>NC_080794.1:24779281-34779281 GCF_028018385.1 Neofelis nebulosa | reverse complement strand
TGAACATGTGGAGGGGAGCAGGGGGTATATGAGAGCTATACTTTGCACTCTACTTTTCTGTGAACTTAAAGCTTATCTAAAATTAAATATATATATAGTAAGTCCTCACAGGGATGGTTAAATTATCTTCAATAAGGATGCCACGACAACTCAATGAGGAAAGGACAGTCTCTTCAAC
This sequence comes from Neofelis nebulosa, assembly GCF_028018385.1. Taxonomy (NCBI): domain Eukaryota; kingdom Metazoa; phylum Chordata; class Mammalia; order Carnivora; family Felidae; genus Neofelis; species Neofelis nebulosa. The sequence continues at coordinate 34,779,103 of NC_080794.1, read as the reverse complement.
AAATGGTGTTGGGAAAACTGGATTTCCACTTACAAGAGTAAAGTTGGACCCTTATTTTACACCGTATAGAGAAATTCACTCAAAATGGGCTTAAGACTTAAAACTATAAAGCTGGTAGGAGAAAACATAGGGGAAGATCTTTGGACTTGGCAATGATTTCTTGAATATGACACCAAAAGCAACAGAAATGACAGGCATATAGGACTGGCAACAAAAGCAAAGATAGACAAATGGGACTGTATCAAACTTAAAAGCTTTTATGCATCAAAGGACACAACAGAGTGGAAGGGAAACCTATGGAATGGGAGAAAATAGTTGCAAATCATATATCTGATAAGATATTAAGACTATATAAATTACTCCTACAGCTAAACATATTCTTAGTATTAAGACTATAGGAAGAATACTATAACTCAATAACAAAAAATCAAATAACGCGATTAAACAATGGGCAAAAGACTTGAGCAAATATTTCTCCAAAGACGATATACAAATGCCCAATAAGCATATGAAAAGTTGCTCAACATCACTAATCAGAGAAATGCAAATTAAAACTATAAGATAGCATCTCACAGCCATTAGGGCAGCTACTTTTTTTTAAGTTTATTTATTTTGAGAGAGAAAGAGAGAGAGGGGGAGAGTGTGTGTGCACTGGAGGGGCAGAGAGAGAGAGAATCCCAAGCAGACTTCACACTGTCAGTATGGAACCCACCTCAGGGCTTGAGCTCACAGTGAGATCATGACCTGAGCTGGAACCAAGAGTCACCCCTTAACCGACTGAGCCATCAAGGCACCCCAGGGTGGCTACTATTTTTTTTTAATGTTTTTATTTATTTTTGAGACAGAGCATGAGCAGGGGAGGGGCAGAGAGAGAGGGAGACACAGAATCCAAAGCAGGCTCCAGGTCTGAGCTGTCAGCATAGAGCCCGACGAGGGGCTCAAACTCACGGACTGTAAGATCATGGCCTGAGCTGAAGTCAGACGCTTAACCAACTGAGCCACCCAGGCGCCCCAAGGGTGGCTACCATTAAAAATAATAACAAGTATGGGTGAGGATGTGGAGAAATTGGAACTTTGTGCACTGCTGGTGGAATTACAAAATGTCAAGGCCCCTTACGCAAAACAGCATGGAGGTTCTTTAAAAAATTGAGAATAGAACTGTCATGATCTGGCCATCCCACTCCTGGCTATGTATCCAAAAGAATTGAAAGTAGGGTCTCAAAGAGGTATTTGCACATACATGTTCATAGCACATATGAGCACTCATATTCATTCATAATAGCCAAGAGGTAGAAGCAACCCAGATGCTCACAGACAGATAAATGGAATATTAATCAGTCTTGAAAAGGAAGGAAATCCTATCACACCCTACAACATAGAGGAAACTTGAGGACACTATGCTAAGTGAAATAGGCCGTACACAAAAAGATAAATACAGGATGATTCCACTTATATGAAGTATCTAGTCAAATCCATAGACACAAAAGGTTCCCAGAAGCTGAGGGAAGGGGGAAAGAGGAGTTACTGTTTAATGAATATAGAGTTTCAGATTTGCCAGATGAGAATGTTCTGGAGATCTGTTTCACAATGTGAATATACTTAACATTACCACACTGTACACTTAAAAATGGTTAAGTTGGTAAATTTTGTGTGTTTTTTTACCACAACAAAAAAATTAAACTCTGAGAGTAGAAGGAAGGAAAACAAAGATAAGAACGGATCAATGGAATAGATATAGGCAAGCAGTAGAGAAGATCAAGAAACCCAATAGTTGGTTCTTTGAAAAGACTAATGAAGTTGATAAGCAATACTGATCAAGAAAATAAGAGAAAAGACAAATTAACAATATTTGGAATGGAAAAGAAGGCATCGCTTCAGATCCTGCAGACATCAAAAGGATAACAGGGAAATACGTGAACAACTTTTATGCCAATAAGTTTGACAACTTAGGGGAATGGACATGTTCCATTAAAACAACTTTCTGAAACGAACGTGAGAGGAAATACAAAATCTGAACAGTCTTACATCACTGAAATTAAACACAAAATTTAATATCTTCCCACCCTAAAATTCATCTAGGCTGCAGACTTCACTGGTGAGTTCTACAAAACTGTAACAAAGAAACAATACCAAGCTTTCTACACAAACTTTTTAAGAGAATACAGGAGGAGAGAATGCCTCCCAACTCCTTTTCTGAGGCCAGCGTAACCCTGATATCAAAATCCAACAAGGACATTACAGGAAAGAAAACTGCACATCAACATCCTTCATAACCTTAGCTGCAGAAAATCCTAAACCAAGTTTATAAAGTAGAAATTTCTGTAAAAACCATGATCTGTGGGTTAGCCCTACACTGTGGTTAAATGTGTTCCTTTGTGTGCCTCTAAAATTCCTATTTAGTGGAGTGGGACAACATCTTTATACGTGTTTTAAAGTTCGTCTCTGTTATTGTTGATGCTCAAATCAGCATTAAAATATAGGTAAAGGGGTGCCTGGGTGGCTCACTCGGTTAAGCATCTGACTCTTGGTTTCAGCTCAGGTCATGATCTCACAGTTTGTGGGATTAAGGCCCCTGTGGGGCTCTGCCCTGACATCAAGGAGCCTGCTTGGGATTCTCCCCTTCTCTCTCGGCCTCGCCCCTCTGCCACACTCTTTTCCAAAATAAATAAGTAAACTTTAATAAAATATAGATAATAATGAAACAAAAACAAATGAAACTTTAAGGCTGCAAAGAAAGTAAAGCTAAATCTAAGAAGAGGGAATGTGTTCTATGTTTTCCCCTTCTAGATAGTTTTGTTGTTGTTGTTGTTGTTGTTGTTGTTGTTTTTTAAATAGAAATCTCCATCAAATAACTATTTCCTGAAGCCAGATATTTGGATTCTGGGATGCAGACATTTGTTCATTAAACATATAGTTATTGAGTGCTTACTAAATGACAGGTGTTGTTTCAGGCTGTGGAGATAGAACCAATTAGAAAGTAATAATAATAATAATAATGAATGATAATAATAAGCTTCTTGTCCCCAAGCACTTATGTTCTAGTGTAGAAAGTGGTCAATAAACAAGTAATTAAATACAATATTTTTAATTAGAAGAAAGCACTAAAAAGAAATAAACATGGTGACATGAGTGGAAAAGAGCTATTTTTAAATTTTTCTTTTATTAACGTTTATTATTTTTTGAGAGACAGAGACACAGCATGAGCTGGGGAGGGGACAGAGAGAGAGGTGGAGTCACAGATTCCACAGCAGGCTCCAGGCTCCAAGCTGTCAGCACAGAGCCCAACGAGGGGCTCGAACTCACTAACCACGAGATCATGACCTGAGCTGAAGTCAGCTGTTTAACCGACTGAGCCACCCAGGCGCCTCAGAAAAGAGCTATTTTTAGATAGGGTGGTAGGAAAGTGACATTTAAATTGAAATGTGAAAGGAGGAGTCACCTCCCTTTAAATAGTTTCTCTTTCTTACCAGTTTAGGGAAGGAACCGTAAGTTACAACTTCATCCCATACCTCTGACCGACTGCAGTACCTAAAACCCAGTAAACCCACAGTAAATATTTTGACTTAATTTTTAATTAGATCTCTAAGTGGAGATCAACTAGTCCCGACTCTTATTAGGATCAAGACTATACAAATGGTGAGGGTAGAAGAGCTGATGACCTGACTTACAGTACAGTTCTTTTTAACCCTACCAGACTACCCACTTGACATTAATAAATACTAGGGGTGCCTGGGTGGCTCAGTTGGTTAAGCGTCCGACTTTGGCTCGGGTCATGATCTCACAGTCCGTGGGTTCGAGCCACATGTCAGGCTCTGCTGACAAGCTCAGAGCCTGGAGCCTGCTTTGGATTCTGTGTCTCCCCCTTCCTCTCCCCCTCCCTCATTCGTGCACTGTCTCTCTCTCTCTCTCTCTCTCTCTCTCTCTCTCTCAAAAAAAGTAAACATTAAAAAATTATTTTAAATAATAATAATAAAGAGCATAATCAAAGCCCGTTTAATAAGTCAGATAGAACCTGGATGGAGTCCAATGATTTCTAAATTTCCAAAAGTTATTTTAAAGCTGTATTAGGGGGGCGCCTGGGTGGCGCAGTCGGTTAAGCGTCCGACTTCAGCCAGGTCACGATCTCGCGGTCCGTGAGTTCGAGCCCCGCGTCAGGCTCTGGGCTGATGGCTCGGAGCCTGGAGCCTGTTTCCGATTCTGTGTCTCCCTCTCTCTCTCCCCCTCCCCCGTTCATGCTCTGTCTCTCTCTGTCCCAAAAATAAATAAAAAACGTTGAAAAAAAAAATTTTTTTTAAAAAAAATAAATAAATAAATAAAGCTGTATTAGGTATTAGTATATTACTCGTAACTGTATTGATGCTGATACTGTCATTTGAACTGTGAGAAGAAAATCATAACAACAATGCCAAATCTTCATGAAATGACATTACTAATGAAAAAAGAAGATGATTTTTTTTTTTTATATATACTTAGAAGATATGCCTGTTATCTTGACTGCTATTCTGGTTCCCACCCACTCTTGTCTGGGGCCTAAATATCAACACATTAAGGAGAATAAATGAAAGAAAAGTAGCAGCAGTGAAGAAACACTGAAGCCAAGTATGAATAAGAGCTGGCAAAGAAGGTCATGCCAAAGGCCAATTTGTGCTAATGACTTGTTCTGCTGATCAAAACCCAATAGCTATGTTATTGTAATAAATACAAGGAGCAGTGGAGCTGTTGAGCAAGTTATCTATCTACCTACCTACCTACCTACCTATCTACTTATTTGGCAAGCCAGAATGTTAAAGCTGGATTGTAAGAAGTACAGTGTTTTTCCAGGCAAGGACTGTGACATCTGTAAATTTGCCCTTTGCAAATAAAAGAGGTGGGGAAAATAGGACTAACTTATGAGCATTTACTTTCACAAACAGAAGGACCAGGTTTAGGAAAAAAGTATTAGGTGAGAAGATAGTTTGAGTCTTTACCTACCTACCAGCGACCTCTTAAGAGAAAAATAGCCATTTGTTGAAATTCATGAAAACTAAAAAGTCATATTAATACCTGTGGCAGTGTAAAGGAGCAGCTATTTGCAGAGTTGACAGCCAAAGCTAAATAAAGGGAATCGAGAACAAATACATGAGGGGCACCTGACTGGCTCAGTCAGTTGAGCATCCAAGTCTTGATTTCAGCTCAGGTTATGATCCCAGGGTCATGGGATCAAGCCCCGTGTCAGGCTCTGTGTTGAGCATGGAACCTGCTCAAGATTCTCTCTTTGTCACTCTCTCCTCCAGTCCCTCTCCCTTGTTCTCTCTCTCTCTCTCAAATAAGTAAAAAGAAAAAGGAAAAAAAAGAATAAATATACCAAAAGAATGAAAACCTTAAAATCGAATTTACAGTATGCTGAGTATAAAAACACTTTTTTTCTCAACTTAGAATATAGATATGTATTCTAAATAGATATAGAATATATATAAATATATATAAATATATTTTAAAATATACAAATATATAATATATAAAATATGTAATGTATGATATATATGAAAAAATATATATAAATATATATTATCTATAGATAGATATCTATCTATAGATAATATATATATAATACAGATAGATAGATTATATAGATAATATCTATATTATATCTATATAATTATATCTATTATATCTATATTATATAGATAGATATAGATAAATATATAAATATATTTATAGGATATATATGTAGTAGAAAATATAGAGCGAATATATAAATAGAATATATTTATTCTCTTTAACTTTAGCTGGTACAGTTGTAATCACGGTACTCTTTTTTTCCCCTTTTTCAAGTCACCATTGTAAATAGCAATTGTTTCTTTCAAAAATACATAGTTCTTTTCTTAAATGTACTCAATGTTTTATCTCAGTGTCCCCCTTTTTTAAAATGAGATATAATTTACATACAATGACATATGCAAGTCTTAAGTATACAATTTGATCAGTTTTGACAAATGCAAGCATTTGTTTAACCTACACCTCTATCAAGATATGAATGCTGCCATCAACCCCAGAAAACCTTATATTGTCTCAACCAACCCCGTCTCCAAGAAGCAAATGCTGTTTTGATTTTTTTCAATATTGGTTAGCTTTGAGTGTTCTGTAATGTCACAGTAATGGAACCATACAATAAGTACTCTTTTGTGTCTCATTTCATTTGCTGAGCATAATCATTTTGAAATTCATCCATGTTATTCTATGTTATCAGCAGTTCGTCCGTTTTTATTGCTTAGTAGTATTCCATTGTATGAATAGATTACAGAATATTTTTCCTTTCTTCCCGTTAATGAACATCTGTTTTTTGAAAGCGCAATTAGCATTCATATACAAGCCCTTTTGTGAACATACCTAAAGTGGAATTTCCGGGTAGCACAGGTATATATTCATTAAGAAATTACCGCACCCTTTCCCAAAACCGTTGTGCCATTTTACTCTCCCATCAGCAGTATTTAAAAGTTTAGCATCTTTACATGTTTGCCAACATTTTGTGCTGTCAATGTTTTCAATATTAGCCATTATGGATGTGTAGTTATCTCACTGTAGTTTTTTTTAATCATTTAGTTTTGAGAGAGAGAGAACACGAGTGGGGGAGGCACACACACACACACACACACACACACACACAGAGAGAGAGAGAGGGACACACAGAATCAGAAGCAGGTTCTAGGCTGTGAACTGTCAGCACAGAGCCCAACGCGGGGCTTGAACTCATGAGCTGTGAGATCATGGCCTGAACCGAAGTTGGATGCTTATCTGGCTGAGCCACCCAAGCGACCCTCACTGTAGTTTTAATTTGCATTTTCCTGAAGATTAATGTCAAGCACATTTTCATGTGCTTGTGGGCCATATATATACCTCCTTTTGTGAAGTGTTTGTTAAGACTTTGCCAATCTTTGGGGCACCTGGGTGACTCGGTTGGTTAAGCAGTGGATTTTGGCTCAGGTCATGATCTCACACTTCATGATTTCGAGCCCCACTTCGGGCTTTGTGCTGACAGCTTAGAGACTGGAGCCTGCTTTGGATTCTGTGTCTTCCCTCCATGTCGCCCCTCCCCCGCTTATGGTCTGTCTGTCTCTCTTTCTCTCTCAAAAATAAATAAACATTAAAAAATAAAATAAAAGGTAAAAAATCCTCTTTCCAAAAAAAAAAAAGACTTTGCCAATATTTTATTAGGATGTTTATCTTATTATTGAGTTCTAGTTTATTAAATATTTTGGATACATTTCCTGTATCAGATATATTAATTGAAAATATTTTCTCTAAGTCTATAGCTTGCCTATTTACTTTCTAAATGTTTTTGGATGACCTGAGAATTTTGGCTTTTAAATTGAGGTATGTGGGGGCGCCTGGGTGGCGCAGTCGGTTAAGCGTCCGACTTCAGCCAGGTCACGATCTCGCGGTCCGTGAGTTCGAGCCCCGCGTCAGGCTCTGGGCTGATGGCTCAGAGCCTGGAGCCTGTTTCAGATTCTGTGTCTCCCTCTCTCTCTCCCCCTCCCCCGTTCATGCTCTGTCTCTCTCTGTCCCAAAAATAAATAAAAAACGTTGAAAAAAAAAATAAAAATAAATTGAGGTATGTGATCCATCTCAAATTAAAGTTTGCAAATAACATGAGGTGGGATTTGAGGGCTTACTTATGTCCACATGGTTCCAGCACCATTTATTGAACATAATTTTCTTTACCTCATCAAATTGCTTTGGTGCCTTGTCAAAAATTTATTGACTATATAATTATAGATCTATTTCTTAAGTTTTTATTCTATTTCATTGATCTGTTTGTCTACCTTTATGCAATACCACATTGTCTGGATTACTATAGCTTTATAGTAAGCTTTGATGTAAGGAAGTGTAATTACTTGGAACTTAGTTCTTTTTCTAGAATGTTTTGGTTAAATTTTTTGTATTTCCACACAAATTTTTGAATTGTTCATCTACTTCCACCAAAACAACAACAACAGCAAAAACAACAGCAAAAACCTGCTGTGATTTTTATTGAGATTGGTAGCTCGGTTTGGGGGAAATTGACATCTTAACAATATCAAGCTTTCCAATCCGTGAACATGGTATATTTCTCTATTTATTTAGATCTTCTCTCAGCCATGTTTTGTAGTTTCCAGTGTAGAGGTCTTATACATCTACTGCTAAATTTAGCTCTAAGCATTTATATTTTTGATGGAAATTTAAAATTTCATTTTCTAATTCTTTAATGCTTGTGTGTATGGTTTTCTATTTTGACTTTGTATCCTGCAACCTTGATACATTTCTTTGATTTCCTCTCACCTCTTTTCTCTCCTCTCTCTTCCTGGATCTTTTATTAGTCACATATTGGGCTTACTGGATTGCTTGTGTCATTTTCATATTTTTTCTTTCCTTTTTTCCACCTATCTGGCTGGCTGTTGTTGTTTTTATTTCTCTCTTTTCCCCAACTTTTTGTCCCAACACTTACAATTTTTTTTTATTGCCATGTTATGGTAGCCAGCTTCTAAGATTGCTCCCAACGATCCATACGTCTATGTAGTCCCTTGTCAAATTCTATCAAGGTTGTTCTGTATGCCCAACACAAAAAAGATGGAAGTGATAGTGTGTGACTTCCAAGGCTGCTTCTGACTTGCTCTCTCAGATCATTCACTTTGAGAGAAGTCAGCAGCCATGTCATGTAGCACGATGGAGAGGTCCACAAAATGAGGGTCAAGGCCTCCTGTAAACAGCTACACTAACTTGCCAGCCATGTGAATGAACCATTTTGGAAAGCTGGTCCTCCCATCCCAGTCAAGTCTTCAGATGACTGCCACCCAGCTAACATCCTAACTGCAACCTCATGAGAAGACCTCCTAACCAGAAATACCTAGGTAATCCACTCCCAGATTTCTGACCCACAGAAACTATGAAATAATTGAAGTTTATTGTTATCTGAAGCCAATAAGTTTTGAGGTAATTTATTAAAAGCAATAATTAACTAATAGATACTATTATATTTTTTTAATTCTTAAGAACAGTTTATTATTCTCTGAAAGTCTCATTTTATTAGCATTTTGTCCTTGTGAAGATAAAGAAATAAAATATCCAGTAATCAACATATAAACATTTTAAAGTGTCGATTTGTGCATAATTTCCTCTGTAACAAATCACATATCAACTAGCTGCATGATTGTGATAGTAAAGTTCCAAGTTCCTGTGAACCAATTATAAGTGATAAATCATACTATACCGTTATAAGCTAGAAACATAACTGATAAGACTTAAGTCCCAAAATAATCATTGGTTTAGTGCAGTCGTTCTCAAGAAGAGAGGATATTCCTCTCCAATGGACTTTTGCCAATGCCTGAAGACATTTTTGATCGTCAAGTCTGTAGGAGTGCTACTGAGATCGGAAATCCTGCTAAACATCTTACAATGCACAGGACAGCCCCTTACAGCAAAGAAGTATCCTGTCCAGAATGTCAATAATGTTAAAGCTGAGAAACCTTGGGTTAGTGTAAACCTAAGAAGACAAATAGAGTTCTGAAAGATCAATTGTATTAATATTTCAAGCAGTGACTCAGATGGTAAAACAGACCGCATGCTGAGGGAATGGAGACAAACCGCTTTCGCAAAATCAATCATTGCCTCTTCTTTGCTACCTTAGATTTTTGTGTATAATTATTACAGATTTGAAAAAATATAACATAAAATGTATTACAGCTATGTATGTGTTTCCTCTGTTAGATTTGAAAAAATATAACATAAAATGTATTACAGCTATGTATGTGTTTCCCCTGTTACACTGGGAATATTCTTAACTGTTTATTCCTGGTAACTTGATCCTTTGTAGATTTTTGTTGATTGTATCATATGAGAAAAATGATGATGGATTACTTACTCAAAAGTACAAATTAGAAGAAACCCTAAGTCTTCCCCCTCTAAAAAGCCCTAGAATTATGGCAATGATTGACAAATAGAACCCAAAAGTAAAAGAATCAGAATTTTAAAAAATCTACTTGGCTTCTACTTCCTTTATGTGTCTGAGAATATTCACTTCCATCTGTCTACCTGCTTTTGTGCCAGGCAAGACTGACACGTTGATTCTCATTCAATCTCTGTTAGACTCTAAGCTCAAGGACAAAGGCTATGTTGTAGGTCTTTGTTTCTCTCTGTATCCCCATCACTTAGCGCAGTACCTGGCACATAGATGGAACCTTTAAAATAATCTTATGAGGGGAGCCTGGGTGGCTCAGTCGGTTAAGTGGCCGACTCCGGCTCAGGTCATGATCTCGCGGTCCATGAGTCAGAGCCCCGCGTCGGGCTCTGTGCTGACAGCTGGGAGCCTGGAACCTGCTTTGGAGTCTGTGTCTCCCTCTCTCTGCCCCTCCCCCGTTCATGCTCTGTCTCTCTCTGTCTCAAAAATAAATAAACGTTAAAAAAAAATTTTTTTTTAAATAATAATCTTATGAAGTAGCTATAACACACATTTCCATGATTAGAATTTTTTTAGGGACTAACTATGTGCCAAACACTGAGCTTAACCATATCTCATATATTTCCTTATTTGATCTTCACCACCACCCTTTGGCAAATATTGTTAACCTATAATACTGATAATGATAATGGCCTGTGTTTTTGATCACTCATTCAATGACATTGTCCTGAGCACTTTACGTACATTAATTTATTCAATCTTCTCAATAAGTCTGTAGGGTAGGCACTATCATTATCTTCATTTTAAAGAGGAGGAACCTGAGGTACAGAGAGGTTAAGTAACTGATCTAGGGTTACCTAGTGGGTGAGTGACAGAGTTTTGAATCCAGGTAACCTGCCCTCAGAGTTCACACAATTAACCCCTTCACTATTTCCTTCCCTGGACAAGCTTAGCAAAATTAAGTGACTTGCCTTGAGTTACAAAGCTAATAAAGAGAGAAATTGGTATTAAGCCAGGACTTTGCAGTTCTAAAACTTACACTTTTTCATTCAGTCTAATTACCTCTCCAAAGATCGAAATATTCTACAGTTCCTTTGTGGCTAGTTTAAAATCTTTCTCCATTAAAGTATTGTATTATAAATAAAAACCAACCTAGGGATGGTTAAATGGGGATGGGTATTAAGGAGCACGCTTGTTATAATGAGCACTGAGTGTTGTATGTAAATGCTGAATCAGTAAATTCTACTCCTGAAACCAATATTACACTGTATGTTAACTGGAATTTAAATAAAAACTTGAAACTACAAAAAAAAATAAACCTAGGCTATCTATTCTTTCTTCCTTTTTTTACATTAAAGAGAGAGAGCATGAGCAGGGGAAGGGGCAGAGAGAGAGAGAGAGAGAGAATCTCAAGCATGCTCCACGCTCAGAGCAGAATGCAGGGCTCGATCCCACAACCCTGGGACCATGACAAAATCAAGAGTAGGACACTCAACCAACTGAGCCACCCAGGCGCTCCTCTATTCTTCAAATATGTAAGATGTAACACTTAACTAGAAAACACAAAGCAGTATATTTTCTAAAACACGCCTTTTTTTCCCTCTGTTGGAATAGTTATGGGAGCCAAAAAAATTGGTCTCATGACGGTAACACCCTATTGAGCATAAAAACTCACAAACTTCCTCCTGAAAAATCACAGATTTATTAATGGGAAGATGAGGGTATAACTTAACAACTGTCACCAAAAGTAAAATGCTATAAAGATTGGGACGGATGCTTTCTGATGGGCATTACATTTGATACAAAGATTTTCACACTCTGGGGGCACCTGGCTGGCTCAGTTGTAAAAGTGACTCTTGATCTTGGGGTTGTGAGTTCAAGCCCTACATTGGGTGTGGAGATTACTAAAATAAATAAACTTTATTTTAAAAACATATTTTCACACTCTACGTCTTACTTTAAGCCATTCACATACCTTTACCTCAGACTTCTTAGTCCCCAATCTACAATCTTTCTATTTTAGGCCCCTGACCAAAACATTCACCACTACCCATGAAAGTGTATATATTCTAACCTTAGGCTACTTCTCTTTCCACACAGAGGAAATGACCAGTTACACCACCTGAAGCTCTGCCCACAGGAAGAATTTCCTCTCACAGCTATTTTCTTTTTTTCTTTTATTATATCGGAACTACTTTCAACAATACATATACATATATATATTTTTTTAAGATTTTAAGTTATCTCTATGCCTAACGTCAGCCTCGAACTTATAACCTCAAGAATAAGAGTCTCATGCTCCACCAACTGAGGCACGCAGGTGCCCCCCCCCCAACAATAGATGTATTTTTTAATTGAAGCCCAGTTGGCATACAGTATCATGTTAGTTTCACGTAAACAACATCCCAATTCAACATTTGTATATATTATTAAATGCTGACTGCCATAAGTATAGTTGTCATCTGTCACAAAGTTATTACAATATACTTGATTATATTCCCTACACTGCATTTTATACCCCTATGAATTATTTGTTTCATAACTGGAGGTTTGTACTTATTGCTTTTTTTTTTTTTTTTTTTTGTAATCAACATTTTATTGAGCTCTCCTACCCCGAAGAAATCTATTCCAGCAGATTTTCTCTTTGCCACGGGCATCACAGACACAGGGGTGCAGCTGGCACTCCCCTCGCTGCTCGTCATATGAGGACCCACGAGAGGAAGGCTCCCTCTTGGGACAGGCCAGGCACCGCGTGGGGCCAGGGGAGCAGGCCCAGCCAGGCCTTAGCGCGGGCAGTTAACCAGGAACGACCCCAGAGGTAGAATGAATCTTTTCTCTTACAAGAAGAAAAAACTAGTATGAAACCCCAGTCATGTGCCAGCCCTCAGAGTTTAAATATAAAAAGGGGATCATCAGGCGCTGAGGCTGTCCAGGTCAAAAATGGGGGGCGGTGGCTGTGTCCCGGTTTCCGGGGCTGTCAGGTCGGTCCGGGGCACAGCTGGGACTGGTCCACGTCCAGCAGCGCCCACGGCAAGGAGGGCTCAGCTCGCACGTGAAAGGCCCTCACCTACTTCCTAGCTCTTCCTGGCGTGGAAGTGAGCATGAGGAAGGAACGTCTTCCTGAATTCGCATCACGCAGAGCGCAAGAGACCCTAGTTGGTCGCCTCCCCCCATCTCCGCATCAGGGCCAAGCCTTTTCCCTGGGGAGATGGTAATCCCACTCTATTCCATGACTCCCACGTGAATCCACTTCCCACCGGCTACGGAGATGAATAAAGAGAACCTGGACCACGGCCCCGGGAGGCGGGGACCACAGCACTGGTTTGGACCATGACTCCGCACACGGGCCAGAAAAGTATGTGGGACCTGAAGCTCACCTTTCCTTACGTGTATCAAATGATGACCAGTATGCTGACCTTCCATCCCTTTGCTTGTGGCAGGAGATGGCTTACATAAATAACTCAGATTGGTCCAGGAATAAATAAAAAATAATAATAATAATAATAATAATAAATAAAAATAAAATATAAAATAAATAAAAAAGGGATCGTCAGAAAACAGCTAAACAGACAACACCTATTTCACCCATCCCTTTACCACCTTCCCTTTGGCAACCACCAGTTCTCTGTATCTATGAGTCCACTTCTGTTTTGTTTTTAGAGTCCACATAGAAGTGAAATCATATAGTATTTGTCTTTTTCTGTCTAACTTATTTCACTTAGCGTAATACCCTCTAGGTCCATCTGTGTTGCTGCAAATGGCAATATTTCATTCTTTTTTGTACCTAATATTCGTGTGTGTGTGTGTGTGTGTGTGTGTGTTTGACTTGCTAGCTGGTGTTGGCCCACACACGACCCCTCAGGCACACACTGGAACTGGATGCAGAACGCTTACCAGCTCTCTTACCTCTAGAGAGGACATTTCCATGACTCTGCCCAGCAGGCTCCCCTGGATTCCACCTGCCCCCACCGCTTATTATGGTAACTGCACCGCCTGGCTTCTAACGGTTGCACTACCACCTGGCCTCTATCGTTTCGCGAACCTCTCATTCCCATTGCTATTAGTGAGCCCAGTTCTGCAGCAACATCTGTACCATTAACCTTGCCCTTCAGAGGAAAGTTACTACTGATAGCTCAGAGATGTCGTCTTTCTCACCAGCGTATTCTTTATCACTTGGGGCTTCCCGTAGAACAAAGTCTTCTTGGGGGTTTTCAAGACTGACAGTCTGTTCGTGTAACGTGCTCACTTCCTTAAACCCTTTCACCCCTTCTTCCACGGCCTGCTGTGGTGGTTGTAAGCATTCCTACTCCACTTAAGAAGGACTGTTGCTTTCTTCTAGCTTCTAAGAGCCATTCTAGCGTGGCGTCAACACCTTCTCCCGGAGTTCTTGCCAGGGTGTTAAAACAGAATACTACTTCTTTTTTTTCTTTTTTTTTTTTTTTTTAACAGAATACTACTTCTATGTTTTACCTCTGTCCCTTAATCCAGCACTCTTCGAATTAAGTCATATAGACACTCACTGCTGAGGTACATGACAGCTGGGTTCTGCAGACCCCGCAGACTATATTACCTTTCTTTCTTAGCGGGCCCCAAATTTCCCCGTTCATTTTTATCGTAGCTGTAGTTACTCATCTCATGGGTAAGGAGAGAAGTTAGGGATAGACCTTGAGGGAGCCTGCGTGTAGTATTGAAGGGCACAAGCCTCTTAACCACCTTTAAGCCAGAGGGAAGACCTACTTCTTAAGGAGCGGGCCGCTGAAGTTCAGAGGGCTTGAGGGAATCAGGGGCATCGAGATCTGAATGTATCAACCTGGATGTCATCTCTCAGGGTCCCATTTTTTTTCCAGTCAGGGCCCTGACTTTACAGGACAGCCTTGGCTAGGTTGACAGTTTAACATTCGACAGCGTTTGGTCACTTTGTGTCTCTGCGTCACATTTTGGTCATGCTCACAATATTTCTTTTTCGTTGCCATACTTGTTACGGTGATCTGTGAGCGGTGATCTTGGATGTTAGTATTGTAATTGTCCTGGAGTGTCATAAATTGCACCCAAATAAGATGACAAACTTAATAAATATGTGTATTCTGACTGCTCGGCCAATCAGCTGTTCCCCTGTCTCTCCTCTCTCTCTCTCTCTGTCTCTCTCTCTCTCCTCAGGCCTCCCTATTCCCTGAAACACAACAGTATTGAAATTAGGCCAATTGATAACCCTACAAGGGCCTCTAAGTGTTCGAATGAAAGGAAGAGTCGGTCACACATCTCTCACTTTAAATCAAAAGCTAGAAATGACTAAGTTTAGTGACGAAGGCCTGGAGGCGTGCCGAAAGCCAGGATCGGAGGAAAGCTAGGCCTCTTGCGCCAACAGCCGAGTAGTGAATATAAGGGGCAAGTTCTTGAAGGAAGTGAAAAGTGGTACTCGAGTCAACACATGAACGATAAGAAAGCAAAATAGCTTTATACTGATATGGACAAAGTTGGAGTGGTCGGGATAGATCAAACCGGCCACAACATTCCCTCAAGCCAAAACCCGATCCAGAGCGAGGCCCTAACTCTCTTCAGCTCTCTGAAGGCTGAAAGAGGTGAGAAAGCGGCAGAAGAAAAGTTTGGAGCTACCGGAGGTTGATTCGTGAGGTTGAAGGGAAGAAGCCTTCTCCATAACGTGAAAGTGCAAGGTAAGGCGGCAAGTGCTGGTGTAGAAGCTGCAGCAAGTTTTCCAGAAGATCCAGCTAAGATCATTCGTGAAGGTGGCTACACTCAATAACAGATTTTCAATATAGACAAGACGCCTGTTGGAAGAAGATGCCACGTAGGACTTTCACAGCTAGAGAGAAGTCAATGCCTGGCTTCAAGGCTTCAAAGCACCGACTGACTCTCTTTTTAGGGGCCGGTAAAGCTGGTGACTTTTAAGTTGAAGCCCGGGCTCATTTCCCATTCCAAAACTCCTAAGGACCCTTAAGAATCATGTTAAATCTACTCTGCCTGTGCTCTATAAATGGAACAAAGCCTGGATGACAGCAGTTCTGTTGACAACACGATATACTGAATATTTTAAGCTCACTGATGAGAACTATTGCTTAGAAGAAAGATTTCTTTCAAAATGTTACTGTTCGTTGGCAATGCACCCGAGAGCTCTGAGGGAGAGGTACAAGGAGATTAATGTCATTTTCGTGCCTGCGAACGCAACATCCATTCCGCAGCCCCGGGTCAAGGAGACACTGAGACTTGCAAGTCTTATCATTTAAAGAAATATATTTCTTATCTATATTTCTGTCATACATAGTGATTCCTCTGATGAATCTGGACAAAGTAAATGGAACACCTTCGGGAAAGGATTCACCATTCTAGATGCCATTAACAACATTCATGATTCACGGGAAGCAGTCAAAATAGCATGAACAGGGGCACCTGGGTGGCTCGGTCGGTTAAGCGTCCGACTTTGGCTCAGGTCACGATCTCACGGTCCGTGAGTTCTAGCCCCACGTCGGGCTCTGTGCTGACTGCTCAGAGCCCGGAGCCTGTTTCAGATTCTGTGTCTCCCTCTCTCTCTGCCCCTCCCCCGTTCATGCTCTGTCTCTCTGTGTCTCAAAAATAAATAAAAAACGTTAAAAAAAAAATTAAAAGAAACTGAACAGATGAGGAGTTGCTTCTTATGGACGAGCAAAGAAAATAGTTTCTGGAACAGAATGTACTCCTGGTGAAGATGCTGTGAAAATGGTTGAAACGACAGCAAACGATTTGGAATATCGTATAAACTTAGCTGACAAAGCAGGGACAGGGTTCAAGACGATTGAGTCCAATTTTGAAATAAGTTCTACTGTGGATAAAATGCTATCAAACAGCATCACCTGCTACAGAGAAATCATCCGTGAAAAGAAGAGTCAATGAATGCGGCAAACTTCATTGCTGGAGCCACCCCAGCCTTCAGCAACCACCACCCTGATGAGTCAGCGACCATCAACATCAAGACAAGTTGCTCCACTAACAAAAAGATTATGACTCACTGAGAGATGATGGTTAGCATTTGTTAGCAATAAAGTATTTTTAAATTGAGGTATGTACATTGTTTTTGGCTTTTTTTAGACATAATGCTAGAGCATACTTAATAGACTACAGTATAGTATAAATATAACTTTTATGTGGAATGGGAAACCAGAACATTCGTTTGACTCACTTTATCGCAAAACTCACTTTATTGTGGTGGTCTGAAACTGAAACTGCGATGTGTCTGAGGCGTGCCCCAAAGCTGCGAAGGAAGCCCATCTGTTTTCACATTTAGCCTTTAATTAACCATCCTTGGTCTTTCATTGTCTCTTTTAAAAGCATTACTTGCTTCTAGCAATAGCCATCCAATACTATTGTCTTTATAATTACCACTTCCTCCTATTTCTCAATGCCCAATACCCTAGCCCTAGTACCCCCCAGGTCATCGTCAGTGAAAACTTCAGTAATTGCGGTGCTGTCCTGTCCCTGTGCTGCATCTCTGGCCGGGGATGGGGTCCTCATTGCCAGTCAGGCAGCAGGTGATCTAGCTCCCAGATCCCATTTTAGCGTCTGCTTTCTACGTTCCTGTCGCCAACTGTCACCAGTTGGACTCTCCATGTAGCAATGCAGTAAGTTTCTAAGGGAGCATTCTCAGGAATGCTCCCCTGGAAGGGGAATGGAAGGAAGCAAGACTAAATAAAGGAAGAACAGGATTCATGACAACGATGCTGACAAGCTTTTCAGAACTCAGGGGAACAGAGATGGGAACAGCCTTCAGGAAGAAGAGGCGCCTGGACAAGAATAACCTCGCTCTACCACAATTGTTTTCTTCATCTGCTGGTTAATAGGATTTGATTGCAAAATTTGTTCTGTAAAATAATCTTGCTGATATCTTGTCTATAAGACTTCTAGAAACATCTGAGCAAAAATGATTATTTCTTAATTTATCTATTAAAACAAGAGATCCCAGACAGCTTAACTCATTGATTATAGTTCTGCTTTAATAGAGGAACATTTGAAAATACACAGATATCCAGGAAAAAAAAAAAAAAAGGAAAGCAGTATGAAGTATTCCGAGCACAGTCGTGCTTTAGTTTGGGTCCTAAGTTTCTAATTGTAACACCAATCGTAGTTCTCAGCAAACATGGCCCACCAGCTCTCCCAGCACATCCAGTGGTAACAACAGAGTGGTACACTTTACAGGGGACTTGTCAATTACCCACCCGCTCTATAAATTCACCCAGTGTTTCATCTGGATTTTTCATAAGAAAAGGGGCATATCAATATAATTCACAATCAGTGTCAGGTTTCTGAAGACTGGGGTGTGAAATATCACTTGTCAATTTGCTTCTCAGGCTGAATTTTTTTTTAAACAGGTTAAGTTATTCCTTAAGGCCATTTTCTAGACGTGGGCAGTCTAGGTAATTTCATAGTGATGTTGGTTGAATACAATACAAAGGGAATGCAGGTATTTTCCAGGACAACAGGATAGGTGAAGGAAGCTTGAAGAATTCATGAAGAAAAAAAGGTGATGAAACCTAAACTTTTCTTTCAGATGTTTTTGAAATCCTATAAACCTTTTTTTATTCCAGAATTGATCATTTCACTCTGGTACATAAAATGTATAGAATGCATTGCCTGGCCTCAAAATGGGAAACCCTCTCTTTCACAGAATGAAATTCTCTTCTGGTCCATCTTGGCCCAAGTCCTGGTTGTCTGAGGGCAGATTTCTCTTGAGAGGCCTAAAGTTGTAATAAAAAGCATCGTTTTCATCTACTGGTTGGTATTCCTGGTCAATTTCAGTGAGGAGGCCACTTCCAGAGCCGCTTCCAGATCCTGAGCCAGAGCCAGAGCCAGAGCTGGATCCGGATCCGGATCCAGATCCAAAATAGTCCTCAGAGAGAGGGAAGACATCATTCAAGTTCTGGGATCCTGTCATTCTGAAGTAAGACCAAAAAAATGGAAAAGAAAAAACAGTGAAGTTTGAGACATAAGAAAGATAACCATAAACAATTTTTTAAGGTAGAAAATTAACGCAGCCACCCAGTTGCTCAAACTAAAAGTTACACATTTCCCAGTTATTCAATGCTTTAAAACAAAAAACAAATCAATCAGGCCTTTCTACATGTTTGCCTAGACTTAACTCACTGCATTTATCTATCAACATCTACACATTGCAGACTCATATAAGCAATGCTAATTTTCTTATCAGTAGCATAGCAATCCTGTATTTGGTAAATTAAGAGGACATTTATTAAAAAAAAAAAGATATATTTTCCCATTTTCTTCCATTAAAGAAAGCACAAACAAGTAAGTCAGCCTAGATAGATGACATTTTTCCCATATTTAAAATTTCTACAAAGCTTCTAATATTCACAGTGCTTCAACACAACTGAATCTAAAGAAATTCTTTGTGACAAGTTAAGCGTTATGTTTGCCACCATATTAACATTCAACTTCCTCTCAAACAGTAAATGTATTGGGGCACCTGAGTGGCTCGGAAGGTTAAGCGTCCGACTCTTGATGTTGGCTCAGGTCATGATCTCATGGTTCGTGAGATCGAGCCCTGCATTGGGCTCAGCGCTGACGGTGCAGAGCCTGCTTGGGATTCTCTCTCTCCCCCACTGTCTCTGCTGCTTCCCCACTTGTGCTCCCTGTCTGTCTCAAAATAAATAAATAAACTTAAAAAAAAAAGTAAATATATTCATTCAGTTGGGTTCAGTTTGGTGGTTTAGAAGTCCACTCAGCACCAAAAGACCAGAGCCATGTCGCTACCCCTCAGTGGTACAACAACACAACGAAATATCAGAGACAAAAACTGTGTTTCATAGTCTATGGGTCATTTTTTCCGTGAAGATAGTGAACCACAGGCCATACAACAGATCAGAGCATCATGCATGCATGCCTTCAGTAAATATTGAACATCGGATCCCTATTCTAAGTGCCTAGGATAGAATGGGGGCGAACAGATGAGGTCCCTCCTCGAGAAATTTAGAACTTATTGGGGAAGACAGACCATAAAAAGTGAATAAATCAGGAAACTATGAGATGGTGCTAAATGCTATGCAGAGAAGTGAAATAGACTAATGTATGAAAGGGTGACCAGGTGGCTAGTTTAGACTGTGGGGTCAGGGAAAAGGGATCAGCACCGGAAAAGTGGAAACGCATGCGCACACACGCACACACGCGCGCACACACACACACACACACACACACACAGAGTATCAAAAACATGGAACAATGAGGTCACCTAAAGAAAGCATGCAGATAGAAAAGAGGCCCAGCACAGAGCCAGGGCCATATCAATATATTAAATATTGAACAGAGAAGAACGAATAGTCAGGGAAGTAGAAGAAAACTCAAGATAAGGTGGGGCCATGGAAGCTAGAGAAGAAAGCATTTCCAGGGTGGGGGGATCAACTGTTTTGAAGGCAATTAAGAAGTTGAGAAAGCCAAACACAGAGAAGTAAAGAGTAGATGTGTTAACCAGGAGTAATTGTGACCTTACCAAACATTCTGAGGGGAAGGTAGAAATGAACGGAAGTCCAAACAGAAGGGGTAGAGGGATGGGGAGACAGGAAGCATCCTTTTCAGTAAGTGTTACCGTGAAGAGGAGCAGAGAACAGGCAATAGCTGGACAGGATGCAGAGTCAAAGAAGGGATTCTAGCTAACTGCCTGAGATGCTAGAGAATTCTGCACCCCGGTGGAAACAAGATGTTGGTCTCACAGGAGGCACTGCAGAACTGAAGTCCTAGAAAAGGCGTGTAGAGGTGGGATCCCCAGAACAAGGAGGAGTGGCCCTAGAAGCTGCCACAGAGTCCAATCAGGAAGCTCATCTCAATATTTAACACAGGAAACTACTTAATGTGTGATGGAAAAGCAGTGAAGCCAGATAGGGGAGAGCGAGGAAACTCAGAGATGAGAGAAGATACTTCTCTCCCTGGGCTAAAGGGACAATGGAAGGAGGTGGATTTCCCTGAGCCCAGCTACTAGGGGTATCTGGTGGGAGCCGAAGTCATGGAGGAGACACAGTCCTGCCAGAGGTGCCACTCAAGGCAGGGACCGAGGAGAAGAAACATCCTGATCTCTCCCTGCCTCTCATGCTCTCTGGTCTCCCTTCTGTGCCTTCCATTGTCCAAACTCAGCCACAGATCAGGGAGCCTGAGAGATGCAGACCAAGGGATGAGCCCTCACCCCTTACCCAATACAGAGAAGGAAGAGGAAAGGAAAAAGAATGGATAGGAGGGCAAATGGGCCTGGGACTAACACAGAAGCAAGAACTGTTCACTCCTAAGTGTCTGGGGTGTCAGAGTGAGATGGAAAATTTCCCGGCTGAGGAAAGAGAAGATTGTAGAGACTTAAGGAGAGAAGAAATGGTGTAAAAATAGTTGTTTGGGAGAACTTGGGTTATTCCTCCAACATTTTAGCTTTAAATGAATTACTGTGGAAACTCAGAAGTTAAAATAATGGAGGATGCTACAAAATCAATTTCAAGCTTAATGCTGTGGACTAAAAGTAGAGGCACAGGAGGGGTGCCCCGGGGGGGCTCAGTCGGTTAAGTGGCCACCTTCAGCTCAGGTCATGATCTCGCGGTTCGTGAGTTCGAGCCCCACATCGGGCTCTGTGCTGACAGCTCAGAGCCTGGAGCCTGCTTTGGATTCTGTGTTTCCCATGCTCTCTGCCCCCCCCCCCCCCCCCCCGCTCACGCTCTGTCTCTCAATACTGAATAAAGGTTATAAAAAAAAAAAAAAGAAAAAAAAGGAAGTAGAGGCATAGGAGCAGGATTGCAGAGCGACATTTTGAGGACGGTGATGATGTAATCTCTTATGCAGTGAGTGCCAGCAACGAAGAGGGTCGCCAGGACCACCCCCCCCCCGCGCCAGGACCTCCCCCCTCCCCCGCTGAGTGATGATGGCCTCACCTGGTTTGGGCACGATGACTTCCCTGGCTTTGCGGAGAGTAATTTTCTAGGGTTAATCTTCAAAGTCTGAAGATTAAACCTTTATGATAATCCTTTTCATAACGCATTTTTGCTACCTGTTATACGACTTTGCTGCTTACTAAAACAAGTGATTCTAAGACAATTCCATTTTTGTTACTTATGAATTCCTATTGGATCTTTTTTGCAAGTTTAAATCAGGTTTTATTTCATCAAGAAGAGGTTTGGCTTTGTCTCTGATAAGCCATGGCCATTTATTCTTCTCTTCCCTAATTTCTTTTTTCATCACTACTATCTAATCTCAGGATATTTTAATAAGCCCTATTAGCAATCATTCTGTATTCCTCCCTCTCCTCCAGCCCCTGGTGACCACTCATCTATTTTCCAGCTCCATAGAATTGACTATTCTGGGCATTTCATATGGATAGAATCATGCAAGGTGTGGCTTTTTGTGTCTGGTTTTTTTTCACTTTGCATAATGTTTTCAGGATAGGATCCATGTGATCGCACACTTCGTTCCTTATTTGGCCAAATAACAGTCCACTCTAACGAAATACTGCATTTTATTTATGCACGCAGTTGCCAGACTCCTATTGGATTTTAATATATAACGTGCTCTATTTATATAAACAGAATAATGCTCAATCATTTCCAATACTTGTTGGTGAAAAGTAGTTGGTTTTTGTCTCTGCCACCACAAAATGACCTTGCAAAAGTATGGATGAATCATGCATTCTTGTGCATCTCACACACCAGTAAATACAGTATACAGCTTTACCATGTACTGTGTGGTGAAAACCAAGCCACCAAGGCAAGAGCCTGAAGAAAAACACATTGGACAACCCTCCCATCTCCAAGCCAAGGTCTCAACAGGGGCCAGTGAAAGTAAGATCAGAGAAAGTTCACTTACAAAAAAGGGTCAGTCCTTGGAGGGAGGATTCTGTTGGTTTCATCTGGAAGCAGGTTGAACATTGGTCCTTTTTCATCAATGCAGTTTGCAGAATTACTCTCAGGATTGCAGCGTACCCACTGGTACCTGGCCCTCCGCACAGGAGAACCTACCCCAAAAAAGGAACCCATGTGGTTACTAAGTACCTCTCACACAGCTTCTCATCACTGTCCAGAAGAAATTGTTGATTAAATGAATTCCAAATTTGGTAGAAGGTAAGGTGTGGGCATGAGCATAAATAGACCATAAATAGAATGACCATAAATAGAATAGAAACATCCACCGTGTGCCAGCCTTTTAGATACATTGACCTCCCAACAACCCCATAAAGTAGCCCAGGGTTTAAGGTTAGAATAGGCTTGGGCAATCAGCCACCTGGAGTAAAGTCCCAGCTATGCTACTGGTGACCTGGGAAACCTTTACCTCCCTGAGCCCCCTCTGTGAAATGAACATGCTAACAGTGTCATTTTTTCTCATAAGCTAGTCCTCAAAATTAAATGAGAAATGCATGTAAAGACGTTAACATAGTACCAGGAACACAATAAACACTTGGTGGTGTTAATTATTATTATTTTTGTACTATTCTCTCCACTTTACGCAAAGGAAAACTGAGGCCACACGGGTGTTGAAGGGCCCAGTATTCAAACCCATATCTGACCCCCAAAGCCTGCCCCTTCTTACAGAGATGAGTCAAATAACATTCAGAAAGATTAAGGGATACACCAAGTAGTACCTAAGACATTACGGGGCCCTGGTTCTTTAGGGCCATATGATGTTCTTAGGAATGAAAAGTAAATAAAAACTTGCCCTCTTTCTTTGCCCTCAGATCCAGTCAGAGATTTCAGAAGAGCCAGGCTGTTCTATTCACAGAGGGACAGACTGGTTGGACTACCCTAGTTTGTCACAGCTTCTTTTGAGTTTAGTTTCTACACAGAAGTCTCCAAATCTGGTGTTAGAAGGTCATACAGGAGACGCCTTATTAATTCATGAAATAAACTGTCTATTCTTCACTTTAGCAAGAATGGAAGCCCGATGGTGAGAAATACTTCCCCATACTTCAAAAGGTTCATCTCCTCCCCACCCAAAGCCCATGTTTTATTCACACAAGGGCAACTAATAATCACCTAGCAAGAAAGGGCATGTCTAGAATCCTTGAAAAGCAGGAAAAGTGGTTTTAAAACCCAGTACATTGTTGTCTGTACAGATCAAAGTGGAAATGGTAACAACTATTTCAGAAAACAAACAAAAAACCCAGTGCTATGGACAATCACGGCAACTTTTTTTTTTTTTTTTTTTTTTTTTTTGCGATAGCAAAAGATTGGAAAATTACATGTTAAGGTTCAGCTATTAAAAGAATGAGGCAGGGGTGCCTGGGTGGCTCAGTTGGTTAAGCGTCCGACTCTTGATTTCAGGCCACGTCTTGTGGTTTGTGGGTTTGAGCCCCACGTTGAGCTCTGCACTGACAGTTCAGAGCCTGCTTGGGATTCTCTCTCTCTCTGCCTCTATCCCAGTTGCTCTCTCTCTCAAAACAAATAAATAAACTTAAAAAAAAAAAAAAAAGAATGAGGCAGCTCTCTGGACACTGATATAGATTCTCCAAGGTAGATTATTCAATTTAAAACAAAGTAAGGAACACTGTGCATTGTGTTAATATTTGTGTGTGTTTGTGTTTTTAAGAATATATTTACATATATGCTTGCATATATGTATCTTGAACCTCTGAAAAGTTACACAACATACTGATTGCCTTTGTGGAGGGGATTGGTAGGCAGAAGACAGAGGAAGGAAGGACCCTCACTGCCCTCCCTCCTCTTGACACACTTCTGCAAGCCCCCTACAACAATTCATCTGCTTCCTGTCATCATAAATTAGTTTAGGGACGACTGGGTGGCTCAGTCAGTTAAGCCTCCAAATCTTGATTTTGGCTCAGATCATGATCTCACAGTTCATGAGTTTGAGCCCTGCATCAGGCTCTGTGCTGACAGCACGAAGCCTGCTTGGGATTCTCTCTCTCCCTCTCTTCCCTTCCTCTGCTCACCCTCTCTCTCTCAAAAGTAAATAAATAAATAGACTTAAAAAATTAGTTTATATCTTCTAGAATTTTACATAAATGGACTCCTACAGCAATCTGACAGGGTTTCCTGACATTGTTTTAATTCAGGGACTAATGGAAAGGTGTCTTTACCTTTTACAGCACTCTCTTCTAGAAGTGGGCAGTCTGTTTAGATATTCCTTACATCTAGACTGCTTTTGTTGCAATTTTTTAAAGTAACATTTATGTTACAGGGCGCCTGGGTGGCTCTGTCGGTTAAGCTTCCGACTCTTGGTTTTGCCTCAGGTCATGATCTCATGGTTCGTGTGTTCGAGCCCCACATAGGGTTCCACGCTGACAGCATGGAGCCTGCCTGGGATTCTCTGTCTCCCTCTCTCTCTCTCTCCCCTTCCTCTACACTCTCTTTCTCTTAAAATAAATAAACTTAAATAACTTTATTTTTAAAAAGGAGAAAAGAAATATGAGCTTATTATAGGAAATTTTGAAAAATGTATTAAACAAACAAACAAAAAAATGACCCCTAATCTCATTACCCAACATCCCCAGAGACCATGAACTTTGGAGTTTTGGGGTCACCCCCAGTATCTGTTTCTAGGAGAGTATGCACAAACTATGTCCTGTTCTCTTCTGACAGCAACTATCAGAGGTTGATACCAAAGTCAAGTTCACCTTACCTCTCAATAGGATGGCCAAGGACTTTGTTCTTAAAAGACTGCAGAACCACAGAACTTTTTCAAAATGTCCTCTTTCTTTATGATTCTCTATTACGTCTATTTGTATTCAACTTTGTCCTAATAGCTCTGATTAACCAAGTTATTACATCATTAAGATATGTGATAAACATTTTATATCTATAAAGAGATATATAGATATAGGTAAAATACAATGTATAAAAGATACATGAAACTATTCACCTTAGTACTATTTAAACTAGGGAAACAGGAAATAACTTGATCAAAACAGTTAAAAATCTCATTATTAGTCATTCATATGAGGGAATATTGACAAAAAAGTTAAAAAGTAGTGGTTATAGAAAAGACTATGTAACATCATGGGAAACTCTATATTTAAAAATGAGTGAAAAAGGCAGAATACCATGATGCATGGTAGTTGTTAATGCAACCACATAAACAGATATTGGGGAGAAATTTGAGGAAATCCACAAAAATATAGTGATAGACTCTTTGGTGATTTTTTTCTCATTTTGTTTTATAAATTTCTATAAATAACAATATTCCTTGAAAAATTAAAGACACTAATGTAAGAAAGTAAATATTCTCCCGCTGGTTTCTTTCTTTCTTTCTTTCTTTCTTTCTTTCTTTCTTACCTTTGGAACTACTATCACAATTTTCCCCATGGTTCCTGAATATCGCTAACTGTATCTGGCCTGGGACAGCTAGTCATCCAAAATAGGTTAGTTCTGTCACTGTCTGGAGACTGGAGGTAAGGTAGCAAGATGACATCCAATGCCCCTTACTAGCTGTGTGACCTTGACCAACTTACTTAACCTCGGTGTAGCTCAATTTCTTCATCCAGGAAATGGGAACAGTAATAGATCTGATAATGAGATATAAATGTTAGGTTCTTAGAATAATAACTAGCACCATGGTCAGAGCTCCTTAAACACTAGTTTCTCCGATGAGGAGACCACAATGACCAATCCCTGCTAGTAGACAACTTATAAAGACATCAGAATTTAAACACTCATTCTACCATTTAGCATCTGTCTGATTCTCAATTTCTCATCTTTCAAAGATGAATAATAGTATCCCAAACAGTTCCTTTACAGTGAGATGAAAGTATGTAAAACATCTAGCACAAATCTTTGCACATGGTATTGGTATGGTTTACCTTTCTCCTCTGATTCTTTCCTCAAGCAGCGTAAGTTTGGCTTTGAGTGCTTGCTACTTAAAAACCCTGCATTGTAGGTGGGACTAAAAAAAAAAAAAAAAAAACCCAACATGTCCAGCAGAGGGCGATGTCTTCACGCTCTGTGCTGTCTAGAACAGCGCTGTCCAATAGAAGTGTTCAGACAACCATGTATGAAATATTCTTTTTTTTTTAATGTTTATTTATATTTGAGAGAGACAGAGACAGAGCGGGGGAGGGGCAGACAAAGACAGAGACAGAATCTGAAGCAGGCTTCAGGTTCTGAGCTGTCAGCACAGAGCCTGAACGGGGGCTGGAACTCACGGGATCATGACCTGAGCCTAAGTCCCACGCTTAACCCACTGGGCCACCCAGGCGCCCACGTATGGAATTTTCAATGTCATAGCAGCTCTATTTTTTAAAGTAGAAAGAGACGAGTGAAATTAATTTCAAGACATTTCATTTAACCAATGTGTTCAGATATTGCCATTTAACATATAAGCAATATAAGTTATTAATGAATATTTTATGTTTTTCTTTTCATGTAAGTCTGGGTGCATATTATGCACTAACAGCACATTTCAGTTTGGATTCACCCCATTTCAAGCGCTCAGGGGCTATCACTTTGGGCACTGTAGACGTTTGCCTTCTCCTTTACATGCAGCCGATGTGCTATCAAGCTGAGAGAATGTTTGCATAGATAGGAAGTTAAACAGAAAAGTAAAACTAAAACTTTACGGGGAAGCGTCCAGGTGAAAGACCCTATCGTTTTGCTGGCATAATACAGCTTTCGTAAACTCATGAAAACAAATTCTAAAATACAAAACTCCCCCCAGAATTCAGAGTCTCAGCTTTTAAAATTTATAAAGAGGGGCTTCTTGGGATGCCTGACTGACTCGGCAAAATACATGACTCCTGATCTCAGGGTTGTAAGTTCAGGCCTCACACTGGGTGTAGGGATTACTTTAAAATAAAATATTTAAAAAAAGAGGGGCTTCTTCTGGAGGTTAATGAAAATGTTCTAAAATTGACTATAGTGATAGTTGCATATATCTGTGAATATAATTTAAAAACTTTGAACTGTACGCTTTGAATGGATGAACTCTATGGTATGTGAATGCTATTTCAATAAAGCTGTTTAAAAACTCATAAAGAAATCAAAGGTCACCCCCCCCCAGAAATTTTATCTAATTTGGGATTGATAATTTTCAGTTGGATTAAAATAAGGAACATGGTTACAGACACAATGTTCCTGACATATCTATTGAAGGGTGTTGGCAGGATGTGAATTCAACAGTTCCAGCCCCCGATGTTGTGGGAATATCTTGATTCCTATCTTGCTTGAGAGAAATGCCTCATGATTACTGATTACCATCATTGGAAAAAATAAAAGAGAGAATGCTAGTGGACACAAGGGTTATCTTCTCCAAAGGCCCCACCTACTGGATCTGCCGGTGAACTTTGTGGTAGATTCCAGGGAAAAGAATGGTAAATTATTTAGAATCCTTTCCTCTTTGCTCGCCACCCCCACATACACACAAAGTCACTAGTCCCACTTTACACAAAATGCTTTCTGTGAATGAACATTACCCCAGTAATCTCTCTGCATCTTTTTATATTGTAGTACCAATTTTTCCCCAACATCATCACAATTTGCCAATTTCCTATTCTTAATGGAGATCTGCTGCAGGTATGTTAGAGAAACTTAAGCAGAAACTGCCATGCGGAGGGTTAAAAAAAAAAAAAAAAAAGACCGTTTCGTTCGTTGTTTGGGTAACATGGAAACAGACATCACTAAGTTGGAGTTGCTTCCTACTAGACAATCAATTCCACAAGATAGATAAGGTTCCCCCACCCTTGCATGGCTTGCCAGGCTGTAAATGTTCCCAGTTTACTTTCAATTTCTCCCTCTCTAAACCTCAATTCGCTGGTAAACTTTATAGCAAGTTTACTACAGTCAAAACAAGGTTTTTTGTTTTAAAGAAAGAAAAACTCGAGGCACCTGGCTGACTCAGTCAGTAGAACACGTTACTCTTGATCTCAGGGTTGTAAGTAAGTTCAAGTCCCACTTTGGATATAGTGATTACTTAAAAATAAAAACTTCAAAAAGAAAAAAAAAGATAAGAAAAGAAGAGAAAAGAAAAGAAAAGATCAGTAAAGAAAAAAGAAAATCTCTACCTAGAAGACAGTCAAGTTGCAGTAGAAAGTTAACTCTGTCCTTGAAATCAGATGGCCACTTCTGGCCGAAAGTCTCAAAATATTTTGCAAGCGGTTGGTCTAAAAAGCAAATGAATTTTCTCTTCTATAAAGTGGTGTTAATTCCTCTTCACAGGAAATGTGATGATCATTTACGAGAGAATGTACATGAAATCACTTTACAATCAAACAGCAGCACACATGGGTGGAATCAATATCTACTAGAACCCAACAGTGTGGAGTGAACACATGATCTGGCCACAACTGCTCGTGGATTTTCCATTTTCTCTCTTTATGGGCATCTTTTAAAAAGAGGGGCAGGGCGCCTGTGTGGCTCAGTCAGTTAAGCGTCCAGTTCTTGATTTTGGCTCACGTCATGACGTCATGGTTTGTCAGATGACACCCCACAGAATGCGGAGTCTGCTTGGGACACTCTCTCCCTCTCTCCCTCTGCCCCTCTCCACTCCACTCTCCTCTCAAAATAAATAAATAAACATGAAAAAAATTAAAAGGGGGGCAATGAAAGACTTTAGGATTCACAGACCTTATCAATAATCAATAATCCCCTGGAGCTCTACATTAAATCGATGGCCACCTGTGCTCTCCAGGGTCTCCCATGCATTGCCAAATTTCCATTTCTTTGCCCCTAATAGACATGATTTTACATCATGTGTTTACTTGGGTTTGACTTATAGTAACTGATAGGGGCTGAGTTGTGTCCCCTCAATTTGTATGTTGAAGCCCTAACTCTCAATACCTCAGAATGGGATTGGATCTGGAGATGGGGACTAAAAAGAGGTAATTAAGGTCAAATGAGGTCATATGGATATACCCTAATCCAATATGGCTGGGTCCTTATAATCCAATATGGCTGGTGTCTCTTATGAAGAAGAGATCAGGACACAGACACACACAGAGGAAGGACCATGTGAAGACACAGAGAGATGGGCATCTTCAAGGCAAGGAGAGAGGCTTCAGAATGAAACCAACCCCACCAACATCTTGATCTTGGACTTCTAGCCTCCAGAACTGTGAGGAAATAAACTTCTGTTGTTTAAGCCACACCAGTCTGGGATACTGGGCAGTCTTAGCAAACAAATACAGTAATCTAAGATGTTTTGAATATGTGCAGTAAAAGCAAGCCAAAAGCCTAGTTAATTTGATCAGTTCAGTCAAACCAGTGGTTTGAGTAAATATTTTTTAAAAGATGGAGGAAAAACACTGTCAGATCACACCTGGCATCACGTGGATGTGTGGTGAAATAGTGGCGTGGCCCTTTCCACTGCAGCCTTGAGCTTGCCGTCACTCGCACACACAGCCCGGTTGGGCATCTATTTCCCTTCCTATTGAATTTTTTTTTTCAACGTTTATTTATTTTTTAGACAGAGAGAGACAGAGCATGAACAGAGGAGGGGAAGAGAGAGAGGGAGACACAGAACCCGAAACAGGCTCCAGGCTCTGAGCGGTCAGTACAGAGCCCGACGTGGGGCTCGAACTCACGAACTGTGAGATCATGACCTGAGCCGAAGTCGGACGCTTAATTGACCGAGCCACCCAGGCGCCCCTCCCTTCCTATTGAGACATGGGCACAAACCCTTCATTCCAACACCAAGTGCACTTCTCCTTTGGAAATACCCTAGTTTTTCAGTTCATTCATTCTCTCTTTCTTGGTTCCTTTTCCAACAAAGAGCTAAACCTACCAGGTGATGATATAAATGCTAGTACTTTGTACAGTTTCATCATGGTTTCTTCACTTCTTTCTGATGAATACCTACTACATAAGGAACGTTTTTGCTTTAATTCCAGTTTTACCTACTGAATCTTTGTGGGGAACGTGATATTTGGGGGAAATTCTGAATACGTAAAGACTAACTTAGCTCTTGCCAGGGTGGGCTCCCCCCGCAACCCCACCCCCTCTCCCCACCAACTCACATCTTTGCTACAAATATAGACCTCATTACTCTGGATCTTGTCACAACACATTAGGGAATTACCTCATCAGGCTGAAGATTTTCCCTAAAAGACCCAAGCCTGTTCCCTACAATCAATAATGTTTTATACTGTAAAAAATAAATAGATTCGGGGCTCCTGGGTGGCTCAGTTGGTTACGCATCCGACTTCGGCTCAGGTCACGATCTCGCGGTTTGTGAGTTCGAGCCCCGCCTCGGGCTCTGTGCTGACAGCTCAGCGCCTGGAGCCTGGTTTGGATTCTGGGTCTCCCTCTCCCTCAGCCCCTCCCCCACTTGTGCTCTGTCTCTCTCCGTCTCTCAAAAATAAATAAATGTAAAAAAAATTTTTTTTTAAATAAATAGATTCATAAAAAAGTTTCAGCAACACTACTTGCTGTTATTTTCTTCAATAAGTACATAACAAGAAGAAAATAATTTTATAAATTTCCAGTACATGATGAACATATCTGAGATTCCCTATATGATTTCATTTCCACCAAAAGTAAAAACAGGACCATTAGAGTCACTTTGAAGGAACAAATCCAGGACATGTATGTCACTAGGAGTCAGTATTTCCTGTACAATTTGGGGAACCTTAAATGTGTTTCTACCATAAATTCTCCCATCTATTTATCAGGTCATGACCTTCTGCCTTGTTTAGACATGATCCCTTATTTACCAGAGGAGAAGAAATTGTATCTTTCTTACAAACTGTTAATTTTCGTTGTCTTAGTCATTAAGACTTTAAGTTGTTTCAGTCTGACTAAACAACCCTGGATCATAGAGAAATCTAACAAGAAATTTCCAGATGTAATGTCTCTCTGAGCAACAGCACAGACACTAAAATTCTTTGGCCTCTTTATAAACTCTGAGAGGGTTTGTACTATGTCTAGCCATAACTGAATTTTCACTAAGAACCAAGTTTTTTTTTAAAAGGGGGAAAAAAAACCCAAATTTACTCTGATTTCTATAAATATATCATTTCCCACTGTTAGAGTAATTATGACACCACCATAATATATGAAAACTTGGGACTGATAGAAACCCTAAGGGATAGGCACTCAACAGTGCCACTTTCTCCATAGACACATAGGTATTATTCTATATTACTTTCTTGAATTTCTGAAAGTTTATAAACTAGGGGTGCCTGTGTGCCTCCGTCAGTTAAGTGTGGGACTCTTGATCTCGACTCAGGTCATGATCTCAGGGTTTGTGGGATAGAGCCCCGCGTGGGACTCTGTGCTAACAGCGCTGAGCCTGCTTGGGATTCTCTCTCCCTCTGTCTCTCTCTCTCTCTCTCTCAATAAAAGAAAATATACATTAAAAAAAAAGTTTATATACTATACCTTTTCATCCCAAAATAAAAGAGTACGTTTCAACTATTGTGAGAGCTTACAAGGCCACACCTGCCTCCAGAGCCTCATCCTTCTTGGTACCAAACTTAACCAAACTCACATTAAGGAGTTTAGCCACCCCAAATACTTTTTCCTTGCAAACTTTCTCCCACAATACATTCTGTATCTTAAAGTGAATATTATCATTTGTGGGAAACATGGGGCTTACAAAGATTACAGCGGGGGGGGGGGGGGGGCGGGGGGTGCAAGTTTCCCGGGTCTTACCTTGAACCGAAGAATCAAAAACCAGGAGGAGGGCAAGAGCCAGGACAAACTTAGTGTCCTGGAGGAGCCGTTGCATCGTGACCAGCTCACTTCGGTCCTGCTGCCTGGACACCAACTTCACGATTAGGAAATGTAGCAGGGTGCACTCTGTCCCTTTTAGAAAAAGTTCCAAAACCTCAAACCCTGCCCAGAACACACGTCACAATTTCCTGAACAAATAGAAAGAGATCCACATCAAAACCCAGAAAGATAAAAAAAAAAAAAAAAAAAGACAGCAAAATAACTATTCATACCCATTATGAAACTGCACTGAACTCTCCCCAGGTCTGCTTTTTCAAAAGTTTTGTTGTTTCACACTTGCCTGTTAGAAATTGTTTTCCCACTAAGACAGTAGAATCAGCATTCAGTAGCGTCGGTTTTTCCTCTCCTCAATTAGCAATCTGAACACAAGATTTTTTTTTTTTTTTTTTTTTTTTAAATTTATTTTTGGGACAGAGAGAGACAGAGCATGAATGGGGGAGGGTCAGAGAGAGGGAGACACAGAATCGGAAACAGGCTCCAGGCTCCGAGCCATCAGCCCAGAGCCTGACGCGGGGCTCGAACTCACGGACCGCGAGATCGTGACCTGGCTGAAGTCGGACGCTTAACCGACTGCGCCACCCAGGCGCCCCTGAACACAAGATTTTTAACATAAAGAGTCCACTGCCCTGTGGATGAGGGGGAGCTGGGCACTGCCTTTTCATACTGAGGACCTTCAACATAAAATGTTAATTTTCCTTTCTGTCAGGAGTAGCACAAGTCACTGAGTTGAGCCCAAGAGGTAAAAGTTCAAAGCTGAGTTCTCATCTACAAAAAAAGTGTTCTCCGGTTTCAGAGAACAGGTTTCTTATTGGACTCTGTTGCTTCCATTGGACCGATCCCTGGCTCTCCCTCTTCCTCAAGAATGGAGCGAGGATTTCTGGTTACCAAGCACTTGGGCACAACAGAAAAACGACTTTGCATTTCTCTGCCCCTTCACACCAAGTATTTCTTACGATGCGATTCCATTTATGCTTTCACCTTTTCTCCTGGTAAAAGTTTCCACCTTGAATTTGGGGTTCTCTGGCCTTGAATGAGCTGGGCATCAGAAACAAGGTGTGTCGTGTCCGCCCAGTGGGCCGCTGGAGCTCATGCTGCGCTGCCCCCTGTAACTAAAGGAGTGGCTGTTTCTCAGGTCCTGGGAATCGTGCATAGACTTCTGGGGGACTGAGGAACACCGGGTAGAGGCTCCACATTAAAGTTGCAGGATAGACATAACAGTTGAACACGTGATCTCGCCTGGGGGCACACACTGTTGCCTTCTATTCAAGGTTCAACCACTCTCCATTTCCACATGCCTGTCCCTACAGCCCCCACTTTCCATTTTCACCCCCACTGTTGTCTGTCCTTTGACAGGAGGGAGGGGTTTCCCTTCTGTTGTTTTCAGCTTCCTGCTGATTCCTTTACCATTTCCTGCTAAGGACAGGCCTCAGAATCTAATCGCTGAGTAGCTGTGGTCCAAGTCCACAAGGGCTATGAAGAATGCACATCTTGACGGTCCTCAGAACCATCTGGAAGTGAGGCCAGGGACCCCTCTTTAGCTGTACCCAACCCCAAAACTCACAAACCTAGTGAGTTCCCCAGTATGGAATATTGGTTTCAGCTTGAGATAACAGCCCTCATCTCTGGTCTTTTTTAACCCTATCCCCCAATTTTTGTTTTTTTTTTTTAATTTTTTTTTCAACGTTTTTTATTTATTTTTGGGACAGAGAGAGACAGAGCATGAACGGGGGAGGGGCAGAGAGAGAGGGAGACACAGAATCGGAAACAGGCTCCAGGCTCCGAACCATCAGCCCAGAGCCCGACGCGGGGCTCGAACTCACAGACCGCGAGATCGTGACCTGGCTGAAGTCGGACGCCTAACCGACTGCGCCACCCAGGCGCCCCAACCCTATCCCCCAATTTAAAGCCCTGGCACAAAAACAATAGCTCCCGTAAGCCCTGCAAAACCGCAGAACTGCTTAGAGCTCCTGATTGAAAATGATCATTTTGGAGGCCTTTTTCCTTTGGGTACTTCATTTTTTCCTTCTCTGGGTCATGGTTAATTTTTTTTTTTTTTAATGGTGCCACATTCTCAACCATTTGCTCTTCTCCCGCTACGCTGACAACCAACAGTTTCTTTTCCCAAATAGCCTTCCTCCAGTTTCATTTCCCTAGTCTTCTTTAAGATGCAGAGGAGCAGGACAAATGCATGTGGCATCCAGAAGTCCTGGGTCCTAACTTGACTCACTCACTTAGCAGCTGAGGGACGTTGGGCCCCCTGCTCTGGTTCTGACGATGGTGAGGGGAACCAATGAGAGGGTGCCCGAGGAAGCTCACGGCGTACCCTATGAGGGGTGCGTTAGCGGCGCCCCTCTGGGCTGGGGACCTACCATTCTTCTTGCCCCAGATTTCCTCCATTAACCAAAGAGGATCTTTATCTGTCCCTAAACCTTACCCTCTACAATAAGCCTGTTCTCCATAATTTTAAAAGGCAAATTCTGTTCTGGACTTCATTCTTCAGTTACCAGGCAACCTTAAATGCATCTGTTTTATTTCACATGCGATTGATTTGCCCGTATCATGGGCATCCTCATTCCTTAACAATCACCTGGAACAGGACACACACCAGTTCCACATCTAAAAAGTAATGTACCCCGCCTCCTCCCCTCTTCACGTACACATGACTTTTCACCAGGGTGCCTGGGTGGCTCAGTTGGTTAAGCATCTGACTTTGGCTCAGGTCATAATCTTGAGGCTCAGGATTTCGAGCCCCATGTTGAGCTCTGTGCTGACAGCTCAGAGCCTGGAGCCTGCTTCTGATTCTGTGTCTCCCTCTCTCTCTGCCCCTGCCCATACTCTGTCTCTCTTTCTCAAAAATAAACAAAATATTAAAAACAACAACATGGCTTCCCACTAGCTGTTGGTTTCAGGGTGGTCTTTTTAAAAGCAGATCTGTTTTGGGGCACCTGAGTGGCTTAGTCAGTTAAGCAACTGCTTTTTTCTTTTTTTTAATTAATTAATTAATTAATTTCTAAATTTACATCCAAGTTAGTATACAGTGCAATAATGATTTCAGGAGTAGATTCCAGTGATTCATCTGCTATGTGTAACACCCCATGCTCATCCCAACAAGTGTCTTCCTTAATACCCTTTAATATCCCACCCACAACCCCTCCAGCGACCCTCAGTTCTCTATATTTAAGAGTCTCTTATGTTTTGCCCCCCTCCCAGTTTTTATATTATTTTTGCTTCCCTTCCCTTATGTTCAACTGTTTTGTATCTTAAATTCCACATATAAGTGAAGCCATATGATATTTGTCTTTCTCTGATTAATTTCGCTTGGCATAATACCTTCTAATTCCATCCACATTGTTGCAAATGGCAAGATTTCATTCTTTTTGATTGCTGAGTAATACCCCATTGTGTGTGTGTGTGTGTGTGTGTGTGTGTGTATATATATATATACACCACATCTTCTTTATCCATTCATCCGTTGATGGACATTTGGGTTCTTTCTGTACTTTGGCCTATAGCACTGCTATAAACATTGGGGTGCATGTGCCCCTTGAAACAGCACACCTGTATCCCTTGGATAAATACCTAGTAGTGCAATTGCTGGCTCATAGGGTAGTTCTATTTTTAACTTTTTTTTTAACGTTTATTTATTTTTGAGACAGAGAGAGACAGAGCATGAACGGGGGAGGGTCAGAGAGAGGGAGACACAGAATCTGAAACAGGATCCAGGCTCTGAGCTGTCAGCACAGAGCCCGACGTGGGGCTCAAACTCATGGACCGCGAGATCATGACCTGAGCCAAAGTCAGCCGCTTAACCGACTGAGCCACCCAGGCGCCCCTATTTTTGACTTTTTGAGGAACCTCCATATTGTTTTCCAGAGTGGCGGCACCAGCTTGCATTCCCACCAGCGGTGCAAAAGAGACCCTCTTTCTCCACATCCTCCCCAACATCTGTTGTTGCCTGAGTTGTTCATATTGGTCATTCTGACTAGTGTGAGGTGGTATCTCATTGTGGTTTTAATTTGTATTTCCCTCTTTGGGGCACAATGATACCAAAGAAGTTGAATCAGAGGCAACTGGGTGGCTCAGTCGGTTAAGCGTCCTGATTTTTTATTTTGGCTCAGATCGTGACCTCACAGGTGGTGGGTTGGAGGCACAGGTGTCAAGCTCTTTGCTGACAGCATGGAGCCTGCTTGGGATTCTCTCTCTCCCTCTTTCTCTCTCT
Organism: Neofelis nebulosa; assembly: GCF_028018385.1. Taxonomy (NCBI): domain Eukaryota; kingdom Metazoa; phylum Chordata; class Mammalia; order Carnivora; family Felidae; genus Neofelis; species Neofelis nebulosa. Next base: position 34,742,334 of record NC_080794.1, on the reverse strand, counting down.
GCCCCTTCCCAGGTTGTGTGCTCTCTCTTGCTCTCTAAATAAATAAATAAATAAATAAACAAACTAACTAACAAACAAACAAACTTAAAAAAAAAAGAGAAAGTTGGATCAGAGATCAGCACTTAAGAACTGCCTGATAAAAGTAATTCACCTCAAGGCAATGTGGCTGGAAATACCAAAGACTGGTGCAAACAGTAGTTAGGAAGGCTGAAAGAAAAGAACATCTGTGGGTTACGTAGATAGTGCAACCTCATCACAAATGTAATAAGCATGAGTTTCTTTTCAGATTTTAGAGTATCCATGGAGGTATTGATACTTCTAGCTCATGGGGGTAAGAATGAGTTCCCTTCCACTCTTTTCAAAAACTTGAAAATAAGAAAATGAGGCTCCCTTCAAACAAACTTATAATAATGAACTGGAGGAAAGACATGCAAATTCATGTCTCAAGAGGTGAAGAGAAGAGGTCTTGTCCTCAAAATCAAGTCAGTCTTCCCCAAGGCCCATCCTACTTTAAAGACCAGAGTGAAATCTCCTTGAATTGGACCAAAGGGCATTTCCCCAAGGGGGGATGGGATGGTCTCTCCTTCCTGGCTGGTGGGAATATAGGCAGAACAATTCAGCAAAATTCCTATTTCAAGGGACTCCCAATGTAGTTTTCAGATAGGATGGGGCTAGTGGGGAGAAAAGAAAAGACCGTTAGGGGCAAGCAAGAGCTTGCTCAATAGATCACTATTCAAAACCACACTCTTGAACTTGTAGGGCTTGCAATCAAGATCTTCCTCGTTCTATATGACCAGAATATCCTCATCCCAGAGGCCTTTCTGGAAATCATCGTGGTGATTGGGAGGGAATCAGAGCCCCGCCTAACTAGCCCACCCCAGCTCATTGCCAAGAACCATCCTCCCATCACTCAGAACTGCACTGTCCAACATGGTAGCCCTACGTGGTTAGTAAGCACCTGACATGTACTAATCTGAATTGAGATATGCTCTATTTGTAAACTATACATTGGATTTAAAAGACATATTAAGGAAAAAATGTAAAATCTTATTAATAATTTTATATTGATTATGTTGAGGTATTTTGAATAAATTGGGTTAAAATATATTATTAAAATTAATGTTGCCTGGTTTGTTTTACTTTTTTAAAATGTGGCTACCAGAAGATATAAAATCACACATAGTGACATACATTTGTGGCTATGGAGGGGAGGAAAAATGTCCTACTAACCTTCAAGATTCTTCCAGCTGGTCTAAAAGTTACATTGACATGAGACAAATTAATAGGGAGGAAAAAAACCCCAAAGTTTAATTATATGCACATGGGGTCCAATAATGAACTGAGACCCAAGGCAGGCAGTTTTCATACTTTTTAGACAAAGAGACAATAAATCTGTGAGGAAGTGACAATACAAAGGAAATTTAACTTTGGGAGCTTCAATTAGTAAGGAACACCAAACAGAATTTTAGTTTAGGCTGTGGTAGGAAATTAGTAAAAAGTAATAAGGAAAGTTTATACAGCCTTCTTGGATCTAAATTTCCCATATCAGAGTGCAAACTGGTGCATGCAGCCATTCTGGAAAACAGTATGGAGTTTCCTCAAAAAATTAAAAGTAGAACTACCCTATGACCCACCAATTGTACTACTAGGTATTTATCCAAGGGATGCAGGTATGCTGTTTCAAAGGGGCACATGCACCCCAATGTTTATAGCAGTGCTATTGACAATAGCCAAAGTACAGAAAGAACCCAAATGTCCATCGACAGATGAATGGATAAAGAAGATGTGGTGTGTGTGTGTGTGTGTGTGTTTACACACACACACACTGGAATATTACTCAGCAATCAAAAAGAGTGAAATCTTGCCATTTGCAACAACGTGGATGGAACTGGAAGGTGTTATACTAAGCGAAATTAGTCAGAGAAAGACAAATATCATACGATTTCACTCATATGTGGAATTTTTTTTTTAAGTTGAGCACTTTTTTTTTTTATTTTTTTTTTTAACATTTATTTATTTTTGAGACAGAGAGAGAGCATGAAGAGGGGAGGGTCAGAGAAAGAGGGAAACACAGAATCTGAAACAGGCTCCAGGCTCTGAGCTGTCAGCACAGAGCCCGACGCAGGGCTTGAACCCACGGACTGTGAGATCATGACCTGAGCTGAAGTCGGACGCTTAACCGACTGAGCCACCCAGGCGCCCCTCATATGTGGAATTTAAGATGCAAAACAGATGAACATAAGAGAAGGGAAGCAAAAATAATATAAAAACAGGGAGGAGGACAAAACATAAGAGACTCTTAAATATAGAGAACAAATAGAGGGTTTCCAGAGGGGTTGTGGGTGGGGGGACGGACTAAATGGGTAAGGGGCATTAAGGAAGACACTTGTTGGGATGAGCACTGGGTGTTATACATAGGGGGTGAATCACCGGATTCTACTCCTGAAATCATTATTGCACTATATGCTAACTAACTTGGATGTATTTTTTAAAATAATTAATTAATTAATTAAAAAATAAATTTCCCATATCTCGTGATAAGGATGTCTACTTCTTGGCACAGGGAGGGTACATTTCACATGGGAGATTTCTTTCTTTCTGCTGGGGGTGGGCAGAGTGGTTTTTTTTTGTTTGTTTGTTTGTTTTTTAGTGTTTATTTATATCGAGAGAGAGAGACTGTGCACGCAAGCCTGTGTGCTAGTTGGGGAGGGGCAGAGAGAGAGGAGAGAGAGAATCCCAAGCAGGTTCTGAGCCATCAGTGCAGAGTCCAATGCGGCGTGTGATCTCGTGAACAATGAGATTATAACCTGAGCCAAAATCAAGAGTCAGGACGCTTAACCAACTGAGTTACCCAGGTGCCCCTGGCAGAATGTTTTTTTTACATTGACTCTCTTAAATAACTTTTATTTAGAACAATCAATATGTCAAAGTGGCACATTTGGGGGTGGCCTGCCCTTGGCCCCTACACTTGCATTGTATTTCTATTATTGGACAGTGTTGGCATAAAAAAAATGATGGCTCTTTTAAGATCAAGGAAAATTTGCGTTAGAAAGGAGATACATAACCTGAAAGTGTGCTTGCATGGAAAATGTTCCCTAACATGGCAGCTCTCAATGAAAACCACTCAAACATTACTTAGAAAGAACTCCTACAACCCAAAGTATCCACTGTTGGCTGTTTCATTAGGACATGGGTTCCATGGGTAAGGACCTCATGAACATTAATTCACTTGCTTATTGCAACTACCCTGTGAAGTAGGCATCATTTGTATACTTATTATACAGATGAGGAAACTGAGGCACAAGGAGTTTTAATTGCAGGTGGGATTTGACTTTTGGCAATCTGACCTCAGACCTTTTACTTGTTCTGTGACCCCTCACATGAGCTCTCCTTTCTGGATGTACTTTCTGCAGGGGATCTTTTCTTTGTCAGTGTTATTTCCCCAGCAAGCCCACCCCACCTCTGCCCTGGCATTAAAAAAACCCAAAACACTCCTGTCTGTCATGAGTAGGGAAAGCCCTTCCCTAGAATCACAGAGCCTAGAATCTTGCCATTTGGGCAAAATCAAGTGTCTGACTCAAATCCCTCCTTTTTAGCAACTCAGTGGATTGTGAGAACAGTTTTACATTTCTGGCCCCTACAGCCTAAAGGCTTGGAAACTTTGCTAAGTTGTAACTTTTAAACGTTTGTCAAAGACCGTTTTGGGTTGTGTCTTTTTTTTTTTTTTTTTTTCACCTTTTGCATAATATTTCCCAAACCTTCCCAAAGTGACAGTTGGCTGTTCACGGATGTTCTGAACCTCAGCTAAGGAAATACTCTCAGGAGCGGCCAAGAGGGCCCTCGGAGTACACTTCCCACAGAGGGGAGACGGTTAAATGCTGGTCAGAGGAAGCTTTTTGCCTCTTTCACCTCATTTTTTTCCCCCTGACTGAAGGCCATGCTCTTGCCTTCTTTTCCTCAGAAACCACAGCAGTGGTTTTGCCTTTGGTTTTTAAAAGTCCCAATAATAAGAATAATTAACTTGTTCACCCCAGAAAAATGCTGTAACTGCCATCTTATTTTTTTGTGAGGTTATTATTATTATTACTATTATTGTTATTACTATCATGACTACAAAGGGCACTCACGGAGCGAGGGGCCGGGACACCAGAGAGCAGTCAGAGGTTGGCTGTCTTTTTTTACAGAGGAGGCTGCTGAGGCCCTGGGAGTACGGGCTCCCTCAAGGCCGTGTCCCAGTTATGAGAGAGCCTGGTTCACAGCAGATTTCCACTGGCCCAGAGGTTTGGGCAGAGCCGGTCCCCAGGGGCGGATAAGTCACCCCACCCAACAGAGCCACCAGCATGTGATTAGCATAAGAAGACCTCCTTCCTCCCTTTGGCCCTTTCTCAGACTTCTTATCTTTCGGGTGGCCCCTTCCTGATGTTTGTGTTGGATTTTGTTTCTTTGAGAATTTAGCTATTCCTGCTGCCTAAAACACTCTATTCTCAGATATCCGCCTGGCCAAATCCCTCACCTTTTTCAAGTCTTGACTCAAATCTGACCTTTTTTTTTCCCTTAAGTAAACCCTATGCCCAACGCCCACCATGGGGTTTGAACTCACGATCCCAAGATCAAGAGTCACATGCCCTGCCGACTGAGCTAGCCAGGTGCCCCAAATCTGACCTTAAGAAGGCCACCCCTGTCCCCCGTTTAATACTGCAGGCTCCCCGGGGCGTCTGGGTGGCTCAGTTGGTTGAGTGTCTGACTTCTGCTCAGGTCATGATCTCATGGTCCGTGAGTTTGAGCCCCACATGGGGCTCTGTGCTGACAGCTCAGAGCCTGGATCCTGCTTTGGATTCTGTGTCTCCCTCTCTCTCTGCCCCGCACCCCCCACCCCATTCATGCTCTGTCTCTGTCTCAAAAATAAATAAATGTTAAAAAAAAGTAAAAAAAAAATACTGCAGACTCCCCACACACACCCTGCAACCCGACCCTCTTCCTTTTCTTTTTTCTATAACATTTATCAACTCATCATCTACCTTCCCCACTAGAATGTAAGCTCTGTGAGGATAGGGATCTTGTTTGCAGATGGACCCCAAACACGAGAAAGAACCCGTAGTCACAGTAGATGCTCTATAAATACTGTTTGCAATGGGAAATGTTCAGCCTGGGTGGCTCAGTCGGTTAAATGCAATGGGAAATGTTCAAACCTGTTCTCCACGTTCATCAGCTCAGACTGTAAGAATCTCAGGGCAAGGCCCTTGCAGTGCTGAGCATATAGGCAGGCCTCCCTCGGGTTGAAGGTCAAGCCTAATCTGTATAGCTATGTCAGGAGAGAGATCTTAGGCATTACTTTATTTCCCTACTTCTTTACACTTTTATTTCATTTCTAAATGTTCTGGTATATGGCAATAGCAAATTAAGGTAAAATAAAATTCTGAGGAAGGAGAGAGCCTGGAAAACACTGAACACTTTTCTCAGAAATGTGGACAGGAAACCAGGCTAGTGGGAAGGGGCCAGGGCCCTCTTGCTTCACAGAGGAACAGGCTCAGAGAGGTTTTGAGACATCATAGGACTGTTTTCCAGCGCGTGAAAGAATGGGTTCATCAGCAGTTTCCCATCTCTACAGGTGACAGAAACAAGAGAAAATGTGCCTATTTCTAAGCGAGTTCAATGGAATTTAGAAAGAAGACCGTCCTTAGAAGGAGATACAATAGAACCAGGGGAAACTTGCGATGTCCAACCTTAAAGTAATCTTTTGGGTAAAAAAAAAAAAAAAAAAGCAAAGAGGGGCACCTGGGTGTCTCCGTCGGTTAAACACCTGACTTTGGCTCAGGTCATGATTTCGCGGTTCATGAGTTCGAGCCCTGCATCAGGTTCCCTGCTGTCAGCACGGAGCCCGCCTGGGATCCCCCGTCTCCCTCTCTCTCTGCCTGCTCGCACTCTCTCTCTCCCTCAAAAATGGATAAAATAAAATTTTAAAAAACCCTTTAAAAACTAATAAAGCTCTGATATTTATAGGACAAAGTCAGTGTTCTATTTACCCAATTCCTGTGGATTCTAAACGGTAGGGGCATACGGCGGCAAGAAAAATGGAGCGGTTGGGGCCGGGGCTTGGCCTGAGACTGTGGAGGTTCAAACCTGCCACTTCCTGGCTGTGATGTCAGGTGTGTCTCAGTTTTTCCATCATTAAATGGGGCGATGATTGCGCCAACCACCTAGGAGCACTGGGGATCAAACAAGTGTATGCGGGTGAAGGCCTGGCACAAGATGATAAAGAACAGAGTCAGCGCCCCGTCGGCACCCGGTAAGTAGGTGTTCCTAACATTTGAGCGTGGTGTGCTTGGAAGTCCTTAAAAGTATACGTTCTTTCCCAGAGGCAGAGGGCTGGCAGAGACACCAAAAGGGTAATCTTAGCTGACACAGAAGCTACAAGGAGCCACACTAGATCCAGGAACTGAAGATGGAAAGCTGGGGGTAGCTTGGGGCAGGGCGGGGCTGGGGGGAAGAGCATGGACAATTGGGAAATCAGGAAGGGAAAACAGCAGGAGCAAACCTTCCTGAGAAATTTTTTTTTTTTTTTAATTTACCTGAGAGAGACAGAGAGACAGAGTGTGAGTGGGGGAGGGGCAGAGAGAGGGAGACACAGAATCCGAAGCAGGCTCCAGGCTCCGAGCCATCTGCACAGAGCCTGACGCGGGGCTCAAACCCACGAACAGCAAGATCATGACCTGAGCTGAAGTCGGACGCTCAACTGACTGAGCCACCCAGGCGCCCTAAACCTTCCTGAGAAATCTTAAACCCATTTTCTTTGATCTTAGGTGCAGAGGGGTCTACCATGGGTCAGGCAGGGCCTGAGGGTGAGGTCTGATCCTCACATAATTCTGCCAGCTTGGCCTTCCCATCCCCCACCTCACGGTGAGAACTGAGGTGCAGGGCTGGCTGGTAAAGAGGAGGGACACAGGACAGACTCCAGTTTCTGTCCATCTCTGTTCATGAGGCCAGGAGGAATTATAATAATAATCACTCACATGTAAAATATGAGCAGGTCCCGCTCTAAGCACCTTTCACATTTAACACATTCAATACTTTGAGGGTTGTGCAGATGGGGAAGCTGAGGATAGAATTTGATCAGCTGTAGCCATGCTCCAAGGAGGCTGACAGAGGGGACCTCTCCAATCCAGGACTCGGGCCAAGGTGGGCTCCCATAGGGTTGACCTTCTGGGGGGGCGGGGGGAGAGTACAGACTCAGCCCCACTAATCTTGTCCCGCGGCCGGAGCCAGCTTGTTACAGTGAGAATCAGATCCTGTCACACCCCCGTCAGACCCTCCGAAGGCGGGGCCGCCTATGAAGCACAATTCCTTCCTAGCAGAAATTTTAATTTAAGGTCTCTCAATCATGGCCTCAAAATCTTCCTGGGAGGAACTTCCTTGATATGATCCATTGGCCCCGCCTCCTAATCTGCCGTGTGTGTGTGTGTGTGTGTGTGTGTGTGTGTGTGTGTGAGAAACAGAGATAGGGAGAACCCCACAATCGGTGTGTGAGGCAAGACCCCACAGAGATCCAACTCCCAGAGATAACTGGGCTTCAGAGACATCTGACCTCTTGCTTCAGTCCCCCAAAGAAGATAATCAGTACCTAAGGGTAGCCACAAGGACGAGGTTAGGGTCACGCAACTGCCCTCCCCAGGCAGGGCTGCCCCCATCCTGGGCCCCGGGTCCTCTGGATGTTCCACTTTTGGCTGTCTCAACCCTCTGTCCACTCTGGCCCGTCTCCACAGTGGCCTGGTGCAAGGACACAGCATGGACCCTCCATGAGGGCAAGGGACTGGGTCTGATCACCAGCACAGCTGTCTGTGCCCTGCACACAACAGGTCTCAGTACATTTTTGTGGACCAGACGCAGCTGGAGCCAGCCTTTACGGCATACAGCGCGGGGGTTAAGAACCCAGGCTCCACAAGATGCCTGTCGAATCCCTACCCAGACATCTGTTAGCTGAATGCCTTGGGGACCCTTTAAACTTCTTGTACTCCAGTTCCCACATCTGTTAAAATGGGGATGTTGAAACATCCTTCATAAGGAAGTTTTGAGGATTCAGTGAGTGGAAACAGGAAACCCTCCAGTAGTAAAGTGCTCAATGGTCGTTAGCTGTTAATTAGCATTACTACAGTTAGCTGCAGGGAACTGCGCAAATCACATCTCTGAGCCTTGGTTTTTGTTCCTGTAAAGTAGGGTTGTGACCTACTTCACTTAGCGGTTGGGAAGACGGAAAGAGAATATTGTGTGTGAGGGCTTAGCGCACTGCTTGGAGAACAATGGGTAAGAAGTCAACCTGCATTGTTTCCTATTCATTCAGGGTCTAGCTAGTTGAGGCACCACTGGCTGAATGTATTACGTAATATTAGTAGTCAAGGTAGACTCTCTAGAAGGAACAACTGCTCTGGGCATCCTTTGCTAGGGGCACATCTTGAGGAGTTCCTGTGGAGGGCGGTTTTAGGCGACAGGGAAACTCTCCATCAAGGCAAAAGGGCCCATAGCTACCACCAAACACAGACTGACCTGAATGCAAAACAGACTCATTAAGCAACCCACCTCCAAGTAGCCATAGACCCTAACTAACCAATGGGCCACTTACAACCAGGCACAGTTACCAAAAAAGGGAAAATTCCATCCGTTCCCATACCTCTTCATTCTGCCCTATACTGTGGCCCCTCATCACCACCTCGTGGTAGACAGTCTCTCCTTTGCCGTCCTGCCTGCCGTTCCTTTGCAGTGTATTCAACAAACTTCTATCTCCTTTGTTCTGCCTTGGGTGAATTCTTTCCCTGCCCATGCCACGGGCCCACACGCGATCAGGCCCACCTCCCAGGTACAATATCCCCCAACTTGATCTCGTGGTTCGTTTTCCCAGAGTTGAGTCACCTTGTGGTTCTTCTTCCACTGGAGAAATGGCTCAGAGAGTCTCCCTTTCCAGATCTGTGCCTGACCAGGAGTCTTCAAAACCTTCCCCTCAAGGAGGAAGTAGTGGTTGTATTTTAGACAGGGGGTGGCTGGTTAGGGAATATTCTGAAGCAGGACCTTTACCCGTTAGCAAACGCCAAACCAAACCCAAAACACCCTACTCGTTCTTTGTCCACAAGTCCTCCCGTGTTCTGACAAAAATGCCCCTGTGAGAAAGGCAACGTCGTAGACAGATGCACAGGACCCCGGGAAGGGAAAAGGCGCAGCAAATGCCCCACCTCCCAGCTCCACAGAGGCCCACACTTGGAGCAAGGATGAGGTCGACTGAAAGGCCAAAGGGGGAGGTCAGTTAGGCAACCAGTGCTCCCCCACTGGACTCTGAACCAAGAACAGGATTTTGTGTGGACAAAGAGGTTTTCTCTTTTGTGTGTGTGTGATTTTATTCGCACACAAGAAGCTAGAGAGTTGTTTAAAAATGAAATTTTTTGATTATACATTTACTTAAACCACTTTAGCTGAAAAGAACCAACTTCTGCGATAGCAAGACAAGAGACCACGGACCTTAAACTTTCCCTTTGGTTGGTGGTTTGTGGATCACATGTGCTTCTTTTTCCAAGTCTTTTTCTTCAACCAAACTACCTCTGGGTGCCTGCAAAAAAGACCTCAACTTTCACTCCAAGCTGCCCACGCAGCCACTAGTTGAAGAAGTATTTACTGAGCACCTACTATGTGCTAGGTGTGAGGCATGAACAAATGGAACCCTGCCCTCAGGAAGCTCTGTCTAGCCGGCTCAAGTAAAGAACTTCAGCCGCCCACATCCTGGTTATGCCTATCGCGGAACACTGCCACAGAGCTTTGGTTTTTATAATGATGTTGCAAGAGTTAAAATTAAGAAAAACCTTCAACGGTCGCTGCCCATAATCTCACTCTTAGCACAGCTATTTCCAGTTGTCTTTCCTTCCAGCTCCTTACTACAACATACACATCACAGAAGCAATGTTTTATAGCAGAAGCAATCACAATATACTTACTGGAAAGTATTTTTCTGTCATTTGTATTTTTATGTATTCCTGCCTACCCTTAAGAATAAGCCTTTCCAAAAGCCTACGTGCTATTCTACCCTGAGTCCTGGGCTTGAGTTACAAACTATTCCCCTGTCATTTCATGTTTTTGTGGGGGTTTTGGAGGTGTGGGAAACAGTGCAGTAGTGTTCATTGACTTAGCAATGCCTGTCGAGCACCTTCTCCATCCAGGTCCTGTGCTGACAGCACTGGGGCCCAAGGGGCCACCAGCCTGCCACAGTCCTCACAGAGCTTAAGATCAAGGTCCCATTGGCCCTTAAAATCCTTAAAGGAACACCAGCAAATCATTTCAATAAAATGCAAAGACAAAGGGGCATCTGGGTGGCTCAATTAGTTAAGCATCCAGACTCTTGGTTTTGATTCAGGCCATGACCTCATGGTTCGTGAGTTCAAGCCTGCACTGAGCTCTGAGTTGACAGTGCAGAGCCTGCTTGGGATTCTCTCTCTCCCTCACTCTCTGCCCCTCCCCCCGTGCTCTCTCTCTAAATAAATAAATAAACTTAAAATGAAAAAAAAAATGCAAACACACCTTGTAAGACATGCAAAGTGAATCACACTAAAAAGCCCTATTAGGAGGGACTCAAGCCTGAGGGGCCTAAAAGAATTCTACATTTTCAAAATGACACAAGTAAAATGTTTAAGGAAGTCCCAGCTCCCAAGTTTCAGTCCCCAGCAGGGCTGAAGCCACCTCCGCACAAAGTTGTATTTCTAAGTGGCAACTCACCTGACTTCATGGGCAACGGAGGGAAGACCCACGTTTATTTCAGAATGAACTCCCTAATCCCATTGACTGGCCAGGAAACCCCAGAACCCCTCCGACACAGAGGAGAGGGAGTTCAGGCCCGAGTCCAGCATAGGATGCCTTTCTGTGCACCTTTCTTTCTCTGCTGCACTTCTCACTCCAAACGGGGTGGGAAAGGAGCCCCTGGAAGGAGAACCACGGCTTGGTTGCCCCACTGACTGGCTTTCCTACTCTTACCTTAGAAATAAAAGTATGTGCTCTCACTTATTCTACCCCATCAAGCCTACCTCTCCCATGAAGTCCCACTCTCTGGTCCCCACCCTACACTAGCTGTAAGAAACTGATGTAGAAGAAAAACTAAAGGTATGCAGCCCAGTGGGAAACTCTGGGCCTCAGGCAGCCTGGGGTAAGTTTATGTGCCTGTGGGTTCTCCCTTTTCCTCAAGACTCTGAGGCTCCACAGGAACCACTGTATCCACAGTGGTGTGGGAGGAGGGATGGTTACCGGTCAGGTTTGCCCTTCTGGAAGCTTCTGCATAGCAGAACTTATTTTTTTCCCCCTCCAGGACTGGCTCCAAAGGCTACCTCGATTGTGCTAGATATTTGAATATTTTCACAAATGCGGTGTTGGAAAGAAAATCTTGATGCCCGGTTCCACCTCAAAGATGAATTTAACTGATGCAGCCTGGTGCATTGAGATTTGCAGAGCTGTAAGGTGATTCCACTGTCCAGCCAAGGCTGAATCCCCTTGTTCTGGTCTGGGCCAGCAAATTTTGCATCACCTGGGAACTTGTTAGAAATGTGAATTCTGGGACCACAACCTAGATCTAACAGAATCTGAAACTCTGGGGGTGGACCCAACAGTTGATACTTAACATCTTCCGGTGATTCTGGTGCACGTTAGGTTAAGCTAGTGGTTCCCAAACTTGGCTGCACATTGGAATCACCTGAAGAATTTTACAGGGGAAGAGGAAGAGGGGTGTGTATGGGGGGGCAAGGGGGAGGGGTACAATAAACAAGTTTCCAGAACAAGCCTCAGACCTCCTGAATTAGGCCCTTGGGAGTCTGTACTCTTTTATAAGCACCCCAGTGATTCTGATATTAACCAAGGCTTGGGCTCAAGCCCCTCCTCATGCCAGCAAGGAGCTAAGCCCCTGGGAGGGCTGTGCCTTGGCCACAGCAGCAAGGTCCCAGAGGAGGAGTAAGATTAGGACCAGGTCTCTTGGCTCTGAGCTCCACCCCTCTCCCAACTTGCCACCTCCTGTATATTGCCTGTTATTATTTTTTTTTTTTTGAGAGAGAGAAAGAGACATGGGGGTGGGGGGAGGGGCACAAGTGAGCCAGAGGCAGAGAGAGAGAGAGGAAGAGAGAGAAGCAGAGCTCACCCCAAGTGGAGCTCCAACTCACGAACTGTGAGATTATGACCTGAGACGAAGTCAGATGCTTAACCAACTGAGCCACCCAGCGCCCTATTCCCTGTTATTTATGTCAATCAGCTGGTCTTGTGGGAGCCCAGACTTAACCAGCTCCCTTACTCAAGCCTCCCATTTCACAAGCTTTGCTGTATATTGGGATCACCTGGGAGCTTTAAAAGAGCCAGAAAGCCTTCAGTGGAGTACAGAAAATGTCCTCTGGTATCCTTCCATCTCTACCATAAACCCCTCTTTCTCCAGGCCTGCAGCCAGCCTCTGCCAGGTGAGCGAGAAGGGATTTCTGTGGCTGTCTGATAATTGCTCATTTTGCTCCATCCAGTTGACCAACCAGCTGCATTTGTGGGATCTAACTAAGCATGAGAAGTAGAGCTACCTTCCTGCTCTGCTACTGCTCACCCCTGGATCATTACCTTGGTTCCCTGGGGTCACCAAGGAGCCTGGAGAAGTCATTAAAAGGAGTGACTGGGGGCGCCTGGGTGGCTCAGTCGGTTAAGCGTCCAACTTTGGCTCAGGTCATGATCTCACAGTTTGTGGGTTCGAGCCCTGCATCGGGCTCTGTGCTGACAGCTCGGAGCCTGGAGCCTGCTTCCGATTCTGTGTCTCCCTCTCTCTCTGCCCCTCCCCCGTTCATTCTCTCTCTCTCTCTCTCTCTCTCTCTCAAAAATAAATAAACATTAAAAAAATTAAATTAAAAAAAAGGCATGACTGGCAGGGCACTCCTTCTCATCTTCCTTATTTAAAAAGAATAGTGTCCTCAAAATAGTGCTGTGAAGGGCAACTGGGAAAGTGGGGAAGAGAATGAGGCAGAAGGACCCAAGACTCTAGGGGAGGAAAAGTAACACAGAGCAAGCATTTAGGTTTCCTAGACCCTGAGCCATGGGGCCTAGTATACCGCCTGATCTGGAAGCATCCACTGCCCTCAGGGCAATCCAGTGGAACATGGGACATTCCCTGCTCCTGAGCATGTCACCAAATACCAGGGGAAGGAGCTAACAGGGTGGTGGGGATCAAAATGGATCAGGGTCCCATTCTTCCAGATGAGAAAACCGAAGTACATAAAATGAAGCCACTCGCCCCGGGTTATACACCAGGTAAAGTGAGAGCCAGAGTTTGAACCCAGCTCTGTCTCCAAAGACCAGGACCTTTCAGCTTCTAAGCAGCCAAGGTAAGACTCAGATCTAAGCTTCCCGACTCCAAGTCCAGTGCTTTTCCCCAATAGCTGCTATCAGATAATGCATGAAGGTCTCAGAATGAAAGTAACTACCAAGCTCTCCTCAGAACAGGGGTTGGTGACAGTGACTCCTACAAGTCAGCAGCCCCTGGCCCCCCATGCACTCTCCACCTCTCAGTTTCCCCAGACCCGGGTCCAACTCTTCCTTTCTCAGTTGTTCCCAGACCCTTGGCCTGGGTATTTCTGGGCCAGTGTGACTGAGGTCTAAAACACAACATGCTTGGGTGCCTGGGTGGCTCAGCTGGTTAAGCGTCCAACTTCTGCTCAGGTTTGTGAGTTCAAGCCCTGCATCAGGCTCTGTGCCGATAGTTTGCGCGCTCTCTCTCTCTCTCAAAAATAAATAAACATTTAAAAGTAATAATAATAAATGGGGTGCCTGGGTGGCTCAGTTGGTTGAGTGGCTGACTTCGGCTCGTTCATGATCTCGCGGTCCATGAGTTCGAGCCCCGCATGGGGCTCTGTGCTGGCAGCTCAGAGCCTGGAGCCTGCTTTGGATTCTGTGTCTCCCTCTCTCTCTGCTCCTCCCCTGCTTGTGCTCTATCTCTCAAAAATAAATAAATGTTAAAAAATTTTTTTCATAAGAAAATAAAATAAATAATAAATACAACATGGTTGGTGAATTTTTTTTCTTTTTTTTTTAAGAAATAGACCCTAGGGGCACCCGGCTGGCTCAGTTGGAGAGCATGTGACTCTTGACCTTGGGGTTGTGGGTTTGAACCCCACCTTGCGTGTAGAGATTACCCCTAGGACAATCACTAGTCCATGCCCAGAAAAGGCAGGAAAGTTTAGACTTCCAGCTACTCACCTCTCTCTCTGGCTCCTCTCTCTGTCTGTTCCCCTGCCCGAACTGCACAGCCAAGCACCAGAGCTGAGCAGAAGGTTGGGCTTCTTGAGGTCTGGCAAAGTCAGACATGGAAAGCTTGAGTCTTTTACATACAATAGCACTATCTTTAAGTCAGCTGACAGTCTGGTCCAACAGAGGGCTCAGAGATTGCTTCTCAAGGTCTGCCCAATCCAGAAAGCACAGACGTGCAGCCAGTCTGGGAGATCATCCTGGAGAGGCAGGGCAGTCGGGCAATGGATCCAAGGTCCTCAGTCGTTGTTGGGCTAAGGTTAACTTCTTGCATTTGTGACTTGGTCAAAAAGCACTGGAATTAAATGGACAAGATGGTTTCATTGATCAGTTCATTAATCTATCCATTCCTTATCCATTCATTCCTTAATTCATTCACTCATTTAATAGATAGTTTTTGGGCAACTGCTATGAGTCTGGCACTGCTTTTACTAGGAAGACAGTAATGAGATACCCCAAGGAATTCAGTTATGGTTTTCTCAAAGGAGACCATGCCCCTTAAACTGTTCTTAACTTCTAAGGCCATTACAGAAATTCCTTAAGACAATGATGAAACTTCATCTCAGAAAAATGACTAACCATAAAATTTTAGGGGTCTCAGTGAACCCCCAAAGTTATACCTCTCAGACTGGCGACTTCTTCCTGGGATCTGCCACCAATGCTCCTGGACACATTCTTTCCCTGCTGTGGGCCTCAGTTTCCCCATCTGTAACATGAATTCTCTGGAGTCCCTTGGCCAAATGGTCCCTGAGGACCTCTCAGATCTCAGAGATCCCTGATTTCAGAAGTGCCCTCTCCCCACCCCCAGTTCTTAGAGAGTTGGCAACTGAATGAGATTAGGAGGAGGAAAGCATGTATGACCTTGGAAGTACCCGACACTGACTAGAAAAGTGGAGGTCACAGAGCATTGTCCTTAAGAGAGATAGAAGGAAAGAATGCTCCTGTCCCAGCCCAAGGTACAATTAGTCTTCCCCTAGGACAAAGGTGGTCTGGATGGGGCAATAGTTAAGTCCCTCTGGAAAGTTTCAATGCTATGATGACACCCAGAAGCCACCCCTTTCATCAGAGGAATTCCTAGGAGGATGAGGTCACCAAATCCCTCATCCACTAAACAAATAATTATTAAGAAATGCTCCGGAAATACCAAGGTGAACAAGCCAGAGGAGGCCCTTGATGCCACGCGTGGGGTTTCCTTTCCAGAGGAGTAGACAGACCACTCACATGTTAAATAAGCAAGATCCTTTTAAGTAGTCATAAAAGAGTAGAGAATAGAGAGCAATGGGATAATCCAGGAGTGGGGGCTACTTTACATAGGGTGCACTTAAAAAGTGATGTTTGAGGGGCGCCTGGGTGGCTCAGTCGGTTAAATGTCTGACCTTGGCTCAGGTCATGATCTCACGGTCCGTGAGTTCGAGCCCCGCGTCGGGCTCTGTGTTGACAGCTCAGAGCCTGGAGTCTGTTTCGGATTCTGTGTCTCCCTCTCTCTCTTACCCTCCCCCGTTCATGCTCTGTCTCTCCCTGTCTCAAAAATAAATAAACGTTAAAAAAAATATTAAAAAAAAAAGTGATGTTTGAGATTATACCAGAATGATAAGAACAAGCCAGGCAGGAGAAGATGGGGGAGGGGTTTTCCAGGCAGAGGGAGCAGCAAAGGAAAAGGTCGTGAGGTGGGAATGAGCCTGGCAAAGCAGTGATGGGGAGAGTAGGAGGCACTGGCAGCTGAGAGGCAGTGGGGCCTTTAGCCCAGGAGCTGGTGGGGCCTTATAGGCCAAGAGCTGGAAGCCACTGGAAGTCTTTGCAGAGAGGAGAGAATGGATGCCTTTAAGTGGGTCCTCCTCCCCTTAGGTCTCTGACCTCCTTGCTTCCCTGCCTCCCTCTCCTCCCCTAGCCACACAGGCCTCCTTGCCTTTCTACAAACAGGACCGCTCCAGGCCACTCCTACCTTGAGTTTTCCCAAGGTGGCTGTCCACCTCTTCCTGGAACAGCTTTCTCCCACAGATGCACACGGCTCGCTCCCTCACCAGTGTCAGTCTTTAGACAGACGATATCTGCTCAGTGAGGACTTCTTCACCTCCCAACCTAAATTTGTACCTCCTCCACCCACCACTCCCTCCCCACTTTCCTTCTCTGCCTCATCTTCAGAGCACTCACTGTTTTCTTTCTTCTAATTTGTATTTATTTATTTTGAGAGAGGGGGAGAGAGAGAGAGAGAGAGAGAGAGAGAGAGAATGAGCAGGGGACAGGCAGAGAGAGAGGGAGAGTGAGAATCTCAAGCAGGCTTCGTGCTGTCAGCGCAGAGCCCGACACGGGGATCAATCCCATGAACCCCCGTGAGATCATGACCTGCGTTGTCAGATGCTTAACCAACTGAGCCACCCAGGTGCCCCAGAGTACTCACCATTTTCTAACACATGGAATAATCTGTGTCTTCGTTGGCTTGCCATCTGTCTCTCTGCAGAAATGTCAGCGCCTAAGGGCGGGAACTTGTGTGTGTGTGTGTGTGTGTGTGTGTGTGTGTGTGTGTGTTTTAAGGTTTTTTTTTTTTAAGGTTTATTTATTTTTGAGAGAGAGAGAGTGCAAGTGGGAGAGGGAAGCAGAGAGACAGGGAGACAGTGAATCCAAAGCCGGCTCCAGGCTCTGAGCTGTTAGCATAGAGCCCAACATGGGGCTCGAACCCACGGAGTGCAAGATCATGACCTGAGCTGAAGTCGGATGCTTAACCGACTGAGCCACCCAGGCGCCCCTTTTGTGTGTTTTTTCCCTCTTGATCCCCAGTACCTGAACAGTGCCCAACACTAGAAGGTGCTTGATAAATATTTCTGGAATGAATGAAGCTGTTAGGAGGTGGTTGTATGGGCTTTGGACTGGTGGGGTTCGGAGCTGACGGCCAAGAAAGAATTCTTGAGACATCTTTGGTGCAAAAACGTGATTTTATTAAAGCATGGGGGCAGGACCCGTGGGCAGAAAGAGCTGCACTGGGGTTATGAAGAGTGACTGGTTATTTACTATGGAGTTGGGGAGGTAAAGACAAACAGGAGGCTTCCAGAAGAACTTTGATATGCTAAAGGGGACTCCTAAGATACCTGAGGATTTGCTAATTGTTAAGATAGGGTTGTTTTTCCCTCTAGTAGGGCATTAACATTAGGAAGGTAGGGGGTTCCTGGAGAAACATTTTACTCTGCCTGCCTCAAGTATCTGTCAGTGGGCTGCAGGTTACAAGGAAATTTAATTTTACCTGCTATTTCCCTCTTGCCTTTGTTCCCCCACATCACTATGGAGGTGTGATGTTGGGGCTCCAGGAAACTGTGTCTATAGGTTCCTGGAGATTAGGCTATTGATAAGAATGCCTTTTTCTTATAATTTATTAAGATATTTGTAAACTGATGGCGACTCATGTCCTGCATGACTGTGATCTTTATCAGTAACCATTTGTTTTCTTTCCTTTCCTTTGTCCTTGGGCAGCCAGGAGTGCCTGAGGAATATCACACATGTCCCATGTTGGTGCCAGCTTGCATTTTGTCCTCAGCCCACCTCATGCTCCCTTATCAGAGGCTATTTAAAAATAAGATCTTTAGGGGCACCTGGGAGGCTCAGTCAGTTGAGTGTCCGACTCTTGATTTTGGCTCAGGTCATGATCTTGCAGTTTGTGAGATCGAGCCCCACGTCAGCGAGCCTGCTTGGGATTCTTTCTCTCCCTCTCTCTCCCTCTCTCAAAAATAAATAAACATTAAAAAAAATTTAATGTTTATTTTTGAGAGAGAGACAGAGTGCAAGCGGGAGAAGGGCAGAGAGAGAGGGAGACACAGAATCCAAAGCAGGCTCCAGGCTCCTAGCTGTCAGCACAGAGCCTGACACAGGGCTCGAGATCATGACCCGAGCCGAAGTCAGATGCTTAACTGACTGAGTCACCCAGGCACCCCAATAAATAAATATTTTAACAAGAAATTTTAAAGATTTAAAAAAATCTTAAAATAAATACATAAATAAGTAGCTAACCTAAATTTACAACAGAACTTAGTATATTGTTTTCATCTCCATTTTTTTTTGAGATATAATTCCCATACCATGATATTCACCCTTTTAAATTGAGTGGGCTTTAGTATAGTCACCACTATCTAATTCCAGAATGTTTGCATCACCCCAAAAAGAAACCTGGTACCCGTTAGCAGTCACTCCCCATCCTGCCTCCCTGTCCCAGGCCCTGGCAAGCACTAATCTACTTTCTGCCTCTAAGGATTTGTCTATTCTGGATATGTTCATATACATGAAATCATACAATAAGTGGCCTTTTGTGGCTGGCTTTTTTACCTAGCGTAATGTTTTTTTGTTGTTGGTTTTTTTGTTTTGTTTTGTTTTGTTTTGTTTTGTTTTACGTTTTATTTATTTTTTGAGACAGAGAGAGACAGAGCATGAACGGGGGAGGGTCAGAGAGAGGGAGACACAGAATCGGAAGCAGGCTCCAGGCTCCGAGCCATCAGCCCAGAGCCCGACGCGGGGCTCGAACTCACGGACCGCGAGATCGTGACCTGAGCTGAAGTCGGACGCTCAACCGACTGAGCCACCCAGGCACCCCTAACCTAGCGTAATGTTTTTGAAGTTTGCCCATGGTGCAGCATTTATCTGTGGCCGAACCATATCATAGATGCCCCTCATTTTGTTTATCCGCTCACCTGAGGATGGACGTTTGAGTTGTTTCTGCTTTTTGGCTATGACGGTAATGCTGCTGTGAGCTCCCTGTACAAGTTCTTGTGTGGCCATCAACTGTATTTCAGTCCTCTTCGGCATGAGCCCAGGAGGGGAGCTGCTGAGTCACACGGTAACTCTCCGTGGAACTTTTTGAGGAACTGACAGACTGTTTTGTAAAGTCTCACCTCTGTTATTATCTTCATTTGGCCAGTGAGGAAACTGAGGTGGGGAGGAAGTGAGGCGACTTGCTCATATTCGCCAGGTTTTGGAGGGCGCACCTGGGGGGACAGATGAGGGTTGCTCATACGAAGGAGTCCTTTGCTTCTCCACAGTGCATTTCACCCATTCTTCAATACCCTTTTTAATTCATTCGTTTATTTACTTTTTAATTTACGTCCAAGTTAGTTAGCATATAGTGCAACAGTGATCTCAAAAATCAACCCTTTTGAGCGTCTTTTATGTGCCCGCCACTAGTGTAGGTGCTGGAGATACTGGGGATATCTGAGAGCAAGACAGACTTCATCCCTGCCCTCTTAGAAACCATAGTCTGGTGGGGAAAACAGACAGTGAGCAAATGACTACAGTTTCGACGGTGAGGCGGTGACGTCTGGGAGAGGGTATTCACAACTGTGCCAGAGCAAAAGGCACCTTCTGCCACTTTGCGTCCTAAGAGCCTGGGCTTGGAGCCAGCCAGCCCAGGTTTAAATCCCCACTCCCCACATGCTACCTGGGGGACCAGGCAAATTCCCTAGCCCCCAGGCCTCCGTTTCTCATGTGGAAAGCAGACAGAGTAATAGTATCTATTCTGAGGTTACGTGTGAGGGATGGTGGGCTCAGTGCCTCGAAACCTGTAAATCACTTAAAACCTGGTACTGGTAACCCCCAAAGAAGTACCAGCGGTTGAGGTTGCTGTTAGACTGTCTACACCTTACCCGTCGTTCAGGGAGGTGAATCCTGGTCCCTCCAACTTGCACCGTTTCAGCTGTTCCCTCGCACCACCCTACACGCACGGCCCTGGCCAGAATCAACCAGGATTCCCACAGCGCTCTGCTCCAGGGTCAGCAGGTCAGCTGGTTTCATGCTGCCAAGTTCCTTGTCGTACAGAAAAGGAAACGCTTTTTATCTGTTCATCTTTTCTCCTTACCTCGATTACAAGCTCCTTGAAACCAATCTCTCTCACTCCTCCAGTGCTAAAACATGTTGGCGGGAAAAACAAATAGAGACAAAGTCTGAGTAGGTGGCAGGGGCTCCAGAGCACAGGCACTGGAGCCAGACAGACCTAGGTCCTAAGTCCTGCCCTGCCCCTACAGCCGCTCGACCCCGGGGCAGGCTGCTGAGACCCTCAGAGCCTCCCTTTCTCGTCTGTGAAATGTTCCTTTCCTCATCTGCAAAATGTGGCTAGGGCAGCTGCCTCTCAGAGCCACGGTGGGTGGGGATCAGTAATGAGCGGCAGAAGCGCCTGGCCCAGGCAGAGTAGATACTCTCTAGTCTCCTTACGGCAACGCTGCAGAGGGGCAGCACTCCAGGCAGAGGCAGCTAAGTGCAGGAGGCACGCAAGGTCAAGAGGAAAACCAGCTCTGAGAGATGTCCTCTGCACGGTCACGTACATTGTGTAGAATGGACCAGAATTCGCTGTTGGGGGTTTTGTCTCCTCCTAACCTCACAGATGCTTCTTTTGCTATTTTCATTAAATGCAAATGGTAACAGAAAGTTTTCATTTCATGCTATCCAGTAAATTATTAAGAAATGCACATGAGCAACGGATTGTGCAATCCCCAAGCTGCCGTGCCTCATCATCAGCCCGCTAGCCGAGAAATACTGTAATTCCTGAACTACACTGTTCCTAAGACGTTTCCTGGGTTGGCTTTAATGCATTACTCAAGAGTTATGACAGAAGATATTTAAAAAATTCCTCCCACTAAAAAATAAAAATAAATTCTTCCCGGTCAACGGTGTCCTATAAAGGTGACCACACATCAGCAGTGCATGTCCTATATTTAATATTCAGAAATTTGTGAGGAATAATAACATGTTGCCTTTAAAATGTGTCTTTTCTTCAAGTGGGCTTCATTAAGGATGAACTGTTTATTTGTATCAAAAGCGGTCACAGGGGTGCCTGGGTGGCTCAGTTGGTTAAGCATCTGACTCTTGATTTCCGCTCAGGTCATGATCTCACGGTTCGTGAGTTCGAGCACAGAGCCTGCTTGGGATTCTGTCTCTCCCTCTCTCTCTGCCCCTCCCCTGCTCCCTCTCTCTCTCTCTCTAAATAAATAAATAAAAACACTTTTAAAAAAGCAGTCACAGAATTTGTCCATTGCAATGAGCAAGGAACTAAAAATGCAACGTGTGTATATATATATATATATATATACACACACGTGTATATATATATATATATATATACACACACACACAACTTACATTCATACACACACGCACACACAATTAAAAAAAATACATACCTATATTATTTTTTAAGTGGCTTACCACTTTTTTCCATGGCAATTCCAAGAGGCAGCACCCATGTGGGGAGGGTTATTGTCCCTGCAAGTCTCAACGTGGTACCTGAGCTTCCTGGGGTGTCAAAAGAGGCCCCAGCAGCCCTGGCTTCATGTCCATTTTATATTCAGAGGCAATAATAAACCAGGAGAATTTTGCACAGAAGGAACTCCCACGTATAATTCCAGACTCAGAGAAATCTCTCATCTTGGTAGGGATGGACCTGAAATTCACCTTTATTTAGCAAACTCCTGAGACAGAGTGAATTAATTGTGTAAACAAGGTCAAGTGTGTGTGTTAGGTGGGTGATAGGGTTGGGGGCGTCCCTAATGATTTAAGAAAATTTAGGAGAACAAACTCTTCCAAGACCCCAGGTTAGTCAAGGCACATTCTAATTATAAAGCATTCTTATCTCGGGACGCACGCGTGACTCAGTTGGTGAAGCGTCTGACTTGGGCTCAGGTCATGATCTCGTGGTTTGTGAGTTCGAGCTCCACGTTGGGCTCTGTGCTGATAGCTCAGAGCCTGGAGCCTGCTTCGGATTCTGTGTCTCCTTTTCTCTCTGCCCCTCCCCTGATCCTGCTCTGTCTCTCTCTGTCTCTCAAAAATAAACATTAAAAAAAAAAATCTTATCTAGATTCCCTTTTTCAAATATTTTTTCAGACTCCTCACTAATCTGTCTATATTTGGCCTCAAATTGGTCAAATCTAACCATGAAATAAAAAATTGGTTGGAGGCAGAAAAAGGGAATTGGCTTCCCTTTGGTCATGGCTTAAATTGGACAATACAGAAGAAAAGAAGGGAGAAAAAGAAGAATACTCTGGTCCACATGGAAGTGATATTAAAGGGAAACCAATCACCCACAGAGTGAAAGCTGGGGACGGAATTCAGGAATCCACACACTCTTGAGCCCCGCCATACCTGGGGCACCCTGGGGCTTTGCCCCCAGACCCTTTGTAACAGCAAGCTTTCTGAATCTATAACTAGGACACACAAGGGAAGGGAAATGGCATATCTGAAATGCACGCTGACTCACATAACCCAGGGCCTCTGGGCACAGCTCTGTCAAACCCCAACCTCAGATGCTTACAGCCTGAATCACTCTTGATCCCTTTGGGGATTCAGGTCTTCCCTGACTCAGAGGGATTAGCTCACTAGAGGCACACTCCCCTGCCTCTCCTCCCTATTTGTAGGTAGAGACGGTTGGGAGGTTGTGGTCCATCCTCTACTTATTTCCAGGAGGTTCCCTTTGTCCACAGCAGCCCTGCCACCATTGCCAAGAGGTATCTGGGGAGAAGGGTCTGTCCTCGACTGCTCAGCTCCTGACACCACTTCCAGGCAACCTGGAGGCGAAAGCCTTTGGCCTACTTTCTTTTCAGATTTCAGCAAGGGTGAACAGTCTGGGTCTCTGTGGTTTGTTTCTTGTGAAAAGCCTGAACCTTCTCACTGAGGAGGAAGGTCTTGGGTCCAGGAGAGTCTAGGAAACTTTACAACTTCCCCAGGTTATGTCTCAGGGAGAAAACCTGTTCTTTTGCCGTGGAATGGAGAATTGGGAGGGAGGGTGAGAGAAGGGGGGAGCCCCTGGTGCCTGTGGTATCCTGTGTTTATTTCTGCCCATTAGTGTCCCCGGTTTGATGTGGAACCGGAAGTGTGGCCTGCCCTCCATCCCACTTCCTCCTCCCCAAGGAGCTGCTGACAGGGAGGGGAGAGGGCATCAAAAGGCTGGCTTACCAGCACCGACCCTGGGGCCCCGGTTCTGCCACCAGCTGTGCAGGGCGTCGTGGGAGATTCAGTGCACAATCTACCTTTTTTCTCTCCTCCAAACATGGAGCTTCCACCCTTTGGTTGAGAACCTCTGAAATGCTGTGCAGAACTTTAAATGGAGAAGGGTCTGTGGCTTACGCCGGTGGCTGAAAGAGTCCCCTGACCCCGTGAGGACACAAGGTCATGCCTGAGAGCCCTGTTCTCTGATGCTGGGCACCACAGGGGCCATTTCCTGGACTTGCCATTTGTCAGGGTTTTATGTAGTCTCTTTTCTCAGTGACCTCCCACTCAGACTTCTGTCCAGAGCCCTCTGATCCCCCTCCAGGACTCCTGCCACCCACGACTACTATTCTTTTCATTTAACAAAGCCTTGTTTATGGCTGCTGAGTCAAGAGGTCAAGTTCCCCCAGAGTGACACTGCCACCTCTCACTAGCTGGTCACCAGTGTATGTGCCTTCCACAGCGTGTTCTTCCGCAGTGTGGGGGGTGAGCCCCGAGGACACTGTTGGGAGCTGGGCAGCAGACACCCCAGCCTTTGCTCCACCCAAGACTTTCCTCCTCAAGTGGGGAGAAGGTTCGGGATTTAAAAAAAAAAAACCGGGGCACCTGGGTGGCTCAGTCAGTTAGGCGGCCGACTTCGGCTCAGGTCATGATCTCGCGGTCCGTGAGTTCGAGCCCTGCTTCGGGCTCTGTGCTGACAGCTCAGAGCCTGGAGCCTCTTTCAGATTCTGTGTCTCCCTCTCTCTCTCTCTCTCTGCCCCTCCCCTGTTCATGCTCTGTCTCCCTCTGTCTCAAAAATAAATAAAAACGTTAAAAAAAAATTTTTTTTAAAAAAAGAGTAAATAGCAAAGAAAAACCCCAATTCCGTTCTTATTGTCTGGGAACGACAATATGACAATGGCATTGGACCAGTCCAGCAATAGTCAGGGATAACCAGCCTCCACCCCAGTCAAACAATGGGGGAAGCAAGGCTGGAGGAAGTGAAACTTATGAGCTAGAAGCCTTGGAAGGCCTCTCCCCACTGCCACCCTGACCCTAGGCCAGCAGCTCTGGACAGAGAGGCTGGATGCCCTGCTCCCAGCCCAGGCCTTCTGGCAGCTCAGCTCATCTTAGCCCTGGCACCTTTGGCGGGTAACCCATCACCTGTGCTCTCCCTGTGTTCCTTGAGCTAATTCAGCACTGTCCTAATCCAAAGACTTCGTGCTTGCTCTTATCTGGGCCCTGAATCTCTGACCCGATACTTCTGTAACTCCCTGTGCTTTTCCCAAGTGTTGCCTCCGAATGGTCTTTCCTGCCCATCCCCTCTACCCAGCACCTCTACCACCTGTTCATCTCTGCCCCACCACACACGCTGCTTACTTCAACCCAGCATTGTATTATATACCGATGTATTGATTGTCTCCATCACTAGAAAGTGAGCTCCATGGAGGTAAAGACTGTGCCACATTCATCATTGTGTCCCTAGAGTCTAGACCAGTGCCTGACATACACTAAGCACTCTGTTCTGCCTTTCCTGGGGTTAGGGAATGATGGGGAAACTACCCAAGCACTAACCAGATTCTTTGGAAATATTTTCCTGACAAAAGATACTCACCAACTGTACTGGATTGAATAGGGTCCCTCCCAAATTCATATCTACTGGAACCTCAGAAAGTGACCTTGCTTGAAAATGGGGTCTTTGCAGATGTAATCAAGTTAAAATGAAGTCATACTGGATTTGGATGGGCCCTATGCCAATTGTCCTTATAAGAAGAGGAAATTTTGGACACAGAGGGAAGAAGATGTGAGACAGAGGGAGAAGGCCATGTGTTCATGGTGGCAAAGACTGAAGTGATGCATCTACAAGCCAAGGATTGCTGGCCACCACCAGAAGCTGGGAAAAGGACAGAGGATCCTTCCCTAGAGGCTTCAAAGGGAGCACGGCCCTGCTGACACCTGATTTCTGACTTCACATCTCCAGAACTGTAAAAGAATACATTTGTTTAAGCCAGCCAATTTGTGGAACTTTGTTAGGGCTGCCCTGGGATACTAATATACCAGTGTTACCGGGAATTCTGATCCCAAAAGTGCCACTTCATTTGCTGGATGCCCAACCTTGGAAAGACCCAGAAACATCAGACCTGCCCCTGCCCTCAAGGAGCCCTCAGTCTAGTTTGGAGAAGACATGACTTATAGCTTGTTCCTGCAAAGATTTCTCTGCCCATTCTTGTAACTGCTTCCTGTAGAAAGAGGATGTGAAGCTTGCATCACTTCCTTGTATGTGAAGCATGCCATACTTGTTGTGACGAGCACGTGATACCTGAGGGGAAAGGGCCGTGAGTTCCCACCAACAGGATGTCATCCCAGAGCAGCGCTGTTCAATTGATACACTGTGCTGGCCACATATGTCATTTCAAATGTTGTAGTCACATTTTTAAAAAGCAGAAAGAAACAGGTAAAAACAATTTTAATAAAATATTCTATTGGGGCGCCTGGGTGGCTCAGTCGGTTAAGCGTCTGACTTCGGCTCAGGTCATGATCTCACGGTCCGTGAGTTCGAGCCCCGCGTCGGGCTCTGTGCTGACAGCTCAGAGCCTGGAGCCTCTTTCAGATTCTGTGTCTCCCTCTCTCTCTCTCTGCCCCTCCCCTGTTCATGCTCTGTCTCTCTCTGTCTCAAAAATAAATAAACGTTAAAAAAATAAAAAATAAATAAATAAAATATTCTACTTACCCCAAATGTCAAATATATCTTTTAATATGTAATCAACATAAAAATTACTAATGATATACTAAGCAAAATGAGTCCTTCGGAGAAAGACAAATATTATATGATTTCACTCCTATGTGGAATTTAAGAAACAAAACAGATGAACACAGGGAAAGGGAAGGAAAAAGATAAAAACAGAGAGGGAGGCAAACCATAAGGGACTCTTAACTAGAGAAAAGAGGGTTGCTGGGGTGGGGGGGGGGGGAGGGAGGGGAGATGGGCCAAATGGGTGATGGGCATTAAGAAGGGCACTTGGCAGGAACGCTGGGTGTCATAGGTAAGTGATGAATCACTAAGTTCTACTCCTGAAACCAGTACTACACTATATGTTAACTAACTTAAATTTAAATAAAAACTGGGAAGGAAAAAAATGATAAAAATAAAAATAAAAATTACTAATGAGATATTTTCATTCTCCCATATTAAGTCTTCAAAATCCAGGGTGCGCTTTGCTCTTCGAGCCCATCTTAAATCAGACCAGACATATTTCAAGCGCTCGGTGACCCACGGCGCTAGAAGATGCCACGGCGGCTAACAAAGTCAGAGGCTTCCAGACAGACGCGCAGTATTTAACTTGGGGCCCACGGACCCCTAAGGCTTCACGAAAGAACTTTGGGAAGTCCATTAATTTCCCTGAAACTGTTAGCCAAAATCGGGGTGTATATATGCTTTTTCCTGAGGAAAGGGCTGATAGCTTTATTAGTCTTTCAAAGGTGCCTGGGCCCCAAGCAGGTTAGGAACCCCCGTAGCAGGTGCAGACTTAAAGGCCCAAGCCTGAGGCCAGCTCCTTCATTTTGCAGCAGGGAGCGCGCAGAGAGCGGCGCGGCACTCCGGGAGCACCTGCGTCTGGGGACTGGAAGCCGCGCGCCTCACTGGGCGCGCTCCCCCCGCTGCCCCGCCCCCGCGCCGGGTGATGTCAGCGGCGGGGGCGCGCGCGCGCGCGCGGGCGTGAGCCGAAGTCAGCAAGCAGCAGTTTCCCCGGCTTCTTGCGACACGTGTGACACATCTCTGCGCTCGTCTTAATTGTCACACAAGTTTCCACGGAAAGAACGGCTTCCTCTTTGTTTGCTCTGGCCTCACCTTCCTACTCAAGAGTCTGTCCTGTTTCCGCTGGCCTCTGAGGCTTCTTGTAGCAACCCTTCACCCCGACCCCAGGCGGGCCTACGAGGAGGGTTCTTTACAGAGAGGGTCCCCAAATCAGAATCACCTGGAGTCGGGGTGTTGAAAATACAGGTGCCTGGGCCCCAGATCTATTAAACCTGAGTCTCTGGGGAAAGGACCCAGGGGCCCTCTACTGATACTGAGTTTTTCGGGGCAGGGGACTTTGGACTTGCTTCTTTTTCCTAAGGGAAGTGGTATGGCATGAGCGAGAACTGGACTTTGCAGTCACCTGAATTTTGAAGCTGGACTCCTGCCATAGTCTAGCTCTGTGACTTTGGGCAAGTTTTTTTAAACCTCTCTGCCTCTCCATTTCCTTGCATGCAGAATGAAGGTAAACTGTGACATTAAATCATCCACAGCTGTAGGACCCCTGCTGTCAGTCCTCCTGGATGCCAGCTTTCTGGGCCCAGCTCTCCCCACACACACCCCTCCACCTCTGTCCCACCCCCCCTGACTTCCCACTCTCCCCTATCTAACTGGGAAGTTCCTTTCAAGCTCAGTGGCTTGAAGAAGAACCAAATGTTTCAGACACCAGCTCACTTACGGTCAAGACACTTCCTTGAGTTCCTCCAAAGATGCCAAAATAAAGATAACCATGTTTATTTTCCCCCAAAGGATGGAAAAAGCATATTTGTGCAACCAATTTCATAGCCTTGATGTGATCCCAAGCCAACACTGCAGGTTTCCCACAAAGCCAGTGTGTGGGATCCTACGATTTCCATCAACAAAAATGTTAACCTTGACCATCAGCCACATTCACGTAGGGATGATTTACTTGTAAAGGTCGATAAATTCCCAAGTAACAAATTGTTTCAGAAAGATCCCCTGAGGGCGTTGACATGAGAAATAAGCCTGGATTCCCCTCTTGCTGGGTAGATAATGGGGGAGCAGGGAGAAGCTCTAGCTGGCTTGATGTCCTGGGAAGTCCTGACATCCCCACTCTCCTCCCCTCCCCCTCGTTGTGGACCTCCACTCCAGGCAGGCCAGGCTCCTCCTGGTGCCTATGTACTGCTAGACTGCCCTAGCCCGAGTCCTCATCATCACTGTCCCCCTTTTCCTCTCTGCCCCTTCTCAGCCTTCAAGTCCCACCTCCTTCAAGAAGTTTCCAGGCCACTCCAGCTCCTGAGTTTGCAGGCTCCCTCCTCTGATTTCCCCAAGCCTGGACTACCTGCACTTTCTCCTGGCCTCTGTGCTGGAAGCTGGAAGCCTGGGTTCCCAGGCAGGGCCAGGGTGGAGACCCCCGCACAAAAGAAGTCCTCAGTACAGTTTTACTGATCACTGGGTTTGAATATGCTGCTTCAAGGAAGAGCAGTGAACATTCAAATAACTTAGAGCCTAGACATAAATTATATCAGCCTAAGAACTGGGCCTGTGTGACTCATGTTTAGGTCCAGTCCCACTGAATTTGAAGTTGCAAAAGAGAGGAAACAAGGGTTACTACAAAACAGCCTAACCACAGTGCGCACACATCTTGTTTGTTATCTGTATGTGACGCTTTTGGTTTCAGAAACATAGACCTATTGCAAGATTAGTTCTCTGGGCCAGGAACTAGTTCATCTTTACTGAATCAGCTGGAGACAGTGAGGAGTGGGCCTCTACTAAGGGTCTGGATCCTTGTCGCATTCAGAAACACATTTCTATAAAGGGATTTCCCTTCAGTAAAATGAATCACAAAATTAAGGAGGAACTATATTAAGAAGGGAAAAACCCTGTCCAGGGTGTGTTTTTCCTGAGTCATCAGCTTGTTTTACTTTATGGACACAGTGTTGAACTGTGTATTGATTTAGTTACCCTTTTCTCATTGGCTGCTGGGAAGCTCGGAGTCAATCCTGTGACCCACAAAGTGAGACTGTCCACTTCTGTATTAGTCTGTTGACTGGCTCCATTTTATATTCCCATATTCACTTTTTCCTCCATTTTGCTCATCACCTTGCTGAAATTTGCCTTAAGTCCTATTTTTAAAATTTTTTTAAATGTTTATATTTGAGAAAGAGAGAGAAAGAAACCGTGCATAAGTGGGGGAGGGGCAGAGAGAGTCGGAGACAGACTCTGAAGCGGGTTCCAGGCTCCGAGCTGCCAGCACAGAGCCTGACGCAGGGCTTGAACTCATGAACTGTGAGATCATGACCTAAGCCAAAGTCTGAAGCTTAACCAACCAAGCCACCCAGGCACACCATCCTTAAGTCCTATTTAGATTAGGGAGGAGGGTAAGAGGAGGAAGGGGAAAAAATGGTCCTTATCCTTGAGGAATCGAGAATAGATATTCTCGAGAATATATCCAATATAAAGGCATAAGTAACAATAATGAAAATATTACAGAAGTTAACATTTATGTAGCATGTATGCAAGGTACTATGATATATATCATCTCACTAAAGTCCCCAACAGGCCCCCAGGTAAGTACAGAACTATTATTTTCCCCAAAATTAGTATTATGGATAAGGAAATGGCACCTGAGAGAGGTCAGCATCACACAGCTGGTGAATGGTGTGGCTGGGACCCAAGCCCAGGTCTCAATGACACCAAAGGCACCAAATCTACAAAATCACATGTGAGTGAAGGAGCCTTTTGAAGTTCACAGAGAGTCTGTGGAATTAAGGGTTAGAGAGTTCTGGAAAGTCTAGAAAGAAGACTAAAAGTCTAAAAAGACTAAAGTCTGCCAATATCTTTGAATGTCACAGAGAATATCACTAGGTTCTCGGTACCTGAGTTGTAATGACAAATAGCTAAGATCAAAAGAGCCTGTGGGTCCCCCAACTCTAATGCCACCCATTGCTCCCAAACCCACACCTTGGAAGTGACACTGGGTTTGCACACCCCCTGAGAACAAGGACTGTCTTGTTCCAGCACGGCACCTGGCCCGAAGTGGGCTGTTATAATAAGTGTTAAATTAATAAATGTGTGAGAGGTGCCTGGGTGGCTCAGTTGGTTGAGGGTCTGACTTCGGCTCAGGTCATGATCTCGTAGTTCGTGAGTTCGAGCCCCACATCAGGCTCTGTGCTAACAGCTTGGAGCCTGGAGCCTGCTTCAGATTCTGTGTCTCCCTCTCTCTGCCCCTTTCCCATTCATGTTCTGTCTCTCTCTCTATCTTGCAAGGATGAATAAACATTAGAAAAAAATTAAAAAATAAATAAATGTGTGAACAAGTTCACAGACACTTCACAATCATTTCTGGCACTGTGCGCATGAAGAGAGCTATACCCAAACCCGCATAAATGTATTCTGATCACATACATAACACACACAGACACGTTCAGTCCTCACAGGTTCCTACAATGGCCCTGCCTTTTCCATTATAACATTGCTCACATAAGTGCTACACAGTTTTTCAAATTTTAGTGAAAAGGGAAAAAATAGTAAGCTATTTCATATCTACGGTAAAGTAGAAGATTCCAGGGGCCTAAGTAGGCAGTTCATGTTTAGATGGTTGGGACATTGGTTTCTGCCAGTCAGGAGAGCCCGGGCTGACATGGAATCAATAAGACACGGGGGATCAGCTCCTGGGGAGCCCGTCACTAGGAAAGGCCATGGGAGTCTCTGGACTTTTCACTCCCAGCATTTTTGCTCCATTGAGCCCCTGATTACGCTTTTAGTCAATAAGCACTATTAACAATTGGAAGGCAGAATAGCATAGTGAGTAAACTCCAGGGCATTGGAGTCCAAACTGCGCTCAGTTCCCCTTTCAGACACTGTACTAGTGAATGTTCTCCAGAGAAACAGAATGTGCATATATATACAGAAAGAGAGAGAGAGAGAGAGAGAGAGAGAGAGAGAGAGAGAGAGGCTATGTTCAAGGCAGTCTGGAAATTAAATTCCTTCCTCCTAGTGGACCTCAGTCTTTTCTTTCAAGATCTCAACTGATTGGTTGAGGCCTATCCACATTATGGAAGGTAATCTGCTTTACTCAAAGTCTACTGATTTAACTATTAATCTCATCTGCCATAAACCGATTGTGCACCCCCCAAAATTCATATGTTGGAACCCTAATCCCAGTGATATGGTATCAGAGTATTAGGAGCTGGGGACTTTGGGAGGTAATTGAATCATGAGGGTAGAGCCTTCATGAATAGGACTAATGCCCTTATAAGAACAGACCAGAGAGCTCTCATTCTGAGCCTGTAGCCAGAAAAGGGCCGCCTGCAACCCAGAAGAGGGTTCACACCAGAGCTCAGCCATGCTGACACCCTAATCTCAGACTTCCAGCCTCCAGGACTTTGAGAAATCAATTTCTATTGCTTATAAGCCACCCAGTCTATGGTACTTTGGTATAGCAGCCCCAATGGACTAAGGCATCATCTCAGAAATAGCTTCCCAACAATATCTACACTGGTGTTTGACCAAATAAACACCCAGCCAAGCTGACACATAAAATTAACTCTCTTGAACACTTACTAGCTTTGCGATTTGGGTCTCAGTGACAATACCTGCTTTGTAAAGTTGTTGGCAGGGTCAGGCAGGGGCCCATACATGAGTGCTGCAGCCAGCACATGGTGGAGGGGTCGGGTCTGAGTGGGGCCCCAGCAGTGGAGTTAGGAAGGGAGGCCAGGCCTCTGGATTCTCATGAATGTGTCAGTAGCAGCTGAGCCACCTTTACAACCAGGTACACACCTCCTGTGGGGCTCAGTAGCAAGGACACATCCTCATGACTCACTCCTTCTGGCAACACAGAAGCCACAGGTAGGAGTCGTCTCTCTCTACATGACCTGACCATAAGGTCACTTTTGAGTCCTCCCTGAGGGCAGCGATGCTAATGCACTAGCTGAGGGGAGACCATATTCCATTCTGAGGAGAGCCAACTCCAGTGACCTGTCTCTGTGCCCTTTGTCACCCTACAGGAAGGATGAGCCATCATTAAGAGGCTCTCAGGGGCGCCTGGGTGGCTTGGTCGGTTAAGCGTCCGACTTCGGCTCAGGTCATGATCTCACGGTCTGTGGGTTCGAGCCCCACGTCAGGCTCTGTGCTGACAGCTCAGAGCCTGGAGCCTGTTTCGGATTCTGTGTCTCCCTCTCTCTCTGCTCCTCCCCTGTTCATGCTCTGTCTCTCTCTGTCTCAAAAATAAATAAACGTTAAAAAAATAAAAAATTAAAAAAAAAAGAGGCTCTCACCAGAATTCACCTTGTACGAGAAAGCTAAGTCTAAAAATACACAGCTTATAGCAAAAGCACAAAAGAAATTTCTCTCCCTAAGAATTCAAGTTTCAGGGTGCCTGGGTGGCTCAGTTGGTTAAGCATCTGACTTCAGCTCAGGTCATGATGTCCTTGTTCATGGGTTCGAACCCCACATTGGGCTCTGTGCTGACAGCTCAGAGCCTGGAGCCTGCTTCAGATTCCCTGTCTTGCTCTCTCTTTGCCCCTCCCCTGCTCTCATGCTGTCTCTCTCTCTCTCTCTCTCTCAAAAATAAATATTAAAAAAATTTAAAGTTTCTCTTACTGCCTTTCCTTCTTATCCCTCAACATCTCACATCTAAGTCTGTTTAGAACCTCCAGATGATTTCTGGCCTCCGGGCTGCCCTTGATCCATCTTGTCCAGCAGCTGCTATTTGTGGATTTCTCTTGCTGTCTTCTACCCAACATACCTTGTGCTTTTTTTTTTAAATTACGGTTACATATTATTTTTATTTTAAAAATGTTAAGGCAAATAATTTAATATGGCACATAGTGTTCCCATGTGTATATCATATGGCACTTTATGCAATAATTTATATCCCCTGAAAATCTATAGTTCAATCCATTTGTTCAAAGTGAATCATATTTAAAGTACTCAGGAGAACTATACAACAAAGAACTCTTTAAGACAGTAGTTCTCAAACTGGAACTTGCATCAGAGTCACCTGAAGGGGTGGTGAAAATTTGTTTTATTTTTATTTTTATTTAATTTTATTTTGTAATTTACATCCAAGTTAGTATATTGCACAATGATTTCAGGAATAGATCCCAGTGATTCATCCCTATGTATAACACCCAGTGCTCATCCCAACAAGTGTCTTCCTTAATACCCCTTGCCCATTTATCTCATTCCCCCACCCAGAACCCCTCCAGAGACCCTCAGTTTGTTCTCTATATTTAAGAGTCTCTTATGTTTTGTCCCCCTCCCAGTTTTTATATTATTTTTGCTTCCCTTCCCTTATGTTCATCTGTTTTGCATCTTAAATTCCACATATGAGTGAAATCATATGATATTTGTCTTTCTCTAATTTCGCTTAGCATGACACCTTCCAGTTCCATCCACATTGTTGCAAATGGAAAGATGTCATTCTTTTTGATTGCTGAGTAATACTCCATTGTGTGTGTGTGTGTGTGTGTGTGTGTGTGTATGTGTATGTATGTGTGTGTGTATATATATATATATATATATACACACACCACATCTTCTTTATCCATTCGCCCGTCAATGGACATTTGGGATCTTTCCATACTTTGGCTATTGTTGATAACGCTGCTATAAACATTGGGGTGCATGTGCCCCTTTGAAACAGCACTCCTATATCCCTTGGATAAATACCTAGTAGTGCAATTGCTGGCTCGTAGGGTAGTTCTATTTTTGACTTTTTGGGGAAACTCCACACTGTTTTCCAGAGTGGCTGCACCAGTTTGCATTCCCACCAGCAGTGCAAAAGAGATCCTCTTTCTCTGCATCCTCGCCAACATCTGTTGTTGCCTGAGTTGTTAATGTTAGCCATTCTGACAGGTGTGAGGTGGTATCTCACTGTGGTTTTGATTTGTATTTCCCTGATGATGACTGATGTTGAGCATCTTTTCATGTGTCGCTTGGCCATCTGGATGTCTTCTTTGGAGAAGTGTCTATTCATGTCTTTTGCCCATTTCTTCACTGGATTATTTGTTTTTTGAGTGTTGAGTTTGATAAGTTCTTTATAGATTTTGGATACTAACCCTTTATCTGACATGTCATTTGCAAATATCTTCTCCCATTCCATTGGCTGCCTTTTAGTTTTGCTGATTGTTTCCTTCACTGTGCATAAGCTTTTTATTTTGATGAGGTCCCAATAGTTCATTTTTGCTTTTGTTTCTCCTGCTCTAGAGATGTGTTGAATAAGAAGTTGCTACAGCTAAGGTCAAAGAGGTTTTTGCTTGCTTTCTCCTCTAGGATTTTGATGGCTTCCTGTCTTACGTTTAGGTCTTTCATCCATTTTGAGTTTATTTTTGTGTATGGTGTAAGAAAGTGGTCCAGGTTCATTTTTATGCATATTGCTGTCCAGTTTTCCCAGCACCATTTGCTGAAGAGACTGTCTTTTTTTCCATTGGATATTCCTTCCTGCTTTGTCAAAGATTAGTTGGCCATACGTTTGTGGGTCCATTTCTGGGTTCTCTATTCTGTTCCATTGATCTGAGTGTCTGTTCTTGTGCCAGTACCATACTGTGGGGAATAAGTTTAGGAATTTCCTAAGCTTGCACCGATGGGTTAACAAGACATAAAGAATTAGAAAGCCATAGGATGAACACACCCAAGTTTGGGTAAACAAGATTAGGTAAATAAGATTAGGTAAACCTCCGGTATAGGTAAGGGGGGCAAAGACCCCTAATATAGGTAAATGGGGCAAAGGTCCCAGTACAGGACAAAGGTATAGGAATAGGAAATATCAGGATGAAAACATCCAAGATGAGGTAAACAAGATTAGGTATTCAGGGCAGAAACACCTCCCCAATTTAGTACAATAGCAGGAAGCTGCTTTCACAGGAAGGAAGGACCAAATTAAGTAAACAGGTAAATAGGACTATAGACCACTGCGGGGTGGAAGTTGCCCAGAGTGGAGCTAATTAGCAAAAGAAAGGTGCCTTGTTGACCCTGAGGTAGCATGCTCTTTCTTGTCCCCTAAACCAGTTTAGGTAAACAGAGGTGGTGCTTCATGTCTGCTGTAACCAACCTTCTGCCTGGTGCCAGGATTTTGTTTTGTATTAACCCAAACCACTAACACCGCATATCTCCAAAACTCCCTTTCCCTCATGCTCATGAGTTAATGTTCACGATTTCATTGTCTCTTTGTGCACGCCCATCACCACGTTTGTAAACCTTCTGATCCTAATAAAAACAGAGCAAGGACACTTACTCAGGGCTGTTGTCTTCTCCTGGACATTAGCCTCTCTCATTTTTAATCCTGCGTCCCGCTTTCTTGCTGGACAAGAGAGAACTCCAGACCCAGAGTCTACTACACCATACTGTCTTGATGATTACAGCTTTGTAATACATCTTGAAGTCCGTGATTGTGATGCCTCCACCTTTGGTTTTCTTTTTCAGGATTGCTTTGGCTATCTGGGGTCTTTTCTGGTTCCATACAAATTTTAGGATTGTTTGTTCTAGCTCTGTGAAGAATGCAGGTGTTATTTTGATAGGGATTGCATTGAATATGTAGATTGCTTTGGGTAGTATTGACATTTTAACAATATTTGTTCTTCCAATCCATGAGCATGGAATATTTTTCCATCTTTTTTGTGTCTTCTTCAATTTCTTTCATAAGCTTTCTATAGTTTTCAGTATATAGATTTTTCATCTCTTTGGTTAGATTTATTCCGAGTTCTTTTATGGTTTTTGGTGCAATTGTAAATGGGATTGATTCTTTGATTTCTCTTTCTGTTGCTTCATTATTGGTGTATAGAAATGCAACCAATTTCTGTACATTGATTTTATATTCTGTAACTGCTGAATTCATGGATCAGTTTTAGCAGTTTTTTTGGTGGAATCTTTTGGGTTTTCCATACAGAGTATCATGTCATCTGTGAAAAGAAAATTTGACTTCCTCCTTGCTGATTTGGATGCCTTTTATACCTTTGTGTTGTCTGATTGCTGAGGCTAGGACTTCCAATACTGCATTGAATAACATTGGCAAGAATGGAAATCCCTGTTGTGTTCCTGACCTTAGGGGGAAAGCTTTAAGTTTTTCCCCATTGAGGATGATATTAGTGGTGAGTCTTTCATATATGGCTTTTATGTTCTTGAGGTGTGTTCCTTCTATTGCTACTTTCTGGAGGGTTTTTATCAAGAAAGGATGCTGTATTTTGCCAAATGCTTTCTCTGCATCTATTGAGAGGATCATGTGGTTCTTGTCCTTTCTTTTATTTATATGATGTATCACATTGATTCATTCACAGATATTGAACCAGCCCTGTATATCCCAGGTATAAATCCCACTTGGTCATAGTGAATAATTCTTTTAATGTATTGTTGGCTAGTGTCTTGTTGAGGATTTTTGCATCTGTCTTCATCAGGCAAATTGGTCTATAGTTCTCGTTTTTAGTGGGGTCTTTGGTTTTGGAATCAAGGTAATGTTGGCTTCATAGAATGAGTTTGGAAGTTTTCCTTCCATTTCTATTTTTTGGAACAGCTTCAAAAGAATACATATCAATTCTTCTTTAAATGTTTGGTAGCATTCCCTCAGAAAACCATTTCAGTCCTGGACTCTTGTCTTTTGGGAGATTTTTGATTACTAATTCGATTCCTTTACTGGTTATGGATCTGTTCAAATTTTATATTTCTTCCTGTTTCAGTTTTGATAGTTTATGTCTCTAGGAATTTGTCCATTTCTTCCAGATTGCCCAATTTATTGGCATATAATTGCTCATAATATTCTTTTATTATTGTTTGTATTTCTGAAGTGTTGGTTGTCATCTCTACTCCTTCATTCTTGATTTCATTTATTGGGTCCTTTCCTTTTTCTTTTTGATCAAACTGGCTAGGTGTTTATCAATTTTGTTAATTCTTTCAAAGAACCAGCTCCTGGTTTCATTGATCTGTTCTACTGTTGTTGTTGTTGTTATTGTTGTTTCAATAGTATTGATATCTGCTCTAATCTTTATTATTTACTGTCTTCTGTTGGTTTTGTGTTTTATTTGCTGCTCTTTTTTCAGCTCTTTAAGGTGTAAGGTTAGGTCGTATTTCTGAGACCTTTCTTTCTTCTTTTGGAAAGCCTGGATTGCTATATACTTCCCTCTTATGACCACCTTTGCTGTGTCCCAGAAGTTTTGGGCTGTGGTGTTATCATTTTCATTGGCTTCCATGTACTTTTTAATTTCCTCTTTAACTTCTTGGTTAGCCCATTTATTCTTTAGCAGGATGTTCTTTAGTCTCCAAATATTTGTTGTCTTTCCAAATTTTTTCTTGTGGTTGACTCAGAGTTTCATAGCATTGTGGTCTGAAAATATGCACACTATGATCTCGATCTTTTTGTACATGTTGAGGGCTGATTTGTGTCCCAGTGTGTGACCTATTCTGGAGAATGTTCCATGTGCATTCAAGAAGAATGTGTATTCTGCTGCTTTAGGATGAAATGTTCCAGATATATCTGTTAAGTCCATCCGGTCCAGTGTGTTATTCAAAGTCATTGTTTCCTTGTTGATTTTCTGTTTAGATGGTCTGTCCATTGCTGTAATTGGGTATTGAAGCCCCCTACTATTATGACATTATTGTCAATGAGTTTCTTTATGTTTGTGATTAGTTGATTTACATATTTGGGTGCTCTCATGTTGGGGGCATAAGTGTTTACAACTGTTAGGACTTCTTGGTGGATAGACACCTTAATTATGATATAATGCCCTTCATCTCTTGTTACAGTCTTTATTTTAAAAATCGAAATTGTCTAATATAAGTATGGCTACTCTGGCTTTGTTTTGGCAACAATTAGCATGATAGATGGTTCTCCATTCCCTTACTATCAATATGAAGGTGTCTTTAGGTCTAAAATGAGTCTCTGGTAAACAGCATACCAATGGATCTTGTTTTCTTACCCATTCTGTTATCCTGTGTCTTTTGATTGGAGCATTTAGTCCATTGACATTTAGAGTGAATACTGAAAGATATGAACTTATTGCCATTGTGTTTCCTGTAGAGTTGGAGTTTCTGGTGGTGTTCTCTGGTCCGTTCTAGTCTTTGTTGCTTTTGGTCTTTTGTTTTGTTTCATCTTTTGTCCCCTCAGAGAGTCCCACTTAAAATTTCTTGCAGGGCTGGTTTAATGGTCACAAACTCCTTTAGTTTTTGTTTGTCTGGGAAACTCTTTACCTTTCCTTCTATTTTGAATGACAGCCTTGCTGCATAAAGAACTCTTGATTGCATAATTTTCCAATTCAGCACATTGAATATATCCTGCCACTCCTTTCTGGCCTGCCAAATTTCTGTGGATAGGTCTGCTGTGAATGTGATCTGTCTTCCCTTGTAGTTTAAGGACATTTTTTCCCTTGCTGCTTTCATGATTCTTTCTGTGTCTGTGTATTTTGTGAATTTGACTATGATATGCCTTGTTGACGGTTGGTTTTTGTTTAATCTAATGGGACTTCTCTGTGCTTCCTGGATTTTGATAGCTGTGTCTTTCCCCAGGTTAGAAAAGTTTTCTGCTATGATTTGCTCACATAAACCTTCTACCCCTTTTTCTCTCTCTTCATTTTCTGGGATCCCTATGATTTGGATGTTTTTCCTTTTTAATGAGTCACTGAGTTCTCTAATTCTTATTCATGCTCTTTTGCCTTAGTTTCCGTCTTTTTTCTGCTTCATTATTCTCCATAAGTTTGTCCTCTATATCGCTGACTCACTGCTCTGCTTCATCTGTCATTGCCACTGTGGCACCCATTCGAGATTGTATCTTGGTTACATTTTTAATTTCGTCCCGACCAGACTTTACTTCTTTTATCTCCCCAGAAAGGGATTCTATGCTTTTTTCAACCCAGCTAGTATTCTTATTATAGTGATTCTAAATTCTGGTTAAGACATCTTGCTTGTTTCTGTGTTAAGTCCCTGGCTGTCATTTTCTTCCTGTTCTTTCTTTTGGGGTGAATTCCTTCATTTCATCATTTTGGAGGAAGGAAAAGAATTAATAAAATAAAAAATTAAAATTAAAAAATTAAAAACAACACACACACACAAAAATTAAATAAAGGATGCTAGATCCTAGGTGTGTTTTTGTCTGCTTGTTGAAAGAAGCTTGGTAGAATAGAGAAAAAAGAGAAAGAAAAGAACAGGGGAAAAAAGGGAAAAATAGTAGGAAAACTTTGAAAATTTAAAAATGAATACAATAAAATAGAATAAAATGAAATGATTAAAGTAAAATAGAATTAAAATTTACAAAAAATAGTATAAAAAATTAAATAAAAATCTTTTTTATAAAAAAGGAAAATGAAAATAATTTTTTTCTCTTTCTGTATTCAATAATAAGAAAAAGGAAAAAAAATGAATAGATGGACCAGCAAACAGAATGAAATACAATTGAAATTACATCCAGTTTTCCCTAGAAGTCAAACTATGAAGCAGTTTATAGTCCATAAACTATCCAGGCAGAGACTTGTGGTTTTCCTCTAGAGCACAGTTGGCACAGTTGGATAGGGCTTGGTGTAATGGTTCCATTCTCCACTAGATGGTGCTTCTTTGCTTACTGGGGTGGGTAGTTGTGGCACATGTATGCATGTATGTCCATGCCCCAGAGAGGTGAAAATGGCATCACCCAACTACTCAGTCTCTACCATCAGAACTCCATGCTCTCACTCACTGGCAATCAAGCACCCCTCCTTTGTCCCTGGCTTCCGTCCACTCCCTGCTTCTATGTTGTCCACCACCAAGCTGTCAGCCTGCCAGATGGCACCTCCCTCCTGAGTTTTTATCTCAGATGGCGATGTGCTTCCAAACCCCTCACTTCTGAGGGGCCTCTGACCCTCTGGGGGAGAGTCTCGTGGAGGAATTGCCAGGTGCCAGCCGCCCACAGGAACGTTCACCTGACATTGCTGCTTCAGATGCCCAGAGACTGTGGGTTGGGTGCCAGCCCGCCCCAGAAAAAGTTCACACGATCATGTAGTAGCAGCGTTTCAGGGATTATGGTAAATCACGACACACATTTAGTGCCAGTCTTCACCACCCGCTAATGTTCTTATTGCAACGCTAGCAAACGTGGCTGTTCTCCAGGGTCCGCTGGGACCTTTGCCTGTAGGGAGGCCACACAGCCTCTGCCATATGTCCTCTCAGCAAGGGAACCACCTTTCCCCATGTGGCCCGAGGACCCCTCAGACCTCGCTGTCTGCTCCTGGGGATTCACCCTTCCTGGCAGAGCTCCACCAGGTTTTGGGCTGCAGAGTTTCAGACTCTGCACTTCCCCTGTTTATAGAGTCTTGATGGTATTTAAACCCTCTCCTTTCTCCTTTCTCCCTTTCTTGTTCAGTCCTTTATGGGTGTTTCCACTCTTTCTCTCCAGGTACTTTCAGGGGAAGTGCTTTTCCTGTACTCTCACCCCTGTCTCCATCCTCTCTCCACAAGCAAAAACAGCTCCCTACCCTCCATGGCTTCTCTCTCCACCAGTTCTCTGTGCCATGTACCTGCCAAGTTCTGTGGCTCAAGTTGTGTAGATTATTGTGTTAATCCTCAGATAAATTTTCTAGGTGTGCAAGATGGTTTGGTGTTGATCTAGCTGCATTTCAGGGACAAGAGAAGCAGAAAACTTCCATGTTGCTCTGCCATGTTGGCCCCTCCCCTCCAAGGGCCTGTGGCTGTGGCCCCACACTCCTCTGCACCTCTCTGCCCCTGCCTCCAACAACCCTGCACCCCTGCCCCCGCCACCTCTCAGCTGCCTCTTGGGGGAGTCTCCTGATGAAAATTTGGATTGCTGGGCCCCACCCCAGAGCTTCTGATTGAGTAGATCCAGGTGGGGCCTAGGAGTCTGCATTTCCAACAAGTTTCCAGGTGCTGCTACTGCTGCTGATCCAGGGACCATACTCTGAGAACCACTGTTTTAAGGAAATAACTTCCAGTTTAAATTTTCTATTAAATCAAATTGCCATACACAGTTTGCTTCACATGAACTTCATGTGCACAGCAATATCATCTCATTCAAGCTGGACACCGGAACTGAGAAGCTTAGAGAACACATGGGTAGCTCAAAGAGGTTGGTGACTGAGAGTTGATATCTTCCTCCACCATGGGCATGGCGTAAGGAGTCCTTATTATTATTATTATTGGTCTGCACTCTTCTAAATTTAAAAGATGATGGATACTCAATCTAAGCATGAGAGGCAATTTGTTGGGTGAATCGGGGCTTCAGGCACAGCTGGGTTCAGCTGGGTGTCACCATCACCATTAGGAATCTGACTGCATCTGTGGGCTCTGCTTTCCTCATGTCACCTCTGCTTTCAGGAAGGAAGTCTCCCCGCATGGTGACACAACAGCCTGAGCAGCTCCACGTGAGGCTCAGACCAGCCTAGTGATCTCTGTGGAGACCAAGCTTCTCTGTGCCCTAAACGGCCCCTTGAGCCAAGTCTACAAAATCACAGGAGGTTTGACCAGAACGGAGTTTTGTCTTCCAGGCCCAGCAGAGTAAAATGAGGTGTGTGTGTGTCCTCTTTCCCCTGTACCCTCTAGAGCTTGAATGATGGATACTTTGCAAACCAGGGAGTGATCTGTGATTCTTCCTGAGTCCCACGACACCACTAACCACAGAAATGAAGCCTAAGTTAAAGTGACTTGGGAGAATCAGTGCTCTTCTCTGGGCCTTGGTTTTTCCCATCTGTAAGGTCAGGAGCTTGTGCTGTCTGTTCCGTCTCACAGCTTGGTCAGAAAAATTCAAACTAGGGGCGCCTGGGTGGCGCAGTCGGTTAAGCGTCCGACTTCAGCCAGGTCACGATCTTGCGGTCTGTGAGTTCGAGCCCCGCGTCGGGCTCTGGGCTGATGGCTCGGAG
Organism: Neofelis nebulosa; assembly: GCF_028018385.1. Taxonomy (NCBI): domain Eukaryota; kingdom Metazoa; phylum Chordata; class Mammalia; order Carnivora; family Felidae; genus Neofelis; species Neofelis nebulosa. The sequence continues at coordinate 34,700,541 of NC_080794.1, read as the reverse complement.
CCTGTTTCTGATTCTGTGTCTCCCTCTCTCTCTGACCCTCCCCCACTCATGCTCTGTCTCTCTCTGTCCCAAAAATAAATAAAAAACGTTGAAAAAAAAAAAAGAAAAATTCAAACTAAAATAACACTGAGATCCCATTTTCATCCATCAGATAAGCAAAAAGCTGCAAAAAGTGACATCTAACAGAGAAGATGCGGGGAAATTGATATATTTGTGTGTTACTTGTGAAAATGTGAATTGCTACAACTCTTGGGGAGAATAATGTGGCAATATCTTAAAATGAAAAATATGTGCACTGTTAGGGGACTATTGACCCACAGGGGGACAAGGCAGGCCTCTCAGGTGCTGGCAATGTTCTGGGGGTTTGTTTTATCTTATTTTTGAAGTACAGTTGACACATGATGTTACATTAGTTTCAGGTATATAACAGCGATTTGACACATTTATACATCATGCTGTGTTCCCCACAAGTGTAGCTACCATCTGTCACCATACAATGCTGTTATAATGCCACTGACTATATTCCCTATGCTGTACCTTTCATCCCTTATTCATTCCTTATCTGGAAGCCTCTACCTCTCACTCCCATCCCCCCATTTTGACCATCCCCTTAACCACTCCCTCCATCAGTTTGTTCTCTGTATTTATGAGTCTGTTTCTGCTTTGTTGTTGTTGTTATTATTATTGTTCATTTGTTTGGGTTTTTAGATCCTACATATAAGTGAAATTATATGGTATTTGTCTTTCTCTCACTTAGCATAATACCTCTAGTTTCGCCCATGTTACAAATGGCACAATTACATTCTTTTTATGGTTGAATAATATTCTATTGTGTGTGTGTGTGTGTGTGTGTGTGTGTATACACACATATCACATATTCTTTCTTCATTTTTCTATCGATGGACACTTAGGTTGTTTCCATATCTTGGCTATTGTAAATAATGCTGCAATGAACATAGGAGTGCATTTATCCTTTCAAATTAATGTTTTTGTTTTCTTTCTTTGGATAAATACCTAGTAGTGGAATTAATGGATTGTATGGTATTTCTATTTTTAACTTTTTGAGGAAACTCCACACTGTTTTCCACAGTGGCTGCAGCAATTTGCATTCCCACAACAGTGCCCAAGGGTTCCTTTTTCTCCATCTTTGCCAACACTTGTTATTTCTTTGTCTTTTTGATACTAGCCATTCTCACAGGTGTGAGGTGATATCTCACTGTGGTTTTGATATGCAATTCCCTGCTGATCAGTGATGTAGAGCATCTTTTTATGTATCTATTGGCCATCTGTATGTCTTCCTTGGAAAATGTTCAGGTCCTCTGTTTTTAATCAGATTATTTGCTTTTTTAGTGTTATATAAGTTCTTTCTATATTTCAGATGCTAACTCTTTATCAGATATATCATTTGCTTAGAACTTCTCCCACACAGTCGGAGGTTGCCTTCTCATTTTGCTGATGGTTTCTTTCACTGTGTAAATGCTTTTTATTTTGGTATAGTCCCATAGTTTATTTTGCTTTTATTTCCCCTTGCCCGGGGAGACCTATCTGGAAAAATGTTGCTAAGGCTGATGTCAAAAAGATTACTGCCTCAGTTTTCTTCTAGAAGTTTTATGGGTTTAGGTCTCACATTTAGGTTTTAATCCATGTTGAGTTTATTTTTGTGTGTGATTGAAGAAGGTGGTCCAGTTTCATCCTTTTGCATGTAGCTGTCCAGTTGTTCCAACACTAGTTATTTTTTTTTTTAATTTTTTTTTTAATGTTTTTTATTTATTTTTGAGACCGAGAGAGACAGAGCATGAATGGGGGAGGGACAGAGAGAGAGGGAGACACAGAATCGGAAGCAGGCTCCAGGCTCTGAGCCATCAGCCCAGAGCCCGACGCGGGGCTCGAACTCACGGACCGCGAGATCGTGACCTGAGCCGAAGTCGGACGCTTAGCCGACTGAGCCACCCAGGCGCCCCAACCAACACTATTTATTAAAGAGACTGTCTTTTCCCCAGTGCATATTCTTGCCACCTCAGTCATAGATTAATTGACCATATAAGCATGGGTTTATTTCTGGACTCTATTACATTGTATCAATCTATGTCTCCATTTTTGTGCCAGTGCCATACTGTTTTATTATAGCTTTGTAGTATATCTTGAAATCTGGGGTTGTGATACATCCCATTTTGTTCTTTCCCAAGATTGCTTTGGCTGGTGGAGTCTTTGTGGTTCCACACAAAATTTATGATTATTTGTTCTAGTTCTGTGAAAAATACTATTGGTATTTTGATAGGGATTGCTTTGAATCAATGTTCTGCTTCTTTTTTATTTTTATCTTTTATTTTATTTTTATTTATTTATTTAGAGAGAGAGAGAGAGAGAGCAGGAGGGGCAGAGAGAGAGGGAGACACAGAATCCCAAGCAGGCTCAGCACTCACAGGGCGGAGCCCAGTGTGGAGCTCAAACCCATGAATCATGAGATAGTGACCTGAGTCGAAATCAAGAGCTGGACACATAACCAACTGAGCCACCCAGGCGCCCCAATGTTCTGCTTCTTTTTTTTTTTAATGTTTATTTATTTTTGAGAGAGAGACAGAGTGTGAGCAGGGGAGGGGCAGAGAGAGAGAGAGACACACACACAGAATCTGAAGCAGGCTCCAGGCTCTGAGCTATCAGCACAGAGCCTGACACGGGCTCGAACTCACAAACCATGAGCTCATGACCTGAGCCAAAGTCGGACGCTTAACTGACTAAACCACCCAGGTGCCCCTGTTCTGCTTCTTGATCTGAGTTCTGATCACACTTTTGTGTTCTATTTGTGAGAATTCATTAAATCACACATTTCTTATGATGCATTTTTGGGTACATACGTTATACTTCAATAGAAAGTTAAAATAATATATACAATTCCTTTGATCCAGTTATTCTAGTTTTAGAAATCTATCCTATAAAAATAAAAGCATCAATATGTGTCAATACGTAAGGATTCGTTCACAAGCATGTTTATTGGTTTACATAAAAACTGAAAACAACCTGACTGTTCACCAAGGGAAACAGGTGAATAGACAAGTTATATCCATGCTATGAAATCAGATGCAGCTTATAAAAAAAAGTTGTATCAACCTGTCTTGAGCTGGAGAAAGGTTTATGATAAATCATTGAGTTGGGGGGAGGAGCAAGTTGCAGAGTAAAAGGTATGATTCCATTTTTGTAGAAGAACAAAAAGAAGGAACTTGCATCCGTGTTCGTATGTTTGAATGTATGTACTTCAGCATAGATAGGGGTAGAAGGGCACCCACCACACTGTTAACTTAGATTCCCTCAGGAGTTCAAGGCTGGAGAAAAACGAAGGGAGGTTTTCATTTGTCTCCATACTTGACTGGTTATAACCAGCGTCTATTATTTTAATTTAAAAAATTTAATAAACCAAGAAAAAGGCAGATATGGGACCTAGGAAAGAGCGGCTCCACCCTGAAAAAGCACCGAAGAAAGTCCAGGGATGACAGCTGAGCATGGAATCTGAAGAATAATCCCTGCAGACTGAAGCAGGAAGAAGGGATCCTGGAGGGAGGTCTTTGAGGGGAAAAAGAATGAATAGATGATTATGATGGTGAGTCTGACAACCAGAATATAAGGGCAGATACTGATGGGGGGCAGGGAAGGCAGTTAGAAACTCCAAAAGAACATAAATCTGTACCCCCTCAAAAAAGAATATAATCACAGTATATTTTACTTAATTCTGCAGTGGGTGATGTTACATACTCATTGTAATGTAGTTTTTTTTTTTTTCAAAGTTTATTTATTTTGAGAGAGAAAGAGAGCACACACAGGGCAGGGGCAGAGAGAGCGTGTGCAAGAGAATCCCAGGCAGGCTCTGTGCTGTCAGCGCAGAGCTCAACGCAGGGCTCAAACCCATAAACCGGGAGATCATGACCTGAGCCGAAATCAAGAGTCGGATGGGTGCTCAACCAACTGAACCATGCAGGGGCCCCTAATGTAGTTTATTCATTAACTTTTAGAATCTTACAAAGATGTAAGAGCTTGATTATGACAGGGGCACTGCAGAAGAAAAGTCTGAAGCTAGCAGAGGTTGGTACATGAGGTTTAAGGAAAGAAACCATTTCCATAACATAAAAGTACAAGGTAAGTGCTGATGTAGAAGCTGCAGCAAGTTACCCAGAAGATCCAGCTAAGATAATTAATGAAGGTAGCTACACTAAACAAGAGTTTCAATATAGACAAGAGAGCTTTCTACTGGAAAAAGATGCCATCTAGGACTTTCATAGAGAAATCAATGCCTGGCTTCAAATCTTCAAAGGACAGGCTGACTCTCTTGTTAGGGGCTAATGCAGCTGGGGACTTTAAGTTGAAGCCAATGCTCCTTGATTGTTCTGAGAATCCTAGGGCCTTTAAGAATTATACTGTATCTGCTCTGCCTGTGCTCTATAAATAGAACAACAAAGCCTAGATGACAACATGGTTTACAGAATATTTTAAATTTTTTTTTCAACGTTTTTTATTTATTTTTGGGACAGAGAGACATAGCATGAACAGGGGAGGGGCAGAGAGAGAGGGAGACACAGAATCGGAAGCAGGCTCCGGGCTCTGAGCCATCAGCACAGAGCCTGACGCGGGGCTCGAACTCGCGGACCGCAAGATCGTGACCTGGCTGAAGTCGGACGCTTAACCGACTGCGCCACCCAGGCGCCCCTACAGAATATTTTAAACCCATCGTTGAGATCTACAGCTCAGCAAAAGATTTCTTTCAAAATATTGCTGGTAATCACTGACAAGCACTTGGTCACCCAAGAGCTCTGATGGAGATGTAAAAGGAGATTAATGTTATTTTCATGCCTGCTAACACAACATCCATTCTGCAGCCCTCGGTCAAGGAATCATTTCAACTTTCAGGTCTTATTATTTAAGAAATACACTTCTTAAAGGCTATAGCTGCCATTGATAGCAATTCCTCTGATGGATCTGGGCAACGTAAATTGAAAACTCCTGGAAAGGATTCACCATTCTAGATGCCGTTTAGAACATTCATGCTAGGGGCGCCTGGCTGGCTCAGTCAGTAAGGCATGTCATTCTTGATCTCGGGCTGTAAGTTTGAGACTCACACAGGGTGTAGAGGTTACTTAAAAATAAAAAAATCTTTAAAAATCTAAAAAAAAAAAAACATTTGTGATTCATGGAAAGCAGACAAAGTATGAACATGAACAGCATGAACAGGAGTATGGAAGAAATTGATTCTGACCCTCATGGATGACTTTGTGGGTTCAAGACTTCAGTGGATGGCACAAAAACAGACACAGAGACCAATGGAATAGAATAGAAACCCCAGAACTAGACCCACAAACGTATGGCCAACTCATCTTTGACAAAGCAGGAAAGAACATCCAATGGAAAAAAGACAGTCTCTTTAACAAATGGTGCTGGGAGAACTGGACAGCAACATGCAGAAGGTTGAAACTAGACCACTTTCTCACACTATTCACAAAAATAAACTCAAATGGATAAAGGACCTGAATGTGAGACAGGAAATCATCAAAACCCTAGAGGAGAAAGCAGGAAAAGACCTCTCTGACCTCAGCCATAGCAATTTCTTACTTGACACATCTCCAAAGACAAGGGAATTAAAAGCAAAAATGAACTACTGGGACCTTATGAAGATAAAAAGCTTCTGCACAGCAAAGGAAACAACCAACAAAACTAAAAGGCAACCGACGGAATGGGAAAAGATATTTGCAAATGACATATCGGACAAAGGGCTAGTATCCAAAATCTATAAAGAGCTCACCAAACTCCACACCCGAAAAACAAATAACCCAGTGAAGAAATGGGCAGAAAACATGAATAGACACTTCTCTAAAGAAGACATCCGGATGGCCAACAGGCACATGAAAAGATGCTCAACGTCTCTCCTCATCAGGGAAATACAAATCAAAACCACACTCAGATATCACCTCACGCCAGTCAGTGGCCAAAATGAACAAATCAGGAGACTATAGATGCTGGAGAGGATGTGGAGAAACGGGAACCCTCTTGCACTGTTGGTGGGGATGCAAATTGGTGCAGCCACTCTGGAAAACAGTGTGGAGGTTCCTCAAAAAATTAAAAATAGACCTACCCTATGACCCAGCAATAGCACTGCTAGGAATTTACCCAAGGGATACAGGAGTGCTGATGCATAGGGGCACTTGTACCCCAATGTTTATAGCAGCACTCTCAACAATAGCCAAATTATGGAAAGAGCCTAAATGTCCATCAACTGATGAATGGATAAAGAAATTGTGGCTTATATACACAATGGAGTACTACGTGGCAATGAGAAAGAATGAAATATGGCCCTTTGTAGCAACATGGATGGAACTGGAGAGTGTGATGCTAAGTGAAATAAGCCATACAGAGAAAGACAGATACCATATGGTTTCACTCTTAGGTGGATCCTGAGAAACTTAACAGAAACCCATGGGGGAGGGGAAGGGAAAAAAAAAAAAAAAGGAGGTTAGAGTGGGAGAGAGCCAAAGCATAAGAGACTCTTAAAAACTGAGAGCAAACTGAGGGTTGATGGGGCGTGGGAGGGAAGGGAGGGTGGGTGATGGGTATTGAGGAGGACACCTTTTGGGATGAGCACTGGGTGTTGTATGGAAACCAATTTGACAATAAACTTCATATATTGAAAAAAAAAAAAAAGACGTCAGTGGAGTAAGTAATTGCAGATGTGGTAGAAACAGCAAGAGAACAGTAAGTGGAGCCCAAAGATGGAACTGAATCACAGCAATCTCATGATAAAACTTGATGATGAGGAGTTGCTCTCTAGGGATGAGCAAAGAAAAGCGGCTTCTGGAGACAGAATCTATTCCTGGTGAAGATGCCGTGAAGATGGCTGAAATGACAGCAAAGGATTTAGAACATTACATAAACTTAGTTGATCAAGCAGGGGCAGGGTTTGAGAGAAGTGACTCCAATTTTGAAAGAAGTTCTATTGTGGATAAAATGCTATCCAATTGCATCACATACTACAGAGAAATCATCCATTAAAGGAAGTCAATCAATGTGGCAACCACCACCTCAGCGACAACCACCCTGATCAGCCAGCAGCCACTGACATTGAGGCAAGACTCTCCACCAGCAAAAAAAGGTTACAATTCGATGAAAGTTCAGATGATGGTCAGAATCTTTTTTAGCAATAAAGTATTTTATTAATGTTTATTTATTTTGGGGAGAGAGAGAGCACAAGCAGGGGAGGGGGAGGGGTGGGGACAGAGGATGGATCGGAAGCGGGCACCGCACTGACAGCAGGCAGCCCATTGCGGGGCTTAAACTCACGAACCGGAAGATTATGACCTGAGCTGAAGTCGGATGCTCAGCTGACTGAGCCATCCAGGCGCCCCAGGAATAAAGTATTTTTTAATTAAGGTGTGGACATTGGGGTTTTGGGGTTTTGTTTTGTTTTGTTTTTAGATATAATGCTACTGCACATTTAGTAGACTACATAAGAATATAAACATAACTTTTATACTGTACTAGGAAACCAAAAAATTCATTTGACTCACTTTATTGTGATGGTCTAGAACCAAACCCACAATATCTCTAAGGTACACCTGTAATACAAATACAGTTTAACCAAAAACAGTGTAATATTGAGAGATATTAAGGAGGTGAGGAAGGGAAGAAGGTGCTGTAAGTGAGCTAAATTCTTCACTGTCATTGGAATAAGCGAATAGATAATGCTGTAAATTGATAAATCAAGAAATGGTGATATGAAGGTTTTATTGCCACATATCTGAGTAGCCACCAAAAGACAGTTAAACAGGTTCCCTCTTGGGAGTGGTTAAGGGTGTTGTGTGGGCAAGGACAGTACCAGGGACTGCTACTTTTCATTTTAAACTCCTTGAAACTATTTTTTAAACTAAGCATATTTCTTTTCTTTTTTAAAGTTTATTTATTTATTTTGAGAGAGAGAGAGTGTATGTGTGAGTGCAAGCAGGGAAGGGGCAGAAAGAGAGAGAGGGAGAGAGAGAATTCCAAGCAGGCTCCAACCTGTCAGCATGGAGCCCAACATGGGGGCTTGAGATCATGACCTGAGCTGAAATCAAGAGTCAGATGCTCAACCAACTGAGCCACCCAGGTGCCCAAGCATATTTCTTAAATTGATTTTTTTTTTTTGGGGGGGGGGGGAACAGAGAGAGACAGAGCATGAACGGGGGAGGGGCAGAGAGAGAGGGAGACACAGAATTGGAAACAGGCTCCAGGCTCCGAGCCATCAGCCCAGAGCCTGACGTGGGGCTCGAACTCACGGACCGCGAGATCGTGACCTGAGCTGAAGTCAGACGCTTAACCGACTGAGCCACCCAGGCGCCCCTAAATTGATTTTTTAAGGTAGTATTTAAAATAACTTTTAAAATCCTAATTTGAAGGGATACATGCACCCAGATGTTTATAGCAGCTTATCAACAATAGCCAAATTACGGAAAGAGCCCAAATGTGCATCAACTGATCAATGGATAAAGATGTGGTATATATACAACGGAATATTACTCAGCCACACACACACACACACACACACACACACACACACACACACACAAATGAAATCTTTCCATTTGCAATGACGTGGATGGAACTAGAGAGTATTATACTAAGCGAAATAAGTCAGAGAAAGACAAATACCACATGATTTTACTCATGTGAAATTAAAAAAACAAATGAACATAATGAGGGTTAAAGGTGAGAGGCAAACCAAGAAACAGACTCTTAACTATAGAGAACAAATTGATGATTACCAGAGGGGAGGTGGGTGGGGGGGATGGGTTAAATGGGTGATGAGTATGAAGGAGGGCACTTGTGACAAACACTGGGCGTTGTATTTAAGTGATGAATCACTGAATTCTGCACCTGAAATTAATATTGCACTGTATGTTAGCTGTAATTTAAATAAAAACTTGTAAAAGAATAACAATAACTTTTTTTTTTAAAGGAAATGAACGCAATTGTGTATGAGTGTAAGTAACACTCGGCAATCAGTGAACTAAAAAGACTAAGAACTACACATTGATGATAGCAATATCTTAAGAATGGATGATATTGCCCCAGGGAGCCTGGAGAGACTGAGAACCTAGGTCAAACCCTAAGTGTCATCATATTGAAGGGAGAAATATAAAAAGCTGTTAAAGAAAACACAAGAAATGGCTGGCAGGGTACAAGTAGTGCAGTGTTGTGGAAGGATGGGGACAGAAGTGTTTCAAGGAGGGAACGTCAGTCTGTCAAATGCTATACTAGCAAGAAGTCAGGAGTGATGAAGACTGAAAAGTTTCCATTGGGCTCAGCAGAATGGAGGTCCCTAGATTTCTGGTCAATGGCTATATTGAATTATATGCACTGTATGTGATTGTACGTGTGTATATTGGTGTCTTGGACTACCTGGCTACAGAAATATGAGGGGATGATTGTATTTTTCTCATTCACAGTGTACTAAGCTCTCATTCACCTGGCATGTGAATCTCCTTCCCTCCAAAAAAAACAAAAAACAAAACAAAACAAAAAAAACAAAAACGACAGTATTAATGGCAGGTCCAAGTTACAAACCTGTGTCTCCATTCTGCAAGTTGGGGGTTTCCCAAGGGAAAAGCCACACTGTCTACTATTGGAGAAAGGATTGCATCCTCAGAAGCAGGCACTCAATTTTCTTTTTAACCAGAAGTCACCAGAACACAATCTTTCTTAGGATATGAGACTGAAGTAATCTGTGTATCTGTTTCACCCTAAACTTGTCAGTTTCCTGAGACAGGGTCCTGGCTCTATATGCAGAATAGCTAATATCACACCACTGGAAAAACCATTTGGGTATTTCCATTCAAATCCTCCAAGAATTGCTGCTTGCCAAATAACCTTTCCTTTCCTTTTCTTCACCTCCCTAGCGGCATTCGAGAGTATTCTTCAAGGGTCATCAGAAAGTCCCTAACTCTCAACTAGAAGGCTTCCCCTTGGGCCCTGAGAGAACTACAGCTGTGGTTACCAGTTTTGATGCGTCACTGGCATGCACCCAGCAGAATTCTCCTACTGCAGGGATGTGCTCAGGAAGTGGGAAGAGAGAATTGCAGTTTCTTGGTCACCTAAAACTGCTGGGAATGCTCATTTTGTCCCTCTGTCCCTAGGCTGGGTTCTCCTTGGGAACCAAAGGCACAGAATAGCTTTCTGGTTCTGGATGCTTTTCCCTGAAAAGTTGCTCCAGTACACTCTAGCTTCCTTCTCTTAATTCTAAGAGCACGGGTTCCTGCATATACGACACATAAGAGTCATATGGAGTTCTATTAAAATGTAAAATCCTGGATCCCACCCCCAGAGTTTCAGATTAGCTCTGGGCTAGAGCCTTGGAATATGCATTTTACTAAGTACCTATAAATAATTCTGATGTAGGTGGTCCTGGGACTTTAGGACACACTGCCCTACAGCTTATGCTAATACAATCTGTTATTAAAAATACGATCTTGGGGCACCTGGGTGGCTCAGTCGGTTAAGCGTCCGACTTTGGCTCAGGTCATGATCTCATGGTCCTTGAGTTCGAGCCCTGTGTCAGGCTCTGTGCTGACAGCTCAGAGCCTGGAGCCTGTTTCAGATTCCGTGTCTCCCTCTCTCTCTGACCCTCCCTGTTCATGCTCTGTCTCTCTCTCTCGGTCTCAAAAATAAATAAACGTTAATTTTTTTTTTTTAAATATGATCTTAAGTATAATGATTCCAATTATTCAACACTCATCAACTATCATTAAATAATAAATTCCTGCTTCTGACCCCAGAACAACACAGCTGCCCATGTGAGAAGCTGCTTAATTAGCAATCAGTACTTGAATATGGAGCTCATATGTGAAACCTATTTATTTTGTCTCTGGCTGCTTAGTACCATTTCTGCTGAACAGTAGTCACCCAGGCCTCTCCTACCTTATCAGCTGCCCTGGAGGGTGTCTGCCTAGTTCTCTAAGCACCCCAAGGAATCCCAAAGGGACTTTTATTTATAATGATTTATAATGCATGATCATATATCAGGTCAGATCATTCCAAACATACCTTCTATATTTGGTATACATGCTCTATTGACTTCATGTGATAAGATATGCATATTATTTTCAAAGTAAGAAGGTAAAAGCAGCCCCATAGAATTAATTACAACTTAGGACACTCTGGCACAGGGGTGCCTCGGTGGCTCAGTTGGTTAAGCATCCAACTCTCGATATTGGCACAGGTCATTATCTCAAGGTTCATGAGATCAAGTCCCACACTGCGCTCTGAGCTAACAGCTTGAGATTCTCTCTTCGTCTCTCTCTGCCCCTCCCCCTGCTCGCATGCTCTCTCAAAATAAATAAACTTTAAAAAAAAAAAAGAGAGAACACTCTGGCACGTCCTCAAGTGAAACTTTGAAACTTAAGCTATTCTTCCAGAGGCACTTGGGAGTCATTTCTCCTTGTTTTTAAGATAAACATAATGAGATTTTATGGTCTCCATGCACAGAAAAACCCGTGAAGGATTAAATATTCAGAAGCAGAGTTCAAAACTCTTGAGTCTAAAAGGACAATAAGTTCTTTACATAAAGCCTTCCCACAGTTTTGCATAATCAGTAGAACAGATTGAGATTATTCTCTTCTCATTTTTACAATTCCTTACATGACTGTATACCATCTTCTTAGTGCCCAAGCAATAGGTTTTGGATGAAAATTAAAAGCATAAAAACTCATCTAAATGAGATTACAGATGACTTTCAAGGGTGATGAGTCTTTTGATAACCAAACCCGACTGAGGATGTTAACAGGAAAGGCAAAGTGATTAAGATAACCAGTGGAGAAAAGTGAGTGAGATAATTCAGAAGGAAGTTGGGGGGAAAGAGCTCGGTGCTGATAGCTGGTGCTGCCATGGGTCATGTCTGACTCAGAAACTCATTATCATCCAGTAGGTTCTTTGGTTTTCTTTCTTCCCTTTTTTTAAGATTTCATTTTTAAGTAATTTCTACATCCAATGTGGGGCTCAAACCTACAAGAGTCATGTGATTAAGAGTCATGTGCTTCAATGACTGAGCCAGCTAGGCACCCTGGTTTTTTGATTTTCTGAACTATAATTTTGAACCCTATTTTCATACAGAACATGTTCTTGTCACTTCCTGTAGATGAAAAATTCATATTAGGTCATGACCTTTCTTGAGAAAGAAGTTACTGGCTTAAAGTCTGGTTGGATTACACGAGCTGTATGGGTTACCTAGGTGAGGGTTTATGAGAGCTGTACTTTTTCTGGGATTCCTCCTTGACACATAGTTCCTGGATGCCTTCTTTAATGTCTTCCCATTCCAGGTATTTTCAAAGACCAATAATAATAATAAGTCATAATAAAAACAATTTGAACAGATATTATGGCCCCAATTGATTTTTCTCCCTAAGAAGATTACACGTCTCTGGAATGGAAAATGACTAAAGGCCTATTTATATACTGCCACCTACAATACGAGTACACCTATGTCAACTAGGACATTTCGAAAATATTGTTGCCCTAACATACTTGAGTATGCCCTAACATACTCTCTTCATATCTCATCATTAGTAACTGATTGTGATAATAGAAAACAGACAGGCAATGTGGGCAGCTCTGAAAAGTTTGGAAATACCGCAACAGCTATACTGCTACAATAGACAATTTTTTTATACCTTTTTACAAGTCTATTTATTTATTTAGAGAGATGGCACAAGTGGGGGAGGGGTAGAAAGGGAGAGGGTGAGAGAATCCCAAGTAGGCTCTGCACTGTCAACACAGAGCCTGATGTGGGGCTTGAACTCACAAACTGTGAGATCATGACCTGAGCCTAAATCATGAGTCGGATGTTTAACTGACTGAGCCACCCAGGCACCCCCAAAACAGATAATTTTTAAAAAATCTATATAGATGTAACTACATATCTGATTTTTGGTTAATCTGACTAATTTAATGGGTTATCAGCAGTTTTACTTGAAATGTAGTTGTTCATTCAAACTAAAACTGATAGCAGTTTGTGAACTTTGTAAAAGATACGAATATTGACCTTAGTTTAAATAATAGCTCTGCCACTTAAGAGCTATGTGACCCTGGGTAAGTCATTAAAGCTCTAAACCTCAGTTTCACATTCTGTAAAAGGAGGGTTATAGTATCCATGTCATAAAGCTCTTGAGGCAATTCTATTAAATTATGTATATAACGTGTTACTAGAGGACCCCTGAAATAGATTATTAGATAGTGCTCGGTAACACTAGCTTTTATAGGTATGTTATATATGAGGTATGAAGAAACTCCAAAAATAAACCAGTAAAAGCAAGAGTTGGCAAACTATGCTCATCCAGCTGCCACTGTTTTTAGGAGTAAAGTTTTATTAGAGCACAGCTACATCTATTCATTTATGTAGTGTCTACAGCTGCTTTTATAGCAGAATTGAATAGTTGCAATGGACTATACGACTGAAAAAGTCTAAAATATTTACCGTCTGGCCCTTTACAGAAAGTTTGCCAACCCCTGAGTATAAGAAGAAATTTAGTTGGACAAAATAGCATTTGAAATGTGGACAGGTCTATTTTCTAGTGAAAAAGAAAAATACATATCAAGCCTTTCCTCTCACATGATTCTGGGAGAAACTGAGCATTGCCTTTAATTGTGATCTGGGGAGCAGAGATGAACAAATATAGATACCCCAGACAACTCCACTAAGTTATAGACAATTGCAAAAACTTTCTCCGAGGGGTGCCTGGGTAGCTCAGTCAATTGAGTGTCCGACTCTTGATTTCAGCTCAGGTCATGATCCCGGGGTCATGGGATCAAGCCCCAAGTCAGTTTCCATGCTGAAGGTGGAGCTTAAGATTCTCTGTCTCTCTCCTTCCTCCCCTCTTCCCCAAACTCATACTGTCTCTAAAAAAACAAATAAGCAAACAAAGCAAAACAAAAACAAAACTTTCTCCAAGGAGCAGCAAGGGAAAAGGAAATCTCCCTGAGAATAACAGCAAAGGTATGAGAATAGCATTTAAACAAACCTGTTCCCATGCTCAACATCACTCATCATCAGGGAAATACAAATCAAGACCACAGTGAGGGATCACCTTCACACCTGTCAGAATGGCTAAAATAAAAAACTCAAGAAACAACAAGTGTTGGCGAGAATGTAGAGAAAAAGGAGTCCTCGGGCACTGTTGGTGGGAATGCAAACTGGTGCAGAGCCTGTGGAAAAGAGTTTGGAAGTTACTCAAAATATTAAAAATAGAATTACCATATGAGCCACTTATTCCACTACTGGTTATTTACTCAAAGAATTCAAAAAGAGGGCAGGGCACCTAGGTGGCTCAGTCAATTAAGCATCCGACTCTTGGTATCAGCTCAGGTCATAATCTCACAGTTCGTGAGATCAAGCCTCACATTGGGCTCTGTGCTGACAGTGCAGAGCCTGTTTGGGATTCTCTCTTTCCCCCTCTCTCTGACCCTCCCACCTGAACAGGTGTGCTTGCTCTCTCTCTCAAAATAAATATATAAACATTTAGAAATAATAATTTGAAAGGATATACACACCCCTATGTTTATTGCAGCATTATTTACAAGAGCCATGTTATGGAAGCAGCCTAAGTGCCCTCTGATTGATGAATGGATAAAGAAGATGTGAGATATATCTCTATCTATCTATCTATCTATCTATCTATCTATCTATCTATCTATCGGAACACGACTTGGCCATTAAAAAGGTTAAAGTCTTAGAGCCTGGTTGGCTTATTTGGTGGACCATGTGACTCTTGATCTTGGGATTTTGAGTTCGAGCCCCACACTGGGTACAGAGATTACTTTAAAATAATTGTTAAAATCTTTGTTTTTTAAAGGGGGAAGTCTTATCATTTGCAATAGCATCGATGGACCTGGAGTGTATAATGCTGAATAGAAAAGGTTGGTCAGAGAAGGACAAGTATGATTTCACTCACACTCATATGTGGAATTTAAGAAACAAAACAAGCAAACAAATTGAAAAAGAGACAAACCAAGAAACAGACTCTTAACAACAGAGGACTGATGGTTAGGAGAGGAGAAGTAGGGGGGGATAGGTGAAATGGATAATGGGATTAAGCAGTGCATTTTTCATGATGAGCACTGAGCGATGATTGGAATTGTTGAATCACTATATTGTACACCTAAAACTAATATAACACTGTATGTTAACTAAACTGGAATAAAAGAAAATACCTGTGCTTAATAACTAGATTTCCCCCTTGGGGCGCCTGGGTGGCGCAGTCGGTTAAGCGTCCGACTTCAGCCAGGTCACGATCTCGCGGTCCGTGAGTTCGAGCCCCGCGTCAGGCTCTGGGCTGATGGCTCGGAGCCTGGAGCCTGTTTCCGATTCTGTGTCTCCCTCTCTCTCTGCCCCTCCCCCGTTCATGCTGTGTCTCTCTCTGTCCAAAAATAAATAAAAAATGTTAAAAAAAAAAAAAAAAAAAAAAAAAAATAACTAGATTTCCCCCAAAACATAACCTATACTGTCTGGAAGACCCTAAAATCATATAGATTTCAGTGCTCTTCTCAGATGACTGTTCAGGACTGACAGGTACCATGCAGTCTTCTGATAGCAGGCATTCAATACACAATTGTTGAATAAGTGAATGAATGAACAATGCCTTTATCTTACTAGTTGTCTAAATCTAGCAAGGTTGAAAAGACAATTGCAAAGGACTTCTATGTCCCAAAAAAATGCAATTTTTTTAAAGTTTTATTTTTTTAAGTTTATTTTGAGAGAGAACGAGAGAGAGAGAGAGAGACCACGGGAGTGGGACAGAGAGAGAGGGAGAGAGAGAGAATTCCAAGCACTGACAGTGTGGAGCCCAATGCAGGGCTCAAACTCACAAACCAAGAGATCATGACCTGACCTGAAATGGGATGCTTAACCGACTGAGCCACCCAGGAGCCCAAGCCGCAATTTTTTTTAATGTTTATTTTTGAGAGAGAGAGAGAGACAGAGCATGAGGGGGGCAGGGGCAGAGAGAGAGGGAGACACAGAATCTGAAGCAGGCTCCAGGCTCTGAGCTGTCAGCACAGAGAGGGACATGGGGCTCGAACCGACAACCCATGAGATCATGACCTGAGCCAAAGTTGGATGCCCACCTGACAGTCACCCAGGCACCCAAACCCTGCAATTTTTTTATTCAGCATGTAGTCTTTGCCCCCAGTAATTGGTTTTAGGGACGAGGAAAAGAGGAATAAAAGGTTATTTGAAATAAATCTATGGCTTTGATAGGTCACTGCTTCTAGCCCAAATTCTATCATGCTGCCAACACTGCTAAGGATTCTGGGTTATAAGTATTTCATGTAAGATTTTATAAAATTAGCCTAGAATAATGAACAGCTGTCTTTGGGAAGCCAGGCTCAGGAAAAGCAGTTTATAGAGGAGGCCATGCATACAGAATGCAGGATCACAAAACAGCCAGTTAGCTTTTCTGCTGATTTAACTAAGGACGCAGTTTTAAAATACGAACAGTCATTGCAGACAGCAAATGACAAATAGTAGAGTATGTTGATGGCTAGTAGGATAAAGACTGGTTTTAACCAGTGCCTGTTAAAACTGAATTTTATTAAAAAAATTTTTTTTTAATGTTTATTTTTGAGAGAGAGAGAGAGAGAGAGAGAGAGAGAGAGAGAGAGAGAGAGAGAGAGAAAGAGACAGAATCTGAAGCAGGCTCCAGGCTCTGAGCTGTCAGCACACAGCTAAGTGCAGGGCTCCAACCCAGGAACTGCAAGATCATGACCTGAGCCACCCAGGCACCCTGGGTTTTATCTTTTGAACTCAAGCTGAAAAACACAGTTGTGAAGAAGAAGAATGATCAAGGTTGAAGGGGCTGTGTCTTTACAGACCATATTTTCAGAGCTTAAAACAATGACTAGTGCACAGAAAGACCTCAGCATTTGTTAAATAATGAATGACTAGATAAATGAAGTTACAAAGTTGAATAAGGTTGGTAGCAAAATGGCTAGATCAAGAGAGGCTTATAACAGAGGGATCTGTTCTAGAATCAGTTCTCACAAGAGAGTTGAAGAACTCAGAGTAGCTGAGATGCAGACTCATTGTCACCACCCCCAGGAACCCTCCCTCCCATCTGGATCCTCTTCACTTTCAAGTCTAATTAAGGAATATTATCAGAAATCATTTTATTTCAAGCATCTTCACATCCTAAACTCCACATGACCTGAGCAGAACTCTTTAATTCTAACTCCCCATTCCCTCCTAAAAACATGCTTCTCCTGCACACTTCAACTTAATATGGCTCTTGATTCTTCTTTTCCCCTCATGACCTACATTTAATCCTTTAGCATGTCATGTGATTCTATTTCCAAAGTACATAACGAATCTATCCACTTCTCTCCATTCCTACTTTATCACCCTAGTCCAAGCCACTCAGATTAATCTTAACAGAATCTAGCTTGTCTCCCTCTTACCTCTCTGGTGTCTTCCCCTACTCCTCCAATCTATTCCCTCCCTAGCAGCCTGGAGTGGTTTCTTACATATGCCAATCGGATCATGCCACGCTCCTTTAAAAATTCTACAAAGGTTTTCTACTGTACCTAGAATAAAATTCAAACTTCTCCCCTATAAAACCGTCTCTATTTGGACTCTCTACTCCTGCCCCACTCCACCTCACTCCACAACCCCCATCTGTTCTAGCCACAGTAGCCTTTCCCAAATCCTTTCCTAAATTTGTTCCAGCCTGAGGGCCTAGCACTCTCTGGAATATACTCTACCAAAGAATCTTTACTGCCTTTCTTCCCCATTTAGTTCTCAATGTCACCTTCTATATTTTCAGAGGCCTTTCCAGATCTCTATAGCTAAAGTAGGCACCCCTTCTCATTAAATGTTTACCACATCACTCTGGTTCCTTCCTTAACAGCACTCATGACCTGAAATCATTTTGCTTATTTGTTTGCTTGCTCCATGAGAGCAGGACCTTCTTTATCTTGTTCATCACTGTATCCCTTATGCTTAGAAAAGTGAGAACAGTACCTGATCCACAGTAAACATTTAATAATGAATATTAAATATTGAGTGAGTTACACATTGCTTTTATACTCAGATTTTTTTTCCTGACAAACTGATCTCAGAGGAAAAGCAAGGTGTTTATCACACATACATAAATGTTATAGAATCTTAGAGTTGACTGAATCCTAGGCTTTCTGAGGCAAATTCAGAGCTATCCTCTGTATCAAATCTTACAACTGATCTTGATTTTTATGCTGGATAGGGACTCCATTTCAATTCTGCATTTCTTGAAATGACTAACGTATATTATCAATGTTATTTTGTAGTACATATCCTTTTTTTAATAGTGCTTAAAAGTTTATAAACTTACCAAAATTCTCTGATAAGCAACTCAACCAATAAGATTTTTCTGGCACAGACAGGATCTCAAATATTCTTCAATGGATGAGATTTTAGTGTTTTCTAACTGTGCAATGATGCCAAAGAAATATTATTCTCTGGCTTCAAATAAAGGAATACCTTTGAAGTATCAAAAATAAAACTAATTCTTGTAAGAAAACAAAAGAGTAAATGGAAGCTTTTATTAGTGAAACAAGTCAATTTATTATTTTCCAGCAAGGCCTTTTCCCTCTATAAATGAGACGACTACTTTACAGTACTTTACAACATAACTTAGTTTTTTGATGTTTTCAGAAAACGAAAGATTTCTCTGGAAATTAGGAAAGTAAATATTTTGGGAAGAATAACTACAGGAAGTTACTTTTCAATTAACAGGCTTGTCTACCGGTATATAACTACATAATTTTTCTTCTTAATAAAGCTATCAAGTACTAGCCAACAAAGAACCTACCTTTAGAAAACTGAGTCAGAAAGGTTTCTACTTAAATAGGAAATAAGCAATCTAGCATACCAATCACACATCACCTTAACAAGGCAATTTACATAATTAGGTATAAATTATTATCTTTATGTTGATTAAGGTCCTAGCAAAAACTCAATTGGTCTGTTATCTCAAGTTCAAACTACACTCACCTGGCTATAAAGGTAAACTTCACAATGGAATTGAGCCTGTTTGACTAAGGGAGAAACTCTCTTTAATATTGCACATTTTCTTTCATGAAAAACAAGGATTATTAAGTCAGGGCCATCTTGGTTCTGAATCTCTCCATTTTCGTTGGAAGAAGACTCACCATCTCTTTACTAAGTTCTAGCTCAACTTCTATCTCCTGGGCAGCCTCAGGGTGCTTTTCACAATAATCGACAATAAATTTGTAATGTTCCAATGATGTTGCCAAGTTTTCTAGCTCTTTCTTGGGATCTGCAGTGATGATTTTGCCATAGAGACGGGCAACTCGAAACTTAGCTAACATGGCAGGGCGAAGAACATCTTCCCCTATATGCTCAGGAAATACTTTGTTCGGGTCTCTCAGGGAGTCTAAAAAGAGCTGGTAGTACTTCAGTGCTGACTTATTAAGATTATTTATTTTTTTTACAATGTGTGAATCAGGATCCCTCAGCTTGTCAGCAATGGCAACCTTCAAATCCATCATATCATAGTAAGCATGTGCAATCTCAAACTGAATCTGTCTGTTGACCAACAGGTAATACTGTGGATTCAGGTCTACAATGAGGGGCTCTAACATGGCTATTCTACGCTTATGCATCTTGCACCGTCTCTCCATATCGGTCTCAAAGAATGCAAGCACCTTAAACAGAGCACTGTGGTCTTGGACAACTTCAATATGGTCAGTGACATAACCATCAATCTGAAAGAACTCTTTTGCCTCAAAGACATAGTGTTGACCCAATAAGAAAAGTTCTCTGGCTTCTTCAAAATCTAAAGGTCTCAAATAGCTCACTTTCTCTTCCACCGCAGAGATGGCATCACACAGCTCACCGGTTCCAAACTGCACGGCTTTTTTCCTTACACTTTCTTCCTCATCTAGTTCCTTTTTCCTCAAAGCTCTAAGTTCAGACTGTTTATCAAGATCAAGCTCTCCTATGTTGTCCTGAAACAAAAACATAAATTATGGTTAGGTAGGACACTGATCTCCTGCTCTCCAATAATATGGCAAACTTAAGAGTAAAGAAAAGAAAGCCCTCTTCCAGCTGGAGTTAAAGAGATACTATAATCTTTTTTTTTTTTTTTTAATGTTTATTTATTTTGAGAGAGAGAGAGAGCACACATGCATGCTAGCATGCAAGCAGGGGGCGGGACAGAGAGATAGGAGAGAGAGAACTCCTCCAAGCAGGTTCTGCCCTGTCGGCACAGAGCCTGAGTCGGGGCTCGAACTCACAAACTGTGAGATCAAAACCTAGGCTGAAATCAAGAGTTGGATCCTTAACCAACTGACCCACCCACGCACCCCAGGAAGTACTATAATCTTAAATACCTTTTAAAACTTTCTTCTAATTATATTTCAATTGTATTAAAAATGTAAGAAACAGGGGCGCTGGGGTAGCTCAGTAGGTTGAGGGTCCAACCCTTGGTTTCGGCTCAAGTCATGATCTCACAGTTTCTTGAGTTTGAGCACCTCATCAGGCTCTGCGCTGGCAGTGTGGAGCCTGCTTGGGATTCTCTCTCTCTACCCCTCCCCGACTCATTCTGTCTCTCTCAAGATAAATTAATAAACTTTAAAAAATGGTTAAAGTGGTAAATTTAAAAAAATGTAAGAGGGGGCGCCTAGGTGACTCAGTCAGTCTGTTGAGCGTCCGACTTTGGCTCAGGTCATGATCTTGCAGTTCATGAGTTCGAGCCCCGCATCAGGCCCTGTGCTGACAGCTCAGAGCCTGGAAACTGCTTTGAATTTTGTGTCTCCCTCTCTCCCTGCCCCACCCCTGCTTGCACTGTCTCTCAAAACAAATAAACATTTTTAAAAATGCAAGAAATAGGAAAAATTATTTAAATAAATTAAGCTGCTTATATATGACTTTCCTCTTTGGAGAACTAAAACTCATTTATAGTTTCTTCTTCAGGTAAGACAAATGCATATGAAAGAACTTTAGAGACTCTGAAACATTATACATATGTAAGACTATAATCTACATCCTAAAATGTTTCACAGAGGTGTGCCTGGGTGGCTCAGTCGGTTAAGCCTCTGACTTCAGTTCGGGTCATGATCTCCCAGTTCATGAGTTTGAGCTCTGTGTTGGGCTCTGTGCTGACAGCTCAGAGCCTGGAGCCTGCTTCCGATTCTGTGTCTCCCTCTCTCCCTGCCCTCCTTTGCTCACACACACTCTCTCTCTCAAAAATAAACATTAAAAAATTTTTTTTAATATTTCGCAGAGACACCATTAAGATTAATGATATGATATTTATGCTAGAAGGTATTCAGTGAAATACAGAGAAACGTTCTAGGTCTCAAAGACACTAAAGTGAAGATACAGTTTAATCTACCATCATAGTTAAAGTTATCTCCCCTACTTCTCAGGGAAAAAAAAAAAAAGTAAAATGGTTTAAAAAATAGACTAAGCTTGGGGCACCTGGGTGGCTCAGTCGGTTAAGCGTCCGACTTCAGCTCAGGTCACGATCTCACGGTCCGTGAGTTCGAGCCCCGCGTCTGGCTCTGGGCTGATGGCTCAGAGCCTGGAGCCTGCTTCCGATTCTGTGTCTCCCTCTCTCTCTGACCCTCCCCCGTTCATGCTCTGTCTCTGTCTCAAAAATAAATAAACGTTAACAAAAAAAAATTTTTTTTTTAATTAAAAAAAAAATAGACTAAGCTCATCCTTCTCAATAAAACTGAACATGAACATCAGTTCTCTCTGTGCTCAACCCCCAAGCCCTTTGTTCCTTCCACTCAACATTGTCCCTAGATCTGCACTGTTCAGAACAGTAGCCATTGGCCATGTTTGGATGACTACTGGGCATTGGAAATGTGGGAAGTTCAAACTGAGATGTGGGCTGTATGTATAAAATATACACCCAATTTCTAAGACTTAATACAAAAATAATTTTAAATCTCTTTAATTTAATACTGATGACTTATAGAAATAACAATTTTTTTATATTCTGGGCTTAAAGAATATAAAATTAATTCGCCTCTTTTTCTTTTATGACGTGGCTATTAGAAAATTGAAAATTACAGGGGTGCCTGGGTGGCTCAGTTGGTTAAGTGTCCAACTCCTGGTTTCAGCTCAGGTCTTAAACTCACAGTTTGTGAGTTTGAGCTTTGCATCATGCTCTGTGCTGAGGGCACAGAACTTGTTCAGGATTCTCTCTCTCTGCCCCTCCCCTACTCTCTCAAAATAAATAAATAAACCAAAAAATTTTTTGAAAATTACATACATGGCTGGTATTCTATTGCTATTGGACAGCGCTGCTCTACAGGTGACTCTGTTCACACCCATGGCTGCAACTGCCATCCATGGGAGGATGTATAGCTATAAATGTATAGCTACAGCCCACACCTCTTCTCAAGCTCCAGACCCGTAACCACAGCTCCCTGTATGACCTCTCCTCTAAGAACACTCAGAGGTTCTGCGTCCACGGGATGTCCACAATGGAACTCTATTCTTCTTCAGCAGTTTCCCATCCTAGTGTTGTTTTAGTGAAGAAGCCTCCATGAACACGGACAGCCAACAACCTAGGAATCCTCCTTGAGATGTCCCTCTGCTCTCCCCTTTATCCTTCACATTCAATCTATCACCAAGTCCTTTGCTTCCTAAATACCTCTGGAATCCATTCTTTCTTCTATCTCTTCTGCCAACACCCTAGATCAAGCTCCCTTCACATCTCACCTAGACTGTTCCAGTGGTCTTCTAACTAATCACCCTCCTCTACTGTTGCTTCCCAATTTATTCTCCATTCTGCTACCTAAATGATTGTCCCAAAACCCTTTAAGTCTTCATTCCTCGAAGGCCCTGCTCATTCCAGCTCCTTTCTGCCTCTGTCTTATATCACCTGCTCTCTCACTCCACTCCAGACTCACAGGCCTTTGTTCCATCCCATCTAATTCACACTCCCTGTGCCACAGAACATGCTGTTTCGGCTGGTTGGAATGCTGTGCCTTCTTTTCTCCAGTCTAACTAATTTCTACTCATTCCCAGAGCTTCCTTCAAATGTTACTTTCTCCTATTATGTCTTCCATCATCGGTCTCTCCTCTGTGGACTTATCAAAGTTGCACTTTTACGTGAAGTAAAAAGCCAGGTCTATTCTTCTTCATCACAGGACAATGACTAGCATAGAGCTGGCATAAATAAATTTGTGTAGGTCTTAAGCTTGGATTGAAGAACACTTTTCAGGTAAAAAGATGATCGAAGGATGAAATCAAACTAACAGTCAGATTAAGGAAAATCTGAGTAATTCAATAGCTGGCAACTATTTGAGTTTAAAGTAAGCAGGTGATAAGTTCTAGTGTCCAGTCTGGAAAATATCAACTAAATGAAGGGTATGAGTTAAATTACAGTGTATTTTGCCTCACACAATTATTTCAAACCCAAGCCCTAAGTCTCCAAAATTGTATTTACTCACTTGCTTTCAGGCTGCTTGTTTATTTACATGTTTTTTAGACCACTTTCTGAGCAGAAGAAAGCCGACAGCTCTTCCTGGCTCCAACTTCTCTAGACGAAAGACTCCCAGTTCTCCCCACTTCCTTTCTTTCCCAAATAAGCCTCCTCTTTACCCTCTACCTCTAAAATGCTCTAATCTTTGCACGACATATCCTTCTGGGGTTTTGTGATTTGTTTGTTTAGTTTCATTTCATCTACTGGTTTAATAGGTTCTATGTTAGTGCTAGTAAAACTTATTGTACTTTAATGCATGCATGCAAAAAAAAAAAAAGTGTTACTCCTCCAGGAAAAGTCTTCTATGTATCTACACTTAGTATATTGCAACCAAATGATTTATTTTTCTCCTTAGTGGTTAGAAACTAGGATTCAGTACAGATTAGTAATGATGATGATAACCATTAACATTTATTGAGGACTTAGTATGTCTAGGGCACTTTTCTGAGCCCTTTGCATATATATTAATTTAACTCTGATAACAATATTAAGTACTATTATTTAAAAAAATTTTTTAATGTTTATTTATTTTTGAGAGAGACAGAGCACAAGCAGGGGAGGGGCAGGGAGAGAGGGAGACACAGAATCGGAAGCAGGCTCCAGGCTCTGAGCTGTCAGCACAGAGCCCGATACGGGGCTCGAACTCACAAACCATGAGATCAAGACCTGAGCCAAAGTTGGATGCTTAACCGACTGAGCCACCCAGGCGCCCTACGTAAGTACTATTATTATTTCCATCTTCTTTGTGATAATATTGAGACAAAGAGAGTTTAAGCAAATTGCCACACACATACAGCTATAAACTGGCAGGGCTGTTTCCAGATATATATTTTTATAAAAATAATATAAGTATACTTATATACTGTATAAAGTGTATAAAGGTTAGTAAGAATTGTTTCCTACCCTCAAATTGCTTATAGTCTAAAAAGAGGTGAAGGAATAAGATACGAATATGAACAGAGCTAATACAAAGCAAAACCTAAGTGATTTATGAAAGGCAATGAAAGTTATGGGGCGCCTGGGTGGCACAGTCGGTTAAGCGTCCGACTTCAGCCAGGTCACGATCTCGCGGTCCGTGAGTTCGAGCCCCGCGTCAGGCTCTGGGCTGATGGCTCAGAGCCTGGAGCCTGTTTCCGATTCTGTGTCTCCCTCTCTATCTGCCCCTCCCCCGTTCATGCTCTGTCTCTCTCTGTCCCAAAAATAAATTAAAAAAAAGAAAAAAAAAAAAAAAAAGAAAGTTCTATGGAGTTTAAAGGAGAGAAATGATATCTGTACGATATGAAGAGTTACTCACTGAATAATTAATTTATTGAGAACCTATAATTCCTGGAGATAATGATAATATGAATATGATGCAGTCCCTACCTCTCAAGAAATTTATATTCTATCCAAAGAAGAGTCTCTAAGGAAGAAGTGGTATTTGAGATGGACCTTGAACACTAAGATTCTAAAAGGCAGAGATGGGAGAGCTAGAAATATTTGAGAGCATTCTGTATGCTTTGCATAATAAACATGCAAAGAGCCCAATGGGCATAATTCCCAGTTTAGGCTTTTACTTACATCCTGCTTATTTAAGAAAGAAAAGGCATTACCTGCATGGAAAGCTGGGCATTCTGCAGGAGAGTCAAACAATATTTGATCCAGCATCTTGCTATTTCTCCTTTTCTTTGATGATAAAGCTCTGGCACATCTCCTTCAGCTTCAGTAGCTAAAAATCACATAACATGATTTATCTAAGTTAATGGTCACAATCGTAATTTGCATTGTGTATGACATTCTTTTTATACCACTTCTTCCTGAATTTAAGAGGAACAGATTCTCACTGAAGCAACAGGGAGGGAGAGGAGGGGGGGAACCCACCCAAAATTCCTACTACCAGAGGAAGTAGGAATAATCTCTGCTATTATTTTTGTATATTTCTTTCCAATTTTTTCTTATGTATTATCTGTAGGCAAAAACTAAGGTCACAATGTATATTCCATTTTGAATACAGCTTTTTTCCTTATATATTATACCACTAACATTTTACCCATATCTTATCAACTCTAACATTTTCAAGTACAGAATTATATAAAATTAAAGAGATGCTCCCTACTTTATATAACCATTCTTTTACTTCTGGGCATGCATTGTTTCCAATTCTTCTATAGCAAGCAAGTCTAAACAGAAAGATCTCTGTGCATAAATCTGTCTGAATTTTGGATTATTTCCTTAGGACAGATTCCTAGAAGGAGAATTTACTGGGTCAGAGTTTGTAACATCCTTTGTAATGTGAAGCAACATTTTCCACCACCATATTAGATTTAATGCAATATTACTATGAATCTGTGTACTTTCCTCTGTAGTCCACCTTTTCCCATCAACACGGTGTGCCACCAACACCAAGTAGAGCAAACCCAGTATCCAGCTCTCCAAGGAGAGAATCAAGTCACTACATCCCGTGCAACACAGAAACATGGCACTGAAACAAGTCACTGATGGTTTGATTATCTCCTTCAGATGAACATTTGTTTCAGCAGAAAAAGTAGTTTTTGTCTCCAACAGTAAAACTAAGGAAACAACGTACAGTCGATTCTCATTATCTGTGGTAGTCGTGTTCCAAGAAGTCACCATGAACACTGAATTAGCAAATGCTAAAACATTGCTCCTCAGGAAAATACACGGTTAGATTCCTTTGAGCTTCTGGTCGCATTTTTATTAACTGATTATTTTGACTGTGTTTCTGTTTAAAGATTCCTTATTTAATATATATTGTTGACTCATTAACATTGAACTCATAACCAACAGCACTACAACTTGTGCTAATACTGTCATTTCTCCATAAGGTCCATCACAGCCTTCATGTGCTTACGGACACTGGACAGCACTGTAGCACTCCATTTGGAGGCCATTTTAAACAGTGAAATCGCCAACAACAAAAAAAAACAACACAAAAATGTGAAAAATGGGGTTCCAAATAAAACCACAAAAAGGACATTTCTTTACTGTATGAGAGTTGAAACAAGAAGGCAGAGTGTTGCCTTGTTCAACATCAGCTAGGAATGTGCATCTCAGGTGACTCAAATGTCTGCAAATGATCACAGAAGTGCCCCAAGTACTGTGTTTGGGGTTACAAGTTAATCGTAGCCAGAGGTGAATTTGCGAGTTTGGAATCCATAAATAATGAGGACTGACTATACTTTGGAACTTGTACTTAGATATGAAGTCCTTTTTCTTTCTTTTTCAGAAATAGCTTGTAGATCTGGGTACTTGACTTCGTTAAGGTTTGGAAGGAAAAATTACCCGGTTGAAAATTTAGTAAAATGTGCTCAGGGGCCCTGTGTAAGTATGTTACTGATTTTATAATAATAAAAAGTACGAATTTTTTTTAATTGAGGTACAACTGACATATGACATTTTAGTTGAGCCTTGAACAACACAGGTTTGAACTGCACAGTCCTATTTATACATGAATTTTTTTAGTACAGTACTGTAAATGTATTTTCTCTTTCTTATGGTTTTCTGAACAGTTTCTTTACTCTGACTTATTTCATTGTAAGATTAGAGTATATAATACATACACAAAATATGTGTTAATTGTTATGGTAAGGCATCTGGTCAACAGTAAGCTCTTAGTGATTTAAGTTCTGGGGAGTCAAAAGTTACACATGGATTTTTAACTACACAGGAGATAGGCGCCCTGACACTCCACATTATTCAAGGATCAACTATAGTGTTACACACACAGAGATTTGATGTTTGTATGTACTGTGAAATGATCATTACAGTAAGTCTGGTTAATATTTATCACCATACACAATTCAGTTTTTCTTGTAATGAGACTATTTTTTTTAATGTTTATTTATTTATTTATTTTGAAAGAGAGAGAGAGTGCAAGCAGAGGAGGGGCAGGCAGAGAGAAAGAGAGAGGGAGAGAGAGAATCCCAAGCAGGCCCTGCACTGTCAGCTCTGAGCCTGACATAGGGCTTGAACTCTCGGCACACCAAGAGGTACATCTTTAAAGTCTTATTATAAGGGGTGCCTTGGTGGCTCAGCCCATTAAGCATCCAACTCCTGATTTTGGCTCAGGTCATGATCTCACGGTTTGTGAGTTTGGGCCACACATCGTGGGTTTGAGCTCCGCATTAGGCTCCCTGCTGACAACGCGGGGCCTACTTGGGATTCTCCCTCTCTCTCTGCCCCTCCCCTGCTCCCGCTATCTCTCAAAATAAATAAATAAGCTTAAAAAAAAAAGATATACCCTCTTAGCAACTTTCCAATACTCAATACAATATTAGCTATAGTCACCATGCTGTACATTACCATCCCATGACTTAATCATAATTGGAAGTTTATACCTTCCACTAAACAGGATTTTTTTCTCCTTCTTTTCCTGAATAATAATCTACTGTATATATACATCACGCTTCATTCATTCATTCATTCATTCAATTATGCCCAGGGACAGAATTTAGTGATTCATCACGTACATGTAACACCCAGTGCTCATCCCCACCGATGTTTTCCTTAATGCCCCTCACCCCTTTAGCCCTTGCCCCACCCAACACCCTGCCAGCAACCCTCGGTATATTCTCTGTATTTAAGAGTCTCTTACGGTTTGTCTCCCTCTGTTTTTGTATTATTTTTGCTTCTCTTCCCCTATGTTTATCTGTTTTGTTTCTTAAACTCCACATGAGTGAAATCATATGATATTTGTCTTTCTCTGACTTACTTAGCTTAGCATAATACACTGTCCATGCTGTTGTAAACGGCAAGATTTCATTCTTTTTGATTGCCACGTAATATTCCACTGAACATATATACCACATCTTCATTGTCCATTCATCAGTCAATCGACATTTGGGCTCTTTCCATATTTTGGCTATTATCAATAGTACTGCTATAAACATTGGAGTGCACGCGCCCCTTTGAATCAGCATTTTTGTATCCTCCGGATAAATACCTAGTAATTCAACCGCTGTGTTGTAGAGTAGTTCTATTTTTAATTTTTTGAGGAACCTCCACACTGTTTTCCAGAGTGGCTGCACCAGTTTGCATTCCCACCAGCAGTGCAAAAGGGTTCCCTTTTTTCCACATCCTCACCAACACCTGTGGTTGCCTGAGTTGTTAATTTTAGGCATTCTGATGGGTGTGAGGTGGTATCTCATTGTGGTTTTGATTTGTATTTCTCTGATGATGAGCTATGTTGAGCATTCTTTCATGTGTCTGTTAGCCATCTGGATGTCTTCTTTGGAAAAATGTCTATTCATGTCTTTTGCCCATTTCTTTAAAAAAAATTTTTTTTTTAATGTTTATTTTTGACAGAGAGAGAGAGAGAGACAGAGCATGAGCGGGGGAGGGGCAGAGAGAGAGGGAGACAGAATCCGAAGCAGGCTCCAGGCTCTGAGCTGTCAGCACAGAGCCCGACGTGGGGCTCGAACTCACATACTGCGAGATCATGACCTGAGCCGAAGTTGGATGCTCAACTGACTGAGCCACCCAGGCACTCCTCTTTTTTTTTTTTTTTTTTTTTTAATGTTTATTTATTTTTGAGACAGACAGAAAGTGAGCAGGGGAGGGGCAGAAAGAGGGAGACACAGAATCTGAAGAAGGCTCCATGCTCTAGGCTGTCAGCACAGAGCCCAATGTGGGGCTTGAACTCACGAACTATGAAATCATGACCTGAGCTGAAATCGAATGCTTAACTGACTGAGGTACCCAGGAGCTCCTGCCCATTTCTTCACTGGATTATTTGTTTTTTGGGTGTTGCATTTGGTAAGTTCTTTATAGATTTTAGATACTAACCCTTTATCTGATATGTCATTTGCAACGATCTCCCATTCCGTCGGCTGCCTTTTAGTTTTGCTGACTGTTTCCTTCACTGTGCAGAAGCTTTTTATCTTGCTGAGGTCCCAACAGTTCATTTTTGCTTTTGTTTCCCTTGCTTCTGGAGACATGTCAACTAAGAAGTTGCTGCAGCCAAGGTCAAAGAGGTTTTTGCTTGTTTTCTCCTCTAGGATGTTGACAGCTTCTTGTCTTACGTTCAGGTCTTCGTCCATTTTGAGTTTATTTTGGTGTATGATGTAAGAAAGTCGTCCAGGTTCATTCTTCTGCATGTCTCTGTCCAATTTTCCCAACACCATTTGCTGAAGAGACTGTCTTTTTTCCAGTGGATATTCTTTCCAGCTTTGTCAAATATGTTTGTGGGTCCATTTCTGGGTTCTCTATTCTTTTTTTTTTTTTTTTAATATATGAAATTTACTGTCAAATTGGTTTCCATACAACACCCAGTGCTCATCCCAAAAGGTGCCCTCCTCAATACCCATCACCCACCCTGCCCTCCCTCCCACCCCCCATCAACCCTCAGTTTGTTCTCAGTTTTTAACAGTCTCTTATGCTTTGGCTCTCTCCCACTCTAACCTCTTTTTTTTTTTTCCCCCTTCCCCTCCCCCATGGGTTTCTGTTACGTTTCTCAGGATCCACATAAGAGTGAAACCATATGGTATCTGTCTTTCTCTGTATGGCTTATTTCACTTAGCATCACACTCTCCAGTTCCATCCACGTTGCTACAAAAGGCCATATTTCATTTTTTCTCATTGCCACGTAGTATTCCATTGTGTATATAAACCACAATTTCTTTATCCATTCATCAGTTGATGGACATTTAGGCTCTTTCCATAATTTGGCTATTGTTGAGAGTGCTGCTATAAACATTGGGGTACAAGTGCCCCTATGCATCAGTACTCCTGTATCCCTTGGATAAATTCCTAGCAGTGCTATTGCTGGGTCATAGGGTAGGTCTATTTTTAATTTTCTGAGGAACCTCCACACTGC
The DNA here is from genome assembly GCF_028018385.1 of Neofelis nebulosa. Taxonomy (NCBI): domain Eukaryota; kingdom Metazoa; phylum Chordata; class Mammalia; order Carnivora; family Felidae; genus Neofelis; species Neofelis nebulosa. Next base: position 34,670,235 of record NC_080794.1, on the reverse strand, counting down.
TTTCCAGAGCGGCTGCACCAATTTGCATTCCCACCAACAGTGCAAGAGGGTTCCCGTCTCTCCACATCCTCTCCAGCATCTATAGTCTCCTGATTTCTTCATTTTGGCCACTCTGACTGGCGTGAGGTGGTATCTGAGTGTGGTTTTGATTTGTATTTCCCTGATGAGGAGCGACGTTGAACATCTTTTCATGTGCCTGTTGGCCATCCGGATGTCTTCTTTAGAGAAGTGTCTATTCATGTTTTCTGCCCATTTCTTCACTGGGTTATTTGTTTTTCGGGTGTGGAGTTTGATGAGCTCTTTATAGATTTTGGATACTAGCCCTTTGTCCGATGTGTCATTTGCAAATATCTTTTCCCATTCCGTTGGTTGCCTTTTAGTTTTGTTGGTTGTTTCCTTTGCTGTGCAGAAGCTTTTTATCTTCATAAGGTCCCAGTAATTCACTTTTGCTTTTAATTCCCTTGCCTTTGGGGATGTGCCGAGTAAGAGATTGCTACGGCTGAGGTCAGAGAGGTCTTTTCCTGCTTTCTCCTCTAAGGTTTTGATGGTTTCCTGTCTCACATTCAGGTCCTTTATCCATTTTGAGTTTATTTTTGTGAATGGTGTGAGAAAGTGGTCTAGTTTCAACCTTCTGCATGTTGCTGTCCAGTTCTCCCAGCACCATTTGTTAAAGAGACTGTCTTTTTTCCATTGGATGTTCTTTCCTGCTTTGTCAAAGATGAGTTGGCCATACGTTTGTGGGTCTAGTTCTGGGGTTTCTATTCGATTCCATTGGTCTATGTGTCTGTTTTTATGCCAATATCATGCTGTCTTGATGATGACAGCTTTGTAGTAGAGGCTAAAGTCTGGGATTGTGATGCCTCCTGCTTTGGTCTTCTTCTTCAAAATTACTTTGGCTATTCGGGGCCTTTTGTGGTTCCATATGAATTTTAGGATTGCTTGTTCTAGTTTCAAGAAGAATGCTGGTGCAATTTTGATTGGGATTGCATTGAATGTGTAGATAGCTTTGGGTAGTATTGACATTTTGACAATATTTATTCTTCCAATCCATGAGCAGGGAATGTCTTTCCATTTCTTTATATCTTCTTCAATTACCTGCATAAGCTTTCTATAGTTTTCAGCATACAGATCTTTTACATCTTTGGTTAGATTTATTCCTAGGTATTTTATGCTTCTTGGTGCAATTGTGAATGGGATCAGTTTCTTTATTTGTCTTTCTGTTGCTTCATTGTTAGTGTATAAGAATGCAACTGATTTCTGTACATTGATTTTGTATCTGCAACTTTGCTGAATTCATGGATCAGTTCTAGCAGACTTTTGGTGGAGTCTATCGGATTTTCCATGTATAATATCATGTCATCTGCAAAAAGCGAAAGCTTGACTTCATCTTTGCCAATTTGGATGCCTTTGATTTCCTTTTGTTGTCTGATTGCTGATCTGGGTTCTCTATTCTTAAAAAAAATTTTTTTAATGTTTATTTATTTTTGAGAGAGAGAGACAGACAGAGTGTGAGCGGGGAAGGGGCAGAGAGAAAGGGAGACACAGAATCTGAAGCAGGCTCCAGGCTCCGAGCTGTTAGCACAGAGCCCAACACAGGGCTTTAACCCACAAACCATGAGATCACAACCTGAGCCAAAGTTGGACGCTTAACCGACTGAGTCACCCAGGTGCCCCTGGGTTCTCTATACTGTTCCATTGATCTGAGTGTCTGTTTCTGTGCCTACCATAGTGTCTTGATGATTACAGCTCTGTACTACAGCTTGAAGTCCAGAACTATGATGCCTCCAGCTTTGGTTTTCTTTTTCAGGATCGCTTTGGTTATTTGGGTCTTTTCTGGCTCCACATAAATTTTAGGATTGTTTGTTATAGCTCTGTGAAGAATGCTGCTGTTATTTTGATAGGGATTGCTACACCACATTTTCTTTATCCACTCATCCATCGATGGACGCTTAAGTTGTTTTCATGTCTTGGTGACTGTAAATAATACTGCAATAAACATGGAGGTGCATATATCTTTTCAAATTAGTGTTTTCTTTTTCTTTGGGTAAATACCCAGAAGTGGAATTACTGAACTATATGTTATTTCTATTTTTAATTTTTTGAGGAACCTCCATACTATTTTCCACAGTGGCTACACCAATTTACATTCCCATCAACAGTGCACAGGGTTCCCTTTTATCCATATCCTTGCCAACACCTGTTATTTCTTGTCTTTTTCGTAAAAGCCATTCTCCCAATTATGAGATAGTATCACACTGTGGTTTTGATGTGCTCAAATACACATGTTAACTGTGATTTTTAAGACTAAATAAAACACTATACTTAAAAAACTAGACATCTGGATAGATCACTTATGTAGTATTCCAACCAAAAATGTATAATCTGATTCTTTTTTTTAATGTTTATTTTCAAGAGAGCACACACGCACACACGCACGAGTGGGAGAGGAGCAGAGAGAGAGGAAGACAGAGGATCCAATGCAGACTTAGCGCTGACAGCAGAGAGCCTGATGTAGGGTTCGAACTCAGGAACTGAGAGATCATGACCTGAGCCGAGGTCGGACACTTAACCAATTGTGCCATTCAGGTGACCCTGTACTCTGATTCTTAGCCTAAGGAAACATCAAACACCAACTGATGGAAATCCAGTGTAATAACTGGCTTATATTTTTCAAAAATATCTGTGTGATGAAAGAGAAAGAAAGGCTGAGGAACTGTTCCAGATTAAAGGACAGTAAAGAAGGGCGCCTGGGAGGCTCAGTGGATTAAGTGGCTAACTCTTGATTTCAGCTCAGGTCATGATGTCACGGTTTGTGAGACTGAGCCCAGTGTCGGGCTCTGCACTGATAGCATGACGACTGCTAGGGATTTTCTCTCTCCTCTCTCTCTGTTCCTCCCCCACATGCATGTGCATGCATGCACACTCTATCAAAATAAATAAAATTTATTATTAAATTTTTTTAATGTTTATTATTTATTTTTGAAAGAGAAAGAGATAGAGTGCAAGCAGGGGAGGAGCAGAGAGGGAGACACAGAATCTGAAGCAGGCTGAAGGCTGTGAGCTGTCAGCACAGAGCCCAATGCAGGGCTCGAACTCACAAGCTTCGAGATCATGACCTGACCTGAAGTCGGACGCTTAACCGACTGAGCCACCCAGGTGCCCCTCAAAATAAATAAAATTTAAAAAAAATTTTTTTTAAAGGACAATAAAGAGATGTGACAATTAAATGCAATATGAAATCATGAACTAGATACTCTAATACTAGAAAAATTACCGTGAAAGTCATGACAGGGATAATTAATAAAATAGAAATATGCATTATAGAGAAAAGAACTGTATCAGTGTTACATTTCCTGTTCTATGAGTATGTAGGAAAATATTCCTAGGAAATATACACTAAAGTATTAAAGGAGTAAAGGAGCCTAATATTTGCAATCTTCTCTCAAATGGTTCTGAATGAAAAATAGAATGTGATTGCAAATGAGGCAACTATTAAAAACTGGTGAATTAAAAATTTTTTTATGTTCTATTTATTTTTGAGAGCAAGAGAGACAGACCACGAGCGGGTGAGGGGCAGAGAGAGAGGGATACACAGAATCCAAAATGGGATCCAGGCTCTGAGCTGTCAGCACAGAGCCCGACGCGGGGCTCAAACTCCTAGACCGCGAGATCACAACCTGAGCCGAAGTCGGACACTTAATCGACTGAGCCACCCAGGCGCCCCTAAAAATTGGTGAATTTAGAAGGGTATATGGCAGTTCTTTGTTCTGTTCTTGAATTTTCTAAAATTTAAAATGATTTCAAACTGTTTTTTAAAAGTTGTATAATAAAACATGCACATTATGAACTTACTGTCTTCTGTTGAGATCTTTCCAGTTTGACCAAAAATAACATTAGCAGCAGACAAACAGTGCCTGGCTTCCATAAAACATAGCTGTTGAGGAAATAAACAAGAGTAAATGCAATTATCACACAGCCTTATCTGCAATTAATACTTAAAGTCGTCTAGTACGGGAAAAGCTATAAAAACAGGTAAAAACCACTAAGGAGACCCTGTGTGGTTGCTGAACATTAAGACAGTAGATGACATGTTTCCTCTGGTTAAAAAGCTACCTAAAAGATTCAAGTAACAATGCCCAAACTCTTAATAATCATCCAAACTGGCTGCAAAACAACTCCTGATGGAAAGTTAGCTCTTTCAGGTTACCAGTAGGTACAACACAGGAGCGGCTACAATCCTAGACTTAGAATGTTCCAGACAGTCCTTCAGGTTCAGTCCACATAGCCAAAATGCCATGCATGATAAACTGTAGACCATTCACACCCTGTCAGAGGACTTGAACATTTAATTTTCTTAGAGATATCTTCATACATCCCGCCATTCAAAGGCAAAACGGGTAAGTTTTGATAGGAAGAGATTCCTGTCTTCTAGAATTTTTGGAATTTACATGTGATGAATGAGGGTTCCCACCAAGTTTTGAAGTTAACAGATTTCCACAGATGAACTTTATAGAACTGCTTTACCAACACACTTGAAGACTTCCTAATTCAAATCTGGGCATGGTAAAGTTCTCAAACACTTAGAGAAGATCTCCTTGTTAATATAAACACTTTGCATTTATCATGTAAGTCACAGGACCAACCCAGCAGAAATACAAAGTTAAAGTCCAACTTTTAGTTGGAAGCCACCCTCATTAATTAAATATCTAGTTCATATTAATAATACCTGATTTTGCTAAGAAGATTTTTAATGGTTGGCTAGGACTTTAAAATCTCAGCACAAAAGGCATCTCTCTATTATAGCAAATCAGAAGCCACCTTGCGAATAGCTGGGTACCACGTACAGTATTAGCCCAGCAACATCTATAGACCAAAATGAAGGTGTTAAACCTTGAAAACCCAAAGAAAGTTACAGTTTACATAAAGAAGCTTTAACTGTCCCTCTGCAATCCTTTACCCATCACTTCAGCTTTGTCCAGATTGCCTTCCTGCAAGCAACCACTGCTAGAACAGTGAGTGCCTTGTGCCCTCTAGGTGGCTGGTAAATGTGGGACTTTAGTACCTGCCAGGTATGGACATAAAGTAGCAAAACCTCATCACTGGAACCAGATGAAGATGAGAATGATATAAATGACAACTGCATTTTTTTGGTAAAAATGGTTCAAATCTCTGCAATATAAATCAGCTAGTTGTAACAAAAACTTATAAAACATTTTGGCTTAAAAAAAAAAGCACAGGGTGGGGGAGGTACTCATGAAAATTACTGCATGCTCCACATAAGCAATGCTTAACAACTTTAAATTTTTTATTACGCTTTAAATTAATATCTAGATATCTTAGTACTATTAATATTGATGGAGTTTTCTTAATTAAAATCACAGTGAGTATGTAGCTTTAAAGTTGCTAAACAAAACAAAGAAGGGGCCTCTGGAAGCTATTAAAAAAGGTGCCACAAGCAGAGGCACCGGATAACACTTTTGATGATGACCACAATGAAATGGATTCATGAGAGTTAGATTTAACCAAATGCTCCAATATATGCAATAGCGTTACTTACACGCTTGATCTTAGACCAAAGTCCTAGAAGCGATGCTGCAGTCACCATAGCCCTTTCTCGCCTGCTAATAGCTTTTCTGAATGAAATTCTGTGGGACAATACTTTAAACATAGGGCGCATTTACAGAACCAGCACTAACAAAAAGCTTAGAAAGGATAAAGGCCCAGTAAGGATACGGCAGCAGGTAACCAGAGAGATTTAAGAAGGAACTCTGATAAGCAAAGATTTACCAAAAGTTCAGAGTGAATTAGAAATACAAATAAAAGTAATTTCTATTCCTGAATATCTTATTGAGGATTAACAGAAAATCCGGCTGGGAAAGGTGGCTTAAAAGTGTTTTAGCATTAAAACTCTTAGGGACTAAAGGAATAAACAGACCAATTAAAAGTATACCAACATGGTTCTGAATAATTCTGATAAACAACCATGAAGCTCAAGTTTGTTCCTGTGGGATACTCCAGAAGAAATGTATCATAAAGAGCTACAACTCTGGAACTGAGTAGAGATATTTCCAACATGGAAAAATTACTACACAGGAGTTAATTCTAAAGAATAACTGAAATGCATCACATGCTTTTATCGAAGCCCACATTTAACAGTCAACTTCCTCAGACAAATCCTCATAGTTAACAGATTACCACTGCATAAAAATAAACTTTTATCTATCAGATAAAATCTGCAATTTAAGGTAACATCTCACTAGAATGAACTGATAGTGTGCTATATCAAAAAAGAATTGGTTTTAGGTAACATGTAATTTTTAGGGCTAGCAGCATGTAAGACAATGATAAAACTCAGTATTTTAAAATTCAAAAGGATTAATGCAACAGAAAGCTACAAAAGTTTACTATACTGGCAAACTGGGCTTTTTCTGTCCAGTTTATACCATAAAATAAAAGCTACCTGTTTTTAAAAGATGACATTTTCAAGGTACTACTCTCTCTCTCTCTCTCTGTCTAGTAGTATTTTTATACACACTATCAATAACTTTGTTAGATAACTATTTGAGAAGCTTACCTTATTGATGTAAAATTGTGACAAGGTAGCAGCATTAATAGCCCACTCTATAGGATGGTAGGCATTGTGTTCAAGTTGGCGTTTTAGGGTACTGTGACAATAATGAGCAGCCTTCTCAAACATTTCCATGTGCTGGTAGACTTGAGCCAAGTAATAGAGATTATGAGTATACACCTTCTCAAATCTATGAAGAAAAAGTGAATATTTGCGTAATGGTTTACATTTTATAAGGAACTTTCATATATATTTACTTGATCTTCTTACCAACCCTTTGAGTTGGGTATGGCTATTGTATCTATTTGACAGATAAGGAAAACAGAGCCTCCTATTTGAACAGGGTCACATATCTAGTAAGTAGTAAATGGAGGTTTTTAAATCCATCTCAGAAACCACATTCTATTACCTTCAGAGGGTCTCAAAAGAAAATACTGTGCTTTTTGAAATAATCATCTTATCTATACTATGTAGAATTACCTGTGAGGGCTAATTTCTGTATCTACTCACCTTTTTGATCTCTCTTGTTCAGCAAGTTTCTCTTCTTCAGGAAGAAAATGCTCAGTAGGATCAAGAGGAGGACTCCCAATCTACAATTAAAGAAAAACAAAACTCTGAAATTTTAAACTGTGAACACCAAGCGCCCTCTTCTGGAGAAACTGGAGAAATCAAAATTTTAAAAACCAGTATACTTCATTTTTTTTACTAGTTCATTTTCATGTTACCCAAGAAGTAATTTTCTTAACCATAAAATTTTAGAGTGTACTACAAGCTAACACTTGACAAAATTTTAACTGCTGTTGGAGGTAAACCTCAAATACACTAAAAAAAAAAAATTCTACCAATTTGCCTTTAGAGATGCATAATTCTTTTTAAAAATTTTTTTTAACATTTTATTTATTTTTGAGACAGAGAGAGAGCATGAACGGGAGAGGGGCAGAGAGAGAGGGAGACACAGAATCGGATGCAGGCTCCAGGCTCTGAGCCATCAGCCCAGAGCCCAACTCGGGGCTGGAACTCACGGACCGCGAGATCGTGACCTGAGCTGAAGTCAGACGCTTAACCGACTGAGCCACCCAGGCGCCCCTAGAGATGCATAATTCTTTAACTATTTTAAGTCTTAATTTTGTTTGGTAAAAAAAAGATCTCTTAAAAACCTACAAGGGTGCATGGGTGGCTCAGTCAGTTAAGCATCCAACTCTCGATATCGGCTCAGGCCATGATCTCACAGTTTGTGAGTTTGAGCCCCAAATCAGGTTCCATGTTGTCACTTGGGATTCTCTCTTTCTCTCTCTCTCTTCTCTCTCTCTCTCTCTCTCTCTCTCTCTCTCTCTCTCTCTCTCTCTCTCAAAAATAAGTAAGTAAAACATTTTTAAAAACCCAACAAATAAAAACCTACGTAAGTGGGATGTCTAGCTGGCTCAGTCAGTAGAGCACCCAACTCTTGATCTTGGGGTTGTGAGTCCAAGCCCCATGTTGGGTATAGAGATTGCTTAAAAATAAAATCTTAAGGGGCGCCTGGGTGGCTCAGTCGGTAGGCATCCGACTTCAGCTCAGGTCATGATCTCGCAGTTCATGAGTTTGAGCCCCGCGTCGGGCTCTGTGCTGATAGCTTGGAGCCTGGAGCCTGCTTCAGATTCTGTGTCTCTCTCTCTCTGCTCCTCCCCCACTCACACTCTGTCTCTCTTTACAAAATAAATAAACATTAAAAATAAATAAATAAATAGATAGATAGATAGATAAATAAATAAATAAATAAATAAATAAATAAATAAAATCTTTTAAAAAGCCAACTCCATAAGTAGCTGTGCTGACAGCTCAGGGCCTTCAGCCTTCTTCTGATTCTGTGTCTCCCTCTCTCTCTGCCCCTCCCCAACTCATGCTCGCTCGCTCTCTCTGACTCTCTCAAAAATAAACGTTAAAAAAAATTGTTTTAATGAATACAATAAACTGCTCAATAATGAAAATCAAATCAAAGTTTTAAATATTTGCTCCATTAATTTTTTTGAGAGAATAAGAAACATATACCGATTACCCACTTTCAATACAGAGACATTAAAACCAGTGATTCTATTGTTTACTGCCTTGGCCAAGTCACCCAATCTCTTGTGCTTCTGTTTCCTCATTTATAAAATTACCTCATAATTTCGTTATGAGGATTCAATGAGTTATTATGTGTAAATCACTTATGATGCCATCTTGAGCCTTCCAAAAAGCAGACCTACTTAACCTCTGCCTCATTCTACTTCTATGAGGATAGTCCCATCCTCAAGACCAGCCTTGCTTTAAAGTGAATTCACTAAACTCCAAATAGCAAAAATGTCTTCCATTTTTAAAAATGTGATTTTACATTCTGAATGTAAATGCTAAAAGTATCACAACTAGGGTTCCTAGAATTCACAGAAAGTAAAAATGGCTAAAACAGGAAGTAAGGCCCAAGGCACACACAATAGATAAGTAATTCTTCTAAGATCTCCTCAATAACTTTGAGGACTGTTTAATATGCTTACTCTTTTTTGATGGAAGGAATGAATGTATTATTTTCCATACCTACTTCACTGTTAGGACTACCACATGTCATATATAACCCTAAGTCAAAGCACTCTCTTCTCTGAATTAAAACACAGGTATAATTGAGTACAAAAAGAGTTTGATATATGTTTTATGTTCCATACTAATTTTTAATGAAATATTATAGGTGTTTGGTATCTTCACATTTTATTTAGTTATTTATTTTAATGTCTGTTTTTATTTTGAAGAGGGGAGGGAGAGAGAGAGAATCCCAAGCAGGCTCCAACCTGTCAGCATAGAGCCTGACATGGGGCTCAATCTCACAAACCGTGAGATCGTGACCTGAGCCGAAATCAAGTTGGACACTTAACCAACTGAGCCACTCAGGCACCCCAGGGAGCTTACATTCTAGTACTGAAGATGGGTGATAAACAAGATAAATCACTAAAATGAACCTTATGTTGGATAATGTTAAGTGTGAAGCAGAAAATAAAGTAGAAAAGGAGGACAGGAAGTGTTGGAGGGGTGGTCTGTAGCATTAACGGAGTGGCCAATGAGTCCTCACTGGATGGGAGACATGAGTCACGAGCTGAAGGGAATAAGTGAGTGAGCCAGGTAGATCCCAGAGGGAAGAGCAGTCTCAGCAGAGGAAACAGTTCAGTGCAAAGACCCTGAACCAGAAGCTTGTCTGGTGTGTTTCAGGAACAGCCAGAAGGCCAGTGTAGCTAGAGCACAACAAGACAGGAGACAACAGAAAAAGATAAAATTAGAGAAGTAATGGTAGCCAAATCAGATAATGTACTTGAAGTCTTCATAAGGTCTTTGGGGTCTACTCTGAATAAGATGGGAAAGCATTAGCAGACTCTGAGGGAAGCAGTGATGTGATATGATATGATGTAATCTCCCTTTGAACAGGCTGCAAACAGACTGAAGGAGGCCAGTTATGATACTACAGCAATAATCTTAGCAAGAGAGGGTGGTTGTTTGGATCAGGTAATAGCAGGGGATCTGATTCTAGATATAATTTAAAAGTGACGCTGGGACTCCTGGTTGGCTCAGTTGGTTAAGCGTCCCACTCTTGGTTTTGGCTCAGGTTATGATCTCACAGTACGGGCTCTGTACTGACAGTGAGGAGCCTACTTGGATTCTCTCTCTCTCTCTCCCCCTCTCTCAAAAATAAATAAATAAACTTAAAAAAAAAAAAGTGAAGCCAACAGGACTTGCTGTAGATTACACAGTGTGTGAGAAGAGGGATCTCCAAGGTTTAGGCCTCAGTAATTGGAAGAAAGAAGTTGGTATTTACAGCAAGGGAGGAGGAAAGAGGAAGGTTATCAGAAGCTCTATGTTAGTAGTTTTAGAGACAACTGCTCCTTAAAAAGTGCAAATGTCAAATCAGCAGTGGGACAGACAAGTCTGGAATTAAAGAGGTACAGACTAGAATATTATTGGGAGTCATCAGAGAAGAGATGATATTTAGAACAGAGGAATGAATGCAGGGGCACCTGGGTGGCTTAGCTGGTTAGCGTCCAACTCTGGATTTCGGCTCAGGTCTCAATCTCACAGTTTGTGAGATCAAGCCCTGCATCGGGCTGTGTGCTGACAGCACGGATCCTGCTTGGGATTCTCTCTCTCCCTCTCTCTCTCTGTACCACTTGCTATGCGCTCGCTCTTTCTCTTTCTTATTAAATAAACTAAAAAAAAAAAAAAAAAAGGAGGGGGGAATGGATGAAGATGGAAAAAGGAGATGTTCAAAGACTACACTCTGGGTACTCCAGTGTAGAGGCTGGGGAAATAAAGGGGAAGCCTCAAAGACTGAGAAGAAAAAGAGGTGAAAGGTAGGTAAAAAAAAGTGTTTCAAGGAAGAGAGACTAATTAACTGTGCCAAATGCTAGATTGATCAACTACATCAAATGCTACTGATAGGTGAAATAAGATGAGGACTAAAAATTTACCACTAATTTTAGAAACATATAAAGCACTGGTGAACTTGGTAAGACCTTGATTCTTTTTTTTTTCTTTTCTTTTTTCTTTTTTTCAGACAACACAAACACATTTATTTCAAATTTCTAGGAAATTTTGAAAAAATACCAGATACCAATGCTTTATGCATGCTCAGGGACAGCTTATAAATACTCCACTCAATGAAATCTTAGCACAAATGTACATTTGTGAAAAGAAACTGGCAAAATCCACTTCTTGCCATTCAACTTGTCACACGGTAATTTTTATTTTTTTAATGATTTTTTAAAGTTTATTTATTTATTTTGAGAGAGAGAGAGCATGAGCAGGGCAGGGACAGAGAGAGAGGGAGAGAGAGAACCCCAAGCAGGCTCTGCACCAGCAAGGCAGAGCCTGACACAGTCCTCAAACCCACAAACCATGGCCTGAGCAGAAACTAAGAGTTGGATGTCTAACGGACTGAACCACCCAGGTGCCCCCATCAGTTGTAATTTTTAAGTATGACGGTCACATTGGGAAAATGAAATAAACACAGTAAAATAAACTATACAAAGGCAAAGTAGAATAACAAAAAATATTTTACTAAAACGTAAGATTTACAGAAGTTTCCAGATAAGCCATACAAAATGGTCACAAGCTTTTTCTTGAAGGAAGGATTCTACACTTGACAGCAAAGTCAGTGTTATTAGTGAGAGCTGTGATGTTTGTTTAATGTCCCCATTTTGTTTCAAACCATCAAGTTTGTCCATCTACTTGGCTAGAGAGCATATTCTAAAGAACTGGTTAGCTGCTTTTAACCAATGCAAGTAGATCACCATAAAAGGGGGAAAGGAGCCCATAGAATTGAAGTAAAACTACTTCTTCCCCTCAAAAAAAAAAAAATAATAATAATAAAAACACCCACACCCCTGCAGCTAACCAAGACAACTACCTTCAGTCATAGTGCTTTATACTTAAACCACGACAGGGGAAATGAATAAAAGCAGAAAGGGGCCAATGCTATTAAGTGTTTCACAATAATTGAGATCATACTTCTAGCTTCTATTCATGTTTTACAACAGTGAATCAGGACAAAACACAGATTTACTAAAGTGCATTTAATCACCAAAGGACTAAAGATGTCTGGGCTTTTATTCTGTAATGTTCCTAAGACTGTGTACATTAAATGCAAACAAAAAAGGAAGAAGTCTTGACAGAAGAGGAGAAGTGATGCACACTTGATGATCAGATCAACTTTAAATATTATTCATGGCACACAGCCTAGTCCATGCTCTAGCTGTTTCTATGGCTTGGGCTTCATTGGTCTTCCACTGCTCTGCTACATCCTTGCTAATGCATCACCTGGATTGGGAGCACTTAACAAGGCCGAGATCAACAGCAGAACCGTGCAGATCTGCAGTAGAGGGGACCACTTATCTTTCAAAATATCTAAACATATTCTTCCAATTTGTCTACATTAGGATGATAAATTTTGGTCACGAAACACACTTTAGGGGCTGCCAATGGGTATTCTTCTGGAAGGAATAGTTCAAGTTTAAAAGTCCCTCCCTCAAAAGGAAAACCCTGGGGCCAGCAATGACCACATGAAAATAACGAGCACTGCTGTCATCTCGTTCTGCTCTAATGCCAGGGACTGTTTCCTCCAGCAAACGCTGGGTTTCCTTGATAATCCTGTGGGGCAGCCCGACCATCTTGTCAGATTGCAAGTTTGGCCTCTGGTCTCGACACTGGCTCTGCTCACCTCACACACGAGTGTTAAGATTTTATTTTTAAGTAATCTCTACACCCAATGTTGGGCTCGAACACACAGCCCAGAGATCAAGAGTCACATGCTCTACTGACTGAGCCAGATGCCCCAAAAAGACATTAACTCTTAACTCTGAATGCGAGAAACCTCAAAATATCTGGTTATTTAAAGGACTGCTACACATACTCTCAAAACAAAATTAACTAAAATCCATTTTAATTTTAACGTGTTTTGTTTTTTGTTTTTTTTTTAATTTATTTTTGGGACAGAGAGAGACAGAGCATGAACGGGGGAGGGTCAGAGAGAGAGGGAGACACAGAATCGGAAACAGGCTCCAGGCTCCGAGCCATCAGCCCAGAGCCTGACGCGGGGCTCGAACTCACGGACCGCGAGATCGTGACCTGGCTGAAGTCGGACGCTTAACCGACTGCGCCACCCAGGCGCCCCAAATCCATTTTAATTTTAGAAGACTGCCAACACACCAGGGGTGCCTGGGTGGCTCAGTCAGTTGAGTGTCCAACTCTTGGAATCAGCTCAGGTGATGATCCCAGGGTTGTGGATGGAGCCCTGAGATGGGCTCCACACTGAGCATGGAGCTTGCTTACGACTCTCTCTCTTTCCCTCTGCCCCTAAGCTCACGCTCACGTGCTCTTTCTCTCTCTCTAAAAAGGAAGACTGCCAACATTTTAAAAACTTAGGCATTTTTTAGAGCAGTTTTAGGTTCACAGAAAAGTTAAGCTGTTGATACAGATTCCCCATATACTCCCTTGCCTGCACACATGTCAATTTTTAGTAGGTAAAATTTGGTAAGGAATGGAAGGTAACACAATGATTTGCCCCCTCTTCAGGGCTGTGACCCTCTACAGTAAAAGTTTTCCGTCTCTGCTCCCTGGAGCCCTAGAAGTTCTTTTGTACTACCGCAGTAGGGAGATAGGGAGGTATCTGTAATGGACTGAGCTGACGGTACTGCTGACCTGCTTACCACAGTGGCGCAAGAGTTTTTTTACAAATTGCATTTCAAAAGGGTTTCACAGGTAGGAAAAAAAATCACTGAAAACCTTTCTCTGAAGCAGTGGTTCTCAAAGTGCAGTACCTGACCAGCGGCATCAACATCACCTGGCCTTGTTAAAAATGCAAATTCTCAGGCCCCAACCAAGACCTACTGAAAAGTCTGGAAGTGAGTATTCTGTTTTTAACAGCCCTCCAGAGCCCTCCACACTGATGCATGCTGAAATCTGAAAACCAGTGCCACAAAGATTTCAGATACTTAAGTAGTTGTTTGCTTTCCTTTAAGCACTCCTATTCTCAGTGGAAATCAAAATAGAATTTTTAGATTATAAATAAAAATATGCCAACATCAGTATTTTAGGATAAATCAGAATATTTCCTGTACAATTATATTTGGATTAAGACTGCCATTAGATCCTAACTAAAGATTATTTTTAAGAACCCTGAAGTCTTTAATATAAAATAATTTCAGCTATTAGGTGACCACCTAGACAGCTCTATACAGAGGTCCTCGAGTATACTGCAATCATGTACTAATAATGGAAGTGAGGAATAAAAGCCTTCAATTCTTGACTAGTTCCTATAAAAATCTAAAATGTACGTGACAGGGGCATCTGGGTGGCTCAGTCAATTAAGCATCCCACTCTCGGTTTTGGCTCAGGTCATGATCTCACGGTTCATGGGTTTGAGCCCTGCATCAGGCTCTGTGCTGCCAGCTTAGGATTCTCTCTCTCCCTCTCTTTGCCTCTCCCCTACTCACTATCTCTCTCTCTCTTAAAATAAATAAACATTAAAAAGAAGACATGTCATTAAAAATATATAAAAATAAACATTTTTTAAAATTATGATATACAACATACCTCTTTCATATACTGGTTATACAGTGCTTCTGATGATTCTAGGTATGCCTGTGCAGTTTCAATTTCTTCTCTTTCAGACCACAAGATACCTAGGTTATTCTGGAAAATAAAGAAAAGAGAAATAATGACAACATAAATCTTCCAATTAGAGTAACTTTCATAGTTTCTTTTCTTTTCTTTTTTTTTTTTTTTAACGTTTATTTACTTTTGAGACAGAGAGAGACAGAGCATGAACAGGGGAGGGGCAGAGAGAGAGGGAGACACAGAATCCGAAGCAGGCTCCAGGCTCTGAGCCATCAGCCCAGAGCCCAACGTGGGGCTCGAACTCACGGACCGCGAGATTGTGACCTGAGCTGAAGTCGGATGCTTAACCGACTGAGCCACCCAGGCGCCCCAAACTTTCATAGTTTCAAAGTCAGTATTTACCTATCAAATAATACTAGAGTCAGATTAACAATGAATTAATTACTCATAATAATACTGTCCTATGTAGTGTGGTAGACAGCCACTAAGATGAATCCCCAATGATTCTCCTAACATTCATGCCCTCATATAATCTCTTTCTCTTAGGTATGGGCTGAATTTAGTGGCTTTCTTCTAACAAAAGTAAAGGGAAGTCCATTCCAAGATTAGATTACAAAGCATCACGGTTCTATCTTCTATCCCTCTTGCTTGTTCTCTCTGAGGGAAGCCGACCACATGTTGTGAGCCACCCTATGGACAGACGCATGTGGCAAGAACTGAGGGAGGTCAACAGCCAGCAAGGAACTGAGGTCTTCGGACCAACAATCTGTAAGGAACTGAAACTGAATCACACCAACAACCATGTGAATGAGCTTACAAGTGGATCTCCCCAAGCTGAGCCTTCAAGTGCAGCTTCAGCAGGCAAATAATCTGATGAGAGACCTTACACAGAGGAAACCAGCAAAGCCATGCCTAGATTCCTGATATAAGTTTGTTGTTTCAAGCTGCTAAATTTGGGGGTAAAATGTTACCTAGGTAATAATATACATAGAGACAAAGATGAGCCAGACACATAAAATGCTTTCAAAATATCTACAATCTCTTCCACGGACCTCTCTAAAAAGGAGTATCCCAACAATTACTGGTTGGTTGAAGCCTGAAGTAAGAGTGATGAGCTCTTAAATTCCAACAATTAAAATTATATGGTATGAAAATCTGAAGATGCTATTATACTTTCATTATTAGTTAAGTCAACATTCCTAATGTTTACCATTTCAAACAACAAAATGTTTGTTTATATTTTCCAAAGTTCTTAAAATTACATAGCTTTATAGGGGCACCTGAGTGGCTCAATCAGTTAAGCGTCCGACTTCGGCTCAGGTCATGACCTCGCAGTTTGTGGGTTCGAGCCCTGCGTTGGACTCTGGGCTGACAGCTCAGAGCCTGGAGCCTGCTTCCGATTCTGTGTCTCCCATTCTCTCTCTGCCCCTCCCCTGCTTGTGCTCGCTCTCTCTCTCTCTCTCTCTCTCAAAAATAAACATTTAAAAAATTAAAGCAATCCCTATCAAAATAACACCAGCATTCTTCACAGAGCTAGAACAAACAATCCCAAAATTTGTATGGAACCAGAAAAGACCCCAAATAGCCACAGCAGTGTTGAAAAAGAGAAACAAAGCAGGAGGCATCACAATTCCAGACTTCAAACTGTATTACAAAGCTGTAATCATGAAGACAGTATGGTACTGGCACAAAAACAGATACTCAGATTAATGGAACAGAATAGAGAACCCAGAATGGACCCACAAACATATAGCCAACTAATCTTTGACAAAGCAGGAAAGAATATCCAATGGAATAAAGACAGTCTCTTCAGCAAATGGGAAAACTGGGCAGCAACATGCAGAAAAATGAACCTGGACCACTTTCTTACACCATACACAAAAATAAACTCAAAATGGATGAAAGACCTAAATGTAAAACAGGAAGCCATCAAAAGCCTAGAGGAGAAAGCAGGCAAAAACATCTTTGATCTTGGCCGCAGCAACTTCTTACTCAACACGTCTCTGGAGGCAAGGGAAACAAAAACAAAAATGAACTCTTGGGACCTTATCAAAATAAAAAGCTTCTGCACAGTGAAGGAGACAATCAGCAAAACTAAATGGCAACCAACGGAATTGGAGAAGATATTTGCAAATGACATGTCAGATAAAGGGTTAGTACCCAAAATCTATAAAGAACTTAGCAAACTCAACACCCAAAATACAAATAATCCAGTGAAGAAATGGGCAAAAGACACTTGCTTTAATTGTTTTAATAGACACTTCTCCAAAGAAGACATCCAGATGGCCAAGCGACACATGAAAAAATGTTCAACATCACTCATCATCAGGGGAAAATACAAATCAAAACCACAATGACATACCACCTCACACCTGTCAGAATGGCAATGGCTAACATTAACAACTCAGGCAACAACAGATGTTGGCAAGGATGTGGAGAAAGAGGATCTCTTTTGCACTGCTGGTGGGAATGCAAACTGGTGCAGCCACTTTGGAAAAGAGTATGGAGGTACCTCAAAAAATTAAAAATAGAACTACCCTACGACCGAGCAATTGCACTACTAGGTATTTATCCAAGGGATACAGGTGTGCTGTTTTGAAGGGGCACCCCAGTGTTTATAGCAGCACTATCAACAATAGCCAAAGTGTGGAAAGAGCCCAAATGCCTACTGATGGATGAATGGATAAAGAAGATGTGGTATATATATACAATGGAGTATTACATGGTAATCAAAAAGAATGAAATCTTGCCCTTTGCAACTACATGGATAGAACCAGAGGGTATTATGCTAAGCAAAATTAGTCAGAAAAAGGCAAATATCATATGACTTCATGCATATGAGGAATTTAAGACACAAAACAGATGAACATAAGGGAAGGGAAGCAAAAATAATATAAACACAGGGAAGGGGACAAAACATAAGAGACTCTCAAAGATAGAGAACAAACAGAGGGTTACTGGAGGGGTTGTGGGAGTGGGGGGAAGGGCTAAATGGGTAAGGGGCATTAAGGAATCTACTCCTGAGCACTATATGCTAACTGGAATGTAAATTAAAAACTAAAAATAAATAAAAAGGAAAGAAAAAATTTTTTGTAATTATATAGCTTTATAATTATATCCACCCAATCAAAGATGCCTCATTTATAATGTCTTTTCTTGTATTGATCACTTCCTTTTGAGTTGAGCACTTCCTTTTGATTTCCATAGCACCAACTTCTTTCTGCAATCATGAAGGTGCTAAGGAGAAACTGATTAGATACAAGGTTATATCTTTTTTTTTTAAGTAGGCTTCACACCCAATACAGAGCCCAATGTGGGGCTTGAACTCACAACCCTAAGATCAAGCCCTTAAGCTGAGATCTAGAGTTGTATGCTTAACCGACTGAGCCACCCAGACGCCCTGACACAGGTTATATCTTAAATAACACTGTGAAAACAAAGCCAGTGTGTCCCCTGCTACATGACTATACTATCAGGCTTTCTACAGGGCAATTAGTCAGAACTCAAGACTGGATGCCTAGCTTCCCTTTAGACAAGAGTTATACTGTCTCTCATCCCTTGGGGCTTCAGACACAAGGAATACTTCTGATACTTCTACCACCTTTGGCTACTACCCTAGGAAAGGGATATATAGGAAAGTACGTATAAGAAAAGTATAAAGAAGCAGGGGTGGTTTTGTTTTTTTTTTTTTAAATAAAATGTTAATGCAGATTCTTAACCTGGGGCCCATGGGCCCATCCATGAAGAAAAGTTCAGAATCTAGAATAACTCCTTCTGTGAAAAAAAAAAAAAAAAAAGAAAAGAAAAAAAGAAAAAGAAAAAGAAAAGAAAGAAAAATTCAGAGTCTATGAACATGGATGGCAAAACACGACAAACGTATTTCACTGTGTTCTAAAATTTGGCATTTCTTTTCATTATAAATGCAGGAAACAAAATGCAACAGTATTATAATACCTGAGATTTTGTGACCTACAGAATTGAAAATTTTTCATGTGCAGATAGTTCAAACATACCATCTACATTCTCTACTACATTAAAATTATGGGAGTTATCAAATAACTCATTAGATATTTAATGTGGGAATTGGGGCGCCTGGGTGGCGCAGTCGGTTAAGCGTCCGACCAGCCAGGTCACGATCTCGCGGTCTGTGAGTTCGAGCCCCGCGTCAGGCTCTGGGCTGATGGCTCGGAGCCTGGAGCCTGTTTCCAATTCTGTGTGTCTCCCTCTCTCTCTGCCCCTTCCCCGTTCATGCTCTGTCTCTCTCTGTCCCAAAAATAAATAAAAAACGTTGAAAAAAATTTAAAAAAAAAAAAAAAAAGATATTTAATGTGGGAATAAAGAAACATATATAATGCATTCTTAAAAAATATTTCAATAAACTTCTATATTATCAGTTTCTTTTATACTCTTTACAGTTTATGCTATGCATTTAAAATCATTATTCTGGGGGCGCCTGGGTGGCTCAGTCGGTTAAACGTCCGACTTCAGCTCAGGTCACGATCTCGCGGTCCGTGAGTTCGAGCCCCGCGTCGGGCTCTGGGCTGACCGCTCAGAGCCTGGAGCCTGCTTCCGATTCTGTGTCTCCCTCTCTCTCTGCCCCTCCCCCATTCATGCTCTGTCTCTCTCTGTCTCAAAAATAAATAAACGTTAAAAAAAATTTTTTTTTAAATCATTATTCTGTTTTATGAAACACAGATTTCACTAGACCGCAAAAGGGGCACATGGCACAAAAAAGTGTTTAAAAACCCTACAGCTTAAAGGTGACTTGATCGTTACTCTGGAATACAGCAGACCTCTGGTCTTCTGGCTTCATATAATGTATGTATTCTATAATTTTTTTAGGTGAAGTGATCAGTCCTCAGTAATTGACACTGTAGGTCACAGGGATAACGTACTGAGATTAGACAGTTCTCTCTTCTTTATTACTTATAAAGTCCTTTGCAGGACACTGGAGAAATCTGAAGGGCTCTGGCACACTGATTATTTACTTTACTGATTATTCTGCTCACCCAGGCTCAGAGAATATAATCTCCCTTAATATTCATTCTCTCATCTTAGAAATGGATCCACAAGTCACCTTGTCTAATTCTCTAGTTCAACTTATTTTTCCTGACAATAGTCATCGAGAAACTCCATTTAGCCATGACACCACTAAGCCTAACCCCAGCATACTATATATCTTGCCTAGACATCAAATCTCACCTAGAGATTTACTAGTACCAAGAACTAGTTGGCCACACCTATTCTGATGAATGGTCATGTATTTAACCTGCTAGATGCATGGTAGCCTGTGCCACAGAAAGCAGTGACTCTGGTGTGTGATAAAGAGAACCCTAGCGTGTGTCTAGAAATGACTAAGGTTTTTCTTTTCTTTTTTTTCTTTTTTAAGGTTTTTCTTTTCAACTATAACCTGCTTGAGATCTTGAAGGACCATGCAACAGATCTGGAATTGATCTGATTTTTCAAAATTAATAGTGTTAGTGTTTTGCAATTCTTTTTATTGAGATATAACTGACACATGTTAGTGGGGTTTTTTTTTAAATGTTTATTCCACAAAGATAATTACTATTGACATTCTACATAAATTATGTTTAAATATAAATCCTAAAATACACAAGAAACTATTATATCATTTAGAGCATCATCATGTTCTTGCCTCAGGATACCAGACTAGGTAGGAAAAAAGTTAGATATAAAATAAAAACAGCTAAAGAGGTATTACCGGTAAATTCTACCAAGCATGTAAGGAAGAAATAATACTAACTCTACACAACTTCTTCCAGAAGACTAGAGGAAAGAACGCTTTCCATCTCATATTAAGCCAAAGACATAACAAGAAAACCATAGCCTGATATCCTTCATGAACACTGATACAAAAAATTATTGAAATTGTAGCAAATTGAGTCCAATACATAAAAAGGGTAATACTTCACCCAAGTTTTACTTGGTACAAACTCCAAGTGGAGTTTATCACAGGAAGGAAAGGTTGGTTTTAACACCAGAAAATCAATCAAGGTTATTCACCATATTAACAGACTAAAAAAGAAAAAAAAAAAAAAAAGAATGTCTCAGACACAGGGATGAAATAATGCTGCAGAGTGAAAGAAATCAGACCAAAAGAAGAGTATACACTCCACGATTCCATTATGAAATTCTAGAAAATGTAGGGAAGGGACCAACGAGAAGGGAAAGAGAATAAAGGAGGCAGAGAGGGATCACACAGGAGCACAGGAAACCTGTAGTGATAGTGGATATAGTCAATATGCTGATTGCACCAAGTGTTTCATCGGTATATACATATGTCAAAATTCATCAAATTGTACACTTTAGATATGTACAGTTTATTGTAGGTCAGTTATACCTCAATAAAGCTACACACACACACACACACACACACACACACACACACACACACACAGCATGTTCTTTATACATATATATCCTGGGAGTGGGGGAGAATAATCTACCAATTTGTTAGGGAATTTACCAAAGTGAAGTAGTTAAATTTCACTCAAGATGAGGAGTACCTGGCTGGCTCAGTGGGAAGAGTACGCAACTCTCCATCTAAGGGTCATGAATTCAAGCCCCACGTTGGGTGTGGAGGCTACTTAAAAAAATTTTTTTTAATTAAAAAAAAAAAAAAAACATGATAATGCAAGTATATATTGCTGATAGCAAGAATTGCAGGGACGCCTGGGTGGCTCAGTCACTTGAGTGTCGGACTCTTGGTTTTGGCACAGGTCTCATGGTTTGTGGATTTGAGCACAGAGCCTGCTTGGGATTCTGTCTCTCCCTCTCTCTGCCCCTCCCCTGTTCATGCTCTCTCTCTCCCAAATTAAATAAACTTAATTTTTTTTTAAACTAGAAGAAAGCCTGGAGAAAAATCATTCTTAAAGGCATCAGAACTCAGCAAAGATAGAAAGGGATAGTCTCTTTTAATAATCTAATGTGGATCCAGGTTTTGTATTTTTGTAGTTTTCCAGGAAGTAAATATCAGGTTAAGACAAAGCAGTCAGAATATCATAAATTCCCATGAAGTGTTACTTTCAAAATTTTTCCTACACACACATGTAGTCTTTTACAAAATGGAATCATTCTACCTAATTCCAAACATGCCTATGCTCTTCCCTCTCCCTCTTAATATTGATATTTTTGGTTAACAAAGATAAATCATTATTTTTTTTAAGGTTTATTTATTCTGAGAAAGATAAAGAGCTCATGCACAAGTGGTGGGGGGGTGGGAGGGAGAAGAGGGAAAGAGAGAATCCCAAGTGGGACCAGATCCCACGAACCATAAGACCGTGACCTGAGCTGAGATCAAGATCTGACGCTTAACCAACTGAGCCACCCAGGCGCCCCTATAAATCATTATTTTTAATGGCTGTACACTGTTCTTCTGGATGAATGTATCCATATTTATTTAACCATGTATCTACTGACTGATATTTATTTCATTCATTTTTTTAAAAATTGACAATGCTGTCGTTTTTTTTAATTGACAATGGTGTGATGAACATCCACTTTGACACACCTTTGCATGCCTGATCCAATATTATTTTAGGATACTGATATGCAATTTTTAAGTTAAAGTCTTGACTCCGGAATTTCAATACCTACTGATCTCCAGAAAAGTTCTGTGAATTTGTATTTCCACTAATAATAATGCTAATGGATAGTATCTGTTTCCTCATAGTCTCTCCAATGACAAGTATAAGCAGTATCTTTAATAGACTCTGCAATCTGATACAATTTTTCTATTTCATTCTTTTAGTTTGTATCTTTAATGAACTCTGCAATCTGATACAATTTTTCTATTTCATTCTTTTAGTTTGTATCTTTAATAAACTCTGCAATCTGATACAATTTTTTCTATTTCATTCTTTTAGTTTGCTTTATTATTAGTGAGATCAAATCTCTCATCATGTATAGCAAATACTAGATGTAATAAAATTCAAGTGTGGTAATGCTATTGGAATAAACAGATCAACTGAACAGTAGAGTTCAGAAACATATTAGCACAAACAGAATCTAAGTAAATTACTACTGCTGTATAGTTTTAGTACCAGGTAGGGTAGTTTTAGTGCATTATTTTTCTTATTATATTTTTATGTTCACTCTTCTTTGTTCTTTCAGATACACATATTCATTTTGTCAAGCTCTAAGACAAAAATTATTGTGATTTTGGCAGAAACTAACAAACCTACAAATGAGTATCAGAATGACTATTGTGTTTAGCCATTACGTTCATACCAAGCCAATGACTTGGTATATCTCTCCTTTTAGAATTATCAGTTCTGGGGCGCCTGGGTGGCGCAGTCGGTTAGGCGTCCGACTTCAGCCAGGTCACGATCTCGCGGTCCGTAAGTTCGAGCCCCGCGTCGGGCTCTGGGCTGATGGCTCGGAGCCTGGAGCCTGTTTCAGATTTTGTGTCTCCCTCTCTCTCTGCCCCTCCCCCGTTCATGCTCTGTCTCCCTCTGTCCCAAAAATAAATAAAAAACGTTGAAAAAAAAATTAAAAAAAAAAAAAGAATTATCAGTTCTACTACCCGATAATATGCAATTTCTAAAAATATCTTTTAACCACTGTTTCTTATATACAGGAACACTATTGATATTATATATTTACTTTATATCCCCCCCACTTTATTTAACTGATCATTCTAATAGTTTTTCAGTTGATGACTTTAGTTTTTAGGTATACAAGGATCCTATATGCAAATGGTTACTTTGATAAATTATTTCTTCCAAAATTAATAACTCTTATGGCTTTCTATATTACTGCAACGGCCAGAAGTTCTAATCAAAGTTTTGTTCCTGATTTTAGTAAGAATTCCTAAAATAATTCACTCTTCAGAAAAGGTTGGCTGTTTGAAATACTGTATTTTATTGAATGTAAGATGTCACATCTATAAGACACAATTATTTTATCTATCAACAAGAAAACACTGCCAGGTAAATTATGACACAGACATACTAAGATATGAAGCAGTGTGCATATTAAAGTCAAAATACAGCTGGAACACCTGGGTGGCTCAATTAGTTAAGCAACAGACTCTTGATTTCAGCTCAGGTCATGATCTCATGGTTCATGAGATGAAGCTCCATTTTTGGCTCTGTGCTGATAGCACAGAGCCTGCTTGGGATTCTCTCTCTCTGCCTCTCCCCTGCTCGTACTCTCTCTCTCTCTCTCTCTCTCTCAAAATAAATAAACACTTAAAAAAAAAAGAATAAAAATACAGTAAATACTGGGCACTCTATATTACATTTAGGAAGGTTTCTAATTCTCTTCTTGCTATGTTGAAATTGTTTAATGTTTATGAAGATCTCAGGCAGCCATCTGGTTAAAGAAAATTTCAAATAATTGAGGTTTTGAGTTTAATCTCTTATGAATTTCATTAGATCATTAATCCAATGGACAAATATTTAGAATGGCCTACTAGGAGGGAGGTACTAAGTTATAAATAGTGTGCAAAAAGATATATAGTTCCTGTGATTATGTAGCTTTTAAATTTATTGGGCCATGATAAAAGAAAATGACATATACAATTTCCTTTTTAATTCTGAGGTTTTTCTTTGTGGCCCACTTGTCACATCATCATTTTTGGTAAATGTTCCTGGATCACATGTATTAAGAACTGGTTTGTGAGCTTACCCCAAGTTCCTGGCACATACAAAGAGTTCATACATATTTGTATTTTGCAGTGTTAGGTTCCTGAAGAGAATGTCAGATTTATTTCTTAATAAACCAAGTGCCATATAAATGGGAAACAGTGAGTATCATAAGAACTCAAAGATACAAGTTCGAACAAAATGCTCAAAGAAAGTTACTAAAGTATGAGATTTGTTTTGAGATGGGTTTGGAAGAATGGGCAGGAATTCCCTGGGAAGCAAAGGAATATATATATATATATATATATATATAGAGAGAGAGAGAGAGAGAGAGAGAGAGAGAGAGAGAGAGAGAGAGAGAGAGAGAGACCAAAGTAATTTAAAATCTTAATTTAAGGTCTCAAAGAAACGACAAAGAATGACCCGAGTGCATGCTTAATTTAAAACAAATTGTTTAGGGGCGCCTGGGTGGCGCAGTCGGTTAAGCGGCCGACTTCAGCCAGGTCACGATCTCGCCTCTGTGAGTTCGAGCCCCGCGTCGGGCTCTGTGCTGACAGCTCGGAGCCTGGAGCCTGTTTCCAATTCTGTGTCTCCCTCTCTCTCTGCCCCTCCCCCGTTCATGCTCTGTGTCTCTCTGTCCCAAAAATAAATAAAAAACATTGAAAAAAAAATTTTTTTTAAAAATAAAAAAAAAAAATAAAAAAAAACAAATTGTTTAAAAATCTTCAGTTTCTATTTTTGCAATATACATATACATTGCAAATATATTGCAAATATATGTATTTTCAATATGTATATTTGCAAATATATATTTGCAATATATGTATATTTGCAATATATACATTGCAAATATATATCTGTAATATATATTTTTGCTATATATATTGCAAGTATATATATTTGCAATATATATTTTTTTGCTAAGATTTTTAAACAATTTGTTTTAAATTAAGCATGCACTCGGGTCATTCGTTGTCATTTCCTTGAGACCTTAAATTAAGATTTTAAATTACTCTGCATTTCTTCTTAATAGAATGAACAAGATTTGGACTGGTGGAGAAGAGTTGGAAAGGGCATTTATAATGTAGTAGGGTCTCAGGAAACCAATGTGTTGACCACGACTAAGCGAAGCAGCAAGTGATGTCGGAGTTTGCAAGCTGTTTATTCCAAAGCTTCAAAACACGGGGCCAAACCGTGCCTCATAACAGTTGCCTTTGGCCTTGGCGATAGTGGGGCCCTCTCCATCCCTCGCCTCTGGCCGACAACAGCGGGCCCGGCTCGCTCTCACCTGAGCCTGTATGTAGAGGGAGACGCAGTCGTGCGACAGCCGGTACTTGCGCAGCAGCCTCAGGCATTTCACCAGATGCTCCTCCCCCGCCGACAGCTCCTCGGTGTCGATGTGGTTCACCCCGAGATGGAACTCAATCACCGCCAGCCTCACTGCCCCCCGGGCGATGGGCCCCTCGGCCTCCACCGCTTCAGCCGGCAGCCCCAGGGCGTGGTGCCCCGCGCCCACGCCGTCATCGGTCTGAGGCCGCTCATCCTCGTCCTCAGGCGCGGGGCCCAACAGCGCCTTGACCTCTTCCAGCAGTGCTCGGGCGCCGTATTTGGACTTGTACGGTTCCTTCTCGGGGTTTTTATGCAATTCCACCCGCGACAAAGCCAGCGCGGCCTGGAATTTCTCACGAATCTCGGCCCACGGAGCACTCGCCATAGCGGCCTCTACGGCCTAGGCGTCCTCGATGGATGTTTGCAATCGGACTCCCGCCTTCTTTCTGCTTTGCGACACTTCACTTACGGCCCCCGACAGATCCCACACAGCAGAACCGTAACCAATGAGGTCCTCCAGAGGAACCGCAGTATGCTCTGCAGTGACCAACGGAAAGGCGTAGTAGGCACCACAGCAACCGTTGTCGTAGAAACGAAGCTGTCAATGAGGGCAGCCACACCTCCAGCCCTACCCTCTGCGGTGGTGGATTCTCTCGCGTGACGCCGTGAAGTTCTACCTGCATGTAAGTATCGGCTGACTTTAACATTACACATAGAAATAGTGTTTAGAAACATAGCTAACTACTCTCGTTAGTTGGTATACACTGAATGACAGAAACCTTTTGATATTAGTGTATAACCCAACCCATGACTGGACGAAAATGTAACAAGGATTCGTTTATTATTAACGTATAGCTTCTTGAGTGAAAGATAGCTTTCACTATGTAAAAAGAACTCAATGACCGACCAATATTTTCCCTTCAGCCCTGAAGTACAGGCTGGAGGTATGTGTGCAACTTCCCAAAGTAACACAGAAGTCCCAGAGCTGTGACAAACCACCTGAGGCGTGGCTTTTTCCATTACACACCTTCATAAATTATGAAGTCAAATGCGAAGGGTGGGTGGAAAGGGCGGGGCAGAGGTTTTAACTATTAGGCGCTTGATAGCTACGTGCGCTTTGAGATATATAAAGGAGGACCGATTTTAGAAGCTCATAGACATAATTTGATTCTCAGATCTTCTAATTGATAAGTTAACTTTTCTAAGCTTCAGGTTTCTCACAGTAAAACATAAGTGATAATAATATTACTTAGCTCTACAGAATTATCCTAAGGAAGAATGTTAGTGTTCCCCCGGGACTCCTTCCTAAACGTTGTCCCAGGGAGATCTTATGCATTTCCACCGTTTCTATCACATGTCCTGTTTACTTCCAAAACTTGGTCTCCAGGCCAGATGACTCTCTGGAGCTCCAGACTGTAATATCCATCTCCCAACTGGAACCACCACACCTAAATGTTCCACTAGGGACGCCTGGGTGGTTCATTCTGTTAAGCATTGGACTTTCAGCTCAGGTCATGATCTGCTGGTTCCGGAGTTGGAGCCCCTCATTTTGCTCTGCCTGGATAGCTCCAAGTCTGCTTCGGATTCTGTCTCCCTCTCTCTCTCTCTCTGCCCCTGCCCTGCTCAAGGTCTCTCTTAAAACTCAATAAATATTTTAAAAAATAGTGACTGTTCCACTGTATGTTGAAATTGGAAACCATTCTTTTCCTCTTCACATGCCCCCTCCCTCCCACAACACATTAGCTGTTATGTTCTATGTCTCAGTGAATGACACCACTATAGGAGCTGCTGATTCCTTGCATTCACTCTCTCCTCTCATCCTTAAATGCAAAACCAAGTACTGGCCAATCCACCTCCTAAATAGCTTACATCTGTCTACTTCTCATCTCCAGTAGTTTAGACCAACCACCATCTGAATTACTTTTAATAGGTAACCTTGCTGCCAGTCTGGTTTCCTACCAGTGCATTTTCCACAACACTTCAAATGACTCATTCACTCATTCAATAAATATTTAAAGTTGTCTGTTAATTTTCCAGTTAATAGGCCCTGAGAATTCAGCAGTTAAAAACAGACAAAAATCTCTGCCCCAGTATAGGGAAAGACATTAAATATGTCACAAAAAAAAAAAACTATATAGTAATGTCAGAAGAAGTGTGGGATGGAAATAAAACAAAAGAGGAGATAAGGAGTGTTAGCAGGTGAAGCAAGGTTGCTATTTTTAAACAGGTAATGCCCTTTTTGAGGACTGTCAAATATTTGAGAAAAGATCTGAAGGTAAGAGAGTGAGCCATGAAGACATTAGGGGAAGTATATCCCAGACAGAGGAATAGCAAATATGAAAGCTTTGACACAGGAGTGTGCCTAGTGTGTTCAAGGAACAAGGAGACCTCTTGCCTGGAACAGAGAGAATGGAGAGGGCAGTAGGAGAGGAAATCAGAGAAGTAATGTGGGCCCTATTATTTAGGGTTGGTAAGGCCATTTATAGGGACTTTGGATATTTTGAGTGAGGTGGGAGCCATTGGATGCTTTTGAAGGAGTGACAGACAAAATCTGATTTATAGGATTGTTCTTTTTAAATGTTTATTTTTTTTTTTATTTTAATTTTTTTTTCAACGTTTTTTATTTATTTTTGGGACAGAGAGAGACAGAGCATGAACGGGGGAGGGGCAGAGAGAGAGGGAGACACAGAATCGGAAACAGGCTCCAGGCTCCGAGCCATCAGCCCAGAGCCTGACGCGGGGCTCGAACTCACGGACCGCGAGATCGTGACCTGGCTGAAGTCGGACGCTTAACCGACTGCGCCACCCAGGCGCCCCTAAATGTTTATTTATTTTGAGAGAGAGTGCGAGCATGAGTGGGGGAGGGACAGAGAGAGAGAGAGAATCCTAAGGCTCCAAACTGTCAGCGTTGAGCCCACCTTGGAGCTTGATTTCACAAACTGTGAGATCATGACCTGAGCCAAAATTAAGAGTCCAATGCTCAACAACTGAGCCACCCAGCACCCTAGAGGATTATTCTCAAGACAACTGAAGGGGGAACAGAGAAAAAGCAGGGAGACTGGTGAAGAAACTACTGTAATAATCATAGTAGGTGCTCAGTACCTATCTGTTCATGAATAGGAAAGTGATTGGAGGGGCACCTGGGTAGTTCAATCAATTAAGCGTTGGACTTCGGCTCAGGTCATGACCTCACAGATCATGAGTTCGAGCCCCACATCAGACTCTGCGCTGACAGCTTGGAGCATGCTTGGATCCTCTGTCTCCTTCCCTTTCTGTCCCTTTCCCACTTGCACTCGCACACTTCCTCTCTCAAAAATCAACATTAAAAAAAAAAAAAAAAGGAAAGCAATTGGCATGGTTAATAATAGTAGCTAATCACTCCCTATGAGCCAAATAGCATTCTATATATTAAAATCATCTAATCCTCAAAACTAATATTGCACTGTATGTTAACTACCTGGAATTTAAATAAAAACTGGAAAACAAATCATCTAATCCTCAGAACAACTCTGTGAGATACTATTATTATTCCCATCCTGCAAAGTAAGAATTGAGGCCCAAGAGATTAATAATTTACCAAATATATATATAGATAGGTAATAACTTACCATATATATAAGTAGGCAGTTTTGCTCCAGAGCCCACACTTATTATTTTTTTTTTTTAAGAGAGAGAGATAGCAAGCACACAGGAACCAGTGGGAGAGGTGTGGGTACATAGAATTGTAAGCAGGTTCCACACCCAGGGCGGGGCTTGACCTCACAACCCTGAGGTCATGACCTGAGCTGAAATCAAAAGTCGGATGCTTTTAACCCACTAAGCCACCCAGGTGCCCCTTAAAATCAAGGGGTTGGGAAGGCCATGCTCCCTCCAATACTTCTTTAAGTAGGTACCACACCTAGCGCAGAGCCCAACAGGGGCTAGAACTCCTAATTCTAACTCTGAGATCAAGAACTGAGGTGAAGCATGGGACACTTGACCAACTGACCTACCCAGGCACCCCTCCAGAGCCCACATTCTTCAATTAGTATGCTATACTGCCCTAGTAGGAGCTCAATAAGTAACCCTCCAACACATGGTGCTGACCTCTAAAACACCTAACTGGAACAACACCCAGATGAAAACTAAAATGGAGATTTTTGGAAAATCCTTACACAGCTGCAGTAAAAAACACAAACGTGAGACTAGGAAACTTGCAATAGAAGAATTCTGGCTGCCATTTGGGGAGCGTATTTCCTTTCTTGGCCTTCTTTTTATATCTAATTATCAACTTACATTAAATACAGGGGGGAAAGGAACTTGTTAAATGACAGATGCGTCAGCAAAATTCAGTGTGGCAGAATCTATAGAACAAATGGCCTGGTTTCTTCAAAAAATAAGTTGCAGGGCAGGAATTTGCCAATATATAATAAAACTACATACAAAATACAATTTCAAAACTATATATGTACTTACCTTTTGGCCCAGCCATTCCATTTCCAGGAATATACCCTGAAGACAGAACTCCAACAGTATGAAAATACTATACACCAGGTTCCTCACTGCAGCATTGTTAAC
This sequence comes from Neofelis nebulosa, assembly GCF_028018385.1. Taxonomy (NCBI): domain Eukaryota; kingdom Metazoa; phylum Chordata; class Mammalia; order Carnivora; family Felidae; genus Neofelis; species Neofelis nebulosa. Next base: position 34,640,064 of record NC_080794.1, on the reverse strand, counting down.
TACAAAATACTGCAAATAATCTATGTGCCCATACATTAAGAGTAAGAAAATGGTCGAATAAACTATGATACTCCACACAATGGAGTACAATGCAGTTATGAAACAAAAAAGTTGATTTCTATGAACTGATGTAGTGATTTCCAGGATATGCCATTAAGAAAAAAAAAGCAAAGTGCCAAAAAGTATCTATAGAATACCCTTCCTATTGATACCCTGGTTTTGATCTTTGTACTATGGTTATGTAAAATGTTAACATTGGGGAAACAATTATTTTAAGGGATAAATGAAATAATCTGTCCTTTATTTTTTTTAATAATTTTTTTTAATGTTTATTTTTCAGAGAGACAGAAAGACACAGAGTGCGAGCAGTGGAGGGGCAGAAAGAGAGGAAGGCACAGAATCCAAAGCAGGCTCCAGGCTCTGAGCCATCAGCACAGAGCCCAATGCAGGGCTTGATCTCACAAACCATGAGATCATGACCTGAGCCAAAGTCAGACACTTAACGGACTGAGCCACCCAGGCGCCCCCAATCTGTCCTTTAAATGTTAATATTCCTTAGGATTGCTTCCTAAGCTTTGTCCCAGAGAGATCTTCTGCATTTCCAGGTAATAGACAAATAGGCAAAGATTTATACAAGGACATTAATTTTATTTAGAATATTGAAAAATTGGGGAGCCTGGGTGGCTCAGTCGGTTAAGCAGCCGACTTCGGCTCAGGTCATGATCTCACGGTCCGTGAGTTCGAGCCCCGCGTCGGGCTCTGTGCTGACAGCTCAGAGCCTGGAGCCTGTTTCAGATTCTGTCTCCCTCTCGCTGACCCTCCCCTGTTCATGCTCTCTCTGTCTCAAAAATAAATAAAACGTTAAAAAAAAAAAATTTAGAATATTGAAAAATTATAAATAACATGGCCATCTATAGAGTCCTGGTTAAATAAATATATATTGACATATCCATTCTATACTACATGCCATGTAGTCATCAAAAATGCAAGACTGAGAGGTACCTGGGTGGCTCAGTCGGTTAAGTGTCTGACTTTGGCTCATCAGGTCATGATCTTGAGTTCAAGCCCCACATCAGGCTCTGTGCGGACAGCTCAGAGCCTGGAGCCTGCTTCAGATTCTGTGTCTCTCCCTCTCTCTCTCTGCCCCTCCTCTCCTCGTGCTCCATCAAAAATAAATAAACATTAAAAAAAAGAAAGATTGGGTGGCTTAGTCTGTTAAGCGACTGACTCTTAATTTCAGCTCAGGTCACAATCTCATAGTTTGTGAGATCAAATCCCACATTGGGCTCTGCACTGGTAGTTCAGAGCCTGTTTGGGATTCTCTCTCTCCCTCTCTTGTCCCTATTATGCTTGCATGCACGGGTGCACTCTCTTTCAAAATAAATAAACGTTAGGGGCGCCTGGGTGGCGCAGTCGGTTGGGCATCCGACTTCAGCCAGGTCACGATCTCGCGGTCCGTGAGTTCGAGCCCCGCGTCGGGCTCTGGGCTGATGGCTCGGAGCCTGTTTCCGATTCTGTGTCTCCCTCTCTCTCTGCCCCTCCCCCGTTCATGCTCTGTCTCTCTCTGTCCCAAAAATAAATAAAAAACGTTGGAAAAAAAAATTATAAAGAAATAAATAAACGTTAAAAAAAATATTGTAAAATCTGTACTTACAGAGAAGCATGCACACATTGAGGGCAAATAGCAATTCACAAAGCTGAACTATTCAAATCTCGTAAATAAATTGTTGGAAGAGATGCTCACAAAAAGGTTATGGAGTGACTATTATTTTTTCTATGTTTGGATTTTTTCACCCATAATTTATTACTTTTAAAATAAAAATTTCATGCTATTCTCATTTTTAGGAAAAAAGCCACCAAAAACTTAAATAGTAAATACTAGTATTTTTATTCTGGCATAAAGCAGTATTTTATACATTAACTTACAGCATTTTATGTACAATTGTAAAGAAACTGCTGCACAGATAACTCCAATGTAAAAATGGATTGTATTTTAAAAGTTCATTGAGTCTGATACATTGGAAAATATTTTCTCTGTAGAAAATAGTAAAAACTGTAACATTTCCCAGCCTAACAAGCCCATTTAAATCAAACAGCTGAATTATATATTTACAAATACGGTTTGAATTCTGGGATCCAGGAGAAACTTTAGCTTCATTTGTTGAAAACAGCCATATTTTCCATAAAATTAAGTTGTGTCAAGTGCAATTCCCACTAAACTTCCCCCTTACTCTTGATTTATGCCTATTTTTCTGTGGGCTAATCCACATCAAGGTTTTAACTGCTCTTCCCTAAAGGACAGGTACTGTGTCCTTTGAATCTGCTTGATTAAATACTTTGGTTGTTATTAAAATATGCTCAGTATTTTGAGCAAAATTGAAATCTAATAAATTATAATCTACAAGACACATGAGTCATCTGTTATCAAACACCTTCTCCTGTGGCTTGATGGAAGCCATGAGGAATGGGAGGAAAATGGTAAAACTGACAAGAGGATCAAGAAATAAAAGCCAAGATCATTGCTGAGAACACAGAAACATCCAGTTAGGACTGAAGGACACAACTGAAGTCCAAACAGAGAAAGGACACATTGCCTCAAGCATCAAAGAGTTGAGCTGGCGGGGTACCTGGGTGGCTCAGTCGGTTAAACACCCGACTTTGACTCAGGTCATGATCTTGTGGTCCCTGAGTTCGAGCCCTGTGCCAGGCTCTGTGCTGACAGCTCAGAGCCTGGAGCCTGCTATTCTGTGTCTCCCTCTCTGCCCCCTCCCTGCTCATGCTCTCTCTCTGTCTCTCAAAAATAAATAAATGTTAAAAAAAATTTTTTTTAATTTCATTTAAAGAGTTGAGCTGGCTATCTGAACCCCTTACTGCAAGATGATAGAGTAAAATGCAGTTAGATAAAGAGATCTGATGGAGCAAAAGAAACCAGGGCTTAGAAAGACTTCAATTGTTCAAAAATAATCAAATGAAAACAAGACAGGCCATGTATTTTAACTTCTCCTATCAGAGTTTATTCCCTGAGAGTCCCAGTCCAGAATTTCTAGGAATTAAGGCAAGAAAACAATGCCACTCTTAAGCTCCTGCACCATGCAGAAAGTTTCCCAGAGAAGTAATATTTGAGAACTCACAGAGTTACCTGACCAGGGGCTATATAAAATTTGTCAGTTCCCTCAAAGCTACAACCAAAAATAACCATACACAGATTATCTTAAAAGGAAGTCTCTAAGCAGCTAAAACCTTTCAATGGAATAGTAGTCTAACAGAAACAGATCCTATACTGTGACTATAGGAACTAGGCCTCTGAGAAACCATTGGACCATTCTACCTAAAACTCCAGTTTACCCATTAGAAGTCAATTTCTAGAAACATTAATGACCTGTTGTTTACCATGAAAAGAATGCTTTTCATGTATTTTCACTTGTTCCTTTCTTTGCTCTTGAGATGAATGTTTCTTTCTCACATGTCAAAAATATTTTCAGTGGATTTCCTGACTCTTGTCATCAATGCAAATCTCTGCCCCCCACTCCCTTAATTCCTTCTTGGTAAATAATGTTAATCTTCCAACAGGAAGTAGAGTACATTATCATCAAGCACCTATTATTCAGCCTCCTTACTTACAAAGAAAGTTACAGGGCCACCTTATACATTTGGAATTCCTTAAAGACACTTGTTTTTTATTAAAATACTTCTTTCTATATACATAAATAGATAAAATCTGTGAAGAATTCCTGAAGCATGAATTCAGCTTACATTGAAGAGTTAAAAATGTATCAAAATGTACATAATGATGGCTAATCTACATAATGTCTCCCATCAAATTTATCACTGTTCTTCAAATGTAGAGCACATGCTGGCATAAAATGTACTGCATCCCAGCAATTTTGAAATTTTGCTTCAAAACATTGCTCAGTAGTATTTCTCAGCGGACATGTTACAGGACCACGTGAGTCACTGTTAGGCAGGTGGCTGAAGAATGCCAATTACAGGTAAGCCTCGACTGCTCAGAGTGCCTCTCCAGAGACTGCTGCATTCCCCATAGGTATTCAGGGAAGGACACTATTTAAATACAGAGACACCTCAGCTTAAAAAGTATGGGCAAATACATGCTTGACTTGGTCTTATAACCTACAGACAATGCATCAGAATAAAAATATTACGAATTCATACATCTTTTCAAAAGAGAAACCTAATACAGAAACAGCAATAGTTACAAGTGATAATCATCAGATGGAAATAATTTCCATGAAGCTTGTCTCTCTGGAAGAGATGGGGACAAGGCAAGTGGTCAAGAAGGAAACACATGTGCTTTTAACTTCATAGGAAAATCAGTGTTCAGTTCCATGTTGCCATATGGATCCTCTATTTGAAATTACTGCCCAAATGCTTTACTGAAACTCCGCTTCTGGCCTTTGTTTTGGAATCTGTTACTTTTGTTGCCACCTCCTGATCGCTGTCCTCTGAAGCTTCGATTTCCTTCCCGTTGTCCCCTGAAGTTTCTGTTTCCTTCTCGCTGTCCCCTGAAGCCTCGACTGCCTTCCCGCTGTCCCCTGAAGCCTCGATATCCTTCCCGTGGTCCTTCTAGCTCTGGTTGCTCCGTGGCCACAGATAGCTGCCAGCGACGTGAATCATGCCATTTCTCCTATGGAGAGATAGTATTATTTTACCTGCTCTGATTTTTATTGAACTTGATTTTAAAAAGCATGAGAAAGACAGTATTTTTGCCCTTTCTCTAAAGAAAAAGCAGATTGATAACCTAAGTGTTTAAAATTTAAAAGGTCACTGGTTAGGGGCACCTGGGTAGCTCAATCAGTTAAGCATCCAATTCTTGATTTCGGCTCAGGTCATGCTCTTGCGGTTTGGGAATTCGAGTCCCGCATCAGGCTGTGAGCTGACAAGCGCGAAGCCTGCTTGGAATTCTCTATCTCCCTCCCTCTCTGCCCCTTCCCTGCTCTCTTTCTCTCTCTCAAAAATAACTAAGCATCAAAAAAAAGCTTTCTTTAATAAAATAAAAATAAGAATAAATAAAAGGTCACTGGTTAAAAATAATACAACCTTCAGGGCGCCTGGGTGGCTGAGTCAGTTAAGTGTCTGTATCCCCAGCTGTCAGGTAGTAAAACATGCAAATATACCACAAACCCATATCTCACAGCAGTACTAAATGAAGATAGAGCAATTCAAGGTGTCTATGTAAACCCCATACAACATACACAGGAGGAAAAAGCTAGATACTGTTCATAACTCTATAGATAAAGGAAAGAAGGAAAACAGGCTGAATAAGAAAAATATATGAATAAAAAGGCTAGGAGAAAAAAATACTAAACTTCATTAACTCTTAATTGTCTTTTAGTAAAGGGACTAGAGCTGTTGATTCCTTTTCCATTATTCTGTGTTTTCAATAATGAACGTTTTACAACTTAAATGTTAACTTCAAAATCCAAGAGAAAGAATACCTGTATTTCTGTTACTGCTGCAGTAGGGACATCAAAGCAAACCCCCTGGAAATCAAAACAAATCCCAAGTTAATTCAGCCTTTCACCACAATTGTCAGTGTGCTCCAAAAGACCATATAATATTCAAAATTATATTCAAAAACAAAACCAAAAAAACCCTCCAGGTATGAATTTTAGATGGGACTTTCAACCAATGCCAACACATATCATACCTCCCAAAAGCACAACAGCAAAAACCCAAGGATACTTTAAAAAGGGAGTCAAAATGATTTAGAACTGGCTAGAGATCATTCTTGGCTATCATACTGCTAATTCCTCAAGTAGCTATTAGCCACATTTTAGAGCTGAAGAAACAGAGGTTTGGAGAGGCTAAGTCAAAGGCCCCCAGCTGGGAAATAGAGCAGGTTTTAAACATCTTTTCAGTATGGCCCCAAAACCAATGGTCTACCTTAAAATACACTGCTTTCTGTAAGAAAAAGTGTCTACTATTCAGGATGACCTAACTAAAAGTAGAAAACTAAATGATTTTCCATTGTTAATTTTCTAGGTTTTCACAATTCACCTTGCTCTAATAAAAAGGTTTTTATAGTACTTTTGGGGCACCTGGGTGGCTCAGTTGGTTAAATGCCGGACTCTGGATTTCAGCTGAGGTCACGATGTCACAGGTTTCTGAGTTCCGGCCTCTGTGATGACAGCATGATGCCTGCTTAGGATTCATTCTCATTCTCTCATTCTCTCATTCTCATTCTCTCTCTCTCTCTCTCTCTCTCTCTCTCTCCCCACTCTCTCTCTCTCTCTCCCTCCCCCTCTCCCTCCCTTCCCCCCCAGCCCTGCACGCACGCATGCTCTCTCTCACAAAATAAACATTTCTTTTTAAACAAAAAAATACAGGCGCCTGGGTGCCTCAGTTGGTTGAGCGTCCAACTTTTGATTCCAGCTCAGGTCACGACCTCACGGCTCATGGGATCAACCCCCTCATTGGACTCTGGGCTGACAGCGTGGAGTCTGCTTGGGATTTTCTCTCTCCCTCTCTCTCTGGCCCTCCCCTGCTCTCTCTTTCTGTCTCTAAAAATAAGTAAACTTAAAAATATATATTAAAAATACAAAAATAAACACTTTATAGGACCATAGCAGTGCCATCACCTCCAGTTAAGGAGATCCTATTTCTTGGTTTCCACAAATGTAGTTAGAACCACCCCTGCAACGGACACAGGCACTCCTCTTCCCTAGCTATCTTTAATTGCAACATTTTATGAGGAACACCCCACTTCCACCCAACAACTCACCCAACCATAACCACAGGTCGCATCAGGTACTGATGGATTTTGCCACTTGTGGGGATCATCATTCACAAAATTATTACGTATTTAACACCAGCCACTCACTGAAGTATAAAGATAACTAAAAAATCATTTTTGCCCTTGAGTACATCATAGGCTTCAAGGCTCTCGGTCAATAAGCAAGCCCAGCAAGATAAAATTTGCCTGAATAAAGGCACGCCCTAAAAACCCCGAAGTATGGATATGGTGCCCCCGACTCTACTGTACGGCCAGGGAAAGCTTCACAGGGAGACTCAAGGTTAAGCCACCCCACAAATAACGTGGAGGAAAAAAAAAATACTATGAACACCGGGTTGAGCCACTTAGAATGACAGAAAGCAAGGTGTACTTGGCACTGCTGGAGTGGAGGTACTAGCAGTGAGGAGGCAGTAAGGGGAGCAGGAGCCTGCACGTGAAGACTCATCCGCCATGTGAAAGCTGAGACTGTAACCCATACTGTATGTGGAGTTCCTTAAGGAAGTAAACACAGACATGCAGCGAGGTGACGATAAACCAGATCTGGTTCTCTAAGCAAGTGGTTTACAAAGTACAGTCTACGCCCCCCGGGAAACCTGAGGTCTTTTGCGGAGGTTCCACAAAGTCAAAACAATTTTCCTAATACTAAAATATGTGTCCTTTCCACTCTCACGCTCTCATAAGCACACAGTGGAGTTTCCTGGACACCCATTTACCCGTGATGCTACCACAGCTCTGATGGCAAATGGAACGGTATTCTTGGGTTTTCGAATTCCAGTTTTCATTTCTAACACAGTAAACACTAATAGATACAACCCACACAAACAAAAGCTTTTTGGTCTCTCACCATTCATTAAGAACGTAAAAGGGTCATGAGACCAAACAGTTTGAGAACTGCTGTCCTGGTCTACCATTAACTGACAGCAAGACTCAGAAGAAAGAACATCAGGTTTGGAAGGCAAGATTTAAAATTTTAGTTTTCGGGGCGCTTGGGTGGCTCAGTTGGTTAAGCGTCCGACTTCACTCAGGTCATGATCTCACAGTTTGTGAGTTAGAGCCCCGCATCGGGCTCTGTGCTGACAGCTCGGGGCCGGAAGCCTGCTTCGGATTCTGTGTCTCCCTCTCTCTCTGTCCCTCACCCGCTCACACTCTGTGTCTCTATCTCTCAAAAATAAACAAACATTAAAAAAAATTTTTTTTAATTAGAATTTTAGGTTTGAATTAAAGATTCTGAATTCAATTTTGAATAATTTTATGTTGTTTAATAACCCCATCTGAGAAGAAATGTCAGGGAAGCAGCTGGGACTTCATGTCCGGCACTGCACGCAGATAGTTCAGGCTAAAGATACCAGATGAGGTAGTTGTCCGTCACTAAGTGGCAACTGAGGGTCAGGGATGACATCGCCTAGCGAAGACTATATACAGAGCAAAAAGATGCACCATCCCCACACCACAGGGAGAAGCCTACATTTGGTGTTTTACTGTCCACATTAAGCTACTGAACCAAAGCAGGGTCACAACATTACTTACCTGCTTTCCTTTGAGAAAAACCATTCCCTTCACTTTGGAATCAATTTCTTCACCCAGCTGCTCTTTAAGTTCCTTCCAAGCATAACTAATGTTTGGCATTTCAATCGAGCATCGTAAGATCATGGTCACAAAGCCCTTAGAGAAAAAAGGGGAACAAAATTAGTCTCAAAAACAAACCTAACTGATAAAAAAAATTGCCCTCATGTTTCTAAACTATTTCTGGAAAAGTTCCTCCTAAAAGCATACACCACTCTCCCAACACAATCACATAAATTAGTACAAGACTGGGAACTCTGAACAAGACTGACGGTTTGTGCCAATGCTAGTGCCCCAGTTGTGACATTATAGTTTTGCAAAATGATACCACTGAGGGAAATTGGACAAAGTGTACAAAGGAATCTCTCCGTGTTACCTCTTAAAACTACATGTAAACCTACAATTGTCTCAAAAATTTCAATTAAGAAAAAAAAAAGGAAAAAATGCATATACCTTAAGTTTCTAGGTATACTGACCAAATGTATCATATGCTTTTATGTCTTTAAGTGGTTGAGGTTTTCTTTGGAGGATTAAAAAAACTGACATACAATTCACATACCATATCGTACACCATTTTAAAGTATACAATTCACGGGTTTTCAGTACATTCACAAGGTTTCAACCATCACCACTAACTAAAATTCCAAAATGTTTTATTACGCAAAAAATAAACCACATGCCCATTAACGGTCAATGTCATTGCCCCCAACTGAGACAGTAGAAATGAGTAATCTACTTTCTTTCTCCATGGAATTTGTTTATATATATATACGTATACATATACGTATACGTATACATATGTATATGTATATGTATATGTATATGTATATGTATATGTATATGTATACGTATACGTATATGTATATGTATATATATGCGCCTACCTTCAGACAAAAGTTAAAACAATTGGGAAGTCTAACTGAACCCTTTTAAATCCTGCTCAAACTCAAAATTACCCCAAGTGTCAGAGTTCGACAGAAAGCCTTACCGCATCTGAGTTGATCAAAGAGCGCTGGTCTACTGACGTGGCACCTGAAATATGGGCCAGTGCTGCTGCTAAGGCTTCCACGGCTCCCTTCTCCTCTATCAGTTTCTCAGCTGACTGCTTGAAGTGACCAATGGCAGTGGGAGGCACAGAATCCAAAAGCCTATGGTGTGATTGAGTATATTTGTTAGGAGAAAGGAAAGAGCGGACATATTTCATTTTCAAGACAACAGCATCTCAAGATAAATCAGTAACTTCCAAACCAAATCTTTTATATATCTAACACACATCACTTTGATGCAATGTATATGTATAATCACCACATTTCTGTAAAAATAAACCCATTCCTTAGGGTGCCTGGGTGGCTCAGTCAGTTAAGCATCCAACTCTTGATTTCAGGTCAGATAATAATCTCAGTTTGTGAGATCAAGCCCCATGTCGGGCTCTGCACTGACATTGTGGAGCCTGCTTGGGATTCTCTCCTTGCCCCTCCCCTGCTTATACTCCCTCTCCCTCTCTCAAAAAAGATAAATTAATTAAAAGATAAAAGAAAGAAAGCCATCCCTTTGATTACATCTAATTTGATTTTACTATCAAATTAAAAAAAGTTTCATTCTGGGGCACCTGGGTGGCTCACTTGGTTAAGCATCCGAGTCTTGATTTCTGCTTAGGTCATGATTTCAAGCCCTGTGTCAGGCTCTGCGCTGAGCATGGAGCCTGCTTAAGATTCTCTCTGCCCCTCTCCCCTGCTCGCATGCTCTCTAAAATTAATTAAACAAAGTTTTATCCCAAGGAAATAACAGAACAAATATCAAGATGTTCACCACAGTGTTATTTATGATATAGAAAGAGTATACTGACTTTGGCCTAGGTCTTGATCTCATGGTTTGTGAGTTCAGCCCCACATCTAGCATTATGCTGACAGCTCTGAGCCTGGAGACTGCTTTGGATTCTGGGTCTCCCTCTATCTGTATGCCCCTCCCCTGCTTGGGCACGTGGTCTCTCTCTTTCACAAAACTAAACATTAAAAAAAAATTTTTTTAAAGGGTACAAAACATGTAAGAAAATGGGACTGATTAAATAAACCATGAGACAGATATAATGGAACTCCATGCTGCTACTGAAAGTGATATTAAAGATGTTGAACATTTCTTTTCTTTTTTAAATTTATTTATTTATTTTCATAGAAAGCATGAGTGGGGGAGGGGCAGAGAAAGAGGGCGAGAGAGAATTCCAAGCCGGCTCCTCACTGTCAGTGCAGAGCCCAATATGAGGCTCAAACCCATGAACCGTGAGATCATGACCTGAGCCAAAGTCCAATGCTTAACTGACTGAGCCACCCAGGTGCCCCTGAACATTTCTTACAATAATAAGCATATGCTACTTTACGGATCAAAAAATACTATAGCTATCTCCATTCTTTTTTTAACTTTTTTTTAATTATTATTTTTTTAATATTTATTTTTGACAGAGAGAGAGACAGAGACAGAGAGAGACAGAGCATGAGCAGGGGAGGGGCAGAGAGAGAGGGAGACACAGAATCAGAAGCAGGCTCCAGGCTCTGAGCTATCAGCACAGAGCCCGACGTGAGGCTCGAACTCACAAACCACGAGTTCGTGACCTGAGCCAAAGTCGGACGCTCAACCAACTGAGCCACCCAGGCGCCCCTTTTTTAACTTATTTTTTTTTTTTAGTTTTAGAGAGAGGGAGAAAGAGCGTGCACACACCCAAGCAGGGTAGAGGAACAGAGGGAGAGAGAGAATCTTAAACAAGCTCCACACTCAGCATGGAGCCCGATGTAGGGCTCAATCCCAGGACCCTGGGATCACGACCTCAGCAGAAATCGTGAGTTAGATGCTCAACCAATTGAGCCACCCAGAGGCCCCTCCATTCTGCAATAAAAAGATTTATTTTTTATTTATTTATTATTTAAAATAGATTTAAGACTTCTAAATCAGGTTAAAAATGATAAGGACTTTTTATGAGACTACACACTTGTTAGAGAATCACTATTATCTTGGTGATAATAAATGTCACATCTTCAAAAGGACACAAATGAACAAGGCCACCCAAGGCAGCCTCTTTCAGCAAGACTGCTCCTTTACAGGACATCCTACATACACCACCAGCTTGTCCTCTTTTCTCTTTCCTGGCCATCTAATCCCAAATTTCCTTAAGTGGTGTCATAGGGAACCCTGTCTACAGAATACTGAAAGTATGCCATGCTAAAAAAAATTTTGAAAATTACTGAGTTAAATTATTTTCATTTGGAGAACTTTCCTGAGCCATTAATTAATATGGTAACACAAAGCATTTCCTTTGATCACAGACTTCTATTTATAAAAAATGTTTACTTATTTGAGAGACAGAGTGCACATGCTCTAAATAAACTCTGAAAAAAATTTTTTTTAAGTTTTATTTATTCTGAGAGAGAAAAAAAAAAAAACAGGAGCAGGGGAAGGTCAAAGGAGAGAAAGAAAGCAGGAGCAGGAGAGAGAGAGGAAAGAGCAAGAATCTCAAGCAGGCTCTGCACTGTTGGCATAGAACCTGATGCAGGGCTTGAACCCACGAACCATGAGATCATGATCTGAGCCGAAGTCAGATGCTCAACCGACTAAAACACCCAGGTGCCCCTCAGATTCAGTGGGTTTGTTTTTTTTTTTAATTTTTTAAGTTTATTTATTTTTGAAGAAGAGAGAGAGTGTGAGTGGGGGAGGTGTAGAGAGAGAGAGAGAGAGGGAGACACAGAATATGAAGCAGGCTCCAGGCTCTGAGCTGTCAGCACAGAGCACAACACAGGGCTCTAATGACCTGAGCTGAAGTCGGACACCCAACCGAGTCACCCAAGCTCCCCCAGATTCAGTGGTTCTCTTAAGCAGAGAATGTAGGCCACCATTTGGAAACGTTTGGAAAATAGTCAGGACCTTCTGGTTTTCGTAATGCCAACCCCACTCGCCCCCCAGCATACACCGCATAGCCAGAGAGGCTAAACAACTAACTATCCATCAATTTGTAGCACAATCCCATGAAATAATTCTCTTGCCCCCAATGCCAGTAGCACCTCCAGTGACAAACACTGTTAGTTAATCTAATCCTCACCATCTCGGAGTAACTTAAAGAAATAATCAATTCATTCCCACCAGTTGAGGAACTAGATTGATGATGATGTGAAGTATAATCTTGTGACCCAATCTAATCAATCTCCACACGGTAAGTGCCCATACTGTATCTAAGATATGGTTCCTTAAAACGCCCAAGACAAACCAAACTATTAATAATGGTTTCTTCTGGTGAACAGGATTGGGTAGGGATAAATACAAATTAGGACTTTTGTTTTGTAAAATTTTACTTAAGCACAGTCTATTTTTATTAACAAATAGGTTGTAAGTTGTCAATACATAAATCTGAAAGCCAAATCTCATTTCTGCACAAAGCTAGGCAGTAAATGGAACAAGCACTACAACAGACGTAGCAGTGGGTAGGAAACATACCTGATGGCATCTTTGCTGGAAGCTTTTATTATCTCCGTTGCAGAAGGAACACCTATTCGTTTAAATTTAATTCCCTACAAGAAAAAGAACCACAGTTTAATATACAATATGGCCATCAATTGTTTTCACTGAGATTAAATTCTCTAATTTTTTATATTACCAAACATACTTATTACACATTTAAAAGATAAACTTTTAATTTTAGAATGGTTTTAGGCTTACAGAAAAGTTGCAAATATAGTACGCAGAGTTCCTGTACACTATGCACCGAATTTCCCTATTATTAGTACTATGGTACATTTGCCACAGGCAAGAAACCAACACTGCAGCATTACTATTAACTGAATTCCAGAGTTTATTCGAATTTCACTAGTTTTTCTCCAAATACCCTTATTCTGTTCCAGTGACACATTACATTTAGTGATATGTTTTTAGTCTCCTCTGATCTCTGGCAGTTTCTGCCTTTCCTGATTTTTCATGACCTTGATAGTTTTAAGGAGTGCTGGCAAAGTATTTTATAGAATTCTGTCCCTCACTGTGAGGCTGCCTCGGGTTCTTTGCGTGCTCAAGACTGAGATTATGGATTTGGGGGAAGAAAACCAGAGATGAATGCTGTCTCATCACATCATTCTCAAGGCATATGCCAATCACTGCTATTAATGACAATCACCCTGGCCGGGGAGTGTTTGCTTTCTGCACTGTAAAGTGCTCCTCTCCTCCATAAGTCTGGATATGGGGAGAGATTAATCTGTCAGAAAAATCAGTCTCCTCTCTCCATTTTAAATTTATCCTTTTGGTTTTTAAGTAATTCCTATAACCCCCTAATCTATGCTTAAATATTTGGGGTGTGCTCATGTTATCATTGTCTGAAAACTGCCTTTCAAACATAAAAATAACCCATGTAATTGTAAATATAAAAACAAAACCACTGCTTTCAAATGCAAACTTATTTCATTCAAAATGGGCTTTATGTTATAGTACAATGTGTAAAACAACATGTACCTAATAAGCTTTCAGTTATGGCAACATGCTAGAAATAAAAACTTAAAATTAATAAAAAATCGAATAACAAAAAACAAAGACTGACTTTAGAATTCAACATTTGCTGAATGAAAAGCTAAGAACACAGTTTTACCGCTTTTTGCTCCACTTGTGCCAACTGATATTCTTCCTTGTGCTGATAAAAGCAGATGCAAATCCCCGTCCTTCCAGCTCTGCCCGTCCTTCCAGAACGATGAATGTAGGATTCCACATCCTATTGAAGTAAGAGACATGAGTGACACTGAACAAAACGAGACAAAGACCTGAGTGGTCTATGCAGAGGCAAGTGTGGTGGTTTTAATCTACACCCAGAATGTGCGGTTCTTTAGCACTTCAATTTAAATTAAAGAACTGTGACCATTTTTTAAAAAATCTCTAGAATAGCAGTTCCTATCCTATGGGCAAATCTGAAAAAAGCATCGTCTAAATAGTACTGTACTACAGAACCACGTAAGTAATTTCAATCTTCAACTTTGTAGTAACCCACTAAAAAGCTATAAAAAAAAAACTTAATGATACATCTTCTTTACTCAATATATCTAAAAGTTATATCACTTCAATATACTATCCACATAAAAAAACAGATCATTGAGATATTTTATATTCTTTTTTTGTATGTCTTCAAAATCCAGAGTACATAATAGAAAGTTTAAAATATAAACAAAACCCCAATGTGTATATTACATTTAGAACACACATGTCAATTCAGACTGTTTCCAGTGCTGAACAACTACACATAGCTGTGGCCATCAAATTGGACAGCACAGTTCTACAGGCTCCCTTAAACAACATGTATGTCACACACTAATCAGATTTCCTTTGTAAGAACTGGTGACTTCACAGTAATCAGGTATTTTTTCTATCATTGTAAAACAACCTTTAATCCTGAGGAGTCTGCCAATTTGTGGGGGTCCTCACATTTGAAGTGATGGGAGCAGAGCAGACTCCTTCAGACCAACTTTTACTTACAGGAAGCACTGTTCATACCACATAACCTGATGCTTCGGCCCCCTCCCTAAGAGGTTCTCATCACCCACAGAGGCTATTAATCACAGGTCTTTTTTCCCTTCTTTATCCTGTAGTTCATGGGTTTATGCTACCCTCACCCCGCCGGAGTCCTACCCATCTTCAAAGCCCAGTTCACAACTGCACTACCTGCACGAGCCAACCAAAATTCCCTTCAACAAGAAACAATCTTTCCAGCCTCTGGCCACTGACCACATTTCCACTCAACTATCAGTTCTGGGAGAAGGACCTCAGAAGAGGTTTGTTTTAAAAATCACCACAGCTTCGGGGCGCCTGGGTGGCGCAGTCGGTTGGGCGTCCGACTTCAGCCAGGTCACGATCTCGCGGTCCGTGAGTTCGAGCCCCGCGTCAGGCTCTGGGCTGATGGCTCGGAGCCTGGAGCCTGCTTCCGATTCTGTGTCTCCCTCTATCTCTGACCCTCCCCCGTTCATGCTCTGTCTCTCTCTGTCCCAAAAATAAATAAAAAACGTTGAAAAAAAAATTTAAAAAAAAAAAAAAAATCACCACAGCTTCCTAGCACTCAAAAGAGACAGCTATTACTAACCACATGAAACTAGACCATACAACTTCCAATTTGTTTTAGTATCCTCTCCCCCCAAAAACCAAAACCAAACAAAACTGTAGTATAGAACACTTACCTTTGGTGGAGAACTCTGTACAACCAGATCAACCTCAGGGATGTCTAACCCACGAGCAGCAACATTGGTTGCAACCAAAACTCCAAAATCACCATTTCTAAAACCTTTCAGAGTGATTTCTCTCTGCTTCTGAGGAATATCTCCATGTAATGACTGGGCGTCCTGCCAAAGAAGTAAACTGGCATAAGAACACCAGATCCAACAATCCAGCTACTTTTAACACAACAAATCAGGCCTGTAAGGACATTCGGATTTTGGTGATAGTTCTGCTGAAAATAACGTAAAGGGAAAAACATATGCCTTACACGAACAAGCCTCCAATTTTTTCTACTCCTTGGTCGTAGATCAACTGTGTCCAGCTATATTTACTAGGTAAAAAACACTAGACAGACTGATCAAACCTACTTTGTCAGTGTAACCTTGGGTTTGAGACACTGTTTCCTCATCTGTGAGAGGAGACTGTCAGATCAGGTGAACTCTAAAATGTTAATGGGGTCTATCAGTTGAAAGATGCTTCCTCCCTACAGGAAAAAGGGGGAAAAACCAACCTGCTTTATGGACACATTCTGTGACAACTCCTGGGCTTCTTTCTTGGTCTCGCAGAAGATGATAGTGCGCCCGTGAAAACCACTATATACTCGGATCACATCCCCAATAACTGCTGCCCTCTGAGTCCAGTGGCACTTGATAGCCAGGTGCTTATAGGAGTGGAAAAAAGATCTATTTAGTAAAGCCCACCTGGAAGCTGAAATCACCTGCTCAACACTAGCGGTGCTAGAAGCAATTGTTTAATATGGACTAGAGCAGACTGCTGCCACCACTGTGTAGAGAAAAAAACCCAAACTCATTAACACAGAGAGCCATTCCCCTTTCTCCAAAGAGCATCTGGTTCCTCTGTTTTCTGAACTAACCAGGAAAACAGAAGAAGAAATGCCATTCCCTTGATTCCTACAGGAAACCAAGTAATTGACCAGAGAAAAATTTCAGTATTTTTTTTGTCCTTTCATCCACTTAAAACTGCGATTAGTCAGTTAGCGTGCATGTCTATTCCTTGGGTGAAAGGAATTCTAGGTGCTGGGCCCTAAAATGAAAACAGCTTCAAAACAAAGTACTAGATATCTCTGCTACCCTCGAGTGTTTAAATTCTAGGTGTTGGGGCACCTGGCTGGCTCAATTGGTAGAGCATGCAACTCTTGGGATTGTGCGTTCAAGCCCCACATTTTGTGTAGAGACAACTTAAAAACATAATATTAAAAAAAAAAAAAGTCAATCAATTCTAGTGTAATTTCTTTCTATTTACAAAATTCAGACAGATTCCGAAAGATTTTGAAATCAGACTACCAGATAATGAAACTTAGAGAACACAGATAACCACACACAACACAAACAGAAATAGATCTTTACTTGGCTCCTCACATGGATTTAGTATTTATCTGGAAAAACAGTTTGTATTTTCCAGTCTTAATATTATCAGACAGGGAAAAAATGATATACAAAATTCTAACTGAATAAATCATTTACCTCCACAGTTATTGCCGTTTTCTGAGTCTTTTTACCGATGAGGTCCACCTGTTCATATGTAGATCTCATGTACTTCTTAGCAACGTTATATACCCAATGAGGGCAGGTTGCAGAAAAAAGCAATGTTTGGGGATTGTCTTCCGAATCTTTGGGGGGAAAAAAAGTCAGTATGAATAACCCAAATAAGCCTACACAGTACTCCACCTCACCCAGTTCTTCCCCAATCAACATGCAACAGCAACCACCTGAGGCCAAGCCAGGCACTGATGACACAGAAATGAAAGACACAAAGATTCCTAATGGGCAAAGAAATACTTCCTATGTAATTTATGTAAAGGAGACCTGAAATACCAAAAGTACTTTAAAATTATTTTGCTTTCTGACCCTGGCCTTTATGAACCATGAAGGAAATCTGTCCATTATGAGACCTGTCACCTGGAAAACACCTGTTCATCAAGACCAGTAACCACCTCGTTTAGATCACTAAGTAAATAACCTACAATAAACACCAACACAGATTAGATTCTATATTCGTCTATACTCTCTAGCATTTCCTGAGTATTTTGAGTTTAGAATTCCAGTCTATTCATTCTTTGAGGTCAGGTACTAAAAAACTTCCCTAGCCCCACCCCAGCCCCCCTTTTTTAGTTTGCTCTTTGAATAACACTGCATTTTCATACAGTATTTCAAATGGTGGAGTAAATAAGTAGAGCCCTTTTGGAGAGCAACTTGACAATGTACATCGAGAAACATGAACTATTTATAACTTTCAACTCAGTAACTTCATTTCTGGACATCTACCCTAAAAAATAAATTCCAAATACTGAGGCATGAAGGAAGCTATTTGCATACATATGTCTATAGGCAGAATTATTTGTATTATCTAAAAATCAAAATACACAGATGGAATTAAATCATGGCAAAACCTCTTCATGGAGTGTAATGCCAAATTTTTATATGCATGATAAGATTATAATTAACACACACACATATGCAACAATAGTACAAAGTCAGGAAGAAACAGACCAAAAGCAAAACATGCCAAGCTGGCAGAGTATCAAATTTTCTTCTTTTATCTTTTACTTTCCCCATTATTATGTGATAAATCATGTTTTGTTTTTTTTTTTTAATTTAAGTTTCCTAAATAAAATAAATCATCCCCCAATTTAAGGCTTCATTTAACTCTTAGAAGACCACTTAATCACCACCCTTCCTGTAATCCTTTTATCACTTCCTTGAATTTGGAGCTTACCTTTCTTGTATGCCACACTTAAAATCTCTTCCACTTGATCAGCAAACCCCATATCTAACATCTGGTCAACTTCATCCAGGACAACATGCTTAAGTTTGGTGAGATCTAGCTTGCCATTCTGCAGGTGGTCTTTGATACGACCTGGGGTCCCAACCAGGATATCAATCCCATTCCGCATGCGTTCAACTATAAAAAACATCAATAAGATATACTAGGTTTTAAATCCTTTTATTAGTCTCAGGTACCAATTAAATATATTTTATTCTAAAATGTTAACTATAATACAAGGTAATATGCTAAGTATCAAAGATAAAGATACTCAAGGCACTCCTGAATCTAGTGGGAAGAACAGATAAGAAGTGACAGTCCAGAAAAATGTACCAGTGGGAGATGGAAGCACCAGGAAAGAAGGACTTCCTTGGTAACACAAAGTGTCAAGGTTTCACAGACAAACTGAGAATGAGAATCTTTTTTTTGTTTAAGTTTATTTATTTTGAAGGAGACAGGGAGGGAGAAAGGGAGGGAGGGAGGGAGAGGGAGGGAGGGAGGGAGAGAGAGGGGGAGAGAGAGAGAGAGAGAGAGAGAAAGAGAGAGAGAGAGAGAGAGAGAGAGAGAGCAAGCGAGCACAAGTGGGGGGGAGGAGCAGAGAGAATCTCAAGCAGGTTCCACGCTCTCAGAGCAGAGCCCAACATGGGGCTCAATCCCACAAACCATGAGATCATGACCTGAGCTGAAATCAACAGTTGGTCACCCAAGTGACTGAACCACCCCAGTGCCCCTAGAATGAGAATCTTAAAGAAATACGAGCAATCTCTATCAAAATAACCCAGCATTCTTCACAGAGCTAGAATAAACAATCCTAAAATTTGTATGGAACCAGAAAAGACCCGCATAGCCAAAGCAATCCTGAAAGAGAAAACCGAAGCTGGAGGCATCACAATAGCAGACTTCAAGCTGCATTACAAAGCTGTAATCATCAAGACGGTAAGGTATGGGCACAAGAACAGACACTCAGATCAATGGAACAGAACAGAGAACCCAGAAATGGACCCACAAACTTATGGCCAACTAATCTTTGACAAAGCGGGAAAGAGTATCCAATGAGTAAAGACAGTCTCTTCAGCAAATGGTGCTGGGAAAACTGAACAGCGATATGCAGAAAAATGAACCTGGACCACTTTCTTACACCATACACGAAAATAAACTCAAAATGGATGAAAAACTTAAATGTAAGATAGGAAGCCATCAAAATTCTCGAGGAGAAAGCAGGCAAAAACCTCTTTGACCTCGACCGCAGCAACTTCTTACTCAACACGTCTCCAGAGGCAAGGAAAACAAAAGCAAAAATGAACTCTTGGGACCTCATCAAAATAAAAAACTTCTGCACGGTAAAGGAGACAATCAGCAAAACTAAAAGACAACCGATGGAACTGGAGAAGATATTTGCAAATGACATATCAGATAAAGGGTTAGTATCCAAAATCTATAAAGAACCTAGCAAACTCAACACCCAAAATACAAATAATCCAGTGAAGAAATGGGCAAAAGACATGAATAGACACTTCTCCAAAGAAGACATCCAGATGGCCAGCTGACACATGAAAAAAATGCTCAACATCATCATCAGGGACATATAAATCAAAACCACAATGAGATTATCACCTCACTCCTGTCAGAATGACTAACATAAACTCAGGCAACAACAGATGTTGGCGAGGATGCAGAGAAAGAGGATCCCTTTTGCATTGCTGGTGGGAATACAAGCTGGTGCAGCCACTCTGAAACAGTATGGAGCTTCCTCAAAAAATTAAAAATAGAACTACCCTAGGAGCCAGCAATTGCACTAGTAGGTATTTATCCAAGGGATGCAGGTATGCTGTTTCGAAGGGGCACATGCACCCCGATGTTTATAGCAGCACTATCAACAATAGCCAAAGTATGGAAAGAGCCCAAATGTCCATCAACGGATGAATGGATAAAGATGCGGTATATATATATATATACACACACAATGGAGTATTACTCAGCAATCAGAAAGAATTAAATCTTGCCATTTGCAACTATGTCGATGGAACTAGAGGGTACTATGTTAAGCAAAATTAGTCAGAGAAAGACAAACATCATATGACTTTACTCATATGAGGAATTTAAGATACAAAATAGACGAACTAAGGGATGGGAAGCAAAAATAATATAAAAACAAAACATAAGAGATTAAACATAGAGGACAAACAGAGGGTTGCTGGAGGGGTTGTGGGAGGGGGGAAGGGCTAAATGGGTAAGGGGCATTAAGGAATCTACTCCTGAAATCATTGTTGCACTATATGCTAACTTGGATGTAAATTTTAATTTAAAAAAAAAAAAAAAAAAAGGAAGAAAGAACTGTATACACAGTAGGGTAATCAGGTATAGAAAGAATGAGACAGGGTAGAAGGGTAAGTATTCCCAGAAGGCACAGAGATGGTCAAGAAAATGGAATTCAGTATAATGAGGTGAGGTGGTTAATAATGCAATTTTTTACTGAACTGCTCTTGCAGTCTAGGGGTCTCACCAGGCACTCTACATTCTCCAATTCAATCCTCATAACACCCCTGGCAGGGTGAATTCAGTAAACTTATTTTTTCACACAAGCAAACGAAAAGAAAAATCAAGCACCCTGAACTTCAAATCACACTGTGAGCAGAGTCTAAATTCAAACGTACACTTTCTGATGCCAAAGCCTAGTTCACTCAATCAAAGCTGGAAAGAAATAGTCACAAGCATTGCATGCCAATACTAACATTTTTAATGCCTTAAATCCCTTCCTGAATTATATTATCTGCTCTACCTAATAAAGCTTCCAGGTCTTGAACTGGTAAGTAACGGAATCCTACAATAGGGGCCTGCAACATTTGGCCCCTGGGCTCAGAGGAAGGCCCCCCTACAGCAAGAAACAAAGACCCCAAAACAGCCAGATCCATCCTCTCTGACAGATAAAAAGAGTAACTCTGAATCATGACCTTCTAGTTCTAAGAGCCCCCTGGACTCTATCCTCTTGGGTTCAGTAAGATACCTTTGTAGCCTCCTTTAGATAAACATAGGCAAATAACACAAAACTCCAAAGAACTATATACAGGATTTTACGCATCATTATGCAGGACGATGTTCTTGACCATCTTTAAACAGTAATGACGAAAGAGGGGCGCCTGCATCGTGTTGGTTGAGCGTCCAACTTCAGCTCAGGTCATGATCTCATGGCTGGTGAGTTCGAGTCCTGCACTGGGCTCTATGCTGACAGCTCAGAGCCTGGAGCCTGGTGCTGTATCTGCCTCTCTCTCTGCCCCTCCCCTACTCACACTATGTCTCTCTCTGTCTCAAAAACAAACATTAAAAAAAAACTTTTTTTTTTTTTTTTTTTTTAACATTTATTTATTTTTGAGACAGAGAGAGACAGAGCATGAACAGGGAAGGGTCAGAGAGAGGGAGACACAGAATCCGAAACAGGCTCCAGGCTCTGAGCTGTCAGCACAGAGCCCGATGCAGGGCCCGAACTCACAGCCCTCACGGACCGCAAGATCATGACCTGAGCTGAAGTCGGCCGCTCAACCGACTGAGCCACCCAGGTGCCCCTAAAAAAAAACTGTTTTAAAAACAATGATGACAAAAGAAAACTACTATAAAAGACTAAACCAGGTAAAGACAGATGTCAAGGTCAGAGAAAGCCTACCAGGGCACCCAACAATGGTTGGCATTTTCCTTCCCTCACTTTTCGATTTACTTACTTTGACCTCCATAGGGAGTTCCACCATAAAAACAAGCCACTGCCAGCTTTCTTGTGATGTCACTGAAGTCTCTGCTTACTTGATTGGCCAACTCCCTTGTGGGTGCAAGAACCAGTACCTGAAAAGGAAAAACTAATCATTGAATTCAAAGTATCGTGAAGTACTTGTTTCTTAACAAATTTGAAATTCATCAGAAGGTTCAACTCATCCTACCAAGTATTTTCAAAACATCTATTATGTGCTCTGCAACATAGTTTCGTGTGGGGAAGGATCATAAATGTAATACAGTCCCTGACAAATCTACTCAGAAGAAAAGTTTGTGATCCTACCAATCAGAAGAGAAGTAGATGCCCAAACATGTGATGCTCCAGGAGGGCTGCCCGGGAGTAGGCTGGAGGAAGTGAGGAGTTTCGTGGAGCTGTTACTACTTAAAAAAACCATTCCAGGGGCGCCTGGGTGGCGCAGTCGGTTAAGCGTCCGACTTCAGCCAGGTCACGATCTCGCGGTCCATGAGTTCGAGCCCCGCGTCAGGCTCTGGGCTGATGGCTCGGAGCCTGGAGCCTGTTTCCGATTCTGTGTCTCCCTCTCTCTCTGCCCCTCCCCCGTTCATGCTCTGTCTCTCTCTGTCCCAAAAATAAATTAAAAACGTTGAAAAAAAAAAATTAAAAAAAAAAACAAAAACAAAAAAAACAAAAAAAAACCATTCCAGGGAAAGCAACAACTCGAGTAAGGAGTAACACCACTGAGGATAACAACATTAACTAATCTTTGGGCTTTTACTGTCTCAGGCTCTACTACACACTTACTACACATTCTTCTGTAATTCTCACAAGTTACTGACCTACCTGACAACTGTACCTATAGTAAACACACACAAGATTTTGAACCAAAAGGCTAAGAAGCAAAGCCTGGATTTAAATTCAAACAGCTGGGCTCCAAAACCTGTCGACTGAACCTCTACATTACAGTAAACTTAAAGTAGAACAAAGAAAAGTTAAGGCAGGACCAACATGGTGAGGGGCTTTGAATCCCAGAGCAGTTGGAGTTTGACCTAACAAGACATAAAATGTGAAACTACTACAGATCCTTAAGTAGGGTAACAGCATGAAACAAGTGTGACTTAAGAACAGTGTTCACTAATTCATCAGATACATTCACCCAACAGATATTTACTGAACATCCACTACGTGTAGGCTGGAATAACTCCAAGTGCTGGAATAATTCATTTGTTTAATGCTGCATTTGTTTACAGCAATAAACAATGAATTAATGAGGGGTGAGTATGGACACTGGAAGGCCAGTAAACAAATGAGGCAGGGTCAGAAAGTCAAGCACAAGAACCCATAACCATGATGACCACATAGGCATTTCAGTGAGGTTAAGGTTTGTCAAATGCCAGTTTCTCCAGAAATGAACCTGATGAGCACCAGCCTGACCAGGAAGCTTGGCCTCTTCACCTCTTTGAGTACCCCTCCTTCTACTCATGCATCTCTACTTAAAACTGCTTTTTCCATCTAGGCAAAAATAGTCAGACACTTGATCAAACCTGTGAGCTGCAGGGGCATCTAATAGTTTGAAGGGAACACAAAGAGCATTAACAATACAGGCAGTCACAACCATGGGGCAGATTACAATATTTAAATACACAGGTTTGTGGCCAACAATCTTAAGAGAATAATCCTGCTTTAGCTTCAAATAAAGATCTCAAGATACCAAAAAAAAAAAAAAAAAAAAAAAAAGGAAAGGAAAGGAAAAGGAAAAAACACTTTAAGGAGAACCCAGTAAAAAACTATACTACAGATTTGGAGCCCCTGAGGTCTGTGTTAAAGATAGTTACCCGAGGGGCACGGCCTCTTTTCCGGTCTTGTAGTTCGCCCTGAAGTTTCTCAATCAAAGGGATGGCAAAGGAGAAGGTCTTCCCAGTTCCTGTCCGTGCCTGTGCAATTAAGTCCTTTCCACTATAGACATGGTGAAATGTCTTTGCTTGTATCGGAAACAGAAAGGTCACCCCACGGCCTGTGAACAAATTTACCATGTTACCTGACATTGCAGTTCTTAAAATCCCAGCCATGTTTCTGGTCCTAGAGAATTAAAGAATTCTACTTTCTTGTCAATATCTACAAAGTCAGGCTCCAATGTATTCTGGTAGTGAAGAATCTGCTTGACTGAAAAATATCAACAAACTTTAAAGCACCAAATTAGGGGTGCCTGGGTGGCTCAGCTGGTTGAGCATCCAACTTGATTTTGGCTCAGGTCACGATCCCAGTGTCCTGGGATTGAGCCCCACATCAGGCTCCGTGCTTAGCATGGAGCCTGCTTGAGACTGTCTCTCTCTCTCTCTCCCTCTGCCTCCCTCCCCTACTCTTGCACTCTCTAAAAAATTTAAAAAAAATTAAAGTACCAAATTATAGCAAACATTTTTTTTTAGAATTTAGTTACTTGTCGTGTAATCTCATCCATAGGTCAACAGAAGCCCCAAATCTGGATTTGCAGTCCAGACTATGCCACACCTGATTCAGAAAACACCTACCCACACATGTGACTACCTAGTTTGTTCAGAGGCACACCGCTAGGCTGAGTTCTGAGTCAAGTTGGTATTATGAAGAGATGCCTCACGAAGCGGGAGAGAATAACAAAGAAAATATGAACCATACAAATAAATGGCATGAACCATTTATTTGTACCAGAACAATCAGTCCTCACACTTCTGAATATACACATTGGTTTGAATAAAATTTAATCACCTATTTAAGAGACAGCAAAGCCATCACCAGTATGGTCCTATACTATATATACAGATCTAAGTTATTATGTGGTTCCACATATTGTCCTTCATCTCAACAAAAATAGTGGAGTGCTTCCAAATAATATATAGTAACATTACACAATAGTTCCAAAATATTACCTTTGAGAAGTTTAATGGTCTCTTCAGATATGGGAAAATTAGAGAAAGCTCCTTCTTTTTGTTCCACAGGTATTTCCTATCAAGTAAAGGGCCACAGAAAGAAATCAGTAACTTTAATCCCACAGGTAGTCACAGAGACGCCTTCTGAGAAAGAAACAAAAGAACCTATTCGAAAACATCTCTTCTAAATCAACCACAAAGACAGAGAAACTTTGGTAGGTAAATTAAGATCCAAAAAGGAAATCATAATCATCTATAAAACCCTAACAAAAGGAAAATGCAAATATATACTGTAGATATACTACGTGTGGCTAGTAAAGGCAGATTCAGTCTCAACTAAGAACTATTCTGTTGCCATCCCATACCAATATATAGGAGTCCTCCATTATCCACAGGGGAGACCCCTAGTGGATACCTGAATAGTACAGAACCTTAAATATACTGTTTTCTACTATGCACACATACCCAAGATAAAGTTTAACTTATAAATTAGGCACAGTAACAAACTAATGACAATAACTAATAATAAACTGGAACAATTATAACAATAGATCATGATAAAAATTATGCAAATGTGGTCTCTCTCTAAATATCTTCCTGTACTGCACTCCTACTTCTTGCGATGATACAGGATTGATAAAATGCCTCTGTGATGACATGAAGTGAGGTGAATGACGTAGGCATTGTGATGCAGCATCAGGCTACTACTGTCCTTCTGACAATGTGTCAGGAGGAGAATCATTTACTCTTGAACGTGGTTGACAGGGGGCAATTGAAACCCCAGAAAGAAAAACATCAGATGAGGGGGGACTACTATACTGCTGAACAGGTCATTAACCCTTTTGCATAGCCACATCTTTCACATATATTCACAGAAAATAAGAAACAAACATTTATGACAAAGTGGTCACTGTGGCATTATTTGATAGTAAAAAATTTAAATGCTCAATACAGGAATTAAGTGATTTTCTAAACATTTATATAATGGATTATGGAACCAATGAAAATATTTATTATTTAGGGGTGCCTGGGTGGCTCAGTCGGTTAAGCGCCGACTTCGGCTAAGGTCATGATCAAGCGGTTCATGGGTTCAAGCCCCCATCAGGCTGTGTGCTGATAGCTCAGAGCCTCAAGCCTGCTTCGGATTCTGTGTCTCCCTCTCTCTACCCCTCCCCCGCTCATGCTCTTTTTCTTTTTCTCAAAAAGTAAACATTAAAAAAATAGAATATAATGTTTAAATAAAAGTGGAAAGGCAGGAGACAAGATTGCATATAGTACAATCCTAATCTGATAAAAAATAGTTATATATATATACGTCTATATATATATACATATATATATACATATATATACGTCTATATATATACGTATACGTATATATATATATATAAAGTACTATAAAGAAACAGCATTCAACAACAGGTTACCTCTATACCTAATGAGTATTTAATATTTACTGAATTAATGAATGCTGAAATTCTAGGGAACTTTTTGTTTTTAGCAAACAAAATGTTTTTATGTTTTTTATTATTTTGAGAGAGAGACAGCAAGTGGGGAAGGGGCAGCAGGAGAGGGAGACACAGAATCAGAAACAGGCTTCAGGCTCTGAACCGTCAGCACAGAGTCTGACCTGGGGCTCAAATCTACAGAACCATTAAGATCAGAACCTGAGCCAAAGTCAGATGCCATCCAGGTGCCCCAAATTTCTATATTTTCCTAATTCTGTAAATCACTTATTTATAATCAGGAAAAAAATTTATTTATTTACCTATTTATTTTGAGGGGCACCTGGATATGAACCAAGGAAAAAAAATTTAAATGTTGATTATGACCTATGGCAAACAGAAAATTATTAGAATTAGGATTTCTTTGATGACTGAGTTTCTGAAAAGTAACAGAACTACTTCCAAGTGGACATCCAATCATCGGGTTCAACTTGAGTTAATGGTCAACCAAAAACTTATGCAAAATCAAACAAAATCCTTTTCAGTAGCTCTACTAATTAAGATTTTTTGGTGAAACCCCTCAGAGGGAAGCTAGGGCCTATCTGCATAACTATAATCTCTCCTTTTAATTTCTGACTTGCAAATAAGCAGACGTGGAGAGAAGACATTCCCTAAACTTAAATAGGCCTGTTTCTTTGCAAAGGAAACATTCTAACTTTAAGCTATTTTTAAGATTAAGTCTTACCCTGAATGCAGGCAGCATGCAGCTCAGGGGACCCCCCATGAAGTGTCAACACATCAAATTTTCTCCTGCTTCTGTTGCCTCTAGGTAGCAATTACCTACTTATTTATCTGAAACCACAATGAAAGATACACTCTACATATGAAAATGCAACTTTACCTGCTCTAATTCACTGTTACTTTCTTCACTGGAGTTAGAGACAGGTCCAGAATGAGGGAATCCATTCTTCAGTTTGGGGCTTTTCTCTCCAATGTCTCCATTCATTTCCTTTTCTTTTTTCATCTTCTTCGGCTTAGGAGCACCTATTTCTTCTTCAGAAGGCTCCTCACTTTTCATTACTTTTTTGGTTTTAGGAGAAACAACTTTCTTTTCAAAGGACTCCTTTGGTTTCTTCACACTTTTGGTTTTAGGAGAAATAATGTCATCCTGAGATGGCTCCTCTTTCTTTTTTGCCTTTTTGGATTTAGGAGAATTCATGTCAATCTCAGAAGACTCGGCTTTCTTTTTAATTTTTTTGACTTTGGGGGAAATAGTTTCTTCCTTTACTTCTGTTGCCTCTTCAGTCTTATTAGACTTTGGCTTCTCTTTTTTACCCTTCTAAGAAATTAAAACATACAAACTACTGAGCAAAGCATGTATACATTTGTATGATGCATCAATTCTCGATTATTTCAAGATCATGTAATTATGAAGAACACAATTTTGGGGCATTTTTCAACGTCTGTACCTTCTCCTTTCAATAAGACAAAACACTATGCTTTTTAGTACCATTTCTTAGTTATATGGAAATAAGTACATTGTATATCAATGACTTCATGAGCTCAGAAGAGAATGCCTCTTGGCAACTATTTAATTCATGTTGGTTGAACAAGTTGTAAAATCAAGTTTTCATAAGGGATTTGGGGTTTCTTATGGGATGCTCCAAGAGTCGTCAAGAGGTACAACTACAGAAAGTGATCAAGTACAGTTTAATTTAATTCTAATAGAGCAATGAGGCCACATATGTCCACAGATGGACAATATTAAGCAGATTTCTTTCTCTGCTAGAATTCATAATATCTGTCTTGGCTATGTAACAAGTGCAAATGAATTTACAGAGACACTTTATGAACCAAAAAGCTATAAAATCCCACAATCTATCACCCCACACAATAACAAAAAAAAGATGATCTAATTTAAAGAGGAAAAAAAAGCATAAGTTACTAGGAAATGGGATGGGTGAAACCTCAAAGCCAAATCAGACTATGGCTCCTACCTGAAATGTGTGACCTTTTCCAACTTTTCCTATTCCTGAAAGTTAATTACTTAATATTACTGAAATCAAATAGGTGCTTAGCCTCTGTTAAAACCCTTCTGAGGGGCGCCTGGGTGGCTCAGTCGGTTAAGCGTCCGACTTCGGCTCAGGTCATGATCTCACGTTCCGTGAGTTCGAGCCCCGCGTCGGGCTCTGTGCTGACAGCTCAGAGCCTGGAGCCTGTTTCAGATTCTGTGTCTCCCTCTCTCTGACCCTCCCCCGTTCATGCTCTGTCTCTCTCTGTCTCAAAAATAAATAAACGTTAAAAAAAAAAAAAAAAACTTTCTGAAAGGCCAATCACAGAAATATGAAGACTAGAACATTTAGCTGAAATCAGCCTCCCTGAAACTTCAGGCCCCGCCTCCACTCTCAAATCACAGATGAGGGTGATCTTTCCCACATGATCATCTTTCAGACATCTGAAAAATAATCTGGTCTCCCCACAAGATTTCAGTTCTTTCATCCCTTCGCTCCACTAAGTAAGAGGATTTCCTAACTCAGTGGCCTCTCTTGGAATGTAACGGAGTTTGGCTGCGTCCCTCTTCACTTGACCATCCCACAACTGAATACCTTCACTGACGCCGAGCAGGCAAACCAGGACCACTTCCTCCCCACCTGTGGGGACAAGTCTGTGCTCCCTCGGCTTCCTACAACGCCAAAATATTGCTGTTGTAAAAGCTCCCCATCAAAAAGGCCCATAAACAGCCAAGGAAAGGAAATTCTAAATCATGTAGGATACAAATTCAGGGATAATGTTTGCTCTCACTAACTGACCTTATTTCAGAACAGACACCCAGTCACAAGTTAAATCACTAAGGAAGTAACAGTAAAGAGGCAGACAGGTATCAAGGTAACTTAAGACCACTACACACTGCTGGCCTTATGAAAAACACGGTGTGCCGTTAGCACCACAACACGTTACATTTCCTCGGGAAATCTGGTCAATAGACCTTAAGCCAAACTGAATTACTTCATCTTCTAAAGGTTGCTTACCGAAAAACAAACTATTTCCCGTACTACTACAGTAAAATGTCACTGCTCACGCCGCCCACGTGTGCAGGTGGGTTTGAGGTGTGGCCAGTCTAGGCTAAAGCTTCAGTCTCTACCAGGACTGACAATTCCCTCCGCGCACGCTCAAACCCGGTCAGGTCTGAGCCTGAGCCAGCAACGTGGGGCCCAACCGTGAACTGCGCACCAGGTGCGGGGCGCCCAGACTCCAGAACCACATGGGAGCGGTGCTCACCCCAGCTCCGGTCCGCCTGCGCCCGTCGGCGGCACAGCTCCCCGGCGCCCCACGGCCGGGCTCTGGACGCGCCGGGTCCGCGTGTGCGCCACGGGCTCCTTAGCCGGACCCCCGCCCATCCTGTACCCCACTCCTCTCAGCACCCTAGGACCCTCAGCCCCCGATGGCACCTTCGCGTTCTGCTTTCGCGGTGTCTCCAGTTTCTCCATGGCCGTGTCTGAGTCCAAATCCACGTCACTAAGGAGTTTCCCCGGCATCTTTCAGCACAAGCAACTGAGGCCGACCGGTCAGTTCCACCGCGTGGAGAGGAAGAGACAGTACTACCCATTTAGCCCACCCACTTTCGTCACTTCCGGAAGCAAAGCATTTCCTGCGGAAGCAGAAAGTCCCAGAGACGCCACGGCCCACGCGGTAGCGCTGGAGCTTGTGGTGCTCCCACTGGCTGCGAGTAGTGAACTGACCGCTTACAACGCCTGAGGAGTCCAACCAAGTGGGAGGAACCACAAAAGCTAGTAAACACGAGTCAGATTCCCCCAACCCCCGACCTGATAAATAACTTGTTTTTCCGTGGTGTCTCTTCAGTGTATATATTAGATTGCTGGAGTTTGCAAGATCCTTTCACGCACAGACGCGGTAAATGTGTCTTCTTGATCACCTTGTGGAAACGTCGACACTGAAAGGAGATGCCCAGACTCGCAAGCCTGGATAAGAATTAGAATTCAGTCGGATATGTCATTCCTAATTGCATGCACGTAAACATCCCCCAAGCATTCAGTGTCAGGTGTCAGGAGAAACAAGGCTAGGATTCAGTTAACAGAGAATATACGATACTTGTCATAAAGAAATTTTATAGACTGCTGGAAGATAGAGGAGTATCAGTTATTCTGAAGACACAGAGAGGCACCCCAACCGTCCTTGGGACCAGTAGGAAGAGCACCCAAACCACATGGACCTCTATAAGAAAATACAGGGCTCTATGGGCACCTGCGTGGCCCAGGCAGTTGAGCGTGGGACCTAGGCTCAGGTGATGATCTGGGGGTTCGTGAGTTCGAGCCCCACGTCGGGCTCACTGCTGTCAGTGCAGAGACTGCTTTGGATCCTCTACCTCCTTCTCTCTCTGCCCCTGTTTGCACTCTAAATAAAACGTAAAAAAAAATTTTAATTAAAAATACAGGGCTCTAAATCTTGCATAATTGGGGCAATATACTAATTCGAGGAGTTGAGGAAAGTGGTCCATGATCATCCATAGAATGACCTATGACAATGTCACTAAACTCTGAAGCTAGTGATCCAAAGAATTGGGAATAATTTTTAAAAATCCGTTGAAATCATGCCTGGCTTTGAAAGCCTGCACTGCTCGGTCTTTCTCTGATTTTGCACACATTACTTAATTGGAACCTGAGTTTCTCCTGCATGAAATCAGGGTAACAAACGTATCTCGTGGGCTGAGAAAATTAAGTAAGATAATGAATGAAAAGGGATTAGCAGTTTCTGGCACGTAAAGCACAATAAATGACAGCCATTAAAACTTGTAGGTGTTTAGAAAGACAACTTAAAATATAATCATTTTATGACAAAGGTAAATGCAGAAGTTTTATTTCTGTATTTACTGCACATTTTAAAATGACAGTTCAATGGAAAATTTTCATGTTTCACATAAAACTGTTACTTGATGTTTCACAGTCTCAGCTTTTTAACAGGTAAACTTATGTAAATCTACAGCAACTCTTTAACTTATACTCTGTGATATCTTTGAGCTAGGAACCTTGATTTACCTATTTTGTATCCCAAAGATTTTAAACAGCGCCTGGTACATAGGCACATGGTAGATTGACACTAAAAGTTGATTGACCATTAAAATGGCAATGTTGGGGTGTGGGGAAGACAGAGAAATCCCTTGAAATAAATTTTAGCTCTATGTCCAGGCAGGAAAGCAATTCAATCATCCTGGTATTAGGTGTAGAAGCGGGAGGAAGCATGAATGCAATCAACCAACTGATAAAATGCTTAACATCTAGGATTTCAGCATTGTACGTGGGAGTTTGGGGTACCTTTAGTGAAGGCCCAGTCCCTCCCTTAAGGAACCTCTGTGATACTGCTATAAACTATACAGGGACATTTTTATTACCCGTAGATGTTCAACAACTGAGTGAGCCCAGAACACTCCTTAATGGAAAACTGTTGTCAAGGTTTATAAAATATGTAAGTTCCTTTGTAATATACCCACACATAGGCATAAGGCCAAAATTCTCAGAGGAAGCCTGCAAAGGCCCTTTTTGGGTCAAAGGCAGCCAAATTACTGCATTAAATCTAGTTATCAGTATAAAATTCAGCAACAAGTAGAAAAAAAATAGGTCTTATACATACATTTGATTGGAAATGTGAAGTTCTGGGTATTGATTCCGCCAGACCAGTTTCCTCTGATGTAGATAATGTCGTGTTTTCATAAAATGGGGGGAGAATTTCTGTTTCAAAAAGTATGCATACATACACACACACACTGATTCAAAAGTCTACACAACAATATGTTAGCAGTAATTATCTGAGTGATGTAATTATGGATGGTTTTTATTTTCTTCCATTTGCTCCTCTATTTTTTTCAAATTTTCAACAATGGATGCATATTACTAATATGAAAAAGGAATATGGTTTAAAAAAACATTAAACACTACCCACAAGACATGTGAAACAAAAACAATGTGAGAGGAAGCTCTCAGACATTCACACATAAATGTGAATTCATTATTCAAATTTCTAATAAGACAGACATTTACAAGTTCAAAAACTGAAGATCAGGGTAACTGATTTAATTAAATTCATAGCTGTTAAGTGACCACACTAGGGCACAAATACCAAACAGGAGGCTCTGAATAGCCAAAAGGTGGAAGCATGAAGGTGCTGGGCTCTATGAAGAAAGAGCAAAAATAAGGGGCTAAATGCAGCCCAAAGAGGAGAATTCTGCCCCCACCTTCTTCTAGAAGGTATGGAAAGCTATTAATCTTTTTTAGGACCTGCCCCATCTTCCTTGCTAATAGGGAAGCCAGCCATTAGCAAGTGGACCTCTAAAATCTACCTCCACCCTGCTAGCATGCACCTACATGCTTATCTTTTTCACTCACTTCCCTGAAAGCCTTCAATGGGTTTCAAAACAAGGCCTACAAAGCCTTCCGAGATAGGACCTTACCTTGTTCTCATCACTGCTTTCCGTGAAGTGAGAAGCCCAGCGATGAGAGCTATTTCTCATTCACCATGCTTGGACCTTGTTTTATTAGCTATTCTATGCCTTTGCCTCGATGTCCATTCCCACTTTGCTCCTTTTACCTGACTTAATCCATTCTCAATCATCGTGTCCAAAAAGCTTTCTCTGAACTCCCACCCCCGTTTCCTGGGCTGGCCTAGGTGCTCTTGTGCAGAGCTCTCAAATTATTGCACTAGTCATTGCCCTGGACCTAGGTTTCTGTGGCCATTTATTTCACTAGATTCTGAGTTCCTGAGGGCAGAGACCAGGCACACATTACTCACTTTTGTACCCTGAACATGGTGCCTGGGGCATTGCAGGTCTACAACTTACTCTGACTAAAGTACTAGGACTCGTGCACCTTTGTAGGAATGGAGCCCCGATTTCATCTTCAGTATAAATGCAGAGCTCACAGCTACTCATATGCAGAGCCAACTGACACTTTTCCCCCGAGTCATGGCTATCTGGAACCCCATTTCCCATAATCAAAACCTCTCCCTTTCTCAATCCAGCACTGAGTCCTCCCCCCACACACCCCGGCTTAACTGAAATCTGGGTTTGCTGAAAAATACTATTCTTGCAGCTTTCCCTCACACGTTGCTCATTCCCTCATATCCCACGTACCCTGGTATCCATGTCCTCTTCTTTTCTTCAAAACCATTTCCAAACTATTACTCCTTCACTCTCATGCAAATGCCCTTTTCCCCTTGAAGATACGTGGCAATATCACCCTATACACTTTCTTGTTCCGTAACTTAAACTCTACCATTCATTGGCTTAGTCTTCCTCTCCCTCCTCAGTCCTAAAGACTTCATTGTCCATGAAAACACCCAAAGAATGCTGATTCTCAGTTCTTTGACCATCTCATCTGAAGTGACCACCTTTGCCCCTGAACAGGCCTGCTACCAAACCCTGAACTTGTCTTCTCCCCAACTGCTCCACTCTTGAAATCTCAAATTTAGAGAACTTTCAGTGACCTTCAGGTCTTTGCTCCTATATTCTCCCAGTTATCAACCCTACCTCCACTTCAATGCCTAGGCAGTCTAGACTCCATGGACCATTACTCCGATCACTTTTGCCAAAGTTCTTCATCCTTTCATCTCACAGAGCAAAACCGCAATCCTGGATCAAGCAGGTATCTGCCATCTCCATTCCTACTACAGAATACTGAAATGTTATTACAGGAAGTCACTCAAGTGCTCTACTTGCTGCCAGAATAAATGAAGTCTCTAATCTCAGCTGGACCCTCAAAGCTGCCTGTGACCCTCAGTTTCCCTAGTAAGCTATCTTGTTCTACAGTTGATACCTCAGTGTTTCTCCCATTTTCTCAAATCTCCTAGCCTGCTACTTCCCTCTTCTCCCTTAGTAGATGTCCATGAAAGAATACCACAGAAAAAAATAGAAGACATCAGGCAGGCACTCCCTTAATTTTTACCTTATCACCTGCAAACTCACCTACGTGATAACCATACTTTCCTCCTGGCAAAATGTGCTTCTACCTCTAAGGCTAAATTCTGTCTGCCTAAGCTCATCCTTCTGGGTCTTCAGAGGTATTGCTCCATCAATATCAAAGGAGGGATATTCCTCCCTCCTTTCTGGCTCCTTCCTGTAGTAGTAGTCCATGCTCTAATTTCCTTCATCCTCCCCCAGCCCACACATACAAAAAACTGTCATCTCATGTCCTTTCTTTCACTCCAGCTTTAGCTTATTCTTCTCTATTCACAGCCAAATTTCTGGAAGACAGATTTGTCGTCTCTACTTCTTTATCTCTCATTTCCACCTGAACCCACTGTTCAATGGTTTCTACTTTCAACACTTTATTACTCTGGGTGTTCCCCACGTCAAACGTCTCCTTTTTGCCAAATCCAATGGCCATCTCAGGCTCATCTTCTGGTTCCTTTGAAAGCCTCGTACTTCTGGACTTTCTGCCTTCTTCTTACCTCTTCTTGATAGTGATGCGATTGCCTTCCTCTGTTATGTAGTGAATACATTAGTTTGCCTCTGGGTTTACTCCTTAGTCCTCTTTTCTTACTATACTTTCACTAGATATACTCTTCCACTGCCTTAACTACAATTACCATTATTATTCCCAAATCTTTACACCTCTAGAACAGATCTCTCTCTGCCTCAAACTTACAAATCCAACTGTATACTGTTAACCTCCTCTTACATCTTCTTTTAAGATCTCATGGGCTATTCAATATTAAAATATATCTAATATTGAACTAATCATATCCCCCCTCCCTCCCCACATAATTTTTCTTATTCTTCCTCCTAGTACCTTATCTGTGACAAAAACCTGTTTTATACTTCTGCATCTCTCTCATCTTCCAACTCAATCAAGTACTGAGTCCTAACCATTTTATTTCCTAAAAACTTTGGGGATGCCTGGCTGGCTTATTGGAGGAGCACATAACTCTTAATCTTGGGGTCATGAGTTCAAGCCCCACATTGGGTATAGAGATTACTAAAAAATAATAATAAACTTAAAAAAAAAAAAAAAAACTTTGGAAATCTATCCATGTTTCTCAGTGTCACCCACCAACTATTTAGCACAGTGGTTAAGAATGCTGGTTCAGAAGGTAGACTTATCTGGGTTTAAATCCTCATTCCACTACATTGATCCAGCTGGGATTCTGGCCAAGTAATAAGCTCCTAAATGCCTCAGTTCTTATCATCAAAATATGTTACCTACTAGTAATGCAGACCATCATCACCTCTACCTTAGATTGTTCCAACAGCATCATAAGAGGTCTCCTTACCTCCAATCTGGCCCTTCTCTGATCCAGTCTCTTCAGTGTAGCCAATAATCTTTTCTAAAACACAAATCTCATTATGTCATTCCTTACCTTAAATCTTTTAATGGTTCACCAGTCTTCAAGAGAACGTTTAAACTTAATGCACACAAGACCTTTAAAATAAGGTCCCTGTTAAATACTAACTCATTCTCTCTTATTCCTTCCCTCTGCCTGTCACATGCAAACCATACTGAACTGTAGGTCCTCAGACTTGCTATGGTATTCTTTGGCTCTGGTTATTTGCATATTTTGTTCTCCCGGCCTCTAAACCCTCTCCCTTCTGAACACTTCTTCCAGCCATTCACACATACTTGCTTAGATCAACGGATACTTTTGCTTTGCTTCTTTTTTTGGGTATCACTGCTTGTAAGCCTTTCTGACTCCTAAGACTGGTTTGGTGTACCCAAACTAGGTCCTTAACATTCCATCCAGGTAGGATCTTAGCCTTTAGATGTTAATTTCATTCATAACTGTTTGTCTTTAGACTGTTAAGTTCCTTGAAGATAGTGCTGTGCCTTGTTCACCAACCAAATCCCTAGTGATCAACACAGTGATAGGCACATAGTAGACTTCAATCATTATCTGGTGAATAAATTATTGAGTGTACACTGCTTGCACACCTTTTTAATTAACTGTATCTAGAATTTAAATGTTATACCTAACCAGTCAACCATATATATATATACCCAACCAGGTATATATATATACCTAACCATATATATATGGTTTATACATCCCTTTAATGTAGAAGGGATTTCTTTTCTACTACATAGCCTATGGAAGGAATGATCTCAATACAAATACACCACATTTTTCAAAATGCAAGTAATCTTAAGATTAATTTGACTGTCATGTTTTAGAAGAAACTGTAGAAGATTACACTGACAAAATTCTTAACACATAGTGAAAAGAGACAATAAAAGGAGGTTTTTTTATTCAAAGGTATAACTGGATAAGTAGATTTGTTTACAACCATTCTTGTGAAACACTTTTTAAAAAAATATGACCAACTTCTTTGCAAAGAGCAGACACATACCTCAACTATGATGACCTAATTTTTGGTGGATAATGTACATGATTAGGCAGAAATAGGCAAGCTCACACTGGTAGATTAACTATCAAATACTCAGTCAAAACTCCGTTTGTGGCCCCCGCTTCTTGATCGATTTCTATTCCCACTTCGTCTTCTACCATCTTGTCGACTTCCTGACCGACTCCCCTGTCGACTCTGTCTACCTGACCGGCCACCAGATCGACCACCTGACCGGCCAGATCGGCCAGACCGGCCACTTGACCAGCCACTCCTCTGCCTGGAGTTAGAAGATGTGTTTCCATCATAATATTCTTCAATTTCAGGTAACTTGGCTGGCAATGAAAGTATCCAGTCTGAATCATGCCACTCTGCCTGTTGGGGGAATTTAGAGGATTAATATAAATGCAAAATAGAAACCATAAGCAAGTACACTGGGTACAGGAGATTCTTTTTTTAATGTCCATTAACTATTAGCTAATTAATCTTCCCATTAAATTCAAAGTTTCTGGAACAAAACTGAAAGCCAGAAAACAAAACCAAAAACATATTCAAAGTACATCCATTAAAGTTCCTAAATTTTAGTCTTAGGAGAAATTCTCAGGCTCATTTTGAGGCTCATAATTTCATACTCAGTTTATACACTCTAAAAGAGAGCACTGATTTCTTGGCATGAAACAAGTAGGCCATTAACAAGTAGTGCATTTCTTTCAGCAGTTATATTGACAGAAGCAAGAAGTGAGAGCTAGTGATGAAGATTAAAACCTGTCAACACAGGTGAGGACAAAAATA
Source organism: Neofelis nebulosa (assembly GCF_028018385.1). Lineage (NCBI taxonomy): Eukaryota > Metazoa > Chordata > Mammalia > Carnivora > Felidae > Neofelis > Neofelis nebulosa. Next base: position 34,602,548 of record NC_080794.1, on the reverse strand, counting down.
CACAGCCATTGGAAATAATCTGGTGTCAGGGTAAACAACTCAAGATATACAAATCAGCGCTCCTAAGAGCATCACTATGTTATATCCTGCTACATTAACTGTTCATTGTAATCATGAGTTGCCAAGGAAAGTAAATATTAAAATACCCTGTTGGTAAGAGTGAGCAGAGACAAACACATATACCACTAGTGGCAATATATGACCAAAGCCTTAAAAATGCACAAACCTTCTGGCCAAGCAATCATCTTAAAAAATTCATCTTATACCATATGGTTTCATTCATGTGGAATTTGAGAAACTTAACAGAGGACCATGGCGGGGGAAGAGAAGGGGAAAAAAATAGTTTCAAACAGAGAAGGAGGCAAACCATAAGAGACTCTTAGATACAGAGAGCAAACAGGGTTGAGGGAGGGCAAGGAGTGGGGGCGGGGGGGGGGAGGGGGGGGAAAATGGGTGATGGGCATTGAGGAGGGCACTTGTTGGGACAAGCACTGGGTGTTGTACGTAAGCAATAAAGTATGGGAATCTACTCCCGAAGCCAAGAGCACACTGTGTACACTATATGTTAGTTAACCTGACAATATATTATAGTAAAAAACAATAATTAATTAAATAAAAATAGAAATAAAAATAAAAAATTCATCTTAAGGGTGCCTTGGTGGCTCAGTCAATTAAGTGTCCGACTCTTGATTTTGGTCATGATCTCACAAGTTAATGAGGCTGAGCGCCACATCATACTCTATGCTGACAGCTCAGAGCCTGCTTGGGATTCTCTCTCTCCCTCTCTAAGTAAGTAAATAAACATTAAAAAAAAATTTCATCTTGGGGCCCTGGGTGGCTCAGTCAGTTAAGTGTCTTGGACTCTTGATTTCAGCTTGGGTCATGTTCTCACGGTTCATGAGTCTGAGCCCCATGCTGGGCTCTGCGCAGGCAGCTAGAAGCCTGCTTTGGATTCTCTATCTCTCCCTCTGCCTTTCCTCCACTCGCATATTTTCTCTCTCTCTCTCTCTCTTAAAATAAATAAATAAACTTAAAAAAATTCATGTAGGGGCACCTGGGTGGCTCAGCTGGTTAAGTGTTCAACTCTTGGTTTCAGTGCAGGTCATAATCTCACAGTTGGTGGGTTCACGCCCTGTGTAGGTCTCTGTGCTGGCAGCAAGGAGCCTGCTTGGGATTGTCTCTCTTTCCCTCTCTATCTCTGCCCCTTCCCTGCTCTCTCTCTCAAAAAAATAAACATTTAAAAAAAAATTCATCTTGAAGAGATAAACATGGCAATGCATAAAGAGTTAGCTATGCTACCCCTTTATAGCGATGACAACTTGCCCACAAGAACAAGCCCTTTGTGAAGGACCTTCCGTACCCGTCCCCAGAAGAGAAGAGGAAGGGCAAAAAGAAGCGCCTGGTGCGGGGCCCCAACTCCTACTTCATGGATATGAGGTAGCCTGGGTGCTACAAGATCACCACCATCTTCAACCACACACAAACAGTGGTGTTGTCTGTGGGCTGCTCCACCGTCCTGTGCCAGCCAATAGGAAGAAAAGCAAGGCTTACAGAAGGATGCTCCTTCAGACAGCAACGGCAGTAAAAGCACCCTGAATTAGCATGAGTGGGAAACTATCCTAATAAACAGATCTGGATACAAAAAAACACCCAAAAACCAAAGAAATGGAGCTAGCTACACCATCATTCATGGCTATCCTGTTTATAACAGTGTATTACTGGAAATAACCTAAATGTCAGAAAACAGAACATTAACAAAAGTTGACCAGGGGTGCCTGGCTGGCTCAGTCAGTAGAGCACACGACTCTTGATCTCAGCTTCATGAGTTCAAGCCCCACGTTGGGCATGGAGCCTACTTAAAAATTTTTAAAAAACAAAAGAAAAGAAAAGTTGACCACCCACATGGCCAAATGCAGGGAGCTGTTAAAAAATAACTGTATAGTTGACAAAGGAATGTGTTCATGATATATTCTTAATTTTTAAAAAGACTTAAAGAACAGAATCACCCCCAAATACATATATAAATATACACAGTAGTGCAATAGTCAAATTCTATAGTGTAGGAATCTAGTAGACAATCTCTTTCTGCAACAGATAAAATACAAGAAAAATTTTTTAAAGTGACAAAGAAAGGAGCAAGAAACTGCAGATTAAAAGAGACTTAAGAAACATCAAATTACAATGTATGGGTCTTATATTCTAAGATATTCAGGAGACAAAAAAATAAAAAATATTTAGGAGACAATAGGGAAAATTTAAACACAAAATTAGATGATATTAAGGAATTATTATTTTAGGTATTTGAACTATGGCATTATGATTATGTTTTTAAAAAGTATCCCTAGTAGATATATGGAAATATTTATGGTTGAAATGACAGAATACCTACAATTTCTCTCAAAAGCATACATACAGGAGAGTAGGAAAATGGATGGAAGTGACATGAAACAAACCAGCTGTGAGCTGATCACAACTGCAGCTGGGTGATGGGTACATGAATATTTATTATGCAATTCTATTTTTTATATTTGAAATTATAATAAATGTTTTAAATTATGATATAGCCTAGATATATTCTATAAAGGAAAATTAATTGACTTAGGCATCATAATGATATTGTGACTTCTTTTAAATGACTTCTTTTAAATTACTATTTTAAATGGTTAAATATTCAACTATTTAACAGATAAAATTTTTAAAGTACCTGTAACCTTTCTGACTCAGTTGTAGGAACGTCAAAGCAAACACCCTAAAAGCAAAATGAAAAAAATTTTATTTAGATGCAGATGAGTTGAATTTTTACTAATACACTAGTACTTGCTGGTAATCTTACAGCTAAAAAAAAAAGAAAGAAAAGATAGGGTGTGTCCCATGAATGCTTATAAGATTAAAACAACTAACATATAAATAATGCATGAGAGTGGCTGCTTATTATATTTTCTAAATCTGAAAAGTAAAAAAAATATCTACCAGGAATCTACTACTAAAAATATAGAGTACTCTCTAGAAAAGTTCTTGTAGACACTTTAATGTTGTTCCATGTCCACTGTAAAATGATCCATGTAATAAATTCTTTGGAAAATTTAGTGCTGGAAAATTTCTATCCTGAAGAGATGCAGTATTTATCGGATAATGGGAATGATATAACCCAAGATGCTTCTTCTTTGGTACTGGTTGTCAATAAACTGAAAGTTAATTTAATTCTCAAGTACAGCAACTAGCCTGGCCTAAAGATTTTGTTAGATTTTCCATGCCCTTCATATTTTTTCTGAATGCGTTTATTTGTCTCAGATTTGCCACAAAACTTTTTTTAATGGTAATATTAAACTTTGAGAGAAATGATTATTTCCAATAAATAATAAAGTTAATAAATTCTAGGCTAGAATAAACCTATGTAGCAAAGTTGGATGAATAAATATAACATCTTTCCTCAAAACCATTAGAAGAAACAGTCAGTAAGATTAGAGATAAGTTTTAACTTTGCTGTTTCAAAAATGTATTAAAATTCTTACTTTACTTCGTTATCCTCATTAACAACCAAAGCAGGCCACTTAAAAGTCAACACTGCATATTCTCTAAATAACAGAGCTGTTCAGCTGTTGAAATTATAAGTTACTTAGTCATAGAGTAAAACACATACAACCACAGATAATATGTGCACAAAAGCAGAAACTTAGATAACTTGGTTATTAGACAAACTAAGCAGAATGACTTACAGCTTTCTAGAGAAGTAAGTTATTTATAAAACTCCCCAAATTTACAACTAGAAACAAACCATCACACAGAGAAAACCATATTATGCACCCTATTAGCCTTTTAAAAAAGAAAAGAAAATCTACTGGGCTTTAGAAACATTTATAGTAGTTGATTAAAAAGCTTTTTATTTGTCTAGAAAAACCTACCATATTTCCTTTTAGGAGGCACATTCTGGTAATTTGGGAGACAGCATTACTACTCAGCTTTCTGTTAAGTTCTTTCCAAGCACAACTGACATCTTGTATTTCTTCTGGGCTTTCCAGAGTCATGGTCACAAACCCCTTAAAAATTAAAAGTCACATCATCTTTGGGAAAAAGGCAGCAAAAGTAGGACAATGAAGTTCTAACTTCATGACTTAACTACATTTTTCATGAGACATCAGTATAACATGGCTGCTAAAAAAAAATAACTTCTTTAAAACCGTATTAATAGAAGACTAATGCTTACAGATCTTTGAAAGAACAATTCTTCTTTGTGTTGCTGTAAAGACTCATGCTGTAAGAAATAATTAAACTAGAGCACCAGAGGGGCACCTGGGTGGCTCAGTCAGTTAAGCGTCTGACTTCAGCTCAAGTCATGATCTCACACTCCGTGAGTTCGAGCCCCACGTCGGGCCTTGTGCTGATAGCTCGGAGCCTGGAGCCTGCTTTGGATTCTATGTCTCCCTCTCTCTCTGCCCACCCCTCCACTTATGCTCGTCTCTCTCAGTATCAAAAATGAATAAATGTTAAAAAAAAACAAAACAAAAAACCTAGAGCACCAGAGAAAAAGTTGTAAAGAATTAAGGAAATGCTGAAAGAGTCAAAGCTTGGAGTGGAAAAACAAGAAGACATAAATCTCTAAACTTCTGAAGGACTATTACATATGCAAAGATTACTTGTTCTGTAAAACTTCACTGGACAGCAAAAGGATCAGCATGAAGAATATATAGGGAGGGATTCATCTACTTTTTTTAAGTAAGCTCTATGCCCAACATGCAACTTGAACTCACAACCCTGAGATCAAGGGTTGCATACTCTACTGACTGAGCCAGCCAGGATCCTCTCACCTATCTAACAAATATCCACTGAGTGTCCCCTATGTATGTGCCAGAGACATAGTAGGTGCTCAAGATTTAGCAGTAAATAGTCCTTTCTCTCATGAAGGTTATATTCTAGTGTTGGGAATAGGAGTGGTGGTGATGAGGTGAGGTAGACAGTAAATAAATAAGCAAACATAAACACTAGATAGTAGTAAGCATCATGAAGAAAAATAAAGCAAGACAAGGGAATCGAGAGTAAAGGGAAAGGTAAACTATTTTAGACAGGGTGATCAGGAAAGACCTCTATAATACAGTGATCTATGAAGAGAGACCTAAATAAACTGCAGGAGGAACCCACGTGGTAAAAAGAAAGAACATATGAAACAGTACAAGTAAGTGCAAAGGTCTTATGTGAAAGTAGGTTTATGTTTGAGTAACAAGTAGGTTAGGGTAGCTGAAACAAGGGGAGAATGGTAAGAGATGAGGTCATGGGGCACCTGGGTGGCTCAGTCGGTTAAGCATCCGACTTCAGCTCAGGTCATGATCTCACAGTTCGTGAGTTCGAGCCCCGCATCGGGCTCTGTGCTGACGGCTCGGAGCCTGGAGCCTGTTTCAGATTCTGTATCTCCCTTTCTCTCTGCCCCTCCCCTGCTCATGCTCTGTCTCTCTCTGTCTCAAAAATAAATAAACATTAAAAAAAAAAGAGATGAGGTCAAAGAGGTACAAAGGGGAAGACCCTGTAGTGCATTTGTGGTAAAGACTCTGGATTTTGGTTTAAACTATAAAAAAATTTCAAACCCACTAACATTGTTTATAAGATATTTAATCAGAAATTAGATGACCCTTGGGGCGCCTGGGTGGCGCAGTCGGTTAAGCGTCCGACTTCAGCCAGGTCACGATCTCACGGTCCGTGAGTTCGAGCCCCGCGTCAGGCTCTGGGCTGATGGCTCGGAGCCTGGAGCCTGTTTCCGTTCTGTGTCTCCCTCTCTCTCTGTCCCTCCCCCGTTCATGCTCTGTCTCTCTCTGTCCCAAAAATAAATAAAAAGTTGAAAAAAAAAATTAAAAAAAAAAAAAAAAAAAAAAAGAAATTAGATGACCCATCTGCCAAAGAGGGATTCCTTTATTAGATAAGGGCTGGGAATAAATGATCTCTTAGGTACTTCTTAGCCTAAAAGTCTATCAACATTTTCCTAAAAACTATGGCTTAAGTAATTTCCTAAGAAATATTTGGTGGCAGGGTGGCCAGGTGGCTCAGTGGGTTAAGCAACTGACTCTTGATTTTGGCTCAGGTCATGATCTCAGTTTTGTGAGTTCGATCCCTGCATCAGGCTCTGTGCTGACACTGGAGCCTGCTTGGGACTCTCTCTCTTTGCCCCTCCCCAACTCACACTCTCTCTGTCTCTCTCAAATAAAAAACAAAACAAAACACACACACAAAAAACAAAACCCCAACTACAGAGAGTAAGATACCTTCACAAAGGGAATACATGGCAGTTTCCACTGTAAACAAGTGATCAAACTAAGCAATTTTAGTACTGGAACAATCTGACATCATATGCCTCCTGATGTAATGTAGTATAAAACACATATATATACTATATACAATATAATATATAATATATAATACATATATATATAATATCACCCACAGGGTGCTTTGGCCAAAACTATCTAACCTGAATATAAAATCATGCTTTGACGTTACTTCCAGTTTACAGGAAAAGCTGAATAAAGACAAAAGTTACATGATGTATGAAAAAGAGAAAACCAGAAAAATCCAGGTGAGAAGTTTTAGACTCTGATCTAGACAACTAATCTATACTCTTTAAAAAAATAAAAATAAAAATGATGGGAAAATAGTTCCAGATTAAAAGAGAAACATTAACACCAAATGTAACATATGAACTTGAATTGGATCCAGATGGTTTTTTAAAAATGTTCATTTATTTAGAGAGAACAAGAGCAAGTGAGCAGGGGAAAGGCAGACAGAGAGGGAGAGAGAGAATCCCAAGTAGGCTCCATGCTGTCAGTGCAGGGTGCTATGTGGGGCTTGAACTAACAAACTGTGGGGCTCCAACTTATGAACTGTGATATCATGACTTGAGCCTAGATCAACAGTCAGACACTCAACCGACTGAGTCACTCAGGTGCCCCAAATCCCGATGTTTTTTAGAAATACACAGTGTGCTGGTGGGGGGAGATGGACACATGAAGTCACTCCCAGCAAAATGACATTTGGCTAAACCATTAACACTTGCCAGATGGAAAGCCTCAGACACACCAGATGTACTCATTTATCCTACACCACCAAATAGTCCCAAGTAACTTTATCTGCCCTGCTCTTTTTGTTCCCCTCTCCCACCAACTCCTTCTCTCAATCTTTCTCTCTCCACCCAGACATCAGAGTGCTCTCTTATGGATGGGTCCGGTCATCCAGGGACTCTCCTCACTTATACCATGGTGAGTACCTTTTAACTACTTGCAACCAATAGCTCTGATGTGATTTGTTTTGACATCTGACACTGATCTAGCAGGGAACTAGATCAGTAGTGTCACACCATGCACACACCCCTCCACATATACAGGCAATCCTTCCTTTGCGTGGTACTGTGTGAACTGCATAGCGTCTATGCTTTGATTTGCATGGTTCCATGGCAACTTACAAAATAAAGAATAGATTCTGGTATGTAAGTTTCAGTTAACACAGTACTGGCAAAATAAAGGTTTCATGGTTTTCTCTCCAGATAGATGAATTATCTATGGTTCAATTTTAATCTTTTCTCAATCACATAATTTTCTCATAGATTTCTACCTTATCATCTCAATCACATAATTTTCTCATAGATTTCTACCTTATCAGAGGTGATCAAAGATCGTGGTTCAAAACTTGATGCACCAGAGATGTGGGCTAATGCTGCAGCCAATGCATCAACTGCCCCTTTCTCTTCAATCAATCTCTGAGCTGATGGTCGGAAAAAATCAACAGCAGCATAAGAAACGGAAGCCAGAGACCTATGGTTTAAAAATAGTACATTTTCTTGGTCAAGACAAATGTAAAAAATTAAAGATAAGAGAATGAATGGGAAAAGAAAGAGCAACGTTTTCGTATTTTAATATAACTAAAAGTCTGCTGGTAAAACTGGTGATTAAGTTTTCTGATATTTGAACTAGGAGAGCTTAAAGATGAATAGCCTAATACAAAAGAAAAACTTATTCAGCAAGGTCAGAAAGCATACCTGATGGCATCCATGCTTTTAGATTTAACTAAATCCATTGTAGAAGGAACACCTACACGTTTAAAAGTAATTCCCTGAAAATGAAAGAATTACATTAAAGAAAAATGGAAGTCTTTACAATTAATTCCTAAATTAATATAGTTTGTTGAATTTCCATTTCTTGGACTTAAAGATTTCCAAGCCCCAGTAGATCAAAAGACCTGCTTTTTTTCTAATAAATCATCAATTACAAATTCTAGAAAGAGAAAAAAAATTTAATTGCCCTTAGTTACAATCATGAAATTTCACTTACAAAATAAAGCTGATTCTAAAAGAGGAAAAAAGATGCTGTTTATGTCTATCAACTTTTTTTTCTTATTACCCTATCTCATTTTACAAAGTAGATGAAATAGTGTTTAAAAAACACACATCAAAGGGGTGCCTGGGTGGCTCAGTCGGTTAAGCATCCCACTTGGGTTCAGGTCATGATCTCACAGTTTGTGAGTTCGAGTCCCATGTCGGGCTCTGTGCTGACAGCTCGGAGCCTGGAGACTGCTTCGGATTCTGTGTCTCATTTTCTCTCTGCCCCTCCCCCACTGGTGCTCTGTCTCTCAAAAATAAATAAATGTAAAAAAAAAAAAAAAAAAAGAAAGAAAAACAAAAAACACACATCATAAAAATAGGAAAAAATGTAAAATGCCACAAAACAATACAGGCCACAAAAAAATGTACATAATTTCTTATAGAAACTGGCCGTTGTACTATTATTCAATATAATCTTATAAATACACCAAGACTATGTCACAGTCACCCCTTCACAATGCTGGACTATGAGATACTGAAATCACAATGTGCTTCTGATTTTAGAATCAAGGGAGAAATTCAAGGGAAAAATGAGAAAGTCAGCTCTTCTGTCTTCACAATAAAAGCTGTATCAAAACAAAGTCTTGCAGCTCATATAAATTTAGCTCTCCACATGCTTCACATCCAAATGCAGCTTAAACTGAGAAAATAGTTATAAGGATCTATTTGTGAGAACAAATATAAAAAGAGCTCTAAGGCACCGTTTAGATAATAAGCCTGAAATAATTTAACTCTACTTACTGCTTTTTGTTCCACATATCGTAGTTGACCTCTTTCTCTTGGTTGATAAAAACATATGCAAATCCCTGTCCGGCCAGCTCTACCTGTGCGTCCAGAACGATGAATATAGGACTCAACATCCTAAAAATAAAAGAGGCATTTTTTAATACTTCTTAAAAAAATCTGGCAAGTAGGGGCACCTGGGTGGCGCAGTCGGTTAAGTGTCCGACTTCAGCCAGGTCATGATCTCGCAGTCTGTGAGTTCGAGCCCTGCGTCAGGCTCTGGGCTGATGGCTCGGAGCCTGGAGCCTGTTTCCGATTCTGTGTCTCCCTCTCTCTCTGCCCCTCCCCCGTTCATGCTCTGTCTCTCTCGTCCCAAAAATAAATAAAAAACGTTGAAAAAAAAATTAAAAAAAAAATCTGGCAAGTAAACACAGTCATTCCAACATTCAAAAAATAATGCTAATAATAACAAAACTACTACCACCAATAAATATATTATTTCAATCTTCTTGCTCTTTCAACATTCCAAAGAACTTTTATGCTGAATTTTTGGATAAAAGAAATAGGATTTTTTTTAATCCACCTAATCCCAGGGCTCTTCATATGACAACTTTTTATAATTCCTTTGCATGATTCCACGCTTTAAATCCAAAAAGGAAAGTTAATCATTTGCTAAGGCATCAGATTCTGACTAATTTAACACTGCATTAATAAAAAAAAAAAATGGCTAAGAGGAAGAACAGATAACATATTTTGCATATCCCAGGCAACATCTTGTAAATAAGTAAAATGGCAATTTATACAGTTGTTCTTCTATTCCCTAAATAAAATCTCATTTCTTACCTGGGGAGGAGAACTTTGAATCACCAGGTCCACCTCAGGTATGTCCAAACCACGGGCAGCCACATTGGTTGCCACCAAAACTTTAAAACTACCTTCTCTGAAGCCTTTCAGGGTAATTTCTCTTTGTGACTGTGCTATGTCCCCATGTAAACACTGGGCATTCTATTTGACAAAAGAGAAAAAGTAAGTGTACAACTCACACTTGCAATTGATAGCACCATAACACCACACAGTCTGTACTCTTTTTTTGTTACTTTAAAAAAAAAAAATTTTTTTTAAATAATCTCTACACCCAGTGTAGGGCTTGAACTCACAACCCCAAGATCAAGAATCAGATGCTCCACTGACTGAGCCAGCCAGGTGCCCCAATCTTATTTTCTGGTAATTACATGATGCATGCTTATTGTTCAAAAAGACCAAATATTACAGAAACTAAATATTTAATATAAAATGTAAAAGCTTCCCTTAATATAAGCCTCATAATAATTGACTAACCATTTGGTGAATATTCCTCCAGATATTGTTTTAAAAAAACATACAAGACCCACAACCCACACATAACGGCATATACTATAATATTATATATTTACTTATAAAAATGGGATCATACTATATACATATATGTAGTGTTTCAAAACAATGAAATACTTTATAAATTTACTACCTTAGCCATTTTTCTACATCTATAGATATAACTCTACTTAATTTTTAAAAACTGGATATGATTTCTTCATATGGATGCAGTGTCATATATTTTAGCAATATCCTACTGATGTTTGGGTCATATCCAAGTTTTCATCTTTCATAATACTACAAGTACTATACTATACTATACTATAAGTACTTTGTACTTACACCTCTGGACCACTCAGTATATGTGTATTTCAGTAGGAAACATATCTAGAAGTTGAATTTTGGGGCCAAAAATTATAAACATTTGGTGCACCTGAGTGGCTCAGTCGGTTGCATGTCTGACTCAATTTCAGCTCAGGTCATGATCCCAGGGTCATGGGACTAAGCCCTGCATCAGGTTCCATGCTGAGCATGGAGGCTGCTTAAGAATCTCTCCCTCTTTCCTTCTACCCCTCTCCCCATCACCCCACTAAAAATAAATAAATAATATTTAAAATTATAAACATTTAACACTTTAATAGCTATTGTAAAAGTGTATTATAAAAAGAGGTTGTGCCCATTTACTCTTCAACCTTTATGAGTCTTTACTTCATCATAACCTGCCTACCCTGTGTATTGTGAATCATTACCATCTTTGTAAATCTAATCATTTAGGCAAAAATGATTTCCCAATGTTTTAATTTACATTTCTATAGTATTTAGTGAAGTTGAGCCTTCTTTATGCGATTTATATATTACCTTTCATTTGTACTGAAAATAATTTTCCTACTATTATAAACATATTTCCTAGAATTCTAGCCACTATTAAAATTAAAAAGTTTGTAACAGTCCACATCTAAACCTTAGTAACCAAGTCTTAAGTATTCATGAATGAATTCACATACTTGGTGTGCACCAGATTCTGGAACAATCACGAAGCAATAGCCCTGGGATAGACAAGCTGACAGGCATTTTCAGTACAGTATGATGATATATACTATGACCGGGTGCAGGCTGCTATAGGAATACTTACAAGGGAAGCCTAACTTAATTTTGTTTAAGGGTAAGGCAGCACTGAAGCTGAGACCTGACAGATAATAAGGAACCAGTAGTCAGGTAGAAGGAGAGCAGGAGGCTAGGGAGTTTTGGGCAAAAAAAACTTCATACATGAACAGGGTGTCTTGAGGATCTACAATATTTGAGTATTGATAAAGCATAGTGTGTAAAGGGAAAAATGATGAGAGATGAGGCTGGAAAGGAATATGAATTATATCCTGAGAACAATATGAAACAACTGAATGATTGTAAACAGGATTATCATGAACATATTCAGATTATCATGAACATATTTGCATTATAGAAGGAACACTCTGATTATAATGTATAGAATGTATTAGAAAATGGCAAAACAGAAAGACAAAAGCTAGAGACCTAGGTAGCAGGCTGTTGTAGAATTCAAAAGATGTATCAGTGGCCTCACCAAGGCAGTGCCAATCACCCTCTATGCATTCAACTAATACTTTATAACCTACGAAATGTCAGACACCAGGGATAAAATTGCAAACAAAAATAAGACTGCCTCTGTCCTCATGGTCTTTATACTCTGGTAGGGGAGATGGAAGTTAATCAAATTATGAGACACACAAATTTAGCCAACAACCGTAATCGATGCACGGGTATAAGAGGCAAAGAGCATTTATAAGAGGGCAATCCTATACTGGGGAAACAGCAGAGAAGAGAACAGAGGTCTCTGCCCTCACATGGCCACTGTTTGATGGGGAGCCTGTCAATCAGCAAGATAAATGTTGTAAAGTCAGGATGGCTAAAGGTGATCACAAGAAACCAAAGAGCAAGATGTCTGCTTATGCCTTCTTTGTGCAGACATGCAGAGAGGAACCTAAGAAGAAAAACCCAGAGGTCCCTGTCAATTTTGCAGAATTTTCCAAGAAGTGCTCTGAGAGGTGGAAGATAACGTCTGGGAAAGAAAAGTCTAAAGTTGATGAAATGGCAAAGGCAGATGAAATGCACTATTATTGGAAAATGAAGAATTATGGACCAGCTAAGGGAGGCAAGAAGAAGGACCCTAATGCCCCCAAAGGCCGTCTGGATTCTTCCTGTTCTGTTCAGAATTCTGCCCCAAGATCAAATCTACAAACCCTGGTATCTCCATTGGAGACACAGCAAAGAAGCTGGGTGAAATGGGGAATAACTTAAGTGACAGTGAAAAGTAGCCTTACAACAATAAGGCAGCAAAACTGAAGGAGAAGTAGAGAAGAAGGATGTCGCTGACTATAAGTCCCAAGGAAAGTTTGATAGCACAAAGGGTCCTGCTAAAGTTGCCGGGAAAAGGTGGAAGAAGATGAGGAGGAGGAGGAGGAGGAGGAGGAGGCAGAGGCAGAGGAGGCGGAGGAGGAGGAATAAAAAAGGAGGAGGAATATAAAAACCGTTTATCTGTTAAAAAAAAAAAAAAAAAGGACAATCTGACCTAGTTTGGAGCAAGGAAGAATTCCCTGAGAGTGGTGCTCTAGACTTTTATCTGAAAGATAAGTAGGAGTTGCTAGGCAAGGAAGATTACAAGTTCAAGAGCCCTGTGGTGTGAGGAAACATGGCAGATATGGAAGAGTGTACAGAAATGACAGGAAAGTATAATAAGATGAAGTTGGAAAAGTAAGTAGGGGGCTAAGCCATAAATGAATTCAAGAACTACTGTCAGATGAAACTGGGGGACCCGGTGAAGAAAGGAGAAATGAGGTATAAAGGAAAGAAGCATTATTCTTGACTCCCAGATTTTAATTTTCTGCAACAGTAGTAAGAAAGAAATGGACCATTTTCAGCCATGGAAGATAGAATCTAAAAATACTTTGTGGCTGGGGCGCCTGGGTGGCTCAGTCAGTTAAGCATCCGACTTTGGCTCAGGTCATGATCTCGCAGTTCACAAGTTCGAGTCCCATGTTGGGCTTTGTGCTGACAGCTCAGAGCCTGGAGCCTGCTTCGGATTCCTCTCTGACATTCCTCCCTCTCTGACATTCCCCAGACGCTCTCTCTCTCCCAAGAATAAATAAACACTTTAAAAAGAAGTCAAAAGCAAACATATGTTAAACAGTTGGGACAGTTTTTCAGAGTGAAATTTTCAAATTCTTTATTTTTTTCAAAAAAATTTTTTTTAACGTTTATTCATTTTTGAGAGACAGAGCATGAGCAGGGAAGGGGCAGAGAGAGGGAGACACAGAATCCAAAACAGGCTCCATGTTCTGAGCTGTCAGCACAGAGCCCTGATGCAGGGCTCGAACTCACAAACTGCGAGATCCTGACCCGAGCCAAAGTCAGATGCTCAACCAACTGAGCCACCCAGGCACCGCTCAAATTCCCTTTAAAAAAATTTGATACGGGGCGCCTGGGTGGCTCAGTCGGTTAAGCGTCCGACTTCGGCTCAGGTCATGATCTCACGGTCTGTGAGTTCGAGCCCCGCGTCAGGCTCTGTGCTGACAGCTCAAAGCCCGGAGCCTGTTTCAGATTCTGTGTCTCCCTCTCTCTCTGCCCCTCCCCTGTTCACGTTCTGTCTCTCTCTGTCTCGAAAATAAATAAACGTTAAAAAAAAAATTAAAAAAAAAAATTTTGATACAACATTGATTTTTTTCTTGATAATTAGTCCTAAGAAGGGACATAATACATTAATAATGCCAATGATGGGGGTACCTGGCTGGTTCAGTTGGTGAGCATACGACTCTTGATCTTGAGGTTTTGAGTTGGAGCCCCATGTTGGTGTAGTGATAAAATAATTAAAAAAAAAAAAAAAAAAAAAAAAAAAAACACACAGTGATGGTTTCCAGGTCTCTAACATCTGAGTAAATTATTTTCCAAAAGTTTGTGTGTGCGCATATGCGCGCACGCGTGTGTGTGTGTAGGTTTGTTTAGAATTAAGAAAGCATTTTTCTTGGTAAAATCTGACCTTAAGGAAAAAAATAGTTAAAAATAAAGAAAATAACCACTGAAGTTCCCTCAACAGTCCCTAAAATCCTGTATCACCTATAATGATATGCTACTATTTTTGACCTAAACAGTAAACCAGCAGAGCAGAAACTGCATTGCTCTCAGCCACAGAAGCTGATTATCGTCCAGTAAGCGGGGGAATTCTTACCCAGCTTCTGCAGCAAGGCAGTTCCTCCCTAGGAGACAGAAGAGCGGCTGCAACACTGCTGCTGCTAGGTGTTCTAAGGCAGTAACAGGAAAGGTGAATCAACCACCCTCAATCACTTTCACCATTTGGCATCTGTGTATACCGTATACAAAGCTAAAACTACACAATTAGTTAAAATGATACTGAGGAAGATGTTGACAGAATAGTCTTTGAATCTCTCATTCTCCCATAAAAACAAATAGAACAACTGTATAACAAAATTAAAAATCCACAGACATCTATGACAAAACTAAGTGAAAGTATTTTCATGATTTCCAAAACATGAACAGGTAGGGACAGATGTGTGTGTATGTATGAGGTGGGGAGATTTGCTGGTCCTAAGAACAGATACTCCCTGCAAAGCCTAACGGACCAATTTGAGAACAGCAGCTGAACGTGACAGAGTTTTTGTACACTCAATGGTGATTCCAGAGGATTCTAAGAATCCAGAGGTAAGATATGGAAAAGGCTGGAGCAGCCTGGACCCTATGTGAACTTTCAAAACTAATAAGCCAATGTTTCCTTGCCAGGAAGAGCTCCACACTGAGGAGAAAGTGTTGGACCTAGGATCCAAACTGAGGATACCAGGGATTACAGAAGCTAAGGAATAGAAGATCTGCATAAAAATGAGGGAAGGGGCACCTGAGTGGTTCAGTTGAAGCATCCAACTCTTGATTTCAGGGCTCAGGTCATGATCTCACAGTTCGTGGGTTTGAGCCCTGTGTCAGGCTCTACACAGACAGTACAGAGCCTGCTTGGGATTCTCTCTCTTTCTCATTCTCTGCCCCTCCTCCCCCCACCCTCTCAAAATAAATAACTTTAAAAAAAAGTTAGGGAAAAGACAGCCAGAGCTCAGAAAGTGGGATATGCTTTACTCCAAAAACAATGGCAAAACATATTTAAGATACTGAAGGAAAGGAAATATGAACCAAGTATTTTAATATCCAGCCAAATGATTTTCATGTATCATTACAAATCACAAACAATCTATTATCAACAGGTAATATTATTTCCATAAGCCCTTCTTCAAGAATCTACTATGCCACTCTCAGACAACAAAAATGACTGGAGAGACACTGACATAAAAACTAAAGAGTTTTTTATGAGTTTTTTTTAAGTTTAAAAACTTTTTTATGAGTTTTTAAAGAGAAAGAACTATGCATTATATACTCTTATAACATAGTTTTGCCCTAAATAAACAAACAAACCTGAGTTTCCAGGAAATACAGAAGAAGACAGAGGAACATGTTAAATGACTTCACAGGGAAGCAATACTCTAGATGATGGAAACTTGGGTTTTTTAAATAACAAAAAAGATGAGGCACCTGAGTGGCTTAGTTGGTTAAGCGTCCAACTCTGAATCTTGGCTCAAGTCATGATCTCACACTCGTGAGACTGAGCCCCACATTCTTAAGATTCTCTCTCTCCCTCTGCCTCTCTTGTGCTCTCAAAAAATAAAAAAATACACGAAAAAAAAAGCTACAAGAAAAAACAGATGAGAAAGGAATCCATACATTAAAGAGATATATTGAGGGGTTCCTGGGTGGCTCAGCTGGATAAGCGACTAACTTCAGCTCAGGTCATGATCTCACGGTTCCTGAGTTCAAACCCCGCATCAGGCTCTCTGCTGTCAGCAGAGCCAGCTTCAGATCCTCTGTCCCCCCTCGCTCTCTGCCCCTCCCCACTCATGCGCTCTCTCAAAAATAAACATTAAAAAAAGTAAAGAAAGAAAGAGATATAATAAAATCACACAATTTACGTATCTTATTTGAATCCACAAAAGAAAACTATAAAAACAAAAACTATAGGGGCCCCTAGGTGGCTCAGTTGGTTGAGCATCCAACTTCAGCTCAAGTCATGATCTCACAGTTTAGGAGTTCGAGCCCCACGTGGGGCTCTGTGGGGACAGCTCAGAGTCTGGAGCCTGCTTCAGATTCTGTGTCTCCCTCTCTCTCTGGCTCTCACCTGCTCATGTACTCTCTCTCTCTCTCTCTCTCTCCCTCTCTCTCTCTCTCTCTCTCAAAACTAAACAAACATTTAAAAAATGTTTTTAAACAAAAACTATAAAAGAAAAAAAGCAATCATGAGGCAATTCACAATTTGAACACAAATTGACATTTGAAAATATTAATTACTATTAATTTTTTAGATGTGGTAACATTATTATAGGTTTAAAAAAATTCTTTTCTTTTAGAGACACATACCCAAAAATTTATAATATGTAATATGTTATCCAGGGTTTGCATAAAAATAATTCAGGAGCAGGAAGTGAGTGGGCATTTGGATGAAATAAGGTTAATTGTTGCAGTTGATCCATTCATTCAATAAACATTTGTAATTCATTTTATAACACAACTTTCAACTATTACCCACTCTTACCCACAGGAATTCATTTTGTTTCAACCTTTATATTTTCAAGATCAATTTATGCAAAGTCTTGAAAAACCTTCTCATGAAAATGGGTAGAATTCTATCCTGACTTAAAAGATCATGAAAGGTTGGCTATAACTTCCTTCTGAATTAGATTCGATTCTAAAAATACTGTCAAACCTGATCCACAAAGGACAATATTTTTCTTCAGTGAGTCATCCCTATAATCTCAATTAGAGAAGCATCAGAAAAGACTTACCTGTTTTATGTGTGGATTCATGGCCATTTCAGTTACATTCTTTTTGGTCTCACAGAAAATAATAGCCCTCCCTTCAGACCCACTGTAGACTTGAAGGACATCTCCAATAACTGCTGGCCTCTGAGACCAATGGCACTGGATGGCCAAATGCTTTGAGGAAAGAAAATACCAATTATCTGTTTCATTAAAATTAGTGAAAATGACTTCCCTTGTATATTTTTTTCCTAATCTGTTCAAGAATTGGCCTTTCTGGGAGACAATAAAACGACAATTCTTCTGAACCCCATTTGAAAACAATATACAAACGGCCACCAATAGGTGAAGGGATATATAAACTAGTATATTTATACAATGTAATACTACTCAGTAATTAAAAGGAACTAAAAACTAAAAGAGAAAAGAATCAACTACTGATACATGCAGCAATAGGGATTAATCTCAAAACACGTTAGGTAAATGAAGTTTTACAGAAAGAGAACACACATAGTAGGATTCCATTTATATCAAGTTCTAGAATAGGCATAACTAATCTATGTAGAAAAAATCAGAACAGTGGCTGTCCCTGGATGGGGGACTTCACTGAGCAGGGCCATGAGGGAAATTTCTGGGATGATGGTAATATTTCTACATGTGGTTAGGAGGTTAGGTTATATACATTTATGAATTTGTCAAAACTAAACAAATATACTTAAAATTCTGGCTTTTTAATATGTAAATCTCATCTTTAAAAATTGCAAATATTATATGAAACCCAAAAATATGCTAACTGAAAGAAGCCCAACACAAAAAGGTCATGTACTGTATGACTACATTTATATGAAGCATCAAGAATAGGTAAGTCCATAGGGACAGAAAGCAGATTGGTGACGCCAGAGGCTATGCAAAGGGGATGATGGGGAGCAACTGCTTAATGATTATTGGGTTTCCTTTTGGGGTGATGATGTGTTTTGGAAGTAGACAAAAGCTATGGTTGCACAACATCATGAATATATACATGTTATACAGTTAATTTTGTGAGTTTTGCCTCAGAAACTTTGTAGGGGTGCCTACTGAAACTGGGTGTTTCAGTTGGCTGAACATCTGACTCTTGATTTCGGCTCAGGTCATGATCCCAGGGTAGTGGGATTAAGCCCTGCATCAGACTCTGCACTGAGCTTTGGAGCATGCTTAAGATTCTCTCTCTCCCTCTGCCCCTCTTGCACACTCTCTCAAATAAAAATAAATAAATAAATAAATAAATAAATAAATAAATAAATAAATAAATAAATAAAAACAAATTTATAATATGAGCATATGGGCGCTCACTGTAAAATTGTTTTGACTTTTCAGTGTTTGAAAATTTTCATGACAAAATGTTGGGAGGGGTACCTGGCTGGCTCAGTTAGTAGAGCATGTGACACTTAAACTCCAGGTTGTGAGTTCAAGCCCCATCCTGGGTATAGAGATAACTTAAAAAATAAAATCTGTAGGGGCGCGTGGGTGGCTCAGTCAGTTAAGCATCCAGCTTCGGCTCAGGTCATGATCTCGCGATCTGTGAGTTTGAGCCCCACGTCAGGCTCTGTGCTGACAGCTCTGAGCCTGGAGCCTGCTTCAGATTCTGGGTTTCCTTCTCTCTCTGCCCTTCCCCTGCTCGCGCTCTCTCAAAAAAATAAACATTAAAAAAAATTTTTTTAAAGAAAATAAAATCTTTAATCAGGCTCCACACTGAGTATGGAGTCTGCTTGAGATTCATTCTCTCTCTCTCAATTGCTCTCTGCCTCCCCCACTCTCACAGGCTTTCTTTCTCTCAAAATAAATAAATAAACTTAAAAAATATTTTAAAAAATAAAAATAAAAATCTTTTAAAAACACTCGGGATAAAATTGTGTATTCTAAATCTGTGCATTTTAACATGTATTATATTTCAATTGCTATTGTATATTCTAAATCTGTGCACTTTAACGTGTATTATATCTCAATAAAATTGTTTTTAAAATGTAATACAGGGGCACCTGGATGGCTTAGTAGGTTAAACATCCGACTCTTGGAGCACTTGGGTGGCTCAATTGGTTGAGCGTCCAACTGCAGCTCAGGTCATGATCTCGTGGCATGAGTTCAAGCCCCGCCTCGGGCTCTGTGCTGACAGCTCAGAGCCTGAAGCCTGCTTCAGGTTCTGTGTCTCCCTCTCTCTCTGCCCATCCCCACTTGCACTCTGTCTCTGTCTCTCTCTCAAAAATAAACATTTAAAAAGAAAACAAGAAAAACAAAAAAACATGAGACTTGATATCGGCTCAGGTCGTGATCTCGTATCTCACAGACATAAAATTAAGCCCCAGGTCAGGCTCCACGCTCAGTTTGAGATTCTCTCTCTGCCCTTACCCACTTGTGCAGGTATGTGCATGTTCTCTCTCTCTCTCCCAAAATAAATAAACATTTAAAATAATAATAATAAAAATAGGGCATCTGGGTGGCTCTCAGTCTGTTAAGTGGCCAACAATTGATGTCAGCTCAGGTCATGATGTGATTTATGGTTCGAGCCCCAAGTCAGGTTCCATGCTGATAGGGCAGAGCCTGCTTGGGATTCTCTCTCTCACCCTCTCTCTCTGCCCCTTCCCTGCTCCCACAGGTGTGCGCACACATGCGCACGCACTCTCTCTCAAAATAAACTTTAAAAAAATTATAATAAAATATAATATAAATTAATTACACAGCACCTGGAAAATAGAGAAAAGAACAAAGAAAATGAAGAATCTTTTGTACCACCTATGACACTCCTGCTTCTTCACCATGGTTTAAAAAAAAAAACAAAACAAGAACCTAAATCTGACCAAGCCTCACAATCTAAACATCAATTCACAGGAAAATGAAAGCGGAATAACATGTTAAATAACACCACAGGGTTGCCAA
Source organism: Neofelis nebulosa (assembly GCF_028018385.1). Taxonomy (NCBI): domain Eukaryota; kingdom Metazoa; phylum Chordata; class Mammalia; order Carnivora; family Felidae; genus Neofelis; species Neofelis nebulosa. The sequence continues at coordinate 34,582,322 of NC_080794.1, read as the reverse complement.
TTACCAAAATTAAGACTGTGGGAAATGTATCATTTGAAAAATGATCATGTCCTTTTAACAAAAAAAAACTGTAAAAATAAAGTGACAGAGGAACCTGTAGATTATAAGATTTAAGAGAAATATAAACCAGTGGCAATTCAAAGATTTTATTTGGATCCAAACTGAAACTATATAAAAAAAAAAAAGACAACTAAGGTAACAAGGGCACTAGATATTCAATAATATCAAATTATTGGGTTTTTTTCTAATGTGATAACTTTGTAATTTTTGTTTTGTTTTTTAAAGAACACTTATTCTTTTCAAAATATAAACAATTACATGAAGATGAAATGACGACAAGAATGCTTCCAATGTAGGAATGAAGAACGTATGGGGGTACAGAAAAGATCATCATTAAAGCCTGGTGATGAGGGCCCCTGGGTGGCTCAGCGGGTTAAGCGTCAGACTCTTGGATTCAGCTCAGGTCACGGTCGCACAGTTCATGGATTTGAGCCCCACAGCGGTTTCTGCGCTGACAGCACAGAGCCTGCGTGGGGATTCTCAGTCTCCCTCTCTCTCTGCCCCTCCCCTGCTCTTGCTGTCTCTCTCTCTCTCTCAAAAATAAAATAAACATTAAAAGAAAAAAAAAAAAGCCGGGTGATGGGTACATCGAGTCCCTTATAATATTCGATTTCTGCGTATGTTTGAAAACTTCCTTAATCAATTTTTTTCACTGATGCATTGTATTCTCATAAAATTTTCAACCATTACAAAATGTAAGAGTTTCCTTTGACTATCCCATACTATAAAAATCTTCTTTCCCGAAAGTAATTATTGGTTTGATGTTTATCCTTCCAAACTATCTTTATACATTTACATAAATACCTAAAGAATCCATTTAGCATTATTTGTGTATTTTTTGTACACACAAAAATACAGTGTAATGCTGTACATATCACTTTGTAATTTGGCTTTTATCACTCAAATTCATTCTTTTTAACCATTCCATTGTACTTATACATTATACCATTGTTTAGCCTATTTTTATTTGCATATATACACATACATATATATATGTACATCTATTAAACGGAAAGTGACATAGATGGTACCTACCATAAATAATGCAAATGCCATCTTTAATCCTTTCTTTTTTTTGTCTTTTATTTGTTTGTTTGTTTGTTTTTGCAAGTCAGCTCTAAGTCCAATGCAGGGCTGGAACTCAAAACCCTGAGATCAAACGTCACATGCACTACCAACTGAGCCAGTCAGGCACCTCTTTCATTCTTTTTAAAAATATATATATTACTGATTTAAATTTTTATGGAGTGAAAATTATCAACATTTTCCTTCTGACTTTATGTTTAGAAAAGCTTTCCCTTCCATGAAATCAAAAAATTGTTCATCTACACCTGCTTTAAATTTTATGGTTCACTTTTTAAAATTCTTTTGAGACCTTTTTTGGTATAGGGTATGAGATGAAGCTCTAACTATTATCAGCACTCTTCTCTTCATATTGACATAAACTGTCTCCTTTGTCACTTTCCACATACTTCAAGTCCTTCTCTATGGCTGCTTGTAGAGTATCTCCTGTTAGGACTTGCTTATTTACATATTTTCTTCTACTTATTCTATTCTGCTCCTTAATCTCAGACCATAGAAATACATAGGTATCTTACCGACTAAAGGTGAAAAAAGAGATTTGGCCTGAACTGGTACCTAAAACTTAAAAGTTTAGCTTCAACAAATTTCAAATACCAACTAAAAGCTACAATCTCTCATGCTAGAAAGCTACTTACTTCCACAGTAGTTGCAGCCTTTTGAGTCATTTTTCCAACAAGGTCAACCTGTTCATATCTGGATTTCATGTATTTTTTTGCAACTTTGTATACCCATTGTGGGCAAGTTGCAGAAAAAAGTAAAGTCTGAGGATTGTCTTCAGAATCTTAAATAAACAAAAAGAATTCAAATGCTTTCTTAATATCCATGATGTAGTCAGCTCTTGAAACCCCCCCCCCCCCCCAAACTTCAAAGAAATAATTAAAAATTCAAAACTTGGGGTAAAATTTGAACATACGAACTTCACTGCAATTATTAAAACTTTCAACTTTCAAAATTAGGGGAAAAAATGAAGAAAACTGAACCCAGAAAAAAAGGTGAGAATTTAAGAAGGGACAATGATCAAAGAAATCAGTAAAAATGAGTCAGTAAATCTAACTATGGACTATAAAAAATAATAGATGAAAGAAACTGTAGGAAGCTAACAAATATGTTAAAGTACGTCACCATAGTCTCTTGTTTAGGAAGAGAACACATAACAAATAACTTTAGTTCTGTTTGAAGGCTGGGGACAGTGTAATAATAATTATGAAATAAAAAATTCATAACTTTTAGATAAAGAATAATTGCTAATGTGTTTATTTGGAATTAGGATATACCAGTTTTGTAGGATTCATGGATGATATCTTCAACTTGTTCAGCAAATCCTAAATCTAACATTTGATCCACTTCATCAAGTACAACATGGCGCAGTTTAGAAAGATCTAATCGGCCACTCTGCAGATGGTCTTTGATACGACCAGGAGTCCCAACCAAGATGTCAATACCATTTCGAATATGATTAACTGTTAGAGGAGAGAAATACCGTAACATATAAAAATCAAATATACGTTTTCACATTATTTCCTTAGATTTAAGTAGCAAGTAGATCTTTGCACTATCCTCTTACATATTTACTCACTTTGGCTTTGATAGGATGTTCCACCATAAAAACACGCCACACTGAGTTTCCTAGTGATATCTTTGAAGTCTTTGGCTACTTGGTTTGCCAGTTCCCTTGTAGGAGCCAAAACAAGTACCTAAGCAAGAGATTTAAAAAATAAAAAGATACTTTTCTAAAGACAACTAAATTCAAAATGAGAAGATTTTTTTTTTAAGGCGCATTTAAAACTAGAAATCTAAACATTAAAGTCGTAGTATTTAAAGACACAGCACCAATGCCAACAAGAACAGCTTATGTTGATAATACCCTCCCCACTTCCTTCAGGTTTTTTTTTTTTTCAAAACTCACTTTCTCAATGAGATTCTTAACTCTCTTTTCATATCCTCCACCCCTCCTTAACGGTCTCTCCCGAGCACTTATGTCATATTAAATATTCATATTTTACCTTTTTGTTTATTGTCTGTCTCACCCACTAAAATATAAGCTGCCATGAAGGCAAGGATTTATGTCAATTTAAGTTACTGAATTCCTTACACTTGAGACCATGCCTGGCACAGAACAGATACCCAAAAAGTATTTGTGAAATGAATACACAAACGTTTACGAGCCAACCACTAGTGCTTTGGCCAAATTACAGAATTTGAGCCTCACAAAAACCCTGTGAGGTGGCATTATTATCACAATTTTACAGATGAGGAACCTGAGTCTTAGAGAAGTCGAGTCTTGTCCAAGATCAAACAGCTAGAAGTGGTGGAGCTGGAATCTCCAATAACGCCCTTCTAGCACAAAAGCTTCTTAAGGCAGGGTCCTATTTCTACTACTTGCAGTCTTCCCTAATTTCACCAAAGAAACAAAACTCTCTAAAAAAGGTTTTTCCTGTTGGCCACCCTGATCCAAGACCATTATGACTTAATTATACTCATACATGTGAATTTACTTTCATATTGCAGTACCATTTAGGAATCTCAAAGAACAAATTACTCTCAGTCACATTATCTGTTCAAATCATGATGCTGATTTTTTTTTCTTTTATTAACCTTAAAGTGAACACAGGTTCTAAAAACATCAAATTCCAGGCTAAAATTTCATTAGGTCCTCTCTGCTCTCTCCTACTTATACATTAAGACAGATCTCTAATACCCCAATAACATATGGACTAGCAATATCATTTCTATAATCTCTTCTTTAAAAAAATCAACCAGTGAAATAAATGATATTGATTATTAACTGAATGACCAAATAAATGAATACCTCTTTAGCAAATTTCATTGTTTAAAAGCAAAGGTCAAGACTGAAAAGAAAGAAGACAAGGTCACTAAATATATTCCCTATAAATACACCTAAAATTAGACATGCTGGCTTTATAACATCTATGTTTACAAACATCTTTATCAAAGACATCTATGGATCCATACACATTACACTCATATGTAATAACTACTTCATTCGGCTTGAGATTTATATTAAAAAATCCACTAATTTTTGCTTTAGGACCTAAATTTTTACTTTATGCCACAGAGCTAACTTTTCTACCTTGGGGGTTCTTGAACTTAAGATCAGTATACTCTTTCTTTCCCTAACCATTAGAGTAATGTTTAAACCTTTTACTCCCTATAATGGTTACCTTTGGTGAGCGGCTTTTTTTAATTGTCTCTTGATTTCTTTGGAGTCTTTCAATCAAGGGGATAGCAAAAGAAAATGTCTTTCCTGTTCCTGTCCGTGCTTGAGCAATTAAATCTTTTCCTTCATATACAGGACCAAAGGTCTTAACTTGAATAGGAAAGAGATATGTTACCCCTCGACCTGTAAAATGAGATTTCATTGAAATATATTTAAGACTAGCGTTAGGAAAAAATATATTTGAAAATGACAATCCAGATTCCTCTATGTCAGCCTAAAAATATACCACCTAGTGACATTTACAGTTATTCCTACCCCAAAGAGGAATTTTTTAAAAACTGGTCTGAACTCTTGACAGATACATACAATTAAAGTCAAAAACCGGTCAGAATATCAAAAAGGATGATGTAGAAATAACTGCAATTAAAGAAGGGCTTATTTCTCTTACACTTTCTATATTCTCTTTTTGGTAAGAAGAGGCAAAGATTCTTATAAAATCTAGTTGTAGATTTTTAGTTGTATAGCCATTAAAGTTCATAGTACCTTTTAGAAGCTTTATAGTTTCTTCAGAAATAGGGAAATTGGAGAAGGCTCCTTCTTTCTGTTCACGTGTTAGGCTCTGTCAAAATGAAATCAAAGTTCTAACTAATAATAGTTCATATTCAACTAGGCATTTAGATTCTTACTCATTTACCAATTTTAGCTTTACTAAATGAGCTAACAAATCAAAGTTAGTTACTACTTGCAAAAATTGTATAGATTAACTTACACAACCAATTAGTGGAAAATTCTTTTAATTTCAAAAAGCATCCCTTTAAATACCAAGTTTACTTAATACATTTTCCCATAGTACATTTAAAAATGATTCACTCACACATAAAACTCCCTTTGGAAATACAGCTACTACATAAATTAAAATATATTTTCATTCGACTGAAACATTACAAAAACACTATTTGATCATCTAAGCCATATTCACAGATACAGGCAGTATTAATTACAAGGACTAACAGAAGCCTATAAACCATCCTAAAAAAATATTACACAATGAGAAAAATAAATTGTTTCTAAAAATAAATGTTAAAAAGTTGTTCTATGGCTCCAAAAAGCATGTTTTAGGTCACCAAAACAAAGCAAAGTTCCTGCAAGCTTGAAAGTTTCCTTAACATATACATAGGTTAGCATGATATTATCATTTAACATCTATTGAAAACTTTGTGTACTGGTCAATATGTATATAGAAGAAAGACAATATTATCTACCTGTTAAGTTTATTATTGGTGTGTTTAAAGAAAGTTGTTCCAAAACCATACACAATAGCAATTTTCAAACAGAGAACCAGATAAAAGACATAATATCAAACTGAAATTGTAAGCTATTTAAGCAAACCTCAAAGCTACCATTTTTTTAATTAAAAGAAAAAATTTTATTACAAAAGTAATACATTTTCATTATAGAAACCACATATAAACAGAAATAAAACTATAATCCAGTCAGCTGATACCACATTTGAAACAGACACTCCTCCAATCCTCACTCTATGCACATATAAATTTTTTAAAATAAGATAATACTGTATATATTGTTCTATAATCTGTGTCTTTCATTTAATAAGATACACTAAACACCTTTTTAACATTCTTCTATGACCTTCAGGATAGATGTCATGTATTGCATAAATGTAGCATATTTTCTAAAACCAATTGCCTACTATCAGGCATTTAGTAGGCATTTAGAATGCATAAATTTTCCACTATTATCAACATCATTGTAGTAAGAGTTTCATACAACCCTATACACCTCATGATTATCTCCTTAAGACACTTGCCTACAAATAGAATTCCTGAACCCTAATATGATCTAAATAAAATAATAAACAATTAAGCCTATTATAATACAGAGCATTATACCACATAAAATCGCAACAGAGCAAAAGCAACTCTGTACATTTTGCCACTAGCAATACAAACTTGTAGGGCCTCACTTATTTATTTTAATGTTTATTTACTTATTTATTTTGAAAGAGAGAAAGAGTGACAGCATGTGTGAGCGGGGCAGGAGCAAAGAGAGAGGGAGAGAGAGAATCCCAAGCAGACTCTACATTCAGCACAAAGTCCAAAATGGGACTTGATCTCACAACATTGAGATCATGACATCAGCCGAAATCAAAAGTTGGATGCACAATCGACTGAACCACTCCAGGTTCCTTGGTGGGCCTTATTTAGATCAACTCTCAACATACGTGCCTCCTGACAAATATCAAATTCCCAAGTAAAAGAAACACCATATTTTAAGGCAAAAATTCAGTATGTTTCCCCAAAGTTTACACAATAAGCTAGGCTAAGACCTATTTAAATTATCGGCAACCATCAGATTTTAAAATATAAAGAATTATTGGGGCATCTAGGTGGCTCTGTCGGTTGAACGTCCAACTTCAGCTCAGGTCATGATCTCACCGATTGTGAGTTCAAGCCCCACAACAGGCTTGCTGCTGTCAGCCTGTCAGTGTGGAGCCCACTTCCAATCCTCTGTCCCACTCTCTCTGCCCCACCCCACTTGCATTCTCCCAAAAATAAGTATTTTTTGAAAATTAAATATAAGGAATTATTAATACCAAGAATTACTAAGACTATAAAAGTTGTTTCTGTCTGAAGACCTGAGTAACTGACAGTTTATAATACCTAGGTAAACCTATGAACTCTGCTAGAGGAAAACTGCAAGAACAAATTGGACAAATTCTGTGCAAGAAAATATCTGTTCTAACAGATAAAGGCAAAAGCAATGGGTTCAGGAATACAAATTCTATACTAAGCATGTTTTCTAAACTCCCCAAAAATTAATACCCTGGAAAACAGATTTCTTCAGTTCATTTTTATATGGTTCATTTCTGTTTAAAAATGCAAACAGCTTTTGAGTTACAATATGACCTAAAGATCACTTAAAGTTGCTATTGTTACAGAAGCACAAAAAGCAGAAGGCAAAATACACAAAGTCAAGAGGCTTTATGTACCTTGTTTCAGGAAGTCAGATGTCAATTCATGAGTACTGGTAGGGACTGAAATAACCATAAGAAATGCAAGCAGATCACCATCAATAAGCAATTTGGAAAAACTATTTAGGAACCCAAATGCATAGGAAAGGTTTACATTTGACCATTCCCCCAACCTCCACCCCAAGAAAAACAAAATACAATGACAGAAACAAGGGACAAAGGAAAAAAGTTTCCAGTTTCAGTTGTACAGATTCCCCGTCCAATTGAGGGTATTGGACACTAAGCAGGAAACATCATGGAATCAATTCTAATTGGTCTAAAAGATCAAATTAACCTGTATTTCAAGGATAAAGGCAAATGCAAAACAAAAAGTATCCATACCTCCTCTAGTTTATTATCACTTGATTTATGAGTAGAACTATCTAAGGATGACACTCGCTTTGATTTTTTTTCATATTCATCAATATCTCCATTTGACAGATCTTTTCTTCTTGACTTATGAGATTTAGAAAATTCATCTGAAAGTCTATTATTACATCCTTCTTCAGTGTCTCCATTTAGCTTCTCTTTCATTTTAGCTTTTTTGGGCTTGGGAGCATCCAAGTTATCTGCCACACCATTTTCTCTTGTTTCTGGTTTCTCGTCTGAGTCATAATGGTGCCTTGATTTCCTTCTATCACTCTGTGGAAAAACAAAGAAGCAGTGACAAGAGGGTCACAAGGTCTCCTAAGACTCTAGAGAAGTTAGAGAGTGACCCCCAACCACCTTGAAAAGTTACCTGGTAAAAAATCAACTGGTTGCTAATGCCGAGCCTAAGCCTCACCTATTGCGTTCTTTCTCATCCCATCTCTTGCATTCTCAAGACTTGGCCTCTAGCCCCTCTCTAATCCCATTACATGATTTAAGGGAAATCAAAATACCTCCTTTCAGAAAAAGATGAGAACCCGAGATCTGTAAATTAAAAAACATATCCAAATCCAAAAACAAAAACTTCTAATATCTCCAAGAGAAAAAAAAAAAGTTAATTATTATTGAGTACCTACCCAGCACTGTGTAATGCTTTCGGCTTATCTTGTTTAAATCTTCATAACAACCCTATAAGGGAAGTACAGGTCCATAATCCCTTATCCGAAATTCCGATATCCATAAAGCTCTGAAAACCGAAAGTTTTTTGGTAACTTATTTGGAGACAAAACCTTACCTAACCTGAACTCATTTGATGGAAAAATTTGACTCAAACTGATGTGAGGGTATTTTTACCTTTACTTATTCCACTTAGTATGCATATTCGTATTTAATATTAAGGTGTTTGATCATAGGTTGGGGGCCCCAAGCCCTACTGGGGTGTTACCCTTTTAAAAGCCCCCAAAATTCTGAATTCCAAAACAAATCTAGCCCCAAGGATTTTGGATAAGGGATAGCGAACCTGTATTACCTTTGCCATAGTACAGATGAGGAAACGGAAGTTCTTAGAGGTAAATAACTTGCCAAAGACTCACATGCAGGATTTCCTTCAAGTGGAAGTTCTAGAAATCAAGCTCTGTCTGATTTGAAAGCCCATGCTCTTTTCACATCATGCTTCCTCTCTGAACTCTGATAATTAATAGGTTAACGAATAAACAAAACAAAACAAAACCCTAAATAATTCATGTAAAGCTCCAATCGTTATATTCCCATGGAAAGACAAGTATATTAGTAACCCTGGAAACTTTTTAAAAAGTTTTTTTGTTAATTAATACAACTTAAAAAAAAAAAAAAAAAGACTACTCTGCAACTTTACTTCTAAAATGCCAAACTGGTGACCAGTGTTTTAATATTTGCAAACAGCAAAAATTATTTGGCAATTTAGCACTTCAGAATTACCTGGTCAAATGTTCAAAATAAATTAGGTAATAGTTATTAGTGGTAACAAACACTACTGCCACCAAAATTTTGACCATGATTTACATAAATTTTACAAAGTACTTTCACATACAATTTTCTCATCCACAAAATGGAGATGTTGTGAAAACGGAATAACATATGTGAAAATGCTCTGTAAACAGTAGAGCTTTACATTAACATAAATTATACAGTTACATGTTATATATTTGATCTTTCATTAACTGAACTAACCCACATCTCCCCAAATCAATAAGTTCCAAAGAAAAACAAGGTTATTTACAGAGCCAGCCTTGGGGTTAGAAATGCTTTGGGGCCATGTACTTGAGGGAAATGAAGCAAGGTAAAGAGAGGCCTTTAAGTCCAAGCCCAGAGATATCGCAAGGTGATGAAATACACTGTTCCACATCAGATCCATAGTGCTTGACACTCTTCACTTCCTTGGCTTCCATGACACTCTATATTCCCTCCTTATCCTCTTACCTCTACCCTAATGATTCCTCTCCCGCCTCCTTCTGTAGATGCTCCTTAAGTCTAAGTTCTCCGTGTACGCTTTCATACCATTTTCATGGTTTCAACATTTCCATGATTCCTTCCTCCCCTGCACTCCAGTTTTGAGAACACACGGCCCAGCTTCATAGTTCTACAAATCCAAATCCGTAGTTGTCGTCAACTCAATGCCAGATCACTACCCAAATGCTCTGTGTTTGTTAGCTGGTACTCTGATCTGTTTCCAAATCTTTAGTTATCCCTCACAGTTAAAGAAAACTCAACAAGTATTTCTGGAGAACGTACAATGTGAAAGCCATCAATTTACAAGAATGTACTAACGGATGGACAAATATATGGCCACTTACCTCAAGAATCTTTGGAAACATTTGAGAAGAACACACAAGAAAAGTGAGCTAACTTTACAAAGCAGCACAGAATAGATACCAATCGAATGATAAAGACGGCACTGGAACAAGACTTCAAAGGGGAATGAGATTACTGGATGTGTATACTGGAGTGTTTAGAAAACACATATAAACTAAACCTTGACAGAGAGACAGGATTTGAATGCAAAAGGAGAGGTATTTCAGGAGGAGCCAAAATTAAAATAACTGCTTGGTGATTCCACTTACATAAGGGATCTAGAGAAGTCAAATTCACAGAGACAGAAAGTAAAATGGAGATTGTTAGGGACTGAGGGGAGTGGGCAACGGGGAGTTGGTGTTTAATGAGAACAGAGTTTCAGTTTAGAGGATGAAAAAGTTCTGGAGATGCATGGTGGTGATGGCTGCAGAACAATGTGACTGTACTTAATGCTACAAAACTGTACACTCTAAGATAGTTAAAATGGCAAATTTTATGTCGTATGTATTTCACCATGATTAAAAAAAATAACCGCTTGGCTGGAATGGCAAAGTTTTACCTTGGTGATAAGGTAAGGTAGGTTCTGCTCTCTGGGGCTATACAGAGTATTTTCATTTTTTTTGTCAAATGTCAGCCTTCAAATACAGCTTCCTCACCCACCTTAGCTCTGTTTTCTTTTCTCTGGGTCTCTTTTTTTTTTTTTTTTTTTTTTTTGAGGTTTAGGGTGGGAATTCTCTACAACTCCTCTACGGGGTCCTTGAGGGCAGGGACTTATTTAAATCCTGTGGTGCCCAGCAAAGAGTGTGGCACAAATTAAGCTCATTAAACACTACTAACAGTAAAGCCTACTAGTAAAAACAACCCACACGATCTCCATCACAGCCAAATCCTGGGAATGTCGGCTGTGACACTCTTCCTTAAGCCTCTAGAGACTGGCTCTCGAGGTTTGTAAACCTAAGATCGCTTTCCCCAAGATTCTCGCTCACAGGTCGGGCTGACGGAGAAGTAACACATATTCAAGGCAACCATTTTCTTAACCATCTTCTAACGCGGCCAACAAGAACCAAGTAACAGGCCTCGCTGCTTAAGCAAGGAGAGGAAAGAAAGAACAGATTCCACGGCGATGGGAACTTGAGTCTGCCCATCTCGTAGTCGCCGACGGGAAGGGCTGAGGGAGCACTGGAGGCCCGGCCAAAGCCTAGTGCAGCCCTTCTCCAGGTTCGGGGTGTGGAGATGGGAATGGTTCCGGAATGACCATTCAGGAGGGACGACGGCTGCGCGAGGGGAGACCCTGGGATGCTCCGGCCAGGTTCTGACAGGCCATCAGATCAGAGACAGCTCCCCTCCCCGCCCAAGCCGGCGCAGCCCAAAAGGAGGCGCGGCCCATCCAGCGCACCTTTTGCCTCTCCTTCCTTTGGCTCTCGGTCTCCTCCAAGGGTGCCTCCAGCTCCATAATGTCCCCCCAGAGGAGTTTCCCAGGCATCATTCGCCGCCGCCGCCTCCTTCTGGGCTCGGTGGCCACAACCACCTACGGGCAGCGGCAGCGTGAAAGGAAGCGGGGGCAGGGCGGCCGCCCGGCCAGGGCCTACGTCACTTCCGGGACACGCACCGCGCGGCGGGGAAAAATAATCCCGGATACTCTCGGTTTAAACTCATCCTTTGCTTTGCAACCTTCCATCCAATGAGTGTGAGCGATCTCGACTGGCCCACCCTTGTTCCAAAGTGATTGGCTGCTAGGGTAAAACCCTGGCCAATCTCCATAAAGGATGAGCAAACTGATTAGCATAAAATGATGCGGGTTTTCTTTCCTCGCCTTCTCTCCCCCTCCCCCACTCCGAACAGTCTTCCTCGGCCCTGCGGAGTCGCTTTGGGGCTTTCCAGGGAGCACTGCTGGGGCTGAGAAGGCCCTGAACTGCGGCGGAGAGGGGCTCGCCCGCTGCGGGATGGTGCGTGGGCAGGCCCGAGCAGGACCGGTGGGGAGCGCCACGCGCCTCCTCGCCATTCGCCGCCGGAAGCTGCAGGTCTCAGCCCGCCCATTTCGGGGTGAGGCGTTAACGTCTAACGGCTTTGCGCGAAGCCGGCAGTCCGGCGCTGTTGGGAAGGGGTTGGTGGGGTCTGGAGTGGGCTAGGGGGGCTTGAAGTGAGGGTCAGGGCTGGACAGTCGTTTCTCAAGTCTTAAGTTTTAGTCAGGAAATAGGTCCTGGTTCATTTTAGGTTCTTTCCACACTCCCCAGTGACTGAGGGGAAACTAAACCCCGAGAAAGGGATTTACAGGTCTGAAGACACAAAAGCAGTTCGTGGCATAGTCAGGACTAGAGAGAACGCTTCTGAATCTGAGATCAGTGCTCTCTTGCCACACCAACATACTTTGTTTCGCAAAGCGTTTGGGGGAAGATGCTCCCATGAAATAATAACTAGGAAAACTCGGGAGAAACGTAGAAAAACAAGCCTAAATGTCTTCGACAGATGACGTAGTTGCAGTGAATAAAAGGATTTTATTTTATTGGAGATTAACCGCCCCTAAATTACAACCTCGTACAAAACTGGAAACCTTTCGACAACACAAAAGGTTGATTCCTTAGCATACTTCTTTTCTTCCGCCACTGGTGCCAGCTGGTTAGCGTTCTTTTTCAAAGCCATTTCTTTATCTCTTCATGATCTCTTCACCTCAGCTACCCTTGAGTGGAGAATGAGAACCCAAACTGAAATTGTAGGTGCAGGGGCACTTCACAACCACTTGACAATTTCTAAGACACCAGCCTTGTTACCTCGGCATCAGGCTTGTGTCTTAGCAACATTACATATTGCTATATACATCATGGAGTTGCCCCAAACTATCGGTCCAGAATAGCTGAAACCACAAATGATTGCTACAGGCCTTCTGCACTATTGTGGATTGGCCTGAAGTCAAAGGACTGTGTATCTAAAAGTCACCTTATGGGTTCCATACTGTGAACAAAGAGTGTCCACAAAAGATAGTGGAAAAAATGCATCTCTCTCGAGTATGAGAGTCGCTGTGCATCTCTAGATGTAAATCCTTTTCTACCATTCTTGTACACCCACCCCAATTCTACCATTGTAAGGTCTTTGTAGCCCTACAACAGAGCATGAGGTGCATAGGAACATGGAGTGGATGTGGCAACTTCACACATGTAACATTGGGAAAATAATAGGAACAGATGTTAGTATGTTGTGGTTAAAGACCAAATATAGATGAGGTAAAGTTTTTAGCTCCTCTAGATTATATTTTTGGCATTCATTTTTCTATCAGAGGTCTTACAGAAGGTATGGAAATAAAAAGGACTAGACTGTTCAACTCTCCCTATGCCAGAGACTAACAAGCATATCAGTGTTTTTCAGAATGACCTGTGATTTAGGACATTCTACAACCCTCGCCTTTCTAAGCCCCAAACTCCTTGAATCAAATCTCTGTCTGGTGTCTTAAACCAAGTCATAAGTAACTTCCCAAGCTGTGGCTTAGCTGGAAAAAAATTAGGTACTACCAAATTTGGGTAACTATATGTTCTCCAGGGACCTCAACTAGAAAACTTGGGAATGGTAATGAAGGGATGGAGAATTCTTTTTTTTCTTTCATATTTGTTCCCACTATAACTCTCAAGAGATTTGTATCTGATAATAAAATCTATTGGAGAGGACATGAAGGAGTAGCATAATTTAAATGTACAAGTAATTCAAAATATAATATTAGAATATGTTTATTTTCCAAAATATCTTACCAAAATCACTGATATAATTTCTTAAAATTTAAGAGAATACCTCATCTGCTTCCCGATTCTATAAAGATTTATCTTGCCTTTGGCTTCAGCTCCTTAAACTCTATGACCTTAAGATATAAAAATAAGAGGTCTACGACCATACTACCCTGAACATGCCCAATCTTGTCTGATCTTGGAAGATAGAAAGAGGACTTACACTTGCCTCTCTCTGGTCCTTCTCAAGCCTACAGGGCTAGGGGTTTTTTTTGCTTTTTGGTTTTTTTACTCCATAGTTAAAAAATAGAAAGTTAAAAAGAAAAAGTCATTTTGCATCTGCATTTCAGTTTTATGTGACAAAAGGAACTGAACTACCATGCTTAAATGTTAGGACATGGAAATAGTTTAAGAAGCAGTTATAAATTGATGAAGAGACACTGTTGCATAGAATAAATGTTTAGAGTATAAAGAAGTAAGGAGAAAAAGAGGGAACAGGACATGTTTCCTCCATTGCTAGCCACATGACCTTGCCAAACTCAACTCTAAAATCTGGTCTTTTGCAGGGTGCCTGGGTGGCTCAGTCGGTTAAGTGTCCGACTTCGGCTCAGGTTATGATCTCGCAGTCCACGGGTTCGAGCCCCGCGTCGGGCTCTGGGCTGACAGCTTGGAGCCCGGAGCCTGCTTCGAATTCTGTGTCTCCCTCTCTCTCTGCTCCTCCCCTGCTCATACTCTCTCTGTCTCTCAAAAATAAATAAATGTTAAAAAAAATTTTTTTGAATAAATAAAATCTGGTCTTTTTGTTAGTAATGTGGGGACAAATACGCCTTCCCTGCTGGTAGTGCAGGGAAATTGGGAGGATCAGCTGATGAACCAGTACTGTAGAGAAGATGATATACAGAGCTGCTTACATTTCTACCTTTAGGTCAAGGTTTTAACAGCCCCGAGGAAGACACAGCTTTGAACACATTTAGCACATGTACACTTAATGTATGTAGCTCCTAATTCAAAGGTGGAATTTTTTTTAAGGTTTTATTTTTAAGTAATCTCTGCACCTAATGTGGGGCTTGAACTCACAACCCCAAGATTAAAAGATTAAAAGAGTCCCACGCTCCACCCACTGAACCAGCCACGCACCCCTGGGGGTGGGGGTGGGGGGAGACCTTTTTAACTTTTAGAGAGAGGTCTTACTGGTTTTTTAGCCAATTACTTTGTAAATGCTTTGAATCAAATGGTGGAAGAGTAGTGACATCAGCTACCCAGAGAGGGCACTATTACCCAAAAAATGGAAGCTGCTACTACTAATGGAAGCTGCTTGCATCTAAGGTTTAAAAGGAAGACAGATCTGTAGAGGCCAGCAAAGTAGTCATGAGTTTTTGATACCCACCCCCCCATTCTTGCTACATGACTCCCGTGTCTCTCTTCCCCACTCCATTTTGGCAGTAGTCTTTCTCCCGCATTCCCCCAAAGCCTTCTCAGCTGTAGGAGGGATTCTCAAAATGTAGTCGTTACCAGTTTTCAACACTACTACTGTTCTTGTTCTCTCCATTGTTTTTCCTGACATATCTGACATTTTGAAACCTCTGTCTGCTAAATTGCATTTAGTAATAGACTCATGATCATTCTAATCTATAAATAAGATACAAATGCAGCTTAGCAATGTCACACCAGCATGTGATGGTGTTCTATTACGGAGCTGGTGTAATTTCAGCCACTGCCAAAGAAACTTGATGTTTTAATTAGTAAGGAGTTAAGCAAAGGAAATATACAATTTCTATTAGAATCTTTGAAATATTGAAAATAGCTTGCAGAACCCAGCTACTCTCTGAGGATTCCTAGGGGTCTGAGATCCCAGATGAGAGAGGATGATCTTGTATGAAATGTCTAAATTAACCCATGATTTGCATATTTTATTCCTATAGCATCAGGCATAATATTTCCTATTAGCCAAGACATAATAACTCCCCAGGCAAATCCAGATTTGGATTGGGATGAAATTTCTTATAATCTTAATTTAGGGGCATCTGCGTGGCTCAGCCAGTTAAGTGTCTGACTCTTGATTTAACAGCTTAGGTCATTAGGTCTCAGTTCATAGGATCGAGCCCCATGTCAGGCTCTTTGCTGACAGCAGCATAGAGCCTGCTTGAGATTCTCTTTCTCCTCTCTGCCTCTCCTTCCCTCTCTCTCAAAATAAACATTTTTTTAAAAAAGAATAAAAAATACTTTATTACAAAAAAAAATCTTAAAGGATTGAATCTCTAAATGGAGGAATTCAGGACAACCTAGCAAAAACAGGAGACCTATATAGAAGGCCGTGTATTTAGACCAGTTTTGTGAATATATAAATATATAAAAATATGCATACGTATATTTATAACAATATCAGGTGCCTCCTGCGTTGGGCACTTTGAATAGATGAGCCTTAGATCTTACAACAGTTCTGAAAGGTAGATATCATTACAGATGAGAAAACTGAATCAGAGAAGTTTGGAATCTCTCTCCATCACACAGCTCCCAAGGATTGTAACTGGGATTTAAATTTGTCTGAATCTGGGGTGCCTGCCTGGCTCAGTTGGGTGGGCATCAGACTTTGGCTCAGGTCATGATCTCATGGTTCCTGAGTTTTGAGTCCCACAATGGGTTCTGTGCTTTGTGCTGACAGCTCGGACCCTGGAGCCTGCTTCAGATTCTGTGTTCCCTTCCCTCCCCCCCCCCCCCCCCCCACAACGTGCACTCTGTCTCTGTCTCTGTCTCTCTCTTTCTCACACATTAAAAGGAAAAAGAAAAAAAAAAGACAAAACAGGGGCACCTGGGTGGCTCAATCAGTTAAGCATCTGACTTTGGCTCAGGTCATGATCTCATGGTCCACGAGTTTGAGCCCCTCATCGGGCTCTGTGCTGACAGCCCAGAGCCTGGAGCCTGCTTCAGACTCTGTGTCTCCCTCTCTCTCTTTCCCTCCCCTGTTCATGCTCTGTCTCTCTCCCTCAAAAATAAACATTAAAACAACAACAATGACAACAACAACAAATTTGTCTGAATCCTAAACTCAGGTCATCATGCTACCTCAAGGGAACCGTCATGCGGAGGAGAAATCAAGAACTAATGTCATCACACACAATATTGGGGGGGGAAAATGCAAGCCACCTATTTAGAGAATAACCTCCCAAACAACACGCATACCCATCTTTAATATCTGTTGTCATATGTTGTGTTTTAGAAGAAACACAACTTTTAGAAGAAAAGTTTTATTGGTCTCACAATAGGTTTCATTTAATACATCTAGAGAATGTCATAATGCATCCAGTGGCAAAATTAGACGGATTTCATTGGTCCCTACATGTGACTAGAGCCACAAAAGACTTTGGATTCCTCATTCTGTTAAGAAACTTGTCCAGGTCCAAAATCAAAGATAGAATGAGTTGTTGCTGCTCCCTTTTCCAAGGAGTAACAAGGATAGTACAGAAATGGAGAAGTGGAAGAACTCTGGAATCTTGCAGGAGTTCAGTGTTTTGTAGGATCCTCACTTCATCTTTTTCCCCCCGCCCTTGAGGCATATTTGACCTAAAACCCTCACTGAATCTTATAAGAACAAAACCTTACAGTCAAGAGGAATTTTTGGGACATCTGGGTGGCTCAGTCGGTTAAGCGTCCAACTTCGACTCAGGTCATGGTCTCACGGTCCGTGAGTTCAAGGCCCACATCAGGCTCTGTGCTGACAGTTCAGAGCCTGGAGCCTGCTTCAGATTCTGTGTCTTCCTCTCTCTCTGCCTCTCCCCTGCTCACGCTCAGTCTCTCTCTCTTACAAAAATAAACACAAAAATTTTAATTTAAAAAATCATCTAGTTCAGCTATCCTGTTATGCTAAGTATATACCAATCAAAGGATCACCAAGTTTCTGCTTGAATACCCTAAATAATGGGAAATGCTTTCATTTATAAAATGTCTATTTCATCTATGGGTAGTTTTGACTAGTGGGAAGTTCTTTATCTGAGCTGAAATCTTTATTCTAACTTTCATTCACTGACGATGATTCCAAGCTGTCACACCTCCTAAAAAAATGCCTCCCACACAAGGCCTTTCTATACAAATTACCCTTCTTGCTACTTTGCCCAGGGTTTCAAATGTCCTTGTGACCACAGCTGATCTTCTTGGAAATGCCATAATAGGTTGCTCAGAGCCACTACAAGCCAATAGTCAGAATTGAGTGGGCCAACCACTACTTTTGTACATGGGCATATGTGACCTCTCCTTCTCTGTACTCCCCCAGAGCCTGGAGACAGCTCTCTATGGTGCCAAGCTTCATCTTGCCTTCACTGTTATCTTGTCTTCACTGGTGAGAGTTGGAAAGAGGCACCCTCCAATCATTCAGTCATGCTTGAGATCTAAGGCCTTGACAACCCTTAGAAACCTCTCAGAAGAAACATCCCCTGAACCATAAGTCAGCATTAGCATCTATCCAATATGCTGAAACCAGTCCTGACTGCTCCATATTCCTCAAACCTGAGAGAACGGACCATTCCACTACCTGCCTGAAAAGGCCAGCCAGAAAAAATTCTGGCAAAGCTGTCTAAGTCTTAGTGGAAATAGACCAGATGTAAATGAACTATCATCCATCTTCCATCTTTTCTCTAAATCTCTAATTCAGAACCTCCTTGCACTCACGAGCCATTCTGCAACCATTCTGCTTCCTTTCTATCTCTGCCCTCTGAGAACATCCTGATTTCTCACTGCCGTGCTACAGAGAGTGCCTTGAAAGGAGGAACCAGAAAAACAGTAGACCCAGTTGCTGCCACACGTATTTTGGACATTGCCAGTCAGTATGATGTGGGGCCATCTGTTCACGTTCAAGGTGGTTGCAGAAAAGATCTTTGGCAGCAATGACTAGAGAGAAAAAATTCTTGTTCCAAAGTACCCAGTACATCTATATAAACTTTGATAATGATAGAAGACTTTAGTTGCAAACAAAGTATCTATGCAACCTTAATACACTATTTTCGGGAGTTTTGTGTTGAAATCTGGTGAAATCCACTTAACATAAGAGTGGATTAGTGTAGGTAGAGAGATTCACTACTGAGTATAGTAAATTAGCATCCTATGTACTTGGGAAATTAATGAATGTCTGAAAATTTGAGTTAATCACATTTAATTGGAAAAGGACCATGTATTTTATGGTTTAATTGCAAAATAATCTGTATATTCCCAATAAGTTCATAGTAAAATAATCTTTTAAAAAAGCTTTAAAATGTCAAAAAAAGGGGATAAAACAGCAACTAGAACAAAATATGTAATGAAATTAACAGAATCTCATACTTGGCTTTAGAGAATTCTTACATATTCGGTTGATTAAAATATTCTATATTAATGCTGTACCTTTTTACCAAAGAGTTTCCAAAAGAAAAATAAGAATTAAACATTTATGACTGGAGTTAGTTGTAGTAAGGAATTGGATGTGAGTGTTTGACCGCTCTTTGTGCCTTCAATGTTCTGCAGAAAATTCTGTCTTCTTTTTAGTCCATCCAAAATGACTGAATTATTAGATGCCAGACTCTGTGTCCTAAAGATGTTAAAAATAACAGAATTATTACCTTCCAAAGGGGACTGGGCTTCTAATCAAGGCATCATACCTTCACCTGTTACTTTGAAGCAATATAACATTTTCTAACACTAAAGCGCGCTTAGAAGTTAACCTTTAAAAATCTAAAGTGCTCCTTATACTTTATTTTTTAATGTTTATTTATTTTTGAGAGAGAGACAGAGAAAGAGCATGAGCAGGGTAGGGCAGAGAGAAAGGGAGACACAGAATCTGAAGCACGTTCCAGGCTCTGAGCTGTCAGCACAGAGCCCAACGCCGGGCTTGAACCCACCAACTGTGGGATCGTGACCTGAGCCAAAGTCAGATGCTTAACTGACTGAGCCACCCAGGTGCCCCTAAAGTGCTCCTTATATTTTAAAGGCTTCACAATAGCACCTCAATTATTTGGCAGCTGCTTTCCAAGAAGTTCATATTTTTTGAACATCTTCTCAGATCCAATATCAAGTATATTCTAGTCAGAAACAGTAAGTTCCTTGGTGGCTGGCTGGCTTAGTCAGAAGAGCGTGTCACTCTTGATCTTGGGCTTGTGAGTTCAAGCACCACGCTGGGTGTAGAGATTACTTAAATAAATACACAAATTTAACAAAAAAGAAAGAAAAAGAAATAACAAGTTCCCTAAAAAACTCTTCTCTACAAGTGTAGTAACCCATACCTTCTTGAGTAATTTCTTTTTTGAGACGTCATATGAAAGAGAAAAGCTGACCATAGCATTTTTCATATTGACAAGATTCCTTTCTAAGGAGCTGTAGGCTAGGTTAGTCCCCTGTCTAACACATCTGCCTTGCTTCAGCCAAGTCACATTACTATTTGGGCATTTTGCTTTTGACATTCCCCTTTTCTCACCTTGCATCCTCTCCATCACTTGCTCATTACAGTAAGATATGCCTTGGGGCTCCTAGGTGGCTCAGTTGGTTAAGTGTAGGACTCTTGGTTTTGGCTCAGGTCATGATCTCATGGTTCCTGAGACGGAGCTCCACATCAGGCTCTGTGCTGACAGTGCAGAGTCTACTTGGGATTCTTTTTCTCCTCTCTCCCTCTGTCTCTGCCCCTGTCCTGCTCTAGCTCTCTGTCTCTCAAAATAAATAAATAAACTTAAAAAAAAAATAATAAAACTACTATCACCATACTTTAAAAAAAAAAGAGATGCCTCAAAAATGTATCCTCCAATAAGTGTCCCCCCAAACATTTCATTACTCTTAATTCCACATCTCTTCAGCAATTACAGAGAGTTTCCACTTCATTTTTTTTTTTTTAAAGTAAACTCTACCCCCAATGTGGGTTTCACCTGAGCCAGTCAGGCACCCTCCACTTTGTTCTTGAGTTCAATTCGGCTACTTATGTTTTGTTGGTCTACTCAACTAAAGTGCAAATTTCCTATGGGTAGCAACATCTTGTGGGTCTTCTCTGTCCCTCTAATTCGTAACAATTATGGCACAGAGTTGATATTCAAATGCTATCTTCCCTTCCTTTTCTTGATTATACTTATAAGTCTTTTAAGAGAACCATATTATACGCAATTTTTTAAGAAATCAAATTTCTCGGGGCGCCTGGGTGGCTCAGTCGGTTAAGCATCTGACTTCAGCTCAGGTCATGATCTCACAGTCTGTGAGTTCGAGGCCCGCGTCAGGCTCTGTACTGACAGCTCAGAGCCTGGAGCCTGCCTTGGATTCTGTGACTCCCTCTCTCTCTGCCCCTCCCCCACTCATGCTCTGTCTCTCTCACTCTCTCAAAAATAAATAAACATTAAAAAAATTAAAAAAAAAAAGAAATCAAATTTCTCAGGATTTCACAAATTTAAATTCTCATTCATATCCTTGACAAATAAATTCTTGCATGTCCTTGACGTGCAAGTCAAGGAGCAATTGCCCTTACCTGTTTTGGGTTTGATTTTGTTTTTGTTTCTGCTTTTTCTTTTTTTTTTTTTTTTTTAGCAGCAGGCAAAGGTTTATTAGAATATAAGATTAGAAAGGAAGAATAGTAGAAAAGCTCTCTTTACAGAGAGGGGACATTTGAAAGTAAATGCCCAAGGACTATAGGCAAGGGTCCTTGTTTTATGAGGTTCTGGTCAGCCTTCTGTTTCTGCTTTTGCCGAAGTGAAAGGGGACCCATAGCTTGTTGGTTTACACTACCATTGTTTACTTTGGAGACAATATGTGTTGATACTTTCAAGACTTGATATGAAGAGCACCCGGATGGCTCAGTCGGTTAAGCCTCTAACTCTTGGTTTTGACTTGGGTTGTGATCTCACAGTTCGTGGGTTCGAGCCCTCCATTGGGGTTGCACTGGCAGTGCGGAATCTGCTTGGGATTCTCTGTCTCTTCCTCTCTTTCTGCCCCTCCCCTGCTTGTGCTCTCTCTCTCAAAAAACAAAAACAAAACAAAACCAGGAAAAAAAAGACTTGATATGAATTAAACAATTCTTTCAAGCATAAAAGATCTGTTTCCCAATAAGAAGTAAAGATATATTTTTAAACTGCAGACCTCCAGGAATTTAGCCTAAGGTAGAGTCAGAAATGTCTGTAAACATTTATATGTGAAAACAATCCACTGAAGATTGATTTATTACAGCAAAAAAAAAGTGGGAATCTAAATGTCAAAGGAGGGAAAATAATAGTTATATAAATACTAGAGTCCACATAACAGAATACTAAGCAGCCATTAAAACGAATGAGTTGGATCTGTATGTATTGATTGCAGGATATGCATGATACGTTAAGTGAAAAAAGAAAGTCACAGCTCTGTATGATCTGTTGTTAAAAAATAATTATATTTCTTCTTTTTTAAAAAAGTAATTCTATTTCTAAATGCACAGAAAAAAGTCCGAAAGAATATAAACCACACTGTCAACAATGTTTAGGTCACCTCAACGGAAAGGCAATGGAAAAGGTTGGGGAATGCAGACCGTCAGTTTCACCTTTTACATTTCTGTATTACTTTTTCAAAAGAAAGTATATAATAATTTTGTATAATAAAAAACTGGTAAAGATATATGCCAAATTTTAAGATGACCTTTTTGAAAACTATTAAATAACCTCAGGGGAATGTTCACACTGTACCCTGAAAAAAGCACTATGCAAAACAGTAATGACAGTATAGGGAAAACATTTAGACAAAATACATAGATCAATATGTTCAGACTGAAGTGTTATAAATATACCAAATATAAAAGGAGTTTTTAAACACATCTAAATGGTAGGGTGATTATAGGTGTTTTTTAAAATGCTTTTCAGTACTTCTCAAATGTTCTATTATGTACATATTACTTTCATAACATGTACAATGTTTAATTTAAACAAATCAACATGGAGGGGCGCCCTGGTGGCCCAGTCGGTTAAGCCTCCAACTTTGGCTTACGTCATGATCTCACGGTTTGTGAGTTTGAGCTCCACGTTGGGCTCTGTGCTGACAGCTTGGAGCCTGGAGCCTGCTTTGGATTTTGTGTCTCCTCCTCTCTCTGCCCCTCTCCCACTTGTATGCTCTGTCTTTCTCTGTCTCTCAAAAATAAATAAATGTAAAAAAAAAATTTAAAGAAACATGGAAAAGATTGGTGGAAAATAGCTGCATCTCTTTCTGAACTGTGTAGAACCAGAAATATAAGTGAAAACTTCTAGCCCTCAGTTCAGGAAGTGCTTCATTTATAGCAGTTCCTTCCTATATTTAGAAATAATTCAAGATTTAGTAGTAGTGGAACAAATTTTGGTTCACATTCAAAATGAACTCTATCCTATTATGTAAGAGATTTCATTTTAACTTTATACAATTCATTCAGTAAAGGCTGGCAGAATTCTATCACTATAAAAAGTGTATTCAGGGGAGTCTCCTACTGGGTCATTCAGTACTCCCTTGAGTGTAATAATTCCTGAGGAATGGTGGCTAATCAAACACTTTTACATACACTTACCGTGGAGAATCTATTCCACTGTCTCCCGCCATGCTGTGATTTTCTGTTCCTTCCAGATGACTGTGTTCCTGTTGGACATCCTGAGCCAACACTGGCATATGTGAAGGGCTGAAAAGTTCTAACTTTTGCACGAACTGTTTTCTCACTTCCTGATTCTGAGCACCCTGACTCCAGCTAGCTGGTTTCTTTCCTATGTCACCAACCAAGTCTTGTAGGGTTTCAGTCTCAGAAGTGGCTTTCCTTGTGCTATAGTAATCAAATACACTTCCATCAGTATCTGCTGAGGCTTGCACACATGTAGCAACACTGGGTCCGTCTTCATAGTTAAAAGTGGACCGAGTCCCTGAATTGAGGCCACAGCTTTCAGCAGAGAGTTTAGGGGTTTGGCTTTCACCTGGGTTAGTGAACAACCCAGTGGGTTTGTAACACTCATTTCCTTTAAGCACCTGAGGCTCAGACCTGTGTATTCTGCGGTTGTACTCAGTCAGAAATCTTTCAGTCCCCTTTTGTTTTCCTAAATGATTCCACTTGCTTCCTCCTGTAAAGGAATACTGAATGCGGCCAGGCAGCATTTGACATAAGTCATCATTCTCAGAAAAGTCCTCCTCATCTAGATATAATGAACTACAGGCTCCATCATCATCTTCCACTTCCTTCTGATACAAGGCCTGGTTATCCTCAGAAAGCCCTTCGTTTTCTGGACTCACAGTCTTTGTTTCCTGGACAAATGCCTTTCTTACTCGTGTTTCTTCTGAGTCTCCCTCTTGTCTCTCGGGTTGTCTCAAACAGTTCATACTAACTGGGTAATCCAAAATACCAAGATTTTGGAACTGGTGTATTGTTTTATCAACTAGTCTACACGCAGAGGAAGCATGGCCTAGAGAGGAGGAACCTTGTGATGGCAGCACATACTGTGTTTCTTTTGCGTCCCCTAATGCGTCAAAGTGAGAATAACTTTTCCTCAAGACTTCAGGGATTACCTCATTTTTTCCACCATACACATCGTGTCTCCTCAGGCTTTCCTTAAAGGAAAAACATTTACTACCATTTTGCAAAACACTACCTTGAGAGTGATTTAAGAGGGGATCTCTAAAGTCATCACTGATAGGCTTGACGGTAGAGTTATTCATAGAAATGGATTCTGCTGTCAGTTTATCTTCATACTGTTCAGCACGTGGCTGTTTGCCTTTACTCTCAAAGATTCTTGAGGAATCCAAAGACCTTGACCTCTGGAAAGGCTTTCCCTTTGGTCCAATCTGACCCGGTTTCAGATCACTGGTCTGGATGTTGTGCCCTTTGGTTGTTGGGTTCCCTCGGTAAGACAAACCCTGGAAAGGATTACTAATTCGCTTCTTGTAAAGCAAATGGGAACCTAGCATTGATGGATTCTCATCAAGTGGTTTCTGAACTAATGCTTCATTTGGGCTTTGAATTCTGGAGGTGGGCTGTGCAGCAGGGGACTTGGGATGTTTCTCCAGTCTAAGGCTTCCTGGACGAGGCTCACTTCCCTGACTCCTGGCTTTGTGTCTTTCCCTATGAGAATGGCCCCGCCTTCGAGGCCTTGCAGACCGGCCCCGTCTTTTCTTAACTCCCTCTTTTGAGGGATATTTATGCCTGACTGTCAGCAGATCAGTGGAAGTGCCCTGGCTATTGTATTTTTTCTGTTCTTCGTATTTTTGCATTAGGACGGTATGTTTGATTAAATTGTCAACAGTCAGAATGGGATTAATTCGTTTGATGATCTCATGTTCAATGTCTCGAGGGATATTGTCCAAGTTATCTTCATCTCGAACAGGCCATTCTTCTGGTGGAAACTGGGCAGAGAAACTACTGTGCTCTATTCTGGACTTCTCCTTTCTGGATATACTACGCCAAAAGAGGCTAAAGCCAAACTTCCTGCCTTTTTCTCTGTCTTTTGTGTATGGTAAAGGTTTGGTGCTTTCACAGACGTGATTCCCCTCAGACGGGGAAACTGCTTGATTCTGTCCCAAAGATTTGGATTCCTGCAGACCTTTCTGGCTTTTTCTAGTCACTTCTGCAGCAGCTGGTGTTTCCTGTACATCCTGAGTGCACAGATCAGGGAAACACCGGCAAGACTGACAGTGAGAAATGGGGGCAGCCTTTTCTTGGGCCAACTCTGCACAGCTCTCCATGCTCACCAGATAAGTAACGCAAGTTGGCATCTGGCAGCTTTCATCCGATAGGTCTCTCTTATTTTCATGGGGCGTTATATTCGTAATGAAGTAAGTCTGAGGAGTGACTATGAAGTATCCTTCTCCAGTGTGATAAATTTTCCTTTCTTTAATCAGAGTTCCCAGAGTGGTATAGAGAATATCTTGAGGTGGAACTGCGATGCCTGAAACAAACAAGCATTTTATTACACTGATAGATTTTGAATGAAAAACATTTCAATGCCTGAAGTCAGTAAGTCAGAAATGACCACACATTTGCCTGATGAACCCAGAGCTGACTGTAACACAATTAATATATGTGATTAAAATGCCAAAGAGGCATTAATAATAATCATAACTTAATTGAAAAATAGGAATATATTTCGGCCCACACAAAGACATAGGGCTAAGTTAATGTTTGAGTAGAGAAAAAAAATGAGTCCACTCAAATACAAACACTAAGCTATATAACCCCATCATAAATTTATTTTATTTTTTTAAATGTTTATTTTTGAGAGAGCGTAAGTGGGGGACGGGCAGAGCAAGACAGAGGATCCGAAGCCAGCTCTGCACTGACAGCAGAGAGCCCGATGTGGGCCTCGAACTCATGAACCGTGAGATGGTGACCCGAGCCAAAGTCTGGCCCTCAAATGACTGAGCCACACAAATTTAAATGTTCACTTCAAGAAAGCATTCTTGAAGAGTTTTTGAAAATAATCACAGTCTCCTAGCTTAAATCTTAATAATCTAAAGACAAAATGAAAACCAGCTTGTGTCAGGGGGAGGGCAAACTATCTAACATCAATATTATGATAGTTTTTCAAACTAGGAAGGTAACAAATCTTTTTAAAAGAAATCCCTGGGGGTAAGGTGGGGGGGCACCTGGGTGGCTCAGTCAGTTACTCATCTGATGTCGGCTCAGGTCATGATCTCACAGTTCAGAGCCTGGAACGTGCTTCAGATTCTGTGTCTCCCTCTCTCTCTGCCCCTCCTCTGTTCATGCTCTGTCTCTCTCTGTCTCAAAAATAAATAAACGTTAAAAAAAATTTTTAAATAAATAAATAAACATTAAACATTAAATTAAACATTAAATTAAATTGGGGCGCCTGGGTGGCGCAGTCGGTTAAGCGTCCGACTTCAGCCAGGTCACGATCTCGCGGTCCGTGAGTTCGAGCCCCGCGTCAGGCTCTGGGCTGATGGCTCGGAGCCTGGAGCCTGTTTCCGATTCTGTGTCTCCCTCTCTCTCTGCCCCTCCCCCGTTCATGCTCTGTCTCTCTCTGTCCCAAAAATAAATAAAAAAAAAAAATGTTGAAAAAAAAATAAATTAAATTAAATTAAATTAAATTAAATTAAAATCCTGGGGTGCCTGGGTGGCCCAGTCAGTTGTGTCCATCTCTTGGTTTCAGCTCAGGTCATTATCTCACAGTTTGTGGGTTCGAGTCCCGCATCAGGCTCCAGAGCTGGCAGTGCCAGGCCTGCTTGGGATTCTCTCTCTCCCTCTCTTTCTGCTCCTCTCCTGTTCATATTGTCTCTGCCTCTCTCAAAATAAATAAACTTAAAAATTTTCCCTTTTCCAAATAGCAGCGTTCAAAATTGTATTTATGTTGTGAAAACATTTTTGAATAACACTGGAAGAAAATACATCATATATTAACATTGATTTCCTTGAGTGGTGGTACCATAAGTGGTTACTTCTCTAGATGTTCTCGATTTTCTACAATGAGCATATTTTACAATGGGAAAATTTTTTAAATACTCTTCTGCAGGGGTGCCTGACTGCATGTTGGGTGCAGATTACTTAAAAATAAAATCCTTAAAATTACTTTAAAGATAATAATAATATTATTAATGAATCAAAAAATACTCTTCTACATTCATGCACTGGGATATCATGGCAGCTGTGTAAGAATGAGATAGATCGATATATAATAATACAGAAAGATTTCTAAAATATGTTTTTAACCTAGGCAAGGGGCAGAGAGAATGTAAAGATCTAATTTGGGGTTCCTAGGTGGCTCAGTCAGTTAGGCGCCCGACTTCGGCTCAGGTCATGATCTCACGGCTTGTGAGTTGGAGCCCTGCGTCAGGCTCTGTGCTGACAGCTCGGGGCCTGGAGCCTGTTTCAGACTTCTGTGTCTCCCTCTCTCTCTGCCCCTCCCTGGCTCATGCTCTGTCTCTCTGTCCTTCAAAAATAAATAAACATTTTAAAAAATGATCCAATCTATGTTATAAAAATAGAACGCATATGCTCAAATACAATTTATGAAAGTATACACAGGAAAAGAGAACAGAAGCTGTTGCCTTTGGGAGGTGGCAATGGAAGGATGTGACTGGCGGGGGGGGGGGTGGGGGGAGAAGATGAACTTTCCCTTGTTTTGCTCTGCACTCCTTTCTACAATCTGATTTGTTGTCATAAGCATAATTTTTGAGGGGTGCCTGGGTGGCTCAGTCGGTTAAGCATCCGTCCGACTTCGGCTCAGGTCATGATCTCACCGTCCATGAGTTCGAGCCCCACGTCGGGCTCTGTGCTGACAGCTCAGAGCCTGGAGCCTGTTTCAGATTCTGTGTCTCCCTCTCTCTCTGACCCTCCCCCGTTCATGCTCTGTCTCTCTCTGTCTCAAAAATAAATAAACATTAAAAAAATTTTTTTTTTATATCCATAAGCATAATTTTTGAAAAAGTTCCTTTGGAAAGTAAAAGAAATACCCTTATTAAATTTGTTGATGCAAGACTTTTCCTAGCAGGGCTCTAATACAAGGGTCTACAATAGAAAAAAAAAAAGTAGATATCACCCAGTTTATTTACATGTTTAAGATGATTTATAAATAGGGGTGCCTGGGAGGCTCAGTTGGTTGAGTGTCTGACTTTGACTTCAGCTCAGGTCTTGATCTTATGGTTCAAGGGTTTGAGTCCCATGTCGGGTTTTGCACTGACAGGACAGAGCCTGCTTGGGATTCTCTGTCTCCCTCTCTCTGCCCCTCCCCAGCTCGCGCTCTCTCTCAAATAAATAAGTAAGTAAATACACATTAAAAAAAATTTTTTTAAGTTGCTGAAATCCCTCTTTAAAAAAAAATGACTTATAAATAGAAAGCAAACACATACAATGAACTAATAGAGAAAACTTGCTGTCCTACCTGGGTAATGTTTCATCAAATGCTCCAATAGTGATTCCTGTGTCACCACAATCTGAGCAACATTCATATCAGATATAGCACAGCAAAGAACTTCAGCCAAAGGTATAAACTGAGATTGAGCTATTGGATTCATTTGCACTGGAAAGACATCACCTAAATTGGAGGTTTAAAAAAAAAAAAAAAAAAGGAAAGGTGATAAATTTGTAGTAAAAAATGTTTGGGGGGGGGGCGTCTGCGGGTCACTCAGTCAGCTGAGCATCTGACTTTGGCTCAGGTCATGATCTCACAGCTCGTGGGTTCAAGCCCCATATTGGCCTCTTGTGCTGACAGCTCAGAGCCTGGAGCCTGCTTCAGATTCTGTGTCTCCCTCTCTCTCTGCCCCTCCCCACTCATACTCTATCTCGCTCAGAAATAAATAAAACATTAAAAAAAATTTTTTAAATATTTGAAATTAGTGAATCAAGAATAAAAACTGAATAGTACATGGAATTGCTATTTTTTTTTAATCACTTTTTCCTCAGAATCTGTTAACATGATATGTACAATGATAGAGAGCATAGAAGAAAAGTTTTACATTAGGGTCCCTACTTTTTAAGAAGTTTGTAGACTTTGTCACTGCTTTACATGTAAGAGATAGTAAGTCCCCAGATTAAAGGCACAAAGTGCTATCAGAGTACAGGTTGGACAATGCTTATATGGTAATTCTCATCTTTCAAAGCTTTTTTTTTTTCACATTAGCTATCTGAGGCAGGCGGGGATGGGATTCTTCTTTATAATACAGAAAACCTTCGGGGTGCCTGGGTGGCTCAGTCGGTTGAGCATCTGACTTTGGCTCAGGTCATGATCTCGTGGTTCACGGGTTCATGCCCCGCATAGGGCTCTGTGCTGACAGCTTGAAGCCTGGAGCCTGCTTTGGATTCTGTGTCTCCCTCTCTCTCTGCCCCTCCCCAACTCATGCTCTGTTTCTGTCTCTGTCTCTCTCTCAAAATTAAGTTTAAAAAATTTAAAAATTAAATTTAAAAATTAAAAATTAAAAAAAATTTTAAATTAAAAAATTTTTAAATTAAAAAAATTTTTTAAATAAATAAAATTTAAAACATATATAGAAAACCTTCTGAAAGCTCAAGAAATTGTCCCAAGGTCAGACAGCAAGTAGAGTGACAGAAATAGGTCTTCTGACTCCTAATCCAGTATTTTCATCATTCCACATTTTCCTGATTGGAATGATTAGGAAGGAAGGAAAGTGCAGAAATGTTCTTCACAAGCATAAAGCCACGGAACAAAACCATGGAAGGAGGAAAGCACAAGGTATATAAAAGCATGAACAGAATTATCCTGGTTGGATAGAGCTGAAGGGTTATATCAGACCCAAGTGGAAGACCGACTGGAAATGGAAGCTAGACCATATTGTCCTTCCTCCTTGCTAATGTATTACATAAATGTCCTTAACTTGCTATTACTCACATTAGAGTTTTTGATTCTGCTGAACATCCAAGGGAATCCCTCAGTTACTTGGACATGAAAGACTAGGACTCAGGAAAGAGATTTGGGAATCAACTAATACAGATGAGATCTGAAACTATGGAGTGGAGTAAATTCTTCAGTGGGAGAGTAAGGAAGAGAGCCAAGGAACACTTAACTACAGGACTATCTACAGTTAAGAGACAATAGGGGCACCTGGGTGGCTCAGTCAGTTGAGTGTCCCACTCTTGATTTCAGCTCAGGTCATGATCCCAGGGTCAAGGGATGGAGCTCCACATGAGGCTCCACACTGAGCATGGAGCCTGCTTAAGATTCTCTCTCTCCCTCAGGCCCTCTACCCCGCTCATATGTGCACTCTAAATAAATAAATAAATAAATAAATAAAAGCCACTAATCCCATAAAAAAGAGAGAGATAATAGAAATAGGGACCCACAAAAGAGAGAAGGCCCCATAATGGGGGTAGAAGGGAGAGAACCAAAAGTAGGAGAATAAAATGCTCCAAAGTGAATAGTAAAGCAACAGTGTCAAAATGTTTGAATGAGATCAAAAGGTTGAGGGAGGAGACAAAACAGCCATTGAATTTCGTGATAAGAAGGGGACCACTGGTGACTTTCATTAAGAATTGTTTCCATAGAAAAGAATACCAAAACTAAATGTCAAGTTGAAGGGAAGGGAGTTGGTGAGAAAAAAGTAAAGTTAATGGATCCTCCTTCCAAAGCAGGGTTTCTTAACTTCAGCATTTTTGACATTTGTGGCATGATGATAGGGTGACCAACCATCCCAGGATGACCAAAACTCAGGGGTTTCCTGGGACATAGGATTTTCAACGTGATAACTGAGAAAGTCAAAGGCAAACCAAGATGGTTGGTCACCATAGCCACATAATTCTTTGTTGTGTGGGGCTGTCTTGTGCACTGTAGCATGTTTAGTCGCATCCTCGGTCTCCACCCACTTCTAGATGCCAGGAGCATCTCCCACAGTTGCAGCAACCATACTTCCAGACATTTGCAAATGCCTCCAGAGGCAAGGGAAGGCAAAACTGTCCCAAATACAAGCCATTGTTCTATACCATTTCTTGGAAAAATCGATTGTGAAAGAGGAAAAATCGAATGCAAACCAGCAAGGAGTAGGATCAAGTGAATATGAATGTGTGTGTATCTTGTGATTTTCTTAAAAGAAGATCTCTGCACATTTGGATGCAAAAAGGAAAGGCTTAGCGGAAACGATGTACATGACTCTGGGAGACAGAAGACCAGGGAGACAGCAAGATCCCAGAAGAGAGGCATAGGAAAATGCACAAAAGGCACAGGTAGAAGAACTGCCTTAGAAACAGGGAAGATAGGGGCGCCTGGGTGGCGCAGTCGGTTAAGCGTCCGACTTCAGCCAGGTCACGATCTCGCGGTCCGTGAGTTCGAGCCCCGCGTCGGGCTCTGGGCTGATGGCTCGGAGCCTGGAGCCTGTTTCCGATTCTGTGTCTCCCTCTCTCTCTGCCCCTCCCCCGTTCATGCTCTGTCTCTCTCTGTCCCAAAAATAAATTAAAAATGTTGAAAAAAAAAAATTAAAAAAAAAAAAAAAAGAAACAGGGAAGATATTATCATCTGAGATCTGAAAATAGAGGGTGGTAGAACACCAGAAATATACTGAAGCGTAGAAGGAAAAAAAACCAAACCAAACAAAACATTAGCACAGCAAGGTCGTCTGATCTCTGTAAAGTTAAGGCAGGGAAAGAAAGGATAGGAATAGGAGAAAAAAAAAAAAAACAGGAATGAAGAGAGGAAGAGTGGAAAGGGGGTTGGAAGAGCTATTCTTGGAGTATACTAAATAAAAAAAAAAAAATGAATACAAAGATTATGAAGGAGCCCTGCAGGGGTCTCAAGATGATGGAAGTATGGTTTCTGGCAGGTGAAGTGGCAATCTAAAATAGAAAAGGGTGAGAGCCAGGGAGGCCAGCAGGGCTTCTCGAATTTTAATGTGCATATGAGAATCCCCAGGAGACTGTGCTAATGTGCAGATTCTGATTCAGAAGGTCTGAAGCTGAGCCTCTGATTCTGCATTTCTAACAACTTCCCAGGTGAGGTCCACTTGGGAATGGTAGAGGGTTAGGGTGGTAATGACAGCAATGTTAAAGTGGGTAACCATTCAACAAATAAACATGGCCCTGAGGCACAGGGAGTCAAGTGTAGCCAAAAGGAAGGCAAAGAATTGAGAAAACCTGGTTATGCCCTGCAGTTGATTCCCCTAGTGATAGTGGAGAAGCCAGTACATTGTACTGGTTATTGAGGGGGAAGGAAGGTGGTGAGGGCTGGCAAGGTATGAAAGGTTGTAGCCAGCTGGTGAGAGGCCCACAGTACTTACTGTATCTGCTTGAAGAAAAAGGGCTGTCATAAGGAAACTGGTAAACAGTTTGCTGTTATACATAACGTTGGTCTGTTTCCCTGTGTACTTTAGCTTCTCTATCTGGCAGACTGGGGCATCTCCGAACTTGGAAGGTCACAACAGGGCAGAACTGCCGTCTGCCACCGAGGCAACTGAGGTTAGGATCTCCTCTTGTGTACTTGTGGCTCTTCCACTGGGTGATGCCAGGATACTTACAGCATTCTGAGAAGCTAGGATGAATGGCTAATCGATTAACGTTTCTAAGGGCAGTGATAAGAGATGATGCTCTGAAGCTTACTGTCCAGAGGGACGATAGCTGACCTAAACCTCAAATTCCTCCTAGAGACTCTACCTCTAAGCAGAGCGTAATAAGTCTCTGCCTTTCTTCATTCCCTCTTTGCCTTTCTTTTTTCCCTCAGAATTTGGGATTTACCTTCTTTTCTTTCATCTCCCTCCTCAACCGGAAAAAATATACAATTTCAAATAGTTCCATGCTTCTTTAACATAACTCTATGTGCTTAATTTGAAATAAGTGACTTTTCGGTATCTTTCTTCCTCATCTCCCAAAACACTCTTAAGTGACTTTTTTCTTGTATGTGATTTTATATTGATTACCTGCCCCCGCACCCTCCCCCCGCACTTTCATGTGGACTAGAAGTCCTTCATTCAAAAAGAGGGAGGAGAAAGGTCTCTCCTAGAAAGTTTAGGGCTAGAGTATTGGCGAAGTATAAGGCAAAACTTCAAAAGTTTTGCTCAACCACACAATCCACTTTCAAGCCTCACCTCATCCCTACCCTAAACCCAGTCACTTTGAACTTTGAGATGGGAGGAGGAGGAGGAAGCATTAAAAGGAAGATGAGTGGCTAGAGCGTCAGCATCCCTATCGCGCCCTCTGCCGGTAGCTGTCCATTTTTTGGCAAATGAAACAAGGAAGCTGTAGGAAGGGTGGGGGTCCAATACTCTGATCTCCACTATGCCTTACGGATACACTGAAGCAGCCCGTTTTTTAGCTCAACCCTTAAATTTATTTCCTCTTTTCACAGGAAAAATAGTCAAAATGGATTTTTCATGGGGCTGGTGGGAGGGATGCACGGGATATTCCTGTACATTTCTTTGCAATCTCCCGTATATCTAAAATTATTTTAAAATAAAAGTTAAATATAGATTTTTCAGAAGGCACTACTTTTAGGGGCACCTGGTTGGTTCAGTCCGTGGAGTGTGCAACTCTTGATCTCAGGGTTGTGAGTTCCAGCCCCACACTTGGTGTAGAGATTACATAAAAATAAAATCAAGCAGATAATCAACGATCACTTTTAGTTAACAAGCAGATATAAATGAGAAACAGAACTTTTTTCTTACATTTAAAAAATCCCAAGCAACTTCTTTTAAAGAATCCTGACACTGCTTGCCAAATCCAAAGACACTCTCAGAAATTGTACTCATAATTCCTACCACGGTGTGGGAATGAGTATTTTAAGAGTCAACAAATCTATCAACCAGGAATTCAAATGGCCTTTTTTTTCTCCTTAAAATTAATACAGCAATATGTCAATTGCATTTTGGAGGAACATGTTAAATTGCATTTAACCTCTGCTTCGGAGCTCCCTCTAAACAAAGCCTAGAGAACGTTTCTCAGAACATTTCCTTCATAGCCATTCGTAAGATACGTCTTCAGGTGCATAAATCATCAAGAGTTGTTTGTGCAGGAAAGCAGAGTGAACCCTGACATGGGAACATTTGTGACAGACGCAGGAATCATTTTCACGCTACAGCCATCTTTTTTCTTTCAGTAAATAACCCTTAACAGAGATTTCCACCAAATATTAACTTTCTGTGTAGAAGAGCCCACTTACAGATGTGACCAGATTTCACAGTGAGGAAAAGGCAATCCTTTGGTTTTATCCTCAATTACTATGGAGTAATTGAAGAGCACCCTTAAGCCCAGGCCTGTCGTGGACCTTTGACCCTTGACCTGTAGCAGTGATCAGAAGGCTAGGAGAGGCTGTGCGCCAGAGTAAACAGTTCCCAACAATGTTCTCTCTGTTTACACAGTCTTGCACTCTTGGGTGCTGCAGAAATGAGAAAAGCATTTAGGCTCAAAGACTGGTTTGACCAAAACACCAACAAAGTCGAACCATATATATCGGTGCCTACTACATTTAATGCCATCTTTTCCGAAAGGACTTTCTGTTACTAACTTGCTGTACTCCCAAAGGATTTAGTTGCTATTCATATATTTTTTGAGTTTCCAAATTATGAGTTCTAAAACAATTATTCTTTAAAAGTCCACTTTGGGGGAGAAGAAAAAAAAAACAGCACAAGGCAAATTAAATAGCTGTGGTGTGTAGAAGTCCAATCAGAAATGAAAGTATGGAGTTCTGAACGGTCACAGGTTGACAAGCAGGCCCCTTATGGCTTGGGATCCAACAACTGTGACTGGAATTGCGCTCCTGTGTGACGGGTATAAATTCATATAACCTCCCCCCCACCAAAAAAAAAAGTTAAAAAAAAAAATACAACCCCAGGCAATCAATCTCTGCCCCTGATGCCTAATAATAGTGGCCTAGAAAGCCCCTAGCTGATGGCAGAAGCCTGGAAGTGCAGCTTGCTCCTGGAGTTGGTGACAATAGCTCTATGAGGATCCAGTGCAAACTCCTCATCAAAACTCTGAGAGGAAAACAAAACAAAACACAAACCAAACAAAACTGAAGAAAAGGAGGTGGCTTCTTTATGTCAAGACAAAAGGCCTCGTCCATATGCCTCTGGTGGAAGACCTCTAGAAGAATACCCTATCTTGGCTGTTTTCTATCAGCAAGGTGGCTACAAAAAAGTCATTTCCTGGCTAATTCATGAGGCGTACTCACACCCCAGTGTAAAATGTCAGGAGGTACACTCATGACAAATATGGATACAGCAAGACTGCCTTTCACCGGACCCAGGTAAGGCAGCTGGAGTCGACCAAGCAAACTGTCCCCCAACGCTGTTGGTACTGGAGAAACCTCCAACCAGGGACAGCAGACTCCTAAATCTGCCAGTTACAGATCATCAGTTGGAAGCTTTAGTAAAATTAAGTGAGCCTCAACTTTGCACTCTCATGACTGGGAGCACTGGTGTCAGCCTAGTGGCCGGTCCAGTGAGGTTAGTTTTCCAGGGTTAGTGGGTGTGGGGGGCACAAGCCAACAGAAGTGTGACCGCGATCAGTCCCGGCACCCAGAGTGAGCGTCGGATGCCACGCAGCAGTACTGGGGTTCAAACAACATACTCGCTCCACCTCTTGAAGGGGAGGTTTGGAATCATAACCATTTTGGAGGAAAGAGCCAGATGCAAAGAAACCGTGTGATCCTAGGCCTCCCAAGTGAGAAAGGCGGAAGCAAAATCAAGCGGCAATCTGCCTGGCCCAATCCCACGTTTGCCTTGTCCACTGAGAAAACTTGGGAAGAAAAACCCATCTTTATCAAAACTGAGTTTTATTTTGCTA
The DNA here is from genome assembly GCF_028018385.1 of Neofelis nebulosa. NCBI lineage: Eukaryota > Metazoa > Chordata > Mammalia > Carnivora > Felidae > Neofelis > Neofelis nebulosa. The sequence continues at coordinate 34,546,428 of NC_080794.1, read as the reverse complement.
TCTGAATGCTCCAGTTAAATTTCAGGGCCAAAATTAAAGTTTTCTATAAAACCTTTACCTTTAGGGGAAAAAAGTTAAATACCATGTAATATTTACATTTATGTTTTCAAGACACCTAGACACATTCCCAGAGGGCCTTCTCGTGGAATCTAAATCCTGACATTTTAATTGGGAGTACTAAAACACGATTTTAAGGTTCATAAGAGACTGTGCTACCAAATATGCAAAACAGAGGAAAGATTTCTTTGAAAATTTGGAAAGCACTCACATCAGAACTTTTTTGTTGTCCCACTAAAACATGAATTTGCCATAAAATTCTAGGCAAAACTGATGCTAAGATCATTTAGTTCATATTTCAAACACAAAATTTTCTCTACTATAAAAATGTGTAGTCCCTATACAAGTTTATGGACTCCGTGCTAGGCAGTCTGCCAGAAATTCATGCATTATTGACCTTCAAAGGGTTTAACTGAGCCGCTCAAACTCAGCTAATTACCCGGACACATGAAATCTGAGACCATCTTTTTGGGTGCCTGTATTGAATCACACTGTGGGAACGGTATCTTCTACGTGCATTAGAGATGACAATGGAGCATGAATAAAACAGCCTGCAAATACACTCAAGTTTAATTACAAAAAAAAAAAAAAAAAAGGATGTTTTGTTCTAAGTAATCCAAGAAGCTTCCCTGATTTTTTAACTCCACTTTTATCCAAGGCAGAATTTCCAGATTCCTTTAACATTAAAATTAATCCTGTTCTTTTAAAAATGAAAGTATTTTGTAACAATGTGTATCTCATCAGAGATAAGACACTGTGCAAAATCTCCATAGCTTTAAATAATTAGATCTCTTGTGTTAGAACCTTAAATAGGTTCAGAAAATCAAACAAAATAGGAACAAAAACGTTTCAGACCAGCAATACCAAGTCCCTCTCCATGTCTCCCTTTTACTTCAGTAAAATAAAAGAATGCAAACACTTTCCTCCACATTTAGAAACTGAAGAGTACCAAGACTCAGAAACAGCTGTAGATCTAAGGTTAGTCAGGTTATCTGCCATGGAAGCTGAAATCTTTCTCAAGCACGGTGATGTTTATTTTGAACTCCTAGACAAATGCTTTCCCTTCTGGGACATGCCCTCTGTTGAAAAGCTAAAGGCTTTGCCTTGGAAGCCTGGGCCAGTCCAACACCAGGAGTCCTTAATGTTGTCTTCTGTAATAACCACACTTCAACCTGTCAGGGTTTGTGAATTTGCAGCCCCTTTCTTTTCAACTGATATAGCCACTAATAACCACTTTCAAACGAGTTGCAGAGGCTTTGGGCCATTTATGACAGACTCCACGATTCAGTCGTCAGACAGTACATGGGGTATAGAAAAGACAGAGGTGGTCCTACTTTGGGGAGCCCTTTGGCCTCTAGCACACTTCCCCCATGACCACCTCATTTTGGGTAGAGATACAAGGACACCTGGCCGGGGGGGCGGGGGGGGAGGTGGGGGGTGACAGGGAAAATGTGCATGACTCAAACTGGCTGGTTTTTTAAAAAACACTGAAACTCCGTACTCAGCCCCAAAGCCCTCCAGGCCCTTTGGTGCCCTTCCCTAACCTCTCTTCCCTTAAGGCTTCCACTTTGGATGTTCAAGATTTTATCCCAGGGGTGTCTGTTTTCTCAGGCTGTCAAAATTAACTACCATAAATTTACTGGCTTAAAACAACAGAAATTTATTATCTCACAGTCTACACATCAATAGTCCCCTGGGCTACAATGGTTCCTCTGCTCCGGGTCCCTTGGCCTAGGCTCTAACTAGAGGCTCTAGAGAGAGTCTCTCTCCATGGTCATTCAGGTTTTTGGCAGAATTCATTTTCTTCTGATTATGGGACTTAGGACTCAGGTCTTCATTTGCTTGATGGCTGTCAGAAGGGAGCCTCTTCTCAGCGATTTAAAGCCATCTATATTTGTCCTGTTGCCCCCTTCATCTTCAAAGACAGCATGGAGTCTTCTGCACACCGCGATTCTGACTTGCCCTACTGTTGCTTCACTTCTGTTCCAGCCAGATAAAGTTCTCTGCTTTTAAGGGCTCATGTGATTAGATTGCGCCCACCCAGATAATCCAGGATAATCTTCCTAAAGTCCATGACATAAAATTGCATCTGCAAAGTCCCTTCTGCCATGTAAGGTAACATATTCACAGGTTCCAGGGATTTGGAGGCGGACAAGTCTGGGGCACCGCTCTGCCTACCTCAGCAGATGTAAGGGCTGGGGACCAGGAACACCTGAGAAGAGAGGCACAGGTTGTAAACTGCAATGGTCCTGGATCTCCCTAAAAATGGCCATGCAGGAGAAAATCTTTTCTTTGCCCTCGAGGCAAACCTGGGACTGATTTAAGGTGAACCTTCTCCCCAAGAGTCTGGAGGCCACACACACAATGGCTGTGACTGGCAGCTGAGAGTCATGGTGATGAATATAAAATACCACTGTGCAAAACTGGGGAAAATGTTTAGCACCGAGGTTGTTGCTTGGATAATAGATAAATAAAAAGTTCCCCGTGACGAAGAAGCTGTCCTTTATTATGCAGTCTTCGTATTACGAATGAGCATTATATTGGTGGGCAAGGGACCTGGTTCTGCTATGTGGCTCTGGGTAAACCACTTCTCTTGAGTCTCAGTTTCCTTGTCTCTGAATGTGGGACTGAACTAGATCAGTGTTTCCCAAGATGTGTTCTGTGGAAAATTCATTCCATAAAATGCTCTGCAAGGGTCCCAAGGCCAAATGTTTAAGAAACGCTGCCTGGAGTCACAGTGGCATTGTTAAAAGCTCTGAGAACTGTTACGGACAATCTAGTTTATTTAACCCCGTGTTTCCCAGTCATACCTGGCAGCAATCTTTCTCCAAAACCTAGTATTACCCTTCAGCTCTGACTTCTCCCTGAATAGTCTGTACTCTCATCTCCCCATGCCCGTGTTTCAAAATCCCGTCAGGAGGACTGGCCCAAATGCTGACTGACTCTCCCCTGAACTGTTCTCGGAACCCAGCAGCTAGAGTTACATTCTCCCTCCTACAGGGACCACTTAAAGAAACATTGAATGAGCGGCTCCCATGGTGTAGCTTAGGTATCTCGTAATATAACAACACAGTCATTCAATCATTCCTTATCCTGCAAATATTTATTGAGTACCTACTATATGCCAGTTCCTGGAGATACAACAGTGAACAGAATACAGTTTTGGCCTCCAGGGGCTCTGATTCTAGTGGAAGAACAGTGGTTGGAGGCAATCACAGCCCAAGAGGAGGGCTATCATTGGTAGGACAGGGACTCAGTCTTCCTGGTCCCCCTCCTGAATGCCATTCTCAGAAGTGTGTGGATGCCTGGGCAGGATCATCATGAATGAGAAGAGCCAGACCTGTCCCTTCTTGTTCTGAGACAAATCCACCCTTCACGTGTTCATGCCATTTTGAGAGGGTTTTCTATAATCTGCAGCAAAACACATGTTTAGTCAGGGGCTTTTGACATTTGTTTCCCCTTCAGGTTTTCCACTGTGGGCAAAATGTTTGCCCTGCCAAGGGCTGGAGTGAAGCTTCTGGATTCTACGGCAGCTGGGTGACTCTAAGCCAAAATGCTATGCTGACGGGTCTTCACAAGAAAGGTGTCAGGGCTTCTGCTGCTTTCCTCCTATCATGCCAGGTCTGGAACACGCCACGAGAAGGATGAGAAGCAGCAACTTTAGCTAGTACTGCTACGTTTTAACTGCTCGGGGAAATCTGTCCTAAAGAGGCTACAATAGGCACTCTCCTCGGGATGAGGAAGGATTTCGTCATTGCTTGTAGAAACCACAGAGGGGGAGATAAGAACAGTCACAGCTGTACAGCTCGCTCTCCAAATGGATATCTACAGTTACAGCCCTGAGAACGGGATGCCTTTCAATCTCTCCTGAAAGGAAGTCTTGTGAAATGCAGCCAATAAGTCAGTATCACCACTCACGTCGATGTAAGATTAACTCAGCATGTGAAGAGGCAAATAATGAATAACAACACCACTTCTATTTCAGGAGTAGGTAATCCCTGCCATTTGTTGAAGATAGTTGGGTTCTGTGGTGACGGGACCTGGGAGAAGGCTCTACTTTATTTACATCATGAGAGACAAACTTAGTGTTGACTTATACTCCAGGCCAAACACACACACATGTATACTTTACTAAAAGCATCACAAAAATTGTAGCCTGGCCTGTGCCTCTCCTATTGATGGAGGTGGGGGTCGGGTGACCCAGAATAATGAACAGGACCTGCTCCCAGAATCCAGGGAGGATAATCCCTGCCCGCAGGCTCCTGCCCAGGCCCCCAGAACAGGGCACTCAGCGCAGTCAGCCACCCTTTCTCCCACCTGGGAACCGCTCCTGCCCCAATCAGGAAAGCATCACTGGGTTTCTAAATCAATGGTCTCTTTCACTCCTTCCAGACTATCTGCTATGCCCCAGCTGCTTTCAAGTTGATTACAGATTCTTCTGGCCTCCTGAAATATCAACTTTTAAAGATAAAAGCCACTCCGGGGAAAACAATTCATAGAAATGTAGTTTTACTGAGAAGCACTTCCAGGCTGTTAGAGACTTTAATGACATAAACTTGTCGATTCTAAGATTGTGAATTCCCTTTTATTCGGCCCAGAAGGCTTCACGTTACGTTTGGGCAGATGTGCCCATACCTCAGCAGGCCTTTAGCACCTTTTCACAAGGTCATTGCCTTAGAAATGAAAAGTTCACCACCTGAGAAATCTTAAAAGAGGCTGTAGGCCTTGCTTACCATCCATGGCTCTGATTTTTACATGTGGGGTCATAGGACCACTGCCTCTGGGAGCGAACCACCTGCTTTATACTAAGCTGTCCATTCCTGCACCTCTGACCCAAGGCAGCCAGATGTTTGCTCAGGTTACATGCTGGCAGAAAGAGTGTGGGTTTGTGGGCCACCTGGGTGGCTCAGTTGGTTAAGCATCTGCCTTTTGCTCAGGTCATGATTTCACAGTTCGTGGGTTCGAGCCCTGCATCAGGTTCTCTGCTGTCAGCGCAGAGCCTGCCTTGGATCCTCTGTCCCTTCTCTCTCTACCCTCCCCCACTCCTGCTCTCTCTCTCTCTCTCTCTCTCTCTCTCTCAAAAAATAAATAAAACATTAAAAAAAAAAGAGTGTGAGGGGCGCCTGGGTGGCGCAGTCGGTTAAGCGTCCGACTTCAGCCAGGTCACGATCTCGCGGTCCGTGAGTTCCAGCCCCGCGTCAGGCTCTGGGCTGATGGCTCAGAGCCTGGAGCCTGTTTCCGATTCTGTGTCTCCCTCTCTCTCTGCCCCTCCCCCGTTCATGCTCTGTCTCTCTCTGTCCCAAAAAATAAAATAAACGTTGAAAAAAAAAAAATTAAAAAAAAAAAAAAAAAAAGAGTGTGGGTTCATGCACATCACGTTGTGTGTCCAGGCAGAAACTGCTAGGGTCCGCCTGCAACGGTTAGCTGACTTTTCCCTTCACCTTCCACATGGACATGGCTTCCCTACCCCACTCAAAACAAATGCACTCTTTTCCTCACTCTCTTTGGTCTCAGCCCAGAAAAGGAGACTCCAACACATCTTTTAGACATACTACTTCCCAGCTTATTGCTTCTCTGGTCCCCTCTTCTTCCTACCTAGGAGTCTAAGACTGACATTCTCCTTTCACTTATGAAATATCCCTTCTTGCAAATGCGGCGCAGACCGTACTCCTGCTACCCACGCACTGCTCATTTCACCAACCCTCTTACTCAGGCCGCTGCCACCTCACATCTTTGCCGGCAGCCCAATGCATGGTGCCTGAACTCAGCTGTAGGAGAGCAAAGACAATTCCTGTGGAAGTGCCTGGAGCAGCACAGACCTCTGGGTCACGAGAGTCACGCATCTGTCCAGCTTCCAACATTGCACAGTGGAGCAAACTGTCAGCAAGAGAAGTAGAATCTTTGACTTTGAAGAGCTGGGACTTCCTGGAGAAATGTTGCTGAAATCTTGAGATCCTCAGCTAAGTTAATTTACAACTATGTAGTGAGAGAACTCTCGGAAGATTTACCTAACTCTGAAGGTGTGTTTACATTTCAAGGGCAAATGAGACCCATGACCTTGGAAATAGCTCTAGGTCATAAAAACTGGAGCCACCAGGGTTGCTCTGGCTCCTGCAGAGATGTATTTATGTTCCAAAAGGTTAGAGGGAGAACCCGGGATCCTTTCCATCCTGTTTGCAAGCAACAAAGGTTTTTCTCCCTTCTGGGAGAAGAGAAGGAAGCAGTTGCCTCTTCTGTATAGAAGCAAGGAAAATCCATTCTTCTCCATCCCTCACCTAGGGAGTGTCTAACCACCTATGCTGGAGATTTTGCCATCTGGCTTTCATTAATAAAGGTGCATATGAAAAGCCCAACAGTTATTATGGCAGCAAAGATGATGGTATCCTATTTGTCACGTGGTTGACTGGAAGAGACAGAGCCCCAAGGCTGGTTAGCAGGATTTAAAGGATATCCACAGGAATCAGATCTGTTAAAAAGATTGAGAAATTTGTTAGGGATTAGGAGATAGGCTTGGAAAGTGAGGATTGGGATTTTGCTCTCTGCTCTGGGTGGACCCAGAAATCCTTCAGGGTGGGCTTCAGGTGGGACAGGAGAAGCTCGTGTTGCTCCTGCAGGTGAGAAGAGAGACTTACTCAGCTCCCAAGGCAAGAGCAAGACTGGGAGGACCGCACAGCTACAGGTATTGAGTCAACACTACAGGGAAGGGTGTGGAGCACCACCTTGGAGACGCTTCCTTGCTCCCCTCTGCTCCTTAGTTCCCCTGCGACTCCAGACTCCAGCTGACTTTCCTGTCTCAGAAGGCACTGCACTAATCCCTTTACACCCACCAGGGGACAGGGAGCCTGGAATGTTGACAGTTCTGTGGAGAGAGGACTCAGGGGTAAATGGAGATGCTGAGGAATGCAGAGTGGAACGCCTGGCCTGGCCTGTGAGCTAGCAGGAGTCCTGGAGCATTCTCACATAGGCCAAAGACAAAGGAGAGGGCTGTTATAAAACACCACCCTGCTGCCTGCATTTTGCCCCACTTCTACATTCCCCACCGGGGAGGAAACAGCTTCTCCCTGCAGCTGTGATTTTATCCCTGTAAATGCTGATTTTAACTGTCAGGAGCTTGTGGAAAAATTTGCAGTGGGGAAAAAAGAGGAGCTTAAAAATGACTTTGTATTGTTGTCTGTGCTGTTACACCTGAATGTATGGCAGAACTTGATTTGGAGGTTATAAGCTTGTCCTAAGTGCTCGAGAGGGATCATCTCACCTCCTCCATCACGGAAGGCTGCTAAGAGAAAGCTGCCCTTGCCTTTTGTCACCTGTGAGTGGAATGGATGTCTCTTAGCCCTGAGGTTCTCTGGCAACAGGGAGAAAACTGTTGGCTTCTTACCATAAATTTGGAGACCTGAAATCTTACTAGATTATAGGTGTGAGAGACAGACCAAGTCTCCATGCCAGATTTTTGCTGTGATGCTCGCCTTAGGAAAGGTAGTAAGGCCAAAGCAAGAAGGGGGACAGCTTCCAGAGTCAGGTACACCGTAGTAGAAGTTTTTGACATGGATACTACATAGTGTCTTTTTGAAAAGCAGCTTATGAGCTTGTTACGGAGCTCTTGTGGAATTCAGATGTGCCCATTCGTGGAATGGGTCAACTCACACTCCGTGACCGACAGGTAAAAGGAGCTTTTACAAAAATCCTTGTAAGAAAGGCCTTGCTAGCCGAGCAGCGGTTCTGCTTTGCATGAGAAAGGGGCAGAGCGATCTCCTCTAGCTGCCCCAAGCAAGGAAAAGCCACTGGCTTTTAGGGGCGGAGAGTCAGGTTTTCAGCTCTCCTAAGCTAAAAAGAGGTGTGGTGCCTCTCTCCTACCCCGCTTTGTGAGCTGAACTCAGAATGTTCAAAGACATCCTTCTGTGAGGCTGTGAGCTGCAGAAACGAATCCTGAACACGGGCGGACCTGTCTGGATCGCACACAGGTGCCCACGGAAAGGGCTGTTGTCCAGGAGGCCACCGCTGACGGAGTCTGCCCCATCCCTAGCAGCCCCTCCGCCCGCTCAGGTGGATGGAATCAGAGGGGACTCTGGGACCTCCCTCGGTGAGATCTCATTGCTGTTGGCTTTTTGCAGTCAGCCTTTCTGACCTTTGCAGTCGGGTCATTTGTGCCTCCTCTGGTTCTGGCAGAGGTCACTTAACCATCAGCTGCTGGTCGGATTCGCCTTCTCCCAGTACACACACCTCAGGAAGGCAGCTTGATGATCAATGCAGCCGTCACCAGGGAGGGCAGATTCTCTGAGCTTTTCACTGGCTCGTGGTCAGAAAGGTAGGAGTGAGGGCAGTATAGATCTATTTCAAAAAATGTTTTCATTCAGAATTCTGCCCTGACCAGTCTCCTGCATATGATGTATCTTTCTCCCGCTTGACAATCATCCCAGGTAAGCTTGCCTGCAAAGGGTCTCAGGAGATGCAGATTTCATAATTAAGTCTGTTTGAATTGTGTGCAAATGTTCTGTGAAAAGGCTTTTTGTCTCTCTCACACCCAACCCTTATGGACGAAATGTCTGGGTGAGAGGAGTGTATGATGGGAAAAACTTTGTGAAGTCACAGTAAGGAGACACACTGACTCAGTAACAATGAAAGGAAAGTCAAAAGCAAGGCCCTAGAGAAGGAAGAACTTCACACCCAGGAGATGGAGGGCAGGGGATTCATGACGCTTGCTTTCCAGAATCTGCTCCTGGAGCCCTCCTCCCCGCTGCTCTCCTGACCTGCTGCCCTGTACTCCTCTTCTCAACTGCCTTCCTTGCTGCTGTGAGCACTCCAAATTCAAACTGACCACCGAGCGTGCTCCTGCTGCCTGACAGCTGACCGGACAGGAGGGGGTGGGCCCAGCTTCCGCATGGTCCACGTATAACAACTCCAGGTACCGTCTGCACCTCAGGAACAGATGATCGGGTGTCACGAGCAAGCTGGACTGCTTGAAACTGATTGCCTGAAGGCAATCCCTCTGAAAACAAGAACTGAACTGATTTATTTGGGCTGAAGTGGGGAACCCCAAAACCTATTAACTGGTCGAAGGCCACATTAGGGATCTTGTGCACTTATGCTGCCTAACTGATGTATAATCCCCCGCGTGCCCTCTGGGGCTGTGTGTTTGAAAGGCAGGCATTAACTTCTCTCTGGTGAAAACACTGACCTACACCTAGACACGGTTATCAGGAATGTTCAAGTGTTTATAGAAACACTACAGGTAGACCAAGGAGCCCTCAGACACATACTCTTAGGGCAGCTTGCCTACAGTGTTATTCCATTAGAAAGGTGGTATGAGGGGCGCCTGGGTGGCTCAGTCGGTTAAGCGGCCGACTTCGGCTCAGGTCACGATCGCACGGTCCGTGAGTTCGAGCCCCGCGTCGGGCTCTGGGCTGATGGCTCAGAGCCTGGAGCCTGCTTCTGATTCTGTGTCTCCCTCTCTCTGACCCTCCCCCGTTCATGCTCTGTCTCTCTCTGTCTCAAAAATAAATAAATGTTAAAAAAAAAAAAAAAAAAGAAAGAAAGAAAGGTGGTATGAAATTTATTCCTCACATTTTCATTGAAGGGATTTACGGCTCCATCTCAGCCTCAAAGACATTCAGGTCAGCTTCAACTCACTGGGGCCAATTACAAGGATGACGGAATTTGCTCTAGATTTCCTTCTTGCAGGCTGTGGCAAAGTCCATACAAAGTATTAATACATCCAGCTGAACCTGGGTATATGCCTCGGGCCAGGTAGGCAAGGTTGATTCAGAAACCTGAGGAAGCCACCAGCCATTCTAAGGTAGACCTTGATGGTAAATGAGATTTTGTTCAATTGACTAAAACCAGAAGGACCTCGGAGGCTGAGGCGAAGACCACTGCAGTGGGAATGACCTCATCCTGCCCTTGGAGTTCTGGGGGCAATAGCTGGGTATGTGCTGTTTAAGACAAATCCAGTGGATTTGGTCCTATCTCCTGCCAGTCAGATTAAAAGAAAATGACCAACAGAGTGGCATATTCTAGAAAAACTTACCAGGAGCCAACTAGGGAGAAACATAAGAGGTGGAATCACTGGGTAGAGAGAAAATAGTTTTTGTGTTTCTGCACTGTTGGGATTTCCTGAATAAATTTGCTGAAAATCAGCTAAGAGCCAAGTCTTGGAAAATTAATTTTCAACTGTATAGGTAGGGAGCTCCAGAGAGATTCACCTAATTCTGAGGGTATGTGTTTCTATTTCAAGGGGAATGAAACCCACAACCCTGGAGACTTCTCTAGGTCAAAAAGCTGGAGTTTATCTGACCCTAGAGAGATGTGTTTACATTGCATAAGGTTAGAGAACCCAGAATGCTTTCCGCCCTGTCTCCAAGTAGCAAATGTTTTTCTCCTTTCGGGAGGGAGAGGAGGGGCTGCTGCCCTTCTCCTGTGGAAAGTCAGAGAAAATTGATTTTTCTCAGTCCCACGTCTATGGAACGTCCAGCTCCTTGTGTGGGTGGCTTTCTCCACTGCTTCCCATGGTGTTGCCCAGGACTGATGTAGTTGTTACGGAAGTAATAACTAATCCACTTCGGGATGTCAGTGTGAGAAATTCTTTGGACCACTCTTAGCAAAACAAGCTGGTGGCAACCATAAAAAAGAACCGCCAAAGTCCCTAGAAATTCTTCTAAGGTCCTATGCCAAACGAGGAAACATTTATTCGAGAAAATCTAGTACAATTTGGTAAGAACAGAGTCTGTGGCAATTAAGCCACAACCCCCTCCCTACCCCACCCTTCCAAACCCCAGCTCAGTTTGATGAGGGCTCCACTACAGGTAAATATGGTCAAGAAGTCTGGGCTCCCCCTCCCTCAGCTCCCAATCAAGGTTTACCATGTCTCACTGGGAGAGGCAGGCTGCCAGCATTTTCCATCCCCTCCAATTTCAAGCTGAAGAGGCTAAATTTAAATTCCTGGTGAGTGTGGCTGAAGGATTAAGGGTTCTTCTCCTCTTACCCAGTGCCTACCCACCTAGTCCAGGCTCCACTCCAGGAGCAGCAAGCCAAGAACACTGGGACCCCAACACCTTCACCCCAACTCACTCACAGGGCATAGGTCCCACCCTGGGAGAGCAAACAGAAGACCAGAGGCTACCATGGTACCCAGCACCCACAGCAGGACAGAGGCAGTCCAAAAGAGTTCAAAAGCACTCCCTGAAGGAACAGACTTGATTTAAGACTGTTGGAAAGTTCAAGCCTTAGGGCACTCCTAAAAACAATAGTTCCTCATAAGAACTACGAATAAACTATAGACCAGCTAGTGCACCAGAGTGAACCAGAAAAAGAGATAGCTAAAAACAACAACAACAACAACAACAAAACCAAACTCCTGGGGTCAGGAAAAAATTCAAAAGACTGACCTCAAAAAACAATCCCTGGGGCTCCTGGGTGGCGCAGTCGGTTAAGCGTCCGACTTCAGCCAGGTCACGATCTCGCGGTCCGTGAGTTCGAGCCCCGCGTCAGGCTCTGGGCTGATGGCTCGGAGCCTGGAGCCTGTTTCCGATTCTGTGTCTCCCTCTCTCTCTGCCCCTCCCCCGTTCATGCTCTGTCTCTCTCTGTCCCAAAAATAAATAAAAAACGTTGAAAAAAAAAATTAAAAAAAAAAAAAACAATCCCTGCCGGAATTGAATTGGACCAGCCTGCTGGCAAGTTTGCCCTGGGGCATTGTTGAAGACAAAAATCAGTTGTCATTAGAGCCTAATAAGAGTGGTGCGGCACCTCACAGAGCAGACCTCTTAACTGGAGATCAGGGAAAGAGACTCTGCTAAAGCCACCGTTATCCCTGGGAACTGTCACCACTCAGGCTGCTCACCTCGGGGAGGCTTCTTGCTGGGGGGAAACAGGCTTCACTAACCTAGCCTAGTCAAGCCGCAAAATCAAATACAAGTCCCAGAAAGGGGAAAGAGTTGCTATAATAGATTACCAGAAAGGTCCAGTTTTCAACATAAGACCTGCAAAGAACGAGGAACCTGTGACCCACATGCAGGGGGGAAAGTAGGCAACAGAAACTGCCTACAGGGACCAGATGACAGATTTAGACTTCAAAGTGGCCATTATAGGTTCTAAGAACCAAAGGAAACCATGCTTCAAGAAGTAAAGTATAAAGACAACGTCTCACCAAATAGACAGTATCAATGAAGAGAAACTATAAAAACCAAACACAGATTCTGGAGTTGAAAAGTACAATGACCCAACTTAAACATTCATGTGAGGGGCTCAAGAGCAGAGTTGCAATGGCAGAAGAGCCAGGGAACTTGAAGATCAGTAGAGATCACATGAGCAAGCCAAAGAACAGAAAACAGAACGAAGATAAATGAACAGAGCTTCAGAGAAATGCAAGACGTCTTTAAGTACACCAGTGTAGGGGCGCCTGGGTGGCTCAGTCGGTTGAGCGTCCGGCTTCGGCTCAGGTCATGATCTCACGGTTTGTGAGTTCGAGCCTCGCGTCGGGCTCTGTGCTGACAGCTCAGAGCCTGGAGTCTCCTTTGGACTCTGTGTCTCCCTCTCTCTCTGCCCCTCCCCTGCTCACACTCTGTCTCTCTGTCTCTCTCTCTCTCAAAAGTAAATAAACATTAAAAAAAAAATTTTTTTTAAATAAGTACACCAGTGTATGTCTGAGTTGGAATACCACAAGGTCGGGAGGAGGAGAAAGGAGCAGAAAGATTTGAAGAATTAATGGTAAAATGTTCCCAAATTTTGAAAACCAATCTACATACCTGAGAAGTTCAAAGAACTTCAAGTAAGATAACGCTTCACACAACACAGTGGAGTGAAAACACCAAAAGCCAAAGACAAGAAGAAAACCTTGAAAGCAGCCAGAGAAAAACAACTCACATACAAGGGAGGCCCAAACAGATGAACAGCTGACTTCTCACCCAAAACAACAGAGGCCAGAAGGCAGTGCATACAGATTTATTTTTATTTTCTCAGTGTACAACATATTGAAAGCGATTAAAGAATAAACTGTGTCTAGGGCACCGGGGTGGCTCAGCTGGTTGAGCAACCGACTCTTGATTTCAGCTCAGGTCATGATCTCACAGTTCGTGGGATCAGAGCCCCGAGTCTGGCTCTGAGCTGACATCGAGGAGCCTGCTTGGGATTCTCTCTCTCTCTCCCTTTCCCTGCCCCTCCCCTGCACATAATGCTCTCTTTCTCTCTCTCTCAAAATAAATAACCTTAAAAAAAATAAAAAGAATAAATTGTCTCTGACCCAGAACACTTCAGGTGTGCATTCCAGATAAAATTAATAAAGAGGAATATTAAAAACCAAACAATACTCTAATTAAAAGATTTTAAAATTTAATGACTTTTTACTGCCACAATTGGATGTCAAATGTATTAGAAAGTGAGTTAAGATCCACGTGATTCATTATGCTCATGGAGCACTCAAATTTCCTATAATGTTGAGGCTCCCTCTTCCTCCATCCTTTTTGCAAGGATAGAGTTGTGTTTGACTTTGTGTGTTGCCCCTTATCATACATGGAAAGACATTTGGTCTCTATCCCCAGTTCCTGGCATAGTTCCTGGTTCCTAAAACCTTTGGAATTCCCTAAATGATAAGGGTGACTTCCAGGCCCCTTTAGATAGCCTCAGGATGGGGCCTGGTTGCCAGAACAAGCCTTGATTACAAGTTTGGAACTTTCAGCCCCACTCCCGAACCTCTGGGGATGAGTGAGGGACTGGAGATCTCATTCTTCACCAATGGCCGATAATTTAGTAAGTCACGTCTATGTAATGAAACCTCCATGAAAACGAAGTTGGGAGAGTTTTTGGATTAGTGAATAGACCAAGGTGCTGGAGAGGGCATGAACCACTGAACTCCTCTCCCCGACACCTTGCCCTACGCATCCCTTCTGTTTGGCTGTTTCCTGTGTTGTACCCTTTATAATAAGCTGAGGGGCACCTGGGTGGCTCAGTCGATTAAGCATCGGACTCTTTGATTTCAGGTCGTGATCTCAAAATTCATGGGATTGAGCCCCAAGTCTGGCTCTGTGCTGACAGCGCAGAGCCTGCTTGGGATTCTATCACTGCCCTCTCTCTCAAAATAAACATTAAAAAAATATGTAACAAGCCATAACAGTGCACTTTTCCTGAGTTCTGAGTTATTCTAGCAAATTAATGAACATTAGGTGATTGTGAGAATGCGTGATTTTTTTTAGGGGGGGAGAGGCAGAGGGAGATCGAGAGAATCTTAAACTGGGCGTGGAGCCTGATACAGGGCTGTATCTCAGGACTACGAGATCATGACCTGAGCTGAAATCAAGAGTCAGACGGACGTTTAACTGAGCCACTCAGGCACCCCAGGGAACTCCTGATTTTATAATCAAGTTAGGAGTGTTGGTAACCTGGGGGACCCAATACTTACGAGTTATCTGAAAGGGGGGCCAGTCTTGTGAGACTGAACCCTAAAACCTGTGGAGTCTGATGCTAACTCCGGGCAGTCAGTGTCAGAATTGTGGGACACACCCAGTTGGCATCTGCAGAGAATCAGTTGGTGTCCAGAGGAACCACACCTCTCACTCCTGCCTCCTTGGTCAGGAAGGTCCCTATGACTCCAGCCCTCCCACAGCCCCTCCCCCACCCCTTCAAGAAGCTGGCAAAACTACACAAAAGTCTAAGTGCAAACAAATGAGATGAGGGGAAAATGGGTGATGGGCATTGAGGAGGGCACTTGGGATGAGCACTGGGTGTGGTATGTAAGCCAATGTGATGATAAATTATATTAAAAAAATAAACAAATGCAATGTCATGGAATCTCAGCTAATGACAAAAGTGTCAACTTTAAAGTGAGTATGATAAATACACCCATACATACAATGAGCATGTACACAGTATTCAACTCCAAGGAAGCTTCTTCTGCAACACCAAACCCACCAGGGGCTCCTTATGGTTTAGGGAAGTTGAAAAGTTAAGTGTTTCAGAAACCCTAAGCCTTCGTTTCCCAAACATCAATCATTTGGGTCACATTTGGGATTTGGGACCTATCTACATATATAATATTTACCTTAAAATCAACTGTATTAAAATCATTACTAAAGAAACTTTATGTCCCAACTGTAAGTGGAAAATCAGTACTATTAGCTATTAACAGAAGATACACCTTACTTCATTAAAAAAAAAGCTTAATGGTTAAATGTGTATCTAGGGGCACCTATCTGGCTCAGTCAGTAGAGCACGCAATTCTTGATCTCAGGGTCATGAGTTCGAGCCCCATGTTGGGTGTAGATTACTTAAATAAACAAATTAAAAAAATAAATGTATATCTAAATCAACTTGTGTGCCATCACCAATCCTATATATGCCACACCTTGCCCTAATCCATTGTGTGGGATGAATGGGTGAGAACAGAAACAGAAGACACTGTCTTTGTGAAGCGCCCTGGGTTTGAGAATCAGGCTTCCCTCTGAGGAGACTGTCTTCGCCTTTCTTCTCAAGGCACATCAAGGAAACACCTTTACAGTGCATTCAGTTAGAACACTAAATTTTTAAAAATTTAAAAATTTAAAAAAATATATTACCAGGGCTTTCAACCAGCAAATACAATTAGAGGCAGCTGCAGGGCTAGACAATTAAGCTCAGTTTAAAAACAAAAAACACAGCCCTGGGCTTTCTGAAAAGCACCATCACCAAATGCCACTGCTCTCCAGGGACAGCCAGTTTATGTGACCCACAATTACCATTTAAAGCCCACACCATTCCTTTATTCCGTTTCTTACAGTTATGGAGAAGTGAGATGATGAAAAGTTTAGAACGGATTCTGGCAAAGGCTGGGGCAAAAACGAAACAAAAACAAAGCAAATATCAAACTGCTCCCTGCAGGTAATTTTTTTTTTTACCTCTCTTCCAATAGGAATCACAGTCTGGTGTAGAGGGATGGAAAGACCAGGCTCCCAGCCTTACTGGCTTGCCATCTCTGTGCACAGAACCTTCGGGTCAAAGAGACATGAGAGGCCTCCCACACAGAAGACAAGGCAGGGGCTCGCCTTGAGCATCATGGTTCTCTGCAGTCTGATGCAGCGATGAACGACCCTGGTTAGGACTCTTTCTGTAGCTCCCAGAAGCTGCAAGTGCCTCTGTCAGATGGGAAGTGGGCAGAAACTGAAAGAGCGGACCTAGGCCGGCCGACTCCATTTTGTTCTGTGTCCTCCATCTTGAGTGACTATGTCCCCGACATGGCCCCCTTTTCCGGGCAAACCGCAGAAAGAAATTCCCGCTCACCCGCTAAAACCTCCTCCCCTTGAGTAACTTCCCGCTCACCCGTTCAAACTTCCCATTCAAACCACACCCGGCAACCTGCGCAACGGGACTCTGATCCTTCCCCAGCCAACCGGCTAAAGCCACGACCATCACCCCACCAACTGCCCCCAGACCCCTATAAAACCTTTGTGCTTTTGAAACTCGCTCTCTCTCTGGCATCTCACCGCTGCGCCGGTGCAGGTAGGAGATTGAGCTCGAGCTAGCTCGAATAAAGGCTCTTTGCTTTTGCATCGGACTCGGCTCCCTGGTGGTCTTTGGGGATCGTGAATTCTGGGCATAACAAAACCACGCAATTTTCAATTTTTCAAATGTAATTTTTATTCACTCTAGATTAAAAGTAATGTAGATTGTTCCATATTTTTAGGAAATAATGATTTATATATCAAACAGTCAGAAGAGGCCAGGAATTACTGGCCTGCGAGAATCATTCAGTGATTCAGTGGGACGAGAACAGCACAACACGGTAGGAAACACGCCCACTCTACAGACTGAAGCTGAAGTCCAGAGGCAGCCGGGAACTGACCAGTAACAGGACAAGTTAGGAATGGAAGCCAGGTCTCACGGACTCAGAGGCCAATAATGCCTGATTGAATCTGAAAAAGCAAAGCCTGGGGCACACTAATAAATATTAGAGCAGCCCTAATAGAGAAAAAGTTGTTTCTGTGTCTGTTTTAACACAGTAGTGATCTTTTGGCACATGGAACCAAGATGGCCAAAGTACACCCTCCAGAGTGACAGAATGAGGCCTCCAGGACAGTTTGATGGCAGATTCGAGTACTGCCCAAGTGCCTGGCCTGGCATCTGTGTGATCCACAATAATAATGGATTGTTAGCATTTACTGAGGATTCATCATTGCTGGCTGGGCACTTTTCTAAGTGCTTTACCTGCATTGTTTCATTTACTACTCCAACAACCCAATGTAGTCGTAGTATGTAAGTTTTACAGACGGGGAGGTAGAGCTATGGAGAGTTAAACACACTGTCCACTGTCTCGGTAGCCTTGATACGATGTGAAGCCAGGCAGTCTAGCTCCAGAGCCAGTGTTCTTGACCACTGGTATTTATTGAGCACTATGTTCTGAAATCCCTCTTACTCCTAATTTTTTTTTTTTTAATTTTTTAATGTTTATTTTTTTAAGAAAGAGAGAGGGGCGCCTGGGTGGCTCAGTCGGTTAAGCGGTCGACTTCGGCTTAGGTCATGATCTCGCGGTCCCTAAGTTCAAACCCCGCGTCGGGCTCTGTGCTGACAGCTCAGAGCCCGGAGCCTGTTTCAGATTCTGTGTCCCCTTCTCTCTGACCCTCCCCCGTTCATGCTCTGTCTCTCTCTGTCTCAAAAATAAATAAATGTTAAAAAAAAAGAGAGAGAGAGAGAGTGCGCGCTCTCAAGAGCTTGAGTGGGGGAGGGGCAGAGAGAGAGGGAGAAACGGAATCCAAAGCAGGCTCCAGGCCTGAGCTGTCAGCACAGAGCCTGACATGGGCTTGAACCCATGAACCATGGGATCATGACCTGAGCTGAAGTCGGAGGCTTAACCAACTGAGCCACTCAGGCACACTGCTCTTCCTCCTCCTTAAATATTGGCCCTAGCCAGTGGCATCAGAGGCCCCCAAAGAGCCCAAGCAAAGGCTGGAAGAAGGAGGCCTGTAAGCCACTTGGACTTTGGTGGAAGGCAGCAGTGAAGCTGGGTTGGGCCTGACCTGGATAAGGTCTGGCCAGAATTAGCACCTTTTAGTTTGGGTCAATTAGCAGGAACTGGGGGTGGCCTCCTAGCCTCTGCCTTGAAGGAGAACTGAGAATAAAATGACAGGTATGTTTCTCAGTGCAGGAAATGCCACTTGGCCTATGTCCACAGGGCTAGGAGACCTTGCACTGCTCACTGTGCCCTCCTGGCACCCAGGTCAGAGCTGGCCTAGCATGGTTCTTGATCAACAACTAAAGGAAAGGCCTTGATCAGTTCCAGGCAGGGTGCAGACAGGAAAAAGACCTGAAAACACTTCTTTTTTCTTTTTTTAATTTTTTTAAATATTTATTTTTGAGAGAGAGACAGAGACAGAGCACGAATGGGGCAGGGACAGGGACAGAGAAAGAGAGAGACACAGAATTGGAAGCAGGCTCCAGGCTCTGAGCTATCAGCACAGAGCCCAATGTGGAACTCAAACCATGAGCCACAAGATCATGACCTGAGCAGGAGTCAGACTCTTAACCTACTGAGCCACCCAGGCGCCTCCTTAAAAACATTTCTACCCTCCAATCCCCAGACCCACTCCCAACTGGACAAAACCCCCCACCAACCCAAACCACCACAATAAACAGGTATCTGCTGATGCTCTTAAAACTTAAGTTAGCATCATCTTTGGTTGCCTTTCAAAATACTTTTCCCCTTAGTTGATACGGATTTTCTAATTTTTCCTAAAGAATCTGTTCCTTTTTGATCCTCAGTGCCCCTGTGCCTCTCCAGAATTTAAATAGGTCTTCTGCGGTTTCTCTTTCCTCTGCTTCCTCCTGCAGCTACCTTGCTTACTCCTTGGTATCTGGAAGGCATTTGATTTCACAGGTTTTCAAAGACTCCAGAGGTCAAAGGTCAACACTTACATTTGTAACACACAGTCAGAAAAAAAGAAGATTTAGGAGAGAGATATATACATCAGAAGATTCAATGTTGTTAAGATATAAAGCCTCCTCAAATTAATCTGTAGATTTAACACAATCCTAAAAAAGATTCTAGCAGGATTTTATTCTTTGTAGAAATTGACAAGCTGAGTCTAATGTTTGTACAGAAAAGTAAAGGGGGGGTGCCTGGCTGGCTCAGTCAGTAGAGCATATGGCTCTTGATCTTCAGGTAATGAGTTGAAGCCCTATGTTGGGTGTAGAACGCTTACATAAACTTAAAAAAACAAAAATCTTTTAAAAATAAACAAATCAACCCATGTAACTGAGACATTGTCCTAATACGCAGTTACTGTGATACGAACCTTTAAAAAAAGAAGAAAAAAGAGAAGAAAAGGACCCATCACAGACAAACAAAAGAAAGACAGTTGGATTTCAAGATCTACTATATAGCTAGTCATCAAAACATTGTAGTTTTGGTGAAATGACAGGTTATAGACATCAAAGGAAGAGAACATAGTCCAGGAATATGTGGTCAATTTCCATTCAACAAAGGGCCAATGGAGAAAGGACAGTCTCTTCAACAAATAGTTCTTAAAAAATTGGACATACATATGCAGAAAAATGAACCTCAACACATATATCATATACAAACACATACATGAAATGCATCAGAAAACCAAACATAAACCAGAAGTATAAAATTTTTAAAAATTTCTTGGACAAAAATCTTTATGATCTTAGTAAGGCAAAGATTTCTTAGGATGCAACAAACACACAAAGGAAAAATTGATAAATTGTACTTCATTAAAATTAAAATTTCTGATTTTCATAAGGTGCTGGTAAAAAGAATAATACACAAAACAAAGACTGGGAGAGGGGTGCCTAGGTGGCTCAGCTGGTTAAGCATCCAACTTCAGCTCAGCTCATGATCTCCCGGTTGCTGAGTTCAAGTCCCAAGTCAGGCTCTGTGCTGACAGCTCAGAGCCTGGAGCATGCTTCAGATTCTGTGTCTCCTTCTCTCTCTGTCCCTCCTCCATTCGTTCTCTCTCTCTCAAAAATAAACACATTTATTAATTTTTTTACATTTTATTTATTTGAGAGAAAGAGAGAGAGAGAGTACGCAAGCTGGGGAGAGAGCCAGAAAAACAGAGAGAGATAATCTCAAGCAGGCTGCACAGTCAGCGTGGAGTCTGATGCACAGCTCCATCCCACAACCCTGGGATCGTGACCTGAGCCGAAATCAAGAGTTAGACGCTCAACCAACTGAGCCACCCAGGCACTCAACAAATAAACATTTTCTAAGAAATTTTTTAAAAAGACTGGGAGAAAATGTTTGGAAAACACATATATGATAAAGGACTTGTATCTAACATATATGAAGAACTTGTACAATCCAATAAGGGAAAAAACATTTTTTTTTTCTAATGGGCAAAAGATCTTAACAGACACTTTACCAAAGAAGATACAAATGGCAAATAAACACATGAAAAGATACTCAGCTCACTAGGCATGAGAGAAATACAAATTAAAACCACAATGAAGTACCACTATCCATCTATTAGAATAGCCAAAAATTATCAAACTAAACAAAAGACAGTATCAAATGCTAGACTAGAATACTCCTACATTGGGAATGCGAAATGCTTTGCCACTGGGGAAAACAGCTCTCTAATCCCACTAGGTATTTACCCAAGAGAAATGAAAACACATACCCACACCAAGACCTGTGGTTAATGTTCGTTGCAGCTTTATTCATAATCACTAAAATCTGTAAGCAACCCAAGTATCCATCAACTGGGTGAATGGAAGGACACACTGAGGAACATCTACAAGTTACAATACTACTCAGCAACAAAAGGAATGAATTACTGATACACACACTGATGAATCTCAAAAGCATTATCCAAAGTGAAAGAAGCCCGACTCAAAATGCTTCATTTATGACATTCCAAAAAAGGCAAAACTATGGGGACAGAAATCAGATCAGTGGCTGTCGGGATCAGGGTGGAAGGATGGAACTGATCACAAAGGGACTCTAGGGAATTTTGGGGGGGAGGTGATGGAAATACACTATACCTTTAAGTTCAAGTTTGTTTATTTATTTATTTTGAGAGAGACAGAGATAGCGTGAGTCGGGTAGAGGCAGAGAGAGAGGGAATCTCAATCAGGCTCCGAGCTGCCAGCTCAGATCTCGACGAGAGGCTCAAACTCACGAAACCATGAGATCATGACCTGAGCTAAAACCAAGAGTTGGATGCTTAACTAACTAAGCCACCCAGGCATCCCAGAAATACCCTATATCTTAATTGTGGTAGTGGTTACCTGTTTACATTTGCCCAAACTCAAACTTGTATATCTAAAAAGAATAAATTTTTCTGTATGTAAATTATGCCTCACTAAACCCCCCAAAAAGAAGCCAAATATTTCATTTTTAAAATGTAACTTATAAGCAATTGCACTTATGTAAGACTAATCAGCCATGAAAAAATTTGTGTTGCCAGACCCTTCCATCAAATAAATACACTTACAACTGATGGTTTTAGACTTGAGGAGACAAAAGCTGTTTTGATTTAAAAAGAATTTTCACGGGGCACCTGGGTGGCTCAGTCAGTTAAGCTTCTGACAGGCTCAGGTCTTTGTCTCACATTTCATGAGTTCAAGACCCACATCAGGCTCTCTGCTGTCAGTGTGGAGTCCACTTCGGATCCTCTCTCTCTCTCTCTCTCTCTCTCTCTCTCTTTCTCTCAAAAATAAACACTTAAAAAATATATGGGGTGCCTGGGTAGCTCAGTCGGTTAAACGTCCCACTCCTGATTTTGGCTCAGTTCACAACCTCACCGTTTGTGAGATGGAGCCTCGTCAGGGTCTGTGCTAACAGTGTGGAGCCTGCTTGGGATTCTCTCTCCCTCTCTCTGCCCCTTCACAGCTTGCTCTCTCTCTCTCTCTCTCTCTCTCTGTCAAAAAATAAACATAAAAAAATAATAAAAATTAAAAGAGAAAAAGAATTTCACAAGGGACTTACTGATCCTTAATCACAGCTAAAGAAATGCGGCAGAGCCTTAGAGAGGTGCCATGACTCAGCAAGGGGATCATTTTGAACATTCTTGCCCCAACAGATAATTTTTTTAAGTTAAATTATCATGTAAAAACCTTAATTCTGCAAATGATCTTGGGCAAGCAGTTTCTGTTTCCTCATCTGTAAAAAGTCAGCTGATCTAGAGAGTACCCTGTATTAAAATTTAAAGTCTGACTTTCCCTAACTAGCACAATTTAGCTGAACCCCCAGGGAGCCTTTGAAAGCCCTCTGACCTATAAAACCTGTGAAGTCAAACTCTACTCCTTGAAACTTCTTCCATTAATTGTGTGCGTGTGTGCGTGTGTGCGTGTGTGTGTGTGTGTGTGTGTGTGTGTGTGTGTGTGTAATATCTGATTAGGGCATTTCCATATCCAAAGCCCCAACAACTCTGGGGGCAGGGCAGGCATGGTGACTGTCATTAATAAGAGGAGGGCTGCAGGATCAGAATGCTGGGAAAACTCAGTCCCAAGTCCCATGATTAATACCCTTCAAACAGGGGCACCTGGGTGGCTCAGTCGGTTAAGCGTCTGACTTTGGCTCAGGTTTTGATCTCACGGTTTATGAGTTCGAATCCTGAGTCGAACTCTGTGCAGACAGCCTGGAGCCTGCTTCAGATTCTGTGTCTGCCCCTCCTCTGCTCACACTGTCTCTCTCTCTCTCAAAAATAAATGTTAAAAATAAATTTTTTTTAGTACTCTTCAAACAGCCCAGACTCTGTCCATGTTCCCCATTTCCCCTCCCAACCTTCCATACTCCATGGCTCAGACTCCCCAGGGCAGGTGTGCTTTGGCAGTTTTTACTTTCTCTCTCTCCATCCCACTATCACAGCAGCTCAGAGACAGAGGCCCACTACAGGCCTCTGGGCCCACCTGATGAGCCTATCAACTCCTACAAGACGCTCCATAGGAACCCAGAATTTCCCAAGAATTCCTCAAACGTCTCCCCGAGAAAGAGTTTGGCAAAAGAGGTTTCCATGGTAGAACAAGCTTGGAGCACTTAGATCTTTCTCCTGCCTCCTAGATGCAGGCAGTCAACAGACTAAGTTCTCCCAGAAGTCTTTGCAGTAACAAAACCTGTTTAAATGTGGTTTCCAAACGCACTTACCTAGGAAACACTTCTATGTAATACCTGTCTACATGCCACACAGCTAGTGTTTCCACACGCAACTGGATCAGTGCTGTTAGCTTCCTTGCATTTATACTTTTTTTAACGACCTTTCTAGAAACCTTGTGTTTCCAAGAAAAAAAGATACCTGTAACATGCTAACATTTATGTAAAAAATGGGGGCAAATATATACCTTTGTATTGCTTGTAGATGTATAAACTATCTCTGGAAGGATTAGGGAACCAGGCACTGCAGCTGTTCCCAGAGAAAAGAAATACGGCTGGGGGCAGGGAAAAGAGACGTTTTACTATGTGCCCTTTTGTACCATATGTTACCCTAAGCAACCCATTAAATCAAAATAACAGGCGCTAAAAAAAGGTAATATCTTAAAAATATAAAAAGTATTCCATAAGCGCATGAGTGCACACATGCACACAGAACACCCCAACCATAATCAATACAAGAGAGAACACAGCCACTGTGAATATTTGGTGCTTGTACTTTAGTCCCACTTGCCTTTTTTTGCTTTTGTTGACTGTACTTTTGGTGTCCTATTCAAGAAATCATTGCCAAGACCTATGTCATGAAGCTTTTCCTCTAGGTTTTTGTTTTTTGGTTTTTTTTAGGAGTTTTACATTTCAGGTCTTACATTTAAGACTTTAATCCATTTTTGGGGTGCCTGGGTGGCTCAGTCGGTTAAGTGTCCGACTTCAGCTCAGGTCATGATCTCACGGTCTGTGAGTTCGAGCCCCGCGTCAGGCTCTGTGCTGACAGCTCAGAGCCTGGAGCCCATTTCAGATTCTGTGCCTCCCTCTCTCTATGCCCCTCCCCTGTTCATACTCTGTCTCTCTCTGTCTCAAAAATAAATAAACGTTAAAAAAAAATTTTTTTTAAAGACTTTAATCCATTTTTTAAAATTTTATTTTAGAGAGAGTGCAAGTGGGGAAGAGGAGCAGAGGGAGAGAGAGAGGATCTTTTTTTTTAACTTTATTTATTTTGAGAGAGAGAGAGTGTGTGTGTGTGAGCAGGGGAGGGGCAGAGAGAGAAGAAGAGAGAGTCTCTGCTCACAGCAGAGTCCCACACGGGGCTTGAATCCACAAAGTATGAGATCATAACCCGAGCCAAAATCAAGAGTTAGATGCTTATTAACCAACTGAACTACCCAGGTGCCCCAAGTTTTTAATTCATTTTGAGTTGGTTTCTGTGTATGGTCTAAGAAAAGAGTCCAATTTTATTCTTTCACAAGTGGATATCCAGTTCTCCCAACACCATTTGTTGAAGAGACGAGCCTTTCCCCATTGTGTATTCTTGGCACCCTTATCAGAAACCAGCTAACTGTGTATGTGTGGGCTTATTTCTGGGCTTTCTATTTTGTTCCACTGGTGTATATGTCTACCTTTATGCCAGTACCATAAATGTTTTAATTATTATAGCTTTATAACACACTAAAATCAGGAATCGTGATGCCTCCAGCTTTGTTTTTCTTGTTCAAGATTGTTTTGGCTATCCAGGATCCTCTCTGATCCCATATGAATTTTAGAATGTTTTTTTCTGTTTCTGTAAAAAATGTCATTGAGAGTTTGACAGGTTGCAGTGAATCTGTAGACCACATCAGGTCTTCCAATCCATGAACACAGGAAAAAATTACCTTAAACTAGCCTTATTAAATTAACACAATAAAGGCCATTTATGAGAAGCCCATAGCTAAGGTCATAATGAATGGGGAAAAACGGAAAGCCTTGCCTCTAAGATCAGGAACAAGACAAGTATGGCCACTCTCATCATGTCTATTCAGCCTAGCCAGAGATATTAGGCAAGAAAAAGAAATAAAAGGCATCTAAATTGAAATGGAAGAAGTACAGGGCACTTGGCCGGCTCAGTTGATAGAGCATGCAACTCTTTTTTTTTTTTTTTTTTTTTTTTTTTTTTTTTTTTAAATTTTTTTTTTTCAACGTTTTTTATTTATTTTTGGGACAGAGAGAGACAGAGCATGAACGGGGGAGGGGCAGAGAGAGAGAGGGAGACACAGAATCGTAAACAGGCTCCAGGCTCCGAGCCGTCAGCCCAGAGCCTGACGCGAGGCTCGAACTCACGGACCGTGAGATCGTGACCTGGCTGAAGTCGGATGCTTAACCGACTGCGCCACCCAGGCGCCCCAAGAGCATGCAACTCTTGATCTCAGCGCTGAGTTCAAGCCTACGTAGAGGGCAGAGTACTTTATTTTATTTATTTTTTTTACATTTATTTACTTTTGAGACAGAGAGAGACAGAGCATGAACGGGGGAGGGGCAGAGAGAGAGGGAGACACAGAATCGGAAGCAGGCTCCAGGCTCTGAGCCATCAGCCCAGAGCCCGACGCTGGGCTCGAACCCACGGACCGCGACGAGATCGTGACCTGAGCTGAAGTCGGACGCTTAACCGACTGAGCCACCCAGGCGCCGCGAGGGCAGAGTACTTTAAAAAAAAGGTGGGGAGGGGGAGGGGGAGAAGGAAGAGGAGAAGAAGGAGAGGAATCACTTTTTGACATGTTCATACACGTAGAAAACTCGAAAAGATTCCACAAAAGAACTGCTAGAACTAATTGACAAATTCAGTAAAGTTACAGGGAACAAAATCAACATACAAAAATCAGTTGCATTTCTATACACTAACAAGTATCCAAAAAGAAAATTAGGAAAACAATCCCATTGACAGTAGCATCAAAGAGAATAAAATCCTTAGGAGCAAACTGAACTGAGGAAGTGAAAGATTTGCACACTGAAAACTAACAAAAATTGATGAAAGATAAAAAAAGATTTATAAATAAATGGAAAGGCTTGGTTCTTGTACTCTGTACTTTCCAAAGTGTTCTCCCAGAGGGTGTCCCATCTGAGCCTGAGGCCAACTCTGCAGAAAGGGCAGGTAGGATGCTTGCCAACAGGAGGCAACCGAGGCGCCCAGAGGACTGGATCAGAAGCTGGTCACTCAGCTGCTTAGTGGCAGAGGATTAGATCTGGGTGTCCTAAATGGCCCTCGGCCTCTCCCTACAGCTTTACTCGGAGGGCAGACCACCACCTCACGGGCACAAACGGCACAAACTACAGTGGGTCCACAGGCTATGTAACCCTCCAAAAGAACCACCACTGCAGAAAACACTCTGGAGGAAAGATAATGCTCACATAAGGCTGGGAAAGATTTCCTACGCACCATGTCAAATGTAATGTGTAACGTACGCATTATTCACCCCACAACTTGATACTCTTCAGTGGCCTCAGGCTCAAATCCACACCCCTCAGTATGGTGGTCAGAGTCTGTCACAGGCCAGCCCCTCTCTAGGCCCTTCACGCCACTGCCCACGTGCCACTCCACGCTCCGGCCGTGCCTGGCTGCCTGTGGTTCCCCATGTGGGCCATGCCCTGCGACACATGTCCTCCCCCTTTGCTTTATTAAAATGTGCTTCTCTGGGGTGCCTGGGTGGCTCAGTCGGTTGAGTGTCAGACTCTTTGATTTCGGCTCAGGTCATGATTCCAGGGTCGTGGGATCCAACCCCGTGTCAGCTCCACGTTCAGAGCGTGGAGCTTGCTTGAGATTTTCTCTCTCCCTCTGCCCCTCCCCTGCTCTCTAAAATACAATAAGAAATAAAAGGCTCGACGCGTGGCACAATGGGAGAAGGAAGATGACCATCTTTTACAAACAAACAGTGTGGAGCTGACCTTCTGGGACATTCACCCCTCAGCCAGCAACAGAGGTAAGAACAGAGGTGTCTAGAACTCAAGGATGACTCAGTAACTGGCTTTTCCTTGAAGAGCAACAGGCACGTAAGTACAGCCAGTGATGGGAAGCCTGCCAATGGCTGGCATGGGGGAGACCAAAGAGCACCCACTTTGGGCACCCGGCAGAGGGTACAGCATGCGGACACCCTCGGTGACAGCCCAGCTTGTTCAGAGGGTGGCACTCAGGTCTGGCTGAAGGGTGGCGTGATGGTCAGTCTCGACCATCACTCTGGCTAGGCTACAGCTCCGTAATTCAATCAAATGCTGACCCAGGGACTGCTGTGAACATATTTTATAGATGCGATTAAAGTTTACACTCAGTTGATCTTAGGTAAGGGAGATGATCCTACCTAATCTAGATTTCAATCAGCTGAAGGGCCTTACGAGTAGAACTAAGGCTTCTCAAAAGAAGAAATTCTACCTATACACAGCAGCTTTGGCTGTGCCTCAGAGTCCCCACCTGCCCTGCATGATGGCGAGAACTGCAGATTCTGGACTTGCCGCCCTGGCCCCCACAATCATGCAGAAGTCAATTCCTGGTAATAAATCTCTGAATATATGTATCTCATACCGGTTCTGTATCTCTGATTGAACCTTGACTGATAACAGGAAGGCAGGCACCTTTCAGAAGGTGGGGAGAAAAAGGAGGCTCAGGCTAGAATGGGATTAGAAGCACTGTGATGCATGTTAAGGGCTCTGGACTTTTTCTGAAAAGCAAAGGGGAGCAGCAGAGGTATCTGAGCAGAGGAAGAGCAGAATTAGATACGCATTTTAGATGCCATCAGTCCATCTACCTGTGAGGTGGCAAATGGACTGAAGTGCACGGAGCCAGCCAAGAGAAGGCACCACAAAAAAGGCAAGAAGCTGAAGTCAAAACTCGGGTAGGAAATGGTAAGATCTTGGGTGGACAAAGGCCTAGCAGGGGAAATGGAGAGAAAGAACTGAGTTTAAGAAACACTGAGGAGTTAAGCCTCCCCAAGCTTGGTGACCTACTGGCCTGGGGTATGAGGAAGAAGGCAGAGGAGTCCAAGCTGATTTTCAGATTAATGGTTCTTTTCATCCCATTGGGCCTCAATGCTACATGGCAGCAACTCAAGGTGTCTTTTCTTATCCACCAGTTGCTAAATCAAAACATGGAGCCAGAAACACTCATTAACTGCTCAGATGCTACATACAGATCATCCAGCTTAGTAACAATATGCCTACAAGACACCCTGTTGTGAGCCCTTTGGCTCTTTCGGACTGAACTGTTCAGCTGTCTCAGCACAGAATAAGGAGAAAGGTAACATCTGGCAGAACAAAGCCAGAAAAACATGTGTGGAAGGATCCTGGGTAGAAAGGAGAGAGGTAAGAGCAGGGGCATGGTCAGAGCAGCTGTTTCTGCCATTTCCTGGGCCTTGGAGTGGACCAAAGCCATGGTGGCAATCTGATAGCCTCACAGGGAGAGTGAGGGCCAGGGCACTGGCTTGTGAAAAATGCCAGAACCTTCACAGGAACCATGGGAAGACTGGTAGTGAATAAAGAGGAAGGCAAGAAACGCACACAACACCACCCACATGACAGTCCTAATTTCCATTTCCTGTCTGCAAAATGGACAGAATTATTCCAGCTTACCACCTAACAGAAGAAAAGGAATAATCAAGCTACAAAAGACTGGGGAGATATGAAGATGTGTTTGGGAGAAAGAAGACATGGGACAGAGATATTTGTTCCTGGTGACCGTCTAAATGATCTTGACATGACCGTTATTTTCTCAACAGGCTAGACAGTTCTCGTCACCAGAATGACATTTTTTAAAAGTTTATTTATTTTGAGAGAAAAAGAGAGCACGAGCAAGGGGAACAACAGAGAGGAGAGAGAGAATCCCAAGTAGGCTCCATGCTGTCAGCATAGAGCCTAACATGGGGCTCGATCTCACAAACTGTGAAATCATGACCTGAGCTGAAATCCAAGAGTCAGATGCTTAACCGAATGAGCCATCCAGGCACCCTAGAATGACATTTTAAAAGAGGAAAAGACAGACTAAGTATGCAAAGAATACTGGGGCACCTGCATGGCTCAGTCAGTTAAGCATCTGACTTTGGCTCAGGTCATGATCTCACGGTTCGTGAGTTTGAGCCCTGCACTGGGCTATCAGCACAGAGCCCACTTCAGATTCTCTGTTCCCCACCCCCTCTATCTCAAAATAAACAAACTTAAAAAAAAAAGAAGCACAGTCTATTAATTAGAAAAAAATGTTTAAATATGTAAAGAATAAAGAGAAAGAAATTCAAATAAAGAAAACCAGCCAACCATGAGAAAAAGACAAGAAAGGATCAGAGAAAATCTTCAGAAACAATCACAAAACAAGTGATAAAATGGCAATAAATACGTATCTATCATTAATTACTTTGAATGTAAAGAGACTAAATACTCCAATCAAAAGACACAGGGTGTGAAAAAGGACAGCCTAACTGCCTATTAAGAGACTCACTTCAGACCTAAGAACACCTGCAGATTGAAAGTGAGGGGATGGAGGAATGCCTGGTGGCTCAGTCTGTTAAGCGTCTGATTGTTGGTTTCATCTCAGGTCCTGATCTCACAGTTTGTAAGTATGAGCCGCACGTCAGGTTCTGCACTGATAGTGCAGAGCCTGCTTGGGATTCTCTCTCTCTCTCCCTCTCTCTCTGCCCATCCTGTGTCCGTTCTCTCTCTCTCTCTCAAAATATATAAATAACTTTAAAGAAAAAAGAAAAAAAAGTGAGAGGATGGAAAAACATTTATCATGCAAATGGATATCAAAAGAAAGCCCAAGTAGCGATACATATGTTGGACAAACTAGACTTTAAAACAAAGACTGTAGGGGCACCTGGGTGGCTCAGTCAGTTAAATGTCTGACTTTGGCCCAAGTCATTATCTCACAGTTTGTGGGTTCGAGCCCTGCATCAGGCTCTATGCTGACAGTGTGGAGCCTCCTTGGGATTCTCTCTCTCTCTCTCTGCACCCCCCCCCCAACTTGTGCTGTCTCTGTTTCTCTCCAAATAAATAAACTTTAAAAAAAAAATTTTTTTTTAACGTTTTATTTATTTTTGAGACAGAGAGAGACAGAGCATGAACGGGGGAGGGGCAGAGAGAGAGGGAGACACAGAATTGGAAGCAAGCTCCAGGCTCTGAGCCATCAGCCCAGAGCCCGATGCGGGGCTCGAACTCACGGACCGCGAGATCGTGACCTGAGCTGAAGTTGGACGCTTAACCGACTGAGCCACCCAGACGCCCCATCAAAATAAATAAACTTTTAAAAAAATTTATAACAAGTGACAAAGAAGGGCACTATATCATAATAAAGGGGACAATCCAACAAAAAGATCTGACAATTGTAAGTATTTACGCACCCAACTTGAGAGCACCCAAATACATAAAACAGCTAATAACAAACAAAGGAACTAATGGATTATAATACAATAATGGTAGGGAACTATATTTTTTAAATTTTTATTTATTTTTAAGTAGGTGCCACACATGGAACCCAACGTGGGGCTTGAACTCACAATCCTAAGATCAAGACCTGAGCTGAAATCAAGAAACAGACGCTTAGCTGAATGAGTCACCCAGGCACCCCAATAGTAGAAAAACTAACACCCCATTTACATCAACACACAGATCATCTAAACAGAAAATATACAAAGAAACAATGGCTTTGAGTGACACACTGGACCAGATGCATTTAACAGATACATTGAGAATATTCCATCCTAGGGGGCGCCTGGGTAGATGAGTTGGTTGAGCATCTAACTCTTGATTTTGGCTCAGGTCATGATCCCAGGGTCGTGGTATTGAGCCCCACATCAGGCTCCATGCTGAGCATATGGAGCCTGCTTGAGATTCTCTCTCTTACTGCCCCTCCCCTGCTCTCTCACTCTAAAATAAAATTTAAATTTAAAAATTTTTAAAAGAGGAGGCGCCTAGGTAGCTCAGTCGGTTAAGCATCCGACTTCAGCCTAGGTCATGATCCTGTGCTTTGTGGGTTCGAGCCCCACGTCAGGCTCTGTGCGGACAGCTCGGAGCCTGGAGCCTGCTTCGGATTCTGACTCCCTCTCTCTGCCCCTCCCCTGCTCACACTCTGTCTCTCTCTCTCTCAAAAATAAATAAACGTTAAAAAATCTTTTTAAAAAAATAAATAAAAACTTAAGGGGGGACTCCTGGGTGGCTCATTCAGTTAAGCATCTGACTCTTGATTTCAGCTCATGTCATGACTCACAGTCGTGAGATGGAGCCCTGCCTTGGGCCCCTCATTGGGCTCAGAGCTGGGCATGGAGCCTGCTTACGATTCTCTCTCTCCTCTCCTTCCGCCCCTTCCCTGATCACACTCCTGCTCTCTCTCTCTCAAAAAAAAGGTAAAACAACTCCACTTATGGTAGCATCCAAAAGCATACAGTTCTTAGGAACATAAATTTAACAAATGATGTTCATGCCCTCTACCCTAAAAAGTACAAGCCCTTAGTAAGAAAAATTAAGAACACTCAAACATAGATATACCATGTTCATGGATTGCTAAAATGTCAATTCTCCCCCAAATTAGGATGACCAATCATCCCAGTTTGCCTGGGACCAAAAGGGTTCCCAAGATGCATGACTATCAATTCTAAAGTCAGGGCAGTCTCAGGCAAACCAGGATGTATAAGGGACATGGGGAGAGGTGGAAAGATCCTTCTATTACCTCCCTTTCACCAGTCTGACCTGCCTGATCAGACTGCCCCCAAATCACATGCCAGAGAACTCTTGCCCAACTAAATCACAGGCCAATCCTGCAGTGCCCACACATGTCACAGTGGGATGGAAAAGACTCTGTGTGAATCAGCCAACCTCTCTATGTTTATTTATTTTGAGAGACAGAGAGAGTTGAGAGAGAGTGTGCTCTTGAGGGGCAGAGAGAGAGGGAGAGAGAGAATCCCAAGCAGGCTCAGAGCTGACACAGCAGAGCCTGATGTGGGGCTCGATCTCACAAAGCATGAGATCATGACTCCAGCCAAGATCAAGAGTCAGACCCTTAACCAACTAAGCCGCCCAGGCACTCGAACCAGCCAACTTCTAGAACATAGCCTCCCATTCAGCTATCCCCCCTTGAAGTGAACATGAAGGAAATAGGCTGACTCTATTTTCACCTTGTACACGAGCAGCTCTTAATGAAGTATGCATTAAAACACAAGCACACTCAGAAGAGCACCTGACACATGAATGGATTAATGAAGCAAGTATTTAGAAAGAGCCACAGGCATTTTTATTCAAAGAAAACAGACGGAAGGCCATGCTAGGAGTGAAAGAGTAGGGACACCGCAGCTATAAATTTCAGGAGAAAGGAACAAACTGTTTGGCCAAGTGGCCTTCCCTCTCTTACCCTGGGAAGCCATCATTAACTTTTCACCACCCCAGGAGGTGTGGTCCCAGAGTAACCACTGATTCAGCCAAACAAATACAGGTGTCCCCCACCCCTAACCACCTGCAGTGGCTCAGCTTGCAGAGCAGATATTTCCCTCCAGTTTCCAGAGCTCACCCCTTTCATTTGTTAATGTCACTTGCTTATTAGAAACAAACAAACAAACAAACAAACAAACAAAAAGAGACAGGAAGACTGGAGCACAAAAGAAGAGTTAGCTCTTGGCCCATACGTTAAACATGTCCCTCTTTTTAGGAGAATGCTCTCAGTCTGGGAACTATTTTTCTCACCAGAGGGAAGTTGAGGTGGAGAGTGAAGAGGGAAAGAAAAGACACAAAACAAGGAGAAAATATAAACTCCTCCTTAAATTCAGGTCTGCACCAGAAAGTGGAAACTCCAGTCACTCTTGTCCGCTCAACCAGGGCACTCCTACCTCATATTTTATGAGGCCCCAGGAGTTCCAGGTCCAGAAGCCCAGGAGGAGAACCCAGCAGAGTACCATGGGTTTATAAAGCTGGTGGCCACCTCTCCTTCCCTCCCTGCGCTTTGTCTGAGCTGGCCAACAGCATTCCCCATGCACAAACACTTTTATATGGGAGTAAATGAGCCTCACCAAAAAAAAAAAAAAAAAATCTACAGCAAAGGAACCAAATTGATCTGACCAAATTGATCTTTTTTGTCTTTTGCTAGCATTTTGCTCTTCACCACAAAGTAACAGTACCTGCAAGAGTGCACCATTGTTCTTCCTTGCCTTCCTGGAAGCCCATATTTGCTTCTGAAAGTCAATGCTGCCAGATTCAGGAAAGCAAGTGAACAGAAACTTCTAATTTCTTTGCGGGGAAGCAGCTCCTCCTTCCTTCACCACATTCTGGGACTGAGATGGCCCAAGAGCTGTCTTGATGCAGTTCTCTGATGTGACCCCAGGACCCCAAGTTAAATCAGTAATTATCAATTCTATTCAAAATAACCCCCTTCCCCATGTGCATCCATTGGCCTGCATCAAATAAGATCTTTCTCCATTCTGCTATCCAGATTGTCTTAATAGGTGGTTTTGTGCAAATTCCGGCTAAAATGTCCAAATTCTTATCAGGACACTGTTAAAAACCTCAACACCATTCCTTCTAAGAGACCCAAGTCAGGGGTGATGACCCAGCGTAAAGACCCCTGTTACTGTTCACTCCACAGGCTATAGTGTCCGTAGCATCCTGAGTTTTGCAACAAGGCAGCAGTATCTAGTGGGTGGAGAATCAGAGTACTGGGTGACGTGTTTTCTTTGTCCACCACACTGTTCAAATGGCAGAAAACAGGGCCAACCCAGGAACCAGCATTCTCCACTGCTTGATGGGCCCCAGGAGGTAGTACCATGGCTGCCTCTGGCTTAGCACAAGTGCTCTGTGTCACCCTCAGCTCCAGACCCCAACTCCATCCACTCCTTCTCTGCAATACTCTTTCTCACCCTTTGAAAGGGGGTGGGGGAACAGACAATGCAACCACTAATTCAAACCAGAAAAACAGAGGACACAGAGCTGGAAAGAGTTTTTCATCCAGCCTGTCTGAAAGACCCCTTCCCTGTAAGAATTTTGGCCTGGCTACTTAGCTCTCTGCTATTAGAGTCAGAAACCGATTTTCTTCACTAATTCCCACAAGTCAAAGGTGATGAAATGTGTGTATGTGGCTTTGCAAATGAGCTCTCTTTTGCTTTTAACAGAAGAGTTAAAATGGTCTGCCCCCCAACAAAAGTGGGGCAGGGGCACCAGAAAGATGGGAACGCACGGAGATGAAAAGCCAAGGTTTATTTAGCCTCACTGGCCCCGATATTGAGACATCATCTCTGAGCAGATGATACACATCAAGTGCCTCTTGTACCCTCCCAACCCCCACCCCACCCCCCTTCTCCCAGAGGACGTAAAACAAATGTTTTATTTGCTCCAGGGAAGGAGAAGGATTTATGGACTGAGTGGGGGGGGGGGGGGGGGTCCTTGGTAGGAGTCAAAATTCAGGGCTGGACAACTGGTGACTTGTCAACAGCACACCATCAAATGGTCGTCACAACCCCACTCTTAAATGCAAACAAACGAGACTGTGGCGGGGCGCTGACAAGCCCTCCGGAGTTTAGTGGTGGGTGTCAAAGACCGCTCAACGGTGGAGTGCTTTCGTTTCTCAAATGAAGCTATTTTATACAAGCAGAAAGTTGCTGTCTGTCTTCTAACAAACGGGCTCTCTGAAAAGGCTGAAAAGGAGGAATTCTTTCTATTTAGGCTAATGGGATGGGTTGTGTTCAGAGCACCATTTGTCATCTCTTTTTCCCAAGCAGTTAATCACCCCAAACCTTCCACGAGGCCCTGAACCACGAGACCACCACACCACCCAGTACAGAAGGGCATAGAAACCACAGACTTGTCCGCTCCAAGCCTGTAACTTTAATAAATATAAATAAATAAATAAATTGATTGATTGATTCACTGATTCATTCATGCATTTAAAAAAAGCAGCAACCAGTTCAGAATCAGTATCCTTCCTAAGCACATTCATTCATTCATTAAAAAAAAGCAGCAACCAGTTCAGAAATAGTATCCTTCCTAAGCATACTCATGGTGCAGGGGCAGAGGCCTCTGTCTCCTGACCCCAGTCTGGGTACCCCGTGGCTCCTCCAGAGCATCACTTTTCTAAGTAGAAAGTTCCTTCGGCCGGGAACCTGTTGGCTCCACTGGCTGAAAGACTTGGGATATGGAGGCATCCCGGAGTTGGC
Source organism: Neofelis nebulosa (assembly GCF_028018385.1). NCBI lineage: Eukaryota > Metazoa > Chordata > Mammalia > Carnivora > Felidae > Neofelis > Neofelis nebulosa. Next base: position 34,511,391 of record NC_080794.1, on the reverse strand, counting down.
CCAGGGCAGCGGCCAGGCAGACCTGGGGGGAGCTGAGCTTCAGTGTCCTGGCAGGAAGAAATGTCTTGGGAGGACGGCCCTCCTCCAGCAGCCCACGGGCCGCCCATCCCCTCTTGCCCCGTCTCCCGCGGCCTCAGAGCAGAGCCCGGGCAGCACACGCCCCCGGTGGCCAGGGCTCCGTCCCCGCGGCCGGCGCGGGGCGCCCCTCCCGCCCGGGTCCCGCACTCACCCACCGCCCGGATGCGGAAGCCGCGCGGGGGGCGCAGCGCCCGGCGGCACCAGGCGTCGCGCAGCACCTGCAGGCTAGCGGGAGGCGCGTGCACCAGCAGCACCCCGCGCCGCAGCCAGCCCTGGAAGGCCAGCCGCGAGGCGGCGCGCGCCAGCCGCGAGTTCCAGAAGCAGCGCGCGTTGGCGCGGCGGAACGCGCGGAAGATCGCGCGCCCGCCAGGCTCCTCTGTGCCCGCCGCCGCCGTCGCCTCCTCCGCCTCCAGCCTGCACAGCACCAGCGCCAGCGAGCCCGGCGCCAGCTGCACAGGCCGGGCCATGCCGCCACGGGTGGCCGGGGCCCGCAGCCTAGCGCATGGTCGGGAGCGAGCACTGGCGGCGGGAGGAATCGGCTTACTGCGCGCCGCGCCGGCTGCCGGGGGAACGGGCTCCTGGGGGCGGGGACGGCTGTGCTCGGCGGGTCGGGGGGTGGGGCGGGACGCGAGGCCTGGGAGCGGCCACGGTCCTCGACCGCCGGCACCCAATGGGGGTTTCCAAGGGCTGAGTTACCAGGCCTTGCTCCACCCCAGGCAGGACTCCGCCGCTCTGCCCCCCCATTGCCTCCCCCACCCCCGTGTCTCTCTGCACTTCCCAGCTCCCGGGGCAACCGAGAGCTCCCCTACCCCGGGGCGGGGTGGGGTGGGGTGGGGGGCCGCGCTGGGGCTTTTCCAAGTCCTACGGGGGCCCCCGCAGCCCCCGAGAGCCTCTTTCAACCGCGGCGCGAGTAGCACGGCCAGTTGGTCCCCAGAGCTGAGCCGACCGGAGTGGCCGCCATCTCCCTGGCTATGGGATCCTTCCTAGTGAGAGAGGCGACCAGGGACAACCCGCGGGTGTCAAGGACCTCGCTCGGGCCCGGGAGTCTGTAGACCCAGGTTTGAGTCTCGGTCTGCTGTTTTGCTCGCTACTTCCCTTGTCTCCGAGCCTTCGTTTACTGTCCTGTAAAATGAAGAGTTGGAACTGAAATCTAAGAATTCTAAAATTCTTTCTACACATGAATTTCTGAGGTCTGGGATCTAGCTCCCCCCCCCCCCAACCCCCGAATATCCTATACACTTAGGTGGTGAGGGAAGTAAAGTGTTCCAGAGGTGCCACCCCGATTGGCGAGGCTCAGTGGTGAAATCCGTGGAATTCAGCCTTGGCTTGGCTCCGGGCATTCCCAAAAGATTGAGAAACCGTCTTGTCCCAGGAGCTCCCAGGACTGAAGGGAGAGGGGCTTGTGATCTATCAGGCTCTAGCCAGAGCCTCTGAGTGAGGTGGTCCAGCTCATATGCTGAGGACAGAGGCTGGAACCTCATATGCTGGGGACAGAGGCTGGGTGAGAGCTCCTGGAGGAAAAACAGGTTAATGAGAGGTAGGGCGTTTGTTATTACTACTAGAAATTGGCCCTATAAGAGGGAGGAGGGATGCTTGGCCAGACCCGGGGGTCATTCCAGACTTCCCGCTCCCTCAGCTCATCAGTCATCAATAACAACCATAATAATCGGAGACCATCTATACCCTGCTCCTTGTAAATCATTCTCGTAATGATAGATGATGTTATTAAATGATGATAGCTAACATTTATTGAACACTATACACTGGGGCATTAATTTCACAACTCTGTGTTAACTACTGTTAGTATTTCTACATTTGTTTAAGTTTATTTATTTATTTTGAGAGAGACAGAGATGGAGGGGGTGTGCAGAGAAAGGGAGAGAGAGAGAATCCCAAGCAGGCTTCACACTGTCAGTGCAGAGCCAGATGCGGGCTCGATCTCACTAACCAGGAGATCATGACCTGAGCCAAAACCAGGAGTCTTATGTTCAACCGACTGAGCCACCCAGGCGCCCCAGTATCTCTATATTTTTTATAGACGAGGAAACTGCAAGCCGTGTTTAATCAAGAAGTGCGACCTGATCACACAGGTGATAAGAGATGGAGTTGGGCAACCACTGATCAGGGTTCCTTATGACAAATAAGTCAGACACAATTTTCTTTCTCTCTCTTTCTTTCTTTCTTTCTTTCTTTCTTTCTTTCTTTCTTTCTTTCTTTCTTTCTTTTGTTTATGTATTTTTGAGAGAGAGAGAGAGTGCAAGCAGGGAAGAGGCAGAGAGAGAGGGAGACACAGAATCCACAGCAGGCTCCAGGCTCTGAGCTGTCAGCACAGAGCCCGATGCGGGGCTCAAACCTACGAACCTCAAGATCATGACCTGAGCCGAAGTCAGAGACTTAATCGACTGAGCCAGCCAGGTGCCCTGAGTCAGACACAATTCTCAATTCAAATAAACATGCAAACCTGAGACAACCATCTCACATCTGAATTCTGACTCTGATGGCGATGGATGGGTAAACGCAGCAGGGAGTCTAAATGAACTACACTCCTATGCCTATATAAGCTCCACAGTGAGGGCTGTTTCTTCCGGTGAGTTCTCTTTATGGCAACCCTAACCTTGCAGGATCAAGGATACCTTTGCTGTGTTTCCCATCCTGGAGAACTATAACTTTTGTCTCTGTTATCTCTAGCATCTGGCACAGTGTCTTTTCCATTATTATAAGGGTAATGATAATTCTCGTTTATTCTCAGCTCACTCTATGCCTAGAACTGTACTAAGGGTTTTACATGTGCAATCTAATTTTATGCTCAAATTTTACCCTCTGAAAAGGGTAATATTAAGCCACACCTTCCACAAGAAGAACAAAAGCTAGGAAAATAGAAAAAAAGGAAGGAAGGAAGAGAAAGAAAGAAAAAGAAAGAAGAGAAAAAGAAAGGAAAAGAAAGCTTAGATAGCTTAGGCCACTTGCCTATGAGGACGAGGCTAATGGACGGTGAAGCAGAGATGCCAACATTGTCCACACACCAGGCTAGATGAGGAAGCCCAGACACCATGCCCTGACTCACTGGACCTGTCGCCTGGTCTGAAAAATTGTCCTGAGCTTGCTTCTGTCTCCCAAGCACTTGAACTGGAAATATACAATCAGGCCCTTGTTAGCTACAGGGATGCTGTGAAGTAGACCCAGCTATGAGGTTTCACAGCCTGAAATTATGAGGTAGAACTGTCTTAAACTATGGAAACATTCATTCAGCTGTGTGACATTTCCATTATCATTTTACTTAAGCTAGTCCAATTAACAAAACAAGGGGGAAGACTGTAGGAGGAAAATTGTATTTATTTTTATTTTAAGTTTATTTATTTATTAACTTTTATTTTGTTTATTTATTTATTTATTTATTTATTTAAAAAATTATATTTTGAGAGAGAAAGAGCACAGGGAAGGGGCAGAGGAAGAGAAAGAATCCCAAGCAGGCTCCACACCCAGCAGAGAACCCCATTTGGGCTCGATCTCCAGACCATGATGACATGATGATGACCTGAGCCGAGGTCAAGAGTCGGACACCCAACCAGCTGAGCCACTCAGGCACCCCTAGTTTATTTATTTAAGTAATGTCTACACCCAGTGTGGGGCTCAAGCTCATGATCCTGAGATCAAGAGTTGCACGCTCTTCCAACTGAGCAACCAGGTGCCCCTGTAAGGAGAGAAATTTAAACTACAGCCAAATATGCATCCACTTGGATCCTTTGATCCCAAAGGATCAGTTACCTCACAAATATCCCCTAATTCCTCCCAAATGGAACACGTCTTAAGAGTTCATGGAGGGGCGCCTGGGTGGCGCAGTCGGTTAAGCGGCCGACTTCAGCCAGATCACGATCTCGCGGTCCGTGAGTTCGAGCCCCGCGTCGGGCTCTGTGCTGACAGCTCAGAGCCTGGAGCCTGTTTCCGATTCTGTGTCTCCCTCTCTCTCTGCCCCTCCCCAACTTGTGCTCTGTCTCCCTCTGTCTCAAAAATAAATAAAAAAACGTTAAAAAAAAAAAAAAAAAGAGTTCATGGAAAACAAGGTCTCCAACCTGAATGGCCAGTGTTAACATGGCAAAACTAGAGAAACAGAATCTTCTCAGGGGCCCTCCATCTTTTCGATCTCTGGACACTAGACACAGAAACGTTTTTAGAAGACAGATTTGGTATCATTCTCCACTTAAAGAGGGACACAGTAGTCAAACTAAAAGGTACACTAAAAAGTCTCATGATAAAAGGATTTTTAAATATTTTTTTTCAGTGAAATCTATGCCTGAGAAAGAACAAAGTCATTCTAACACTATATATACATCTAAAGAACATGCTATGTAGTTAACAAGATTGAGACAAAACTTTATGTACTGATTGATATAAGACAGTATCCCAGAAAGCTATATCTGTATCTATATCAATATAGATGTTTTATGTATGTATGTATATATGTATGTATGTATTTAGAGAGAGAGAGCCTGCACTCGCATGAGTAGGGGACAGGCAGAAAGAGAGGGAGAGAATCTCAAGTAGGCTCCACACTCAGCATGGAGCCAGACAAGGGACCTGATCCCATGACACTGAGATCATGACCTGAACCAAAATCAAGAGTTGAAGCCTTGGGGTGCCTGGGTGGCTCAGTTGGTTGAGCGTCTGACCTCAGCTCAGGTCATGATCTCACGGTCCGTGAGTCTGAGCTCCGCGTCGGGCTCTGTGCTGACAGCTCAGAGCCTGGAGCCTGTTTCAGATTCTGTGTCTCCCTCTCTCTGACCCTCCCCCGTTCATGCTCTGTCTCTCCCTGTCTCGAAAATAAATAAACATTAAAAAAAAATTTTTTTTTAAAAAGAGTTGGAGCCTTAACCGACTGAGCCACCCAGGCACCACCCCCCCCCACCCCAGATATAATTTTTTAAGTAATCTCCACACCAACGTGGGACTCAAACTCATGACCCTGAGATCAAGGGTCACATGCTCTTCTGACTGAGCCAGCCAGGCACCCCCCAACATATTTTGAAGTAAAAAAGAAAGATAGACCCACTACTTGCATTTAAAACATGGGGGTGGGGGGGAAATGGGCATATATATTCATGTGTGGCTGGAAAATCTCTGGAAGGGTACTGGTCATCACAGAGGTCATCTGTAGAGAGAGGAATGGGGAACAAGATCAAAGGAAGGCTTATTTTTCACTGTGTATTACCATGTGCAAATACTTGTTCAAAAAATACTTTCAAGGGGCACCTGAGTGGCTCAGTCAGTTAAGCATCTGACTTCAGCTTGGGTCATGATCTCCCGGTTCATGAGTTCAAGCCCTGCGTTGGGCTCTTTGCTGTCAGCACAGAGCCTGCTTAAGTTCCTCTGTCTCAGGGCGCCTGGGTGGCTCAGTCGGTTAAGCATCCGACTTCGGCTCAGGTCACGATCTCACGGTCCGTGAGTTCGAGCCCCGCATCGGGCTCTGGGCTGATGGCTCAGAGCCTGGAGCCTGCTTCCGATTCTGTGTCTCCCTCTCTCTCTGCCCCTCCCCCGTTCATGCTCTGTCTCTCTGTCTCAAAAATAAATAAACGTTAAAAAAAAAAAAGAAAGCTGATATTAAAAAAATAATAATAAAAATAAATTAAAAAATTTAAAAAAAGATCCTCTGTCTCTCTCTGCCCTCCCCCCGCCCTCATGTATGCTGTCTCTCTCTCTCTCTCTCAAAAGTAAACTTAAAAAAAAAAAGATTTCATTTGGTTTAGAAAACAACCTGAAGGAGGAACAAAAGCATGCCTGCTACATTTGTAATTGCTATGGAAGATAAACCTGATCATTTGATGCTCATATCTTCCTGGGGTCTGTCCTGAGTAGAGCATTCAATGCTTCTCTTACTCTAACCCCAGCCTGTCTTTCTAGCTTCATCTCCATTTCTATCTTTGCTCTACTCCTGCAATCCACACAAGGACGGGGTACTCCAGGTACACAAAATTGCACATCTTCCCATGTTTTTGCTCACATTATTCCATCTGCCTGGAAGGCTTTCCCCCTTTCCACCAGGTGATATCCTCCAAAGCTCAGCTCGTGAAGCCTGAGACAAATCCAGCAAGGTATCATCTGTTCTTGGAGCACATTGTTAACCCTTTAAAACCCCTGTGTGTTAAGGGCTGTAATACTTAATTATCTGTCAATTATCAGGCAACCTGAGATCCCTGGAGGGCCAGCCTCCTGACTGACTCATCTCTGTCACCCAGCACATAGTCCAGTACCTGAGCCGTAGATTCATTCTGCTTGCATCAAGTCCAGTTTAACTAGTACTCCATCTAGAATAACTCCACTTTTGCTGCTTCCCACTAGCCTGGGGTCATCACACACCAAAGCATTTCTGGGTTGTGGGTGATTCACAGGAAGACCTGGTTATCCAACAGCCGATGCCAGGGCAAAGCCTCAAGGAATAGACACACCCAGGCCATACCCACACATTTGGAGTGCAGTGGTTTCTCTGGAGTCTGTTTACAGCACACATGTTACACTGAGGATGATGTTTTGATGAACTGCTTCAAAATATTTTTCCAAACCAAAATTCATCGGGCTGAAGGTCCTCCCCCTTAACTCAGAAAATCAAGCTTTAGGGCACCTGGCTGGCTCAGTTGGTTGAGCAGCTAACTTTGGCTCAGGTCATGTTCTCGAAGTTCATGAGTTCAAGCCCAGTATCCAGCTCTGTGCTGACAGCTGAGAGTCTGGAGCCTGCTTCGAATTCTGTGTCTCCTTCTCTCTCTGCCCTTCCCTGGCTCGCACTCTGTCTCTCTCTCTCAAAAATAAATAAAACTTTTTAAAAAATTTTAAAAAGACAATCATGCCTTGACATCTAAGGCTGATTTAGAAATCATTTTCTGCCTGGCTTCTCTTTATTTATGACCATTTCTGCTTCCACAGCATGTTTTTCCCCTGTTCCAGAAAAAAGGAAAGAAGAAAGAAAGAAAGAAAGAAAGAAAGAAAGAAAGAAAGAAGAAAGAAAGAAAGAAAGAAAGAAAGAAAGAAAGAAAGAAAGAAAAGAAAGAACGAACAAATCCTGGAGACTTTTGTTTGTATTTCTCAAGGAGCAATGTAAGGCTTTGCTAAGCAACTGTGTTGATGCAAAGAGCAGAGAAGAGGAGGTGGGGGCAGGGGAAAGGCATTTAATACCATTTCTTTACACACACACACACACACACACACACACACCACAAATTACCTCCATTATTCTAGCTCCATTATTCTAGCCACTGAACTCAGACAATACAAGACTCTGGACCATGGTAGCCTTTCCTTTAAAAAGAGAGTAAAAATACTTAGCCAACCGAAGAACGTCTTAGGGTCCCTTCCAGCTTCCTGGTGCTACAACTCCACTTTCCCAAATATAGTTTAAATAGTCATTGAGTCCAATGAGACACTAAGGGACGCAAATTCAGAGGCTGAGAGCTGGATATCCCAAAGCTGATTCTGATTTGCCTTTGAACAGTCCACTTTATTTCTCCAATGGCAAGAGGCCAACAGAGAAATAAATATTGGAGAAAAAAGGATCCTTAGTTTGGAACACTTAAAGGCTAAGAATATTGGAAGCCCCATGATTCTGACGTGAGAAGTGTTCAAGAAAAAATTATTCCAACACTTGCTAAAATGGTAAGGAAGACTTTATTCAAAACTTTGCAAAGTCTAGACAGCAGAGAGTTGTAAAGCAAAGATAGCAGAGAAGCTTGGGATTTCAGCCAAGAAGCAGAGTGAGGGAGTTAGTGGATAGAAAATTACTAACAAGACTTCCGGGGTAGGGGGTTTCTTGCTAAACTGACCTAGTAGGACTCCTGGCTAAGGGCAGGTCAAGGTGGGAGTGAAGAACTTGATCAGATATCAAGGGTCAGGGATTCATACTAAACTGACCTTGGCAGGATTCTTGCTAAGGCTGGACTGGGCAGGCAGAAGACACTTTGGGGCCCAAAGGTGAGGCTTATCCAGAAAGAAGGCTTGGAGGAGAGGCACCTGGCGGGCTGACTCAGTGGAGCACCTGACTCTTTATCTCAGGATCCTGAGTTCAAGCCCCACTTTGGCTGTGGAGCCTACTAAAAAAAAAAAAAAAAAAAAGAAAGAAGGCTTAGAGGAGCCTGACCCAAAGTTTGGTCAGGGAGAGTCTTTGTCAGGAACCAATACTAACTTCCTGCACTCTGCCCCTCCCCACTGGTTAAAGGAACTAACACTCAGAAAACATTTAAAACACCCTCATAATATTTTTTTAATGTTTATTCATTTTTGAGAGAGAGAGCAAGCAGGGAAGGGGCAGGGAGGGGGACAGAGGATCCAAAGCAGGCTCTGAGCTGTCGGCACAGACCCCTATGAGTGGCTTGAACTCATGAACCACAAGATCATGACCTGAGCTGAAGTTGGAAGCTGAACCGACTGAGCCACCCAGGCACCCCAATCCTTTTTTTTTTTTTTTTTAAATAATCTCTACCCCCAATGTAGGGCTCAGGGCTCAAACTCACAGCCCTGAGATCAAGAGTCACATGTTCTACCCGCTGAGCCATTCAGGTGCCCCTATAACCCTATTTTTGTTTGGGGAGGGGGAACTGGAATTTTATCATTATATTACAAAAGATTATTTCTAGAAGGTGGAATTGCAAGCAATTTTTATTTCTTTCTTTGAGTTTTTCTATACTTACCAAAAAAAAATTTTTTTAAGGCCCCAATAATGTTTGCTTTTAAAAGAAGTGAAGGCAGCTGGCTCTCCTGCATTGGGGCCATCGATGCCACTAAGCCTTCTAAACAAAATGAAGAGACTCTGTCATTCCACTTACCCATTGAACTTGGGGTCAGAGGGCAGGTCTCAGAGCTGGAAAAAATTACTTCCAGAAGGAAAGCTGCAACGCCAGCCTGTTTAAAAAACATGCAATGAAGTGCCCTGGAACCAGAGCAAGTCAGCAAAATTCTTATTATTTGAAACATGGAAAATCAAATTAACTCTTTCCCTACACCTTAAAAAAAAAAAAAAAAAAAAAAGGAATAAAGTATGCAGGCCTAAGGCAAGATGCCAAACTTAGTTTCAGGATTTTAAAGGAGAAACCACTTCTCTTTAGTTTTATTACAGCACAGGGTATAAAGCTGGGCCTCATATCCATTATTTCCATGCAAATCCCTTCAAAAATGAGTTGGCCGCACTCCAGATGCCCAGATCTCAAAGGAACTCTGTTTCCAGTGAGGCCCCTACCCTGTAGCTAGGAGTCTCTTTTCTCTACTTTCTTTTTTTTTTTCTTTTTTAATTTTTTTAATGTTTCTTTTTGAGAGAGAGAGAGAAAGTTCAAGTGGGGGAGAAGCAGGGAGAGAGGGGGACAGAAGATCCCAAGCAGGCTCCACACCGACAGTGGTGAGCCTGATGTGGGGCTCTAACCCACGAAACATGAGATCATGACCTAAGCTGAAGTCAGAGCTTTAACCGACTGAGCCACCCAGGTGCCCCTCTTCTTTGCTTTCCTATGGAGGGAAGGGAGAAAAGATGCTGTCTTTTCTGTCACACACTGAAATTGTCTTGGATTGGGGAACAAACTGTTGCTTTGTCCTTCTCACAAGCTACCTGTTACCAGTTGTTTAAGCTTCATAACAGAAATGCAGGATTACCTCATGTTCATCTGTACCTTCTAGAACCCCCCCCCCCAACCCCAGCATGGCTCAAAAGCCAGACAATGGTTCTCTGAACAAGATGGTTAAAGAACAACAGTGTGATATGGAAGGACTGGATGTTCAAGTCGGTGCTAACCAACGCTGGTTTGGGACTGCATGGATGCAGTTCATTCAGCGTTCACTAGAGCATCCAAATAGAACAGGAGGCTTTGTAGAAATACCTATAATACAACAAGAAAAAGTCCTTGGGGCGCCTGGGCGGCTCAGTTGGTTAAGCATCGTGAGTTTGAGCCCTACATTGGGTTCTCTGCTGTCAGCGTGGATTCTGCTTCCAATCCTCTGTCTCCCTCTCTCTCTTTCCCTCTCTCACCTCTCTCCTGCTCTCAAAAATAAGGAAAAAAAGAAAGAAAAAAAAATACTTATTGAGCCTGCTAAATCCCAGGTGCTGCTTTGGTTAATAAAGAGGAAGACACAGGGGTGCCCTGGGGGCTCAGTCGGTTGAGTGTTGAGCTTCCGACTCCTGATTTAGGCTCCAGTCATGATCTCATGATTTGTAGGGTCAGGCTCTGAGCAGACAGTGCGGAGCCTGCGTGGGATTCTCTCTCTCTCTCTCTCTCAAAATAAATAAGATGTTTAAAATAAAGAGGAAGATACAAAGATGGAGGAAACATTTCCATTCACTCAGATAGCTTGCAATCTAGTGTTTTTCAAAACATCAGAGCCTTGGGGCTCCTGGGTGGCTCCTGGTTGAGCGTCTGACTTGGGCTCAGGTCACAATCTCGCGGTCCGTGAGTTCGAGCCCCGCATCGGGCTCTGTGCTGACAGCTCAGAGCCTGGAGCCTGCTTCAGATTCTGTGTCTCCCTCTCTCTCTGCCCCTCCCCTGCTCATGCTCTGTCTCTCTCCCTCTCAAAAATAAGTAAGAAATAAAAAAAAAAAATCAGAGCCTTCATAACAAATTTATGGTGAGAAAAACAAAGCAGGGGAAGAGCATACAGTAAAAAGAATGAGCTATCAACTAATGCAATGGCTAGTGTAGACCTTACTTGGATCCTAATTTGAACAAACCAAATGTGAAACAATTATGAGAAATTTGAACACTGACGGGGTATTTGATACAAAGAACAAAAGGAAAAACAAAGGGATACATGAATGTGATTTATGAAGAAATGAATATGTTCTGAAAATACTTCCACCTTAAAAAAAATCAGCGCATTGGGTAAGCTGTTTGGTGATTTTCTTTTCTGATCTTCAGTAAAAATGATTACTAACCCTCAGTCATCACCTCCTACAATAAGGTATATCCGGTAGCAGAGAGCTTATAAAATATACTTGCCAATAAGTTGCAAAAACACTAACAATTTTTTAAGTTTATTTATTTATTTTGAGAAAGAGAGGATATGTGCACAAGGGGGGGTGGGGGTGGGGGGGGTAGAAAGAGAGAGAGGGAGAAACAACAAAAAGAGAGAATCCCAAGCAGGCTCCACACTCTCAGCACAGAGCCCAATGTGGGACTCAAACCCACAAACTGTGAGATCATGACCTGAGCCGAAATCAAGAGTTGGATGCTTAACTGATCCACCCAGGCACCACCACCCCCCCACCCCCCCCCCCCCCCCCGCCAAACATTAACATTTTATTTTATTTTATTTTTTCAACGTTTTTTATTTATTTTTGGACAGAGAGAGACACAGCATGAACGGGGGAGGGGCAGAGAGAGAGGGAGACACAGAATCGGAAACAGGCTCCAGGCTCCGAGCCATCAGCCCAGAGCCTGACGCGGGGCTCGAACTCACGGACCGCGAGATCGTGACCTGGCTGAAGTCGGACGCTTAACCGACTGCGCCACCCAGGCGCCCCAAACATTAACATTTTAAAATAACATCTTTGAAGGAGAAACATTTCTGTTTTCCAATAAACTCTGGGATCATACTTTCCCCACCCACCAGAAAGAAAGAAAAGGAAAGAGAAAGAAAGAAGAAAGAAAGAAAGAAAGAAAGAAAGAAAGAAAGAAAGAAAGAAAGAAAGAAAAAGAAAGAAACCCAGGAAAGAAAAAGAATAGCATTGGCAAAACAAAAAGAAAGGGTGTGAGCCTTCAAATAGAGATAGGAGGCTACAAATTTTGGTCTTGCTCTCAGGATGGTGACATTACTCCTCTTACTAGGACAAAGAATCACATTGAGAATATTAAGATTTATGTGTTTCCTTTAACTTAACTAATTTCCATTGCACATACATAACATTGCTTGTGTTGACTTACACTCCTAGAATAGAATCAGGAAATCTACCATAGCTAAAAGGAACTTTGTTTCATTTGTTTCTGTTCCTCCCCATTCTGTCAAAACACACTGGATAAGGAGACCGAGGCCCACGGAAGTTAAGCCAGTGCTCAGGGTTCCACAGCTCAGTCACTAACTAGCTGGTGTGGGAGCGAGGGAAAGTTCCAAGTCTTGGTCAGAAGCAGAGGTCAGCAGTGTTTGTTCCTGTAGCACATATACTGAAATTGGAATGATACAGACATTAGAATGGCCCCTGAGCAAGGATGACACACAAATTTGTGAAATGTTCCACATTTTTTGGGTGATGTAAAGGGGGTTCAGAGTACACATATCTTGATGAGCAGCGAGAAATGTATAGGATTACTGAATCATTATATTGATTCTAATATAATAAAACTAGTATAACACTGTATGTTAATTATACTTGAATTAAAAAAGAATTATGGGGGCATCTGGGTGGCTCAGTCAGTTGAGCGACTGACTCTTGATTTCAATTTCAGCTCAGGTCATGATTCCAGGGTCGTGGGACCAAGCCCCAGGTCAGGCTCCTTGCTGAACATGGATTTCTTTCTCCCTTTGCCCTTCTCCTCCACTTGCTCTCTCTCTCTCTCTCTCAAATTAAAAAAAAGAATTATGGCCTAAAAATAATAAAATAAAATAAAATAAAATAAAATAAAATAAAATAATAAAATAAAATAAAATAAAGCAGAGGTTGCAAATTATGGGTGCTAGGCCAAGTCTGGCCCACTGGCTGTTTTTGTATGGCCTGTAAGCTAAGGGTAATCTTTATATTTTTAAATGCTTGAAAGGAAAAAAAAAGGAAGACCATTTCTTGACATGTGAAAATTATATAAAACTCAATTTTTCACGTCCCTACTGTTGTGTTGGGAGATGGGCACATGCATTCACATATGTATGCTATGTGGCTGCGTTTGTCAGTCGAGTTGAGTGGCTCCAACAAAATCCGTATGGTCTGCAAAACCTAACCTATCTCAGTCTCCTCTCTGGCCCTTTACAAAAAAAGTTTGCAGAATCCTGGTCGAGAGCCCTATCGGCGCCAAGACTGCTTTGCAGAACAGGGCCAGACGTATGGCAAGGATCATTCCTTAGTGTACACACGACAGGCCTTCAGACCTCCCGGATCTAGTCCGTTGCTTTACATGTTCGATGCCGCTGAAGAGGGGAGAACTGGTAGCTGCCCCCTCGGTGTCCTTCAGCCGACATGCGGAGCTGAGGTGGGGTAATTTAGTTTCTGTTCTCACTGCCTACTCAATCACCCGCTCTCAGTGAAGCCTGTCAACAGGGAGACCAATTAGTGCCAATTTCTGTGTAAAAGGCGTTTCCTTCAGGCAAGACTGAGATCACCACTTCATTTCACACAAACAATTCAGGGTCACAAGGTTAACCCGGGTTAGATTCAAACCAGGGCTTAAAAAGTGCAAGGCAGACTGCTTACCAATCCTTAGAGCTCTCCAGACTCCTTAGGAAAAAAGTGCCAAAGAATTCACCTCATTTACCAGACGGGGACCTAACACTTCGGGGGTAAACAGCCAACAGGCCCTGCAAATTTAATACCCCTCTACAAGATTACCCCCAGATTTCCCACAGATGTTTACGGCAAACTTTATTCGAGCCCTGTGTAGCAATCAGTTTCCTTGTAATTCAAAACCACCAGAGAGCAGGCCCTCTACTTCAGAAAACTGAATTTTTTAGGAAATCAGAGACCTCCAAGGGCCAGTGAGTTCTCAAAGCACACTTCTTTCTTTCTTTTTTTTAATGTTTATTATTTTTGAGAGAGAGAGCAGGGGAGGGGCAGAGGACCTGAAGCAGGCTCTGCACTGACAGCAGACAGAGCCTGATGTGGGTGGGGCTCGAACTCACGAACCTTGAGATCATGATCCAAACTGAAGTTAGACATTTAACTGACTGAGCCACCCAGGCGCCCCTCAAAGCACATTTCTTACGAGTGTAAATATCCTTTTGCATGAGGGGAGAAATGCATTTATAGGCAACCTTGTTTTATACTAGATTGTCTAAAAGTTTCTGTAAATAAACTTGCATGTGTATGTTAGAACATTTTAATAAGATGAGCAGAGCAAACCCTTTGGTAGATCATTTCATAAGGAATATCTCTTTCTGGGGCACCTGGGTGGCTCAGTCGGTTGAGCGCCCAACTTTGGCTCAGGTCATGATCTCACAGCTCACGAGTTTGAGCTCTACATTGGACTCTATGCTGACAGCTTGGAGCCCGGAGCCTGCTTTGGATTCTGTGTCTCCCTCTCTCTCTCTCTCTCTGCCCCTCCCCCGCTCATGCTCCATCTCTCTGTCTCTAAAAATAAGTAAACTTTTTAAAAATTAAAAAAAAAAAAAAAAAAAAAGGAATATCTCTTTCTGGGGGCCACCTGCATGGCTCAGTCTGTTGAGTGTCCAACTTTGGCTCAGGTCATGATCTCACAGCTCAGGCATTCGAGCCCAACATTCAGCTGTCAGCACAGAGCCCACTTCGGATTTTCTGTCCCTCTCTCTCTGCCCCTTCCCCACTCGCACATTCTCTCTCAAAAGTAAATCTTTTTTTTTTTTTTTTTTAAAGAATATCTCTTTTCTTTTTTGAGAACTCGTAGTTATGTTATTCAAAAGAATCACATTGTTTTTATTTTTAAAAAATTTTTTAACGTTTATTTATTTTTGAGAGACAGAGCACCAGTGGGGAAAGGGCAGAGAGGGAGGGAGACACAGAATCTGAAGCAGGCTCTAAGCTTTGAGCTGTCAGTACAGAGCCTGAAGCAGGGCTCGAACCCACGAACTATGACAACATGATATGAGCCAAAGTTAGATGCCTAACCGACTGAGCCCTCAGGTGCCCCAAATCTCATTATTTTTAAAAATTAAAATGCCATTGATGTAATATAACTTGCTTATTCTACCTACATCAAAATTATTCATTCTTACGTGGACAACTCCATGACATTCACGATATCAGGATTTTTTTAAATCATTTTTTAAAGTTTATTTATTTATTTTGAGAGAGACAGAGAGAGTATGAGCTGGGGAGGAGAAAGGGAGAGAGAGAGAGAGAGAGAATCCCAGGCAGGCTCTGCAGAGTCAGCACAGAGCCCGACAAGGGGCTCCAACTCACAAAACTGTCACGATTTGTTTTAACGTCAATGTAGCCTTTTTTCATTTGCCTAAAATTTCATTTATATTTTGAATATTAACAGTGTACATACACCCACAGTGTACCCGCTGCTCAGAAGAATTTGAAGCCCAATAATTGTTTTCTAATTCCTCACGGACATTCAAATTGCCAAATGATGGTAAGTAATTCACACTAGCAGACAACAGGAAAAGAATTCTTTTAAACGATTACAATCGCTCAGAAAGGAGATTTGCTGGGGTTTTGTAATTTTTTAAATTTTGATTTAGTTTTATTTTTGGGGGGAGACAAAGCATGAGTGGGGAAGGGGCAGAGAGAGAGAGAGAGACAGAGCGAGAATCTTAAGCGGGCTCCAGGCCCAGAAGGGAGTCTGACGCAGGACTCATCTCACAGTCGTGAGATCATGACCTCGGCCAAAATCAAGAGTCACGAAGGCTCTGGGGGTACCTGGGTGGCTCAGTCAGTTAAGCATCCAACTTTGATTCAGGTCATGATCTCACAGTTTGTGGATTCAAGCCCCAGATTGGGCTCTCCACTGTCAGCACAGAGCCCACTTTGGATCCTCTGTCTCCATCTCTCTCTCTGTCCCTCCCCACTCCCTCTCTCTCTCTCAAAAATAAACATTAAAAAAAAGAGTTGAAGACTTAACCGATCGAGCCACCCAGGTGCCCTTAATTGATTTTTTAAAAAATCCTTATTTTTGAGAGAGAGCACGCATAAGTGGGGGAGGGGCGGAGAGAGGGGGACAGAGGACCCCAAGCAGGCTCTGTGCTGACAGCAGAGAGCCCGATGTGGGGCTGGAACTCAAGAAATGCAAGATCACATCTGATACAGCCAAAAGGCCAAGAAGCGATGAGGAACCGTGAGATCATAACCTGCACTGAAGCCAGATGCTCAACCTATTGAGCCACAAAGGCAGCCCTGATTTTTTTTTTTTTAAAGTTTATTTTTGAAAGAGAGAGAGAGAGAGAGAGAGCATATTCATATGTGAGTGGGGAAGGGGCAGAGAGAGAGAGAGAGAGAGAGAGAAGGAGAGAGAGAATCCCAAGCAGCGTCCATGTTGTCATGCTGTTGTAGAGAAGATACGGATTATCCAAGGTCTAAGAGGTGAGTGTCAGCTCTCAGCAGTATTCTCCCTTCATAATACTTGGGGCTGTTCTCTCACTGGAGATTGGAGCTTTCCCTCCATTTTATATTTGTGTATTTTTAGTAGGTATGAAGAGAATCATGAGCAAATATGACTTTGTTTCACAATTTTTAATTCAACATACCATTCCCCACCCCAAGTGTTTGGGACAGCCGCTTGCTAAGCATCCGGAATGAAGAGGTGTGCTCTCTTAGCTTTCATCCATCCACTTTTCATCTTCAAACATTTTTTTTTTTTTTTAATTTTTTTTTTTTTCCAACGTTTTTTATTTATATTTGGGACAGAGAGAGACAGAGCACGAACGGGGGAGGGGCAGAGAGAGAGGGAGACACAGAATCGGAAACAGGCTCCAGGCTCCGAGCCATCAGCCCAGAGCCCGACGCGGGGCTCGAACTCGCGGACCGCGAGATCGTGACCTGGCTGAAGTCGGACGCCTAACCGACTGCGCCACCCAGGCGCCCCGTAGCTACCTCATTCTTAAACTACATCGATCATAAACTGCTTTTCCAAAAATAGCATAGGCTCTCAAAGAAGAATTTATAGCAAATTTCTCTGAATTCCAGTTCATAATGAAAAGAATCCAAGACATCTTGTTTTTATTTGGTATCTCTCATGAGAATTAAGAAAAACAATCCAAATGTTTTCACTTCCTTAAAAAGCCGGGGAGAGACTGCAGCTAGTGTTACATGGTTTGGCAGGCAAACATTCCTCACAGTCCAAGTGTGATCTGAGCTAGGTCCCCATGGTTCTGGTTCATTGCCAAAGTATTCTCAGCTGCAAAGTGGGAGGATGAGAAAAAGCCCTACCTTGTAACCTGAAAAGGTGACTGAATGAAAGATGATTTAGGGTAAGGATTGGGGTAAGAAAGGTGTAAAACAATATTAAAATAAGATTAAGATTATACAGTATACTTTGAAACATAGATTTTATGAAATAAATATCATTTCTTACATCTATCTTAGAACTATAAATATCTATCTTATTTACACAACATTCCAGAATTATGTCACAATTTAAAAAAAAAAATTCTTTTTTTTTTTTAACATTTATTTATTTTTGAGACAGAGAGAGACAGAGCATGAACGGGGTGGGGGGGGGTGGTGGGCAGAGAGAGGGAGACACAGAATCTGAAACAGGCTCCAGGCTCTGAGCTGTCAGCACAGAGCCCGACGCGGGGCTAGAACTCACGGACCGTGAGATCATGACCTGAGCCGAAGTCGGATGCTCAACCGACCGAGCCACCCAGGCGCCCCATCACAATTTTTTTCTTATCCAAACCTTTTTGGTTATGATTTATATTTCCTCTATCGTCCTCTCAATTAAAGTTTGAATGTAAAACCACTTTCATTTGAGACAGTGTTGTCTTGAAAGTACTCAGTAAAGCTTTGAGCATCTTTGCAGTGACTAGAACAATGTAGTTATCTATGGGATTACATCATTTAGGGATAATATATATTTGCTCAAAGTAATTTACATCAAATTTGAATCATTATGTTGTATACCTGAAACTAATGTAACATTGTGTATCAACTATAATAAAAAAAGAAAAAAATTGGGGCGCCTGGGTGGCCCAGTCGGTTGAGCGGCCGACTTCAGCTCAGGTCATGATCTCGCGGTCCGTGAGTTCGAGCCCCACGTCGGGCTCTGTGCTGACAGCTCAGAGCCTGGAACCTGTTTCAGATTCTGTGTCTCCCTCTCTCTCAGACCCTCCCCCGTTCATGCTCTGTCTCTCCCTGTCTCAAAAATAAATGTTAAAAAAAAAAAAAAGAAAAAAAAAGAAAAAATTAATACTCCCTTTACAAATGGGAAGCATTTTAAGATGGGCAAGATGACACTTAAATAGTTACTGCAAAAAAATAAAATAAAATAAATAATAAAATAAATAGTTACTGCAAGAAATAGCTCTGAGCATGCAGCTTAGACTTAGACTTTCAACTCTGCTGTTATCTTAATAAAGAGTTTTACTGTCAATATAAGTACTATTAAATCACAGCTGGCCCGAATCAGCATTTTTTTTCTTTTTAGTGTGGAATAGAGCTGAAGATTGAACTCGTAATTTTTTTTTTTTTAATTGCAGTAAAAATCCATTTTAGTTTGCTAGGTCAAATCAATCCTTCATATCTACACTGACGAAACCCCACTCACCATACCGTTATTAGTTAAGTTTCTCTCTTTTATACTGTGACACCTCAACTTTTTACTTTTTCCGACTGCCATTTTGGATATAGGTAAAATTAACAGAGTAACTGCCAATCCTCTCAATAATTACAACAGAAGTGTATGTGTGACTTCATAATCTTGGGCAATGGAATCAAAAGAAGTGATGACTTTCTTCTATTCAAGCAGATAAAGACTGGCTTTCAGGAAACAGGAACTGATCTGCTATTTATTAAAGAGGAATCTTTACTTATAACAAATCCTTAATAATTAAAAAAAAATTTTTTTAATGTTTATTTATTTTTGAGACAGAGAGAGACAGAGCATGAACAGGGGAGGATCAGAGAGAGAGGGAGACACAGAATCCGAAGCAGGCTCCAGACTCCGAGCTGTCAGCACAGAGCCGGATGTGGGGCTTGAACTCATGGACCAAGAGATCATGACCTGAGTTGAAGTCCAACGCTCAACCGACTGAGCCACCCAGGCGCCCCACAAATCCTTAATAATTTAAAACAAAAGTACTGCTGGAACTATGCTGAATGCACAGGAAAGCAAGAAGCTTGTGGATCATAGCTTCTACCTCTAGGCTTCAATTTCCTCAATTTATCTGCAGACGGCTGGAAGGCGCAGGCAACCGAGAGCTAACCACGGCCATACCTTAAAATAGACGCAAATTAACTATGGAGCTAAAGAATTAACTTTAGAATGGTACACGTCTCATTTTATTCCAAATTCCAATCCTTTTTCTCCTCCTCCCCCTCCTCCTTCTTTTTTTTTATTTTTATTTTTATTTTATTTTATTTTATTTTATTTTATTTTTTTCAACGTTTTTTATTTATTTTTGGGACAGAGAGAGACAGAGCATGAACGGGGGAGGGGCAGAGAGAGAGGGAGACACAGAATCGGAAACAGGCTCCAGGCTCTGAGCCATCAGCCCAGAGCCTGACGCGGGGCTCGAACTCACGGACCGCGAGATTGTGACCTGGCTGAAGTCGGACGCTTAACCGACTGCGCCACCCAGGCGCCCCATCCTCCTTCTTTTTTTAATGTTCATTTATTTTGAGAGAGAGAGATTGAGCACAGGCAGGGGAGGGGCAGAGAGAGGGAGGGAGGGAGAGAATGCGAAGCAGGCTCCGTGCAGTCAGTGCAGAGCCCAACGGGGGGCTCTCACAAACCATGATATCATGACCTGAGCCCAAATCAAGAGTCAGACACTTAACCGACTTAGCCACCCAGGTGCCCCTCCAAATTCCAATTCTTACAGTGATGGTTGATACTCTTCTAGAAACAGTAGCTAAACATTCACCTCTTGTAAACATTTCCAAAAGCCAAGTGACTGCCTCCTGAATTTGCAAAGCTGATAAAAACTCTGGGATAAATAACAGATGGTTTGGGAAATGGCTTAAGTGTATCCCAAGGCTAGTATATTTTATACGTTAAGGAAGAATGGTTCAAAGTAGGTTTTAATTAAATATTTATGTTTAGCCAGAAACAGCAAGCGTTCTTTGTATGGCCAGGGACTGGCTTTCAACAGGTCTATCTATCTCAGCAAGGAAATGAATGGACATTAAATATTTATTCTATACATGTTAAAAGTAGATTCTGCGTTTTCCCTGCCTGAAGGAAGATAAAAAAGGCTAGAGATAACCAGTGAGCTGCATTTGGAAATACAATATTTTAAAAAATAAATAAATAAAAGGAAATATAATCTCATAAAAAGACTGGGAGGCCAGGTTCAAGTAGGAAGCAGACTTGAGGTTTTACTAAGGCAAGATGATGCGAAATATTAAACCCTATGCCATTTATCTGAATTATTCAATAAAGGAATAACTTTTTTGGTTGCATTTTCTTACCTTTAGAATGGGGAAATAATATGATCAAAAGAATTTTTTTCTGCAGCATAAATAATTGTTATAAAAAGAGTCAACAGGCCCAAGATGGAGTCATTTGTGCTAAGTCCACATCACCAAATCAAGACTTAATGCCAACTTAATTACAGTTTTAACTTTTCCCAGAAGTAGAAACTTAAACTAGTCAATCTGGAATTATCTAGTCAACTCTAAATGAGGCAATCTGCTTGAATGACCCCTGCCATCTCCTAAAGGAAGGTGACCTCGCCACAAATAATCCACTTTGCTAGGAGGCTTCCTTGTCCCACCCCAAACTCTTTGGAGTTCCTTTAAAAAAAAATTTTTTTTGTTTGTTTGTTTAATGTTTATTCACTTTTGAGAGACAGAGTGCAAGATGGAGTGGGGCTGAGAAAGGAGACACAGAATCTGAAGCAGGCTCCAGGCTCTGAGCTGTCAGCACAGAGCCCGACACGGGGCTTGAACTCACGAGCTGTGATATCATGACCTGAGCCGAAGTCGGATGCTTAACCGACTGAACCACCCAGATGCTCCTGGAGTTCCTTTTCATTTGCTAGATGGAATGCTACCTGATTCATAAATCATTGAATAAAGCCAATAAAATCTTTAAAATTTTCTTAGTTGAATTTTGTGTTTATACTAATTGCTGTATCAAGTGTCCAAACTTCTTTTTTTCATGTCTCTAAACTTTTATAGGACTATTCCAAAGGAGAATTTGGAATTAATTAGCAAACTAATCCCAAGACCATCTTTTGGTTTATTTTGAATTAGAAAATTTAGAATGATCATGAACCATAGGGCATGCAAATTCCTCATATTTTGTGTCTTTGGATGTGAGAAAATTGCAATAACCTCCATTTAATGACTTTCCATAGATTACACTTCAAGTTATTCCCTGCTCAAAGGGGCGCCTGTCTGGCTCAGTCCGTAGAACATGCAACTCTTGTTCTTGGGGTGGTAAGTTTCAGTCATTTTGGGTGTAGAGTTTACTTAAAAAGAAAAAAAAAAGTAGAGCACCTGGGTGCCTCAGTCTGTTGAGTGTCCAACTTCGGCTTGGGTCATGATCTCATGACCTTGCAGTTTGTAGGTTCGGGCCCCACATCAGACTCTGCTGTCAGCACAGAGCCTGCTTCAGATCCTGTCTCCCTCTCTTGCTGTCTTTTCCCCACTCAGCACTCTCTCAAAAATAAGTAAACATTAAAAAAATAAAGCTATTCTCGCATTTCATGAAGCTTCATTTGACTGAACTACAATGGTACAATATCAATTATTGTTGGATCACATGCATATGTAACCAAAGTTGAAACTTCCACCCGGTTTAGTAGTTCAGAGTTTTTAGGGCAAAGGTCATGAAAATACAAATAAACACCAACTATAAAAAAATGTTTGGAAAAAGTCCAAATCTGAAGTTAAATTAATCCCCCAAACTTGAGAACCTAGAACAAACTTCATACAAAGAGGCACCCTCTTAGCCATATGTTAACAATAACATTGGCTATTGTTACAGCCAATAACAGTACTGCCTTTAGTGGCTACTGCAGTAGTGCAATAAAGGATAGAAATTAACATGATTATATGACATTCTTAGATGTTATGTCCAAGGCACATGCATCCTAAAACTGATGAATTAGAAAGCCATCTGTTCTCAAGACTCTTTAAAACAATGTCAAGAGCCAAATATTTAAAAGATGATTGAGATACCTAAACCTAGACTTAAAAAATTTTAAGGTTTAAACACCTTCGCTAAGAATAGATGTTTTTTTTTTTTCTTTTTTTTAAATTTTTTTTTTTTCAACGTTTTTTATTTATTTTTGGGACAGAGAGAGACAGAGCATGAACGGGGGAGGGTCAGAGAGAGAGGGAGACACAGAATCGGAAACAGGCTCCAGGCTCCGAGCCATCAGCCCAGAGCCTGACGCGGGGCTCGAACTCACGGACCGCGAGATCGTGACCTGGCTGAAGTCGGACGCTTAACCGACTGCGCCACCCAGGCGCCCCTAAGAATAGATGTTTTATTTATTCATTTGTGTTTATATATTTTTGAGAAAGGGAGGGAGAGAGAGAGCACATGAACAAGGTGGGGGTGGGCAGAGACAGAGGAAGACAGAGGATCTGATGTGGGGCTTAAACCCACGAACCATGAGATCATGACCTGAGCCACAGGCTTAATTGAGTGAGCCACCCAGACACCCCATGATTAGATGTTTTAAAATATCCACTTAGGGGTGCCTGGGTGGCTCAGTCGGTTAAGCGTCCAACTTTGGCTCAGGTCATGATCTGACAGTGTGTGGGTTTGAGCCCTGCATTGGGCTCTGTGCTGACAGCTCAGAGCCTGGAGCCTGCTTAGTATTCTGTGTCTCCCTCTCTCTCTGCTCCTCCCCAGCTGGCACACTCTCTCTCTCTCAAAAAATAAACATTAAAAAAATGTTTTTCTTAAAAAATTTTTTTTTAACATTTATTCATTTTTGAGAGAGTGTAAGGGGGAGAGGGGCAAAGAGAGGGGGACACAGAATCAGAAGCAGGTGCCAGGCTCCCAGCTGTCAGCACAGAGCCCAACACAAGGCTCGAACCCAATGAACCATTAGCTCATGACCCGAGCCCGAGTCAGACACCCAAGCATCTGAGCCACCCAGGCGCCCCTAAAAATTTTTTTTTACAATATCCACTTAGAGGGCACCTAGGTGGCTCAGTTAAGCATCTGACTTTGGCTCAGAGCCTAGAGCCTTTTTCAGATTCTGTGTCTCCTTCTCTCTCTGCATCTTGCACTCTCAAAACTAAACATTAAAAAAATTTTTAAAAATATATTAAGATGTTTATACATATTTTGAATAAATAGTGGTGTGAACCCAAATGCCCCCACCCACATAAAGCTCTTGTCTTCAGTCAAACTGATCCATTTCCCTGGAACTGAGATTTTTCAGTCCACAGCCTAGAGGATTACTACCTCCTCATCCCCTTTATTCTCTCCACTCACCAGATTAGACTTTCGGGCAATGATGTCAGCCTGTACACGGGAATCTGGACTATCAGCCTGCCCTGGGTTGGGTCTGGGGGAGTGGCACAGTTGGGATGACACCCACATCACCAGATTCATTGATTATCAACATATTCTAGTTCCTTAAATGCTCGATGGAGCAACATTTTAGGATTTACCTAATTTAGCCAAATAAAGTTTCTCCCACCATTTGCTTTGCCCAGTTCAAAGCAATTTCTCTAGGGGGTCCTAACTAGTCCTGGAAGCTCCCCTTCTGCTTCAAGGAGAGAACACAGCCTTTTCAGTTGAGGTTTCAAAGGATGAAGTCAGTCTTGAAGAATAAATAGTCCCTTTAAATCCAGGCAGACGTTAGACTAACCTCTGGCTGGGGACACACAGAGAACCTGGAATCTGTCCCTTCGCACACAATTCACACCGCTTCAAGAGAACCTCCCCCATAGCTTGTTATTTGCCTAACTCTTGCCTTGCCATTTTCTTGACCTCTCTGTTAAAAATACTTTGTTGCCTACTGTTTACCCCTCCCTCTGCTGACCATCTCAATTCTTTAATTTTTTCCCCTCTCAGCCCAGCAACCCAGTGTTCTTGCCCAACCCAGCTGATTGGCCCCTTTACCACCTACCTGTTCTCCCAACCAAGCACTTAACCACCTTCACAAACTACTATGTCTGAGCATCCTGCTTGTCACCCATCCAACCACACACAGACACTCCACCTTAGATTATGTTCAGAATGATACCTCATAAGGGAATTATATAGTCATGTCAGCTTGAGGGTGAGAAGTGAAACAAAACACTATGAAGAAAATTGATTTTTCCCAGATTTGTTCAGTAGTTGTGACCCTTCTCATAAAAAAACTATCTCAAAGTAGCTTTTCAAAGTCAACATCCTGCAGGTTCCTAGACTTGCTTATCCAATGTAGAAATATTTACCCCTACAGAAAATGCTCAAATTGCTCAGATCATATCTCCAAGACAATTGCTATTTTCCTTGGAGTTAGTTTTAATGTTTTTTTTAGATTTTATTATTTTTTTTATTTAAAAAAATTTTTTTTTTTCAACGTTTATTTATTTTTGGGACAGAGAGAGACAGAGCATGAACGGGGGAGGGACAGAGAGAGAGGGAGACACAGAATCGGAAACAGGCTCCAGGCTCTGAGCCATCAGCCCAGAGCCTGACGCGGGGCTCGAACTCACGGACCGTGAGATCGTGACCTGGCTGAAGTCGGACGCTTAACCGACTGCGCCACCCAGGCGCCCCTAGATTTTATTTTTTTAAGTAATGTCTACTCCCACCATGGAGCTTGACTTCACGACCTTGAATCAAGAATCGCATGCTCCACCAACTGAGCCAGTTAGGCGCCCCTCTCCTTGGAGTTGTTTTTTAAAAATCACGCATTAATGGGGCACCTTCGGTGGCTCAGTTAGTTAAGCATCCGACTTCGGCTCAGGCCATGATCTCACAGTCTGTGAGTTCAAGCCCCATGTAGGGCTCTGTGCTGACAGCTTAGAGCCTGGAGCCTGCTTCAGAGTCTGTGTCTCCCTCTCTCTGCCCCTTCCTCACTCACACTCTGTCTCTGTCTCTCTCAAAAACAAATAAACATCAAAAAAAATTTTTTTAATTAAAAAAACAATCAGACATTAAGTAGGGAAACCTACTATATATACCTTAGTTGGGGGGGGGGGGTCTCTAAGTACGTTAAGCTAGAACAGCATCAGGCCCCACCCCAAACCTTCTCAATCAGAAATTCTGAAAGTAGGCTTGGCCTATGAGTTTTAATTAGCCTGTCAGAAAAAAAGCAAAAACAAAAACAAAAGAACACAAGCCTGTCAGGTGATTCTGATGAGTACCAGTTTGAAGTACCATGCCTTAGTTTAGGCATAATGATCACATTTACACTCCATCATTAACGGGCTCAAATAGGAGCTGACTCAGTGACTTACGCAATATCCTGACTATCTAATAATATATGTTCTCTACATACACAAGAAAAACTAATAATTTATGGCCAAAAGTACTTTGGGATGTAATCTTCATTCATGTATAATAAGCTTGAGGCTTGTTTTTAAACTAGTGAACACCAAGAGAGCAGGTCAATATTACCCACAAGATGAATAGTAGGCAATAATTAATTTGACTTAATCCTGGTTTATGCTCGATGTCTTGGTCTAATTCTTGGCATCGTCCTCTCAAAAAAGAAGTTCCTGGTTTAACAATAAATTATGGTCTATATATCACCCATTCTATTAATATAGCATAAAACAGGGCAGTGAAATGTGTCAATGATTCTTGAAGCATTCTCATTATTCCATTAAGCTTCATCCAACAAAAACAATTAGTAAAGATATTCTTAGAAACTAATTCTAACTAACGTCAAAATAATCTGTTTATGAAATTATAGTGGGAAGCACTTCTTTTCTGGAACCCACAGATATGGCAACTATACTGCAGTTAAATCAGGAAATGTGCTACACACTACATGGCCTATAGAGGAGCCTTTTACGGTGCCTCTACTTACTGTGTTCACTTCAATCCTTTGCTTAAAACCAATACATGTTTTTTGAACTTACTTGCGGACTTGCGAAGGTCTTCTGAGATGGGTATGCTGGGCTACAAAGGCTGCATCAAGGAAGTAGGTATAGGACTGTCACAGAGTGCTCTGAAATCCCTTTTAGTATTATGTCAAACTCTTACCTATAGTCCTCACTATAGTATTTTATTTTTTAAGTTTATTTATTTTTGAGGGAGAGCGAGGAAGAGAGCACAAGTGGGGAAGGGGCAGGGAGAGAGACAATCCCAAGCAGCTGGAGCCCGCTCTGGGGCTTGAACTCACATACAGTGAGATCATGACCTGAATTTAAATCAGGAGTCAGATGCTTAACCGACTGGGCCACCCAGGTGCCTCTAGTATTTTTTTTTTTTTTTAGGTTTATTTATTTTGAGAGAGCGCGCACACGTGAGCTGGGAAAGGGCAGAGAGAGTAAGAGACAGAATCCCAAGCAGGCTCCATGCTGTCAGCAGAGACCCTGACACGGGGCTCGGATTCACAAACCGTGAGATTATCACCTGAGATGAGATCACCTGAGCCAAGATCAAGAACCAGACACGTAACCTACTGAGCCACCCAGGTGCCTCTCCACTATAGTATTTTTGATGAATTCTAGTCAGTATTCCAAAATATCAGGCTCTGAGTAGCCTCTCAAGGCCAATTAATACCTGGATTACAGAGAACTCGCCAAGGTTGGCTTGGATCCAGTCAACCACAAAAGAGATCATTCCTTTCCTGCTGCGATGTCAATAACTCTATCTAGATACCTAAACAGAGTATCTTTACTGTTTGCTATATACCAGTACCACTATCTGTTTTCATCAAATTCTTTAATGCCTTTTGGGCATAGATATCCATGGGTAAATTCCCTAATACATTTCTGATAAATTTTGTCCACATTCTAATAAGCAAATTCATCCATAGTTAACACATTTCACATTTCTATCCATTCAAATGGATAATTTTCCAAATGGTTTTTTGCTTTCTACATAATTATTGTACTTTTTTTTTTTTTTTTTTTACCAGAAAGTGACCACCACTGTATGAAGGCACAACACAATTACACTGTCACTGTAGCAGAAACCCATTTTGTCCCCTTGATCTCAGGTAAGGCTCTGAGTTGTGGCCCAGAGACTAAGGCCTTGGAAATTTTCCCCCCAACTGAAGCATAGGGAAAGTTGAGACTCTTGGGGCTGCTGTGGTCTTTGGCCCTGTGTCCAAGTTTACTTGTCTCCACTGGTGCTAAAGATGGACATTAAAATTTACCAAAAATGTGAAAGCATCAAATGGCTTTCCTCTTGAGTCTACCTTTGGCAGTCTCCAAAGCTTTACCCCTCCACAAAGGTGCAACTCCATATCCTGCCGGTCTTAGGGTCTAGAGACAATGGCCCAGGGGTACACAATCGGGATATTCTCTGTGAATCATGCACCTGTGCAGAAGGTGAGGCGCAGTTACAAGTGACACACGCAGTACCACCATAAGCTCTCGGAAGGCAGAGAGGGCAGGTAAAAAGGACATGAGCAACATCTGTCCGACCTAGTCCAGCCTGTGAAGTTCAGGGTGTTTATGTTTCTTTTGCTTTCCACTTACAGTAAGACAATGTTTTCCAAGGAATTACTACTGAAGAGTGAACTATTTAGGTTTCACTCTGCTGAAACATGAAAGGCAAGGTGGAAAAGTCCTATGTTAGCTCTTAACTTTGCCACCATGATTCTGGAATTCCTTGGGACACAATTTGTTCAAGGTGTTTATATAAGCTGTATCAATTATATAAAAATATTCTTCTATCTATAAAATTTATTGTCATCCCAAATCTGGTGTTATTAGATAAATACCAAATCACCTCTGAGATTTTAAAAGGCTATTAAGTGAATATTAGTGAGAAGTTAATTCTAACTTTATGCTGAGCTATTCCCCCTTGATCACTTCTATCGATTGTTTACAGAAGGCATTCCAAGTATTCTGAAATATCCTGTAACATTAATTCTCTGGTCTGCATTCAAAATTTTTATGGTTTTACCTTGCTATTTGCAGACAACTAAGGCCTAAATCTTTCTTTCTCTAATATACACTTTTGTTCATCTAGATTCTGAAGTTAAATTTTATCAAGAACAATAAAGATGCTGGGATTATTTGTATAATGTACTTCCACTGTCCCGTGATGGTTTATTATCAATTTCATCAGAAATAGAAGTAGGAAGTTCTCGGGGGTACCTGGGTGGCTCAGTCAGTTAAGCGTTTGACTTTTGGCTCAGGTTATGATCTCACAGCTTGTGGGTTTGAGCCCTGCATCAGGCTCTGTGCTGACAGCTCGGAGCCTGGAGCCTGCTACGGATTCTGTGTCTCCCTCTCCGCCCCTCCCCTGCTTGTGCTCGGTCTCCCTCCCTCTCTCTCAGAAATAAACAAATATTAAAAAAAAAAAAAAAAAAAAAAGCAGGAAGTTCTCCTTTACTAATATAAGACCACTGATACCAAAGAATCAGCACTCTTTTACCACTTTAGAGGATGTTTTGCATTTTATAATAGGATTAATATTATTTACTTCATCAGTAACATGATCCATTTATTCAAGCTACAAGACTTTATGATTAAGGTTATAGAATTGTTAGGATGAAAGGCAAGAGCACCTCAAACTGTCTTAAAGTGGCATACAAACGACTTCAAGTTGAATAATCCTACAGTTTCTGAATAAACACGGATTCATAAGAAAATATTAGTTATCTCTAATTCCAAGTTGTGATGTAATAGGTTGCTGTTGGGGATCAGACCAGGTGAAATATTTAAAAGTATGTGGCTGAGGGCCACCTGAATGGCTCAGTCGGTTAAGCATCCAAATCTGGCTCGGGTAATGATCATAGTTTGAGCCCCACATCATGGTCTCTGTTGTCAGCACAGAGCCTGCTTCAGATCCTCTGTCCCTCCCCTGCTCATGTTCTCTCTCTCTAAAATAAGTGTCCGACTCCGACTCAGGTCATGATCTCTTGGTTAGTGAGCTCGAGTACTGTGTTGGGCTCTGAGGAGCCTGACTGAGATTCTGTGCTTCCCTCTCTGCCCCTCCCCCACTTGTACTCTCTCTGTCAAAAACGAACATTAAATTTTTTTTAAATTAAAAAATAAACATTAAAAAATATGTGACTGAACAGTAGTATTTTGAGAGGAATGAAAAATGTACCTACATAAAGTCTAAGTGCCACTTAAAAGATTTTTTGTGTTGCTACATTTCTACTTTGACTTAGGCAAATTTCAAAAAGCACCTGAAATTCTTAAAATTTCAATTGTTCTACAA
Organism: Neofelis nebulosa; assembly: GCF_028018385.1. Taxonomy (NCBI): domain Eukaryota; kingdom Metazoa; phylum Chordata; class Mammalia; order Carnivora; family Felidae; genus Neofelis; species Neofelis nebulosa. The sequence goes on along the minus strand of NC_080794.1, from coordinate 34,482,259 downwards.
TGACTGAATCAAACAATAGACATGCAAAAACAGGGGCACCTGAGTGGCTCAGTCAGTTTTAGTATCTGACTTCAGATCAGGTCATGATCTCAAGGTTCATGAATTCCAGCCCCAAACAGCCCAAAGCCTGCTTTGGATTCTGTGTCTCCCTCCCTCCGTCTCTATCCCACCTCCGCTTGCACTCTCTCTCTCAAACGTAAACACTAAAAAAAAAAAAAAAAAGCAAAAACAGGGGGCACCTGGCTGGCTTCGTTGGCAGAGCATGTGACTCTTGACCTTGGGTCATGAATTCAAGCCCCACATTAGGTGTAGAAATTACTTAAATAAAACTTTAAAAAAATGCAAAAACAGGTATCTAGAACATAAAAAGGATGGGAAAATAAAACTAAATGTTTTCATAGTCCTGCTTTATCATTTTTGTTAATTTTTTGACTTGGTCAAGGTCAGATGACAGTACAAAGATAGACTATTTACTTCTGAATAATATTCAAAGCAGTTATCTATTTTTTAATGTTTATTTATTTTTGAGAGAGAGAGACAGACAGAGAACATGAGTGGGGAAGAGGCAGAAAGAGAGGGAGACACAGAATCTGAAGCAGGCTCCAGGCTCTGAGCTGTCAGCACAGAGCCCCATGCGGGGCTGGAACTCATGAACCCTGAGAACATGACCTGAGCAAAATTCAGATGCTTAACTGACTGATCCACCCAGGCGCCACTAATGTTTATTTATTTTTGAGAGCAAAAGAGAGACAAAGCAGCAACAGGAGGGGGGGCAGGGAGAGAGGGAAACACAGAATCCGAAGCAGGCTCCACGTTCCTAGCTGTCAGTAGAGAGCCTGATGCAGGGCTCAAATCCACAAGCTGGGAGACCATGACCTGAGCTGAGGTAGGACGCTTAACTGACTGAGCCACCCTGACACCCCCAACGCAGTTTATTTTTTAATTTTAATTTTTTACAAAGCAGTTTAGAAAGGAAAAAATAGGTCCCTTCTCTTTCCTTCATTTTCTCTAAAACCATTTCTTTATATGTAACTTGCTTTTCTTTTTTCTAAATGATCTCACTTTCCACCTCCACTGAATTTATAAAAAGTTTAATACAATTTAAAGATCTACACTTTTTCTTCATTCTCCCAATATTACTGACTTAAATATCTGGGAAAAATAAGTCTAACAAGTGGACTTTACAAAGATTTTTCTCATTTACAAACATACTCTATTGAAGAACTATACTGTTTATTTTTATTATTCTTTAATTTAAAACAGTATTTATTTTTGAGAGAGTATGAGCAGGGGAGGGGCAGAGAGAGAGAGGGATAGATGATCCAAAGCTCACACTGTGCTGACAGCAGCAAGCCTGACATGGGGCTGGAACCCATGAACCATGGGATCATGACCTGAGCTGAAGTCAGAAACTCAACAAACTGAGCCACCTAGGTGGCCCCTTTTAGTCTTTTAGTTGAAAAACTTTCCAACTACTCAGAAATGTTTCATTTTACCTTAAAAATGGAGAAATGTTTATTTTATGATAGAGAGTGAGGAAGGGAGATACAGAGAGTGAGAGAGAGAGAATCTCAAGCAGGCTCTGCACTGTCAGCACAGAGCTCAACTTAGGATGAGATCATGACCTGAGTGGAAACCAAAGTCAGATTTAGCTTAACTGACTGAGCTGAGCCAATCAGGCCCCTGGAGAAACATTTATATGGTAACAGTAAAATTATGGATTAATCATTAATTGTTCTTCAAAGAAGCTCAACAAACCCCAAGACCAGAAAGAGCAGTTTAAAACAAAAATCAGTTTGAAAGAATTTCAGGTATTTTAATCTATTTCTTAATAAGAGCCACGTGGATTCAATTTAGCTTAAGACACATATAATATGTCACTTACATTCTCATATTAATCTATTTGGAATACCTTGCCATTATCCTAGCAAAATAAGGCAAAATGAAATAAAATAACCCTAATATGGCATATATTTCTATGATAGAGAAACATTCCAGTAAGGGTTAAATACAAAAAAAACCCCAACCATCTGCTAAAGATGTGATTCAATTTTCACCAGTGTTAAAAGACATGTCATTTAATCCTAGATTTTTCTTTTCTTTTTTTTTTAAAGATTGTTTGTTTATTTAGGCAGGCTCTGCACCCAACATGGGGTTCAAACTCATCACCCTAAGATCAAGAGTCACATGCTCTAGTGACTGAGCAAGTCAGGCACCCCTAATCCTAGACTTCCTTTTTTCCCCCCAAGATTTTATTTTTAAGTAATCTCTACGTCCAATGTGGGGCTCAAACTTACAACCATGAGATTTAAGAGTCACATGCTCTACCAACCGAGCCAGCAGGTACCCCTCCCGTATTTCTTTAGACCAGAGTTTCTCAACCTGCATACTGACGTTTTAGGCTAGATAATTCATTGCTGTCAGGGGGCTATCCTGTGCAATGGAGGATGTTTAGCATTTAACAACTAGATGCCAGTAGCATTCACCCAGTTGTGACAAGGAGAAGTGTTTCCAGACATTGCTAAATGTCCTCTGGGACAGATGATAGGATATCCCCTGTTAAGAACCACTGCTTTACACTATATCACATTTCCTATGCTTTTCACTCAACGGTTAATCAACTCTTATATATTCACTTAAATTCTGAAGGAAGTACACAGACTAATAAAAAAATTATTTTTAATTAAAGAAGGCTTAACTTAAGACATCATACTGACATCTACTGGCTTGGTACTAAACTGTACATTTGACATATACTGCATTTAAAAAAAAAAACCCTCAAAGTTAAAATATAGGTGCTATTTTGGGAAAGTAGAACAATTAACTGAAAGTAGTAACATTAACATCAGTACTGTTCGTTTTTTGTAAGTCTAACATATAATAACAATGGTAATGGTCTATTATTTTCTTAATTTTTGATGTACTGTCTTTTGGATAATTGAATTTGTAATGAACGGCTTAGAGACTGATAATTAAAGGGATTTTTTTTAAACGAGTAAAAAAGTATGGTTCAAAAACTTGCAAAAAATTAAGCAGCATGCTATTTTATGATTTATACTGAAATTTTAGAAGACTGAAAAATTTTTATAAAAACCTAATAATGGTAATTCTATAAATAAAATTACAATTTTCTAGATATTTTAATAAAAGACATTTGGTAATTAAATACTACTATCAATTAAATTGATGAACTTTATTGGGGTTAAAACTATAACAAAGTTCATCCTAAAACATTTTGCAATGCAAAATTATTTCACTCAAGGAGTGTTTAATATTTGAATGCCAGGAATTACAAGCAATTTTCAAAAGCAGAGACTCTTCACATTCATAAAACTTTATACATCATTTGAACTAACAGATATTTATACTACTAAAATCAAACATGCATCACTTTCAAACATTCTTGTATCATGATTTTATATATTACATTATTTAACACCGTTCCTCACTGCTACATGTATTTATCATACACTTGCACCATTCTCCTTGGATTTCTGATCTTTATCTTCATTCTTCACGTTATCCTGCAACACAGTAGACAAACAGATTTTATTAGATTCTCTTAAATGTTACTTTAAAAGTAAACATTAGTAAACAGATACTCTAAATAGTCCATTTTACCATACATAAAAAACTGACTCAGGGGGCAACTACGAAAGAAAGCTCTCAATTCTACTATGCAGAATGATTTCTAGTATGTGAGAAAGCTATCTAAGTCCTAAGAAATTTAAAGTTCTTAGGAGTAAGAGCAGTATATTAGGAATATAGCAGTACAGTAGGAATTTTTACTCCTTGTTCTGAGTGACACTGAGGATATGGCAGATCTCTCAATTACTGAAATTATTTTGTAATGGCACTGAGTCACAGATTTGTCTTTTAGTGACAAAGCACACATAAACCACATTGACATTTCAATTAAGTTCTAGAAAAATAAATCTTTTGGAAATTGCTTGTAATTAATCTAACAAAGGACAGAATGATACCATTATTTAAACCTAGAAAAACTACTAGGAGCTTAAGAACATTAAAATTTCCAAACACAAATTTAAAAGTTGAAATAAATTGAAAATACGAAAGTACAAAACTACTAACCTTCTTCAGAACAGTGTGGATTTCATCCATTACTGTAGATAAGTTTCTGATTGTCTTACTGAGTTGGTTTTCAAATTGCAAATTCATGTTTTCTGTAATCTTTAAGTTTTCTTGTAACTGACTAAAGTCCTTTTTAACTTCTCTGAGTTCACCAGAGAGGCTTTTGTTGGAATTCTCCAAATTTAATATGGTTTTTTCATCCTCATCTGTTAAAAAAAAAAAAATCATCTTTCCCCTTTAACATCCCCAATTTAACTTAAAAATTTTTTTTATTTTATTTTATTTTTGAGAGAGACAGAGTGAGAGCGAGGGGAGGGGCAGAGAGAGAGGGAGACAATCTGAAGTAGGCTCCAGGCTCTGAGCAGTCAGCACAGAGCCCGATGTGGGCTCGAACCCACAGATCATGACCTAAGCCAAAGTCATATGCTCAACCGACTGAGCCACCCAGGCACCCCTCCCCCAAATATAACTGTGAAGTTAAAAGTATAATGGGGCCCCTGGGTGGCTCAGTTAGTTTTGCATCTGACTCTTGATTTTGGGCTCAGTCATGCTCTCATGGTTTGTGGGTTTGAGACTCCTCCTTGGACTCTGCATTGACTGTGTGGAGCCTGCTTGGCATTCTGTCTATCTGCCCCACCCCACTTGTTCTGTCTATCTCTCAAAAATAAATGAACTTAGGGGCACCTGGGTGGCTCAGTCCATTAACCGTTCAAGACTTGATCTCAGCTCAGGTCATGATCCCACAGGTTCATGAGTTCCAGCCCCACAATAGGCTACATGCTATCAGTGTGGAGCCTGCTTGGGATTCTCTCTCTCTCTCTCTCTCTCTCTCTCTCTCTCTCTCCCTCTCTGTCCCTCCCCCACTCTCTCTCTCTCAGAATAAACTTATTTCTCCCTCTCTCTGTCCCTCCCCCACTCTCTCTCTCTCAGAATAAACTTATTTCTCTCAGAAATAAATAAATAAACTTAAAAAAAAAAAAAAGTAGGGGTGCCTGAGTGGCTCAGTCAGATAAGCAGACTCTTGATTTCAGCTCAGGTCATGATCTCATGGTTCCCTTAGATCAAGCCCCACACTGGCCTCCACACTGACAGTGTGTGGAGCCTGCTTCTGATTCCCTGTCTTCCTTTTTCTGCCCATACCCAGCTAGTGCTCTCTCTCAAAATAAGTAAACAAAACAAAACAAAACAAAACAGGGATTTAAGGAGGGGCACCTGGGTGGCTCAGTTGGTTAAGTGTCCAACTCTTGATTTCGGCTCAGGTCATAATCTTACAGTTCATGGGTTCAAGCCATGCACTATCCATGTGGAACCTACTTGCGATTCTCTCCCCCATCTTTGTCTGCAGCCCCCTACCCCTGCATTCTCCCCCTCTCTCTTAAAATAAAATAGATGATTGATAGATAGATAGATAGATAGATAGATAGATAGATAGATATGCCTGGGTGGCTCAGTTGGTTAAGCATTCAACTCTTGATTTCAGCTAAGGTCATGATCTCACTGTTAGTGAGATCAAACCCCACATTAGGCTCCATGCTGACAGCATGGAGACTGCTTAGGATTCTCCCTGACCCTCCCCTGCTTGCATGTGCTCTCTCTCTAAAAATAAACAAACATTTAAATAAACAAACAAATAAATAAAAGATGCAACAGAATAGGGATGCCTGCCTGGCTCAGTTGGTGGGACAGACAACCCTTAATCTTGGGGTTTTAAATTTAAGCTCCACGCTGTGTAGAGAAAGACTGTTTAAAAATAAAGTCTAAAGGGTTAAGGGGCACCTGGAAGGTTCAGTTGGGTTAAGCGTCCAACGATTCTGTCTCCCTCTCTCTCTCTCTGCCCCTCCCCTGCTTGTGCTATCAAAAACAAATAAACATTAAAAAAAAATAAAAAATAAAGTCTCTCCAGGCTCTGAGCTGTCAGCACAGAGCCTGATGTGGAGCTTGAACTCAAGAACTGCAAGATCATGACCTGAGCTGAAATTGGACACTTAACCAAGTGAGCCACCCAGGCGCCCCAAAAATAAAGTCTTAAAAGATTCAACAGAACATTAAAGGAATCTAAGAATGCACATGAAAATCAAAGATTCTTCTACAGCTAAGCAATGTTGTAGTTTTTATTAAAGTGGTCAAAAGTAAGTTACATTATGTGCCTACTCTAAAAGGCAAAGGATGGATATGCACGTGTATGTAAGTATGTATACATATGTGTACACACATAAATCCCAACAGGGCGTTAAAAGTACCAAAATACCCAATGCTGTTCCTTACCCGTTTTTTCTTCTAGCAATTGCAGCTTCTGTTCTACTTCAGCTCTTACTTTTTCACTTTTTTCCAATTTTTGCAAGAGGCTTCCTACATCTACCATTGCACCATTGTACACGATAAGACCAACATTTTCTTCCACATCCTTTGGTTCCTGTTTTACTGTTGGTGTTGGAAGTAACAACCTGTTTCCTATTAAAAAAATTTTTTTTATCATTATTTTTTCTTCTTTAATAACATAATTATAAAATGACATAATTGTAAAATAATACACTCAAACCTAGCATATCTTCCTGCAATGCTTCAGACTCTTCATGGTTTTCTTCATCTTTTGAAGTGTCTGTTAATTTCCGGTAAAAGCAAGATTCACGGAGTACTACTTTATTCAGAAGTTTCTTTACCTGTTATTCAAGCAAGTAAACAAGTTAAAAAGAATATGTTTTTGATTTCCTTAATTGTGTTATTTTCACATATGAGGAACATCAATGGCATTTGTGTTCTTAGTACCTCTCCCTTTGAAACACTTCTGCTTTTTTTATAACTGTCTTCCCCATAAACCTAAAATTCAAATAATCTTTTGAAAAATTTTGTTAAAAAAGAAAAAGTATAACACTGATAGAAACACTAACACATACATTAAGGTATATGTACAAAGATATGACAGCATATAGCCTGTAATTCTAAAACATGGAAACCGCCTAACAACAGAGACTACTTAAAGGAAATTAGAGTATATCTATATTACAGAATGCTATGTAATCATAAAAAGAAAAAAGTGGGGTAATTGTGTGTGCCTGGGTGGCTCAGTCAGCTGAGTGTCAGACTCCTGAGTCTGGCTCAGGTCATGATCCCAGGGTCTTGGGATCATGACCTGTGTTGGTCTCTGCACTGAGCATGGAGCCTGCTTATGATATTCTCTCTCCACACCCCCAACCCCCTGCTCACACACACTCTTTTAAAAAAAACAAAAACAAAAACAAAGTGGGTCTCTATTTTCGTGGCAGAATGGCCACTATACATCGTTAAATGAAAAAAGCTGTCCAGGGGCACCTGGCTGGCTCAGCTGGTAGATCATGGAACTCTTGATCTCAGGTTGTAAGCTCAAACCCATGGTGGGTGCAGAGGTTAGTTAAAATCTTGGGAGGGGAGGGGAGGGGAGGGGAGAGACAAGCTGTCTATCAATAACGTATAAAATGGTTTCATGTGTTGTGTGTATCTGTGTACACACAGATCGTATGTACACGTATACAAGTTGCTTACAAAAAGATCCAGAGAACCATATATGAGGCCAGAGGTGTAGAAAAAGCTTTTTTTTACTTCATACATTTCAATATTTCTTGACTGTATTACTTAAAATGGCTTTTCATTTTAAATATTCACAAGACAGATTACCTGAGCGCGAGAAAGATGTAGTCCAAGAGTATAAAGTATTTCTTCCAAATCCTTTTCAAGAAGGTAACCACAATGGCTTTGATCAAAATAAACAAATGCCATTAACAAATCCCTGTTAATTGTGATCATCTGAGTCTTTTCTTTTTCCTAAAGAAAATGCAGAAGATAACAGTGAAAAGTAAGAAACTGAGTGTGTGTCTATATAATAGCCAAAATCTGAAAAGACCTTTGTCTCATGTTAGAAGTTAAAATGAGTTGATCTGGTTTATGTGTATGGGAGAAAGGAATAAGACATACCAGTTTATCTGACATAAACATAAATACCAAAATACAACTGGCTGAATTTTGCTCCAAGTGGTAATATATACATATACAAGGATGAATAAACTTCATGTGTTATGCTTAAGTTTGGATTATGTGAGTAATGGAAATTACTATATTATAAAGAACACAGTATCCAATAAATACCTTATCTTTAGAGGGTCTCTCCTTGCAGTACCTGTTGACATCTCTTTTGTCATCTCGTTTGTTTATTTCTTCCTCATCCCTATCTATAAAATCAGAACAACAGCAAAATACTCATTAATACAGATATTTCCAACTATTACAGAGGCCAAAGATAGTTTTCTATTACTTACTAACTTTCAAAAGACATAAGGGCAAAAAAAAATTATATGAATAAAAATGGTTTGGAATTCATAGGAAAGAATTATGAAGAAAAATGGGTGCCTGGCTAGCTCAGTCAGTGGAGTACGTGACTCTTGATCTCAGGGTTGTAAGTTTGAGCCCCATGTTGGGTGTGGAAATTACCTAAAACATTAAAAGAAAAAAAAAACTATAGAGAATAATAAGAAGAAATGTATAAAGAGGCTAGAAGGAGAAAAATTTAACTTTATTAAATCAATTAACTTTGTTCCATAAAAATTTGGAGGACATAGTTCAAAAATGAATGTTTTATATATAAAATTAGACATTATAACACAAATTTAAACAAAGCGAAATATATTTTCTAAGAATTAAAAGGAAAAATATTCAACACAATAAAACTAACTGCAAACAGATTATTGCAAAATAAAACGTGAGCATCTGAGATGTTAAGATAATTTTAGAAGACCTGACTAACAGTATTAATATCCAGAATTTGCTGACATTTACATATCTATTCCACAGTAAAAGATGGGAACTTGGATAAATCATTCTTTTTATTTTAAAAGATTTTTTTTTTTAAATTTTTTAGAGAGAGAGAGAGAGAGAGAGAGAGAGCGAGCACGAGCTGGGGAGAGGGGCAGAGGAAGAGTGACAATCTCAAGCAGGCTCCATGACCAGCACAGAGCCTGATGTGGGGTTCATGACCTGAAAGGAAATCAAGTTGGATGCTCAATGGACTGAGCCACCTGGGCGTTCATTCCATTTTAATTTTTTTTAAAAGATCTTATTTTTAAAAATCTCCATACCCAACTATGGGGTCTGAAACCACAATCCCAAGATCAAGAGTCACATGCTTCATCAACTTAGGCAGCCAGGTGCCCCTGAATTGCACACTCTTTTTAAAAAACTTTATTTATTTATTTATTTATTTATTTATTTATTTATTTATTTTTAAGTAATCTCTGCACTCAACCTGGGGCTCAAACTCATGACCCCAAGATCAAGAGTCGCATGCTCATGACTGAACCAGCCAGGCACCCGAACTGTACTCCAAATTTTAAATGAAGGAATTACATAGTATGTGAATTATATCTCAACAAAGCCATTATTGTAAAACATAAATAGGCAAAAGGTCTAAAACTGGACTGTGGTGATGGTTTCAAAAAAAGTTACTAAGAATGATTAAATTGCACATTAAAAAAAAAAATTTTTTTTTAACATTTATTTATTTTTGAGACAGAGAGAGACAGAGCATGAGCGGGGGAAAGGCAGAGAGAGAGGGAGACACAGAATCTGAAACAGGCTCCAGGCTCTGAGCTGTCAGCCCAGAGCCCGAAGCGGGGCTTGAACCCACAGACCGCGAGATCACGACCTGAGCCGAAGTCGGACGCTTAACCGACTGAGCCACCCAGGCGCCCCTAAATTGCACATTTAAAATGAGTTTTGTAGTATGTATTAGCACCTCAACAAACTGTTTAAAAACAAATGTGTCCTTGGAACCATACTATAGTACAGAGCAGTTCAGTTGCTTTATTAGGTTTATTACTTTATAGGGTAAACTAATTTACTGCTAAGAGCTTCAGTTTCCTCCATCATAAAATACAGAAAATACCCTCTGAGTAGAACTATAATTACAAATAATTTTTATCAAGAGTATATCATATACTACACAAATGTTAAATTCCCTTCCTTAATATTTTATAGACATGATCCACCTTATTTGAGTATTTAACTTGAAAGCTGTCACTTTGAAAATTTTGACTCTCCTGGAACTTAGATTTTTTAAAATAACTTTAAAGAGGGGCACCTGAGTGGCTCAGTCGGTTGTGTCCGACTCTGGCTGTTCATGATCTTACAGTTCATGAGTTCGAGCCCCACATCGGGCTTGCTGCTGTCAGGTGAGAGCCCACTTTGGATCCTCTGTCCCCCCCCCCCCCCTCCGCCCCCCCTGCTTCCCCACTGGCTCTATCACAAAAATAAACATAAAAAAAGAGTTGGACACTTAACCAACAGAGCAAGCCAGGCACCACAGTGTGTTGGTATTTTAAAGGACACAGTTGACAGATACCATCAAATTTGTGTCCAGAAAAAGTGCAACAATTTAAATTGACCCCAAGAGTGATGAAACAACTCTTCTCTTTACCCTGGTTAATATGACCTTTTATTAAAAACTTACTTTCATCAAATTGATAGGAAAAAATAGATCTTATTGTTATATGCTGATTACTAAGATTTAACACCATTTTAGACATTAAAGGACATTGGATTTTCATTTTTAAAAAAATTACCAATTCTACTTTACCACTGGAAAAAGAGTAGTCTCCCAATAGGTTACTTGATAGGTTAATGAAATATAAAGTATAAGGGAAAAAAACCTTATATCATAAACAAGCAGCAACTGGAAATACAAAGAAAACCAAAAAAGAACGATAATCCCATCACCCTATTTGGCTTTGCAGTTAATGATATTCATTCAACAAATATCTACTAGAGACTATTTGGATGTTGAGACTATTCCAGGAACTTGAAATAAACATCAGAAAAGAGGAGACAAAAACTGCTCTTCTATTCTTTTTTTAAGATTTTATTTAAAAAATTTTTGAAGATTTTTTTAGAAGTTTATTTTATTTTTAAACATTTATTTTTGAGAGTGTGTGTGAGTTGGGGAGGGGCAGAGAGGGGAAGGACAGATGATCTGAAGCGGGCTCCCTGCTGACAAGAGACTGATGTGGGGCTTGAAACCACAAACCACGAGACCATGACCTGAGCCAAAGTTGGATGCTCAACAGACTGAGCCATCTAGGCACCCCTAAAGTTTATTTATTTTGAGAGAGCACACACACGCACACAGCGAAGGGGCAGAGAGAGAACACTAAACAGGCTCCGTGCTGTCAGTGCAGAGCCCAGCATGGGATTCAAACCCATAAACTGTGAGATCATGACGTGAGCCGAAATTTAAGAGTCGGATGCTTAACTAACATAGCCACCCAAGGTCCCCTTTTAAGATTTTATATTTAAAATTTTTTTCAATGTTTATCTCTGAGAGAGAGAGAGAGCACGAGAGAGCGCTAGAGGGGGAGGGACAGAAAGGGAGGGAGACAGAATCCAAAGTAGCCTCTGCGCTATCCACATAAACCCCAACATAGGGCTCGAACTCTCAAACTGTGAGATCATGACCTGAGCAGAAGTTGGGGTGCTGAACCAACTGAGCCACCCAGGACCCCCTTAAGATTTTACTTTTAAGTAATCTCTACAACCAACATCGGGCTCAAACTCAAAACATTCTCCACCAACTAAGCCTGCCAGGCAAGCCAACACTGTTTTTTGTATGTATGTATTTGTTTTTTTTTAATTAATTTTTTTTTTTTTTGAGAGAGAGAGAGAGAGAGCTCGCAAATAATCCAGTGGGGATGGGCAGACACAGAGAGGGAGAAAGAGGATGTGAGGTGGGCTCTGTGCTGACAGCATCGAGCCCAATGTGGTGCTCGAACTCACCAACTGTGAGATCACCGCCTGGGCCAAAGTTGGACCCTCAACTAAGACACCCAGGTGCCCCTATATGTATGTATTTTTATGTAAGCTCCTTGCTCACCTGAAGCCCAATGCAGGGCTTAAACTCACAACCCTAAGATCAAAACGTGAGTTGAGATTGAGAGTCAGACACTTAACCAACTAAGCCACCCAGGCACCCCCTTAACAATTTTATTCTTTTTTTCTTTTTAACGTTTGCTTGTTTGTTTATTTTTGAGAGAGAGAGCGCACGCGCATGCAGCGGGGGAGGCACAGAGAGAGAGGGAGACATAGAATCCAAAGCAGGCTCCAGACTCTGAGCAGTCAGCCCAGAGCCCGATGCAGGGTTCGAATCCACGAACCGTGAGATCGTGACCTGAGCTGAAATCGGACGCTTAACTGACTGAGCCACCCAGGTGCTCCAACAATTTTATTCTTAAGTAATCTCTATACCCAATGTGGGTCTCAAACCCACAAGCCTGAGATCAAGGGTTGCATGCTCTACCGAATGAGCCAGCCAGGTGCCAAAAAAACCTCCCTCTTTTCCTTACTAAGAGCTCATATGTATTCAACTAGGAAAAAGTAAGTAAAATAAGTAATTAGTGTTAAGAAAATAGGTTTAAAGTTCTATAAGTAGAACAGAATAAGGAAGGATGAGGAATGTGTACTGGTGGGGAGGACTACATTTTTTTTAAAGAGGGCTGAGTGCAGAGTAGGCCTTACTGAGAAAGTGATAGCTGAACAAAGACCACAAATGTGAAGGAGTCAGGAAGGCAGATCTCTGGGAAAGAGTGTGCACATAGAAGGAACTGCCAATGCAAAGGTCCTAATATGGGGGCATATACAATGGGTTCAAGAAACAGGATCCATTAGGTGCAATGTGCAAGTAGAAAGAGTGGTAAGAGATGAAATTACAGACTTGATGTGGTAGAGCCTTAGACAGGTGTCACCGTAAACATTTTGGCTTTTAACATGGGGTGAAATGGAGACCCACTGAAGGAGTCTGAAAACAAATACATCAAAAAAAGAAATGAAATGACTTAAATTTTACAAAGGTAATTCTGTCAATTGTGTTGAGAAGAGACTTTATTTTTTATTTTTTTAAATTTTTTTAATGCTTATTTATTTTTGAGAGAGACAGAGAGCAAGCAAGGAAAGGGCAGAGAGAGAGGGAGACACAATCTGAAGCAGGCTCCAGGCTCTGAGCTATCAGCACAGAGTCTGACATGGGGCTTGAACTCACGAACTAAGAGACCATGACCTGGGCTGAAGTTGGACACTCAACTGACTGAACCACCCAGGCGCCCTGAGAAGAGACTTTAAAGGAGAAGTGAGCAGGCCAGGAAACCAGACAGGAAGATATTTATTTATTTAAATCTTTATTTATTTTGAGAGTGAGTGAGCGAGCAGGGGGTGGGGAGAGGCAGAGAGAGGGAGAGAATCCCAAGCAGGCTCTGTGCCACCAGCGCAAAGCCTGACTCAGGCTCAATCCCACAACCCATGAGATGATGACCTGAGCTGAAATCGAGAGTTGAAAGCTTAAGCAACTGAGCCAACCAGATGTCCCCAGATAGGAGATTTTTAAAAATAAACTATGCAAGGGGCAGCTAGGTGGCTCAGTCAGTTAAACATCCAACTCTTGATTTTGCCTCAGGTCCTGATCCCAAGGTTCATGAGATAAAGCCCCATGTGGGACTCTGCACTGACAGCATGGAGCCTGCTTGGGATTCTCTCTCTCCCCCTGTCTCTGCCTCTCCCCTGCTTGTGCTCTCGCTCTCTCAAAAAAAAAAAAACAAAACAAACAAACAAAAAACAAACACTTGGGGCATCTGGGTGGCTCAGTCAGTTAAGCGTCTGGTTATGATCTCACAGTCTGTGGGTTTGAGGCCTGCGTTGGGCTATGTGCTGACAGCTCAGAGCCTGTGGTGTGCTTCAGATTCTGTGTCTCCCTCTTTCTCTGCCCCTCCCTTGCTTGCTCTCTCTCTCTCTCAAAAATGAATAAACATTAAAAAAAATAAATAAAAATAAACTAGGCAAGAGAAACATCGCTTGGATTAAGGTTAGATTAGTGGAGCTGGTAAGATATGGTCTGCTTCTGGATTTTTTTTTAACGTTTATTCACTTTTTGAGAGAGACAGAGTGCGAGCAGAGCAGGGGCAGAGAGAGAGGGAGACACAGAATCCGAAGCAGTCTCCAGGCTCTGAGCTGCCAGCACAGAGCCTGACACGGGGCCTGAACCCACACAAACTGTGAGATCATGACCTGAGCCGAAGTCAGATGCTTAACCAACTGAGCCACCCAGGCACCCCTGGATGTTTTTAAGATAGAGAAAATATGACTTCCAGATACGTTGGAAATGGCATATGACAAAAAAGAGGAGTTTAGGAGGATTCCTAAATTTTAGCTTGAGCAATTTAAAGGATGAAGTTGCCATCAAATTAGTGTAATAAGGCTGAGGGTGGAAGGTTTTTTGTTTTCTTTTTGGTAAAGGGGGAAAGCAGGAGTTCAGTTTTAGATACGTTTATTTTGAAATGTCAGATAACTTAATGGAGATACCAAGTAGGCAGCTGATAGGGAAATATGGTAGAGAGGTCTGAACTAAGACATACCTTCGAGAACAGTCAGTATACAACAGTACTTTATATATAGTATATATATAAACAGTATATAACAGACAGTACTTTAAGCTAGGAGAATGGATGAGAAAACCACCAAGGTAATTATATACTAGAATAAAGAAGACAAATAAGGATTGAGAGCCAGAACATTCTGACACAGACAAAATAATGAGAAAACAGTTTAGTGATTTAATTAAAGCAGTGATAGGACCATACTGGAGAACGGGGCAGGGGGGTGGGGGGAACCAGGACAATAAAAAAGGGCTAAATTGGACAAAGCAGGTTATAGAAGATAAATGAAGCAATACTGCTATTGAGATTATTAGGACAATTAAGACTAGATATTAGGTGGTTAAAGTGGAATACGATGTTATTGTTAATTTTCTTAGGTAGGATTATAGAGTTATGGTTAAGAGAATATCTTTTCTTAGGAAAGTTGAAGAATTCCTACTTTCAAATGGATCAGAAACACACAGAAGACAAAATATTCACAAATGAATGAATTGTTGGATATGGAGTGTTTGATGTACTATACTCTCAGCTTCTTTTATGTTCAAATATTTTCATCAACACAAAGAAAAGTAAAATGCTGTGGTAGCAAGAAAAGGTAGAGGCAAACCAAAAAATACCTTAAATAGTAATAATCCTCAGAAAATATATATTATAAAAAATCTCTATCCTAAAAAAGGATCTTTAGGGGCACCTGGGTGGCTCAGTTGGCTAAGCATCCAACTTCGGCTCAAATAATGATCTCACAGTTGTTGAGTTTAGCCCGCTTCAGGTAATATATGTGCAGCATTCTCAGGCAGTCCTAAGTGTCCTACAGAAAAACCCTGGGTTGAACATAAAGGGGGTCTGGGTGGTGTTAACAGAAGGGAAGGCAGAGCTGGTGCAAATGGCCATGGAGAAAGCCGACTTGGCTTGTGTAGCACAGAGAAGACAGCTGGTTTATTCCATGACTGCTTGTCCTAAGCAGAAAGTGCCTTTCAGGATCTATTTTTGGAGGTTTATTACATATGTCTGGTTCTCAATTCCAACAGTTTAGTAAGATCTAAATAAAATTCTAGGGGCGCCTGGGTGGCGCAGTCGGTTAAGCGTCCGACTTCAGCCAGGTCACGATCTCGCGCTCCGTGAGTTCGAGCCCCACGTCGGGCTCTGGGCTGACGGCTCGGAGCCTGGAGCCTGTTTCCGATTCTGTGTCTCCCTCTCTCTCTGTCCCTCCCCCGTTCATGCTCTGTCTCTCTCTGTCCCAAAAATAAATTTAAAAAAACGTTGAAAAAAAAAATTTAATAAAATTCTAGACTCTACTTAAAAAAATTCCTCTCATCTATTAATAATATCAACAGGTTTTTACTAAAAAATATTTTACTGTTTCTAACAAAGAAAAAAATACTAAAATTCTAGATTGTGATTACATAAAGTCAACAAGCAAAAAATATAGTTCATCCAAAGGAGAGATAAAGAAATTTGAACCGTACCATCTTCTTCATCCTCAGCTTCTTCTGCTTCCATTGGATCATACTCATCCTGATTATTATCTTCTTCAGTTTCATCATCATCTTTAGAATCATCTTTTCTTTTATCTTCTTTCTATAATTTAAAATGTCTTAAAATTAAACAAGATATCTGACCAAACGTTAAATGACTAAAACCAAAAAGCATTAAATTCATTAAATTTACTTGAAAAAGATACTATAAAACCTTAACAATACACTTTAAAAGTAAACTACCATTCACAATATATGTAAATAAACCACTATGCTATACACCTTAAGTTATAAAAAAGAAATAAACTACCAGAAACAAGATCTAGATGTTTACAGAGGCTTAATTCAAAGAATTAAATTTCTAATAATACAGTAAAATCTTTTAGTTTGGCCTTTACATTTCACTATCATGATGAAATTCATCATCATTTTTATACTCTAGAAGACTAAATGAGTCTTGGTTGGTGGCCATGGAAATAATTACAGACCTTCCTTTCATCTCTATCTTCTTTTTTATCCTTATCATCGCCTGATTTTCTCCGCTTGGGTTTTGGTTCATCAGTTTCATCATCTCTATCTTCTTTTTTATCTTTTCTCTCATCTTTTTTGCTTTTCTTCTCCTTTTCTTTTTTGTCCTCTTTCTCAGGAAGAGATAATAACGATTTGTATATTCTGACACCAAAATCTCTTTGAAGCATTTCATTGAAAAGTTCTGCAAACAATGAAACCTATAAAAAGATACCAAGAGTAATGCAACTTTAATAAAAATACTGAATACATCCAGCACAGTAATTTATCAAATAATGACTTGCCACATCTAACAATTAACATTCACTAATAATAGAGTTGTAATAATTGGTGTCAATGATGTTGAAGATTCTCAAAAGACTCAAAAACTCTTATGAATACTGTATAGTGTACTTTTGGCCAAATTTAGAAAAAATAGTAAAACTGTACCACAAAAAATTTGAAAATGAGTAGAAAAAAAAGGGTTTCTACTATTTTACACAGCAATTCATCTTCAATGATTAATGAATTTTATTCATTTACTCAGCAAGTTTTTCTGAAATGCCTACTATGTAACATGGACTATTTTAGGCATTGGTGATATAGCATTAAAGAAAGCAGACAAAAATCCTGACTCTAATGAGCTAATAATCAAGTGGGGAAAAGTAAAAGATAACCAAACCAACATCAAATGTTTAAGCAGGATAAACACAGAGAGAGTAACAAAATGTAATATAGTCAGAGAAGGCCTCTCTGAAAAGTGAGCTGAAGGTGCCAAGGGAATGGGCCATATAAATATCTATAAAAGCATTTCAGAAAAGGGAGACCAATTCAGAATTCTGAGTAGGAAGTATGCATTATTATTATGGAAGTGTCCATGTATACCGACATACTCATGAACCTAAAATTATATAATGAATTTTCTACATAAAGAGTTCTAAGGAAGGGGCATCTGGCTGACTCAGTCGGTAGAGCACACAACTTTTGATCTCGGGCTTGTGAGTTTGAGCCCTCCACCAGGGGCAGAGATTACTTAAAAATATTAAAGAAAGAAAAATTCTAAGGCTAATTGTTTCTAATATATTGAAAGGGTCCAGGACTTGAAATGGTTGACCACAGCTCTAAAATATGTATTCTTGGGGGGCGCCTGGGGGGCTCAGTGGGTTGAGTGTCTGACTTTGGCTCAGGTCAAGATCTTGAGCTCCATGCGTACAAGCTCCAAACTGGGCTTGCTGCTTTCAGAGCAGAGCCCACTTCAGATCCTCTGTTCCCTCTCTCTGCCCCTCCCCTGCTTGCCCTCTCCCGCTCTCAAAAATAAATAAACTGAAAAAAATAATAAATAAATAAAATAAAATACATAATCTTGGGGTGGCTGGGTGGCTCAATAAGTTAAACACCTGACTCTTGATCTTGGCTCAGGCCATGATGTCATAATTCATGAAATCAAGCCCCACATGCGGCTCTGCAATAACATTGCAGAGTCTGCTTGGGATTCTCTCTCCTCTCTCACAAAATAAATAGACTTAACCACATACATACATACATAATCTTATACAATGTGTTCAGTATATTTGACTATTTTTCTGATCATAAAGGATAATATAATGTATTAAAATTGATCTTATAGTCTATTTTCTTTAATTCATACCCAGTCTTAACACATTTTAAGAAAACAGAAATCTATTATCTGTAAAATGACCACTAAGATGTTGAAAACTCCACTTTCTCTTAACCATTAGTGTAAACTAAATAAGAAAAATAGCAAGAGGCATATCTTTTCCTAAGTCTTCTCTTTTCTATTACCTAGAGATAAAAAGTAATTCAAAGGCGTTAAATAAGAAGCCCAGACCAGTAACTAGAAGAATAGAATTAATTTTTTAAAGTTTATTTATTTATTTACGTAATCTCTACACCCAATGTGGGGCTCGAACCCATAGCCCTGAGATCAAGAGTTACATGCTCTTCCGAATGAGCCAGTCAGGCACTACCTAGAAGAGCAGAATTGAAACTGAAAGAGATAAGCCTAGAATTAATATTAAATCAAAGATTTATAATTTTATGATAAATGCTTTTTCTTATAGAATTTTTAAAGATTTTATTACCATTTAAAATTTTTTTTTAAATGTTTATTCATTTTTGAGAGAGACACAGCATTAACGGGGGAGGGGCAGAGAGAGGGGGAAACACAGAATCCAAAACAGGCTCTAGGCTTTCTGAACTGTCAGCACAGAGCCTGACATGGGGCTTGATCTGACGAACCATGAGATCATGACCTGAGCTGAAGTCGAATGCCCAACCGACTGAGCCACCCAGGCGCCCCATTATTAGCATTTTTTTAAGTAACCTCTATACCAACACGGGGCTCAAACTTACAACCCTGAGATCAAGAGTACCATGCTCCATCAAATAAGCCAGTGAAGTGTCCCTCTTACAGAATATTTTTTAAAAATTCATGTACCAAAATGACATCTGCATTCTAAACAGATTAAAAGGAAATTAACCCAGAAGATATGTTAGGTGAGGAGGAAACAAAGAAAGGATCATTTTACTAATGAAGGGCTATTTCACAAATTGCTTTGTTTCCAATAGAATAGCATTAGTTTGAGATCCATGGACACCATCAGTCAGATTTACATTATATATTGTATAAGCAATATACAATACCAAAGGCTAATTTTTTCATTTACTTATTCAAATTACTACTAAGAGTTATATTACTATCAAGAGTTATATTTATGGCAACTAGTAATAAAAATAAAATCATATAGCCATAATATTTAAAAACATTTAAAAACACTATATTTAAAAATAGTATTTAAAAACACTAAAAATTATAAATATTTTACTATTTGTAACCTGTCTTATATCACGACCAATAAGCATGGACTTCGTGTTTTATAACTGCCTCAGTAATTCTCTGTGTTTGTAAATGTCTCTAGTCTTAAGTAGTTCATTTTCATCTTGTGGACAAGGATATCTTAGGTCAATTAAGTATGACTGACTTTTCCAATATAATTTATAAAATAAAACAAAAACAAAAAGACCAATGTGAAATGTGTTAAGATACAATAATTGAATACAATTATAATTTTTCACAGGCTATTAAGAAATTAACATTTTTAAATATTTTACATTGTTTTACTTAAAGAATGAAGCTATCACTTCTTTAGGGATAAAAATCTTCAATTACTTTGAAAAATAAATATGTTGTAAATCTGCTGTACAATAATGGTAAAAAAGAAATAGATTCATATTGAAAAATAAATATCAATTATTTTTTATCTTATACCTCAATTACAAGTAAAATTTTAAATCCTATTAAATGAGATTTTAATTATAGAGTAAATAATAAAGCATTACTTCATTCTAAAGGAAGCAATTAGACATTATGTATCATGTGTCCCCTGTAAGTCTGATAAAAGAACACACCACTACTTACGAAGTAGTTTTTTAAAAAAATAATTAAATCAGAATCTGATTAAAACTTCAGATCCATCTATCAATTCACAAGAAATACAGAGGCCAGAGGAACATTTAAACAATCCTACAGGAATATAATCAACAAAAAGGAGTCATTTAGAAAAATCAGCTGCTGTCTCCACCCCCACCAAAGAATAAAATTGCAAGGAAAAAACAAAAACCCAAAAACAGAATCCATGAAAAAGGCCATCAAAGAAATTTAAGAGATATATTAACCAATCAAAACGTATGTACCTTATTTAGATCCCAATTCAAACTTAAAACATTACCTCGAATGAATGTTCTTTATTATCCTCTAATCTGTAGTCCAAAAGTACACTCAAGGACATAATGCTACAGTCAAACTTGCCACTTTTTGCAGCCCAGTTTGGATGTACTATGATGGCTGGTTCATCCGGCAAAATGTATCTTCTTTCCCGACGCTGGCGTTCCATTTCTTCTTGACGTTTTCTTTCTTCTTCCTACATATTTGAAATTTTAAGTGCTGGTTATATCTCCACATACCATATATATATATATATATATTAAATGCACATCATGGAAAGAAAAAGGGCAAAATTCCCATGACTCCTTATGGTGATTATGCCAAACATAGGGCTGGAAGAAAGTTCAAATTTACTAAAGACAGCAGTTTTTATGGCTCCTACTTTTCTTTCTTTTCAGCTTCTCAGCATAAGAAATTGTCTTCTAAGGGGGCTGGGGGGACACCTTTATTAACATTATAACACCTTTATTAACATTATATAAATCAGGGTATTTGGAAAATAGTGATGGTAGCATAGCTTCTGGATCTTCTTGAATCCCCACATTAAAAAAGAATAATCTATATACCAAAACCAACATCCAAGTACACTCACAACAAAACAAGGTGAAATGGTATCCCTATAAACCCCAGTATACAAGTGGGTAGAAAAAGTCACAAGAGCCAAAAGAGCCAAAATGTTACTGGCATTTGTATAGAGAGAAAGCAAAAGGAAACAATGGAGTTGTATGATGGATCTAAGAACAGGAAAACTAGGGAGGAGGAGTTAAGATAGAAGAGTAGGGAGACCCTGAGGCTTATCTTGTACCTTGAACACAGCTAGATAAATAATAATTTTGAACACCCAAGAAATCTGAGGAGAAACAATGCACAACTAGACATGAAAAAAAAACACCACGTCATGAAAGTTCAGCTGAGGATCTAAATCCTCAGAACCAAGGGAAACCCCAAGATGGAGATGTCCTTGCCAAATACCAAAAGAAGGAACGTAGGAGAGCCAGCCCACAAGACGAGCCAGATGATGGGCACACATCTTTGACACTGGCCTCATCTAACGCACAGGAGCACATGTGGGACCTTGGTAGGATCTCCCACCTTGCCCTCCAATTTGGTTTCAAATCCCTGACTTCTGTTTTTCTACTTAAAAAAAAGTAAAAAACAAAAACAAAAAAAGTAAAAAACAAAAACAAAAACACCACATTAGGATATATACTTATTTTCCCACTGACTTTGTTTTCTAAGTGAAATCTAAAATTAAAGTCAATAAAACGTGTAGCTTTCCTCATCCTCCATTAATGATTAAAACTGTCCATTTAAAAACTACACAAAGACAATGTAGTCCTAAATAGCAATCCAGCTTTAATTGTAGGGCACTGAATCACCTTGCAAACAAATTACAGTCACTATGATTTAACAATAGATACTGTACTGGGTATTGCTGGGATTTTTTTGGCAAACTTGTAACAAACCAGAGAATAAAATTTAACTCTTAATCATCATGTAGAAAAACACAACAAAGAAACCTAAAGTATCTTAAAACAAACAAGAAAACCACAAAAGAGTCAATAGGTATTCACTGGAAAGTGAGCAGGTCAATTTCATAAAAGCAGCTGAAACTAGGCAACATTTTATTCCCAACGATAGTGAGTACAAGGAGCCGGTGTTTAGCCGGAGATCTAAAAGTGCCTATAACATTCTAGGTCTATGAACTTGCAAGGCTGATTTACCACGGCATCTTTACAGCATAGGGCCTTACACTGAGGAGGTTATTTCTGGAAGTAGAATCATTAGAATAGGGAGCAGGATAGCGACAACAGAGACATGGGAGGAGAAGGTCCTGACAAACAGTGATAGAAGGGCAACAAAGATTGAAATCTCAGAAAGCAAGCCATCATATATTTTGAGAAAATAACACAATATAGAGCTCAATGAAATTTTAAAAAGCTATCTTGGAGTACCTGGGTGGCTCAGTTGGTTAAGAATCTAACTTTGGCTCAGGTCATGATATCATGGTTCATAAGTTCGAGCCCTGCATTGCTTCAGATTCTCCATCTCCCCCTCTCTCTGCCCCTCCCCCCCTTATACATGTGTGTTTTCGCACTTTCTCAAATATAAACATTAAAAAAAAAAGCAGCTGTCTTAAGCAATCTCTTCTAATAAAATGTTAGGCAAACTAAATTCACCTAAAAATGAGCAACAGAAAGTATTGAGGTCAAGTCCTATACAAAGTTACTATTTAAAAAAAAAGAGAACAAGGAGAACTACATCCCTACAGACAATGAAAGTGGGCCAGAAAAACAGTCATAGATAAAAATCTTAACTTACTATTTTACTATTTTAAAGTGTGCTAAAAGAGATTGAGAAAATCTCACAAACTATGAAAGAACAACGTAAAGAATTTTCAAAGTAAAAATAAGGTGAAAGGGGTGCCCGGGTGGCTCAGTTAAGTGTCCGACTTCAGCTCAGATTGTATCTCCCAGTTCTTGAGTTTGAGCCCTGCGTCAGGCTCTGTGCTGACAGCTCGGAGTCTAGAGCCTGCTTCTGATTCTGTGTCTCCCTCTCTCTCTACCCCTCCCCTGCTCACCGTCTGTCTCTCTGTCTCTCAAAATATATAAACATTAAAAAGATTAAAAAAAATTTTTTTAAGTAAAAATAAGGTGATAAAATACAGGAAATAATTACAAAGAAAGAATCGATTCAGAAATTTAAAATAAACTATAAGGAATACAAAAGCAAATAAACTCAAGAGCCACTGCCTTAAGCAAACAGAAGACAATGGGAAAAAATTTTAAAACAAGAAATGAAGAGGAAAAGGATCCAAGCAAGAGATAGACGCTGAAAAGGCAAAAATACTGAATATGAGGTAACAGGGTTCTTGTAAGAAAACAATAGGGAATAGACCAAATACAAAACAACTATTACTTAAGAAAATGTGACTGTTGATGACAATTTTATTCCCAAGAGCCAAGAGATGAAAATAAGTGTCCACCAGAGATGAATGGATAAACAAAATACAATATACACATGAAATGGAGTATTATTCAGCCTTAAAAAGAAATGAAGTTCTGATATATACTAGGACATGAACTTTGAAAACATTACATTAAGAGAACCAGACACAAAAGAGCAAATACTGTATGATTCTACTTACATGAGGGATCTAGCACAGACAAATTTGGAGACAGAAATCAGAACACAGGTTACTAGGGTAGAGAGGAAGACGGGTATGGGGACTTAATTGTTTAATGAGAGTTACCATTTGGGAAAGTAATAAAGTTCTGGATGTATAAAATAGGGATAGTTCCACAACACTGTGCACGTACTTAATGCCACTGAATTGTACAGTAAAAATAGTACAATGGTGATTTTTATTAACGTATATTTTACTAAAAAAATTTTTTTTGTTAAAGAGAAATTTTGCTCAGGAAAAAAAAAAAAATCTCAAATCACACAGCGAAAGAGCACACCACGGGTCTAAAGATAGTAACTCAGAATGACCAGTATCAAAATACCATTCTGAAAAAATGAGAAAATCGGTGCATCTAGGCAAAATAGCAAGTGATCGTATCAAAAAGTAAATTGCCTTATCATCAATTTTTGACAGCAAAACTCTACATGTCATAGAAAAGAGAGTTTATTAAAAACATTCAAAAGAATATAAATGTGAATCAAAGATTTTATAATCACTAAAACTGACTTTAAAAAATTATTTATTTTTTAATTTACATCTAAGTTAGCATATAGTGCAACAATGATTTAAGGAGTAGATCCCTTAATGCCCCTTACCCATTTAGCCCATCCCCCCTCCTACAAACCCTCCAGCAACCCTGTTTGTTCTCCACATTTAAAAGTCTCTTATGTTTTGTCCCCCTCCCTGTTGTTATATTCTTTTTGCTTCTTTGCTGTTTTATATCTTAAATTTCTCATGAGTGAAGGCATATATTTGTCTAATTTCACTTAGCATAATACCCTCTAGTTCCATCCACGTAGCTCCAAATGGAAGACTTCATTCTTTCTGATTGCCAAGTAATACTCCATTGTGTGTGTGTGCACGCGTGCGTTTAACATACCAATTGCTGGGTTGTAGGGTAGTTTTATTTTTAATTTTTTGAGGAACCTCCATACTGTTTTCCAAGGTGTCTGCACCAGTTTGCATTCCCAAAAACTGACTTTTAAGTATAGTATAGTCAAACTGTTACCAACATACAAGAACCTAAATGTTGCTACCATGAGCTCTGAAGAATCTCCTAGAGATGACCTTCAGAGACAATGACAAAAGCATTAGTGGTGAGCGTTAGATATAGAACTGTAGAACCAAGACTAAAGGAGGATTAAAAGAGTACAATATGTAATGCTACATGCTAGCCCAATGTATTTACAGTACAACATAAAAACAACAGGGAGAAAATAAGGATAGGAAAAGCAAAAATAACTTTATAAACAAATTTCAGCAGTAACATTAGTGGTATATCATTAGTACTGTATTAGTGCTGTGTATCTGTGTATATATATATTCCCACCCACTGGCCAAAAAAAGACAATTTGAGCTTCAATAAGGATAAGAATTGCAAAGAATTGAAGCCCATCAAATACATTTAAATCTATAAATTCACAATGTTTAATAAACAAATTTTTTAATGTTTATTTTTGAGAGAGAGACAGAATACGAGCAGGGCAGGGGTAGAGAGAGAGGGAGACACAGAATCCAACAGCTGCACTGTCACCACAGAGCCCGATGCAGGGCTCCAACCCTCGAACCTTGAGATCATGACCTGAGCCGAAACCAGACGCTTAACCAACTGAGCCACCCAGGCACCCATGTTTAATTTTTTAAATGTTGTTTATCTTTTAAAAGAGAGAGCTCAAGTGAGCGTGAGTGGGGAAGAGTCAGAGGGAGAGGGAGAGAAAATCCAAATCAGGCCCCGAGCTGCCAGTGCAGAGACCAATGTGGAGCTTGAACTCACAAACTAAGATCATGACCTGAGCCGAAGTCGGATAGTTAACCAACTGAGCCACCCAGGTGCCTCAATAAATTCATAATTATGTTAAAAAACAAATAGGTAACCATCATAAAACAAAGGAAAACAGTGCTTGCTTCAGCAGCACATATACTAAAATTAGAACGATACAAAAAAGATTGGCTATGGCCCCTGCACAAAGATTGTTCATATGCAAAAAGTGTTCTATATTAAAAAAAGAAAGAAAGAAAGAAAACAATCAAGAATTAATCCTGCCTTGGGGCGCCTGGGTGGCTCAGTTGGTTGAGCATCCATGAGCGTCCAACTTCGCCTAAGGTTGTGGTCTCACAGCTCGTGAGTTTGAGCCCCACATCGGGCTCTGTGCTGACAGCTCCAAGCCTGGAGCCTGCTTCGGATTCTGTGTCTCCCTCTCTCTCTGCCCCTAATCCATTCGTATTCTGTCTCTGTCTCTCTCAAAAGATAAACATTAAAAAAATTTTTTTAAAAGAATTGATCCTGCCTTCTTCTATATGAATTTAACAAGAGAGAAAACTATACCACCAGGTAACCAAATAGGAGATGAGGGAAATACGTAAAAACAAAATGGTACGAATTATAATATCACTATTTTCCAACCCCAATGGCTGCTAACATCAAAAAGTGAAAACCAGCTCTTCTTTGCCTTCTCTTTCTATTCTTTCTGTCCTGAACAATTCAGTTCTAAAGCAACTCCTCCAACAAAGCAGGTGTCTATACAGAGGATGGAGGCTGGCAGACAAGCCCACCAGTCAACAGGTACTGACACAAATGGAGCAAGAACATCCAGAGACACAACACAGGGTAGGGAATCGGATCAAAGTAAAGAGAGTATCCTGATAGCAGAGGGAATGCAACAAACAACTGAGCAAGTAAGCAAATATATTAAGTACAGTGGAAGCTACATTTCTCATTATTGGAAAAGGGAGTTAGGTATGCAGAAAGGAGGAAACTGAAATGAACTCTGGTGTTGGGAGTACAACTGGAGATACTAGCATAAACTCATAACTCTCAATACATATACTGTAACAAATATAGATACAAATACATATATGTAGGTATATATAAGTATAAATTAATATATATCTGTACCATAGCTCTATTGACTAACAGGGGTCATGAGAAGCCCAATGATACGAGTGACTATGTCTTGGCTTCTAAATTATCATCACCTTCACTAAAAAGTATGAGGGCTTTTTATAGTTCTATCTTAAAAAAGTATACATACACATATTTCCTTGGGAAATGGATAATTCCAAAGCCAAGGCAGGGAGTGTACACAGTGAGATGGCAACACTGTTTTGGGCTCCAAAATAAGTTAAGTCCTCAAAATATAACGAGGACATGTGAAAGGACACAGAAGCCAACTCAAAAGGGCTCCTACTACCCAAGTGATATATTTTCATTATCAAGATAAATATTATCATTGAATAAGAAATCACAACTCTCTTAAGAACAAGGTAGTTCAACATAACAAAAAACCATAATCACATCCAAGAAATTTAACAATGCTTCAAAATGATCTAGTATCACACCCATATCCATAATCAAACGTCTCTAATTATCCACAAACTATTCTTCACGGCATTTTTTTTTTTTTTTCCTATTCGGGGTCCAGTCAAGTTTCATTCAATGCATTCAGTTATCATGTGTTGCTAACCTCTTTTAATGTAAATTGTTTATTTTTATTTAAAGTTTATTTATTTGAAAGACAAAGTGTGAGTGGGGGAGGGACAGAGAGATAGGGAGAGTGAGAATCCCAAGGAGCCTCCCACAATGCCAAACCAGAGCCCAACATGGGGCTTGAACTTACAAAACCACGATATCATGACCTGAGCTGAAACCAAGAGTTGGATGCTTAACAAACTGAGGTGCCCCCAATGTAAATCATTTCTTTTTGTCTCTCATGACATAGACATTTTTTGAGAAGTTCAGATAAGCTGCTTTGTGTAACTTTTTACATTCTAAATCTGACTGTTCTCTCACAATTAGATTAAGGTAAAAACATTTTTGGCAGGAATACTTCATAAATAATTACATATAATCCAGAATGCATCACATTAGGAAATACATAATGTTGGTCTGTCCAATTACTGGCATTCTAACATGCTTCTTCTATTGCTCTATTTCAAATTCAGAAAACAATGGCAGGCTTGTGCATCTAGGAGTTATTGTAAGGGCATAAGATGCAGTGCAATCAAACACACAGCTGTAGAAGCAGCAAAATTCTGGGATAAGCACTTCACTCGAACTCAATCTCTGAACTTAATGGCTCTGTCAATCAAATTCTCTCTAAAACACAGGGATAATTTTTTTAAGTTTATTTTTATTTTTGAAAGAGATACAGAGAGCAAGTGGGGGGAGGAGCAGAGAGAGAGGGAGACAGAATCCCAAGCAGGCTCCAAGCTATCAGTGCAGAGCCCAATGTGGGGATCGAACTCACAAGCAGTGAGATCACGACCTGAGCTAAAATCAAGTGTCGGATGTTTGACTGAGCCACCCAGGTACCCCTGAATAATTTTTTAAGGAAACTCTATGGCCAATGTGGGGCTCAAACCCATGACCCCAAGGATCAATAGTTGCATGCCTGCCAGCCAGGCACCCCAAACATATGAATAATTTAGCATTCATTTTTAAAAGGGAAGATTAAAAATACATGATTTGGAAATAACTCAAATTTCTCTCGAGTAGAAAACAAACTGTGATACATTGATACTATGGGATATTATTAAGCAATACAAAATAACAAATTAGTAATATATACAACAAAATTGGCAAATCTCTAATGCATTTTGCTAAGTTGAAGAGGTCAGACTGTAAATGTTATATATAATTCCATTTACATGAAATACTGGAATAGACAAAACTACAGGAAACAGATCAGTGGCTCCCAGAGGCTGGTATGAGAAGCAGAAGGAGCACATGGAGAGAAGAAAATGCTTACGTAAAGGTAGAGATTTTTAGAGGGTGACAGACCTGTTTTACGTCTTAGTTGTCATCATGGTTATGTAACTATATTGCATTTGTCAAACTGTTCACCAAAAGCGTTGAATTTTACAGGTATGTAGTTGTATTTTTTTTTTTTCTAATAAATGTTTATTTAGTTCGAGAGAGAGTGTGCACGCAGGCAAGCTTGGGGAAGGGGCAGAGAGAGAAGGAGAGAGAGAGAATCCCAAGCAGGCTCCGTGCTGTCAGTGCAGAGCCTGACTTGGGGCTCTATCTCAGGAACCATGAGATCATCACCTGAGCCACAATCAAGAGTCAGACACTTAACTGACTGAGCCACCCAGGTGGCTTAATAAAAGTACACACGCACATATTTTAAGAATTCCCTATAAACAAGTATTATATTTAATAGTGTATATATACCTCTTTATCATCTTCAGATTTCCTATCATCCTCCTCTTCCTCTTCTTTCTCTGATTTCTCTAATTCCTTTTGTTCTTCTTTTTGCTCTTCTACTTTAAGCTGTTTTGTCAATCGGGCTATTAACTGAGATTTTAATCCTTTGGAACTAAGGGCTCGACTTTCTAATTCTTTTCGAAGGTCATTTACCTAAATATGCAGAACATAAAAAACACAGAAAAAGAAAATGGGATATTGAAATAAGGAACAAACTGCAAATATCTTTAGTTTGATTTTTTAAAATTGAGGTGAAAAGTACACTTGTTCAGCTCAGAACATGTTTGTGAAAATGCAAACGGACAGAATATTTTTGGAAAATAATCTGAAACATGTTTTAAGATGCTTAAACAATTAATTCTCTTTGACACAGTTATTCTAATTTTGGGGAATTAACCCTAAAGAAATATTCTAAACACAGGAAAAACAAAACACTTTACATATTCCTTGTAACGGTCCCTTTCTCAAAAAACTAAAGAATCTAAATATCCAATGAAAGAATAATACCACATCAACTAAATAGAAGAGAGTATAGAACATTTAAAAATAATTATATGGGAAACACTAATATTAACTGAAAAGGATGAAACTGCAACTTTTTAATACAATGTGATCAGAACCAACCAAGCAAAGTGTGTACCTCTAAAAAATAAAAAAAATAAAAATAAAAAAAAAATCAACATTTTAACAGTGGTTCTCTTTGAATCATAGGCTTTGGTAACTTTTTTCTTCAATTTTTCATGTATGTACCAATTTTTAAAATAAACATGCATTATATTTATAATCAAAAGAAATACGAGTTTTAAAATAAGAAACTTAATAGTAAAGTCATCAGTTTGAAAAAAAAGTCCTGGGACGCAGGCTTAAACTAATTGACTGTATTTTCTTTCTTTTTTTAATGTTTGTTTATTTTTGACAGAGACAGACAGACAGACACAGAAACAGCACAAGTGGGGGAGGGGCACAGAATCTGAAACAGCCTCCAGGGTCCAGACTCGGAGCTGTCAGCACAGAGACCATCTGCAAGATCACGACCTGA
This sequence comes from Neofelis nebulosa, assembly GCF_028018385.1. Taxonomy (NCBI): domain Eukaryota; kingdom Metazoa; phylum Chordata; class Mammalia; order Carnivora; family Felidae; genus Neofelis; species Neofelis nebulosa. The sequence continues at coordinate 34,452,569 of NC_080794.1, read as the reverse complement.
GCCGAAGTCGGATGTTTAACCGACTGAGCCACCCAGGCAGGCGCCCTCCGTTTTTAAATTAATGTTTGAGACAGACAGACAGAATGCGAATGGGGGAGAGGCAGAGAGAGAGGGAAGCACAGAATCTGAAGCAGGCTCCAAGCTGTCAACACGGAGCCTGACGCGGGACTCAAACCCATGAGCAATGAGACAATGACCTGAGCCAAAGTTGGACACTTAACGGAATGAGCACCCAGGTGCCCTAATTACCTGTATTTTCTGAATCCACAGTTCTCTATACAAAACCTGATGCTGATCAAGACAACTTGAAGTAATACAAGAATAACAAACATTCTTATGATACGTATTTACTTATTAAAAAAGCAATGTGAATTAAAAAAGTATAGTTTCATACAAAGGAAGAAAACCTGCTTTTTGCTGAGAACAAAAATTAACCAAAAGGTCAGCTTGTGTGTGTTAAAAATAACAAGATGCAAAAGCAATTTACAATCAGCTTCTGACTTATGTAGAAGTCACATATACAGAATCTATGAAAATATACTCACATTAAAGGCCCAGAGACGAATAAGTGCGGAAAGATAACAGGTCCAAAAACATTGGGGAACAAAGAAAACCTAGTACAGGTTAACCAAAGATTTTCAAAAGAGACTTTTAAATTATTATTTCCTTCCCAGTTCAGATACCTTTTTTTTTTTTTTTTTTTTTTTAGAGAAAGAGCATGAGTGTGGGGGAAGGGGCAAAAGGAGAGAGAATCTTGAGCAGGCTCCACATTCACTGGAGCCCGACATGGGGCTCAATCCCACGACTGTGGGATCATGACCTAAGCCAAAATCAAGAGTTGGGTGCTCAACTGACTGAGCCACCCAGGCACCCCATATCAATCTACTTATAAATTTTATTTTTAAAAACTAAAATAATCTTGATAATCTTTTCCCAGTTTCTTCCCTTTTCCTTGAATATAAATTACTTAAATATAAAAATTCTGCCTTCTTGGACAGTTCCCCAATCAGAAAATGATGTTGCTCACACTATAGCCAATTGTATATTACATTAAAAAGATACTGGCTGCACTCATTTATAAAGTCACCTTTTGTTAATAGAATTTTTTTTAAATGTTTTTATTTATTTTTGAGAGAGAAAGACAGAGTGTGAGCAGGGCAGGGGCAAAGAGAGAAGGAGACAGAATCCGAAGCAGGCTCCAGGCTCTGATCTGTTAGCACAGAGTCCGACATGGGGCTGAACTTGGTGAACCTCAAGATCATGACCTGAACCGAAGTTGGGCGCTTAACCGACTGAGCCACGCAGGCACCCCTGAAGTCACCTTTTATTTAATCATTATACACATGCACATAAATACAATATAGAATATTTATGTAAAATTCATGGACGATTTGGAGTGCCTTTTATCTGATAAAACACTATCCACATTCTCTGTTCCTATTCAGAGAGTTAAAATTAAATACCATCAATTTCAAAGTTACCTTCATTGTCTTTGGATCAAGTTTAGACCAATGGGTAGGAGTGGAAATTTCTTTAGCTTCACCATCATCCTTCTCTTCTTCATCCTGATATACAAAGTTAAGAACATAATTACTATTCTGAAACCTTAAAATTATGGTAATTTATTTTTAAAAGTCTGTTGCTGATCTGTGCAAGGTCACAAATGTTTCAGATTGTCTTCTCCTAAAGTTATTATTTAGGCAAGTCCACGTACATACATTCTACCACTTTTAACTGATCACAAAGACACTCATCAGCCAATCAAAGCCAGATCTGTGAAACACAAAAGGGTGATAAATTACAACACAAAGGATATCAGGGATGCACAAACACTGCCGGTCTCCACTAACCACACAGTGTGTGATCTTGCCCCAATTTTCAAGCCACCCAAAGTTAAGACTGATTTAGTCAGACCTTTCAAATGTACCAAAGACGATGCCACATAGCCTGAAATGTCAAATCTCTCAGACTTGTGGTTGTCCAATTTCAAATATCCATGACTAGAACTGATGACCGTGAAAGAGAAAATTTTTTAAATTTTAGAAAATGGCAAAATGTTTAAAATGGCTTAATACTGAAACTTGCTCAACAACTGGTCCCAGATTCCAGCAACTAGACCTATGATAAAAACAAAATTCTGTGCAATTTAAGCACAACTTATTTTCCTTTGAGGTCTCAGCACTCTTAAAGTTAGCATACTAGACAAAATTTTTTTTAAAGAAAAGAAAATAAAACTATACTGCTGAAAGCTGGAGTACCAGTCGCTGTTACCAGTTATGTTCCTCCATGTGTGTTTGTTATGTAGTGTGTGGTGTGCATTTGTGCCTGTGTTCCTGTGCCTGTGAGAAGCGGAAATAGAAAAAGGGATTAGCGTTCAGTGCCTGTTCTCCATCAGCCTCCTTGCGTTCACCCTGAAGCTTCTCGACCAGCTGCTGCTTGTATCCTCGGGAGAGGGTTTCCCACTCTGAGCGGGTGGGAAGGCAATGCCAAACATCCGGGAAAAATAAAACCACTGTCTCCACATGAGCTGGAACTGTACGCCCCTTGTGGGTCTCCTCAGGGCGATGGTAGCGAATCTCTGCAAAACGGTACCTGTTGCAAGGGAAGAAGCATGTTGGAAAAAAAATTCTAAAATACATTTTAAAGACCCTAGTTCACTTGTAGCACATCAAGTAAAGAAATTTTGCTGCAAGAACTTGAGGTTGGTCTAAAGAAAAAAAAATTATAGAAGCCATAGTTCCTCTTTTGGTACATTTGTACAATATTTTATGGTTAAAAGAATATTTTCCCCAAAGCATTTTCAAGTTTGATTACAATGCTACCCATATTTTAGAGAATACCTGAAGAAGCTGGATAGCTGTTCAGATTTCATGTGCTAAAAAAAGAATGTTCTCAATTAAATCACAAGAAATATACTAAAATACACAAGACAAATAAGCCTCAAGAGAAAATATGGCTGAACAAAAATAATCAGCAACTATATCATTTTATAACAAAAGAATTATAATGAAATGAAGTTCTCTCTTGACGATCTTCTCCAGCTATGCATGAAATGAAAAATATTTTCAACATACATCCAACTTCCAAAGTAAAGCATAACAAAACATTTAAATAATTTTCAGTTTATTTTGATTAGTTCTTAATCCTTTTTCCCCCAAACATTTTGGCACCAAATAAACTTTTGCTACAAATGGGGATTTTCCTTTGAGATTACCTGCATGATCAAGGTTGCTAAAGTAAGGGTGAGGGGATGGGGAGAGGCTGATAGATAAGAACATCTATATAAACTATGAAAAAATATTTCTAATCAAAAAATGAATTAGTACTTACCATTGTGTGCATACACTTAGATCAATGCCTGTCAGAGCCTTACAACAACGAATAGCAGTCTTAATCAACACAGATGGGTCTTTTTCTGGGTCTGGTCCATCCAGCGAAGGAGACCAGTGGCCTCCAATGGCCATGGCTTCATCCTTGCCTTTCATGCCCACTAAAAACTAATTCAAAACAAACAGTCATTTACATATATTATGCAACTTGTCAAATTACAAATAAAATACTTGAAAAGGAAAGGTACAAACCTTTCCAATATCATTTTTACTACCTCTGGTATATGTCAGTCAAGGAAGAGTTCAGTTCATCGTGTTCCACACTGCATTTCAGCAATGGAATAGGATTTATACATCATAACTCATCCTTCTAAAATATTTCTTCAGATAAAGAATTCTTTAAAGAAACAAGCTAGAATTCACACTTTAACAGCATCCAAAGATACACTAAATCCAATACCACTAAGATTTTACTACGCTTCAAATACAAAACATCAAAATGGTAGCTGAACTAGTGACATACAAATAACATATATCTATAATCTGCAATGAGAAAAACATCTATATCATTAAATTTTAAGTGCCATCATACAAAAATTAGTTGTTAAACTAATCAGCAAGTTAAAAATGTAGTGTTTTAAAAATTATGTATATACACTCACACACACACACACATATATATAATCAGAAATAAGCAAAGGAAGTATACACCTGAGGTTAAAATAAATGTTTCATTTTACCTTAACAAGTCTAGCAGGATGTTGAAATCCATCTCGAAGTTCTTGTGGGTCTTCGGCAAGAGCACATGACTTATGATACAAATCTTCCATACTAGGACTAGCCATCAGCATTACCTATTATAGTCAAATAATTCAATCCTGTCAAAAGTCTAAAGTAATGTAAAAAAATGAGAAGCACTACTAATTATCCTTACATATTTGATATCCACAATTTTTACAAAAATGGAAAGTAAAATGCTATGGCAGAAACAGCATTAGATATTGTATAATGATAGAGTTTTAACTTTTCAAGAAATGCTTTTTGATTAATGTGCTAAAAATAACCAAAAACTGTGAGACCATAAACAATATACAGAATGTTACCCTGAAGACTAACCTATAGGGTATACACCAACATTATGTTTTATCAGAGGATACCAGAAGTTACAGAACATTCTAAAAAGCTAAATAAAATCAACTTCATCTTCAGATTTTTATAAGTTTCAAAATGTTAAAACAACCATAAATTTTATGTTTTAAGAGGTAAGGCAAAGAGAGGTTAAATTAAATTATTTAAGTAACCAAAACAGAATTAAGCAGACAAGAAAAAAATAGCTATTCAGGTCTTAAACCTAACAACCACTTTATGAAGATTAATTCCACATTCTTAATATGAATAACTGCTCAGAAATTTTAGCTGTATATCACATAATACAAACCTTTGCACTGTATAAATGGTCAGCATCTGGTGGATCAAGAATGGCCATATTTTTTTCTAAGGACTCTACTTCTCTGTGCATTACATAGAAATTGCAGTAATTTCCCAGCTGAAATGGTCTTGACAAAGGGAAAGCATCCACCCATGTAAACTGAGCATCAAAAAAGTCACTAGGTATATATAAATTCTGATAACGGCGCCTTAGTTCCATCATGTCACAACTAGGACTGAAAAACAGACATAAGTAGTGAATAAATAGCCTTAATATCAAAAATTGTACAAACATCCACTCCATTCTGAATCTAAATCTACAACCCGACAGTTAAAAGGCAGCTGAAAATGGTCAGAGTCACTTATTAATGGGCTACAGAGTTGCACAGAGGCATAGGAGAACCTCATTTTCAAATTTATTTACTTACAGTTTAAAGAAATAACTGGTATCTAAGTGTTACCTTTATTTCTTTGCTTTTTGTGTGTAGCTTAAAATTCATTAGAGACCCTTTGAAATAACTTCAACTCCACCTCCAGAGAAAATATGAACAAAAAGCAGTTCTGCCTTAGTTGAAACTGCATTTTTGAGAAAATTATAATTCACATAGAATGGATAAAAAGAAGGGACAAGAGAGGTACCAAATAATGAGTACTCTTCAATCTGGTTCATATAGTATAAAAATTAAAAAACCTTCATTTTATAAAAAGATCCTAGATCAAGCATATTTACATTCATAATTAAGCACAATAATCCACATGAAAGCTAAATCCAATGTTTTTTTGGATTATCCACATTTCTCTGTATTAATGGCAATGATCCATACCTGAGTGTTTATTAGGAAAAGAGGATAAATTTCTTGCCTTTTAAATCTGGCATAATGATTTTTTTTTTAAGTTTATTTATTTTGAGAGGGTGGCACACTGATTTTTTTTAAAGGATGATTTCCTTTTTCCTAAGCAGCAGAACTTGTAAAGAAAAGGAACTCAAAGGTAAATCAGTCTGGTAAAAGAACAAAGAATTTCTATCAAAAGCATAAAAAGCGTGGAAAAGAATACTTTGTAAGCTGAAAAGCTCACTACATTTTTTTTATTAAAAAAAAATTTTTTTTAATCTTTATTTATTTTTGAGAGACAGAGTACAAGCAAGGGAGGAAGGGTAGAGAGAGGGAGACAAGGAATCCAAAGCAGGCTCCAGGCTCTGAACTGCCAGCACAGAGCCTGACACAGGGCTCAAGCCCACAAACCGTGAGATCATGACCTGAGCTGAAGCTGGATGCATAACTGACTGAGCCACCCCAGCGCCCCTTACCTGGTCTTTTTTAAAGGCACCTAACAACAAAGCTAAAAAATATGACCTAATATTTTTGTAGGAGTGTCTTTTTATTTGCAGTCTAAAAATAACAAATATATGATAAACTTGTCAGGTGTGGTTGCTGACATAATTATACTTTATTTGTATAAAATTCTGCTGTCAAAATAAGGAAAATGTGAAAAACAGTATTTGAGATTTTTTTTTTAAGTGTTGAAAACATAAAGTATGTGTAATAGTTTCTTAGTTTCCCATCACTAGAATTTTTGAAGTTGTTTTTTATCCTGTAAGATTAAAATCTAAAATAAAAGATTAAGTACAAACGAGCCATTTCTTGGCATACAGTCTCTTATAACTGCATTACTACAAAACAATCTTGATTTACACAACTATAGATGAGAAAAGGTGTGCAAATTTTAAAATCATTTTTATTTGTCATAGATTGATTTGATGTTCTGGGAATTTATTTCAAAGTGGTGAAATGACACTGTCGGTGTCTAACTCGGAAGGAGATAGCTGTTGATTTTATATCCTATCCATTAACTCTCCCCAAAAAGGAGCATTATAAACTGGAACAGAGGAGTTTAAAAGCAGAGCTCCTCTATTTAGTATCTTTGAGACTGAAGAGGTCGGTTACAGTGAATTTCTCAGATGTATGCAGTCTAGACATTTTAAAATATACAAGTAAATAGGAGTAGTAAGTAGTACAAATTAGAGTAGCTGCTCATTTGACCACAAGGCTAAATGAACATCAACTATACAACAATTAAGCAAAGTTACTAAGCAAGATTTTTTTTTTTTTGGCACTGAGTTGCGTAAGTAAATTACACTGTTTTTACTCAATCTAGAACTGAATATATAGAAATTTAAACTTTTGATAGACTAGAATTATGAATATTATTCTTTGATAAAATGCAGTTAATACTTTCTCAGGATACTGAAGTACATACAGTTATCTGTGCCTATGTTCAACAGCTATAAACACTGCTTTCAATGATTCATTTTTCTTACTTTACTGTCAATTTGTTTTCCCCATTTGTTAATTTATCCTATACACAACTGCCAGTCTCAGGGCCTTTGGATAATTCTTCCTTTCCCGTAGGCTAAATTAGTCATTTTGCCAATCTTTTTATGAATTGCAACTTTGTAGCTATCTATTACCTTGTTGGGCACCACATCCCACCATCCATTAAATGCAGAGTATCTACAACTGCCACAGACTGATCAAGTGCTTTAGATACAAGAACTCAATTTAACCTTAGTAATTCTGCTAGTTAACAGAATTTCCATTTTGCAGGTGAAACAGAAATTTTTTTTTTAACGTTTATTTATTTTTGAGACAGAGAGAGAGCATGAACGGGGGAGGGTCAGACAGAGAGGGAGACACAGAATTCGAAACAGGCTCCAGGCTCTGAGCTGTCAGCACAGAGCCCGCCCAACGTGGGGCTCAAACCCACGGACCGTGAGATCATGACCTGAGCCAAAGTCGGACGCTTAACCGACTGAGCCACCCAGGCGCCCCAAAACTCAGAAATTCTTGGTAACTCACCCACTCACCACCTCTGATTCCAAAGGCTGAAAAATCTATTTATGGATACACACACATGTGTATGTTATATGTCTATGAGTGTATATGTAGGTCCATTTTGCTATTATGCCACGTTGTCACAGCTAACTTGAAATAACTGGTACACTGCCGTATTACTTTATCAAACACAATGGAGTAAGAAAAATATCTCTGTATATAACACACTCTACTAAATTATACAAAATCAGAAACTGGTAATTCAGTGAAACAATTGAGGGGGCAAAGAACTTACCAATCTAAAGAAAATTTTGAAAACTGAACTGTGTAACGTGGAACAACACGTCGAACTCTTCGAGGTGATCGTTCTCTCTCTCTTCGAGGAGATCTCTCCCGGGAACGTTTTCTCTGAGGAGATCTTTCTCTAGATCTACGTCTTTCTCTCTCCCTTTCACGACTTGAAACAGAATTTTCTAAAATTACTAATATTTCTGGCATTATTGAAGAGTTCTTCAATAAAATCAATACTTACTATAAGCAAGATTTCAATATACTTTAATAACTTTTAAAAACTATTATAAAACGTGTAACAAACTTAGCATTTAACCACTTTTAAATGTACACTTCAGTGGCATTAAGTGTATTCACACTGTGCAACCATCACCATCAAACTTATACTTTTAAAAACATACCTTCTATCATCTTTTCTGTTAGGCACTTGATCCCCTCTGTCATTCCTTCCTGAAAATCTGGATGGTGGATCTAATCTCCGTGCTGGTTGTGGCTGTGAAACTATACGGACAGGAGGCTGCAATAAACCAGCTTTAAAAGATACAGAAAAAATATTTTAACTTATATAAAAGCATCACCTAGTTATCTTTTACAAATAGAAAAAGTAAGCTAACATCTTAAGCTTTGTGGCCAAAAACTGTAGAGATCATTTATTTGTATATACTTTTTACAACAGTTTAAAAATGCAAAAGCTCAGAGACCATATAAAACCAGCCCATGGACCAAATCCAAGGGCTGTAGTTTGAAATTCTTGATCCACAGACAGTAAACCAGAGTGCTGTACAGTAAGATATTCACAGGGTGCTAAAGTATCAGCCAAAGATTACCCAGAGAAAAAGCTCCTTATAATGGAGAGATCTATGGCCACCACTCGGACCAAGTAATCAAATTTAGCATCAATTAATACAAGAATCTGACATGTGCCTCCTAGTATGATGCAATATGAATTACAAAACATCATGTATGATGCGTTCTTGCCAAAGCCTTCAGATTTAATTCTAGTTCATAGTTTATATGACAGATAGCAGAACAAGGTAAAAATATTGCAAGGAATCCCAGCAAATACAGAATACAACATTCCAAAAGAATCTATAAGTCAACAAGCCTACTCTCTTCAAAAAGTCAATGTCATAAAGGAAGAAAGAGAAAGTGGGAAACTATTTCAGAATAAAAAACTAAAGTAACATAACCAAATACAATGGATAAAAGCTGACTGGCTTTTTGTTTTTCACTTTTGTTTAGGAAAAAAAAATAACCTTGAAAAACATCTAGGAGACAAATGGGGGGATATGAATATATTGAGAATATTTAAATGCTTTTTCTTAGATATAACAGATTGTAGTTATTAGAAAAATGGTCTCTTTGAGGAAGGGCATGCTTAAGTACATAGGGATGAAATGTCACTGTCTGCTAATTACTTTAAATGATTAAGCAAAAACTATCTATTTGTATATACACATGTAAAACACAAAGTAAAATGTTAAAAATTTTTACAAGGTTGTAAGTATGTAAGTGATCACTATACTGTTCTTTTGACATTTCTGACTGCTTGAAAATTTTCATGGTAAAAACTGGAGGAAAAATTAGCTAACTTATGTTTCTTATAATAAGGAATCCTAGTTCCCAATGGACAATTCCCTACCCTTCTGCCAACACATCAACTCCTCTGAAATCCTCATCCTACCACACCACTTTTCACTCTTCTTTTAAGATTTTAAGTAATCTCTATACCCAACATGGGCCTCGAAATCACAACACTAAGATCAAGAGTTGCAAGCTCCTCCAACTGAGCCAGCCAGGTGCCCCTATTTTTCTCTCTTCTATTTTTTCTACCCTACTCATTGCTTCTCTAAGTCATCCACCAAATTCATGGGACTTAGCTGCCTTCATCCCTCCCACAGAGGCCATTCTCTCTTCTTGAGGCAATGACAAGGGAAAAGTGGTATTCAAGTCCCAGCTCACAAATAGAAAACAAAACCTCTTAGGAAAAACATGAAAAGGAAAAAAAAAATATTAGAAATCACATGACTGGGGTGCCTGACTGGCTCAGATGGAAGAGCATCCTGATTCTTGACCTCAGGGTCAAGAGTTCAAGGTCCACATCAGGTGTAGAGATTACTTAAAAATAAATAAATAAAATTTTAAAAAATAAGTAATGAAACTTTAAAGATTATTTTTAAAATTAAATAAAAATTAAAAAAAAAAGAGAATTCACAGGACTACTATCAAATATCTGGAAGAACCAAGAGCTTGGAAATGGTCTCACATTACCTAATAAGTTTAAGTCACACAAACCCTCAGACCCCGCAATGCCACCTGAAGGTATATGCCCTGGACACATATATGAAGAGAAACCTAGGCACATTCCCCTGAGACACATATGTGAGGACATTTATAATAGAATTTTCCAAAACCAAAAACTAGAAACAATACAAACATTTACCAAAGAACAGATAAACTATACAATATTCATACATATAATATTTTCTAATGATGGAAATGAAGAATAAGCCACATGGAAAAAAAGTATAAGAAACTGTCACAACATAATATTGAATAAAGTAAGTCTTACACAACAGATTACATAAATGGAATCACACACTATGTAAAATTCAAAAACAAAGCTAAACTGTATTATGCGGACATCCATAGTTTAGACAGTAAAACTATTAAAAAAGAGTAAACTAACAATTTTAACTTTTTGCCCAAGTAGTGATTGCGCAGGTACTAAGAACTCATTACATTATAATCTCTTTAATAATTCTAAGTGTGTCATAATTTATAATAAAAGAGAAATTGCCACAATTACACTTAAAGAAAATACCAATTAAGTAGGCTTCTGTTAAGCCAAGGCTATCTTTGTTAACACTGGTTCAGTAAAAAACTGTCCAGAGCTTCAAATAATTAATTTGCAAAGGAAAAATGTAAAACACGGCTCATTTCATGCACTAGAGTTCAACAAAGTACTACCACTAGACAATATATATATATATAATGTTATGTTTATATGACATTTTCTTCCATTACAGATAAAATACCAATGAAGGGACAAGGGATTAATAACTCTAATATTTATGTTAAGTTCACAAAGAGCAGGTCTTCCTATAAAAGCAACAAAATAAAAATACTTCCAAAGAGGTATAAAATAGAAGCGGTCTACATAAGATACTTACACTTCCTTTCAAGTATTCTGGAAATCCCTGCCTTTTTTAGAATTAAAAGCATATTCTCATTATTTTAACAACTAAAAAGCTGTAAAAGTTATATATTAGTCTGAAACAGAAAAGATACACTGCATGTAATACCTTTCTGCTGTGGCTGCTGTAATAAAGGCTGTGGCTGAGTCTGCAATAATGGTGTAATAGAAGCTGCTGAAATCTGTGCCTGCAGCAGTGACTGGGGCTGAGGCTGAGCCTGAACACCAAATGTCGTCTGTGGTGCAATTGGCTGAAGTACAGCAGGAGGAGTCTTCAGTAAAGGTTGAGTTTGGGATTGATTCTTAACAAAAATAAAATAAAAATTTTTTAAATGAAGAAAAAAAACTTCAATTATTAGAAGACTGAGTCACCAAGTTTCTGTAATACCTAACTCAGTATTTTATATACCTGGTTTGGTAGCGTCTGAATTCTTTGTGCATTCCATTTAAAAGGCATATTGGGATTATATGTAGCTTCAACCAATACTCTGTCACCCACTTGGGGGGTTTTCCCTTTGACAGCACTGGAAAAAAATTGTTAAATATAAATGCAATTAAAAGATTGCTCCAAAAATTATTTACATTTGTAGTATTTTAACTAAACTATCTGAAATGGAAGTCTAAAAAGCTCTTAAAAAGTCTACTTTTTGTCTGCTACTCCTACACTGATTTGAGTACTGATCATGTTTCACCCTCCCTGTAAAAACACAGGGTTCGAAATGGAAGAAATAATTTTCCACCTCATTTTCTCCATTTTCTCCCAATATTGTGTCCTTCCTTCTACAGTACATTCTACCTTTTATAGCCCAAGAGTAAGATTTCCTTTGGGCTGTAGAGAGATAAGAGAAATGAGGTGGAAAATAGGAGACCCATTTTTTTTAATGTCATACAGCAATTACATTTCCCAAAAAAGTACCTCTAAGGCAATTCATTAAGAATATATTTGAGATATCCACGGAAAATCTTATTTCATGCAACCACCATCACACTAAAAAATATTATTTTGAATAGGTCAGTCACTAATCAATCATTGAATTTGATTCACTAATTTTTCAGTTGAAAATGCTTTTTTAGTATATACTGTATTAGATATGTCAAATAGAAGATTAATTTTAAAAGGTATAGGACTAATTAAATCTCTAATCCTATTTTAAGTCTGCCCATGAAGAGTTGGAAAATAAACTCACTCCTATAAAACATGTATAAAGAATTCACCATTAACTACTTTGTTTAGTAACCAGAAGATAGCTTCATTCATATTCTCCATCAAAAAAGGCCAGATACAAATATAATAAAATCTGAATGACTAAAACAAAAACTTAGAACTAAACCACGATCCTCTGCCATAATTAAGCCTTATCAATATACTTCATGCTAAATACAAGAAGGCTGGGGCGCCTGGGTGGTTCAGTAGGCTAAGCATCCAACTCTCGATTTCGCTTCAGGCCATAATCTCACAAAATATGAGTTCAAGTTCTGCAAGGGGCTCTGCCCTGATGGTACAAGAGTCTGCTTGGGATACTCTCTCGCTCACCACTCTCTGCCCCTCTCCCACTCACTTGTGTGCACAGGCACATATGCACTCTCTCAAAATAAACTTATAAATAAATAAATAAATAAATACAAGAAGGCATTTGTCAAAACCTAAGTTTACCTAAGCTGAAAGAATACATCTTCATCCACAAATCCGAACGTATCATGTAGTTTTGTAACTACACCTGTAAAAACACGCTGTTTTTGAGGTTGGGTTTGTTGCTGACTGGACCTAGGTGTTGGATATGATACAGTTATCTGTGCTGCAGGCTGAGGAGTAGACAGGCTAAGGCTTGTAGGCAGTGCAACAGCTGGCTATAAAACAAAATCGACATCAAATTAAGCTAATGATTTGAAATACTCTAGAAATTAAAAATGACTACTACTCAAAACTAAAAATGCTAAAAATAACTTAGTTGAAGTTAGGAAATACACATGTACACCTTGAAGATAAATATTTAAAAAAATCTACTTCAACATTAAATTCTCTCAAATGAATGTTTTCACAGATCATTCCAAGAAAAGAAGATACCATAGTGAAACAAGTTTTAAAAATACTGCATATTTTAGGGGTGCCTGGCTGGCTCAGCTGGTGGAGTGTGTGACTCTTGTGGTCTCCGGGTTATAGGTTCAAACACAATACTGGGTGTAGAGATCACTTAAAAAAAAAAAAAAACAACCACTTGCAACTATGTGGATGGAACTAGAGGGTATTATGCTAAGTGAAATTAGAGAAAGACAAATATCATATGACTTCACTCATATGAGGACTTTAAGACACAGAACAGATGAACACAAGGGAAGGGAAGCAAAAACAGGGAAGGGGACAAAACATAAAAGACTCTTAAATATGGAGAACAAACAGGGTTACTGGAGGGGTTGTGGGAGGGGGGATGGGCTAAATGGGGAAGGGGCATTAAGGAATCTACCCCTGAAATCATTGTTGCACTATATGCTAACTTGGATGTAAATTAAAAAACAAACAAACAAAAACCTGTGTATTTTAGTCCCCTCTCACAAATCCAAAAGCAATAATGTGATACTCAGGTAAAGTCCTATACAAGTGAAAGGCAAATACATATCTCACTTATGTGTAAAATCTTAAAAAACACAAAAAATTAACAGAAACAGAGAAAAGACTGGTGATTAACAGAGGTGTGGAGGGAAGGGGAATGGGTGAAAATGGTCAAAAAACACAAACTTCTAGTCATAAGATAAATATAAGGATGTAATATACAGTATAGTGAATATAATATTGTATTGTATATTTAAAAGTTGCTGAGACAGCTCTTAGAAATTCTCATCAGAAAAAAATATTTGTAACTGTGAGGTGATGCATATTAACTAAACTTCTTATGATAATCATTTCACAATATACTTAAGTCAAATTACATTGCACACCTTCAACTAATACAATATCATGTCACTTATCCTTAAATAAAACTGGAACAAAAAGAAAAAAAGTTAACACTTTCATTGTTCTTTCGTGGCACAATCAAGCATGAATAACATATTACTGATTAAAACTTCTGTATATAAATAGGAATAAAATCATTAAAAAGAAACATTCATCTAATTCTTCAAGAGAAACCATTGTATTTGTTTTACACCTGCCATAAGATGAGTCTCTTAATTTCTACCATTAAAAAAAAAAAAAAAAAAAAAAAGCAAAGTCCTACACATAGTGAAGGAACTCAACATTTCTCAAATTGTGACCATAAAATTATTTTCCCACGAAAATAATTAACATCCTAAGACACTAATGATTTATGGGTACACAATGGGAAATGCTACTCTAAGAAAAGACAAATTTTTATAGCTTTTCTAATTAGTTTGGAAATTCTACTATTGGAGATTGAAAATACAAGATCATTGTTAGTTGATTTTGATTCTATAATAACAGAAAGTGAGGTTGACTTCTCAACTCAAGTGCATTTTTTACAAAATAACAGATTCAAGACTAAAAAAGTATGAAAGGTTATAGAGTAAACCTTCTCCTTCTCCTGTTCCTTCAATACCCAATTCCTTAACCATGGGGAAATGGTCACCAGTTATTATTAGAGGTTCTGTTTTGTTTTTGCCAGTTGCATAGTATTTCACTCTCAGTGAACCATGGCCCTTGGGCCACATCCAGCCCACAGCTTCTGATTCATGTATAGCTTATAAACCAGGGATGGTTTCTTACACTTTTAAATAATTTCTAAAATGAAAAAAATATGCAACAGGGACTGTAAGTGGTCCACAAACCTAAAGGAGCATTAAAAGTTCAAAACATTTTAATGCTGCTGAAAAATTAAGCTGATAATGTAAACAATACCTTCACCTATTAAGGTCGAGCCAAAAAAGATGCATAAAAACTTCCTAAAATTATTAGTTACAAAGGAAATGTAAATGCCAAAATCAGTTTTTTGGCTTTTTTGAACAGCAGGCAAAAGTTTATTAGAGTAAAAGATCAGAAAGGAAGAACAGTAGGAAAGCTCTCTTTATAGAGGGGACATTCGAAAATGAATGCCCCAGAATTAAGTTTAAATAAGACCTCATATTTATTCAAACTAGATCACAGCTGGATCTGTGACCAAAAACCATAAAAGAGAAAACAAAACCATATGCTTTCCAGCTGTATTTAACATATTGCTAAACTATTATGTGAATCCAACCAATATTCATCTTCAAACTCTGAAACACTAGAATACAAATAAAATTGTGGTCTATTCTTCATTCAGATATCCAAAAGAAATTAAAATAATGGCAAAACTAACCTGTGTTAAAAGGGTTTGTTGAGGTTGCTGTAACTGCAAATAGAAAAAAAACAAGAAAGATCAATTGAAATTGTTTCACAGATGCTTTATATAAGGAAAAATTCCTATTAAGTCGGTACTTCATTTCTAATTAAGAAATATGGTAAAAAATACCAGAAGTCATTAGGTGTAAGGTTTCCTACAACTATTTCTTTTTTTTCCTACAACTATTTCTAAGCGTAGATCTGATATATAACTAACTCATTCAGTGCAACAACCTGGCTGCCTCCATGAGCACAGCATGCAACTCTTCATCTCGGGGTTTTAAGCATGAGCCCACACTGGGTGTAGAGACTACTTAAACATAAAATTTTTAGGGGTGCCTGGGTGGCCACTGAGCTTCTGACTTTGGCTCTGGTCATGATCTCGCAGTAGTGGTTTAGAGCCCTACACTGGGCTCTGCACTGACAGCAAGATCCTCTGTCTCCCTCTCTCTGCCCCTCCCCTGCTCTCTCTCAAAAATAAACGTTAAAACAAACAAACAAACTCCTTAACGAAAGGGGTGTCTCGGTGGCTCAGTCAGTTGAGTGTCCAATTGTTGATCTCCACGGAGGTCAAGATCTCATGGTTCATGAGATCAAGCCCTGCATCAGGCTCTGTGCTGGCCATGTGGAGCCTGCTTGGGATTCTCTCTCATTACACTTCCCCCACTCACTTGCTCTCCTCTCTCTCAAATAAACATTTTTTTTAATCTTAAAAAAAACGAAAACCAACTAATTCGTTCAATAAAGAAATTGATCTTTTATCTTATTTCATAAGAGTAACACCCACCAAAAAACCCCATGAGACCCTAGACAGGAAAATTTCTAGTTCTACCACGTTAATCACTGTGCTACAGAAATGATTAAATATCATCAGTATGCTACCTGTATCAAAAATATCATCGGCTATCTATTTGCATCTGGCTGACTCAGTTAGTAGTGCGTGTGACTCTTGATCTCAGGGTCCTGAGCCTTAGCCACATGTTTGGGTGTAGAAATTACTTAAGAAATATATCATTGACTATCTACATGATACATCTGATAAAGGATAAATTCCCCATACATATGAATGACTCACACAGCAACTCACACCAAAAAACAATCTTATTAAAAAATCGGCAGAGGATCCAGACATTTTTTCCAAAGACATACAGATAGATGAAATGACACATGAAAAGATGTTCAACATCATGCATCATCAAGGAAATGCAAATCAAAGCTACAACGAGCTATCACTTCACACCTGTCAGAATGGCAAATTAAAAAACACATGAAATTAAGTGTTGGCAAGAATGTGGAGGAACTGTCATGTACTGCTGGTGGAATGTGAACTGATACAGCTACTGTGGAAAACAGCATGGAGGTTCCTCATAAAATCAAAAATAGAAATACCATATAATCCAATAATTCCACTATTGGATATTTACCCAAAGAAAACAAAAACACTAATGTGAAAAGATATATGTACCTCTAGGTTTACCACAGCATTATTTACAAGCCAATATATGGAAGCAACCACACACACACACACACACACACACACACACACTCACACACACAGAGGAATATTACATAGCCACAAAAAAGGATGAACTTGTGCCATATCAGACAATACAGATGGACCTAGAGACTATTATGCTAAGTGAAATATGTCAGACTGAGAAAGACAAATACATGATTTCACTCGTAAGTGGATTAGAAAAAAATGAATGAACAAAAAGGAGAATCAGAGCTATAAACACAGAGAACTGATGGCTGCCGGAAAGGAGGAGGTTTGGGCAAAATGAGTGAAGGGAAGAGGGAGATTCAAACTTTTAGTTACGGAATGATTAGGTCACAGGAATGAAAAGGCACAGCATAAGGGGGAGCTTGGATGGCTCAGTTGGTTAAGAGTTCAACTCTTGATTTCAGCTTAGGTCACAATCTCACAGTTTGTGAGAGTGAGTTCCACGTGTGGCTCTGTGCTGACAGGGCAGAGCCTGCTTGGGATTCTCTCCCACACTTGAGAGCAAGCAAACATGCACATTCCCTCTCTCTAAAAATTAACATTCATAAAAATAAACATTAAGGGGCGCCTGGATGGCTCAGTTGGTAGGCGTCCGACTTTGGCTCAAGTCATGATCTCACAGTTCATGAGTTCGAGCCCCGCATCGGACTCTACGCTGACCACTCAGAGCCTGGAGCGTGCTTCGGATTCTGTGTCTCCCTCTCTCTCTGCTCCTCCCCTGCTCACACTCTGTCTCTCTCTCAAAAATAAATAAACATTAAAAAAATTTTTAAAAATCTGAATGAAGGTTCAAAAAACTGAAGAAGTTCCTAGTTTATAGTTCTCTTACATTACATTTTACAATAGTGTTGTAAAAGCTTGCCGAAGATAGAATATGGGTCGTCAGTCTTTACATCAGACTTCAGTTCCTCCATTTGGAATTCAGAAAGAGGAGGGATCCTGAAGAAATCCTATGTGGAACATACTTTGACACCTACTGTGTTATAAAATGTATCATCAGATGTGCCTTGAGAATAGTAAATGTAACATTAAAAAAAGTTGCTGGCTATAAAAAAAATTTTTTTTAAAAAAAAGCATAGCATAAGGAACACAGTCACTGTTGTTATAATAGCAATGTAACAAGACACATGGTAGCCACATTTGCGGTGAACGTAGCATAATGTATAAATTTGTCACACTGTTAAGTTGTATACCTGAAATTAATGTAACAAATGTGTGTCAACTATACTCAAAAAGAAAAGCTCAGCCTAATAAAAGAAAATAAAATTAGGGGTGCCTGGGTAGCTCAGTCAGTTGAGAGTCCAACTTCGGCTCACGTCATGATCTCACGGTTCTTGGATTCAGGCCCACATCGGGTTCTATGCTGACAGATCAGAGCCTGGAGACTGCTTTGGATTCTGTGTCTCCCACTCCGTCTGCCACTCCCCCACTCACGCTTCATCCATCTCTCTCTCAAAAAAAAAAAAAAAAAAAAAAAAAAAATCACAGGCTATCTAATTCATATATATGCCCCTAAAATGAGAAGCCTTCTCAGATTTGCCACATGCATGGGGACCATAAGGGACCATACACTCTGACATCGTTTTTCTGGCAATAGTAAAGGATAACACTCATTACCAGAAAATACAAGGAATTGGTGTAAAAAGAAAAAAATTTAAATTATGGAACAGAAAGTTGACTTAAGCTAGGATAAAAGAATCTATGTGGGGTCCTATTCAAAGCACCCGGCTTACCTGGGGTTACCATGTATTAGAGGTTAAATCTACCAAATTATTTTTTCTCTAAGTCAAGAATAAACAATGGCATTTTTTAAGGCAATAGCATTTGAGCCTTTCATTTTCATATGGCTCAACCTAACACATAATCTTTAATGATAAACTTCATAACAGTAATAAAATAAGTCTAAGGATATTTTTGAAAAGCAGGTAGCCAACTCTGACATCAACCTCTTGCCAAATTTTTACAAGTTTACATCAATATTAGGGGGATAGTATAACCTTCAGTGAAAGTGCAATGCTTCTGAAGCCCCAAAGGACTTGGCCAAGAATGAAATTGGGTCATGGATCCACTAGGGACAAGACCTTATGGATAAGAAGCCTCATGTTTATCTAGTGTTTTTGGATCTAAGTTTTTGGTCCTTCTCTCATATCCCCTTTTCCCCTCCTGATTGCTATACTTTCCTGAAGCTATCAACACTGAGAAGAAAGAAGACCACCTCTACTCTTAAAAAGCCTTGAGTGGCTGCTTAGGCTAGAACCTATCTAGATTTCAGCAGGGCAAACTCTTTTCTCCTTGACATGCCTCTCCTTGGGTTCATTTTTTCTTAGCTTTTTCTATCATCACAGATATAAGACTCCATAGAACATAATTATAGAACAAGACTAGGGAAAAAGGGCTAAAAAAAACTTCCTTTTTCCCTACGTCGGGAGTTTTCAAATTGTCAAAATGTGCTATGAGAGTAGGAATGGGAAAATACAACGGGAGGCTTCTACCCACTTTCAACAGCTCTATTTTAATATTTTATATTTTATATATTGGGTTTCAATACACGATTTCATTAGGTGAAAATAGAGAGGATTCTGTTGCTTTAAAAAAAATAAAGGCTCACAGGGTGCCTGCCTGGCTCAGTTGGTAGAGTGTGCAACTCTTGACCTCAGAATCGAGACTCAAGTCCCACACTGGGTATAGAGCTTACATTAAAAAAATAAAATAATAAAATCAATAAAAATAAAAAATAAAGGCTCAAAGCCAGTGGTCTATCTACAGCTTAGGTTTCAAATGAGAAAAAGGACCTTTTCATTTTCACATGGGGTCTAATACAGCACAGTAGGGCTAGGTGCTCCAGACAGAAGTACTGGGCCACTGACTCAGTAACAGATTCTTTCCAGATTATCCTCTGCATGCTTTCTCAGAAACATGTGACAAAAATGGCTGCTTGCTGAAGATTTCAATTTCCACAGGACACCTCTCCTACCTTCCTCTCCCTAGGAGACATTCCTTTTAACCTACCTCATTTCCCCACCCCAAAAGAATTCAAATCACACATTAATGTAGCTGAAAGGAAATAAAATCTGTATAAATTGAATCTGGGACAAATGGCTTTTTAAAAATCAGTTTTTAATATGGAAAATATAAACTAACCTGCTGTTGCACACTATACAAGGCCTGCTGAGGTTGTGAATATTGCTGGAAAAAAATTTTTTTTCAAAGAAAAATATGGATGTTAGTTTTATTCATTCTCAAAAAGTGATATACATATATACAAATACATAAACAAAATTATACTAAATAGAAATTTTCTTGAACAGCTTAACTTGATGAAAAATAAGCAAAAGATGTAAGGACTATCCGTTTTAAGAATTCTGACCATGCAAATGCACTGCTCCATATATCTTAGCATATATAGTAATTTTAATCACCTGAAAAATAAGCATAATAAAACCCCACAATTATTAAGTCTTTAAAAAATGAAAGTACCTACTGTGGCTACACAGAATTAATAGTTTTCTATGTCACATATTAAAAGCCAACAAAGGGGGTGCCTGGGTGGCTCAGTCGGTTGAGCGTCCAACTTCGGCTCAGGTCATGATCTTACAGTCTGTGAGTTCGAGCCCCGCGTCAGGCTCTGTGCTGACAGCTCAGAGCCTGGAGCCCGTTTCAGATTCTGTGTCTCCCTCTCTCTCTGCCCCTCCCTTGCTCATGCTCTGTCTCTCTCTGTCTCAAAAATAAATAAAAACACTTAAAAAATAAATAAATAAAAGCCAACCAAGGAGTGCCTGGGTGGCTGAGCTGGTTGAGCATCCAATTCTTGGTTTTGGCTTAGATCGTGATTTTACAACAGCCCCGAGTTGGGCTCTGTGCTGACAGCGTGGAGCCTTCTTGGGATTCTCTTTCTCTCTCCTCCTCTCTAACCACCCCCCCACTACTCACGCTCTCTCGCTGTCAAAATAAATAAACTTAAAAAAAATAAAGAGATTCACCTGTTGCAATGCAGCTGCTGCAGCTGCAGCTTGTTGCTGCAGCGCCGCAGTCTGAGTTAACTGATAGTTTGCTGGGGTTTGTGTCGTAAGGCCTGCTGCTGCTAATGCAGTTTGCTGTGTGTAAATGGTAGGAGATGCTCCAAGGAGTGATGGCTGTTGAACACCCAACGCAGCTAAAATGAGATTAAAAAGGAAAGAAAAGAAAAACATTATTTGGATCCTTCCTAGGAATCTTCCATAAGTACTTAGTTATGAATAATGTTGTAATTGCTTAGTAATAACCTAAAGCAGAATTTGAGTAAAGCTTGTTAAACTGAACTGATTCAAGTACCGTCCCAGATCCCAGTGGCTTTGTACTTAATGTTGATGTCATGATTGAAAACATAATTCTATAAAATCAAACTGCACAATGAACACAACCAACCTTACCTAGATCAAAAGTCTAAAGTACTCTTAAGTAGTATTTTCAGGAAAAAAATGCAGAAAATAAATTGTCTTATTTTACTAATCTAGAATTTACTGTTTCATCTTCAAGAAGATGAAAATCATATATTATAGGCAGTGTTGCTGCAAGTTATCCACCTATAACTTTCTACTGGACAAAATGTTCATGTATTTCTACTTTGCATTAAAGATTTATAAAACTAGGGGCACCAGGCTGGCTCAGTTGGTAGATGGGATTCTTTGTCTCGGGGTTGTAACCTCGGAGTCCCATGTTGGGTGCACATTAGTTAAAAATAACATCTTAAAGGGGCATACCTGGGTGGCTCAGTCGGTTAAGTGTCTGCCTTCATTCTGGCTAGGGTCGTGATCCAAGGGTCATGGGATTAGGCCACATGTCAGGCCCATACTGAGCCCAGAGCCTGCTTGGGGTTCCTTCTCTCCCTCCCTCCCACTCTCTCTCTCTCTCCCCCCGTACTCTGCCCTTCTCCCCAACTCCTGTGCTCTCTTTCAAAACAAAACAAAACAAAAAAGATTTAGAAAATACTAAATAACGAGGAAATAATAAACCAGGAAATACACCAAAGCAACACTTTAAAATTGTTGCACTACTTTATGGGACAATGCGACAAAATTAACCACAGCAACTTAAAATTACCACCTGATTAAACCAAATTGGGGAAAGAACTCAGAAGGACAGATTTAGGTATGTAATTATTTAATGTATGCTTAGAGCTAAGATTTTACTTGAAGCTTTCATGCAATTCCACTGAATGCAAAAATGCAATCAATTAAACACTGCAATCTAAAAAATAAAATAAAAATTGCATCTAGCACTATCCTTCCCAAAATTGGATCTCCTTGTACAATGACTAGTTCCCCGGGACATTAAAGTCTGAAAGCAAAGAAAAAAGGGTCCAAGGTTTAAAAAGCTGAAGAAACGGGCACCTGACCGTCTAAGCTGGTAAAGCATGCGACTCTTGATCTCGGGGTCATGAATTCAAGCCCTACAATGGACACAGTGCTTACATTAAGAGAAAAAAAAAAAGTTGGGGCACCTGGGTGGCTCAGTGGCTCAGGTGATTGAGCAGCTCTTTTTTTTTTTTTTTTAATGTTTTTATTTTTGAGACAGAGAGAGACAGAGCATGAGCAGGGGAGGGGCAGAAAGAGAGGGAGACACAATCTGAAGCAGGCTCCAGGCTCTGAGCTGTCAGCACAGAGCCTGACATGGGGCTTGAACTCACAGACCGCGAGATCATGACCTGAGCTGAAGTCAGACACTCAACCGACTGAGCCACCCAGGCGCCCCGAGCAGCTCTTAATATATGCTCAGGTCATGATTTCAAGGTCCTGGGATGGAGCCCTGCATCAGGCTATGCACTGACAGCAAGGAGCCTGCTTGGGATTCTGTCTCCCTTTCTCTGCTCCAAACACACTCACATGCACCACCTGCCTTTCAAAATAAATAAACTCTAGGGGCATCTGGGTTGCTCAGTGGGTTGAGCATCCAACTCTTGGTTTCAGCTCAGGGCAGGGTCTCACAGTTCAAGGAACTGAGTCCCATGTCAGTCTCTGCAATGACAGAGCAGAGCCTCCTTGGGATTTTCTCTCTCTCCCTCTCTCTGCCCTTCCTCACTTGAGTGTGCCTGTGCACACACACTCTCTCTCAAAATAAATAAACTTTAAGTAAACTTTAAAAAAAGTATATGAAACTTTTTAAAAAGTATAGGAAACAATGAATTAAGCACATAATTTTACTCAGAACCTTTAATGTGCCAACTAAGCATTAGGAACCTCAAAAGATTGCCATAAAAGTAGTATTTACTCACGGAACACACTCTTTTACAAAGCATCTTGCTTGTATCTGAAAATACATATCTGTAAAATATCTGGGAAAAATGCTGCCCTATAACTATTAACACCCTTATACAAAGAATAGTATTTTCCTGTACAGGAAGAGAACAGAGAACATTAATGAACTAAACAAAGCACCTAATCTAGAATATCCCAGAAAATCTTTAGAAGTGTGAGGTCCATTATCAGTCATTTAAAAGTTCAAATTAATTTTACTTAAAACAAACCAACGACAAAGCAAAGCAAAAACAAAAATCTCAGAAATTATATTTGTCATTCTTATAAATTACAAACGACTCCCTGCAAAACATACAGATCGTTAAAAATTTAAAAAGAGGGGGGAGGAGAACCTAAGGGGGGAAAAAAGTTCTAAATGTCCTAAATCCTTACCACATTAATCTTCTTTCATTTTTAAGTCGTTTTGTCGTTCTGTTTTTAAGTAAGTGAGATATCACAGATGGGCAGAAAGGAGAAACCAGGCCTAACTACATGAATTTAAATAGAAGTTTAAATAAAAGTAAGGGCAACTAGGTGGCTCAGTCAGTTAAGCATCAGACTTCAGTTCAGGTCATGATCTCACAGTTTGTGAGTTCAAGCTCCTCTGTCAGCTCAGAGCCTGAAGCCTGCCTCAGATTTTGTGTCTCCCTCTCTCTCTCTGCTCCTCCCCTGCTTGTGCTCTTTTTCTCTCAAAAATAAGTAAATAGGAGCACCTGGGTGGCTCAGTCAGTTGAGCGTCTGTCTTCGGTTCAGGTCATCATCTCATGGTTCGTGGGTTTGAGTCCCACATTAAACGCTCTGCTGTCAGCTCAGAGCCCACTTCAGATCCTCTGTACCCCTTTCTCTCTGCCCCTCCCCGACTAGAGCACACTCTTACTCTCTCAAAAATAAACATTAAAAATAAATAAGTAAATAAACATTAAAAAAAGAGATTTAAATAAAAGTGGAGAATCTCTTAATGCTAGCCCAAGTTCAAAATGAAGTTAACTGCATTGAGAAAAAAAGGTACTGAAATCTAGGATGTAAGTTCTAATCAGTGGATCCTGTTAACCTTTTATTTTTTTTTTTGATCCTGTTAACCTTTTAAAATTGTATGCAAAATTGCAAACAAGAAAGTCCAAAGCTTTCCTCCATTTTAAAGAGAATTACAGACCCAAAAAAGGTTAAGAACTGCTGTTCTAGGATAACAGAAGCCAGATACTCATTGAACACAAGATAAGGACCATAGCGAAAATTATTTGTGTTTTAAATTCTAAGATTGGCGTGTTACACATTTGACAAAAGTGGCAGCAAGGATTCAATTATCATACTCATCTCCTTCACCTACCTGTTGTGTGACCTCAGATCTGCTCTGTTTCATTCTGTTAGTACCAATTTCCAGAACCCTGGATGTTGCCACAGCAGAATGGCGCAAAGCCAGGATCTCAGAAAGTCTGGTTTCTTTTCTTAAAGCTTTTCTAGGTGTTCTGAATCCTGGCAGCATACACAGCAGCCTACCATAAGTAGGTAGGACGACAGACACATCTCTTTTTCACCGTTACCAATCAGTGTGATAACTCAGAAACTACAAAAAAATTAAGGTGACTCCTGAATAATGTGGGGGTTAAAGGTGCTTGACCTCCTCAAACAGTGAAAAATCCACATAAAACTTTTGATTCCCCCCAAACTACTTCCAACAGACTAGTGGTTTGGGATAAAATATTCCTAAAGAAATTCCAATTAGCTAATTTGTTGATGACATTATTTTTCTAGGACCTCAATACAGTGTTAGGTCTATGTAAGCCATTCACATATAGGGAACCAGTCGGTTAAACATACTGATGTCTTGATAGTTGAAAAGAAAACAGAGATGCCTCGCTGGCTTAGTTGGTAGAGTGAGCAACTGCAACTCAATCTCAGGGTCATGAGTTCAAGCCCCACAATGGGGGCTTACTTTAAAAAAGGTGGAGTGGTGCCTGGGTGGCTTTGTCAGTTAAGCATCCAACTCTTGATTTCAGCTCAGGCCACGATCTCATGGTTTCTTAGATGGAGCCCAACATCAGGTTCCATGCTGGTTGGGATTCTCTCTCACTCTCTCTGCCCCTCCCCCGCCTGATCTCTCAAAATAAAGAAACTTTTTAAAAAATGTGTTAAAAAAAAAATTCCATACACATATATTAGCAGTCAGTGATTGGACCAACACGTAGTCATAAAAGTTTGTCCCTCCTATGTTTTCTAATTATAATTTCTCCCTGAATTTTCCATTGTAGGATTACTGTTTAAAGATTTTTGGAAGAAAACAAAGTAGCATAAAGTGATACACTAAAATGAGGAGAAAGAAAACTATGTGGCATAGAAAAAGTATAAAGCTCAGTTTTATTAAAAATTATTTCAGGGGGTGCCTGGTTAGCTAAGTTGGAAGAGCATACAACTCTTGATCTTGGGGTCGATTTCAACCCCCACATTGGGTGTACAGAGGTCACTTAAATAAATCAATAACCTTAAAAAAATTAATTCAGGATTGATGTAACCCACCAGAATTCAGGACACGTGTTAATGGTATTTACAAACCACTAAAAGCTTAGGTCCTGTATCGTATTTTTTCCTTTAAAACTTTTTAAGGGGTGGCGGAAGACTTCTTAAGAAATCTTACCTGGCTCAGTTAGTTAAGCATCTGACTCTAAATTTTGGCTCAGATCATGATCTCACTGTTTGTGGCACGGAGCCCCATGTTGGGCTCTGTGCCGGCAGCGTGAAGCCTGCTTGTGATTCTCTCACCTTCTCTCTGCCGCTCCCCCACTCACATGTGCGCTCGCTCTCTCTCTCTCTCTCTCTCAAAATAAACTTTAAAAAATAAAAACTACTAATAGCCTACTGCTGACTGAAAACCTTACCAGTAACATGAATGGTTAGGATATTTTGTACATAATTGTATGCTGTATTCTTACAATAAAGCTAGAGAAAAAAGAATCATAAGGAAAATACATTTACAATACTGTACTTATCAAAAAAAACTGCACAGAAGTGGACTCACACAGTTCCACCCCTGTTGTTCAAGGGTCAATACCTGTTGGTAATGAAGGGTTCAACTGCTAGGAGAAATTTATGGGAAGGAAATTTATATTCTATTGGTTGTATCACACCACTAGCTAGTTAATTCAAATTTTGTGAAATCACTGTGCATGTGGTTGTGGCCTTTATGTATCTGTGATATAGCTCTTTTTTTTCCTAATGTTTATTTTTGAGGGACAGAGCATGAGTGGGGGAGGGGCAGAGAGCGAGGGAGACAGAATCTGAAGCAGGCTCCAGGCTGAGCTGCCACCACACAGCCCGAAATGGGGCTCAAATTCACAAACCGCGAGATCATGACCTGAGCCAACGTTGGACACTTATACTGACTCAGCCATCCTGGTGCCCCAATACAGTTCTTGTTAAAAATCATTAGAGACTTTATTCTGAATAAAATATATTTCATTATTAATGCTCCCCTTTTTTGTGGTTATCTGAGAAACTATCCTTGAATATTTTTAATTTTTTAATGTTTTTATTTATTTTTGAGATAGAGAGAGAGAGAGAGAGAGCACTTACGAGCAGGAAAGGGGCAGAGAGAGGGGGAGACACACAACCCAAAACAGGCTCCAGGCTCTGAGATGTCAGCATGGAGCCCAGCACAGGGCTTGAACTCAAGAACTGCGAGATCATGACCTGAGCCAAAGTCAGATGCTTAACAAACTGAGTACCCAGGAGCCCCATATCCTTGAATATTTGTAGACAGAATTTTTTCCAATCATCCACAATGGGACAGTCTGTTCATTTATCTATTATCTGATTCAATATGATTGCTGAAGGTCTTGTAACCCTTCTGAAACAGATAAGCTTTTCAGAGTGTTATCAGTACTTTCATTGACAAACCTATGAAATGAGCCCTAAACCACATAAATAAGTAAATTTAAGGACTAAGCTTTCTTAAACCTTTAAGAACTGTAAATTTTATCATTTCCTAAAACATAAAATCAGTTTCATATGACTGAAAAACACTTGTGTTATGACATACTAATAATTAGTTATCACTGTTGTATTTTAAAATCCTTATTGTGCTCTATCTTTACTAAGAGGAGTCATCCTGAGATAATAAAATTCACAACCTCAAGCTGGTATCAGATACTTCCTTTTTTCACCTTATGCAAAATTTAAAGCATTGGTCAAGCAATGATTCATCCTTTGAAATTTCCACCTACCAACTATGTTCAAAAAGCAATCTATTTAGAGAGAAAAACAGCATGAATATATGGGGGATTTTCTTCATAACTTGTGGATTTATAAAGTACTTACACACCCAGTTTTAAATCAAGTGAACAAATCTTTTAAATGTCATCTTTCGATACCCTTTTAAGACCAGATTTCACACAACTACAAAACCTCTGATGCTCCTATGTGCAGATAACTATTTTAAAATTGGATACCTCATTGATCAATGCATTCCTGTGGCTTTCAAGGTTCTACTCTAAGCCCATGATGTACCCACTGATTAGAAATATTCACTACCTTTTAAGAATAATAGATTAGGGCATTAAGAATAAGAAATTAAGGGGGGGGGAGAATAAGAAATTAAAGAAGTCAAATGCACAAATTTCCCTTTATAAAATAAATGAATTTGTGGGTAACATTAAAAAAAATAAGGCACAACATAGTATTTTAAATACATTCTAAGTATTGTATGCTTCTATAACTGCATTGTTTGATACATTAGCCACCAGCCATACGTGGCAATTTTAATTTAAATTCGTGAAAATTCGGTGTGTCTGGGTGGCTCGGTTGTTTAAGCAACAGACTCTCAATTTCGGCTCAGGTCATGATTTCGCAGTTCACGAGACTGAGCCTCACATCACACTCTGCACTGTCAGCCCAGAGCCTGCTTGGGACTCACTCACTCTCTCTCTCTCTCTCTCTGCCTCTCATCAGCTTGTGTACACGCTCTATCAGTCAATTAGTGAAAATTAAATAGAATTAGAAATTCAGTTCCTCAGTCACAATAACATTATTTTTTTTAATGTTTATTTTTGGGAGTGTGAGCAGGAAGGGGCAGAGAGAGAGAGAGGGAGAGATGGAGGGAGGGAGAGAATCCCAAGCAGGCTCCCCACTGTCAGCACAGAGCCTGATGCGGGGCTCACAAACTGTGAGATCATGACCTGAGTTGAAATCAAGAGCCTGATACTTAACCAACTGAGCAACCCAGGTGCTCCTCATAGTAACCACATTTAAAGTACTCAACAGCCCCATGTGGCCAGTGGCTACCAAATCAGGCAATGAAGATAAATACCCATCAAAAAAGAAAGTTCTTCTCAGTGATCAGTGCTATTCCCTAAGAAAAAGGCAAAGCCTTAACTAATTATCTGTTTTACGGTTTTCTTATAATCTCTATAAAGATTAATACCCTTGAAGACAACTGCTTTTCCATTCTTTTGACGTGCCAAGGAATTGATAAGTTGTGATCCTGGCTATAATCTCCTCCAGCTATTATTCAAATAACTGTTCGTCAACAATGATTTCCCTTTCAGGCAGTTGAAGACACTATTCATAATGTCCTATGATTTCTTCTATCCTTAATTGCCTCTGATATTTACCTGATTTTCAGCCCTGTTTCTTTCAAGGAGTCTTGTACGATCCAAAGTTAATATTCAAGCTTTCAAGATTACTTCCAGGGGCGCCTGGGTGGCTCAGCTGGTTAAGCATCTCTTGATCTTAGCTCAGGTCATGATCTCATGGTTCGTGAGATCAAGCACCACCTGCCCCTGCCACCTCAAGCTCTCTCTCTCAAACAACAAAAACTTTTTTTCACTGTTACTTTCAATACATTTTCAGCTATAATAGACTAAAATTATTTCCCAGATCATAAAACACATAGTGGAAGAGAAGTCACAACTGCATAAACAGAAGTGGCATGCTCAAGTTAGGACAGAGAGATGGGGCACTCACTGGTTTATAATCTGATATGTTAATGCAGCTCTCACTGAATAAGAGCACAGGTAAGGCATATTCAGGGTGGGGTGGAGGGGGAGGGGTTGAGCCTTAATAGATTTTATGTGCATTTTTCTTTACTTTTAGGATAAGGTTTTAGAGACTACCCGCTATTACACAGTACTAGTAGTGCTTAAAGAGGGTTAAGCCAGGGGTGCCTGGGTGGCTCAGTCAGTTAAGTGTTTGACTTTAGCTCAGGTCATGATCTCGTGGTTTGAGAGTTCGAGCCCCACATCGGGCTCTATGCTGACATCCCAGAGCCTGGAGCCTGCTTCAGATTCTGTGTTTCCCTCTCTCACTGAACCCTCCCCTGCTTTCACTCTCTCTCAAAAACAATAAACAAATAAATTTTTTAAAGCAGGGTTAAGCCAACACCAGTAGCAATTCTTTCCTACCAAATCAGTTATAAACATCCAAGTCTGTCTAGGGATGACTAAGATAAGTGAAGTATACATACTATATCAACTATTACTCATTTGAAAAGGACCTTGAATGTTGGAATTTAATAATTTGAGCTGCTGACTCAAGAGATTAGGGTTTTAAAAGATGACTACTGGGCAAGAATAAAGAGGTAGAAAAAATGGGATCGTATTTAAAACTGCATTGATATTAGCTTCAGTCACCTGTGTAAAAGCACATTATCACTATATTTTTAACTCCTAAACCAGTTCGTGTTCCTCTATGGACAAAATGTAGTCATTTTACAAAGAGGTGTAAGAAATAGGTGACAAACTGGTTAGAATATGCTAAATCATTCCCAATACTTCAAAATTATGATTATAAACATATACAAATGTAAGTATTTTCAATCAAATCTAAAAACTACCCCTAGTCAATAATAAGGGCTAAAGATTCAATCAGTAGGGCACAGGACTGGCTCAGTAGTGGAGCGTGCAACTCTCAATCCTGAGGTGGTGAGTTCAAGCCCCACATTGGGTATAGAGAGTACTTAAAAAGTAAAAATAAATAAAAATAAATAAATCTCTCATAAACATTCAATCAGTGGTTGGCCAGCAATCTCTATCAATGTCTCTTTATACACAGAAAACTGTTAAAACTTTGAAACATAAAAGTTCTGGAACCAAATTAAGAATGTCACTGAATACATACCATAGCACTTCAGTTAGAAAATGGAAAGAAAAAAAAAAAAAGGGAAAATATTAAGAACAATTATTTCAGGGGGCCTGGATGGCTCCCTCAGTTCAGCATCCAACTCTTGGTTTCACTTCAGGTCATGATCTCAAGGTTTGTGAGTTCAAGCCCTGTACTGGGGCTCCAGGCTGACAGTGTGGAGCCTGCTTGGGACTCTCTCCCTCTCTCTCTCTCTGCCCCTCCCCCATTTGTGCGCCCATGCTCCTCCGTCTCTTAAACAGACACACACACACACGCACGTGTGCACACACACAATTATTTCAGTGTGGAAGAAATGAGATTTGGACTGGAAAGACAGAACATCTTGAATACCATCATCCCAAGAAGTTTGAAATAAATTCTAAAAGTACTTGAAGATACTTTTGCAGATAAGAGAAAAATGGAAAATATAATGAACCACAATTCTGATGTGCTAACATGGACTCTCTTGTGATGTTCTATAAGACCTAAGCAAATTTCTTCACCTTTCTGGGCCTCAAATTCCTTATCTGTTAGAGAAAGGAGTTGAGACAGAATCTAGCTCAGGTTTTATCCAGGTTTGAAAAATTCTGTGATTTAGACAGAAATTATGCTTTAGGAATATGACATCTGACATACACATTGGAGCAGAGAGAGAAATAACAAGTAGCCTATCCAGTAAATAAAAGAAGAAAGCAAATAAAAACAATTAGAACTAAATAAAGAATAATGAAGAACAATGCCACCAAGTGACAGATGGGAAAAAGAACTTTTTCACTGGAGGCGCCTGGGTGGCTCATTCAGTTAAGCATCCAACTTTGGCCCAGGTCACGATCTTGTGCTTTGTGTGTTCGAGACCCATGCCGGGCTCTGTGCTGACAGCTCAGAGCCTGAAGCCTGCTTCGGATTCTGTGTTTCCCCCTCTCTCTGCCCCTCCCATGCTCATGCTCTGTATTTCTCTCTCAATAATAAATAAACGTTAAAAAATATTTTTAAAAAGAACTTTTTGACTTAAAGATCTATGGTAAGCACCCTGGATTGGGTTTGAGAAAAGTATGGAAAGTCCTGAAAGTTAGGTGAGAGACTCTGGTATATGAACTGTAAGCAAGAGAAAGCTGCTTGGTGGCAGTTATTCAAACGTGAAGTGCCCAGGGCCTAAATGTAAAATAAGAGTATACCTGAGGCATTTTCAAAGGGGAAAAAAGTCATGATTTGATATTTGATTGAATATGGGGGATAAAGAAAAAGAAAATCAAAGATGACAGATGATGACACCTAGGAATTAGTAACATTTTAAGTGAATATGCAAGGTTTTGTTTTTTTTTTTTTAATTTTTTTTTTCAACGTTTTTTTTTTATTTATTTTTGGGACAGAGAGAGACAGAGCATGAATGGGGGAGGGGCAGAGAGAGAGGGAGACACAGAATCGGAAACAGGCTCCAGGCTCCGAGCCATCAGCCCAGAGCCTGACGCGGGGCTCGAACTCACGGACCGCGAGATCGTGACCTGGCTGAAGTCGGACGCTTAACCGACTGCGCCACCCAGGCGCCCCAATGCAAGGTTTTTTTTAATGTTTATTTATTTTTGACAGAGAGAGAGAGAGACAGAGCATGAGTGGGGGAGGAGCAGAGAGAGAGGGAGACACAGAATCTGAAGCAGGCTCCAGGCTCTGAGCTGTCAGCACAGAGCCCAATGTGGGGCTTGAACTCACAGACTGCAAGATCATGACCTGAGCTGAAGTCGGATGTTTACCTGACCGAGCCACCCAGGCGCCCCTGAATATGCTCAGTATTAAAACTAATCAGGAGTGCCTGGGTGGCTCAGTTGGTTAAGCACCCGACTTCAGCTCAGATCATGATCTCACAGTTTTTGAGTTCGAGCCCCTAATCAGGCTGTGTGCTGACAGCGCAAAGCCTGGAGCTCGCTTTTGGATTCTGTGTCTCCTTCCCTCTCTGCCCCTCCCCCACTTGTGCTCTGTCTCTCAAAAATAAATAAATGTAAAAAAAAAAAATTAAAAAAAAAAACTGATCAGAAACAATTCAAATACTCATCTTCACTTTTACAACAGATTTCAACAATACAACACAATTGTGCATGCTTTTACTTAAGTTTTACTTAAGTCATCTGCATGAATGCAATGAAATTTTCCTTTCAGTGTTAGCTGAGAATTTTCAAAGTTAGTAAAAATGCTAAAAATATCCTAGAAAATGGAATAGCATAGTCTTTAACTGAACAAAACTATGTTAAGTTATATAACAGAAGAGTAGCAATTTTTTAAAGCTATTTATTTAGAGAGAGAGGGGGGGAGAGGATGCATGCCAAATGCAGGGGAGGCAGAGAGAGGGAGACAATCCCAAACAGGGCTGGAACCCAGGAACAGTGAGATCATGACCTGAGCCGAAATAAAGAGCTGAAAGATTAACCAACTGAGGCACCCAGGTGCCCCAAGTGTACTAATTTTCATATTGCTCTCAAAATAAAATGAGTCAGGGGGTGCCTGGGTGGCTCAGTCAGTTAAGTGCCCAACTTCAGCTCAGGTCATGATCTAGCAGTTTGTGGGTCGAGCCCCACATCAGGCTCTGTGCTGACACCTCGGAGCCTGGAACCTGCTTCGGATTCTGTGTCTCCCTCTCTCTCTGCTCCTCCACCATTTGTGCTCTGTCTCTCAAAAATAAATAAATGTGAAAAAAAAGACAGAAAATGAGTCAGAAATATAAGCACAAAAATAAAATACTTAATTCAAGTTGAATTATTCAGTTAACCTTTTTCTGTTCCATGATCATCTAATTTATGACAGTGGCCTCTGATACTACTATGTGTATTTCGTTTTTTCAATAGAGTAAAAAGTGACACCTACACTATTGCCTTAAGTCCTTATATGTCCTTTGTTAAAATTTTTTTCTTAAATTGTATTTGAAGCTGCCAGGAGAAAACTTAAAGCACTGTAATTAGGTTAGAATGTTCTCCATTGAGGGGCACCGGGCTGGCTCATTAGTGGAGCATCTAATTCATTTTTTTTTTTTAATGTTTATTTACTTTTGAGACAGAGACAGAGCGCAAGCAATGGAGGGGCAGAGAGAGGGGGAGACACAGAATCTGAAACAGGCTCCAGGCTCTGAGCTGTCAGCACAAAGCCCGACACGGTGCTCGAACCCACAAGCCGTGAGATCATGACCTGAGCCGAAGTCAGACGCTCAACCAACTGAGCCACCCAGGCGCCCCTGGAGCATCTGATTCTTGATCTCAGGGTTGTGAGAGTTCAAACCCCATGTTAAGTGTGGAGATTACTTAAAAATAAAATCTTTTTTTTTTTAAGTAGGCTTCATGCCCAGTGCAGACCCAACGTGGGGCTGAGATCAAGAGTCAGAAGCTTAACCAACTGAGTCATCCAGGCATCCCAAAAAATTCATCTTAAAAAAAAAATAAATGTTCTCCATTGAGATGAGATGTAAGTAAGACATTCCAATTGCCTGAGGATTGAAAATGTAACTTTTACAAAAATTTGAATGGTTCTAAAAATCAGATCCAATAAGATGAGATACTGATTAATCTCAAATAAGACTTTTAAGATGAAGGCAAGAAAATAGCAAGCTATAAGGAAGCAGCCTGATATACAGCACCTGGAAATTATACATTTCAATAAAAACAGTATCGCTAAAGCGTTCCATTTAGAGCCTACTCCAGGATTTTTACACGAAAGCTAAGAGTAGATACATGCTAACAAAACACTTGCCTACTTACTGAAATCATGATATGTCAATAAAATTTGATTTTGAAAATCTCTGATTAACAACAGGTCTAAGATAACCCATAATTTCCTACAGCACAAATACAAGCTCCATTTACACAAATCCCTTTATGTTTGGACTTTGTTGCTAAATATCGAAAAGGAGACCTATATTTATGATTGACTTTTTGTTTGACATTTTTTATAAGCCTTTGCTGTCTCCTTGGCTCAGCCTGAAAACAAACAAAAAAAAAGAGTACAACCTATATTTAAGTAATTACAATACAAATGTTAAGAGCTATAGAAAGTAACTTTTACCATAACAGCTATTTTGTTGGAACAATACAGATACAAATTTAAAACAAATTATATGCAGAAAAAGCTGGGTAAAACATGTTTAGTTTACCAGCATACAAGTACCTAGTACTTGTTTCCGGACACACAGTAATTGCTAAGAATTCCTGTTTCATCAAAACGAACACCAAAGTCCCCATTATTATTTAACATAACAAAATACCTGGATCTGAATTAAATATAATCTATAACTACTATTTCATAATATCTTCAGTTACCTGTAGAACTGATCATTTAACCTCCTAAACAAAGAGTAACTAAAATAAAAACTCTAAAGTATCTATTTCTTTAAGGAAAAAGGTCACCTACCTAACAAGATAATCATGTCCATTGAATTTTAGAACACCCAAGTCAGAAGATTATAGTGTCTCTATAAGTGACCTCAAATTACTAAAATATTTCAAGTACATAAAACATGGCAAAGAACCATTATTAGAGAGGTCATAAATAAAAATATACTCAAATTAACAGAATAAGCTGCAACTTTTCTGAGTACTCAAAGAAAGTAAAATTCATTCCATAGAATCCTTGGGAATTTATTTAAGATTCAAACAAGAAGTCAAGGGGCGCCTGGGTGGCGCAGTCGGTTAAGCGTCCGACTTCAGCCAGGTCACGATCTCGCGGTCCATGAGTTCGAGCCCCGCGTCAGGCTCTGGGCTGATGGCTCGGAGCCTGGAGCCTGTTTCCGATTCTGTGTCTCCCTCTCTCTCTGCCCCTCCCCCGTTCATGCTCTGTCTCTCTCTGTCCCAAAAATAAATAAAAAACGTTGAAAAAAAAAATTAAAAAACAAACAAACAAACAAACAAGAAGTCAAGAAATGGTGTAAAAAAAAAAAAAATCTTCCTACAAGCAAAGAAGCTCAATGAAACATTTACAATGACATTTTTTCTGTTGACCATATTTAGAAAATGTAAACATTCATTGGCTCCTTTTATATCTATTTATCTTTCTCCTTTGCTTGGTAAATTCTTCAGAGTTGGGTTTTGTACTTTAAATTCAAACAACTGAAAAGCAGTCGTATATAATTTCTCAAATATAAAATTTTAATACATTTATTTTTAAATATAACTTATGAATATTGACACCTTACCATGCCAAATAAGATAACCTCTAATCAATCAAGTAGCTAACCTAATTAAACCAAAGTTAATAATTTAATGTTTGAAAAACTATATAAAACTGTCCAAACTGCAATGTAAGACATGTTTTGCTAGTTGATCCATGAATTTTAAAAGCTTCACAAATAAAAGATACATCATTTGGAAACATTTTACAGTATTACATATAGCCTAATTCACATAGTTATAACACGTCCTCCCCCCAACCCCCAAGTTTACAGTACTTGTGTTCAGTAGCCTGACCTGGCTGAGATACCGCAGTGGCTGTAAACTGAGTAGCCCATGGCGGATTCTTCTGTCCTCCAAACTGAGCCATGATGAAAGGAGGAAAAAGCCTTCGCTTGTTTGTCTTCTATAGCAGCGATCTATTAAGAAAGAACCCACATTTCAAACTTGAAACTATAAACATCATGAAAATATTATTTTAAAGAAATGTTTTTCAAGGACACCTTCGTAGATCATAGTATAAATAGCAAGGTGTATACCAACGTCCGATATGCAGCAAAAACATTTTACATCAAGTATCTCACCAAAAATACCCAAATTCAACATAGGACATTAGGGGTAGACTAGTAAGAAAGGCACTTCTTTCTGTGACTACAAACTCACATTTCAACGAAAACCATGTGCTATTATCAACCCAAGTCTTAACAAAAAGAACTACACAGTTGCGGGTTCAAACAAAATAAAGCCTGCGTGTTTCTTTTGGCAATGAGTTGGACATTGAAAGTGGTAAAACCAATAACGGAAATTGGGACGAGACACTGAATAAAGGTCTTTAAGACTATCCTCTAAATAACGAACATCTCCTTACTTTCTCGGGATGGAAAGGGCCGAGGGGCTCCTTTTCTTTCCCCTCCCTCGAGGGGGAAAGACAGTTGAAATAACGGATCCCTCCCCCCAAAGAACCATCGCTAAGACCCCTCCCCCCCCAAAATCAGGCCAGAAAAGGCGAAGATCTCAGCCCGCGCACCCCCTCCTTCCCCCCGCGACTCGGAGGGGCCAGAGCACTGCCATCCATCTTCCTCCAGCCCCAGCTCCTTGCGGGACGCTGACCAGAGAAGGCAGAATCCTACGTCTCACGAGACTGGGCGAAGCGCCAACACTGGGTATTGAAAGTCCTGGTCCCCTTAACCACCGTGCCGGGCAGAGAGCCTCTATCCCCCAAAACCCGCGCCGCCGCCAGCCGCCCGACGCCCTGGGCCGGAGACCGGGAGGCTAAAGCTCAACCGCTTCGCAGCGAGGGATAGCGCTCGGCAGTCCCTCTCGACCCGCCAGACCGAGGCTGAGGGGCGCCGGGGGCACCTGAAGAACCCCGGGGGAGAGAAGGCGGGGGGAAACGAAGCGGTGGGGGAGGGGCCTGCCGCGCGGGGCCTGCTTCGACCCGCACAAAAGGGACCGTGTCCCTCCCGCCCCAGTCCCACGAGAACCCCACCGTCGCTGGCCTACGGACGCCGTGATCCCCAAACGGTCGATCCCAGCCCTTCTGCGAATCCGAAAGACGATAGGAACCCCGGTTCCGCCGCCCGCTGCTCCAACCGCGAGGACCAAACCTTCACCTGAATCGGGTCCCGGCTAACACCGAGGCCATTTGAAACCCGTCAGCCTTGGGCGCATGCGCCAACTTCCCCCTCTTCCTCCACGCCTCTCCCCTCCTCCTCATCTCTCAGAGAACGGTGCTGACGGGTTTGCGTTCTGCGTGCGCGCTCCCCAGCTCGCCTTCAATACGCTCACCGCTTTCGCTACGCAGCTAGAGCGAGAGCGCGCCTGAGAAGAGTTACCTGGGATTCCCATAACAATGAGCCAGCGGAGTCTCAGCGCCAGCTCTGTAGAAAAGACTTTTGTTAGGCTGGGCAGGAAAGAATCGGCGGTCACGTGATCCGATCGGCTTGCCGCCATTTTGTGCTCTTCGCCTTTTTTGTTTTTTTTTTTCCTCATTCAAGTACTTGGAAGAATGAATATGTCCTGTGCCAGCTTCCTTATTTTTTTTTAATTGAGATAAAATTCACTTACCATATAACTCACTCTTTTAAATATTTTGCACAATTCGGTGGCCTTTATTTTTTATTTTTCTAGTGGCCTTTATATAGTCATAAGGTTCTGTAACCATCAAGTCGGCCCTTAAACTCATACCCATTAAGGAATCACTCCTCAATCCTTGCTCCCGCCATCCTTTCACAACCGCTGATCTGATTTGTCTCCGTGGATTTGCCTGTCCTAGATCCTTAATATTAATGAGTATATAATACATGTCCTTTTCTTATTGACTTCTTCAACTTTATTGTTGTTTCTAATGTGAAACGTTGGGGTTTGGGAGCAAAAGGTCAAGAAAATTCTTGAGACATCTTTGATGCCAAAAGGGTGGTTTTATTAAAGCACGCGACAAGACCCATGGGCAGAAAGGGCTGTATTGGGTTGTGAGGAGTGGCTGTTTACATATGCTTTCAAGTTGGGAGGTTGGTAGGGATAGTAGAAGTCTCTAAGGAATTTGGAAGCAAGGTTTCCAGGACTTTGAGGGGCTAGATGTTGTTAGGATAAGGTTATTTACTACTAGCTAGTGAAATAGTCATGAGACCCTTCAGATGTCTATCAGTGGGCCATATGCTTGGAGGATGATTGTTCACCTATATCTTGGGGGATAGAGATAAAGGAAGTTTCCAAGGGGATTTTTACAGGATCCTGGAGGTTGGCTAAAGTTAAACTGAGGTTGCCTTTTGCCTCTAGCAAAGTATTAACATTTAGGCAGCTAAGCTCCTTAAGGAAGGTCGCTCTGTAATGGGCTGTAAGTTACAAAGTTTAATTTTTTTTTCATATTGCTTTTGCCTTTGTTCTCCGCAGCAATTTCCAAGGTTCCATGTAGCAAGTATCAGTACATCATTACATTTTATGGCTAAAACTATTCTTTTAAATGGACATTGCCATATTTTGTTGTTGTTTTTCTTCCCTCCCTCCTTTCAGATATTGCCACATTTTGTTTATTTGTCAGTTGGTCGTTTAGGTTGTCTTCATTCACTTTTAGCTATTATAATAATTCTGCTGTGAATACTCAAGTTTTTGTTTGAACTCTTGTTTTCAATTTATTTAGGTATATGTTTAGGAGAATTCTACATCACATGGCAATTCCATACTTAAATGTTGAGAAATTGCCAAACTGTTTTCACAGTGTCTACACTAATTTACATTACTACAACCTCCTCAACCCTTACTTTCTTTTTAAAAAGTTGTTACAGGGGGCGCCTGGGTGGCTCACTCGGTTGAGCATCCGACTTTGGCTCAGGTCATGATCTTGTGGTCTGTGAGTTTGAGCCCTGCATTGGGCTCTGTGCTCAGCCTGGAGCCTGCTTTGGATTCTGTGTCTCCCTCTCTCTCTCTGCCCCTCCCCTGCTCATGCTCTCTCTCTCTGTCAAAAATAAATAAACATTAAAGAAAATTTTTTTAATAAAAAGTTGTTACAGCTGTGATGCCTGGGTGGCTCAATTAAGCATCTGACTTCAGCTCAGGCCATGATCTCATGGCTCCTGAGTTCAGGTTCCGCATCAGGCTTTGTGCTGACGGTTCAGAGCCTGGAGCCTG
The DNA here is from genome assembly GCF_028018385.1 of Neofelis nebulosa. Lineage (NCBI taxonomy): Eukaryota > Metazoa > Chordata > Mammalia > Carnivora > Felidae > Neofelis > Neofelis nebulosa. Next base: position 34,413,522 of record NC_080794.1, on the reverse strand, counting down.
CTTAAAATTCTGTGTCTCTGTCTCTCTCTCAGAAGTAAATAAATGTTAAAAAAAAATTTTTTTTTAATATGTATGTATACTAAAAATAAATAAGTAAATAAATAAATAAAAGTTGTTCATTATAGCTATCCCTGTGTATGAAATGGATTTAATGGGTATCCCTAATGACTAACAATGTTATCTTATTGGCCATTTGTTTTTTGGGTTTTTTTTGACAGAGTGAGTGTGTGAGCGGCAGAGAGAGAGACTGAGGATCCCAAGCAGGCTGCTCTGCACTGACAGGCTGATAGCAGGAAGCCTAATGTGGGACTCGAACTCATGAACCATGAGATCATGACCTGAGCTGAAGTTAGACATTCAGCTGACTGAGCCACCCAGGCACCCCTCTTATTGGCCATTTGTATATCTTGCTTTCAGAAATGTCTGTTCGTATCCTTTGGTTCCCCTTACACTCCCTTGGTAATTTTTTCTTTGCAGTATAAAATATGCAACATAAAATTTATCATTTTAATCATTTTGAGAAGTGTACAATTCAGGGGCATTAAGTACATTTACAGTGTTATGCAACCATTACCTTTGCTCAATTTTAAATGTGGTTGTTAGCCTTTTTGACTGAGTGCTAAGAGTTCTAGTTCTGTGTACAACTTGAAGTCAAACTTATCTATTTTTTTCTTTTGTTACTTCTGTTGGGGAGGAAGATTTTTATGCTACACTTCAAGATTATTCTGGCTGATCAAAGAATTAAATTGAGATGAGACAAATTAACAGAAGAAAAGTCAAATTTAATTACATACATGTGGAACATCCACATCAATATGAGAGATTCCAAAGACAGTCAAGCAAAATGAGGTGTATATGTCATCCTGGACTAAGGAGAAGGAGGTAGTGGTCTGAGGCTTGAAAGGGAAGGAAGGTAATTCATAGGAAGAATATAAAAAGTAAATTTTGATAAATGTTTGCTGGGCCATCCAGAAACAATGGGACACAGAGATCAAAAAGGCCTTGCCAGGGGCACCTGGGTGGTTCAGTCGGTTAAGCGGCTGACTTCAACTCAGGTCATGATCTCGCGGTCCGTGAGTTTGAGCCCCGTGTCGGGCTCTGTGATAACTGCTCAGAGCCTGGAGCCTGTTTCAGATTCTGTGTCTCCCTCTCTCTGACCCTCCCCCGTTCATGCTCTGTCTCTCTCTGTCTCAAAAATAAATAAACGTTAAAATAACAATTTTTTTTTTAAAAAAAGGCGTTGCCGGAAAAAAAAAAAAAAAAAAAAAGGCCTTGCCAGGTTCCTCCCTGTGTAACATACCTAGTTCATATTGTACTGTAGTTACCTACAGGGTGTCCAGTTGGCTTAGTTGGTGATTCATGCAATGCTTGAAATTGGGGTCATAAGTTTGAGCTCCACGTTGGGCATACAGATTACTAAAAAAAAAATTAAAAATTGGGGCGCCTGGGTGGCGCAGTCGGTTAAGCGTCCGACTTCAGCCAGGTCACGATCTTGTGGTCCGTGAGTTCGAGCCCCGCGTCAGGCTCTGGGCTGATGGCTCGGAGCCTGGAGCCTGTTTCCGATTCTGTGTCTCCCTCTCTCTGCCCCTCCCCCATTCATGCTCTGTCTCTCTCTGTCCCAAAAATAAATAAAAAACGTTGAAAAAAAAATTTAAAAAAAAAAATTAAAAATTAAAATAACAATAATAATAAAAGGGGCCTGGCTGACTCAGTCGGTAGATTATGGGACTCTTGATATTGGGGTTGTGAGTTTGAGCCACACATTGGGTGTAGAGATAACTTAAAAATAAAATATTTAGGGGGTGCCTGAGTGGCTCAGCTGGTTGAGTGTCTGACTCTTGATTTCATCTCAGGTCATGATCTCATGGTTCATGGGCTCAAGCTCTGCTTCCCTCTCTGTGCTGACAGTGTGGAGCTGGCTTGGGATTCTTTCTCTCTCTCTTCTCTCTCCTTCTCTCAAAATAAATGAATAAACTTAATAAATAAGATATTTAATTTTTTTTAACTTTATTTTTGAGAGACAGAAACAGCGTGAGCAGGGGAGGGGCAGAGAGCGAGGGAGACACAGACTCCAAAGCAGGCACCAGGCCCTGAGCTATCAGCGAAGAGCCTGCTGTGGGACTTGAACTCACAAACCTCGAGACTGTGACCTGAGCCGAAGTCAGACTCTTAACCAACCCAGGTGCCCCAAAATAAAATATTTAAAAATAAAATAATAGGGGTGCTTGGGTGGCTCAATTGGTTAAGTGTCTGACTCTTGATTTCAGTTCAGGTCCTGATCTCACGGTTTGTGGGATAGATCCCCATGTCAGGCTCTGTGCTGTTAGCATGGAGCTGGCTTGGGATTCACTCTATTCCTCTCTCTCTGCCCCTCCCCCATGCTTGCTCCCACTCTCTCTCTCTCTCAAAATAAATAAATAAACCTTAAAAAACTAAAATAGGGATTGATTTCAGCTCAGATCATGATCTCATGGTTCCTGAGTTCAAGCCCTGCCCACAGAATCTGCTTGGGATTCTATCTCTCCCTCTCTCCCTCTCTCTCTGCCCCTCCTCCACTTGCCCTCATACAACCATGCTCTCTCTTTTGAAATAAATAAATAAAAACTTAAAAAAAAAATCAATTGACTATACATGAATAGGTTTATTTCTGGAAATTAAATTCTATTTTATTGATCTATATGTCTGTCCTTATGTCAATACCGTACACTTTCTCCCTCTTTTTTTTAAGTTTATTTATTTTGAGAGAGAGAGCACATGCAAGTAGGGGAGGGGTAGAGAGAGAAAGAGAGTGAGAATCCCAAACAAGCTCTACTTGGTCAGTGAAGAGCCTGATTCAGGGCTTGAACTCACGAACCACGAGGTCAAGACCTAAGACAAAACTAAGAGTAAGACACTTAACTGAGCCACTCAAGTGCTCCAGTACCATACTCTTTAAATTACTGTGGCTTTGTAGAAAGTTTTGAGAATTGTGAGTCTTGTGACTTTGTTCTTTTTCAAGATTGGTTTGGCTTTTCAAGGTCTCTTGCAATTCCATATGAATTTTAGGATCCGATTGACCAGTTCAGCAGAAATGGTGGTTGGAATTTCTATAATTTAATTAATTAATTAATTTATTTATTTATTATTAAAAATTTTTTTTTTCATTTTTGAGAGAGAGAGAGAGCAGGAGAGGGGCAGAGAGAGAGGGAGGCACAAGATCTGAAGTGGCCTCTGTGCTAACAGCTGACAGCAAAGAGCCTGATGCGGGGCTCAAACCCAGAAACCATGAGATCGTGACCTAAGCAGAAATCGGATGCTTAACCAACAGAGCAACCTGGGTGCCTCTGTCTATCTATCTATCATCTATCTATCTATCTATTATTTATTTATTTAAGTAATCTCTACGCCCAGTGTGGGACTTGAACTTGCAACCCTGAGATCAAGATTTGCATTATCTTCCAACTGAACCAGCCAGGTGCCCCAGTGGTTGGAACTTTGATAGGGATTTCACTGAATTTATAGACCAATTTGGGGAGTATTGGCATCTTAACAATATTAGGTATCCGTTTCACAAATATGGGATGTTTTTCCATTTATTTAGTTTCTTCTTTAATGTCTTTCATCATGTCTTAAAGGTTTCAAAGTTCAATTTTTGCTACTTCTGGTTAAATTTATTCTCCAATTATTTTATTCTTTTTGATGCCATTGTAAATGGAACAGTTTTCTCAATTTCATTTTTGGATTGTTTATTACAAGTGAACAGGCATACATTTGATTTTACTGGGACGCCCGGGTCACTCAGTTGGTTTATCATCCAATTTCAGCTCAGGTCATGACCTCATGGTTAATGAGTTCCAGTCCCAGATTGGGCTCTCTGCTGTCAGTGCAGAGCCTGCTTTGGATCCTTGTCCCCCTGTCTCTCTGCCCCTCCTCATTCTGTCTTTCAAAAATAAATAAAATATTAAAAATAAATAAATAAATGTTTTAAAAATTTAAAAATTTACTTTGGCATGTTGATTTTGTATTATACAGCTTTGAAAAAAATTTTAATGTTTTATTTATTTTTGAGGGGCGCCTGGGTGGCTTGGTCAGTTAAGCGTCCGACTTTGGCTCAGGTCATGATCTCACGGTCTTTGAGTTCGAGCCCCGCGTCGGGCTCTGTGCTGACCGCTCAGAGCCTGGAGCCTGTTTCAGATTCTGTGTCTCCCTCTCTCTCTGCCCCTCCCTGTTCATGCTCTGTCTCTCTCTGTCTCAAAAATAAATAAACGTTAAAAAAATGTATTTATTTTTGAGAGAGAGAAAGAGTGAGTGGGGGAGGAGCAGAGAAGATCTGAAGCAGGCTCTGCTGACAGCAGAGAGTCCCTGGTGTGTGGGCTTGAACTCACCAACTGTGAGACATGACCTAAGCAGAAGTCGGATGCTTAACCCACTGAGTCACCCAGGCACCCCTGTATTTTACAACTTTGTCAGTTTATTTGCTATAATAGTTGTGTTTTTATATATGTATTCATTAGGATCAAATATAAGATCATGCCGTCTGTGAATTGAGATAGTTTAACTTGTTCCTTTCCAATTTGAATGCTTTTTATTCCTTTCTTTTTTCCCCCCTTGGCTTAATTGCCCTGGCTAGGACTTCCAGTACAATGTTGAATAGAAGTGGTGAGATCAGACATCTTTGTCTTGTTAATGATTGTAGGGGCAAAGCTTCAGTCTTTCTCTATTAAGTATGATTTTAGCTTTGGGTTTTTCACAGATGCCCTTTATTAGATTAAGAAGTTTCTATTCTATTCCTAGTTTATTGACAGTTTTCCTCATAAAAGGATTTGGATGTTGTTAAATGGTTTTCTTCCATCAATTGAAATGATCATGTGGATTTTTACTGCTTTGCATTAATACAGTGTGTTAGATTGACTGGTTTTTGTATGTTGATCCATCCTTGAATTCCTGAGGTAAATCCCTTTTGGTTATGGTATATAATCCTCTTCAGATGCTGCTGGGTTTGGTTTGCTAGTATTTTGTCTAGAATTTTTGCATATATACTGGTCTGTCGTGTTTGTATTAATTTTTTTTTTTTTTTTTTAGGTAATCTCTATGCCCAATATGGGGCTGGAACTTATGACCCTGAGATCAAAAGTCATATCCCCTACTGACTGAGCCAACTAGGTCCCCCTCTTGTGATATCTTTGACTGGCTTTGGTATGAGAGTAATATTTTGTTCATTTTTATGAACAAAAATGCTCCTTTGTCCTGTTTTTAGAAGTGTTTAAGAAGAAGTGGTGTTAATTATATTTTAAATATTTGATAGAATTCACCTTCACCAGTGAAGTTATCTTGTCCTGGACTTTTTTTTTTTTTTTTCTCAGTGGATAGTACTTTTATTACTGACTTAAAAATTTTTTGTTACAGGGATGCCTGGGTGGCTCGGTTGGTTGAGCGTCTGACTTTGGCTCAGGTCATGATCTCACAGTTTGTGAGTTCGAGCCTGCTTCGGATTCTGTGCCTCCCTCTCTCTGCCCCTCCCCACTCACACTCTGTCTCTCTCAAAAATGAATAAAAACGTTAAAAAATTATTTTTGTTACGATTTTATTTTTAAGTAATCTCTAGACCCAATGTGTGGCTCAAACTTACAACCCTGAGCTCAAGAGTCACATGCTCTACTGACTGAGTCAGCAAGGCACCATTTCTTTTCTCCCCATTTTTACACAAAATCTATACCTTGCATTTTAAATAATATATATTGGAAATTGTTTCATATCAGAATAAGAGTGTATCCCCATTCTTTTTGCCAGCCAAGTAATATTTTTTGTACGAATTATCATAATATGGTTACTTGATCCCCAATTGATGAATATGTAGGTCATTTTTAAAAATTAAAAAAAATATTAATTTAGGGGCGCCTGGGTGGCTCAGTTGGTTGAGCGTCTGACTTCGGCTCAGGTCACGATCTCACGGTTCCTGAGTTTGAACCCAGCATCGGGCTCTGTGCTGACAGCTCAGGGCCTGGAGCCTGCTTCCGATTCTGTGTCTCCCTCTCTCTGCTCCTCCCCTGCTCACACTCTGTCTCTCTCTCAAAAATAAATAAGGATAAATAAAATAAAATAAAATAAAATAAAGTAAAAAATATTTATTTTTGAGAGAGAGAGACAGAGTGCAGGTGGGGGAGGGCAGAGAGAGAGGGACACACAGAATCCGAAGCAGGCTCCAGGCTCTGATCTGTCAGCACAGAGCCTGACGAGGGGCTTGAACACATGAATGGTGAGATTGTGATGTGAGCTGAAGTCAGATGCTTTACCCACTGAGTCACCCCAGGCACCCCTATGTAGGTCATTTTTTTTTAAGATCTCTTTTTCATGGAAAGAGGCCTTTTATTTATTTTATTTTATTTTATTTTATTTTTGTTAAGTATGCTCTACCCCCAATGTAGGGCTTGAACTTATGACTCCAAGATCAAGTCACATGTTCTGTCTACTGAGCCAGGCAGGTGCCCCCTAGGTAGGTCTTTTTTTATCCTTTGCACTCATAAGCAGTGCTACAGTAAACAATCTCATACTCATTTCACTCTTGTACAATTTTATCAGAATATGCTCTTAGAAGTAGGATTGCTTAGTCACAGATCTTGTGAATTTACACTTCTAACATTGTAATTAATTTGCAATTTGTAATTAATATTTAATACATATTGCCAACTTGATTTCTCCATGAGTTATACCAATTTACACTCCTACCAGTAACATATGAGAGTATCTGTTTTCCCACACCCTTGCCAAATAGTATATTTTCAAACTTTTAAGGGTGAAAAATGGTGAATGGCACTGTTTTTGTTATCTATTACAGTATAACAAACCATCACAAAATGTAGTGGCTCAAAATAACAACTTCTTAATGTCTGCTGGCTCTGTAGGATGACTGAGCTCAGCTAGATGGTTATTGCTTAAGGTCTCTAATTTGCTTGCAGTCAGATGGCAGCTGAGGCTGGAGTCATCTGATCCCAGCCTGTCCAAGGTGATTTCTTGACTTACATATCTGGCACTAGAGTGTTCCTTTACTCTCGGCCTGTCCAGCAAAGCAGCCTGGCCTCCTTTTATAACAGCTCTGGGTTCCAAAGTAAGGAAGGGGATAATGTCAGCTCAGGTTCAATAGAGTGGAAGGGATAGATGCCAGCTCTCAATGGGTAAGTGAAGTGCACAGAGAGGGAGGAAAGGAGATGACGGCCATCTCTGGTATCCTGATATAGTTTTGGTTAGTAGTTCTCTCAGTTTGAGTGAGGCTGTTTTTTCACACATATAAGAGACATTTGTATTTCCTTTTCTAGTAAACAATTATTCTGTTCCTTTGTTGTTTTTCTATTTGGACACTGATCTTTTTCTTCTCAATTTGTGGGAGCTCATCTTAGTCCTTTATCATCTAATCTGCAAACATTTTATGTAAATTTTTGTTTTTTTATGATTTTTAATGTAAATTTATGATTTTTTTTTTACTTGGATTTTGGTGAGTTTTACTGAGCAAAAGTTGTTATCTTTAGGTAGTAAAATTTATAAAATGTTTCTTTCATGGCCCCTGAATTTCACACACACAAAGAAAGGCTTTTCCACTCTGATTATAAAAAATAAATTCTACAAGTGTTTCTTCTAGAGTTTTTATTTATTTTTAAAAAATGTTTATTTTTGTGAGAGAGAGTGCGCACGAGAAGGGGAGAAGGGGAGGGGCAGAGAGAGGGAGACAGAGGATCTGAAGTGGGCTCCGCACTGAAGCAGGTTCCAGGATGACAGAGAGAGCCCAAAGTGGGGCTCAAACTCACAAACCGCAAGATCATGACCTGAACCAAAGTCAGACACTTAACTGACTGAGCCACCCAGGGGCCCCTAGATTTTTTACCTTTTTTGTCTGTTTGTTTAAGTTTTCAATCCATTTAGAATTTATCCTGGGGAAAGGAGGTAGGACTCTAACTTTATTTATTACAAATGGCTACCCAGTTATTCCAACTATTCATTGAATAATCCTTCATTTCCCTAGTAATTTGAAATGCCACCCATCTATTATTGATAACACCTGTACCATATTCTTTCATTATAGCTTTATAAAATATTTTATATTTGTAATACTGTGTATTTGTAATCCTTTAATTACCTTTTCTTTCCCCTGACCCCTGAAGTTTTTGGTTATTCTTGTCTGTTCCATATGAACTTTAAAGTAAGATAAGAGTCAAACACTTAACCGACTGAGCCACCCAAAAAGCGCCCCTGTATATTTATATTTGAGAGAGAGTGAGGGGGGGAAGGTACATAAGGAGAGGGGGGACAGAGGATGTGAAGCAGGCTCCGCACTGACAGCAGACAGCCCAATGCAGGACTCGAATTCATGAACCAGAGGTCATGACCTGAGCCAAAGTTGGATGTTCAACCGAGCCAACCTGGCCTGCTTAAATTTCATTTTAGAGAGAAAGACTGTGAGCAGGGAGAGTGGCAGAGAGAGAGAGAGAGAGAGAGAGAATCCCAAGCGGGATCCATGCTGAGCGTGGGCTCAATCCCATCACCCTGGGATCATGACCTCGGCCGAAATCAAGAATCACACACTCACCGACGGAGCCACCCAGGTGCCCCAACATGTAAACATTTTTAAATGCACTCAAATATCCCACTATATACTTAATATACATTTTAAAAACATTTTTATGTTTTTGCTTATGGAAATATTTTGCCACAAGTGAGTCTTATTTTATACTCAGCTAACATTTTTGTTTAGTATTTATGCATATATGGAATACCTTTTCTTTTTTTTAATTGAAGTACAAGTAACATACAATGTGATATTATTTTCAGGTGTACACCATACAAATTCAACAATTCTATACATTACTGAACGCTCACCGCAATAAGCATTTACACCATCTGTCAGCCTACAATGTTATTACAATATTATTGACTATATTCTCTATGCTGTAATTTTCTTTTATATATATATATATATATATAATTTTATTAAGTTTATTTATTTTGAGAGAGAGACAGAGGGAGTGTGTGTGTGTGTGTGTGTGTGTGCGAGAGCAGGGAAGAGTCAGAGAGAGACAGGGAGAGAGAGAGAGAAAAAGAGAGAGAGAATCCCAAGCAGGCTCCACACAGTCTGCACAGAGCCCCATGCAGCACTGGAACTCGTGAACTATGAGATCATGACCTGAATGGCAATCAAGGATTGGAAGCTTAACCAGCTGAACAACCCAGTTGCCCCCGTATGCTGTACTTTTCACCTTCATGATTTATTTTGTAACTGGGAGCCTGTACCTCTTTTTTTTTTAAATTTATTTTTTAAATTTCTATACCCAATGTGGGGTTCAAACTCAAGACCACGAGATCAAGAGTCACATGTTCCACTGACTGAGCCAGCCAGGTGCCTGGAAGGCTGTACCTCTTAATCCCCTTTATGTATTTCACCCATCAACCTCACCCACATTTCCTATGGCAACCACCAGCTTATTCTCTATAGGAATTCTTAACAAGTGAGAAAAATCCAACCTGCAGGTTTTCAGTGAAATAGAATTTTTATGAAAAGCGTACTGGAAATTTAATGAAGTTTTTAATTTGCTTAGAAGTAATTCAGCACGCTTGGATGACTCACCTGGTTGAGTAGCCAACACTTGATTTTGGCTTGAGTCATGGGATAGAGCCGCAGTCAGGCTCTGAGCCGAACATGGACCCTCCTTAGGATTCTCTCTCTCTCTCTCTCTCTCTCTCTCTCTCTCTCTCAAATAATAATAACAAGGGGCACCTGGGTGGCTCAGTCGGTTAAGTGTCGGACTTTGGCTCAAGTCATAATCTCACAGTTTGTGAGATCAAGCCCCTTATCAGGCACTGTGCTGAGAGCTCAGAGCCTGGAGCCTGCTTCAGATTCTGTGTCTCCTTCTCTCTGACTCTCCCCCTCTCATGCTCTGTCTCTGTCTCTCAAGAATAAATAAATCTAGGGGTGCCTGGGTGGCTCAGTCGGTTAAGTGTCGGACTTTGGCCCAGATCATGATCTCACAGTTCATGAGTTCAAGCCCCGCGTCAGGCTCTGTGCTGACAGCTTGGAGCCTGGAGCCTACTTCGGATTCTGTGTCTCCCTCTTTCTCTCTGCACCTCCCCAGCTCATGCTCGCACTCTGTCTCTGTCAAAAATAAATAAACTTTAAAAAAAATTAAAAAAAAAGAATAAATAAATCTAAAAAATTTTTTTAATAATAATAACAAAAGTAATTCAAATTTTGGTTTTTGCAGTTTTCCTTCCACATTATATTGAGCTAATATTTTACTTTTATTTTTAAATAAAATTTATGTATTTTGAGAGAGAGAAAGAGAGAGGGAGTACTAGCAGGAGCAGAACAGAGGGAGAGAGAGAATCTCAAGCAGGCTCCAAGCTGTCAGTGCAGAGCCCTACGTGGGGCTCAAACTCAGGAACCTTGAGATTTGACCAGAGCTGAAATTAAGAATCTGACACTTAGGGACACCTGGGTGGCTAAGTCAGTTGGGTGTCAGACTCTTGACTTTGGCTCAGGTCATGATCCCAGGGGTGTGGGATTGAGTCCTACGTTGGGCTCCATGCTGAGCAAGAAGCCAGTTTGGGATTCTCTCTCTCTGCCCTGCTCTATCACTCTCTCTCTCTCTCTCTCTCTCTCTCTTAAAAAAAAAGGGGGGGGGGTGCCTGGGTGGCTCAGTTAAGCATCCAACTTCGGCCTTGGTCATGAACTCACGGTTCATGATTCTGAGCCTTGTGTCAAGCTCTGTGCTGACAGCTCAAGCCTAGAGCCAGCTTCAGATTCTGTCTCTCTCTCTCTGTCCCTGTCCCACTTGCACTCAGTCTCTCTCTCAAATATAAAAATAAACATTAAAAAAAATTGGGGGTGCCTTGGGTGGCTCAGTTGGTTAAATATCCGACATTGGCTGACGTCATGATCTCATGGTTTGTGGGCTCGAGCCCCATGTCAGGTTCTGTGCTGACAGTTCAGAGCCTGGAGCCTGCTTCGGATTCTGTGTCTCCCTCTCTCTCTGCTCTTCCCCCATCCTCTCTCTTTCTCTTAAAAACAAATAAACATTAAAAAAAATTTTTAATTAAAAGGAAAAAAGGGTCAGACACCCCGAGGTAATACTTTTTTTTTTTAATTTTTTTTAACGTTTATTCATTTTTGAGAGACGGAGAGAGACAGAGCACGAGTAGGGTACAGGCAGAGGGAAGGGGAGACACAGAATCTGAAGCCCAACGCAGGGCTCGAACCCACGAGCTGTGAGATCATGACCTGAGCTGAAGTTGGACGCTCAACTGACTGAGCCACCCAGGCGCCCCGAGCTAATACTTTTTTAAACTGGATTTTACATTTCAACAGATCTTTGGAGTGCTTATAAATTCTAGATGCTTAGATGTGACCCTTGATGTAGGAGAATGAAAGGATCTTATGTAAATACTAATTTTTTTAAAATGACTGTGACTGGAAGAAGAAAGAAGACAGAAATGGTGGTGTTAGCAGAGGGATGTGGTGCTAGGAGGGGGTTGTGGGGCTGAAGAGCAGTTTCTTATTTGCTTTATGATGCCAGAGACTAGGATGTATTTGAATACTGCTAGGGAGGATCCAATATTGAGATTGAAGTCAAAGGGAATGAACAAATAACTCTCTCTTGAGGAATTGAAGTCCCTGAAAAGGCTAGTTGGGACAGAGTACACAGAGAGGGATTAAATCTTTGTGTGTTTTTTTTTTTTTTTTTTTTAAATTTTTTTTCAACGTTTTTTATTTATTTTTGGGACAGAGAGAGACAGAGCATGAACAGGGGAGGTGCAGAGAGAGGGAGACACAGAATCGGAAACAGGCTCCAGGCTCCGAGCCATCAGCCCAGAGCCTGACGCGGGGCTCAAACTCACGGACCGCGAGATCGTGACCTGGCTGAAGTCGGACGCTTAACCGACTGCGCCACCCAGGCGCCCCTAAATCTTTGTGTGTTTTGTTGGTTTTTGTTTGTTTGTTTTTGGATTTTTAAAAATTTATTTATTTTTTAATTTACATCCAAGTTAGTTACCACATAGTGCCACAATGATTTCAGAAGTAGATTCCTTCCACTAAGGAATCTACTTACCCATTTAGCCCATCTCCCTCCACAACCTCTCCAGGAACCCTAGTTTGTTCTCTATATTTGAGAGTTTTTCATGTTTCCCCCCCTCTCTGTTTTTATATTATTTTTGGTTTCCCTTTCTTTCCATACTTTGGCTATTGTCAATAGCGCTGCTATGAACATAAGGGTGCATGTGCCCCTTCGAAACAGCACACCTGTATCCCTTGGATAAATACCTACTAGTGCAATTGCTGGCTCCTAGGGTAGTTCTATTTTTAAGTTTTTGAGGAAACTCCATACTGTTTTCCAGAGTGGCTGCACAAGTTTGCATTCCCATGTTTATTTGATTTTTTTAAACATTTTTTTAAAATTTAACGTTTATTCATTTTTGAGAGATAGAGAGGGACAGAGCATGAGCGGGGAATGGGCAGAGAGAGGGAGACACAGAATCAGAGGCAGGCTCCAGGCTCCGAGCTGTCAGCACAGCCAGACACGGAGCTTGAACTCACGAACCACGAGATCATGACCTGAGCTGAAGTTAGACGCTCAACTGACTGAGCCATCCAGGCGTCCCTGTTTGTTTTTTAAGAGACAGCGAGGGAGGGAGAGAGAGAAAGAATCCTTTTTTTTAATGTTTATTTTTGAGAGACAGATAGAGAGACAGAGCACGAGAAGGGAGGGGCAGAGAGAGAGGGAGATACAGAATCTGAAGCAGGCTCCAGGCTCTGAGTTGTCATCACAGAACCCAACCCAGGGCTCGAACCCAGGAATCGTGAGATCATGACCTGTACCAAAGTTGGATGCTTAACTGACAGAGCCACCTAGGCACCCCAAGAAAGAATCTTAAGCAGGCTCCATGCTCACCACAAAGCCTGACTTAGGGTTTGATCATAAGTAAAACTTTAAAAAATGTTTTAGGGGTGCGTGGGTGGCTCAGTCAGTTAAGCTTCAGACTCTTGATTTTGGCTTAGGTTATGATCTCAGGCTTCATGAGATCGAGCCCTGAGTCGGGCTTTGTGCTGGGTGTGGAGCCTGCTTGGGAGTGTCTCTCTCCCTCTCCCTCTGCCCTTCCTGTGCTCATGCTCTCTCACTCTCTCTCTCTCAAAAATAAATAAAAATAAAAATGTTTTAAAGAAAATAAAAAGTCTTGGCAGAAAAATGCTTTTGAATAATGTCTACCTCCTGAAGTTCTGAACTTTTCATTCACAGTTTTATAAAATAGCCTGGTAATAAATTTGGTGCCTGGCAAGGAGAAGGGATTTTCATTGATCTTTGGCCAAATATTTTTCCTTAAACTGCCAGAAAGGGCTGATTAGAAAGAGTAAATAAAGTGTTGGCAAGAAAATGATTGAAATCAGGAAATGCAATCAGGGAAAGATTGCATAGGAAGAAGGATCAATAGAGTCTCCAGTGAGGTAGAAAGAGACTTGTGGAAACAGCAGGTAGGACAAACAGAACAGATAGGAGGTTGAGGTCATGATGTGAGATATATGAGCTGATGATTTTGGAAGTGATGATATGTTCCATTCCATGACTGGAGAAAGGAGGCTCTGGTGACGTGGGAGAGAAGGTGCCCAGATAAAATCAAGGAACCGAGATGTGAAGGTGTTGGGATGAGGTATCTATTTGTTCAACCCAGAATGGTAGTAAAACTCAGGGCAGGGACGAATAATGCATGCCAACAGCAAAGTCACCAATGAATGAGGAGGAGTGTTCAGGAAGGTAATAGAGAATGGGAGGCGTGGCAGAGCTAAATGATGTGAGATTTTTCGATTTTTTTTTAACGTTTATTTATTTTTGAGACAGAGAGAGACAGAGCATGAACGGGGGAGGGTCAGAGAGAGGGAGACACAGAATCTGAAACAGGCTCCAGGCTCTGAGCTGTCAGCACAGAGCCCGACGCGGGGCTCGAACTCACCGACTGTGAGATCATGACCTGAGCCGAAGTCGGAGGCTTAACTGACTGAGCCACCCAAGTGCCCCGAGATTTTTCAATTTTTAAAATCATTTATTTGTTTATTTGTTTCTATTTTTATTAATTTTTTTTTTTTAAGTTTAGTTATTGGAGTGCCTGGGTGACTCCGTTGGTTAAGCATCCAACTCTTGCTTTTGGCTCTGGTCGTGATCTCACACTTCGTGAGCTCCAGACCTGCATGGGTTCTGTGATAACAGTGTGGAGCCTGCTTGATGTTCTCTCTCTCTCTCTGGCCCTCCCCACCCTCCCCCAATAAATAAATAATCTTTTTAAAAAAGAAAGTTTATTAATTTATTTTGAGAGAGTGTGTGTGGGCACACCTGCGTGTCCAAGTGGGGGAGAACGACTGAGCCACCGAGGTGCCCCGATGTGAATATTTAAAGGGAGAGCACATTGGAACAAGAAGAACATCTCTTTTTTTTTTTTTTTTTAATTTTTTTTTCAATGTTTTTTATTTATTTTTGGGACAGAGAGAGACAGAGCATGAACGGGGGAGGGGCAGACAGAGAGGGAGACACAGAATCGGAAACAGGCTCCAGGCTCCGAGCCATCAGCCCAGAGCCTGACGCGGGGCTCGAACTCACGGACCGCGAGATCGTGACCTGGCTGAAGTCGGACGCTTAACCGACTGCGCCACCCAGGCGCCCCAAGAAGAACATCTCTTACATTTACTCCCATTCAGAGGTTTGTGCAGTGTGAGATATAAGCTTCTCCAGTTATGAGGCTCTAGCCTCATGTTGCCCTCAGGGGAAAACCAGATTTCATTTTCTGCAAGGTAATAGAACATGCTTTTTTTTTTTTTGAGAGAGAGAGAGAGAGAAAGAGTAGAGGAGGGGTAGAGGGAGAGGGAGAGAACGGGAATCTTAAGCAAGCTCTATGCCTAACTTGGAGCCTGGTGGGGAGCTTGATCTCACAACCTTGTGATCATGACCTGAACTGAAATCAAGAGTCAGGACACTTAACCGACTGAGCCACCCAGGAGCTTCTTGCACCTTGCATTGATTGATTGATTGATTGATTTCATTTTGGGGTGTCTAGGTGGCTCACTGGGTCAGACATCGGACTCTTGATTTTGGCTCCGGTTGTGAACTCATTGTTTGTGGGATTGAGCCCCATGTCAGGCTCCACACTTCAGTGTGGAGCCTGTTTGGGATTCTCTCTCTCACTCTGCTCCTCCCTTGCTTGTTTTCTCGCTCTCAAAATAAATAAATAAACATAAAAAAATAGATTTTATTTTTAAATCATCTCTACACCTAACACGGACCTTGAACTCACAACCCCAAGATCAAGAGTTGCACACTGCGCCTACTGAGCCAGCCAGACACCTCAAGAATAGAGCATGCCTTATAAAAAGATGACTAGGGGTGCCTGGCTGGCTCAGTTGCTATAGCATGCAACTCTTGGTCTTGGGGTCCTAAGTTTGAGCCCCACATTGGGTGTAGAATTTACTTAAAAAAATGAATAAAAAGAAGTTGAGGCAAAGTCACAGGAAAAATTGCTAATCACAGAGGGGGAATTCCAGAGGACTCCTTGGAGGGATGGAAAGGAAGGTGGGGGACTCCATGGTTAGATTAGAAGATGTATTACAGAGTTACAGAGCAGTGTGTGGACGACCACTTGTTAGGTGATGGCTGACCAGCAGAGCTTACACTTTGAGTGATGGCCAAAACAAAGCAGAATGTGATGCATGTGGCATTTAGTTCTGAGAGGCACTTCTAAGAGAGTCGGCCATCTGGCAGTACAGATTAAACTATGGTTGGAAGTGAAGACCAGTAGGTGGAGATGGGGTCTCTGGTTTCCTGTGGTTAGCTGGTGTGGGTAGCTGCAGGGAGAGTAGCTGTGGAATATAGCCAGTCTTGCTTTTTCTGGCATTGGCTGGGGTATCTCAAGGAAAATGTACATATGGTTTATGTGTTCATGGTGTTATGTACCTTTTACCATATTCTTATCTATCATCTCTCTCTCTCTCTCTCTCTCTCTCTACCTATCTACTATAATCTACTTATTTACTTTGACATTTTTTAAAGTATTTTTTTTAAATTTAAGTAATTGTTACACCCAATATGGGGTTTGAACTAATGACCTCAAGATCAAGAGTCACATGCGTCTCCAACTGAGCCAGCCAGGTGCCCCTCACTTACCATAATTAAAAAAAAAAAAAAAATGTATCGTTCCACTGATGATGGGCTAGCAAAAAGGTGCTGTACTTCCAGAAGACGATTGGGGAATATCTATCATAAATATTTAAAAATATACATTCAGGGCACCTGGGTGGCTCAGTTGGTTGGGCGTTCGACTTAGGCTCAGGTCATGATCTCGTGGTTCACGGGTTCGAGCCCCGCGTCAGTCTCTGTGTTGACAGCTCAGAGCCTGGAGTCTGTTTTGTGGATTCTGTCTCCCTCTCTCTCTGACCCTGCCCAGCTCATACTCTGTCTCTCTCTCTTTCTCAAAAATAAATAAAACATTAAAAAAAAAATTTTAAATAAAAATATACATTCCAGGGTACATAGGTGGCTCAGTCAGGTAAGCATCCAACTCTTTTTTTGTTTGTTTTTAAATGTTTATGGGGGTCCCTGGGTGGCTCAGTCGGTTAAGCGGCCGACTTCGGCTCAGGTCATGATCTCGCGGTCTGTGAGTTCGAGCCCCGCATCAGGCTCTATGCTGACAGCTCAGAGCCTGTTTCAGATTCTGTGTCTCCCTCTCTCTGACCCTCCCCCATTCATGCTCTGTCTCTCTCTGTCTCAAAAATAAATAAACGTTAAAAAAAATGTTTATGTATTTATTTTGAGATGGGGGGGTGAATGGAGGAGGGGCAGAGGCAGGGGTGGGGTGGGGAGGGGAGAATCACAAGTAGGCTCTGCACCATCAGTCCAGAGCCAGACTCGGGGCTCAATCCCACAAACATGAGACCATGACATGATCTGAGCCAAAACCAAGAGTTAGATGCTTAACTGATTGAGCCAGCCAGGTGCCACAAGCACCCGGCCCTTTTTTTTTAAGTTTATTTATTTATTTTTGAGAGAGAAGAGAGAGAGAGAGGGAGCAAGGGAGGAGCAGAGAGAGGTACAGAATCCCAAGCAGGCTCTGCGCTGAGCCTGTCATCTCAGCTGAAACACACAAACCTGTGAGATCATGACCTGATCCAAAAACCAAGTCATACACTTAACCCACTGAGCCACCCAGGCGCCCCCTTCCAATTCTTGATCTCAGCTCAGGTCTTGATCTCAGGGTTGTGAGTTCAAGCCCCACATTAGGCTCCAAGCTGTTCATGAGGCTTACTTAAACAATAATAATAAAATTTAATTTAATTTAATTTAAAATATACATTCAAAAGACTGGGAAAACTTATATGTCTATCAATAAGAACTAGTTAAATAAGACATGATTTGTCCATACAGAGAAATATACCATACAGGTATTACAAAATAAAAAA
This sequence comes from Neofelis nebulosa, assembly GCF_028018385.1. NCBI lineage: Eukaryota > Metazoa > Chordata > Mammalia > Carnivora > Felidae > Neofelis > Neofelis nebulosa. The sequence continues at coordinate 34,396,067 of NC_080794.1, read as the reverse complement.
AGAAGGGCCACCTGGGTGGCTCAGAGGGCTGAGTGTCTGACTTTGGCTCAGATCATGATCACACATTTTGTGAGCTGGAGCCTTGCATTGGGCTCTCAACTCTCAGCCCCAAAGCCTGCTTTGGATCCTCTGTCAGCTTCTCGCTCTGCCCCTCTTTCATTCACACATGCACGCACACACTCTCTCTCTCAAAAATAAATAAACACTTAAAAAAATTATTAAAACATAGGGGCGCCTAGGTGGCCGACTTCAGCTCTTGTGGTTTTGTGGTCTGTGAGTTCGAGCCCCACGTGGGGCTCTGTGCTGACAGCTCAGAGCCTGGAACCTGCTTCCGATTCTGTGTCTCCCTCTCTCTCTGCCCCTCCCTTGCTTGCTCTCTCTCTCTCTCTCTCTCTCAAAAATAATAAACATTAAAAAATTTTTTTTAATAATGAAAAAAAAAATAAGTAGTTCTATATACATTTATCTGGGCTGTTAGATTTAAAAAAGAGAAGCAGATGTTTATTTCGTTTGCATATGTGCACAGCCTCTGGGTAGACACAAGAAACAGCTAAGTATGGTGGTCTTTGGGAAGACGAAATGTGAGGCTACGCTTGGCAGACTGATTGGATGCTTACCGAAAAGCCATTCTCCCCTATTTCTTCCTTTGCTGACAGAGCCCACATTTTGCTCAGATGTGACTTCAGGAGAAAAGGATTTCTTCAGCCCCAAGAGGTAAATATTGATTGGCATAAGCCAATTATGGTACTTATTCTCCCTGCTAGTGATTGTTTTAGGCATGTCTATGTGACAAAATATTGGCCAATGAAACAAAAGTAGTCTATTAGGGGCTTTTGAGTTTTGTTACTGATTAGGAAGAGACTAGAGGGTAAACTCCTCTTTAGGATTTTTAGGTAAAGTTGGGAAATGTCCTGACTCTTTGAGTTGTCGCAGCAATCTTGAGACCATGAAGGAAACCTAAGAGAATTGCAGATCAGGAACTCTGGTATCATTGAATTGCTGAGTTTATTAGCCCGGAATCATTTATCTCTGGATCTCTTGTTAAGTCAGAAAATGCACTGTTTATTGTTTAAGCCACTGTTAGTGGTAGCCAGGAGCATCTTTAGTACAAACATTGGACAACAGAGGTAGTGATTAGAGAACAAAGGCAAAAGAAAAATAATTAAGCTTCCTTACATTCACAGCACAGTGACAGGTTCTTGAGACAGGCAGAGTGACCTTCCTCAAGAAACTCAACTCCCCTGATGTTAATACTTTGCTAAAGGCAAAAGGGAACTTAGCTTGACATTAGCCCAACCTCTACGATCTTGTCTTTTTTTTTTTTTTTCTTTTAATGCTCATGTATTTGGAGAGAGAGAGAGAGCTCCTGCACATGTGTGTGAGTGGGAGAAAGGCAGAAAGAGAGGGAGAGAGAGAATCCCAAGCAGGCTCCATGCTGTCAGCACAGAGCCCAACTGGGGGCTCAGTCACAAGAACTGCGAGACCATGACCTGAGCCGAAATCATGGGTCCAACCAATGGAGCCACCCAGGCACCCCTGTAAGTCTGTAACATATAAAAACCCCTTTGGAAACTTCCTTTATTTCTACCCTCCAAGATACAGGTTAGCAAGCATCCTCCAAGCATATGGCCCACTGATATACACCTGAAGGGTCTCATGACTAATGTTTTACTAGACAGAAGTAAATGACCTTTTCCTAACAATAGTGAACCACTCAGTGACCTGAAAACCTTGATTCCAAATTCCTTAGAGTCTTAAGCTATCCCGAACCCCCTCCCAACTTGAAGGAATATAATCAGCCACTCCTCACAACCTCAGTGCAGTTCTTTCTGCCCACGGATCCTGTCCCTGTGCTTTAATAAAACCACGCTTTTTGCACCGGAGATGTCTCAAGAACTCTTTCTTGACTGTTTGCCCCTGGACCTCAACATTTCACATCAGTGGGAAGTTCATTACTTTTTTCCTCCTTTAATATCTTTTGTACTTCTTGAATTTTGTACCAATGGAATGTCTTAACTATGAAAAAAAGTCTTTTTTTTAAGGTTTTTTTTTGTTTTTTGTTTTTTGTTTGTTTTTTAATTTAAGTAATCTCTACACCCAGTATGGGGCTGGAACTCATGATCCTGAGATCAAGAGTTACATGCTCTTCTGACTGAGCCAGCCATGCACCCCAAAAATGTCTTTAATTAAGTGCATTCCCTTTAATACAGAGTTTTAATGTTTATCACTATGAAAAATTGGACAAAAAATAGAACTACCCTACAACCCAGCAATTGCACTACCAGTATTTATTCAAGGGATATGCTGTTTTGAAGGGACACATGCACCCCAATGTTTATAGCAGCACTATCAACAATAGCCAAAGTATGGAAAGAGCCCAAATGTCCATCAATGGATGAATGGATAAAGAAGATTTGGTATGTATATACAATGGAGTGTTACTCGGCTTCACTCATATGAGGATTTTAAGACACAGGATAGATGAACACAAGGGAAGGGAAGCAAAAATAATATAAAAACAGGGAGTGGGATGAAACGTAAAAGATTCTTAAATATGGAGAACAATCCCTACTGGAGGGATTGTGGGGGGGGCGCTAAATGAGTAAGGGGCATTAAGGAATTTACCCCCAAAATCATTGTTGCACTATATGCTGACTAACTTGGATGTAAATTTTAAAAAATAAAATAAAATAAATTTTTAATGTTTATTTTTGAGAGAGAGAGAGAGAGAGAGAGCAGGAGAGGGGTAGAGAGAGACAGAGACACAGAATCCAAAGCAGGCTCCAGGCTCTGAGCTGTCAGCACAGGGCCTGTGCGCAGGGCTCGAATTCATGGAGTGTGAGATTATGACCCGAGCTGAGGTCGGACGCTTAACCGACTGAGCCACCCAGGTGCCCCACCAGGGGTATGATCTTAGCCACTTAAAGCTTCAGAATTGATCTGTAAAATGGGGTTAATAAGAGTCCTTACTTAATAGCATCACTGTGGGAGTTAAAGGATTTATATAAAATGCAAAGTTTTGGGCATATAATTATTCCATACATGTAGCCATCTTGATTTAGGTTGAGCAAAATTCATCATTTGAACATCTCTAAATATTAAATCTTATAGCCTTATATAGTTAAGAATGTGTGGTTTTTATTTGATATTAAAATTTTAAAATATTATTTTGAAGAGGAAAGAAAAATTAGACTACCAGGTGCAAAATAGAAGTATAAAATTTATTTAAAACCACCCACAAAGTTCCGTGTAATCAGGAATGATACAATTTGCAATAGTTTTTTTAAAAACTCATGACAAAGATTTAAAATATAATTTCAATTACAGTATTCATTTAGCCTTATTCAGTTAGAACACTTAATAAAAAAGAAACTTTATGCTCTAAATAAATGAGACACACAAGGAAAATATAATAGACAATTTCCACAACTATCTTTACATGTATGTTTCAATACTAGTACATTTCAATGCATTTTGCTACATAAACATGAAATCACGTACAACTGCTGTGCACCAAAATTTAGCTTAATTAGGTTCTTTCAAGTAACATGCAATTCCAACTCACAAGTCTTCAAGTACTGCTAATAAGTGTTCCCTTGTATGCAGAGCACTACATGTTGAACTGTAATCATCACAATTAAGATTATTTCTTTCCCTTCTGCATGGTGAAGTGCTTTTTCTTTAAACGGTTTCTCCCATATGTTAAGAACCAAAACCAGATTTTGTAGAATTTTAAAATCTTTTTCTTATTAACTTATTTCATTGTATGGAATATTTAATACAGTAGGACTGCAATAGGTAAAAATAAATCCCCCTAAGCAAAAAATCAAAGGTACAAAATAAATAGTAAATATACCCTCAGAGGAGGAAAAGTCACCTAGAGACAGGAATATTAACTTGTGAAACTGATACTTCGTTATTGAAAGGTCAGTACTACTCTATTTCCCCATGATGAAGTATCTGTGAATATTTCACTCCCACTATTGAGAAGCACTCATTCTTCTCCTTTGAACCAAAGTATTGATATGCACGTGAATCTACTTGGTAGGTCATCATATAACACAAGAGAAAATGAAGAAACTAGAGAGTAATGCTTTTCCTTCTGCCAAGTAGCTTTACAAATTTCTCTTCAGGGAACACTTCATGATTTCTTAGTAACTCAAAGATGACCATCCACCCATAGGTAACAATGCAAAAGCTGCCCTCCCCCCCCCCCCCCCATTACTATAAAACCGTTTCTGGAAAAATATTTCTCTTAAAGCACCTATCACAATGTTATCTGTTATAGAAGTTTAAAAAAAATGACCATACATAGTAATAAAAAATATTTAATCTTTGTTTTGCTTTTTTTTAAGAGCTGTTTTTGTAAGGTCCTATGTTGTCAGCCATTTTAGAATATCACAAACAGGCATTAATTAGTGAGGATAGGCAGTTACTGAATCAAATCACCAAAAGTGGAATTTATTTTGACTATTTAGGGAAGTTTGGGTTTTTCATTAGCAACCCATAATGTACTGATGGAATAGGCAAAATATCCTACCTCTTTATTTTTATAAAGAACTTACTAAAAACTTTACAAATACATCTCGTTATTTTTCTTAACTCTCTGGGCAAAGGTATGTTTAAACTTTGACTAGAGACTTTACATGGCTGGAAACAAAGAGGAAGGAAAAACAAAATGAAACAAATTTAAATAAGTGGGAGACAGTACAATCTCTTAGAGATGTCAACAACTTTACATTTTTACTATGAGTACCTGAAAACTAAAATAGTCAGTTTACTGAGCACATTCCCTTCTAGAAACCTGCACTTCAATATAGCAAATACATTAAACTTTGATTATGAACTGCTGATCTTAGTCTTTTTAAAAGTAGTATTTTTAAAACAATTATTATTGAGGTTTCCCTTTGTTTTCGTAGCACAGGGACATTCCTTATTAAAAGGTTTATTTACAGGGGAAAAACTGAAACTTCATTAATCTAAGCCCTAATGCAAAAGTTCTGGGAATTTAGGGAGACCTTCCAAAGTATGCATTAAAAAATCACTGTCTAAATAAATAGTGGAAACAAAATACGTCAGAAACATGTTTTGCATATGTTAAATAGGGTTTACATTATTCTTAGATCTGGTCTGACAAAATTTCTACCCACTAATACTAAGTCATTGTTTATGATGCCGAAATGCATTTATTTATTTTTGAGAGGGAGAGTGGGCACACAGGGAAGGGGCAGAGAGAATCCCAAGCAGGCTCCACACCACCAGCCTGGACCCCAATGTGGGGCTGGAACTCGTGAACTGTGAGATCACGCCCTAAGCCAAAGTCAGACACTTAACTGACTGAGGCACCCAGACGCCCTGATGCAGAAATGCACTTAGCAGTCTGCAGATATGAAATGGTTTAGTCTCAGATGGATTGACTTGGTGTATGACTTGGAGCAAGCCATTTGCCACTCTTGCCAATCAGCAGGTTCACCACCAGTAAGACGGGAACATTTGGACATCTGTCCAACCCTCAGTGTTGGGGAGAAAAAATGAGCACATTGTAAAGCAGTTTGATAACCTAAAACATTATAAAATACAGGGATTATAATTTTCTTACTACCATATTTGCATTCAAAATGGTTCCTCATTTTGAGCTATTTTTCACATAAAACTTATACGGTGGGGAGGAGAGCTATTAATGAATTTTTGGCTGGGCTGGTCAAGTGAACCAGCAGATTGTGAATAGGGGCACAAATCTCCCTCCTCTCTGCCCCTTAAATCCTCCCTATTATACTCAGAACTCCTGATAACTGATTTATCCCATCTTTAAGAATTCCTCAAGTTACTTTCAGTTCATTTTTAACCTTTCTCACCCAGATTTTAGAATATTTCCTATTATTGTCAAAACCCAATTTCCAAAGGGGTAAATTTACAATAGAAAGTAGATATCATCCACAAAACTGGGCCAGGAGATAAAACGTGCGAAAACATATATATCTACTCTATAAAGCAGACCTGTTATTAATTCAAAGTCACTGGTCAGACAACTTATAATTAGTATAATGTATTGTACAGAAATAGCAAAGCTATGCAGAAATAGTGCTAGAATATTTAACTTCTTATACAATTTTTTTTGCAAAACACTCAAGCACTAATAAACAAGTTAAGAGACACACATTGTTGGGATTGTTAAAGAGAACAATGGGCGCATGACCACTATCTAATCCTAAAAACTGAATTTGCCTCTACCCAAAAATGGCTAAATAAAATATTTTGATTCTTTTTGGTATTATTCCACAAAGGATTTGTGAAACATGATTTTAGAAGACAGGAAAAGACACCTTGACCAAGATCACTGCTATTCTTGAAATGAACCATGTGTATATGTGTAGGGAGCATGGGGAATGGAGGCAGAACAGGGAGAGAATTTTAATTTAAAGAAAATCAGAGGAAAGGATAAAAACTGTAAAAAGAATGAAAGTACACTAGTAACATCATAGCGTCAGTGAAATGAAAAAAGAAAAATAACAAGCACAGTTTCTGGTCAAAGATGGCAAGTCTATACCTAGCCAAATGAAGAAGGAAACTACTTCTTAATACTGTCTCTCCAAAAGTGAACACGTTTCTGACAGCTGCAAGATTTTTTTCTGATGAACAAGACAAGAGAAAATGCCTTTCATAACAGCTGCTGGGGACAAAATTTCTATTTTAGGAAAACTAGGTTAAACTATTCAACAGGAGTTTCGCAAGTTGTGCACAAACATAAATCGGTTAAATCAGATGTAATGTGTTTAAAATCTGATAATAACATTCCTACCTTAGACTAAGTTTTGCTTCAGTTATAGGGGACATGTATGGCTGAACAAACAAGAAAAACTTGTGATCCCGGCGGGATCATGGTATCACAGTAGGAATGGGAAAAGTATGGCCAACAAAGCTGAGACAAGTGTTTGACTTCTAAAGCTAGAAATATTAAATATTGCATACTATCAAAAGAGAAACACATTGTGGGGCCCTTAAAGGAGAAGTGAAAATTAGGAGTGGCAAAATGAGGAATACCTTTGGATTACTTGAAGGAATAAAATACATGCCTTTCGAAGTAAACAGTGGTATTTGATCAGGTGCCCAGAAGACAAGGGGATTGAAACAAAGTCACCTAGATGTACTGAATAAAGAGAATTGAAGTTTGTAGAGTTCAAGACAAAAAGAATGATGTCTTGCATAAAAGCCAGTTTTATCATTTCCAAAATTAAAAGAAGAACTTAGACACTCTTTTATACATGAGAAAAGAAAACAAATAAACAACAACACAAACCCGCCAATAAATCTTAATACATTCTAAGAAAATACATGAATCCAGCTTCTGATAGACATGCTGATTCTTTCTGAATTGCATTCCAGAGCCGTAAGTGGCATCATTTTCTCAACCTGTTAGAAGAAAGCTCAAAATGGAGCACAATTTTGATTTGGATAAGTCCAGACTCTTCAGGAATCAGGGCACTCATTATCATCACTTGGTTGAGTGTACCTTACGGTTGACATTGAAGTTACAAGTTCAATACACTTATGGGCAAGTTTAGGAACTGTGCACAATAAAACAGTATTCTAATACAGGTAGACAATCACTTCAAAATTAACTATGCTAGGATTTACTTGTGAGGCCAACTTGGCAGGAGGTGTGACTAGACTGTACAACCATGGCTAGGTAGTATATATATATACACTGGATATACTTTCTCCAATTCTTTTAGTCATTCAATTTTTCATAACTCCTTATATATGCCTAATAATTGTTCCAGGGGAAATAAAAGCCTGTACCGTGTAAGTACTTGATATATATATATATTTTATTGAAATAGCAAATAAGACTATTGCCACATTTTGTTGGATTAGTTAACAGGACAACTTCATAGGTAAAAGTCAGCTAGATTTCCCACACAGGGGAATCTTGATCCAATTTCACTTGACTTATTTTCCTGAAGCCCTCAGGAAAACAAACAAAAAAATAAATAAATAAAAAAAACAAACAAAACAAAAAAAGCAATAGAAAAAATAAAAGGCCATTTTTATCTTTCACATACACTGCAATAAGGTTATTTCCCAGTGATACAATACTCCCTGGGTGAGGAAATCAAGTTTGTTTCCTAAAATCCTCCTACGCACAACAAAGTGGCCTTCATTTGATGGTTTAAATTCTATTTATAAACATAAGTTATACACTGACATTAACATCTGCTCTTTAGGCCCCAGTGATTTAACTATAGGACTTCTAAGGTGTCTTCCAGGGCTATGAGAGGCCACTACCATATTACTTCACAATTCTTGTCATAAAATTGTACAGAAGATCAAAACTCACAGTTGTACTAAATCTAGACTAAAAAGAAATTTCCATGCAGCAAGAAGTTGTGAAATAGAAGGTAGCTATATATTATTAAAAGTCACATACAGCTACTGATTTACTCAGCACATTCAAAGGAAGTCCTGTGCTCGCTATAGGTGGAAGTTGTCATGCAATGTCAAAACTTTGTCCCAGATAAAAAAATCTGAATAGAATTTGTCTTAAAGAATAAACTTAAGTAGTTTGGGGTTATTTTCATACATGCTATTGTGGAATAAATGATGGTCCATTCAAATCCACTGAAGCAATAACATTAGAAAGTAGGTTACTTCGTATGAATTGTTATCTCATTTACACAAGGGTATGCATTCAATTAAGTATGTACTGGGGTTATGTCTTAAGCAAATTGCTTACGGATTTCATCTAGTTGAAATTCTATATTTAACAAATTAAATTATTTCACATGCAGATTGCATAACAAAGATGTTAGAAGGGTAAGCTGCAAACATTTTGCTAACATATTGCAAAAATTTACCTACAGCTATACATTTTCAGCTAGCCTCACTTTCCAATAATATGTTTCAATTAAGTCTATGACATGATGTACTTGGTACTTTGTAGATGGATTGGAAGATACAGGTGAGGCTGATAAGCAGAAGAAAACATTTTTTTCCAACCATGGCCTGAGAGCCATTAGAAATGGGAGTCTGAAGGGCAGAGTGATATATTGTAGGATTCTAAAATAGGCAGTTCATTGCAGTTAGTAAGTTTGTAACATATTATGGACAGGTTGGGTTAACACCGGGGTCATGTATCAATGAATTCAATTATCATACCATGAACAAAGGCAGAAGATTCAAAAACTCAATTTGAGTGCTGTAAGAGAGGTGAAGCAAAAGGTGATCGTGACAGTAAAACATAAGAGGTGTAGAAATAATGTTAGATGACCAGTTTTCTGAGTGAAAATGTCATTTCAAACAAATTTATTTCCTTGCTTCATAAAAGCAGTCTAAAAGCAGTGTTGCTAGCATACAATCACAATGCTGTAGAACATTGAATAAGCAGGAGTTAAAAAAAAAAAAATCACAGGGCAGACAAAGGGATGGTAAACTGCTAATTTAAACTTATGAAGTAACGTCCAACAAAGTAGGGATCACGTGTGGTTCGCACCATGGGGTTATCGGTTGAGGCAGGCTATTGATGGTGTGAATTATAATAAGGAATGGAAAACATTTTAGTTGAGAAGGGATATTTTCATATATGTTTTTGGGGCAACTGCAGCCAACTTCACAATTTTCAATATTCCCCTTAAGTCAACACTGGAGCTTCAAGTTCAGTTGTTAAGAAACTTATTCCGTTAGTGACCCTGATGGGAATTTCTGCAGATATATTATAATGGATTCTTTTGAAGGAAACTTGCTGTTTCTTTGAAAACCATGGATAAAAACATCTTTTAGGATTTAAATTCTTCAAGTTTACTTTGTCATGGGAGGCGATTCAAAGAAAATCAAAAGCTAACATTTAAATTCTGCAGACATTTAGTAAGTGTTGAATGGTAAGAAGATGGATGGATGGATAAAGGGTGTTAAAACTTGATCCATTAAATCTGGTGATGAAATAATTTCTAGTGGGAGCTAAGGCCTAATATCTAAAATGAAATATCACAAGGGCGTATTCCTGATAGTCTAATACTAGTAAATATCTTATTGAAGCAGCAGAAACAATAAACAATCACTTATTTATATACTTATATGTATAAGAAACCTTAGGCTCACAAAAATATACATGTTTTAAAACGGAAATCTAAGGCACACAAAATACTAAAACAAGTCAATGAATCACCCTATTTTACATATTCAAGAAGCAGAAATCTACTTGTACAAGATGATGGTCTACCAATGGATATTTGTTATATACAATCCCTTCATATTCCTTTACTTGTATTAGTCAAAAGCTTGAAACTGATACTTTGCACCATATATTATTTTAATATAAGTTACAATGAGTTTTTCTTTAGAGAGCTTGCTGGAACTGTTTGCTTTTGCACCAAAATTGTTGAGTGTTAGCAGTTGTGGGCTTCCTATGGCATTTCCAAGGGAGAAGCACCATTAATTAGGTTTTCCACACTCCCAAGGAATCTGACACTTTGAATGTTATAGCACCTCTGCATTTTAACAGAATCAAGTATTTCATTGAAATTTCTTGTTCTAAACATTTTGCTCGGGCAATCCTTTTTGTTTTGTTATAAAATGAGCCAATAAAATAATGGGAATATATAACGGGAGGGCTAACATAAATGGAATGCCTATTTTCCTGTTACCTAGAACATAGGCAATTATCAGAGAAGATGAGTTTTCATTTTCCTAGAACGAATGTGCTTAAATCAACTACTTTGGATTAGTATTAATGGGCAATATCATTCCTACTGTTTCGGATGTATGGATATGTGATGATGATAGGGAATTTATTTTTAAAAGATTCTTACGGGAATTTTATTCTTATTCTGTACCAGAATGATTTTAAGAACAAATAAGGCAGTTGGGATGGGTAGGGTTTTTGCTACTTTATTTTTATATTTGAACACCTTGAAACTTTAGAAGCATTTGACTCTACTGATTCCTACTATGTTTCATCTCCTTTTGGAAAAACCTTTCATGATTATACTGAGAAAGCTGGAGGGAAAGTAAATTGGGGCCACTGTTGCTTGATAAATCAGAAGAGAGCGCTCTTACTCAGCTCCAAATAAAGCGTTAATCGATATCGGTGATACGCTTCCTAATTCCGATTTTAGAGAAAATGAACAATTTTTGCATGTTCTAACTATTTTATAAGTAGCTAATATTTGCATGAGGACACATTAAAAAAAAAAAAGAACACAACAAACCATATACATGATTAGAATACATATTGCAGTTAACAAGATGGAACTCTACACAGCAATAAATGATTTCTCTTGTATGCAAATATGCATAAACAATAGACAATAGGATTCTTATACTATACTATTTCAAGTTACTTTTAAAAATAGAAAGTGCTTTTAAAATATATATTTACAATTTATGAACAGCCTCCAACCATTATTAACAATAATGAATTATTTTATACAGGAGAGATATTTTGAGAGAAAACATTTCATTGGTTTATTTCAAAGGAATATGCCAATTTTCTAGCAATGATTGGAAGATGTTGGAACAATGGCACCATGAAAAAATAATGCAGCTTATTTTTAACTGTTGATGTGGGTAAGCACCAGGAGCTGTGTAGAGTTAACACTGTGTCTTGATTTTACATCATAGCACATGAACCTGTTAAAATCCTCTAAAAATGACTCTTGTTTCATAGTAAACAGACTTAATTTAAAGCACCAAACTGAGTGATTCTATCAAGGTTAACACCTAACCAAAACATTTCTTTATGTATTGAAAACTATAAAACTTTTATTTTTGCTTAAAATGTGCACCTTCTACCAATTGTCAAAATATAGTCACAGTTAAGAAATACCCACCCCATTTTTGTTTTGTTTTTGTTTTTTTTTTTACCTCAGCCTTCAAATGGGTGAGATGAAGATATAAGTAAACGACAACATGACTTTCTTTTAACAGCACCTTGAAAAAATACACAAAACTAGCAAAGGCATTAAGAAGGGGAGAAAAGCTTTCAGACCCAATGGTTATAGGGCCCTGCAACATGTGTGAGAGCATAGGGGGACACTGTGACAATATTGTCATGGGTTAATGTTAATGCTTTATGAGAAGGAATTTGGTTCAATTCATTAACTTCAGGGGACAGTTCAGGACCCTCATTAGCTGCCTGGTCTTTCTGCTCTGAGGCCTTAGTTTTCTTATTCTTAGCTTCTTTAGCCTCAAACTTCATTTTGTTTAGTTCAAAACCATGTTGGGGCTTATTCAGGTTTTTGTGCTGGTAGAAGACAAGGGAGAGGCGTGTGGGATGATTCCGGTTTGGGTGTTCGACAGGAGTCGTTGCGTGAAGCTCTCGCCGGGCACACTCGATCAAAACGGAGCCATGAGCAGGCGCGATAGCCACCCCACCAATGTTGGCATCCAAGAAGATGTGCTCACTGTCTGACCAGTACTCATCAATGTGGGGCAATTTCTCCTCAGCAGGTGACAGGGGGTCATCTGAGAGGGGATCATCTGAGAGAGGCTCATCTGCTTCAGAGTGTGGCTCATCTTCTTCCACCAGAGAGGACGCAAGGTCATGAGGAGAGGCGGTGAATGGGGGTTGCTGGTTTGGATGATTAGAAGATAGCTGTTCAGATGGACCAGTGGGAGGCTCAGAATAAACCAAGGAATCTGGCATGGGAGTAGACAAGGTGGGAAGAGGAACCACTTCACCAGGCTGTGCAATTCCAGCGCCTTCCCCCGCAGCTGCATTAGCACCACCGTGTCTCGCAGAAGGCATTGTGCAGTGAGGATTGCTACTTCTTTCTGAAAACCCGTACGAAACTGACGACACATCGTTCTTAAAAGGAGCTGTTGTGGCCGACACAGTCTTAGGGGACCAGGAGAGACTTGGAGGTATGTTAGCCTCTTTCCATGTGTGAGGAATGGATGGGGTCAATGAGTAGGTTTTAGTGTTGTCCGAACCTTTGAAGATAAAATGGGGTTCAGTTTCATTTTTTATTTCAAGGTGCAAGGCTTCGGTTTTATTCCCTAAACAGAGAAAAGGACACCAAATGCGAAGATAAGTACAAACTACTTTAGGTAGTTGTCTTTAAGGAGTATTTTAAAGAGAAATACATGACAAAACATTGATGATGGCAGTGTTGGTCAGTTTTGTTCTATTTACTTTAAGACAAACATACGAGCATGCTTTAAAAATCGCATGTAGTTTGGTATGCTTTTCCAACCAACAAATTTCCTTAAAGAATGCTTCCCTAGGCACACATTTAGCCAGAAGGATGCCCAGTGATTAAAATACTAAGAAATTAGAAACAACCTAATTGGCTATAAGGTAAATATTGAAATCATACATTGGAATACAACACAGGTAATAACATGACGATTCAGAGCAATATTTCTACCCAAAGAGATTATTGCATGATCTCATTTTCAAAAAAGTAAAAATAAGTAATAGTTTATAAATATTTCTGGGTCATGACAACTTCATAACTGGCAAAGTTAATTACTAGGCAAAGGAAGTCACAGAAGAAGTTTTAGTTGAAGAGGCACCTAGGTGGCTCAGTCAGTTCAGTGTCTAACTCTTGCTTTTGGCTCAGGTACCATCTCACAATTTGTGAGTTCAAGCCCCCTGTTGCTTTCTGTGACAACAGCACGAGCCTGTTTGGGATTCACTGTCTCCCTCTCCCTCTCTCTCCCACTCTGTTCGTGATGCCATTCTCTCTCAAAATAAATAAATAATACACTAAAAGAATAGTGCTTATGGGTTAAGATTACAAAAAGACGCGGGGTTATAAGCCTAATATTGTGCAGAGCGCTACCAACAGGGTATGTATTATTATTATTATTTTTTTAAAGTTTATTTATTTTGAGAAGGAGACAGAAAGAGAGAGCGCATGTGTGCACAAGATCATGACCTAAGCTGAAATCAAGAATTGGCCACTTAACCAACTGAGCCACCCAGGCGCCCCATCAAGGTATATAGTATTAAAAACATAGCAGTAGGGGCGCCTGGGTGGCTCGGTTGGTTAAGCGGCCGACTTCGGCTCAGGTCATGATCTCGCGGTCCGTGAGTTCGAGCCCCGTGTCGGCTCTGTGCTGACAGCTCAGAGCCTGGAGCCTGTTTCAGATTCTGTGTCTCCCTCTCTCTGACCCTCCCCCGTTCATGCTCTGTCTCTCTCTGTCTCAAAAATAAATAAACGTTAAAAAAAAAAATTAAAAAAAAAACATAGCATGTAAAGATGCTACTGGGGAATGACACGAAGATAAAGTTGGTAGAAATGCTGTTTACAGGCAGTATGGAATCAGGTATGTGACTCTTAAAATAAATCCAAAATAAGTGTCTGTAAAATGGAGCTATATTCAAAAAAACTTATCCTAATTCTCCCCATCTTGCCTCTTCATTATCTCCCTATTAAATTTTTCTTAGCCTTGTATAAATGCCTGCTCTGTCATTTCTCTCATCTTACAAAAAATAAATAAGCAAACTCTTGTTGTAAATATGAAAAAAAAAAAAATCAAACAAGTTAAGGAATACCCCGTAATTCTATAGTTGAGTAAAGTTGAATACAAATTCATGGTGTATTTTGTTCCCTCGGGCTCCTTGGAGAGATGGCTGAATTTATATATGGGGCAGTGTTATATAAAACAAGCCTGGAACATTGTGTTGGAAGCTAAGGAAACTATTGAAGGCAATCGAGGTCATGACAAAAAAATTCAGAAGCCAGCATGATGGGTTTCTACTGATCAAAGATGGAACAATTTGAGGATTTTTTGGTTTCAATTTGAAGATTTTTAAAGCATTTTTCATATTTAGTTAGGAATAAAAACCTATTTAATATGCACTGAAATATGAACTATAAATAATAATAAAAATACTAGTTATAAAATAACAAAAATTAAAAAATTTTGAGATCCAAAAGATACTAAATTAAAAAAAACTGAACACACTGGAAATTGCTTAGGAACTAACTTGTATTCTAAAAACCGGTGAATAAAGGCAAATAGCCAAGCATTTATTCTAATTTCCCTACATGAACCATATATCTCAGCATTAACAAGTTATTGGTAAGGGCAATATTTCTTTGTAAAAGAAGATCAACCACCAAATGGAAGAATGGTGGACTTTGTTGCTGCTCATGTAATAAAGAATATAGAATATGAGGGCACCTGGGTGGCTCAGTTGGTTAAGTGCCCGACTTCGGTTCAGGTCATGATCACATGGTTCATGGGTTTGAACCCTGCGTCAGGCTCTGTGCTGACAGCTCAGAGCCTGGAGCCTGATTTGGATTCTGTGTTCCCCCTCTCTCTTCTCCTCTCCTGCTCGTGCTCTGTCTCTCTCTGTCTCTCAACAATAAACAAAGACAAAAAAAAAAAATATATATATATATATATATATATATACACACATATATGTATATATATAATATGATATTAAGTGTTTCTAAAATGGGTAAAAAGTTCATAGGGAATGTTATGATCAGTGATTCCCATTGACGACACCCGGACCATGGATCAGTCTTAACATCATAAAAAAGAGATATCACTGGACACTATATATTTCCTGATGTGAAGAAACAAGAGTGTTCAAATTGGACAGTGGTCTTTAAATAGTGTTTTTATTTTTATTTTTATTTTTTTTTATTTTTTATTTTTTTAAATTTATTTATTTATTTTTGGGACAGAGAGAGACAGAGCATGAACAGGGGAGGGGCAGAGAGAGAGGGAGACACAGACTCGGAAACAGGCTCCAGGCTCCGAGCCGTCAGCCCAGAGCCTGACGCGGGGCTCGAACTCACGGACCGCGAGATCGTGACCTGGCTGAAGTCGGACGCTTAACCGACTGCGCCACCCAGGCGCCCCTTAAATAGTGTTTTTAAAGTGGAAGCTGAATTTGTCTCCACAGGACAATGGTTTTGGCTATATGAAAAAAAGAGAAAGGAAAAATTGGAAAAGCAAGCTTAAATAAAAAAGGTTTAGGAGACATATCAAATAACTATAATGTGTGACCTTGTTTGGATAATAATTTAAACAAAACAAAATGTGGGGCGCCTGGGTGGCTCAGTCGGTTAAGCATCCAGCTTCGGCTCAGGTCATGATCTCACAGTCCGTGAGTTCAAGCCCTGCGTCAGGCTCTGTGCTGACAGCTCAGAGCCTGGAGCCTGCTTCGGATTCTGTGTCTCCCTCTCTCTCTGCCCCTCCCCTGCTCGTGCTCTGCCTCTCTCTGTCTCAAAAATAAATAAAAACATTAAAAAAAATTTTTTTAAACAAAACAAAATGAAAAACAAAAGAAAAATCATTTAGGAGAAAAATGGAGCATTTTTTTGGTTTTGTTTTGAAGTAGGCACCATGCCCTCCCTATGTGGGGCTTGAACTCACGACCCTGAGATCAAGCGTCAGGTGGTTCTCCTACTGAGTCACAAAGGCACCCCAAACGGAGCAATTTGAACACTGATTGGTATGAAAACAATATTCGGTTTGTTTGTTTTAGGTATTGCGGTTATAAAAATTACTTATTGTTTAATGACATACTGATGAAGTAATTGATAAGATAATATGATGTGAGTTCTGCAATTTATTATTGAGGGAAGTGAGATTCATTAAATAATTCACTCACTCTATACCTTTAAAACATTTTTCCATTTAAGAAAAAAACCTCTCAACCTTTAAAACTTCACTGCATTCAACTGATTCCCTTTATAACCAAGCACAAGAATCTCTCCATTTCTCTCCTATTTTGCCAGCAATCTACTTCAATAATGCTCATGCAGGACCTCCCACCGCCTGTAAAACTCAGAGTGAAACTTCAGTTTTCATCTCACTTGACATGGTTGAGCACTCCCTCCTTGAAACACTGCATATACTCTTAGAGTTCCATTAATACCTCACCAGACCTTCCAAGACTGTGTTCATCTCTGAAGCCTGTACAAATTGGGAATTCCCAGGACTTCTCCTTTTACCTCCTTTAGTTCTCTGTGATTTCATTTGCTCTCAGGCTTTGAAATTCTATCTCTATGCAGCTGACTTCCTAAGTTATACCTCCAGCCAAAATCTTTTCTTTGAACTACACTCTTATTCAACTGTTTACCTAACGGTTGTCTGACAGGTGTCTTAAACTTGACAGGTCCAGAAGTGAGCTTCTGATCTCCCTCTGTATGTTTCCAAATTTGTTCTTTCCCATTTCTCATGATTCTTGGTGATTTCCCCATCTTTCCAGTCACTCCAGACCAATAACACCAGGGTAAACAGT
Organism: Neofelis nebulosa; assembly: GCF_028018385.1. Classification (NCBI taxonomy): domain Eukaryota; kingdom Metazoa; phylum Chordata; class Mammalia; order Carnivora; family Felidae; genus Neofelis; species Neofelis nebulosa. Next base: position 34,378,858 of record NC_080794.1, on the reverse strand, counting down.
GAGACTTTTTTTTGTCCACAATCCAGATTTTTCAGAAATCCTGTTGACTCTACCTTGAGAACAGATCCAGAACCAGGCATCTCTCATGTCCTCATTAGCCAGTCTGGTTCAAGCTCCATCACCTTTTTCTTGAGCTGTTAGGATGTAGCCTCTTTACCATTAACCTATTTTTCTGTTCTGTCTACTGGTTTCTAGTTCAACCCGGTAAGCAGAATGTTAAGTTTGAGTCACATCATACACCATCTCTATGTTTTTTTTTAAGGCTTTACTTTTAAGTAACCTCACACCCAACGTGGGCTTGAACTTACAACCCCAAGATCAATAGTAAAATGCTCCACCAAATGAGCGAGCCAGGTGCCCCAGCCCCTCTCTATTCTGAAATCTCCAGTAGCCTTCCTTTCCCTCACTAAATGCTGATATCTTTACAGCAGTCAACAAAGCCCGAGATGAAACGCTCCAACACCCCTCTTCCCTCTCTAATCTATTTCTTACTCCTCTCCCCATTTCATGCTCTGCTTCAGCCACACTGGCCTCTTTGCTTGCATAAAGTATTCAAGGTAACCTCTTGTCCCCTGATCTTTACGTTTGCCATTTCCTCTGTGTAGAATGTTATTTCTCCCAATAAAAACACTAAGGGTTCTTATTGGCCTAAGGACTTTACTCAAATGCTCCATTCTCAACAAATAGCTTTCTGACAACCATATCCAAATAGAATTCTCTCACAGAGCTCTCTCTCCTCTTTCACTGCTAACTTTCCAACACCCAGAACAGCACAAAGTGGTACTCAGTAATATTTGTTGACTGGATTACTTGTATTTGATGCTAAATGTGACCAAGGAAGACTTCAAGGAAGTGATGTCATTTCCCATGTTCCAAGAAGGAGTAGGGCTTCAAAGTAGATGGGACCAAACAAGAAAAACAGGTTTCTGTTTGTTTTCTTAAAGCATAAATAGAAAAAATACCAAGAAATACTGATGGGTCACTTTTTTGTTGACTTTTAGTTTTGGAAAGTATGTAGAAACTGTGTACATGTATGGATTCAGTGTCTTATTTTGAACTCTAAAGCAACATGTATTAGAAACAAGTGAGATTTAAGAATAATTACCTAATTGAATTAACATCTGACCTAAAGTTGTTTTTTGCTGTGTTTTGTTTTCACAATGCCTCATTCCTAAGAGAGCAGCAAGGATAAAGGACAGGGGAAGTGGGGTGCAAGGGAAAGTCCCAACACTTTGGCTAGTGGGAGTTGTGCACAGAGACTCAGCAGCATCCATAGGCCTCACCTAAAAGCGACAGCGATGAAGCCTTGCTATTGTTTGTGGTCGAGTTATTCTTCCGCTTGATTCGAGGAATGAATTTCTTCTCCACAGCTCTTATCTTATGTGCAAGAACTTCTGTCATCATCGCTGCCCTTTTCTTCCCAGAGCGAGGAACAGGCTGAGTGAAACGTGTTCTTTTTTTACGGCGGGGTGTGAGCACCTCGATGGCCCCAGATTTGATCTTGGCTTCCATTCCTTCACTAGAGCCAAACTCATCTGTGTCTGAGAGTTTGTAGAGCGGTAGCACATGCAGCTGCTCATCTTGAGGAATAACCCCCAAGGAGCGATTATCCTCTCGTGTTAAAGTACAAACCTGACAGAAAGAAAACATGAAATAGGTCCTGCACATTCAGAGTTAGTTCTACCTTCTAATTGTTGCCACTGTGAAAGGGATCTATGTTCCCATTGTATGTTCCATTGGTTCCTGCTGGTATATTAATTTTGCACAACTAGTATACATCAAGCCACTCAACATTCTTCAATTCTAGGAATTTATCAATTATCTGTAAGCAGACCAGCATACTTTTGAGTTGATCTTATAAGTACATATTATGCACGTTTATGTATTTTATAATATTTATAATGTTTATTTATTTTTGAGAGAGAGAAAGAGACAGAGAGAGAGAGCAGGGGAGGGGCAGAGAGACCGTATCGTAGGTAGGCTCTGCGCCATCAGCACAGAGCCTGATGTGGGGCTTGAATCCATGGATCGTGAGCTCATGACCTGAGCGAAAACCAAGAGTCAGACACTAAACTGAGCCACTGAGGTGCTTGTTTAAAAATTTTTTAAATGTTTATTTCTTTATTTTTGAGAGTATAATATCTTTAAAAAGTAAACTCTGTTGGGGTGCCTGGGTGGCTCCGACTTTGGCTCAGGTCACGATCGCATGGTTCATGGGTTCAAGCCCCACATGGGGCTTTGCCCTGACAGTGCCGAGGCTGCTTGGGAATTCTCTCTCTCTTTCTTTCTCTGCCCCTTGCCCATTTGCACTCTCTCCCTCTCAAAGTGAATACATAAAACTGAAAACAAAACAAAACAAAACAAAACAAAACAAAACCACACAAGCAAACTCTATCCCCGATGTGGGCTTGAACTCATGACAAAGAGATCAACAGTTGCGTGCTCTACTGGCTGAGTCAGCCAGGCACTCCTGTAATATTTTAAATACTAGGTCTTTTTGTTATATTTCATCTTACTCCATTGTCCAAGTTAAGGAATGTTTACTGGACTGTCCACAGCTTTCATACTAAATACTATTAAGATATTATTTTAGCCTATATATTACCATATTTCTTAACTATTTAAATAATGACACATTCATTGGGTAGAGGGGGATTACTTATGAAAAATTTCCAGATTGTAAGGTTGACAGAACTTGATGAATACAGATGGTAAAGAAAGATAAACTTAGTTTTATTTTCTCAGTATCTATAGTCATGTTTACTGGCAAGACTTGAAATACTAAAGTCTCTTGGGTGTAATTTGTGAATAATTTAAAGTAATCATGTTAAAAATTAGACTCTTGCATCAATAAATGTTTAAGCGGTTTATTTGTTCACAGGGACACTAAGAAGGGGCCGAGGAGACAAGATACAAGGAGCATAATTAGAAAGACTGAGGCAGCAGACAGGGAGGCAAGTGAGTTGGTAGCTGAAGGTCAAGATTCCAGGGTTTCAGAAATGCAGAACTTTGGAGTCAGGGCAAGTTCTAGGTACAAGCCTCATTGCATGAGCAATGACAGCAGAGGAGAAGAGGCCACACTGAATGATACACAAGAGAAGCACAAGAAGAAGACGAACCAAAATCCAGTTTGACTGAAACTAATTCACCCTGATCATGGATATTGTGTCATGAAGCAATTCAAGTAAAGTGACTAGCCAAGCAGTGACAATGAACCACACTGTGGCCATGATTCACCTGGACAGATTTCTACTATTTCAACTTTGAAAATAACATTTGTCTCAAAGACTATAGTCAACGACAGTGGAGAGGAATGATAATGCAAAAAAAAAAAAAAATTTTTTTTTTTGGCTCCTTAATTCTATCAGTCATAGACTTCACTGGCTAAACAAGGAGGGAAGGCTGCCTTTTGACGGATTAGATTGTGTCCTTCTAGTCACAGTGTAAGGGACTGTAGCTATGTCTTTCTTATATGGGGCCAACCAGACTGGTGTCATGCAAAAACAGAGGAAATCACTCCATATTAATCTCTTGTTTTACTAGGTGAGGAGATAATGACTTGAACCAAATCCATTTCATTTAAAAAAGACAACTGTGTGATTTTTCTCAGGGTCTTTTACCTAATTTAAGTGTTTCTTAATTGACTTCACGCTATGGGCGTATAATTCTTTTCATGGCTGTAAACATAAGTATGAGCACTGAAATGCAAATATTTCTGATAATTCTGGAATATTAATGGAACTTTATACATACATACTGGTATTAAGAACAAACATGAACAAGAAAACGATACATTCAGGATAATTCCATCACAAAAACCCTTTGGTACCCAGAAGGCAAAAAAAGAGAACCGATAAATTGCTTAACTTCCTAACTATCAGTTTGAGAGCATACAAGAGTGCTCGTACCTGCTAGCAAACACACCACAATTAAATATAAGATTCAAGACCTTCAAAAAATATTTAAGGCCAGTTCTGTAACTTTGTGGAAGGACTTGGACAATAACATAAATGCTATTGATGTATATACTATGTGAGACAGAACATAAAATATGATTTTTAAAATTTAATTCATCTCTGCACCCAACGTGGGGCTGGAACCCATGATATTGAGAACAAGAGTCATGTGCTCCTCTGACGGAGTCAGGCTGGGGCCCCTAAAGTAAAATTTTTGACAGTAATCATATTCAGCCTAACCACACAGAGATGGAGCTTTTAGAATCAAAAGCCATCTATGTACATACCACAGTGCTTCCATTATTCATGTTGTGAATGTCCCTGTGGGGATGGGCACAGAAGTCTAGGCAAGCAGTGACCCCAGAGAAAGGACGACCCTCTTTGCTGCCAAGCCGACATTCTCGGGCAACATGTTCATATTCTACCTAAAAAAGAAATGTATGACACAGAGTTGTGAGAGACAGAAAGAATCACCTTCAGTAAAGAATAAAAGTCACTTCCTGACCAGGCTCTTAAACTAATGACACATTGCAATTTCAGATATTTATGACCATAGTGCGTTAAAGTAGTGGATGTGTAGCTCAGAAACATTCAGGAGGAAGAGTCTGATAGTACACAAAGGAAAATGCAAATCCCTGGCTGTGACTGATGGTAGGATGATAAAAATACCTGCTGCTGGTGAATAAACAAGCAGAGCAAGCCTAATTTATTCCATTAGGAAGAGAGACTAACATAGTGCATTAATTATGTGGGAAGAGTCCTCAAGGTCTATAAATATACATGTATTCATAAACCAGTATAAAAAATGAATTTATAACTATTTTATTTTATTGTTATTATTATTAATTTTTTAAAGTAGGCTTCAGGCAGGGCTCCAACTTAAGACCCTGAGGTCAAGAGTCAGACGCTTAAGCGACTGAACCACCCATGTGTCCCTATAACTCTTTTTAAAATGAAAAGTTGAATTTAACAGAAAGGATGTTATTCATGACAATACAAATAAAGATTTAAGAAATATAGACCATAGGTCTCTGGTTATGTTTAAGATAAAAAGATATTGGGGTGCCTGGGTAAATACACACAATGAAATGCTATTGAGCCTTAAAATGGAATGAAATTCTATGGTGCCTGGGTGGCTCAGTCAGTTAAGCATCTAACTTTGGCTCAGGGCATGATCTCGCGGTTTGTGGGTTCAAGCCCCGCGTAGGGCTCTGTGCTGACAGCTTGGAGCCTGGAGCTTGCTTTGGATTCTGTGTCTCCCTAACTCTCTCTGCCCCTCCCCAACTCTCTCTCTCGGTTCCTGAGTTTGAGCCCTGCACTGGGCTCTCTGCTGTCAGTGCAGAGCACACTTTGGATCCTCTCTCTGCACCTCCCCCAGTCTCGCAGACTCTGTCAAAGATAAACTTTTAAAAGATATTTACACGTATTTTCCACCTTGTGATGACTGCACACGTGTGTATTGCAAAAGGATTGCTACAGGAAGGTTAGGTAACATCTCAATCCCTTAACACTATGAGGTTTATTTTGTGTGTGTAGTGATAATTGAAGATCTTTTAAAAACTTGTAAGTATATAATATAGTATTGTTAATTAAATTATAGCCTCAATGCTGTGCAATAGATGCCCAAATTGTATTTATCTTATAGCTAGCTGGAAGTTTGTACCCTCTGATCAACTCCCTGCTTCCCTCAACCCTCATTTCTTTTCTTTTATTTTTTTAAAATTTATTTATTTTGAGAGAGAGGGAGAGAGAGAGAGGAAGGGAGAGAGAGAGAGAGAGAGAGAATGATTGGGAGAGAGGCAGAGAGAGAAAGGGAGAGAGAGAATCCCAAGCAAGCTCCATGCCTGTAGCACAGAGCCCAACATGGGGCTCGAACCACAAACTGGGAGATCGTGACCTAAGCCAATATCAAGAGTCAGACATTCAACTAGCTTAGCCACCCAGGTGCTCCTCCTTTAATTTGTGGATGATGTCCTTTGAAGCACAAAATTTAAAAATTTTGAATTTCTTTCAGTTGTCCTTAATAGAACCTTCAGCAAAGTGTTTAATAGAAATGGTGAGAGTAGATATTCTTGTCTTGTTCCACATATAAAGCAAAAAATGTTTTAGTCTTTTATCATGATTATATTAGCTGTGGGTTGTTATAGATGTCCTGTATCAGGTTGAGCCAATTCACTTCTATTTCTATTTTGATGACTGTTTTAATCATGAAAGTGTTAGCTTTTGTCAAATGTCTTTATACAGAGAGATTATATGGTTTTTGTCATTTGTTCTATTAATATATTCAGTATACTGGACTGATGGAATTTTCTTGTGTAGAATCAATCATGCATTTCTGCTTTTATAAATTATAGTTCTAGAAATAACCAGAATTCTGTCACTCTGGAATTTTAATTTAATTCAACTGTCATAACAGGAAGTTTTTAAAGACAGATAAATATCCATTTTTTTTTAATTAAAAAAATAGAAAAAAGTTTTTCTTTACAGTAATCTCTACACCCAATGTGGGGCTTGAACTCACAACCCTGAGATCAAGAGCCACATGTTCTGCCATCTGAGCCAGCTAGGCACCCCCAGGCTAGATAATTTTTGAAGTTGTTCTATAAAGATAGATAACCATGTTCAAGAGTACTGCATCTGGTCCCCAAACATACCTGGTTTTGGTAAGCAACTGGAGCATACTGCTTATAAATTGGAGCTAATCGTGTAGCCAAACTCTGTAAATTATCTTCAAGGTTTTTTTCCTATAGGAAAAGACAGTCCATGAAAGTTGTTTCATAATGACATACAAGTTTTAGGTGTGTGAAAAAGAGTGATAAATCATTGCTGATGTGTGGTTGATGCACAATTCATACTTACCCTAATAAAAGAGATACCACAGAAAATAAACTGGGTTGTTTTTTCATAAAATCGAAAGCCTTAGTCATTGTTATGGTTTAACTATGTTGTAAGTGAGTTAGAAATGTAAATGGTGTTAGAGATAAGGTGTAAACCTGCTCACGTTGCTAAATATAAATACAAGAACCGTATTTTATATTTATTTAGCAGTACCGGGTACTTAAATCTAGTAGGACTGTAAGGAGCCTTGACACCATATCAAGAATCTGGATTGCTACCGATGGAAGAAACATGGAAGACTTTTCAAAGGAGAACAGTCTTTAACAAGAGTCTCCATTAAAAATGTCACTGATGACAGTATGAGGTATCCAACACAAAAGGAGACTTTGGAAACAATAGTTGAAAGAGCACTGTGATAATTTTTCAGAGAGGATTGTATTCTAAATCAAATCAAAGACTTGATAAATGATCAATCACATCCAAGGAAGACTATGGAAGGGAAACTGAGAGCAAGGATGAAAGGAAGAATTAAGGAGGCTCAAGGCTTCTGCTTCATTTCAGATTTGATGGATGCCAAGAACACAGAAAGATCTTCATGTGGATACGTATCGGATTATAAAAGCCAAAGCCACACACAGTATAGACACAGGAAGTTAACTCTTTTTCTTTTCTTTTTTTAAAGTAGGCTCCACAACCAGCATGGAGCCCAATGTGGGTTTTGAACTCAGGACCCTGAGATGATGACCTGAGCTGCAATCAAGAGTCAGACACGTAAACGACTGAGCCACCCACCTGCCCCAGGAAGTTAATTCTTGGGTGCCTTTAACAAACCCCAATTTGAGCAACTGAAAAGCCATCAGTGGTAATAACCTTTTTTGTTTCCTACTGATTTAGGTTGATTCTTTCACTGAAAAAGAAATTTATTTATTTGGCATATATCTAAATTACTCTGTTCCTTTCATCTGTTTTCTTACGTATGTGAAACTTAATATAGCTTAATAAATATCGTCAGGAAAGTCAGGACCCTCCTTTAAAAAACTTCCTGACTATACTCACCCATTAATTATTTAATTTATTTGAAGAAAACTTTACAATTGTGATTTAAGTACCTATTGAAAATATTTTGATTATGTTTTGTAACACCTGAAATATTAAGTGGAGCAACTGTGTTTTACTACTGGTAGATAATGAATTCACAAAGAGTATCAGAAGTTAGACTGAGTATATGGTCATCAAGAAATATTTATTGTGTGGAAATGTTGAAATAAATTAGGCCCACAGAAATTAAATAAAGCTTATATAGGCGACCATTACAAATGTAAGTCTCATTATTCATAATGTAAGGATCTTGACACTCTGTTTCATTAGAACAAATGTGTTTGTCAGATATAGAGGTTTCTTCATATCGGGTCCTAACATGTCAGGGCTCAAGCCTATATTCCTCTTCTCTTTTCATCCTAAACCTGATCTCTAGGACTGTCATATCCACATCTGTGGTTATAATTACTATCTGGACAAGAAATCACACTTGAGCTTCAGATTGTTATTATTGACCTGACATCCCCACTTGGATTTACCATAGAAATCTCTCACCCAGTGGTTCCAAACTGAATTCATAATCTGCCTTTTTGAAACCTTATGTCAAGAAATAGCACTACCATCTGATTATGAAAACCTTTCCAGACTACCACTATCCACTATGTCCTCTGTCACAACCAATTCCAAGTTACTATTACCCCTTCTCTGGACTATTCTTTTTTTTTTTTTTTTTTTTTTTTTTTAATGTTTATTTATTTCTGAGAGAGAGAGAGAGAAAGAGAGTGTGAAAGGGAGAGGGGCAGAAAGAGAGGGAGACACAGAATCCGAAGCCAACTCCGGGCTCTGAGCTGTCAGCACAGAGCCTGATGTGGGGATTGAACTCACAAACCGCAAGACCATGACCTCAGCCCAAAGTTGGAAGCTTAACTGACTGAGCCACCCAGGCGCACTTGGACTATTTATTCTTAAAGCTAGCTCAACTTGCTAAACACACTCTTCAACAATTTTAATACGTTATTCAAAGAGCAGCTAAAGAGATCCCTTTGAAAGACAAGGGTAATTGTACCACTATTCTCATTAAAACCCTTCAATGATTTTCCAAAATGTTTGACATATAAGGCCACTGCATTCACCTTACTCTCTCTTGCCTGCTGAGCTTCATACTGGCCTTCTGTCAGTTCCTGGAAGGAGAAATGCTTCTTCCTGTATTATAAGCACTATATAGATATTACTCATTATTTATAAAGACCATAGAAAAAGATCATGATTCATATAATATTATTATGTTGTAGAATAAAAATGTAACACTCATGTCAATACTCTGATGTATTTATACACAGGCAGTTTCATCATAAGATATTTGTAAAGAAAACTGATTAATTTTAAGGGAGAATGGACATCACATTATCAAGTGTTCTTATGTTTGAACATAGCACCTTTCCATGATCAGGTATAGCCTTTAGTAAATTTTATTGTTTTCTCCCTAGAGGTCTAATACACTTCTTTGATTTTTAAATGTAAGCTCTACACCCAATGGGGCTTCAACTCATGACCCTAAGATCTAGAGTTGCACACTCTTGAGACTGAGCCAGCCAGGTGCCCCTAACATACTTATTAGATTTCTTTTAAGGTATTTTATCTGCAAATGATAGTTCTCTCACTAAAATCATTTACATGTTTTATTCCAACAGACAGGAACTCTAAAAAATGCTAAATAATTCCACTTACCTCTTTAAAGGGATCATTATTAATTCTGAGGTTCTTGGAAAGATGATATATTCACCTTATTATGGCTATAATTGAGAATCATTCCTGCTGTTGTATTTTGTGTTTCCTATTTATCTTGTATTCTAATGACTTTTAAAAATCCTTTTGCTGATTTATGTATAGGTTGTCTTCCTTAGAAAGATTTTTTCCCCACACTACTTTAAAATGCAAAAATTCTATTTAAATTCATCTAAAAAATTTTTAAACATATGCTTTCTTAAATATATGTTTTTCTGACAAATTCTAGAGCAGTGTTTTCCAAGCTGTGGGTCATGACTCAGTAGAGGGCTATGAAGTCAATTTAGTAAGTCACATCTAACAAAGAACAATGAAATTTTATAAAAAGTATTGTAGTGAATACCAGTGATCCTTCGCTATAATTAAATTAGATATTAAGTTTTTAATATTTTAATATCTTATCTAACATATAAGATGAAGTATTATTTACTGAAGGTTTTGTTTTAATTATTTACTTGCATATATCTATTGTATAGCAGTTTATAATATAAAATGTTTTTTATTCTTGGTCACAGCTCAAAGTTTGAAAAACACTGATCTTAGAGTTAATTGGTATCTAAATCATCTCCACTCCAAACAAAGCATAAAACATCACCACATTTAGTTCCTGTAGGTGCCCCACCCCCTCCCAGTGCCTACCCACCCTTGAGCTGGTAAGAGTATGGAATTATACTTATCGGTTGTTATTTTAATTTAAAAAAATGTAAGTACTCAACTTATTTAAACTTAACAGTAAGGTTGACTAATTTCTTTGCTCACCATGGCCTCGTGTCCCGGACAGATTGGTTCCGGTTTCATATATCTTCTTTCTGGATTACGTCCTTTAGTAATTCTTTCATAGTAGTTCTGTGGGTAGTAAACTTTCTGAGTCTTTGAAATGTTGGCAAATGGTTTTATTTATTTTTCCTACTTTGGCTGGGTATAAAATTCTAGGTTCTTTGAACAATTATTGTCTCTGGGGTTTGGGGAGAAGGAGGAGGGAGCCAGGGACAGTGGTAATTTGGGCTCAGAGATGAAGACTTTACCTAATTTATTGAGAATTTTAAACTATTTACATATATATATTCTTACTGTTTTTTCCACTACTTCTAAAATATTTAATTGTTTTACTATTTAAAAAACATTTTAAGGAATGTACTTATAAACTCATTGTGAAATTTAAAAGTAAAAAAGGGCACTTACGTGTAAGGGAGAGCTTGGATCAATTCTAAATCTTCTAGGGCTTGGGCTTCTACCAAATTTACATCCATTGAAATACATACTCCAGGAACAACCAAAAGAGAAGGAAGCTCCACAAGTCTCTGGATCAATTCCTTGACATGTACAGGTACGACTGTAAGATGATAATTGCAAGGGAATGAACTGATAAAGCGGGCCAATACCTCAGAAAGAACATTTCAGATTCCTATAATTTTAGAAGTATAGATGACTAATGAATTGATTTTAACACATCTATTTTATTACTAATTTTACCTTAAGTAGTGTTGACAACCCAAAGCTAAATGCCCTTGAATATAGGCCAATTTTTAACTAAAATGTTTGCTCACGATTGGAAATCCAAATAAATAGCAATAAACTATACAGAAATATACATATGGATATGTCCAAGGAGAGGAAATAAAGAATCTAGATTTTAATCCTGGATCTGTTCCCTATCAGATGTGAAAATTAGAGTATCTCATTAGCTCTTTGGACTTTAGCTCCTTCATCTATAAACTGACATTGATATAATTCTCTGAGGATTGACAGTGGATAAGATATTTTGCATGTGAGATCACTCTCAATTTTAATGAAGGTCTTTATTAGGGCGCCTGGGTGGCTCAGTTGGTTAAGCATTGGACTCTTGATTTCGGCTAAGGTCATTATCTTGCAGTTTGTGAGTTCAAGCCCCATGTCGGGCTCACTGCTGTCAGTCTGTCAGTGCAGTACCTGCTTCAGATCCTCTGTCCCCTCTTCTCTGCCCTTCCTCCACTCGCATTCTCTCTCTCAAAAAATAAATAAAATATAAAAAAAAACCATTAAAAAGTCTTCATTAAGGTTATAAATGAAAAAATTGAACTGAAAGTTAATTTGGTTATTTTATCACATTGGGGGCATTTCTGAGGTCCTAACAGACCCAATAGTAAGGATGACAATGATTACAATATTCATACAAAGATATGAAACCAAGGAGGTAAAAAGCACTCTTTGGTTTCTAATTGCATAATCCTCAAAACTTGAATAGTATGTGCATAGTTCTTTCGTAATGGTTAAAGATACAAACAAAAACCCATATTTTAAAAAGTAAATAAAAAGAATATAGAAATGTAAAGTTTGAAACTATTATTAGTATTTTTAAATTGTGAACATCAGGAAAATGCCTAATACATAAGGTAACACTGAATATGATAAGAAAGTATACAAAAAGTATCATTTAAGATACCGCGAAGGGGAGGAATTGTCTAAGTACCCCTAAATCTTCTTACCAAGATGGAAGATATATTGTAAAATGACAAAATGTTACAACAACTTGAAAAGGAAGAAAAAGGGTATGTAAATGGGATTAAACTTGAAATTACAGAAGGACATTAACGTTGCCAAATAGAAAAACAAATAACACATTTATGTCATTGAAATGACACATGGAAAGGAAAGAAAATTGTAGTTTCACTGAAAGCTGACAGTTATTTAAACAATTAAAAACACAGGAAATGTAGAAGTTCGTGAGACCTACAAGAGCTTTTGCAAACAGTCAATATCACTGATAATAGGACAAATGAAATGAAAGTAGGTCCTTATCTTTTGGACTAAATATGATAGTCCTGCCAATAATTTCTCAATTGAATTACATTAGCAAGCAACAATCAAACTCAAACTGAGCAATTGTCTATAAAATTAGGACCAAAGCAAAAATGTGCTATTGGGACCTCCTCAAAATAAAAGGCTTCTGCACAGCAAAGGAAACAATCAGGAAAACTAAAAGGCAACCGACAGAATGGGAGATGTTTGCAAACAACATATCACATAAAGGGTTAGTATCCCAAATCTATGAAAAACTTATAAAAAAAATCAACCAAAAAAGAAATAATCCAGTGAAGAAATGGGCAAAAGACATGGATAGACACTTCTCCAAGAAGACATCCAGATGACCAAGTGACATGAAAAAATGCTCAACATCACTCATCACCAGGGGAAAATACAAATCAAAACCACCATGAGGTATCACCTCACCCCGGTTAGAATGGCTAACATTAACAACTCAGGCAACAACAGATGTTGGCGAGGATGTGGAGAAAGAGAATCTCTTTTGCACTGCTGGTGGGAATGCAAACTGGTGCAGCCACTCTGGAAAACAGGATGGAGGTTCCTCAAAAACTTAAACATAGAACTACTCTACAATCCAGCAATTGCACTACTATAGGCATTTATCCAAAGGATACAGGTGTGCTGTTTTTTTTTTTTTTTAATTTTTTTCAACGTTTTTAATTTATTTTTGGGACAGAGAGAGACAAAGCATGAACGGGGGAGGGGCAGAGAGAGAGAGAGACACAGAATCGGAAACAGGCTCCAGGCTCCGAGCCATCAGCCCAGAGCCTGACGCGGGGCTCGAACTCACGGACCGCGAGATCGTGACCTGGCTGAAGTCGGAGGCTTAACCGACTGCGCCACCCAGGCGCCCCCAGGTGTGCTGTTTTGAAGAGACACATGCACCCCAGTGTTTACAGCAGCACTATCAACAACAGCCAAGTATGGAAAGAGCCCAAATGTCCATCGATGGATGAATGGATAAAGAAGATATGGTATATATACACAAAGGAGTATTACTTGGCAATCAAAAAGCACGAAATTTTGCCATTTGCAACTACACGGATGGAATTAGAGGGTATTATGCTACGTGAAATTAGTCAGTCAGAGAAAGAAAGATATTATATGATTTCACTCATATGAGGACTTTAAGATACAAAACAGATGAACATAAGGGAAGGGAAGCAAAATAATATAAAAACAGGGAAGGGGACAAAAACATAAGAGACTCTTAAATATGGAGAACAAATAGAGGTTTGCTGGAGGGGAGATGGGCTAAATGGGTGAGGGGCATTAAGGAATCTACTCTTGAAATCATTGTTGCACTATATGCTAAGTAACTTGGATGTAAATTAAAAAATAAATAAGTAAATAAGTAATAATAAAATTTAAAAAAATAGGACTTCAAAAATATCAATACAATGAAAGACAAGGCATGAGATTTAAAAAAAAAAGTTAATGTTTTATTTTTGAGAAAAAGAGCTCAAGTCAGAGAGAGAGGGAGAGAGTATCCCAAGCAGACCCTTCACAGTCAGTGCACAGTCCATTGCGGGGCTAGAATCTACAAACCAGCGAGATCATGAACTGAGCTGAAAGGAAGAGTCAGACACTTATCCAACTGAGCCACCCAGGTGCCCCAAGTCTTCCTGTTTTTGATTATTGTACAGGAATTATGTAAGAGAATTTTGTCATTCTTAGAATATACTCTTGAGTAGTATTTACAGGCAAAAGGTATCAAGCCTGCAACTAACTGACAAATAATCCAGAAAGAAAAAATTTAAAAAATAAAAATAGCACTAATAATAGTAGGTTTTTTTTTGTTGTTGTTATTTATTCTTTGAGAGACAGACAGACAGTGCGTGAGCAGGGGAGGGGCAGAGAGGGAGGGAAGACACAGAATCCGAAGCAGGCTCCAGGCTCTGAGCTGTCAGCACAGAGCCCAATGCGGGGCTCGAACTCATGAACGGTGAGATCATGACCTGAGCCGAAGTCGGTCACTCTACCAACTGAGCCACCCAGGCACCCCAAGTAGGTTTGTGTGCATGTGTAAAAAAGCAAATTTTACAAATTGTTAACAATAATGAAATCTATGTGAGGGGTATATATGATAAGAGTTCATTGAAATATTCTTGCATCTATTCTGTCAATAAGAATTTTTCTTAATTTTTCTTTATTTTTTTTAAGTAGGCTCCAACTCACAAGTCAAGATCAAGCCCCACATTGGGTGTAGAGATTACAGAGGGGATGTCGTATATTTTTGTTTATATTTTGTATAATGACATTTCTTTTTTTTTTTTTTTTAACGTTATTTATTTTTGAGACACAGAGAGACAGAGCATGAACGGGGGAGGGTCAGAGAGAGGGAGACATAGAATCCAAAACAGGCTCCAGGCTCTGAGCTGTCAGCACAGAGCCCGACGCAGGGCTCGAACTCACCGCGAGATCATGACCTGAGCCGAAGTTGGACGCCCAACCGAGTGAGCCACCCAGGTGCCCCATGTAATGACATTTCTTTAAATACTCTCTAGTAACTGGAGTTGGCTTAAATGGAAAAAATGATAGAAATAGATCTCCTCCTCCCATGATTGACTAGCATAAATTTTCAAGTTTATTTATATATTTTGAGAGAGTGAGCACGTGCATGTGAGTGGGGGCAGGGCAGAGAGCGAGAGCCATAGAGAATCCCAAACTGGTTCTGCACTGTTAGCGCAGAGCCTGAAGTGGGGCCCGAACCCACGAACCATGAGTTCATGACTTGAGCCGAGGTCAGACGCTTAACAGACTGAGCCACCCAGGTGCCCCAACTGGCATAAATTTTAAATACATCACAAATTCAGGTTTTTAAAATTTACAATTTCAACAAGAACTAAAAGAAACCATGGGTGGACTACTATGTAACTTGCAAGAAAGAAAAATGTTCTTTAATGCCACTTAAAATGCAGACAGAAAAGAAAAATAGGTATGATTAATTATATTATAACAGAAAGAGGATGGGGTGACTGGCGGGCTCAATCGGTGGAGCATGAGACTCTTGATTGTGAGCTTGAGCCCCACGTTGGGTGTAGAGATTACTAAAAAATAAATAAATGAGTAAAGGAGAATATCCTAAAAGGGTCTCAACTCACTATGAAACCAAAGGAGAATACCCTAAAAGGGTCTCAACTCACTATGAAACCAAATTTCTATTAAAGAAAAAACAAAAACAAAAAAACCCCACTTCATTATTTTTAGTTTTAGAATACCTAAATTTATGTTCTCCCATATAATACACGTCATTGGTAGTTAACTAACAATGTAATATTACATAATAGAGGTCTGAACAGGAAAGCAGTAATAACTAAATTTGATTACTTTTCATTGAGCGTGCATCTTCGGTCTGTGGGATGACCATTGTAGGACTTCAGATTTTCAGTGAGCTCTGTATACAGTCTGTCGGCCATGGGGAGAGGGATGCCGTCCCACACCATGATGAGGACCACCATCACAGCTGTTGGACAATGGTGGCCTGTGCGCTGCCGAACCAAACAGAGAACTTTTTCTTCATCGCTGCCTCTTCTTAAAACCTGGAAAAGCAGAGTGCATTTGTTTATAGAAAACAAGAAACCTGAACTTGAGTGCAATGGATATTGGTTTTAAAGCTCTGTATTATTGCATTTCAGGTCTTTTTAAACGTGACTATTTCTTAAAGGGTTGAAGCCTATTTAGTTTTTAGACTAGTTGCCTCTACACAACTCAGAGTAACCCAGGTTACTTGACTAACAAACAACAGGCAGAACAGGAGTCTGTGGTATGTGGTTATTACTTGTGAAAGGAGACGAAAGCAATCTGTGGTTTCTTTCGCTGTCGATACAGTATTGCAAAATAGACAACAGAGGATTCCCTGGAAAAGAGCCTAACTGTTTTGCTCTTACACAAATGCCACAACGGGACAAATCTAGCCAGATGCAAATAACCAGGGACCCTCAATATTAAAAATGGACTTCAGCACTTGGGTGAATGGTTTTATTTGACAGAATAATTAATATATAAAGCAATGCTCCTAAAATTCCTGTGACCTTTCCATGCTATCACAAGGATCTAGCATACCCATATTATCATAAGATTAAGGTGGTTCAGTTGATACGGTAAATGCAAAATACAATTAACTTTGAATAATTATTGATTTTTCTTACACTGTATCGTACCCATGGGGTGCTATAAAGGTCTCAGAAGTATTTAAAATATAGCCCAGTGGTCCTAGTGCACACCAAAACATTACATAAAAATGTTGACAAGACATAAAACCAACCAATTCTGTTTAAAACTCCCTCCATAAATCACAAATTTACACAGCAGAGACACTGACCACATTAATCAGCACATAATCAGTAAATGATAAAGGTGCCCACCCCTGTGACCAAAATGGAGCAACGAACAGCAAAATTATTATCCCATTTCTGTTGCTATAATAATATTACATAAACTTGAGATGAAACTTCTTAAGATGTTAGTTACCCAATATCACTTTCTTCTGTCACTCCAGATGGTTAACAATCATTGCTACCAAGGCATCCCTTGAGTAGAGTTGGCTTTAGGACCTTCCCCCTAAACACAATTATTTATATTAAAATTTTTTTCTATACTTATATGTCCTTTTACAGCCAAATAAGAATACATTTGCTTTCAAATAATCTCAAATACAAAATGATATATAATGTATTAAACAAAATTATACCAGATAATTTTCAAGTTTTCAAGCAAAGAACAAAGTTACATTTATCTAGTCTTTGTATGGGAAATGCTAAAACGCTATTTATTCATGGTTATCTGTGCTTTTCTCAGATTCTCCAAATGTCATTCAGTGAACATCAGAAAATTAAGCATAACGAGTCTCTAAATTCAGATCTGGTTCAATATGCTGCTTAAGTATTGCCATGGTATGAAGATTTGTGACCACCAAAAATCCATATATTAAATCTTGAATCCCAGTTGTGGTGGTATTACAAGGTAAGGCCTTTGGGAGGTAATTAAGTCACATGGGGGAAGCTCTCATGAGATTAGTGTTCTTATAAATAGACACCACAGAACTCCCTAACACCTTCATACATATGACAACACAAAGAGAAGAGGACTCCCCCCACCCCCCATCCCCCCCTCCACCCATGCTGGCATCCTGATTGAGACTTCCACACTCCAGAACTGGGAGAAATATATTTCTGTTGTATAGAAGCTACTCAGTCTGGTATTTTCTCATAGCAGTCTAAATGGAGGAAGACAAGTATTATACCTGTGTAAGTCTATAAAAACTATAAAACATTAAAAGAAATTAAAGGTGATCTCAATAAATGCAGAACTACCATGTTCATGGAATAGACACTATTATAATGATGCCAATTTTCCCCAAATGGATTTCCAGATGTGATGGGATCCCAAGCAAAATCTTATCAGAGTTTATTTTGTTTTGGGTGGAAGTTGACAATCTTGTGCCAAAATTCAAATGGAAATGCAAAAGATGAAAAAGGGCCAAGAAAATGAATGAAGGCAAAGTGATTTACCAGATTATGAATCTTGACCCTTACTGCACATAAGTAGCTTGAGTTATATTGTTGATATAAATATGAAAGTTAAAACAACACGTTTTTGAAAGAAAACATCTTCATGACCTTGAAGCAGGTAAAACCAATTTAGAATAGATTACCACATTTAATAACTATAAAGAAAAATATTAAGAAGGTGGATTGTACAGGCACTTGGCTGGCTCAGGTAGTAGAGCATGGAACTCTTGATCTCAGGGGTGTAAATTTGAGCCCCATGTTAGGCATAGAGATTATGTAAAAATAAAATCTTAAAAAAAAAAGAGAGAGAACTTGGATTATATTATAATTAAGCACGTCTGTTCATGAAAAACATTAACTAGCAAGAGATTAAGAAGGCATACAGGCAAGCAATACAGTGGGAGAAATATTTATAATACACATAATTGATAAAGTATTTTTACCCAAAGTATATAAGGACATTTCTCCAAGTGAGTAATAAAAACACAATAGAAAACCAGCCAAAGATTTGAACAGGCTCGACACAAGAGAATATCAAACAGATGATGAGCATATGAAAATATGCTCCACATTACTCGTCATGTAGCAAAGTAAGAAAATTTTAAGGCACCACATATGTTGGTGTGATGATAAAATAGTGAAAACTGCTACAGAAAACAGTCTGGAAGTTCCTCAAAAAACTAAAAATAGAACTGCCATGTGATCCAACAATTCCACTCTGGAGCTTACATGCGAAAGAACTGAAAGCAAGGCCTAAAACAGTTATTTGCGTGTTCATAGCACCACTATTCATAATAGCCAAGTGGTGGAAGCAATTCAAATGTCCACTGACAGATGAATGGATAAACAAAACGTGGCATATCTATATAATATCCAGACTTAAAAAGGAAGCGAATCCTATTACATGCTGCATACAACATGGATGAACTTTAATGATACAATGTTAAGTGAAATAAGTCAGTCACAAAAAAGCAAATCTATATGATTCCAGTTATAGGAGGTACCTAAAGTAGTCAAATTCATAAAACATAAAAGGGGAATGGTGGATACCAGTGGCTGTGATAATGGGATAATCGGGAGTTATTTAATGGGCATAAAGTTTCAGATTTGAAAGATGAAAATGTTCTGGAGATTTATGCCACAAAAATCTGAATATATATTAATGCTAAAGAATTATACACTGTGGTTAAGTGGGTAAGATGGTAAATTTTATGTTTTTTTAAACATAGTATAAAAAAAGTGGAGGGGTGCCTGGGTGGCGCAGTCGGTTAAGCGTCCGACTTCAGCCAGGTCACGATCTCGCGGTCCGTGAGTTCGAGCCCTGCGTCAGGCTCTGGGCCGATGGCTCGGAGCCTGGAGCCTGTTTCCGATTCTGTGTCTCCCTCTCTCTCTGCCCCTCCCCCGTTCATGCTCTGTTTCTCTCTGTCCCAAAAATAAATAAAAAACGTTGAAAAAAAAATTAAAAAAAAAAAAGTGGAAAGAGATCTTAAAAAAAAAAAAAGGCACTAAACACCCATTAGAATGTCTACAGTGAAAAAGAAAATATCAAGTATTGCTAAGAATGTGGAGCGACTGGAAGAGTTTTATGTTAGTCATGTGACTATAAAGAGATAACCACTTTGGAAGACTGTGTGTTCCTCTCAACCAAAGCTGCACATATGCACACCCCACCCTCCCCACCCCTGCAATTTAGCAATTCCACTTCTAGATGTACAGCAAATAAAAGTGTATTCTTATATTTCCCAAAGATTTCACCAATATCCATAATTATCCCAAATCGGAAACAACTCAAATGTCGATCACCAGAAGAATATAACTCCATAAATTTTCAACATTTATGGTAACAGAACACTACTGAGCAATGAGAATGAGAATGACTTACAGTTACAGAAAACATGAATTAACCTTACAACTCTAATGGTGCATAAAGGAAGATAAGACGAAAGAATAATTATTGTAAGACTGCATTAAGATGAAGTTGGAAACAGGCAAGAGAAACCCATACTGTTAGAAGACAGGACAGCGGCTACTTTTAATCGGGGATAAGAGGGGACAAGAGTGCTTTTGAGGTGCTAGTAATATCAGATGCCAATTACACAAAGGTGCTCACTTTAGAAAAATCCTGTGACCTTAGGATTTCTGTAGTCTTCTGCACATATGCTACAGTTAATTAAGAAGTCTACCTTAACCTAAATTAAAACAAAAAACTGGAAAAGGCTGGAGCACCTGGGTGGCTCAGTCGGTTAAGCGGCCGACTTCGGCTCAGGTCATGACATCACTGTCTGTGGGATCGAGCCCAATGTCGGGCTCTGTGCTGACAGCTGGGAGCCAAGAACCTGCTTTGGATTCTGCGTCTTCCCCTCTCTCTGCCCCTCTGTGGCTCGCACTCTGTCTCTCCCTCTCTCTCTCAAAAAAGAAATAAACATTAAAAAAAATTAACAGCAAAAACTTGTAAAGGCGGTCATTTACTACTTCAGGATACTTCAGCAAGTTTCTTAACCCATGTATAGCAGCACAGAGCTAGGATCTAGTTAATATTAGCCACTATTTCATGTCTCTTTGATTTATTACTGCACACTTGGCTCCTGATCATAGAATTTCAGCTCAAATATTTGTTGAATGAATGGTTAAAAACCACAAAAGCCCAATGTGGTTGCATTTTACAAAACTTTCAAAAAAAAACAGTTACACTATTAAGATGAAAACTCTCATTTCAAAAGATTTTAAATGAGTATAAATATCCCCAATTTTAAAACTTTTCTCGAGAATTGTATCATTTAGAAAATGGAAGGATTTATTAATTTATAAGCTGTTGAATCTGTGGTCATGTGGCAGTCACTTTAGATGGTAAATGGTACATACAAACTTCTGTGGGAAATGTTTGTGTAATTAAAAACACACCACAAACTGAATGAAAAATGTTTTAAATAGTTTTCATAAATATGATCGACTTGTCATATATGTAAAATAATTTAAATACCATGAAGTCCATCCTTTTAAAGTACAGAATTCATTGGTTACTGTATACTCAGCGTTCACCCTCTCCCCAACCCCTAGAAGTCATGCCACTTTTTTCTCTTTCCTCTGCCTGCTTCGGTCCCAAATCTATTTTCTACCTCTATGGACTTTGCTCATTTGGGACATTTCATATAAATGGAATCCTCTAACACGTGGCCTTTTGTATCTGGCTTCTTTTGCTCAGCCTATGTTCATTCATGTATGTAGTACTTATCGGTACTCTATTCCTTTTTACTGCCAAATAAGTATTCCATTGCATGGACATGCCATTTAGACTGTTTCCACTTTTGCAGTTATGATTGATGTTACGATTAACATTTATTTAACAAGTTTTTCTGTTGACATGTTTTCATGAGACCAAGCCCTGCAATGACAGTGTGGAGCCTGCTTAGGATTCTCTCTCCCCCTCACTCTGCCCCTCCACAGCTCACGGGGGGTGTGTGCACTCTGTCAAAATAAATATATTTATTTTTTAAATATTTATTTCCTTGTTGAGAGAGAGAGAGACGGAGAGAGAGAGAGTGGGGAGGGGCACGGGAGAGGCAGAGAGAGAAACCCAAGCAGGCTACTCTTTGTCAGCACAGAGACCAATGCAGGGCTTGATCTCATGAACTGTAAGATCATGACCTGAGAGGAAATGAAGAGTCATACAAGCCACCCAGTCACCACTAAATAAATAAACATAAAGAAAGAAAGAAAGGAACAATCAGACTATTTTCCAAAGTGCAAGATCTATTTTGTAATTACACTAGGAATGTACAAATGGATCCAATTTCTATATCCTCGACAACTCTTGTTATGGCTTGCCCTTAAATTATAGGCATTCTAGGGTAAAGTGGCATCTCATTTTGACTTTGATTTGCATTTTTCTGCTGAGTCATGATGCTGAGCATATTTTCATGTGCTTATTGGTCACCTGTGTATCTTCTTTGAAAAAGGTCTGTTCAAATACATTGTTCATTTTAGTTTGGATTGTTCATTTATTATTGATATTTAGGAGTTCTTTTCTTATAGTCTCTATACAAGCTCATTAGACATCTGCTTAGCAAACATTTTCTTCTATTCTTATTGTTTTTTTTGACCTTTCTTTATAGTCGTGTGAAGCACAAAAGTTTTAAATTTTGATGAAGTCCAATTTATCTTGTCACTTGTGCTTTTGGTGTTTTATCTAAGAAAAAAATTGTGTAATCCAAGCTCAAAGATTTACAGCTATGTTTTTTGTTGTTATTGTTGTTGTTAATTTTTTAAATGTTTATTTTTGAGAGAGAGAGAGAGAGAGAGAGTGCTCAGGAGAGGGGAGAGAGGGCAGGGGGAGACAGAGGATCTGAAGCAGGCTCCATGCTGACAGCAGAGAGCCTGATGTAAGGCTTGAACCCAGGAACCGTGAGATCATGACCTGAGCTGAGGTTGGATGCTTAACCAACTGAGCCACCCCGGTGCCCCTACGACTATGTTTTTATGTTTTGACTAATGATTACATAGCTTGAACTCTGACATTTGAATCTCTGATCCATTTTGGGTCTTTAAGTGACTAGGACATTTCATGACAAGTTACTTCATTGTAAAGTTTTTAAGTTAAAAGACGTGGTAAATAACTAAATATAAATAAGTGATCCTGGATTGAATTCAGACGCAAGAAAAAATATGTTGTCTTTTTCCATAAAGGATAGTTAGATATAAGACCTAAAGATTAGACAATAATATTAAATCAGTTTTGATCATTGTCCTGTGGCTATGTAAAACTTTCTTAATTATATTGTGGTTATATAAGGCAACATTCTGGTTTGTTTGTTTTTTTTAAAGACTTCATGGGGCTCAAACTCACAACCCTGAGATCAAGAGTCTCATGCTCTACCAAATGAGCCAGCCAGGCACCATGCACCATCCTGATTTTTATGAAAAACATAGCAATGTATTTAGGGGAAAAGGGCATCATGTTTACAAATTACTTTTAAAGTATTAAGAAAAAATAGAGAATAAAGAGAGAGAGGGAGAGAGAAAAATAAAGCAAAGCTAATTTGGTAGAAAACTACATTTGCAAAATGTAGAGTATACGGAAATTCTGCAGTATTCTTGCAGTTTTTGAATAAGTCTAAAATTATTTTAAAATCATAAGTTTAAAAATAATCCTATGATGTTGGCCAAAGTTCCATATTGTATATTTTATTCTCAATACAAGCTTGGGATTCTTGTGCTCATTGTCCATAGGGATGGATGACAAGTTTCAAAACAGAGCCACTCAATCAGTGAGATCATAGGTCAAGACATAAGCTACAGGCAGATCTCTGGAAAGTACCAAACCCAGGGATTCAAAAAAACAGGCCACTGTCAGAAACGATGTAAGAGCAAAGAATAAGTCTGCATAATCGGAGGATTGAAGAATGGACATATATTTTGTAAAATAAAAGATCTCCCATCCTGAGATTAACTCAGTCTGTGGGACAATGAATATTCAATGCATACTAAGGCCTAGTAACATCTAAGATAAATTAATGTAAATTAATAAGTATGTGAACTTAGATAAAGCAATTAGTTGCAAGTCCAAAATACTGTCAGGTTAGCAAGATGTCATTTTGTCTAATTATTATGCTGCAAATTGTAATCACCTGGGAAGCCGATTAAGTACCACTGCAAAGGAAATCAGACAAATGCAAAATTGAATATACAGTATCATTTTGATTAATGGGGAAAGTATTAGTCACGTACTTTTCTATCAGGATATTGTAGGGGAGGTAGACATTTGTAAGGGGTCTGTATGAGTTAAGTGTGCAAAGCAGAGCTAACTCTGTTTGGAGAGCGGGAAGGCTTTATGGAGGAGACTCCTTTTCAAGAACTACAGAAGTTTGCTACCACAGAAAAGAGTACAAAGACCATTCTAAGAATTTTGGAAAATAAGTCCCACGAGGCAAGGATGTTATTTAAGGAAGAATTCTGCTAGTTGTCCAGATACCAGATGGCTTCTG
Source organism: Neofelis nebulosa (assembly GCF_028018385.1). Taxonomy (NCBI): domain Eukaryota; kingdom Metazoa; phylum Chordata; class Mammalia; order Carnivora; family Felidae; genus Neofelis; species Neofelis nebulosa. The sequence goes on along the minus strand of NC_080794.1, from coordinate 34,354,942 downwards.
TGACTTATAAAACCTCCTTTATTAAATTATTATTCATAGTTGGCTCTATTTCTGGGATCTCTGACATAAAGATGATGTTCACTCTGTATATAAGATGCAGCTCAAGAGTCAATACCTTCCCAAAGCCCTTCCTGGACCCTCATCTCCAAATATTACTCTTGGTCTCCTCCCTACTCCTTCTATATGCTCTTCTCAAGCAGGCAAGTGGTAGCATTTCAATAGTAACAGCACACTGGTGACTGCTTGAGGCACGGCCATGAATGAACTCACCCAATAAGGAACACTTGACGGGCTGAATGAATTGCTGAGGAGTGTTGGGGAAAGCTGTGTGATGGAAACTCTTGCCACACATCAGCTTCTCCGAAGATGTAGGGTAACCAAAAGTTTGAGCTGCTGAAGAAAATCTACGAGGACCCAGAATTTCCTTTGGCAGTTTAGGTATCGGTTGACCATTGGGAGAGCACGCTCAGAAAAAGGGTGAAGAAAGAAGATAGAGCAATCTGATGATCATTAGGAAAATATTTCCTAGCAAATCTGTGATAGAATTCTCTCATCCTAGGTTATACATGATTCTGCCTCTACAGCCTCTTTACGAATAGCTCTGCAAAGTACATTCTTAACGATTTTCCAAGAACATGGTCCAGATGGGACAACCTATAGAAATTCCCCATGGATAGTTCTTAAGATTGGGATCAAGAGTGACAGCCTAGGATATTCTAAAGAACTCTCTGGTGGTGTGTGTATGTGTGGGTTCAGGACAACTCATTACTAAGTGTATGAAAACTGCTGGGGAGAGAAGACTGTCCTGAGAAACAAAATTACTGTTATAATTTCTAAGGAGGCAGGTATAGGTAAACAGTATTTTCACATGCTTAGGGGCATAGAAAGAAGAAACTCAAAGACCTAGAGAGGTTTCCCCTAGGGCAGGCAGATTTGGGTTCTAGTCATAGTGTATTTATATAGGCAACAAAAAATTATTGAAGCAGCTGTCTAATTCCCACCACTTCCAAAAACCAGAGAACATGAGGTATTTATAAAAAAGGTTTAAAAAAAATGAGAGGAAATTGTCCTTCTAAATTTCAATTTTTTCTTTAAAGCTATAGCAAAGCACATTTTATCAGCCAAGCAATGGTCTGCTCTAAATGGGTCAAGGAACAATTTCAACCAAAATGAACATATAGAAAATGGAATTTTAAATCACTGAAAAAAATTCAAATTAACTATGGGATCCATACATAAAATTATGAAAGTACAGGGAGACACTATGTTTCTAATAGCCCGGTAAAGACTCAGGCTTCCTCAGCCAGATGAAAAAAACTCTGAAGGTATAGAGTAAATGACATTGATTTGACCAGGTAAGAATTTCAAGCTTCTGTACAAAGATAACAGTCAAGCACTATGACTAAAAGAAAATCTACTGGGGGGCCTGGGTGGCTCAGTTGGTTAAGCATCTGACTCTTGGTTTTGGCTCAGGTCATGATCTCACAGTTCTTGGGTTCGAGCCCGGCATTGGACTCTGTGCTGACAGCACTGAGCGGGCTTGGGATTCTCTCTCCTCCTTTCTCTGTCCCCTTGTTTGTGCACTCTCTCCCTCTCTCGAAATAAATAAATAAATAGATAAACGTTAACAAAAAAATAAAAGAAAGTCTAGTATTTAAACAATAGCAGACTATATAATAGAAGTTTTATTCACACACCACAAAAAAAGATAACGTAAATAAAACATGGTTATGAAGAGTGAATTCATGGAAGAAATACAAATGGTTAATAAAACTTTTATTTTTTTTTTTAATTTTAGGGAAAGAGAGCAGGTAAGAGGGGCAGAGGGAGAGAAAATCTCAAGCAGGCTCTGCGCTCAGTGAGGGGCATGACTTGGGGCTCAATTCAAAGAAACTGGGATCATGACCTGAGCTGAAAGCAACAGTTGGACACTAAACTGACTGAAACACCCAAGCACCCCAAATGGTTAATAAACATTTAAAAGAAACCAACGTAATCAATTACAATGTAAGTTCACTCATAGTATCAATTTTTGGTTACTAGGTTAACAATGATGAAATAGATTACACTATTAGATATATATATATATATATATATATATATATATATATATAATTCAATTTTTTAATATAATTCAATTTTTAAGAAATTAACAATAACTAAAAGATTTATTGTTAACTCAAGTGTTTAAAATTTTTTTTAACATTTCTGTGTGTGCATGTGCAAGAGACAGCACAAGCGGGGGAGGGGCAGAGAGAGAGAGAGAGAGAGTAAGACACAGAATCCAAAGCAGGCTCCAGGCTCTGAGTCATCATCACAGAGCCCTACACGGGGCTTGAACTCACCAGCCATGAGATCATGACCTGAGCTGAAGTCAGACGCTTAACTCACTGAGCCACCCAGGTGCCCCTGGACTATTTTAAGCAAAGAATTTGTAAGAGTTTGTTTGTTTGTTTGTTTTAGCATCTTTAAATATTAAGCAAGTTCTCAGATGCTTTCTTTATAATTTCTAATATTGGATCCAAACTATACATGAAGAATTCCATTTCAGCATGCAACTAAGAGTAAATGCCCTTGAGAAGATTCTGCTCCAAAACAATCCCATGCTTATTTTTTAAAACATGTTTATTTATTTTGAGAGAGACATGGGCAACAAAAGGGAGAGAATTCCAAACAGGCTCTATGCTGTCAGTGCAGAGCTAAACCAGAGGCTCAATCCCACAAACCTCAAGATCATGACCTGAGTCAAAATCAAGCATCACTCAGCCGACTGAGCCACTCAGGCACCCCAATCCCATGCTTATTTAATCAACCTTTCTTGAAATTTAGAAAGTTTTTGCCATAATAATATTAACCCTGTAACTTCTCTGCCCAACATGCTTCAGCAGGTGTCGAACATTTTTAATTGAATGTTTTAACATCCAAACTTAGTTTGGGTATACCCAGGGTTGTTAAACATCATTATCTCAGAAAGTAAATTTAAGATCGATTTTTAAATTTGAAAGTAATCAATTTTTACGCAAAGGAAACAATCAACGAAAGTAAAAGACAACCTACTGAATGGGAGAAGATATTTGCAAATGACATATCCAATATAGGGTTAGTATCCAAGATATACAAAGAAATGATACAACTCAACATCCCCAAACCAGAAGAAATGAACAGACATTTCTCCAAAGACAGAGAGGCCAACAAACACATGAAAAGATGCTCAACATCACTCATCATCAGGGAAATACAAATCAAAACCAGAACTGGATATCACCTCACCCCTGTCAGAATGGCTAAAATCAAAAAACACAAGAAATAATATGTGTTGGCAAGGAGGTGGAGAAAAATAAACCCTCATGCACTGTTGGTGGGAACACTGTGGGAACACAGTGCAGCCACTGTGGAAAACAGGATGGAGGGGCCTCAAAAAATTAAAAATAGAATTACCATGTGATCCAGTAATACTACTATTGGGTATTTACCCCAAGAATACGAAAACACTAATTCAAAAAGATATGTGCAGCCCTATTCTAATTGCAGCATTATTTACAATAGCCAAAGTATGAAAACACCCCACATGTCCATTGAATGGATAAAGCAGATGTGTAGAAGATGAGGAATATTATTCAACCATTAAAAAAAGAATAAGGGATGCTTGGCTGGCTCAGTTGGAAGAGTATGTGACTCTTAACTTTGGGGTCATGGGTTTGGGCCCCACCTTGGGTGTAGAGATAGTTAAATAAATAAAACTTAAAAAAAAAACACAAAAACTGGGCACCTGGGTGGATCATTCAGTTAAGCATCCAACTTCATCTCAGGTCATGATCTACCATTCTGTGAGTTTGAGCCCCACGTCAGACTCTGTGCTGTCAGCTCAGAGCCTGGAGCCTGCTTTGGATTCTGTGTCTCCCTCTCTCTCTGCCCCTCCCCCACTCACACTCTGTCTCTCTCTCTCTCAAAAATAAACAAACATTAAAAAATTAAAAAAAAAATTACTAAATCTTGCCATTTGCAATAACAGGGATGGAGCTAGATAGAGAGTATAATGCTAAGTGAAATACGTCAGAGAAAGACAAATACCTTTATGATTTCACTCATACATGGAATTTAAGAAACAAAACAAAGAAAAAAATGGAGACAACCCCCAAACTAGGCGCTTATCTATAGAGAACTAATGTTTACCAGAGGGGAGGTAGGCAGGGAATGAGTGAAACAGGTGAAGGGGATTAAGAGTATACTTAACTTGATGAGCAGTGACTAGTGTACAGAATGTTTTAACCACTGCATTGTATACCTCAAACTAATATAACCTTGTATGTTAACTATACCTGGAATTAAAATAAAAGTGGGGGGGCACCTGGGTAGCTCATTCGGTTGAGTGTCCAACTTCGGATCAGGTCATGATCTCGTGTTTCGTGGGTTCGAGCCCCACATCGGGCTCACTGCTGTCAGCCTGTCAGCACAGAGCCCGCTTTGGATCCTGTGTTTCTCTCTCTCTCTCTGCCCACCCCCCCTTCCACTTGACTCTCCCCAAAATAAGTAAATATTAAAAAAAAATTTTTTTTTAAGTATGGTTCCTGTAAGTACTTCAATACCAGGTCAATGTGTGGAGTGGATGGTGCAAGCTCCTATTCCATCTCCTTGCTCCAAACCCCATTTAATATAGGTACAGATACTATACTTAATCTTAGCCAAAAGACCAAGTGACTTAAAACTTAATTTTAATTTTATATAGGGTTTTAAGTTTCAGTTTGGATACTTGACCTTGATTTAGTTTTGAATTTTAGTTTAATAGTTGCATAAATATAGGACTACATTACTTTTCTTAAGGAAAAAAAAAACAACAACAAATAGAACAGTCCTTGTAATACAATCTCAGTTGTAAAGATGTCAGGTGATTAGGGTTCTACACCAGTTCCACTGAAGACCTGGGGCCCACAGAAGGACTAGTTTAGAATCACAGCTAGGAGTAATATCTGCATCATGTATGGAGTCTATTACCAAGGCAAGATCATTTTTGAGTTTATTAATAGTCACAGGGGAGAAAAAATTGAGCAATATTTTCAGCACAAAATAATGGTGACCAACCATAAAAACCAATAAATACCAACAATCAAACAAAAACAACACAACCTTTTGGTAAAGACAATTTAAAAGTACCTATGTATGATAATAAAATAAGCTTCAACCTTTGGGGATAATGACTGGGTACGTGCGAGAGACTTCTAGGGTGTTGGTAATAATTGGGTGTGTTCTTCTTGATCTAGCTGGTGGTTACATGGGAGCGTTCACTTTGTAAAGCTTAACTGCGCTATATATGAAGACTTGTGTAATTTCATTTGTGTATATTATATCTGAATAATAAGTTTCCTTAATAAACGAACTCTATAAAAGTAGTTCTAATGGTGGTCTTAATTCAAGAAAAATATGTTTTATAACAAAAAAAGGCAAGGACAGTGAAAAATGTCTGTTAAACATTAGCTGAGAGTTAGCATCAACTTCTTGGCTTCTGCCTAATTCTGAATAAGGAAGCATAAATATTCTTCTCACATTATCAAGGTATCACAGAAACCAAACAAGTAGCCCAGGACATTATACTCCCTTTATTACACACCAGAGTAATATTTCAGAGAAGTGCCTGATTTGGGGACAGAAATATGCAGCAACATGATACAGCCCAAAGACATCGAGGACAGAACCTTGGAACAAAGGAACCAAACAGGGAAAGGAAAGTATTCAAAGGTTATATACATATATAAATCCAGACAACATGGTTTGAAAACTTGTGGATACTTGGCTTTCTTCTTACCCTAAAACTCTTCTCACCTCAGACCAGAGCAGGCAATAAAATATTCACTTGTATGTATTTACTGCCACACCTGCTCTACTGACCACAAAACAATCCTATAGAGGAGAATCCATAAACTGATTCCTGCCGTGAACTGATCAGGCACTGGAGCCATCTGGGCAGCGTACTGTTTGAATTCTTGTCCCTACTCCTCCCACCACCTCAGAGGCTTAAGAGCGTGTGCGTGCACACGCACAAGCGCTCATGGAGTTAGTAGCATAGGGAGTTAACAGAGCCTACTGTATCCAAGAGACTCCATCCTTTCCACCAAAATCTACAGAGTAACAAGATAACTAGTCCTTGACAAGACTCCCAGTGACATGACAGCAGAGAACAGAGTCAGAAACATCTGCGAAAGGCTAACAATTATGGGGGAGGGTTAATGACTACCTGGCAAAGAAAAGTGTTAAGAGCAAGGGCACAACAATGTCAGAGAGGCTCAAAAACCTGTCCTGCCCGGTTAGAATTTGCTGCTAGGATTTTTCTGTGTGACCATTAAAAAGAGGACCAATAAGTCTCTCCTTCAAGAAAAGGAGGCCAAGTGCAGCACAATAAAAATAGGATAGAGTTCAACCACTATGAACAAACGAACATGGAAAAATAGAGTGAAAAGATTTACATAAAAAAATCACAATGTTTGATTTAGGTTAAAGTTGAATATCAAATACACGATAAATATACACTGTACAGGACGAAGAGTAAAAATGGAACAATGCAAACCACTAGTTAACTGTTTACTGAATTCCTTCATTTAAAATGATTGGTCTTCCTCTACCCCATCCCTTTACTTCATTCCTGCATAAAGCATCCCTGTAAGACTCAGTAACGCTAGTGCCATTCAAAATAATCTGCTCTAAAGTCCTAAAAAAGAATGTAGACTATGGAGACCTAATTCTCTCAATTTTTTATTTGACCCGTATCAAAGTTCAAATTTGAGATGGACAATTTTATCAGACTATTAATTCTCATACTCCAAGTTCTTTTTTTTTTTTTTTTTTTTAATTTTTTTTTCAACGTTTTTTATTTATTTTTGGGACAGAGAGAGACAGAGCATGAACGGGGGAGGGGCAGAGAGAGAGGGAGACACAGAATCAGAAACAGGCTCCAGGCTCAGAGCCATCAGCCCAGAGCCTGACGCGGGGCTCGAACTCACGGACCGCGAGATCGTGACCTGGCTGAAGTCGGACGCTTAACCGACTGCGCCACCCAGGCGCCCCTCTCATACTCCAAGTTCTGCATGCCTCAGAAAAGAGCTAATAATGAACACCACGGCAATACTATTCCAAGATACCAATTCAAATTCAAAATATTCAATATTCTATAAGACTTATTTAAGCTCTATGTTCATTCACTCAACAAAAATTTTTCAGTGTTGACTATGTGCTGGGCAGTGCTTTGGGCACTAGCAATGAACATATAAATATATTAAATAAGATAATTTGGAAAGTTTGCAAAAAATAAAGTTTGATTAATATTTTGATTTCTCTAGGACATACAAGCTTTTATGAGACCTAGCTTTTCTTTTTCACAGATATACAAAATCAATTCTTGGTTTTGTTATCAAGATTACACTTTTGACTTCTCATTAGTAGACACCAAATTTTCATTAAGTTGCTTAGCAACCGTGCTTTACTTCAATCCTTATCTTTGGATTGCTTTTGTATTCGTGAAAAGTGCCAGATATGTATCATGATGTATTGAAATGTTCTTTTATTCTGAGATAAGTATTGCAAAAGGGAAAATAAGAAAGTAATTTTACTATAGCTGCTTCATGGAAAATGCTAACTACTCTTTTTTGTCCCTAAGAACCCCTGAAGACTAAATCAATAATAGCAACAGAATGATGCTACCAAAATCTTTGAATGGTAGATTTCATTTTTGTCTTCATTAAAAAAAAAAAAAAAAAAAAAAAAAAAAGAGGTATACACTAAATTCTATCAGTGTAATTATTATTGCTTAAGAGAAGGTTTGGAAGGTAGGAAGGAAGGATCATCTAGAATCCCACCACTTAACCCAACTACCTTGCTTTCTTTTGGATGACTCACTCTAGGGAGAGCCAGCTGCCATGTCCTAAGGATATTTTTACCCTTTGCTACTAAATAGGCAAGAAAGTAAAGGATTCAGAAGTATGTAACAGATACAGATTTAATGAACCCATGTCAATTGTCAATACCAAGTATTGGGAACCAGTCTCTGCTATTTGTTTCAGCAAATGTGCTGAATGAGTAATATGTGAGTAGGGGGAGGGCAGGAAAAGCAAGAAAATTATTACCACAAAAGTCAGGATGGGAAGTTCTTGGGCTTCTAGGAATCAAAGAATATTCTGACCTGGGTAGTTGCTTTATCAATGTTTTCTTTACAATTATAGGTAAACTGTACTTTATATTTTATGAACTTTTCTGTTGATATATTCCATAATGAACAATGTTAATACTTAACAGCATTATTTTGTTAATAAAGTTCACAAAGGACTTCTTTTCCTCCTTACAAAAATACAGGACTATGTTAGATTATATTAAATATTAACTATATTGGATAAGGCTGAGATAGATACATTTTACAATGCCAATATAGTGTCTTTAACATGATATTTTTAGTGAAGAAGAGATACAGAATATTGCTGTAGTCATCTCCAAGACATCTCCAATGATTGCCACCACCTAGTATTTACACACTTGCACAGAACCTTCCTACACTGAATAGGGTTCACTTTTGTAGCAACTTCCAAGGCTAACACCCTAAAAGACACTGTTGGGACGTCTGTGTGACTCAGTTAAGTATCCAACTCTTGATTTCAGCTCAGGTCAAGATCTCACTGTACAAGAGACTGAGACCCACAATCGAGCTCTGCACTGTCAGCTCAGAGCCTGCTTGGGATTCTCTCTCTCTCGCACCTCCCCTCTCTGTCCCTCCCTTGCTTGTGCTTCCCCCCGCCACCCCCTCCAAAAGACATTCTAGCTGTTTCTTGTTATCTGTTGATTGACTTACTATGGCCATGGCAGGGCATGGGAAAACACCTAAGTCCTATGATAAGAAAGTGAGGCCTCTAGCAAACAACCATCAACGAATCTCCTGCAAATGACCTGGGAAGTAAACCTTCCAGCTCCACTCCGTACTCTCCAAATTTGCAGATGACTTCAACCTCATGAGAGTCCCTCTTCCAGAAGCACTCTGCTAAGCTACTCTCAAATTCTTTTTAAAAAAAATTTTTTTAAGTAGGCTCCATGCTGAACATGGGGCTTGAACTCATGACCCTGAGACTGAGTCAAATGCTCTGCTGACTGAGCCAGCCGGCACCCCTACCCTCAGATACTTGATCCACAAGAGCTCTATGAGATAATAAAAGTTCCTTGTTCAAAGCTACTAAATTTTGGAGTACTTGGTAAGCAGCAACAGATAATACAGATTTGCCAATTAATTCCTTAGAATGCTCTTTATAAAACATAAACCAGGTAGATAACATATCCCTAATTAAAATACCTCAAAGACTTCATGTTGTTCATGGACTAACACCCAAATTGCCCACTATGGTCTACAAAACCATTCATGCCCTGGCTTCTGCCTAACCCTTTTACCCTCACACGGTTCCATTCTCTACTTCTTCAGTGACTAGACTCCTCTGAGGTTATTAACGAATATACTCTTTTCTATCACCTTTTTTTTTTTTTTTGCTGTTTTCTCTGCTTAGGAATGTTCTTCCCTGCATTCTTGGGAGTATTCTTTGCATACTTGGCTCCTTTTTGTCTCTCAGTTCTCAGCTTAAATGTTCCCTCCCCAGAGAGGCTTTCCCTGATGACCCGTTCATGAGAAAGCCCTGGAAAGTTCCCACTAAAGAGAGAAACAAGATAAGGAGGCCATATTTAAAGCAATATAAAACTGGAGTTAGTCTGTTTGAATAATTGTATGAAGTGAAAGAAATGGTATAAAATTTGAAAAGAATATAAATTTGTCACTACAGATTACATGATTGCACATCTGAGATCACAAGCAAAATAAACTGAAAAATAAGAAACAAAACAAAAAAGAAAAAAGAAGAAATATATAAACTCTGGGAAGTAAACTTTAAGACACCTCTGAAGGAGGGGCACCTGGCTGGCTCTGTCAGTGGAGTATGTGATTCTTGATCTCAGGGCTTTGGGGACTCTCTACGTGTTGGGTGTAGTTTACTTAAAATTAAATCTTTGAAAAAAATTAAAGCACCTCTGAAGGCCAAAAGAATACCCTAGCCAATGGAAAGGTATCCTGTGTAGGACAGAAAGACTAAGTATATTCTCCAAATTCTCTGTGCAGTATGGTTACAATAACACCAATAGGACTTTATTTTTGCAACTAGACAAACTGATTATTAACTTAGGGGAAAAATAAACAAGACAGGAATAGTCAAGAGATTTCTGAAAATTAGAAGGAATTACCTCTACCAGATATTAAAATATATTGTAAAGTATATATATTTGTGTATATATACAAATATATAGTATATAATATACAAATTTTTATTTGTACTATATACAAATAGTATATAATATACAAATATATAGTATATACAAATATATAGCATAAATATATTGTAAGAGTAATTTGATGCTTATTTGGGAGACCCATAGCAATGAGATAACAACAGAAAATCTAGTAGTATAAACAAATACAAATCAGTGGAGAAAATATGGACAATTAAATAAGTGGTGTTGGATGTCTGCACAGTCATCTGAAAAAATATAAGCTGTTATTAACATCCTACATGCAAAAAATGGGTAAAATAATGCAGAAAAATCAAATCATTAAAATACGACAGATTTATCAGCTTATAAGCTAGAAGTGGTAAAGATTTTTCTAATTAAGACACAATACACTAAAGTCAAAGAACAGATGAAAGATATTTACCTTAAAATTTTTTTCATCTCCAAAATTTTTTTCAAAATTTAAAATTTGATTTAAAAATTCTGAACGTTAAAAATAATGACAAGCAGTGGAAATACATCTGCAACCTTTATGACAAATGTCAATTTTTCAAAGGGGCTCCCATAAAATCAATAGAAGACTAATAATCCAATAGAAAAATTGGCAATCTGTATATTGTTTCCTACTTTAAAATGTTTTGCATCGCCTGTATTTTTCAAGAGTGATTAAAACATAAAAATAAACATCACTTTGGCTACTGTTTAGATATATCTTCACCAAAACTGTTACACATAGAGATTGACTCATGGGGACTGAAGAAAGGATGTACTTTCACAGCTGAGTTGACACAGTCTGAAAATCAGTGCATGGCTAGGACAAGAGGTTGATCCATGAATGAGGAAACAGTCGTTCAAAACTAGTTGGGGAGCATTTTAAGGAGATTTTATTTAGTTCTTGAGAGGTGAGGTGGCCCAGCAAACATGTAGTTAGCAAGCCTAGTCTGAAACTGTGTGATGGCTGGAAGAACCCTGGCCAGTTTGTTCCCATCTACAAAATGACTGGTAGATCTTAATTCATGTTTGCTTCCCTAATATCTAGCCCAGGGGCTGGCAATAGAAAGTATTCAAGAAGCACATTTTCTTCACTTATTTTTCTCCTTCTGAAACTGTTTCTTTTCCCTTCTAAAACTCACCCACATTGTAACAAATTGAAGGCAAATTATCTTGGAACTTGATTCTATTTCACATAACAGAAAACTCCCAAACAACACGTTTTTAATACGTTAAAAAAAATTCTCTCTCATGTTAAAGAAATTCAGATTTAAGGGGCACCTGGGTGGCTCAGTTGGTTAAGGGGCCCGACTCTTGATTTCAGCTCAGGTCATGGTCTCATAATTCATGAATTCAAGACCCGCATCCGGCTCAGCGTTTGTAGAGCAAAGCCTCCTTTGGATCCTCGGTCTCCCTCTCTCTGTCCCTCCCCCCTGTTCATGTTCTCTCCCTCTCTCTCTCTCCCTCTCTCAAAAATAAACATTAAAAAAAATTCAGATTTAAGAAAGACTGAAGTTAGTTTGGCAGTGCTCCTGGTATCATCAGGAACTCATGCTCCTATCTTTCTTCACACTAGAAAGTCAATCTGTGCTTCAAAAGTGGCTGTTGGAGCTCCAGTCATTAAATAAACTCATGTTCTATAAATGTTGAGTGAAAGGAGAAAGACACAAAAGAGCACACACTATATGAGTCTACGTATATGGAGTTCATCAAAAAGACCTTTAAGGAGATAAAGGTCAAAATAGTAGTTACCTTTATGTGGTGTTATTGTCTGGGAGGGCCCTTCTGGCGTGCTAAAATGATTATATCATCATCTGGATAGCATTAGACACAAGAATAACCTTGATGTGTACGTACACCTAAGGATTTGGGCACTTTACTGTAAGATAACTAAACAAGGTAAATTCTAGGTCTTTGAGTTTATCTGTATTTTGACAAGACCAGGAACTCCACATAGATTGAAGAAACAGTATTTTGGAGGCCCCTGGGTAGCTCAACTGAGTAAGTGTCTAAAGGAAGCTCAGGTCATTATCTCACAGTTCATGAGTTTGAGCCCTTCATCGGGTTCTATGTTCTAAGCACAAAGCCTATTCAGATCCTCTGTCATCCTGCCTCTCTGCCCTTCCCCCACTCTCTCTCTCTCTCAAAAAAACAAACAAACAAACAAACAAAAAAAAAAACAAAAAAAACCCAAAGTATTCTAGAGTGTGCAGTGTGCAGCTCTTGTGCTTTTAATTGCTTCCAAAGGTTTAAAGTAACCAAGACAAATAGTTTACTACTAGAGCAGCTATGGGTGTGGCAATTGTCTTGCTTTAGGAATACCTGGGTTTAATCCTACTTTTATTTTGTATTTAATGTCTTTAATTTCTCCAAAAGGGGTATGAAGTTACTGACTTTTACCTTATTCAAAATCATAACAGAGTCCTTTTGTGAGGATTCAAGTTTTTAACATAGTACCTGATGTGTAATAAAAGGTAGTTGTTATTGTTATTATTTTATTACCATTATTACCAACATCAATTTTTTTTTTTAAACAACATCGTCATCATTAACAAATGATGGCACAGGGATCTAAAATGATTCTACGATTGGGGCGCCTGGGTGGCTCACTTGGTTGGGCGTCTGACTTCAGTTCAGGTCATGATCTCATACGTCGTGGGTTGGAGCCCCGTGTCGGGCTCTGTGCTGACAGCTCAGAGCCTGGAACCTGCTTTGGATTCTATGTCTCTCTCTCTCTCTCTCTCTCTCTCTCTCTCTCTCTCTCTGTCCCTCCCCCAGACATGCTCTGCGTCTCTGTCTCAAAAATAAATAAACATAAAAAAATTTTTTTAATGATTCTATGGTCAAAAATTCCAAATAAACTGGTTAATATCCTTGTGGATGTGAATGTCCTACTGAATATATATATTTGGCCAGGAACTTGTTTTACAGTTGAGAACTTCCCAAAGAAGCTGAATTCAGTTCTTCTTATAGTTCTGCATGTTTAGAAAACCAAAGTAGTCATGGGTACAATTTTGGGAGTATGTTGTAAAAAATTTGGTTTTGCTTTCAAAATTATATGATCCTCATTAAGGTGGTCCTATGGATAATGACTTGGAAATAATTTCAATACAGAAACAGATAACAGATATAAAGCAGTATGTATAATTTAGTACCATTTACTTATGTTACCTAACTATAAATTCATTAAAAGATCTCTAAAAGTACATAAGACACTGACAAAAGTGGTGACCTTGGGGAGCTGAAGATCACTAAGTAATAACTGGGAACTTTTGTTCATTTAACATAAAAAGTCCAGGCTAAGATAGAAAGCTTCCTGATTATTTCCCAGGGAATAATAAGGGTGGATACTTTTCTAGTCCACATATTCATGGAAAATAAATTGATTGGTTTTATATGTGGAATAAATCTAGTTTTGAAAAATGTGTAAGCACAAAATACTTACCCACTTAGCAATTGGACACCCATGAGAGCTTTTTCCTTCTTTTCCCGTGTACACTACAATTTCTATCCTTATTGCGTTTCCTTTTTGACCATACCTGAGTACAAAACACAGTGAAGGGAAAATAATTGCAATTAATTGCGATATACACTTTTGACATCTTAATGTACATAAGATACAGCTTTAAAGAAGTACAGAAATCAAACACTCCTCATAATTTACATTCGTTAAAAATGTATTTTTGTGTGGCAGATATTTTTATTGTTATCCCATTCTGCTTACTTATCCTTACAGATCACTCTTCTAAAAAATGGACTGGCTCCAAGATAAGCATAAGGAATGTGAATGCAGTGTTGATGGAGGTAATCTGAACTATCACTACGATTATACAGTAATATAAAAATAAGTATTTCTGAATTTAACAAAGACAGCCTTGCTCTGTGAGTGTCTTGTTGAGGGCCCCAAGGCTCATGTGATGAGTGACTCAGCAGGGACACCAGGACACTATTCTTTGCCTGGGCCCTAAGAAACATCCAACTTCCACTCCTGAAGGTATATATATACTTCTCATTTGTTCCAGAGATAATTTCTCTGCATTGAGTCAGGTCCACAGTAATGAAGGATTTTAACAGGGAAGGATATTTCCTCACCTATTCTCCATGATTTCCCTGATAGCAGCAACACTTGGTCCTGCCCCAAGGTGTGTATAATATGGGCCTTTGTCTTTTTGTATAACTCGATCTGTGGAAGGAATAAGATTATTAGACCCAAAGCTTTACAGAATTGCATAGGGGCAAGGAGGATATAGTTTTATTATTTGTTTTCCAATTCAGAACAATGAATCTTGACAAGCTTTTGGAAAGATTTAATAATTAATGTCTAGGACAATAAGCCCTAGAATTTCACTTGTTTCTTTCTTTCAGCTCCTAACTATTTCATTCTTCCTCTAAGAATCAAAGGAGAAAAATATTTTAAGATGTGGGTCATATTTATTTTTCTACCTCCTGCTTTAAAAGGAATCTATTAATAATTGAGGTACACAATTAAAAGTTATGAGAGCAATACATCTTAAAACCCTGGCCTTACAATCCTATTAAAATCGAGCCCTGCAACTGTACTGCTAAGAATTTATTATACTATACACTTGCCTAATTATATATTTATAATGCAAATGTATGCAGGAATGTTCCTTGTCACAATTATTTGTAATATCAAAAGAGAGAAGCACATTTAGCATGTCATTAAATGATAGGTTGAATAAATTGTGGGATGTTTATATAGTGGAAAAATAAAAAAAACTATCAAAACAATAATATTTAAGTAATGAAAACCCTGAGATTTCATATTTTTAAAAGCAAGTTGCAAAAATATAGTATATAGAGTATTTTTTAGTATATTTTAAAAGATCCAAATTTTCTAAAACTGTAACCAAAATTGAAATCAGTAATAATGTTAATTCATATAGAAAAACTCTGAGGATTTATCGTTAGAATATTATACTGTAAGAAGACATTTGCATCATATTTCTGTCCTACCTGAAATTTTATGGGTGTGAATTATATATTTCATAAAAACAGTATGTTTAACTTGGCCTCTCAGAATCATGTCTAACTGGAATCGCTCAGGAATGCATTTCTGGCCGTGGTGCATCTATACTGACTGAAAGGTCATTATGATTGGACGTCGGATACAACATAAGATTACTTTTGTGGCTTCCTAAGATACATTGAACAGATTGTAAGTTATTACTGATGATCTAAAGCAGTGGTTCTTAACCAGGGGCGATTTTTCTTGAGTAGAAAATTTGTCCAACCTTCTTGGTTGTGACAACTGGGCAGGGGTGTGTGTGTGTGTGTGTGTGTGTGTGTGTGTGTGTGTTTGTGTGTGTGTTACAGGCCATGGATGCCACTAAACAGGCTAGGTTGCAGAGGACAGTTCCCCTACAATAAAGAATTATCCTTTCCTCAAAAACTTAAACATAGAACTACTCTACAACCCAGCCATTGCACTACTAGGCATTTATCCAAGGGACATAGGTGTGCTGTTTCGAAGGGACACATGCACCCCAATGTTTATAGCAGCACTATCAACAATAGCCAAAGTATGGAAAGAGCCCAAATGTCCATTGATAGGTGAGTGGATAAAGAAGATGTGGTATATATATACGATGGAGTATTACCCGGCAATCAAAAAGAATGAAATCTTGCCATTTGCAACTATGTGGATGGAAGTAGAGGGTATTATGCTAAGAAAAATGAGTCAGGCAGAGAAAGACAAATATATGACTTCACTCATATGAGGACTTCAAGATGCAAAACAGATGAACATAAGGTAAGGGAAGCAAAAAGAATATATAAAAACAGGGAGGGGGACAAAACATAAGAGACTCTTAAATATGGAGAACAAACAGGGGCGCCTGGGTGGCTCAGTCGGTTAAGCGTCCGACTTCAGCTCAGGTCACGACCTCACGGTCTGTGAGTTCGAGCCCCGCGTCGGGCTCTGGGCTGATGGCTCAGAGCCTGGAGCCTGCTTCTGATTCTGTGTCTCCCTCTCTCTCTGCCCCTCCCCTGTTCATGCTCTCTCTCTCTCTGTCTCAAAAATAAATAAACGTTAAAAAAAAAAATTAAAAAAAAAATATGGAGAACAAACAGAGGGTTGCTGGAGGGGTTGTGGGTGGGGGATGGGTTAAATGGGTAAGGGCATTAAGGAATCTACTCCTGAAGTCATTGTTACACTATATGCTAACTAACTTGGATGTAAATTTAAAAATTAAAAAAAAAAAAAAAAAGAATTATCCTATCTAAAATGCCAATAGTGTTCAATTTGAGGAAGCGTGATTAAGAGGTTAATTACTCATACTTTGCTAGAACACAACACCTGCATGGAAATCTTTTACTCTTAGATACGACCATCCCACTTGGGATGATTTCTGAGTGAGTCTGCTTTTTGTTTTTTCATCACTTCCCATTTCTACACAATGAGCACAATAATCTTGCATGTAATGATTACAGGAAAACATGTAAGTGACAATGTATAAAACAATTACGGGTGTACTGCCGATGTTCAATAAACTTTAAATGCTTAGTTGTGTCTCAACTCCTACCCTGTGACTAGTTACTATCTCTACGGAAAGAGTTTTGAAACTAGACAATCATCCTACTGAAATTATGCACACAGTAAAATTATACTAGCTCAGTAAAATTAGACTAAAATATAAATTTTAATGGCATTTTAAATTACAGATTTTTTTTCCATTTCTAATGATATTAAAAAAATTACCGTCCCTTTTTTACTTCAGATTTTTGAAACAATAGGAAGGTAGGCTCTCAAGTTGTGACTGTCTTTGAAATCCAGTTTAGTCATTCACTACCTGTGAACTTCCCTGTGACTTAGTTTCCTCATTTGTAAACTGGAGTTAATAAGCCTTCCCTTTGTAGGGATGTTGTGAATATAACAAGTCAGGGCCATTGTACTGTATCAGACTTGGCAGTAAAAGATCTGGAATAGGAATCATCATTATTACACTCTTCTGTCCTTGGTCCAAGAACCTCTCATTCATTCTCCTGTTTCGACCCCACTCAGCATTGTCACCCCTTTTCAGATTATGAGATCCTTCCAAGAAGAGCTTATCCCTGGTACCTGGCACATGGCAGGCTGTCTAAGTGGTGTTGAATGATGAGCGGAGAAATAGAGGATTGACTTCAAAATGTCAAATGTACTTTAGAAAATCAAGAGCAAATAGTCATGGCTATATACTTCACTAATTTTTCTGCTGTGGTTTTGAAAAAAAATCAGAATGATATAGTTTATCCTTCCAAACAATCCTTTACCCATTCTGGAATGTACTAACCAACCACCTACTTCTGACAAAAAAAACTTCCCTTGTTCAAGGCAAATCTTAAATCTTCGTGATTTGGGGCTATATTTTAAGACTTTTTTTTTTTTTTAAAGACTTTTAATAATCAAACCTATTTGAGTTCAGAACAGGTTATTTCACAAATTTTGTCCTCATAAGCTGTATAAAAGCTGAAATAATGAGGGCATCAAGTAGTGTAACAAACTTGAATGACCCAATCTATTTAATCTCTCTATTACACCTACGTTAGAGTAAATTAATTCTTCTTTTACATAAGCTCTTACATGAAATCTGGCCATAAACAATGACTAATCAGTACAGGGTTCAAATTAAGCTTTCGTATGTTTTAAATACTGAGCAAATTTCTCATAAGGCCTGCCTAAGAATCTTTAGTCCTGCAAGATTTTCTCAGGGCTGATAAAAATTCTAATTATTAGTTCCTGAATGATCTCTTTCAATGACTCCTAAGACACATAATATGTATTAGTTAGAAATCACTTCCCAGCTCAGCTATTTACACATGACTATTTGTTTTTTAAACAGGAAAACAATATTATACAACAACTTAATATTTTAGAATTTCAAAAGGTTTTCAAATGCTTCAGCAGCTAAGATTATGGATTTGTTTCATATGTAAGGACATCCTTTGTATTGCAGAGCAGAAGAGCTCTAAGCATTGAAAAAGAAATAAACCAGGTCCAGTTCTTTAATGGGGTGGCAATCACACATACTTTTTATAGTTATTTGTTAAGTTGCACATATATTTTATGTTCTCTGTGTGTAGGTTTTATATTTCACAATAAAAAATAGTTTTGAAACAAATGCTTACAGGTTGAAATTCTTTTCCATATAGTAAGAATAAACTGTAATAAAGTATTAAAGGAATTCATTCCTATCATATTCACAATAAAATTTGGCCAAGAGAAATCAGCAAATTTTCCACTTAAGAAAGTTTCCAAATTATGCGTTAAACTTCCCAATTATTTGAGCATAATCAGTAAAGGTCCCACAGAAAAATCGGCATAGATTTAGTCCATTTCAGCTAGAACATGAATGGGGCAAAAATGCCACATATGAAAGACAACCCAAAATTTGATTTGGTCATGAGGAGGCAATTAACGGAAGTAAACAAAGAAGAAACACATAACACACTCGGCCCCACACTTACCAAGACAGTTGCAGGTTGGCAAATCAGAATCTTTCGTTGTGGACACCAGGTTTTTTGTAGGATTGGTAAAGAAGTTCATGGCATAATCATTAAAACTTTTCTGTGCACTGTCTACTGGGGAAAATTCTGATGCTCCAACACTGGATGAACAGACATCCTCTTCACTTTTGGTAGAAACCACTGTAATTCCACCTGAACACACTACATTTACATTCCTGAGAATTTGTGCTGGGTCTGGTAGGGGGGTCTCATGAGAGATACCAGGCAATGTCGGCAGTCTCTGATGCATGACTTGGTCTTTAACGTCCTGCTGGAATGGTGTTTGGTCTTCGCCAGCCATTACATTAGCACACTGGTTAGTTGGAGAGGAGGCCTGGAGTAAAGGATGAGCTTTCTGATTGACATTCACGGATGGCTGTACCTGAGAATTATAAACTTTTTCTGTAAACGCCTGCCCATTGGATTCTGTTTTTAACTGGAATAATGGGAGAGAATCCAAAGGTTCAACCTTCATGGTTTTTTCCTGTGCTAATTCGGGATAATATCGCTCAAATTTTATCTGAGTGAGTGGAGGAAATAATTTTTTGTGTTCTAATGCTGAAGTCGTTTGAGTCAGTGGTTTCCATACTTTGGTTAGGGGAGGAATTTTTCCTAACAGAATGGGAAAATCATGTGGACCAAATTGACCAAATCTTTGAAATTTAGATGCTATCCAAATGTCATGTAACTTACTGTACTCATATGACAGCTGTTCCCTCTTTTTCTGGTCATTATCTTGACCAGTTAGGACTACAGGCTTCTTTTTCCGCCGATCTCTTGATGGGGTAGATTTTGTCTTTTTCTGTGTCGTGTTCTTGTGCTTTGTTAATGATGAGCTATGATTGTTTTGTACACTGGAAGGTGGTTTCTGTTGTACTGTGATTTTCTCCTGACTGCATTTTTCCTGCACATTATATGCAACAAGATTTGTTGATGTACTTTCAACCTTTTTGTCCTCTTGTTTTATATAATTGAATTTAATTATTGATGCAAGTTGTGTTAACTGTGTTGCAACATCTTCCTCTATTTTACTATGAACTGTATCTTGACACGATGGATCATCTTTTGAATCTATCTGTTTACTGCTGGCCAGTGACTGGTTACAATACCCCAATTTATCACTTGTTGGTGGCAACTGATGCAAATTCTTAGAACCCTCAAGGGTAATTCTAGCTTGAGCAACATTTTTATTGGTGTCAATTTTAGACGAATTTGGATTTGGTATGAAAAGAGATCCTGAATTTGTGACTTTTGAATATTCCTGTGACTTTGTAGATGCTTGGTTAGCAGCTGAGTTGTTGTGTGACTTGGAAATATTTTGGCCATTAAATACCACCGTGCTGCATGAACTTTGCTTTTCCAAAGATGGATAGTGATGAAGGCTTTCTGGCTCCCCTTGTAAGGTTGGGTCTTGAAGGTCTTTTTTTACCGAATAAAGGATAGCTTTACAGCTATTAAGCAAACTCGCTGTTCTGTGCTCTGTTTCTTCATCCTTCTCAGACTTTGATGGTGAAGAATTTTCCGATGGAGCTTCTGATAGTTGGGTCAGAGCTTCTATGGCCACCACTTGCTCCAATGTTAATCTCCTATCTTTCATCAGGGATAGAAGACTTGGTTGAACTGGAGATCCATCTTTTGATTCTTTACTTGGTATATTTTCTAGAGATTTGGGTTGATCACTTTCATTGTGTGTACTAGTATGACTATTTAGGTTGAAATTTGCTGGATCTGGGATAGACTTGCAGTTAAAGCTGGGCTTCTGGAAGACTGAAACATTACTTTTCCCCTTGAGATGATCACAGCTTGCATTAGTGGCAATGGAGCTCATGGCATTATGGTTGGCAGTGTCTTTCAGGAATTTATAGGAGTTGTTTTCAAATGCCTTGCCAAATTCTTCAATACTGAATTTTTTAAAACACACGTTGGTCTCGGTTGGTAAATAGTGTACATTTTTAATGCCGTTTCTTACAGTTTGTGCAAACAATTTCTGAGGTTCTGGTAACTCGGTGAGTAGGACTTTCTTCTTGTCATCTTCAGAGTTTTTCAATTTTTCAGCTTCAGTCACAATTGCCTTAAATTCTCCTTTGACATGATCGGTTAAATGTGATTTCTTATTTTGCGTCCACTTCTCCACTTCAATACCTGTCATACTTTCTTCATTTTTAGTTACATTTTCAAGGGGAGGTGGGTTTAATTCCAATCTCTGTTGGTCCCCATGGCATTTACTGTATTCCATGGATTCTGACTTGGGGCCATTTACTGGTTTGTTGTCAAAATTTGCCTACAAAATGAACACAGAGATATCTCATATTATCTATGCAAACATACGAGTAAGAGCCATGGGAAATTCACAGTTTAATAGAAACTAAATGTAAAGCCCTGAAAAAATATTTTTGCTTTTTTTATGTGTTCAATAAAATAGCAATAATGGGTGTGTAGGAAAAAAGAAAAAGACCGAAGTACAAACTATCATAACCCACGTGTATTAATATTTTGGTATACTTAATTGTTTTTCCAAATTAATTTTTAAATATTTTTATGTTGGTACCATTCAATGGGCAATATCTATTATTTGAAATACAAAATACACGCAGAAAAATGTGCAAATCATAAGTACATAACTAATTGAATTTTCACAAAACGAACACCTATGTGCCCAGATTCCAGGCCAAGAGACTCCCATCTGGTCATCATTTCACTGCCTGAGGGTAACCATTGCTTTGACATCTATCATAGATTTCTTTTGCTTACTTCCAAACTTTAAATAACTGACTTCCTTTCACTCAAAATCGTATTTGTGATTCATCCATGTTGTTAAGTATACTTGAAGTCCATTAATTCTTATTGTTGGACAGTCAAACAATGACTACAATGTATTGATTCTACTATACATGGACATTTGAATTATTTTTGGTTTTCGGTTATTGTAATCATATTGCTGTAACATATTACTCTTACAAAATTAATTATTTTACCACTTAAAATCTTACAATTCAGTGGGTTTTTTTTTTAGCATATTTACAATGTTATGCAACAATTGTGTCTAATTCCAGAACATTTTCATCACCACTAAGAGAAACTTTTTCCCACTAAGCAATCACTGTTTACCCTAAGTTTCATAATTTATTTTTAAAAATATTTTATCTTCTTAAAATTTTTAATTTTTTATCTAATTTAATTTTCTTTTCAGAGACATAAGAGGGTTCAAGTGAGCGAGCAGCAGAAAGGGAGGGAGAGAGAGAGAGAAGCAGGGCTTACCCAAAGCGGGGTTCGTGCTCATGCTCTCTCTCTCAAAATAAATGAATAAACATTTAAATTTGTTAAGTTTGTTTGTTTATTTATTTATTTATTTATTTATTTAGAGAGACAGCGAGAGCAGGGGAAGAACAGAGGGACAGAGAATCCCAAGCAGGCTCTGCACCACCAGGAGAGCCCGACATGGGGCTTGAACTCATGAACCTGTGACATCAAGACCTGAGCTGAAATCAATAACCAAACGCTTAACTGACTGAGCCACCCAGGCACCCCAATCTCAGTTTTTTAAAACCATGAAACAGCTCAGCCAAAATTATAGCACAGGAATTCAGACACTAAGGGCATTTCTTCCTGCTGTCAGGGGCAAATGCAAAGACAAGCTCCACCTCCTAATCTTTAATATGGCTCTGCACATTCTACTCAATGCCTCAGGGAGAAAAAAATGTTAAGTATCAAAACTTAGGAGACTTCCTCTTTAATGAAGATGATATACCTGACTCCATAGACGAACAAGGAATATTGGCTGAAAAATGGAATCAATGTTCAGGATAGCTATAGTTACATTCAGAATATAAAATATTGAAGCATTATCCAATTGTGTAATTAAACACTAAACAATCTTAGTAGAAATAAATTCTATCTAATTTCTTTAAAAAAATTTTTTTTTCAACGTTTTTTATTTATTTTTGAGACAGGGAGAGACAGCATGAACAGGGGAGGGTCAGAGAGAGGGAGACACAGAATCTGAAACAGGCTCCAGGCTCTGAGCTGTCAGCACATAGTCCGACGCAGGGCTCAAACTCACGGACCGCGAGATCATGACCTGAGCCGAAGTCGGCCGCTTAACCGACTGAGCCACCCAGGCGCCCTTCTAATTTCTTGATCAGGGTACACAAGTTACACAGGTTATGTTCAGTTTGTCAAAATATATGATACACATATATATATACATACATTTTGTATGTATATCCTTATTACATTTCAATAAGATTAATTAAAAATTAATCTGAGATAGTGGACTTTGTTTTTAAGACAGCAATGGTCTTTAATTAAGGAGCGACTGGGTGGCTCAGTCGGTTAAGCGTCTGACTTCAACTCAAGTGAATCTCATGATTCATGGGTTCAAGCCTGAGTTGGGCTCTGAACTGACAGCCTGGAGCCTGCTTTGGATTCTGTTTCCCTCTCTTCCTCTCCTTCACTCATTCTTTCTCACTCTTTCAAAAATGAACAATGAAGAAAATAAAAAAATAAAAAAAGAATCTTCAAAAAAAAAATTCCATTGTTAATAGGCAAAAATGTCCAGGATATACTGGACAGTTGAAAAAACCCAACCAGGGGCGCCTGGGTGGCTCAGTCGGTTGGGCGTCCAACTTCGGCTCAGGTCATGATCTCGCGGTCCGTGAGTTCGAGCCCCGCATCGGGCTCTGGGCTGATGGCTCAGAGCCTGGAGCCTGTTTCGGATTCTGTGTCTCCCTCTCTCTCTGGCCCTCCCCTGCTCATTCTCTGTCTCTATCTGTCTCAAAAATAAATAAATGTTAAAAAAAATTTTTTTTAAAAAAAGAAAAAACCCAACCAAACAAAAAAGAGGGTATAGAACCTGTACACATAATGCTTTTATTTTTTAAAATAAAAAAAAAGGGGCTGGGGCACCTGGGTGGCTCAGTTGAATGTCAGACTTCAGCTCAGGTCATGATCTCATGGTTCATGGGTTAGAGCCCTGCATCAGGCTCTGTGCTGACAGCTTAGAGCCTGGAGCCTGTTTCGGATTCTGTATCTACCTCTCTCTCTGCCCCTCCCCTGCTTGCATTCAGTCTCTTTCTTTCTCTCTCTCTACCCCTTCCCCACTCCCACTGCCTTTCTCTCTCAAAAATAAACATTAAAAAAAAGTCCTAATTAAATAGAGTTTTGATTTGTAAAATTTATTTCCTTTAGGGGCACCTGAGTTGCTCAGTCACTTAAGCATCTGACTGGCTCAGGTCATGATCTGACAGTTCCTGGGATCAAAACCAACATCGGGCTGTCTGCTGTCAGCTCAGGGCCAGCTTTGGATCCTCTGTCACTCTCTGTGTGCCCCTCCCCTACTCATGTGCAAGCGCAGGTGATCTCTCTCTCTCTCAAAAATAAATAAACATTAAAATATATTTCCCTTAAATTTAAACCAAAATTGGGGCACTTGGGTGCCCCAGTTGGTTAAGTGGTTAAACTTCAGCTCAGGTCATGATCTCATGTTTCGTGGGTTTGAGACCTGCATCAGGTTCTATGCTCTCAGCTTGGAGCCTGGAGCCTGCTTCGGATTTTGTGTCTCCCTCTCTCTCTGCCCCTCCCCCACTCCCACTGTGTGTATGTGTGTCTCTCTCTCTAAAAAATAAACATTAAAAAATAAATAACTAGGGGCGCCTGGGTGGCGCAGTCGGTTAAGCGTCCGACTTCAGCCAGGTCACGATCTCGCGGTCAGTGAGTTCGAGCCCCGCGTCAGGCTCTGGGCTGATGGCTCGGAGCCTGGAGCCTGTTTCCGATTCTGTGTCTCCCTCTCTCTCTGCCCCTGCCCCGTTCATGCTTTGTCTCTCTCTGTCCCAAAAATAAATAAAAAACGTTGAAAAAAAAAAAATAAATAACTAAATGTAAACCAAAATTGATTAAGCTTCCTATGAAAAGATTTCTAGCATACAGTAAGTGAAAAAAGCTCAAAGTTTATGTAGTATCAAATTACAAATTAAAGCATAAAGGGTGTGGAGTATATATGTATTTTATATTATATATACATAAATATATAGTAAGTTTATATATTAAAATATTTCAGGAATACCTAGCTGGCTCAGTGATTAGAGTGTGCGACTCAGTCTCAGGGTTCTGAGTTCGAGCCCCACGTTCCATGGAGAGATTGATGAAAAAAAATAAAATATAAAAAAAATATTTCAGGAAGGCTATGCACAATTGTCTACTTGTGTCGTATAGAAACTGTACTCAGTAGAATACTGGTAAATGTTTGACAATCAGATTGGGAAATGAGAGGGAGGAAACACTTTTGCAGTGTGGGCCAATTTTCATGGTGTGCACACCTCCACCATGGTGGACTGTAAATGATCAGCATGACACCCGAGAGGGTGTTAGGAAGAAAGGCGCACAATCCCAAAGCTGGAAGGAACTGATTTCATCATACCACTGAGTGCACCAACAGAGACTGCTGGTGCAACAGGCTCCAGTAACTACATTATGAATTTTTCTTTTAAGTTTATTTATTTTTATTTTGAGAGAGAGCGAGCAGGAGAGGGGCAGAGAGAGGGAGAGGGAGAGGGAGAGGGGGAGAGAGAGAGAGAGAGAGAGAGAGAGAGAAAATCCCAAGGAGGCTCCAGTGCGGAGCCCGTTGCATGGCTCTAATCCAGGAACTACGAGATAGTGACTTGAGCAGAAACAAGCACGCTTAACTGACTGAGTCACCCAGGCGCACCTGAATTTCTTTTTTAATGAAGACTTCCTTGACATTTAATCTACTTAGGCACAGTGAATTTCCAAATATCCATTTTGTGCCTCAAAACATTTGTTAACATCTACCTTCTCTAATGAGAAGCCAACTCTCCAAAGGGAGTGAATACTGAAATGATGGCTGTTTTATTCCCTAACTTTCTATATGCACTCTGGGGACCCAAACTCATGCCACCTGCCCACTTGTGTTTTGTCTCTTCCTCCTCTACCACCCAAGGCTACCATTTAAGGGACAGTGAGTAATTCAATGTCTCACAGCTTTCTCCTTTGCGCGCTATACTAGTCACAAGAATAGAAGTTGCTCTGGGCCCCTCTCACCCATCCCAAACCAACAGGAATGTTGAACACCTTAGATCA
The DNA here is from genome assembly GCF_028018385.1 of Neofelis nebulosa. Taxonomy (NCBI): domain Eukaryota; kingdom Metazoa; phylum Chordata; class Mammalia; order Carnivora; family Felidae; genus Neofelis; species Neofelis nebulosa. The sequence continues at coordinate 34,329,055 of NC_080794.1, read as the reverse complement.
GATCTGAGCCCAAGAGTTGCTGAGCCCCCTCTGTTCTCTTATTTCTCCACATTCCTATCATAGTGATACTCTTACACCCATTCTTGAATGAGCTCAAATGGCATTGAGCAAAGTGGTATTTGATTCTGAAGTGACTACGCCCTTTGGACAGAATCTGACTGTAGCCTCTCCCAACACTCACATTCCATACATGCTGTATCAAGAAACAGGTGCGCAGATGACATGAAAACATCTTTCAAAGCATGTACAGAGACATGGTCCACAAGACTCTGACCTTTACTATAGGTAGATCAGTGCTTCAACGTGCCTTTTGTTTTTGTTTTGTTTCGTTTTACCGCCCGCCCTCCCCCCCGCCCCCCATCCCAGGAGTCTTTTAAAGCTTTTTTTTCCCTAATAAACTTAGGGAAATGAAATTTAAATTTCATAAATATAGTGTGTATGTTTATGGAATGTAGCCCCATTGTAATTTCTACGATTTTTTCCACCTTTTCCCCCCAACCAAGATAACCTTTATCCCCTTTGAGGAAAAAATAAAAATTAAAAAAAAATAACACACAGAAGAAAAGGAGCATCCCACAAAGTGCTTATACCTAATCAGAAGCAACACCCTCAGGACTTATGTTCTCAACCTAAAAATTAAGTGTTTGGAGAAAAAATTCAGGAGGCCCACTGGTGGTTCCATTAATGTTGACTTTCAGATGATGCAATCATGCTGGATACTGTATTTTACCTCCTACATTCCCACAGAAGCATGGAGGTCAGCCCTGCTCTGCACAACTGCTTGTGAACAAACCCAAATTTAAATCAAAAGGAAAGATTAACCAGTCATTCACCAAAGCGAAAATAAACATTTAACACACATACACAAAAAAATCCTCCTTCAAAGTAGACCTGCAAAATAGTTACCTTATTTTGCTACGACAGTAAAAATTGTCTAGCTCTTTTCCTTTTTTAGGCATAAAAAAAGGACACCTAGCCACCAAGTGCCATAGCCCTAATATTTGAGCATTGCCTCTATCCTGTTTCTCCAGTTTGCCTACAGCCACCCTGTGAGATGTCCAAAGTTCAGAGAAAGGCAGGAGAGGGTGGGGTCTAAGGGACTGAGTTTGCACGTGTCCCCACTGGTCCCCACTGGTCCCCATTGGTCCTACCTTGGTGCCAGAATGAATTATGGTTCTTCCACACCTGGGCCAAATAGAAGCCATTGCAGAGACTTGGAAAGTTCCTTTTCCAATTCAATCCACCAGATACAGACTTCTTTTCTATTCTAAAGTTTTTACTCCAATCCGCAACAAAAACCCCACCCTTATTTGGCCACAGGGTCTCAGAATCCAAAGTAAATCCTTTACGTGGGGGTGGGGCAGAGGAGGGGAATCATGTCATTAGAGGGAGGGACAACTACTGTTTAATACAGAAACATGTAAATTGTAGATTGGCTCCAAATGTATACAAAACTGAGGTAAGAACTCAACCTCTCTGGTCCCAGGTGCCCTTGTTCCTGACCTCCTCTTCTGAAGCTTTGAGCCAGTACAATTTACTCCAAGTCAAAAAGACTAAAACCATTCAGACCCCAAATCTTCTGAAGCTATCATCCTATCAAATTCCCTGGACATTCAAATATCTTAAATGGCTACCCCAAGATTAGACATGAGTCCTCGATCGCCAAATTCTATCATTCCTTAACCTACTCTTTTTAGACCTCCAAGGAGAGTCTCAACTGAAATTCTAAAATCTAGGTCTCCTTGGAGCTCCACACTTATGTGCCTCTGTCCCCAGGCTGTAGGTGTGTCCCCCTGAGCCTACAACTTGGAGGATTCCAAAGAGAAACCCGTTGTCCTTTTGTTCTTCAGACTTTTCATGAACAATCTTATCCATGCTTAAAGTTAAAAACCAACTCTTATCCAGTGTATTTTATTCTTTATATTTTGTGTACCTTCTTTCAAGTATTTGTCAGAATATGGGCTTTATTGGAATCAGACAGACTTTGGCTACTTTCCCTGGTTCCATCCTTATAAAACATGTGGCCTAGAGTAAGCCTTGCTCTATGGAGCCTCTTTGAGCCTCAGTTTCCTTTTTTTTTTTTTTTCCTTAAAAAAATTTTTACATGATTATTTTTTAATTTTTTAAGTAGGCTTCACACCCAGCGTGGAACCCATTGTGGGGCTTGAATTCACAATTGCGAGATCAAGACCTGAGCTGAGATGGAGTCGGATGCTTAACCAACTGAGCCACCCAGGTGCTCAAGCCTCAGTTTCCTTAAGAAAAATCAGGATGAGTAACAGCATTCACTGAACAAGTTTATTTTGAGGATTAAATGAAACTATGTATTTACATACATTGTTAGACCTTATTACGTGCGGAAACGAACTATTTAGGGGAAGGATATCTATTAGGTAGTTCTTTCTTTGCTACATATATGTCCTTCAATATATAGCAAAACCTACTAATTCCAGTGTCAAGTCCACAATTAAGAAAAAAGAATATTTATTAGTGGTTATTATGCGTTGAGCATTGACTGCTGGCTAGTCATCAAAATTAACACTCTATTGGAACTCATTTATGAGCTTCTCCTACTAAGTGTATTAATATCTCCATTTTTCTCATAGAAGTTTAAAAAGCTTAAGTAACAATCCAAACTCAAATGAATACTCTCAGAGCCAGAATCAATCAAGGTGCCTGTCTCTCACAAGACCTTAGTGTTTAAACTCAAGGCACTGCTCTTTAAGTAATAATTAACATTTATGATGAATTCGATTAGTTACTAATATTTAGTAATGTTTACTGAACTAAGATTATGATAGATGCTTAACACTTAAAAGAACAACACAATTTCTGTGATACTTTCTTTTCCCAGATTGTGTGAATTCTTGTTTTTCTGGACCTACTAGCCTACTTTCATTCACCTGTTTTGAGTTGTAACAGCATATACAGCATTGCTATTCAAAATATTATCACCTTTTGTGCAAATTCTATATATGCACTCTATATCAAGTGATGAAGTAAACTTGGGTGAAATTAAAATCCAATTTACAATCCAACTCTTGAGGATATGGTCAGAGGCCATTGTCTCTTTTCTCTCCAAATGTTCCTTGGACTATATCCCTCCTTACTTCTGAATAACCCTGATTTGCTTTACCTTTTCCTAACTTTTTGCTCAAAATTATCAGTTTCATCTAATTACAAGGTTCGGTGAAAATGTACTGGTATTAAGTAATACCCCAATATGTAGTGCCACATTAATTTTTAAAAAACAATTAAAAGAACACACAAAAAAATGGTAGCTTACTTAATTCAATCAGACAGGAGTCAATCACAATGCAGTTTAAAATTTTTTTAATGTTTATTTATATTTGAGAGAGACGGCGACAGAATGCAGGTGGTTTAGGGGCAGAGAAAGAGGGAGACACAGAAGCAGAAGCAGAAGCAGAAGCAGGCTCCAGGCTCTGAGCTGTCAGCACAGAGCCCGATGCGGGGCTCGAACTCACGAGCTGTGAGATCATGACCTGAGCCAAAGTCTGACGCTCAGCCGACTGAGCCACCCAGGCGCCCCTATCACAATGCAGTTTACATGCACTCATACTGTCAAAGCTGGGCATACAAAGTAGGTTCCAAATACCTTGTTTTTCTCTTTTCTTTTCAGGGCATTTAAATGCTCCTCAAGATTTCGGGAGACTTGTCCCATGACAAATCCTGTTTTTCACTAGGGTTTATCCCCTATCAAGTCATTTTGCTTGGAATGCTCCTCCCTGGAATGATCAAAGATAAATCCAAGGACTTTGCCTCACCTAACCCCATCCAGGAGGCCATCAGATAACTAGTTTAATTCAAGATCCCACAAAGTAACGACAAAGGTTTCTTCAACTTTCAGTTCTTTCCAATATGGCTCACGTGGCCTTGGATCTTCCATGTGACATTGGGCCCTCCCTCAATGTTTCCCCTTGAAGAAAAGAAAAAGTGTCTACTTCTGTCTAGGCTTTCTAAGAATATAAGCTCCAAGAATACTGAGTATTTATTCAGCACTTAGCTGGTGATGATATGCACAGAGGTATTTACACATTCCTAACAGAAAAATCAGAGACCATTCTGGAGCCAAAGTATCAAGATCTGTATATCTTTCCCTTCTAGCTCCTTCCCCACAGGCCATAACAAACTCAAGTCTTTTCTAACTTAAAAAAAAAAACAAACCAAAAAACCTAGAGAAGCATTGAGCTCTCACCCTATCTCACTGCACCATTTTTACAAAAAAAAAAAAAAAAAAAAAAATGGCCTTCAAATAACTATCTGCGATTCTGGACTATAGCGCACTCTTCAGCCTACAATATAATTAGGCTTCTGCAGCCACCACCTCACTAAAACTGCCCAAGGCTCACCAGTGCAGTCCCAATTCCCAAATTCATTTCAGTGCCAGAATATCTTTTGATACTGTTGCTCAATTCTTTAAGATTCTCCCTTCAATTCTCCACACGTCATTTCAGTCTCCTTTGCTGGCTTTTCTGCCTACTTATAAGTTTTCATTTTTTTAATGTTTCGTTTTTAGAGAGACCATGCTTGCGTGAGTTGGGGAGGGGCGGAGGGCGGGGGGGGGGGTGGGGCGCAGAGGATTTGAAGTGATCTCTGCAAACCGTGAGATCCTAACCTGAGCCGAAGTCAGACACTCAACTGACTGAGCCAACCAGGTGCCCCTTTCCTGCCCACTTATAAGTGATGTTGTTCCCTTTTGCCTTCTCTCACGTCTCCCCATTTATCTACATATAGGCCTTCAGTTTACACCTGCTTGCTGATGTTTTGCTTACGGCAAAACAAGATCTTTCCTCTAAACTACAAACTCAGATGCCAACTGGGCATCCTCACCAGGCAACTGAAACCCAACCACATCTAAAAGTTAATGAGTTATCTCTACTCTCACCCTGCTTTAACTCCAAAACCCACCTAGCATAATAACCCATGAGTCTTGTCAGAAGCCTCCTGCATTCAAAACCCAAATTCAGACAATGAATTCACAGTCTTGTTAAAACCTCTTCCTTTCATCCTGTGTTCTTCATTCCTACTGCTTTTGGCTCAGTGCATTCATTCTACAAATGTTTACAAGAGTACCTGCAATATGCTGGAGGCATGGTTAATGGGAGAGTTAACCCAAGAGGTACCAGATCTTATGGATATTACACTCAAATGAAGGTTAGGTAACAAACACTTTCAGAATCTAGTCTTTCACCACTACCCTTAGTGGATTAACCTCAGCAATGGGATTAGTTTCCAGTATGTAGCAGGTTGATACTTTTATATACTGTAGTTCTAAGGAAGCACTTTCCAATGAAAATACAATATGGGCTCCGAAATCATCTTAAAATTTTTAGGAGGTGTCTTTCTTTCTTTCTTTCTTTCTTTCTTTCTTTCTTTCTTTCTTTCTTTCTTTCTTTCTTCCTTTCTTTCTTTTTTTAAGTTTATTTATTTATTGAGTGAAGAAAGAAAGGGAGGAAGTGGATCCTAAGCAGGCCCCAAGCTGCCATTGTGGAGCCCAACCCAGGATTTGATCCCACGAACCGTGAGATTATGACCTGAGAGGAAATCAGTAGATAGATGCTTAACTGACTGAGTCACCCAGGCGCCCAAGGAGGTATATTTCTTAAAAGTAAAAGGAACAGGTGAAACAAATTTTAATATATTTCGATTGAAGTCATCATATAAAAACTATTATTACAACATGTATGAATATAAAAATTAGTGGAGATATTTTAGTGTTTGTATATTAAGTCTAAGAAATTCAGTGCATGTTACACATGACGCAAATTAATTCATTGCCAAATTTTCAATGGTTAAAGTAAAATGTAACCCCAAAACAAACTTGTATGGTAATAAAAATATTTCACTTTAATTCACTTTTAGCTTTTAAATCAATTAAACTTAATTAAAATTATGAAGTCAGTTTCTTAGTTGTACCACCCATATTTCAAGTATTAGATATGCAGTTATTTAAGGAAATTGGTTTACATGCAAATCTCATGGCTTTAGGCCACATTCCACAAGCACCTGGCTAAACAACAACATCACCCTGGGGTTTTTAGAAAACGAGATTCTAAACTAGCCCCTGCACAGTTCCTTTATTCTGAAGGTGGAAACTCTAGAAAGATTCAAACAGAGCATGGTAAGGGAACCTGGGAACCACTAACCACCAGAGCAAAATTCACATTTTTCAGTACAAGAAAGGCCTCCAAGATCCTAGCCTTGGCCAAATTTTACACAATGTATCTTGCACTGGCAGTATCCTCAGACCAGCCCCACCCCCAAGTTTGCTTCCCCTTGGCTATTTTAGGCAGCCCAGTCTTTTCTCAAGTAGCAGTTTTATAGTAGAATGCCCCTTAATCATTCAACCCTCCCCCATCCATTTTGCCCCCCAAAAAACCCCACCTAGAATTAGAAGAAAGGTATCTGTAGAAATCAACTATTTTTGACAATCCCCCATCTGGTAAAAAATCAAGCATTTCTTAACCATCCCCCTCCCCACCTGCCCCCACTCAGATAAACCGAACACTCCTTCCTTTACTATCTCTGCATGGCCATTTATCATTATCAATTGATTGTACCTACTTATTTGTTTGCAATGCTGTCTCTTCATCCTGGACTTTAGTCCCCAGAGTACAGATCTTGGTGATTTGTCTTCTAGGCTCAAAAATGTGTTTTATTTTGGGGCACCTGGGTGGCTTAGTCTACTGAGCGTTCGACTTGGGCTCAGGTCATCATCTTACGGTTCGGGGTTCAAGCCCCACATTGGGCTCAATGTTGTCAGCCTCTCAGCACGGAGCCCACTTTGGATCTTCTGTCTCCCTCTCTCTGCCCCTCCCCCACTTGCACGCTCCCAAAAAGAAATACATATCAAAAACAAATAAATAATTTATTTACTGTGTTTTATTTAGGGGACAAATGGGAAGATCTAAGTATACACTTGGTATTAGATAGTATTAGGGTATTGTAATAATGTATGATTGTATGGTATGACTTAACTTTAAAGATGATTACCTACAACTTTCCGATGGTTTGTACACATACAAAAACTCAGTTATTGGTGGTGTTCACGGCCATATTCTCTTAACTTGTTTTCTGTGTAAATTTTTTATTTAAAAAGCTGGATGATTATCTGAATAAAATATGAATGAGAGGTACGTGGGTGGCTCAGTTGGTTGAATGTCCAATTCCAGCTCTGGTCAGGATCTCATGGTTCTCGAGTTTGTGGCCCACATTGGGCTCTGTGTTGCCAGTGCGAAGCCTGCTCCAGATCTTCTGTGTCCCTCTCTCTCTGCCCCTCCCCTGCTCACTCTCTGTCTCAAAACTAAATAAACTTATAAAACATAAATACATAATGAATAAGTACACGAATGAACTTAGAAGAAAAACACAGGATGCTTTAATCTGGGGAGACTTTCCAATTTAGCTTGTATTCATTTGTAAATATTATTTTAGAATAAAGGAATAGTTCTTCTTTTCTAAATGTCAATTTTTCAAATACTTGTTTTCAGAAAGTGCTGCTTCTGAAACCAGACACCTTAAGTAGCAGGATTGGTTAGGAAGTTATTTTATATAAACTTGTTCTAGTCTTTTCTTGTCTCCCACAAAACAGTCCCCAGGACATAGCATCACTAGACTGACTCCTTTCTCATCCACCACCAGTCTGTATATAACACCTTTCCCCACAACCAGAGCTCCAGTTTTCTTCTATCTAATTCCCCCTTTTTTTTTTCTAAAATTTTTTTAACGTTTATTTATTTTTGAGACAGAGAGAGACAAAGCATGAACGGGGGAGGGTCAGAGAGAGGGAGACACAGAATCCAAAACAGGCTCCAGGCTCTGAGCGGTCAGCACGGAGCCCGACGCGGGGCTCGAACTCACAAACCGCGAGATCATGACCTGAGCCGAAGTCGGCCACTCAACCGACTGAGCCACCCAGGCGCCCCTAATTCCCCTTTTAATGCATGACTCAATCTTGGCAAGAAGAGAAACCCAGGTAAGCACTTACAGGCAAAGTCATGAAGCTAGGAGCTACTACAAACCAATACAAGTTACCATCATGGGTTTACTCCTTTTTTCCTTCTTTTATTTCCATAAAATAAGTACAATGATGGAAATTTTTGCCCTATCTTTCTCTTTTTATTAGAAGTAATAATTTGGGGCGCCTGGATGGCTCAGTCGGTTGAGCGTCCGACTTCGGCTCAGGTCATGATCTCGTGTTCTGTGAGTTCGAACCATGCGTCAGGCTCTGTGCTGACAGCTCAGAGCCTGGAGCCTGCTTCAGATTCTGTGTCTCCCTCTCTCTGACCCTCCCCCGCTCATGCTCTCTCTCTCTCTGTCAAAATAAATAAACATTAAAAAAAGCTTTAAAAAAAGAAGTAATAATTTAAGTGGCACCTGAATGCCTCAGTCAGTTAAGCATCCAACTCAATTTCTTCTCAGGTCATGATCCCATGGTTCATGACTTCAAACAACGCGTGGGGTTCTGTACTGACCGCATGGAGCCTGCTTGGTATTCTGTCTCTCCCACTCTCTCTGCCTCTCTCTCTCAAAATAAATAAATAAACTTAAAAAAATAAAAAGAGAGGCGCCTGGGTGGCTCCATCAGTTAAGCGTCCGACTTCAGCTCAGGTCATGATCTCACAGTTCGTGGGTTCGAGCCCTGTGTCGGGCTCTGTGCTGACAGCTCAGAGCCTGGAGCCTGCTTCAGATTCTGTGTCTCCCTCTCTCTCTACCTCTCCACCGCTCGCACTCTGTCTCTCTCAAAAATAAATAAAATGTTAAAAAAAATTTTTTTTAAATAGAAAGAAATAAGTGATAATTTAAAAATATCTTGGGGCACCTAGGTGACTCCGTCGGTTAAGCGTCTGATTTCGGGTCAGATCATGATCTCACGGTTTGTGGGCTTGAGCCCCGTGTCGGGCTCTGTGCTGACAGCTCAGAGCCTGGAGCCTGCTTTGGATTCTGTGTCTCCCTCTCTCTCTCTTTGCCCCTCCCCTGCTTGTGATCTGTCTCTCTCTCTCTCAAGAATAAACATTAAAAAAAAATTTTTTTTTAATAAAAATACTTCTAGATTTACATGTTTCTTTAATAAGAAAAATAATTATGAAACATTTATAAGAATGTTTATGGAAGACCTGTTTGAGCTGCATCATAACAGCAAATACTTCAAAAACAATACAGGACTAGGTGAAAAAAGCATGGTATGGTATGTCTGTATAATGGAATTCTAGGTAGCCAATGAAATATCATGTACCGAAATGGCAAAGGGTCCAAAACATTTCATGAGAAGAGCAGTTGAAGAGGAACATGTAATACAGTTTTCTATGTGTGTATGTGGGGATGTCTGGGGAGAAATCTCTAAGTGTAGATTTAAAACAACCAAGGGGCATCTGGGTGGCTCAGTCAGTTAAGCGTCTGACTTCAGCTCAGGCCACGATCTCACGGTTTGTGGCTTTGAGCCCTACATTGGGCTCTGTGTTGACAGCTCAGAGCCTGGAGCCTGCTTAGGATTCTGTGTCTCCCTCTCTCTCTGCCCCTCCCCGACTCACACTCTGTCTCTGTCTCTCTCTTTCTCTCTCTCAAAAATAAACATTAAAAAAAATTAAAAACAACCGAAGAGGGGGCACCAAGCTGGCTAAGTGGGGAGAACACTCAACTCTTGATTTTAGAGATGTGAATTCAAGCACCACATTAGGTGTATAGATTAATCATAATAAAATCTTAAAAAAAATAAAAAATAAATTAATAGGGGGCACCTGGGTGGCTCAGTTGGTTATGCATCAACTCATGATTTCGGCTCAGGACGTCATCTCTCTGTTCGTAGGTTCCTGGGTTTCAGCCTGGAGCCTGCTTGGGATTCCTTACCTCTGCCCCTCCCCTGTTCTCTCTCTCTCTCTCTCTCTCTCTCTCTCTCTCTCTCTCTCTCTCTCTTAAACACATAAGTATTTTAAAAAATAAATAATAAAATAAAACATCTGAAGAGATACACAAAAAACTAGTCCTGAGGTTATTGATGTGAAATAAAAGAGATGGAAAGGACAGGAGAAAGAAAATGGGAATTGTAACATTTAGCGCTTTGCTATTTAAAATTTTTTTCAACTAGTATCTGTTCCTTTTATATTTTTTAAATTATAAATGCATACAAAACTGAAAAACCAGAAAAGTACATCTGCCAAATTCCAGTATTAATTAATTTTCTATAAACAGAGGTTTCATTCCATTAATAATAAATAAATGTTAAGGATCTAAATAGGTATTTTTCCAAAGATAAAATGCATATGGCCAACAGGTACTTGAAAAGGTGCTAATCATGATTAATTATCACAGAAATGTAAATCAAAAGCAAAATGTGATATTACCTTAATGAGGTAGCAGCATTATTCACAATTGTCAAGGTAAGGAATTGGGTTAACTGAAGTGTCTCCAGACAAATGAATGGGGACAGATAAATGGGTAAAGAAAACGTGTGTATATGTGTGTGTGTGCGTGTTTGCATGCACACATATTGGAATAGATTATTCAGCCTTTGTTTGCTTTCTTTTTAAAAATTTATTTTGAGAGAGAGAGAGAGAGAGAGAGAGAGAGAGAATCCAAGCAGCCTCCACACTGTCAGTTGTAGAGCCTAACACAGGGATCAGTCCCAAGAACCATGAGATCATGACCAGAGCTGAGATCAAGAGTTAGATGATCAACCGACTGAGCTACCCAGGTGTCCCTTATTCAGTCTTTAAAATGGAGGAGGAAATCCTGTCATTTGAAACAATACGGATGACCCTCAGAGGCATTATGGTAAACGAAATATGTCAGAGAAAGACAAATATTGCATGGAAACACTTACACATGAAATCTAAAATTTTAAAAAGACAAACTCAAAGAAACAGTAAAAAAGTGGTTGCCAGAGACTGCGGGGGTGAGGGGGTGGCGGCCGGGAGTGGAGCAAATAGGGAGAGGTTGGTAAAAAGGGTACACGTTTTCAGTTATAAGATGAATAAAGGCTGTGGATCCAATGTATAACATGGTGACTATAGTTAATAACACTGTACTATATAATTAAATTTGCTAAAGGAGTAGAATTCAAATGTTCTCACTAAAAAGAAAAATTAAAGTTAAATCTGTTTAGTAACATATGTGTTACTTCGATGGGGGAATTCTTCCATGGTGCTATACATAAATCAAATCACCACATTACACACTTTAAATATCCAAATTTACCAGTTATACCTCAATAAAGCTGGAAAACCCTTAGTAATAATTTTAAATGTAAAACAATGTAATCAATTTAAAAATGTCAGACTGACAAACAATAATGATTCATAATATCTAGACATGAGAAACTTGCTACTCTTGGTTCAGTTTCAAATTTATAGATGGCAGGGAGCCTGGTAGCTCCATTAAGCATCTGACTCTCGATCTAGTTTCCTGAGATGGGAGCCCTGCCACTGGCTCTCTGCTGACGGGGTGGAGCCTGCTTGGGATTCCCTCTCCCTTTTTCTCTGCCCCTCCCCTGCTTGCACAAATGGGTGCAATAAATAAATAAAGAAATGGCAGTAGTTACCAAAAATTTAAATGTATGCATCAAAGCATATTCTACTTTTGTTTATATTTCTCTGAAATATTTTTGCCCCTCCTAAGAGTTTGAACTCTCTTTCCTTTTGAAGTGTCCCTTGTGCGTAGTATATCACTTAATTTAGACTTTGTTTTATTTACCTAATCTGAAGCATGTCTTTTAGATGGTGGTTATATTTTATAGACACACTGTAATAATAAGTGTTTGGTGCTGGTAGGTTTTTTGCTAAATGGGTTATTTTTCTTTTTATTCTCTTTTCCTCTATTAATTTAAAAGACAGACACTCTCTTTTACATTTACTACTGATTCCTGTCATGTCTTTAAATATTATTAACTCCATATTTCTCAATTTATTAAAATGATAATGGATATCTACTTAAACTGATCCAAAAAGGAGCACACAGTAAATTAATATGAAAAGAACCAAGGTGCAAAGAAGCAACATGGCACAGTCTAATTTTTATAAAACAATAAGTGTTAGTATGGTCATAGGACATTTATCATATAAGACAATTGTTAACACTAGGTACATCTGGGTAAGATGGGAGAAGTAAATTTTCCACAAGAAATAAATTTACAATTAAAGAAAACGAGAGGCTCCTGGGTGGCTCAGGAGAAACAAACTCACGCTCCATTTCTCTCTCCCAAAAATAAATAAACATTAAAAAATAAAATACAATAAAGAAAAAGACACTTTCTACCATGGGGGAGGGAGGCTCGAACTCACGATCAAGAGTTGCATGCTCCTCTAACTGAGCCAGCCAGGTGCCCCATGAAAAAGATACTTTCTTTTTTTAATTTTTAAAAAATGTTTATTTCTTTTTGAGAGAGATAGAGACTGACAGACAAGAGCGAGTGAGGGGCTGAGGGAGAGGGAGACACAGAAGCCAAAGCAGGCTCCAGGCTCCACGCTGTCACAACAGAACCCGACACGGGGCTTGAAACCACAAACCATGAGATCACGACTTGAGGCGAAGTCAGACGCTTAACTGCCTGAGCCAACCAGGTGCCCCAAAGATACTTTTAATAAGTGTCTAGAATGTAACCTGCTTGGATTCACATCATTTGGAATAAAACACCAGCACATATCATCGTTTCATGTATTTCATAGTGCAAACAAACTGCCACAGAGGGCACCTGTGGGGCTCAGTGGTTTAAGCATCTGACTTCAGCTCAGGTGATGATCTCACAGTTCGAGTTCAAGTCCCGAACCAGGTGAGCGGGAGCCCCGTTTCTCTCTTTCTCTCCCTCCCCCACCTCTCTGCCTCTCAGTCACTTGCACCCCCCCCCACCAAAAAAAGCCACTGATAAAAATGAAGCCATTACAAAAAACTTCACTGAAGTTATGTAATTACTACCTATGCAGAGGCCACTGTATTTTCCCTCATCATCTTATGTATTTCTTTGACAGTTATAAACAGACAAATTCAAATCTGGGACTATATTGTTTTTTAAATCTTCATAAACACCTTAAACATCCTGGAATATAAATCCAATGAAGAAAAAGGGAAACAAGAATCAGAAAGGGGCACGATTCGGAATTCCACAGTTCCCAAAAGACTGGTGTGATACAATAAAACAGAAAATCACACACCTTAAAACCATACCACTGAGGACAGTTGTAGAGACTGACATAGCTGAGCATAAGGCTTTTAATAAAAATAAACAAAAAGAACACCAGAAAAAAAATGTCTCCTAGTCTGTGAACATTGACTTTCTGTTGCCACTGAATTTTTCTCACCTTTTATGAATTTCAAAGCTACAACCTGACCCTAAAATACCTCTATTCTGTTCCTCACTGGAAAGCTGCCAGGAGAACTTTTGTGGCCTGTTCTTAAGCCATTCAGATGCTTGCTAACAAATGATATGACAGCCATAGAAACTAACAGAACTGTTGAGAACATGAGGCTCCAGGCATGACGGAGCCTTAGCAGATGTTGTTATACATTTGGACATTAATAATGAAGCAATTCCTACAAGGCCTCTTGGTATTATACTTGCAAAACTGATTCAAACAAATCAGCTCGGGAAAGAGCAATCAGTGGAACTAAAAGCTGGATTAAATATGGTAAACAAAGGAGCCTTGCCAGGGGTGAGCAGAACTTGGCTAGGAGAGACACAAATAACATCCTAAGACCTACTAACTCTAACAACGAATTGAAAAACACAGAAAAGAGTCAAGTTGGGGCCAGTAATAAATTTACAGCCAATGCTACAAACCAATGCAAGGGAGAAAATTTCAATAACATTCTAAATGAACACAAGAGTATGGCAATCATTTCACAATAGATATATATACCAAATAAGCATGTTGTACACCTTAGACTCACATGGTGTTATATGTAGAGTAGTCCCAGTAAAGCTGGGGAAAAAATAAATTTGAAAAAATTCAAATAAAGTTCAATAGGTTTTTTTTGTATAATATTTCAGAAACTGTGGAAATAAAGACAGGTAGAGAATTCATTTCAAAAGATGGAAAATGTCTGGGGAAGTATAAACCAAGGCTGAAATTCTAAGGAGGAAGTGTGGAAAAGATCAGGCAGAAAATTAAAAGCAAAGCAGTTGGCTCTAGAAAACAACACAACTACACCAGCAAATGCAATAATCCCCTTTACACAACCCAAGAAAAAGTCACCTTGAGCTATAAACTTACTCATTATTATGTTTAGTTCTAAGAAATAAGAAGCCAGCTACACGAAAGTGATGGAAACTATCAGGCCTGGCGTTTTTACATCACATACACTGCAGTTCCATACCCCTTACCCTTTGCCTGGGGTGCCCGCTGGGTTTTACCAATTATGCGACAGATACACCAGAGGCTAAACATGCGCTGATATAAAACCCTTACCACACAAGCTTAGTAGTTAAGTAAGTTATGAAGTGACCATCTGTGTTTTCTGCTTAAGCAGATGAGAGGATCTCAAGGTTAGAAGAGACCTTCAAGGGCATGGAGTCCACCTCCTTATGCTAGGCACAATACCTCTATTAAGTGATTCATCAGTATTTGCTTAAGTACCAAAAGTAACAAGAACTACCTCTCAACAATACAGTATGCGGTTTCTTCCTACTCCATACTTATCAATCTTATTTTTATGCTTGGAACCTGACAGAGCAAGTCTTCCTTAACCCTTTAATTACTGATTTGTGATGGAGTACAGCCCACAGAATAAAATAAGTAGCTCTGAGTCCATACTGAGATAAATAATCGAATAAGTGGGAGAAGAGGGACAGTGCTTTCTTACAGTAAAATTTCCATTAACAGATGGAGAGGAATGGTAGAAACAGAAAATGACCATTTGGTAAGCACCACGTTAATAATTCTTGGGAGCAAGAATCATGTATGAGTACTAAATAAAATCAGTGGGTAAAATTATGAAGGAAAGCAGGATATTTTCAGAGTGTCCAAGTACCTCCACACAGGATACTTTTAAGTAAGGTCCACTCCCACTATGGAGCCCAAAGCAGGGGTAGAACTCATGACATTGAGATCAAGACTTGGACCCTTAACTGAATGAGACATGCAGCGCCACCACCACCCCCCCCCCCCTCCAGACCCTGCCAACACACACACAAGATAATTTTAAAATATTTTTAAGTTTATTTATTTATTTATTTATTTATTTATTTATTTATTTTTAAAAGTTTATTTGTTTGTTTAGAGAACCAGTGGGGGAAGGGCAGATAGAGATGGGGACAGAGGATCCAAAGCACACTCTTGAGATGACTGAAGACAGCCTGATGTAGGGCTCGAACTCCCGCCCCTATTTATTTGTGTTTTGAGAGAGAGTGAACAGGGGAAAGACACAGGGAAAGGGAGAGAGATTCTCAAGCAGGCTCCGCGCTCTCAACACAGAGCCTGATACGGGGATCATGACCTGAGCTGAAATCCGATGCTTAATCACCCAGGGTCTCCAAGATACTTTTTAATTACAAAGGGAAACAGTAATTTCATAGAGAAGAATCCTGGCAGACACCTAAGCCAAGAAATCAAAGTTAACTCAGACATGAGACCTGATATCATACACTGAGAAAGGCCTGCTGCTTCTGTTGATTCTTGCCAAAAATGCATATCCTAAATTTAATCACGAAAGAGCATTAAACAACCCAACTTGAGGGACATTCTACAAAATAACTTACGAAGAGGGCACCGGGGTGGCTAAGTCAGTTGAGCGATTTGGTTTCAGCTCAGCTCATGATCTCACAGTTCATGACTGCATCAGGCTCCATACTGAAGGTGAGGAGTCTGTGTGGGGTTATCTCACTCTCTTTCTCTCCTCTCTCTCTGTTCCTCCCCCTGCTGAATCTGTCTCTCTCTCAAAATAAATAACTAAACTTAAAAAAATAAATAACTGGCCAGGATTCCTTAAAAGTGCCAATGCCACGAAAGACTTTAAAACACTGAGAACTATAGCAGTCTGAAGACTAAAGAGATGTGCCAACTAAATGTGATGAGGTTGGGTTTGTTTGTTTTTTAATGTTTATT
Source organism: Neofelis nebulosa (assembly GCF_028018385.1). NCBI lineage: Eukaryota > Metazoa > Chordata > Mammalia > Carnivora > Felidae > Neofelis > Neofelis nebulosa. The sequence goes on along the minus strand of NC_080794.1, from coordinate 34,313,003 downwards.
ACTTATTTTTGAGAGAGACAGAGCACAAGTAGGGGAGAGGCAGAGAAGGGGACACAGAATCCCAAGCAGGCTCCAGGCTCGGTGCTGTCAGCACAGAGCACAACGCAGGCCTTGAACCCATGAATGGCAAGATCATGACCTGAGCCAAAGTCGGACACTTAACCAACTGAGCCACCCAGGCACCTCGAGAGAGAAAGAATCTTTTTTTTTTTTTTTTTTAATTTTTTTTTTAACGTTTATTTATTTTTGAGACAGAGAGAGACACAGCATGAACGGGGGAGGAGCAGAGAGAGAGGGAGACACAGAATTGGAAGCAAGCTCCAGGCTCTGAGCCATTAGCCCAGAGCCTGACGCGGGGCTCGAACTCGAGGACCGCAAGATCGTGACCTGAGCTGAAGTCGGATGCTCAACCGACTGAGCCACCCAGGCGCCCCAAGAGAGAGAAAGAATCTTAAGCACGTTCCATGCCAGTGCAGAGCCCAAGGCAGTGCTCAATCCCACAACCCTGGGATCATGACCTCAGTAGAAATCAAGCATCGGATGCTCAACTGATTGAGCCACCCAGGCGCCACTGATGATGAGAGATCTTAATTGAACCCTGCACCCCCAACAAAAGGACAGTAGTAGGGAAACTGGCAAAATTTGAATTAGGTCTTTAGAACAGTAAATAGTATTGTGTCAATGTTAATGTCCTAGTTTTGATCCATGAGATGTGAGACATTAACATTTGGGGATGTTGCTCAACTTCACTCATCATCAGGGAATTTCAAATCATATCACCTCACATCTGTCAGAATGGCAAAAATCAACAACACAAGAAACAATAGGTGTTGGTGAGGATGTGGAGAAAAAGGAAACCTCATGCACTGTTGGTGGGAATGTAAACTGGTGCACCCAATGTGGAAAACATAAGTTAAAAAGAGAACTACTCTATTCCAGCAATTGTATTATTGGATATTTACCAAAAAAATACAAAAACACTAAATGAAAGATATACATTTACCCCTATATTTATAGCACCATTATTTTCAATAGCCAAATTACGGAAGCTGCGTAAGTGTCCATCGATTTATGAATGGATAAAGAAGATATTACACACACACAAATACATACAATGGAATAGTATTCAGCCATATAGAAGAATGAAATCTCATCATTTGCAACAACATGGATGGAGCTAGTGTGTATAATACTATGTGAAATAAGGCCGTCAGAGAAAGACAAATACCACATGATTTCCACACACTTGGAATTTAAGAAATAAAACAAATGAGCACAGGTGAAAAGAGAAAACCAAGAAACAGACTCTTAAAAAGAACAAACTGATGGTTATCAGTGGAGAGGTTGGGGGGGGATGAATTAAATAAGTGATGGGGATTAAAGAGTACACATAACATGATGAGCACTGGGTGATGTATAGAACTGCTGAATCACAATACTGTACAACTGACTGTAATATAACACCATATGTTAACTATACTGGAATTAAAATAAAAATTTTAAAGATCAGGGGCGCCTGGGTGGCGCAGTCGGTTAAGCGTCCGACTTCAGCCAGGTCACGATCTCGCGGTCCGTGAGTTCGAGCCCCGCGTCAGGCTCTGGGCTGATGGCTCAGAGCCTGGAGCCTGTTTCCGCTTCTGTGTCTCCTTCTCTCTCTGCCCCTCCCCATTCATGCTCTGTCTCTCTCTGTCCCAAAAAAATAAATAAAAAACGTTGAAAAAAAAAATTAAAAAAAAAAAATTTTAAAGATCATTTGGGGATGTTGGGTAAGTTCTTTGTGCTATTTTTACAGTATTCTTTATTTTTAATGTTTACTTATTTATTTTTAAGGGAGAGGGAGAGGCAGAGAGAGGAAGACAGAGAATCCCCAGCAGGCTCCGTGCTGTCAGCGCAGAGCTCGACTTGGGGCTTGAACTCATGAACCGTGATAGCATGACCTGAGCTGAAATCAAGAGTCAGACACCTTGAGCCACCCAGGTGCCACTATTTTTGCAATAGTGTTATAAATTATAAATGATATCCAAATAAAAACTCAAAAATATTTACTTGTCATAACCAAGAGCCAGCCCATTCTCCTCTACCCAAGACTTCTCCACCCTCAAGGCCTCTATTGGAATTTTACACAGAAGGAGTATTTTTTACAATATTCAGCGTACTAGTTGCTTCTCTTTAATCACAATGGTAGGGCTTACATTTTGTATTTTAATCAAAATTTCTTTGATTTTATTACATTCTTATTACAGGAAGAAAAAAAACTGGCACATTAAGGAAAACCAGAAGAAAGACTCCCAATCATTTACTCAGGCAAAACTAAATTGTAGTCTGCCAGATCCTTTTTTATGTATATAAATATATTATATTTGATGCACTGTATTTTTAAAACAAAAACGAGATCTATACCATATGTCATTTTGTAACCTATTTTTTTCACTTAAAAAATATAGTTATATCTCTCTTAAAGACTAAAGCATACTTTTAAGACTCTAGCCAAACTGCTCTCCAGGAAGATAGTATCAATTTATTTTCAAAGTGCCATGTGTCCCATTTTAACTCCAACTTCCCATATTTCCTAATCTTGTTGTTTTACCTTTCCAAATTCATATAAAACAAAAATGAAAACAGAATCTTGATTCACATGTTCAAATTATTGTAGAGGTTGACCATTTGAAAACTATTTCTTGAACATATTTATAGTTCTTCTTTTGTGATGTTGACTCTTTAGTAAGTTCTTTCATTTATTTTAAACTTCCAGACAATTCTTTCATTTTCTTTTTCTTTTTTTAAATTTTTTTTAACGTTTTATTTTTGAGACAGGGAGAGACAGAACATGAACAGGGGAGGGTCAGAGAGAGGGAGACACAGAATCCGAAACAGGCTCCAGGCTCTGAGCTGTCAGCACAGAGCCCGACGCGGGGCTCGAACTCACATACCGTGAGATCGTGACCTGAGCCGAAGTCGGACACTCAACCGACTGAGCCACCCAGGCACCCTATTTTTTTATTTTTAGACAGAGAGTGAGTGGGGAAGGGGCAGAGAGGGTCACAGAATCTCAAGTAGGCTCTGGGCTCAGCATAGAGCCAGACGCATGGCTCGAGCTCCCAAACCATGAGACCATGACCTGAACCAAAATCAAGAGTCAGATGCTAAAATGTCTGTGCAACTCAGGTGTCCCTTGACTCTACTCTTCATACTGTTATTACATATTCAATATTATAAGACAGATGCATGGATTATATACCTTTAAATATCTGTGCTTAGTTAAGTATGTATATTTTAATACTAACTATAATGATGGAAAACTAGAAGTCAATTAATTCTCCTGGATGATAAGGTTTTCTTCCAAAATTATTAACGTAATTAATAATGTTATTTGAAAGTAATATAGAGTATATTTTTCAAAAATAAATAATTATCATAGAGCCATATGATGGGTTAACAAGAATAGCTATCATTAGTAGGATTAAATGAAAAATTCCTAAACCAAATGTTGGTTAAGATGTGGAGCAACTGGAATTCTCATAATTACAGTAGAAGTATAAAATGATACATTCACTTTAGAAAATTGCCGCATTTTTTAAAGTTTATTTTATTTATTTTGAGAGCAGAGAGAATGTGTACACACACAGGGTAGGGAAGAGACAGAGAGAGAGTGAGAGGAGATTCCCATCCAGGCTTGGGACACAGAGCCCAACACAGGGCTTGACTGCATGAACCATGAGGATCATGACCTGAGCCAAAATCAAGAGTTGGATGCTTAACTGACTGAGCCACCCAGGTGCCCGTGGCAGATTCTTAAAATACTAAACATATACCTCCCATGACTCAGCAATTCAACTCCTATTAAAGAATTGAAAACACATGTCCACCAATAAAACCCTTGAATTATATCTTAATAAAGCTGTTGAAAAAAAAACAACTAAGGATGTTCAAATTTACCTACCTACCCAGTCCTGAGTGAAAGAAGCCAACTTATTCTATATAATTCCATATGCAAAAAAAAAAACAACTAACCTATGATAACAGAAAACAGATCAGTAGTGGCTTGGTGGGGCTGGGGCGGGTGGTATAATATTGACTAGGAAGAGGCACAAGGGAGCTTGCACAAGGAAATAGAAATGATTGGTATCTTTCGATGCACTCATCAAAACTGCTTGAAAAGGGGGCGCGTGGGTGGTTCAGTCCATTAAGCGGCTGACTTTGGATCAGGTCATGATCTCATGGCTCATGAGTTTGAGGTCCATGTCGGGCTCTGTGCTGACAGCTCAGAGCCTGGAACCCATTTCAGATTCTGTGTCTCCCCCTCTCACTGCCTCTCTCTCTCTGTCTCTGTCTCTGTCTCTCTCTCTCAAAAATAAACATTAAAATTAAAAAAAAAAAAAAGCTGCCTGAAAAATATATGTAAGACCTGAGTATTTCAATGCACATAAAGTGTATTTCAAAAATACCAATATAAAAATGAACAAGCTGATACATCTGTATATACATGACATATATGTGACTATGGATACACTTGTATGTCTACAGACTACATGTGGAAAATACTCACAAAACTGTTAAGTGTATGTACCTCTCAGATGTGAGGGTAAGGGGGTTAAAAGAAGGGAAGGACGATGAGTATATAGGACAACTTTGGGCTTTCCAGATATCTGTTTTAATTTCTTTCAAGTTTGTTCTTCTTTTGTAGTTTAAAACTATTTTAAAATGAGTTCACTGGATTTTCTTTTAAATCATACTGATCTTTGCATTTTCTTATTTAACATAATTTTGACTATACTTTGATGTTTCCACCAGATCATTAGCTGTACACAGGATTGAAGTGTAATTTTGCTATTATCATAACCTATTAACTTCACTCAGAGGTAATTTTCTGAGTTTTGTTTCTTATATATATCCTGAATGATGTTTAATGTAATTTGTTTCTTATCTGGTTCATAAATAAATAAATATTCTTTTTCTTTTCTTCAAAGCTCCTTGGTCCTAGATTGAGGGAGTAGGTTATCACTGATTGGTTATCTTCTATTTTACTTTGTCTGCATTTGAGCTAGACGCCTTTCCTTTGTATTAAGTTCTTGGTAAGATAGGGTTGTGGGGAAGATAAGTGGCGGAAAGGGCAAGATAAAGAAGGAATGAAGTCTAAGTCACATTCCCTTCGAATTCTATGCCTACTTAGCCTCATCATCCAGATATCTGCTTTTTCTCAACATCCCAGAGACTATGCCCACATTTTACCACTATGTGGCCTGAGTCCAACTACATTCTCAACCAAAATAAACCATTTGCCTACACAGTGCAATAGGACATTAACTGGAGCCAGGGGCATTTTTCGTTCTTAACTAAAAGTTTTATTCATTTAATCTTTAAAACTTAAAATCTTTTAAATTCAACTGTTTTATGCCCCCCCCCAAAGTCAAAGTGCCTTAAAAGTAACAAAATATAAAATAGAATGTTTAGGTTAAAAATGGAGTGCATAATATTTCATCCAGACAGAAAGCATTAATGGATGCTAAAAATCAATGAAAAGTAGTACTAAAGTATCTCCACAAAAGATAATTACAAAAGCTAAGAGTATAGTATTACCTGGAAGATATCAACTTAACCAAGTGATCAATGTTAGGATCATAGTAATGGAACAGATTGGCATCACGTGCCTCAAGATATGATCCACAGAGAAGAACACAAACTCGCTTCTGTGGCTTTCTCGTTAAAAATGCAGAACCTGAATCTAATCATGAGCAAACATTGAATAAATCCAAATTAAGCGACATCTACAAGAATAACTGACCCATATTCCTTGGAAACATCGGATTTGCAAGACTAAAGAAAAAACAACTGAATGCAATGCATGATCTGAGATTATCTTTTGATATACACTACATTAAAGACAATTGGTGAAATTTGATCAGTAGATTAGATAAGGAGAGTATCATATCCATGTTAGTTTACTGATTTTGATCTTTGTACTATCATCATATAAGAAGAGGTCCTTGTTTGTAAGAAGTTCACATTTTAGTATGTCTGAAATGTACTCTCAAAGAATTCAGGGGGAAATCCATGTATGTGGAGAGAGAAAGCAAACAAGATAAAACATTAACATTTGGGGAAACTTGGTGAGGGGTGTATGGGAATACTTTGAACTACCCATAGCTTTTCTGTTGCTTCAAATAAAAAAAAATTTTTTTTTTAAATGTTTTATTTATTTTTGAAAGAGAGACAGGGAGTGAGTGGGGGAAGGGCAGGGTGAGAGGAAGACAGAGTCTGACTCAGGGCTCAAACCCACAAACTGAGAGATCATTACTTGAGCTGAAGTCAGCTGCTTAACCAACTGAGGCACCCAGGTGCCCTCTAAAATTTTTAAAATTTTAATAAAGTCCACAAGAAAGAAGTGGGAAGACCAGAGGCTTTCTCATTTCAAAGTGGAGCACATGACACTGCTTGACCTATGAATTTGATTGAGTTTCTGACTGAAAAGTCAAATTGGAAAACATTGCTTACATTGTCTTTCTGTGACCATGGGCAGCATGTAACTTCTTCTTCACGGATTATATTGAGCAGACATTAGCCTGTCAGGCCCTATACAACTGTATTATGTATCATAATGCATAGGACCTTAGGAAATGTGCACCAAGTAACTCAGCTTTCTGATGGTCCTAACTTATTTTAGTGAAGTGATCAAATATCAGGCTTTAAATAAACCCTGGACAGCTGGGTTAAATTTCTGATGAAATGTTCTAACCTGCAGTGCAGTTATCTTACACCATCCATTAAGTGAGGGGATAAACTAGACTTCATGGGTAGAGTGATAAAATTAACATTTTGAAATAGTTTTTATTTATCTTAATCAAATAAACTTCAGATTTTTATAAGATTCATCAAAACCCTTACTTCAAGTCAATAATACTTTTGTAAGTGCTTCCCCATGGCTCTATAAATACTTTTACTTCATTTTGTTTTCATTTCTTTATTTCAGTGCACCAATATTCAAGGTATCCCTTTCTTGTCCATTCCTTGCCTCCAGTGTAGATGGAGAAGATCAAGTTAATCTCTGAATTTACACTTATTTTTTTTTTTCAATGTGCTAATCTCTTATCAGAAATTTAAGATCCAATCCAGGAATCACTGGACGCTCTCCAACAGCTACATCTGGATTGGACAATCTACCGAAAACCTGAAATTTACTGCCTGTTACCCAGATTTCTTGACAGTCAAACCGAAACATTTTATAAGAATGTAAGAAAAGACAAGTAGTGTTAAAAGTCATCAGTCAAGAAAGAATACACATACACACAATGGTAGGAAGACCAGAGAGACATAATCAAATGCAAGACGTGATCGAGGACTGATTGTTAAATCAGGAGGAATACAGCTAGAAAGGATTGTTGGGGGGGGAGGAGGGAGGATAATTGAAAAGATTTTTAGATGGACAGTATCTTAGATTAGACTGAATCAATATTAAATTTATTTAGTGTGATCACTGTATTGTGGTTACATTGAAGAATATTCTTTTCTTAGGAGAGGTATGCTGAAGTATTTACAGGTAAAATGTCACATGCTCCAGCAAAAAAAAAAAATATATATATATATATATATATATATTTTTTTAAGTATATAAAATAATACAGATGTTCAATGTATTTTTCTTTCAACTTTTTTGTAGGCTTAGTCTTTTTTTCAAATAAAAATTAGACAAAAATTAATCAAATTAAACTAAATGTATTAGATATGTATTCTGATTTCCATAGCAATTCATTAACACAGACTATTCAGACCTGGACGGATGATTTGAGACAACACAGTTTCTCTTATACACTGAGATGTCACTATAGTAACATCTAACGGTTCCAACTTAACTGACTAAACTTAGGCCATGATATGTATTAATTTGATCATTCATGAAACTAACATTTATTGAATTATAGGCACAAGGTATTACACTAAGATATTCTGGAGACCACAAAGTTAACTGCTGCTCTAAGCCTAAAAGTTATGATTGTTCTCATAACAAAAACAATAATGATGGTGAAAGCTATCATTTATGGAAGATCAACTACATATGGGATAAATTAAGAAAATTAAAAATTATGCAAGCTGCCAAATAATCCTGTAGATTAGTTACTGCTCCCCTTCTACAGATAATGAAAATGTGTCTCAGAGAGTTCACTTAAAATTTCTTAGGTCATGCTTCAGATTCTACATCTCCCTTTCTCTCTCTAGCTCATCCCAGCTTTTGCTCTGTCTCCCAAAAATAAATAAAAACACTAAGAAAAAATTTTTTCTTAGGTCATATAGTAAATAGAAGAAGAAGATGCAGAGCTTAACTCAGGGCTATGTGACATTAAAGGTCACGTACCTTCCTTTGGGTGCCGCTGATTCAGGAGATACACAGTTCAAACATGAACTGTAACTGTATGTTCAAAAATGAAAAGTAATCAAAAGCACTAAATGTTTATGATATCAACATTTAAATACTCAGAAAATTTCGATATGTTTTTTCCTATTTTGTCTAAAGTAATTTTAAGCTTATTTCAAAAATTGAAAATTAGATAACTTTGTCTTTTTCTAAAGTAGAATGAATACATAGGATATTAAGTGAAAACATTGCTTTCTAAGAAAAAATACTTTCAGATATTTAAGATAATTTTTTGATAATTTAGTGAGAACTTTATTATGTGACTCTTATCTGTAAAAAAACAGGCTTAAAAGATACATAACCTGGAAACATCACTAACACTTATGTTCTGCTTCAGATGTCTTCATATCCATCTACCTTTGTCTCTGTACCCGAGTTGTGTTTTTTAAGTTTGTTTATTTATTTTGAAAGAGACAGAGACAGCACAAGTGGGGAAGGGGCAGAGAGCGAGAGGCAGAGAGAAAGAATCCCAAGCAGGCTCCCTGCTGCCAGTACAGAGCCCGATGCAGGGCTGGAACCCACTAAGCAGGGAGATCATGACCTGAGCCAAAACCAAGTCTCAGATGCTCAACAAACTGAGCCACCCAGGTGCCCCTGTACCTGAGTTCTATAATTCAAACTAATCATCAAGTGTGAGATTATTTTTCATACTGATGATATTCTAGCTTTATTAACAGAATACTTGATTCTATAATATATTTATAAATAAAGGGGGAAAGAGAAATTTAGTGCTTTCAAGGTTTAAACTCTTATTTCTGGGGCACCTGGGTGGCTCAGTGGATTAAGCATCGGACTTCAGCCCAGTTTATGATCTTGTGGTTTGTGGGTTCCATCCCCACATCCGGCTGTCTGCTGTCAGCATGAGCACTCTGCAGATCCTCTGTTCCCCCCCCCCTCTGCCCCTCTCCCACTTGCACTCTCTCTCAAAAATAAATAAACATTTAAAAATAAATAAATAAACAAAGTCTTATTTCTGATATTCCTCATGATAAAAAGCAGAAATTACATTTTTACAAAGAAAGAAAAGGCTTTCTGGGATATAAGTTATATATTTCTTTTTATAATTTTGTAAATATTTATTTATTTTTGAGGGGGAAGGTAGGGGCAGAGAGAGAGGGAGACAGATGATCCAAAGCAGGATCTATGCCCAACACCAACAAATCTGATGCAGGGCTCGAACTCACAAACCATGAGATCATGACCTGAGCTGAAGTTGGACCTTAACCAACTGAGTCACCCAAGTACCCAGGTGCCCAGGTTTAATGAAAGAATGAAGTGAATATGCTGCTAAGAAAGTACACATTTTCTGAAAGACTCAATAATTTTAGTAACATACATTACACCTTCAGATATAATAATATACTGATAAATTACTATATGCCATGCTGTCTTAACCACTTTACATGTATTAAAAAATTTTTTTTAACGTTTATTTATTTTTGAGAGACAGAGAGTGACAGAGAATGAGCAGGGGAGGGGCAGAGAGAGAGGGAGACACAGAATCCAAAGCAGGCTCCAGGCTCTGAGCTGTCAGCACGGAGCCCAACACGGGGCTCAAACCCAGGAACCACGAGATCATGACCTGAGCCAAAGTCAGACATTTAACTGACTGAGTCACCCAGGTGCCCCACCACTTTACATGTATTAAATAATTAATTTAACTCTACAACAATCCTATGATCTTATGTGGGTATGTTTAGGTGTGTACTATATTTAAAATTAAATACACACAATATATAACACTTAAACAATTTAGTTATTTAAAATAACCTGGTCCCTATAATAAGTTTATTGTTTAACATCTGGTTCCTTAGAACCATGAAAAGAACATGTGTTTTAATCAAATTCATATGACATCAGTAATTTTTAAAAATAGATGATAAAACTACAGCATCTCTTCTCTTAAAATCTGTCACATGCAGAAAGTCCTGCTTTTAGTTCAAAAAGGATTCAGAGTCAGCCTTTAAAACAATAAATCAGGGGTGCCTGGGTGGCTCAGTCAGGTAAGTGCCCAACTCTTGACTTTGGCTCAGGTCATGATCTCGTGGTTCCTGAGTAGGAGCCCCACATTGAGCTGTGTTGGCAGTGGGGAGCCGACTTGGGATTTTTGTCCCCCGCCCCGTCCCCCCCACTTGTTCTCTATCTCCCTTTCAAAATAAATAAAAATAAAGCTTAAAAAATTTAAAAACTAAAAAAATAACCACAATAAATCATCAGAACAAGTCAAGAAAAGATTCTATAATCTTTATTCTCTTGCTTAGGCCACTGTGGCAGGTAAATCTTATCATCAAATCTTTAAATAAACATTTTTAGAACATATTTTGGGCATTAAATTAATTACACTTGAAAATTAATTACAATACTAGTAACGTTTCAACAAAAATTTAATATTTTTTATTTAGCTCTTTTTATCTGACTCTTCAGAATACATTCTAGTCCAGCACTATCAAAACACAAACACAGTATCAAATGAGCATAAACATTCAAGAAACAAGGTATATATTCTTTTCTTAGCTAGGAAGAATTCAACAGATTTTTTTTTTTTTTCTGGTAGCTTGAATGAAATTTTCCTCAAGCCCATTCACCCCACTTGGCTTTTATTCACTGATTCTTTGGGATCATTCCTAGAAATTACAGAATGAACATGGGCCTTGAGTCACTGGAAATGTACGTGCTCCAATAATAAATGAATGATTTGACTGTGTGTGAGCTTGGCTTAGTGAGAACCCAGCCCTGAAATCAGTCTGATCATCTCTGGGCAAAATGCTATATTACAATTTCTGGGTATGCAAACCAGAAGCCCCATGTGTGCCTTTGATCATGTGAATAAACACTGTTGGATGAGCACACATCTTTGACAATTTTTGCCAGTTTATGACATAATGAGGAAAATAAGGACCATGTGTTGAATCATTAAACTAAATAATTAAATTTATATGACTGTCCTGTATCTGAGATTATCTTCTTATACTTTATACGGATTTTTTAAAGCTAGTATTGCTTTGCAGATACTGTCATCACCCACTCTGAATTTTTTCCGCACTGCTCTATTATATTCAGAAGACCGGGATTCATTGCACGAGACTATGAAAGACTATCAAAATGGCATGCTTTTTTTCCTGAACAATGGTCAAGCTCCGCATGTGATCTATCACTTAAATTTGCAACATGTTACTATAAATCATAGAATGTTACATTATAACCAGAGTTAAGAAAAGTTTACTAATGATTTTTTTTTTTTTACTAACTGAAACAAAGTTGTAGATAAGTGTGCAGAGAAAATGTTTTAGTAACGTTGTTATCTTCCTTGTCTCCTAGCTTAATGGGTTTTAAAAATAAAGAAGGTAACTCAATGATATCAAATTTGGTACTTTTTTCAGCACTAGTATAGGTAACAATTTACAAATGAAGTAAATTTCCCTAGCTTGGCATTTTGTTTGTTTGTTTCATTCAAAGCATGTACAATTTGTAATTTTTTCATTTGTCTTTAATTTTGTTTTGTTTTGTTTTTTTGCCTGCCTTCCCTAAGTAATAGTTAACCTCTATGAGGGCAGAAATAATTTTGGTCTTGTGCACCATTGTAGTCCCAGCATTTAGTAAATGCTAAGAAAATATTTATTGGATATAAATGATGTTGTTCAGGAAACTGAACTTACTGAGCATTTACTATGTGCCAGACAATGACGGTACTAGATATTTTGAATGTCACTATGTCTTGCAAATCAAGACCATGTATGAATATGATTTATTATTTATTCTCCTTTTAAAACATAATTCCTAAAGACCTAAGAGTAGCTATATGTGAGTGTCTTCTTCTCTCCTAGTGAGATACATGTCTTATGTCCCCCCCCCTCAGCCCCCCCCCAACTTGTTCTTTTCCTTTATCAGCATCATCAAGGAAGGAAGGAAACAGTGAAGAGTAGGGCCTGCCAGTGTAGAAGCTAGCAGGAAGATCACTTAGCTTTCATTTTTTTTCTAAATAATCTGTAGACAGTTTCCTGGTTTAATATCCACTGACATTTCTTTAAATTTGTTCACTCAGTTCTTCCAAATACTACTTTGATGATATTTTGTAACCAAATAGCTAGAAAATATCCCTTATTGGCCTAGAAAGAGTGTGTCTAATTACAGAAGGTATAAATGTGGCCCACGCTCAGGGATGCCCATACTTTTTATTCTGAATGATTTTAGATTTACAGGTAAGTTGCAAACACTGTATGGGGTTGCTTATATACACTTCACCCAGCTTCGCCTAATGTTACTCTCTTATGTAATAATGGCTCTAGTACTATTTTTGACTCTACTATACTGTCCCTGTGGTCACTAGTGATGCTGAATATGTTCTGTTTGCCCCTCTAGGTCCATACTCCATCTTATACACCCTCTTACATGCCACAGGAAGTTCACTGGGACGTATTTTATCCGTATGCTCCCTTCCCTTTTGGCTTCTGATTGGATCCGCCAATGAAAGCAGCAAGAAACTGGAGGGCAGGGTATTTATTTCCAACCCCCCTACCTCCCGACCCAAAGAATTTTATTTCTGCAGAAACATCCCTTTACCAAATCCACAACAAAGCCCTGCGACATCTCTTCCACTCCAGTCATGCTTTATGCCTGGATACCTGCTCCCACACGCTGGTCTCTCCAGGCCTATGGGTGGTGAGAACTCTCTGCTGTCACTAACTCTGGGATGCTTTGACATCCCTAGTTTTTTCTTTAATCTTACTTATAGTTCTTAAACAATTCCCTTTTTAAATTCCCCCTCACTACCCCCAAATAACTGTGCGATCTGATTTTTTTCCCAGGGACAATGATTGGTAACCTAACCAAAGTGATATTACTTTAAAATTGATTTTCTCTTAAGAAAATTTAAGGGAATATATCCTTTTACTCTGACACACCAAGTTGAGATTATTCATGTAAATGTTTCTACCAAACAGAGCTCCAAGTCATGCCATTCACAAGTGCAATATTATGAATCAATCACTGAAATTACTTCATACGTTTAGCTTGCTCAAGAGTCAAGGAGACAATTACAGCACAGCCAATAAGCTGCCATGTATATATCACAGCAACTCTAGTGATAATCAATAGGGTTTCAGTTGGAACCTGTCCTCCAGAACCAGTGGGGGCAAGCATCTGTGCCAAGCCCCCCCCCCCCCCCCCATCATCTGATACCCATTCCGGCTATGAGTGCTTTGGACAGAAACTGTCATTTCATTTAGAGGAAATTATCTCTCTCGGCAGGGATTGGAGGTCACATCTACAGTTTTAAATTAGGAACTACAATAGAATAAATATGTTATCGACATAGATAGTAGATTGCTTAAAAATTAGAGGTATGAGACATACCAGGCAATTTCAGCCCCACAACTGGATTCAATATTTAGTTGGCAAGTTCAGAGTAGGATGGACAAGCTTCAAGTCTGCACCCAATTTCCTTAATCAGACTCTTCACCTATCCAACTGCTTCTCCACAGATAATGAAAGTGAAGATCAGCGGGGATGCCTGCAGCATCTACCCTGACAAAGAGCAGGGGACCCAGGAGATCTGAAGATCTAAGAGGCCAGAGTCAAAGCAAGCAGACTGGATCTCTGGCACAATGCCAAATGCAAAGAGCCAATTACAAAAGGAGACCAAGTTGTAACCTGTAGACTCCCGTCACCACTCTCCCAGGTAGCAGCCTGCTGGAACCCTAAGTCCTCACCTACAAAACTTTAAACTGAAGGTTGTGCTCTTCCCCCTCCCTCCCTCCCCAAGTATGGATTCAGTTTTCCTAACATCTCCTTCAGGGTTGTACCATATCCTACTTATTTTACCCATATCAAACGAAAATCTGACAGCATTTTAGCATTTCTACTGTGGAGCAAAGAAACAAAGCTTTCTTTGGAGAACAAAATACATTACAGCCAACAGAAAACTAAGAAAACATTTTAAAATGCCAACATCAGGGGGAAATTATTATGTTTTCCTTTAAGGGCATTTCCCTACTCTTGTACAACAATTGATAGATAGAGGAAAGTGAGCAACAATTCAGTTCTGCTTTCCGTGGCCCATGAAATTCAGCCACCCACAGGCATTTATTTTAAAATAAGTCAGAGTCCATTGCCATGATTCAAAAAAGCAACACACAGTATATTTACTTCTGAAATTTATTTCAGGTGACAAGACACCCACAGACTAACAAAATAAACATAGAATTAAATAGTATTTCCAAAGCCCAATTCTACTTCTTAGCAAAGGCAGATGATGCTTTAGCTACCAAGCTTAGTCTATATTAGTGTGTCCATGTAATTGACCTCTTTCTCCTATACCCTCATTCCACCCCCTGCAAATTTGAGAGCCATTTTAACAACAGCACTAAAACAATTTCTCACTTGAAGATTTGAAGACAAAACACCTAAGATGGATACACCCAACCCAGAAAGTGTAAGAAGAGATGAAGAAATATAATCAGGGCTTTTGATGATATTAATTCTATAGTTAGAGGAAGGGAAGGAAGTGAGAGGGGGTGAGTGAATCAACATGCAGAAGAAAAACAGGAGGGGTTAATTTACCCTGAAAATAACCAGTATTCTATTTGTCCAGGCCCAATGAGAATTTGTGCCAAGCAATTTCATTCATTTCACGGTGCCTAGAACACTGATGACTGTGTGGTAAATATTAAACAAATACTCGTTGGTTGATGAAAATGTACATGGCAATGCCATATACACACAGGAAACAGAAACTCAAGGTGGTCAGACAAATTTGAAAGCAATGCAAGGTTTGGTTCTCCATGGTAATAACATTTTCAAGGCACACAACTGGGGAAGCAAATGAGATAAAAATTTGCCACATCCATAGCTCAACATGTTGTTCCTCTTTGAGTGCTAAAACTTTATTTGCAAAAGAAAAGCTAAGATTAGGTTTAGAATATTTTTAATTATATATACATAATATAATTTTAAAGACCAGTTAAGTTTTATTGCTTAATATGTCTTTATGATTTAAAAAGGTTACTTGCTCAGGTTGGTTACATTTTAAATAGCAATATACCACTTGAAACCTTTAACCCATAAGCACCCATTTACTGAACTAAAGCTAGCCTTGAACTTTTAGTAAGCCATATGCTTTTAAATTAACCCTTCTAAATACTGTACAAAGCTCATAACACAGACTGTTAGCTTATAGCTGAATTAGGTTACTACTAAATACTCATTAGGCAAACTATTGAAAATAATGAAACCATGCATATTCCTACAGCTCTATGAAGCCCGAAATTAAAAATGATACAGTGAGAATTTGGGATTAAGCAATTTGGCTGATCTCAATGGCTTACACATTTTAAGTTGAACTAAAACCTCTAAGGACCTTTTCCTTTGGAAAGAAAAACCACACATTTAAAATAGTATCTAATGGAAGGTCTATTAAAATCACAATGGATCATAGCTGTCAACTTCAAATAGTGTCTCTCTCCTTAAGAGCTTAAGTTTACACACTGGTGCAACACCACAAATGCAGATGCTACAAAGGGATCTACAGAGGAAAAACAAATTTTATTCACAACACTTTGCATATAAACTTTTCCTTCTGGAGACTTGCGTGTGGTTGAAAATAAAGGATGCTAATATGCACATTATGCAGCACATCAAGAAAAGAGAAAACACTTTAGTTGAGTGAAAATTCATTTATCTACTGAAAATCCGGGAGAATTCACATCCACTGTGCTGCAAATTTACTCCTAAGTGACAGAAAAATACTATATGAAATGGAAAAAAAAATTAAATATGATTTAATCAATAGCTGATTACCTTTAAAACTTTGGGCTTCTTTTCCCTCTGGGGCCTCTTGTTTTCTTTTATAACCTAAAAAAAATCAAATTGCAAAGTGAGCCTCCGTTTAAGAAAAAAAATTAGCTCCCACCCCCCCAAATTTTTTGGCTATTTCTCTAGAAAACTACTTATACCATTTAAAATCATCAACATGTTTGCTAGGCAGAACCTAAAGAGCTTATGTAAAATGTATACTTTAAAAGTCACTGAAAAAAAGCCTTGCATAAAGATGAAGTAGGGAAATACCCTTTTTTCCCCTTAAAGTCTGTCTTAATTAGCCTCTGCATTCTTCACAGCGAAGCCCACGAGGTAGCCATCTTGCTTGCTTCTGCAGAGGAAGCCTCTACAGTGGAACAGTTCTGCAAACTGCTTTTTGGTATTATTATCATGGTGTTTAAAGGCAGCCCTGGCCTGCCAGCACTGTAGACGTGCTGGGCATGCCTTTTGCAAAAACAGCCCCACAAAGAGTGCAGCCAATGGCAATGCAGAGCTTAGCAACTCCAAAGTGATCTTCTCTGCTAGCCTTCCTAGACAAAGGATCTCCTGTGCGGCTCCGCTCTCACCACAGGACACAGGCAGCCACAAGCTGCGACATGGAGTGCGCTGCAGAGGATCTGGTCGCGCCGAAATCACAGGAGGCTTCAGCAAAAACAATGCACACAAATCCCCCAGGTCTCCGCCATCGGATCGATGGCGGAGGCTCCCTGATTAGTAACCTCTTGGCGGCTCCGAGGGCAGGTCTGCGCGGGGGGAGGGGTGCGCGGCTCTGCCTCCAACGTACAGGAGATATAACTGAGCCGAGGGGGGCATTTGGGCTTGCTGAAACTCTGGAAGGTATTGTGCATTTTTACTTTATAAGGCAAGGCTAAATATTGGCGATATTTAAGGCAGGGAGGTTATGTGAGGACAGTGTAGGCTCAGCTGTTGGGCTGCGTGTCTCATTCCCCGGGAACCACACCTCTTTGCAGCAGGCGCTTTGCCCAGAAACACAGCAATTTGATTTCTGTCAATAAATGTCCAATGACAAAGGCGGATTAGAAAATACTAATGAAGCCACTTAAAAGGAAAAGGACAGGATGAGGACAAGGAGAAGGGGAGGAGTTTACAAAATGTACTTGCCACTCTGAGTGGCTGGAGAAAAAAAAGACTTCTCTCTTGCTCTGCACATTTCTGGTGACCTTCATTTCCCAGAGAAAATTCCTACTGTCCCAAGGTGGGCTCAGACCTTTGGGATAGAAGGGGCACCTTTGGCTCCTCTGTCTCCCAAGATCATCAGCTGTCACCGAGCATCTCCCGGTGGAGCTGCCAAGTGGGTCCCCACGTGCAGCCTGTCTGCGCAGCAGGCTGATGGTCAGTCGGGGCCACCCACTTCCCAGGAATTGGGAGCGAAGCCAGAGGTGGCACAGGCAGCCACCCACACTCACGCACCTGGACCGCCACTGTGCCCAGTGGGTGGTAGGCACTGGGAGAGCTGGGCACCAGAGCCAGAACTTGCCAGACCCTGAGAGTGGCAGAGCCAGAGGAGTTCAGCTCCCTCCCCTTAAGCCCCCTGGCCAGGCAACAGTGGCAGGAGAGAAAGAACCAAGACAGCTGCTGTGAGCTGGCAGGTCTCAAGGTCACTGCCAAAATGTAGTGAAGAGGCCAGTCACAGTCCCATCATAGCCACCTTGACAGCTGCACAGATCTTGGGAAGACAGCCTCAGCTCCATCCTCCCAGGGCCAAAGTTTCAGCAACACATTTAGGGGATTGGCAGGAGGGCCTCCCTTGCCGCTCAGCCAAAGATGGGTTTTCCACTTGCAGTTGGATTCAGAACAGATTCCCACAACCAGAAATCAGGAACAGAGCGAGGGCCGGAAGGCCTGTATTTCATCACCCTGGATTCCTAGCCTTTCGGTTTGCCACAAAAGCACGCTTTTCTTGTTAGGATGGTAAGTCCAACATGCACTCTTTTCCGACTTTAAACTACCTCTCTCTCACCTACCCACCCTCAAATTTTTAACAAATGTAGAAAGCAAGCCTCCTGGTAGCAAAACCAGTGGATTCTGACCTATCTACATCTTTCAGGGCAACTTCAAGCACACTGTGCCCACACCAAGAAGCTCTCTGTGGTGAATGAAGCATCCCCGAAGCAGGTAGGAAAACAGGACATAATACAACAAGATTTGAAAACGGCCCTACATTTCTTTTTCTTTGAAGTTTGTGTGTGTGTGCATGATAAAATATACATAACATAAAATTTGCCATTTTTACCATTGATAAGTGTACAAATTTAGTAGCATTACATTCATTCACAATGTTGTGAAACTATTCCCCCCCCCCTCCATTTCCAGCTCTGTTTGATTATCCCAAACAGAAACTCTATATCCATTCCACAATAAGTCCTCATTCACCTTCTCTCAGCCCTTACTACCTTTTATTTTGCCTTCTGTCTCTATAAATTTGCCTATTCTAGTATATCATATAACTGCTATCACACAACAGTTGGCCTTCACTTCTTGTAATGTTTTCAAGGTTCATCCATGTTCTAAGATTGTCACAATTTCATTCCTTTTTTTTTTTTTTAAATAAGATATTTTTTTAAGTTTGGGCCGCCTGGGTGGCTCAGTTGGTTAAGCATCCGACTTTGGCTCACCTCAGGATCTCAGGGTTTGTGAGCTGGAGCCCCGCATCGGGCTCTGTGTTGACAGCTCAGAGTCTGGAGTCTGCTTCAGATTCAGTGTCTCTCTCTGACCCTCCCCCCCTCACACTCTGTCTCTCTCTCAAAAATAAATAAACACTTTAAAAAAAGATATTTTTTTAACATTTATTTATTTTTGAAAGAGAGAGAATGAGCAGAGGAAGGACAGAGGATCTGAATTGGGTTCTGTGCTGATAGCAGATGTGGGGCTCCAACCCATGAACCGTGAGATCATGACCTGAGCTTAAGTGACTGAGCCAACCAGGCGCCCCAGAATTTCATTCCTTTTAAAGGCTCAATAGTATTTCACTGTGTGTATATACACCAAATTTGTTTATCTGTTCTTCTGTTGATGTACATTTGGGTTGTTCCCACTTTTTGTCTATTGTGAAAAATACAGCTATGAACATGGGTACGAGTATCTATTTGAGTCCCTGCTTTTAATTCTTTTAATATATACCTAGGAGTAGAATTGCTGGATCATGTGATAATTTTGGATCATATGATAATTTTAATTATTCAAGGAATCACCAAACTTTCTGTGGTGTCTATACCATTTTACATTCCTGTCAGTGCATGCAAGGGTAAAGTTCCTTGCATTTCAATTACAAATAATGCCTCTCCCCCTTGAATACTTGAATATAATTTTTAAAAAGTATCAACATTTTCCCAGCTTGATTGCTCAATATTTAGTGAAGTTGGCCATGATATATAATAAATCATATGCTGAAAATCAACCTATTACCTATGTGATCCATGTTCATCTCAATAAAACAAAATCAGGCTCCAAGTGTTAGGTGTACCGAAAATCCACATCAGTGAGAAGGCAGACCCCTTTTTAAAGCCCCACTGACAGAATTTTCACTGCATGGGATACTCATGAAGTCATACAACACTGCACTTGGCAACCTAAGCAAACAGTGGAAGTCTGTGTGCCGTGTTCTGCAAAATGAATTAATAAATAAAGCCAAAGCTCATCTCAGCTAAATATGAGGGTTAATTAAAGTGACCAGAGCTCACATTGACTCAAAATAGCCAACTGATACTATACCATGAAGATCTGCACTTGTTTGAACACAGAATAGATTGGTAACCTGCATTGGTTGTGACCATCTGCTCTAAATCCTATACTTAGTGATTTGTCAGTCTCTCGACTCAAGGCTTAGGTGATGGCAAGCTTTGATGGAGAAAATAATCAGACATTGCTAGCTGAGAAATTGGAGGTCAGGAAAGCCATTCCCACTCTCTTATCACTCAGGGCAAAGTACACACCACTAGATTGTGATGGAAAATGGCAGATCAGAAACTAAGAAACCCTGTGTTGCAGTCTTACTTACTCAGAACTTGCTTATGTCACTTAAGTCTATTTGTTTTTCTCACAAGAAATCATGATTGTTAAGTTGCATGAGTTGTACTTAATTTTGTAGTAACTTCTAGGTTCTTTCAAATATTACAAAATAGAATCTCTTTTCTCTTAATCCCATGATTGTAGGGGCGCCTCAGTTAAGTGTCAGACACTTGATTTCAGCTCAAGTCGTGGCTCCGCATCAGGCTCCACGCTGACAGTGTGGAGCCTGTTTGGAATTCTCCCTCTCTCCCTCTCTGTCTCTGCACCCCTCTCCCCTGCTAAGGCTCACATGTGCACTCTCTCTCCAAATAAATAAATAAACTTAAAAATTTTTTTTGAAATCGAATGATTGTAGAACTAAAAGAGAACATCAGAGAAAAAAATTGAGTCTAACTACATTATTTCATAGATAAACTAAGGCTCAAAGAGATAAAATTACTTAATTCACACTACACAGGAAGTTAGAACTTGACTTGAGCTGAAGTTTAACTGTCTACACTGCTTTGTCTATAACTCCTCTTCGTTTTCAATACCCAACAATAGACATTGGTAAATATCCCCCAAATAACCTTTAAGGTTGAAACATCTTCAAAACTACACACTCTGGGAGCAGGGGGCCTGGGGGACTCTCTTGGTTGAGTGACTGACTCTTGCCTTCCACTCAGGTCATGATCCCAGGGTCATGGAATGGAGCCCCACATCAGGCACTCTGAGTGTGGAACCTGCTGGGGATTTCTCTCTCCCTCTACCCTTCTCCCCTGCTTGCACTTTCTCTCTCCCCCTCTCTCTCAAAATAAATAAATAAATTTAATTTAATTTAAAAAAATTTTTTAATTTTTTTAATGTTTATTTTTGAGAGAGAGAGAGAGAGAGAGAGAGAGAGAGAGAGAGCGCGCACAAGCCAGGAGAGGGGCAGAGAGAGAGGGAGAGACAAAGCAGGCTCCAGGCTCTGAGCTGTCAGCACAGTGCCTCATGTGGGGCTCAAACTCACGGACTGTGAGATCATGACCTGAGCCAAAGTCAGATGTTTAACCAACTGAGCCACCCAGGCACCCCTAAAAAAATTTTTAAATGCAAAATCCTACATACTTTGTAGTGGCTCATATTCCTAGAAGACTGGTATTTAAATGAATATTACATTAAATGTGCTTTTAAAAAAGTAAATCTTGTGCCCTCAGAGATAAATTTATGAATAATTTTAAAATTCTACTTCTCTTTCTAAGCATAAGCCATTCTGCATCCACAAGAAACAAGACATACAAACACCACCTAGGAGGAATTTTCTTCTAGGTTAATCTCAGGAGTGATCATGCTTTCTCAAATTGGACACCTCTGTAGCACAAAATCCTTCCAGTATACACCCCACTCCCCTCTCCCATAAAATCCTTCTATATTTCTTTTCTTACACGTTGTTGGGGGAGAGGGGGTCACAGCTTTTGTAGTGATACCTGGGTAAAGATATTTTAAGTACCGTACTTTATAAATTTCCAATCATTAAGAATAAGAAAAGGATGGCTCATATTGTTCACAATTCTTACAGAGATCTTGAAGTTAGCTTGGTTTTATTTCTTGTGAGACACAGAAACCTTAGGTTAATGGGAGATCTTCCTGGGTGATTGGGTAAACAATAATAGTCTGGGTATAGGTGGCTGATCTCACACAGCCTTCCCTGGCTTCTTTCTGTCCCCCACTTCCTTCCCTGAGGCTTATCTGCAGTGACCCTTTTTTCCTTCTAAGGGGCCAGGTCTACATAGGGTCTATCCCATTCCCTCTAGCAGTCCTGCTTAGTGCTGGTAAAAGTAACTGCTTTTGGGGGCCCTTGGGTGGCTCAGTCAGTTAAGCGTCTGACTCTTGATTTCAGCTCAGGTCATGATCTCACGGTTAGTGTGTTGGAGTCCCACATTGGGCTCTCTGCTGATGGTGCGGAGTCTGCTTGGGATTCTGTCTCTCTCTCTGCCCCTCCCCTGCTTGCTCCCTCTATCACTCTCTCTCAAAATAAATAAACATTTTTAAAATTTTTAAATAAAAAATAAATAACTGATCTTCAAAAATAAGAATTAAGGAACAAGTGAAGGATGGTCTTCAATAATTGCCAAGGGAGGGGCGCCTGGGTGGCGCAGTCGGTTAAGCGTCCGACTTCAGCCAGGTCACGATCTCGCGGTCCGTGAGTTCGAGCCCCGCGTCAGGCTCTGGGCTGATGGCTCGGAGCCTGGAGCCTGTTTCCGATTCTGTGTCTCCCTCTCTCTCTGCCCCTCCCCCGTTCATGCTTTGTCTCTCTCTGTCCCAAAAATAAATAAAAAACGTTGAAAAAAAAATTAAAAAAAAAAAAAAATAATTGCCAAGGGAGAACTGTTGTCAGTGAGGGGAAGCAGAGATAATGCCAGAGATTAATGGGGCTGAAATATCACCTCTCCCTAGTTTCTCAACAATTCTTAGTACTAACTTCAAATTGACAAGTTTACTCCATTACAGTCTAAAGCCATAATTTGACACAGAAATCCAAAGAGTATGTATAGGTGCTTGTCAAAAACAAATCACAAAGGATGCTGATAGTTAGAAAATGTCCCTTTTTGTGAATGATATATTGAAATTTGCTTCTTATTATTGCTAGTCTGTCCTGTGTATTTTATATCAATAATATCTTTAAAAAAGAAAAAAAAAGGAAGGTCTCTATCTTTGGGCTCCTTCTCCACGTGCTAGAGAGCTGACACTAGATAGCACTGAACCCTCAGTTTTTAGATAATCCTATTGTCTCATCAAGTCTAATAGCAAAATCATAAAAATTCAGTTTCTCTGAGAAGCTCTAATCATTTTACGTACACACAACTTCTTTCCTGAGGTTTAGATCTAATTATCTCATAAGTTTAACAAAATCTAACTTAAAATTGTTGAACAACCTTAAAAAACTCCACATCCAAAAACATTTTCTTTGAAACTTGTTAATTCATTTTTTATAATGAACCTTTCCATTTAAATCTTTAAACAACTTAATAATAACAAAAAATAAATAATCAAAACCCATACGATGACTTCATAAATGTTGGGGACTTCTAATATGCAGAAATGGTGCTGGGCCTGGCCCTCAGAACCTAACATCTCAAGGGCCGCTTGAGTGGGTCAGTTAACCATCCAACTTCAGCTCAGGTCATGATCTCACCTCTCATGAGTTCGAGGCTCATGTCAGGTTCTGTGCTGACAGCTCACAGCCTGGAGCCTGCTTCTAAATCTGCGTCTCCCTCTCTCTCTGCCCCTCTCCCACGCATGCTCTCTTTCTCTCAAAAATAAATAATTGTTAAAAAGAATTTAAAAAGAACCTAACATCTCAGGAGAGACACAAACAGACAATCATGATGCAGTATAGAATGGGGATGAGCCCAGAAAAGCTATGAAAGAGAAGTCTTCCCAGAGGAAGTGACATTTCCACTGAAACCTAAGGAGGATAAGCAGGAGTTGGTGACATTTAGAGGGAGAGAAGAAATGTATGTGCCCCCGATGAAGGTTCACAGCATGTGCAAGGACACTGGCAGCACTATGACTATGGAAAGTCACACTGGAGCGTGGCTGTGAAGGAGCTAAGGGGACAATGAATATAAGAGGCACATGGATAGATGTAATCAGCCTTTAAATCTCTACTTTTCCAGTTTGAAATGTTACTTTTTTTGTACCGTTTTCCATAATTAGTCCTTTCAAAAGCCAACAATGATGCTCCTATTAAATTCATCATCACAGAGAGTGTGATGCTAAGTGAAATAAGCCATGCAGAGAAAGACAGATACCATATGGTTTCACTCTTATGTGGATCCTGAGAAACTTAACAGAAACCCATGGGGGAGGGGAAGGAAAAAAAAAAAAAAAGAGGTTGGAGTGGGAGAGAGCCAAAGCATAAGAGACTGTTAAAAACTGAGAACAAACTGAGGGTTGATGGGGGGTGGGAGGGAGGGGAGGGTGGGGGATGGGTATTGAGGAGGGCACCTTTTGGGATGAGCACTGGGTGTTGTATGGAAACCAATTTGACAATAAATTTCATATATTGGGAAAAAAAATAAATAAATAAATTCATCATCACAAATAACAGCTACTTTTTCAAAGGAAGAACTAAGGAGGGGCGATTGGTTTGTCTTAGATCTGAAAACCCTTACTTTTCAACTAGAAATCACCCTTGTATAACTAAGTCTCCTAATCAGAGAAAAGTATATTTTGAAAATGAACGTATGCAAAATTTTTTGTTGAGACAAGATCAGTTATTCAAGAAAGGTTAACTCCTTTAGTCCTTGAACTCATTTCCTAGAGTTTCACACAATCTATGGAGAAATGTATTTGTCTGCCTAGAAATAAGTTATATTCTTTCAGCAGGGCAACTACTGGACAGATGTTTTTGATGTTTGGAGTAAAGGGTGCCCTTTGTTCATCCCGGTAATGGAACAGAGAATAGCAATTATATTGGAGCCACTTCATACCTTTGGTGTTTCTGATTTAATGAATAATTCTTTTTCATGGAACTTAGCTCAGGTTGAGAGAAGACAGGAATTACCACTTTTTTCAGGGAGAACCAAAAAATAAATAAAACCAAAAAACTTGCCATTGAGCCTGTAATATTTTTATAATAGTAGAATGCCTAAAATTAATTTTTCCCAAAGTCTGGTTTTCCTGACAGCCAAATACTTATTCAATGGACACATTAGTTCTTATGTAACATAATAAATAGGGCACCTGGGTGGCTCAGTTGGTTAAACATCTGATTTCGGCTCAGGTCATAATCTCGCAGTACCTGGGTTCGAATTGCACGTCAGGTGAGCTCAAGCCCCACTATGGGTCAACAAGAACCCCGCTTCAGGAGAACCCCACTTCTCTCTCTAAATCTCTCTCTCTCTCTCTCTCTCAAAAATAAATAAATAAATAAATAAATAAATAAATAAATAAGACAAATAAAATAAAATAAAATAAAATGTCCTCAAGGTTCTTCCTACTTCTTACTAGGTCCTCAGTTCTTCTAACTTGGCACCACTTCTGTGTTTGAAGGTGATCCTTTTGAACTTTTGCAATATAAAGCCCTTTAGAAATACTTTGTGAAGTCCAGAGAAGATATACTTGCCGTAACAAAAGAACAAAAAGGTTATTTTCATCACAGTTCACCTTAGAAATCAACAGGTATAGAGCTCAAGCTTGTAGCTGTGCTAAATGTGCAGACTTAAATTAAAAAAAACTTGCATATCTTTGTTAGGAATGTTTTTGCATAAATGATTATAATAGTGTTTCCATAGATACTTTTTTCTTTTTTTTTTAAGATTTATTTTTAAATAATCTCTATGCCCAATATGGGGCTCAAATTCACAACCCAGAGATCAAGTTGCATGCTTTACCAACTAAGCCAGCCAGGGGCTCCCATAGATACTCACTCTTAGTGGCTACTTTAAAAAATGCAATTTCCCCCAAAATGTGTTTGATTTACCTGACTTCCGAATACTTATTCAATTGCCTCTTGTTTAAAAAAAAAATAAATGGTTCTTAATGTTTTACTATTATTTATAAATTGTGAATGCCCATCATTAACTCTTTAAACTGCATCATTTGAGAATGAGTCAAACTGCATTCACTGATGCTGTAATTAAAATTTTAACTTTATGAACATAAAGCCATATTTTATAGGGTTACTTTTTGCTTCGTCATAATAAATGAAGTGTTAGTGGGTTTGGGGGGATTAAGGATTGCTATACCCACCAATTGTCTTAATCACTAACTATGCATGTAATAAAAGAAAATTACTGTAGATGTCTTGAAAAGAAAGTTTTGGGGCACCTGGCTGGCTCAGTCAGTGGAATGTATGACTCTTAATCTCAGGATTGTGAGTTTGAGCCCCATGTTGGCTATAGAGATTACTTAAAAATAAAATCTTAAAAAAAGAAAGAGAGAGAGAGAGAGAGAAGCTTTATTTCCTCCTGGCCTATACATCTTAAATATATTTTTAAATTTTTTTTAATGTTTATTTTTGAGAGACAGAATGTGAGCAGGGGAGAGAGAGAGATATATAAATATCAAAATATTTGAGGGGCTCAAACTCACTGACTGCAAGATCATAACCTGAGCCACCCAGGAGCCCCAACCTTAAAATAGGATATTATACAATATCAAAATATTATCTTAAATAAGATCAGTATGTCCCTGGTGGGTCCAAGTCCCAACTATACTATTAAATATGGGACCTTGGGGTACCTGGGTGACTCAGTTGATTGAGCATCTGACTCTTCGTTTCGGTTCAGGTCATGATCCCAGGGACATGGGATGGAGCCCCAAGTTGGGAGCCTCCTTAAGAGTCTCACTCTCTCTCCCTCTGCCCCCTCATGCTCTATCTTTTCCAAACAGGAAAAAAAAAATCTTTAAATATGGAACCTTAAGCAAGTCAACCTCCCATAGACTCAGTGAAGGACAATGCTGACATTAGGTTTAAATGTTGAAATGACTATGAAAAGCATGTGATATGGTGCTTGGCTTTCAGGCGGTTCCATTACAGCAGCCAAGAACCATGACTGTCATTAGTTAAGAAAACTGTATATGAAAAACAGTGTAATAAAAAAAAGTAAAGAAACAAGTGTTGGCAAGGATGTGGAAAAAAAGGAACCCTCGGGCAGTGTTGGTGGGAATGCAAACTGGTGTAGCCAAGGTATGGAAGTTCCTCAAAAAATTAAAACTAGGGGCGCCTGGGTGGCTCAGTCAGTTGAGCGGCCGACTTCGGCTCAGGTCA
Organism: Neofelis nebulosa; assembly: GCF_028018385.1. Taxonomy (NCBI): domain Eukaryota; kingdom Metazoa; phylum Chordata; class Mammalia; order Carnivora; family Felidae; genus Neofelis; species Neofelis nebulosa. Next base: position 34,286,016 of record NC_080794.1, on the reverse strand, counting down.
TGATCTCTCGGTCCGTGAGTTCAAGCCCCGCGTCGGGCTCCGTGCTGACAGCTCGGAGCCTGGAGCCTGTTTCGGATTCTGTGTCTCCCTCTCTCTGACCCTCCCCCATTCATGCTCAGTCTCTCTCTGTCTCAAAAATAAATAAACGTTAAAATAAATAAATAAATAAATAAATAAATAAAATTAAAACTAGAACTACTATGTGATCCAGTAATTCCACTACTGGCTATTTACCCAAAGAATATGAAAACACTAATGTGAAAGGATACATGCATCCCAATTTTTATTGCAGCATTGTTCGTAATACCCAAATTATGGAAGCAACCCAAGTGCCCATTGGGAGATGAACAGATAAAAGAAGATGTGCTATATATACACAGTGGAGTATTATTCAGACATAAAAATTAACGGAATCTTGCCATTTGCAACAACATGGATGGATCTAGAGAGTGTAATGCTAAATGAGATAAGTCAGCCAGACTTATTTGACCATACGATTTCACTCATATGTGGGATTTAAGAAATGAAACAAATGAACAAAGTAAAAAAAAAAAAAAAAAAAAAGACTCTTAACTCTTAGGAACAAACAGATGATGAGAGAGGAGGTGGGTAGGGGGATGGGTGAAATAAGTAAAGGGGATTAAGAGTACACTTAAAATGATGAGCCCTGGGGCGCCTGGGTGGCTCAGTCGGTTAAGCCTCCAACTTCGTCTCCGGTCATGATCTCACAGTTTGTGGATTCGAGCCCCGTGTTGGGCTCTGTGCTGATAGCTCAGAGCCTGAGCCTGCTTCAGATTCTGTGCTCCCTCTCTCTCTCTTTCTCTCTCTCTCTGCCCCTCCCCTGCTCATGCTCTGTCTCTCTTCCTCAAAGATAAATAAACATTAAAAAAAAAAAATATATATATATATATATATATATATGATGAGTATGATGAGCCCTGAGTAATGTATAGAATTGTTGAATCACCATATTGTACACTTGAAACTAATTTATAACACTGTATGTTACCTATATTGGCATTCAAAAAACAGTAATGAGCAATTAACGCTAATTTAATATAAAAACTGAAGATATTTAAGAACACACTGTTTGGGGACATCAGAACCTCTCCCAGATAAATCTAGTATCAACAAGACTTCTGCTAGACTTGGGGCATTCTAATTCCACCATTCCATCATAACATAATCTTACATTTATTAATTTAAAAAGAATATAAAGGGGTGTCTAGGTGGCTCGGTCGGTTAAGCGTCCGACTTTGGCTCAGGTCATGATCTCACGGTCCTTGAATTTGAGCCCCGCGTTAGGCTCTGTGCTGACAGCTCAGAGCCTGGAGCCTGTTTCCGATTCTGTGTCTCCCTCTCTCTCTGCCCCTCCCCTGTTCATGCTCTGTCTCAAAAATAAATAAACATTAAAAATAAATAAATAAAAATAAAAAGAACATAAAACTTTCACTGTCATTGATAATAGATTTGATAGTTTGGAAAAACCGTCCCGCTAAAGACAATTAGAAAAGCTGCACAAAATATAAAAACATCTGATAGAAGGCATAGGAGAGTGTAGAATTACCATACCAAGATTCAGAGGGGAATGAGTCCAGGAAGGGTAAAAATATTTTAAGTAAAAATATAAAATTTGAGAGAAAGAGGTAAAAAGCTGGCTAAAGAGAAATGTAACCTTGGAAGTAAAATATAGAATCAGTGGAATTGGCAAACTCAAAGAGTTTCAATATTTGATTCATGTCAAAAAAGAATTATAGTTTTGGGGGCGCCTGGGTGGCTCAGTTGGTTGAGCGTCCGACTCTTGGTTTCGTCTCAGGTCATGCTCTCACAGTGATTTCAAGTCCCATGCTGACAGCACAGAGCCTGCTTGGGATTCTCTCTCCCCTACTCACATTCTGTCTCTCAAAACAAATAAACTTAAAAACAAAGAAAGTATTATAGTTTTGCAAAATTAACCTATAAGACTCTTAAACAACATCTATTTCAAAGTTTCACAAGTCTGAAAGATAGCATCAATGCCCTTAGCATGACTATTCACAACCAGTCTGCCTCTAGGTTCCCCTCCTCCACATCCTCTGGCTTCTTCACCTCCTGCTTGTTGCCTTCACTTGAGAACATGGTGGTTAAAATGAGCACATACCATCCAAGCCAAGGGTTCTTTCAAATCCCAGATCAACTGTGTGGTCTTAGACAAGTTACTTGGCCTGTCTAAGCATTAGTGTCTTTATTTTTTAAAAAATTTTAAAGCTTACTTATTTATTTTGAGAGAGAGAGAGAGAGAGAGAGAGAGAGATTGTGTGGTGGAGGGGGAGAGAGATGGAGAGAGAGAGAATCCCAAGCAGGCTCTGTCCTGTCAGAGCAGAGCCCAAAGTGGGGCTGGAACCCACGAACTGGGAGATCATGACCTGAGCCAAAATCAAGAGTCAGACTCCTAACCAACTGAGCCACCCAGGCACCCCTTCAGTGTCTTACCTTATCCACTGGGGGAAGAACGTATACTTGATAGAATTGTTGTAAGGATTAAATGAGACAATGAGTATGTCAGTAGTTAATACACTATTGGGCACTAAGTAAGTACTCAAAACATGATAGCTGTTATTAACCTCTTCAGATAAATGCTTACTGCATACCAGTTCCACATCTATGTTCACTATCATTCAACTCAACCGACATTTGTTTGGTGGCTACCCAATGCCAAACACAGCATAGGGAGGGACATGAAGGGCAGGAAAAAAAATCCTGGCCTCTTCAATCAACTCAGTGATGTTTCAAAAAAAAAAAAAAAAGATTAACGCTCAGGTCATGATTTGGTGGTCCCTGAGTTCCAGCCCCATCGCAGGCTCTGTGCTGACAGCTCAGAGCCTGGAGTCTGCCTTGGATTCTGTGTCTCTTTCTCTCTGCACCTCCTATGCTCTTTCTGTCTCTCTCAAAAATAAATAAACCTTAAGGAAAAAAAAAAAAAAAGATGGGCCTTTGGGAAATGCTTCAGTCATAAGAGTGGAACCTTAAAGAAGGGACTAGTGCCTTATAAAAGAAGCTCCAGAGAGATCTCCTAGCTTACTCTACCATATAAGAACACAGTGAAAATGCACCAGCTATGAACTATGAAGAGGGCCTTCACCAGAATTTTATCATGCTGTCACCTTGATCTTGGATTTCCCAACCTCCAGAACTTTAAGCAATACATTTGTGTTATTCATAAATGACCCAGTCTGTAGTATTTTGTTATAGCAATCCAAAGGTCTAAGGACTAAGACAGAATTGCAAAGTATTCATGGAAGATATACAAATGGTCAATAAACACATGAAAAGATGCTTGACATCATTAATCATTGGAGAAATGCAAATCAAAACCATCATGAGATAATCACTTCACATTCACTAAGATAGCAATAATCAAAAATTCACAGGTGGCTGAGTTGGTTAAAGCACCCAACTTCATCTCAGGTCATGATCTCACAGTTTGTGAGTTCAAGTCAAGCCCCATATCAATCTCTCTACTCTCAGGGTGGAGCCTGCTTTGGATCCTCTTTCTCTTCTCTCTCTCTCTCTCTCTCTCTCTCTCTCTGCCCCTCCCCCACTCGTGCTCTCTCTTTCGTCTCTCAAAAATACATAATAAAAAAGTAAACGTAAAAAATTGGAATAATCAAAAAGATAATAACAAGTGTTGGAGAAGATGTGGAAAAATTAGAATCCTCATACATTGCTGCTTGGAATCCAAAATGGTCTATTTTGGAAATCAGTTCGGTAATTCCTTAAACAGTTACCATTTGACTCAGCAATTCCACTTCTAGGAATATGCACAAAGTAACTGAAAACACATGTCTACAGAAAAACCTGTACACAAATGTTCAGAGCAGTATTACTTATAATAGGCAAAAAGTGGAAACAACCTAAAAGTCCAACAACTGATGAATGTGCATACAGAATGTGGTTTATTCATACAGTGAAATATTATTTAGCTATAAAAGGGAACAGAGTACTGGTATATGGTACAACATGGATAAACTGTGAAAGCATTATGCTAAGTGAAAGAAGCCAGACACAAAAGACCAAATACTGTATGATTCCATTTACATGAAATGTCCAGAACAGGCAAATCCAGTGACAAAAAGCAGATTAGTGGTTGCCAGGAGCTGGGGGAGGGGAGAATGGATGACTGCTGAGTGGCACAGGGTTTCTTTCAGAATAATGAAAATGTTCTAGAATTAGATTGTGGTGATGGCTGCACAACCTTGCAAATACATTATAGAACACTAACTTGTGCACTTTTAAAAGAGTAAATTTGATTATGTGAACTCTATCTCAATTTTTTTAAAAAGAAGAGATTAATTCTTTAATTCTCCTTTATCACAGTGAAAAAAGTGCCTCTACTACTTGCTAGCCATGGGGAATTAAGCACAATTTTTAAAGTGGGTTTCTATTTACCAGTCTGCAAAATCAGAGTCCAAACACTTAAACTTCACCGATCACTGTCAGGATCAATTATGGTAACATTAAGACTTTTAGCAGTGTCTGGCCCATAGTAGACCCTCAATAAACGTTAATTTCTATCTTCTTCCTTTCCTTTGCCAGTTTCCTGTTTCAAGTCAAAGAAGTTTAAATTTTGTTAAAATCTTATGTACCCAATTAGCAATGAAGATAGAGTTCCCTAGTTGTTAGTTATTTAAAAAAGATAAAAGTTAAACACTATTGTTTTGTTTTCCTGGTTTTTAAATTTTTGTTTGTTTTAACATCTCATAATGCACTTGAAAATATAATTAGGTGGGGCGCCTGTTGGTTGAGCTATTGGCTTCAGTTCAGGTCATGATCTCACGGCTTGTAGTTTTGAGCCCTGCATCTGGCTCTGTGCTGACAGCTCAGAGCCTGGAGGCTACTTCAGATTCTGTCTCCCTCTCTCTCTGCCCCTCCCCCACTCACATTTTCTCTCTCTCTCTCTCTTCTCTCTCTCTCTCTCGTTCGCTCACTCTCAAAAAAAAAAAGTAAAAGAAAAAAAGAAAGAAAGAAAATGGAATTAGGTGAATAAAGGCATTTGAATTTCTATATTACCTAGGACAATCTCCCTGCAGTTTTGTATTAACTCCTAAACAATTTACTTACACACACACACACACACACACATGGCTTTCTAAATCTAAACAGTATCAACTCTGCCCAAATTTCATTCCTTGCATAAACTGTGGACTTCCATTGCCTTATCTTCCCACTTCTTCCTGTCTTGATCCTATGTTTGCTCTTTAACGTAAAATTCACCACAAAATGATATTGCATATGAAATCTATATGAAAAGGGCACCTGGGTGGCTCAGTTGGTTGAACGTCCAACTTCTGCTCAGGTCATGATCTCATGGGTCATGGTTCAAGCACCACAAAGCACCACATGGGGCTTGATGCTGTCAGCTCAGAGCCTGCTTTGGATCCTTTATCCCCCTCTCTCTGCCCCTCCCCTGCTTGCATTCTCCCATAAATAAATAAATAAATAGATAGATAAATAAATAAATAAATAATCTGATATGAAAATAAGCTGTAGTGTAAGTGTCTAGAATACAGCAAACACCAAAACCCTCTCATTATACCAAGAAAAAAACTGTACCGTCATCATCTCACTGGAAACCACAACTATAATTCTATATCACATGGGAACAGTGAAACCAATTCATTCATAAGGCACCTTAATCCTCCAAAGAAAATGCTTTTGCAGATACTGCAAAACAGTGTGTACTGACTACTTCTGAGTACTTCAGTTGCTTTGCTCTAAATAACATGAATCAAGTGGCGAGAGGGAAATGGCTGAAAGTAATGAAATGAATACACAAATCTCTTCAAGGATGTAGTGACCACCACGTTTAGGCACCTAGTGTTTAGCAGGCACACTGCCAGGCCTTTTATAGACATCACTTCTGCTCCTCAAGTCACAGGTCTGTCACAATGTTATGAATAAATCCATTCTCATACTGATGACCGTGTGGGGAATAATCAAAACTCAGTATAACTGGTTTTTCCTTTTTTTTTTTTTTTTTAAAAATTTTTTTTCAACGTTTTTTATTTATTTTTGGGACAGAGAGAGACAGAGCATGAACGGGGGAGGGGCAGAGAGAGAGGGAGACACAGAATCGGAAACAGGCTCCAGGCTCCGAGCCATCAGCCCAGAGCCCGACGCGGGGCTCGAACTCACGGACCGCGAGATCGTGACCTGGCTGAAGTCGGATGCTTAACCGACTGCGCCACCCAGGCGCCCCTAACTGGTTTTTCCTTATCTGTAGGAATAGTTGTCAATTTCATTCCTTCAAATTTGTAAAAGAGCGGTATGATTCTCTTACCTGTTTTACTTTTGGGAAGTGAGAGACATAATTGCACAGTTCTATGAAATCTAATAAAAGTCACGGACCATCTCTACAGAAAAATGCATATAAAAATAATATACTGTAAACTAATATAACACTGTATGTTAACTATACTGAAATATATATATATATATATATATATATATATATATATATACATATGGCATAAAAATTTAAGTTTTACTTAATTTATTTTTTTAATTTACATCCAAGTTAGTTAGCAATATAGTGCTCAACAATTTCAGTAGATTCCTTAATGCCTCTTACCCATTTAGACCATACCCCCCCCACAACCCCTCCAGTAACCCTGTTTGTTCTCCATATTTAAGAGTCTCTTATGTTTTTTGTCCCCCTCCCTGTTTTTATATTGTTTTTGCTTCCCTTCCCTTATGTTCATCTGTTTTGTATCCTAAAGTCCTCATCTGAGTGAAGTCCTATGATATGTGTCTCTGACTAATTTCACTTAGCATAATACCCTCTAGTTCCATCCATGTAGTTGTGAATGGCAAGATTTCATTCTTTTTGATTACAGCATATAATTTTGAGGGAATGGGATCACAGAACACTGAAGCCCATCCTGATTAAAAAGCCTCTAATGCAGAAATTCTATTTTTATGATTACTGAAATATTGTATGAGTGTTGGGATCATTTAAACCGGGATCAGCGGTGCCTGGGTGCCTCAGTCAGTTAAGCTTCCAACTTCAACTCAGGTTCATGATCTCAAAGTTTGTGGGTTTGAGTCCTGAGTCAGGCTCTATGCTGACAGCTCAGAGCCTAGAGCCTGCTTCAGGTTCTGTGTCTCCTTCTCTCTCTGCCCCTCCCCAGCTAGCACGCTCTTTCTCAAAAATAAATAAACGTTAAAAAATTAAAAAATAAACTGGGATCAAATTGGTCTTAGTAATTCTTGTCTAGCAACCAAAATACATGTGCAAATTTTAGTAGGACTAAAGAACTAACATAATGATAGCAATTTAAAATTTTTGGTGTTTCTGTAAATGCTAAAAATTTACCAAGTATCTAATCTGATCTGGCTAGTATCCAGTCATTAGTTAGAAATGCTGAAATGCTACCTCAATCACCATCTTTTTTAAAAAAATTTTTTTTCAACGTTTTTTATTTATTTTTGGGACAGAGAGAGACAGAGCATGAACGGGGGAGGGGCAGAGAGAGAGGGAGACACAGAATCGGAAACAGGCTCCAGGCTCCGAGCCATCAGCCCAGAGCCTGACGCGGGGCTCGAACTCACAGACCGCGAGATCGTGACTTGGCTGAAGTCGGACGCTTAACCGACTGCGCCACCCAGGCGCCCCTCAATCGCCATCTTTGAGAAAGCAAATAAGATGTGTTAACCAAAAAACAATGTAACAGAAACTTCAGTCTCTCATTTTGGGAGAAGGAAATAAACCTGACTTTCCAAAAAATACCTTTACTGTAAATACAAACCTCAGGTTTCTAAAAACGGTAAAGATTTGGAAACCATTAGGCATTAACATTAGAAAAATACTAAGTATTTTGGTTACGTTAATACTTTTAGCTTGAAATAAAGGACTAATGATTCCAGTATCAAGGAAAAATCTGAAATAGAAAACAAGATTTATCCTGAAAAAAGTTCACTACCATACAAAAAACTGTAAGAAATTGAAGCATCCGCCAATGGAAAATAATTTAGTAGAGTTAAGTTTATTTTTCACAGTTTCTAAGTCTTTACAAAATTTTAATTACAAGGGAAAATGTGAAAAAAGGAGAAGAAACACATTTACCTGATTTGACTTCAACTATGTGTTTTTAATGCAGAAAAAATACTCAACTTTTTATATATATGCCATAAACCAATATACGTATGGGGGTTACCTCTGGTAGAATTATAGTTCTTTTTTTCTTGCTCCTAAACTTCCTTTTTTTTAATTAAAAAGTTTTTTGGTTTTTTTTAGTTAACAGGGTTTCTTTGGTAATATTTATTTATGTATTTATTTTTAATTTTTTTTAATGTTTTATTTTTATAAAGAGAAAGAAAGAGAGAGACAGAGTGTGAGCAGGGGAGGGGCAGAGAGAGGGAGACACAGAATCTGAAGCAGGCTCCAGGCTCTGAGCTGTTAGCACAGAGCCCAACGCAGGGCTCGAAGCCACAAAACTTGAGATCATGACCTGATCTTATGTCGGAAGCTTAACCAACTGAGCCACCCAGGTGCCCCAATATTTATTTTTGAGACAAAGAGACAGCATACAAGCGAGGGAGAGGCAGAGAGAGATGGGGGCAGAGGATCCAAAGTGGTCTCTGCACTGAGAGCAAAAAACCTGATGCAGGGTCGAACTCGTGATCATGACCTGAGCCAAAGTTGGAGGCTTAACCAACTGAACCACCCAGGCGTCCCCCCACTTTTTTTTAAACATGTTTATTTATTTAGAAAGAGAGAGAGTGGGGAGGGGGAGGCAGAGAGTTTGAGAGAGAATCCCAAGCAGATTCCCTGCTGTCAGCACAGAGCCAACACTTGGGGCTCGAACTCAGGAACCATGAGAGCATGCTTGCCCTGTGCCAAAATCAAAAGCCAGACACTCAACGGATTGAGACAGCCAGGCGCCCCCAATGTATCTTTTTCAAAAGCACACTGCAGGGGTGACTAGATGACTCAGTTCGTTAAGCACCTAACTTGAGCTCAGGTCATGATTTCATGGTTCATGAGTTGGAGCCCCCCATCGGGCTCTGTGCTGAGAGCTCAGATACTGGAGCCTGCTTCAGATTCTGTCTGTCTGTCTGTCTGTCTGTCTGTCTCTCTCTCTCCCCTCTCCTCCGTTTATGCTCGGTCTCTGTCAAAAACAAATAAACTTTAAAAAATAAAATGTTTAAAAAGCACATTGCAAATCATCATTATACCCTATATGTACCTATCTATATGTGTCAAGCAACTCTTGATCTTGGGGTTGTAAGATCCAGCCCCACGTTGGGTGTAGAGATTAGTTAATAAAAAAAAATCTTTTTAAAAATAAAATAAATTAAAAAAATAAAAAGATACATTGCTATGTCAGAGATACACTGAAGTCTTAACATTTTTATTTTTTTAATTTTAGAGAGAGGGTGTGCATGAGCAGAGGAGAGAAGCAGAGGGGGAGACGGAGAGGGAGAGAGGGAGGGAAGGAGAGAGAGGGAGAGAGGTGGGGGGTGGGGAGAGAGAGAGAGAGAGAGAGAGAGAGAGAGAGAATCCCCAAAAGGTTCCATGCTCAGCATGGAGTCTCACATGGGGCTGGATCCCATGACCCTGTAATCATGACCCTAGCTGAAATTAAGAGATGGACCCGCAACCAAGTGAGCCACCCAGGTGTCTCCCATTTTTTTCAAAGTCTTACATCTTTTATAAGATTTCATTCTTTCATTTATTAACTGAATCATTTGTTCACCAAACATTTATTGAGCAATTATTATGTGCTAGTACCTGCTAAATCCCAGGCTTGGGCTTTAAAGTAATTTAAACATCTCACTTCTAATCACTTTTCTCTCTGTAGGGCAACACTGACTTTTTTTTAAGTTTATTTGAGAAAGAGAGAGAGAGAAGAGTCTGAGTGGGGGAGGGGCAGAGAGAGAGAGAGAGAGAGAGAGAGAGAGAGAGAGAGAGAATTCCAAGCAGGCTCCACACTGACAGTGTAGAGCCAGATATGGAGCTTTAACTCAGGAACTGTGGGATCATGACCTGAGCTGAAACCAAGAGCCAGACACTTAACCGACTGAGCTACCCAGGCACCTCTATGACTTTCTTTTAAGAACTGTGACTCAATAATTTTTTTTTAGTTTATTTATTATTTTTTAAATAATCTCCACACCCAACATGGGGCTCAAACTCACAACCGGAGATCAAGAGTCACATGCTCTTCTGACTGAGCCAGCCAGGTGCCCCTGTGACTGAGTATTAATGGAACATAATTAAAGTGGAAGAAAAGCAAGGTTTCTCTTTTGTTTCCTTCATAGTCAACTGAAGAGCTAATGATAATTAGCCAAGCTTTCTGGATACTCATGACTTGAGTACTGAATCTCATTATCAGATTAATAATCTGAATTACTTTGATTAGTTTGATTCACTTGCTAGTTGTATTATTTTAATATGATAATAATGCAAAAAGAGAAGAGCTTGCCTCTCTCCTGGTAACACAAGTACCACATGCATCAAAGTGCAACAATGACTGGCTACTTTATAAAGAGAATGACTGTTGCAGCTTTGAAATCATGAACTCTTGAAATACCATTTTGGAACATGAAAACCAAGAGTCTGACCAACAAAAGGAACTATGGAGTTAAGTTCTGTAGTAAAGTGAACATGTACCATACTATGGTGCTCACTATCATATAATAGTCTAATGTGGATAATGCTGACACTAGATGAAGGTGTTCTCCAGTTCCACACACTTTCCTTCTTGGTTAAGATGATATACACAAAATGGCAGGTAAGATTTGAACCATATTGACAAGATTCTGGAAACTAACACCTGAGGTCAGAATCAATCAGGGTCACCATGGTTTTGTTGACATAGTTGGGGTTTACACATGCAAGGATCCTAGACACCAAAGGGTTTTTTCCCTACAGTCAGCTCTGTCCTGGATACGCTACCAAAGCCTCAGTAGTGATCCAAAGAGATTCCTTAAAGGCATATTTAAGGACATACAACATCTGCCCTCAATTGAAGGAGTTAGTAGCAAAAATTTGTTCCATATGCCGTATACAACATAAACCAAAATGAGTTCCGACTGTTTATAAATACTAAAAAAGCAGTAGCCAGGAGAGGCTTGTCCCACCTCACTCCCACTAGAATGAAAAAAATAAAATAAAACAAATATGTCAGCCAATTCTGAAATGATAGCTCTGGAACCAGACTGTTACCACACTATTCACAAAATAGCGGACAGTCAGTGGCTCAATTTGTATCATACAATACTACTGGACTTTTAGCTTTGCAAGTATAACTTATGGGGGTATTGTTATTCGTCCAGAGAGAATATGCATTAGCTAAGAAGATAGCATGGTAACAGCACATTTTACAGTGTTTTCTAGTATACTGCTATTTAATCTGACCAAACATATAATAACCCTTCAATACTTTGGGAAAAAATCATTAACTAGAGTAAATACAAGAGATTATTTCAATTTGGCAGCCAAATAAATCAACAACTGCTTGTTGATTTAATTAATGTTAATTAAATGTGTGATGTACTATACCCCGACCATTAGGATACAGATATATAATTCAATACCCTGCGCTCAGAAACATATCAACAAACAGCTGTGTTTTGTTTACTTTTGTTTTTGTACACACTAAAAATTATTTGCAAAAGTGTAGTCTGGCCAAACACCTACTCTCTGCCTCTAAAAAGTACCCCCTTTCTTTTTTTTTTTCCTTACTTGTAACATTATCAAACAAACAGGGTAATGCGTAGGTCATAAAATGCTAAATTACAAATACACAGAGGTATCACCAGCCAAGAGTAAAATCCTAGATGCCTATGAATTATAAAGTTAGTGGTTTAAATTATTTGCATTTTGGACTGTTCAGACAGTAACCTGAACTAAATTTGGCAGAAAAATAATATTTTATATTTCAGCCAAAAGATATCTCTGCGGAGACTATCTAACCACCTTGTTGACAAATAAAAACAATTCTTTGTGGGAGACAAAAATGTGATCTATGACCAAAAAAAAGCAATAGTAGCTAGCTTTTTGGGAAACGGCACATGCTAAGTATATTTTAGACAAAAAAATTTTTTTAACAATTCTGTTTTTAAAATGTACATTTGTTTAGGGCACGTGGGTGCCTCAGTTGGTTAAACGTAGACTCTTGATTTTGGCTCAGGTAATGATCTCATGGGTTCATGAGATAGACCTCAACATCAGGTTCTACACTGCTAGTGTGGAGACTGCTTGAGATTCTCTCTCTCCCTCTCTCTTCATCACAATAAATAAACATTAAAAAAAATTATTGGGGTGCCTGGGTGGCTCAGTCGATTAAGCATCTGACTTCAGCTCAGGTCATGATCTCCAAGTTCAAGAGTTCAAACCCTGTATCGGGCTCTGTGCTGACAGCTCAGAGCCTGGAGCCTGCTTAGGATTCTTTGTCTCCCTCTCTCTCTGCCCCTCCTACCAGTGCTCAGGCACACTCACGCTCTCTCTCTCTCTCTCAAAAATAAACAAACATTTAAAAAAAATTTTTTAGGGGCGCCTGGGTGGCACAGTCGGTTAAGCGTCTGACTTCAGCCAGGTCACGATCTCGCGGTCCGTGAGTTCGAGCCCTGCGTCAGGCTCTGGGCTGATGGCTCGGAGCCTGGAGCCTGTTTCCGATTCTGTGTCTCCCTCTCTCTCTGCCCCTCCCCCGTTCATGCTCTGTCTCTCTCTGTCCCAAAAATAAATAAAAAACGTTGAAAAAAAAAATTAAAAAAAAAAATTTTTTTTTAAAGAATAACTTAAAAAAAATAATTATCCATCTTGACTCCTTATACCATACGCAGAAGTCAATTCCTGATATACTTTACATCTAAATGTGAAAAGTTTAAAAAAGTGACTTTTTAAAATTTATTTATTTATTTTTGAGGAGGGGAGGGGCAGAAAGGGAGAGAGAATCCCAAGCAGGCTCCGCGCTGTTAGCACTGAGACTGAGGTGGGGCTCGAATGCACAAACTATGAGTTCATTTCCTGAGCCAAAATCAAGAGACAGGTGCTTAACCGACTGAGCCAGCCAGGAGCCCCAAATAGACAAAATTTTCTTAAACAGGACATAAAGGAAAGAAAGCATTGGTAAGTTGAACATTGAAGTTAAAATTTTCCATTCATTAAAAAGCATGATAGGGGTGCCCGGGTGGCTCAGTGGGTTGAGCGTCTGATACAAACTTGGTTTGTTTGTGAATTCGAGCCCCACATCGGGCTGACTGCTGTCAGTCTGTCAGTGCAGAGCCTGCTTCAGAGCCTCTGTTCTCCTCTCTCTGCACCTCCCCTGATTGCACTCTCCTAAAAATAAAAATATTTCAAAAATTAAAAAAAATTTTTTTTTATCAATAAAACATAATGGGGCTGCCTGGGTGGCGCAGTAGGTTAAATCCTCCAACTCTTGATCTCTGCTCAGGTCATGATCTCATCGTTCATGAATTTGAGCCCCCCAAGGGGCTCTGCACTCATGGTGCAGAGCCTGCTTGGGACTCTGTCTCTCCTTCTCTCTGCCCCTCCCCCACTTTTGTGCACACTCTCTCTTTCAAAATAAATGAATAAACTTAAAAAAATTTTTTTCAACATAATAAACTCTTAAACAAACTTTAAAAAGGCATAATAAACTCTTATAAACCAATAATGAAAAGGCAGAAAAACCAATTTAAAGATGGACAAAGACTATCTAAATGGCTAAGAAGCAACTAAAAAGTAGCTCAATTTCATTAGTTATCAAGAAAATACTATGTAGTGATACCACTACACACCCAACAAAGTGATTAAAGAAGACAGAAAATAGCAAATGTTGACAAGGATGTGGAGAAAATAGAACTCTCATACATGACTGATGAAGAGTCTTAATTGGAACAACCACAGCTGTTGAGTAATAACGAAAGCTAAACATATGCATAGTCTATGACCCAGCAATTCCATTCCTAGGAATATACAACAGAACACACACATATATTCACCAAAAGACATTCATGATAATGTGCACAGTAGCAGTACTGTTCATTAAGAGTAGAATGGATGAATGTATTGTGATACAAACATACAATGGAACACCATACTGCAATAAAAATGAATAACTATAAGCAACATTACTGAATATTAAGCAAAGAAACCAGAAACAAGAGTTTACAATTGTTGTTTGTTCCCTCAGAATGAACTTCCCTCAGAGAAGTGTTCCCTGTGTTCTCCTCTGCCTCTCCATCACTTTTGGATGGGCAGATCTATCTACTGCCAGAGTAAGGACAACATAATACATTCTTCAGGATCAGCTTTGTCAGTGATAAAAGTGACCTTTTGGAGGAGGGGAAGAGCAAGAGAGAGCAAAAAATATGAGTATCAAGTATAGGGGGAAATGTGAAATAGAATATCAACAGGGGTATCTGGGTGGCTCAGTCGGTTGAGTGTTGGACTCTGATTTCGGCTCACATCATGATCTCACCGTTCAGGGCATCCAGCCCTCTGTCAGACTCTGCAATGACAGCGCTGAGCCTACTTGGGATTCTCTCTCTCCCTCTCTCTCCCCCTTCCCTGTGTGTACCCTCTCTCTATGAAAATAAATTAACATTTTTTTAATGTGGTTTTAAAGAATATTTAAAAAATGGGGGAACCTGGCTGGCTCCATCAGTAGAGCATGAGACTCTTGATCTCAGGGTTCTAAGCTTGAGCCCCAAGGTAAGTATGGAGATTACTTAAAAATAAAAATCTTGAAAAAAAGGAGGAAAATCTCTTAGAGTTGAAAGCTAAGCTCGCTAATAGATTTAGAAGAAATGATGGAAACAGAATCACCATTTGGCAGCCATCAGGCAAAACTCACTAATAAATGTAAAACTAGGGGGTAAAAGTTTGAGGGATAGCAGGATATTTACAAAGTCTCAGTCTCCCTCTAAGATATTCATTAAGTATATAAAGTGAAAACTACTGACTTTACAATGGAGAATTCTGGAAGATATTACCTTAAGCAAGAGATCAAAATTAAGATCATAGGAGTGCCTGGGTGGCTCAGTAGGTCAAGCGTCCAATTTCAGCTCAGGTCTTGATCTCAGGGTTCATGAGTCTAAGCCCTGCATCAGGGTCTCTGCTGTCAGTGCAGAGCCTGCTTTGAATCCTCTGTCTCTCTCTCTCTCTCTCTCTCTCTCTCTCTCTGCCCTTCCCCTGCTCATGCTCTACCTCAGTCTGTCTCTCAAAATAAATAAATCTTAGGGGCGCCTGGGTGGCGCAGTCGGTTGAGCGTCCGACTTCAGCCAGGTCACGATCTCGCGGTCTGTGAGTTCGAGCCCCGCGTCGGGCTCTGGGCTGATGGCTCGGAGCCTGGAGCCTGTTTCCGATTCTGTGTCTCCCTCTCTCTCTGCCCCTCCCCCATTCATGCTCTGTCTCTCTCTGTCCCAGAAATAAATAAAAAACGTTGAAAAAAAAAAATTAAAAAAAAAAAATAAAATAAATAAATCTTAAAAAAAAATAAGATCATAATAGTAGGACAAACTGACATCATGTCCCACCTGATAAGACATTCCTACAAAAATGTATAACCCAGACCTCATCATGAGGAAACATTAAACAGACTCAAATTACAAAAGAAGTGATCTGCACTTTGTAAAAGCATCATAAAGGATGAATCCTGAGGAACTGTCCTATGACACCCCCTGAAAAAATAGAGTATGTATTGTATGATTCTATTTATATCAAATTCCAGAAAATAAAAAATCTATAGTGACAAAAGATACTATTTGCCTAAACAGAAAGGGTGCAGGGAGGGGGTAGGGACTACAAAGGGGCACAAAGGAATTTTTGGAGGTGATGGCTTTTGTGCTAATAGTTGCACAGTGTATACATTATGTCATAGCTATCAAATTATATACTTTATATTCTCTCTCTTAAAAAAAAATTTTTTTTAATGTTTATTCATTTTTGAGAGACAGAGAGAGACAGAGTATGAGCAAGGAAGGGGCAGAGAGAGAGGGAGACACAGAATCAGAAGCAAACTCCAGGCTCTGAGCTGTCAGCACAGAGCCCGACGCGGGGATCAAACTCACGAACTGCAAGATCATGACCTGAGCTGAAGTTGGACGCTTAACCAACTGAGCCACCCAGGCCCCCCCCACTTTTTTTTTAAATTTATTTATTTTTGAGAGAGAGAGAGTGTGTGAGTGAAGGAGGGGAAGAGAGAGGGGGAGAGAGAGAACCTCTGTGCTATCAGCACAGAGACCAATGCAAGCCTGACTGAGGGCTAGAACCCACAAACCATGAGATCATGACCTGAGCCGAAATCAAGAGTCAGATGCTTAATCAACTGAGTCACCCAGGTGCCCCTGCTTTATATTGTCTTATCATTTAACTTATTTAGCACATATCACCATGCCAAGTCTAGACAGGCACTAGAAAAACAACCTGGGGAACACACACAAATAGTTGTGGCACAGTGAGGGGTGAGTGAATGGGTGGAGTCTTGTCAGATAGGGAAAGGAAGAATGTGTACCATAAACATGGACACTGAAGTTGGAACACACATGGTGAGCTTGGGGAAATACAAGTAGGTGGATACTACTGAAACTTCAAGATTAATATGAGAAGCAGTGACAACAAACAAGACAGAGGTCAGCTGTGTCAAGATCTTGAAGATCTTGTATTTCATGCTAAGAAACTATGCTTCACCTGTACTTGGCAGGCACCAAAAGCTTTGCTCTATTTTTGTTTTGTTTTGAGTGAGATATATCACACATACAGAAGAGCACTAAATGTATTTAGGTAAGAGAATCATCAGGGATTTAGAAAGAAAACTCAGACTGTACTCAAGGAGAGGTTGTTCAACATCCTGACTTCTCTGCTAGCCAGTACACTTACAACTATATCCCCAGGGCACAACCCAGAGTTGAAGTGCAGTAAATACTTGCTGTGAGAGAGAGAACACTGAAATGTCCCAATAAGGGATAAAGGCATCGTCTATAGAAGTGGCTAAGAAAATGGAGAGGAAGGAGTGCTCAGATCTCATAAACAAGAAATCTAGAAGAGGGAGAGGAAGGGATCAACGATGACTGAATTTTCCATTTTGGGTGACAATGCAGACGGTAAGCCATTAAGCCAAATATGTAATGACAAAAGAGGAGCAGGTTTAGGAAAAAAGAAAACAAATTCACTTACACCTATCAGAGACAGAGTGAGTACCTTCGGCAATGATGCCATTTGGCAATCTTACAAATCAGGAACTTACGAGGGAGGTCTCTGCTGTAAGATACTGCTGCTGCTAGGTATTGTCCATGTACGTTTGTAAACCATCAGGTTGCTGGCCACTCCCACACGTGTGAAGCGACTTGAGTAAAAATTACTCATTGCAGTAAGGTTTGGAATAACAGAGTATTTTATTTACTTAAAAAATTTCTTTAACGTTTATTCAGTTTTGAGAGACAGAGTGTGAGCGGGAGAGGGGCAGAGAGACGGAGACACAGAATCTAAAGCAGGCTCCAGGCTCTGAGCAGTCAGCACAGAGCCCGACCTGAGCTGAAGTAGGATGCTTAACTGACTGAGCCACCCAGGTGCCCTTGGAATAACAGAGTATTTTAGAAACACCTTAGGGGTGCCTGGGTGGCTCAGTCGGTTAAGCGTCCAACTCTTGATTTTGGCTCAGGTCATGATTTCATGGTTCATGGATTCACAAGCCCCACATGAGGCTTTGCATAGACTGTGGAGTCTGCTTGGGATTCTCTCTCTCCCTCTCTCTCTCTCTGCCTCTCCCCTGCTCACTCTCGCTCTCTATCTCAAAATAAACATTAAAAATTTTGAAGGAAAGCAAAAATAATATACAAACAAGGAAGAGGACAAAACATAAGAGACTCTTAAATATAGAGAACAAACAGAGGGTTGTTGGAGGGGGAGTGGGCTAAATGGGTAAGGGACATTAAGGAAGATACTTGTTGGGATGAGCACTGGGTGTTATACATGGGGGACGAATCACTGGAATCTACTCCTGAAATCATTGTTGTGCTATATGCTAAGTTGGATGTAAATTAAAATATTAATTAATTAATTTAAAAAAATTTTTTTAATTTAAAGAAACACCTTAAATGCCCATCAATATATGATTAGTTAAATGTCTGATCTCTTGTTTGCAATGGGTCAAATAGAAAGTCAGCATTTTGGATAGATAAGAATGAAATAGAAAAGACTAACTTAAATTTAAGTTCACAATTCTTTAAAATTAATCTCTTCTACTATACCTTTATTCACAGCAGACACAAAATAAGCATAACTTCAAGTGAGTGATCTAAAAATCATAAAACACCAAGTTGGCATGTGTTTTAAAGGTCTGAAAAGCAAGTTTAAGTATTAACCAAGTTCCATAAAAACCTTTAAATAAAGTCTAAGTCAACCAATACTTTTAGTACCTTAGGTTCATCAACTGTAATAATGAGAACTAAGGTTTATGTACCACTTTAGAGTTTACAAATTCTTTTTAACTTCTGGTGACCATTTAATCCTAACCACATGAGATATGTAGAGCAAGTGGAAATCACCTACCAAAAGGTGCGATGAAAGCTTTATTGTTGTTTCACCTTCAAGGCAAATTTTCAAAATTAACGATACCGACCATTTTATTCTTTCAAAAGAAAAGAAGTTTAACTCCTCTGGTTCCTCAAGCTGCAAGGGAGTTAATGAATGTTCCACTGTTAATTTAAATTTAAGTTAAACCTGTAACTTCCAAAAAAAGACACACAACTAGCCAAAATAAGGCAAAGTGGAAATCTTTGCAAAACCATGTTTCATGTCACTGCTCTGTCTCATCAAATCCTTTAATGTAAAATTTTATGTTCTAGTTTTTTGAGACAAATTCTAAAAATAAGCTAATGTATCACTGCACAAGACATATTTCAGGTAGATCCATACATTCTTATAGATAATACAACATTTTATCAAAGTAAAGTGTTCTGCACAAATCACTCTATGAAAGTCTTACAGACGTCTCCCAGCCCCTGGGACGTTTACTTACCTCCGAAGGCACAATGACGGATGGTTTCTTTTTCAGTTCCTCACATTTCCTCTTCTTACAGATCTGATGGCTATTCTTTCTGTTCTTACAGTAAGTACATTCACCACAATTGGTCTTCTGCTGGCAGGGCCCACACACCCCACACCGCTTTCGTTTCTTCTTTTCCAAAGTAGGTAGCAAAGTTGTATAGGAGGAAGGGGTGGCCCTGGCAATTGAACCTGGCCTAGATACCACTGTGGTATTGATGTCAACCATGCTGGTCACGCTGATCTGGGAGCTCCCTCCTTCCAATTTGCTGGGACCAGCCTGGGAGAGTTGGGTAATGCCCTGTGAAGCATGGAAGAGTCCTCTCTCAGGGGCTAAGGTGAACGCCTGAGTGTTAGCTGGCAGAAAGCTTATATGAACCTGCTTCTGATTTTCTATATTGCTAATAGTCATCACAGGAGGTACCGAACTTATCTCAGAGTTTAATGATGGCTGAGGAGTGTGACCTGAGCCCAAAGGCAAAATCTGCATTGCTCCCTGGACCTCAAGCCCATATGAAACAGTGCTCTGGGGCTCAGGCCATTCTGGGAGAACACTATAGGTAGCAATTGGGTTTAGCGGAGCAGGAACAAAGATAGGTGGGTCTGAGGCAGTACCGCCACCCATCCCAAGGATTTGTTGGTCTAGGATAGCACCAAAGACCTCTCCTTGGACTGGAATAGCACCAGGAAACTCTGGTGGGGCTGGGGTTTCATCCAGAGCCTCTCTGTGTACTGGGTTAGCACCAGGGACTTCCCATTGATGTGGGACAGCACTAAAAGCCTGTCCTAGGACAGGGGTGGTATCAGGAATTGCCTGTTGATCTGGGGTAGCTTTGAGTACCTCTTGATTATCTGGTTTAGCACCAAGCGTTTCTTGTTCAGAGCTTGCCAAGAGGAGTTTTATTAATGAGGTAGGATATATTGACCCACCAATGGACAAACAGTTTCTAAGGTCCAATTCAGGTATAACCTTATTAAAGCTGGAGGTGGGGTAGCAATCATGTTCACTTTTGATAGGATCCAGGTAAGAATCAGATAGCTTAAGAGATTCTACTCGTGAACCCAAATCTTCTAACTGAATGCTGGAGTTTCCTTCGTAAGTAACCTTGAGGGCTGCTCTTTGGAGCAAAGGAGCACACAGAGTGTCCTGAGCAAACATTCTAGGTGAATCACTTGTATCAGTCAATGTCTCTTTAGAGAATAGTCCTTCACCACCATGTGTCCCTTCCAATGACCCAGAAGGGATCTCTACTGCAGGACCACTGTGAGTGGAGATATTTATTTTGGTATCCTCCACCTTTTGGGACCAAGACTGGGTTGTCTCTTGGCTCTCACCTTCAATTAAAGATGCATTTTGTACACCAATTAGATTCTCTGTATCAGGAGCAATTAGGGGAACTTGGGTTGGAATTGAATCATTTTCTGAGTGTTTCACTCCTTTGTCAGTAACTACATTACAATCACATTCATGTTGCTTTTCTAAATGCTTAGCAGGTGGAATTTTCTTAGGTTTGGCTATGATCACTGGAGGTTGGGAGAGTCGTCTGCTAAGAGAGGTACTTCGGAGAGCCATTGTAAACCCATTGCAAGTTAAGGATTCTGGGTTCTGAAAAAGAACCTCAGTCCTATCCAAATTCATTCGTGCCGCTCCAGCTCTTGTCAGAAGGCTTCTGACTGGCATAGGTGTTTTGGGTTCTATTTTTTTCTTAACATCTCTTTCTTGAATTAATTGCTTTACTCCTTTTCCAGGGCTCACAGTCTTGACTGATGCCACATTTTTATTGGCTAGCTTAGATGTCTTCTTCAGTTGGCTGCTTTTCTTTCTGTTTAGATCTTCCCTCCTGATTAGTCTGGAAGGCCTTGCATGGCGGGATCGAGACATAGCTACAGAGTAGGAATAAATGAAAGGGCACAAGGAACAGAGTCATTGGTCCTTTGGAAAGTCTCGCCTCTGAGGAGAATCTGAATGTACCATGGTTGAGTTCAGCCCACAAAATTTTGGTCTGAAATAACAAAAAAAAAACATTGGAAGTGAGTCTTTTTCCTATGTATTCTCCCATTTGAAATAAAACACTAACAATTATTAATCAAAATTGGGAATGAGAATGTTTACTGCAAAAGAAAAATATAATAAACACAAAAGATACTAACATATCCTTTAAACCCCAGATTCACAAATAAAGCTCCTTTAATTACTGTGACAACTGATTTAGCTGATGAAGTTCTACGAACAGGGTAAGCATGTGGGTTATTCTACATTAGAAACCACAGTTGTTGTAGGTACATGTAGTTTAAAGATCAAATCCCAATCTTTACAAATTTTGGATACTTAAATTATCCATTAATCTTTCCTCAGCATATCACCACACAAGATGAGGTATCATCTGGTAAAACCAGAGGAAGAAGTTTATATAATTCAAGAAACTCTACTCGGAGATCTAGTAATATTAATACCACATTCCAATTAATAATCTACAAATTTTAAGCTTTACACATGCACACAAAAATGGCATAAAATCTTAGAGGAGTTAGTATTGACAGATTAGGTTACAGATAAGACTCACGGGTCCAACAAATATCTGTTGAGTACCTACTATGTATAAGGAAGGCATTGTGGTGGGCACTGCCCACACCCAGAAATGAGGTCCCTCTTTTCTCTTTCACCCGACTTAATCCAAAGACTGCTGGTTCTAAATCCCTTCTACCAAGGATCCCAAAAGTCTCATGATGAATGCCTAGGCAAGGAAATTGGAAATAAAGAGAAAATGAGATAATTAGAACAGTAAAGCATACTAGGCAAGCAACTATTATTTGAAAGGTAAGCAAGAAAAAGGAGAAAATGAAAGGGGACTAAGAGCTACCACTGTCTTTTGGTCTCCTTTGATTGCTTACCCTAACCCAAAATAAGACCAAACTATGAGCAAGAATGAAGCTCACCATACAAGATGTATCAGTCTATTCCCTAAAGATCACAGAATCAAGAGTGGGACAGCTGGGTTGGTGAGGATTCTTTAACGGTTAACACGTTGTTGGATTTGTAAGAAAATATGTTGTAGGAGAATAGTTACCAAAAACTTGGTCTGCAACCAAGTGATCAACAGTCTGTGGCAAAATCAGGGGCAAAAAGGGCAGTATAAAGTTTTTCCATAAAGTTGAACTTATTCATTTTAGACAACTCTTCCTTATTCTGAAATGCCTCCCTGTTTTCTCTCATTAAAATGTCCTTTCTTTTAGAAAAGTAAAAGTCCTTTATTTTTTTGAAAAGGTAGGGATAGATTTATTTTATAATGTTATTACTTGGCCAAGTAAAAACTTGACAGCCCTCTATCATTCTCAAGTTGTGCATTTGTTTTTGTTGCACTGATCTGATCCAGGTAATCCTGGGACACACTGGTGGGTTTAGTGGCTAGAGAGATGTGCCCCATCAGAAAGCTGCGAGTTTGAATTTGTGATCACCTGCTAGTTCCTTCCACATCCTATTTAACTGAATCAAGGTTTCTACATCTGAACTGAGGTCGTTTTGAGGTATCATTGGGCTCCTACAGGAAAAGCTTATGTGAGGTTGAGGAGGGAGCGGGGAAGGTAGGGGAAGGACTTTGGAAATAGGCAGACTTGGGTTCAGTTTCCAGCTCAGAAACATTACTAGCCACGTGATTCTGATAAATTCTTCAGTCTCTCTATACCTCAGTTTCCTCATGTGTAATAGAATAGGAAGCATAATAGTACTGACCTCACTGGGTTACCATGAGAATAAAATGAGATGAGCTGTGTAAAACTTAGCATAGTGCTGGCATATACTTAGGTGTTTAATAATAAATGGGAACTTAAAAAAATAAAGGCTGCTTATAACTCCAAAAAACAAAAACAGAGAGATAAGCTAAATGGTTATCATTATAGAATCAGTTTAACCCAGTCTGCCATACACTGCAAAACAAGATTTAGTTCTTTTGTTTCTATTATCACCTAACACATAGTAAGCTACACACTGCAATAAAAGACCCCAGAGCACTCATTGAGTTAAAGTCAAAGCATTGTGCCTTTAGGATATTTTTCTCGGGGCGCCTGGGTGGCTCAGTTGGTTAAGCGGCCGACTTTGGCTCAGGTCATGATCTCATGGTTTGTGGGCCTGAGCCCCATGTCGGGCTCTGTGCTGACAGCTCAGAGCCTGGAGCCTGCTTCAGATTCTGGGTCTCCCTCTCTCTCTGACCCTCCCCCATTCATGCTCTGTCTCTCTCTGTTTCAAAAATAAATAAACATTAAAAAAAAAAAATTAAGATATTTTTCTCTCTGTGCCCCTCCTGCACTTTCTATCTCTCAAAATAAATAAGTAAACTTTAAAAAGAAATAATGATAGCCTTTTTGTTTCTTTTTTTTTCTTTAAGATTTTATTTTTAAGAAATCTCTACACCCAGTGTGGGGCTCAGACTCACAACCTTGAGATCAAGAGTCAGAACCTCCACCAAGTGAGCCAGCCAGGCACCCCAAGACAGATTTTTGATTTTTTACTTAGTTTTTCCCCCAAGACAGACTTTTTAATTATTTTATTTTTTAATGTTTATTTATTTATTTTTGAGAGACAGACATTGAGTGAGCATGAGCGGGAGAGAGAGAGAGAGAGAGAGAGAGAGAGAGGAAGACAGAGAGTCCAATGCAGTCTCAAAGCCATCAGTGCAGAGTCCATGAGGGGCTTGGGGCTTGAACTCACAAACTGAGATATCATGACCTCAGCTAAGGATGGACGCTTGGCCAACTGAGCCCTCAGGCAAGTGCCCCGTCCCCACCTCAAGATAGACTTTTTAAATGGGCAGTGATAATACTAACTACAAGAAAAATAAGTTTGATAAATGTGTGCTAAATACAAACACTAGACTGGAGAATACTGGAGTTCTTGGTATCTAAGCTTACTGCTTTCCCCCTTTAAAAAAAAAAAAAGGGTTTTGGCTTGCACTAATTTTTTGGCTGTGAAAAACTGTTAGATATTTTCTCCAAAGACCATTGCTTTTTGTACCAGTATTTTTAGAAAACAAAAGACATTCCAATTCTAATCTCCAGAAAGTCAGCAGTCTTTATAAGGATGTTTTTTCAGATAGCAAAAAGCAATTCTTTCCATTCTTTAGAAATTCAACAATATCAGTATAAGCTTGCTTTATCTCTTGTATCAAGATTGCATTTCTAAAAATTATTAGGAGCATATAATCTAGGTATTGCAATAGGCCACGAAAATTAAAATTCACGTTATGTAGGCAAGTAATCTGGATATACCAGAAGGTGTCATGGGATCTGCCTTTGAAAGTAGTTTATAAATTGATCTCAGCCTCATATATTCTTTTATATTTTTAAATTAAAGTGCTTTAGAAATTCAGCCTTGTAATTAAGATAATGTTTACCATTCAAACCTTATCTCCTGAAAAAGAGCCTGCCAAGGAAATGGAAAAGGTATGAGCAACATGGATTGGGAAGATGTGGTCTCTTTAAATGGTAACAGCCTTTTTATGAGATCGTGAAAGAGGCCAATGACCCCTGAAAAACCCAACTGCAGGGGAGAAACCACTGGGTACCACCCAGCCAAAGAAATAGACAATCAGAAACAAAATAAGGGCTCCCACAAGATCCTAATTTTATCACCCAAGGCTCCAATGATGAAATGTGACCTTTTGTGATAAACTAAGTTATCCCCAGGGCTGAACTCTGGGAGGAGAGGCAACAAGCTTTTTTTGAAATTTGTGTGTGTGTGTTGGGGGGGGGGGGGGGGGGGAACAATGCAGTCCATTCTATTAAATAGGTTCCTATTTAAATATGAAGTTATCCCCACAGATCTCCTGAAAACTATTTTCCTTGTTAACCTATACACATTATTAAATACTCCATTTCCCCCTTTTTTGTTACTTTTATTTATTATAGAGTACTTAAGTCCTACAAAAAGGTATATTTACAACCAAAAACTAATTCCACTTCCATTTTTCATTTCTGATGAAAATTGACGTTTCAATATTTCTCAAAATCAATTTTATTCTACCCTAGAATATATTGAAGAGTTCTGAGTGCTACAGAGATAGATATAGGATAACACGATCAGAGCAGAAAATAAGAGAATAGTGTCTCTGTTATTAAATACAGATCATAGGTCCTAATTATTTGCAATTGATACTATTCTGTGGGTTCTTATTTTCCTGGAAGAGAAAACAAAAAGAAACAAGCAAACAAAACTCCCAACAATTGTGAGATATAAAACATTAGTTAACAAATCTTTTCACCACAGGGCACCACAAATAAAAATTCTTTTTACTAAAATATCCTTCTGATGTAGAGGACTAGAGCAGTAGGAGATTCAAGAGGCCAACACATAATTTGAAACATGAAAAGACATGATGCCAACCTAAAGTAGAGAGTATAAGGTTAAAGACAGAGGGAAGAAGTGGCAGGAGCAGGCAATAAATATTTGACTGTCTAAGGATTGACTAATTATTCACAATTTAAACTTAACCTAACCAAACTGGTGAACAAATAGGATCAGGTATTTTCCTCAATATTATTTGAGCTTACTAAGTACTCAATCTTTCCCTACAGAGGGCCTTTTTTATAATTACTGAAGTAATTCCCTGGTCTAGAAAATAAAAAGTGACTTCATGAACTATGTCAGTTGTCTGTAAAGGACAATATTGACAACAGCACCATGTCAGAAAATCTTCTCCCACCTCCATCCCTCCTCCTTCTTCTGGATCTCCCAAAGTCCCTTGGGCAGGAAGTGGCTGAACTGATGTAACCATCCAGCCCGCAAGTCAATTTAAAATTATATTGCAACCCTTCCCACTACCAGCAGTGGCCAAAAAAGTGGTGAGTATTTGCATTCATATGGCTGGAGGCAAAAGAAGCTCTGATTTCAGAGTCGCTCCATTCAGCTCCTTAGAATTTAAAGGCTACTGCACTTGACTGAGAAATACAAGACTTACAACATTTCTTTTAAAAGGTACCACCTGACTTAGTTTCCTCCAGCAACTAAGTTCTACATCTAAAGGAAGAGGAGGTGGGCGGGCGGCTTGCAGTTCCTAGATAGTCTTCTACCACAGGAAGTGTGAGAGCCCTCTGCACAAGGAAAGGCTGTTCAAGGAAACTCACTAGAATGCCAGCAGATTTAGTCAAAGGCTCCTTCCATATGTAAAACACCCCTGCTGCCCTGCAGAGAGCAAGAAAAAAAAAGGCCTAAGAGAGCCACAGAAAAGGGAAGGGAGAAGTTAAAATGGAGATGGAAGGATTCTTCCAAAAACAAGAAAAGTATAAAACACACTGGGAATAGTAAAAAGCATAAGAAGGAAGAAAATGTCTAAAGGGGAAGGGGGAGTGGGCGAAAAACTTAAGGGGAAGACTTTTGTAGTAATAAAGCTAGAATGTAAAAAAGATAACTGGGATCAAAACGCTGAAGACTAAAGGTAAAAAAACCTAGGGGAGAGAAAAAAGAAATTTAATTGTGCAGGGAAAGAAAAATAGATGCAAAGAGAGAGTGGGGGAGGGGATGGACAAACCAGATAAAGAAGATTGGAGAGGGAAGAGAAACAAAGAGCAGAAACAGTGGTGATCCAAACCTCAGACCCATCAATTCTGGAAAACCAGAGCTGAGTGCCATAGTTAATTCTCATTATAATGGTAAGTGATGGTCGCAGAGTTGTAAATCTGAGCTACTAATCTGTGCAAAGAGAAAGGGACGGGGTGTGCTAATAACTCCAGAATATCTTGATTCTGAAGTTTAACCGAAATCATAACCTGGCTTTAAACACTGTCAGAGGCTGACAACCAACCTATTTAAGATCCCTTACTTGGGGAGGGAAGTGTAACTCAAAACTGGTAAAATCAGGAAACACGCCCAAAATCACAGTGCCGAAGTCTTTCAGTTCTTGGAAATAATACGGACTAATCTCCAAGCATCTCCTTATCTATGCACCTATCTGGTGCACCACCCTTGTTTAATTGTAGTCATACATTCCTGATCTGCTCTAAATAATTCTTGCCCTAACTGGTTAACAAGCCCCAAATACATGTATAGATGCATATATATTTGGCATCTTGGGCCTTAAGAAACCATCGTCTTTATTTTACTATATATCGTCGGAGGGGGAGGAGAAGGGAAGGTGAGCACATTTCGTTCAGGGCAGACCTGAGGCTGCTACCCTACAGCGCCGCCCTTCAACTCATCCCGGTGCGGTGCGCAGCGCACCCGGCGGACACTAGACCGTGCACCTTATCTTTAACTCGCTTAAGTCTCGAAGCACTTAACCTTTATCTCTTCATAAGCTATTATACCATTACGTATTGTGCAGCTCATTTGGTGCCCGAGAGTGGAACCGGGGAGAAGTGGCACAGGGGTAACCTATGCAAAATGGTTAATTTGGGAAAATGACGAGTTGGGGGCGGGGGAAAGACTCCTAATCCAAGCAATTTTTGTTCTTGGTGATATATTCATTTTTATTGGGTCAGAAATGCGCAATTTGGGTTCCCCATTCACGTGGAAGGCTACTGGGGCGGGTGGGTAACCTCCTGACCACTTTTAGTGGAACTATACGGACTGCAAGTAGCCCTTCCAGAAGCCCTATCAGTTGAGGGTGTGGGTGAGAAGCAGGGCCGGGAAGGGAGGAAGAGAGGAGAGGGGGAGAGGGAGAGAGATCCAGCCCCGTCCCCTCACGACACGTGAAGTGCCTGCGGCCCTGGCCGGGACTCGGCCCCTCCCGGACGGCACCGCTGGTCGGAGGCACCCAGCTCTGCGCACCTCCCACCCCGGGGGCCAGCTCCCCGGACCCTGCGGGTGGGACTGACCAGACCGCAACGCCAGCGCGCTCCGCAACCCGGTGGCGCCCAAAAGAGGTTTTCAAAAGCCATTTTGACAGAACACTAATTCTACTCCCTATTCCCTACTTCCCGGATCGCTGTAACTCCAGGTCACCTCGGGTCAGACTCTAAAGTTTCATCTATGAAGTTCCTTCCCCGAAATGCTCAGGGAGGGAAGTGCCAACAGTTTCCCAAAGAAATCTGTCCCCTACACAAGCATGGGGGAGGGAGAAACCCTGTTTGGGGGTGCGCTTGATTGTGCGCCAGGACGGGCTCCTCACCCGCAACTTGCCCTAACTCTGCCTTCTCACCTTAAGGAGCCAGACCTGCGACTCTCCTACGAGGCGCATCAATCTCCGGCACTTTCAGGGATCCCCGCAGGCACACTTGCCCTCCCCCAAGCCCGGTTTGCGGCGGCGCCCGGGGTCCGAGCCCGCGGCGCCCCCGCCCCGCTCCCCTCGTCCAGCGCCGCAGCTGGGCCTCCGGGGCCGGCGGCCGCGTCCTCCGGCCGGGAGCATTGTTTACCACCCGCAACAAAAGCGCCCCAAGCGGCTCGGGGCAGGGGGTCGCCGCGGGGAGTGGGCCCACCCTAGCGGACCCGGAGGACCCGCGGACGCCGAGCTCCGGCCCCGACCCAGCCCTAGCCGAGTACCGCCCCTCGCACCCCCTTCCGGCCTCGGTGTGAGGGTCCCTGCAACCCTGCCCTCTGCCCCAGCCCCAACTCACCACTGGCCGGCGCCGGCTCCGAGGGCAGCGCGCGTGCCCCAGGCTCCAAGCCCGCACCAGCCCTCGGGTAAACTTTCCAACTCGCGCTGGTCCCCACAACTTGAGAGCCCAGAGTCTCGGCGGGCACGAGGGGCGCGAGCGGGCCCCGGGCGGACACCTACCGGCTGCCTGGCAGGGTCAGGGCCCGAGACCCTGGGGTGGGCGGCAGCTTCCCAAAGGTCCACAGAGGAGAAGCAGGTAGAGTTGCATGACTGGGGCGGGGCAGGGGGTTGTCCCAGGGGGCAGACCCGGGAGCCGAGGGGCCGGCGGCTGCGCGCACAAAGCAGTGCGGGAGCGGATTGCGCTGCCACTCCCCGCCAGGTCAGCCCCCCGGAGCAGTAGTGTCTCCCCAGGACAGACCTCTGGGAGTGAAGCAGGGGCTCTGCCTTTGCTGGACCCTGCACCGCTGAGCGAGAGTCAAAACGCGAGCTGGATTTCCCCAAACTGGAGCTGGACTCCCCTCTCGACCCTTACCCCTCCCCTTAGCCCTCCTCTCTCATAACACCTTGTGTGGTGTGTGTGTGTGTGTGTGTGTGTGTGTGTGTGTGTGTGTGTGTGTGTGAGATGTCAAAGGAGAGTATTGGATAGGGAGAGAGGTGTTAAGGTTTTCTTGTCATTATCTTTTTTCGGAGGAGTTCTTGGGCTGAGAGAAAAATTTTAGGGTTTCTAAATTGAATGTTTATAGAGAGATCAAGGGAGTGCCAGATCAAAGATGACACAATTGAGCAATATCTGGGTTGCAGACAATGGTAAACTGCCCTCAACACTAAAGAGAGGCCAGAGGACGGTTGTGTTTCCTTGACTCAACACTTGATGTCTGCAGATGTCATAACATTTTTTGTTAGCTATCTGGCCTTGTATGTTGAGGGTGGTCATATTCACTTTATGGATGAAAAATTGAAGACATCGGAAGAAGTAAGTTTTTAGCATTAAAAAGAATAACCAAGTGGCATTATGCCAAAATTAAGACTCAATGGGGCATTGGAATTTCTCCCTAAATGTTTGATGGCTGTTGCTTCTTCCAGCAGTCAGTCATTACACAGACAAGGAAATCCAGAGCTTTCATGGGCTCACTGTGGTAAGGAAAATGCTGTTCATGGAACTATCTTTCCTCCCAGGTCAAACTTCAACCGAAGAGAAAGATTCATTCTGTCATTGCCTTCAACACCATTCTACCCCCATTCTGCACATAATTTGTATTCTTATTATACTTGCTTTAATAAGCATAACCAGATTGTTCTTTTGAGATAGATTCCTAAACTTTCAACCTTTCTCACTGATTGATTCATTCAAATTTATTCTTCAGCCAGGATATAGGTATACAGAGATGAATAAAAATTGCCTCTTGCCCAGGAAGAACACACATTCTGGGTTGGCAAGCAGAGCAAATGAACACTACAGTGTTTTCAGTGCTACAGTCAGATAAATACGTTAGTTGGAGGAAATTTAAAATGTGGCTTTTAAAATAAATCTTATCTTAGGAGCCTGGGTGGCTCAGTCGGTTAAGCGGCCGACTTCGGCTCAGGTCATGATCTCGCGGTCCGTGAGTTCGAGCCCCGCGTCGAGCTCTGTGCTGACAGCTCAGAGCCTGGAGGCTGTTTTGGATTCTGTGTCTCCCTCTCTCTCTGACCCTCCCCTGTTCATGCTCTCTCTCTCTCTCTCTGTCTCAAAAATAAATAAACGTTAAAAATTTTTTTTAAAAAAATAAAATAAATCTTATCTTCAAAAACGGACTCTTTTCAATGTCTAAAAAAACCTAATTATTGGGGCGCCTGGGTGGCGCAGTCGGTTAAGCGTCCGACTTCAGCCAGGTCACGATCTCGCGGTCCGTGAGTTTGAGCCCCGCGCAGGCTCTGGGCTGATGGCTCGGAGCCTGGAGCCTGTTTCCGATTCTGTGTCTCCCTCTCTCTCTGCCCCTCCCCCGTTCATGCTCTGTCTCTCTCTGTCCCAAAAAAAAAAAAAAAAAAAGTTGAAAAACCTAATTATTAATACCTTGTCAAAAACAATCTCCTAGGACTTAGATGAAAAGAATGTTGGGAGAGTTTGACTCATAACTTAATCTCTGTAAAGAACAAAGAAGAAAGAACATTTGAAAAAGAAGAACAAAGGGGAAAAGATTATCATGAAATAGCAATATCCTGGCATTTGTCAGTTAACTGAAATGACTATCTTTAAAAAGTATTGAGGCACCCCTGGGTGGCTCAGTCCTATAAGCAGCCAACTTTGTCTCAGGTCATGATCTAGCCATTCATGAGTTCAAGCTCTGCTTAGGGCTCTGTGGTGACAGTTCAGAGCCTGGAGCCTGCTTTGTATTCTGTGTCTCCCTCTCTCTCTGCCTCTACCCTGCTCGCACTCTGTCTCTATCTCTTAAAAATTTTTCAAAATAATAAAAATAAAAACTATTGAAATGGGGACCTGGGTGCCTCAGTCTGTTAAACGTCTGACTCTTGATTTTGGCTCATCTCACAGACATGATCTCATGGTTCTGATCTCAGAGTCATGATCTCAAGGTTTGTGAGTTCAAGCTCTGCATAGGGCTCTACACTGACAGTGTGGCGCCTGCTTGGGATTTTCTCTCTCTCCCTCTCCTTCTGCCCCTCCCCCATGAGCTTGCTCTCTCTCTCTCTCTCTCTCTCTCTCTCAAAATAAATAAACATTAAAAAAATTTTAAGTATTGAAATGGGAAAATCACACAAAGATGTAGAAAAATATCTATGGTAACCCTCATTCTCTTCATTCCGTGAATGTTAGTTGAACCTATACTATGTGCCAGTCACAGTTCTAAATCTAGGGAAGCAGCAGTGAGCAAAATGAAACCTCTGTCCTTGTGAAGCTTGCATTCCATCATGGAGTGGGGTTGGGGCCGAAAATGAAGAAGTCAAATAAGCAAAATATATATAGTGCATCAGATGGTCATAGAGGGAGTGGGAGAAAAACAGGCAAGGGGACAGGAAGTGATGAGGAAAGCTGCAATTTAAAAAAATTTTTTTAACGTTTATTTATTTTTGAGACAGAGAGAGACAGAGCATGAACAGGGGAAGGTCAAAGAGAGGGAGACACAGAATCTGAAACAGGCTCCAGGCTCTAAACTGTCAGCACAGAGCCTGACATGGGGCTCGAACTCACGGACCACGAGATCGTGACCTGAGCCAAAGTCAGCCGCTTAACCGACTGAGCCACCCAGGCGCCCCAATGCTGCAATTTTAAATACAGCAGTAAGCTCATAGAGTAGGTCCGAAAAAGATAAGGGAGGGAGCTGGGGGGGATTTTATGTGTAGGAAAGAACAAGTGCAAAGGTCCTGAAGGTGGGATTGTTTTTGTGGAAATACAATAGTTTTCACTGTGTTTCACAACAGGAAGACATTGGAAACTCTATGTGCCTGTCAGAAAAAAAGTATAGATCACTCCCATTGGCCAAGTCTGGGATAATTTTGAATTTGGAAAAGAGATTTCCTCTGGAAAAACAAATTTGGGAGACATCAGCATGTAGATGATATTTACAGCCACTCTGGTATCTGAGTCTTAACATCTCACTGAACAACATTAGTCAATCTGATCCTATCCAAAAGGTGTCTGGGGGCACCTGGGTGGCTCAGTCAGTTAAGCGTCTGACTCTTGGTTTAGGCTCAGGCCATGATCTCACGGTTTCATGAGTTCAAGCTCCGAGTCAGGCTCTGTGCGGACAGCGCAGATCCTGCTTGGAATTCTCTCTCCCTCCCTCTTTCTCTGCCTCTCCCTTGCTCACGCTGTCTCTGTCTCTCTCAAAAATTAAATAAACTTAAAAATATATATATTAAAAAAAAGAAAGAAAAGGGGTCTGATTTGATATTTTCATAGAAACTGAAAGGTTGAACAATATATGAGGAACTAGACAGTAATATGAAATGTCTACTCAAGGAGAAGAAAAGGACGTGAAATTCTTTCCAGAACTCATTATCAAGGAATAAATGTTTAAGCAGTTTCCCACTTTCCTTACAGCTACCTCACCTTATTCTTCCTTAATAACAAAGCAAGAATTCCTGTCTTCTTCCAATCATCTCTCTAGAAAAGAGATTTATTTACACATATGTGGGTCCTGGAACTGTGTTGATTTAACTTCCTAAAGATATAACTAATTTCGTCTGCTATAGCTGCCCTGCTTACTAATTTACCTTAGGCAGTGCTGTAGGGAAAAAAATATATATATACTCTCCTCAAACACACATGCATATACACAGATACACATGCATCCCACACACAGTTTCTACCCTAAAGAAAATAATCTTGGGGCTCGTGGGTGGCTCAGTCGGTTAAGCCTCCGACTTCAACTCAGGTCACGATCTCGCGGAACGTGAGTTCGAGCCCCGCGTGGGGCTCTGGGCTGATGGCTCAGAGCCTGGAACCTGCTTCGGATTCTGTGTCTCCCTCTCTCTCTGCCCCTCCCCCGTTCATGCTCTGTCTCTCTCTGTCTCAAAAATAAATAAACGTTTAAAAAATTAAAAAAAAATAATCTTGATTCTCAAAAGTTTTTTAATTTGGCAATACTGGAAAAAGACAATCTCTTCAACAAACGGTGTTGGGAAAACTGGACAACGACATGTAAAAGAGTGAAACTGGACCACTTTCTTTTTTTTTTTTTTAATATGTTTATTTATTTTTGAGAGAGAGAGAGACAGAGCATGAGCGGGGGAGGGTCAGAGAGGGAGACACAGAATCTGAAACAGGCTCCAGGCTCTGAGCTGTCAGCACAGAGCCCGATGTGGGGCTCGAACTCACAGACCGTGAGATCATGACCTGAGCCGAAGTCAGACGCTCAACCGACTGAGCCACCCAGACGCCCTGGACCACTTTCTTATACCATACATGAAAATTGGGGTGCCTGGGTGGCTCAGTTGTCTAAATGTCTAACTTCAGCTCAGGTCACGATATCCTGGTTTGTGAGTTTGAGCCCCGCATTGGGCTCTGTGCTGACAGCTCAGAGCCTGGAGCCTGCTTCAGATTCTGTGTCTCCCTCTCTGCCCCTCCCCTGCTCACGCTCTGTGTCTCTCTGTCTCTCAATAATAAATAAACTTTAAAAAAATTAGGGGCGCCTGGGTGGCGCAGTCGGTTAAGCGTCCGACTTCAGCCAGGTCACGATCTCGCGGTCTGTGAGTTCGAGCCCCGCGTCGGGCTCAGGGCTGATGGCTCGGAAACTGGAGCCTGTTTCCGATTCTGTGTCTCCCTCTCTCTCTGCCCCTCCCCCGTTCATGCTCTGTCTCTCTCTTTCCCAAAAATAAATAAAAAACGTTGAAAAAAAATTAAAAAAAAATTATTAAAAAAAATTAAAAAAGAAAAAAGAAAAGAAACTCAAAATGAATTAAGGATTTAAATGTGAGTCTTGAAACCATAGCAACCCTAGAAGAGACCAAAGGTAGTAATTTCTCTGACATTGGCTATAGCAACATTTTTTAAGATATGACTCCTGAGGCAAGAAAAGAAAAGGAATAATAAACTATTGGGACTACATCAAAATAAAAAGCTTCTGTACAGCAAAAAAACAAAAAACAAAAAACAAAACAATCAACAGAATTAAAAGACAAGCTACTAAGTGGAAGAAGATATTTGCAAATGACATATCCAATAAAGGGGTATGTATCCAATATATGTAAAGGACTGATACAACTCAACACCAAAAAAACAAATAATCCACCTAATAAATGGGCAAAGTTCATGAATAGACATTTCACCAAAAAAGATACACAGCCAACAGACACATAAAAAGATGCTGGTTCATTTGGTAGAGCACACAACTTTTTTTTGTTTTGTTTTAATGTTTTTGAAAACATCTTTTTTTACATTTAAAAATTTTTTTATTTTATTTATTTTTGGGGGAGGGAAGGGGCAGAGAGACGAGAGAGAGAATCCTAAGCTGTCTCCACGCTGTCAAGGCAGAGCCTAATGTGGAGCTTAATCTCACTAACCGAACCATGAGATCATGACCTGAGCTGAAATCAAGAGCGGGACACTTAACTCACTGAGCCACCCAGGTGCCCAGAGCATGTGACTCCTGATCTCAGGGTCTTGAGTCAAGCCCATGTTAAATGTGGAGCCTACTTAAAAAAAAAAAAAAGAAAAAGATGTTCAACAGCACATCATCTGGGAAATGCAAATCAAAAGCACAATGATATATCATCTCACATCTGTCAGAATGGCTAAAATCAAAACACACAAGAAACAACAAGGGTTGGCAAGAATGTAGAGAAAAAGGAAGCCTCTTGTGCTGTTGGTGGGAATGTAAACTGGTGCAGCTACTGTGGACAACAGTATGGAGGTTCTTCAAAAAATTAAAAAAAGAATTATCATATGATCCAGTAATTCCACCACTGGATATTTACCCAAAGAATATGAAACATGAATTTGAAAAGATACATGCATCCCTATGGTTATTACAGCATTCTTACAATAGGCAAATTATGGAAACAGTCTAAGTGTCCACTGATAGATGAATGGATAAAGAAGAGGTCTCTCTCTCTCTCTGTCTCACACACACACACACACACACACACACACACACACACATACACGCATATACACAGGGAATATTACTCAGCCATAAAAAAGAACAAAATCTTGCCACTTGCAGCAACATAGATGGATCTAGAGAGTATAATACCAAGAGGAAGAAGTCAGTCAGAGAAATAGAAATACCATATGACTTCATTCTTATGTGGAATTTAAGAAACAAAACAAATGAGCAAAGGGGAAAAAGAGGGACAGAGAGAGAAACCAAGAAACAGACTCTGAACTATAGAGAACAAACTGATGATTACCAGAGGGGAAGTGGGTGGGGGATGGGTAAAAGAGGTGAAGGGGATTAAGTGTATACTTATAGCACTGAATAATGTATAAAATTGTTGAATCACTTTATTGTACATCTGAAACTAATATAACACTGTATGTTAACGATACTGGAATTAAAATAAAACCAAAAATAATAAAATAAAAAATTGGCAACACTGTCCTAGTATTGGTGAGGAATCCTGGTAGTATAAATGGCTAAGAAGACAAAGTATTTTCTATATGGAGCTCAGGGATGGATGGATGGATAGATAGATAGATAGATAGATAGATAGATAGATAGATGTAATGTAGGTAGGGGAGAGCTAATTGTCCCTTGGTGATCTAGCACAGCACATTTGCATGATCCTGGGAGATAGGAGGGGAGGCTGGGCAAGATAAATCTGCAGTAGTAGCTTAGCACTGAAAAAGAACTATGCTGTCAATTCTGCCAGGAGTTCAAGAGAGCAAGAAAAACTTAGAGCAAAAAAGACCCAAGGGAATTACTCGAGAATTTGCACTGAGCAAGTTTGCAGGAATTGGCATTTACTGGTCAATTTAATGGCAGACACAGAACTAAAATCTTTTTCTTACTCAAGTTTTAAAATTGAATTCAACAATTGTCAAGAATACACACGGTATGGGGCGCCTGGGTGGTTCATTCAGTTAAGCATCCCACTCTTGATTTCGGCTCAGGTCATGATCTCACTATTTGTGGGTTTGAACTCCATGTAGGGCTCCATGCTGACAGTGTGGAGCCTGCCCGGGATTCTCTCTCTCCTTCTCCCTCTGTCTCTGTCCCTCCCCTGCTCACGTTGTCTCTCAAGAATAATTTTTTTTTTAAATTTAAAAAAAGAATACACAGGGTACATAGAACACATAGTAGGTGCAAACCAAAAGACACCTCCATGGGGGAGGCAGAAGAAAGGAAATCAAAGTAGTAGAAAGAAGGAGAAGAAAATTGGGATTGCCAGAATTGTTTTGGAAGGAACTAGAATTACCATGTCTTCACACTGATTGTAAAGCTGAAGATATATTCTAGTTATAATGAAGAAACAAGATCTTTTGTATTATAGACAACTTCCAAAAGTACCAAACACCCAATGGAGAACTGTCTGCATGTGGTCAGGTGAGCCTGTTTTGGTGCAAGCTCCTTCCCTACTTCTCATGACAAGATTGTAGCCATTTGCTACATTTATGTCTTGTCCGGCAACTTCCGGCAACTTCATTGGTAACCTTTTCAACCCACTAATTTAATTCTTCTTTTGACCTCTCCCAAACTCAACCTGGAAGCACCCTCACTTGACCTTTACATCCCCCTCATCCCTTTTCTCTACTGCTTGCAAGCAGCAGAATTCTCTCAGACTTAGCCAGCTTCAAAATCTTAGGCCCTAAATCTGCCTGAAGTCTTTATTGCTCCTCAACAATCCCTGTTTGTGGAGATTTTTAGCCTCTTTCTGCCATGGGACCTGTTCTAAGCCTTCATTTTTTCCTCACCTCCAATGCTGCCCATAGCTCAGGCTGTCAAGTAAGGTCTTCAAGCAATAGATTTCTTACCTTTCCCACCCTTCCTCCGCAGTACTATTTCCTTCCTTAGCTGAAGTTTCTTGCCTTGTTATATGATTGTTCCTTAACTTCTCCCCCTTGAGCCCATAGTGTCCATGCTACCTTATTTAAGCCTTTTTTTTTTTTTTTTTTTTTTTACTGTTTTTGAAGAGCCCTTCTCTTAGTATCTCCAGTTCGTCTTCAATGCTCCATCTTCTCTGCTGTCTAGAGGTATTTTTTTTCCCCTAGGTAGGCTTCACACCCAGCACAGAGCCCAATATGGGGTTTGAACTCACAACTCTGAGATTAAGGCCTGAGCTGAGATCAAGAGTTGGAGGACTAACCAACTGAGCCACCCAGGCGCCCCAGAGTCTTTATGCGTATCATGCCTAGGTCACCCCTTTGCCTGATCTTGTTCTCCCATTTAACTTAAGTTCCATTTCTCTCCTTGACAAATGGTATTTCTTGCTTTTTCTTGTTCCTATAACACCTATTTATTCCTGAGTCCACTGACCCATTCCTGAGGTTACATTCACAACACAGTTTCGTTCTCCTTCCTGTGCACGCTTAATTTTGAAATGCCTCCATCCTGGAATTATGTAACACATGCAGTCCACCCTTGTTCTTCTCTTACACATCCAGCCAAAATACCTCACCATCTTCTCTCTCTTCTTCAGAGTTCTCTTGGCACTCACTGCAAGCACTTTAGGACCCGCAGAACACTTCCAAAGCTGGATCTCTAGCACAGAATGCTTTGCTCTGTGAACTCCAGCCCATTATCTCTCACCTCTGAAGCCATATGCAATGTTCCTGATCTGCTTTCCTTTCATTTTCACCTGAAACATGCTGGGACCTGCTCCACTCTGATGTTTCTCTGTGTCACACGAGATGACCCCTACTTATTAGGCACTTGAAAAGCAATTGACTGAATTATTTCTGGCCATTTTCTTCCTCCTCACTGAAGATTCGTTCAAAGATGACTTAATTACCCTGTGAGTCTCTCCTAACAAACTTATTTTGTCTGGCTTTGTGAATAGAAGGGATGGAATGGTTGGAACAGATACAGGTCTGCCTGGAATGTCATCCCTTCTGTTCTGTCTCTCCTTCCTCTATATTGCTCTTATTCTTGTCAGCCTGGCAAACTTATCCTATCTCTCAAAACCCACCTCGCAGAGCTCCTTGAAGCCTCACGTAATGACCCAGGCAGAATTAGGAGTATTGCCGCTCCCCTGACACTGCTTCTGTAGCATTTCCACATCAAGCACTTCTCACACACTCTAACCAGTTACCAAGTTGTACACCCTTCAAAGGGCTTATCTTTCATTTTATATTCCCAGTGCTTAGCGCAGGACTTGGCACATAGCAAATAACAAATAGCTCAAGAAATTTTTGTTAAATGCCTCCCTGGGGTCCTATCTAAACTCTAAGGCTGCAATCGCGCAATTCTATGTTGGCACAACTGAGACTAACTTCTTGATAAACTTCACAGTGTCACCATACCTTAAACATGACAGTAAAACACCTACACTAGGCCCACACAAAGCAGGATCTCTGTGGGTCCCTTTCCCATCGCCTCCCTTATATATAAGAAGCACTTCAAAAATATTTGTCTTTGCCTTGAAGATATCTGCAAGGTCCTTACCATCTCTAGAATTCTATTATTTAAAATCCAGGAGGGGCACCTGGGTGGCTCAGTCAGTTAAACATCTGACTCTTTTATTTTATTTTATTTTATTTTATTTTATTTTATTTTATTTTATTTTTTAATATATTTTTGAGAGAGAGACAGACAGAGCACAAACAGGGGAGGCACAGAAAGAAAGGAAGACACAGAATTCAAAGCAGGCTCCAGGCTCTGAGCTGTCAGCACAGAGCCCAATGAAGGGTTTGAACTCATGAGAGCCATGAGATCATAACCTCAGCAGAAGTCAGAGGTTTAACCAACTGAACTACCCAGGCGCCCCAAGCAACCAACTCTTGATTTCGGCTCACATCATGATCTCACAGTTTGTGAGTTCAAGCCTCATGTCAGTCTCTGTATGACTGTGTGGAGCCTGCTTTGGATTCTCTCTCTCTCTCTCTCTCTCTCTCTCTCTCTCTCTCTCTCCTCTCTCTGCTCCTCCCCTACATGTGTGCATGCTCTCTCTCTCTCTCTCAAAA
Organism: Neofelis nebulosa; assembly: GCF_028018385.1. NCBI lineage: Eukaryota > Metazoa > Chordata > Mammalia > Carnivora > Felidae > Neofelis > Neofelis nebulosa. Next base: position 34,246,901 of record NC_080794.1, on the reverse strand, counting down.
TAAATAAACTAAAAATAAAATTAAAATTAAAAAATTTTTAAAAATCCAGGGGCGCCTGGGTGGCTCAGTCAGTTAAGTGTCCGACTGACTCTTAATTTTGGCTCAGGTCGTGATCTCACAGTTTGTGGGATCAATCCCTGACTCAGGAATCCCATCTGTGATTCTCTCTGCCTCTCTCTCTGCCCCTTCCCTTCTTGCACTCTCACTTTCTCAAAGTAAATAAATAAACATTAAAACAAACTGAAATCCACTGACAACTCAGTTCCTTTAGAAAACTGTTCTTGAACAACTCCACCAAAAGTAGGTAGCCTCTGAATTATCATCCCTCTTCAGCATTAATGAAGAATAGTGTTGAACTTTATTAAGTATGTAAATATGTAACTGTTCACTAGTATTACATATGTCAATATTTTATTTCCCCAATTGCCTGAAGGCTTCAGGGCGACACTCATACTTTCTATTTCTTTTGTATTTTATCTTTCCATAGGACTTCATACTATAATACCCTCAATAAATATTGCTGACAGACCAAATATTGACTGACAGAAGCAATCGGATAATATCTCCAAAGTGTTTTTATCTTCTGGGACGAAAACAGTAAGTAAATCCATCAGTGTTATTACTGCTCAAGTGTGTGAATAGTAATTGCTACTGTTGATCGAGGACCATCTTTTTTTTTTTTTTTTTTTTTTTTTTTTCAACGCTTTTTATTTATTTTTGGGACAGAGAGAGACAGAGCATGAACGGGGGAGGGGCAGAGAGAGAGGGAGACACAGAATCGGAAACAGGCTCCAGGCTCCGAGCCATCAGCCCAGAGCCTGACGCGGGGCTCGAACTCACGGACCGCGAGATCGTGACCTGGCTGAAGTCGGACGCTTAACCGACTGCGCCACCCAGGCGCCCCTGATCGAGGACCATCTTTACAACATTACACTCTGTTCTCTAAATAAATATGGCTTAATTTGCAACTTAAGTGCCCCAAACTTCCAAGTTATCTTTCTAATGTTAAGTCCATTTTTGAGGTCCCGATTATTTCAACCTAGACCCTTTGTAGACCTTTTAAACTCAACATTTCCAAAGCTATATTTATTACTCTTTTTTCTTGCATTCTAATCACTGTAAGATTATTTTGTCTTTATTTTTATTTATTTTTAATTTTAAAAAGTTTTATTTATTTTTTTTGAGAGAGAGAGAGCACGAGTGGGGAAGAGGCAGAGAGAGAGAGAGAGAGAGAGAGAGAGAGAGAGAGAGAGAATTCCAAGTAGGCTCCACACTGTCAGAGCAGAATCGTGAGATGATGACCTGAGCTGAAATCAAGGGTCGGTTGCTCAACCGACTGAGCCACCCAAGTGCCCATATTTATTTTAAATTTTATTCCAGCATAATTAACATACAGTGCTTTATTAGTTTCAGGTGTACAATATAATGCTTCAGTAATTCCATGCTACTCAGTGTTCATCATCCAATACTGTATTATTCTTTTGTTGAAAAATTTTTAATGCTCATTTGTTTTTGAGAGAGAGAGACAGAGACAGAGAGAGAGAGGCAGCGTGAGTGGGGGAGGGGCAGAGAGAGAGGGAGACACAGAATCTGAAGCAGGCTCCAGGCTCGGAGCTACAGCACAGAGCCCGACGTGGGGCTCTAACTCCTGAACCACAAGGTCACGACTTGAGCTGAAGTCGGACACTTAACCGACTGAGCCACCCAGGTGAGCCTTATACTGTATTATTCTTAAAACACTCTTTTCCATTGGCTTCTATAACTCTTGTTTTACCCTCTACATCTTTAGCTACTTCCTAGTCTCCTTTGCCAGTCTTTGATTCTCTGTCTAGACATTAAGTGTTCTAGTTACCCAAGGCTGAATTCTAGGTTCTCACTTTCTCCTTAACCTTGATTTACTAATGTTATATCTTCAGCCCAGGCTGCTTCTTATATATTCAACTCTTTAGTATCTCTTCTTGGGTGTCTCTAAGGCCTCTGCATAGTCAATATGGCCCAACCAAGTAACTCATCCTTTCCTCTGTCCTTCCACTTTGCTCTAAACCAACAGTAAACTGATTCTCTTCTAGTGATCCCTGCCTCGGTGGGGAATCCATAAAATTATGTTAACAGGAAACTAGGAATTATCCTTGACATCTTCCTCTCCCCATTGCCCTATTGAATCCCTTGCCAAGTCTCATCCATTTTATCACTTCAGAGTCCATTCATCCATTTCCCTCCATTTCTGTGGCCTTTACTCTAGACTAAGCACCACATCTTGCAATAGTCTACTCATATCTGCTTTTGTCTCTATTACATTATCCAAGCTATGGGCAAGGATCTTTTTTGAAATGTACACCTGACCATTTCAACCACAGCTTAACACTTTGGCTTTGTGTTGCTTTTAGGATAATGACAAGACCTCCACAGTGACTACAAGGCTTCTAGTGGCTATAAGATTTTATATATATATATATATATATATATATATATATATATATATATATATATATGTTTTATTATTTATTTTTGAGAGAGAGAGCCTGAGTGGTGGAGGTACACAGAGAGAGGGGGACAGAGGATCTGAAGTGGGCTCTGTGCTAACAGCAGAGAGCCCAGTGAGGGACTCGAACTCATGAACTATGAGATCATGACCTGAGCCAAAGTTGGACACTCAACCAACTCAGCCACCCAGGTGCCCCTAGATTTGACCTATTTCTCTATTTCATCTTATATCACACACTTCCTAGTTCTTCCTACTCTAGTCACAGTGGTTTTCTTCTATAGTTGCAAACCAATAATTTTGTTCTTATGAACCAGTTAATTTCATTTGCAGACAAGTTTCATTGTAGGCTGGACAAACACTTTGACACTTCTCCAGTCTAGCAGCTCCCTCTATTGTCTCATACATTTGTCAGCATAGGTGACCTGCCTGATCCCTGGAAGGCATTTGAATTCTTGACCCTTAAAGGACATAGTGTAGTCATGTATTTGAGGTTGTGATCAGACCTTTGAAAACACCAGCTCTCCTACCAGAGGCTCTGTTTCCTTTTTGTGGAATGCTTTTTCTTATGCCTTTCCTCAGTTAAGCCCTTGTCATCCTCCACTTCTGAGTTTAAGCATCACTTCCTTCCTCAAAGAAGCCTTCTCTAAACTTATTTAGGTCAATGGGGCACCTGGGTGGTGCCAGTCTTTGAGCCACCTCAGTGGCTTGAGTGTCTGACTTTGGCTCAGGTCATGATCTTGCAGTTTATGAGTTGGAGCCACACATCAGGCTCGTTGCTGTCAGCCTGTGGGGGCAAAGCCCTCTTCAGTTTCTCTGTCCCTTTCTCTCTCTGCCCCTCCCCTTCTTGCATTCTCTCAAAGATAAATATTTTTTTAAAAAAAAGTAAATTGTTTTAGGTCAAATTACTTTTTTATGGTTTTATATCACCATGTACTAAACCTCCTCTCAAACGTACTAATCTCAGTTTGAATTTTACATGAATTGCTGTGATTATTTGATTAAGATCTGTCTTTCCCACTGGAGTATAAGTTCCCTGAAGGACATGGGCCAAGCTTTTTTCTTTGTTTTTAAGGTTTTATTTTTTTATTAAAATGTTTTTAATGTTTATTTATTTTTGAGAGAGAGAGAGCGAGCATGAACAGGGGAAGGGCACAGGGAGAGAGTGGGGGGAGACACAGAATGCAAAGCAGGCTCCAGGCTCCGAGCTGTCAGCATAGAGTCCGATGCAGAGCTCAAACTCATGAGCTGTGAGATCATGACCGGAGCCAAAGTTGGACGTCTAACCGACTGAGTGCCCCAGGTGCCCCATTAAGGTTTTATTTTGAAGTAATTTCCACATCCAACATAGGGCTCGAACTTATAACCCTGAGATCAAGATGGACCATGTTTTTATCAACTATTGTATCTCTGATGCCTACCATCTGTACAAGAAATACCTATTGAATGAATGAAAGAATAAATTAGGCCAGTTCTGTAAACAACTTCTAGTTCATTGCTATATCTAATTGTAACTACATTGACATAATGCAATTCCTCTTCTGCAATATTCTTTCTCCTACAACTGCCTGGAAAACTCTTACTCATTTTTCAAGGCTCAGCTCAAGTCTCTTTTCCTAATCTCCTCACTCCTCCCATAGAATTTGTCTCTCCCCTTTCTGCCTTATAGTACTCCATGCATACTCCTAATATAAAATAGGTAACTGACAAATTGTGCTCACTTTTTGTAGCTGCTTGCTCTCTTACAAAAGACTTTGTAGAAATGTTGTCTTATTAATTTGTATATCTTGGTCATCTAACATAATGCCTGGAACACAGTAGGTAGACAGTGGATGTGTGTTGACTGAATGAATATAGATCTATTCTGTAGGTCTAGGGGTGTACATACTAAGGAAGTGAGAGGAATATAGCACCTAATATGTGCTGAGCACTGCAGTAGCTCTTATGCCTCAATGATCTCATGTGATATTTGCATCACATGGAGGGGATCACTCACATTTTACAGATTAGAAACTGATACTCGGAGGGGCGCCTGGGTGGCGCAGTCGGTTGGGCGTCCGACTTCAGCCAGGTCACGATCTCACGGTCCGTGAGTTCGAGCCCCGCGTCGAGATCTGGGCTGATGGCTCGGAGCCTGGAGCCTGTTTCCGATTCTGTGTCTCCCTCTCTCTCTGCCCCTCCCCCGTTCATGCTCTGTCTCTCTCTGTCCCAAAAATAAATAAAAAACGTTGAAAAAAAATTAAAAAAAAAAAGAAACTGATACTCGGATATTTAGTGAGTCCTTAAGATCATTATCTAAGTAGAGAACATTCAATGCTTTGGTTCTTTCTTATTCTACTGTGTTGTTAGAAATTAATGTGCAACAACTATACTTAAATTAAAAAAATTAATGTGAAGATTTGATGGGCTTCAGAAAAAGACTTGACTCAAAAAATGTCAGTTTTGGGGCACCTGGGTGGCTCAGTCGGTTAAGCGTCCAACTTCAGCTTAGGTCATGATCTCACGGTTCATGAATTTGAGCCCTGCGTTGGGCTCTGTGCTGACATCTCAGAGCCTGGAGCCTTCTTTGGATTCTGTGTCTCCCTCTCTCTCTGCCCCTCCCCACTCGTACTCTGCCTCTCTCTCTCTCTCAAAAATAAATAAAACATTTAAAAAATTAAAAAAAAAATAAAAATGTTGGTTTTCATTTTTTCAAATACCAGATTATTAAAACCAAAATAAAAGAGAAATCTGAAGCAATTTCCTAAAATTTCTGCTCTCCTTATTAGCTTTGACCTTATGTTCACAAACTTTTCTCAACTTCACATTAGCCATGGAAATCTGATGTCACAACTTTAGAATATCTAATATTATTTCTAGAGTTGAGCAGCACCTGGCCAGCTCAGTTGGTAGAGCATGTGACTCTTGATCTCAGGGTCATAAGTTCAAGCCCCACATTGGGCATGGAGCCTACTTAATTACAAAGAAAAAAAGAGTTGAAAATATTAAGAATTATGTTCATCTCATGCAATTTCTTAATATCTAATTAATTAATATCTAATATCTAATAGATCAAAAATATAACCAAAGTATGTTTTAGAAAATATCCAAACCATAAAAAAAGTGTATAATGAAAAGTAAAAGGTACAGGTCTCCTAAGTTTCATCAGTCCCATCCCCCAGAGGTAATCACTGCTAGACAGTGTCTTGTGTATCATTTCAGAAATAGTTATGGCATTTCTTCTGATATACTAAAATACGCTATATGCATTCCATATTGGCATTCCAATTTCTGCCTATTTCACATAACACGGTGGTGCATGTGGGGGTGGGAAAGTTTTCAAAGAAGGCTTTTCAGGTAGTTATTGTTATATATGGTCTACATGGTATTCATATATTGTCATATTAAAAAAAAAAAAAAGCTTTGTCAAAACTTTGTCCTTTGCCGGAGATGCCTGGCTGGCTCAGTCAGTAGAGCATGCTACTCTTGATCTAGGGGTCATGAGTTCAAGCCCCTCTTAGAGAGTAGAACTTAAAAACAAAACAAACTTTGTTTTGGTATTTTGTATGTTTTCACTCAAATTCTGCATTATACACACAGTGTTTATTTGAAAATTATTTTGGCTTGGGTGCCTGGGTGGCTCAGTTGGTTGAGTGTCTGACTTTGGCTCAGGTCATGATCTCATGTCTTGTCCTGAGACAAGCACATCTGGCTCTGTGCTGACAGCTCAGAGCCTGGAGCCTACTTTGGATTCTGTGTCTCCCTCTCTCTCTGCTCCTCTCCTGCTCACACTTTTTCTTTCTCTGTCTCTCAAAAATAAATAAACATTAAAAAAAATATTTTGGCTTTTTTTTGCTGTTGTTTTTGTATTTCATCTTTTTTTTTAGACTGAATTAATTAACTAATTAATTTAGAGGGCACAAGTGAACAAGGAGTAGAGACAAAGGGTGAGAGAGAAGCAGAGCTCACCCAGTGGGGCTCATGTTCACCTGAAGCAGGGCTGGAACTCACAAACCGTGAGATCATGACCTGAGCCAAAGTCAGATGCTTAACCGACTGAGCCACCCAGGCGCCCAGTTGTTTTTTTTTCTTTTTTGTCTTTGTGTTTTGTTTTTTGTTTTTGTGCTAACATTTCTAACCTTTCTGTGTCTTAAGCCAATTCCTCTTTCTGTCTTCCTTATTTTGTTAGTGATACCATCAAGTCTGTTAATCACTCTAGCAAAAAGGTTTGCAGCAGCTTTGGCTTTTCCTCCATCAATTTCCTTTTAGGTCGCTATGTTTTTACGCTCCTATCAGCCCTCTTTTTTAATTAATTAATTTTTTGAGAGAGAGAGAGAGAGAGAGAGAGCACAAGTGGGGGAGAGACAGAGAGAAACTCCCAAGCAGGCTCCTGGATGTCAGTTCAGAGCCTGATATGGGGCTCGAGCTCACTGATCTCATGAATTGTGAGATTGTGACGAAATCAAGAGTCAGACACTTAACCAAGTGAATCACCCAGGCCCTCTTGCCTGGATTGTTGCAAAAGCTTCCCAACTGGCTTCTTTATTAAGGATCTGTCAGTATCTCCCTTCCCAAACATTCTATTCATCTCTTCCAGATTAACTTTTCTAAAATCGAGCTGTCATCAGCTTCTTATTATCCATTGAACTAAGTCTAAACTCTTTAGCCAAAGATTAAACCACTTCATGATATAGCCTTGACCTACTTCTCTAACATTATTGGTCAGTAGTCTGCCACACAAGTGTTGGGCCATCATGGAGAGGGAATCAAAGATCGACAAACTGGACTATTCCTTGTTTCTTGAACAAGTTCAGTTTTCTTATTCTGTGTGTGTGTATGTGTATATATGTTTGCCTTAGTCCATGCTTAGCCATGTCAAAGGACAGTTTAATTATCTCCTTCCCTGTTGACCACTAGCCAATATGATCTTTCTCCTGCATCCCCACTTTTATTTGTATTATATGTATTTTACTATTAGGTTCACATTCATTCCATGAAATAATACATTCTCTGAGGAAGTGGATTGATTTTTCTCTACTTTTTTAGCCTCTGGCTACTAGTTGCTAGATATTCTAAAAGTGAAAGACAGAGAGAAAAGATTGGTCTTTGGCATGCCTGGCTGTCTCAGTTAGTAGAGCGCACAACTCTTGATCTTGGAGTTGTGAGTTCGAGCTCCATGTTGGATGTGGAGATTACTTAAAAATAAAATCTTTAAAAAAATGATAAAAGAGGGGTGCCTGGGTGACTCAGTCAGTTAAGTGTCTGACTGTTGATATTGACTCAGGTCATGATCTCATGGTCCTGAAATTGAGCCCTGTGTTGGGCTCCACACTGAGCATGGAGCCTGCTTGGGATTCTCTTTCTCCCTCTCTCTCTCTCTCTCTGCCCCTCCCTGATTGGCACATGCTCGCTGTCTCTCTCTCTCTCTCTCTCAAAATAAATAAATAAACTTTAAAAAAAAAGAAAAAAAGAAAAGCTTGGTCTTTAAGTAGATCTACCATCATGTATCACCTATTCAGTGTCAAAGGACATACCCAATTAATGAAACAGATGAGTCCTAACGTCATTTGAGCTTACATTCTAGTGGAGGGAAACTGATATGGAAACATTTTATATATAACATAAATCTTGTATATAATATATATGGAAAGCTGATAAATGCTATGGAAAATATCTATTAAATTAAAAAAAATTAATGTTTATTTATTTTTGAAAGAGAGAGAGAGAAAGAGAATGCGAGTGGGGGAGAGGCAGAGAGAAAGGGAGTCACAGAATCCTAAGCCGGCTCCAGGCTCTAAGCTATCAGCACAGAACCTGACGTGGGGCACAAACCCATGAACTGTGAGATCATGACCTGAGCCCAATTTGGATGCTTAACTGATTGAGCCACCCAGGTGCCCTTTATTAATCTTTTTTAATGTTTATTTATTTTTGAGAGAAAGAGAGAGTGAGTAGGGGAGGGGCAGAGAGAGAGGGGGAGACACAAAATCTGAAGCAGGTTCCAGGCTCCAAGCTGTTAGCACAAAGCCTGATGCGGGGCTCGAACTCATGGACTGTGAGATCATGATCTGAGCCAAAGTTGGACACTCAACCAACTGAGCCACCCAGGCACCCCTGTGGAAAATATTTAAATTAGAGTCACATACCCTACTGACTGAACCAGCCAGGTGCCCCAGAAAATTTTATTTCACTTTTTAATCTATTTCTAAAGATTATTATTATTATCATTATTATTATTTTAAAGTTTACTTATTTTGAGAGAGATAGAGCGGGAGCAGGGCAGGTATAGAGAGGGAGGGAGAGAGAGAACCCCAAGCAGACTCTGTTAAAGGGGGCTTGACCTCACAAATCATGAGATCATGACTTGAGCCAAAATTAAGGGTCAGACACTTAACAGACTGAGCCACCCAAGCACCCCTAGCATGAGACTTTTGATCTCGGGGATCGTGAGTTTAAGCCCCATGATGGGTGTACAGTTTACCTAAAAATATATAATAAATATAATATAATAAAAATAATATAATAAAAATATAATAAAACTGTGAGGTTGGGTAAGATCTAGAGTGAGTGTGATTATAGAAGAGGCCCGCTGACTGAGCCCTGGGACACCATAACATCTGTAGGTTAGGTAGTTTAGTAGTAACCGGTTGCATAGATGGAAAAGAAATAATTGGATGTTGGGGTGTCTGGCTGACTCACTCTGAAGAGCATGTGACTCTTGATCTAGGGGTTGTGAGTTTGAGCCCCACATTTGGTGTAGAGATAAACAAACAAATAAATAAATAAATAAATAAATAAATAAAGGATGTTGAAATCACTAGACTTGTCAGTTATCATTTATATCAACTTTCCATCCTTCATCTGGATTGAGTTTTGGAGTTGGGAGCCATTAAATGATAAGCTGAACCTGTAAGGTACATCTCATTGAAAATGGAAACGGAAGAGAAGAGATGTACCAGTATAGCCTACAGGCCTGGGGGAGAAATCCACATTAGTACTAGGAATTGGGGCAGTTTTGCTAGTTAGGTAATTTCTCCTTTGTTGTTACATTAAAAAAAAATGTAAGAAGCTTTCTCTTTGTATTTTTTTATTGTGTAAAATACACTTCATTTAAAATCTACAATTTTAACCATTTAAAAAAATTTTTTAATGTTTATTTATTTTTGACAGAGAGAGAGAGACAGAGCCTGAGCAGGGGAGGGGGGCAGAGAGAGAGAGAGGGAGACAGAATCCAAAGCAGGCTCCAGGCTCTGAGCTGTCAGCACAGAGCCCGACACGGGGCTCAAACTCACAGACCATGAGATCAAGACCTGAGCGAAGTCGGTTGTTCAACCAACTGAGCCACCCAGGCGCTCCTTAACCATTTTTAATTGTACAATTCAGTAGCATTAATTACATTTACAGTGCAACCATTCCATTTGGGGAGCTTTAGTTTCTACACATTAGACATGTAACATATAAATAATGATATTATTATATAGGTCTGAATTTTCTGGCAGAAACTGAAAATTGGGAACCTGGAGGAAAATGAATTATAAATCTGGACTCATTACTAGTGACTACATGTGTCTAGAAAGATCTTGCAGAAGCATATTCATAGAAAGAGAAAGAGGAGACTGGTGCCAATAATAAGAAAGGTTGGAATAACTATTGAAGAAAATTCTAATATCGTTTCTGAAAGAGACAAAACAAGTTCAGAACAACTTTGGTCATAAAGAATAGGAATGAATTTTGCCCAGCCTGGAAGTGATGAGGGGCTTACAGTGAGAGAATAGTGCCCCTCACCTGGGTGGCTCAGTAGGTTAAGCGCCCGACTTCGGCCCAGGTCCTGATCTCAAGCCCCCCCGCGTTGGGCTCTGTGCTGCTCCGAGCCTGCTTCGGATTCTGTATCTCCCTCTCTCTCTGCCCCTCCCCTACTCGTGTTCTTTCTCTCCCTGTCAAAATAGAAAAAAAAGAAAGAGAGAGAGAAATAGTGCCCTTAAGGAGTAGTTAAGTAGAAGTCTTGGAGTTAAGTCTCCAGTTGCGGGGAGAAGCAACTGGAAAGTTCCTAAGATTTTATGGCAGAGACTGGGCTGGTGGGGAGCAGAGTTCGGTTAAGCAGAGGCATAGATTCAGAAACGCTGGACAAGCATAGTAATTGTGTAATTTGTAGGGCCCCAAAGAAAGCGCAATCTGCTTTAGCAATATTTCTTTGACTGAGGTGATGGGGTGGCGTGGAAGCTTAATAGGTGGTTAGGGAGAGTAGACACCGAGGTTCAGTGGGAAGCTCTGAGAAGGCAGAACTGATTTGGCGGGAGATGGTGCAATTTCAGAGGTTCCTGGAAAGAGCAGTGAGGAACCAAAGGTTGTTTCTGGAAAGGATTCATCTGAGCTAGGGCAATTACAAGTCAATGGACGGGGAGAGCTTTCTGAGGTGGGTTTTGGTGGGACCTTCTCGCTGGCCACGCTTTCCTTCTTCCATCAGAACAGAAGAGGCCTGGTAAGCGAGGCCGGGAGGAGGGTCTTGGGTGAGGCTGGACGGGGGAGGTGGCGAGCGTGGGTGACTCCCACTCGTGGCGCGGGCCCAGGCCCCGCCCCTGGTGTACGCCATCAGCCCGCGCCGCGCCGCTTGGTGTTATTCCGTCCCGCCCGCGCGGCGGTCGGTGCTCTGTCACCGCCCGCTCTGGTCATGTCTTCAGCCAGTGGCTTGTAAATTGGCGACCCGATTTCCCGTCGCGGCCCTGGTCCTGATGGCGGCGGCCGCGGCCCTGGCAGCGGCCGATCCCCCTCCCGCGATGCCGCAAGCGGCGGGAGCCGGAGGGCCCACCGCCCGCCGGGACTTCTACTGGCTGCGCTCCTTTCTGGCCGGAGGTGGGTGTCAGCCGAGAGGAGCCGGCGCGCTCGGGTGGCAGGGCGGGATCCTGGGCAGATCCGGTGTTTGCGGCCGCGATGACATTCTTGGACTCTGGCTGCTTCAGTGCCCTGTCGGTTGTTTGCACTGACCTGTTGTAACTCTTTCTGATAACCACTTGACTAGTGACAACAGGATCCTGGGGAAGAAGGGCCTCGAGCGGTCTGGGAGCGGCTGGGGATGTGGACGGGCCGAACCAAGCACCCATTCTTCGGGGTGGGAAAGTAGGGGAAAGAGCGGAGTGCCAGGGTTTCAGTGAGACATGTTGGGCACCCTTTTCTTTTACAAGGACCATAAATGACCCATTGTAGAGTTGGATTTTGCTGTTTGCTTTAAAGAAAACAAATACTGGAGGTCAGCTTTTTAAAGATGATGAGGGAAATTGTGTAAAACTGTCTACAACCAAAACTGCTTCCAGTGATCCTAGTAAACTGCTCTATAGTTACATGATAGGTAGCTGGTGCAGCCCTTCTATCTCTGTTACTGTGAGGCCAGAAAGTTCATAATTGTCTCTCAGAAATTTCCTCTGGCTTACCATAAAGAAGTCTTTCAGTCACTGCCTTCTCTTAGTTATTGTCCGGGTTGTCAACACTTTATTACTTGTTAAGGCTGGGAATTTAAAAAATTCCACGCTATGAGGGCTTGTGGAAAGAATATCTGTAGGCAGCAGTAGTATTAATAATTTAATTATTTTGTTCTTCTGATAAAAACGACATTCATTCATTTATACCAGGAATGAGTGCCTGCTATGTGCCTGCTACATGGTCAGTGTATACCATGGAACAAAACAAAGCTCCTGGAGTTTAGGTTGATTGGGGATTTGAGGGGAGAAAGTAAGTTACATAGTATGTTAGAAGGTGATGAATGCAATGGGGAGAAGTAAAAGGAGAATGGGGCAAGGGAACGCAAAGCTGAGTGGGTGCAGTGTTAAATAGGACGGTCATAAATCTCTTGGAGAGAATGACACTTGAGCGGACTTGAAGTGAGAGAGTTGAGCAAGTTGATGTCTGAAGAGGAGCATTTCAGGCCAGAAGGAAAGCCATGTAGCTGGAGCCAAGTGGTGTTGATGGGGGAAGGAGGTTAGAGGTAATGGGGAGGCAGAATGAAGAGCTATGCAAGCGATTGTAAACATTCTGACTTTTAGGGGCGCCTGGGTGGCTCAGTCGGTTGGGCGTCTGACTTCAGCTCAGGTCATGATCTCACCATCGGTGGGTTCAAGCCCCACCTTGGGCTCTGTGCTGACAGCTTGGGGCTTGGAGCCTGCTTTGGTTTCTGTGTCTCCCTCTCTCTGCCTCTCCCCTCTCGTGCTTTGTCTCTCTCTCAAAAATGAGTAAACATTAAAAAAAAAAAAAAAGATTCTGACTTTTACTTGCAGTGAAGTAGGAACTGCCAAACTGTTTTCTAAAATGTATTGGTATTATCAGAGTTTGTGTCCTCTGTGTTTGTGTATGTGTGTGTGTGTGTGTGTGCTTTCCCTTTAAATAGGTGTTTAATGGTATCTAATTGTAGTTTTAATTTGCATTTGCCTGATAACGTATGATGCTGAATATCTTTTCATATTCTTTGGTCTCTTATTTGGTAAAGTGCTGCTTCAAATTTTTGGTAAGTGTGAATAACTTTGAAGATTGTATAGGAATTCTTGGTTCAAGTGATAAGAAAAAAATACCATTGGGCAAGTTATTTAGCCTCCCTGTGCCTCAGTTTCCACATCTTTTATTTTATTATTTTTTAAAGTACTTTATAATCTTTTTTTTTTTAATACTTGTTTATTTTTGAGAGAGACAGAGACAGAATGCGAGTGGGTTAGGAGCAGAGAGAGAGGGAGACACAAAATCCAAAGCAGGCTCCAGGCTCTGACTGTCAGCACAGAGCCCGAAGCAGGGCTCGAATTCACGGGCCATGAGATCATGACCTGAGCCGAAGTCGGACACTCAACTGACTGAGCCACCCAGGTGCCCCTGTTGCCACATCTTTTAAGTGGGAAAAGGATAGTACCTACCTCAGAAGATTGTAATGATTAAATGAGATAGTACCCATAAAAGCTTTGGCATAATGCCCTCAGTTAAATCTCTTAGCCTAGTACCTGGTATAAAGTAAACATTCAATACTTGTTAACTGTTATTGTTGATTAGCAGCAGTGTTGGACAAATAACTTCATTTGCTCAAAAGGAAGATAAAAGCTTCATGACCTAACTCAGTGGATTGTTGTGATGATCAACTGAGCTATAAAGTAATGTGACGAAATGAATTAAGATACTATCAAAGAAAACTACTTACTGCACGCATTCCAAATTTTATAATAATGACTGAAAAGATAATATAACAAAATATTCTGAAACCAAATATACCCAAATGCAAAATATTTTTCATTTATCCTCAATTTGAGGCAGCCATGACTATTATTTTCATTAGTTAAGATAAGAGAAGCTTGTAATATATAAAGCTTATATGTGAATTTGAATACGATAGGCATTTTATTTTTAGATATCTCAGATTATGGATTTTAATATTAGTTACATGCTAGGCTATTAAGTAAATATGAGTGATTTTGTCTTACATTTTAAAAAGTTTGTAAAGTAAGAGTCTATGTTCATTCATTAAACAAACATCTTTTGGGTGCCTATTATGTGCCAGGCCCTGTACTGGTCTTTGGGGATATAGTTCTAAAGGAGACCCACAAAATCCCAGTCCTTTTGTACCTTCTGGATCAAATATGCAATGGTGAAGAGCTTAAAGTAGTCACAAAAAGATACCAAAGAGTTTTAATCCATCATTTTATAATGATAACAGCCTATTTTATCAAGTGCTTACAACATGTAAGGTACTTTACAAAATTGTCTAATTTGGGCTACTATACCAAAAATACCATAATTTAGATAGTTGGCTTATAAACAACATTTTTTCTTCCTTCCTTCCTTCCTTCCTTCCTTCCTTCCTTCCTTCCTTCCTTCCTCCCTCCCTCCCTCCCTCCCTCCCTCCCTCCCTCCCTTCCTTCCTTCCTTCCTATCAACCTGGAAGCTTCAGACATTTATTTCTCATAGTTCTGGAAGCCAGGAAAGCCAAATCATGGTATCAGCAGATTTGGTGTCTGTTAAGGACCTGCTTCCTCATAGAGGGCACCTTCTCACTGTGTTTTCACCTGGTGGAAGGGGCCAGGGATTTCTCTGGGCTTTTGTTTTTTTTATTTTTTTTTAATTTTGTTTAACGTTTTTTATTTATTTTTGAGACAGAGAGAGACAGAGCATGAACGGGGGAGGGTCAGAGAGAGGGAGACACAGAATCTGAAACAGGCCCCGGGCTCCGAGCTGTCAGCACAGAGCCCAACGCGGGGCTCGAACTCACAGACTGTGAGATCATGACCCGAGCCAAAGTCAGACGCTCAACCAACTGAGCCACCCAGGCGCCCCTCTCTGGGCTTTTATAAGGGTATTAATCTCATTCACGAGGGCTCTACCCTCTGGACCTGATCAATTCCTAAAACCCCCACCTCTAAATACTATCACATTGGGAATTAGTTTTCAATATATGCACAATCTATAGTAAAGAGTCTTTATATATTATCATTTTATAAGCATGCAAGGAGGTAGGGCTGCCCTGGATTCTGACCTACACTAAAGCCCATGTATACACATTAGTGTCATCCATATGTCTCCACAGGGGCATGTGTTAGGGACCAAATACATAATTGCTAGATATATAAATGAATAACTGAATTTTATGGGTAAAAGTTGGTTGTTTCAACGAAAGGGTCATCTAGAAGTAGAGGTTACTTGAAATAGAGCCTCACAGTTGGGTAAATACCTTCAAGTGTCTGTCTCCTTAACTACAGTTAGCAAGATTCCTAGTGTTCATCAGGTATTAGAGGGAAGATTTACACTCTCCGAATTTATTTTTAAGTCTGACATGCTCAATTATTAAGTTACAGGGAATGGGGGCCAATCATCTGCATATCCCTGCAACTGGGCAGTTCTACCCGTGGAGACCAAATTAGAAATCAGGAGGTGTGCTGGCTGAATAAATAACGATTTCCATGTGGAAAGAAATAGTGTGCAATTTCATCATGTTTAAAAATTTTTCAGGTATTGCTGGATGCTGTGCCAAAACAACAGTTGCTCCTTTGGATCGAGTAAAGGTTTTGTTACAAGCTCACAATCACCATTACAAACATTTAGGTGAGTTAATGGATGCTAAAGATAAAAAATGAATGAAAACATTATCCATCTACTAGGCTGGTTTCCATTTGTGAATTAGTGGAAAGAGGATGCAAAAGGGAATTCAAGTTTGGGAGCAAATTTTGCATGAGATTTATCTCTTATCTACTTTAAAATTTTCATTTGCAATTAGTGGTTATATATATTATCAATTTAAGGGTACTGATATTCTGTAAAGCAAAATCTTAGAATCCTTGAAGTAAGTACTATTTGTTTATTGGGATTAACAAGTCACATCTTTTCCAGACACATGTAACTGCTCGATCTGATTTTTATTTTTATTACTGTTTTCAACATGATTTTTTTTTTCATTTTAGAGAGAGAGCAAGAGTGAGTGGGGGAGAGAGGCAGAGAGAGAGAGAGGGAGAGAGAATCTTAAGCAGGTTCCATGCTTAGTGCAGAGTACAATGTGGGCTTGATCCCACAGCCCTGTGATGATAACCTGAGCCAAAACCAAGAGTCAGAGGCTGAGCCACCCAGGTGACCCTCAACCTGATTTTTTAAAAAAATATCCAATTATTGATGGAGGTAAAGTTTATTCCTTTATTTATTATTTTTTATTTTAAAGTAATCTACACCCAATGTGGGACTTGAACTCATAACCTCAAGATTAAGAGTTGCAGGCTGTACTGACTGAGTCAGACAGGCAACCATATTCCTTTAAACACCCAGTTAAACAAGCTCCTAGAGGGGCGCCTGGGTGGCTCAGTCGGTTAAGCGTCCAACTTCAGCTCAGGTCACGATCTCACGGTCTGTGAGTTCGAGCCCTGCGTCGGCTCTGGGCTGATGGCTCAGAGCCTGGAGCCTGTTTCCGTTTCTGTGTCTCCCTTTCTCTCTGCCCCTCCCCCGTTCATGCTCTGTCTCTCTCTGTCTCAAAAATAAATAAATGTTAAAAAAAAAATTAAAAAAAAAAAAAACAAGCTCCTAGAAATCTTAGTGCAAATAAAATTCAATGCAGTTAGTATGGATAAACTTCAATTGTTAAAGAATATCAAGCTCTTGTTTGTTCCTTACAAATATAAAAATCGGCCATTTAATTAACATGGATACTCTAATAATATATCATTGGTGGGAGTAGGAATTTTTTTATAGCCTTTTTGGAAGGTGTTTTGGTAATATGCATCAAAAATCTTGAAAAGATACATATTCTTTCACCGTGCGATTCTAGTTCTAGGAAGTTATTGTAAGGAACTAATCAGAAATATACTCAGGGGCACCTGGGTGGCTCAGTTGGTTGGGCGACCTCCTTCAGCTTGGGTCATGATCTCATGGTTTGTGGGTTTGAGCCCCACATCGGGCTCTGTGCTGACAGCTCAGAGCCTCAAGTCTGCTTTGGATTCTGTGTCTCCCCTGTCTCTCTGCCCCTCCTCCACTTGCACTCTGTCTCTCTCTCAAAAATAAATGTTAAAAAAAAAAGAAAAATATGCTCAAAGATGTGGGACGCCTGGGTGACTCAGTGGGTTGAGTGCTAGAGTCTTGATTTCGGCTCAGGTCACGATCCTAAGTTGGTGGGATTGAGCCATGTGTCAGGCTCTGCGCTGAGCATGGAGCCTGCTTAAGATTCTCTCTCTCCCTCTGCTTTTCTCCTGCTTGTGTGCGCTCATGCTCTCTCTCAAATAAAATAAAAAAAATTTTTTTTAAGAAGGAAATATGAGGGGCGCCTGGGTGGCTCAGTCAGTTAAGCATCCGACTTCAGCCCGGGTCACGATCTCACGGTCCGTGAGTTCGAGCCCCGCGTCGGGCTCTGGGCTGATGGCTCAGAGCCTGGAGCCTACTTCCGATTCTGTGTCTCCTTCTCTCTCTGTCCCTCCCCCGTTCATGCTGTGTGTCTCTCTGTCTCAAAATAAATAAACGTTAAAAAAAAAAATTTAAAAAAAAAGAAAAAAAAGAAGGAAATATGAGGCACCTGGTTGGGTCAGTCAGTTAAGTGTCCGACTTCGGCTCAGGTCATGACCTCAGAGTTCATGAGTTTGAGTCCTGCATTATGTTCTCTGCTGTCAGCACAGAGCCCTCTTTGGATCCTCTGCCCTCCTCTCTTTCTGCCCCTACCCTGTTCATGCTCTCACCCTCTCTCTTAAAAATAAATAAACACTAAAAAAAAAAAAGAAATGTGCTCAAAGACATATATACAAGGATGAAAACATTATTTATGTTAGTAAAACAAAAAACAAACCCCAAAATGTTCAATAATAGGGAATTGGTTAAGTTTAAATAAGTGTTATTTAAATAAATAAATTCATATTGTAGACTATTTTCCAATCACACAAAAACTGTAAAAAGAATATTAATTGGGGGAACCTGGCTAGCTCTTCTTCTTCTTTTTTTTTTTTTTTTAAGTAAACTCTATGTCCAGCGTGGTACTGGAGCTCACAACCCAAGATCAAGAGTGGCATGCCCTACAGGCTGAGCCAGCCAGGTGCCATAAGCATGTGACTCTTGATTTCAAGGTTGTGAGTTCCAGCCTTACATTGGGCTTAGAGCTTACTTTATTTTTTATTTTTATTTTTTATATGAAGTTGTTTTTTATTTTATTTTATTTTATTTTATTTTATTTTATTTTATTTTATTTTATTTTATTTTATTTTATTTATTTTTTTAATTTAAGTAATCTCTACACCACATAGGGCTTGAACTCAGCCCAAGATCAAGAATGCATGCTCTTCTGATTGAGCCAGCCAGGCATCCCTAGAGCTTCCTTAAAAAAAAAAAAACAACTATATGTATATGTATATCTATATCTATATATCTATATATCTATATCTATATATCTATATCTATATTGTCTAGGAACAATGTTCATAATGTATTAGATAAATGAAAACATATTACAGGGGCTCCTGGATGGCTTAGTGGTTAAACATCTAACTTCATCTTAGGTCATGATCTCAGTTTGTGGGTTCAAGCCCACGTTAGGCTCTGTGCTGACAACTCAGAGCCTGGACCCTGCTTCGGATTTGGTCTCCCTTTCTCTCTCTGCTCCTCCCCCACTTGTGCTTTGTCTCTCTGTCTTTCAAAAATAAGTAAACATTTTAAAAAATTTTAGGGGCGCCTGGGTGGCGCAGTCGGTTGAGCGTCCGACTTCAGCCAGGTCACGATCTCGCGTCCGTGAGTTCGAGCCCCGCGTCGGGCTCTGGGCTGATGGCTCGGAGCCTGGAGCCTGTTTCCGATTCTGTGTCTCCCTCTCTCTCTGCCCCTCCCCCGTTCATGCTCTGTCTCTCTCTGTCCCAAAAATAAATAAAAAACATTGAAAAAAAAAATTTTAAAAAAAAAATAAAAAAAAAATAATAAAAATAAAAAGTTAAAAAAAAGAACATATTACAAAATGGTTTAATCATATTGCATTTTATATAAATATATTCTTAGACAAAAGGCTAGAAATAAAAACATTAACTGGTTAATTTTCTTATTTATTAATTTATTTAATAAATACTTTGGTGAAATTTTAAGGAAATTTTTTCCCCTAAGCTAATATTAATACATGTTGAACATATATTACTTTTTCAAGTAGAGGGGAAAAGACCTAAAAGAAAAAGAATTAATGTGGATAGAGACCAAGAAAGAAATTAGGTCAAGGCAACTAACTTCATTGCTTTATAGGTTCATGCTTTGGTAGATAGGAATGATGTGTGCTCTGTATGACTTACGCAGCATTAGTGTACAAGGAACGTGTTCTACCAAGTGAATGAATCCGTTGTTTTTTCCATAACATATAGAGTTATCAAATCACAGTTGTAAACCTAAACTAATGTGACATTGTGTCAACTGTCTTCAATTAAAAAAAAAAAAAAAGAATCGGGATGCCTGGGTAGCCCCAGTTGGTTAGCATCCAACTCTTGATTTTGGTTCACGTCATGATCTCAGGATTCATGGGTTCAAGCTCTGCGTCAGGCTGTGCACTAACAGTGCGAGATTCTGTCTCTTTCTCTCAAATAAATAAATAAATAAATAAATAAATAAACAAACATAAAAAAGAGAATAAATTGTTTTTCCAATTGTGTTTTTAAAATGTGATTTTTCTTGGGGCGCCTGGGTGGCGCAGTCGGTTGAGCGTCCGACTTCAGCCAGGTCACGATCTCGCGGTCCGTGAGTTCGAGCCCCGCGTCGGGCTCTGGGCTGATGGCTCGGAGCCTGGAGCCTGTTTCCGATTCTGTGTCTCCCTCTCTCTCTGCCCCTCCCCCGTTCATGCTCTGTCTCTCTCTGTCCCAAAAATAAATAAAAAACGTTGAAAAAAAAATTAAAAAAAATAAAAAATAAAAAAATAAAATGTGATTTTTCTTAAAAGGGGTAATGGATATTTATGTTGTATAGAAACTATAGCTCATTTTCTTTTTTCTTTTTTTAAGTTTACTTATTTTGAGAGAGAGGGAGAGAAACAGAGCATGTGAGCAGCAGGGAAGGGGCAGAGAGAGAGGGAGTGAGGGAGAATCCCAAGCAGGCTCCGTACTGCCAGTGCCAAGCTTGACATGGGGCTCGACCCCACAAACTCTGAGGTCATGACCCGAGTCGAAATCAAGAATCCGGTGCTTAACTGACTGAGCCACCCAGGCACCCCAGCTCATTTTCTTTCTTTACTTTTTTCTTTTTTTTCCAGCTCATTTTCTTTTCAATATTTTTAATACTCAGTAAGTCTCTACTTAAAATTAAAAGAAAAAAGTTGCTGTTATCTTTGCGTCCAGCAATGAGTTCTGGTGGCTCAATCGGTTAAGCGTCCACCCTCAGCTCAGGTCATGATCTCATGGTTCATGGGTTTGAGCCCCACATCCGGCTCTGCACTAACAGCTCAGAGCCTGGAGCCTGCTTCAGATTCTGTGTCTCTCTCTCTCTCTCTCTCTCTCTGCCCCCTCCTGCTCTTGCACTGTCTCTCCCTCTCAAAAATAAATAAACATTTTAAAAAATTATAAAATCTACAACCAAAAAAATTATAGGTATAAATATATGTAGGTGTATATATATACATATAAATAGTCTTTTATTTTCTTTTTAAATAATTTTTTTTAAACGTTTTTTATTTATTTTTGGGACAGAGAGAGACAGAGTATGAACGGGGGAGGGGCAGAGAGAGAGGGAGACACAGAATCGGAAACAGGCTCCAGGCTCCGAGCCATCAGCCCAGAGCCTGACGCGGGGCTCGAACTCACGGACCGCGAGATCGTGACCTGGCTGAAGTCGGACGCTTAACCGACTGCGCCACCCAGGCGCCCCTTATTTTCTTTTTAAATGTTTCTGGGCATTTTATGCTAGATGCCTCTCTTTTTATATGCAGACATAAGATAGTTTTAAAAATTTTGCCTTTTTAAACATGATTTTTCACAAAGATGATGAGGATGTGCTATGGATAAAACTTCTACACTAACTTCTTTTAAAAAATGTGTAACTTGACTTCCAGGGCATCAAAAACGATTTTTTATTTTGAAGCAAAATTATTCTGGCCAATGAAAAGAAAGGAGTACTATTAGAATTTCTCCTTTCTCCACTTTGCAATGTTAGTATAAAGAATCTTTTTCTGTAATATATTGAAAATCTTTGATTTCCATTTGACTTTGCATACTCAAATGTGATATAAAAATAGGTAGACGAGGGGGGCATCTGGGTGGCTCAGTTGGTTGGGTGTCTGATGTGGGCTAAGGTCGTGATCTCACGGTTCATGGGTTCAAACCCCACATTGGGCTCTGTGCTGACTGCTCAGAACGTGGAGCCTGCTTCAGATTTTGGGTCTCCCTCTCTCTCTCTGCCCTTTCCTGCTTGTATTCTGTCTCTCTCTCTCCCCAAAATAAATAAAACATTAAAAAAAAAATAGGTAGGTGAGGGGCACCTGGGTGGCTCAGTTAGTTAAGCGTCCGACTTCAGCTCAGGTCATCATCTCAGGGTTGGTGAGTTTTAGCCCCGCATTGGGCTCTGTGCTGACAACTCAGAGCCTGGAGTCTGCTTTAGATTCTGTGTCTCCCTCTCTCTCTGACCCTCCCCTGCTCGTGCTCTGTCTCTCAAAAACAAATATTTGAAAATAAATAAGTAAATAAATAAATAAAGGTAGATGAGTCATAATATGATTCTTTAAAAATTTTTACTTTTAATTTTACTGCTTTTATTTATTTTTTTGCAAAAGGAATTTCTATTTATTTATTTATTTATTTTTATTGACTTCTCCTCTCTTTTTTCTTCTTTTTTTAATATATGAAATTTATTGTCAAATTGGTTTCCATACAACACCCAGTGCTCATCCCAAAAGATGCCCCTTCAATACCCATCACCTTCCTTTCATTTTATTTTAATTTATTTATCTTTATTTTTTAATATAATTTATTGTCAAATTGGCTAACATACAGTGTGTACACAGTGTGCTCTTGGTTTTGGGGGTAGAGTCCCGTGATTCATTGCCTACATACAGCACCCAGTGCTCATCCCAACAGTGTTCTCCTCGGTGCCCATCACCATTTTCCCCTCTTCCTCACCCTCCATCAACTCTCAGTTTGTTCTCTGTATTTAAGAGTCTCTTATGGTTTGCCTCCCTCCCTCTCTATTTGTAACTATTTTTTTCCCTTCCCTTACCCCATGATCTTCTGTTAAGTTTCTCAAGCTCCACATATGAGTGAAAACATATGATATCTATCTTCTCTGACTGACTTATTTCACTTAGGATAATACCCTCCAGTTCCATCCATGTTGCCGCAAATGGCATGATTTTATTCTTTCTCCTTGCCAAGTAGTATTCCACTGTATATATAAACCACATCTTCTTTATCCATTCATTAGTTGATGGACATTTAGGCCCCTTCCATGATTTGGCTATTGGTGAAAGTGCTGCTATAAACATTGGGGTACATGTGCCCTATGAAATAGCACTCCTGGGGGCGCCTGGGTGGCTTGGTCGGTTAAGCGTCCAACTTCGGCTCAGGTCATGATCTTACGGTCCATGAGTTCGAGCCCTGCGTCGGGCTCTGTGCTGACGGCTCAGAGCCTGGAGCCTGCTTCCGATTCTGTGTCTCCCTCTCTCTCTGACCCTCCCCCATTCATGCTCTGTCTCTCTCTGTCTCAAAAATAAATAAACGTTAAAAAAAAAATTAAAAAAAAAAGAAATAGCACTCCTGTATCCTTTGGATAAATTCTGAGTAGTACTATTTCTGGGTCGTAGGGTAGTTCTATTTTTAATTTTTTGAGGAACCTCCACACTGTTTTCCAGAGCGGCTGCACTAGTTTGCATTCCCACCAACAGTGCAAGCAGGTTCCTGTTTCTCCATAACCACACCAGCATCTGTTGTTTCCTGAGTTGTTTAATTTTAGTCACTCTGACCAGTGTGAGGTGGTATCTCAGTGTGGTTTCGATTTGTATTTCCTTGATGATGAGTCACGTTGAGCATCTTTTCATGTGTCTGTTGGCCATCTGGATGTCTCCTTTGGAAAAGTGTCTATTCATGTCTTCTGCCCTTTTGTTCACTGGACTATCTGGTTTTTGGGTGTTGAGTTTGGTAAATTCTTTATAGATTTTGGATACTAACCCTTTATCTGATATGTCATTTGCAAATATCTTTTCCTATTCCATCGGTTGCCTTTTAGTTTTGTTGTTTCCTTTGCAGCTTTTTATCTTGATGAGGTCCCAGTTCATTTTTGCTTTTAATTCCCTTGACTTTGGAGATGTGTCGAACAAGAAATTGCTGCGGCTGAGGTCAAAGAGGCTGTTGCCTGTTTTCTCCTCTCGGGTTTCGATGGTTTCCTGTCTCACATTTAGGTCGTTCATCCATTTTGAGTTTATTTTTGTGTATGGTGTAAGAAGTGGTCTAATTTCATCCTTCTGCATGTCCAATTCTCCCAGAATCATTTAAAAAAAATTTTTTTTTTTAATGTTTATTTATTTTTGAGAGAGACTGAGACAGAGCTTGAGCAGGGGAGGGGCAGAGAGAGAGAGGGAGACACAGAATCCAAAACAGGCTCCAGGCTCTGAGCTGTCAGCACAGAGCCCGACGTGGGGCTTGAACCCACGGACCGTGAGATCATGACCTGAGCCAAAGTCGGACGCTCAACCTCCTGAGCCACCCAGGTGCCCCTCCCAGCATCATTTGTTAAAGAGACTGTCTTTTTTCCATTGGATATTCTTTCCTGCTTTGTCAAAGATTAGTTGGCCATACTTTTGTGGGTCCAATTTTGGAGTCTCTATTCTGTTCCATTGGTCTGTGTGTCTGTTTTTATGCCAATACCATGCTGTCTTGATGATTGCAGCTTTGTAGTAGAGGCTAAAGTCTGGGATTGTGATGCCTCCCACTTTGGTCTTCTTTTTCAGTATTACTTTGGCTATTCGGTGTCTTCGGTGTCTTCTGTGGTTCTATACAAATTTTAGAATTGTTTGTTCTAAAGGAAAGCTGGTGCAATTTTGATTGGGATTGCATTGAATGTGTAGATAGCTTTGGGTAGTATTGACATTTTAACAATATTTATTCTTCCAATCCATGATCCTGGAATGTTTTTCCATTTCTTTGTATCTTCTTCAATTTCATTCATAAGCTTTCTATAGTTTTCAGCATTGGTTTTACATCTTTGGTTAGGTTTAGGTATTTTATGGTTCTGGGTGCAGTTGTAAATGGGATCAATTTCTTGAATTCTCTTTCTTTTGCTTCATTATTGGTGTATAGAAGTGCAGCTGGTTTCTGTACATTGATTTTGTATCCTGTGACTTTGCTGAATTCATGTATCAGTTCTAGCAGCTTTTTGGTGGAGTCTTTCACGTTTTCCATGTAGAGTATCATGTCATCTGTGAAGAGTGAAAGTTTGACTTCTTTGCCAATTTTGATGTCTTTTATTTCATTTTGTTTTCTGATTGCTGATACTAGGACTTCCAACACTATGTTAAACAACAGTGGTGAGAGTGGACATCCCTGTCGTGTTCCTGATCTTAGGGGGAAAGCTCTCAGTTTTTTCCCATTGAGGATGATATTAGCTGTGGGCTTTTCATAAATGGCTTTTATAATGTTTAAGTATGTTCTTTCTATCCTGACTTTCTTGAGGGTTTTTATTAAGAAAGCATACTGCCAAATGCTTTTTCTGTATCTATTGACAGGATCATATGGTTCTTACCTTTCTTTTATTAATGTTATGTATCACATTGGTTGATTTGCAAATATTGAACCAGCCCTGCAGCCCAGGAGTGAATCCCACTTGATCATGGTGAATAATTCTTTTTATATGCTGTTGAATTTGATTTGCTAGTATCTTGTTGAGAATGTTTGCATCCATGTTCATCGGGGATATTGGCCTGTAATTCTCCTTTTTTGTGGGATCTTTGTCTGGTTTAGGAATGAAGGTAATGCTGGCTTCATAGAATGAGTCCGGAAGTTTTCCTTCTATTTCTATTTTTTGAGACAGCTTGAGAAGGATAACTATTAACTCTGTTTTAAATTTTTTTTTTTTTCAACGTTTTTTATTTTTATTTTTGGGACAGAGAGAGACAGAGCATGAACGGGGGAGGGGCAGAGAGAGAGGGAGACACAGAATCGGAAACAGGCTCCAGGCTCCGAGCCATCAGCCCAGAGCCTGACGCGGGGCTCGAACTCACGGACCGCGAGATCGTGACCTGGCTGAAGTCGGACGCTTAACCGACTGCGCCACCCAGGCGCCCCATTAACTCTGTTTTAAACGTCTGGTAGAATTCCCCTGGGAAGTCATCTGGCCCAAGACTCTTATTTGTTGGGAGATTTTTGATAACTGATTCAATTCTTCACTAGTTATGGGTCTATTCAAATTTTCTGTTTCTTCCTGTTTGAGTTTTGGTAATGTGTGAGTGTCTAGGAATTTGTCCATTTCTTCCAGGTTGTCCAGTTTGTTGGCATACAATTTTTCATAGTATTCTCTGATAATTGTTATTTATTTATTTATTTATTTATTTATAAAAAATAAAAATAGGTAGATGAGTCATAATAGGATTCTTTAACAATTAAAAATTTTTACTTTTAATTTCGTTGCTTTTAAAATTTTTATTTTTAGTTTTTTGAATGTGTGATGTTTTCACAAGTTTATAATTCAACATGTATAAAAACGTCTTGTTCCCTCCCTTATTTCTTCCTTGGAATTAACATTTTTACCAGTTACTTCCATTTCCTTTCAGAACTAATGTATATATACACAAGCATATTTACCAAATGTTAGTTCTTCTAATCCTAGCTTGATAAAATAGGTAAAGATGCAGGGAAGGATTTAAATAACACAAGCTTGATATAAAAGATACACAGAGAACTTTGTACCCCCCTACAGAGAATAGTCTTTCCAAACATGCTTGTAAATGTGTAAGAATTAGTCCAGTGTTATACCATAAAGTAAAAATATGCCAAAGTAAAAATAGTACAGACTATAGGTTAAAGGAGAAAAACAACACTATAATCATCTCAGTGTATATTTAAAAGCCATTTGAAAACATACAACATTCATTCTCGCTCTTCCTTTCTCTGTTACTTTGTTTTAGGTAAGAGTTTTGTAAAAAGCATATGTTAGATATGGACTTCTAACAGAATTTGAGGATCTTTGGCTTTTAATAGTGGAATTTCTGTATTTCTGTTATTTTTTGTTTTAGGTTTTTTTTTTCTTTTGTGATCACTGATTTTTTTCACTCACCATCATAATGTTTTGTTTATTGTGTTTTCTTGTATTCCATCCTCCCCAGCAACCTCCCCCACTTTGTTTTCTGGATTTCGTTTTTTGAAATTGCTATATCTATTTCACTTCTACTAGTAGTTTCTGTTAAAATCTGTTTTAACAAAATATTTGTGGTAATTAAAGAGTTTTGAAGACTAATGTAGAAAACATATGTGGACCCACACAGAGATTCAGAAATAAACATTACTGGTACATTTGAAACCTCTACTTCTCCCTCATCAACAGCCTTCCTGTCTCTACAAGGTAGCTATTGTTCTAAATTTGATTATCCTTAAACTGTTACGAACACATTTGAAACAAATTAAACAGGGCTTAACCTTTGCCCCTTCTTTTGGCAAGAGGGCGTCTTTAAGAACAATTTTTTTGGGTGTGGGGAAGTATATTTAGTTTAATATATCATGTGTTTGGGAAGAATTTTACATGCATATTATATATTATACATATATATAGGTATATATAATATATATAATATAGAATTCTTTTTAATAAGCTATTAGTTCATTTAGATATCTACTTATTAAAAAATGCTTTTAGGACATCTTTTTTTAATGTTAATAAGTACCTACAACTTTAATTTGCAGGAAGAGATCAAAGGGTTATTTGCATTCTAAAAATTCAAACTGATTTATTTTTATGTTTGATCAAATTTTTGTTTGAAAAATTTGGAAAAGAACCTGAATTTAAATAGTTTAATAATACAAGGAGTGATGTGTTTATGAGAAGTCTGTACAGCAAATAGGACTAGTATTGACATTAGTAGAGTAAATTATATATATATATATATATGTATGTATGTATATATATATATATATATATATGTATATGTATGTATGTATGTATATATTTATATAAATGTACAGGATCAGAACTCAGGCCTTTGTTTATCACTCTTCCTAATTAAAGTGTTCTAACAATGAAAATTCCCCCCAAATTTAAATAGTTATAATAGGTAGTTTTGAAATTTTTTTCTTTTATTTAGCAGTTTCCTTATATAAACAAACCACACATGTATCTAGGTCAGTCTGGGAAACCTTCCTTCATCCTTTCAGAGTCAACCATCTGCAGTGTAATATCTGGTTGTTGAATATATTTCTGTTAGATTTTCTAAATTTCTATAAAATATAATTTGTGATAATTATAATCTACTACAATTTATAGCTGTTTTTGCTATAATATGTTTTATATTTTTATATGAGGTATGTTTATGTAATTTGGACTTATATATTTTAAGTAGGTTTAACTATTAAACATAAATTACAACTCATTTAATTCCTCATGCAAAATTGTATCATGAATGATGATATAGTAATCTTTTCTGTGATTGTCATGAAAATTTGAATTTAGTTTTCTCTGTTTTAATAGTATTTTTCTTCTAAACATTTTTCTAAAAATAGGAGTATTTTCTGCATTGCGTGCTGTTCCCCAAAAGGAAGGATACCTTGGATTGTATAAAGGGAATGGTGCAATGATGATTCGAATCTTTCCCTATGGTGCAATCCAGTTTATGGCATTTGAGCATTATAAAACGGTATTTGAACTTTTATCTTGTTTTCCTTTTGTGTTTGAATATCATACTTAGTTGACAGGCATTTGCTTTGGCCTTTAAAGTTACTTTGGATGAATGGGTAAAGTAATGCCTTTTTGAAGGAAGAAGACTTGTGATAGTTTAAATTTTTTTTTTAATGTTTACTTATTTTTGAGAGAGAGAGACAGAGCATAAGTGGGGGAGGAGCAAGAGAGAGAGGGAGACACAGAATCAGAAGCAGGCTCCAGGCTCTGAGCTGTCAGCACAGAGCCCCATGTGGAGCTCGAACCCATGAACAGTGAGATCATGACCTGAGCCAAAGGCAGATGCTTAACTGACTAAGCCACCCAGGCTCCCCTAAATTTTTTTTTTTTTTAATTTTTTTTTTCAACGTTTTTAATTTATTTTTGGGACAGAGAGAGACAGAGTATGAACGGGGGAGGGGCAGAGAGAGAGGGAGACACAGAATCGGAAACAGGCTCCAGGCTCCGAGCCATCAGCCCAGAGCCTGACGCGGGGCTCGAACTCACAGACCACGAGATCGTGACCTGGCTGAAGTCGGACGCTTAACCGACTGCACCACCCAGGCGCCCCTCCCCTAAATTTTTAAATGTAACTTGGTTTTGGAGTTATCTAGTCCTGCATTGTTAGTCATTTAAAAAAAATTTTTTTTAATGTTTTATTTATTTTTGAGACAGAGAGAGAGCATGAGCAAGGGAGAGGCAGAGAGAGAGCGAGCCACAGAATCTGAAGCAGGCTCCAGGCTCTGAGCTGTCAGCACAGAGCCCAACGCAGGGCTCAAACTCACGAACCGTGAGATCATGACCTGAGCCGAAGTCAGACGCTCAACTTACTGAGCCACCCAGGCGCCCCAGTTGTTAGTCATTTTTGAGCAAATTGTTTATGTATACATTTACGAAGAAGAGCCAAAATATACTTCAAATAGGTAATAATAAATACAGAAAATATTAATAGCTTTTTAATGTGCTTTTTGTTTCTCAGTTGTAGGAAAGGAACATTGTAGCTTTGGATTTCTTACAAATAAAATAGTGAAATCATATTGTGAAAGTCTGTTTTTGAGTAATGCAATCAATTAACAACTTTTCCCATCCTACTCATTGATTGACATTCTCTTTTCTGTGGGAGTGAAAGTGACACAGAATGGTTAAGTATGCTAAATTTCATAGGGTGTCTTAAAAGGAAAAGTAAGCAATAGAGATGAGAACAACATTCCAAGCTAATCAGTCAGAATTGGTGTCATCAGTATGTCAAGACTTCATTGTAGTGGCATTTTATTTGTATTACTGCCACTCACACTTTAAGTATATGTGGTCATGAATGTGCAATATAGTATATTTGACAATTCTAAGTTAGACTGTAAAAGAGCAGAATTGGCATAAAAGCTACATAGGACATACTTGACCTTATGATGTGTTACAATTGTGGTCACTTCATTTACTAATTTTCTTTTTACTAGTTGTCTAACTCTTTTTTGAAATTTCTTCATTATTAAACAGTGAAATGAGAAGTATTTTTAAAATATTCCATTTAATTTGGTATTTTGGTTTCTAGGTAATTACTACAAAACTGGGAGTTTCTGGTCATGTGCACAGATTGATGGCTGGATCCATGGCAGGTAAGAGGAGTGGGTATATTTCATTTCTGACAAATTAATTTTCTACTAAAATACTTAATTTGGTTTAGATAATATTATGACATTGATTAAGTAACATAAATTTTTCATCTTCCTACACTCAGTTATATAAGAAATCATTAATATCCCAACTCAAAAAAAAAGTATTTTACAGTAGGAGAAGGTAAGGAATGGTCTAAATGTACAATTATGAATAACATACATTCCCTTTAACAATTCTACTTCTGGAAATTGTTTTTTTCTTTCAAATATTTTTTTAAAATGTTGGAAAAAACAAGAGGCCACTGTGCCTTTATAAAGAAACAAACATTTGAGGGGCGCCTGGATGGCTCAGTCGGTTGAGCCACCGACTTCGGCTCAGGTCATGATCTCACGGTTTGTGAGTTCAAGCCCCGCGTCGGGCTCTGTGCTGCCAGCTCAGAGCCTGGAGCCTGCTTCTGATTCTGTGTCTCCCTCTCTCTCTCTGACCCTCCCCCACTCATGCTCTCTCTCTCTCTCTGCCTCAGAAATAAATAAACATTAAAAAAAATTAAAGAAAAAAAAAAGAAACAAACATTTGAATGCCTGGGTGGCTCAGTCGGTTAAGTGTCTGACTTTGGCTCGGGTCATGATCTCACCGTTCGTGGGTTTGTATCCTGCATCAGGCTCTGTGCTGTTAGCTCAGGGCCTGGATCCTGCTTTAGATTCTGTCTCTCCCTCTCTCTCTCTGCCCCTCCCCTGTTTGCACTCTGTCTCTGGCTCTCAAAAATATTGGGGTGCCTGGGTGGCTCAGTCGGTTGGGCGTCCGACTTCGGCTCAGGTCACGATCTTGTGGTTCACGAGTTCAAGCCCCTGTGTCGCACTCTGTGCTGACAGCTCGGAGCCTGGAGACTGCTTTGGATTCTGTGTCTCCCTCTCTGCCCCTTCCCTGCTCATGCTCTGTCTCTCTCTGTTTCTCAAAGATGAATAAACGTTAAAAAAAATTTTTTTTAATGAATAAACGTTAAAAAAACATTAAAAATATTATAATGACTATAATAATAGAAACTCTTATACAGTGCAATACTTCCACTCCATAAAAACAATCACTAATCACTATTAGCTGTTTCTTATGTATGCTTTTTTTTTTTAAGTTTATTTATTTATTTTGAGAGAGAGAGAGCACAAATGGTAGGGCCAGAGAGAGAGAATCCCAAACAGGCTGCACACTGTTAGCACAGAGCCTGACATGGGGCTTGAACCCACAAACCAAGAGATCATGACCTGAGCTGAAATTGAGAGTCATACACTTAACTGACTGAGCCACCCAGGGGCCCCATATGCTTTTTCCAGTACTATTCTATAAGATTGGAACCTTTCTTTTACCGTTATCACTAGACTGTTTTCTATATCAATACATAGATCTTTCTTATTTTTTTTAAACAACCTGTGTTATATTCTAATGTATGAATGTACCATGCTTTTTCTTTTTTAAGTTTTTGTTTATTTATTTTGAGAGAGAGGGAGAGAACAAGTGGGGGAAGGACAGAGAAAGGGAGAGAGAGAGAGAATCCCAAGTAGGCTCCGCACTGCCATGTGGGTCCCAAACCCACGAACTGAGAGATCACTACCTGAGCTGAAATTAAGAGTTGGATGCTTAACCAGCTGAGCCATCCAGGTACCCCTGAATATATCATGCTTTATTTAATCCAGTCCCCTATTGATTGGTCTTTGGAATATTTTCAGTTTTTGTTTCACAAATAACCATTATACTTGTATTATTATATCTGTAGAATAAATTTTGAGAAGAAAAATTACTTTATCAAAGGGTATGTGTATTTAAATTTTGATAAGCATTGTCAAACTGATCTTCATAATGCTTTTAATGGCTTTTCCTCCTACTATACCATACCAACAGTGGGTCTTATTAGATTTTTAATATTTGGCAATTATTATTATTATTTTTAATGTTTATTTATTCTTGTCAGAGAGACAGTGTGAGGGGGGGAGGGGCAGAGAGAGAGGGAGACACAGAATCCGAAGCAGGCTCTAGACTCTGAGCTGTCAGCAAAGAGCCCAATGCGGGGCTCAAACCCACGAACCATGAGACATGACCTGAGCTGAAGTTGGACACTTAACCAACTGAGCCACGCAGGCGCCCCAATATTTGGCAATTAATTATGAGTAAGGCTGATCAGCTTTCCAGTGTTTATTGACCATTCGTATTTCTTTTACTTGCAACCTGAGTTGTTTCTATTTTTTAAATATTCATTTTTGCTTAAAACAACTAGGAAAAATTATGTTTATAAGTTTGGGAATTAGGACATTTTTTTTTCTGTCAAGTATTGCTAATAGTTTATTTCTCGGTTTTAGATTTGTCTTTTAACCTTATTTGTGATTTTTTTAAGAAAAATCATCTACTTCTGAAACCAATATTGCACTGTATGTTAACCAACTAAATTTTAAATAGAAATTGTTATTATTATTATTATTATTATTATTATTATTATTATGAGTGAGAGAGAATGTGTGCATCAGCAAGGGAGGGGTGGGCTGGCAGGTAGAGAGGATCTGAAGCAGGCTCTGTGCTAACAGCAGAAAAAGCTCAATGTAGGGCTTGAACCCACAAACTGCAAGATCATTACCGGAGCTGAAGTCAGACACTTAACCAACTCAGCCACCCAGGGGCCCCTAAATAGAAATTATTAAAAAGAGGGAGAGAGAGAGAGAGAGAAATAAAGTACAATGTAAAAACAACAACAAAAAAGAATAATCCTCCACAATTCTGTCTTACACATACACACAAATATACATACCCCACACACCCATAAGTAGTTTTACATGCCAGTTGGTTAGTCTTTTCCTCTTTGGCTTCAAAAATTTTTGTGGTGTTTAGAAATGCCTTCTCTATTCTAAGATAAAAACATTTGATCATGTTTTCTACTAAAATGTTTTTTATATTGATGATTTTTATGTTGATTTTTTTCATATTTTATTTATTTATTTTAAGGCACTGACAACTTTTTTTTTAAGTTTATTTATTTTGAGAGAGACAGCACATACGTGAATGTGTGTGTGTGTGAACAGGGGAGGGGCAGAGACAGAGCAAGAGAAGGAATCCCAAGTAGGCTCCATGCTCAGTGCAGAGCCTGACGTGGGGCTCTATCCCATGACCATGTGATCATGACCAGAGCCGAAATCAAGAGTCTGATGCTTAACTGACTGAGCCACCCAGTCATCCCTAGTGTTTGTTTTTATGTAAAAAATGAAGTAAGGATTAAATAAAAATTTTTTCCAAATGACTAGCTACTTATGCCAACATTATTTACTTAATAACATGCTTTTTTTCTGATTTTAAGCCCCATCTGTATCATATACTAAATTCAGTGATTTTATTTAAGAGAGGAAGTAAAGATGTATACAGTGATATTTAACAACAGATGTTCACTGCAGTTTTATCATATCAAGTTATTTTTTTATTTTTTAATTAAAACACATTTTTTAAATTATTTTTTTTAACATTTTATTTATTTTTGAGACAGGGAGAGACAGAGCATGAACAGGGGAGGGTCAGAGAGAGGGAGACACAAAATCTGAAATAGGCTCCAGGCTCTGAGCTGTCAGCACAGAGCCCAACGCGGGGCTCGAACTCACGGACCGTGAGATCATGACCTGAGCTGAAGTCGGCCACCTAACCGACTGAGCCATCCAGGCACCCCTAAAACACATTTTTAATGTTTATTTATTTTTGAGAGAGAGAGAGACAGAGACAGAACGCAAGTGGGGGAGGGGCAGAGAAGGAAGGAGACCCAGAATCTGAAGCAGGCTGCAGGCTCTGGGCTGTCCGCACAGAGCCCGATCCAGGGCCTGAACCTGTGACCATGAGATCATGATCTGAGCTGAAGTCCAACGTTTAACCGACTGAGCCACCCAGGCACCCCTCAACAGTTATTTAAATATGTAGCTATAAAAGAGTGGTAAAAAAAATTCCACATATCAGAATATCTAAAGCCCTTGAGATCTGCATATGTGGTATGATGTGGAGAGGAATGGGGACAGATGTGTTGAGCATGTAGGCCTCAAAAGACAACAAAAATCTGGATAGCTGTTGGAGACACCTATGACTATAGATAATCATCTATCTTCCTGGTTGGGACGACAGGCTTGCTCTTGGATGACAGGTCTCAGGGACTTTCCAGGTAGAATATCACACTCTGAAACCAAGGACACTCAGCCTTACCTTTCCACCTAGATATATAGTCTTTTTTTTTATGGTTCTGCCTTATCCAGTGTTTATTTAGCTCTTTTTAAAAAAAAATGTTTATTTATTTTTGAGAGAGAGAGGGAGAGACAGATTCTGAAGCAGGAGGCTCTGAGCTGTCAGCACAGAGCCTGATACAAGGCTCCAACCCACAAACCATGAGATCATGACCCGAGCTGAAGTGGGACGCTTAACTGACTTGAACCACCCCGGCACCTCTGTTTAGCTCTTCTTGACTCCTGGTTGGCTGATCCAATTTCAATAAGTAGTAAAAATGATCAGGAGTAATATTCAAAATATTTAGCAACACAACTATAGAGGTACTAATAAATAGCACAGGTTGTGAAAGCCTCCAATTAACTTGTTAGTGTCTGTAGCGTGAGATAGCATGTGGTAGTAGTGGTGGTGGGAGTTCTGGTGGGTTAAGAGGGGTACCAGAGCCATGGTAGGGATCTTAGGGAGTTGGAGCAACAGTTGTTTGCCAACTGGTATCGAAATATTTCAGTATGTTACACTGGTATGACAGTGCTGGTTAGCTAACATTAGCTAGTAAGTATTGATTATTTGCTATGTACCATATATAGACCTGAGCACTTGACATGTAATCCTCAGGCACTTAATATGTAGTTTACAGAAAAATACTATGTGGAAAATGCCATGATTGTCTTCATTTTTATAGAAAAGAAATTTTAGTAAAGATTCCAGATTATAAAATGTATGATTTTGTACATTACTGTTTAAATTTTCTTTTAGGCAGTTCTTTCTGCCCATGGTTCCCATCCCTGTGCTGTAATAAAAACACCTAAAATAAAAATAAGTAATAAATGAATGAATGAATGAATGAATAAATTTTCTGTCTTTTAAATTAAAAAAAATTTTTTTTTAATTTTATTTTTTAATATATGAAATTTACTGTCAAATTGGTTTCCATACAACACCCAGTGCTCATCCCAAAAGGTGCCCTCCTCAATACCCATCACCCACCCTGCCCTCCCTCCCACCCCCCATCAACCCTCAGTTTGTTCTCAGTTTTTAACAGTCTCTTATGCTTTGGCTCTCTCCCACTCTAACCTCTTTTTTTTTTTTTTCCTTCCCCTCCCCCATGGGTTCCTGTTAAGTTTCTCAGGATCCACATAAGAGTGAAACCATATGGTATCTGTCTTTCTCTGTATGGCTTATTTCACTTAGCATCACACTCTCCAGTTCCATCCACGTTGCTACAAAAGGCCATATTGCATTTTTTCTCATTGCCACGTAGTATTCCATTGTGTATATAAACCACAATTTCTTTATCCATTCATCAATTGATGGACATTTAGGCTCTTTCCATAATTTGGCTATTGTTGAGAGTGCTGCTATAAACATTGGGGTACAAGTGCCCCTATGCATCAGTACTCCTGTATCCCTTGGATAAATTCCTAGCAGTGCTATTGCTGGGT
Organism: Neofelis nebulosa; assembly: GCF_028018385.1. Taxonomy (NCBI): domain Eukaryota; kingdom Metazoa; phylum Chordata; class Mammalia; order Carnivora; family Felidae; genus Neofelis; species Neofelis nebulosa. The sequence goes on along the minus strand of NC_080794.1, from coordinate 34,211,867 downwards.
CATAGGGTAGGTCTATTTTTAATTTTCTGAGGAACCTCCACACTGCTTTCCAGAGCGGCTGCACCAATTTGCATTCCCACCAACAGTGCAAGAGGGTTCCTGTTTCTCCACATCCTCTCCAGCATCTATAGTCTCCTGATTTCTTTATTTTGGCCACTCTGACTGGCGTGAGGTGGTATCTGAATGTGGTTTTGATTTGTATTTCCCTGATGAGGAGTGACGTTGAACATCTTTTCATGTGCCTGTTGGCCATCCGGATGTCTTCTTTAGAGAAGTGTCTATTCATGTTTTCTGCCCATTTCTTCACTGGGTTATTTGTTTTTCGGGTGTGGAGTTTGATGAGCTCTTTATAGATTTTGGATACTAGCCCTTTGTCCGATGTGTCATTTGCAAATATCTTTTCCCATTCCGTTGGTTGCCTTTTAGTTTTGTTGGTTGTTTCCTTTGCTGTGCAGAAGCTTAAAAAAATTTTTTAATGCTTATTTATTTTTTAGAGCGGGAGAGAGAGAGAGAGAGAGAGAGAGAGAGAGAGAGAGAACAAGCAGGGGAGGGGCAGAGAGAGAGGGAGACAAAGGATCCAAAGCAGGCTCTGTGCTGATGCAGAGACATCAATTCACAAACTGTGAGATCATGACCTGAGCCTAAGTTGGACACTTAACTGACTGAGCCACCCAGGCACCCCACTGTCTTTTAATATTTAATTTTTTCATTTTAATGTTTAGTTATATTTGAGAGAGAGGCAGATTGTGAATGGAGGAGGGGCAGGGAGAGAGCTGTCAGTCCAGAGCCTGACATGGGGCTCAAACTTAGGAACTGTGGGATCATGACCTCAGCCAAAGTCAGATGCTTAACCAACTGAGCCACCCAGGCGCCCTGTATCTTTTAAATTTAACCTTACAGGGCCGCCTGGTTAAGCCTCCGACTTCGGCTCAGGTCATGATCTCGTGGTCCATGAGTTCGAGCCTCGTGTCAGGCTCTGTGCTGACAGCTCAGAGCCCGGAGCCTGCTTCAGATTCTGTGTGTCCCTCTCTCTCTATCCCTTGCCAGCTCACATTCTGTCTCTGTCTCTGTCTGTCTCTGTCTCTCTCACAAAAACAAACATTAAGCGGCACCTGGGTGGCTCAGTTGGTTGGGCGTCCGACTTCGACTCAGGTCATGGTCTAGTGGTTTGTGAGTTCAAGCCCCACGTCAGGGTCTGTGCTGACAGCTCAGAGCCTGGAGCCTGCTTCAGATTCTGTGCTTCCCCCTCTCTCTGCCCCTCCCCTGCTCACGCTCTGTGTCTCTCTGTCTCTCAATGATAAATAAGCATTAAAAATTTTAAAATAAATAAATAAATAATCATTAAAATAAATAAATAAATTTAACTTTACAAATGACTGATCAAAATCCTTTCTTTGAAGGTTATAAGAAAGATTAAGTTGGATTGTGAACATGTGTTAAATCATGGAGACTTTATTTCCTTTTCACAGCACTTGGTATTATTGAACAGCATTATTCATTCAAATGCTATTTCTAGTTTCATTTTTCTGAAATGAAAGACATGTTAACATCTAGTTTTCAGTACATATTAGAAAATAATAATAACCATAGGAACTTTAATTTAAAATTTTTTTTTAAGTTTATTTACTTCAAGAGAGACAGAGACAGCTGAGCAGGGGAGTGGCAAAGAGAGAGGGAGAGAGAGAGAGAATCCCAAGTAGACTCCACACTGTCAGTGCAGGGCCCTACTCTGGGCTCTAAGTCATGAAACCACGACATCATGACCTGAGCAGAAACCTAAGAGTCGGACACTTAACCAACTGAGCCACCCAGGTGCCCCATAAATTTTAAGTTTTAAAGAAAAAAGTTTTTAAAAATTCTAGCAATTACAGATAAGACTAGTGCCTCCATTATTCAGTATTTCTATTTTTATTACCATGTTTAAGTATTATAATTTACATTTTGCTTCTATGATTATAAATCATTGAAATGAGTGTTCTAGTTAATTTTATTTATATTAGGTATCTTTGCTCCTGTACCTTAGGTGGCCTTTGAAAGTATGTTTGGAAATTTCTATATCTGCCAAAATAAAAACTGGTGTGTTTTTCACAGTCATTTCAACAGAGCTTATTTTAAAGTTTTTCTGAATTTCCAACTTTTCCCTCATCCTATAACTACAATCCAGTACATGTGGAAACCTCAGTCAGCCAGAAAAAGGAAAAACTAGTGACTGAGAATCAAGGTTTGTATATTTACGGAGGTCTTCCTCTTCTTTCCTTCTGTTTCAATTGTTTGAAATCAGTCTTGTTCTGACAGTTCTTATGGAATGAACAGTGACAGGAAAAAGAGAGAAGAGTTAGAAACTAGAAGTGATAAGCTGAGTTTTGCTTGCTTATCTCAAGCTTTGCTTGCTCTGGTCTACTCCACTTTGGTGTTTTGGCTCAAGGCTGGGAGGTCAAATGTACTGAATGCTTCCTGGATCCTGGCTGGCCTCCATTATATTACATTGACCATGGGCAGATCATTTAAGCCTTCTGTAATTCACTCTTCATTTGTTAAAGTGGAGTTTGTGTTTGCCCCACTCCCTCTCTTTCTGAGTTGTTCTGAAAGTCAAAGAACTGCTATGAAAATATTCTGAAAGATCTGAGGTCCTCCTTAAATATGAGGGAATATTATTAAACCTTCCATGCCAGCTCAAGAGACTTATTACATGCTCTTGAGCCAGCCACCTAAATTCCTTATTCCTCTTTCTGTCTCATTTGTAACACAGGGAAAATTTTAGTTTAAATAAAGGTGATATTGGGGGCATTCACTTTCCAATGCCCCCCTCTGTAAAGAGAACTCTCATACTATTCTTACTTTCTGATATTATACTCTAATAAACTTTTGCCTGCTGCTCAAAAAATAAACGAATAAACAAACAAATAAAGGTGATATTAAAAATATTTAACAATCAGTATAGCATGTGTAGCAACCAAGCAGGTTAGGCTGGATGTCAGCAGTGAGAATGGCTTTACGGTGCTATTATTAGATTATTATCAGAACAGGTTGATTGTTAGAACAAACTGCTCTTTTGAGACTCTCAAAGAGGCATAGAGGCACATTTCCCAGAGAATTTAATATTTAAAAGAGAATGCTATTCTCCCTTGAGCCCTGATCCAGAATCTAGATGCAATAAGCTTCCTATATTTTTGGAGAAATTACTCTTCTGAGCTAGTAGTATAACTCTTGATTTCAGAACTTACTTTCTTTAGTTAATAGATTTGAGGCCTGATTTGAATGTGGGATGGGCATGATGTTCAGATCTCTGCTCTCTAGCCCTTTGGCTTTTTGACTTAATGTCATGCAGTTATTGAAACATCTGATTTCCACATGAAACTACTATACTGAAGGCATCCAGTCACACACAGTTATTCTTTTGAGTAATAATGATTTCAAGTGTGGCTCCCGAATGTCATATTTGAATTAGAGGTTGCACATAACTGTAGACGGGTTATTAGTTCTTTACAGTTGATATTTTTTTAATCATCAGGCTTGACGTAGTGATGTGGTTCCAAAAGACAGGATATAGTAGAATTGAACTTTCTTGGATATCTACTCTAGACCAATTTCCTTAGCTTTCCAGCTTATCTTTTGTATCTATGATGCATGGAGCCCTTCATTTGTCTAAAGTGTTTATTTTGAATGCATTTGTTTTTTTCATTGAACTTTAATCTCTTTGGATGTGTACATGAAGTCTGGATGCTGCTCCTACATGTAGCCTCAGATGGAAAGGAAGGTAGTGAGTGAGGAGGGAAGCCATCTCTGAAAACTGAAATCTACTTACATATTCATTGGGAAGTTGGAGAGGAAGGAGTTTAATTGATGACGGCTTGGATATGCTCCTTTGCTTCAACCCTGTATTATCCAATTTCTAATACCTATTCTGTTCTTTGTAACTGGGGTACAAGAGCACCTGGCTCTAGGGGTCCCAAGCAGACCAGGTTTGGCCACTCCCCACTGACAAAATCCAAAGGCAGAGACTGAGTGGTAGTGAAATAAAATGAAATTTGTTTCAGTGAGGCCAACACCTGGAAGACAGTAGACTAATGTCTCAAAGACTGTCTCTAAAGTGCCGAAAATACTTCTAGGTTTATATAAGGAAAATGTGGGACAAAGGTCGGTGGACAGTAAAGGTCAGGTCAACCATTGTCTTGGTGTCATTCACACAGGGTCCTGTTGGCATCTAGCAGTCATCGTTGCTTGAGGGGGTAGTTTCAGTTCCCATCAAGGATGCTTGTTGGTCTTTTGCCTGAGTTAAGAGATAAGTTGGAAAGACAAACTTAAGCAATTAGAAAGTATAAATGAGGTCAAAATGGAGGCAGTTGAAGTCCTCCTTCATCTTCCTTCTACTGCCTCCTCCTTGTACAGTGTTACTTCCTCTGGTAAGAAGTTCTTTATGCTTCTTGCTGGAGCAGAATAAAAAATTCATATTTTCCATATTTTCAGAATATGATCTCCAAAGTTTTAATGACCAAGGATCTGTCTTTGGTATCGTGGTTACAAATCGAATTTGCAATCAGAGGATTTTTGTTTTTTATACAGTGATTATGAGGTAGTGTTGAGCTCTTTGAAGCTTTGCAAATCAGCAAAATCTAATTGCTGACTAAAGTATGTCCTTGGTTTACCACAATTCCTGGATTCTAGACTATAGAGATAATAATATTAGCATTTAGGGAAGAAACAGTCTTAGTTTGGATTCATCATTAAGTCCTCAGTTTCTTGATTAAGGGAGAAAAAGAGAAGTTTGCACATAAACAAGGATTGCAAACATGTCTCAACTTGATTGAGTCTCATTGCTTCCTGGTAGGTGAAGATACACTGCTCTCTGTATTAGATTGTGGTTGTAAAGTGGGGGAATAGGAAAACTATCACACTACTATTTGAAGTAGGTATTTTCTGATTTCCCTTATTTGCCCTTGGAGGACTTTTTTGACCTCTCTGTAAAGCAGGGCTAGTTAGAATAGTAAGGAAGAGATATGTGATTATAGAAAAAAGGCCAGAACGGGAGACATTAGGTTTATGAATTGAAAATCCCAGTCACCATTTGGATATGTATGTCAGTCTGATTACTAGCAGTCAAGTTAAGTTCCCACTCAGTTGCATATTCTTCTTCAGTAATCTTCTGATGTTCTTTTTTCTTTTTCTTATTTTTTGTACTGTTCTTTTTTGATTTTTTTTCTTTTTATTTGAAGTCTTGAAGTGCAGGAAGAGATTGAGAATGGAGGAATTTGGGTCAAAAGAGGAGACAAATGATTTGGTTCACAAAAGAAAAGGTCAAAAAACGAATGGCTTGAAAAAGAACGTATTGGGAGAGTAATAATAGCTAACACTTAGATATAATATTTACTATATGCTGAGAATTATTTTAAGCATTTACATATGTTAACTCACTTAAACTTCATAAAACCCTGATTTGGGTAATGACTTATTATGATGTCCATTTTATAGATTCTGAAGCTGACACCCAGGTTAAGTAAGTTGCTCAAGATCACACAGCCAGTTAGTGGTAGAACCTGATTTGAATGCAAGCAGTCTCACTCTTGGGTCCATACTCATAAGTTCTTTTGACGATTTGATCAATTTTGATCACTACAGTCAAAATTAGTCAGAAATAAATAATATAAAACTAAATTAGCTGAAATGAGAAAAGTTCAAGCCAAGAAAATCTAGTGCTGGATTACTTGACAGGTAGACTATATACATGCCTAAGTCTCCGGCAAAGCAGGGACATTTGGTATTTTTAAAAAGCACTGATGTCATCATGAGGAAAATCAGAACTTAGATGTCCTCAAACTTATTTTACAGTGCAATATTATTTTTAGTTTCAACAATGCAAGACATAATAATCTTTTCTGCAGTTAGGGTTTGTAGAAATCTACATCTAGCCCTGTGAGAGGGCTTTATACTTTTATATTTAGAGTGAAGGGTAAAATATGATTATCAGAGGAATATTTCTTACTCCTCTTCATTCCAAAAATAAGTAAACATTTAAAGTCATAAAGGAGTTTTCAAGATTTACAGAGTACAAAATTATTAAGAATCCTCCGCTTATGTTTCAGGGTTTAAAATTATATTGAAATCATTAAGTTGCTTTTAAGAATATTAAAAACCAGCAACAAGCCTTGGTGATTTTTGTATCCTTATGTTAAGTAACAAAATTCAACTGAAAAAATTTGAGGATCATGTTGGCTTTATTCAACAATTCTTGCATTGGGTAGCATCCCATCTAGTAAGTAGAAAGGAGCTCTGAGGAGGTGTACAAAATGGAAGGCTTCTACAGGCAGAAGGGGAACGGGATAAAGAAATAGTGGGCACATTCCTGGAGAAGGTTGAAACTGCAGTTAGGTTAAGTATTAAGACCTGGTTTGGTGACATGGACTTAGCACAAGTGGCTCCATTTTGGGCCTTCTTTTTTGTTTTTAAATCTGCTATTTCCTTAAAAAATTTTTTTCTTAATGTTTATTTATCTTTAAGAGAGAGTGCAAACAGAGGAAGGGCAGAGAGACAGGGAGACACAGAATTCAAAGCAGGCTCCAGGCTCTGAGCTGTCAACACAGAGCCCAATGCAGGGCTTGAACCCACAGATTGGGAGATCATGACCTGAGCCAAAGTCAGCCACCTAGGTGCCCTATAAATCTGTTATTTCTTTTTAACATTTGTTAACAGATTTGTTTTTCTTTAGGAAGATTTGATTGATTGTTCAAATTTAAAAGAAACATACCATATAAAAGTATGGTAAAATAAACTGGCTAAAAAAAATTGTGAAACTAGATAATGAGTTTAGCCTTCCAATAATCATTGGCATCATTTTTTGCCGTTCTCTTATGTGCAATTAGGTTATGCCAGTTCCTGTCTGACTCATAGTCTTGCAACTTTTAGGCTGATGCCCTGTTTACCTTTTACAGATTTCTGAATATACTCATTTTTTTTTTACCAAATCATCATTTTGCCACTTTGTTAATTCACAGTTATTTTATGTTAAGCCACCCAAAGCCAGTAAGGAGACAACTAAAAGATTTGGAACATTGTGAGAAGGAAAGAAGAAATAAATGGAGTCAGAGAGCAAATTGGAGAGGCAAGACCAAAGTGATACTGATTAGGGAAGAGGAAAAAAAAGTTGTAAAAATTACTAGAAGTGGTAAAAATAAAATGGATACTGATGAATTGGGAAAATCTTAGCAAAATCTGATGTTTAGCCAGGTTGTGTTATGTCAGCACAATCAAGCCTTAAAATGGTCAGCCCTTTGATTCTCTTCTTTGTTAAAACTTCTTAATATGAAATATACCAATAAAGATGGAACTAGTTTATAGAGAATCTCTCCTAATTTTATTTTCTAAAAATTTCCCTTGCAAAATCTTTATCACAAGCTGTAAAAAAAATTAAGTCAACTTGCAAAAACATATAGTTTTATAAATATCTGGATAATAAGGTATTTGCTGTGACTTTAATGTTACTGCCAAACCTTGTCTCAGGAACATCACCTTTGTACTATATTAATTTAGATGCAGCTTAAAAGACACCATTTAGGAAAGTCACTGCCTTGCCAGGCTTAGGTGGCTGACTTGAATAGCGATAGGTAACATATAAATATGTTACATAGTTTGAAAATAAATGGCTTGAAACAAATAGCACAGATAAAGAAGGAGCTCACAAATCAAACTGCTACAGTGGGGAATTGACAGTTCTAATCACTGGACTGGTGGAATTTCTGAATAAAAAGTTAAGTATAGAAATTACTAAGCAAATGTTTAACAAGAAAACAAAATTACAAGAAGCAACATATGTCATGATGTGAGTCAGAAAACTTTGTTTCAAATCCTACTCTGTGATACAGAAACTATATGAATTTTGTCAAGTTACCTAACTACTTTGAACCTCAATTTTTTCATTTGCAAAGCAGTAATAATAATATCCATCTTCTACCTGGTAGGATTGTTGGTGGTGTTTGGCATGTGAGGATTAGAGGTGGTATTTATAGAGAGCCTGGTATGGTGTGCTTGGCACATAGTGGCTACTTTTTATTGCTATGGGCAAACTAAAGAAAGGAAGGTTTAAAATATCACTTACAGCTAAACTACAGATATGGTAATCATAAATCAGCCTTTCTTGGGGCACCTGGGTAACTAGGTCTGTTAAGTGTCTCTAGATTTCTGCTCAGGTCACGATCTCAGGGTTTATGGGTTTGAGCCTTGTGTCCTAGCTGTCAGTGTGGAGCCTGCTTGGGATCCTCTCTCTCCCACTTTCCCTTTTGCTCTGCCTCTCCCCTGCTTGTGCACACTCTAACTCTCTCTCAAAATAAATAAATAAGCATCCTTTCTTAATAAAAACCCTCGAGAAAGTCGGGATAGAAGGAACATACTTAATGGAAAGAGCCCAAATGTCCATTAATGGGTGAATGGATAAAGAAGATGTGGTATTTATATACAATGGAGTATTACTCGGCAACCAAAAAGAATGAAATCTTGCCATTTGCAACTACATGGATGGAACTGGAGGGTATTATGCTAAGTGAAATTAGTCAGAGAAAGACAAAAATCATATGACTTCACTCATATGAGGACTTTAAGAGACAAAACAGATGAACATAAGGGAAGGAAAACAAAAAAATATATAAAAACAGGGAGGGGGACAAAACAAAAAAGACTCATTAGTATGGAAAACAAACAGGGTTGCTGGAGGGGTTATGGGAAGGGGGATGGGATAAGTGGGTAAGGGGCATTAAGGAATCTATTGAAATCATTGCTTCACTATATACTAACTAATTTGGATGTAAATTTTAAAAAATAAAAAATAAAGTTTAAAAATAAATTTAAAAAAAAGAAGGAACATACTTAAACATCATAAAAGCCATTTATGAAAAGCCCACAGCTAATATTATCCTCAATGGGGAAAAACTAAGAGCTTTCCCCCTGAGATCAGGAACACGACAGGGATGCCCACTCTCACCGCTGTTGTTTAACATAGTGTTGGAAGTGCTAGCATCAGCAGTCAGACAACAAAAGGAAATCAAAAGCATCAAAATTGGCAAAGATGAAGTCAAGCTTTCACTTTTGGCAGATGACATGATATTATACATGGAAAATCCGACAGACTCCACCAAAAGTCTCCTAGAACTGATACATGAATTCAGCAAAGTTGCAGGATACAAAATCAATGTACAGAAATCAGTTGCATTCTTACACACTAATAATGAAGCAACAGAAAGACAAATAAAGAAACTGATCCCATTCACAATTGCACCAAGAATCATAAAATACCTGGGAATAAACCTAACCAAAGATGTAAAAGATCTGTATGCTGAAAACTATAGAACGCTTATGAAGGAAATTGAAGAAGATACAAAGAAATGGAAAAACATTCCGTGCTCATGGATTGGAAGAATAAATATTGTTAATGTCAATACTACCCAAAGCAATCTACACATTCAATGCAATCCCAATCAAAATTGCACCAGCATTCCTCTCGAAGCTAAAACAAGCAATCCTAAAATTTGTATGGAACCACAAAAGACCCTGAATAGCCAAAGTAACTTTGAAGAAGAAGACCAAAGTGGGAGGCATCACAATCCCAGACTTTAGCCTCTGCTACAAAGCTGTAATCACCAAGACAGCATGGTATTGGCACAAAAACAGACACACAGACCAATGGAATAGAATAGAGACTCCAGAATTGGACCCACAAAAGTATGGCCAGCTCATCTTTGACAAAGCAGGAAAGAATATCCAATGGAAAAAAGACAGTCTCTTTAACAAATGGTGCTGGGAGAACTGGACAGCAACATGCAGAAGAATGAAACTAGACCACTTTCTTTCACCATTCACAAAAATAAACTCAAAATGGATAAAGGACCTGAATGTGAGACTGGAAACCATCAAAACCCTAGAGGAGAAAGCAGGAAAAAACCTCTTTGACCTCAGCCGCAGCAATTTCTTACTTGACACATCTCCAAAGGCAAGGGAATTAAAAGAAAAAATGAACTATTGGGACCTCATGAAGATAAAAAGCTTCTGTACAGCAAAGGAAACAATCAACAAAACTAAAAGGCAACCAACGGAATGGGAAAAGACATTTGCAAATGACCTATCGGACAAAGGGCTAGTATCCAAAATCTATAAAGAACTCACCAAACTCCACACCCGAAAAACAAATAATTCAGTGAAAAAATGGGCAGAAGACATGAATAGACGCTTCTCTAAAGAAGACATCCAGATGGCCAACAGGCACATGAAACGATGCTCAACGTCACTCCTTATCAGGGAAATACAAATCAAAAGCACACTGAGATATCACCTCATGCCAGTCAGAGTGGCTAAAATAAATCAGGAGACTATAGGTGCTGGAGAGGATGTGGAGAAATGAGAACCCTCCTGCACTGTTGGTGGGAATGCAAACTGGTGCAGCTGCTCTGGAAAACAGTGTGGAGGTTCCTCAAAAAATTAAAAATAGATTCACCCTATGACCCAGCAATAGCACTGCTAGGAATTTACCCAAGGGATATAGGAGTCCTGATGCATGGGGGCACTTGTACTCCAATGTTTATAGCAGCACTTTCAACAATAGCCAAATTATGGAAAGAGCCTAAATGTCCATCAACTGATGAATAGATAAAGAAATTGTGGTTTATATACACGATGGAATACTACTTGGCAATGAGAAAGAATGAAATATGGCTTTATGTAGCAACGTGGATGGAACTGGAGAGTGTTATGCTAAGTGAAATAAGTCATACAGAGAAAGACATATGTTTTCACTCATGTGGATCCTGAGAAACTTAACAGAAGATCATGGGGGAGGAGAAAGGGGAAAAAAGTTACAGAGAGGGAAGGAGGCAAACCATAAGAGACTCTTAAAAACTGAGAACAAACTGAGGGTTGATGGGGGGGTGAGAGGGAGGGGAAAGTGGGTGATGGGCATTGAGGCGGACACCTGTTGGGATGAGCATTGGGTGTTGTATGGAAACCAATTTGACAATAAATTTCATATTAAAAAAATAATAAATAAATAAACTTAAAAAAATAGATCAGCCTGGGGCACCTGGGTGGCTTAGTCAGTTAAGCATCCAACTTTGGCTCAGGTCATGATCTCACAGTTTGTGGGTTCAGACCCCACCTTGAGCTCTGTGCTGACAGATCAGAGCTTGGAGCCTGCTTCAGATTCTGTGTCTCCCTCTCTCTCTGTTCCTTCCCCACTCATGCTCTCTCACTCTCAAAATAAATAACCATTAAAAAAATTAAAAAAAAAATAGATCAACCTTTCTTCTATGAGTCTAACCTGTTCAGACCATCATTAGGCTAATCTTGATCCAAAATACTGCTTGTGTTTAAATTAAATTCCAGAGACACCTGGGTGGCTCCGTTGGTTGAGTGTCTTTCTCTTGATTTTGGCTTGGGTCATGATCCCAGAGTTGTGGGATCAAGCCTCTTGTTGGGTTCTGAGCCGAGCATGAAGCCTGCCTAAGATTCTCTCTGCCCCTCTCCCCGCTCGCGTACTCTCTCTCAAATTATAAATTAAATTCCATTACTTCACATGTTATTCAGATTGACTTTACCTTCATTGTCTAAAGGAATTTAATTTTTGTCATTCTCAAGAGAGAACTAAGGGTTGCGTGTGTTTGCATTGAAGTATTACCTGTATATTAGCTGTGTAGGTTTTTAGCTCAGGTAATGTTTTAATCACCTAGGTAGAGATGCTATGAAAGTTACCTAGATAATAACGTAAGAACAGTCTTTTCCAACTCCTGTATAAGGATGGCAAACTGATGTAGATTTTTTTTTTTAGAGAGCAGTGGAAGTTTTGAAAGTTAGTATAGATTTAGGTGTGCGCTGATAAAAAATGGATGCAAAATTACAGTAGCATTTGCTAAGTAAATGGGGTAAGATATGTCAGGTCTATTAAGTAATATTAAACAGATACTAAAAAATAATTTAAAACTAAAAAGTTAAATTAGGGTGGGACGCCTGGGTGGCTCAGTCAGTTGGACAACCGACTGCAGTTCAGGTCATGATCTTGTGGTCTGTGGGTTCGAGCCCTATGTCTGGCTCTGTGCTAACAGCTCAGAGCCTGGAGCCTGCTTCAGATTCTGTGTCTCCCTCTCTCTCTCTTCTCCTCCCCCCTTATGTTCTATCAAAAACAAATAAACATTAAAAAAAATTTTAAGTTAAATTAGGGCAAGAAAATGGAAATTAAATAAAATCACTTTTACATTGTTGGCTAATCTGAGTCAAAGTTGTGGCATAAAAGTTTTATTTTTATTTGTTAAGACTAATAAAAAGATGAACTTATCTTATTTAAAAGGTAGTATTAAAAGCCTGGGCGTGCCTGGCTGGCTCAGTTGGTGGAATGTATGACCCTTGATCTCAGAATTGTTAAGCTTGAGCCCCAAGTTGGGTGTAGAGATTACTTAAAAATAAAATCTTAAAAAAAAAAAAAAAAAGCCTATGTAGGAAAAGGAAGTCATGACAATACGTTGCACTCTCCCTTCCCAACCTGGGCCCAGAACGGCTCTGCAAAGAGGGATGGTGAAAATAAGGCTGTTCTGCTGACTATAAGGTAGTGACCAGAGAACACACCTTACCATTCACAAGTACATCCATGGAGTAGTCTTCAGGAAGCATGTGCCTCATGTACTCATAGAGATCCAGAAATTTGCCCTGAAGGAAATGGGAACTCCAGATGTACACACTGACATTAGGCCCAACAAAAGTGTCTGGGCCAAAAGAATAAGGAATGTCCCTCACACTGTATTCATGTGAGGTTGTTCAGAAGCTGTAATGGGGATGAAGATTCATCAAAGAAGCTATAGGTGTTGGTTACCTATGTACCAAGCAGGTAACCACTTTCAAAAATCTGTCACCACTTTTAAAAAATCTATCCAGGGGCGCCTGGGTGGCGCAGTCGGTTAAGCATCTGACTTCAGCCAGGTCACAATCTCGCGGTCCGTGAGTTTGAGCCCCGCGTCAGGCTCTGGGCTGATGGCTCGGAGCCTGGAGCCTGTTTCCGATTCTGTGTCTCCCTCTCTCTGCACCTCCCCCGTTCATGCTCTGTCTCTCTCTGTCCCAAAAATAAATAAAAAACGTTGAAAAAAATTAAAAAAAAAAAAATCTATCCAAACAAAAATGTGGATGAGAACTGACAACTGAGTGTCAAATAAAGTTATAAAACCTCAAGGAAAAAAAAAAGATAAAAAGTCAAATGAGAAAGAAGGCAAAATAACACAGAATGCTTTTTGTCCATGAAATGTTGGGGAAATTATCCAATAATTGAATATTCTGATTGTCTAATAATTATCTAATACTCTGAGAAGTCAGGAAAATAGGACTTTTATTCCAATGACTGACATTATAAGTTGAAACAATCTTTCTGGAAGACAATTTTTCTATTAAAAGCCTTACTCTTTTACACCTGAAACCAATTTTACCGTATGTTAACTAGTAGAATTGAAAAAAAAAAAAAAAAAAAAGCCTTACTCTTTGACCTAATATTCTAATTTAGGAATTTATCCATAGTGGAAAGGATAAGGATGCACAAAAATATTTAGTTATAAAATCATTTACCAAAACCCTGTTCACTGTTACAATATCATATAACAAATAATGGAGCATATATCAAATTAGGTTAGACAACCTAAATGTCTAAGAGGATTGTTTTAATAAATTTTGGTACATCCAGGTGATGTTTTTCTCACATGGGAAGATGTTCATAATATAACATACAGTAGAAAAATTGACTACAAAATAGAATTACATATTAAAATTATTTTTTAAATTTACTTTTTTTATTTTTTAGTAATCTCTACACCCAAAGTGGGGCTTAAACTCATGACCTGAAGATCAAGAGTCAAATGCTCTCCTGAATGAGCCAGCCAGCTATCCCAGAATTATACTATTATCATAATATATATGTGGGCATGTGTTTACATGTGTAAATGCACATGTATAAGGGTTTGGGATATTATATATGTAGGTGGTTATTACTGGTGGATGAATATGTATATGTTTAATTTTATTATCTATTTTTTAAAATTTTTCTACACTGAACATACATTTCTTTGGTATTTTACAAAAATAGAAGATTCTTACAAAATCAAAAATAAACTATTGAGAGTACATCAAAATAAAAAGCTTTTGGGGGCACCTAGCTGGCACAGTCCATAGAGCCTTGTGACTCTTGATCTTGGGATTGTGAGTTTGAGCTCCATGTTGGGTGTGGAGATCACTTAAAAATAAAATTAAAAACAATAAACAATAAAATAAAAAGCTTCTGCACAGTAAAGGAAACTATCAACAAAACTAAGACAACCTACTGAATGGGAGAAGATATTTGCAAATGATATATCCAATAAAGGGTTAGTATCCAAAATACATAAAGAACCGATACAACTCAACACAAAAAACCAAATAATCTAATTAAAAAATGGACAGAAGACATGAACAGACATTTCTTGGAAGAAGACATACAGATGGCCAATGGACACATGAAAAGATGCTCAACATCATTCATCATCAGGGAAATGCTAATCAAAACCACAATGAGGTATCACCTCACATTTGTCAGAATGGCTAAAATAAAAAACTTCAAGAGCGGCACCTGGGTGGCTCAGTCACTGGTTAAGAGTTCGGGGCGCCTGGGTGGCTCAGTCAGGTAAGCATTTGACTTCAGCTCAGGTCATGATCACGGTTCGTGAGTTTGAGCCCTGCATCAGGCTCTCTGCTCTCAGTGCAGAGTCTGGAGCCTGCTTCGGATTTTATGTCTCCTTCTCTCTCTGCCCCTTCCCCACTCATGCTTTGTCTTTCTTCCTCTCTCAAAAATAAACAAACATTAAAAAAAAAAGTTCAACTCTTGACTTCGGCAGGTAATGATCTCATGGTTCGTGGGTTCTTGAATTCAAGTCCCACATCAGGCTGTACGCTGACAGTGCAGAGCCTGCTTGGGATTCTATCTCCCTTTCTCTCTGCCCCTCCCTGACACGTGCACACGTTCTCTCTCTATTGCTGTCTCTCAAAAACAAACAAACAAACAAACAAACCAACAAAAACAATATTGGCAGGGATGTGGAGAAAAAGGAACCCTTATGCACTGTTGATGGGAATGAAAACTGGTACAGCTACTGTTGTAGACCGCATGGAGGTTCCTGAAAAAATTAAAAATAGAATTATTATATGATCCAGTAATTCCACTATTGCATATTTATCCTAACAATACAAAGACATTAATTTGAAAGGACGATGCACCCCGATGTTTATTACAGCATTATTTACAATAGCCAACTTAGGGGAGCAGCCCAAGTGTCCATCAATAGATGAATGGATAAAGAAGACGATAATACACACACACACACACACACACACACACACACACACACACACACAGAGTAAAACCTTGGTTTGTAAGCATAATTCCTTCTGGAAACATGCTTATAATCCAAACTACTTGTATATCTCTCTCTTTCAAAATAAATAAAAAATAAACTTAAAAAAATTCCTTTGATTAGGTAAACATCTCTTCATTTTAGGATTAGAGATAATACATAAAAAGTCAAATATCTTGCCTAGTGCTAGGAGATAGTTTTTCCTTTCTGGTATCTTACCTGGAAATAGACAAGAAATAGAATTAAAAAAAATACTCATCATACACCTACACTGCACTGTTTTGGTGTTAATAATATAACTTCACAGTGGGAAGAATTTCGAAAGAGTTTACAAACTGACCCTTTGCTTGCAAGATTGTTTTTCAACTGATAATATTATGATTTAATTCTGTAAGTAATATCACTTTCAATTGCATTGGGTTTTCATCATAAGTATATTTTGAGAGCACTACTAATGATCGGAAAAAGATATATATTTTCTATTACATTTTTAAGTTTCTCCTTTTGTTTTCAGGTATGACAGCAGTTATCTGTACTTACCCACTTGACATGGTTAGAGTACGCCTAGCATTCCAGGTGAAAGGGGAACACACTTATACAGGAATTATTCATGCATTCAAAACAATTTATGCAAAGGTATTTCACATTTACTTTTCTTGTTTATATTGTGTCTTTTTTTTTTTTTTTTTTTAATAATGTGAGTTTTATGCCCGACATGGGGCTTGAACTCATGACTCTAAGATCAAGAGTCACAAGGTCTACTGACTGAGCCAGTCAGGTGCCCTTATAATGTGTCCTTATATATTTAGAAAAATATTTTGAAAGTTATATAAGCTATCTTATTTATAGTTATTGATGTTAATAATGATTGTGACACATTTGTGTTTCAGGTTGGGTCCCAGAATAATTTTTTTCATTGTAATGTATGCTTTTGCTTTTTGATGTTTATCATAATAAACACAATGTAATCTCACTTCTACTTTTTCTTCATTCAAAAGGAAGGTGGTTTCCTTGGATTTTACAGAGGCCTGATGCCCACTATATTAGGAATGGCTCCATATGCAGGTATTTTCAAATTTGGCAGAATCTTGATCTTTCATTTTTTTCTAAGAATGATTTTTAAATTGTAGCATTTTGTATTTAAGCCCCAATTCCTTCAGGAATTATTTCTTTCCTCCCTAAGGATAACCATTTGACCCAGCACCATAGTCCCTCCTTTCCCCAGTGATCTATAGTGCTACTGCTTTTTTTTTTTTACAGTGCTACTTCTAAAAATAAGAATAAAGTGCAGTTTTATGCACTCTTTATATTTGGTAGGACAAGTCCATTTACCTTATGCTTTTTTTTTTTTTTCCAGGAATGTAGGAACTATAGATATTGTTTCCTGCACATTTTAAAATCCATTTTGAAGTTGCACAAAAACTTGCTGGGATTTTGAATGAAATTTTATACAGTTCCGGGACATTTTTGTTAGATATATTTATAGATACCATGTAAGCTGTGTTGTGTCTTTTAGAAAATTACATTTTTAGTTTATTACTTGATTTAATTTTATGATTTTATAGCTAGCCATTTTCCTACTTGTTGGTATCATAGCCAGCCACTGTGTTACTTGCAGATGTTTTGGGTTTCCTATGTGGGCAATCGTATCCTGTCCACATGGTGTCTTTTTCTTATTTACATTCTAATCCTTATTTCCTTATTTATTTATGTTTATCTTCACTTACTGTACTATGCTAAGGACTTACAGTGCAGCAGTGAATAGAAGTGATGATAGTAGGCATTTTTGCTCATTAATTATTTTAAAGGGACTGTTTGTAATACTTCTTCATTTAGTTTAATGTTCATTTATGATGTTAAGGAAATTTTGCTAAGAATTTTTATCTGATTTGGTGTTGAATTTTATCAGACACCCTCTCCTGCATTTATGGAGGTAATCATATAGCTTTCTCCTTTAATATGTTATTATGATAAATGATATTAATAGATGTTCTAAGATCAAGTCAAATTGGCTCTGACATAATGACCTTTTTATATCCTATTGGATTAAGTTTGCTAATTGTCTTTAGAGGTTATACATCTAGGGGCACCTGGGTGGCTCAGTTGGTTAAGCATCTGACTTCGGCTCAGATCATGATCTCCCCATTCATGAGTTCCTTCTTTGGCCTAAGTGCTGACAGCTTGGAACCTGGAGCCTGCTTCGGATTCTGTGTCTCCCTTTCTCTGCCCCTCCCCTGCTGGCACGTTGTTTCTCTCTCTCTCAAAAAAAAAAAACATTAAAAAAAAAAAAGAGAAGTGTGGTTTGGGTATCAAGGTTATATAAGTCTCATAAATGAGTTGTAGAGTATTTCCTCATCTTCCATCTCTATAAGATGATTAGAATTATCTGTTTCTTGAAAGTTTTCTTTGTGGGTGATTTTTTTTATACTGGTTTAACTTCTTAAATGGTTGTAGGACCATTCAGATTTTCTATCTTTTGTGAAACATTTTTGGTAATTCATGCCTTTCTTTACCATTTTGAATTTGACCTTTTTGGATTAATTTTCAATTTTTTAGCAAAAGATTTCCCTTATTTCTTCATATCATTTTGACATCTACTCTATTGCCATGCTCCTTTTTTCACTTTTTTTTTTTTTTTTTTTTTTTTTTTTGATCAGTTATTTGATTTTGCAAAGAATCAATTTTGGCTTGTGTTTTTCTCTAGTCTACCTTTATTTTGCCTTTCATTGATTCTTGTTCATTTCTTTTTTTTTTTTTTTTTTTTTGATTCTTGTTCATTTCTTAATTATCTCCTTCTTCGTCATGTTTATTCTTCAGTTGGATGCTTACTTCTTTCATTTTCAACCTTTGGGTTTTTTTATTCCTAATGTGGGCTTCCTACCCACCCCCCCACCCCCCCGCCCCGCCATCATGCTTCAGCTGCATCCCATGAGTTTATTATTTTATTAATTGTTTTTACTTAAAATTTGGAAATTTTGAAATGTATACAAAAGTAGACAATAGTATAATGAGCCACCATGCACCTATGACCTATCTTCAAAAGTGATCAACTCAGGACCAATCTTGTTTCATCTGTGCCCTTAAATACTCCCTCCCCTCTCATTCCAAATTGTTTTGTTTTTTTAATTTTTTTTTTAACATTTATGTGTTTTTGAGACAGAGAGAGACAGAGCATGAATGGGGGAGGGGCAGAGAGAGAGAGGGAGACACAGAATCTGAACCAGGCTCCAGGTTCTGAGCCATCAGCCCAGAGCCCGACAGGGGCTTGAACTCACGGACCGCGAGATCGTGACCTGAGTTGAAGTCGGACGGTTAACCGACTGAGCCACCCAGGTGCCCCTCATTCCAAATTGTTTTAAAGTAACTCCACAGTATCTCAGTATTCAGCTCTCTATGTTTTTTAGTTTTTTTATTTTATTTTTTAAATGTTTTATTTATTTTTGAGAGAGAGAGACAGAGCACGAGTGGGGAAGGGGCAGAGAGAGAGGGAGAAACAGAATCTGAAGCAGGCTCCAGGTTGTCAGCACAGAGCTGGATGTGGTGCTCGAATCCACTAGCTGTGAGATCATGACCTGAGCCAAAGTGGGACACCTAACCAATTGAGCCACCCAGGTGCCTCTCTATGCTTTTTTAAAAAGCATAACCACACACTATTATGAACTTTAAAAATATTTTTTAAGTTTATTTATTTACTTAGAGAGAACGTGAGTGGAGGGGCAGAGAGAGAGAGAGGGAGAGAGAGAATCCCAAGCAGGCTCTGCTTGTCAGCACAGAGCCCCGATGTGGGGCTCAAGCTCATGGACCATGAGATCATGACCTGAGCCAAAACCAAGAGTTGGACACTTAACCAACTGAGTCACCCAGGTGCCCATAAAAAGTTTCTTAATATCATCTAGTATATTATCATTGTTCAAATCCCTGCCCCCTCCCCTTAACTCATAATTAGCTTTTGGACAGATCCAAGTTAATATTTGCCTAGTATATCTTTTTTCATCCTTTTATTTTTTACTTTCTCATATCTTTATGTTTTAGGTATTTCTTTTGAAATCATTATATAACTGGATATTGTTAAAAATCTGGTCTGTAAAATCTTTAGTTGCCCATTAGTTCACCTGATAGTTATTGTGATTATTGATACATTTGTACTTGCTCTGTACCTTGCTATTTGATTTCCACCCGAGGCTTTTCTTTTTTATGTTTTTAAATATTTCTTCCTTGTTCACTTATTTTGCCTAACTCTTACCTGCTCTATTATAAATGTATAAATTTATTTGCCTCCTCCTATGTTGGTGGTCTTTAATTATGAACCCATTACTTGATCTGAATCTCTGAGTTTCAGACCCAGTGATTCCATCTTCTGTAGACCCAGTAGCAAGATGCATCTCAATAGCTTTGCTGCTATTGGCATCAATATGAAAAGTCACTTCACTTCTTTCATGGGCCCACAACTCCCAAATGAGCTCCAGCTTCTATTTTTAGAAGGTGGTGGTGCTGGGGTTCTTGGAGACTTTCTCATTCTTTTTGCAAGACCTGTAGCAATGACAAAGTCATTCAGAATACCTAGATTGCCATTATGCTGGAAGAAGAACTCTTTAATTTTTTGGTCTTATTTTCCTCTCTTTCTAAGTTTTTTGTTTTTAAAATATATTTTAACCTAGTTATAGTATATATATAATTTTGTTTCTTAATTTTTCCCCATTTCCCAAACATTTTTCACCTATATCTGTACTCTTCACAAACATCATTTTATTAGTTGTGTCATATTTTCACTGAATACTATTCCACATTATTTAGGTATTTCTAATTTTTTTAACTTACATTTAATTTGCTACGAATTTCACCATTGTGAACTTTTTCAGATTTTAGATTCAGTCTTTAGTGTATGAATATATAAAAGTGTATGAATATTCTAAAATTGTATACTGTCATTTCAAAATACTATAAAGTTATAAGAATTTTGTATAAGGAATAAATGCATATATTGAGGTATTCTCCTAGACTAAATTTTTGTTAGTGCTTATTTCTTGTTAAGCATCAAGTATATTTTAAATATATTCTCAAATTTAGTAGATATCAAGGTATCTTGAATAATGCTTAGTTGATAGGATTGCTTGAATTCTATTCTTGATTTTGTTAATGTAAGACTTTAATGGGTCTATTATATAATCATAAATGTTCAGCAAGCACTAAGTGCATATTATTGATAATTTAATATTTACTAGATTTCATGTGCTTTGTGATTCAATATGAACATTTATCTCATGCTTACCACTCTTCCTTGGAGACAAAATTAGGCACTGAGTTAAAATAACAATTTTTTGTCACTTCTGAATGTTTTGTTTGTATCTTATCACCATCATTGTTATTGTGAATTTAAGTTGTAGTATTTACTTGTAATTATTAATCATGAATTTAACTTTTACTGATGTGAAACCTTGGAAAACTACTTAATCCTATTAATATATAAGGTGGCATTTATACCCAACTACTGCCTTTATTCAGTAAATTGAAGTATAAATGTATGAAAACCATAGCGATAATTGTTATAGGTATCTTGTTATCTTTAGGTTACTTATAAACATTAATTAAGCCTTTTTCTTTCAGAAATCAGGAAATGTATAGGTTGTTCTTTGAGTTAATTGGTTATTATAAAGAATGGTATCTTCTCATGGTTTATGAATCTTAAGCATCATGGTGAATTTATGTTTTATTTTTCAGGTGTTTCATTTTTTACTTTTGGTACCTTAAAGAGTGTTGGGCTTTCCCATGCCCCTACCCTTCTTGGCAGACCTTCATCAGACAATCCTAATGTCTTAGTTTTGAAAACCCACATAAACTTACTTTGTGGTGGTGTTGCTGGAGCAATAGCACAAACAATATCGTAAGTTTCTTCACTAACTTAATCCAATCAAGTTGCAGTTTTTCAATCTTGATTTTCAGCATTATTCATTTTATTTTTTATTATATATATATATATATATATATATATATATATATTTACCACTTTGCAGATCTTCTTTTTCTTTTTTAACTTTATTTTTTATTTTTTAAAATTTACATCCAAATTAGTTAGCATATAGTGAAGCAATGATTTCAGGAGTAGATTCTTTAATGCCCCTTACCCATTTAGCCCATCCCTGCTCCCTCTCATGTATATATATATATATATATATATATATATATATATATATATATATATATATATTTAATGTTTATTTATTTTTGTGAGAGAGAAGAGAGAGAGAGAGAGAGAGAGAGAGAGAGAGAGAGAGAGAACGAGTGGGGGAGGGGCAGAGAGAGAAAATGACAGAAGATCCAAAGTGGGCTCTGGGCTGTCAGCAGAGAGCCTGATGCAGTTCGAACTCATGAACCCTGAGATCATGACCTGAGCCGAAGTCAGATACCCAACTGACTGAGCGACCCAGTCACTTCTCTTGCATTAAATCTTGAAGACCTCCTTTGTGTCAGACAATGTACTAGGTTTTGGGACATTTGCTGAATATAGATAAAGGGATTGCTGTATTGTAATTGAAAAAGTAGCTTCAAAGGATTTCCCTAGTCCAAGAGAGATTGTGTAGATGAGATAAAAAGAGGCTGGAACACTAAGAAGCAGGAATTTTTCAGGAAGAAGAAGAAAAGCTTTCTGTGACTGAGGAGTATCCTGAAAAACAGGATGTAGTATTGTCACAAAGACAAAAAAGAGTATCCAATGGAAAAGAAAAATCAAAGTAATATAAGTACTGAAAAGTAAGGTGTTCATTGGATTTTACAGTCAAGGATTACTTGTGTGAAAGCAGATTCCGCGTACTTGTGTGTGGAAGCAGATCATACTAGGTTGAAGGTAAAGAAAAAAAGGTGGTGGTTTACTTTTGGCAATCTGGCTGTGGAACCTTGCACATTTGTAGAAACATGATCACCTCTAGTTATTTTGATTCTCTTCTTGCTCTTACCTTTTTCTTTACTACTACTCACTTCCAATCTAGATCCTTAAAATCTTTTCTTTCCCATTTCTTTTCTTAAACTGTATTCTATACCCATTGACTCTTACCAGATCCAAAGGCTCCCTCTTAGTTCTTTTGCTTCCTTCCAGTTGTTCTAGTTCCTTCATTTTTGTAAATTTTTTTTAATGTTTATTTTTGAGAGAGAAACAGAGTGCAAGTGGGGGAGGGGCAGAGAGCTAGGGAGACACAGAATCTGAAGCCAACTGCAGGCTCTGAGCTGTCAGCACAGAGTCAGACGCAGGGCTTGAACTCACAGACCGCGAGATCATGACCTGAGCCCAAGTCGGACACTCAACCGACTGAGCCACCCAAGGCGCCCCTAGTTCCTTCAGTTTTGTAACAGTACCTCTCCTTGGCCATCTGCCTTCCCAACCCACCCACCCCCACCTTTTCAAGTATCTTACTGATTCATATCTTCCTCTTTCTTCCTATCCATGCTGATATTTTAAGGCGCAGCCTGGCTTTAGTCCTATGCTCTTCCCATAAATGTGTAGAATAGCTCATCTATCTTTATGGTTTCAGTGGTCACCTCTGCACAGATAACAAATTTTATTTAATTCTCCATTACTTCCTCTCCATTACTTCTGTAGCAAGCTCTTAGATATTTCTGCTTGGACTTCTGCCATCAGGGCAAACTCCATAGTTCAGATATTAATTCCTTTTTTCCTCTTGGTGACAATCCTCAGCTCCCAGCTTTCTTATTTGTTATTGATAACCATTAATCTTCTAGCCCTAATAATACCTTGAAACCATTTTTCACATTGTACATATCCAAATACTCACTATGTCTTACTGTTTGTTACTGTAGAACATTGCCTAGAATGCTATTTTCTTTCTTTCCCATTGTTCTTTCCCGTATTCTAATCCTTGTACCTTGTCTTCTTACATTCTCTCCCTTCTACTAACCAATTCCTTCTACTCACATACGTCTTTTCCAGCTTGGAAACTGAATCCTTCAGACTAGGTTTTTGTTCCCTTGATTCCCATAAAATTTCTTCTTCTCACTACCCCATTAAAAAATAATTCCTGGAGATGCTACTGAAATGCATACAGAACTTCAATTATTGGTAATGCTATTTCTTAAGCTGTTTGGTTAAAAAAACATGTTTTTTAATTATTAAAAAAAGTTTTTTTACTGAGAGGCAGAGAGAGACAGAGCACAAATGGGGGAGGGGCAGAGAGAGAAGGAGACAGAATCCTAAGCAGGCTCCAGGCTCTGAGTTGTCAGCACAGAGCCCGACACAGGGCTCGAACTCACAAACCATGAGATCCTGACCTGAGCTGAAGTTGGACACTCAACTGACTGAGCCCCCCAGGAGTCCCACATGTTTTTTTAATTATAACATATCATTATGAATATAAATATAGGCAGCTCTTCCTGCCCACGGGTCCTGTCCCCATGCTTTGATAAAATCACCTTATTATTTTTGTCATATATCACTTAAGTATATGTTAGGTACCATGGAGATCTTTGAATAGGAAAGTAAAAAGCAGCTTTGTGACACTTGAGAATGTAAGATTCAATTTTCTTAATGTTGGGATAGCAATACCTATTTCATGCAATTATGAAGATGGAATGAGATAAATTACATAAATTGTTTAACTACATTGACAAGTAGTCAATATTAGCAAAATAAAAGTTATTTAAAAAAATCACCTGGGGTCCCACTCTTTTTATTTATTTATTTATTTATTTATTTATTTATTTATTTTTCCAACGTTTTTTTAAATTTATTTTTGGGACAGAGAGAGACAGAGCATGAACGGGGGAGGGGCAGAGAGAGAGGGAGACACAGAATCGGAAACAGGCTCCAGGCTCCGAGCCATCAGCCCGGAGCCTGACGCGGGGCTCGAACTCACGGACCGCAAGATTGTGACCTGGCTGAAGTTGGACGCTTAACCGACTGCGCCACCCAGGTGCCCCCTGGGGTCCCACTCTTAAGAGAGATTCCTTTTGTATATTTCATTTCAGGCATTTTATTTTATTTTATTTTATTTTATTTTAGTTAAGTGTACCTAATTTGAGAGAGAAACAGAGCATGAGCAGGGGAGGGGCAGAGAGAGAGAATCCCAAGCAGGTCCCACACTGTCAGCACAGAGCCCAATGTGGGGCTCAGGCTCACGAACTGTGAGATCATGACCTGAGCTGAAACCAAGAATTGGACTCTCAACCAACTGAGACACCCAGGTGCCCCTCAGGCAAATTTTTTAACAGAATTTTCTCTGTTCTCTAAATGCAGTATCTGTATTGTTAATTTTTGCCTTTAAGGAAAATTTTTTGTTGGTCTACTGTATACAAGGGGGCTTGCTGAATATTTTTAGAGTAGTGGTTCTTAACTAGAGGTGATTTGCCTCCAGTGGACATTTATTAATATCTGGAGACAATTTTGGCTGTCACAGCTGGGGTTATGCTATTGGCATGGAGTGGGTAGAGGCCAGAGTGGGTAGAGTGGGATGTGCTTAAACATCTTACATTGAATAGGATAGATCCTCACAATTAAGAATTATCTAACCTAAAATGTCAATAGTGCCAAAGTTGAGAAACCCTGTCCTAGGGTTCCAACAATGAAAAATACCCAGTTTGTTTCTTCAGAAAGTGGCATTGAATTTGGCCTTGAGGAATGAACTCTATATTGTGGTGATGAGAGAGAATCATCTAACCCAATAGAACCACATAAGCAAAGGCAAGACCTCTTTATTGCTGTTTGATTGTATTCATGTGCTTATGTCCTGACTCCTAAATTAGACAAAACAATAAAGGTATAAGAACACATTATTTCCTAGGGAAATAACATGTAGGACTTTGTATTCAATAATTGTTGAGTAGAATGCTAGAAATCATTTTTATATCCTTCTGCCTTTTTCTTCTTTTAGCTACCCATTTGATGTAACTCGTCGGCGAATGCAATTAGGAACCGTTCTTCCAGAATTTGAAAAGTGCCTGTAAGTTTTCCATTTGTCATTGTTCATTTTCTTTAGGAAATGTAATGTTTAAAGTAGGTATAGAGATAGGACTGTGGTCTTACCAGTAGTTCAGATCTTCCATAGTATCCTTTGGTAAATTTACAAACTTTCAATCTAGTCCCAATCCATATATATATATATATATATATATATATATATATATAATGTTTATTCATTCTTTTTTAATTTTTTTTTAACGTTTATTTATTTTTGAGACAGAGAGAGACAGAGCATGAACGGGGGAGGGGCAGAGAGAGAGAGGGAGACACAGAATCGGAAGCAGGATCCAGGCTCTGAGCCATCAGCCCAGAGCCGGATGCGGGGCTTGAACCCATGGGCCGTGAGATCGTGACCTGAGCCGAAGTTGGATGCTTAACCAACTGAGCCACCCAGGCGCCCCAATGTTTATTCATTTTTGAAAGACAGAGAGACAGAGCACAAGCAGGGGTGGGGCAGAGAGAGAGGGGGACACAGAATCCGAAGCAGGCTCCAGGCTCCAAACTGTCAGCACAGAGCCTGACGTGGGGCTCGAACTCACGAACCGTGAGATAATGACCCGAGCTGAAGTCCAACACTTACCTGACTGAACTACCCAGGCACCCCAAGTCCCAATCCCTATTAAAAATTTCACTTTAGGGGCACCTGGCTGGCTCAGTTGGAAGAGTGTGCAACTCTTTTTTTTTTTTTTTTTTTTTTTTTTTTTTTCAACGTTTTTTATTTATTTTTGGGACAGAGAGAGACAGAGCATGAACAGGGGAGGGGCAGAGAGAGAGGGAGACACAGAATCGGAAACAGGCTCCAGGCTCCGAGCCATCAGCCCAGAGCCTGACGCGGGGCTCGAACTCACGGACCGCGAGATCGTGACCTGGCTGAAGTCGGACGCTCAACCGACTGCGCCACCCAGGCGCCCCCGAGTGTGCAACTCTTGATCTTGAGGTTCTGAATTTGAGCCTCATGTTGGGTGTAGAGATTATTTAAAAGTTTGTTAAAAAGTCACATTAGGGTGGCTCAGTTGGTCAAGTGTCAGACTCTTGATTTTGGCTCAGGTCATGATTTCATGGTTTGGGTGACTGAGCTCTAAGTCAGACTGTGCGCTGACAGCTCTGAGCCCACTTGGGATTCTCTCTCTCCCTCTGTCTCTGTCCCACCCTCACTCACTTGCACATGCACTCGTGCGCATTCTTTCTCATTCTCTTTCAAAAAAAAAAAACATTTAAAAAATCACTTTAGAGCAGCTTGGTTAAATAGAAATATAATGTGAGCCACTTACATAATTTAAAATTTTCTGGTAGCCACATTAAAAAAAAAGTATAAAAAAACAAATGACTGTTTTAAAATCTTTTAATTTAGGGGCACCTGGCTGGCTCATTGTGAGGAGCATGCAACTCTTGATTTTGGGGTTGTGAGTTCGAGCCCCATGTTGGGTGTAGAGATTACTTAAATAAATAAACTTAAAAAAAAGTTAAATATTTTAATTTAACCTAATATATCAAAAATATTATCACTTCAACATCTCAAGACTTTGCATCCTTTTTTTAATACTTTGTTTGAGGGGCACCTGGGTGGCTTAGTCAGTTAAGCGCCAGACTTTGGCTCAAGTCATGACCTCACGGTTCGTGGGTTCGAGCTCCACATCCGGCTCCGTGCTGACGGCTAGAGCCTGGAGGCTGCTTCAGATTCTGTGTCTCCTTCTGTCTCGCTGCCCCTTCTTGGCGCTCTCTCTCTCTCTCTCAAAAACAAATAAACATTTAAAAAAATTAAAAAAATAAAGAAACTAAGTGTTTGAAATCCAGGGTGTATTTAATACTGACAGCACATTTCAATTTGGACTTGCCACATTTTAAGTGCTCACTAACTATGTATGGCTAGTGGCTACCATCATTACCCAGCACAGCTCTAGAGTTTTCTATAATCTGTAGAGATTTAGAATCATTCTGTTTTCTGGGTGGTGTGTTGTTCCTCAGGGGAAGAGCAGAATATTTGCTCAGGACTTTGAATTGCCTTTGAATTGCCTAAAAGGTTTTTTGAAGATTTTAGTCCAGATTGCCTATCAAAAGAGAAAGGCAAAAGCCAAAATGTTGGTTTGAAAGGAAGGAACACTGAAACTAGAAAGTCTTTATTGCCTATATCTGATAGTCCTTTAACCTTTAGTTCTATAACCATCTGCTAGTTGTAGTATAAAAGTTGAGTTGAAATGGAAGCTTGATGGGCAAGTGAGCATACATCCGTCAAAAAGAGTACATAAATATTTCAAATATTTTTATGATATAGTGTTGCCAGTAAATTTTACATAGTCCAAACAAAGTAAATTGTATTAATCAGCCAGCAATTCTGTGTATAATGCTTGTACTTGTTTGGAATGAATTGCTGTTTTATGGTGAATTTTCACCTTGTTTTAACACTTGCTTTCCAAAAGCTATTCAAGATGACATTTTGGCTTTTTTTTTTTTTTTAAATGTTTATTTATTTTTGAAGGAAAGGGAAAGAGGGTGTGTGGGAGGGGCTGAGAGGGAGACAGAAGATCTGGTGAGTAGAGGAGGGGCAGAGAGAGAAGGAGAGAGAGAGAATCCCAAGCAGCTCCTCACTGTCAGCACAGAGAGCTATGTGGGGATCTTAGTCACAAACCTGTGAGATCATAACTTGAGCTAAAGTCAGATGTTCAACTGACTGAGCCACCCAGGTGCCCTTGACATTTTGACTTCTTTTAAAAATGCTATTATGGATTCTGAAAATATCTCATCAGTGGGCATAAAGGTGTCATCATTTAACTATTGTCTTTCAGTACCATGTGGGAGACTATGAAGTACGTCTATGGACACCATGGAATTCGAAGAGGATTATATCGTGGCTTATCTCTTAATTACATTCGCTGTATTCCCTCTCAAGCAGTGGCTTTTACAACATACGAACTTATGAAGCAGTTTTTTCACCTCAACTGAAGAAAATCGTGATTTCTTTTCCTGAGTAAACTCTCACAGGGAGACATAAATGTTCTTTTAATTTTGAGGGGAACATTACTTGAAGGGGGCTATTTGCCTAGTCACAGGAACCACTGGTATTTTAGTACTTGATTTTTTTATTCATAACAAATCAAAAGTGCTTACCGTGCTTTTTGATGCCAAAAGTTATAACTGAGAACATTGAAAAAAATTCCTAAGCTGATGCTGGCTAATCAGTTAGGTTATTTGAAACTGTTTTAAAATGTTTTTTGGGAGTAGCACTAACTTAAAATGGGATTCAAGAGGTTGCCATTAGGCTTTATCATGCTTTAATTCCAAGCTTTAAGTATAATCATGATTTTCAAAGACTCTAACATTGGTTATTATTATTGTAATAAACAGGCTTGGTTATATTGCAGCAGAATGATGAGAACTGAATTTTTATGTTTATAAAATGTAGCTTAGGGGGCACCTGGCTGGCTCAGCCAGAAGAGCATGCGACTCTTAATCTCGGAGTCATGGGGCGCCTGGGTGGCGCAGTCGGTTAAGCGTCCGACTTCAGCCAGGTCACGATCTCGCGGTCCGTGAGTTCGAGCCCCGCGTCAGGCTCTGGGCTGATGGCTCGGAGCCTGGAGCCTGTTTCCGACTCTGTGTCTCCCTCTCTCTGCCCCTCCCCCGTTCATGCTCTGTCTCTCTCTGTCCCAAAAATAAATAAAAAACATTGAAAAAAAAAAAAAATTAATCTCGGAGTCATAAATTCCAACCCCATTAGGTGTAGAGATTACTGGGGCGGTGGGGGGGTGGGAGGGAAGTAGTTTAGAAGCCAGCATTGAACATTATTCTTAGTATCTCTCTTCTCATAATTCTGCTCCACTGCATAAAAGGACTGACACTTTTTCTCTGTTTTTAAATAAAATAAATGCTGTATTTAAAAATTAGCCTTGTAGAAGCTCAACAATAAATGAAGAATTTTCAGGTGTTGCTCAAATGTTATTACTAGGTACTATGACTTAAATTTGTTTTTAAAAGTCAATATATTTCCCAAAGGCAGTAATAATAAATACTGAATATCTTTGCTCTCAAAACAGATTAGCATTATAGATTTGTTTTTGTTAGATGATTTGGTATATACTAGAAAACTTATTTAAGTGAACTGTGAAATATCTATTAATATAGATGTGAATGTCAAAGAATGTTTCTAAGGTATTTTGTCATGATACATCAACTAGTTCTTCCATGTAAAATAATTTTAGTGCAATATAAACTTAAGTAGAAACATAAAGCTGATTTGATTTGCTATCCTTTATATTAAAATGGTTTAAAATATAAGAATTCCATTTATTGTGTTTAGAGTACTTTTTATCTTTTACTGTAAGCATGACAGAAGTGGAAAGGGAACAAATACAGTTCTGTCCTCAGACATAGCAATTTGTAGAATTGATGTGATTTTTTTTTTGATCAATGCAAACTATTTTAACTGCTCTAACTTTATAATTTTTTTTATTGAGGTAAAATTGACATATAACAATATATTAGTTTCAGGTGCACAATGTAATGATTCAATATTTGTATTTACTGCAAAACAATCACCACAATAGTCTAGTTACCATCTAATTGATGTGATTTTTAGGACATTAGAAAACTAAATCGAAAAGTGTTACTTCTGCTTCAATTTTAATTTTGTTTGCATAAAAGATTTCTTGTTATACTTTGGTAAAAATTAGATGAACTGGTTTCATTTTCAAAGTCTTTATTTTAAAATAAATATGTGTCTTTGTATGATTTGTAAGTGTACCCCACAGGTAGAAATACGTGTGTTCTTGAAAGTATTTTGTATATTTTCATTTCTGGGCTATACTGTAGCTAAATATTGTTATCAAGTCACAAGATAATTTAAATGTATGAAATAAATATCTCAGTTATGTTATCAATAAAAGAGGACTGCAAATATTTTTTTAAATAAAAATTTGCATTCTATGTTACAGAATTTTATTCATATTTGGATCATTATTTCTCTTTTTTAACTATTCACATTATTAAAGCACAAATGATAAACATCAATAGTCAGAATGCAAGAATATTTAAAATAATGACTATAGTTATATTTGATTTATTTCAGATTGATGACCCAAAGTGTATCTTGCCAGGTTATCTTCCACTGAAGATTGACTATTTCTGTTTTGATTTCCACTGTTACTCTTTTACTGCCTTTTTTGAGAATACCCCTTTGATCTATAGAATGGGACAGTGGTCTGGTCTAGGCAGTAAGTGAGGTACCACTCCTAGTTTTCAAGGGTATGGAGTTAGAATGGTTAATGGGTAGGGGTGCCTGAGTGGCTCAGTCAGTTAAGTGTCCGACTTTGGCTCAGGTCATGATCTCGAGGTTCGTGAATTCAAGCCCCACATTGGTCTCTTTGCTGTCAGTGCAGAGCCTGGTACCTGCTTCGGATCCTCTGGCTCCCTCTCTCTCTCTCTCTGCCCCTCTCTGGCTCACGCTCTCTCTCTCAAAAATAAATAAACATTAAATAAATAAAACTTTTAGGGGCGTCTGGGTGGCTCAGTCGGTTAAGTGGCCGACTTTGGCTCAGGTCATGATCTCGCGGTCCGTGAGTTCGAGCCCCGCGTCGGGCTCTGTGCTGACAGCTCAGAGCCTGGAGCCTGGTTCAGATTCTGTGTCTCCCTCTATCTGACCCTCCCCCGTTCATGCTCTGTCTCTCTCTGTCTCAAAAATAAATAAACGTTAAAAAAAAATTTTTTTTTAAATAAATAAATAAATAAAAACTTTAAAAAAAAGAAAGTTTAATGGGTATATATAATAATATCTTACACTATTCTCCCCTTGGGTATTCAACATCCATTGTGTGTCAGGCATTGTATCAGCATAATGGGGGGCTTACCTTGGGAGATCTGTTAGCTGTACTTATAGTCTGATTTGAATGTTCAGTAGCATCTAACATCAGGTATCTTTCTAATACAGTATGTACCACACTTTATGGTAATTACCTTTTTACCTGTGTCCCCTGAACTGGTTCTCTCCAAAGCAGAGCCATGCCTTCATTTCCTATAAGGAGCACAGGATGTGGCACCATAATAGGTGCTCAGTGATGTATACTGATGGGAAAAAGGAAGGCTCAGTCCCGTTTTTAGAGACCTCATGTTCAGTAGGCAGAAATAAGGCACAATTAGACCATGGGAAGAACAATTAAATTCATTTGTTTTGTTTCATAGAAATGTCTTGTTACTGGGGCGCCTGGGTTGCTCCTCCAATTAAGTATCCAGCTCTTGGTTTCGGCTCAGGTCATGATCTCACAGTTTCATGAGTCTGAGGCCCACATTGGGCTCTGTGCTGGGATTCTCGCTTTTCCCCCTGCTCATGCTGTCTCTGTCTTAAAGAAAGAAAGAAAGAAAGAAAGAAAGAAAGAAAGAAAGAAAGAAAGAAAGAAAGAAAGAAAGGAGGGAGGGAGGAAGGAAGGAGAAAGAAAAGAAAGAAAGAAAGAAGAAAGAAAGAAAAGAGGAAGGAAGAAAGGAAGGAAGGAAATGTTGCTAATTTGAGCAACGATGAATGGCAAATAATAAAACCTGTATTATGTGAATAATGCATTGCCTTGAGGAGTTGGGCCAATGATACCTGACATACTTGGATAACAACTGAACACTTTACACAATTCCTCACATCAATTCTTTGAATAACAGACACCGTTAGGCCCTAGAAATTGATGACAAATAAGTCATGCATATTTCCTGAGGACCTACTATGTTCCAGGTTTTGTTTTATGCACTTTCAATGCCTTAACTCTATCTCTACAACAACTATAAGATAGGTACTATTTGATATCCCTTTTTTACACATGGGATAACGGAGGCCCAGGGAGATCAAATAACTTGCCCAAATTCACACAGTTAGTGGTGGATCTAGGATTCAAATTCAGCCAGTGAATCTACAGCCTACTCTACTAGCCAGGATGCTATACTTCAACACAGTAGTATCCTATTTAAAAACATTTTTTATGTTTATTTTTGAGAGAGAGAGAGCAACAAGCGGGGGAGAGGTAGAGAGAGAAGGAGACACAGAATCTGAAGCAGGCTCCAGGCTCTGAGCTGTCAGCATAGAGCCTGATGTGGGGCTCAAACCCATGAACTGGGAGATCACGACCTGAGTGGAAGTTGGATGCTTAACCGACTGAGCCACCCAGGCGCCCCAGTAATATCCTATTTAGATGACACTCTAACGTCAAATAAATTTGGAACATGTCAATAAACATAAACTAATCAATAAAATTATGATAGTTTATGGAAAATGCTTAAGTAAATAGGCCACATTATAGAGAATAATTGTTGGGTGTAAGGATCAGAGAGCTACTTTAGAATCATCAGGGAAAAGTTTCTTTTATATGCTATACTTTAGGCTGACACATGGAGGATAAAAAGGAAATAACTATGCAGAATTGTGGGGGCAGAATGGCCTCAGGTGAAGAGAATAGCCTTAAACAGGAAACAGCTTGGCTTGCATAGGAATTGTCAAAAGTCCACTGTGAATGAAACTTTGTGAGTGAATGAGTAGCAACAAATGGGGTTGGAGAAATAGACAAAGGCCAGACCACTGAGGGCTCTAAAGGATATGGTAATAATTTTGTTTTTTATCCTAAATACAATGGGAAATGCTTGAAGGTTTTCAGCAGGGGAATAAAACTGTCTGATTATGTTTTTACAAAGATCACTCTACTTTGTCCACAAAGTTTGCAGTTAAAACAGAAATCAGAAGGGGAACCTGGGTGGCTCAGTCAGTTGAGTGTCCAACTTCGGCCCAGGTCATGATCTCATGGTTTGTGCATTTGAGTCCCACTTCGGGCTCTGTGCTGACAGCTCAGAGCCTGGATGCTTCAGATTCTGTGTTTCCCTCTCTCTCTCTGCACACCCCCCCCCCCCCCCCCAGCTCATGCTCTGGTCTCTTTCTCTCAAAAATAAATAATAAATAAATATAAATAAATAAATAAAAAATAAATAAATAAAATAATAATAAATATAAATAAATAAATAAATACTTTTTTTTTTTAATTAAAAAAAAAAACAACAGAACTCAGGTGTCTGGGTGGCTCAGTTGGTTGTATGTCTGACCTCAGTGCAGGTCATGATCTCATGGTTTGTGAATTTGAGCCCCACATTGGGCTTGCAGATGCAGCGCAGAGCCCACCTCGGATCCTCTGTCCCCCTTTCTCTCTGCCCCTGGCCTGCTCACGCTCTCTCTCTCTCAAAAATAAATAACATTTAGAAAAAAAAGAAAACAAAACAGAAATCAACAAAATTTAAGACAACGGATAAAATTACAAACCCCAAAATTGGTGTTTTGAAAAGATCAACAAATTGGTAAGTTCCTAGCTAGACTGATAACTAAACAAGAAAGAATATAAATTACTAACACCAAGAACTAAAAAGAGGTGTCTCAGTTGGTTGAGCATCTGACTTTGGCTCAGGTCATTATCTCTTGGTCAGTGAGTTCGAGCCCCATATCAGACTTTGTGCTGACAGCTCAGAGCCTGGAGCCTGTTTGGGATTCTCTCTCTCCCCTCCCCCAATTGTGTGTGTGCACAAGTACTCCTGTGCTCTCTCTCTTAAAAATAAACATTAAATGGGGCACCTGGGTGGCTCAGTCAGTTGAGCGTCCGACTTCGGCTCAGGTCATGATCTCACGGTTTGTGAGTTCTAGCCCTGCGTCAGACTCCGTGCTGACAGCTCAGAGCCTGGAGCCTGCTTCAGATTCTGTGCCTCTCTCTCTCTCTCTCTCTCTCTCTGCCCCTCCCCCACTCACACTCTGCCTCTCTCTCCTTCAAAAATAAATAAACATTAAAAAAAATAAAAAAATAAACATTAAAAATTAAAAAAAATTAAAAAGAGGACATCACTAGGGATCCTACGAATATTTTTTTTTTAATTTTTTTTAACGTTTATTTATTTTTGAGACAGAGAGAGGCAGAGCATGAACGGGGGAGGGGCAGAGAGAGAGGGAGACACAGAATCAGAAGCAGGATCCAGGCTCTGAGCCATCAGCCCAGAGCCCGATGTAGAGCTCGAACTCACGGACCGCGAGATCGTGACCTGAGCTGAAGTCGGACGCTCAACCGACTGAGCCACCCAGGCAACCGTGGATCCTACGAATATTAAAAAGATAACAAAGCATTCCTAAATAACTCTTTGCCAAGGAATTTAACAATTTAGATGAAATGGACAGATGCCTTGAAAATCACACCATAGAAACTACCATAGATGAAACAAATCTTCACAGCCAATTTAAAAAATTGAATTCATCAAAAATTCTTCCAGAAGGAAACTCCAGACTCCAGGTCCCTGACTGGCTCAGTCAGTGGAGTGTGCAACTGTTGATCTTGGGTTTGTGGGTTCAAGCCCTATTCTGGGTGTAAATAACTTTAAAAAATAAAATAAAATCTTTAAAAAAGGAAAAAAAAAAAAAAAAGGAACTCCAGACTCAGATGTGAATTCTAATGAACATCTGAGAAAGAAAGAATCTATAAACTTTCAGAAATTAAAAGACAAAGAACACTTTCCAACTCATGTTATGATGCCAGCATAACTTTGATATCCAAACCTGACAAAGTTGTTACAAGAAAATTATAGACCAGTATCTTTCAAAAGCAAAGATTGGAAAATCCTTAACAACATATAATCAAATTGGGGCACCTGGTTGACTCAGCCAGTAGAGTATGTGACTCTTGATCTCAGGGTCATGAGTTGGGTGTAGAGATTACTTTAAAAAAAGAAAATAGAGGCTCCTGGGTGGCTCAGTCGTTTAAGTGTCAGACTTCCTCTCAGGTCATGATCTCGTGGTTTGTGAGTTCCAGCCCCATGTTGGGCTCTGTGCTGACAGCTTGGAGCCTAGAACCTCCTTTGGATTCTTTGTTTCCCTCTCTCTGTCCCTCTCCAGTCACTCTCTGTCTCTTGCTCTCAAAAATAAATACACATTAAAAAAATTAAAAATAAAATAAATAAAAAATAAAGTAGTCAACATATTAGCAAATCAAACCCAGAGATACATCCGAGTTTATCCTAGGATTGCCAAATTGTTTAAAAAAGTCAGTAATTTTCAATAATAACAGAATAAAGGAGAAAATGCACATGATCCTTCAATAGATGCAGAAAAAGTACTTAGCAAAATTCACCATTGATTCATTATAAAAACTAATCACTTTAGGGGTGCCTGTGTGACTCAGTTAGTTGATCACTTGCCTCTTGATTTTGGCTCAGGTCTTTGTCCCACGGTTGTGGGATCATGCCCCACTTCTGGCCCCATGCTGAGTGTGGAGCCTGCTTGAGATTCTCTCACTCTCCCTCTGCACCCCCCCCCCCCCCCGCACCACCCACTCAAACACTCTCTCTCTCTCAAAATAAAAATAAAAACAAAAACAAAAAACAATCACATTAGAACAGAAGAGACCAGGGCACTTGGCTGTCTCAGTCAGAAGACAGAGTGACTCTTGATCTCAGGGTTGTAAGTTCCAGCACCACATTGGGTTTAGAGATTACTTAAAAATAAAATCACTGCCCCTCCCCTGCTTACATGCATGCATTCCCTCTCTCTCAAAATAAATAAATAAATAAACTTAGAACAAAACAGTGTGTTGCAGTTTTCTAGGTTAGAGACAATGATAGGGTAGTGGCAGTGGAGATGGAAACAAATGAAGAGATTTAAGATAGTTTTAGAAGTTGAATCTATGTGTCTGCCTATGGATTGGATGTGAGTAGTAACAGAAAAGAATCAGGATGACTTCTGAGTTTCTAGCCTTGTCTTCTGGGTGGATAGTGCTATTACTGAGAAGAATAATAGGTCTGTCAAGAAAATAAAAAATTCCATTTTGGCCATGTTATAATTAAAGACTCCCCCCCCCCCCAATATTGCTAAGTGTAGATATCAAGCAGTAGTTGTGTTTTTGAATTCAGAGGAAAAGCCTTGCCTATACACATGAATGTGAGAATTGGCAGGATAGAGAGGGTATTTAAAGCCACGAGAATAAAAAAATAATAATAAAATTAAGCCATGACAATGTCTGAAAAAACCTAGGGAACTGGTACATAGAAAAATATGTCCAGAAACTGAACTCTGAGGACTTCCAACATTTAGAGATTGGGCAGAAAATGAAGAGACAATACAGGAGATTGAAGGGGGCCTGTGAGGTTGGGGGAAAACCAGATAAGTGTGGTGTCACAGGTAGAAAATCTGTATGTATTGGGCCACCTGGGTGGCTCTATCCGTTAAGCCTCTGACTTTGGCTCAGGTTATGATCTCATGGTTCATGTGTTTGAGCCCTACATGGGGCTCTGTACTGACAGCTCAGAGCCTGGAGCCTGCTTTGGATTTTGTGTCTCCCTCTCTCTCTCTCTGCCCCTACCCCACATGTGCTTGCTCTCTCCCTTTCTCTCTCTGTGTGTCAAAAATAGACATGAAAGAAAGAAAGAAAGAAAGAAAGAAAGAAAGAAAGAAAGAAAGAAAGAAAGAAAGAAAGAAAGAAAGAAAGAAAGAGAAAGAAAGAAGGAAAGAAGGAAAGAAAGAAAGAAAGAAAGAAAGAAAGAAAGAAAGAAAGAAAGAAAGAAAGAAAATCTGTATCTATTACAGGCAAGGCTTTTTTTCCCCCCCAAGAAATTTCTCATAATTTTGTATGAATAAACACGAATATAAAAGACAACTTTTAATAACAATTATTTTGATTTTTTAAAATTAAGAGTAGGGTAGGGGCAGAGAGAGAGGGAGAGAAAGAGAGAATCCCAAGCGGGCTCCATGCTGTCAGCTGGGAGCCCCATGAAGGGCTCAAACTCAAGAACTATGATATCATGACCTAACCCAAAATCAAGAATCAGATGGTTAACCCAGTGAGCTACCCAGCTGCCCCATAAAGATTTTTAAAAAATTTTTTTTAACGTTTATTTATTTTTGAGACAGAGGGAGACAAAGCATGAATGGGGGAGGGTCAGAGAGAGAATCTGAAACAGGCTCCAGGCTCTGAGTTGTCAGCACAGAGCCTGACGTGGGGCTCGAACTCACGGACCGTGAGATCATGACCTGAGCCGAAGTTGGCCGCTTAACCGACTGAGCCACCCAGGCGCCCCCATAAAGATTATTTTTAAATGGGAGGATAGGGGCACTTGGCTGGGTCAGTCAGTGGAGCCAGTGACTCTTTCAAAGTGTGACTTCAAGCCCCATGTTAGGTGTAGAGATTACTGAAAAAATAAAAAAATAAAGTTTTGCTCTTAGGATGGCCAAGAGAGAGATGGAGTAAATCCATCAAGGCAACATCTTTTATTTTATTTTGTTTTATTTATTTTTTAAAGTTTATTTATTTTGCGACGGAACCAGCAGGGAAGGGGCAGAGAGTGAGGGGGACAGATGATCCAAAGCAGGCTCTTCCGGGATAGCAAAGAGTTCAATGCAGGGCCTCTAAGTCACCAACAGCAAGATCAGGACCTTAGTCAAATTCAGACACTCAACCAAGGGAGCCACCGAGGCTCCCCAAGGTAACATCTTTTAAAGGTGGGAGACACTGGGCCACATTACAAGTCTGGGAGGAACCTACTAGTGAGGTCCACATTAATGATACAAGAGAATGACGGAGTAGCTGAAGAAAAAAAGGCCCTTGAATGAGTACAAATAGGATTGTTCATTGATCAGTGGACTTTGTCCACTGTTGAAAAAGTGGAAAGAGGATATAAGACAAGCACGGATATTAGTACTTTTGTAGAAAGTCGTGGTATCATGAGGAAATTCCTACCTGATGGCTTCTATTTTCTCAATTTTCCGGAAAAAAAAGGCGAGGTTTTCTCCCAAAAGAATAGAAAATTCTGCACGCTAACAAGGGACGCCTGGGTTTGGGTAATTGGTTCTGTTCTAAGAGTGTGTGTTGAGCATGCGTTGGCGTGTCTAGAAAAATGCGAGAATATTTGTCTGGGCCAGATTAAGAACACCCCCAATTTTCCTAACGCATAAGCAAGGGAGCAAGGATCTCTTAAAATCTCCGCCCAAGTGCCGCTCTCCACGTGGAGCATGCCGGGCTGGGAGGGGCTGCTTCGCGCAGGTCACTTGGGACTGCGGTGGGCAGGCGGACATGCGCATGCGTGCGGCGCCTCGCGGACTCGCGCTTCTTTTCCTTTTCTGAGGTTCTCCGTTTCCCTGGTTTTAACTGGCGTGTGTTTGCAGTGTCTTCCCCCGGGATGTTGCAGCTGGAAGAACTGGAGCTGTTGAAGAAGAGTCTAGAGGGAGAGGCTGGTCCGCCGGCGGAGCTGTGAGCGGAGCGGAGGGAGGGTTTGGGAGCAAGGCGGGAGATTTGAAAGAAAGGAGCGGGAGAGGCGGCACCCACGCCTCCCGGAAGCCAGGCTTGGGATAAAATGATCCCGCTCGGGTCCCAGGGTGCCGGACGAGTTTCCCGAGCTGGGATCTGTTTCATAGGGTTCTCTTTGGGTCCGCACTTGGGCCAAAGCCCGAAAACTGCTTACTCAGCCGTTCATTCCTGCCCGTATTCGGGGAGTGCCAGTCACCTTAAACTAGCCTTCATAAAAGGAAATTGCAACTGCTAGATGCTTTTCTCCTTATGTAGTTGGAGAAATTTATCCCACGGAGAACTCTGCATCCTCAACTTGGACTAAATGGTCAGGGCAACTTGACCAGCATAATGTGGAATTATTTTCAATTAATAATAATGATAATTATTGTTGACGGATCTTTGCGTTTTGGGTTTTGATCAGCAATACCTTTGCGAGATCCTCAAGGTGTCCCAACTGACCTTTGGGAATTTCACAGCCTGAGGCTCCCTGGAGTAGGTGAATGAGGCGATTACAAAGTAGTAAGAGTCTAGGGTTGGGTGACAAAGATAATTTGAGGGTAATAGGAAGGCATTTGGTATTAGAGAGGTAATGACTGTGGACTCTTGTACTGTCACTGATAAAGACTGCTATCAAACTGGAAGGACTAAAGAGGGACTTAATATTTTCTAGAGCGGTTAGAGCAGTCCTGCATAGTTTTCAGGCGGCTAGGATCAATGGATAAAAGTATTGTGCAGTTGACTTGCCCATTATAAATGAGAAATTTCTGAGTTGAGTCACTGTATGAATGAACTAATGTGACAGGTATTAAGCTTGCTTTTCTCTAGGAAGTAGGCGCTAGTTGATTCATACTGAGATTTTACAGAAGGATTTTCTTCATTAAATAGTAGGTACGACTAGATAATTTCTAAGTAGGCTCCTAAAGATTGATATAATACTGTGGCTCAAGGTAGGATTTCAGCAAACCACCTCCACTATGGTTTTCCTTAACAATACCTTTCATTTACAAAAAAGATGGTGTACAAGACATTTGCTTTTATTTGTACTTTGGGAGGGCTTGCACCAGTGGTAGGAATTTGTTATTTGATATTTCTCAATTTATCCTTAATCCTCATAATCATGGATGTTTCACAGAGCTCCTGAGAACCTATACAGTGTTTGGAAAAACTCGTATCATAAGCATGTTTTAAATGGCATTACTTTTGGGAAGTTTTATAATCGGAATTCTGCTATGCCCTTGCTCTCTTAATTTTTACGTATTTTAGCTAACGGTCATTGTGATAAGCTTTCTAGAAGAAACAAACCTAGAAAACTAGAAGGCTGGTTTGTAGATAAAGGAAATTGGATATCTTATTTCATGCTACAGTAGTTCTGTTTGTGTATGCTTCAGATTTCAGAAGAAAGTGGAAGCTTCCTTTTCTAAAACAGTTCTGAGCCGAGGAATGGATAACCGGTACCTGGTATTAGCAGTCAATACTGTACAGAATGAAGAAGGAAACCATGAAAAGCACCTAATCATCACTGCTTCTCAGTCACTAGAATATAAAGAACTGTGTATCCTTAGGAATGACTGGTAATTTTTGTGTGACTTTGAGTACTGATCTGGCTTAAGAGTCTTAAGGGAGCAGATATGAACCTGAATTAATTCCATGTAAACATTTTGCTTATTACCTCAGCATCTCAAAGCCCTTATTCTGAAACTTGATCTTTATTGTCATTTGAAAATTAAGTACGGGGTACCTGGGTGGCTCAGTCAGTTAAGTGTCCAACTTAGGCCCAGGTCATGATCTCATAGCTTGTGAGTTCAAGCCCCATGTCAGGCTCTGTGCTGCAGCTCAGCCTGGAGGCTGCTTCAGATTCTGTCTCTCTCTCTCTCTCTCTCTGCCCCTCCTGTACTCACGCTCTGTCTCTCTCATTCAAAAATAAACATATGGGCACCTGGGTGGCTCAGTTGGTTAAGCGTCTGACTTCAGCTCAGGTCATGATCTCATGGTTTGTGGGTTCGTCTCTCTGCTCCTCTCTTGTTCACTTTCTCTCTCAAAAATAAATAAACATTAAAAAAAAAACCCAAAAACATAAGCATAAAAAAAGAAAATTAACTACAAAGGGCCTTATTAATTTTTTTTAAATGTTTTTATTTATTTTTAAGACAGAGACAGAACATGAGCAGGGGAGGGGCAGAGAGAGAGGGAGACACAGAATCCGAAGCAGGCTCCAGGCTCTGAGCTGTCAGCACAGAGCCCGACACGGGGCCCAAACCCAATAAATGGCCTTATTAGATGACTACTTCCAAAGTTTCCCAGTACTTTAAAAAAAAATTTTTTTTTAACGTTTATTTACTTTTGAGACAGAGAGAGACAGAGCATGAATGGTGGGAGGGTCAGAGACAGGGAGACACAGAATCTGAAACAGGCTCCAGGCCCTGAGCTGTCAGCACAGAGCCCAACGCGAGGCTTGAACTCACTGACCGGGAGATCATGACCTGAGCCGAAGTCAGCCGCTTAACCGACTGAGCCACCCAGGCGCCCCTTCCCAGTACTTTTTAAGATTGCAGCTTAAAACTCGTAATTATTTTCACTAAAAGCAAAATTAATTACAGCATAAGAACATTCTGAAACTCTAGGTTTCTCTACACAAGCAAAGTATGGTATGTGAGGGGTAAAGGGGAAATTCAGAGAAAGTGGAGGTCTAATTTTGTCTATTTAGGCTCTTTGTCTAGATAAGAATGATAAATATGATTTTGTTCTTTTTTTTTCTTTTTTAGCATTTATTCATTATTTTCAGAGAGAGAGAGAGAGAGAGAGAGAGTTGTGTGTGCACATTAGCTTGGGGGAAGAACAGAGAAAGAGGAGAGAGAATCCCAAGCAGGCTCCATGCTGGAGCCCCAAATCAGGGCTCAATCTCACGGTTCATGAGATTGAACCAAAATCAAGGTTGGACATTTAACCAGCTGTGCCACCCAGGTGCCCCAGTATGTTTTTATTCTTAACACATTGGGTTTGTCTTCATGTCTCAAGACTTACAGAAACTGTAGAAATGCTAGAAATCTTAAGAATGAGAGAATTATTATTGAAATAAGCTAATCCATAAGTGGAGCTATGTATTGACGCTATTAAAGATTTGATAGCTTTTGCAGTAAATGATGCTAACACTAAGCAGTTTTCCTTTTTGGTATTTAAGGAAGACCCCTGAGTGTTCTCAGTTGTATTTCAAAGGTAGAAAGGAGTAGAATGAGTAGGAGTTGATTCTGAAGACTGCATCCTAGTATTAAATTATTTTGAAAGACCCAGAAATTTACAAATACTATTCCTTCAGATAAAGTACTCATTTGCTTTTTGAAGCTTCCTTAACATGTTTAAATATAGGAACCTAAACTATGTATATTTTGCTTTATTTTTAGGTGCTCTTTACCAGTGGAGCCGGGGGACATCATTCATTTGGAGGGAGACTGCATATCTGATACTTGGATAATAGATGAAGATTTTGGATATTTGATTCTATATCCAGACATACTGATTTCTGGCACAAGCATAGCCAGTAGTATTCGATGTATGAGAAGAGCTGTCCTAAGTGAAACTTTTAGGGTGAATAATATTAACAGCTAATGTTTCTGCAGGGTCTTAGAGTTTACAGAGCACTTTTATACTCTTATTTCATTTAGTCGTCACAAATTCCTGTGAGGTAGATGGTAATAATCAGCTGCATTTTACAGATAAGGAAAATCAGGCTCAGAGGTTAAATGTTAAATGACTTGCTGAGAGTTACTGTAGCTAATAAGTGGCAGTGCTAGGACTCAAGTCCAGGTGACTGAATCCTTTGAATCTTGATCAGTGGTTAATAATATAATTAATTCTGATGATAAATGTAATGTAAGCGATGATATTTTTTAATGCTTCTAGGAATTTCCAAACTTGGCTTCATATGATTTCCAATAAACTAAAAATAAATGTGACTGTCTCTCATAAAAAAATATTCTTGAAAATTTCAAACATATATAAATAGATGATTCGAATAATTTCCCATATACCCATTTTGATGTTCTCAAACATTATATTATTTTGCATGTAAATGAAGGTGGATCTTTTAAAAATATAAATATGATACCTTTATCGTACACCATAAAATTAAAAGTATTTCCTTTCATTAATATAATGCCCAGTTTATCTATAATGCCCAGATAGATAATGTCCCATTATTTCTCTGTAATGTCTTTAATAGAAAGTAGTTTTTTCTTCAGTTGGTTTGTCAGAATTCAAACAAGGTTTTTTTTTTTTTTTTTTTTAAGATTTTATTTGTAAGTAATATCTATACCCAGTGTGGGGCTCGAACCCACAACCCTGAGATCAAGAGGCAGATGCTTTACCAACTGAGGCAGCCAGGCACCCCCAAACAGAGTCTTTGATTTATGTTTTGATAGGTCTCCTAAGTTTCTTTTAATCTGTATTCTACCTATTCTTACCCTCTTTGTTTCAGTTCCATTTACTGAAGAACCTGGGTTTTTATTAAGAGTTTCCTCTTCCTTTCAGTGTATTTTAAAAATTATACAATTTATATCTATGTAGAAAACCAAAATTGTTTTAAAAACTTTTTACTTTGTAGTTCTTTTAGACTTGTTAAGAACTTGCA
The DNA here is from genome assembly GCF_028018385.1 of Neofelis nebulosa. Classification (NCBI taxonomy): domain Eukaryota; kingdom Metazoa; phylum Chordata; class Mammalia; order Carnivora; family Felidae; genus Neofelis; species Neofelis nebulosa. The sequence goes on along the minus strand of NC_080794.1, from coordinate 34,168,628 downwards.
TGAATAGTACAGAGAATCCCTCTGTAAATTAATTTTTTAAATTCCTGAAGCATGTTTTGGTGGACTTTATCTAGTTTTTTGATAGCTTTAAAGGGGATGTCTAGGCTAAGAAAAGGGTTAATTGAGAAATAATATGCCTTTTTTTTTCTTTAAAAATTTTTTATAATGTTTATTTTTGAGAGGCAGAGACAGCATGAGCGGGGGAGGGACAAAGAAAGAGAGACACACACAGAATCTGAAGCAAGCTCCAGCTCTGAGCTGTCAGCACAGAGCCCGATGCAAGGCTTGAACCCACGAACTGTGAGATCATGACTTGAGCAGAAGTCAGATACTCAACAGACTGAGCCACCTAGACGCCCTTTTCTTTTTTTAAATACTATTTCTTTTTGAGTGGAGAGAACTTGTCAAAAATCTGTGCCGTAAATTTAAATTTTATGTTTGAATAATGTCTTTTACTTACATGAGTTTATGAGCCATGGCTTTATTGCATTTTATTTCGGTAGATTATAAAGTGAAATTAGAAAAGAATATATTAAGTATTTGAAAATACATTGAAATTTTTCATATAGGTTATTTTTAATATTTTCAAAGTGGAAATTACTGATTTTCTTTAAAAATAACATGCTTGTAAAATAATTTGGGTAATTCTTTACGTTCAGAGAAACTTCTCTAATAACAAACTATAGAAATGATCCCTGAAAGTATAGTCTTTAATTCGGGTAGTTCTGAATAGAAGAAAGTGAAAGTCATTGTAATTCTACTTACTAGAATAAAAATTGTTTAATGTTTTAGCATTTGTCTCACTAGTGCAGTTTGGCTATGGTAGTTAAAATAGGTAATGGGGCGCCTGGGTGGCGCAGCCGGTTAAGCGTCCGACTTCAGCCAGGTCACGATCTCGCGGTCCGTGAGTTCGAGCCCCGCGTCAGGCTCTGGGCTGACGGCTCGGAGCCTGGAGCCTGTTTCCGATTCTGTGTCTCCCTCTCTCTCTGCCCCTCCCCCGTTCATGCTCTATCTCTCTCTGTCCCAAAAATAAATAAAAAACGTTGAAAAAAGATAAAAAAAAAAAATAAAATAGGTAATAAATATGAGATCATGTGTGTTAATAGTGTGGAATAAAATATATGATTTTTTTTTTTTTAAATAGAGCTGTAATCCAGCCACACGTCAAATGCTGATTGGTACAGTTCTTCATGAAGTATTTCAAAAAGCAATAAGCAATAGCTTTGCCCCAGAAAACCTACAAGAATATGCTTTTCAAACTATTCAAGAAATAAAACATCTGAAGGAAATGTAAGTAGTATAAGACATGCTGTAGGTACAGTTCTATTATAAAATCTATTCCTGGAATCCAGAAGGTATTTGGCTATTAGACTATTAAATATAAATCAGAGTAATACTAGAATATAGATTCCAGGGTTGTAGTACGCCACTGCAGTTCTGTGAAGAGCTTCTGAAATTGCAGAATAGAAACTCTTGAGCTAAAAATATCTGAATATTCTGTACATGTGTGCAATAGATTCTTCAGCTGTTCTCAGTGTAAAAAATGTTTTGCCTTACTTCTAGTTATGTGACATACTGAAAATTGTATGGGTTTGGGAATCAGATGGACTTGGTTTTACATTCTAGCTTTGCTAGTTTTAGGATTGAACAGGTTACTATTTTTGAAAGGTTTTGAAAAAGGCAATAAATCCTATTTTGCAGACTTTTGTGACAGTGGAGAAAATACATATAAACCCACAAATGGCTAATTGTTGGCATTTTTTATTTTATTTTATTATTTTATTTTTATTTTTTTAATGTTTTATTTATATTTGAGAGAGAGAGTGACAGAGTGCAAGCGGGGAAAGGGCAGAGAGAGACACACACAGAATCAGAAGCAGGCTCCAGGCTCTGAGCTGACAGCACAGAGCTTGACGTGGAGCTTGAACTCACGAACCATGAGACCGTGACCTGAGCCAAAGTCGGTGCTTAACTGACTGAGCCACCCAGGCGCCCCTAATTGTTGGCATTTTGTGAGTGACTACATGCAGAGGGGTTGGCATGATCTGCTGTTCTGTCATCACTCCTATTGCAGACTGTCTTTTTTTCACAGAAGTATTTTTATTAGTGGTAATTTTGATTTCCAGACTAGTTGACATAAATCTGCTTTTCCCAGATGTAATTCTGTTTCGCTGTTTATATGGAAAAAGTGTGTTCCAAAATGCCACACAACTTATTTACTAATGTCATATGACCTATTGTCCTAAAAACATTTTAGATCCCTGACGTGTCAGGCATTGTGTTCAGTGCTTTTAGACATCTTATATAATCTCATAGCAACCGTAAGAAACTGAAACACACAGAAGCTGTCCCTTGGTCATGACTACATAGCATGACATTCAGAATATGAGTAGATTTCATAAAGCTTTTGCTTTAAAGAGTTCTACTTATTGCCTTATTTGCCACTTTGCATTGCAGTAAAACACAGCTGTTATTTACATTTTGCCTTTTTATTTTTATTTTTTAAAGTTTATTCATTTATTTTGAGAGGGAGAGAGCATGTGTATTTGCATGAGCAGGGGAGGGGCAGGGAGAGAGAGACTGAGAATCCCAAGCAGGTTCTATGCTCTCAATGCAGAGTCTGATCAAGGTTCTAACTCACAAACTGAGATCATGACCTGAGCCGAAATCCACAGTGGGACAGTTAACTGAGCCACACAGGTACCGCATTTCTCTTTTTTGTAATTAGAAATTTGAAAATTTTTTAAAATTAGAAACTTATTTTTTAAATTAAGTTTAAAATTTTAATTCCACTCTAGTTAACATGCAGTGTTATATTAGTTTCAGGTGTACAGTATAGTGATTCAGCAATTCTGTATATTACTCTGTGCTCATCATAAGTGTACCACTTAATCCCTTTCACCTATTTCACCATTCCACCACTCACCTCCATTGGTAACCCTCTGTTGTCTATAGTTAAGAGTCTTTTTTGATTTGTCTCTTTGTTTTTTGTTCATTTGGTTTGTTTCTTAAATTCCACATATGCATGAAATCATATGGTGTTTGTCTTTCTCTAACAGACTTATTTTACTTAGTATTATACTCTCTAGAACCATCCATGTTGTTGCAAATGGCAAGATTTCATTCTTTTTTATGGCTGAGTAATATTCCATTATACATGGATGTGTGCGCATGTGTTTATGTGTGTGTATCACATCTTCTTTATCCATTCATCTATCGATGGACACTTGGACTGCTTCTATAATTTGGCTATTGTAAATAATGCTGCTATAAACATAGGCAGTGCATAAATCCTTTCAAATTAGTGTTTTTATATTCTTGGGGTAAATACCCAGTAGTGTGATTACTGGATCAAAGAGTAGTTCTATTTTTAATTTTTTAAGGAACCTCCATACTGTTTTCCACAGTGGCTGCACTAGTTTGCATTCCCACCAACAGTGCACAGAGGGGTTTTTTTGTTTTTGTTTTTTGTTTTTCCACATCTTTGCCAACACTTGTTTTTTGCACTTCAGAGTTTTAACTTTTTTTTGGTCATATCCTAGTCAACATACAGTGATGCCTTATCTGTTGCATGTTGTATTGATTATTCCCCTGAAATAAATCACATCAAAACTTAGTAGCTTTAAATGACTCATGTCTAATCTATTACCTCATAGTTTCTGTTAGCAAACTATGTTAGGTTAGGAATTCAGAGGTGGTTTAGCTGGAAGGTACCGGCTCAGGGTCTCCCGTGGGGTCTCCCTTGTGGAGCTGGTCATTTGAAGGGAGGATCTGCTTCCACGATGATGCATTCACATGGCTGTTGTCATGAGGCCTGAATTCCTGGCTGGCTGTTGTAGTCATGAGGCCTCATTTTGTTGCCACGTGAGCCTCTCTGTAGCTCTGTCTAATGTGTTCTCACAACATGGCAGGTGTTACTTCAGATTAAAGCGTCTAAGGAAGTGAGCAGGCAGGAAACCATAGTGCCTTTTTTTTTTTTTATGTCCCTGATGATGAGTGATGTTGAGCATCTTTTCATGTGTCTGTTAGCCATCCGGATGTCCTCTTTGGGAACGTGTCTATTCATGTCTTTTGCCCATTTGTTCACTGGATTATTTGTATTTTGGGTATTGAGTTGGTAAATTCTTTATAGATTTTGGATCCTAACACTTTATCTGATATGTTGTTGCAAATATGTTCTCCCATTCCATCAGTTGCCTTTTAGTTTTGCTGATTGTTTCCTTTGCTGTGCAGAAGCTTTTGATGTTTAATTTTCTTTAAAGTTTCTTAGTAAACTTCTTTTTAAGTTTATTTTTGAGAGAGAGAATATCTGAAGCAGGCTCCAGGCTCTGAGCTGTCAGTACACAGCCCGAAGTGGGTCTTAAACCCACAAACCGTGAGATCATGACCTAAGCCAAAGTTGGAAGCTTAACCAACTGAGCCACCCAGGGACCCCCAGAAGGTTTTTATGTTGATGAGGTCTCAGTAGTTCATTTTTGTTTTGTTGCCCTTACCTCTAGAGACATGTCAAGTAAGAAGTTACTGCAGTTGAGGTCAAAGAGGTTGTTGCCTGTTTTCTCCTATAGGATTTTGATGGCTTCCTGTTTTATGTTTAGGTCTTTCATCCATTTTGAGTTTATTTTTGTGTATGGTGTAAGAAAGTGGTCCAGGTTCATTCTTCTGCATGTCGCTGTCCAGTTTTCCCAACAACATTTGCTGAAGAGACTTTAAAAAAAAAAAAATTTTTTTTTTACATTTATTTTTGAGAGATATAGAGACACAGAGCACAAGTTGGGGAGGGGCAGACAGAGAATGAGACACAGAATCCAAAGCAGGCTCCAGGCTCTGAGCTGTCAGCACAGAGTCAGACATAGGGCTCGAACTCAAAAACCATGAGATCATGTCCTGAGCTGAAGTCGGAAGCTTAACCGACTGAGCCACCCAGGTGCACCAAGACTGTCTTTTTTCCATTGGATATTCTGTCCTGCTTTGTCAAAGATTAGTTGGCCATATGTTTGTGGGTCTATTTCTGGGTTCTCTATTCTGTTCCCTTGATCTATGTGTCTGTTCATGTGCCAGTACCATACTGTCTTGATGACTATAGCTTTGTAATACAGCTTGAAGTGCGGAATTGTGATGCCTCTGGCTTTGGTTTTCTTTTTCAGGATTGTTTTGGCTTACTCAGGGTCTTTTCTGGTTCCATACAGGATAGTTTGTTCTATCTCTGTGAAGAATGCCGGTGTTATTTTGAAAGGGATTGCATTGAATATGTAGATTGGTTTGGGTAGGATTGACATTTGAACAGTATTTGTTCTTCTAATCCACGAGCATGGACTGTTTTTCCATTTTTTTGTGTTTTCTTCAATCTCTTTCATAAGCTTTCTTTAGTTTTCAGTGAATAGTTTTTCATTTCTTTGGTTAGGTTTATTCCTAGGTATTTTATGGTTTTTGGTAAAAAGGGAGAATTTAAATGCAGAAGACATTAAATAATGAGTATGAACTGGTTTGGAGATTTTAAATAGAGTCCTCCTCTGTAAGAAATAAAACACTTGGAAGAATCTGCCTAAGGAGATTATGACAGTAAAGAATGGCTCCAAGATGGTTAGAGAAAGTTACTTAGGAAAAGATTACCCAGGGTGCCTGGGTGGCTCAGTCTGTTAAGCATCTGACTTTGGCTCAGGTCATGATCTCATGGTTCATGAGTGAGCCCCACATCGGGCTTTGTGCTGACAGCTTGAGACTGGAGCCTGCTTTGGATTCTATGTTTCCCTCTCTCTCTGCTCCTTCCCCACTTGTATTCTCTCTTTTTCTTTCTCTCAAAAATAAAGATTAAAAAAATTAAATAATAATAAAAAAAGGAAATGAGTACCCAATTGTACAGGTATTTTTTAAATAATGTTATTATTTCTAAACAGATTATAAATTTGTGTTTACCATATTGTAATAGTACAAGAAGGTATATGGTAAAAAAGTAAGTCCTTTCTCCCTGTGTCCTACTTGTTACCTAGTTCCTTTCCCTAAAGACAACCATTGCTATCAGTTTCTTATATATCCTTTCACAGAGATTTCAAATATTTATGTGTGACAATGTATGTGTGTGTGTGTGTGTGTGTATACACATCCACACCTACACACACACACACACACACACACACACCTATATATTTTTCGTTAGGTAAATTGTAGAATACCATGTATATTATTGTTCACTTAAAGATTTAAGTTCACGTTAAAGATTAAATCTTGCTGATCATTCCATATCAGTACTCATCAAGCTGTCTCTAATAATGACATAATGTTTCATTGTATGGATGTACTGTAATTTATTTAAGTGTCTCCTTGGCATTTCAATCTTTGCTTTTATTAGCAATCCTATGAGAGATAACTTTTTTTTTTAAAGATTTAAAAACATTTTCTTTAATGTTTATTTATTTCTGAGAGAGAGAGAGCTTGAACAGGTGAGGGGCAGAGAGAGAGGGAGACAGAATCCGAAGCAGGCTCTGTACTGTCAATGCAAAACCTGATATGGCACTTGAACCCATGAACTGTGGGTTCTGAGCCAAAGTCAGATGCTCAACCAAGGTGCCCCAAGATTTTTTTTAAAGTAGGCTCCATACCCAATGCAGGGCTTGAACTCACGACCCTGAGATCAAGAGTTGTATGCTGTACTAAGTAAGGCGCCCCTAAGAAATACCTTTATACATCTTTTATTTCACACCTGTGAGGCATATATTGGGTTAAATACTTAGAAGTGGAATTGTTGGGCCACAGAATATGTACACTTAAAACATTTAAAAAATCTTTTTATTTGGAAATAATTTCAAATTTAAAGAAAAGTTGCAAGGTTAGTGCAGTCAACACTCATGTACTGTTTACTCAGATTCATCTGCTAAATGTGTGTGTGCGTGTGTATAGATTTTTTTTCCCCTAAGGTTGTGTAGTATACATCTGGTATACACAATGGGCTGTATACCATGAAGATGCTAGCCATAGAACAGATTGAGCAGGGCCCTGGACATCCTGGATGCTTACTGCAATGGGCAGGGCTGATCTTGCTCACCTTGCCTTCAGGCCTTTACTCCCCATACTCTCTGTGGTTGGGGCCAGGCACGTGGTGATGTTTGATGGCTGGGTGAGGGGCCTAAGTGCTTGATGAGGCAGCTTGCTGCTAGCCAAGGACTTTGCTCATGGCTCGTTGTCACTAATGATGAACCAGATGGGCTCAGGGCTTGTGCCCCTGAAGTAAAAAATCATAATGTATAGTGTGTGTTTCCTAAGATTAGGCTTTTCTTTTATGTAATCACAATATGGTTTCAACGTCAGGAAATTTAATATTGGTAAAATACTTTTGTCTGATCTGTCCACATTTTTGTCCAATAATGTCCTTCCTTCATACCATCTTTTCCCCTCCAGGACAGGATCTAGTCTGGGTACATCTAGTATTTTGAATACTGAGGCTGGCTGACTCAGTTGGAATAGCATGTGACTCTTGATCTTGGGGTTGTGAGTTTGAGCCCCATGTTGAGTGTAGAGATTATTTAAATAAATAAACATTAAAAAAATATTTATTGAAATATTTATTTTTGAAGGAAAGAGAGCATGAGCAGGGTAGTGGCAGACAGAGACGGAGACATAGAGTCTGAAGCAGGCTCCAGGCTCTAAACTGTCAGCACAGAGCCCAATATGGGGCTTGAATTCATGAGCTGTGAGGTCATGACCTGAACTGAAATTGGATGCTTAACCGACTGAGCCACCCAGGCGCCCCAAAAATAAATAACATTTTTGATAATTATTGCCAAATTGTTCTCTATAGGCATTGTCCTAGTTTACGTGAATCCTTGTTTTCCCGCATTCTCGCCTACATCTTCTTTTATCAACTGGAAGTTGCCAGATTTGAAGCAGCATTTTGTAAGGATAACCTTTGCCTCTGGTATTCTGAATGTATGATCATTTGGGGTATTTTGGTATTAGCAGTTGCTCTCTGGCTTGAGGAATTTCAGCTTCTCTTTCAGCTTGAGGTTGCTGCTATGCCCAGGAGACACAATCTTGGCAGAGATTAGGGTTGCTAATTTTGTCTTCCCTGCTGAACCAGTTCTTTTGGAGGGCTCAGAGGGTTCTGCTCTCTTTCTTTTTAAGGTTGAATAATATTCCATTGTACATATGTACCACATTGAAAAAAAAGATTTTTTAAAAAATGTCTGTTTATTATTGAGAGAGAGTGCATGAGCAGGGAAGGGGCAGAGAGCAGGGAGGACAGAGGATCTGAAGCGGGCTCTGTGCTAACAGCAGCGAGCCCCAAATGGGGCTTGAACCCACCAACCATGAGATCATGACCTGAGCTGAAGTCAGGCACTTAACTGACTGAGCTATCCAGGCACCCCCACAGAAGATTTTATTTATTTATTTTTTAAGTAAACTCTATCCCCAATGTGGGGTTTGAACTCATGACCCTGAGATCAAGAGTTATATGTTCTATGATTGAGCCAGCCAGGTGCCCCATATATACACCGCGTTATATATCCGTTAATTAGTTGCTGGGTAACTTAAGTTGCTTATTTGGATATTTTTGTCCTTACTTAATTTTTTCATATTCATGCTTTCATGTTTAACCTCTTATTTTGGCAGGTATCGCTTAAATTTGAATCAAGATGAGATAAAACAAGAAGTAGAGGAGTATCTTCCTTCATTTTCTAAATGGGCCGGAGATTTCATGCATAAATATATTTCAACTGACTTCCCTCAGATGCAGCTCTCTCTGTAAGAAACTCATTTTGTTTATATGGTGTTCATATGTTCAGATTAGGATTTTATTCTGTATGTTGAATTAAAGCTTTTTAAAAGGTCAAGTTATTACAACTAGCTTTTGTTTGCTTATTTTATAAATTACAGTTCTGTCTTTCCAAAACCAAAAATAATCTAGTGAATAAAAATTCTATTTTCACTATAATAAACTCTTCTGATTTTTGTATGTCAGTATGTTTTTTAAATAACCGATTTGTAAATATTGTGGGGGTCCTAATTTCATATATATTTCTATTACTATCATATATGGACTATGTCATCTGTTGATTGTCCTGTGGATTTGTGCTTTATGTTTAAATCCGGCGTTTAACCATTTAATGCTGTTTGGCATTGGGATTTTATTGTTTTCCCCCTTAAAGTAGCATTGATAATAGGTAATACTGTTTTTTTCTCTTTCATTATTTACTCATTCAACAAATATTTATTGAATGCTTAATATGTGCCAAGTAATGATGTTCTATGTGCTGGGATTATCATATGAAAAAAAAGCAGCTGACTTCAAGGTGCTTCTAGACTACTGAACAAGTAAATAACAGGGGGCTGGATTGTGATAAATGCAGTGTGGAATAATGTGAGAAGGAAAGTGGAGTTGGTAGTGGTGGTGGTGGGACATGTTTCCACTGAATGGTTGTGAAAGGCCTCTGTAATAAGCTGGTGTTGAGGTGAAGCCTGAAGGAAATCAAGGAGGTAACCGTGCAGCTGTCTCCAGGAAGAACGTTCCAGGTAAAAGCCCTGGGTGATGCACATTTGCCAGGGTGGCCGGAGCAGAGTGAGACAGGAAGGAGCAGAAGTAGCTTTCCTGGGGCCTTGGAAGAAGCCATGTCAGGACTTTGGCTGCTGTTCTGATTAGATAAGAAGCCACTGGAGAGTTTGCACAGAGGGTTTTGATTTAACTTTTTTTTTTTTTTTTAAATGAGCAACATTTTCTTTTTCTTTTTTTTTTTTGAATAGGCACGGCTTCCATTCATGTAAATATTCTTAACTTTTTCTTAATATTCTTAATTTTTTTTTTCAATATTCTTAGTATTTTATCTCAGGACATTTTGTGATCTGAATAACTTGTTTAAGACTTGTGCAACAGAAATCTTGGGAACCGTCAGTTCCTTTGATCAATTTGTTGTCTAAAGTTCCCTGGTTCAAAGGACAGCCGTGACTGGGTTGGCTTAGTTGGTTAAGTGTCTGACTTAGATTCACGTCATGATCTTGCATTTCTATGGATTCAAGCCCTGCATCAGGCACTGCTGACAGCTCTAAGCCTGGATCGTGCTTCAGATTCTGTGTCTCCTTCTCTCTCTGCCCCTCCCCCTCTTGCACTCTATCTCTCAAAAATAAACATTAAAAAAAAATTTTTTTTTTAATAAAGAAAGGAGATACTGAGACCAGATGTGAATCCCGGTTTTGCCACAATTTAGCTGTGTGACTTAACCTCTGTACTAGTTTATGCATTGCTCAGATTTACTTTTAAAAGGCTCATTCTGGCTGCTTTTTTGGGACTATGATGTAGGATAAGGGCAGAGGTAGACCAATTTGGAGGCTCTTTCAAGAATCCAAGTAAGAGAAGCTGGTGGTTTAGACCACAGTGAGAGTTGTGGCAGTGATGAGAATCAGTTGGATTTTGGTCAGACTTGAGAGGTGGAACTGATAGATTTTGGATTGGATGTGGAGTAAAAGGGAAAGAATAGTCAGCAGTGATTCTAGGGGAGCAGGTGTGTTTAGAAGGGCATCAAGAGAGACTGGTAGAGGAGGATTTGGACACAGGGAGTTAGACAACCATACTGAGAGGTTGTTCTATGAAAGAACACACAGAAATGGAATGGTAGGCAGAGGCTCATGTGGGGTTAAGAGAGATTTGCTGTTGTTTTGAAGATGGGAAGTATGACATGTTCATATGCTGACAGGGAGAGTTCCACAGAGAAGGCAGAATTCATCCTGAGAGATGGGAGAGTTCAGTTATGTCTTGAGTATGGAGAAGGAATGAGGGTACACTAGTGGAAGGGTTGACTATGAGAACACTTATTTCCTGGCATTGAAATCTCAGAAGTGGACTATTTCATCAAAGATATTAAGAAATTTTATAACCTTTTACATATTGCTAGAATTCTCTGAGAATTTTGTAATCATTTTAGAAGGTTGCTAGTAATGTTTAATGTCCTGTGTCTGGGGTGCCTGGGTGGCTCAGTCGGTTAAGTGTCAGACTCTTGATTTTGGCTCAGGTTTTGATCTCACAGTTGTGAGATCCAGCCCCAAGTCAGGCAGCGCAGAAGTTTCTTGGGATTCTCTCTTCCTGTCTGTCTCTCTGCTCTTCCCCCTGCATTGGGCTCTGTGCTGATAGCATGGAGCCTGCTTGGGATTCTCTCCCTCCCTTTCTCTGCCCCCTCCCTTGCTCACCCTCTTTCTTTGTCTCTCAAAAATAAATAAATAAGCTTTAAAAAAATGATAATTTAAGAAATCCTATATCTGCCAGCAGGATTTTAATTATTTTTATTTATTTTATTATTATTATTTACAGTTCAGTGACTCTCAGTATATTTGTAGAGTTGTGCACCATTACCACAATCAGTTTGCCAGGATTTAGATTTTTATATTATTTTATTTATTATTTTTTTGATTTTTGAAATATATATTTATTTATAAATTAAACTTTAAAAATAAACTAAATTTAATTTAATTTTTTTTAGAGAGAGAGAACACTTGAGCACAGAGGGGGGGCAGAAGGAATGAGAAAATCTTAAGCAGACTCCAGGGCTCAATCCCACGACCCTGGGATGATGACCTGAGCTGAAATCAAGAGTAGGATGCTTAACTGACTGAGCCACCTAGGTGCCCCCTTGTAGTGTTTTGTTTTTTTTCAATTTATTTATTTTTGAGAAAGAGAGTGCATGCAAGCTGGGCAGCAGCAGAGAGAAGGGGACAGAGGATCCAAAGTGGGCTCTGTGCTGACAGCAGCGAGACTGATGTGAGACTCGAACTTGTGAACCGTGAGATCATGACCTGAGCCAAAGTCCAACACCCAGGTGTCCCCTACCCAACCCCCAGCCTCTCCTTGTAGTGTTTTTTTATAAATTTATAAATGCTTCATTCTTTGTTATTTCTTTGGAGCAGATTGCCTGTGTCTAGGATAGGGCATGGATCTTGGTACTTTAGTCTTCATTGTGATAAACAACTAAGTGTTTATTAAGTAGTCATTCTTTTCTTGATTCCTTGCATTGTTTTGTAGTATTTCTGTCATTCTGGTCTCTATTGATTTTCTGTAATAATTACAAGCTGAATTTTTTATTTCTCTTGTTCCTAATTGTTTCTTTATCCTTATTTACCCTCCCTCACTACACACCTTTCTTTTCCTTTCTTGTTTACTTTGGAGTCCTTTAAATTTGCTTGAAAGTTAAAATTGTAGTGAATATCCATTTTCATGGTTGTTTCAGATATTAGCTTTTCTTTTACTCTTTAATTGTTTTAGCATTTTGTCTCCATCTTTTTTCTTTTGGTTAAAACTTATTGTTTTTGCAGTCATAAGCTGCATTTTCTCATAGACTCATGGACTTAACCTATTCAGCAAACATGTATTCCATATGCTGTGTCTGTGCTCAGGATTATGCTAGGTACTAGTGTTTCAGGGAGACTAACTCTCTCCAAAACTCTGTTGCTGGTAGTTGAAAACATAGGAGTGGAGGGCATTGCTCAAAGAAAACATGCAGGGCAACAGAAGAGGCACAGAACTCTGGGAGGTAAGGGTGTGCTATGTAAGGACAGAGGGGGAGATGAGTAGACTCCATCAAAGGAGGCTGAGGGATTAGGATGGATCAACAAGGGATTTGGTAGGCTGGAAGAAGTATATCAGGAAGCTGGGGAAAGGGTGGGATTCAGAGTTGTCTTTGACTTGAAATGTAGTGTGACTTGTTTAGGTTTTATATGAGAAACAGTGATAGAGTTGAGTCTATAGTAGGAATCAAGATTCCCAGCTCAGTGTTCTCATCTCTGTGTTTTGGTATAAGATTTTTCTTTGTTTCAGTTATTTCTAATGGAATCTTATATGTCTGTGAAGAAGGCGCTCCTCTGTATTTTAGCTTGTGCCCTTTTCCCAGCAGTTTATAGCCAGTCTTTAAAAAAACAAAACAAAACAAAACCAACGACAACAAAAAATTTAGTATATAGCACAGAGAATGAGTCCTTTATTTATTTATTTTTTAATTTTTTAATGTTTATTTTGAGAAAGAGAGAGAGAGAGAGACTGTGTGAGCGGGGGAGGAGCAGAGAGAGAAAGAGACACAGAATCTGAATCAGGCTTCAGGCTCTGAGCTATCAGCACAGAACCCGATGCAGGGCTCAAACTCACAAGCCGTGAGATCATGACCTGTGCCAAAGTCAGATTCTTAACCGACTAAGTCACCCAGGCATCCCAAGAATGAGACCTTTAAAAGCCTTTTAAAGAGACAACTTTCTCATCAATTGGTGGTAAGTAAATGTATATTTTCTTCATTTTCATGATACTCTATTCTTCATCAGGTCCTTCTTGAAGGAGTTTTATAGCATTATGTTGATTAAAATCATAGTAGTTGAATTCAAATACTGTCATTTATTCCACAGATCTAGGTGTAAAATCACATTACTCTTTCTTCTAGGGGAATGAATTTTATTAGCAACATTAACAGTTTCATTACCTATCTTCTATTAAGTATATGTGTAACATTTTGTGAATAATAAAGTTTGTGTTATTTCACAGCATATTTGAATATATAACACGATCAGATAACATTTGGATAGAGAAAACAATAATATTTAAGAAATTTCAGATAATTTGTAGCTTTCTTGAATTTCATACATACCTGGAGATTATATTTGAAGCATCCTGAAACAGCTAAAAAAGTTACTGAAGGTGGCAATTTTTCTCTTAAAAAATATTCTCATTTGTTAAGAAATAGCTGCTGATATAAATAAATAACATAAAATTAGTAAACCAGAGTCAACTAAATCATGTATTCTGATGGTTATAATAAATCTCAATTTTTATATGTCATAAAATACTTAAAAAATAATTTTTTTTTTTGAGAGAGAGTGAGCCTGTGAACCAGGAAGGGGCAGAGAGAGAGGGAGAGAGAGAACGCCAAGCAGGCTCTGCACCATCATTGCAGAGCCACATGTGGGGCCCAAACCCACGAACCGTGAGATCATGACCCAAGCCGAAATTAAGACTGCTTAACTGATTGAGTCACCCAGGTGCCCTTAAACTACATTTTATTACTAGAAAAATTTTCCTTTTCATGTAAGATTTCCATTAGATTTAATATCTTATTTGGCTTTGAGTCTGAAATAAGATTAATAAAAGTTAGTGCTTATCTGAGTTTTCTCCTGAAGAATAACTTACTGCTCTGAAAATAAATCTTAGATCTAAGAAAAGTATAAGAGGCTTGGAAAGTTATTTTCATCCCCTAATTCCTTTGATGTTTATAGATTTTTTTTTCCTCCTTCCTGTGCTCTTGGCTTTTTTAACAGTTAAGATATTAAACTCAGAACCTCTTGTAATACAAACAACAATGCTGAGTACTTAGTTTTAAATATTGATAGTGACAGAGATGGATTCATTTAATGATTAAGTAAAGAAAACAATGAGGAAATGTAGGAGCACATGAGGTCCTTTTGAAGATAGTTGTGGGGAGTATAGCGGTGAAGTGTTGGATAATCAAGACACACACTGCATAGGTGATGGGGAAAGGTAGCTCATACATAGTTTAATATGGTGTTAATGAACAACACACCTTTGCTACCCTGGGTGCAACCATATTCAAGCCATTTTATATTAATCAGTGTAATAATTGTATACCAGAATATTCAGATTGGTATTGTGGCTTCCATAGTCTAAATAGACTTCTGTAGTAATCTAGGACTGGGGAATTTAAAGGCCCAAGTTAGGAAGATTGTAGCAGAAATGAACTGAAAAGGATGGATGATAAACATTAAGAAAATTTAAATTACATTAGTTAGAGGCTATAGGATAGCAGTTCTCAAACTTGAGCATGCATCAGGATCACTTGCAGAGTTTGTGAAACAAATTGCTCGGCTTCACCTAGAGAGTTTCTGATTGAGTAGGTCTGGAGTGGAGCCTGAGAATTTGCTTTTATAACAAGTTCCCAGGTGATGCTGATGCTGCCAGTCTAGGAGCCACACTTTGAGAATCACTGCTATAAAGGTATGTGGATGGTTTCCCATCCCCACATTCTCTGTTGTAAAATGAAGTTAATGCCAGCATATGAGAAACGAGCGAAGTGTTCTAATTAAGTATTTTTGTGTTTTGTTTTTTAGGCCAAGTGATGGTAGTAACAATAATTCAACATGTAATATTGAAGTCATAAATTCATTGGATATTGAAGAAAGCATTTGGTCCCCTAGGTTTGGATTGAAAGGCAAAATAGATGTCACAGTTGGTGTGAAAATACATCGAGGATATAAAACGAAATATAAGATAATGCCTTTGGAACTTAAAACTGGCAAAGAATTAAATTCTGTTGAACATCGTAGTCAGGTGGGTATAAGTCTTAATAAGAAAATTGGGAGTTTCTGGGTGGGTCAGTTAGTTAAGTGTCTGATTCTTGATTTTGGCTCAAGTCATCTCATGGTTTGTAGATCAAGTCGTGTGTCGTGCTTGAGATTCTCTCTACCCCTTCTCCACTTGCACTCTCTCTCAAAATAAATACACATTTAAAAAATACATATATTTGGGGCGCCTGGGTGGCTCAGTCGGTTAAGCATCTGACTTTAGCTTAAGTCATGATCTCATGGTTTGTGGGTGCTAGTCCCATGTGGGCTCTGTGTTGACAGTTCAGAGCCTCGAGCCTGCTTCGGATTCTGTGTCTCCCTCTCTCCCTGCCTCTTCCCCGCTCATACTCTGTCTCCCTCTCTTTCTCGCTCTCAAAAATAAATAAAACATTAAAACAATAAAAAAAAAATAGGTCTGAAAAAATGTAGGTCTGCTTACATATTTTGGTTCAATTTGTATAATTGTTATTTAAGTTTCATATAGTACTTTTTTTTTTTTTTTTTTTTTTTAAATAATCTCTACACCCAACATGGGGCTCAAACTCATGTCTCCTAACTCAAGAGTCATATGCTCTTCTAACTGAGCCAGCCAGGAGCCCCTCAGTCCTTTTCAATTTGGGATGTACCCAGAGTACTCAATTTGTTTATAAATGTATACATAGCTATAGTAGAAAGTTTTCCCCAGCAAAGAAATATGATAGCTGAATTTGTAGGCCAGTGTTGCCAAGTTTATGCTGCCAAACTATGAAACAGATACTCCTAAAAAAATAATTCTTTGGTCATAAAAGTTGCAGAAACCAAGTATATTTGAAGATGTAATGATGCATGTTAGCGTATTAAAGTTTCTGAGAAATCTTAAAGTAATATGGATTTGTATTAGGTATGTATAAACCCAACAGTCTTTTATTGTCTTTCAAAACGATCTGGAATTTATATTATTTATAATGACTTAAAGCAATTAACATGAAATTTTATTTTGTTTTCTAATTATTTTCTTTTTAAAAATTTTTTTATTTTTCATTTAATTTATTTTAAATTTACATTCAAGTTAGTTGTCATATAGTACAACAGTGATTTCAGTATATTCCTTAATGCCCCTTACCTATTCAGCCCATCCCCCCCCTCCCAATTTTCTCATTATTTTCATTCCCTCTGCCCATCTCCACATTGGCAGTCTGTGGCATATTCTAAACAGTTGTTTTTTTTTTAAACTTATTTATTTATTTTGAGAGAGAGAGAGAGCGCACATGTGGAGGAGGAGCAGAGAGAGAGACAAGGGGAGAGAGAATCCCAGGCAGGCTCCATACTATCAGTGCAGAGCCCAATGTGGGGCTTGAACCCACCAACTGCAAGATGATGCCCCGAGCCAAAATCAAGAGTTGGATGCTTAACCGACTGAGCCCAGATGCCCCAAATATTTTTTTAAGTTTATTTATGTTCTAGACAGTTTTATACCAACAAAGATAAAACTAAAAGATAGTACTATTATTGTATTTTTATAGTATAATATATATTATGGGAATAAATAATATAACAACATAGCATTTGTAATATAACTTAAATTTCCTTTTGCCCTTGGAATTTTACATGATATTTCAGCAGATTTTTTTTTTTTTTTTTTTTTAGTTTCAACAGATTTTATATAAAGTACTGTTCGGATTCAAAATACTTAATCAGTGATTAAAGGGACTTTTTCTCATTAAATCTGTCCCACCATTCTTAATTGTATACCCATCACCAAATGTTCCCATGCAAGCTTTTCCATTTGGGAATTGGTGTTTCACCCCTTATTGGGTTTTACAGATATTGGAGGTAGAGGAAAAAATAGATTTCTGCTATTAGAAGACTTGAACTTTTCACTTTGGCAATACAGGAATGGCTAAAATAATGAATTAAAGATTAAATTAATTAAAGATTAAAGCTCTCTTGAGGAAGGAAAATCATGCCAAGATATAAGAAAAACTGTTTTTGAAGTCAAAGATTTGAAAAAAAGTGTTCTATGTACATGTGACCGAAAATTTTACTTTTTTTTTAATGACAAGTTTGATTGAAATCACTTTTGATTGCTAAAAGGAAGAGAAATATAAAAGCATTTTAGCATCTAAAGTTGTCAAGATTCAAAGACATTCTAAGGTTGCCATTCTGACTTTACCTTCAAGAATATTATTGTATACAAAGAATATTAATTGTAATTAATTTTAGTCAGTTGAAACTTTTATCTTTGCAAGAAGAGAAGCTACAAGAAGAATTTTAAGAATAAAATAGTATTTCTTGTATTAAAACACGAGGAAAATGATTAGAGAAAGGCTCAAACAAAAATATTGGAATTTATATTGCATATTCACTATTCAAGAATGAAGGAGGGGCGCCTGGGTGGCTCAGTGGGTTGAGAATCTGACTCTTAATTTCCGCTCAGGTCATGACCCCAGGGTCGTGGGATTGAGGCCCAGGTTGGGCTCTGGGCAGAAGATGGAGCCTGCTTATGATTCTCTCTCCCTCTGCCACTTTCCCCTAGTCATGCGTGTGCGTTCTCTCTCTCTCTCCCGCTCTCTCTCTCTCTAAAATTAACAACAACAACAAAAAGTAAAAAAGAGACATTGAAGAAATTATAGTAAACCATTGAGTTATATAGGTATTGGGGATGAGGAAAGACATATATATCCCCTCTTAGAAGATCTGACTGTTTCACTTTGGTAATGCAGAAAAAGCTCATGTTACAGACTAACTTAATTTAAGGAAAGTCTTTATAAATGGATAATGTTACCAAAACTCATGTCTTTTTTCTTTTTTTTTTTTTTTTTCTGTTTGTTTATTTATTGAGAGCAGGAGAGAGCACGTGGGGAAGGGGCAGAGAGAGAGGGAAAGAGAATCCCAAGAAGGCTTCACACTCAGCACGGAGCCCCATGTGGGGTTGATCTCATGGACCATGAGATCATGACCTGAGCAGAAATCAAGAGTCAGATGCTCAAACAACTGAGCTCCCCAGGCCCCCCTAAATTTTGTTATTTTTCTCTTTTTTTTTTTTTTTAAGTTTATTTATTTGAGAGAGAGAAAGAGCAGGGAAGGGGCAGAGAGAGAAGGAAGGAAAGAATCCCACACAGGCTTTGTGCTGACAGTGCAGAGTCTGATGTGAGACTCAAACCCATGAATCATGAGATCATGGCCTGAGCCAGTCAGATGCTTAACCAACTTAGCCACCCAGGAGCCCCAATTTTTTATTTTATTTTTTCAACGTTTTTTTTTTTTTTTGTATTTTTTTTATTTTTGGGACAGAGAGAGACAGAGCATGAACGGGGCAGGGGCAGAGAGAGAGGGAGACACAGAATCGGAAACAGGCTCCAGGCTCCGAGCCATCAGCCCAGAGCCCGACGCGGGGCTCGAACTCATGGACCGCGAGATCGTGACCTGGCTGAAGTCGGACGCTTAACCGACTGCGCCACCCAGGCGCCCCTTTTATTTTTTTAAAGTAAGCTCTCAGCATGGGGTTTGAATTCCCAACCTTGACATGAAGAGTCACATGCTCTGCTGACTGAGCCAGCCAGGCACCCCTAAAACACATTTAAAAAAAAAAAAATGTTTGTAATGTTTATTTATTTTTGAGAGAGAGATGGAGACAGAGCATGAATGGGGGCGGGGGTGGGGGGGCGGGCAGAAGAGAGAAAAGACATAGAATCCAAAGCAGGCTCCAGGCTCTGAGCTGTCAGCACAGAGCCTGATGCAGGGCTCAAACTCACAAACCATGAGATCATGACCTGAGCCAAAGTCAGATGCCTAACTGACTGAGCCACCCAGGCACCCAAAACACATTTTTTAAAGGAAAAATATTATATGGAGCTATGATATCTAAACCAGCTTATTAAAAAAAAAAAAAAAACCTGTTTAACTTGTGATACAGTTGAATTATAATAATACTGTAAAATTTCAACCCAATTTCCTTTTGTTACAATATAAGAAAATGTCATTTCAGATACTTTTCCCTTCTAATAAGTTCCAGCATCAGAGTTCTTTATATTCCTTCCTTCTGCCTCAGTTCCTTTGGAGGGAAAAATAGCACAGAAGGAAACAATTTCAGATGACTCCCTTGGTCTACAGCCCCAAGGCTCTACCCTGTCACTTATGGATTCATTTTAATTTAAAAAAGTTTTTCAAAAGTTTTATTTGGTACCTATGCTATATCAGGGAACACGAACACGAGTAGTATGTTTGTAAAACTGCCTCCCAAAACATGCTTCATAGGCTCAAATATTGAAGCAACAGCCCTTCATCAGGATATTATGTAAGGGCATCTTGATTTGGGATCAAGCACCACATCAGGTTCTGTGTTGACAGCCAGTAGCCTGCTTGGGATTCTCTCTCTCTCTCTCTCTCTCTCTCTCTCTGTCTCTCTGCCCCTCCCCAGCTTTTGTGTGCATGCTCTCTCTCTCAAAATAAATAAAATTTAAAATATATATTTTATTTTTAAGTAATCTTTACATGCAATGGGGGGCTCCAACTCAAGCCCGAGATCAAGAGTCTTATGCTCTACTGACTGAGCCAGCCAGGTGCCCCATTATATTTTAAATATAGCTTAGAAAACAAGAATGTAATTATAATTTGACCTATGTAGGCATGTTAATTACAATGACTGGTGTTGGTACTTTAGAATGATTTAAAGACAAATCATTCAGCATTTTCATCTTGGAAAGCTCTTGTAAAACAAGCTAACTTGTTAGTAGGGTGTCTGTGACTGAATGACTTGCCATTACTGCTAAGGTGTTTTCATGAACTGTAAACCAGCTGTTTCTAACTTGTCTTAGATGGTTTCCCAGGAGAGCACCACATAAATTTAACGCAGTTAATAATGACTCATGCTCTGCAAAAAGCAGTGAACGCTGTAGAGTTAGTCTCACTTAGTTGTCCCAGTAACTATGACATAAGTAATACGCATTTTTGTGTTTAGTTCACTTATTTTATTTATTTTATTTAGTTCACTTATTTTAAACAGGGAAAATAGTGTCTAAAGTCTGTTAACTTCAGAATGTGAAATATAGTTTGCTTAATTTCCCTCTTTAATTTATTGGAAATCTAAATATTTACTAAGAAAAATTCTATGTATCTCTTTTTGGTGTAAAACTGAGAAGTATAAACAGTGGTCATGTTGTGGAAATTAAATATTTGTCATTGAATTATCCTGTTACCTCTACTAATTTGCCTTGTATTGTTTTCAAAATGGAAATAATTTCATTGACCTTTTGATTTTAAAATTACAATATGTGTTGATTGCTAAACATGCATGGAAATATGAGAGCTCAAGTTTTATTTGACAAAATGTACAATGTTTTTTCACAGCTTGTTCTGTACACACTGCTAAGTCAAGAGAGGAGAGCTGATCCAGAGGCCGGCCTGCTCCTTTACCTCAAGACTGGCCACATGTACCCTGTGCCCGCCAAACATCTTGATAAAAGAGGTTGAGCTGTTCTCTCTCAATTTACTTCCCTGGGTTTTGTTTGTTTGTTTTTTTCCTTTAACCTTTGGCAATCTGTGTATATACCTGGCAGTATCCACTATATTTGCTAGGCCTAATACAGGTTGTAATGTGTAGTTGTGGATTGATTGATTCACTGATTGATTGATTGTGGTATATTTTTAAAAGAATTTGAACAATATACTGTATAGATGAAAACATTAACCTTTTAAAGTTTTATTCAAAAATTTATTTTAAGCTTCCTGTCTTATATTTGAGACATTCTAGATAGCTATATTCATCCTTAAAATTTAATTATAAATACCAACTTCACAATATTTACTGTTTATGAGATACATGGTTGTTTAAAAGAACTTATCAAGTGAGCAAAAGTTGAAGGAAATATATGCCAATTTGTTAACAGTGGTTATTCTAGTGTCATGGGAAATACGAATGTTGTTTATTTTATGTTTTTAAATCTGAAAGCTTTATGTGAGAAGGATATGTAATAAGCTTTACTTAATTCTTAAACTACCCCCCTTTTTCCCCCATAGAATTATTAAGGCTAAGAAACCAGATGGCATTCTCTTTGTCTAACCGTATTAGCAAATCTTCTGTTGGAAAGGAGAAGACAAACCTTGCTCCTTTGCCACAAATAATTGAGGAAGAGCAAACTTGTAAATACTGTTCACATGTTGGCAACTGTGCTCTTTATAGCAGGTAAAAACATTGCCTTCCAAAAGTATTCGTTCCAGTTAAGTATTTACTCAACTTAAAAGGATTTAACTTTGTTGTATGGTCTGGCATTGATGATTTCATTTTAGTTATTTTTCTTTGTGGGTAGTATTCCTAAAATGAAGAGAGTAGGGGGAATAAAAGCACAGTTCATATTTTGTAAGCAGCCTTTTTCCTTGGGGAATAATAGAATGCATTCTAAGCTTTTTCCAAAAGTGGTTACTTATTTTTGCTGCAAATAGTTTCTGGGGAAATGAAATAATTTTAGGACTTAATGGAATCTGGTTAAGGGATGTCTGGCTGGCTCAACTGGTGGAGCATGCGAATTGATCTCGAAGTTGTAAGTTTTGAACCCCGTGTAGAGATTACTTAAAAATAAAAAATCTTTGGAGCACCTGGGCGGCTCAGTTGGTTGGGCATCTGACTCTTGATTTCATCTCAGGTCATGATCTCATTGTTTGTGGAGTTGAGCCCTACATCGGGCTTTGCACTGACAGTGGAGCCTCCTTGGGATTCTCTTTCTCCCTCTCTCTCTGCCCCTCCCCTACTGATGTCCTCTCTCTTTCTCAAACATTAAAAAAATAATAATTTATATTTAAAAAATTTAAAAAAATTTTTAATGTTTATTTATTTTTGAGAGAGAGAGAGTGCAAGCAGTGGAGGGGGAGAGAGAGAGGGGGACACAGCATTTGAAGCAGGCTCCAGGTTCTGAGCTGTCATCACAGAGCCCAACGCAGGGCTCAAACTCACGAACCGTGAGATCATGACCTGAGCCAAAGTCAGACGCTCAACCGACTGAGCCACCCAGGTACCCCAAAATAAAAAATCTTAAAAAGAGAAAAAGGGAATTAGTATAGGAATTCTAAGTAACTTTTCTTAAATGATATTTAAGAAATCTTCCAGTTCTTAATTGCTATTTTAATTTCATGCCTTGTCTAGTTAAAAACAGGGAAATTGTTTCTTTTGGTATGATTCAACAGACTTGTTTTGTTTATAGATGTCTATTTTTCTTTTCTTTTTTTAAGATTTTTTTTTTTTTTTAGATGATCTCTATACCCAGCATGGGGCTCTAACTTCCAGTCTTGAGATAAAGAGTTGCATGCTTTACTGACTAAGCTAGCCAGGTGCCTATATGTGTATTTTTCTATGTATGGGGAGTTTATTAGGTGTCTTATGGACCTTCGTAGGCCAGTGGAAATCTTGAAAGACACAAAAAAGTAGTTAGATGTAAATACAGAGTAGGAAACAATATCAAAGCAAGACCAAAGTTCTTTTGTTTAAGTCCAAAGTTCTAATTCAGTCTATTCACATAAAGGACTTTTTTTTTTTACATGTTTATTTACTTTTGAGAGAGACACAGAGCATGACCAGGGGAGGGCCAGAGAGAGGGAGACACAGAATCCAAAGCAGGCTCTTGGCTCTGAGCTGTCAGCATAGAACTGTTTGCAGGGCTCGAACCCACGAACCATGAGATCATGACCTAAGCCGAAGTTGGACACAACCGAGCCACCCAAGTGCTCCCACATAAAGCACTTTTATTTATTTACTTTTTAATTTTTTTAATGTTTATTATTATTATTATTTTTGAGAGGGAGAGACGGAGTGCGGGCGGGGGAGGGGCAGAGAGAGGGAAACACAGATCAGAGGTAGGCTCCAGGCTGCCCACGAACCTTGAGATCATGACCTGAGCTGAAGTCAGACACTTAACCAGCTGAGCCACCCAGGTCCCCATAAAGGACTTTTAAAAGTATTTTATCAAATAAATGATCTCTTAAAGGCAGAAGAAATCTTATTTTATTCTTTATGTTTTGTATGCCTCTATAACATTTATTTCTATATAATAATCCCAAAATTAGTATTAAGCAGAATTTATATTCCACACAATTCTCCATATTTTTATGTTGACATTCTTATGATACAGAGCTGGATGTACAATATTGTGATTTTGAGAAATGCAATTGTATAAAAAGCCAAGATTTGCTACATATAGGAATGAAAACTAGAGTATCCCAAACTTAAGTTAGGGTGATAGTCCTTAAAAGCAAAATAATGCAGTACTGGGTTTCTTATGCATTTTGTTTTATAAAAAGCCATTTTGCTTATAACATGTTGAAATGACTTTTAACGAAAATTAGGAGCTTTGGTTATAAGCTATGGTAATCATCATATACATGTGCTTATTTTAGAAATAGCCTCATTTTTATAGCTAGCCAGTCTAATCTTTTTTATACATCTCTGACTTGGAGCTATATCTTTAGAGCAGTTGAACAACAGATGGATGACAGTTCAGTCCCGATTGGCATGCTGCCCAAAATAAAAGAAGAAACCCAACATCTGAAGCTTTCACACTTGGAGTATTTCAGCCTTTGGTGTCTAATGTTAACCCTGGAGTCACAATCAAAGGATAATAAAAAGAATCACCAACATATATGGTTAATACCTGCTTCAGAAATGTGAGTGGTCCATTTAATACAGTAAAACGTCAGTAACTTATATTAGCTAACGGGATGACATTTGGAAAAATGTCAGGATATGTAATAACATTTCAGAGATGTGCAGTTTCATATATTCATGCCAACTCTAGATGGCTATGAAGGAATTATTTCTAAGTAGAGCACAATTGTTACTTTTAGTAGGTTAAATATGACTTGAGAAATCTTATTTTAAAAATTATTGGTAAGTCCTTGTTTATCATTGAAAACAGCATAAAGTTTAATATATCATTAGGTGAATTTTAGCATCCTAATAGAGTACAAGTTAATGAAGTTTCACTTAGTATTTTATAAAGTTTATATATTTAGTAAGTTCTGATACAGATTCAAATTTTCTAAAGTTGGTCCATCTTTCATTTTGTGACATCTGTTTTTTTACAAGTTGCTTATAAATATGGATTCAAATTTTCTAAAGTTGGTCAGTCATTTTGTGATATCTATTTTTTTTACAAGTTGCTTATAATAAGTAATTTTGTTATCTTTACATAGTATTTTTCTTTAGTATTTAGTTGCTTTTGACCTACTTGTTTATAACTTTTGAGAATGAATATTGATTTTAATGTGACTTTAGAAATAATTGAATCATTTTCTTAATAGTAAATTTTAACACAAGGAGTCATTACAGTGGATAAAGTGTAAGTAGCTTTTGATAGACTCCATAAGTATAGTGAATGTGTCAAGTATACATGCCAACAAGCTTCTGAAGTTGTATAGTATTTAATAGTAGTGCCTGAGAGATTGTAAATGCTTAATACTTATCTCTTAGAAACAGTGGAATTATCAGTTTGCTTGCCATTATTTTAATAAGAATAATTACAAATCCTTTTATAAATACTAAAGAAATAGGCACTATTTTCTTCACATCAGGTTCAGGAAACGTTATTACCATTTGTTTTCTGTAATGTTACATGTATCAGCATACGAAGTTGAGGTATTGTTCAGAGTTCAAAGTGCTGATACATGTTGTTCAGAGAAACCAGCCTGTGGGTGCAACAAGGGATGTGCTTCCTAGCACTTGTCTAGGGATGGTTTGGTGAGAGATTATTTTAAAACTAACAGAATGTTTCCTTAGCATTTCTAACACTTCAATGTAGATTGTAGAAAATGTAAAAATGATGGACTCATTGTTACCATTATAACTTCCAGGGGTCAGAGGAACAAGTAAATTGTGGAAAAATGCAAATACAGTATTTATGTATATGATGTAAATGGAAGCTTTTTCTCTTTCTCTCTGTTTCATAGGGAAGAGAGTGGCAACTGCATTGGAAACCTGATTAGAACAGAACGTGTAAAGACAGTTTGTGATGGGCAATATTTACATAATTTTCAACGTAAAAATGGTGCCATGCCTATCACAAATCTAATGGCAGGTGATAGAGTTATTTTAAGTGGAGAAGAGAGAACACTGTTTGCTTTGTCTAGGGGATATGTGAAGGAGATTAACATGACATCAGTAACCTGTTTATTAGACAGGTAATGAAAAGTTCCGTTGGAGGGGGTGGGTAACAGCTTTATTGATATGTAAATTACATACTATACTAGTCATTCGTTTAAAGTATACAATTCCATGGTTTTTAGTATATCCTTAGAGTTGTGCAGCCATCACCAAAGTCAGTTTTAGCATATTTTTATTACTCCAGAAAGAACCCTTGTACCCTTTGGTATTCACACCCCCTACACTAGGGAGTCACCAGTTTCTTTTCTGTCTCTCTAAATGTGCCTGTTCTGAACATTTCCTATAAATGGGATTATGCAATATGTGGTCTTTTGTGACTGGCATTTTTCACGTAGCATACTGTTATTGAGATTCATCTTCATGGAATAGCACATGTCAATACTTCATTCCCCCACTCCTTCCTTTTTTTTTTTTTTTTTTAAACTAATCTCTATGCCCAACCTAGGGCTTGAACTCTCCACCTCTAGGTCAAGAGTTGCATGCCCCGCCGACTGACCCAGCCAGGTGCCCCACTTCATTCCCTTTTCTTAAAAAAAATGTAAAATTCACATAACACAAAGTTAACCACTAGCCATTTAAAAACATACAGTTCAGTGACCTTTAATACATTCACAGTATATTGTGTAACTGTCACTTCTATCTAGTATTTTCATCACCCTGAAAGGAAACATTCCCATTAAGCAGTCTATCTCCCCTCAGTCCCTGGCAACAACTATTCTGTTTTCTGTCTCTATGGATGCATCTAGTCTGGATATTTCATATAAATAGAATCAAAATATGTGTTGTTGTTGTTTATTACCTAGCTTCTTTTACTTGGTATAATGTTTATGAGGTTCATCTAAGTTTTGGCATTTACCAGTACCTTATTTCTGTATGTCTGAATAATATTCTGTTATGTGGATAGGCCACATTTTGCTCCTCCATTTATCAGCTGATTGACATTTGACTTGTTTTCACATTTTGGGTGTTATAGCTAGTGTTGCTATAAATATACACATACAAATTTTTATGTGAATATATATATATATTTTAAATATTTTTTTATTAGTTTTCTTTATTTTTGAGGGGCAGAGAGAAAAAGGGAGACACAGAATCTGAAGCAGGCTCCAGACTCTGAGCTGTCAGCACAGAGCCCGATGAAGGGCCTGAACTCATGAACTGTGAGATCATGACCTGAGCTAGTCGGATGCTCAACTGACTGAGCCACCCAGGCGCCCCATATGTGAATATATTTTTTATTTTCCTTTGTAGGTACCTACCAGTGGTATTGCTGGGCTATGCACTATTTTGAGTTTAATATTTTGAGGAGCTACCAAACTGCCAAACATTTATCTAGCATATTCTGTTTTATAATGCTTATGTGGACATAATCTGATCTAGTTCTCACAACCACATGAATGGCAGGCAGGCTAGACCCCCTTTGTCAGCTATGAAGCTTATTCTGAGCTCTCACCATTTCATTTTCTCCTTTTACAATGTATGCTGGTTGAATATGCAGGTTGGGAAGAGGGTGAGGTTAAGGGAGAGGGAAGGATAAAGCAGTGGTATAGAAGCAAGTGCTATTAACTGGGATCAGAACCACAGAATGAGGATCAGGTTCAGCAGGGATGAAGATTTGTTCAGTTTTGAGTATATTCAGTTTCATAGCCTTGGTTTGGCCACGTGGAAAGATACTGCTGCCTGCTGTATATCCAAACCTGAAGCTTGGGTAAGCAACCAGTTGGAAGAGGAATATGAGGTCAGAGCCACATAAGGGCTTGGAACCAAAGGGAAATTCTAAGAAAGAGCAGTATACAGGACCATGGAAGGAACCCTAGGGTTTGAGGAGCTGGAGGAAGAGTGGGAGAAGGCATCAGGAAAGAGACCTGTGCTCCAGGCTAGAAGAGAGAAGGGCCATGTGTTCAGGATCCTTCTGGGGGTGGTGAGCCCAGGCTAGACTGTAAAGCAAGGCCTAGTGAATTGTCAACAGATGTAGGTTCCTGATTAACTGCTTTGACCTTAGTGTCTTGTACCCTACTTTTCTCTCTTTTCCTGCCAGTTCACCCTTCTTATATTGTCTCTGATTGGCAAGTATGAATTTTAGGGCCTAGTAGCCATTTTTAATAGCTATTCTGGCCCATTTACTCTTAGCAAACAGCAGTGTATTTCTTACATAGACTGACCGTGTTAATTGCAAAACATTTATGTACATGTGTTTTGCTGTTGTAGGAACTTGTCAGTACTCCCAGAATCAACTTTGTTCAGATTGGACCAGGAAGAAAAGAATTGTGATATAGATACCCCATTAGGAAATCTTTCTAAATTGATGGAAAATACTCGTGTCAGGTTTGTAACAATGAATAAATCTGAAATTTACCCCCACTTTCCTAAGGAATATTACTAAAAGCATTTTTTTTCCTTGTCAGTCAGAAACTTCGAGATTTGATCATTGACTTTCGTGAACCTCAGTTTATATCCTACCTCAGTTCTGTTCTTCCGCATGATGCAAAGGATACAGTTGCCTGCATTCTGAAAGGTATGTGATAATGAGCATGTCTTCTACCATTGTTCTTGGTTGTATTTATAATGTAATGTATGTCATCGTCTGTCGTGTTTGTTATTTATTTAACTTGCAGTTATAATTTTTGGACAGATTCTCTTAGGAAACAGTTTACATATACACTTTAACATCACTGTCACATTTTCTTATTTTGAAAAGACCTATTGGGGGCGCCTAGGTGGCTCAGTCGGTTAAGCATCTACCTTCAGCTCAGGTCATGATCTCACAGTTCTTGAGTTAAAGCCCCTCATAGGGCTCTGTGCTGACAGTTTAGAGCCTGGAGCCTGCTTCAGATTCTGTGTCTCCCTTTCTCTCTGCCCTTCCTCTCTTTGTGCTTTATATCTCTCTCTCAAAAATGCATAAACATTTAAAAAAGGAAGGAAGGAAGGAAGGAAGGAAGGAGGGAGGGAGGGAGGGAGGGAGGGAGGGAGGGAAGGAAGGAAGGAAGGAAGAAAGAAAGAAAGAAAGAAAGAAAGAAAGAAAGAAAGAAAGACAAACAGATGTATTGAAGAACAGACTTGAATAGAGGCTGCTTTCTTTTTTGAGAGAGAGAGAGAGAGAGACAGACAGACAGACAGAGTGTGAGCAGGGCAGAGGCAGAGAGAGGGAGACACAGAATCTGAAGCAGGCTCCAGGCTACACTGTCAGCACAGAGCCCGATGTGGGGCTTGAACTCATAAACTGTGAGATTATGACCTAAGCCGTAGACGGGGCTTAATGGACTGAGCCACCCAGTCACCCCAAGGCTACTTTTCTTCTAGTTAATTTGCTCACTGAAATCCAACATTCTTTTTCCCATTATTTTAAAATTTAAATGCAGGTTTGAATAAACCTCAGAGGCAAGCAATGAAAAAGGTACTTCTTTCAAAAGACTACACACTCATCGTGGGCATGCCTGGAACAGGAAAAACAACTACCATATGTACTCTCGTAAGGTTATTATTCTTTTGCTTAGAAACTAAGTATTTAAATCAGCTTCTCAGTTCAGACAGTGTGATGTCTGCTATCAAAAGGGCTGAATTTTTTTTTTTTTTTAATTTTTTTAACGTTTATTTATTTTTGAGACAGAGAGAGACCGAGCATGAACGGGGGAGGGTCAGAGAGAGGGAGACACAGAATCTGAAACAGGCTCCAGGCTCTGAGCTGTCAGCACAGAGCCCGACGCGGGGCTCGAACTCACGGACCGTGAGATCATGACCTGAGCCGAAGTCGGCCGCTTAACCAACTGAGCCACCCAGGCGCCCCAAAAGGGCTGAATTTTAAATCAAGTCTTCATTTCAAATTAACCTTTTAGAATGACAGAAGAAATAGAAAAACTAAGTCACAAAAAATTGTAATCATGTTGTAGGTTTCCTGCATTTAGGATTGTCTGAGATCTCTTTCTGTTGGTGGCATGTATGTCATTGTATGTTTTCCTTCCCTTTAAAAAATGCCTGGTGGCTCAGTCGGCTAAGCATCTGACTTGGGCCCAGGTCATGATCTCGTGGTTTGTGAGTTCAAGCTTCACATCAGGCTCTCTGCTGTCAGCACAGAGACTGCTTCAGATCCTCTGTCTCCCTATCTCTGCCTCTCCCTTGCTTGCATGTGCGTGCATGTGTGCACACTTTTTTCCTGTCTCTCAAAAATAATAAATATTTAATATATATATAAATATTTATATATATTTAAATATTATATAATATATATGTTTATATATTATATAATGTTATATTTACACATTTTTAAATATTTTAAAATTTTTAATTAATTAAATTTAATTTTTGAATTAAATTAAATTTTATTTTATTTATTTTATTTTATTTTATTTTTATTTATTTATTTAATTTTAAATATTTAAAAATTTTAAAATATATGTGTAAATATGAAATATTTATAAATATAATATTTATAAAATAAATATAATTATAGAATGTATATAAATATATAAATAAAAATATTTAATAATAAACATTAAACAATAAAGTAAATAAAAATGATAAATTATATAGAAGTGGTTGAAATAGATTTTTCTGGTATTCACCTTCCATGTCAGTAAATTTCTGTGCTAATTTTAGAATAACCAAAATGGCAACAAATATTTATCAACTAATACTGTGTGCAAGGCACTATTCAAAGTTCATATGTATTCAATTTTATTATCACTAATAATATGTTATTAACATATCATTTTAACTTAATAAAAAGTTACCTTGGCTCAGCTCTTAAGATATGCTTCCTAACTATTAAGTTTTCTGATTCTGTTTGAAAAACATAAGCATGTTAAAAATTATCTGGAATTAAAAATAATGCTATTTTCCTTTCTTTTATTCACTATTAGGTAAGAATTCTCTATGCCTGTGGCTTTAGTGTTTTGTTGACCAGCTATACACACTCTGCTGTTGACAATATTCTTTTGAAGTTAGCAAAGTTTAAAATAGGATTTTTGCGTTTGGGTCAGACTCAGAAGGTACATCTAGACATCCAGAAATTCACAGAGGAGGAAGTTTGCCGATCCAAGTCCATTACATCCTTAGCTCTTCTAGAAGAACTCTACAATAGTCATGTAAGTACAATTATTGCATGATAATGCCAACAGTAATTTTTGCAGCTAGAGTGATTGGAGTAATGGCATTCTGGGAAAGTCAGTCACGTTGACCAATTTATTAATTTATAATTTACTGTTTGCTTTTGAACTGAGACGAGGTTTCTGGTTTCTTATTCAGGGCTTCCATCTTCTAGATTAAAATATCCTAATAAAGGAAAACTTGTTGCTCTCTACTCAAAAACACTTCTGACACTAACTACCTGGAGTTAGTGCAGATTCCACAGGTTAGGGCTCAGTCCCAATAAGATTGTACTACCCCTTTCAGTTCTCAGTTGTAAATCTGGGCCTTCTGTGTTATCTGCATAACCAGGCATAAATTGCGGTTCCCATGACCCCCTCCTTGGGTCGAGAATTTGCTAGAATGGCTCACAGAGTTCAAATAAGTGCTTTACTTACTATATTACTGGATGTATTATGTAGGGTACAATTCAGGAACAGCCAGATGTAAGAGATGCATAGGGTAAGGAATGTGGAGAGGGGCATGGAGCTCTATGCCCTCTGCAGATGAACCACCTTCCCAGCACCAGGTGTTCATCAAACCAAAAGCTCTTCAAACCCCTTTGTTTAGGGTTTTTATGAAGATTCCATCATGTAGGCATGATTGATTAAATCATTGGTGGTTGGTGATTAGCTCAATCCCCACCCCTCTCCCCTTCCCTGAGGTAGAGGGGAGGGGGTGGAGCTGACAGTTTTGACTCTTTAATCTCTAGGTTTGTTCCTCTGGCAACCAACTCCCATCTCATTAGCATAAACTGAGGTGTGGTTGAAAGGGATTTATTATGAATAACAAAAGATATTCCTCTCACCCCTTGCACTCAGGAAATTCCAAGGGTTTTAGGAGCTCTGTGCCAGAAACCCAGAGGAACACCAAACACATTATTATATTACATGTTATTATATTACTAATAATCGGGATTTTTTAGCAAGTTCAAATTCAAAGCAATGGTACATGAACAGACTTGTTATAGGTATAGAACCTAGTTTTTATTTTATTATTTAATGTTTTGTATATATTTTTCTGGGAAGTGTTTTTGTTTTTTGGTTTTTTTTTAAGATTTTATTTTTAAGTAATCTCCACCCCTAAGATGGGGCTCGAACTCAACCCCCATGATCAAGAGTCACATGCTTTATTTACTGAGCCAGCCAGGTGCCCCTCTGGAATTAACTGATATTTTTGTCTGAAAAAAAAAATCTCTTAAAGTAAATGTAATAGGCTGTTCCTTCAAGTCCTTTGTTAAATGTCTATAGCAGTTATTAAAAAATTTTGAAGTGGCTAAGATGTATATCTGATTGACTTTTTAAAAATTAAACTTAGTATTTGAGATAACTATAGATTTGCATGCAGTAGTAAGAAATAATAGACATCATGTATATCCTTTGCTCAATGGCACCATTTTACAAAACTAGTAAAGAACTAGGATATTGACATTGATACTGTCTGGATACAGAATAGCTCCTTCAGAATAGCTCCTTTACCACAAGGATTACTTGTGTTGCACTTTTACAACTACACCCACTTCTTTTTTGCCCCACCCCCTCCTTAACCCCTAATAACCACTTGTCTGTTCTCCATTGCTACAATTTTGTCATTTCAAGAATGTTATATAAATGAGATCGTATAATATGTAATCTTCTGGGGTTGGTGTTTTTCACTTAGTCTAATGCCCTGGAGATTCAGATTGTTGAGTGTGTCAATAGTTGGGTTTTTTTACTGGGGAGTATTGTTCCTTGTATGGATGTACCACAGTTTGTTTAACCATTCAATCACTGAAAACATCTGGATAGTTTTTGGCTATTACGAATAAAACTGCTGGAGATAATCACTTACAGGGTTTTGTGTGAACCTAAGTCTATTGGATAAATGCCCAGGAGTGCAATTTCTGGATCATTTGGTAGTTGTATGTTTAGTGGTTTGTTTTTGTTTCTGTTTTTGTTTTTAAGTAATCCTTTTGTCCAACATGGGGCTTGAACTCATAACCCAGAAATTAAGAGTCACACACTCTACTGACTGAGCCAGCTGGGTGCTTCTCTCTCTTTTTTGATTCTGTTTTGTTTTTCCTGCCTTATGGGTTACTTGAACACTTTTTAGAATTCTATTTTGATTTCTCTATAGTGTTTTTGTGTGTATCACTTTGAATAGCTTTTAGTGGATGCTCTGTTGATCTAAGCATTGCATTATATATACATAACGTATAGTCAGTCCATTGATTATGTCATTTTACTAGTGCTAGTGAAGTTTGAAACCTTACTTCCATTTATGTCCCTTATCTTCTCCTGTTTATGATTGTCTTAAATATTCCTCCTACATAGACTGTGTCAGACTGTGTTCTAATTTTTGCTTCAACCATGAAACATAATTTGGAAGAAATGAAAAACCTATTGTATTTATCCGTATTTTTGTTTACTATGTTCTTCTCTCCTGATGTTCCCTCCAAATTTCCATTCTTTTATTATTTCCTTTCTGCTTAAAGATCTTCCTTTATCCATTCTTTTAGGGTAGTGGGTCTATTGGCAACAAATTCTCTTAGTTTTCCTTCCTTGCGAGAATGTCTTCATCCCTGAAGGATTATTTTGTTACTTATAGGATTCTGGGTAAATAATTTGTTTTCTTTTAGTACTGGAAAAATATTCTACCACTTTTTTAAGGATTCCATGATTTTTTTTTTTTTAAGTATTCTGTGATTTCTAATGAGAAATATGCTGACATTTGAATTAGAATATTTTCCCCTATAGCAAGTTGTTATTTTCTTGGACTCCTTTCCAGATTTTTTTCTTTTAGTTTTTAGAATTTTAATAATGGTGTGTATTGTAGTGTTTTTTCTTTTCTATTTATCACGTTTGACGTTTTCGCAGCTTATTGAATCTATAGATTTAATATAGATTTAATGTCTCTTGTCAAACTTGGGACATTTTCTTTCTTTTTTTTTTTTTTTTTTCAATGTATGAAGTTTATTGTCAAACTGGGTTTCCATACAACACCCAGTGCTCATCCCAAAAGGTGCCCTCCTCAATACCCGTCACCCACCCTCCCCTCCCTCCCACCCCCCCATCAACCCTCAGTTTGTTCTCAGTTTTTAACAGTCTCTTATGCTTTGGCTCTCTCCCACTCTAACCTCTTTTTTTTTTTTTTTTTTTTTTTTCCTTCCCCTCCCCCATGGGTTTCTGTTGTTTCTCAGGATCCACATAAGAGTGAAACCATATGGTATCTGTCTTTCTCTGTATGGCTTATTTCACTTAGCATCACATTCTCCAGTTCCATCCACGTTGCTACAAAAGGCCATATTTCATTCTTTCTCATTGCCATGTAGTATTCCATTGTGTATATAATCCACAATTTCTTTATCCATTCATCAGTTGATGGACATTTAGGCTCTTTCCATAATTTGGCTATTGTTGAGAGTGCTGCTATAAACATTGGGGTACAAGTGCCCCTATGCATCAGTACTCCTGTATCCCTTGGGTAAATTCCTAGCAGTGCTATTGCTGGGTCATAGGGTAGGTCTATTTTTAATTTTCTGAGGGACCTCCACACTGCTTTCCAGAGCGGCTGCACCAATTTGCATTCCCACCAACAGTGCAAGAGGGTTTCCGTCTCTCCACATCCTCTCCAGCATCTATAGTCTCCTGATTTCTTCATTTTGGCCCCTCTGACTGGCGTGAGGTGATACCTGAATGTGGTTTTGATTTGTATTTCCCTGATAAGGAGCGACGTTGAACATCTTTTCATGTGCCTGTTGGCCATCCGGATGTCTTCTTTAGAGAAGTGTCTATTCATGTTTTCTGCCCATTTCTTCACTGGGTTATTTGTTTTTCGGGTGTGGAGTTTGATGAGCTCTTTATAGATTTTGGATACTAGCCCTTTGTCCGATATGTCATTTGCAAATATCTTTTCCCATTCCGTTGGTTGCCTTTTAGATTTGTTGGTTGTTTCCTTTGCTGTGCAGAAGCTTTTTATCTTCATAAGGTCCCAGTAATTCATTTTTGCTTTTAATTCCCTTGCCTTTGGGGATGTGTCGAGTAA
Source organism: Neofelis nebulosa (assembly GCF_028018385.1). Taxonomy (NCBI): domain Eukaryota; kingdom Metazoa; phylum Chordata; class Mammalia; order Carnivora; family Felidae; genus Neofelis; species Neofelis nebulosa. The sequence goes on along the minus strand of NC_080794.1, from coordinate 34,134,046 downwards.
GAGATTGCTACGTCTGAGGTCAGAGAGGTCTTTTCCTGCTTTTTCCTCTAGGGTTTTGATGGTTTCCTGTCTCACATTCAGGTCCTTTATCCATTTTGAATTTATTTTTGTGAATGGTGTGAGAAAATGGTCTAGTTTCAACCTTCTGCATGTTGCTGTCCAGTTCTCCCAGCACCATTTGTTAAAGAGACTGTCTTGGGGCGCCTGGGTGGCGCAGTCGGTTGAGCGTCCGACTTCAGCCAGGTCACGATCTCGCGGTCCGTGAGTTCGAGCCCCGCGTCAGGCTCCGGGCTGACAGCTCAGAGCCTGGAGCCTGTTTCCGATTCTGTGTCTCCCTCTCTCTCTGCCCCTCCCCCGTTCATGCTCTGTCTCTCTCTGTCCCAAAAATAAATAAAAAACGTTGAAAAAAAAATAAAAAAAAAAAAAATAAAGAGACTGTCTTTTTTCCATTGGATGTTCTTTCCTGCTTTGTCAAAGATGAGTTGGCCATACGTTTGTGGGTCTAGTTCTGGGGTTTCTATTCCATTCCATTGGTCTATGTGTCTGTTTTTGTGCCAATACCATGCTGTCTTGATGATGACAGCTTTGTAGTAGAGGCTAAAGTCTGGGATTGTGATGCCTCCCACTTTGGTCTTCTTCAAAATTACTTTGGCTATTCGGGGCCTTTTGTGGTTCCATATGAATTTTAGGATTGCTTGTTCTAGTTTCGAGAAGAATGCTGGTGCAATTTTGATTGGGATTGCATTGAATGTGTAGATAGCTTTGGGTAGTATTGACATTTTAACAATATTTATTCTTCCAATCCATGAGCAGGGAATGTCTTTCCATTTCTTTATATCTTCTTCAATTGCCTTCATAAGCTTTCTGTAGTTTTCAGCATACAGACCTTTTACATCTTTGGTTAGATTTATTCCTAGGTATTTTATGCTTCTTCGTGCAATTGTGAATGGGATCAGTTTCTTTATTTGTCTTTCTGTTGCTTCATTGTTAGTGTATAAGAATGCAACTGATTTCCGTACATTGATTTTGTATCCGGCAACTTTGCTGAATTCATGTATCAGTTCTAGCAGACTTTTGGTGGAGTCTATTGGATTTTCCATGTATAATATCATGTCATCTGCAAAAAGCGAAAGCTTGACTTCATCTTTGCCAATTTTGACGCCTTTGATTTCCTTTTGTTGTCTGATTGCTGATGCTAGAACTTCCAACACTATGTTAAACAACAGCGGTGAGAGTGGGCATCCCTGTCGTGTTCCTGATCTCAGGGAAAAAGCTCTCAGTTTTTCCCCATTGAGGATGATGTTAGCTGTGGGCTTTTCATAAATGGCTTTTATGATGTGTAAGTATGTTCTTTCTATCCCGACTTTCTCAAGGGTTTTTATTAAGAAAGGGTGCTGGATTTTGTCAAAGGCCTTTTCTGCATCGATTGACAGGATCATATGGTTCTTCTCTTTTCTTTTATTAATGTGATGTATCACGTTGATTGATTTGCGCATGTTGAACCAGCCCTGCATCCCAGGAATGAATCCCACTTGATCATGGTGGATAGTTCTTTTTATATGCTGTTGAATTCGATTTGCTAGTATCTTATTGAGAATATTTGCATCCATATTCATCAGGGATATTGACCTGTAGTTCTCTTTTTTTACTGGGTCTCTGTCTGGTTTAGGAATCAAAGTAATACTGGCTTCATAGAATGAGTCTGGAAGTTTTCCTTCCCGTTCTATTTCTTGCAATAGCTTGAGAAGCATAGGTATTATCTCTGCTTTAAACGTCTGGTAGAACTCCCCTGGGAAGCCATCTGGTCCTGGACTCTTATTTGTTGGGAGATTTTTGATAACCGATTCAATTTCTTCGCTGGTGATGGGTCTGTTCAAGCTTTCTATTTCCTCCTGATTGAGTTTTGGAAGAGTGTGCGTGTTTAGGAATTTGTCCATTTCTTCCAGGTTGTCCAATTTGTTGGCATATAATTTTTCATAGTATTCCCTGATAATTGTTTGTATCTCTGAGGGATTGGTTGTAATAATTCCATTTTCATTCATGTTTTTATCTATTTGGGTCATCTCCCTTTTCTTTTTGAGAAGCCTGGCTAGAGGTTTGTCAATTTTGTTCATTTTTTCAAAAAACCAACTCTTGGTTTCGTTGATCTGCTCTACCGTTTTTTTAGATTCTATATTGTTTATTTCTGCTCTGACCTTTATTATTTCTCTTCTTCTTCTGGGTTTAGGCTGCCTTTGCTGTTCTGCTTCTATTTCCTTTAGGTGTGCTGTTAGATTTTGTATTTGGGATTTTTCTTGTTTCTTGAGATAGGCCTGGATTGCAATGTATTTTCCTCTCAGGACTGCCTTCCTGCATCCCAAAGCGTCTGGATTGTTGTATTATCATTTTCGTTTGTTTCCATATATTTTTAAATTTCTTCTCTAATTGCCTGGTTGACCCACTCATTCTTTAGTAGGGTGTTCTTTAACCTCCATGCTTTTGGAGGTTTTCCAGACTTTTTCCTGTGGTTGATTTCAAGCTTCATAGCATTGTGGTCTGAAAGTATGCATGGTATAATTTCAATTCTTGTAAACTTATGAAGGGCTGTTTTGTGACCCAGTATATGATCTATTTTGGAGAATGTTCCATGTGCACTCGAGAAGAAAGTATATTCTGTTGCTTTGGGATGCAGAGTTCTAAATATATCTGTCAGGTCCATCTGATCCAATGTATCATTCAGGGCCCTTGTTTCTTTATTGACCGTGTGTCTAGATGATCTATCCATTTCTGTAAGTGGGGTGTTAAAGTCCCCTGCAATGACCACATTCTTATCAATAAGGTTGCTTATGTTTATGAGTAATTGTTTTATATATCTGGGGGCTCCAGTATTCAGCGCATAGACATTTATAATTGTTAGCTCTTCCTGATGGATAGACCCTGTAATTATTATATAATGCCCTTCTTCATCTCTTGTTACAGCCTTTAATTTAAAGTCTAGTTTGTCTGATATAAGTATGGCTACTCCAGCTTTCTTTTGGCTTCCAGTAGCATGATAAATAGTTCTCCATCCCCTCACTCTCAATCTAAAGGTGTCCTCAGATCTAAAATGAGTCTCTTGTAGACAGCAAATAGATGGGTCTTGTTTTTTTATCCATTCTGATACCCTATGTCTTTTGGTTGGCGCATTTAACCCATTTACATTCAGTGTTATTATAGAAAGATACGGGTTTGGAGTCATTGTGATGTCTGTATGTTTTATGCTTGTAGTGATGTCTCTGGTACTTTGTCTCACAGGATCCCCCTTAGGATCTCTTGTAGGGCTGGTTTAGTGGTGACAAATTCCTTCAGTTTTTGTTTGTTTGGGAAGACCTTTATCTCTCCTTCTATTCTAAATGACAGACTTGCTGGATAAAGGATTCTCGGCTGCATATTTTTTCTGTTTAGCACACTGAAGATCTCGTGCCAAGCCTTTCTGGCCTGCCAAGTTTCAAAAGACAGATCAGTCACGAGTCTTATAGGTCTCCCTTTATATGTGAGGGCACGTTTATCCCTTGCTGCTTTCAGAATTTTCTCTTTATCCTTGTATTTTGCCAGTTTCACTATGATATGTCGTGCAGAAGATCGATTCAAGTTACGTCTGAAGGGAGTTCTCTGTGCCTCTTGGATTTCAATGCCTTTTTCCTTCCCCAGTTCAGGGATGTTCTCAGCTATTATTTCTTCAAGTACACCTTCAGCACCCTTCCGTCTCTCTTCCTCCTCTGGGATACCAATTATGCGTATATTATTTCTTTTTAGTGTATCACTTAGTTCTCTAAGTTTCCCCTCATACTCCTGGATTTTTTTATCTCTCTTTTTCTCAGCTTCCTCTTTTTCCATAACTTTATCTTCTAGTTCACCTATTCTCTCCTCTGCCTCTTCAATCCGAGCTGTCGTGGTTTCCATTTTGTTTTGCATTTCGTTTAAAGCGTTTTTCAGCTCCTCGTGACTGTTCCTTAGTAACTTGGGACATTTTCAGACAGGGTTGCTTTTTCAGCCATGATTTCTTCTAGTGCTTTTTCAGCTCTTTCCTTTTTATTTTCTCCCTGTAGGACTGTGAAGACACAAATGTTGGATTTTTTGATAGTTCCACTAGATTCATTTTTTTCCCCTCAGTCTGTTTTCTTTCTGTTGTTTGGCCTGTATAATTTCTGTTTTTCTGTCTCTTGGTTCACTGTTTTTTTCCCTTGTCCCCTGCTATTGAGTCTATTCCATGATTTTTAAATTTTTTTTAAAGTTTATTTAGTTTGAGAGAGAGAGAGCGAGCAGGGAGGGGACAGAGAGAGATGGGGAGAGAGAGAGAGAGAGAGAGAGAGAGAATTCCAAGCAGGCGCCACATAGGCAGCTTGAAGCCCTATATTGGGCTTGAACTCAAGAACCATGAGATCGTGACCTGTGCCAAAATCAAAAGTCAGACGCTTAACCAACTGAGCCCCAGGCGCCCCATGATTTTAAAATTTCAGTTATTGTGTTTTTAGTTATAAAATTTCCATTTGCTTTTGCTTTCATCTTCTATTTCTTTGTTGAGACTTTGTATTTTTTTATTTGATTCAAGTATGTTCATAGCTTTTCAGGGAAACATTTTTATCATGGCTGCTTTAAAATCCTTGTCATATACTCTTGATCTTGGTTAGGGTCATGATTTCAAGCGCCACATTGGGTGTAGAGATTACTAAAAAATTTAAAAATAAACTTAAAAAAAGAAACTTTTGGAGCACCTGGGTGACTCAGTTGGTTAAGCGTCAGGTTTCAGTGCAGGTCATGATCTTACAGTTCCGGGTTTGAGCCCTGTGTAGGGCTTCGTGCTGATAGCTCAGAGCCTGGAGCCTGCTTCAGATTCTGTGTCTCCCTCTCTCTCTCCCCCTCCCCTGCTTGTGCTCTGTCTCTCTCACTCTCAAAAATAAATAAACATAAAAAATATAAATAAAAAAACATTAAAAAATTTAAAAAAATCTTTGTTAGGGGCGCCTGGGTGGCGCAGTCGGTTAAGCGTCCGACTTCAGCCAGGTCACGATCTCGCGGTCCGTGAGTTCGAGCCCCGCGTCAGGCTCTGGGCTGATGGCTCGGAGCCTGGAGCCTGTTTCCGATTCTGTGTCTCCCTCTCTCTCTGCCCCTCCCCCGTTCATGCTCTGTCTCTCTCTGTCCCAAAAATAAATTAAAAACGTTGAAAAAAAAAAATAAAAAAAAAAAAAATCTTTGTTATACAATTCTAACATCTGTTTCATCCTTGGAGTTGGCATCTATTAACTGTCTTTTTATCATTCAGTTTGAGATTTTCCTAGATTTCCTAGTTTTGATGAAACCAGAACACTTTTATATTATATTATTTAAAACTTCTGTTTAAGCTGACTTTCCTCTGACACTACTCTGATAGGGCAGGAGTGTATGCCACCTCATTGCTGCCAGGTGAGAGCTGAAATGCAGGTTACCATTCAGCCTCTATTAACACATGGGGTGGGGGCTCCTCGTTCCTGCTGGATGGGGTGGATGTCTAGGTTCCCCACATGGTCTCCACTGACATTTTATGGTGAGCGCTTATTATCAACTAGCAGGGATGAAAGTCCTGGCTCCCTGCTTGGCTTCTCTGTTACTACCTCAGTAGGATATTGGGGTGCCTTTGGTGGCATCGGTGGGGGTTATGTAAGATCACAGTGTTTTCTGTGGTATTTGGCTAGGATAGAGTGAGTGGCTGTATACAAGTTTTCTGCATACAAGGCTTTGTCTTTCCTGTTCCTTTGGCTTTTGTTTGAGGTTTTTTTGTCTGCACCCATTGGCGCTCCTGGGTCACTAGCTTCTTCAGCTCCAAAGCTGGGATATGTGAGGCCAAAGAAAATCCAGGGAACAAACTTCTGTGCTGTTCCTTGGGTCCCAAGGTGTCCAACTGGTCTACCTTTACTCCACCTTTCAGAGTCCTTATGTTTGTTTTATATATAATGTTTTAGAATTTTTAGTTGTGTGCTTTGTGGGAGGAGGGAGGAAAAGTACTCCACCTTCCCAGAAGTGAACTCCTGGTTCACATTTAAAAAAATTATCAGGGTGCCTGCCTGGCTCAGTTGGAAGAGCATGCGACTCTTGATCTCTGAGTTGTGAGTTAGAGCCCCCACATTGGGTGTAGAGATTACTTAACTAAATAAATAAAAACTTTAAAAAAATGAACTTACTGCCTCTTGAATGTTTCAGATTTTCGTTGGGAAATATCCCAATTTGAGCACTGTTATAGTGTCCAGAAAATTTACTTGATTTTTCAATTTGTAGTAAAAAATTAAATTTTTCTTGCATACTGTAAATGTTTCAGAATTAAATAATATTGTGGGATTCCTGTTGTTTGGGACAAAAATCTTCTTTTTGAGCCTTTAATTTAAAAAATGGGAAAAGCAAGTTATGTTTCTTATATATATTAGATAACTGATCTATTTTCTTTGTTTTTAGCGTATAGTTGCAACAACGTGTATGGGAATAAACCATCCAATATTTTCTCGTAAAACTTTTGATTTTTGTATTGTGGATGAAGCCTCTCAAATTAGCCAACCAGTCTGCCTAGGGCCACTTTTTTTTTCGCAAAGATTTGTGTTGGTGGGGGATCATCAGCAGCTTCCTCCCTTGGTGCTAAACCATGAAGCAAGGTAAGCAGACATTGACATTTTAATTTTAAATTAGATTCTTCCTAAGGAACCATTTCAGTATACTGATAAGCCTGAATTTGATTTGTTGACAGAGCTCTTGGCATGAGTGAAAGCTTATTCAAGAGGCTGGAACAGAATAAGAATGCTGTTGTACAATTAACTGTGCAGTACAGAATGAACAGGTATTTCTAAGAGTGTCAGCTATGAGTGATTTTTATGTTCGTTTTCATCTACCAGAACTAAAATTATTTTTGTAATTCCCTTAGTAAAATTATGTCCTTAAGTAATAAACTGACATATGAAGGAAAGCTGGAGTGTGGATCAGACAAAGTGGCCAATGCAGTGATAAACCTACCTAACTTTAAAGCTGTAAAGCTGGAACTGGAATTTTATGCTGATTATTCTGAAAATCCTTGGATGATTGGAGTATTTGAGCCAAACAATCCTGTTTGTTTTCTTAATACAGATAAGGTAAAAACAACAACAAAACCTAAGTATTTTCTTTGGTTTTTCTCCTTTTGTCCTATTGTTTGTTTGTTTATAACATTAAAAAACTGTTTTTAACGTTTTATGTATTTTTGAGAGAAACAGAGAATCAGTGGGGGGAGGGACAGAGAGAGAGGGAGACACAGAATGGGAAGCAGGCTCCAGGCTCTGAGCTGTCCGCACAGACCCTGATACAGGGCTTAAACCCATGAGCTGTAAGAGCATGACCTGAGCTGAAGTATGATGCTTACCTGACAGAGCCACCCAGGCACCTCAAGTCCTGTTATTTAAATTCTTGAGTTTTTAATAGTGAATGCTTTAATAGAACTTACCAGTTAAAACTAGTGTATTTCTTTTACTTCAACACAAAAGAATCTTCTTTCTATTGACCCAGTATCTTTGGAAGGCACTTTATTCTGAGAATTAATAGATGTCAAAATTGACTTTTAAAGTAGGAAAGCTAGAAAGTTAACCAAAAAAAAAAAAAAAGAAAGAGAAAAGAAAGTGAACTCAAGTGTATAATTACATTTCTTAGAAAAGAAATTGGCATTGATGTTATCAAAGGGCTGGGTTTACAAATGGAGACTTTATTTTTTTAGAGGAGTTTTGGGTTCACAGCAAAATTGAGCTTGACAGTACAGATGTTTCCCAAATACCACCTCTTGCCTCCACATATGCACATAAAGACCTCTTTACAAACTTGTTATTAACGAAAATCTTCACAAGGACTTTAAATGACTTGATTCTTACTTCTAGGGACTAAGAAAAAGTTTTAACCTTGTACTTCAATAGTGTGTTTTATATAGTGCTTCTCAGCACTTGATTTGGAAGTCTTTATATGACTTCAGATAAGAATAGTTATCAATTGTATGTATGCATATAATATAAAATAATTTTATCTTTTGTTATTATGCTCAATGGAGTCAGCTTTGTTAAAAATAGGGCCCCTCTTGCAAGGGAGCCTGGCTGTCTCAGTCTGTAGAGCATGCAACCCTTGATCTCAGGGTCATGAGTTTGAGCCCGACATTGGGCATAGAGTTTACTTTAAAAATAAGTATGTAAGTTAAGTAAGTAAGAGGGGCGCCTGGGTGGCTCAGTCAATTGAGTGTCTGGCTTCGGCTCGGGTCATCTCACGGTTTGTGAATTCAAGCCCCGCATCAGGCTCTGTGCTGACAGCTCAGAGCCTGGAGCCTGTTTCAGATTCTGTGTCTCCCTCTCTCTTTGCTCCTCCCCTGTTCGTGCTCTCTGTCTCTCTCTCTCTCTCTCTCTCTCTCTCACTCTCTCTGAAAAAGAAATAAACATTAAAAAAAAAATTTTTTTTTAATAAATAAGAATAAAAATAAGACCCCACCCTGTGTGCCATGATGGAATTTTCATTCTCTTGGATATTGCCCTTAACATTTCAGGTTCAAGGAGTAATAAATAGGGGCAAGTGGGCTCTGGGAAATTTTTTCAGTAAACTGATTTCAAAAATGATTACATTTAGAAACCTCAATGCCAATTTTTTCGTTATAATTTACAATTATTTTCCTCACCAATCATTTTTTGTTTTTGCTACTCAGTTTTTTTCTTTCTTAGCATCAAGAATCCAAATAAAATGTATTAAAAATAATCAAGATTGGGGCATTTGGGTCTCTCAGTCCATTAAGCATCCGATTTCACCTCAGGTCATGATCTCATGGTTTGTGGGTTTGAGTCCAGCATCGGGCTGTACATTGTCAGTGCAGAATTCTCTCTCTTCCCTCTCTCTCTGCCCCTCCCCCCATGTGTATGCATGCTTTCTTCTCTCTCTCTCTCTCTCTCTCTCAAATAAACTTTTAAAAAAATGCAAAAAAATAAGTAAAAAATAATCAAGATTTGGGTGCCTGGCTGACTTAGCACAGCATGTAACTCTTCTTTTTTTCTTTTTTTTAAAGATTTATTTACTTTTGAGAGAGAGAGTACAAGCCAGGGAGGGGCAGAGAGAGAAGGAGACAGAGGATCCAAAGTAGGCTCTGTACTGACAGCAGTGAGCCCCATGAGGGGCTCAAACTGAGGAACCATGAGATCATGACCTGAGCTGAAGTTGGATGATCAACTGACTAAGCCACCCAGGTGCCCTGAGCATGTGACTTTTGATCTCAGGGTCCTAAGTTCAAGCCCCATGTTGGGCAATGGGGCCTACTGTAATTAATAATAATAATAATAATAATAATAATGTATAATCAATATCATCATCAAGATTACTTAAGAATTATGTAGGAACAAAATAGTCCTTGGAGAGTTTTACCGGGGATGGTATAACCTGGGGAACTATGGGCTTCATTATTTGTATAAAAGGCAACAAGATGGCACAAAAATAGACACTCAGATCAATGGAACAGAATAGAGAACCCAGAAATGCACCCATAAATGTATGGCCAACTAATCTTTGACAAAGCAGGAAAGAATATCCAATGGAATAAAGATGGTCTCCAGCAAATGGTACTGGGAAAACTAGACAGTGATATGCAGAAAAAGGAACCTGGACCACTTTGTTATACCATACACAAAAATAAACTCAAAAAAGGATGAAAGACCTAAATGTAAGACAGGAAGCCATCAAAATCCTAGAGGAAAATTCAGGCAAAAACCTCTTTGACCTCGGCTGCAGCAACTTCTTACTCAGCACGTCTCCCGAGCCAAGGGAAACAAAAGCAAAAATGAACTACTGGGACCTCATCAAAATAAAAAGCTCCTACACAGCGAGGGAAACAATCAGCAAAACTAAAAGGCAAGTGACGGAATGGGAGAAGATATTTACAAATAACATTATCCAATAAAGGGTTAGTATCCAAAATCTATAAAGAATTTACCAAACTCAACACCCCAAAACACAAATAATCCAGTGAAGAAATGGGCAAAATACATGAATAGACACTTCTCCAAAGAAGACATCCAGATGGCCAGCTGACACATGAGAAAATGCTCCACATCACTCATCATCAGGAAAATACAAATCAAAACCACAGTGAGATATCCCCTCACCCCTGTCAGAATGGCTAACATTAACAACTCAGGCAACAACAGATGCTGGCGAGGATGCGGAGAAAGAGGATCTCTTTTGCATTGCTGGTGGGAATGCAAGCTGGTGCCGCCACTCTGGAAAACAGTATGGAGGTTCCTCAAAAAATTAAAAATAGAACTACCCTACAACCCATCAATTGCACTACTAGGTATTTATCCAAGAGATGCAGGTAGGTTGTTTCAAAGGAGCATGCACACCCCAATGTTTATAGCAGCACTATCAACAATAGCCAAAGTATGGAAAAAGCCCAAATGTCCGTCATTTCATGAATGGATAAAGAAGATGTGGTGTATATCTATATACAATGGAGTGTTACTCGGCAATCAGAAAGAATGAACTCTTGCCATTTGCCACTACGTGAATGGAACTAGAGGGTATTATGCAAAGCGAAATTAGTCAGTTGGAGAAAGGCAAATATCATATGACTTCACCCATATGAGGACTGTAAGATACAAAACAGATGAACATAAGAGAAGGGAAGCAAAAAGAATATAAAAACAGGGAGGGGGACAAAACATAAGAGAGTCTTAAATATAGAGAAGAAACGGTTGTTGGAGGGGTTGTGGGAGGAGGGATGGGCTAAATGGGTAAGGGCACTAAGGAATCTACTGAAATCATTGTTGCACTATATGCTAACTAATTGGGATGTAAATTTAAAAATAAGTAAATTATAAAAGTAAAAAATAAAAGGCAACAAGAATATGGAAAGAGAACAGATATTAGGGTCAGATCTAGGTTTGAATCCTAGTGCTATGATTTATTGTGAAGTCTTGGGCAAGTTACTTATCTTTTCTAGCTTCTGATGCTTATAAACTGGGAGATAACAAAGGAAGTTATGTGAAGCCCAATGTGTGGTCAGCTCTCACAGAGATTTTAATCTGAACTGTAGGATGTTTAAGATGGGCTGCCTCTGGGTGACTTTCTGAAAGTGGCTAATGTCATTCATTTTTATTCTTTTACCTTCAACTTTTATTTTTAATTTTTTTTAGAGAGCTGGAGTGAGTGGGGGAGAGGGGGAGAGGGAGAGAGAATCCCAAACAGGCTCCATGCTGAGCACGAGTCTCAATCCCAGGACCCCTGGCATCATGACCTGAGCTGAAATCAAGAGTTGGGTGCTTAACCAACTGAGCTACCCGAGCACCCCATCTTTTACCTTCAGTTTTTAAAATGACAATATTTTTCACTGGTCTCCACAGCTGGTTGTTTAGTCTCTATGGCTACCTGTGTACTGACAGTACTCTTAACCTATTTTTCTTTTTAGGTTCCAGCACCAGAACAAGTTGAAAAGGGTGGTGTGAGCAATATAACAGAAGCCAAACTAATAGTTTTCCTGACCTCAGTGTTTATTAAGGTAATTTAAATTTTAATTTTGAGGGCTAATTAATATTAAAGTGAAATGCAGTATAATGTTAGAATGCAAGGAACATAAGAATTAACGTTAATCCTTGTTCATTAAGATGCAGCCTGATTGCTTTTGTTCTGTTTTGAGAAAACTATCTAGGATATAATTTTTTATAATGGTAATTTGGGTTTCCATTTAGGTTAATTTTTTGTAACATCAGATAATTATGATTGTGTCATGTAGGGTTGTAGTCAGTATGATCAGTATGGTTGGGGATTGGAAACTTCAATGTAAGGGATAGCAGGGTATAATGTATTTTTTGTACTTTTTTTTTAAATGGCAGCACTGTTGTAGTGGCATGCAAACCATTATACTGCCATGAATCAATAAAAATCAAGGGAGCCATGTTTGAGGAAATTACTTAAAAATTTTGTTTAATGTTTATTCATTTTTAAGAGACACAGAGCACAAGCAGGGGTGAGGCAGGGAAAGAGGGAGACAGAATCTGAAGCAGCCTCCAGGCTCTGAGCTGTCAGCACAGAACCCAATGTGGGGCTCAAACTCACATGAACTGTGAGATCATGACCTGAGCCGAAGTTGGATCCTTTAACCGACTGAACCACCCAGGCGCCCTGAGGAAATTATTTAATCTCAGGAAATACAGATATAGATTTAGAGCAAATTTAGCAATTGTATTTACTCCTTGCAACAAGAGGATCTGTTATAAACATTAATTGGGCACACATTTAACAAGTTTAGTAAAGCTTTAACAGAAATCAGGATTTTCATTTTCATTGTGTTTTTTTTTCTGTTTAGGCTGGATGTAAACCCTCTGATATTGGTATTATTGCACCATACAGGCAGCAGTTAAAGATCATCAATGATTTATTGTCCCATTCTTCTATTGGAATGGTCGAAGTTAACACCGTAGACAAATACCAAGGAAGAGACAAAAGTATCATTCTAGTAACTTTTGTTAGAAGTAATAAAGATGGACCTGTGAGTTCATTGTATTTTCTTCTGATTTGTTTGGGACATTTTTTTCTTTTCTTTTTTTTAGGTTGTGGTAAAAATAATGTAAAATTTTAAATCATCACCATTTTTCAATTTACAGTTCAGTGGTGTTAAGTTTATTCATAGTGTTTTGCAACAGATCTCCAGAACTTTTTCATTTTGAGAAATTGAAACTCTATACCCATGAATAACAACCTTCCAATTCTTTGTCCCTCCAGTCTCTGGTAACCGTCATTCTGCTTTCTGTCTCTGAATTTGACTGCCATAGTCACCTCATTTAAGTGGACTTGTACAGTATTTGTCCTTTTGTACTTGGCTTGTTTCATTCGGCGTGGTATTTTCGAGGTTCATCCACTGTGTAGTATGTCAGAAGTTTGTTCCTTTTTAAGGCTGAATAATATTGCATTGCATGGAAAGGGCACCTTTTGTTTGTCTGCTCATCCATCAGTGAATATTTGGGTTGCTTCCATCTTTTGGCTGTTGTGTTTGGGGCATTTTAAACATAGAGGCATCCTTCGATATACTCTTAATTTTATATATAATTCCAGGGTTTGTTTGTTTGTTTTGTTTTGTTTTTTGCATTTTTACCTCTTTTTGATTCCTGTTTCTAGATTATATGAGATACCTTCATAAGGTTCTAAAAATATATGTAGTAAAAAGTCTCCTTTCTACCAGTTCCTCTTCCACTCAGTTCTCACCTTTACAGATAATCAGAATTTTTTTTTAATGTTTGTTTATTTATTTTGAGAGAGAGATAGAGAGCATGCATGCACATGTGTGGTGGTTGGGGAAGGGCAGAGAGAGAGAATCCCAAACAAGCTCCACACTGTGAGCACAGAGCCTGATATGGAGCTTGGACCCATGAACCATGAGATCATGGACCCAAGCTGAAATCAGATGCTCAACCAACTGAGCCACCCAAGTGCCCCTGTTTTTTATTTTTTAATTTTAATTTCAGTATAGTTAACATACAGTGTTATATTAGTTTCACATTTGTGATACAGTGATTCAACAATTCTATACATTACTCAGTGCCCATGGTGATCATGTACTCCTACTTCCCTTTACCTATTTCATATATCCCTCTACCCACCTCCCCTCTGGTAACCACCAGTTTGTTTTTTAAGAGTTAACAGTCTGGTTTTTTGTTTGTCTTTTTTCTTTGTACATTTGTTTTGTTTCTTAAATTCCACATATGAGTGAAATAATATAGTATTTGTCTTTCTGTGACTTATTTCACTTGGCATTAGACCCTGTAGATCCATCCATGCTGTTGCAAATGGCAAGATTTCTTTCTTTTTTATGGCTCACAAGTATTCCGTATGTTTATATACCAATCCATTGATCTATCAGTGGGTACTTGGGCTGTTTCCATAATTTGGCTGTTGTAAATAATGCTTAATCATTAGGGTACATACAAATTAGTGTTTTTGTATTCTTTGGTTAAATACCTAGTAAGTAGTGAAATTACTGGATCATATGGTAATTCTATTTTTAATTTTTTGAGGAACCTCCATTCTGGTGAGTACAGAGACTGATTCGGATCCTCTGTCTGCCCCCTCTCTCTGCCCCTCCCCTACTCATGCTCTCTCTCTCTCCCTCTCTCAAAAATAAACACTAAAAACACATATACATGAAAACATATACATATATCTATATAGATAGATATTTTGATAGATATACACATACTCACAAACTATGACACTTATATACAATAAGAAACTATGCAACTGTAAGAACAGAATGAAGTCTCTTTCTGTGTATCGACATGGAAAGATCTGTAAGCTATTTTTTAAGTGAACAAAGGAAAGTCCATTAGAGTATATACATTACCTTCTGTGTAAAAAAAGGGAAATATGAATACTGATTCATATGTGTTTGCATAAAGGAATTATAGGTTACCAAAAAAACCCCAAATTGTATACAACTCAACACCAAAAAAACCAATCCAACTAAAAAATGAGCAGAAAACAGGAACAGACATTTCTCCAAAGACATGCAGATGGCCAATAGACACATGAAAAGAACATTAATTATCAAGGAAGTCAAAATCAAAATCACAATGAGGTATCACCTCACACCTGTCAGAATGGCTAAAATCAAAAACACAAGGAACAACAGCTGTTGGTGAGAATGTGGGGAAAAAGGAACCCTCATGCACTGTTGGTAGGAATGCAAACTGGTGTAGCCACTGTGGAAAAAGCAGACAGCCAGATGCAGGGCTTGAACTTACGAACCACAAGATCATGACCTGAGCTGAAGTTGGATCCTTAACTGACGAAGCTACCCAGTCAGTTTAATCATTCCTCTGAGTCTTCTGCTATTACACGTTTTTATTGCTGTAACCAACAATGTTATAATGAGTGGATTTAGCTTCAGTTCCTTAAATTATAGCTAGGATATTGCACCCAAGATAAAATATTTGTAAGTTGGTGTTGTGAACAAGTTTTTCCAACTGCCTATAGAATTTTAAATGTGTTGGTGAATCTTTTCTGCACTATATGCTTAAAGTAGGAAAATAGTTCACAACAAACTGTTCTTTGCTATAACAAACTTAAATATATAAGAAAACTCAAATAAATTGAAAATTATTTCTTTCAGCTTGGTGAACTCCTGAGAGATTGGCGACGTCTTAATGTTGCTATAACCAGAGCCAAACATAAACTGATTCTTCTGGGATGTGTACCCTCACTAAACCGCTATCCTCCTTTGGGGAAGTTACTTCATCATCTAAACTCAGAAAAATTAATATCCTTTTTGTTTTGTATATGGTCACATTTGTGCTTTGTGAGTATTTTATGTACTTGTATAATTAAAACTTAGTGTCCTGTGTTTTCTATGGGCATATTTCAAAGACCTGATTTTACAAAGGAAAGAGAGAAAACAATTGTCAGGAAGTTATTTTATTTTACTTTAATTTATTATTTTATTTTTATTTTTATTTTATTTTATTTTTATTTTATTTTATTTTAATTTAATTTTATTGTTTATTTATTTTGAGAGAGAGACAGAGAGAGGGAGCAGGGAGGGTGCAGAGACAAGAGAAAGAATCCCAAGCAGGGTCCGCACTGTCCATGCACACAGAGCCCAACAGAGCCCAACGTGATGTTCAAACTCACAGTGAGATCGTAACCTGAGCCGAAACCATGAATCAGAGGCTTAACTGACTGAGCCACCCAGGCACCCCTATTTTATTTTACTTTATCATTATTATTTTTTTAAGTAGGCTCCATGCCCAGTGTGGACTCCAACATGGGGCTTGAACTCACAACCCTGAGATCAAGACCTGAGTTCAGATCAGGTTTGGACACTTAACTGAGCCACCCAGGTGCCCTGTCACAGGAAGTAATTTTAAGCAAAAACTGAAATAATGAAGGTGATGGAGAAGGATGATTTGTGAAGGGAGAAAGGGAAGAAAAGGGACTTGATCTGCTGCCCTAGGAGCAGAATGCATGTTTCTTAGAACACATCTAGGAAAAGTGGTTACCCCTTCTGGATCCTCTCACAATAATTTATAATTATTTTTCTTTAATCTGGAACAAAACATTAATATAAACAAAAAGGGGTGCCTGCATGGCTCAGTCAGTTAAGCATCTGGACTCTTGATTTTGACTTAGTTCATGATCTCACGATTATGAGATCCAATCTGTGAGACTGAGCTCTGAGTCAGTCCCCTCTTTTTGCCCCTCCCCTGCTCGTGCTCTCGTGTGGAAAAATTAAATTAAAAGAATTAAAAAATGGAGAATTATTCCTAGTCATATTATGGGTTATTAAGATAAATCATCTTTTAAAAAATTATATGAAGGTCTTAGGCTATGATATATAAACCTTATTGCTTACGTACATTATTATC
Source organism: Neofelis nebulosa (assembly GCF_028018385.1). NCBI lineage: Eukaryota > Metazoa > Chordata > Mammalia > Carnivora > Felidae > Neofelis > Neofelis nebulosa. The sequence goes on along the minus strand of NC_080794.1, from coordinate 34,117,667 downwards.
CATAGAATGCCATAAAATTTTTTTAGCAGTTCTTTAAACCAAATTACAAAATGTTGAATAATGTCATAAATGTCTTCCTGCAATTCCATTTTGTGTTAAGTATATCTTCCTTAATTTATTTTACATCATGGATCTTCCATCAGAGGAACATGAAAGTCTTTGTCATGTATTAGGTGGTTTTCAAAGAAGATAAAGCACTGTTTTCCTTGCTTTTCTTTTACTGGCATAGTGATCTTCTCTAAATATTACCTGTTATTTGTAATTTGGATATGCTGTGAAAAGTGTCTGGTTAGACTATGAATATCACTTTTATCCCAAGGATATGAAATAATGTAAAATGTACTCTGCTCAGAGTTCCAGTTTTTTGGGGTTTTTTTGTTTGTTTGTTTGTTTTTTTTTTTTTTTTTGGTATAATCTTTTAAACATAAAGTTCTATCACTATGCAGAATTTAACACAGTATTGTTTCAGTATAAGTGTACCCAAAACTGAAAAGTATGTTTATATGTACTGTAAGTATGTTTTTGTGTGACCTAGAAAGAGTTTGACAAATTTTTACCAGCTTTATTGATGGATTAACTCTAGGATCTGAGAAACTTTAAGTCTAAAATTTCAATACTAATTTGATTTTATAGGTTTTTATCATATTTTGCTCATTCTTTAAGAGATTAGGGAAAGAAAATTATTTGTTTTTATTACCTAAGTACAGCCTTATGATGATGAGGACACAGGTGTGATTCTTTTCTGTGTTTTGAGATCTCTGATCCAAAGACCATTTTGCAGGATTATTCCCCTGACTATTGCTTTTTGGTATAAGGTATATTTTTACTTTAAATCTAGTCTTTTAAACTATTAATTATAAATTTATTATTTCTCCCTAATTCCTGATTGCCCCTTAATCTCCCACTTGTTATTTTCAGTAGATTTTGATATAAAAGAAAATAATTCTTTTGAGAAGTTTTGTTTGCTGAATTGATGATAAAAAGTTTATTTTCACCTATTGTTCATATGACCCTTTGTTTTGAGACACTACTCAGTTTTCTCTCTCTCTCTCTTTTTTTTTTCCTTGGGAATAAAGATATTTTTGTAAAATAATTGCCTCAAAATGCTTAAGTTAAGTAAATGGTGATCAATTTTAACTTTACTGTATCCATCTTCTGTGGGAGGATATCTCTCTCAAGGTTGTATTTTTTTTTTTTTTAATGAATGTTAAATGTGTTAAAATTGTTGCTTCTACCTCACCTCACATGTTCCTTAAAAATTACTTGAAGTTTTTTATTAAATAAATTGTTTTCTACTGTTAGACCTTAGTATGTCAATTATTAATCCTGATTACTAATTAAGTTCAGGGTTGCCCAGCATTTTTTCAGGTAGTAACAAGTGAAATGTTGATAATGCTGTAAAGCTGTATATAAATACTTCTGTAGCACAAAAATGGAAACCATTCTTTTGGCAGGGAAAGAAAAGGCTTTTTGGAGAAGGTATCTTATTAAAGTCTGGTAAAGACTGGGTAGAATTGCATAAATTGTAGACAAATCTAGATAGAGGGTACAACAAATGGGAAAAGGAAAAGAAATGTATAGGCAACAGCAAAAATAGTTTAGTTAAAAGAAACATACAAGGAAGTATTAGAGACCATGGATTACAGACCATGGTTCCCAATACTGGCCCATGAAAGCAATTTTAATAGGTTACAACCAGCTTTGCTTTTAAAGGAAAAGAGTGGAAAATATTAGGGTATATCACATATAAAAAAGACACAAAAGGGGTGCTGGAGTGGCTCGGTCAGTTGAGCATCCAGCTCTTGATTTCGGCTTAGGTCGTGATCCCAGGGTTGTGGGATCAATCCCTGTCGGGCTCCGCACTGGGCATGGAGACTGCTTAAGATTCTCTCCCTTTTTCCCTCTGCTCCTCTCCCCTGCTGTCTGTCTCTCTCTCTCTCTCTCAAAAAAAAAAAAAAAAAAGACACAAAAGTAGAACGGTAAACTCCTGTATATATATATACTCATCACCCATATGTAATATACCCATCACCCATATGTAATAGAAGATTTTGCTGCAATATTTTCAATATTCTTTTTCCCCTTTGCTGAGATGTTTTAAAGTAAATTCTAGATGTCATCTAATTTCACTGCTGTACTTCAGTATGTGATGAGCTTTTTAATTTTTTAAATTTTTATTATTTTTTAAAAATATGTATTTTTGAGAGAGAATGTGTGTGCATGCATCAGCGGGAATGGGGCAGAGAGAGAGGGAGATGGGCAGTCTCTGGGCTGTCCATGCAGAGCCCAACATGGGGCTCGAACTCACGAACCATGAGATCATGGCCTGAGCCGAAGTTGGATGCTCAAGCAACTGAGCCACCCAGGTGCCCAGTGATGAGCTTTTAAAAAATAGTATTTTTGTTATATGATATTAGTAAGCTTAAAAACCTAGATTGTTAGCTTTAGTAAGTCAAGGGCTTAGAATAGATTAATATTCTACTTTAATCCTGTTAATTTAGTTTAAACATAGACACTAAATTCCAATTCTTTTCAACACAAGGGGACTAGAATACCCAGCAAATGTATATTTTGGGGCTTAAGAATATCTACCTCGGGGCGCCTGGGTGGCTTTGTCGGTTAAGCGTCCGACTTCGGCTCAGGTCATGATCTCACGGTCCGTGAGTTTGAGCCCCGCGTCGGGCTCTGTGCTAACAGCTCAGAGCCTGGATCCTGCTTCAGATTCTGTGTCTTCCTCTCTCTCTACCCCTCCCCTGTTCATGCTCTGTCTCTCTCTGTCTCAAAAATAAATAAACGTTAAAAATTAAAAAAAAAAAAAAAGAAAAGAAAAGAAAAAAAGAATACCTCAAAGGGAGAATTTATTTGCTTGCTTTAAATAAAACTGGTCTATTGCTGAATTAAATATCTTTCCTACTTGTCACCTATAAAGTCCCTGGGGGAAAAGCAACCTAGGAAATAAAGCTCTTTTCCTTTGTTTTCATGGTTCTATAAAATAAATACTTAATTTTATATGCTTTCTCAAATGCACTTAGAATACAAATACTTCCTTCTTTACCCATCACTTGGAGAGAAGAAAAATGAACAAGTCAGTCATATTTCAATATTTAATAGCAAGATAGAAGGGGTTAGACTTGTAATGAGTTTTAGACTCCTTGGAACACTAAAAACTTCCTGTATTTTGATATATGAAAATCAAGCCAATTTGTATTGGCTCAAATTCTGGTTCTGTCCCTTAGTTCGCTGAATAGAGAGGCAAGCTATTTAACCTTTCAGAGTTTAGTTTCATCTGCAAAATGGAGCTAATTCTATCCTCATAGAGTGGTTTTGAAAATGAAAAAGACTCTGGCCTAGGAACTGATGTATAATTACATGCTCACTAATAATAGAGGGGGCATGGAAGATCAGTGGCGAAAGGATAATGGAATAGTTGTCTACACATAAGGAAAAAGTGAAATTTGATCCTGTTTCACACCATTCACTAAAATCAATTCTGGGTGCAACAACAGGCCTAAACATGAAAGATGAAGCTATGTAACTCTTAAAAGAGAGTACCTTCATGACCTTGAGGTGGGGAGGATTTCTTAAGACAGTAAAGAATAAACCATAAATTCAACTACAAGAACAGTAAGAATTTATATTTATCAAAGTCTCTATACAGAGAAAATATTAGAAAATGACAACACATAATTGACACCAAACTAGTATGTAGAATATTAAGTAACATGTACAGGCCAATAAGAAAAAGATAGGGCAAAAGAAAAATTGGCTAAAGACCTGAACAGTTTCTTTGCAAAGGAGAAACTCCAAATATTAAACATGGGGGAAGTGCTCAGTATCATCAGTAAAATAATGAGATACATACAAAATAGACCCATCATACAATCACTTACCTAGAAAATTGGCCAGAAAAGAAATTCTCACAATTCTAAGCATTAGAACGAACATAGAGCAACAGAAAAACCAAACTGCTGATACATTTTGAGAAAAGTTTTAAAAAGTTTGTCAGTAAATTTTTTTTAATGTTTATTTATGTTTTGAGAGACCTAGAGCACGAGTGGGGGAGGAGCAGAGAGGGAGGAAGACACAGAATCCAAAGCAGGCTCCAGGTTCTGAGCTGTCAGCACACAGCCTGATGCGGAGCTCAATCCCATGAACCGTGAGATCGTGACCTCAGCCAAAGTCAGAAGCTTAACTGAGCCATCCAGGTGCCCCAGTAAATTTTTTTTTAATTTTTTATGCTTATTTATTTTTGAGAGAGTACGTACACATACACGAGTGGGTTAGGGAGAGAGAGAATCTCAAGTGGGCTCTGCGCTGACAGCAGAGGTGGAGCTTGAACTCACAAACCCCGAGATCATGACCTGAGCCAAAATCAAGAGTCGGATGCTTAACTAACTGAGCCACCCAGACTCCCCAAGTTTGTCATTAAATAAAAGGAAAGGCATACCTTATTTATTTTGAGAGAGTGTGTGCAGAGCGGGGCTCAAACTCACCAGCCATACTCATAAACTGTGAAATCATGACCTGAGCCAAAATCAAGAGTCAGATGCTTAACCAGCTGAGCCACCTATGCGCCCCTATTCTTTTTTAAATTTTTTAAAATTTTTTTTTTAATGTTTATTTATTTTTGAGACAGAGAGAGACAGAGCATGAACGGGGGAGGGGCAGAGAGAGAGGGGGAGACACAGAATCGGAAGCAGGCTCCAGGCTCTGAGCGATCAGGATAGATCCCGATGCGGGGCTTGGACTCGCAAACAGTGAAATCATGACCAGAGTCAAGGTCGGATACCTAACCGACTGAGCCACCCAGGTGCCCCTTTAAATGAGAAACAGGTAGCTTTATCTCTATACCTCTGTCCCTTGATTAGTGTGGCCCTTCCCCCTGCCGGTGTATTTACTAGTTTAAAAGTCGTTTTGGGGCTGCTTAGTTGCAGCAGATTTCTGCCTACTGTTAACTGCTTCAGATTTTCTTTTTTTTTTTTTTTTAAATGTTTATTTATTTTTGAGAGAGAGAGTGAGACAGAGTGTGAGTGGGGGAGGGCCAGAGAGAGGGAGACACAGAATCGGAAGCAGGCTCCAGGCTCTGAGCTGTCAGCACAGAGCCCGACGTGGGGCTCGAACTCATGGACAGTGAGATCATGACCTGAGCTGAAGTCGGACGCCCAACCGACTGAGCCACCCAGGTGCCCCTGCTTCAGATTTTCTAAATTCTTCTGCTCCCCTAAGAGTTTGAGAAGAGTGAAGGGAAGCGGTCAGGTGTGTCAGATGAACCCCGCCCCCGTGTGGATGAAAACGTTTGCACGTGGCTCGCACCCTTTGGCAAAGCGGCCCCAGCGCGCCAGCGAAGCCCCCGGGTGAGAGACTGGTGGTCCGGCCGGTGACCAGCCTCAGGCTCCTCACACGCGAGGTCACCTTCACGCTCCTCTCCCTTCTCCTTCCGGTCCGACTGGACGCGAGGAGGCCTGGCAAGGGCGGGTTTCTCTCCCGCCGGTTGCAGGCCCCGCGGCCCCCCACTCGCGGCGCCGCGGGACCGCCCGGGCGTCCTCCCGCCGCCGGGAGCGCTGTGGGCCGCGGCAGGCCTGGTGGCAGACGCCGTGGCGGCCGCCGCGCGCCTGAAGGAATCTGCTGGCGGGGCCCAGGGCGTCCCCGCCCGAGACCGCGCCGCCGTCGCCGCCATGGGTAAGGGGAGCGGACCGAGAGCGGACCCTGGGCTCTCCGTCCTAGGACGCGGCCGGGCGAGGAGGACCCGTGGTGATAGGCACCGAAGCCTCGGGTCGCCACTGGGGCCCGAGTCCGGGCCTGGACCAGGGCGGGGGCAGCCGGGGACTCGGGGGTGCCGGGGATCGCCATGGCAACGCGCGGCCGCCCCTTGTTGCCTCCCGACCCCGCCCGGGTTCTAGGGCCTAATGGCCGAGGGCTCCTTGTCTGACGACTTCCAAGGGGCGAAGCCAGGGTCGGCCAGGGGGCCGCTCCCGGGTCGGTGGAACAGCCGCGGACGGGCGATGACTTTTCAGGTTTGGGGGTGGCGGAGGGAAGACGCGTCTCAGGTTTTGGCTTGGGTGCCCGACGCCAAGGGCGGGAGAGGTGCAGCGATGCCGCGCAGGACCCCGGGTGAGCCCTCCGTGGGGAACCTGGGGCGCCCCGAGCCCTTTGGGCAGCCTTACTGCAGGGAGGCAGGGAGGGGACTCTGGGCCCGGGCGAGATGAGGGGACTGGCCCTTGGCCTTGCTGGGGCTGCGAAGAGCCGGACACATCTTCGAGCCCGGGCGGGGCGCGGTCGGCGTGTAAACGCTCCCGGGCGAGGAAGCTGCGGGCGCGGAGCGTGGACCTGCCTCGGAGCAGCTGTAAAGGCGCCTTTTGTCTGCTTGTCCCTTCACAAGTTACGGATCGTGATCCACACTGTTAAGAAAAATGAGAATTGGTACAGATTATGAAACATCAAGTGGTTTCCGAAAAATGAGGGAATCATACCACGATGCAGATTTGAAGGAATGATGTGTGTGCAGATTTTCCACCAGTTAGCTTGGTCATAGCTGTTGTGGGTGTTTGCATTTTTAGTTGCTTAGAATTCTGACTCAGGTTTCACCCTTAGCTCAGAACTTGAATACTGGATCATTGGAAACCCTGGACTTTTGTTCAAAAGAGGAGGAACGGACACTTGGTTCACTTGGACTAGTAGATTTGCCAGAGATTATGAAAGGTTATACTAAGTGCTTTCATTTTTCTGCACTTCATTTTGTCATCTGTGTTGGCTGTAAATATTCCTGCCTGTCACAACAGTGGTGAGAATAGGGGGAAACATCTGAATTTCTAAATTAAGAATAAAATTTGTGGGGAAGAAAAAGAGTTTTGTGATATGAAAATATCAATTAAAAATCAGTTTTTTTTTTTTAAATGTATCTGTTAACTTAGTTTTTGACTGAATCAGCTGTGTGGAAGGGCAGGAAACTTAAATGTGAAATAAGGACTCTGCTTTTATTTCCTCTGGGAAAATAAAGGAGTCATGAAATACAGAACTACAGTAGCAATGAAAAAACAAGATGGAAAGAGGGCTAAAATGAAAGAATTGAATGGCTTTGCCTGTATCCCCTTATTTGTCCAGTTGTTTTTATTTACCTGTCATATTTATAGATGATACTGTAATTTTAAAATTGTAATTGCCTTTTATTGCCAGTTCTGAACATTTTTTGCCTTGAGATTCATCCTTGGACTACTGCTGTCCACCTTTTGCATGAGACTCTTAAATATGTTATTACTCCAATCTTAGCTCCAGAAGTCATTAAAAAAAAAAATCAAAATTCATTCTCCCTGAAGAGGTACCACAAAAAGTAAAATAAATACCAGAAAATAACAAATTTGCACGGTCTTGAGAATAATCCATAAACTGTGTCTTGGGTAGGCATGGTAATGTTCTATGGTGTGTGTGAGAGACAAAAAGAGAAAGTGTGGGTTAGTTAGGGAGACTAATTTGTCAACCAGAGAAAAACAGCATTGTTCATTTTACAGCAGAATGAAAGGGTTTATATGTTTTTCAATGTCATGTCTTGCAAATGATGATGGACTCCTTTCTTGTGCTTTCAGCTACAAAAGACCCCACAGCTGTAGAGAGAGCAAACTTGTTAAACATGGCTAAGTTGAGTATCAAAGGACTCATTGAATCTGCTCTGAGCTTTGGCCGCACTTTGGATTCTGACTATCCCCCCTTGCAACAGTTCTTTGTTGTTATGGAACATTGTCTGAAACATGGTCTTAAAGGTATCATGAGATTAAAAAAAAAAAAAACTAATTTATAATCCCCTTGTTCCATCTTAAACATCCTGGAAAATGTGATATTTGTTGAGGCCATAATTATTGTTACTTTACATTTGAAAAATACTGGGTGGGTTGGTTTTGGGAGAAAACAGCCCACTGCTTTATGTTTTCTTAAATAAGTTGTCTTCGGAAAATGTCTACTTAGGGGCTCCTTGGTGTCTCATTTGGTTAAGCGTCTGACTGTTGGTTTTGGCTCCGGTTCATTAGATCGAGCCCACATTGGAGCCTGTTTGGGAGTCTCTCTCTACCTCTTTCTGGCCCTGCCCTGCTCTGCTCATTCTCTCTCAAAATTAAAAAAAAAAAAAAAAAGATGCCTACTTAGTGTTTTGTAAAAACATTTTCCATTTCCTCCCCCCACCCCCAACATATTCTGAAGTGATTTGTTTTCTAGGGGAATTATAGAGTTATTTAAAAAATTTTAAGCTTAAAACAATGTTAAAATTAAAAAATTAAGCTTAGTGATCCCAATATGAAGTCTTATTACTAGTTTCAGCCCTATTGAACAAATACATTAAAATAGTTGATTGTTGGGGCATCTGGGTGGCTCAGTCGGTTAAGAGTCCCAGTTAGGCTCAGGTCATGATCTTGTGGTAGGTCAGTTCAAGCCCCATGTTGGGCTCTGTGCTGACAGCTCAGAGCCTGGAGCCTGCTTCAGATTCTGTGTCTCCCTCTCTCTCTGCCTCTTCCCCACTCATGCTGTCTCTCTCTCTCAAAAATAGACATTAAAAAATTTTTTTTAAAAAATAGTTGATTGTTGAAATATAAACCTCCTTGGGACCCTGGAAGAGATCTAGAAAGATTTTCTTCTGGATTGGGTTATCGTAGAAATGTGAGTGTTCCCTGGAAATGATGATAATAGTGGATATTGTATTCTTCTACACAGTTGTATTTATTGTTACTTGTGAAATGTTTATATTATATTTAGTTATTTAATATACATTGTGTAATAACTATTCTTTTACTTATTGCATTAACAGTTGTTGGTAGTTTTGGTCTCTACTTCTTTTGATCAGCTGTGTAGGGAGGGGCTCTGTGAGTAAGAGTTTATACCCAAGTGACTATTATAATGCAAAAGAAGCTTGCCTGGTTCCTTGTTGGTATTGTATGAACCTGGTTAAGTTGGGCAGACCTAGAAGTTCTGACTAAGGGGCAGGAAAGTGAGGATCAATGTAAACAGCAAAAGAGCTTTACATAAAATTGAGAAGGAGGCTTGACATCGAAATTTGAGACTCTATGTGATGTTATTAAAGTACTAATTTCTTTTTTTAATTAAAAATTTTTATTGAGATATAATTAACATTATTTTCAGGTATACAACATATGATATTTTTCATTATTTTCAGGTATACAGCATAATATGATATTTTTATGTATTGTGAAATGATCACCACAATATGGTGATATCCATCACCGTACATAGTTACAATTTTTTTCTTTTGATGAACTTTTAATATTTACTCTCTTAGCAACTTTCAAATATATGACAGTATTATTGTAGTCATCATGCTGTACATTACATCCTTATGGCTTACTTATTTTATAACTGGAAGTTTATACCTTTTGACTACCTTTACCCATTTCCTCTGCCTCCACTCTCTGCCTCTGGCAACCACCACTCTGTTCTGGTTTTTATTTTGTTTTTTTTAGATTCCACTTTTTCTTCAATTGAGGATGAAGTAATTTTTTTTAATTTTATTTATTTTGAGAGAGAGTGTGCACACAGGTGCATGCGGTGGGAGGGGCAGAGAGAGAGGGAGAGACAGAGTCCCAGGGCTCCATGCAGGGCTTGATCTCACAAATTGAGATCTTGACCTGAGCTGAAACCAACAGTCGGATGTTCAACCCACTGAGCCACCCAGGTGCTCTGAAAACAAAGTAATTCTTAAAAATTGTGTAAAGAATAGTGAAATCTACTCTTTTTGTACATGAACCAAACAACATAGAAGCACATAGAACAAAAACTGTTTCCTTCATTCTCTTCCTTGTCTATTCCTTGTCATTGTTCTAGCTCTTTTCTGTTTTTTTTTCTTTTACTGTATATAGAATTATGCTATAAGTATTATTCTGTGACTTTTTTTTTTTTTTAATTTTTTTTTTCAACGTTTTTTATTTATTTTTGGGACAGAGAGAGACATAGCATGAACGGGGGAGGGGCAGAGAGAGAGGGAGACACAGAATCGGAAACAGGCTCCAGGCTCTGAGCCATCAGCCCTGAGCCCGACGCGGGGCTCGAACTCACAGACCGCGAGATCGTGACCTGGCTGAAGTCGGACGCTTAACCGACTGCGCCACCCAGGCGCCCCTCTGTGACTTTGTTTTAAAAGATTGGTGATATGGTTTGGAGATCTTTCCATTTACATAGAGATCTTTATCACATTTTTAATGGCTCTATAAAGTTTCATAGTATATGTATACCATAACTTAATTAACTGTCCTCCTCTTAGTGTACCCTTAGGTTGCTTCCAATTTTTTACTATTAATATTGTGTTGCAGCTCCTGGGTGGCTCAGGTGGTTAAGCTTATGACTTTTGATTTTGGCTCAGGTCTCACAGATCTCACAGTTAATGGGTTTGAGCCCCATGTTGGGCTTTGCACTGACATCGTGGAGCCTGCTTGGGACTCTCTCTCCTTCCCTCTCTTTCTGACCCTTCCCCACTTGTATGTTCTCTCTCTCTCTCTCTCTCTCTCTCAAAATAAATAAAGTTAAAAAAAATTATACTGTAAGTACATTGTTGGGTACGTGTGTTTGTATACTTGCTGTCTTTAGGATAGGATTCCTAGGAGTAGAATTACTGGGTCAAAGGATATAGGCAACTGGCCTCTATGAAGGCTTCACTGATTTATCAAACATCATATTTTTTCCTACTCTTAATATTATCAGTCTCTAAATACTTCTTTCAATACATCAAGAAGCCACCAATCTGATCTAACACCTTGAGTTTAAAAAGAATTGTTTTTTTAAATGTTTATTTAGTTTTGAGAGAGAGAGAGTTGGAGCATGAGTGGGGGAGGGGCAGAGAGAGAGAGAGGGAGGCACAGAATCCCAAGCAGGTTCCAGGCTCTGAGCTGACAGCACAGAGCTTGACGCAGGGCTCCAACCCATAAACTGCAAGATCATGACCTGAGCCCATGTCGGACACTTAACCAACTGAGCTACCCAAGGCACTCCTAACATCTTGAGCTTTAATTTGCTTTTCGATAAACTTCTATTTAAAAAAAATAGCAGTGACAAAAACCTTTATTTTCTCCCATGCTGCAGAAATGGAATTTGCAAAATGATGGCCAAATAGTTAAATTTTAAACTCTTCTTTCCTTTTTTTTTTTTTTTTTAATTAATTTATTTTTGAGAGAGAGAGAGGGAGAGGGAGAGAAAGAGAGCAAGCTGGGGAGGGGCAGAGAGAGAGGAAGAGAGAGGATCCCAAGCAGGTTCCACACTGTCAGTGCAGAGCTGTCGTGGAACTGTGAGATCATGATCTGGGCTGAAATCAAGATTCTCATGCTTAACCCACTAAGCCATCCAGGTATACCTAAACTCTTTTCTGAATTTATTTGCCTTTACTTCACAAAATATCAGGAGGCATGTCCTAACAGTCATAGGCTTGTCTTGATGAATCAATGTGAAGCTACTTTGTGCTGATTTTTTCCCCCGAAAGGAAAAATTGCTTATCTTGGTGATTGTCCTTAGTTAGTGCATATGATAATCACCCTTGATCTGCAGGAGATCTGGTCAGTACTAAGAAAGAAATATGTAGTGATTTCATGGTTTTATATTACCCAATTCTCACACCTTTTATATTAAAAGTAAAATAACTACTTGTTTGTCTTTGGTTTATTTAATAAGCTGATAAAGATCACCCTGCTAGGGCTGCCAAACTTCTTTATTTTGGTACTGGTAAAGAATAATCCCAGTTATTTTTTTACTTTAATTACCTGCCTGCATATTTCTCATAGGGAAGAATGGCCAAGATGCATATTTCTGATAAGGAAAAAATATCAGGATCCTGATAAATAGGTTTCTGATCAGTAGGGCTGTGTAGTGATGAGAGGAAAGGTCTTTGAATAATTGTGTATTAAGTTAGAAACGTTGAAACTAAATATTTAAAAGGAAGTTATTACAATTTTATATGTTGAAATTGTATGCATTATATGTACTTTTTTTTTTCAGTAAGAAAATCATTTTTGAGTTATAACAAAACTATCTGGGGCCCCTTGGAACTGGTGGAAAAGCTGTACCCAGAAGCAGAGGAAATAGGAGCCAGTGTCCGGGATTTACCTGGTCTCAAGTAAGTAATCTTATTACTTGTTCATTTCTGACCACAAAAGAATATTTACTGTTCCTTAAAAGTACCTTACACTCTATTATCTTCTCTTAGCTGTAAGTAGCCTTTTTGCATTCTCTCCTAATAAAATTCTATTCTTTCTATATGGCTTAGCTCAAATTTCATTTCCTTTATGAACTTTCTCTTAGCCTCTTCGGTTTTTTTTAAGGTTTATTTTTGAGAGAGAGACAGAGCGCAAGTCGGGGAGGGGCAGAGAGAAAGGGGGAGACACAGAATCCAATGCAGGCTCCAAGCTCTGAGCTGTTAGCACAGAGCCTGATGTGGGGCTCGAACCCACGATCCATGAGATCATGACCTGAACCAAAGTCTGACACTTAACTGAGCCACCCAGGCGCCCCCTGTTTTAGCCCCTTCAGTAAGAACTAACTGCTTTTCCATTTATACCCTATCACTGTATTCACTCCTTTATTCTGTGACTTCAGTTCTGCATTGTATTGCAGGAAACTGTAGGTCCCTTTAAAATAAGATGTGTCAATTATGCATTTCTGTTTCCTGAGTGTTAAGCTAGTTTGCAGGAGTAAGCTAGTCGGCAGCAAGTAACTATTTGCTGAAGCCTGATTTAGGTTAAATCCAGGGCATAGGCTCAGGAGATTTGAATTCTCATATAAGACATTTATATATATGGGACTGGTGCAAATTACTTTTCTTTCTCTGAAAATTGGGATGTATAGCGTCATGTGCCCATTTCACCAAACAAATATATATAATATGTTGTAAACGTTGCATTTTCTGTCAGATTATCAGTGTACTTTCTCTTAGCTTTATAATTGAGAGTTTTACATGTTACAGGGAATATGGTAGTGTTTTCTGGCTGTTAACACAACATCCAAATATTTCCAAGTTGTAGTTAATTGAATGATAAAGTAAATGGCTACTGTTTATTAAGCACTGTATCAGGGTAATAAAATGATTGTTTTCCATGAATTGTCTCATTTAGTGCTTACTTCAGTCTTACAGGGTAGAGATTATTATAATAATTACATAAATGTGAAAAATAAAGGTCAGAGAAGTTATAGTTAATACATGGCAGAATGAGGATTCAAACTCAGTTTTTATTTTTATTCTTATTTATTATCATTATTATTTTTTGTAAGTAATTTCTATACTCAGTGTGGGGCTTGAACTCATGCTGAGATCAAGAGTCACATGCTGTATGAACTGAGCCAGCCCGGTGCCCCTGAAACTCAGGTTTTAGAGTTAAATAGCAAGTGATGTTCACACTTGATGTATCTTATAATGATATATTAAGAAGGATAGTGATTTTTCAGCAAAGATAGAAGAAAAAGGGAATTATAAGTCTCAAAAAGAGAAGTATAAACAGGGGTGCCTGGCTGGCTCTTGATCTTGGGGTTGTGAGTTCATGCCCCACATTGGGTGTAGAGATTATTTAAAAATAAAATCTTAGAAATACACAATTTGGTTATTTTAATATGAAAATACATGTTCATATTGTTTTTAAAAAGCCTAACTCTACAAGAGTAAAAAATGTTTTCTGAAGAATGGTATTCATTAAAATGCTAAACCATGAAAATCTCATTAGCTCTTTGTTGTGAAGATTAGTTTTCCTCCCATAATACCTGCTGAAACATTCTTTGTATAAGAAAACATAAAAGTGTGAATGATATCTTTCTCTTTAAGAAACCATACATATTCTGTAAAATTTGCTTTACTTTTACTAAATGATAGAACTTGGATAAGATGTGTGAGATTGAATTTTTTATGGACAACAGGATAGAGAAACATTTGAAAAATAACAAGCAGCCTGGTGATTTCTCTTTAATTAATTACCAGCTCAGTGCCTTCTTTTTTTTTTTTTTTTAAAGCTCAGTGCCTTCTTTGTTATGATTTTTAAAATTCAGATATGATGTCAGTTACTTTTGTTTTTTAATGTTTATTTTTGAGAGGGAAAGAGCATGTGTGAAGGGGAGGGGCAGAGAAAGAATTTCAAGCAGGCTCCTCACTGTCAGTGCAGAGCTGGATATGAGGCTTGAACTCATGAACCCTGAGATCATGACCTGAGCTGAAATCAAGAATCGGATGCTCAACTGACTGAGCCACCCAGGCATCCCATAATGTCAGTTACTTTTTGAAGGCATTATACTGCCTTATTTGATGCATTTTGTATATTCATCTTTTATTATTATTATTATTATTATTATTATTACTATTTTTTAAGTAACCTCTATGCCCAGTGTGGCTCTTGAACTACTCTTGAACTACCTATACTGATTAAGCCAGCCAGGAGCTCCTTGCATATTCATCTTTAGAGGGTTAGGTCTGTTTGGACAAAATATTTCTTATAGAAATAGCCTCACTATTCAGAGTCCTTTCTTCTAAGGCATAGAATGTTACCTAGATGTCTTGCAGGTGCAGGTTTACCAAAGAGACTTAAATAGCTCCCAGGGATTAGATTGCATGCTCAAAGAGCTAGCTTAAAACTGTAGACACAAAGATGAAACCATGATAAATTGCAGTTTTTATTTATTAATATGTACCTCAACAGAAATAGTATAATAGACTACATATTCTATAAGGGTTGGAGCAGTTTTCTGACCAGTTCGTTTTGCTTTTTAGGACCCCCCTGGGTCGTGCAAGAGCATGGCTTCGATTAGCCCTCATGCAAAAAAAAATGGCTGATTACCTGCGTTGCTTAATTATTCAAAGGGATCTCCTAAGGTTAGTACCATACCATTATATCATGTTCATTTTCATTTTAAAAATTTCATTTATATCCTATTTTCCAAAGAGAATTAAAGATGTGGTACAAAAGGAGACACAAATACAATAAGATGGTATAAAATAAAAGAAGAGCAACGTGAGAGAGAAAATCATGGTAAGGACATAACACGGATCAGGAACTAGCCTAAAAAATGAATACCATAAGCTTTGTTTTGGCTGATAAGCAGGAAATTTATTTATGTGTTATATTTGTAAGTTAGTTTCATTTTTTTTTCTAAATTAGAGTTAATTCTATGAATAAAAATTCGTATTGGGATTTGGAACTTTAATTCAAGAGGTTTCTTTTTACATACTAAACTACTGTTTCACCTGTGTTGTGGGCACTTTTTAAACTGTCAGTTTAAATTGAAGGCCATATATTTAAAAAAAAATTTTTTTTTAATGTTTATTTTTGACAGAGAGAGAGGGAGAGAGAGAATGAGTGGGGGAGGGGCAGAAACAGAAGGAGACAAAGAATCCAAAGCAGGCTCCAGGCTCTGAGCTCTCAGCACAGAGCCCGACGCGGGGCTCGAACCCGTGGACTGCGAGACCATGACCTGAGCCGAAGTCGGATGCTCAACTGACTGAGCCACCCAGGTGCCCCGAAGGCCATATATTTTTAAGCAGACTTTGAAAATTTCAAAGTAAGATAATGAGTTGTCAAAGGGAGCAGCCCATGGCTGTCCCTCCATTTGCACTTCTTCTCTTGGAGTGCCTCTCTAATGTTTTGGAGAATCTGGTCATTTCTTTTTTAATGTTTATTTATTTTGAAAGAGAGAAAGAGACTGTGTATGAGCAGGGGGAGGGGGAGAGAGGGAGGAGAGTGAGAATCCCAAGCAGACTCCACACTGTCAGCATGGAGCCCCGATGTGGAGCTTTATCTCACGAACTGTGAGATCATGACATAAGCCAAAATCAAGAGTTGGATGCTTAACCAACTGAGCTACCCAGGTGCCCCAAATCTGGTCATTTTTGGTTTTACTTATGACTCTGGTTATACATCTTGGTTTTTCCCATTTGTTAAATGAGAATGACCATACTTTAAGCATCAGCAATTTCTCAATAATATTCTGAAGGTCAATGAAAGTGATTAAATACTGTAAATGGGACTTCTTGAGGAAGGCACGAGACCATGGTAATTAGTTCCATGAATACGTAATGTCAAGTCTTAGTTTTTAGATTGTCCTATTTCTTTCACAAGCCCTTTGTTTGAACATTTTTTAGCATATAGATATCCATAAGTATCTTTAGTTGATTATTAAGAACACTTGCAATGTACTTACCAAATGTTGATTTGAACATGGGCTTTGAAATGTTTCATATATCATTACCTACCTTAGTATTTGTCCCAAGACTCTTAATAAATCCTAGGCTTGAAAAGTCAACTCTGACAAGTATTGTAATCAGATCAGTAATAGTCACTATGTCTTCTGAGAGTCACAGACATTCCAGACCTCAGTGATGCCTCTTTTTCTTTTGATATATATTTCTTTGCTTGTCTTTTCTTTCTCTGTCTCAAAATTCTTTTTTCTCTTTTCTCTTTCCCATTCTTTTGCGTTGTCTATATAGACACTAATATTTCAAAATGTTTGTTATTCACATCTAGAAAAGCTGATTTGAAGAGACCTAATTTGTATGGATTTCATGTTTATATTACTGGGCTGAGATTTTAAATTTATGTTTGAAAGAAATTTGTGTTTTAAGCTTTTTATTTTGATTTCCACAGTGAATTTTATGAGTATCATGCACTAATGATGGAAGAAGAAGGAGCAGTGATTGTTGGGCTGCTGGTTGGCCTGAATGTGATAGATGCTAATCTCTGTGTAAAGGGAGAAGATTTAGACTCACAAGTAAGTGAAAGTGACCAAAACCAAATGCAGAGAGTTTTTAGTTTGTGCTGTTCCTCTTGGATCCAGTTTACAACTCTAAATTGTAAACAGTGCTATTAAACATGAAAGGAAACTTAAGAGTGAAATTCAGTTGCATGTTAAATGTACTTCTAGTATTTCTCCCCTTTAAATAAAAATAACATTATTTACTTTAGGTTGGAGTGATTGATTTTTCCATGTATTTAAAGAATGAAGAAGATATTGGAAATAAAGAAAGGTACGATTTTCCTAAGTTATTTCACATGTTGTATTTTCTATGGAGCTCTTTACAAATCACCATGGGGTCCATCTACTGATAATGTAGTTTTTATTTACTTTTTTGTGCATGGTTCCTGCTTTATTTTGTTTTGCTTCCATATAAAAATTTCACAAAGCAAAAATCACTTAGAAGGAGGCTTTAATACGAGCTATGACTTTTGGTCACACCTGTTCTTGAGACCTATTTTAATAATCAGCTGTTTTTTGTGGTAAAAGAGATGAAAACTTATTCACAAGTTTACAAATGCTGGTTCATTTCAAGATCCAGTGTTTAAATTTAAAATACACTCATTACATTACAGCTAAGAGAAAGGATAACTATGTAGCATAATAGCTGTGCTAATTATTGCTACAGTTGGAGTCCTATCACAAATGTTTCAAAATAATATGTACACCTTAAATTTATAGTTATATCAAGTATATTTCAATAAAAAATATACTGATGCAAAAGAAATTCTTTAAAAAAAATTTTTTTTAACATTATATTTATTTTTGAGTCAGAGAGAGAGAATGAGTGGGGGGGAGAGAGAGGGAGACACAGAATCTGAAGCAGACTCTAGGCTCTGAGTTGTCAGCACAGAGCTCCATGTGGGCTCAAACACAGGAACCGTGAGATCATGACCTGAGCCGAAGTTGGACGCTTAACCAACTGAGCCACCCAGGCACCCCGTCTTTTTTTTTTTTTTTTTTTTTTTTTTTAATGTTTATTTTATTTTTGAGAGAGAGAGAGAGAGTGAGAGAGAGAGAGAGAGAGAGAGAGACTGAGACTGGGCATGAGTGGGGGAGGGGCAGAGAGTGAGGAAGACACAGAATCTGAAGCAGGCTCCAGGCTCTGAGCTGTCAGCACAGAGCCTGACAAGGGGCCAGAACTCATGAACTGCCAGATCATGACCTGAGTGGAAGTCAGAGCTTAACTGACTGAGCCTAACAGGAGCCCTGATGCAAAAAGAATTCTTAAATATATTTTTTAATGGTATTGTTAAATAGATTACTTCTTAATACTAGATTTAATAAAGGTTATAAGTAGTACACCGTTTACTGCCTCCTTAATGTAAAAATGTTGAATTTTATTTTAAAAGTAGGATAATGTGGGGTGCCTGGGTAGCTCAGTCTGTTGAGCATCCAACTTAAATGATCTCGGGTTTTGTGGGTTGGAGCCGCATGTTAGGCTCTGTGCTGACGGCTCAGAGCCTGTAGCCTGCTTCAGATTCTGTGTCTCCCTTTCTCTCCGCCCCTCCTCTGCTCACACCTTATCTCTTCAAAAAATTAATAAAAACATTAAAAAAATTTTTAAAAATGAAGGCAAGATAATTTTTTTGCCATTATGTTTTACAACACTTTTAGGTGATGTAGATACTTGTTTGGTCATCCATTGAACACCTTTTCAACTGACACAAAACTACTTTTCCCCATCTTTAGGAATGTTCAAATTGCTGCCATATTAGACCAGAAGAATTATGTTGAAGAATTAAACAGACAACTGAAGTAAGTATTATGGATACTTGAATACTTCGTACATTTGTGACTATTGTCTTAGGGGTTTTTTTCACCCTTTTTAAGTCAGCTTTACCCTATTCCTTCCTACTAAACATCTTTGAGAACGGGTTGAGGGAATAGAGAGTGGAAATTAAGAATACAGAGAAATCTTGGAGATAATTTTCAACAAAAAATGAGAGTCAGATTTTCAAATAGGACCTTGAGAGAATTTAAAGATAGAATTTCTGAAGAGAGGTAAAAAAAAAGGATACAATTTCAGGGGCATCTAGGTGGCTCAGTTGGTTAAGTGTCCCACTCTTTAAAAAAAAAAAAATTAAGTTTATTTATTTATTTTGAGAGAGGGCACACAGGGTGTGGGGAGGAACAGAGAGAGAGAGAGAGAGAGAGAGAGAGAGAGAGAGAGAGAGAGAATCCCAGGCAGACTCTGCAGTATCAGCACAAAGCCCAGTGTGGGGCTCGAATCATGAACTGTGAGATCATGACCTGAGGTGAAATCAAGAGTCAGTCATTCAACCACCCAAGCCACCCAGGCACCCCTAAGTGTCCCACTCTTGATTTTGGTTCAGGTCATGATCTCACAGTTTGTGAGTTTGAGCCCCACATCTGCACTGTCAGTGCATAGCCTGCTTGCGATTTTCTCAAGGGGCACTCTCTCCCCCTTCCCTAGACATGGACAGGCTCACTCTCTTTCTCTCTCTCAAAACAAATAAGTAAACTTAAAAAAAAAAATTCAATTTCAAACTTATCCCTGTACCCTTGAGAAAAAAAGGCTAGATATAGTGGAAGTTTATATCATTTTCATGATTCGAAAATTCATTTTTCCTACTTCAACAAGCTTCATGTGTAAATGTGGCTGTTGCCTCCCATGGTGGAAGTTTTTTCCTTACAGTGTCACCTGGGCATTGAAGCTGTCAGTGAATACTCTGGGAAGAATTTTAGAGATCTGAATGTAAAATAGTATAGTGCAGTTCTGTCTAATAGAAGTATAATGTGAGTTGTTATACAGATAATTTAAAATTCTAGTAACCATATTAAAAGAAACTTGAAATTATTTTAGAACTATATTTTATTCAATCCAGTATATACCCAAAATATTATCATTCAGTATAAAAACTTTTCATGAGATACCTTATATTCTTTTTTTGTATTGTCTTCACAATCCAATGTGTATTTTACACTTAACAACACATTTCATTTTGGACAAAATAGCATAGGTATAGTGAGGGATCTTTGATATGTAGTTAGAAATGGACTGTTCCCATTAATTAAAATGAGTAGCAAAAATGGCAATCTTTGGGTGATGGTATTTTGAATAATTTTTTATACTTTTATGATTTTCTAAGTTTCAGTAAGCATAAAATATAATTAAACATTTTCCCATTAGAAGAAGAAACTAAAGCTGTAATTCTTGCTTTCTCTGTGAAGTTGGATAGGAAAGATCTTCTATTTGTGCCTTTTTTTAAAGGAGTTTTAATGTTCATATGAAATATGTATGTGTGTGTATTTAGTAATTTATATTTCTGAGATTGAGATTATATTTCTAAATGCAACTTTGTATTCCTTATTTATTTAATTTTAAACCTTTATTCCCTTTTGGGAGCAGGTAATGTATTCACATAGTTTAAACTTCAAAAAACACACACAAAAAAAGTCTTCCTTTCACCTGATCAACTACCTGGTTTCCCTTTTCAGGAATAATTAATAAGTTCTTGTGTATGCTTCCAGAGATACTTTATACAAATAGACAAGAATATGAATATATATTCTTAAAGTTCTCACTTTCCTCTCTTTTTTTTTTTTTTTACACATAAAGTAGTATAACTTACACACTATTAATTTTTTTTTTTTTTTTTTTTTTGAAGGAGAGAGAGAGAGGCAGAGCATGAGCGGGGGAGGAGCAGAGAGAAAGGGAGACACAGAATTCGAAGCAGGCTCCAGGCTCTAAACTGTCAGCACAGAGCCCGACACGGGGCTCAAATTCACAAACTGTGAGATCATGACCTGAGCCGAAGTCGGATGCTTAACCGACTGAGCCACCCAGGCGCCCCAACACACTATTCTATACTTCAGTGTTTTTATTCAGTTTATCTTAGAGTCTATTCCATTTGGTTCAGAGAATTTTTCTCACTTTCTTTTAAAATATGTGTATTAAATCATTTACAGCAATACTACTGCCTTATTTTTGTACATTTTATGTATTTAAAAATGTTTCATTGTTTTTCTAATTAGAAAGTTTTTGTATATTTAGAATATTTCAAAAATATAGAAAATAGATATAGAAAAAAATAGAACTCATATTATCCTTCATTCAAAAAAACCGCTGTGAGGATTTATTGTTTTTAAAAGTGCTTTTTTTGCTGCGCCTGGGTGGCTCAGTTGGTTAAGCGTCTGACTTCAGCTCAGGTCATGATCTCATAGTCCGTGAGTCCGAGCCCCACTTCAGGCTCTGTCTCTCTCTCACTCTGTCATTTTTTTTTTAATGTTTATTTTTGAGAGACAGAGATAGTACATGAGCAGGGGAGGGGCAGAGAGAGAAGGAGAGACAGAATCCAAAGCAGGCTCGTGCTGTTCTTGAAAAACTCAAGTTGTTTACCTAAGAATATTATATTTATTTATTTATTTTTAAATGTTTATTTTTGAGACAGAGACAGAGTGTAGTGGGGTAGGGGCAGAGAGAGAGACACACACAGAATCCAAAGCAGGCTCCAGGCTCTGAGCTGTTAGCACAGAGCCTGACGCGGGGCTCGAACTCACAAACCGTGAGATCATAACCTGAGCTGAAGTTGGATGCTTAACCGACTGAGCCACCCAGGTGCCCCAAGAATGATTATATTTAAAAATGATTCGGGGCGCCTGGGTGGCTCAGTCCGTTAAGCGTCCGACTTCAGCTCAGGACATGATCTCACGGTCCGTGAGTTCAAGCCCCTTGTCAGGCTCTGTGCTGACAGCTCAGAACCTGGAGCCTGCTTTGGTTTCTGTGTCTCCCTCCCTTTCTGCCCCTCCCCTGCTCATGCTCTGTCTCTCTCTGTCTCAAAAATAAATAAAAACATTAAAAATGATTCAATATGAACGAAAAAACATTTTTCTTGTTTCACCAGTTAAGCTAAAATACCAACATTTATTTCTGAGGCTGGTATAAAATGTGTTGAAATCTATAGATTTTATTTTAATATATACAGCATATCATGTCTTATTAAAGTTTGAGATGGTAGAATCAAGGCCTTGATAAATAGACTCAATAAAATGTACAATAATGTTCAGTCTCGATCAGTTTAAATAAAAATGCAAAAAACCAAGTTGTTCATGTGGCATAATATGACTTTCAACTATATCTTTGAAAGTCAGGGTGTTTGCTTAGCTGCAGGTTGACCAGGTACCTGATGTATATGTGGTATTCACAGTTCTCAAACTATAGGTGACTTTAGAGGTCTTTAAGTTATTATGAAAGTGGATAGGGGAAACTGAATGAGGTTTGTGTTGGAGACCACTGTGTAAGTGTCATTAAGCCACTTATAAAGTAGATATTTAAAGTTCATCCATTAAAAAATAATTTTGAATTTAGTTTTAACAATGTTTGATGATCTTTGTGTGGAATCCATTTCTAAGTATTATAAGTTAAATGTAAGAAGGACTCTAAGAAGACAACAAAAGTAATGAGCAGCATAAAATGTAATTTTAATAGAAGTGATTCCTTTTCTATAGTCTTTATTGCTGTCCTAGGCAAATGAAGTTATCCAACTTAATGAAATTTCCTACACCCAAAAATTCAGGGCTGTTAACTAACCAGAATTGAAATAAAAACTTAAAAAAAAAAAACAAAAACAAGGAAAAGAAGGATTAGTTAACCTTCAAAAAAAAAAAAAATTCAGGGCAATTGGTACTTGTTAGTCAACACATTAAGTCCAGGATAACATACTTTTTTTGCCTTTGTGAGTTTGTGTGATTTGAATGAGTTTTTTCTTTATTAATTTCAGCAGCACAGTCAGCAGTCTCCATTCAAGAGTTGACTCATTAGAAAAGTCAAATACTAAGCTGATTGAAGAGGTATTGTAATCCAGCCGTGGATAATTGTGTTTCATGGACCTAGTATTTGTGAACCTTTTCCATTTTAAGTATGAATATATTAAGCATGTGCATGCGCACAGGCACATTTTCATCATTATGATGGAGTATTTGCAATATTGTTGTAATTAATGATTAGAAGTTCTAGAGAAATCACATATTCTCAGGCAAATTCTCAGGTGAATCTGTGAGATACTCCTAGAAATTAGCTCCAAAGATGACACTCCTATAAGCTCTTCTATAAATAAATGTGATTCTCATTATAAAATCTGGATGACCTGTATGTAGATAGTGACTCACCTATAGTTTGAAATTCCTGTTAAAATGATACTGTCCTTCTTGTTGTACTATTCAGATTCCTTTTCTTTACAAGCACCACTACATGATCATGTCCACTCTTTCTCCAGCCCTCCCAAGTGTAAAACTCATCCCATATGTTCTGGTTTCCTGCGTTGTCAAAGTGGCTATCTGGTAGTCCCAGACCAGAAATTTATCTCTGCTCTCTTTTTAATACTGTTTGTAAAGTTACTTTAAGATAAGTTCTTTTGTTTTTTAAATCTATCAAATCACAGAGTTACTGCTTTGTATTTTCCGAATTATTTAGGCTAAGAGGATGAAATGTGTTACGAGTGCTATGAACCCTACTTTCTATGTTAATTAAAATTGTTAGTTTAGAAGTGGCCTCATTTTTCCAAATCAGAGAGCACATGATTATTTACATGATCGCAGTTTAGAATGCATCTTTGTTTTGATGGTTTGGGACCATTTGATAGTTTTTTCTTTAAATCATAAGTGTACTGTTTAATCCCTATCACCTGTTTCGCCCTTCCCCCCCCCCCCCCCCCCCCCCCCCGCTCTGGTAACCATCAGTTTGTTCTTTCTATAGTTAAGAGTCTGTTTCTTGATTTCTCTGTTGTTTTTTTTTTCTTTGCTCATTTGTTTCTTAAATTCCACATGAATGAGATCATACTGTATTTGTCTTTCTCTGACTGACTTATTTTGCTTAGCATTATACTCTTGCTCTATCCATCATGTCATTGCAAATTGCAAGATTTCATTCTTTTTTATGACTGAATAATACTCCATTGTATATATTATACCACAACTTTGAAAAAATTTTTTTTTAGTGTTTACTTATTTGAGAGATAGAGAGACAGAGACAGAGCATGAATGGGGGAGAGGCAGAGAGAGAGACAGACACAGAATCTGAAGCAGGCTCCAAGCTCCGAGCTGTCAGCACAGAGCCCAGCGTGGGGCTTCAACTCATAAACTGCAAGATCATGACCTGAGCAGAAGTTGGATGCTTAACTGACTGAGCCACTGAGGCACCCCATATACCACAACTCTTTTATCCATTCATCAGTCAGTGGATACTTGGGCCACCTCCATAGTTTGGCTATTGTAAATAATGCTGCAATAACCATAGGGATGCATGTATCTCTGAATTAGTATTTTTGTATTTTTTCTAGTAAATGCCCGGTAATGTGATTACTAGATGGTAGGGTAGTTCTATTTTAAGTTTTTCAGGAACCTGCATACTATTTTCCCCAGTGGCTGAGCCAGTTTATATTCCTACCAACAGTGCCTGAGGGTTCCTTTTTCTCCACATCCTTGTAAACACCTGTTGTTTCTTGTGTTTTTTATTTTAGCCATTCTTACAGGTGATTTTAGCCATCGTGGTTTTGATTTGCATTTCCGTGATGATCAGTGATGTTGAGCATCTTTTCACATTTGTTGGCCATCAGCACCATTTGATAGATAGATGGGGACCATTAGAGCTGCTCACTAGTTTGTGCCTCTTCTTGGCCTTAGGCGCACTCTAAAGTTCAAGTTATATCCCTGATGAAGTGTTCAGAAATTTATGTGCAAGCCAACATTAGGGGTAGACCCTGCTTTCCTTTCCTGGAATCCCTTTTTTCATTCTAGGCATCAGAGCCAAGCCACTCAGTCATTCATGGTTACCTCTGATGTTGAGAAATGTCTCATATTTGTGATGGTCACTCAGTATTATTCCTGTATTTCAGAGAGTGTCCTATTTGGTTATTGTGAAGGTCTGTATCACATTTTCAGTGATCGCACAGCCTTCTTTCCTTATAGATCTTGTCTTTACACAGATCTTTACAGTCTTATTGTTTCCTGGCACTTTGTATTCAGAAAATATTATAAATCAGATAAGCATAATATGTTTTAACTAACATATTTTGACTAATAAAAGGAAATAGTAGAAATAAGAGTATAATTTTTTTTACTGTTATCTTGGGATAATAGCGTATTTTTCTTATGAAAACTTCTGTACATGTGAGACATTTGACTAGTTTTAGGATTTTATATTTTGTTGTTTATAGCCATGAACATAACCTGTAAAGCAAGTATAAGTAATGGTGTTTAAATTCTTTTTCTTTCCCCGTTTTGTAATTTTTAGTTAGCAATAGCAAAGAATAATATCATTAAACTCCAAGAAGAAAATCATCAATTACGAAGTGAAAATAAATTGATTTTAATGAAAACACAGCAGAACCTAGAGGTAAGTATAGACTGATTGCAAACAGACCATCTTATGTCAGAAATTGCCACTTTGGAGGACTTGTGCATAGACTGGATATTTATTTCTGTGCTGTATTAATAGTAGTGATTAAATAGTAAAAACTTATGTTTTATTTCTAGGTTACCAAAGTAGATGTGGAAACTGAGCTTCAAACATATAAGCATTCTCGGCAGGGGCTTGATGAAATGTACAACGAGGCCAGAAGGCAGCTTCGAGATGAATCTCAGTTAAGACAGGTAGGTATCATTAGCAAAAATAATAATAATCATAATAATTTGCCCTTAAGCAAGTACCATTTAAAATCTCTTCTTTAACCTTATCTTCCTTGGTGTGGGATAGAAATCTCACCAGTTTGCAACTCCCTCAAGTTCTTTTAAGTTCCTACTTTGTCAATTGTTTTTTAAAGTGTTTTTAAATTTTTTTTAAAGTTTATTTATTTTGAGAGATAGAGTGAGCAGGGGAGGGCAGAGAGAGTGGGAGAGAGAGAGAATCCTAAGCAGACTCTGTGCTGATAGTGCAGAACCTGATGTATGGCTTGAACTCATGAACTGTGAGATCGTGACCTGAGCCAAAACCAAGAGTCAGACACTTAACTGACAGAGCCACCCAGGTGCCCCTTTAAAGTGTTTTTAAACTGTGAAATGAGTGGATTGAGTGAAATGAGTAAAACCATATTAAAGTTTTTATTTATTTATTAAAAAGTTTTTTGTTTAATGTTTATTTTTGAGAGAGCATGAGTCGGGGAGAGGCAAAGAGAGAGGGAGACAGAGAATCTGAAGCAGGCTTCTTGGTGAGAGCAAAGCCCGATGTGGGGCTTGAACCCACAAACTGTGAGATCATGACCTGAGCCCAAGTCAGACGCTTAACTAAGCCACCCAGGCGCCGAAAGTTTTATTTATTTATATATTTATATATTTATTTGAGAGAGAGCACCAGTGGGGAGGGGAAAGAGAGAGAAGGAGACAGAATCTCTAGCAGGTTCCACACTGTCCCCACAGAGCCCCATGCAGGGCTCAAACCTATGAACCGTGGGATCATGACGCGAGCTGAAATCAAGAGTCAAGCTTAATGGACTGAGCCACCCAGGCACCCCAGTAAAATTGTGTTTAAAATTAACTTATTTTAGGAGCACCTGGCTGGCTCATTCGGTAGAATGTGCGACTCTTGATCTTGGGGTCATGAGTTCAAGCCCCATGTTTGGCATAGAGGTTACTTTTAAAAAATTAACTTATTTTTTAACCTTTTAAATTGTTCTAGTATCTATAGAAAAATACAAATGTACACCTTAATGGGTAATAACATTAATACCTATGTAATCACCACCCAGGTCAAGAAGAGAGTATGGCCAGCCTTTCTATCCCTTTTGCTATATATCTGTTATGCTATTTATTTATATTAGGAAACTTCTTTTCATTCTGATATAAAATTCTTGAAGAGAAGAAATTAAAACTGTGAGGTGGGATTTTTGAGTTATCTTTGGCCTTCACTTGTACTGACTGCTTTTTTTCTTTGATTAAGGAAAATTAATACTGAATTAATGAGGCATAAAAATACTTAATTCTTGAACTAGTAGAATAATGATAATAGAATCTAGAAAATACTTTCATTTTAGCAAAATATGCAGTTGAAAATATTTGGAATTTTATGTTGTTATAGGACCTGGTTGATTCCCTTTAGTGGGGCTTATACTTCAGAAGAGTACTGTGCATATTGATATATCTGGGGGCTCCAGTATTCGGCGCATAGACATTTATAATTGTTAGCTCTTCCTGATGGATAGACCCTGTAATTATTATATAATGCCCTTCTTCATCTCTTGTTACAGCCTTTAATTTAAAGTCTAGTTTGTCTGATATAAGTATGGCTACTCCAGCTTTCTTTTGGCTTCCAGTAGCATGATAAATAGTTCTCCATCCCCTCACTCTCAATCTAAAGGTGTCCTCAGATCTAAAATGAGTCTCTTGTAGACAGCAAATAGATGGGTCTTGTTTTTTTATCCATTCTGATACCCTATGTCTTTTGGTTGGCGCATTTAACCCATTTACATTCAGTGTTATTATAGAAAGATACGGGTTTGGAGTCATTGTGATGTCTGTATGTTTTATGCTTGTAGTGATGTCTCTGGTACTTTGTCTCACAGGATCCCCCTTAGGATCTCTTGTAGGGCTGGTTTAGTGGTGACAAATTCCTTCAGTTTTTGTTTGTTTGGGAAGACCTTTATCTCTCCTTCTATTCTAAATGACAGACTTGCTGGATAAAGGATTCTCGGCTGCATATTTTTTCTGTTTAGCACACTGAAGATCTCGTGCCAAGCCTTTCTGGCCTGCCAAGTTTCAAAGGAGAGATCAGTCACGAGTCTTATAGGTCTCCCTTTATATGTGAGGGCACGTTTATCCCTTGCTGCTTTCAGAATTTTCTCTTTATCCTTGTATTTTGCCAGTTTCACTATGATATGTCGTGCAGAAGATCGATTCAAGTTACGTCTGAAGGGAGTTCTCTGTGCCTCTTGGATTTCAATGCCTTTTTCCTTCCCCAGTTCAGGGAAGTTCTCAGCTATTATTTCTTCAAGTACCCCTTCAGCACCTTTCCCTCTCTCTTCCTCCTCTGGGATACCAATTATGCGTATATTATTTCTTTTTAGTGTATCACTTAGTTCTCTAATTTTTCCCTCATACTCCTGGATTTTTTTATCTCTCTTTTTCTCAGATTCCTCTTTTTCCATAACTTTATCTTCTAGTTCACCTATTCTCTCCTGTGCCTCTTCAATCCGAGCTGTCGTCGTTTCCATTTTGTTTTGCATTTCGTTTAAAGCGCTTTTCAGCTCCTCGTGACTGTTCCTTAGTCCCTTGATCTCTGTGGCAAGAGATTCTCTGCTGTCCTGTATACTGTTTTCAAGCCCAGCGATTAATTTTATGACTATTATTCTAAATTCACTTTCTGTTATATTATTTAAATCCTTTTTGATCAGTTCATTAGCTGTTGTTATTTCCTGGAGATTCTTCTGAGGGGAATTCTTCCGTTTGGTCATTTTGGATAGTCCCTGGAGTGGTGAGGACCTGCAGGGCACTTCCCCTGTGCTGTGGTGTATAACTGGAGTTGGTGGGCGGGGCCGCAGTCCGACCTGATGTCTGCCCCCAGCCCACTGCTGGGGCCACAGTCAGACTGGTGTGTGCCTTCTCTTCCCCTCTCCTAGGGGCGGGATTCACTGTGGGGTGGCGTGGCCCGTCTGGGCTACTTGCACACTGCCAGACTTGTGCTGGGGATCTGGCGTATTAGCTGGGGTTGGTAGGCAAGGTGCACGGGGGCGGGAGGGGCAGGCTTAGCTCGCTTCTCCTTAGGTAATCCACTTCAGGAGGGGCCCTGTGGCAGCGGGAGGGAGTCAGATCCGCTGCCGGAGGTTTGGCTCTGCAGAAGCACAGAGTTGGGTGTTTGCGTGGAGCGAGCAAGTTCCCTGGCAGGAACTGGTTCTCTTTGGGATTTTGGCTGGGGGATGGGCGGGGGAGATGGCGCTGGCGAGCGCCTTTGTTCCCCGCCAAGCTGAGCTCTGCCGTCCGGGGGCTCAGCAGCTCTCCCTCCCTTTGTCCTCCAGCCTTCCCGCTTTCTGAGCAGAGCTGTTAACTTCTGACCTCCCAGACGCTAAGTCGCGCTTGCTGTCGGAACACAGTCCCTCCGGCCCCTCCGCTTTTGCCCTCCAGACTCGGGGGCTCTGCTTGGCCGGCGAGCCGCCCCTCCGCCCCGGCTCCCTCCCGCCAGTCCGTGGAGCGCGCACCGCCTCGCCGCCCTTCCTACCCTCTTCCGTGGGCCTCTCGTCTGCGCTTGGCTCCGGAGACTCCGTTCTGCTAATCCTCTGGCGGTTTTCTGGGTTCTTTAGGCAGGTGTAGGTGGAATCTAAGTGATCAGCAGGACGCACGGTGAGCCCAGCGTCCTCCTACGCCGCCATCTTCCCTTGGCTCCAGTACTGTGCATATTGAATAGAAAATCTTTTGTGTTCTTATTAACTGTTGTGTATCTGATTTTTGACATCCTGAAGTGGTGTGTGAATTGAATATATATTGAAATTGCAGGATGTGGAGAATGAGCTAGCAGTACAAGTTAGTATGAAACATGAGATTGAACTTGCCATGAAGTTGTTGGAGAAAGATATCCATGAGAAGCAAGATACTCTGATAGGCCTTCGGCAACAACTAGAGGAAGTTAAAGCAATTAACATAGAGATGTATCAAAAGTTGCAGGTAAGGATCATTCTTAAATTCTTGGAATTTCTTGAGTTGAATGGAAATTGAAAATGACTATTTGTATGAAGCATCTGGTTTTTAAAGGGATGAGTCATTTTAACTGTGCCATATTGGTAATCAAAACCAGTGACTTTTTTTCTAAATGGAAGCTTAAGAAATAGAGCAGACTATTTCTTAAGTAAGGTATCAGAGAACAAAAAAATCACCTACCTGATTTCCTTTTAAATGCTGAAAGGTTAAGTATGAAGATTAAATCTTTTGGGAAAATTCACCCTAAATATGCAGGACATTTTTGTGAATTCTTTATACAGTATAGTCCTGAGCAAGATTTAGATTTTTTTAAAAGATTTTATTTTTTTAAGTAATCCCTACACCTGATATGGGGCTCATACCTACAACCCCAAGGTCAGAGTCACATGGTCTACTGACCAGCCAAGGGCCCCAAGAAAGATTTAATTTTAATTGAAATGCTTTCCTACAATAATTGTTACAAATTCTCTCATAAAGGGACATCACTGTTTAAGTAGTTTGGTGCCAAAAGCTCTTTATATTTAATTTGAAATACTTTACATTGAAACTATTTTACATAGTTTACAAGAGTTTATTTTGTTGTTTTCCCAAAAAAACGCTGAAGGCAAAGTGTGTGTGTGTGTGTGTGTGTGTGTGTGTGTGTGTGTGTTTCTTTATTACATTTTAATTGCAGACTAGTAGTCTGCTGCTTTACTTTATATCATAGGAGTATTTTGATCTACAGAATAACTGTTCATTTCAAAGTAAAAATTCCATAGTGAAATGGTATACAAAACTTAAAAGTATTCAGGTTTGAAAATCAAAGCCACTATAGTTTTTCTTTTTTCTAAATAGAGTTCTGAAGATGGCTTGAAAGAAAAAAATGAAATAATTGCCCGACTAGAAGAAAAAACCAATAAAATTACTGTAGCTATGAGGCAGCTGGAACAAAGGTACAGAACCTCCAGTCTTAGTTTCTTTTTTTCCTTTTTTTCTCCCTTTTCTTTATTCAACTCTGACACTTGCCACAAAAACCATTAGGAAAATTTAGTTTAGGACCTTCCCCCTCACCCCCCCAGTAGGATTTTGCCTTTTTTGTTTTGGTTGTTGCATGGAATCAAGTTGCTTTATATTAGGCTGATTCATTTGAATTTACCATTTTGTGGATTTTCATAAAAAGGTCTGATATTGACAATTTCATGTGGTTCAATTTATTACATAAAACAAATACACAAGCAAAAACTTAAAAAAAGTGAAAAACGAACAAAATCTATGGTGGAATTATCCCTGATTGATTTCCATGCATATTGATTGTCATATCTCTTGTCATTCACCATCTCTATCTGAAATTAGGCCTTGAGTTTGCAGTTTAGTGTGTTTCTTTGAGCTAGGACCCTCAACTGAAACCAAGAAATAATTTTATTTAAATTGAATTGTTTTATATTGGCATTTTTCACTTTTATTGTTGGAAAATGTAATGTATTTCCATTGATCTGTCATGTTGGTGTCAACATATGTCTTATCATTGCTTTCTTTGAATCTACTTATGAAAAACATAACTATTAATGCTTTATTGACATGAATATTCTTTTATTGACATCCTCTTTCTTCTTTTTTCTTTTTTGTTTTCTTTATCCCCATTTTTACATTTTGGACATCTTTATTACCTTTTTCTGTCTTTGATTTCTGTCCATTCCATTATGAAGTGACAATGATTTGTTAACTCAAACTAGGACAATTGCAATGTCATTGGTGAAATATGCCAGCAGTGACACTCAAGACCAGTACAAGCTGGTCAAAGATATATCTTTCTGAAAACCACTTGTATTTAAACAGACTAAAAGAGAATCAACAATTTTATAATATATTAAATAGAAAATAATTTATGCTATTAAGTATTTGAAAAGGGTATTAGGAACCCTATACACTTCTTGATCAGCTGCTATGGTAATACACTGCCATAAAGCAGAGTGGGTGCACTTGGATTTCCAAAAACACATTCCTCAAACCTTGTGCACAAAGGCTGATTTGAGTATTGACCTTTTGGAGGTCAGAATTTTCAAGTGCAGTTTTATCTTTTTAGCTACTTTTTGATGGAAAATATAAACATTGTTTCAAAATAAGTTAACCTTTGGTTTCACAATGTGTTGGCACAAATTTTTTCCCTCTTGGCCTAATGGCTTCTTTACTGATTTTTAAATATGTTTTAAAATAGTTTACAACCCAGATTGGCCATTCTCTTGTGCTTTAGCAGCTCAGTTTTCCAGTTCCCTTAGCCCTCTTCGATGATAGCACAACTTCAAGCCCTACCTCACTCTGAGTTTTATTTTGGTTTCTGTAATCTTAGAGAAATGTGCCCTATCCCCTCACCTTAATGTTTTAAATTTAGATTTAGAGATAACTTGAATGTTACTCTCATTTGCTTAGAAGTGGCATTTATACTTCTAAAATGTGTCAGGGTTGCCCCATTGGTATGGTTTTAGGGAGAAAAGAGGCAATTTTTTGGCTAGTCGAATAGAAATTTTACCTGTGATCCCCTACAAGGAGTTAATGTCTCTTGAATATGTGGGAAATGTTTTCTTATAAAAATATCAAAGTTAAATCTAAGAAATCCTAGATGGGAGGCAGGGAGTGGAGCTAAGCACAGTGAGAAGCAATGACTTAAAATAAAAACAGCAAATGAAAGTCACATTTTTAGCTAATTTTTAAATGTCAGTGATGAACAAAAATGATCTCTAGAGAATGTTGCCAACTAATACCATATTCCTTTGAATCTTATCACGCACATGTGCATACACACACAGAGCTTTTGGCATAATTTAGTAAATGCATAAAGATCCTACAGGGAGGACTTGGCTGTTATTTGAAGTAATTGCAGGTCTTTGCTCTTGGCCTTGTAGCACACTTGATTCCTGGCATACACATCCTAGCATAGTAAATAACAAATGTGGCTTCTTCACCTAGTGTAGACATAAATACTGTGCTTTACACGGTTTTGTAAAAAGGCAGTAATGCACCTATTATACTTTCAAAGTTGATTCATAATGCTCTACATAAGTGGTAAAGGCTGTATTGCTTTGCATTGTTAATTATGAACAAGAAATAAAACAAATTTGAAGATAGTATTCTGGGCATATTATATGTTATGTTGAAAAAAAATCACAAAACAATTTCTAGACATTGTGTGGCTCTTTCACGTTTGAGTTTGTGAGTTTCCCCCCAAACTTTGTTTTCATTTAGAAATGTTTCTATTTCCCCATTTTTCTTTTATTTGTCTTCTTCACCCTTTTACACCCTAGTTCTAGCCTCAGTTTTACCCAAAGTTGATTTGAATTACACCAGATTGCAGCAAGCAGAGAAGGCGCAAATGGAAGCCGAAGATGAAGACAAGAAATATCTACAAGAGTGTCAGAGTAAATCCGACAGTCTGCAGAAACAAATCTCCCAAAAGGAGAAACAGCTGTGAGTATTTCACTCTTGGAAACAAATACTTGTATTAACATAATTTCCACTGCCGCTTTTTTGCACATCAAGATAGGATACCTATATTTTCGTTTAGTTAATGATTACAGCTAGTTTGTGGAGTTCTCCTTGGGAAAAAAAAGTTAGAAAACATAATTATGATAAAACCTATGTTTCCAGATACTGAGTGTAATAGGCCTTTATAACTCAAAGGAACTTATATTATCATAGAACATGATGTTTTATGAGAATATTTTTATTAGTACTTCATATGATAGATCTGTATATCACCAACTAGGAAGGATGTCAGTATATGTCATTGGACTGAAGAAAAAAACAAGTTGCAGATAGTATGTGAAATATCCCATTTTTTATAAAATTAAAACCATGTACATGTGTATATTTACATATACATAGAAAAGAGTTCAGGGGCACCTGGGTGGCTCAGTCGGTTAAGCGGCCGACTTCGGCTCAGGTCATGATCTCACGGTCCGTGAGTTCGAGCCCCGCGTCGGGCTCTGTGCTGACAGCTCAGAGCCTGGAGCCTGTTTCAGATTCTGTGTCTGCCTTTCTCTCTGCCCCTCCCCTGTTCATGCTCTGTCTCTCTCTGTCTCAAAAATAAATAAATGTTAAAAAAAAAAAAAAAGTTCAAAGAATTCAGATTCAGGTTCAAAGAATTCAGATTCACTCAGGGGAGTGATGGCAGATTAACAGGGGTATTTTAGTTTTTACTTTATAAACATCAGTATTTATTCCCCAGTAAGTATGTGGGGAAAAATTAACAACAATAGGAAATAGTTATGTATCATATTTAATAGATCATTAAGACTACATGCCATTTATGATGTGTAACTTGCTAAGCTGCAAGATTCAGTGATTGAAGTGATAAGTTCTTCCTCTAGTCTTGCTCATTTTCTAATAGTTCTGTCAGTTATCGAGAGGGCATTTCTTGAATATCCCATCTATAATTGTAGATTTGTGTATTTCTACTTTTAGTTCTATCAGTTTTGCTTCTTGTATTCTGATTCTGTTTGGTGCCAACACATTTAGGATTGCTGTGTCTTTTTGGCAAATTAATCTTTTTATCATTTTGTGATATGCCTCCTTGTCTCTGATAATTTTCTTTACAGGATATTAATAGAGCCACAGCTGCTTTCTTTTGATTAATGTTGTCATGTAGTAAACAAAAAATTAATGTTTGCATTTTTCAGTCTTTAAACTTTTGGTCTAATATTTATTATTATCAGTATATTTGAAGTAAGTTTCTCATTGTTCACGTTTTTTATCTGTTTTGACAATCTTTTTTTTTTTTTAAGTTTATTTTTGAGAGAGAGAGAGCATGCACATGTACAAGCAGAGAGGGGCAGAGAGATAATCCCAAGCAGGGTCCACAGTATCAGTGCAGAGCCAGACACAGGGCTTGATCCCATAAACTGTGAGATTATGACCTGAGCCAAAGTCAAGAGTTGGGTGCTTAGCTGACTGAGCCACCCAGGTGCCCCCTAACAATCTGTTTTAACGATGTATTTAGTCCATTTACATTTAGTGTAATTGTTGATATGAGAGCTTAAGTCTACTATTTTATTGTTTTTTTCTCATTCCTTTATTTCATTTTTCCTGCCTTCTCATGGGTTGAATATAACTTAGAATTCCTATTTATCTCTAGTGTTTTTAAGTGTATTCCTTTGTATAGATATTCTAGTGATTGCTCTACTTTCTTGTATGTTTGCAGCTTTTCACAGTCTACTGGTGTTTTACTACTTTGAATGAAGTGTGGAAGTCTTACCTCCACTTGGATCTTTTTATTCACTCCCCTTTATAATTTTTTTTTTTGAGAGAGAGAGAGCAGTGAGAGAGGGAGACACAGAATCTGAGAGAGGCCCTAGGCTCTGAGCTGTCAGCACAGAGCCGAATGCGGGGCTCAAACCCATGAACCGTGAGATCATGACCTGAGACAAAATTGGACGCTCAACTGACTGAGCCACCCAGGTGCCCCTATCCACTCCCTTTCATAACATAAATTGCTTAAATATTTTCCCTGCATAATATTGAGAACCACATCAGACAGTATTAGAAAGTTTTTATTAATTTTTTTAAGTAAACTCTAAGCCCAGCGTGGGGTTTGAAGTCACAACTCTGACATCAAGAGTTGCATGCTCTACAGCAGAGCTAGCCAGGTGCCCCTACATCAGACAATATTATAGTTTGTGCTTCAAGCCTGAAACATAATTCAGAAAACTCTTTATTATTTCTTCTTTACTCTTGATATTTTAAGTTTTCTTCTTTGTGTCTGGAGAACTACTTTTGCCATTCTTTTTAGGGTAGGTCTATTGGCAGCAAATTCTCTTAGTTGTTTTGTTTCCTCCCATCTGCAGTCCTGATTTCACCTTCATTTCTTTTTTTTTTTTTAATTTCTTTTTTTAATTTACATTCAAGTTAGCATATAGTGCAACAATGATTTCAGGGGTAGATTCCTTAATGCCCCTTACCCATTTAGCCCATCCCCCCTCCCATGACTCCTCTAGTAACTCTGTTTGTTCTCCATATTTAGGACTCTCTTATGTTTTTGTCCCCCTCCCTGTTTTTATATTATTTTTGCCTCGCTTCCCTTATGTTCATCTATTTTGTATCTTAAAGTCATAATATGAGTGAAGTCATATGATGTTTGTCTTTCTCCGGCTAATTTCACTTAGCATAATACCCTCTAGTTCCATCCATGTAGCTGTGTTTGGCAAGATTTCATTCTTTTTGATTGGCGAGTAATACTCCATTGTGTGTATATATACCACACCTTCTTTATCCATTCATCCATCAATCGGCATTTGGGCTCTTTCTATATTTTGGCTATTGTTGATAGTGCTGCTACAAACATTGGGGTGCATATGTCCCTTCCAAACAGGACATGTGTATCCCTTGGATAAATACCTAGTAGTATAATTGCTGGGTCATAGGGTAGTTCTATTTTTAATTTTTTGAGGAACCTCCATACTGTCTTCCAGAGTGGCTGCACTAGTTTGCATTCCCACCAGCAGTGCAAAAGAGATCCTCTTTCTCTGCATCCTCACCAACATCTGTTGTTGCTTGAGTTGTTAATGTTAGCCATTGTGACAGGTGTGAGATGGTATCTCATTGTGGTTTTCATTTGTATTTCCCTGAGGATGAGTGATGTTGAGCATTGCTTTATGTGTCGGTTGGTCATCTGGATGTCTTCTTTGGAGAAGTGTGTATTCATTTCTTTCGCCCATTTCTTCACTGGATTATTTGCTTTTTGGGTGTTGAGTTTGAAAAGTTCTTTATAGATTTTGGATACTAACTCTTTGTCTGATATGTCATTTGTAAATATCTTCTCCCATTCTGTCAGTTGCCTTTTAGTTTTACTGTTTGTTTCCTTCGGTGTGCAGAAGCTTTTTATTTTGATGAGGTCCCAATAGTTCATTTTTGCTTTTGTTTCCCTGCCTCTGGAGATGTGTTGAGTAAGAAGTTGCTGCAGCCAAGGTCAAAGACGTTTTTGCCTGCTTTCTCCTGGAGAATTTTTATGGCTTTCTGTCTTACATTGAGGTCTTTCATCCATTTTGAGTTTATTTTTGTGTATGGTGTAAGAAAGTGGTCCAGGCTCATTTTTTTACATGTCGCTGTCCAGTTTTCCCAGCACCATTTGCTGAAGAGACTGTCTTTATTCCATTGGATTCTTTCCTGCTTTGTCAAAGATTAGTTGGCCATACATTTGTGGGTCCATTTTTGGAACCATTTTGGTTCTCTATTCTGTTCCATTTATCTGAGTGTCTGTTTTTGTCCGCATACCATACTGTCTTGATGATTACAGCTTTATAATACAGCTTGAAGTCCGTCAGCTTCATTTCTGAAGGATATTTTCAGAATATCCTTAGAATTCCAAATTGACAGTTCTTTTCTTTCAGCACTTAAAAAGGGTTGAATATTTTCTTTGGTCTTCATAGTTTCTGATGGAAAACACTGTCATTTGAATCCTTGTTCCTTTACCCAAGATTATTTTCTTTTGGATTTATCCTTTTTGGGCTTTGGTCATCTTCTGTGTGTGTGTGTGTGTGTGTGTGTGTGTGTGTGTGTGTGTGTGTTTGTTTTTGAGACAGAGGCAGAGAATGAGCAGGGGAGGGACAGAGAGAGGGGGAGACACAGAATCCAAAGCAGGCTGCAGGCTCTGAGCTGTCAGCACAGAGCCCAAGGTGAGGCTTGAACTCGTGAACTGCGAGATCAGGACCTGAGCCGAAGTCTGACACTCAACTGATTGACCACCCAGGCACCCCATGGTCATCTTCTTGATACTACACTTTATCTTAGCTAAAAGGACAAGAAGCGATTGGTCAGCTTCTTGAATCTTTAGGTTTATCTTTGACAAATTTGGAAATTTTTAGGCATCTTTTTTCCTACATACATTTTCCAGTCCACCTGCTTTCTCTTCTCTGGAATTCTGATAACATTGAATTTTAGAATTTTTTTTTTTTTTATAGTCCTGTAAGTTTCTAGTTTATTTTTTCTTTCTTGTTCAAATTGGGTAATTTCTATTGTAGTGTTGTGTGTTTTGTTTCTCATTTTTAAGTAGACTCCATGCTCAACATGGGGCTTGAACTCACGACCCTGAGATAAAGAATTGCTTGTTCTACTGACCGAGCTGGCTGGGCACCCCTCTACGGTAGTGTTTTGAAATCCATTCTTTTATCATCATCTTCATTCTACTGAGCCCATTTAGGGTGGTTATTGTAGTTTTCAGTTCTAAGATTTTCATTTGAGTGTATTTTCTTCCTTCTTTCTCTCTTTTTTTGCTAAAGCTTCCTGTTTTGTTTCAGGTATGTTTTTAATTGGTCATAGGAGCATTTTTATGATGACTGCTTTGAAATTCTTGTCTAGAATTATCTGACATGGTGGCATCTGTTTTCTCTCATCCAAGTTGGGATTTTTCTTGGGTCTTGTTATGACAAATTTTTTTCAATTGCATTCTGGATGTCTTGAGAATTATGAGACTGCATCTAATTTAATTTTACATTTGAGCAGTTCTCCACTGACACCACACCAGCAGGGAGAAATATAGACACTGACTCTTTATACCAAGTGAGTATAGCAGAAGCCTAGGACCATTCTGGATGGGATAGAGAAGGGTGCCTAACTATGGGGAAAGGATTGAAATCTATGCTTTCCACTTACTCTCCACTGACACAGTGGAGGAGAGGAGTTGTGTCTTGTTACTATCAAGTAGGAGTGGAAGTCCAGGCTTTCCTCTTGGTCTCTGCTGGTACCATCCTGGAGGGGGAGAGTTAGAGGTATCTCATTACACTGGGCAGGGGTTGAAATTTAGGTTTTTCA
Source organism: Neofelis nebulosa (assembly GCF_028018385.1). NCBI lineage: Eukaryota > Metazoa > Chordata > Mammalia > Carnivora > Felidae > Neofelis > Neofelis nebulosa. Next base: position 34,079,504 of record NC_080794.1, on the reverse strand, counting down.
CTTGGCTTTCACTTACCCTGTGGTGAAAGTGAGAAATGCCTTGTTACTGATGTAGGAATAAAAGTCCAGGTTCCCCATATAGTCTCCACTAATATAAGGGTGGTAGACATCTCATTACTGCTGAGTGGTAGTGAAAGTCCAGGCTCCCCACTTAGCTTTTGCTGACAGTGGTTGGGGGCCTATGGTTTTCTCCACCTTCCACCTGCTCCACCCCCCGCCCCCAGAACAGGGTATGTATTGTCACAAAGGTTTCTATCATGCTAGGCTACCTCTTCCCGGTTCTTTAGCAAGAGAGAGGAGGCTTTTCTTGGGGCGTTTTTTTTGTAATCATGTTTTTAAAGTTCCTTTTAACCTACTACAAAAATAACATTTTTCTTATTCTGTAGAATAAGGCTTTAGGCCAAGGAGTATCACCTTAGTTGAAAACTTGCATCATTTGTACATTATGAAACTGAAACCCATCCCCCAAAACAAAAACACTCAGTAAACAAACATTTTCTCTTAATTTTAATACTTCCATAAAAGGATAGCTAGCATTTTCAGGGCTCCCTTGGCAACAAAAATCACAAGAAGCATTTAATTCATCAGGTTTCTTTCTTTCTTTCTTTTTTTTTTTTTAAATGTTTATTTACTTTTGAGAGAGAGGGAGAGACAGAGCTCAGAGCTCAAGCAGGGGAGGGGCAGAGAGACACAGAATCCGAAGCAGGCTCCAAGCTCTGAGCTGTTAGCACAGAGCCCAACGCCAGCTCAAACCCATGGACTGTGAGATCATGACCTGAGCTGAAGTCGGATGCTCAACTGACTTAGCCACCCAGGAGCCCCTCAGTCATCAGGTTTTTTAATGATGTGAAATGTTTTGTTGTGTAAGCCTGTGCCCTACCAAATGAAAAACATGAAAAGCAAGACTGGAACACTTTTGCCAGTCACTAGAATACAGTTTTAAAACCCTGGTACTCTGTGTTACTGAATCACTTAGACAAATCTGATCTTTATCTGCATTGATGCAGCTATTCCTTGACCAAAGGATGATCCAATTAACACTGTAGGGACCTGGCCCTTCCCTATAGGGCTAACCTATTCAATAAGTCTTGGGTACAACTGTAGAGAGATGTTTGTTTCTGCTGAAGCCATGAAAGTAAGTTTGTCTCTCAGTTGGTGACATTTTGGTAGAGTATGAACATGTGAACATGTGACATTTTGGTAGAGTATGAACATGTGAGCAATTTGGTAGAGTGTGAACAATTTGATTGTCCCTGATGGCTTAAAAAATTGAAATGGTGGGGTGCCTGGGTGGCTCAGTCGGTTAAGCGTCCGACTTCGGCTCAGGTCATGATCTCACGGTCCGTGGGTTCGAGCCCCGCGTCGGGCTCTGTGCTGACAGCTCAGAGCCTGGAGCCTGTTTCAGATTCTGTGTCTCCTTCTCTCTGTGACCCTCCCCCGTTCATGCTCTGTCTCTCTCTGTCTCAAAAATAAATAAACGTTAAAAAATTGAAATGGTTGGGGCGCCTGGGTGGCACAGTCGGTTAAGCGTCCGACTTCAGCCAGGTCACGATCTCACGGTCCGTGAGTTCGAGCCCCGCGTCAGGCTCTGGACTGATGGCTCGGAGCCTGGAGCCTGTTTCCGATTCTGTGTCTCCCTCTCTCTCTGCCCCTCCCCTGTTCATGCTCTGTTTCTCTCTGTCCCAAAAATAAATAAAAAACGTTGAAAAAAAAATTTTTTTTTTTAAAAAATTGAAATGGTTTCTGTAGAAATGGGCAGCTGGGACTGTGTCCAAGAAAAACAAATTCCCATTTTGGAGAAGTAACTTTATTGATTTCTGACTATGAAAATATTACATGCTGTTGGTTAAATGTAAGAAAATATAGAAAAATGTGAAGAAGATAAAAATTAGAGCAAACTTTTTTAACATTTGGTGAGTATCCTTTTTTCTGGTATGCATAGATGTTTTTTATGTTTTTTAGACAGGATCATGCTACATGCTCCTTAGTATTTTGTTTATTGCATTTACTATGTCATGGACATTGTATCATATCAATTAACGTAGGCCTATACCATCATATCAGTTAACCTGAAGGAATCCTTTAGCCTGAAAAATTGTGCTTAATTCTCTGAATTTACAAATCTTTGATTATTGGTGAGATCCTTTTATATATCTTTATTTTGTTAGTTACCAGCTCCTATCATCTACTTTTTTCCCTTGGGGTGTTCAGCTTATTAATATTTATTTGTAAGAGCCCTTAATGTATTGGGGCGCCTGGGTGGCTCAGTCAGTTAAGTGTCTGACTTTGGCTCAGGTCACGATCTCGTGGTTTGTGAGTTCGAGCCTCATGTCAGGCTTTGTGCTGCAAGACTGCTTTGGATTCTGTGTCTCCTTCTCTCTGCCCATCACCTGCTCACACTCTGTCTCTGTTTGTCTGTCTCCCTCTCTCAGAAGTAAATAAACCTCAAAAAACATTAAAAAAAAACTATGTATTTACTCTGGGTATTTCACAGACAGTGAAATGTTTTCTAAGTTTACTGTTTTTAAACTTTGTTCATAGTGGTTTTTTCATTTAGATATTTAAAATATTCATGTAGTTGTATTTTTCCTTTTTTCTTCCTTTATGGTTTCCAACTTTGGTGGTCAACATGTGTTTTGACAATATATTTATAATAACTTAACATTTTTTTCCCTTGCTTTTTCTCTCAGTCTTTTTCTGATTCTGGATGATGAGGCCACTCTGTAGTTCAGTTACTTCACTTTTAGTAACATAAACCTGTTTCTGTATTCTTTTTTTTCCCTTTTAATTGATTTATCTATTTTTGAGAGAGCGAGAGTGGGGAGAGCAGAGAGAGAGAGAGAATCCCAAACAGACTACACGTTGCCAGTGCGGAGCCTGATGCAGGGCTTGAACTCATGAACCGTGAGATCAGGACCTGAGCTGAAATCAAGAGTCGGACGCTTAACTGACTGAGCCATCCAGGCGTCCCTGTATTCTTTTTGAATGTATAGTGAAATAGTATTTATAAACAATTTGTAAATTCCATTTAGAGGTATCTCTTCTCTTCATCCTGAATTATAAAATCTGAAATTTACTTCACTGAGAAATAATGTGGCTGTGGATGGAAATGCTAACTTTATGAAGAAACAAAAGTAATCAAAATATTAACACAAGAATATTAAAATGGTGTAATATTGTGATAGTGTCAATATTATGATATGTTGGAATTAAAATTTAAAGTATTAGAAACTGTAGCATTATCAGCATATGCCTCATCTGTAATAACTACTTATGAGCAATAATTTTCAAAATGATTTCTTTTCGGTATCTAAAATGTAGGAGTTTGACTACTTTTGTTTTGCCAGCTAGTACCTATTAGAATGATTAGGTGGTGTTTCAGATGTGAATTGGCATTTCCAGGCAGTATGGATTTCCCCTCAGTGTCTCCTTGGTCTTAGATTTGTCTTGTAATTGGTCAGCTTTCAGCAGTAGTCTGTAAAGTAACACTTTGTATGAGGGTTGATTTTTCTGTGACTGATGTTAAATTGCTTTACTGGTGGCTGTACTTCTTATATCAGAAATATAGTTTGTTGTAAAATTTTCCCATGGCACAGAAATGTAAATAATTAAAACCTCACATTTTTCTCCTTGATTCCGTTCCCCAGATGTAACTAGTTTTAATCGTGTGATATGCCCTTCCAGGCATTTTCTGTGTTCTTACAGTACTTATGTTTACAGAATTGAAAAATGACATAAATTATTATTTAGCAAGGAGTTTTTGTGGTTGGCAAATAAGTTGATACCTTGGGATCAAAAAACCCTGTGCTGCTGAACTTATTTACCAAAAAATATTTATGAAAGAAAATACCTGAAGAAATGCACAAAAGTGAAAACAATCAACCAAAAAGATGCTGTTACTAAAGAGTACAAACAACTCTCGTGTGATAAATAGCACTAAGCTTCTGTGTATTTGTCATTCAAGGGTGCAACTGGAAACTGATTTGAAGATTGAGAAGGAATGGAGGCAGACTTTGCAGGAAGATCTTCAAAAGGAGAAAGATGCCTTATCTCATCTTAGAAATGAGACCCAGCAAATCATTAGTCTTAAAAAAGTAAATGGTGGTAAAACTTTTAAAAATGATATCTTTGAAAACTAAGTTACTTAAAAGGAGAAATCATAATTTATATTTATACCAAAGAGACAGAATATACTAGTCATCTTTAAAAATACCAATAAGAAGTGGCTCTTGGCTGACTCGGTTGGTAATATATGCAACTCTTGATCTTGGAGTTGTGAGTGCGAGCCCCACGTTGGTTGGAGAGTTTACTTAAAAAACACAAAACCAGTAAGGAGATTAAATGAATGTGAAATAGGTGATATTTGATGGAGCAGCGATGAAAGAACTTGGACATAGAGTTCTACTTTTTATAAAAAACTAAAGGATATGTGTTCCTAATTATTGGTATGTATACAATTTGGAGTTTCTTGTTTATTTCCTTTAAATTGCATTTTCTCTTTTTATTGTTTTGAAGGAGTTCCTTAACATCCAGGATGAAAATCAGCAGTTGAAAAAAGTACATCACGAACAGGAGCAAGCTCTTCAAGAACTTGGCAGCAAACTTAGCGAGTAATTTCTCCTTTTTTTCTTCACCTCTGTAATCATTGACTTGTATAAAGGTATGAATGAGTGTGCCAAACCAAATAGGAAGAAAAGTTTAAATGTAGAAAAGAAAGATATGAACTATTAAGGAAAATCAAAACCAAACAAAAACCTTAAGGATAAACATGCAAGACTGTGGATTGGAGGGATTTTGTTAAAAGTTGTGTTCAGTTTAGTAAATTTAGCTCTAAACATTTCCTGTAGATAAAAGTTAAGACTCTAATTTCTTCAAATTAGAGAATTCAGAAGTCCATTTAATATATTTTTCCCAGAAAAACAGAAACCAAATTTCCAAACTATCTGGAGAGATCTTCTTCAGACTGTTTTGAGAAGGAGTTAACATTGTGAGGAGTGGAGAGTGTTTTATGCTAGATTTGGGGCTTAACTTCATACAGCAAGGTTGGTTCTGTTGCAGTGAAGTGTTACTGGGTTCCTAGAAAGACAAGAAGGAGAAATGTTGTTCTTTCTCACACCTTCCTCGTTGTTCCGTGTAGTCTGTGTTTTGGGTTAGCAGCTTCATCTTTGTGCCCTGATAGAACATACTGCCAAGTATCTGAGATAAGCTCTAGAAGGTTTAATTTAGTATTAAATGTATCACTGCCATGTAAAAAAAAAAAAAAAAAAAAGTGTCACCTTTTTTAACACCGAAGAGTAAGAGTAAGAAAGCTACAGTGCCCGTAATCTTGTCACCTATGTAAATCCCTTTGATGTTTTATATGGTTAGGAAGTTAGTACACCTTAGAACAAAACTGTACCTGAGCATCTCGGCCTTTATGTGGATGTGGTTAGTTACATATATGTACCTATATATCATTTGTAAAAATTAAACTCAATAGAAATCATAACTAGAATGGAGACTTCATTGCTAAAGATGAGATTTCTTTAAGAAGTCTTGAAACCAGTTTCCGGTTGCCACAGGAAAGAGTAGTTCACTAAAACCACTAAAGGAAATACCAGTTTTCAAAAAGATAAAGCTGTTGGGGCACCTGGCTGGTTCAGTTGTTAGAGCACGAGGCTGTTGATCTCAGGGTCATGGGTTTGAACCCACGTTGGAGGGTAGAGTTGGCTTAAAAAAAACAAAGATAAAGCTATTTTTGTTTCTATCAATTCAAAGAACAATTTGCATTGTGACTCTGATAAGCAAGATTTCAATTCTAATCTGGCATCCACCTAGTGAGCACTTTGACTCGGACCCTATGCTAAGTGTTTATTACTTTATTTCCCATATATTTGTTTGACAAATATTAAGCTTGTATTATGTGCCAGGCACTATTCCAAGTGCCAAGTACTCAGCAATGTACAATCCCCACAACAAAAAAATACTTTTATTAGGATCATAAAGGCTTAATATTAAAACAGATTAGAATAGGGGTGCCTGGGTGGTTAAGCATTGGACTTCAGCTCAGGTCATGATCTGCTGGTTTGTAAGCACGAGTCCCGCTTTATGTGAGCCCTGCTTGTGCGCTCTTTCTCTCTCCCTCTCCCTCCCTCCCCCTCTCCCCTCTCTCCCTCTCCCCTTCCTCTCTCCCCTCCCTCTCTCCCTCTCTCTTTCTGCCCCTTGCTCACCTGTGCACACACACTCTCTCTCTCAAAAAAAAACCCAAAAAACCAAAAAAACCCCAAAACAGATTAGAATAGTAAAATGGGAATAACTTTTCACCCATCTCCCATGCAGTGCTAAAGACTGTGGAGTTGTAAACTCATGATCATTTGAATGTTCAGATAGCTGAATTCATCACTTTTTTTCTTTTGAAGATTTTATTTTTAAGTAATCTCTATACCCAATGTGGGGTTTGAACCTATAACCCTGAGATCAACAGTTGTGTGCTCTACTGACTGAGCCAGCCAGGCGCCCCTGAATTCCCTTTTTTCCCCCCTTTTTCCTTTAGACTGGTTCATTGTTTCTCAAATTTTATTTTGCATGAATATTACTGCTCAAAGTTGGATATACTCAACAATCTATACTGAACTTTATGGGCTATTTAAGGAATTTTCAAGAGTTATTTTGACTAGGTTTTTTTGCATGTACGGACTGCATGTCTAACCCCTGTGTAAACTACTGTATGCATGTTCTTCTGAAGTTTGTGGGTTTTTGTTTTTTTTTTTTGTCTTTTTAGGAATATATTAGACGTTTTTCTGTATCAGTACATACTGATATTCCATAGGATGGATGTGCTATAATTGAAACTGTTTCTAATTTTTTTCTTTTATAAATGATACTGCTGTGAACATCCTTGTATGTGCATGTTGATATCTTGATATACTTAAAAAAATTTTTTTAATGTTTATTTATTTTTGAGAGAGACAGAGACAGAATGCGAGTGGGTTAGGGGCAGAGAGAGAGAGAGAGAGACACAGAGTCTGAAGCGGGGCTTGAAGTCACAAACTGTGAGATCATGACCTGAGCCGAAGTCAGAAGTTCAACCGACAGAGTCACCCAGGCACCCCAATATACTTTAATGAGGATATCTGAAGAGTAATTTCCTAGAGGTGATTGCTGCCCCAGAAAGAATGTGCTTTAAAAAATTCTGGTCATAACAAAACATCCTCCATCCAGTAGTAGGAGAGAATGCCTGTTTTTGCCGCTTTGACAGTTGAAATTCTTGTTTTAATTTGTGTTTCTTTAACCAGAAGCAAGGTTGAGCATCTATATTTATTTTTTAAGTAATCTCTATTGCCAATATGGGGCTTGAACCCATGACCCTGAGATCAAGAGTCATATGCTCCACCGACTGAACCAGCCAGGTGCCCCTGAGTATCTGTATGGATTTGTATTGCATTTGTATTTATAGTTTATTGCCTGTTCATATCTTTTACATATTTTTTGGTTGACTTGCTCATTTTTTTCTTACGGGATTTTAAAAGTTGTACACGGTGTACATCTTTTTTTTTTACCAGTTTGTCTTTTGTCCTTTTACTTCATTTATGATACATTTTTTTCTCATTAATCTTCAGATTTTTGTGGCGCAGATTTATTAGTTTTCCTCTACTGTTTCTGGGACCATAGTTCATAAGACATGGGTAGGGCCCATTTTGAGTCAGAACTTATTTTATCTTTCTCAACTGTTGTCCTCTGAGTGGCGAGAATAATTTATCGGGGCTGGATGAGGTGCAGTGGCCCCTGTGAGTTTCCCTGTACCAGTTTATCTGTGAAATGCCTGTTCTCTTCATCCTCCTACTCCTGTGATTAGAAGCTATCAGATTGAAATTAAGTAAAAACTGATTCCTCCCTGATACACAGGGCAATGAGTATTTGTTACAAAATTTGTTGATGAGGGAGGGACTGAGGTTGGATCAGTACTTTATAATCTTTGCTTCTATTTCACCAGAAGCCTTTAGGCTATATATAGACCATTTGAGTATTATTTAAAATGGGGAGTGGGAGGAGAAAGGTCATTTGGAATAATAGGAACCAAATTTAATTTTGTGTAAAAGTTATATTTCAGGAAGAATAGTTTTTATTTATTTTAAGTTTATTTGAGAGACAACATGAGTGGGGGAGGGGCAGAGAGAGAGAGAGAGAGAGAGAGAAAGAGAATTTCTCCCAAGCAGGATCCATGCTGCCATCGCAGAGCCTGACATGGGGTTCGAACTCATGAACCCATGAGATCATGACCTAAGCCAAAACCAAGAGTTGGATGCTTAACTGACTGAGCTACCCAGGCGCCCCTGGAAAGAATAGTTTTTAAACTTAACATTCAATCATTTTCTAATTATTTCTAATTATGAGATTTTAAACTTAAAATTTACTATTCATTAGTATTCATCTACCATTTACCAGCTTTGTGATTTAGGATTATTTAACCCCTTTAAGCCCACTTCTACATTTGTAAATTGGAGAGCTGTAAAATCCCCAAAGGGTTCTTTTTCTAATTAACTGAGAATAAATATGTGAAAGCAGCTAGCACAGTGCCTTTGCTTATCACAACTGGAGTATCATTTTCTTGTCAGATGAGGTTGGATGGGAAAATTACTCTCTAGTGCTCGCTTTCTGAACCTATGATTTTAAATGTAAATGATTAATTTTAACTAGAAAAATACTTTCACTAATGAAATATTTACTCCTATTGGCTTCTTATTGAAGGATTCTTTAAAATAATTTTTGATAGATTTTGAAAGGTTTTAAATGTCCTGAGTGAATTATAGTTGTAGAGAGACTAATTTGAGGGTTGAACAAAATGAAGATAAACTTCATATTTGAAGAAAACGTGGAGCATGAAATGTCAGGGTGGAGTATACAAGGAAGAGAATGTAAACTAATATATCTGTGTTATAATGGCTGAGTTTAAAATAAATGAAGGGTCACCTGAGTGGCTTGGTTGAGCGTCTGACTTCAGCTCAGATCATGATCTCACAGCTTGTGAGTTCAAGCCACGCATCAGGCTCTGTGCTGACAGCTCGGAGCCTGGAGCCTGCTTCAGATTCTGTGCCTTCCTCTCATTCTGCCCCAACCCACTTGCATTCTGTCTCTGTCTCTCTTAAAAATAAACATTAAAAAAAAATTTTTTTTAAAATACATGAAGGGTGATAGCTAACTTTCCCTTTAACCTCACCAAGGCCTACATTCCAACAAGAATTTTTAGTTTAAGAAAAGAAAATTTCCAGGACTCTTCCAAATGTAGTATTCTGTAAATGATATTCTTTCCACGTAAACAAACTTACAGATTTGTTTTCTTTCCTCACAAGCAGAGGTTTTGGGATTATCAGAGGCTTGTGGAATTTATGGATGTTTTCCTCTAGTATCGTAATCGTGTCATAATCGATTGTGTCACATTTGTTACAGTCTCCTATCTGATTTTGGCCCTTCTCTGTGCTGTCTTCATGCCATGGTCAAATATATTTCACACACTTTAAATTCTTGTTCCTAAATGAAAGCTAATTAAAATGTATAATATAGACATCTGTTTCCTCCCTGTCCAGGACAAAGAGGACATGTTCTTGTACATTGCTTTTATTGGAACTGTAACTGATACTCCTTTCTTCGGGATACTTTGGCAGTTCGTATCAGAGGGGGACAATCTTTACGGTGTCTCTCTCTATATATAGTCCATGTCTGTGAACGAAGGCATTCATAACGATTTATGCAGTGAATGCCATTAGGCTGCTTTCATTCCATATTCAATTTTTCTGTGTAGCACAGTTGCTGTTTTGGCCATGATTCCCATCAGCATTAATTTTGTTCAGGCACATTTTGTAGATGTGAACTCAGCCAAGAAAATTTTAGTATTGTGTTTGTACTTTTAAGCTGTGTAATTTTACATTGATTATTCCCATTGTAAAAGTGTGAACTGGGTAAAAAACTAACATTTTTGTTTTTATGTGTTGAACAAAGCATTTGTAGTATGAAGCAAGTTCCTAATGTTCTACCTCAGGAGCAGAGATGTTAGTTCATGGACCTTTTGATTCAGTAATTTCATTTATAAGTTATCCTGAGAAAAATAATAAAATATTTTTGTCATTCCAATTTTAATGAACAATTTTTGTGGCAAAGAATTTGAAACAAGTTGAAAGTTCAACAGTAGATAATTATATAAACTACTTTATATTTTTCATTGTTTACGACGTAACCACTTAAGATAATGATGTGGCAGATACTTAATAACAGTCAGCTCTCAGCCTTTCAGGATATATTATTACCTGAAAAGAGCTGTTTATGGAAAATTATATAACTGATGGTTCCATTTAAAATATGTACATACTCATCTCCTCAACATGTAGATTATTGTCTCTTGGTGGTGGGATCACAGATAATCACTGCTGTTTGTAATCTGCATGTTCATTAACATGTGTTTTCAAAAGGTGAAAAGTATCACAACTCTATTTTCCTTAATATTTCTATTCTTATCATTCTTTTGCACCTGGTAGAGAAACGGTGTGCGTAATGGTTAGCATGTGGGCTCCAGCTTTATGGAGACCAGGGTTTGAATCCTGCCTTGCGCAGTTACTACCTCTGTGACCTCTTACGGGGGTGAAACCTCATTAGGCTTCACCTTATTGATCTTTATTGTTGTTGTTGTTTTTAATTGATCTTTAAAATAGGGTTTTGTTTTTTTTTAAGATTAAATGAGTATATGCATGTGAAGTTTATAGCAAGGTGTCGGGCACACATAAGCCTACAATAAATGATAGCTTTTATTAATATTGTCATAACCACATGAAAATGCCAATATTCTTCTGTTAAAGCAATTTTTAAATTTAAAAAGGACATTTTTGCTTTAGGAAATTTAGAAAACACAGGAAAACAAAATATAATTCTAGTCAAAGATGATTAGAATCATGTATGTACAACTTTGTATTCTTTGAAAACCCAATACCTTAATAATGAATTGTTGGATGTTCTATATTTAATGTATTTACTGAAATATGGATCTATTTTATAATCTTTTTAGATCAAAACTTAAAATAGAAGATATAAAAGAAGCCAACAAAGCACTGCAGGTGAGTAGGAAGTGTCTTCCTCAAGTAGGGAAGTATAGATATATGTGACAGTCTCCAACAGAAGGTAAAAAAAGTCCTGTATGAATCTAAGGTATTGTAATCGAGTCCCACGATGTATAGAGGCAGAAGCACTAAACAGGGAGCTGGGATGATGGGGATCCAGCTCCTCCCTATTATTCCTCTAGAATCAATAATCATGTTGGAAATGACCTTGGAAATAATTTTATCTACTTTCCTACAAAGCACGGCATGACAAAGTGAAACAGTCTTTGACTTTGAGCTCGAGTTCCTATCCTGGTCTGTTACTTATCAGGTTTTGACCTTCAACAAGTCATACCTTTATGGAGTCTGTTTTCTCTTCTGAAATGGCTGGTGAAATGGCCTTATGATTTTGCATGGCTTTGCTTTGAATATTGAGGTTAATATGTGTGAAAAGTGATTAGTACAGTCTATCAGTATATGATTCTGAATGTGTCTGGATACAGGAATCCCTTCTACAACACAGGAGAAAAATGGTCTCTCTGTGAGTACTTCAGTGAGATTGCCTCCTACCACATAGCTTCCCATTTTTTTAATTATTGTTTTTTTTAATGTTTATTTACTGTTGAGAGACAGAGACAGAGAGAGACGAGCCTGAGCAGGGGAGGGGCAGAGAGAGGGGAGACACAGAATCTGAAGCAGGCCCCAGGCTCTGAGCTGTCAGCACAGAGCCTGACACAGGGCTTGAACCCACAAACCGCGAGATCGTGACCTGAGCCGAAGTCGGATGCTTAACCAACTGAGCCACCCAGGAGCCTCATAGCTTCCCGTTTTTAAAAAGTTATTTATTTTAGGAGCCCTTGGGTGGCTCAGTTGATTAAGTGTTTGACTTGTGATTTCAGCTCAGGTCATGATGTCATGGTTTGTGAGTTTGAATCCCATGTTGGGCTCTGTGCTGACAACGTGGAGCCTGCTTGGGATTCTCTCTCTCCCTCTGTCCTTCCCCTGTGCATGCTTTCTCTTTCTCTCTCTCTCAAAACAAAATAATACACTTAAAAAAAATTAAGTAATCCCTACACCCAGTGTGGGGCCTGAAGTCACAACCACAAGGTCAAGAGTTGCATGCTCCTCTGACTGAGCCAGCCATGTGCCTCCATTTTGTTTTTTATCAAAAAACATGAAAATGTTACATGTAAATAATTTAAAAGGTAAATTAGTGCTAGGAGGACTTAAAAAAAAATAGTAGCAGTCTCTTGTTCTTCACCCCCTTATCCCTTATCCACCCTAGCTCCTGCCACCTGAAGGGAGCTACTCTGAATTCTCTTGGTTATTTCTTCTGGCACTTATCCCCCTATTTCTAAATAATATGCAGTATAATTCACTCATTTATTTAAGACCTATTTTAGATATATATTATTATTTATTTCTTTGAGAGAGAGACAGACAGACAAAGAGAATATCCCCAGCAGGCTCCACGCTGTCAGCACAGAGCCCAAAGCGGGGCTTCAAAACGAACCATGAGATCATGACCTGAGCAGAAACCAAGAGTCAGGTGCTTAACCAACTGAGACACCCAGGCGCCCCTATATTAGACCTGTCTATTGCCTGGTTAACATGGTAGATGAGGAGCATTTGCTCACTCTCACCTTGGTCTGTTTGCTCTTCATCGTCCTCCCAATATAATTAAGTAAAAGTTTCTGTAGAATTCATTTACTGGATATGCTTTATTATGGCTATTGAAATATTCTTTGTTGGGCCATGTGGTATATATTGTGACTATATTTTTTCTTGAACTACTTTTTTCCTCTGGAGTTAATAATTGCCTTAAAAGTTTTGTTGTATTTGAACATCAGAGTTTGCTCATACCTTTAAACACCTCTATAATATGCTTGATAAAAGTTTTCCACATGGTAAAATGAATCAGGTAATTATTTAATTTTTTTTTTTCCTTGGAGTCCTCCCTCCTGGAGTTCTTTGCTCTCCTGCTCCAGTCTGGTCTGGTTAGCCCTGTCTTGACATTTTCCTTTTCTTCCATTCTCAGAATTCCCTTTACCCTTCTTGAATGTTAGAGCTCCTGTTACCTGAACCCCTTAACTTCTTTCTTGGTTTACTCCCTTGTTTGGGACAATGCATTCTTTGATAGCTTCCTGGAAAATGTTGAATGAAGGTCAATGTTTTAAGAATTTGTGCATCTGCATAGATGCCTTTTATTTTGCTCTCACATTTTTTTGGACGGGTATGGGTGTCTGCCCAACTGTCATTATTTAAACTCTGCAAAATTTTTTTTCATTATGACACATACCATGTATATAACTGTATTCATACAACTTAAAAACGATGGCATACTCTGTGACTTAGTTTATAGGGAGATTACATTCTCCTCTTTACAGTAGTAATTCTCTATTTTGTGTTAACCACTGTTGTTTTTCTTTATAGTTTTATCATTCTTGTCTATCTTTATAAAATATCTAGATTTTTGTTTTTGTATACATATGAAAATGGATTTATTTATATGTGACTTAATTTTTCTTGTCCTTGCTGTTGACCTGTTGATTGGGTCTGGGAGGGCTGTCCTCCAGTTTCTTACATTCTGGATTTTATCTGCCATTTCATAGTAGCAAACTTGTTCCTCTGTCCTCTTATTGCTGTAAACTGGAAGTTAAACCTAAAAGGCTTGGTTAGATTCTGGTGCAGACTTCTCTGAGAATTTTTATCCCTGCTACCATATTTTTAATATTCAACAGGCCTTATTTACTCATTTTTCCTTTTAAAATTAGCAATCTGCATTTTATCTCTGATGATATTCATTATAGTTTCTTTAAAGTTTTCTTTTGCTACTGCCATTCTGTCTTCGGAATTCCCTTCTTGGGTTTGTTTCTTTGGCTGAAGTACGTCCTGCCTGTCATTCCTTAAATGTTGGAATATCCTCCCATCTCAATAAAGGCACAAAAAATCTTGGAAGTCCTGTGTGTGTTGGCCGGGCGGATGAGAGTGGGTTGTTACAGACCGGTAAGCCTCACCATTGAGAAATCTGTTAACTCACAAACTGTTGGCCACCCTCTCCAAATTATGTTAATATCTATAGGACTTTTCTCTGGGGCAATTGAGTTTCTCCAGAGAAGGATCCTCTAATATCCTGTCTTGGGGGTGTAAGTTGGGCAGCTGACATTTTGGAATTGGACAGAGAATAATGGCCATGTTTACAGAATGATAGCTTCTAGTTTTGGCTCTGCTTGAAAACTGCTGTTTCCTTGAGGAGGCAACTTCAGCTCTCTGGACAAGTTTTCACATCTGTAAAATGGGAATGGAGTTGCTAATCTCTGAGGTCCCTTCCAGCTGATGCACAAGGCTTGCCCTGCAGTGTACACATACAGCCTTTCTATTTGGGAGACAGGCAGGGTGAATTCAGTCAGATTAAAATAAGATTGGAAGGCCAAGCTCTGATGTCAGAAAGATTAATTCTGAACCTAATGATGCTGCTTTGAAACCTGCTTCACACCAGGCTTGCCATCCCTTAAGGTATAGCTGGGCAGGAAGCAAATCTGCTTCCACCAGGTGACTTTTGGACATTTGGGAAGTCACTTTCCTTTTTAATGGCATTCATCAAGTTGCATTGGATTGTTATTTTAAATGTTTTCTTTTTTATTTTTGAGAGAGAGCATGAGTGGGGAAGGGGCAGAGAGAGAGAGGGAGACACAGAATCCAAAGCAGGCTCTAGGCTCCAAGCTGTCAGCAAAGAGCCTGATGCTGAGCTCGAACCCACGAACCACGAGATCATGACCTGAGCTGAAGTCGGATGCTTATCTCATCTTGCTTTAAAAAAAAAATTCTACAATTCAAATCATTTAAAAAAATTTTTTAAATATTTATTTTTGAGACAAAGCACAAGTAGGGGAGGGGCAGAGAAAGAGACACACTCAGCATCCAGAGCAGGCTCCAGGCTCTGAGCTGTCAGCTCTAGTCAACACGGACTAGAGCTCACGGACCGTGAGATCATGACCTGAGCCAAAGTCGGACTCTCAACTGACTGAACCACCCAGGTGCCCCCAAGTCATTTGATTCTTTACTGGTATTTGATAGTAGCTCTCCAGGTTTTTTTCTTTTCTCTAGCTTACTTTAAGAATATATAACATATACATGTAATACATATGCAAAATATGTATTAACTGTTAATTCGTAATGGTTCTGGTCAACAGGTTTTTAAATGTAGTTACACTTTGGGGGGTTCCAGTTACACGTGGATTTTTTGCCTCTGTGGTGGATCGGCACCTCTAACCCCCAATTTGTTCAAGGATCTGCTTGGTTCTTTGGCATTGTGCCTTAGTCTGGGCTATTTTAAAAAGGAACATGTGGTGAGATTAATCAGAAGCACTCAAGTATCTTCTCATTATAAAGCTGGCATCATCTAACAAAGTTGCTTTTGTAGGGAAAAAATGTTCTTAGCCAGGGTCTTGGATGGGTTAAGAATGGGTCAATTTAGAAATTTCAGGTGTCAAGTTAACTCTCACCGGTTAAAGACTACTTACATACATATTCTACTTATCTACACAGTAGCTATTAAATTTGTTATATAACTTAAGGGAAATTAAGTCATATAAAACAATGTAAGGTGGTATCTAAAATGACAACTTCAAACGTGATTTCCAAATTCTCTTCAAATTTAAGGACTTATGGTGGTATATGGTATACATTATGCCAAACTCATGCATTTCATAGTGAAAATGTATCCTTATTGTTGGACTAGATAATGTCCAAGGTTTTTTCTTTTTTTTTTTTCATGTTAGTTTTGAGAGAGGGAGAGACAGAGTGCAAGCTGGGGAGGGGCAGAGAGAGAGAGGGAGACAAAGAATCCGAAGCAGGCTCCAGGCTCCGAGCTGTCCGCACAGAGCCCGACACGGGGCTCGAACTCACAAACCGTGAGATCATGACCTGAGCCAAAGTCGGATGCTTAACTGACTGAGCCACCCAGCCAGGCGCCCCGGTTTTTTCTTTCTTAAAGTGAACTCCCATCAATAGATTTAAAAACAAAAATCATGGAAATGTCCACATACAGTTGTACAGAGAAGTTAACCCAGTTTCAATATTTAACAATATATTGCTATTCTTGTTTTATTTATATTCAACCCCTACCCCTTCTTCCTTATCCAGATTATTTTGAAGCAAATCCCATACTTGTTTATCTCTCCAACTATTTCAGTATTTCTATATATTCCTACAAGAGGTTCTTGGTTGAAAATGTTTTCACATGTAATTTTTATTGTTAACACTTTGAGCATTAATATGCACACTTCTTCCTACTAGGGACTGGTTTGGTTGAAAGACAAAGAAGCAACACATTGTAAACTTTGTGAAAAGGAATTCTCGCTCTCCAAGAGAAAGGTAAGGGAGATAGATAGGAAGTGAATCCAAAAGCTTTGGTGCAAACATGTGTTCTAATTTTATTCATTCTTTGATTTTTCCATTTAATAGCACCACTGTAGAAACTGTGGGGAAATTTTCTGTAATGCTTGCTCTGACAATGAACTGCCGTTGCCTTCTTCACCAAAGCCAGTACGGGTTTGTGATTCCTGTCACGCATTGCTGATCCAGAGATGCTCATCTAACTTGCCATAAAACTCCAGAACTAAGTCCTTATGTATGAAAGTACCTACAATGGATGGTTAATGTATGAACCTGCATACGCTGTGTTTAGACAGTCCTTCTTAAGCAGCTTTCAGATGGTATTGGTTATCAGTTTTATCTTCCACACATTCATGGGAATTAGAAGCTATAGAATAGCTCATTGTTATTCAAGAACTTTCAACAGGGCATGCTTTAAAATAACTTTAGCTTAATTCCTCATTAACTTTTAACGCCATTTAAATCATGTAACTTTTAATGCCATTTAAAAGGCCAGATAACAAAGTTCACACACACACACACGCACACACACTTGCCTTATTTTGTAAAGGCCTTCTGTAAGGGTGCAGATTAATTCTCCAGATTGTCAAATTGGCATTTGATGATGCCTGTAGTTTTAATGCACTTTAAAGCTTCACAGTTCTCAGAGAAAGATCAGAAATACATTGGACTTTTTGCAAGTATTAATATTCCAACTCAAGACTTTTCCTTAGCTTGCAAAGATTTCAACCTTAACTTTGTCCTTTCTGCCCTACTTCATTTGCCCGTCTTGCATTAGAAAAGGCCAGTACTTTATCCTATAGAATTTCCTTTTGGTCATCCTCTAATCATTAATGTATTTATTAGTACTTCTCAGATACAGTGGTTTAAAGAGGTATTTATTTTACCTCAGTTTTTTCCTTTGAAAGGAAGTTAAAACTTACCCTCCTTTACCTTTCTTTTTACCAAAAAAAGAAAAAAGTTCTTACAGATCTTTCCATACGCTATACCTGCTAACACTGCTAGTTTTTTCAGGGAGGGCTCATACTTCTTTCAAAAGAAAAATCTGTCCCCAGAAGGTTTATTAATAGTAAGGGATTACAAGCTCCTGATTGGTTCTCCTCTGAGCATTAAAGGAGAAAGAAACCTAAAATAGCTAAACTTTGCCTTTGATAGGACTTGGGTAATTAACTTTATTAGATTTCCATTCTAGTGACTTTTAGGAAGCATTACATCATAGTGATCCACTACTGCAGTTATAAACACAGTGAACTCTTCACCATATAATGAGAACCTCCAAGGCAGGATTCTTTCTGGAACAGATGATCTGGTCTCAGCCCTGCCATGACACATGAACTATGTCAAGCATGAAAGATTCAGTGAACACTAATCCCATTATACTGCTTGTAGCATACCAAGAATATGTAAAGTTACCCTTGTATAAGTAATCTTTGAATAATAGCATCACCACTTGGGAGACCCCTCTTAGGTATTTTTAGCCATGCACTTTAAGTCTATGAATCTTTCACACAGATAGGAATTTATTAATCCTAGGAATATTATAGAGAATTAATCATGACCACTTCCCTCCTACCTAAAACGGTTACTACTCTGCAGGATCATTTCCTCAGAATGTATGTATTTTCACTTGGGTTTAAAAAAATGAATTTTCTAAATTGCCAAAGTATGAAACCAGTATTTTACTCGCATTTTCTCCATATCCAGTTAGCTTTTGAGGTCTTCAGTTAGAACTGTTGTACAGATTTTTAGGTGGTCTTTCTTGAATGTCGACAGAAATATTGTCAAGAGATGAATTATATTCTTGAACTGTTTTGTATTGATGGGATGAATTAACATTTTTATGATTACTAAAAATGAGAATAAGCAAATATGAAATTTCAAATACTAGGTGTTTTATTACTGTGCTTACTAGAACAAATTTTTGAATGTGATTTTGCTTAAATTCCAAGGCTTGGTTTCATTCAACAGACCATGATTTTCAGTCCCCTTTAAATTCATTAGTCAAAACTCCCATTATCCCCATTGATTTGGGCTTTTTGTATGCAAGCCTTTGGGACAGCAATACAACTTGCTTCATTTAGTTTGGGCTCTTATTTAAAAACTATTTATTACTAAATTTTGGATTTTGTTATAAAACTTAATTTGTATTGTGAATCTACACTTTGTCAAGATTTGCCCTCATAGAAACTATGAATCTCACAAACCATTCCGTCTAGCCAGTACTACAGTAATGCTATGGTGGTGCCAAGGAATTGTAATTCTTACTCCGTGGTGTTTTAAAACAAAATGTGAATTTTATAAACCAAATAAAAGATATGAAAAATTGCCCTTTGAAAGGCTAACTTGCATTTATGACTGTAACTTTTATTTCTTGATTTTAATAGGGTAGTCCTGGGAAAAAAGCCCATAGGCTCTCTAAAGGGTTAAGTGGTATGAGCCTAATACTTAAACGGATAATTAAGGGAGGAGTACAAGCATTAAACAAGTCACTGCTCCATTTAAGCTAACACAGCTTCCTTCTCTAACAGCAGAAATCACTCCTTAGGAGTCACTTTGTCCAGTGTTCACGTAGATACGGCACCTTTTACCAATATGATTTACAATCAGTAACCGACACAAAGCATTCTAGGACAGACCACACTATTATCTCCCATGTTGATATTTATTACATTAATAACATTTCTAGCAAAAACAAGTAACAAGGTCAATAACTGAATTCACATTGACAGGTTTCATTTTGATCCATTAGCCAATTTGGAAAAAAGCCATATTGATCAAAGGGATTAAAAGTAAAAAGCACCTTTTCCTTGCTACATATAGTATTTTTAAACACAATGGCTCTAAAACTCCAAACAGATATCAAATGCAAAATCCAACTTCCAGGACTCTCATTTTAATTGACTATCACATGGACTGGTCTCTTACATTTGTTTAATCATTTATACAGTTACTAAAAAACCATATACTTTAACTATTGGGCAGGAAAACTGAAAATAACAGCTGTGAGAATTATACTCCACAGTAAATACTTTTTGTACTGAATTCTCATGTCACTGAGAACCTTAACCTAGTCTAACATTTAGAGAGAACTTACAACTATCATTTTTTGGGAAACATTTTTGGTACTTCAGTCAAGTGCTGAGTGAATCTTATTCTAAACTCTAGGGCTAGAATTTAAACTTCCAACGCTCTCATCCCCAGGTAACACAATTAGGAATATTCAGAAATCCAGATACCTTTTAGATCTTCATTTCAGAGCTATGCTTGATAAATGACATTTGAAAAAGAATGACTAATATAGAAATTAGTGGAATTTATACTCCTGAAGCCACCTACACTCATCTTTAGGTTTTATATATTTACAGTATTGTCCAGGAGAAATTAAAAGAAAAAAGTTACACTATTTTCCAAGCTCTATTCCAGATGTCTGCTTATTAAAGACTTGTGGTTTATGCAAAGGTGAACCATTGTCCTCTAAAATTACACTATACTACTACTTGTAGAGCTAATAGTAAAATACATCAACCCAAATCTTATGAAAGCAGCACATCCTTAGGAGTAACTAGTATATAAAAAGTATCAACATCAGTGGTTTGAATATAAAAATTTATTTTTAAGTCAAAGTATGCAACAAATAAAACCTACAGAAAACAGATTTTCCCATCACAATCTGTTGCTTTACCAAATAATATTTTGAAAACACATTCCTTCAGTCATTATAAAGTTCTTAAAATACAAAAGAAATTAAATCTGTAAGAAAGTCTAGTAGACCAGACACTGTTGTCAGGACTTTGATGGTGGTTATGCTTTAATACATCCCACGCCATCCACCTCCACTCATGCCACCTTGCCCATAGTAACCTCCACTGCCTCCACCGCCACGGCCTTTAAAAAAAGAAAAAACACAAGAATTGTTTAGCAGGAAATATCAGTGCATACTACGTTAAAGATAACATGAGCTTAAAAATGTCCACACATGGGACTAACAGATCAAACCACAGTAACCAAAGACACTTACCATAACCACCCAAGCCATCAGGAGTACCATATCCTCCACTGTAATTGTTACCCATTCCCATTCTTCCAACAGATCCATAACCTCCCTGATTATCTTAAAAAGAAAAAAAAAAAAGTTGGAGATTGACTGTAAAATGTGTAACTCTGCTTATTTAAAAAACTTTACATACCCATTCCATCTCTGCCATAGCCTCCCATTCCAGAACCTCCCATTCCAGAACCGCCTCCAGGAGTAGAATTCAAGAAGAGTTCAATGTACCGATGTTCTTTAAGAAAAAAGAAAAGATTAATAGGGATGAAAGCAATGATGGATCAAATTTATCAATAAAAGCATAAAAATAATGATTAGCTAATATTAACCTGAAAGCATGTTTATAGACTTCCTATTTACAGATTTCCTAGTGGAGTGATAAAATGAACGCCAGATGGGCTACAAACCTAACTTACCAAGTTTGTTCAAATTGTACAACCCTGAACAAGCAAAAACTGGATGAGGACTCTGTTTCCTCATCTATAAAAAGGGCTGATTCATTATTATAGAACCAGCTAGTGTACTTCTTAAAATATATTCCATGTCCCCAGGGACACCTGGGTGGCTGGCTCAGTTGATTAAGCATCCATCCCACTCTTGACTTCGGCTCAGGTCATTATCTCATGGTCATGAGATCCATGAGACCAAGCCCTACATCAGGCTGTGTGTGCTGGGCATGGAGCCTGCTTGGGATATTCCTTCCCTCTGCCCTTCCCCTACACGTGCTCGCTCTCTCAAAAAAATGTATACTCCACGTCTCAAGAACTGAATTAGAATCATGAAAGTAATGTCCACAAAAACCTATTTTCTACTGACTACAAAATGATCTGTGTATAGTCAGATTTAGGAATCACTAGTCAGGGTAAAATTTAATATTTAAAATGGATTTGATAACATGCAGAAATAACTTCCCCGAGTTAGTTGACATATGGGTTAAGCGGTGATTTGCAAATGGCATGGGAACTCAGGCAAATGCAAGTAACATACCTATTTTCACCCAATAATAACTTAAGCTGTAATAACCTGTCAAGTACTAAGCCTGAATTACCTTTTCATTAAAAAGGCCCATAAAAAGCCTTTAAAAAGTCTGAACTTATTAGAGGCCATATGGTTTCAGGTCCCAATAACTGCCAAGAATTGTATCTACAGATCCTGTAACATCTTACATACAAGGAATTACAAATGAGTTATTTTAGAAATTCACACCTGAGAAATGAGTTAGCAAGCCAAAGATACCACTTACGCATGTTATTCTTATCTTTAGACATGGCAGCTACGGCATCTTCATGTGTCACAAATTCTACATCTGCTTCTCCTGTTGCTCTGCCATCAGCTCCAATATCAATATGCACTCGTATTGGATTTAGTGGTGAGAAGAACTGAAAACATTTGTTATTAATTTTTCTATTTAGATTATCAGAAGAAAATTACCACATACCCTTATGCATTAAAATAAACCTCTCTACTGCCCTGTATTGCAAGGCTAACAGATCAACTACAACAGTTCTAGGAATAATATAAAATTATACACTCAGGGGAAAATGCAAAGAAATTCTCTTTAAAATAAGCTAATAATGGGGCGCCTGGTGGCTCAGTTGGTTAAGTGTCTGACTTCACCTCAGGTCATGATCTCACTGCTTGTGAATTCGAGCCCCCACATTGTGCTCTGCTGACAGCTCAGAGCCTGGAGCCTGCTTCTGATTCTGTGTCTCCCTCTCTCTCTGCCCCTCTCCCACGCTCTCAAAAATAAACATTAAAAATTTTAAAATAAGCTAATAAGAGTGCCTTGGTGGCTCAGTTCGTTAAGTATCCAACTCTTGATCTTGGCTCAGGTCTTAATCTCACGGTCATGAGTTCAAGCCTTGTGTTGAGCTCCACCCAGTTTGGAGCACTTAAAAAAAATAACCTAAGTAAAAGAAAAAGCAAGCTAAGTGATATTAAAAGAAAAAAAATTCTAACCCAAAACACAGTTCACTCTAAACAGAAAAAGTGTCATATCCTACCACTGAGAGGGAGAGGAGTTAAGTCCTCTGTCCTCCCAAGAAAAGTATTTCGAAATTGCTAAAGGATAAATATGTCACCTGAGACTTAGGAACATGCGCAGAGAATTTAGGTGTTAGCATTTAGACCAATGGAATTTGATAAACCTATACCAACTATATGTGGACAGCTCCCAAAATATATTACTTAGTTCTAATCACAAGTTAACCAGGTTGAAGCAATCCTAAAAAGGTACTTAGGCCATCAGTTCCCAGTAAGATCTACAGCTAAATTCATTTTAGAACTAGATAGTAGTCTTGGCTTTGTAAGGCCCCCAGGATCTCTACGGCAACTACTCAGGAGGTAAGAATGGATGTGACTAGATGCACCTGAGCTGAAGTTTGCAGATTCTCTAACCAATTTGAAATCAACCAATTTCAAATCAGCAATAGCATCTATGCCCATTATTTTCACAGCTCCTGTTTCTAATCACAATATAGCTAGAAAGTCAAACTAAACTTTGACTTGTTAACGTATTTCCACTTCCAAAACTTGACAAGGGCAATAATATTCCAGTCATCTCTACTCTATGCTGATCACTTTTCACTAGATTTTTAAAAAAAAGTTTACTTATTTGAAAAAGAGCATGAGGGGAGGAGGAGCAGAGAGGGAGAATCCTAAGCAGGCTCTGCATGGTCAGCACAGAGCCCGATGTGGGGCTCGAACCCCTAAAACCCTGAGATCATGACCTGGGCCAAAATCAAGAGTCAGACGCTTAACTGACTGAGCCACCTAAGCATCTCTTCACTGAATTCTTAAATGGACTTTCTAAGTAAATCAATATACAATGGACAAAAAAATATTCATTGATAAGGATATATATATATATATATATAGTATTAAAAGAATTCTGACATTAAAACTATAAAAAACATGAGTCCATTTAAGAATGCTTCAGGGGCACCTGAATGGGTCAGTCGGTTAAGCGGCTGACTTCAGCTCAGGTCACGATCTCACGGTCTGTGAGTTCGAGCCCCGCGTCGGGCTCTGGGCTGATGGCTCAGAGTCTGGAGCCTGCTTCCGATTCTGTGTCTCCCTCTCTCTCTGCCCCTCCCCCGTTCATGCTCTGTCTGTGTCTCAAAAATAAATAAAACGTTAAAAAAAAAAAAGAATGCTTCAAAATTGGATACCAGAATAAAACTATTACTAAAATTACTCACATTAGCAATGTCATTTTCAGTTGCACGAAAAGGTAATCCTCTCATATGTACAAAATGACCACCATGAAATCCCGAACTTGCATCACCAGCTCCACCATAGCCGTGTCCTCCCATACCTAATAAAATTTCCAGATTATAAATGGCTGATACATGTAAAGCCTCTTGACTACACTTCTCTATACATTACTTTTCTTATTTATACCTTTTTCTTTGCCACCCAAGAAATCTTAACACTTACAGTTGTTCTAAACATCAAATAAAGAATCATTCTGAATATCAAATACTGTAAGTATGTATCTGTATAAAAGCCCCATGTACGGATGCACTGAAATATGCCTATTTTTATACAAGTCACTTAACCTATATTAAACCACAAATTGTAGTAAAATACTAATATGCACCTAAAAATGAATGTCTTTAATATTTATTTACCTCTTCCATCTCTCATTCTGTCATCGAAGCCATCATTTCCATAGCCATAATTATTATAGCCACCATAGTCATCAAAACCTCCATAACCTGTATAATTTAATGAGAAATACATGAATACACTTTCAAGAGATAAATTTTATAAATCCAGTTTATAGAAACATTCTGTGACAAAAGTCTGGTTATCTTATTATTACAAGTTTGCAACTCCCAACTCAGTGCATGTGAAAAAAAGCAGTTAACACTTGGTGGAAATAAAAAAACCTCAAAAGGATACATTTAGACATCAAATTAACTTTCATTCTGACGTTAAACAGAAAATGTCAAAATATGCCAAAATCTTCATTTTAATTTCTGTATTATGTAGGTACCAATATGTGCATCAATCAAGTCCCATAGCTGGCCGTGGGAATTCATATTTTCATGAACAGGTTTTTAAAACCTAGTAGGTACTGAAATTACTGCCATTTCTATATTTCTTGACAAAGTGTCAGGAACGTTAAGAAAATGACAACAGAACCTTTGTTCATTAGATACACATACCACCATCATATCCATCACCTCCTCGTCGCATTCTGTCATACATACTTCCACGCCCAGCTCCATAATAACCCCCTCTTCCTCCTATCGGTCTATCATATGGTCCCGGTCGCTGGCCCAGCAATCTTCTTGGTGGATCATAAAATCCTTTGATTTCACTCCTGCTACTTCTGAAGATCTCAATATACCTATTTAAAAATGGTTTAAGGTACAAGTTTTAGCGTAAATGTATTAGAATAAATAAGATACTGGGCAAAAATGCAGTAAGTTTTTCTACATCTAGATACATAACCCAATTTAAATTGCCTAAATACACCATAAATTAACATTTTTTACACCTACAAACTTAAATAATTAATATTTAAGTTTTACATAAATAAATTAGTCATTTGAAAACAATTCATAATAATTTTAGCTTGTTTCCTTTAGTACATCATAGGTGTTTAGAGAAAATAGCTGATTATAAAAAAGCATTTATCAACATCCTATAGAGAAATGGAAACAATCTAATTTTAATTTAAGCAAACTATTAGCATTAATTCCCCACCCAAATCTGTAGTTTCCAAGTTAAATTTAGATAATTATCAATTCTTTTAAACTACCCCAGAAAAATGTTATTGTAACCCCCCCATTTAAGCAATAGTGACCCACAACCCCCAAAAATAAAAATTTAACACCATCCCAAACTCTCCATCCCCACCTGTGCCCTATTCTTTCCTTGTGTTTCCCCAGAGCATTTTCTGCTATCTCCTTTGAAGCAAACTGCACGAAGGCCTCCCCTGTGCTTCTCCCCTGGTAGTCCATCGTCAATGTTATCCCATTTGGCACGATTTCCAACCCTTTAACCCAAGGACAAATAACCCCATCAAGGGGAACAGTGTTAAAGGCTGAAACATTCCCATCTGAATCAAATATTTAAAACAAGTCTAAACAAAACAAAACAAACAAAACAAAAAAGCTTAAGTTTCCCATCACCCCATAATACAAGCGGAAGATTTTTTTTCAAATATTACTGGATTACATATTTTTTTTTGCAACCAGTGTCTTTTTTAAATTACATACACTAAAAGCTCACCTATATTACATTAAAAAAGCCAAATCAAATTTATGCTCCATATAATTCATGGTTCATCACACATAATTACTCTCAATTAAGTTTATTGCACATTAGTTAGGTTTTACATATTCTAAACATTCTGTACTGAATATTAACTGGAGCATATTTTGTAACATAATACATTAACCAAGATACTATACTCAAAAAGACCCCAAAACAAATGGGTTTTACAAATTAAAAACTGAGTAATATAATAAAAATATATAATTAAAATACTACTAAACTTTGACTAATACTAGAGGTACCTTGAAAGAACTGAACTATTTCCTCTTTGCTGCAACCAAATGGCAGTCCACGAAGTCGTACTGTCCCATCACTAGCGTCATTTGGACCATTATGTTTCATAACCCAATCCATCTCAATAACGTTTGATTTAAACGCTATAAAAAATAAACAAGCACATAAAGCAGTCAATCAAAATATACTCTTGCTACAGGTACTGAAGAAACACCACTCAGTGGTGTACAACAGGAAATGTAACATATGGCTTGTTGACAATGCAAAGGCAAAACACCTTCCCATTTTGGGGTTGGCAAAAAGGGAAAAGTGAGTGAAACCTGTCCCACCCCCCACAAAGTACTGAATTTCTAAGGCCCAAATATTTTATAATGCCCAATCTTAAGAAAACTTACACAATTTCAGATTAGTCTTCAAATTCCATTTCCTGTCACCTTACTGTCAACTCTAGCCTTTTCCTCATTTCTCCAATTTTCATTCACTTTTCAAGGTTTTATTATTCATTTGAATCATTATGCAAATTCTTTAAAACTTAATTACTCAAAAGCTGCACATACCACCAGTGTCCACTTACAGCAAGAGCCTAAGTGAAAAGTTCAATGAGTACTTCCTTCAATATTAGAAAAATGGCATTACAAAAGTCGTAATTTTTAGATGCACTTTAAATCTGAACACGTCAAATTGCTTTTGAAGGAGGGGAAAAAATTCCTATCTCTACTTTAAATCTAAACACTTCTCAAAAGTTTTAAAATGACTTAATTAGGGTATGTTTTAAAATCGGGGTAAAAGGCCTCAAAAGGCCTTCCAACAGTGTCTGTTTTTTGAAGCTACCTGTTTGGAGTATATTAAAGATGAGTTTACTCACTGCTTTACTTTTAAACACAAATTTTAAAAGGCAACACATTCACATTTTTTTTTTTTTAGGGTACAGTAAGAAGCCCTCCTAGCCTTCCAAAAAGAACCCATCCACACCCAGCTCCCTTCCCAAGAGACAACCATCCTTTTAGAATTCCAGTACATTTTAAAGAGGCTAATGCAGAAGTCCTTCAGCTGCAGAAACTTACCAGACGTTACAAATTTCACTAAGCAGCTGTAGGAATCCTACTCACCTGAGTATTTCAAACCTTTCCCTCACCACCTCCTCCCCTGTAAACAAAACAATTTGTTCACTTGATTCCTTTACGCTTGAAGGTATTCCATAACAGTGTTCACTAATATTTAATTTCACACCATCTAATTATCAGTGCAACTGTAAGAAGTAGCATCTGCAGAAAGTAAATTTTTTTTTTTTGCTAGAATTGGTACATTTAAAAAAAGCTAACGGACAAATTTTCCCAATGTGGTTATTAAATACCTCTGCATGTAAATAACTTTGAGACTTGTTTTGTGGTTTTAAAAAATCCTGGGAGGCACTCTAGACACAGACACCAAAGTGGGAAGATTTTGAATTTTTTTTTATCAGACGTTACAACTGATTTTTACGCACATGAATACTTGATGTGAATTAAGAAAATAAACAAAAAATCATAAAAAAAAAAAAAAACCCTGGATTTGAATCCCTATTCTGCCACTCAATGGCTGATGTAAGCAAACTTCTTAACCTCTCTGTTCAACTGTAAAATACAGATAGCACAGGTGCTTATACTTCACCGGACTGTTACTTTTAAGACTCGTTTATAAAGCTTGGTCCGTAGCATGGCTAATCATTCAATGGTAGTCACTGGGTTTTAAAGGGCCCTGTATAACTACTGAATTATACCACAAACAAAATAAAGAAACCTTAATTAAAGGACAGAAAACTATCCTGAGTCTTGAAATACAGATAGTTAAAGTCTTTTCCATAGTCAACATAGGCTTAAGCTTTCAAGCTTCCTAAGGAAGGATTATGTCCAAGGCAGAGGAAAAAGGAGGGCTTTTTGGAAATGTTTTCTATAGCACCTATTAGATAAAAAGCAGAGTAGTCCTGAAAAAAGTAGACCCTGAATCAGTTTGAGAAAAAGTTACGACATTTTGAAGATCTCTACCATTTTCTTAAAAAAAAACCCAAAAGACTTTAAAAAATGGCATCAACTTAAAAAAAAAAATTCCTATAAAAGATGACTCAATAGAAAAAAGAAAAATTAAAGGATGTAACATCAAATGTTATTTTTTTTTAATTTTTTTTTCAACATTTTTTATTTATTTTTGGGACAGAGAGAGACAGAGCATGAACGGGGGAGGGGCAGAGAGAGAGGGAGACACAGAATCGGAAACAGGCTCCAGGCTCCGAGCCATCAGCCCAGAGCCTGACGCGGGGCTCGAACTCACGGACCGCGAGATCGTGACCTGGCTGAAGTCGGACGCTTAACCGACTGCGCCACCCAGGCGCCCCTCAAATGTTACTTCTTATGAAACATGTAAGTACTTTGCAAAATCAATTTAATGTGCTGTAAAAAGACCTTGGTGTGACGCTTATTATTATTTAGAACGTTTCTTTCTTCAAAGTAAAGATACTTTACTTTGTTTTGGGAACAAACAAAAAGATGGTAACTGACTTATCTTCACTATAAACTTTAGCCCTTTCTAAGAAACACAAGCAAGCACACTAGTTTTGATTTTTGGATCAGTCTATACTAAAAAGACCTATACAAAACTAACAAAACATTAAGTCTGTAAAAAACACAATAATCAACTTAACACAATTTTAAGTGGAGAAAAAGTTAACCAGATTCAGAAGACAAACTATTTCACAGGATGACTCTTCTCCACTCTACATGTATGAAGACTACACAATTTTAAAAGCCACACTTGATTATTCCTTCAAAACTCAAAATTTGAGTCTAGAATTCTACTTACAAAACAAAACCAAGACAAACTCTGAAAGCATACAAAAAGACAATTTGCTCTAATACATTAATAAAGCGGTCTCAGACGCTACCTAGAGTCTACCAATTATTCAGGATAATCCATCTCGACCTTTCTTTGCAAGTTTCACGACTAATCCCAATTCTGCTTTAAGACTTCCAAGTGTTAGCACCAATTAAAAATACCAGCAGCTGAACTAGTACAACTGAAGTCACTTTTGAGTGAGACTTTAATTTCCTAAACATGATATTAAGTGAAAGAAGCCAGTCACAAAAGTCCACATGATTTTAAATAGGTGAAGTTTATGGTATGTGAATTCTATCTCCAAGTTGCTAAGCATCTAGGAGGTAAAATGAAACATAAAATTCCTTTATTACACAGAGGCATATACTATCTTCTGAAATATAATGAAGTTAGGGTTTGATGTAACAATAACTTTATAAATGGTAGCTCACTAGTCTTAAAAAATGAGAATGAACTTCAAATTTTGGCAATAAAGTGATAATTAAACTGAACATCTTACATCATTTCCCCTTGCCAATGTGTTTGCTCCTTAATTATCAGTAGAAAAGGTAGACACACCACTAATACCTAAAGGAGATGTTAAGTCCCTAAAATTATAAAGGAGTTCTTTTTTAAAACAAAGTTTACCATCACCTATTGGAGCTCAGCCACTTGTATAACAAAATAAGAACATCAAAAAAAGAACATGGTTATTAAAAATATAAAAGGTAATTAGTAATCAGATGGATTTCTAGATTATGCAGGTGAAAGGACACAAAAAAAGGTTTCTAGGGTAATCCAATTAGGAAAGCCGTTGTATCATGTACTACTTTACAGAAAACTCTAGGCTTTTTCAAAGGCTACTAAAATCAGACCATCTTCAACAATAGGAAGGTTTTTTGTTTTTAAAGCTGAAAAAAGTAGGTAATAAGAGTTCTTGTAAGGACTCCTATTCATTATCGGGAACTCTTTATAAAATTCTCAGGCCCTGACTCACTTTTTTAGGTGCTCAGTGAAAATTACGGACCTAGCTTCCCTGTGTTCTAAGGAACCCCCGCCCCCCCCATCACACCACCACGTGACTGGGCTTTCGGTTTGTTTTGTTGTTGTTGAGTAGGCTTTTTTTCTTGGCCAAAATATCACCACTGTCCTATACTAAATAAAAAACATGCTTAGCTGCCAAAAGAAAATAAATGCTAACTGTATTTTGATGTATTTTACTTCTACAGCCTCTCTGCACAACATACAACTCTTGGAGACTTAATATTGAAAGTAATTAAATTCCTACACAAATTTATGCCATCACTGTTTTAACTGCTTCCCAAAGGTAAAACTCCTACTTACATTATTACTCAGTGTAGTGCCAAACTACACAAAACCCACTGCTAAACCACCCACCCCTGCCCAAAAGTTCAAAAGGCTGTTATCAGAGTTCACTGGACCCGAACGATTATTTAAATTGCCCATTTCACATTCCTATTCGAAGTCACCCGCTTTTCTGCTTACAAAAACAATCACCCACAAAGTCTTTACGTTTAAGAGAAATGTGAGAAAAATAAAACCCTCTGGAAAATCAGTACGTACTCTTTTCGAAGTTCCAAATCTGGAATATAAGGGCCGGCTAAGCGTCCTTTATTCCTCCCCGGAGACTTTTCGTTTATCTAGCTGCCCTAGAGACCGGAGAGCTAAGGAGAGTACGCCCCTTCCCCCCCGGCCCCCCCCCCCCCATCTTTACGTCCGGCAGCCAAGCCTGGCTTAGAAACCGTCGCCACCGGGCGGCGGAATTACAAAGGAGGCCGTCTGCCTCCTTTGTCCTGGATTTGGGAGTTGAGCGCCTTCGTCGCCATTGGCTTTCCTCCCCCAGCTCCAGCCTCTCTCATCTTGGGAATCTGCGTCAGAAGTCACTCGCAGTCCCGCCAGCCCAGGGTAGCCCAGCCGAGACTGCGGAGGTAGGGAGGCCGCGGTGGGAGGCCAGGCCCATCCGGCGCCATTTCCATCGGGAGCGCGCCCGCCAGCCCAGACCCCCCCCCCCCCCCCCCCGCCCCACCAAGTGCCCAACCTTTCCCTGCTCGCTTCGCTCCCCTTCCGGGGGCGCTGTGACCTCCCCCCGGCCTTCTAAATCAGTTTTAGGAAGCTTAGGGGCAAAAAAGTAGAAAGAGGGGGAAGGGCGGGAAGCCGAAGTGGCCGCGCCACCGTACCCAAAATGGCGGAGGCCAAACCAGCAGGGAAAGCGGGGAAATGCTGGATGACCCCCACTTCGGGCCTCAGTTTCGTCCACTGAATTTCACCTGAGCCAAGTTCTCCCCCACCGCAGGCCGCCCTCCTTGAAGTGGGAGATCGCCTGGGAGGCGCAGTGTGACCGCCTCCGAGCAGCGACCTCCACACTTCCCCCCCCCCCCCCCCAGTCTCTCTTTCGTCCTTCTCCCGACTCCGCTCTCGAAACCACCAGCCCAACCTACCCCCTTTTACTTCAGATACCCTGTCGGGCGACAGTAACGCCGATTCTGGCGCTCGAGGGGTCGGTCGTGAAGAGGAAGAAGTCGCTCGCCTCGTGTAGCGCTCGCCACAACGGTTCTTCCAACCGTCTCAGGCGGTGGCAACCGCTAAGGGAGCTGCGCAGCAGAGCGACTGGCTTGGGGGGATGGGAGAGAGCGAGCGAGAAGGAGGGGGTGGGGCGAGAGCAACGAAGACCAGCTCCCCGGTCTCGCGAGACCTGGGAGTCGCTCCCGCCTTGGCGCTGGCGGCAAGAAGTGCGCATGCGCGCTGGTGGGCCGACCAATTTGTTTGAGGAGGAGGTGGGGAGAGTGGGAGAGGAAGTCTAGTTAGACGTGCGGGTTACGGTAAAACTCTTAAATGCTCAGAGCTCACCTTTCTGCCCATTCGGGGAGGATGTGAAGTGGCAGTTGCAGCCAGTGTGTGTTGAAGGAACCATGGTGTCGCAGTTTGGAAAAGTTTTCCAATACTCTGTCCCCACCAAAAACAAATTCGATAGAGTCCCCACCCTAACCCCTCCCCCCACCCTCCTCACCTGCAGGGAAAGGATGCCACGTGATACGGAGGCCAAATGCGGAGAGGGATTTTCTTGTCAGGTTTGCGTTATGCGGTAAAAATATTGTTTCCCCGCTGCGAAGACACCATAGTGGGTACCAGGCCACCATTCTGCCTCTAATCTGGGGCTCCTCCTTCCCTGTAGTGGCGCTAGGGCACCGGGCCCAGCCCCCTACCCACAGGCGGGCCTCCTCCCTGAGGGGCTTCTTGATAAACCCCCTCCCCCCCACTAGTCCCAGGAGAAAGTTCATCTCTCCACTTGTCTATATTGACGTATAATTAATATGCAGTGTTATATTAGTTTCAGGTATACAACAATGATTTGGTAATTATGTATATACATACTACTCAGTGCTTACCAGGAAGCACTGTACCTCTTAATCCCCTTTATCTATTTCACCCATCCCCTCACCCACCTCCCCTCTGGCAACCACCAGTTTGTTCTCCCTTTTGAGGAGTCCATTTGTTATTTTTTGTTTGTTAGTTTCATCTCTCCCACTTTATAACCTGGGGCATGGATCAGGTGCTGACGACTGACACCTTAGGGTTGTTTTATAAACAGGGCTTTGCGTTCTTGAAAATTGCAGTGCAAGTGACACCGACCTAGTATTTTTTGGTTGTGCTGTCCAACGCCACCAAAGTCCTTAGGGACACGTTATGGCTTTTTTTTTTTCTTTTTTTTAATTAAAAAAAATTTCAAGCCAAATTTCTGTTGAATGGGTGCAGGCCAGTCCTGGTAAAGAGATCAGTGCAAGTGCAAACATAGGAACTGTACATGAAGTGCAAGAGAGGGAAATAAATGAATTTGAACACAGGGATGTTCCTGTAGTTGGAAATGTGGACAATGCTGATGAGGGATACTAAGGCAAGCTGAGGGCTAAGCACAAACTAGCACAATCCCCCCCACCCTCAGGTGGGATATGTGTGATATTCCTCAGGTACCCCGGCTGCCCAAAAACAAAGGAAAGGATGGAAATCAAATGGTTAAACTGATAGTTTTCATCAGTTAACAGATATCTCATCAATAGCATAATCTCCGGGAACTCCCTACTATCTTAATGATAATGTTTTGCTAGAGGTAAAAAACAACCTTAGTTTGGCAACACCTAGGCTTCCAGTAATCTGTAAATCCTCTTTAGTATATAGAAATCCCTTTAAGAAACTTTCTTTTGACTTCAGCTCCCCCAACTCCACAGTATATAAGCAGTCACTCTGCACAACCCCAGTGCATCTCTTTCTCTGCCCACGGATCTTGTCCTGTGCTTTAATAAAATCACCTTTTTGCACCAAAGATGTCTTCAAGAATTCTTGGCCGTCAGCTCTGAACCCCACCATCACCCTAAAACCCCAACAATACTAGGTTGCAGACCTTTAATATTCAGTCAAAGACTTTGTACGTTCTACTATAGAAGTTGGGAAGACCTTGAAGGGATATAAGGGGTGTTAGCAGTGGAGAAGCTTGAATAGTTTTTTACCCCATGAGATCTGCAATGTGTAAGGTGTAGGCCAGAGACCAGTTACCTGCATATAATGGAAATCTCCATTTATGGTTTAATTCAGCCTCAAACCTGCTTAAGACAAATGTGGGACAGTAAGAATTGGCTAGGTCATAATGCCCTAATTTTCTTGAGCCCACTCCCTCAAAATACCTCTTGGAGAAAGGGCGATGGGACAGTGTGGTCATTATTACAAGACACAGAAAAACAAAACCTGGATAACATAACATTATGATTCATATTTATTAAGAGCTTGCTTGAGCTAGTGCTGTGCTTAATTCACTGACTCCTTACAATCTAAAGGATA
Organism: Neofelis nebulosa; assembly: GCF_028018385.1. NCBI lineage: Eukaryota > Metazoa > Chordata > Mammalia > Carnivora > Felidae > Neofelis > Neofelis nebulosa. Next base: position 34,045,775 of record NC_080794.1, on the reverse strand, counting down.
ATTATTGTCCCCATTTTACAGATCAGATGCGTGAGTTTAGAAGTACAAAAGTTGGGGCACCTGGGTGGCTCAGTGGGTTAAGTGTCTGATTCTTGACTTCTGCTCAGATCATAATCTCATGGTTCATGGGTTTGAGCCCCAAGTTGGACTCTGTACTGACAGCACAAAGCCTGCTTGGGATTCTCTCTCCCCCTCTCTCTCTGTCCCTCCCCTGCTTGTGCTCTCTCTCTCTCCCTCTCTCACTCTCAAAATAAATAAACATTAAAAAAAAAAAAAGGGGGGCGCCTGGGTGGCTGAGTCAGTTGGGTGTCCAACTTTGGCTCAGGTCATGATCTTACAGTTCGTGGGTTTGAGCCCCGTGTTGGGCTCTGTGCTGAAAGCTTGGATCCTGGAGCCTGTTTCAGATTCTGTGTCTCCCTCTCTCTCTGCCCCTTCCCCACTCATGATCTGTCTCTCTGTCTCTCAAGAATGAATGTTAAAAAAAAAATCTTTAAAAAAAATTAAAAGATTTAAAAAAAAAGAGGAAGTACAAAAAGTTGCTGAAGGTCATACACGTAGTAATGGAAGCTAGGATTTGAATCAAAATGGTTTTACTGTAGGGGCTAGGGTCTTAAAGCATTCTAGACCTTCCTGGGGTTGCAAATAACCTAACCCTATGCATTAAGGGAACAAGCATCATTTTAGGCAAATTGAAGTTACTTAACAAACATTACCATCTCAGGAGACAGTTCATTGGCTGGAGACTTTTTTAAAAAATGTTTTATTTATTTATTTATTTATTTATTTATTTATTTATTTATTTATTTATTTATTGAGAGAGAGAGACAGAGAGAGAGAGAGAGAAGAGGGGCAGAGAGACACACACACAGAATTTGAAGCAGGCGCCAGGCTCCAAGCCGGCAGCACAGAGCCCAACGTGGGGCTCAAACTCCTGAACCGTGAGATCCGTGACCTGAGCTGAAATTTGTTGCTTAACCAACTGAGCCACCATTATGCTCCTGGCTAGAGATGTTTGAAGAGGCCTGAAACTTGATGTACTGGTGTCACTGACACCTTCAGCCCCTCTCCTCAAAAAAAAAATTGCTATGTTAGTAAGACTCCAAGCTCCCACACTTCAGATGGAGTTCTTCCTGGGTTCTAGTTACATCACTACTTTACCTTTTCAGTCTTTCAACTTGATTTGGCAGATGGAATGCTGTAATCCCTTTTACCTCTTGCCTGAATTCAAATAATACATTTAGTGCCTGACTGAGTTTGGCATTCTTTCCACATACTTAATTTGTATGGTTCTGGGCCACAATCCTTAAATCATTCTAATGGCTTTTCACCACTGAACTGCAATGTTTTCTTTGTGTTTTGGCCACAATTCCTGTATATTGGGCACTTTGTTGTTTGCCAGTGTAAATTCGTAGGAAGGACTTGAAATTAGTACATGTATTCCTTTTGCTTTTTTATTACAGCAAGTAGGAAGCTTTGAATTAAAAAAAAGTACACTAGGGGCACCTGAATGGCTCAGTTGGTTGAGCATCCGATTTCCGATCATGATCTCACGGTGTGTGAGTTCAGGTGTGTGAGTTCAGGCCCCGCATCAGGGGGCTGTCAGTGTGGAGTCTACTTTGTACCCTCTGTCCCCCCCTCTCTCTGCCCCTCTCTCGCTTGCGCTCTCTCTCTCTCAAAAATAAAAAATAAGCATTTAAAAAAAAGGACACTAATTTTGGGGCAAATGTAATTTTAAAAAAGATTTTCTTTTTATTATTATTTATTTATTTATTTATTTATTTATTTTTTAAGTAATCTCTACACCCAGTGTGGGGCTTGAACCCACACCCTGAGATCAAGAGTTGCATGCTCCACCAACTGAGCCAGACAGGTGCCCTAGAGGCAAACCTAATTTTTATTTGGCTTCCTATTTTACTATTTTTCTCAAAAGAAAAAAAAAAGTCTATCTACTATTCCCATTGGCAAATTGAATCCTGTAAGTCTTGGTGGATTGGTTCATCACTGCTCCAGTGATCCCTACAGATTGTTTCCAGATTGATCTCTGTGGAATTGTTTCCATAGAGATGGTTAGAACTAAGGGCTCCGAGCTGCTTTTGAGATTTTGTTTTCTCTTTGTCTTCCTTTTGGTCATTACAGTACTTTTCTATTAGTACAGAGATCAGAGGAACTCTGGAGAGGATCTTGTTGGAGGCCATAATGAGAGAAAAAGGAAAAAGGAGAGGAAATGGAAGTACCTACACTCCCCAGAGGAAAACAAGACAACAAATATGTAATCATGTATTACACCATCAGGATGAAGAGGAGAGGAAAATTCCATGCAGAGCCCAGAGAAACAAAAAGAAAGAGAAATTGAAAGAGATTGCACCCTGCTGGGAGAGGGAAGACACATTCACTAAAAATTAGTTAAGATAATTGTTCACATACCTCCAATAGCATTCTAAAATAACATAAAAACTGGATTTTACCATAATCTTTTTGCCATTATGAAAAGCAAATAAACTAAAAAAAAAAAAGTAGCAAAACCCACAAATAAGTTTCTAGGAGTGTGTTTATAAAGTAGTTGATGCCTTTGAACACTAAATCTGTCTTACTAAGGTTTTGTAAAATGCTTGTTCTTTGATTTATATCATACTTATCTAGTGTCTTTGGAAAGCAGTGATCTTCCTTGTCATGATTCAAAATTATTTCTCAAGACAGTGTTTCATTACATAGTTTACATTCTTGATACTTTTTGTTTCTTTAAGTCACTTTTAACTGTTCATTCTGGGATTAGGGAAACCAAAAGATTTCATCCAATTTCAATTATACACTAAGTAAACAAATGGAAACTTAAAAGGAAGAAAGCACCTAACACACCCTTTTTCTATTTTTTGGAAATAATTAGAAGTATTGAACATTCTTTCTGTTCTAGTGGATTATTGTGAAGAATAGAGACAACAGCTACAAAAGTTAGCTACGTAGGAATTTAAATCAAATTATTGTACAGCTTTTAATGTGTCATAAACACATTAATAACTTAGAAATAGCACAGATAATACAGTAGCAGACTGTTTCCCCATACACATGATTTTCAGTTTCTGAGTGGTAAATGAAAATATAATTTTCATTATATATGTACCTATGTCTCTCCATATACAATGATGATTATATTGGGGGTAGAGCACTTTAAGTAACTAGTTTTCAGTACAGGCTAGCAAGTTATTATTTTATGGGCCAAAAAATAGAAGAACCAAGAGATAAATTAATGCTTCAAATTTTACAAAGAAATTCAATGGCAAAACTTAGAATGGTCTTCATAATCGAGGCTTTGGTTCCAATCTCAGCTTTGACACTTCCCTACCAGCTGCTTGATTCTGAGGCATTTAACTTTTCTGAACCTCAGTTTTCAATCTCTAAAGTGGGTTATTAGGTTGTTATATAGGATAGAGATTAGTAGCAAATAATTCTAGTCATATCCTCTTTCATGTGTGTCCCATCATTGTTAATAAATTTGGCTCATTCTTGTTGAATTTTTATTAAATATGGTGTTCTAAGCACTGTGTTGCAGGGCAGCAAATTATTCCAAGGAAATCTGTGAACTCATATGAATACCAAGTATCACCTCTGGACAGAATAAGTAATATGTCACATGTAATGTATTGTTGTTTTTCTAATATAGGCAGACATGGTTGCTGTTGATACAATGGAAATTGAGGAGCATATAGGTACTCCATTAAATAAATATATTAAACTATAGAAAGTACTCAAATAAGGTAAGCATAGAGTGTTTGAGGAACATAGAGTAAGACCATTAGCATAACCGGAGATAACTCCTGAGCTAAAAACTGGATAATAAGTAAAATTTACCTAGAAAAGGCATTCAAGGCTGAGGACACAGTAGGATCCAAGGCATGGAGACAGGAAATAATTTGATAGAAGTGGGAATTCTAAGCAGCTGGAGCACTGCAAAATAAAGGAAGGGTATAGGTAGTAACCAGATCTTGGGGGAGTTTTTATGCTACCTTGTAGAGCTTGGCTTTTGTTTTTATTTTTTTTATTTTTATTTAAAAATATTTTTTTTTTCAACGTTTTTTGTTTATTTTTGGGACAGAGAGAGACAGAGCATGAACGGGGGAGGGGCAGAGAGAGAGGGAGACACAGAATCGGAAACAGGCTCCAGGCTCCGAGCCATCAGCCCAGAGCCTGACGCGGGGCTCGAACTCACGGACCGCGAGATCGTAACCTGGCTGAAGTCGGATGCTTAACCGACTGCGCCACCCAGGCGCCCCACAACTTTTGTTTTTAGATTGAGATCAACCTCAGATTATATACTTCTGGCTGAAGTACGGAGGGTGGATGTCGAGAGGAGAAGAGAGAAGACTAGGAGAAGGCTCAGCAGAGATGATGAGGCCTTAAACTAGAACAGTAAGGATAGATATATAAGAGGATGTCTTCAAGAAATATTTATTTTCAAATGTTTATTTATTTATTTTGAGAGAGAGAAAGGTGGAGGAGGGACTGGGAGGGAGAGAGAGAGAGAGAGAGAGAGAGAGAGAGAATCCCAAGCAGGATCTGTACTGTCAACAGAGCCTGACTTGGGGCTTGAACTCATGAAACCATGAGATCATTACCTGAGCCGAAATCAAGAGATGGATGCTTAACCGACTGAGCCACCCAGGTGCCCCTGAGAATTAATAAACTTAAAAGAAAATTAAGAGACTTATTTATGGCCTAACATATAATCTATTTTGGAGAATGTTCCATGTGCACTTGAGAAAAATGTGTTATTTACTATTAGTGGGGGATGTTGTATAGATGTCTGTTTGGTCTGTAGTGTTAGGTTTATAGTGTTATTAAAGTCTTCTGCTTCCTTCCTGATCTTCTGTCTCCTTGTTCTATTACTGAAAGTAGACTTTGAAATCTCCCAACTATTATTAAGTTGTCTATTTCTCCAATTATGCCAGTTTTTTCTTCACGTGTTTTGGGGTTCTGTTGTTAGGTGCGTATGTGTTTATAATTGTTACATCTTCCTAATGAATTGATCCTTTTATCGTTATAAAATGTCTTTGTCTCCAGTAACAACTTTTGTTTTATTATTATTATTTTTTTTTAATTTTTTTTTCAATGTTTTTTATTTATTTTTGGGACAGAGAGAGACAGAGCATGAACGGGGGAGGGGCAGAGAGAGAGGGAGACACAGAATCGGAAACAGGCTCCAGGCTCCGAGCCATCAGCCCAGAGCCTGACGCGGGGCTCGAACTCACGGACCGCGAGATCGTAACCTGGCTGAAGTCGGATGCTTAACCGACTGCGCCACCCAGGCGCCCCACAACTTTTGTTTTAAAGTCTATTTTGTCTGATATTAGTATAGTTATTTAAACTCTTTTGGTTACTCTTTGTATGGCATAATTTTTTTCCCATTCTTTTACTTTCAACCTATTTGTGTCTATGAATTTAAAGCATGTCTCTCAATGAGATACCACATCACACCTGTCAGAATGGCTAAAATTAACAACTCAGGAAATAACAGATGTTGGCAAGGACATAGTGAAAGGGGAACCCTTTTGCACTGCTAGTGGGAATGCAAAATGGTGCAGCCACTCTGGAAAACAGTATGGACGTTGACTGATGAGTGGATAAAGAATATGTGGTATATATATATATATATATATATATATATATATTTTATATACACACACAAAATATAAATATATATTTATATACACACACACACAATGGAATATTACTCAGCTATGAAAAAGAATGAAATCTTGCCATTTGCAACAACATGGATGGAACTAGAGTGTATTTTGCTAAGCAAAATAAGTCAGTCAGAGAAAGATAAATATCATATGATTTCACTCATGTGGAATTTAAGAAACAAAACAGATGAACATAGGACAATGGAGGGAAAAATAAGATAAAAAGAGAGATGGATGCAAACCATGTGAGACTCTTAAATACAGACAACAAACTGAGGGTTGCTGGAGGGGTGTTGTGTCTAAGGATGGTCTAAATGGGTGATGTGCATTAAGGAGGGCACTTGTTGGGATGAGCACTGGTGTTGTATGTAAGTGATAAATCACTAAATTCTACTCCTGAAATCATTATTACACTACATGTTAACTAACTTGGATTTAAATAAAATTTAGGGGCACCTGGGTTAAGTGTTTGACTTCGGCTCAGGTCATGATCTCACATTCCGTGGGTTCAAGCCCCGTGTTGGGCTCTGTGCTGACAGCTCAGAGCCTGGAGCCTGTGTTGATTCTGTGTCCCACCCCCCCACCCCCCTTTGCACCACCCCTGCTCATGCTCTGTCTCGCACTGTCTCTCAAAAATAAATAAATGTTAACAATTTTTTTTGAATGAATAAAATTTAAAAATTAAAAAAAAGTGTGTCTCTTATAGAAAGCATAGTTAGATTAGTTAAAAAAATTAATTCTGCTGACATCTGCCTTTTGATTAGAGAGTTTATTCTATTTACATTTGATATAGCTACTGATAAGTTATGGTATAAGTTTGTCATTTGCTATTTATTTTCTACATGTCTTATGTCTTTGTTTCTCTATTCCTCCACTACTGCTTTCTTTTGTGTTAACTACATATTTTATATCTATATATAACTTTGTATATATATGATATATATTTTATAACTCTATATATCATATATATGAATATTTTTGAAGAATATATGTATATTTCTGTAAGAATGCATTTGTAAGTGTACATAAAGAAAACAGAAGGATATACATAGAGAAGGCTAAAAGTTTTTAAGAGTTATTATTTTGTTTACTTATTCATAAGATTGTAATAAGATCCATAATATTAAAAAGCCCACTATTTCCCACCATTGCTAAAGTTAAATCCAAATAGTATGTTGTAGAGAGATAGCATTTTTCTCTAGAGACTCTGTAGATCCACTTTTCCCCATTAATTTCAAGATAGAGCAAAATTTCACAGTGCTTTACAAAAAGATTGATGTCTTTTAACTGTGAGACTATCCAGAGATTCAGAATTCAAAATACAAATATGCAGTATAGTTGGATAGTCAAATATACCTACTATATTGCAGTAGAAAGAGCCTAAACAATTTTTGGCCTATGTTCAAAGTTTTACTACTGCAAACAAAGTGCTGAATCATGTTTTTCTTAGAAAGAATCATAACATCAGTTTATAACCTATTTTCTTCAGTTCACTCTAACTCCTTGGACTTTTTAGGGGGCAAGAATGTGGGTCTTATTTTCAAGTAGTCAAAGTATTTTTAAAAATTTGGTTGAGGGGTGCCTGGGTGGCTCAGTCAGTTAAGCATCCGACTTTGGCTCAGGTCATGATCTTGGGGTTTGTGAGTTTGAGCCCCACGTCGGGCTCTGCTGACAGGTCAGAGCCTTGAGCCCATTTAGGATTCTGTGTCTCCCTCTCTCTCTGCCTCTCCCCCACTCATGCCCTCTCTCCTTCAAAAATAAACATAAATTTTTTTTAATTTGGTTGATAAATAGTATGCCATAATGATGAGAATGGTAAACTTCAACAGAAATGTGAAAAATTCCAAAACAGTGGGTGTTTGAACATAAACATAGGTGAGGAATTCAAAACCAGGTTATTATTTTAACAAAACCAGGCTAGCAAAGGCAGTGTTCCAGAGCTCTATTAAGTCTAGGAAATATGCATAATAGTAAACACAAAGTAATAGAGTGCCATGTACATACACACACACACACACACACACACATACATATATATATATATATAATCTTCACTGCTAGATGAAACTAATTCAAACATAAATTTTCTTCCAGATTTTGATTTAAAACTTATTTTACTTATAATTATTTTTTATAGTTATTTTCTTGTTACTAGCTAGTAACATAGACAGTGTTTATGTACATTTTGAATGACAGTACTCTATTCTTAAGGATTTTACATTTTCAAGGAAGTAAACTGGTATTTACTAATGAGTAACCTAGTTTTGAGGCAGCAGTCATAAGCAAAAGCTAAGTGGGTTCTTTTGTGCTAAGAGCTAGGGAATAACAGGAATCAACTTTCTGTTGTCTGTAGTCCCAGGAGACCGTAAACAAACTAAGAGTATTACAGAGGGACAAATAAGCATTAGTGTTCCCAGGCACACCCATGGGCAGGTTTAATGACTAAGCTATTTGAATGTGAGGCTTATGATTTCTCTACATTTACTTGGTAGATTAGAATTCAGGAAAGTGTCAGGGTGCCTGGGTAGCTCAGTCAGTTGAGTGTCCGACTCAGGTCATGATCCTAGGGTCGTGGGATCAGCCCCATGTTCAGTTCTGTGCTGTGAAGCCTGCTTGAGATTTTCTCTCTTTCTTTCTTCTCTCTCTCTCTCTCATTCTGCCCTTCTCTCCTGCACATGCTCTCTCTCTCAAATCAAAAAAGAATTCAGGGGGCGCCTGGGTGGCGCAGTCGGTTAAGCGTCCGACTTCAGCCAGGTCACGATCTCGCGGTCCGTGAGTTCGAGCCCCGCGTCAGGCTCTGGGCTGATGGCTCGGAGCCTGGAGCCTGTTTCCGATTCTGTGTCTCCCTCTCTCTCTGCCCCTCTCCCGCCCGTTCATGCTCTGTCTCTCTCTGTCCCAAAAATAAATAAAAAACATTAAAAAAAAAAAATTAAAAAAAAAAAAAAAAAGAATTCAGGAAAGTGTCCACACAGTTCTCAAAAACAAACCTGATGGATCTCTGGGGGAGGTAGTAGGACGGAATTGTCAAATCGGATTTTAGTTTTTTCTGTACTATCTTATTGTTTATAAGGAGATTATATTAATATACTAAATTGATGATTAAAAACTTTAAAAAAAGTTAAAAAAGAGATATGAATAATTGAGAAATAATCATATAAATGTAGATTTATGAACTTGTACCCTCTCGGGGTAATTGATTCCTCTTTAAACAGCATATTTATTTGGCATTTTTGAAGGGCATATAAAGCCACTCTAGGGGTCCAAATGGAATGTGATTAAAACTAGAGAAGAATATGGGGCGCCTGGGTGGCGCAGTCGGTTAAGCGTCCGACTTCAGCCAGGTCACGATCTCGCGGTCTGTGAGTTCGAGCCCCGCGTCAGGCTCTGGGCTGATGGCTCGGAGCCTGGAGCCTGTTTCCAATTCTGTGTGTCTCCCTCTCTCTCTGCCCCTTCCCCGTTCATGCTCTGTCTCTCTCTGTCCCAAAAAAAATAAATAAAAAAAAAAAAAAACGTTGAAAAAACTAGAGAAGAATAAATAATTAAATTAAATAATTTGGGTCATTTGAAAAACACCCTGCCTGGTATCTGCACCTCAGGACCACCTTAGGCTAACCAGGATGCCAGAATTTGTGCAAGCCTACTTACTGGGTGAAGAAAGGCAAGCTGCTTAAACTTTACCTGCCTCAAATTTTCTCAGCAATTCAGTGGGAGGTTATGCTGCTTTTTCCTTGCAGAAATGAAATCACAATTTATTTTAAGGGGAGAGAGAGAAAAAAAAACAGAGACATATTCAGTACTAAAGATTAGAAGAGCCTTGAGATTGAGAAGTATAGCTCACTCACTGATGTCTCTCCTCTCCCAGGGTACCTGGCATTGGAGCTTGACACACAGTCACTGTTGAACTGAAGTTTGGATTTCCAAATCTACAAAGATGAAGATCAAATTGTAGACAACGGCTCCAGCAGATCTTTAAAGCCTCACCTCTGCTCTCTCCTATCCTCTTCGCTCCTCTATTTCTATATCCAATTTGCTTGCCCTGTCATCAATCCATGCACTCTGCCTAAGATACCTATTCCCACTTTTGGAACAGCCAGACACTTTTTTGTGTATGTTTTTGGACCAACTTAAATGCCACCTCATCTCTGAAGCTCCCTCTGACTGTCTCCTGGGCAGTTATTGCCCTAGCATCATGTTCCTAAGCATCTTATGTAATTTCTTTCATATTACAATTTTTATGTTGGGTTCCCCACTGGTTGAGAATTCTTTAAAAGAGAGCTAGTGACTTATTTATCTTTTTATCCCCAAAGTCTGGCATGTGCCTGGCATTTAGGAAATACAAAGTAATGTTTAAAAAATAAATTGTTAATGTGAATTTTACCTTAAGCATAATCTGTCACCATAGGGCACAACAGGGCTATCAATTGATTACATTAAATTAAAAAAAAAAAAAAAACTCTTCCTTTCTCTACTTTTTGACCAAGAATAAAAGTTAAAATCAAATTATATAACATTTTAGATAAATATTTTTATGATTTAAGGCATTAGAAACATCATGCATTTTCTATATGATTCTTCAAGTATAGCATCAGCATCACTTGGAAACCTGTTAGAAATGTAAATTCTTGTGCCTCATCTCAGACTTATGAAATCAGAAATTCTGGGCATGAAGTTCAGTAATCTGTATTTTAACAAATCCCCCAAAGATGATTCTGATGCACTTTTTTTTTTAATTTTTAAGAGTTTATTTATATATGAGAGAGAAAGAGACGAGAGAGACAGAGAGAGACAGAGAGAGAGAGAGAGAGAGAGAGAGAAAGCGAGCTTGAGCTGGCAAGAAACAGAGAGAGAAAGAGGGAGAGAATCCCAAGCAGACTCCATGCTGTCAGTGCAGAGCCCAACTCAGGGCTTGATATCACAAACTGTGAGATCATGACCTGAGCTGAAATCAAGAGTTGGACGCTTACGTGACTGAGCTGCCCAGATGCCCTGACCAAGTGTTAGTTTCTTAAGCATTTTTATTTGTTCTAGAACAATGTTTCTCAGATTTTAGAATGCAGCAGAATTGAGGCTTCTGGGTGGCTCAGTTGGTTAAACGTCTGATTCTTGGTTTTAGCTCAGGCCATGATCCCAGGGTCATGGGATTGAGCTCTGCATCAGGCTGAGCATGGAGCCTAGTTAGGATTCTCTCTCATATCTCTCTCTCTCTCTCTCTCTCTCTCTCTCTCTCTCTTTCCCTCTCCTTTCTCTCTCTCCCTCTGCCCTTCTTCCCTGCTTGTAATCTCATTCTCTCTTAAAAAACAAAACAAAACAAACAAAAAAACCCTTACACTTGGTCGACAACTATTTTTATGTAATCAGAAATAAATCTTGCGTGCTTAAGACAATACAGTTTTCTAGTATTTCTTTTAATTTTGTTTGGAATTTCACACATTTTTCATAAATGATAAAATGATACATTTGCTTTCAAATTCTAGTGTTTCATAGAAATTAAGAAAATAATCCCATTTACAATTGCACCAAAAATAATAAAATATCTAGGAATAAACTTAACCAAGGAGGTGAAAAACCTGTACTCTGAGGACTATAAAACATTGATGAGAGAAATTGAAAATGACACAAGCAAATGGAAAGATATTCCATGCTCACGGATTGGAAGAACAAATATTAAAATGTTCATACTACCCAAAGCAATCTACAGATGTAATGCAATCCCTATCAAAATACCAACAGCATTTTTTGACTGAACTGGAACAAATGATCCTAAAATTTGTATGGCACCACAAAAGATCCTGATTAACCAAAGCGATCTGAAAAATAACAAAATTGGAGGTGACACAATCCCAGATTACTACAAAGCTGTAGTAATCAAAATGTATAACTGGTGCAAAAATAGACTTATAGATCAATGAAACAGAATAGAGCCTAGAAATAAACCCATGATTATATGATAATTAATCTTCAACAAAGGAAGCAAGAATTTGCAATGGGAAAAAGACAGTCTCTTCAACAAATGGTGCTGGGATAACTGGACAGCTACATACAAAAGAATGAAACTGGATCACTCTCTTACATAATACACAAAAGTAAACTCAAATGGATTAAGGACCTAACTGTGAGATCTGAAACCACAAAAACCCTAGAAGAGAGCACAGGCAGTAATTTCACTGACATTGGTCATAACAATGTTTTTCTATGTATGTCTCCTGAAGCAAGGGAAACAAAAGCAAAAATAAATGATTGGGACTATATAAAAATAAAAAGCTTCTGGACAGTGGAAAAGAACAATCAACAAAACTAAAAGACAACATACTGAATGGGAGAAGATATTTGCAAATGACATATCTAATAGAGGGTTAGTATGCAAAATACATAAAGAACATATATAACTCAACATCAAAAAACCCCCACAAATAACATAAAAAATGGGCAGAAGACATGAACAAACATTTCTCCAAGAAAGACACAGATGGCCAACACACATGAAAATATGCTCTACATCACTTATCATCAGAGAGATACAAATCAAACCCCAATGAGATATCACCTCACACATGTCAGAATGGCTAAAATAAAAAACAAACAAAAAACAAACAAGAAGTGTTGGTGATGATGTGGAGAAAGAGGAATCCTGGGGCACTGGTGGTAGGAATGTAAACTGGTATAGCCACTGTGAAGGATGGTTCCTCAAAATTTTTAAAATAGAATGACCATATATCCCAGTAATAACACAGCTGGATATTTACTCGAAGAACAAGAAAACACTAATTTGAAAGGATATGTGCACCCCAATATTTATTGAAGCATTATTTACAATAGCCAAATTATGGAAGCAGTCCAAGTGTGCATCAATAGATGAATGGATAAAGAAGATGTGGTATATATAGACAATGGAATATTATTCAGCCATAAAAAGAATGAAATTTTTCCATTTGCAACAACATGGATGGATCTAGGGGGCATAATGCTAAGTGAGATAAATCAATCTGAGAACGATAAATACCATATGATTTCACTCACATGTAGATTTTAAGAAACAAACAAATGAACAAAGGAAAATAAGAGACAAACTGAAAAACAGACTCTTAACTATAGAGAACAAACTGATGGCTACCAGAGGAAAGGTGGCGGGGGGGGGGGGCGGAATGGGTGAAATAGGTGAAGGGGATTAGGAGTACACTCATCGTGATGAGCACTGAATGTATAGAATTGGTGAATCACTATAGTGTACACCTGCAACTAATATAACACTGTGTATACTGGAATTAAATTCTAATGTTTCTTATACCAAGTTCCTTTGTGTTTTTGAGTGTCTGTAAATTGTAAGAGAATTTTAAAGTTCTGATTTTTTTAAGTTTATTTACTTTGAGAGAGAAGAGAGAGCGAGAGGGGAAAGGGCAGAGAGAGAAAGAGAGAAGGGAAGGACAGAGAGGGGAGGAAGAGGCAGGGAGGGGGGGGGAGAGAGAGAGAGAGGAGAGAGAGAGAGGGGAATCCCAAGCAGATTCCACACTCTCAATGTGGAGCCTGATGTAGGGCTTGAACCCACAAACTGTGAGATCATGACCTGAGTGGAAATCAAGAGTCAGATGCTTAACTGACTGAGCCACTCAGGTGCTCCAAAGTTCTGAGTTTTCATTTCAGTGATCTGAAAAATTATTTTGCACTTAAGACAAAATTTCTCATTTTCAGTGTTAGTTTACAATTTCATGGAACTAAGATTTTAGTTCCTTAAGTGAGAGTTTCTCAAATTCTGGTCCTTGCATATATTCTAAAGCATAGTGGTTAAGAACATGGACTCTAGGATTCGACTGTTAATTAGGTTCAACCTTAGGTATTACCTAAATGTAGGACTTGGGCAAGTTACTTAAATTTTCTGAGCCTCCATTTACTTATTTGTAAAATAAAGATGGAGATTATAATAGCATTTATCTCATGGGGGTGCTCTGAGGAGTAAATGTTCTCAGAACCATGTCTAGCACATAAAAAATACTCAATAAGTATTATCTATTATTATTCTTAGAAATCTGTAAAGCAGTTAGGATTCTGTTTAAGTGGTGGTCTCTTAATTTCCACTCAGGTCATGATCTCAGGGTTAGTGAGTTCAAGGTCAGCATCGAGCTCCACACAAAGAGTGAAGAGCCTGCTTGGGATTCTCCCTTTCCCTCTTCTCTCTACCCTTCTCTCACGCATGCATGCTCGCATGCTCTCTCAAAATAAACAACAACAAAAAGAAATGTTTTCATTTGAGAAGCAATGCAGTATATCTAGAAACTTCAAAGTACTGAGTTACAAAATTTTATCCTTCTAAACTAGATTAAGAAAACTTCAAAAAAGTAAACAAACACTGTACTTACATTACTTATTATTATTATTTTAAAAGTTTATTTATTTTGAGAGAGAGACAGAGAAAGAGAGAGAGTGCATGAGTGGGGTAGGGGTAGAGAGAGAGAGGGGGAGAGAGAGAATCCCAAGCAGGCCGTGAGCTGTCAGCAGAAGCCTGATGTGTGGCTCGATCTCAAGAACCAGGAGATCATGACCTGAGCCAAGATCAAGAGTAGGACGCTTAACTGACTGAGTCACCCAGGTGCCCCTAAACAAACACAGTTTTTACTTATTTATTTTTAAATGTTTATTTTTGAGAGAGAGAGAGAGAGAGAGAGAGAGAGAGAGAGAGAGAGAATAAGCTGGGGAGGGCAGGGAGAGAGGGAAACAGAGGATCTGAAGTGGGCTCTGCACTGAGATTGGAGAGCCCGGTGTGGGGCTTGAACTCAGGAACTGTGAGATCATGACCTGGGCTGAAGTTAGACACTTAATGGACTGAGCCACCCAGGCACCCCACGACCCCTGTATTTTTAAAACTTGCACATGTATTTCATGATCACTATGGAAAAATTAAGCAGTCTTTTCAATATATATTTTCTCATCCAATTGAACATGTAGCTGATGGTTAGGACCAATGAGGCTGAAGTTCAATGAGGTTAAAAATGTGCTCCTTTTGGCACACCTATGATAGTATTAATTCTGTTAAAGTTGTGAAAACTGCTCTAGTATCAGAACTTTAATTTGTTCTCTATTCAAATTTTCTAAAATAAGAAAGGCAATCTATAATAAAATTTCCATGTAATTGCATGAACCAACTGCAGCGTACTGACAATAACAGTGATGCTCCTGAAACAGAAACGTTGGCTGGCATGTTATGGAACCAGGTTGGAATGCTGGCGGAAAGACCAAGTGGCACTCGGAGATCTTGGAAGGCAGGAGGTTTATTTTACACTGGTGGGCTCAGAGGAGATCATTCTCCAGAGGTCTGAGACCCAAGCACAAGCAGGGGGACAATTCACCATCTGTTACTTCCTCATTCCACATTAGTAGTAATTTGGCACACACGGCAAGCAGGGCAGGAAGAAGAACCCGGAAGAGGAGTCTCTAAGTTAGAAACTAGAGCTTATGTCAGTCCCATAGGCCATGTTATGGTGCATAACTTTACTTATTTTCCCAACATTTCCCCCTTTGATGCCTCTTTTAAAAATATTTTTTTAATACGCATCACCCTTTAGCTCTAGGGGTTGGTACCCTTGGAGGGCTAAGATGCGTGTTGCAGTTTGGCAAGCAATGGTGTTTTCAGTGAAGCATACCAGGGTTTTAAGATACAGAGGCCGATGGTCACAAGTAAAATTATGGAAAGGAGGGGTCCTGCCAGGGCAGGAAGCCAGGATTTCCAGTTTGTGGGGCAGCCTCTAATAGTCCAATAGTAAGGAGCAAGAGTTGGCAGAGTTGCATCCAAGCACCTGGACTTAGTCCACACGCTGATTCCTCAAGCTTCTGCTGTGTGCAGGCCAGCCAGCTTCCGGGGTGTGTCTGGAGCAGGGCTGAAGATCTCAGGGGCTGGCATCTTTTTGAGGGTCAGTTTAAGCGGGTCGACCAGGTCTGAGTTACTTTCCCAGGTTGAGGGCTCTTTAGAGTTGGCCTTCTTAATTCTGGAGTGATGGACCCATGGGGTCTTATTATTATCCCCACAGAATAACCAGCACAGAAGATTGTCTATACATGAAATACTGTGACAATTTTTCTGAAGTTTACCTCAAGGTGTCTAGTTTAGGCAAACAAACATTTAAAGACAATCAGAACTGGAATTTAACACTCATAACAGTGTGTTGTTAAAACATAGTTTTTCTCTCTAAAAACCCCCATTTCCAGAGATAGCCAAATCGAGACCAATGCATTTATAGAACAAATCCAGTCTTAACAAATCTGGCCTAATTATTTACATAAGCTCAGCAAAAACAGTGACAAAGTTTGCTTTGTTGGAACCTTTTGTAAGGAATCTCCAGATTGAACTTTTAGTAGCCTCTCCAGGCCAGAAGCCAAGCCAAATACTTGCCATCAGACAGGCCTGCAACACCTGTAGAATTGGGCAAATTCCTCTTCATGAGGTCCCCAAGATATCCTGAGGTTCCTGCACCTGCCAGGAAGTGACCTTCTTTACTCACCTAGTGAGACTGCTGGGAACTCTGCAAGCAAGGTATCAGGCCAACATTTCTAAGGGGATTTATGACTCTGTATTTCATAAAGCCACCCTTAGTTCCTTAAAGCTGTCTGGTCATATCTGAGTCTATGCATATAATTCCCAAATATGACATTCCAGTCAAAACCTTGGTAAAATAACCAGTATTTCCAATGGTGATCTGTAACAAGATGAACAGATTCTTATTGAACTTATGCAAACAACTGTAATTGCTATGAAAGGAAGAATACTGAGAGGTTTTGAATTTCAGAGAGTTTAGGTAGAGAGAAAAGATAAACGCTTCAGTTTACAAATGAATTTCTGTGTATTCTTAATCTGGAAGAGCAAACATTAGAGAACCAGCAATATTTCCAACAAGAGTCTCAAAACTATAATCTTCCTCAGTTCGTTTAGTCCTATGTTTCTAATTCTTGTTCAGTTTGAATGCAGCTTTTTAGTTCTAGAAATTCTTTCATCAAAGACCTCATAAAAATGAAATCTAAAGCTTTGGTTTTCCCAGCAGAGAAAAAAAAACCCTTTGTTTACACTGTCTTATCAAGAGCAGATCAACAGTCCAAGAAAACTTTGTCTTTTGAACACAGAGAAAGGCAGGATTTCAACCTTATACCAGTGTACTTTTCAAATTCCATTTATCTCAACCTTAGTCCATCCTGAGCACACACAAAATTCCTTTCCAAAGATTTCCCTTCACGAACCTTCTACAACTTTCCTTTGCCTTCAAACTTTGTACCAAAGCCATTTCTCTCCAAACAACCAGTCTCATTTAGGACAAAATTATTTTCTTTTACTCTCAATAAAAAATGTATTTCCATTCCTTATATCTTTCTTACATACCTCCTACTTTCCTACATACAGGGTTGCTTTCCTTGTTTACACCAGAATTTTTTTAGATGGTAAGTTCATGAACCAATTAAGCACAAAGCATGTTTTCCATTAGGTCCAAACAGCCTTCGTTTCTCTGCAATAAGAAGTTAAAAACACAAACCTATGTTGAGTAATCAAAGCTTTAGCACTCCATCCTATTTGAAAAGTTTCAGGTTACCAAAGACCTTAAAAGCTATCTTAACAATTACCCATGAAAACTTTGAGACAGACAAAATTAACTATCATTTTAAGTCATCTTTTTGCTAACAAATTGCAGCAGAGATAACATGAGCTTATTTGACCTTTGCTGATAACTTTAAACACAGGTCCAACAAACTTAAATTAGTCCAAAATTTTTTTTTTGCATTTTTTAAATTATGTTTTTTTAATTTTATTTTTTATTTTTAAAAATTTACATTCAAATTAGTTAGCATATAGTGCAACAATGATTTCAGGAGTAGATTCCTTAGTGCCCTGTACCCATTTAGCCCATCCCCCCCTCCCACAACCCCTCCAGTAACCCTCAGTTTGTTCTCCATATTTATCAGTCTCTTCTGTTTTGTCCCCCTCCCTGTTTTTATATTGTTTTTGTTTCCCTTCCCTCATGTTCATCTGTTTTGTATCTTAAAGTCCTCATATGAGTGAAGTCATATGATTTTTGTCTTTCTCTAATTTCACTTAGCATAATACCCTCCAGTTCCATCCATGTAGTTGCAAATGGCAAGATTTCATTCTTTTTGATTGTCAAGTAATACTCCATTATATATTATATATATATATATATATATATATATATATTATATATATATATATATATATATATATATACACCACATCTTTATCCATTCATCCATCGATGGACATTTGGGCTCTTTCCATACTCTGGATATTGTTGATAGTGCTTCTATAAACATGGGGGTGCATGTGTCCCTTCGAAACAGCACACCTGTATCCCATGGATAAATGGTGAGTAGTGCAATTGCTGTGTCATAGGGTAGTTCTATTTTTAGTTTTTTGAGGAACCTTCATACTGTTTTCCAGAGTGGCACCAGCTTGCATTCCCACCAACAATGCAAAAGAGATCCTCTTTCTCCACATCCTTACCAACATCTGTTGTTGCCTGAGTTGTTAATGTTAGCCATTCTGACAGGTGTAAGGTGGTATCTCATTGTGGTTTTGATTTGTATTTCCCTGAGGATGAATGATGTTGAGCATTTTTTCATGTGTCGGTTGGCCATCTGGATGTCTTCTTTGGAGAAGTGTCTATTCATGTCTTTTGCCCATTTCTTCACTGGATTATTTGTTTTTTGGGGGTTGAGTTTGAGAAGTTCTTTATAGATTTTGGATACTTACCCTTTATCTGATAGGTCATTTGCAAATATCTTCTGGTTGCCTTTTAGTTTTGCTGATTATTTATCCTTCACTCTGCAGAAGATTTTTATTTTTATGAGGTCCTAAGAGGTCATTTTTGCTTTTGTTTCCCTTGCCTCCAGAGACATGTTGAGTAAGAAGTTGCTGCGGCCAAGATGAAAGAGGTTTTTGCCTGCTTTCTCCTTGAGGATTTTGATGGCTTCCTGTCTTACATTGAGGTCTTTCATCCATTTTGAGTTTATTTTTGTGTATGGTGTAAGAAAGTGGTCCAGGTTCATTCTTCTGCATGCCGCTGTCCAGTTTTCCCAGCACCACTTGAAGAGACTGTCTTTATTCCATTGGATATTCTTTCCTGCTTTGTCAAAGATTAGTTGGCCAAATTTTTTTTTACATTTATTTACTTTTGATAGACAGAGAAAGACAGAGCACAAGTGGGGAAGGGGCAGAGAGAGAAGGAGACAAAGAATCCGAAGCAGGCTCCAGGCTCCAAGCTGTCAGCACAGAGCCCGACGCGGGGCTCAAACTCACAGACCACGAGATCATGCCCTGAGCTGAAGTCGGATGCTCAACTGACTGAGCCACCCAGGTGCCCCAAACTTAAATTAGTTTAAACACCGAATATGTTTTGCCTGCGTCCACTTAAAAGCCAATCAATTTTTCCCCATCGTCAATTTTCACCTGGGGCACCAGTGGAGGCATCTGAAGTGGGTGGTCCAAGGGGGTGCACTTTGCTCCTTGACCTCGAGGGTGGGAGGAGGAACCATTGGTGCCTGAGGCACTGAGGATGGTATAGGACCACACCCAAGTTGGTGCAGAAACCTGAGGGGGAGGGGAAGGCGAAGCAGCAACTGCTTGGGAATATTCCTTAAAGTCCTTGTCCCGAGGAAGACTAACCACAGTTGGCTCCAATTATAGCTGTTAACCCAGAAAATGAATGAGGGAGAAGCCCTCACATCTATTAGGCAGAGGAACATAGAGAGTAAGTGTCCCCTTCGGTCTGATTCTATCTCGGCCCAGACCAATAAGGTCCCCTTCTTGAGGTTCCTCCTGATATCGGCTGGGCTTTGGGGGCCCCTTCCGATTCAGGCACTCATTCTTCCAGTATCCCTTTTCCTTGCGGTAAGTCTTTTGCTAAGGGGGCTCTGGGCTTCCCCCCTTTTGGCGGCTGGACCTTCCCTGGCCTGATGCTGCCATGGACTGTATGCCGTTCACCACTGAATCGCAGACGGGCCCACACAAACCCTGTGGGCTTTTGGGAACCTTAACGGTGCCCACCTGTGAAGCCACAGAATCGAACTTGGCAGGCGAGCCAGACCGAGTCGCATGTTCACACTCACATACACAAGAGGTTATTACATTCCCTCCCACAGAATTCCTACCTATGATGTCTTTGGGGAGTGATCAGGTCCCCCTTGCACCTCTAAGGGTGGGCTGGACTGAATTGGGGCCCTGTACCAGAATTCCTACCTGTGAGACCACTGAAGTCTCCGGGGAGTGATCAGGTCCCCCTTCCACTCTTGTGAGTGGGCCTGACTACACTGGGGCCTGGCCTTACCAGTTCCGACGTCAGGTCCAGGTCCTCACCTGCCAAGTCTCCTCGTGTCGGGCGGGAATGGCGGAGCGGGGCCAGCCTAAGGCAACCGAGCGAGAGACTGCCGAAATTCAGGCAGGACTTGCCTTCTCCGTTGTGATTCCTCATTCCGTCACTGCCTTGTCATTTTCCCAAACCGGTGGTAACAATGGGCCAGCCCGGTTGGGTTTCCTGGTCAGGGAACCAAATATGTTACGGAACCAGGTTGGAACGCTGGAGGAAAAACCAAGCAGCACTTGGAGATCTTGGAAGGCAGGAGGTTTATTTTACACCGGTGGGCTCAAAGGAGATCATTCTCTAGAAGTCTGAGCCTCAAGCACAAGCATGGGGGCGGGGGGGGGTGGTGGTGGGAATTTATAGTCTGTTATTTCTGCGTTCCGCATTAGTAGTAATTTGGCGCACACAGCAAGCAGGGCAAGAAGAAGAACCTGGAAAAGGAGTCTCTAAGCTAGAAACTAGAGCTTATGTCAGTCCCATCTTATGGTGCATAACTTTACTTATTTTCCTAACAGGCAAACTTTACTTGTTTTCCTAACAGGTTCTGTGTTGAGAACCCCTAAGTATTTGTCAGCAATGTATGAAATTCCAGTTTTGATGTATGCTTAGCATACTATTTACTTACATAATTCATTCAATAAATATTTATTGTGTGCCAGGCACTGCTCCAGGAATTGAGATCATAGGAGTGATGAAAAACAAGAAAAGGTTCTCTCTGCTCTGTACAGTCTGGTTAGAATAATCCAGAACACAAATAAAAACCCAAGATACATTTTGTCACATTGTCAATGGTGGAATGCTCTCATTTGCTGTCTAAATTGGTACTCTCTTTCTGAAGGTAAATTTAACTGTATGTGTAAGTTAAGATGTCTTATATATTTTGACCCAGGGATTTCGCTTTTAGGAATCTCTTGTAATCAAAGAATCAGAAACGCAGATGATGCTCAACAAGTTTGATCACTACATTATCTATACAATTGAAAAATTAGAAATCAATATTCACCAAAGGGGAAATGGTTAAATAATTTATATACCTTATACATATAAGCCTATTTATTGTGTCTATTAAAATGATGTTTTTGAGCATTTTTTGAAGCATTTAGTGCCCTCAAAAATACTCAAGCTATTCTGTTAAGAAAGTAAAAACTCTGATTAAAAACTGTATATCTAAAATATTAATAATGTTATTGCTTATAGGTCAAAAGGTACAGACTGAAGAGACTGAATAGGGTCAAAACATATAAACTTGCAGTTATGAAATAAATGTTATGGGGATGTAATGTACAGCATGGTGACTATAGTTAGTGCATATTTGACAATTGCTGAGAGCAGATCTTAAAAGTTCTCAACATGAGAAAAAAATTTTATAAGTATGAATGGTTAACAGACATTAACTAGACTTACTGTGGTGATCTTTTTGCAATATATACAAATACCAAATCATTGTGTTGTGCACTTGAAATTACTATCATGTTATGTGCATTATACCTCAATTTAAAAAATTTGGTATTTGGCAAGAAAGTTAAGCAAAATACTGGTATAATTAAAAAAAGAAAAAAGAAAGAAAGAAAGAAAGAAAGAAACAAACAAACAAACAAACCCATAGGCTTGGGAACTGCCCAGGTACTGCAGCCAGCTGTGGGTAGCCAGCAGTGCTTCCCATGTTGTTTATCTTAATTCTCTTGAGAACAAGAAATGAATGTTAGGATATTTTTTTTAATGTTTATTTTTGAGAGAGAGAGAGAGAGAGAGAGAGAGAGAGCAAACAAGTGTAGGTGCATGAGCGGGGGAGGGGCACAGAGAGACGGGGACAGAGTATCTGAAGTGGGTTCTGTCCTGACAGCAGTGAGCCAGATGAGGGGCTCCAACTCACGAACTGTGAGATCATGACCTGAACTGAAGTTAGATGCTTAATGAACTGAGCCACCCAGGCGCCCCTCTTTTTATTTTAAATGTTTATTTATTGAGAGAGAGAGTGAGAGGGCAAGAGGGCACAAGTAGGGAGGGGAGAGAGAGAGAGGGAGAGAGAGAGAGAATCACAAGCAGGCTCCACACTCAGCACAGAACCCAATGTAGGGCTTGATACCAGGACCTTGAGATCACGACCCAAGCCGATATCAAGAGTCTGATGCTTAACTGATTAAGCCACCCAGGTGCCGATTTTTTTTAAATTTAAACAAAGCATCCCCTAATTTGTGGAATTTTTTAAAAATTCTGTAACTTTGGGAGAGAGGGATCCATCCATTGCTCTGACAAGGACCATGCTTTGTAGTAAAGCAAAAGAAACACCCAGAATGTTAACAGAATTTATCTCTAGGGAGTAGAAGTACAGATTTTTTACCCCTGCTTTTCTGTATTTTATAGATTTTCAGTAAAGAGAAAGTATTATTCTTATAATGAAAAGCTTTATTTTAATAAATATGTCACATGAGCTCAAAAAAGTCTCCATGTGAAAAAAAAGTCTCCATGTACAGGTTTACAAAATAACACAAAATTAATTAAAGCTTGAGACTCCTTTACTATGTTAAATCCAAAAAAACCCCAAAAACTAAAAAACCAAAAACAACAACAACGTTATTGTTGATTTGCATGATTATGGGTCACTCTAAATTTCCAAGTTTTTTATAATGAGGATACTTTTTACAATTGGAAAAAAAGCACTATTTTAAAAGGCTTGTGATTCATTGGGAGACTATAAGCAACATATATGCCCCTTGGACATATCATGTACTTCATTAAAAATATAACCTAAGCTAGTTTGGCTACTCTAACAAAGAAAATGATTATGTTCTTAAGTATACGTACAGTATAAACATCAATACAAAATTTGAAAATAAAATATTCTATTTATCCAGTATTTGAAAACAAATTCAATTTAGAGACTTAAAAATACTAGGGGATCACCTATCTTTAGGTGTATTAGAGAAATTGTTGACTTTGTACCTGGGAATTAATTATTGGTTGCTTCTGTACACCAAGTAAAACATTAACTTCCTGATTTTTTGCAACAACAAGAAATAAAGCAGGCTACTGGCAATTTGGAGAGCAAGGGAAATGAAGCTCCCTATTTTCACAGTAGATGCATTTACAGCAAAAGCATTTCACGGGAATCCTGCTGCTGTTTGTCTTCTGGAAAATGTAAGTACTTGGTTTTGAAGTGTGGTGCTTAAAATTCTAGATTCCCGTAGAACCAAATATTTCTTAAAAACAACAACAACAATCAGACCCACCTGTTTGTCTTTGGTTTGTGTTCTTTGTCAAATGATATCAGCGATGTTTATGTCTGCAAGTTGATTTTGACCAAATTATATGATGAGAATGCTTACACCCAGATGCTTTAAGTCTAGAAAAATAAAGACTTACATAAGGAAGAACTAGAACGTATTAAGAAAAAAAAAGATATAGAGCTCATTTTTAGCTATCAGGTTTTCATTTAGTGAGCACCAAATGTGAAAGCGAATGAAATTAGATGAGTTTTATGTGACCAGACATGGATGATATTATATTTAACATAAAAGATTTTAGCTGGATATCTTTAACCTTAGCTATAGTTCAGACAATTAGAAATTCTTTTCAGGACCAAGTAAATGAAACATTTTGCAAGGAATTAAGTAATTAAGTGGTAATTAAGCTCTAATGTAGGGAGAACTTTTTTCTTGAAAGTCTCATTTAAAAAAAAAGTTTATTCATTTTTGGTAATCATTTTTGAGAGAGAGTGGGGGGAGGGGCAGAAAGAGGGGGTGGGGCGGGGGGGGGGGGAAACTGAGGATCCAAAGCAGGCTCTGCCCTGAGAGCAGAGAGCCCCATACAGGGCTCAAACCCATGAACTGGGAGATCATGACCTGAGTCAAAGTTGGATGCTTAACCGACTGAGCCACCCAGGTGCCCCCTAAAAGTCTTATTTTAAAAATGGCTTTTGGTTAGGATGAGTATTAACAGAATAGTTAAATATTCACTGACCTTCAGTGCTTTGTGTTGGTACCTGGGTATTAGGAAACAAGCCAAGGAGCCCTTCTACTCAGAGCAGTTAGTGCAAGAGCAGATTGCCTGAGAATTACTTCGAAAACACAGTAAGCATTTGATGATCTTAAGTAAGTTTTACTAAGCTGGGCCAAGTGTGTGTTGGAGACTTTAAGTGCAATGAATGTCAAATTGTATATTAAAATCACCCAAGGAGCTTTAAAATTCCTATGCTCAAGTGCATCCCAGAATCTCTAGGGGTGGAACCCGGGCAGCACTGTTTTTTAAAGTTTCCCCAAATGATTCTATTGTGCTCTCAAGATGAAGAATGGCTGGGGTTTTACTGAGATGGGTGAATGCTGTTGATTGAGTTCTTGGTACACTTGGTACACTTTCTCCCTCAAGCAGAGCAGCAAAATGGTGATGAAAAGTCCTCATCTTGTCATTAAGGATCATTCATTATGCAACCTTGCAGCTGGCATCTTCCAACCATAAAATGCAGGAAGTAATTAAGTTAATAGGCTTTACCAAGTAACACAAGAGCTTGGGAGGATTATTGAGAGAATGATTAACAACCAGATTCTAAATCGTGAACTTTCTTTAGAAATAATCTGGCAAACAGCTTCATGTCAAGGAATTGTGGAAATGAATGAAATTGCTTAAGAGACTTAGTGTATTTGTCGCATGTCCTCATGTAATCTCCTCGAAGAGTTCTGAAAATAGTTTCTAGTGATTTATATACTCAATTTTCACCAAATGACAAGAATTAGCAATATTCTTCAATTTATTCCTTTTACTTCCAGTACATGCACTACACACCGGAGCCTTTTTCTCGCTCTTCAATTATATTTTACATGTTTTTTATATATTTGGAAAAACCAGGACATAAAAATTTAAGCAGAGAACTTAGCATAGTTCAAAGCAATATGCTTCAGTAAGAATGGAAGAAAGAAAAAGAAAATGAGGAAGCCCACGATTCAGGGATGCTCTCCCAATTCATTTCCGGGCTTTGGACCTGTGGGACCAGGCTAATTTGGTGGCCTGCCAGAGACAACTGAATAGATATCTAAAGAATAGTTTGCTAGTTTCCTATTCTGTGGTCTGGGGAATCCTGTTCTCCTAGAGGCTAACTTGGCACTTTTCTCAATTCATAAGCAATAAAAATTAGAGTGGAAGTATAAACTGTGGTTTATGCCCTTGGATTCTTTTACCCATGGTTGGACACAGTGGATACCTGAAACACCTAGAGAGAACACAAATAAACTTAGGAAAATATCAGAGACTGTTAAACCTTGTAATGTTTCCCATAATTTGGTCAGTGTTTAGCCTGTCATTACTGTATTCTACAAATATTTGTCCATATCTGCCATGAGCCAGGCTTTGGGGTAGGGACAGGAGGTACAAAGTTGAGTAAGTTTGCCTGCCTTTGGTGCTCAAAGTCTAGTGGGAAAAACAGACATGTAAACCTGATCATTATTCAATAGTTACCACAAAGGCTAAAAGATCTACAAGAGGGACTCAGAGAACAGAACAATGTTGGATTTTTCAGATGGGAAACTACTTCAGATTTTAAGTGAAGGGCTTCAAAGGGATGTTCTTTTTTGTTTTGTTTTGTTTAAAATTATTTAAAAATTTGACCGAGATGAGACTAATCGCAAAAAACTTGGTGGGCAGACTAAAGACAAAGTAATTGCTCTTTGAGCTGTTTCAATACTTGATAAAAGACTTCTGGAAGGAAAGCAAAAAAAAAAAAAATTCTGGCTAACAACATTCCAAGAGCTTCTAGAATATTGTAAAGTTTCTTTTGTTTTCCTTTCTAGACAAGTCCATTTAAAGAATTTTCACGCGAGTAACTTTTAATGCTGTACATTAGCTGAAAATAAAAACTGATTAAGGGCTAAATGGAATATGGAACAGATAATTGAAAAAAATATTTAAAACCTTAAAAACTTGATGGTGTCCTCAAATGCTGGACAATCAATATGACAATAAAGATCATGTACAGGTATAAAAATGTATAGAAACAATATTTTAAAAAATGAAACAGATATTTTACTTTGATAGCTGTGTAACAACTACAGGAATTCATGACCAAAAACTTGAATGGGTCAGAGGGCTATGGTAGTGATAAGGGGTGATATGCTGTTTATTCTTTTGTAAAACAGTGTTAATTAATGAAAATAACATATCAGTAGGGGTAGGGAGCCTGTAATTATTCTCCTTCATATTCTAACAAAGCCTCAAGTTGTTTTGTTGTTGTTGTTGTTGTACGTAGGTGTTGTTTGTGGGTGTATGTTTAGGGTGGGGTTTCTCAACAGTGGCAGAACTGGGTAGTTCTTTGTAGGGTGAGGTTGTCATCTGCAGTGTTGGCCGTATCCTTGGCTTCTACCCACTAGATGATAGCAGTCTTCCCTTTTCCCTATCATGACAATAAAAAATTGCCCCCAGTTGAAAACCACTGTTTCAGAGGATCTTTTAAACAGTCTTTAATATTTGTTTTGTTTGTTTTAAAAGTTTTTATTTTTTTTTTTTAGTATTCTCTATACCCAACATGGGGTTTGAACTCATGACCCCGAGATCAAGAGTCGCACATTCTTCCATTTGAGCCAGGCACCCCTAAACAGTGGTTTATTCTTGAGTTTTCCTGTTAAAATTATCTATAAAAACAGCTTTGTTGTGTGCCTAGAATATACATTTATTCCAATTCAGCTGGCATCTCCTGGCCACGTACCATGTGCTGGACACTATGCCACAATCAATATAATATTCACATATATACATATGTGTGTGTGTGTATTCTTTTAAACACTAACCCATACATTTCCAGGGACAGTAAGGAGGATTGGCTTTGCACTTTTAAAGAGGAATGCTTCATTTTAGTTCCTAAACAACTCGCTGTTCCAGTTTTCCTGGTTAAATTTAGAGGGTAACGAAGGCTTCTTTACAGCTTGGTGTGTTATGTATTTAAGGAAAAACAAGTATACAGCAATACTGTGTTCAGTTCAGTTTGTGCTTTAACTCATGTGGGGAAGCTTATGACGCAGTGGCCATTTCCAAACCTGGTGCCCTTCCTTAGAGGATCACTGGCTCTGTGTGCCTCTACCGGGTCAGAGGCTCCTGGGGTTTCTCAGGAATTCCAAAGTCATATCTCATTTTTATGGCCAGAAAAGGGATGAAGAGTGCAGAGAAGATTTTTCTAGGCCATTGAAAGGTTTTCTCTTGCCCAGTATTTGAGGGAAGAGAGAAATGCAAGGGAGGAGATGCTGATGTGGGAATTTCTGCATCACTCTCTTCTAGCACATAACCCTCAGCTTTGGAAGCAATGACTTCAGGCAGGTTCAGCCAGATACTGTGCTAAATTGCTTTTTATATGTTACCTCATTTTATCCTTACATCTACTCTAAGAGTAGGTCTTACTATCCCATTTTACAAATTCGAAGACAGAGGCAGAGGAAGGTTAAGTAATTACCTAAGTGGCTGACTTCAGGATCCCCACCCCAGGTCTGCCTGACTGCACGGCCCATGCTTTTAACCCATCATACTCATCACCACAGTAGATATGTTCCCCCACGGCACCCCTTACTTCCCAGTTGGTAGCATGCATCATTCTTGAAATTCATTTAATGCCTGTCTTCCTCACTAGACTGCACATTCTATGAAATCTTAACCTATTCTAACTTGTTCTATTACACATGGCCTAGCACATGTCAGGCACTAAATAGCTATTGAGTGAAAGTAAATCTATTAATTAATTAAATTATGGCAAAAATCTCTAAGAGTTCTAGCTAACAACTACTGATCTTTTATTCTCATTGGTGAGGTGGGGTGGGCGGGGTATGCAAGGTGAGTATGAGCTTTGGGTTCTATGATGGAGCTGGAGGGACTAGGCACCCATAAGAACCACCAGGAACAACCAAAGATGGCCTACAGTTTGAGTGCTGCATTGTGTGGACATAACTTCAAAATATGAAATACAAGTGCCTCATAAGGAACCTCCTGTTTCTTCCTGGATGATTTACAACTTTCCATATCCAAGTGTGTTTCCTTTGTTGGGATCCATCTACAGCAGAGGGACAAATGAACTGGGAACGATAGCAGGACTATCATGTTTTGACTGTCATGTTTCTAAGCTGCCACAAGATGGGAGTATTTTAAAACTTTGCTCTGATTTTCTGATCATTAATGTTTGTGGGCCAAATGGTGAGGATACCTTAGTGTCCCAATGCAGTACACTGGAACTCAGAAAAACAACCATGCCTCTGTTTTTGCTGTTGGAAATTTGACTCATGAGATTGCCAAAGGGAAATGGATATTAGAGGAAGAGAATTAACAGTTGTTGGTGTGTAACCTTGATGTGCTGCATTTGAAAATAAACAACTTTAGGGTAAAATGAAAAACATTATTAGAACAAAAATTCAGTTTTTTGAATGAATGCAGTCTCTTCTAAAGCTCTCAAAGTTGAAACAACATTAGCCCTCTCACGATTCACCATTACCTTGACCTTTTGTTCCAGTGTAGAAATTCAGCTGCCTGAATTTGAGAGCTGCTACTATCAAACTTTCTACAGTCTCTGGTCCTGCAGACAAATAACAAGTGCATTTTAAGTGTCCTGGGACAGAAATTAGAGCCACAGAAATTCAAATTGCAATTGGTGCAATACATCGAGGTAGAGAGGACTAAAGAGCTGACAGTCATGAAGTGTGTGTTCTAGCTGATGTGCAAACAAGCCCATTTGCAAAGAAATCTATTACCAATAGATGGTGAGCTTGGCTACAATGTGGGATGCTTTAATGAATTTTGAGACTCTTGTTGTAAAGGTAGAGGGAAGAAGTAGACAAAGAAAGGAAGGATGAGTATAAGGAGTTTGGCCAGATCAGATAGAGGAAGGATTGGCAGGCACCACAGGTTCCTGCAGCCGCAGAGGCAAATCTGGAAAGACCAGCACAGTCTTTTCTTTATTACGCCTTCAATCACCACTGAGGTCTGTACTAGGGAATTAGTTGGCTCCCAGTTTCTCGAGGGTGTTGTATGCACAGACATGTGGGCCAGTTTCCACACAGAACATTCAGTGGACTGCAAGAAGTGCTCCTTTTTAAAAAAAAATTTTTTTAATGTTTACTTATTTTGAGAGAGAGAGAGTGCAAGTAGGGGAGGGGCGGGGGGGGGGGCACAGAATCCGAAGGAGGCTCCAGGTTCTGAGCTGTCAGCAGAGCCTGAGAGGGCTCAAACCCATGAACCATGAGATCATGACCTGAGCTGAAGCCAGATGCTTAACCTGCTGAACCACCCAGGTGCCCCTGCGAGGAGTGCTTCTTAACATTGTTGCCTTATTGGCTGGGATGCCCAGTAGACCCACCCCACCCCCACTCAGGTGGGACTACTTACTCTCTGGGCCCACAGGTGTGACAGGTGTTCATGCCATTTCATTACTACCATCCTAATTCTCCTTGCCTTGGCTCACGGAATCCTAGAGTGTCAAGGAGTTAACAAGAACAGAAGTGAGGTCAAGTGAGTTGCCCAAGAAGCATCCCCAGTATAAAGCTCTTTGCACAAACTTTCCTGTCCAACTCACCAAAATATGTCCTTTTCCTAAGTCTACCTCATAGCTTCATCTGTAAAGTCCTAGAGTATTGGGGTACCTGGGTGGCTCAATCACTTAAGTGTCTGACTTCAGCTCAGGTCATGATCTCACTGTTTGTGAGTTTGATCCCCACATCCAGCTGTGTGCCTGGAGCCTGCTTCAGATTCTGTGTCTCCCTCTCTCTCTGCCTCTTCCCAGCTCATGGTCTGTCTCTCAAAAATGAACAAACATTTAAAAAAATTTTTAAAAAAGTCCTAGAGTATTTATTGTCAAAATCTATGTGTCTCAATTATATACTCTCTGGTGTTGCTCATTGTTGCTGCGTCTGTCTTAATTCCCTGCAAGATGCTAACCCCATTGAACATGGGTCCATATCTTATACACCAGGGTTTCTCAAACTTTAATGTGCACATGGATCACTTAGAGATCTAGTAAAAAAAAAAAAATGGAGATTCCAGGGGCACCTGGCTGGCTCAGTTGGTAGAGCATGTGACTCTTGATCTCAGGGTCATGAGTTTGAGCCCCATGTTGGGTGTAGAGATTACTTAGAAATGAAAATCTTTTTTTTTTAATATTTATTTTTGAGAGAGAGAGTAGGGGAGGGCCAGAGACAGAGGGAGAGAGAGAATCCCAAGCAGGCTCCGTGCTATCAGTGCAGAGCCCAACACAGGGCTCGAACTCACAAACTGGGAGATCATGACCTGAAATGAAATCTAGAGTCAGACACTTACGAACTGAGCCACCCAGGCACCCCCAAAATAAAAATCTTTAAAAATATGAGGACTCTGATTCAGAAGGTCTGGGGTGGGGCCTGAGACTCTGCATTTCTAACAAATTTCTTCAGTAGTGGTGATGATGCTGCTGGCCTAGCACAGAACTTGGTAATTGACTGATTTCTGCCTTCCCTGAGAAATGTTGCAAGAATCCATCTTATCTGATAGACATTGTTTTTCCTGTTTGCAGTGTGTTAAAGGGATAATAATAGTTTGTCTTTGTTATGGAGAGGAAGAGAAGTGTGGCTGGTTAAAGCATGGGCTTTGAGCCACTCAAAATAAAAGCTAACATTTATCAAGTAATTACTATGTGTTGGGCACTGTGATGAGCACTTTATGTGCATTATTCGATTTAATCTTTTGAAAGGAAAATGTTAACTAAAACACAAAACCATTGTGTTATGTTTGGGTTTTCAGGCAATAAATACCAATTTCTTCTTTTTTTAAGTTTATTTATTTATTTTGAGAAAGAGAAAGAGGGAGAGAGAGAGTGAGAGGGGGAAGGGCAGAAAGAGAGAGAGAGAATTCTAAGCAGGCTCCACCCTGTTAGTGCAGAATCTGATGTGGGACTTGAAGTCACGAACCACGAAATCATGACCTGAGCTGAAACCAAGAGCCAGGTGTTTAGCTGACTGAGCCACCCAGGCATCCCTATAAATATCAATTTCTTAAGTAATTTCTCTTTCTATAGGACTACAGAGCATCTATAGGTTTTGAATATGGTGTTCCTTTAAGAATAGCTTAGTAAGTCCACTAGGATTTTTATATTAGCTGATAGTTTAAAAAATAACCACTATTTTGTGCCTTATATGAGTGTGTGGAAAGTGTTTCCAAAGAATGTGCATCAACTAAAAGAGAATGGGTGTTTAATTTACATAAGTCAGATAAGTGAATTATGAATTTATTAGTATAAAGTTGTAAATCTTATTTCTGGGTTTCAGGGGCTCAGGAATAGTACATTTGGCCAAAGCAAAAATACATTTGTCTTGAGACTTCTTTAGAATTTAAATCTAACTAGTGAGCATTTGTTGATTAAAAAGTTGATTTTCATTCTCTAAAGGAAAACGCATATTTCTGACCCATTTTTTTTCTTAAGAGGAATGTGTGTGTGTGTGTGTGTGTGTGTGTGTATTTTATGTGTCTCTACAGTAACTCTTTCACTTAAATACTGTTGTCTATTTTAAAGTTTGTCTATTTATTTTGAGAGAGAGAGCAAGAGAGAGCACACACGAGCTTGATCAGGGGAGGGGCAGAGAGAGAGGGAGAGAGAATCCCAAGCAGCCTCTGTGTTGTCAGCACAGAGTCCAATGCGGTGCTCGATCCCGCAAACCCGAACCATGAGATCATGACCTGAGCTGAAATCAAGAGTTAGACGTTCAACCAACTGAGCCATCCAGGTGCTCCTGTTCTCCTCATTTTTAAAGGTGTGGAAACTGAGGCTCCATGAGATAAGTGACTTCCCCACTCTTGCACTGCTACTAGGACCTGACCCAGGATACAAATTCACATTATTTTTTTAACCATTTTCTGAAAAATTAAAAACTTACAGAAAAGTTTGAGAATGGTACAATGAATATCCATATACCCTTCCTCTAGATTCACTAGTTGTTACCACTTACAAAGTCCATACTCTTAACCACTCTACCATTTATTAGGCATATTATGACCTTAGGATATTACATAACCTCTCCGTATTTGATTTCATTATATACAAGTAGATAAAAGTATCTATACTGAGGGTTTTTAAAATGAAGATAAAGTGGGGTGCCTGGCTGGCTCAGTCAGCACAGCATGTGACTATTGATATCAGAGTCATGAATTCGAGCTCCAAGTTGGGCATAGAGGTCACATAAAAAACAAAATAAAAAGGAGGATGAAATGCATAATGTATTCTTTCAGCAAATGTTTAGTGAGCTCCTACCATTCTGGGATGAATACAGAACATTGTTCTAAGCCAGGACAAAGCAAGGTAGCACATTGTATGCCCTCATAATATCCCTTCATAATGTCCCCTCAGATGGTGGGAGACAGACAGCGAAGGGATACACTGGGTAAATTCAGGTGGCCTAAGCACTGGGAGGAGACAAAGCCTTTAGACACAGTGGTCTGGAAGGCTTCCTGAAGGAGGTGAGCTCTGGCCTGAGGCCTGACTTATAAAAGGAAATGCATGTATAAATGGGGGCAGAATGGGCCAGCCTACCCAGAGTGCATGCTGAACATCTTTTTATTCAACAAGAAAGGAAGATTGTGAAGTTTCTCTTTGTGGAGATTATTTAGAAGAGAGTATAGGCTCTCAGACAGATTAGATAATAGTCTGATGAAAGATAGGCCAGGCCAGTAGGTTTTCCAGAGTCTGTTCCAGCTCCGAGCATCTACAACCTATGAAGGGTGCTACAAGCATAGATTTCTGAGAAACAACCTTTGTAAAAGTATCTGGACTTCCTTGGCAATTATTTCCTGTGAAGCATGTAACTTCTAATATTAAAAAGCTATATTATTAACTAATGGCAGTTGCTGTCCAAGGAAGTCTGATTTGTTTTTCTGGAATCTCAATAAACTTTTGTTTCTAATTTAGAAATTGGATGAAGACATGCATCAAAAAATTGCAAGAGAAATGAACCTCTCTGAAACTGCTTTTATCCGAAAACTGCACCCAACTGATAACTTTACGCAAAGTAAATATGCTTTTTTTTTTTAAAGCCATTCTTGAATGATACCAGAAGCTGCTTTTCCAGTGGGGAATGATATTTAAGAGAGATGCCTATTTACTATTTGCATGCAGATAGGAGAAGAGCAGGGGGAGATTCTGATTTAGTTTTCAGTTCATCTCGGGGAGCAGGTGTTGGGTGATTTGAACATTTCAGCTCCAGATCAGCACTGGGGAGCCTGACGATGCTGGCCTCCTTCATTCCTCCTTTCAGCTATTAATCATGCTAGGGAAATATCTAGAAAAGAGTAAGAAAATAAAAAATTTGTGACCCACTTGTATAGGAATGATCTCATTTCTCTTTGGTTTTTCTTCCTCTGAAGGTTCCTGCTTTGGATTAAGGTGGTTTACGCCGGCGACTGAGGTTCCTCTCTGTGGCCATGCTACCCTGGCTTCCGCAGCTGTGCTGTTTTACAAAATAAGTAATGTGATTTTCTTTTATGAACCCATCATTTAGCAAATAGCCAGTATTTA
The DNA here is from genome assembly GCF_028018385.1 of Neofelis nebulosa. NCBI lineage: Eukaryota > Metazoa > Chordata > Mammalia > Carnivora > Felidae > Neofelis > Neofelis nebulosa. Next base: position 34,012,254 of record NC_080794.1, on the reverse strand, counting down.
AAAAAATTCTCACAAAGTCTTTGTGATGAATCAAAGATACTGGTATAAAGACATCACAGAATCTATTTCATGCAATTCGGTACACCAAAACAAAAACAGCCCCCGAGACTTTGGCCTTCCTGAATATGTGCCAGGCATGTTGGAAAGCCATGGTCAATGTTCTCTAGAATGCCATTTTATTTTGAAGAGGAGTTCTCTGGTCTCTGACCAACACAGCGGGTGAGCTTGTGAGACACAACAGGCATCTCACATGATGTGATATCTGGGAACCATAAGGCACTTTTTGCTCTGAATATGTCCCCACCCACATTGAAATTCATTGTGCAAGAGCAGCAGCTGCTGCTGCTGCTTCTTTCTTCTTCTTTTTTTTCTTCCTTCCTTTCTTTTCTTTCTTTCTTTCTTTCTTTCTTTCTTTCTTTCTTTCTTTCTTTCTTTCTTTCTTTCCTTTTTCTTTCTCCTCCTCCTCCTCCTCCTCCTTCTTCTGTAAACTGTACACCCAATGTGGGGCTTGAACTCAGGACCCCGAGATCAAGAGTCACATACTCTATAGACTGTGCCAGCCAAACGCCCATCACAAGAGATTCTTTACTCTGAAGATTCATGAGCCCTGACTATACACATTTACCTTATGAAGAGATGATGCAGGACCTCATTCCTACCAGTTTTCATCCTAGCTACATTTAGTGTAATAAAGGTCAGGGCTTTGTGGGAATGGGGTAGGGGAGAGATGCCTAGAAATGCCCTAAAAGTGGAGATGGAAGTAGCCATGAATAGGTGTAGACAACAAACAGGAAGTTAAACAAGGAAATACACAGGACGATATGACAGAGGGTAACTGTAGTGAGTGCAGAGTTGGAAAAGGAGGTTCTCTGGGGAGTTACTTAGATGGAGGTGGTAGGGAAGGTGTTACAGGGCGAGTTTCCCCAGGAAGTGGACTCTGAGACATACTGCATGCCGGAAGAACTGCGGGCAGTATTCTTGGGATCAATGTTTGTAGGGGAGTAAAGAAAGTGGAATACAAGAGCGAGAAGGTGAACTGCAAAGTGGTAGCAACAAAGAAAGGCCTAGGCCAAATCCACAGGGAGGTCTAAAGCTGCCAAGGTTCTTTAAGTAGTATAGTTCTAAATAGAAGCAAAAGTTTAGGCCTTTGTACCTTCCATTGACCAGCCTCCAATGCCCAGAAAAGCAGCATGACCTTGGGTAAAATAGCTCTACTCACCCAAGGGCAATTCACAGAGTGGGACTCAGCTGAGAGCTGTCGGTCACCAACACCTTCCACAACCCGGTTGGGGTTGGGTGAAGGGGGAGAAAATCAAGCCTTCAGGCTGTACCTGAGAGCAGATGCCTCCCTACATTTGTTCCTCTGTATTTCCTTGCCTCACCTAGTCCTTGCCTTGAGAGGGGAAGGTTGAGTGAGATTTTGGACAACAGCATGCACTAGAGAAGGGACCTTCAGGCTGAAGAATATGAAGCCATCTGTACAAAGAGCTAGACTGTGAGAAGGAGTCAGAGGTAGCAGCAAATGCAAAGCCCTTGAGATGCAGCCTGTATACTAGGAGTGGCTGGAGCTTCTTGGGGGTGACTGGCAGGAGATAACATTGAGAGTCAGGTCAAGGCTCCTCTACAATGTAATCCATTATATGTCTTAAAAAGACAATTTTGGTTTCTGTGGATAGGGGACAAGAACTTTTCCTGAAGGCAGGAAAGTATCCTGAAATATTGTTTAGGAACTCAGTCTTGAAAAGCAGATTTTACTGAAGTTGGATTGAGTGTCTTTTGAAACCCCACATTGGTTGAAGTGAGGCAGAGACTTGGAATAATAACCTTCAGATCCCCCATAGGGTGGTCTTAAGGTTATATAAGTTATGAAAAGGTGCTTTGTAAATAATAATGTATTCCACCAATTATAATAAGAAAAATTAAACTTTGGGTTTTAGAGTATAAATTTTATATTCAGTGAAAGTTAATTGACAATGCCAAATTTCCTTACCTTTTAGATATGGTTAAGTTTCACAGAAATATTAAGGGGGAGGAAAGAATTAGGTCATAAATCTTTGTTTTCACTAAAAATGTTACCCACAATGAGGTCAGATAAATGGCCCAAGTTGTATCAGTAACATGAAGGCTCAATCTTCAAATGATAATTTTATGTACAGCTTGGTTTATTTAGGGTAAGCTTGACTTGTTCCTTTAGACTGTTGTTCATAATTTGTATATTCTATTTGTCATCCCTTTGGCATATCTTAGACTAGTATTATTTGTAACTCTATAGTGTATATTTTAAAATCTGCATTAGAAAACACTATTGCATCCCTATGAGGTAGGTTTAATTTTTACCCCATTTTATTGATGAGGAAATGGAGGCTTAAGGAGGTTAAATAGTTTGCTCAAAGGCAGAGTTAGTAAGCTAAAAGAAGCTGGCATTTGAAGCCTTGCAGTATGATGTCAAGTCCAATCAGTTATATTCTCGGTTCTCAAGTGAAAGTCCAGGGATGCCTTTCTCTACTCTGGACCACAGTAAGGCAAACTTGGACCCCTCCTTATGGGAAAAGGCAGCACTGCCACAGAATCTAGGGAAACACAATAGTGATCAAAACAGATATGTAAGTATATAACAAAGTTTATTTTCCTATTTCTTGATTTTCTCTCAAAATTCCTGTATAATTGACAAAAGTAAGACTCTTTTTTTTGGCCAGAAAATGTGAATAGCACTCTAACCTTTGTCACTCTGAGTGGGGAACTAACGGCCAGAAGAGCACAGGATGGTATCATCCTGGATCTGCCTCTTTATCCAACTCACCCCCAGGTAAGCTCTAATTATTTCCATGAACTGTATACAACTGACAGCTTGCCTGTTTTACAACGGTCTGTCTCTTCTCCTCATCTAGGACTTCCATGAAGTGGACGACTTGATAAAGGTTGGTGAAAGGAATTAAACTTAAGCTCATGTGATCTGGTCATTTGAACATCTGGTCTGATCTGTTGTTTGAACACAAAGGATCAGTAGCCTTTGACCCCCAAAGATAGGCCTTCTATCAGTGAAAATGTTCCAGTCTAAGCTCGGATGAAGAGTGCGCAGTGCATTTGAGGTGTGGATTTTAATACTGAATGTTATTTGGTGAGAAGGTTGAGCAATTTTCCCTGACCCTTCATTGTCAGTATTAGCTTCCATGAAGGTAAGGGGAGGACAGACTGCTGTGTGGTGGCTGAGAGAAAGAAGAATGGAAGCTGCCTGGCAGGGCGATCCTAATTTCTGTGGTGGAGAATGCAGCTGAGGTCAGGGAGCTGTGCTTTGATGGAGAAGGGCAGGAAAGTCTGGGTAAATTGAGACAGAAGGCAAGATTCAGAGTCTGCCTTCCTCTGGAGGTCTATATAGGGGTGGGTCTTAATAACAAGAATAACAATAATGATAATAAATATTTTGGAGAGTCTCCCTGTGCAGTACCAGGTGCTAATAAGCATTTCACATGCAATATCTCCTGTAATTCTCACTGTTCCCCAGTGAAGTAGGCACTATGGTCATCCTGTGGAGATGCCAGAGGGGCAGAGCAGCTCTGGATGACCAGGTACTTAGTTTGTAGAGAAGGAAGGGACTGGTCAAGACCAGGACAAGGGCTGCAGCGACAAAAAAAAAAAAAAAAAAAAAAAAAAAAATTCTGTAAAATGGCCTTTGTGGGTGCCACTGGGGTGTTTCTCACTGACTTTTCAACTAAAGCATTTATAATCTGTTTAGTGTCTTATATTGTCTATTGTTTTCAAGGAGTAGCAGTAAGGATTATAGATTCTGATTTTACACTCAGCCCCACCTGTGGCTCAGGTTTTGGAAGACAAGCCAAATTCATAAATGAACTACTTTAAGCATGTTGTCAAGAAAGTGGAAAATATTCACAGCATAGACCTTGGTCATGGTAGAAAGAACTTAACCTGGTATCTTTATGCCTGAGGCTCAGCATTTGTAAAATGGGCATGATAAAGAGTTAGTTATAGCGAGTATTGTCATTTTATGTTCCTAGAAACTAACAGTAAGATTCTCAGCTGAGAATTAGACTTTCAAATTGACATAAGAATTCATGCAGAGGAGGGTTGAATAATCCTTCTGAGAAACTGAAAGTCCCCAAGAGCAGATGGGATCTGGCTGCAAGTTTCCATTTCTAGAGGGACGGACATTATTCAGCTGTGGAAACAGGGCAGACAGTTGAGGCACCACCCAAAGTGGATGGAGTCTTGGTTTTGGGACCTGGAACATCTCAGCCCCTAGAGAAGATTAGAGGACCTGAAGCGACCTAATGATGGTCAGATCACTACTGTATAATTCTCATCTGCTCTGCCTACAGCCAGTGGTGGTGCCAAAGGGTGACTTGGAGAGGCTTTTCCCCCGTTATAATCTCAGCACTCCAAATCAACAACCAATCACACAAATAATGTTCTAGGATATGAGCAAGATTGTGTGCAGTCTTAGGTAGAGCGTGAATGAAAGTATCTTTAGTTAATGTTGCTATGTTACTGATCCACAGCACACAGTCTGAGTGAAAACAGTGCTTGCCAAACAGAGTAGTGTTAAGATGAATGGTCTAGTCCCCACTTTTATTCAAACTGCTGGCCCTGAGTCCTTGCCATATAGAATCTCCTATTTGCTGATGCTGGGACTCCATGTATATTCTTTCTTTTTAAAAAAAAGTTTTTTTTTTAACATTTTATTTTTTTGAGAGACCGAGAGAGACAGACTGCAAGCAGGGGAGAGGTAAAGAGAGAGGGAGACACAGAATCTGAAGCAGACCCCAGGCTCGGAGCTGTCAGCACAGAGCCTGATGCGGGGCTTGAACCCACAAACGTGAGATCATGACCTGAGCCGAAGTCGGACACTCAACCAACTGAGCCACCCAGGGTGACCACATATATATTTCATTTAATCTTCACAACAATGTTAAGAGGTGGGCCTGAGGCCCCCATTTCTACAGACAGTAGACAGTAGACAGATTCAGAGCTTTGACTCCAGGGCCCCTCAGATCTGGGTCAAGGTGTGTGAGTGTGTGTGTGTGTGTGTGTGTGTGTGTGTGTGTGTCCGTCCCTGTCCCTGGGCCTCTCTAAGTCTTCCTCTTTATTTGCGAGGAAAATGCACACTTGAAAGAGTAGAGTGTGGAGGCACATAGTAATACTTGTGAACAATGCCTATCTTTGGCTCTCAGAGGGTAAGCTCAACCCCCTTAAAGGTCTCTGGTCTCCAGGAAACTAGCCTTCCTTGGGCAACACCTTGAGAGCTGAAACTGAACTAAAACTCTTAGGATTGGAGATGTTGGGTATGCCTGGCACACAGGAGATGCTCATGAGAGGTTTTTCCCCATACAGAAGATCAATGATTTGACCCAGGAGGCACTCCTGAGGAGTTTTTGGTCTGTCTCCACAGACTGCCATAGGTGATACACTGGTCCAGGACATCCGCTATTCTCCAGATACCCGAAAGCTCCTTGTCCGGCTCAGTGATACTTACAAGAGGTAAACAAGATTTTTGGCTTTGTCAGCACTTTGGGGAGGGCTGAGAACCCATATTTATAGCTCTGGTTTTGTTTGACTGTGCTATGTCCAGTCAAACCATGATTTATGTAGTCAGAGTTTTGTTCCCAGGTAGCAAGATATTCAACTTGCTTTCCTCCCTGACTGCTGAGCTGTTTGCTCAAGCTGCACCCTATCTTGCTTTAGAGAGTCTGTGTAGTGGTCTGTGGGATGGGTTTGTCCTAATGGGTCCTATTTATGAACAAGGTCATTTTTGGAGAACCTGAAGGTGAACACACAGAATCTTCTGCAAGTGGAAAACACAGGAAAGGTGAAAGGACTCATTCTCACCCTTAAAGGAGAGCCTGGAGGGCAGAGCCAAGCATTTGACTTTTACTCCAGATATTTTGCACCATGGGTTGGTGTGGCTGAAGACCCTGTAACAGGTACTTTTTGACTGGGTCCTGGGGATGGTTCAACAATGAAGGAGGAGGATAACAAATAGCTGTTTAAGTGCCCTTCACATGACTTTTCAGGTTGCTTGGGTTTTGAGTTGTTTCTGTTTCCTTATCTCCCCTGCCCCCATTCCTTCACTGAAGTTTCATGTGACAACTACAGAATTAAGCAGGCAGTATAGCAGCCTTATGTCAGACAGTCTGAGTTTACATCCTACTTTCCTAGCTGTTGACCTGGAGCAAATGACTTAACTTTTAAATATTTCTGTTCCCTCCTTTATAAAATATGAGTATTACCTCATAGGGTTATATAAAGATAATGCATGGTAAGTGCTTAGCACAGTACCTGTCACATAAGTGCCCAATAACTATTAGCTATTTTAATAGTAACGATAAAACTGGCTCCCTGAACCAACACTTCCAGATCTGCCATTTGCAAAATTCAGGGGCTGATGTCCACTACAGTCCCAAAGCCTTTTGTTTCTTTTTCAATGACCAGCCTGCATGATTGCTGACATCTAGATAAGATTTGGTTTTTGAAGGATAAACTCCTGGGTTGTAGGTGGGAAATAGGGACAGGAAGAGCTTTCCCAGACCTACCCCCAAAGTGGGTGGGATGGGTTTGGGGACAGGGTTATTCAAGATCTGCCAGCCGGAAGCAGAGGGATGAAATCGAAAATGGGCAAGGATGTGAAGCTTCCTCCTCTCATGCTCTTTGAGAAGAGTGGGCTGAGGAGAAAAAGAAGGGAATGCTTGATGGAGGAGGCTGGTGGATGGGATGGTGGCTGGGGCAGAAGGAGGCTGGGAAGGAACTTTGAGGCTCCTGCTCTGGTCAGAAGGCAGAGGCTGGAATGGTTTCAGGACTTTGACTTAGTTACTCTCTGAGAAAACACGTGAAATTCAAAGCTCAGCAAAGCACTTTTAAGGACTCAGGAGAATGCCCAATGATATCCAAAAAGTACAGCTCAGCGCTCCCCCATGGAAAAGAAGTTTTGACTGCATTTACACCCGCACAGCTGCTTCTAAAAGGTTTTAATTGGTACAGAGGGCAAGTGTTTTCCCCTGTAATAATGCTTTTCTAAAGTGGGAAGGTCTTTGGACATGATGACCAACCATCTCAGCTTGCTTGGGACTGAGGCATTTCTCAGCCTACAGGACCTTTGGTGATAAAACCAGGACAGTCTTGGGCAAACTGGGATGTTTGGTCATCCTAGGTGGATCCCTCATAACATCTGATAAGTTTTCCTGAAGAAAACCCATCCTTTTCTTCCCCCAGAGACTTTTCTGTCAGTTATTACTTTATTATTTTTTAAAGTTTATTTATTTTTGAGAGAGAGAGACAGAGCGCAAGCAGGGGAGGGGCAGAGAGAGAGGGAGACACAGAATCTGAGCTGCCAGCACAGAGCCCAACGTGGGGCTCAAACTCACAAACTGCGAGATCATGACCTGAGCTGAAGTCGGACGCTTAACTGACTGAGCCACCCAGGTGCCCCTGTCAGTTGTTACTTTATATTTTTTTCCTTCATTTTAATATCTATTCACTGATATAAAACTAGGGTACAATCCAGTGGAAAAAAAGTCTCACTAAAAGAAAGTTCTATTGGTACCAAAAGCCTGAAAAAGTTGGCTTGGTGGAAAATTTAACCTTTTGTCATAGTTCCCACTTTTCTTTGCATGTTCATCCTAGGGGGAAGGAGTTATTTTCCTTGAAAGATAGAGAAAGATTTATGTGAAGCCCTTGATCTTCCTACCATGTGCTGACAATGAACTGATAGGACAAAAATTAAAACCTGCAGTTTAATTCAAAAAGATATATGCACTTTGATGTTTATAGCAGCTATTTATAGCAACCCAAGTGTCCATCAATAGGTGAATGGATAAAGAAGATGTGATACATGTATATGTGATATGTGTGATACACACACACACACACACACATGAATATTACGCAGCAATAAAAAAGAATGAGATTTTTTTCCATTTGCAACAACGTGGATGGACATTTATTTCTAAATGAAATAAATCAGGCAGAGAAAGATAAATACCATATAATTTCACTTATATGTGGAATAAGAGACAAAACAAATGAATAAACAAATAAAAAGCAGAATCAAACCTATAAATACAGAGAACTCATGGTTCCCAGTGGGAAGGAGTGGGGGATGGGTGAAATGGGTGAGAGGGAGTAGGATATACAGGTTTCCAGCTATGGAATGAGTAAGTCACAGGAATAAAAGGCAGAGCATAGGGAATATAGTCAATGATATTGTAATAGCATGTGGTGATGGACAGTAGCTACACTTGTGGTGAGTATACCATAACACATAGAGAAATTGAATCACTATCTTGTATACCTGAATCTAATATAACATTTTGTATCAATTATACTCAAATTAAAAAATTATAAAAATAACCCTGCAGTTTAATTCAGCCTTCAGAAAGTGTAAAACATAAGAGATACATCATTTGGAGGAGCTTATCCATAAATTCTGTATCTTCGTTTCTATCTCCATTCATAATTCCACACTCAGCTGTGGCTAAGCCATCTAAGGTTTAGTCAAATTGGATAGTTGTTTGTAATTGCTTATAAATTTACCACAAAGTCACTCCTGTTTTTGTATCATAACTTCACTTCTTTTAAGGGTCTGCCCATGCCGTTCTCAGCAGCTACTGGTCTCAGCAACTGGGGAAGAAAGACATGCATGGTACGGCAGGTTTTTTTCCAATTTTTAAAACATTTGTGAACTTGAAGCTAGCATTCCTTCTCATATATACTATTTACTTGAAAATGTAATAAAATGCCATGAAAGTTTTTTTCATGAAAAACCCACATGAAAATGAAAGATTTTAAATTCCTTCACCCTGAATCCTCTACTCAGAACATCTTCCACCCCAAACATCTTCCACCTCTGTTCCTCCCAACACATAGACACACTTCTAATACAGTGAGTGTCCAATAAGCATTTGTTGAATAGAATCAACAAGCTGTGTAACTTTGGCCCAATGAGGTTAGTTAGTTGAGAGTGGATGATCACCAAAGTTCCATACTGCCATTGCTAGTCATAGGATTGAATCAAAAAAACTGCTTTTGAATTAAGTCCCCTAATGATTAATATATTGCTTGGGTGTAGAGAAAAATAGATTGCAGCCAAGGGAGGTTACACAGTTGCACTAATCAAAGTAGGAGCCTGACCCTATGGGATGGAGGTCTTACTTAGTGGGAGGGTTAGGGTAGGGTAACTCTGATTTGGGGATGGCAGCTTGTGGTCTAGTTACTTCCCTACGCACTGAACTCCAGGAAGACTGAGGCTGTGCCTCTTGTTTGCCTGACGTGTGGTTGCTTGATAAGCACAATTAGTGAACAAACTCCCTCTGTCCTCTTTAGGCCCAGGAAGATGAGGCTCTCTCAGGAGGGCCAAGATCACCCCTCTTTATCTCCTTAGACTTCTAGTCCATGCCTCTATCTTATCACATTTCCTTGTTTACTCCTGGATAGAAGCAGGGAGGAAGCTATAGGTGGAGTGTATCTGGGACATTACAGGAAGTGATAGAGGAAATGGCTCAGGAAGAAAAGATGTGGAGCTGTGTGTTTTGTGGATCAGTTGTGTTTGTGATTCCTCAGTGCTCAGGAGAACAGGGCAGGGCAGTACTCTGGACAGATGAAGGAGTTTATTTTAAACTGAGCTGGGAAGATTCTAGAGCTTATAATAAGAGGTCTTTCACTATGTTATGTTAATTAAAAAGGGTGGAAACAAACAATATTAATTTGTGACTTGTATTATGTTTTCTTTAGCCTTTCAGTGTTCCTGCCGAGGAGGAGAACTGGAGATTTCACTGCGTCCTGATGGACGAGTTGACATTAGAGGTGGCACTGCTATTGTTTTAGAGGGCACTCTGACAGCCTAGAGGTGGTTGTGGTTCCATGCTGCTATTTTGAATGACTAAGTATTTTCTGTGTAAAAAGAAATGTGAGAGGATGCTTTTACCAAATTCACGCAGAAATTAATCCTCATGTTAGAAATAGAAAAATGAAGACATTTTAATGGAAATTTAATAATGCTTCCTGACTAATTAACTAATGGAGTTTCGGCTCTACCCATATTTGAAGTGTAAGTAACCAGTAATGAAGACTAATGTCGTCACCTTTGATTAAGACTACCAATCACAGAATGAGGAACAAATTTATGAGGAGTAAGATCAAACCATTTAAACTTAGGTGTGAGTATCTGATAGAATACTTTGCAGACATTAAAAAGACCTAATAACTATGTGGAAATATAGAAAAATATCTCATGATATAGTGCTAAGAAAGGAAATTACAGCGGACTATAAAATGTTAGCAATGTTATGCTATGTCTATGAATAGTATGAATTTATATGGATGAATATGCGTCATGAAGATAAAAAGGCGAAAGCTGTTCATATGTGTCAGAGGGTAAGATTAGGAGTCATTTTAATGCACCTAAAAAATTACTCCCTTATTGGGACAGACTCATGTTCAATAACTAAAAATCAGGACATAGAATAACAAAAAACCCCAGAAATTTCAAGAAATGTATGTGTACTAGTGTGGTAGTAAAATTAAATACTAAAAGTAATATAATATCTTTATCTTGATATATAGATTTAGAGTGATAACTTAAAAAGGCTTTATTCTCTTATTTTAATAAAATTAGTTTTTTTTTTCAACGTTTTTTATTTATTTTTGGGACAGAGAGAGACAGAGCATGAACGGGGGAGGGGCAGAGAGAGAGGGAGACACAGAATCGGAAGAATCTGAGCCATCAGCCCAGAGCCTGACGCGGGGCTCGAACTCACGGACCGCGAGATCGTGACCTGGCTGAAGTCGGACGCTTAACCGACTGCGCCACCCAGGCGCCCCATAAAATTAGTTTTAACATGAATTTCAATTCAGTGACATCTATAATATGGATACCTATAATTGACTTTGGGATGGGGACTTTTTCAAGTCATTAAGTGTTTCAGGTGATCTCATTGATGGCAATTCTCAGCCATCTCAGAAACTGTAAGCTAATGAGTTAGAAATTCCTGTAGTGTCCCAATTTTTGTCACCTTACTGCTACCATGTTTTCTATTTTTATTTCTTTTTGTTAAGGCATGTGACAGTGAATTTATTATAGCAGTAATCTTGATTTTCCCCTAATTTCCAATGAAGTAAACAATTCCCTAGCTTCAGGGTTTTAACTTAATGAGTAACTAGGGTTTTAACTTAATGAGCCACACATCTCACAGTTTATCACAATTCATCAGAATGACACCAAGGGTGAGAATCACTGGAGGGTTTTCACAGAGTGTACAGTTTTCTCAACCTGGGACTGAATTGTATGAATGATTTTATATAAATGCATAGTTGAAAGGGTCTGAATTTTATCTCCCAAATATATGCTAAGTTCTTTTTTAAAAATTATTTATCTTTAAAATTCTGGTATAATTATATTAGTGTTGTTTTAGTTTCAGGTATGCAATATAGCAATTCAACAATTCTTTATACTCAGGGCCTATCACGATAAGTGTACTTAAAAAAAATGTTTATTTATTTTGAGAGAGAGAGAGAGAGAGAGAGAGCGCACACCAGCAGGGGAGGGGCAATGAGAGAGGGAGAGAGAGAGAGAATCCCAAGCAGGCTCCGTGCTGTCAGCGCAGAGTCCAACTCAGGGCTTGTTTCCATGGACTGTGAGATCATGACCTGAGTCGAAATCAAGAATTGGACGATTAACTGACGGGGCCACCCAGGCGCCCCTTGATAAGTGTACTTTTAGTCTGATTTTGCACTCTGCTATTTCAACATGTGGCCTTCATGGTTGCTGCAGCAGGAGGAAAGAGTGCATGGAAATCTCACTATGTTTGGCTCAGAAATGATAGGTGTCAATTCTGTTCACAGCTTATTGGCCAGTACTGGTCACATACACCATCTAAGAGCAAGGGAACTGAGAAATGTGGCGGAGCTCATGGATATGTGCTGTGTATGGTGAATATAGCTGCCACACCTGGGGAAGATTTTTAGGTCACTCAGATGGCACCCCCTAGAGTGGCATTACTAGGGTAAATTCATCATAGTCCAGGGGCACAGGGGTGCAGGCTCAGAAACCTATTATGTAAATGTACCAAGAGTGAATCTATCTTTCAGATGCAGACTCACATTTACCTAGTGCATAGAGACTGATGTATAAAGCCAGAATACCAATTTTTAATATTATAATGAGAAATGTAATAATCATGGAATGGATTAGAGCAGAGCATTTTTTTCAGCATTTGCATATATGTTTGGGAAGCCAAATTTTATTAAAAAATTTTTTTTACATTTATTTATTTTTGAGAGACAGAGAGAGACAGAGCACAAGTGGGGTAGGGGCAGAGACAGAAGGAGACAGAGAATCCAAAGCAGGCTCCAGGCTCTGAGCTGTCAGCACAGAGCCTGACATGGGGCTTGAACTCACAAACCTTGAGATCATGACCTAAGCCGAAGTCGAAGTCGGATGCCTAACGGACTGAGCCACCCAGGCGCCCCTGGGAAGCCAAATTTTAATCAGAAAGCTGCTTTATTACTGCGGAGCTGAAACAAAGAGAGTCAGCAAAACGGACCTAAATGGCAGATGTCACCAAGACAAAAGCTTTCCCACTCTAACAATGCATTAGAATCCCATCATAATGCATTTAATTTACTTGAATTTAACTATACATGCTCATGGCATGGCCAAATGTGATTTTAGGGTTTAAGTATATTTATTTTTGGAATGCCCATGGTCCCTAATTCAAGCCAACAACTTTATCTGGCACTCAACAAAACAGTGAAGTGTTCCAGCACTAGAGGAAAAACTGGCAGTATTGGGCTTGTGCACTGGTATATCTGTCTTCTATGCTTTATAGGTTATTTACAGGATTTTCAAGAATAATTTGGACAGCACTCCGTTTTTACCTTATGCACCATGTATGGTAGCCTGCCTCCAAAATGGCTGTCAATGATCCCACCTTCTGCTATTCAGACCCTTGTGCAGTCCGCTCCCACATTTCACCAGGGTTGGTCTGTGTGACGAATAGAATATTCAGAAGTGATGGTATATCACTCCTGAGATTATATTATTAAAGACTGCATTTTCTGTTTTGGTAGGGGTGTGTGTGTGTGTGTGTGTGTTTCTCATCACTTGCTCTGTGGGAAGCCAGCTGCCCCTTGTGAACTGCCATAAGGAGTGGCTGATCGACAGCCACACGAATGAGCTTCGAAGCACATCCTCCAACCCCTCAAGACTGGGATACCTGTAGTTCTGCAGCCTTGTGAGACCCTGAACCAGACACACCAGCATAAGCTGTGCCAGATTTCTGACCTACAGAAACTTAGATAATAAATGTTTGTTTTATTTTTTTTAAAAGATATTTTTAACATTTTTTATTTATTTTTGGGACAGAGAGAGACAGAGCATGAACGGGGGAGGGGCAGAGAGAGAGGGAGACACAGAATCGGAAACAGGCTCCAGGCTCCGAGCCATCAGCCCAGAGCCTGACGCGGGGCTCGAACTCACGGACCGCGAGATCGTGACCTGGCTGAAGTCGGACGCTTAACCGACTGCGCCACCCAGGCGCCCCAATAAATGTTTGTTTTAAATTACTAGGTTGTGAGGTAATTAGTTTTGTAGCAATAGATACACATGCTGTTTATTTATTTATTTATTTTTAATTTTATTCTAAAAATTTCAAACATATAAGAAAAGTAGAGAGAATATATAATGAGCTCCTATGAACCTATCACCCAGGTTCAACAATTTCCCACTCATGGCCAATTATTTATGCCTCCACTTACTTCTCCTCCCCCTCTGGATTATTTTGAAGCAAACTCCAGACAGACGTCATATACATTCATTGGTAAATATTTCTGAATTTAGCTCTAAAATATAGGGACTCTTAAAAAAGAAAGTAATCATGTCAATGATACTTCAATTAAAAAACAAGTTACTTCTCCCTATCAAAATAACACCAGCATTCTTCACAGAGCTAGAACAAACAATCCTAAAATTTGTATGAAACCAGAAAAGACCCTGAGTAGCTAAAGCAATCTTGAAAAAGAAAACCAAAGCAGGAGGCATCACAATCCCAGACTTCAAGCTGTACTACAAAGCTGTAATCATCAAGACAGTATGGTACTGGCACAAGAACACTCAGATCAATGGAACAGAATAGAGAACCCAGAAATGGACCCACAAACATATGGCCAACTAATCTTTGACAAAGCAGGAAAAAATATTCAGTGGAATAAAGACAGTCTCTTCAGCAAGTGGTGCTGGGAAAACTGGACAGCGACATGCAGAAAAATGAATCTGGACCACTTTCTTACACCATACACAAAAATAAACTCAAAATGGATGAAAGACCTAAATGTAAGACAGGAAGCCATCAAAATCCTCAAGGAGAAAGCAGGCAAAAACCTCTTTCATCTTGGCCACAGCAACTTCTTACTCAACACATCTCTGGAGGCAAGGGAAACAAAAGCAAAAATGAACTATTGGGACCTCCTCAAAATAAAAATCTTCTGCACAGAGAAGGAAAGAATCAGCAAAACTAAAAGGCAACCAATGGAATTGGAGGAGATATTTGCAAATGACATGTCAGATAAAGGGTTAGTATCCAAAGACTATAAAGAACTTAGCAAACTCAATACCCCCAAACCAAATAATACAGTGAAGAAATGGGCAAAAGACATGAACAAAACAGGCAAAATGTCTCCAAGGAAGATATCCAGATGGCCAACACATGAAAAAATGCTCAACATCACTCATCATCAGGGGAAAATACAAATCAAAACCACAATGAGATAACACCTCACACCTGTCAGAATGGCAATGGCTAACATTAACAACTCAGGCAACAACAGATGTTGGCGAGGATGCGGAGAAAGAGGATCTCTTTTGCACTGCTGGTGGGAATGCAAACTGGTGCAGCCACTTTGGAAAAGAGTATGGAGGTACCTCAAAAAATTAAAAATAGAACTACCTTATGACCGAGCAATTGCACTACTAGGTATTTATCCAAGGGATACAGGTGTGCTGTTTTGAAGGGGCACCCCAGTGTTTATAGCAGCACTATCAACAATCGCCAAAGTACGGAAAGAGCCCAAATGCCTATTGATGGATGAATGGATAAAGAAGATGTGATATATATATATATACAATGGAGTATTACTCGGCAATCAGAAAGAATGAACTCTTGCCATTTGCAACTACATGGATGGAACTAGAGGGTATTATGCTAAGTGAAATTAGTCAGAGAAAGACAAATATCATATGACTTCACTCATATGAGGACTTTCAGACACAGAACAGATGAACACAGGGAAGGGAAGCAAAAATAATATAAAAACAGGGAGGGGGACAAAACATAAGAGACTCTTAAATATGGAGAACAAACAGAGGGTTACTGGAGGGGTTGTGGGACGGGAGATGGGCTAAATGGGTAAGGGGCATTAAGGAATCTACCCCTGAAATCATTGTTGCACTATATGCTAAGTAACTTGGATGTAAATTTAAAAAAAAAAAAAAATTGGGGGGGGGTTCAGTTTAAATGGTATATTTAAAATTAAATCTCATTTCTGGGGGACCTGGGTGGCTCAGTTGGTTAAGTTGGTTAAGTGTCTGAGCTGTGACTTCAGCTCAAGTTATGATCTCGTGCTGACAGCACGGAGCCTGCCTCAGATTCTCTGTCTCCCTCTCTCTCTGCCCCTCCCCCACTCTGTCTTTCTCTCTCAAAAATAAATAAAATTAAAACTAAAAAAAAAAAGTTACTTCAATACCAGTATCAATGCTATTGTACACAGACTCTTAAGGCGACCCCATGATTCCTGTGTCCGTGTGTTCATGCCCTTGTATAATCACTTCCCTTTGAGTATGACTTGCTTCTAACCAAGGAAGTATGACAAAGATACTTTGGGATATATGTGATCACATGTACATGATTCCATGGTTATATTACTTATATAAGGCTGTTGTGCCAGTCTTGCTGGAATCTCTTTCTCCCTTGCTGGCTTGAAGGAAGCAAGGTACCACGGTGGGGAAACCTCTAGAAGCTGAGGACAGCCTCTAGCCAACAGCCAGGACCAGAGTGAAGCCCTCAGTCCTGCAACAGCAAGGAGCTGAATTCTGCTAACAACCTGAGTGGCCTGGAAGCAGATCTTTCAGCTCAGTTGAGAGACCATGAGGTGGAGAACCCAGCCCTTCCTAACACCTTGATATCAGCCTTGCAGAGAACCCAGCTAAACCATGCCTGGACTCCTGACCCACAGAAACAGTGAAACAACAAATGTGTTGTTTTAAGCCACTAAATTTATGGTAATAGTTACATGGCAATAGAAAACCATTACAGCATTAAAAAAAAAACAGAAAAAATTACTTAATGTTTTTGAATGTACAGGTAATGTGTCTATTTCCTGTCTTATGATTTTTTTTTTACAGTATTTTAGGAAGACACTATGACTTTAGCCTGCACGTCTGAGATAAGAGTTCACTGTTACCTGCCTCACAGCACAGCTCAGCCTTTCCCCTAGATCCAACTTGGCTGGGCCTTGCTGATGTTGTCTCCCCGAACAACCTTTCCCAGGGTCTCCATCGCTGACCAGCCCTGTCTTTCCACCTTGATCAGATTATAGTAAAGCCATTCCATTTATTTAATGTTGTCAGACATTGCCCAATATCCTCGAGGTAGGGGCAGGGGGGCAAAATCCATCACCCTGGTTGAGAACTACCGATTTAAGTTGACATTTTTCTTTTCTATGATTTGCCTTTAAAATTTTTGTTATTATATATTTTTTTATGGTTTAACCCTCAGAGGGTAGATTATTTATTTGCCTCTTTTCAAGTTCTTTTCAGGGTGGAAATCTCCCTTGCTGTTGCTCCTATGTATTCTGCAAATTAGATGCCCAGCTGGGATCTGAATTTGCAGCCTGTAGGTCAGATCTGCTGTTCAGCAATCTGACATGGCTGGTAAAAAGCAATTTGCTGTCTCCTGTGTATAAGACACTGTGCTAGAAGCTGGTGGGTTAGAGAGCTGGGGGGCAAGCTGCAAAGGAGATTAGAGAGGGAGCTTACCGAGCTCTCCAGGGACTGTAACTGGGGAGACCGGGCTCATCCTTTCATGAAAAGATAATGAGCACTCTTGCTGGTCTGTGATTAGGCCTTCGTATGGCATAGATACCGAGTGCTATGGCATAGTCAGAGGAGTATTGAAGAACAGCGCTTAGACAGAAGGGGGCATGAGTAAAGATTCAGAGATGAATACACAAAGCATGTCTGCATTTTGTCTGGAGTTTCTACATCTAGAATTTGGTTGTTAGGTTTTGTGGGGGCAGAGAAATAAAAGAAAGTAATTCTTACACGATCAATCCAGTTGAGATAGCATGTGAGTACAAGGACAGATAAGTAATATGGAAAACTATTGTTATTGTTGTTGTTTTAAACTATTAAAATCTATAGAAAGGAATTGAGATTTATGGCAGTTGTGAGTCATTCCCAGAATCTGAGAAAGGGTAGAAGTGTGGTTCTCCAAGTGTGCTCCCTGGACAAGCAGCATCTGCATCACCTGGGTGCACTTGTTAGAAAAGCAAATTCTCAGCCCCCATCCCAGACCTACTGAATCAGAAGCTTTGCAGGTGGGGACCAGAAATCTGGTTTTTAACAATCCCTCCAGGTGATTCTTGTGTATACTGAAGTTTGAGAATCACTGGTCTTCAGACTTCCACATTTAGCCACCGCTTTCTTCCCTCCAAAGCCATAACTGCCTATACAACTTGATTGCATCACTTTTAAATGTATATTGCTTCAAAATCTCTGACCACACCAATATACTTGCTGCTTAGTGCAGTCTGGGAGGGGCTGTGGTGGTGGTGATTTTTATTAGCTTCCAGTTTTGTTCAGCATAGAAAAATTAGCTGTGCTCAGGTGGGAGCTGTTCAGTAATGTGTTGGTAATAAACAGATTAGTTAATCAGCCATGATTTATTAATGATGAATTAATTATGCCTGATTGTGCAGTTCTGCTAGCTAAATGGAGCTTTAAAGGAGTTATTTTATAAATCATCACAGTGCTAATTGCAGACACTTACAGAAGGGCCACTAATTAAACATGCAACCATATGCAAAACAAGTTGGGCTGCTGAGACCTGCAAGAATAAGAAACACCGATTTTTAGGGGGATCCAAAACAAACTTTGTTTTATGAAATATTAAGGAGTTGGCTTGGCAATGTTAATCATTCACTGCAAATTAATATTGCAATATTTTCCAGCAGGAATTGGTCCCCACATCCAAAAGCATATAGTACTCTAGTGAGATTTTGTTAAAGGGGAAAACTGTTCAAACCTGTTTTCTGTTATACACACATGCAAACCGCTATACTGAGTCTTTGCTAAACAGAGACCATTGATTGAAGGGATAGAACTTACAGCAGAGACAGTCAAAATCACACACCAGTCCTTTGTACCAGAGAAGACAGGTGAGTGGGGGGAGGTTGTGAACTCTTAGAAACTGGGAACAGCCTGTGTATTGAATCACCACTAGGAGATTCACGGCTCTGTGCTACTGGAGCAGAGAAAGACATGAGACTGTCCAGTCAAAGAGGCATCAGGGAAATTCAAGGATAAATAATGGGAAATTGTATTAGATTTTTAGCTCAAGATTTATTTGTTAAAGCCATTTCATGACTTTTTGCTGTTATGAATATTTGTTTGGAGTTATATAGCATCTGAACACCATCCTCCTTGGATGGGAAATTGTCATTGTGAGGAGTCAAGGAGGTAGTGCCCAATTTTCACCAAGGAAGCCAAAGTGGCCAGATGCTACCTCCTCCTGTAAAACAGGGTATTAGCATGCTACTGAGGCTCAGCCAAATCAGAAGCAATCTTCTGGGAATTTGGATCCTGAACAAAGGAAGCAGTATGTTGGAGGTGGCTGGAGGCCCTGGTCCCTGCAGTGGCTGTTCCATGAGCTAACCTAGAATTCTGTCAGTTTGGAGAAGGTACTCAGGATAATGGCTGTAGGAATACTCGTGCAATTTTGGTCCAATAGGCAATCCAGACAAGTCTGTACGGTAAGATGATAATAATGATGGTGATGACACCATCAAGGTTGTCCTGACTTCTTGGGAGTCCTTCCCACAACAATCCTGCACATTCCCTAGCTTGTTTATTAGCTTATGATTGAGTGTATGATACAACTCTGGCTAATGAGACATGAAGGTAAATTTTCAGTTCAGGAAACATAGTGAGGACAAGAACCTAGAGTGGGGTGAGCCAGCATTTGGCATGCATAGGATTACTTAATCCCCCAATTTTTGGTATGGCGTCCCTCCCTCATCTGTACTTGGTGCCCCTGAATACAGAGATCTTCTGTTTTGTATTCTCCAAAGAAAAAGTCTCCAATTTCTCCCTGAGTGAGGAGAGGAAACTGCCCAACATGTGAAATTGGGCACATACATATTACTTGTATTTTACCATATTTATGCAATGTGTATCTACCGTCTCAATCCAAACAATATTTTCATTACACCAGATTTCCTCATTCCCCTTCTCAGTAAAAAAAAAAAAAAAAAATCTCTCTCATTCCTTAATAAAAACACTGTTTTGAATAGAATTACTACTCCTATCATGATAAATTAGTTGCCTATTCTTGGGCTTCTATAAACAGAATCATACAGTTCATCCAGTATATACTGTTTGGTTTTGGCTTCATTCAACATGATGTTTTTGAGATTTATATTTGCTGTTGAATTTATTCTTTTAAAAAAATTTTTTTTAATGTTTTATTTATTTTTGAGACAGGGAGAGACAGAACATGAACGGGGGAGGGTCAGAGAGAGAGGGAGACACAGAATCTGAAACAGGCTCCAGGTTCTGAGCAGTAAGCACAGAGCCCTACATGGGGCTCGAACTCACGGACAGTGAGATCGTGACCTGAGCTGAAGTCGGACGCTTAACCGACTGAGCCACCCAGGCACCCCGAATTTATTCTTTTTAATTGTTATATAATATTCCATTGTATAATTATACTACAATTTGTTTATAAACCTCCTATTGATCAATTTTTGGCCATTATGAAAACTATTGTGAACATTCTTGCACATGTCTTTTGGTAACACAGACACTCATAGGCCTTGGATAGGATATCTAGAAGTATAATTGCTGAGTAATATGGTTAACTTTAACAGATACCCCTAAATGGTTTTCTAATTCTAGGTGGATGAATTTACACTTCCACTGGTAATGTGTGAAAGTTCTACTTGCTCTACATCATCACTGTCCTTGATAGCGTCAGCCCTAAAGTTTAGCCATTCTGGAGGAGTGTGTAGTGATATCTCATTGTGGATTTAAATTGCAAATCCCAGTGAAAACTGTTGTTGAAAACCTCTTCATAGATTTATTGGACATTTGGAGATCTTTTGCAAAAGTTTAAGTTTGTGTCCAGTTTGTAACTGGGTTGTCTTTTTTATTGATTTGGCGGGGATGGGGAGGGTGGGGAGTTCTTTATATATTTTGACATGAATCCTTTGTCAGATGTATGCACTGGGAATATCTTCTCCCAGTGTATGGCATGCTTATTCACTTTCTTGGTGTCATTTATTGACAGAAATTAATTTTTATAAAGCCAGATTTATTAATTTTATCTTTCATGATTAGTGTTTTTTATGTCCAGTTTAAGAAATCTTTGCCAACCTCAAGAACATGAAGATTTTTCCCCTATGTTTTCTTTTAGACAGTTTATTATTTTACTTTTCATACATAGATCTATGATCCACTAAAATTAATTTTTATATATGGTGTGACGTGGAGGCCATGGCTCATTCTTTTTCCATACAGGTAACCAACTGCTCTAGTACTATGTACTGAAAAGAACCACTTTCCCCACTAAATTGCAATAATACCCTTATCTTAAAATCAACTGACTGTATGGATCTTTGTCTGGACTTCTTATTCTGTTCCACTGGCCTATTTCCCTATCTCGGCACCAACATACTCTCTCAATTACTGTAGCTTTATAGTCAACCTTAATATCTGGAATGTAAGTTGACCAACTCTTGAGGACGATGTCTTCAAAATCTGCTGAGAACTTGATTGGGATTGCATTGAATCTATAGATCAATTTGAGGAGAGCTGATATCTTAACAATATTGAGTCTTTCAACCAATGAACATAGATTATTTTTCCATATATTTAAGTCTTCTTCAATTCCTCTTAGCAATATTTTATAATTTTCAGCGTAGAGGTCTTACACATTTTTCATTACATTTATTCCTGGGTTTGTGATTTTTTTAATGCTTTTGTAAATGGTATTTAAGAAGTTCATCTTTAATTATGTATAATATTATATATATTACATAATATATAATCGTATATTATATATGTAAGTTATACATCTATATACACATATATGTATATAATATATACACAAAATTGAATTTTATATATTGATCTTCTTGCCAGTGATCTTACTAAGATGTAGTAATTCCAATAGCTTGTAAATTATTTTGGATTTTCTACATATACAATCATATCATTTGTTATAAAGATACTTTATTTCTTTCTAATCTTTTGTCTTCTACTTCTTTGCCATGCCTTTTTGCATTGGCTTGGACCTCCAGTACAATATTGAATAGAAACGGTGAGAGGGAACATCCTTCTGTTGTTCCTGACCTTGGGAGAAAATGTTCAATGTTTCTACCACTGAATATGATAGATACTTCATATCAGATTAAGAAGTCTTCCTTTTATGCTTATTTGCTGAAAATTTTTTGAAAGCTTGAATGAATGGGGCACCTAGGTGGCTCAGTCGGTTAAGCATCTGACTTTGGCCCGTCATGATCTCATGGTTCATGAGTTCGAGCCCTGCGTCAGGCTCTGTGCTGGCAGCTCAGAGCCTGGAGCCTGTTTCAGATTCTGTGTCTCCCTCTCTCTCTGTCCCTTCCCTACTTGTGATCTCTCTCTCTCTCAAAAATAAATAAACACTAAAGCGTGAATGAATGTTGCATTTTGTAAAATGCTTTTTCTCCATTTTTTGAAACAGAATCTATGGATTTTCTCCTTTATTTTGTTAATAATCACCCTGATTTTAGAATGTTAAACCAAACTTGTATTCCTAGAATACATCCTAACTGGTAATGATGTTTTTTTAAATTATTTTTTTAATGTTAATCATTTTTTGAGAGACAGAGAGAGAGAGAGAACAAGAATGAGTGGGGGTGGGGCAGAGAGAGACAGAAACACAGAATCCGAAGTAGGCTCCAAGATCTGAGCTGTCAGCACAGTGCACCTGATGCAGGGCTCACACTTATGAGCTGTGAGATCATGACGTGAGCTGAAGTCAGACACTTAACCAATTGAACCACCCAGGCACCCCCTGATGTTTTATTTTTATATATTGCTGGATTCTACTTGGTTATATTTTATTTAGAATTTTGAGTCTGTTCATAAAAGCTATTGGTCTATACTTTTCCTTTCTTATAATGTCCTTATTAGTTTTGGTGTCAAGGTTATGTTGACTTTCTAAAATGAGTTGAGAAGTAATCCCTCCTTTCTTATTTTCTGGAAGAGTTTGTGTAAGATTGATATTATTTATTACTTAAATGTTTGGAAGAAATCATCAGTGCAACTTCCAGTGGATACTTTAATGTCAACCTAAATCTCCTCTTAGGGTTAATGCACCCATTCTCCAGCTGCTTAAGTATCTGACTGACAGCTCATAGCTGTGTCCCTCTCTGGGAAGTGCCTCAGGGAACTGTCCTACCCAAGATAAGCCCCCACCTGGGGGCTAAGCTGGGAGCACTAAGGCCTCTCCCCTTTCCTCAAATTGGTTCAATTTTCAATGGTCCTAGTAGATCTAAAGTATGGCTGAGGCCTCAGTTGCAACTGCATTATGAGTCAGTTTTTCCTTCTGCCTAATCCTGCCTTCCTCAGTTCCTTTCAGGTACATCTCTCAAGCACACTCTTTCTGTACCCAATTTCCTAGCTACTGCTCTGACATGACCAAGAATTGTCCAAGACCTGAGGAGAGTTTTCACACAGAATTCTTAGGTTCCTTTTTAAAAATTTTTAACATTTATTTCTTACTTGAGAGAGACAGAGCACGAGTGGGGGAGGGGCAGCATGAGAGAGACACAGAATCTGAAGCAGGTTCCAGGTTCTGAGCTGTCAGCACTGAGCCCGACGCGGGGCTCTAACTCACCAACTGTGAGATTGTGACCTGAGCAGAAGTCGGATGTTCAACTGACTGAGCTACCCACGTGCCCCTTCGATTCCTTTTTTATAGCATCCTCACTTTCCCAGCACCCTGCACCTTTAATCTGAACTGAACTCTGAGCCTTTAATTCTGAAGTCTCCTTCCTCTAACCAGTGAGATACTGTTCTGCTTCTCTACTCCATGGTCCCACATTCTGGCCTAGAATATATCCTCTGGGAGAAAGCTTGGGTGAACTGTGGAGCTCACCTTATGTGCTGCCCTTCTTCCCCTCAATGATCACAGTCCTGTATTGGTCACTGCTTAATGTCTACAATACTTGTTTCATATATTTTGTCCAGGTTTTAAGTGTGTGTGTGTGAGTTTAATTTTTTTACCACAGTAGTTTAAGTCTGATACCAGTTGCTCTGTGGTGACCCCAATTGAGTATTCTATAACCAATTTTTTTAAAGTTTATTTATTTTGAGAGAAAGAGAGAGTGTGCATGTAAGAGTGGGCGGGGCAGAAAGACAGGGAGAGCAACAACTGACTGAATCACTCGGGCGCCCCTCGATAACCACTTCTTAAACTCCTTTCAACCAGTCCTGTGCTTTCAGCACTCTCACCTTATCTTCTTCACACCGCTCCCACCCCTGACTTTCAGGGGTACTTAAAGCTGCTGATTCTTGAGCCTTTTGAGAGTCCAGTCACATGAGTTAAATTGGTTCTTTCCCTTTCACCAGTGTAGAATCTGATCCTCAGTAAATGTTAGTTGATTACCACTTGTTCACTTTAGCTTCCAAAATTGTATTATTACTCTTCACTATTCTCTTGATCCTTGTGAACTATGCCTTTTAAAAAGTATCTTTCCAATATGACTCAGTAATTTTATTCCTAGGTATGTACCCTGAAGAACTGAAAATAGTGATTCAGACACATACCTGTACAGCAGAGCTCACAGCAGCATTGTTCATCCTAACCAAAAGGTGGAAACAACCCAATTGTGCATCAGATGAATGGACAAACCAAATTGGCATGTACAGAAAACGCAAGATCATTCAGCCACAGAAAAGGAATTAAGGTCTGATACAACATGGGTGGACCTTGAAAACATTACATTAAGTGAAATAAGCCAGACACAAAAGGACAAATATTGTATTATTCTTATAGGAAATATCTATAGGAAAATGATGGAAAGTAGATTAGGTTACCAGGAGCTGGGGGAAGGGGAGAATGGAGAATTATTATTTAATGGTGACAGAGTTTGTTTACTTATTTTGAGAGAGGGTGTGGGGAAAGACAAAGGGAGAGGGAGAGAGAGAATCTCGTGCTCCATGCCCAGTACAGAGCCTAACGCGGGGACTTGGTCCTACAACTGTGAGATCATGATCTGAGCCGAAATCAAGAGGCAATAGAGGGGGCACATGGAAGATCGAGGGCATTCCACAGCTATTCGCTGTCCCCATTCTCTGCTGCTATCTGGACCTTAACCCACAGCTTTTATGGAGTGAGAGGCATGGTGGTAAGTTCACAGGGTAGTTATCTGAAATGGTGATCCAGAGGGGATCTCTACTAGTTATCTAAAGTGGTGCCATCTGTGCACCAGAGGGGAGACCAAGATGGAGGGCCAAAGATGGAGTCAGTGTTGTGAGCATTCCTAACTGAGTCTTCTTCCTTTTCTCCCCAACTGTCACTCCTTCCTTCCCTAACCAGTACACCTCATTCCCCACCACAGGAAATTGTTATCGATAACCTGGTTATATTCTTCCATACTTTCTTCCATGATCATATAAGCCATCAGTTTATATACACATATATAATTTGGTTTTGTATGTTTGTTTTAATATAGTAGTGTCATGTGGGGCGCCTGGGTGGCTCAGTCAGTTAAGCGTCCGACTTCGGCTCAGGTCATGATCTCGCAGTTTGTGAATTCGAGCCCCGCATCGGGCTCTGTGCTGACAGGTCGGAGCCCGGAGCCTGCTTCGGATTCTGTGTCTCCTTTTCTCTCTGCCCCTCCCCCACTTGTGCTCTGTCTCTATCAAAAATAAAATAAAATTAAAATATAGTAGTGTCATGTTATATACCCCTCTGCATCTTTCTTTTTTTTCCATGCAACAGTCAACTGCTTTAGATCTTTTAGCTCATTCTCCAGCTTATTCTTTCCAATGGTTGAACATTTTCCCACATAATAGCTGTTTCACAATTTATTTGATCAGTCCTTTCAATCTCCTACTGAATGCCTTTTATTTCCAGATTTTTACCATTATAAGCTGTACTATAGAGAGTAAATTTATTTTATTTTTTAATGTCCTGGTCCTTTTATTTCTTGAGGGTAGATTTGAGAGAGGGATTTCTGGTTTGAAGAGTGTATTTTTCATTTTAGTAGATACTGTTAGATAGCTTTCCAAAAAAAGGCTGTGGCTGTTCACATTACCACTAACACCACATCCTTTTTACCACAACCCCGTTGGCAGAATTTTGCCAATCTGACAAGTGATAGCTTGTTGTGATTTCATTTTCCTATACCTGATTAGGAACATTAAACATCTGGTAT
Organism: Neofelis nebulosa; assembly: GCF_028018385.1. Taxonomy (NCBI): domain Eukaryota; kingdom Metazoa; phylum Chordata; class Mammalia; order Carnivora; family Felidae; genus Neofelis; species Neofelis nebulosa. The sequence goes on along the minus strand of NC_080794.1, from coordinate 33,986,553 downwards.
ATTTACTTGCCATTTGTTCTTTCTCTTCTCTGAACTCGCTATTCATATAGTTTCCCTATTTTCAATTGCATTTTGTTATCAATTTGCAAAAACACTTTATATATTATGACTTTTACCTGTCATAGGTATGGAAATATTTTCCCCGTTTTGTCTGAGTGACTTTCATCAAACAAATTTTAAAGTATTTATGTAGTCAAATATGTATTACTTCTTTTATAGCTTCTGAGTTTCCACTTTTGGTTAGAAAAATCTTCCCTACATCATAGGTGGTATATATTGTCTCCTAAATTTTCTTCCAAGATTTTTAATATTTTAATTTTTACATTCAGTTTTTAAAATTCCATCTGACATTTATTTTTGTACATAGAAATATTTTATTTTATTTTGGTAGATTGCCACTTGTGCCAGTAACACTTACTAAATAATCCATCCTTTTCCCACTGAATTGAAATTCCCCTTCTGTAATATATTGAAATTTTCTGTAGATTCTGTGTTCTATTTCTGGGCTTTAAAATTTTTTCACATTATTAGCAATCCAAGTGTTCATTAACAGATGAATGGATAAAGAGATGTATATACACACACACCCCAGATATTAGTCATAAAAGAATGAAATCCTGCCATTTGCAACAATATGAATACCATAAGATTTCACTCATATGTGGAATTTAAGAAACAAAACACGTGAAAAAAAAAGACAAAACAAAACAAAAAAACCCCAAAAAACAAAAAATGAAACCAGACTCAACTACAGAGAACAAACTGGTGATTACCAGAGGGGAGGTGGGTGGGAGGATGGGTGAATTAGGTGAAGGATTAGGAGTACACTTATCATGATTACCACTTAGTAATGTATAGAACTGGAGAATTACTAGATTGTACACCTAAAACTAATATAACTAATATAACACTGCACTGTCTTAATTATTTTTATCAAACATTAAAATTTTTATTATATAAATTTTGCCATATAATTTCCCCAAATTCATTTATTCTCATTTTATATTTTTTCTGAAATAGTTAATACAAACACTTGCAAAAGATACAAGTAATACAAAAGTATATCGAGTCTATATACTAAGTCTGTATACTAAGTCTCTCTAGACTACCTTTCCTCTCCTCAGGGACAATCACTGTTAACCAATTTGTATTCTTCCAGTTATTTTATGCAGCACAAATATATTAATATGGTTTTGTGTATGTACACATCTTTGTTTATATACATATGTCTCACACTAATGGTAGTTTACCACACTATTCTGTATCTTGCTTTTTACAATTTGATGTATAGGTGCGACTGGTGGCTCAGTTGGTTAAGCAACTGACTCTTGATTTTGGCTCAGGTCATGATCTCATGGTTCACAGGATCAAGCCCCGAGTGGTGCTATGTGCTGACAGTGTGGACCCTGCTTGGGATTCTCTCTCCTTCTCTCTCTGCCCATCCCCCATTTGCTCATGCTCTCTCTCTCAAAATAAATAAACATTAAAAAAATAAAATAAAATTTGATGTATATTAAGGCAATCATTATTATGCTCATTTTATGGGTGAGGAAAGCAATGCTCAGAAAGGACTCTGACTAGGCTAAGTTTACTCAGCTAGTAGGATGGTTAGATTTGGATTCAAAATCAGGCTAGTGATGACAAATCTAATGCCCTCTCTATACTTCAAGGATTTCCTTAGAAAGTTCTGGTTACTATCCCTGATCACATTTTACCCTCAAATTTAGAGATACAGAACAACCAGTTGTGCTCACAGATTCTGTGAAGCAGGAATTTGCACAGGACACAGTTGGGGAAGGCTTGTTTCTATTCTACTTGGTGTCAAAGGCAGGGTTGTGACCATCAAAAACTTATTCACATACATTTGGAATCTGTATTGGGAACAAACAGCTGGGAGCTGGAACAGTTAGGGCTCCTTGGACATCTTTATCTTTTTGTATATAGTCTTTCCATATGATGTTTCTAGCATGGCAGGTTTAGGAAAGCTGGACTTCCTCCATGTCAGGTTGATCCCCAAGGCCCCCAAGAGAGCCAAATGGAAGCTGTATTACCTTTTATGACCATATTAGGAAGTCACATGGTTTTACTTCTACTATATTCTACTGGTTGAGGCATTTACAAGGGTCTGTTCAGGTTCATGGGGCAGGAACACAAATTCGACCCCTTGATGGAGGATTGTTAATGTCACATTATAATAAGATCCTATGAGATGGAATATATTTGGCTGCAGCCAACTTTGAAAAAATACATTCTACCACATGGGTGTTTTGGAAAATTTCCCATATTCTTGGGAAACTGGGACAAAAATGACTAGCAGAAACAAGGAATACCTTCATTTAAAAGAAGGAAACTTGGCATATATGCTGAATCTTAAAAAACAAATTTGTTTTTATTTTTTTTTTATTTTTTTTTCAACGTTTTTTTATTTATTTTTGGGACAGAGAGAGACAGAGCATGAACGGGGGAGGGGCAGAGAGAGAGGGAGACACAGAATCGGAAACAGGCTCCAGGCTCCAGGCTCCGAGCCATCAGCCCAGAGCCTGACGCGGGGCTCGAACTCACGGACCGCGAGATCGTGACCCGGCTGAAGTCGGACGCTTAACCGACTGCGCCACCCAGGCGCCCCATCAACAAATTTGTTTTTATAGATAGGAAAGGCAGTTCTAGTCAATGGACTATCATCAATTAACATATGGATGTACTTATAGATCATCATCAAAGACTTTTGAAAATGTTCTTAGCCTACAGAACCAGAAGATACTTTCAAGGAACCAGAAACAAACATTTACGTGTCTGCTTTTAAGGACATTTGGGCTTTCAAGCATACTCTGCAAAGTGGATGGTCCAGACTGGATGTGTGCTGCACTTACAGAGTGAAGCAGTGTTCCTTGGCTTAGCCCTTTGTCTTCATTTGTTTGGGCTGCTGTACCAAAAATGCCATAGACTAGGTGGCATATCAACAATAAACATTTATTTCTCATAGCTCTGGAGTCCAAGATGAAGGTGCTGGCAGATTTCATATCTGGTAAGAGCCTGCTTCCTGATTTTTAGATGACAATCTTCTCATTGTGTCTTCTCAGTGTGTCCTCACATGGTGGAAGGGGCAAGGGAGATCTTTAGGGTCTCTTTTACAAGGGCACTAATCCCATCCATGAGGGCTCTATCCTTATGGCCCAATCACCTTCCAAAGGCCTCATCTCCAAATACTATCACATTGGAGATTAAGTCCCAACATATAAATTTTGGGGAGACACAAATATTCAGGCTATAGCAGCCCTTTTAAGGCAATACCTTGAAGTCACTATTTCCTGATGCTCACAAATGCTTCTAGAGAGACCAGACCAGCCACTGTCAGAGCTGAGTGGTTTATGACTTTGGGCAAGAGCTGGCTGAGGTTATCACAATACCTTTGGGCCAGGTTATTTTAAGTTACAATAGACAGTATGTGAATTTCATCAACCAACTGGAGGCTCTTTCTAGCTAAAATCATGATTTCAGCATAAAAGAAAAGAAGAGGTAAGTTAAAAATGAACACCTGTTCTCCTAAAATTGCTCTACTGCAGGTACCAGCCCTAGAGAGTTGGCAGATGGTTTTGTGTTTCTAAGCCTGACCTTAGTAGCCCTTCATCAATCTTGCGCTGATTGATTCTCGGGAAAGAGGAAACTCCGGCTTCCCAGGGTACCCAAGACACCTTTGATTTAGTTACTACCTGAAGACCAATTAATTAGCCCATACTGGTTCTCTCCAGTTTTTCTAAAAAAGCTAGGAAACCCTGGCTGGGGCAGCTTTTTACTAGCTCATTAATTACTGTCGCCCCAGACATGGATAATTCTAAAAGATAAAGAAAAAAGCATCATTCTGCATGGGGGAAGATGGGTGAGCTCCAAGGCCTGCAGCTATCCTGCACTAAAATTCCTATAGCCAAGGGGCTCCTTGTCTTTCAAAAATCTCCACCTATAGAACTGAAACTACCAACTGCTTCTCTCATTGCATCTTAACTCATGGATGCCAAAGCAGGCTTGTTAATCCTGAGGCAATTTGCCCTTGACTATCAGGCACTTTTTATTTTTTAAATGTATATGTTATCTTTCTTAAGTCTAATGGGATTGTATTGGTTTTTATAGCATAGAGTTAACTCATAATCAACTCTCAATTCTCCTCATAGATTATGGGGGAATCTCACTCTTGACACCTACTCAGCCAGTTTCCCCTCGTCTGTCACCTGGTCCCATTGCTATTCTAGGCTTTCCTCAGTCCCTGCTCTCCATTCCCAGCTAGGGCAAAACTAGGAAGAGTCATGGCTGAATGTGGAGATGTGTTGGGTATGATAAAAAGTACTAGAACAGTATACTCATTTTTAGGATTACTCTGTCTTTTCTCCTTTAAGAATATAACCATAAGTTGATTTTTGCTACTAAGAACTTCCTCGTAATGGTAGTTATTTTTTGGTAATGTTAAAAGATAAACTCAGGCATATAAATGTTTTAAGAGCTGGAGCAAAAATTGATTCCAATCTGGCAGTGCCAAACTAGAAGTGGTAGAAATGCTCCACCGACAGGAGTTATGGGCCAAAGTTTTATAGAAAACTTTATAGAATAGACTTGGAAGATGAGCAAGGAAATTATTTGATTGGCTGTAGCTTAAGCAGTTGCATCATTCGGGAAAAACTATTCGTTTATGATTGGTTGTCCTTAGGTTCTGATTTCTTTAAAATTTTTTTTTGTTAAGTTTATTTTGAGAAAGAGAGAGACCAAGAGCAGGGGAGGGGCAGAGAAAAAGGGAGAGAGAGAATACCAAGCAGGGTCCACAGAGCCCGAAGCGGGGCTCCATCCCACGAACTGCAAGATCATGACCTGAGACGAAATCAAGAGTCGGATGCTTACTGCCTGAGCCACCCAATGCCCCAGGTTTTGATTCTTAACCTTAAGGCATTTAGAGGCTTAGGTCTTGGTTTGCTTATATAAGTGGCTAAGGCATTAGAACCACTTCAGCCTTGTGCCCTCCTTGTTTAATTAATTTAACAGTAGTGTATGCATTAAATTTTTTGTATAATGGAAAATTTCAAACGTGCACAAAAGCAAAATAAGTATTATTAATTACTCCTTCCAGCCCACCCTCCCCCCACCCCTGTACTCATCATGCAGCTTCAACATTTATCAACTCATGACCAGTTTTGTTTCATGTAGGCCCCCAAAACCAGATATTTTGTTCCATCTTTGGATTCACCTAAAACCCCGTTTCCTCAGCTGAATATGCCCAGGAGGTGACCCTGGGTGCTGCAGAATCCCATTGGTCTGTCTTCCACTCTATCTTGTGGACCAAGGCATGAGAACACCTCGAGTGTCACATTCTATTACACTTGATGGGGAAACTCGAGGCGTCCTGGTGGCGCGCAGGACAAAAGGACAGCTGTGCCGGGCTGCCCACAAATTAGGGCATCTTTGGAGGTTGTCCTCCAAGTCCCAATTAATTTTTAGGAGAGCTTTAATTATGCCATCAACAGTCCTCACTTAAACAATCACAGGCACTCTGGCGAGGGGGGACCTGAGTGACAGACTAGATTTGCATAACCATTTACCCTAATTAGAATGTCAAAAGTTGGTGGCAAAGAGGCCAAGTTGTGCTGTGACTTAGTATCATTTTAATTTAGTCCAATTTCCTATTATTACAACTGTCTTCCCCTTTGCCTCTCAGGTCCTCTTTCCTTTTAAGTGATTTGTAGCAAAAACAGAATGGAAGATGGAGCAACTAATAACTCACTTGAAGGCTGAACTCCTGAAAAACTCTAAAAGGTTTCTTTCCTTAACGCAAACCATGATTTTAGTTTCTACATAAACTTATAATTGCAAGGACATTTAGATGTAGCACTGGTGATTTAGGTAGACACTTAGCTTTGAATCCAGAAGCCTGCTCTTTGTGTATGTGTGTACGAGTGTGTGTATGTGTGTGTGTACATGTGTATGAATTGATAGAATCATCTTCAGATTGTCCCATGAGAAAAAATAGTGTCTTCAAATAGTCCCCTTTTTTTAAAAAAATCTAAGATAACATTTTGTTCTTAGCAGTTGACACGATACACGGGCCCTCAGGCTTTTTTTTCTTCGAATGGTTACTTTTATTCCAGTGCTTTAACACAAGGATTGGTGTGTAATAACAATTGTAAAATATACTCATTAATAGATAATATTGTTTTTAACAATTTGCAAAGCTTCTATAATAAATGTTTTGGACTATAAGATTTGAAAACTACAAAGTGGGCTGAGAATAAACAGAACTCCAGGTCTCAGGCATAGAACCACCCTCACCCATTAGAGACTGTTTAGGCACGCATCAGTGATTTCTGGGTCCCGCCGCTGAGCTACTTACCCAGGTCCTAGTTAAATCAGGCATCCTCTGTCTTTCCGCCCTCATTCCCTTTTAGCAGCAGGAGGCCACCTAGTTAATTAGTTGGGGGTGGGAGCATCTGTAATCTCCTGGGGGCAGCTTTAGTTTCAGGGTTGGATAAGAGGGTGAATCCAAACCCGGGTGTGGCTGGCCTCTCCCCTGCAACATATGGGGAACCCACCACGCCTTCAGCCCAAGTTCCAGTAGCAAGCATTAGTGGAGAGGCCTTCCCTGCTGGGAACACACCCTGTAAAGCCAAGGGCAGGTGGCGTCACTAGTTGAGGTCAAGCAGTTCTTAGACCAAACAGCATCTGGCGAACTATGCCAATTGGAAATCAATGTCCCTCCCTGGGTGGGTTTAATTTTATGGTTGTTTGCACAAACTTACAGCCCCTAATGGGAAGGGCAGGGCTTAGAGCAGCCTCCCAGGATTGTTCTAGTGGAGTCTGATGTCTTCGCAGCCCATCGATAAATTGAATTAAAGAGTTTGTTTACTAGAGGCTGGGGTTGGAGCCTGGCTGTCAGGCTAAGCTAGACTTCAGTAAGTTTATTTATCCAAAGGCTGGAGGTTTGACCACACATGTAATACATGTAAGCCTCCAAAGCCTACCACACTGTCTCCAATTTGAGGGAGACATGTGGGTTCCTCTGCATGTGGCAATACTGAATCATTATGTTCAATGTTCTGAGTCCACGTTAAGCAGGCCAGTATTCTTTGGACTGACACAGATTTTATAGTGGTTAAGAGGTTATGTTCTGCAGCCAGAGGTTCCACCACTCACCGGCAGAAGGACCTTGGGACAAATTTCTAACCACTCTGGGCCTCATTTTCCTCATCTGTAAAAGGGGGCTGCTGAGAGGAGGAAATAACATATTGAAAGGGTTTAGTATATATAGTACCTGGTACAATAATGCACTTTTAATAAATCTCAGGTATTAAAAATGACAATAAAGATACTAATGAAAATTCCAGCTAAATATGAATAAGATAGACACATTAAATAGGGAGGAAACAAATGAGTCGTGCTGGTTTTAAAATCTCGAACTTAACATTTTTACCATTGATGTCCATAGTCTTAAAGTTGTATAGGAATTCTTTAAGTTACTCATTCCTCCCTTGTTTGGACTCATGAGCCTTTATTGTTTTTCGACAAAGAGATAAAGATCCAGGCATATGTATTGATTTACCCTGTAACAAATGGGTTCTTGGGTTAGAAGCACTTCATGCTCATGTCTAGTCCTATCAGAACAAGAACTCCAGGGAACCCAGCAGTAGACATGGTAACAGTTTCTGTTGTATTCCTCAGGTAGATCACTCCCCTGAGAGCGCTGGGTCATCAAGAGCAAGTGATGACTCATGGGAGAAAAACTTTTGTGTAGCTAGGGATGGGGTTGCTTTCTTCTGGGCCAAAGCTCTGACGGAGTGTGGGCCTGCTTGGCCCTATGTGCCCCAAGCTTTCCTTTCCCCCATCAGAGGCAGTTTGATTGCAACAGAGACAAAGGACTGGGGTGAGGAGTCCTGCTTGAGTGTGGCTGGGTGAAGAGGACAGGCAAGAAGGGCCAGTTCTCCCAAATGAACAGAGAGCAGTGGTAGTTAGAGAATTGTGCTACAGCCCAAATCGCAACTTCTGTGAGATGCCTGGTTACTTTTTTTCCTTTATCTACAGCTTCAGCTGAATCCCTATCATTGGGGCAGGATGAAAGGGTACCCCTTTCTCTGACACAAACTGCAGTGGCTTCTGGCTTACAACCAACCCCCCAGTGACCCTGTTGCTAGAGATACCTGACAAGCTGGTCAGTCCAGTTCTCTCTCCTGGGTATTTGCAAACTTGACTGGAATTAGAAAAGTGGGTTGGAGGAGAGTCATTTCATGATAGTGCTCTAGGACCAAGAGCAATGGCTCCTAAGGTTCATTCATTCATTCATTCATTCACGTGCCAGAGAATTGGTTAAGCTTCCTTTGATTTAGTCAGCTACTTCTCGTATCATTTATCTCCTTTTCTCTTGAAGATTGGTTCTGTTTTCTCTTCTGCAATAACCTTAAGCAATACTGTTTCCTCCTGAAAACTTTAAAAAGAGGTAGAGCAGGGTGAGTTCTGGACAATAGGCTTTGATGTTTGCAAGTGGTCTAACTAAAAACTTTTGGGTTTTCCAACCTTGAGAATATTACCATAACATAAAATTTCCCCTCTAAAAGGCATCTTCATCCATAAGACTACCTGGAGATGCATGTATCAGGTGGCTAACCAGCAGGACTTGTTCCTTGGCTCAGTGATTTACATCCATGTCTAGCAACCTGGGATTTAAATTTGTACCTACACAAAATGACCTAGTGGGCTTCCTTAAGAATAGGTGACACTGGAGCATTAATTCTTCAAATGTCAAAGATCTCTGAAAAAAGGCCCTAGGCTCAGCTAAGCTGCAAAATGTGTAAGGCCAAGTACATTTTTAAAAAATTTTATGTAAGTAATCTTTACACCCAACATAGTGCTCGATCTCATGACCCTGAGATCAAGAGTTGCATGCTCTTCTGAGCCAGCCTGGTGCCCCCATTTTTTTCTTTCTTTATAAACTACAATATTACCTTCAGTGATTAACTGGAACAGCCTCAGCTATGCCAATCATTCAGTGAAGGAGGCCATGGTTTTCCTATGATTATTACTGGAAATGGCTTCTTCCATATGATTTATCCTTCCAATCCACGTTTGGGTGCTGATTCAGACTGGAAAGGTTCTAGCCCCATCTTCTCCAAAGAACTTCCTCTGAAGACCCAAATGTGAGATTGGATCCATTTATCAGTGACAACTCTGAAGCTAGGCAAAATCCCAGAGCAAGAAATCAAAGTCTCTCTCCTAGCTCTCTCAAATAGGGAGAATTTCTATATGATGTCACCAAGAGTTGGTTAACTTCGTATCACAGCTAAAGACACAAGTCTCTGTTAAGGCCAGTTCAGTTTCTTCTCTTTTCTGGCCATGGAGTTCATCCTCTCCCCATAGCCACGATCAGGGTCCTCTGACATAGCTATCCTTGGCACAATCCATCCTCACTTCTGCAGGAGCCACTCAGGATATCAGTAGTATTGTTTTAGCTTACCATAGACCACATGATTCACCAAAACTTCCTCCAAACTTCCTGGAGTTTTCATGCCATGAATTAGCTCTAACTAGAACTAATTAGCTCTAACTAGAGCTCTCTTATGGAGCTCCCCTCGTGAGGACTCTTGAGGCTTCCATTTGCCTCCCACCCTCCTTCTCCTCCCCACATGGTAGATAAAAGGGATTGGGATCAGATGGGGGAGTGGGGGGCTGGGGGGGGGGAAGCAGCTAGGTGTATCTTTAGGCAGGTACTGAATAAAACCAGAAAAGGGTTGGATTAACTTCTGGGAATCCAAAAGCACACTCTGTGGTTTGACTGAAATGCAAAGAGGGTCACCTCCTTGACCCCAAGGCACTGACACTGACCTCTAGCACCTGAAGCACACACACTGCTCCTGTTTTGAATTATGTCCCTATTTCTGAAGTATCACGCAATATAACCCTGAAATGGAAATTTTCTCCTGACTAATTTCTCTCTAATTTCATAAGCTTATATATATGGTATGATCAACTTGTGGCATCCCTCCATCTTTTTTTTACTTTGCATTTTGCAGAATTTCAGACAGGAATAGTATAATGAACCACAATATGCCCATCATCCAGCTTCAACAATTATTAAGTCATGGGCAATCTTGTTTTACCTGTACTTCTATCTGTTTCTCTTTGTCCTAGATTATTTTGAAACAAATTCTACATATTTTATAATTTCATTTGTGAAGATTTCAGTATCTAAAAATAGAAGGACTTAAGCAATGTAATTATATCTATTACATCTAAAATAACTTACTACTAATAAATTATTATTATTATTATTATTAATAGTTCCTTAACATTAAATATGCAATCAGTGTCCAAATTTCTCCCATTGCCTCATATATATTTTTAGAAGTGGCTTATTGGAGTCAGGATCCAAACAAGATCCACACATAGCATACAGTTGATATGGTTCTAGTCTCTTACTTTAATTCCATAGGTTCCCAATTCACTTTTTCTTTTTTCTCATGCAGTCTATTTGTTGACAAACTAGTTATTGTCCTACTGAGATTCTCAATATTAGATTTTGCTGACTGCCTCCCTATAGTATCTCTTAACATGTTTCTCTGTCTCCTAAATGTCATGCAAATTGGTTGTTAGATATAGAGGCCTAATAACATTCAGGTTCAATTTTTCTTTATTTAAAAAAATTTTTTTAGACAGAGAGGGCACACATACAAGTGGGAGGGACAGGGAGAGAGAGGATCCCATGCAGGCTCCACACTCAGCACAGGCCCTCATGGGGCTTGATCTCACAACCATGAGATCATGACCTGAGCCAAAATCAAGAGTCAGGTGCTCAACCAAATGAACCACCCATGCGCCCCAGGTTCAATTTTTTAGTAGATATACTAGGTGCTGTGTTTTTCCATCAGGAGGCATATAGTGTCTGATTCTCTTTTTAGCAGGTTAACTGGACAATAATTAGAACACTCAAATAACACAGGTATGTTATTCACAGGCACAGGTCTACCACTGGGCATTGGGCAATAAACTGTGGATTAGGTCACAGTTTGAATCTGACCCTGCCACCAATGCCCTTCTCTCTACTGGCACTTCCTTCCAGGGATCCCTTTATATACAGTTGAATTCTGAACTAGCTGAACACTGAGCCTCTGATCATTCTCCTTGACAGCTAGTTTTTTTACTCAGCCTCAACAAACTTCTCCCAGCACATATGTCTCACCATTGGCACTGCCAGAAAATTTGCATGCTTCCAAGTAACTTTATAAGAGAAATCTTCAGCACTCAGAAGAATGACTAGAATGTAGAGGGGAAGGAATTAGTTCATTAATTTCAAACGAGCAGGCTAAACTTTTGATGTAAAGATATACAGATATTTTTAAAAAATCGAACACTAAAATGTTCTAAGATGGCCTTCTCATTGTGAGGAGATTATAAGTATCAAATAAGATTATAAATTCAGCTAGAATTTTCTAAAATATTTGTCTGGGGATACTGCTCTCTGGATATCCTCTGAGATGAAGAGCTTCCATGGCCACATAATTTGGAAAACTCTGCAGATCTCATCCTGCGAAGGACCATGATCATAGTAAAAACTCTGAAAAGTCCTGTATAGCTTTATTTAAACCAGAATTTCCTTTTCTTTGTTGAAGAGTTTTCATAATACTTTTTTGGAAACTAATAAAGCTGATATTCTGGGTAAAGTGAGGCACGGAAGAAAGGGGATACTGGGGGTGAGAGCCTGCACTCTGGAATTTCTTTGATCTATTTGAGTCTGGGGATCCTGAGGAGACTGAAGTGGTAAGACGTACTTGTAATGGGCTTCTACAGAAAACTTGTGTTCTAGGGGTATTTCTTGGCCTAAAGTCATCAAGTATTTAAATAAACTTTTGGCTTCCACTTGAGAGGACTTACTTGCATCCTGCATACATCAGGGGGCATGGAAGCATGAGCCAATGTCTCTTGGGCCCCAATTCAGTACTCATCAGTTAGCAGCAAAGCAAATTTGCTAAGGTGATTCAAGTGAATGAGAGTGACAAATTATATGGAAAGTGGGCATTAGCCACTGGGGAATAGGCCAGATGTGATGGAAGGAGGGGGCTGTGGGAATCACTTGTTGTCTGAGTAGTGCAGTCAGCAGTGGTTGCATGACTGGCAAAACATGGGATGCTCAGTTGTCGGGGTCACTAAAGCCTCAAGAAGAGGCAGTGGTGGGGAGGTAAACATGCAAGTAATGGAAGACTGGGGTTGGAAGAGCTGACTCTAGTGAACTTGGCCTATGAGGAAGATGGTCAGAAGCCCAGAGTTGGAGGGGTATTGAAAACTTAGGCTCTCTCTGTTTGGGTACTGACTTCCAAGAATGTGATAGTGAGGAGATGCAGAAGCAGGAAGCTGTAGGTATGGTGATATGTGGAAATGATCAAGTGGTGGGTCCTGGGGCTAGGAAGTTGTATGCAGTTTGAAGCAGACCCTTAGTCCTCTGCTGAGAGAGCAGCTAGTGTCCAGGTCCTGGGAAGAGACAGTTCATGGTAAATGAGGGATCCCCCTAATCAGACTGAGAGTCAAGATAGGCTTTTGGGAACCTAAGGAAGAGGCCATATGGTGTGTGTGTGTGTGTGTGTGTGTGTGTGTGTGTGTGTGTAAGAGAGAGAGAGAGAGAGAGAGAGAGAGAAGTTGCAGGAGGGTCCAAAGAGGAAGGGTAAAGTCAGTAAGCCCTTAGGAGCCTCTGATTTACCCCCATGTATAGTTACCCCAAGCTGAGGACTAGGTACTAATTCTAAACTACTAGTGGGAAATGTAGCTCCAAGGAAACCCAAGATTTGATTCACAGAAATAGGCTAATCTGTGCCTACAGGCTACCAGTCTCGCTGCCTACCATTAAGCAATGCTGGGGCAGGCTAGGACTGACACAGTGCTGCATATAGTTCTCAGCACCTTTAATGAACATCTATAATGTGCCAGACATAATTCTGGGCACTGGGGGCACACTAAGGCTCTGTCCCTGACATCAAAGCTCTTCCAGACAAGACCCAGTGCGGCACAGAGTATAGGCCCTAGGGAGAAAGAGAACTGCACTTCAAATCTGGTCACTGGCTACGCAGTTCAATCAGTGCCCTCAGTTTTCCTGGCCACAAAATGAAGATTAAAACAGTCCCTACTCAAAGAGTACTGTGAATAAAGGAATTAATGGGGATGCATGGATGACTCAGTTGGTTAAGCATCCTACTCTTTTTTTAAAAAAAATTTTTTTGGGGCGCCTGGGTGGCTCAGTCGGTTAAACGGCCGACTTCGGCTCAGGTCATGATCTCACGGTCCGTGGGTTCGAGCCCCGTGTCAGGCTCTGTGCTGAAAGCTCAGAGCCTGGAGCCTGTTTCAGATTCTGTGTCTCCCTCTCTCTGACCCTCCCCCGTTCATGCTCTGTCTCTCTCTGTCTCAAAAATAAATGTTAAAAAAAAAAAAAAAATTTAAAAAAAAAAAATTTTTTTTTTTTACATTTATTTATTTTTGAGACAGAGAGAGAGCATGAACAGGGGAGGGTCAGAGAAAGAGGGAGACACAGAATCTGAAACAGGCTCCAGGCTCTGAGCTGTCAGCACAGAGCCTGACGCGGGGCTCGAACCAACGGGCCGCGAGATCATGACCTGAGCCGAAGTCAGACGCTTAACTGACTGAGCCACCCAGGCGCCCCAAGCATCCTACTCTTGATTTTGGCTCAGGTCATGATCTCATGGTTTGAGGGATCGAGCCCTGTGTCGGGCTGTTAGCATAGAACCTGCTTGGGATTCTCTCTCTCCCTCTCTATCTGCCCCTCCCTCACTTGTGCTCTCTCTTTTTCTCAAAATAAACAAATAAATTAAAAAAAAAAAGATAGGAATTAATAGCTAGTCAGCATTTGGCATTTCCTGAAGGCATTACTTTTTTAATGGTGATGATATTGGTTTTCTTAGCTTAAGGTCATCCTGAATAAAAACTTCAGTCAACCATACAACAAATACACATTTATCAAACACTCTAGCAAGACCCAGGTATCTAAAATTTGCCCCTTCACTCAAAGAACTTATAACCTATTTGAGGAAATATGAAATAAATTTGGAAGAAGATACCCACAGTACCAGTTTTAAATATCCACCAGGATAGAGATTTTTGCAGTGTGGGCAACTCTATTTCTAGTACCCTGGCACATAGTAAGTGCAATAAATATTTGTTGAATAAACAAATGAATGAAAGTTTGAAACAATGAAACAAATTGGTATATGGCTGCCAAATGAATAGAAAACCACATATATGCCTATGGCTACCAACTGGCTACCAGCACTGGATTCCACTTAGAGACGGCCAGGAATCTGACTGGTACAAGTATCTGGTCAGCTAGGCATGGTACCTTTTTGTGCCCTGGTCAGTGGAGGTCAGTAGGAGGCTGGGGCACAGGCAGGGAAGTAAAAATCAAACATGATGGTGAGGAGGAACAGGAACATGGCTTTAAAAGACCAAAGTCTTTGGACATTTAGAAAACTTGTTCAGCCAAGCTGCTGAAATTGCACAAGGAAGCAAAAAAGCAACACCAACTAAAATCGAGAGAAAACCACTTCTCCCTGGGGCAGGGAGCAGGTATCAGCCGCTGGCCTGGGCCAGTAAGGCCTCTGGGCTTTTACTCTGAGCTGACTCAGGGACTGCCTGAAACCTGGATTGTAATGAGAGCCACCCTTTGGGGAAGTAAGCCACCTGCTCACTGTGAAACAGCGAATACCACAATTTCAGAGCAGAAACAAAAGCAGCAGGTCTGTTGCCACTGCTTCTGGAGGACACAATTTCCCCCAAAAGAGTCCATATTAGAAGAAGAAAAAAGAGTTATGTTGCTACTCTCCCTTTGTGTGTGGAGTCCCTTCATCTACCTTTTCCTCCTCCGTTCCTTTATTCCTTCAACCAACATTTCTTGACCATATGCTTTGTGCTAGACACAATTCTAGGTACTGGAGATACAGCTAGGAACAGTATAGAGGAAACCCCTGAATTCCTGGACTTTCCAGACTAACAGCTAAGGACATAAAGCATTGGATAGAATGGGAGCTGAATGGGGCACCTAGGTGGCTCAGCCGGTTCAGCATCTGACTTTGGCTCAGGTCATGGTCTCACGGTTCATGAGTGTGAGCCCCACATCAGGCTCACTACTGTCAGTGCATAGCTTGCTTCGGATTCTGTCTCCCTCTCTCTGCCCCTCCTCAGCTGGCACTCTTTCAAAAATAAATAAACATTAAAAAAAAAAAAAAAAAAAAAAAAGAACAGGAGCTAAATGACACAACCAAACCAGCCAGGGAAGATATGGAGAAACTGCATTTGAGGCCAAGGCAGTAACCAGTGAAGAAGCCTCAAGGTGGCTTCAAGCATGGGCAGTGGGGGAGGAGCAGCCTTTTGAGGGGCAGAAGAACTGATGTCAGAGAGGTAGGGGTCACCAATCGAAATCCTTTTCCCTCCAGAGCATAGTAAAATCTCTGCTCTGAGCTCCTAATGGTACTAATCATGCACTGCTTCATGCCTAGGACAGTGGTCCCAGCTTTTTTGGTCATACACTCCTATCAGAAAAAAAAAGCACTGGTATATACTCATAAATAAATATATGTATTTATATTTTGTACACTACAAACACCCCAAGACAGAACTAAAAAAATGGGATAAAATAAATATTAGCAAAATTTCTAATCTTCTCACATACTCTAACGTACTATCTTGTGTGCTGTTTAGGAAACATAACCCTGGTTTACTACTCAGGGTTAGTTTTTTGATGTGTGTTGGGTCTTATCTCCACAACTGGATTGTGAATTCCACTAGGCTAAAGGCTGTCTTATCCCTGATGGTGCCTGGCACAGGGCTGAACAGAAGGAAATAGTAATTACTGGTGGACACATAGATAAGACATAGGTACCACGGTAGAGGGTCTTCACTGGGAGGCAACTTTGCTGTTGCCTGGATAAGAGATTCCTTTTATTAGTCAGGGTTCAACCAGGGAAGCAGAGCCACTGTGCAGATTATGGAAGAAGGAATTTATAAGGATGAAGACTTACACAATAAGGGAATGAGCTAAGAATGTAAGGGTCCAAAAAGGGTTGTTGAAGGATCAAAGAATAGCCACTAAGCAGCCCTGGCTTGGGCGAATGAGTCAGAGCTTGCAGGGTGGTCTGGAAGGCACGCATGTCCAGCTGCTGGACTAACACTGGGTGGCGAGGCTGGTGCTTCTTTGTGGCTACCATCTCTCTGAGTTTGCATGAAGCATCTGATAGTGGGCCCTGTTGGTCAGCAGAGCTGGCAGTCGGGAGGGAGGAGCAGGTACACAATGGAAAAGTTCAAGACCAAACTGGAATCCACTTGTGCCTCTGCATCCATCTTTCATGGTCTCTAACCTACCATGATGTTCAGAGCATGGTGGCTTCACTTCTGCTTCCCAAAGCTCATGTAACTTCCTTTTGCCTACGTCAAATCCAGAACTACACAGGGAAGGGCATTCTGAAAAACATTGCTTCTGGCCTAAATTTACCATACAACAGTCCAGCACATCCCTCAGATTGATTCCCTTTGTTCTGCGTCTACATTCATGAAAAGAAATATCATGAATACTGATTTATCTTCTCAAATACCTCATGTCTAGTAAGGGAAAGGCCCTGGATGGTGAATGCAAATATTCCAGTCACTGGAAAAACAAAGCATCCCCTGAAAATTAACACTTTAAAATATGTGTCTGTTACTGTAAAAGTGAATCTCAAACTACAATGAAATCACCAAATTTACTACCCAGTAAGGCCCTGTGCTCAGGGCAAAAGAGAAAACGAACTCCTTTGAAATTACTCTTCTCTTTGTGTTCTGGCTCACTCTATGGGACAAGCACTGAAGAACAGGAAAACAAAGCAAAAATGAGCAGAAAGGAGGGGTGGCTAGTGTACATCCTGAACAGGTCATTTTATTTACCTAAACAAGCACCCATACTGCATTTAATTATATGCCAAGCACAGATCCAAGTGCTTACAAAGAATCAACTATCCAATCCTCATACCAATTCTATAAGATTGGTTCTATTATTAACATTCTTTTTTTTCCCCCAACCTGTTTATTAACCTTCTTTTTAACAGATTAAAAGGCATAGAGAAGTTAAGTAGTTGCCCAAGGTCACACAGCTAGGATTCTCATCATGACTAATGGTAGCTTTATGTATAAAAGATTAAAAAAATTATTCGTTAAGTTCACTTTCATTATCATTTGTAAAAACTACTCACAACATGTAGTATTAGTTGTCATTTAAAGAGTGGTGTCCTTAGGGACCAAACAAGGTCCTTTATGGTTATAGTCTCATTCAATGCTCACTACTGCCCTGTGAGGCAGGTTTTATGATTCTACTTTGCAGATGGAAAAATGGAAGTGATTTGTGCCAGAGCCCACAGCTAGTTGACAGGAGATCTAGGACTCAAAACTGACTCCAAAGATCATGCTTAACCCAGATGCTAAGAGGAGGCTAAGATCCACTATTGAGAAGACTCAATGCAGAGTCCAAACCATGCAAGTCGGTCTGGCTCATGCCAATGAGAAACTAAATCAGACTGTCAAGTGAGAATTCTCAAGCAGTGTGTGGTGTGATGGGGGCTGAAGAATCACCTAGGGCACTGTGATGAGCCCATACTTTCTGGAGATAAATGATCACTTCTGGGGCCCGGGACAGGAACCCCAACATCATTGTCATCTTTCTCGTGGCCCCATTATTAGTCTATGGCTTCTTTGTTTCTGCCTTCTACTGGGTTTTCTCTTTCCTGGATCTTTGAGGGGCAGGGGACAGAGGTGCAAGACTTTGCCTTTCCCTTCCTTTTTCTAAACATATAAAACCTTTTGCAGAGTTTTCCCCCCTTAGTAACTATGCAGTATACTATAAAGTTACAAGAACTTTCTAAATACCTTGCACTTCTGGTCTTTAATGGAATATAAGTGGACCTCAACTTCATCATTCCTTTGTCTTTTGCTGGTTTGAGTCTTTCAAGGACTCAGAATCCCCCAACTGCTACCCCCTCCAGAAGAGAGCCCCATTCCTCATTTTTTATATTTTTTTTCCTGCAAATTTCAGAATGAACATTTTTTTCACGGTTTCCTCTTTTTTTAAATTTTGTGTTTCTTTGGAGAGTTTCCATTTTAAAAATTAAATATGGTCTAGGACAAAAAAGGAATGTTTACCCTTGAATCTGTTCTATATATTTTATGTAATAATTTCCAGTCATTGATCTTTTACTTCTAAAATAATAGTCCTCCTATTTTTCTACTCCTACAGGTGTAAGCTCCTTCTACTTCCCCCCTCCCCCATCAACATCTGTCAGTTTTGATTTCTGGCCAACCCTGAGACCTACAGTAACTGCCAGTTTACCTGGTAGGATCATACCTTCAGTACGGAAACATTGTGGAGGTTTCTGCCATGCGTGTTCTGGCTAAAATGCCTATGGATTTGTTTTTTTTTTGGTAGGAAAGAATTCATTTTGCATTAAAAAATGTGGAGTTATGTGTGTGTATAAATAATTCATATAGGTTATTCACTAGGAATATACTCATTCTGATTAGTATCTATCTACAATTTACCTAATTTATTTTTCCAGCCATTCACTTGGGGTCATTTATTACCTATTATTGCCTAGGCACCGTGCTAGACATTAGGGTTATAGAATAAATAATACTGTCCTTTATGCACAAAATTTCTAGTTCTATTCCTGAAACCTTTCTTGGTGACTTACCTGACTTTGAGATGTCACTGGTAGATCTCAGCTGCCCCACCATAAACTGAGTGGCTTGTATTAAGTGCTCTTAGAATTCGAAAGTCTCTAACATTAAAGAACACTGGAAATTTTAATACAGTCATTAAGTTGCTCAATACCTCTGAGCATAGTGTTTAGTCTCTACATCTCACCTTCTCCTCTATAAAATAAATGGGAGGACAGGGGTGCCTAGGTGGCTCAGTCAGCTGAGTGCCTGACTCTAGCTCAAGTCATGATCTCATGGTTCGTGAGTTCGAGCCCCACGTCCAACTTGCTGAGGACAGCACAGAGCCCACTTCAGATCCTCTATCTCCCTCTCTTTGCCCCTCCCCCACCCACACTTTCTCAAAAATAAACATTAAAAAAACCCTTTAAAATAAATGGGAGGTACTAGAGCAGGATTGAAAGTTCCCAGGAACTTTGTGGACAGGCTTCTCTAGGAAAAAAGGGTTCTGTGTTCAAAAAGTTCTAGGAAGTGCTGGAGTCAATATGTCTTTTTTTACCTTAGGACTTCTCAGAAATTTTACTATACCAATTTTCTTCATGCCTCTATAAGCAGGAGACAGTAGATGTATTTCCCAAACTTACTTGACAATGAAATCTTTTTCCCCAATAGCATCTTTGTAGTACTTATAAATTGTCCTTCAGAAAAAATTTGGGAAATGTCCTACTAAACACATTGTATACCTCCTAAGGCCCTTTATTACAGCAATATTCTCTACCCTGGATCGATTTCATGTTGTAAATATCTGCTAGTTTATGTTCTTATGTGCTATGTGCATACTGCTACATTTCCTTTTTCTCTTCAAGTTGTGCTTTTGATTCTCTTGGTGCACAGACTATAATCTCTCCGAGTGTGAATATGTGGCCTGCAAAATCATGCACCTTATTAACACTCTGGTCAATAGTGTCCAGAACAAGTGCACAGTATGCTTTGTGGGAGAAAAGTCCAAAGAGTATCACAGAGAAGTCTCCTTGTGGGGGAAGGGGCAAGATAAATGAACATGAGAAATAATAGTATTAGTAGGGCAGATTTCCATAAAAATTAAAAAAATATATTTGACATTTTGATGATGAAAGAACATAGTCTTTCCTGTCACAGGACTACTGTTCCTGACCAAGATATTAGGACTCAGAGTAACAGAGCTGAGTGGCTCCATGCAAAAGTCTGTGTTCAACATCTGTCATGCTGGAGATCATTAATGTTCAATTGCATCCTATTGTCTTCATGTTACTCAACTTCATTTTACTGTCATTGCTTCAGCTGGGGTTAATCAACTATTTATGGGAAGACTGGACTTGGGAGGCAAAGGTGGGGGAAGAAAGTTATAGTAAAAAGACTCCTAATTTGTGAGTTTGTTGAAAATTTAATTAAACAAAAATATCTGAGAATAATGCTAACATAATCCATGTTTTAAAAGGAGAGAGAACATACTTGGTATTCCTGAAGAATCCAGAAATGATCTTGGCTTGTATCTATTTGGAGCTGGTTTCTTTGCCACTTTACTCTTCCTTAAGAGCTAGAAAAAAGCTGTGATGGGAAAATCAAGTTAATGGTTCTCTGTATAAATCAGATCATTATCAGTAGTGGAAATCATGCTTCATTATTGTTCCTGAGGACAGCTGATACAACTGAAACATCCAAGTAGTATGAAATATTTATAGCTTTATGAGGTAGGGGAAAAAAATCTTCCATTAGGAATTGTTTTTTAACATCTCACAAATTACTTGGATGTTTCCATTTTGCACATATATGTGCATTATGATTAGTTTTATTACACTTAAATATCAAATTAAATAATTATCTTCTCAATATATGTCCCCAAATATTTATGAACCTCTTTCAGGGGAAATGGTGTATAAATTCTGAGTTAATTTGCTTAAGTATCCAAACTCATGCAATCCAATTATATAATTAGAATGTTATTTTTTGATATACCATTAATATCTTTTGATATGTTATAATAAATTATTCTGCACAAAACAGCCAAATTATTTGCACACTAAAATTCCAAGTCTGCAATATTCGGGCCTGCTAATTTGTCACAACTTACTTAATAGCTAAAATTAAAATGTCAATATATTAGATCAGCATTAACCAAAACTGTCATACATCTTGACAAAGCTAAATCTTCTTATATTAAACTTCTAATAGATCTCATAATTCCAAGACCAACATGTTCACGCAAATGATTTCTAATAATTTTAAAACCTCGGTTAAGTTTTTGATATGTAAGTTGCTGTTAATATGGGAAAAGATGGACCAAATTCTTCCCCACCCCCACCCTGTTATGCTTTTGGGGACAGCCAGGCCACTCCAGATGGTGTGTTACTGTTGGACATAGCTTTGGAGAAACTTCAACAGACGAAGGCTGTAATGTCAGGATTTTGCTGTGCGTCGTCCCCCTTCCCCCCTGCAGTTCCCAGGGTAGGAAGGTGCTGAGATGGAAGCCGAGGGACGCCCGCCCACCTGCCACCACCTGTTCCCTCCCTCAGCCCTCTGCTATAAATTCTCCTCCTTCAAAGATTCACCCAGCACTCTCCGACAGCTACTGAGGAAAACCGCTTCTTCCCTATCTGAGCATCTGGAAAGATTTCGTCTTCCTGAAAAAGAAGCCTCAGGCTTTCCCAGAGGACTTGAAAGGCCTTCCCTAAACCAGCCACACCAAATTCCGCAGCAAGAAGGTTCCCTTCTCTTTTCCAACTTCACGTTGGGAAAATGACTTTCTCTTCAGCATCTCAGTTTCCCCTAAATTTGGGCCAGTGAAAAGACATCAATCTGGTTATCCAGTAGGACAGAAGCGGGGTCCCGTACTCCCCACTGTTAACTCTAATTCCAAGCGAGTTGCTTTGTGTATGACTTACTTGCTCAGAAGAGCCACGTTGGGGAGCCGCTCAATAGACGAGCCCGCGCACACGTCCTAAGCGGGCGAGTGAGCTCAGCGCCTCCCTCCTTCGGGACGGGGATGAAGTCCTGCAAGCCCAGCAACCCAGCGGCGGCACCGCGCGCCGCGCCCCCGTGCGCAGGCGGCGCCGAGTGCGCGGGTACGTGCGCCGGGGCCGGGCGGCTGGAGAGCGCGGCGCGCAGGCGCCTGGCGGCCAACGCGCGTGAGCGCCGTCGAATGCAGGGACTCAACACGGCCTTCGACCGCCTGCGCCGGGTGGTGCCCCAGTGGGGCCAGGATAAAAAGCTGTCCAAGTATGAGACCTTGCAGATGGCGCTGAGCTACATCATGGCGCTGACCCGCATCCTGGCCGAGGCCGAGCGATTCGGCTCCGAGCGGGACTGGGTCAGTCTCCACTGTGAGCACTTTGGCCGCGACCACTACCTTCCGTTCGCGGGCGCGAAGCTGCCGGGTGAGGGTGAGCCCTACGGCCAGAGGCTCTTCGGCTTCCAGCCGGAGCCCTTCCAGATGGCCAGTTAGGGCGCGCGGCCCTGCCAGGGTGAGACGCACAGCGATCGAGCACCGGGCCTATCGGAATCGTAGCCCTTTCCCCAGTAGGTGGCCTAGGATGCGTTCTTAGAATCAAATAGAAAACTTTCAGATTACTTTTATTCGCATCACTAGTCTTATGGACACGATTTTATTGCCTTTCTGTTTTCCTCCTCAATCAGTATTTTGTAGGTTTCATTATTGGATCTTAAGAATGGTTTTGATTGCTGTGAAAATAATGTTCTCTCCCCTTTTTTGGACTAGTTTAAGGGAAAACAGTCTTAAGAAAAAATAGGATTAGGCTATACTGCAGTTTTAGTCCTCAGAGAAATAATCGCTTTCTTAAACTTAGTAAGTTTGACCTGTTCGGGTGAAGTTACAATATCCATTACTTGTGTATGCTTAAAAGAGCTTCCTTCCCGTCGTGTAAATGCATTTATGCTTAGTGCATTGTGTGTGTATGCATGAAGTAGTCATACTTTTTTTTTTTTTTTTGTAGAGTACATGGGCGTGAGTGCTCTGTATTTTTTAAATGTATACATTATTAAAATATAGATTTTGTAATATATAAATAAAAATGTGGGTTTGTTTTTCATGCCAAATGCCCTGCTAGTTTCCTGATGCCAATAAAGGCCTATTGGGGCTGATCGTATTGAGTGCTTTCCTGAGTAAAGATGTGGAATGTTTAAATCTAATTGCACTGATTGCCAAATGTGCCCTTTTGTAATACTTAGTTAAAAAAAAGACAAGTTGATGAGAGTACAAGTAATTAATTTGAAAGCTTTCTCTGTGAGTTTATATATATATAAAACTAGCACTGAGGAATAAAAAAAATGTTGCTTTTGTAAGTGATTCCCTTTTAATCAGTACAAGTTGAGCATAAAGGACATCACTACTAAGGCTAATCAAGATTGGGGCAAAATAATATGCATAATATTGGTTTGAATTACTTTTATAAATTTGCTTAACCATTGGATGAATAAATCAAACCCTTAATGTAAAGAATGACTTGGTCAGCAGCACTACATGCATTTGGGAGAAATTAGAAATAATAATTAAAAAAAGCAGGACTCTTAAGTTATGTGTGCATTTGGCATTTGTCACAAGACAACAGAAAAAGCAGTGACATCCCCCAAACTTATTATGGATTCCAACGCCTAACATCAGATGCAGCCACCTGTTTGCAGTTTATCTATAGAAATTCAACGTAGAATTTTTTATTGTCTTAGTTATCCCTAATTATCAAAATCCATTTGGTTTGTAATGAATGAAGATATCTTCCGCAGGGCATAAACTTAAACTTACAAAATTGCAAGTGTGTCTCTAGAAAGCTCTGAGAAACCAGTGCTGAATTTCCCTTTCCTTCTGATATCTGTTAATAAGAAACTGAGGAGGGTTCAGGACTTTGCTTCCTCACTGCAAATTAGAGAGTAAAATGTTTAGCCTCTTCAACAGCTCTTAGAAGACACTGTAGTTGAGCAGAGTACACAGCTCTAGAAGAGATGATGCCAGGACCCCTTTCTAGCCTTACACCACACTGCAGTCTGCATTTGAACCAACAGCAAGGCTCTGGGTATCTGTCTTCCTCACAGACTCAAAATTATTTATTTAGACTCAAAAAAGCTTCATTAATAACTCCAGTAAAGTTTGTAGAGTTTGAGAATATATAAAATCAGTGCTAAAACGTTTTAATCAGGAAAGTTCTCAAAAATGTATTAAGATGGAGTCCTGTTTCAGGTAGGGTTCATAGCCCACTCTCTAAACTGTAAATACCTTGTCAAAGAGAACTGTGGTTTTCATTTTATCTCTTTCAGTATAGAAGTTTTAGAATAAACTCTCAATAAATATTTCTTTTTGGTTATTAACAATAGTAGCTTCTTAATGAAATTGAACAATTAATTAAAAAGATGGGATTCTAATCCCATGCCTCTTCTTCCACATCCCCATTCTCCAATAAGAGTGGGAATCTGTCTGTTAAATATTTTGCCTATAACTGGCTGTTCTGTGTTTTTGAAATCTCTGGAAGCAATTTAGCTCTTACCAAATCCCTAGGCTTTCCCCCACCCCCCAACTTAATGTACTATTTTTTTCCTGGAAGACATTTGAGGGAGAGGTAAATGGGTCTCAGTGATTCAAATCCGGTCTTTGGTAAAACTCCTAAAACTGTATGTTGGGAAATCCATCATGGTTTATCAATTAGGAGCTTGGGTAGCAGAAGTGTAAAATCTTTTGAAGATTCATATATTATTATACATAATCGATTTTAGATTACCAAGCCACTTAATAGTTGCTATAGTATTCCATACTGTCCACCTTTGAAAAATCTGTGTTGTTTCTAGTTTGACAACAAGGCATATCAAATTCAAAAGGATTCTTTTACCTGGGCTCCCTTAAAAAATATTATCAAGCACCTACTCATTCAGAGTATAGCTGAATGCTGCAACAGTGTGGTACCAATAACATATGCCATAAGAACTCTTAAGGGGGGGCATTAAATAATAAAATAAGACTCACCTGAGCAGGCTTTCAGTTTGATTAGTTATTATCTAGGTTCTTCCTAGGTGTTAGCTGGAGGTTGAATCCCCAAACCCTGGGGTCAGAAGTCTTGAAGAACCATATACAAATGAACAGGGCTATCAAGATAGGAAAGGCCATCCAAACCAGTGGTTCACTATCCTGTCTGCTCATTAGAATCACACCTAGGAGTCTCGAAAAAAATACCAAGTCGGGGCTCCCAGCTTAAAAATTGATTTAACTGCTCCAAGGTGAGGCTTGGACATAGATAGTTTAAAATTCTCCCCAGGTGATTCTAATGGGCTGTCAGTGTTAAGAACCACTTAATCAATATGTACTACCACACCATTAACCTAATTACCAAAAACTGATGGTATTCCCACTTTTTGTATTTGTAGATGTTAAGGATCCGGCTATCTTTCTTAACATCCAATACAGCCCGTTTCATAGTTAATGAGATGGCCTTTATACTAATGAAGATCTAAAATTTCTGTGAGATATGAGCCAGATACAATGTGTTTGGTTGTGATTAATAGAACTGTAGGATTCAACAATTAAGGCTTACTTAAATTTTGCCATCTTATAGTGAAAACAAAGTGCTGTTTTTTGAACGTGGGTAGCTTCTGCTCCTCTGCTTAGGCATTACTAAAGATACCTCTTTTTGCTACCTATAGGTGAAAAAAATTTCAAAGGCATACAAAGCCATAAATATATGACCTATCCTCTCACATGGATATACACCTATTCCCCTCTCTGGTCATGAATACAAGTGGGTACAAACTTTAACAATTGTTTCATTGAAGTAACACAGGTCTTTTGGATTGTCTTAAAAAAAAAAATATATATATATATATATACACACACATATATATACATATATATATACACACACATATATACATATATATACACATATATATATACACACACATATATATACATATATATATACATATATATATACACACACACATATATATACATATATATATTATATATATACATAGAGAACTTTACTTTTTCCCTTTCTTTTTTTTTATTAGCGTGAGAAGGGGAGGGGGCAGAGGGAAAGAGAGAGAATCTTAAGCAGGCTCCATGCTCAGTGAGGAACCTGACACGGGGCTCCATCCCTCGACCCTTGGATCATGACTCGAGCTGAAATCAAGAGTTGGACACTCCATTGACTGAGTTACCCAGACACTTCTGGATTGCTATTTTAGACTGGCAGTGTATCCAAAAAATACCTGAGCTGAAAGAAAACCACTGAGAGCAAGAATTTACCTACCTTACATACAAAGTCTGGAACCAAAATACAATACAAAACAAACCCAACAATTAATTGAGAATAAATAAAATTTTATTTAATGAATAAAGAAACAGTCCATCACATCCTCTAAAGCACTTTTTAAAACATCTAGGTTGAATTAAATACAGTTCTTAATTATTAATTTTCTTCTTCTAATTGCAAAGTCTCCAAACAAAACACAACCCCCAACAAATCTTTAAGAAAGCAGAACTAGGAAACAGTAACAGTGTCATGGAGATGATGTGGTCTATCGGAATACAGTACCATATACCTTCTGAAGAAAGACACAGTTTATGCTCACAAACATTTTGGCTTAAGCAATGACTTGCTTTCAGTTCCACAGAATATCTAACATGCACAATGCAGAAGAACAAGAATAAAAGCTAAGATCCATCAATTGGTTTTTAATAATGGAAACAAAACATACAGTTTATGTAATTCACACATTTCAAAATGGCTGCTATCATAGTTTTTCCATTAGGATTTCAATAACCAAAAAAGTACTTTAGAAAATAAGTTGACTCAAGCTTCCTAAGATGGAAGCATACCATATTTGTAAGAGGCATCTCCTGATTCTGACTGAACTATGTTAACTATGGGTGCTCCATGCCTCAGTTGAAGTGTGTGTGTGTGTGTGTGTGTGTGTGTACATGCCTATGGCCACATGTACATCCTTTGTCAGTCCTCATGGCTGAAATGAATCATTGGGGTTAAATTCAGACTTGATGTAGCTGAGAATGCAAAAACAGAGGCTGAAGGGTATGTTCATTTTTGTGGAGCCATTTCTGTTATCCTAATAAAGTTGATTCATTTCACTGTAAGGCCATGACATGCTAGCATAGAACATTTTTTCACTGGGGTCTGGAATAGTACAATGAAGTTGTCCTGAACTGCTTAAGCCAGAAAGGAGTACAGGAACTCCTTTGCTATTTCTCTGTGTGCTGCAAAGTCATTATTTCCACTAGCTTCAATTGTGGACATAAGAGTCAGAATTTCTGTAGGCTATTCTACCTATGCCAAAATAAATTTTCCTGGAATCTGCCTGCAGAAAGCAGACAGAATATTTCTTGAATTCATTTGATTTTTCTCTAGATTCTTTTTTTTTTTAAGCTGCATACCATATTGGAAGAAGATTCCACCATTATGTGCTGCTCTTCTAAAGAAAAAGTAGTTGGGCAAGAAAGAAATGTGAACTTTTTAAGCAAATTTATTTACTTTGGAGAAAAATATTTTAAACATTTCTCTTGGAATAATAAATTGCTATTACTTATATAAATTCTTCATAAATATTTGTTTATCCTATCTTCCATCCTGGAAAATGTTCAATCAAGTATTTTGCTTATTTTACAGATAAAGAAACAGAGACCTCACAGTGATAGAAAAATTAGAGAGTGTGTATGAAATTTTTTCTAATAATTTATTAGAATTATTAAAATCTCCTTTTAATTAGGAATTCACCTAAGAAGTCCTAGAAATGAGCTCTCCTAATGCTATTAAGTAGTTTACATATTTTTTTTTAATCTCGACAAGAAGGTAATGAAGGGAGAAGGGTAGGTTAAGAAACTCAATGCCAAAGCTCGGAAAAAGTAAGTGAAAATCAGAAAAGAAGATAAGGTGTTCTGAAGTAAAAATACTGAAAAAGTAAAATTTAATTTACCCATGTGCTTTAAAAAATACAGTTGCATTAAAATGATTTCATTTGAATTGTTTTAGGGTTTTAACTCTCCAACACAATAAAACCTTTTATACATACACATTTAGTAATCTTTTGGTAGTCAATACTAACATATAATTCACTGAATCTTGCACTATTACTAATTGTGGGAAAGTTACAAGAATCTGCTAGCTTGCCGATAACTCACTGAATCTGTAGAAACATCGGGTTCTTTGGAATTTTGGAACATTGATCAATTCACTCTTACCATACTATATGAAAAGAACTGTTTCTTATGGATATTAAAACACATCTTTTTAAAGTAATCTCTACACCCAACATGGGTCCCGGACTCACAACCCCCAACATCAGGAGTCACATGCTCTACCAGCTGAGCTAGTCAGGTGCCCCCAAACACCTCTTTATTGTAACAAAACTATACTTGTATCTTCATTTATTTCCAATCTAAAGTGGTCAAGCCTCTCCACCCCCATCTTTCCCATCTTAAGTCTCATTTTTAAACTGTCTCTGTTAAGTTAGGAAGCAGAATGAATTTTTATCTTAGAGAGTTAAAGACTATTCTATAAGTAGTCTACTGGATTTGCAAGATATTTTAGAAAGATTAAAACCTAGTTATCTTTCTGTTGCTCTGTTGATATTTAACCAGATTATAGCTCATGTTGTAATTTATACAATTTGAATAAGAATAATTCTAAAAAATCACTTTCAAGTGTCAAATATATTTGTACATTAAAAAATTGAGGGTAGCTGGGTACCTCCATTGGCTAAGCGTTTGACTCTTGATTTTGGCTAACGTCTTGATCTCGCGGTTCATGAAATTGAGCCCCATGTCAGGCTTTGTGCTGAGAGTGCAAATCCTGCTTGGGATTCTCTCCCTCTCTCTGCCCCTCTCTTGCTTGTGTGCATGTGCATGCTCTTTTCTCTCAAAATAAATAAACGTAAAAAAAGTTGGTTGAATCATCATCAAAAAGTAATCTTTAAACCTAGAAACTAGAACTGTTTTCTTCATTTTAAAGAAAATGTACATTTATTTCAGCCTTAAAGTACTTATTGTCAACTAGTGTTGAAATCTTTTAATTTTTATTATTAGGGAAACATTTTCCATTCACTGATATGTTAAAATCTTCTAAAAAATTAGTGTTTATATGCCTCTACAGTATAGCCGTTCTCTTTTTGCTTACTCTCAGCATTTATGGCACAGTTCTCAGAGGATTGAAAAGTGTGTTCTTTCTCTATTTCTTGCAATTTCAAGGCTATTGCTCTTTGGAGTTTGAGGTGGCCATTATTTACCTATTAACAAGGGGCAGACTGTTTATCATTCTATAGTATCAGGTATGCTAACTAATATAATTAGAAATAAGAGGCAAACATATTTTCAACAAATATGCATTTTTTTTTGCACTGCACAGATTTTTAAAAACATGGTATTAGCAACTTTTTTAGCATACTGATGACCACTGCATTGTCAAAGTTTAGAAGATGCTTGGCATTCTTCAAGCAGTGTTTCAGTAATTAACTTTCTGAAATATTGATCCACATAAAACAAGAAAAGGCAATTAGTGGTGAAAAAGACTTCAACAAGCTTATTGTAATCTAAGTAACTCTTCATCTTGTTGGTAAGGCACATTGATTTTTTACTCAACTGTCTGTGGAAATACTTGGAGGCCAGGCTACCCAAAGACCCTGGAAGGGACCTTGAATAAAGGTCATTATTAGGAAATTTGCCTTTGAGTTTACAACCAACTTATAAATAGCCCATTTACAAACAGACTCAGGCCAGGATCTCAGCTTGGAAGTTACTTTGGGAGTGTGTGGGGAGGAGGAAGATAGGAGGAGGCTGCGATCAACAAGAATAATTTGGATGTCTGACCCAATTGATTTCTAGACCTCCCTTCCCGATCTGATTTTTTTTTCACACTTTGCCAGCAATTCTGTCAATTAGAAGTTGATGGCAGTAAGAAGGCAACTACTTAAAAAAATGCAGCCCCTCTGTGAAGTTAAAAGACCATCAGGCATTCAGAATTTGTTCAACTGAACTGCTTTCTTCTGACCATTGGGCCAAGATGCCTGGAACTGGAGTTGGATCATTTTGGAACGTGAAGCATGCTGACTGACAGGCTGTGAGGATGGGGTGAGATGGGATGGGTTACCACAGCAGGGGGATTATAGAACATAGAGCACAGGGCATCAGGGGAGAAAAACACAGAATGAGGGATAGATACAGAAAAGACCCTAGGCATGCTTTAGCTTTGACACATCATAGATACACAAAAGGAGGAAGTAGTCTTTCTTCTCTTATTGGCTGCTTTGCCTGGATCCTATTCTTGGGACCATAGTCCAATTAGGTATAATAGATATTGTAACTCAGTCATGAATTAAACAGGCTTTACTGAATTCACTTGGGAATCTAGAATTGGGTGTTCCGTGTGGAAAGAAATCTATTCTGAGTTTTACACAACCAATTTACAAGTGAACATCTGAGGATTTGAACATCATTTGAGGATTATCCAAATTAACCTATCCCTACAAAAGTCAGGTTTTGACTCTGCTGGGAATTATTCTTCATGGTATGTTTCATTCAGAGCTCTAGCTCTATCTACTGCTGGTCTCTTGACTATTTGATTTCTCATCGGATACTTACAAAAGTTAAGAGAGGAATAAAAAGAGAAAGATGCCTTGAAACCAGTTCCACTATTTGGTAATTCTGATTAAAACCTTCCCTTAGTGAAGGGTGCTATGTTTCAAAAAGGCAACTTCATCTAAATGGCACATTTCCCTTCTTCATTTTCCCTTTGATCCCCATTTCCATGACTAATCAAGTCATGAAAAGCCCTTCAAGTTGTTTGGAGAGAAGGTTGCTTATCGGACTGGTATGGCTTTTTGAAACAAAGGGCCAGACAAATTGCATCAACTTTCCCTCTTTCCCTGGTCCATTTTTGCAGGTTTTTGAGCTTTCTTTGGGGGCTTCATGAATGCTACATGTCTAATGAGTGTTGCACAAAATAGTAGGGTCTAATAAGGCCAAAGTGTGGTTATTTCTACTTTCTAGGCATGCACTATATGTACAAGGAGGGAGTATGTTCTTTACCAGTGCCCAAACTATTGCTTTATGCCATTGGCAGGCATCCCTTTGGACCTTTCTGGGTAAGTTCTGAAATTATTCTTCTCAACCTTGCCTGCTCTTTGGAATCACCTGGGAAGCTTTAAAAGATACTGATGCTATGTCATAACTCCAGAGCTTATGACTTACTGATCTGGGGCTGTGGCCTGGGTATTGAGATTTTTAGAAGCTCCCCAGGAGATTCTATTGTGCAGCCCAGATTAAGAACCACTGCTCTAGGGGTTCCTGGGTAGCTCAGTCAGTTAAGTGTCTGACTCTTGGTTTCGGCTCAAGTCATGATCTCATGGTTCATGGGATCGAGCCCCCATCAGGCTCTGCACAGTGCAGAGCCTGCTGGGGATTCTCCCTCTCTCTCTCTCTCTCTCTGCCCCTCCCCTGCTCTCTCTCTCTCTCAAAATAAATAAAATAAACTTAAAAAGTAGAATCACTGCTCTAGACTCAATTTTATATAGAAACATACTTACATAGAATTTTTAAGTTCAATGTAGGTCAATGAAAATTTTTGAGTGCCTACTCTGTATAAGGTACATGACAAACTTTTGACACAGTCCATACCAACAGTAGCTAAAACCTAGTATAGGCAAGACTGGCTAGTGCAAGGGGAGGGGACAGGAAGGTATATAGAGGCTATATTTTATATAAAATACTATACAAGGTCATCTTTTTCTCAATTCAAGAAACTCACTATAAGTTTTCAAAGAAAGTAGAATTGTATTTGGGTGAGGTCTGGGGGATTGGAAAATACTTTACAGAAGTAGTGACATTTCACATGAACTTTAAGGAACAGGTAAGATTTCCATAGGTAGTGGTTGGGGAAAAAGCCTTCCATCTAGAAGCAAAAGAGAGGCATTTGGCTGGAAAGCAGGGGACTGTGTTAGGTTTGCCACCACATTGGGTGTGTTTTCTGAGGAATGGGTGACAGACTTTGGGATCATAGTGGACAAAGCCTTGAATATCCCAGGGCAGGAGAGCTGGTACTTGATTTGGCTCCAGGAAGCCATTGGGGGTTTGAAATTGGGGCATAACATGACTGGAACGGTAATTCAGGAAGAAAGAGCTGATGCAGATCTGGGCTGGGTTTGAATGGGAGAAACAGCAGGAACAGAGGCAGAAAGGCCACTTAGAAGTTCTTTATTATGGTTGAAGTCAGAAATATTGAGGGAAATTAATAAAGTAATGCAAGTCTGAACTGGAGAACTGCAAGGTGATGGAAAGAAAGGGCTGAATGTAAAAGAAATAATAGGGTTAGAATTAACAGGATCTATTAATTGATTGGCTAGAGGAAGCAAAAAGTGACTTGGATGCCTTTTATTTAGATTGCTAGGAATGTGATGGTGACATTAACAGAAATCCTTAAGCGAGGTTGAAGAATGTGTATGAAAGGGAAGGTGATGAATCTGATTTTGGATATGTTGAGTCCAAACATTTCCAGCTGACCCAAAATTTCTTATATAACTCTCCCTCATTATAATTGACTTCTAACAGACTTCTCAATGCAGGGCACGGATTTGTTCAACACAGTAGTTCTCAACAAAGGAGGATTCTGCCTCCTAGGAAACATATAGCCATGACTGGAGACATTTTGGGTGGCCACAACTGGGGGATGGGCCACTATGTTCCTGGCATCTAGTGGTTAGAGGCCAGCGATGCTGCCTAACATTCTACACTGCACAAAGTCCCGGGCGACAAAGAATTATCCACCCCAAAATGTCAACAATGCTAGAGTCCAGAAACCCTGCATTAACATTATCCAATACTTGAAATTTCGGGAATTTTAGAGGTCTTATATTTTATGTTAGACAGCGCCATCCAGTGGCCAAATATATTTATCCTAGTTCTCCAACACTAAAAGGCGACGGATAAAAAATATTCAGAAAGCTAAGACATACAGAGATGAAAATTATCCTTTCATGGGAGGACTATTTAGGGTTTACAGAAATAGAGGTGATGGGGAGGTGAGGTATACAACTGTGAAGGAACAATCCTGGAGTTAGAAAGTTCTCTTTGGCTATGAGATTTCATAATAGAAGCTAACACAGAAACAGAACATTTTACAGAATGCATTCTGTATGAAACATATAGTCTTTCATTACAGTTGCCTATGTTTTTAGTATTGTTCATGAATACATGAAAAAAATGAAACAAAGTCTACTAATTTCACCAAATAATTTACTGAAATCTTTATTTCTTAAGGATGTAACCTATGGCATTTTGTTTCATTAAGAAATAAAGATTTGAAGACATTAAGATGATTTTAGAGTCATAAAAAATATAGGATGAAAAGCACTAGAAACTTCTGTCTGATAAAGTATCTATTTCTTCCCCCTCCCAAAAGCAGCACTCTTTATGCCTTACATCTTACCTCCCCTGCTAGATTATAAGCTCCTTGAGGTCAGGGACTGTGTCTTATTCATATTTTCATATTTCCCACAGTTTCTAGCATAGCATCTTATACAGAGTAGACACACAAATGATTTTTTTTGAGTGAATGAATTTATTTTTATACTGGAAATCTTTGCCTTGAAGTGAAGAAAATTTCAAGCCTTTCTAAACGACTATTTGTTCATTCGAGTAAGATGCCAGCTGAGGGTGCCTGGATCAGAGAACACCAGACACTTGGGCACAGGGAATTGGTAACAGACACCTCCAATTGATTTCACGGGTGAGTCTGGAGTAAACTGTGCTGTGATTATTATTCCCAGGGCAATTTTTGGACTGCTGTGTGAATTGCAGATTTCTCTATCTCATATAAGATTCATTCATCCAACAAATATCTATTGAATGTCTATTTGGGGCCAAACACTCTTCTAGGCACTGGGAATAATTGCAGTGAACTTAAGTCTAAAAATTCCTTAAGAGGAAGATTTTGAATAGGTGGGTTGGAATAAAGAGGCATATTCTCCTTTCCTCCCCCTTTTATGGTTAGCATGATATCTTCTATGCAGAAAATGCAAATTAATTATCTCACAAACAGTTCATACCTATTAAAGACCTCTCCCTCCAGAACCATTGCTCTTAAGGGGCAAGTGAAAACTGACAGGCTCCATCACCTTCTCTCCTTATTTGCATCTCTCCCTTCCTTACTCCCTCATACACTTCCAGACTTTTGGGGAGGGAGGAGGGGAAGATGATGATGACTTTTGCATATTGAGCTAGTAGTTTAAAAAGGAACCCCACAGAAGTTTTTGTTGTTAGTTGGTTTACTAACAACCTTTTAGTTCTAGAATTTAGGGATGTGTAAAGTCAGAAAGAAAAACGACTCACCATTATATCCAGAAGACAATGGTGCAGACAAGCTAATGGGGCCTTGTTTTGGCTATAGAACAAGTGCACTGTGCGATATTGAGTGTTTCAGTGAATTTTTCGTATCTCAGGCACATTTTGGCACCTTATAATGTGGCTCAGTACACTCAGGATAAGTAAATCAAAAGTGCTTCTCCACATATGTGAGTTGTATGGCATGAGCTCTTAAGGCTAAGTAGAAGCTGATTAAAAGAATCCATCAAAACTACTGCTATGGATGTAATTGATGAAAGGTAATGGAGACCTCCCCACCTTTTTTCTTTGCATTACTGGTGAGTTAATGACACCTAAAGTCACTACTGTCTAACTCCTTTCAGCTCAAGCATATGGCGCCTCATTGCTCCTAGTAGGGCCTAAATATCCCTAACATAGCAGGGGGCAGGGGAGCATGCTAGCTTTTTCCCAAAGCAGTGGATGGCAGCTTCATGACATCTTTGGTTCATCTGTATTGTCTTCTCACATTTTTGTTGGAATCTTTAAAAGGCACAGCCCTACATCTTTCCCCCAGCTGAGACTGCAAGAGTCTCCAGCTGACTTATTCAAAGCACTTCTTGCCAAGGGTCCAGCAGCATGGGAACTTACTCAAATCCAGTTGCTTGGAAACCACTGTATCTGGCTTGTCCTCCTTCCCCCTCCACAGTCCGCCCCCTTATACAGCAGACACCCAAACATTCCTAAAGTTCATCACTCTCCACTACACTCCGAGAAGAGCATGAATACACCATTGTGCTTTCCATGGAGGAGAAGGCAGAGAAAATGTCAAGTCCTTTACTGGTGAGAGATCCGTAGCGACTGCCACTGGGCCGGACAGACATGGGTGTTGGGATCTGCTGGTGCCACTGAGCTGGAAAATGGACCAAATAATGTGTTACAAAGGAATGCAGTCTAGCAGATACAGGGTAGGGGTGTGTTCTGTCCTCATTCCAACACGTTCTCTAAAATGCACCATTTGTAAAAACAATAAGGTCTCTCCCCTGCTGTGAACTAGGCTGGCCATCTCTTATGCTCCTAATGCCAAAACTCTGGGACTATAAGAGGGGCTGACTAAGGTGATTTTTCAAAATATGACCTAGGATGGGGTCTTCCATGGGCAGTGTAGAAAGAGCTTCAGGCTCTCAAGGGAAGGTACCTGAGAAGGTAGAGACAAGAAACTTGAGGAAATGGAAGCCAAAAGATGGTTCTGGACCTCTCAGTAGTACCTATTTCACACCCTAATCACTAATCAGCCCCTACCTACCCACCTCCCTAATCAGGTTCTAATGAGTTACCGCAAGAAGAATGAAAAGTAACTTCTGTTCAACCAATCATGGTTCAGGTACAAAAGAGAATGTATTAGAATTTCCATGTTTAGCAAGCACTGTTTTTAGCAGAGATGATCCTTAGGCTTGAACATGGCCTGAGTGAAATATCCATCCAAACTGCTCTTGTCTTTTATTCAGAAACTACTGAGCAATCTTCTGATTAGGTTTCCAGGGACCTTGATGTGGAGAAGGGGAAACACCGGGTGGGGAACATTGATGCTATGGTTCCCAGGAAGCTATGGACCTTTTTAGCATTCTGATTTATAAATTGGGCCTTTGTTGATTTCCTTATTCTGAATCAGTTTTTTAGAGTCTAAATACCTCCAAATGAATTGATAAAATCAAATATTGGAAGCTACAATTCTAATAGTGATTCTGCTGAAGAATAGGCATTCAATAAAGCCAAAGTGAACAGCTAGTCAAGTCTCTGCTCCAGACATCTTAACCAGCCTACTGTAATTGCTTCTATTAGAAGCCCTCCTTCGGATGAGAGAGGGGAGCCTGTCCTCAGACAGGCAGGAAGTGGTGGGAGAGGGGGTAGGGGATTGATTTTAGCCCAAGTCCTCCATCCTCTCCTCCACTCCCAGGTTCCCAACTGAGGAAATAACACCCCCTATTGTTGGTGCTGTGCAACCAAGACAGGAGACAGAAGGGTGAGCCAGGACAAACAACCAGGAAAGGGAGAAGGATTGGGACAAAACTTATCTATTTCAGGGCTTATTGGTACTGGGTTTCTTGGCTGGAGACCTAGTTCCCTCTGGTATGGTGAAGTGGATGAAATGGATAAGGGACTTAGCCTAGGTTGAACTATATCGATGGCCCTCTCTCCCCGCCCCCAAC
Organism: Neofelis nebulosa; assembly: GCF_028018385.1. Taxonomy (NCBI): domain Eukaryota; kingdom Metazoa; phylum Chordata; class Mammalia; order Carnivora; family Felidae; genus Neofelis; species Neofelis nebulosa. Next base: position 33,950,307 of record NC_080794.1, on the reverse strand, counting down.
CAGGGGACAGTACATTAGGGTCAGCTTCCCTCACAGTTGAATTTCTTTTCAAGTTCAAGGATAAAGGAAAATAATCAGAAAGCTATATATTTCCCCTAAGTATTAGAAAATGGCAGGCCAAGGTCCTACCTGCATGGTACTAAAAAAGGGATATATCTAGTATGCACCTATGAAGAGCAGGGACCTCAGGTTCTAGACACAGTGACTTCTATTTGTAACTTAGGTTAATCATGTTGAACCAGTAATGAAAAAGAAATTTATTAATTATTTGGGCACCTGGGTGGCTCAGTCAGTTGCGCAACGAACCGACTCTTGGTTTTGGCTCAGGTCATGATCTCACAGTTTGTGAGTTTGAGCCTTGCGTCAGGACAGCACAGAGCCTGCTTGGGATTCTTTCTTTCTCTGCCCTTACCCCACTCATGCATGTGCTTGCTTGCTTGTACACACTCTCCTTCTCTCTCAAAATAAATAAATAAACTTAAACAAAAGAAATTTGTTAATTATTAAATTATTTTTTAAAACAAATTTTAAAGGAGAGGAAAAAAGAATCACCCTTTTGGATTAAGGAATATGTCTCCAAAAGTGCCAGTTAATGTCAAAATTATAGACAAGATGCATAGAGTACATTAATAGATTAATAAAGATGAACTTGTTGGGGCACCTGTGTGGCTGTCAATTGAGTGTCCAACTCTTCATTTCGGCTCAGGTCATGATCTCACCATTCGTGGGTTCTTGTGGGTTCGAACCATACGTTGGACTCTGTGCTGGCAGCATGGAACTGGTTTGGGATTTCTCTCCCTTTCTCTCTGCCCCTCCCCCACTCGTGTGTGTGTGTGTGTGTGTGTGTGTGTGTGTGTGCACGCACACACACACACACACACACAAAGTAAATAAATAAATATTAAAAAAGATTAACTTATTAAATCCTTTTTTTTTTAATGTTTATTCATTTTTGAGCGAGGGAGACAGAGAGTGAGCAGGGGAGGGGCAGAGAGAGAAGTAAACAGAGAATCTGAAGCAGGCTCCAGGCTCCAAGCTGTCAGCACAGAGCCTGACATGGGGCTCAAATCCACAAACCGTGAGATCATGACCTGAGCCAAAGTTGGATGCTGAACCAACCACCAAGGCACCCCTAAATCCTTTTGAAAATTAGAAACATGGCTCAAAGGAATGGTACAAAAACCTGGATTTGCATCTCGGCTATAGATACTTAACCTCCCTGAGCCCAGATTCAGGGCTGGATCCCACGACCCTGGGATCATGACCTGAGCCAAAATCAAGAGTCAGATGCTCACCTGACTGAACCACCCACGTGCCCATCTTCCGCATTTAAATGAGGGTGACAACAGGGGCCCCTGGGTGGCTCAGTCGGTTAAGCGTCTGACTTCGGCTCAGGTCACGATCTCATGGTCCGTGAGTTCGAGCCCCGCGTCGAGCTCTGGGCTGATGGCTCAGAGCCTGGAGCCTGCTTCTGATTCTGTGTCTCCCTCTCTCTCTGCCCCTCCCCCGTTCATGCTCTGTCTCTCTCTGTCTCAAATAAATAAATGTTAAAAAAAATTAAAAAAAAATAAATGAGGGTGACAACAATTGCAATAATTGGAAGGTCCTAAGGGTATCATTTTGTAAATTACAAGTCATTATACAAATATCATTTGATATTATTATTAGGACAGCTCTCTATTAGTAGTCTGGTTGTGGGATTGGCACAATAAATATTTATGGAATGCATTAACAGGTGAATGAGGACAGGACAATTCTGCTGGTGGAGGTATGTGTGGGGGAAATGACAGGCAGTGGGGAGGGAGTTCCAGTGGGTGGCCCATGGCATGAAGGAGACAGCATGAGATGCTAGATGATCGGAAGCACAAGCATGGTTAAACTGTGAAATAGCTGTAATTCCTAGTAACATAGGTCTTTTTTGGGAAGAAACTTAAGCTCATTTAAATGCAAAAGTGTGCAAAAGTGTACAAAAGTATACAAAAATATACAAAAGCATTGAGGCGACTAGGGTGAAATGATTTTAAAAATCCATCGTTTAAGCACTAAAATATAATCTAACCAATTCAATTATGGAAACATACTATGCCTATCCTTAAAACATTTTTTTCAAGCTGCCTATCATACACAGGTGTTCAACTGAGGACGTTACACCTACCGTATATATCCAACCTGGCAGTGCACGACACGATGCCAGCTTCGTTCTTGGCTGACAACGTGTACCATCCAGCGTCAGATTTCTTGGCTGGCTGAATGAGGAGGCAGACATACCCTGTTGCGTCCTGGTGCATACTAGAGAAAAGAGAGAACATATCTGCAATTGCATCCAGGGGCAGAAAAGGCCTTAGGGAATTCAGGGCTCAGGGAAACTCTCAGGGCAGATCCAGCAGGGCAGCACTACCCCTCTCCTCCCTGACCCTCCAGAGAGGGAAGGGAGACTCAGCTTAAAGCAGTTATCAAAGGCAAACTGAAAAGTGGAAAGGAATCACAAAAGAGCAGCAGTTAACCCGGTGAGGCCCAGATGAAGGTTGACAGCCCAGGCTGAGACCTGTTCTTGCCCTTCCCACTGTTCCACCTCTCCTGGAGTTATACTCCCCCACAGAGGAGGTGCCCCCACTTGTCACAACCAAAGTCCAGAAAAATCTCTTTTCCCAACCTGATTGGACATTTCAACAAGAACTTTGCTAAGAAGCTATGGGAAAGTAGACCAAGATGGGAGTCCAGGGATTGATATACTGTTAGTATGGAGGGGTTATTTCTTAATGTAACCAACTGGGCATGTGCAGCAGTTAGCTTAATACAGTTCAGGAGCAAATCAGCATGTTGTTTCCTTATGTTTCCTTGATATCAGTAGTTCTCAATCTTGGCTGCATATTGCAATCCTGGATAATTACGCTAATATTTCAGGCTGGGTTTAGCATGTTATATTAATGAGTTATATTAATTGATTATCTAATTAATTAATTATTTAAACTTTATGCCCAATGTGGGCTTGAACTCATGACCCCAAGATCAAGAGTCACATGTTGTACTGATTGAGCTAGCTAGGTTGCATTAACATAGACTGAAATGTTAAATCAAGAATATTTTCTGTGCTTGCTAAAGTTTTACCAGAGAAAAATCTTGACCTATGTAGACTTCTTAGATGCCAAAATTCTGTAAAGCTTGACAGTTACAACATCCTCTGGGACAAATTCAGTTTATTGTGAAAAAATAATTCTCAGTAGAAACTTTTGTACACAAGCTGCCTTTGTTTGCTTGCCCCTCATGGAGTAAAACCAAAATGGCAAAGATAAAGTTGGTTAGAGGAAATCTAGCAAGATACCCACTTTTGGTAACTGGATCCTTAGTTTCTTTCCTTTTCCTTCCTTCCTTCCTTCCTTCCTTCCTTCCTTCCTTCCTTCCTTCCTTCCTTTCTTCCTAAGTAGGCTTCACACCCAGGATGGAGCCCAACATGGGGCTTGAACTCATAACCCTGAGATCAAGACCTGAGCTGAGATCAAGAGTTGGACGCTTAACCTACTGAGCCACCCAGGCATCCCCTTAGTTACTTTAAAAATAACCATGTAGTGATGGATAGAGAAGGAGTTACTGCCTTAATGTTTTGTTTTGCTTTATCTTATTTTAGCATTTTACTATCAAAGGGGTTTTCTGTGTACTAATATGACTGAAGACACATGACAAAAAAATGCAAGGTCTTCATTTATTCTGTGTACATTTTTAAACTTAAAACTTAAAGTTTTTAACAAAATCAGAAATTAAAGAGGAGAAATAACAACCAACCCCACAGGAATACAAATGATTATAAGGGAATATTATAAAAAATTGCATGCCAACAAATTGGACAATCTAAAAGAAATGAATAAATTCTTAGAAACATATAACCTCCCAATACTGAATCAGGAAGACATAGAAAATTTGTACAGACCAATCACCAGCAATGAAATTGAATTAGTAATCAAAAAAACTCCCATGAAACAAAAGTCGAGGATAAGATGGCTTCACAGGTGGATTCTACCAAACATTTGAAGAAGAGTCAGTACCTCTTCTCAAACTATTCCAAAAAAAAAAAAAAGTTTGGTTAGATGAAATCTAGCAAGAAGGAAGGTAGGTTCCCAACTTCATTTGCTGAGGTCAGCATTACCCTGAACCAAAATTAGCTAAAAATACTACAAAAAAAGAGAACTAGGGGCGCCTGGGTGGCTGAGTCGGTTGGGCATCCGACTTCAGCTCAGGTCACGATCTCACGGTTTGTGAATTCAAGCCCTGCGTCGGACTCTGTGGTGACAGCTTGGAGCCTGGAGCCTGCTTCAGATTCTGTGTCTCCCTCTCTCTTCCCTTCCCCAGCACATGCTGTATCTCTCTGTTTCTCAAAAATAAATAAACATTAAAAAAAAAGAACTGCAGGCTAATATCTCTGATGAACATAGATGCAAAAATCCTCAACAAAATAATAGCAAACTGAATTCAACAATATATATTATGATCGTGATTCCACGATCAAGTGGAATTTATTCCTGGCTTGCAAGGGTGGTTCAATATTCACAAATCAATCAATGTGATATATCACATAAACAAGAGATGGATAAAAACCATATGATCATTTCAATAGATGCAGAAAATGCATTTTACAAAGTACAACATCCATTCATAAATAGGTTTAGAGGGAACATACCTCAACATAATGAAGGCCTTACATGAAAAATCCACCGCTAACATCATACTCATCAGTGAAAAACCGAGAGGTTTTCCCCTAAGGTTAGTAGCAAGACAAGGATGTCCACTCTCACCACTTTTATTCAACACAGAACTGGAAGTCCTGGCCACAGCAATCAAATAAGAAAAAGGAATAAAAGGCATCCAAATTGGTAAGGAAGTACAATCTTCACTATTTGCAGGTGACATGATACTATATATAAAAGACTCTAGGGGTGCCAGGGTGGCTCAGTCAGTTTGGTGTCTGACTTTGGCTCAGGTCATGATCTCATGGTTCATGGGTTTGAGCCCCACAATAGGCTCTCTGCTGACAGCTCAGAGCCTGGAAACTGCTTTGTATTCTTTGTGTCTTCTTCTCTATCTGCCCCTCCCCTGCTTGCACTCTGTTTCTCTCTCTCTCTCAAAAATAAATAAACATTAAAAAAAAATCCTAGGGGCGCCTGGGTGGCGCAGTCGGTTAAGCGTCCGACTTCAGCCAGGTCACGATCTCGCAGTCTGTGAGTTCGAGCCCCGCGTCAGGCTCTGGGCTGATGGCTCGGAGCCTGGAGCCTGTTTCCGATTCTGTGTCTCCCTCTCTCTCTGCCCCTCCCCCGTTCATGCTCTGTCTCTCTCTGTCCCAAAAATAAATAAAAAACGTTGAAAAAAAATTAAAAAAAAAAAAAAAGTCCTAAAGACTCCACTAAGAAACTACCGGAACTGTTAAATTAAGTCAGTAAGGTTGCAGGATTCAAAATCAATATACAGAGATCCATTGCATTTTTTAAAAACACTTTTTAAAGTAAGCTCTACATCCAATGTGGGGCTTAAACTCACAACCCCAAGATCACCAACTGAGTCAGCCAGGCACCCCCTGCATTGCATTTATATATACTAATAATTAAATAGCAGAGAGAGAAATTAAGAAAACAATCCAACTTATAGGTGCACCAAAACAAAAACAAAAACAAAAGAAACCCTAGGAATAAACTTAACCTAGGAGGTGAGAGACCTGTACTTTGAAAACTATAAAACATAGATGAAAGAAATTGAAGACGACACAAACAAATGAAAAAATATTCCATGCTCATGGATTGAAAGAACAAATATTGTTAAAATACTTATACTACCCAAAGCAATCTACAGTTAGATGCAATCCTTATCAAAATACCAATAGCATTTTTCACAGAACTAGAACAACTGATCCTAAAATTTATATGGAACCACAAAAGACCCCAAATAGCCAAAGCAATCTTGAAAAGAAAAACAAAACTGAAGGTATCACAATCCCAGATTTAAAGTTGTACTACAAACTGTAGTAATCAAAACAGTATGATACTGGCACAAAAATAGACCAATAGATCAATGGAACAGAATAGAGAGCCCAGAAATAAACCCATGATTATATGGTAATTAATCTTTGACACAGGAGGCAAGAATATGCAAGGGAAAAAGACAGTCTCTTCAACAGATGGTGTTGGGAAAACTGGACAGCTACATGCAAAAGAGTGAAACTGGATTACTTTCTTACACCATACACAAAAATAAACTCAAAATGGGTCAAGGCTCTATGTGAGAACTGAAACCATAAAAATCCTAGGAAAGAGCATAGGCAGTAACTTCTCTGACATCAGTCATAACAGCATTTTTCTAAGTATGTCTCTCAAGGGAAGGGAAACAAAAGCAAAAATAAACTATTGTGACTACATCAAAATAAAAACTTCTGCATAGCAAAGTATACAATCAGCAAAACTAAAAGACAACCTACTGAGTGGGAGAAGATATTTGCCTACGACTTATCTGATAAAGGGTTAGTATACAAAATATATAAAGAACTTAATACAACTCAACACCAAAAAACCCAAATAATCCAATTAAAAAATGGGCAGAATACATGAACAGACATTTTCTCAAAGAAATGCAGATAGCCAACAGACACATCAAAAATGCTCAACATCACTCATCATCAGGGAAATGCAAATCAAAACCACAATGAGATATCACCTCACACCTGTCAGAATGGCTAAAATCAACACAAGAACCAACAAGTGTTGATGAGGTTGTGGAGAAAGAAGGAAACCTTGTGCACTGTTGGTGAGAATGCAAACTGGTGCAGCCTCTGTATGGAGGTTCTTCAAAAAATTAAAAGTAGAATCACCATATGATTCAGTAATTCCACTACTGGATTTTTATGCAAAGAAACAAAAATACTAATTTGAAAAGATGTATGAACCTGTATGTTTATTGCAGCATTATTTACAATAGCCAAAATATGGAAGCAACCCAAGTGTCCATTGATAGATGAATGGATAAAGAAGATGTGATATGTGTGTGTATATATATATATATATATATATATATATATATATACACACGCGCATGCGCGCGCGTGCATGTGCGTGCACCCGTGCGCACGCACACACACACACACACACACAAACACACACACACACACAGGAATATTACTTAACCATAAAAAAGAATGAAATCTTACCATTTGCAATAACATGGATGGATCTAGAGAGTATAATGCTTAATGAAATAAGTCAGTCAGAGAAAGACAAATACCATATTATTTCGCTCATACGTGGAATTTAATAAAAAACAAAGGAATAGAGGCGCTCTGGTGGCTCTGTCGGTTAAATGTCCGACTTTGGCTCAGGTCACGATCTTGAGGTTCATGAGTCTGAGCTCTGCATAGGGTTCTGCGCTGTCAGCACAGAGCCTGGAGCCTGCTTTGGATTCTGTGTCTCCCTCTCTCTCTGCTCTTCCCTTGCTGGCACTCTGTCTCTCTCCCTCTCAAAAATAAATAAACATTAAAAAAATAATTAAAAAAACCCCAAAGGAACAAAGGGAAAAAAGAAACAAACCAAAAAACAGACTCTTAACTATAGAGAACAAACTGATGGTTTCAGAGGGGAGGTTGGTGGGAGGATGGGGGAATAAAGGAAAGGGATTAAAAAGTACACTTATCTTGATAAGCATTGAGTAACGTATAGAATTGTTGAGTCACTATATTGTCCACCTGAAACTAATATAACGCTGTATGTTAGCTATACTGAATTTAAAATTTTTAAAAACCCACTAATTAATCTGGAAAAAAATTAAGGTTTTGAAACTGTGGAACATCTGTATTATGGACTGTCCTTCAGGAACAAAAAGAAATTCTTGATACGTACAATGATGTGGATGAAATTCAAATGCATCATATTGGGTGACAGACAGATTCAAAAGACAACAGACTTATTTGGGTGCCCAGGAAGCCCCACTAAGTTTGGAAGTCCCTTTGAATGTGGAAGCAGGCTGTACCTGATCCTCTCTCTGGTGAAAGGGATGGTTTCGTTGTCCTTCTTCCAGTAGAACACGGGTGGCGGCATGCCTATCACACGGCACTCCAGCCTCACTGGGTGGCCTTCGGGAACGCCGCTGTTCTGCAGTTTCTCCAGGATCACAGGTGCTTTCTTCACCTCTTTGGCTGAATGAGAAGAAGGGCCATTCTTGTTTGAATAGTAAGTGCCTTGGGGTTCATGCTTCAAACTCATTACAGTTAAAGAATTTAGCAGAGTAGGCACCCCCCTCCCCGACTTTACCTTCTCTTCAGAACACTTTTTACCTCTCTAAGTGAAGATCGCTGTCTTGATAAAAGCTCCAGAAATGATTTAAAAAGAAATAATGAAACTTTCACTTTGTATGAGAGACAACACTCAAGGGCCTGTGCTGCACATGGGGGATGCAAATAGTGGGTGTGGAATTTAAAGAGTTTCTTTTATTCTCAGCAGTAAATTTTGAGAAACAACAGACTTTAAATACTAAATATATCCTTTCTCTTTTCTAGAGGAGTTTATTTTGTGGAAGGCATATTAATTTTCCCGCAACTATTATTTTGAAGAAGTTTATAGCTACAGAAAAGAAGTACACTACATTTTACAAATATTTGAAAAATGTTTATTTATTGTTTTTGAGAGAGAGAGAAAGAGTGCAAGCGGGGGAGGGGCAGAGAGAGAGGAAGACAGAGGATCCAAAGTCTGCTCTGGGCTGACAGCAGAAAGCCTGATGTGGGGCTTAAACCCATGAACTGCAAGATCATGACCAGAGCCAAAGTTGTACACTTAACTGACTGAGCCACCCAGGCACCCCGAGAGGTACACTACTTAAACACACACACACACACACACACACACACACACACACACACATTATGCTTCCTAAGGAGGCCTTTTTTGGGCAAAGATACCTCATATTTCAGGATTCCAGAGTCAATATTTGCAAAATAGTGGGGGGGAAAATGAAAGCTTACAGTTAATATGTCCTTGTAGAATGAGCTTTTCCTACTCTGTTGGGAGGAAAAAATTAAGAGTGAGAAAAAGAAAAAGATATATGGGGCAAGCAGCCACTAACCTATAGACAGGATAGCATGCCGAAGCCATCCTTGTTTCTGGTAGGGGCCACACATGGGAGAAAGCTCAGCACTAGAATTCATGTATTCTGAAATCTAGTTTTGGCTAGACTCCTGCCCTAAGGGCTGGTATCAACCAAGTGATGATGACTAGTCATTATTTGTAGGCATTACAGTATTTTGTTCATATCATCTCATAAGGTAAAGGTTCATTTGCTTAGTTATCAACTCAACATTTGGTGAGCACCGTTCATGTTCTAGACACTGAGTCAGACACTCGAGATACACCAAAAAAGTCAGAATGTCTGACTTTCGAAGCTTACAGTCTCTTCAGGAAGGCAAAACAGTTACATAGAAGGCTGTAAGTGCTCTGAAGAGCCCCTCCTTTTCTTTAAAAAAAAAAACAAACTTCTTTTTAATGCTTATTTTGAGAGAGAGAGCAAATGTGAGCTGGGGAGGGGCAGAGAGAGAGAGAGGAAAAGAGAGAGACAGAATATGAAGCAGACTCTAGGCTCTGAGCTGACAACACAGAGCCCAACACAAGGCTTGAACCCATGAACCGTGAGATCATGACCTGAGCTGCAGTCAGACACTTAACCGACTGACTGAGCCACCCAGATGCCCTGAGCCCCTCCTTTTCCAAGTGCTATGGAAACAGAGGAGGATGTGCCTTGGTGGTAATGTTTGAATTAAGCCTTTGACAATGAGGAGGTGGTTCCTAGACAATGAAGGGCATTCCTGGTAGAAGGATCACTGAAGCAAAGACATGGAAGCTTGGGGTAGGGCCAAGATTCTGGTGTGTTCCAGGAGTGATGAACATAGGGCAAGTGACTTAGATTTAGTGATAGTCAATTAACTAATGAATTGATTGATTGATTAACTATTACAATGACTCCCACACAAGGTACCACATTATGTGTTTTAGCTTACTGATATGTCTTTGAAAGCAATGTAGGAAATAATGGCCCTTACTACATGAAGGAGAAATTGAAATGAGGTTTGGTGGGGCAAAGGACTAAGGAATTCTGTCAGAGGCTGTGCATATTTGGGCAGCAACTTTGAAGGGAGTTATGTTTAGGGGCCCCAGCAGCAAACCTTACCTACTACAGTGAGCTCCAGACTAAAGGAATTCTGTCCAGTTTTGTTGGTAGCAACGCATGTATACGTCCCCGCATCACGTTGAGTGAGTGGGTCAATGAGCAGAGAGTGGACTCCAGTCTCCCTGACCAACATCTTGTGGGAGGCGTCTGGTAGCACAGGTTGGCCATTGAGCAGCCACGTCAGCTCTGGGGGCGGTAAGCCACTCACCTAATAAAGAACAGGACAGCTGAGGCAAATGGCAGACCGATGACAGGCAGATTTATTTGGTGGCTGAATTCTTTATCCTTGTCTGGCACCAAATAGATAGTGAGAAAATACATGGGGTGTGTTTTCTACAGGGGCATCAGGACAAGAGGGGTCTGGATGGATGACTGCATTAATTTAAACTGTATAGTATTTTGACCCCAAATCAGGTCATGATTATATTCTAGATTAGAATAAATAAGAAATAAAAAATTAAATAAATAGGTAAAATAGGCTTGCCATGTCAGTTTCACAGATGGTATATTGCTTACATACTAACAAGCAAGAGGCAGCCAAGAAAAGGGCAGACCTTAAACTAGAGTTCTCAAACCTTGCCGTGTATTATGATCAAGTGGGGAGCATTTGAAAATCTTAATGCCCATTTACTATATCAAGTCAGAATCTCTGGGGACGGGAGCTGGAATGGGTACCTTTTAGGGTTTAGCATGGAAGAAGTAACAATCAATCCTGAATATTATTTAGGCAGACATTGGCAGAGCAAGAGCCACCTGGAGAAGTGGATTCCATGAATGCTTAACCTCAAGCCTTTACTAATTTGCATCTAAAATTTCCACAGCATTCTGATCTTTGGGGTGAAAGAGGTGACTTAAGTTTCTCTTCATACTGAGAGATCTCCATGTTGCTTGACTGAATATAGTTTCTGGTTGAAGAATTAGAATGTACAATAGTTAAAGGTGGTGGCTGTTGATTAGTATGAGAAACCGGCTTTGATTTTCATAAACCACCTTGGAGCCATCTTTTCATGACTATAATTTTTTTCAAAGTCTGTATATCACAGCAGTTCACCTCAAGGATACAAAAATCACAGTTTTGGCTTTATAGTAATAAAGACTTTCCGGGCACCACATGGAAAATGTCTAAATTATAGCAATCAATCACCTCTTTGGTTGTCTTTTATAAATTCAGAGTTAACTTGATACAATACCAATGTAATTTTTTCCCAATGAAATCTTATTAAGATGTAAAGATTTAAAAATTTCATGAAATTCTTTTGTCTGGTATTAAATGCTCTGTAAAAGCCTTTTGAGAAAAGAAGTGATCTATCTCCCTTCCCCAGTCCCCCTTTCCCAAAACAAAACAAAAACCAACCCAAAACAAAAAATAAACACAAAACAAATACAAACAAAAGTAAGTGCAAATGAACAAATGCAAAATGTGAACAGATCTGGAACCAAGGATGGCTATTAGAGTCTACCTTACAGTCCAGTCGACACAGGCGCCCCTCGTGAGCTACCATATCCCCAGGAGCCTGCAGGAAATGTGGCCGGAAAAAGCGTTCCTGTAGGGGCTCTTTGTCTCTTTCTTGTACTCGGGACCTTCCTCTATAAAAACAAGCATGTTCAGGCATTAAACATAGAAACCAATTTATAAACTTATGACAGCAGGCATTTAGGCTGGGCTATAGAGCCTAGAGAACAGATATTTTTTGGGGGGGTGGGGTGGGGAAGGAGGTCGCCCTACCGTAAACAAATAATAAATAACAAATAATGGTGTGGAGCTGAGGTAAAAAACAAAGTGGTAAGCATCTCATACACGTAGGATTATCTTGTGAGATCTGTAATCAAATAAACAGGCTTTAGCTTCTTTCTCTTTGAAGTCATCCTGGGTTAAGTGGCTCAGCTCTTCTTGCCTTGGCTTTGACCAGTTGTTCAAAAGTTTCAAAATAAACAAATAAATCAGTATTCAAGCTGACTCTCAAATGAGAGCCAAAAAACAAGTCCTGTTTATTACCCAGAACAAGGCAGCTGCAATCCCTGTGTCTCTAAGTAATAAAATTTAACCTGGCTATAAATTATGGCAGACTATTAAAGATGATCATGAACTTAAACTGGTTAAGACGGACTCACAGTAACAGCTGTTCTTGAAGAAAAAAAAAATGAAGAAGAAGGTATAGTTGCAGTGGTGATGAAATACTGTATCTGAAACGTGGGTCACTATTTTTGCTCTTTTGGTAAGTCAAATATAATTCATCCATGTCAGCAACTGTGGAATGCTCTGCTAAGACTTAGTGGCACCATAAGACTCAAGGGGAAGCCAGGCTCTTAATTCTTAGTGGTTAGTAAAATCATGGAGGAAGAAAGCCAGTTGCTATATTAGAGGCAACTGTTATATTGGGGACAACAACAACAAGACTAATCAATCTATATACATATAATCATTAACAGTTCATATATTATTAAGGAAAATATGGCAATTTAATTCAAAGACTCTGGTTTTACATATTACCTGTACTGCTACTACTAATGGTTACAAATTTTGAGCCATTAAAAGTGTGCCACAGGGGCTCCTGGGTGGCTCAGTCGGTTGAGCGTCCGACTTCAGCTCAGGTCACGATCTCACAGTTCGTGAGTTCGAGCCCCGCATCAGGCTCTGTGCTGACGGCTCAGAGCCTGGAGCCTGCTTCCGATTCTGTGTCTCCCTCTCTCTCTGTCCCTCCCCCATTCATGCTCTGTCTCTCTCTGTCTCAAAAATAAATAAACATTAAAAAAAAATTAAAAAAAAAAGTGTGCCACGGACCAGTGCTTCTCAAATATAATGTGCTTCTAAATCACTTCGGGATCTTATTAAAATGTACATTATGCCTCTGTAGGTCTAGGGTGGGCTTGTGAGTCCACATTTGCAACAAGTTCCCAAGGGATGCTGATACTGCAGGCGAGGGGCTACATTTTAGGTAACAATTTGTAGACCCAACACTTAGATGCTCATTGTGGTGGGTGGATGCTTGGGAAGGGCTAGAGAAGGGAGATTCTTACTGTCTTTACCTGTGAGACTGACCACCAGATGTTAGTCGACTACGAATGGGCAAACCTTGTACCATCAAGTGGCCAGAACAGCTGATTCTCCCCTGAGAAACAAAAATGAACAAGATTAAAAATAAGAAGACTTCCACATTTTTTTTCAGTTTATATAAATTTTTCTGTGCCAGAACATTATGGACCTTTTGGCAAACTATTAGGAGAAAGAAAACTTGGGGGTGGGAATGAAAATAATAAAATATGACTCCTTAGATCACTGTTAATATTTCAGGGGGGATTTTTAAGAATATTGTGATGACTTTCATTTTGAGCTTGGAAATGAACAGAGCACAGATGTAAAAAAATTTGAATTCTTGTGCACTTAACATTATCTGCAGCAACATGCAGAGACCCTGGACAAGTATATTATACTTTTCTCAATAGAGATTATCCTCAAAACTAACATTTTAATAAGAAGAGTGGGTGAGAGTAGAAATTATAGTTGTATATTTTCTGTTCTAATAGTAGTTGAAGATATTTATTCTGCCATATCTCTTAAGGGAATTTTAAGTCTTGATCCTTGATCTCATTCAGAAAAGGAAAGTGAAAGATTATGGCTTTCCAACTTTTACCAAAAAAAAAAAAAAAAGACATTATGGATTTGAGGAATATTTACAAGCCTTTTTGGAGTAATTTGCTTGTTCTCTAAAGAACAAAACAAATCTTTTGATAGAATGATTTAGAGACTTTTCAAGAGAATCAGTGAGTTGATAAGCACAAGATTTAGCCTGATACATCTGGGACACAGCGAACAGATACTACTGATGTCCTTTGACAAAGTCTGAAGGGTTGAATGACCCATCAATGGTCATTTTAAGCTGTGATACTGTGCTCTAGTTACACACAATCACAATGCTTCTATTCATTTTCCTCAGCAATGCTTAGTAACTCGCACTTCTCAATGACATTAACTGCTCCTCCCTCAGAGTGCGGCACAGCGCAGGACCCTGCTTCTGCACCTGGGGGTTGGCAGCCATGATAGTGTAGTTGCCATCGTCGTCACTGGTGGTGGAGTCAATGTGCAGAGAGCAGGTCCCATCTCCTTCTCGCCTCATTTTGCAGTGCTCATTTCTCTTTGAAATCTGCTTCCCATCTTTGAACCAGTAAACCTGCAATGAAAGATAATCAAGGAGAATCTACACTGTTCTGTACATCTTTTAAAGTAGGAAGTAGGGTGAGGCAAGGGCAGATTGCCATCTCTACAAGTGACCCATCTCTTATAAAGCACTTAGAAAAAAATTATAAAATATATTCAAATGACTGTATAATATACTGCTGAATTTGTACATATACAGCGCTTAGGTCAAAATTCTGTGTAACTTAGGATTGAGATCAAGCTTTTGGCTCTTTTTATCGTATTTCATAATTGCTTAAAAAGCCACCCCAAGGACCAGACATGTCTCCAGGGGCAAAAGAATGAAAACCTTCTTCAGGAGGCTGAATTTTTCCCCATTGTCCTATTTACAAGCTCAAGTCTTCTGCAGTTTCAGATCTCAGGGTCTACAGTAGCTTACCTTACTTGAAAGGTTAGTATGGTTTATCATACCAAGTGGAATGAGGCCAGGATTCACTTGTGAAATTTCTCATCTGGCTAAAATTTAAATAAGTATCTTTTTCATGTTGGGTTCTGCATGTATCAAGGAGATCTCTCAAAGACAGGAGGGTTAAAGTACTGATTGCAGCTGTTCTCCTCTACATTTCCTGGTTACCTAACCATACATGATAACAGCATGCTAATGTTTGTGAAAGTAGAGTGGAGAGATCCCCTACCACAGCCACACCGGGTGTAAATCCTTCTTTCAGATGATTGCCAAAAAAATCTGGTGACTCATAAGATTTTTCAGCAGCCAGTGATAACGATATGACATTTTCAGCATTTACCCACCTAATAGTAATGATACAAATATAGTTCACTTTGTGCAACAACAGGCACTTTGTGGGTATTCGATAAATGCTAAAAAAAAAAAAAAAAAAAGAAAAAAAAAAGAAAAAAAAGAAAAACATCAATTTGGTGAGTTTGGTGGTTGAGGGAATCAATAACCTAAAATGGAGGATTATGACTAAGAAGTTTACTTTAAACTTTTATTAAAATTCTAACTTACTTATAAATCAGATTTATTTTTGGCCTAATTATTTAACGATCATATTCCTGACTATCTCTTTTTAGTTAAATTATCTGGGCCTTGTTAATTTTCTGGTATTGATTTTTATTCCCTCTGTAGATACATCCCTAGAATCTGATAGGATTTTCTCAAAGGCACTGTCTACAGTTCTGTGCTGTTTGTTGGCCAACTGGCTGATCCTCTTCCCCTACCTTTGGAACAGGTATCCCAACAATTTTGCAGGTGAATGTCACTGGAGAGCCTTCTGTAACACGGAAATGCTTGAGTCTTTTGTCGAAGATGGGAGCTATACACTTGCCCGTGGGGATCTCATCATGTTGGATTTCATCATCTGATTCATCAACAGGGGTACGTTCCAAGCGAAACTCTATTTCATTCATCAGCCTCTGCTCAAAGCTTGAAATTTTGTACTCCTGTCAAAATGGCAAATATGTTTAAATTTAAGTTCTATGGGTGAGAAAGAAGGTATTTATCAGTATAATTTACGGATGGAACTTTTTAAGGTTCAGATTTATATCATGGAAACCCAATAAACCGGGCATGTTCCATTTCCGGTTCCTCACCATGGAGCACTAAAGGAGATGCCAATGTCTCTACTATAATCCCAAACTGCCTGAGTGAATCCTGATTCCTCACCTTGAGTATGGAGCCCCAGTAGCATCCTGTAGAGAAATGAAGATGGAATGTAATTTCCATTACTACTATTAATGTCTATTTCAATATGTAGAACTTCCTATTTGATAATATGGCAAAACTATTCTGAACTGCATTCTGATGTACGCCTGCATCACCAACTTCCTATCTCTACTGGACATTCCCATCTGCATACTTCCTGAAACCTGTCTTGAATAAATCTCCCTTGACACCATATCCATCTTCATTGCATCTCTCTACTCCCACCACAACAAAACTACTTGAAATAATTTTCTATTGTTACGGGATCATTTCCTTGTCACCCACTCTTTTGCTAATGTACTCCAATTAGGTTTATGTTCTCATTGTTCCACTGAGATTACTATTGTCAGGGTCTCCAAATTTGCAAAATCCAGTTGTCACTTATCTGTTCTTACCTTACCTGATCTCTCAGCAGCATTAGACAAAGATGGCTACTTTCTCCTTTTTGAAACATTTTCTTCTGTTTGTTTTCACAACATCATATTGGTTTCTCTTCTCTTTCTTTAGCTGCTCCTTATCAGTCTTTTTGCTAGCTCCTAATCCTAGGTAGGTGGTTTCATCTTATCTCACAGCTTCAGATACCTTCTGTATGCTGATGACTTCAAATCCATATCTTTAAGTCTGGTCTTTCCCCAGAACTCATATACCCGATGATCTGCTCTACATCATGAGAATCATACACCCAGTGATTGATTCTATATCATGGCTTGGGTGCCCAATGGGCATCTGAAACTTAGCATGATCCAGACACTTGATTTCTGTCTCCCAGAGATGCACCTACCCTACTCTTCCCCATCTCAGGAAATGGTGCCACTATTAATCTATTTAGTTAAGTAGTTAAGCAGTGTTTCTCACACTGTCTTTGGTGAAAGTCAGGTTTTTAAAAATTTCCGATGTGTAGTTTTATAAAGTAAAATAAAAATCAATTACTAGCAAAATGAAATTTAAGACGTGTACAAAATTATTATATTCAATAGGTATAAAATTTCTCTTCCAAATTGCTATAAAAATTTCCTTTAAATTAAAAAAAAATTTTTTTAATGTTTATTTACTTTTGAGAGAGACAGAGACAGAGCTTGAGTGGGGGAGGGGCAGAGAGAGAGGGAGATGCAGAATCCAAAGCAGGCTCTAGGCTCTGAGCTGTCAGCACAGAGCCCAACGAGGGGCTCGAACCCACGGACCATAAGATCATGACCTGAGTGGAAGTCGGACGCCCAACCGACTGAGCCACCCAGGCGCCCCTACAAATTTTTTAAAAGTTTATTTATTTATTTTGAGAAAGAGAGCATGAGTGGGTGAGGGACAGAGAGAGAGAGACAGAGAGAGAATCCCAAGCAGGTTCTGCACTGACAGTGTCAGCGCTGACTCCTTCCCAATGCAGGGCTCAAACTCACGAACTATGAGATCATGACTTGAGCCAAAATCAAGAGTTGGGTGCTCAACCGAGCCACCCAGGCACCCACTATAAAAATTTCTTGATGGCTACACTCAGTTCCTGTTCTTATGTTAAGGTGGAGAGGTGATAGCTTGCAGACTGTCACAGGTCCTCAGACTACATTTTAGTGTACCAAGTTAAATCCTAAATCTAGGACTTGTCCTGAATTCCTGTCACTCCCTCTCTCTGCCTTATTCGATGAAGCTTAAATGTCACTTCCCTAAAGCAGCCTTCCCAGTCCACTTCATCTAAATTAACTCCCCATTCTAATTCTCTACACAGTACTGGTTGCTATCTAGTATATTTCTTGTTTGTTTGTTGATTGAGTGATTAAATATCTCTAAGGATTAGAATGTTAGCCCCACAAGAGCAGAGATCTTGTTTATCTTGCTTCTCACTGTATCAGCAGCACCTGGAATAGTGGTCTGCCTCATGGCATGTGCTCAATGAGTATATGAAGAATGAGTGAATACGTGAATGACATGGGAGGGGGGCAATCGCTTGTTCCATTTATGCATCTTTGAGGAATCCAGAGCCAGGGCTTGTGTTGAAAGTGAGACCTTTTGTTAAGCTCATGACTCTAATTAACCATAATTTTGTAATTTAGGTGAGCTCCTTGGAGATGGCAGTAGGATGCTCCTGAAATAGAATATGGAAGCACATGGCTGATGTACATCTGTCCTTAGTGTTAGAGTAATTGAGTTCAGGACCCATAAGGTGTATTCTTAAGCTATTAAATCACATTACTCATGTTCTTTTATTATTGTCTTATACATATTATCACCTGAATTTGTGTAGAATTGGAACTTAGGAAAAACACAGAATCAAATGTTTCTTGGTTTCAATTTCTTGAAACAAATTTTAAATCCTCTCTCAGCCACAGCTCACCCTGAGTAAGCAAAACAAATCCACAGCTCTTTCAAGATAGAGAAAATGATTAATCTCCAGTTAAGCTTATTAATTTTCAATCAGATAGTTCAAACCAGTTAAAGTAAAAAATTGTTCACTTCTATTTACTTGAACCCTAGTTAAAAGTATTAAGAAACCGGGGCGCCTGGGTGGCGCAGTCGGTTAAGCGTCCGACTTCAGCCAGGTCACGATCTCGCGGTCTGTGAGTTCGAGCCCCGCGTCACGCTCTGGGCTGATGGCTCGGAGCCTGGAGCCTGTTTCCGATTCTGTGTCTCCCTCTCTCTCTGCCCCTCCCCCGTTCATGCTCTGTCTCTCTCTGTCCAAAAATAAATAAAAAACGTTGAAAAAAAAAGTATTAAGAAACCTGGTTTAACAGTATTAGACTATTTTCTACATTATAGGAGTTTTTAGAAAGTTAGTAATTAAAGCTTCCAACTATCTATTAGGTTGAACTATATGAAACTGACATTTTTGTAGGTCAACATGTAGAATTTTATATGATTCAACCTAATACTTCACAATGACTATATTTTCCATAAATATATTAAGTGATCCCCCAAATTTGAAATGTTTCTTAGTCTTGCCAATTTAAAAAGCACATGAAGAATACGTATTTCTTCTTCGTTGAATTGCATTTATGCTTCCAAATATATGTTATTTTTCTTTTTAGTAAATCTGTTTATTTTCTAGGATATTTAGGACTAAAACCAATGACTCATTTTATTCGATTACTATATGAGGTAAAGTGAGGTGTTAAACAGAAGCTTTTTATTATTTTATTTATTTTTTTAAAAAATGTTTTATTTACGGGGCACCTGGGTGGCTGGGTCGGTTAAGCGTCCGACTTTGGCTCAGGTCATGATCTCACGGTCCATGAGTTTGAGCCCCGCATCGGGCTCTGTGCTGACAGCTCAGAGCCCGGAGCCTGTGTCAGATTCTGTGTCTCCCTCTCTCTCTGCTCCTCCCCTGTTCATGCTCTGTCTCTCTCTGTCTCAAAAATAAATAAACGTTAAAAAAAAAATTAAAAAAAATGTTTTATTTACTTATTTTGAAAAACAGAGAGTGAGTGTGAATGTGTGCATGAATGGGGAGGGGTAGAAAGAGACGGAGAGAGAATCCCAAGTTGGCTCTGCACTGTCAATGCAGAGCCTGACGCTGGGCTTGATCTCAAGAACCAAGAGATCATGAACAGAGCCAAAATCGAGTCAGACACTTAACTGACTGACCCATCCAGGTGTCCTGAGCTTTATTATTTTAAAAATTACATTTAAACAGATCTCAAACCTCATACACACACAGATGCTAGGGTTCAGAAAACCCTAGAGTTTTTGTGAAGGTGGCAAGACTTCATGTTCTTTTATTAAAGAAGGTCTTAACCTTCTAAGGCTTCTCATCTTATTTCACTTAAGTCCCCAAATTCCCAGTCCATTCCATATCACCTCTAGCCACTTTTTCTTTCTTTCTTTTTTTCTTTCCCTATGCCCAGCATGGAGTCCAACACAGGGTGTGAACTCACCACCCTGAGATCAAGACCTGAGCTACGATCAAGAGTCGGACACTTAACCAACTGAGCCACCCAGGTGCCCCTAGCTATTGTTTTAATGAAGTCTTTGCTCTAAGCTAAAGAACTTTCTCTGAAGCCTCTACTGCCTGAGCTGTAAGGGCTGGTAACTTCCTGGCTAAATATACTGTCAGAGTTATTTACTATGGGGAGAGATGAATTCTTGAAATTCTATTTTGAAAGTATGAAGTAATTTTCCCAAAGAAGTGTTATTGTACATGGTGGTAAGTTATGATTATACCTAACATTCAGGAACACAATGGATGGTATATATGAGGCCTAAGTGTCTGACTGAGAATATAAATACCACATTGTCTCTATGTATTCCAAACTTGATTTTACCAAGTTGGGGCCTGATTTTGTGGAATTTATAAGTGTTTGAATGGATTTGATCCAAGGAACTACAGAGGCAATATGACTAAAATATGCATATTTTGTTTTACTATAAATATATTCACATTGGTTATATATTTATTATTTTGTCAACACTGCTAATTGGGAGGTCATGAAAACAACACTCAATGAGTTATTTAAAAAATACTACTCATAACTAGGTACTGAGGATACTGTCGCAACCAGATCTTAACTGGAAGTTTTTATTGAGGCACTAAGATGGGCTAGATGTCAGAAAACAAGTGGATTGGCAGACAAACTATTCTCCAGAAATTTCAAAGCAGGTTCTTACAGACAGGTTAGATGACTGAAACTCTTCACCACCATGGAGATACAAAGGAGTGAGGAGGGAGAAGATCCAGGGAGAGGTCTTTGGAGAGGGCTGTCTCTGCATCTCCTACCCCCACCTCCAGCCCAAGGGTTCCTGCCTTCATTTCAAGCTCAGCGAGGGAGGCTAAATGGACCCATTTGGAGAGCTTGCTTTGTTGTTGTTGTTGTTGTTTTTTACAGTGGGTTAGTATCTGACTCCTGCCTAAAAGCGCCAGAGTGAGGAGTGAGGCAGCTTTTTGTCAGTAGGCAAGCTGAAGGCTGAGTAACCTTCACTCCTGCATTGTGTCAGGGCGGAGGACCTGTGATGGTTCCCGTCACGCACGCGTGGGCCACATACAAGACAAAGCCACTGTGGGGTCAACTTTTGTCTCTCCATGGCTGGGTAAAGGAGTCAGGGACAGCAGTTGGTAAAGTGGGGGAAGAGAGAGCAAAAAAGAGAAGAAGTTGGCCACACTTCCCTTCCTGTCTTTGGATTCACCGTTTGTAATAGTCCCTGGGTGTGGGGTATGGTTGGGGGTGTTTGTGCGTGGGTTCTAATTTTTGAATAAGGATTGGAGTGGTTACTATAGGCTGGGAATATTGTACTACTAGATCAAGATTGTATTTTGCAACAAAGTAACCATAGAAGCTTATAGGAACTAAATGTAGTCAAAACTGCTTTTGAGATTGCCTTATATTTGAGATTGCCAGGAGCAGGAGAAGAAATAGTCCGTCCCATTGAATAAATGTAAAGGGATACTGGGAGAAAAAAAATTCTTTTTAGACATATTTGCTTAATGTACCAGGTATAAA
Organism: Neofelis nebulosa; assembly: GCF_028018385.1. NCBI lineage: Eukaryota > Metazoa > Chordata > Mammalia > Carnivora > Felidae > Neofelis > Neofelis nebulosa. Next base: position 33,928,844 of record NC_080794.1, on the reverse strand, counting down.
ATGTATAAATTAACAATGAGCAACAAACTAAGAATACTGTAGGTCAAGGGTTTCCATGAAAGATTTCATAAAATATTTGGGAAATCAGAAACAGGAATAAGGAAACCATGCAGCTGTGTGGCAGGGGTAAGTGGCTTGTTGCTAAAGCACCGAATCTTTACATCTGAGATGGTATCAAAGAATACCACCCCCAAAGCAGAAATTGACGTCTGTTTGTAGTGCTTTGCAACCAAGAATTGGTATACCAACTACCCCTATCACACATAAATCAAGGTTGTCATTCCACGTTATAACTGACGGGACTCAGATTTTGTAAAGAAATTTGTAAACAGGGGCGCCTGAGTGGCTCAGTCGGTTGAGCGTCCGACTTCAGCTCAGGTCGTGATCTCACAGCTCGTGAATTTGAGCCCCGCGTCGGGCTCTGTGCTGACGGCTCGGAGCCCGGAGACTGCTTCCCATTCTGTGTCTCCCTCTTTCTCTGACCCTCCCCTGCTCATGCTCTCTCTCTCTCTCTCAAAAATAAATAAACATTAAAAAAAAAAAAAGAAATTTGCAAACAAAAGCAATATGTTTTAGTTACATTTAGGTACTTCCTGCACTGTCTGCACAAAGACTGTACTGCTGGTAGATGCAGGCTTCGAATTTCCAGGGCTGCATTTATGTTGCCTTCTCCATTTTCCCTTGAGTTTTCTCTTTGTGAGTAAAAGCAGCAGTTTCTGCATTAGCTGCTTGTAAGTTATGTCTGTGCTCAAAGGAGAGAATATTTTTTTGTGTGAAGCTAACATTCAGTTAACACCAGAGTTTAATTTCAGTGTGTTTTCATCTTTTTTACTAAAGTTTTTAATGTTTATTTTTGAGGGAGAGAGAGAGAGAGAGAGAGAGAGACAGAGAATGAGCAGGGGAGGGGCAGAGAGAGAGGGAGACACAGAATCTGAAGCAGGCTCCAGGCTCTGAGCTGTCAGCACAGAGACCAACGAGGGGCTCGAACCCGCAAACTGTGAGATCATGACCTGTGCTGAAGTCAGATGCCCAACCGACTGAACCACCCAGACACCACTGTTTTCATCTTTTTAATCCATTGATTGACATGGATTATTATCATAGGGCAGTATCCACAATTAGGCATAATCAGAATCTATATAGTCAAGTGAGTTACTTTCCATGGATAGGCCAGAAATCCAAAATTTTCTATACGGTCAAAAGTTTCATTATCTTGGGGCGCCTGGGTGGCGCAGTCGGTTAAGCGTCCGACTTCAGCCAGGTCACGATCTTGCGGTCTGTGAGTTCGAGCCCCGCGTCGGGCTCTGGGCTGATGGCTCGGAGCCTGGAGCCTGTTTCCGATTCTGTGTCTCCCTCTCTCTCTGCCCCTCCCCCGCTCATGCTCTGTCTCTCTCTGTCCCAAAAATAAATAAAAAACATTGAAAAAAAATTAAAAAAAAAAGTTTCATTATCTTATCTGAAACTAATGTAAATCCCATAACTATGTCTGTGCCAGACATAACAGGGATGCAGCAATGATTAAGACATCTACGAACCCCAGCTCCCAGGGAGACTGTGACTGGTGCATCCTGGATGGGTCCTTGGCAGATGACCACGGACACTTCACTAGCCCAGGGTCCTATTATGCTCAAGGTAAGCAACCTGAGGTTAATGGCTGTGTGGAATTCTTATTAGAAAAGGAATGGATAGGGGCGCCTGGGTGGCGCAGTCGGTTAAGCGTCCGACTTCAGCCAGGTCACGATCTCGCGGTCCGTGAGTTTGAGCCCCGCGTCAGGCTCTGGGCTGATGGCTCGGAGCCTGGAGCCTGTTTCCGATTTTGTGTCTCCCTCTCTCTGCACCTCCCCCGTTCATGCTCTGTCTCTCTCTGTCCCAAAAATAAATAAAAAACGTTGAAAAAAAAAATTTAAGAAAAGAAAAGGAATGGATAGCAAGAGTCACAAAATAGGGATTTTCATAAAGAATTCATAGAAAGAGATGAAAGAGGTATGGTTTAAATAGAAGAAATGACTAAGCAGCTTAGAGAAGAAGGAGATTAGATGAACAAAAAGCATAGCAAGAATTAGGAACTTATTTTTTCTTTTGTCATACATTGCAGGATCTGGCAACCACAGACAGTTTTAAAGAGAAAGGAGCAGAAAAAAGAGATGGGAAGGTTTCCACAGAATGAGGTCAAGGGGGAAAGTTGAAATAAGACATTGAGAGAAAGAGAGAGAGAGAGAGAGTGTGTGTGTGTTTGTGTGTGTGTGCGCACGCACGCGTGCACGAGTGTGTGTTTAGAAATTAACAATCACCAAATATTTACTGGGTGCATAAAATCATGTTAAGTCATGTGTGAATTAAGGTCGTGAAACTTTCATTATTACATTTTGTGATCCTGGGTTCCTTTGACCTCTCAGATTCACCTTGCTAACCTAAACCGTTTAAGTTTTATTGATGTCCACTGAAGATCCACTGGTGGTGAATGACACTCTTCAAAGTAAGGAATGATGCAGCCTAAAATCTAGAACTTGGGCACCTTTCTTGGATTACCCTCAACTCAAAGAAAATTCACTGTCAGTTGAGAAAGCTAAACATTTTAATAAATATGAACATCGGAAAGGATGACAACTTTGTATCATGCAATGTTCTAGGAATCAACCAGGAAATGTTAATTGCTATTTACAAATGTTATATAAAATGAGTAAGAAGGTAAATACTGAAATATTACAAAGAGAAATACAAGGTCATGGATATGTCAAAGAAAACCCATTTTCTAAAACATTAATTTAGAAGTTCGTGTTCTGGGGAAGAAATTGTAGTCAGTATTCATTGTTTAGGACTTAAGATTTATTTTCATGCTCAGCCTAATGTGATAATTCTAGACCACACAAATACTTGCTATTCTTCATTTGCTAGGAATAAAGTAGGGCCTGAGAGTCCAGATTTCTGGACCTAAAAGTTTTCAAAGCAAAATAAAACAAACGCATATGCTTCAGAAGAAATCATTTGCTTCCCCCCCTCACATATGTAGGCTAATATGGGAAGGAGAAAAACTGATTATTTTGATTACGGGTCCCCAGACTGTGGATATAGATGGCTATCAATATGCAAGTGTTTCTTTATGATTGGTTTCCACCTCCCTAAGCATATTTTCTTAACCCTAGCCAGCAGGCCACGGTACATTGCAGACAATATTCACATCTTCACCATCATTTCCCAAGGCAACAATGACAGTATTATAAAGTGGTCGTCATTTTATTCCCCAAAACTTGCTGTGAATCAAAATCTACCAACCTAATGCAGGCTTTCCATCTTAGAACCTTAGTTTCCTGAATTGCATTTATGCAGCTTGGTTTTCTTATCCATGGCATAGAACTCAGTCTAGGACCAATTCTGTAACTAAACCACCAAAGCAATTCTCAGAGTAATGATTCTCAGAAGAACACTGATGCATGTCACAGCTATTCAGTAGTAAGATGCTTTTTGAAACCGTTTCTGCTATTAGCCCTGAGGTTATTTCATGATGGAAGTTTAATAATGAGTTCTGTTGGGTTTATGACACTCAACTCGTGGAAGTTTGTATTTACACGTTACTTACATTTCAGGTAATTAGGAGAAAAACCTACTTTGCCATGAGTTGGGTGGTGGATTAGCATGGATCTACCTACAGAGTAACTAAAAAAGTAAAATCAAACAGGTTGTGTGCTGGCCTGTTATCATTTTTACAGGGTTCTAATTGCTCCCTCTCTGAGTTGTAAAAGACATAGGCTGAACACAGCTCTGATTTCAGTGACACTTCGAAGGATTAACAACCCAAATGTGATGACAGTATTATAGGAAAGCAAATCTGTGTCAGACAGAGCAACATTTATGAGACTTAAAGGTAATTGTCATAACACCGAAAAAGGTTGCAGAGTTTCAGGGAAAATGTGACGTGTCCTGGAGACTAGGGCTCTAGTTCTAGTTCTGCCACTGACAATTTGACAACTGTGCCTCCGTTTCTCCATCTAGAAGATGGAAGAGAAGAATAGTTGCCTCCCAGAAACATATGTAGTTCGGCGGAATGATATGTGAGAAGCATACTCAATTATAACAAACCTAAATATTCTTCTTCAATTCAATAGTTTAAAGTCAATTTTAAAAGGATTTGAAGCAGTACATTTTCAAGAGAATCTGCTTAGTAAAAATTGCCCAACATATAGCACAATTGTAAAATACTGTATATCCATGGCTCCACTAGAGGTAAAAGACAGAAACACTAAAGAAAACAGCATATGGTCGGGGAAATCCGGAGCCTTGTTTCCAGGGATCACTTATGCCACAAATTCCACAATATTTGGCATATAGTTTTGACTGAAATCTTATGTTATATTTCAAAATAGATTTGATTAGTTCCCACCTTGGGAAATAAACCAAGAATTAGGTTATTAAAATATAAACCTACGTTTAAAAATTAACCATGATATAAAATGTAAAAATAAATGGCTCAGGTAACAAAATAGTCTATTGTTCTTTTATCTGATGCTCACCCATGGCTTTCCTTTTGCTCCTTCAGTGTGAGCACTTACTAGTAAGCAAGGAGTTGTACGGGTTGAACTACAGGATATTGACTAATGTCTATTTCACATGATTCAACCTAATGTGAAGAATGAGGGGAACGGGTGAGCAGACCTCTAGCACGTTAGACTGTAGGAGTCCGATAAAGGACACCATGAAGTCCCAGAGCTCTTTTAAGTCTAGATCATCTTATATATTGAAATATTTCAAAGATGTGATGGTATTTGCCAATACTGAGCTAAGGATTGCTGGCATGGCCAACAGACTATCTAGTCTCTCTCCTTCTTTGACATATTCCATTCTACATAAACACATATAAACAGTTAAATTGAGTTAACTACTGGGGTAATCAAGAACTATAGATCTATGTGGATGACTTTCCTATATGACCATTGGTTAACTGATGCTCTACCTTCTAAGACTGCAGGGTCAGCCTCACTGAGGTCTGGAGACCTGACCATCCAAGGACTGAATTAAGTGAAATTATATTTCTTATGATGAAATTCCAATAAACCATTTGGGCCTGGCAATCTTACCTGCTGGTGTGATCTGACATCATTGAAATTCATTTTTTTCCCCAAGTCAAGAATCACTGCATTCTTAGTTTCACGAATGTAATCATCATTCAGTGGTTGGGGAGACTTTGTATTTTTCTTCATTAGTCCCTGCGATGGCCTGTAAAATAAATTCACACCAGACATACCCATGAAAAACCCTGGCCTGTGTCCAAAAGCCTAGAAATCAGAGTGGCTGAAATGGCAATCAGACACTAGGAGTCATCAGGCACTTATGGAGGGCATCTTGTGTACAAAAGTTGAGCACTGCACAGAGAATCTGTGTTTGTAGAGGTGTTTTCAATACTTAAATTGTTAAAAATCATTTAAAGTAATCGTGCCCTTTGTTCTAAGGTGTTCAATATCCATTTAGTGTCTAAGAGATAGGATTATCTGGGAATCCACTAAATGAGAGTCCTGTCCCAGACCAAGCTATTGTATACATAAATCCTTTCTTTAGTGACATCGTTTACATCAGAAACCTTAATGACACTTACACGGATGGTGCACTTCTAGGCAGCCCCATGGCATTGGTGGGTGGGATGGCAGGGAGAGAAGGCAGAACGGAGCTGAGGAAAGCCACTGGGTTCTGAATCCGGCTGGTGGGAGAGACGGGAGCTGGGGAAACACAGCGGGGCTGAAACTGGTTTCCACTGGAGATGGCAAATGTGAGTGGCGGTTGTGCTGGCTCTATTGGAGCTGGAGGGGGTGGCTCGTTTTGGATGGAAACTCCTCCTAGAGATTTGGTTTGCACGGAGGGGTGAGAAACTAAGAGGCTTTCTTTGCTCACTGTCCTCTGAATGGTTTGAGGAGTGCTGCTCAGGGTGAACACTGGAGAGCTGGAAGGGGACACAGTTGCTGCGGTGGTATTTGTAGAGGGGAAGAAATGCTTTGGCCGGGCCAAGCTGAAAGTCTGTGATGAAGGGGGCTTCACCTGCTTGCTGGACATTGTCACCGCCGGGGAAGCAGTGGAGTTCAAAACACTCATGTTGAAAGGAAACTCCTTAGGAGATGAAGGAGATGGGTTTTGCAACTGCTGTTGTTCCAGTAAGACTTGGTTGTGAAGCTGTTGTAGCTGGCTGGAATCACTGCACACAAGAATAGGGAAAGACAAGGGAAATCTGTCACCATGGGCTTCACCCATCAGAAAATGCATAGACAGGCTGTTTACAACTTTATGCTGATTCAGAACCAGAGTTGCCAGAAATAAGCTAATCAATTCCTTGCGAGTTGTTTCTCCTTTCTAAATCTGTTTTGTTCTAAGAAGGGAAAGAACCACCACAATGCACAACTCCAAAAGGCTTCATTCACATTGTAATCTCTGTGTTGTGACCCTGCAACATAGCAGCCCAATTTTAGAATGCTTACAAATCAGAAAAAAGAAATAGAAACAATGGTCCTCTGTTAGGAGTGCCTAAACTTCTGATAGGAGCAGGCTGTATCTCAGCTTTGGGACAGAAGACAGTGAGCTACACACTGATGTAAGTAACTGCATGTGTTGTATTCTTCATTTTGCCTCATTTTAAAACAAACCTTGATAAAGCCACAGGATGTGTCTTGGTGTTTCTCATCCTCTCTTGACAACAAAGCATCATAGATAAGGTGACCATATGACCTGATACATCCTGGGCAGCCTTGGTTTATGCCTGTTTTCCTGGCATAATCATTAATCGTGCTCTTTTACTCTCAAAAATAGCATGGTTTTAACAGTAGATTATATGGCCACCCTAAAAATAAACATTGCCTTAGCCTTTTCTTGTTCCTAAGAGGACAAAGAAGATCAAGGCGGGAGTACTTTCTTCTTTTATAGGAAGCTGAGTCACAGAAACATTATATGATTTGACTTAGGTCTCACAGTCTACTTAGTCTGTCTTAACAGAATGGTTAATTATTTTTTAAGAAAAAAACGGAAAATGAAAATCTCTAAAAATTGTATATGCATAGAGCCATCAGGACTGCTAAACTGCTGGTTAGAAGAATTGACTCTCGAGCGAGTAACCATAGGAAGATCCACAAAGGAGACTTTGGTGTCCCAAGTCCACCATGATTTTATGTTCTTCGGATTTTATGTTCTATGTTCTGGAACATAGAAGGTGATCTGCTGAACATGAGATCTATTAAAAATGAAAGGTCCTGTATTTTCCTACCGTGAGGAAAGTCAATACCAACAGCAATAAAGTTGAACCAGGAGGTTCTCCAAACCTTTTTTTTTTTTTTTTTAATTATTGGAGTTTAAGACCTTTTTCCTTCTTTTCATTAACACTTCTGATACATGATATATGGAAAAGTAACTTCACAAAACAGAGTCCCATCTGCTGTTAGATGCTACATACTGTGCAATCCTTTGTTCATCTATGAAAATTCTTGTTTTGAGTTAAACTAAGAATGCAGAAGCAGTAGCCACTTGGCACAGTAACTTCTCTCTCTCCTTTTTAGAAGTGAGTATATAAGCTGAGAGAATAAAGCAATATAATTAAAAATTAATTAAACCTTTCCGTTTCATCATAGATGATTCAGGCAATCAAGAGAAGCAGAAATATCTTTGTTAGATTATCCTTAGAAAATATAAAATATATACAATTAATATTGTTTCTGTTAGTGTTAATTTTCCCAATGGCATGAAAATACAAAAATCTTTACATTTTTAATAGATATCATATTTGTCAGGTCACATTCTGTGATTGCTATAGTCTGAAGATAATGCTATATGGTTTTCAGGACATCTCTGCATAGAGTAGTCTAAGTAAATTTTAGCCTTATGATATTGCAGAAATATTTTATTGTGGTTACAGAAATAGAAAAAGTAGTATCTGACAAGTAAGTAATCTTAGAAAGATGATGATGATAAAAAGGGGCAGGAAGGCATTTGGTATTGATTGATTCTTATTTTCTTTTTGTTCCCATTGAATAAAAACTAAGAACCAGATTTTCACTTTATTTACTAAAAAAATTTTTTTTAACATTTATTTATTGTTGAGAGATGGAGCATGATCAGGAGAGGGGCAGACATAGGATCCAAAGTGGGCTTGGGGCTCTGAGCTGTCAGTGCAGAGCCCAAGGTGGGTCTCGAACCCACGAGCTATGAGATCATGACCTGAGCTGAAGTCAGATGCTTAACCAACTTGGCCACCCAGGTTCCCCCAGCTTTTCACTTTAAATAAGACTTCCAGTGGCATGTTAGCCTTTATCATTCAATTCAGTATATTGGGTTATAGAGGGCCACAAGCCTTAAACATAATGATATGTGAGATACACTGTCAAATTGTTTTGATTATCTACGTTTTGGGAAGAATTCATTTGAGAATAATGCCTCTTTTTAAAGATTTAAAACAGCTATTTGGATTAGCTTATTCATTACATCAGGTGTCAATTCCATTATTCAATGAATGTTTATTGAATTTTCTGTTGTTTACTTTGCTAGGCACTTTAGGAGATATAAATATGCTCAAGATAGTATGAGCTATTCAGGGCTGAAAAATCTTACTCTACATACATATAACATAAATAACCACTGGTTATTTACAGATAACATGTGGAACTTACCTACTGCTTTAATAATGAAGGTACAAAGTTCAATGAAAGAATAAAGGAAGGGAAAATTAATTACAATGGCTACTAGTTCTAAAATCCTGAGTAACATCTCTAATTCAGAGTAACAACCTGTCGTAATTGCTATATGCTCAGCTGCTCTTTTGTTGTTGCTAATGAGGATTTTTGAAGTCAGGTTTAAACCCAAGCTTTCTTTTATTAGCTTTCAAGCTGACATCAAGCTTTCTTGTACCCAAGCAGATCTATCAGCTCTCTTGGGTTACCTGTAAATATCTTCTCTTTGCCACAAAATAATTTAAACACAATGCTCAAGAATATGGTTTCTGCAGGCAGACAGACTTAGGTCCTAATCCTGGCTCTGCCACTCATTATCTGTATGGCTTTGGGGAGTTTCTGCATTTTTTCTGACCCCGATTCCCTTATAAATAAAACAGGAATAAGTAATATCTCAACATTGTTGTGAGAATTGATAAAGCACCTAAAACATAGAAGTAACCAATAAATGATGGCTATTCTTTAGTTTCTGAACTATATGTATCAATTTCAAGATTCCTAAGAATGAAGATTAAAGTTTCAGATTTGTAAGAATGCTTCATGTTGTGGTTTCTGGGATACAAAAGAATTTCTTAGGGGTTTTGAACTGCTGAGATAAAAAGGCTTAATGACTAAACAACAACAACAAAAAACTTGGGATACTGTATCAAGTACTTTTGAAAGCAATTTTGGAAACAAAAATTTCAGGCAGTGTGTGCTGGACGGAGCTGGCTCTCGATTGTTCTGGAGAGCAGATTGTGCACATCTCATTCCAATTCCCAGTTCAATGACCTTGCTTTAGCAGCCTGAAATAGAACATGGTGGGAGAGAATTGGCAAACGCTAGAAATCAGGGCTTTCCCGTCTCCATCCGTTGTTAAAACATTTGCCAGCACATCACTGATTAGGATAACTAATTCTGAGTAAATATGTCTCTGCAATTGGCTTTTAGCTGTGTTTTTACCAGTGGCAACCAAGCTGGGAGAATCACCAAGAGAATCACCAAGAGACAAACAAACCTCAATGATTTAGACACCATTGCTCAGAGGGTCAATCGGCCGGGGAAAAGATCCAGGCCTAGTTATTATTATCTTTTTAAATGTAGGTCAGTTGTTCTTATCTTAAACTTTAGTGAGCCTCAGAAGCCTCTGGAGGGCTTGTTGAAACACAGATTCTGCCCTCCTTGCCCCCACACCCAGCTTCTGATTCAAGGCTGGAGAGGGACCTGAGAGTCTGCATTTCTATCAAGCTCCCAGGTGATGCCAGTGCTGTGAATAGCAAGGCTCTAGGTGGTTCTTATATGCAACCAGGGCTGAGAACCACTGCTTTAAAAAAACACTTGTCTTCCAAACATAGGCTTTTCCAGTACATTCTGATATTTGTCTGACATTTTACTCACTTTAAATGTTAATTATTGTTGTTTCCTGAGTGTGGTGGGATGTGTGTATGGGGTGGGGTGGAAGGATAAAGGGTTGTAACTCAGACTCTCCAACTTTGGGTCAGTAGTTTCCAAACTGGCTGAACATTAAAATAGTCTGTGGAGGTATTCTGATTTAGTCGGGATGGAAGGCATAAATATTTTTTAAAAGCTCCACATTTTATCTAGAGTGTAGCCAGCATGAAGAATCACTGCTCTAGACAGCTTGAATTCAAGTCGAAAATTTCAAAGTCTGAGTTATTTAGGCTTTGAAGATACAGTGTTTAAAAATGACAGTTTCTCTTTATTTTCCAGTTTTAATATCTGTAGGAATTATGTCTATTTCCTGTATGATGGCAAATTGAAGGAACAAACAGAAAATTGTATCCTCAAGATTATTCAGAGAGTCGATACATTTTATTGCAAAACCTAAAAGATTAAAACCAAAGAAGTCAAAACCAGTAAGAAAATATTGTAGACACAGGTGCACATGAACATATATATTCATACCTCTACGAATACAAGCCTCACACACAATTAAGAGAAAACTTAAGGAAGGCAAAAAAGATTAAAGAATTATATAGCCCTCAGGACTTGATTTATAGAGGGTGTGACTACATAACTTAGTAGAAAGAATTATTATATTTATTGAAAGTCTCATGTGGCAGATACTGCTGACTGACTACTTAATTCTTCCCTTTGTAAAAGAGCTTGATTTTATTCAAGGAGGCAATATATGCAGCCAAGGACTACACATCCTAGTCTCTTTTTCAGCTAGTACACCATGTGACTGAGTTCTGGCCAATGAGATGCAAGCACAAAATTTTGGGTAAGACCTAAGAAGGTTCCTTGAAAGAAGTTTGACATCAGGACTTCACCCATTTGCCCTTCTTGCAGCTTGAAATCAGATGTGATGACTACACTATCAGCCACCCTGGACCATGAAGGGATCTGGAGAAGAAGCCAGTGTTGAAGGTGGCAGAGCAGAAGACAGGAGACTGGGTTATCAATGACTATGGAACCACTGTAACAGCCCTAGACTGTTCATCTAATTCCTTTATTTAAGAGAAAAACCCTCGGGGTGCCTGGGTGGCTCAGTCAGTTGAGCGTCCGACTTCAGCTCAGGTCATGATCTCGCGGTCTGTGAGTTGGAGCCCCATGTCAGGCTCTGTGCTGACAGCTCGGAGCCTGGAGCCTGCTTCAGATTCTGTGTCTCCCTCTCTCTCTGCCCCTCCCCTGCTCATGCTCTGTCTCTCTCTCTCTCTCTTTCTGTCAAAAATAAAACATTTAAAAAAATTAAAAAAAAATTTAAGAGAAAAACCCTCATGTATGTAACCCACCATTTGTTTGGGGTTTCTGCAACATGAACCTACACCTAGTCCTAACTGACATACCTAATAGCCCCTGAATAGTCTCCGGGTAAGAGCAGATCCTACAAAAAAGGCAATCCCCAAGGAAATTGTTTTGGGTTACCTGTTCCAAAAACTCCCTTTTCTGAAAAATTCCCCCACTCCCCACCCTGCTGCCCTTCACAGTTCTGATTCCATCCATTTGACTCTTCTTTTCTCCAAACATAAATCCTTTGCACCTGATTAGGCTGGATCAGCTGGTATTTGGAATTGAACTGCTATGAACAATTTAATTAGCAGTAGAACTTGACATAAATTGTAGAATGGGACATGCCATGATGGGCCAGGTATGAATTGATGAGTCTCCAAAGAGAGGATTGGAGAGGATATGCAAAGAAGCAAGGAGGTGCTAAAGACAGAGAATGAGTGGTGGACAGAGGCTTGGGTTATCCTTCTCCAGGCAGGGATTCTCCAGGCTGCCTTTTGTTTCCCATTCTTGCCTATTTCTCTACAATAACCCATTCCCTCTTTTTGTTTCAGTGGATTCCTATTTCCTGTGACCGGTAGAACTTTCAGGGGACAGAGACATTTTTGGATGTGATTTTCCAAGAGGCATGTTTCATAACATTTAATTTCATGCTCAGAATTTTGCCTTATGTGGTAGTGAGAAGAATATAAAACTAAACATGACCTGCTTCCAATGAACATCTTGTGTTTTGCACAGAGAAACTCATGAGGGGAGCACTGTTAGTATAAGTTTTAATGTTGACATTTAAAGGATTATGTAATTATAAATATAATTTTTATAATTTTGACATGTGGATCAAACAGAACATAGGAGTAGTATCATGTTCTGTGTTTGCTTTATAATGGATAAGCATTAAACATTGCAGCATGGCTCCACTGGAGGCTCTCTCGGGGGTTAGGGCGACAGCGTATCAGTCCCCAATGGGAGTCTGAAGATCATGACTCCTCCATTCTTTCATCCCCATTATATTTATACAAAACCTACTGTGGTCACTACAGCATATCCAGCCATAGCAAAGAACAAGTACTAAATATGTTTTCCATAGTGACTACAAACGCTTTAGTTGAAGCAGAAATGGGAAAGGTAAGAATAAAATTACAGACTATAAGGAATATTAGATGCAAGAAAAGGTTTATAAAAAGAGTGTAGAAGTGCTTCAGCTGGAGCCCTCTAACATTAGACAAACATCTTTATCAGCTAGTTTAGGGGTAACATTAGGTGTAACATTTCTCAAAGGTAGAATATTTGACAGTAAGGATGGTGGTGATAGTACACTAACATTGATGTAAGGATTTATGGTTTGCAAAGCATTTAAAGTGTATTTTCTCAGGGTGTCTGAGTGGCTCAGTGTGTTAAGCTGTCTTCAGCTCAGGTCATGATCTCATGGCTGGTGGGTTAGAGCCCCGTTGGTCTCTATGCTGACAGCCCAGAGCCTGGAGCCTGCTTCAGATTCTGTGTCTCCCTCTCTCTCTCTGCCCCTCCCCTGCTTGTGTTCTGTTTCTCTCTCTCTCAGAAATAAATAAGCATAAAAAAAAAATAAAGTGTATTTTCTCATTTCATAATTCCCTTTTTCAGCACCATTATTTTTAAGGGCACATTCAGAGAAGCTCACAGGCACCCTGGGTCATCCATTCTACTTCTTACTTACAGTTTGGGTTTGGCCAGAACTGGAGGGGGTTCTTTGACAGGCGAAGAAGGCTCAGGGATTTTTGCTGCCTGTCCATTGAATCTCTCTGGGAAAGAATCAGGCCTTGTCTGGTTGGTGGTCACCACGCCACCCTCAGAAGATGCTTCACTTCCTTTGTCATCTTCAGGCAGGTTGAAGTGCACACGGAGCCCAATCCTCGAGCTGGACCGGGGCTCATTATGGTTTACTAGAACCCCTTCAAGTTTGGGTTTAGGGGGTTGTTCCACAGAAGGAGGCTCTGGGTTGGGTGGGGATGGCTGTTGCTCAATAACAGCCAGGTTGGTGGTGGAGTTGGCTGGGTGAAGAGACCCATTATTTCTGAGGTCTTCATTTCCTGAAAGGACAACAAAAGGACCTGAGCTGTTAGCCTCACTCAATAAGACTGAGATAAGATTATAACTGTGAGCTGGGGGCATGTGTCCAAACCAGATGAGTATGCTAATGGGAGAATGCTTGTCAAAAACAATGACCATAATCTGGGGCATTAAAAAATGGTGCAGATACAGGAAAAAACTAAACTAAAAATCTAAGTACCATTTTGGAAAGAATATTCAAAGTTTATATAAGACCAAGGAGATGTTTTCTTAGGGAACAGAATAGATAGCAGTAGGATAATGGATAGTGGTGGTGGTCATAAGTGCAATAAGAAATTGAAAAAATTGGAAATCGTTTAAGAACATTTTCCTTGACAATTCAAATTTCTTTTAGGAGAACCAAGCTAGCTTCATAAGAAAACCAGTAAAGAAGGATAATGCAAACACTCCCTACTCATATTTCAAAGTCATGGTCTAAATTGTTCTGGCATTTCAAGGGCCCTTACCTCTTACGTCGAGTTGTGCGATGCTTGACACTGTGCCATATTTGTTGCTCGCCGTACAGGTGAAGCACCCAGAGTCTTCTGCAAACACCTCAGCAATGACCAAAGTACATATCTCCTCTAAATGCCAGTAAAACAGAATGGTTACTCACTCAATTATAGAAATGGAATTACAAAATTTACTGATATCAAGTGATCATTCTACAGAAGTCAATGTAAGAAGTAGATTCTATTAATTGTTTGAAAATAATTAGTCCAATTACCTGATTGAATTGACTGATGAGCAGGCTAAAGTGAACCCAAGGATGTAGAACAAAAAACTTCACACAGACTATTGGCAAGAGGATTTTATGATAATACGATATCTTAATATGTTGTCAATTCTCAGGTTATTTTCTATTTTTTGTCATCAGTCCAGATGACAAAAATAGAACTGAGAAACAATAAACTTAAAAATTACAAGAACAAGTTAGGAGTTAAAGCAGAAGGAGATTTGTGTGAAGTAAAACAATTAATAAAACATTTTTAAATCTAGGACTCTCATTATGTCTGTGGGGAATTTTGCACTGAGGTAATTTTAAATGAAGACCACAACTTTGGACAAGAAATATTTTGCTGAGCTAATAGTAATTAGCTGATGAAGTAGTTTGAAATTCTGGGTGAAAGAAGAGCACAATGCATTTTTTTCCCTTTGCAATGCTATGGCAATTCTTATTGATTACTTTAATATACAGCATGGACCCCCTTTGAATAACTACAAAAGTGATTCCCACAATGAACCATGTGATTATAGCCTAAAATTATTATGGTTAGATAATCCTTGACAGCTAATGAAGAGAGGTATAAGATGGTAGCATAAACCATCAATTACCACTTAGTAGACCTGACGCTGAAAACAAAACTAACAAAGCATGGTTGTATTAGGAGGGACAGGAGGTCGCAGCAGACAGTGTTGAGTACCTGCTCCATAGCTCTTCATCTTCCTCCTGACTAATAGAATTCTGGCTTTGTCCACCCTCTTTGAAGTGGTCATGTGCTTCAGGGCAACTTGGCCTCTGCCAGTCTCAGGTGGTGAATCATGATTGGTCATGCTAAGCCAGTCATATTAACTCTATCCTTGCTAAGTGATATCATGCACCACACAATTACAGTCAGTAAAACAGGAAGAAAATCTCTTGGTGAGTTTATAGGAAAGTTTTCCTGCTCTTTAAAGAGAACAAAAGAGAGCATTGTTCCCTATTTTTGCCTGTGCAGTGGGTCATCTGCATGCAATACCCAAAAACTGTGGCAGCTGTCTTGGGTAGATGAGTAAAACAAGGCTAAACCTGAAGCTAGTGGAATGGGAAATGGGCCATGATGGCCTTAGAGATGCTAAATCATCCAATCTCAAGACTGCCATTTCTCAGGGCACCTTGCTATGTGAGAAAATACATTTTTCTTAATGCTTAGCTTTTCTTAATGCTAACTTTTAGTTAGGTCTTCTTCATCGCTGCTCAAGAATCCTAAATGATGGAGAGGCAAAGTTTAGTTTTGGTGTCTCTCTGTCCTTTTTCTGAGTCCTCGGCCTATGCTTTCTTCTCTCTGTTCCCCTTCCCAAACATTTATACTCTCAGCTTTCAGGGATCACTTTCAGAAAATGATCTGATAAATTTATTCACACTACACTGTATGTGCCTGATAAAATAAAGTATTTTGTGTCCAAAGGGTATTTGCATATATAAGATGGACAAGAGGTCTCTGGCTATGAAATGTAGACCATGGATCTGGGAAAGGCGGGACTTGTTTTGGGAAGGGACCCTTTTGGGGTGACTCTGAAATGATTTTGTGTATGAGATTGCCTAGTGGAAAAGTCTGCTCCACTCTGAATGAAAGTGTCAAAACCTGAAATATTTTCTTTTATCTATCTATCTATCTATCTATCTATCTATCTATCTATCTATCTAAGAGAGAGATTGGGGATGTGTGCAACGGGCAGAGAGAAAGGAAAAGAGAGAATCTTAAACAGGCTCCATGCCCAGCACAGAGTCCAGCTTGGGGCTCCATCTCATGAACCCTGAGATCATGACCTGAGCTGAAATCAAGAGTCAGACACTTAACCAACTGAGCCAACCAGGTGTCCCAAAAACGTGGCATATTTTCAAGGGGAAAAACACCACTTCAGTACAAGCAATGCAACAGTAAGGCTGCTCTGGTCTTTGCTATGTATCCCCAAGGACCTATTGTAGGGCTGTGCAACATGGATGTTCAAGGTCTACTTCTGGAATACCTTTCATTCATTTTTCACAAGAGAGAACTATAATAATAAAATCCCAAACCATCATTCTTACCCAGGGGTACAAATACAATCTAATTCTCCAGGGTAATTACAGAGAAGACTTTCAGATATTTCTGCTGTGGTTTGTGAGTAACTTGTATTTTCTAGAAGTAAAACTTCACCTACTGTCACTCCCATGTCATTTTGGTATCTTCCTAACCAAATCTAATAACATCATGAATAGGTTGCTTCTGCAAATTTCAAAATCTGGTGGGTGAGTTTTGAGCCACATAAGCTGTGAAGTTGGAATTGATCTAGCGTCATGGAAATTGCTCTGCCCAGTTTCGGGAGGTCACGTGTAGGAGCCAAAGAGGGAAAATATTCCCAAGAAACATCCCTCAATAACCAAGAACTAACTGCATTCATATTCAGTATTCGATATAAACTTCAAATTTGCATATGCTCCCCTCCTTTCCTTCTCCTTCAGTAATAGCTAGAGTTGGTTGGAATCTTTTTTCTAAAACCTTATTTTTCATTTTTTTCTTGACACCGGTGTAACTCCAATGTTTTATTATTTATATAATATATATAAAATCACTGATTTATGTGTATATATTTATATGTATGTAAAACCACAGATCATAAGCTAACAAATTAAAATGATCTTTACCTGGTTCTGCCATGGATCGCGGTTCTAAAAGAAAAGAAAAATGAAAAGATTCTAAGCATTTATTTTACTAAGAGTCTATATTTTCATCAGAAGCTTCCTATAGAACTTCAGTCTCTTGTATATTCATGAGTGATCTGATAAGGTTAATTTGTAAATGTGAAAGTACAATGACCTAAGCACCAATGACCTCCACAGGGCCAGGGCAGCTGTCACAGCAGGGCCACAAGAGAGCTGCTAACAATATGATGTTGCTGTATTTTGGGACACACCTGGTTTTCACTTGGGACACATAAAGCCATAGGTGAGGAGAAGTTACTGAGTTAGGGTTTTAGGAATGACTTGCTTTTACTGGTACCCATTCAGCCTCATCTGAAACACAAGTTTCAAATTTGTGAAGACTGAGAGCTCATTCTTGGCTTTGGGTTCTCACATCCTAATGAAACATAGACTGTACCTCCTGCTCTAAGGTTTCTAATATTAAGAGCCTCAGGATAAATAACAAGAGGGCAGGGTCTTTGTCTTAGAATTCTTTGACATTCCTGAAAGTGCCAGCATGGTACTGAATACCATGGTGTTTAATTACAGGTATTCAGTAACAGTTGTTAAACTTAGTTATGACCTTCTACACTGATACAACTATTCAAGTTTTTTTTTTCTCAGTTTAAATGGTATTCAGATTACATTATCGTTGTTGCTACTGCTGTTAAACTTGACAGCAGTTTGATTCATACATCAGTGATAGGCAGAAACAAATTAACAGAAAAGCAAATAAATTTCAGTGTATTTTGTGACCAAAATGGGTCAAGGTGAAAGCACCACATGATAAGAAAAAGAAGAACTAACCACTTGAATATATAAATAATTCTTACTATAAAAAAGAACAGAACTTCAATATGAAATTAAGCAAAGGATATAACAGGTAATTTTAAAATAAAGAAATATAAAGACCCAATAAACATGAGAAAAAGTTCCACTTCACATCTAATTAGTGAAGTATAGATTAAAACAATTGTTCCCATTTTGGGCCTATAAAATTAGTGAATATTAAAAAAATGTTTAATATCCATTGTTAGTGAAGGCATGAGACAAATGGCATTTCCATATAGTGCTGGTTGTATAGAATAAATACGGCTTGGACAACACATGCCCCAGTACATTTGGGATAGGCCTGTTTTATTCCTGGAATCTCTGTGTAACTAAGAGCAGTATCTTTCACTTTTTTTTTTTTAATTAAAGATCTTATTTTTAAGTTATTTCTACACCCAGTGTGGGGCTCGAACTCACAACCCTGATATTAAGAGTTGCATGCTCCACTGACTAAGCCAGGTGCCCCTCTTTCACTTCCAAGGTGTCCCAGACTGGACGATCTATTATGTGATTATCCTCAATTTGGTTCAACCTTTTGGCATGGCATTTTGGCAATATACATTGAAAGCCTAAAAGAGGTAAATTTATACTAGCAATTCTAGTTCTCTTTATTCTATAGATACTCACAAATATTTTCTGTTACATGCATTTAAGCAGTCTATAAAATTAAAAATTTTTGAACAATCTAAATGTTCAACAGGAGATTAAATAATATAAATTGATTGTACTGATTTATTTTATTTTTGTACTGAGTTGTTTTTTTTTTTTTTAATTTTTTTTTTTCAACATTTTTTATTTATTTTTGGGACAGAGAGAGACAGAGCATGAACGGGCGGGAGAGGGGCAGAGAGAGAGGGAGACACAGAATCGGAAACAGGCTCCAGGCTCCGAGCCATCAGCCCAGAGCCTGACGCGGGGCTCGAACTCACGGACCGCGAGATCGTGACCTGGCTGAAGTCGGACGCTTAACCGACTGCGCCACCCAGGCGCCCCTGTACTGAGTTGTTTTTAAAAGAAAGTATATTTATTAACATCAAAGGATGTTCATGAAATGTTGAGTAAAAAATCAATTTACAAAAAAGTATGATTTTTTTATTTTTAAAAAACATATGCATGGAGAAATTTGGGGGGAATATACAACAAAATATTAATTGGGTTTAGTTCAGAGGATTATGATTACAAGTAATTTTTCTTTTATTCTTTTACTTATATTTCAATTAATTGTTAAAAAGTTATAGAAATAAATGAACACAATAAATTCATTAAAATTATCTGAAAAATAATTTGAAAGTATCAACTTACTTTTCTGTAAAATTCTAAAATCTGGAGAATCTTCTATTAAGGTCCCTTCTCTATACCACTCAACTTTAGGAGATGGAGCTCCTTTGACTCTGCATTCAAAGACAACCAGCTGACCTTCAGAGGCTGATAAATTTTGTAACATCTATAATGAAAAGAATATTGTTAAAACCAAAGACTATACATTTTTGGAATCTAGTTCCAGTGCTGAATTTTAGAAAAAGATACTGTCGCCTTCACATTTGGTTTTTCTCCAAATCTTCTACATCTCCAGCAGCTCCAATTCTGTGGATATTCATTGAGTCTATTTTGGAAGATAGAATCAATCAACTGAGCCCATATGAAGCTTTACCCTCATTATCCTCTTCTTTTTCCTCTCTGTTGTTGTACCAGACAACTTTATTAAATACTAAGTGAAACATTTTGAGGGTTTGCAAAAATGCTGATTTTTGGTAAAATACCTCTGTTCTTAAATGCCCAAGTGGAGTTTGTTTTCCAGAAATAATGACAATTTAAGAAATCTGCAGGAATATCTTATTAGGTGCAGTCAACATGGTGGTAATGTATTTTTCCACACAAAAATGTCACTGCTCATGAGGTGGGACATCTCTGTAGCTCAAGTAACTGACTCTATTTGCCTGGCTTTGCCTTGTTTACATACTGTAGTCCCGGAAATTGTCTTTCATTTTATTATCTTGTTTTCCTTATGTGTTCTTTACAGTACAGTTTCAACGATCTATTGAGGGATATAAACAATGACAATCTCTTTAAAATCATAGTCACAAGTGGAGTCTTATGTCATAATAAAATATGTTGTAATTTTGTGAAGGCATTGTTAAATGCTTTTGCACACATCCATGAAAAAAGGTTTAGAAAACCACTTTGAATGATAACATATCAATATATTCTATAATAGACTCTTTGGGAGAATGGAACTCACATTTTCCATTCATAACCAGTCTTTCAGTTGTGATTTGTGAGCTTAAAGTCACACATTCATTTGTGTAGCTGGTACTTCGATTATGAAATTCTTTGGCGTGTGTGTGGCATATTTTTGTTTCTAATGTTAGCCCAAACATTATAAACATGGAAAGGTTATGATTAACTTCCTCCACAAGCTCTATTAGTAACAAATGCTGCAAGGCTTTCTATTATTACATTTGGGGGTCTGTATTAAGGAAATACTGGCTCCTGCATCAGAGAAGGGGAAAGCTGGTGTTTTATTTATTTATTTTTGCTTTTGTCATTCACTATTATAAATATTCTGTGATTATTTGTAGCTATTTTATGTAAAATTTATGATATTTTGTACATGACGTGGTCCCATCATATTCATGGCATTTGTCTAAGGAATCTAGGGGTGGGGATAACCACACAACTTTAGCTATATATAGTAGATGACTTTTACCTTAAAGGTGTGTAAATTGATATTTTGGAAACCAGGGGGCGCTGTAGATCAACATTAGTGTTTTGTTCTTTATTCAAGATGAGATTTGCACAGAGGGGTCTCTGAATTAATGAGGAACTATTTGATTAAAAAAAACCCCCTCATTATTCTTTGTATACCCTCAACAATATCTTCTAGTGACAAGAAAGAAATATTCTTTTTTTTTAATTTATTTTTGGGACAGAGAGAGACAGAGCATGAACGGGGGAGGGGCAGAGAGAGAGGGAGATACAGAAGCAGAAACAGGCTCCAGGCTCTGAGCCATCAGCCCAGAGCCTGACGCGGGGCTCGAACTCACGGACCGCGAGATCGTGACCTGGCTGAAGTCGGACGCTTAACCGACTGCACCACCCAGGCGCCCCAAGAAAGAAATATTCTTAATAAGCAGGGAACATCAAGGAGTCTTGGGTGCTCCTGGCAAGCTGGAGGATATGCTCTCGACCCTGACATCTGAGCAAATTCTGTGCTAACGTGGCAGCTTTGAGGCCTATTGAAAACTCTAATGGCAGTTGGATATCTCCATGGGATTCATATAAAATAGAGTTTCATTTCTTGAGACAAACAAATTAGAAAACCAAACCAAGAAAAAAAAGGTGGTGGTGGCAGAAGGGACTGAATAAATTAAATATGGCATCCCGTTTTTGTTTTTTTTTTTAATCTTTATTTATTTTTGAGAGAGAGAGTGTGATCGGGGGAGGGGCAGAAAGAGAAGGAAACAGAGGATCCCAAGCGGGCTCTGCACTGACAATAGCGAACCCGATGCAGGGCTCAAATACACAAACTATGAGATCATGACCTGAGCCCAAGTTGGAAGCTCAACGGACTGAGCCACCCGGGAGACCCAAAATATGGCATACTTTTTAAATGAAAGTAAGAAGAATGTTCTTACATGGCTTGCCGTTCAGTTCAGATACATCAGCCAATTCTCAATCAGTAGAGATTACACCAAAGCCCTGCTTGCAAAAGGATAGCCTTGAGAAAATACGTTGCTCACAATTGAGGACAACATTAATTGGCTGTAATTATTCACCTGACATTGAAGGTCAAGACTTGTGTTCTATTTAAGAGGCCAGCCAAGATACCCTAGATACTACAGTGTATGTAATATGCCTGTTAAGTGTCTGTGATATGAGATGGAACCTCATTCCAGCTGATACACCATCAATACTCAGTAAGAGAAGTGCCGAGGGTCATCTTACAAGTCACTTAGAAGAAGTTATTGAAAGTCATAGTTTGAAGGATGATGATAGTTATTATTGATGAAAACTGTGCTTTTCTACAAAAATATGAGAAGGAACGGATTCATATCAGGGTCCAAACCAATTACACCATTTGAACATCGTGCAGATGGTGCCATGTTTAACACAGGAGTAAGTCTTAGGCAGTTACTAATGGCAAAATGTCTACAGGCCTGATCATATTCATCTTGACTTCACTGAAGATAAATAAGACAAACGAGACATTCCCTAACTAGCAAAGATTAAGTTAGTCTTAACTAGGAATTATGGATTTGGACTAAAGTCACTAGAACTAAGGGTCTATAACCTCCTGAGGTAAACAGTATTCAAAGTGCAAATCTGTCTTGTGTGTCATCACCATACTGATCATCTTGGAAGACATTCTTTGTAGGGTGACTTGACAAATCAGAACCTCGAGAAGCATTTCTTCCACAGTCATTTGATACTGGATCCCCCCTCCCCCTCATTCCTCCTAAAGATACTCGGAAGCCACAATGCAATGAAAACAATAATGGCTTATTTAGCGGAAATAGAAATTATTCACTACAGAATAAATATTACCATGTGACTGCTTTGTACCTAGCACTGTACCAGGTGCTTTAAATGTGAGTCGAGAGGACATAGTTTCTGCTTAGTAGATTTATACCCACAAATATAATACAGGGACATCCTTAAGAAAGGACATCTCCCTTATTGGTGAAAAGACATCAGTGATAAGGTTCATACTGTCATTTTATTCCTTTTTTAATCCAGTGCACCTTGATATTTGTGCACCTTGGGAGAGAGAAGTTGCAAGTGAATGTGTATAGTGCTTTAGGCTGGATTTGGATCAAAGGAGTTTTTATGGATAAAGATTTGACTGAGGACACTTTTACCCCTTGATTGGCACAGGTGCCCAGAGCAACAGTTGAGTCAGAAAAGTTCCTGGAATTGTTGGGCTGGGGAGGGGGGGTGGCCCATGTAATCTTCCGAAACCTGGATCCAGCCACTGGCTCAGTTATTTCAGGCTTTTCCTGCTTCTGCTATTATATAATGAAGTGCTCTTCTTCAAATTCTCACTTCCCCTGCCCCCTTGCACTCTTCAAATTACTGCTGAAGCAGCTGGAGCCAGGGCTGCTGCAGCCTTGAAAGCCTGCCAGGGCAGCTGCTGTTGGAGTGTGAGCAACACAGCAGTAAGATTCTAATTTGATCATCTACCTCCCTTCGCACTAAAAAAGTGTGAGTGGTTCTCTCCCCCATATATAGAGTGGTTTTGATACTGTATAGAAGATGGAGGGTAGTCTAGCTCCATAAAATATTTTAAAATATAGATATCTCCTAGGAGTAGAGCAGTGAACTAGCATAGGGGACCCCAGTCTCCTCTACCACTGTTTTGCTGGGCAACCCTCCTTTTCATTTTAACCTTCCTTAAAAAGAAACTAATACCAGTACTTCCCTATCACAAAAGGAGGCACAAAGAGTTAAATAAAACTCCGCTCTCTAATTTTTGTTTTTTAGTGGCTTCTTGCCATTACTGGCAAAGAAATGCTTTGTTGGGTGGTATAGAAAATGAATCCTAGGGGCTGGAAAGCCAGAAGTCACTAAAGAAGTAAATAGAGCAGGAATAACCCAAACAAATATATGCATATGATCGGTTATCATGATGCATGCCATGTGATTACCATCATCAGTGGCTCTGACTCAGAAATTTTCTGACACTGGCAATGACTATGACCTCAATTCTGCCCTCACTGGTGGAAACTAACGCAAGCACACTGTTGCTGATAAGTCTCTCTGGAATCTGAGCCACAGCCTATCCTTGTGCCCTACGTCTGAACAATCCCGATCCCATTTATGGAGGCAAGAGCACACATCCTGAGGGCTAAGAAAGCCTATTCAGAATTTGGGTCTTTGTGCTAAGGACTGGTTTCCCACCATGTTTGGGACCTAATGTTTTTGGAGATTTATCTAAGAAACAGCTTACACAGATGGTCCCTGACTTACAATGCTTTGACTTATGATTTTTCAACTTTATGATGGTGTGAAAGTGGTACACACTCCGTAGAAATCATACTTCAGATTTTGAATTTTGATCTTTTCCTGGCCTAGCAACATGTGGTATGATCCTCTCTTCTGATTCTGGACAGGTTCGGTGAGGCTCAGCTTCCAGTCAGCCATGCAGTCGTGAGGGCAAATGACCCATAACACCATTCTATACCCATATACAACCTTTCTGGTTTTCAACTTCAGTACAGTATTCAAATTGTATGAGATATTCAACATTGTGTTAGAAAAGAAGCTTCTTTTATAGTATTAGATGATTAGATGATTTTGCCCAACTGTAGGCTGATGTAAGTGTTCTGAGCACGTTTAATGTAGGCTAGGCTAAGCTATGGTGTTTGGTAGGTTAGACATATTAAATGCATTTTTGACCTCTGATATTTTCAAGTTATAATGGGTTTATCGGGATGTAACTAATGATTAATTCATTTACCCATTTGTATTTGTCAAAGGCAAATATGAATCTGCCAATTAGAGAATCTAATTGTAAAGAGGCATCGGAGTCATCACACAAAAGCAGTTAAACCTGTTGGCTTTAACCAGTCCATGAAAATTAAATGTAAAGGATAAGTGTTAAAGTCCTATTTGACTTGCTATAATAAAAATAAAAATAGCTTATTTCCTTTATGGACTCCTATTTAGATATTAGAGATAGCCTTCAAGGTGCTTGGGAGAGACAGAAAAGCAAACAGCTTTATTATTGTGCTAAATGTTGTACCAGAGGTATGCACCAGGTGATAAGATGAAGGAAAGACAGAGCACCTGGGAAGATTTGAAAGTGAGTGGAAGGAGACCAGGGCACCTATCTGGTGTCTGGCTGGGCAGGTGGTGGTGAGAAGAGAGGAGACTTCAGCTGAGACTGGGTATAAATTATTCTGTGGGTAGTTGCTTTTGAAGAGTCAGCACTGTCTCTAGGATGTCACAACAGGGCTTCAAAAATTAAAACGTCCTGATTCTGGGGCACTTAAGCTGTTTTAAGGCTGGGTGAATTGGTAGTGAAGTAAGAGACAATTAGAGGTAGCTGTATTGGCTGTATCACACACACACACACACACACACACACACACACAAACACACGTCCACTTATAATTCTTCATCAGAGTTGTATCCTCCAAGTCACAAACACATTGCTTTCCTACCTCATCTTTGAATATAGCAAGGCTAAAATTCCAAAAGCAGATTACAAGAAAAGAATCTGAAAAATTGAGAGAGATCTTGCTTCACATAAGAATGTCTACTCAACTGATATAAATATGGATAAACATGTCTCACTCTTGACTCTGTTGGATTTTGGGAAACCATCTTGGATGAGTTAATAGGATGGAACTCTCCTAAAACTGATGTTTCTGTGGAAGTTGCACATTTAGCTCTTCCTTTAGGATCAATACTCATTGGAAAATATGCCATTTTTGCCATTTTGCCCTCAACCATGATTTCTCAGTCTCAGGACTACTGATAATTTGGGCTGGATAATTCCTTGCTACGCGTGGTGTAGAGGCTGCTTTTCGGCAATAGGCCTGAGCAATGGAAACTTGAGCAAGGCAAAAAGGCCCATGGCAAGCACCAAGCTTAATTCAAACAGACCCATTAAGACATAGCCCCTAACTGGCCAATGGGCTACTTACCACCAGGCACAGTTCCTAAGAATTACCAAAAAAGGGAAAATTCCATATGTCCCCATACACCCTTACCCTGTCCTAGAGCTAAAGCCCCTCACCTTGGCCTCATTGCAGACAGTCTTCCTTTGTTGTTTGACCTGCAGCTCCCTTGTGGTGTATTCAGTATACTTCTATCTTCTTTGTTCTGCCTTGGATGAATTCTTTCACCACCCAGCAGGTACCCCCACCTGATCAGGACACCCCATGGGGGGCTGTCATTCTACGCATTGTAAGATGTTCAGCAGCATCTCTGGATGCCAACAGCACAGTCTCCCAGTGACAACCAACAGTGTCTATAAATATTGCAAATGTACTTTGCGGGGTAAGGAACCCTGACTGCTCCAAACTAAAGCATACCTCTAAGAGGACAAAATCTCTTTGGGCCTAAGTTTGGCATTCATACAAACAATAAACTATAAATCCAGGCATAGATTTCATCCATGTGGCCTTCATAATACAAAAAAAAATCAAATGTGACTAAATTTTCACCTTTAAATTTATTGTCTTGGCAATAAAGTCTATATTACGTAAAGGAAGGAATAATAGACTGAGTATTAGGAGAACTTGTTTCTAGTTTGGATTCTGCCACTAACTAGTTTCGTGACCACAGATAAACTACTGAATGTCTCTGGCCCTTCCTTGTGTTTTCATTTGGAAATCAAGGTGCCTGGGTAAATTTTCCAGTTCTAGATACAAAGACTATAAGATCAGAATTTGATGCCGCCTCAATAGTTGATACCATGGAATAGAAAAAGAAAACTCTTTGTCCTGGTGTGATTCTTTATGTTAAGCCTCCTAAGAGCATTTATCTCCAACTCCTTGAACACTAAAGACATGTACCTGCAATTTGATTCTTCTGTAAGTCCAGAGAAACCTTTGGAGTAGTAAGTGGCTAAAAACTTATCGCCTGACCCCTATGTGTGACGACGGCTGGATTTAACAGCAATAGGATGGCCATAGAGATCAATGTGGTGCATGGGGAAGACATTCTTCTTATTATGCAAGCTGTTATTAGATATCTAGGACTTCAAATGATATGGTAACAACTAGAAAAAAAATCTAAACCCTATCCTGTACTCATAAAAGACCAAAATCCTGAGCTACATCAGTAAATCTTGGATCCTACAATTTTGTGTGGGTACTGGGGTATGTTTAAAGTCATGACAGAAAGAAGTAATATTTTGATTACCTTTGTAAACACAGGAGCTGCAATGATAGGTTTTCCATCCAATCCTTGTAGATAGTTGGTAGGGCTCTGACACTATTAGAAGGGAACCAACAAAAGATTCATCGTCACTATGATTACTACCTAGATAATGATAGAACAAACCTACAGAATTCGGTGTACACAATTAATGTAAAACCAAAAAACTGACTTTTTCTAAATCTATGAATCACAGAGTTCAAATTTTATATTGAATTGATTATATTCTTTCTAGGTCATGGTGGTTGGAAATATGTGCTGCTCATCCCCACCTCTTCAACATATAGAACAATGTAATTAGTCCTAAACCCCTGAGGAAGTTCCATAAAACCTGAGTCTCCCCAGATCACAGCTGGATTAGAACTAAAATGTAACCTGTCTGCGTTACTAAATGGGTTAAATAAGAAACTGTTTAATTTTTTTAAGTTGTAGATCAATATGTTTACTTACACATAAATATATCAAAAACATGTTACAAATATGTTTAGATTAGTATGATTTCATATTTTTAAAATATTATATATATTCATATACATGCATAGAAAATGTCTAGAACTATATGCTAGAAATTATTGACAGAGTTACCTCTGAGGAGTGGGGGCATGGAGGTAGTACTTTGACCAAGGTTTTTATTGAATATACTGTACCTTTACAATGTTTTTATTGAATATCTGTATCTTTTGAATGTTTTTATAATAAACAATCATCATCATCATTATCATCAACTTGAAGGATGAGAGCATTTAATGCTTTCTAAAAAATCATTTCATACTTGTTCTATCTTAGAAAGTAGAATTATTTGCAGCTCCATGAAACTGAGTTTCATGATATAGTGTCCTGCCTGGGCCACTGTGAGAGCTGGCAGCTCTTTGTATATGTAATCAATGCCCTTCATTAAGCTGGAATATCAGACTAATTTATAAAGAGTTTTTTTTTTCTGTGAAATTTGCCTATGAAGCTAGAGAATATGTTTCCAAAACAATATCAAGTGCTGATATCCTACATCAGAGGTACAAAGCGATTATCATGACCATGGAAGCATGTTGCCAAAGTCATTATGAAGTTGCAACAGAGGAGAACACAATCATGCCTTGCAAGATAGGCATGGTCACAGTGCCTGCCCATAAGTCCATGGCACTTGTGTTTCACTTGGACTCTTGTACCTGTTGGATGGTTGACACACTGGGCTGGGCTACCACATGCTGGGCTTGGGGTGCTGCTGAAGGAATGGTTGCAGAAGTAGTGGGAGTAGATGATATTTCTTTTGGCTTCTGGATTCTGAGAAATGATTAAAATATAGATTTTAAAACAGACCTATCACTGTGAAAATTCTTTCAGAAAAGCTAGTAATGTCATCATTTCTTACAGTTAGATATAATAAAAATCTCTGTTTAACAGTATTCCACAAAAACACTTCTTTTCTACATAATTTGATAGACAATGCAAGCAGGAAGATGATAAAATGCCACTCCTGTCCTTGAGTTAGTTATTCTTAGCTGGGGACTCAAGTATATTCATAACTAACTGAGATTCAAGACAAGTGGTATGACAGAGCATGTGCAGAAGATAATTTTTTTGAGATTTTTGTTGTTGTTGTCCTCTGTGTTTTCCCTCCCCCTTCCATTCCAAGTAAGAGGCCAGGCTTTATAAACCTTTGATTCTGGAATTTTGGCATGGCAGAAAGCAGAAATAGCCTGAGTCAACAAGCTCTTCAAGTTTACATAAATTAAATTAAAGAGCTTATTTGAAGGGCAAGAAGTGTTCATGAGAAGACTGTGGAGGGGAGATTATTTTAGTCTTGCTGTGGAAAGGGGGAAGTCTGAGGATATTGCCAGAGGGCCTGACAAGAGGGAGAACCAGAGTCCAGAGGGGAGGGCAACCCCTCTGGTTAAAGGGATCCCACTCTTACTAAAGATATCAGTACCCGAGCATGTCAGAAAGCAAAAAAATGCTGGACCTGAAAGGATCTTGAGGTCTGGGACATAGGCCTCCCTCCCATATCCTGTAGGGATAGATGACCAATGACAATATGGGCTTCCCTTTTGTCCAGATGTTACTTCTCTCTGCCTCATCTCTAAAATGACGAAATAAAGGGCACCTGGGTGTCTCAGTTGATTAAGCCTCTGACTCTTGGTTTTGGCTCAGGTCATGATCTCAGGTTCATGAGATTGAGCCCTGAGTAGGACTCCATGCTGGGTCTGGATATGGAGCCTGCTTAAGATTCATTCTCTCTCTCTCTCTCTCTCTCTCTCTCTCTCTCTCTCTCTCTCTCTCTCTCATTCTCTCTCACTCCCTCTGCCCCTCCCCTGCTCACGCACTCTCTGTCTCTAAAATAAATTAAAAAAAAGGGGGGGGAAATAATAATTCTTACTTCAGAGGGTTTTTGTAAGAGTTAAATAAGGTAATTCATATAAGGCACTTAGAAAAGTGTTTAATGTCAAATACTATGTGTCTATGTCTATATCTATCATCTTTGTACAGCCATGGAGGGAGAAACAGATGCCCAATAATGACTGATTGAACTTTTTTTTTCCAGCCAGGAAGGATGGGGTCGCAGAAGCAGAATTATGTAGTGATACATAGGCTATCAGTGTCCCGTAGGCATCTGTTTTCTTCTTCTACAATAATAGAATTCCTTATTTCTTTACATGGTTATTCCAAATAAAGACTGAATTTCCAAACGTTCATTAAGCCACATGTGGCCACATGACTACTCTTTGGTTATAGGATATGAAGGATAGTGATGTATGTGATCTAAGAGAGATGACCTTAAAAGGGAGGGGGCAGGGAATGCCTTTTACTCCTTCCAATCTGAGACTAAGATAAGGCTACTCCTCAGAATGAGATGAAGTTGGAAACCAACTGGAACCCAGTGAAATGTGGAGCCATTCTATCAGCCAAATCCATATGTTTATGTAAATGGGAAATAAATATCTGTCTTATTGAAGTTACTGTTATTCTTACACAGAAATGTAAGCTAAATCCTAACTACTAAAAGTAGATTTAAAGAAAATAATCAAATGAGATATTCCTTGCTTATTTAAATTTGTATATCAAAATTCTTCCCTATTAGCCTTGTATACCATGTTATGAGAGCCTTGAGGAAGAAGTGATGAATGTGCAATGGAGGAGGAGTTTATGAGTGAACTTAACTGGGTCTTGAAGGGTACATAGGAGTTTTCTAGGCAGAGGAGACAGGGCATTCCTAGCAAAGTGAACAGCTTGAACAAAGGGGTGAAAATAAACTGTACATTGTTTGAGTGAAATGAGAGCAATATGAATAGCCTGAGGTGACAGAATGGAGGAGGAGGGGGCAGGAAAGCCTGGTTGATACTCTACTGAATCAGGCTTTGTATGTCATGTTAATTTTTTTTTAATATTGTTCATTTTGTGCTTGGTTTTATTTTCCCATAGATAATTTTTTTTAATGTTTATTTATTTTTGAGACAGAGAGAGACAGAGCATGAACAGGGGAGGGTCAGAGAGAGAGGGAGACACAGAATCCGAAGCAGGCTCCAGGCTCCGAGCTGTCAGCACAGAGCCCGACGCGGGGCTCGAACTCACGGACCATGAGATCATGACCTGAGCTGAAGTCAGACGCTTAACTGACTGAGCCACCCAGGCACCCCCATAATAATTTTTTGTTAGTCAAGAAAGTGATACGATCAGAATTATCTTTTAGAGAATAACTGGTTGTAGTTTGGAGACCATAAAAGAAAGAAAAGGGCTGGAGCAACTGTAATGAGGTAACTGGCATAGAGTCAGGAAAGAAGGAGGAATTGAACCACAAGAACGAAAAGGAAGACAGTTAAAGGAGAGAAATCATTCAATCTGGTTATGAATTGTCATATCTACACAAAAGCTAAAAGCAAATTTTTATTCCAAGGTAAGCACACACAAAGGATTTCAAAGAATAAGGCATGATTTCTAAGGTCAGAAATGTCGTTAAGGAACTTCCCCTCTGTAGGGGAGGACAGAATTTACAAACATAGCTAACAACTGTAACCAGCCTTCCAAATGTCACCCTTCATTTCGAGTAATCTCAAGGAATGGCTGTTGCATCTGTTTTCAGGTCCCATGCCTTCTGTCCAAAGCTTCCTCTGCCTAAAAATGCTCTTTCCTTCCTTGTTTGGGGGTGTCCACCAACTGTTATTTTAAGACTCAGCTCAAGGTCACCAACTCTGTGAAGTCTTTCCTGATCTCTCTTTCCATCTCCAATGAATTAATAGTCCTTTGTGCCAAGTCCTAACAATTCTGCCCATGGTTATATCATAGTCTATTATACTTTATTACCCTACTGTCTATACGCTTGGTATACATCTCTTGCTATATTTACCATGTATTTCTCTTTAGTACACAGTGAGCTTCTTAAAGGTAGGAAGCATCTGGTTTTTCTTATTACCCATTATGTCTAATAAAGTCCTTGGTGTAGAGTAGGTGCTTAGTTGATAGTTGGGGAAAGTAAAGAATGGATGGATGTAACTTTGTTCAGGACTCAGTATAATTGTTTAGCAAAAAGGTTATGACTTACTCAGATCACTCACTTGCATAATTTAGGATAACCAGGTTTTGTGTCCTTGTGAATACTATTATTTAGTCAGAAAACATGAATTTTTTGGAGTGTTGCACTATTTGTTTTTTACTCTGTAGATATAAGTACAATGGTATTTCATAGGTGATATCTCATTTTTAAAATATTGGGAATATTAAAATTCATCTACTAGGCAAGATTTAAAGCTCTCAAAATCTACCCAATATATATTTTTGGAGGTAATATCCTGGAGCCACCCTCTTCAAGTTCTACTAAACCAATTAGTAGCTTTCTCAGAATCTGAGAAAGCTATAAGATAGAAAATAGCTAAAGCTATAAGATAGAAAATTAGAATTACCGATTCATCTCTTCCTTGTTAGGGTCCCCTTCTGAGTCAGAAGAAGAAACCCCTGGAAAAGTAAAAACAAGACATGAAATGTTTAAGATGATAATTTCTTAAACTAGTTCCTAGGCATTTGAAGACCTATAGGATTTTAGACCTAGAAAAGAACTCAGGGATTTCCTACACTAACACCCAATTTTATAGATGAGAAACAGACCCTAAGTAGTTGAAGGACTTGCTCAAGGTCACATGGCTAGTTAGTGACAGAGTTCAAATTAACTGGTCCAAATGCCAAGTGCTCTTGTGTATTAAACACCTGCTGATGTCTTTAACAGAGCAGACGTTTTATGCTGTCTGTAAATCCTCTTGCTCTTGGCCTACACAGATTAAATAAAAGGAGGGATTACACTGGATTCTAAACATTGTAGGTGTAGGTGGATACTCTTCCGTCCACCCCTAATATTAACAAGGCATACTTCATTTGGGAGTGGGGGTGTTTGAAGTTCTGTTGCCACAAATTAAAAAAATCAGTAGTCCAATCTCAGCACTGTTAGCAAAGCTTTGATCTCAGATTTCCTTTTCAAGATAGTGAATTCCAGCAAGATATAACTGAGCTAAATCTGGAGGTATTTATTGTATTCCAAAAATTGAGGATAAAAACATACAACACATTTCTACCATGCATTATTCATTTTTATCATTATTCATGCATCTATTTAATAAATGTTTATCAAATATCCACTATGTACTTGGTACTACATAAAGTATTACAGATATAAAAAAGAATGAGACAGTCCCAGTTTTACAATCTGGTTGGTGAATGAGCACTTACACCAAAATAATACAATGTTTAAGTGTTAAAACCAAGGCATACATAAGGTATTATAGATGATAAAAGTGCTAAAGAATGGTCCTCAGAAAAAACCCAGAGATGAGATAAAATGGAACAAAAATTTGGTAGATATATAAAGAAGACAAATTTATTTCTCCCCTAAAATTAGTCATGTAAGTTTGGCGTGGATGTAAATGCTTCTCTAATGCTCCCAAATGGTCTTCCTGCTTCTACCCTTGACTCTCTGAGGAATATTCTCAACGAGGAACCAGAGTGATCCCATTAAAAGCTAAGTCAGATTATGTCACATTTCTGCTCAGAATCCTCTACAGCTTCCCATCTCCCTCAAAGTAAAAGCCAAAGGCCTTATAATGACCTACAAAGGCCTATACAATCTTCTCACCTGCCTCCTCCCACCTCTACCCATCTGGAACTTCTGACTTCATCTGTTACTTTCTTCCATGTTTCCTCCATTTTGGCCATATTGGCTCATCTCTATATCTATACACAGACTCACTCCCTCCTCAGGGTTAGTGTACTTATTGATTTCTCTGCCTAGAGTGGTTTTCCCTTGACTATCCTTGTGGTTCACTCCCTCATTTCCCCAAGGTCTTCACTCATATGTCATCTGGTTAGTGAGGTCTTCCCTGACCACCCTATCTGTAGAGCTGAAGCCTACACACACACACACACACACACACACACACCCATATACACACAGACATACCCATACACATACCCATGCATGTGTGCATTCACACAAATATACATATGCATAGTTCCTATCTTCTTGCTTTCTGTTTTTTCCGTAGGGCTTATATATACTGTGAGATACAGAAAATATATCTGTTGGTCTCTGCTCCCAGTTCCCAGCATGGAGCTGCTAACACTTGTAATTTCCTAAGTTATGAGCATTTCTTGTTCTAATATCTGTCTTTGACCCCCACAGGGCTCCTAAAGTCTTATAAATTCCTGAGTGATTAGAGTGCAAGAGCATTTTTTGTTCTAATAAGGTGACTCTGGATGGCTCCTAAATGGGGGCTGGTCACCAGAAAGACTAAGCCATGATTAGAAGCTTGGAATTTTCATCCCTGTCCCCATCCTCCTGAGGAGGAAGAGGGCAGGAAATGGAGATAATAATTGATCATGCCTACATGGAGAAGCCTCCATAAAAATTCCAGTAGTACAAAGAGCTTCCAGGTTGGCAAATACATCCACACTGGGAGAGTGACACACCCCAACTCTATAGGGACAGAAGCTCGTGCACTCTGGACCTTCTCAGACCCCACCCTTTGTATCTCTTCATCTGGCTGTTCATTGTATCCTTTCTCATATCCTTTAATAGACTGGTGAATGAAAGTGTTTCCCTGAGTTCTATAAGCCACTCTAGCAAATTAATTGAACCCAAGGAGGGGATTGTGGAAACCTCTGATTTGTAATCAAATGAGACAGAAGTTGTGAGTAGCCTGGGGACCTCATACTTGTAATTGGCATCTGAAGTGAGGTAGGAGTAATCTTGTAGGACTAAGCTCTTAACCTGCTGAATCTGACACTATATCCAGGTAAATGGTGTTAGAACTGAGTTAAATTGTAGGACACTTAACCCCGCACACTACACACATGTTGGAATTTATTATCAGAACAATTTCATAAACATATCATATTACATACTTTATTCATTTATCTCATCTATTTTTTTGTCTCTTCCACTAGAGTGTAAATTCCATCTGTCCAAGAACCGTTGTCTATTTGGTTCACTACTATTGTCCCCACTGCCTAGAAGAGTGTGTGGTACAGTAGGCCCTCGATAACTATTTATTATAAATATATGTCTTACTAGTAAGGGCCATACTCTAAGAGCATTTTGTTTTACCTTCTATATAAATCTCAGCAGAGGTTGAATCTGTCCCATAGATGTTAGAAGCAAAGCAGGAATAGCGTCCTGTGTCTTCCTCAAAGGCTTCAGCAATGGTCAGTGAATGCAGATTTCCTGCCTGGGCGATATGAATGTCTGGCGAATTTTCAAGCTCCTTGCCTTCACAGTACCACCTGTGAGGAAGGGAATATTACACATGACTCAAGTGTGAAATTGCATTGCTGCTTCAGATGTTCCCTAAGAAGAAAATTGTGACAATTTAGAATCAGAACATTAAATGGTATTTAGAAAATGGCTCCTATTAAGAATTACACAACTGAGAGAAGATGGATTAGAAAGCAAATATAGCCAACCATAAGGAGCAGAGTCTTTGATGTGGAGCTTGGCTTCTCCTAAAAAGATGTATAGCTTTCTATACTATGCATTAAGTAAGTGCTACTTTGTTTATTTGGAGAGAATCTAAGATACTAAAAGATCATGACATTGGCATGTCTGAGTGGCTCAGTTGGTTAAGCATCTGACTCTTGATTTCAGTTCAGGTCACGATCTCATAGTTAGTGAGTTCGAGCCTCATGTTGGGCTCTATGTTGACAGCACAGAGCCTGCTTCGAATTCTTTTTCTCTCCTCGCCCCACCCCATCCCTCCTCTGTTTCTGCACGCGCTCTCTCTCAGAATAAATAAATAAACATTAAAAAAATTAAAAACAAATAAACAAAAATTTTTAAAAAGTTCATGAGGTTGAGTGTACTCATTCCCTACTATGAAATTGCATCTAACTTAGCTAAATGAAAATTATTTAGTTCAGTTACTTGAATCATCGGAGTAAAGAGGATGGGTCACATTCTTCAGTAGTGATCCAATTTTGACAAATGACCTAAGTTAAGTAAGTTTCTATAGGTTATGATATTTTATTTTGATTCTATATATTTGAAGTTAGAAATTTTTATTATAGTTTTTTTGGCTAAAAGTTTACATAAAATAATGTTTAAAATGTGGAGGTACATAGTAAGAGAAAAAGACATCAAAACTACACAAATAGGTAGGCCTGAGTGGTGCAGTCAGTTGAGTGTCCGACTCTTGATTTGGGGTCAGGTCATGATCCCAGGGTTGTAGGATCAAGCCCTGCGTTAGGCTCTGTGCTGTTTGTGATTCTCTCTGTCTCCCTCTGCCCCTCTCCCCTGTTCTCACTTTCTCTCTTTAAAATTAAAAAAAAAAAACACAACTACACAGAAATACAATATCTCATGTAACACGTTGGCAAAAGTCTAAACGTTTGATGACTCATCCATTGTTAGGAACGTAAAATGGTGCAGCCCTTATGAAATCAATACAGCAATATCTGCCAAAATTACAGATGCATTTATCTTTTGACCCAACAATCCCACTTGTGGGAATCTATCATATAGATACACTTGCATGCATACAAAATGACAAACATTCAGGTTACTAATTTAAATAGTGAAAGATTGGGGCACCTGAGTGGTTCAGTCAGTTAAGCATCTGACTCTTGGTTTCAGCTCAGGTCATGATCTCATGGTTTGTGAGCTTGAGCCTCATACTGGGCTCCACAATGACAGTGTGGAGTCTGCTTGGGATTCTCTGTCTCCCTCTGTCTCTACCCCTTCCCTGCTTGCTCTCTCTCTCTTTCAAAATAAATAAACATTTAAAAAAATTGTGAAAAGAGCGCCTGGGTGGCTCAGTCGGTTGAGTGTCCAACTTCAGCTCAGGTCATGATCTTGTGGTTTGTGAGTTCGAGCCCCGCGTTGGGCTCTGTGCTGACAGTTCAGAGCCTGGAGCCTGCTTCGGATTCTGTGTCTTCCTCTCTCTCTGCCCCTCCCCCACTCACGCTCTCTCTCTCTCTCTCTCTCCTTCAAAAATAAATAAACATTAAAAAAAATTTTTTTAATTGTGAAAGATTGGAAACCATCTAAGTGTCCATCCTTACATTTAGGAGACTCATGAAATAAACTATGGTACAGCCACATAATGGAACACTATGCAGCTGTAGAAAGAGTTGGAGAAAGATCACTATGCATTGATATGGAAAGAATTCCAAGATATATAGTTAAAAATTTAACAAGAAGCTACAGAATAGTGAATATGGAGTGTTTATGTAAAAAATGTGGGTTGTTATGGGTTGAATTATTTTCCCCCAAAGGCTGTGTTGAAGTCCTAAGCACCAGTATTTGGGAAAATGACCTTATTTGGAAATAGAGTCTTTGCAGACATAATCAAGTTACAATGAAATTACTAGGTTAGGCAGTAATCTAGCATGAAGGAGGTTCTTTAAGAAGAGGAAAACCCTATGAGAAGGCAGAGACACACAGAGAGAATGGCATGTGATGGCAGAGGCAGGGATTGGCATGATGCAGCTGCAGGTCAAGGAATGCCAGGGATTGACAGCCACCTCCATAAGCTGGAAGAGACAAGAAAGGAGTCTGCACAGAGTCTCAAAGAGAGCATGGCCCTGGTGACACTTTGGTTTTGGACTTCTAACCTCTAGAACTGTGAGAGTTTATTTCATCCAGTTTGTGGAACTTTGTTACAGTGGCCCGAGGAAACTAACACAGGGGGCAAAAATAAGATATAGTCATGTTGTTTGCATTTACATAAAGAAAACTGGAAAGATTGAAATGAAAATCAAAAGTGGTTCCCTATTGAGAATGAGGGGAAATAAGGTGGATGAAGACAGATAGGAGTGAGATATCTCAGTGTACCCCTTTTTATATTGTTTTCATTTTTTGAAATAATTATTAATTAACATCATAATAAAAAGTAGTTAGGTGGAGAGGTGTTACCATTATTCAGAAATTAAAGGAGTCCAGGCAATTGCTAATCTAGACTGTAATTCTAACCATTCAGTGTTTTAATCCCTCCCTCCAACCATGAATAAAGCAATTCCAAATCAAATTTGCCCATTCAACTACTTCTCAACAGTCAAGATTTTCTCTACTCTTTCATAAATATGTCATATTTACCTCAACATTCAAGTCTCTGCTCATGTTTTCCTATCTGAGATTCTCTTTTTCTGCTTTTCAGCTACTGCACATATACCTCATCTATCAGTTTGGCTCAGATATCACCTCCTTTACAGAAAACGTTTTACCATTGATTCTCAATGATTGTTATTTTTTCTAACTTCACTTAAAAAAAACCTGTACTATGTCATGCAAGACTTGATTATACACTGTCTTTTATTATTCTCTATTCTGGGGATTTGTCTTGTCCCACAAATGTCACTGGATTGTCAATTCTTTGAAGGTAAGTACAGTGCTTTATATGCTCTTGCAGCATGCACAGAGAATATAAAGTTTTCTGTGTTCTCTCCTTTGGCCATCTTATCCCATCCCATAGTTTCAATTAATCACCTCTATTTGGGATTACATCCAAATGTGCTTTTCCCAGCTCTGACTTCTAGATACCTTCTCCTGCCACTCTCCCTTCACTATGTTCCAACCACACTGGGATTTTTTTTTTTTCTACTCTGTGAACACATTAAACTATTCTCCATGTTAGAAGTTTTGTTCTTTCTGAAATCCTCTTCCCAAGATCTCTACAAAGATAGGTCCTTCTCATCCATTGAGGCCTCTGCTCAAGTGTTATCTTAACCTTAGAGAGGCCTTTCCTGACCCTCTTCCTAATGTAGCCACCTTAACCTCAGATACTCTATCATGCTACACTATTTTGTTATCTTTACAGTACTTATTATCTGAAACTCTTATATACTTGTTCACTTTGCCATTGTTTTATCCACTGTAAAGTCCATGACAGGACCTTATTAGTCTTATTCACCAATGCCCTGGTGCATGGTAGGTATTCAGAAAATAACTGTTGGATTTGTTGAAAGACCAAATGATGGAAAGGATTGATAGTTAATATTTTATAAGAATTTTATTACTAGCTTCATCAATTCTATGCCAGTTTTTGATCTCTTGTGACAGTAGCAGTATATGTCGTTGCTGAAATGGGTCCATAAATCTCCCAAGCCATCGATCTCAGTAATACCCTGAGGAGCTTGTATGAACTGATCCTCAGAGCATGTGTAGTTTAAATACAAACAGTGAGCATCCAGTCAAACTAGACGTATTAAGCACAT
Source organism: Neofelis nebulosa (assembly GCF_028018385.1). Lineage (NCBI taxonomy): Eukaryota > Metazoa > Chordata > Mammalia > Carnivora > Felidae > Neofelis > Neofelis nebulosa. The sequence continues at coordinate 33,890,519 of NC_080794.1, read as the reverse complement.
GTGTTTATCTTTACTCCCCTCTTGAAATGCCCCTAAAATGAGGATACAGGAATTTTTAAAAGGTATAAAAGTACAAGAACTAAAAGAATGAGAAGGGAGACAAGAGCAGACCTGAGACCCCACAAATTTCTGGAAGGTGGAAAGCAAATTGAGGAGCCGAGAGAGTTGAAAAATCTGAAAATCAAGTGCCTGTTTGGGGATGTCAATGAAAGAAGCCAATTTTTGCTGCAGAACCCTACCAAGTTTCAGAATTTGGAAATACAACTTTGGAGTGTGGAAACAGCCTAATAATGGGGAAAAGACACAGAGCTTAAAATAGGGTGACTGATTTCAAGTTTGGGAAATAAGCATTGAGATCCCCATGGCAGGTCACATCCTCTATTCTGAGCAGTAAGGGGATGCCCAGGGGTGAAGGCTGAGTCACTGGCTGCATAAGCACCTGCTTCATATTGGAACAAGGAGAAGGGATTCTGGAGAGATTTCTCTACAGAGAAACAAATAGGCCTTGTGGCTCAACTGAATGAAACAGAATATTTAGGAGACATTTTACAAATATATTGGAGAATTGAGACAAATTTGTGATAGGACTGCTGAACTAAGCACATAACAACAACAATGACAACAACAACAACAACAGCAACAACAAGACAGTAATCCACTCCAGCTTCAAAAAAAGAAAAAGGTTGTACAAGCAAGGAGACATCCATTTTACCCTACTTGTATTGTCAGTGAATAATACTTACCTAGTAACAACAAGGTAAACATGAAATATTTTTTAAAAACAACAGTGTGATATGATTATATAGAGACAACGAGGGGGAAAAGGTGCTGGGTTAGTAAAGACCAGACAAGAGTGGTGCAAGCATATTACAGTGGTTCTCAAAGTATAGTTCACTTTCTGCGAAGACAAAGCTACGTTTATATAATACTAAAATATTGTTTGCCTTTTCACTGTGTTGACATTTACACTGATGGTGCAAAAGCCACAGTGAGTAGAATTGCTGGTGTAGGCGCAAGTTAAGGCACTGCCAAAAGTTGACTTGTGGTCACTGTGTTTCTCAGTTCCACACTTGCAGTTAAAAAAAAATTCAGTTTCACTTACAAATGTCCTTGTTGAAGCAGTACAAATCATGCCCTTTATTAAATCTCAACATTGAGTTTACTTCTTTTCATCATTGTAGGTGGCGAAATGGGAAATAGCAGAAAGCATTACTACTGGATATGGAAGAGCACTGGTGTGATTTTTTTTGAGTTGAACTGAGCATTAAATGCATGAAACAATAGTTGAACTTGAAACAACTGGCAAATTATGATTATTCAGACCTGGGTATCTGGCAAATGTTTTCTCACAAATGAATGAAATAAGCCTGTTGTTTGCGGTGAAAAGATAACCAATACCCTTGTTGCCAATGAAAAAAAATATTGGAGCTTTCAAGGAAAAATTAAAGTTTTGAAAACTTGTATCTCTCGTCATAAATTTAGGGCTTCCCAATATATAAAGGCTTTTTGATGAAATCAAATGATGATATTAACAAGTGTGTTTTTTTAATATAAGATAATAAAATGTGTCAACATTCAGAAGATCGGCATTACTCATTTTCCAAATTACCAATGCATGGTATTATCTGTTCAAACTTCAGGATGGACAAAGGGTTTTAGTAAAGCGGAGTACAAAAGTTCATTGGTTAAAAAAACCCAAAAAACACCAACACAAAAGTTCACTGGTGTGGTTTCAGATTTCACACTGCAACTATGCTTTAAGAAACTACTGCTAACTGAATTTTGATGTAGTACCAAATAGGAATATCCATGTTACCTGAAAGGCTATTGAAATATTCCTCCTGTTTCCAATTACATATCTCCGTAAGACCAGATTTTAAAAGTTTACTTCAACCCAAACAACATATTACAACAAACTGAATGCAGATGCAAATATGAGACTCTAGCTGTCTTCTATTAAGCCAGACATTAAAGAGATTTGCAAAAAATGAACAACAATGTCACTCTTCTCACTAAAAAATTTTTTGAAAAGTTATTTTTCATAAAATTATTGTGATTTTTTATTTCTGAGAAGGGAATGAGGGGCAGAGAGAGAGGGAGACAGAGGATCCCAAGCAGGCTCTGTGCTGATGCGGGGCTGGATCCCACGACTGTGAAATCATGACCTGAGCCGAAATCAAGAGTTGGACGCTTGACCGACTGAGCCACTCAGGCACCCCTCAAAATTACTTACGTTTACATGTTCATTATTGTTATTTAAAAATGAATAAGAAACAACTATTTAAAAAATTTCTGTTTTATTTCTAATATGATAAATATAGATGTAACTTATAAACACAAAACCTCTTTTGGGCCTCAATAACTTTTAAGATTGTAAAGGGGTCCTGAGAACAAAAAAATTGAAAACTACTGGCATTTTATTTAGAAATCTAGAGGTAAATAAATAGGAAACTGCAAAGCGAGTTGAAATGGTTCTATTCTTTAATATTGTTTGACTTTTTAAGCAATGTACCTGTATTAATTTGACAAAGCAAATAGAAATAACTATTCAAAACAAATAAACAAATATCTTCCCTTATATAAACATTATAAGGTTATCTCATTTCTTTAGTTAATGTTGTTCTTCCTTACCAAAGTGAGAGTGGAAACATCTAGAGCAATTGGACAGCCAGAAGTCAATAAGTGAAATGATTCAAATACCCAAACTCCCTGTCAGAAACGTTTTTGTTCTTACTCAGATGGCAGGATAGCTTCAGCCAGTCCCACAGAACAATCAGTAACCGTCACTCTGACTTTAATACCATGACCCACTCAGAAATAATGTGCCGGTCAGGATGCCTTCAAAAAAGTATTAAAATTTACTTGGCTATCCTGAAGACTTCTGAGGGTAAGAAGGAAACACACTATCTTCAAACATCTATCCATGTTAGGGAATGTTTTCACAGAAATGCCCTGCCCAAGGTGCACGTTTTAGAATGCCAAATCCTCATGACACTTACAGAAGGACAGGAGTGCCAGACGTGATTCATGGCTTAACAGAAATGAGTCAGTGATCTGGGAAAATAAGGCAGGTCCAAATGAAAAAGAAGGACCCAGTTTTAAAGCACTAAGCGTAGCTTGCCAGATCTGCTAATTTGGCTAGCTACCAAGCCTCGGAATGAAAACGCTGAAGAGACACGTTTTCAGATTTAACTGGATTTTTGGTTACTGCTGTTAGGTTACTATTTTATCAAAAATATGGCTTGGATAAATGTTATGACTCATTGCTTTAGCACATTAATGACTTTGAAACGTAATTTGCATGTGTTATTCTGACTCACCAGCAATAATGCTCATTAAAAGAATGATTACTCAGAACATTTCTTTAGCCCTGCCCCAGCCCTTCCAATGTCCCTGTCCTACCTCCTATAATTCCCTTTTCATGTTTGTTTCCTTTACTTATAATTATACATTGATTTGTAGGTTTGTTTGTTTAATATTGCTCTCCCTTACTGCTCTCCCTTACTATGGTAAACACCATAGGGCAGAGATAGTCATGTTTGTTTTGTTTATCATTTGTTTACCTGGTTCCTAGCACAGTGTATGGCACATCACAGCTATTCCAAAAAAATGTTTGCTGTATGGATGTTAAATGAATAAATTCAAATTAGGATTATTATAGCCTCAAGTCTGTTTTGTTTTCATTTTTCAAGAAGGCTTGGGGGCTAGAAAATAACTTTCTTTGAATTGCCGTAAACCAGCTTTGCCTAACAATGCCTGATCTCTTATGTGAAGTGTACAGGGCCTAAAATAGACAATAGGTAGTATGTTTACTTCATGACATCCTCAGCTCTCTCCATGCATCAGAGTGACTCTTCCCTAGACAGACTTCATTGGACTCTGGAATATATGGGACAATAAGATAATTGTAGACGTTTCCTAACAAAACTCCAAGTTTTGTTGGATTTTGTGACACAAACTGATGTTTTGTATGTCCTGTTTGCTACTGAGTTAACAAATTTAAGTGTTTATGACCAATGGCTGTATTTCAGTAATTGGGAGTACAAGGGGAGGATATGTTTATGCTTGAAATTTTATTAAAATTTATTTAAGTTCTTCCAGGTGGAAAATTCTTGGTAACTTAAGAAAAACATAAATAAGCAGTTGATTAACATCAAGATATCAAGACCACTTCTTACCACATAACCAATTTTAATAATAAAAGTGAGGATTGGGGTGCCTGGGTGGCTCAGTTGGCTGGGCGACCAACTTTGGCTCAGGTCATGATCTCGCAGTTCCTGAGTTCAAGCCCCACGTCAGGCTCTGTGCAGACAGCTCAGAGCCTGGAGCCTGCTTCAGATTCTGTGTCTCCCTCTCTCTATGCCCCTCCCCTGCTCATGCTCTGTCTCTCTCTCTCTCTCTCAGAAATAAATATTTAAAAAATTAGAAAAAATAAAAGTGAGGATTAATAAAGTGAAAATGAACACAAACCCTAAAATAATTTTTTAAAGGACTACATTACTTTGGACAGGGCTGACTAGAGACTTTTTATTGTCTCCTTCTAGAATTCTTACCTTTTCTTTCTCTCATAGTACTTATTACTACATTACTATACAATTTACTTATTTATTGAATTTACTGTTTATCATCTATATCCCTCATGTCAAGTAGAATAGAATTTGGCAGGAAACTTTGTTTTATTTACTAATGAATTTCAACTGCCTGGAATAGTTCCTGATGTATAGTGAGTGCTGAATGAATTTTTATTGAATGAACGAACAAATGAACATATTGAATTTTCTAGTTCTGTTGATGCAAGGTACTTGAATCTTTCTACTGTTATATATTTTAAAGTATCATTTTTTTCCCCTTTCTTCTGTTGACTATGCTAAAATTTTGTTCAGAAGAAATTCTTCTATTTGTTGAAATTGGGACCACTCTGATGGTGTTGATTTTGTTTATCCTAAGAATTCAAGTTTGGCTTAACATTATGAAATCACTATTCTTTATCAAAAGAATAAAGGGGAAAAGTCAGATAATGATCTCAATAGACGCAGAAAAATGTTTTATAAAATCCAACATCCATTCATGATTTTAAAAAACCTTAATTTTCCTAAACAAAAGAAACTTAAAACAAAATCTTATGTAGTGGTGAAAAATGGAAAGTATTCCCTTTAAGATTATAAATAAGAATACCCAGTGTCACCATTTCTTTTTAACATTGTAGAGAAGGGCTTAGCTAATTCCATAAGTCAAGAAAATGAAATATAAGACACAAGATTGGAAAGGAAGAATGCCCCCTCCCCCCAAAATTTATAGAAAATCTCTAGAATGTAGCAAGTTTACATTGGTTAGAAAACCAATGTACAAAGTCGATTGCATATCTATATATAACAAATATAGAATCTAGTTTTTTAAAAACCTACCACTTATACATCATGAAAATGAGGTACTTATCAATAAATCTAGCCAAGGATTTGTAAGACTCAGAGAAAAAATTATTCAGGCTTAATATTAGGTAACCTAAATAGATGGAGAAATATACTATACTATGATCCTGAATATGAAGCCTCAATATTTTAAAGATGTCAAATTCTTCCTAAATTGGTCTCCAGATTCAATGCAATCCCCAAAATCTTAATAAATTAAAAAAATTCTTATGGAATTTGAAAAGATGATTCTAAAATTTATATTGTAGAGCAAAAGGTCAAAAAGAGCTAAAAATTCTTAAAATGAAAAGGCTGGAAATAAAAATGATGAAAAGTCTATTGCAATGAAGTAAATAAACCACAGAAAAAGAATAGAAAGCCCTGAGCTAGCTCCACATGTTTATGGAATTTTGACCTACGATGGAGCTGGCATTATAGATTAGTGGGGGGACGATATACTTTTCAATAAACTAGAGATTAAACAGTTGGTTATCCAATCTAAAAATAAAAATAATTAATAAAAATAACCTAAAAATAATCTGAAATGGATTCTCTTCTTCATACCATACACAAAATCACCTTTAAATGGATTAAAAACTTAAATGTGAAATACATGATTATAAAACTTTAGAAGACAATATATAAGAATATCTTACTTTGAGGTTAGAAAAAAATTTTTTTTAAATTTTTTAATGTTTATTTTTGAGAGAGAGACAGACAGACAGAGAGTGAATGGGAGAGGGGCAGAGAGAGAGAGGGAGAGAGACACAGAATCTGAAACAGACTTTAGGTTCTGAGCTGTCAGCACAGAGCCCAATGAGGGACTCCAATTCAGGAATAGCGAGATCATGACCTAGGCTGAAGTTGGACGCTTAACCAACTGAGTCACCCATGCGCCACTTAGGAAAAATTTCTTAAGCTAGCATACTATAAAAACCAAAGCCACAGGGGCACCTAGGTGGCTCAGTTGATTGAGTGTCTGACGTTGGCTCAGGTCATGATCTCACAGTCAGTGGCTTCAAGCCCTGAGTTGGCTTTGCGCTGACAGTATGGAGCCTGCTTCAGATTCTCTTTTTTCTCTCTCTCTCCACCCCTCCCCTGTTCTCTCTCTCTCTTTCAAAAATAAACATTAGAAAACCATAAGAAATGTAATTAATTTTATACTAAAGTTAAAAATATCTAATTATGAAAGATACCATAGAGAAAAGAAAAAGGCCAGTCAAACCCAGAGAGGATGTTTTCATAACACATATGACATATGATTAGTATCTTAATCAGATTTTTTAAAAGTCTTACAAGTCAATAAGAAAAAACAAACAAACAAATTGATAGAAACATGAAAGATATAAAGAGGCCCTTCGTCCAAAATGAAGAAATCAGGAGACTATAGATGCTGGAGAGGATGTGGAGAGACGGGAACCCTCTTGCACTGTTGGTGGGAATGCAAATTGGTGCAGCCACTCTGGAAAGCAGTGTGGAGGTTCCTCAGAAAATTAAAAATAGACCTACCCTATGACCCAGCAATAGCACTGCTAGGAATTTATCCAAGGGATACAGGAGTACTGATGCATAGGGGCACTTGTACCCCAATGTTTATAGCAGCACTCTCAACAATAGCCAAATTATGGAAAGAGCCTAAATGTCCATCAACTGATGAATGGATAAAGAAATTGTGGTTTATATACACAATGGAATACTACGTGGCAATGAGAAAAAATGAAATATGGCCTTTTGTAGCAACGTGGATGGAACTGGAGAGTGTGATGCTAAGTGAAATAAGCCATACAGAGAAAGACAGATACCATATGGTTTCACTCTTATGTGGATCCTGAGAAACGTAACAGAAACCCATGGGGGAGGGGAAGGGAAAAAAAAAAAAAAAAAAAAAGAGGTTAGAGTGGGAGAGAGCCAAAGCATAAGAGACTGTTAAAAACTGAGAACAAACTGAGGGTTGATGGGGGGGTGGGAGGGAGGGCAGGGTGGGTGATGGGTATTGAGGAGGGCACCTTTTGGGATGAGCACTGGGTGTTGTATGGAAACCAATTTGACAGTAAATTTCATATATTAAAAAATAAATAAATAAATAAAAAATAAAAATAAAAAAAAATAAAGAGGCCCTTCGTAGAAGTGAACACTGAATGGTCAATAGACATGCTTTTAAAAATCTCAACTTCATTAAAACCTGTGGAAATGAAAATGAAAATTACAATATACCATTTCATACCTATCCGACTGGCAAAAATTTAAGTCTGATAATACGCATATTGTCAATGATGTAGGACAACCAGAACTGTTATGCGATGTTGGTGGGAATGTAAGTTGAAACAATTCTTTTGAAAAAAATTTGGTATTACTATGAAGTTGTTGTACATATTCCACCAGCAATTCCATGCCTAGACACACTCATGCACCAGGAGAATATATTAGAGTGTTTATAATAACATTGTTCATATCAGGAAAAATTGTACATCAATAATACAATCTTCTAGCCTTACAGTAAAATGCTATATAGTGATGAAAATGAGTGAATTAGAGTTACATGCAATATCATGGATATAGTTTTTAGAGAAAAGATTCAAACAGCAGAAGAATATGTATGTTACAATTCCACTTACATAAAAAATACATGTGAATTTCACTAAGATTACTTTTTAAAGCTGTTTATTATAGAAATTTTCAAACAACACAAGTAGAGACGCTGTATAATGAACCACCATACACATATCACTTAGCTTCAACAAATTATCAACAAACGGCAAATGTGTTTCTTTTATATTCTCCATTTTTTCCTGCCTTGAATTATTTTAATGGAAGTCTAGGATTTTGTGTCATTCACCTGTAAATACTTCCATATCAATATTATATAGAGACATAAAGATATGTTGTAAACTACGAAGAAAAACCATTAAGAAAAATTTAAAGAGAGGGGTGCCTGGGTGGCTTAGTCAGTTAAGCATTGACTCTTGATTTTGGCTCAGGTCATGATCTCATGGTTTGTGGGATCGAGCCCCACATCAGGCTCTGCACTGACAGCGCAGAGCCTGCTTGCGATTCTCTGTCTCTCTATCTCTGCTCCTCCCCGGCTCGCTCTCTCTCTTTCTCTCTCTCTCTCAAAAATAAATAAATAAACATTAAAAAAAGGAAAAATCTAAAGAGAAAACACAAGATTTGATCTCATGGTTATTCTGAGATGGGAGGAAGGGACAGCATTAGGAAGACAGTGGTCTTAAAAATAATGGATATGTGGACACATAGACATCTATGCTATTATTCTTATATTATGCACATATATGTATGTAAATATTCTTCAGTATCTATTCAAAATATACTTTAGAAAACAATTCAGACAATTCAGTCTGGTGATCTTTGTCCACTCTGGGAGTGTATATGAAGTCAAGAGACTGATTAAAGAAAGTTGGTAGGCAAGTAGCAAGGACTTGGAGAGTTTCTGGAGTTTGTGGGGATAGAGAATTTATACCAAACTCTTGCCTCAAAAACATTTAAGGTGAAAGGATATTTAGTATTGCCCAAGAGGGAAGGACAAGGAGAGAGGACTTCAGTGGAAGGAGCCTAAATTTCCAAAGTTTACAAGGGCAAAGATGTCTTCCCATGGGCCAAGTGGACACCACAGAAATTAGCCTGGTTTTCCACCTCAGAACAGATCTTGCCTCAAAGCACCACCAACTAAGGTGAGGTGACTACAATAGAAGTCTGTGAGGAGTGTACTGTTGGAATAAGAACTGAGAAGCAGGTGCTAAAGTGTTACCAAAGAATGCAACATGGGGAAGGTCCCTCCTAGTAAGGATGCCTCTGAAGAAATTGCAAAAATTCTCAGCACGGAGACAAACAGCAGTTTGTTAAAACACAGATGTCTAGGCCTCACTTTCGGAGATCCTGATTCAGTAGGTATAAGGTGGAATCTGCGAATTTGCATATTCACTGAGGTCTCAGATCATGCTGACCCAAAGTGTTCTAGGAGGCTCTCAAAATGTCACCTCTGCCCTTCTCTGGACTTATCCCAAACCATTTCCTCTTCTCTCTTTATGTTCTAGGGATACCAGTTCTTTTAATTCATTAAAGTCAACAACGGTCTTACAAACTCAAGGCCTCCAAATTTGCTATTCCTTCACCCTGAAACACTTTCCCCAAACCCCACTTTGCTGAGCTAACTCCCAGGGATCTTTTATTTCTGAGCTTAAATATCACCTTTTAAGAAAACCTTTCACAGCCTACCCATAAGGTTTTGTGCCTTCACTATATGCACCATCCTTTATAACATTTATCATAATTGTAATTATATAATAATTTTGGTGAATTTTTGTTTATTGTTTGTATAACAGTATATGGCACACTGTAGGCATTTAGTATTGGTTGGATAAATGAGTGAACGAAGGCATCTAGATTTTCCCAAAAGGTAGAAGAAAAAGCCCCTAAATAATGTAATATTTCAAAATATTTTTATATTTTTTCACTATGTATCATATATAATTATTTCTAATAATATTTTTGTATTTCCCCTGAATCATTTAAAATATCCTTTGTCTTTATAACTAATTTATTTTCTGAGCACATCACTTGCAGGCCAAGGTCCAGAAGTAGCAATAGGAAAACGAAACAGCCAAAGCAGGCACTGACATCTATAAAGGGTAAATTTGTGTTGCTTCAGAAGGTTGTGTACAAGCAACCATACTTAGTGTGACGCAGCTGTACATTCCTGGGAAAAGAATTTGAAGTCAGGATACAAAAAGGGATCATGGCCATTTGCTGTGAATTCCTGCAGACTCTTTCATCTGTGCGTAATGTATGAATGTATTTCATTTTCTAAGACAACTCCTCCAATGAAGCTATGTCCAAAATTAAGCTTTCAAAAACACTACCTTCAGTGATATAGGATCTCACCTCTACAGAACAAGATAATTTCTGCCCAATTAACTTGGAAATCAACAAATATACCAAAGATGATTTTTCAATTTGCTAAACCAGAGTTATAAGAACATGGAAAAAATGCTGATTACACAGATACAAGGTTAGACCTCAGTTGCCAGATATACTTGAACATTTTCTTGCAAAAATGAAAAGGATATTATTCTCCTTGACTGTCATATTCCCATATGGTAAACTGAAATGTCTCATTATTATTTAAATGCATTTTTAAGGAATTCTCTGGATCAAAATCTGTGCCCCTGGATTCTGTGTAGACGACTCAGGAGTTCCAGGCTTCTTCCATCCCAATGCTTTTCAATTTCAAAAGCTCTAATTTTATCTTTCAAAAATATGTGTTTGTAGGGGCACCTGGGTGGCTCAGTAGGTTAAGCCTCCAACTTTGGCTCAGGGCATGATCTCAGGGCTTGTGGGTTCGAGCCCCGTGTTGGGCTCTGTGCTGACAGCTCAGAGCCTGGAGCTGCTTCGGATTCTGTGCCTCCATCTCTCTCTGCCCCAACCCCACTCACACTCTGTCTCTCTGTCTCTCTGTCTCTCTCTCTCAAAAATAAATAAAAGTTAAAAAAAATTTTTAACAGAGACAGAACACGAGTGGGGGAGGGGCAGAGAGGCGGAGAGACACAAAATTCCCAGCAGGCTCCAGGCTCTGAGCTGTCAGCACAGAGCTCGATGTGGGGCTCAAACCCAGAAACCGTGAGATCATGACCTGAGCAAAGTCGGACGCTTAACCGACTGAGTCACCCAGGCTCCCCCCCGCCACCCAAATTTTTTAAAATATGTGTTTGTGTGTGTGTGTGTGTGTGTGTGTGTGTGTGTGTGTGTGTTGGAATAACATGTAACAGATTCATTGTGGGGAGAAAAGTGGGAGGAGGAGTTACTGCTAGAAGAAGATTGGAAAACACTACTCCAGTCTGGCACTAGTGGAAGTTAGTTCCAAGTGTTACCTGCTTATATATAGTCCCTTTGTAATTACAGAGATATTGTGTCCAGATTTCCCAGTGTCCAGGTCATTCCTTGGAATGTCTCCAGTTCCACTACCCTCCCATTTGACCTTCAGTCCTGCATTTCCAGCTGCCTATTTGGATATCATCTCTCAGTCTCCTCATACTCAAATTATTAACCTCCGCCATAAATCAGCCACCTCTTCCATTTTCTTAGCCCTTGCCAATGACCCCATTATAATCTCAGGTACCCGTCTTCAAGCACGTGGAGTAGCATTTTTTACTCATCCTTCCTATCCAGTAGTCACCAAGTTTGGTTTTATTTCTTTTCTTCTAAATCTTGCTCGCTTGCATTTTTCTCTGCTTTCCCGTTGCCCCCATTCAAATCTGATCAGAGCATCTGATGCCTGGGCTACCTTCCTCAGCTTCCTAATTGGCCTCTTGACTCCATTCTTTTCAAGTCTAACTCATTCTTCCAGACTAATGCTACTTAAATGCCCCCTTTCATCTTGGTACTTCCCTATACATAACATTAAATCGTTTCCAGGCAGTTTTGAAACCAAATCTGAACTATTCTGCTTTGCTTTCAAGGTTCTGCAAAATCATCTGGCTCTACTCTCTTTTCAAATTAGGTCAGTCTCCTCCCTGTCATATAAAAATATTACTACTCCAGCATCGGTGCCTTTATGTAAACATGTTAAGTTGACCTGGCCTAAAAGGACCCATCCCTCTGCCTACTTCTTCGATCTTCCTCTCATCTTTGCTCATCTGTTACCCATGTTCTTCACATAGTCAAGTACTTGCAGTTGCTTGAAAACACTTGTCTCTAGGCCTTTGCACTTGCTTCCTCCTCCACTGATGGTCTCCTCAAACTAAAGAGACACCTCCTGTGTGAATGCTTCCTTTATCCTGCACTCCAGGCAAAATAATCACATCTTCCTTGAAGCCTCTATGGCATTCTACACATACTTCTGTCATAGACTTTATCACACAATATTGCAATGTTTTGATTACATGGTTGCCCGATTGCTCTTTTAGATTGTGAGCTACCCTCTCAGAATAGTTTTAGACTTGGTTTCAAAACAAGGTCCTTGACCTCCCGTAGCTCACAGTTGTTTTGTACTCCCAGTGAGTCACTTTAGTAATTCAATAGGTATTTGTTGAATGAATGAATAAATGAGTAGATTTCTTCCTAAATCCTCTCGCTCCTTCTCACCTTAGATGTCTGAAGCCTTCTTTGATCTTTCTAGTCTTCCATCCCTTCTCTGAAGCCTGATAGTTCTTATGGTTTCTTACTGTAAACATTTGGATGATCTTTTAAAACTGAATCACAAGCTCCTTGAGGGCAGGGACAAATCTTATATTGTCTCTGTCATTGCAGTGAACACAGTGCGGAGCACATAGTAAAAGCTAAATATATATTTTTCCAATTACAGTCATATAAATTGTGGACTTAGGAAAATAATGATTGCTAGTAGCTAACCTGGAAAATTCTAAACTTTTTTCAATATAATTGCAGTCATACAATGAAGTACTAATTCATTCGGAAACTATTTAGTGAATACCTAGGAATTTCCCGGCACCAAACCAGTGGTTGAGATACAGGCATGAATTCAATCAGTAAGAAAATTCTTCCAGGTAAAACTAGTATTGCTACATAGAAGCTGTGTACATTTTTTTTCACTTTTAAGTTTGTAAATTTGTAATTGGTTAAGTAGTTTTTGAGTGACTGCCAGATAACTTTGTTTTTTGGGGAATGGGTATCTTATAATTCTTCCTGGCTGATTTTTCTCACGGGAGCACTGAATTCTTTTTTTTGTATCTGAGATTGTCATGGTCAAGAAAGAGGGAGAATCAGTTCTGAATGATCTGGTCTAGTTTTTTTGGTTTTTTTTTTTGTTTTTTTTTTTTTTTGGTCCAACCCATGTTCAAAAAGTAGTGGGTTTAACAGAAAAGTAAGTTGTACATGTACTCTAACTTGAATGCTCCCCAGCTTACTTAGGCCAACCAGATGTCACTGAGTAGTTTCTATCATGGTGCTGTGATGACATCTGACCAGCATTACCAACCAGAATCCTAGAGAGTGTCATCAGGCATGCTTAGGGTAGAAAGGTAGATACTGCTCTGTGTGGTACAATTTCAACCCTTTGCCATATCTTAGGTCAAATGATTCACTCCTGATTTAAATCTAAATTTAGTTTCTTGTTTTCCTGTTTCTTTATGCATTAGTTTACTTAAAATTTCTCAGTGACTACTAAGGGTCTGAAACTGTGCTTGGTGCTCAAGATACACAGAAGAACCACTGCCCTCAAGGAGGTCATTTGGATAACTGGATAGTAGTGTATACACCATTGTAGAAATAATATTTAATATTGCCTTATGTTGCCTTTGAAAAGCAAAATTCAGTATATGAACACATCTTTGGACTAGAATCTCTTGAATCAATATGCAAATACGAATAAAACTATTATTAATACTATTACTGTCCCATAATACCTATAATATGAATACTGTGTAAGAAAAAGACAAGGCCCTGTTTACACACCTAGACTAAATGTTAAATAGTAATTAAGTCATATTCTACTAGTAAATAAATGGTTAGGAAGGCAAAGTGACTGTTACAGGATTCTAAATACCAGTAATTCTCTACAAAAGCAATACACATAAAGCAGTTTATTCATATATTATTACATTATAATATTAGGGTTTGCAAATATCACCTTGGGTTTTGTGGGGCCTGAAGGTCATAAATGTGGAAGATCCCCTTAAAAAATAAAATAAAATTAGACCACAAAGTTAGGAAACGCTTATGCGAATGAGGAGCCCTGAAGCTTAAGCTTCATTTGCTTCAAAGAAAAGCTAACTGGTAGGCACATAAAAGATTAATATCCTCTCTACTCATCAGTCATATTAGGGAAAGACTTGGACTTTAAGGAGAATAATGTTCATTAAGCTGATATCAAAAAGTTTATAATAAATACAATACATGTAAAATGAATCTTTCAATTGATCTTACTAGGCCAAAGCCTTATTCTATCTTTATTTTATTAATCTTTATTCTATTATTTGGCTTTCTTTAAAGTTAAAAAAATGCCACAGGTATTCATTGAGTATAGATCTTAAATACTTTCTTTTTTTAAGCTTCAGGCTATAGACCTGCGCTATCCAATACCATAGTCACTGGCCACATGTGGTATTGGGCACTTGAAATGTGGCTGGTGCAACCAAGCCTGAATTTCAAATTATATTTAATTTTAATTAAATTTAAAAACTGATACTGAATTCCACTGTTAGGAAATTTTGAACTATGTTTGGAACAACTTGGGTATGTCAAGCTACTTTTTCAACTATAAGTGTTACTAAATCTAGATGCAGATTAAGTATTTCCTAGGAAAATTTAGCAGTCAAATTGAGATGTGCTGTTTATAAGTGTAGAACTCACACTGGATTTTAAAACTCTAGTATGCCAAAAATAAGGTGAAATATTGTATTAATAATTTTTATATTGATTACCTGTTGAAATCATAATATTTTAATATGGTGGTTAAATAATACATAATTATAAAGTTAATTCCACCTGGTTCGTTTTATTTTTTGGAAATCTGGCTACTAGAAAGTTTTAAATTGCACATATGGCTGATATTATATTTCTATTGGAGAGTGCTACGTTAGACTCTTTTTCTCAAAAGGAGTGTATAATTTTTGAAACCACATACTTAAAAGATAGACGTAGGAGGATCCAGGTGGATGGAAAGCAATTACCAAGCATTACTAATGGGACATTTTTACCTTACTTGAGGTGGTGGAATTCCTACCACTATGCAATCCAACTGTACTCTGGTTCCTTCTGGAACTTCTCTGCTCCGTAACTTTTGAGTGAACCGGGGAGGTTGCCCCAGAGGTTCTTCATAGTACAAAGATGAAGGTGAAGACCCAGGGGTGGTGTCTCCACCAGCTGCCTCACTGGCAGCCAGCTCAGCTTCGCGCCTCTTAGCTTCCTGCCGTTCAAGGGCGTGATTCACTTCATTATCCCTAGTATCTGCAGGGATAGGGATGGGAACAGAAGATCTTTCTCTTCTTTCTGAGATATCTGATAAACTGGAGCTATTTTCCTGCATAAGTTTGTTTTGAGATTCCAATTTACTCTTGTGGTTTTTGCAGGCACGAGGTCTAATCCTTTTGGAGCTATGGGCTTTGAAAAGGGAAGACAGCTCTTCAATGAAATCGGCAGCCTTATTTAAGAATACTTTTTTGGACTGGGTTTCAGAACTATACTGTGGCCTTTTTGCCTCCTGGGAGCTCTCTCTAGAGCTAGTAGAACCTTGAGAGTTATCCTGACAGCAGTTGGGGTCAAAACTTGATTTAGGTGAGTGTTTCATTTGATCAGATGAAAGGCGTTTTCTAGCTTGAGCATCATCTGCTTTCTCCAAAGGGTCATGATTGATGGCCAATCTTGCCAGATTGACACTTTCATCTAATTCCTCTTGGCTCAGGAAGGCTGAAAGATCTGGAAGGTCATCTTGGCCTCCTCCTCCTTCAGCAGCTCCAGAAGGATTGCCAAAATGGAAAGGGTTGGAGGAAGGTTCTGCTCGACTCCTTTCATTGTTTCCCCGGTGTCTAGTTTCTGCTAAATAACTCTCTCTTAGAAGCTGAGATATGGAAGTAGAAGCTTCTACGCTGTCGTCTTGCATGCTGTTACAAATAATAACAAGAACAGAACTTTCAGTCATTTCTAAAGAATAACAAGTCTATGTTTATTAGAGCATGATGGATTCTTAAGAACTTAAAGTTTGAAATAAAAAATTGCCTAATTTTGATACTTCTACAAAATTTCCATTGAAGACTTAAAGATTAACCTCAAATTGTAATATGAAGAAGAACTGAATGAGATTTCCCTGTAATATAAAATAAAAGCATGGGTGATAAGCACTGAATTAAATTCTTTAACACAAGTTCAGTTGTGAAAGCTATAATGTAACTATAGTGAGATTAAATGCAATCTCTAAGCATAATTTTGATACCATCTGTAAAGGGCTTGTAGTTATAAAGACCTTTCATACACAGAGATTTGCTCCTTTACCTTGAATGTAATAAAATAATAAAAATGAAAAAGTTTTTCATTTAATTCAGAAAAAACCCTACATAAACTGATATTATCTCCTATTGCTTCAAGACTTTTTCATTCAGCTTCACCCACACTGGTTTCTTATCATTTCTTAAATATTCTAAAGTCACATCTGAAATGCCTCACAGCATTTGTACTTGCTGTCACGTATACCTGGAATGCTCTTTTTGACAATGTTATATGACTCATTTCTCACTTCCTTAAATTACCTGGTCATCTATTTTCTCCTCCGTGATTCCTTCTTTATGACTCAACATAAGGTGGCAATCTCCTTCTAGCCTATACTTTTTACCCAGTTTAGTTTTCTCAGTACCAGCTAACTCTATGAGAAATCTTACGCGCACATTTTAAAAAATGTTTATTTATTTATTTTGAGAGAGAGAACGCAAGCAGAGGGGGAGGGAGAGAGAATCCCAAACAGGCTCCATGTTGTCAGTTCAGAGCCCAACTTGGGGCTCAATCTCACAAACCATGAGATCATGAGCTGAGCTGAAATCACGAGTCAGAAGCTTAACCAACTGAGCCTCCCAGGAGCCTCTCTGCAGGCACATTTTTTTAGCAGCTTGTCATTTTCCTTTTACTACTAGAATGTAATGTCCACCAACATAAGGAATTTGATCCCAATAAATGTTTAGTGAATAAATTCTTCTTTGAAATGGAAAAAAAAGATACTGACAACATAATCTTATTTACTTACCGAAGATATAAATTTGACATAGTTCGTGAATATAAATAATGTTTTTGTTTTTTGACTAGAGACAAGTTGTTTAAGTTCAATATTGTTTATAGGTTCAATCTGCTCTTGAAAAGTATAATGATTTAGCCTTTTCAAATAAGGTATAATTAATTTAATTTCTACAAAGATAGGAATTAGAGCCTAGGTTTAAAAAAAGTCTCTCATATTAACATTGGTGAAGAGGGGTTATAGGAAACAGGGAAATGAAGTGCAAGACAGGACAACCTATACTACATTTCACTGTATACCCTTTCCTCACTTTTGAGTTTTAATTATATGAGGATATTACTGATTCAAAAAATAAATAATTTTTAAAATATTAAGAAAATACTACCATAACTTTAGTTCAAAGCCCCCTGGACTAGAGAGTTTGGTAATGCAAAGCAATTTTATATTAATTAACCTTTTATCATTTATTTATTCACACATTTGCTAGAGGGATGGCAAACTTGTGACCCGTAGACTGTTACTCCTCTTTCTTTCCTTAAATGATACAGCTAACAGATTACAGTGCTCTTCCCATTGATCTTGACTGTCTTAACACTCCACTTCTTCAGCCACCACTAATCAATCAGAGATGGTAATAGAGCTGAAGGTTGTTTGCCATTCTTGGCTACTATGTTCTAGGCCTTATGCTGGGAAGATGGAAAGGAAAGTAATCCTTCCTCTTAGGCTTTATGATTCTATCACAAAACTTGTTTTGGTTCACTCCTTTCCCTTACATGATAGCCTCACTTTACATCACAAAGAAGGCTTCCTAGGAACTGTTCTAGTTCTCAAACTTTAGAGTGCTGTCCTAAACTAACCTCTAAATTGGCAAAGTAAGCAGTCACCTTGAGAGGGCAATTAGAGATGGCTAAAGAGATCACAAACAGCAAAATATTTTCCCACATACTTGTTACTGCCTGAAATTGCCACTACTGGAGTCATTTGTTTGGGTGAAGTCTATTGTGCCTTAAAAAAAGATGAACTGAAAATGCAAAGGTGTTGGATGGGTGCAAAGATTTATCTACAAAGATATTCATCACAGTATAGATGATAATATTAAAAAATTGAACCATGTTCAATAAGCAATTAGTTAATTAAATTATGATATATTCATTAAATAGAACTATATACCATTTTTAATTTGGTAGAAAACTAAATGATATACAAAATAGTATATGAAAGTATAATTGATATCCCAATTGAAAATGTGTCCCATTTGTGCACTAACTTTATAAAAGAAGAGGTTTTTTTTTTTTTTCTTTTCCTTTTTTAACGTTTATTTATTTTTGAGAGAGAGAGAGACAGAGCACGAGCCGGGAAGGAGCAGAGAAGGAGGGAGACACAGAATCCAAAGCAGGCTCCAGGCTCTGAGCTGTCAGCACAGAGCCCTACGAGGGGCTTGAACTCACAGATCGCGAGATAATGACCTGAACTGAAGTCGGATGCTTAACTGACTGAGCCACCCAGGTGCCCCAGAAGAGGTTTTTTTTTTTTTTTTTTAATGTTTATTTTTGAGAGAGATTGAGTAAGAGCTCTGAAAGGGAAGGGAAAGGGGGAGGGGCAGAGAGGGGGGAATGGAGGATCTGAAGCAGGCTCTGTGCTGACTGACAGCAGAGAGCCTGATGTGGTTCAGAGAACTCATGAACCGTGAGAACATGAGCTGAAGTTGGCTGCCTAACTGACTGAGCCACACAAGCGTCCCTAGAAGACTTAAAGAAAGATATGTGAAATAAAGTGCAAAATGCTATTTGAAATGCAACTGAAGTACTAATTCAAAATCCTTCTCATTTGTAAATCAACTATTTCATAGTCTTGTGTGAATTTCTGCACGTACAGAAACCTTGATCAGATCCTTGAACAGTGTGGGTTTTAGAAGCACCAACCCTTATAATAAAAAATCCACGTATAACTTTTAATTCCTCCAAAATTTAACTGTTAATAACCTACTGTTGACCAGAAGCCTTGCCAATAACACAGTCAATTAACACATATTTTGTATTATATATGTATTATATACTGTATTCTCACCATAAGGTAAGCTAAAAAAAAGAAAATATTATTAAGAAAAGCATAAGGAAGAGAAAATGTTTTTACAGCACTGTACTGTATTTTTAAAAAATCTAAAATAACCTGTGTATAAGTGGACACATATACAATTCAAACCCATGTTGTTCAAGGGCAACTGTATTTAAATGTAAAGGGAAAATGAAATAATTTATAAATAAGAATGGCCTCCTATTAGGTGAACATTATTGTATATTGCATTTATGTAACTTCATCTCTAACTCTGTATTCTAAGATGGCTTT
Organism: Neofelis nebulosa; assembly: GCF_028018385.1. Classification (NCBI taxonomy): domain Eukaryota; kingdom Metazoa; phylum Chordata; class Mammalia; order Carnivora; family Felidae; genus Neofelis; species Neofelis nebulosa. The sequence continues at coordinate 33,871,073 of NC_080794.1, read as the reverse complement.
TATCTCGAGGCAACATGGAATGAGCATTGGTCTTGGAATCAGATTGGTTTTCAAATTCTGGGTTCATGAACTCTTAGGAATTGTGTGACTTTGACTAAATCACTTCTTTGAGCTTTGGATTTCTCATCTGTAAAACATGGATGATGTCTATTTTCAAGGAGAGTGAGGATCAATAACATTATGAATGCAAACCCTTAAAACAGGGCTAATCCCTATAATGGACACTCAAAACCATGTTAGTAAAATACTTAGGTAAAGGTGATGTTAATGTTGAAAAAGTGTTAAAATTTTTGTATTTTTGGTGAAAATAGGAAAGAAAATACTCATAAATGGTATTCACTGCTCTTTGTAACCATTTTTTTTTCTTTTTGAAAGAAAAGTTAATTGAGGTGTGAATGTGTGCCTGCTCTGATGCTTATGGTCATAAGAAATTATTATAATAACAAAACCTTCAAGTATTCAAAATAAAGAGTTGCTTTAATGGTCTAATTTAATAAATGTTTAATTAATTTCTTTAATGTTCTTTAATGTAGTATTTATTACTTAAAACTTTGAGGTTAGATGGGCATTGAAGAGGGCATCTTTTGGGATGAGCACTGGGTGTTGTATGGAAACCAATTTGACAATAAATTTCATATATTAAAAAAAAACAAAAAACAAGAAAACTTTGAGGTTAGATGTGATACAAATCCCAGTTCTGACACTTTCTGGTTGTATAAACTCAACAAAGGCACTTAACCTCTATAAGCTTCAGCTGCCACATCTACAAAACAGGGATAATAACAGTAGTCATCTCATAGGTCGAAGTGATGATTAAATGTGTTTGGCATTTAGTAAATGTTCAATAAATGGTAATTATTATTATTATTATTGCTATTATAAAACAACTATAGTGACATACCATGATAAGAAATGGAAGTAGAACTAGTGAAGTGATTGACCCAAGGACAAACTTTGAAGAGAAACTGAATTCCATACGTGTAGCTAATTCAGCACTATTTATATTCTATTGAAACACATGTAGTCTCATGAGTGAACTGTGCTGCCTTCAGATCTTTGTGTATATTTTCTTTGCGTAGGCCGCTCCCTGCCTGCACTTCCCTTCACTACCTTACTGGGCCAAGTTACTGGTCTTCAGTTCTTAGCTGAGACATTGCTCTGGGATTTCTTCTTTGTTCGGGGTTGGGTACCTGTGCAATGTACTCCCAAAGTTTTCTGTCTTTATCCCCAAACACAGCACTTATCACAACATATTAAATTTGCCTATTTACTTTTCTGTCTACTTCATTTTTTGTACACCATTATCTCTGTGCACACACAGCACATAGAAGGTGATCAGTAAATATCTGTTGAATTCTTTTGTTCATTAGAATTTCCTGCTAAATCTATTGTTGCTTATCTTTTATTTTAGTTGCAGGATAAAGTAATATTTCTATTTACGAAATCATATTTACAAAGAAAACTTCCAGACACAAAGAAAAATATAAACTGGTAAAGGCAGTAATAACTTCAAGGTGACTTCCAAATGAAAGTTTATTTATGGTGGGTAAAATAAGTGGAGTTTTGCTTTCTTTTCATACCAGAAATATCAAGAACATCTGATTATAATCAGAAACCTGGGTTTAAATCCCAACACCAATACTAAATAACTGTGTTATACTGAGCGTGTCATTTAAGGTAACTTAATCTCAATTATTCCCATCTTTCAAATGGAATAATAACAATTCCATTTCAGAAGGTTCTCAAATGAAAATGCATGTATAAATTGTTAAGCTGATAAATATTCTCTACAATAAGAAATAAGAAATGCATCATTTTTCTCTTTCAAGCATTAATTTTAAACTATTTGTTACAAAATTTACACTTTTAAAGAGCCCAAATACTTTTAAAAAGCTATTATGCAATATGTGGTCCAGGCTGGCTTTGTCTGCGCCACAGCATTTCAGGGAGGATCCCTTCTCCTACTGTGGACTGACCTCACCGGAGCCCTCACCGGAAGGCCCGGTGAAAAAGCCTTTGTCTTTTCTCACAGCACTCCAGGGAACCAGCCTCCTTTTAGGTCAGTCAGAGAAAGACAAATACCATATCATTTCACTCACATGCAGAATTTGAGAAACTTAACAGATGAACATAGGGGAAGGGAAGGAAAAGTAAGATAAAAGTAGAGAGGGAGGCAAATCATAAGAGACCCTTAAATACAGAGAACAAACTGGGGGTTGACGGGGGTGGGGGCTTAAATGGGTGATGAGCATTAAGAAGGGCACTTTTCTGGATGAGCACTGGGTGTCATATGTAAGAGATGAATCACTGGGTTCTACTCCTGAAGCCCAGACTACACTGTATGTTAACTAACTTGAGAATAATAAAAAAAAAAGATATTATGGATAATGTAGCTTTCATTTATTCATCCAGTATACATCTCTTGAGCATCCACTATATGCCAGGCACCATTCCAGGCACTATGGATTCAGCAGTGAACAAATGACAAAGTCCCTACCCTCATGGAGTTGATATTCTAGTGGAGAAGACATAACTGTTAAGAAGAAAAATAAGACAAGGGAATAGAGAATGAAGGGGGAGAGAGAAAGGTATGCTATTTTAGCTAAGATCAGGCATAGTTACTAATACAGTGGGGAAGTCAGCCATGTGACCATCGTGTGGGTGGGGGGATGAGAATTTTTAACTCAACGTGTCAATGTGAAGGGAGGTGAATGTTTGCTGTGTTTGAGTCAAGCCCAATGTGCCAGGAGGTGAATGAAAAAGAAGAGTAGAAGAAAAAGTCAGAAAAGTATAAAGTTAGATCATGTGAGGCCTTGCAGACCGTGGGAAGGTCTTTGAATCCTAGTACATGTGTGAATGGGGAAGCATTTTAAAGTTTTGAGAAGCAGATGACATGGATTTGAAAAAAGTTAATCATGGCTGCTATGCAAAGAATCAAGTTGAAGGGAGCAAGTGCAGAAATGAACAGATGGGTCAGGGGTGTACTGCAGTATGCTAATCAAAAGATGATGGTGGCTTGGATCAATGAATGGTATCAGTGGGAGATGGTGAGAAATGATCAGATTTGAAGTATCTTTTCAAAGTAGAGTCTGTATAATTTGTTAATGGACTGAAAGATACGAGAGAAAGGGCAGAGTCAAGGGTGACTCCAATATTTAGGACCTCAGCAACAAGGTGAGTGGTGGAATCATTTACTTGGATGAGCAGGTTTCAGGAAAGGAAATTAATAATTCTCCTAGACATTTCATCTGAGATGTTCAGAGTGACATTGGACTTTGTTTCCTTCTTTCTGCTTCTTACAAAATTGAAACATTTAACGCCACTTTCAAAATAAGAATGAGCATTGCCTTTGAAAACAGATCATGGTTAAGGTTAAATTGTCCCAGGTTGGAAATGAAACAGTTAATGTGGCATAAATAATCAAGACGCGGTGCCTGGGTGACTCAGTTGGTTAAGCGATCCACTCTTGATTTCGGCTTAGGTCATGATCTCACGGTTCTTGAGTTTGAGCCTCACATTGGACTCTATGCTGACAGAGTAGAGCTTGCCTGAGATTCTCTCTCTCTCTGTCTCTCTCTGTCTCTCTGTCTCTCTGTCTCTCTCTCTCTCTCCCTCCCTCCCTCCCTCCCCCTCTCTTTCTCTTTCTCTCTCTCAAAACAAATAAACTTTAAACAAAATAAGATAGACTTTAGTAAATCATATAAAGTAATTTAGTGACATAGAAGGCTTATTGAGGGTTCTTCACTTAGCTAAATACCTCTATTTCACCCCCCCCCCACCCCCCGCCCTAGGATTTCTTTTGAAGAGACCATCTGCCCTGAGAACTCGCTGAAAATGTAAAGGTCTGGTTCATAATAACAAAACTTGATGCTGGTACCTTTGGGCATATTTTTCAACTCATGTTAACTCAGCACTACTCTTCTGTAGGCTCTAAAAAGAACTTTTTGGAAATATCATATGGTATACACCCATCTTTTGGTTATATGAATATTTAAACTGGGACATTGACCAGAGAATTGGCAAAGCCTAATGTGAAGTAACTTGGGGAACACCTGGGTGACTCAGTTGGTTGAGTGACTGACTTCGGCTCAGGTCATGATCTTGCAGTTAGTGGGTTCAAGCTCACTGTTGTCAAGGCACAGCTGGCTTCAGATCCTCTGTCCCCATCTGCCTGCTCCTCCCCTGCTTGCACTCTCTCAAAAATCAATAAACATTAAAAAAAAAAAAGCAGTTTGGCAATATGTATTATGAGAATTAAAATTGTTCACACCTTTAAAAAAAAGAAGTAACTTAGACTCAAACATAAATACTGAAATTTTCTGGCTATTAAGTATCATTAGGTATCTATTGTATTGTATTGTATTGTAAGTGGGATCCACACCCAATGTGGGGCTTGAACTCATGATCCTAAGATCGAGTCATATGCTCTACTGACTGAGCCAGCCAGGCACCCCTACAATATCATCAGATATCTAAATGAGAAAATAAAGCTGGTTTCTAGGTAAACACAAAAATATCTTGATATTTAATAATTATTTACGTAAAGAGCTGGAATAGGACAAGATAAGACAACTTTAAGTAACTCACCTCTAGAGTGAGGATGAGCAGAACTACCCTGCTTACATCATAGGTTTGTTTGTGAAAGCACTTCAAAAATGTTGGGGTGCCTGAGTGACTCAGTCTGTTAAGCATCTGACTTTGGCTCAGGTCATGATCTCACAGCTTTTGCCTTCGAGCCCTGTGTGGGTCTCTGTGCTGACAGCTCAAAGCCTTGATCCTGCTTCAGCTTCTGTATCTCCCTCTCTCTCTCTCTCTCTCTCTGCCCCTGCCCCACTTGCACTCTGTCTCTCTCAAAAATAAATAAACATTTAAAAAAAGGTAGAATACAATGCAAATTTAAGGTAATCATTTTCTGCTGATGTGGAATTATTATACCTAGAATGTTCTTTTGGGGAAGAATCATCAACAAAATTAGGCTTTGCTCCCTCTCTTTAATGCTGGTATTGACCTGTTTGTCTTGCCTTCTCTTTCCCATCATGTCCCACACAATAGAAGTATCTAACTCAGTTCTTTTGGAGAAACTTGCTGGGCCAAGAACCAAATCCCATTACATAGGAACTAGTCCTGGAGAGTTGAGTACAGATCATCTTTTAAAATTTGGCTGCAGATGGGATGTACTTTGAGGCAAATCTTTCTTCATTGTTATGGTTTCCATCCCCTATTACAGTGATCACCTCCAACTTAATTTTATTTCTAATCTATTTTTGGTGTGAGTGACATTAGTAATTTAATAAGTTAGTATATGTTGCATTATTATTATTATTATTTTTTTTTAGTATATGTTGCATTATTAAAATAAGGACAAGAAATATAGGGAAATATGTCAGTAGCAATACAGAAGTAGTCTGTGCACCATTGTCTCTTAATTCCTCTTTCCATTTGAAAGAGGAAAAACAGCAGATAAAAACAAATACAGACAAATGTGTACATTAGAAGAGACTGTTGAGCTAAAGAGACAGAACAGAGCTAATACACAGAGGAAGCAGTGGGAATCTGTTTAATTAGGGACATTGCTTAAAGGGCAGGGGTTAAAGGAAGGAAATGATTTTTAGATAAGAGGCCAAGGGTGAGTAAACCATTCTCTTATTATTGTTTTAATTGAATTGGTAATGGCAGGAAGGTAGGAAAGAAAGTAAAGATTTAGTCTGAGGGGGAGAAAAGAGATTGGCTTCTGTGAAACATACTTTTGTACGTTTTCATATACAGAAGAGGATAAACGTGTAGGAAAGTACTACAATAAAGTTAAATTTTGGGCTTTGTCAAACTTTGGGCTTTGTCAAACTTTGACAGAGAGCAAAGAAATTGTGTAAAGTAAACTCTGCGACCCGAGGGAAGGCTAATTAAAGGCAAGCGAGAAGGCTTCAGGCATAGGATCAGGAAAGGGTTTGGTGGCAGTCACAAAAATGAGGTTTTATATCACCCTCGAGATTTCACCATTTGCGGTGAACTTAGCTTGTACACAAGACATAAAAAATGAGTAAATGTTAATCCATTCTAAATAAGAAAAATAAGAAAAAAATAGAACATTTTCATCCTCTACAGCCTCTTCATATTTGTGTCAATTTTCTTTAAGTGATGAAGGGTTTGAAAAAGATAGCTCCCCCAATTACATGGGCATAACATGCTTGCTAGATTGGGAGAGGAGCAGGTGCCCCAAAGAGGCTTGGGATCTCAAGATCTAGTTTTAGTTCAAGAGCTTGGTGGGAAGACTCTGCTGGGGCCCTCCCAGAGGATGTAGTGCATTGTGACTCCAGATGAAGGTGTATATAGCACGCAGCCTGAGCTTGTCAAGGTGACTCTGGTTATACATGAGCTCTACAAACTCTCTGCTGACTGCAGGTAAATAGTCATACAAATGTTTGTGTCCACCAAAAATGTATCTGTTGAGTATAAGCTCTTAAATTTTTAAAGACTATTGTGTCTGTACTTGGGTTGTCCCATTTAAGCCAAAGCATAATTCCCTAGCAGTTTTAAGAGCTCTTTGTCAACAATGAAGCACATAGACCTTCTAGAAAATATCTCCATGGTGCTTGATTCTTTTATATCTCTTAAGAGAGGAAAAAAGATACTTTTTTTCCATTTTTTTGTCTTATTATGGGCAATGACACAATGCAACAAGCAATGCCTTTGTCATATCTCGATGTCAATGAAGGAAACTACTGTAATTATTCTGGGGTTAGCAGTATCATTCGTCTTGTATTTTCAGGTTAGCAAGCTGAGTTCATTACCTCTATTACATATAAGGAATTAACTGTTGAAAAATTTAGCTGTCACTTTAGTTCGTTAAAGCCCTTTCACAATGAAAACTGATTTATGTGCTGCACTATTTCTTCAAAAGTAAGTTGGAAAAACTATCTCTATGAATTCCAAAACCCAGTCTCGAGTAAAAACTCATTCAATTTTTGGTGTCTGTGAATTGCGGTTCTGAGTCCATTCTTTTGAATATGTGCCTTTGTAAGCATACTGTAATAGAAACATGAAATAGAGCCTGTATTCTAAATTACAGATATATGGAACAGGAGCTTTAACACATTATTATGAGTTCCAGTAGCATTAGCCATATTCTATAAGTGGGAATGGAGACAAACTTCCAGAATTTGGACAGTGTCCAACTGTTTGTTTCATAGTCCATTATTGTAAGATTCTGTAATGTCTATAATTTTGCCTCCTACAAAGGAAGTCTAATGTGTATATATTTCAGATCTCCTGGAATGGTCTTGAATTTAAATATTTTGTTTGTTGTCAAATCCAGGATATCTTAATTTTTGTTTAAAAATATGTTTGTTATAGCTGTAGGTATAGACATTCTCAATATCCTACAAAAGGATTATGGATTTTATGTGCACCTAAGAGTTATTATTAAGGAGAGACTAAGAATTTGTGGCAGATTCTTTAGACTTTGTAGAATTCATGTCATCATTACCAATGTGAAAGTAATTGAACCATAATTTTTTGAGAAAGAAAACTGGGTAGATGTTTTGTTTCTTTCCAACTGATTGATTCTAGTATCTTTAACAAGTATGAGTAAAAATCTATTGATAAAATAATAACATTTCTTAACACCATTACTGTAATGTTCGCTTTTTGGGAATGGTAATATAGATTAATTCATGTTCTCTTTTTCTTCGCTTGTATGTTTTTTTAAATATAATTCAAGATGTGCATCTAATTACTGCTAATAGTGCAATCTACCAGGCCAAACACTTGCCACTGACTGTCAAGTGTCTTTTTGATGCAGTTGGAGAGAAAGAGAGAGAGAGAGAGAGAGAGAGAGAGAGAGAGAGAGAGAGAGAAAGGAGAAAGAAAGAGCAATGTCCTTTGAGCAAGACTTTCTGCAGCTGTTGTGTACATTAATCCAGGGAGCAGATCTCCCAACACTAAATATAGCAAGCATATCCTTTTACATGATAAAAAAAATTTTAAATGAAAGTCTTTAACTATAGAGTCATATTATTTTAGATTTGAGTTCCTTTAAAAAGGAAATAGGCATTGCACACATATTCTGTATACAAATACCATTATTTTAATAAGTGAATATGTGGAAATGCCAGTGATGTATGTAACATGCCACAACTTCCTCTGTTGAGATATTTTCCCTTAGGACCCAAGCAGGTTGTGATCTCCGTGAATTTCATCAATCCCCTCCAAAATCTTTACATGTAGAAAACTTTACTTTTCACAAAATTTTGTGTCCTATCATACATCATTAGGAAGCCGTCCTAGGTTTCACTCTAAACAACAGTAATTAGGTCTCTGAAATGTCCCTTTTCCCATTGTCAGTGCCTGTTTTCAAAACACACTTGAGAACTTAAATCTGGATATTACCTTTCTTTTTTTTAGTTGACCCAGATGAGGATGTCCAACCCAGGCAATCCACCGTGATGATAATTATCCAAGGAGAACTTTTAGATGAAAGCACAGGAGAAAAAGAAAATTCTTCACGCCCTTGGAAATCGAGAGTAGCCGTCCATAGAGAGCGAGGAGTTAACCTTAGTTTCAGTGAAGATGGCTGTAAGAAGCTGGACAACCTGTCACCACCGGAGCCAGAGCATTTGTCAGCTCACAGGTCCCAAGTTATTTTGAGCTGTATAAACCATGTGCCTGTGAAACATTCCACCTGATTGGACAGGAGAAAACTGAGCAAAGGGATTCCATAGCAGGACAGCACCTATGCGTGGTAGGGGTCAATCAGTTTTTCTACCTATAGAATTTCACTTTCAGCTAGAGGCCCAAGTTGTTTATTGATTTATGTTTGGAATTAATGCTAAATTCCTGACACCAGTTCCACCTGTCAAAGAAATTGGCATTATTTTTGAAATACACCAAAATTCTTAATTTTTAGGAACTTTAATTTTAATGGGAAATTTATTGTCATTTAACCACTGATACATTTTAGGAAATTAGGCTATGAAAAGCCAATATAAAGCTGAGGACTAACATCTTAAAGTGGAGAGTTTTTGAACTGTTTGTCCAGAAGCTAAGCAAAAGCAGAGAACATAACGAACATTAAAAGTTGTTAGAGATCATCAAAAAAAAAAAAAAAAAAAAAAAAAAAAAAAAAAAAAAAAAGAAGTGGAAAGAAATATCTGCCTGAGAATAAACCCAGTAACAAATTAGTTTGAACAAACTTCATCAGAAAAACTAATCAGATACTGTTTAAAAGTCAAAACTACTATGTAATGTAATAGACTACAATTCCTATTCTTGTATTAGTATCTAGAATAACATTTTGTATATTATTTTGAAAAAGTCTATGCCATATGTCTTTTTTCACAAGCATTGCCAATCAATAAAAATAATGCTTAACCAAACCAACATCTGCTCAAAACCTACTTTGTCAAAGTATAGTTTTTTTGATATTAATTTCATACATTTTCAGAATAGAAATTTGAGGAAAAAGAAGTTAACCCCATTGCTTAGTACAGATTAAGTATGCTATAACATCATTAATCTTGGCAGCAGCCTGGGTTTTGAAAATTCAGATGTCATTGGTTATTTTTTAAAAGGATCATCTTTAGATTTGGCTAGCCTAAAATACATTGGCTTACAGCTAGCTTCTTAATTAAATCACCCAGCGGTTTATAGGAATTCTTCCCATTCATTTATTCAACAAAAATTTACCTAATGCCTATTATGTACCAGGTGCTGGGTATGTGCACAAAATAAACCGAAATTCTTGACCTTATGGAATTTACTATGAGATCTCTTTACTCTTTTCAGTCATCTTGAGAATCCCTATTGTATACTGACTAAATGTAAAATTTCTTTGTTTATTGTGAAACATCAGAGGTTTCACTACTTTTTTATGGAGGTTTGTATTTACACAGGCAAAGTGAAAAAAAATTCAGGACAACTTTTCAGTAATACAAGTTAAAAGTACTATTACTGGGGAGGGAAAATGGTACAAAAAGAACTGGATTTTGTGGATAGGTTGTTTTTATTACCATAGTAATCCAGTTCTCTAATGACAGATTCCTTTGTTCTCTTACCTAATCCTGTGCTGATACCAACCTCAAGGCTACTTAATTGTGTTTCTGCATATATTTCTATTTATACGGCTCCAACAGTATCTTTTTATTTAAAGATAAGATCTTCACGCTCTATCCCACTCAGATCTTGAGGCCTAATCAATATAACTGCTGCTAGGTCTTTGTTAGGGATGCAGGAAAGTGGCACCTCTATTTCAGATAATACATAAATGTCCTACGATTTGATTTTCTAAAAGGAAATGCATGCACACACTGTAAGTAAACACATTCCTACTTCCGTACAAACTATGCCATGAGAAGATAGTGTACACAATTTTCTGAACTCTTTGAAAAAAAAAACTGGATGTAAATATTTAAAATAAATATTACTTGGCAACTGTGGACATTTTGCTTACAATGCATCAAACTTGTATTCTAGATTCTAGTTTTTTAAAATTAGTTTTTCTCCCAAGTAACACAGCCTCTAACCTGGGTATCATCATAGTACTTATATAAACATTGTACCACAAACCTACTCAGATTTTACCAGAGTTTACTGATACAAAGAATAATTTTTAAAACTTAAAAAAAAATTCCAACAGAGTTAAAAAGAAATTTCATAAGTGACAAGTAAACACGACGTTACATGCCCTAAGCCTTCCTCAGAAAGTTGAGTGGCCTGTCCAACACATGTGTTTATTGTGGTTTGAAAATGATCCGGTGCTTGCCTTCAGCTGTTTTCTTAATTCAGTCACTCAGCTACAGAAACAATTTACTCACATTGGGATGATCCACAGCAATACCAAGGAATCTGGGAGATCTATGACAGAGGAAGTCTTCACTTGGAGGATAAGCATCCGAAAATGTCCGTGCTAGTAGATTTGTGTGAAATTTTATATTTCTTATTTTCCCATATTGCTATGGATTTTAATACTTTAGAAGAAATTGCTCACATATACCAAACTTTCAATAAGTTTTGCTTAAAGTTAATATATTTACATTGATTTACCCCCCCTCATATCAGACAAAAAGAAAAAAACCCTCTATATCTTATTTTTAAAGGACAGAGACATGTATGTATCTCCTAACCTTTGTTAATGAGAATAATATGCCAAAGACAAGTTCTTGTCCATCCAAAAAGATGTATGTATGGTGGATTATAGAGAGTCTTATACAAACCCCCTGATACAATGTAATTGAGAAATACAGTTAAATCCTTGCAAAACTTCTTTTTCGTCTAAACGGTATTGAAAATGCTGGCCCAAAACTAAAATCAAAAACATTAAAAAAAAAGCTATAAGCTGAAAATCTTTTTAGTTTTTAAAACTAAAAACATTTTTTAAAACTATAAACAGAACACCTATTTTAAAATGTTATCCTGAAAAGTAAATCTGTGTTTACCTGGAGGAGAAGCACCATTCCGATATCAATCAACCAGGATCATCCAAAGTCCAAATCTTACTGCCTAACTGTGTCAGCCACAGAAGTATCATGAAGGAAATGTGATACCACCCCAACAGAGTAATGAAGGGTATTTACAGGGTTCCGTGGCAGATCCAGGGCACAGTCGTTTAGAACAGATTGCTCTTTGAGATCAACTTTAATAACTCAGTCTGCACGATGTTCTTATCCTGGAGGGATGGTGGGGGTGGATAATGACTAAGATGACTAAGGAAATAGACTTTCTTGATCTTTCATTAGATTAGATGAAAAGGATAGTAATGATGGAATTTTAAAGAATGAAGCATAAGAATGGACAAAATATCCATACACAGGATGCATATGACATGTGTAAATACCCTTTTTTGATATAAAACTAAGAATATGGTTAATACATTTATTAAAGTAAATATGGGAAAACAATTATTATAATACTTAATGTGTGTGCCTCCAATTTTAGAGTAATTAGATTATAGCTTTACTATGTGGTTTCCACGAAAACACAATAGGACTTCCTTGTGCTTTTGATACAGAGAACACATCAACGTCTACACTTTAAACAAATTTTTTTTTTTTAATGTTTATTGATTTTTGAGAGAGCAAGAGACAGAGTGTGAGCAGGGGTGGGGCAGAGAGAGAGAGAGGGAAGGAGACACAGAATTTGAAGCAGGCTCCAGGCTCTGAGTTGTTAGCAGAGAGCCCGAGGCAAGGCTCAAACCCACAAACCATGAGATAATGATCTGTGCTGAAATCAGACGCTTAACTGACTGAGCCATCCAGGCGCCCCCTCAACGTTCACACTTTTTAGAAAAAATTTATTTTTCCAATAAGAAAATTTGCATCCCAGGGCTCCGTGGGTTAAACATCCAGCTCTTAGTTTCAGCTCAATACTTGATCTTACAGGTTTGTGGATTTGAGCCTGACTGACAGTGCAGAACCTGCTTGGAATTCTCTCTCCCTCTCTCTGCTCTTCTCCCATGCACGCATGTGCGTTCTTTCTCTCTCTCAGAATAAACTTAAAAAAAAAATCTGCTTCCCAGAATTTTTAAAAAGAGCATCTGTGATTAACACTAAGTTACTGAAGAAATTTAAAAAAATTAGTATCATGTATGTAATCCCGAGTATACAGTTGATTCCCACTTCTTACCACATTAATATGATTATAATAGCACGCATATAAACATATCATCTCAGTAGAAATAAGTTAACATTTCTTAGCTCTGTGCTGGTTACTAGGCTAACCTCTTTATGGACATTGTGCTTTATTTCATGTATTCCTCCAACAGTCAATGAAGTAGATACTGTTATAATTCTTAATTTACAGATCAGAACCTGAAACTTAGAGGTTAAAAATTTGCCCAATGTCACACAAATGAGTAACTGAGCCAGGATTAAACATAAGGCCAACTATAAGTCTATGTTCATAGCCACTGCAAATATTTAAATACTCACATTTCTAGTGTACTTGTGAAAAAAAATTAGGGATAAAAATGAACAAACAACATACTCTCTTTTAGTCAGCATTTTAGAAGAATGCTATATAGAATTTTAAGTTTATAATTTTTCTGACTGAAACAACCTCTGAAGTTTTTTTGTATGACTAAATAAGTGAACAAAAAGAGGAGAAAATATAGAAGGAAAAAGGCAAATGCTCTCAGACAGACTCTATCTGCGATATTTTAGCTGAGAACATGAATTGTTATAAAGAATGAAGCATTGGGTATTAATGCTGAAAGGTAGGGCATTGGAAGACAGTCTGAATGCTTTGACAGACTTATTATTTTTTTGTTTCTGTTTATGATAGTCATCTTGCTGAGACCTTTTAAAAGCTTTGCTCTTCTGAAAGTAAATTTAAGTGCTCTGGTGTTACTTCTCAGCACAGTGATATGGGTTAATAAATATTTTGCAAGTTAGGGATAGGAAACAACAGTTGAAATATTCTCTCTTAATAACATTAGCACTGAATATCTTAAATGCCAGTATGCCAGGCTCTGGGTGATTCCACTCAGATTCTATTTTTGGGCAGCACTGATAGCTCAGCAAGCCAAAAACAAAGTTCAGTGTTCTTACACATGACCCAAATAATCACATTAACACTAACGATATGAAGGAAAGGAAATGGGAATTAACATTTCTTCCGAGTGTACTCTAAGCTGGGAGCGATACTCGGAGCAACCCTACAAGGTATGTTACTTGTGAGTTATAAGGAGGAAATGAAGGTTAAAGAAATTTGGTTTTCCCCAAGTCACCCAACCAGAAAGCTGCACAGCTGAGTGAATTCAAACATAGGTGCTTTAGTTTAAAACAAATTATCTTTCAATTGGCTCTCACTGCATTTTCATGAAGAGCAATTATGCAGGTTAGTTCAAAAATCAGAAATCACCCAAAGAAGGAAAGTCACCATTATTTTTATATGTATTGATGGGCAAAGGGTTATTAAAGCTATGACTTTGATTTTGGAAATTTGGCATTTCTCTAACAGAAGCCAGAACACAGAAAAATAGCATATGACTATGTCTAGGGCTACGTTCTCAAAGAATATTTAATAAAATTGGTTAACTGAAATAACAAGGGCCAATACACATTCCTGAGTAGTTATCTTATTATCCAAAATCTGAATTGAGTAAACCATCAAATGAGTAAATGTTAAATGGAAGCAACTTGTTGGCAAGGAGGGAAGAGTACAGAAGAAGAGTTTGGAGAATATAAACCATGAAAAACTCAGAAGGAGTTTGTATTTTATATCCTTAACCAAATTTACATTTTTATTTGCATGTGGATCTATCCATTTGGTGTTTCTTGCTTTAGTTTTCCTATCAAATAAAGACAGCATACTTAAATGCAGGAAGACCTGAAAAATCTTTTCTTGTTTTGCCTTTTCATTCATTCTGCTCATCATCCAATTGCTCTTCATTCCAAACTGAGAATGAATTGTTAAAACCGAGTCTGTTAATATCTGAGACCTACTTTCCTTTTATTTCTAGCCTGGATAATAGCTTTAATTTAAAATGTGGATGATAATGTCAATAAAAGGGATAAGTACATATATAATGTCACAGAGAAATTAAACACAAAAATTTACCATGGTGTAAACTGAGCTGGGGATAAATCTATTTGTACATAGTCCACTTGCCTGACAGTTTTGTGCAAATTTCAACCAAGAATAAGAAAGGCTTAGTATAAACAGAAATGTGATCATCTCAATCCCATAAAATATAAACAACCTTTCTGGTTTTACCTGTCCTTCTTCTACACAAATATGGTCTCCAAAAAGTTTCACCAATATTTCCTGGCCTTTTCTTTCCTTTCTGCCTTTGTTCATTGTTTCTTCAAATTTTTATGTAAGTAAACAACTAGTAGCTGTAATATTACTCATATTACTGAGTTAAACTAATTTTTTCATGTATGTATTTATGTTTATTTAACTAGATCAACTCCTTGAGAATTAGAGCCATAAAAAAATTTCTCTAAGGGCTACAGATTTCTGGTCTCATGGCATGGCACAAAGTAGGCACTTAATAAATATTTCTCCATAGCATGCCATGAAACGATGCATTAATTGTTGAGTTGTTCTAAATTATTCACTCAATTCTACAAATATTTACTGAACATTTATTGGTTCAGGAAAGATTAAATGACCTAAAGTCTCAGCACCATTAACTGTTTTGTCATTGGTGGTTATGATATTAGTTTAACACAGAAATACTATTAAGCATCAGTTCAGTTGAGGAAGGGAGCTAAAAATTATTGGATGCTCATTGTACACCAGTCATCAAATGAAGAACTATATGTGCTTTGGCTCAATGGATGCTCACAGTTCCTAAGATAATTGATATGCCAGACCCTTGCTTTTGGAAAAGGTTTGGAGTTTGCCCAAGCTTGCTTAAGAGTTCTTCCGTAGGTGTTCCAAAGAGGCACTTTCATTCCTTTGCATCCTCTTGAACTGGCTTACTACTATTTTTGCTGCACCCCCCCTCCCCCACCTTTAACCTTTGCATAACTTTTGCTTTTCATCAGGTCCTTGTCTTCTGTTTACTCCATAAAATCAAACTCTTTTTTGCTTCCATAGACTGCTTCTTTGAGTTTGGGTCTTCAGGACCCTACTGCCCAATGCTGAGGGGCAGTTCTGTCTACTCTCATGCTCTGGTTTTAAGGGTCAAGTCACAGACTGAGCTCCCTATTTTCCCAGAAATAAGCAGTACACTTAAAATACACATAATAGTCTCTAATTTAGATTAAGAGTTCATCTGTTTGTGACTGACTCCAAATTGGACATCCTGAAAGGCAGAAAAGGCAGAAAAATCAGAATGAATTACTTAGCTCTCTGAATGATGCTAGCTGACCCAGCCCAGTGTCCACATCAACCAAGCTTTGTTGTTCATATTTAATACATAATTTAATTTGACAGCCCAGGAAGTATGGGTCATTATCCTCATTTTATGGAGGATGAAACTGAAAAGATTATATAGTACTGTGGTTTTGCAAATTCAGGGATCTGAGAAAGTCTCAGGAAGCACACCTTGAGATTGTCCAAGGTATACTATATTATTATACTATTTTTATGGAGGAGGAAACTGAAGATCAGAGAAAAAATTTGCACAAGGCCACTCAGAGCTGTGATTCACACCCAGCTCTACATGACGCCAAAGTCCAAGCTCTTCTCTACTACACCACACTACCTTTTAGAGGAATTGACGCTATTAGTAATGCCTTTAGGAATCAATTTGAAACAAAACAAAACAAAACAAAACAAAACAAAACAAAACAAAACAACTCAGAAGATATAGAATAACAAGAAGGAGATCTCCAGTGATACTGGGGTTATGTTGATTTCCTACAAAGTGCTTCTGAGTCCTTCTGAGTCCTTGGAAATTTGGATGGTTCACGATCTTTGACCAAAGAAACAACTTAAAGGTATTGAAGCGATAAATAAATAAATGACAAGTCCCTCTGTGCATCTCTATCTGCAAATTACAAGATGTAGTGAAATTAGACATGAGAGACCATATGGTTACTATATTTTAAGTAGGCATATGCTTAGCCTTTCATCTTTTTGAGGTTATTTACCATCACATATTGGTAATCAGGCTTTAATAAAAACAACAACAAATATGAAACCAAACCAACAGTACTGCCCTTGAAGTCTTTATTACAATTATTTTGTACAGAAGAAAATTAAGCACTAGAATTCCCATACTACATGTAGATATGTGTTAGCAGTAAAACCCCGATTGCCAAGTCTACATTATTAATTTAATTCAATAAGAGTTATTTGGGGGGACACCCCAAGCTTTATCTGTTGGCAAAATTGGAACAATAAGTATACGCCAAATGAGACAACATGCTTTGAGTAACTGAGTATAGATGGCAACTTAAAGAAACATAAAAAGTAATTATAGATAATTTTCTATTTCTAGGCAGTAGTTATAGCAAAATTACTGAGTCTTAGGAGAGTATTCGTGAGAACCAATGATTTTATGTTATTCATTAAAACGATCTATTTGCTCATGAACTTTATTTTAAAGGTCATTCATTTCAATGTACTAAAAACTTTCTCCTTAACTACTGGGAAATCTCATAAAATAGAGACCAGATTTTCAAAAATATTCTTACCTGCCATCTTATCTGGCATGAATAGCAACTGTGAGATTTGGGTGATCATTTACTATATTTACATTGGGATAGAGTGATTGACAGGGTTTTATTTATTTGATTATCTCTCCTCTATTAATTTAGAAAGATAAGGCGAGAGAATGTTTCCAAGTTAAGGTAATGTTTAGCTCAAACAATGAAAAAATAGATGAGCAGAAAAGTAATTCTAAAATCAATATCTTTAAGTACCTTAAACTCAGAATAATGATGCACATGAGTCAAATTTAAGAAAAGATTCATCACCTCTCTCAGAAACAAATAATAACTAGTACAGAGAGATGAATAATTTTAAAGTTGAGACATTAATATATGCTTCTTGGTTTGCACACAGAATTAAAAACAATATATTGTGGTACAGTAAAATGGTAAAAAAAATCAAATAAATGTGATAATTAGGCAGAGAATAATTGTATTGAGAGTTGGCTTCCAACTACATCACTCATTATCTGAGAATCATTAGGCAAATTATTTAATCTGTTTCCTCATCTCTAAAAAAATGGAGGAAATAATAGTATCTACATCATTGGACTGCTGTGAGAATTGAGTTAGTACTCTTAGAACAGTGCCTAGCTTCTAGCAAGTGGCCAATAAATGTTAACCACCATGACTCACATTTTCATTACAAAAAGATATATTTTAAGTATTTATCTGTTAATCTAGCTTTGTGAAGTCACAGGGAGTGAAGTAGACATGGTTGTGCTAAGCTGTGAACCCAAAGGAAAGGCCAAAGGCTGAATGAGCCTCCTAGACTGATGACTCAGACACAGCAGTTCAGGTTTCCAGACTGATTCAGTCCTTGGCTTCTCTCCTGACGCTGACAACAAGAATGCCAATTAGTGCCAAGAGTGATGAGTTTTTGTAACATGGGGTGCTGTGCCTTAGGGATTCAAATCAGATCACTTACATGTTGTATAGAACACCAATAGTGATCAACCAAGTTCAGATTCAAACCAATGACATAGAGGTAAGATGCTTCAGATCTAGTTACCGTGTTCCTAAACCATCTGCTTCTGAATTCTAAATTCTCAACTCACCCACTGCCAATGGGCTAAACATAGCTAAAGGATTTAAATTATAATTTGATCTGACAACCCAGGTATCAAACGAGCCTTCTTTAGCCAAATAAGTAGAGTGGTGACAAATATCAGAGCAGTATATCCACTCTATGGTATGTGCTTTATGACAAGAAAATAATAATTGAGGGTATTGGTAAATATCTTATTTCTCATCTCATGTAAAAAAGGATGTCAGCATAATATTGGTATTCAACTTAGGCTAACAAAAGAATTATTAAGGCTAAGTGATTTAGACAGGAGGAAGGTAGGGAAGTAAGGAATATCTGAGTTTTTCCATGATTCTGAATTATCTAATAGACTAATGTTGAATGCATAGAAAGATCATGCATAATAAGATAAATCAGATTTAGATATATTTTTTAATAATTTTGTAACGTTTATTTATTTTTGAGAGAGAGAGAGAGAAAGAGAGAGAGAGAGAGAGAGAGAGAGAGAGAGAGAGACTGACATGGGGCTTGATCTCATGATGTTAGCTCAAACAATGAAAAAATAGATAAGCAGAAAAGTAATTCTAAAATCAATATCTTTAAGTACCTTAAACTCAGAATAATGATGCACATGAGTCAAATTTAAGAAAAGATTCATCACCTGGAACCCAAAATAGGTTCCAGGTAACCTATTATGAACACGCAAAAATCTTTTTGCGTTTTTAAAGAAAGTTTAGGGGAAATTTTCTTAAATTGTTCATTTCTCATCAGTCTCTGAAGTGTAAGGATTCTGCCTTGAGGGTCTACAGTAGGCTAGTTCTAGGTAGTCTGAGTTTGTAGAGTTGTGAAATGGCTTGTACTTCGGATAGGAGACAGGGGCCTCCAGGCTGTGATGTGATTTATGATTGGATCTTCTACCTTGCCAGTGCCCAGGACAATTCTGCAAACTATGGCAAGAAAGAGTCATTGGCATACCTTTCATGTCTCACCTCCTTTCATCTTTACACAGTTGTAACCACTTATTTTGTTTGTTTGTTTGTTTTCTTTGAAAGTTCTAAAGAACAAGACCCAGTAAGATTATTTCAGGGCAGCACAATTTACATATCACAAGGGGATTTTTATTTGTAATAAATACTGCTGGCTATATTTTTATAGCATGGTTTTGTCAAGAGTTGAAAGGCACTTTATAATATGTGAGAGCAAACACAGTGAACTACAGCAAAGCTAAAAACAGTTTCCTAATTCTTTTAAATACAAGGAGGAATTAAAAAGTATTGTGAGGACACCTGGGTGGCTCAGTCAGTTAAATGTCCTACCTTTGATTTCGGCTCAGGTCATGATCTCAGGGTTCTTGGGATCAAGCCCCACATGGGGCTCTGTGCTCATAGCGGAAAGCCTGCTTGGGGTTTTCTTTGCCCCTCCCAGGCTGGTACACGCACGTGCACGCTCCCTCTCTCTCTCTCAAAATAAGTAAATAAACTTAAAAAAAAGTCTCATATCTCCCACTTTCAATCCAATGTAAATTTAATTTAAAAAATGTTGTGGATCTCTCGAGTGATAAAAAATGTAATTTTTAATGTATTGATTTAGACAATACATATCAAGAAGCAACCATTAATTTAATACTTATTTCCAACAAATTTATGTTTTATTAATTGTAATACTATCTAGTAAATTATATGTTTATTCTGTTTTCAGACAGAATGTACAAATGTACACATGGATTTGTGGACCAATTATAATTGCTCCATGGCTGTCTGGGGGTCTTAACCACAGGCTGGAAATCACTGACCTGAGAAAAAAAGCGGGTTCTAACTCCATCTCTCTCTCTCTAGCTATATGACCTTGAGCAAATCATTCTATAGGCTTCAGTTAATTCATCTTTTCAGTTACTGAAAAGTGAAGAAGATGTTTTGTTTATTTCAGGAGTCTACAAATATACATGTAAAGTATTTACATTCTAAATGTGAGATAAAAACAAAAACCTTTGAAAGTGATATATAAATATGATAGAATTTTATATTACAGGAAATACATGGAGGTATCAGCAGAGCACCTCAAACACTCCGAAAATTAAAATAGAAAATCAGCATACAATGACTAATGCATGTAAGTTTAGACACTTCAAGAACAACTATCGTTCCAATATAGGTCTAAGGATGTTCATAAAGAACTGTTTGTAACAGCAAAAAAATTAAAGGCAGCATACTTTTTAAAATGTTTTTATTTATTTTTGAGAGAGACAGGGAGTGAGTAGGGGAGGGGCAGAGAGCCAGAGACACACACAGAATTGGAAGCAGGCTCCAGGTTTTGAACTGTTTGTTAGCACAGAGCCTGATGTGGGGCTTGAACTGGTGAACTGCTAGATCATAACCTGAGCTGAAGTTGGATATTTAACCTACTGAGCCAGCCAGGTGCCCCCAAAGCATACATTTTTTAACATAGAAAGATAATTATGATATGTAAAATGTAACAAAAAAAGCAGTCTTCAAAACAGTGTTTATAATATGACTCTTATTTTGTAAAATTCTGAAGTAAAATATTCCAAAATGTTAAATGGTTATATTTAGGTAGTGGAATTATGGGAGGTTTTTCTCTCCTATTTTTTCTCAGCTGTATTTTTTAAATACTTCTAATAAGAATGTGTTATATTTATAAAGGGAAAAATAGTAAAAGTATCCCTTAAAGGCAAAAAAAAAAAAAAACAAAAAAAAACAACAAAAAAACCCAAAACAAAACAAAACACCAGGAACAAAAACAAAAAAAAAATTCCAAGGACACCAGAAGAAAAAAAGAGCAAAATTTGGCTATAGCCTAATTGATGTTATGTATCTATCAAAAATATGTGTGAATATAAATATAAATACATGTCTACATTTTATCTGTATTTACACCTACATCTATATCTATATCTGAGGAAATGATCAGAGTGACAAGTAAGAAAGGGAAATCAAAGAAGAAACAATCAGCAGTGTTCAGTCAAGAGAGAGCCCTGTCTGTTCTTGACAGCGGTGCTGGGAGCCCCAGGCCAAAGCTGCCAGATGCTGTGGCCAAATTACCTGCTTTGTTCCAATCCATGCTCCTGCAGCAGCATTCTGATTTCAATTTAGTTTTGTTTTTAAAATAGATTTCCGTCTTTAATTTTTTAATTCTTTTTAACATTTATTTATTTTTGAGAGACAGAATGAGACAGAGCGTGAGCAGGGGAGGCTCCAGGTTCTGAGCAAGCGGTCAGCACAGAGCCCTATGAGGGGCTTGAACCCATGGACCGTGAGATCATGACCTGAGCCGAAGCCGAACACTTAGCCGACCGAGCCACCCAGGCGCCCCTAATAGATTTCCTTCTAGAGAAAAAAGTTGATAGGAGAATATAACATTTGGTTTGCTCTAAAGCCATCTTTCTTGTTGTAAATTAACAAATGGAATGTTGGATGCTGTATTACTTTTGTGGGAGTTTGGTTAATGTAAGTACTTTGCTAAAGGACTGGATCGCTGTAAGAAATTTTGAAAAACAAATTAGGTTTCTGAGTTTGGACAGTTGAAGGCCAGGTAATAGAACCCAGTGATTTTATCAAGGTAATTACAAGCCATAAGATCTTAGGACAACTAAATGGACTTCCCTAAGAAGCAATCTTATAATTCAGTGTGTGACCTTTAGCATGAAATAAATACAGGGCAGAGTGTCTTGGAGACCTTGCCATAAGATATTTCCACAGTATGAACAATGGGGATGGCATTTTAGCTGTGATCCAACATATCATTCTCAGTCTGGAGTCGTAGATAAATTGAGAATCAGAGAAAGTAAGTCAGTTATCCAAGACTGAAGTTGATATCAGCCTGAACTTGGAATTATAACTGGTGCCTCCTAGTCCAGCATATGAAACTGTTTTCCACAGCCTTTATGAAATAATATCATAGCTGTAAAATGCTCACATCCATGACTGTATCTTTCTTCTTTGTTTTAAGAAGCATTTATTGAGTAACTAGTATGTTTAAAGCACTCTGCTAGGTTAAGATTTTCTTCAAATCTGCTCTGTATGTTTTATAGTATGAGCAAATGTTTGACATTGAAAGTAGGGTAGAGGAAAATATGGCTATTTACTAAGAATCTAATACCTGCCAGGCAGTGTTCTAGACACACTACATCTTACTTCATTTATTATTTACTATTATTTATTATTTAGATGTGCACCATTTAATGATATCTTGAAGTGTTGCGCTTCACCCCATCAGGTCATATCCAAGATTATCTTGAAATAAAAATGATCCTTACTGAAAAGCATTTATTAATCACATAATTACATATAGCACTGAAGTACCATTATAACTGAATAATCTTAGAGTAATGGGCTATAAACGCTCACTCTCAATGGAGGCTGGAGGCAATGACAGTTCTCCTTTAGGATGAACCAGTGGTTAATACTCCCGGTGGAAAAGAGTTCTCTTCTTTGTAGCTACACATTTAAACATTACCCCTGACCCTCCCAAAAAGCTTACAGAAGACTACATACTGTATGATTACATTTAAATGAAATGTCCAGAACAGGCAACTCTATAGAAACAGAAAGTAGATCCATGGTTGCCTAGAGCTGTGGCAGAGGCAAGTGTTGGATGAAAAAAGGAGTGGCTGTTTTGGGGTATGAGTTTGTTTTTGTTTTTGTTTTTGTGGCAGGGGGTGATGAAATGTTCTAAAACTGTGGCAATGATTGTAAAATTCTGTAAATAATCTAAAGATGACTAAACTGTACACTTTAAATAGGTTCATTGTGTGGTATGTGAATTATATTTCAATACAGTTGTAATTTTTCAGTAGTTCTGAATTTCTGCTGTCCAATTGCATTCAATCCTTTCAGATCAACCCTGTGAGACACCCTTTTAATAGCATAGGAATTTTTACCATTAATGATTGTAACTTCAAAAAGCAGTAGGTAAATATAAAAATGAAATCTCCAGAAAACAGGAACTCACAGAAACCATGGAGAATGATAGATGAATACCCCCACTGGGAATAACATATGTGCATCATAAAATAAATCACTGATCTCTTCTTATGAAATAATAACACTGAGAAAATCCTGGCCCCCCTCCAGGATTCTGTTGTCTGCCCTCAGCCAGCTCAACCACTCTGTGCTTCATGTATGAAAAATGCACACTGTTGCTTACTGAGTCCTATTTGTGTTATCTCTGATCTTTCCTTTTTTGGTTCTATAGTATCTCATCCATTTTTTATGCCACTTGGGGGTACCTTTTCCTTACTCCTCTTCCACATGGTTTTACAATTTTTTATAGGACAGACTCCTCCCTTTACTCCAACACCTAAAAACAAAACAAAACAAAACAAAACAAAACAAAACAAAACAAAACACAGAACAGCATCTACATACCCTAGAGAGCCTCAATTCAACAAGGTAAAAAGGGGTGGTTCAGTTGAATACCTCGTGTGAGGATGGATATAAGAATACTCTTATTGCTCTATTAATCATTAGATTCCTGGAGGCACCTCTTTACTAGGCAATATTAAAGCTTTCAATTGACTGGATATCCCCTTTAGGAAGTCTCTTGCTTTACCTCCCAAGGTGAGTTCCAAAGGAGGGCCTTACCTCACACAAACTGCAGTGGAGCTCCATGGGCTAAGGAGGGTTCCCCCAGGGCTCCCGGCCCTTCACTTCACTTATTGAGGGCAGGGAAAGCTGCTGTGGCTTTCCCTTCCTGGGCTTGCCCATTCTGCTAATTTTAGGCTGCTTCCTCATGCGGCTGCCATGGGTATCAGAGCATGTGGCTCCCCTTGGAGAAGCTATTTTCTTCTATGAGCCTCACTTGTTTGTTTCCAACTTCTCTTCCTTCTTCTCCACCTTTCCACCTCTGTGAAGTTGAGCTATTTCATAGTAATAAATAAGACATCTTTCAGAATTATGCTTACTTTAATCTGAATTTATTTCTGAATCCAAGGGAACAAGGAAAACTTTTTTATATTGGATTAATTGTACCTTCCAGTAGCCAGATACGAAATCCTTTTTATATAAAAAATATTTCCTGAGTTTTTACTGTGGATAAGATGTTGCATTAGGGATGGGTGAAACAGGTGAAGGGGATTAAGAGTACATTCACTTTGGGGCACCTGGGTGGCTCAGTCCATTAAACATCCAAATTCGGCTTAAGTCATGATCCTGTGGTTTGTGGGTTTGAGCCCCATGTCGGGCTCTGTGCTGACAGCTCAGAGCCTGGAGCCTGCTTCAGATTCTGTGTCTCCCTCTCTCTCTGCCCCTCCCCCTCTCATGCTCTGTCTCTCTCAAAAATCAACTTTAAAAAAATGTATTAAAAAAAAAAGGGTACACTTACCTTGATGAGCACAGAGTAATGTATAGAACTATTGAGTCACATCTGAAACTAATATAACACTGTATATTGTACTGGAATTAAAAAAATTTAAATGTAATTATTAAAAAATAATTATTAAAATTATTAAAAATTATTAAAAATGTAATTATTAAAAAATGTAATTATTAAAAAATTATTAAATTATTAAAATGTATTATTATTGCCCTAGATCATAGAGATACAATAAGCCAAAGCAGATGTGTATTTCACTAACGTAATCTTGATAACAGAGACTTATCAAACTTCTACTGTATTCTGTGCTGTTAAGGCCTAGGAATACAAAAATTGATAAGATAGAGCCCCTGTCTTCAAAGAACTTACAAGATATTTCAATACACATAAAGATTCAAAGAGGCAGGGCTTATAAATTCCTGTTGAGACTTGTTTTGATGCAATCAATGGTTTCACTCATTCAGTTAATCAATAAAACTGGACTTCAGATTATTCTATGAATATACTACTCTGCTAGGCACTGGAAGAAATATAAATAAAGTACAATGCAGTTCCCTCCCTTAGAAAGATTATAATCTAAACAAGGAACAACTGCTCAATTAACAAATATTTAATGGATATTTATTATATACATGTTCTATCTTCTCCACTGAGGGTTTCTTAAATATCTTTCTTCCCTGGAGACACAGTTTTGAAAGATTTTGTAGAACAACATTTTTCTAACAATTTATTTCTCATATTTTATTATTCAAAGATAAAAATTATGCCAATTAGAGCTTCTGACAAATATGAAACAATTTATATTCATTTATTCTTCAGAATACAAAGATGAAAAGATCCAAGTTCCTGACCTTGTGAGCTAGCAGTCTAGTGAGGGAGAAGGCAGGCAATTGATAATGCTGTTAAGTGGCAAGTTCTATAACACAGGATGGCATCAGAGAGGATGGGGTTCTCCCAACTGTCACAGACAGGGCAAGTCTTCACAAGGAAAGTACTGCTTGAGCTGAGTCTTGAAAAATGTTAATATCACTAGGTTAAAGAAATAACATGAAAATGTGGGATGGTATGAGAAAGAACTTATTTATTTTGAGACAGAGAGAGAGAGAGAGAGAGAGAGAGAGAGAGAGCAGGGGTGGGGCAGAGAGAGAGAGAAAGGGAGAGATAGAGAGAATCCCAAGCAGGGACGTGGGACTTGAACTCACGAACCTCGAGATCATGACCTGAGCTGAAATCGAGTTGGACGCTTAACTGCCTGAGCCACCAGGCACCCCAAGAGAGAATTTTTCAGAGCTCATAAAATAAAGATAAGGTATGATTTGGAGGATGTGGTTGGGATGAGGTTGCAGAGGAGGTTAAGATTATATAAGATGTTAAATACCTAGATGATAAAAAATTTTAAGGAGATATGATCAAATCTGCATTTTAGAAATACCACGCCAGTGGTTGTGTGGATGGGCCAAAGAGCCCACAGTCTATGGCAGAAGTCCAAGTCTAGGCTGGATAGTTGGAACTGAGGTGCTGGTAGGAGGGATGAAAGTTTAAATAATTATGGCCACAAGGCAACTATGTCTTCGTATTTATTGGTATAATCAAACAAATTGCATATTAACATAAAGAATATAAACATGCAAGTGTAGTAGACAGGATGGATATGCTAAGCAGTATCTCAAGGCTCTCCTTTATACCCCACAAAACATTTTGCTATTCTATGGAGCCAGAAGGGTTGAAGAACCTGGAGAAGCTAATTCTAGGTGGTCAAAACACATACGATGACTATTAGTATAACAACATATCTGAATACATTCAAGTTGGCAAGATGTTTTGAGGTAACAGAGGTGTTAATTAATCTTATTGTGGTAATCATTTCACAATACACATGTATATCAAATCATCACATTGTACACCTTAAACTTACACAATGTTATATGCCAATTCTATTTTAATAACACTGGAAAAAAGATTTTTATTCAGTTTGAACAGAAGAAGACTGAACATACCTATTATTTATTCACATTTGTGGATAGTTCACCCTGTAGTTTCATGATCTGGGTATGCCTTCTATGTGAACTTTAACCTCCCCAATACTTGGAAAGAGGTCCTTAGCACCCTGGTAAGTAAAAATAGGTTACAAAGCTCCAAGATCCATTAAATAAACTTACATTGACCTCTGTGAGTGTACAATATACTTTGGAGTAGGGAAGAATATCAGAATAATGTTTGATAAAATGTTAGCCACGTGTTATCTCCTAAGGTGGTATTTCTGATGATTATTCTTTTTACCTTACTTGTTTGAATTATCAACAATAAGCATTAATATTTTAAAATAAACCTATTTTATGAGAATTTTTCATACTAAACAAATTTAAATTATAAACAGAAAAGTTTTTAGGTTAAATAAAATAAACCATTTTACCCAGTCTATTTGTAACTAAGTTAGAGAAGGATGGTAAAATATTTCACCCTTACCATAGATTAATTTAGTGTGCAAGTAGATTCTCTGATGATGCAGTACCTTAAATTTTATTATTTTTTTTCGAGAGAGAGTGGGGGAAAGGAGCTGAGGGAGAGACAGAGAATCTTAAGCAGGCTCCACACTCAGTGTGGTGCCTGACACAGGGCTTAATCTCCATGACCCTGGGATCATAACCTGAGCTCAAATCAAGAGTCAGATGCTTAACTGACTGAGCTACCCAGGCACCCCATTAAATTTTAAAAAAGATGTTTTCCACATTAAGAACAATTTTAACATTCACCATTCCACAGAATTTCTATTTTATTGTCAACACAATCAGAACTTGAGAATGGGAGCAGTTTGAAACTGAACAGATGAGGTTGTTATTTGCTAAAAGTGAACAGCACACAACACTGCAACTTTTAATATCCCTGTGTTTACAAAGGGTAATTTCTTTCTTTTTTTAAAAGTAAAACAGCAGCTTGAACTGCATGACATTCTTCTTGGACAAACATTTCTGTCATTTTAATGTGGTTAAACTGTATTTAGGCAATGTGGAGGTGGCAACTATAATTTGTCTTCTAGGAACACTCTGTCCTTCCTTGTCACTACTGCTCAACTGTTCCTTCAGGCTGTAAGATCTTACATTGAGACTATAATAATAACATTTTCAAACCCTAATGAAAATCTGTCCATAAAAATGTCTGTTTTATTTATTTCTGATCCCAGCTATATGACAATCTTTTTATTTTTCCAAAGAGAAAGCATGAATAGCACTACACATTTTTAAAAAAATTTGCAGTCAATAAGTATAAAAATTACAGTATGTTGAAGGCAACCATCAGTTGGTTCTAGAGTATATGAGTTGTATGTGTGTGTTGAGAGGGAGTTTATCTATCTATCTATCTATCTATCTATCAATCATCTATCTTTGTTTTTTTGAGAGGGAGTTTAAAAAGCTTTTTCCATCTCCTTAATTTTGCAGTCCTCTGTGCTGCCTTCAGAAGATTTCTAATGCTTAATTAAGAATCTGAAATATGTTATCAGTTCCCCTTATAAAAAGTGAAAATCGATTAAGATACATAGCAAGGCTGTTTCTTTTATACCATTACTTTGAAAGTTATTAATAAAAGATTCAATAGATGAAGATAATGATGCGGTAGCTAATTTCTGTTCAAAGAAGTAGTACTGTTAATTTGACAAAGACCTGTAGGTATAATTAATTTTAGCTCTGATCCTGTTTGAGGGCAGTAAGACATGTCACTTAAAAATATATACTTATAAAAAATATATATGCATAGTTATGTATATATGTATGTATCCATACGTGTGTATATATATATATATAATCTTGCCCTTTGACTTGATGGTTATATTAATGATTTAGGTGGTGTGGGACCTAGGACAAGGAACAAAATAAAGCAAATTTCCAAGATTTCATATTTCTAACAGCTAAACTAGAATTTTCCAGCCTCCAATATCTTTATAACAGTCTCTGAAATCAGTAGCAACAAAATAATTCTATTTGCTACCCAAAAGTTTGACTGTTAAGCTGAGTTGAGATTCTTCTCTTTATTGCTACTTTTTTTTTCTTTTTTTTTTTTTTGAGAGACAGAGTACAAGCAGGGGAGGGCAAAGAGACAGGGAGACATAGAATTGGAAGTAGGCTCTAGGCTCTGAGCTGTCAGTAGAGAGCCTGGCATGGGGCTGAAACCCATGAACTGTGATCATGACCTGAGCCAAAGTCAGACACCTAACTGAAGGAGACACACAGGTGCCCCAATAGTTTTTTTTTTTTTTTTAAAGAAAACACAGACTTAAAAAATTCATATAAGTATAGATCTCATACTTCATATTATATTGCTTTGGTAGTGTTCATTATTAATTGGACTGAGAGAATCCTCATCTCATGATTGCTGTGGGATAAAATTAATTTTAAAGCATATAGTTTATCACACAGTTAAGATTTTGTTTAACAGTTTTTATTCTTTGCTGTCACAGACACACAAAATAAAACCCCAGGGTGTTTTGAGCACTTTCTCTGTTTAGAAAGTGTGGTAACTGGAGCACTTACACTGTAATTTCAAAGGCATGGACACATCCCCACATACTGGTCAAGGACCACATTACATGTGATTTTTTCAGGCTTATGCCTATTTGAATGTCAGCTGAATTCCTGTAAATGGGGGATGGGAAGCAAACACAAAGAAATTATAGGGAGTTACAAAAAGAAAGCATTTAAAAATGTTTCAGATATTCATAATAGGAACATTACTATCATTTGACACTGCAACACTGTGAAAGAAATTAAAGAATGGGATGCCTCAGTGGCTCAGTCAGCTAAGCATCCGATTTCGGCTTGAGTCATGACCTCACAGTTCATGAGTTTGAGCCCCGCGTCGGGCTCTGTGCTGACAGCTCAGAGCCTGGAGACTGCTTCAGATTCTGTGTCTCCCTCTCTCTCTGCCCTTCCCCCACTCATGCTCTGTCTCTCTGAAAAATAAATAAACATTGAAAAAAAAAAAGAAATTCAAGCCAGAATGTACATTTGGAGAAGGAAAGGATGTTAGCATAATTGTGAGGACAGTTGAGAAAGATTCTATAATAAATATTCAAAATTATTCTTTATGTTATAGATTAAATGGCATATATCATTACATATAATATTATCAATTAAATTGTTTTGCTTGCATGTATTAAAAAGGAAGGCCGAATTTTCTTCTGTGATTTCTCATTTATGTGGCAGAAGAGAGTTTTTCTATCTCACTCACTTTGGGCTAGGCCAATAAACACCTAGGATAACAGAAGGACTTTTTTTTTTTTTTAAGTTTATTTATTTATTTTGAGGAGAGGAGGGGCAGAGAGAGGAGGAGAAAGAGAATCCCAAGTAGGCTCCACTTTGTCAGGGCAGAGCCTAATGTGGGGCTCGATTCCACGAACTGTGAGATCATGACCTGAGCTGAGATCAAGAGTTGGGTGCTTAACCAACTGAGACAGCCAGGTGCCCCAACAGAAGGACTTTTTACAATGCAATTCAAAAGAAAAAAAAACTGTTATGGGATGAATTATGTTCCCCCAAATTCATATGAAGTCCTAACCCCCAGTACCTCAGAATATGACTATATTTGGAGATACGGCTTAAAGAAGTAATTAAAGTAAACTGAGGTTAAGTGGGTGAGCCCCAACCCAATATGACCAGTGTCTTTATAAGGAGACTAAGACACAGAGAACACATGGACCAAGGAATGGCCATGTGATCACCCAGGGAGAAGGGGGCAACCTGCAATCCAAGGAAACAGGCCTTTCAGAAGTAACCAAACCTGCCAACACCTTGATGTCTAACTTCTAGCCTCCAGAATTTAGAGAAAATAATTTTCTGTTGTTTATGCCACCAGTCTGTGATATTTTGTTACGGCAACCCTACCAAATGAATACAGAAACACACTCTTGGTTTTTCAAACTTAAGGTCAGAACACTTAATTTCTCCTAGTTAAAGCGTGTCTTCCCTCTTCGCTCACCGGTCGTTCTCATTTGTAAATGTCCTCAAGTCAGAAAACTACCAGTGAGCAGCCCACCATTCCTCCCATTCTGTGATCCCCTACAAACCATCCATCACAACCCTGTTAGTCCTATCTCCAAAGTATGTTTTGAAACTGTCTTCTTCACTTTATCTCCATCACAACTACCTTAGTCCCCACCACTATTATCTCTCATTTGGATTATTGCAAAAGCCTCCTAAATAACTTCCTCCATTGTACCCTCCTCTACTTCAGCAATCCTGTTCAGTCCAGCAGCAAAGGAATCTTTTTAACACTTATAATTGATGCCCCCTCTCCTGCCTTAAACCCTTAGTGCAGTAATTGCACTAAAACTCCTTAATATGACCTACTTGATCTAGCCTCTGACTGCTTATCACCAAACACCTAGCTGGGTTCCTGAGCTCCATCTACACTAATTTTCATTCAATTTCTGGAAAATGCCAAGTTCTTTCCTGCCTCAAGGGCTCCACTTTGCTCCTCTCTTCACAAGGCTTGATCCTTCTCTGTTTTCACATTTACTTATTTATTTAAATTTATTTTTGAAAGAGAGAGAGAGAGAGGGGGGGGGAGAGAGAGAGAGAGAGAGAGAGAGAGAGAAAGAGAGAGAGAGAATCTCAAGCAGGCTCTGTGCTGAGTGTTTTGTCAGTGTGGAGCCCCACTTAGGGCTTGATCTCACGAACCATGAGATCATGACCTGAGCCAAAACCAAGAGTCAGACACTTAACGAACTGAGCCATCCAGGCACTCGTTTTCAGTTAAAAAAATTTTTTTTAAATGTTTTATTTTATATTTGAGAGAGAGAGAGAGAGAGCACAAGCAGGGGAAGGGCAGAGAGATGGAGACAGAATCTGAAGCAGGCTCCAGGTTCTGAGCTGTCAGCACAGAGCCCGACACGGAACTTGAACTCACGAACTGTGAGATCATGACCTGAGATGAAGTCAGACACTTTATCTACTGAGCCACCCAGGAGCCTCCTGTTTTCAGTTTTAATAGCAACTCCTCCACTGAGACCTTCATTGTCTATTCTATTTCAATGGCTTACTCTATTCTCCATTTCTACTTCTTGTTTCTTTCCTTAGTATTTATTACAGTTTGAAATACTTTTATTTGGTGCCTAACTTTTTTGTTTGTTTTGAGAGATGGGGGGTAGGGGCAGAGGGAGAGGAAGAGGGAGTGAGGGAAGGAGGGGGGAGAGAGAGAAAGAGTGAGAATCTTAAGCACACTCCACACCCAGTGTGGAGCTGGATGTGGGGCTCAATCTCATGATCTTGGGATCGTGACCTGAGCCAAAATCAAGAATTGGATGCTTAACTAACTGGGCCAAGCAGGTACCCTGACCTAATTGTTTTTTTGTTGTTAAGATTTTTTTTTAATGTTTATTTTATTTTTGAAAGAGAGAGAGAGAGAGAGAACAGGGAAGAGGCAGAGAGAACGGGACCCAGAGAACCTTAAGTGGGCTTTGTGCTGACAGCAGAAAGCCCGATGCAGGGCTCGAACTCATGAACTGTGAGATCATGACCTGAGCCGAAGTAGGATGCTTAACCGACTGAGTTACCCAGGTGTCCCTAATTGTATGTATGTGTGTGTGTGTATATATAATATATATACATATGCGTATATACATATATATACATAGTTATATACATATGTATAGTATATATATAGTTATAGTACATATATATATAGTATATATAGTATATATATATATAGTATATAACTATATATATAACTAGAAGTGGGAAGGCAGCACAGAGTAGGTATTCAGTAAAGATCTGTTCAAGAATTGTACAGAAGATTTGGCTGCCTTGTTTACATTTCAGGCTGGAGCCATAATGCTAGATCAAAGACCAAGGAGAAAAGATAACTATTGAGCCCATAAGACAAGGGATGAAAGGGCAGAACTCTCCAGATGAAGGGATTCACCGAGGGACTCAAGTAAACGTGGGCAGACAACTACTTGATTGAAGACTCTAAACTTGGAATGCAGGAGGGGGTAAAATGACTGGAGGAGGCTTTTCCAGTTGTCCACTCAAGGCAGAATCAATCTATGACTTGGTGGTTATTGGTGACAAATTCTTCCAATGTTAACAATAAAAAGATTAATCTTGCCACACATTCCATTCCTCCAATTTTGGAACTTAGGTTGTTTTTAATTTCTGCTATTAGAAATCACATTACACTAAAAATCTTTGTTCATAATTCTATTTGCTGCCTCTTTGTTTTTATCTATTTCTCCTATTAGAATTTAGTAGGTGCTAAATAAAGATTTGTTGAATGCATCTTGTATGTCCTTAGGCCAGAGTCCAGGAGTGAAATAATTCAGGTAAATAGTGCAATGTCTCATAACAAATATTGTTAACTTTTGTTGAGTGAAATTTATTGGCTCTTTTTTTTTAAAATTTTATTAAAATTTTTTTAAATATTTATTTATTTTAGAGAGAGAGACAGAGTGTGAACGAGGGAGAGGCAGAGAGAGAGGGAGATACAGAATCGGAAGCAAACTCTGGGCTCTAAGCTGTCAGCACAGAGCCCGATGCAGGGCTGGAACCCATGAACCATGAGAGCATGACCTGAGCTGAAGTTGGATGCTTAACTGACTGAGCCACCCAGGCACCCCAAAATTTACTGGCTCGTGAAACATCGCCAAATTTATTTATAAAAAGGCTGTGATAATTTACAATGCTGCCAGCACCATTAATTAATTAATTCAATACATTTTTTTGAGTATATGCTATAGGCCAGGAACTGTTCAAGATATTTGGAATACAGCACTGAGTAAAACAGACAAAACCCCTGCCTTTGTAGTTTTCATTATAGTGGAGAAGACAGAAGTTATATATCTATCTATTTAATATAGCTGACCTTTGAACAATGCAGGGGTTAGGCATGCTGATCATCAGCAGAGTTGAAAATCTGTGTATAACTTTGACTCCCCTGAAACTTCATTACTAACAGTCTGCTATTGACCTGAAGCCTTACCAATAATATTAACAGCTGATTAACATATATTTTGTATGTTATAGGTATTATATATTGTATTCTTACCAAAAGGTAAGCTAGAAAAAAGAAAATGCTATTTAAAAAGTCATAAAGAAAATACATTTATGGCATTTTACTATAAAAAATTCATATAAGTGGACCCATGCAGTTCAAACCTGTGTTGTTCAAGGTAAGCTGTATATTAGATTGTACACAACTGGTTATCTATTTAAAAATTTTTTAAAAATGTTTATTTATTTTTGAGAGAGACAGAGACAGAGTGAGTGGGGGAGGGGCAGAGAGAAAGAGAGACTGAATCTTTTTTTTTTTTTTCCAATATATGAAATTTATTGTCAAATTGGTTTCCATACAACACCCAGTGCTCATCCCAAAAGGTGCCCTCCTCAATACCCATCCCCCACCCTCCCCTCTCTCCCACCCCCCCATCAACCCTCAGTTTGTTCTCAGTTTTTATTTTATTTTTTTTTACATTTTTTTCAACGTTTTTTAAAATTTATTTTTGGGACAGAGAGAGACAGAGCATGAGCGGGGGAGGGGCAGAGAGAGAGGGAGACACAGAATCGGAAACAGGCTCCAGGCTCTGAGCTGTCAGCACAGAGCCCGACGCGGGGCTCGAACTCACGGACCGCGAGATCATGACCTGAGCTGAAGTCGGCCGCTTAACCGACTGAGCCACCCAGGCGCCCCACCGACAAGCGTTTTAAGAGGCTCTCTGTGCCTCCATCTCTCACTGTTCCAGGAAAATCAGTTTCATCAGTCATTAGGAACACTCATTTGGACTGTTAAAAGATAAAATATACTTCAATTATGCTACGCCACTCAAATTTTACTGTTTATTTGTTGCAGTGTCAAGTACATATCTTAAAGATCCCAGATCCCATAACTTCCCCTTTAATGATATACTGAGACATCAAGTCCTTAAGGTTAAAAGACAACAAAAGTCCTAAAAGGGCAAAGGAGAATAATAAAATAAGAATAGAGTATGTTTTGTTAGTATCCCACCTCTCCCAATATTGAAATTATGTTTGAGTATCTTGTCATTTTTATACTTGTTTCTATAACATACTATGTTGGGTTGAACTGGATCCCCTAAAGAGATATGGTTAAATCCTAAATTCCAGTATCTGAAAATGTGACCTTATCTGGAAAGAGGGTCTTTGCAGATGTAATCCAGTTAAAAATAGGTCATAATCGATCAGGGTGGGCCTTAACCCAATGAACGGTGTCCTTATAAGAGGGAAATTTGGACACAGACACACCAGGAAGAACACCATGGTGTTGGCAGAGATGGAGACGGACATTAGAGTGATGTATCTATAAACCAAGAAATACCAAGGATTGTCAGCAACCCCCAGAAACTAAAAATGTATGGAAAACATTCTCCTTTGAGACATCAAGGGAGAACTAATCCTGCTGCCACACTAATTTCTAACTTCTGGGCTCTGTAACTGTGAGACAATAAATTTGTTGTTTTAAGCCATCCAATTGATATTTTATTGTGGCAGCCCTAAGAAAATAACGCACATACATATTCTAGCACAGGCATTTCCTAATCTAAAATAGATATTTCAATGACATAAAGAAATGTGGCTTATTGTGGAATTCTTCCTGAGTTCTCAACATTCACGCCAAACTCACAGGTCTAGCAAAGTCCAACAAAATTTCAAGAGTGCCTTGTTTCAAGTTTTCCTCCTTTTTAAGAGGTTGTTATGAAGACTGCCCTAGGAAAGCCAGACTTCGTTTGTATGAAGGAGGGACTCTGGTCACATGCACTGCTGAATTTTCTCTGAATGGAAGCCCTTCTCTGTAAGTTTATCTTTCAGGGAGAGCGCAGAAAAGTGCAGCCATCACTTCCCTAGGAGACCGAACTGGTGTTGCTGATATTTAATGCCAGTAGGTTCAGTCATAGCTGCGAACATACCTGGCATCCTCAGATTAGCTCCGGTTGAGGGTAAGGGTAAAATAAAAGGCTTCACCCGCCTTTATATTCGTATAGGTGATGTTTATCGATTAGTTTAAATTCTCCTTGGAAAAAAGGTAGAATGAAATAATAGACTGGAACCTAGGAGCAGAAAGACAACCAAACCAACAAAGGAAAAGATTTTCTTCACTAAAAGGCCCTCCTGAGCGCAGAAGCGTTCTTACAAGACACTCCAATCACCCCAACTTGCCTTCGCAAACTCCCAACTTCTGTATTTTGCATTTTCCTCTTAAAGCAACGCAAAACAGCACACTGCGCAAGCGCCAGGGTCGAGGTGCCCTGGGAGGATTCCAGCGCAGGCGCGCGGGCCGGGAAGTGTGAGGGCTTGCGCGCGTGCTCCATGGCTCACTTCCGGCCTGCCCCTCCCTTCCCCCCTCCCCGCGAGCTACCTTCCCCCTCTCCCTTCTCCTCCCCAGTCTCTTCCCCAACTCTCCCCACCCCTCGCGCTCTCCGCCCCGCTTGCCTCCTGTCCTTCCCCGCCCGCTCCATCCGGGTCGCTGACGGCTGTCTCTGAACTGGACAGCGGTGGCTGCTGCTTTTCTCTGAGGTACCCGGTAAAGTTTCACAGGAGCTGGGGAAGAGAGCAGCGGACAGTACCGACGCCGGAGGAGCTCTGGTGTTCGCAGCCGCTGGCTGAAGGAGGAGGGTCCAGGAGCTGGAGACCTGCCTTAGCTGCCGCGATTGCCTCGCTTTCTGGGGTGGCGCCGCCCCCCGTCGCCCTGGGCTTCCCCTGCCTTGAGGGGCTGGGTGAGTCGTTGCCCCAGTGGATTCGGGGGCGTGTGACGGCGTTAGGGAGGGGGCTGGCTGGGCTGGGCGGATACAGGCCGGCCTGGCGCTGGCTGCTTTCTCAGCGCTTCCTTAGGGTGGGGGGCGGGGGACGAGGACTGTGTCGGTGCTCTCTGGCCGCGGGGCTGGAATGTCGCACCTCCCTGGGCTAGGGCCTCCCTCGGACTGAGGGCCGCCCAAGTGCGGAGCCTCGTCGGCTGGCCTCTGCGGCTGCTGCGAGCGGGAGATTGCCGTAGTTGAATGGTCGGCCCGCGGGGTTGGGTGTGTGCAGTCGATTTCGCTCTCCTGGTTCCCATGAGCTGAGGCTGAGTGCCTGTTCAGGGAATGATGGGAGTAAAGTGCTTCTCATTTCCCTACCTGTTGCTGGCGAGAGGACGCCTTTTCCATTCCTTCTGCCTTTTTTAAAGAAAAGGATGGCTAAACCTTGTGCGCTGAATTTGGAGGTATTTTTCTGTCCTCTATTCTTAAAAAAAAAAAAAAAATACGGTTAGACAATGCAGAACTCTCGGGAACCATCGAGTTCCGATGTCCCAAAAGAATGAAATCAAACTTCTCTGAATGGATAGGTCATGGAATGGACAGCTTTGGCAATTGCTAGCCCGAACGTAGGAAAGTTGGGTTTTGAAACTTCTCAGGTTCTGTGTAAGGAATGTGGGTGACAACAACGGGAATAGGCTGACTTCCTGTAATTGTGTGATTTAGTAACGCGATGTGTTTAAAAATCTGTGTGGGTTTAGATGAAGTGGGCTCTTTGATATCCGTGTCTTTTCCAGTGTACTGGAAAGTTCTACAGATTTCGCCACCAGACTATCAATGTCCCAGCCCCCATTTCTGTTCTTGAAAAATCTTCAGTGCTAGGGTTATTTGCAGTTTTCCCCCCCATTTTCAAATACTTGTCTCAGAGGTATATAGATAGATACAGATTTCCCCGGGGAAATGTTTTTCAATCAGGATTACCACTTATAATAGAAAATGTTGAATTTGGGAGACCATCTTTATACTTAAACTGCATATTTTCTTTTGTATGTGGTTATGTGCGTGGATTTAGTTTTAAATTTAAGTGATGAGGTCACAGGCGATTGTCTTAAGATTGAGGTTTGACGGGAGAGAACCATACTTTTCTGGAAGGCCTATTATTTCAGTAATTAGATCATTTAAATTCTGGGGGATTTAAGGTTTACATAATTGGTTTTATTTTGATTACAAGTAAGAACTAAAGTTGTCTGTTGATGTAGAGGTAGGTATTAAAAGGTTTTTTGAGGGAGATTGAAAGGTTTTATGTTTGTGTAACTGGCAAAATTTTTCATTGTATATATACTTGATTTTGCCGGTTTTATTTCTTGCTCAGGATAAAATTATTTAAAGTGAAGCTAAAATGAATTTCATTAAGGTACTTAATATTTTTGTTAGTCTATCACAAGGTAGCAAAAAGTCAAAACTAGTCCACATGTTTTAAATTTTGCAAAGAATCATGGAGAGTAAACCATTTTCTGCAAATGTTAATGTATGACATACTTTTAAAAATACAACTGATTGGTTTTTGAAACTGGATAATCCTTAATGTAGCATATTATAAAATAGATTCCATGTTTACTATATAGTGATTATTGTAGCCTAGCACTTTAAAGAGCAATTAAACATGTTTCCTTTGAAGTCATATTAACTTTTTTTGTATTTCCTCAGACATAGGGATACCTCCAACTTTCCAGTGTTTCAGAGGAAATTTTGTATTGAAACTGGAAGACCAAAAGAATTACAAACATGTTGTGCTGGGGAAATGCATCTTTTGGACAGCTAGGGTTAGGTGGAATTGATGAAGAAATTGTACTAGAGCCCAGAAAAAGTGACTTTTTTATAAATAAAAAGGTCCGAGATGTGGGATGTGGACTCAGACATACTGTATTTGTTCTGGATGATGGAACAGTGTACACGTGTGGATGTAATGATCTAGGACAGCTAGGTCATGAAAAATCCAGAAAGAAACCAGGTAAGTTGAAAAATTTTTTGTTTATTTCTAATAATTGTATCTTGTAAGCTTGAAATGTCAAATAATTTCTCTAGTCCTAAACCCATAATTTTTATCAAGCTTTAAAAGCAAATTAGGAGTTAAATATATCCTTTACATTTGCATGCTTTTAAGTACTTAATTATTTTGTGGTTTCTGTTTTTTTAAACTATTATTGTTGTGAACCCTTATTGTATGAAGCTTTGGTTTCAGAACTAATTATGGTGATATAAAATAGTTGAGAAAACCAGCATGCAGTGTGGGTACACTTTTTCTTTAGTATAGAATATATAGGTATAGAGCATATATAGAATGTAGGTCCTGTTTAATAAGTACTATTCAGCCACCTTGGCAGATTTCAATTGCATAATTTACTGTGTTGTTTTCTATACATCAGAGAAAAATAAATAAGATGGAAGCTTGCCTGACATACATCCTAGTTTTTCTATTGTTGTCCCTACTCTAGTATTTTAAATACATAATTTTATTTGGCTTAGTTTGAAATATGTTTTATTCCTCTAATCTCCTACTTTGAGGTAGTAGCATCAGCTATTAAAAGTTTTGTGACTATAATATGTCCTGATTTTGTAGGAGTCATATAAGCCAAATGTAAAATAATTTTTAGTGTAATGAGAATTTTGAGGAATGTGGTCACATTTCACATTTTCTTTTCCTAAATATATGTACGTATTTTAAAATAAGGTATTACCACACTTGGAATTATTGTTGTGTGAATTTTGCTCTCAATTTTGATCAGTCTCTACACTGAAAACTATGGAAAGCTTATGAAAGAAATTGAAGAAGACTCCATTATGATTACTAAAAGTTAATTCTTAAGATGGTAAATTCAGATAAGATAGACCATAGCAGTACTGATTTACAGATTCTTCTTTAACTTCAACAATAATGGCACTTAAGCATTTTCTATGGCAATTATTCTTCTTTACCACTTCATTATTTAAGTGATTGCTATTGTTAGTCTACTTTTGAGAGGTTAATGTAGGTATAAAATAGTAAGATATTAAATATTAAGGCATGTTATTCATCTTTCATGTCATCTCACCACCATGCCAAACCTCACCTTTCTAACTTGTAAATACTGTATAGTTTTCATCCTTTCTTTGTTGGTAGGGTCTTAATCTTTTTCTTTGTGGCTTAATTTGTAATTTAAGTCTTTTGGATGAATGGTAGTAATCCTTAACACAGTAGGTTTAATTATTGCAGAACTCTAAAGGTAAAGTGGCAGCTGTCTTGTATTCCGCCTCACTAAGAATATTTTCTGGAATCTTATCAGAATTTCATGTCTTAGGTTTTGAGGTTGTCATGTGTAGACATGAATGGTAATTTATTGTTATGTACTTGTTATCACTGCTTCAGAGGCAGATGTATTCTTTACCTTTTTTGT
The DNA here is from genome assembly GCF_028018385.1 of Neofelis nebulosa. Lineage (NCBI taxonomy): Eukaryota > Metazoa > Chordata > Mammalia > Carnivora > Felidae > Neofelis > Neofelis nebulosa. The sequence goes on along the minus strand of NC_080794.1, from coordinate 33,831,452 downwards.
TTAGCTTGGAATGCTGCCTCAAGTTGAGATTTTCATGGTTTTGGGGCTGTTGCTTTTCTTATACTTAACATGCTCCACAGAAATAATTGAATATATTTCTGTATTGCTTTAGTAATTTCTGAGAGGTTGTAGGGCAGATAAAAAGTGCAAAGCCAGCACATAGAAATTGCCAATATAGTTACTGAAGTTTATTAAAGTTTAAAGTTTTTAAATGTTATTAAGCATCTGCTTTGTGTCCAGGGCAAGGGTAGACCCTTTGCAGTAGTAGTCTGTGTCTTTAACAGCTTTTAACTCTGTAGGTAAGATTCTGGGAAACTTAACTAGCCAGAAGAGGTTTTTTTGTGGTCATGTTGACATTGTGATGATTACATTGTGACATTTATATCACTGTATTGATTCATCTTGAAAGCATTATTTGGTAATATAAAATTGGGAGGGTGGGTTTAACCTACTTTACATTACCTATTTACGATTGCCTCATTGTCCAGGGTACATTCATGGAATATAAAAATGAAAGGCATGAACTTTGTCTTTGAAAAATTTAGAGGCTGGGCTGGGAATTAAGGCATACATAAAATGAAATAGCTGGAGAGAATTGAAAGTTGACATGATATGATATATACCTTGAAACTAGGAAATTTAATTGATGGGAAATGTCATTGTGGGATAAATTAAATATTTCTGGGAGAAAATGAAGTCTTAATTTTAATTCAACCATTGATCACATAACTAGGCAGAAAATAAATCTGGAGCTGAAGTAGTTTAGTTTTAGAGGAGAGGATCCTTATCTTGAGAAAAACTTTTTACTAGAAGTGTCCAGATTCAGTGATTCATTGATATATATCTGGGTTACAGAGGTAGGAGAAAGTAAAAGTTCAAAAGGAGGTAGTTACTCTGATAGGGACTTTTCTTTTAAGCTTAGTTTTGATTTATGGTGTTTGAGTGGAAACTATTAATGTTTTTTAACTAAAATTATTTCCCTTGGGAATAATTCTTTAATGGCTTTGAATGTACTCCTTGCCCAACTTTTTTTTTTTTTTTTAATTTGTGAGTTTGAGGACTGAATTAAAAGGTAAGGAGTTCTTATTTAATTGGTTTTAAAGTTTTTGGTAATTGAGTGAGTCTGATTGAATTTCTGGAACCACATAATAAACAAAATTCACTTTGTCAGAGCTTTAAACTGACAGAAAGAAAGCAAACAGAAAGGAGGGAGCTAGGAATTGTTTGCTTGTAGAGACTGGCTTATAAATAAGCATACTAAATATTCTGTAATATATGTGAAAGAGAAACAGGTGGCTTCATTAAGGATAAGCTATTCTTGAGAGTTATCATAACCTACCGAGGACTCAGCCTTATAGTGTAGTAAATAGATTTGACCTGTGGCCTGTTGGGAGAGGTTTCCATTCTGAAAATTTTAGGAACCACATCTGAAGGGTTCACTGATATCCTTTATTATACCAAGAGTATAGATTGTGTCCATGTTCATTTCCGTCCTCTTGTATATGTATATCCCTTGGTATCACTACTAGCTCTGATTATTTCCAGAGAAGTGAACATCTATTTCACTTTCATGTGTGTATTTTTCCTTCATAAGAATTTTTTAAAACCTTTTTTTTTTAGCTATTTGCTCTTAATTCATAGGTAACAGGTAAATATATTTGATCTTTAAAAGGCTAGACCAGTCCATCTAAATAGTTTTATTTATATTTCCTTCCAAATTCACTTCTGAAGATTTTAAGATAAAGTATAGGAAGTGTACTTTTCCTAACAAGATCATTTATTCACTGTATATTCAATCATAGGTATTATTTGGTAACCATGGTCCTAATGTTTTGCACATCTATTTTCATTTGTTTCATGTTAGAAACAGTACTATATATTACGATCATAAATTTGTAAATAATGTGATATAGTTTTTTTAAAAAATTACTGTTTTGGTAGCTTTTCGTGGTTTACAGAGTTCTTTTAGTTAGATTATCTCATTTAATCCTCATAATGATCTTGTATGGTATCTAGGGCAGGTGTTATGGTCCTCATTTGTAAAATAAAGTAACTAAAGTAAAGTGAGATTAAGAGACTAACGAGTAGTAGGCTAGCAAATGTTAAGGGACCATGCTAAATCATGTGGTTTTACCTTTATCCCACAAAGGTTTTCCCTGCCGTATTTAGAAGATAAAAGAATATTAACCTGGGAGGAAACTAGTTTCCATCAGTATTTTAATGTAATTCTGAGAGTTAAAAAAAAAACAAAAAAACAAAAAAAAAAAAACCTTAAAAATTTTCTCTTTTATAGGTTGTACAATGAAGATACCATGTTTTATTATCTCCTCCCTTCCCATATATAAATTCAGAAATAAGCCATTTTAGGCACTGTATAAGAAGGTTGAGAGTTCTGTTTTCAAGATACAATATTGTGCCAACACAAACTAAAAATTCACATATATGTATTTTTTTCTGAACTGAAGACTAACTTGATTAGCAAAGTCAGCAACAGATAAAGTTTTGAATAGTATGATAAAATATGTTGTAGCCTATGCTCAACTCTTCTACAGAAGATGTAAAAATCATGAGCATTGATTCTGTTTATTGTATCTCAAAATGGTGATTTCTGCTGTTGAGTCAGTCCAGTGAAAGCATTTTGGTCACATAGCAGTAATTACTTGCTTGCCCTTTTGCTTCTTCATTTTTCTGACTTGCTCTTTCTGTTCATAAAACATAAATCTATAAGTGAACTACTTAAAATATAGTTGAAATTTTAAAAGTAACATACGAAAATGTATAAATATGTGAAATAAAATTATTCACTTAAGAGCAGATTATAAATACCAAATTATCCCACATATTATTGAACAAAGCATATAATACCAGAGAAGCTTATTATGTTTTATAACTCCTACTTTTCATGATACCTTCTAAGGATGAGAAAGATGTGGATGATTTGAAGACTTGAAAAAAAGTAATTACTTGGGTCAGGAATGGAGGCTTGCTTTGGACACTTTACTTTGAGGAAGGTTAGTGCCCAAGAACACAGTGTCAAGGGTAGGGAAAAAAAAATCATAATGCAAACAGATGACTACTGTTAGAGAGATGTATAATAATACTTTACTTTGTGTAGGACCCTACATCTGAGGAATATCAAGAGCATTACACAATAACTCATGGTTCCTTTCAAAATGCTTGTGACACAATTTGCAAGAATTATCCTCATCTTAGGGGATAAATTTACGGAGAAATGGCAGCACAAGTTGGTAAGTAACTTGTCAAAACAGCAGGTGACTGGTGAACATCTATAAATTGAATCTGAAAAATTAAGTCTACCAGTCTCCTACCTTATTCACTAAATTGTTCTTATGTTTAGAATTATTTACAATAATATCTTCTATTTGAGGCAGATCAAATACTAATTTGTTTCTTTGCCATTTTATTTGATGGCCTTTTGAAATAAATCATTATTTTACCAAGATGCTTGCATTGTGATACCACTTTGGTACTTCATTATAACCTTGTGTGGTATGAATAATAATATTTGAACAAACTACTGTGGTAACCCAGTCTTTTCTCTTTCTTCTTTTATATATCTCATTCTATATCCCTTTGTTGTCTAATGCTATGCTATCCAAGATCCATAGTAACTGCCAGGTGGGATTGATTTGGTGTCAACATTGGAACTTGGATTAGTTATATATTGTATTAAGTTTGCCATGTATCTCTAAGTAGGATGCATTGGTTTGGTGAATGCTTTATAAAACCTTTAACCCTGGAGAAAGCAATAATAGAAGTAGATGCCTAATCTGAGCAGTCTAACAAATAGAGGCGTCTTTAAAGGATTTAGAAATGATTTTTTTTTTTCTTTGTTTTTGGTATGCTGGTGTTTTTACTTGATTGGGAGTGAACCATTTACTTTCCTTGAAAAAACAGGAGTATTGTAGATTTCAGTTTCGTGGTTTGGGCAGGAATCCTTGTAGCAGGTGAAAGCTTAAGTGGTCTAGTTTCCATCATCTCTTTAGTAAGTATTCTTAGGGTTCTGTGTTCCCAGTGTCATAAAAATTAAAGCTCATTTCTCACAGATACATATGTATATTTATAATTGCTTTGAAGAAATAAATCTCACTTCATAGATACTTATAAGTGTCTTCCTAGGCTAGAAAGCGTATCAAGTACCTGGGTATGTATCATACCCAAATTAAAGAATAATCTTTAATCAGGTAACTATTAAAGAAAATCTAATGAGGAACATGTATTCATATGTTGTTAAGGGCTTTTTTGTGGTAGGATTGTGTTAGTAGAAAAGTGGGAAATGTTAGTGAAGAAACCATATTGAAGAGCCCAAGATTTATCTCCTTTTAGCTTCTGTGGGTTCTTTTCATGCTGATGGAATTAAGACAATAATTATTTATTAAGATACATAATCATCTTAATGAATTGTGATAGTTACTTTACATGGAAGAAAAACCTATGCTGTATATAAATGTATTCAATTGGAGTTATTGTTATTAAAAAGGGAATTTTCGGGGCACCTGGGTGACTCAGTTGGTTAAGTGTCTGACTCTCAATTTCAGCTCAGGTCCGTGATCTCATGGGCGTGAATTCAAGCCCCTTATCGGTTCCACGCTATGCATGGAGCCTGCTTAAGATTCATATTCGTTCTCTCTCTCTCTCCCTCTGCCCCTCCCCCTCCTTTCCCGTCCCTCTCCCTCCCCCTCTCCCTCCCTCTCTCCCTCCCTCTCTCCCTCCCCCTCTCCCTCCCCTTCTGCCCTCTGCCCCTCTCCAGCTCATTCTCTCTCAATGTTTGGGAAGTTTCTTGAATATTGGTGGCTCAGTCTTTAAACCATAATATTTAATTTGGATGTAATTATTCTTTTTTCTTCAGTTCTAGGATGGCAGAAATTTAGTTTAGCTTTTCTTCACCTTAAAGAAAATGTTCTAGGGTTCTTTAATAATGTGTTTTTCACATTATTTTGAAAGATCCTAATTATTTCTTTATTAATATTTAAGCTTAGTTACATTTTATTCCTTTGCTAGGTGTCCTCCTATTCTGAAATAACACATTTTTAGTGTATAGTTTTTTCTAATTATAAAAGTATTTCATATTCTTGGTAGAGAATTTGAAACATACAGGAAAGTAAAAATCAACTATAATACCATCATGCATAGATAAATACTATGGTCATTTAACACTTTTGCTATACTCATGTTTGTGATTGCAGACTGGAAGTATGTTCTTATATCTCAATTTTTTTCAGTAACAATTGAATAATAAGTATTTCCCCATGTTTCACAATATTGTTTAGGGGTATTGTTAATGATAATTTAATACTTCATCATTTAAATATAGCAAAATTTGTGTTCTCCTATTTTTCGGAGATACATAATATATATGATATATATATATAATATAATATATATGCATAATATATATATCAGTTTAGTCTTTATTTGCATCTCTGTTAATTTCTTTAGGAAAAAGAACATCTTTAATTTTAGCAAATCTAGAATAAAACAACCAATTTATTTTTAAAAATTTAAGTAAGCTTAGTTGTGCCTCACCCTACAAAATTGATAAGCTTAGAAGATATTTGTTAATGAAAGTTTTAAAAATGTATTCATTTGACAAGCTTTTGAATGTAACTGATGAATATTATTTAAAGATCTAGAAAGGAAGATAAAACAAGCGCAGAAATAAGTAGAAATGCATCTAATGTGCTAAGTGTTATAAAAGGCATAAACAGAACACTGTGTACAGAGGAATAGTGTAGCCATTTGGAATGGAATGGATTGTAGGTGACTTTTTATAGGGAAGATAGCATATGACCTGGAAGGATATAAGTATTTAAAGGAGGAAAGAATGAAGAGACTTTATAGGTAGCTTAGCTCAAATGGAAATGGAAATAGACAAATGGGAGACCTATTAAGGGAATTGTAGTCCAGTTAACTAAAATGTCTGAGAATAGAGAGCAAGAAAGTTAGAAGGTAAAATTGAGGTCAGGTTATAGAATTAATCAAGTTAGGGTTTTAATTGGGTGTATATTCACTGATCGTTTGTAATGGGAATTATCAGGTTTTTATAAAGGAGGGGAGAGAATTTGGAGGTAAAGTAATCAGTTAGGCTATAATGGTGCCCCTTTAAAACAACAAGGGAGAGGTGCTTGAGTGGCTCAGTGGGTTAAGTGTCCAACTTCAGCTCAGGTCTTGATCTCACAGTTCCTTGTGTTTGAGCCCTGTTTTGGGCTTTCTGCTGTCAGCACAGAGCCTGCTCCCGATCCTCTGTCCTCTTCTCTCTCTCTGCCCCTTTTCTTTTTTTTTTTTTTTTTTTTTTAATTTTTTTTTCAACGTTTTAAATTTATTTTTGGGACAGAGAGAGACAGAGCATGAACCGGGGAGGGGCAGAGAGAGAGGGAGACACAGAATCGGAAACAGGCTCCAGGCTCCGAGCCATCAGCCCAGAGCCTGACGCGGGGCTCGAACTCACGGACCGCGAGATCGTGACCTGGCTGAAGTCGGACGCTTAACCGACTGCGCCACCCAGGCGCCCCTCTCTGCCCCTTTTCTGCTTGAGTGCTCTCTCTCTCAAAAATAAATAAACATTAGGAAAAAAGCAGCAAGGGAGCAGTTAGATCAAGGAGAAATTAGGGAAGCGGAAAGAATGGATAGGCTGTGGTAACCAAATAGAAGTGAACAGTAAGGGTAAAGAGCAGAGCCAGGTGTGATCCTAGGTTGAATCAGTAATTAATATAAATAGGGAATCCAGGAAGGGGAGGAATGTTAATTGTTTTGTTTCAGCAGCGGAGAAAATATTTGGTGAAGTGAATTTTGTTTTGAATTTGGTAACCGTATTCAGTGATAAGTGAGAAATTCAGTATTACAAGTGGGGAGAAAGATCAATGCTAAAGGAATGAGATGTTTTATTTCCTCTTCAAAGTAGGCTAACATTCCAACTATATATTTCTCGCTGATTCCAGCCTATCAAGTAATTAACAGTCTGTGAACAATAATTTTGTCTTTTTGGGAGACTGAAGTACCTGGTGATGTAACACCTTTGTAAAATTAAACTTTTTATTGCCAGGGACCATTTGAATTTTATTAATTGGTTAATTTACTTATTTTTGCTTAACTGACACAAACCTATTAATTATGCCTGACTTTATGACTTCCTTCCAGGTTTTACTGGAAACAAAGTTTTTGAAATCACAAGATGAAATCACATAGAAGTTGCTTTTGATTCCACTAATTGATGAAATAATTGTGACTATAAATTGTAAATGTGCTGGCATTTAGGCAAGAGTCCCTAAGAAATGTGTCCTCTGAGATGATGCTGTTTGTTGCTTCTGTGAAAGGGAAATGGGAATGGGACAGGAACAGTCTAAGGCTAAAAGAGAAGCAGAATTAGGAGCATCTGAAAACAATTGGAGCAAAGTTTAGCTGCTTTACCTGTGAGTTATTTGAAGGCTTTGTTTTGTTTTGTTTTGTTTTGTTTTAGAATGGCAGGACGAAACTCAAGTAGAGCTTAGATTGCTTCCCATAATTGGTCCCAAGTATTTATCACTTAGCAAATGTATACTTTGTGATTTCTGATTCAGGGATTGCTTACCTATAGATTGCATAAGTAGGCTTTCTAACAGAAATGGACTTCATGGACCTACACTTATCTTCTGGAAGTAATTAGGTAAAAGCCTGACAGGTTGGTGTTACCTCTGTCTGAACATAGGTCTATTTCTGCACTGAGTTGAGGAATTGAGTAAGTCTCTGCAACTGGAAATGTGGAGGGAAGGGAATACTTTAGAAGTTGGTATGATAATGTAAAGGGAGAAGAAAGATACAAACCTCATTACTGGAGAGAAATTTAATGAGAAGTATTATTTGGAATATATTTAGATATGGAATATTGATGTTTAAAAATAATAACGGTAACTACCATTATGTGCCAGGCACTGTGTTACATCCTTTATATGTTATCCCAGAATCCTAAAACCACCCTGCCAGGTAAATATTAGCACAGTCTTGCTGTTGAGGGTAAATAAAACTTTAAGACGCTAAATAACTTGTCCAAAGTCAAAATTAAAATGCAATGAAAATAAGAACCAATTAGATGCCAATAATGGAAGAAAAGACACCATTTATAATAGCAAGAGAAAGATAAAATGACCCAGGAATAACCTAAGAAATGTGCAAGACTACTGAAGAAGACCTCAAAGCATTTCTAAGGGATGCAAAAATTTTAAGCAAATGGAAACCACATTTGTAGGTAGGAATATTCAACCTAAGCAAATCTGTCAGTTTTCTCTAAAATTAGTCAATTTAAGGTGATCGTAATAAAAATACCAAGTGTTTTTTGTTGGGGGGGGGAGGGAGGAGAGCTAAATAAATGGATTCTCTTGGTCTTATGGAAAAAATAAAGCAGCTCAGGAAAACTGAAAAATAAGAACAGAAATATGTAACTAGATAATAACATTTTATTTTTAAAGTCTTAATAGTTAAAACTGCCTCACAAGTACGTATCAAACCACGAAAACAATATAAAGCCCAGACATAGACCCAAATCACCTCAAATCAAATGGGGAAAAAATTCAAGTGGGACTATTCAGTAAATAATCTTGGAATAAGTAGGAACATCATCTAGGGAACAAAAAAAATTGGATTACTGCCTCATGCCATGTATATATTTGGGTAAATTCCAAATGAATCAGGTTAAATGTAAAGACTGTGATGATAAATGTGCTCAAAGAAAACATGGACAATTTTGTTTATTATTTTGGAGTAAGGAAAGCCTTTCTGACTGAACTGTGAAGATGTATAGAAAAGTAAACTACATGAAAAAAATTTTGTTAGGTAGAAATCACTGTGTAAACAAGTTAAAAGATGAATGGGAAAATATTTACAACTCATTACAATAAAAAATGCTAATTTCCCAGATATGAAACAGTCCTAGAAATTGATAAGATGAAAACAATCCAGTAGCAACATTGTCACAGGATATGAACAGGCAGTTTACAAAAAGGGAAACATTTTACAAATGACTCTTAAATGAATACTCTTCAATCTCATTCACATTAAGAGAAATGCAGAATACTACACTGAGGTACCATTTTTTTTTACATATCAGGTTAGCAAAAATCCTTAACTTTGATAATATAGTAGACCCTCCAGCCCACATCCAGGGTTTCACTTTCTGAGATTTCAGTAACCCACGGTCATCTGCAGGTCCAGAAGCAGATGTTCCTCCTGATGTCAGAAGGTCAGTAGTAGCCTAATGTTATGTGCCTACATCATCCACCTCATTTCATTTCATCGATAGGCATTTTATCATCTCACATCTTCACAGAAGGGTGAGTACATTGCAATTAAGATGTTTTGAAAGAGGGAGAGACCACATAACTTTTATTGCAGTATGTTATAATTGTTCTGTTTTATTATTAATCTCTTACTGTGTCTAATTTATAACTTAAACATTATCCTAAGTATCTATAGGAAAAAACGGTATATTCAGGGTTTAGTACTATCCATGGTTTCAAAATGGCATCCATTGGGTCTCAGAATATATCCCCCGTGAATAAGGATGGGGGGCATGCTATATACTCTGTATGGTGAGGCTGTCAGTAAACAAGTGTTCATAGGTTGTTGGTATAAACTGATAAGCATTATGAGGGTATTTTGCTAGTATGTGTTAGAATTGCAAATGCACATACTTTTTCTCCAAGAAGTGCAAGAATATAACTTGTGCTCTGATAACTCCATTTGTGCCTGTACAAAATGACACATTGACATATTACTGAAACATTGTTAATAATAGAAAAAGATTAGAAACAGTCTCCGGACTGTCTTTTGGGAACTGGTAAAATAAATTGTTCAATCAATGTGTTGTAATACTGTGTAGTTGTGAAAAGAGTAAAGGAATTTTCTGTGTACTAATATGTAAAGATTTCTAAAATACATTAAGTAAAAAGAGCAAGGTATAGCACATTGTATAGAAAGCTATATTTTAGATAAAATGTGAAAAAATGTACATTTGTATTTGCATATGGATACATTAAAATAAACCCTGGAAGAATACATATATCTAATAACAGTGGTTACCTTGGTGCAGAGGTAAGATAAGGGCTGAGAAGTAGGTTGGTGGAGGACATGGATGGTAGACCTAGATTTCTACTGCATACCCCCCTTTTTTTTTAACAATGTAAATCTATATTATTTTTTAATTCATTTTTTAAAGGGTAGGCTCTGGAATTAGAGTGCTTAGATACAAATTCTGAATTCTGACTCTTATTTCTTAGCTATGTTATCTTGCACATATTGCTTAGCCTTTCTGCACCTAAGTATTCTTTTCTGTTAGGATAATCATATCAAATTCCTAGGATGGTTGTAAGGATTAAGTGAGATAACACATAAAAGTGAAAAGAACAATGCCTGGCATGTCATGAGTGTTCTAAATGTTTCTTAAAAGAGAAATACCCTTAATATTAGAGTGGGAATTTAACTTTAGGTCTGCCTTACACTGAAGTGGGTTATATGCTATTTCCATATTTGCCTTTACGTAGGCAATACATATCTTTCCATTTGTAACAAAACTTCAGGCATTTATTCGACAATTGTGCCTTCCAGCTAATGTCCCAGACATTGCATCAAGCATGAAAATACTTCTTTACGTTTAGTGTTCTATTACCTTGTTGGGGCTCATATTTAAAAATTAGGCCAAAATTTCAAAAAAAATGTTATGTTTGTGATACTTACAGGTAATGCTATATTAGAGCACAATATAAAATGAATTGGATTCCTTTACCATCAGACTTAAAGATGTAATGATACAGAAAAATAAAAGAATTATAGATGCTTTTTTTGTTCCTGTAAGAAGTACGTAAATGGTAGAGGTTAGATTTATCATTTATTTTCAAAAGTTAATTCAGTGATGAATAATTAGAAGATGTCTTAGTCCAGTCAGATCACTGCCATAAAATTAGTATATTGTGAGGGGCTTAATAAATAACATGTATATTTCTCATGGTTCTTTAGGCTAGTCATTCTAAGATTAAGGTGCTAGCAGATTTGGTGTCTGGGAAGGACTTGCTTCTTGGTTCATAAATGGTCATTTTCTCACTGCCTTCAAATGGCAGAATGGGTGAGGGAGCTCTCTGGGAAAGGGCACTAATCTCATTCATGAGGGCACCATGACTGCAAGACAGAGAAAATCAAGGAAGACAAATATACATATTTCTGAAATTATAAAACTTATGTGGAGAAAAGAGGAACATTTAAATGGAAACAGTTGTACTGTAAGTTATCCATCTCCATCTCTCCAAAACAAACTACAAAAACAACTCTTCTTTATTAATGTTTCTTGAATTCACTTAGGTTCAAACCTTAGATTCATCTTAGGGTCTGCTTCCTAGTCTGGAACACCAACATTGACTCAGTTGCCAAATCTTACTGATTGATATTTTAGTAACTCTCTGTCTTGTCTGTCTGTCTGTCTGCCTTTCTTTGTTTCTTTTTTCTTTTTCTTTTTTCTTTTTTTTTTTTTTTTGCAAAAGGCTATTTGACCTTGAGCTAGTTATTTTAAACTCTCAGACCCTTAGCTTCCTCCTATCTCAAGCTAAAATTCTTTTTTTTTTTTTTTCCTAGTTAGACCATTACTATCTGTGCAAAAACAATGGCAATAGCTTTTCTGCTGATATCCCTGCTCCGGTCTATCCTTTTTGGTAATTCCAGGTTATTCTTTCTATGGCATATTTCCATTTCTGTCTCTTGAATATTGCTCAGCTGAAGGACATTCCTGTATCATTGTGGTCACTCTTGTAAGAACTCAGATCAAATATTTTGTGCAGTGTCAAGTACAGTTATGTGGCATTCAGTAAATTAAGTTGTATTATTGTCTTCCTGTTATATTGAATTATTTGGATAAAAATCTTCTATACCATGTCAGTTCTTAAAGGGTAGAAACCTTTAACACTTTAGCTTTAGTACTATAGTGACAACACTATGGTACACACAGAAGAAACCCAGGGAGGGGGTTGTTGAATGAACACATGATCATTGTATTTTATTGGATGTACCATAGGAAGAGAAAATTGTAGGTTCTTTGAATAAGCTTGATGGCCATCAGCTGTGTTCTAACCAAAATTAGAAAACTTAAAATTGTAAGAATATACATGTTTCATATGATATGGTAAAGTGTGGCCATAAGAGGAAACAAGAATGAGGGTTGGAAGAAGTTTATCGTATTCAGGTCCCAGAGAGAGAGGATCAGATGCCACAAAGCCATAGGGGAGAACACTAGGGTAGTCAGGAAGCAGAAGACAAGAGCATAGGGACATCTTAGTTCGTGGCTTTTATTGGGGTTTTCTTGGGAAAGGCAAGACTGGGCAGAATAACAGTTTGGATTGGCTAGTTAGGTTAATTCCTCCAGGCTTTGGGCTAAAAGGGTTGGTTCTTAGTTTCCTCGTCCCTGGCCCTGGGGTGATTTAGGGTGAGGGAGGTACTGGCTTGGTGTGTGAGAGTTAGATAAGGAGATAGTTGGTAGTATAAACTCTGGACTGGTTGGTTTGCATATGAACAGTGTGCTGGTAGGCAAAGTTGTTATCTTTAGGAATTAGTTAGTATATGTGCTGCCGAAGCGAGCACTTTTAGGAATTAGTTAGTCCTGGGAATGGCCATCTCTTCTGGGGTCTGTAAGTCTCTTGCTCCCCAAATGTCAGTGTTAAGAATGCAGAAATCAAGAAAATATAGTTAATGTAATTGGCCCTGTGATGAATAGGTGCCATCTATACCAATGAAGACTCTAAGAAAACACAGAATAAAAACTCTGGTAATATATTGAGGGTTCATTCTTGCTTGTCTTAAAAAGAAAGTTAAAGCAACTGTTTGATATTTATGTTGGGGACTTTACATTTCAACTTCTTTTCTCTTCAAAGCAATTAATTGCAGTGGTTTCCAGACATCCAGAAAGGACTTTTCTAAAGAAAAATGTTGGAAAGCCATAAGTATTCACAAAATTTTAAGTAATTTTGAAAATAAATTATTAAAACATTAATACCTTGTTATTTAAATGTTAAAAGCACAATAGTTCAATAAATAGGGAAATGTTTATATTTAGTGCCTTTATCTGTGAAGTAGGGATGATGGTACACACCTGCCTCATGGTGTTATGAGGATTAAATGAGATTACATATTTAACATAGTGCCAGGCACATAAGCTCTTTATGTATGTTAACTGTACACCTGTAGGTAGTAGAATGCATGAAAGAGTTATGAACTTGTAAACATATCCATCATAAAGAATTTTGTAATCTAATTAGTTATAACTCTAATTTTATGATATTTTTTATTGTGGGCTGTCAACTGAGACATGTAAATTACTTTATGTTAACTTTAGATTTTATCTGGGAACTCATTAAAATGTTTTGGTGACTATAGGTTGTATCATTCCAAATTCCTATTGGTAGTAATTTTAGAGAATAAACATTTTCATTTAACTTTCAGTTTCAGTTTTTATTTAGTTTAGACATTTAGTTTTATTTCTTTAATTCTTCATCTGTTTTATATTTTATTGTTATGTGCATTATATTGCAAATCCTTTACAAAGTGTCAATAAACAATAATTTCACTTTAAGAAGAGAGAAGTATATGCCTTGAGTGAAGTAGCCTTGTGGTTATTATTTCTGTAACAAAATTAGTAATGATTACGTAAAAAGAAAAAAAAACCACTATAAATTATTTATTGGTGCTGTGCACTAATCCCAAGTGATTAATGTCCTAATCTTTAAAAAGTCAAGATCATAGGGGCACCTGGGTGGCTCAGTTGGTTAAGTGTCTGACTTTGGCCCAGGTCATCAGCTCACAGTTCGTGGATTCAAGCCCCACATCAGGCTCTCAATGCTGACAGCTCACAGCCTAGAGCCTTCTTCGGATTCTATGTCTCACTTTCTCTCTGCTCACCTGTGCTCTCTTAAAAATAAATAAACATTTAAAAAAAATTAAAAATCAAAATCATGAAATGCATCAACTACATGTATAGTTATTTAAATAATAAGAGAAGTAAAAGCTACTTGTAGATAACTAGTATTGACAATTTAGTATTTATTTTTTCAGTATTTTCTCTGTATATACATTGGGGCTGTGTGTGATATATTTTTAAATAAGAATGAAATTATATAATACTTTTAAAATTTTGTGGTATCTTGCAAACTTAAAATTTTTAGAGTCAGTTTTTTAGTGTACTTTCTTTTGCTCTAGTTAGAGTTTTGAGTTATTCAGAGAGAAGGGAAAAGGAAACCTATATTTATAGCAACTAATGAGGCATGGTAGGACAGAGGATTTTGAAACTTAAGCTCTGATAGAATTAAACTTTTAGTAAGAAATTGAAATGGTACTTCTTGAAATTAGCTATTTAACAGTGTATATTCCTTCGGACCTCAGTTTTAAATTGTTATCAAATTGCTATGCTTGTTGCTATTCATAACAATATTGTTTTTTAGACCCTGATAACTTGAACAATATCAGCAAAGATTTTTGTTCCCTGTATAAAACATTGATAGTTGTTCAGCCTTTGTTGGAATTCTTTTTTTCTTTCTTTCTTTCTTTCTTTTTCTTTCTTCCTTCCTTTTCCTTCCTCCTCCTTCCTTCCTTCCTTCCTTCCTTCCTTCCTTCCTTCCTTCCTTCCTTCCTTCCTTCCTTCCTTTAAATATATGTAGAACTTCATTAAACTTGACCACATTAAGAGTTAATAATTGTGGGAGTGCCTGGGTGGCTCAGTTGGTTAAGCAACTGACTTCATCTCAGGTCATGATCTCACGGTTGTGGGTTTGAGCCCCGTGTCAGCCTCTGTATTGACAGCTCAGAGTCTGGAGCCTGCTTTGGATTCTGTGTCTCCCTCTTTCTCTGTCCCTACCTGCTTGTACTCTATCTCTCTCTCTCAAAAATAAATAAACATTAAAAAAAAAAAAAGATAATTGTGGACTTGGATCAGTTGTAATTGTACTTTCATACCACATAGTCCCTGATTTATGAATGAATGGTGTTTTTAAAAACCAAATTTTTCTTTGCTTATAGAAATATTGCTAGATCATAAGTAGATTTTCAAACTAATCTTTAAAATAATTCTAACTAAGTATAATAATCTATCAGTAATTATATTTAATTGACCTTTATAGTATTTTCTGTCGAAAAATTCATTTGAGTTTTAAATTTGGATGTCAGAAATTTATCTCTACCCTTCATGGCTTGTTTAGCTCTCTTACTTTATCTGTTCCAGAAAGCCTAAGAAAGATATATGTGGGCGTTTAACTTAACTATAGATCATGGTTTAAAGGTAAACAGTACCTGACTATACCTTGTTTCTTCTGTTACTTCAGGTTAGTTATTTCCTTAGAGTTTTGAGGGTCATTTATAAGTTGAGGGTTAGCTATACTTGGAAAAAAGCCTTTTATTTTTTCTGATTACCAAAATGATACATGTAATCTTTTTTTTTTTAATAGAAATATATGATTTAAAAAGTGGAAGCCACTTTACCCTGACATTCTAAAGCTGACAACTACTATTTATATTTTTGTATTTTTTATACCTATATAAAAGTACGCAATTCTCTGTATATACAAAAGTTTTGTGGTTTTGCTTTTTCATTTAGTATATTTCTGTTTTTTTCATGTTAGTATACATTCTTTTTAATAGAAGCATCAATTTTTTCTTCCAAATTTTTGTTTAAATTCTAGCTAGTTAATATATGTAATATATTGGTTGCAGGAGTCAAATTTAGTGATTCATCACTTAGATATAACTCCCAGTGTAGGAGCATCAATTTGTATTACATGAATGTTCCATAATTTATGTACCTACCTGTTATTGGAAATCAGGTTATTTCCTGTTGTTGTTTTTTCCCCGGGTACAAAATGTAATTCAGTAAACATTATTTTATAGTAAATCCCTAAAATGAAAGTTTCTGGGTCAGAGGCATGTATGTTAAAAATTAAAATACATATTGCCAACTTTTATTTGGCTTATATTTTGAAGATTGTTTAGAGAACTATCCTTCGCCAATTCTTTAAATACTTTTTTCCATTTATTTTAATC
Organism: Neofelis nebulosa; assembly: GCF_028018385.1. Taxonomy (NCBI): domain Eukaryota; kingdom Metazoa; phylum Chordata; class Mammalia; order Carnivora; family Felidae; genus Neofelis; species Neofelis nebulosa. The sequence goes on along the minus strand of NC_080794.1, from coordinate 33,815,396 downwards.
TTTTGACATGGAAATAATGTAATTGTAAACTAGAAACTTCCAAATTTTAAAATCAATTACCTGTGATTGAATTATTCAAAATAAATTATTTCTTTCTTTGGTTTGCCTAGAAAACAGAGATGGTAATACTTGGCCAAGTTGACAGGAATGTTTTGAACCTAAAAATATTTACCCAGGTGTATTCATTTGCTAGGGCTGCCATACAAAGTATGACAAACTAGGTGGCTTAAGTAACAGAAATGTATTATCTTACAGGTCTAGAGGCTAGAAATCCAAGATCAAGGTGTCAGCAAGGTTGGTTCCTTCTATAAGGCCTCTCTCCTAGTTTCTGGTGGTTTGCTAGCAGTCTTAGGCATTCCTTCATATGGTATTTTCCCTGTGTAATTGTGACCACATTTTCCCTTTTGAAGATTTAGGGACCTACCCTCCTCCCCCGTATGACCTCATCTTAACTAATTATATCTTCAGTGACCCTGTTTCTAAGCAAAGTCACGTTCTGAGATACTGGGGATTAGGACTTAAACATATGCATTTAGGGATAGTGTAACAGGAGTTACACTATCCTGTAACAACAAGATTTTGATATCTGTAGGTGAAAGAGGATACAGAGTAACATAATGTTTATATTTTCCTTCAAATTAGATGTTTTAGAATTTTGAATAAGAAGTAGTTTTTAAGAGATGCTAGTTGTGAATATGTTACTATAATGGTGTTTCTGTAGAATTTATTGCCTTTAAATCCAAAAAGCAATACATTTTTTTTTTTTGAGAAGACCGTATATTCTTTACTGTTTATTTTTGTTTACAAGATTCTCAGAACATATTATTGATGATTATATCTTAGTATCAGGTTTAAACCCTGGTTAGCAAAGACTCCTAATAGACCATCTTGTGTATTCTGTGATTGGTTGCTAAGAAGTGTGTATGTGTACTGTTATTAAATCAACCTAGGTTGTAGTCAGTTAATACCCATGAGGCCTTTTTATGGTCATTCCTGGACATGCACATATGCATTGCTGCAAAATAGTTGGGTCTCCTGACGTGTGCATTCCCAGCTGACATTCAGCAAAGCAGTGCTCTGCCTTCTTGTTTCAGCTCTCATACTGTAAACAAGTATCCTTTTGTACCACATTTTTTATGTTTTTGTACTTTTCTTGGTCATTTCACTGTTTAAAATGACCTCTGAGCATAATACTGAAGTGCTGTCTAGTGTTCCTAAGCACAAGAAGGCTGTGATAATACATTGGGGCATGAGTTAGGGTGCTGTTGGCTGTGAATTCAATGTTAGTGAATCAACAGTATATAAGATGTCTTTAAGCAGAAACACATATAAAACAAGGTTATGTGTTGATCAGTTTATGAAAATGTGATCAGTTTTCTGGGAGCCTAATCCTGTATTATCCCTAGGGGCACTGTTTCGTATTTGCTGAGCAAGTATTTGTGGTAACTTTATAGAACATAACTATTGCCAATAATGAGAATTGATTATATTCTCAAGTAGACTAAATAAGCAGACAAAGATGGTAAGTGGAACAATTATGGAGTTTCCTAGAAGGATGGTGCAGTGAAATCCTCAATATTTAACATACGTTTTCTTCATACATTGTGCAGAATTTTGCACCAGCCTTTAAAGAAGATACAAAAGAAGTCTGGAGTCCCATCTTTGTAGCTTTTATTTTTCTTTTTGTAGCTTTCATTGACTACAAATATAAAATTGAGAATGCAGAATTTTTCATTTTCTATCCATAGTGACAAAAGAAAATTGACAGAGGAGGATGTTTCACAATTATTAGACAAATCAGAAGGTGAATGTAGGTATCATCACTGTATGATGATAATGAAATTGTACAAGTGAACTCTTAAACAGTGAGTCTGGAGATGATATTCTACATGAATTTTCACAAACTCAAGAATTGGCGAGTCTATTTTTTAGGTCCCAAAGGAAATAGGTTAGTTTTTCAAGAGGAAGGATTTTATCATATAACATTTTGCATCAAGAACCTGGACCTATCCTACATTGCTAAAAGGCTGTGCAGCATTATTCTTTCTTCTTTTATAATATTTGCAAACTGAGAACAAACTGAGGGTTGATGGGGTGGGAGGGTGGGGAGGGTGGGTGATCGGTATTGAGGAGGGCACCTTTTGGGATGAGCACTGGGTGTTGTATGGAAACCAGTTTGACAATAAACTTCATATATTGAAAAAAAAATATTTGCAACAAAATTCATTTGATGCAGTTTGTTTATGAATAAATGCTGAAATCAGATCTACATCCAGAGGTAATTGGGAGGAAATAGGTGATGTAGAAATTAAAATTGTCATTAGGTTGAATATTTTAATTGGTTTTCATAAGTCTAAAAATGACTATATTTGTATGTATGGAGCAAAGATAATGGCCTTTTCTTCCTTACTAAAATGCACCATTAGTTTTCAAAAATACTGCATTTTAACAATGTAAAGTATAAGAAGAACCAGAAGTAATAACGACCTGGCACCTATTAGGGATGTATTTAGAATATATCTGCTGTTAATATTTACAAGATAGATATGTTACGTGCCTCTAGTTCTTTATCTTTTCTGTTTTTGCTCCTGTGTCTGAGAAGTGTATTTTTTCTTTCCCAAGGCAATCTCCACCACTTATGTTTTTTTTTTTGCCCTTTGGTGCCTCCCAAAACTAAATGTTCTCGTGAGCCATCAATGCTGATATGAACAGTGTTACTTTTCTCAAACATTTTATGTGAGCATTTTGAAGCATAAAAAGGGTGGAAAGAATAACATAATGACCAACAACACTTACCACATGTTTTATCTGTTTTACATATTTTTAAAGAGATAACGTATTTTCTGGGCTATAATTGACTATAATGGTCATGTGGTGTTATTAAAACTCTTCCATCAAGTTTAGCATCATATGTTCATAATTCCAACATCTTGTAGTCCTTCTTTGTCAAAGGAATCAACTGTTTAATGGGCTTGCTTGGCAAATTGTTTTTTGTTGTTGTTGTTGTTGTTGTTTTTGCATCTGTCCTCTTCCTTATATATTCATACTTAACTCTAGTTGAAGTGAATTTAATCCCCACTTACTCCTCCCTTTTCTGTGTTAATTTGGCCTTGAAAGCCAAATGTAACTTGGTGATTAAAAGTAGCACAGTACCTGGTACATAGTAAATAATAAATGTTACCTGTTGGGTTTGATATGACTTCTTTTTTTCTTCCCCCTCACACAGGGCATCGAGTTAGGCTTCTAGTGAATTTTTTGTTGTTGTTTTGCTAGGTTCATTTATTTTTCCTTCAGTCTTGCTTATTGACTCTCGTTTTGAGCATTCAGCCATCTAATTTCATTAGATGTAAAATGTCTCAGTATGCTATTGATCTGACTTTCTAGCAGACTAGGGGTTGGGGGTATGGTTGAGGCTATTCATTTTGATGAGCCATTGAGAAAAACTAAGTAATTAAAAAAATTCATACAGAGAAGCTATAGTTTTGTGTATTTGTTGTCTGAGAAGCCTGTATTTAATGCTATTCCCAGGACGTATAACTGTGTTATTATGCTTCTTTAATAATGTATTTCTGAAGCAGTTATCCATTCTCAGAATAGTATCTCAGTAATTTGATGGCACTAAACTTCTGAAAGAACCAAGATTATTTGTCTTGAGTTGTTAGTATGTAGAAAAAAATTAAAGTAGGTCAGTTTTAAAATGAAAACATTGGTTTCAATACATGGCTTTAACTATTTTCTTTAATGTTCTATTTAATTTTTAAAGTTAAATTTTATTTTTTGTTTGGAATAGACAATATATTCACGTGGTTCAAAGATCAAGGTAATACAAATGCACATTGTGAAGTTTTGCTCTTACATCTGACTGCTGTATTTCCCCTTTACCTGCATCACCTACATATGTTTATTAGTTTCTTTGTATATCTTTTCAGATTTTCTTTATGTAGATATAAGCAAGTACGAATATATGTTCTTATTCTTACTTCTTACACAAAAAGTAGCAAATCATATAGTATTCCATACTTGATATTTTTTACTCTTTGCTCATATATCCTTGAGATCTTTCTATATCAGTATGTAGTTTCTTTATTATTATTATTTTTTTTTTTGTAGAGCATAGTATTCCAGTGTGTAGATGGAATCCTTTGTTGATGGATACTTGGAATACTTCCAGTCTTATTATATACAGTGCTGCAAATACATATAAATATACATGTTCACACACGTGCACACATATACACACGTATTTGTATTTGTATTCTGTTATCCTGGGTTCTCCAGCTGGGGCCTAGACAAAAGGCATATTGACAAGAGAAAAACAAAACAAGTTTATTAACACATGTATTACTCTTAGATATGGGAGCACTCAGTGATGAGTAACAGGGTTGATAGAACATGGGCTTACATAGTATCTTAAAAGAACAGTAAAGTTTTAGATAAGTAACAACAAAAATGACTGAGTTTCTGGGGTGGCAAATTGTGGGAAGATAAATAGATGGGTGGACTAATGGAAGTTAAGGGTTAGTTAGTAGTTATGTAGGTTTTCCTGGTGCCATCTCTGAGCTGATAGGGGTTTAGAGTTGTATCTGGTGATTAACTTCTGTCCTTCCTGGTACAGAGGGAAGAGGTGGGTACCTTTACAAATTTATGTCCTACTTTTAGGCATATGGGGAGAGGGCAGAGAGCTTTTCTTGTATGTATTTCTTCTTCATGTCCTTGAGCTCAAAAGAATCATGTATCAAAGCAGCATATTCTGTTACCCTTCAGTACTTAGGTGTAATTTCCTGGAAATGGAATTTCTAGGTCCAGAAGGTAAATGCATAGGTTTTGTTAGGTATTGCCTCATTTCATCTCCATAAAGGTTGTTCTTTTTGTACTTCTATTATCAATATATGAGAATGCTTTTTTTTCCCCAGCAGACTGTTAATCAAACTTTAGAATTTTTATGAAACATTTTGAGTTTTATTATAAACATTTTTTAAATTAATAAACTATCTTTTAGAGTGGTTTTAGGTTCATAGCAAAATTGAGCAGAAAGTACAGAGAGTTCCCATATACACCATCTCCACACAGCCAGTCTCCTCCACTATCCACAATGGTACCACAGTGGTACATTTATCACCATTAATAAACCTACGTTGACATCATCCGAAGTCTATGGTTTAATTAGAGTTTACTTTTTGTGTTGTATGACAATCTATGGGTTTTGACAAATGCATAATGACACATAGTATTGTATAGAATAGTAATGGTCATCATACACACTACCTTTATTTACTGCCCTAAAAATACTCTATGCTCTCCTTATTTATCTCTCCCTGCCCCCTAATCTGCAGCAACCACTAAACTTTTTACTGTCTCCAAAGTTTTGCCTTTTCCAGAAGGTTATGTATTTGGGATCATACATGTATTTGGAATCGGTATGTAGCCTTTTCAGATAGGTTTCTTAGTAATATGTGTTTAAGTTTCCTCCATGTCTGTATATGACTTGATAGCTTATTCCTTTGTATTGCTGAATGATATTCTATTATCTGGATGTACCACAGTTTATTTACCTATTAAAGGACATTTTTGGTTGCTTCCAAGTTTTAGCAATTATAAATAAAGATGCTGTAAACATCTATGTATGGATTTTTTTGTTAACCTCAGTTTTTAAATCCTTAGGGTGACTATCAAGGAGTGTGATTGCTGGATCATGTAAGAGTATGCTTTGTAAGAAATCGCCAACCTGTCTTCCAAAGTGGCTGTATCATTTTGCATGCCCACCAGCAGTTAATGAGAAGTTGTGTTGCTCTCTATCCTCTCCAGCATTTGATATTGTTAGTGTTTTGGATTTGGGCCATTTTACTATATGTATAGTAGTATCTCATTTTAATTTGTAATTCCCTGATGTCATAAAATGTAGGAATATCCTTTCATAGGCTTACTTGCTATCTGTATATCTTCCTTGGTGAGGTATCTGTTTAATTCTTTTGCCTATTTTTTAATTGGGTTGTTTTTCTTATTGTTGAGTTTTAAGAGTCTTCTATATATTTTGGATAATAGTCCTTTATTAGATGTATTCTTTGCAATTATTTTCTCCCATTCTGTGGGAGAATGTAAACATTTATGCTTGAAGGTTAACCCATGTGGAAGAATACAAAATTAGAAGTGTATGGTTTTATAAATTTTCTAAGTGAAGATATTACTGGCTTCTCAATGTAGTTTTGAGAAATTTGCATTTCTCTTACCAATGTGAGCATCTTTTCATATGATTAAGGGCCATTTCTATTTCTTTTTTTGTGAACTATCAGTTGACATCTTTTGTCCATTTTTCACTGAATTACTGGTCTTCCCCCCCACCCCCAACTAAGTCTTTAAAAATTGGGGAGATTATTTCTTTGAAGTGTGAATAAGGTGTTTCCCTGTTTTCCTTACTAGTCTTTTCACTTTGCTTTTAGTTAGTCTTGCTATAAGAATTTTCTCAAATGGCTACATGGAATCTCTTCCTTTTTCTCAGCTCAGGATTTAGTGTTAAGTGTTACTGTCTTCTAGAATTCTTCCTGGTATCTTTTAAGGCTTTAATAAATATCTCATGTTCCCATGGTGCCTTTTGTGTATCTTTATCTTAGCATTTAATCACAATCCTTATCTCACCTGTTTTTCTATAGACTGTAAATTCTTTGAGGGCTAGGAATCTGTTTTAATCTCCTTGTGTCTCCAGTGTTTGGAGCATAAGAAGTATACAGTAAATACTAGTGTTTCGTATGAATGATTGTTTCTTCTTTGTTTCTTGAGTTTTTATGCCTTTGATTTTACGGCCATTGCTGTCTATTTAGTACTCTTCATTTGCTATTGAACCAACCAGTCTTACTCATTTGTCTTGTCATCTTGTCATTTTCTACTCTTTATTGTACTTCCTTTGAGGATTGTCTTGGAGAGACATTGACTTATTTCTGGGGCCTCTGAAAGAGAACAGATCTTTTGAGTATTTTACTTCTTTCTTCATAATTAAGATTTGTGATAATGTTTTGATGTAAACAAATGATGTCATACCTATAAGCCCTTTTCTTGATTTTTTTTTTTTTTTTGTGGGAGGTAGGAGACAGTGTGTTATATCTTGTTCTTTTTGTTTCTTGTTTTGTATGTTCCTACAATATAATTTCATAAAAATGTATACACAAAAATATATACAAAAAGCAAAAGGTTAGTATAACGAACTTCTACATACACCAGCTTCACGAGTTATTAACTCAGTACTTTAAGGTAAGTACTTTCACATATCATTAGAGTTGTAAAGATTCTAGAGGCTATATAATCTCCCACTCCAAAATGGCAGGGTAGTAATCCTAAACATTTGAATTTCTCTAAAGATAGGAATTTAAATGTTCTTGATGCAGTTAGTTTCTTTATTGAACAGTTGCTTTGTACACTGAGCTAAAGTGTGCTTCAGAAGAAACCCTGATTGGTTCAGTTAACGACTCTTCAACATGAAGCTTAGGTTTATTGAAGACAAAAATTATATCTTTCTTATTACTAAGCTAAAAAAAAAGGTTCATCCTGAAAACATATGTAATAGTACTAGTAAAAAACTGGTAGACATTATGCATCCTAAGGAGACTAAGGAAACAATTTCACTTTCTTTACTGGTTTGTCAGTGGCTACTGACAGTCTTATGAAGGACCAATGCTTAAATTAATTTTTAGTTTAAAACTTGAACACATTTTAACCACATATGGATTTTTATATATTTGATGTTAAATGGCAGTCCATAACTGAAACCTATTTGTTATGGTTACATTGCCTTTCAAGTCCCTCCTCAGAATATCTAGTAGATGCATCATTTATGAGATCTGTAAAGAGGGTCCTTTTCTATCAGAAATTCCCAATTCAGATTATTTTATTAATTTCAGAATCACTCCATAGTAGTGTATGTCAATTATGATTTTATTATTAAGTAGTCTAGGATATTTAAATGATTCCCTTTTCAGCTGTTACTGGCAATGGCTTTGAATGAAGAGTAACTTTCTCAGTAGTTTTATAAACCTTAAACTTCTTCCCCAAAATGTTCACGTCACTTAATATTTTGAATTGCTTATACCCTAGGATGTATATCTGTACTTACCACAATGAGAATTTTATGTGGCACATACTTGGTAAATTTTTCAGAATAACTAGTGTTACACTTAGTCTGTATTTTATCATTTTCTTAAGCTTTTTTGTACAAGATGAAGACTGTGTTTTATTCTCATTGGTAGTTCAAAACTAGAATGTAATATTTCTCTTCTTGATTTCTGTAGAGCAGGTTGTTGCCCTGGATGCCCAAAATATCGTAGCTGTTTCATGTGGAGAAGCTCATACATTAGCACTAAATGACAAAGGCCAGGTGTATGCTTGGGGTCTCGATTCTGATGGACAGCTTGGCCTGCTAGGATCAGAGGAATGTATCAGAGTACCCAGGTAACAAAGGTGACCAAAAAGAGGTCTTTAACAATCTTTTATAATAAATTTGTTATCTAAATTATTCTGTTTACTGAGGGCCTGTAAGAGTTGACATCTAATTATTTCTCCCTTTTGAGTTCTTAAGGAGTTTACTAGGTAGGTTCTTGCCTAAAATTTGGGCTAAGTGCTATTTTTTTACATCATTTTCCCCTAAATTATTTATGTTTGTAAAGAAAAGAGATGGGGAATATGTACTTTATTATAAATACTTTCTAAAATTTTTAAGTGGTTTAGGCTAATTTAAACTGCTGATTGTACCATCTTGAGTACCTCAGCTATTGAAATATTTATTAAATATTGGTTGGTTGCATGTTTCTTTGTCCTGTTTTTTTAGTCTTTATTGTTTTTATTGAATATAGAAGTCCCACATGCTTAGTATAAAGAATTCAGTCACTTTCCACTTTTTTACAAAGCAGTGGCTACAACTTATGTTAACCACTAATTCATCATAGGATTATTTCAAAATTAAAAAATAAATGCCTCATTAATGTTGTATTCCTAGAGATTTACATAGGGCATAGCCATTGTTTTAATATTAAACATTGTAAGAGCATGAACATGTTTAGGTAAAAATACAGAGATTTAAAGAAAGTATCCAATTTGTTTTCAATACATAAATAATACATTAACTCACGCTTTGTTTTTAAATTATACAAATTCTTGCTTCCTTAAACTCTTGTTCTTTCTTCCTAGTAATAGTTATAGGGACAAAAGAGAACTCTCCAGTGAAACAAGGTATTAAACTAATTTTAGATTTATTCTAGGTAGCATTATTTTACACACATTTAGATATTTTGTTTATGAATTTAACATTGATAATGTTTGTTTTGGTTTAAGAAGTAAGAAATAACTTACTAGGATAAGAAAATGGAACATGGGAACTAATATATTTCAGAACAGAAACTTATTGTTAGAAGTGAGTTTTTTTTTTTTTAAGTAGGAAAGGTAGCTAGTTCCTTCAGTAAGCCTATAATCCCTTATGTGTATATGTTTATTGAAAAACCTAAAAGTATTTAAAATATTTGGTTTCTTCTACTTTATTAAAAGTGGGTTTTTTATTTTTTTATTTTTTGGTCTTTAACATTTTATAATTGTTCTAGTAGTGAACTGTCCTTTGAGACTTTTGGATACATCATATTCACATATTTTCTTGATTTACCTTGTAACTAAATTCCATAAAACTCCCCCAATTTCTTCCCTATTATTATTATTATTATTTTCATTTTTCTTCTTTGTCTTCTTCTCCTTCTTCTTTTAGTATTTGTTTATTTTTGAGAGAGAGATGGGGGGAGGGTCAGAGAGAGAGGGAGACACAGAATCTGAAGCAGTCCCCAGGCTCTGAGCTGTCAGCACAGAGCCAACACAAGGCCTGAACTCACAAACCACAAATTGGGAGATCATGACCTGAGCTGAAATCTCATGCTTAACCAACTGAGCTACCCAGGTGCTCCTCCCTTTATTTCTTCTGTTTTAACAATTAAATAACAAACACAACTTTCATTATGCTTTTAAACTTTTTTTTTTTTTAATTTTTTTTTTTTTTTTAACGTTTTATTTATTTTTGAGACAGAGAGAGACACAGCATGAACGAGGGAGGGGCAGAGAGAGAGGGAGACACAGAATCGGAAGCAGGCTCCAGGCTCTGGGCCATCAGCCCAGAGCCTGACGCGGGGCTCGAACTCATGGACTGCGAGATCGCGACCTGAGCTGAAGTCGGACGCTTAACCGGCTGAGCCACCCAGGCGCCCCTCATTATGCTTTTAATATCTCTTAATGATAGTGCTCTTTGGAGAAGCTTTTTTTTTTTTCTTAAGCTAAATAAATTGAATTCTTTTAGTCATTTCAATTTAGATTTATTTCAGAAAATGGTAATTTGCAACCAAATGGCTATTGGCTAGGTAATAATACAAAGCATTCATAGAAACATAGTGACCTCACGTTTGTCATATCCTCTACTGCTTTTATTCCCTCCATAAATAATTGTTGTAGAATGGGATTTTTAACTTAAGATTTTAAGTTGTGTGTATTTAGGATTGAAAAGGGACTTACATGTTTGATTGTCTAAGTCAGCATTCTCAAAACCAAGATTTAGGTCCAAACTTTCTAATCTCTTTTATGTTTACTGGTTTCTTAAAATCATACTTGTATTTTTGTTGCTGTTCACTTCTCATATAGGGGATTTCAGTCAGTAATCCGTAGATTCTTATTAAATGGAAAGAAAGGTAATTAAATATAGAATAGTTTATTATATGAGTTTATTTGAACAATGCCCTATAATAAATTATGTATTTGTGACTTTATTATTTTATGAACCTGGATAGGGACCTGAAAGAGATCTTTTGTGAGTCGTTTGGTTTAAACTTGTATGTTTTTGTATTTGCTAAATATGTGTATTAATTTTAAGCTCTGTGTTAAGGCATTTTTCCTGTTCAACCTACTCAGTTTTCAACGGACTGATCTGATTTGTTATGATATATACATATTTTTACTGATATTTTCATGTGTGAAAGGGCAGTATTTTGTTTTGAGGCAATTCATGCTCAGAAGCTGAGTTTGTCTTTGCCAGCAATCTATTTATCACAGGTTTACTGCAGGAATTTCACAAGCCAGTAGCATATGGGATAATGTCTGTTATTAAGCCAGTAAATAAATAACATACTCCAAACCAGTGATAGGTAAATCACACTATTGCAAGAGGAGATGATAGTAATAAAGATCAAATTTAGCTGAGATATACATTCATATGACTTGGTACTAGGGAGAGATGGCTTAGCCAACTGAGAGCTGATGTCCTCCTGCCAGCACAAATATAAAAGTCCTGTTTTAGAGCACCTTGCTAGGGAAGGATGCACCTAGCATGTGTTGATGGGTGAGGGGATCTTTTTCCCAGGGATGCTGCTTGGTTTTTTTTTTTTTTTTTTTTTACCACTGAGGTTTAAACAGTCTCCTTTACTATGGGGGCGCCTGGGTGGCTCAGTCAGTTAAGCATCTGGCTCTTGGTTTCAGCTCAGGTCATGATCTCCCAGTTCATGGGTTCAAGGCCTGCATTGGGCTCTGCACTGACAGTGTGGATGGAGCCTGCTTGGGATTCTCTCTCTCCCTCTCTTTCCCTCCCTCTCTCAGTGCCCCTCCCTCCTCATGTTCGGTCTCTCTCTCTCAAAATAAATAAACTAAAAAGAAAGTCTCCTTTACTATGGCTGGAGCTAATTGCTCTAAGGTCCTTGGAGAACTGCTTAGATCAGCAAAGAGTAGCCTTGCCAAGACCTAAGACTCTGCAATAATCCTCACAAACTCTCAGTATTTATAGTCTAAATGTTCTCTTGCTATAGTTTTTCTTGATAAGCCCCCAGTGGGGCTGGCCTCTCAGCAGCTAAGCCACTGAGTTCATCCAGAGCAGATGAGATGATGACATCCTGACACAACTTACTTCATCTTTATATCACAACAACTTTACTCTTAAGAACAGTTTCATTTTTATCATAAATAGGTTTGAAATCAAAGCAATATACAACATAGTAGAAATACATTTTTGTGAAAGACTGCCAGTGATTTTTTTCTTCTTAAATTTTGATACCAAATCATTTTTATTTTATTTTATTTTATTTATTTTATTTTTTCTGGGAGCCAAATCATTTTTAGCTGCAAGGCCTTTTCTGTATGCTTAGAGGTATCAGCCAGCTTCATAAATTTCTCATTCATCTTGAATAAAATGTATAGAAGATCGGTGAAAACTGTATGTAAATAGATTTTTAAAAATTAGTGTTTATAATTAAAAAAAATTTTTTTTAATGTTTATTTATTTTTGAGACAGAGCATGAATGGGGGAGGGTCAGAGAGAGAGGGAGACACAGAATTGGAAGCAGGCTCCAGGCCCTGAGCTGTCAGCACAGTGCCTGACACGGGGCTCGAACTCACGGACCGTTAGATCATGACCTGAGCCGAAGTCGGACGCTTAACCGACTGAGCCACCCAGGCGCCCCCAAAATTAGTGTTTGTAATTTTTATAAGAATGATCAGAAAAATGATGATTCACATTAGGCTGTACTTCCTTGAGAACAAAATCCACTTTTATGCTAGTAGATAAGAATATTTAAATAAAGCAACACTTTAAGATGAAAGAATGTAAAATTAATAATAGATTACATTTGGAATTTATACGACTTCAATGATCTTTTCCTACTTCTAATTTTATTTTGTTTTGAAATCACTACTTCTTGGGGAAAGACTAAAATTCTTCAATACCAATGCTGGTCTCTGATTTCTGCCTAGTTATTTTTTTTTTATGTAGGATATATGTTATTGCCTTTATAAAAACGTTTTAAGCCTGATTTTACTATCTGTTAGTTTGGTATGAGTGGAAATACATATTTTTCCACACAACCTTTAGAAACATAATTGTAGGCCATAAAGTTGTAGTGTATTTTTAAAAGTTCTGTTTCTTGGACATACGCAATAAAAAGTATGACAGGGTGGTATATATGATCCTTGTGAAAACAGCGGTTTCTGGATTATAGAAACTAATTAAAGATGTTTGACTTATCAGCTTGGTCAAAAGTAAAATTTATTTTCTTTATTTCACTCAGTTTTAAACATATTTAAATTTTATATTAAAAAGTATTTTTTCAAATTTTTTTTTTTAATGTTTATTTATTTTTGAGACAGAGAGAGACAGAGCATGAATGGGGGAGGGTCAGAGAGAGGGAGACACAGAATCTGAAACAGGCTCTAGGCTCTGAGCTGTCAGCACAGAGCCCAACGCGGGGCTCTAACTCAGAGACTGCGAGATCATGACCTGAGCCGAAGTTGGCCGCTTAACCGACTGAGCCACCCAGGCGCCCCAGAAAACGTATTTTTTAATGGTAGAGCTAGGTTGATTGTTAGTGTAAATTTTTTTTTAATGTTTCTTTTCTTTTAAAAAAAAAAAATTTTTTTTACATTTATTTATTTTTGAGAAACAGAGTGAGACAAAGTGTGAGCGGGGCAGGGGCAGAGAGAGAAGGAGACACAGAATCTGCAGCAGGCTCCAGGCTCTGAACAAGAGGTCAGCACAGAGCCTGATGTGGGGCTCAAACCCACAAACTGTGAGATCATGACCTGAGCTGAAGTCGGGCGCTCAGCCGACTGAGCCACTCAGGCGCCCCTTTAATGTTTATTTTTGAGAGAGTGAGTGAGTACATGAGAGCAGGAGAGGAGGAGAGAGAGAGGGAGACAGAGGATCCAAAGTGGGCTCCTGCGCTGACAGCAGAGAGCCCCATGTGGGACTCGAACTCACGAATCTTGAGATCATGACCTGAGCTGAAATTGGATGCTTAACTGAGTCATCCAGGCACCCCATAAACAATAATGCCGCAGTACAGTGTCTTTCCTTGTCACTGTTGCAGACATGGCCAAAGAAATTAACATTTATGTTGTATACCAAGCCTTATAATAATTTTGGAAATGCGGAAGTCACCAAGTGTAAATTGCTATGCAAATTTAGAAGTTTGGGGGCAGACTTTATGAATGGTTTACTACTACAGCCTCAAAGACTTTGCAAACTCATTTATCCTTTATCAGTGTATTCATTACACACTTTTTGCCAGGCACTGTGGTAAGCGCTGGGAATTCTATGGATATAAGACACATAATTTGCCTTTACAGAGCTTATTGTTTAGCAGAGTACACTAGTAATAATTAAATGAATAAGTACACTAGTAATTAACAGTGATAAATGCTGTGAAGGTAGAAAACATAAGGTGCTATGAGAGTGTAATATTTGAAATATTTTATTTGGACTCGGTACCTGGAACAGGTTTTTAAAAACAGTTAATACATTTTAAAAAATACTTAATATAGTTCACTGGTCAGTGTATCATGTGCCTGATATTCAAAAACAGTAAAAGTGAATGTTCAATAACTTCAGCACAGTTGCACAAATCCATTTATTTTTTTATTTCTGTTTTTGCATTGCTAGTGTTTGATTTTGCTAATTGCAGAAAAATGGCATTTTGCTACATTTGAAAATCTGAAGGTGCATTGGATCCTGCTAACCTACTGGATTTTGCTAATTTAGAGCAGTGCAGCCCTCAGGTTTTGTAGTTAAGAACATATATCCACTAAATAAAAATATTTTTTTGTACAACAATGTGGAATTAGAGTAACTCTCCTTTCTCCTGCTCAAAATTTGATTTGCTGAAGCTGCCTCCCGAAAATCATGGGTATCGACACTCTGGTCAGAACTTGCTCCGGACTCTCATATGGCAGAATCAGGTCAGGTGGCAGTATCAGGTAAAGGGAAATAAGAAACATATTATGTTTCCTTCCCCCTTTCTATCTTGAAAACATTCATTCAGGAAAAACAGAATGACTAGGAGGAGGGGAAATGCATAAAAAACACCTGGGATGATTGATGCAAAAAGTTGCTTGATTTTTGTAATGTTTTAAAAATTAGCCTTTAGGATTATGTTACATTTAAGGAAAAATCAAAAATTGGGCTCAGGGGGAAGAAACTATAAAAATATAAGGAAAAAATGCAAGATGGTAGAAATATGACTGAACGTATCAGTGATCATAATAAATGTGATGAGTAAATTTCTCTACTAAAAAATTGTTTAGTATCACTGATTTAGATGCAGAGGTAAAGGATAGCTCAAAAGGAATAGGTTTCATAATCTGTGAATTGGTAGTACCACATGATAGGAATCTCTGTTGATTCTTAAGGAGCCTTATAGACAACATGTATTAAATGAAGCCAAACACCAATTTTAGACAAATTAGTTCATGTACATTTGTTTCACAAATGTATTGCCAGGTTTCACACTTTAAGCTAAAGATTTTTTTTTAATTTTGATAAAACATCTGAATTATAAAAACACTGAGGAATACTTGAGGTGTGAGCTTAGTTTACTTTGCTTAAATACTTTTTTCAAAGTGTTTTCTTATTACACCTCTTAATTTTTTCACACTAGATTTTGTTTACTGTTGTTAGCATAAATAGTTGGGTAAATTGACTTGTATAAAAATACCATGAAATAACTAGGTCAGTAGGAAACTGCTTGCACATAGTAGGTGGTCAGTAAATGGCATTAGTAAATAGTATTCAGGATCCATTTATTAAATGGAATTAACTGATTTTGATCTCTTTTTTTATTTTCTAGAAATATTAAAAGTTTGTCAGATATCCAGATAGTACAGGTTGCTTGTGGTTACTATCATTCACTTGCACTTTCTAAAGGTAAGTATTGTTTTCATTTTCTTGCCCTTTTATAGTCTTATGACATGGTACTTGAATTGAGCAGAAAGTCCTCCAACTTTGTTCTTATTCAGGATTGTCCTGGTTCTTTTTGATCTTTTTCATATCCATATACAATTTAGAATTAGCTTGCCAGTCTTCACAGGCACACATATTCTGGGATTTTGACTGGGATTAAATTGTTTCTGTAAATCAGTTTTAGGAAAATCCTTATAATATTGAATCTGTTAATTCTTGAACATGTTATGTCCCTCATTTCAATCTCCTTTTAATTTTTCTCAATAGTATTTTGTTGTTTTCTGTGGAGAGGTCTTACACATCTTCTATTAGATTTTTCCATAGATATTTGACATTTTTTTATTGTAAAGAGTATCATTTCCAAATTGTTGTTGCTAGTATATAGACATGAAGTTGATTTTTGTGTCTAATTGTTCTATAGTGTGCTAAATAAATGCTAAGCCTTCATAGATGGGGAAGGTTATAACTTGCTCAGTCTCATTTAGGATCTTAGACTTTTTGTGAACAGTAACAAAGAAGGCTATAAGCATTCTCTTAGCTTTGTTTGCATTTGTTTCTTATTCATTTAACTTCTTCATGTGCCAGCTAAGGATTGTGGCATGGGTTACTATGTTGGTCTTTACCATTTAAAGCATAAGTTCCAGTGGCTTCATTATTATTATTATTTAATTCATTAAATGTCTAGTGAGGCCTACTGTGAATGTAGCACTAGGCTAGAGCTGTGGGGAAATACAGGTAAGATAATACAGTTACAGACAGCATAGGGTGGTATTGAGAGGAGCCAAAGTGACCAGAACAAATTATTTTAGGGATCATGACATGTAGTGGAGGGAGCAGATATACAAATAAATAACTAGTTTGAGGCAGAAAAAAACTGTACTATTTTGGTCAAGGTCGAAGTAAAATGCTATGTGAATGAAGAAAAAAGTGTAATTTGTTCAAATCAATAAGAGACTTGTTAACAATAAGAGACTTGGTATTTGATACAAGTCTTAAATGATGAACAAAATTTATTCAGAATTAGAGAAATGTTGAGAAGTAGCTAGAGGAAGTGTTGAGGATTGGTTAAAGAGGTAGTACCAGTAAATCAGGAAAAAAATCAGGCATAAAATCAGGAAAAGTATTTTGTGTATTTGAGTATCAGCATATAGTTTTATGTGGGTATTGTGAGAACATGAGAGACATACTGATACTTCAGTTGAGGTAATGTGTTACAAAGGCCTTAAATGCCAGTATTAAGGCATTTGCATTTCTATAGGCAGTGGGGAAGCTGGCATCTCTGTATTCTTTGTTGTTATTTTGTCAGCTCTTCTTTTGATATTTTGGTAGGTAGATCCCAAATAAATTTAAACCCAAAGGTTTTACTGATGAGGAGGGCAGTTTTCTGCCTTGACTTACAGGGATTCTTTTGCCTTGTTCAGCTTCATGGCTTTAGCAGTATTTTACTCATTTAATGATTTTCTTTTTTTTTGATCACTCATTATGAACTAGGCACTTTAGAGTGTACAATGTGTAGGGGTAAGCAGTACACTACTAGCTGGTACCTAATGGTACGGTCATATTCATATAAATTACAATATAATTATGTACTGTGAAAAGGGACTGTAAAGAAAAAAGTTTAGGATTATTTAAAACATGTAGCAGGGGACTAAACTTAATATGGGCCACCAGGGAAACCTGCTTCCTTCTGGGAGAGAGTAGAAGTGAACTAGACAAAGATGAGGGGAAGGTCTACACAGAGAGAACTGTAAGCGTGTGAGAAGTGAGCATTGGAGAATGTAAAGGAAGACGAGTGTCACTAGAGTAGAGTGAGTGAGGGAAGAGACTGATATGAAAGGAGCTTGGAAACAGGTAGATTATGTAGAACATTACTTTTAACGTTGTTAAAAGTGCTTATCCCAGTACCAGTGGGAAGGCACTGCTATATTTTTTTCAGGTGAGCAACATTATCAAATCTATATTTTAATAATACCTCTATGTATATATACACATGTCTGCTAGTATGTGCATAGAATATTTCTGGAAGTACATACCAGTAATTGGTAAGAGTGGTTGTCTCTTGGGAGAGGACCTGAGGGTCTAATTTTTAGAGAGAAACTTATTTTTAAGTGTATACTATTTTATCGTGTGAATTTTGAAAACAACTATTAGTGCCACTTAATAAGAATAAATAAAAAGATGTCTAAAGTTGCAAAACAGGGTGGCAATTGGGGGAGCAAAAGTGACAAGTAGAATCAGGTGAGATGGTGAGGAGTGGATCTATGTGCCATATTTTTCTTTAGTAGGAAAACTGTGGTGGTATGTGATAGATTGATAACAATCTGTGTATAAGGTAAGAGAAGAGTTAAGGATGACTCTCCATGTTTATGGGTTGTGTTACTGACTCAGTTATAATATCACATACTGAGATGGAGAACACTGGGAATAGGTCCAGATATGGGAGGTGGAGGGGGGTCATAAATTGTTTGGAACACACTGAGCTGGGGGTGCCTTTGTAATATCCAAGTGTAGATACCACATAAGCATTGGATACATGGGTTTATTGCTTATAAGAGAGGTCTGGTCTAGTGATAAAATTTTGAATGTGATCAGCGTATAATAACTGAAGAGTTGGTTGAGTGCCTCTTGGGATAAACCAAAGAATAAAAGTGAGACTTGAGGAATATTAAAAAGAGATGGTTCTATCATAAGGAATGTAAGGAAATGAGACTAGACTACCCTCAGTTATGTGACTTACCCATTTATTAGTAAAGTTGGTCAAACTGTAAGTGTACCAATACAGAATGTTCTTACATGTTTCCATATAAAAGGGGAATATGTATTTCTATTTGATGAGAGGGAGAATGTCTCAAAATAACTGATGATCTTCAAATGAAATTTTGTATGTATGTTAAAAATAGTTAATTTTATAATTTCTGTTTTACAGCAAGTGAAGTCTTCTGTTGGGGACAAAATAAATATGGCCAATTGGGTTTAGGCATTGACTGTAAAAAGCAAGCCTCACCACAGCTGATCAAGTCTTTGCTTGGAATCCCTTTCATGCAAGTGGCAGCAGGAGGAGCCCATAGTTTTGTACTCACCCTTTCTGGAGCTATTTTTGGATGGGGACGCAACAAATTTGGTCAACTAGGTCTTAATGATGAAAATGGTAGGTTTTCATTATTTATAGATAAATGTACTTAAAAAGAGATGATCTTTTGAGATGGATCAGTGATTCTTAATATCAGGAAGAAATGTACCCAAATCTTTCCTGATACGGAAAAGGGGATAAAAGATTTATTTAAAAATTCCATTTGGTAATATTTTTTAAGGGATTGTGGGAAGGCCAGAAAATACCATCTTATTGCAAAATAAACTCTAGAAAGTATATCTGGATAAAAATCTTTGTTTTTAGATGTTCATTAAAAGAAAGTTGTGAAAAACATTACTGCAAATTGGAAATCACATTACTGGCCATCATTGGTGGAAAGAAGTTGTAAAATTATTCTGGAAAGTAACATGGAGTGTTAATCTATTTGAGTTTTTCAAGGAAGTATTTAAATAATCTGAGTCATTAAATCTTTATCTTGGGCTTCACTTTTAACATGGATTCTGGAGTCTTGAAAATAAACAATTTGAATTTTAAAAAATTATAATTACTTGAAACAAGTAGGATCTTGGAACTGATTTTTCATAACTGCATAAGTTCAATGCCAATATTTGAAATACAAAAACTAATTTCATCAAGCTCAACATAATTGTCATGATTTAAGTGGACAAAAGTGAGTTGTTGGTCTAGTAACTAGCAACTGGTAATGATAAGCAAATAACACTCAGAATTTTAAAATATTTTATTGTGCATAAGAAAAATATGTCAGATTAGGACATTTTTTTTTCTGCTACAAAGTAGCAGGAAGTATAATTTTCATGCGTTTAAATAGAATCCTGTGAGCTTAATTATCATGAGGTAAATATAAAGAATGATGTGTGTGTATTGGAAACAGATAGTTTTGAAATTCCTTGATTTCTAGTTCTGTGTAGATTGGTGTTAGGGCACTTTAACACTTAAATTACTCTTTAAAACCCTCCTTTAAAAAGATCTGGGAACCCAGTTAATTTGGCTTGTACTACAAAATCATTGACTTACAGTTAAAAATTATTTGCCATTGTCTACTGAGCTTGGGAAGCTGTAAAGGAAACACATTTTAGAAGAGTTTTAATTTAAGAATACCATTAACATTTCTTGTTGGAATTTTCAGATAGGTATGTTCCTAATTTACTAAAGTCACTAAGAACTCAGAAAATAGTTTATATTTGTTGTGGAGAAGATCATACTGCTGCACTAACCAAGGTATTGTATTCCCATAAAACTTCTTTATTATTATTCATGGTAGTTATTTTATAATTAGTGAATGTTTTCATGATATTTACTTTAGAACTTGAGTATTAATTAATGTCTAAAAAATAATCTTGAAAAAAGCACTAAATTATTGTCAAAAACAATTTACCTTAATTTTCAACTTTGTTTCAGGTTATGTAATGTGAATTATGATCTGTTAAATGTGATAATACATTTTGTTGAATTTCTCAAGTTCATGTGTAATACTGCTTTAGGAATATTTTGAATGAAAAAGTTCCCTTTTAGTTTGTCATACTTGTCATGCTATGTGTATCAATCCCGTTTATATTGTGTAACTGTCTCATTTTAATTTAACTCTCATTGGGCTTATAAATTCCATATAACAAGTAATAGAGGAGAATGAATCTATTATCCATAGGCCAGGAATTATGCAGTTATAATGAGCTTTCATCACAGTCTCATTAATGGTTTTAACTCTGTCTTATCTTGGGTATGTGCCATTACATTATCATTACTATGTAGTTCTCTAGTGATTGGAAGGAAAATGAAAATAAAAACCTTAGATTAACCTTTACCAGGAATATTATTGGCACATTTTTTATTGGCTGAATTAGATATGAATGTGTTTGCTTTATCTTCAATTTGCATAGTACATAAATTTGCAAGAAAAAGTTAACTTCTAATCAGACTTCTACACACACAAAATTCTACACACCCACATTGGGATTTTTTTTTTTTTTTGATAAGAATTTCTCTTAGTTCTCAAGTATAGTATATTCAGTACTTTTAAAAATATGACTAATTATAAAAATCGATTTTAAAAATTTTTATATTACTGTACTTGCCTTTTAGTAAGGAAATTTTACTTATCTGCCAATCTTATTGTATTTTATTGATTTTTATCAAGTTACAGATGTAATCACTAAAGTCTTATTAAATCATGTTGGCATGTTCTAAATTCTAGTTGTTCTCTTTTGTCATAGGTATTTAGAAGAAATAAGTCTATGTTTTTAGTTTTTTTTGTTTTTTTGTTTTTTTTAAATAAGTCTATGTTGAAATACTAGTGTAAAAAAATATCTTGTGTATTATTCCTTGGTGTTAACTTTGTGGTGGGAAGGCTCACAACGTTAATGTTTTATCAAATTCAGCCCTTCAAATAACCACTTATCTTATTTTCTTAGGATATGTAACTGTTTATAGCTATTGAGTTTTTTTTAAATCCCAGTCTTCTGTGTTCCTCTCAGGAGAGTAGCTGGTGATACTTGTTCACTGGAATTTTGGGAGAATATTACTTTTAACAAAATCAGATAGTTTTAAATATCCCAATAGGAAAATATTTTATTTCCCTTGATTTAAGTTAGAATATAGTTCCATATCCATATATCTTTTGTTTTTCTGGAAGAATTTCTTGCAAATAAATTAGGATTGCTAATTTAGGACAAAGCAGTTTTCTTGTGCAAAACCTGTATTAGGAAAACAACATCAGGAAAAATTTAAACAGACTTTTAAAAACAGAATAAATAATGTAAAGAAAGGTATGTTAATGGGTATGAACACACTATCATAAAGATGTCAACTTTTTTTAGGTTAATTTACCAATTCGTTATGCAAATCAGGGGTGCCTGGGTGGTTCAGCTGGTTAAGCATCTGATTTTGGCTCAGGTCATGATCTCATAGTTCATGAGTTCCAGCCCCACATTGGGCTTTGCACTGACAGTGCAGAGCCTACTTGGGATTCTCTCCTTCTCTCCCCACCCCTCCCCCACTCGCACTTTCTCTCTCAAAATAAGCTCAAATCAATAAGCTTAAAAAACAAATTCATTATGCAAATCACATATACATACATCTTTTGACTTAGCAATCCTACTTTTAAGAATCTGTCCTAAAGATAGGAAATTATATATGCACAAGGTCATTAATTGTGGCTTTATTTTAATAGCAAAAGAACGAAAGAATGCAGATGTCTGTCAGTAGCAGCCTAGTTGAATAAACTGTGGTAACCACACAAGACTTGTAAAACAGGTGTTTAACATTTAAACATGTAAACATGACTTGTAAAATAGAATAAGGAAGATCTCTGTATTATGCTGTGGAATATCTTCAGCATGTATTGTTAAGTAAAAAGAGGAAGGTACAGAATAATTGCCTTTTGTATAAGCAGGGATAAAAGATGAACATGTTATTTATATTTTTAAAAATGTAATAGCTAGATCAAATGTACCTTGCCTTATCATTTTGACTTTACAACTTAGAAACTGTTACATATAATTAAAAAGCAAACATATGTTTTTAAGCAATTGCTAACAATTGAAAATAAAAAAAATAGTGGCACTACTACAAAAGGAGAATTCTTTTAAGTCCTTTTACAGTGCAGTGTTTTGTTGTATATCACTAGTGGGAAATAGCCTGAATATAAACCGAATTGCCACAAAAATTTTAAACTGCATTCTGTAGTCTTCCTGTTAGTAGTAAAATTGATAATATTATTTTCAATATATTACATACAGGATAAGAAAAAGCAAATAAGTACTTTACTGTTACTGGAAACTATGGTTTTCAGCTTAAGACAAAAGAAACATAAAACAATAAGAATTAAATTAAAATCTCCTGATTTTTACTTTTATTTATTTTCAATAAGTTTTTTTTTTTTTTTTTTTTTTTTTACACTTTATTTATCTTGAGAGAGAGAGAGCATGAGCTGGGGAGGGGCAAAGAGAGACAGAGAGCGAGAGAGAATCCCAAGCAGGCTCTTTAGGGTCAGTGCAGAGACTGATGTAGGGCTCAAACTCACAAAACCTTGAGATCATGACCTGAGCCAAAATCTAGAGTTGGATGCTTAACCAACTGAGCCACCCAGGCACCCATTGTGATCTTTACTTTTAATCAGAAGTGTTAGTAGGAAGTCTTACTCTTTTTCTTCTAAAAAAATTTTTTTTCTTCCATGACCACTGAATGGTCCTAGAAGTAATTAGCCATGTACAATGTGGAAGCAGTGAGCATCACTTGATTTAGTAGACTCAATATGAAAAATAACCAGAGCTTCTTAGAGAAGAGTCTGATTTCATATCTGGGGCAAAACAGAACAAAACAAAAAAGTGTGAGAATAGCTTTGGGTATTATGTGTTACAAAAAAGGAGACTACTAAGGTCATGTCTGTGGGACAACATCAAGGAATTTTTCACAAAAAGAAGTAACAATGGCAATACATGGAAATATACCAAATATGTAACAATTCATGACTTCATTATAATACTCTTCTTCAAATCAATATAAAGCAAACATCATTGCTTATCTTTGAAAGTTGCTAGGACAACTCATTTTTCTAAAAATTCATAAATAAGAAGGAAACAGTTTTCTTGCTTCCTATTTGCAGATTGTATTTCAGAATAACTTAATAGTTGATGAATTAAGTTCTCTATAGAAGAATTCCAACTAATCTAAGAGAAATAATAAGATTAGAAAATTTCCATTTTATACTCCCTAATAATGAATTGAGACAAAGATCAAAACATTAAACTTAATGTGGATGGATTAGGCTGTGAAACTTGTTAACTTGCTTATTTTTAACATTATCAACCAGGCATGTGCTTTGTCGTGATGAAATAAAATAATCAGGAAAATTTAAACATGGCATCAGTATCAGATAATAATTAAAATTGAAGAGGTCAATTCTTGAAGAGGATATAACAACTGTACCTATGTATGCACCCAATACAAAAGCACCTAAATAATATTATGCAAATATTAACAGAGCTAGAGGCAGAAATAAACAGTAGTAATAGTAGGGGACTCTAACACTCTACTTTCAACAATAGGTAGGTCATCCATACAGAAAATCAATAAGGAAATATTGGACTTGTATTACACTTATACCAAATGCACTAACATACAGAGCACCCCATCCAACAGCAGCAGAATACACATTCTTCTGAACTGCACAATAGAATATTCCGCAGGAGAGATCGTATGTTAGATCACAAAACAAGTCTTAACAAATTTAAAAAGAATTGAAACGATATCGAGTATCTTTTTCAGCCACAATGGTATGAAATGGTATGAGTCAATAATGGGACGAGAGCTAGAACATTTGCAGGTATGTGGAAATTAGAAAGCACACTCCTGAACAGTCACTAGGTCGAAAAATAAATAAAAGGGAAGTAAAATATCTTGAGACAAGTGAAAATGGAAACAACATACCAAAACTTATGGGATGCAGCAAAAACAGCTCTGAGGGAGATAGATAAAAATAAGCTATGTCACCATAAATCCAGTAAAGTGTTTATAACATAAACAGCTACATTAAGAAAAAGATCTCAAAAAAGCAGCATTTATACTTCAAGGTACTGGTGGGGGTTGGGGGGAGAGCAGGGAAACCAAAGTTAGCAGAAGGAAGAAAATAACAGGTCAGAGCAGAAATAAAGACTAAAAAAACCAGTAAAGATAACCAAAACTAAGAACTCTTTTCCTGAAAAGTTAAAAAAATAATCGATAGATGTTTAGATAGATTAAACACTATCAGAAATGAAGAGACATTACAACCCATACTTTACAAATAAAAGGACTATAAGAAACTATGAACAATTATATGCCAACAAATTAGATAACATAAATGAAATGGATAAATTCCTGGAAACATTCAAACTACCAAGAGTGAATCATGAAGAAATAGAAAAATCTAAACAGACTTTTAACAGGTAAGGGGAGTGAATCATTAATCAGAAATCTCCCAACAAAGAAAAACCCAGGATTAGATGACTTCACTGGTGAATTTGGTAATTAATTACTGCCAGTCCATCTCAAACTCTTTGAAAAAATAGGAGACATTTTTAAATGCATTTTATGAGGCCACCATTATCTTAATACCAAAGCCACACAAAGACAACATAAGACAATAAAATTACAGGCTACTTATCCCTAACAGATACAGGTGTAAAACTCAACAAAATATGAGCAAACCAAATTTAACAGTACATGAAAATGATCATATACCATGATCAACTGGGATTTATCCCTGGGATGCAAAAATGTTTCAACATCTGCAAATCAGTCAACGCCACATTAATAGAATGAAGATTAAAAGTCATATAAACATCCTGATGTAGGAAAATCATCTGGCAAAATTCAACATCTTTTCATGATAAAAATTCTCAGTATAGAAGGAATATACCTCAACATAATAAAGACCATAAATGACAAGCCCACAGCAAACATATTTAGTGGTGAAAAGGTGAAAGTTTTTCCTGTAAGATCAAGAATAAGATGGAAGATGCCTACCTTTGTCACTTCTACTCTAGTACTGAATCCTAGCCAAAGCAGTTTTAGTAAAGAAAGAAATGAGGTGTTCAAACTAGAGAGGAAAAAGTAAAATTGTCTCTGCACATGACATATATATAGAGAACCCTAAAGACTCTACCAAAAGTCTATTTGAAAAAAAAATTTTTTTTTTAACGTTTATTTATTTTTGAGACAGAGAGAGACAGAGCATGAACGGGGGAGGGGCAGAGAGAGAGGGAGACACAGAATCAGAAGCAGGCTCCAGGCTCTGAGCCATCAGCCCAGAGCCCGATGTGGGGCTCGAACTCACGGACCGCGAGATCGTGACCCGGGCTGAAGTCGGACGCTTAACTGACTGAGCCACCCAGGCGCCCCCCAAAAGTCTATTTGAACTAATACATGAATTCAGTAACGTTGCAGGAAACAAAGTCAACATACAAAAATAATTGCATCTCTATACGCTAAGAACAAACTCTGAAAGAAAAATTAAGAAAGCATTCCCATGTACAATATCATTAAAAACAATAAAATACTTTGGAATATGGGGTCCCTGGGTGGCTAAGTCAGTTAAAGCATCCAACTTCAACTCAGGTCATGGTCTCACAGTTTGTGAGTTCAAGCCCTGTGCCGGGCTTTGTGCTGACAGCTCGGAACCTGGAACCTACTTTGGATTCTGTGTCTTCGTCTCCCTTTGCTCCTCTCCCACTTGTGCTCTGTCTCTCTGTCTCTCTCTCTCAAAAATAAACATTAAAAAAAGGGGGGGGAGGAATAAATTTAACCAAAGAGTGAAAGACCTGTATACTGAAAACTATATATGACATGAGTGAAAGAATTGAAGACCTAAGATAAATAGATACCACATGTTCTTAGATTAGAAGAATTAATATTGTTAAAATGTCCAGACTACTGAAAGTGACCTACAGATTCAGAGTAACCCCTATCAAAAGTCCAATGGCATTTTTCATAGAAATAGAGCAGGCAATCTTGAAATTCATACGGGACCAAAAAAGACCAGGAATAGCCAAAGCAATCTGGAGAAAGAACAGCAAAGCTCGAGCATTGTGCTTCCTGATTTCAACTGTAGTGATCAAAACAGTATACAACTTTATAAAAACAGACACATAGACCAATCAAACAGATAGCCCAGAAATAAAACCACATGTATATAGTTAACTAATCATTGACAAGGGACCAACAACACACAGTGGGACAGGTTGGCTTCTTCAGTAAATGGTGCTGGAAAATTATCCATATGTAAAAAAATGAAATTGGACGTCTGTTTTTACCACTCATAAAACAACTCAAAGTGGATTAAAGATCTAATAAGACCTGAAACTAAAACTTGTAAAAGAAAACATGGGATGAAAAACCCTTTGACATTGGTCAAAGCACAAGCAACAATAGCAAAAATAAATAGGTGGGACTACAAACTAAAAAAGTTTCGGCTCCACAGAGGACACCACTGAAGTGAAAAGGCAGTCTATGAAATGAGAGAAAATATTAGCAGACCATTTATCTGACAGGGGGGTAATATTCAAAATATAAAAGGAACTCCTATAACTCAATGGCTAAAAAACAAATAGTCTATTTTAAAAATGAACAAAGGAGGGGCGCCTGGGTGGCGCAGTCGGTTAAGCGTCCGACTTCAGCCAGGTCACGATCTCGCGGTCCGTGAGCTCGAGCCCCGCGTCAGGCTCTGGGCTGATGGCTCAGAGCCTGGAGCCTGTTTCCGATTCTGTGTCTCCCTCTCTCTCTGCCCCTCCCCCGTTCATGCTCTGTCTCTCTCTGTCCCAAAAATAAATTAAAAAAAAAAAAAAATGAACAAAGGAGCTGAATAGATACTTTTCCAAAAAATATATACAAAGGATATCTGGATGGTTCAGTAGGTTTACCTGCCAGCTCTTGATTTCGGCTCAGGTTAAAAATCTCACAGTTTGTGGGATTGGGTCCCTTGTCTGGCTCTGTGCTGACAGTGTGGAGCCTGCATGGGATTCTCTCTCTTTCCCTCTTTCTCTGCCCTTCCCCTGCTCGTGCACACGCTCTTTCCTTTGTCTCAAAATAAATAAACTTAAAAAAAAAATACACACAAATAGCCAAACAGGTACAAGAAAAGGTCCTTAATGTTAACATCACAATCATCAGAGAAATGCAAATCAAAACCACAATGAGATAACACCTCACACCTGTTAGGGTTACTCTTATCAAAAACCAAAGGACAAGTATTGGTGAGGATGTTAAGAAAGGGGAACCCTTGTTTCCACTGCTGGTGGGAATGTAAACTGGTGCAAATGGAAAACAGTATGGAGGTTCCTCAAAAAATTACAAATAGTGGGGCACCTGGGTGGCTCAGTCGGTTGGGTGTCTGACCCTTGATCTCCACTTGGGTGTTGATCTCAGGGTCATGAGTTCAACCTCCACATTGGACTCTGCTGGGCATGAAGCCTACTTTAAAAAAAGAAAAAAAAAAACATGAAAGAAAAAAAAATTACAAATGGAACTATATGCCCCAGCAAATTCCACTTCTGGGTGCATATCTGAAGGAAATAAAAACAGGTTCTTGAAGAGATAACTGCACTCCCATGTTTATTGTAGCAGTTTTTCACAATAGCCAAGAAACAACCTAAGTGTCCATTACCAGGTAGATGGATAAAGAAGATTTATACATATATGTGTATATACACATACACACTGGAATAATATTCAGCCACAAAAAAAGAGGGAAATCATTTCCAACAACATAGATGAATCTGGAGGGCATTATGCTAAGTGAAATAAGCCAAACAAAGATAAATATTATGTATCATTTATATGGAAAATCTTTAAAAAGAAAAAGTCAAATTTGTAGAAATGGAGAGTAGAATGTCTGCCAGGGGCTGGTGGGGTGTAAAGAAATGGGAAATTGGTCAAGGGTATAAACTTTCTGTTATAAGATGAGTAAGTTTTAAAGATCTGACGTATGGCGTTGTGACTGTAGTTAACAATACCGTATTCTGTACCTGAAATTTCCAGGAGAGTAGATCTGAAGCATTCTTACCAAAAAGAAAAAGTATGTGAGGTGTTGATGTGTTAATTAACTTCTTTGTGGTAGTCATTTCACAATGTATGTATATGTCAAATCCCATTGTACACTTTATATACAATTTTATTTGGCAATTCAGTTATACCTAAATAAAACTGGGGAAAATGATACCAGTTACAAAAAACCATAAGAAGTAAAAACACTTTTGCTGTTTCTATCAAGAAATTAATACTAATTTTGTAAATGCGATAATAGTATTACTGTATTGTATGTTTTTATATGTTAGAGGTTTGTGCCATTGAAGATACATACATATTTATAGGTGAGATGATTTGATGACCACAGTTTGCTTTAAAGTACTCCAGTACTTTTTAGGGTGCCTGAGTGGCTCAGTAGGTTATTTCAACAAATACTTTGGAAAAGTTTTTGGAGATTTGTGACAATTTGAAAAAACTCACAGGTAAACTGTGTAGCCTTTCTTTTATGCCCAAAAAAAAAAAAAAAGGTGGTTATTGTTTATGTTATCAGTAAGGCTTTCAGTCAGAAATAGGCTATTTTTAGGTAATCAAAAGTTGTATGTGGATTTTTGACTGCAGAAGGTGTTGACATCCCTAACCCCTGCACTGTTTAGGGGTCAACTGTATATTGTAGCAACTGTGTGTTAAAAATAGGTATATTTGTGCATTCTGGTTTACTTATACTCTTTCAGCTTTTATGTTAAAAGCATAACCAGTTTGAAAACTGAAGATGATACCATTTTTTGGTTTTGTGATATTTTATAGTTATGTACTTGGGATTCAGTGAATATAATGATAGTGAAAGGCAATGCAAAAAATGATTAGTATCTCTTTAATAGTGGCTCCAACTAAATATAATGAGAACACAATTAAGTACTTCTAAAATATGTGAAAATAACCTCAACCTGGAACTTAGTTTTAAAACATTTTACCTTGAAAGGTCAGCTGTCATCTGTTAAATTGTGGAGACAATAGAAGAGAAAAATTGACCCCATGTATTAAAGATTAACTTATTTTCTTAAATTATTTTCTTTCATCAGGCTTTCTAATGATAAAGAGTTTTGTCTTTTTTTTTTTTTTTTTCTTTTTTTCTTTTTAAGGAAGGTGGAGTGTTTACTTTTGGAGCTGGAGGGTATGGTCAGTTGGGTCATAACTCTACCAGTCATGAAATAAATCCAAGGAAAGTTTTTGAACTTATGGGAAGCATTGTTACTCAGATTGCTTGTGGAAGGTAAGTTATCGTATATGAGTATTTTAGTCTCTATAATTCAGTTACTTAAAAATTTTTTTAACAGTCCAGAGGTCTTTTATTTATTTATTTTTTTAATGCTTATTTATTTATTTTGGGGGAGAAAGGGGAGAGGGAAGGGGAACGTGTGTGGGGGAAGGGCAGAGAGAGGGAGAGAGAATCCCAAACAGGATCTGTGCTGTCAATGCATGATCTCCTGACCTGGGACAAGTCAAGAGTGACACTTAACCAATTGAGCCACCCAGGCACCCCTAGAGGTCTTTTGTTTTTTTACACCTTCTTGGCCATGAATTTATAGGGAGTGAGTTCTAGTAGCTGAAGCTTCATTCCATTGGTTCTCACAAACTGTATTTCTCTGGTTGGAGCATGCTGGCACTTCAGTTGAACTCAAGTACTTTTTTCTTTGGCTTCCTTTTTTAATGATCATTTCCCTTCACATGTTTGAGGAAGCTCTATCTTGGCTGTCAGAGTACTTAATGTTTTCAGTATGCACAATAATTTTCTAGGCAAGAAGAATCTTGTCTTTGTTTATTTACAACAATGCCACCAGCATGCTGGGTATCATCATAGACTTCCAGTTTTGCCTTGGTAACATTTGTCCGGCATTCCTTTTTGAATAGTGCCCATCCCCTCTATGTCTGTGGTATAACCTTTCTTGTGGATTTGCGTGTGTGTGGTCAAAGTACCAATTCCATGTTTGCTAAAAGGCCTAGAGAACATATAGGGGTGTCTCTCCTTTTTCCCTTTGTGTTGGTCATTTTGCAAATTACTAGAAGGTGGCAGTTCCTAGCTGAAAGTAGGTATTTTTTTTTAATGAGTTGTTTAGCATTCTAGGAATCTAAGATAAAAACATTCTTCCTTAAATGCCTGATTTGCTGGTGAGGAGTAATAGTAACAGGAGAAACATCATTTATACTTATTATTTTACTTTTCTCTATTTGAAAAGATTTATCTGGGGCAAGATGTTAATAATATATATGTGACATTGTATTTATTGTATGTAGCATCACACTTGAGGGTGAAGTATAGGTCATCTTTTTTTTCTTTTTCTTTTCCACCTTTTTAAATTTAAACAGTGAAGAAATTGAGCAGTTAATTAACACCTGAGAGTAGTTATTGCTGAAAGTTGAATTGGAATACTGATTTCCTGATTCCCAATTCTTGGGAGTAAGTACAAGAGTCACAGCTTTGAAATTGAGCTTCACCTTTGGTGGATTAAATTAGGTAGACTCCCAAAAAGCAAAATATACTTTGTTTGACTAACTCAGCTTGATTTTTGCCTCATAGTGTATATCCATATAAAATATAGTTCAGTCTTGCCAGCTGTTAACTTCAAATACATGAAATCACACTGTAGGTAGTCTTTGGTAGCTTAGCTTGATTTTTGCCTCATAGTATATATCCATATAAAATATAGTTCAGTCTTGCCAACTGTTAACTTCAAATACATGAAATCACACTGTAGGTAGTCTTTGGTAGCTTTTTTTTTTTTTTTAACAGGCATTTATTTGTGTGCTTCCAGTTTTTGGCAATTACAAATAATGTTGCTTTGAACATTTGTTATATGATATACATAAACCTTTATATTTCTAAGTATATACCTAAAATGGGATTGCTGGGTCATAGAAGATATTTAACTTGAATTTTGCAGGTTAATGTCACCCTGTTTACCAGAATTTACATTCCACATTTATGTGTCCTTGTCCCCATTTGGCATTGTCAGACTTTGAAATTTTTGCTAATCTGTTAGATATATAGTGTTACTTAATCATGATTTTAGGGGTGCCTGGGCGGCATAGTCAGTTAAGCATCTGACTCGATTTCGGCTCAGGTCATGATCTCATGGTTCATGGGTACGCATTGGGCTGTGCGCAGACAGAGTCGAGTCAGCTTGAGATTCTCTTTCTCTCTTGGCCCCTGCTCGCATGCTTTCTCTCTCTCTCACAAAATAAATAAATAAACCTTTTAAAACATCATGACTTTAATTTGCATTTCCATGATTTGATATGGATTGGATTGAATCTGTAGATCACTTTGGGAAGTATTGATATTTTAACATTAAGTTTTCCAATCCATGAACATGAAATGTCTTTCCATTTATGTCTTTAATTTCTTTCAGTAAGTTTTGTAGTTTTCATCCTGTATCTTTTATCTTTTTGTTCAATTTGTAAATATCTTATTCTTTTTGATACTATTGTAAATGGCGTTGTTTTTTAAATTTCTTTTTCAATTGTTCATTATTAATGTATAGAAATACAATTGATTTTTGCATTTTGGTTTTGTATCCTGCTGTTTTGGTGATTTTTGTTTCTTTGTTTTGTTTTGTTTTTTAGTTCTGATAGATTTTTGGTGGAATCTCTAAGGTTTTCAACATATAAGATCATATCATCTGTACACAGAGATAATGTTACTACTTTCTCAATTTAGGTGCCTTTTATTTCTTTTTCTTGCTAAAACTTCCAGTACTATGTTGTTGAATAGTATTCAAAGTAGACATCCTTGCCTTGTTCCTGATCTTAGAGGAAACTTTCAGTCTGTCACCATTGAGTATGATGTTTATTGTGGGTTTTTCATAGATGGCTTTTAATTATGTTGAGGTAATGTTCTTCTATTCTTAGTTTTTGAGTATTTCAAAAAAGGGTGTTGAATTTTGTTGATTTTTTTTCTGTATCAGTTGAAATGATAATAATGGGTTTTTTTCTTCATTGCCTTAATATTATAAATTACTGTGATCAGTTTGCATATGTTGAACCATCCCTGCATTCCAGGAATGAATCCCATGTGCCTTTGCTGTACAGTTTTTTAATATACTACTGGATTCTGTTTGCTAATATTGTATGGAGAATTTTTGCATCACTGTCCATAAGGGATAATGGTCTGTAGTATTCTTGTAGAGTCCTTGTCTGACTTTGGTATCAGAACAGTGTTGGCCTCGTGGAATGAGTTAGAAAGTTACACCCCTTCAAGTTTTTTGGAAAACTCTGACTAGGATTGGATTTAGTTCTTTTAATGTTTGGTAGAAGTCACCAATGAAACTATTTAATGTAGGGCTTTTCTTTGCTGGGAGATTTTTTTTTATCAATTTAGTCGTTTTACTGTTTATAGATCTTTTCTGTTTTCCTATTTTTCATGATGTAGTACTAGTAAATTTTGTATTTCTAGGATTTTGTGTAATCTAAATCATCTAATTTTTGGCAAATAATTGCTTATATACTCTCCTTATGATCCTTTTTATTTTGCCAGCATTAATAGTAGGGCCCCTACTTTTACTTCTGATTTTAGTAATTTCTTTCTTTTCTTTTTTCTTAGTCAAGTTAAAGTTCTGTCAGTTTTGTTGATCTTTGTAAAACCAGCTTTTAGTTCCACTGACTTTTGCTATTTTTGTATTCTCTATTTCATTTATCTCAGCTCTAATTTTTCTTCTGCTAGCTTTGTGTTTAAAGTTGTAAAGTTGGGTTGTTCACATGAGATCTTTCTTGTTTTTAAATGTAAATTTCCCCCTTATCACTACTTTCCCTTCATCTCTTGTTTTGATATATTGTGTTTTCATTTTCATTTATCTCTTACGTCTTTCTGATTTGTCTGTGATTTCTTTGATTCATAGGTCATTTAAAAGTGTGTTGTTGAATTTCTACAAATTTGTGAATTTTGTAATTTCCTAATGTTACTGATTTCTAATGTTATCCCATTGTGTTCAGAGAAGATACTTTATATGGTGTCTTTTAAAATCTATTGAGACTTACTTTCTGGCCTACCATATGGTCTAATGTGGATAGTGTCCATGTCATTTGAGAAGAATGTGTGTATTATTGTTGTTGAATAGTGTGCCCTATTAGATCTAGTTGACTTACTGTGTTGTTCAAATTCTCTTTTTCTTTACTTCTGTGTGGTTATTCTGTTTTTGAGAGTAAGGTTATTAAAGTCTCTAACCATTATTGCAGAATAATTTCTCCCTTCAGTTCTTTCAGTTTTTGTTTTATATATTTTGATGGTCTTTTATTAGATGTGTAAATGATTTTAATTGTTACTTTTGCTGTATTGAACCTTTTGTTGAAATATAATGTCCTTTGTCTCTTGTAACCTTTTTTGATTTAAAGTCTGTTTTGTCTGCTAATTGTATGGCCATTTTGCTCTCTTTTGGTTATTGGCATGGAATATCTTTTTTCATCTTTTCACTTTTTTTTTTTTTTTTTTTTTTTTTTTTTTAATACCATTCTGCCAGTCTCTGTGTTTTGAGTGCACAACTTAACCCATTTACATTTAAAGGTAATTATGAGATGTAGGGACTTCTGTCATTTTGTTATTTTCTTTCTGTATGTCTTATACTTTTTTGTTCTTCATTTCCTGGATTTACTGTCTCTTTTGTTGTTGTTGTTGTTTTAGTGAAATGTTTTAATTCTCTTCTCATGTCCTTTTCTGTATATTCTATAGCTACTTTCTTTGTGGTTACCATGGTGATTACATTTAAGATCCTGAAGTTATAACACTAATTCACATTGATACTGGGTTAACTTCAACAACATACAAAAACTCTGTTCCTGTATGGCTCTACTGCCACCCCCTTTCAGTTATTGATTTCACAACATAACTTATTTATACTGTGTGTCACAGTCATACCATCTGTGAATCAGTTTAGCTTTATTTCTTCATTTCTAATACTTATGCTTAACATATCTCTTGTCCTAGTGTCCTGTCTGGGACACCAGGTTGATGTTCACTAGAAGTGCTAAAGATCAAGGCATGTTGTCCTATGTTCTGTCTGTGAGCAAACCTTCAATATTTCACAATTAAGTATCATGTTTGCCATAAGTTTACTCTAGATAACCTATATCACATTAAGGAATTTTTCTTTTTTCGTAGTTTAGAAGGATTATTTATTTATTTTTAATGAGTGGCTGTTAAGTATTTGATGTTGGTCTTTCTGGATCTATTGAAATGATTTATGATTTTTCTCCTTTAATCTGTTAATTTGGTGAACTATATGAATGGATTTTAGTAAATAAAAACAGCTTTACTTTTCTGTAGTAGCTCCAGTTTAATCATCTATGTTACCATTTTGTATAGTGCTGCATTTGGTTTGCTAATATTTTAAAAATATTACTTGTATTTATGTTTATCCCTGAGCTTGGTTTATAATTTTCTGTTATTTTTTGTTTTGTGGGTTGTTTTTTTTTTTTAATTTAGTTAACATAGGGTGCAGTATTGGTTTCAGGAGTAGAATTCAGTGATTCATCACTTAAATACAATACCCAGTGCTCATCACAAGTGCCCTCCTTAATACCCATCACCCATCTAGCCCATCTCTCACCCACTTCCCTCTATCAACCCTCAATTTGTTCTCTATTGTTAAGAGTCTCTTGTGGTTTATTTCCCTCTCTCCTTTTCCCTCCCCCTTTTCATATGTTTATCTGTTTCTTAAATGCCACATATCAATGAAATTATATGGTATTTGTCTTTCTCTGACTTATTTTGCTTGGCATAATACATTCTAGCTCCATTGATGTCATTGCAAATGGCAAGATTTCATTCTTTTTGATGGCTGAGTAATATTCCGTTGTGTATATATACTACTTTTTTATCCTTTCATCAGTTGATGGACATTTGGGCTCTCTCCACAGTTTGGCTATTGTTGATAATGCTGCTGTAAATATCAGGGTGTATGTACCCCTTTGAATTTGTGTTTTTGTACCTTGGGGTAAATACTGAATAGTGTAATTGCTAGATCTTAGGGTAGTTCTATTTTCAGTGTTTTGAGGAACCTCCATACTGTTCTCCAGAGTGGCTGCACCAGTTCTCATTCCCACCAACAGTGCAAAAGGAACGTTTCTCTTTTCTCTGCATCCTCGCCAACACCTGTTGTTTCTTGTGTTGTTAATTTTAGCCATTCTGACAGGTGCAATGTGGTATCTCATTGTGGTTTTACTTTGTTATTTTCCTGATGATGAATGGTGTTGAGCATCTTTTCATGTGTGTTAGTCAACTGGATGTCTTCTTTGGAAAAGTATCTATTCATGTCTTCTGCCCATTTCTTAACTGGGCTATTTGGTTTTTGGCTGTTTAGTTCGATAAGTTCTTTATAGATTTTGAATACTAACCCTTTATCCAATATGTCATTTGTAAATATCTTCCCCCATTCCATAGGCTGCCTTTTAGTTTTGTTGATTGTTTGCTGTGCAGAAGCTTTTTATCTTGATGAAGTCCCAGTAGTTCACGTTTGTTGTTATTTTTGCCAGGTTTTATTATTAAGGTTATGCTAGTCTAATAATATATATTGGGGATTATACCCTTGTTTTCTCTTTATTTGAAAGAGAACCACTTTAGAAGTTAGTAGACCTTGTCATTTAAAGCCATCTGGGCTTGGTATTTTCTTTTCTGGAATTTTAAAAACATTCTTCAGTTTCTTTATAAGGTAGCTTTAAAATTTTTTCTTGTCCATTATTTGTAATTTAGATTTTTCTATGAATTTTTCCATTTTTGTTTAAATTGTAAACATGTGAATGTAAAATTTCAGTATCTATATTAGCCTATTGCTATACAGACAACATGCCAGTGACCTATAAAAATAAATGTTTATTTCTTACTCTGTGGATCATCTGAGATGGTTCTTTCTCAGGCTATGGGTCACCTGGAGTGGCTCTTATTTTTGCTGCAAGTTGGGACAGCTGTTTCAAGATGTATGGCCATTAGGGAGACTTCGCTCAGTCTGCAGCTGAGCAGGGATGGCTTTGTTACGGGTCTCATTTCAGGCCAGAGAACAGTAGCTACCTCTGGGTATTTTTTTTTTTTTGGGAGTAGCACCTGTACGTGTACTTCTCAAGCTTCTGCTTCAGAAATCCTGTTGACCAAAAACAAATTACATGACCAAGAGTAAGGTTAAGGTAGGGGGAATGCATGGTGCTTATCTACCATCAGGCTGTAACCAGACTGTGCATGTTTAATACTACAGGATAGTAAAGAGGTGGAATTATATTTTCAGTAGACTACAGTATTATCTTAAAAAATTTTTTTTTATGTTTGTATGATCTATAGTGATCTCGTTTTTTTTCCTGTTTTGATGTTGGTAAATTTTCCTTTCTTTCCTGATCTTTTTTTTTAAACCTCCATTTCTAGAGGTTTATCAATTTATTAATCTTTTCACAGAACCCACTTTTTTTCTTTACGATCCATATTTTGTGTATATTTTTCATTTCATTTCAGTCTTTAGTTCATTCAGTGGTGAGATGCAGTGTTCTGTATATGCCCATTATATAGTTTTTATTTTTAGTTTTTTAAATGTTTATTTTTGAGAGAGAGTGAGCGAGCAGGGGAGGGGCAGAAAGAGAGGGAGAGAGAGAGAATCCCAAGTGGGCTCTGCTCTGTCAGTACAGAGCCTGACGCTGGGCTTGAACTCATGAACTGAGAGATCATGACCTGAGCCGAAGTTGGACGCTTAACCAACTGAGCCGCCCAGGAGCCCCTGTTGTGTTTCTTTTTAAATCTTTTTCCAGTTTTGCTTTCATTTTTCAGGGTCTGATTTCCTCATTTTCCTTTGGGGCTTCTTGAGTCTGGAATAATACCTTTGATCAATTATGGGGGATTCAAAGCTATTATCTGTTTAGACATAGCTTCTCCTTTCTTCATGGAACTCTGATTGGATGTATATTGAATCTTCATACTCTGCCTTGTAGCTTTATTCTTTATTTTCCACATTTTTGACCCTCTTTGCTGCTTTCCTGATTGTTTTTATTATTTATATTTCAGCCCATTATTCTTATGCTGTATCTATTTTTCATTAAATCTGTCGTTCAAGATCTTGATTTCAGTTATTTTGGATTTTTTAGTTCTAGTATTTCTTACAGGTTCTTTTTAAAATCTGAATTTTTTTTTTCTTTAGTGTTTCCAGTTGTTCGTTTTCAAGTTTGGCTTTTATTTCTTGGACACTAAAAAATTATTAAACATGGTTGTTCTAGATTCTTGTGTTTGATAATTCCAACGTCTGAAATCTTTGGGATCTATTTCTGTTTCTTTTTTCTGTTAAATTTTGTTCATGGTGCCCTGTTTCTTTGTATGCCCAGTTTTGTGTGCTTGGTTATGTATTTGAAAAATTATGGGAATGATTTGATAAAGCCTTCCTTTCCTTTTCCAATGTATGAATTAGACTTTATCATAAAAAGTAAATCAAAACTCAACATATATATGAGCCAGGAGTGCTTATTATCAAACCTTATTTGTACTGCTGAAGTTATACATGAATATATGTTGCCTGAAGTTTAGAGAGTTCATCTATTCTTGTTTATCTTCATGCATAATCCATTAAAAGACTATAAAACAATATTTTAAAATAATGTTATCTAATTTTGTAATTGTTAACAGGTAAGATTATTTGAATAGTTACTTTTAGTTTTGTGAACTCAGTTCTTTCTAGAAATTTAATATGTTTATTGTGTTGGGGAAGAATTTTCAGTTATATATTGATTGAGATACAAAGACTTACCTATGTGGGGAATGTAGGTAGGCATATGGTATCCTGACCAGTTTGACTTCCAGGTAGTTGGTACAATAAGATGTATTAATTTCCTTATCGAATAATTGTCAAAAGCCTCCTGAAGGAAGCAGATGAGAAACATAAGAAACGTGAATCCATCAAGGAGATGATCCAAAAACAAAAGGTTCAAATTCCAGTGGTATAATATTATAATGTTTTTGAGCTATTATATCAAATCTAGAATTTAGAATTATTATGTTTATTTAGTAACTCTCAATTCTGACTTCATGCTGTTATCTTTTGGAGAGTTTTTAGAAATGTATATTGTTGGGGCACCTGGATGGCTCAGTTGGGTAAGCATCTGACTTCAGCTCAGGTTACTATCTCATGGTTCTTGAGTTCAAGCCCCACTTCTCTCTCTCTCTCCTAACCACCCCCCTCTCCGCCCCTCATGGGATATTTTCTCTCCCTCTCCCTCTCTCTCTCTCTGCCCCTTGCTCACTTGTCCCCCCCCCCCCCGAAAGAAATGTATATTGTTGCCTAGCGTAATCCCTAGGTGATTCCATTATGCAGCTAGGTTTAAGAACCACTACTCTAGTAGACCATTTTGAGGAGGACTTTAATGAACCAGGATTGCAGTAATTTTTAAGCTGTATGTTCCTTTGAGATGTCACAGTCCTAAAAGAGGCAGACTGGGCAATGTGAAACCCTTTGACTGGAGCAGTTAATCTATTTTATATGCTAGGATTCCATTTAACATTTCATTTGTTAAAAGAGTATCCTTGATTAAAAAATTTTGATTGCCCTTGCCTCAAAGGTAAAATGGTTGTTAGATTCTACTTAGTTTTTCAGTAATATGGTAGACTAGATAACTTGAAAGCCCTTTCGAATCCAAAAACCTTTTAAATAACATAGATTAGTTTGCCAGGAACTAAAGGGAATGCCACAGGGCAAAAACAAATCTAGAAACCATAGCTGTTTGTTTGAACTGACTTTGGAGGTGCCCTGAAAGAATTTGCAAATGTAGGTAATATATTAATTAGCTTATATTGCTAAAAAAAAAACACCCCAAAACTCAGTGGCTGAAAACAGTTTTTTATTTTGCTAATAGTTCTTTGGTTCAGTAATTTGAGTTAGGCTCAGCTGGCCAGTTCTCATCTTAGCTGGACTCAGTTCATCAGCTGGTTATCTGGCTAGGGTTTGGGTAGTTGGCATGGCCTTAGCTGGGACAGCTTGTTTCTGCCCCAGGTTGTATGTCATTCTTCAAACACTTATTTTGGGTTAGTCTCCTGATAGTAGAACAGGGTTCCTAAAGAGAGAGGGAGAAAGAATTCAAAGCCACTTGTAAGGCATAATAACAGATTTAAGACATGGAGAAATAGATTCCCCATCTTGGTGGGAATAGCCACAGAAGTCATATTATAAGCATAATGGGTATAGGGAGA
This sequence comes from Neofelis nebulosa, assembly GCF_028018385.1. Taxonomy (NCBI): domain Eukaryota; kingdom Metazoa; phylum Chordata; class Mammalia; order Carnivora; family Felidae; genus Neofelis; species Neofelis nebulosa. Next base: position 33,775,862 of record NC_080794.1, on the reverse strand, counting down.
GGAATACTTTTGGCTTTTTTGGTAAACAGTATACCATAGAGGGCAAAGGATTTTGGGACAGGAGATGAGGCCTAAGAGCTGATAAAAGCATTAGTGAGGCCTTAGTGAGGCCTGAGAAACCATGTCCTCCCAATAAAACCACATCATGGAAAGAATTCACAATGAAATATTCCCTTGCTCATAAGGAGACTTTTCTGTCCTTGGTCTCGTTTCTGATTTGAATCTCCTCTGAGAATTTGTTATCACAGGGTTGCCATAAGGTGGGTTTGGGGCTTGTCAAAGTAGTCCTGGGTTGGTGTGTAGGTATTAAGTTTCACAATGTATAACAGTTTTTAAGTGAAATAAGAGGCTGGCAGATTTGGGAGGGGGAAGGAACTTCAGAAATGAGATAAGACGTAGTCATTGAAACTTAAAATTCAGTGAGTAATTAAAACAGCAGGTTGGACACACTGCTAAAGAGAAAAGTAGTGATTTGAAAAACAGATCCAGAGAAATTACTCCCAAGGGGCATGGATATAAAAGAGAGATTAAGAGACTGGTAGGATATATTGGGAAGGTGCAACATTTATGTAACACTATCAAGGAGAAAATAATTGAATAAATGTGAGACAAACAATATTTATAGAAAAGATACTTAAGAATTTGCCAGACATGATGGAAGCCATAAAACAAGTTGAGGAACACAAGGCCTGAGCTGGATTATCCTCTTTAACCCATTCCTTAATACACAGTGGTGAAACATCAGGTTCACTGAGTAGTGGGTCTTCTTCAGCATCAGATCTTCAGTTTCCAAGGTTTGCTTCCCCTCTGCCACTTCCAAAGGAGTCTGGGTGCATATGTATGTAAGGTCACTTTCTTTAGAAGAGAAAGGAAGCTTTGTTTTATTATTTTATTACACACACACACACACACACACACACACACACACACACAGACACACACACACCAATCAGAAGATTGGTAGTGGATTACTTGCCTGTTTCTTATTGTAAAATTTTTGATTGGTGCCCTGGTAGTGGACCCTCATAGAAAAGCTTCAGGCTAGAATGTTACAGGGAAGGGAAGGGGAGAACTTAACTTGGACATCCTAGTTAGATGCTACCTCTTGTGCTGAATCATCTTTTATAAGGGATTCTAGTATAGATCTGGGCCTTTTTAAATTTGGACATTTGTGGAAATTTTCTGGGTCATGTTAATGCAGCCTACATGTGTGGCACAGAATTCATTGAATATACAGTAAGACTTTTAATATTATGTACAGATAATTTAAGAAGTATAATAGTTTTGTTAATGTATTTTTAAAAAGAAAAATCATCAGTTAATATTTGTTAAGCTTTTCTAAATGTAAATTGTTTGGAAGGTAACATTAAGTCTGAGATTTTCTATCATTTTACTCTAGGCAGCACACTTCTGCTTTTGTTCCTTCATCAGGACGAATCTATTCTTTTGGACTTGGTGGTAACGGGCAGCTAGGAACTGGTTCAACAAGCAACAGGAAGAGTCCTTTCACTGTGAAAGGAAATTGGTTCCCTTATAATGGGCAGTGTCCACCAGATATTGGTAAGTTCTGTTATTTTAAAGCTTTGCTATACACATTAAAGTTATTTGTTAAAATGCTGCTCTTAAATGATGAAGTTTTCTACATTTGAATGAAAGAATTGTAAGATACGTTGTTTAATGAAAATAGCAAGATGTAGAACAGTGCACATATTTGCTTAGTTTGTTTATACTTGCTTATGTATGCATAAGGAAACTCATGGTAAATAAAGTAGTAAAAGTGGTTTCAGAGGGCTAGGCACATGGGAATTGGGTGGTGGCTAGATGCCGGTGGGAAGGGGTGTTTTTTTATTTTTAATTGTGGCAAAATAGACATTATTCAAAATTTATGAACTTAGCCATTTAAGATGTACAGTTCAGTAGTGTTCAGTACATTGACATTGTTGTGCAACCGATCTCCAGAACTCTTTTCATCTTGCAAAATTAGAACTCTGTATTCATTAAACAGCAAGTCTGCATTTACTCCCCCCGATAGCTGGCAGACACTGTTCTGCATTTTGTCTCTGTGTATTTGACTTGACTCTGGGTACATCATGTAAGCGGAATCACACTATTTGTCTTTTTGTGGCTGGCTATTTCATAAACTTAGCATAATGTCATTAAAGTTTATCCATGTTGTAGCATGTGTCAGAATTTCCTTCCTTTTTAAGGCTGAATAACATTTTATTGTACATATATACCACATTTTGTTTATCTGTTCATCTGTTGATAGACACTTGGATTATTTCTGCCTTTTGTTACTATTGTGAATCATGCCACTGTAAACATGGGTGTACAAATCTCTCTTGAAGATTCTGCTTTCAATTTATTTTGGACTTTAAAATATATAATATTTCCTGTTTTTTTGAAATTTGGATCATATGAATATATTACCTATTCAGAGTATTAAAATTTTTAAATTTGCAGGGTGCCTGGGTGTCTCAGTCAGTTAAATGTCTGTCTTCAGTCAAGTCATGATCTTGCGGTCTGTGAGTTCAAGCCCTGTGTTGGGTTCTGTTGCTGACAGCTCAGAGCCTGGAGCCTGCATCACATTCTGTGCCTCCCTCTCCCTCTGCCCCTCGCCCACTCACACTCTTGTCTCTCAAAAATGAATAAATGTTAAAAAAAAATATATATAAGATTTTTAAATTTGCTTCTGTATCCCTATGGCTTTAACCAAGTCTTTGATTTATTTTTATTTTCTATTATTTTTTTAGTGGACCTGGTTATTTTTTCATTGGTGTTAATTTATTTGCTAAAGAGTTTGAAATACTTGAATTAATTTTTTTTAATGTTTATTTTTGAGAGAGAGAGAGAGACAGAGACCGAGCACAAGCAAGGGAGGGACAGAGAGAGAGGGAGACACAGAATCCGAAGCAGGCTCTAGGCTCTGAGCTGTCAGCACAGAGCCTGATGCGGGGCTGGAACTCATGAACTGCGAGATCATGACCTGAGCTGAAGTCGGATGCTTAACCGACTGAGCCACCCAGGTGCCCGTAAAATGTGCTTTTTTAAAATAGATACATTTCCTTTACTATCCTAAACTGTTTCTCAGAATTTTGTTCTTGTTCATTTTATCTGTGTCTGATTTTCTTTGGGATTTTTCTTAGAGTTGTAAGACTTGTGTCTCTCAATATTTTATTCAGCGATGAGCATACTATAAAGGTTGATATTTGAAAAGGTCCATAACTTTGTATGAATGGCCTTGAAGATTCTTTTTTATTTATTTATTTTTTAGTAACTAAAAGGTAAAGTAACTATCAGTTACACTTTCATTTAGCAAAGGTCAGGATATCATACTATTTTTTCTTGTTTTTGTTTGATTTTGTATTTAGTATATGGCTTCATTTTCTTCCAGTTACTCTTAGGTTTAGGACGTGCATTTATTTTAGTAATACTGTTCTTGTGTCCTTAGTGGCATGTTAGTTTTATTATATCAGTTTCTTACCCAAAAGGCACTGTTAATAACATAATAAAGAGATTATATAATTTAAAGCAGCATGGATATTGTAAGGAAATCATGTATTTGTAAAGTTTAGTCACTTATGGATGCATTTTGTTATCTTTGAAACTGTGTACCTTGAGATTATTTGCGTTCAAATGGGAAAGGAAATGGAATTTTAAAATTACTTGTTTTGCTGCAACTTCATTTCATCAAAACATCGTTGATTGACCGTAGACAAAAGGTACAAAGAGCTCAGGTGTCCCATCAACAGATGAATGGATGAAAAAAATGTGGTATATGTATATAATTGAATATTAGCCATGAAAAGGAATGGAATTTTGATACATGCTACAACATGGAAGAGTCTTGCAAATATTATGCTCACTCAAAAGAGCCAGACACAGAAGGACAATATATCAAGTGACTCCTCTTAAATGAGGTACCTACAACAACAGTCAAAGGTATAGAGACAGAAAGTAGAATTCTGGTTACCAGGGACTGGGGGGAGGGGAGAACAAGGAGTTGTTTAATGAGTGCAGTGTTCCTGTTTGGGTTGATAAAAACTTTATGGAAATGAATAATGGTGATAGTTACACTTTTTGAATGTATTTAATGCCACTGAATTGTACATTTTAAACAGTTAAAATGGTAAATTTGATGTACATTTTATCACAAATTATATGTATGTATTGTATATAATATATATAATGGTTGATAATTATTTTGTAATGTACTAAAGTTGTGTAGGATAAAAACTAGTTAAATGTGAATTTAATTTTCTCAGCCCCTCCAGAGGTGAAGCCCATGGCCCCCACCTAAATCACATTGTTAGCATAAACTATCTAATGGGACCTTAAGATCACAGGTAAACAACAACATTGTTAACAGAATATTCCAGACTTGGAACTTGGTATAGGCCAGGGAAGATCTTTCTTTAGAATGTATATAGTTTGGACAACTACATTAGTTTCCTAGGACTGCTGTAACAAAATATCACAAACTGGATATCTTGAACAAAAATTTATTGACTCAGTTCTGGAGGCTAGAAGTCCAAGATAAACATGTTGTCAGGGTTAATTTCTTCTGAGTGCTGTAAAGGAGACTGTGTTCCATGTGTCTCTCCTGACTTCTGGTGGTTTGCTGCAATCTTTGGCATTTCTTGGCTAGTAGTAGATACCTGCCTTCATCTTCACATGGCGTTCTCTCTCCATGTGGATCTGTGTCCAAATTTTCCCCTTTTATAAGGACATCAGTCATTTTGTAGTAGGGGCTCACCATACATAGAATGACCTTGACTTAGCTTGTTATATCTGCAGTGCTCCTGTTTCTGAACAAGTCACATCCTGAGGTGCATCGGTTTAGGACTTCAACATGTGAATTTTGAGGAGACAAATTCAACCCATGACAATATCCCAAACCTGAGAAGTTTTAATCTTTTATTTCACTGGCTTTATTATAGGCTTTGGTTCCATAACTGCAGCCAGCCTTTGTTCCTTAAAATGAGTTGTCATACCTAAAATCCAGTTCTCAAATATGTTCTTCAGATAAGTACTTGGTTGCATAGTTGATTTGTTCAATCAATTATGAAAGAGGTACAAACTATAAGAAGGGGAACAGATTCTTACTGAACCTATATAAATAACTGTATTACTGTTTATTTTATTTTTGAGAGAGAGAGAGCATGATCAGGGGAGGGACATAGACAGAGGGAGACACAGATTCCGAAGCAGGCTCCAGACTCTGAGCTGTCAGCAAAGAGCTGGACGCAGGGCTCGACTCATAAACTGTGAGATCATGACCTGAGCCAAAGTCAGATGCTTAACCGACTGAGCTACCCAGACGCCCTATTACTATTAAAACAAAGGAGAACTAGTAAGAGTTTGAATTCTCATTGAATTCTGGGGGTCAGTGTGTGTGTGTGTGTGTGTGTGTGTGTGTGTGTGTGTGTGTATAAATACATATATATATGTATGTATTATATGTATTATATATGTATTTATATAATATGTATATAATAAAAATATATAAAATTTAATAAATACATATATATGTATTTATATATTTATGCATTATATATGTATTTATATAATAAATATGTATTTATATGTATTTATATTTATATGTATAAATACATATGTATAAATATGTATTTATATGTATATATATTTATATAATATATGTGTGTGTGTATATATATATATATATATATATATATATATATATATATATATATATCTTATTTTGAGAGAAAGAGAGAGTGCACTAGTGGGGAGGGGCAGAGAGAGAATGGGGGAGAGAGAATCCCAAACATGCTCCGTGCTGTTAGCATGGAGTCTGATGCAGGACTTGAACTCATGAACATTTAACCACCTGAGCCCAGGCACCCCAAGAATCAGATAATAATTTTTTTAATTGACATATATTAATTTCAGGTATAAAACATAACAATTTAGTATTGTATACATTGCAAAATGTAATTAAAATCTCACCATAGCTACAAAATTATTTTTCTTATGATCAGAACTTGTAAGATTTACTCTCTTAACAACTTTCAAATATGTAATAGATTATTATTAATTATAGTCACCATGCTGTACATTATATCTCCATGACTTATTTATTTTATATCTGGAAATTTGTATCTTTTGATGCACTTCACCCATTTTGTCCACCCTCCCACCCCCCTTACTTCTGGCAGCCACCAATCTGTTCCCTATATATATGAGCTTTTTTGTTTTTTTAAGACTCCACATAGAAGTAAGTGAGATCATAGGGTGTTTGCCTTTCTCTGACTTATTTCACTTAGCCTAATACCCTCAAGGTTCATCCTTGTTGTAACAAATGTCAAGATTTCCTTCTTTTTTATGACTGAATAATATTCCATTGTGTGTGTGGGGTGGGGGGGGAGAGAAAGGAAGAAAGGAAGAAAGAAAGAAAGAAAGAAAGAAAGAAAGAAAGAAAGAAAGAAAGAAAGAAAAAGAAAAAGACATTTTCTTCATCTATCAGTGGGCAGTTAGGTTGCTTCCATGTCTTGGCTATTATAAATAATAATGCAGTGAATACGGGGGCATATGTATCTTCTCAAGTTCGTTTTTTCATTTCTTTGGATAAATACACAGAATTGGAATTGCTGGATTGTCACAGACTATGAGTCTGGAGTTCTCTCTTGTCCAGCAAGAGAGCAGATGCAGAATTGGATATGAGAGAGGCTAATGTCCAGGAGGAGACCAGAACCCCAAGCAGGGGTTTTGTCTCTTTTATTGAGCGCTCAAGATCTTACACACGTGATGAACATGAAGAAAACAATCAGATGGTAATTGTTAACATGTGTGTGTAAGAAGCAAAGGATCTGGGGTGCAAGTGGGGTTTGTGATCAAAGCACAATAGTATATTAGTGCCAGATGGAAATTAATTTCCTGAGGTGATATAACAAGTTACTCGTGACCCCATTATAATATCTCGCTGGCTAACTTTGGGTGTTTTGCCCCATGGTGGCGGCTTTCCGCCCAAAGCTTTTTTCTGACCCATTTATGTCAGAAGGAAGTCTTGAACCTATTTCCCCACACTGGATCGTATGGTAGTTCTATTTTTAACTTTTTGAGTTGTTTGTTTAAGTAGGCTCTGCACCCACTGTAGGACTTGAACTCATGACTTTGGGATCAAGAGTCGAGGCTGACTGAGCCAGCCAGGCACCCCTCTATTTTCTACTTTTTCGAGAGACCTTCATAAAGTTATTTTTATAGTGGTTGCACTAATTTACATTCCAACCAACAGTGCCCAAAGGTTCCCTTTACTCCACATTCTCACCAGTGCTTGTTATTTCTTATGTTTTTGATAGTAGCCAGTCTAACAGGTATGAGGTGATATCTCAGTGTGGTTTTGATTTGCTTTTGTCTGATGATTGTGATTCAAGCACCTTTTTGTTTACTTTTTGGTCATCTGTCTTCCTTGGAGAAATAATCTGTTCATATCCTCTGCTTATTTTTTAATCAGATTATTTGTCTTTTAGCTATTGATTATGAGTTCTTTATTCATTTTGGATATTAACCCCTTATCAAATATGTGATTTGCAAATATTTTCTTTCCATAGGTTGCCTTTTCATTTTGTTGATGGTTTCCTTTGCTGTGCAGAAGCTTTTGGTTTGATGTAGTCTCACTTGTTTATTTTTGCTTTTATTGTCTTTGCTTTTGGTGTCAAACCCAAAAAATCATCTCTAAGACTGATGTCAAGGGGCCTACTGCCTATGTTTTCTTCCAGGAGTTTTATGATTTCAGGTCTTCTCTTCAAGTCTTTAATCCATTTTGAGTTAGTATTTGTGTATGGTGTAAGATAGTTGTCCAGTTTCATTCTTTTGCATGTGGCTGTCCAGTTTTTCCAACACCATTTATTGAAGGATTGTCCTTTCCCCATTGTATATTCTTGGCTCCTTTATCATAAATGAATTGACCATATATGTGTGGATTTATTTCTGGCTTCTCTATACTATTCCATTGATCTATGTATCTGTTTCTATGCTAATACCATACTGTTTTGATTATGATAGCTTTGTAAAAATAGTTCAACCCTGCCTAGCTCTTGGTTGTCTCTCAAACCTTTGTGATTGTCCAAGCAGTCTTTAATTTTTAATCGCTCCCAGTAATTGAGGGTGTGTGAAGGCCAGTGGGTGTTCCAAATGGGAGGATCTCAGTCAGCACTTAGATTCAAGCTGATTGGAAAACAGACAGGTAGCAGACTTTTAAAGTATGCAAATACGTATATTCCTTGGGGATCACAAGTGTAAGTCCCACTAGCCACTAGATCCTAGAGGGATGCCCTGGGCAGCAACCATGAAAATCAGGGCACCAGACAGTGGTACAAGCTCCTTCCCAGGAAAGAACAGTGACTTGAAGTAATGCAGAGGTACAGGGCAAAGATGGCATCCACTAGCCTCAGTCCCCAGAGATCAGTCACCTCAGTAGGTCACTAGATGTATGCTAAACCAGAAGCCTACCCCTAAGGTTGAAGCTCCAGGACATGCAAATAAGCCTTCTTCACAGAAAGACAGATATATTTCAGTCTGCTATTTGTGCTGTGCACTGGTGGTGGTGGTAGTGGGGGGGTTGCCAGCCCAGAACTGTCTCTTGATTGTTACAGCCCATGGGACCTCGTCTCCCAGGAATGCAAGTCCCGCTATCAACCAGAACCAGACAATCAAGGGTCATCCACTAGGCGGCAGCCACAAAAATCAGAGCAACTGATGTGTATATAGCTCCCCTCTGGGAGATACTGGTGCTCTGGAGTGTGGCAGAGGGAGAGCACAGAGGTAAGGCCTTCCCTCTGAGGTCTCTGGAGAGTATCCTTACAAGTAGAATCTTGAGACTTATGCTTAATTAGAAGCCTGCCTCTCAGACTACAGCTACAAAGATAAGCTAATAGGACTCTTGCAGAAAGATTGGAAGTCTCCATCTGTTGCCTCTTGCTATGCCCTAGGGGTGGTAGCTGATTAAGAACTCTTTCTGTGTTGATTACAGTCCTGTGAGACCCATGAGCCAGGTGACGGAGAGGTGTTCCCTGGGCTGCAGCCACAAAAACTGAGATACCACATGAGGATGCAAGCTCCTTTCTGGGAGATACTGGCAAGCTGAAGTGAGGCAGAAGGAAATACCATTTTTAATGTTTCATTTCAGCTCAACAAAGCACAATTTACAAAATTCTTGTGAATTAGATAACTTTAGGAAGACAAATAGTTCCCTTATATATCAAAAAAACCCCAGAAAACATTAAAACAAAATTAAACATTATTCTAAACAAATAACCACAATAAATTTTTCATCAGTTCATTCTTTCATCAGTTCCTCCTTCCAGAGGTGTTCTTGTTCTGTTGGATTTTGGATTTGCAGTTTCATAAAACTGCTTATAGACTTTTAAAAAAAGGAGTAATTCTAATACAGTCCGCTGGTATGTTGTGAAGTTAACTGTCTCCTCAGAAGCCTGTATCTAAATGTCTATTCTTTGAAATATAAGTGCTTTCATCTAGCTGGTACAGTTCTTTTTGCATGTATCTGAGATGTCCTTTTTTTGAAAACACAAACTCTGGCCGTGTCAGAGTTTTTTATAGGAGAAACTTCAGGCAAGCATCGGAGTAAAACAAAAACTATCAATAGATGACTGAAGCTTAAAATGTGTGTTGCTAATTTATTGCTGATAGTTGTCAAAAGGAAAGATCTGATGAGGGTTCATTATAAGAATAAGATAGCTGACAGGGATATTTGGTTGTTTCTGTGACATGCAAAACACATTATTCCAAGAAGTTTTTTAAATAAAATGTTTCTAAAGGTGACAATTAAGCTTGTTCTCAAAGAAGTCAGTGACTCCTTTAACATCTGATTCATAAATGTGGAAGACTATAATTTCTTACAGAAGGAAAATGTTGAGGGGCGTCTGGGTGGGTGCTTCAGTCAGTTAAGTGTCCAACTTGATTTAGACTAAGGTCATTATCTCTCCCTTTTCTCTCTGCCCCTCTGCCAATAGTGCACATGTGCCCTCAAGCACTCTCTCTTTCAAAAAAAAATGTTGAGATATAACATGATAATCCTAAGACCTATTTACCAGGAATAACAAAGAATGTCAAGTGAAGAGATTCAGTAAGTCAGGAATCAAGATTAGACATCAGTATATTTTGTAAAATTTGTGCATAAGTGAAATACATCCCATTTGCAAACAAGATGATACTAGATATGAATTAAAGCAGTAAGAATATAGCATGAAACACTTAAAATAACAGTTAAATAATAACTGAAATTAGGATTTACCACCTGAACTTTGATAAATACAGGAAAGCTGGAACAATTGCAAAAGAGTTTTGAATAGTGTTTTACTTCATATTTAAACATCTGTGGGGTTTTTTTTTTTGTTTTTAATGTTTATTTTTGAGAGAGAGAGAGACAGAGTGTGAGCAGGGGAGCGGCAGAGGGAGAGAAAGACACAGAATCTGAAGTGGGCTCTAGGCTCTGAGCTGTCAACACAGAGCCCAACTCATGGCTTGAATTCCTGGACCACGAGGTCATGACCTGAGCCGAAGTTGGATGCTTAACCGACTGAACCACCCAGATGCCCTTCATATATAAACATATTTCCATGTAAACATATGGAAAGCAAAGATACTGACAAATCTCCAGGGACTTCTTATAAGACAAACAACTTTTGAAATATTTATATTTAATTACATCTTACCATATAAATTTAACTTAGGGAAGATTGGGTGTCTTTTCTAATTTCTTAAATAGTAACACTTTAAAGAAACCTAATTATTTCTAGCATCTCTTCTTATATAAAAGAACAAACTTTTGTGATTCTCCAAGGCCTCTCTGGGAATTCTCAAAGTTATTTTCACTAATATGTAAAAGTTATCTTGCAAGTTTTAGTTTTCTATGTTTAGGATGTGATTTTGTAATTATGTTAGTTTGCAAGAGCTGCCATAAAAAATACTACAGACTGGATGGCTTAGACAACAAATTTATTTTCTCAACAGTTTTGGAGGCTAGAAGTCCATGATCAAGGTATCATGTCAGCACTTTGGGTTTCTTCTGAGGCCTCTCCCCTTGGCTAGCAAAGTCTGCCTTTTTGCTGTGTCCTTAATGGCCTTTTCTCTGTGTGTGTGCATCACTGATGTCTCTTCTTTTTATTTTGAGGACTTCAGATATATTGGATTAGGGTCCTTCCCTAACAGCCTCATTTTACCTTGATCATTTCTTCAAAGACCCTTTCTCTGAATACAGCTATATCTGAGTTACTGGGGGTTAGGACTTCAACATATGAACTTTGAGGGAAATAATTGAACCCATAACAGAAGGCAAAAATCAAAGAAATTGTGAGAGGACTTGAACACTTTATTAAGATATAATTATTGATATTAGAAACAATACTTGGTTACTCAAAGTGACAAAGTATTTCAGAGTAAATTGTGGGGGGGGTAATGAAATTGGAAATGTTTATTAGCTCTTTCAAAACTGAGGAACATTTTTTTCCCCCTTAAATAATGAAAGACAATAAAAGCAACATAAAGTATTGAAAACTATTCTTTTTTTTTCCAGTATATGAAATTTATTGTTAAATTGGTTTCCATACAACACCCAGTGCTTGCAAACTATTCTAATAAGACAAAGAATTTTTGCTGTCTAGCAGATTCACAAAAAGTAAAGAATAACATTTTATATTATAGGTGAAGGAAGACAATCAGTAAACCATGGGAGCACACACTTTAAAATTGAGTGCAATTTGCTAAGACATTAACACATTTTATAGCTTCTTTCAGAGTAAGCAAGGCAAATAAAATTCACTTGTCACATTGTCTTTGGTTATGCTCTTTCATATTCTGGAACAAACTGACTTGCTTCAGAATAGGTCGTGTTGTCTTAAGAGGGTCCATGAAATCAAAATGACTTTCATATTAATACTAAGATGTTATCTTTGCTAAGATGTAGTGCATTCTTATTGCTCATTTTTAAATGAATCAGTATTTTAAATATTTCTTAATTTTAAACTCTACTCCACTAAAAATTTCTGCTTTTAACCCCTTAAGTACTGAGAAGTTGTTTAGGGTCCTGAGTGTCCTAAAAGTATAAAGGAGTTCAGAGAATATCAAAAACTACTCCTTTTCCTTGTAAGTCAAAAGCATGTGCATAGCTGTATCTCTGTCAGTACTGCTCCTAAATAGAAGTACAGTTTATAGAACTGTAAGTAGCTCAGTGATACCTTTTAGGTGGAGATATTCCTGAAGGGTGCTCTAATCAGGACTTAGTAAGGGTAGGGGGAGACAGGGAGCCCTATTTCAAAGTCTTCTCAGTTTTCTCTGACAATGTAAAAAGTCTTTTGTAAACAGTAAGGAGAATATGAACTAGCCCTCCTAGATATGATAACATGTGCTATGTAAAACTGTAACAGATCAGATTATTGGTATATACAGGCATTCCATTATTACTTAATGGAAAGTCCGGGGGCGGGGGGAGTGGCAGAAATTCCCATATAGGTATTGTATATAGGTTTTATTTCAACTTCAAACTCTGGTTGCTTGGTATTGGTGCTTGGAGGTACATACTGAGAAGGACTTTGAGAACACTTTTGGGATAGAGAATAGTGTCAGTATTGCTTAGAGTTGTGGTGTAGGTGGAAGAGGCAGTGCCTTTTCACAACTTTAAAACAAGGCATCACTAATCTATGAAGAGGGAAAAATTACTCAACACATGAAAATTGGAGAGAAAAAGTCAGTTTAGATCCTAAGAGTATCCACTAAAATAAGTCATAAAAGGATTCAAGAATTAAATGTTTAAAAGTTCTTAAGAAAATAATTCTCTGATTTGAACATGGGAAAGCTTTGGGACTCCTGGCTGCCTCAGTTGGAAGAACATGTGACTCTTGATATCGGTGTTGTAAGTTCAAATCCCAGGTTGGGTGTAGAGATTACTTAAAAAGACAAAACACATGAACATGGGGAAGGCTTTCTCAGCATATGGCAGTGAAAGTCTTCATAAAGGATGAGATTTAAATACATTTGATTAAATGGAAAAAGAAATCTTCTGTGAGTCAAAATTAAATAAGAAAAATGGCTGTAGCAAATACACCCTAAGATTAATTAACCTGAATATCCAAAGTGTTTATACATATTGGTGAAGAAAACAGTAAGGTACCTAATAAATAAATAAGGCAAACATTAATAAGAATAAATAGGGGCACCTGGGTGGCTCATTTGGCTAAGCATCCGACTGTTGATTTCAACTCAAGTCTTGATCTCACATTTTGTGAGATTGAGCCCCACTTGGGGCTCTGCACTGACAGCATGGAGCATGCTTGGGATTCTTTTTTTTCCTGCCTGCCCCTCCCCCGCTTGCATGTATGCACGTTTTCTCTCTCTCTCTCTCTCTCTCTCTCTCTCTCTCTCTCTCAAAAATAAAGATTAACAAACAAAAAAAGATGCTTAATAAAGGGAATTAATAAAAATTCCCAAAGAGGAAATTTGTGTTACTAAAAACCCATGCAAAAATTATTACCCTCTTTAGTATTGAAGAAATGCATATTCAAAAAGCAAGAGAAGAGTAAGTAAATGGAAAAGATCAAGAGTTGGTATTTTCCTATTTCAGTGTAACAAACTATGTATAGATGGGAGGAAGCTAATGGGCCAGCTACAAGATGAGGAAGTAGTGTTAGCATATCATTATTTTTCAACCCACAGTGAATAGTCTTAGCACTGAGCGTCAGTAATTCCTAACATTGCAAAAAGGAATCCAACCATACATTATGTGCTTCCTGATGGATGAATGATTCCCAGTATCACCTTCTAGTAGTTTTGTTTGTTGAAACAAACAAACTTATTTAATTAAAGCCTGTCTAGATCTAACTACCAATTTACAGGAAGTACAAAAGACCAAGAAAAATGTGAAGAGAAACTTTGGGGGTACCATCAGCAAAATTCAGTCTGCAAGAAGCTGTATAACACAAATGACTAGGTTTTATAAATTTTTTGGAGTAGTAATTAAAAGGAAATTAAGAAAAATAATTTTTGGCATCTTCCTCATACCCCCCAGAAACCCATTCATGTACTATACTTCTTGATTATTTATAGAGAGCAAAATCACATTTTGGGGATAAATGAATAACATCTTGCTAAATCTTTTGAGAAAGCGAAGGATTTCATGTAGATTTATTAAAATGATATAGAGAAAAGATTTTATGTTGAATCACTGATTTATTTAATATTTTAGATTTACCCTTTTAATCTATTTTTAAAAGTTGTTTTGACCTTAGAACATTCTTGGTACTTGTGGAAAATTTAGTCATATTGATGTTCTGAACTCTGAACTTCTTACTATTAGTATGTTCTAAGCTAGATAAATATTACTTTATATATTCATGTTAACAAATATCTAGCGAGTTCTTTTGCAAATAAAACATTATGCTTGGTAGTAGGGAATAAGGAAATTAAGATGTGGTTCCTTCCTTAAGCATTTTTAATTCTGTAGCAGCCACGGTCAAAATAATACAAAATGAAGAATTAGTCATCTAAGGGGTGGTGGGGGTCAGCAGGATGACAGAAATGTATTATATTTGGAAATAATTAGCCTTAAGTTAACAGTACTGAGCTTTGGTGTTTTGGTATGTAATACCCTAAGTACTATCCCAGCAATACTTTTTTCCCCCCAGTAGTACTTTTGATAATACTCTTTCCATTTTGAGAAGCAGAAGAGAAGAAAGGAAGGAACTTTGAATGTCTTTTTTTTTTTTTTTTTTTTTTTTTTTAAGTTTATTTTTGAGAGAGATTGAGAGAGAGAAGATGTGCCAGCAAGCAGGGCAGGGACAGAGAGATTGGCAGACAGAGGATCTGAAGCAGGCTCCACACTGACAGCAGAGAGCCCAGTATGGGCCTCACACTCAGGAACTGTGAGATCATGACCTGAGCTGAAGGCAGACGCTTAACCGACTGAGCCACCCAGGCGCCCCTGAATATCTTTTTTTTTTTTTTTTTTTTAAATAGGCTTCACACCCAATGTGGGGTTTGAATTCACAACCTTGAGATTAAGAGTCATGTGCTCTACTGACTGAGTCAGTGAGGCACCTTCCCCCACCCCCCACCCCTTTTAATCTCTTTTTGAAAAAGAACTTTATTGTCTTCGCTTCTAAATTTGCTTATTAATTTTTAATTTTTTTTGACTGGATTTGGGTTTATTGACAAACAGTTGCCAATGAAGAGCTGTGTCAGCTTACTTTTATACAGCTATATTGAGAGAAAATAATTTTGCATTATCAAGTGTTTGTTCAAGAAGCTTTTTTAAAAAAATATAATCGATTGTCAAATTAGCTAACATACATGTGTGTATACAGTGTACTCTTGGCTTTTGGGAATAGATTCCAGTGATTCATTGCTTGTGTACAACACCCAGTGCCCATCCCAACAAGTGCCCTCCTTAATGCCCATCACCCATTTTCCCTGTCCCCCTGACACCCTACCCCCACCAGCCCTCAGTTTGTTCTGGTCTGCCTCCCTGTCTGTAACAAGTTGGGTTTTTTTGCTTTTTGTTTGTTTCTTCCCCCTTCCCTTCCCCTATGGTCTTCTGTTAAGTTTCTCAAATTCCACGTATGAAGAAGTTTTAATATTTACTTGTTTGTTGACATTCTTTTAAAAAATGAATATTCTTAATTTTAATTTCTTCTGAGCTGTCTTTTATACCTTTCATTCAGTTTTTACACTATCTTCAGTTTAAACTAAAGTATATTGGGATAAAAAAGATACAGACTAGATAACACCACTTTTTTGTGCAGAAGAAAAACTTACCAACTTCTGAGGTGCTGCTTATGCTTGTGGAATTGTTCGATGGTCCATCTCATTTCCGTAGTAATTACTAAGAATATTTCAAGTCATTTTATATCATTGAATGCTGAATGGTAGGTCTAATTAAATTAGATGATTAAGAGAAAATCCAATAGCATAGTTGATGCTCTGAAAAATGTCATGTAAATCTTGAATTTCTTTGCATTTTATTTTTATTACAGATTCTGAAGAATATTTCTGTGTGAAAAGAATTTTCTCAGGTGGAGATCAAAGCTTTTCACATTACTCTAATCCTCAGGTAACAGTAGTCATATAAATAATTATGAAGCTAATTATGAAGCTAAATTACTAATTAATTAGTAATTATTAATGTTCTTTGTATGTTACAAAGTAATTGCCTTAAATTTTTTTGCCCTCAAGTCTATAAAACTTTTCTGATCCAGTTGGTAAGTATTGTTTCAGGTGCTCAGTAGAGATATACTCTGTTAAAAACAACAACAACAACAAAAAACAAATGCATAGTGGAAACGTGTCTTGGTTTAAGTTATATATTTGTTTCCTCTGACTAATCTACTTATTTTTTAAATTTAGAACTGTGGGCCACCAGATGACTTTAGATGTCCAGATCCTTCAAAGCAGATCTGGACTGTGAACGAAGCTCTAATTCAAAAATGGCTGAGCTACCCCTCCGGAAGATTTCCTGTGGAGATAGCCAAGTAAGAAAAACATTTTACCGACACAAAACAAACACAAACATGACCTCTTACCTCCATGGTAGTGCATCCTGTATTTAGAAGTTTTTATTTAAGTATTTCACAAATGGTTTATGTACATAAGTTTAAATGTCTAGAATTTCTATAATAATGGATATTTTAAGAGATGTCATTTATATATAAGTTGTAATTCTTTCATGTATGTAATGTTAAATGATAACTTAAAGTACTAAACTTACCCACTTTAGGATTGGGTTTAAAATAATGTTACTTCTAGCATCCTAGGATAACTGTCTTTTAACTTTTGTATTCCATAAAAGATTTGAGTATTACTTCTTTCTTGAATATTTTGCTTATAGATGAACTTGTTTTAGTACTTACAGTTTTTTTGTTTTTTTGCAGGTGGTATTGGGTTTGGGGATATGGGGCTATATCTGATAATCTTTTTTGAATTCTAGATTGTTTTCCCAAATTAAAATTTTTCTTAAAAGCCCAAAGAGTGAAGTTCAGAAATATAGCATCCCAGATTAGATTTAATACCATGTGTAATTAAGAAAATTAAATGTGTATGTTTATGTAAAAAAAATTTTTTTTAAAGAACTTCAGTTTTTTATTTTTTTTTTTTAAATTTTTTTTTTCAACGTTTTTTATTTATTTTTGGGACAGAGAGAGACAGAGCATGAACGGGGGAGGGGCAGAGAGAGAGGGAGACACAGAATCGGAAACAGGCTCCAGGCTCCGAGCCATCGGCCCAGAGCCTGACGCGGGGCTCGAACTGACAGACCGCGAGATCGTGACCTGGCTGAAGTCGGACGCTTAACCGACTGCGCCACCCAGGCGCCCCAAGAACTTCAGTTTTTTAGACTATGGTCATAACCACCCTGACTGTGCCTGATCTTAATTTGATTTCAGAAGCTAAGTAAGGTTGGGCCTGGTTAGTACTTGGATAGGAGACCTCCTGCGAATACCCGGGTACAGTAGGCCTAAAACAAACAAACAAGCAAACAAGCAGAAAAACAAAATAAGACCATCAGATTTGTTTGAAGAATCAGAGGATGAGATTAGGGTAAACAGTAAACCTTTATCAAGTATTACTTAATTAATCTTTAGTAATTTATAAAACTCTAACTTCTTTTAATTGAGTATTGGTTAGAGGTGTACTCTGTGGCATTAAATATTAGATTAAATATTGTTATTAATAAAAAAGCAGGGGTGGGGTACACCTGGGTGGTTCAGTCATTTAAGCATCCGACTTCAGCTCAGGTCATGATCTCATGGCTCGGGAGTTCAAGCCCCATCAGGCTCTGTGCTGACAGCTCAGAGCCTGGAACCCACTTCCAATTCTGTGTCTCCTTCTCTCTCTGCCCCTCTTGCTCGCACTCTGTCTCTCTCAGAAAAAAAGAAAAAAGTGGGGTGCCTGGGTGGCTCAGTCAGTTAAGCATCCTACTTTTGATCTTGGCTCAGGTCATGATCTCAACAGTTGGTGAGTTTGAACCGTGCATTGGCCTCTGTGTTGACAGCCTCGTGGAGCATTCTTGGAATTCTCTCTCTTTCTCTGTCCCTCCCCCAGTCATGCTCACTCTCTTTCTCTCTCAAAATAAATAAAAATAAACATTTTTTTTAAAAAAGGAAAACATGTACATTTCTCATTTTGTGATTTGTGGATTTTTAACTTTCTTTCTAGTGAAATAGATGGAACATTTTCTTCCTCTGGTTGTCTAAATGGAAGTTTTCTGGCTGTTAGGTAAGTAGTAGTTCTTTGGTTGTGGAATTTTTCAAATTTATTGTATTAAGTAACATATTAAAGAAGTGAAATAACTTTACAGTTTTATTATTTTCCTTCTTTCTCTCTCTTTTATTTTTGTTTTTTCTTTTATAGCAATGATGATCACTATAGAACAGGCACCAAATTTTCAGGAGTTGATATGAATGCTGCTAGGCTTTTATTCCACAAACTTATACAACCTGATCATCCTCAAATATCTCAGCAGGTTTGTTCTTAAAGTATTTTATATTTGTGTTATGTAGCCTGTTGAACTTTATAATCCATGTTACTTTGTATATAGCCTAATTAACTTTACAGTTTCAAATGCTTCATTATGAAGTGTTGTCTGTGATTTTATTATATAAACTAATATAAGAATTAATAGGGTTTTATTTTAAAACCTTTCTAATTTATCAAGTAAATTTATCAAAGTAAATTGAAAAATTTACAATTTTATCAAGTATTTGTAAAGCTTTCCAGATGTTTGAGTGGACCTTTAATTACTTAACATTACGCTGTTGGTTAAGTCTTTAGACTTGCACACAAGATTTTTAAAATTTTCTTAGCAGTGCTCTTAGGCATTAATTTTCATTGTGCTTCAAAGTACATTCAGTGATTAATTGTAAGCTACATTTTTGTAAAATACCATTTCATGTTTGCTGTATTGTAAGATTTTTCTTCTTCTTTTTGGAAAGTACATTTATTTTAAATAAAGGAGGTTTTACTTTTTGTCAAAATATAGGTGGCAGCTAGTTTGGAAAAGAATCTTATCCCTAAGCTGACTAGCTCCTTACCTGATGTTGAAGCATTGAGGTTTTATCTTACTCTACCAGAATGCCCCCTGATGAGTGATTCCAACAATTTCACAACAATAGCAATTCCCTTTGGTACAGCTCTTGTGAACCTAGAAAAGGCACCACTGAAAGTACTTGGTAAGAATTTTAGTATTTTTTCCTTTTGTAATTTTTTCGCTTTAAATGAAAATGCTCATAAGTTTTTAATTTTTTTGCTGTCTGAAATTTTGCTGTCCTGCTTATTTGACACTTAGTGAAAAATAAACCTATTTTTCCTTTTATTGCTTTTTTTAGTCCCCTGAAAAACTAGTCCACTAGTTTTTAGAGGCAAAGCATGTTAAATATTAAAATTTTAATCAAACACAGCAAAGACAGTATCAGGAAAGATAAAAACTGTTTTCCATATTCCCCTCTCTCATCCCCTCAGTCTTAACTATTAAAGAAGTAAAGGAGGAGGAACAATTAAAACTGAACAAACATGGGTTAGTAAATCCTCTTTGAACTCTGTTAACTCTTCGCCTTACATTTCTCTTACTTGGTAATTTCCCCATGTTTGATTTTATTTCTCTGCATGTAGATGAGATTCTACTGCTCATCTGATCTTATTTTTCTGTCTCTAGACTCTAGTTTTTTGGCCTAAACTTTTCTCACCTTAACTTTTCATATTGTATAGATTTCGTCTCTGTTCCTGACCATTAAAGTTTGCTTGCTACATTTAACCCGATACTCTCCTTCCTGATAGTATTTGTCGGTTTGTGAAGCTGAGATATATAGAACTAATAAAATCAATACAAGAGGTTTTAGGCTGAGAGTGAGCAGAGAAAGTAGCAAGCAAGGAGTAGAATCCTGAATTCCGAGAGAATTCATGAATAAGAGTGAAGCAGGGACTCACAAGAGTATTGCTTCCATGTTGTCAAAAGTGTTTGTATTCTTTCTGTCTGCTTTATAGGATTATGGTATTTGTAGTTAATAACTGCAAATAGTGAATGTGGTGAAGGACAGACATGTTATACTTTACATTGTTCTCAGTATCTGATTTTCAGGAGTACCTTGCATTTTAAAGGTGGTGCTTCACAGTATTTCAACTTTGTTAAGTTAAAAAATAAAACTTGGAAAGATCCCAAAGTATTGGGATTTTAGAATGTTTAAAAATCAAAATTCTAACAAAGCACTTTTTAAAAAAAAAAGTTTAGTGGGTTTTTTTTTTTTTTTAAGTTTATGTATTTATTTTTTTAGTAATCTCTATACCCAGTATAGGGCTGGAACTCATGATCCTGAAAGAGTCGCATGCTTTTCTGACTGAGCCAGCCAGCACCCCCCAACCCCACCCAAAGTACTATTTAATAACTGATTTTAATATTAGGTATCGTAATGAGTTTTTAATATCTAGGAAGCCAAGAAATAAATTCAGTAACCATTCTTACTTTATTTTTGCTTTTGAGAGCTTTTTAGAACAGTATTCTTTAACTTAAGAGTAGGATGGTATCTCCAAATCCTAGAATAAAATACTGTTATATGAATCTTCCTGAGATTTTCAAAGGGCTAAGAGCCACTGCTTTTAGAAGAAAAGTCCCATATGATTCCTTTGAAAACTGTGATTTTTTTTAAAAATTCACTTTATTTTTGTGTTCACCCTTTAACAGAAAACTGGTGGTCAGTACTTGAGCCTCCACTGTTCCTCAAGATTGTAGAACTTTTTAAGGAAGTTGTGGTACATCTTTTGAAACTCTACAAGATCGGCATTCCCCCTTCTGAAAGAAGAATTTTCAACAGTTTTCTTCATACTGCATTAAAGGTTTTAGAAATATTGCATAGG
This sequence comes from Neofelis nebulosa, assembly GCF_028018385.1. NCBI lineage: Eukaryota > Metazoa > Chordata > Mammalia > Carnivora > Felidae > Neofelis > Neofelis nebulosa. The sequence continues at coordinate 33,754,991 of NC_080794.1, read as the reverse complement.
GTATGTTCAGCAGTTCCTTTTTTTCCCTCTTTTCTCATTGCTACTGACAGATCGATATTTATTTTAACATTAATATTACAAATTTAGGTTAGCCTAAGAGATGTATATTACAGAAATTTAGAAAAGTTACCTAAATGTTTCTTTAATACATACTTTGGAGCTTTGGTCTTACTTGACTTTGTTAGGCATTTGTAGATAGCTTTTTCTGTAGTTGGGCAGAACAATAGCATACTAATGAATTAGAATTCTTCTTACCTTTTCTTGTGAAGAACATAATTTGTTAGTTTAAATATGATTTTTGTTACTTATAGGTGGTTATCATATGAGACTGCATCCTAGTTATGATTATGAACATTTAAACTCAAGTTTTTTGCTATTAGATACTAATGGCTTCAATCAAAGTATTTCCTTTTGAAATAAATGACTAACTTGAAATTGGAACCACCTATAATTCATTAATTTGCTTATTGTTCTTTCCTGCCCTTCTTCCCAATGTAAGAAATAGTACCCTTTACACTTGTAGCAGTTCAAAGTTATATGAAGAAGTAGAGTCTCAGCTGTTTCATTAAAGATGGATTTGAGACATCCCTGACAGCTGGTAGGTATATCTTTGTTACACCATTTGGTATTCTTGAGGAGCTGTTTTGGGAGACATGACCTAAGGGGAGAAGCATATTTCTTATCTCTAAAATGACTGAAAAACCCTTAAGAACTTTAATCTTTAGTTTCTTCTTCTTCTGTAGCATTTTCAAACTCTTCTTGCCTAGCACTAAGGTAAATGTTAAGGGATAAAAGAGATAGTCCTTCTGTTCTCTGTAAGAAAGAACTTGTGTAGACCATTTGCTTTTCTTCCTTATTCTTTTAGTGAAGTTCTGGGTATTTCGTCAGCTAAACTTCTTGAACTTACTCTTTTCTTTTGTATTTAGTATGTTCATTCAAGATTCCTAGTAAAGTAGTCATGTCTTTTATTATAGTTGAAGAGATAATTGTCATTTCTTTCCATGGGAAAGTCATTCTTACATTTGCCTTTCTCAGAAGAAGGCTTTCTTCTAACATTTTAGGGTTAATTGGATTCTGCAGTAAACTGCTATTAAAGAAGATCCTTTGTCTTCATGGGATAAATATACTTTTTCTGTATGTCTTTTGTCTAGGATTTAAGAGATTAATTAGATTTTTCTTTTTCCTATTACTTCAGTGAACCATCCTTTGTCCATCAGCTGGACCCTATTCCCAAATAGTTATTCACTGTCTCCAGTCTTTATCTGCTTATCTTTATTGCCTCTTTAAAAAATAATTTTTTTTCCTTAGCTGTGTCTGTTACCACAAGTTAAAGGGAGGGTGGAAGAAGGAGAGGAAATATAACTTTTTTTTTTTCCCAATGTTTTTTATTTATTTTTGGGACAGAGAGAGACAGAGCATGAACGGGGGAGGGGCAGAGAGAGAGGGAGACACAGAATCGGAAACAGGCTCCAGGCTCCGAGCCATCGGCCCAGAGCCCGACGTGGGGCTCGAACTCACGGACCGCGAGATCGTGACCTGGCTGAAGTCGGACGCTTAACTGACTGCGCCACCCAGGCGCCCCGAAAACTTTTTGTTTTTTTGTAAATAAAGACAGAACTTAAGCAAGTAACTTAAGTTCTTTTTAAAAAAAAAAAAAAAATTTTTTTTTTTTTTTACGTTTATTTTTGAGAGACAGAAACAAAGCACAAGCAGGGGAGGGGCAGAGAGAGAGGGAAATACAGAATCTAAAGCAGGCTCCAGACTCTGAGCTGTCAGCACAGAGCCCGAAGTGGGGCTCGAACCCACTAACCCCAGGATCATGACCTGACCTGAAGTTGGATGCTTAACCAACTGAACCACCCAGGAGGCCCCACAAGTAACTTAAGTTCTTTGCCTAGATCAGAGGCCTCAACTTGTACTGAGGAGGAACACTATAGGGCTCCATCTCCAAAGGCCTTTTTGAATTAAAATTTTTTTAATGTTTATTTATTTTTGAGAGAGAGAAACAGGGGAGGGCCATGAGAGAGAGGGAGACACAGAATCCAAAACAGGCTTGAGACTCTGAGCTGTCGGCACAGAGTTGGCACGGGGCTCAAACCCACAAACCATGAGATGATGACCTGAGCCGAAGTTGGATGCTTAACCAACTGAGCCACCTAGGTGGCTCCAGAGACCTTTTTGATGGAACCATGCTAGATACTAGGATCTTACATTCTTGCCAGCTAAAAGGGAAGGGAAAATAATTTTAACAGTGGCTAGAATTAGAACCTCCCTTGTATGTTAATTCATGTGAACACTTTACTATATTCTTCATTTAATTTTTTAAACTCTGTATAGTTTATGTTTTGCCCCTTAACCTAAATGTCAAAGATCATAAACCAGTAAGTAGCAGAGTTGAAATACAAATCTAAATCTACTTCCAAAGTCTCTGCTTTCTTTTCTTTTTTCTTTTCTTTTTTCTTTTCTTTTTTTTCTTTTCTTTTCTTTTCTTTTCTTTTCTTTTCTTTTCTTTTCTTTTCTTTTCTCTTCTCTTCTCTTCCTTCTCTCTTCTCTCTTCTGTCTTCTCTTCTTTTTCTTTTTATTTCTTTCTTTCCCTCCCTATTTCTTTCTGTTTTTCTTTCCCTGCTGTTTCTAATGTACTACTCTATCAGCAGGTATAGTAATATATTTGGAAGGGGTTTGTTTTTATTTAAAAATTTTTTTTTATGTTTTATTTTTTATATTTGAGAGACAGAGAGCGAGCACAAGCAGGGGAGGGGCAGAGAGATGGAGACAGAATCTGAAGCAGGCTCCAGGCTCTGAGCCATCAGCACAGAGTCTGACGCAGGGCTCGAACTCATGAGCAGTGAGATCATGACCTGAGCCAAAGTCAGATGCCCAACTGACTGAGCCACCCAGGCGCCCCTTGCTTTTATTTTATGCCCCTAGATCTAGAGGTTCATACTTCTATAATTGCAGATAGCATTGTGTTATGAAGAGACCATTTTTGCTGCTTCCTATCAGTGTGATTTTGAACAGGTCTTTTGTCTTCATCATAATGCAAATGGAGAATTATCTATAAAATAAGGATTAAAATACTGGCCTGTAGTTTCCCAGGATGAATATACTGTTCAAATTATACAATATATAATGAATTCTGCATTCATAAGGCAATGATTTTGTTATCACTATCAAATTTTGGATGGGAAACAGCTACTTCCAATTTGACTTAATTGGGTTATGTGGAAACTGGGTTGTTTGAAGTTATTTACAGACTCAAAACCAGGGTGGTAATGGTATTAATGTCTTAAGCATCTCTTAGTGGGCATCCTTAGGGCAGTCACTTATCCTTCTTTTACTCCTTACTTTGGAGAAAACTTTCCTTGGTCTTAATCTGCCATAAATAGATCCTTGTGGATATTAACTGTCAGGGATGATTCATTTTCATCTTTACTGAAACCCAAGTTACTTATAAGAAACTTGTTTTTTCAAAGACACCTTCTGTGTGACAACTGTATATTTCTCTGCTCTCTGTTCCACGGTTGCGAATTAGAAGTTTCCTCAAATGGTTGCCTTCTTGACCTACAGTGGACCAGGATTAGGAAGAGAACTGGACTATGTGTTTACTAATCATTTCAGGATATATGGATGACTTGTTCCTCCCTTATGTCATGTCCTTTGAAAAACTTTTAAGTTAAAAATCATTCCCAGTATTCCAAATGGTATTATAAGAAAGATGGCTTTGGTACCTGCTGTCAGAAGTGCATATATTCCCAGATAAATGAGTTTATTGGCAAGTAATTTGGTTATTTGGTAGTTTTTGGGTTTTGACACAGTACATGTAGAGCTACTGATATGCCTAAAGCGGAGACCGACTTGTTCTCTCTAGCCTAATTGCTACATATCATGCTCATCTTCTGATCAGTGATTTTCAAACTTTTTTTAATAAGGAACCCTTAAATCAGATAAGGTACACGTATATACTTAACATATACCACCTCTGGACTGAGACTTATAAACCAGAATACTAAACTGTAATGAAAATGTGAAATAAAAATGTTATGATCAAACATATCTAGATTTTATTTTGTATATTTAAGGCAATAATACTGAATGTATAGGTTTTGAACTTCTACCATGTGATTTTTTTCTTTTGTATTCATTTCGCGAATATTTACCGAGTGCCTACTGTGTGCTTATCATTGTATTAGACATTAGGGATGCAATGATAAGGAAAAGATGTGATTTCTGCCCTTGTTTAGATTTTAAATGTAGAACAGTTATATACATACCAGTAAATAAACATTTGTGATATAGCATGGTAAGTGTTAGATTAAGGAAAATTAAGGGTGCTATGAGAACACATAAGAGGGCTTGTAATACTGAAGAATTAAGGAAGGTTTCCTGGAGAAAATAATGTCCATCTTATCTACCATACAAATGTGTGTGTGTGTGTGTGTGTGTGTGTGTGTGTGTGTGTATTTTTTTCTTTTAACGTTTACTTACTTTGAGAGAGAAAGAAAGAGCGCAAGCAAGGAAGGGACAGACAAAATCCCAAGCAGACTCCATGCTGTTAGTGTGGAGCCCAGCATGGGGCTTGATCTCCTGAATTATGAGCTCATGACTTGAGCTGAAATCAAGAGTTGGACTCTTAACCGACTGAGCCACCCAGGTGCCCCTGTATCTTTATATGTATTTTTTAAACTGTTGATTTTATATGTAAGTCATTAATATATATGCAGGTCTTTTGGATCAGTCTTCCTTGTTCAGTGTCTACTTTCCCTGTTTTTAAAAACAGTATTAACTGATTTTCTCTTTAGTTGTTAAATCATTGTGACTAATTAACTATCCACCATAATTTCCTCCTAAGTATAAATTTGACTGAAATTTGTTTCTAAACCAAACCTGGTTTTTGAATTGTTAATTTTTATTCTAACATAGCACTTCTTTTCACAAACATGTATTGCAGGATATACAAACTGCAAACATTGGTTGCTGTTGGTGAAGGAAACTGCAGTTTACCTTTTAAAATACTTGGTTTGAGCCCCACGTCGGGCTCTGTGCTGACAGCTTAGAGCCTGGAGCCTGCTTCGGATTCTGTGTTTCCTTCTCTCTTTGCCCCTCCCCTGCTTGTACTCTGTCTCTTTCCCTCTCTCAAAAATAAACATTAAAAAACATTTTCTTTTAAATGAAATCTAAAATATTTAAAATAAAATAAAAATAAAATATTTAAAAAAAAATTTCAGAGGTCAGTGAGATGTGAATCATTTCGTATGGAACTTGCTAAATTTTAGAGTACAGCATGATTAAAAGTTGGTGTGTAGCGGCTTCTGGGTGATTTGGTTAAGCATCCGACTTCCGCTCAGGTCAAGATCTCAGGGTTCATGAGTTCAAGCCCTGCATCTGGCTCTCTGCTGTCAGCATGGAGCCAGCTTCAGATTCTCTCTTCCCCCTCTTTCTGCATGCCCCCCATCTTGCTCACCTATGCTTTATCTCTCAAAAATAAATATTAAAAAAAGGTTGGTGTGTATTTATAAACATAAATATTGGAGACGGAAAAGCCAAAGAGATTTTTATGTAATTATTGTGTATGTTTTCTTTTTTAATAGAAAGAGTTTGGACAAGACTAGGGCAAGAGTTTGCACACTTTACCTGTAAAAGACCAGGTAGTAGTTTACACTTTGCAAGCCGTGTGGTTTCTATGGAAACAGCACTCAAAAAAAAAAAACAAAACAAAAAACCCACAACTCTCAACTTTACTGCAGACAGTGTGTAAACAGATGGGCATGGATGTTTTCCAATAAAACTTTATTTGCAAAAATAGTCTGTATGCAGGATTTTGCTGACAGGTTGTAGTTTATTGACCTTGCTCTAGGATGAAGGTTTTGATCTCGATATATAAACTAGATATCTTAGTTTTGTTTGAAAGCCAGGAATAGCAGTTTTACTCTGGTCAGTTCTTCCTAAATGTGTATCCTGACCACTGATATAAATTAATCAAACAGTGGGAAAAAAAAGAGCTCATAGTGCTTTGTGTCAGTGTATAGAGGGATTAAAAGTGTCAACTTTGAAAATGAAAGCGGTGTGATTAACATGCGCTTCTTAAACTGGGTTATTTATTCCCTTAAGAGTGGGCCCCAAGATTAAACATTGGCTGTATGTGATTGGTTTTATTTATTTAAAAAAATTTTTTTTAGGCTTATTTATTTATTTTTAAGTTATCTCTGCACTCAACATGGGGCTCAAATTTAAAACCCTGAGATCAAGAGTCGCATGCTCTTCTGACTGAGCCAGCCAGGTGTCCTTTGATGGCAATTTTACATGTTCATAAAAAGAAAAAAATGTGTATATATGTTCTAAATATAGTGTTCTAAATATAGTGCATTCTAACTATGTGTTGTATACTTTTATGCAAATACTCATATATATATGAACATATATCAAGGAACAAAAAGTAGATGGCCATACAGTGAGTTAAGATTTCTGGCTCTGTTAGCTGTGTGACTTTAGTTAGGTTTCTTGAACTCTACATCTTAGTATATTTGTCCATATGATGGTAACAATGGTATCTATTTCATAGGGTTGATTTAAAGATTAAATGAAATAATGTACATGACATGTACTTAGTAATTGGTCCATAATGATAGTTACTATTATTTCATTAGTGGAACATAACATCTGAGTGAATTTTAAGGTAAAATCTGTATTTCAGTGAAAATGTAAAGTGCCATTAGAAGCATGAACTGTGTGTGTGTGTGTGTGTGTGTGTGTGTGTGTGTGTGTGTGTTACTCATTTTGCCCATTCATTCATCTCATGGCGTAGAGTACCTGTTTGGACATAAGCACCTGTCTGATAGATTTATGCATCTACTAGGTGATTTCATTTGTTCCTTTTCAAATGCTGCTTAGTTGGTTTAGTGATTTTTGAAAATTATAAACAATTATTTTTGTTATTTTTACAGGAAATTTAGCTAGTTTTATTTAGTTTGTATGTTAGATCGAATTTGTTTCTTTCAATGGCTTATTTTCTTCTCCTAAATGTGGCATATTTCTTAGTGGTCTGCACTTTGTCCTTTCTGTTTTACTTTCTACTGTCTCACCTCCTGTCACAGCTTTAGTTGTCCCCTTTAAGGAAAATGTTCTCAATTAATGTGTTTTAGGCAGGCCTTTCTCTTGAGCTACTTGACAGTCTTGCCATCATTTTAAAATTTAAAAAAAGATTTAATACCAAATTTCTCATCCTTCCCAGCTCTCATCCTCTCCCATCAAAACTCATCTTTTCTTGACTCATATGTCTTTGTGTTGCCAGCATTTGTTTTCCAGTTACTCTTGCTTGAAATTTTGAAGTTAGGTCTGACTCTTTTCTGTATCAGTTAGCTACCACAGGCTCTGCATTCTTTTTTATTTTCTAGAAATCTTCAATCTTTAATATCTTGATTTATTTCCCTACTCCTAGCCTCTGTACTAACTTTTAGTATACTTCACACTGTCAACAGAATAACTTTCATAAAATATCACTCTGATTCTATCATTTGTTGACTCTCAAAACCCAATTTCCCTATGAAATTTTTCTCCTTTAGCTCATGCTATTCTCCTTATCTTTGTCTAGACTTTTCTTCCTCAGACTTTTCTTTTTGAAGTCCTTTTCTTTCACTTTATTCTTTGGTTTTTATTTTGAATATCTTCACATATACAGAAACATTGAAAGATAAATCCCTATTTTTTTTAAAGATTTTATATTATTTTTAAGTAGTCTCTGTGCCCAACATGGGGCTCGAACTTACAACTTTGAGATCAAGAGTCATATGCTCTACCAACTGAGCCAGCTACGTGCCCCAAAGTAGATATGTACATGCCTCTCATTCTAGATTTAGTAATTGTTAACATGCTGTCACATTGGCTTTTACATATATGTATGTATTTTTTTCTTGTCATTTGAAAGTAAATTCTGATACTCAGCATTCCTCTTCTTGGGCATTTTCCTACCTAACAGTAATACTATTATTTTTCTTTTTTTTCCTCTGAGAGAGAGAGAGCGTGTGAGAGTGCACGCATGTGCATGCACAAGTAGGGGAGGGGCAGAAAGAGAGGGAAAGACAGGATCTCAAGCAGGCTCCACACCCAGCATGGAGACCAGACTTGAGGCTCAATCTCACATTTGTGAGATGATGACCTGAACCGAAATCAAGAGTTGGCAGCTTAATCGACTGAGCCACCCAGGTGCCCCTGTAGTTCTGAAGTCTTATACATCTTTTTTTTTTTTAATTTTTTTTTTTTTAACGTTTATTTATTTTTGAGACAGAGAGAGACAGAGCATGAACGGGGGAGGGTCAGAGAGAGAGGGAGACACAGAATCTGAAACAGGCTCCAGGCTCTGAGCAGTCAGCACAGAGCCCAACGCGGGGCTCAAACTCACATACCGCGAGATCGTGACCTGAGCCGAAGTCGGACGCTTAACCGATTGAGCCACCCAGGCGCCCTTATACATCTTTTGTTAAATATATTGCTAAATATTTGGTTTTGTTGCTATTGTAAATGAAATTTAGGGTTTTTTTTTTTCCAGTTGTTTGTTGCTAGTATGGAGAAGTTTAGTTGTGTTTTGTGTATTGATCTTGCACCCTGTGACCTTGATAAATTAATTTATCAGTTTCAGTAATTCTCTTATAGATTCATTTGGGTTTTTTTTTTTTTTTATATATATATACACAGCATGTTATTTTCTACTCTTATGGACTTGCAGTAAAATGGGCTTTATCTCTTTGAAGAAGTCCCCTTGTATTCCTATTTTGCTTAGAGTGTTTTTTATGAAGAGGTGTTGAATTTTGTTAGGTGCTTTTCTGTGCATCTGTAGAGATGAACAAACCATTTTTTTCCTGCCTTTTTTTCTGAAATGTACTGAAATGCATTGACACTTGAATGTTACACCAGCCTTGCATTCCTGGGATAAATTCTTCTTGGGCATTCTGTATTATACTTTATATATATTATTGGGTTTAATTTGCTAATATTTTATTGAAGGTTTTATGCTTATATAAGGAATATTGATCTGATAATTTTTGTTTCTCATATTGTCACCAACTTTTTTTAAGAAATAATTCCTCTTTCTCTATTTTCTGAGTTAAGATTGATATTATTTCATTTCTTCCCTAAATGTTTGATAGAATTCACCAGTGAAACCGTCTTGGCCTGTAGTTTTCTTCTAGGAAATTTAAAATTTCCTATTAAATTTTATAAATACAGTAAAACCTTGGTTTGCGAGCACAGTTTATTCTGGGAACACGCTTATAATCCAAAGTGCTTGCAAATCAAAGCGAATTTAAAGAACCATTGGCTCACTTGTGATCATGTGATGTTCGGTGCCACATACTGCTCGTATTGCAAGATGTCACTCATTTATCAAGTTAAAATTTATCAGAAATGTTTGCTTGTCTTACGGAGAACCCTTGCAGAACAGATTACTCACAATCCAAAGTTTTACTGTAAGTACAGTGTAATTTATATTTTCTGTTTCTTCTTGAGTCAATTTTGGTAGGTCTGTGTGGTGATATTTATGTCTGTGTCTGTGTGGTGATGCCACCTTTTTCATTCCCGTTAGTGGTAATTTGTCTTCTCCCTTTTCCTCAGAGGCTTATCAACTTTACTAATATTTTCGTAAAACACATTTGCTTTCTTGATTTTTCTCTAGTGTTTTCTCTTTCAGAAATATCTGCTCTTTATATCCTTTTCTCTACTTGATTTGTCCTTAATTTGGTCATCTCCTTCTCGGTCCTTAAAACAGAGGCTTAGATCATTGATTTTAAACCTTTTTTTCTAATATGATCGTTTAATGCTAAGTTTTCTTTTTCTTTTCTCTGTTTGAGTAGGATCCCTCAAATTTTGATACACTTTTAATTTTATTCAATATTTTCCTAAAGCCTCTTCTTGCTCCACTATCTGAATTGGCTTTATACCAGAGGCCTCAGATTCCTTTAGTGTTGCCTGATGCTTTGGACAGAAGTAAAATGTCAAAAGTTTTTTTTCTCACTGTGTTCTGCTTTGTATGCCTGCTTGATAGAGGGTTTTTCCTTCTCACTCTTGCCCCTCCTCAGTGGTAAACTGGTCTTGCTTGTTACTCAGTGTTTTCCAGGATTAATAGAGGAGAGGACACAGAAAATTTTCTTTGATGTTATTGTCTTAGCCTTAGTCTTAGGTGATTATGTATGCCTGGATCTCAGGGTGGGACTTACTCAGAGTTTCTATTCCCTCCATCAGCATTAGGGATCCTCTGGTCCTACTGATATAAGATTCTGGGCTCAGGACTGTTGTCCCCCATTCCTCCCAGCTATTGAAGTGAGGGTGTTTCCCCCTCCTCCAGCAACAATGCATAGAATTTGCTTTACCGTTCTCAGTGTAAGTTTAAGGCTTTTGCTCTCTCTGTATAAGCAAAGGATATGGGCAGGATGGCAGGCCTTCTTTTTTTCTCACAGTGGAAGCCAATTCCTTGCACCACTGAGAGAGACTTGTGATCTTTTGCTGTTTCCAGTCATCCCAGAGACCACCCAGTGGAGGTCTGTGGAAGAGAGTCTGAGTGGGTGCAAACTGTCTGGGGCACCTAGGGGTTATAAAACCCTGTCAGGTTATCCCATACTCAGTCTTAAGCAATTTCTTAAAATTTTAGCTGATTTCCTCTTCCCTGCTTGTGTGACAGTGGTATCTTCCCTCTTGCTTTGCCACAGGTGACCCATTTCTGGCATTCTGTTTCTGTTTGGAAGTATCTGTCGATCCTTGGGATTCAGGCTCCTTGGTTATCTTATGGCTTTAGCTCTCTGATGGATTCAAGAGAAGTTTTGGGTAATTTGGAAGTGTTTTGTTCAGGGGTGCCTGTGTGGTTCAATCAGTTAAGCGTCAGACTTTTGATTTCTGCTCAGGTCTTGATCTCATGGTTCCTGAGATGCTAACAGCACAGAACCTGCTTGGGTTTCTTTTTCTCCTCCTCTCTCTTCCTCTCCCACACATGCACATGCATACTCTCTCTCAAAGTAAATAAATAAACTAAAAAAAAGGGTTTTATTTAAAATGATTACAATGTTCTAGAATTTTCCAAATGTCTTTTAGTTACTAACTCTTTAATTCCATTGTGGTCAGAGAACATACTGGGTGTACTTTGGATTCTTTTAAATGTATTTAGTAAGACTTGTTTTGTGGTCCAGGATATTTTATTTTAGTGAACACTCTATATACAATTATTGGGTGGTATGTTCTATTATAGTGAGTTCAAGTTAGTTGAAATTGTTCACATGTTCTTTTCTTGCTATTTTTGTCAATTTTTTATCAGTTACCAAAGAGAGGGGTGTTAAAAATTCCATCAAATTCTATCAATTCCCCCGTCGCATATTTCAAAGCATTGTTATTTGGAATTGTTACAACTTCTTGATAAATTAATCCTTTTATCATCATGCCTACCAAATGTGTCCTTTTTTCTCCAGAAATACTTGTCTTGAAGTCTACCTTAAGAGGAACCTCCCAGGTGCTGCTTTCTGCTGGGGTGTTTTTTTCCCCCAGTGTCTCACTCTATACACTAATGGTTTAAAAGTTAGCCAGCAGGGCACCTGGGTGGCTCAGTCATTAAGCATCTCACTTTGGCTCAGGTCATGATCTCACAGTTTGTGAGTTCCATTCCCACATCAGATGAGCTCATGCGCTGCGTCAGTGAGCATGAGGCCTAGGTGAGCCTCACTTCTCCTTCTGTCTGCCTCTCAGGGGATTCTCTCTTTCTCTCTGCCCCTCACTCACTTGCATCCTTTCTTTTTCTCTGCCCCGCCCCCCTCAAAAAAAAAAAAAAAGGTTAACCAATGATGTATGGGGAATTTGCTGACTGGTTTTGTGGCTTCACCCTCTAGATTCCTTTCTGGAAGTTTTACTTCCTCACTGCCACATTGGCTGTCTCACTTTGTGACCTATGACTCTTCCGTAAAGAGTCTTTTACTCTTCTGGTAAAACTGCTGCTTTGTGCTTGAGCTCTTACATATGCTGATTTGGAAACACTTCCTTGGGCAAAAATGTGTATCACACCCGTGCTTTCTTCTTTCAAAGATTGTGTTCATTCTTGTTTCTGCTTGCTTGCTTTGGGTTGATCTCCAGTGTTTTCAAATTGTTGAGTTTTTTTATATACTGTCCAGAGTTTATAATTGTTTTTGTCAGGAGGCTAGTCTGACGCAAGGAGCTCTGCTATATCCCATACCAGAACACCTCTGTGTCTCTATTGATTTAGAATAGCCCCACTGTTTTGGAGGGTGCCTGGGTGGCTCAGTTGATTAAGCATCCGACTTTGGCTCACGTCTTGATCTTGCAGTCCATGAGTTTGAGCCCTGCATCGGGCTCTATGCTGACAACTCAGAGCCTGGAGCCTGCTTTGGATTCTGTGTCTCCCTCTCTCTCTGCCCCTTCCCTGCTCACTCGCTGTCTCTCTCAAAAATAAACATTAAAAAAATTAAAAAATAAAAAGAATAGCCCCCACTTTTTTATCCCATTACCTTAACTGTTTGGAGACTCCTGGCCAGTCTTCTTATGCAAGTCCTAACAATCAGAATATTTGTCTGTTATTTTCCTTACGGTGATGTTTACTTTTTCTCTATCCCTTGTATTTCCTACAAACTTGAATTTAGATCAAGAGACTTGATTAGATTCAAGCTAAACATTTTTCTGCTTCATAGATGATGCTTATACTTCCTGTTGCATTACCAGGAACATAATATTTGTCTCTGTATTGGTGGTGATTGGTTTGATAACTCAGTTAAGTTAGTGTTCTCCAATGGAGAGATTTTTTACCTTTGTAATTAGTAAGTACTTTCTAGGGTGATAATTTGCACTCTCTTCATTTTTTGTGTCCTACCCAAATGTCACTTCTTCATTTTATTCAGATGCCAGTACAGAGTGACACTTAACAAGCATTAGCTATTCTTATTTAATTCCTATTCCCCAAACAGAAGTTCTTATAGATTCTAGTTTTTATATACTGTATATACTTTAATGGTACATATCTCTTACTATGTGGTGGTTATAGAAATATTTTTCTTTTTTACTAGATTTTGAGGTACTGAATGCAGATATTCCATCTTAGATATTTTTGTGTTTCACATAGCACTTAACTAGCATTTTGCAAATAGTAGGCACTCAGTAAATTTTTTTTAATAGAGAAAATTAGCTAAGAAATTTCAGAACTTTTTCTGTTTTAAACATTTTTCAATCTCTGTATTAGGTACGGGTTAAACCTAATGTTAATTACACATTTATTTGTTTTTGTAGGTAAATGAGAAAACAGGACAGATTATACAATATGATAAATTTTATATACATGAAGTACAAGAATTGATAGACATAAGGAATGATTATATCAACTGGGTCCAACAACAGGCCTATGGAATGGTATGTTTCCTTTTGCATTTTATCATTTCATTTCTATGTATCATTTATTCTCACAGAAAAGAAACTGTTGCTTGTTTTTGAAACACCAAGGTTTTTTCAGAACTTTTATTCAAAGCTTATTTTGAAATAAAAGCACACTGGGAAGAAGCAGCTACTTATTATGCAGTATTTATAAGAAAACACTCCACTCTTATACCAAAGCCAAACCAAACTAAAGAAAAATGCAAATGTGACATGGACTTTTAACTCTCACTTATTTTCCATGAGGTTGTCTTTTAATTCTTCTATGTTGAGAATATTGGAGTCCTTGGTAGAACTCTAAGAATATAGTACTATTGTGAGATTAGTGCCCCAGAATTATAAAAAGAGAGTCCTAGGACCATTAATTCCATTTTCCCCCCTTTTTATTTCAGATTTTTGACATACATCTACATGTGTATATACTTCCCATGTGGCTAAGTCTCTAGTAACTAGACACTTAATGCCCCATTAAAATAATAGCAGTCTTCTAAAGCTTTATTTCGACACACAAAATTTTAATATAGAAATGGGTAAGCAGATCTAAAACAGGTTTAAAACTCTTACTTGCTAATCATTGTAGGATACTTGAGGCCAATTATTTTACCCCCGAAGTAGGTAATTTAAGCAGTATGTATGTAGCAGTTGTAGAAAGGTTAAGTAACCTGTCCACAAGGAGCTTGCTAGGTACCAGGTGCAAACTCTTTGTGGTGGATACACACTCTATAAGTTTATTCACCAGCACCTCTAATAGTATCTGGCATATGTGTAGTGGCAGTAAACACATACAGTAGTTTTTGAATGTCACTGTGATTTAGTGCATGCTAATTTTATTTTATTTTTTTTATTTATTTATTTATTTATTTATTTATTTATTTATTTATTTATTTATTTTTAGTGCATGCTAATTTTAAAATAGTCTCCTCTGTAGGAATCAGGTCACTTCTAGAACATCTTTTCCTTCCCTGGTATGTGCATTTGGTTAAGAGAGAGATTTGTTCATTTTTTTCCCCCCAAGAATCATTGGGAGTTTCAGTCAAATTTATAGCTGCTTTGCAGACTTAGATCTACTCATTTGCTCATTCAAATAATGAGAATATTGAGAAACTCCTGTGACTGGCATCAGTTTAGGTATTGCAAATATAGTGATGAACCAGACAGATAAGAGCCATGTTCTTACACAGCTTATAATCCAGTGGGCAAGGTGGACAATAATCCAGTAAAGCAAAAAAAATATTAGCTAATAATATACACAGTATAGAGAATTAAAATAAGAGAATATAATAGAGACTGGATGGTTTCTTACAATTGGATAATCAGAAAATGCTTATCTGATGAAGTATGGGCTGTTCAAGAAAAATGAACATCCAGTAAAAGACCTTAGGTGAGAACAAGCTTGACATGATTGAAGGATAGGAAGAGGCCAGGAAGGCTAAAATATGGCATTGTGGAGAGTTCAGAGAAATGGATAGACACCAGATCATGGAGGGTTTAGTAAATTAGGATCAAGAACTTAGATTTTATCTGAAGTGTTATGATAAGCCATTAGAAGGTTGGAATCCTAAGTCTGCATATAAACTTGACACAACCATGTAGGGTATCCTGGTCTTTGAGCAGTGTTTTTGAAATTGGACCGATATATAGACCCCTTTTAAAGTAAAACAATTTCTTAAGTCCAGTGTTCACTTACATTATTTTTGACTATATTATTTAAATATATACAAACACTAAAACAAGTTCTAAACTTACATTTTTAAAGAGCTCTAAAACCATAACAAATTTATAAATTAATTATAAATAACACTACAAATTCAAAAATCAAGTTACTATTTAGTATGGAAGATAATTGTGTTTTGATGATCAGGAATCTTACCTCCTAGCCTAAATATGATAAGAAAGTAGGGTAGCATAAAAGCATCTCGGTTCAAATCTGAGCTCAGCATTTACTCACTCTCTGTCATTGGGGAAATTACTTAATTCTTTTTCTGTAAATTAGGGATAATAGTACCTATCTTATATAGTTATTGAGATTAATTGGTATGATCCATCTAAAGTGCTTAGGGCAGTTCTTGGCACATAGTTAAGTCTTGGTAAAATGATGGTTATTATTGCTGACTGCCTATACACAGGCTTTAAAGTTTGGCAGTAGCCTCTATTCTGAGGTGTCTAATAACACTGTTATCTTGCTGCCTTTCTCACCTTTCTCTATTTGAACTACAATGAAACATTTCCTTTTAGAATGAGATGTCATAGTAATTTGGCCTTCACTCATCAAGCACATCATTTATGTATGAAATCCTAAACATAGAGATCCTTCCTATTTGGTGCCGGTTTGATTACAATCACAACCATTGCAACTCTTGGAATTTCATGGTGATACTGGATTTATTAATGGATTATCCTAATTTTAGATTTTTAAGTCATTTTTTAAAATTCTGGTATAAAAACACTAAAATAAATTCTCCCAGAGCACTCATAGACCCTTAAAAATAAATATATTTCTCAGAGATATAAGCCTAGTTTGAGAAACATTATCTTAGAGTCATATCTTCCTGTATTACTATGAATTAGATTAGATACCCTTTGATATGAATTTGTATCTAGTATGTAGGTCATAAACTACTTGTATTCATAACAAGTAACACAAATGACAGTCCCATAGAATTTTTTAGTTTGTAGTAGTCTTTGTGGAAAAGCTGTGGTTTGAATGTTTACTTTTAAGTTTGGCAGGCCTGTATCCAGACTCCTCTTGGTATATAGCTAAGGTGATACCAAATTGAATTTCCTTAGGAGCTGCTATCTCAGTGCTACTGTTTTCTGTTGAGAGGGAAGCCATAGAGGACTACCTTCCTATTTCTAGGTTTTTTCTTTCTCATTCTGTCCAGATTATATCTTTATTATACTTGATAATTGCCCTCCATTACTCTGTGTGCCTCAAGGTTTTCCTTTCTCTTCGTTTGTAGACAGAGTGATATTGAATAGGTGGCTGCAGCAGTGAAAGCTTGTTCTTTATTTAATTGGATAGCGGGTTTAATATCAAATCTTAAATTTTTTTTTTTTTTTTACGTTTACTTACTTTGAGAGTCAAAATACAAATGGGGGAAGGGCAGAGGGAGAGGGGGAGACAGAATTGGAAGCAGGCTCCAGGCTCTGAACTGTCTGCACAGAGCCCGACGCGGGGCTCAAACCCACTAACTGAACTGAGAGCATGACCGGAGCTGAAGTTGGACAGTTAACCGACTGAGCCATCGGGTGCCCCTAGTATCAAATCTTAGAAATCAGAATGCAGAACCTGTGATTTGGGTTCTCCTAATCTACCTCTGGGAAAAGAAAGCTGGCATTTACTTTGAAGGTCTTTGTGTACCTCTTATTTATATAGTTCATTAATTTATATTATGACATTTGATTTCACAAAGCTCCCTTCTTTGAGAGAGTTAAAAGCGCTTATTCCACATTTCACGTTTACACATAACTCTAAAGACTCTTTTCCTGAGGCTTTTTAATAAAATTCATGCTTGTATTGCTAGTCTTAATGCTAGGCTGAACATCACATTAACACTCTAAGATTTAAAAAAATCTATTCTAAATATACTTACATGCTGTTTTGTGATGATACAGAGGTGTATGTATGTTTGTATACACATTAACATATGTATATACATGTATGTAAATGCATATATATGTGTGTATATACACATATGTAACACTATTGAATAAGTTATAATCTTAAAGTAGTTCCATTGCTTCACTGTGCAAGCTTACAATATTCTTTGATAAAATATAATTACTATGAATTATAAGAAATATACATCTTTAAGTTTTACTTATATACACATGTATTCATATATATGTAACTTTACCTTGTTCTCAATACTGTAAGGAAATTGTTTACCTTTATTATATTTGCTTTATGCTATAATCTGTTAAAAATTTTTTTCCTCCATTTCTTTTCTTTCCCAGTCAAGGATTTTAAGAATCCAGCACATATATGCTTCCCTGATCTCTAAACATTAAAAACTAATTCTGTGAAGTTCTTTGCTTTTCTTATAATATCCTTTTTTGTACTGCTGAGACTTCTAACTTTTCACCTCATCCCCTTTCATTTTCCTATCCTTTTTAACCTAACTCTGTAAAGTATTTTGCTTGGTCCTCCTACTCTTGCTGGTTACTATAAGCTTCTCTGTTTTTTTTGTTTATCAGGACTCTGATCATTTTAAAGATTGATTATAAGTATGTATATATATAATCTCTACACCCAACATGGGGCTCAAACTCCCAACCATGAAATCAGGAGTCACACACTCTACCAAGTGAACCAGCCAGGCACCCGTCAAGACTCTGATCTTGGTGTATGAAACTTTTTTCAGTTGGCTTTTTCAGCTTTTTATCTGTTTTTCTCCCTCCACAGTAATCTCTAGGCAAAATAAAATGGCACATGGGTTCTTTTTCTCTTCTGATATTTGATTTTTCTCCATTTTCTAAGTACTATTCTTAGTTGTATATTTCCTTACCTTCTTTTAACTTTGCATTTAAGTTGAAAATACTTTAGTGGTTGCTACTAAACTTTGTTGTTTTTTCTTCCTTCTCTTATACTTTTAGTTACTATCCTACATATCGTCAATATTTACTTAGTAAAAATGGACTAATTTAGAATGAAGTATAGAATGGTCTATGCTGGGTCCACTTGTTTGTATTACTATAAGGTTCTTATTATATAATTTTAAAAATACATATCTTGAAATACAATTTATTTCAAGAACTGTATACCTATGGAAGGCATGTCATATATAAGTAGATACTAATGAAGATACTTGGTAAATTGGTGAAATTTTTAGTCTTTCATATTGTATTACATACATGTTTTTTAAAGTCATGTCATATTTATTTGATATTAATTGTGCTATGTATATAAATCATCACTATCTTTGTTCTGTGGAGTTAAGTTGCACTTTAACAGTGCTGAGCTAGCAACATGACATGTTCACCAGCAAACTAGAAGGATAGACTGATACAACAGTTGGGGAGACCAGCTTGGAAATATCCCCCAGTACTTTCTGGGTTTGAGTTTTGTTTTCATTTAATAAAAAGAAGAAATTAAAGTACATTTGTGCTCCTTTGCAACTGTAATATTTCCTAGAAAAGTTCATCCTTGCTTTGTAAAGCTCCCTAATCATTTTTAATGGCATTAATATTTTACAGACTAAACTCTTAGACTGATTATGTATTGGATTACCAAATTATGTTTGTGTATTCCCATTTCCTTCATGTTTTAGATGCTATCTTTTTATTTTCATTTAATCGCCAAGACCTTTCATATTTACTGGAATCACTTCATTAACTTGAGTATCCCCTTAGAATAATCCTGTGTTACATCATTAAGTCAAAATGACACCAGCAGTGGTATAGTGCTTTGCCATAAGTAATTAGTTGAAACTAAAATGTGCCAATGAGCTCCATCTTTTTGTCTATAACCAACTGGAACCATCATTAACCATTGGTGTTAAAAGCATCTTTAGTGAAGTCTGCTTTAGACCATGAGAACCTGACTTTTGGAACATTCCTTAAAGTCTTTCTCACTCCAGCTTCTAGGACATTGAGCAACTAAAATTAGGCATGCCTTGACCCAGTTTCAGGACTTCCACTCTAAAAACAGCCAACAACTATTACTTGAGTATGTGGATTTGGAGCCAATAGTAGGTCACACATTGAGTGATATGTTGAATTTTTAGCAATAAACCTTTAATTAACCTCACATGTTTTATGATAGAGCCTGTCTCCAACCCTCATGACTTTGTTTTCCTTTTAAATTTCCCTTGGAAATACTACTTTGACTGAATCAGATTTGCAAATAATATAACAAGTACATTGCAACTCTAGAGTTCATCCATGCTCTTTTAAGCATTTACCTTTTTTCCTTTTTGCATTTACCTTTTTAAAAATGTTTGAGCTCTTGGGGTGCCTGAGTAGCTCAGTCAGTTTATAAGCATCTGACTTCTGCTCAGGTCATGATCTCACGGTTTGTGAGTTCAAGCCCCGCATTGGGCTCTGTGCTGACAGCCTGGAGCCTCCTTCAGATTCTGTGCCCCTGCCCGCCTCTCTCTCTCTCTCTCTCTCTCTCTCTCTCTCTCTCTCTCTCTCTCTCTCTCTCTCTCTCTCTCTCTCTCTCTCTCTCTCTTTCTCTCTCTCTCTCTCTGCCCCTCCCCAGCTTGCATTCTCTTTCCCTCTCTCTCAGAAATAAATAAATAAACATTAAAAAATTGTTTTAAATGTTTGAGCTTTTGTCTAAGATCCTTAACCTTTAAATTGAAATTTCTAATAATCTTAATCTGTTTCACTCTTGGATGCCTCTCTCCTAGATAATAGTTTCACTTGATATCTAAAAGCTTCTCAAGCTTTCCACAAATCCCATTATTTCCTAAATATTCCTTTCAGCTTACATCATCCTACAGCAAATAGGTTCTGCTTTAGTATGGTTTAGTCATACTATAAATTCCAACAATCTTATTGATTTCTCCAATGCATAACGATATGCATAGCACCTTTATCTGTTTTCATGTAGCAATAAAAATAGTGCATATATATTTTATTATTTATTTAAGAATAAATTTAATCTCCCATGATATAAACTATATTGGTATCTAGTATAGTTGTCAAGCAGGCTATATAGGTAGTCAGAAAATATTGAAAGGTATTTCTTTGCTTATTCAAGCTTTCATGATAGTAATAGCATTTTTAAAATGTCCCCACAAGAAATACTGTAAAAGAATGTCACATGTGCCTGTGAAGTTGGTTTCAAATTAAACTGGTGTAATCTAAAAGGCATTTCAGCAGTACAGCTTCTAAATATGTTCTTGTTAACATTGTTAGTAGGGGCACTGATGTAGTGATAACTTGGTACTCTGAATTTTTTGGAAGAAACTACTATCAATAAATAACCTTTCTCCAAGTAGGATTTGTATAGAGTCTTATTTTGCTTATTTTTATACTGCTTTGGCTTTATTTAGCACAATGAGAGAACCCTAAATCTTTGCTCAGATCTTAAAGTCTCCAAAGGTACCCCCAAAGTGTGCGAGCATTTAGCAAGCTATGAATTTATAAGGAATAGACAGCACAAGACTGCACTCACTTCTGGTGCGAATACCAAGTTTGAGGAGTTCCTCACACCACACTGAGGTTCAATAATTTGCTACAAGTTCTCACAGAACTCACTGGAAACTGTTACAGTGATGTTAACAGTTTATTGTATGGAAAGCATACAGATTGAAATTAGGGGGAAAAGCACATAGAATGGACTCTGGAAGAGGTACCAAAGGCACAGCTTCTATTTTCTTCTCCCTGTGGAGTCAGGGATGAGTTACTTTCCTAGCATCTCTGTGTGGTGATACTCACAGAATATTGGCAACCACAGAAGCTCACCAGATCCTTGAGGCCCAGAGTTTTTATTGATGCTTGATTACATACTGCCTATGCCGATAACCTTTAGCGTCCACTTCTTCTGAAGGCAGAAATGATAACCAAATGGTCCAGAGCTCTCAGACAAAGACACTCCTATGAGGCTTGACATTCCAGCTGCCCATAGATCACCCCCAGCAGCCTAGGGCAAAAGCAGACCTCTCTTTGGGTAAGATTCATTATGCTAAGTACCATCTGCAAATTTAGTGACGTGTTTTTGGAAATTCTAACACTTTATATGAGTCTGTACCCTGAGTATATGTAGAAGCATTCTGCAAGAAAGTGTATCTTTCCGTTGAGTGAAGTAGTAAGCTTTCATTATAATATCCATTATTATTCCCTTTGTAAATCTCTCTTTCTCTCCTCATTTTTTCTTTCTGTTTACCAACTCCTAAACCCTGTCATATACTTTCAATTAAAAACAAATTTTTTTTTTTTTTAAATGTTGATTTATTTTTTGAGAGAGGGAGAGACAGTGCACGCAGGGGAGGAGCATGAGAGAGGGAGACACAGAATCTGAAGCAGGCTCCGGGCTCTGAGCTGAGCTGTTAGCCCAGAGCCCGATGCAGGGCTCTACTCATGGACTGCTAGATCATGACCTCAGCAGAAGTCAGATGCTTAACTGACTGAGCCACCCAGGCGCCCCTTTGTACTTTCAGTTTTAAGCTAATTCAGTGTTAAAGAATCCTTAATGTAAGATATCCTAAGTTTTCGTTCGTTATTTCTGACAAGTAAAAACATTTAATGGCTTATTTTCTTCACTTTGTTTCCATATAGTATTTTAATATGCTAAATACTTTTCAAGCATTTTGTCAAGATTTAACCAAATCCTTGGGGAGAAGTTGGGGAATATTTTCTCCATTTTCCAGGTGGAGAAACTAAGACATAAAATGACTTCTTCAAGACCAAGCTTAGGACTTAGGATTAGTTTCCACGTTTTACCTGAATTCTACAGTTGGGGTGCTTAGTTGCTAAAGTCAAATTTCATTATGTTCAAGCCTTGATAATTTTATGACCACAAGATACATGAAAGAAAGGTCTTAGTTTTATAGGTATAGATATATAAGATGCACATGAAAAGGGTAAGTTTTGTTGTAGGTATATTTTGGTCTACTTCATTAATTCAGTATTCTGTAGCAAAATATATGAAATGCTACTTTGAATAGAAATAGTTAAATTTGGACACTAACATTGCTCTTTCCTCATTACTGTTACGTTCTGCACTGCTGTCTTAGGATGTCAACCATGGATTAACTGAGGTAAGTTTGGTGTAATAAAGTCTCATGTTCAGAGTAAGATATACTCTGTTTTATCTTAAGTAATAGGAGAGCAAGTTTCCTGTTTAGTTTGATAAATTTATATATAGATAGGTAGATATAGCTATCTATCCATATATATAAAATTTTTTAATGACTATATAGGAGTTGTCCTATATAACATTTCAAAGGAGTTTTTTGAAGAAAATTAAAACCTCTGTTTTAGTTATTACACTTGTATGATGCCTTTCAACAATATTTGCTTTATTATTATTTTTTAATTTTATTTTGGGGCTGCCTGGATGGCTCAGTTGGTTGAATGTCTGACTCTTGGTTTCAGCGCAGGTCATGATCCCTGGGTTGTGGGATTGAGGCCCACATCAGGCTCCGCTCTGAGCATGGAGCCTGCTTAGGATTCTTTCCCTCTGTCTCCCTCTGCCCCTCTCCCTCACTCTCTCTCTCTTAAAAAAAAAAAAAAAAAAAAAAAAGATTTCTATTTTAAAAATAAACAAATAATTTTTAATTAAGATTTTATTTTCTCCACCCTATGTGGGACTCAAACTCACAACCCTGAGATCAAGAGTCGCATATTGTACTGACTGAGCCAGCCAGGCACCCCAACAATATTTGCTTTAACATAATGTCTACCCTCCTAAAGTCTTCCAGTATAAAATTAACACGTGTCCTTTGTAATATAAAAAAGCAAACTTTTAAAATCTGACAAATGCTTACCCAGTAAGGCAAAAAATATTTTATAGAACTAAAATGATCTTCAATTTTTAAGCTAATAATTAATACTCAAAATGATCATCATAAAGTTAAATAAACTCAGTATGGTCATCTTCCTCACTTTGTATAATATACTGTCTTAGCATATAAAGTTTTAGCACTTTGGTTTATATTATCAACAAACCTGAATAACCTTTTTAATACTTGGAATTGTTATAATACTTCTTTTATACTTTCATTATAGACTTCAGGTTTTCTTGTTTTGTTTTGCATTTTTCCCAGGACTTGAACCAGTGAAGCATTTAGAATTAACTTTATATTATAGGCCTAATATTGTTTGCTTCCTTATCTTCACATAGAAATAGCACATAAAATTATGAAATCATAGACTTTTGAAACCAAAAGGGACCTGAGAAATCATTTTGGTAGTTTTAAATTTCAGAATTGTGAAATGACATTCTACCATCAGTAGGTAGTGACACAAATACAGGATCAAGGTAAAAATTGTCATATGAAAAATAATGAAAAATGATAATTTACTGTAAGGTTAATATAACCCACGATGCTGTCTTACATGTTGACAACAAAGAGTTGATAGTCTCGTTGTATTCTGTACTGATTGGGCCCTATTAGATTATTTTGTTTGTTTTTAAGAGAGACTTATATAAATTAAAATACATTTAAAAGAAGGCAGTTGAGATGGAGAAGGGCTGCAAACCATAGTATTGTCAGAATGGCTGGAAAAACTGGGAATGTTTACTATGGAAAAAAGACAATTTAGAGAGAGCATGGGCACTTGAAATATTTTAAACCATATAGGCTTCCCTGCAATGAAGATTGCAATACAAAACAAAGTAATGCATTGTGATGTTTATAAATGTAGATTCAGACTTAATAAGAAGAACTTCCTAAGCACATAAGAAGTGGATTTTTTCATGGTGTATTCTAGAAACCTTACAGCAGGGTCTCCGTTTCAGGGCTGACACAAAAACATTGCCTTGTTGGGTAGATGGTAGGAATACGGCCTCCTTTGACTGCAAGAATCTGACTAGAAGTTCATAGATCTTTGTATTTTTCTGCATTGTTAAAATACTTAGCAATCAATCACTGTATTACTTGCTAGGTTTAATAATTGTCTGTAAGGTGGGTAATGTGTGATAATGGTAATAATCCGGTTTCTCAGCTTTAAAGATTGACAGAAAATAATGGTACTTCATGGTACTTATTTTGTAGGTTAAATGAATGAAAGATTGTTGACTTACAATAGTGTTGGTACCCTAACGGCATGCAGTATATAACTGTTAAATTAATGAATAAGCAGATTGCTTATCATTGGCCTCGGTTGCTAGAGTAGCCTTGGGTACTCTAGAACTGGGTAATGTATTTAACATAGGAGCCCCCAACTTTAAGATATATTTGCCTCCTAATTTACTGAATCTTGAAGTTAATACATGTTAAGCAAAAGATCCTTGTAATTTACAATTGTATGTACTTTCAAGTATATAATTCCTTCCTAAAATTGAGGTTATTGAGAATGGGGGTTATTCCAGTGCCCCATCTGATAATCAGTAAAAATTCCATATTTGAAAGGAAGCACAATATTTATAATTCCTGGATAACATACAGGTGAATAAACCAAGAATATGATCAGCTTTAAAAGAAATGACAGTACCTACAAAAAATATATCACAAATCAGTTTGTTCTAATAAGTTAATTTTATTTCCAGTTGGCAGATATTCCTGTTACAATCTGCACATATCCATTTGTATTTGATGCCCAAGCAAAAACTACTCTGTTACAAACAGATGCAGTCTTACAGATGCAGGTAAGATATAGTTTAATACTAACTGACTTGAGAATGGTTTTGGAATTGTTTCTGTAATGTTTTTAAAAAGTAAATATTTGTTGGAGCACCTGGTTGGCTCAGTTGGTTAAGCATCTGACTTCTGTTCAGGTCATGATTTTGCACTTTGTGGGTTCAAGCCCCACATCAGACTCTGTGCTGACAGCTCAGAGCCTGAAGCCTGCTTTGGATTCTGTGTCTCCCTCTCTCTTTGCCCCTTCCCCCCTCGTTTTCTCTCTCTCTCTCTCTCTCTCTCTCAAAAATAAATAAAACATTTTTTTAAAAAAAGTAAATATTTGAAGTTTGCCTATAATCTGTAATCTTTGGGAACATTCTGTACCTTTGCAAAGGTACCTTATAATTGCATGTGACAAGTGTACTGTTACGAAGGCTTATATATATTTAAATGAAAATAGAATAGTTTAGCTTTTAATCATTTATATCTAAAAAATGGTATAAACATCTTTCATTGTAGAAATATGTAATCTTTATAAACAGTTTTATTAGCTTACTTGATAAACTTGGGTTTGTTTCAAATCTTGCTTCATTATATATTCCATATTTATATACTTGGTAAAAGATGGAAGTAACCAGAGGTGATGTGATGTTAAAGTAAGAGGTATTTGATCACTTGTTAGGGGGAGGATATGAAGTTTCCTTGAAGAAAGTGTTAGTAATAAGTAAGACATTTTCCTGAGGTTGGTCGTCTCCTGCTCTCCATCTCCTTTCTCCCCCAATCTGCTCTGTTTTATGTTGAACATTTTTTCATTTATAATGAGGGTTTTTTTTTTTTTAACTAACTTACATTATCATTTTAAGAACTATAGTAGATGTGCTGTATCTTTTGAACCTGTAAATTTAAAAAGGTTTTGAGTTTTATTTTCTAGTATAGAATATCAGACTATAGAGGCTAAGGACTAAGAAAAGGGTAAGAAGAAAGCTTGAGCTCTTAAAATCTAAAAATGCTTTAAAAAATTATCAGCACCCCACCCCAATTTTGATAGCTGTTTTCATTCCTTTAAAATAAATGCCTTTGGTATTTTAAATGCCTCTAGATATTTAAATAATAAACACTAGGGGGAATTTTACATATGTGCTTATATCCATTTTCATCATTAGAGGAAATAATACACATTTTATTTTTAGAGAGAGTAAGCACGTGTATACGCAGGCAGGGAAGAGGGGCAAAGGGAGAGAGAGCGAGAATCTTTTTTCTTTTTTAAGGCTAATTTTTAAAAAAATTTTTATAAATTTTTTTAAGTTTATTTACTTATTTTGAGAGAGACAGAGACAGCACAAGTGGGGGAGGGGCAGAGAGAGGGAGAGAGAAACCCAAGCAGGCTCCATACTGTCAGCTTAGAGCCCGATTGGGGCTCAGACTCACAAAATGTGAGATCGTGACCTGAGCTGAAACTGAGAAATGCCCCAAGAGGGAGAATCTTAAGCAGGCTCACCACTCAGTGTGGATCCCAATGCAGGGCTTGATCCTGCCACCCTGGTTTAATGACCTGACCTGAAATCAAGAGTTGGTCTCCTGGGGCGCCTGGGTGGCTCAGTTGGTTGGGTATCTGACTTCATCTCAGTTCATGATCTCACAGTTTGTGGGTTCAAGCCCCACATCGGGCTCTGTGCTGATAGCTCAGAGCCTGGAGCCTGCTTTGGATTCTGTCTCCCCCTCTCTCTGCCCTACACCAGCCCCCCCCCCCCCCCGACACGCGCTATGTCTCTCTCTTCAAAAATGAATAAACATTAGGGAAAAAAAAAAAAAGTTGGTCTCTCAACTGACTGAGCTATCCAGGCACATCCAGGAGAAATATTTTTGTAGGGTTTATACTAACAACTGGTGAACCAGTTTTTGATGGTCTTTCTTAAAACAATAATCACCACATGCTTTTAATACATAGTACATTCCATTTTAGAATAAGAACACTGGGAAAACCATAGGAAATGAACAAAGGCTTTAAATGGTGAAAGCCAAATGCTTGGTTTGTGAACATGGTGATCACTCTTCTAGATGAATTCCTTTCTTTTTTTTTTTTTTAATGTTTATTTATTTTATTTTATTTTATTTTTTTTCAACTTTTTTTTTTTTTATTTTTTTTTTATTTTTGGGACAGAGAGAGACAGAGCATGAACGGGGGAGGGGCAGAGAGAGAGGGAGACACAGAATCGGAAACAGGCTCCAGGCTCCGAGCCATCAGCCCAGAGCCTGACGCGGGGCTCGAACTCACGGACCGCGAGATCGTGACCTGGCTGAAGTCGGACGCTTAACCGACTGCGCCACCCAGGCGCCCCAATGTTTATTTATTTTAATGTTTATTCGTGAGAGAGAGAGAGAACAGAACGAGCTGGGGGGAGGGGCAGAGGGAGAGGAAGAGATCCCAAGCAAGGTCTGTGCTGGCAGTGCAGACCCTGACACAGGGCTCCATCCCACAAACTCACGAACTGTGAGATCATGACCTGAGCCTAAATCAAAAGCCAGATGCTTAACAGACTGAGCCACATTGGTGCCCCTACTAAATGAATTTCTATAATAACTCCTCAGCCAGGCTGTTCCTTATTCTCATTTGAGGTTGTTTTAATGCTGTTTTCTTTTTCTCCTCACTCTTCATCCTGCTTATCTTTTGAGAAATAGCAGTGTTTAGATTTACCATATTATTATAGTTCCATGGTTGCATAATGGTATCATTAGCTATACATTAGTATAAAAGTATTCAAGGGGCACCTGGGTGGCTCAGTAGGTTAAGCGTCTGACTTTGGCTCAGGTCGTGATCTCACGGTTCATGAATTCGAGCCCTGCATTGGGCTCTCTGCTGTCAGCACAAAGTTCACTTCTGATCCTCTGTCCCTCTCTCTTTGTCTCCCTGTCTCTAAAATTAAAACATTAAAAAAAAACATTCAATAGGACACTCATTATGCTGAGAATACAGTTTATTAAGCTCTTATGCTCTATTAGATACTGTTAGGTGTTATGTGAATTAAGTAGCATAGGAACTATTATAGGAATTATAAATATAGGATTATAATTAATAGGTAGAAGTTAGCTTACCCAGTCACCTTTATAGTTTCTTTATAGCATTGTATTAAAATTTTAATCTTTTGTTTTCTAGATGGCTATTGACCAGGCCCATAGACAGAATGTCTCCTCTCTTTTTCTCCCGGTGATTGAATCTGTGAATCCCTGCTTAATTCTAGTTGTACGCAGAGAAAATATTGTAGGAGATGCAATGGAAGTCCTTAGGAAAACAAAGAATATAGACTACAAAAAGCCACTCAAGGTAATTTGACATTTTCTATTATATAATTGGGACTTTATTCAGAAAATACGTTTAAAGTTTTTCTGTTTTTAATGTATCTTTGAAACTTAATAAATAAAACTATATAAAACCTAAAAAATTTTTTTAAACTGTTAATTGCTGAGCATTTATTGTAATAAATTACACGTTATGGGCTCTCCAGAATATACTTCCATTTCTTTACATTCAGTGTTTGCATTATGCTATTTTAGGTTATATTTGTTGGAGAAGATGCTGTTGATGCAGGAGGAGTACGCAAAGAATTTTTCTTGCTCATCATGAGGGAATTATTGGATCCTAAATATGGCATGTTTAGGTATTATGAAGATTCCAGGCTCATTTGGTTTTCTGATAAGGTGAAGTCCAACCATCTAAATTATTTCTATGTATATACCTATGTATGTATACCTACATGTGTCAAGTTAACACAGTAAATAAGAGTTATTACTGAATTCCTAACATTTTATTCAGAGATCTGCTTTACCACAATTTGAAAAATTATAAACTTTTGGACTCAAAGTCGTCAGAACACATTAATGCTTCCCACACATTTCCAGTTAGCAAAATAAAGGAATGGTCAGCCTGAGAATGATGACCTTTCTTTCCGCTGATTTAGATTTAGGATTGAATAATTATTACCAGATTAACTTCTCTTCTGGGAAGAATTAATTTATCAGTAGCAATCATTGATTTTTCTAACTTATTGTTTAGGGCAGAGGTAACTACGCAGCAAATTACAGTCCATAAACTAAGTTCTTTCCAGCACATGTTCTTGTAAATAAAGTCATGCCCACTTTTTTACCTATTGTTTATGGCTGCTTTCTAGCTACAGCTGGGAGAGGCAGAGTTGAGTAGTTAAGACAAAGACTGTATTATCAGCAAAGCCTGAAATATTTACCATCTTTTCCCTTACAGAAAGTTCACTGCCCCTCGATTTAGAGAGTATAAATGACGGATGGTTCAGTTTGTAGAATGAGTTGAAAGAATTTTGAATAGAATATTTTACTATTGGTTCTAAAAACCTTGATGTGTTATTTATTCATATTTCAGGAGGCTGACTATCCTTTGTGATATTAGCAGTCATTGATGATCAGTGCCTCATTAATTTATTAGGGGTTGCAAAATGGTGCTACTCTAACATTTCTTTTTCATTTTATTGGCTTGGGTACTTCTATACAGAGAAATTTCCCTCTATGTAGTATTTGGTTCCTTAGTAGTACAATTCATATGGGAATGGATTCTCTCTCTGTAGTTAACAATTTTTCAAAAGAATGAATCTGTTCATTGGCATATTCCAGTGATGACAATTTATTTTTTCAGTTTTGTTTTCTTGGATTTAAACATATTTGATGTTTTTAGTCCATCATAGTTATTATTATCTTTATTGATGCTCATATTATCTTATCTTTGTCTAGGGAGAGCTCTGCAAGTTGGCATCTGAGTTCTTTTGATACGACTTTATTACTCTTTCGTAGCTTCCTTACTATCTGGTGTACTTGGTATGAAAAAATACTCCAGAACTCTACATTTGCTGCCTAACAGTACCAACATTACCACCAGTGTCATGATAAAAGCTGAAAATAGTTGTTTCTTTTTTTTTTTTTTAACTTGTTTTTGCAGGGTTTTTTTGTTTTTTTTTGTCCTTTGAGTATACTCCCAGGAGAGCTGTACAAATAATAGAGAGCAGTGCAGTAGCAGGGTTATATGCAGTTGCCCTGTTTTTTTAGAGGAGCTGGGGGTTTTAAGAAGGCAAATGGAAGGAGACCTAGAAGGAGTGAAGAGCCAGGAGACTTAACTTCTATGCCGAATCGTATGAAGTGTTGGAAGAGAAAACAGACACCATTTATGAGAGCTACAGGGGAAATAGTGTCCTCAGAAGACAGTCTTCTTCATTTACAAAAGAGGAAGGAAAATTTGGATAGAATTTTAGGATATGGGCAATTTTCCAAATGATAGATTATGAATTCCAGGGCAAACAGTGAAAGCGTTTAGTGGAGCAAAGATGTAAGATTGTGTCAGATTTTAGGGCCTGTATGGTGCCACATAAGATGGGATTAGGGATAACCTGTGATTTTGAGGCTTCCTATGTTGAGAAATAGACATGTAAGACATGGTGGAGTAGTCCTGATGACCTTTGAGGTAGGTGGATAATCTGATTGAATTACAGTCTCCTTCTTGGCTTGGTCTTGTGGGGTAGTTTGTTAATGGTATGGTAGATAGAATTTAAGAGGGTATATGGGGTGGAGGCCTGTCCTGCTAGGAACAGAGTTCTGTGGGACTTCATTCAGTTCTGCAGAGAGGTAATGTTTTGAGACCAGGGGTGGGGCAGTCTTAACAAGCTTTATTGTGGATCTCTGTGAGATCTTTTCAGTTTATCTTGATTTCACCAATGGGAGCCCTGTTGAACTGGTTCCTCTTTTGTGTACTTTTGATGTGTCCCAATTTTTCCTTAATTATTCTTTACATTTGGTACAGTAAATGTTACAGGCTCTTCTTGTGTTTACCCCAGCTCTAGCATTAGCCTTTTCTCCTTAAAAGCCCTCGCTTCTTCAGATGGAAATAGTATTCAGAAATCGTGCTCTGAATGCTAAGTGTACTCAACTGCTACCAGATAGTCATTGCTTTCAGATTCTCAGCAGACAGAGTTAGGAACTATGTGTATGCACACACATATGCACACATCTCATGATTTCCAACATATGTATGGTTTCTAACTGTGAGATCATACTGATATCTCTATACTATGCAAACACCATAGAGTTTACTCTAGCCTTCTTGTCCATTTTATGTGACTTAAATCACCAGTGAGAAACTTCATAGCTATCGTCTTCAAGATACTTACTTAATCTACCCTGTATGTAGTCGCTCTTCTTGCTACACTGGCTGAAAGCTCATCCCTAGACATACTGGACCACTACCTCAGAGTAAGTGTATTACCCTAAACCTCAGTCCTGACCAGGAGAGGGAGAAGGCAGAAGGCTATATGTTCTTTTAAAAACTTTTTTTAATGAAGTAAAATTCATAACAAAATTCACCATTTTAGGAGTTTTTTTAATGTACAATTCAGTGGCATTTAGTATATTCACAGTGTTGTGCAACCAGCACCACTTTCTAGTTCCAGAACATTTCATCACCTCAACAGGAAACCTGTACATATTAAGCGGTTATTCTTCATTTCCTTCTCCCTCCAGCCCCTGATAACCACTACTCTATTGTTTGTCTCTGTGGATTTGTCTTTTCTTGATATTTGCTATAAATGAAGTTGTACAATATGTGGCGTTTTGTGGCTGGCTTCTTTCACTTAGCATGCTTCTAAGGTTCATCCATGCTGTACCACATATCAGTACTTCGTTCCATTTAACTGAATAATATTCATTTGTATGAATATACCTCATTTTGTTTATCCATCAGTCAATAGACATTTGGGCTATTTACCTCTTTTGGTAAAATGCTCTGAATAATGCTGCTATGAACATTTATGTGCAAGTTTTTGTTTGCACACTGCAATTAGTTTGGGTGTATTCCTAGGAGTGGAATTGCTAGGTCATATTATAATTCAGTTTGACTTTTTAAGGAACCACCAAACTGTTTACCTCCCCATCAGCAGTATGTGAGGATTCCAATTTCTCTACTTTGTGGGCAACATTTGCTATTTTCCTTTTTTTAAAATTCTATATTTCAAAAATGTTTTTTATTTATATATATTTCTTATTAGTATAGTAGGTATGAAGTGCTGGGGTACTAAATTGCATTTCCTTAATGGCTAGTTGATGTGTTTGATTTGTCACATTCTTTAGCAAAATGTCCTTTAAGCCCTCTGCTCATTTTAAAATTAGATTGTCATTTTGTTGAGTTTGAAGAGTTCTTTGTATATTCTGGATACTGGACTCTTATCAGATATGTGATTTGCAAATATTCTCTCCCATTTTATGGTTGCCTTTTCACTTTCTTGATAATATCTTTTTGTACACAAAAGTTTTAAATTTTGTTGGAGTCTTATTTATCTATTTTTTTCTTTTGTTGCATGTGCTTTTGGTGTCATAACTAAGAACCCATGGACTATTGCAAAGTCATGAAGATTAACCTGTGAATTTTCTTCTAAGAGTTTTACAGTTTTAGCTGTTATAGGTCTTTGGTCTATTTTGAGTTAATTTTTGGCTATGGTGTGAGGTAAGAGTTCAGCTTCATTCTCTGCATGTGAATAACTAGTTGTCCCACTATTATTTGTTAAAAAGGCTGTTCTTTCCTTACTGAATGGTTTTGGTACTCTTGTTGAAATTTAATTGACTGCATAAATATGGATTTATTTCTGGACTCTTAGTTTTTTATTCTAGTGAGATATATATATATACACACACACATATATATACATATCTGTCCTTATGTCAGTACAGCACTATTTGTTTACTGTAGCTTTGTATAAATTTTATATTTGGTTTGTTCACTGCTAGGTATAGAAATACAACTGATTATGCTCGCTTTGGCAGCACAGATACTAAAAGAAGTACAGCTACTTTTTGTGTTTTAATCTTATATTATGCAACTTTGCTAAATTCATTTATCAGCTCTAATAGATTGTTTTGTGGATGGATTTTCTTTATACGAGATCATGGCATCCACAAATGCAATAGATTTAATTTTACTTCTTTCCTTCCAATTTAGATACCTTTATTTCTTTTTCTTGCATCTAATTGCCCTGGCTAGAACTTCCAGTACACTGTCAAATACAAGTTGGTAAGAGTGCACATGCTTTTGTTTTTCCTGATCTGGTGGGATGTTAGATTTTTCATAAATTCCTTTTTAACGTTAAGGAAGTTCTCTTTTATGCCTAGTTGGTTGAGTATATTTATCATGAAAGAGAGTGGTATTTTGTCAGATGCTTTTGTGCATCCAGATGATCATGTGGTTTCCTTCCTTCATTCCGTTAATGTGATGTATTACATTGGTGCGTTTTCCTATGTTGAACCACCTTGTGTTCTTGAGATAAAGCCCATTTGGTCATGGTATATAATACTTTAATATGCTGCTGGATTCAGTTTGCTAATATTCTGTTGATGATTTTTCTATCCTTATTTATTAAGAATACTGGTCTATAGATTTCGTTTTGGTGTTTGTGATGCCTTTGTCGGTATTTGGTGTCATGGTATTTGACCTCACAGATGAGTTAGAAAATGTTCCCTCTTCCATTTCTTGGAAGAGGAAAAATTGGTGTTAATTATTCTTTAAATGTTTGGTAGAATCTGGTCATAGGCTTTTCTTTGTTGGAAGGTTTCTTTGTTTATTTAATGTTTATTTTTTGAGAGTGAGAGAGTGCAAACGCAGGAGAGGGTCAGAGAGAGGGAGACAGAGAACAAGAATTAGGCTCTGGCAGAGGCTCAAACTCCAGAACGCTGAGACCACAACTTGAGCCAAAGTCAGACACTTAACCCACTGAGCCACCCAGGTGCCCCTGTTGGAAGGTTTTTGATTAGTGATTCAGTTTCTTGTTACAGGTTGTGTTCTTTTTCTTCTGGTGTCAGTTTGGTTGTTTGTATGTTCCTAGGAATTTGCCCATTTCATCTAGATTATCTATTTTGTTACACGGTTGTTCATAGTATTATCTTAAAATCCTTTTTATTTCTGTAAGGATGATAGTAATGTCCCCACTTTCAATCCTGATTTTAGTAATGTGAGTCTTTTTTTTTCTTGGTCATTCTAACTAAAGGTTTGTCAGTTTTGTTGGTTTTTTAAAAGAATCAACTTTTAGTTTTGTTGCTTCTATGTATTTTTCTCTCCTATATTTTATTTATCTCCACTTTCATCTTTATTGTTATCTCCCTCTACTAGCTTCAGGTTTAGTTTGCTCTTCTTTTTATAGTTCCTTAGGGTATGAAGTTTGATTATTGATTTGAGATATTTTTTCTTTTTTTTTTTAATTTATTTTTTAATTTACATCCAAGTTAGTTACCATATAGTGCAGTAGTGATTTCAGTAGTAGATTCCAGTGATTCATTCCCTATGTATAACTCCCAGCAAGTGTCTTCCTTAATGCCCTTTACCCATTTAGCCCATCCCCCCACCCATTTTCTTTTTTAATATATATGTTTGTAACTTACAAATTTACCTACGGATTGGGAATTATAAATTGCCTCTATAAATTGAAAAAGACTAAAATCATAAAAAATTAATTTTCTGACTACTATGGAATGAAACTGGAAATCAACAACAGAAGGAAATATAGAGGGTTCATGGCTGGCTCAGTCCAGTGGAGCTGCAACTCTTGATCTCTGGGTTCAAGCCCCACTTGGTTATATAGATTACTTAAAAATAAATCTATTAAAAAAAAGGCAGAAGGAGGGGAGCCTGGGTGGCTTAGTCATTTAAGCATCTCAAGTCATGATCTCACGTGGGTTCAAACCCTGTATCGGTTTGCACTAACAGTGTGGAGCCTACTTGGGATTTTCTGTCTCCCTCCCTCCCTCCCCCCCCACCCCCAAAATAAATGAATAAACTTAAAATTTTTGGAGGCTTAATTTTTGACCTAACATATGGTCTTTCCTGGAAAATATCCTATTTGCGTTTGAGAATAATGTATTCTCTTGTTATTGAATGGAATGTTCCAAGCTGTCTGTTCAGTCTGGTCATTCTGTAGTGTTGTTCAGGTCCTCTATTTCCTTATTGATCTTCTGATTGTTATATCCATTATTGATATATTGAATATTGGGATATTAAGCCTCCAACTATTATTTTAGAACCATATTTCTCCTGTCAATTGTGTCAGTTTTGTGTGTATTTTGAAGCTGTATTGTTAGGTATGTATATATTTACAAATGTTACATCTTCTTGAATTGATGCTTATCAGAATATGTCTTCATCTTTTGTAATAATTTTTAATTTAAAGTCTATTTTGTCTGATACTGGTATAGCCACTCATCTCTCTCTTGGTTACTAGTTACATCACATATCATTTTTTTTCAAACTTTCACTTTTTTTTTTTTTTTTTTTTTTTTTTGAGAGAGTACAAACGAGGGAGGGGCAGAGAGAGGGGGACAGAGGATCTGAAGCAGGCTCTGCACTGACAGCAGCAAGCCTGATGTGAGGCTCGAACTCGCGATCATGACCTAAGCTGAAGTCTGATGCTCAGTCAGCTGAGCCACCTGGGGACCCCTCAAACTTTCACCATCTAGTGTCTTTGAATTTAAAGTGAGGCTTGTAGACAGCATGTACAGCATCTTCCTAGACTTACTATGGAGTTATGTTTCAATAAACCCACTGTAAATTGGAAATTTCGTAAGTTAAACATGCATTGACTACACCTAACCTACCAAACATTAGAGTTTAGCCTAGCCTATACTAAACATGCTCAGAACAGCCTATAGTTGGGCAAAATCATCTTAAGCCTCTTTCATAACCAAATATTGAATATCACACGTAATTTATTGAATCGTGTACTGAAAATGAAAAATAGGCTGGTTGTATGGGCACAATGGTTATAAGTGTATCGGTCATTTACCCTCATGATTGCATGGCTAACTGGGAACTGTGGCTTACTGTCGCTGATCAGCACATAGTGCATATTGCTATCCCAGGAAAAGATCAAAATCTAAAATGTGAAGAATGGTTTCTACTGGTGGAGTATCACTTTTGCACCACTGTAAAATAAAAAAATCGGAAGTCGAACCATTGTAAAGTAGGGACTGGCTACAGTTGAATAATGGTTTTTTAAAATCTGTTCTGCTTGTTTCTGCCTTTTGATAGCAGAATTTAATTCATTTACATTTAAAGTTGTTACTGATAAGCACTTCTGCCATTTTACTGTTTGTTTCCTATAAGTCATATCTCTCTTACTCTTCAGTGCCTCCATTACTGTCTTTTTTAAAAATTTAATTGATTGTTTTGTCTAGTGTGTTTTTTTGATTCTTTTCTCATTTCCCTTTCTCTCTCTCTCTCTCTCTCTCTCTATATATATATATATATATATATACATATTTTCTTTCCCTGAGTAGTTGCTCTGAGGATTACAATTAACACCTTAAATTTATAACAGTCTTGTTTGAATTAATACCAACTTCCATACTATGCAGAAACTCTGCTCCTGAAACAGCTCTGTCCCTTCCTCTTTGTTATTGTCACACCCTACAGCTTTATATGTTGTATGCCCATTAATGTAGATTTATACTTACTTTACACGTTTGAGTTTTAAACCATATATAGAAAAAAAGGGAGTTGCGAGTCAAAAATATAATAATTTTAACTTTTATATGTACTTGTGTAGCTACCTTTAACAGAGTTCTTTTCTTTGTATGGCTTTGAGTTACTGTGTGGCATCTTTTCTTTCAGCCTACTGAACTTTAGCATTTCTTGTAAGGAAGGTCTAGTAGCAACAAACTCCCTCAGTTTTTCTTTATCTGAGATTTCCTGGATGTAGAATTCTTGCTTGACAGTTTTTTCTTTCAGCTCTTTAAATGTGTCATTCCACTGTCTTTGACATGCATGGTTTCTGATTAGAAATCAGCTATTAATCTTATTGAGGAGCCCTGCTGTGATGAGTTGCTTCTCTTTTGCTGCTTTCAACACTCTTTTTGTAATTGACTTTCAACACTTAGATTAAAATATGTCTGGATGTGGATTTTGAGTTTGTTGAGCTGCTTGGATGTTAGATTTATGTCTTTTATCAAATTTAAGAAATTTTTAACCATTTCTTCATATATTCTTTCTGCCCCACTCTCTCCTTTCCTTGTGGGACTCTCCTGTTTATTTGATGGTACACTTGATGGAATCCCACAGATCTGTTAGACTCTGTTCATACTTCTTCATTCTTTTTCTTGCTGCTGTTCCACAAAGTAGATAATCTCAATTGGCCTATCTTCAAGTTCATGGATTCTTTTTTCTGCCTGCTCAAATCTCTTGTACCCCTGCAGTGAATTTTTTGTTTCAGTTATTATACTTTTCAGCTCCAGAATTTTTAGTTCTTTTCCATAATTTCTCTTTCTTTACTGATACTGTCTATTTGAGGAGACATTGTTCTTCTGTTCTCTCCCCCCACTTCCCACCCCCATGGTTTCCTTTAGCTATTTGAGCATATTTAAGACAGTTGATTTAAAAAGTCTTCATCTATCGCTTCTCGACCTTTTGGCTAAGATCAAGTGTAAAAAGTCTTCATCTAGTAAATCCAGTGTCTGGGTGTTTCTCAACAATTTATATTTAATTTTTTTTTCTTATGAATGGGCCATATTCTTTTTTTTTTTTTTTTTTTTAATTTTTTTTTTTCAACGTTTATTTGTTTTTGGGACAGAGAGAGACAGAGCATGAACGGGGGAGGGGCAGAGAGAGAGGGAGACACAGAATCGGAAACAGGCTCCAGGCTCTGAGCCATCAGCCCAGAGCCTGACGCGGGGCTCGAACTCACGGACCGCGATATCGTGACCTGGCTGAAGTCGGACGCCCAACCGACTGCGCCACCCAGGCGCCCCACCATATTCTTTTTTTTTTGCATGTCTCATAAATTTTTGTTGAATACTGGACACTTTTGAATACCAGACAATTATTTCTTTTGTCTTTTTCTTGTGATCCTTGGCTTTTTATTCACATTTAAGAATGTGACACTGAAAAGCTACCTAGTTTGAGTGTATACATTTATGATTTACAATCACCATTCATAGAGTGATTAGGTAGAGGTGTTTCAAAGAGAACCATCAATTGTCAACATATACAATTTGGCTGCCAGTGTTCTAGTAGTGTTCTGAACACTGGAAATGGAAGCTGGGATTTCTCATTGTTAACTATGCATACCTTCATTTAATCCACTTGTTTCTTTGTATGTGTATTCTATGTTTTGTTTTTTAATTTTTTTAATGTTTACTTATCTTAGAGAGAAACAGAGCATGAGCAGAGGAAGGGCAGAGAGAAAGGGAGACACAGAATCTGAAGCAGGCTGCAGGCTCTGAGCTGTCAGCACAGAGCCCAATGCAGGGCTTGAACCCATGAACTGCAAGATCATGACCAGAGCTGAAGTCAGAGGCTTAACCAACTGAGCCACCCAGGAGCCCCTGTTTTAACTTTTTAAAATACATTTTTAGTTGAAGTATAGTTGACATTCAATATAATATATATTAGTTTAGGTGTGGAACATAGTGATTCATTAGTACACATAGTGTACATAGTGTATGTACAGTGCTCAAAGTGTAGTTACCATCTGTCACCATACAAAGCTATTAAAATACTATTGACTACATTCCCTGTGCTCTACTTTATATCCGTGTGACTTATTTATTTTATAATTGGAGGATTGTACCTCTTAACCCCCTTGAACCCTTTGATCCCTTTGT
Source organism: Neofelis nebulosa (assembly GCF_028018385.1). Classification (NCBI taxonomy): domain Eukaryota; kingdom Metazoa; phylum Chordata; class Mammalia; order Carnivora; family Felidae; genus Neofelis; species Neofelis nebulosa. Next base: position 33,716,706 of record NC_080794.1, on the reverse strand, counting down.
TTTTAATGCACCACCTGTCTCAGATTCCAGAGCCACTCTGGCTCATTGTCTCCAGAAAGGTAAGGGACTTTTCACCACATATCCTGTTTTCAACTACTGTAGTTAGTACCTCTGACTTTCAGAGTCTTATGTTTTACTAACTGAGCTAGCAGGGCTACTTGACTTTAAAGGTATTTTTGCTACTTCCATTCCCTGAGTCTGAAGCACAAATTAGCTTGTTTTTCATTGGCTTTTCTCTTAAGCTCCTGTTTCAGTTTAAGCTTCCTGAATCAGTTAACCACCCTACTACTAACCAGCCTACAGTTAACCATCTACTTTTCATATTTTGAAATATTATCATCTCTTTAGTGATATTAAAACCCTTCCCTGTTTTTTCTATTCTCTTTTATCTTGTGGGTTTATGCCCATTTTAATCCTTTATTCACGTTTAGAGGGATTTCAGGAGGAAGAGATATTAACATGTTATTCGGTCTGTCCTGTTCTAAAAGGACTTTCTGAACTTAAACACGGAATAGGACATCACAAAGGAAAAAGGCTGATTTGACCACTGGAAAAAACTGTGACATTTATGTATAATAAAAACAAGATTATTAAGAAGTATATAGCAGACTGGGATATATATATATAACAGATATGACATAGGATAATACTCATAGTATATGAAGAATTCAAATACAAATATATATAAGAAGACACTAGCTCCAAAAGGTAAATGGGCCAAGTATACAAAGAGGCATTTCACAAACACACACAAATCCCTAATTTTCAGTATCACTAGTAGACAAAAATACATACTAAACAAGTTTGCATTTTTTAACTCCTATAGAAATATGTGTCTGTGTGTGTGTACAGATGAAAATGGGGAAAGATAGCCATTTTCTTGGACTACAAATGTCAGTGTAAATTGGAATAGGTATGGAGGAAAACAGTTTGGGGTTATGCTTAAGTATCATTTGAGTTTGAAATTCTTCTTACAAATTAGAATTTCTCCTAAACAAACATTCCAAACTGTGCAGAAATGATACACATCATATTTGGAATATCACTAACTAGTTGGAATAACTAACACTGATAGTGCCTTTACTGTGTGCTGCAGGAACCGGGCTACAAGTATTCTACATACATTAATCTCATCCTCACAACAACCTTATGAGATAAATACTGTTTTTGTCTTTGAAAACATTGAGGCCAGATAGTGAATGAACAGGTGTGGAGCCCCAAATCCGATAAAAAATGTTTTTCTCTTTAACTGTCATGCTCACAGAATTTTCTGCTACTATATGTTGCTTCTCTAAAGATGAGGGGAAATAAGCATTGTTTTTGATGTTTTAATAATATAAAATCCAACTGTAGTAAAATAGCTAACTTTGCAGACCGTGGTACTTTTATGAGTGATATGCAGCCATTAAAAATGTTTTAGAAGAATATTTAATGATAAAATACTTGTAATTAGAAGAATGAGAAGGCCTTAAGTATAATGTTTTTAAATTATTTTTTTGAATTTACAGTTGATGAAAATATGTAAAAAAATTTTTTTAATCATTGTGAATGATTGGATTACATGCATTTATTTTCTTTTTGCCTTTTAAATCTTTGAAATTTTGAATATGTATAATTAAGTCAGATTAAGTGTTCTAGTAATCATTTCATTTATTAATTTAATGATGTAGAAATGCTCATATTTCTGGGAGAAAAAGCCACTTGTGATTTTAGCAAGGTCTTAATTTTGTCTTAGAAAATATATTGATGGAAATAATGTAGAAATACTAACACTGATATTATCCCAGGGAGATATGCTTGAGAATAAGCTTTTTCTTGTTATTCATTACTCTGTGTCTTCAAAATTTTCTACTACAAGTGTATGTTTTTGTCATCAGAAATAATGTAATATTTTAACTTGGAAAATAGTCTTTACTTTTTTTTTTCTTTTATTTTTAGACATTTGAAGATAGTGATTTGTTCCATTTGATTGGTGTTATCTGTGGATTAGCAATTTATAATTTTACTATTGTGGACCTCCATTTTCCTTTGGCTTTGTATAAGAAACTGCTGAAAAAGAAGCCATCCTTGGATGATTTGAAGGAACTAGTGCCTGATGTTGGGAGGTTAGTTGTAAAAAGTGACAAAGATGGAGTATAGGTAATAGAGAATGAGAAATGTACAGAAAGCTTTCCTTTTAGGAATAATTGTATTTTGTGCTTGTTGAATTTCCAAAATAAACAAAAACCCTTCTCATATTGGAGAACTCATTGTGTTACCCAGATCAAAATTTTCTACTGAAAGACTTCTGTGTATAAAACCATTCCCTAAATTTTTAGTAATTTAACAATATTTTACAAATATCAGATAATAAACTTAGGAAGGCAATGTTTCCTGAGAATAGTTAAATGATTTACTTGGACTTCTGATTACTTTCATTCCTAGCTGGAATACGTAAAGTTTCTTATTTATTACAGAAAATGGAATAAAAATTGTATATGAAGAAGAACAAATGTTAAAAATGGATGGACACATGGCCTTTGTATTTAGAAGAGATAAAAACCTTAGAGTGATTTATTTGTTCCTTCAAAATTGTTCATTAGCTTGCCATTACACATCTACCATTCTGAAACAAATACAAGAGTACAGATTCATAAAAGGATTTTATCAAGAATGAATGAGAAATATATATTTATCCATAAGCAAAATAGTCAAAATACTCAGTAATGTTTTACCTCAAAGAAAAATGTATATTGTTTTGCAGAAGCATGCAACAATTACTGGATTATCCAGAAGATGATGTCGAGGAAACATTTTGTCTTAATTTTACGGTAAGATGGAAAGACCTAGAATAACCTGATTATTCTTCATCCCTGCCTTATGGTTTTTGTTTTTTTTATGTTGACGAGTGGAATTCTTAACCCTTTAGCTAACATTTATTGAGCATTAACTGTTTGCTAGTCATAGTACGTACATTATTTCATTTAATCCTCATAACAGTCCTATGAGATTGGTATTATTATCCTTATTTTACGGATGAAGAAAACTGAAAACAGTCATTACATGTCAGAAATAATATTTATACCCAGGTCTGTGACTTCAGAGCCTAGTGTTTTATCATTATGTTAAAGATCTTTACAAATACAAGAAGACCTCTTTATTCAAGTATTCATTTTTGAGTCTGCAGTTAATTACAAGAATCTTTAGAGAAGCAAAAGTTACTGTACATTAGAAAATTCAGTAATGAACTTACCACTTAAAAGATTAATTCCTACTCAGACATCCCTTTCTGCTTACATTAATATTTGTCCTTGCCTATACTGTTGAATGACATACCACAGTGCAAATGCAAATACGTTGGAATGATATTTAGAAAAAGAAATTGCAAATCTTACCAAAGATACAGAATTTTGTTAATTTAGTGAAAGGGATGTTGAATAACTTATCCATCCACATGCAAAGCCCTTGACAAACAAGGATCTGGCAGAAGTAGACCAGTTGACAATTAAAGATGAGAAAATCAGCAAGGATTGTGAGAAAGCACTCCAGAATGGAATGGTTTAAATGTTGTTAATTAGACTCTTGTGAAAATGGTAAAGCCTTTGGTCTTCTTTCTGTTTTTAAAAACTTTGTGTATTTGTTTTCCCCCCAAATAGTCCCCTTTATGATCTCGTGGTCAAATCTGACAGATACTATATTCTCCTATCCCACAATTTTCCAAAAAAATGATGTGCCCCGGTCAAAAAAGTTTACCCATTTCTTGATCATTTTAAGAATTGGCACATAGTACAATTTTAAGAAAATTTGGCTAAAATGAAATAAGTGAATTTATTTTAATAAATAATGGTTGAATGGTTGGTTTCCCAGTGGTTTGATTCTTTAATTCAATTTCATTTATAAGAGAATCAATTATCTTTGAATTTTTATTGATTATCTCAATGGACTGAAACTTCGGGTTCCAAGCAATATAATTTCTAATTTATCAATGCCAAGTTTGTGAATGCTTTAGTATATTCAAGAACTATGGTAATTTAAACATTCCTTCCCACTGCCATTTTTTTTCCAGAAATTTTCAGTGAGTCTTTATTGCTTGCATAATAATAGCTTTAGAATGGGCTTCAGAGTCTTATTTGTAATCTGGCTTTCTTTGTAACTTACACTATATTCCTCCATTAATAGCAAGTTTTATCATGTCACACAGTATTCTCTCATGTACCTTATCTTCCTGTTTTTTAGGGCCATATGTTTTCAGAATTTGATATTTACTGTCATATGTATCCTGTCCAGTCTCTATGCTCAGTCAGAAATTCCATCCCCTCTCAATCTTTGAGGGCCCTACTCATCCTTCTAGGTGCTTTTCAAAGGATATTTCTTCCTCAAGGTCTTTCATACTTCCTCCAGTTAGAGAGTGTTCTTTCCTCTGTGGTTTGATAGCATTTTGTTCATGTCTCTATTCAGCATTTATTTTAAGAAGTTGCTTATATAACACATTTCTCCTCCTTAACTAGATAGTAAATTCCACAGCAGGGATTTATTCATCTCTTATCATCTCAACCCCACCGTAATGTTTTATAGATAGCAGGTACTAAAAAAAAAAATGTTTTCATAGAAGAGGATAATCCAAAAAGAGGGAATAGAAGGAGAAAAGATACAAAGGTGGGAATGGTAATACTTATAGGAAAATTAGCAGACTAGTAAAGCAAATAAAAAGTTTCAAAATAACCAGCTATCTTTATAAACCAAATCGTGCATACTGGAAAAACCATGTATGATCAAGAATGCAAACAAGACAGGAATATAAGAGTAGGAGCTGTCAAGTGAGAAGAATGCATGGCAGGTCTAGGCTGCATACATCTGGACCACCTGTATTCTGTTATATGTGCAAGGAAAACATCCTTTCTGATATTTTACTCCTGTAGTGATTGTTCTAAAGTCTTACACATAATAAATACTCCATTTCCTGTTCTTAACTAACCAAACATTTGGTAATTTGTAGTTAGTCACAGTAGGATTTGACACTACTACAGAGGATGAAAACTTCTAGTGTGGCTTTATTTAGAATTCACAAATAAGCTTATGGTAGTCACAGAATTTTACCTCAGCTTTATTCTTATATTTAATGAGAGAAAGGTAGACTATAATAATAGGTTATTAAAATCTAATAAGTTTTGAGTCTGACATTGACTTTTTTTAAAAATTTAAATTAATAGATCACAGTTGAAAACTTTGGTGCAACAGAAGTGAAAGAGCTGGTTCTAAATGGTGCAGACACAGCTGTTAACAAACAAAATCGGTAAGTGAATTATAGCAGCATCAGTGGTAGTAATAACTTTCCGTAGGCATTTTCTTCTGTATATAGAAACCTGTCACAGTCTTAAGTTTTTACTCAGGTAAAACTTACTTTTTGAATGGTTAGTAAGGAAGTAACTGCCTTTTGTTCCTGAAATCTCTTTAAGACATTAATAAAGAGATAAAAGATCATAACCAAAACAAAGAGAAGGGAGAGGAGACAACAGAAACCCATTTTTGGAAGCTAGAGAACAGGAGTAACTAACTAACTGGTCAACCAGAGAAAGTTGCAACATAGGAAGGAGTCAAGAAGGCAGACAATTTTTATATTGCTTAACTGCGGCTCAGGCATTGAGAATAAAAATGTTAGAAAGTATATTGGGCTTAGGGGAATGCTGGAAATAGAAAGATTGCTGTTATAAAAAGCAGTTAAAAACCCATTTACCCATTTTCATTAGCACTACAATAGCCTGGCAACTTCCCTTTCTGGTCTAGGCAGAAGATTGGAAATTTACCTTCTGGAGAGATTGAACTAAAGGGACTTTGGATATTTTGAAGGGCGGGGGAGGCGCTGGGGGAAAGGGATACTTTAGATTTGAGTACAGTTAGGCACAACCAAGGGTAAGAGGCATACTGAAAACAAGTAGATTGAGTCTGCAGTTCCCCCTCTTTGGCACTGTGTGCTGGAGGATTCTTTGGGTAAACTGCCTCACTTTTAAGTATGAGTAGATAGCCAAAGATCGATGGACGTTTAAGGAAAAACCAAAAGCCGTCGAATGCCAAGGAAACAGAAGCAATGCAGGATGAAGAAGAAAACTTCAAAAGAAAATGAAATCAGTATTCTTAAAATGATATAGATTAAAAATTACTGACTTAAAATTCAAAAAAGTTGAATTAAAAATTGAAAAAAAAAAATCACTGAAAGACATTTGTCAAATAAATGGTACCAAAAAACTTGCCAGAACAGAATGGCATGCTTTCTTAAAAGTCATGCCTTTAAAAATTGAAAGCATGGAAAGTTAAAAAAAAAAAAAAAAAAAAAAAAAAGACATACTAAGGCAAAAGAGAATTTTCAAAATCCTAGGAGAATAAAGATTCCTAAAACCTTCCAGGAAAAAAAAATATACTGACCATATACAAAAAAGAACCAGAATAACCTCGAACTTTTCTAAAGAATGACACTGAAGCTGGGAGATCAAAATTCTGGGGAAAGATGATTTTTTAACTTAGAATTTTGTATCAGAACTGTCAAGTATGTGCATGTATATAAAAACATCTCCAGGCATCCAGAGTCTCAGAGAATCTACTTCCAGTGCATTTTTCTCAGGAAGTTACAGGAGGATGTGTTCTACCAAAACAAGGAATTAAACCAAGAAAGAGAAAGACACGGGATCAAAAAAAAAAAAAAAAAAAAAATACAATCCAATCTAGAAGAGAGGCAGAGGATTTCTTCTGCAGGAACAGCAGTGTGCAGAAGGTTTAGGAAAAAGCAGCCGATGTGGGTTAGATCAAGAAGATGGAGGCTCCAGGAGGGCTGTCTCCAGGAGAAAAATGCAGCTTTTGCTCCCTTACATAGTTGAATGAATCTAAAGAGATTGACATTTCTGTTAAAGTGAGGGATGAAGTAGCAAATTAAGGGAAGCAAAAGTTGTGTTGTTTTTTTTTTAAATTTTTTAATGTTTGTTTATATTTGAGAGAGAGAAACAGAGGCAAGAGGGAGAGAGCAGAGAGAGAGAGAGGGAGACACAGAAGCAAAAACAGGCTCCAGGTTCTAAGCTGTCAGCACAGAGTCTGACACGGGGCTTGAACCCACGGACCCATGAGATCATGACCTGAGCCGAAGTCGGACGCTTAACCGACTGAGCCACCCAGGTGCCCCAAACAAAAGTTCTTTTTAAGGAAAGGCAGGTAATAAAATATTCCAACTTAATTGTGAGCGATATTTATGATCATAAAAATGTCAACAGTGAACAGTGAGCCAAAAATTGTTATAATGGGAGCTTTAGGGGAAACAAAGTGAGAGAGGGGCAATTAAAAATAAGGTAAATCCTCACCTTCCACAATAGGTATTCAGTTCATTAGATTATATTTAAAATTGAAAATTAAGGAATAACATAACTATGTTGTTGAAATTTGAAGGTAAATATCAGAAGTAATAGCGAAAAGTTAAGTTTATTTGCCTTCAGATATCAGGAATTTCTAATGGAAAGGAACAAGACAGAGAACTGCTTTGTTCTCTTCTATGGTGTTACAATTCTTTAGACAAAGCTAGCTTATTGGCTGTTGCCAGGAGCTTTATTCAAATGGTTCTAATTCTGGTTCTGCTACTTAGTAACTGTGTAACTGTAGGTAAATTAGTCAATGTCTCCATGCCTCAGTCTCCTTTTCTGTAAAATGGGATGATAGATTGTACCTATTTCTTGGAGTTATTTTGAGGATTAAATGAGGCAATAATTTTAAGATGCTTAAAATAGTGCCTAGCACATGTACGTGCTCAGTAAATGTTGGCTGTTAGGATTATTACTATTTGACATTTAAAACTGTGTGTATGTCTTACTTTGATAAAAATAAACTGTTTTTAAAATAATGTGAAAATATTTAGGTCTTTCTAATTATCCTTTCTTTAAAAAAATCTTGGTTTTGAAAACTGTGATTTAGAAAGGTTTTTAGCCTACTATTAAAGTATTATGTTAAGTTTTTTAATTTAGTTAATAATTTAAAGAATTTTTATCTTTGTACTACCAATGCTAGATAAAGTGTTGAAGATAAAAATATTAGCACATAAAGCAATTTAGCCTTTTGTGCTTAAAGCAGATAAATTTCTAATACAGATAAATTTCACTTTCTAATTAGACGAATTATAAAATTATGCATTACAAAATTATCTGCCTCTTTTCATCAGAACCTAATAGCATATGTTATTGATTTTTCCTTAGGCCCACCCAATTTTATATTGACCCCTGTAACCTTCTTTTTTCTGTTTATAAATTCACTTTGAAATTATTTTATAATTGCTAAGAAGATTATCTATAGATAACTAAATTTGCCAGTATCCCAGAATTATCCTTTTGAATTTGGAGGACTGGAATATAAAATATTGAAATACCCCTAGTACCCATTCTCATAATTTGTTTGACCAGATAACAGTTGCATAAAATAATTGTGGCTAACAGAACAAATTGAATAAAACTATAGTGCTAATTCCTGGGTAAAGGGACTTTTGTTTGTTTATAGTTTACTTTAGTATCATAACAGGCAGGAAAAGACATCAGAAGTGTTTGTTATATATATGTGTGTGTACTTATATGTATATGCACATACTTCTGAACAGAAATGGCACTTGTAATCTTTTAATGAAGTGCTTAATAACCCTTTGAGGTATTTATTCATTCATTTATTTCTAAGAGAGAGAGCATGCAGTGAGCAGGGGGAGAGGCAGAGGGAGAGAGGATCTTAACCAAGCTCCATGCCCAGTGCAGAGCCGATCTCATGACCCGAGCCAAAATCAAGAGTCACTCACTTAACTGACTGAACCACCAGGAGTCCCTGAGATACTTAGTTTTTAAAATAAATTTTGTTGGGGTGCCTAGCTGGCTTCATCAGTAGACCATGTGACTCTTAATCTTAAAGTCGTGAGTTGAAGCCCCACATTGGGTATAGAGCCTACTTAAAAAAAAATAAAAATGTGTTTTCAGATTCCTTGAAACCCAACGAAAAATAGGTAGACTGTTGTCTGTCAAATAGTCTGTATCCCAAAGCTCTCATTTTTTCATCACCTGGTATTTTTAACAGATGACTCTTTTTAGGGATGCATTTGAAGTGGTGCATATAAATCTCAATAATCTGTGAATATTTAAAAATTATTTTGATAGACATTTGTGTCCCTTTAGGAAATGACATCATTTCACCTTGGAATAGCCTACCTAATTAGGCTATGAATGATAGATGAAGTCTGCATGCCTCCTAGATAATAGTGGATTTTTATACAGAAAGAATAATAAATTTCTCTATAAAGACTTTGTCCACTTAGGGGTGCCTGGGTGGCTCAGTCGGTTAAATGTCCAACTTCGGCTCAGGTCATGATCTTGTAGTTCGTGGGTTTGAGCCCTGTGTCAGGCTCTATGCTGACAGCTCCGAGCCTGGAATCTGTTTCAGATTTCAGATTCTGTGTCTCCCTCTTGCTTTCTGCCCCTCCCCCGCTCATGCTCTCGCTCACTCGCTCTCTCTCTCTCTTGCTCTCTCTCAAAAATAAACATTAAAAAAAAAAAAAGGCTTTGTCCACTTAGAATCCTGCTCATACTTTCTCAGTTTTATAGCTAAGTAGCAAAAAGTACACGAGATCAAACTTTTAATAAGACTGCATATCTGTTCTCCATAAAAAAATATTTTTATATTCTGTGTCATGTGTGCCTTTTCATTTCTAGGCAAGAGTTTGTTGATGCTTATGTGGATTACATATTCAATAAATCAGTGGCTTCCTTGTTTGATGCTTTTCATGCGGGCTTTCACAAGGTCTGTGGAGGAAAGGTCCTTCAGCTCTTCCAGCCAAATGAACTACAAGCAATGGTTATTGGAAATACAAATTATGATTGGAAGGAACTGGAAAAGGTAAGGGAAAACAAATCAATGAAATTGTCTCAATGGAAAGGCAAAAGGAAAATGTGGTTTATTGATAGAAAAATTGCCCTCTTGTTTATTGTTTTCCATTTTACACTATTTATTAGTCATATTTATAGGAAAGTACTATATACTTCCTATTCCACAATGAATGAATTTAGTTGTATACGAATTAGATACCATTTTTGTATTTGTGGTATTGGTAGTTTTCTTATGGAAAAATGTCATTTATGACAGAGGTCAGATAGAAGTCCCAGCTAAAACTGAGTTTTCATTCTGCCCAATCATAAAACCATTATGAAAAACATTCACATTACTTAACACCTTTGTTTATTTTTTTTTTCTGCTTACTCTCTGCTAAATTTTTTTAGCAGAGAATAAATAATATTTATGATCTCCATTATTAGTGTTAGCCAATAAAGGGATCTTTGGGGAGAAGATTGGGAATTTTTAAACAACTTTTTTCTTTTCTTTCTCTATACCAATCATTCTCAGATATTTCTTCAGATAAACATTGAATAAAAAGTGCTAGGTTAGATCAGCTTTGAGAAAGATATATTCAAGTTTGACCTATAAAATTTTCCGTCTTTGTAATCCAACTCTGATACAGTTTTTTGCATTAATAGTTTAATACTGTGTACCCATTAAGTTAGCTAACAAGTCTAACAAGGATACAAAGCATTGGTAACTTTCATGCATTGCTGGTAGGAATACAGATTGTATAGCTACTTTGGAAAGAGTTTGGCATTTTCTTGCAGGGTTAAATATGCACTTACTACATCACCTAGCAGTTCTACCCTAAGGTATTAAGTTACATTCACACAAAATCTGTAAATAAGAGGGTATGGGATGTAATTGTTTAATGAGTACAGAGTTTCAGCTTAGCAAAATGAACAGTTCTGGAGATGCATGGTGGTAATGGTTGGGTAGCCGTATGAATGAACTTAGTACCACCAAACTGTACACTTAAAATGGGTTAAGATGGTAAACTTTCTTATAGGTATTTGACCACAGTTTTTTTTAATTATGTTTTTAAAACTCTGCAAACATATCAAAAACTAGAAACAGCCCAGATGTCCTTCAGTGGGTGAATGGATAAAGCAACCTGGAGTACATCCATACAGTAGGGTACTACTGAACAATAAAAAGGGATGCACTACTGATAACGTGCAACAACTGGGATGACTCTTAGATCCTTATGCAGAGTGAAGAAGCCAGTCTCAAGGATTACATACCATATGATTCCATGCATGTGACATTTTTGAAAAGGCAAAACTATGGTGAACTGGATATATGACTGTAGAGAGTAGCGCAGGAGAGTTCTTGGGGTGACGGAAGTGTTCAGTATCCTGATTGTGGCAGTAGGTACACAAGTCTATCCATAGAACTATACCCACACTGGAAAAAAGTCAATTTTACTGTGTATTAATTTAGGGAATAAATTTTTTAATTTAAAGAATAATTAGGACTTCTGGTTGAACATACTACAGTAAACACGTTTGCTCCTTTCCAAAATCTCACTAGAATAATAATAAAGGAATAAAAATAGGAATACACAGACAGAAAAAAATATAAAAGTACCATGAACAAGACAAAATAATTTTGGAAGATGGAAAATATGTGGATGAGTTGATGAGTGACTAGAGCAAAGAAATTTGAATTGTAAGCCTCCTGAGGGACAGAGGTTTTAAGAGACAACTCATTTCACACCATAGAAATTTTAAAAGGCTCAGGAATTGGTACATGGTCTTGCTGTAGTGGCAGATTGTGTGGTTAGGCTAAAAGCAATAGAGTACTTCAAAGCTAAGTTAAAGAATTGTAGACCCCTCAGCTTCTCTGTCCTACCCAGGAGACAAGTCTAGAGAAGACCACAGAATCTGGGAAACCAGGTGGCACTGAGGAAAGTTGGTAGGCAAGTTTATATTCTCCAGGAAAGAGATTAAAAATTTATTTTTTGGGGTAAATTGATCTGCTAAAGAGAAGAAAGCTGTACGGATTTTAAGGAGACCCCAGTAGAAATGGACTCCACCTCCAGTCATCCTAAAATAAAAATGATGTAATGGCCTCCAGTCACACTTAGCATCCCACACAGTTTGTCCTTTTTTCCCATCTCCTATGGTTCTTCCTCTCACTCACATTGCTTCAGTCTTTATGGCCTCTTTGCTGAACCAGTCTTGAGGGCTTTCTATTTAGCTATTCCCTGTGCCTGGAACTCTTTTTCACCTATATCATTCCAAATGCTTCTTGCTCTTACTTCCTTTATGTCTTTATACCTTCTCAGAGACTTTTACTGGCTAACTTACCTAAAATTGGATATGTGCACACACACCCCCACTCCCACACCCTGTCACCCTTCCCTGCTTTATTTTCTCTTTGAATTTGACAATATAAATTTTACTTAATGGTCTTTACTGTCTGTTGCTGTTTTCCCCCACAACAATGTAAGCACCATGAAGCAGGGTTTTTGTTTCTGTCTTCACTGCTATATTCCCAGAGCCTAGAAGAGCAGTCAGTAAATACTTAAAACCATGTCTGAAGATATAATTGATAGAAATAATCATTTAGTAAGATGGCTTTTTTTTTTTTTTAGTATATTTTAGTGTACTTAATATGCTTGGTTTCTTCCATTGTATACCTGATTCATTATAATTTCAGTGACTAGGATTTGTGACTTTAAATGCTCTTTCTTCATCAGGACTGTGTACACACTCCCCAGAACCATTTAGAGGTTTTTTAATTAAAAAGAAAGATAAAAAACTTTAACCATGTTCCTTTCATTCCCCACTAACATGCTCATAGTCTATAATTCATACTCAATCCATTAATTGATTGCTAGAATTTCAGCCATTTTTTCCAGACCTGTTTATAAGTAAATAGAAAGTATTGTGTAGATTTCAAGAGTTCAGTCATTGAGATAACCATGGCTACAAATAGAGCCCAAAATTTAAGACCATTAGTAAATACTTGTTGAGCCCCTATGGATACCTAATACTATGCAAGAGATTAGGGAGATATCAGTAAATAAGGTTGAGACATGGTCTTTGCCCTATAATAAGGAAAGTGGACATTAACTTTGTTGAATACTAAGGAAGAGAGTTCAGTGAATGGTATATAAAGAGGAACTTAACCTAGGCTGTACAAATCTGGGAAAGCATCTCAGTAGATGGTAGTAAGGTACTCTACAAGGTAAGTAAGGACTTGGTTCACTGCAGTTTCCCCAAGACTCCAAATTTTGACTGAAACTCTCTCTATATGTTGAATGAATCACTGAGTGAATTTGGTGACATTTAATCTGAGTCCTAAAGGATAAATAGAAATTAGCCTGATGAACAAATAAAAAAAGGAGGATGTGTCTAAGTGGTCTAGGCTGAGGGAACAGTGTGTCCAAAGGCCCTGATGCTGGAAGATTCTTGTTAAAAACTAAAAGGCCCTGATGCTGGAAGATTCTTGTTAAGAACTAAAAGTTAAGGCCAATTGTGGCTGAATTTTAAAGAACACTTTACAGTGTAATATTCCCTCTCCCCTCCCTACCCCCTTTTCTGTTAGTGCTAGTATTTTTTTTTTTTTTTTTTTTTTTTTTTTTTTTTTTTTTTTTTTTTTTTTGAGAGAGAGAGTGAAAGAGAGAGAGAAAACACTAGCAGGGGAGGGGCAGAGGGAGAGGGAAAAAGAGAGAGTCCCAAGCAGGCTCTGCTTTGTCAGTGCAGAGCCTGATGAAGGGCTTGATCCCATGAACTGTGAGATCATGACCTGAGTCTAAATCAAGAGTCAGACACTCAGTCCTTTAAGCCACCCAGAGTTTCCAGTGCTAGTATTTTTTTTTTAAGGAGAAGTGTATTAGCTCTGTTGGTACAAATGACCCCAAAATTCAGTGGCGTAAAAGTAACAGTGAACATTTATTTTCTCACATATTTTCAGTGGGTCAGGAATTCAGAGTGGCTTTAACTGGGTAGTTTTAGCTTAGGCATCTCTCATGAGGTTTTCATGCAGTTAAGATACTGATTGGTGCTTTAGTCATCTGAAGGCTTGATTAAGGATAGATTCCCTTCCAAGATGGTGCACTCATAAGACCATTGGCTAAAAGCCTAGTGTCTCACCATGAAGACCATTCCATGGTGCTCTTTGAGTATCCTCATGACACCTGGCTCTCCCCACAGTGAATGATCAAAAAGAGATTGCAGCCACAGAGTTTATGATCCAGCCTCAGAAGGCATGTATATCTCATACCTGCAGTATCCTAATGATTATACAGTCAGGCCCATACACTGTGAGAGGGGACTGCACAAGCGCATGAAGAACAGGAGGCACAGAGATCATTGGGAGCCATCGTGGAAACTGACTACCACAGAAAATTATTGTCCTTAGTACTTTTTTTTTTTTTTAAGTAAAGATAGAATGTAAAGTAAGTGATTTCTGTTCATGAATATAGGAAGAGAATTTTATAATTATCACAGATAACTAATTCTTTGTTGAACTTTAATGCATTAACATTTTAGTAATTCTAGTTTATCCTTTAGATATTTACTTTTGAAGATAATACAACCCTGTTGTATTCTTTGAAGTGGTGGGGAGACATTTCTGCTGATTGGAACATTTTCTTGCCTTTCCCTAGAACTAACAGTTCCAAATTGCAAAATGCCTGGGAAATAGTAGGTAATCAGCTGAATTGCATGAGTTTCAAAATCCTGGACAGTGTTAGCTTTTGTGCTAATAAGAAGGCCAGTCTGTTAGATTCAAGACAAAACTAACATCCTTTAATATTAATGAAGGATTATGTTGTTTTTAGAATACAGAATACAAAGGGGAGTATTGGGCAGAACATCCAACGATAAAAATATTTTGGGAAGTATTTCATGAATTGCCGTTGGAAAAGAAAAAACAATTTCTGTGTAAGTATTTCTAACTAGTCCTATGTTTTATAGGAAATAGAATTCACAAACATTTTCATAGATTAACTGATTGACTTTGTTGGATAAAGTTTTTCCTTTTAGTAGTATTGCAGGGTACTGCTTTTAATTTTCAATTAGAGTAAATTTTTGACCTGCATTCTTCATTACATGTCTTTTCTTATTTTGAAAGCTACATTCAGTTTGCCTCCAAAATAGAATTAGTTCTTTCAAATGAAAAACTATAAATAATTACAGTAAACTGGGGCTGTAATTCCTTTTAGAATTTCTAAAAGGTTTCTAGAGGATAGCTTTTTTTTTTTTTTCATTCAGTCTTTTTTTTTGCTTACGCGTCAAAACTTTGGGAATTCTGTAGAAAATAGAACTTTGCCAGGATGTAGTACTTTTTAATACCTAAGCTCTGTTTATTTTACATGTGTTAAATTTCTATTCTAATTGAAATTTGTATTCCCTTTGATACTCCTGCTATTGCCAGGAATATTTTGTCAATCTCTTTTTTGATAGTTGTAATGAGAATCTTGGTAAAATTATTTTGTATATTTTAAGGATGACAGGCTGTTCTCAAGTGACTTGAGTTTCAAGTTTATTTATTTAGAGAGAACACAAGTTGGGGAGGAACAAAGAGTGAGGGGGAGAGAGAGAATCCCAAGCAGGCTCCTCTCTGAGCATGATGCAGGGCTTGAACTCACAAACCGTGAGATCCTGACCTGAGCCAAAACCGAGAGTAGGATGCTTAACCAACTGAGCCACCCAGGGTGCCCCAAGATTACACTCTTTCTTAAAATATTTATTTTTGAGAGCATGCACAAGCGGGGATGGGGCAGAGAGGGGGGGGTGGATAGAGGATCCAAAGCAGGCTCTGCACTGACAGCGGAGAACCTGACGTGGGGTTCAAAGTGATGAACCGTGAGATCATGATCTGAGCCAAAGTCAGATGCTTAACTGCACCACCCAGGTGCCCCAAGATTACATTTTTAAAGAAAAAATATTGTATGGATATGTAATACGTAGGTCTCAAAAATCATGCTATCATAAATTCTGGAGATAGGCTTCTACATTAGAGCAAATGTTAATTAATGTAAAGGTTTGCCGTGGTGACTGTACCAAATAACTTAGTACTCTATATTATAGTTTTGATAAAAGTGGTTGGCTGAATGATTTTTTTCTTGGTAGTATTTTTGACAGGTAGTGATCGCATTCCTATTCTTGGTATGAAGAGTCTAAAACTAGTCATCCAGTCAACAGGAGGTGGTGAGGAATATCTCCCAGTTTCCCATACCTGTTTTAATCTTCTGGATCTTCCAAAATATACAGAAAAGGAAACTCTACGCTCTAAACTGATTCAAGCAATTGATCATAATGAAGGCTTCAGTTTAATATAACTTTGGAAATAGAACTGATCAGTTTATTGCAAAAGCATTAAACTATTTGTGTTTTTCTTGTGGTGATGAGTTCAACAAGGTGACAAGAGGTACTATTATAATTCTTGCAAAATGTTCAGTGCTATGAGTATTCATGAAAGCCAAAAAAATATTAAAAGGAATATGAACAAACTGTTAATATTAAGCTTATTGTACAGAACCATGGATTTTTTTTTGCCATCTTCCAATAAACATACAAGTATTGTGAATACATCAAAGTTTTACTAACATGAATTTTAAGGGTTTGCATATTTCACAAATGATCTGGTGTGTGAGTGCATGGGTATGTTGCTTAATTTTTCTTCAATCACTGAGTGAAAAACCTTTACCTTTGGCCTGCAATAGTCATTCAATTATTTTTTCATTTTGTAAATAATGTTAAGTTTTGTAATAAAATAGTTATGTTCTGATACCAGTACAGTTTCTATGGTTGTAATTGAACTGAGCTGACTTTTAAAAGGATTAACAATTATGATTAAATCTTATTCTGATAATCTATAAAAGCAAAAAATTAGCATGATGAAACACAATCTTTGCTTTTTAACTAGAATAAATGTCCTTGTGCAAAACTAAATTACAGATAGGAGTTATCTAAATAACTTGTAGTTCTTTCCTTTTGTGAATCTGGAGATGCTACTGATAAAGGGCAGCTTAATCAGGAAGTTTAATAAATATTTAGTATTGGAGGAACTTTGTCCTGCAGTTGCCAGGAATAGAACCTGGCTACTTTGAGAACCAACCACCGGCTTATAGCTTGCAGAACTTTTGATGCTACAGGTTGGTATTTAGTCAGAATTTTCAGTGCTTTAGAACTCTCCTTGAATTTTTAGAAGCAGATCTTAACACAGTTTTATGGTGCTGATGCTTAGTTATCTCCTGTGATTAACTGTAACAGTGAGTTGATGCAACAACACATGTGACTTTCTGCTCTAATGCAAATATTTATTTTTTAAATTTATTTTAAAAAATGCCGTGAAAATTGTTTAAGTAATAAAGATTTATTGGTTTAATATTTAACCTTTCAGTGGTTCTCATAACATTCAAAATGTCTCAGGGAAGAGTCTTAAATTTTGGATTGTTACCATACCCATACAAAATTGTCTATTTCACAGAGGTCTCCAATTTTCTTAGCTGTAACTCCAAAACCCAAAACAACTCTGAAAAAAAATTACATATCTCATTTTGCAGCAAAACTTGATTTGAATTGTTGAGGCTATTATTTATGGTATTAAATGAGACTGTATATTTTACTATGGTGATGTTAATAGATTTGATTTTAATGTGTTTGATCTTAGGTACTGCCTCAGACCCTGTGGAGTGCTTTAAAAAATTCTTTAACATTCATAATTCCAAAATGCAAATGAGTCCAAGGGTTTTGGAGAAGGGATTGTGGACCTGTACTTTTCAGTTTAACTTAAAAACGTCTACTGTTGAGCCATAGGTGTCTTTTTACAGATGGAAGCCCTTGAACAGCATTCTCATACATGATAATTTAGCTCAAAGTAGCACTCTTCCCTGTGAAAACTCTTCCATTTCCCTGGGCATCCATTTCTATTTTTTCTTATTTATTTTGAGAGAGAGACAGAATGTGAGCCAGGCAGGGGCAGAGCTACAGGGGGACAGAGGATCCAAAGTGGTTTCGGCAGAGATCCTGATGGGGGGGCTTGAACTCACAAACCATGAGATAATGACATGAACCGAAGTCAGGTGCTTAACTGAGCCACCCGGCCACCCCCAATGTGCATCCATTTCTTGTGGGTAGTGAGTGTTCACATTGAACACACCTAAATGTGTCAGGTGATTTTTTTTCTTCAGTAACCTTTATGCTATGTAGCTGATCTGTGAAATAGTGGCCACTTTGGACTAATACAGATGGATTTCATTGAACAATATTTTAACAAGGACCTGGCTGTCATCTAGGCACCTGCACAACAGTACAAGGCTTAATTCGGGTAAGTCTGATACTCTTTTCCTTCCTGTGTTGCTGCAGACATAAATAGCATTAACAGCAAGGAGATTAATGGTAGAAAATTAAAGTACCACTTAAAAATTTTCAAATTGCTATTTGCCTTTAAAAAAATATGAGCTTTGTAGATTAGAAAGTGGGCCAATACTGAGTTCACTAAATTATAAGGATTATAATTATGGAGTTGACTAAACTTGAAAATATTTGGCCTCCGTACAGATCTATTTGTAAGAGCAATTGTTTGTAGCTCCTGTCTGGATTCAATAGTGATTTTAACCAATCGCCATTGTTCAGACTGACTGAGGTAGTAGAACCGAGATACACAATGCATGAAATAAAACCAGAATGCAGTTTTTGAAATTGGAGACTTCAGTTAAGTCCTGGCACTCTCCTAGGGTCCGCTCGTAAAAACCACTCATTAGGGTTAATTTCTACTAACAGACTTTTGGGCTTTCTTACAGTTGGTTTTTACTGCATTTAGTTTAACAAAAAGTCCTCAAAGTGTAACAGAGCAGTCTTCCCCTGAAGTGTGTGTGGCTAGTTGAGCGCAAGGGCAGATGTTCCTGTTCTCAGCCAGTTCCCAACTGCCCAGCCTCTTGGGCGCTTTAGCCATCCATATTCCTGATGGTAGTTTCCTTTACTAAGGAGTTCACCCTATTTCATTAGCTCCTTATCCTTGCCAGTATTTGCTAATTGGTGAACTCTCTCTCCAGAGAAATTGAGAATAGTCTGCTTGTTTCATAGAAGTCTACCTGCTTCCCTGTGAGGCCATCCCCCTGGAATGGAGTGTTACATGCAAAAGGGGACTTCCCTATTTGTCCTTTCTCAAGCCTTGCTATACTGTTGAATTACCTGGGGGTACTTTTTAAAAATAACACTATGCACACAGGTCTCCTTATGCCAATTAAATGTTCTAAGAGCTGATGCCCAGGTTAGGTTACGTGTGTGTGTCTTAAAAGGCCATTTGACCATTTCTCCCTATTTCTGCTAGCATCCTAGCTTAAATATTTAGACTTTGTTCATTTCTGAGGAGAGGAAAGGTTATGGTGTGCATACACACACTCCCCTTCTGGTTACAAGTCTTAAAGACTGCTTTCAAATAAAACTTCCCGAATAATGCTTAGTAGGTGGATGATATAAAACACCATTGATTGAAGGCACACCATTATTTCGGATACCATGAAGAACAATGCTAATTAAACCATCATGTGTCAATTAGGGTATTACAACCAGTGAAATATATACCACATTAACCAAGGAGACTATTGAATACAAGGCTTAAAATTAGCTTGCACTTAGCTTAAGTACTTGAAATGACCACACAACCACCTTTTAAGGTCTGAGCTACCTTCCCATTTTGTGCGTATGTAGAATCAAGTTGCTGTTTCCATATTTTTATAACATCTGAGGAGATTTTACAGGTAATTTTTCTAGTGCAAACAGGACATATCCAGGGAAGAGTACTAGTTTAAAATTCACTTTGAAAGTTTGCTGGTGAGGAAGGCAGGAGACCTGAGAGGAGGAAACTGCCTGTCAAGACTTTACTCATCACATTTTTCTAGGAGGCATGTTCCTGGCTTGACTAGTACTTTGTCCCTCAAGAACTTGAATGGACTAGTCTCCAGTCATTTTTGGTGCACACATTCCTATGTTAAGACTTGTGTTACCTGTGCTTCACAGAAAACCTGGCTTTTATAGCACATACACTCTTGAGTTCACTACATTTCCACTATTCTCTGCTGTCCCCCTATCCCAAAGTCCTGAGCCTATGTCAAGTCTTTCATCATAGGTCAAGTTCTTCTTAGGCCCTGCCTTGCCTCTCTCCCACCTTTGACCTAACAAAGGCTACTGGGCCTAGAATTGAAATATTAGTTGTGAAACTTTTGGTGGTGATGCACCAACTGCTACAACCAGCACTACCAGTGTTTGCTTCAGTATCGTTCTGGTTAGACTCTTGTAAGTTGAATGAAGAAATAAGAAAGCATCTTAACATGGCCCTCAAAACTATACAAACTCCGTAAGATTTTCAAACTTTATATCTTGAACAATGTAAGTTAACAGGAAAAAGTCAAATGACAATTTTAATAGACTTTAAAACAGTGTACAAGTATAAAACACTGGTTTTGTATTTCAAAAGTTGGAGGAAGATATCCAGTCATTCAACAGTCTACAAAACATATGCCAGTAGATTACATAAAAGACTATGTACAATATAAAAAGAGCTGAAAACAGTCTTCACTGTAAAAATAATTTAAAACAAATTTTTCAATTTAAAATATCATCTATAGCACAAACACACATCATGCAAATGGAAAACTAAATATACTGCATTCTTTAGTGTAGCCAAATAAATTCAGACTGAAACATCTTTTAGGTAGGGAAATGGCCATTCAATAAAATTTCTCTCTCTGGCAGTAATGGTCCTAGCTGGGTATTTTATGCTTAAAGAACAGCTATATTTCAAATCCTTTTTTAAAATTGTAATAAATACTAAAGCAACATAGGAATACTTTATATTTGGGAATAATGGGGGGGGGAAGGTCTGGAAAATAAATTGCTCTGTGCAATTTTACAAAGTATGAATTTTTTGAAAGGCTAGAAGCTTCTGCAGCTGAGAAAAGTTTGATCTCTAGTTTTAAGGCAGGCTAAGCTTTTAAATAAAGATGTTACAGGAACTAACTTCATTAACTATTCTGCTATTACAAGTTACATCATGTTCATCTTCATAATACTAGGCTAGCAGTTTGGTGTCTATTACACCAAATCCTCCCAACAGGAGACATGTACTTACTGGCTGAGTTATAATTAACATCTTAGTACTTTGGAACTGTAATCAGGGGCCTGTTGCTCTCCTCATTAGTGGAAAAGAAAAGCAGCAGTCCAAAATATTACACTCTTCCCAGTTGAAGTACCATTATTATAGATTCATAAGGGCTCTGCATATTCACATCTTGGCAGTTTAATACTTGTGGGAAAGAATCAATGTAAGCTCTACCACAGTGATATGTATTTAAACAACAATGGCAAATATTCTTGAAACTAAGGGTACCCAGGCAGGCACTATTGTCTCTAAAGCAATTGAAACATTTCCAAAGCATTTATTTGTTTTTCAGATTAGTTTTAGGAGCCAATATAGACATTACTACATGTCCACAGGAAGTACAAAAGCCATCTTCATTTCAACAATACAATATTCCTGAAATTCTTAGCACCAAGTCTTACTTTAAAAAGCAAAGACAACTGAGTGCTCTCCCACATATTGTTGACTTCCTTCTACACACACTGCATGTTATGAGATTTTTAAAAAGTTAGCTGCCACAAGTTTTGGAAAATGCCAGTGTTTAAAAATAGGTAATTGTGCTAATAAAGAATCAAAAGTTTAGCAGAACAGACATTTGAGGAGTTCAGACTATTCAATGTTACAAATAAAAGTGTGAAAATACCATTCTTTGGTCTAGATAAGCTGTTCCCTTTACATTAATTTAACATTCCAATGGCTTTTTGAAAACTTTAAAATGTTGAAACTCACTAGGCAAGAACAAAATTATATATACATAACGGATGTATCATACAAATGAACTTTTAAAAGAAAAGTCTTGACCAACAGGTGATTAAAGATACTTAGTACCCTTCTTTTAAAAAAAGTTAGTGTTGCGTGTACAAGTACAGAAATAAGAAGTTAAAAATTACCCATGAAGAAAAAATCTTATTTTACCAGTCTATAAATATTACACCTTTCTGGTTTCCTTGCTCTGTTGAATTCACAAGTAAACATTCCTTTTGACATGCTAAAGTTCCTAATGCTGGTGGAACAATTCCTGTACCTGGACAACTATTACATTATGATTTGTTTGATGGATAGTTAATGTCTGTTGCTTCCTGTTTCATGGATATAGCTTCATTAACTGCCTCTTGATCACCTCCATCAACTCCAAATCCAGTTCCTCCAGCTCTCTCATTAACATCAGCATCGTCTTCCAAACCGTTGTAAAATTCTTCAATCTCACTTTCATCCTCCAAGTGTTCTTCTAAACTTGGACTCTGGCATGTTCCACTATCACTGTTACTGCCACAAGAACTAGAGGATAACACGTCATCTTCAGAGTCTGAATATACCTCAGCGCCATGGAAAATATAACGATTTGGTGGTAAAAACAGATACTGATTACCTGAAATATAGTAATAAAAGAGAAATGATAAATGATTCCAAGTTTTCTAACACTAACTTGGTCTGATTGTACGTTCAAGCCCTGCCTTTACCTGAGTATCATTACTAGAGGCTACTACAATAGTGGTCTTTAAAAACAAGCTAAGAGCTCAGTCTTAATTGCAAATCTTAGTTCTGCCACCCACCACTTTTGTGAACTCAGGCAGTTCTGTGCCTATGCCTCAATTTCCTTATCTAGAAAATTAAGTGATTTTCACAACTCTATCAGCTGAGTATGAATAAATTTAGAGGACGATGTTCAATAAAGCTTAATCAAACTCCTTTGAACAGATCTCATGATATTAAATATCCAGGCCAGCCTACATTACTCAATTCATGTTCACCGAATATAACTTCTCTAAAGCATGTATGCCTTCAAGGCACTTGCATTATTTTCATTTAACTTTAGATTATGAACCTAAAATTAAACGTTTTAATTCAGTAATAGCTTCACCATCTATTCAAAAGCGTAGTCTGCAGGCAATGGCATCACCTTAGAGTTTATTAGAAGTTCAACTCTCAGGCCCCACCACTCACCTACTGAACCAGTATTTATTTTTACCAGAGTCCTAGACACATTAAAGTATGAGAAACGCTGATCTAGCACTGGACATTAACCTTTCTTCTCCAACTCCCTCCCAAATTTGCATTCACAGTATAAGCTGTGACCTGGGATGGTAAGGAGAATTCCCTCCCTTTTCCTATTATAGATCCCAGGTTAAGAGCACCTCTTGGTGGGAACCTTAAACATTAATGATGAAATGTTTTCTACCACTAAATTCACAAGTAACTTTGAACTTAAGTCTGTTTCTACACATGATAAATGTCATTTATTTAATGCACCACATCCCAGACTAATTCACAAAAACCTGGCTACTAACATAGCTGAAGTGACATGTCATCTGCCAAGCATACCCAGGTTTGTCTTCAAAACAGCTTTCAAACTTTATACCCCATCATGACCCAAGTTCTCACTTTGAAACAACCTAGTATGTGTATAAGAATTCTGATCTGAGGGGCGCCTGGGTGGCGCAGTTGGTTAAGCGTCCGACTTCAGCCAGGTCACGATCTCGCGGTCCGTGAGTTCGAGCCCCGCGTCAGGCTCTGGGCTGATGGCTCGGAGCCTGGAGCCTGTTTCCGATTCTGTGTCTCCCTCTCTCTCTGCCCCTCCCCTGTTCATGCTCTGTCTCTCTCTGTCCCAAAAATAAATAAAAAACGTTGAAAAAAAATTAAAAAAAAAAAAATTCTGATCTGAACCCACAAAACTGACTTCACAGTCCACTAACATCACAAATTGGCAGTGTGAAAACCAATTATTTCCCTCTGTTTTGGGAGAAAGTATTTGTCAGTTTTCTAAGCCACTAGTATTAATTTCCATGATTGGAGGAGGGAGTACCTTTATTCTAGCTAACAGAAAAGCCCATTTGGCACTTAATATGTCTTCTAAGGGGTCCCGAGGTTGTGCACAGTTTTGGCCCATGCTTCTAAAAATGTTTCATTCTGCTCTATCCCCCAAGATGAACAGAATAATCTATTATTTCTGAACCCAAGAATCCTATACCTGTTTTTCTTATTCTTGGGAACCATCAAGACAGACTCAGTTTGCTTCATACATGCTCCTCCTTTCTCCTTTTCAATCTGACCTCACCAACAGAAATCATGGTAAACAAAAATAAATTAACTCTAGTGTGGTATGGGAGCCCAACTCTTGGTTTTGGCTCAGGTCATGATCTCATGAGCTCCAGCCCTGCATAGGGCTCTGCACTGATAGCACGGAGCCTGCTTGGGATTCTCTCCCTCCCTCTTCCTCTGCCCCTCCTCCGCTTGCTGTCTCTCTCAAAATAAAATAAATTAAAAAAAAAAAAAAGACTAGCGTGGTCATTTGTTTTTTAACAGCTGCAATTTAACAGCTGCACTCTACACCAGTTATCTTTTTTAATCCTCACAATGTTAACGTGTATGCTATTTTATTCCTATTTTACAAATGAAAAAAAAACAGGTTAAATAACTTTGCCCACAGTGAATCTGAGACAACTGGGTCTGATACCAAAGCCTGTACCTTTTAAGGCCTAAATTGGTAGGGAAAAATCTAGAGACTGCTCCAGGTTTAATTTTTGTTTCCTGGGGCAGAGAGTTTTCTGTATTTGACCCATCTGTCAAAAAGATACTCAAAGAAGGGGTGCCTGGGTGGCTCAGTACATTAAGTGTCCAACTCTTGATTTTGGCTCAGGTCAGATCTGATGGGTTCATGAGATCGAGCCCCGTGTAGAACTCTGAGCTGACAGTGTGGAGCCTGCTTGGGAGTCTCTCCTCCTCCCAGTCTCGTGCATGCTCTCAAAAAAAAAAAAAAAAAAAAAAAATACTCAAAATCTCCAGTGCAAAAGTCTTCCAGTACATAAGCAGACTTTGTATATGATACCAGTATTTACCTGAGTAAACAGAACAATTTTTCTACTTCTGATTCTTGCCACATTTGTAAATACAAGCATTCTTGTATGCTTTTTCTAATTTCTCTTGGCATATGTCCTTTACTTTTAACTCTCCACATACCATTCAAGACCAAAGTCAGAAATTAGGTTTTTTACAAAGCCTTCTATAACCTAATCCCTTCCAAGTAGCATCTATTGTTTCCTAATATCACCTACTTTTGTTTAATCAGCTTTTTTTTATAATTATACACAAACATCAATACATTGATCACTGTATATTCAGAACTTACTACAGTGTGCCTGGTATGGAAAAGGCACAAAGGCTTACTATTCAACTGAACTAAAATTCACTTATGGTAAATGATTATAACTCACAATACATTGGCCTAAAATGTCAGTTTATCCCATGGGACTTAATGTTTTAAGTTGTACAAGATTGTTACATCTAAGTGTGTGTGTGTGTGTGTGTGTATATATATATATATATATATTTACATTTATTAAATTAGGATGTTTCACCCTACTACTTGGTAAAGAGTTCCCATGAGTCAAAACAGGGTATTTCTATACACTATTTGCTAACAATGAAGTAACAGAAAGGGAAATTAAGTAATCCCATTTACAACTGCGTCAAAGACTAAACGACTAAGAAATAAGTTCAACCAAGGAGGTGAAAGACCTGTACTCTGAAAACTGGAAGACACTGATGAAAAGAAACTGAAGACAAATTTAAAGACCTCCTACGTTAATGGATTGGAATTAATATTGTTAAAATGTCCATATTATCAATAAGAATCTACAGATTCAATACAATCCCTATCAAAATACCAATAGCACTTTTTCACAGAACTGGAACAAATAATCGTAAAATGTGTGTGGAACCACAAAGACCCTGAATAGCTAAAGCAATCTCAAGAAAGAACAAAAACTGGAAGGGGGATCATGCTCCCTGATTTCAAAGTATACTACAGAGCTATAGTAATCAGAAGAGTATGGTATTTCCACAAAAATAAGACACACAAATCTATGAATAGAGAGCCCAGAAATCAACTCAGACTTAAATGGCCAATTAATGTATAACAAAGAAGGCAAGAATATGCAATGGGGAAAAAGTTTAGCCAATCAATGGTGTTAAGAAAACAAGACAGCTACATGCAAAAGAATGAAACTCCACCACTTTCTCGTACCACATACAACAATAAACACAACTGATTAAAGATCTAAAAATGAACTGGGACTACATCAAACTAAAAAAATTAATTTGCACAGTGAGGGAAACAAAACAAAAAGGCAACCTGAGTGGGAGAAGATCCTTGCAAATGATGTATCCAATAAGGGGTTAATATCCAGATTATATAAAGAACATACAGCTCAACAGCAAAAACACCCAACCCAATTAAAAAATGGGCAGAGGCCACGAATAGGGGCACCTGGCTGGTTCAGTCAGTGGAGCATGCAACTCTGATCTCAGGGTTGTGAGTTTCAGCCCCACACTGGGTGTAGAGATTAGTTAAAAAATAAAATCTTAAAAATATGGGCATAGGCCCCAAATAGACATTTTCCAAAAGACGATATACAGATGGCCAACAGACACATGAAGACGCTAAACATCACTAACCAGAGAACTGCAAACTGAAACTTCACTGAGATCACTTAACACCTGTCAGAATGGCTAATTATCAAAAAGACAAGAAATAACAAGTGTTGCCACAAATTTGGAGAAAAGAGTACCCTCATGAAGTGCTGGTAGGAATGTAAACTGGTGCAGCCACTATGGAAAACAGTATGGAGGTTTCTCAAAAAGTGAGAAATAGAAAAATCAGAAATAAAAATAAATCTGGCAATTCTACTTCTGGGTATCTTCCTTAAGAAAGCATAAACACCTATTTGAAAAGGTATGTGTGCCCCTGTGTTCACTGCAGTATTTATTTACAATAAGATATGGAAGCAACCTAAATGTCCATCTATACATGAAAGGATAACGTTGTTCTGTATATGTACAAAGGAGTATTACTCCGCCACAAAAAAGAATAAAATCTTGCCAATTTGCAACACAGATGGACCTAGTGGGTATTATGCAAAGTAAAGTAAGAGAAAAACAAATACCATATGATTTCACTTATATATGGAATCTGAAAAACAAAACAAAACAGACTCATAAAAACAACTGGTGATTGCCAGAAGGGAAGGGAGGGTGGGGTGTTGTAATAACTTTGTATGGTGACAGACAGTACTACACTTCTCATGGTAAGCATTTCATAAGGTATATAATCACTATGTGGTACACCTGAAACTAATACTGTGCCAACTATATTTCAATGAAAACAAAAAACAGGGTAGATGCTATTCCTAATATTCTGTGGAGAAGGATCAGAGATGTTTTCCGTTCTGAGACAACACAGCCTACTGGTTAGGAGGACATGCTCTGAGGATAGACCTGGAATCCAATTTGGCTCTTCCATGTCCTAATTATCAACCTCACACAGGGTACTTAACCTCTATGGGCCTCACAGTTTCCCCACCAGCAGGAGACAAGTAGTAATAGTCCCTACCTCATGAGATTAAAATCAGATAATGTATATAAATAAAGCAGCTACCCTACAGTAACCACCCAAATCTGTCATCATTTCTACCAGCTAAAGCTCACCAGACAATGGCAGAGCACAATATATTTCTCAATTTTCTTACCAATTCAATGCTTACCTTCTCATTTCCTGGAGAAAAATGATGTACAGAGAACACTTTAAACACACTATTTCTTCCCCTAGTGTATGTAAGATACTACTGTTTATCCTTTCTCTGGCTTAAATTCTCAACCTTACATTTTCTCTAAACACAATCATCTGTTACATAAAGCTATACACTATCACCTAACCTGCCAAAATTGCTTATTTCTTGCAAATATTTTGTTAAAATAATTATACCTTCAAAACGGTTCAACAGTGCTTCCTTACCATCAAGCCGTTTGCTAATCTGCTCCTTTGCAAGTCTAGCTGGCCAGCACTTCCTCACTGTTTCAGCAACTGAAGTTCTTTCATTTTTTTCCCCAGTATTAGAGTCAACATTCTTCGAATCCGGACTTCCCAGCTGTTCAGTAACACTGTCAATGTTCCTAGTAGAATTCTGTCCTTCCTGTGATTTTTCTTCCATATGATCTCTTGGTTCAGACACCTCAGAATCATTAACATTGCTCTTAGTTGCTTGGTCTAAAAGTGTAACAATCACTGAAGAATCTGGGGGTGAAGTTCTTTCTGGTGAACTTGAGTCTTCTGAAATATTAAGAGGTGTGGGTGGCAACTCTGACAAATGAGCCAACTCTTTTTGTGTTCGTGGAGGTTTTTCAGTAATTTCTGAAAGCTTTACAGGGTTGCAGCAAAGTTTGGCATATTCACCACCTAACCTATGACATAATTCATTAATTATGACATCACAGTCTCCAAGAAGCTCTACATCAAAATGCAGATGAGGCAAAGGTTCTCTATTTATTAGTATCTGAGGCACTTCATGGGGTATGGAACCTGAAAATAAGTGAAAAATGCATTAGAAAAAGGGAAAGGCACTAAGTTACTAAAGCCACAACAAATGTGCAATGCAAAAATCTAACATGCTCCCAATACCAAAAAAGAAACCCACCACCACTACTAAACCAACCCATCACATTCATTAAGATGTCAAATAAACAGATGAGCATTTAAATATCTTTTTAAAATTTCAGGTCCTGTTTCCCATCACCTGATTACCTCTGAGCAATCTTTTCAGAGTTTTCTACTTTGTACCTCAATTTCCTTGTCTATATATAACGGGGATAATAATACTTTTTCACAAGGTTGTAGTGAGAATATAAGTCAAATGCATAGAAGAGTTTTTGGCACATAGTGATAGTTATTCTACTGAAATAGCTCCTGGTATAGTGTGAAAATTCAATTTTCCACTATTATATACCTGTGTGTTACATTTTTAGAAAATTACCTTTGCCTATCACCAACACACTATTATACTGCCCCAAAGAAAGCTTTTAAGAATTTCTCTGCCTTATCTTTAAAGAGAAAAAAATAACTCAAAAATAAAGGAACTTATTCATTAAATTTCATGTTTTAATTACAAATTATCCTATATTCTGCTTTCAAAGACTTTGACAGCTATTTGAGTTAAAGCCACCACATTTAAGTAGGAAAAAGATGCAGAAAGTTGTAGAGCTGAACTCTTGTTTCTTCCAACTGTTTGCTCTGGGTGCCTATATGACTGCTGAAGTAGGGTCTAATTTAATTATCTGGTTAAAGAGTTTGATATTCTCTTTCTCCCTCGCCTTTTAGGGCACACCTGATGCTACTGAATTAGTCCCTCTATCTTCCTCTCCCTTTTGCTTCCTCGCTAGAGGGAGAAAAGAGATAGTATGAGAGCACATGTTAAATACTCCTGAGGGTTAAAGGGACTTAAATTATATTTGAGCATTTTCATACACACAAACACCCTTATGGGCAAAGCTGATCCACACAGGATAGTAATCCTAAGCCATGACTCTTATTCTTATAAAAACAGACCAATCATAATAAATTCTCTAATGTGAGTATATTACACTTGTATCTAGCTATATATACATTTGAACTTACTGTACCTGAAATCAACTAAATTTGAAAGATGGACAACTATAATCAAATTAAGACTAAAAACACACAGATTAAGATCACACGTTTCCTGAACATATGTAAATCAGCTGAAGCTAACTCTTGTCATATTAAGAACACATTCCACTGAAAAGTTGAACTGCTTCCCTTGTTGGAATTTGACATTACTTCTGTTTTGACAACTCTTCCACCCAACCCCTGCACCAAAGCATCAGATTAACCAATCTTTGTGAACAAAAATGTCACCTAAAAAATAAAACTGGCTCTCTACCACTCTTTAGCCAGGAAGAGAGTAAGATCATTGGGATCCAATGTACAGACCCCACAAACCATGGCAATATATATAGAAGTATTCTCTAAAAATCATCACCAACTTACTTGGAATTAGTGCTACTGGTCTTACTTTCAGGGAAGACCCAATAACAATAAGGAGATCAACTTCATCTTTGTCATACTTCATGGCTCTATGAAACTGCTCTGGTAAATTTTCACCAAAAAAGACAATCTCTGGTTTCATGATAGCAAGTGGTTCATCAGCTGGGCACCTAGGACAACGAGGAACCACCTACATGTTCCAAATTTTGGTTAAGATAGGGAGGAAAAAAGAAAGCTGAAGTTAGAAATAGTCAACATTTACACACTAAGAATGCATTTCAAAATGATCAAAGAAGTTGAATCACTATGTTGTACACCTGAAACTAACAGAACACTACATGTTAACTATACCAGAATTAAAATTAAAAGCAAATTTAATTAAAAAAAAAAAAAAAAGAATTAGAATTCCCACATAAAAAAAAAAAATTTCAAACTGAAGTATAGAAACCTGTGGAAAGAGCTACATGCTAGAAGTCCTGAGGGAAAAAAAAATAATCAAATAAAACAGAAAAGCCGTGGATAAATAGTAGGGAAAAGTGGATACAACCTCAATGGCAATGTCAACTGTCGATTACTTTATTAACATACAGTGAAATAAGATGGTGTTATTATTGGTGTATGTAGGTATTATAGTATCCATGTGGACCTACATTTGATTTAAATTTAAGAGTCCACTGCAGATTAAGAGAAACCAGCATCTGTATATATGTACACACACACACACAACTTAATCCTTTAAAAAATGTAAGAAATGATTCCATTATAACATTATAACATGATACCCTCACTATGTATGATTAACTATATATGCAGCTAAGTACACAGAATTTATATCTGGATGCTTTTTATTCTCTGCCATTATTTTCTTGCATTTTTTTTGGCAGTGATCATACATGAAACATCTTTTACAATAAATTTTTTAATGTTTTAAAGAATTACCAAGAATTTAAAATTCAAAATCCAACAGGCACTTTTAAAAAGGAAGAGTAAGGATAAACTCTAATAGAGCAAGACTCCACTTACGATTTGCATTTTTATTTTAACTTAGATATTTTATTTTAACTTAGATATTAAGGAGCCTATTTCATCATTTTAGAGACATTATAGAGCAATGTTTCCAACTTAAGGGATTAAAAGTTTCTTGTATATTTCCACATCAGAATTCCCAGTGGTTAACACTCTCTTTCTGGATCTTTCTGTCCCAGATACTTTCAGAAAAAAAAGAATTTGGAGGCAAAAGAAGAAACAGATCAAAAACAAGCACAATTCCTCAAGTATAGGTGATGAATTACCTGATTAAAAATATCTCCTCGTACAGCTTCACAGTCTACTTTGTATTTACAAATCAAGCAAGAGGCTGTTGCAAAGGAACCTAAAACAACCAATACACACATGCTTTATTAAAGGAATATTTCCATTTCTTAAAACATACCACAAAGGTATAAAAGAGAATTAAGACTCCACAGGGGAATCTTAGGGATAATTAAAATACTTATATATTAAATACAGACAGAATCCAATCCTCAATTATCGAGATGTTGATATAGTGACACTTCCTAAAGCTATTCTTTTTGTTGTTGTTGTTTTAAGTGAATTCTAGCCACAACATGGGGCTCAAACTCAGAACCCCAAGATCAAGAGTTACACATTCTACTGAGCCAGGCAAGCACCCCAAAGTTGTTCTTTTTAATAAAATAAACCAACTCCCCCAGAACTAAAACTCTGCAGAATTGAAAGATGACAATTATGTGACCTTAGCCGAATAGCTGTACATTAAAAACAGTTCAGGGGTACCTGGGTGGCTCAGTAAGTTACACGTCTGACTTTTTTTTTTTTTTTTTTTAATGTTTTATTTATTTTTGAGACAGAGAGAGGCAGAGCATGAGCAGCGGAGGGGCAGAGAGAGAGTGAGACACAGAATCTGAAGCAGACTCCAGGATCCGAGCTGTCAGCACTGAGCCAGATGCAGGGCTCAAACTCACAAACTGCAAGAACATGACCTGAGCGGAAATCAAGAGTCGGACTGACGGAGTCACCCAGGCGCCCCATGTCTGACTCTTGGATTTCGGCTCAGGTCATGATCTGATTCATGGGACTGCGCCCCAGGTCGGGCTCTGCCCCAGGTTGGGCTCTGCCCCGGCAGTGCAGGGCCTGCTTGGGATTTTCTCTCTCCCTCTCTCTCAGAATAAACACATTTAAAAAAACAAAAAGTTTAGATTTGTAAGAAAATGGTCTGTTCCTACTTGTTTTAAAAGTCTTCTAAATTTCAAAATTCTATACAGCTTAACTACCCCGTTCCTATAGTTTCATACCCTAAAGATGTCATATTTTCCTTACATAGCTAGTATTACTTTGTAACCAAAAAAGGTTATTTAGAAGAATTTAATGGAATACAACGGCTACTCCTTTTGAAACACAATAGAACACTGATCTGATATTTTGTACAATTAAGTATCAAGGCCAATACTTCTGGTTTCATTTTTTTGCATTCCACTTTTTAAAATTTATCTACTATTGATCAGTTAACATGACTAAATAAATCTCCATTCCTGGATGGTAGCCTACTTTCTAATCCTATTTTTTCCTCTAAGACTAACTAAATAACAGAAAGCAATTCTGAAGTTTACGAACCATGACACTGAATTATCCTTTGGATTCCTGCAACCTGTTCCAGTGTATCTATGTTCTGAGTATAGTTCCGAAGCAGTTTTCCTTCCTTATCTGACAAGGCTATGAATTTGTGACAGAGAGATGGTTGGAACTGTCCAGGATATATTTCCTACATAATGCAAAAGGTAGAAAAAATATTACATTAAAGAAATAAGTATTACACATATGTCACATTTAGGTTTAACCAAAAACTACCATGATAGCCCCCATGTATAAATAAATTAAAAAACAGTACATGAGCATCTCAAAGCATCTAGATGGTTGCTACACACACCTATAAAAGGATTGCTGCTGTAATATGTATAAAACTCAGCAATTAGTGAACTTGGCCCCTTGAAGGAAAAAGTCAACCATAAGCATCTCTAATAAATGTTAATAGATATTTTAATAAAAGAAGAAATATACACCTGAGAATATATCTAAATTTTGTTGGCTGCAAATTCAGGTTTGTTTTTTGTTGTTTCCTCTTTTTAAGGAAAAAGAAAAGTTTAAGTTGAAATTAAAGTTATCAAAGGTATGGTGACATCTTTTAAAAACTAAAAAAGGCACTGTCAACACAATATTAAAAGTTGTTTATTCATCATTCATTATAAATATCAACCTGTTGGAAGTTTAAAGCTAAAGTTTTAATTCCTTACCAAAATTGTTTTCCTTCCACTGCACAGGCACATACTGGTATAGTATAGAGTTGCTCATGAATGCTGAGTTGCTGGATTTTGTGTGTGTGTTTTTCCCCCCAAATAATGCTTCAATGCTGTTTCTTCTTTAAAAACAAAGA
This sequence comes from Neofelis nebulosa, assembly GCF_028018385.1. Lineage (NCBI taxonomy): Eukaryota > Metazoa > Chordata > Mammalia > Carnivora > Felidae > Neofelis > Neofelis nebulosa. Next base: position 33,683,446 of record NC_080794.1, on the reverse strand, counting down.
ATTCAGATATACACATGGCAAAAAGATCAGAGAAAAAGTATCAATTTTGGTCCTCTCAACTTTTGACAGTGTTTTTATTAAATTTCATTTAGTAAGTGACTATGGCAAAGGAAGTTTCTTCTCTACTTTTTTCTTTAAAGTAGTAATGCTACCTACTTCCTTACCATTCATTACAGCCTCTAACGTATTACAATGCTAGCAAAAAATCAGACACAACCGTATGTCCGTCAATAGGGGACCGGTTGTAGAAATACAGTACATCCATAATAGTGGAGTATGCAGCCATTAAAATGAATGTGAGAGGTCTAGATGTACTGACCTGGAAAATGGTCCTATGACATGTGAAAAAAAGCAAGTTAGTCACCAGTGTGTATAGTTTTGTTTTTGTTGTTTTGTTATTAAGCAAAAACGGTATTTATATGCACATGTATATGCTCATATAAACATCAAGAAAAATACAAACAAGCTATAAATAGAGGTGGGGTAACTTTCAACTTCTGACATTATACAAAAGTTTAAGAACTTTTTAAATGTTAATCTACTTAACATTTCAAATAAAACATCTACAGGGATACCTTTTACATAAAAATAATAAGCAAATCTCATTACAAAAACTACCATGTACATGTCCATAAGCAACTGAAAATACTATACAGAATCCAAAAACTTTGCCTCGCATTCAAAATTTTCTCATGAATTTCAGGGACAATTTTGCAATGTAAGAAACAGACAATGCATATAGAAAGAAGTATCAAGTGAAGGGCTTATTAAAGCCATGTTTCATAGAAAATCGAAAGCTACATTATGCTTTGAACCACTGGACTGTGCTATACTAACCACTGTTTTCTCCCCATGATGCCTTGTTTTAGTACATTTAAAGGATTAAACATCATAGTGGCTTACTAAGCTCTCTCTGGAAATGGCTGTTAAAAGTATTTGTACAAAAAAAAAAGTTTTTACAACAAATACTACAATATGCTAGGCTACAAACAAACTAGGCTCTAAAATAATGACAGTGAGAACAGCATGCCAAACTCATGATATAAACAAATGACTACCTCCAGCACATGCTGGGGAACAAGAGTACTAAGACTCGACCTTCCTGGATTGACCTTTCCTGTGCCTTATCATCCCCTATTCCCTCTATTTTTTAAAGTAGGCTCCACACTATTTATTATAATGCTGCAGACCAGGCTGAAGACTGGGTTTTTACATTTTAATGGGTTGGAAAGGTAACCAAAAATGACAGCATTCCTGTATTATCCACAAAGAAAATCACATTTACTACTCAGCCATATACTGAATAGGTTTGTGGACTCTACTGTAGACATATACATCCCCATTTTGCATATGAAAAATCTAAAGCACAGAAATAACTTGCCAAATGTCACAAGAGGCAGTATGTAGCAGAGCTATCATTCAAACCCAATTTTGACACCTAAGTGTGGCTCTTAACCAATAATGCATACTGCCTTTTTAATTTTCAATCTCTTGACATCACGTTTCCTACTTCTTTTAAGCTAATATGCACCACTGCTATTAGGTATTCCAAGCTAGTCTAGTAAGAATAGTAAATACAATTTGGGGTGCCTGGTTGGCTCAGTCAGGCGTCCAACTCTTGATTTCTGCTCAGGTCATGATCTAACAGTTCATTAGTTTGAGCCCTACATTGGGCTCTGGGCTGACAGTGCCAAGCTTACTTGGGATTCTGTCTCTCCCTCTCTCTCTGCCCCTCCCCTGCGTGTACGCACTCCCTCTCTGTCTCAAAAATAAACCTAGAAAGTATATATACTTCGGGGCACCTGGGCAGCTCAGTCAGTTGAGCATCTGACTTCGGTTCAGGTCATGGTCTCACAATTCGTGAATTTGAGCCCCACATTGCGCTTGCTGCTGTCAGCACAGAGCCAGCTTCAGACCCTCTGTCTCCCTCTCTGCCCCTCCCCCACTCTCTCAAAAATAAATAAAACATTAAAAAAAAACACACTTCATTTTGCACAACTTTGGGATTACAGCAAGCTGGAATTCCAATCACCTTCTAACTTAAAAACACTCTTCAAGAATCCATGATCTCTCCACAAACCAGTGCAAAAAGCAGCCCAATCGGAAAAAACAGCTAAGAACAAACAGGCAATTCAAAGATATACACGTGGTCAGTAGTGAAAAGCATTCATCCAGGGGCGCCTGGGTGGCTCAATTAGTTAAGCTTCCAACTTCTGCCCAGGCCATGATCTCACAGTTTTTGAGTTCGAGCCCCACATCAGGCTCTGTGCTGACAACTCAGAGCCTGGAGCCTGCTTCAGATTCTGTGTCTCCCTCTCTCTCTACCTCTCCCCCACTCATGCTTTCTCTCAAAAATAAATGAACATGAAAAAAAATTTTAAAAAAGTATTTATCCACACTAATAAACAAAAACAAAACATTAATATAAGAAGATGCTAATTTTTATCTATTAGATAGTTTAAAATGCCTTAAAAACAACTCTAGATAACGACTAATAGAACTAATTAAATATATTGTGGTACAACTATTAATACTATGCAGCCTTTTCTTAAAAATGAGGTATATCTGTTAAGTGCCTTTGTGAAACTATTTCCAATATTAAGTAGTACAAACAAAAGCAAGGTAGAGAAAAGGGTGCATGACTGTTGGTAATTATTTTTAAAATGTTGGAAAATTACAATAATGCCCTTCTCCTATATATAAAAACAAGTTTACTCATTCTTCTTCCTAGGAAGATACCCAAGAATACATCTTATGATGGTAGTAACCTTTGAAGAACGAGAGGTAGAGAGGACTGAGGGGAAGCCAACTAAAATATGTGTTTTACTGTTAGAAGCAATTTTTAAATCCTAAATACAACAAACCCATACCCCCACACACACTTTTTGAAAAGTATTTTAATGCTAATGAAGTATCGTGGAGGATTTTTGGGTGGGTAGGGAGCAGGGGCATGCTTAAATCAGCCTTTTTATTTTTTATTTAAAAAAAAATTTTTTTTTACATTTATTTATTTTTGAGAGACAGAGCATAAGTGGGGGAGGGGCAGAGAGAGAATGAGACACAGAATCTGAAGCAGGCTCTAGGCTCTGAGCTGTCAGCACAGGGCCTGATGCAGGGCTTGAACTCATAAAATGTGAGATCACGACCTGAGCCAAGGTCGGATGTTTAACCGACTGAGCCACCCAGGTGCCCCCTAAATCAGCCTTCTAATACCCTTCTGATAGGAGTGTATCTTATTCCACCTTTCCAGGTAGCAGTGAGACAAAACATATCAAGACCCTTAGCAATTTCACGTTCGGGAATTTATCCTTAAGAACATTGGAAACATACCAAAAAGGGCAATCAGAGCAACACTGTTTACAACAAAAGTAAGCAGGAAGGATTCAAAATGTACTCTTGTGGAATTACAGTACATCACTTGATGAACGTTATGACCATTATATCAGTTTAATAGATAAAAAGTTTATTAAATAGAAAATATAAGGATAAAATAACCCATTTTTATAATAAAAATATAATATATATTTCAGCTATAAAACTATATTTACATTTATACACAGGCAACCCACATACACATAGGTATTAAAATTGTCTTCAGATAAATGGGGCTGTGGCTTTTTTTTGGGGGGGTTGCATTTTATTATTTTTAGATAATGAGCTAGTTTTAAGATTCCTTAACTTTATAACTACAGAATCTCTTATGTTTGCACATTATCAATAAAGTGATAATTTATTGAATAAATATAAAGACACAGGTTTGGAATTAAGTTCATAAAAATTCAGTTCATATTTCTCTACTTTTTCTTGATTTTTAAGTGCTTTAGGGTAAAGAATATTCACTGAATTCAATATAGGATAGCATCTATACTCTCTGAACACAGTCCTTTTTAACAACAAAAAGTTATTTACATATCCTCAGTTTCACCTTAAATCTTAATATAACCATTCATTTTGACCATACCAGTGAATTATTTTAGACTCCTGAGAACCTTGACAACTCATTATCATTCCAAACCCTTACTATGCAGGAGGGTAATGGTTCAGAACATAGCTATACAGCTTTAACGTTGGGCTTAATTATTCCTATATACAAGAATTCAAAGAGATAACCACAGGTAGACAGACACACTGTAATACAGCTGTGCTCAAACACAGAGCAATTATACAGGGGGTATTTGGCAATGTCTGGAGGCATTTGATTGTCAAGACTGGGAGTGAGAGTGTTATTAATAGCATTTAGTGGGAGGAGGCCAGGAATGATGCTCCATATCCTACAATACATAGGAAAGCTGACAGCAAAGAATTACCCACCCCAAAATGTCAATAAGTTGAGAAACTGCTCTAATGGGCCAGTAACCTCTTTAACACACTTCTCTTTTACTTGGAATTTCTTGTCTAAAAGAAATCTATGTTTCTTCTCAATAATTATATACAACCAATGCCTCCATACATGTGTAGAAATTCTTTCCTTCCAAAATGTCTAAATTTCATCAGTAATATTTCCTCTCTTCATGGCTTCATATTAAATTCACTTTCTCATAACTGACAAAAATCATAAGCTGATTTTATGAACTTTCTGCCAAGTTAGAAAAACTGGTAAACAATTTTATGTTAAGAGTATTTATGTAGTATTTTAAGAATCTAGTAAAATACTGTGCAATATTTACATACCCTCCCCACCCACATTTTTATGTTTTTCATTCTTTGTCCCTACTTATTTCCCCTTAAGCTTTTTCCTATTCATTTTTTAGACCCAAATTAACTCAGTCTTTTACCATTACATCAATTGCTTTTTTTCCACTGTATTAACTAATACACACAAATTCTCAAAACTTTTATAGAAGTGAAAAATGCTGCCTCTCCACACCTTTCTCCCAGGTGGCACAAAAGATGTACACAGAAACATTATAACACATTAACAGGTGCCATTTTTACTGTAACTCACTTATTTTCTCTTATGCATGGTCTAAATTTCTATTAAGTGTATTTTTGAAAGTCCCTACCATGTATCTTTATCGGAGTAATTCTTAATTATTTCTACAGATTCTTATATATCAAAGCTAATTTAAGCTACAACTGAGTACCCAGTCTGTATATGAGACAACAAAGGTTTCTTACCCTTGCTATTTCTATTCTCAGTTATCACATTTTCCATGTGTCAGGTTACTACTTTACTAGGCAACTTAATATATACTTAAGATAGGGAAAAAAGCTGACCAGTTAGTTTGGGCAACATGTTTTCTCTCAGAATAGAATTTAAAGCAAAAGTCTAGTGAACATTATATAAATGCAGTAGTGAATCAACTTTTATCATCAAATATAAGATCAAAGTAATTTCTAGTCACTTGCTGGCCCTCTAAGTGTTGATTTCTGCCAACTAGAGCTATTAGAACGTGAGTGTCCTAGGTCCAATTCAAGAAACCTATAATTAAGTGATATTTCATTGTTCTTCAAAATCATGCAGTAGTACCACTAGCACTGGAACATGAGAGCTTTTCCAAGTTATAATAAATAGACCATATGGTTTGAAAGTAGCACTCTTTAATTAAACTACAGGTTCCTTTAACTTCTAGATTTATGAAAAACTAGTCAATAATACAGAAGACCCTAACCAAATATAATGAAGTTTAGCGATTAACAATTTTACAATTTCTTTCCATAAGACTATAGAATAAAAAAATAAAAGTTTTTTAATGACTCAAATCTCCTGGGCATGGTATAATGTAATTATCAAACTTTATACTCTACAAGAGGACTGCCCAACAGAAATATGTGAGCCATGTACACAATTCAAAATTTTCTAGTAATCACATTAAAAAGCATGAAATTATAATTTTTGACACAATATATCAAAAGATTACTTCCACACATAATATTTGTTATGATATATTTTCTATTTTTTCCATACTACATTTCCAAAATCTGGTATGTCTTCCACACTTACATCACATTTCAATACACTTAAGTACCAACAGCCATTTGTGGCTAGTGGCTTCTCAACTAGACAGTGCAGCCCTAGTGACTCTAGAGCAAAATAAAGCAAATGACTAAAATGCAACCTAAGAATCTTCACCCCTAATCACAATTTTTTTAGGCAAATCCTCATGTGTTAAAACCTGACTACTATAAAACACACCTAAACAGAGATTACAATGCTTATGACCCATAAAAAATATTAAAAATCAAAACAGTGATGTTACTTTCATATGGTTTACTAACTCTAAAACAGTCTGAGTAATGTAAAGGCCATTACTAAAGTGCAGATTTGAAAAATATGAAATAATTTCTTCTTTAAACATAAGCCCAGTCCTAAAATGAAAATTAAATGATAGCCCGTTCTGGGAAGAAGGAAATTCTGACCGAAATAACTTTATTTCAGTGATCTTACCCTACCACAGTCCTAGTGCCCAAATAGCAGACAATGAATGATAAACTTAAGAACACTAAATGTGAATAAAATCTGTTTTCACAAAAAAAGACCAAAGAACAGCTAGAAGACTTCATAGTACCTTTGCAAACTTGAAGAAAGGTCTTGGATCTTTTCTGAAATATTCAATATCAAACATTGCTTGAGGGTCTGGAAGGTCTGGGAAGTCTATTGCAAGGCGAGCATAAATACCATCTCTTGACCTGAAGTCAGGTATTCCACAAGAAACAGAAACCTGAAATATGCATGGCATAATTTGTACAATTAAATCTTTTACCTCTATATTTATAATTACTAATTCTTTCATCACATAAGTAGGGAAGAACTGAAAAATACTTTACTTTAAAATATATTTTGGGGGAGGGGTGCCTGGGTGGCTCAGTCAGTTAAGCATGCGACTTGTTTTTGGCTCAGGTCATGATCCCACAGTTAGGGGGTTCGAGCCCCACATCAGGCTCCATGCTGGGTGTGGAGCCTGCTTAAGATTCTCTCTCTCTCTCTCTCTCTCTCTCTCTCTCTCTCTCTCTCCCTCCCTCCCTCCCTCTCTCTCTCTCTCTCTCTCTCTCTCTCTCTCTCTCCCTCTCTCTCTCTCTCTCTCCCTCTCTCTCTCTCTCTCTCTCTCTCTCTCTCTCTCTCCTCTCTCTCTCTCTCTCTCTCTCCCTCTCTCTCTCTCTCTCTCTCTCTCTCTCTCCCTCTCTCTCTCTCTCTCTCCCTCTCCCTCTCCCTCTCTCTCTCTCTCTCTCCCTCTCCCTCTCCCTCTCCCTCCCTCTGCCCCTGCCCTCCACACACTCTCTCTCTACAAAACATTAAAAAAAATTTGTTTTGGGGAACAAAAATACTGTCCTACTCTAATTTCAAATTCAAATAAAAACAAAACAACCAGTATAATGAAAATCCACCACATTTTCCATTCATAGTGGGGTAAGGAATTTTAAGTCAGGCTATTTTTCTTTTCAGGCTAATTTCAAACCTTTAAGCATTTAACCAACAAATTAAAGCAACTGCAATTTGAGAACAGAGTAAACCATTTCAAATTATTTTAACTAGAAAGCAGGCAAGATTTTCTATCACAGTCAAGTATTTCCAAAAACAAAAACCAAAAAACTGTCATCTGGTCAGGGTCCTACTTCAAGAATATTAAATTACTGTATTTTCTTTAAAAACTCTTATCATAGGGGAACCTGGATAGTTCAGTTGAGCATCCAACTCTTGATTTCAGCACAGGTCCTGATTCTAGGGTCATGGGATCAAGCCCCATGTCAGGCTACTCACTTAGTGTGGAGCCTGCTTGAGATTCTCTCTTTCTCTCTGCCCCTCCCCAAATGTTTATTTTTAAGAGAGAGAGAGACAGAGCACAAACGGGGAAGGGGCAGAGAGAGAGAGAGGGGGAGACACAGAATCTGAAGCAGGCTCCAACTCACAAACCGCAAGACCGTGACCTGAACCGAAGTGGACACTTAAACTGACTGAGCCACACAGGCGCCCCTACAGTATTTTAATTCTTAATGGACACTTCAAACAAGGATTTCAGAAGTTAACTTCTTGTTTCACAATTTTATCAGAGTTGACTCCATTTTGAGCTCAAAGTAAAACTAACTAGTCTAAATCACATCTGGGAACAAAGCAAAACGATACTTGATAATCATTTATGATTAACTAGCACTCTGCCTTAACTCAAAATGGCAAAAAGCAGGACTGAATTTTACTCCAACAGTTGCCCTAGGTCACTACTTGTAATATATTCTGTATTCAACACACAATAAGAGCCTTAGGTAGCTGGTTAAGTGTGAACCCAAAGTAGGGCAAATGAAAAATGCCAAGCCACCACAATCACATCACCTTAAACTAAAATGGAAGGGAGGTAGGAACCTGTTGCCTTCCCAACACTGTAATTTTACTTGTGAATACCAATTAGGTTCCCAGTTTCCCCATAAAGATGGAACAAATACCCAATTTTTCCATCAAACTCTGACACATTTTATGCAAATAGACTTCCCTGCATCTCCTTTAGGAGCTGTAGTATAATGTAAGGAAAAATGTTGCCTTAACTCCACTTAGTTACTAGGTTAACAAACAGAAACAAATCTTATTTAAGGTTGTTGGAGAGGTTTTTAAAGAACTAAACCAATTTAACAACTGCTACTGCACCTTTTTAGTTTTCAAATACAAATGCCCACTATCATGTCAGGATAAATTCTTCTACACAAGAAAAATGTTTCTTAATTAGAAAAGACTTAATTAAGAAATATCATACACCACCTCCCCCTTTAACCAATGTTATATACATCTTACATACCCCAGCTCCAGTTAGAACTATTATTTTTTTGCACTCTTGTAATAATTTCACAGCATCTTCAATTGTATTAATATCTTTTCTTTTTTTCCTTTTTGGTGGTTCTGAAAGGATATTAATAACAATCTGCCACAGTGTCATATCATCCAATTCAGGTGGAGGAATTGTTTCTGGTAATAAATCTTTAAGAATTGTTCGAGGATCTGTGCCAATCATGAGATGTTGCTGAACAAAAGTATATGGACCTGTATCAAGAGAAAAAAGAATTAGATCTAATCCACTTCCAAGTAATTCAAAAATCTCATTTATTTTCAAATAATGAATTATCAAACTTTGAAGTTTTTTTTGCAAAGTCAGAAAATGCAATATAAAGGTATTTCATTCTTTAGAGCTAGTGCTCAGGGAGATCAAATCCAGAGTTGGGCCTGCCCCTGGAGTTCCTGAATCCAGCCTCATCTCTCCTGTTTCTAAGAATAAAACCAAAATTCACTCTTCAGATCATTTAGTACTTTTTCTTTCAAAAAAATATTTGTCATGTTAGACTTAAAAAAAAAAAATTTACGTTAATTTGATCTGGATCAAAAGACTACCAACATTAATTATTCAACTGCTGATAATAATCACCTTCATTTACTGAATATGTATTTAATGTCAGAACAGTCAGTTATTAATTCACATAAATCTTCCCTGAAAGAGGTTTAACAGATAAGAAAACAAACACTGAGGCAGAAACCTCTTTGACCTGGGCCACAGCAACTTCTTACTCAACATGTCTCTGAAGGCAAGGGAAACAAAAGCAAAAATGAACTATTGGGACCTCATCAAAATAAAAAGCTTCTGCACAGCGAAGGAAACAATCAGCAAAACTAAGGCAACAGACAGAATGGGAGAAGATATTTGCAAACAACATATCAAAGGGTTAGTGTCCAAAATTTATGAAGAACTTATCAAACTCAACACCCAACAACAAATAATCCAGTGAAGAAATGGGCAAAAGACATGAATAGACACTTGTCCAAAGATATTCAGATGGCCAACTGACACATGAAAAAATGCTCAACATCACTCATCATCAGGGAAATACAATCACAACTGCAATGGTATTTAGGTATTTATCCAAGGGATACAGGTATGCTGTTTCTAAGAGACACATGCACCCCCATGTTTATAGCAGCACTATCAACAATAGCCAAAGTATGGAAAGAGCCCAAATGTCCATGGATGGATGAATGGATAAAGATGTGGTATATATACACAATGGAGTATTACTTGGCAATCAAAAAGAATGAAATCTTGCCATTCTTAACTACGTGAATGAAACTAGAGGACATTATGCTAAGTTAAATTAGTCACTCAGAAAAAGACAAATATCATATGACTTCACTCAGATGAGGACTTTGAGATACAAAACAGATGACCATAAGGGAAGGGAAGCAAAATAATATAAAAACAGGGAAGGGGACAAAACATGAGACTCTTAAATATGGAGAACAGACAGAGGGTTACCAGAGGGGTTGTAGGAAGGGGGGGGATGAGTTAAATAGGTAAGGCACATTAAGGAATCTATTCCTGAAATCATTGTTGCATTATATGCTACCCTGGATATAAATTTTTAAAATAATTTAAATTTAAAAATAAAAAAAGAAAACAAACACTGTGAGAGGTAAAATAGTTTGCCCAAAATTACCCACTTAGTAAGTTGCAAAGCCAGAATGCACACCCAGAGCTGCATGCCAAATTTCATGTTCTAAGTAACTATAAGTTTCCAAAGCAATTGTTTCTACTTATGCAATTTATTTCATGCTTTTTAATCATTTTGAACACCATCATTTGATGAAAATCAAAGGAAAGATAAATGTTAAGTTATGAATAAATAGAAAAGAGTTAGGTTATCCCCTTGAACCATAAAATACTAAGTATGTATTTTAGGAGTTAATTAACTACCAATTTTTAATGCTATTACAAATTATATCCACTTTTTTTTTTTTTTTAATGTTTTGTTTTCAAGAGAGAGGGACAGCAGGTGGTGGGGGAGGGGCCAAGAGAGAGGGAGACAGTGGATCTGAGGCAGGGTCTGCAAGAACCTGGAACTAAAGAATCCACGAACCATGAGATCATGACCTTAGCTGAAGGTGGAAGCCCAAATGACTGAGCCACCCAGGCGCCCCAACAAATGATATCAAGGTCTAAGTTTCAAATTCTGATTGTCTGTTGCTAATATATAGGGATACAGTTGAGTTTTAATGATGACATATCCTACAACTTTCTTCTAATCATTTAACTCTAGTAGTTTTTGACGTTTCCATCAAATTTCTACTTAGATGATATGATGTCTTCTGCAAATAATAACAGGTTTCCAACTGCCTTCCTAATGTAGATTCCTTTTATTTTTGTCTATTGTAGTAGCCAGAACCTCCATGATAAAACTGAATAAAAGCAGTAAGAACAAAAAAGAAAAAAAAACTACCAAAATCAAATTTCTATAGCTAAGATCTAGAAAAATACACGGTAATTAACACAAGTTATGTACAAAAGAGTTCTAAAAATCAATAAAGTAAAGGTACCAGCCCCTAAAGCCCACAGGAAATCTATATATAATTACTATCTTTTAAATGATACATACATTATTGATATTTTGACCATTCATAATTTTTACTGTGAAATTTCTTACATCAGTTTCCTAGTTTGAGTAAACATTACAGACACTAAACAGGAACTAATCACCACTAGTTTAAAGAGACAAGGCACTTTTGAAAGAATGAGAGCACATTAAGAGAAAGATTTTCAGGATGCTCATAACTTTGGTATAAAAATCTGATAGTGTTCTCTACTTCAGATTACTTTCCCATTTCATCCACATATTTAATATTTGTTAAGCACAAACTGTGTGCTAGGCACTGACAAAACACTATACCAAACAGTCAAAATCCCTGCCCCCATGGGGCTTATATTCTAGCACAGAAACTAAGACAATAAAGAAGTTAGATACAGACTTTGTTAAGAAGTGGTAAGTGTTAAGGAGGGAAAAAAAAAAAAAAAAAAAAAGAACAGATTTGACTTGAGGGAGAGCAAGATACTCTAACTGGAGAAAAAGTACTCCACACAGAGGGGTACAAGTGAAAAGGACTGAAGGTGTGAGAAGGACCTGATTGAAAAACACCAGAGGCCAGCTTCCATGGGCTTGAGAGGCTTAAAAACAAAAACAAAGCACTAGACTTTCCCTAAAAACATAAGCTGATACTAAATCTCAGAAAGCACCTAAGAACCTCATCACCAGGTTATAAGGGTATAGAAAACTATATTTTCAGTTGGCACAAAAAGATATACAAAGAAAAAGACACTATTCACTAAAGATCTGAAATCATACCTATACGTGGCCTTGGAGTCCAGTCACTAGAACTTGCATGTGAGGCTCTATCATCCTCATCACTTTCACAGGAATGAAAACCATTGGTGATTATTTCATCACCAAACAGAAGGTTATCTGCAAAAGAAACCAAAGTAACGCAAGGCTGCTGAAACAATCTGAATCTAAAATGTATGCAGATCTGTAACAGTTATTATGTAAAGATTTTCACTGAATAAACCACTGAACATTCATTCATACTGACTATGTAAAAAAAAAAATGCCTACTGGGTCAGCTTGCACCATTCACAGGAACAGTATGTCTTCGTCTTTAGGGATTCTGCCCATTATCTACAACTTTCAGTTCATCAAAATCTAGAAATAAGTTAATTATACTTAATCAAAACACAAAAAGTAGCAATCTAGTTGGACTGAATTGATTGATCACAAATAATGGGAATGCATGAAACTTGTCAAAAATTTAACAAGTGATTCAAATATAATCACAATAATTTTCCCTTCTCTTATATAATACCAGACACAAAAATTTCTTTGCATCATTATTAGTTTCCCATATTAAACTGTATTTACTGAAATCAGGGGTCGTTTTATTAATGCAGACCTTAATGCTCAGGTATGGCCAAATGGTCCACTGGTAAGATTTATTGATAAAGACAAACATCCATCCAAGACATAAACAACTCCGATCAAAAAAATGAAACCCTCAAAGATGACATGACATACAAAACTAACACATCTATCTGCTTTAGCATGCCAGAAAAATGTCAATTCGTGTTTCACACACGCAATTACACCTACTCTAAAAAAACATGAGCACATAATCAGAAAAAAAGTACTATTTATATTAAGTACTCAAGGTACTATAATGCTTCCATACCCAGCATTAATTGCACCACAGAATGGTAATGTCTTTAGAATAGCCTTTGCTTTTCAAATTTTGCAGGCTATGGCTTTAGAAAAAAGCTTTGCTCCTTAAAATTTAAAACAAGTTTAAAAATAAAAACCTTCAAGGGAAAAAAAAAGTTACCAACTGCACAGGTGTGTCAGTTTGCAAACACAACTGCAAAAGGTCGATGCAAGGGACAGACAAAAGTTGCAGATTTAAGTGTGGAGAGAAGGGGTGTGAAAAAGCGAACGATGTTTAACAAAGGCAATATGCTAAAAGAGTTAAGAGGATAGAGAAACTTACTTTAAAACCAACTGCGGGAGCTGGGCGGCCCGGCGGCTGCGCAAAGCGCAAGGCCGCCCAGGCGGGCCGTGCAGGGAAGGAAAGAGGGAGAGGAGGGGGGAGTACTCGGGCCGCTCCCGCAGCCGGGCCAGCTAAGGAGGCCCGCGATGGGGAGCGGGACGCCGCAAAACCAGCCCTGAGCCCCCGGCCCGCCCCAGAGAACCTCCTCACCCCACACCCGAAGGGGTCCCAAGAGAGGGAGGAGGGGATGCGCAGTCCCAGCCGCCCGCGCCCTGCGCACCTCGGTACCCAATCGCCGCCGCCGCCTCTTCCTCCTCTTCGCCCTCGTCGTCGTCGTCGTCGTCGTCGTCGTAGAAGTCGTCGGCCGGCGGCGGCTCCCGGGTTAGGCCCTGTAGGCCCGGCCCATTGTCTCCTTCTCCGGCCGTCGCCGCCTGGGCCTCCCGCTCCTCGCCCGCCGCTGCCGCCTCCCGCCACAGCGCCGCGGCCGCCGCGGGGCAGCCCCCGGTCGCCGCCGGCACTTCACGCTCGGGGGCCGCCCCACCGGGCTCGCCCGGGCTCCGCCCCAGGCCTGGACAGTCTCTCCGCGGCCTCTTGCGGAGTGGCTCTCCGGCGGGCGGCGACGCGGCCTCCCTCTCGGCCACCACCGCCGAGGGGGAGCCGCCGGGCTGAAGGGCGAGCGCCGCCTCGTCCGCCATCTTCCAACTGCCTCTCTGGCCCTCCTCCCTCGCCTCCTCTGCTCCCGCTCGACTCGCGGCACTGGCGCCCCCGCGGCTCGGGCTGCGGGAGATTTAAACCCCGTCACGTGACCCGGCCCTCTTCGCCCCCGCCCTCCCGCCGCTCCCGCCACCCACGCGGGCCGGACCACAACACGGCGGGTCACGTGGCGGGCGGAGGCGGCGTGGGCTGGGAGGAAACTCGGCCCCACCCCTCTGCGGCAAGCGCTTCTCGCAGCCAAACTCTCCCGTTTCCCAACTTATTTTCAAAACTGTCCTCAAATCACTGCATCAAGGGTGGCCCTAGTTTTGGTTCACCTTGTGCGTTTCCACTTAAGTCTGAAGTGCACACCTTGCTTGCCTTAGTCTTTCTATATTTAAGCTAAAGGTTTAAAACTTCGTTCCTGAGAGGCGATAAGGAATGAAGCTGGCCAAGGCTTAGCTTCGTGAATTACACTGGTTAGTCTCGTTAACCAGCGTTAAGTAGAGGGAAAAAGACGCAGTTCACTCCGCACTTTCTTCACACCCTTCTGATAGCTGCTCTTACCTCCTTTTTCTTCCTAAACACAGAATGTTTAGCTGACTGCTTTCCCCCCTTCTCTTCATCGCGAGTATACGGTGGTGTAGATTGTCAAATACTTAAAGGCATATGTCCCCCATGAAAAACCTCTGACTTGGGGTGGGGGGGTTGGAGGTTAGCATGTCTGCTTTTCTGACCCCAGCTTGGCTCCAAAAGTGTGAATTACCTTCTCTGAGTGTATTAAGCCCAGTGGGCCGTATTGAAAGAGCAGAATAAGCATGAGTTGGGCCCGCATACACTTCTGAATTTGGGTTGGAATTTGCGATTCTTGCCTACTAGCTTCAGCAATTTAGCCTTTGTAAACGCAATATTCTCATCTTTAGTATGGTAATTTCTGATTCGCAGGATTATGAGAATTGAACAAGATAGATGTAAAGTGAGGAGTACCTAGTGGCTCAAAAATATTAGTTCCTTACACAAACAAATAATGTAGCTCTTTGCATACAAGAAGCCCCTCTACTTTCCACCTTCCCTGAAATTCCAGGAGCCTGTCCCTCCATATCTAGCCTTAACTAATGACTCCTATAATACATGGCAGATCTGGAGCCAATAGTTGGTAGGGCATCTGCCCCTGCAGTATGGCATTAGAACTGCTTAAAGGACTGCTCCAAGTTTATAGTAAATCATACCTGAAGTTTACCATGGGGGCCTACCTATACTGGGCCAATTATTTAGGCAAACAACCTAAGTTGTTTCTTCAACCTTAAAAAAAAAAAATTAGAATGTTGTAAGTGTATCACTAAGGCCCCATCTAAATCCAAAAGCCATTGCACTTCAAATTAAACTGAGAAACTTTGTCTACAACTACTGACTTTTCATTTCTGAAAGTAATCTCTTTTGTCCTTAAAGCCTAGGAATCATATTTGATGTGTTCCTTTAGATTGATGCCCTCTAACCAATCGGTGACCAAATCCTGTTGTCCTTCCCTTCCCTCCTACACTCTCTCCAATTCCTAACTACGTAGGCACCTCACCCTTCCTGGCTGACATTCTTGGTCCTGCTCTCTCCCTACTTTCTCCATCTTAACCTGCAAAATAGTTCATAAATTGATTCTCAACCACACTGCTGAGATGTAGTATATGAAATGTTGAGAGTCAGTATCCCATCAAAATTGAGAGAAAGATTGGGGTGCCTGGCTGGCTCAGTCAGTAGAGCATGTGACTCTTAATCTCAGGGATGTGAGTTCTAGCCCTACGTTGGGTGTAGAGATCACTTAAAAACAAAACAAAAACACCTACAAAATAAGGAAAACAGTTTATCTTTTTAAAAAATTTGAGGGGCACCTGGGTGGCTCAGTTGGTTAAGCATCTGACTGGCTCAGGTCATGATCTCGAGCTTCTTGAATTTAAGAGTTTGAGCTCCACATCAGGCTCTGTGCTGACAACCCAGAGCCTGGAGCCTGCTTCAGATTCTCTATCTCCCTCTCTCTCTGCCCCGTTCCCGCTCACACTCTGTCTCTCTCTCTCTCTCAAAAAAAATGAACAAACATTAAAAA
The DNA here is from genome assembly GCF_028018385.1 of Neofelis nebulosa. Lineage (NCBI taxonomy): Eukaryota > Metazoa > Chordata > Mammalia > Carnivora > Felidae > Neofelis > Neofelis nebulosa. Next base: position 33,667,382 of record NC_080794.1, on the reverse strand, counting down.
ACATTTTTTTTTAAAATTGAGGGGCACCTGGGTGGCTCAGTCGGTTAAGTGTCCAACTCTTGATTTCAGCTCAGGTCATGCATGATCTCATGGTTTGTGAGATCAAGCCTGGTGTTGGCTCTGTACTGACAGTGTAGAGCCTGCTTGGAATTCTCTCTCTCTGACCCTCCCCTGTGCATGCTCTCCCTCTCTCACTCTCAAAATAAATAGATAAACATGAAAAAAATTAAAAGTTTTGAGAGAAAATTGTCAGCTTTTTGTGAGAAAGGCATTTGTAAGCTTATGGACATCCATTACCTATTAATTCAATCATTCATTTATGTATATTGTACATCAAAGACACTTGCTGATATTTATGAAATGCTATGTGATCAATATGGTTGCCACTATGCTGAAAAATCAGAAAGCAGCATACATGACAGGTAGGATAAATGAGACACAAGTGGTATTAAAAACAAAACAAAACCCTTTCAACTAGACTTCTGGACTACCAGTAGTTGAGAACTACTTGCCTGAAATTCAAGTCATAGTCCTTAAAGTTTGCAAGTTTGCATTCAGTTTTTCAAATGTTACCTGAATCTGGCCTTCACCTTCTTATAAATATTTTTAGCATTAGTATACTTTAACTTGAATTTATCATTTTAGGAGGCCATTTTTTTTAAAATGAGGAAGCTCTTTAAGTTTTCATATGGGATGATCTCTAAGCTGCACAGTGTACGATGTAGAACAGTGTGTATAATATAATGCTATTTGTGAAAAAATAGAAGGAGGAGTGTGGAAGGGAGACCATATATATGTATTTGCTTACATATGTAGAAAATAACTCTGAAAGCACTTAAACACATACATGTCTGCCATTTATTTGTCATACTTTTTTGCCTGTGCCTCCTTCCCTAAAACAATCTTCTCTATTCCTTATTCAATACATTATCCTCTATTTATTTGTTAGTTTATTTTTCTCTATGTTTTATTGATGGTCTCCCCCAACTTGAGCAGGAATTTTGTCCATCTGGTTCAGCTCTGTATCATTACCTTTTTAAAAATTTTTTTTAAATGTTTATTTTTGAGAGAAAGAGAGAGAGAGAGGAGAAGGGGCAGAGAGAGAGGGAGACACAGAATCCGAAGTAGGCTTCAGGCTCTGAGCTGTCAGCACAGAGCCCGAAATAGGGCTTGAACTCTACAAACAGTGAGATCATGAACAGAACTGAAGTCAGACGCTCAACCTACTGAGCCACCCAAGTGCCCCATCATCAGCTTTTTATTAGAGTAACTGGCACATATATTTATTGAATGAAAGAATAAATGAAGAATTTAAATTAATATTTCCACATAGGAAAAGAATTATTGAATGAAGGATGATGGGCAGTGTGGGTCTAAAAAAGAAAAGAAAAAAGGCAAGAAGCAAGGGAAGAAATTCAGTTTGTCCCCAGCACAGTTCAGGTGAGAAAGTCTGTGAAACATGACATGAGATTGGTGGTACTTTGTTTGACAAGATGAACATAGGTGTACTGACCTATGAGGTGTTTTTCAGTTCTCTGATTCTTCAGACACCAAATGGGTGTTCAGTAATTCAACTCAATCCTGACACTAACTACCCAGAGTTAGTAAAGACCTTACAGCTTAAGGGCTCAGTCTTACAGGACTGCCCCTAGTTCAGATGCCAGTCACAAGTCCTAGAACTCCTGTACTTCTGACTAACTATAAAATGGGTGTTCCCATGATACCCTCCTAAAATTCAATCATTTCCTAGAATAGCTCACAGAAGTCAGGAAGACACATTACTTACATTTACAAAGTAAACATATCTTCTGTATCCTTACAAAGGATACAAATGAAGAGCCAGATAAAAAAAAGAGGTACTGAGGGCAGGGTGCAGAAAGGTCCTGAGCATAGTAGCTTCTGTCCCTATGGAGTTGAAGTGCACCACCCTCTCAGGATGTGGGTGTGCTCACCAATTTGGAAGATCTCTCTATTGTTCAAGAGTTGGTTTTTTTTTTTTTAAGTTTATTTACTTATTTTGAGAAGGTGGGGAGGGGCAGAGAGAGACAGGAGAGAGAGAAAGAATCCCAAGCAGGCTCCACTCTGTCAGAGCAGAACCTGACTCGGGGATCAAACCCACAAACCATGACCTGAGATCATGACCTGAGCCAAAATCAAGAGTTGGATGCTTACCCGAGTGAGCCACATGGGCATCCCTTCAAGAGTTTTCATAGAGCTCAATCTCCAGCACACCCCAGCCCCTGTATTTGGAGGTCTAGAGTGGGCTGAAAGTTCCCACCCTCTAATCACTTTATCTTTCTGGTGACCAGCCCCATCTTGAGGCTATCTGAGGGTCCCAACTCAAGAACTACATCATTAGCATGAACTCAGAAGTGATGGAAAGGGGCTCATTATGAATAACCAAAAAACACTCTTATCACTCAGGAAATTCCAAGGTTTTACAGAGTTCTGTGTCAGGAACTGAGGAGAAAGACAAAATATTTTTTACTATATCAAAGCCTGTCATAGACTTCTGATACTAGTCACTAAGATTTTTTACTTGCTTTTTAGTACTAAGTCCCCTAAGCAGTCTTCAACAGTAATTTGGTTTCCATATAGAATTTCCCATTGGGGAGACAATGTTTGAAGAGTCAACATTTATATTCTGGCTGACTTTGCAGTTCTATTTATATAAACAAATAAACTGACTTTATAGCTTTAATATCAGTCTCATATGACTACAATTTATTAGAGGAGTTAGTACCAACTCTTTGTGTTCTAAAAAAAATGGTATTGACAAAACTAGTTACTAATGTGGAAAAATATAGATTCCTACCTCAAAGTAGATAAAAAAATAAATTCTAAGTGGGCCAAGGATCTAAATTAAAAAATACAATAAGAATATCATATAATTCTGTATGAAGAAAGAACTTAACTAGGACAGGAGCCATTTATTTATTTGTTTGTTTGTCTTAAAACTTTATTTTTTGGGGGGTCTGGGGGTGAGGAGGAGAGGGAGACAGAGAATCCCAAGCACACTGTGCACTGTCAGCACAGAGCTCGATGCGGGGCTTGAACTCACAAACTGTGAGATCATGACCTGAGCCAAAATCAAAAGTCAGATGCTTCACCAACTGAGCCACCCAGGCACCCCAGGACAGGAGCCATATAAAATCTGTATTTCCCCATATGCTCCACCAAAAAAATTAAATTAAATAAAAAAATTAAGTTAAAAAATAAAATGCATATTTGACTACATAAAAATTTAAAATATGCTCAAATTTATTAGTAGTCACAGATATGCAAGTAAAACAATGAGGTACCCATTTTTCATTTCTTACATAGGCAAACACAAAACAAATTTTATTATTGCCATCTATTGCTTACCAGGATATGGGGGAACTAATACTCTCATACATTGCTATTATAGTGTTGGAAAGTAATCTGGAATATTTATTAAAACTATAAATATATACATACCTTTCAATCCAAAATTCCATTTATCTTAACAAAATAAAAGTATGAATATGTAAGGCCATGAATGCAAGAATGTTTATTATGGTATTGATGTTTAAGGAAAAGAAAAAAAAAGAAACAATCCAGATGTCTTCAGTAGGAAACCTGTTGATCAAAGTATGCTATACACTTACTATGGCATATTATTCAGCCATTAAAATGATCTATAACTGATCTCAAAAAATGTTTATGATGTACTGTGACAAAGCAAGTTGCACAAAAATGTGTATACTATGACCTTTTCTATTATTTAACAAATACCCACTTTTTTATTATTTTTAAAATCCCTATAGGGGGTGCCAGGGTAGCTCAGTCAGTAAAGCATCTGACTCTTGATCTCAGCTCAAGTCTTGATCTTAGGGTCATGAGTTCAAGTTCCATTTTGGGCTCTGTGCTGGGCATGGAGGCTACTTAAAAAAATAAATAAATAAAAAATAAGACCCCTAAATACGTATATACAAACCTCTATACAGATATGGCTGTAGAGACTTGGAAAAAGTATGGAAAGTTAATGTCAAAATGTTAACATTTTAATATCCCTGATAGAGGAGGTAGGCATAGATACAAGGGTTAGGGACACATCAATAAATGTTTCTTGCTAAAATTTCATATATTAAAATGAGAATATATATATATATGTGTGTATATATATATATATATATATATATACATATATACATACATATACATATATACACATATATATACATAAAGGAAAAGAGGATCCATTTTTTGAAACTACAGTCTGAGGGCTAGAATCTGGATTCTGGGGTCTCCTCAAGCCCCTCCAACCCTATGAGGCTTAAGTGGTAGCTGACTTGCCTGTCTTAAACTACTTCTTTTTAAATTTCCAAGGTATAACCACAAGTTTAGCAGATGTTATTCTTTTATGGTTTCATGTATATTATTTAGTCTTTTTGATCAGTTTATAATACAAGTGTTGTACTTCCATACAGAACTTAGTATTCTATATATTATCAAACACCATTTGGGGAGATGTGTGGGATGTCCAAACTAAAGCAAATAGATAGGCTGATAACGTGGCCTGCCTTCCACCGGCTATATAAAGTCCTAGACCAGTGGTTCTCAACTGGGGCAATTTTGCTCCCCTACCCTCCAGAGGATTTTTGACATTTTTTTCTTGTTTATTTATTTGAAAAAGAGAGAGCGAGAGAGTGAGTACGTGTGCACGAGCTGGGAAGGAGCAGAGAGAAATGGAGAGAGAGAAACCCAAGCAGGCTTCTCACTGCCAGTGCAGAGCCAGATGCAGCCAGATGCATGAACCGTGAGATTATGACCTGAGCAGAAATCAAGAGTCAGACGCCTAACCAATCGAGCCACCCAGGCACCCCTGAAGACATTTTTTAGTGGGGGACGTAGGGTAGGTACAACTGACATTCAGCAGATAGAGGCCAGTCATACTTCTCAACATTCTGCGATGCAGAGGGCAGCCCCTAACAAAGAATTTTCCAGCCAAAACATCAGCAGTGCCACAGTTGAGAAAGTCTGTCCTAGAGTTTCAACCACAGGGCAAGTGGTACTGGATGGGACTCTAACTGACAAAGATTCCCAAGGGAATGAGGGGAAGGTTTTTATTAGCAAGGCCATGTTAAAAAGCAGCATAGGCGGTGATTTTCAAACTTTGGTTTTAGCAGCTGAATTTATCTATTGAATGATCTTAACCCTATTATATAATGTAGATCCATTTCCTTTAATATTTAAAGGACTCACACCAATCAATAAGGAAAAGATTGATAGCCAGTTGAAAATGAAGAGTTCGGTTCACAGAAAAGGGAATGTACGTGGCTTTTAAACATGTGAAAGATATAAAACTTCACTCATGAAAAGAGAAACACTCACTAATTTACAATGAAATGCCGTTTTTCACATTATCAAGGTAGTAAGGAACCAAAATTTGATCATATGCTGCATTGAAAAGAATGTGCAGAGCCAGACCCAGTTGTACAGTAATAGTAAAAATGGAAATTAGTACAACCCTATGGAAAGCAACTTGGCACTGTTAATCAAAATGTAAAATGCATATACCTCTTAATCTGGCAATTCTAATACTAGAAATCCATTTTTATAGATACACATACTTGTATATGTGTAAAATGACTTTTATTCAAGAGTATTTATTGTGCCATGGTTTATATTAGCAAAAGATTGGAAATACACTAATTTGCCATTAAGAAGGAATTGGTTAAACATACAACCAGTACATATTGTTTATATGTATATGAATCGTCACTTAAACTCAGGAAATGGGTAACAGAACTTGCTCCTAGGACATGCAAATGGGAGACTGGAAGACAAAGGTGAAAGATTTTGCAGGTGAGGCAGGGGCGGGCGAGGTGGGGGGCGTAGTGGGGCATGTGCCTGGGTGGTTCAGTCAGTTAAGTGTCCAACTCTTGATTTTGGCTCAGGTCATGACCTCACGGTCATGGGATTGAGCCCCATGTCCAGCTCTGCACTGAGTGTGGAGCCTGCTTGAGATTCGCTCCCTCTCCCTCTGCTCCTCTCCCCTGCTTCTCTCTCTTTCTCTCTCTTTTTGTCTCCCTCAAAAATAAAGACTTTTTTTTACTGTAGAACACTTTGTGCCTTTGAAGTCTTCACCATGTGCATCATTATGTATCATATGTGTGTGTTCTTATGTCATACATTATATGTCTTAAATATATAAAAGGAGGGCTGTTCTGATTGAAATAGGCTCCCTAAGTTTCTACCACATCCCTCAAGGCATCATTAAGAAGATTTAGGGTCCCCAAAGAACACAGTAAAAAAGCCACTGTCAGAGTTGTGGTAGGGTAGACTAGCTGCTGTAATAATCATCCAGAGATTTCAATGGCTAAATACAGCAAAAGTTTACTTCTCATTCACACAACAATCCTACATGGGTGTTTTTCATCTGATGGCTTCTGGGGTCAGCTTTCCATTAAAAAGTGACCAAGAGACCCTTGTCCCTTTTATCTTGTAGCTTTGCCATTGGACAGGCAAAGGAAATTAAGTAACATCTGTTGAAAGGTTTTATGGGCCAGTCCTGGAAATGATGCTACTACTTCTCCCATTCAACTGTCTGGGAATAGTCAAGTGGCTACACACAAGGAATCCTGGGAAATTTTATCATTCAAGGTGACAGAATGGAGTTGAGGGTAAACAGAAGACCATGACAAGCATTTAATGAAATCTAGCTACATGGCCAGTTCGTCAGCTGGATCCATTCATTATAACTTTATAAAGTTTCCTATTAGCTTTTCACCAAATGCATCTACCTCTTTAATGGTGTCTTTTGATGAACAGAAGCATTAGTTTTAATGCAGACTAATTTATCAATCTTGTACTTTGTTTTTTTTTTTAATTTTTTAATGTCGATTTATTTTTGAGACAGAGGGAGCCAGAGCATGAGTGGGGGAGGGGCAAAGAGAGAGGCAGACACAGAATCTGAAACAGGCTCTGGGCTCTGAGCTGTCAGCACAGATAGAGCTGGATAGAGCCGGATGCGGGGCTCGAACCCACGAACCATGAGATCATGACCTGAGCCGAAGTCGGACGCCTAACCAACTGAGCCACCCAGGCGCCCCTGAAATCATACAATATTAATCTTTTTTCTGTCTGACTTATTTCACTTAGTATAATGCCCGCAAGGTTCATCCATGTTGTTGCAAGTGAAAGGATTTCCCTCTTTTTTAATGGCTGAACAATATTTCACATATATCATATTTCACATTTTCTTTATCCATTCATCCATCGATGGACACTTAGGTTGTTTCCATGTTTTGGCTACTATAAATAATGCTGCAGTGAATATGGCGGGTGCAGATATGTTTCAAGATAGTGATTTCATTTTCTTTGCATAAATTCCCAGAGTGAAATTGCTGGATTATTTGGTTATTCTATTTTTATTTTCTTGAGGAGCCTCCATACTGTTTTCCATTGTAGCTGCATTCCCACAATGTACACAAGGGTTCCCTTTTCCACATCCTTCCTAGCACTTAATATCTCTTATCTTTATTTATTTATTTATTTATTTATTTATTTATTTATTTATTTTTAAATGTTTACTTGCTTTTTTTCAGAGAGAGAGAGAGAGCATGAGTGGGGAGGAGAAGAGAGAGGAACAGAGAGAATCTCAAGCAGGCTCTGAGCTGTCAACATGGAGCCCAACAAGGGAGGCTTGATTTCACAAACCGTGAGATCATGATCTGAGTCAAAATCAAGAGTCAGATGCTCATCCAACCGAGCCCCTCAGGTGCACCTCTTATCTTTTCGAGGACAGTCATTCTAACAGGTGTGAGGTGATATCTCATTGTGGTTTTAATTTGCATTCCCTTGTTGATTAGTGATGCTGAGCACCTTTTCATATTTCTGTTAGCCATCTATATGTCCTTTTTGGAAAAATGTCTATTCAGATCCTCTGCTGAGTTTTTAATTGGATTGTTTGTTTTCTTTTGAGTTGTCTGAGTTTTTTTAAAATATATATTCTGGATATTAACCTTTTATCAAATATGTGATTTACAAATAGTGTTTCATATTCTGTAGGTTACCTTTTCATCTCATTGATGCTTTCCGTTGCTATTCAGAAAGTTTTTAGTTTGATGTAGTGCCACTTGTTTATTTTTGCTTCTATTGCTTTTGCTTTGGTGTCAAATTCAAAAAAATCATCTCTAAGACTGATGTCTAGGAGTTTACTCCCTATGTTTTCTTCTAGGAAGTTTATGATTTTAGGTTTTATGTTCAAGTCTTTAATCCATTTTGAGTTGATAATTGTATATGGTAAGATAGTGGTCCAGCTTTACTCTTTTGAATGTGAATGTCCAGTTTTCCAATACCATTTTCTTATTTTTAAGGTTTATTTATTTTTGAGAGAGAGAGAGACAGAGCACAGGAGGGGGAGGTGCAGAGAGGGAGACACAGAACCTGAAGCAGGCTCCGGGCTCTGAGCTGTCAGCATAGACCCCAACTCGGCTCGAACACATGAACCATGAGACCATGACCTCAGCTGAAGTCAGACACTTAACCGACTGAGCCGTCCAGGTGCCCTGCCCAACACCATTTACTGAAGAGACTATCCTTTACCTACTGCATATTCTTGGCTCTTTTGTCATAAGGTTTTGTTGTGTCTTGTAAATTCCCTACAGATTTTGGATTAAAGTCCTTTGTTGGATATGTGATTTGCAAATATTTCTCCCAGTCTGCAGCCTGTCATTCATTCTCTTAACCAGATCCCTTTCTTTACAGAGCAGAGGTTAATATTAACGAAGATCAATTTATCATTTTTTTCTTTTGTGAATTTTGCTGTTGGTATTATATCTAATAACTCTTTGCTTAACCCAAGGCCACAAATATTTTCTTATATTTTTCTTCCATAAGTTTTTTGGTTGTAACTTTACATTTCTGTCCACTTCTTTTGGGCTAGTTTTTGTATAAAGTATATGAAGTATCGGTCAAAGTGCCTTTTGTTTTTGTTTTCTTATTGTTTGCCTATGGATATCTAGTTGTTCCATCACTACTGCTAGAAAATACTGTCTTTCTCTGTTGAGTTGACTCTGCACATTTGTCAAAAATCAGTTGTGGGTTTTGTGTGGGTCTCTTTCAGATCTCGATCCCGTTCCATGGATGCATATGTCTTTCACCAATAGTATGCTATCTTGATTGTATAACTTTATACTAAATCTTAAAATCTGATAGTAGCAGGGGTGCTTGGGTGGCTTAGTTGGTTAAGTGTCTGACTCCTGATATTGGCTCAGGTGATGATCTCACAGTCATGATCTCACAGATGTGAGATCCAGCTCTGCATCAGGCTTTGTGCTGAGCATGGAGCCTGGTTGGAATTCTCTATCTCCCTCACCCTCTGCCCCTTCACCTCTCGCACATGAGCAGGCACTCTCTTTCTCAAAATAAAGAAACATTTTATAAAAAATCTGGTAGTAGCAGCCCTCCAACTTTGCTCTTCTACAAAATTGCTTGGGTTATTCTAATTCCTTTGCCTGTTCATATAAAATTTTATATTAAGCTTGCCCATATATATCTAAAAAACCAGGCTGAAATTTTGACTGTGATCACGTTGAATCCATAGTTCAATTTGGAGAGAATCAATATCATAACAATACTAAATGTTCTAATATCCTCACATAGCATATCTCCCTATTTATTTAGACTTAAATTCTTCTACCAGTGTTTTGTAGCTTTCCGTATATAGATCCTGCACATATTTTGTTAGACTTATACCTAGAGATTATATTTTTGGGGTACTATTGTAAGTGGTTACTTTTTTATTTTTTAATTTTTATTTATTGTTTTGAATGGTACTTTAAAATTTTTTATTTTTTTTAATGTTTATTTTTTGAGACAGAGAGAGACAGAGCTGGAGCAGAGGAGGGGTAGAGAGAGAGACAGAAAGAAGGAGACACAGAATCTGAAGCAGGCTCTGGGCTCTGAGCTGTTAGCACAGAGCCCGATGCAGGGCTCAAACTCATGAGATCATGACCTGAGCCAAAGTTGGACGCTTAACCAATTGAGCCACCCAGGTGCTCCAGGAGTTTTAAAAATTTTAAATTCTAATTGTTCATTCCTAGAATATAAAAATACACTTGATTTTTAATATTAACCTAATAATCTGTGACTTTACTAAACTTACTTATTAGTTCTAGGAGCTTTTTTGTAGATTCCTTGATGTCTACATAGACAATCATATTGTCTGAGAATAGAGATAGTTTTATTCTTTCTTTTCAAATCTATATGTCTTTTCTTATTCTTGCTTTATTGCACTGGTTATAATTTCCAATAAAATGTTTAATGTGAATAAGAGCAGACATCCTTGCCTTCTTCAGATATAAGGAAGAAGCATTCAGTCTTTCCTATTATGTATATTAGCTGCAATGTTTTGTAGACATTCTCTTTCAGGAGAAAGTTCCTTTTATCCATAGTTTGCGAGATTTTTTTAAAATCATAAATAAATGTTGAATTGTTAAATGATTTTTCTGCACCTATTGAGATGATCATATACCTTTTCTTCCTTAATCTGTTGAAATGATGAGTTACATTGGTTGATTTTTGAGTGTTGAGCCAGCCTTGTATTCCCAGGATAACTCCCACTAGATTCCATTTGCTAATGTTTTGTGGAAGATTGTTTCATCTATGTTCATTAATGATACTGATCTGTTGCTTTAATTTCTTGTACTCTTTCTCTGGTTTGGGAAATCAGAGTAATACAGGATTACTAATATAAGTTGGAAAGTATTCCCTTCTATTTACTGGTATTACTTCTTCCTTAAATGTTTGTTAGACTGAAATTTTCTTTGTTGGAGGATTTTTACAAATTCAATGTCTTTAATAAATATAGAATTATGCAGGTTATCTATTTCTTCTTATGTGAGTTTTGGTTCTTTGTGTCCTTCAAAGAATTGGTCTATTTCTCTTGGTAATTTGATTCATGGGACTTGCTTGCAGTATTGTCATTATCTTTTGGATGTCTGTAGAGTCTGTAGTAATGTTTCCCCTCTTTCATTCCTGTTAATGATAATTTGTGTCTTCTCCCATTTTTCTTGTCAGTATTGCCAGAGGTTTATCACTTTTATTAATCAGAAATAAGGGAGTCTCTTCTCCACCTCTCCCATATTTAGATTTTCCCCACACTCTCCAGCTATCACAGTCCCCTTCTTTAGTTCTCTGACTAGAAAAATGAGCTCTGTCTTGGAGGTTTAGCTGTTACACAATTCTGCATGATTGGGACCAACATTGGGGCAAAGCAATGAGAGAAAAGAAAGAAAAACATAAGGGGGATTCCCTACACACACACACACACACACACACACACACACACACACACACACACTTTCAGATCACAGGTTCACTTTATCTTAGTTCCTCTGGACTGAAAGGTTTCTCACTGGGATTTTAAATGCCTGTGCCACTGCCACCACAATACAGCTCTGTGACTGGGGTTGTCCTTGGGGTAAGGCAAAAGAAAAAAACAACAACAAGGAGGATTGCTCCATACTCTCTTGCTTATAGGAACCCCTTTCCTGCTCTTCTGACCAGAAATGTAGGATTTCTCTAGGGGTTTTTGATACCTGTATCAACTGTACAGTTATGTACAGTTATGTGACTGTCTTTGAGTCAAAACAAAGAGAAAAAAGAGGAAAATGTGGGAAACTGTATGTGTTTTTCTTCAGCTTTGGTTCCCCTCCTCAATCTATCTGCTACTATGTTTTAAGTGTCCTTAAATAGTTGCTTTTTGTATTTTGTCCAGAGTTTTTAGTTGTAATCATTGAGAAAGATAGGCTGTAGTGGGATTACTCTATCTTGGCCCAGTACCAGAACTCCTGAAGTGTTTTATTTATTTAAAAAATGCTTTTAATGTTTGTTTATTTTTGAGAGAGAGAGAGAGAGGGAAGAAGGGGCAGAGAGAGAGGGAGGGAGACACAGAATCCAAAGCAGGCTCCAGGCTCTGAGCTGTCAGCATAGAGCCCGACGCGGGGCTCAAACTCATGAACTGTGAGATCATGACCTGAGCTGAAGTCAGATGCTTAACCAACGGAGCCACCCAGGCACCCTTCTTGAAGTCTTTTATTGATCACATATCACACCTTTGTACTATATATACTGATACATATAATTTCATTTAAAAAACCACCTGAGTGTTAAAAACATTTCTTCTGGATTGAGATATTGTTACCATTATTGCTATTATACAATTGATTAAAATAACATTAATATAATTATGATAAATAATTATTAAGAAAAAATAAAATTTAGGGTGCCTGGGTAGCTCAGTCAGTTGAGGGACCAACTCTTGATATTGGCTCAGGTCATGATCTCATGGTTCGTGAATTCAAGTCTCATGTGGGGCGCTGTGCTGACAATGTAGAGCCTGCCTGTGATTCTCTCTCTCAAAATAAATAAACTTAAAAAAAAAAAAAAAAGAAAGAAAAAAATTTTATTGGAATTGCATATCTTTTTAAAAAAAATTTTGTTAATGTTTATTTACTTTTAAAGGAAAGAGAGAGAGACAGAACATGAGGAGGGGAGGGGTTCTGAGCTGTCAGCACAGGGCTTGATGCAGGGCTTGAACTCATGGAGTGTGAGATCATGACCTGAGCCGAAATCAGATGCCCAACCAACTGAGCCACCCAGGCAGCCCAGAATTGCATATCTTATTGACACGAATGGGACTTAAAATTTTTTTCAATTAGCTTAAGTATCTGTGAATGAATATTAGTTATTACTAGAATGAGACAGATTCAACATCAATCAGCTCTGAGAAACCTTGTCCACATATATGGGTAGACATAAATGGAAGAAATTTTGTTATTGCTGCCATCCAATTCTTTGAACTTCTTCCTAATTACCAAAAATCACATAATTTTCTATTTTCAAAAATTATTCTTAATGATCAAAGAGCTACCAATTGTATTAGTTCTTCCTTTGGATTTTGGTAGGAAAGAATTAGAAAATACCTGACTCCCCCCAAAAAAATTGTTACTCAGTTATTAGAGTCATTCACTTTCTCATTTTGTGAGAAAGTTTAGCAAATTGTATCCAATCTTCTTCTATTAGAGGTACCTTGTTTAATAAGGAAAGGTTAGAATATTAAATATTGTTAAATTCTATACAACATTTTTGGTAACAGTCTTTTATCTTATCAAATAGCTTGAATATATTTTTGTTGAAACATTGAAGTTCCAGATTTAGTTCAGACAACGTATAGAACAGTGATGTCCAGCAGAAACAGAATGTGAGTCATATACATAATTCTAATTTTTCCAGTAGCTACACTAAAAAAAGTTAAAGGAGACTGGTAAAATGAATTTAAAAATGTATTTCATTGAGATCAATATATAGAATATCATCATTTCAAAAACATAATAAAATTTACACTGTTTTGGTTTTTAACTTTAAAATTGAAAAATCAGGCCACCTGAGTAGCTCAGTCAGTTAAATGTCTGACTTTTAATTTCAGGTTAAGTCACGATCTCACTGTGGTGAGATGGAGCCCTGTGTTTGGCTCCACAATGAGCATGGAGCCTGCTTGGAATTCTCTCTCTCCTGTGAGGCACCTGGGTGGCTTAGTCAGTTAAATGTCTGACCCTTGATTTTGGCTCAGGTCATGATCTCACTGTTTGTGGAAATCAGGCTCCCACACTGACCACAGGGAGCCTGCTTGGGTTTCTCTCTCTTCCGTCTCCCTCCCCCTACCCCCTGTGCACTCTCTCCCTCAAAAAAATTAAATTAAATTAAACATTCAATTCCAGGGGCACCTGGTTGGCTCAGTTGGTTGAGCATCCAACTCTTGATTTTGTCTCAGGTCATGATCTCATTGTTCATGAGTCTGAGCCCTGCATCAGGCCCTGCGCTGACAGCACAGAGCCTGCAGAGGATTCTCTCTCTCTCCTGCTGGCATGTGTGTGTGCACGCTCTCTCTCTCTCAAAATAAACAAATAGGGGCGCCTGGGTGGCACAGTCGGTTAAGTGTCCGACTTCAGCCAGGTCACGATCTCGCGGTCCGTGAGTTCGAGCCCCGCGTCAGGCTCTGGGCTGATAGCTCGGAGCCTGGAGCCTGTTTCCGATTCTGTGTCTCCCTCTCTCTTTGCCCCTCCCCCGTTCATGCTCTGTCTCTCTCTGTCCCAAAAATAAATAAAAAAACGTTGAAAAAAAAAATTTTTAAAAAAATAAACAAATAAACTTAAAAAAATTCAATTCCACAGTTAACCTTAGCTACACATGGGTAAAGCCTACTGTGTTGGTCAGTATAGGTATAGAAAATTCCCAACACATAAAGAAGTTTCAAAGCTAGTCCTCATTATCAATCTAACCAGCAAAATTGGATTTACTTTCTTTCAGAAAATGTCTTCATTTCTCAACAAGAAGTTATGTTCATATGCACTGTGATAACTATTGTAAGAACATTTTATAAGAGCCATACTTGTGGTGAGGATAATGTAACATACAAACTTGTTGAATCCTTATCTGGTACACCTGAAACTAATTGCATTAGTGTAATGTGTGTCACATTGTGTGTCAGCTATGCTTAAATTTTTTTAAAAATTAAAAAATTTAGCAGTGCCTAGGTGGCTCAGTCAGTCAAGCCTTGGACTCTTGATTTTGGTTCAGGTCATGATCTCATGGTTCATGAGTTGGAGCCCCACATAGGGCTCTGCACTGACAGCAAGCATCCTACTTCGGATCCTCTGTCTCCCTCTCTCTCTGCCCCTCCCCTGCTGGCATGCTCTCTCTGTTTCTCTCTCTCTCTCTCCTTCAAAATAAATAAATAAAACATTAAAAAATTTTTAAATGTGGGGTCCCTGAGTGGCTCAGTCAGTTAAGCATTCAACTCTTGGTTTCGGTTCAGGTCATGATCTTGCCTAGTGAGTTCAAGTCCCGCGTCAGGCTCTGCACTGGAGATGTGGAGCCTGCTTGGGATTTTCTCTCTCTCTCTCTCTCTCTCTCTCTCTCACTCTGCCCTTCCCCCACTTGCACTGTCTCTGTCTCTCTCAAAGTAAATAAACCTAAAAAAATTAAAAATTAATTTTTAATGTTTTATTTATTTTTGAGAGAGAGAGAGAGAGAGAGAGAGAGAGAGCAAGTGGGGGAGGGGCAGAGAAGAGACAGAGGAAGACACAGAATTTGAAGCAGGCTTAAGGCTGCTTGCTGTCAGCACAAAGTCTGACTCGGGGCTTGAACCCATGAATGGTGAGATCATGACCTGAGCCAAAGTTGGGTGCTTGTCCTACTGAGCCACCCAGGCGCCCCAAATTTGATGCCATTCTTGATGCTATTGAAGACAATGCTGATTTGTCTTCCGAGTAAAGTATATTGCATATAGTTATATTTATGGGCGCCTGGGTGGCTCAGTCGGTTGAGCATATATTTATATTTAATATATTAAACACTTCCCAGCTCATTACCACTAGGGGAGGCTCTAAAACAGGGTCTAATACTACTACTACTACTAATGGTGATTAGTACCTTTCACAGTTTCTAAGCCTCTTCTCATGGTTCTTGTTTGAACCTCACAACCAACCTCATTTTCCTGAGGAAATTGTAGCTTTTGCTACATTCTAAAAACCACACTACTGGGGTGCCTAGGTGGCTCAGTCAGTCAAGTGTTTGACTCTTGATTTCGGCTCAGTTCATGATCTCACGGTTTGTGAAATCAAGCCCTGCGTTGGGCTCCATGCTGACAATGCCAGGCCTTCTTGGGATTCTCTCTCTCTCCCGCTCTCTCCCCCTCCCCAACTTGTACTCTCTGTCTCTCTCTTTCAAAAATAAATAAACAGTAAAAAAATAAATAAATAAGTCTTGGGTGATGTATTGTACAGCATGTTGACTATGGTTAATAATACTGCATTGTATATTTGGAAGTTGCTAAGAGAGCAGATCTTAAAGGTTCTCATCACAAGAAAAATATCTGTAACAATGTGTAGGTGACAGATGTTAACAAGACTTATTATGGTAATTATTTCACAATATTCCAATATATACACATATCAAATTATCAAGTTGTATACCTGAAACTAATATAACATTATATGTCAATGATACCTCAACAAAAAATAAAGAATAAATGAAGAAACAAAAAAACACTTGATCACTCATGCTTCATAAGATCAACTCACAAATTACTAAAATACAAACTATTACATCTCTAAATAACTTATTTAAAATATAACAAGACTTTCAAAGATATTTAATAATATTATAAGAACTTAAATGAGGGACCCCTGGGTGGCTCAGTCGGTTAAGCATCTGACTTTGGCTCAGGTCACCATCTCACGGTTTGTGAGTTCGAGCCCCACATCGGGCTCTGTGCTGATGGCTCAGAGCCTGGAGCCTTCTTCGAATTCTCTGTCTTCTTCTCTCTCTGCCCCTCCCCCACTTGTGCTCTGTCTCTCAAAAAATTAATTAAAAAAATTATTTAAAAAAAAAAAAAAAAACCAAAAACTTAAATGAGGGGGCACCTGGGTGGCTCAGTCGGTTAAGCGTCCGACTTTGGCTCAGGTCATGATCTCATGGTTCACATGCTTGAGCCCCGCATCAGGCTCTGTGCTGACAGCTCAGAGCCTGGAGCCTACTTCGGATTCTGTCTCCCTCTCTCTCTCTGCCCCTCCCCCACTCATGCTCATTTTCTCTCTCTCAAAAATAAATGTTAAAAATCATTTTTTTAATAAAAAAAAAACTTAAATGAGTGTCTCCTCTTTTCCACTCTGTAGGGTCAATGACCACCTATTTTTTTTCACTTTTGGCTTAAGCTTTTTACTCGATGTCTAGCATTAACATTGGAGCTCAATAAATGTTTTTTTTAATGAATCATAAAGTTCATAATCATTCCTATAGCCAAGTAAGTTTTGGTACTAGTGCCTCAAAGGAAGAGTCAGAAACCCAAAGGAGGAAAGTAAGATGAGTAATATTCTCTTCTATCTTTCCCAATTCCTAATGCTGGGAAGCATGGTATTTACTCATTCAAAATAATTACCCCATACTTGAGAGATAATGGATCAGAACGATCTGCTTTCTGCTTACCTTGTGGGTTTCTGAAGAGGCACTGGCTCAGCTCAAAGACATGTCGAAGTCCCCTGAGCAAAATCAAGGTATGCTGTGATTATTAGGCCAGCCCCTGAAGAATAAAGAAATGGACAGAAATCCAGGTGATAATGTTTTCTCAGAAACATCTTTGCCACTTACACCTCTTTTATGGAGCCCTCAAACATTTCTACCTAATTTTATTGGTTCAAATAATATCAAATATGTTTGATTTAAAACTTTATTGGGGCCTATTTTTTAGTTTTAAAGTTTATTTATTTATTTTGAGAGAGAGAGAGAGAGAGAAAAGAGACAGAGAGAGAATTAATGGGGGAGGAGCAGAGAGAGAGGGACAGAGACAGAATCCCAAGCAAGCTTCACACTTTTATCTTGGAGCTTGATGTGGCACTCAAACTCATGGACCTGTGAGATTATGACCTGAGATGAAATCAAGAGTCAGATGCCTAAATGACTGAGCCACCCAGGCACCCTGGGACCTATTTTTTAAATCTCCTTTACCACTAATATTAATTCTACCTTGAAACCTTCACTTATTTTCATATTTGAATATTTCTCTCTGTTTCTATAGAAACTGGTACATGATATTTTTTACTTTACACATCTTGCATCATAATAGTTATTTGTGCATTTGTATTATCTCACCTATTTGGTGATAAGCTTTTTAAGTATATCAAAAAGTATATTTTTATATTTTAAGTATATTAAAGTATATTTCATAAAATATAAAATAAAATAAAAAGTATATTTTAAGTACATTAAAAAGTATATTAAAAAAGTAAATATATTTTACTTAGTCTTCAATTGATCATTTCACCGATACTACAAACTATCCACTATATACATAATGTGATACAGAGCGCCTGGCTGTCTTAGTTGGTAGAGCATGTGACTCTTGATCTTGAGGTCTGGAGTTCAGGCTCCATGTCAAATGCAGAGATTACTTAAAAAGAAAAGACAAGAAAAAAAAAAGCAACCAAGTACATAATGATGCATAAATGGGTATGAGCATGGAGAAGAAATATACAATTCCTGACCACATAGAACTTGGGGAATATATCACTTATCATTCATACAGAAGGCATTCACATGAGAAAACTGTTTTTTTTGTGTGTGGTAGGTGAGATTTTGAAATATAGCATCTCTTGCAATTATAATTAAAATATAAGCTGGTTAAGAGTACCTGGCTGGCTCAGTCGGTACAGCATGCGACACTTGATCTCATGGTCCTCAGTTCAAGCCCTGCGTTGGGAATAGAGATTATTTTAAAATATGTGTATGTGTGTGTGTGTGTATTAGTTAGACTGCAAATCCAGTAGTTAAATTAATACATCACTTAAATTTATGATGGTAGTAGTAAAGAAAAGAAATAAAGTAGATAATTAAAATTGCAATTAAGTTACCATATTCTTATGAAAAAAAAATCACCATGAAGATTAAATATCACCAGCAGGTAACTGGTAAAATTCCAAGCAGCCAAAACCCTGTTCTAGGAAGCACATTACTTTCTGGAAGAGGATTCTCCCTTGAACTTTGTGGGTTTAAGTCAGGTGCTGATTCAGAAATGATAAATTTAATCAAGAAAAAAATTTTTTGCAATTTTTAAAAATATTTATTTTTGAGAGAGAGAGACAGAGTGTGAGCAGGGGCAGGGGAGGGGCAGAGAGAGAGGGAGACACAGAACTCCAAACAGGCTCCAGACTCTATGCTGTCAGCACAGAGCCCTATGTGGGGCTCAAACTCATGAACTGTAAGATCATGACCTGAGCCTAATTCCGATGGTTAACCGATTGAGCCATGCAGGTGCCCCTCAAGAAAAAAATTTTCTAAGAATGTATAATTTAAATAGATTATTAAAAGCAACCAAATAAGACTAAATCAACTTTTATGTAATATAAATTAATCTATTTTTTATTATAATGATAAAACATGATCTTTTTTAAAAAATTGTTAACATTTACTCATTTTTGAGAGAGAGAGAGAGAGAGAGACAGACAGACAGATATAAGCAGGGGTTGGGCAGAGAGAGAGGGAGACAGAATCTGAAGCAGGTTCCAGGCTCCAAGCTGTCAGCACAGAGCCCAATATGGGGCTTGAACTCAAAAACCGTGAGATCATGACATGAGCCAAAGTCAGATGCTTAACCAACTGAGCCACCCAGGTGCCTCAACATGATCCTTATCTAAGGCTTTTATTACTTAATTTATAATAATACAATATAATATACAGCTAAAATTATTTATAAAAATGTGGCATTCTTAAGCAAATTTATATATGCATATTGGTCTCTGATACAGTTTTGAAGGAATAGTTAAATAAGGATTATGAAATAATTCCATTAGTTAAATATGGATCCTAAATTATTCTGCTAATTTTTCTAGACACCATCATCACATTTTCCCTGTGTATTGTAGCAAAAAGAAGAAGTTATATCATGCTAAAAATTAATCAGCTGCTCTAGCCACTAAAATACAATTTTGTATTTTGGTAATAGAAGGCAGAAATTTTTAAACATTTCATTAAAAAAATTTTTTTTAAGTTTATGTATTTTGAGAGAGACAGAATGAGCTGGGGAGGGGCAGAGAGACAGGGAGAGAGGGTCCCAAGCAGGCTCTGCACTGACAATGTGGGGTTGGAACCCACAAAACTGTGAATTCATGACCTGAGCCAAAACTGAGAGTTGGATGCTTAGCGGACTGAGCCACCCAGGCACCTCTAAACATTTAAAAAAATTTTTTTTCAACGTTTTTTATTTATTTTTGGGACAGAGAGAGACAGAGCATGAACGGGGGAGGGGCAGAGAGAGAGGGAGACACAGAATCAGAAACAGGCTCCAGGCTCCGAGCCATCAGCCCAGGGCCCGACGCGGGGCTCGAACTCACAGACGCGAGATCGTGACCTGGCTGAAGTCGGACGCTTAACTGACGGCGCCACCCAGGCGCCCCTAAACATTTTAAAAATGGGAATGAGATGAAGATGGTGG
Organism: Neofelis nebulosa; assembly: GCF_028018385.1. Classification (NCBI taxonomy): domain Eukaryota; kingdom Metazoa; phylum Chordata; class Mammalia; order Carnivora; family Felidae; genus Neofelis; species Neofelis nebulosa. The sequence goes on along the minus strand of NC_080794.1, from coordinate 33,647,365 downwards.
GGGGGAGGGCAGAATTCTAAGATATTCCCTAGAATATCTGCCCTTCTGTATGTATCATCCTTTCTCCCAGGTATGGGCGGGGCCTATGAATAGGCAGGATAGCTCCTCCTTTGATTAACTCACATTGCATAAACCTGTTTTAAAATTTTTTAAAAGTTTACTTATTTTTGAAAGAGAGAGAGCATGAGCAGGAGGGGCAGAGAGAGAGAGGGAGAGACAGAGACAGAGACAGAGAGAATCCCAAGCAGTATCTGTGCTGCCAGCACAGAGCCGGAAGGGGAGATTGATCTCACAAAACATGAGATCCTGACCTGAGCAGAAATCAAGAATTGGATGCTTAACCTCCTGAGCCACCCAGACGCCCCTCTATAAACCTGTTTTAGCTCACTGGAGTGATTCTCCTGCTGGCTTCTGAGAGGTAACCTGGCCACCTTGTGAGCTGGCCACCTGACAAGGAACTGCAGGGGCCTCTAGGAACAGAGTGGATCCCAGCTGTCATCAGCAAGAAAGGTGGCTCCTCAGTCCTACAACTGCCAAACTGAATTCTGTCAACAATCAGTGAGCTTGAAATAGAACCCCAAGCCTCAGATGAGACCAACCCCCCAGAGTACACCTTGACTGCAGACTGTGAGACCCTGAGTAGCAGATTCAGTTAAAACCTCCGTAACCATGGAAACTGCAATAATAAACGTATGCTGTTTAGAACTACCGAGTGTGTGGTTCATGGTAACTTTACGCAACATCAGAAACTTATACAGATGGCTTGTAGTAAGGGAAGAAGTTTTTTTGATATGATTTAATAAGACATGTGGTAACTATGGTATTTGATAATCCACAACACAGAATCGAAAATAAATTACATAAGGGGCACCTGAGTGGCTTAGCTGGTTGAGCGTCCAACTTCAGATTTCTCAGTTCGTGAGTTCAAGCACCACATCCAGCTTGCTGCTGTCAGCACAGAGCCTGCTTCGGATCCTCTGTTCTCTTCTCTCTGCCCCTGCCCCACTTGTGCGTGCTCTCTCTCTCTCAAAAATAAACCCTAAAAGAAAATTTAAAATAAGTTACGTAAAATGTTTATCTATAGGTTTTATACAGTATCAAAAACTCAAAAAATTTGGTTCTCCTGGCTGGCTCAGTCAGTAGAGCATGTGACTCTTGATCTCCCGGCCATGAGTTCCAGCCCCACATTTGGTGGAGTGTTTATTTAAGAAAAAAAAAAAAAAAAAAAAAAGGCATTCTAAGGAAAATTTCTAGTTATATTTAAAAGAATCAGCCTTACTAACCTGCATTACTTCAGCTACTCAACTGTATTTTCTTTCCAGCTAATGACACATCCTGGGGATTAGTGCTGTAATAGACGAAAGAGAATTTTTAAAACTTAAATTCATACTAAAGCTATTTTAAACCTTTCAATATTTCTAACTTAAGTTCTCTTTGCTTTTCTCAGACTTTCCTTCATGAAAAGACATTCTTGGACAATAGCTGAAGGATGAAAGAAATTAGGTTAAACACGAATTACCATTGCTCCCATTGTCCACACTGATTTCAGAACATCCCAAGGCCAGTATACCCCATTTATAAATCAGTGATCCACCCTTAACAGAAATATGTTTAAGTCTGGAAAAGGCAGGAAGCTAAGGAGGGCTTATGGAATCTTGATAAAACATTAAATTGGTCCATTTCCAACTACTGTCCATTTGTATGGCATCTTTGAAGTTGTCACACTGGGGACATTGTTACACTGCAGTAGTATTGCGGACCAAGGTGGGCGTGACTTTTCTTTGTAAGTATGAAAGCTGTCATGAAAAGGAAATGGAGAAGGATAGCCTGAATCAAGGCTACCAAAAGGTATAGGTGACGGTATGGGCATATAATTTCCTTAAATTATATATACCTACATATTCCCTGTCAAGTCTTCCAGTACTCCAGTTTGAAGACCTCAGCCCTAGAATATGAGTTAATCCTGGTCAATGACTGTATCTCATGATCTTTATTCTTCTCTTCCTCCCTTTCCTTAACACCAGGTGAGGCAGGTAATAGAAAAGTAGATAATGGCCTCTCAATGGGCTCCAGAGACTCTGGTCTGCCAGAAATGGTGTCCCTCTGCCTGGAGAGGGCAGGATAACCCGTCAGATTGTTGCTTCATAATTCTCCAGTATATTTATTTCCCAGAGGCCATCTTTTAACCACCACATTACTTCAGAAATTACCATGTGAAATGAACCGTTCTCTAAGCACTATAAATCCAACACAGATTTATTGAACACCTACCTCATGTAAACGTTGGTTCTGTACTTGGGGGAAGGGTATGCTGATACGAGAAGCAGGTTCCTGAGTTTTGGGAATTCACAGTTCAGATGGGGAAATGGACTCATGTACAGAAAATTCAAACATAGGATCATGTATTTTGTTTTAAACAACATCCGTGCTCCTGAAGATCTCACGTCAATTCAAACATCACATTTTTCAAGACTAATTTGGATAAAGGTCAGTGGTGAAATGTTTTTTGTTTAGCAGCTAAAGTATCAACAATATTTGCAATGGACTCAGCTCCCCAGCTCTGAAATCATGCTATTCTTGAATTTTTTACTTAGGAAGTTTGCATTATATCCATATTTACATATTCAAAAGAACATTTAATCACAGGATTTCACCATTTTATAATACAAATTCTCAAACAGTGCATTTGCACGGTCCAAGGAACAAAGGTAATGGGTGTACTGGGTGCCTCAGTTGCTTAAGTGGCTGACTCTTGATCTTGACTCAGGTAGTGATCTCATGCTTCTTGAGTTCGAGCCCCATGTTGGGCTCTGTGCTGACTGCAAGGAGCCTGCTTGGGATTCTCTCTCACTCTCTCTCTCTCTGCCTTTCCCCTGCACTCTCTGTCTCTCAAAATAAATAAATACACTTAAAAAAAAAACAGTACCGTACACGGTTGGATGTGTTTTACAGAGAGCACTTTATTCGGTAAATTAAATATCGGGACTTGGAAATGTTTTAACCTGGCACTTGGTAGGTGCCCAACAAATGAGTATTGTGATGAACTAAGTCTCTGGGGACACTATACAGATATGATGGAAATGAGGAAATTTCATAAATCCTGAACAAGTTGAGGGAGACTTTTTGAGGGGAATGTGGGGGCAAACATTAATGTGCCTTCAAATAAACCACAACAGGACAGAGGAGGTAGTTTTGCTTTGCCTGAGGCTTCAATGTAATTGGTCTGTACTGACCCCATTGAACTGGGATTTGCAGTTCCCCTATTCTCCCATCTAGGTTTCTGGGCAAAGAGGAGGGAGGAAGGGTTTGTTCTCTCATTAATTCCTTCCCTCTTAGGCCAAAGAAAGCTGGATATGGGAGACAAAAAAACCCTTCAATTTAGCAAGCTGGAAGAGGTCAATCAGAAAACACACTCAAAAGCAAACTTAGTGCATTGCCAAGGGGAATGGGGCACTGAACCCCCAGCAGATTATATCCAGAGAGGGAGATGTAATCTGGGCCTCAGAGCCCCCAAAGTGGGGATAGGGCACTGGAGAGCAGTTTGATTCCAGGTCAGCACTAAAACAGTTTGAGACTTGGGATTGGGAAGGTATCAAAATCTAAATCTTAAAGTTTTCTTTAAATAATCCAATAGAAGGCAATGGCAGTTTCTAGGGCCCTTATTATGCAAAAATGCTCAGTCAATCTTTGATGGGAGTCGTTTTAAAGATAGAAGAAAGAAATCCAGGTGGAACTGCCCAGGCATTTGTTTCCAACCTTGGCTACTTTCTGGCCTTGGACTGCTTAAAAATTTCAATGCTGAGGCTGGACCCCAGACTGATTACATTGACGTATCCGGGTGGGGTGGGGGTGGGGGGTTCCAGGCAGTAATAGTTTTAAAGCTGCCCAGCTGATTCCAGTATCCTGTGAAGCTCCACTGATGGGCACTTTTGTAGAGAACTGGGAAGCCCAAGTCTTAACTTCCAGGCAGACACTCAATGAATTTAACATATTCTATTTATAAGTCAAAACGTTGGATTTAGTCTGCAGTAAAAACTCAAGAGTAGATGTGGTGTTAGGCATAATTGATAATTGGAGCATACATTCCACAGGAACTATGTAGAAGGTATTTCTTCATATTTACTAGTTGACTCCCTCCCCCTACCCCCTTCCTTTTAGAGCAAAGTAGTTTTAAATGAACTAAATGGTTCTTTGAGGCCTGAGAGAGTCTAACTTATTAATCTTTCTGGGCCTTGGGTTAAAAAAAAAAAGTCTATGGGGCGCCTGGGTGGCTCATAGGTTAAGGTTAAGCATCCAACTCTTGGTTTCGGCTCAGGTCATGATCTCGCAGTTTGTGGGTCCAAGCCCCGCACTGGGCTCCTCCACATGGAACCTGCTTGGGATTCTCTCTCTGCCCCTCCCCTGGTTTGTCCCTCTCTCTCAAAATAAATAAACATTTAAAGAAAGTCTATAACCTCAATTTTATGTAGTTTGAACCTGATACTGATAGACTACGCAGTTAGTTAGATATGAAGAGGAAGAAATGCTATCCGACAGGTAAAAGGGCAGAAACCAAGTTCCAAAAGATGCATGCGGTCTTCCCTAGGATCACGACTCTACAGTAACCTATAGCTTCATTATGGTATAGTTACATTGTGGTTTTTACCTCCTACACCCTGGGGGCGGGGAGAAGTTGCCTTGACACTTCTGACATAGACCACAGAGGGCTCCAAACTGCCCCTCTCAACCAGGAGGAGTCCCATAGCTGATTGGCTGCAACCTTGGTCAAGAACCACCCTCAGTATGACCCAAAACCTACCTAAACATAAAAATGAGTACCTGGCAGGGTGCCTGGGTGGCTGTCAGGTGCCCAACTTCAGCCAGGTCATGATCTCGTGGTGTGAGGGTTTGAACCCAGCATAAAGATAAATAAACATTTAAGGGAAAAAAAAAAAAAAAAAAAGGAGTACCTGGCTGGCTCAGTAGGTAAAGCCCTAGACTCTTGATCTTGGGGGCTGTGAGTTCTAGCCCACACTGGGCATAGAGACTGCTTTAAAAGAAATAATAAAAGCTCAGTCGGTTAAGTGCCCAACTGTTGATTTTGGACTCTTAATTTTGACTCAGGTCATGATGTCCAGGTTCGTGAGATCGAGGCCCTCATAGAGCTCTGTGCTGTCAGCCTGCTTGGGATTCTCTCTCTCCTGTCTCTGCCCCTTCCCCACGCACACACACACATTCCCTCTCTCTCTCTCTCAAAATAAATAAATAGACATTTTAAAAGAAGTAATAATTAAAAAAAAAGAAAGAAAAACAGTCCTGATCCCTCTTGGGGTATCTGCCACCTTTGGACGTGCCCACTTTTCGTCTCCAGAATGTACCTTTGTTTGAATTGCTATTAAACACTTGCTTGTTTAAGAGTTTGGCTCTGAATTCTTTCTTGGCTTGTCAACTTGCCACTGACAAAGCTGCTTCTCTAAAGTACCTGTGGCCAGAATGACCTCTATGTTTTTAATCAAGGTAAAAAGTACATACAGTAAAATGCACAAATATTAGCTTAACATTTTGATGAGTTTTGATAAATGAATACATCCATATGGCCATCATCACCCCAGGAAGTTTCTTTATGCCCTTCAGTCTCCCACTCTCCCCATTCATCAGGGAACTGCTCTTCTTTTATTATCCTACATCAGTTTTGCCAGTTCTTGCACTTCACTGAAATGGAATCTCACATCATGAGCTTTATCACAGTGATCTTTTAAATTTTACTTATTTTTAAAGTTTATTTATTTAAGTAATCTCTACTTCTCCCAACGTGGGGCTTGAACTCATGACCCTGAGATCAAGAGTCACATACTCTTCTGACTGAGCCAGCCAGGCATCCCTGCTCTTTAAAAATTTAAGACACAGTGTTCACTTCGGCAGCACATATACTGAAAATTTAAGACACAAATTGGATATTTACTCTTGGAATAAAATCCAGACTCCTTCTTGTGGCCAGCAAGGCCCTGTATCCCTCTCAGTCAGTCCTCCAGCACTGTCTCCCAACTCTACCCTGTGCTCATTATAATGGTGTTCTATCCACAAAGGCCTTCTTTCCCAGCACCTTCCAACTCAGGGTCTTTGCTCAGCTGTATTCCTCTTCACTCCTATTGGCCTTCAGGCATCATCTTAAGTGTTACTTCCTCTCAGAGGTATTCCCTTGTGCCTCAATTCCAAATTCCAATTCCCTTTGTTCTTTTCATTTCTGTCACTATCACAATTAATAATTATATATCTATATGCGTTTATTCTACTTTAAAATTGTTCATCGCTTTCAGTTTATCCACAAGGGTAGTGGCCATGTCTGTTTTGTTCACCACTGTGTTTCTAGCCCCTAGCCCAGAACATGAAACATATTAGGTGTCCAATAAATGTGTTAAAATAAATGTGTAAAATAAATGGATGAAATGGTTTAATTGGACTATTGTATTGAAAAATGAGAAAAAAGGGATAGAAAGGAAAGGCAAGAAAGATGTGGGCAAGTAAGGGTAGGATTTCAGAGAACGGCTCCTCCTTTAACTTTGAGTAGTGAGAGTGAGGAGCAAGTGTTATATACAACAATGGAAAGAACATTTGGGAAGAAGTCAGATCATCCGGCTCAATGACTTCTCTGGACTGTTTTCCTCATTTATATAATGCATGACCTGGACTAGAATATTTCATCAGTACTACCTCACCCCCATGTAGCATTTGGAAATAGTAAGTGGGAATTTTCCATAGTCACAATAATTGGAGACCACTATTGGCATTTATTAATTTGGAGCACCAGAATGTTAAATATCCTACAATGCATGAGACAGTCTTAACCTTGTGTCATCCAAAGTACCAGTGCTGGGGCACCTGGGTGGTTTAGTCAGTTGAACTTCCAATTTCGGCTCAGGTCATGATGTCATAGTTTGTGAGTTCGAGCCCCACATTGGGGCTCGCTGCCACCAGCTGGCTTAGGATCCTCTGTCCACCGCCCTCTCTCTTTCAAAAACAAATAAACATTTAAAAAAAATTCAAAATACCAGTGCTGAGAAATACTACTACAGTAGGCATAGCCTGTGTTTCCGCATTTTGTGATACTTCTTAGGTGACCTTCCACGCAAATGCTTATTGCATTTAAATAACCTTATTTAGTAAATTATCTATTATAAGTCTAACTGCTTAATTTAGTTTGTCGTAAGAACTCAAGGACAGACATATCAGCATGATTCATATTTGAGGTATATACTCCACAGGAACTATGTAGAAGTTATCCTATTTCTTCATTAGTTAGCTTTTTCCACTTCCTTTTTTTGGGTAAGCATTTCTCTAAGAAATTCAAGATCTTGATCCTATTTCGTTCTTCCTTAGTTGATGTGTAGGTAGAAGTGAGTTTAAATTTGGGAAACTGTTATGGACTGATGCTTGTGCCCTCTCTCTCCCCCCAAATTCACATATTGGAGCCCTAATGCCCAACTGCAATGAGATTTGGAGGTAGGGTATTTGGGAGGTAATTAGGTTTAGATGAGGTCATGAGGGTGAAGCCCCATGATGGGATTAGTATCTCCAAGGAAGACTTAGAGAAAGAGACTGGAGCTCCTTCTCTCTGCCACATGAGGACTGTGAGCAGGTGGCCATCTGCAGACAGAAAAAAGTTCCTCACCAAGGAACCAAATTGGCCATCACTTTGATCTTAGACTTCTTAGCCTCCAGAACTGAGAAATAGGCTCCTGTTGTTTAAGCCACCCAGTGTATGGTATTTTATTATGGCAGCTACACAAACTAAGGCTCAAAGAAAAGAAACATTAAAATTACACAGAGTCCTGCTGTGGCAAGGTTGATATTTTCAGTGTTGTGTTTCCCAGCCTAATGTTTTACCCACCAGAAATGACTCAGTAGTTAAGGAGACTATTTGCTAAATGTAGTATCATCTTCACAATCCTAAGGTCCTTGGCTGCTCTAAAATTGTATGTTGCTATAAAAATACACGGTGGAAACAACAGAAGTGTTCATCAATGGCAAGTGGATTAAAAAATGTATATCCACATGACAGAATATTATTTGACCATAAAAAGGAATGAATCACTATACATGCTGAATTCATAGATGAATCTTAAAAACATTATGCTAAGTGAAAGCAGCTAGTCATAAAAAAACACATATGATTCTATTTATATGCAATATCCAGAAAAGGCAAATATGTAGAGACAGAAAGGAGATTAGTGGTTTCTTAGGACCTGGGGCAACAGGGGGGAAAGGGACTAATATCTAAAGGATACAGGTTTTGGGGCACCTGGCTGGCTTAGTCGGTGGGACATGTGACTCTCTTGATCTCAGGGTCATGAATTCACACCCCTCACTGGGCATAGAACTCACTTAAAAACAAAAACAAAAGGATGCAGGTTTCTATTTGAGGTGATGCAAATATTCTAAAATGGACTATGGTGGGGCTCCTGGGTGGCTCAGTTGGTTAAGTGTCTGACTTCAGCTCAGGTCATGATCTCAAGGTTCGTGAGTTCAAGCCCCATGTTGGACTCTGCACTGACAGCTCAGAGCCTGGAGCCTGCTTTGGAGTCTGTGTCTCCCTCTCTCTCTGCTCCTCCCCTGCTTGTGGTCTCTCTCTCTCTCTCTCAAAAAAAAAATAAACATTAAAAAAAAATTTTTTTTAAATGGATTATGGTGATGGTTGTGAATATACTAAATAGACTTTAAGTGGGTGAATTATATGGCATGTGAAATGTGTATCAATAAAACTATTTTTAAAATATGAAAAGGTGTTCAACTTCATTCATGATTAAAGAAATGAGAATCAAAACAATGAGCAACCATTTTTCATCCATCAGATTGGATGAAATAATATTTTCAAGTCAATAATACTTATGATGGGAAAGAGTGTGGGGAAGTTAGTGCTCTTGTACACTGTTGGTGGGGATATAAATTGAGGCAATCTTCTCAGAGGGAAGTTTGGTAAGATCGCTCATGATTCAATATACACACACCTTTTTATTTAATCATTCCACTTCCAGGAATTTATTCTACTGTACATTTATTGAGCATGAAAATAATTATTGCAACAATGATTACAATTGAAAACAGTGATTAAAAATTGAAAACAACTAAGCGTCCATTAATAGAGAATTGAGTAAAATAAATTATAAATCCATATATAAATTCTGGGTTTGTGCTTGGTTAAACAAATGAAGTATAGAAACAGTATACATAACCTGCCACTCTTTTGTGTAAAAAAGGAAGAAAATAATAAATATATGTGTATTTGCATAAGGAAGGATACACAATAAATGAATATAAATGATTATCTGGTTGAGTGGGAACTAGGTAGATGGTAGAAGTAAATGCAAGACTTTCCACTGAATACCTTTTTATATTGTTTTATTTTTGAGCCATGTGAATATCTAAAAAATTAAATACAGAATATAACTGAAATAAAAGAATAAAGCTTATCCACAAAAAGTAAAATACAACCTGTACAAGATATATTAAGTGAAAAAACAAGTTGCAGAGTAGTATGTACACTTTTTCATTTATTCAGTTAACAGATACCTTTTGAGTCCCTAATTTATGTTCTAGAATCTAGGGATATGAAGTAAACAAGGCAGCTATGGCTCTGGCTGTCATAAAGATTACATTTTAGTAGTGCATAAGTATGCAAGCACATAAATAAACAAAGGTAACAGAGACTGACTTCGGTAGGGAGTATTTATTTGATGGATGTCACAAAAAGCCTGAGGAAGTGACAAATAAGCTGACACCCGCATGAGAAAGATGTGGGAAAAGAGTGGTCCAGGAAAATAATATAGTCAGTGCAAAGGTCCTAAAGCTGAAACAAGCTGGCAAGTTTGAAGATCTGGAATACAGTCTGCATAACAGGGGGAAGGTGGTAGGAGATAAAGTCACAGTGGTAGTCAGAAGATAGATCACGGTTTTAAATAAAAGAATAATACATATGTTTGGGGCACCTGGGTGGTTCAGTCAGTTAAATGTCTGACTCTTGGCTTCAGCTCAGATCATGATCTCACAGTGTGTGAGTTTGAGCCCCGCATCAGGCTCTGTGCTGACAGCATGGAGCATGCTTGGGATTCTCTCTCTCCCTCTCTCTCTGATCCTCCCCCATTTGTGTGCTTTCTCTCTGTCTCAAAATAAATAAATAAACTTAAAAAAAAAAAGAATAATACATATATTCATATAGAAATTGAAAATATTTGGAAGGACACACAAACATCTTAACATTATAGAGGCGCCTGGATGGCTTGGTCAGTTAAGCGTCAGACTTTAGCTCATGATCACAAGGTCTGAGAGTTTGAGCACTGTGTTGGGCTCTGTGCTGACAGCTCAGAGCCTGGAGCTGCTTTGGAGTCTCTGTGTCTCCCCCTCTCTCTCTCTCTCTCTGTCCCTCCCCTGCTGACGCTCTTTCTCTCTCAAAAATAAACATTAGGAAAAAAAAAGGAATCAACATTATTAAGTGGCTATTTTGTTGGTGGGTATTGGGGATAATGGTCAATAGTACTCTTTAAATTTTATATCTTTCAGAGGAGCCTTGATTTTTAAAAGTATTTAAAAGTGCATAAATAAGAAATATGCTTCAAAAAAAGTGTTTCTTAAAATGCAGAATGTTGAGTAAGAATCTAGTATGCAGTAGGAATCTAATACAGTGAAGCTTGATGATTCCTTTGGTTCTAGTCCCTCTAGTGGCAATCACGGGGTAGTGCTGGTGGCTGTTTCACAGCAGGAGAGCTAAAAAAAACTTTAATGAAACTGACATACTCAGAAGTTTGAATTCTTGAAATTGCATAATTCTTGTTAAATGTGGGTGGAGAAAACCCCAAAATCGCTACAGTTATTTTTACAATCACCGCCTGTACATCATGAAGCAGGGGCCAGCAAAATCATCAGATTTTAAAATTAAAACATGAGGAAAATGCTAGGGTTCAGTTGTCTTGCAACTGCATGGCTTAAATATCCAGGGTCCTGGTCACCATCTCTTCTGAGTCTTTTCTCGGGCCTATACTGCTCTGTCTTCTCTCCACCTGGATAAATTATGTCTCTCTCCCTTCTTGGTCAGCTCACTGCTTCTACATAGCTTCTCCAACAATTCACTTTGTCCCCCCCCCGCGCCGTTTTTTTTTTAAAGTTTATTTATTTATTTTGAGATAGAACCATAGTGGAAGGGGCAGAGAGAGAGGGGGACAGAGGATCCGAAGTGGGCTCTGCATTGATAGCAGCAAGCCCCATGCAGGGCTGGAACTCATGAACCTGAGTTCATGACCTGAGCCGGTTATATAGAAATTGAGCCAACTGAGCCACCCAGGCGCCCCTCTTTTTAAAAAAAAAAAAAAAAAAAAGCTTATTTATCTATTTTGAGAGAGCATGAGAGAGGGAGAGAGAAAATCCCAAGCAGTTACCACACCATCACTGCAGAGCCTGATTCAGGGCTCGAGCTTATGAACCCTAAGATCGTGAGCCAAAATCAAGAGTCGGATGCTTAACCAACTAAGTCACCCAGGTGCCCCTAGTTCCTCTCCTTTTTGACAAATCCTTTAATAATTCCTTGAGAGTAAAGGCACTAAGGTTAGAGGGGAAAGAACTGCTGAGTGTGAGTGTCAGAGTTTGAAAGGATCTCAAGTCTTTCGCTATTCCAAGTGTGATCCCTAGATCAGCGGCCTGCTTGGGATTCTCTCTCTCCCTCTTTCTCTCTGCCCCTCCCCTTCTCGTGCTCTCTCTCAAAATAAGTAAACTTAAAAAAAAAAATCTGTTACGGGTACTTGGATGGCTCAGTTGGTTAAGCATCTGACCTCACTCAGGTCAGGATCTCATGGTTCATGGGTTTGAGTCCCACATCGGGCTCTGTGCTGACAGCCAAGCCTGGAGCCTGTTTCGGATTCTGTGTCTCATTCTCTCTCTATCCCTCCCCTGCTCATGCTCTGTCGCTCTCAAAAATAAACATTAAAAAAAATTTTGTTTAATCTGTTATGCTAATAGATGCAAACCAATAATTTAGTGACTTGTTTACTCACAAATGGCATATTAACCACTTTTTTAATGATCATTAAAATGAGTAATTTTTAAAAATTGGGGCGCCTGTGTGGCTCAGTCGGTTAAACGTCCGACTTCAGCTCAGGTCATGATATCAAGGTCCGTGAGTTCGAGCCCTGCGTCGGGCTCTGTGCTGACAGCTCAGATCCTGGAACCTGCTTCAGATTCTGTGTCTTCCTCTCTCTCTGCCCCTCCCCTGTTCATGCTCTGTCTCTCTCTGTCTCAAAAATAAATAAACATTAAAAAAATTTTTTTTTAATTGAAAATACACACAGTAAAAATTCCAAAGGTATGAAAGTATATAGTAAAGTTAACCCACCATGCCTGTACTTGGGCCACCTAGTCCTCCTCTCTGAAGGAAAGTACTCTTACTTGTATATCTTTCTAGAGGCATTACTAGCATAGTTTAAATAGTTATTTTTTATTTTTAATTTTGTCTCAGGATAGGAATTTTTAGTAATGCCCCTTTCCTTTTTCTTTTTAATTTATTTTGAGAGAGAGAGACAAAGGGAGAGAGAGAGAGAGAGACAGAGAGAGAGAGAGCACAAGCATGGAAGGGGTAGAGAGACAGGGAGAGAAAGAGCATCCCAAGCAGTCTCTGTGCCATCACTGCAGAGCCTGATGCGGGGCTTGATCTTACGAACCCTGAGATCATAGCCGAAATCAAGAGTCCAACACCCAACCAACTGAGCCACCCAGGTGCCACTAGTCACTCTCCTTTTTGACAGATCCTTTAATAATTCCTTGAGAGTAGAGGCACTAAGGTTAGAGGGGAAAGAACTACCGAGTGTGAGTGTCGGAGCATGAAAGGATCTCAAGTCCTTTGCTATTCTGAGTGTGATCCCTGGATCAACAGGGACTTCACCTGGGTCATGGTCAAAAATGCACAATCTCAGACTTCACCCAGATATCCTGAAACAGCAGTTGGCCTTTAACCAGATCACCAGATCATTTGTATGAGCCTTTAAGGTTGAGAATCATTGCTCAAGGAAGTCAAGGAAGTATGGCTCAACAAGGAGCCAGTGGAGAGCTGATGCTAGAAATCAGGTCTCCTAACAGCCTTGTCATGTGCATTTTCCAATAGGCCAAAATTCTGGCCAGGTAATTTGATGTAGTGTTTTTATGTATTTTCTTCACAGTCGGCTCAAGAGTCAGACACAGCAGCAATCAAAGCAGCTTTACCACTAGCATATAGTAGGAGCCCCATAATGGTGGTTTTTATATTTTCTGTTCTTACTATTATTTTTCTAAATTAATAAAAACTTTACTTTTTAGAATTTTAGTTTCACAGCAAAATTGAGTAGTTTCCACATACCCTCTTTCCACACGCACAAACTCCCCACCACCATCCATATCCCTACACACCATTTTAACAACGGGATCACTGATTAAAACTTCAAAGCAATGTTTCAACAGCCTTTTTAAGGACTCTTTCACAAATTCTATTCGATGTCTGACTTAACAAAAATACTCTGTTTTAACATATCCTGTACTTGTCTCAAAATGCTATTTTGTTCTCACAGCCAGGGAAGGATTTTATTAGGTTGTTTTACAAATTGGTGACACTGATATATTTGGAGTCTAAGGTCCTGGCAGGCTCCGTTTATTTCTGCTGGATCGCATGCTGGAATGGAGCAGTAGATTCTGAGGAGCAGGAGTTGAAAGCTAGGAGCTAAGATAAAATCGAGGCCTTTTTATCACAGTGCACAAATGGTGTCCAGGATCCCAGCCTAAGCAGGGGGATGGGGGCCTGCGTTGTGGGAAATCAGGACGAAGGGTTGCAAGCAGTTTCTGGAACTTGGGTTTAGTGCCTTGAAAGCTCGAGTTCCAGAAAACCGCAAGGAAAAAGTGCCAATTTTGTTTAGCAGGACAGAAATTTGGCGCGAGAGTGTAAGGAAAAGCGAGAGGCAGGAGAGCGGCCAGTCTGAGGACAACTCTAGGGGCTGCCCAGAGCTCACCTATAGGCTGCCCAATTTCTTTTTCCTTTCTTTTTAAAAATTTATTTATTTATTTATTTATTTATTTATTTATTTATTTGAGAGAGAGAGAGAGAGAGACAGAGAGAGAGAGAAAGAGAGAGAAAGAGAGAGCGAGCAAGCAGGGCAGGGGCAGAGACAGAGGGAGAGAGAAAGAATCCCAAGCAGGTTCCGCACTGTCAGCTCAGAGCCCAAAGCCGGGCTGCAACCCACCACAGCAAAAACCAAGAGCCAGACGCTCAACCGACTGAGCCACTAAGGCACCCCACAGGCTGCCTAATTTTTATTCTCGCTCAGTGCTTCTGAGGCTTGTGGTCTCTTACCTTCCAACTTTTCTCCTTTCTGTCTTGCTGACCTTAGCTGTTTTTTCTTTCCCACTTAAAGACAAGGCATTTGTAAAAAACCCCAACAAGACAGAAGCCACAAGCACTTCCGGAGGGGTGGCTCCCAGAGGCCGGAAGTAACTAGGACTTCCCAAGATGCCCCTTTCCCTCTAATCCCTCTGTGTCTTGTGGGAGTTGTAGTCCCAGAGTGGGTGAGGCTTCTCAGACTTGAGGAGATTGGGTGTTTCTCTGATCTGGTTGGTCCTGAGGTTGGGCATCTGACTCAGCGAGTCTTGAGGTGTAAAGAACTTTAACTTTGTTAAAAAGTTCTACGTGATTGCTACTATATATTTTGCACTATGCATTTTTAAGGGTTTTATTCAATGGCCATATGTAAATAAAACAAATGGTAGTTGCTCTTTGAAAATATTAAAAAGCATAACGAGAAATCAAAAATGGTGGGATGAATACATTGACCTGGTACAAACAGTTCAGAAAAGTATAAACTGAAACTAAAAGCCTCTCTTCTGTATCTGCCCAGCTCCCCTCCCTTAAAAGAAAAGCACCATCTTTTTAAAGAAAAAAATTAAAAGTGCAAATGTACACACTATTAAAAAGTACACAAAAGTGATAGTGCTTTAATACTCTTCTCAAACTTCCTTTTTCATTTGCTAATCCATGTTAGACATCTTTCCATACTGTACAGAAAGAGCTATCCTACTCTCTTTTTAATGGCTGTACAGTAATTTATTCCACAAACTGCCATCTTCTTCTCCATCTCATTGAGGGACATTTTGGCTGTTTCTGATTTTTTTTCTGCTGCAAAGACTGTTGCAATGATCACCTTGAACATATTTTGGTGTAAATCCGGGTAAATTCAGAGACAAAATTGCCCAGTTAACGAGATATAAGCTTTATTATATGTGCTGCCAAAGCAAGCACAACGAGATATAAGCTTTATAAAAGTTAATAAATACTACCAAATTGCCAAATGGTGC
Source organism: Neofelis nebulosa (assembly GCF_028018385.1). Classification (NCBI taxonomy): domain Eukaryota; kingdom Metazoa; phylum Chordata; class Mammalia; order Carnivora; family Felidae; genus Neofelis; species Neofelis nebulosa. Next base: position 33,632,032 of record NC_080794.1, on the reverse strand, counting down.
CAGTTTACACTCTTATCTAGCAATGTATGAAGGTGTTTACTTCCTTACTTCTGCTTTAGGATTGGGTATTATCAAACTTTAGAAATTCCACTCTCCGAGAGGTGAACAATTTATCTTCCTTTAAATTTCATAGTGATAAGTAAGGTTGCACTCCTATGTGTATCGGCCATCTATATTTCTGAGAGTAGCTGTATTCTCAGCCCAGTTTTCTATTGGATTGTTAACCTTGTTCTTATTGATTTGTCTGCACTTTTTGTAAATTAGGGAAGTTGCTCTTTTGTCTATTATGGGAATTGTGAAATTGTTCTCCCTGTACATTATTAACCTGATTTTACTTTTGTATTTTTTGTGCTGCACAAATGCACTTAATATTTATATACTCATGTTTATTAATTTTCTCGATGGCTTCTGGGTTATTTGATTATATGTAATTTATTTTGGCATAAGGAGGGACGGTTCTAGCTTTATCATTTCTCCAAATATTAGCCAGTTGGTCCCAACATGATTTTGGGTACCTTTATTGGGAGAAAACCCCAATGGGCATTAACAATACACCGTATGGGGGCGCCTGGGTGGCTCAGTCAGTTAAGCATCCGACTCTTGATTTTGGCGTGGGTCATGATTTCATGGTTCGTGGGTTTGAACTCCACATTGGGTTCTGCACTGACAGTGCGGAGCCTGCTTGAGATTCTCTCTCTCCCCTCTCTCTCTCTGCCCATATCCTGTTTTCTCTCTCCCTCAAAATAAATATATAAACTTGAAAATATATATATATATTCCCTATAATGACATGCTGTGCTAGGTTTGAAGGTTAATTTCGGGGAAAGAGTAGAAATAAATAAGTGGCACTCCAACTTTTCTCAAAACATCTGCTCGCTCTTTCTTTATATATTTATTTATTTGTTTGTTTGTTTTTTAAAGTTTTTGTGGGGGGAACGCATTTTCTTTTTCTTTTTTTTAAATGTTTATTTATTTATTTTGAGAGAGGGAGAGAGAGAGAGAGAACATGGACAGGGGAGGGGCAGAGACAGGAGAGAAAATCCCAGGCAGGCTCTGTTCTGTCAGCGCAGGGCCCCATATAAGGCTCAATCTCACGAACCATGAAATCATGACCTGAACTGAAATCAAGAGTCAGCTGCTTAACCAACTGAGCCACCCAGGTGCCCCCTGGTAACCTTTTATGCCCCCCAAAGTCTGGTAATCTATTTTAAAGTAAGTAATGAAAACTTTTCTGAGTTAAAAAAGAGAAAACATTTCTGAAAATGATTTTAAAACCTAAGAATATAAGATATAAGACAAAGTTATTTCCAAAATCATCTTTAGAAAAAAAGGTAAATTGCCTTATACTTGTAAACTTACAATATATTTTTTCATAATATATGATATAAAACATGTAGATTAAAGTAAATTTTTAAAATTAAATATTGTGAGGGGCATCTGGATGGCTCAGTTGGTTGGGTGTCTGTCTCTGGGTTTCAGCTCAGGTCATGATCTCACGGTTTGTGGGTTTGAGCCCTGCTTGGGGCTCTGTGCTGACAGCTCAGAGCCTGGAGCCTGCTTCAGATTCTGTCTCCCTCTATCTCTCTGTCCCTCCCCTGCTGGTGCACGCTTTCTCTCTCTCTTTCTCATTATTTTAAATAAATAAATAAAAACTTAAAAAAAATGTTTAAATGACCACATGGTATACTACTGTATGTGGACATTATTTGTATGATTGCTAAGCATTTAATTTTCCTAAAATATGTTCATTGTATAATCATGTTTTGGTAAAAATAACCATCATTATTGCTATATCTTTGTTCTTGGTTATAATCTTTGGATAAGTTTCTAGGTATGAAATTTCTTAGACAAAGATCATTTAAAATCCTGACTTCTGATATGCCAATTTCCAATTCAGAAAGGATGTACCAATTTCTTCTGCTGCTGGCATATGCTGACTGGGACTCTTCACGAACTTAAATATTCAGAATGTGAAAACATGGTGGTTTAGGAGAAAGATCCTTCCAGTTGCATTCGAAAAACTGAAGAGAGTGCTTTACCAAAATTCCTTTCATAATAATCTTTTCTTTTTGTTCTTCAAGACAACATCAAAGCATTGTCCTCACTGTTCTCAGGATCGAGAGTAAAAGAGCAATATTTTTTTTAGTCAAAGTTGTCTAGTGTTTATATAACTTTTTAAAAAAATTGTGGTAAATATTTACATATATAACATAAAATTGGCCATTTTGACTACTTTAAATATACAGTTCAGTGGCATTGGCTACATTGGCATAGTTGTGTGACCATCACCATCATCCGTGTCTGCAACTTTTGTCATCTCTCCAAATTAAAACTCCATACCCATTAAACAATAACTCTCCATTCATCCCTCCCCTCAGCTCCTGGTAACCTCTACTTTTCTTTCTGTCTCTATGAATTTGACTACTCTAGGTATCCCGTATACGTAGAATAATACAGAACGTGTCTTTTTGTGATTGGCTTATTTCACTGAACATAATGTCTTCAAGATTCATCCATGTTGTAGTGTGTGTCAGAAGTTCCTTCCTTCTGGGTGGCTCTGTCGGTTAAGCGTCTGACTTTGGCTCAGGTTATGATTTCATGGTTCGTGGGTTCGAGCCCCATATCTGGCTCTGTGATGACAGCTCAGAGACTGGAGCCTGCTTTGGATTCTGTGTCTCCCTCTCTCTCTCTCTGCCCCTCCTCTGCTTGCTCTCTCTCTCTCTCTCTCTCTCAAAAATAAACAAACATTAAAAAAAATAAGTTCCTTTCTTTTTAAGACTGAATACAATTCCATTGTATGTGTATACCACATTCTGTTTATTCCTGTGTCAAACACTTGGTTTGCTTCTACTTTTTGACTATTGTGAATAATGATGCTATGAACATGGGTGTACAAATACCTGTTAAAGTCCTTGCTTTCAGTTTAAAAAAATTTTTTTTTTTCAAGTAGGCTTCATGCCCAGCGCAGAGCCCAGTGCTGGATTTGAACTCATGTCCTTGAGATCAAGACCTGAGCTAACACCTGAGCTGAGACCAAGAGTCAGATGCTTAACTAACTGAGCCACCCAGGCTCTCCCACCTTGCTTTCAGTTCTTTTAGGTATATACCCAGAAGTAGAGTTGCTGCATCATATGGTAACTCTATGTTTGATTTTTTGACGACTTGTTACCATTTTCGACAGCAGCAACTTCACATCATTTTAAGGCCATTTGCCAGTTCTGGTCTTATTTCTGGTCTGTATTTTGTGATACTCAAGTAGGCCTCCAAATACCCCCAGGGATGTGAAGTTTCCAAAAAAAATATTTATACTTTATTTTATTTACTTATTTATTTTAGAGAGAGAGAGAGTGCAAGCAGGCAAGGGACAGAGAGAGAGAGAGAGACAGAGACAGAGACAGACAGAGAGAATCCTAAGCAGGCTCTGAGCTGTCAGAGCAGGATGCGAGGCTTGATCTCATGACCTAAGCCAAAATCAGGAGTTGGCCACTTAATCCACTGAGTCCCCCACCAGGCACCCTGGAAGGGAAAGAGTATTAAGCAGACTCCACACTCAGTACCAAACCCGACAAGAGCTCAATTCCATGACCCTGGGATCATGACCTCAGCCGAAATCAGGAGTCAGATGCTCAACCGACTGAGCCATCCAGGCAACTCTATACTTTATTTTAAAATTCCATACAGAAATTTTAGCAAGAGAGGATATATAATGAAGGAATTGTAAAATGGTGCTTCAGTGCTTTATTTCATTTCCAAAATAAACCTTAAAAAAATGTGTTAGGTGAGCTCAGTGAAAATGTTTCTTTTTTCAAGGTGGTAATGTTTAAAGGGTTAAGGTGGTTAAAATGTTGTATCTGTGACCACTGACCTTCTTCTCTAAATCCTAGACTGACCTGCATATCCTAGGACCACAGTGAGCTGAAACACAGACTCCCTGAACTCACCCTAGGCTAGATACCTCCTGAGTCTGGACAGCCAGCTCAGGAATGATAGCACAGTGAATCAAACGTGGTCATCATACAGTTCTACTTCTCACTGTCCTGTTTTATTTCCTTCATAGTATAGATCACTGTTAATTTTTTTTTAATGTTTATTTATTTTTGAGAGAGTGAGAGACATAGCGTGAGCAGGGGAGGGGCAAGGAGAGAGGGAGGCACAGAATCCAAGGCAGGCTCCAGGCTCTGAGCTGTGAGCACAGAGCCTGACCTGGGGCTTAAACCCATGAAATGTGACATCACTCCTGAGCTGAAGTTGGATGCTTAACCAACTGAGTCACTCAGGCACCCCATAAATCACTATTTTAATTGATCTTGTTTATTTGCATGTTTCTTGTCTATCTCCCTCCATCAGAATGTAAGCTCTTTGAGAACTGAGACTTATTTACCACACCATTTCCTACAACTGTGCTGGACATAAAATAGATTCTCAATAAATACTTGTTTAATGAGTAAATTATCAAATGATTGAAAATGTGCTCTCCTAGTCTATTTCCTTCTACTCTTAGACTGTTTGAAAAATTATGAAGTATTCTAAGCACTCAGAAAAATGCCCACTACTCAGATTTAATACATTCTAAGATTTTTATTACATTGCTTCAAAGTTTCTTCTATTTCTTAAAAAAAAAAAGAAAAAGGTAAAAATATACAGGCGATGGAGAAATGGCTAATTTGGGGAGTACGTAAAAATGAACAGTTTTTGCCAACCTATGAAGGGAATGGTTTGTGTGCATTACTTACATAAACTGAAACTACAGATCCCAGGCAGCACTGCAACAGTTAGGCACATGACTTATTCTTTTCTCTTCTGCCAACAGCCAATGAAAGGTAGAGTTTACAAAGGTCTAGGATGACATCTGTTATATGGACTGTGGCCAGCCTTAAATCTGGTTATTGCTGTTTGGAACGTGCTGCTGAAAACCAGACTTAAAAAGGCTTTTCCTGTTAATGCACAGCTTATTCTGTCTCTTGTTTCACAGGGAAGAAAAGCTGATTTAGTAATTGAAATGGATGCAATACTAAATTACAGGTCAGAAGATACTGAAGATTACTACATGTTACTGGGATGTGATGAACTATCTTCGGTAAGACAGTGGATAATGCTGTTCTTTTTCACAACAGGTTTTCAAGTTTTTATTTAAGGTTTTAACTTTGAACTTTTAGTCACATTGCCTAAAAACCTAATCTTACATTACTTTAAAGTACGTTTGGCTTAGAGAAAGTTAAGGATTTAAATCCTAGATCTTTACTGGAGTAGTGTCCTTTTGTGATTTTACAGATGTTTCTGATTGAATATGTGTATTTGGGCACATGGCCATAGGCTCTATTTCAAATATACTAAAAATATATATTTGAAATTTTATTGTAATGCTGTTGGCAGTGTTTTACAGAACACATAAGCTATATCTTTACTATGGTAATTTATACTATAATTGAGATGAAATGTAATTTTCTAGTAATTAGTGATTTTAAAATATTTTATTAAAATATGTACTCTTATATGAGCAGTTAAATTATATAGACCAAAAAATATCCTTTTATGTTAACATCTTAACTTAAAAATTACTTAAAAGGGTGGCTTCTGAAACCAAACATGTGAAAACTCTATAGTTGTTCACTTGATCTACAATGAAATAATGTTTTTAAAGGGCCACATAGACAATGATGAAGGTTGTAAAAGTTTTTAAAATTATGGAAAACTCTAAATTTCATATATTAAAAAAATTATGGAAAACTCATTTATAATTCTATCTCCCAAGATATAATTATCTCCCAAGGATAATACTATTAATGTTCAGTATATTAAACTTCAGTCTTTTTCCTATATATATATATATATATATATATATTTAGAAATATGTTTGGGAAGATATTATATATTTACTTGTTGATTCCTGCTTTTTACCCACTAACATTATAACAAGGATTTGTCCATGCCATTAAACACTCTTCATATGTATTTTAATGTTGCATATTTCATTTTATTGTTGTATCACAATTGATTATTTTCTTATTGTTAAATATTTCATTGATTCCTAGTTTTCCAATGTTTTAAATACTATTGAGATGAATATGAAGTATATTTCAATTATATTATTGAATATATTATCTTATATTTTATATAATAGTTACTAAAATGTTTTATTACTAAAACATAGCTATTAATATTAATATTTTCAAGCAAAATATTTTTCTATTTATCTTTGTTTCATAAGGCTGGAGTTTAGTAATAATATGTGCTTAATTTTGTTTGGAAAATAGAATGTGACCTTGGACACAAGGGATTAAAATCTCTATCTTCATCACACTGAGGAAGTCATTTTAAGTATCTTGTAGTTAAACACACACACACACACACACACACACACACACACACCACACCCCAGATTATAACACTCTTTTAGTTGCATATTTCCCTTTAGGATAATATGTTATTCTTGTTTATCTGGTGGTGATTTACTTACAGCAATTAAGAAAGCTTATTACCATTTTTACTATCTTTATTATGAATTATGCTATTGCCAAATAATTTTGGAAGGAGATTTTTAAAATCAAAGGAACATCACTTAACTTGATAAGCTTCACAATTTAGATTTTACAAAAATGTTGTCATGCTAAGTTATAAGGTAAAGGTTGTTCTATTCCCATAATAAATGTCTAGACCCGATTAGTCAGTCTTTTATAGTTATGTGATTGTTTCCTCAGTCTTTGAAGGAGAAAGAGCATTGGTTTTGAAAAGACTTAAAAAAAAAGTTCATATTATTTATAATGTTTATAACAGTGTCCTTTCATTATAGTCAGCCCTTTTGTTACCAGTTATAGTCATACTTCTCTGTATGTACTGTGGCATGTATGAAAAGGAGAATAAAAGTATTGTCTTGCAATTCTTTCATTACTGATTCTGTCCCTGCCATAGATGTTTAAATTACAATCATTTATTTAAAATGAAATGATCTGTCACAATTTTGTCAATTCTTTTTATATGTATCTTTTCCCTCTTTTCATATATATCTTTCCCATTTAAAAATATTTCAATTACATTTTTTTAAGTATTTAGTGTGACATTTCCTTTATTGATTTGTATTGGATGGTTTTCTTTTGCTTCAAATATTCCTTGATTTGATGCTTTAAAAAATTGACCAGAAATGTTCATACTCAAAAGCATTTAGGAGCACCTAGCTGTCTTAGTTGGTAGAATAGAAGACTCTTGGTCTCAGGGTCATGAGTTCAAGTTCTACATTGGGCATGGGCCCCACTTAAAAAAAAAAAAAGAAGCAATTTAGCAGTTATAATTTCAAAGCGACTTAATATGTTGATTCTATTTATAACAACTGAGTTGAGCCACACACAAAATTCTTTTGCCTTAGTATATAGTTGTTACAATTTATTTATTTATTTGTTTGTTTATTTATTTAAAAGTTTATTTATTTATTTTGAGAGAGAGAGAGAGAGCAGGGTAGGGCAGAAAGGGAGGGAGAGAATCTCAAGCAGGCTCTTCACTGTCAGCATACAGCCTGACCCGGGGCTTGATTTCACAAACCACAAGATCATGATTTGAGCCAAAATTGAGAGAAGTCTGCTCAATAAACTGAGACCCTCAATATATAGTTCTTACAATTTAAAGCTTGTGTTGAAAATTAATGAAATGACATATATAAACCATAGGAGGATTTCTGCTCTGTTGAGTAGAAAACAACATACCCTCATTTCAAAAACATTTATTGCAGATTGATTCCAAGTTAATCAGCTTTTTCGCCCTGCATCAGATTTTACACAAAAGACACATGTTATGAAATCTTCTAAAGTCTTTATGAATGCATACACCACAAACTAGGATGCATATCAAATAAGATATCTCCTTGATGTATATTTTATTTGATTTTTTGGTATTTGGTCACCATTTCAGTAGTAATGATAAGAAGGCATCCTGATTTTAAGATTTCACAGTCTTGAAAATTGAGCATAAACTTGATAAATGGAGACATCTATTTTTTGTTTCCAGTTCTCTTCCTTATTGACTTCAGACCACCTGGGTTTAAATCTTACCATTTACGAGCTGTGTGACCTTGGGGAAGTGACTTAATTTTTTTCTATGCCTTTGTTTCCTAATCTGCAAATGGGGGTAATAATTATAGTACCCACCTCATAGAGGTGTTGTGGGGATTAAATGAGACATGCTAAATAAAGACTTAGAATAGTGCCTGGCACATAATAAGTTGTGGTGTTGTTTTGGCCTCACAATAATACTGGACACTTGGAACTTTGTAAATTTAGACAATTCTGTCTAAAGGGTTGGGGGGCGGGCGGGGATAGAGGATCTGAGGCGGGCCCTGCCCTAATAGCAGTGAGCCTGATGTGGGGCTGGAACTCAGGAACTGTGAGATCATGGTCTGAAGTTGGACACTCACCCAACTGAGCCACCGAGGTGCTTCTTAACAGACTTTTTAAAAGCAGTTTTAGATACATAGCAAAATTGAGTGGAAGGTATAGAGCTTTTCCATATACTTCCTTCCCTTCACTAATGCCTAGCCTCCCTGTTATCAACATCTCCACTAGGATGGTACACGTGCTACAACTGGTGAACCTACACTGATATAATCACCCGAAGTCCATAGTTTGCATTATGGTTCACTCTTGGGTTTGTACATTTTATAGGTTTGGACAAATGTATAATGACATTTACCATAGAGAGTAGTTTCACTGCTCTAAAAATCCTCTGTGCTCCACCTGTTTGAATAATTTTTGACTTAAAGAAAAATTGCAAAAATAACACAGAGTTCATGTATACACTTCATCCCGCTCCCCTTAATGTTAACATTGTATTTACAATTATCACGCATAGTAAAATTATACAAATCAGAAAATTAGCATTGGCACAATAGTATTAACTCAACCAGGGGCCAGCAAGCTTTTTTTTTTTTTTTTTTGGTAAGGGGCCAGACAGACCAAGTCAGGACTAGGGTGAGGCAAGCAGAGCACTTGGGATACAAAATTTAAGGAGGCACTAACTCTCAGGATTGTGCAAGTGCAAAAGTCTATGAGAGTAAGGCTACCTCCTTAAACCTAGGCATCCTGCTTGTTTCTCCTAGGTGCTGACCCTGAGACAGCAAACATTTTAGAGTTTGCAGGACTCTAGCACAACTATTCAATTCTGCCATTGCAAGAAAGTAGCCATAGATAATATGTAAATGAATGACGAAGGCTGTCTTCCCATACAATTTTATTTAAAAAACAAAACAAAACAAACAGGTGGCAAGCCAGATATGTCCTTTGGGCTAGAGTTATTCAACCTCTGATCTAAAGGATAGGTCTCATTCTAATTTCATCAGTGTTTCTACTAATGTCTTTTTTCTCTTTCAAGATCCAAGCTAGAATCCATTATTACACTTAGGGGTCTTGTTCCCTGAGTTTCCTTCACAATGACAATTTCTCATACCTTCCTTTTTTTTTCATGACTTGGACACTTTGAAAAGTAATGGTCAGTTATTTTGTAGAATGTCCCTCCGTTTTGGTTTGTCTCAGGTTTTCTCCTGATTAGGCTGAGGTTATGTGTTTTTGGAAAGAATACTGCTGAAGTGATATTGTACCTTTTTCAGTGTGTCATATCTGGGTACGGGATGTCAATATGTCCTAATGATACAAACACATAGTTAAGGTTGTGTTTTTCAGGTTTCTTCTGCCAGGTTTTTCCACTGTAGGGTTACTATTTTCCCTTTGGTAATTAAAAAATATTTTTGGTGAAGATTCTTTGAGGCTATAGTGTTCCACTTCAGACTTTCACTGGCTGATTTTAGCATCTTTTGGTGTATCTTGCCTGTAACAGTTACTACGATGGTATCTGCCAAATGGTAACTTTCTATTTTCTTTATTCACTTTACATTTATTACTTGGAATTCTTCTGTAGAGGAAATATATCCTTTATCCCACATTTATTTATTTATTCAACTACTTTTGTCACTATGGATTAATAGTTACTGTATTTTATGGGTTATAACACAATACTACCATTATATATTTTGTGGCTCATATTATTTCTATAGCTTATGTTTTGATTATCATTTGATTACAATGATGTAGGATGATCTCACTGAATTTATTTTGGGAATATTGCTAACGTTTGGAGTTTTATATAAGGGAAAAATCCAGTTTCACACTAAGTGAACTGAAATGATGGATACTAATTCACCCACTTATTAAGATGAGTCTTCTCTTTTCTATAGCATATGAATTTCCATCACTAGAATCAGTTCATTCTTTTAATGAATAAATCACAATTTTCAGAAAGCTTCTATTATGCTATAATCGTGTTAAAGAACATCTGTTAGTCTATAATCAAGTATTTATTCAACACTTGGCATTGGGCCAGTACTAGAAGTGATGGGGGTGAAAGAAAACAAAACAAAAAGGTGAGAAATTGTATAAGAACCTTGGCATCCAGCTGAGGAGCCAAACTAATACAAAGGAAATAGAGAAAAAACAAGGACTGTGCTATGTGGTATTGTTGGTAAGTGCGACAGAAATTACAGGAAGACTATCTGAAAAGATTTCAGAGAAGAGATGATGCTTGAAATGATCAGACTAGGTCAAAATTTAGACACATAGAGGGAGAGACAGAAGGCATTTGTGTGGCCAGAGAAAGCTGGAGAAGATTCATCCAAGTGGGAACCGGATTAGTGCCTATTGCACACTGGAGTATTTGCTGACACAGATCAAAATATTGTGCTAATAGGCTGTGGAAAAGATAAGTTTTTAAGTTTTAAAGTTTAATTTCTAAAACTAATATTTTTTTTAAAAAAATTTAATGTTTCTTTAGTTTTGAGACAGAGACAGAGACAGAGAGAGTGAATGGAAAAGGGGCAGAGAGAGGGAGACACAGAATCCAAAGCAGGCTCCAGGCTCTGAGCTGTCAGTGCAGAACCTGACATGGGACTTGAACTCACAAACTGTGAGCTGAAGTTGGATGCTCAACTGACTGAGCCACTGGGTGCTCCATAAAAACTAATATACTTTCAATAAGAAGATGTGGGGTATGAAGAGAACATGGAGAAAAATATTAGCTTAGATGCTTAAAATCTGGGAATATATGTGCATGTATACACATATGCTATATTTATGTGTTATGTAAATACATGCATATATGCGTTAATATTTACATTGTGCATGTCTATATGTGTATGGAGTCAGACTGCCTGAGTTCAAATACTGGCTCTGCTACTCACCAGCCCTATGGCCTTGGGAAAACCACTTAACTTTTCTGTGTATTGACTTCTTAATCTGTAAAATGGGAATAATAACAGTACCCACCTCACAGAGTTGTGGGAATTAAATGAGATGCTATATGCACAGTGCTTAGAACAGTGCTTGGCATATAATAAGTCTTTAATAAATCTTAGCTATTATTATTGTTATTATATATGTATACATATATATATTATAATCCTTTTTAAGGTAAAACATTATGGTTTTATGCCTCATATAATGCTTTGTAGTTTACATTTCTTCATAGAACTATATTATATAATTTTTCTCAGATTATTAAAAGTCTTCTACTACAAGATGAGTTTTTAAAGTTTATTTATCTATTTTTTTAAAAATTTTTTTTTCAATGTTTTTTATTTATTTTTGGGACAGAGAGAGACAGAGCATGAACGGGGGAGGGGCAGAGAGAGACGGAGACACAGAATCGGAAGCAGGCTCCAGGCTCCTAGCCATCAGCCCAGAGCCTGACGCGGGGCTCGAACTCACGGACCGAGAGATCGTGACCTGGCTGAAGTCGGACGCTTAACCGACGGCGCCACCCAGGCGCCCCTATTTATCTATTTTTTGAGAGAGAGAGAGAGAGAGAGAGAGAGAGAGAGAGAGAGAGAGAGAGAGAATATGAGCAGGAGAGGGGTAGAGAGAGAGGGACAGAGAGAATCCCAAGCAGGCTCTGAGCCATTAGCCCAGAGCCTGATGTGGTGCTCAATCTCAACAACCATGAGATCATGACCTGAGCTAAGATCAAGAGTCAGCTGCTTGGAGCGCCTGGGTGGCTCAGTCAGTTGAGCGTCCCACTTCGGCTCAGATCATGATCTCACGGTCTGTGAGTTTGAGCCCCGCATCGGGCTCTGTGCCGAAAGCTCAAGGCCTGGAGCCTGTTTCAGATCCTGTGTCTCCCTCTCTCTCTGACCCTTCCCCATTCATGCTCTGTCTCTATCTCAAAAAAATAAATAAATGTTAAAAAAAATTAAATTAAAAAAAAAAAGAGTCAGATGCTTAACCAACTGAGTCACCCAGGTGTCCCTACAAGATGATTTTTTTAATGACTGTAAAATATCTCAGCCTAAGAAATATTTCAGTTAACTTTAATATCTTATTACTGGACACATAAAGTTTTGTTTAAAATTTATAACATTTTATTCATTGAACCTTGTTATAACTAAATAATTTTCCCACCTCTGACTATCTCCTTAGACAAATTTCTATAATTGGAATTGTTATATCAAAGAGTAAAAAAAAATATACACTTTTATGTATATATACATATACATAAATATCTCCAATTCTATCACTCTTTGATATCTAGGTAGATAGATAGATAGATAGATAGGTCTCTGTATATATCTATTTTCAGGAAATTTGCATCCTCCCCAAGAGAGTATGAGAATGTTCATTTCTTTGTACCCTCAATGACACTGGTCATTATCATGCCTTAGATGTTTTGATTTATTTGATTATGAGTAAAGTTGAACATTTGTTTGTATGTTTATTGGCTAGCATAATAGGCAGTTTTCCAGACCATTGAACATTGGATCAGGAAAACAGGATTCAGTGGACCTTGACATGGAGGGCCTCATTTGTCCATGGATTACACTTGGCATGAGCACATGGGGTGGGGATGCCAGGAGATAAATGGAACATTCCCAAGACAAACTAACCTGCTTTACCAGTTAGTTTACCCAGAACCAGCCTACCTAGGAGATTTGTAATAAATTTTGTGACACTAAAACTATAAAAAGTAATGAAAGGCAGATATGGACTATTCTTAATTTTTTTAAATATTAACTTGGCAAAGTAAAGAAAATGTAAATGAGAAACTAACAATCACATACATTAGCATTATTGAGAATTAACCATTTTAGTACATTTGCTTCCATGGACTTATACTAGAATGTTTCTTAATGGGATAAAAATGAAAAAATAAAACAACAAAAAAAACCCTCCGAATTTCCTACCTTTGATAGATATGTATAATTTTATCCATTTATCTTATTAAAGTCCTCCAATACATATATACATAAATATGTGTATAAGTGTGTAAAAAATGTATCTTGAAGGGTGAAACCTGTTATCCTGGGGGGCTGAGGGGTAAAGGAACTTTTACTTTTTGTTCTGTATTGATATAAGTATCTTCAAAGAGAGATTATGAAATTCATAAATAGCTTAATTAAAAATGCTTACTACTACTACTAGAATCTTTAGAATTTTTTGTATTTTAAAATTTAAAGACAAGTCTCAGTCTCATTTTCTTTGTTATATAAGCAGTTTATAGTGACTGATGGTCACTATAGGTCACTCTATGGTCACTATAGGTCACTCTATGGTCACTATAGGTCACTATAGGTCACTCCTAAGGAGCACCTAGGAAAAGGAAACACAATTAATCACAGTTCTGAACAGGAAGTCTATCTCTTCCTGTTATTCCACTGGATTCCCAGTAGATGCTTAGCAAACAAAAGAATAGTTATTAGTCTGGGCATTTAATGCATATGCTTATCTAGTACAGCCTGGCTGTATTATTATTATTTTTTAAAGATTTTATTTTTTAGTAATCTCTACACCCAGGTGGGGCTTGAGCTCACAACCCTGAGATCAAGAGTCACATGCTGTTCCAATTGAGCCAGCCAGGCTTCCCTACAGCATGGCTCTATAAAAGTGAAGAAAATTTTTTTCAAGGATTGATTAAGGATGACATGGAGCTGATAAATTTATGTTTTTACCATGAGTCTTATGACAATTTTAAGCTGAGTCTCTTGAGAATTTGTTTCTCAAACAAGAGGTCCTTTCCTTTCATTAATTAGTGGATAGTAAATATGCAACTTGGTAATAGATCCCTAAGAATTCTGCCATTGGTTAAGATTATTGGATTTGAGAGGCACCTGGGTGGCTCAGTTGGTTGAGTGTCCGACTTTGGCTCATGTCATGATCTCACAGCTCATGAGTTCAAGCCCTGCATTGGGGGCTGGCTGCTGTCAGCGCAGAGCTCACTTCAGATCCTCTGTCTCCCTGTGTCTCTGCCCCTTCCCTGCTCATGCTCTTTCTATCAAAAATAAATGAATATTAAAAAAAAAAGATTACTGGATTTGAAGTGCAACTTCTTTTTTTTTTTTTTTTTTTAATTTTTTTTTTTTTAACGTTTATTTTATTTTTGAGACAGAGAGAGACAAAGCATGAACAGGGGAGGGTCAGAGAGAGGGAGATACAGAATCCGAAACAGGCTCCAGGCTCTGAGCTGTCAGCACAGAGCCCGACGCGGGGCTTGAACTCACGGACCGCGAGATCATGACCTGAGCCGAAGTCGGCTGCCCAACCGACTGAGCCACCCAGGCGCCCCTGCAACTTCTTAGTTAACAAAAAATTTGGCTTTTTTAGTAACTAGTTAAATGATTTCAGACAAGTTACTTAACCACTGACATTTAGTTTTAGCTATTATTATTAAGTTCTTACTACAATTAGGCTTTGTGTTAAATGCTCTATTTCTATCATTTATGTAATATAAAGATAAGGAAACTAGGCACATGGAAGTTATACAACTTGCCTAAAGTCTCTGGCAGAACTGGGCTTTAAAATGAAGCAATCAGGGGCACCAGCCTGGCTCAGTCAGTAGAGCATGTGACTCTTGATCTCAGGGTCATGAGTTTGAGCCCCACGTTGGGTGTGGAGCCTACTTAAAATAAAAATTAAAAAACAATATAAAACAAACAAAATAAAACAAATTATATTGTGGAGCCACATAACCACTGTTGTCTCCTGCTGCTGTCATTGGAATTACAATTAACAAAGACAAGTATTGATGATGCATGATAATAAGGTTTAGATGGTTGAGTGAAATCAAATCAAATCAAAATGCCTCTCAAACTTCATATTAGTTTGGCTGAAGTTTCTCTTTTCCCAATCAAAATCTCCAACTACACTGTTAATTGGTAACAAAATTAAGAGGTTTGAATTATGTCCTTTTAATTGTGAAATTCTTAATAAAAAAAAAGAGGGGGGCAAAAGGCCTAAAGAGGGAACTTTATAATGGGTCATTTATAAACTAGACAGTCATCCTTGAATAATGAATGACGACTAAACATCTTTTGAAGAACTCAAATGAATGAACACCTCTTCTATGTATTCTTAGAATAAACCTATCTGATCATTTGTGACATTTAAATATATTGAGCTCACAGGTGTCTTGGGCTATCATCTAAATGCAGTAGCAAGTTAAACTGTTATCAGTATTTGGACAGAAGTTTTTATTGAATGCTTTCTGAATTTCATTATCAAGGCATTATTTCTTAGAGTAAAATGTCAAAATACAAATACAAGGATCACAATAAAAGTTGGGTTGATCATGGATGTTTTGAAAAGGAATGATGCCCAACTTCTTTCTTTATGCCGTTTAATTTGGAATCCTTATTTTTAACATCAGTTTTTGTTTTAGGTTGAACAAATCCTGGCGGAATTTAAAGCCAGAGCCTTGGAATGTCACCCTGACAAGCATCCTGAAAACTCCAAAGCTGGTAAATATTTAATAATGTCTGTTTCCCATAAAAATGAATAACATCTAAATCTAAAAAGCTATTGAATAATTACTTAATTTTCTTTTATATATTATGCTCAAACTTATTCTTTCATTCAATGCCAAAGAATGTTTTTTGCACTATTGGATGGTAGGAGGGGAGGAAATGGTGTAGGGTCCTTTCTCCAATAGTAGTCATTTCTCATCCATTTTTCTTTCTGCTGTAACATGCTGCTTCCTGGTTTAAAATTTGTTCACTTTATG
Source organism: Neofelis nebulosa (assembly GCF_028018385.1). NCBI lineage: Eukaryota > Metazoa > Chordata > Mammalia > Carnivora > Felidae > Neofelis > Neofelis nebulosa. The sequence goes on along the minus strand of NC_080794.1, from coordinate 33,616,012 downwards.
CTTTATTTCACCAGCTCTTGAGAGTTAACATGACTTAAGTATGTTTGTAACTAGGTGATTGTCTTGATGAGAACTTGATGTATTTTCTTCTTTTTGGGGAACTGAATATGTCTCTATATGATATATGGTAATATGTTCATACTTTTGAGTTTTTTCTTTAGCATAATTTAAATTCCCTTATCATAAATTTTGACATAACTGCTCATGTGTATCTTAGCTTAAAATAATACAGACAGGAGGAGCACCTGGGTGGCTCAGTCGGTTGAGTGTCTGACTTTGGCTCAGGTCATGATCTCGCCGTCTGTGAGTTCGAGCCCCATGTCGGGCTCTGTGCTGACAGCCCAGAGACTGGAGCCTGCTTCTGATTCTGTGTCTCCCTCTCTCTCTGCCCCTCCCCCGCTCATGCTCTGTCTGTCTGTCTCTCTCTCTCTCTCTGTCAAAAATAAATAAACATTAAAAAAAATAATAATACAGACAGGGGCACCTGGGTGGCTCAGTTAAGCACCCAACTCTTAGTTTCGGTTCTGGTTAGGATCTCGCGGTTTGTGGGTGTAAGCCTTGCATCAGGCTCACTGCAGTCAGCCTGCCAGTGCAGAGCCTGCTTCAAATCCTCGGTCCCTCTCTCTCTGCCCCTCCCCTGTTTGCGCTTTCCCAATAAATAAATAAATATTTAAAAAAATACAAACATACCATTTATCCTTCTTTAACCTGTCTCCCTCCTGCTCCTCTTTTATCTCTCTCCTTCCTTTTAGAGCCAAACTTCCTGAAAAAGAAGTCCACAGTTTATATCTCTACTTCCTTCGCCAATTTCCAATTTATCCCAGGCTGACTTCCCTCTCACCTTTCTTGGAAATGGCTCTTGTAATAGTCATCAAAGATTTCTTGGCTGCCAAATCCAACATTTACTTTTTTAGGTCTTATCTTCCCTGAGTTTGCATCAGAAATTGGCACTGTTGACCAGGCCTCCTTGAAACATTCTTTCTTTTAGGTACCAAGATACACACTCATACTTTTCCTCCAACTTCTTGGGCTTTTCTTTCTTTCTTTCTTTCTTTCTTTCTTTCTTTCTTTCTTTCTTTCTTTCTTTCTTTCTTTCTTTCTTTCTTTCTTTCTCTTTTTAATGTTTATTTATTTTTTAGAGAGAAAGGCAGAGTGTGAGCAGGGCAGGGCAGAGAGAGAGGGACAGAATCCGAAGCAGGCCCCAGGCTCTGAGTTGTCAGCACAGAGCCTGATGCGGGGCTTGAACTCATGAGTGGTGAGATCATGACCTGAGTGGAAGTCAGACTCTTAACCAACTGAGCCACCCAGGCACCCCTGGGTTTCTGTTTCTGGCTCTGTCGTGACTCCTCTTCTGCCTTAAATTTCCCTCCTAAACTCTCATTTCTGGGCTTTCTGTTTCTGTTTCTGTTTCTGGCTCTGTCGTGACTCCTCTTCTGCCTTAAATTTCCCTCCTAAACTCTCATTTCTGGGCTAACTCCCCACTTTCTCTCTGGAGTCTTTTTTAAAAAAATGTCTTTATTTGTTTTGGAGACAGAAAGAGAGAGAAAGAAAGCAAGTAGGGGAGGGGCAGAGAGAGAGGGAGACAGAATCTGAAGTAGGCTCTACACTCTGAGCTGTCAGCACAGAGCCTGAAGTAGGGCTTGAACTTGTGACCAGCGAGATCACAACCAGAGCTGAAGTCAGATGCCTAACTGACTGAGCCACCCAGGCACCCCAATTTCTCCCTGGAGTCTTGTCCAAGTCTGTGGCTTCAGTCATTAGCTCTTTGCTGATGGCTTTCCAGTCTATCCTTAACTCAGTTCTCATTCTGATCTTTGGACTCTAGTTTTGAGTGTTCTTAGAAATCTTCGTTTGGAGACATTTCAAAGTCACCCTGTCAGAAACTGAACTCATTGTTTTCCTCTCACCCTCTCTCAAATCTTGCTCATCTTTGTGTTCCCCATCTTAATAGATGGCAACCCCATCCATTTAATTGGTCAAGCAGAAACCTGTCTCCTTGCTCTCCCTTATGTCTACATCTGTTCAGTTACCAAATGCTGGTGATTTACTTTCCATGTCTCTCCTGGAGGTCTTTTTCCCTACATCTTCACAGCCCCTAGAGTAGACAAGTAACCATCATTTCATGCCTGGATCCCTACAGCACTCCTTTCATTGCTTCACACTGCAGAGAGTGGATTTCTTTTTAATTATGGAAAAAATGAAATATTTAATATGTACAAAAAAGGTATAAGAATACTATAGCAAATACCTATGTATGCACACCTAGCTTAAAACTTTAGCAATGTAGTTGAAGTCTTTGTGTATTTCTTTTGTTTTTAATTTTTTTAATGTTTATTTATTTCTGAGACAGAGAGAGACAGAGCATGAGTGGGGAGGGGCAGAAGGAGAGGGAGACACAGAATCGGAAGCAGGGTCCAGGCTCTGAGCTGTCAGCTCGAACTCACAAACCATGAGATCATGACCTGAGCCAAAGTTGGTCGCTCAACCAACTGAGCCACCCAGGTGCCCCAAGTCTTTGTGTATTTCTACCTTGATTTTATCCTCAGGGTAGGTACTGTAATACTGTCTTACATTAGATGATTATGTTTACTATAGGTGCATATTATGGGTTTGTGTGTAGTATGTATATGTATATGATTTTTCTATAAGGAAAATATTATGACTAAGACCTATCTTAATCCACATTGCACAAATGATAAAACCCAAACTCCTCTTCATTAAAAATTTTTTTCCTTTATCTCTTTTTAAAGTTTTTATTTATTTACTTTGAGAGAGAGAAAGTGTGAGCAGGGGAGGGGCAAAGAGAGACAGGAGAGAGTGAGAATCCAAAGCAGGCTTGCACTGCTAGCGTGGAGCCTGATGCAGGGGCTTGAACTCACGGACCATGAGATCATGACCTGAGCTGAAGCTGGATGCTTAACCAACTGGCTTAACCACCTTAGCCACCCAGGTGCCCCAATTTTCTTTTATCTTAAGTTTCTTTATTAATTTTCTCTAGAAATCATTGATCCTTTTGATTTGTATAAATAGGCCATTTTCCAATATATCAAGTCATTTTTGTTATAGTTTTTAAAAATTGAAAAAATTATTTTATTATTATTATTATTATTATTATTATTTTGAGAGAGAGAGAGAACACACAAGAATGGGAGAAGGGCAGAGGGAGAGAGAGAGACAGTCCCAAGCAAGCTCCACATTCAGCATGGAGCCTGATGTGGGGCTCGATCCCACGACCCTGAGATCATGACCTGAAGTGAAATCAAGAGTCAGGTGCTCAACCAACTGAGCCACCCTAGTGCCCCATTTTTTGTTATATGACTTTTGCCCTTTTTATTGAGGCACAATTTGTTTAAGGCAATGTGAAGAAACTGTAAGTATAAACTTGATAAATTTGTGTCTACATATTACCAGTTTAACTGCTGCTCAGATGGATGTAGAACATTTCTGGCACCCAGGAGTCCCTTTTTACATCCTGTTCAAAGTCAGTATCCTCTCCCATTTTTGGATCTCTATTTCATTGATGAGTTTTGCCTAGTTTTGAATTTCATATAAATGGAGTCATACAGTATATACTCTTTTGCTTTACATTATGTCTGTGATAGTTGACCATTCTGTACTTGCAGCAATAGTTCGTTCTATGTAATTGCTGGGTCTTTAGGTACAAGCCCCTTCATGTTGTGCTTCCTGACTCCTTTGCATCTTTCCATTTTCATTTTCTCTCTACTACCATGCCTAAAATCCCATGTTTCAGCCACACAGAACTACCTTGATTCCTTAATATGCCTTGTTTTCCACTCTTCAGAACTTTATGCCTGCTTCTTCCTCTGTCTGGCTCCCTGTGAGGCCTGCACACCTCTCCACCTTGCTTTGATTGGTTAGCTCATGCTCTTGTGTCAAGTTTCAGCGTATTCATGATTTCCTCTGGGAAGTTATGTGTGCCCCAGTTACCCAGAGCACACTGTACGTCAGGCAGCAAACCGTGTATCACACCATCTCCTTGTTGCCTATTTGCTTATTAGTCATACTGAAAGCTCAGTGAGGCAGGCCTCCTGCTATCTTGTTCACAGTAATATGCCCCACACCTCGCATAGCACCTACCATGGAGGACACCTACTTTGTGCAAATCATTTATTGAATGAGTGAATGAATAAATTTCATGAACATTTCTTTAGGAGACATATTAATTACCTCTTTGAACTGGAGTTAGTATTAAGATAGATGCCCTGACGTAAAAGTATAAAAATTTGACAAAAACTTAAAAACAACTACCACCCCAGGTTATTCTTTAACTGGGTTCTTTTCCAATAAAGCGTGGCTTTGAGTTGTTTCTCTGTCCCTGGCAAACAATTTCTGTTTGGGGTACATGATGAATCACTGTGCAATCATTGCCATTTCTGGTTACCATAGTGATGGGAATTTTCACGTACGGGCTACCTCAAGGCTTCTTGTTCAGAGAAACAGTGAACTGTAAATATTGTTTAAAATGAAAGGTACACAGACATCAATATCTTCCCCTGTCGGGCTTGTAGTTGATAGATGATTCAATCTTTGGGTAGAAATTGTTTTCAAGTCTGTTTAAGCATCCATTTACTCAATTTAGATTAATATGACCTTCTGAAAATTTAAGTGGTTCTTTATACACTTGAAGAAGGATTAAGAATACTGATAAAAATATTGTAAAATGTTAAACAAAAATTCATCCAGTGCTGAATTTTAGTTTGACAGAAATTCAGAATACATTAGGCAGATTTTGAAACATTTCATTAAGGTGAAAGTTTATAGAGCAACTACATTGTACTTGTATGTATACCTTTTTGGTTCATTAAGTGTAGTCTTAATCATTTCCATTACTAATTACTAATTTGTTATCATGATGGAGTAGTAGATATGGAGCACAATCTTGTCTGTCTGGATTGCTCCTAGCTCCCACTTATGAGCTAGTTGAACTTGGACAATCTCTTTGAGCCACAGTGTTCTAATAGGAAAAATGGGTAGACTAATAACATTATTGCTTCATGCACCTGATGTGGAGACTAACATTCCTGAGCATGCAGGAATAGCTCAGTGAATGTTGGCAATTGTGACTCACTGGACTTTCTTTAGTTGTTGTTGTTTTTTTTTAATGCAGGATTCCAAGATAAAAATTTAATAGAATGAGATAGTTTTCTTTTTTGTAAGTAAACATTACATCTTTCTCCTTTTCATTCTTTCTTTTTTTTAATTCTAAATCAAAGGCTTTTAGGTTTTGAGAAATCCCTTCTCCTCTTCAGGTGGGGATGATGTAGGCAGGACCAGTTATGCTATAGACATTGTGTCACTGAGCGCAAAAGCTCCTGGCTGGTGTTCATGACAGTCCTGTGTGTACACGTGACAGTAACTGTTCCAGGCCAATGCTTTATTAACTTCTCTCTGACCTTGAAGAAGGGGATTTCAGACTGAATTAAAGATCTGTGAAATGGTATTTTTGTTATTGATTTGTAGGCTTCAAAAACATTGGGGTATTTGAAGGAGAGCTCCTTGTCCTTGCTAACTGATATCTTCTCATGTCTCCATGCTTTCCTACTTTAAAAACTTTTTATTGCTTTTTTATCTGTGAATAAAAATAACATACAGTAATAAATAATGTTGAAAGTGAAAGTCCTCTCTTATCTCTCCCTGGCAGAGAAACACTATTAACAGTCATGTATTTTCCTCCAGATTTTTTTCAAGGTATGTTCTGATATTATATTTTTATTATTATTTTTATTATTATTTTTCAAGTAATTGTAAGTGGCCTACATTTAAAACGAGGCTATGATAATACAAATTCTATTGTGAAATATGAATTTAAAAGAACTTCTGTATTTTCAGAACAGACCTAGGAGTTAAATCAGAATGTCTTTCAAAGGTCCCAGCATCATTTGCTCACGTAAGCTTATAAAATGAGATCTCTCTTCCCAGAACTGGTAAATGTTTATCTTGTGTGATTCATTTGATTAGCTATATATTAAAGGGCAAATATACCAAACTCATTTTTATTAAATGTGGTGGAGAGGATGGAACAAGGAAAGGCCACCTATCAGGAAAGATAAAGTCTCTTTAGCTTTCTGCTTATCAATTGTTGTCAAGGCATTGACATCAGAATAATCCCAAGCAGCCTTATTTCATTCTGGAGACTCTGTAAAACAGGTTAACAGTAATGTGCAAAGAAAATGTGACTCATAGGGGCATCTGGGTGACTCAGTCAGTTGAGCATCTGACTTCAGCTCAGGTCATGACCTTGCAGTTCATGGCTTTGAGCCCCGCATCAGGCTCTGTGCTGACAGCTCAGAGCCTGGAGCCTGCTTCATGTTCTGTATCTACCTCTCTCTTTGCCCCTTCCCCACTCATGCTGTCTGTCTCTCTCCCAAAAATAAATATACATTAAAAAAAATAAAAAAAAAAATAAAAGGTGACTCATAGATAAATATATAAATCTTTACAACCACTGCTGTGGTAGTAACTGGCATATGCATCTGTGGTGATAATTTAATGAGCTTTTTATTCCTGTTGGAAAAAGTGACATCTTATTTGTACAGTGGGACATTTAAATTGTCGTCAGCAGCAGGAAGGATTACTCACTGGAGTGAGCTGCTATGGCAAGATGCTTTTTATTAGTTTGTTATTTCCCTGTAATTTTCAATAACCCCATCTTTAGGGTCTTTCCTTTAATCCACCAGTTGCTCCTACCTCCAGTGGTGATATTAAGTAGCAAATGACCTGTGAGGTACTGTGCTGTCCAGCTTTGGAGTAGGGTCTTGGAGGGACCCTGCTGTGGCAGGAAGTATGTCTGGTTGTTGGGGGAACACTTAAAGTGGTGGTGTTTGGAGGATGGGGGCTCAGAAATACCAAATCTTTACCACCTGGGGTATAGAAGTATTTCAGTATTTCCAGTACCATCAGTGTTGATGGTACATTTGCTTCAACACCTGTTTGAGAGACTCTTGACTAATTCCAATGAGGTATTTTAAGCACTATCCGAGCAATTTAATTAGCTTCCCCACTGATACTATTAAAATGTTCCTAATTCACAAAGTGTTTGAAGAATATGTGTCATTTCTTTGGTGGTTGGAGCTCAGAAAATAGCACTATATAACATCTTTATTATATTCACCTCAAAATAGGAAACATTCACTCATTGATTCATTGAACAAATACTTTTTGAGCACCTGCTATGCTGTTTCAATGCAAAGGATATAGCAGAGAACAAAACAGATAAAGTCTCTGTTTTCACAGAGTTTGTATTCTGGTAGAGGGGATAGATCACAAACAAATAAATACATAATGGCCAAAGACAAGTACTATAAAGAAAAGTAAAGTAGGGCAAGGGAGATAAAAGCGTGGGGCTAATGGACAGGCATTTTATATAACATAGTCAGGGAAGACCACCTCCACAAGACAGCATTTGTGATGACATCTGAAGGAAGTAAGCCATATGAGTGCCTGGGGTAAAAGTATTCTTTGTGGAAAGGATTGTAAGTGCCAAAGTCCTGCTTGGCATACTCAACGAGGATCAGGGAAGCTCCTTTGGCTGTATCAAGGGAGATGGGGAAAGCAGAAGAAAATGAGGTCAGAGAAGGAAGAGAAGGTAGAGGGCAGGCAGAGCATGTTAGGCCTACTAGCCATGCCATTTCTCATAAGAATTTTTAGTTTTACTCTGAGAGAAATGGGAAGTTATTAAAAGTCATTTTGAGCAGAGGAGTGATATTATATTACTTATTTTTAAAAAGGTCTCTCTGACTGCTGTGTAGAAAACAGATTGAGGCAAAGGCAAGGAGATTGGTTGAGAAGGTGGTACAATACTCCAACCAAGAGAAGATGGCAGCTTGAACCAGAGCAGTGATAATGGAAATGGCAGCAAGGGGTCAGATCTTGGATATATTTTAAAAGTAGAGCCACTAGGGTTTGCTAAGGGATTAGAAGTGAGATGTGAGAGAAAGATAAAAGTCAAGGATGACTCCAAGTGCACAGAAAACTAATGAAATATTTTCTGACCCCCCAAGCAGAATCAATTGTGTCTCTATATTTCTTTTTTTTTTAAGTTTATTTAGAGAGAGAGAGAGAGGCCCTTGCCTCTATATTTCTATCACATGATTTTGAAATGGTTTGTTTATGTGTCTGATTCCTTACTAGACTTTGAGCTTCTGAAGGGCACAACTTGGATCTTACTGATGAATGATGACATTTTATTATCCCTGGAGGTGGAGAAGAAAGTAGAGATTGGAGGGTAGCATCCATTGCAGGAAAATGGAAAGTGCAGGAAGGAAGGGAGTGCAGGAAAATGGAAAGTGCATGAATGGAAGTGGAGAGCACCAGCTGGGGAGCCTGGCAGGTTAGGGTTTGATTTTGTGGCTCCAACACTTGATGTTTTGGGACTTTGGGCAAGTTACATCAACTCCTTCAGCCTTAGATTCTTTAAAATGGGAATAATAATAATAATAATAATATCCACCTCATAAGGTTGTTGTGAAAAAGAAAGAAACTCTGTACTCATTAGTAATTACTTCCCATTTTCCCCTGTCCAGCCCCTGGTAAATATGAATCTACTTACTCTCTCTACAGATTCATCCATTCTGGATATTTTATATCAATGGTATTATACAATATGTGGCCTTTTGTGACTGACTTCTTTCATTTAGCATAGTGTTTTCAAGTCTCATCCATTTTGTAGCATGTTTTAGTACTTTATTTTGTGGCTGAGTGATAATTTCATTAAATGTATATACCACAGGGGCACCTGGGTGACTCAGTGGTTGAGTGTCTGACTCTTGATTTCAGCTCAGGTCATGATCCCAGTGTCATGGAATCGAGCCCCACATCTCTCTCTCTCTCTCTCTCTCTCTCTCTCTCTCTCTCTCCCTTTGCCCTTCTCCCCCCATTTGCACTTTCTCTCTAAAATAAAGAAATATATATATGCATTTGTTTATTCAACTAACTGATGGAAATTTGAGTTGTTTACACTTTATGGTTAGTATAAATAGTGTAACTATGAACATTCATATACAAGTTTTTGTGTGGGTGTATGTTTTCATTTTTCCTGGGTGTATATTTAGGGTTGGAACTTTTGGGTCATATGGTAACTCTATGTTTAACATTTTGATGAACTGGTAAACTGTTGGGTATTTTTTGTTTTGTTTTGTTTTGTTTTATTTATTTATTTTGAGAGAGAGAAAGAGAGAACAAATGGGGGAGGGGAAGAAAGAGAGAGAGAGAATCCCAAGCAGGCTCTGCACTGTCAGCACAGAGCCTGACATGGGTCTCAAACCTACAAACCGTGAGATCATGATCTGAGCTGAAATCACAAGTTGGACGCTTAACTGACTGAGGCGCCCAGGCGACCCTGGTAAATTGTTTTTCAAAACAGTTATACTGTTTTACAATCCCACCTGCAATGCATGAGGCTTCAAATTTCTCCACATCCTCACCAACGCTTGTTATTATCTATCTTTTTATTTTAGCCGTTCTCGTGATTATGAAGTGTTATCTCACTGTGGTTTTGATTTGTATTTTCCCAATGACTAATGATGAACATTTACTCATGTGTTTATTGCTCATTTGTATATCTTCTTTGGAGAAATGTCTATTCACTTCCTTTACTAATTTTTAAATAGGCTATTAGTCTTTTTATTGAGTTGTAAGAATTTATATATTTTAGATACACATTCCTCATCACATCTCTAATTTGAAAATATTTTCTTCCATTCCATGATTTGTCTTTTCACTTTCTTGATGATCTCTGAAGCACAACATTTTCAGTTTTGATGAAGTACAATTTTGTTTCATTTGTTTGTTGCTTGCACTTGTGCTTTTGGTGTCATGTCTAAAGAGCTGTTGCCTAATCCAAGGTCACAAGGATTTACTACCATATGTTTTCTCAGAGTTTTATAGTTTTAGCTTGTACATTTAGATCTATGACCCATTTTATCACTTCTTGGCATTTTGGCTAAGATCAAATGTAAGTCTATGATCCATTTTGAGTTAGTATTTGTATATGGTGTGAGGTAGGGATCCAATTTCATTCTATTACATGTGGATATCCAGTTGTCCCAGCACCATTTGTTGAAAAGACAATTTTTTTTCCCCAATTTAATGATCTTGGTAGTTTTGTAGAAAACAAATTGACTGTAAATTTGAGGGTTTATTTCTGGACTCTCAATATCCCATTTATTTATGTTTAGTCTAATGCCAGTACCGCACTGTTTTTATTAGAGTAGTTGTGTAAAAAGTTTTAAATTGGGAGTGTGAATTCTTCCAACTTTATTTTGATTTTTCAAGATTATTTTGATTATTCTGCGTCCCTTGCATGTACACATGGATTTGTTAGGATGAGCTTGTCAATTTTTGCAAAAAGAGGCAGCTGGGATTTTGATAGAGATTGTGTTAAATCTATAGAGCAGTTTGGAGAGTATTACCATCTTAGCAATGTTAGGTCCTCTGATCCATGAATATTGGTGTCTTTCTATTTATTTAGATATTTAATTTCTTTCAACAGTATTTTATAGTTTTCAACATGTAAATCTTCCACTTCTTTTGTTACCATTTTTTCTAAGTATTTTATTCTTTTGGATGCCATTGTGAATGGAATTCCTTAATTTCATTTTTCAGATTGCTCATTGATACTGTATAGAAGCACAATTGATTTTTGTGTCTTGATCTTATATACTGTTCTATGGAAAGTTTTAACCTCAGGGGCACCCAGATGGCTCAGTTGGTTAGGCATCTTACTCTTGATTTCAGTTTGGGTCATGATCTCATGGTTTGTGAGTTCGAGCCCTGCATCTGGCTCTGCACTAACAGTGCAGAGCCTGCTTGGGATTCTTTCTCTCTTCTTTTCTCTGACCCTCCCCCACTCACACTGTCTCTCTCTCTCTCAAAAAAAAAGGTGCTGCAATGGAAATAATCCAGCTCCACTAAAGAGAGAGAGAGAGAGAGAGAGAGAGAGAGAGAGAAAGTTTTAACTTCAATGAGGAGCAGAAGAGACATTGCAAGTGTTTCCAAAAGGGACACAAATGGTTTCTATTGTATGCCATCTGATCAAATAGATCATTGACAAAGCTACCACTTATCAACTACCTACCATTTTATGTCTTGTGCTTAAAACCTCCCAATACCTTCTTATTGCTCTTACAGCAAAAAACCAGACCAGAATCCTTAGGCCTCTAAAGTCCTGGATGATCAGGCCCTTGTCTAGTCCACAGCCCCATTCTTCATTGTTCTTTCCAGCCCTGTGTCCTCCAGCCACATTGGCATCCTCTACTTTTTCTAAATCACCATGCTCTTTCCTGCCTTAGAGTCTTCATTTACACTGTTCCTCTAGCCTGATCACTGCCCTTCCTCATAACTACCACTAGAAAAGGCAGTTTTCTTCCTAGTAGATAAAATTGTAATTTTGAAAATGTTTATAAATGTCAGTCCCACTAAATAGTTCATGTATACTGTTCACACTTGTGTCATTATCACCTGTAACAGCATCTGGCACATCACTGGAGCTCAGTAAAAGGAGTGGCTAAATTGTGAGTCAGGCACTTTACATACATGATCTCACTTGTCCTTATGATTCACTTCACAAGAGGAAACTAAAGCTTGAAAAGGTGAACTGGCTCAAGGTCACACAGTGAGTAAAAAACAGAGACATACTCCAGTGAGATCAGTTTGCTTGGGAGTTTAAAATAACTCCCCCAGGAAAGAAGTGTTCATCTTTTGATTTGTTTTCCAGTGGAGACTTTTCAGAAACTGCAGAAGGCAAAGGAAATTCTGACTAATACAGAGAGTCGTGCCCGGTATGACCATTGGCGAAGGAGCCAGATGTCAATGCCATTCCAGCAGTGGGAAGCTTTGAGTGATTCGGTGAAAACAGTAAGTTTCTCTCCAGGATGATGTGAATTTATGAAGCTCAGGATTCCCATGGATTAGACCCACACAAGAGTTCAAGAAGTCAGTAAGTAAAGGAGGGAGACCAAGAAGCTGGTAGAATCTGTATATAACTCAGTGTCCACAAACTTCTGTGAGGGAAAATTCAATGGATCAGTGCCAGAAGAGCTCATGACTGCAAGAGCTCATTGGCTGTTTGATTCAATATATACAGTCCTCATTATCATTTATTGTTTTACACATTCTGATAACTGTGCTTCTCAAGTTGCTTATATAATACTGCTGAATTTGAACCAATGCAAATTCATCTCCTCTATCTTTTTAGTTCATATCAACCCGTTCTCTTCTCAAGGCTTATGAATTCCATAAAACACAGAGTTTGATTAATTAAAGAAAACTGTAAATTATTTTAAGCTTATTATTGTTATAGGTTCTGGTGAAAGAGCCATTGGATAGATACGGAGAGAGACTTCTTAAACCATTGTGTTCTCTTTCTTCATGCTATTAAAAAAACTAAATATAGGGGCCTAGGGTGGCTCAATCAGTTGAGTGTCTGAGTCTTGATTTTGGGTCAGGTCATGATCACAGGGTCATGGGATCCAGCCCTGCATCAGTCTCTGCATTGAGGGTAGAGCCTGCTTAAGATTCTCTCTCTCTCCCTCTGCCCCTTCACTGCTCATATGCATGCATGCTCATTCTCTCTTTCAAAAAAAACCCTAAATATAAAAAAATAAGTATAATTACCATGTTATATACTTATTTTGTTCTTACATTGACCTTTATATATTATATAGAAAATATGATTTAAAAATTTTTCTACATTCTCAAGTATGACTTATTATCCAGCTTTTTAAAATAGGGACACTTTTCTATGACATGAGACTTAAAATACACAAGTTACTTTATTATATGTATATTTACTTATTTAAATGCAAGTTAGTTAACATAAGTATAGTATTGGTTTCAGGAGTAGAACCAAGTGATTCATCACTTACGTATAACACCCAGTGCTCATCCCAACAAGTGTTTTCCTTAATGCCCATCACCCATTTAGTTCATCCCCCATGAACTTTCCCTCCAGCAACCCTCAGTTTGTTCTCTGTATTTAAGAGTCTCTTATGGTTTTCTTCCCTCTCTGTTTTTATCTTATTTTATTTTTCCTTCCCTTCCCCTATGTTTATCTGTTTTGTTTCTTAAATTCACAAATGGGTAAAATAATATGGTATTTGTCTTTCTCTGACTGACTTATTTCACTTAACATGATACTCTCTAGTTCCATCTATGTTGTTGCAAATGGCAAGATTTCATTCTTTTTGATTGCCAATAATATTCCACTGTGTGTGTGTGTGTGTGTGTGTACACAAATTAATTTATAGGCAAGTCTTTAGCGACACTTGATAGAATTAGTCTATAAAGGGATTCACATCTCTTAAATTACACCCCTTCAGGTCATTTAGATTTCCTTCTTAACAGTTTTTATTTAAAAAAGACAAGCAAATTGTTTTTTCACTGATAAAAGACCTATAATAGTGAGGGAGAGTCTTTGACATAATGGGGAAAACATTGCAAGACTCTCAAAGTGTATATAGTTGAAAGCCACTCTACATAAAATGTAAACTGTTTTCTTCATCTCATATTGGAATAAGTTATATATTCATGTGATTTGTTTCAAGTAGGTTAATTATTTATGAAGGATTAACCATGTGATTATTGAGTATATACACAAAATAACTAGATTCTTTAAAAAAATAGTAACTACTTCACATACTCAAAAATAAGAGTTTTTACCTTTCCATTGTGTATATCCAAAATTCCTTGTTGACACTGACTAAATAAACACTGTTCCACCATCTCCACATAACCATATTTCCATTCTCCTGAGTATGACACGTTGTAACTGCAATTGAATTAGTGACCCGTGCTATGCTAATACGTTTTGATTTACAATGTGCTTTTTTTCTTTTTTTGATGATCTACTGAACTCTCTTATTTAATTTTAACCACTAATATCAAATTAGATTTTTCAAAAACTTTTCTCCAAATTTCTCCTTTATATCGCCAATGTCTTTCCTTTAAATGCTAATTTTCTGTCTCCAAACATGTCATTTCTGCCTTGAATTTAGGTTAACTATGGACTGTTTGAAGTCTTACAATATAATATAATATTTTATTTTATTTTTTGTTTTTATTTTTCTTAATGTTTATTTATTTTGAGAGAGTGTACGTGTGCATGAGGCAGAGAGAGAGGGAGGGAGAGAATCCCAAGCAGCCTCCACACTGTCCTTGCAGAGCCTGGTGCAGGGGTCTATTCCACAAACTGTGAGATCATGACTTGAGCCGAAATCAAGAGTCAGATGCTTAACCGACTGAGACACCCAGGCACCCCACAATAATAATATTTTAGATATTACTGGCTGAATCATTTGTCTTGTCAGCAAAATTGAAACAGTATGCTGAGCCAGTATATGGTTTGAGATTTTTTTATTAATGGAACAAAAATGATAAGCATATCTTTTTGCTTTAAATCAACGGTGATATTTTTTTCATGTACAGTCCTCTTAGGGCTAAACCTTGTTGTTTTCCTTAAAAAAACTTTTTGTAATGTTTATTTATTTTTGAGAGAGAAAGACAGAGCGTGATCAGGGGAGAGGTAGAGAGAGAGAGGACACAGAATCTGAAGCAGGCTCCAGGCTCCAAACTGTCAGCACAGAGCCAACGCGGGGTTTGTGAATCGAACTCACAAACCGCGAGATCATGACCTGAGCCAAAGTCGGACGCTTAACCTACTGAGCCACCTAGGTACTCCTAAACCTTGTTTAGGGTGCTTGCTTTTGTTTCTCTTCCTCAGTGAATCCCCTATATCAAGTTTCACATGTTTTGTAACTCATTTAATAGACTTTCTATCTATTTCCTCTCATTCTTTTCTGTTCTAATCCTTACAGTCTTTACTCCACGTGAAAGCCTCATCTGTGTATAACATTTTAGTTGCTGCTTTCGATGTGCATGCATTTCATTTGTTCATCTTTTCACATTCACCATGTAGAAGAATTAACAATTATCATGCTATTATCATTAGCATGATAATAGACCATTGTCTCTCCTTTTGTAGGTAAACATCACCATTAGGCTAGTTGGGTTAGGTATGTTATGTATGCCATCTGACAATAAAATGATTATAACTAAAGGTTTAAATTTTAGGTGACATTTAGCTAAAACACATCTGCATGTTTGCTTGCCCTATACATTTATAGATTGTTAAATCCCATAAAACCCCTACCCTTTACATCACCAACCGTGAGTTTCTGCTTTTTATGTAAACAATACAATCCCTCTGGATAGGAAAGAATTGGTGGGAGTAATATTAGTCTGATGTAGGACTTGAACTCAAGAACTGTGACATCATAACCTGAACCAAAACCAAGAGTCAGATGCTTAACTGACTGAGCCACCCGGGTACCCCATGTGATATGGGTTTTAAATAAAGGGATATGGGGAGAGGTCTTCAGTTATCCCAGCCTTTGGGTCTTGGGGTAATCTGAAAACAGAGACCTTTCTAACTCAAAGGATCTTAGGGAAATTCACTGCTGTGATGCTAAATGGTTTTACCCCAAGGAATCCAGGATATGAATGGTTCTCCCTCTAGTTCTGAAATACATGGCAGAATGGCTTTAGAGTGGCTGTGGGAAAATGGTTGCAGCAAAGCTACAATCAAAATAAAGTGCTGGGAAAGATTCTTATAAACTGTTGTAACTGTCATGGCATATCCATTGCTATACATTTTATAAAGAGTTAATGGAAACACATTTTTAGTGAATTGATTGTTTGACAAATTGATTACTTCTGGGAGAGCTTGTTGGGACTGCCAGTTACCCTCACGTGGGTCTATTTGTCTACTGATTGTTTCTGGGTTCCTGGGCTCAGCGCGGTGCCCTTGTGGTGAGTCCAGTTGGCTACAGACTACTAGGGAAGCTTCCTATTATGCCTGGGTGGCTACGCTATCCTCCATCAGATGGGAAACAGTGTGCAATTCAGCACCTTCTGAGCCAGATTAGAAGGCAGTCTGTTCTAATTGAACATTATACAAAAGCAGAGATTATATGCAAACTTATGCTGCCCTCCAGTCTGTCTATATATCTATATCTATAACTATATTTTATGTATATGCATATGAATATACATATATTTATGTATCTATATTTGGATATATATATTTACCTTTTAATAGAGTTGAGATCATGCTATTAATGACCGCTAATGACCATTGTGGCCTATTATTCATTAACACCATGCCATCAATACTCCCAATTGTATCAAAAAGTTGTGATGAACAGATTTATCTAAAAGATTCCAAGAAGGGGGGCATCTGGCTAGCTCAATTCGTATAGCATGCGACACTTGATCTCAGAGTTGTGGGTTCAAGCCCCATGTTGGGCACAGAGTTTCCTTAAAAATTAATAAATAAATAAATAAAAAGGTCCCAAGAAGGCATTTTACCCCTTTGCACTTTCCCTTTCTTCTTGTTGAGGTGCTTCTCCTGGCTCCTGCCTGTGAGGTCAATGTTAGTGCTCCTGAGAGAGGAGATAAGAAATTGTGGTATCTCTCCAAGCTCTTTTAAGAAGCTGTTGCTCTGATGAACCCCTGGCCCCTGCCTAGCAGCGTTTGCTTGGGCGAACCAAGCTGGTCACATCCCCATGCAATACTCAGAGCCTCCTTCCTATGTTGCTTTGTTTAAACTGGTAAATAAGGGAAGCTTGGGTCGCTCAGTCAGTTGAGTGTCTGACTTTGGCTCAGGTCATGATCTCACCATCTGTGAGTTTGAGCCCCACGTCAGGCTCTGTGCTGACAGCTCGGAGCCTGGAGCCTGCTTCGGGTTCTGTCTCTCTCTTTGTCCCTCCCCAACTTGTGCTCTGTCTCTCCCTCTCTCAAAAATAAAATTTAAAACATAAAAGAAATTAAAAAAAAAACTGGTAAATAAAATGATGCCCGCAGGTAGAAGTTGGCAACCCCAGTATTTTAAGATAGTTCAGATAGGCGTGCCTGGGTGGCTCATTTGGTTAAGTATCAGACTTCAGCTCAGGTCGTGATCTCACAGTTCGTGAGTTTGAACCCCACATTGGGCTCTCTGCTGTCAGCACAGAGCTTGCTTTGGATCCTCTGCCCCCCTCTCTCTGCCCCTCTCCCGCTTGCGTGTGCGTGCTCTCTCTCTCACTCTCTTAAAACTAAATAAACATTGAAAAAAAACGACTTTCAGAAGTGTGCTGAAGATGAAAAGTATGCCGCCCCTTGAATCATGCGCACAAGTACAGCATGGCAGCGGCCCCTTCTGTAGTTCCTGGCATGGTTCTCATAGGCCTTGAACTTCAGAAAAGTTTGTTTTGTTTTGATTTCTGTGTTTCGCTTTTTTTTTCTTTCTGTCAGGAAAACAATATCCTGGATATCAGGAATCAGGAAAAAACTTTATTCTGGGTTTTAAACTTGCTTAAATATGTGGCTTATGGGTTTTCCTTGGTTTTTTGAGTAACACAAGTAGTAAGATACTGTTCAGGAGTGCTTCAGGAATAGGGTCCCATAATATCCAAATGAGGTTTCAAGAAACAGTTATGGTTATTATTTTGGTTAATGCCAGGGTTAGTTATTCTACTTGAAATATTCTTGACACAGCAAACTCAATTTTTCTTTCTCACTTTGAATTCATTTATTCATCCTTCCATTCATCCCCGCATCTTCCCAATTTTAAATGTTTTAATAGGAAATACATGTAGAGGACACAACATTTAAAAAGATACTACAATAGGGTGAATGGGGGAAAGTAACTCTGTTTCTTACCTTTGTTTTATTTAGTTAGTTTTTTAATTTATTTTGAGAATGAGAGAGAGCACAAGCAGGGTAAGGGCAGAGAGAGAGAGAGGGAGAGAGAGAATCCCAAGCAGGCTCCATGCTGTCAGCATGGAGTCAGACATGGGACTCAAACTCATGAGCTGCGAGATCATGATCTGAGCTGAAACCAAGAGTTGAATGCTTAACCGACTGAGGTAACCAGGTGCCCCTATTTTAACCATTTAAAAATTTTTTTTAATGTTTATTTTTGAGAGAGAGAGTGGGAGAGAGAGAGAGTGCGCACACAAGTGGGGGAGGAGCAGAAACAGAGAGGGAGACACAGAATCTGAAGCAGGCTCTAGGCTCTGAGCTGTCAGCACAGAGCCCGCTGATGTGGGGCTCCAACTCGGAAACAGTGATCATGACCCGAGCTGAAGTCGGATGCTCAACCAACTGAGCCACCTAGGCGCCCCTATTTTAACCATTTTAAAGTGTACATCATTAAGTACATTCACAATGTTGTTCATACATCATCACGACCTAGTTCCAGAACTTTTTCATCATCCCAAAAGGAAACCCTGCATCTGTTAGCAATCATTTCTTATGCCCCTTCTCCCAGTTCCTGGTAAGCATTAATCGGCTGTCTATCTACAAGGATTTGTCTATTCTGGATATTTCTTACAAGTGGAATCATACAATATATGGTTTTTTGTGGTTGGCCTTTTTTTACTTAGTATAATGTTTTCAAGGTTTATCCACCCTGTAGTACTTAATTCCTTTTTCATGGCCAAATCATATTCCATTGTATGTCTATGACACATTTTTGTCTATCCACTCACGAACTGATGGACATTTAGGTTGTTTATATCTTTTGTCTGTTGTGAATAGTGCTGCTTTGAACGTTAGTAAGTTTTTTGAACACCTCTTTTCAGTTCTTTTGAGTATATGCCTAGGAATGGAATCACTGAGTCATATGGTAATTCTATGTTTAACTTTCAGTGGAAATGTCTCATTTTGTAATCTCTCTGATGCAGGTTCCTTTGCTCTTTGCCATGGTTTAGATATCTCCTTATATCATTAGTCTTTTAAATTAGTGAGGATTAATTAATTAATACCTGGGTTAACTGATTAATATCTGGTTAATAGTCAAATCTAACAATCAGCACTGTAATAGTAGGTCGGGTTTTACCACACATTGAACTTTAAATATAGAATACTATATAATATTGATTTTATATTATGTGTTTACTTTTAACTAATGTAGTCAATGCACTGGGCTGTCAGAGGTAAAAAAGATCTGATGCTGGAAGAATCTGACCAGGTTCATACCAACCAGACTGAAAATGAGGAATGGAACAAGCAAAGAGAAATAAAGAAAGAGAAGCTGGGTTCAACCACAGAGAAAATGGAGCAAAAAGAATCCAACTCCTTGGAGAAGTCATTCTCCCCACAAAATCTGGATTCTCCAAGTAAGTCAAATCATGTAGCTTTGCAGACCAAGAAAGGTCTGAAATTAAAGGGCTTGGTTTATACTGTATTTATTCTCAACCTTTTTCAAGTAAACAGTAGTGCCAGATTTAAGGGTTGCTTTATCACCTTAAAATATACTTACTTAGCATTGACACAGAAACTGGAAGACACATTCCTCAATACATCCCTTTCAAGGGAAAATGTGAGGCATTTCTGGGAGTGACTGATATAACACTGCCATTTATTGAGTGTTTACTATGAACAGGAATGTTCTTTACATACATTACATGTATTATCTTGTTTAATATTAAGTCTATAGACATTAATTTATTTAATCCTCTACAAGCCTGTGAGGTTGGTACCAACATTATTCTCATTTTACGGAAAGGAAACTGAAGTCCAGGGAGGTTGAGTAATTTTTTCAAAGCTATACAGCTTGTATATAGCAGGGAAGGGGTCTGAACTAAGACAGTTTGACTTCAGTGTCTGTTTCTAAGGCATTGCACTGTCCAGAGAAGAGACCTTATCTGTATGTAGTTCTGAATGATAGATAGATTCACTGAAGCAGGGTATTACAGAAGCTAAACTCGCAAGCTATACTACCGAGGCTCACATCTTAGCTCTACTACTTATTATCTGTATTTCTTGGTAAAAGTTACTTAACTTCTCTAGATTTCAGTTTCCAAATCTATAAACTCAAGATCATAGTGATACCTTCTCACAGAGCTATCATGAGGATTAAATAAGGAGATCCATGTAAAATGCTTAGCACACTGATTCACCTAGCAAGCAGGTCTTGGGTTAATGTCAACTATTATTATCTTTTCTTTGTCTGTCTAGCCACCGTGTTTATCTTGCATAGGTGCGTTATAAACATGCACTGTCACTGTCCTCCGAATTCTTGATTCTCAAGGTTGTGATACAGTATCTCATTAGAATTTAAACTAGAGGCTCCTGAAGGTCCTTGAATCTTGAATCCTTACTTATAAAAGAAGATAATTAGATAGCTTGTGGTAAATTAGAGTCTTTGTAGAAATAGTCACTTGAAAACTCTCTTTGGGGAGACTTCTATATGCTCATTACCTGCTAGAATAAAGATTCTTAGGGTGTGATTCAGGTGTCTCTGCTGGTTACTCAAGATATCCTTTTGTGGACTCTGCAGATTGATTGCATCAGCCTCATAACTGGGAATGGTTATAATGTAACAAATTCATCAAAGCAGAAGCCCGAATTTCAGAAAAAACAGTGTTTTAAGCAAATACACACATACAAACACCTACCCACAGTCACACACAGGCAAAACATGCAAATGTTTCACTATTCAGCCCTGGAATGTTCAGATCTGTGCTTCTTGAACCCCTGGGGCTGCCCTGTGACTTCCTGTTTCAGATTCAGACCTAGTCTGAGTTTACCATCACTGGGGGGAGGGGCACTTTATCACCTCAGACACTCAGGCAGGAGGCTGAAGCCCCACTTGAATCCCTCTCATAAGATGCAGTGAAATTTTCTCTTCCTCTGAAAACTAGTTATTTAGATATTTAAAAACCCCAAAGTAATACCAGCTTGTCATTAGAAAATTCAAAGAATCATATATAAACAATGACTTAGTGTCTCCTCCAGGCTCCCATCCTTCTGTGTTTTTGTTTCCTGAAGTAACCAATGCAGATGCCCAGGTGTGTCTCCTTCCACATTATTCTCAAGTGTATATAAATATGCCTTCACGTATAAGGGTTTTAAAAACAAAGAATGAGGGGCATCTGGGTGATTCAGTAGGTTAAGTGTGGGACTCTTGACTTTGGCTCAGGTCATGATCTCGTGGTTTGTGAGTTCGAACCCCACATCGGGGTTTTTGCTGACAGTGCGGAGCCTGCTTGGGATTCTGTCTCCCTCTCTCTCTGCCCCTCCCCCACTTGCTCTCTCTCAAAATAAATAAAAATAAACTTAAAAAAAAGGCATTACACTGTGCCCATTTCTCTATGTTACATGGAGCCTAAGAGTACAAGCTCTGGAACCGGATCCCAGCTTTTCCACTGATGAGTTTTGTGAACTTGGGCAAGCAAATTAACCTTTCTTTATCTGTGTTTTCTTATCTATATGGTCAAAACATTAGTGTTTACTCATAAGGTTTTTTTGAGTATTAAAAAATCTATGTAAAATATTTAGACCAGGTACATGGTAGGTGCTGTTTTTGGTGTTAGCTTTTGTTATTACGGGACGTCTCCTTAGACCTTACATTTAGAATTAACTCATTCTTTTGAACAGCAGATAAATATTTCACAGTATAGATATATCATTATTTATTCAAGATAAATTGTGATGTGCTCTTTATGGTGTCAGCTTTTATTATTATGGGACTTCTCCTTAAGCCTTGCATTTAGAATTAACGCATTCTTTTGAACAGCAGATAAATATTTCACAGTATAGATATATCATTATTTATTCAAGATAAATTGTGATGTGCTCTTTTTGGTGTCAGCTTTTATTATTATGGGACTTCTCCTTAAGCCTTGCATTTAGAATTAACGCATTCTTTTGAACAGGAGATAAATATTCCACAGTATAGATATATCATAATTTATTCAGGATGACTTGTGATGTCAGGTGTGGTGTGGTTTGTTTTGGCTATTTTATTATTATTATTTTTAATTTCCATTATACTTAACATACAATATTAGTTTCAAGTGCACAATACAGTGTGATGTCAGTTTTGATGCCCTCACATGATGAAGTGTATCCTTTCACTGTGGCTTGAGGAATGAAGGTGGGGGCCATGAGAGGAGGATCATTTTTCTGAGAAGCTGTTGTTGGAGAATAAGAATTATGAAATTTTACTAAAGGCTGCATTTGCCAGTATTTTCTTGATGCTGTTTAAGAGGTTATTGGCTGTTCTGAGTAGCACCCTAAAGCTGGAGTTTGATATATCAAAGTGCAGTTGTATGATTATTTGTAACTTTGTTTTACTGTAGTGTAAATTTTTATTAACATCAGCATTTAAGAAATGATATTCATGTCAGCTTTAGTGAGTCCTGAGTGGTTTCTCACATACCTCTTAAGCATATTTGTTAATTTCCTAAAGCAGTGGTTGATATTTACTTTGGAGTTTGCTTTTTGATGCCTCTTCTGTGATCAGCAGCCCTCAAATAGTCCCCATGTTATTCTGACTCTTCACTGCAACCAGTAAAATATGGAGTACGGCCTCTGAAAACTGGTGCGTGACACAACCTCACTTTTCTTTTCTTTCCATGTAAATATACAATAAATATGGCTTCTGATAAATGCAAATCTAGAATCAAATAGTTTGTGTAGCATTCTGGAGTTAGAAAAAAGGATCATACGTAGCCAATGCTGTTGGTGTGCTGTCATATTTTCTGGGCATCTAATTTCTCATTGCCAATTCTATGGTTTCTATCAGAGGGCTTTCTCTGGCACTTGAGCTGGCTTGGCAGTAAGTGCCAGGGAATAAACACCCTCTGGAGGTAGCCATCAGACACTGATGAATGTGAGTGGGAAACTCCTTTACTTCTCTAACTGGATAACTCTTAGGGGTTTTTATACTGTCTTCCAGGGGTCCCCATCATAATCAAGCTCCAGTTGCCCAGGGTGGCAACTTGCCTGATAATGTACCTTTTATAAACTTGGTTCCTTTCTCTACTTTCCTACCAGGGTCTCTTTGAATCACCTTTCAAATTATCCACTTGCATTCAAATTCTTGTCTGGGGGGTCTATTTCTATTGGAAACCAAACTAGAAAACACTTTTTTCAAACTATAAAATAACAAGTATTTACAGTAGAAATGTGAGAAATATGGTCAAACAAAAGGTAGAAAATACAACTTCTAATATTGGCACCTAGGGACATATCTATTATTGGTCTTTTGGTATATATGTATATATATTAGTATACCTAAAACTAAGGATCATACTATATATATTTTATGTGTGTATTTCAATTATAGGTTGTCAGAAATTTTCTTTTGCTTTTTTCCTAAGAGGAATTATTTTTTTAATGTTTATTTATTTATTTTATTGTTTCTTTATTTGACAGAGAAAGAGTGTGAGCAGAGGGAGGGCAGAGAAAGAGAGAGAGAGAGAGAGAAATCCCAAGCAGGCTTCTCGCTGTCAGCTCAGAGTCCAATGCAGGGCTTGAACCCATGAGCCCCGAGATCACGACCTGAGCAGAAATGGAGTGGGACGCTTAAGTGACTGAGCCACCCAGGCACCCCCCTGTAGGAGAATTCTTAAATTTGTTTTGTCTGAGAATTCTAAAGAAAGTGCAAACAGATTGTTTTCTTGGGACAACCACTGTCAACTGTCCTGTGTATATTTTTCTGACAAGATATTTAGATAGTATTTTAAAATATCAATGGAAACATTTTGTATATTATTTTGGAAACTGTTTTTTCATGGGCAATATTATAAACATAAAAAAAGACGTAAGGAATATGTGTCCATTGCAGAACAATAAGAAAATACAGATTTTTTAAAAAGTGTCAAAAATGAAAATCACATGTATTCTAACTATCCAGGGATAATTATTAACACTGAGGAATAATTCCTTATAGACTTACAAAAATTTTTACGTAAATATCCATGTAATAATGAATTTAGGAATGAGATCATACTATATACATTATTTTTTAAATACCTGTCAGGTAGCAATATGTTATGAGCATTTTTCTATGACCATAAATATTAAAAAAATTGTTAATGCCAATGTAAAAGGCTTTTAAACAACTTTCTATTGCTGAAGATTTAGATTGTTTCTTGATTAAAAAAATTTATAAATGGTGTCACGACAAATATCCTTATAGTTAAACCCTTGAACACATCTGTGATTATTTCCTTAGGATAAACTTCTAGAAGTAGAATTATTAGATATACACATTTTAATTAGTTTGAGAAATTTTGCCAAATTGCCTGCCAAAAGATTTTTACCAATTTACACTCCCATCAATAGAAAAGGAAAAAGGCCTTTTTTTAGTGTTCAACAAAGTTCTTATTAGAATTAAAACTAATCTTACTTTCATGGAGTAAATTATTTGTATTTCCAGAGATCCTTTACCATTGACCTTTTACTTTTGGCAGCTGTTTGGAAGTTGTTTCCAATTTCCATGCTAGTGAATTGCCAAAATTCCCACCACTGAAGGTTTCTATAAATATCCTTTTATTAATAAGCATTTAAGCACATGAGTTTCTTCCATCCATATAAACTAACTCTTGTTGATAAGAATTCAAAAGTCGACTCTACAGATCAAAAAGAAAATGATCCAAAATAATCCAAAAGAAAAAGGGAAGGAAACTATATAAACAGTTCAGTAGAGAAAATATAGCGGCTCTTAAACATAGGAAAAGAGGTTTAATCTCAACATAATTCGTGAAACGGTAACTTCTCTTAATGTACACTTTTATGAACCAGTGAAACATAAGATCAACCATCTAGTAAAAAAAGAAGGGGTGTGTGTGCCCTGGGTGGCTCAGTCGTTAAGCATCTGACTTCAGCTCAGGTCATGATCTCGCAGTTTGTGAGCTTGAGTCCCACATCGGGTCCCACATCCGGTCAGCTCGTGCCCTGCTTCCGGTGAACACAAGCCCCGCTTTGGGTTAGCCCCTCTTCTTTCTCTCTGTCCTTCGTGGGATTTTCTCTCTCTCTCTGCCTCTTGCTCACTTGCACCCTCTCTCTCTCTCTCAAAAAAAAAAAAAAATAAATAAATAAATAAATAAAAATCAAAAAAAAAAAAAAAGAAAGAAAGGAAATGAACATTTCATAGAACAGAAAATACAAATAGCCTTGGAACATATGAAAAGATGCCTAAACTCATTCATAGTAAGAGAAAGGCAAATTAAAACTGCACTTTTTGTACGCAAGAGCCTAGCAAAAGTTACTGAGTTTGTTCACATGGTGTTAATGAAGGTGTAGGAAAATCAGCTGCTGCTGGGTGAAACTTTATGGAGAATCGTTTGGCAATGTCTATTAAAACTACAAATGCATGATGACTTTGACCCAGTAATCCCAGTTCTACAAATTTTATCCTACAGGTCACCCATGTGCAAAATGACATGTGTACTATGTTATTCACTGCAGAATTGCAAATAAATGCCCCTCAGTAGGGTTGCGTTTTTGTATGTCACAGAATAAAATACCCCTCCACTGTTAGAATGAGAAAGCTCTCCGTATACTGATAAAAAACAATCATCAAGATATGTTAGAAACAAAAAGTCAAAATGCAGAATAGTAGACTGTATGTTAGCATTTAGGTTAAAGAAGGAGTAGGGCGGTGATGTTGGAGATTGTATGAATGTATTTGCTTGAATATACCTCGACTATCTCTAGAAAGATATGGAGGCAATTGGTAACAACTTTGTTGGGAACATCAGAGTGGAGGGTGGAACACTTTTGAGGGTTATGTAATCTTTGTGCTTTTTGAACTTTAGCCATGTGAATATACCACCAATTCAAAAATAAATACAATTGTATTAAACAATTTTTAAAATGTTTTATTTATTTTTGAGGGAGAGAGAGAGAGAGAGAGAACAAGCATGTGTGGGGAGGGGCAGATTGAGAGGAAGACAGAATCCGAAGCAGGCTCCAGGCTCTGAGCTGTCAGCACAGAGTTCGATGCAGGGCTGAAACCCATGAACTGTGAGATCATGACCTGAGCTGAAGTTGGACGCTTAACGGACTGAGCCACCCAGGTGCCCCATAAAAAAATAAATAAAATGTTAAAATAAATAAAAATAAAAATCGGGGAAAAAGAAATCTGGGATCTATTCTTCATTTTACCATTACTTTTTGTGACCCACAGACAATTTCCTTTTTTTCTTTTGGTGGGGTCTCCCCATATATGATATATAAATAAATGAATATTTAGTATCAGATATTCACAAAGACTTTTATAGAAAAATAAGCAGCATAAAGGGACAGGGAGGGATGGAGGTAGGGGCTGGGTACTGTTTTGGATCAAGTTGTCAGAGAAGGTAGTTCCTCAGAAATCCCGAATCTCAGGCTCCACCCCAGATACCTGGAATCAGAATCTCCAATATAACAAGATCCCCAGATAATTACCATGTATATGGAAGATTGAGAGACACCTTGCTCTAGCTAATTCCTACTCATGGTTATTTAAAAAAAAATTTTTTTTTTACATTTATTTATTTTTGAGAAACAGAGTGAGACAAAGTGTGAGCGGGGTGGTGGGGTGAGCGCAGAGAGAGAAGGAGACACAGAATCCGAAGCGGGCTCCAGGCTCTGAGCTGTAAGCATAGAGCCTGATGTGGGGCTCGAACCCACGAACTGTGAGATCATGACCTGAGCCAAAGTCAGACGCTCAACCGACTGAGCCACCCATGCGCCCCAAATCATGGTTACTTTGAATGTGAATTCCAGAAGTCTTCTCTCACTCTAACTTTGTTCTACTCAGTCCACACTGAATGCCTTTCTCAGGTCTCCCATTCTCTTGTGTTTCCCTCCATATATATATGTTTATTTATTTATTTTGAGAGAAGAAGGGAGGGGCAGAGAGAAGAGGGAGAGAGAGAATCCCAACCAGAGATCCCAACCGTGAGATAATGATCTGAGCTGAAATCAAGAGTCAGCTGCTTAACTGATTGAGCCACCCAGGCGCCCCTCCCTCCATATATTTTGCCACATTAATAATTTTCTGGATTTTTTTATTACCACCGCCAGGAGATATGTACTGGAGTCTCACAGTACCCAGCATAGAGCCTGGCAATATGTAACAGGTGCTAGATAAATATTTCTATAGCAAATGAAGAAATGAGTGGATGAACCAAGCCAAATAAAAGTGTGTGGGGAGGGAAAAAAGAATTCAAAAGTCTGCTTAAGATAATCCATTTCAGGGGCGCCTGGATGATTCAGTCAATTAAGCAGCCAATTCTTGATTTCATCTCGGGTCATGATCTCATGATTCATGGGTTTGAGCCCCAAATTGGGCTCAGCACTGTGAGCACAGAGCTCAGATTCGGTCTCCTTCTCTCTGCCCCTCTCCCACTTGTACTGTCTCTCTGTCTCAACTCTCAAATAAATAAATAAATGTAAAAAAAATAAAGGAAAGATAATCTGTTTCTGTAAGATACTAATAATTCATATTAAACACTTACCCTTGCATTTTATTTATTGCAGTGAAATCTTATCAGCAAGCTGTTTTACTATGACCCTGTGGGTTTTCTATTCCTACTTCTCTGATTTTAAAATCTTCTTTTCTGTGCTTTAAAGTCTTTTCAGATGTGAACTCTTGGCACCTTCGTTTCCGCTGGTCTGGGGACGCTCCCTCAGAACTCCTGAGGAAATTCAGAAATTATGAAATATGAAAAGTGCTCGGTAGGAGAGAGAGCGAGCAAGACCATCTCCCGTGCTGCCAACAAGTCTTTGAATCTTAAAAACGTTATGTTTCTCTGTCATGTTTGTGAATTGCTCAGTACCGATTGATTCCTCCATCCTTGAACCCATTCTAACAAAATGTGTGTTTTAAATGAGAACATTTTCAGACTAGTCTCTTTCAATATTTGAATAGATTAAGGCTCTTAGATCCAAAGTAGCTTGTTGTGAATCTTCCTGTTAATGTTGTAGAAAATCTATTTTAAAAAGATATCTCTGTATTTAAATAATTCATTAATATACCACAATCCCTATTAGTGCTGTATGTACAAGAAATGCTTTCTGACTCTTGGGGCACCTGGGTGGATCTGTTGGTTAAGCAAACAACTCTTGACTTTGTCTCAGGTCATGATCTCAGGGTCGTGGAGTCTGCTTAAGATTCTCTTTCCCTCTGTCTCTGCCCCTCCCCTGCTCACTCTCTCTCTCAAAATAAAATATAAATAAAATTTATTTTTAAAAAAGGAAATGTTTTCTGACTCTTGACTTTAAATGAAGTGTCTAAACACAGAGCGAAATAAATAATTTTCCCAAAATTCATGATGAATTTATAATTCAACAGTATTTTGAAAATAATTTGATTAGATATTTCTATTTTAATTTTAATAATTGTAAATTTAAAAGGTTTTTATTTATTTGAGGAAATATGCTTTATAAGATTTCTTTTGTTATACAGCAAGTGATACATTTATAAATTATGTTCTAACAATGTGAATGGGCCTGTTAGGTGGACATATCCTTTTTAGGTTGGGATTGTTGATGGTCATGTGTAGTCTATGGTTAGTTTTTAGTTTGCAAACAAGTGAATGAAAAATTAAGAAGAAAAACAATTTTAGAGTAAACTAGAGCTGTCACTGGTCTGTAGCAAAGTGACAGAAAAAAAAAAAGAATATAGGAAGTTTAAAAAAAATTTTTTTTAAAGTTTATTTATTTCAAGAGAAACAGAGACAGCATGAGTGGGGTAGGGGCAGAGAGAGGAAGACAGAATCCCACCGCACTGACAGTGCAGAGTCCAACTTGAGGCTTGAACTCACAAAATCATGAGATCATGACCTGAGCCGAAACCTAGAGTTGGATGTTTAACTGACTGAGCCACCCATGTGCCCCAGGAAGTTTTTTTTTTTTTTAAATTAAAGCCACATAATTCAGAAATTATGTCCTTTGTGGTTTAAAATGTGCTTCCTTTTATGAAATAGTATCATAGTAGACTGTGTTAGTTTACAAGGGCTGCCATAACAACATACCACAGACTGAGTGGCTTAAACAACATACCTCATAGTTCTGGAGGCTAGATGTCCAACATCAAGGTGTCTGCAGGTTTGATTTTTTTCTCAGGCCTCTCTTCTTGGCTGATGCCTTCTCCAGGTGTCCTCACATGACCTCCCTCTGCGAACACACATCCCTGGTATCTCTGCTTCCTCTTTTGAGGATGCCAGTCACATTGGATTAGGGCTCCACCCTAACACTTCCTTTTAACACATTTCAACTCTTTAAAGATCTTATCTCCAAATAAGATTATATTCTAAGGTAGTGGGGATTAGGACCTCAACATACAGGTTTTGGGGGGAATACAATTTAGTCCATAACAGATGAAAACTTTTTTTAAAAAACAAATATAGGGATGCCTGGGTGGCCCAGTTAGTTGAGTGTCCAACTCTTGATTTTGGCTCAGATCATGATCTCACAGTAGTGAGATGGAGCCCCAAGTTGGGCTCTGTGCCGGGCATGGATCCTGCTTGATTCTCTCTCTCCCTCTCCCTCTGCCCTTCTCCTGCTTGTGCATGCTCTCTCTGTCAAAACAAAACAAAACAAACAAAACAAAACAAAACAAAACAAAAGTATTAAAAAATTTTTTTTTTATTACATTTATTTATTTTTGAGAGACAGAGACAGAGCACAAGCAGGGGAGGGGCAGAAGGAGAAGGAGACACAGAATCCGAAGCAGGCTCCAGGCTGTGAGGTGTCGGCACAGAGCCCAATGCAGGGCTCAAACTCACAAACAGTGAGATCATGACCTGAGCCGAAGTCGGAGGCCTAACTGACTGAGCCACCCA
The DNA here is from genome assembly GCF_028018385.1 of Neofelis nebulosa. Classification (NCBI taxonomy): domain Eukaryota; kingdom Metazoa; phylum Chordata; class Mammalia; order Carnivora; family Felidae; genus Neofelis; species Neofelis nebulosa. The sequence continues at coordinate 33,586,391 of NC_080794.1, read as the reverse complement.
GGTGCCCCAAAACAAAAGTAGTTTTAAAAAATGTTTATTTATTATGAGAGAGAGAGAGAAAATAGGGAGAGAGATTGCATGTGAGGGAGGGGCAGAGAGAGAGGGAGAGAGCATCCCAAGCAGGCTCTGCGGAGCCCGAACTCGAGATTTGATCCCACGAACTGTTGATACAGAAGATAGGATTCAGTAGCCACAGAGGGAAAGATTAGGGCCTGAGGTTCCTGGGTAGGGAAAAACACCTATTTTGGAACAATGCTGGGAGTGTCTGACCACAGCAAACCCCCTCAGGTGTAAGGTTCCTCTTAATGTAACAGACCCCACCTACTCCCCCTCAGGTTTCCCCTCAGGAATTTGACAAAAGACCTAAGTATGGCCATAGACCACCCCTCATACAATGGAAAGGAGCCAGTCGGGAATGGGCAACCCAGCACCTAGAGGTATCAAGCCAATAAGGGTAGAAGGAACAAGGGAGAAGGGATGGGGAGGGTTGACCAGAACCTTATAAAACAAGGACCTTGCTTGTAGTCCGTGGGCATTTACTTTTGAATGTCCCCTTTCTGTAAAGAGATCTTTCCTACTATTCTTCCTTTCTAATCTTATATTCTAATAAGCCTTTGCCTACTGCTCATTTTGTGTCCGCCTCTTCATTCTTTGAAGCTGTGAGATAATGAATCCTGGGTGTTGTGGCAAAAGATCCTGCAACACAGTGAGATCATGACCCGAGTGGAAATCAAGAGTTGGACTCCCAACTGACTGAGGAGCCCCAACAAAGTATATTTTTAAGGCTTATTTTTAATTTTATTGGAAAATAAAGTGTTTATTCAAAGAACATTAAAAGATTAAGGATCTTTTAATTGTGTGGGTGTTGGCAGGAGAAGGAATGAATCTCAAGCTTAGCCAGACTGGGCATGAGACTCTTCACAGAGCTGGGGGTTTCAGGGGAGGCCGGGTTGGGGGACAACTGGGTCTGGCAGGAGTCAAGAAATGGTCAGAGAGCACCAGGCCACAGTGCAGAGCTTGGGCCAGGGGTGCTGGTTGGCTTAGCAGCCTTAGCAGCTTAGCAGCTCACCACTTACATCCCATTGACAAAAAATAGAGCATGTAAAGTTAATAAAATGAGCTTTTGGACTACAATTGCCTGTCACAATGCCTGTGTGGCCCACATGGGCACTCAAATAAATAACTACATTGAATAAGAGAAGTTTTGAACCTAAACATCAGGGTTTAATTTTTTTTCTTTTTTCTACCAGAAAAAAGGCCCATTTACAGCATTGATAACTTTTAGTGACTTGGCAAGAGGAAAACTACTCCCATTCGTATGGTCCAATTCATTTTTCGTACAGATGCACTTCCCCGTTGTTGACAAGATTGAGACCAGCTCTTGTTTTCTCTCCCATTATGGCCTGAAACCTCCAAATAAGAAATGAGAAATAGCTCCATTTGAATGTGGGTTTATGATGGGTCAGGCCTGACATAAGCACTTTATATACTGGATCCCATATAACTTAGTAGGAGACATTTTATTCTTTTTCTTTTATGATTTGTTTGTTTGTTTTGTTTTGCCTTGAGAGAGATGGAGCAAGTGAGCAAGAGGCAGAGAGAGAAGGAGAGAGAATTGCATTGCAGAGAGGGAAGCAGGGCTCACCCAAAGCAGTACTCAGACCCAAACTATGAGATCATGACCTGAGCCAAAGTCAGATGTTAACCGACTGAGCCACCCAGGCACCCAGAAGACCGTCTATTCTTTTTATCTATCTATCTATCTATCTATCTATCTATCTATCTATTTATATTACTTTTTTAATGTTTATTTTTGAGACAGAGAGAGACAGAGTGCTAGCAGGGGAGGGGCAGAGAGAGAGAGGGAGAATCCGAAGAAGGCTCCAGGCTCTGAGCTGTCAGCACAGAGTCCAATGCAGGGCTCAAACTCACAAACAGTGAGATCATGACCTGAGCTGAAGTCGGATGCTTAACCGACTGAGCCACCCAGGCACCCCTGTTCTTTTTTTTATTAAATTTTTTTTAATGTTTATTTAATTTTAAGAGAGAGAGAGAGAGAGAGAGAGAGAGAGAGAGAGAGAGAGAATGTGAGTGGGGAAGGGGCAGAGAGAGAGGAAGACACAGAATCTGAAGCAGGCACCAGGCTCTGAGCTGTCAGCATACAGCCCAATGCGGGGCTCCAAGCCACAAGCCATGAGATCATGACCTGAGCCAAAGTTGGATGCTTAACTGACTGAGCTACCCAGGTGCCTCCAGAAGACTGTCTATTCTTAAACACTTAAATACTTTCCTGAAGTCAAGGTTTAAAAAGGGAGGGGACTGTGTTTTGATAATATAGTTTTTCTCTTTGAATGAAAAGTAAAAGGAAATTCTTCAATAATTTGTTTGAATTGTCCAGTGTGTTTAGAATAACCACAGTTGCACGTATGTATAATACCACATTTTCAGAGTCATTTATTTTTGGATTACAGCTTAACTTTATGACATAGCAAATTGATTATGAAAAGATAATTTTACATAAAAGTTAGTAAGCTCTTAGGTCAGCTCTAAATGGTGAAGATAGTTTGTTTCTCTCACATTTGATATTGAACGAATGAATGAGACACATATTTCTTCAGAACATTATTATGTGATATTGTACTAGCATTTGTGTAGGATATAAAAATGCTTAAGTCATATTTATGCTCTCAAGTAGCTAATAATCTTGTGAAATAGTTTTAACAGGAGTATGTCAAATTAGTTTAAAATATGTAATGTATTTAGAATATGCCTGGCACATAGTAAGCACTAGATGTGTTAGTTACTATTTCTACTATATTGTTATGTGTTAAATCTCTCTCTCTCTCTCTCTCTTTTTTAGAAAGTTCTGCACCCAATGTGAGGCTTGACTCCACAACCCTGAGGTCAAGAGTTGCATGCTCTACTGACTGAGCCAGCCAGGCGCCTTGTTATCATGTGTTAAAACTTGATAATCAATAACAGAATTGTGGTCTCCTTCCCCCCCACCCCCCACTCCTCAATCCCTTTCCCCCCATTATTCATCTCAGAGGCATCATTTATTGCATATCTTTCCTTGGTTATCTTGTGAGTTTACACATGAATGTATTTCTCTTCTTTACATAAATGGTAGCTTACTATTTACAGTGCTGCATAACTTCCATTTATTCAGTTGATATATCTTGGAGATTTTTCCATTTTAGTATGTTAGGGCTTATTCTTTTTATGTGCTTTCTTTTTTTAAGATTTTATTTTTTTAGGTAATCTTTATACCCAACATGGGGCTTGAACTTACAATCCTGAAATCAAGCGTTGTATGCTCCACCGAGCCAGCCAGGTGCCCTGCTTTTTGTGTGCTTTATAATATTCCATGGTGTGGATGAACCACACAATTTATTTAACTTGTCCCCTACTTGATTGATGCTTTTCAAAGTTATTTACATTTTTTTCAATCGCAAATAACACTGTAATGAATAGCTTTGTGCACAGTATTTCTTGCATGTGAAGTACATCCATAGGATGAAAAGCTAGCACTGGAATGGATCAAGGAGTATGTATGTAATTTTGAATTGCATTACAATGTTCTTAAACAAAGAAATGAAGCAATTTAGCAAGTTTCAAAGATTTTAGGGCCAATGGATTGGAAAACCCAGAAAACAGTTTGTTCATTGGTATTGTTGCCTACAGTTTTGTTTTGTTCTGTTTTTATTTTTTATTTAATTTATTTATTAAAATTTTTTTGATGTTTATTTTTGAGAGAGAGAGTGTGTGTGGGCAAGAGTGGGGGAGGGGCAGAAAGAGAGAGAGAGAGAGAGAGAGAGAGAGAGAGAGACAGCATCTGAAACAGGCTCCAGGCTCCGAGCTCTCAGCACAGAGCCCGACACGGGGCTCAAACTTAGGAATGGTGAGATCATGACCTGAGCCGAAGTTGGATGCTTAATCAACTGAGCCACCCAGGTGCCCCTGTTTTGTTTCTTTAAATCTAGGCCACATTTGTTGAGTGGTTCAGTTTGAAGCACTGTGCTTATGGAACAATATACCCATCACTTCCCCAAATCCCTGATGTCAGGGGGTGACCAATATATAAGCAATAACAAAATCAGAGTATACTTTTCTTCCAGTAACTTCTCACAGAGACAGGAGGAGAACAGAGTGCTTTTCTCAGTGTAACAGCTTCCTGCCTTCTGGATGTCCTGAAATGTTGGAAATATAATTCTGAAATATTTTTGCTCTTTTAAACAGCAGAGCAACAGGCAACTCAACAGAGCAACTCTGGAAAACCTAGGCGGAATTCACAATTTCCTGTGATCCCAAAGTTTCTAGTCCCAAATGGATATATCCCCGCCTGTCAAAAATATGCCCCTTGATGAGCAAATTATAAATGGAAAAAAGACTTGCAGATATTTCTTGTAAAGCGAGAGCTGGATAAGGGAAAGTAGATAACATTGTTTTCCTGCTTATGAATTTTCATACCCTTTCTGCACCCAGATCTGATGGTGGATACAGGATCAATCACAGCAGCAAGTGTCAATGACTAATGCAGTTATTGAGAGGGGTCTTTAATTTCCTGGAGGCAAACACCATTACCCACCACCTCCACATCACAGATGAGGAGATGCCAGGACCGCTGGGGAGTCAGTGATGGAAGAAATTATAAAACTGATGCAATTACTTAGAAAATGATGAAATGTCTCACAATGAAAGGCTTCAGTTCTCTTCAATTTCAGGTTCTGTGATATGCATCAGTGTGGCTGTGTCTTCAGTATTATTACTTCTCAGTGTTCTGTGTCATCTACCCTCCTTGAAGGAGAATATTTTGTATCGGGCAGCTCATTCTCATCCTTTCTCCTCCCATCCGAGCCCTATCATTTCTTCCAGTGTTTTTGCTTTGACAATTTCTTGTATTGATTAGCTGCCCAGCATGAATGTTTCCATAGTGGACTCTAGGTTAGGTTTATGGAGAACTAGATCTTTCTCTTGTTCTAACCTGTGGGATTTAGGGAAAGTCAGTTGAGTGCTCTGGTCCAGTTTCTTCTACCCGTGGCTGGAAATTAGAATCTCCCCTTAGAGAACATAGTATCTCTGCCCAGGACCAGCTCCAGAATTGGCCTGTTTAGGGCCTCCAGTGGGACCAGGACAGTGTGGGACTGACAAGGAGCATGTAGGTTAGAAGTCAAAGACTAGTGAGGACAGTAAATGCAGAGAAAGAGGATGTGTCTTCTCCATCTTTCTTTCCATCCAGACGACCCGCCCCCCTTCTTTTTTACTGTGCTTTTAAGTAAAAGGGCAGAGATAGAAAGGGAGAGATTACAATTAAGTAGGTATATCTACAAATACCAGTTCCATACACCTCAACTGTCTTTTTACATTCAGTTAAATTTGATGCCATTCCTTTTTTTTTAATTTAAAAAAAAAGTTTATTTTTGAGAGAGAGAGAGAGAGAGAGTGCGAGTAGGGGAGAGGAGCGGAGAGGCAGAGAGAGAGGGAGACACAGAATCGGCAGCAGGCTTCAGGCTCTGAGCTGTCACATGGGGCTTGAACTCACAGACTGTGAGATCATGACCTGAGCCAAAGTTGGGCGCTTGTCCTACTGAGCCACCCAGGTGCCCCAAATTTGATGCCATTCTTGATGCTATTGAAGACAATGCTGATTTGTCTTCCGAGTAAAGTATATTGCATATAGTTATATTTATGGGTGCCTGGGTGGCTCAGTCGGTTGAGCATATAGTTATATTTAATATATTAAACACTTCCCAGCTCATTACCACTAGGGGAGGCTCTAAAACAGGGTCTAATACTACTACTGCTACTACTACTACTTCTCATGGTTCTTGTTTGAACCTCACAACCAACCTCATTTTCCTGAGGAAATTGTAGCTTTTGCTACATTCTAAAAACCACACTATTGGGGTGCCAAGGTGGCTCAGTCAGTTAAGCACCTGACTTGATTTTAGCTCAGTTGATGATCTTGCGGTTGGTGAAATTGAGCCCTGCGTTGGGCTCCCTGCTGACAGTGCCAGGCCTTCTTGGGATTCTCTCTCTCTCCCTCTCTCTCTGCTCCTCCCCTGCGTGTGTGCTCTGTTTCTCTCTCTCTCAAAGTAAATAAATAAACTTAAAAAAAGTAAAAAATAAATAAAGATAAAAACCACAATAGAATGGAAAACATTATTGTGTTTTTGGCTGAAATCATTGTTTTTCAATCTGGAAGTCACCTGGGGAACATGAAACCCTAATACCTGGGTCCCAGCCCAGCGATTTAATTGCTCTGGGTATACATTTGGCATTGGGATTTGATAACTCCAGGTAATTTTAACGTGCAGCTAAGGTTGAGGGCCACAGTTGTTTATTTTTATTTGTTTTTAATGTTTATTCATCCTTGAGGGAGACAGAGACACAGAATCCAAAGCAGGTTCCAGGTTCTGAGCTGTCCACACAGAGCCTGATCGGGGGCTTGAAGGGACTTGAACTCATGGACCAGGAGGTCATGACCTGAGCTGAAGTTGGATGCTTAACTGAGTGAGCCCCCAGGCGCCCGGCCATGGTGTTTTAAACAAATACAGGTTATAGGTGACTTGGTTAATGTCCTGATGGCTCTACCCATATATAGCACAGCATAGCTTTCCCTCCTCTGCCACCAGTTATTTCTGGGGCTCCCCCAAACCCCATGGGCACTCTATTTGGGCTTCCAAACAGGCCTGTGAGTTTCAGCCATTGCTCTGCCTCCACCAGGCTCTCTCTTGTCTTCACCTCCACCCACTAGGCCACCCTGCTGCCACCAGGCTAAGAGTACCAGCTGGCAGGAAGAAAGGCCTTCTTTTAGCTTTGATCAGCTTTTCAGCAGCTGGGACTAGCTCCCTAACCAAGCTGTCACGTATCTTGACTCGCCTGTCTAACATGAAGCACAGACCTAGCTCTCTCAACAGTCCTCTCCCCCCTCCTCTTGGCCTCATCCAAATGCCTTTCTTCCCCCATCTGTGGAAAAAGGATCACCTCAGCAGATGAGGTCAAGAGATTCCATTGGGGAGGGGGAAGTGTAGGGGGGAGGGTGATGTATCTCCACCAGTAGTAGCTAGCTAAAAATGCTCAGTTTTAGAAATTCCATCAGTGTTTGAACAATAAAAATGTGGCACCAAAAATTTTTAGAAATGAAAGACGATATGAAAAACAAAAAAGCTGATGTGTGGGTTGTTCACCAGATACTACTTAAAGAGAAATGATTGGCTATACGACCTTAGGCCTGTCCTTTACTTTTATTTCTTTGAGCCTAGTTCCTCCCTTGTAAAATGAGGAGATGTAAACCTCATTTTATCAGGAAATGAAATGAACCCAGGAAAATTGTGAACCCAAACCAGACTGTTCTAGTTTTAACTCTTTTCTTCTGGTCCACATTCAAGGAATCAGGGAGTCTATGCATCAAGGCAAGGCCACTAACTGGCTGATATCCATGGGTGACATCATCCTTTGTGAAAATATGTGGTTAAGGTGGCTCTGGAGATAGCACTTAACCATCTGTGCAATCTTGGGTAAGTTAATTAACCTCTCTGTGTCCTCAGTTTCCTCATCAAAATGGGATGGTAACTACCTTGATGTAGGACACAAATATTTAACAATTAGTAGTAGCAATCGGGACAGAAAATCAGAGAGTGACTAAAACTATTTTTTTCCAATACCTTCCCATTCTCTAGAATGGTGCTCCAGCATCACTCAGGAGCTTGGTACAAAAGCAAATTATTGGGTCCCACCCTAGATCTACTGAACCAGAATCTATGACGGATAAGGCACAAGAACCTGTTTACATCTCAGGAACCTCCACAGAATCCTTATGCATGCTAAAGTTTGAGCAACACCATTTCTTTTTCTCTTTAAAAATTAAAAAAAAGGTTTATTTATTTATCTTGAGAGAGAGAGAGGAAGCATGAGCAGGGTAGGGGCAGAGATAGAGGGAGAGAGAGAATCCCAAGCAAGCTGCACCCAGTTAGCACAGAGCCCGGGGCAGGGCTTGATCTCACCAATTGTGACATCATTGCCTGAGCTGAAATCAGGAGTCAGATGCTTAACTGACTGAGCCACCCAGGCAACCCTTTTAAATTTTTCTTTAAATTCTAGTTAGCTAACATATAGTACAATATTAGTTTCAGGAGTAGAATTCCGTGATTCTCACTTACATATAATACCCATTGCTCATCATAACAAGTACCTTTCTTAATACCCATCACCCATCTAGCCCACCACCAACCTACCTACCTCCCTCTATCAACCCTTAGTTTGTTCTCTATATTGAGAGTCTCTTATGGTTTGTTTCCTTCTCTTTTTTTCCCCTCTTCCTATATGTTCATTTTTTTTCCTTATTTTTTTAAATCAAATTTTAACATTTTATTTTATTTTTGGGGAGACAGAGAGAGACAGAGCGCGGGCAGGGGAGGGGCATAGAGAGAGGGAGACACAGAATCAGAAGCAGGCTCCAGGCTCTGAGCTGTCAGCACAGGGCCTGATGCGGGGCTTGAACCCACGAACATGAGATCATGACCTGAGCTGAAATTGGACATTTACCTGACTGAGCCACCCAGTTGCTCCTGTTTTGTTTCTTAAAGTCAACACATGAGTGAAATCATATGGTATTTATCTTTCTGTGACTGACTTATTTCACTTAGCATAATACATTCTGGCTCCATCTATGTCATTGCAAATGGCAAGATTTTCTTCTTTTTGATGGCTGAATAATATTCCATTATATCTATCTACCTACCTATCTACCTACATACCTTTATCACCTCTTCTTTATCCATTCATCATCAGTCAGTGGACACTTGGCTCTTGCCATAGTTTGGCTATTGTTGATAATGATACTATAAAAATTGAATCTGTATTTTTGTATCCTTTGGGTAAATCCCTAGTAGCGCAATTGCTGGGTCATAGGGTAGTTCTATTTTTAACTTTGTGAGAAACCTCCATACTGTTTTCCAGAGTGGCTGTACCATTTTTCATTCCCACCAACAGTGTAAGAGGGTTCCCCTTTCTCTACACCATCACCAACATCTGTTGTTTCTTGTGTTGTTAATATTAGTCATTCTGACAGGTGTGAGGTGGTATCTCATTGTGGTTTTGACTTGTATTTACCCGATGATGAGTGATGTTGGGCATCTTTTCATGTGTTTATTAGCCATCTGGATATCTTCTTTGGAAAAATGTCTACTCATGTCTTCCCATTTCTTAACTGGATTATTTGTTTTTTGGGTGTTGAGTTTGATAAGTTCTTTATAGATTTTGGATACTGTTTATCAGATAGTCATTTGCAAATATCTTCTCCCATTCCATAGGTTGCTTTTTAGTTTTGTTGATTGTTTTCTTCACTGCACAGAAGCTTTTATCTTGATGAGGTCCCAACAGTTTATTTTTGTTTCCCTTGCCTCTGGCAATGTCTAGTAAGAAGTTGCTCCAGCCGAGGTCAAAGAGGTTGCTGCCTGTGTTCTCCTCTAGGTTTTTATGATTTCCTGTCTCATATTTAGGTCTTTCATTCATTTTGAATTTATTTCAGATGGTGTAAGAAAGTGGTCTAGTTTCATTCTTCTGCATGCTGCTGTCCACTTTTCCCAACACCGTTTCTTGAAGAGACTGTCTTTTTTCCATTGTGGCTATTAAAATTAAAATTAAATTCATTCAAAGGAAACTATATCAGAAATGCAGTTCATCAGTAACACTGGCCATATTTCAAGTGCTCAAGTGCCACATGTGGCTAGCGGTTACTGTATTGGGCAGTATAGATTATAGAACATTTCTATCTCAGAAAGTTCTATTGGACAATGAAGCTCTAGAATAATTATTGCTATAATGTTATTTTGTAGTCACAGAGCATCTAGATGGAACAAACTCTCTGGGGCGAGAGTGACAAATTAATGTCGAAAGAGCCAGGCAGGTGAAGTAAATGAATGAAGTAGGTCAATTATAAGAGAATGAAGAGCACAGGCCCAGTGGTAAGTGGCCAGTGATACTCAACCTCCATGCTGGGGCTTCAGTAGGGAGTACTGGGGACTGGGTGAACTGGAAAAGCATGTGCAGAGCCAGAAGTGGTTACCACGGAAGAGGTAGTTTTATGTAAACTAGACAGTTTTATTTTTGTTTAAGAAACTAGAAATCTGATTTTAATATGATTCATAAATCTTGATTACTAAATAAAAATTTTTAAAAATGCTGTGCTGGCTCACGAAACATTACTGAACCCTCAGTTGACCTTGGTGTCATGGCCTGAAAATCAAGCTGTGTGGTTCTGCCTTGCCAGGATCAATTGTTTGCCTTATGTATATCCTCCTTTCTTGTCTCTATTTCTTATTTCTTCTCTTCCTTTGATTTTATCTCTGCTTTCCCTTCCCTTTTTTTCTTCTTCCTCATCCTCTAATTCTTCTTTCATTCAGTAAGCATTTGTTGAATGCTCTCTGTGTACTGGCACTGTGCTGGAGACTGAGGATACAAAGACGAACCAACATTGCCCCTCTACCCCAGAGAACCTACAGTTTATTGGGAGACTCAGACATGGGATCAGGTAATGAGAGCATGATTTGTGGGGTGCTGTAGTAGAGGTATGTCCAAAGCCCTATGAAGTGGTAAATAAAGGAGTAAATCAGCTTTGAGTGGGTAGAGGTCAGAGAGTTCTTCACACATGTATGGACATTTAAGCTGGGTTTTGAAGGATGTGTGGGAGTTCTCCCGGCTGAAAAGCTGGCATAGGAGTGGGAGAGGGTATTTTTAGTGGGAGGAACAGCTTGGAGACTTGACAGTGCTTGCTATGTTTGGAAAGAGAAAACCTCTGGGTAGCTGATGTATAAGGTATAAAAAATTATTTATCAGACTTCCTTATTCTTATAGTCTGTCTGGTAGCCACTTTCCACCACTATTTGGGCCACTTCACCCTACCCCCAGGTTCCTCTTACGACAGCTTTGTGTCCAGGGATCTAAATCTTCCTCTTGTATCTCCCCCATCCCTTGCTGTCTTTTGTATTCCCTCTTCCCCCACCCCAGATCTCCCTCCATCCACTTAAAATTCAGAGTTCCCTTTATATATTCAAAATCATCCAGTGTTCAACCAAGAGAGCACAGGAGAATAAAGATGCTGAGATTGTTAAACCACCTCCTAGGAAGGTAGTTTAAATGTCAATGACTCTGACAACTTTATTTGGACCCCAATTCAGACTTAGTGTTAAAAAAAAAACTGACACGATTCATGAGATGATTGAAATTTGATAATGATTTTGATAATGATATTGTGGTCATGTTAAAAGAAATCCTTCTCTTTAGAGATGCATCAGTAATTTATGGATGAAATGATAAGAAGTCTGAGATTTGCTTGAAAGTAATATAGGAGAGGAAGGAAGGGATGAGGTGAGGTATAGAGGAAACAAGATTGGCTGTGCATTTATAACTGTTGAACCCAGGTACATAGGGTTCATTATACTAAACTATTTCTGCTTATGTTTTCATGTGTATTATGTTTGAAATACTCCATGTTATTGGTTGATTTGAGTCCTTCAAAAAGATATGTTATAGGGGCGCCTGGGTGGCTCAGTTGGTTAGGCGACCGACTTCAGCTCAGGTCATGATCTCGCAGTTTGTGAGTTCGAGTCCCCCACGTCTGGCTTTGTGCTGACAGCTCAGAGCCTGGAGCCCACTTCAGATTCTGTGTCGCCCCCTCTCTCTACCCCTCCCCTGCTCACGCTGTATGTCTCCCTGTCTCTCAATAATAAATGAACTTAAAAAAAAAAGATATGTTACAAGGGGTGTCTGGGTGGCTCAGTTGGTTAAGTGTCCGACTTTGGCTCAGGTCATGATCTCACGGTTCATGAGTTTGAGCTCCACATCAGGCTCTCTGCTGTCAGCATGGAGCCTGCTTCAGATCTTTTGTCCTCTCTCTCTGCCCCTCCCCACTCTGAAAAAGAAATAAACATTAAAAAATATATGTATATATGTTAAAGTCCTAACTCCGAGAACCTCTGAATGTGACCTTATTTGGAAAATAGGGACTTTTTGGATGAAATCAAGCTAAAATGAAACCATTAGGGTTTGTCTTAATCCCATATGACTGATGTCTCTTTATAAGAAGGGGGAAACTTAAATGGTCAACTAATATTTGACAAGAAAGCCACAAATACTCAATGGTGAAAGGATTGTTTCTTTAATAAGTGGTGTTGGGAAAACTGGATGACCACATGTGAAAGAATGAAATGGGATTCCTGTCTTACATCACTCACAAAAATTACCTCAAAATAGATAAAAGATTTAAACATAAGACCTTAAACTATGAGATTCCTAAAAGAAAACATAGGGAAAAAAACTCCTTAACATTGGTCTTAGCAATGATTTTTTGGATATGACACCAAACACAAGCAACAAAACCAAAAATAATAAGCGGGACTATTCCAAACTAAAAAGCTGCTCAGCAAAAGAATCAATAAAATGAAAACATAACCTATAGAATGGGAGAAAATATTTGAATGAGTTCATATTCAAAATATATAAAGAACCCATATAACTCAGTAACAAAAAACTAAATAATCCTATTAAAAATGGGCAGAAGAACTGAATAGGCAATTTTCCAAATAAGACATACAAATGGCCAACAGGTAACATGAAAACGTGCTCAACATCAGTAACCATTAGGGAAATTAATGTGAACCATTAATGAAAATTAAAGCTACAATGAGATAGTACCTCACACCTATCATTAAACATCTATCATTAAAACATCTATCATTAAAAAGACAGTAACAATAACAAGTGTTGGTGAGGATACAGATAAAAGGGAACTTTTATGCATTGCTGGTGGGAACGTAATTGGTAGAGCCACTATGGAGAACAGTACAGGAGTTCCTCAAAAAAATTGTAAAACTACTATATGATCCAGCAATCCACTTCTGGGTGTATATCCAAAGGAAATGGAAACAGGATCTCAAAGAGATATCTGCACTCCCATGTTTATTGCAGCATTAATCACAATAGCCAAGATACAGAAATAACCTAAGTGTCTGTAAACAGATGAATGGATAAAGAAGTTGTGATAGACACACACATACACACACAGGAATATTATTCAGCCATAAAAGTGAAGGAAATCCTGCCATCTGCAACAACATGGATGAAACTTGAGAGCATAATACCAAGTGAAATAAGTCAGACAAAGAAAGACAAATACTGTATAATATCATTAATATGTGGAATCCAAAAAATGTAGAATATTGTTTACCAGGGGCTGGGGGTGGGGCCGGGGGAAATGGTATGGTCAAAAGGTACAAACTTCCAGTTGTAAGACAAATAAGTTTTGGGGATCTAACATACAGCTGGTAATTATAGTTAATAATACAGTACTGTATACCTGACAGTTGTTAAGAGTTAGATCTTAAAGATTCTCACCACAAAAAAAGAAATGGCAATTATGTGAGATGATGGGGGTGTTAGCTAACACCATGGTGGTAATCATCTTGCAACATATAGGTATATCATATCAACACATTGTACACCTTAAACTTCTGCAATATTACATGTCAATTACATCTCCTAAAGATGGGGAGAAACAGAGAGGGTTTGAACAGAGACACATAGGGGGAATGCCATGTGACTGGCAGAGGCAGAGACTGGAGTGATACAAGTATAAGCCAGGGAATGCCAAAGGCAGATGGCCATCACCAGAGACTAGGAAGAGGCAAGGAAGAATTCTCCCTTTTACCCTTCAGAGGGAGTATGACCCTGCCTACACCTTGATTTCTAGCCTCCATAACTGTGGGAGAATAAATTTTTGTTGGGTCAAGTCACCCAGTTTGTGGTTCTTTGTCACAGCAGTCCTAGGATACTCCATAATAAAAAAAAATGATAATAATTATCAACTACTTCCCTCTCTTAAAATCTTTTTCCCCCTCTGCTTCCTCTTCTATCACATCATAATCTAAACACCTTCACTATGTGTCCACCTTGGGCATTATGCTCTGGTACTTTGAATAAGGAGAGTGACTTAGAACTAAAATCTAAAGTGAGAGGCTGAGGTGGAAGGAAGGAAGGAAGGAGAGATTTTCAGAAAACTAGATAAATGCATAAACCGACTCACAAATATTTGCAGCTTCCCCAGGCCCCTTGCATGCCCCAAATAAGCCATGTTCCTCTGGGGAGGGGCTGCTTAGCACCTTCTTCAGGTCACTAAGACCTGCTTTTTGCTCTTGGCTGTACCATTTTCTAACTTGGAGATGCTGGGCAAGCTGTTAAATGTAAAAGACTTATTTTCTCCTCAGTAAAGTAAGGGGGTTGGGTTATACCAGGAAGCCTTCCTTGTTCACCTTACGCTTGCTCAGGTGCTCCTTCAGCATTTGAGCCAGTCTGCTCCTACTGTAGCATGCATTATACCATTTGTCAGTGGTTACCATTTATCACTGCCACAGGAGGATTGTGAGCTCCTTGAGGCCAGGACCATCTTGTTCACCACTGGATCCTCTCACTGAGTCCCTGACTCTTAGTAGATGCTCAACAGAAGTAGCCTGTCACAATAATGCTGTATTTATGGTAAATCTATACAAATGTATGGTAGAATTTCTCTTTCAGAGAGCTACAGAAGAAGCCATTTGTCTGCATGTAACTGTTCTAACTCTTCTCTGGACTCTGTCAGGTACCTCTCTTCCATATTCTATTTGGAGATTAGCATCTGAAAGCCTCCCTCACCCTACCTCCCCTTCCAGAGGCTCCACCTCACTGTGCCTGACATTAGTTATGCATTTGGTACAATGTCCAAAACTGTGCTGAGGATAACTAAAGTGCTTGCCTGGGGTAGATTTTTCTGAGTGTGTCAAAAGTTTTGTGCTTTTTAGTGATGAGAGTTAAGCCTTACAATTGGTTTCAGAGAGGAAACAAGATAAGTGACAGAGTATTATCGGTGTTTAACAAGGACTTGGAAGAAGGATTTTTCTTTGCTCAAGGGAAGACATCAGAAGTGCAGATATGCATGTACAATTGAAGCCCTGAAGAAAAATGATCCTGAAAGCACTTCAAACACATGCAGGTTGGTTTCTGCAGTGAGCATGGAATGAGATTTTCCTTAGGAGTGATGCCATTTCAGGAACAAGGAGAATTTCACGATACAAAGTTATGTGAAAACTATAATCTGATATATAGTGATTTTAACAGAGGGATACACTAAGACTTTGGCATTTTGGTGGACTAGTTTCACAAACTGCCTGGCTATTTCTTTATAAGGTGGTTTCTAAGATCATTTCTATTCTAAACTTCGATGCTTCTTTGTGTAGAATTTGTTCTTAAAAATTTTTTTTTAAATGTTTATTTATTTTTGAGAGAAAGAGACACACAGAATGTGAACAGGGGAGGGGCAGAGAGAAAAGGACACACAGAATCTGAAGCAGGCTCTAGGCTCTGAGCTGTCAGCGCAGAGCCCAAGAACGGGCTCGAACCTATAAACCATGACCTGAGCTGAGGTCGGACGCTTAACCAACTCAATCACCCAGGTGCCCCTCGTGTAGAATTTTTTCTATTCTACTTTCAAAATTATTCAAAGTAGGTTATATCCAGACCAAAAATTGATGGACGATATGACAATGAAATGTGAGACTGTTTTCTCTCAGCAGCATATTTGTATGGCCCGGAAAAAACTTTTCTTCAAATCTAGAAGGTGGAATCAACTATTCCTCAGATGGCCACAAGATGGCAGCTTTGAGTTTAGCAGTACGGGAACGATCCACCCAAAAGGCGTTTGCTAGTTGTTATGGTGCAACAAAACTCCAGATCTGGTTGTTTCTTTGCCTCTGCATCTCCACAGTGTTATTTCCCACGTTTTACGTAAGGCAGAGTCCTGGCCATCTCCTCTTGTCCCTCAGACCCACTCTCTCCTGTCCTCAGCTGCAGAGGCTGACCATTTGCATTTGGCCAATGGGGAGGCCCCGCGGGGAGCAGAGGGAGGGAGAATGAAGAGGTGCAGCTACCCCCTTGCAGGATCACCTGGCACCACTTGTGTCCCCTAAAGGGACACTGCTCTTTGGGGCAGCCCTCTTCAGAACTTTGTTCTGTGCACCGGTGCCACTCCCTCCCCTCTTAGGAAATGGTGACAGCTATTCTGTCTCTTGCGGTTTCTCTACACCCTCTCCATAGCTTTTTAAGTTGCTTGTTACCTCCGTATAGAAAAAAAAAAATGTCAAATTGTCCTAAATTGAGTGTGCCTTCTGTTTCCTGCTGAGATACTGATTGATACTATATTAATCATGCCTTTTATTTTCTGTATTTCTGATGCTTTGACCTATAAGACCTTATTAAACCTGGAGAGGCTGCCCCTCTCATAGCTAGCCAATTCCCAGAGACAGGAAGCAACTCACCTGCTCTTGGGCCTTTTGTATGCAAACACACCAAGCCTGAGTCCACATCCCACCACTTCCTTTCTCAAGCTCTTACACTTAAGGCCACTCAAGGCCACGATTCCCCTGCTCTTATCACCAGGGGACAGTCCCTGGGCTTCAGAGCCTGCTGAAATCATTCATACTAGCAATCTGAAACCTACTTACCCTGCCTCCCATGCTTCTTTCTGCAGGAACCAAAATAAAGATTCTGGCCCACATTTCCCCCTTGCTCGCAGTGCCTCTGGACAGACCCAGTGCTCATCTGGTCCTCTTGGGAACTCTGAGTAACTGACTTTCTTTTCAGTGGTGATCTTCTGATTTGCTGGCCTCCCCATACCTGAAAAATAATAAGGCCTACATTTTAAAACATATACAAGTGTTTTGATACTTTTATCATTTTTTAAAAAGTTTATTTACTGAGAGAGACAGACAGAGAGACAGAGAGAGACAGAGACAGAGACGGGGGTGGGGGTGGGGGTGGGGTGGGGTGGGGGTGGGGGGTGCACTGGGGAGGGGCAGAGAGAAGGGGAGGGAAAGAGCACTCCAAGCAGGCTCTGCACGGTCAGCCCTGAGCTGGATGCAGGGCTCAAACTCGCAGAATAGTGAGATTATGACCTGAGGTAAAATCAAGAGTCAGACTCTTAAGTGACAGAGCCACTCAGGTGCCTAGATACTTTTATCATTTAAAAAAAATGGACAGCACTCACCTGAATCTGTGACATTGCAGGATAGTTGTAACTGGGAAATGCTACAGCTGTGCAGTGGGTTTTAGCAGGAAAGATGAAAATCTCAGTTTTTCCAATGGCCAAAAATTCCCCCCAGTGAGAAATTCCCAAATACTATAGTAATAATAATAGATAATAAAAAAGAGCAACTAAAAAAATTGAAATATGAAGACACAGCCTAGCCAGCGGCTCTCTGGGTGTTTTATAGAGGAAATCTTGAGAAAAATGGTTACAGGGCTTTTGTTTTTGTTTTTGTTTTAAGTGAAGCTTAAAGAGCATTGGAAGGAAAACAAAGAATAATTCACAAAGACATACTACTGGAAGGTGGTATTGATATATTAATATATGATAGAAATGAGTGGCTCAGGAAGCATCAATCTGCCTGAGCAGTGGTCATTTTTCAAGCCTGGATGAATGTAAAGGAAAATCAAATTGTCACAAGTAGATCTGAACGATATATTGGCTAATTTTCATGGCAAAAAGAACAAGAAAAGCAATAGGCAAGAGTGTCTGTGAGCCTTTTTGCCTGCATTTTAGAAATAAATTCATTTCTAATGAGAATTCACCCTCAAGTCAATCTTGCAAAGGAGTTGGGACTGTGCCACCCTGAAAAAATTGAATTCATACATTTCACCCCTGAAAGTTTCTGCAAGGAGAAGCAGTAACCAAGAGTGGGTCTCATGGACCTCCCATCACTCTCTTGCCTTATAAATAACCTTTATCATTCTGTAGGGAAGGTTCCAGACCTGCAATCTTCATTATACAGTCTTTCCTGTCCTTTTTATGAGCCATAGGCAGTGAGTCCTACACCCAAATAGCATCTGAGTTAGCATCTGCCTACGGGTCACAGGAATTATTACTGAAGCATCTTGAGTTGCTAATAAAAATTCGAGGAAGGTTAGTAGTTTCTGGTAGAATATGAAGATAAGGATAGAGAGAGGAAACAAAAGGAGGAAGAAAAGAGGTAGTTTCCAAGAGCTAACTCATCTGAGATAATAAAAGGTAAATTAATACTTTCACTTTTGGCCCTTCCCTTTCCCTGGACATGGAATAGATTAGCAGAGAGGAGAGCTTCCTTTCTCTTTCTAGGGCATTTGTTTATGCTATGCTTTTATTTATTATCTTTTTCAGCTTTATTGAGGTTAGACTATGTTTTTAGAACAGTTTGACCACTGTGATTTTTTGTGCCCAATTCCTGTTGTCTGCACAAAGGGCTGACCACTTTCTCCTAATTCTGTATGAAAACAGATGACTGGGATTAAGATCCCTGTTTTAGAAAATGTTATGGATGTAAGATTTTCTTTGAAGTTTTTTTTTTTTGGTTCAATCAAAAGATTGGAAACAGTTTTAATCATCATAAATAGGGATTTGGTTAAATAAGTTATTGTCCTTTTATTCTGAAGCAGTGAGCTCAAAACTGCTGAGGGCATTTGAGTTAACAGAGGCCATTTTTAATGAGAAAGCTCTTTATACAAAAATATGTCCAGGATATATTTTAAAATAACAAAAGAAGGTTCAGAACATTTTGTATAGTGTGCTAATATTTGTATAAAAGCTACCTATATTCTTGCATGTGCATAAAGAAGGCATAGAAGCTGATAATCGGTGGTCCAGGAAGGGCACGTTGGTGGCAGGAGGACAGGGTTAGGAGGGAGTCATTATGATTTTGGACCATGAGACTATATTACCTATTCAATAAGCAAATTAATAAGCAAATTAATGTGATTTAATTAAAAATTGGAATGAACTGGAATTGAAAGAAGGAATGTCACACAGGCTTGGAAATTATAATTGTAAAACCAGTAATGAACTGTAAAAAGCATCCCCCCTACCCCCCAAAAAAATCCCAGATAAAAGAGACTGTCGAAGTAGCAGCAAGCCTCTGGGAGATGGCCTCATAAAGTCCTAAGTATGTCCTCAGCCAGTGCCAACTCTGGGCAGCTTCGTACATCAACTCCCAGGGATCTTGCTCAGTTCAGTTCAGTTCAGGGAGAGAAAACAGCTCAGAGAGACAATAAGGCATAGAAAATTACACTCCAATAACATGAATTGTTCCTCCTTTATTCTTCCTTTATTCCTGTCCAATGGCTTCCTTAGGATGATCCTAGACACCTTTAGGAGGGACCTGCTCTGGGTGAAGAGGAAAGGAAGTAACGTCATAAGATCTCATCCTCTGTTCCTCAGCAGTAAACTAGCTATGGCCTCTTTTGAGGATTAAATGAGACAATGGATGTAAAGCACTTACCACAGTGCCTGGCCTATGGTTGGAACTCAGAAAATGGCAGTTATTTCTGACCATGCCATGAAGTAGAAGTAATCATTATTACCACTTAGGAGATGAGGAAACTAAGGCTCAGAGAAGTGAAGTGAGCTGCCCAAAGTTACACAACAAGAAAGGGAAGGAGCCTGGTTTTGAAGCCTGGTGGCTCTGGTGCTCCCTTCAGCAGCACATACACTAAACTTGGAATGACACAGGGAAGATTAGCATGGCCCCTGTGCAAGGATATGGCATGCAAATTCGTGAAGTCTAGTGGCTCTGACTTCAAAGTCTCTGTTCTTCCCACTCCCTCAAGGCACTTTACAAATAAATCTGCTAACGTGTATTCATCACACCTTAAGATGCTCAAATCACACCCTAAGGTGAAGGGTTTTGTTTATAACAGAAGATATAGATACAGTACTTCCTATTTTCAGAGCAGTAGTAGCCTATGTTGCAAACTATAGAAAGAGAACATGAGCAAGCATTACCAGGGTCTGCACCTTATCAGATAAGGTGCAGTCTCACTGCACCTTATCAGTCTCACTGCAGTCTCACTGCACCTTATATATTTCTCTCAGTGAAATATATAAGCACAATGTATGGGAGAGAATTCTGGAAGCTTCTGGGCTGTTCTGATGTATTGAGATAAAATGATCTTAGAAAACATTCACTCCCAGCT
Source organism: Neofelis nebulosa (assembly GCF_028018385.1). NCBI lineage: Eukaryota > Metazoa > Chordata > Mammalia > Carnivora > Felidae > Neofelis > Neofelis nebulosa. The sequence continues at coordinate 33,566,360 of NC_080794.1, read as the reverse complement.
TTGCCTCTTGATGTCTTTTTTTTTGGTATCTTAAGATTTCATAGATCTGTTAACTAGCCTCTTAGCAGAGTCCCAATTAACCATATATTAACATTTATAACTTGGAAAGATCTTTTTCATTATACTAGGATGAATTCTCTGGTCTGTGGGCCAACTCCAGCCTGCTACCTGTTCTTGAAAATGAAGTTCTATTGGAACATGACCACACTCATTTGTTTAAGGCTTCTTTCATGCTACAAAGGCAGAGTTGAGTAGTTACAACAGAAACTACATAGCCTACAAAGCCTAAAATATTTACGAGCTGACATCTTATAGAAAGTTTGCTGATCTCTGCACTGGAGAAACATGTACAAAAAGTAAGTGTGGCATTTCTGTGCTCCAACATCCTAACACACATTATTTCAAAGCACTAATAGTTTGTCTCCACTGACGTATGTGGCTTAACATCTGGGAAGATACGTACCTTTTATATGGACATTCTATGTACTTATATGACTTGTGTTTTCACATAAAATGTTTCTAAAGTCTCCTCCCTGGATAAATACTCTGAGAATCTTGTCTCAGATGAATATGTTTGGGAGGAAAACATATTCCCTAAATGTGTTTGGGGAGAAACATGGTATGAAGGGACAAAGGGCTTTAAGATCCCTTGGGTGGGACCAGGGGATTTATGAAGTAACCAGGTTGGGGCTGTGCCCTACCTCAGTACCTGAGTAAGAAGCTTACCAATCCGTGACTCTTCTCTATCTCTGACCTCAAGCATCAGAGAGTTGAAAGAGCATAAAGCTTATGGGTCATGTTTTCTGTTACTAGAGTCTTCTGAATGGCCTAGAGATGCCAAAGGAGACCTAGCCTTGCTCTCTCATGCCTCTGGAGTCAGTCCAGTGCCAGACAAAGCAGTGAAGGTAAATCTATCACATCCTGTCTTGAGGCCTCAGAGTCCAGTCCCTGAAAGAGTGTCCCCAGACCTCTGGGAGGCCTGGATGTCAGGGAGAGTGGGAAGGAAATTGAAATAACTCGTTTCCCATGACATCCAGTCTATTAGCTTGAGTGAACTTGACTGATCAACTTCGTGTAGGTTGGGAAGAAAACTAGTTGTTAGAACAAGAGTTGAAAGCTCTAAGTTTTTTCTATCAGTTCCTCAAACAGTCATCTGAAATTTCTAGTATCAGAGCTTCTGTCTCTCTAATTCTGCAGGGGCTAAGACTCAGCTATCTCTATTAGTCATTTGTATTCTAGTATGTAGAGAGGGCCTAAGACCATGTGGTCTTGGGGGTGTAAGGCCTCCAAAAGTGGACATGGGGGGCTTGTCCAAACCAGATGGGACTTAGGATACAAGCTTCACACATGTCCTAGGCCAGCCCGATCTCTTAATCCCTTTTTCACTGTCTCACTACACAACAATGCCTCTATTAATGAAACCTCTGGGGATGAAACTCCTTTACAATGAACATGATGTGTTAAAACAAAATAACAGCTTCATAAATCACACTAAACAGTACTGCAATATATCAGGTGTTTCAGCTGCAATATTCCTGCTGATTTAGGTAGTCAGGGCACAAATCTCCTCAGGCATGGTTTTGATTCATCTCTCAAAGTTGAAGGAAAACACAGTCTACCTACCCTCATTGGAGACTCTATCTCCCACTGTTTCAGGTATTCTGAGGCCTCTTGTTCTCTGACTTTCCCAACCACAAAATTCATTCAACAACATTATTTATTGAGGGCCCACTAAGTATAAGATAAGGAGATCTAGTGGTTAAATGAACACACACACACAGACACACACCCCACACACGTTCACACAAGGGGAAATCAAGCAAATATTCATACTAGTGTATTACAGAGTATGATAAGTGTTGTGAAATCATGTAAGAAGGGAACCTGACAAGTTTAAAGGGGAGGATGACATTGGAATATGTGTAAAATTCCTAATCTGGGGAAGAGTTTGGTTCCTTCAAGAACTAAAAGAAAGGACAATACATCTGGCTAGAGAATGGATGGGAGAAGCCCAATAGGTATGCTGGCTGGATCATTGGGAGACATGGATTCATGCTAAGGATTTTAGTCTGAATTTTATTTTAATGTTTATTTATTTATTTTGAGAGAGAGTGAGAGAGGAAGAAAAGGAGAGACAATCCCAAGTGGGTTCCGTGCTGTCAGTGTAGAGCCCCATGCAGGGCTAGATAATGACCTGAGCTGAAATCAACTGCCACCCAGGCGCCCCAAGTCTGTATTGTTTTTTTTTTTATTTATTTATTTATTTTTTTATTTTTTTTTTATTTTTTTTATTTTTTAATATATGAAATTTACTGTCAAATTGGTTTCCATACAACACCCAGTGCTCATCCCAAAAGGTGCCCTCCTCAATACCCATCACCCACCCTGCCCTCCCTCCCACCCCCCAACAACCCTCAGTTTGTTCTCAGTTTTTAACAGTCTCTTATGCTTTGGCTCTCTCCCACTCTAACCTCTTTTTTTTTTTTTTTTCCCTTCCCCTCCCCCATGGGTTTCTGTTACGTTTCTCAGGATCCACATAAGAGTGAAACCATATGGTATCTGTCTTTCTCTGTATGGCTTATTTCACTTAGCATCACACTCTCCAGTTCCATCCACGTTGCTACAAAAGGCCAGATTTCATTCTTTCTCATTGCCACGTAGTATTCCATTGTGTATATAAACCACAATTTCTTTATCCATTCATCAGTTGATGGACATTTAGGCTCTTTCCATAATTTGGCGATTGTTGAGAGTGCTGCTATAAACATTGGGGTACAAGTGCCCCTATGCATCAGTAAGGTCTGTATTGTTAAGAGCATATGGGAATCCCCAGAAGGGTTTACAGGAGGAGGTTTATAAGCTCAAATGCACATCTTGAAGAAAATTTTATTTTATGGACAACAGATTGAAAGGGAGGAAGAGTGGATGGGGGAAGACAGGAGGCTGAGATGTAGTGGAGGTGAGAGGTCATGTTGATTTAGACTGGGTGGTAGTGGTAGATTTGGAACAAAGTAGATTTTGAGCATATTTAGGGGTAAACTCAGTTGCATTTGGGTTGGATAGGAAATGTGGTAAAGGATAGGCAGTATCAGGGTGATTCCAAGTGGGTGTATCCTGCTCCATGGTTGGAGATGCCACAAACTGGGTGAAGAACATAAACATAGAGAAGGACATGGATTTGGAAGGGAAGGGAAGATTATGAGTTCCACATTTGCTAACAGATCACAATTTGAAAAAAGTTCACTTTAGTCTATTTACATTTAAAACCTTTGAATTCTGGGAAGTTGAAGGATTTATCTTTTATTCATAGAAGTGGGTAGAGAAATATTTGGGTAAAAAGGAGACTTCAGTGTCATATTTATAACCTCTTCTGCCTTTGAAGGGGAGCCTCTTTGATTGCTGGGCATACTGAAGCCAATGCACAGGGAATTGCTCTGTAGCATAAAAGATTGAAAAAGTAGCGGTCCCGAGGGGCAGTCTTCAAGATCATGTACCTTGTGAGGCTGGACTGGAAAACGCAGGCTCTAGGAGATGCACAGGAAGGTGAGGAGGTAGGAGGACTCTGGAGTGGAGAAACATGGAAAGAGGAGTTGAGGTAGCATCCTTCCTCTGAGAAGTGCACTGCAGAACCTTGTCCACATCTTCCCTCTAAAATATTCCATAGATTTTCTTTTGCTTACCATGGAGAGAGCTGAAATTGGGTTATAGGAATGCCAGGGTGAAAGTGAACCACGTTTAGGAAGATGGGAATGGGAGTTGATCCACAGACATGAAAATGTACATGTGCTTGCCTCCTGGCTCAATCTGCCCTTTCAGCACTATAAGACAAGGGACTGGGAGAAAAAGAAAAAGGTGAGGAAAAAATAAGAGAAGGGAAGGCAATGGGAAGGGAAGGAAGGGTACTTTGTTGGGGTACTATTCTCTGTCTTCTTAAATTAAAAATATACTGTGAGGAGGATACTGTATATTAAATTAATTCATACTAAGGCAAAGGATAATGACTTTCAAAAGGAAAATGGCTATTGACCCCTTCATCCCCTTTTATGGGGCATTCTTGGGGTGGAGGTGGTTTTGTGTGCTTACTCGTATATTTATTCAGTCCTTCATCAAAAATTTGTTAAGTACTTACTTTCTTTGTTTTGTGAATTTTATTTTACTTTTTTTAAAAAAAGTTTTTATTTTTTTATTTTGAGAGAGACAGAGAGAGAGAACACAAGTGAGGAAGGAGCAGAGAGAGAATCCCAAGTAGGCCCTGCACTGTCAGCACAGAGTCCAGTGCAGGGCTTGAACCCAAGCACCCTGAGATCATGGCCTGAGCTGAAACCAAGAGTCAGGCACCAACTGCCTGAGCCACCCAGGTGCCCCTATTGAGTACCTTTTTCTGTGCTAGGCAGGGGTATGAAGATAAGAGTCATGACGCCTTATATATTTGCAGGGAATTTAGCACTTAATGGGAAGAGAGGCCAACAGAAGCATTTCAATAGGATCCCTGCTATATTAGGGAATAGGAGAATATAAAAGGGGCTTATGAACCAGCCTGGGGGATTGCAGGAATGCTTTATCCACAAGGAGATACTTGAAGAGAAAACATGAGTTTCCATTAGGTGATGAAGCAGTGAGGAGGGAAACTAAATCTTGTATTTGGAAGAAAAAAAATGACTGGGGCTGAGTTAAGCAGAAAACGTACTAACTTACCGTAAGAATATTGAATAGCTCAAAGAATTACCAGGAAGGCTGCAAAGCCACTTTTGGAGAATGAGAGAAGAGTAAGTTGGCTAGGCAAAATCCAAGATCATTTCAGGCTGACACCACCACAAAGGCAGCCTGGTATAGACAATACTGTCACTGATGCTGAACAACTATAAACCCCAGTTGCAGCCTTGGTGCTGCTGCTGTAGCAATGCCTATGGTTGCCATTATGGCCTCTCCTAACCACTGGGATGCATCCTTGCCTTCCCTGCTTCTTTGTATTAATAGCTCTGATTGAAAGTTGCAGGTGGGCATATCTGATTATCTGGGCCTACGTAACACCCTGCCTCTCTAGCTGTAAGGGAGTCTTGGAAAGCAAATACGTGGCTTTTTCAGCATCTATCATGGGAATGGGGCAGGAGGGTAGATTGCAGCCTTGTACCTGGATTCAAAAAGAGAGCAAGTCCTCTAAATAGGAAGGGAGTTCAAATGATGGGCAACCTTCTTTTACTAATGAGGGGAGAAGGATGGAAGCAAGAGAAAGATATTTCAGGTAATTGTATGTGAATATGTAGAAAGCTTCAAAGGCATGATGAGCTATAATTCAGTGTTGGGAGGCCTGTTAATAACTCAAAAGGAGATGGGAGAGAGAAGAAGGAAGGCTAGGAAGGCAGACAAGGGACTTGTTTCAAAGGTTTTATGCCTACAAGTTTTGCCTTTCCTTTTAGAGGGGTGTGGCAGATACAGTTGGTTGCCGGCTCAGTATCCATTCATCTTTCTTCCTTACCAATGAAATTCCAATTTTGATTTGGATAGCTATATACCCAGCTAGAATTCCTTGTAGCTAGTAGTAGCCTTGTTACACAGTTCAAGTAAATGAGACATAAACTGAGGGTTCCTGTCTCTCTCCTTCCTAGCTGAATACAGATGTGAGCTCTGGAGGTATAGCAACCATCTTAGGATGATGAGACAACAAGTAGGGGACAAGGTCAATGTATAAAATGGCAGGACAGAAAGATGGAAAGAGTGCTGCTCCCTGTTTCATTTGAGAACTGCCTACTCCCAGATTTCTTGAGACAAGTCCCTATGTGTTTAAGTCACTAGAGTTGGATTTTCTGTTTTTTTTTTTTTTTTTTTTTTTTTTTTTTTTTTTTTTTTTTTTTTTTTTTTTTTTTTCAGCAGAATGTGATCCTGACTGAAAGAGGGAAGGAGACCAGCTAGGAAACCAATACAGCCATTTATAAGTGACTCCGTGGGGCCAGAAGAGGTGGAATTGGGAAGAGAGGATGGACTGAAGATGTGAATGTGGTGAATGTATATGATGAGATAAGTGTCAAATGGGGTGGGGGCTATGTGGGTGGAATCTACTTCAGGTACCCCAGAAAACCATCCCTAGCATTGAGGTGTTAGAGAACTCCATAAGAACACCTGGAAATCGTGGGGTGGGGAGGAGATTGTGACAGTGAAAGAGAGGATGTGTATGGTTTTAAAGACTAACTTCACAAGTTTCTTTTTATTATTATTTTTTAATGTTTATTTTACTTTTGAGACAGAGAGAGACAGAGCATGAACAGGGGAGGGACAGGGGAGGGTCAGAGAGAGAGGGAGACACAGAATCCAAAGCAGGCTCCAGGATCTGGGCTGTCAGCACAGAGCCTGACGCGGGGCTTGACCTCAGGACTCTGTGATCATGACCTGAGCCGAAGCCAGACACTTAACCGACTGAGCCACCCACCCAGACACCCACACAAATTTCTTTTTAAATAATACACACATTTTACAATGTTAAGCAAAAAACTGTTAAAACTATTAAAATCTTTCCAAATTCCACTACCCAGAGATAATAATTAGTGCTAACATTGTGATTATTTCTTTCCAGCCCCTAGTGTTTTTGTCCCATTCTTGCCATAAAAATGATTCTATAAATAGTTTAACAAAAATGTGATCATTATATATATTGTTTTCTAGTCTGTCCAACATTTTGGATTTGGCAAAACTGAGAAGGCCTTCTCATGTCATCACTATCATTTTAGTGGCTACATGCATGGTGTTCCATTCTGTGGATGTAACTATCATGCTATAGAAGTCAAACTTAAAATTTTTTTTTATTGTTTCTCAATTCATACCACTTCTGGATGCAGTGGGGCAACTATTGAAGGTGATTCTGGGATTGAAAAAGAGGTGGCATTAAGCTTGTCATCAGTTTTATTTTTATTTTATTTTTCTTAAGTTATTTTAATTCCAGGATAGTTAACAATATTCTATTAGTTTCTGGTGAACAATATAGTGATTTAACACTTTCATTCACCACCTTGTGCTTATCACTTATTTAACCCGTTACCACACTCGCCATCAGTTTTCATATGATAGCTTGTCTGGGCTGTGATAGCCCAAAACATTGTGACAATATTTACCTTATTTTATTTATATTTCGCGAACTTGCCTTCACATTGAAGACCAAGTTTCTGAAACCATTACCTTGCCGGCTACGACAAAGGATTTTTCTCTTTAGCGTAAATACATGTTTGGAGCACTGCAACGTATTGGTTTTTCTTTTGACACATTAAACTTTGTAGGTGAGCCATTTAGCTCGCAGGAATGGGAAATGCAGCAGTTCAAGCAAAGGTTATTGTTTTAAGGTGTATATTTCAAATAAAGGTTATTGTTTTAAGGTGTATATTTAAGAAGGGAAAAAGGAAGCCACCCGCTTCCGCAGCGAGCAGGGTTCGAACCTGCGCGGGGAGACCCCATTGGATTTCAAGTCCAACGCCTTAACCACTCGGCCATCGCTGCCACGGAGACGATGCGCAGGCACAAATACTTTAGTACAATAACTACGCGCAGGCGCGCCATGCCCACCAAGAGGCGGAGCCTACAGACTCCCTGAGCTCGGTTTAGAGAGGCGTCGGAGGCTGACCGGACAGCTTTCGTGAATTACATCGTGGAAGCTAAGAAATAGAAACTCCCTGAAGGAGTTTAAGTAGACTCTTTTAAATAGGAGGCCTGGGAAACCCTTGCCTTCGCTGCATTACGAAAATCGCAAACTTGTTTGGCTTCTGGTCACTGACCTGATTTTTGCCCTCCCCCTTCCTCATTAGGTCATCGAGAGAGCTGTGAAACAAAGACTTCTGTTCAGTTCTGCGGGCCCGCGCTCTGGAAAATTTCTATTTCTGCGGGGTGTGCGTGTTCTGCGTTCCCGCGTTGGCCGCGACGCCTCGAGCCCTCCTCTGTGCGGCATGGAGGGAGGCGTGAGGAGTCATACTGCTACGTGTGGGCTCAACTCTGCCGAGCCCCTCCCCAAACAGCCATCTTTCATTACCCGCCCCCGGCCCCAGGGATCGCTTTACCGTTGAGCCCTGCTGGAAGAAATCGGGCCCTAAGTGTGGTCCCAGCTGTCAAGTGTTGAGGAGCCTGGAAAGTGGTTTGAAAACCAAGTTCTGCGCATTAGGTCTGCATTCTGCCTTTAAGTATCATTAGTTTCCTCCCTTCAGCGCTAGGTTCTTTTTTTGGTTTACTTTGTTGAAGCTCTAAGACCGGGTAGGTCCATTCTATGCCGCCTACCTTAGGGAACAGAGGCCCGGGATTGTGGCGCGTGGGTGGGTGCGGCGGACTCCAGGGTGCAAGCGCAGTTTCTTACCCGCGCACGTGGAGATACGCCCTCGCCCTCCCACCCCGGGCATCAAATGGTTGATGCAAGATTTGGGAAAAAAGAAGAGGTAGACTTTTACTAAATTTCTAAATTTCTTTTTAAATTTAAACTTTTAAAATTCTAACAGCGTTCATGGAAAGAGACTTCACCATGTATGCATCTCATAGTGGTACCTCAGGAAGGCAAATCCTTGCCTTTTGGAAACCTGGATGTTAAGTGAACTCACTTGATACGTGAATTTCTTTGAGAATTTTCCATACTATTTTTTTTTTTTCGTACTGTTTCTTTTAACTAAATTACGGTGCTAAGTGTCTAAACGGATTTAAAGGGGAACAAAATAAGAATTATAAGAAAAATTTTTTATCTAGTTTGAGATTGTTTTTAGAATTTTTATTTATTTATTTATTTATTTATTTATTTATTTATTTATTTGTCTGTTTTTAATTTGACAAAGCTACAGGAATGGTCCCAATTTCTCTATGAATACTATACCGGAACAAAGTCACTCCTGACAATCCCAGGCATAAGTTAAACCATACATGTGAACTTTATTTGGCACCTTTCCAATAGAGACTATCCAAGAAGAAATAATACCTTGTTCTTAGATTCTACATGTGCTGTGAAATAACCTATCATTTAATCTTACTATTATATTAATTGTATCTTGATTTGGAAGTCTTCTTAAAAATTTTTTCTTCTGTGCAGTTGAATGATAGTATTTACTGAAAGCCCTTTTTCTTCCTTAACCTCCCCTTCCCCTTTTAGGAATTGTCTTCACTTAAAAGCTTGACAGTAATGGGAATTTATTATGGTTACCATAATTTAACTGAGAAATCTACTCTGAGGGTTTCTTGTTCATTTTTTGGTTTATTTTTGTTGGGAAGAGAAGACTGCAAAGGAAAAGAATCTGTTACACAGTTAATATGTATTTGGTGAGAACAACTGTGATTAAAATTTCTTTGCAACATTTCAGAAGTGAAATAACTACATTAACATTTAATTTTCAGCTTATTTGAGTTACTGTAGGTTTTCAGAAAATGAAATTGCTTTTTTTTCTGATTTATCATGTTGTGAAAATGATCCAAGAGATCAAAAATTATTATAGGTGTTTTCACAAAGTGTGAATTTACAAATGAATTCTTTCAGTTGCAACTTTAGGTCTTTAGCAATGCCATTTAACGCAATAAATGGCAGGTAAGGGAAAAAGAAGTAAAATACATGTTTCCAACATAATTATAACATAAATGTATTATGATTCACAGTAGCAACCTAAAACGTTGATTTTCATTCGTGGACATTTTACTCTACAAAGGTCCCCTCGTGATTCTGATTGCCTCTCCCTCTAAACTACCCCCAGATTCGTTTATGTGGTAGCTTTTATTAAACAATTTGGGTGTGGAAGGCAAATATCTTATGGCTTTCTCTAAAACCTTTCTTGATGCCACTTTTAGAGGCAGAATACTGAGGGGAGGGGTTATGTTTTAGGAGCAGTATTGGCTCTTTTTATAGCAATCAAAATTTACTTTGAATTATTTTGGTGGTTTTTTTTTTTTTTTTTGAGAGGGAGAAAGAGCATGTGAGCAGGGGTAGAGGGGCAGAGGGAGAGGGAGAGGGAGAGGGAGAGGGAGAGAGAGAGAGAGAGAGAGAGAGAGAGAGAGAGAGAGAGAGAATCTTAAGCAGGCTGTATGCTCGGTGAGGATCCCAACCCAGGGCTTGATCCCATGACCCTGGAATCATGACCCAAGCAGAAATCAAGAGTCAGATGCTCAACCAGCTGAGCCACCCAGTTGCCCCAGTGGTGTTTTTTTTTTCTTCTTTTTTTGAACGAAAAATTCATACAGTTTTAATGTTGGAAGAGACGTTAAAGCTAGTCCAATCCCCACCCCCCTTTTTTTTATAGACAGGAAACTGGCCCATGAATGGCTTGCCCAAGGTCATGTAGCTAATTAGTGGTAGATTTAAGACTAATTTGTTATGTTTGCCCAGTGTTACTAGATTTTGTTGCCTTCATGTATTCTTTGTTGGTCTCTGGCTCAATGGCATGTAGATCAAGGAGTGTGTATATGGCAATAGAGTCAATAGTGGGAGAGGGTTGTGAGTTGAATGTTGAAGGCCTATGAGATATCAGAAAATTAATATATTGTGGTGGATTATTTTTGTTTTTCTTTATTCCAGTATCCATCCCCCCCAACTGATGATGACACTTCATTTGTGCTTGAAGAGGACCACTTCACCTTCATTGGATACAGCCTTACTTCAGCTGTTAATCAAGGTATCCCACCTCTTCTTTCTAAGCGGTAATCATGTGACACACATATATATATATATATATATATATATATATATATTTTTTTTTTTTTTTTTTTTTCCTACAAAACAAATTACAAAAAATTTAGTGACTTAAAACACCATGAACTTATTATTTCACAGTTTCTATTTGTGTCAGGAATGTGGTCATGAGTGTGGTTGTAGGTTGACTAGGTTCTCTGCTGTCAGGGTCTGACCAGATTTCAAGATGGTGACTGGGACTTTGGTCTCATCAAGGGCTTGGGGTCCTCTTCCAAGGTCACTAGTTGTTGGCAGAATTCAGCTTCTGTGGTTGTAGGACTTGTTAGCTGTCAGTGGAGGACCATTCTCAGCTGTTAGAGGTTGTACCTTATCATGTGGCCCTGTCTACAGCATGGTAGTTTGCTTCTTTAAGGCCATCAGAAGAATTACTCTTTAGTTTACTACAGTGGAGTTTTATGTATTATAATGTAATTGCAGAAGTAACTATTGCATTTTATTCACAATTCCAGCTCCAGTGAGGGGGATTATATAGGGTGTGTACCAATAGCTGGGGCTGGGATCTTGGGAGCCATATTAGAATCCTGCCTACCATGTAACTCAAGCTGGGTCATTCAGATTCTCTCTAAATCCCTGCTCTTTCTGTTACACAATTGTATTTTTATGGACATCCCACACAAAACACATACATAGTAATTGGTGAGAGGTGAGCAGAGTCTGGAAATTTTACCTTAGCTGCCTTACATGCTTTTGTACCTCATTTGAAAGAAAAAGAGTTGGCAGCAACTGCATAGTTTTAGAGGCTTAGCCATCATTCAGGTTTTTTGAATTTAATTCTTATTGATTGCAGAATAACTCTAACTGTACATTTTAGACAACATATGTTAGGGAACTTAGTTCAAATTGGCCACAAAATTTTACTAAGTTTTTGGCAACAAAACCTCATGAAGGTTTAGCTGGTAAATTACAGGCATCATGAAAAGTGATGGAAATAATTATGGAATTGCTGCATAGTGAATGACATTTGAAGCCTAAACAATTAATTGTGTGTTGCTTTATAGTCATCATATTACTTACAAATATATGTTCGAGGAAGATTGGAGATATATCCTACTGAGCACTAGAGCAACTTATTTATAGGGTTTTCCTACCTAATTGGCCCCCTAATGCCATGCCAGTTAAGAATTAAGAAATTGAAAAAGAACAGAATCTTCTTTTTCTTTCTTTCTTTCTTTCTTTCTTTCTTTCTTTCTTTCTTTCTTTCTTTCTTTCTTTCTTTCTTAGAATAGAACTTTATTAGTGGGTGGCATCAAAATTAAAGATGATTTGTACTTTTAAAGTATGCAGTAAATTTGATACATTAATCATTTTTTAAGAAGTTTTTATTTTAATTACCCAAGGCTCATCACAAGTGCAATCCTTAATACCGATCATCTATTGCACCGGTTCCCCCACGCTACTCCCCTCTGGTAGCCATCAGTTTGTTCTCTGCAGTTAAGAGTCTGTTTCTTGGTTTGCCTCTCTCTCTCTCTCTCTCTTGCCCTTTGCTTGTTTGTTTTGTTTCTTAACTTCCACATATGGTGAAATCATATGGTATTTTTCTTTCCTTGACTGACTTATTTTGCTTAGCATAGTAGTCTCGTTCCATCCTTGTCACCACAAATGGCAAGATTTCATTTTTTTTTAATGGCTGAATAACATTCCATTGTAATTATATACCACATCTTCTTTATCCATTCATCAGTTGATGGTCACTGGGTTGCTTCCCTAATTTGGCTATTGTAGATAACCAAATATTTAGCATACAGGTGCATGTATCCCTTTCAATCTGTTTGTATTCTTTCCATTAATGCCAGTAATGCAATTGCTGGAGTGTAGGGCAGTACTCTTTTAAACTTTTTGAGGACCTCCCACCCCCTGTTTTCTGGAGTGATTGCACCAGTTGGTATTCTCAACAACAATGTAAGAGGGTTTCTGTTTCTCCACACCCTTGCCAACACCTGTTGTTTCTTACGTTTTTGATTTTACCTGGTCTGACCTGTGTGAGGTTATATCTCACTGTAGTTTTGATTTGCATTTCCCTGATGATAAGTGATGATGAGCATCTTTTCATGTGTCTGCTGGCCATCTGTATATCTTCTTTGGAGAAATGTCTGTTTATGTCTCCTGCCCATTTTTAAATTGGATTATTTTTTTGGGGGGGGGGTGTTGAGTTTTAGAAGTTCTTTATATATTTTGGATACTAATTCTTTATCACATATGTCATTTGAAAATATATTCTATTATTCTGTAGGTTGCCTTTTACTTTTGTTGATTGTTTTGCTGTGCAGGAGCTTTTTATTTTGATGTAGTCCCAATAGTTTATTTTTGCTTTTGTTTCCTTTGCCTCAGGGGACCTATCTAGAAAAAACTTGCTATGCTGATGTCAGAGAAATTACTGTCTGTGCTTTCTTCTAGTATTTTTATGGCTTTAGGTCTCACATTTAGGTCTTTAATCCATTTTAATAAAAAAATCCATTTATTTTTGTGTATGGTGTAAGTGGTCCAGGTTCATTCTTCTGCGTCTGGCTGCCTGGTTTTCCCAGCATCATTTGTTGCAGAGATTGTCTTTTACTCACTGGATATTCTTTTCTGCTTTGTTTATGATTAATTGACCATATAATTGTGGGTTTAATTCTGGATTTTCTATTCTGTTCCACTGATCTGTGTGTCTGCTTTTGTGCCAGTACCATACTGTTTGGATCACTACAGCTTTGTAATAATAACTTAAAGTCTGGAATTGCTATGCCTCCAGCTTTGTTTTTGTTTTTCAAGATTGCTTTGGCTATTTGGGGTCTTTTGTGGTTCAATATAGGTTTTAGAATTGTTTTTTTTTTGTTTGTTCTGTGAAAAATGCTTTTGGTATTTTGATAAGTATTGCATTAAATGTATAGATTGCTTTTGGTAGCATAGACATTTTAACAGTGTTTGTTCTTCCAGTACAGGAACATGTAATGTCTTTCCATTTCTTTGTGTCGTCCTCAATTTCTTTTATCAGCATTTTATAGTTTTCAGAGTATAGATCTTTCACCTCTAGGTTAGATTTACTCCTAGTTATCTTATTATTTTGTTGCAGTTGTAAATTGGATTGTTTTCTTAATTTCTTTTTCTGCTGCTTTGCTATTGATGTATAGAAATGCAACAGATTTTGGTATGTTGATTTTGTATCCTGTAACTTTACTGAATTTGTTTGTCAGTTCTCAGTTTTTGGTGGAGTCTTTCAGGTTTTCTATATATGGTGTCATGTTATAGACATAACTAGCTAATACTGTTATAGACATTCACTAGCTAACAGTGAAAGTTTTCCTTCTTCCTTACCAATTTAGATGCCTTTTACTTCTTTATCTTATCTGACTGTTGTGGCTAGGACTTCCAGTATTATGTTGAATAAAAGGGGTGAGAGTGGACAGCCTTGTTTCTTCCTGACCTTAGGGGAAAGGCTCTCAGTTTTTCTCCATTGAGGATGATGTTAGCTGTTACTATGATGAGGTATGTTCCCTTTAAACCTACCTTGTTGAAGGTTTTTATCATGAATGGATGTTGTACTTTGTCAAATGCTTTTTCTGCATCTATTGAAATGATCATATAGTTCTTATGCTTTCCCTTATTGATGTGCTGTATCACGTTGATTGATTTGCAAATATTGAACCACCCTTGCAACTCAGGAATAAATTTCACTTCATTGTAGTGAATGATTTCTTAAATGTAGTTTTGAATTTGGTTTCCTAATATTTTGTTGAGGAGTTTTACATGTATATTCATCAGAAATATTAGTTTGTAGTTCTCTTTTTTTTATGGTATGTTTATCTGGTTTTGGTATCAGGGTAATGCTGGCATCATAGAATTAAATGGGAATTTTGCCTTCATTTTCTATTTTTTTAGAATAGTTTGACAAGAATAGGTATTAACTCTTCTGTAAAATTTTTTAATGTTTATTTTTGAGAGAGAGAGAACGCACATGAATGGGAGGGGGGGCAGAGAGAGAGGGAAACACAGAATCCGAAGCAGGCTCCAGGCTCTGAGCTGTCAGTACAGAGCCCAACGTGGGGCTTGAACTCACAAACCGGGAGATGGTGACTGGAGCTGAAGTCGGACACATAACATACTGAGCCACCCAGGCACTCTAGGTACTAACTCTTCTTTAAATGTCTGGTAGAATTCCCCTGGGAAGCCGTCTGGCTTTGGACTTTTGTTTGTTGGGAGATATGTGGTTACTGATTCAATTTTTTTGCTGGTAATTTGTCTGTTGAAATTTTCTATTTTCTCTTGTTTCAGTTTTGGTAACTTATATGTTTCTAGGAATTAATCCATTTCTTCTAGGTTGTCCAATTTGTTGGCATATAGTTTTTTATAATATGTTACAATTATTTGTATTTCTCTGGTGTTTGTTATTTCTCCTCATTTGTGATTTTATTTACTTGCATCCTTTCTCTCTCTTTTTTTTTTTTTTTTGATAAATCTGGCTAGAGGTTTATCAATTTTACTGATTTTTTTTTCAAAGAACCATTTCCTGGTTTCACTGATCTGTTCTATTGTTGTTTTAGTTTCTGTATCATTAATTGCTGCTCTAAGATTTATTATTTCCTTCCTTCTTCTGATTTTACGTTTTGTTTGTTGTTATTCTAGCTCATTTAGGTGTAAGCTTAGGTTGTTTATTTGAGATTTTTCTTGCTCTTAAGGTAAGCATGCTTTGCTATATATTTACATCCTAGGACTACTTTTGCTGCATCCCAAAGTTTTTTGGAATGTTGTGTTTTCATTTTCATTTGTTTCCATGTACTTTTAATTTCTTTTTTGATTTCCTGGTTGACCTATTTTTTATTTAGTAGCATGTTATTTAACCTCCACGTATTTGTGGTCTTTCCAGATTTTTTCTTGTGGTCCATTTCTAGAGTTACAGCGTTGTGGTCAGAAAGGATGCATTGTATGACTTCAATCTTTGTAAATTTAAGAGGCTTGTTTTGTGGCCTAATACGTGATCTGTTCTGAAGAGTGTTCCATGTGCACTTGAAAAGAATGTGTATTCTACTGTTTTAGTATGGAATATTCTGAACTTATCTGTTAAATCCATCTGGCCCAGGGTGTCATTCAAAGCCATTGTTTCCTTGTTGATTTTCTGCTTAGGTGATTTGTCCATTGATGTAAGTGGGGTATTAAAGTTCCCTAATATTATTATATTACTATTGATTATTTATGTTTGTTATTAACTGTTTTATGTATTTGGGTACTTTCATGTTGGGTACATAAATATTTACAAATGTTATATATTCTTGTTGGATTGTCCCCTTTATGATTATATAGAGTCCTTTTTTGCCTCTTGTTGGAGTCATTGTTTTAAAGTCTATTTTTCCAATATAGGTATTGCTGCCCTGGCTTTCCTTTGATATCCAATTGGTGATAGATTTTTCTCCATCCCTTTACTTTTTTTTTTTCCTAAAGTTTTTTTTTGTTGTTAATTTTATTTTTTTTAATTTACATTCAAATTAGTTAGCATATAGTGCAACAATGATTTCAGGAGTAGATTCCTTAATGCCCCTTACTCATTTAGCCCATCCCCTCTCCCACACCCTTTCCAGTAAACCTCTGTTTGTTCTTCATATTTAAGAGTCTCTTATGGTTTGTCCCCCTCCCTGTTTTTGTATTATTCTTGCTTCCCTTCCCTTATGTTCATCTGTTTTGTCTCTTAAAGTTCTCATATGAGTGAAGTCATATGATATTTGTCTATCTCTGAATGACTAATTTTGCTTGGCATAATACCCTCCAGTTCCATCCACGTAGTTGCAAATGACAAGGTTTCATTCTTTTTCATTGCTGAGTAATACTCCATTGTATATATGTACCGCTTCTTCTTTATCCATTCATCCATCGATGGACATTTGGGCTCTTTCCATACTTTGGCTATTGTTGATAGTGCTGCTATAAACATTGGGGTGCATGTGTCCCTTCGAAACAGCACACCTGTATCCCTTGGATAAATACCTAGTAGTGCAATTGCTGAGTCATAGGGTAGTTCTATTTTTAATTTTTTGAGGAATCTCCATACCGTTTTCCTGAGTGGCCGCACCAGCTTGCATTCCCACCAACAATGCAAAAGAGATCCTCTTTCTCCGCATCCTCGCCAACATCTGTTCTTGCCTGAGTTGTTAATGTTAGCCATTCTGACAGGTGTGAGGTGGTATCTCACTGTGGTTTTGATTTGTATTTCCCTGATGATGAGTGATGTTGAGCATTTTTTCATGTGTCGGTTGGCCATCTGGATGTCTTCTTTTTTTTTTTTTTCAACGTTTATTTTATTTTTTGGGACAGAGAGAGACAGAACATGAATGGGGGAGGGACAGAGAGAGAGGGAGACACAGAATCGGAAACAGGCTCCAGGCTCTGAGCCATCAGCCCAGAGCCTGACGTGGGGCTCGAACTCACGGACCATGAGATCGTGACCTGGCTGAAGTCAGACGCTTAACCGACTGCGCCACCCAGGCGCCCCTGGATGTCTTCTTTGGAGAAGTGTCTGTTCATGTCTTTTGCCCATTTCTTCACTGGATTATTTGTTTTTTGGGTGTTGAGTTTGATAAGTTCTTTATGGATTTTGGATACTAACCCTTTATCTGATATGTCATTTGCAAATATCTTCTCCCATTCTGTCGGTTGCCTTTAGTTTTACTGATTGTTTCCTTCACTGTGCAGAAGCTTTTTATTTTGATGAGGTCCCAATAGTTCATTTTTGCTTTTGTTTCCCTTGCCTCTGGAGACATGTTGAGTAAGAAGTTGCTGCGGCCAAGATCAAAGAGGTTTTTGCCTGCTTTCTCCTCGAGGATTTTGATGGCTTCCTGTCTTACATTTAGGTCTTTCATCCATTTTGAGTTTATTTTTGTGCATGGTGTAAGAAAGTGGTCCAGGTTCATTCTTCTGCATGTCGCTGTCCAGGTTTCCCAGCACCACCTGCTGAAGAGACTGTCTTTATTCCATTGGATATTCTTTCCTGCTTTGCCAAAGATTAGTCGGTCATACATTTGTGGGTCTATTCTGTTCCGTTGATCCGAGTGCCTGTGTTTGTGCCAGTACTATACTGTATTGATGATTACAGATTTGTAGTGTAGCTTGAAGTCCAGGATTGTGATGCCTCTGGCTTTCGTTTTCTTTTTCAAGATTGCTTTGGCTATTTGGGGTCTTTTCTGGTTCCATACAAATTTTAGGATTACTTGTTCTAGCTCTGTGAAGAATGCTGGTGTTATTTTGATAGGGATTGCATTGAATATGTAGATTGCTTTGGGTAGTATTGGCATTTTAACAGTATTTGTTCTTCCTATCCAGGAGCATGGAATCTTTTTTCATTTTGTTGTGTTTCTTTCATAAGCTTTCTTTCATAAGCTTTCTATAGTTTTCAGTGTATAGATTTTTCACCTCTTTGGTTAGATTTATTCCTAGGTATTTTATGATTTTTGGTGCAATTGTAAATGGGATCGATTCCTTGATTTCTCTTTCTGTTGCTTCATTGTTGGTGTATAGGAATGCAACTGATTTCTGTGCATTGATTTTATATCCTGTGACTTTGCTGAATTCATGGATCAGTTCTAGCAGTTTTTTGGTGGAATCTTTTGGGTTTTCCATATAGAGTATCATGTCATCTGCGAAGAGTGAAAGTTTGATCTCCTCCTGGGCGATTTGGATGCCTTTTATTTCTTCGTGTTGTCTGATTGGAGAGGCTAAGACTTCCAATACTATGTTGAATAAAGATATTTAGTCAGTTAAGGTAAAGTCTTATTTGAGCATCTACATGTAATGTGGTCTTAGGAAAAAAAGTGTCATAAAATCTCAAAAATCATAATTCTTACAACTTTGTTGACTTTATCCTCTTGATCAGTAAAAACTTCATGTTACTAATTCCACCCAAACTGAGAAGTCCTTTTGGCATGTTAAGCACTTCTTATTATTGACTTAACTTTCTAATTAAAAATGCACAGTTTTAGGATAAAAACGTAACTCTTCATTTCAAAGCTCCTCAGTAACAGAATGGTCCTAAATCGTACTACGTATTTACTTGAATAATGAGCCAACAACACAAAAATGGGCAGTTTTGTAATCAAGATATTCTTCTGATAGAGTATGAAATTAGATACAAATGCCTTTTAAAACACTATCTCTCTCACAATATATTAGTTTCTCATTTTTTTTTCATTTGCCCATATAACTATATAAGATCTGAGTATTAAAACTATGCAACATGACTTATCAAGAAAATATTAAGAATCAGGTAAAGATGACAAATTGAGCACAGCCTTATCTTCTCTTCCTCTCAAGACTTTATTAAAATCATACAGTTGAGATAAATGGATAAAGAAATTGTGGTTTATATACACAATGGAGTACTACGTGGCAATGAGAAAGAATGAAATATGGCCCTTTGTAGCAACGTGGATGGAACTGGAGATTGTTATGCTAAGTGAAATAAGCCATACAGAGAAAGACAGATACCATGTGGTTTCCTCTTATGTGGATCCTGAGAAATAACAGAAACCCATGGGGGAGGGGAAGGAAAAAAAAAAGAGGTGAGAGTGGAAGAGAGCCAAAGCATAAGAGAACAAACTGAGGGTTGATGGGGGGTGGGAGGGAGGGGAGGGTGGGTGATGGGTATTGAGGAGGGCACCTTATGGGATGAGCACTGGGTGTTGTATGGAAACCAATTTGACAATAAACTTCATATATTGAAAAATAAATAAATAAATAAATAAATAAATAAAATCATATAGTTGAGCAAACAAGTCACACTCCTTAAATGATCAGAGAGCAAACACACCAAACCTGGAACAGTGTTTATAGGGGAAATGCTCAGAGACAGGAGTAGGTTCACAATCCTCAGTTGCCCTTTGCATAACTAAAAATATAATCCATTAACTATGTGGTATATGTAAATGTTCAAACTAAATAATGCAGAAAAAATTGTAATGAGTTACCCATGTATCTATATTATATCTGTTTATTTAAATTTTTAATTAAAAAAGAGTAAATGTCAGTTTTGGAAAAGCTAAGATTAAAATATAAAATGACCCACATAAATTTTCTTTGAAAAATTGTTACCGGGGCGCCTGGGTGGCTCGGTCGGTTGAGTGTCCGACTTCGGCTCAGGTCACGATCTCACGGTTCGTGGGTTCGAGCCCCGCGTCGGGCTCTGGACTGACAGCTCAGAGCCTGGAGCCTGTTTCAGATTCTGTGTCTCCCTCTCTCTCTGCCCCTCCCCCGTTCATGCTCTGTCTCTCTCTGTCTCAAAAATAAATAAAAACGTTAAAAAAAAATTAAAAAAACATTGCTACCATAATTCCAATTCATAAGATTTGATTTTTCCCAAGAGGGTACCAAGTCGAATCATGACAAATCTATTTAAAAGTATCAAAGCTGTTTGAATGTGCCATTTCAAATATAATATATCTAAGACAGAATTCTGGATTCTTCAAAATGTAACCTCCATTCCTCGATCTCCTATTCTCCTATTCTTAGATCATATCCAGATCCCGCCACAATGCCTTCATTCCACATCAAAGAGGCTGTTCTCTGCTCAGAGAGGGACCACAACGAGGACTTCTGGTGGTATGTATTCCCTTCTATTGATCAAAATAATTCAATTCTGGCCCTAAAAGGTACTTGCCACTCAACAAAATAAGAACTGGACTTACCTTTCTTGGGAAATACATAACTAGACACGCTTTCCTTAGAAAAGAGTTTAACAGCTTTTGTTACTGTTTCATGTTCCCCATAAATACCCCACTAGTGGCCTCTCTACCATTCCAAGGGTCGTATTCCTTCCTATCATATTTACTTTTTTTCCTGAGAGGCATTTTGGAAAACAGGACTTTCTCCATATTAGTACATTGCTATTGATTACTTAGGAACACTTGTAAGTAAACATTCTGGGCAGCTATATGTGTGGTAGCCAGAACCTAAATTTGGTTCTGGTCTTAAGAGATAAAAAAATAAAATAAAATAAAGAAAGCCCCAGCCCAATCCTTGAAGAACTCATAGGTTCCCATTCCATAAAAAGATTGCACCTGGACCATTCAGAGGGAGATAGATTTTCAGAAAACCCTTAACTTCCACCAGAGAATTTATTTTAATGTCTCATAACAACCACACTGAGATTATTTTTATTATACCTAGCTTAAACTCTTCCAGGTGCAAGAACTCTTTCAGTTTCTTCTATCCTCTATGTAATACCTGCTTACAGAATTGAGACCTTATTAAATAACATTTTCCATTTCTCTTTTTCAGGCCAACCAATTAAATAAATTAGAATTCACTTAACCTTTGTTCAAATATTAAATCCACATTTTAATTAATTCAAATTAACTTTCTTAATTTTTTTTAATATGAAACTAAGAACCACATGAAGATGCAGCTCCTGACTGGTCAGAATCGGTGTATAGGTGGGACTGAGAGATTAACAATCATTTTACATGTTCTAAATCTGGAAATGAGAGTTGAAGAATCTGCTATTGTTGGGAATTCAAATCAAATATATAAAAATTGACTGAGTACTTATCCAGGACAAGGTTCCAGGAAGGACAAATACAAAGAAATAAAAGACTCAAAAACATACCTCCTAAAAAAGTGAATAATCTAGCAGAAGAAAATAATATGAAGTATTTTATCTATTACATTAAAAGACAACACAAGATTAAAATAATTAATCAAAACAATAAAAAAGATACTATTTCTTGCTTATTGTATTGTCAAAGATTTAAGAGAATGATAAGAGTGTGGGCATAAATAAGAAAGTCAAGAGTGTAGAGAAACAGATACTAAGACACATTTGGTGTAAATACAAATTGGGAAAACAACTCTCAAGGGCAACTTGGCAACACATACCAAATCTTTTTAAAAATACACACTTTTGATCAGAAATTGCATATCTAGGGATTTGTCCCAAGGAAATAAGCAGTTGAGTATTTAAAGATGCATATACGAGAAGCAAGCAACATGTTTTATAACCATGAAAACTTACAAATAATCTAAATGTCCTACAACATGGAACTCTTTGAAAAAACACCTACGATAAATATACGGACATTAAGGGGGTGCCTGGGTGGCTCAAGTCAGTGTCCAACTTCGGCTCAAGTCACAATCTAATGGTTTTTGAGTTCCAGACCCACATCGGGTTCTGGGCTAACAGCTCAGAGCCTGGAGCCTGCTTCAGATTCTGTGTCTCCCTCTCTCTCTGCCCCTTCCCCACTCATGGACATTAAAATGATGATGCAGCTGGCTATACATATATATGTCAACATGGAAATATCTTAAAGATAGAATTAAAGGGAAAAATCAGTGTTTTAAAAAATATGTAATATTTCTATAAGTAACATGTATCACTGTTTTTATTTTATTTTTTTTAATTTTTTAACATTTTTTATTCATTTTTGAGAGATAGAGAGCACGAGTTGGGGAGGAGTAGAGAGAGAGGGAGACACAGAATCCGAAGCAGGCTCCAGCACAGATCCTGAGGTGGGGCTCGAACTCACAAGTCATGAGATCATGACCTGAGACGGAGTCAGATGCTTAACTGACTGAGCCACCCAGGTGCCCCCATGTATCACTGTTTTTAAAGACAATGTCCCCACACATTCTGATATACAATGTCTAGAGCAAAGTCTACAAATGTGAACTTCTAACATGCTCCCCCTCAACCTACACATATACACATGCACATGTTCACCTGGGTAATCCTGGTGCAAGTGTTCTGCAGGGTGCCTTTTGAGAAATAGCTGATGTTGAATTAGGAAGAATGAGAGACAAAGAATAGGAAATTAAAATGTAATACATCAACTCAATGGACTATTATGCAGCCATTAAAATAATAACCACAATGACAGAAATAGAGTACATGACATAATTTTAAATTACATTAATCAATATCAAAAAAATCTAGTGCAAAAATGGGCAAAGGATGGGGCACCTGGGTGGCTCAGTCGGTTACGTGTCCAACTTCAGCTCAGGTCATGATCTCACAGTGAGTTCGAGCCTCATGTCGGGCTCTGTACTGACAGCTCAGAGTCTGGAGCCTGCTTCAGATTCTGGGTCTCCTTTTCTCTCTGCTCCTCCCCCATTCATGCTCTATCTCTCTTTGTCTCTCAAAAATGAATAAACATTAAAAAAAGTTTTTTTTTTTTTAATGGGCAAAGGAATTTGTAACATTGATGAGCCTTGAGGGCATTATAGTCAGTGAGATAAGTCAGAGAAAGACATACTGTATTATATCAATAATATGTGAAATCTAAAAAACACCAAACTTATTAAAACAAAGTGTAGAGGGGCGCCTGGGTGTCTCAATCAGTTAAGTGTTGGACTTTGGCTCAGGTCATGATCTTGCGGTTCATGAGTTCAAGCCCTGCGTCAGGCTGGTGCTGATTGCTCAGAGCCTGCTTCAGACTCTGTGTATCCATCTCTCTCTCGGCCCCTTCCCCACTCATGCTCTGTCTCTCTCTCTCCCTCTCTCAAAAATAAACATTTAAAAAAATCTTAATAAAGAAAAAGTGTAGAATGGTGGTTACCAGGGGCTGGGTGGGGGAGACTGGGGAAATGTTTAAAGCTACAAACTTGCAACTAGTAGATAAATAATTCCTGAAGATCCCACGCACAGCATGGTGATTATAGGCAACTGTACTATATTATAGATTTCAAAGTTTGTAAGAGACTAGATATTAATTGTTCTCACCATAAACAAGGTTGTAACACAATGGAGGTGTTAGCTATGCTATGATGCTAATTATACTACAATATATGAATTCATCAAATCAACATGTTGTACATCTTAAACCTACACAGTACTATATTTCAATTAAAACTCAATTTTTAAAAAGTAGGCAAATGACTTGAAAGAAGTTTCTCCAAAGAAGACACACAGATGGCCAAGAAGCACTTGGAAAGAGCTCAACATCATTAGTCACTAGGGAAATACAAATCAAAATCATAATGAGATACCACTTCACATTTACTAAAATGGCTATAATTTATAAAAATGGAAAATAAGTGTTGGCGAGAAAGTAGAGAAATTGAAACCCTCATACCTTGCCGATGTGAGTATAAAAAGGTGCAGCTGCTACGGAAAACTGTGGCTGTTCCTTAAAATGCAAAACATTACCATATGATCCACAATTCCACTCCTAGGTATATACCCAAGAGAAATGAAAACAGATGTTCAAAGACTTGTATGTAAGAGTTCATAGCAGCATTACTCATAATAACAGCCAAAACAACACAGTGATAAGTGGATAAACAAGATGTACTATGCCTATACAATGGCATATGATTCAACCATAAAAAGAAATCAAACACTTGTACATCAACGTTCACAGCAGTATTATTCACAACCAAAAAATAGAAACAACCTAAGTGTCCATGATTAGACAAAAAGATAACCAAAATATGGTGTACACATACAGTGGAATATTATTCAGCCAAAAAAGAAACGAAATTCTGGTACACACTGCAACATGGATAAACTTTAGAAACATGCTAAGTGAAATAAGTCAGACACAAAACGATAAATACTTTAAGATTCTACTAATATAAGTTACCTATGTAGACAGAAAGTATAGACAAATAATGGGCAGGGGCTGGGGGGAGGAATGAGGATTATTATCTAATTGATGTAGACTTTCTGTTTGACATGATGAAAAAGTTCTATCAATGGACAGTGATGATCGCTGTACAACTTTGCAAATATACTTAATGACCCTGAATTGTACACTCAGAAATAGTTAAAATGGTATGTTGTTGTATGTATTTTTAAAATTTATTTATTTACCTTGAGAAGGGGCAGGGGCAGAAAGACAAAGGGAGAGGGAGAGAGAATCCCAAGCAGGCTCTGACTGTCAGCAGAGCCCAAGGCAGTGGTGATCCCACAAACCACGAGATCATGACCTGAGCCAAGATCAATAGTTGGGTGCTTAGCCAACAGAGCCACTCAGGTGCCTCTGTTATGTATATTTTATCACAATTTTTACACGTTCAAAACAGTAAAACATTGTCAAATAATGTACATAAAATAAATGACGTAGTGATATATGCTATAATATCACTTGAATTTTGAAAACATTATGCTAAGTGAAAGAAGCTGGCACAAAAACACACATATCATATGATTCCATTTATATGAAATGTACAGAACAGGCAAATCTATAAAGACAGAAAGCAGATTAATGACTGCTTATTTGGAGCTGGGGAGAGTGGAGAACTGGGGGGTGATTGCTTATTGGGCACAGTGTTTCCTTTTAGAATAAAACTATTCTGTAATATATAGTGGTGACGGTGACACATCATGAATGTACTGGAAGCTCCTGAAGTACACATTTTAATGGTTAAACTGGTGAATTTTAAGTTATGTGAATTTACTTCAAGAAAACAAAAGCAGAAAAATTGTCATGTACACAACTAAAACTATGTAAAATAAATATGCAAGGGAAATGACAAAGTTGAAATGCCAAAAAATGAAAATAAAAAGCCTTAGGTGGGTTAAACTGACTTTCTTTTTATTTTTTCAAAATTTTAATTTACATGTTTATATTGTTTTCATAACAAAAAGAATTATAATGTACCTACTACCTGTATATACATATATACACACATATATACATACACATATACATATATATATATATATATATATATATATATATGTATTTACTTATTTATAATCAAGTATCTACTATAGCACTGTACTAGGAATTTTCATGAATCATGAGTGCTTTCCTACATGCTGGGTAAATAGGAAACATTTGGTAGAAATGTGGAAGTGAGGGGCACCTGGGTGGCTCAGTCGGTTGAGCGTCCGACTTCAGCTCAGGTCACGATCTCACGGTTCGTGAGTTCGAGCCCCGCGTCAGGCTCTGGGCTGATGGCTCAGAGCCTGGAGCCTGCTTCTGATTCTGTGTCTCCCTGTCTCTCTGCCCCTCCCCCATTCATGCTCTGTCTCTCTCTGTCTCAAAAATAAATAAACATTAAAAAAAAATTAAAAAAAAAAAAAGAAATGTGGAAGTGAGGAAAGGAATCTAGTTATAGGGAAAATACTGAATGCATTAGTTATATATTGCTATTTTACAAACTACCCCAAAACAGGGCAGCTTTAAACAACCAATCTTTAGGAGACATCTTTGTATATGTAAAGAATGAGCATAGAGGGGCGCCTGGGTGGCGCAGTCGGTTAAGCGTCCGACTTCAGCCAGGTCACGATCTCGCGGTCCGTGAGTTCGAGCCCCGCGTCAGGCTCTGGGCTGATGGCTCAGAGCCTGGAGCCTGTTTCCGATTCTGTGTCTCCCTCTCTCTCTGGCCCTCCCCCGTTCATGCTATGTCTCTCTCTGTCCCAAAAAAAAAAAAAATAAAAATAAAATAAAAAAAAAAAAAAAAAAAAAAAGAATGAGCATAGATAAGCTCTCTAAACTCAAGACTTGATTTACCTATATAATTTAATAGCTCCAAAGAGAAATCAGAATTAGTAAGAGCATTCTTTTGTAAATATATAGGACAGTGTTACAGTTATAATTCCTTAAAGTTATATGAAAACTGGCCTGTGGATCTAGGTGTTCCCCAGTCAGTCATCACCATGATACACTGATTATAGCTGTATTTTGATATAATCATTAAAATTGTTTCTATGACCTCTGTCCTTAATTTCAGTTGCCGGTATAAAAAAATACTTAGAAACCCCCTACCATCAATTCTACATATAGAGCCAGTACAGAGAGTTTCAATCCACTTCTTGTGAATCCAATTCTTGTAAATAAGCTGAATGTAACACTTCACTCTTAACAAATTTATTCTGCCCTTTGATACTTAACTGGGATGAAAACTAAATTAAGGTTTCTTTGGTAGGTCCAGTTCTTTGCTATCCCAAAGTCAATGGTACTACCTTAGAGAACCTAAGGTTGAATAGCACACTGGCATCACATCCTTTTTTTTTTTTTTTTTTTTAAATTTTTTTTTTAATGTTTTTTATTTATTTTTGGGACAGAGAGAGACAGAGCATGAACGGGCGGGAGAGGGGCAGAGAGAGAGGGAGACACAGAATCCGAAACAGGCTCCAGGCTCCGAGCCATCAGCCCAGAGCCTGACGCGGGGCTCGAACTCACGGACCGCGAGATCGTGACCTGGCTGAAGTCGGACGCTTAACCGACTGCGCCACCCAGGCGCCCCCTTTTTCATCACATCCTTTAAGAAAAAAAGATTCAGGATTGGAGGGGAAGATGGCACTGGAGTAGGATAACCCTAGCTCACCTCATCCCGTGAACACAACTAGATAACTATCAAATCATCCTAAGTACCCCAGAAATTGATCTGAATATCGGCAGAACAAACTCCACAACTAAAGGTAGAGAAGAGGTCACGTCGAAGAAGGTAGGAAGTGTGGAGACATGGCCTTGGAGAGAAAAGGACTGTGGCTACTGCAGTGGGGAGGGAGCCACAGTCAAGAAAAAGGCAAGACACAAACTAGCACACAGAAGAACACATGGAGGAAAGGATTCCCCACAGCAATTGGCTTGGAAAGTGAGAGGGAGCAAATTTCATGAGTTCTTGCAACAAGCCAGGCTTAAAATCTGGAATTCTAAAGGTCAGTGGGCTTGGCTCTGGGAGAGCTCAGAAGATATTGATGCTACTTGTGGAGAAAAGTCAGGGCAAACAGCTCATGCACATACAGCATAAAAAAAGCAATCTGAACAGTGCCTGAGGCACACAGTGGGGAGGTTAGTTGCTCATCTTAGAGGGTGTCCCAGAGAGGCAGTGTTCACAGAGAGACCCCTGGGGTACCAGAGGAACTGGCAGATGCCATTTACCTCCCTCACCCCTCAGCATAAACACAGAACCACTTATGGGAACCAGCACAGCATCAACACTTACTACCTAACTTGCTTAGGTGCCAAGTCCCTTTACCCACACTCTGGCGGAACTAACCTTCCCAGTCATGCTTGCCACAGTCCCAGCATAGCAGGCCCCCTCCCCCAGAAGACCAACCCAAAACCCCTTCCAACACTGCGTCTCCTGATCCAGGAGTTTTGCAAGGCCTCAGTTCCAGTGGCAGCACTGACAGGTCTCATTTCACAAGCAGACCAGAGCACGCCTAGTTAAAACTCATCAAATTCAGGCCAGGACCAAACACTGCCCAGAAAAAGAGAGACTCTGCAGATTACTGGCCTAAAGGATAAAGTGGCCAGGGGACAACAGCAGAGCACACACAACACACATTACAGACATTCCCAGAAGTGCCAGATCCTAGAAAACAGGGACAATACACTGCAGGGCATTATAGTGCCTTTTTTTGTTTGTTTATTTGGAGAGATGGAGAGAAAGAGTGAGAGAGCAGGAGAGGTGTAGAGAGAGGGAGAGAGGGAGGATCCCAAGCAGGCTCTTCACTGTCAGCGTAGAGCCGAATGTGGGGCTTTATCCCATGAATAGTGAGACCATGACCTGAGCCAAAACCAAGAGTCAGATGCTTAACCAACTGAGCCACCCAGGTGCCCCAGAACCTTTTCTTCATAAAGCCATTACCCTCAAGAAACAGGAGATATAATTGACTTTCTAACACACAGAAATAGCCACAGACACTTAGACAAAATGAGAAGACAGAGGAATTTATCCCAAATGAAAGAACAGGAAAAGGCCATAGCTGAGATCTAAGCAAAATAGATATAAAGAACACGCCTGATGGATAATTTTTAGCAATGATCATAAGGATACTTACTGGACTTGAGAAAAAAGTGGAGGACATCAGTGAGACCATTAACACAGAAATAAGGAATAACATAGCAGAGATAAAGGGCTCAACAAACAAAATGAGAAACACATTTGATGGAATGAAAAGCAGGCTAGAAGAAGAAATGAATTAATGACCCAAAAGACAAAGTAATGGAAAGTAATAAAGCTAAAAAAAAAAAAGAAAAAAAAATCATGCAAAACTAGAATAGACTTAGGGAACTCAGCGACTCCATCAAATATAATAACATTCATATTATAGGAATCCCAAAAGAAAGAGAGTGAAAGGGGGGCAAAGAATTTATTTGAAGAAATAATAGCAGAAAACTTCCCTAATCTGTCAAAGGAAACAGATATCCAAATGCAGGAGGCACAGATACCCCCCCCCCAAAAAAAAAATCAACAAAAGCAAATCCACACCAGGATATATTGTAATTAAATGGCAAAATATAGTGATAAAAAAAAGGTATCAAAAGCAGTAAGACAAAAAGAGGACAGTTACATACAAAGGAAACCCTATAATGCTATCAGCGGAATTTTCAGTAGAACCTTTCTAGACAGAAATAAGATAATATATACAAAGTTCTGAATCAGAAAAACCTGCAGCCAAGAATACTCTATCCAGCAAAGCTGTCATTAAGAATAGAAGGAGAGACACAGGGTTTCCCCAATAAACAAAAACTAAAGGAGTCTGTGACACTAAGCCAGCCCCTCAAGAATATTAAAGGGGACTCTTTTGAGTGGAAAGAAAAGACCAAAAATGACAATATGAAAGTAGTAAACACAAAAGCAGGAAAAATGAGTATTTCTGAAAAAATCAAAGAACTCTCAAAATAAAAGGATGTAAAAATTGACACCATACACATAAAACTTGGGGAGGAGAAGAGTGGGTTCAAACTTAAATGACCATCAAGTTAATGTGGACTACTATATGCAAAAGATCTTATATAAAAACCTAATGGTAATTAAAAAATGTAAAACCACTAATAAATGTGCAAAGAATAAAGAGAAAGAAATCCAACTATACCTATAAAGGAAAACAGCAAACCGTGAAAGAGAGAAAAACAAGAAAGGAGCAGAGAAAATCTTCAGAAATATACACAAAACAAATAATAAAATGGCAATAAATACATATCTATCAATAATTACTTAGAATATAAATGGACTAAATGCTCCAATCAAAAGACATAGAGTGACAGAATGGATAAAAAGCAAGACCCATCTATATGCTGCCTACAAGAGACTCATTTTAGACCTAACAACCCCTGAAGATTGAAAATGAGGGATGGATGACTGACAAATAGGTAAAGAGGATATATATACACACAATGGAATATTATTCAACAATCAAAAAGAAATCTTGCCATTTTCAACAACATGGATGGAACTAGAGTGTGTTATGCTAAGCAAACTAAGTCAGAGAAAGACAAATATATGATTCACTCATATATGGGATTTAATTTTAAAAAACAGATGAACATAGGGGAAGGGAAGCAAAAATAAGATAAAAACAGAGAGGGAGACAAACCATAAAAAACTCTTAAATACAAAGAACAACTGAGGGTTGCTGGCAGGATGCTAGGTGGGGCGATGGGCTAAATGGGTGATGGGCTTAAGGAGGTCACTTGCTGGATGAGCACCGGGTGTTATATGTGATTGATGGATCACTATATTCTATTCCCGAAATCATTACTACACTATATATTAAGTAACTTAGATTTAAATTAAAAAGGATAGGATAGAATACAAAAAATAAAAATAAAAAATAAATAAATTAATTAAATTAAATTAAAATAAAATAAAATCTGTACACTTTAAAAAAAGGGGGGGGGGAGCCAAGATGGCAGAACAGCATGGAGGTTTTTTGTGCATCTCACGAACATGAAATAGAGCCAGACCAACACTAAACCATCCTGCATACTTAGAAAACTGATTTGAGGATTAATACAACAATCTGCACAACCTTCACCACAGAATTTAACAGGTACACAGCATGGAGAGGTGAACTTGGGGAGAGAGAAGCCATGGAGGGGAGGGAGGTGCTGTTGTGTGCAGAGAGACAATGGAGACAGTGGGGACAATACGAAAAAGCACCCCTCCCCAAAAGCAGCTGGAGAGAAAGTGGAAAATTGGAAACAGCCACAAGGACTGAACTAAAAAGGGAGAAAGGAGAGGGTTTAAATTCCATTAAGACTGTAAACAGGGGGAGTGCAGCAAGTCTGCAACTCTACAGCTCGATACCTGGCAGTGCTCTGGTGGGGAGGTTCTTGGGCCACACAGGGAGAAGCAGTTCCACTGCTGGAAGGACATTTGGTAGAGGCTGAGAGGCAACCTGGGCCCAGCAGACCCCAGAGAATGGCCACATTTGCTGATGCTGGAACAAGGTCGTTAAGGGCAAAGCCTGGTGCCAGATGTGTGTTGTGATTTTCCATAATCCCTGACGCTGCTGCTACAGTATCTCACGAACTTTTTCTGGGGCAGGCTGGCACGTGGCCACAGTTGCTGGGCTTCAGCAGCAGCACGGTCCCATGAACTTTCCTGGGTGCGGCTGGCATTCAGCCATTGCTCAGTGACACCCTCTGCAGAGGGGCGGAACGGGTCAAAGCAGCAGTCCCTCAGAAGTAAGGGGCTGGAGAAAACAGCTGTATCTGAGATAAAACTCAGGAGAGAGGTACTACATGGGGCACAGTCACAGACAGTGTAAAAGCGGGGGAGTGGAAAAAAGCTGAAGACAAAGGACAGATGCGCAATTGCTGATGCGGGAGAACACAGTTCCAATACTAGAGACTGGGTAGCTGAGTGACACCATTTTCACTGCTCCTGTGCATGTGCATACACACCTCCAAGCGCCACAACAATCCACCCCAGTAGGCTAGCAGCGCCATCTAGTGGAGAACGGAGACTTTACACTAAGCCCCGCCCAACTGGGCCAACATCACTCTTCAAGAACAGAAGTCTCACTGCCTACTTAGTTTATAGACTATAAAGCACATCATAATCTAACTTCTAGGAGAAAATGAAGTAATTTCAGTCATATTTCAGACTGTTAGGTCCCTCTGTTCACTTTTCTTTTTTTTTCTTTTTTCTTTTTTCTCTTTTTCATTTCTTTTTCTTGAACACAGAAAGAAAAAATTCATTTTTATTTTCAATTTTTATTAAAATTTTTTTTAACTTTTTACATTTTTTACTTTTGTGTAATTTTTTTCAAATTATATTTTACTTCCATCATTTTATTTTAGACTAATTCACTGTATTCATTTTTTCAAATTTTCAAATGATTTCCTTTTTTTCTCTTTTTCATTTCTTTTTTTTCTTGAATACAGAAAGAGAAAAAACTCATCTTTATTTTTAATTTTTATTAAAAACATTTTTCTTTAATTTTTCTCTACTATGGTTTTACTTTTGTTTAAGTTTTTTCAAATTCTAGTTTACTTCCATCATTCATTTTAGTCTACTTCAGTGTGTTCATTTTTTCAAATTTTCAAATGATTTCCTTTTTTTTTCTTTGTTCCCTTTTTTCTCTACTCTATCAAACCACTTCCAATCAATACCCAGACCAAAACACACCTAGGATCTAGCATCATTTATTTGATTTTGTGTGTGTGTGTGTGTTTAATTTTTTTTAATTTCAATTTAATTTTAATTTTAATTTTAATTTTTTCTACCTCATTAATTCCATTTCTCCCTTCAAAACGACAAAACAAAGGAATTCACCCCAAAAGAAAGAGCAGGAAGAAATATTTAACCAACACAGATACAAGCAAGACGTCTGAACCAGAATTTAGAATCATGATAATAAGAATACTAGCTGCAGTCAAAAATAGATTAGAATCCCTTTCTGCAGAGATAAAAGAAGTAAAAACTAGTCAGGATGAAATAAAAAATTCTATAATTGAACTGCAATCATGAATAGATGCCACGGCAGCAAGGATGGATGAGGCAGAACAAAGCATCAGTGATACAGAGGACAAACTTATGGAGAATAATGAAGCAGAAAAAAGAGGGAGATTAGGGCAAAGAGGCACAATTTAAGAATTAGAGAAATCAGTGACTCATTAAAAAAGAACATCAGAAAAAAAAAAAAA
This sequence comes from Neofelis nebulosa, assembly GCF_028018385.1. Classification (NCBI taxonomy): domain Eukaryota; kingdom Metazoa; phylum Chordata; class Mammalia; order Carnivora; family Felidae; genus Neofelis; species Neofelis nebulosa. The sequence goes on along the minus strand of NC_080794.1, from coordinate 33,533,885 downwards.
AGAACAACATCAGATTCATAGGGGTCCCAGAAGAGGAAGAGAGAGATACAGGGGTAGAAGGGTTATGTGAGCAAATTATAGCGGAAAACTGTCCTAACCTGGGGAAAGACAGAGACAGCAAAATCCAAAAATCACAGAGGACTTTCATTAGATTCAACAAAGACTGACCATCAACAAGGCATATCATAATCAAATTCACAAAATACTCAGGCAAGGAGAGAATCATGAAAGCAGCAAGGGAAAAAAAAGCCCTTAACCTACACGGGAAGACAGATCAGGTTTGCAGCAGACCTATCCACAGAAACTTGGCAGGCAAGAAAGGAGTGGCAGGATATATTCAGTGTGCTGAATCAGAAAAATATGCAGCCAAGAATTCTTTATACAACAAGGCTGTCATTCAATATAGGAGAGATAAAAAGTTTCCGAGACAGACAAAAATTAAATGAGTTTGTGACCACTAAACCAGCCCTGCAAGAAATTTTAAGAGGACTCTCTGAGTGGAGAAAAGATGAAAATACAAACAAATACCAAAGGCAACAAAGATTAGAAAGGACCACTACAAACTCCAACTCTACAAGCAACATAATGGCAATAAATTCCTATTTTTCAGTACTCACTCTAAACGTCAATGGACTCAATGCTCCAGTCAAAAGACGAGGGTAACAGAATGGATAAGAAAACAAGATCCATCTATATGCTGTTTACAAGAGACCCACTTTAGACCTAAAGACAACTTCAGATTGAAAGTAAGGAGATGGATGGGGCACCTGGGTGGCTCAGTCGGTTGAGCATCCGACTTTGGCTCAGGTCATGATCTCACGGTTTGTGGGTTCGAGCCCCACATCAGGCTCTGTGCTGACCGCTTGCTCAGAACCTGGAGCCTGCTTCAGATTCTGTGTCTCCTTCTCTCTCTGCCCCTCCCCTGCTCATGCTTTGTCTCACTCTGTTTCTCAAAAATAAATCAATGTAAAAAAAATTAAAAAAAAAAAAGAAAGTAAGGAGATGGAGAACCATCTATCATGCTAATGTTCAACAAAAGAAAGCTGGAGTAGCCATACTTATATCAGACAATCTAGACTTTAAATTAAAGACTGTATCAAGAGATGCAGAAGGGCATTATATCGTAATTAAGGAGTCTATCCACCAAGACCTCACAATTGTGAACATTTATGCACCAAATGTGGAAGCGCCCAAAAATATATATCAATTAATCACAAACATAAAGAAACTCCTCAATACTAATACCATAATAGTAAGAGACTTCAACACCCCATTCACAACAATGGACAGATCATCTAATCAAAAAATCAACAAAGAAACAATGGCTTTGAATGACACACTGGACCAGATGCACTTAACAGATATATTCAGAACATTTCATCCTAAAGTAGCAGAATATACATTCTTCTCCACTGCACATGGAACATTCTCCAGAATAGACCACATACTGGGACACAAATCAGCTCTCAGCAAGTAGAAAGATATCGAGATCATACCATGCATATTTTCAGACCACAACACTATGAAACTCGAAATCCACCACAAGAAAAAATTTGGAAAGGTAACAAATACTTGGAAACTGAAGAACATCCTACTAAGAATAAATGGGCTAACAAAGAAGTTAAAGAGGAAATTAAAAAGTATATGGCACCAAGTGAAAATGATAACACCACAACCCAAAAGCTCTGGGATGCAGCAAAGGCAGTCATAAGAGGAAAGTATATAGTAATCCAGGCCTTCCTAAAGAAGGAAGAAAGATCTCAGATACACAACCTAACCTTATGCCTTAAGAAGCTGGAAAAAGAACAGCACATAAAACCCAAAACCAGCAGAAGACAGGAAATAATAAATATTAGAGCAGAAATTAATGCCATCAAAACCAAAAAAACAGTAGAACACATCAATGAAACCAGAAGCTGGTTCTTTGAAAGAATTAACAAAATTGATAAACCACTAGCCAGTTTGATCAAAAAGAAACAGGAAAGGACCCAAATAAATAAAATCAAGAATGAAAGAGTAGAGATAACAACCAACACAGCAGAAATAAAAACAATAATAAGAGATTATTATGAGCAATTCTATGCCAATAAAATGGGCAATCTGGAAGAAATGGACAAATTCCTAGAAACATATACACTACCAAAACTGAAACAGGAAGAAATAGAAAATTTAAACAGAACCATAACCAGTGAAGAAATCAAATCAGTAAGTAAAAATCTGCCAAAAAACAAGAGCACAGGGCCAGATGGCTTTCCAGGGGAATTGTACCAAACATTTAAGGAAGAGTTAACATCTATTCTCAAAACACAGAAATGGAAGGGAAACTTCCAAACTCTTTCTATGAAGCCAGCATTACCTTGATTCCAAAACCAGACAGAGATCCCACTAAAAAGGAGAACTATAGACCAATTTCCCTGATGAACATGGATGCAAAAATCCTCAACAAGATATTAGCCAACTGGCTCCAACAATACATTAAAAACATTATTCACCACAACCAAGCGGGATTTATACCTGGGATGCAAGGCTGGTTCAATATCCATAAAACAATTAACATGATTCATCACATCAATAAAAGAAAGGAGAAGAACCATATGATCCTCTTAATAGATGCAGAGAAAGCATTTGACAAAATACAGCATCCTTTCTTTATAAAAAGCCTCAAGAAAGCAGGGATAGAAGAATCATACCTCAAGATCATAAAAGCCATATATAAACAACCCAACACTAATATCATCCTCAGTAGGGAAAAACTGAGAGCTTTTCCCCTAAGGTCAGGAACAAGACAGGGATGTCCACTCTTGCCACTGTTATTCAACACAGTATTGGAAGTCTTAGCCTCTCCAATCAGACAACACGAAGAAATAAAAGGCATCCAAATTGGCCAGGAGGTCAAACTTTCACTCTTCGCAGATGACATGATACTCTATATGGAAAACTCTACAGATAACACCAAAAAAAACTGCTAGAACTGATCCATGAACTTAGCAAAGATGCAGGATATAAAATCAACGCACAGAAATCAGCTGCATTCTTACACACCAACAGTGAAGCAACAGAAAGAGAAATCAAGGAATCGATCCCATTTACAATTGCACCAAAAATCATAAAATACCTAGGAATAAATCTAACCAAAGAGGTGAAAAATCTATACACTGAAAACTATAGAAAGCTTATGAAAGAAAGCTTATGAAAGAAACACAACAAAATGAAAAAAGATTCCATGCTCCTGGATAGGAAGAACAAATACTGTTAAAATGACAATACTACCCAAAGCAATCTACATATTCAATGCAATCCCTATCAAAATAACACCAGCATTCTTCACAGAGCTAGAACAAGTAATCCTAAAATTTGTATGGAACCAGAAAAGACCCCAAATAGCCAAAGCAATCTTGAAAAAGAAAACGAAAGCCAGAGGCATCACAATCCTGGACTTCAAGCTACACTACAAATCTGTAATCATCAATACAGTATAGTACTGGCACAAACACAGGCACTCGGATCAATGGAACAGAATAGACCCACAAATGTATGGCCGACTAATCTTTGGCAAAGCAGGAAAGAATATCCAATGGAATAAAGACAGTCTCTTCAGCAGGTGGTGCTGGGAAACCTGGACAGCGACATGCAGAAGAATGAACCTGGACCACTTTCTTACACCATGCACAAAAATAAACTCAAAATGGATGAAAGACCTAAATGTAAGACAGGAAGCCATCAAAATCCTCGAGGAGAAAGCAGGCAAAAACCTCTTTGATCTTGGCCGCAGCAACTTCTTACTCAACATGTCTCCAGAGGCAAGGGAAACAAAAGCAAAAATGAACTATTGGGACCTCATCAAAATAAAAAGCTTCTGCACAGTGAAGGAAACAATCAGTAAAACTAAAGGCAACCGACAGAATGGGAGAAGATATTTGCAAATGACATCAGATAAAGGGTTAGTATCCAAAATCCATAAAGAACTTATCAAACTCAACACCCAAAAAACAAATAATCCAGTGAAGAAATGGGCAAAAGACATGAATAGACACTTCTCCAAAGAAGACATCCAGATGGCCAACCGACACATGAAAAAATGCTCAACATTACTCATCATCAGGGAAATACAAATCAAAACCACAGTGAGATACCACCTCACACCTGTCAGAATGGCTAACATTAACAACTCAGGCAAGAACAGATGTTGGTGAGGATGTGGAAAAAGAGGATCTCCTTTGCACTGCTGGTGGGAATGCAAGCTGGTGCGGCCACTCAGGAAAACGGTATGGAGATTCCTCAAAAAATTAAAAATAGAACTACCCTACGACCCAGCAATTGCACTACTAGGTATTTATCCAAGGGATACAGGTGTGCTGTTTCGAAGGGACACATGTACCCCAATGTTTATAGCAGCACTATCAACAATAGCCAAAGTATGGAAAGAGCCCAAATGTCCATCGATGGATGAATGGATAAAGAAGAAGTGGTACTGGGGCACCTGGGTGGCTCAGTTGGTTGAGCGTCCGACTTCAGCTCAGGTCACGATCTCGCGGTTTGTGAGTTCGAGTCCCGCGTCAGGCTCTGGGCTGATGGCTCAGAGCCTGGAGCCTGCTTCCGATTCTGTGTCTCCTTCTCTCTCTCCCCCTCCCCCATTCATGCTCTGTCTCTCTCTGTCTCAAAAATAAATAAACATTAAAAAAAAAAAAAAAAAAGAAGTGGTACATATATACAATGGAGTATTACTCAGCAATGAAAAAGAATGAAATCTTGCCATTTGCAACTACGTGGGTGGAACTAGAGGATATTATGCTAAGCGAAATTAGGCAGAGGAAGACTATCATATGACTTCATTCATAGGACTTTAAGACACAGAACAGATGAACATAAGGGAAGGGAAGCAAGAATAATACAAAAACAGGGAGGGGGACAAACCATAAGAGACTCTTAAATATGGAGAACAAACAGAGGGTTACTGGAGGGATTGTGGGAGGGGGGATGGGCTAAATGGGTAAGGAGCATCAAGGAATATTACACTGAAGTCATTGTTGCACTATATGCTAACTAATTTGGATGTAAATTAAAAAAATAAAATTAAAAAATAAAATAAGTGGCTAAATATATGCTCATATGCATGTTTTAATTTAAGCACATTTAGATAATTATTTTTTTGTTTTTGTTTTTTTGTTTTTGGTTTTTTTTAGATAATTATTTTATATAACATAGTACTTTTGTTTGATTTTTAAAATATAAGCTCAATGGTTGGTATAGAAATCTAAATAAGTTTCTTAAATTAAGCTTTATTTTTTATCTAATGATATAAACACTTGTTAAAAGCAAATTGGTATAAAAGGTATGTACTGCTATGTTTATTGCAGCATTATTTACAGTAGCCAAGTTATGGATGCAACCTAAGCGTCTATCAATATATGAATGGATAAAGAAGATGTGGTGTATAGGTACAATGGAATATTACTCAGCCATAAAAATGGATGAAATCTTGCTATTATGACAACATGATGAATTTAGAGGGATTATGCTAGGTGAAATAAGTCAGATGGGGAAAAACAAATACCATATGATTTCACTTATATGTAGAATCTAAAAACAAAACAAATGAGCAAACAATAACCAAGAAGAACAGACTCATAAAGAGCAAACTAGTGGTTACCAGAGGGGATGGGAGTAGAAGGATAGGTGAAATAGATGAAGATTAAGAGGTACAAACTTTCAGTTATAAATAAGTCACAGGGATGAAAAGTACAGTATAGGGAATATAGTCAATAATATTGTAATAGGTTTTTTTTTTTAATTTTTTTAACCAGCAAAATGGATTTATATGGGAATAGCAGAAAACTGCAATTTGGGACATGCAAGCTATAGCCAAACCGCAGGCAAGTCCATCAAAGGAAGGAGAGGAGTGTTATTTGGACAAGTTGGAAGGGGTTGTTTTGAACCAAAGTCCACTAGAGAAAACCAAGAGTTCAGGGTGTGAAAATGGTTTCTCATTTGCTGGGCTACTGGGTTAGTCAGTTTGTTGTAGGAGAAGCGGTGTCCATTTTTCCCTGTTAGGACCTGTAATCGTGATTCTTTGCTGTTGTGGATGCTTCTTTTGGGGTCTGTAAGTGATGATTCTTCTGTAATTGACTTCTGGTGGTGTAGAGCATGAAAGCTCCCTGTATTGTAAAAGTTTTGTATGGTGACAAATGGTAACTACACTTACCATGATGAGTATTTTGTAATGTATATAATTGTCGAATCACTATGTTGTACATCTGAAACTAATATATATATCAACCCTACTTCAATTAAAAAAAAGCAAACTAGTATGAAAGATTTTTAATGAAAAAAACATTCCCTATCTCATGCATCCCCTTCTCATATCTGACTTTCCAGATACGATAACCACCTTTCACTCGTATAGTTGTTTATTCTGGTATTTAATTTCAGCTTCCTAAATAGTATTGTTTAACTACTATTTCTTGAACTTTTAGCTTCAGAGTTTTATCTATTGATTTTTTACTCTATAGCCTTCAGCTTTTTAAAATCTTAACTTCTGAAATACATGACGATATTTGGTTCAAGCAATATTCAGTGTTCATATTACTATGATTATGTAGTTATTATTCAATCACATATTATATCATGGTTAAATTTCCTTTCTACTAGAACCTTTGTTTTCCCAGGCATTTATAATTATGTTGTTCTTTTTCATCTGCTTCATTTTCTATATGATTACCACTGGTTCATCCTTAAATTCTATGACAGAACTATTAATCTGTCATTATATTTAAACATGTCAGATAATAGATTTCTTTCCCTCTCTCTTGCCATCTATGCTTTCCCCCTCCCTTCCTCTCCCTTTGTTCTTTCCTCTTTCCCTCCATTTCTCCTTCCTACCTTTCTGCTTTCCTTCCCTGCTTTTATCCAGTATCCCTCCGAGAGCCTTCTGTCCTCTGCTCTATTCTGGACCAGTTGCTCTTAAACCTGCTGCTCACTTGTCATCCTGGGATCTCCCTTCAGTCCTCTCCTGTAATGTATTTTATTGTTTCCTGGATCACATCTTCCTCTTTCATTGTTTAGTTTCTCAGTATAAGGAGGCAGGTAGCAGTAGCTTCCTCAGAAAGGGTCAATGAGAGGGAAAATATATCTTTCAACTTTGCATGTGTGAAAATGTCTTTATTCTTTCATGTGTTTGACAGTGTGGCTGCATAAAAAATTGTAGTTTTTTTTTCTAAAGATTTTTAAAGTTTATTTTATTTATTTAGAGCGATAAATAGATAGAGAGCACAAGCAGAGGAGGGGCAGAGAGGAAGAGAGAATCCCAAGTGGGCTCCTCACAGTCAGCGCGGAGCCTGATGTAGGGCTCAAACTCACAAACTGCGAGATCATGACCTGAGACGAAACCAGAAGTCAGACGCTTAACCAGCTGAGGCCACCCAGGTGCCCCCTGAAATTGTAGGTTTAATCAGAGTTTAATAGGATGTCTTACCATACTTCTAAAAAAATTCTCAAGAAAAGGTCCAGTGAAGGCTTAACCTTGTATTTATTTTGAAAGATATAAATCATTTGAATCTGATCTAGGTAAAAGTAACCTGCTTACCTCTCTGATTTTTAGCCCTGATATTGTAAAATTTTACTCAGAAATTTCTGAGTTTTACCCTAGAATTATGGATAACATGTGTGAAATCTGACTGTGACTGTCCTTCCAAAAGAAAAGGGAGAATAAATGAAGATCCAAGTGGATGGGGGGATGCAATCAAATTAAATACTTTTGGAAGATTATCTTTCAGAGTTTTTTGCCCATTAGGTTTATACATACAAAATCCAACATCTTAAGGTTTTTTTTTTCTTTTAAAGAAAAAAATCTTTACAAGCAAGATTGTAAACAACAAGAATCTTAAGAGGACTTGAAAATGTGGAAGTTGTCTTGTAAAAAACCAGTGTTTTGTTTTGCTTTTATGTATTTTTTTAAATTGAGGTGAAATTGACATATCACAAAATTAACCATTTTAAAGTGGACATTTAGTACATATACTAAAGGAAGTGTTGTGCAGCCACTACTTCTATGTAGTTCCAAAGCATTTCATCACCCTAAAAGGATTGCCAAATCTTGATACTGATTCTTTTCTTAGAACATAAACTTGTACCTTGGCTTTCATATTTGGTCGTAATATATCAGTCACTTAGGAATAAGCCAAATTATTATATTCTGACCATTAGATTCCTTCAACGTTACCTTGTACATAATTTATAGTTTTCTTATCAGAAAATCACAAAAGGATATTAATGTGCTTTGTGTGTATGGTGTTCTTTGAATTGCAATGTAGAAGTTAAATTAGAACAGACAGTACTCAAAAAATTAGATTGTCTTTATTGTTTTTGCCTTAGAATATTTAGAAATGTACTGCTGCAGAACTTTGAAAATGCAGGCTAGAGAGTGGGCAAATCTCATCAACAAATGGTTCATTTAACAAATAAGTTAATAGGTCTATAAATGTTTCTGCTTTTTTTCACTAGCACATTGTGCTGCCATTTGTCACATGCTGTAGGATGATTATCTTGTCATTCTGTGATGGAGAATCTCTTTTGAACAGGGTTTAAGTGGGTGGGGTTTCATGGACAATAATTTCTGGTACCTTTAGAGAGGCAGTGAGAAAAAGGAAAGGAGTAGGAAAAGTGCCAGAGACTACTTTTATCTTTTCATTTCCTCCTAAAACTCTTCCTTTAAAAACTAGATTGCCTTCACATCCTGCTTGTCTTATTAACAACTCTTTGTTTGTTTTGTGAGATTTAGAGATTAAAAAGGAAGCTTCAAAGGAAGAAACATTTTCCCTGGAAGGCAGACTCTTGCCAGCTTTTGCCAGGTTAGTCATGGTTAGTAGGTAAGCCAGATTTGTTGTCTCATTCTGTCAGTCAATTATGCAGATGGCCTATCTTTTTTTGGTTTGTTTTAGTGTGGAATAAAATACCACATACCAGTAGGCAGACTTAACAAATCTAAGTAACTATGGAATAACTATAAGTTAGCACACAGCTGTAAATATTAGTAATTACAGTATAAATTAAATAGAAAATAACAATAAATAATAAAATAAAATAACAAAAAATAAGTCAAATTACATTAATTAAATGTATGCATATCCATACATACAATACACAATAATTAGATGTAATTATTTAGATCAGTGGTTCTCAGAGTTTGGTTCTCACACCAGCAGCGTTGGTATCACATGGGGGCCTGTTAGAACTACAGTATCTGTGTACTGAATTAGAAACTCTAGGCATGGGGCCCAGCAGCCCTCCAAGTGGTTCTGACTTAGTACCCAAATTTAGTTTGGAAACCACTATGTTAGGTACCGATAGGGTGTCCTCTAGTGTTTTTTGCCAAAATTGCATTTGACAGATTATTGGCCTAGAAATTCTGATGTAAAGGTAAAAATTAAAGAATATTGTTTTGTTTTTAAAACTTATCTTCTCTCAATATTTCTTTCAAGCCTTTTTCTATGCATACTTTTGAAAATTTTAGAAAATATCTATACAATTTTAAACTTTGGTCTTTTTTTGGACCTAACATTATGGAAAAAGGATTGTCCATGTTGTTAAAAATACTTAGCAAACATAAAATTGAAAGACTGCTTAATTTTTTAGAATTTCATCTTCTTATTTTCCACATTTATATTATGAAAATTTCTCTTTTTAGAAGCAAGGATGAGGGAACAGTTTTTTTGCCTTGTTATCGTTGTATATACTTAACTAATATCCTCTCATATTGCCAAAGAGGTATAGATGAATTTTGTAAAACTGTAAAGCAGGCAGTAGTGGGTGCTTAAACATGTTAATTTATTAGAATTTTGTATTTTTCATTTCATGCATCCTCATCATCTCCGTTTATTGCCCTCTGGGTGCTCTGTGTCTCATTCTCTGGTCTAGTCCTTTTTGACTCACTTCTTTCTTTAAATATTTTCAGTCTTTCACAGGTTCTATCTTGAAGTCTTTAAAGGCTGGAATTTGGAGACTCTGATAAGCAGTTGAAGAAGATATTTTGGGACTGATGAGCCCTTGCTTTTACTCTCAGGATACAGGTGCTTGTTTACTTGAGCTTAGTGGTTAATAGAGGATCTATAGAGTCAGATAAACCACATCTTCACTTACTAGACTTGTGTCTTTGGCAAATTCCTTTGAGCTTAGGTTTTCTCATCTAATAGTCTAATAGTATCTTATTTATAATGTGAGCATTACATTCTATATAAATTTATTGTGTTAGACACTATGCTAGTCCTTTAGATATAATCCTCAGTACTATTAGCTATTACTATTAAAATTTCTTTTTAATGTTTATTTATTTTTGAGAGAGAGATACAGAGCACAAGCAAAGAGGGGCAGAGAGAGAGGGAGACACAGAATCTGAAGCAGGTTCCAGGCTCTGAGCTGTCAGCACAGAGCCTGTCATGGGACTTGAACTCATAAGCCGTGAGATCATGACCTGAGCCAAAGTCTAATGCTTGCTGTTACTATAACAGATACTGTTAGTGTTTGTTTAATTCTAGAACTGTTTTTGTACAGTTGCTGAGATTCCTGGTTTTAGCCTGTAATTTTTGTGACTAGTAAAGCTTTATTTATATTTCGTGTTAATGGAAAGTTGGCTTTACTTTATCCTACAGTTAAATTTAAACTTTAAAATGAAGAAATTTAAATTGTTAATGGAAAATTTTTTTCAAAGTTTATATATTTTGTGTGAGAGAGAGAAAGTGTGCACAAGGGAGGGGCAGAGAGAGAGAGGAAGAGGGAGAGAGAGAGAATCCCAATGAGGCTCCACATGCACTGTCAGCGCAAAGCCCCACATGGGGCTTGATCCCATGAACCATGAGATTATGACCTGTGCCAAGATCAAGATTAACTTCCTGAGCTATCCAGTTGCCCCTGGAAAAAATATTTTAGGAAGGCATTATTTCAGATTCATATTTAAGTCTTTTTTTAGAAATGAAAATTCTGTTTCTCAGAGGAAGTTGTCTTTTGTAGAGTACTTGTGCTTTCACTGTTTTTATAATATTACACACTTTCTAGAAATTTGTGGGGCAAAGTGTATTCTAATGTACTATCAATTGTACACTCATTAATATTTTTCTTGTAATCTGTGAACTTGCTTAGTTCTTAAGCATCATAACTCAAAATACTAATTAAAAAAAGGACGCATGATTGGATTTTATTTTCATTTTGCACAATTTTGGGAATTTTGTGCCTGTATGTATGGAATTTGAGAAACCTCTTTAACATGAATTACTCATAGAAGTGATTATATTAATACTGATTTGTTCTCTTCATGTGCTGAGAAGTGGGCAATATTTTGGCCTACTCAGTTTATTCACTTAACCCCTTGTTGGATGAATATTATGTGCTGGGTACCATGCTTGGTGCTAGGTGTATAAGCATGAGTAAGATATGGTAGAGTTTATTCTTTTGTGGAGAAATACATAAACAAGCAATTTCAATGCAGTGTTCTGAGTAGTATAATAGAGGCATGTAGAAAGTGCTGTAGAAGCATGTGGGTGGCACATTTAACTTGGCATTCAACTTAGGTGAAGAGTGAGGAAGGCTGGTTGATGATTGTGTATGAGGGCAGGCAATTCGGTAAGACTTGTCAAAGGAAGTAATGTTTGCTTTTGTTTTGAAGAAAGGAAACAAGTTCAGCGAGGTGGTCCAAGCTAGTATGTCTGAGAGAAAGGGAGGGGTACTGTTGTCCTTTGTAGACGACATAGGAATCAACTGAGAAATGTAAAGCAAAGGAGAATTCTGCAAGATTACCAGATACGAGATCAGCTTACAAAAATTAATAGCATTTCTTTACACTCATCAAACCGACTAGCAAATATAATTTAAAAATTCATTAACAATATAAAAATATCTCCAAGGTGTCTAAAATACACAAAATCTCTATGGCAAAAACTTTGAAATGCTAAAACAAGATTAGCTGAATGAATGGTGGGATATCCCATATTGGATGGGACAACTTAATAAATGTATGTCAGTTCTTCCTTAGTGAATGTACAAATTAATTGCAATTCCAATTTAAATTATAGTTGTATTTTTTGAGGAGTTTGATAAGCTTTGAGGGCTAAGTCAGCCTTTAAAAAAAAGCAAGCAGTGAGGATTTATCATATGAGATATTAAGACATATTAAAAAGCCTTAATATTGTACATAGACCAGTTAACCAGATGAGAGATTTTGGAGACAGGCCATGTACATTAGCTGATTCTCACTGTTTACAGATTCCATATTTGCGAATTCATCTACTTGCTAAAATTTGTTTCTAAACCTAAATCAGTATTCACGGTGCTTTTGCAGTCACTTCCCAACATGCACATAATTAGAAGAATTTGAGTTGCTTGCTGAGCAGGAGCACATTCCCAGCTGAGCAAGGCAATGCTCTTCTTGTTTCAGTGCTCATACTATAAATGTGTCCTATTTTCAGTCTATGTAGAGCCAAGTTATCTGCATTTTTGTGTATTTTGATGGTGATTTCACTGTTTAAAATGGCCCCAGTGCAAAGTGTTGAAGTGCTGTCTAGTGTTCTTAAGCACAAGGAGGCTGTAAATGTGCTTTATGGAAAAAAAATGTTTGTGTCAGATAATTTCTTCAGACATGAGTTATATAGTGTTGTCAGCTGAGAGTTAAGTGTTCATAATTAACAATATGTATTAAATATGGTATCTTTAAACAGAAACACGCAATAAACGAGGTTATGTATTGATTGTACTGGAAATACTGTGACCACAGATTCACAGGAACTATATGTCTCCTAGGATCAATGGTTCAGTATTGCTAATTCAGTGTTTGTGGTGACTTTATTGCATAATTAACAAGAATCGACTGCATATGTACATCAGTCAGAGTCTAGTCAAGAAATCAGAAACCATACTAGGAGGTTCAATAAAAATAATTCACTGTTGGGAAATGGCTACATTGTGTTGGAGGGCTAAAAACAAGAGGAAACTAGAAGAAGAAACACCCTTGGGAGAACAAAGAAGAAGAGGTTGGAGTTCTTATAATCCTCAAACATGGAGCAGGTCCTGGTGGAGCTAGGACTCAGTCATCTGAAGGGAGAGTACTGCCAGGATGAGGTCACCTCTGGGAGTATAAAGGACCTGACACTGGAAGAGCTGTTGCTGATGGGATGAGGAACCATTGCTGGGCTGAGCTGTATGAATAGCAAGGAAATGGGAAGAAGAGAATTCTATTTACTCTCTTGCCTTCCAGTGTCCTTGGAAGAACCCAATAGTAAGCCAGCTGCAAAGGAGAATACTTTGCTGAGTTCCAGCTCCGGTATCACAAAGCAAAATATAGTAGCAGTAGATTTGGATCTGAGGGACAATAGTTTAATAGCCAGCACAATATGAGATCTTAATATATAATAAAGACAGCACTACAAATTCTTACACATGTCCATGAAGAGATATGCGTAGCAGGGTGATTAAAAGCACAAATTCTCTGGGGCACCTGGGTGGCTCAGTCTGTTCAGTGTCCTACTTTGGCTCAGGTCATAATCTCCCAGTATGTGTGTTCAAGCCCTTCATCAGGCTCTCTGCTGTCAGTGCAGAGCCTGCTTGGGATCCTCTGTACCTGCCTCTTTCTCTGTCCCTGTCCCACTTGTGCCCTCTCTTTCTCAAAAATAAAACAAAACACTAAAAAACAATAAAAGCACAGATTCTGGAATGAGACAACTTAGATTTGAATTTTGGCTGTAATGTTTACTGTGTGATCCTGGGCAAATTATGTAATCTCTCTGTACCACCACATGAAGGATAGATATTCACCTCCCAGGAACACCTGTATTGGACTGTTATCTGAGCAAGAAATATACCTACTTATTAAGCACTGAAAGTTTGGATTTGTTTTAGTATATAACTTTATCCTATTACCACAGGAGTATTTGTTGTGATTTTTTTTTATGGTAGCGGAGTTGAAAGCAGGCTAGGTGTCTGTTATGGTGAAACTAGTTTAAATATGGCAGAAATCGCCATACAGCATGGAGATTTATACAGTAATTAGAAGTGAAAAACATATATACATGAGTGAATTATACAATTATGGGGCTGAGTGAAAAAATGAAATGAGAAATAGGACACCAATACCATTTATGTGAATTAAAATATATTGATACAAAACAATACACATTTTCAAGAACAAATACAAACACAAAGATATACTTTGGGTTTATTGGAATAGTTGCCTCTGAGGATGTGGAGAAAGAGAAGGGACTCAAGGTATAAAAGAAAGTAACAAGAGAGGGGCTGTGCACAGATCAGTAATGATAATTGCCATAAACTGATGGTACTTAATTTATTCAATCTTTTACCTGAGCGTAAAAGCAAGAACAACCAAAATTGAACCTATACTAGTAACAAAAGGGAAAATGTATTGGAATGAATTTAATGAGAAATGTAGAACACACATAGGAAGAAAACTTTAAAGCTCTACTGATGTGAATGAAAGACAACTTGAATAAATAGGAAGTTCTTGTTCCTACGAAGTTCAGTTTTTCTTTAATTGTTTCATATATTTAGTGAAAACTTGAAGTATTAATAGGATTTTTAGGGAGCTGGATAGGCTGATTCTAAAGTTACATGAAAAATAAGTGTTTGTGACTGGTTGATAAAAATTGTGAAAAAGAAGAGTAATAATGAATGACTAGTCTTGACAGATATTGAAATGGGGGGGGGTATAAAAAGAGCCTTTATAGACCTATTGATTTGTATTTGAAAAAGTCAAGTATTGCCTTATAAATCAACAGAATAGAAACCCCCTAAATAAACCTCTCTCTATATAAGAAATGAGTGTACAATAGAATGCATTTAAAATTAGTGGGGAAGGGGCACCTAGGTGGCTCAGTTGGTTAAGCATCTGACTCTTGGTTTTGGCTCAGGCTGTGATCTCATGGTTTCATGAGTTGGAGCTCCATGTCGGGCTCCGTGCTTACAGTGTGAAGCCTGCTTGGGATTCTCTGTCTCCTTCTCTCTCTGCGCTTCCTTCACTTGCACTGTCTCTGTCTCTCAAAATAAATAAATAAACTTAGAAAATATCTTAAAATTAGTGAGGAAAATAAAAATTGTTTAGAAAATTATGTTGGGACACTTAGCTATATATGTTTGGAGGAAGAAGAATGGGGTTCTGAAGGTTGAGTGAATCAAATTCATAAGAATCAATTGTAGATGGGTAAAATTTAAACATCCCAAACTAGAAATGCTAGAAGATATAAACACATTCAGAAATTAGAAGTTCTAGATGATTAGATAGTTCACATTGTCATCATTATCATCATCTTCATCATCTTGGAGTTGGGAATGTTATTCAGATAAGATTCAAACCCCAGATCCAGTAGGGATAAGGATTCGTATATTTGACTGCATGGAAATTGTAAGTTTCTTAGTAAGAAACACCCTAGGCAAAATCAAGGAATGGGTGATAGATTGACAGGAAAAGATTGACAACATCTGTATGAGATGAACTAGTTTCCTTCACAAATAAAGGGCTTACAGTTAAAATGAAAGCAGCCTGTGGAAAAATAACAGAGAACAACAGGCCATGTATGGGAAATAATAATAGAGATGGCTTGCATACAAATGAGACAATCCTAAAGTTACTCATAATTAAAGAAATACAAAGTTTATTTTTTTTAAGGGAGACCACTTTGCACCAATCAGACTGGCAGAAATAAAAAGTTTGATAACGAAGGGGATTGAGTAGGGTGTGGGAAAATGGACAGTCTTATGGATTAGTTGGAAGGTATTTTAGGGGAAGCTTATTGGAAAAAAAGAGCATAGAAACTGGCAAATACTCTGTCTTTATGCTATTACCCCTAAAAGATAACCACTCAGAGAAATAAAATCTCTTGTCCTCAGTATATTTGCATGCTTTGAATTAGAGATTGGTATTTGGAAAGATAGGGAAAACCCAGATTGATAAAAGACTTTGAATTCCAAATTCACGGGTTTGTGTTTTATTCTGGGAACCTCCTGAAGACTTTGTATGCAGGGTAGTGAAGTAATCAGACTGTATTTTAGAAAGAACTTTGTGATAATAAATGTGGTGAATGGATTGGTGGAGTTGTGGTGTGGTGGAGGTAGTGATACTGAGAATACTAACACTTGAGAAATCACTTGTAAAGCTATTTCAGTAGTTCAGATGGCCATGGATAAGGTTCTGATTTAGGACAATGGGGATGGAGAAAGAGAGAAGTTAGAATTGTAGGATTTTGTGACTGACTGGATAGGTGGGGAGAGGGAATAGTTAAACATGAATCTCTTCCTGAAGTCAAAAAGGAATTGGGAGCCTTACAGAATTTCTGACAGTGATTCTGCTTGCTTTAGAGCTTCTAAGAATAATTCTACTCATTGTTGAGTAACGTGCACAAAACCTAAACATTTCTAGATTTTTGGGAATTAGGAGTGGCATGGGGCAGAGTTTAATTTTCTTGAGCCTTTTGCTCCTAGAACCAATCTCTAACATTGGTTTTGGAGCAAATTCTTCTCCTTGCCTTCTCTATCATCTCCATCTCCATCATCTCTATCTCTATCATCTCTACCTGCCTCTCCATCTCCATTTCTATCATCTCCATGTCCCATGTCCCATCTCCATCCCTGATCTCCATCTCCCATCTCTATCCCCATCTCCCATCTCCATCCTTTTCTCCCCCACTTTGTTATCGTGGCTCTGTTAGAATGTTAACCGTCATTGGAGGAGTTCCGGAAGATGGCGGCGTAGGAGGACGCTGGGCTCACCGCGCGTCCTGCTGATCACTTAGATTCCACCTACACCTGCCTAAAGAACCCAGAAAACCGCCAGAGGATTAGCAGAACGGAGTCTCCGGAGCCAAGCGCAGACGAGAGGCCCACGGAAGAGGGTAGGAAGGGCGGCGAGGCGGTGCGCGCTCCACGGACTGGCGGGAGGGAGCCGGGGCGGAGGGGCGGCTCGCCGGCCAAGCAGAGCCCCCGAGTCGGGCTGGCAAAAGCGGAGGGGCCGGACGGACTGTGTTCCGACAGCAAGCGCGACTTAGCGTCTGGGAGGTCAGAAGTTAACAGCTCTGCTCAGAAAGCGGGAAGGCTGGAGGACAAAGGGAGGGAGAGCTGCTGAGCCCCCGGACGGCAGAGCTCAGCTTGGCGGGGAACAAAGGCGCTCGCCAGCGCCATCTCCCCCGCCCATCCCCCAGCCAAAATCCCAAAGAGAACCAGTTCCTGCCAGGGAACTTGCTCGCTCCGCGCAAACACCCAACTCTGTGCTTCTGCGGAGCCAAATCTCCGGCAGCGGATCTGACTCCCTCCCGCTGCCACAGGGCCCCTCCTGAAGTGGATCACCTAAGGAGAAGCGAGCTAAGCCTGCCCCTCCCGCCCCCGTGCACCTTGCCTACCCACCCCAGCTAATACACCAGATCCCCAGCACCACAAGCCTGGCAGTCTGCAAGTAGACCAGACGGGCCACACCACCCCACAGTGAATCCCGCCCCTAGGAGAGGGGAAGAGAAGGCACACACCAGTCTGACTGTGGCCCCAGCGGTGGGCTGGGGGCAGACATCAGGTCGGACTGCGGCCCCGCCCACCAACTCCAGTTATACACCACAGCACGGGGGAAGTGCCCTGCGGGTCCTCACCACTCCAGGGACTGTCCAAAATGACCAAACGGAAGAATTCCCCTCAGAAGAATCTCCAGGAAATAACAACAGCTAATGAACTGATCAAAAAGGATTTAAATAATATAACAGAAAGTGAATTTAGAATAATAGTCATAAAATTAATCGCTGGGCTTGAAAACAGTATACAGGACAGCAGAGAATCTCTTGCCACAGAGATCAAGGGACTAAGGAACAGTCACGAGGAGCTGAAAAACGCTTTAAATGAAATGCAAAACAAAATGGAAACCACGACGGCTCGGATTGAAGAGGCAGAGGAGAGAATAGGTGAACTAGAAGATAAAGTTATGGAGAAAGAGGAAGCTGAAAGAAAGAGAGATTAAAAAAATCCAGGAGTATGAGGGGAAAATTAGAGAACTAAGTGATACACTAAAAGAAATAATATACGCATAATTGGTATTCCAGAGGAGGAAGAGATAGGGAAAGGTGCTGAAGGGGTACTTGAAGAAATTATAGCTGAGAACTTCCCTGAAATGGGGAAGGAAAAAGGCATTGAAATCCAAGAGGCACAGAGAACTCCCTTCAGACGTAACTTGAATCGATCTTCTGCACGACATATCATAGTGAAACTGGCAAAATACAAGGATAAAGAGAAAATTCTGAAAGCAGCAAGGGATAAACATGCCCTCACATATAAAGGGAGACCTATAAGACTCGTGACTGATCTCTCCTTTGAAACTTGGCAGGCCAGAAAGGCTTGGCACGATATCTTCAGTGTGCTAAACAGAAAAAATATGCAGCCGAGAATCCTTTATCCAGCAAGTCTGTCATTTAGAATAGGAGAGATAAAGGTCTTCCCAAACAAACAAAAACTGAAGGAATTTGTCACCACGAAACCAGCCCTACAAGAGATCCTAAGGGGGATCCTGTGAGACAAAGTACCAGAGACATCACTACAAGCATAAAACATACAGACATCACAATGACTCTAAACCCGTATCTTTCTATAATAACACTGAATGTAAATGGATTAAATGCGCCAACCAAAAGACATAGGGTATCAGAATGGATAAAAAAACAAGACCCATCTATTTGCTGTCTACAAGAGACTCATTTGAGATCTGAGGACACCTTTAGATTGAGAGTGAGGGGATGGAGAACTATTTATCATGCTACTGGAAGCCAAAAGAAAGCTGGAGTAGCCATACTTATATCAGACAAACTAGACTTTAAATTAAAGGCTGTAACAAGAGATGAAGAAGGGCATTATATAATAATTACAGGGTCTATCCATCAGGAAGAGCTAACAATTATAAATGTCTATGCGCCAAATACCGAAGCCCCCAGATATATAAAACAGTTACTCATAAACATAAGCAACCTTATTGATAAGAATGTGGTCATTGCAGGGGACTTTAACACACCACTTACAGAAATGGATAGATCATCTAGACACACAGTCAATAAAGAAACAAGGGCCCTGAATGATACATTGGATCAGATGGACTTGACAGATATATTTAGAACTCTGCATCCCAAAGCAACAGAATATACTTTCTTCTCGAGTGCACATGGAACATTCTCCAAGATAGATCATATACTGGGTCACAAAACAGCCCTTCTAAGTTTACAAGAATTGAAATTATACCATGCATACTTTCAGACCACAATGCTATGAAGCTTGAAATCAACCACAGGAAAAAGTCTGGAAAACCTCCAAAAGCATGGAGGTTAAAGAACACCCTACTAACGAATGAGTGGGTCAACCAGGCAATTAGAGAAGAAATTAAAAAATATATGGAAACAAACGAAAATGAAAATACAACAATCCAAACGCTTTGGGACGCAGCGAAGGCAGTCCTGAGAGGAAAATACACTGCAATCCAGGCCTATCTCAAGAACAAGAAAAATCCCAAATACAAAATCTAACAGCACACCTAAAGGAAATAGAGGCAGAACAGCAAAGGCAGCCTAAACCCAGCAGAAGAAGAGAAATCATAAAGATCAGAGCAGAAATAAACAATATAGAATCTAAAAAAACTGTAGAGCAGATCAACGAAACCAAGAGTTGGTTTTTTGAAAAAATAAACAAAATTGACAAACCTCTAGCCAGGCTTCTCAAAAAGAAAAGGGAGATGACCCAAATAGATAAAATCATGAATGAAAATGGAATTATTACAACCAATCCCTCAGAGATACAAACAATTATCAGGGAATACTATGAAAAATTATATGCCAACAAATTGGACAACCTGGAAGAAATGGACAAATTCCTAAACACCCACACTCTTCCAAAACTCAATCAGGAGGAAATAGAAAGCTTGAACAGACCCATAACCAGCGAAGAAATTGAATCGGTTATCAAAAATCTCCCAACAAATAAGAGTCCAGGACCAGATGGCTTCCCAGGGGAGTTCTACCAGACGTTTAAAGCAGAGATAATACCTATCCTTCTCAAGCTATTCCAAGAAATAGAAAGGGAAGGAAAACTTCCAGACTCATTCTATGAAGCCAGTATTACTTTGATTCCTAAACCAGACAGAGACCCAGTAAAAAAAGAGAACTACAGGCCAATATCCCTGATGAATATGGATGCAAAAATTCTCAATAAGATACTAGCAAATCGAATTCAACAGCATATAAAAAGAATTATTCACCATGATCAAGTGGGATTCATTCCTGGGATGCAGGGCTGGTTCAACATTCGCAAATCGATCAACGTGATACATCACATTAACAAAAAAAAAGAGAAGAACCATATGATCCTGTCAATCGATGCAGAAAAGGCCTTTGACAAAATCCAGCACCCTTTCTTAATAAAAACCCTTGAGAAAGTCGGGATAGAAGGAACATACTTAAAGATCATAAAAGCCATTTATGAAAAGCCCACAGCTAACATCATCCTCAATGGGGAAAAACTGAGAGCTTTTTCCCTGAGATCAGGAACATGACAGGGATGCCCACTCTCACCGCTGCTGTTTAATATAGTGCTGGAAGTTCTAGCATCAGCAATCAGACAACAAAAGGAAATCAAAGGCATCCCAATTGGCAAAGATGAAGTCAAGCTTTTGCTTTTTGCAGATGACATGATATTATACATGGAAAATCTGATAGACTCCACCAAAAGTCTGCTAGAACTGATACATGAATTCAGCAAAGTTGCCGGATACAAAATCAATGTACAGAAATCAGTTGCATTCTTATACACTAACAATGAAGCAACAGAAAGACAAATAAAGAAACTGATCCCATTCACAATTGCACCAAGAAGCATAAAATACCTAGGAATAAATCTAACCAAAGATGTAAAAGATGTGTATGCTGAAAACTATAGAAAGCTTATGCAGGTAATTGAAGAAGATATAAAGAAATGGAAAGACATTCCCTGCTCATGGATTGGAAGAATAAATATTGTCAAAATGTCAATACTACCCAAAGCTATCTACACATTCAATGCAATCCCAATCAAAATTGCACCAGCATTCTTCTCGAAACTAGAACAAGCAATCCTAAAATTCATATGGAACCACAAAAGGCCCCGAATAGCCAAAGTAATTTTGAAGAAGAAGACCAAAGCAGGAGGCATCACAATCCCAGACTTTAGCCTCTACTACAAAGCTGTCATCATCAAGACAGCATGGTATTGGCATAAAAACAGACACATAGACCAATGGAATCGAATAGAAACCCCAGAACTAGACCCACAAACGTATGGCCAACTCATTTTTGACAAAGCAGGAAAGAACATCCAATGGAAAAAAGACAGTCTCTTTAACAAATGGTGCTGGGAGAACTGGACAGCAACATGCAGAAGGTTGAAACTAGACCACTTTCTCACACCATTCACAAAAATAAACTCAAAATGGATAAAGGACCTGAATGTGAGACAGGAAACCATCAAAACCTTAGAGGAGAAAGCAGGAAAAGACCTCTCTGACCTCAGCCGTAGCAATCTCTTACTCGGCACATCCCCAAAGGCAAGGGAATTAAAAGCAAAAGTGAATTACTGGGACCTTATGAAGATAAAAAGCTTCTGCACAGCAAAGGAAACAACCAACAAAACTAAAAGGCAACCAACGGAATGGGAAAAGATATTTGCAAATGACACATCGGACAAAGGGCTAGTATCCAAAATCTATAAAGAGCTCATCAAACTCCACACCCGAAAAACAAATAACCCAGTGAAGAAATGGGCATAAAACATGAATAGACACTTCTCTAAAGAAGACATCCGGATGGCCAACAGGCACATGAAAAGATGTTCAACGTCGCTCCTCATCAGGGAAATACAAATCAAAACCACACTCAGATACCACCTCACGCCAGTCAGAGTGGCCAAAATGAAGAAATCAGGAGACTATAGATGCTGGAGAGGATGTGGAGAGACGGGAACCCTCTTGCACTGTTGGTGGGAATGCAAACTGGTGCAGCCGCTCTGGAAAGCAGTGTGGAGGTTCCTCAGAAAATTAAAAATAGACCTACCCTATGACCCAGCAATAGCACTGCTAGGAATTTATCCAAGGGATACAGGAGTACTGATGCATAGGGGCACTTGTACCCCAATGTTTATAGCAGCACTCTCAACAATCGCCAAATTATGGAAAGAGCCTAAATGTCCATCAACTGATGAATGGATAAAGAAATTGTGGTTTATATACACAATGGAATACTACGTGGCAATGAGAAAGAATGAAATATGGCCTTTTGTAGCAACGTGGATGGAACTGGAGAGTGTGATGCTAAGTGAAATAAGCCATACAGAGAAAGACAGATACCATATGGTTTCACTCTTATGTGGATCCTGAGAAACGTAACAGAAACACATGGGGGAGGGGAAGGGAGAAAAAAAAAAAAAAGAGGTTAGAGTGGGAGAGAGCCAAAGCATAAGAGACTCTTAAAAACTGAGAACAAACTGAGGGTTGATGGGGAGTGGGAGGGAGGGCAGGGTGGGTGATGGGTATTGAGGAGGGCACCTTTTGGGATGAGCACTGGGTGTTGTATGGAAACCAATTTGACAGTAAATTTCATATATTAAAAAATAAATAAATAAATAAATAAATTAAAAAAAAAAAAAAAAGAATGTTAACCGTCATTGTTTTCTTTTCTGGTTTTAGTCAGGGGACTCTGATGTGTGACAAATGATAACACTGGGAGAAATAAAAGTGTCTTGTCCTTAGAGTATATTAGACAGACAGATCTTATATAAAAGCAATAAAATAAATTAATATTTCTATTAGGTGAGTATATAGTTAAATGACTCATGCAGAGACTGTAAATCCATTGTCTCATCAAATAGTATGTGCCCTGAGAAAGTAAAAAGTTGAAAATAGATTGTAGTGGGAGTACAAATGATGCAATCTTATAAAAAATAGAATGTGATTAATATGTATTAACTCTTTGTGTTTATAGAGTTTTCACCTGAGCCCCGGCAGACTGCAATATATAGTAAAACCTTGGTTTGAGAGCATAATTTGTTCTGGAAACATGCTTGTAATCCAAGCTCTTGTATATCAAAGAGAATTTCCCCATAAGAAATAATGGAAACTCACATGATTCGTTCCAAAACCCAAAAATATTCATATAAAAGTGATTTCAATACTGTAATATAACACAAAATAATAAAGAAAATATAAAATATAAAGAAAAATGAACAAATTAACCTGCACTTACCTTTGAAAACCTTCATGGCTGGTATGAGGGAGACAAGAGAGAGGAGGGTTATTGTGCAGGATGACTTTCACTAATGGGATCATTAGTGAAATGCTGTCTATTGGCTCAGTTGAATCTTTTTCTTTTCATGCAACTTTAACAAGGAACCTACGCAATGATACTTGCTTTTGCTTCCTTTTGAGGATTTCGCAGAAATGTGACATTGCATTGTTGTTACACAGATTCGTCTATGCACTGCTACAGCCTATTTGGGTGGTGCTTTTCTACAAAATGTTGCTCTGTTCCCCACATTTTACACATCTCCCAAATCTCATTTGAAGTGAGGGATTCCTCACTTTTTTCTCTTCCTCCTCTACAGATGAGATGCAGATGTAGACTTCTTATAAAATCTTGCAATTTCGGCCACTTGCATACCTTGTTTGTACTTCTCCATGATTTCCTTTTTAACTTCCACAGTAATCATGTCCTTCTTACCGCCTTTCTTTTCAACCTTTTTCTGCATGGGGTCCATTGTATATGCTTGCACGGATGTTAACTACAATACAGTATTAATAAACTCTTGTCATATACTGTATTTGATGTAACTGGCAATAAGGCAGCAGAGGAAAGGGTCTCTATCAGCAGACAGCCTGACCTAGAATGAAGCAAAGCATTCCTAAGCTTACTCTTGTATGGAAAAGCAAAAGAGTGTCCATAGGTGCTTTGCAGTGACAAAAAATACACTAGTGCCAGTTGTGGGCATCTTCCAACATTCTGGAAAATCACTGATTTTTGCCAAACACTGTGGCCTGAGACTGAACATCTGAGCATGGGAGACGATCACCTACAATCCTGCAGCAAGGGAGAGAGAGAAGAACCATTGGCTCAGTTTGGTCATGTGACATTTGGTGTCACTAATACTCGTTTATCAAGTTAAAATTTATTAGAAATGTTTGCTTATTGGGGCACCTGGGTGGCTCAGTCGGTTGAACGTCTGACTTCGGCTCAGGTCAGGATCTCACAGTTTGTCAGTTCGAGCCCCGTGTCGGGCTCTGTGCTGACAACTCAGAGCCAGGAGCTTGCTTTGGATTCTGTGTCTCCCTCTCTCTGCCCCTTCCCTGCTCATGCTCTGTCTCTCTCTGTCTCTCCAAAATGAATAAATGTTAAAAAAAATTAAAAAAAAGAAATGTTTGCTTGTCCTGTGGAACCACTCACAGAACAAGTTACTTGCAATCCTAGGTTCTACTGTAATATGTAGTTGGAAACTTTCTCAAACCTTACTATTAAAAGATTTTTCTAATTGCTAAAAGTTGACTTCCTGTACTTGGATAAGGGCTGACCACAGTGGAAGCAGCTGATTTATGCCATAGGACTAGGAATAGCCTTGGGATTTGGTGATTTGTGGCATAAAACCTGGAAAAGGTACCAGGTACCTCTAAAAATGGGAGTATGGAAGAAGGAAGCTGAAAAATGGAGGCTTGGCCAATGAGTGATCGAGTTCAAGAGTACCATCCTAAGGGCCTGCTTTCTAGGCCCACTCCTAGTATAAATGGTCATTGCTTGGATTCTCTCCAAGAGCAAAAAGACAGGGACTTGTGTCTAGGTTGTTTATTTGGGTGGTAACACCAGAGAGTAGGGATGAAGGACTAAGCAGAGTGAGGAAAAGAGGAAAGGATAATGTAGGATGAACCTGCTTTGTTGTGCCCAGTTGGGGCTTGATGCCCCTTAGAATTCTCTACATAGGGGTCAACTGGAAGGAGCATTTGTATACCAGTTGTTCCTGGCCCCCTGCTGGTTGTGGGTTAATCCTGAGCACTCACTCTCCTGAATTTATATGGACATGCACATACGGAGTGGGCTGTGCGTATCATCTGTGGCACTGGAGCAGCCAATGAAAGATGTGAGGTGTGACACTGACAACGTGAGGGTGTTGTGGCCCGCCAGGAACTATCTTCTACCAGTGTGATCGGAATCAGATGAAGCTAAGCTTGTGTGGGCAGAGCACCAGAAGTATCTGATACAGTGATACTTGGTTTGTAATGTTTTAAAAGGTAAACTAAAAAGCATTTATGCACAATGAAGCTACTATTTAGGATCATAGGACTTGTGAGATTAACTGTTTAAGAATTTTGGAGGCAAATGTAATTGTTTCTCTCCCTTCTTTTTCTTCTTCCTCAAGTAAAACTCTGGGTTATGCAGTTTAAAATTCTATAGAAAGGATTTTAATCAAGTTCATAAACATTGAAAAGACGTGAGCAAATATATTGATTCATTTAATGAATATTTAATATTAGAAATGTGAAAATATAAGCTTAATTTGTGAAACCATGAAGTGCTTTAAAAGGTCTTTATAGGTCTTTTATATAGGGTAAGGGATGATATAAAACAACTTTGACGAAATTTAGCATTAATTATTTTTTATTTTTTTGAGAGAACTTTCTAGAAGTTATAGGGCTTCTAATACTTAATTGTAGGTCTTTGCTGTGGTTTCTTTCTATTTTGTAATGGAATAAAGAAAAAATATCAATATAGTCTCAAAGCTACATTTCTAAACCTCTCTCCTTGAGTTTCTTTTAGGATATCATGCTTATGTTATTTCCCCCATTGAGGTTGGTAGCTATGAATTATTTGTGTATTTGATTGCCTTTAGGTATCTGTAAAAATTCAAGGAGAGCAAGGAAGATAGCAAAAACTACATGATAAGATTCATGCTTTGCCTCATCTTCTTTAGAAAAAGAGGAACAAAAACTAGAACTGGTCTAGTCTTACTAGAAAAGAATCCTCTCATAACCTCTTTTATCTATTACTCACCTTTCTTGTCACTTTTTCTCTGAACATTTCCCAAAATAGTGAATAGTCTCAGATCCTGTGAAATTCTGCTAGATGTAAACCCTAGTACTGAATTTTAAAAATTTGGTTCTTAGTGTTTGTCCTAGTTTCTGAGATAAAATATTAATTTTGTATAAGAACAAGAGGAAACAATTAAGATTGTTAATAGAAGTTTTAACTTATTTAAATTCACAGCTAGCAATCAGAATTAGAAAGGGTCTGTGAGTCATGGTCTAGTTTTTAAGCTACTGAATCCGTGGTACTAATTAAGTCCTTTAATAAGTACCTTAAAATCTCGAATGCTTAGCTACTGTTGCATAATTTCTGAGACAGAAATTCTTGGTTTGCACATGGTAAGTGTTAATATATTTGATAACATGAATTCTAATAATAAAACACTAAACTCTTATGTTTGTATAATTGAAAGGAGTAGCACACCCAGACAAGGATCATTCATATCCAGGGGCCATATAGTAAAGGTTCTGCTCATCTAGCTGACTCATTGCAGTCAGTTAAGGTACCTGCTCTTAAGAATATATGAAAAGTGTTCTAACAACTCAGGACATGATACGCATTTACTTGATAAAAACTAAACCTGCATTATGTAAAGAATGCCTCCCTCAAAATTTTCAACTTGTGTAGATTCTAATGCTTGCAGTCTGCAGCCTCACTCAGACCCAGTTCCCAAGCAAATCCACCTTGTAGATGGAATCTGGAGTTTTAGTCCCATATCTGATGTGCCCATTGAATCACAGCCATCCTTCTAACTCTGCACTGTGTTTGTTCAATCTAGGTGACTAAGTTTCTACTCAGTGCACTTGGCTGGGGGCTCTAACTCCCTGCCTAATGTTTAGCAGTTTCCAGATGAGTCACCTGAAATAGGGTATCACTACCATCTAACATAGAGTGACACTGCTGGCAGGAGACTTCTGCGGCAGTGCCCCCCTTACTAGGTTGTTGGTTCTTGGCCATTGTAACAGGTACTAATTAAAAAATTAAAAAAAAATTTAATGTTTACTTATTTTTGAGAGAGAGAGAGTGAGCAAGCAAGGGAGGGGCAGAGAGAGAGAGGAAGACACAGAATTTGAAGCAGGCTCCAGGCTCCAGCTGTCAGCACAGAGCCTGATGTGGGGCTTGAACTCGCAAACCGCAAGATCATGACCTGAGCTGAAGTCAGATGCTTAACTGACTGAGCCACCCAGGCACCCCAGTAACAGGTCCTAATTAAATACAAGTTTGCTGTATCCTCCTAACACCCAAGCCACTTCAATTGGGCTGCTATCCAGGTCTCTGGGTCATTTGGTCAGTTCCTCTAGCCTTATTCTTGCTTGGCTCCTTATTGTTGCTTGGTCCCTTCTCTTTCTTGCACTTGCTCACTGCACTGCTAAAGTTGAGGTAGAGCTTGTCTAAAATACAACGTGAACTATATACCATTCACTAAGTAGTTAACATGATTAAAGGTTACTACCATTAATTGAAGACTTCACTATATATTGCTCAAATGTCTGAACATCAACACCATGTTTTATAAAATAAGGTCACATATTCTTTTAAATATCTAGATTTCAGTAGCTAAAGTCTGCATGGTCTCTCTCTCTTTTTAGGATTTTATTTTTAAGTAATCTCTGTACCCACTGTGGGGCTCAAACTCATAACC
Organism: Neofelis nebulosa; assembly: GCF_028018385.1. Classification (NCBI taxonomy): domain Eukaryota; kingdom Metazoa; phylum Chordata; class Mammalia; order Carnivora; family Felidae; genus Neofelis; species Neofelis nebulosa. The sequence continues at coordinate 33,506,147 of NC_080794.1, read as the reverse complement.
CTGAGATCAAGAGTTGTATGCTTTCCTGACTGAACTAGCCAGGTGCCCTAAGTCCCCATTGTCTTCATGCCAGAAATCAGCCCCTTAAAGTGTTTCTTGGTTATATCAGAGTCATCAGAGCTCTCTTGATTGTGTTTAGGAAGAGGCCCATCATGTTTTTCTCTTTTGGATATTTTGTCATGCTGTTACACTATTGCTTTTCCTCTTCTTCTTTAGGTCATTATTCCATCTGAATCAGAAAACAGGTGCTTTTCTTAATTTTCCATAGCACAGGATTTTAACCAGAGTTTAACAGAAAGAGGTAGGATAAAGAAAAGATAACATGTATGATAATTACAGTAAAAATATATACACATAAATAATTACTACAGCTATGCTCAGCATTTCCTGGTCCAAGTTCTGGGCCATTTTCAAGGCCTTTTTTTCTTTCTGTCTGTCTTTCTAATTTAATTTAATTTAATTTAAATTAGTTTTTCAAAATTTTATTTAAATTCTAGTTAGTTAACATACAGTGCAATATTGGTTTCAGCAGTAGAATTCCATGATTCATCACTTACATAAAACACCCAGTGCTCATCACAATGCCTATCACCCATCCCCCTGCCCAACTCCCTGTATCAACTTTCAGTTTGTTCTCTATCATTAAGAGTCTTGTATGGTTTGTTTTCCTCTCTCTCTTTTTTCTCCTGCTTCCTTATGTTCATCTGTTTTATTTCTTAAATTCCACGTATGAGTGAAATCATTTATTTGTCTTTCTCTGGCTGACCTACTTTGCTTAGCATAATACACTCTAGCTCCATCCACATCATTGCTAATGGCAAGATTTCATTCTTTTTGATGGCCGAGTACTATTCCATTGTGTGTATGTGTGTGTGTGTGTGTGTGTGTGTGTGTGTGTGTGTGTGTGTGTTTGTGTGTGTGTACCACCTCTTTATCCATTTATCAGTCAATGGACACTTGAGCTTTTTCCATAGTTTGGCTATTGTTAATAGTTCTGCTATAAACATTGGGGCATGTACCCCTTCAAATCTGTATTTTTGTATTTTTTGAGCAAATACCTGGTAGTGCAATTGCTGGCTGATAGAATAGTTCTATTTTTAACTTTTTGAGGAATTTCCATACTGTTTTCCAGAATAGCTGCACCAGTTTACATTCCCACCAACAGTGCAAGAGTGTTCCCCTTTCTCTGCATCCTTGCCAACATTTTAGCCATTCTGACAATTGTGTGGTGGTATCTTATGGTTTTGATTTGTGTTTCCCCAATGATGCGTGATGTTGAGCATCTTTTCATGCGTCTGTTATTCATCTGGATGTATTCTTTGGAAAAATGTCTATTCATGTCTTCTGCCCATTTCTTCACTGGATTATTTGTTTTTTGGGTGTTGAGTTTCATAAGTTCTTTATAGATTTTGGATACTAACCCTTTGTCAGATATGTTATTTGCAAATATATTCTCCCATTCCATTTGTTGCCTTTTAGTTTTGTTATTTCCTTCGCTGTACACAAGATTTTTATCTTGGTGAGGTCCCAATAGTTCATTTTTTGCTTTTGTTTCACTTGCCTCCACAGATGTGTCTAGTAACAAGTTGCTCCAGCTGAGGTCAGAAAGGTTGCTGCCTGTGTTCTTCTCTAGGATTTTGATGGTTTCCTGTCTCACATTTAGGTCTTTCATCCATTTTGAATTTATTTTTGTGTGTGGTGTAAGAAAGTGGTCCAATTTCATTCTTCTACATGTTGTTGTACAGTTTCCCCAGCACTATTTGTTGAAGAGATGTTCTTTTGCATGTTGGATATTCTATCCTGCTTTGTTGAAGATTAGTTGACCATATAGTTGTGGGTTTAAGGCATCCTTAAAAAGTGTTTCTTTAACTTTCTACCACTATTATGAAAATGTCAGCTTGCCTTTTCACTGTGGGATACCGTCTGGCTTTTCCTTTCTATCTGGAGTCTAGTCTCCCAAACAATGGACTTTACAGAGAAAGTCACATTCCCTGCATTTCAGCTAAAAACTAGCTTTCCAGTTCTCATTTCTATTCTGGAATCAGTTTTTTTTCTAGTATAAATAACAATGGGAATATCCATTCTTTTCACAGAAACCTCACTCTCTAACTTATAGGATAAGATCTGGTCCTGTGGGTACTGCCCATTCTGTCCTCTCCTTCAGGCAATTGCCATAGCTGTTTTTAATACATTTTTTAGAAATCGGAATTATTCTTCTAAAGCCATGTTTGGGACTGCAGTAGTCCATTCTAGACTGTGCTATACCACATTAATTAGGGGTTCTTTTTACATGATTTATTTTCCTTAATCAATCAGTCAATCAATCAGTTATCTATCATCTTCTTCATTTCAGCCTTGGGGCTCTTGTAAACATACAGTGTTTACGGCAGTGATTCTCAAGTCACCCCTTTTCCTCTTCTTTCCGGGGCAGGCAGTTTTGGTTGTCACAGTAGTTGTGGGGCACATCTGGCATTTAATTGGCATAGGCCAAAGAAGCTTAGCGGTTTTGAAATGTGTGGAACTCTTCTCTAAAATGAATTATCCCACATACCAAGCAGGTTTCAGATATCCCACTGTAGGTGCTGTTTATAATTTTCTAAGCTTAGAACTTAACTCTGGTTTAACTTATAAACACTAAGTTTTTTTTTCTGCACAGTTTTATTAATATACTTTTCTAGGAATACACTTGAGTATATCAAAGGAAGATTGTTCTTCTTTTGTTCTATATTATATGAGGAGTTATTTCTTATTTCATAAAAATCTTGTCATTGTTGCAAAGCTGCTGGTGATATTTGAATTGCCAGTACAACACATCCTTATCAATTTACATTTGTAGCTATCACATTCACAGTGCTTCTGTGCTTAAGGGGAAAAGTGACTCTTATTATGTGTTCCAGTATGAGTGTGCCTGAGCATTTGTGTAATGAAATGCAAATGTATAATTTATGTAAATACACACAATTGTATTTAAATGACATTTATATAGAAAATATGTTTTTATTTTTTTAATGTTTTTATTTTTGAGAGAGAGTGTGAGCAGGGGAGGGGCAGAGAGAGAAGGGGACAGAGGATCCAAAGAGGGCTGTGCACTGACAGCGGTGAGCCCAATATTGGGCTCAAACCCATGAATTGTGAGATCATGACCTGAGCACAAGTTGGATGTTTAACCAACTGAGCCACCCAGGAAACCCTGTAAACATATAAAATATGTTTTTAAAGACTCGGTATAGATAATGTATAGTTAGTAACTATGAATTTCATTTTAGGATGTTAAAAAAGGACATTGGAAAATAATTTTTTTTTAATTTTCAAGTTAGTTAACATACAATGTAGTCTTCTCTTCAGGAGTAGAACCCAGTGATTCATCACTTCATAACACCTGGTGCTCATCCCAACAAGTACCCTCCTTAATACCCATCACCCATTTAACCCACCCTTTCACCCCCACCCCCATCAACCCTTAATTTGTTCTCTATATTTAAGAGTCTCTTATGGTTTGGTTCCCTCTCTGTTTTTATGTTATTTTTCCTTCCTTCACCTATGTTCATCTGTTAAATTTCTCAAATTCCACGTATGAGTGAAATCATATGATATCTGTCTTTCTCTGACTGACTTATTTCACTTAGCATAATACCCTCCAGTTACATCCATGTTTTTGCAAATGGCAAGATTTCATTCTTTTCCATTGCTCAGTAGTATTCTAGTGTGTGTGTGTGTGTGTGTGTGTGTGTGTGTGTGTATGTGTATGTATATATATACATATATGTATGTATCTATATATATGTATACATGTATATACATATACATATATGTATACACACACACACACACACACACACATATATATATATATATATCATATCTCCTTAATCTATTCATCAGTTGATGGACATTTGGGCTCTTGCCATAATTTGGCTATTGTTGATAGTGGGGTGCATTTGCCCCTTCGAATCAGCACTTTTGTATCCTTTGGATAAATTCGTAGTAGTATAATTGCTGGGCTGTAGGGTAGTTCTATTTTTAATTTTTTTAGGAACCTCCACACTTTTCCAGAGTGGCTGCACCAGTTTGCCTTCCCACCAACAGTGCAGTAGGGTTCCCCTTTCTCCACATCCTCGCCAACATCTGCTGTTTCCTGAGTTGTTAATTTTAGCCATTCTGACTGGTGTGAGGTGGTATCTCATTGTGGCTTTGATTTGTATTTCCCTGATTATGAGCATGTTGGAAGTCCTAACCTGAACAATCAGACAACAAAACGAAATAAAAGTTATCCAAATTGGCAAAGAAAAAGTTAGACTTTCACTCTTCGCAGATGACATGATACTCTACATGCTTGGGAGCCTGCTTGGGATTCTCTCTCTCCTTCTTTTTCTGCCCCTCCTGTTTGCTTGCTCTCTCTCTGTCTCAAAGTAAATAAATAAACTTCAAAAAAATAAATGATATCAGTATTTCTGCATCCCTTGTTAAGTGCCTCTAGGTTAAGATGATACGTTACTGTGTTGTTTATATTATTTACTAGTAGCTTTTGAGGTTACATTTGAAAGATAAGACAATTTCTTTAACACTTTAAGAGCTGTAGCAAATAAAAATAAAGTATAGTAATCCTTTATAAATAACATAGTACACATCTCTTATTTACATAATTTGAAATAAAAAGATAGGTTAAATGACAGTAAGTGTTGATTTCATTCTAGATATTCTGTACCTTTAAAAATAATTTTCAAAGCTGCAAGAGCAAGTTGTTTTTAGAACCATCAATACTAGAAGCTGTGGTTTATTAATATATGCGAGGGACTGATAAGGTGGTTAATTAATAAAAGAAATGTCACCAAGAAGGTCTGTGCTGGGAATTTTCATTAACAAGTTGAAAAAGAAGTAACAGAGTAATCAATGAACTAAAGCAGACATGATTGACTATAATTACTGTGCTTGTTAAGACTATTGACTAACAGCAAGATGGGCTGTCAAAGTTGAGGCATGGCACTCTGAGAAAATTAAATGAGAAAAATTAATGAGAAAAACATTCATTTTTGCTAACACCAAGGCAATAAAGGTAAAGTGTCAATTTCAGGAGTTATGAAATAGTTAAATTGAGATATTTGATTTTAACATTAAATACACCTTGACTAACATTTAAATGCTATATTTGAGTTTACACAAAGCAAAATGCAGAAGAAATTTGGTGGTAAATATAATATATAAAGATAACAAACAAGATATAACTTATGTTGGTACCAGGGCAGGGTAGTAGCTGTAAAGATGGAGAGGCAATGGATTTGAAGGATATTTGATAAATAAAATTAAAAGAACACCATTCTCTTATTTTGTTGATATCATTCATTTCTGCATCAAGGCAAATATAACTCCTTCCAGGAAAATTTCCTGGATTATCCTCTTCTCCTTGAGTTATCTCTCCCTCCTTTGAAATCCCTCAGCTATTGATGCTTTACTTTGTATTATAGTTAATTTGCATATGCCATACTGTTAATGGACTATGTTGCTGCCCCTAACATTCATTCCCCTGGTGGAGACAACATAAGTAAACAAACAAATAAATATTGAAGGTTGTAGTAAGTGACTGGGGGCAGTAAGGTAAGGTAATCAGGTAATACCTCTATGAGAAGGCGAAGGATGAAAATTAGCCAGACATATAAATAGCTGGGAGGAAATGATTTCAGGCAGAAGGATGGTAAGTGCAACAGTCCTGAGAATAAGCTTGGGTATTTTATGAGTAGAAAATATAATTCAAGTCCGTGAACTGGAGGGGAGAGTGCTATGAGTGAAAATGGAAGAGGTTTACAGGAGCCATAACACAGAGGGCCTTGTAGATTTGTTTAAGAATTTGGATTTTTTTGCTATGACTAACAAGGCATTGGATGATATTAAGCAGGAGAATGGCATGAGCTAAGCTATGTTCTAAAACATCATTTAGAAGCTATGTGGAGAATAGATTGCAGATGCCTCAAAATAGTTGGGCAGAGGAGATAGAAGTGGATGTATAAAAGATAACTTTTCAAAGTAGGATTAATGGAAATTCTTGATGATTTTGAAGGAAAAGAATGAATGAAGGAAGATTCCTAGGTTTTGGCTTAAGCAATGAGGCGATGATACCAATTACTAGAATATGAATGACAGAAGTATATTTGGGAGGCATAATCAAGAGCTCTTTTTTTGGGTCATGATAAGTTTGAAAGGTCTATTAGCTATCTAAATGAAGAAGGCAGTTGGATGTATACCTCTGGGGCTCACGAGGGAGGTCTGGGTTGAGGATATACAAATTTGGAATTTGTTAGCATATGGATGTATGATTGGTGTATTCAGTGAGCAATTGCCTTGTCCAGTCTCTGCATTTACCTTTGCTCTATTGCGTCTCCCTTTCTCATTCTTTAATGACATATTGGGTCAGCTCCATAATTTTCCTGCCACTTAGTGAAATGTTTTAAAGGCTACTTAGTCTCTTAAAATTTTTTTTTAAATGTTTATTTATTTTTGACAGAGACAGCATGAGCGGGGGAGGGCAGAGAGAGAGGGAGACACAGAATCTGAGGCAGGTTCCAGGCTTCGAGCTGTCAGCACAGAGCCCAACGTGGGGCTCGAACTCACAGACCACGAGATCATGACCTGAGCTGAAGTTGGACACTCAACCAACTGAGCCACCAGGTGCCCCTACTTAGTCTATTTTAAAACTTCCATTTTATTCCAGTTTAAATCCTATCTCCTCTTTTTCCTCCAGCACTGACCAGATGTCTTCTCAAGGGACTTGGAAATGGAAAGGGGCAAGATTGATTTTTTTTCACCACTTCTGCTCTGGTATCTTCAAGAAGAGAGATTTAGTTGGCTTTGTTCCTTTGATATTTCAAGTCCCCTAACTTTTCATGTAGTGTTAGGGCTAGGAAAGGGAACAGGAGAGGAGGAGCATGTAGCTCTTTTTTAAATGCTCCTTAGTAAGCCCTGAATGAGGTGTCTATCTTTAAATACTGGAAATTCCTTAGCATGCATGCAGTGTACACAGATGGCTTAATTTTCTTTTATTTTAAGCTTAGTTGCCAGTTCTGCAAAGCAGGAAAAATCCCATTTAACATTTTATTATGGATCTCCTTTAAATTCATAGGGTTGGATGAGATATCCCCTGAGGTGACAGTGTGCATTTGACCACACAGAAGTTGGTGGTAGACCTAAAAATGGCCTTTATGGCAGTGAAGGAGACAGAAATGGGTTGTGGAATGAATGATGGTTGAAGATGTAGGGATGGTGAGAAGCTTATTTGGGAAGTATTGTGATGAAGGTAGCAGAGAACTGGGAGGAAATGTAGGGTGAAGCTAATGCTTTTGTTTGTTGGATATTTTAAAGTTAGAGGTCTTGTGGCATATTTTTGTGCTGATCATTGCAGAAAGGGTGCTAATGTGGTTCATGAAGTGATAAGGAAGGAGCAGAATCCTTGAGAAGGGGGAGAAGAAGGAATCCAGAGCAGAAGAGGAGAGATTAGCTGCTGGTAGGAGCAAGGGTACTATTTGCATTATAATAGGAAGGAAACCAGAGAAGGTGGGGCTCAGGGCTGGTGGTTTAATAGATTTGATAATGAGAAGGCATGGGGCATCTTCCCATGTGGCTTCTGTTTTTCTTTGCGAGGCAGGAGAGTTGGTTAGTAGCTAATAACAGGGTAGGTGGGAAGAGAGGGGGAAGGATCTTTTGCTGCAGTATATAAGACCTTTGAAATAGGAACAGATTCATTTAGTTTCACCTAAAACACCAACAAAGTGCCAGCATTATTTATCACATATTTTTGGGATAAGATAATTTTAATTATCACAAATTATTCTTAGCTTTAAATCTGATCTTGAAAAGGTGTTATAGCTGTTCAGAAAGTCACATATTTTTTTGAAGCCCCAACCTGAAATTGCCTGAAATATTTTGAGATATCATGTATAGAATAAAGTGGACTCAAAGTTCATGCAAAAGCTATATTCATTCTTTAAGGTATTTTAGTGAAAAGGAGAAAAGGTATTCTATTCTGATTGAAGAACTGATTGTTTCCTGGAGGGCTTATTTTCCAAGAGGGGCTTCTGATAGAGGTAGAATTATTTTCTTTTTGGAGGCTTCCCTTCTGTGCCTCTGATGTTCTAGCTGGCTTCTAACATAGGGATCCACATCAAGGGACTTCTCAGTACATATGGTGGAGTGACTTTGTCTGGGGCCAAAGACATACATACTTTTGATTACCTCAGGAGGATTGCTACAACTGCCATGATTTATTCTCTCTCTTCTCTCTTTTTTTTCCAGCTCCTTTACCCCTAACCTTTGTTTGCTTGCAAGAGGAATGTGAGCCAAAATTTTAAAGTTTGAAAAGTATACAGAAAGGAAACAAGTAAATAGGGAAGGAGAATAAATACTGAACAAGACTGGGCAAGGTTACAAGAAGGAATTACTGTGAAAACCTGGAAGGGGGCCAGGGTGCAAAATGCAGTAGCTGTGTCGTTTACAGGAACTATTTAGTGTTCAGCATGCTTCAGTGATCACCCAGAGAAAGCCAGATTTCTCTGGTTTTGTTTGCTACCCTATAGTTAGCTATGGAAATGTGACATAGGTGATCTGTATTTTTTCTCAGCCAACTGATACAAATACAGGGGATCGTGGGGCCTCTGCTCATCAAATCTGACGTGATTTGAATTGCTAGGAAAGGGACCTCTTGTGGCCATAGTGGGAAACATTTTAACTGAGACCTATCTTAGAGGTTACATTTTTAAGAAGAAATGAAAAAAAACTCTATAGAGCTCTTTAACATTGTATTTCAGATGTTTTATAATATTTAATTGTTTTAATAACACAAAGTACTGTAATTTCATCTGTATTTTATCTATGAGAAGTTCTGTATAATTTGCAACACTTCAGATTTTGTCCATTTAATTCACACATCCCCTGACAAATAGATAGAAAGAATAGGAGTTTTCATTTCCATTCTGCAGATGGAAAAGAGAGGTACAGAGCAGGTAAGTAACTTATTTGTGGTTTTACAGTGGGGGCAGACTAGTTCATAATAGAATTTGGGTATGTTATCTTGGGCTCAGTTCAGCAGTCTGGGTTTGGAAAACATTCATTATTAAAGCTCTAAAACAAAAACTTCTATTTTGCAAGTGTCAAGTGAATTCTTTATTCAAGAAAAGATGGATTGAGAGACATAAAACTTAGTCTTTGTTTTCAGTGTGAAAAGAGGCTATTCCTAGATTCTCCAGGAGAAAAAAAGCTGCTTTAAAAAAATCTGGGAGGACAGTATGTCAGCAACTAAGAATCTTTAGATAAATGTGATGCCAGTTATGCACATTTTAAAGGAAGCTACATAAAAATACAGTTATTTTCAGATTTCCCTAGAAATCATATAAAATGAAACTCCTTTCATCGTTGATTCTCTCTGACAGTCCCCAGACCCTGTCTTTTGTCTCAGCTCCCTAATATTTGTTATAAGAGGGCCTGTGGAGCTAACACATGTCTTCTTTTTATTTTGAATTCAGTTTCTTTAAGAACAATAATGCCAAAACTCAAATGAGTAGTTTTTCTATTTACTTATTAAATATATATTAAGAAATTTTAATTCTAGCGTGGTTAAGATACAGTGGAGTAGTTCTTTATAAGGGACTGTTGTTTTAGAAGCTGTTGGAAGAAAGTCACAGAAGTGGTAGTGTCTAAGGAAACATGGTATGAGTTCAAGTGGGGAATCAAGGAATTGATAAAATGATAAATCACAAGGCAGGGATATGCAAGATTTGTTCCAGTGAATGTTAGGGTATTGAGGAAAAGATACCGAAAAAGGGAAGAGGAGATACAAAAAAGAACAGCTGTAGCAAAAGAAATTTTGTAGGAGAAGACTTTTTTTTCTTGATAACTTTAATAATGGTTTTGCTGTAGAGTTTTTGTAAATCTTCACAGTACATGCTGTATACTGATAATTATGTGGTTCTCCATAAATTCTGGGAGCATGGAGTGTGATACCTGGTGCAAGTGTATAAGACAGGTAAGATTTCAGAGCAAAAGCACTATCTCAGATTGACACATTGTCCTGTGGCATTGAAGATGCTATATTTCACATAATTGATCTTTTGATGTATGGATTCCCTAGACTCTTATTATCCCTGCTTTATCATTTTTTTCACTCTCCATAATTCCAGTCTTCAGCTTTAATTAGATGTAAAGAGGTCCTTATTTTGGAGAGAAATGCAAACCTAACTTATTCAGAGCTTCCTGACAGCTATGTTTATAGATCTCTAGGCAAAGTATGTGTCTGGCCTTTTTCAACGGAGTATTTTCAGTAACAAGTTGTCAGTGAGGTCAGTGACTAGCAGTTCAGGATTAGATACCACCCACCCTGGTTTGTAACCTCCCCTTTCTTTCTTATCCTGGGTGAATGACGCTCAGCTAAAGTGACTGCCCCACTGTCACTGCCTCTTAATTTGGTACTCTGTAACTCTGGCTAAGAAGGCTTCTCCCTCTTCTTCTTTTTTTTTTTCCCCTCCCAAAACTCTTTTTGGAAAATTCCCTACAAGAGCTGAACTTTAAAAACATTTACTTTATAGAAAGCAACAGAAAGGTAAGAGTCAAGTTTGTAAAGAGAAGAGCTGGACTTCAGTGCATTCTTGTTGCTGCGTTGAATTGCTCTGCCTTAGTTATATATCGTAGTTTTAAAATGTGGGGTTTCCTTCTGAATTACAGTACATCACACTGTTATGTAAAATGGGAATGTTTTGAGTAGTTATGATGAGAAATGTAGGCTTTCGTGCTAATTTTAAAGTTATAAATAACTTTCAAACCAGTGCCAGGGGAAGCTAGTAGCCAAGGTCGTGCTTTGCATTCAGAGAGTTTCTGGCTATAAAAAGCCGATTGCAATACTGTGCAGGAAAAGATAAGATACGGCCTGGATGCTTGTGCTTTGGCATGGGGCTGGGGCAAAAGAAAGCAAAGATAGAAAATGTTTGAAGGGATTTTACTTTCAACCAAAAGCTTGTTCACAGTAAATGGAAGATTTTTCAAATGAGATAGTGGCAAAAGCATTAATTCCTAAATTTAATATTTCTCTCATGTATTTGTTTTATAATTGGCAGTAATATTAAGAGGTTGAGTTCTCTCAGAACTGTTTTACCACCATTTATAATCGAATAAAAATCACACTATGTGGAATGTAATAATCAATACTGTAAAGAGAATGTCACTGATGGGGGTCTGAGTGACTGAACAGTTGCTCTCCGTTGCACTGAGGACAGAACTGGAAGGAATGAGTTCAAATAGAAACCAGAAGAAATTTAGTTTAGGCATCAGAAGTTCATCAATTGTACAAGTTTTGAGTCACCAATATACACCACTAAGAAAGCCTGTTACAGTGTCTTTGAAGATACATGAAATCCAATGATTTGCTTACAACACGCAAGTACGAAAAATAAGATTTCACATTAGCTTTGCTTCTGGGTTTGTGGTTAACTTATTTAGACAGATGGAAAGGTCAACATATTGAAAATAGTTGTGATTTGGAGATGTGGATTATCAACAGCTAAATTTGAATGGTGTATTTGGATGCACTATTAAAATTTCATTATTCACTATAAAAAAATGACCTCAGTATTAGCAAAGGACAAATTTGTTAAATGGAAAAACCCAGAATACAGACAGTATAGACACAACTATTTCCATTTGTTACCCTCCTATACATAGTCTGTGTCTTCCTTCTTACTTGAGTAAAATATTGGGATTTTATAGTAAAATTTGTTTTCTTTTCATCATAAAAGTAATATGAGCTCATTGTAGAATTTTGAAAGCACAGAAAAACAATTACCTGTCATCTCATTGATGCATTTCCTTTTAGTCTTTTTTCTCTGCATGGCTTTGAAATGAATTACAGCAATACTGTTGATAAAATTTGAGACCTTGCTTTTACATTTAACATTATACCAAAACATTTTCCATGTAACATTACCTATTCTACATAGATATTATCTTAAATTACTGTGTATCAATTTCCCAAGTTACTGAATATGATTTTCTTAATTATTGTTGAATACCTAAGTGCTATGGTAAATATCTTTGCGTGTGTGTGTGTGTGTGTGTGTGTCTTTATTTATTTTAAAGATAATTTCTTTAAACTGTATTTTTAAAAAATTTTTTATTTGAGTAAAATTGACACACAATGTTACATTAGTTTCAGTTGTACAACATAGTGATTCAACATCTCTGTACACCACATTATGCTCACCACAGTGTAGCTTCTATCTGTCACCATATAGTGCTGTTATATCATTGATTATATTACCTTTGCTGTGCCTTTTATTCCCGTGACTTATTCATTTCATAACTGGAAGTCTATATTTCCCACTCCTCTTCACCCATGTTGCCCATCTTCCCCTTCACCTCCTGGCAACCATCAGTTTGTTCTCTGTAGGTCTGATTCTTCAAACTATATTCTTAAATGTGGACTTGGATTATAGGGCATTTGAGTTGAAGACAAAGGCTGTGATTTTTAAGAAGATGGTTTTTTACTGTTTTTCTTTTAAGACTTTGTAAAATTCCTTGTCTACCAAATGACATCTTTATTGAATGTCTCTGATATGTAAAACATTGTTATCAGGTATGTAAATAGCAATATACTAAGTGTTTGGAAGGACAGAATCTCTATTTACAAATTTTCAACTTATCAACTTTACAGATATCAACAAAGCTACATGTCAGGAAAATGCTTCAGCTCTGCCTGAAACTAAGAGATAGTATTATTGACTATATTATTTTGGACTTTTGAACAATAGAAGTTATAAATGACTTTTTTTAAGAGGACCATCTATACGTTGTTCTGATTTATATGAATTTTAAGAGCCAACTGTGACAAAGAAATAGCAGAATTAAGAAGGATAAATACTGTAGTTATAATAAACGTCTGGAGAAATTAGAAGTATTTGGAGAAATCTGTAGGCAGCAGAGTGAAAGAAAAAGGTAGAGGGAACATACAAAAACAGAAATTCAGTATTAGGTTTTTCTGTTTAGGAAAACATGGGATTGGAAAGGGGCATAGCTAGAGTGGGAGTCAGAGAAGATAGTGAAGTTTTAATTTGGTTATTGTTGAAATTAGGAGCTATGGTTGTAGAAATAGACTATATTGAAGGAAAAAAGCCAAGGAATTGGTGGTCAGTAAAACTATTTGACTTTTGGAGGTGGTGGCTCTCCAGAGAATTCAAAGTAGAGAGAGTATAGAGATATCAGTATTATTTGGTGGGAGGTGAGTTGAGGTATAGGGTTGTGAATTCTTAAAGACTATATTGTGCCTGTATTAAAACTTTTTTAATTGTGCACTTTTATTTTTCAGTGATATTTAGAGGAAGACCACAGCTATGGAAGGATGGAGTTCCCTTTTCTCATCCCTATGCATTTCTGTTTGTGTGTTTTTATTTTTTCTTTGGAACAGAAGGGATTAAGGTTTGAGAAGTTGGCCCTCAGTCTTGCCCGAAGAGAAACTATGTGCTTTGTAATAAAGACTTAAAAAAATAGTGTTTATTTAAGGATGACTGGCTCATGGGAATGTTAGTCTAGAGATTCAGAGAGTGTTATTTTTCTGATTTTTGTTAGGATACTGCTTTTAAGTGACATGGTACTGTGGGGTGGAGCTCCTGAGTTTAGCCAAGTTGCAAATCTAATGGAAAGTGACAGATAATTGAGACTACAGAATTTTTGAAAGTGAACAGGACTATTAGCTGTTGCATGTGATCTTCACATGCTTGATTACTGTTTTTAACTATATTATTGGTGCCTGGGACACAGCCAATTTAATCTGCTACCAATTTACTCACTATCTTCCAGGGTTTGAGAAATGATTTTAAGTTCCTATGTACCAAATTGTAAATTAGGTCAAATTTATTTGGCACACCCACCTCTTTTTCCTGTCTTCATTATCCTAACCAGTATGCTTGTTCTGCTTCAGGTTCTTCCATCAGTGGGGAAATAGATTTGATAGAGAAGGCAATGTTTAGTGCAAAGAAAAGCCCTCAAAGAGTGGAACTTGAGCACTGTAGGCCCTACTTTATATTGGCTGTATTGATCAGTAGTTCTCAATCTGTTATTGGTCCATGAAAGGAGAAAAGTTTGTATCAGAATGTAGGTCATCTATGCCCTAAGACTTTGTAGCAAGACTTTTTAGAAGAAATGGTCATTGATTTACATTCTTGCAAGCTCCTTATATCATTGCAGACTTGTACTTAGGGTAGCACTGCTTAAATTACACTGTATACAGCATTTATCTGCATATGGGGTAGGGAATTGGGATGGAGGTATAGAATTAATTAAATAATAAGTGAATTATTAGGTCTCAGTTGATGAGATTTCTGGAGGTGGTATTAATGCAAAGAGGCCCTGAGTTAGTTCACTGAGAACCCTCAGAATGACGGAGAAGCAGGATTGCTGAAAGGACTACATTGGGTCTGCTCTGGTATTGGCTTTGGAATTAATTAATTCACTCATTCTAGATGACATGTGTAGCAGACATTATTCTTAGTACTGGGAATAGATACTAGTAAATCAAATAAAGGCCCTGGCCTCTAATGTGTGTTTGTTTCTTTGTGGTTAGGAATGAAGGGAGAATAAGAAGTAAAACTGATTTCTCTGTGATTCTCTTGAAGCAGTATCAGCATCTATCTTAGCCCAAGGCTAGAGCTCATAGGTCATGTTTCTGTGGGAGTTTGCAAGATTAACTTGCTTTTGGTTAGATTCAGCAATTCTGTTTTCATAACTCTAGCTTTCAGAATCAAATATCTTGTGATAGGCACTGTTGGTTGCCCATGCAATATCCATACGTTATGCTCTTGCTAATTTACAGAATCCTTATTTAGGTCAAGATTTAAAAGGCATAATGTTGTACATACTGAGCTGCATCTTGTTATACACATTGACCTGCCCTCCTCCGTCACTTAGGACAGTTACATTTAGTGAAGGCAGATGCATAGTAAGATTGTTGGCACAACCTTACTGTCATAAAGACCACCCTCCTTGGTAGACAAGATGAAAGCAAACACAAAATATTGTCATTTTCCTTTCTGTCTGTTGTCAATATCACGAACTCTGCCTGGGAGTGGAGGAGGGTGGTTGTATCTTTCTTGTCCTTCTTCCCTCAAATGCAACCTAAAAATATTGGTGTTGTTTTGAGCATATTTCACAAGTCTCTGTTCATCTTAGGTTTAGTCCACACTTTTAATAAGCCAGTAGTATACTGATGCGTTCATTCTTACCTTTACCTTCTTCCTTCTTCTCTTGTATGTCCTTTAAAAACCTCAGGTTTTTAGAAAGCTTCTTGTATACCACATTAAATTATATTTGCATACATTCTGTCTCATTTTTTCTTCATGTGACTTCTAATAGTGGGTTTTATTTTTTGACCTATCTTTCATTTTAGAATTTCTGGCTCTGGGAAATATGTATATTTTCTCTGACCTGCTAAACAATTGAAGATATTTGTCTTACTTTGCTTTGTGTTTTCTTCCTTGGCTGTAATGGACTCTAAGGTGATATGTTCAGCTTTCCCCATGGTTCCTGTCACTTTGAAATCACTAACATATTTCTCTTTCTTGATAAAAATTAAGTCCAGGCTAAGCAGTTCTATGCCTTGCTTCTTTTGCCCTTTGAATGATGAAGTTGCTGATAGAGAGGGAGCAAATAAAGGAGAGGAGTGATTTCTCCAGTTGAGATTAAAATTTTTTTCTTTAATGTTTATTTTTGAGAGACAGAGAGAGACAGAGAGAGAGAACGAGCAGGGGAGGAGCAGAGAGAGAGGGAGACACAGAATCTGAAGCAGGCTCCAGGCTCTGAGCTGTCATTACAGAGCCCGATGTGGGGCTCGAACTCATGAAACATGAAATCATGACCTGAGTCGAAGTCGGATCCTTGACTAAACCACCCAGGAGCCCCTCTCCAATTGAGATTGTAATTAATTTATTGTCTTTTCGGTTTTGCTTATTTAAAAAGTTTTTAAATCATTGCTAGGTCTCTTTTTATTTTGACCTCTCACTTCAGTCGATTTTCTTTTTATTTGTTTTTTCCATCACTTCTGTCCTGAAATTTATGTGTTTGGGTGTTTCACTGAAAGCACAGAGTAGATAGTATTCCAAATTTTCTTTTATCTTGAGGGTAGTTTCTGTTTATCTTTAAGACATTATCTTACTCTTATCTTATATAGTCTTTTTATTTTGGATATTTTCCTATTGGCTTCTTTTTGAAAGATGGGACTTATTTGGTGTTTGTCATAAGTGAGATATGTATATCCCCTTTGAGCTTCATCACTATCAACTTTGAACTACAGAATTCCTCTCTTAAATTTTAAATCTCTTCTCTCTTAAATCTCAGGTATCTCAGTACATTTCTGGGCTACAGGAGGTACACATTCATTGGGGCAGCTATTCTCTTATTCCTATTATTTGGTCCTCTACTTGGAGGTGAATTCAACTCTAGATAATTTAAAATAATTTATTAATATTATTATTATTATTTTAAAGTTTATTTATTTTGAGAGAGAGAGAGAGAGAGAGAGAGAGAAGGAGAGAGAGAGGGAGGGAGGGAGAGGGAGGAAGGGGGAGAGGGAGAGAGAGACCATGCAGTCAGTGCAGAGCCTGACGTGGGGCTTAATCCCATGAACCACAACATCATGATCTTGGAGAACCCCTCCTGTTGGGGTTCTCATATCTCGGGACACAGTATGTTATTCTTCCTTTGTCTTCTTGTATCCCGTATTGTATTTCTGGGAACTAAAATGTTCTGGCAGAGTGTAGTTAGAAATCTGTTGCTGGGAGGTGACCAGGAAGCACATCTGGCTGTCTAAAAAGCAGCTCCTGTGTAGTAACGGGATGAGAGCTGGTTATTGGGTTTTCTCTGTTGCCCTCAGTTCTCTGACAGGATGTCAGGATACACAGATGTGAGGGTCTGGCTCTGAGGCTGCTTTAAATTTAGGTACAAGGGAGTTCTAGTTCCCCCTCCTCCCAATTTGTCCCATTCATGAAATACAAAAAGTAGGGTGGTCAGATTTAGCAAATGAAAGTATAAGACACACAGGTTTGAATTTCAGGTAAACAGCCGGTTGTTTTTTTTTTTTTTAGTGTAAGTATGTCCCAGATATTGCATAGGACACAGGACATACTTACGCTGGAAAATTATTCACTGTTTATCTGAAATTCAAAGTTACCTGGGAATTCTGTATTTTATCTGGAAACTATAAGGTTCCCCCAGTGTTTGCAAATCATTAGGAGATATTTATCCTCTTGTGTCTCAGTACTGATGTATGAGGGTCTTTTTCTGATTTGATAAAGGTTATCTTTTCCAGTCTTTCTTCACCTGCAGTGCTGGTCAAAACTGGGAGGACTGGAGACAATCTGTAGAGTCTGGGAGCCTTCAGAGGAAAAGAATGAAGACCTGGACTCCTTTCTTTTACAATGTATTTATTATTAGAAACTTTTTAATGCATTGAACTGTTCCTGAATAAGAAAGGACCTAGTAAGAAAGAATATCAAAGACCTTAAATTAGAATCCTTTTTGTGGCCTATATTATCTGGTGGGAGAGGCTGTTTGGGCTTGTGAGTGATTGAAGGCAGAAGGAGGCAGAAGGCCCTCCTGACCTGGCCACTGTGCTTGGTAAACTGAGGCTGTAAGCATGGATACCATGCCATACCTCTGAGGGAGCAAGCTGGTTCTGTCTTGAAGAATCACCATGGCCAATGTCAGTAACGGTAGCAGCAAACGCAAGAGTGCAGCAGGTGAAAAGGTCACAATGGACTTCAGGGGATCAGTTTTCATCAGTTAACTGTGTGCTGGGAGTAGAACATTAGCAGCCTTCAACAAGACCCACTTGTATTCTAAACATATTCTCTTGTTTTCTCTCTTTGAGGTATGGGGGGTCAAGAGGTCATGGAATTCTTGAACTATTTGAGGGATAAGAGAGATACTGGGCTCTCTGTCAGTTTGGCATTTGAGAAGTAGTTTTAATTTGTATTTTTCCACTTGTCCTTCTTGTATTTTTGTTGTTGTCATGGGAAGAACATGCTCCTGATAGCCTACTTGTCCAAGGAGGATGAGACACATGTAGAACAGGTTTGGATTCCAAAACTGCAGCTTGGAGTAAGCCCAGCCAGGCCCATCTTGGATTAGCCAACCTAACCACCAGCCAACCTGAAAATGCACAAGAGAGAATAAATGTTATTTTATGCCACTGAGTTTTAGGGTGTTTTATTATGTAGCATTATTATGGAAATAGTAACTCATAGATCATTAAACAAAAAATGATTTAGTATAACATTTTACAAAGAATTATTTAAAAATTAATAAGGAGGGGTGCCTGGCTAGCTCATATGGAGGAATGTGTGATTCTTTTTTTTAAAAATGTTTATTTATTTTTTGGAGAGAGAGAGAGAGAGAGACAGAATGTGAGCAGGGGAGGTGCAGAGAGAAAGGGAGACACAGAATCTGAAGCAGGCTCCAGGCTCTGAGCTGCCAGCACAGAGCCTGATATGGAGCTTGAACTCACAGACTGCGCTATCATGACCTGAGCTGAAGTCAGATGCTTAACTGACTGAGCCACCCAGGTGCCCCAGGAATGTATGATTCTTGATCTCAGGGTTGTGAGCTGGAGCCTCAGGTTGGGTATAGAGATTACTGAAATAAATAAATATTGAAAAAAATTAATAAGAAAAAGAACAACAGAGAAATGAGTTAATTATAAGTCAAAAAGTAATTCACAGAAGAGAAAATTGGAATGACTAATAAATAAGTGAAAAGATATTTAGCTTATTTCACTAGCTATTGGGTAAATACAGACTAAAATAATGATGAGATACCTTATCATACTTATTGGATTTATAAAAATTAATAACCTGGTAATAACCTAGTATCTGTAAAGATGTGAAGAAAATGGAACTTTCATACATAGATGGTGGAATGTTTATGGATACAAAGAGAGACCTATCAAGAAGGGAGAGGATATTTTCAAGGACTATTACTGACAAAGGGTTATATATAGAATATAGAGAGAATTTTAGAAATCTGTGAGAAAAAACAGACAACCTAGGAGAAAAATGGGTAAAAAGTACAAGTGAGCAATTCATAGAAGAGATACTTGAATGGCTGGATAGTTAACCCCAAGCATATCACCAATGACATTGGTAATCAAAAATACAATTAAATTAAAACAACAGTGAGATCCACTTTGTACTTTCCGTGTTGGCAGAAGCTGAAATGTCATGCAGTATCTTGTGCTGGTGAGGAGATGGGGACATGTGAGCCTACATGTTCTGTTGGTGGTGTTATTTTGGAGACCAGGTTAGTAATATTTGTTGAAATTGAGTGCTCAAATGCATTCTGACCCAGAAATGCTACTTCTGAATTGTATTAGTTTGCTAGGGTTGCCATAACAAAGTATCACAGACTGGTTTAAACAATAGAAATTTATTTTCTTAGTCTGAGGGTTAAAAGTCCATGATCAAGGTGTTGACAGGTTTGGTTTCTTCTGAGGCCTCTCTCCTTGGCTAATAGATGGCTATATTCTTGCTGTATCCGAAACATGGTTATTCCCTTGTGTGTGTCGGTGTCCTAACCTCTTCTTATAAGGGCACCAATCATATTGATGGGGCCCACCCTAATGGCTTCATTTTGGCATAATC
Organism: Neofelis nebulosa; assembly: GCF_028018385.1. Taxonomy (NCBI): domain Eukaryota; kingdom Metazoa; phylum Chordata; class Mammalia; order Carnivora; family Felidae; genus Neofelis; species Neofelis nebulosa. The sequence goes on along the minus strand of NC_080794.1, from coordinate 33,486,492 downwards.
CTACCTTTAAAGACCCTGTTTCCAGATACCGTTATATTCTAAAGTATAGGGGGTTAGAATTACAGACATATGAATTTTGGGGAGGGTGCAATTCAGGCCGTAACAGAGTATATGCATTAGAGGGACTCTTACATAGGTATACAAAGAAGTATGCATGAGAATGTTTATTATAGAACTGTTTCCCATAGCAAAGAGTTGGATACTACCTAAATATTCTTGAATAGGGATACGGACAGATAAAATACATTATAAAGGCATCTGATAGAATGCTACAAATGGAAACTAAATTAAATCAATTATATTAGTTGGGAACTAATTTTTCTCAAATAACAAGAAATCTGTGGGTAAGAAGTTCAGAACTGATGATATCAAGGACCTGAGCTCTTTGGATAGTTTTGCTCTGTCATCTTCCTTCCTTAGCTTTTTAGCACTGATTTATGTCCAGGCATCATACCAGAGATAGTAGAAGGAGGGGCCAAGGGTCATAGCAACATTATCTGATTCCTTTTTTATAGGGAAAGCAAAAGCTTTGCCAGAAGACATCTCAGTGGACACCAGCTGACACTCATTGGCTAGAATTCTGTCACATGCCATTCTGAGTTGCAAAGAAGTCTGGGAAACCTAATGTCCTGCTTCCATAGCTGTGCAAGGCAAGGGAGAGCTGGATTGTGTGTTGCTTGGGCTAATCTATGGTGTTTACTGCATGTATATGGTTCAACATGTTAGATCACAAAAACATAATGGGGTGGGGGGAGACAGAGAGGGAGAGAGAGAGAAGAGAGAAGAAGTACAATACTGTTCGTGTAAATTTGAAAGTCCATTCACACATAAAGCTATATACCATTGTAAAGATATATATCAAGAGTTATGGGAAGTTGATTAGAAAGGCATCCATTAACTGCAACACAGTGGATACCTATAGGAAGGTAGGAGTGGAACAGAGCTGAGGCAAGTGATATAGACTATGATAACAAAAAATAAAATACAACAGACTTTTCACAGACTAGTTCTATCAGTTGAATTTTACCTGAGGAACGTGATTAATTGTGTTAGTCTAATTCTGTGCTCTCAATATCCAGGAGAAGAAAGGCTGGGGTGATTTGGGGTATGTGTGTATGAATTACTTGGACGGTCGGTATGATTATCATTTAGAGTCAAATAGTGTGAATCACTATGCTGACGACTGAGTTTAATTACTTTACCTTACCCTGTGATGAGCTTTATTCTTTTCAGTACAATTGGAGGCCTGATAGGAGTGATGTTTTAGTTAAGCTTAGTGAGGCTAGCAGGTACTCTTTGGACAATTTAGGGGTATTATGAATTTTGCCAAATTGATTTTCCTTGTCTTTGTACATATATTTCTTTTGCATTATAATGAAAAATTAGTAGACTTGACTTGTAGAGAGCCAGTGGGGGACATGAGTAAAATAAACATGGCTACTTGGTAGTGAAATCCATCATTCTCTAGTTTTCTGTTACTATCTTTGGAAATGGTGGGAGAAAGGATTTCCTTCCCCTCTCTCTAATATAGCCTCAGCAAGTGACTGACTCTCCTCTGGAATGAAGCATGTTGGCACAATTCCATAAATCTTATGTGGGAACAATACACCAGAGGTTTCTGTTTTTTACTTATTGCCATTCTATTGCTTTTGGTTCAGTATTCTGTCCTTTAACCATTCCATATCTAATCCTCTAAATAAACATAGACTATTTGTTAATATGTGTTAGTGTATCTTTGGTTTTCTCTATTAAGCATATGTTACAACTTTGGAAGCAGACCTTAAGTTCTTCCATTTTAGAACTATGTTTGCTTGTTACCTAATTATAAGTTACTATCATGGATGGGGTGGATGACTTCCCTTGGTGAAATGGATTCAATTTGCTAAATAAAAATGTGTGGACCTAATGATTCTCCATCCATTTTTAAATCAGATAGGCATTTTTTTTTTTTGCAGTCTTTCACAGCAGCCTTCTAAAATTCAATGGCATTTTGGTTTGGAAAAGTAGAATCCCACGAACAGAAAAGTATCTTTCCACATAATAAGAATAATTAATTGGTGAATTATTAGCACTATAATGAGCACTCCATTAGATTCTTTTAAAAAAAATGTTTACTTATTTATCTTTGAGAGGGAGAGAGAGCACGAGTTGGGGAAGGGCAGAGAGACAGAGAATCCCAAGCAGGCTCCAACAGCACAGAGCCCAACATGGGGCTCGAACCCGTGAACTGTGAGATCATGACCTGAGCCAAAATCAAGAGTCAGATGCTTAAAACCAATGGAGCCATCCAGGCACCCCAGTACTCCATTACATTCTATGGGTAATTTTGTAAGCACTTCTTAATAGTAACTTTGTAGGTCTCATTTCACAAAATGGGGGGAAAAAAAACAGGATAAAAGGGGGAAGAGTGAAGTCGAGCTTGAATTTGAACACAGTTTCCTTGTGTTTCTGTCTGTTCTTTTAATTTCTTTCCTTCTCTTCCCATTCCTAGTGGGTACTTGTTTTGCAAAGTTCTATCCTTGGCTGCCTTATCTTTCTCTGCTGTGAACCTTGGAAGATCTCATTTAGTCTCATGGGTTAGGGCGTAACATGGATGCATAGTGACCATATCTCTATTTATAGGGCTGATTTTTCTCCTGAACTTCAGGATCCTGCATTTCCGCTGTCTGTGGGATGTAACCCATTTGCACATGGCACTCACACCTCAAACTCATCATACCTAATGTATGTCAGAGTCAGAGTGTGCCCTAGACTTGCTCATTGGTGTGAATATTATCTGTTATAAGTCCACTGCAGTAGTTTAGGGAAGTAATAAGTAGTTTTCAAAATAAAATGAAAGACTGTATATAAAAAGTATGTTACAAATTCAAATTGAACATGAAATATATGGGGGCATTTTTGCTAAAAGTAAAAGATTATTTTAAATAGTATTTATTCACTATTCAATCTCTCCCCAGGCCATGCATTGTTGTTTAAAAAAAAAATTTTTTTTTTATCCTCAAGTAGAATTGAGACTAACAAGACCTTGTAGGTATAGTTTCTTAAGGCACTAGGGAAACCAAAAATTGCTGAATGAGACCTACTTCAGGGGAGCCTGTGCCAGGAACCAAACTCATAGTTGGAAAGTACAGTAGAATTAAGTGGTTAGATGAAAACAAAAAAATTAGTTATCTGTATATTCTAAAATCAGATGATTTTAGATTTTTTTTGATGATTGGTAAAAAGGATAAGCAAATTACTTGCAAAACTGATATTTCAGTTTTCTTATGGATGCATATCCTGTCAGTTAATTTGAGAAATAATTCTAAGTATCTTTTGTATTGTAGGGAATATATCAGTTCAGAAAATTAACAATACAAAATTTCCTGAAAAAAATCCATTACAGTTGAAAAGATGGTATACTTTATTTCCAAGTGTAAAAGATGATTTTTACATAGCTACCATTAGTTATTATATGAGGAAAGAAACTGCCACATTCAATTATTAAAAAATGATTTTGTAGAGTGAGGAACTCAAAACTTGCTTTCATTATCAGAAATAGAGTTTTCTTTTAAAGGAAAAGAAGCTATAATTTCCTATTTTGAATCACAATTGAGGAAGAGAATGATTATTTCTTTTCTTTTTGGAAAATTTAATACTTGAGCATAAAGGCTGTGTCATTAGGGGTAAGTTTAGGAGCTTGAAAAGAGAGCTCACTCTTTGAGCCTTTAGATCTGTTTTATTTTTGCCAAGTTAACTTAGTAAACTTAATGTTTGTGATAATAGCTTCAGGGAAGCATAGAAAATTTTTATCTTCAGTCAAGATAAATTTGTGGTAGTTAATGATTTTTGGCTATTTAGATGGTAAAATCTTTATTTTTAGAGTAAATCAGGCAAATCAATATTCAGGCTTTTCAAAACTGAATTTGTAAAATAAGGAATTTGTAGCTTGTATGAGGACTCTGTTAGTCATAACATTGTATGCTCATGAGAAATACAATAATTCTGTGATAACAGGATCCCTGTCTTCTAGAATTTTGCTGTAGCTAATTATAATTTGTCCATATAGAATGGACAAATACCAAACAAGGCAATTAGAAAATATTAGTTAACAGTTTACAAATATCATATGTAATTTTGAAGAGAAATGATTTTGTATTATAGTGTAGTTTTATTTTCTTTGGAGTTTGTTTTAGATTTTCTAATGGGGCTTGGAATCTTTACGTAGGGTTTTTATTTGTTTCTTTGTTTGCTTTTTTTTGTCCCAGAAAAATCTAGGGTTGTGGAAAGTCGTTTTGATGATTGAACCCGATTCTGCTACTTCTTAGTCTTTCTCTCACTACCATGACAATGCATCTCTTGGAGCTGATAGAAGAAATAATGGTAGACTTTGCCACAGATGAGAAGTATTAAACACTAGTATGGGCTATATAAAAGTCAAATTAATATAGGCAAAATAACATGGGATATTTTTAAACATATTTAATAACGAAATTGAGATGATGTGTCCCATTTTGTAGTTGAAGTATAAAAATAAATGTCATTGGATGAAATACTGTGGGCTTTCAGAATGAAATGATACCCTCTGCTGGCTAAATTAGGGATTGTTTAAAAATGAGTAGCTTTTTTTTTTTTTTTTTTTTTTTTTTTTTTTTTTTTTTTAAAGAGCTGATTGCTGTAGAAAAAGGATTGAACAGTATAGAGAGAGTATTGTGAAATAATATAGGAGAGATTACAAATGTGGAGAATGATGCCAATGTATGACTTGAATATTTTCTGAAGTGAAACTAATATGGAAATATCCATAATTGAAATTTTCTAATCTTTTGATCCAATTTTTAACCAGGGAAGTAGGCAGGCCACAGGGAAGGAACACAGCAGGGGACAAACTGCATGGATCTGCTTCCCTATTTCTGATAGCAACTCATATTTAATTTATTGTCATCAGTTAAATTTAATCAGTTAAATTTAAATTTTTAAAAAATTCTTAAAGCCACTTTGGAATTCACAATGTTTTGGGAACACAGCACACACAAAAGTTATGTTTAAAAGTTTATACTGGACAATATATCATTTCATTGCAGATTTGAAAAATAAAATTTTAGGTCTGATTCTACTGTTTGATGTTGCTCTTCATTGGCATATTGCTTTAAGAGCACCCATCCCCCGCTTGTGCTTGAGCCACTGTGTCCCGTCAGTCATCCTGAAATACACTAGGGTGCTTGTCAGGCTGTTTGCTTACAGATGCATCATAAGCCAAATTGTGAGCCGTAAGAGTGGCACTGAATTTCTAAATACAAGAAATTGCTTAGACAATTGATTTAGTATCTGTATATGGGCAATACTCTGTCCTGCAGTAGGTGAGTGAAGTGTCAAACTTTTTAAGATCCAATTTTGCTGTAAAGCAAATCTGATAATTTTAGATTATCTGTTGCTTGGTTAGATAACTTTGGGGGAAATAAAGGGACATTATTTCTATAAAATGGGATGAATAGAAATACTATGCTGTGCATTTATTAGTTTTATAACTAATTTTCCTTTTAATAACACTAAACTCTAAACTACTTTATGAAAGTTCCAATTTTATAAATGTCTGCTTTTTCTAATAGATTAGCAGGCATTCCAGATTTAGATAAAAATGTGATTCTCTTACACATTTTTTTTTTCTTTCACAACAACTTAGGCAACTCACTTGAGCAGAGGCTCAATTCTGCTATTTGGTGTGTTTATTAGTAGTTTTAAAAATAGCGCTTAAACAAGTGCTCCTGTGCCAGTGACCAAGCTATAGTAGTGTTACATCAGAGCATTTAAAAATTCCTGCTGTGTAACTGAGCTATTACTATTTGAGTAACTGGAAGTATATGCAAGGAACTGGAAGCTTTACGTTCTTTACACATAAAAGTCGTGCAGCAAGCAGTTTCTTTATTTGCACAAACAATTTAATTTCCATCATGGGCCTCTAAACTTAAATTGTGCATGGGTGCTTTTCCTGTATTTTTGGTATGTAGCCTTAAATATCTTCAAACAGGGCATTGATAAAAAAGAAAGAACTCGGATTTCAATATTTCTGTGTTCAGTGTGGTAGAGAATAGTTAAGAGGCAGCAAGGAGTTAAAGTTTTAAGGCTTTATCTAAGGTAAATTGAGATTGCTTTTGCAGATACATGGAATGATTATTTATTTATTCCTTCTTCTAGAAAGGATTTAAGGTGACTTACAAGGCTATATGAAACTCAAGATAGGACAAATTAAAAGTGGAGTGAAAGAAGAAAGGAAAACAAGCATTAGGATATAAAACAGTCAGGAATAACGCAAAAAATGCAGCAGCTTTGATTATGGTTTTGTGATTCTAGTGTCTTACGGACTGATGGGGGAGAAAATTCAGAGTTTACAGAAATCTTACAGGGGTATTTCATGTAAACCAGTTGTCTTCCTTACTGTGGGTGGCAGTTCAGAGTGAGGAGAGTATGTTGGACAGTGTATATTAAATACTCTTTAAATGTCACTTCTGTTTTGGTGGAAAAAAAGTGGAGATCTGCTGCCCTTTTAACCCACACGCTGATTTATGTGGGCATAAGTGTGGCTCCAAGTTTTCTAGGAGCAGAAAAAGATTCGGTCTTGTTACTCAATTCAGAAGAAAGATTTAAGAAAGTTAGTTTTTTAGAAACAACAAGAATTTATCTAAATAAGGTCAAATATCTACATCTTTAAAACAGACATGATCAAGGCAATTTTTACAATAAAATATATTTGCTAATTTTGTATGAATCTATGAATCTTGTCCTAGTATTTTTAAAAATAGATTGTTGTAATTGAGATTAGCTATTTTCCTTCCTTTCACTCTTTCAGTTTAGTGATAAATTTAACTTGAATTTCAACTAATAATAGGTCAAAATTAAGTGGATCAATCTAGCTGGGAAGGAAGTTGTTGGATAGACAGGAAGGAGTTCAGACAGGACTTCTTAACGTACTTTGATCTTTAAATACTCAAAATACAACTACTGTGTTGGAAACTCTGGGCTCCGTACCACACACCATACTAAACCCAGCTTGTGTAAGTGAACAAGCTTGTGAACTGATTGTTTTCACCCCATTGTACTGAAAACGAACAGAAATGTAGCAGTTAAAATTTTGCTAAGTATCTGCAGTGAAATCTTCAGATATCCAATTAACATGTTGAATCCAAGGCCATCATTTGACTCTTTTTAAAAATTCTGTTGTTAAAAATAAGATTAATAAGAGATGATTATTTTTTAAAGGGCAGTAAAAAAACAAAAAATACTCAGAGCTTTTATTTTTGTGTTTTTGTACTGTGAACACATGCAGGTTGAGTTAGAGTTCTTTCGAGAAAAAATTATGAATCATACACATAACCCATCAGATACATGTATGAAAAACAGCCTTGCAAGCTATGAAGCAAATATTGTTAAGAAGTTAAATAGGGTCTAGGCATCAAATAAACTGAGTGATGTATCAGAGAGGTCAAGGATGTCATCATATAAGTGTAATCATACAGCGTGTACTTAAATGTGTCTGATTCTTGCATAATGCCTTTGAGAGATATTCATGTTGTTGCCTTTATCAATAGTTTACTTTTTTCTTGCATGAAATGTGATGGTATGGTTGTATTACAATTGTTTATTCATTTGTTGATGGAAACTTGAGTTTTCAGCTCTTGACTGTTATGAATAAGGCCACTGTGAACATCTGCATACAGGTCTCTCTGTGGACATATGCTTTCATTTCTCTTGGGTAAATATCTAAGGAATGGAATTGCTAGGTCGTAGGGTGGGTATATGTTTAACTTTGTAGGAAACTGCCATGCTGTTTTCTAAAGTGGCTGTACCAGTTTTTGTTTTCACTAGCAATGTATTAGATTTCCAATTGCTTCTCATCTTTGCTACCTCTGGTATTGGTAATCTTTTTAATTTTAGTCATTCTAGTAGGTGTGTAGTAGTATATATTATGGCTTTAATTTACATTTCTCCAGTGATGAATGATATTTAACATTTTTCATGTGCTTATTTGCCATCTGTATATCTTTTTTGATAAAGTGTCTTTTCAAATGTTTTGCCCATTTAAGAAATTGAGCCGTTTTTCTTTTAATTACTGATTTCTTAAAATTTTTTTTAACGTTTATTTATTTTTGAGAGACAGAGAGAAACAGAGCACGAGCAGCAGAGGGGCAGAGAGAGAGAGAGAGAGAGAGAGAGAGAGAGAGACAGAGAATCTGAAGCAGACTCCAGGTTCTGAGCTGTCAGCACAGAGCCTGATGGGGCTTGAACTCCTGAACCGTGAGATCATGACCTGAGCTGAAGTCAGATGCTTAACCGACTGAGCCCCCAGGTGCCTCCTACCCCTGCTGTTTTATTAATAAAAATATTTAATCTAATATTTAATGCTACAGAGTACTCCTCTAACCAACACTCAATTAGAAGAGGTTAGAGTTTTATAAATTACTAAAGATTAGTTAAGTAATACTTGATAAAGAGACAGAGCACAAGCAGCAGAGGGGCAGAGAGAGAGAGAGGGAGACAGAGAATCTGAAGCAGGCTCCAGGCTCTGAGCTGTTAGCACAGAGCCTGACGCAGGGCTTGAACTCATGGACTGTGAGATCATTACCTGAGCCAAAGTCAGATGCTTAACTGACAGAGCTACCAGGCACCCCTTTAATTATTGATTTCTAAGGATTCTTTATATTTTCTGGATACATGACCCTTATCATATATGGCTTTTAAAAATATTGTGACCCAGTCTGTGGCTTGCCTTTTCATTTTCTTAACACTGTCTTTCAAATGGCAAAAGTTTTAGATTTCATTGAAGTCCAGTTTATCCATTTTTTCTTTTGATTTTGGTGTTATATCTAAGAAGCTTTTGCCTAACTCCAGGTTACCAAGGTTTTCTCTTCTGTTTTCTTCAAGAAGTTTGATAGCTTTAAGTCTTACCCCTAGCTCTATGATCCATTTCAAGTAAATTTTTTGTATATGGTGTGAGGAAAGGGTTAAGGTTCCTGTTTTATGGATAGTGTCCAATTATTTCAGCACCAATTGTTGAAAAAACTGTCTTTTCTCCAAAGAGCTACCTTGGTATTTCTCTTGAAAATAAATTGTCCATGTTAATACTATGTCTAATATATGACGATTTAAGATAACATAATTATCATATTATCATAACCAATAACATTAACAGCAACTCTTTAATATTATCACATAGCCTGTCTGTGTCCAATTTTAACTGTTGGTACAATGTCTATAGTTTAAAAAATGTTTATAGTTGGATTTTGGAAACAGAATTCAGTATCGACATATTTTTATGTGGTTGTTAATAATGCATATCTTTTAATTTGTAATAGTTTCCCCTCTTTTCCATGTCATTTGTGAGTTGAAGAAACCAAGCCATTTGTCTTCATGTATTTCTCACATTCTGGATTTGGGTGATTGTAGCCTTTTGATGTCACTTAATACATTCCTCCTTCCAGTAAGGTGGTAGTTAGATTTATACAAGGCTGGATTAGATTTAGTTTCAACTCTTTTGGCAAGAATACTGTATAGATGGTGTGGTGTACTTCCTATTCTGTCATGTCAGGAAGCATAGAGTCTGGGTTGTGTCACTTTTGGTGATGTTAAATTTGATCAGTCCATTTGGGCTCTGTAAGCCTGAGTCTCAAAGTCCCTTGTTAATCATTCACCTAAATAATTTTAGCTTTTATTGATGATTATTTTCTAGATCTGTTATTTTTTAAGGGGATGTAAATGGTGATTTTATCATTTTGTAGTTCTTCATTAGTTTTATTGGTTAGGATTATTATATAAAGAATTTTAGAATATTACTCTAAAGTATAGTTCAGACTAGAAAATCAGGAAAGTACTTGATTATTTCCCATTCTTCTTTAATTTTCAGAAAAAATAGGATGGTGTCATAGCAACTTTGAAAGGTGACCAGTGAGTTTTTGTTTTTGAACTAATTTTTATATATGTTTTAGTGTATTGCAATCTTTTTTTTTTTTTTTATGCTCAAATTTCCCATTTTTGGCCAGTGTGAACCCTTTTAAATTGGGTCCTGAGTCTTTTGACAAAACTCAACTGGTTTTTGCTTTCTAGCATAAGAAGATGTTCTTGGCTCATTTTATATATTTCCTGCCCCAGATCTTTCCAGCCTTTCTGCTGGGGAGCCTAAATCCTTTTGTGGGAAATAGTGTTTAGGGAACACAGTCTGTGCATTGCATTGCTGCTCCCACCACTTTTTAATTATTTATTTTTAAAAATGTTATTATTTTTTAAACGCCTTTTTATTTTGTGAATAGAACTAGGAAATATATATATTTTTAGGAAGAGAAAACTATATAATAAGATCATACTGATAATTTCCCATTCAGTATAAGATCCCAGGGTTTTCATGTAAATTTTCTGAATTTATATTTGTATCTCTTTTTTCTTTTTTTAAAAAATTTTTAATCAATTTTTTTATGTTTACTTATTTATTTTGAGAGAGAGATATAGAGTGAGTGGGGGAAGGATAGAGAGAGAGGGAGACAGAATCTGACAGTGCACAGCCCGATGTGGGGCTTTACCCCATGAATGAGATATCATGACCTTCACCAAAATCAAGAGTTGGATGCTTAACCGACTGAGCCCCCCAGGTGCCCCTGTATCCCTTTTTTCTTATGCTAGAAATCTGATTTCCTAATAGCATGAATATAATTATTCACTTTATCCTAATGGGTGTATGCATACACATGTAAGTTTATATGTGTGTGTATGTATAATGAGAATTTATAAAACTCTATATTACATATATTTAATAAGAATACTAAATGCAGTTTAACATTACCTCAACATTCTTTTTGTTCTAGAGGATATCACTTTAGGGATTAGAGTAAAATTACTGTGTTTTGAAGTCACTTGAAATTAATTGGTGCAATAAATTGCTTTGGGCATACATTAGTTTTTACTTTTGGAGTAGATATCTAGAAGTGAGATTGCTGTACCCAACTCCCTTCTGGTATTTGTTCTTTAGTTAAGAGTCTCTTTCTTGGTTTCTCTCTTTCTCTGTCTCCCTCCCTCCCTCCCTTCCCCCCCCCCCCCCCGTCTTTTTTCTTTGCTCATTTGTTATGTTTATCTTAAATTCTACATGTGAGTGGAATCATATGGTTTTTGTCTTTCTTTGACTGACTTATGTGATCTAGTATTATATACTCTAGGTCCATCCATGTTATTGCAAATGGCAAGATTTCATTCTTTTTTATGTCTGAATAATATTCCTGTGTGTGTGTGTGTGTGTGTGTGTGTGTGTGTGTGTACACTTTCTTTATCCATTTATCTGTTGATGGACACTTGGCCTGCTTCTGTAATGTAGCTGTTGTAAATAATGTTGCATTAAACGTAGGGGTGCATGTATCCTAGTTGGGTAAAATGAAGTTTTTGGGTAAATATCCAGTAGTGCAATTACTGGATTATAGAGTAGTTCTATTTTTAACTTTCTGAAGAACCTCCATACTTTTTTCCATAGTAGCTGAACCAATTTTCATTCCTACCAGTGGTGCACAAGAGTACCTTTTCCCCCACATTTTTACCAACACTTGTTGTTTCTTGTGTTTTTGATTTTAGGCATTCTGATAGGTGTGAGATGATATCTCATTGTAGTCTTGATTTACATTTCCCTGATGATGAGTGATGTTGAGCATCTTTTCATGTGTCTGTTGGCCATCTATAGGTCTTCTTTGGAGAAATGTCTGTTTGTGTCTTCTGCCTATTTTTTAATTGGATTATTTTTTGGGTATTGAAGTGTATCAGTTCTTTATCTATTTTGGATATCCACCCTTGATCATATATGTCATTTGAAAATATCTTCTCTCATTCAGTAGGTTGCATTTTAGTTTTGTTGATTGTTTCCTTCAGTGTGCAGAGGCTTTTTATTTTGAGGTAGTCCTAATAGTTTATTTTTGATTTTGTTTCCCTTGCCTTAGGAGACATATCTAAAAATGTTGCTGTAGTCAATGTCAGAGGAATTACTGCCTGTGCTCTTTTCAAGGATTTTTATGTTTTTAGGTCTCGTAGTTGGATCTTTAATCTATTTTGAATTTATTTTTGTGTATGGTGTAAGAAATTGGTCCATATACATTCTTTAGCATGTAGCTGTCCAGTTTTCCCAACACTGTTTTTTGAAGAGACTGTCTTTTTCCCATTGCATATTCTTTACTCTTTTGTCAAAGGTTAATTGACCATACAATTGTGGGTTTATTTCTGGATTTTCTATTCGGTTCCATTGATCAATGTGTCTATTTTTGTGCCAGTACCATAGTGTTTTGTTTACTACAGCTTTGCAATATAACTTGAAGTCTGGAATTGTGATGCCTCCAGTTTTATTTTACTTTTTCAAGATTGCTTTGGCTATTTGGGATCTTTTGTGATTCCATACAAATTTTAGGATTGTTTGTTCTAGTTCTATGAAAAATGCCATTAATATTTTGATAGGGATTGCACTAAATGTGTAGATTGGTTTGGGTAGTATACACATTTAACAATATTTGTTCTTCCAACCCACAGGCATGGAATGTCTTTGCATTTCTTTGTGTCATCTTGAATTTCTTTCATCAGCATTTTATAGTTTTCAGAGTACAGGTCCTTCACCTCTTTGGTTAGGTTTTTTCCTCGATACTTTATTGTTTTTGGTGCAATCATAAATGGGATTGTTTTTTCTTTTTTTATATGTTTATTTATGTATTTTGAGAGAGAGAGTGAAAGAGCAGGAGTGGGGGAGGGGCAGAGAGCGAGGGAGAGCATCCTAAGCAGACTCCATGCTGCTAGCACAGAGCTGGATGTGGGTCTCGATCTTGTGAACCATGAGATCATGACATGAGCCGAAAGCAAAAGTTGGACACTTAACCAGCTGAGACACCCAGGCACCCCTAGATGGGATTGTTTTTTAAATTTCTCTTTCTGCTGCTTCATTATTGGTGTATAGAATGCAGTAGATTTCTGTATATTGATTTTGTAGCTGTGACTTTACTACTTCTTTTATCAGTTCTAGTAGTTTTTTGGTGGAGTCTTTCACTTTCTATATGTAGTATCATCTCATCTGCAAATAGTGAAAGTTTTACTTGTCCCTTACCAATCTGGATGCCTTTTATTTCTTTTTAGTTGTCTGATTGCTGTGGCTAGGACTTCCAGTACTGTGTTAAATAACAGTGGTAAGAGTGGACACCCCTGTCTTGTTTATGACCATAGAGGAAAAGCTCTCACTTTGAGGATGTAGCTGTGGGTTTTTCATATATGGCCTGTATTATGTTGATATATGTTTCCTCTAGACCTACTTTGTTGAGGGTTTTTATCCTGAATGGATGTTGTACTTTGTCAAATGCTTTTTCTGCATCTACTGTAATGATCATATAGTTCTTATCCTTTCTTTTATTAATGTGGTGTATCATGTTGATTCATGTGTGAAAATTGAACTAGCCTTGCAATCCAGGAATAAATCCCACCTGAGAGTAGTGTATGATTTTTTAAATGTATTGTTAGATTTGGTTTGCCAGTATTTTGTTGAGGATTTTTGCATCTGTCTTTGCCAGAGATATTGGCCTTTAGTTCTGTTTTTCGTGGTGTCTTTATCTGGTTTTGGTATTAGGGTGATACTGGTCTCACAGAATGAATTTGGAAGTTTTCCTTCATTTTCTGTATTTTAGAATAGTTTGAGAAGAATAGTTATTAACTTTTCTTTAAATGTTTGCTAGAATTCACCTCTGAAAGCATCTGGTCCTAGACTTATTTGTTCAGAGTTTTTTGATTACTGATTCAGTTTCATTACCGTTAACTGGTCTGTTGAAGTTTTCTATTTCTTCCTGCTTCAGTTTGGTAGGTTTTATGTTTCTAGGAGTTTATCCATTTGTTCTAGGTTGTCCAGTTTGTTGGCATATACTTTTTCATAATATTTTGTTACAGTTGTGTGTATTTCTGTGGTGTTGGTTGTTATTTGTGATCCCCTTTCATTCGTGGTTTATTTGTGCTCTCTCTCTCTCTCTTTTTTGAAAAGTCTGGCTAGAGATTTATTACTTTTGTTGATCTTGGAAAAAAATGCAGCTCCTGGTTTCATTCATCTGTTTTATTGTTTTTTTGTTTTTGTTTTGTTTGTTTTTTTTAGTTTCTATATCATTAATTTCTGTTCTGATCTTTATTATTTCCTTCCTTCTGCTGCTTTTTGGTTTTGTGTGTTTTTTTTCTAGTTCCTTTAGGTATAAGGTTAGGTTGTTCATTTGAGATTTTCTCACTTCTTGAGGTAGACCTGTATTGCTATAAACTTGCCTCTTAGAATGCTTTCGCTGCATCCTAACAATTTTGGACCATTGTGTTTTCATTTTCATTTGTTTCCAGGTACTTTTTTACTTCTTTGATTTCCTGGTTGACCCATTCATTGTTAAGTAGCATGTTATTTAACTTCCTTGTATTTGTGCTGTTTCTAGACTTTTACTCGTAGTTGATTTCTTATTTCATAGCCTTGTGGTCAGAAAAGATGTATGGTGTTCTATGTGCACCTGAAAAGAATGTGTCTTCTGCTGTTTTAGGATGGAATGTTCTGAATATATCTGTTAAATCCATCTGGTCCAGTGTGTCATTCAAAATCAGTGATTTTCTGTTTGATTTTTCTGTCCTTTGATGTACGTGGGTGGTTAAAGTCCCCTGCTATTATTGTATTACTATCGATTATTTCCTTTATGTTTGTTATTAACTTTTATATATTTGGATGTTCATGTTGGATGCATAAATATTTACAATTGTTATATCTTCTTGTTGGATTGTCCCATTTATTATTATATAGTGTCCTTTCTTTTTTTGTCTCTTGTTACAGTTTTTGTTTTAAAGTCTATTTTTTTCTCATATATTAGTGCTGCCCTGGCTTTCTTTTGTTATCCATTGGATGGTAGATGTTTCTGTATCCCCTCACTTTCAGTGGTTGGGCAGCTTCTTATATGCTTAAGGCCTAGTTGCGTATTTTTCCTTGAATCAGAAATTATTTTATTTTATTTTATTTTATTTTATTTTTTTTAATATATGAAATTTATTGTCAAATTGGTTTCCATACAACACCCAGTGCTCATCCCAAAAGGTGCCCTCCTCAATACCCATCACCCACCCTCCCCTCCTTCCCACCCCCCATCAACCCTCAGTTTGTTCTCAGTTTTTAACAGTCTCTTATGCTTTGGCTCTCTCCCACTCTAACCTCTTTTTTTTTTTTTTTTCCTTCCCCTCCCCCATAGGCTTCTGTTACGTTTCTCAGGATCCACATAAGAGTGAAACCATATGGTATCTGTCTTTCTCTGTATGGCTTATTTCACTTAGCATCACACTCTCCAGTTCCATCCACGTTGCTACAAAAGGCCATATTTCATTTTTTCTCAATGCCACATAGTATTCCATTGTGTATATAAACCACGATTTCTTTATCCATTCATCAGTTGATGGACATTTAGGTTCTTTCCATAATTTGGCTATTGTTGAGAGTGCTGCTATAAACATTGGGGTACAAGTGCCCCTATGCATCAGTACTCCTGTATCCCTTGGCTAAATTCCTAGCAGTGCTATTGCTGGATCATAGGGTAGGTCTATTTTTAATTATCTGAGGAACCTCCACACTGCTTTCCAGAGCGGCTGCACCAATTTGCATTCCCACCAACAGTGCATGAGGGTTCCCGTTTCTCCACATCCTCTCCAGCATCTATAGTCTCCTGATTTGTTCATTTTGGCCACTCTGACTGGCATGAGGTGATATCTGAGTGTGGTTTTTTTTTTTTTTTTTTTTAATTTTTTTTTTCAACGTTTTTTATTTATTTTTGGGACAGAGAGAGACAGAGCATGAACGGGGGAGGGGCAGAGAGAGAGGGAGACACAGAATCGGAAACAGGCTCCAGGCTCCGAGCCATCAGCCCAGAGCCTGACGCGGGGCTCGAACTCACGGACCGCGAGATCGTGACCTGGCTGAAGTCGGACGCTTAACCGACTGCGCCACCCAGGCGCCCCCTGAGTGTGGTTTTGATTTGTATTTCCCTGATAAGGAGCGACGTTGAACATCTTTTCATGTGCCTGTTGGCCATCCGGATGTCTTCTTTAGAGAAGTGTCTATTCATGTTTTATGCCCATTTCTTCACTGGGTTATTTGTTTTTCAGGTGTGGAGTTTGGTGAGCTCTTTATAGAATTTGGATACTAGCCCTTTGTCTGATGTGTCATTTGCAAATATCTTTTCCCATTCCGTTGGTTGCCTTTTAGTTTTGTTGGTTGTTTCCTTTGCTGTGAAGAAGCTTTTTATCTTCATAAGGTCCCAGTAATTCACTTTTGCTTTTAATTCCCTTGCCTTTGGGGATGTGTCGAGTAAGAGATTGCTACGGCTGAGGTCAGAGAGGTCTTTTCCTGCTTTCTCCTCTAAGGTTTTGATGGCTTCCTGTCTCACATTCAGGTCCTTTATCCATTTTGAGTTTATTTTTGTGAATGGTGTGAGAAAGTGGTCTAGTTTCAACCTTCTGCATGTTGCTGTCCAGTTCTCCCAGCACCATTTGTTAAAGATACTGTCTTTTTTCCATTGGATGTTCTTTCCTGCTTTGTCAAAGATGAGTTGGCCATACGTTTGTGGGTCTAGTTCTGGGGTTTCTATTTTATTCCATTGGTCTATGTGTCTGTTTTTGTGCCAATACCATGCTGTCTTGATGACAGCTTTGTAGTAGAGGCTAAAGTCTGGGATTGTGATGCCTCCTGCTTTGGTCTTCTTCTTCAAAATTACTTTGGTGATTGGGGGCCTTTTGTGGTTCCATATGAATTTTAGAATTGATTGTTCCAGTTTCGAGAAGAATGCTGGTGCAATTTTGATTGGGATTGCATTGAATGTGTAGATAGCTTTGGGTAGTATTGACATTTTGACAATATTTATTCTTCCAATCCATGAGCAGGGAATGTCTTTCCATTTCTTTAAATCTTCTTCAATTACCTTCATAAGCTTTCTATAGTTTTCAGCATACAGATCTTTTATATCTTTGGTTAGATTTATTCCTAGGTATTTTATGCTTCTTGGTGCAATTGTGAATGGGATCAGTTTCTTTATTTGTCTTTCTGTTGCTTCATTGTTAGTGTATAAGAATGCAACTGATTTCTGTACATTGATTTTGTCTCCTGGAACTTTGCTGAATTCATGTATCAGTTCTAGCAGACTTTTGGTGGAGTCTATCGGATTTTCCATGTATAATATCATGTCATCTGCAAAAAGCGAAAGCTTGACTTCATCTTTGCCAATTTTGATGCCTTTGATATCCTTTTGTTGTCTGATTGCTGATGCTAGAACTTCCAGCACTATGTTAAACAACAGCGGTGAGAGTGGGCATCCCTGTCGTGTTCCTGATCTCAGGGAAAAAGCTCTCAGTTTTTCCCCGTTGAGGATGATGTTAGCTGTGGGCTTTTCATAAATGACTT
Organism: Neofelis nebulosa; assembly: GCF_028018385.1. Classification (NCBI taxonomy): domain Eukaryota; kingdom Metazoa; phylum Chordata; class Mammalia; order Carnivora; family Felidae; genus Neofelis; species Neofelis nebulosa. Next base: position 33,469,067 of record NC_080794.1, on the reverse strand, counting down.
TTATGATCTTTAAGTATGTTCCTTCTATCCCGACTTTCTCAAGGTTTTTTTTTATTAAAAAAAGGGTGCTGGATTTTGTCAAAGGCCTTTTCTGCATCGATTGACAGGATCATATGGTTCTTCTCTTTTTTTCTGTTAATGTGATGTATCACGTTGATTGATTTGCGAATGTTGAACCAGCCCTGCATCCCAGGAATGAATCCCACTTGATCATGGTGAAAAATTCTCTTTATATGCCGTTGAATTCAATTTGCTAGTATCTTATTGAGAATGTTTGCATCCATATTCATCAGGGATATTGGCCTGTAGTTCTCTTTTTTTACTGGGTCTCTGTCTGGTTTAGGAATCAAAGTGATACTGGCTTCATAGAATGAGTCTGGAAGTTTTCCTTCCCTTTCTATTTCTTGGAAAAGCTTGAGAAGGATAGGTATTATGTCTGCTTTAAACGTCTGGTAGAACTCCCCTGGGAAGCCATCTGGTCCTGGACTCTTATTTCTTTGAGTCCAAACAAAAATTTGGGAGATTTTTGATAACCGATTCAATCTCTTCGCTGGTTATGGGTCTGTTCAAGCTTTCTATTTCCTCCTGCTTGAGTTTTGGAAGAGTGTGGGTGTTTAGGAATTTGTCCATTTCTTCCAGGTTGTCCAATTTGTTGGCATATAATTTTTCATAGTATTCCCTGATAATTGTTTGTATCTCTGAGGGATTGGTTGTAATAATTCCATTTTCATTAATGATTTTATCTATTTGGGTCATCTCCCTTTTCTTTTTGAGAAGCCTGGCTAGAGGTTTGTCAATTTTGTTTATTTTTTCAAAAAACCAACTCTTGGTTTCGTTGATCTGCTCTACAGTTTTTTAGATTCTATATTGTTTATTTCTGCTCTGATCTTTATTATTTCTCTTCTGCTGGGTTTAGGCTGCCTTTGCTGTTCTGCTTCTATTTCCTTTAGGTGTGCTGTTAGATTTTGTATTTGGGATTTTTCTTGTTTCTTGAGATAGGCCTGGATTGCGATGTATTTTCCTCTCAGGACTGCCTTCGCTGCATCCCAAAGCGTTTGGATTGTTGTATTTTCATTTTTGTTTGTTTCCATATATTTTTAAATTTCTTCTCTAATTGCCTGGTTGACCCACTCATTTGTTAGTAGGTTGTTCTTTAACCTCCATGCTTTTGGAGGTTTTCCAGACTTTTTCCTGTGGTTGATTTCAAGCTTCATAGCATTGTGATCTGAAAGTATGCATGGTATAATTTCAATTCTTGTAAACTTATGAAGGGCTGTTTTGTGACCCAGTACAGGATCTATCTTGGAGAATGTTCCATGTGCACCCGAGAAGAAAGTATATTCTGTTGCTTTGGGATGCAGAGTTCTAAATATATCTGTCAAGTCCATCTGATCCAATGTATCATTCAGGGCCCTTGTTTCTTTATTGACCATGTGTCTAGATGATCTATCCATTTCTGTAAGTGGGGTGTTAAAGTCCCCTGCAATGACCACATTCTTATCAATAAGGTTGCTTATGTTTATGAGTAATTGTTTTATATATTTGGGGGCTCCGGTATTCGGCGCATAGACATTTATAATTGTTAGCTCTTCCTGATGGATAGACCCTGTAATTATTATATAATGCCCTTCTTCATCTCTTGTTACAGCCTTTAATTTAAAGTCTAGTTTGTCTGATATAAGTATGGCTACTCCAGCTTTCTTTTGGCTTCCAGTAGCATGATAAATAGTTCTCCATCCCCTCACTCTCAATCTAAAGGTGTCCTCAGATCTAAAATGAGTCTTTTGTAGACAGCAAATAGATGGGTCTTGTTTTTTTTATCCATTCTGATACCCTATGTCTTTTGGTTGGCGCATTTAATCCATTTACATTCAGTGTTATTATAGAAAGATACGGGTTTAGAGTCATTGTGATGTCTGTATGTTTTATGCTTGTAGCGATGTCTCTGGACTTTGTCTCACAGGATCCCCCTTAGGATCTCTTGTAGGGCTGGTTTAGTGGTGACAAATTCCTTCAGTTTTTGTTTGTTTGGGAAGACCTTTATCTCTCCTTCTATTCTAAATGACAGACTTGCTGGATAAAGGATTCTCGGCTGCATATTTTTTCTGTTTAGCGCACTGAAGATATCGTGCCAAGCCTTTCTGGCCTGACAAGTTTCAAAAGAGAGATCAGTCACGAGTCTTATAGGTCTCCATTTATATGTGAGGGCACGTTTATCCCTTGCTGCTTTCAGAATTTTCTCTTTATCCTTGTATTTTGCCAGTTTCACTATGATATGTTGTGTAGAAGATCGATTCAAGTTACGTCTGAAGGGAGTTCTCTGTGCCTCTTGGGTTTCAATGCCTTTTTCCTTCCCCAGTTCAGGGAAGTTCTCAGCTATAATTTCTTCAAGTACCCCTTCAGCACCTTTCCCTCTCTCTTCCTCCTCTGGGATACCAATTATGCGTATATTATTTCTTTTTAGTGTATCACTTAGTTCTCTAATTTTCCCCTCATACTCCTGGATTTTTTTAATCTCTCTTTCTCTCAGCTTCCTCTTTTTCCATAACTTTATCTTCTAGTTCACCTATTCTCTCCTCTGCCTCTTCAATCCGAGCCATCATCGTTTCCATTTTGTTTTGCATTTCGTTTAAAACGCTTTTCAGCTCCTCGTGACTGTTCCTTAGTCCCTTGATCTCTGTGGCAAGAGATTCTCTGCTGTCCTGTATACTGTTTTCAAGCCCAGCGATTAATTTTATGACTTTTATTCTAAATTCACTTTCTGTTGTATTATTTAAATCCTTTTTGATCAGTTCATTAGCTGTTGTTATTTCCTGGAGATTCTTCTGAGGGGAATTCTTCCGTTTGGTCATTTTGGATAGTCCCTGGAGTGGTGAGGACCTGCAGGGCACTTCCCCTGTGCTGTGGTGTATAACTGGAGTTGGTGGGCGGGGCCGCAGTCAGACCTGATGTCTGCCCCCAGCCCACCGCTGGGGCCACAGTCATACTGGTTTGTGCCTTCTCTTCCCCTCTCCTAGGGGCGGGATTCACTGTGGGGTGGCGTGGCCCGTCTGGGCTACTTGCACACTGCCAGGCTTGTGGTGCTGGGGATCTGGCGTATTAGCTGGGGTGGGTAGGCAAGGTGCACGGGGGCAGGAGGGGCAGGCTTAGCTCGCTTCTCCTTAGGTGGTCCACTTTAGGAGGGGCCCTGTGGCAGCGAGGGAGTCAGATCCGCTGCCGGAGGTTTGGCTCCGCAGGAGCACAGAGTTGGGTGTTTGTGTGGAGCGAGCAAGTTCCCTGGCAGGAACTGGTTCTCTTTGGGATTTTGGCTGGGGGATGGGCGGGGGAGCGCCTTTGTTCGCCACCAAACTGAGCTCTGCCGTCCCGGGGCTCAGCAGCTCTCCCTCCCTTTGTCCTCCAGCCTTCCCGCTTTCTGAGCAGAGCTGTTAACTTATGACCTCCCAGACGCTAAGTCGCGATTGCTGTCGGAACACAGTCCATCCGGCCCCTCCGCTTTTGCCAGCCAGACTCGGGGGCTCTGCTTGGCCGGCGAGCCGCCCCTCCGCCCCGGCTCCCTCCCGCCAGTCCGTGGAGCGCACACCGCCTCGCAGCCCTTCCTACCCTCTTCCGTGGGCCTCTTGTCTGCGCTTGGCTCCGGAGACTCCGTTCTGCTAATCCTCTGGCGGTTTTCTGGGTTAGTTAGGCAGGCGTAGGTGGAATCTAAGTGATCAGCAGGACGCGCGGTGAGCCCAGTGTCCTCCTACGCCGCCATCTTCCCTCTCTCCGAACCAGAAATTATTTTAAATTTCACTCAACTGTAACTAATATCTATCTATTGATCCCTCGTTATGAGAGATGAGGAAAGAAGAGTGTTTGGGATTTTCCATCTTTTTAGATATGTGATTTTGCTAGTTTTCCACAATGTTTCCAAAATGTCCTCTCAGTTTATGTATATTGGATGCTTTTGTTACTTTTATCTTTGTAATTTTTTTTTTTTGCTTGTGTTTGTTGCTTGAGTTCTTTTGTCTTGTTTTTCATTCCCTTATGTTTTATCTGTTTTTTGAATCTTGTAACTTTTCTTTCAAATTTTTTAAAAGAGAGAACATATTATTTATTTATGTGTGTGTGTGTGTGTGTGTGTGTGTGTGTGTTTGAGTCCACATATAACTATTTCAGTGACCTCTTCCTCTGTTTCCTTTGTTAATTCTTATTCATATGAAGTTTTTGGTTCCTCTCCTTTTCTCTTTGTTTTTTATTTTGTACTTTTTATGTAGAGTTTCCATTACTGATCTTTGTATACCACTAGTCATTTACTGAAGAATAATGCAGAGTGTAAGTTGAGATAATCAGCAATTTTTTTATTAGTTTTCTTTATTTTTGAGAGGCAGAGAGAGACAGAGCAGAGTTGGGGAGGGGCAGAGACAGAGGGAGATACAGAATCTGAAGCAGGTTCCAGGCTCTGAGCTGTCAGCACAGAGCCACATGCGGGGCCCGAACTCATGAACTGCGAGATCATTACCTGAGCTGAAGTCGGACGCTTAACTGACTGAGCCACCCAGGCGCCCCGATAATCAGCAATTTTTAATCTATGTGTGATATTGAATGGTTTCTCGTGAAAGTTATTTCCTTTGCTTTCAGGAAAAGTTTTCTTTTACTGTTTGGTGCTCCAAAACTCAATATGCTTCATGGCAAAGTACTTTAAGTCCCAGGCTATCAGCATTGTGAACTGGTGGTTCAGCTTCTTTCTTCCACTCTACTTAATCTCTAGTAGTTCCCTTGGCGAGGTGGGCTTAATCATGGACAGTTAGAAATGACATGTCATTCCAATGTTTATACCAGCACTATCTATAATAGCCAAAGTATGGAAAGAATCCAAATGTCCATTGACTGATGAATGGATAAAGAAGATGTGGTATATATATATATATATATATATATATATATACATGCAATATATATACCTGCAATGGAGTATGACTCAGCAATCAAAAAGGATGAAATCTTGCCATTTGCAACTACGTGGATGGAACTAGAGTGTATTATGCTAAGTGAAATTAGTGAATCAGAGAAAGACAAATATGATATGATTTCACTCATATGTGGAATTTAAGATACAAAACAGATGAATATAAGGGAAGGGAAGCAAAAATAGTATAAAAACAGGGAAGGGGACAAAACATGAGAGACTCTTAAATACAGAGAACAAACTGATGGTTTCTGGAGGGGTTTTGGATGGGAGGGATGGGCTAAATGGGGAAGGGGCATTAAGGAGGACACTTGTTGGGATGAGCAGTGGGTGTTATACATAGGGGATGAATGACTGGATTCTATTCCTGAAATCATTATTGCACTATATGCTAACTAACTCGGATGTAAAATAAAAAAAAGAAAAAGAAAAAGAAAAGAGCAATGGCTTGTCATTATGCGAATCCTGCCCCACCTTTCCTGTGTTTCTATAGTCTCAAACTGGGTCTTTACAGGGGATATCCTTTTTTGATCCCATATCTTTCCATGCCTTACATCTTAATACTCTAATCAAAGGATGTGCTGACAGGAATTCTAGGGTTGTGGCCCTTTTAAGGAAAATTATTTAACAGGGTGCCTGGCAGGCTCAGTCAGTAGACATGTGACTCTTGATTTCGGGATTGTGAGTTTGAGTCCCATGTTAGGTGTAGAGATTACTTAAAGATAAAATCTACAAAAAAAAAAAAAGAATGTTATTTACCACTGATATGTGTACAGGCTTTCACCCTCCTTTTTTTTTTTTTTAATTTGGTCAAGATTTAACTGTATTTATTTGTTAAAAAGATTTTTTTGACTATTTATTTTTGAGAGAGAGAGAGAGAGCAAGCATGAGTGGGGGAAGGGCAGAGAGAGAGAGGGAGGCACAGAATGCGAAGCAGGCTCCAGGCTCCAGGCTCTGAGCTGTCAGCACAGAGCCCAGTGTGGGGCTAGAACCCACGAACCATGAGATCATGACCTGAGCCAAAGTCCAACGTTTAACTGACTGAGCCACCCACGTGCCCCTGTATTTCTATATTTGTAATTTGGGGTAATTATAAGTTTCCTTGAATATAGTGCCTCTCATTTTAATCTTTTTTGTCTTTTATTAGTTTTGATGCAAGAAAGTGACATAAACATGCATTTATTCTACCATATAGTATGAGAAATCCTAGGACATGGTAGAATGATGATGATTCTCTTAGAGATCTGTGTAAGGTACAGAGATAAGGAAGCATTGCTTCCTTCTTTTATGAGTGTGTGCATGTGAGTGAAGATGTAAAGAGGATTGTTTGAGTTGAAGTTGGAATGATGAGCAAGTGTTTGTCAAGTGGCTGTTGGGGAGGAGCACTCTAGGCAGAGGAAGAACAGTGAGTAAAAGTTTAGGGACATGAAACAGTATGGTCTATTCAGAGAACTTCAAATTCTTTACCATGGATGGAGAACAAGGAGGAGGTGGGCCAAAGAGAGGGAGAAAGCTAGAGACATAGGACAGACCAAATTACCTCGAGTCATTCAGTGGAACCTGAACTTTATTGTGTCAAAATGGAGCATCATTGAGGGTTTCAAGGGGGGATTAGTGCAACATTATCTTATTTTTAAGATTTTTTTTAGAAGTTTTAAATTTATTTTAAGTAATCTCTACTTCCCATGTGGGGATGTGGGGCTCAAACCTAGCACCCCAAGATCAAGAGTTTCATGCTCCTCCAACTGAGCCAGCCAGGTGCTCCAGCATTATCTTATTTTATATTAGAGAAATTACTTTGGGAATAGTTTGAAGGATGAATTGGAGATTGTGAAAAACTAGAAGAAGGGAGACCAGTTAGGGTATTATTACAAAATCTAAATGAGTCTAATGAGGGTCTCAACAAAGGAAGAAATAATGGGAATGGAGAGGGAACGGACAATATGAGAGGAGTTGAGGGGATAGAAGCAATATGACTGTTTCACTAATCTGATGTGGAGGGCAGAGTGAAAGAAAATATTCTAGGATGATATTCATGGTGCTGGGCTGGGTGCCCAGCTGTGGTAATCTAGATCAGAACTAAAGATGGTGGCAACAGATTTGGGGGAAAATCTTGAGTTCAGTTTTGAGGTGCCTGTGAAATGGCCCAGTGGTCAATGAATTTGGGAGCTCTGAAGCTCAGGTGACAGATTTGACTTTAGATTCTCAGGTTCTAAGTAGAACTGAAACTAGGATGAGATTACCCAGAGAGAACAGTGTAAGATGAGCAATGAATGGGATGTTAGGGGTTGAACCTAGGGTAACACTCCTCCTTAACAACAGGTAGTGATAAGCCAACAGAAGGTATTGGGAAAGAATGCCAGAAGGGTAGAAAGTGGTGTTTTGAAGCAAGAGGAGAAAGTCTTTTATGTTTTATAGAGAGAGTACTTACTTAGCATGTGGGATGAGAAATAGTTAAATAAGGTTAGATACATAGCCAGAGTTCCAGAGAAAAGTATTTTTAAAGAATGTTTATTTATTTATTTTGAGAGGGAAAGAAAGAAAGAGAAAGAAAGAAAGAGACCATGAGTGAGTGCAGGGGAGGGGCAGAAAGAGAAGGAGAGAGCAAGAATCCCAAAAAGTTTTCATGCTGACAGCACAGAGCCCAACTCAGGGCTTGATCTCACCAACCATGAGATCATGACCTGGGCCAAAATCAAGAGTCTGATGCTTAACCATCTGAGCTACCAGGGTGCCCCAGGATCTTCTTTAAAAGACTATTTAGGCACGTTGCTTTTCTGATTAGTGTGTATGTAGGAAATATGCCATAGAGTTAGAAGTCAAGAGATACAATAAAATGAGGCATCAGAGGAAAGCTTTATTTTAAACTCTTTTGTTAAGGGAACAAAGAGTGAAAGCATTCTTGAATAATAATTAAAGCTCTCTATAGGTGAAAGAGATTGGTTATCCTAAAAGTAGATAAGTAGATTCTGCTCTCCTACTGGAAAGAGGATAATAATGACAACTAATATTTGTTGAGCCCTTGTTAGGTGTCAGAGATATTGGCTAAGTTATGGCTTTTATGTGAATTTTCTTATTTAATCTTCAAGATCCCTTTGAGGATGGTACTCTTATTATTCTCATTTTACAGATGAGGAAAGTGATATTTAGGGAGGTTCAGTAACTTGTCTAAAGTCACTAGTAAGCAGGAGCCTCCCAACTGTGTCCCTGCTTCTGCTCTTGTCCTCCATACTTCATTTTATTGGTTAGAGTGATCCTTCCAAAATATAAACCAGATCATGTTTCTTTAATGCTCAGACCCTGCCGTATTTTCCAGGTGGCTCAACATGGTCTTCAGCCACATGCCTTCAACTCCATTACCTTTCTGATCTCTCTTACTGTGCTCTTTGTAGCTCATTCTATCCCACTTACACTGACTTCCTTGATGTTCTGCAAACATACCAACACTCTCCTGTCTCAAACTTTTTGCTCTATTACCTCTGCCTAGAATGCTCTGCTTCCAGGTATCTGCTTGGCTAATTTCCTCATTATTTCAACTGTTCAAATGTTCTTCTCAATGGAGCTAATCTTTATCTTATTTGAATATTGCAGTCTACTCCCAGTGTCTCTCCCACCGAATCCTGCTTACTTACTTACAAAGTAGAACTTTGTCTTTTTTTTCCCCATAGCTTATGTCATTTTATAATGTACTAACAATTTTCATATTTTTTAAAATATTTATTGTTTATGGTCTCCCCCTACCCTCTGACTGGTGTAAAGTGGAAACTCAATAAATATAAGTTGAATGAATAAATGAATGATGGCCTATAGTCTAGGTGTGCTTCTGATCTCACACCATTGCTTTTTAGCTGATGAAAAGGCTAGGTAGAAGAGCTTACACTGATTATTGATGTACAAATAAATGCATGGAAGGTATTTGTAATATGTAGGAAGAACACCTGAAAAGACAGATACCCAGCTATTTCTCCATTATATATATTAGACAGTTGCTTGATTTTATTGACTCTCTGATAAACCTGAGATCCCTTTCTTTACCAAGTGAGTAAACGATGTGCGTATTTCTTTCTTGGTGGGTTAAACAATCCAGAAATGATGGCATTGGAACCATGGAGGTGGGATAGGGGTGGGGAGGGAGGTGGGCTTGGAAAACAGATAGTATAGAGACTGTTTCACTGTAGCCAAGATAGTTGTATAAAACTAACTGTGATAGTATTGTGCACCAAATTCCTCATGTCCCCTTTCCTTTTTTTTACTTAAACCTGTTTATTTTGATTTAGGTTTTTTGGGGGTGTCACTTAGCATTTGGTTCCAATCCTTCACATTATTTCCAACTATGTTATGCTAACCCTTTTGAAAGGGGAGGTGCTGATAAGGGAGATGGAGGCTTACAAAGATTTGCTATGCACTGAAGATAAATTTTTAATGACAAAATAAATGTTCTCTTTTATGACATTATTTCAGGAGTAGCAAACCTTTCACTAGTTGCTCACCATTTTTTTCTGATATTTTGGAAGTATAGAGTATTAGATAAGATTAACATTTGTGATGATGGTTGCAATTGGCACCTACTAAAAAATTTCTCCTTTATCGTTCACTAAATAGAGTTTTACTAAATGAAATCACATTAAGTCCAAAGATACTTTTGGTAGGATACTTGTTGACATTATCAAAACACTTTAAACTTGAGGAAAAGAAACTTATTCCCAGATAAAACCATCAAAGGTGTTTGTGTGTGTGTGCGCGTGTGTTGTGTTTGAGTTATGACAATAGTTAGGGCATAGAAAACGATGTGAATAGATACTATGCATTGTAATTATCCAGAGAAAAATAACATAGGGAAAGGTCAGTCATTAATAAATAATAATAGGGGTGCCTGGGTGGCTCAGTGGTTAAGCAGCTGACTCTGGCTCAAGTCATGATCTCACAGTTTGTGAGTTTGAGCCCCACGTCGGGCTCTGTGCTGACAGCTCAGAGCCTGGAGCCTGCTTCAGATTCTGTGTCTCCTTCTCTCTCTCACCTTCCCCTGCTCACACTCTGTGTCTCTCTCCCTCTCTCAAAAATAAACATTAAAAAAATTAAAAAAATATAGATGCCTAGAAAAACACAAATTAAATATAATATCATAGATAGCAAAACCATGAATTAAATGTTTTTATTGTGTTTTTTGAGTATTTATGATTTTATTTATTTTCTCACAAATGTAATGTTGGATGTTCACAGATAATTTTAATGAAGGGAGTAGAGAAATACACATATAGTGAATATATATTCTTGCATGAAAACCCATAAACTTAGAACATTTGGATGAGGGGGGAAAAAAGAGAAGAAAAGGGAAGTGGTATTGTTGCAAAAGCTTATTGTGTCAAAATTTTCCTGCTGAAGATTAAAAAACTGTTATAGTAACATAGTGAGATGATACATTTTGAAAAACATCAACTAGTCTTCTCTTAAAAGTGGAACAACTGAATTTTTACTCTACCTCTGGGTCAACTACATCTTAGAAGATTGAGGAAACAATGAAAGGAACAAATTTGACTAATAAGGAGGAACTTAGTGATAGGGAATGCTAGGAAGTTTGGGCAGGTCTGTTTTTAACATTTGTAGAGAGCAGAGTGAAGGTGTAAATGTGGGTCTGTATATACTTGTATATGTAAAAGTTACAAGTCAAGCTAACAAGCTGTTCTAGTAGGTTCTTTCCTCCTGTCTTTCTACCTTGAGAAATATACTTTCAAAATGACCTGGAAGACAAGATTTGGATTTAGAATTCTTGGATTCCTTGAAGTTTCTTGTTAGAATTAGGTGGTGGATGGGGAGCTCACTCCTGCTCCTGATATGTGGTTGGCCCCCTTCTCTTTTGGCTTTTGGCTCTGATTTGCATTTGAGAGGCCTCAAGCACATGCAAGTGGACAATCCTGCCTGCACATACAAACTACATCAATATGCATTAGTAAAAAGCGGCCTTTCAGCCACCTTTCAAGTGTAGGGATGAACATTGAGTCGTTTATTTTTGGTAGGATGGATTGCAGGAAGAGGCTGGCATACGCTCTGGAAGTAGGCATGGGCTGCTTAAACAGAGAGGTGGGGTAGTGGATACCCTAAGCATGTCAGGCTGTGGGCTCTGGGTGGCCATATTACCTTGGTCCCAGGGACTCTTCCAAAGCATGAGGATCAGGAGTGGGGCAGCTCTTGTTTTGGTCTATGGATGGTACTCGTTTGGGAAAGAGTGACTGTTTTGTTGTAGAGGTGACAATTGTAAACAAGACATTGTTAGACACAGTTACACACGTGTCCTAGATTTTAAGAGAAGCAAATTTCTGAAAGTTAGATTAATGATACGTATGATTTTAAGGGATTGTATATGAGCATAAGAGAAACTTGATGAATTAAAAATGAAGAAAGAAGATGGATGGCTAGCTGGGCCTTAGCTTTACTACTTTTTCTTTCACTAGAATCTAGGGTAGTGACTGATATATTTAAGTGCTTTATAAATGATCATTTAACAATAACATCAGTGGACCCAAATCTCAGTGTTTCTGTGTAGGGAGCACAAATTTGAAAAGAACATGGATCAAAGATGGGAGGAGGGAGATATTACGATAAATAAAAGAGAATGGCTGAAACTAGGAAAAGACTGTGGGGAAGGCTGATGCACATCTCATTTGCGTTACGTTGGAAGGAATGCTGAAGGGACTTCCAAAAGTTATAGACTTCCAAAGTTATAAAAGGGACTTCCAAAGTTATAGACTGAGAGAAAGAGAACTAAAAAGGATAAGGAAGTGATATGTTCTCTGCATGAGTCTGGTGATGTGAGATTAACAGATGGAGTGCCTGGGTGGCTCAGTTGGTTAAGCATCTGACTTAGGCTCAGGTCATGATCTTGTGTTTCGTGAGTTCGAGCCCTGCATGGGCCTCTGTGCTGACAGCTCAGAGCCAGGAGCTGCTTCAGATTGTGTCTCCCTCTCTCTGCTCCTCCCCCACTTGTGTTCTGTCTGTCTGTCTCATTCAAAAATAAAATAAAACATTAAAAAACTTTTATAAAAAAAGATAACAGATAATACACATAAACTATGATGTCACATTGGCAAAGTAGAACAAGCAATAGCACCGGGGAATTGAATTAAGTGGAAAAAGCAGGTCTGTTAGAATTTGTATTAAAATGTAAATACTCATATGCTGGTATTACATATGATATCTCTGGAACTGTTTGAGAAAACGGACCTAGCAGTTGCCTGAGAAATTAGGTGGCTGGAGGACAGGGATGGGAGAGAGACTTGTTTGTAACCATATATGTTTTTGAACCTTGTATTAATAAAATTTTTAATTAATAAAAAAAGTTGAAACCCTAGATGATGGGAATAAAAGTTTAAATTAGTTGAATTGGGGCGCCTAGGTGGCTCAATTGGTTAAGCGTCTGACTTCAGCTCAGGTCATGATCTTGTGGTCTGTGAGTTCAAGCCCCATGTTGGGCTCTGTGTTAACAGCTCAGAGCCTGGAGCCTGCTTTGGATTCTGTGTCTCCCTCTCTCTCTGCCCCTCCCCTGCTCACACTCTGTCTCTGTATCTCAAAATAATAAATAAAATTGTTTCAAATTAGTTGAATTATATATATTCTGAAAAAGTATATCCCTTAATTCCAAAATGATCTGCTAATGTGATCACAGAACTTGGGAGTCATTAAGAAATAATAGACCTGGCAGAAAGCAGTAGATGGCAAAATATCCTTATTTTCAAAAGAGATAAAAAGGTAGCCTCTAAAATTAGACTGGACATCTAGGCACCAAACTGTAGGAAAACTGAAGAATTAAAATGTAAATAAATGGCAGTAATTAGGAGCATTCAGCATGGATTCTCCAAGAGTGAGTAATGTCAAACTAGATTTTTAATATTGAATTATTTTTTTCATGTTTATTAATTTTTGAGAGAGGGAGAGTGTGGGGGGTGGGCAGAAGGAGAGGGAGACAGAGGATCTGGAGAGGGTTCTGCACTGTCAATAGTGAGCCTGGTGCAGGGCTTAGACTCACAAGCCATGAGATCATGACCTGAGCCAAAGTCAGACACTTAACTGAGTCATCCAGTCACCCTTAAATTGAATTCTTAAATAGGAAAGTAAAGGTGTCTTTATTTTAATAAAACATTAAAAAAATCTTCATATATTTTGTTGACAAGATGAAAAAGTGGATTATTTCACACAGAAGTGATTAATAATTGGTTGAAAAGATCCTATCTACAGTGTTTTTTACTTGATTGTCATATGTGGAAAGAGATTTCTAGTGGTATCAAAATCATTTTCCATGCCTGGCTCTCACTTGTTCATTGATTTAACTGGAGACTATAGTCAATTAATGGAATAAATAGAAATCTGGGAGGAAGTATTAACATGTTGGATTGTCTAATAATCAATTTTTGACTGGTGAGAGCAAAAGTCCAGATTCTGCAGGATGAAATGTTAGGAGGACAAAATAAAACTCTGCATTTAGGGGCAAGTAAAAATTAATTGTCCAAATATATGATGGGGAGATTAGGGTTTGCAGTAATCTTGTGAAAAGTAATTGAACAGTTTAGCTGAAAAGTGAGTACAAAATGAGATTAATTAGATAAGTATGGTGACTCTGTTATGGAATTTAATAATCTTAAAGGAGAATAAGCTGTTACCTTACAAACTGTTATAGAGTTTATTTTTAAAAATTGAATATTTGGTGTTAGAGCCTTTTCTGTAGGAACCATATTATAGATGATTAGATTTCCAAGCTATCCCATAAGAACATGTTAATTTATGTAGAAGGATTACAGCTTTACTAAGAGGAGCCTGAGCTTCAGAATTTGGAGATAGGAGATCATGTGTTAAAGTGGGGAGAAGTATGTGGAAACTTTTCTTTTTAAGGTTTATGAAGGAATGGCCACCCCAAGGCAAATTTTGTAAATGGGTCATTTTCCACTGACCTCCCTCTGCATCTCTCTGATCTAAAATTCCTCTGTTGTCAGGATATGACTGGAGTACAATGTGGTGTGTGTTACAGTAGTGACACATATGGGTATCAGATGGAGAGGAATGAGCTAGTTCATATTAATGTGTGCTTGAATATGTGCACTCCATGACCTCTGAGTTAGCTGCATTTAGAAATGAAATGCTTGTTAAACTAAATGAATTTAGAATTGATATAAGTTCCATTTCAAGCAGGGAATAAAATGGAATAAAGGGAATTGAGGCATGTGGATAAGACAGTGTGGGAAGGGAAGGGTCCACATATGGGTGCATTTGCTCCACCTTAAGGACCCTCCCTAGAGACATCTATTACTGCTGTCAAGTTGTTTTCCTCCCTTTGATTCTGAAAACTGGGAGTTTCATCTAGTCTTTTTGTCTGCAAACCTTTACCTTTCCACTTTATAAAACAGTCTCTTTTGGAGAGAAGTAAAAAAGTGGCAGATTTCAATTCAACAGAAGGAAGAACTTTTTAAAAGTAATCACCAGAATCTAAGTATAGTGAATGTCTCAGAGTTTCTGTTCATCTAAGTTCAGTACATTGTTGAAATGAAGGATGTTGTAGGAGTTATTCTTGAATTGTTTGGGAAGTACTCTCTAACTTTTAAGATTTTATGGATTATAAAATGCAAATGCCTCAGATTATAATGCCCACCACCTGGTAGGAGTTTTCTTTTGATTCACATTGTGGTATTGCTCTAAGAAGTTGGTAACAATTTGTCAGACTTTGACCTTGCTTTGACTTCATTTGCAAAGTTCTGCAGTTTTCTGCCTATTATTGCCCTGATCTCCAATCAATCAGGATTATTGAACAGGACAGATACAAAAGATCAAAAAGATTTTTATAAGAAACAGCATTTATTCAAAGAAGAATAATTATAGGTAGCTAAGGTTCTTCAAGGACTTGTTGGTTTATTATTCTATAATTTTGCCATGAAAAAATGAATTTCTCAACAACTTTCTTTAATTAATGTGTATTAAAGACATAATCACAGTTTTAGAAGATACTTTGGCTGAATTAGGTTTGTCTTTTATCTCTTTGCTGAAGCATTCTTTTAGCAGGATTATATATGATATGGATAATTTTTATTCTTAATTTTTTATTTTCCTTGCTCCAATTTCTGATGCTCAGTGTAGCTTTGAAAATCAGTTGTGAAATCTGTAGTGAAAGGATATGTGAAAGTCCACTTAGATCTTATTTGAGTTCACAACACTCCTTTACTTTTTGTCCCTGATATAAAAGAACAAAGCAATGCCATTTATCTTGAATTGTTTTATATGTGGGATAGTACCTGTCACGAGAGGGGTAATAAATGAACCCTTTTGTGAGCACTCATTTGATGGAACCCCATGGTTATGGAGACTGAAGGACATATTTTATTGCCTATGTATTGGTTCTGGGCCATGCAGAAAGGTCACCATAGGAATATCCTATTTGCCAATTTAGATTTGCCTCTGTTAGAGGGAATCAGAATGATAGGTGGAATGATGGGAAAAAACCAAACCCCAAACCAAAACCAAGACAAACCAAAACAAAACATTTCAGTCCTAGAAATGCATTTGAAATAAACCATTTGACAATAGTGATGGAGCCTTTATTGAAACATGATTTCTGTATTTCAGATAATAGCTGAGAAAAGAGATTGTGTTTCTACTTTTAGAAAGGAAATAAAACCAGTGGAAAGGAGAGAGAAACACGATAGTAAAGGCCTAAATCACATAAAGGTCTATATGTGGGTTTTAGATAAAATTCTCAACATTTATAGTACAGTGATCCTTGAACAATGCAAGGATTCAGGGCACTGACACTCTGTGTCCCTGCACAGCTGAATATCAGTGTATAACTTTTTTTTTTTTAATGAGGGTGTTTAAAAAAAAAAGTAATGTTTATTTATTTTTGAGACAGAGAGACAGAGCATGAATGGGGGAGGGTCAGAGAGAGAGGGAGACACAGAATCGGAAGCAGGCTCCAGGCTCTGAGCTGTCAGCACAAAGCCCGATGTGGGGTTCGAACTCACAGACTGTGAGATCATGACCTGAGCCAAAGTTGGAAGCTCAATGGACTGAGTCACCCAGGTGCCCCGAATGAGGGTATTTTTTTTTAATTTAAGTTTATCTATTTTGAGAGAGAAAGAGAGTGAGAGTACAGGAAGGGCACAGAAAGAGGGAGAGAAATAATCCCAAGCAGGCTCTGCACTGTCAGCATGCAGCCCAATGTGGGGCTTGAACTCACATACCATAAGATCATGACCTGAGCTGAAACCAAAAGTCAGATGTTTAACTGACTGAGCCACCCAGGCACCCTCAGCATATAACTTTGTCCCCAAATAGCCTACTGTTGATGGGAAGTCTTACCAATAACATACACAGTCAATTAACACATGTTTGTATTATATGTATATGTATAACATATTCTGTTCTTACAATAAAGTAAGCCAGAGAAAAGATGTTACTAAGAAAATTATAAGGAAGAGAAAATACTTTTATAGTGCTGTACTGAAAAAAATCCACATATAAGTGAACCTACATAGTTCAAACCTGTTTTTCAAGGGCCAGCTGTAGTCTTTTGTAGATGAATAGTAATGTTTTATATAGCTGCTTGAAAACATGGGTAGACTAACTCTAGGACACTCAAAACATAAATTGTTTTCCCACTTCAAATTGCTTATAATTTCCTGATGACTAGAAAATGTTTCGGTACTATACACAAAGTGATTAGTATGTATTAGTGTTTTTAGCAGTATGGTCAATGTTGGATAATGTAATTTGTACTTAAATGCTTTTGGAATTATTAGATTTGTCATAATTGGTTCCTTTGAGACTTCCAGCCTAATTGTCTTTGTTTTTAACATCAAACTTTGTTGAAGACATGTAAAAGAATTATAAGAATTAGAAGTATATTTGATTATAAGCAGAGTTGAAATTCATTATCTTGATTATGTACAAATTTCTATGTTAAGTCACTGGGGACAACTGTTGGTATTATTTTCAAGAATACTTTAAATATCAATTTTTATAGTAATAGAATCATGGGGTGTAATCATGTAGCATAGCATCTGAAGTGCAGTAATTCTTCTAGCTTTTATAGTATTTGCTTCTATTAAAAATTATGTTATTAATCTAAGAATTAGAGTTAATCAAGGCAAGAGTTAATGAAGATGATTTTTTAGTTACAGGATGGTTTTGTGTGTATGTGTCTGCATGTGTATCGGGTGTACAGTGTGGAATGGCCTTGGTGAAGCACTCATCTTTTTTAAATTTAAATTTTAGTTAACATACAGTGCAGTATTGGTTTCAGGAGTAGAATTCAGTGATCACCACGTACCTCATGTACCCAGTGTTTATCACAATATCCAAAACACCCACCCACATACATACACCCACTTACATTTACCCAACGCTCATCACAGTACCCACCCACAACACCCAATGCTCATCACAAGTGCCCTCCTTAATACCTATCACCCATTTAGCCCATCTCCTACCTACCTTCTTCCATCAAGCCTCAGTTTGTTCTCTGTTGTTAAGAGCCTCTTGTGGTTTGTTTCCCTCTCTCCTCTTTTCCCCTCCTCCTTCCCATATGTTCATCTGTTTTGTTTCTTAAATTACACATGAGTGGAATCATATGGTATTTATCTTTCTCTAACTTATTTCATTTAGCATAATACATTCTAGCTCCATCCATGTTGTTGCAAATGGCAAGATTTCATTCTTTTTGACAGCTGAGTAATATTCTATTTTATATACATATATCTATGTATATATAATGGCATATATCATAACATATTCAAATTAACAAATTGTCCATAAATACTATTATGCAAATCACTAAGCCCACAAATTAGTATTAACTTGTTCACAGTCAAGTATTTACTGAAGGTCCACAGAAATAAACAGTAAGAAATGTACGTGTGTGTGTGTGTGTGTGTGTGTGTGTGTGTATACACAGTCTGAAATATATATACATACATACTACTTCTTCTTTATCCATTCATCAGTTGGTAGACATATGGGTTCTCTCCATAGTTTGGCCATTGCTGATAAGAAGCACTGATCTTTTCACCTACATATACACATGGAGATCATGATTATCTTTGGAATAAATACAATAACACATTTATGGATCTAGGGGAAGGATCCAGTAGAGTGGGAGAGATTGATGAGCAAGGAGATGCTGATTTTATGGAGGTAAGCCAATGGGAGTTGTAAAGGTCTAGGAGGAGAATGGGAATAGACTATTAGGGGAAGCAGTTGGGGGGACATGGCCAATTTAAATTAGTTTATTTTCTGTATAGGAAAGTAAATTGCCCCCAACTTTCTTTTCCAATCAAACCCTCAAACAGTTCCCCAAGTAGAGATGTGTCATATGTCTTCCAAAGTTCCATTTGCCTCCTCATCTGAGTCATCATTAGCAAGAACAAGCAAAATATGAGTGCTGGCTGCCTCAGTGCTATGATTTCATGGAAGTCAAAGCACTTGCATGCTGTAAAATAGGTCTCACCATTTGGCCATTCTTTTTTCCTTAAGACTCCTGGTCAAATGTAAACTCACCCTGGGTTATTATTTTAGTCATGAACATATACTAACATAGATTGATTCATTGGAAGATCTAATTCTAGACCACATGGCCTCCGAGAACAGATGGGGAATATCTCATTTCTCTGTTGGTGAACTTGGCACCCTGGTCATCTGAGAGCTATGGCTGATATCAGGAAGAGGTGCTGAATACAGATCTCATGTACTCTATGGTTTTCATTAGTGCTTCCCCTTTAGAAAGTATTTTTCTTTATTAATAAGTGTCTTTTTTTGCTTTTGTGCACAGGCAGCATGTCAGCTGAAACACCAATCACACTGAATATTGATCCTCAGGATCTGCAGGTCCAAACATTCACTGTAGAGAAACTACTGGAACCTCTCATAATCCAGGTATTAAGACCATGGGAATAAAAATGTGTAACTGAAGAAGACCTAAAAACATGGGAAAAGTAGATCATGAACCAAGAAAAGAGTCGATTTTCATAGAATGAGTATGTCATCTCAAATTGTCCTTTAAAAATTTAAATTGTCATTTAAAAAAATTATATATTTAGTAATAATAAGAAATTTATGAAAGTTACCCACTCCAGATTCTCTTTTAAAAGCAACAGCCATAAAAATATGTATATACAGCTTTCAAAGTATCTTTATATAAATACTCTTGTTTTATAGTCATGAAAACTGAGTGAGGTAGGCAGCATGTTAAAACCATCTTTATTATATAGATGAGGAAGTTGAGCCTAGAGACTTTCAATGACTTGTCCCAAGGCACATAGTGGCTCACTTGTCAAGTAGGAAATTATTTTTAAAATACCAAAATGTATGAGAAAAGCAACTATTTAAGAAATTCTGTGATAAAGTCTTTCATAAAGTCAATAATCCTTTCATAATATACATCATGATTCTCTGACTTATTATGTAAGTCCAGATTTTATTTATTGGAGCTCTTAAAGCAGAACTTGAAAAAACTTATACAATGCTATAGACTTAAATTTTTTGTCCTTAACCCAAAATTTGTGAGGGAACTTCTCTTTAGGCTTATCACACATTATACCTTCTAAGACAAATTATCTCTTTTTCTTTTTTATTCAAGTATAATTCATATACAGTATTTTATTAGTTTCAGGTATACAATATGATTCAACAATTCTGTACATTTCTCAGTACTCATCATGATAAGTTTACTCTTAATTTTATTCATCTATTTTACCCATTCCCCTATGTCCCCTCTGGCAAACACCAGTTCTCTGAATTCAAGTGCCTATTTTTTTTTGTTGTTGTTGTTGCTGTTGTTTTTCTTTTCTTTTCTTTTCTTTTCTTTTCTTTTCTTTTCTTTTCTTTTCTTTTCTTTTCTTTTCTCTTTCTTTCTTTCTTTCTTTCTTTCTTTCTTTCTTTCTTTCTTTCTTTCTGTTCATTTGTTTCTTAAATTTCACATATACATGAAATCATATGGTATTTTCTTTTTTTTTTTCTTGACGTATATCACTTAGCATTATACCCTCTAGGTCCATTCATGTTGTTGCAAAATGGCAAGATTTCATTCTTTTTTAGATGACTAATATTCCAGTGTGTATATAACACATCTTTATCCATTCATCCATTGATGGACACTTGGGCTGTTTGCATAATTTGGCTATTGCAGACAATGCTGCAGTAAACATAGGAGTGCATATATATATTTTTGAATTACTGTTCTTATATTTTTTGTGTAAATACCCAGTAGTGGAATTACTATATTATATGGTGACCCTATTTTTAATTTTTTGAGGAGCCTCCAAACTGTTTTCCACAGTGGTTGCTGCAGTTTTTGTTCCCACCAACAATGCATGAGGGTCCCTTTTTCTTTATGTTCTCTCCAATACTTGTTTTATGTGTTTTTGATTTTAGCCATTCTGACAGGTGTAGGGTGATATCTCATTGCAGTTTTAATTTGCATTTCCCTGATGATGAGTGATGTTGAGGATCTTTTCAAGTGTCTGTTATCTATATGTCTTCTTTGGAAAAATGTCTCTTCAGGTCCTCTACTCATTTTATAATTGGATTCTTGCTTTTTTTTTTGGTGTGTGTTGGGTTATAGAAGTTCTTTATATATTTTAATGTTTATTTATTTATTTTGTGGGGGGAATCGTGTGTGTCCATGAGTGGGAGAGGGGCAGAGAGAGAGGGAGAGAGAAAATCCCAAGCAGGCTCCGTGCTGTAAGTGCAGAGCCCAGCAAAAGGATCGGTCTCACGAACTGTGGGATCATCACCTGAGCTGACAGCAAGAGTTGGACACTTAACCGACTGAGCCACCCAGGCGCCGCTCTTTATGCATTTTAGATAGTAACCCTTTATTGGATATATAATTTGCAAATATCTTCTCCAGTTCACTAGGTTGCCTTTTTGTTTTGTGGACGTTTTCCTTTGCTGTGCAAAAGCTTTTTATTTTGGTATAGTCCCAACAGTTTAATTTTGCTTTTGTTTCCTTTGCATAGGAGACATATCTAGAAAATATTTCTACAGACAGTGTAAAAGAAATTACTACCTGTGGTGTTTTTGTTTTTTTGTTTTGTTTTGTTTTGTTTTTTAGGAATTCTAAGGTTTTAGGCTTTACATTTAGGTCTTTCATCCATTTTGAGTTTATTTTTGTGTGTGGTGTAAGAAAGTGGTTTATTTTCATTCTTTTGTAGGTAGCTGTCAAGTTTTCTCAGAACCATTTGTTGAAGAGACTGTCTTTTCCCTATTGTTGACCATGAATAAGTGTGGGTTTATTACTGGACTCTACTCTGTTCAATTGATCTAGGTGTCTGTTTTTGTGCCAGAACCATACTGTTTTGACTACTGCAGCTTTGTAGTGTGTCTTGAAATCTGGGATTGTGATACCTTTAGTTTTGTTCTTTTTCAAGATTTCTTGGGCCTTGGGGTCGTTTGTGGTTCTATACAAATTTTAGGATTATTCTACTTCTGTGAAACATGTTGGGTTTTGATAAGCCATTACATTAAGTCTGAACATTATTTTAGGTAGTATTGGCATTTTAACAATATTGAATCATTCAGTCCATGAGCATGGAATATCTTTCCATTTGTTTGGGTCATCTTGAATTTCTTTCATCAGTGTTTTCTAATTTTTGGAGTAGTGGTCTTTCACCTCCTTGTTTAAGTTCATTCCTAAGTATTTTTTTCTTTTTTGGTGTAATTGTAAATGGGATTGTTAAATCATCCCTTTTTTAGGGCTTTGAAGCACTCAAAGGTTACTTGAGTGAGAAACTGCATTGATTTTACCTCTGATACTTTATTTATTATTTGAAGAGAGAGAGAGAGGGAGAGAGACAGAGTGAGCAGGGGAGGGGCAGAGAGAGAGAGGGAGAGAGAATCCCAAGTGGGCTCCATGCTGTCAGCATAGAGCTGGACGCGGGGCTTGATCTCACAAACTGTGACATCATGACCTGAGTCAAAAACATGAGCCTGATGCTTAAATGCCTGAGCCACTCAGGCACCCCACCTCTGATACTTTAAAAATGTTCTGCTTTTCTTCTTTGTGGGGTAGATGGTGAGGAGGGGAGTAACTCAGAATAGGCTGCATGATTTTACTTAGCACACCCATAGAAGATATCTGCTACTGGAAACACAAAACATATGCTTTACTGATGAAAACTTAATCATGAACGTTGGCATTCTTAACAGCACTGATACCTGGTGTGAAATTGATACTTGATGACTATGTAGACTTCGTTAGAATCCCTATTTTAGCCACCTACTGAATTCTCTCATGTTAAAAAGAAACAAAAAAGCTTATTTATTGTTCTTCTGGTAAAGTTCACTGAAAAAAGTAGAAAAGCAAAACAAAATAAATCAAAACCAAAACCAAAAATATGAGAATAAAAATCACTCAATTATTACAACCAAGAGGTAAACAATGTTTTGCTGTATTTACTTGCAATATACTAAAATTATGGATTTTTATTATTCTTAGAGTTTTATAATATTAAAGAACATATGTTATATATAATTTATATCTCATATATATGAAGAATATATGTAAACAAGGTGGAAATAATACTGTATATGTAAGGTATTATTTCACTTTCCTATTTAAAGTGATATTTTGATAATTTCCCCATTCTTTGTAAGCATGATTTCATAAAATTGTGGTTTAATTATATTGCTGCACCATAGTTTTCTTTAAGTTTATTTATTTATTTTGAGAGAGAGTGCTAGAGCATGAGCTGGGGAGGGGAAGAAAAAGGGAGAGAGTGAGTTCCAAGTGGGCTTCACACTTCCGGTGTGGAGCCTGATGTGGAGCTTGAACTCATGAACTGTGAGATTGTGACCTGAGTCAAGATCAAGAGTCGGACACTCAACTGACTGAGCCACCCAGGCACCCCTGCACCATAGTTTTTTAAAGCAGCCTCACTTTCTTACACCACTCACAAAAATAAACTCAAAATGGATAAAGGACCTGAATGTGAGACCATCAAACCCATCAAAACCCTAGAGGAGAAAGCTTGGAAAAAACCTCCCTGACTCAGCCGCAGCAATTTCTTACTTGACACATCTCCAAAGACAAGGGAATTAAAAGCAAAAATGAACTATTGGGACCTCATGAAGATAAAAAGCTTCTGCACTGCAAAAGAAACAATCAACAAAACTAAAAGGCAACCAATGGAATGGGAAAAGATATTTGCAAATGACATATCAAACAAAGGGCTAGTATCCAAAATCTATAAAGGACTCAGCTAAACTCCACACCTGAAAAACAAACAATCCAGTGAAGAAATGGGCAGAAGACATGAATAAACACTTCTCTAAAGAAGACCTCCAGATGGCCAACAGGCACATGAAAAGATGCTCAATGTCACTCCTCATCAGGGAAATACAAATCAAAACCACACTGAGATACCACCTCACGCCAGTCAGAGTGGCTAAAATGAACAAATCAGGAGACTAGATGCTGGAGAGGATGTGGAGAAACGGGAACCCTCTTGCACTGTTGGTGGGAATGCAAACTGGTGCAGCCACTCTGGAAAACAGTGTGGAGGTTCCTCAAAAAATTAAAAATAGATCTACCCTATGACCCAGCAATAGCCTTGCTAGGAGTTTACCCAAGGGATACAGGAGTACTGATGCATAGGGGCACTTTCCCCCAATGTTTATAGCAGCACTCTCAACAATAGCCAAATTATGGAAGGAGCCTAAATGTCCATCAACTGATGAATGGATAAAGAAATTGTGGTTTATATACACAATGGAGTACTACGTGGCAATGAGAAAAGAATGAAATATGGCCCTTTGTAGCAACGTGGATGGAACTGGAGAGTGTTATGCTAAGTGAAATAAGTCATACAGAGAAAGACAGATACCATGTTTTCACTCTTATGTGGATACTGAGAAACTTAACAGGAGACCATGGGGGAAGGGAAGGAAAAAAAAAGATAGGGAGGGAGCCAAATCATAAGAGACTCTTAAAAACTGAGAACAAACTGAGGGTTGATGGGGGGTGGGAGGGAGGGGAAAGTGGGTGATGGTCATTGAGGAGGGCACCTGTTGGAATGAGCACTGGGTATTGCATGGAAACCAATTTGACAATAAATTTCATTAAAAAAAATAAAGCAGCCTCCCATTTTGGGACATTCAGGTTGTTTTTGCTTTTTTACTGTTATGAATAATGTTGTGTTGAACATCTTTGTATATAAATTTTTGTCATCAGTTCAAATTGTCTCCCTAGGATTAGTTACTAAATGTAAAAGTGAGCAAGTAATGAAAATTGTTATGGTTTTTGAAAGTTATAAAATGAGTTCTCACAAGTCATTTAAGATTTTGTTCCTCTGCAATTACTAGATGTGAGTAGGGTAATGGCCTTCATTTAGTGATAAATGCTAGTGCAGTAATGCAACCACATAACCCTTATTTGTCCTGTAAGAGTAGAACATTAGAGTTGGTCACTTAAGACTTGCTAGTCACAAAGGCTGCTGACATATTGTTTATGAATAGAGAAAATATCATTATGAAGAAACTACTTTTTATGTTCTAACTGAAACCAATAAATAGTTTGGTTTAGTCAAGTACATTGATAAGGCAGTCAATAGGGAATATTTTAAATAAATTCACATTGAAGAGTATGCTATTCACAGT
The DNA here is from genome assembly GCF_028018385.1 of Neofelis nebulosa. NCBI lineage: Eukaryota > Metazoa > Chordata > Mammalia > Carnivora > Felidae > Neofelis > Neofelis nebulosa. Next base: position 33,444,496 of record NC_080794.1, on the reverse strand, counting down.
TTATGTGTATTTCCTGGCATGTTTAAAAACTATTATAATAATCTATAAACACTTGATGAGTCCATGTAGAAAATTAAAAGGGTAAAATGACCTGTAATAATTGTATTTGATTGGAAAGAAATTTAACTCTTTTAAAAAGTGTGGTCATGCTTATTACTTCACAGGGGTTTAAATATGGTGCTTGGATTCATACTTCTTCATGATCTACAAGTAAATGTGTCAGGGAAAGAATAATTAGTATTTATTATATGCTAGATAGTTCTCAGTTATATGTAAGTGTAGTTGCTAATTTTATGGTCCTTAAGATTGTTGTGAATGTTTTTGAACATGTTTCTTGATTTCTTAAAGGCAGTTGGTATACTAGTTCACTAATATCCCAGTTAGAAAAAAGTTTCTAAATCTTAGCAAGATTCAAATCAAAGTATTAATAATTTATAGAATATTTACTATGCTTAGAAATTATCCCATAAAGGAGAATTCTAGTGCAGCAAATGATTTGGACATACTCTTGATTTTCATTTTAATGGGATTATTCTTATCAAAAACCAGCGCATTTCTAACTCAAAGAATTATTAATATAACTGACCTTTTGTTGATGCACAGAGTTCTTGTATCTGTCACTTTGATCATGTATTACCTATCAATACAAGTAAAAATTTTCCTTAAATTGTATTTTAGGTGCAATTTTCTAGAATAGCATCATACTGAATATCTCATTGCATTTTTTTTCTATTTTTTCTATTTTATTTTATTATTTTATTTATTTTTATTATTTTATATTTTTAAAATTTACATCCAAGTTAGCATATAGTGCAATAATGATTTCAGGACTAGATTCCAGTGATTCATCCACTACATATAATACCAGTGCTCATCCCAACAAGTGTCTTTCTTAATGCCCCTTGCCCATTTAGCCCATCCACCCCCCAAAACCCTCTGGCAACCCTGTTTGTTCTCTGTATTTAAGAGTCTCTTATGTTTTGTCCCCCTCCCTGTTTTTATATTATTTTTGCTTCCCTTCACCTTATCGTCATCTGGTTTGTATCTTAAATTCCACATATGAGTGAAGTCATATGGTATTTGTCTTTCTCTAATTTTGCTTAGCATAAACACTGTAGTTCCATCTATGTTGTTGCAAATGACAAGATTTCATTATTTTTGATTGCTGATAAATGGATGTAGATATCTATAGATATTTATATATAGATATATCTATATTGATATAGATATCTATATTTATCTATAATATATATATTTATATATATCACATCTTCTTTATCCATTCATCTGTTGATGGGTATTTGGGCTCTTTCCCTACTTGGGCTATTGATAGTGCTGCTATAACCACTGGGGTGCATTGTGCCCCTTCAAAACAGCACACCTGGCATCCTTTGGATAAATACCTAGTAGTGCAATTGCTGGGTGATAGGGTAGTTCTATTTTTAATTTTCTGAGGAACCTCCGTACTGTTTTCCACAGTGGCTGCACCAGTTTGCATTCCCACCAGCAGTGAAAAAGGGTTCTTCTTTCTTCGCATCCTTGCCAACATCTGTCGTTGCCTGAGTTGTTAATTTTAGCCATTTTACCAGGTGTGAGGTGATATCTCATTGTGGTTTTTATTTGTATTTCCCTGATGATGAGTGATGTTGAGCATTTTTTTCATGTGTCTGTTAGCCATCTAGATGTCTTCTTTGGAGAAGTGTCTATTCATGTCTTTTGCCCATTTCTTCATTGCATTATTTGTTTTTTGGGTGTTGAGTTTGATAAGTTCCTTATAGATTTTGGATACTAGCCCTTTGTCTGATGTGCCATTTGCAAATATCTTCTTTCATTCCATTGATTGCCTTTCAGTTTTGCTGATTATTTCTCTCGTTGTCCAGAAGCTTTTTATCTTGATGAGGTCCCAGTAGTTTGTTTTTGCCTTTATTTCCCTTGCCTCCGGAGACACGTTAAGTAAGAAGTTGCTGTGGCTAAGGTCAGAGAGGGTTTTGCCTGCTTTCTCCTTGAGGGTTTTGATGGCTTCCTGCCTTACATTTAGATCTTTAATCCATTTGAGTTTATTTTTGTGTATGGAGTTTATTTTTGTGTATGGTGTAAGAAAGTGGTCCAGGCTCATTTTTCTGCATGTTGCTGTCCAGTTTTCCCATTTGCTGAAGAGACTGTCTTTATTCCATTTGATACTCTTTCCTGCTTTGTTGAAGATTAGATGGCCATATGTTTATGGGTCCATTTCTGGGTTCTCTATTCTGTTCCATTGATCTAAGTGTCTGTTTTTGTGTCAGTACCATACTGTCTTGATGATTACAGCTTTGAAATACATCTTGAAGTCTGGAATTGTGATGCCTCCAACTTTCGTTTTCTTTTTCAGAATTGCTTTGGCTATTTGGGATCTTTTCTGGTTCCATACAAATTTTTGGATTGTTTGTTCTAGTTCTGTGAAGAATGTTGGTGTTATTTTGATAGGGATTGCATTGAATATGTAGATTGCCTTGGGTAGTATTGACTTTTTTTTCAACGAGTATTTAATTTGAAATACTTACTTGGTTTAAGTATGTAATATTGTCTCTGGTTATACTGGAAAACATTCCAAAAGAAGTTCATGATCTTTAAGCTCATAGTGCCACCAGATAAAGTTATCAATGTAGTAACCCCATTAAAAAATCCTCACTTTTACTCATTATTTATCTTAATGTTATATTCCTTTGCTTTCAGGGTTTCACAGAAATTACTTGCCAGCTCTGTATATAACTCAAAGTCAAAATCACATTTTAATTTTTGGAGTAATTGGTCATAGATACTATTATGTCACTCTGGCTTCTATTCATTTATTCATAAATCTTTATTCTGCTCTTTTTACAGTTATCAGAGTGTTCCCCACCAAACTTGATTTATCTTTAATCTATTTTTTTTTCTCTTGGGTACAGGTAAATTACTAGGTCATTTTCCAGGGATGTTCTGTCTGGGATATATTTCAATCAGTTGCTTTCATTTTTTCTGTGTTATAACTTAAACAGTTGCATCCCTCTGTAATAAATTCCTCAAATGTATCAGAAATAATTTTTTTCTCAGGAATTACATTTTTATGATTGCAACTGTAGGCATCTGCACTTTATCACTTTCAAGATCCAAATTAGGCAATGCAGTGCAGAAAGTCTATTTATGCACAATTGCGATTAAAAGAATTTACATCTGTATGTCGTATACTCTTTGAAGGAGATAAAAGTTGCTAGATCATGCTACAGTCATTACATAATGGAACTGTCTATAATCTTATTTGCCACAAAATATAATTTGCTATGTGTCAGATTCATGTTGAAAGCGATCTTAAAGAACTGACTTACTCAAAATCTTTTAAGATAAAAACATTAGCAAACTTTGTATAACGTGTTATCTTGTACAAAGTTTTTTTGGGGTAAAGGTTCAAGTATATTTTATGATGTGTATATATCCTATGTTTCAAGAGGTAAATACAGAGTTAAATCAATAGTAATAAACATTATTTCTCTGGCTCTCATTCCTAACTCTTGTAGGACCTTCTCTTGGCCTTTCCTTGGCTTCTACTTGCATAGTGTCTCCATCTATTTCTGGAAGTCCCTTGGGGATGGTTTCATATACTCAATAATATTCATTGGGTCTAATTTAGGAATATCTTCCAACTCTTTTATTGGTCAGCATAAGCTAGATTTTGCTATGATAAGCCAAATCCCATATTTCTGAGGCTTAATAAAAGTTCATTTTGTGCTTACGCTACATGTCCATTGTAAGTTAGCAGGATGTCTCTACTTAGTACCAGCACCCAGAGACCCGGCTTCATATCTGTATTTACTTCCAGTATTGTAACAGGGAAAGAGAACATGATGAATCACGCAAAGTCTCCTAAAATGTCCACCCAGGTGTGATATATGTCAGTTTCACTCATATTGCTTTTGTCAAAGCAAGTATTGTGGTCATTGTGGATACTGGATGTATGATCCTATCCTGTGCTCAGGAGAATGGGAATATTGTGAAAATCTCCAGTAACTATTATCTTCCAAATTGCATTCTTCTTAGAGGTTCCTTTTTTGGTGGGCAGCTGACTTATTGACAGTTACTTGTTGGCAAGAAGCCTATGAGGCAATCTGGCATGCGAGCTTTGCCTTTGGGAGAAGATGGTGAATAGGTTCTATCACCATCCTCTTTTTGGGGAATTGACTACATACTGAGAGTTAAGCAGTTAGTATCTGGGGTTAAACAGTTCCATCATGTACAAAACTAAAGAAAGAAGTAGAGACAGGGAGGAGAGTTCTAGTGGAGCAGTTTTCAAATTCAGATCCACAAACTCCTGCTATTGAGGGACAGTGAAAATACCTATTTACCAGTGTTTTAATGTATTCTTCCAGTTTCCAAACCACATTCTAGTCTCAGAATTATACTCTAGCCTCTGTGGGGCCTGTTTCCAGTTCCCTCGTGCATTGGGCATATAGGCCAGATACTTTTCTTCCTTATGTGATCTGATTCCCTGGCTTCCTACCTCCTCATCTGAAAGTTCTGAAAAGTTCAAAAGAAGTGTCTGCAAGTTCAAAAGAAGTTCCATTAGTAGCAGCAATCCAGGGTTCCTATAATTTTCCTCGTGACCTGTGTTAGGATGGACATTTTCCTGCAAAGTCTCTCCTTTGTTTTTCTTCTCATCTCTAAAATTTGGAGTCTCTGAGGTATGACTCACTTTTGCTTCCAAAACTGTCTGCTGTGTTTTCCCATTTCGTTTAGCTTTGTCTTGTTGATGATTCACTGTCAATGATGCCCATTGTGAGTCTGGGAATGACGTGCCAAGGTAGCCATGTCCCAATTCCTCCAAAGCTGCCAGTTCTCAAGGTGGCAGAATGGCACTGGGCTCCTACAGGAGAGGGGAGAATGCCTCTCTTCCCAAGTATGCTGTCACATGGGCCCCAGTGAAGCAATTTTTGTGACCTAAAGCCACACAAAATTCATTATGAAAAAACTCCTTTCAGCTTCTTCTCCAATCTCTCCCCTCTCCTTGTTAGTGTAAATCCCAATCCAAGTGCCTGGATGGTGAATTCTTACTCTTCCAAGTACCATGTTTTTCTTTCTTTCCTGGCTTCTGTGCAGAACCCCTGTGCCACACCCAACTATCAACAGAATTTCTTTCTCCTCTCCTTCAGCCAAGAGAAAGAAAAGAAAAAAAAAGCAATTAGATGTTTAGATATCCAAAGGGTTCTTTTCTTACTATTCTATAGACCGATCTGATTGATTTCTATGTAGCTGGGAGAAGACATGCTTTGGCTTCTTAGCCTCCTAGAATATAATTTCCTTTGATTCTTTCAGAAAAGAATTCAAGTTCCATTTGTTTGTGGTGGTTTTCTGTCATTTCAGTACGTCATTTTGAATGAGTGTGATGCTTTTTGCTTAGGTTTCCTTGGTTTTATCACCAAGCTTCTTTTTGGTAGCTTTGCTGATTATTCTATCAATAGAATTTATGTCAGAATTAATCTTTCCATAATTTGGCTATTGTTGAGAGTGAATACTACGTGGCAATGAGAAAAAATGAAATATGGCCTTTTGTAGCAACGTGGATGGAACTGGAGAGTGTGATGCTAAGTGAAATAAGCCATACAGAGAAAGACAGATACCATATGGTTTCACTCTTATGTGGATCCTGAGAAACGTAATGGAAACCCATGGGGGAGGGGAAGGGAAAAAAAAAAAAAAGAGGTTAGAGTGGGAGAGAGCCAAAGCATAAGAGACTGTTAAAAACTGAGAACAAACTGAGGGTTGATGGGGGGTGGGAGGGAGGGCAGGGTGGGTGATGGGTATTGAGGAGGGCACCTTTTGGGATGAGCACTGGGTGTTGTATGGAAACCAATTTGACAGTAAATTTCATATATTAAAAAATAAAAAAAAAAAAGAATTAATCTTGAAGTTTCCAAGGAAATCTTAAAGACAGGTCTGCATGCATATAGTGTTCTTGTAGATTACTTTATATGCAAATATTGGGGTTTTGACTCTAACTTCAACAAGTTACCTTAGAAGTTCGTTAATGAATGTCTTTTAAACACTTACAGGTTCAAGGCTTAGTAAGTATAAAGATGTTATCTCTATGGTATTTCTATAGTTGAGAAAAAGGAAGCCACTCTTTATTTTTATTTTTTTTCAATATATAAAGTTTATTGTCAAATTGGTTTCCATACAACACCCAGTGCTCATCCCAAAAGGTGCCCTCCTCAATACCCATCACCCACCCTCCCCTCCGTCCCACCCCCCATCAACCCTCAGTTTGTTCTCAGTTTTTAAGAGTCTCTTATGCTTTGGCTCTCTTCCACTCTCACCTCTTTTTTTTTTCCTTCCCCTCCCCCATGGGTTTCTGTTAAGTTTCTCAGGATCCACATAGAAGTGAAAACATATGGTATCTGTCTTTCTCTGTATGACTTATTTCACTTAGCATAACACTCTCCAATTCCATCCATGTTGCTACAAAAGGCCATATTTCATTCTTTCCCATTGCCACGTAGTACTCCATTGTGTATATAAACCACAATTTCTTTATCCACTCATCAGTTGATGGACATTTATGTTCTTTCCATAATTTGGCTATTGTTGAGAGTGCTGCTATAAACATTGGGGTACAAGTGCCCCTATGCATCAGTACTCCTGTATCCCTTGGGTAAATTCCTAGCAGTGCTATTGCTGGGTCATAGGGTAGGTCTATTTTTAATTTTCTGAGGAACCTCCACACTGTTTTCTAGAGTAGGAAGCCACTCTTTAAATTAAAATAAGGATGGGGCACCTGGGTGGCTCAGTCAGTTAAGTGTCTGACTTTGGCTTGGGTCAGCCCCACATCAGGCTGTGGGTTTGAGCCCTGCATTGGGCTTTGTGCTGATAGCTCAGAGCTTGGAGCCTGCTTTGGATTCTGTGTCTCCCTCTCTTTCTGCACCTCCCCAACTCACGCTCTGTCTCTCTCTCTAAAATAAATAAGGATAATTAAATTAAAATAAGGATAAGAAAAACTAATAGCTAATTGATTAAAATAGCATGAGGAATTGTGCATGGCTGAATATATAAGGATTGCTCCCACCACCAGAATTTGGTAGCTCTGAGATTAGCTGTGAGCGGATGTCAGTCTCAGCATATTTTCACCTCTACTCACTTGCTTCCTAGACCTTTTATTCTGTCAGGCTCTGATTTTCTTTCCACTCACTCTAGTGTTGCTGCCATGTTGTTTTTGTTTCTCTGACCACCCCAGTCCATTCCACTTCTGTTGTTACTTTATCTTTTAATCACAGCTCATCTTTTCCTCTGCACATTCAGACTGATCTCACAGGTATCCACTTCTAACTTAGTTGTGGAATAAGGTCTTTTTCTTATAAATGGGTTCCATAGGCAGCCAGGTGATATAGACTGATAAGCCCACATCCATCTGCCTTTTTAGTGGAAAATGCTAGATTGATGGGAGAAATTCTGGTTCAGCTAGTTGAAGGTATAGGAGTCCATATCTCCCCAGATGTCATATTTTCACTGCTTTAAGTGTGATTCTACCCTTCACAGACATTCTGGGACTATTTCAGAACACCCAGCATCTATAGCTTGACAACTCCATGCAAATTTTTCTGTACAGGTCCAGAGAGTGAATAGTTCAGCTTTGACAGTCATAGGGTCTCTATTGCAATTACTTTGCCATTGTAATTTGAAAGCAGCCATAGACAATACGTAAACAAATGGATGTTTATAATAAAATATGGCTGTGTTCCAATAAAACTTTATTTACAAAATAGGCGAGTGACTAGATTTTGCCCTGGATGCCTAATTTGCAGTCCCCTGCTCTACACTGACAATTTTCTCATGGAGATAATCTATATTTACTGATTAAAGAAGGGTAAGAAATGGGCAGTATCCCATACACAGTTGGGAGTTCCTGTGACATAAATTATGATGGAGTGAGGGGCGCCTGGGTGGCGCAGTCGGTTAAGCGTCCGACTTCAGCCAGGTCACGATCTCGCGGTCCGTGGGTTCGAGCCCCGCGTCAGGCTCTGGGCTGATGGCTCAGAGCCTGGAGCCTGTTTCCGATTCTGTGTCTCCCTCTCTCTCTGCCCCTCCCCTGTTCATGCTATGTCTCTCTCTGTCCCAAAAATAAATAAAAAACGTTGAAAAAAAAATTAAAAAAAAAATTATGATGGAGTGATTTGTGGCCAAGCCCTGTGAGAGATACAAAAGCCTCACTTGGGAGAAGAGTGCTAACTAGGCAGTTGAGAAAATTCCTATTTGTATTGACATCCTGTTAGTCCAGTGGTTTTCAATCCTGGCTGCACATTAAAATTATCTGGGGAGCTTTAAAAAATCCTGATGTCCAGGCCACACAGGAAACCAATGAAATCAGAATCTTTGGGAGTAGGACCAAGAAGTAATTTTAAAAGCTGCCAGGTAATTACAATGTGAGAAATGCTATGCTGGCCTTTATATCAGCCAGTAGTGAACCTGATTCTGCCTTTTGGCCCAAGGCTTGCTCTAGTAGAGGGCTCATTCCCTGTCTTTTTAATGGATTTCGGTGGTGCTCATCTGGGATAAATTTATAAGGAATTCCTGAGGGTAACCTCCTTATCAACTCTCTGTAATGTGCTCAGTTAGCTCTCCTAGGTCCCAGTAGGACTGTTAGCAGCGGCTCTAGGAAAACTACTGTTATTGAGAGGTCTTGGATCCATGTTCTGTAGCTCTCCCTTACTCAGCAGTCCACTACTAGATAGCATTATGGATCCTTGTATGGATTAGGTTATGGTGGACTCTAAGTTTTTTGACTACCCATGGCACCTTGCTTTTGGTGGAACCTATTTGGGGTGGAATTGCTGTGAGGGAAGAGATTCATAATGCACAAGTCTGAAATTGTGGTGTGGTGTCCTATCACATGTACGTTTATAATCATCTGCACCAGGGCTTTTCAACTTTCAGCTATGTGAGGGCATTGTGTAAGGAACTTACAAACATCCTGCTACCCAGGCCACAGCTAAGGCCGATTAAATCAGAATCTTGAGTAGGACCCTGTTAACAGTATTTTTAAAAAGCTTCCCTTGGGGCGCTTGGATTGCTCAGTCGGTTAAGCGTCTGACTCCCGCTAAGGTCATGATCTCACGGTTCAGGTTTGAGCCCCACGTAGGGGTCTGTGCTAAGAACTCAGAGCCTAGAGCCTGCTTTGGATTCTGTGTCTCCCTCTCTCTCTGCCCCTTCCCCCATGTGTGCTCTGTCTCTCTCTGTCTCTCTCTCTCTCAAAAATAAACATTAAAAAAAAGCATTTTTATAAAGCCTCCCAGGTGATTGTATTATACAGCCACTGGAGTAAGACCTTGCTGCCTCTGAAGTGTTGTCCATGGACTTATAGCATCATGCTCACTTAGGAACTCCTGAAAAATGAAGTCCCTTATGCCCTACCCTGGACCCCCTGAATCAGAATCTATGATGTAATAAGATCCCAGTTGATTTGTATCACATTCAAGTTTGAGAAGGTGGTGGTGGAGACTGTAAATTTTAACTTTTAAATTGCAACATTGTGTAGGCAGAGTTGGAAACCACTACCTTACATCCTTATGCTGGGGCATCCTTATATACATCCTTGTATACATCCTTATGCTGGGGCAGAGTGGTGAGGTCACCAGGAATTTCTGAACTCTGATTGTTGTTCTGTTCTGAAGGGGCTGCCCAGGGTTGATTGTCCTGTTGTGAGAGACCTGCACATTTTTTTTTTTTTTTGAGGAGGATCTGCCTCTCCCACACCCCGACTAAGCCTGTGGTCAGTCTATGTCAAGGGATTCTATGATACCCAGAAATGGCTTTGGGGCACTAGAAACCATGACCTGAGAAACGAGATTTTCAAGAGCTAGGGATTCTCTTTAGGATGTTTGGAACCAGGCCACAGTTTGTTATAATCTAGAAATAATTTTTATCTTTGGAAAAGTTATTTAACCTTGATATAGCTGGAAATTTGGATATATAGAGTATGTACAGTACAATGCTGTATAAACTAAGGCTTAATAAATGTGGTTTGTGATTTTTCAGATGAGTTTTTTCTTTTAACATTTTTTAAAGTTTATTTATTTATAATCTCTATACCCAATGTGGGGTTTAAACTCACGACCCTGAAATCAGAGTCCCATATTCCTCTGACTAAGTCAGCCAGATGCCCCTGCGTTTTTTCTTTTTAGGAAACAGTTTGCATTCTCAACCCATGATAAAGCAAGATACTGTGGTTTAGACACATTTTCCAACATTCTTCACCTGTATTTTTAACATTTCTGAAATTATGATATATCTTATAACGAATATGAGTATTTAATGTAGTTTTCCTTTTTGATGATTTTAGGGCACAGTCCCTTTTGGTAAGTACTCAATTTCTTTAGATATAGTGATCAGAAATAGGTGGTTGGATGGGAGTGTTGCTTATGTGATCCTATGGGAGTGGGAGATGGACCTTTGTACATGTAGTGGCTATTGCTGCAGAATGGCTGGTCTGGGATGCTTTCTGGACTGGTGACCAGTCCCACTGGTGACCAGACACCCAGTGGTGACTGGGTGTCTCTGTATTTCCTATATAGTCCATAGCTGATAGAATTTGTGGCATATTCTTTTTCATCTTGGTTGGAGTCCATAGTTCTCTCAGGATGCTTGGCCCCTGATAGTGCTTCAGACCCTTAAATCCCAGATACATCCTCTGTCAAATGTTTGGCATTATCTGTCTACTTCTCAGCCTATGCTGTAGGATCACCTTGTTTCTCACCATGGTGGGCTCAGGGCAGGCCCACCAGTCTTTAACACAGCCACATTTTGATGTCCTTTATGGTATCTAGGACGGTATGGGTCTTATCCGTGTCTCACGGCAATCAGGACTGACTTTAGGAAAGCTAAGCTTCCCTTCCTCCTACTTATAATAACACTGTGATGCCAAGATGTCACTGTGGCAACTCCAAAGTTTGTGCAGAGCAGCTTATGAAGCTGTTTTCTTCCAGAGTTCCAAAGATAAATGGAACCAAGTCTCTCTGTTTTCAGTATTTCCCCTCAATCATGCTAATGCAGCTCCCCAGTCTGAGTGAACCTCAGACAGGGGAAATAAGGACATGTATCTTACCTGTCTTTCTTATCTGTCAGCGTCTTCTTCCACTAGTCTCTTGGGGCTAGGTGAGGGGAGCTTCCCTACTTTTTTTCTTTATCTGACCAGATCTGCTTCGTAAAACTCTATGATCTAGTCTATCAGATCCAGCCTTTGCTAAAGAGCCAAAATAATGTAGAAAATGATTTTCTTTTTCATTAATGCCTTCCACAACTATTTTTTTCTTAAAATCTCAAGAGAATCAGCTTTGAACTCAAACCTGATTAATGGTATTTTTGTTCATATATATATATATGTATATATATGTAAATATATATGTATATATACACACACATATATGTGTATATATATGTTATATACATATATATGTTATATACGTATACATACATATATATGTGTATATATATAAATTTTTTAAATTTAAATTTTGGTTAGTTTATATACAATGCAATATTGGCTTCAGTGGTAGAACTCAGTGATTCATCACTTACATACAAGATCCAATGCTCATCACAAGTGCCCTTCTTAATGCCCATCACCCATCTAACCCATTTCCCATCACTTCTCTTCATCAACCCTTAGTTTGTTCTCTGTCATTAAGAGTCTCTTATGGTTTATCTCTCTCTCTTCTCTTCCCCCCTGCTTACCATATATTCATCTGTTTTGTTTTTTAAATTTCACCTATGAGTGATATCGTACAGTATTTTTCTTTCTCTGATTGATTTATTTTGCTTAGCCTAGTAAATTCTAGCTCCATTCACGTTGTTTGGCAGGATTTCATTCTTTTTGATGGCTGAGTAATATTCCATTGTATATATGTACATGTATATGTATATATTCATGTGTGTGTATGTCTATATATCTATATATCTGTTTACCTCACCTCTTCTATATCCATTCATCAATCGATGGACATTGGGCTTTCTTCATAGTTTGGCTATTGTTGATAATGCTGGTATAAAAATTGGGTGCATGTGCCCCTTTGAATCTGTACTTTTGTATCCTTTGGGTAAATACCTAGTAGTGCAAATGCTGGATCATAGGGTAGTCCTAATTTTAACTTTTTGAGGAGCCTCCATACTGTTTTCCAGAGTGGCTGCACCAGTTTGCATTGCTACCAACAGTACAACAGGGTTCCCCTTTCTCTGCATCCTTGCCAACGTCTGTTGTTTCTTGTGTTGTTAATTTTAGCAATTCTGACTGGTATGAAGTGGTATCTCATCGTGGTTTTAACTTATGTGTCCCTGATGATGAGTGATGTTGAGTGTCTTTTCATGAGCCATTTGGATGTCTTCTTTGGAAAAATGTCCATTCATGTCTTCTGCCCATTTCTTAACTGGACTATTTGTTATTTGGGTGTTGAGTTTGATAAGTTCTTTATAGATTTTGGAGATTAACCCTTTCTGAAATATGTTGTTTGCAAATATCTTCTCCCATTCTGTAGGCTGCCTTTGATTGTTTCCTTTGCTTCAGAAGCTTTTTAACTTGGTGAAATCCCAAAAGTTTATTTTTGCTTTTGCTTCCCTTGCCTCTGGCAATGTGTGTAGTAAGAATTTGCTATGTCCGAGGTCAAAGAGGTTGCTGCCTGTGTTCTCTAGGATTTTTGATGGTTTCTTGCTGCACATCATTTAGGTCTTAAATGCATTTTTTAAAAATGTCTATTTACTTTTTTTTGAGAGAAAGAGAGAGAGAGAAAGAGAGAGAGAGAGAGAGAGAGAGAGAGAGAGACAGAGGCATGAGCAGGGGAGGGGCAGAGATGGAGACACAGAATCCGAAGCAGGCTCCAGGCTCTGGACTGTCAGCACAGAGCCTGACGCAGGGCTTGAACTCACGGACCATGAGATCATGACCTGAGCTGAAGTCAGATGCTTAACTGACTGAGCCACCCAGGTGCCCCTGGTCTTAAATGCAATTTGAATTTATTTTTATATATGGTGGAAGAAATAAGTTCAATTTCATTCTTCTGCATGTTGCCAGCCAGTTTTCCCAACACCGTTTGTGGAAGAGACTCTTTTTTTCCATTGCATATTCTTTCCTGCTTTGTTGAAGGTTATTGACGATTGATTAATGGTATTTTTGTTCTGTCTTACTCTCTGTATTCCTGGAATAATAGGCCTCACAGCTCAGCCTTGAATTTGAATGCTCCAATATTGACAAAATATTTTTTCTTTCTTTTTTTTTTTTTTTAATTTTTTTTTCAACATTTTTAATTTATTTTTGGGACAGAGAGAGACAGAGCATGAACGGGGGAGGGGCAGAGAGAGAGGGAGACACAGAATCGGAAACGGGCTCCAGGCTCCGAGCCATCAGCCCAGAGCCTGACGCGGGGCTCGAACTCACGCACCGCGAGATCGTGACCTGGCTGAAGTCGGACGCTTAACCGACTGCGCCACCCAGGCGCCCCTTGACAAAATATTATCTATACTTACATTCTGAAAAGAAGCAATAGATGGTATTTGTAATTAATAGTGTTTTAGAATTAAGGAACTATGGTAATATCCTAATGTTATTAAGATGAGACTTTGGGGCATCAAAGATCAAGTGATGGCCAATAAGATTCAAAATTCATGAATAATATTTAAGTTTTACAAAAAATGAGGCAATAATAGGTTTATTGATATAATGTTAATGCTGACAAATAAGGTGAAAAAAACCTAAGCTATTTTATTTTATTTTATTTTATTTTATTATTTTTAAGTTGAAGTATAATTGACATATAACATTATTAGTTTCAGGTGTACAACATAATGAATCAATTTGTATATATTGTGAAATTATCACCACAATAAGTCTAATTAGCATCCATTACCATATATATAAGTTACAGATTTTATTTTTTTGGATGAGAAGTTTTTTTTGGCATCATAGTGATTTTTATTCTGAAAATGAACATTCTCATTAAATTCACATTCTATATAAAAGAGATGAACAGTACAAATGGAGCCGCTGCCAAGGCTATGACTGAAGACCAATATCTAGACCTCAAGTTGTGGGGACCTACTGACACTTTCTTTACGAAGGAAGAAAAAAAAATGAAGGATTGCTTAAGTGAACATAAATTGCATGCTCACCATTCTACTTGAGCAAATTTGTGAAATAATCTTTTAACATAACAGGTAGTTCTTTTTTTTCTGCATTACTTTTTTTGAAAATTTTTATTTATTTATTTATTTTTAAATTTACGCCCAAGTTAGTTAGTATACAGTGCAATAATCATTTCAGGAGTAGATTCCAGTGATTCATCCCCGATGTGTAACACCCGGTGCTCATTCCAGCACGTGTCTTCCTTAATGCCCCTTAGCCATTTAGCCCATCCCCCCTACCCACAACCCCTCCAAGGAACCCTCTGTTTGTTCTCTATATTTAAAGTCTCTTATGTTTTGTCCCCTTCCCTGTTTTTATATTATTTTTGCTTCCCTTCCCTTATGTTCATCTGTTTGTAGCTTAAATTACTCATGTGTGTGAAGTCATATGATACTTGTTCTTCTCTGACTAATTTCGTTTAGCATAAAATACCCCCTAGTTCCATCCATGTAGTTGCAATTGGCAAGATTTCATTCTTTTTTTTTAACTTTTTTTTTTAACGTTTATTCATTTTTTGATAGAGATAAAGCGTGAGTGGGGGAGGGGCAGAGAGAGAGGGAGACATGGAATCTGAAGCAGACTTCAGGCTCTGAACTGACAGCACAGAGCCTGACGCGGGGCTCGAACTCACAGACTGTGAGATCATGACTTGAGCTGAAGTTGGACGCTCAACCAACTGAGCCACCCAGGCACCCCTCATTCTTTTTTATTGCTGAGTAATACTCCATTGTGTGTGTGTACACACACACACACACACACACACACACACACACCACATCTTCTTTATCCATCCATTCGTTGATGGACATTTGGGCTCTTCCATACTTTGGCTATTGTCGATAGCACTACATTGGGATGCATGTGCCCCTTTGAAACAGCACACCTGTATCCCTTAGATGAATACCTAGTAGTGCAATTGCTGGGTTGGAGGGTAGTTCTATTTTTAATTTTTTGAGGAACCTCCATATTGTTTTCCAGAGTGGATGCACCAGTTTGCATTCCCACCAATAATGCAAAAGAGATCCTCTTTCTCCACATCCTCGCCGTCTGTTGTTGCCTGAGTTGTTAATGTTAGCCATTCTGACAGGTGTGAGGTGGTATCTCATGGTGGTTTTGATTTGTATTTCTCTGATGATGAGTGATGTTTAGCATTTTTTTATGTGTTGGTGACCAGCTACCCAGTCTCTCTGCTCAGAACTCTGTGCTCTTGCCAACTAGCAATCAAGCACCCCTCCTTTTTCTTCGACTTCCATCTACTTCCTGCTTCTACACTGTCCCTGACCAAGCCCTCAGCCTGCCAGGCAGCACCTAACTCTCGAGTTTTATCTCAGATGGAGCTATGTTTCCAAACTCCTCACTTCTGAGGATCCTGTGGCTTTGACCCATTCCAACCTTCTAGGAGAGGGTCTCCTGGAGCAAAGACTGGGTGCTGGCCTGCCCCCAGGAACGTTTGTGCAAATCTGCTGCAGATGCCCAGAGACTGTGGCTGGGTGCCAGTCTGCCCCAGAAAAAGTTCTTGGGCTTGTGTAGCAGCAGCATTTCAGGGATTATGGTAAATCACAACACACATCTGTTACAGGCTTTACCCCTAATGTCCTTGTTCCAACAGTAGCAAACATAGCTGTTCTCCAGGGTTCGCCGGGAACTTTGCCCGTGGGGAGGCCTCACAGCCTCTACCAAAAATGTCCTCTCAACAGGGAACTCCCTCCCTGTGTGGCCTGAGGACCCTTCAGACCTTGCTGTCTGCTCCTGGGTATTTGCCCTTCCCACCAGAGCTCCACCAGGTATTGAACTGTGGAGTTGCAGACTCTGCGCTCCCCTGTTTATTGAGTCTTAATGGTATTTAAACCCTGTCCTTTCTCCTTTCTCCTTTTCTTGTTGAGTCCCTTCTGGGTGTTTCCAATCTTTCTCTTTCTCTCCAGCTGCTTTCAGGGGGAGTGCTTTTCCTGTATTCTTCCCCCTGTCTCCATCGTCTCTGCAAGCAGAAACAGCTTCCTACCCTATGCAGGTTCTCTCTCCCTCAGTTCACCTCTCTGCACCACATACCTGCTGAGTTCTGTGGTTCAAGTTGTGTAGATTGTTCTGTTAATCCTCAGATCAGTTTTCTAGGTGTGCAAGATGGTTTGGTGTTGATCTAGCTGCATTTCAGGGAAGAGAGAGGCAAAAAAACCTTCCATGCTGCTCCACCATCTTGGCCTCTTCTCCTCTGTGATGAGGACTTGTAAGATCTACTCTCTCAGCAACCTTCTTTCTTTTATTTTTAAATGTTTATTCGTTATTGAGAGACAGAGAGACAGAGCATGAGTGGGGGAGGGGCAGAGAGAGAGAGGGAGACAAAGAATCTGAAGCAGGTTCCAGACTCTGAGCTGTCAGCATAGAGCCCAACAGGGAGCTCAAACTCAGCATCCTTGAGAGCATGACCTGAGATAAAGTTGGACGCTTAATCAACTGAGCCACCCGGGCATCCCTCAGCAACTTTCAAATACGCAGTACAGTATTATTAACTATAGTCAACATGCTGTATGTTGTATCTCTGTAGCACTTATTTATTTTATAACTGAAAGTTTGTACCTTTTGACCCCTTTTACCCATTTCACCTAACCTTCTGCCTCCCTGCCTCTGACAACCACCAGTGTGTTCTCTGTATCTGTGAACTGTTTTTGTTTTTTTGTTTTTGTTTAGCTTTTAAATTCCACATGTAAGTGAGATCATATGGTGTTTGTTTTTGTCTGACTTATTTCTCTTACAATATTGCCCTCTGGTTCCATTCATATTGTTACAAATGTCAAAATTTTATTTTTTGTGGCTGAATAATATTCCACTGTATATGTATACCACATTTTCTTTATCCATTCATTGGTCATTGGGCACTTAGGTTGTTTCCATATCTTGGCTGTTGTAAGTACTGCTGCAGTGAACATGGGATGCATGTATTTTTCTGCTTTAGTGTTTTCATTTTCTTCTAACAAATACCCAGAAGCTGAATTGCTGAGTCATATAGTTGTTGTGTTTTTAATTTTTTGAGGAACCTCCATATTGTTTTCCATAGTGGCTGCATCATTCATATTTCCACCAACATTGCACAGAAATTCCCTTTTTTCACGTCCTCACCAACGCTTACTATTTCCTATCTTTTTGATAATGATGATTCTAACATGTGTGAGGTGATACCTCATTGTGGTTTTGATTTGCATTACTCTGATAGTTAGTGACATTGAGCACCTTTTCATGTAGCTGTTGGTTATCTGTATGTCTTTTTTTGGGGAAAGTATATGTTTAGGTCCTCTGCCCATTTTTAATTGAGTTGTTTTTTTGCTGTTGAGTTGTAGGAGTTCTTTATTTATTTTGGATATTAACCCCTTATTAGATATATGTTTTGCAAATATTTTCTTCCATTTAGTAGGTTGTCTTTTCATTTTGTTGATGGCTTCCTTTGCTGTACATAATCAATTTTAAAATGAACATCAACATTTAAATCACTTATGGTCTCTAGTCAAACCACATTTGCATTGCTTTAGAATTTTGACCATCGAGCTCTACAAATCAAATCACTATGGTCTTTCCTATTGTTTGTTGTCTCTTATTCAGACATGATTAGCAGGTATATTTCCCCTGGATATTTTCAATAAGAAGTTTTGTGTTTGAAGAGAAAAGCAGTAAGTCTCATGGTCTAGGGAAGATGGGGAAGGAAGAATCTGACAACAGATAGTGGGAGTAAAATGTAGTAAAGTTTTATAAGAATGTGTTGGCAAAACATATGGCATAATTTATTCAACTTTGTTGTTGATAGGGTTATAAATGTTTATTAAACAAAGCTGAGACACAGAATTAGGGGTCATAACCATACCCCATCATCAATCACTCCTAGAGGTGGAATGATGGACTGGGTGGACCATGTGAACACAACTTAACTGCTACATGTAAAGAAAACCCATTTTTATTTTAGGGCCAGGTTGGTCTTGATTGGATTGTTCACTTATTTTATTTCCTTCAAGCAGTTAGTGGTTATTGATGGAAAATAATTGTCCTTTTTTTTTTTTTTTTTTTTTTTTGCTTAGCACCTCTTTGAATCACTACTTCACTATAAACTACTGGTTATTGATTCATCAGAAAGATTAATGCTTGCTTTATCTATAAATAACAACATGAATATAATTTCCCCTTAGTTTGCTCAATTCAGTATTTTGATGGTTTTTCACCACATTTTTGGAAACATTTATTTGGAGAATGATTAAGATTACATTTTACCAAAACCTAAATTTGTGTCTGAATTATTGCTCTGTGTAAAACAAGTATCTTTTAATTAATTAATTAATTAATTAGAGAGAGAGAGAGAGAGAGAGAGAGAGAAAGAAAAAGCAGGGGAGAGGGGTAGAGGGAGAGTGAGAGGAGAATTCCAAGCAGGCTCCATACTTGTGGAGCCTGACCCGGGGCTTGATCTCACAACATGAGATCATGACTTGAGCCAAAATCAAGAGTTAGAGGCCTAACTGACTGAGCCACCCAGGTGCCTCAACTAGTATTTTTTCCAAATAATAGTCACATTCAAAATGGCAAAAGCTACATATCCTACGATTAATAGGTTAATGGTTGGGTTGCCTAAAGATACTACCTATAAAGGTTGGGGTCATGTAACTTCTCAGCTCTACTTTGTTTTTGGGAAATATCATCCAGTCTCATGATTTCAAAAAAATACTGTTCTCAAACATCTTTGAAATTTTAGTAAGACCAGTAAACCATTGATATATGAATAATTACAATGAGAATGTAAGCTATAAGAAACATATTTCCAGCTCTTATCTTTCTCAACTCCTGAATTGTATACTAGTCTCTAACTTAGAAACTCTAATAGGCAATCTTAACATGCCTAAAGTTCAACTCTTGATCTTCTTCCTTCTTATGTCTCCTTAAGTAAATATTACCTCCATATACCCAACTGATTAGGCCATATACCATAGAGTCATTCTTGTTTCTTTAATAACCCATATTCAATCTATCAGCAAACCTTGTTGACTCACCAGAATTACCAGAATTCTTCCACTTCTCAACAACTCCACCAGTGTTCCCTGGAACAAGCCAATGTGGTTTCTTGGGCTACCGCAACAGTCTCCTAACTTTTTCTGTCTTCCATTTCTCACCCCTCTTCCTTGATCCCTGTTTAATCCCCAGTCTATTCTCTTGAGTAGCCAGAATGGGTCCTTTTAAATTTTAGGTCAGATCTTGTTCCTTTCCTGTTCTAAAACCTTCAGTAGCTCCTGATCACAAGAATAGAATATCTAGTGTTGATGGTTATCTACAAGGCCTGTACAACTTGGTGCCTCAATGCCAGCCTGACTTCATCTCTTATGTTCTCACCTCACTCTACTGTAGGTACTCTGGCCTTCCTGCTGCTCCTGGAACAAACTAATCAAGCTTCTGTTTTGGAACCTTTGTACTTGCTGTTTCCTCTGTTTGGAATATTTTCCTCCAAATATTCAAACGTCTTACTCCTCTACTTCCTTGGAGTCCTTTTTACCTGATCAGAGAGACCTCCTAAGATACGACATTTAACCAGCCCTTCCTCATCACATATCTATTCTCTTCCCCTCTTTACTTTTTTCATAGCACATATCAATACTCAGTATTATGTTATACAGTTATGTATATATTTGTTTATTCTCTGTCTCTTCTCAGTAGGAGGAGGGTCACTGACATGTCCTTCTGGTGAAGTGCAGGTGCACCAATATTTTTTGAATAAATGAAATGTGGGGTCTAGATTTGTTTTTTTGTTTTTTGTTTTTTGTTTTTGTTTTGTTTTTGTTTGTTTTTGGGTGTCAAGTAGCTAAGTAAAAACTGGAAGAAACTAACATTTGATATTAGTGTCAGCGTGTGGTCTTTTCCTGGTTGTGTTTAAGTTCATATTTTTTTCCAGGAATAAGTGTACTTTCTGGATTAGAACATTTAGCTACAGCTGTTTGTATTTGACATGTAAATCTCTTTGCTTTGTTATGCCATCTGCATGGCCCAGAAGGCTGGTAGAATTGGAGAGGGATCTATCTACATGTGTTTTGTTATCATCCCTCAATAGCTCTAAGTAATAGCTTGGCTAGCAGTGTTGTTAATCTAACAAGCAAATAGAACTCTAAATTATATTTTAAAAGATGATGGTTGTTTTATACTTTCTGTGTAATTAGTGGTGAGGATTGTTATAGGCTGAATTGTATCCCTCTCAAATTCAAATGGTGAAGTCCTAGTCTTTAGCACCACAGATTGTGACTGTATTTGGAGATAGGGCCTTTAAAGTGGTAATTAAGTTAAAATGAGGTCTTTAGGGTGGGCCCTAATCCAGTATGACTGGTGTCCTGATAATAGGAGATTAGGATGTGCAGAGAGAGAGAGATACCAGGGGTGCATGCACACAGAGAAAAACCATGTCACAGTGAGAATGTAGTTATTTGCAAGCCAATGAGAGAGGCCTTAGAAGAAACTGACCCTGTTGACACTTTGATCTTGGACTTCCAGTCTCCAGAACTGTGTGAAAATAAGTTTTTGTTGTTTAAGCCACCCACTCTAGGAAGGTCTATAGGCAGACATGGCAAACTAATATAAGGGTTAAAAAGTGAAAATCAGTAATAAAAATAATGTGCCTGCTTTTTTTACTTATAGTTTGAAAATGAATGATGTAAGCTGTCTTTTTTTTTTTTCTTTTTGGCTACAAAAAGACAAGACTGAATATAAATATATACTTGATTCTAGATCACTGAACTGATCAGACTTCAGATAAACTATAGGAATGGAGACTTGGCTTTCTATGATAGTAGACATGGGAAATGACAAAATATCCTTCATTAAGGAATTCCTTTTGATGAAAACTAAGTTGTATCACTGATCTTAAAATTTAATTTTGGCTTAGCTACCAGCTGTCTTTATAACTGAAGAAATCACTCAACATTATGGCTCTTCTCTAAAATCTAGAGTTTCATTCATCTTTTCATTAAGTAAATCATCACTTATTATTTTCAGTGTGCTAGCTCTGGGTTTTCAGGATGAATCAAACATGGTCCCTGCCCTTATCAAGTTCATAGTAAAGCTAGGGAGATGGTAATAACAGCTAATTACAAAATGCTGTAATGAGTGGTGTGAAAGGTACATACAAGGGGCTGTGTGGGGAGGGTGATATTCCAGGTTGAGGATGCCGAACATTTCTTGTTCTGGGCCTAATAAGTAGTTTGTGGCAAACTCCACAAGTAGAAAATGAGAGTGAAAATTTAGTCAGAAATGAGATCATAAATTACTTCATAAGCCATACTTTAGACTTTATCCAAACCATGCTTTGGACTTTTATCTTATAGGCAGTCAGGAACCATTGGAGAGTTTTAAGCTGGTACAAGTATTTCAGATTTGCGTTGCGGAGAGATGGCACTATGGAAGTGTGGGATGGGTATGGAGATGTGATGAGGGCCAGAATTGATGGATATACTTCTTGTAATGATAGAGTAGAAGACAGGATAGCAGAAGATAGAGTAGAAATTGAGGCCATGTTTCTGTTTCACAGAGGATAGCTTGGAGGGAATGTAGGGTAGGGCAGTAATCCAGAGAGCAGCTATGAGAAGCAGTGGTCCTGGGTTGAAGAGGATGTGCCAGAAACTGAAGCTTTTAAACAGAGTTTAAAGTACCTAGAGAGGAGGTAAGAGGGAGGGAATATCCCAGATGGCCTCTGGATTTCTGCCTCAGTTTAGAAGTACTAGTCACTGAGGTAAGAAATACAGATGGAGGAGGACTTGTTTTTACCCCACAGTACCTTTGTACCTGGTTCCCTTTACTTGGCTTTCTTACCCGCCATCTGTCCTGGTAGAAAACTGTCTGTTCTTAAAGGCTCTTCTTGGAAGTCCTACTTAATCCTTGTGAATGTTTGCAATCTCTTTAGTGCTCTCTTTTTTGTTTGTAAGCCTAAGCAGTTACATTCTGCCTATTATATTGCAGCTAGTTGTGCATCTCTCATCACCATACTGGAGCTTACTCATCTTTATTTTCTAAATGTCTGGGGTATTGTTTTGAACATAATATGTGCTCAATAAGTGTTTATTGGCTGAGATGATCTAAAAGAAGATTGTAGTTGGTTTAGGGGTAATGTTAAATGCCAGTTGAGTGGTATACATTTGCTGGATTTCCAATACTTCAGTCCTCCACAGTGCTTTTGTTAACACGGTGAAGGTTGTTTTTGGTAAGAAATAAAGAACAGTTGAAATTACCAGTAACTTGAAGAAGGGATCCTCTCCTTCCCAAGAGTAGATGATACCTTTTTCTTTAAAAGATCACTGGTTTTACTATAGACAATTGTATACAACAATTTTATATTTTTAACCTTTACTTTCTTTCAGAACTCTGTTTGAAATTTTTAGCTAATTAACATGGTTTAAATGTCTTCTATTTTATTTCACACATTAAAATTAACTCAAGGAAGCAAAAGTAGCCCTTGAAGCTATTGGAAGAAGGTTAAAATTCAAAGTGTTTTAGCTAACAAACAAGAAAAGAGATGGCTGTTAACATGTCCTTTTTATACTACAATGATAGTAGAATTAAAAAAAATAGATTAGGAAAGAACATGGTTATAGAATATAAATGTATTAACCCAAGTGGGCATTTAGAGAAGATTTTCTGCAAAGCTAGGATCTGAAGTACTAAAGCCATTGTTGCACTAATGCAACACATCAAAGTAAATTAAACCTCACACCATATTCTGCAATGCTCCTATTATGCACTAGTGTTGCTCTATATATAATGACAGTTGATGGCTTGGTTCACTATGCATCTCAATGTAATTTTCAGTATCTTTGGAGCACCCAGAGAAACACACCAGAATTAGGAAAGATTAGAAAACCCTTTTTTTTGGTACTATAAATTTTAGTATATAGGTATTACAAAACATTAAATATATACCTGGTGAGCTCATTCCCACATGTATGTATGAAGGTGTGTCTGTAACCTAGCTCAGATTTACATACTGAAGAAAAGCAAGTGAACCCAAGCTCTCAGAGAGCTTGGAGAGCCAAAACTTTTTTGTTTGAGAGGGACCACCTAAGGTCACAGAAAGGAAGAATGGGGAGAGTTGTACACTAGTGACAAAAAGAAAGGTTAATAAGACATAAGCTAGGATTTACATTACAATCATCTTTGCTTTAAGTTCCAACTAAAGTTTTTGTGTTGCCTATAAAAATATAACTGATTTTGACTGAAAAAGAAAATGGGGAAACAGGAATTATTTTATAGAATAACCTGAAAACTAATTTTTACTGATACTCCTTCAAGAGATGGGAGACTTTTTCAAATAACAAATGCACTCGCAACTTTTAGTGAGAGTCATCTGTCATCCTGAGTCACAGTTACTGAAGCAAGTTGGTTAGATCCTGTAAGATAAGTTAGTTTAAAAAAAAAGATTTAGTTTTCTTTATCCACCCACCCCCCCCCCCCCCCCCGCCCAGGATTACCAAGCCATCTTTACTCTCTGAAATAAAGTGAATCATTGAAAGTGTCACTTGACTTTAATTTAATCAGTGTTAAATAACTATATTGGGGTATTTCAGAAGAAGACATAGGTATAAATGATTGGTAAATGTGGATAGCTTGCAGGTTGCAATTGCATTTATTTTGATGGAAGCACAATGTTCTTATACAATGTTCTTTTCACAGTTCTTTGGCATTTATTATAAGGAACAAAGCATTTCTGGAATGCTCATTTTAATTTCAAAGCTCAGGCTATTCTATGGAAAACATTTGGCGCAGGGAGGATCTGAACAATAATAGAGGAATGTTCAGTGGGAAGCGTTGTGAATTGTGGCACTTAAAATACATTCTGAAGGAACATTTAGACAATGATACTTATTCTTCATTTTACACAAAGATTTAAACTAGGTGCTATAATTTGTCTTAATCTGGACAAATATCTTTTAATTCTTGATGTATAAATTAGGCTGACAGTAGTGAGATATTTGTATTTTGGAGTATGTGAAAATCCATGTAATAATTCAGGCATATTATCATCTTTATCATCTATGCATGATAAAGACATGTGGCCCTATTTGGCTGCTTGCAAAGCATATAGGAGGTGCTTTGTTAACTGACTTCATCACATTTAGCACACGGGACCCCCTTAGAGCAAGATGAGGGTAGCTCCAAGAGAACACCTCTGACTAGGATCCCATAACAGACTTTCTATATCCATGTGGGGAATGGACTAGAAAATGTACATTAAATATCAACCAATATTTGAGTCATGTTATGCATTTTACAAGACATTTTACGTATTTAACCTTCACATAGTCTTATAGGTAACATGATCTCATTTTCCAAGAGAGGAAACAAAGGCACTGCACTCTGGGTTGTAGACATGAGAATAAAGCAAATTAGAATATAGCAATAGGTCTATTGGATGGAGGAGGAGAATTGAAAGGGCAGACAAAAATTATTTTCATCTATGTATTTCCCCCATAGCTTGTAAGTTCTTTCTCAGTTCCTAGCTAAAAAACTGTGTCCAGACATAATAAATAAACAAATATGTCATGCTCCATAAGCAATAAACAAGCCAAACCTTTAGGGGCTGCAGAACAGGAAGGTTATGTATAGTCTGTTCTCAAAGATGTGGTGCATGATTGTTATAAGCCTTGGCTATTTGATGATATGCGGGATTCTAGTTTTCCATAGGAGTTTCAGGTCTTCTAATTTATTTTACTTATTTAAAATTTTTTTTATGTTTATTTATTTTTGAGAGCAAGAGAGACACAGCACGAGTTGGGGAGGGGCAGAGAGAGAGGGAGACAGAATCTTAAGCAGGCTTCAGACTCTGAGCTGTCAGCACAGAGCCCAAAGTGGGGCTCAAACCCCTGTGCCATGAGATCATGACCTTAGCTGAAGTCCTATGCTTAACCGACTGAGCCACCCAGATACCCCCAGGTCTTCTATTTTAAATACTGAAAAGACGTGTTCTTTTCCTTCATCTACAATGGGGATCTTCCAGCTTTGCTTATAAAAATGTTAACTAAATTTATTATTGGTATCCAAGGCTTAATTAAGAAATGGGTATTTTTTACAATGTAATTTTGTATGAGGTTTTGTTTCCAAGTACAGTTGCTTAATTTCTATCTCTAACCACAATGAGACACCACCTCACACCTGTCAGAATGGCTAAAATTAACAACTCAGGAAACAACAGATGTTGGCGAGGATGCGGAGGAAGGGGAACACTTTTGCATTGTTGGTGGGAATGCAAATTGGTATAGCCACTCTGGAAAATAGTATGGAGGTTCCTCAAAAAGTTAAAAATAGAACTACCCTACAACCCAGCAATTGCACTATTAAGTATTTATCCAAAAGGATACAAAAATGCTGATTCAAAGGGACACATGCACGCCAATGTTTATAGCAGCACTATCACCAATAGCCATATTATGGAAAGAGCCTAAATATCCATCGACTAATGAATGGATAAAGAAGATGTGGTATATATATATATATATATATATATATATATATATATATATATATATATATAATGGAATATTACTTGGTGACCAAAAAGAATGAAATCTTGCCATTTGCAACAATGTGAGTAGGACTAGAGTGTATTATGCCAAGTGAAATAAGTCAGAGAAAGACAAATATATGATTTCACTCACTGTGAAATTTAGAAACAAAACAGATGAACATAGGGGAAGGGAAGGAAAAATAAAATAAGATAAAAACAGAGATGGAGAGGGAGGCAAAACATAAGAGCTTCTTAAATACAGAGAACACACTGAGGGTTACTGGAAGGGAGGTGGTTGGGGGGAAGGGGCAAATGGGCGATGGGCATTAAGGAGGGCACTTGTTGGGATGAGCACTGGGTGTTATATGTAAGTGATGAATCACTAAATTCTACTCCTAAAACCAATACTACACTGTATGTTAATTAACTTGAATTTAATTAAACTTTTTTTAAAAAAAGCCCTTCTTTTCAATGACCCCATTCTTTAAGCCATTTATATAACAAATATTTATTGAGCACTTACTTTGTGCATTGTTCTGGGTGCTGGGGAAAAGGCACATTTTTTTTTTTTTTTTTGTCTTTTTTTTATTTATTTATTTATTTATTTTTTTTAATATATGAAATTTACTGTCAAATTGGTTTCCATACAACACCCAGTGCTCATCCCAAAAGGTGCCCTCCTCAATACCCATCACCCACCCTGCCCTCTCTCCCACCCCCCATCAACCCTCAGTTTGTTCTCAGTTTTTAACAGTCTCTTATGCTTTGGCTCTCTCCCACTCTAACCTCTTTTTTTTTTTTTTTTCCCTTCCCCTCCCCCATGGGTTTCTGTTACGTTTCTCAGGATCCACATAAGAGTGAAAACATATGGTATCTGTCTTTCTCTGTATGGCTTATTTCACTTAGCATCACACTCTCCAGTTCCATCCACGTTGCTACAAAAGGCCATATTTCATTTTTTCTCATTGCCACGTAATATTCCATTGTGTATATAAACCACAATTTCTTTATCCATTCATCAGTTGATGGACATTTAGGCTCTTTCCATAATTTGGCTATTGTTGAGAGTGCTGCTATAAACATTGGGGTACAAGTGCCCCTATGCATCAGTACTCCTGTATCCCTTGGATAAATTCCTAGCAGTGCTATTGCTGGGTCATAGGGTAGGTCTATTTTTAATTTTCTGAGGAACCTCCACACTGCTTTCCAGAGCGGCTGCACCAATTTGCATTCCCACCAACAGTGCAAGAGGGTTCCCATTTCTCCACATCCTCTCCAGCATCTATAGTCTCCTGATTTCTTCATTTTGGCCACTCTGACTGGCGTGAGGTGGTATCTGAGTGTGGTTTTGATTTGTATTTCCCTGATGAGGAGCGACGTTGAACATCTTTTCATGTGCCTGTTGGCCATCCGGATGTCTTCTTTAGAGAAGTGTCTATTCATGTTTTCTGCCCATTTCTTCACTGGGTTATTTGTTTTTCGGGTGTGGAGTTTGATGAGCTCTTTATAGATTTTGGATACTAGCCCTTTGTCCGATGTGTCATTTGCAAATATCTTTTCCCATTCCGTTGGTTGCCTTTTAGTTTTGTTGGTTGTTTCCTTTGCTGTGCAGAAGCTTTTTATCTTCATAAGGTCCCAGTAATTCACTTTTGCTTTTAATTCCCTTGCCTTTGGGGATGTGCCGAGTAAGAGATTGCTACGGCTGAGGTCAGAGAGGTCTTTTCCTGCTTTCTCCTCTAAGGTTTTGATGGTTTCCTGTCTCACATTCAGGTCCTTTATCCATTTTGAGTTTATTTTTGTGAATGGTGTGAGAAAGTGGTCTAGTTTCAACCTTCTGCATGTTGCTGTCCAGTTCTCCCAGCACCATTTGTTAAAGAGACTGTCTTTTTTCCATTGGATGTTCTTTCCTGCTTTGTCAAAAATGAGTTGGCCATACGTTTGTGGGTCTAGTTCTGGGGTTTCTATTCGATTCCATTGGTCTATGTGTCTGTTTTTATGCCAATACCATGCTGTCTTGATGATGACAGCTTTGTAGTAGAGGCTAAAGTCTGGGATTGTGATGCCTCCTGCTTTGGTCTTCTTCTTCAAAATGACTTTGGCTATTCGGGGCCTTTTGTGGTTCCATATGAATTTTAGGATTGCTTGTTCTAGTTTCGAGAAGAATGCTGGTGCAATTTTGATTGGGATTGCATTGAATGTGTAGATAGCTTTGGGTAGTATTGACATTTTGACAATATTTATTCTTCCAATCCATGAGCAGGGAATGTCTTTCCATTTCTTTATATCTTCTTCAATTACCTGCATAAGCTTTCTATAGTTTTCAGCATACAGATCTTTTACATCTTTGGTTAGATTTATTCCTAGGTATTTTATGCTTCTTGGTGCAATTGTGAATGGGATTAGTTTCTTTATTTGTCTTTCTGTGGCTTCATTGTTAGTGTATAAGAATGCAACTGATTTCTGTACATTGATTTTGTATCCTGCAACTTTGCTGAATTCATGTATCAGTTCTAGCAGACTTTTGGTGGAGTCTATCGGATTTTCCATGTATAATATCATGTCATCTGCAAAAAGCGAAAGCTTGACTTCATCTTTGCCAATTTGGATGCCTTTGATTTCCTTTTGTTGTCTGATTGCTGATGCTAGAACTTCCAGCACTATATTAAACAACAGCGGTGAGAGTGGGCATCCCTGTCGTGTTCCTGATCTCAGGGAAAAAGCTCTCAGTTTTTCCCCATTGAGGATGATGTTAGCTGTGGGCTTTTCATAAATGGCTTTTATGATCTTTAAGTATGTTCCTTCTATCCCGACTTTCTCAAGGGTTTTTATTAAGAAAGGGTGCTGGATTTTGTCAAAGGCCTTTTCTGCATCGATTGACAGGATCATATGGTTCTTCTCTTTTTTTTTGTTAATGTGATGTATCACGTTGATCGATTTGCGAATGTTGAACCAGCCCTGCATCCCAGGAATGAATCCCACTTGATCATGGTGAATAATCCTTTTTATATGCTGTTGAATTCGATTTGCTAGTATCTTATTGAGAATTTTTGCATCCATATTCATCAGGGATATTGGCCTGTAGTTCTCTTTTTTTAATGGGTCTCTGTCTGGTTTAGGAATCAAAGTAATACTGGCTTCATAGAATGAGTCTGGAAGTTTTCCTTCCCTTTCTATTTCTTGGAATAGCTTGAGAAGGATAGGTATTATCTCTGCTTTAAATGTCTGGTAGAACTCCCCTGGGAAGCCATCTGGTCCTGGACTCTTATTTGTTGGGAGATTTTTGATAACCGATTCAATTTCTTCGCTGGTTATGGGTCTGTTCAAGCTTTCTATTTCCTCCTGATTGAGTTTTGGAAGAGTGTGGGTGTTTAGGAATTTGTCCATTTCTTCAAGGTTGTCCATTTTGTTGGCATATAATTTTTCATAGTATTCCCTGATAATTGTTTGTATCTCTGAGGGATTGGTTGTAATATTTCCATTTTCATTCATGATTTTATCTATTTGGGTCATCTCCCTTTTCTTTTTGAGAAGCCTGGCTAGAGGTTTGTCAATTTTGTTTATTTTTTCAAAAAACCAACTCTTGGTTTCGTTGATCTGCTCTACAGTTTTTTTAGATTCTATATTATTTATTTCTGCTCTGATCTTTATGATTTCTCTTCTTCTGCTGGGTTTAGGCTGCCTTTGCTGTTCTGCTTCTATTTCCTTTAGGTGTGCTGTTAGATTTTGTATTTGGGATTTTTCTTGTTTCTTGAGATAGGCCTGGATTGCAATGTATTTTCCTCTCAGGACTGCCTTCGCTGCATCCCAAAGCGTTTGGATTGTTGTATTTTCATTTTCGTTTGTTTCCATATATTTTTTAATTTCTTCTCTAATTGCCTGGTTGACCCACTCATTCGTTAGTAGGGTGTTCTTTAACCTCCATGCTTTTGGAGGTTTTCCAGACTTTTTCCTGTGGTTGATTTCAAGCTTCATAGCATTGTGGTCTGAAAGTATGCATGGTATAATTTCAATTCTTGTAAACTTATGAAGGGCTGTTTTGTGACCCAGTATATGATCTATCTTGGAGAATGTTCCATGTGCACTCGAGAAGAAAGTATATTCTGTTGCTTTGGGATGCAGAGTTCTAAATATATCTGTCAAGTCCATCTGATCCAATGTATCATTCAGGGCCCTTGTTTCTTTATTGACTGTGTGTCTAGATGATCTATCCATTTCTGTAAGTGGGGTGTTAAAGTCCCCTGCAATGACCACATTCTTATCAATAAGGTTGCTTATGTTTATGAGTAACTGTTTTATATATCTGGGGGCTCCGGTATTTGGCGCATAGACATTTATAATTGTTAGCTCTTCCTGATGGATAGACCCTGTAA
The DNA here is from genome assembly GCF_028018385.1 of Neofelis nebulosa. Classification (NCBI taxonomy): domain Eukaryota; kingdom Metazoa; phylum Chordata; class Mammalia; order Carnivora; family Felidae; genus Neofelis; species Neofelis nebulosa. The sequence continues at coordinate 33,414,459 of NC_080794.1, read as the reverse complement.
TTATTATATAATGCCCTTCTTCATCTCTTGTTACAGCCTTTAATTTAAAGTCTAGTTTGTCTGATATAAGTATGGCTACTCCAGCTTTCTTTTGGCTTCCAGTAGCATGATAAATAGTTCTCCATCCCCTCACTCTCAATCTAAAGGTGTCCTCAGATCTCAAATGAGTCTCTTGTAGACAGCAAATAGATGGGTCTTGTTTTTTTATCCATTCTGATACCCTATGTCTTTTGGTTGGCGCATTTAATCCATTTACATTCAGTGTTATTATAGAAAGATACGGGTTTAGAGTCATTGTGATGTCTGTATGTTTTATGCTTGTAGTGATGTCTCTGGTACTTTGTCTCACAGGATCCCCCTTAGGATCTCTTGTAGGGCTGGTTTCGTGGTGACAAATTCCTTCAGTTTTTGTTTGTTTGGGAAGACCTTTATCTCTCCTTCTATTCTAAATGACAGACTTGCTGGATAAAGGATTCTCGGCTGCATATTTTTTCTGTTTAGCACACTGAAGATATCGTGCCAAGCCTTTCTGGCCTGCCAAGTTTCAAAGGAGAGATCAGTCACGAGTCTTATAGGTCTCCCTTTATATGTGAGGGCACGTTTATCCCTTGCTGCTTTCAGAATTTTCTCTTTATCCTTGTATTTTGCCAGTTTCACTATGATATGTCGTGCAGAAGATCGATTCAAGTTACGTCTGAAGGGAGTTCTCTGTGCCTCTTGGATTTCAATGCCTTTTTCCTTCCCCAGTTCAGGGAAGTTCTCAGCTATAATTTCTTCAAGTACCCCTTCAGCACCTTTCCCTCTCTCTTCCTCCTCTGGGATACCAATTATGCGTATATTATTTCTTTTTAGTGTATCACTTAGTTCTCTAATTTTCCCCTCATACTCCTGGATTTTTTTATCTCTCTTTCTTTCAGCTTCCTCTTTCTCCATAACTTTATCTTCTAGTTCACCTATTCTCTCCTCTGCCTCTTCAATCCGAGCCGTCGTGGTTTCCATTTTGTTTTGCATTTCGTTTAAAGCGTTTTTCAGCTCCTCGTGACTGTGCCTTAGTCCCTTGATCTCTGTAGCAAGAGATTCTCTGCTGTCCTGTATACTGTTTTCAAGCCCAGCGATTAATTTTATGACTATTATTCTAAATTCACTTTCTGTTATATTATTTAAATCCTTTTTGATCAGTTCATTAGCTGTTGTTATTTCCTGGAGATTCTTCTGAGGGGAATTCTTCCGTTTGGTCATTTTGGATAGTCCCTGGAGCGGTGAGGACCTGCAGGGCACTTCCCCCGTGCTGTGGTGTATAACTGGAGTTGGTGGGCGGGGCCGCAGTCCGACCTGATGTCTGCCCCCAGCCCACCGCTGGGGCCACAGTCAGACTGGTGTGTGCCTTCTCTTCCCCTCTCCTAGGGGCGGGATTCACTGTGGGGTGGTGTGGCCCGTTTGGTCTACTTGCACACTGCCAGGCTTGTGGTGCTGGGGAGCTGGCGTATTAGCTGGGGTGGTTAGGCAAGGTGCACGGGGGCGGGAGGGGCAGGCTTAGCTCGCTTCTCCTTAGGTGATCCACTTCAGGAGGCGCCCTGTGGCAGCGGGAGGGAGTCAGATCCACTGCCGGAGGTTTGGCTCCGCAGAAGCCCAGAGTTGGGTGTTTGCGCGGAGCGAGCAAGTTTCCTGGCAGGAACTGGTTCTCTTTGGGATTTTGGCTGGGGGATGGGCGGGGAAGATGGTGCTGGCGAGCGCCTTTGTTCCCTGCCAAGCTGAGCTCTGCCGTCCGGGGGCTCAGCAGCTCTCCCTCCCTTTGTCCTCCAGCCTTCCTGCTTTCTGAGCAGAGCTGTTAACTTCTGACCTCCCAGACGCTAAGTCGAGCTTGCTGTCGGAACACAGTCCGTCCGGCCCCTCCGCTTTTGCCAGCCCGACTCGGGGGCTCTGCTTGGCTGGCGAGCCGCCCCTCCGCCCCGGCTCCCTCCCGCCAGTCCGTGGAGCGCGCACCGCCTCGCCGCCCTTCCTACCCTCTTCCGTGGGCCTCTCGTCTGCGCTTGGCTCCGGAGACTCCGTTCTGCTAATCCTCTGGCGGTTTTCTGGGTTCTTTAGGCAGGTATAGGTGGAATCTAAGTGATCAGCAGGACGCGCGGTGAGCCCAGCGTCCTCCTACGCCGCCATCTTCCGGAACTCAAAAGGCACATTTTTTGCTTTCATGGAATTTACTTTTTAGTATTAGAAGCATGAAATTAACATATAAACAAAAAAAAGTCAAGCCCTGTAAGTGTTTTGAGGAAATATAAAGTGGGATGAAGGGATAGAGTGAGAGAGGGTGGGGATGGGGTAGTCAAGAAAGACCTCTTGATAGGTGACTTTGGGTAAGACTTGTTTGAGAGGCCTACTGAATTAGGGGAGACTGTATGGGACAGGTAAGAGAGGTTACAAAGGGCCTATATGTAATTATTTGAATTTGGTCCCCCTGAGATAACCAGTGTTTTATATTTCAGAGTGGTTCTGTGCCCTCTCAACATTAATAATGTCTATTCTCAGCCTAAATAGACTAATGCTTTACTGACTTAATTATGATTATTTTGCCTCTTTCTTAATATAGATTGCTGGCTACAAAGTGATATAAATAATTATTATATATGAATATTTATATATACACATATATATATAATATATATTGCATTGTTTCCATAGTAAAACTTGGTAAGTTTCAATCTCTGTGGCTCTTCCTTCTTCCTGCCCTTTCTCTCTCCCTTCCTACCTCCTTCCTTCGTTCCTTTTTATCTTTAGTTGAAAATTCCATAGCAGCTGATAATATTGGTCTTGGTTCATTGACTTGACTTATGAGGGTGTACCAATAGTACTGGGAATAAATCGTGTTACTATGAAATACTTCCTTTTGTTTTGGGCTGTGATGTCCCAAGACTGTGTTTTCACAGTTTGTCTAATGAGTGGCTTGTGTTTTTCCAATTTTAGGTTACTACACTTGTAAATTGTCCCCAGAATCCTTCTAACAGGAAAAAAGGACGTTCAAAAAGAGCCAGAGTCCTTCTAGCTTCTGTGGAGGAAGCGACTTGGAATTTATTAGACAAGGGAGAGAAGATTGCCCAGGAAGCCACAGTTTTAAAGGAAGAGCTTACTACTGTACTTGAGGAAGTTCGCAAAGAAAGTGAGTACTCTAGTCCTGGTCAGGAGCAAACCGTATATCCTTAGGGTGTTAGTTACAGAATTAGATTTGTGAGCATTTTGTTTCGTTGACTTGAGTTTATTAGTCTATCTGTAGAGCTCTGAGGAGCTGGCTGTGGGAAGCTGAGTGGCTTATTAGTCAGCTCTAAGACTCAGAGTACTACTTACTCCTGGTTCTTCCCTTGAATTGTTGAGTCCCTGCAGGCAAGTTCTCCCCCTCACATACCATAGTTTATCCATAGTAAGCAAAGAGAAGTGTATCCTTTTTTGTCATAGAATATAACGACATATGACTAATGAAGCTGAAGATGTGTTTGTCCATACATAAATTAATTATAAAGTTCCTTGTTAATAGTTAGAGGTATTAAGTTACAGACCTGACTACTTAGAAGTACATTTTTTATTTTTTCATTTTCTAGAGGTTTAGATTTTCTAAACTTAAAAAGAAATGCTTTGCATAAACTATGCATAACTCATGTTGCTGCTATATGAATATTATAAAATGAAAGTGTACATGTCACGTTTTGATGTATTTACTTACATATGATAATACAACAATTTCATAATGAATGTAAGTCTCATTTGCAGACTCTTTTTAAAAGAACTGCCTTATTTATATATCAGCTTGCTGCAAGAAACTATCTTGAGAGGATAAGAAAACTTAAATAATCATGTTCAGTTTTATAAAAGAGACTTGGGGTGTTCATATATTTCCCTTCCCAACATAACTTTATGAAAATCAGTAAATGTCAGTTAATTAAATAATTAAAATGAATATACTAGCTATAATAAACCTTAGGTCAAATACAGGATATTTATTTTTTATTTGTTATATACTATATGATTTATATTTTACAGAGTCTCTTCTGAAAATATGAAGAAAATAAAATGCCAAAGATAATTTCAAATGAATTCATCACTCCTCCCTACCCCCTACCACTTTAGACCCTATCCTGTCTTGTCTGTTCTGGTACCATTATCCACATAGTCACCAAGTCAGTTTAGACTCTTTGTTCTCATTTCACTCTCTCTTCCAATTAGTCTCTAAGTTCAACAAATTCTTTCTCCTTTTGTCTCTCAGATCTTTCCCTCTTTTTCATTACTGATGTTGCCTCCTGAATTCAGGATTATTGCATTAGCCTTACTGTATACTAAAGCCAAATACATCTTTTAAAAAGGAAAATACAGTTATTTTACTTCCCTCTTAATTTAAATCCTTTTAAAGCTTTTGAAGGATTAGGGGTATTATCTTTCTGGATAAGGTTCAGGCTTATAAATCTAGCTCACTCAGCATTGCATTATTTGGCTTCTATCATTCTCTCCCTTTTAATTTCCTGATTCTGGCCCCCTCTCCAGCTTCCAAACAAGAATTTGAAGTATTTTGAATGGTCCATGTTGCCTTATGCCTCTGTACCTGTGTTATCAGCTATTCCCTTCACTTGGATTACGCCTCTTGTTCAGCCAGTTCTTACTTATTGCACCAAACTCAACCCAGGTCTTTTCTAGGAAGTGTGTACTGACCTTGTGATGCTCATTTAGATATCCCTCTTCTGTGTCCCCACAGACTCTGAGCATCTGCCTTTAATAGGATTTACTACCCCAATACACCAAACATTGATTTACTTGTTCAATAAATCTAGACTTTTAATCCGTGAAGGTGGCAAATACCAGGTCTTATGTGATGAGAAGTACCTGACACATAACAACCACCTGATGTTTGTTAAATAGATAAAATAATTGAAGCATCATTTTGTCATTTTATATTATAAAATTTTATAATGATTTTATCTTTGTTTTTATGACAAATTATCTCTCATGGTTATGGTTTTTTTTTAAAGTTTATTTATTTTGAGAGAAAGAAGGAGAGTATGTGCGTGCACACAAGCAAGCAGGAGAAGGGCAGAGAGAGATGAAGAGAGAGAGAATCCCAAGCAGGCTCCGTGCAGAGCCCAATGCTGGGCTCGATCTCTCAACTGCAAGAGTCAGATGCCTAACTGACTGAGCCGTCCAGGTGTCCCTCATAGATATGGTTTCTTTCCTGAGTGTTTTCGTAAGGAATATGAACGCTATTCTGGTATTGTTCTTCTCAGATAATGAGATCTATTTGACAACATAGTTTTTGTAAGCCACCTCATAATACTATGTAAGACACTGGTCATTCTCAGCAGGAAAAAATAAAAGCATTAATTGACATGAAATGGCATATATTTTTTTTAAAAAAAGTAAGTTACCAGTTTTTGACTCAAAAAGCAAATTATTTTAAAGAGAAGGTCTCAAAGAGAAAGTATGTGTGGCTTTTAGGATTATGCAGTATATCCTTCCCTGTGTTCTATTATAATGTGTGAAATCATATTATCATGTGATAGATGTGGCATATGCTGTGTACACAACAAATGCATTTGGTTAAAGATCACCAAGTGCTTTATACTCTGATTTTTTTTGACAAACTGCCAAATTGAACTACTGCCATTTGAGTGTGGGAGGAAAGCAGTGAAATGGCAAATGGTTCTGGAATTTGGGGAATGGCCAATGCTTATCCTATGGATTGCAGAGATAGTAACAGTGAGAGCACTGTTCCGAAAAATTTGGAAGGAATTTTAGCTCACTGGTGAAGTTGAAGTATCAGGAGAATGAATTCTGATTCAAGCGCCTCTTTGATACTAGAAACATATTTTAGTTTCCTGTTTTGTGTTTTTTTTTTTTTAAGGGCTTCGTCCGGTGGCATAATGTAAAGGACTAATGAAGAGTAAATATTGTTTAAAATATTTGAGAAAGTGAAAAAATATTAGATGTAGGGGGTATTTTTATTTATGTATTTATTGACTTATTTTCAAAAAGAATTTTGAGACTAATCTAGAAAATTTCTTCTATTAAAGACAGTGTAATTTATGTAGCATTACAACAGAATTCTGTTTTATTCTGTTTAACTGACTTTAGTGGCTTTAGTTAGAGATGTGAAGTGATAAATAATGTAGATATTTGATTACCTAAAGAACTGGCCTGTGGAAGATGGGACCTGGATAGTAGTAGGGGAGGATGGTGAAAGGAAATGTCATATGTGAGTAGAACTGTAGAGATCCAGCAAAAGTGGCCCACACAGTGATTATTTTTAACTCATAATCTTACAGTTTGGCCCTATACTTATATCCATACAATGGCCAAGTATTAAACCCAGTATTTTTTAAAAACAGTTTTAGAGGGGCGCCTGGGTGGCTCAGTCGGTTAAGCGTCCGACTTCGGCTCAGGTCATGATCTCACGGTCCGTGGGTTCGAGCCCCGCGTCGGGCTCTGTGCTGACAGCGCAGAGCCTGGAGCCTGTTTCAGATTCTGTGTCTCCCTCTCTCTGTGACCCTGCCCCGTTCATGCTCTGTCTCTCTCTGTCTCAAAAATAATAAACGTTAAAAAAAATTAAAAAAAAACAAAACAAAAAAAAAACAGTTTTAGAATATCACATAACAATTAGCTAGGAATTATCTAAAAATTGTTCATAATGTTTGGATTACACATGTTTTGCCTATAGCATATATGCTACCTTCATATAGCCTCTACTTCTAAGTCACACATTTGGTTACATTTAAAGTTTTTTAAATGTTGAGAATAAGATCAGTACAGAAAAGTGCATACATTATCACGAACAACTCAATAAAGTTTCACAATATAAACACACTAATGTAATCTCTACCCAGATCAAGAAATAGAAACTTACCAGAATCCTGGAATCACCCCTTGTGCCTATTAGTTACCACTTCTTCACCTCAAAGGTAACCATTATCCTGGTTATTACATAGGTTAGTTTTTTGCTTCTTTTTGAACTTTACATAAGTGGGATCATATAGTATGTTATCTTTTGAGTCTGGCTTCTTTTTGTTCAATGTTATGTTTGTGAGATCTCATCATATAGTAGTCCATTCATTTCATTGATGAATAGATTATAGTTTATCCATGTTACATAGATAGACAACTGAATTTTTTCAGTTTTTGGCCTTAATGAACATTGTTGCTATGTACATATTTGTGTATTACTTTTGGTGCATTAATATAGATATTCCTGCTGGGTTATACTTAAGATGAAATTGCTGGGTCATAAGGTATATACTCAGCTTTAATAGATTTTATCAAACAGTTTTCCAAAGTGGATTTTCTAATTGGCACTCTTATCAGTAATGTAAGAATTCCAGTTGCTCTACATTCTTATTAACTTGGTGTTAGCAAGTGTCAGTGTTTTTGATTCAAGTATATGTAGTGGTTTTTCATTGTAGTTTTAATTTGTATTTCTCTGATGAGAATTGCGTGCTCTAGATGTGAGACTTTTGTTAGTTGTGGATGTTAAAAACATCTTATTGCTTTCAATATATCAGCATTTTTGATACTCAGAAGTAATTTTGATAAATTCCAATTAATTATTTTATACCTTTATGGATAGAATTTTTTCTGTTCTGTTAAAAAATTTTGTCTACTGCAAGTCAAGAAGATATTCTCATATGTAGTACAGGCTTTATTGTTTTACCATTATGAATGATGTGAGCTAGGAGTCATGATTCTTGTTTTTTTCATATGGGAATTCAATTGATCAAGTATTATATGGATGCCTATGGAAGTTTGTTTCAGTATAGTTATTGAAAAAAATTACTCTTTCCCAATTCAATTATTTTTGCAACTTTGTTGAAAATCAGTTGACCATATCTGTGTGAATCTATTTAGGAACTCTGTCCTGTTTCATTGATTTGTGTATCTATCCTTACACCAATAACACATTGGCTTGATTACTGTACCTCAGAGTAAGTATTAAAAATTATCTTGATTTTGTAATTTTAGTGAAAATATAAAGAGACATTCAACTTCATTAGTGATCAAATATGCAAATGAGGTATATTTTATGCAATTCAATTGGCAGAAATTAAAAGGTCTTTTAAAGAGACTTTGAAGTAACAGAATCTTTTATTGCTTTGTGGAGTGTAAATTGGTACAACCACTTTGAAAAACAGTTTAGACATGTCACTTTTGTTAAATGCCAAAGTTCTATCCATCTCTCTCTTTCTCTCTCTCTCAATATATATATATTGATGTGGTGTTGTTGGTGTATAGAAATGCAATTGACTTTTTTAGATTGGTACTTGTTCAGGTATTATCTCTGAAATGAAACATTAAGATCGTTATTTTTAAATAGTTTTTTAAAAAGGTTTTTTAAATTTATTTTTGAGACAGAAAGAGACAGAGCGTGAGCAGGGGAGGGGCAGAGAGTGAGAGAGGCAGACACAAAATCTGATGCAGGCTCCAGGCTCTGAGCTGACAGCTCAACACAGAGCCCGACACGGGGCCCGAACTCACGGACTGTGAGATCATGACCTGAGCTGAAGTCGGACACTTAACCGACAGAGCCACCCAGGTGGCCCAAGATCGTTATTTTTTTTTATTATTTTTTTTAATGTATGAAATTTATTGTCAAATTGGTTTCCATACAATACCCAGTGCTCATCCCAAAAGATGCCCTCTTCAATGTCCATCACCTACCCTACCCTCCCTCCCACCCTCCATCAACCCTCAGTTTGTTCTCAGTTTTTAAGAATCTCTTATGCTTTGGCTGTCTCCCACTCTAACCTCTTTTTTTATTCCTTCCCCTCCCCCATGGGTTTCTGTTAAGTTTCTCAGGATCCACATAAGAGTGAACACATATGGTATCTGTCTTTCTCTGTATGGCTTATTTCACTTAGCATCACACCCTCCAGTTCCATCCACGTTGCTACAAAGGGCCATATTTCATTCTTTCTCATTGCCACGTAGTACTCCATTGTGTATATAAGCCACAATTTCTTTATCCATTCATCAGTTGATGGACATTTAGACTTTTCCACAATTTGGCTATTGTTGAGAGTGCTGCTATAAACATTGGGGTACAAGTGCCCCTATGCATCAGTACTCCTGTATCCCTTGGGTAAATTCCTAGCAGTGCTATTGCTGGGTCATAGGGTAGGTCTATTTTTAATTTTCTGAGGAACCTCCACACTGTTTTCCAGAGTGGCTGCACTAGTTTGCATTCCCACCAACAGTGCAAGAGGGTTCCCGTCTCTCCACATCCTCTCCAGCATCTATAGTCTCCTGATTTGTTCATTTTGGCCACTCTGACTGGCGTGAGGTGATATGAGTGTGGTTTTGATTTGTATTTCCCTGATGAGGAGCGATGTTGAGCATCTTTTCATGTGCCTGTTGGCCATCTGGATGTCTTCTTTAGAGAGGTGTCTATTCATGTTTTCTGCCCATTTCTTCACTGGATTATTTGTTTTTCGGGTGTGGAGTTTGGTGAGCTCTTTATAGATTTTGGATACTAGCCCTTTGTCCGATATGTCATTTGCAAATATCTTTTCCCATTCCGTTGGTTGCCTTTTTAGTTTTGTTGGTTGTTTCCTTTGCAGTGCAGAAGCTTTTTATCTTCATGAGGTCCCAATAGTTCATTTTTGCTTTTAATTCCCTTGTCTTTGGGGATGTGTCAAGTAACAAATTGCTGTGGCTGAGGTCAGAGAGGTCTTTTCCTGCTTTCTCCTCTAGTGTTTTGATGGTTTCCTGTCTCACATTCAGGTCCTTTATCCATTTTGAGTTTATTTTTGTGAATGGTGAAAGAAAGTGGTCTAGTTTCATTCTTCTGCATGTCGCTGTCCAGTTCTCCCAGCACCATTTATTAAAGAGACTGTCTTTTTTCCATTGGGTATTCTTTCCTGCTTTGTCAAAGATGAGTTGGCCATACTTTTGTGGGTCTAGTTCTGGTGTTTCTATTCTATTCCATTGGTCTATGTGTCTGTCTTTATGCCAATACCATGCTGTCTTGATGATTACAGCTTTGTAGTAGAGGCTAAAGTCTGGGATTGTGATGCCTCCTGCTTTGGTCTTCTTCTTCAAAATGACTTTGGCTATTCGGGGCCTTTTGTGGGTCCATATGAATTTTAGGATTGCTTGTTCTAGCTTGGAGAAGAATGCTGGTGCAATTTTGATTGGGATTGCATCGAATGTGTAGGTAGCTTTGGGTAGTATTGACATTTTGACAATATTTATTCTTCCAATCCATGAGCAGGGAATGTCTTTCCATTTCTTTAGATCTTCTTCAATTTCTTCATAAGCTTTCTATAGTTTTCAGCATACAGATCTTGTACATCTTTGGTTAGATTTATTCCTGGGTATTTTATGCTTTTTGGTGCAATTGTGAATGGGATCAGTTTCTTTATTTATCTTTCTGTTGCTTCATTATTAGTGTATAAGAATGCAACTGATTTCTGTACATTGATTTTGTATCCTGCAACTTTGCTGAATTCATGTATCAGTCTAGCAGACTTTTGGTGGAGTCTATCGGATTTTCCATGTATAATATCATGTCATCTGCAAAAAGCAAAAGCTTGACATCATCTTTGCCAGTTTGGATGCCTTTGATTTCCTTTTGTTGTCTGATTGCTGATGCTAGAACTTCCAGCACTATGTTAAACAACAGCGGTGAGAGTGGACATCCCTGTCGTGTTCCTGATCTCAGGGGGAAAGCTCTCAGTTTTTCCGCATTGAGGATGATATTAGCTGTGGGCTTTTCATAAATGGCTTTTATGATGTTGAAGTATGTTCCTTCTATCCCGACTTTCTCGAGGGTTTTTATTAAGAAAGGATGCTGAATTTTGTCATATGCTTTTTCTGCATCGATTGACAGGATCATATGGTTCTTCTCTTTTCTTTTATTAATGTGATGTATCACGTTGATTGATTTGCGAATGTTGAACCAGCCCTGCATCCCAGGATTGAATCCCACTTGATCATGGTGAATAATTCTTTTTATAAGCTGTTGAATTCGATTTGCTAGTATCTTATTGAGAATGTTTGCATCCATATTCATCGGGGATATTGGCCTGTAGTTCTCTTTTTTTACTGGGTCTCTGTCTGGTTTAGGAATCAAAGTAATGCAGGCTTCATAGAATGAGTCTGGAAGTTTTCCTTCCCTTTCTATTTTTTGGAATAGCTTGAGAAAGGTAGGTATTATCTCTGCTTTAAATGTCTGGTAGAATTCCCCGGGGAAGCTATCTGGTCCTGGACTCTTATTTGTTGGGAGATTTTTGATAACTGATTAAAAAACTTCACTGGTTATGTGTCTGTTCAAGCTTTCTATTTCCTCCTGATTGAGTTTTGGAAGTGTGTGGGTGTTTAGGAATTTGTCCATTTCTTCCAGGTTGTCCAGTTTGTTGGCATATAGTTTTTCATAGTATTCCTTGATAATTGCTTGTATTTCTGAGGGATTGGTTGTAATAATTCCATTTTCATTCATGATTTTATCTATTTCGGTCATCTCCCTTTTCTTTTTGAGAAGCCTGGCTGGAGGTTTATCAATTTTGTTTATTTTTTCAAAAAACCAACTCTTGGTTTCGTTGATCTGCTCTACAGTTTTTTTAGATTCTATATTGTTTATTTCTGCTCTGCTCCTTATTATTTCTCTTCTTCTGCTGGCTTTGGGGTGTCTTTGCTGTTCTGCTTCTATTTCCTTTAGGTGTGCTGTTAGATTTTGTATTTGGGATTTTTCTTGTTTCTTGAGATAGGCCTGGATTGCAATGTATTTTCCTCTTAGGACTGCCTTCATTGGGTCCCAGAGCATTTGGATTGTTGTGTTTTCATTTTCGTTTGTTTCCATATATTTTTTAATTTCTTCTCTAATTGCCTGGTTGACCCATTCATTCTTTAGTAGGGTGTTCTTTAACCTCCATGCTTTTGGAGGTTTTCCAGACTTTTTCCTGTGGTTGATTTCAAGCTTCATAGCATTGTGGTCCCAAAGTATGCATGGTATGACCAAGATCGTTATTTTTAAAAAGAAGGAAACATTTGACACATGGAAACACACATGGCCTGTTTCATTGGGATCCCTTATGATAGTAAGACTATGGTACTTTATTTGGCTTATATGGGAAACTAATTTTACAAAAGTAATGATACAGTATGCAACATTTGCTGTTCATACATGAAATAGCAGAAAACAGGAATTATAATGGGTGTGTGTGTATATATATATATATATATATATATATATATATATATTTTTTTTTTTTTTTTTTTTTTTTCCTTTCTATTCATAAACATTTCAGTTTGCTGTTTGGAAAAGAAGGTAACTAATTATTTGGGTTTATCAAATGTCTTAAATATTTGTCAGTTAAATTTCAAGTTGTAAAGGAAACTTGAAATTTATTTTAAATGTAACTTAGTGGTATTGTGAGATCATTACAGAGGGTAGGCTTCTCAGTTATCCTGGCTTTAGCCTTGCCTTCAGCTAGTAAAACAAAAAATTAGATAGAATTGTATATTTGAATTACAACTGGAAAAAAAAGACAATCTTTTGTGTTTTTATCAATGCTTTGATTAATAAAAAGGAATAGGACAAAAATCATGTGGAATATTAACTAAATCTGGTTCAGAGTTTGTTGTAATCTGAAATAAAATATGGACATGGGGCAGCTGGGTGGCTCAGTTGGTTGAGCGTCTGACTCTTGATTTCAGCTCAGATCATGGTCCCAGTGGATCGTGGGATTGAGCCCCATGTTGGACTCCGTGCTGAGAATGGAGCCTGCTTAAGATTCTTTCTCTCCCTCACTTTACCCCTGACCCTGTTTGCACTCTTTTCGCTCTCTCTTAAGAAATATGGGCTTACTATGAGAGAGAAGGGTTGTAGAAAGAAAGTGAATAATCAGTATTTCATTGATGAATCATTAAGAGGGAGAAGAGATGATTACAAAAGAAACCATATTTAGGCTTTTTAGACTCTTATGCCCTTTTCTGTTCATTTGTAAACATTTGTTAAGTGTCTGGTATTTACCTATTTTGGTTAAATATTTGGAATCTGTATTTGGTTTTATTTTGGGCCCTGGGACTATAGAGATCTATAAGATGTGCCCTAGGTATTAACAGCCTACTGGGGTAAATAGAACATAAACAGTTCTATTTATGTAATAAATAGATTTATGTAATAATAAATTATGTAATAATGTAACAGACATTATTACAATAAACAGCTGTAATAATGTCTGATAAATGCTATTGTAATAATATGTCTCAGAGGCTGTGGAAGCACATATGAAGGAGCAATAAAATAGTGTTTCTAAACTTCCATTTTCCTTTATTTTACCATTAAGAGGGAAAGAGGAGTCTCTCCCATATGAGTACAGGTGAATATGTATATAATTTATAGGAAGATGTGCTGTATGTTTAGCCTGTCTTTTCTCACAGAGTTGCATTTATTTATGTTTTATTTAAAAAATTTAAATATTTATTGAAACTATTGAAATCTTTGTATAGGTCTGGCTCTGTTCTAAGTGCTAGGCTCTCAGAAGTGAACTATATAGACAAGGCTTTCCCTTTTACTGGGGGGACAGGTAGTAAACAAGTAAACAGACTTAATTCTTAAAGGATATGAGATTCTTTTTCCTTTGAAAATTTAAACATAATGGTTTTCTCATGAAAACACTGCTTTATCTTAATACTTATACATTTTTAGATTCCTGCTTGAAATATTGTTGACCTTGAACAATGCAGGAGTTAGGGATGCTGACCCCCATGCAGTCAAAAACCCATGTATAACTTTGACTCCCCCAGCACTTAACTACTAATAGCTTACTGTTGACCAGAAGCCTTACTGATAACATAAAGAGTTGATTGACACATATTTTATATGTTATATGTATCATATACTATATTCTTACAATAAAGTAAACTAGAGAAAGGAAAGTGTTATTAAGAATATTGTAAGGAAGAGAAAATAACTTAAAGTACTCTACTGTATTTATAAAAAAGCCACATATAAGTGGACCCATGCAGCTCAAACCTTTGTTGTTCAAAGGCCAATTGTAAAATAAATAAAAATGTATATGTATAAAGGGATAAATTAATTTGAGATTTCAACAGTGTTCAGATAAAGATTAAAGTTCAACATTTTTGTATACTTCTCAGACAGGCTAAGATGCCTACACAGGTGTAGCATAGCACTAATCTATATACTTTGGTATGAATTATCTGGAATGTACAGTTTAACACCAATAGCCTTGGCAGTTATTACTACCAGATCCAGCAACTGGAAACATGTACTGTAGGCTTCATGTTGATATATGTCAAGTGGAAAAGGGCTTGCAAATTTGTTGGAATCCTGCCTCTGCTAAAATACTTTCACATCTATTTTTAATTGTAGGCCTCCACCAAGGCTACTATGAGCCAATTGGAGGCCTAGGAAGATTAATGAGGAGATTTTTGAATGCATTAGAGCCCTCTAACTATAGCTTTCCTTCCCAAATATGGTGCTATGGCATTTTATACTAAAAGAAATGCTATGCTATCTAGCCTACTAATGCAGGAGCCTCCCAACTGTATGTTTGTAAAATTTAGGCCAGCAGCAGCTGATAACTTGCCCCAGTTTGCATGGCTCATGAGTATTTCTAGCAGGCTAGTGGCTAGGGAGGGACTGTCCCCTCCCTGGTGAGAAGTAAATGTTTGTATTGAAAAATGCACATGTTTGTTATGTGCATAATATATGTATTCAGGCATTTAAGAATTTTATCCCTATTTGTACATTTCTGTAGTTTTTCATTTTAATGATTTGCAACACCCTAGGTTTATAGACTTTTTCCCAGTAGGAATTAGAAATCAAGACTTAGTATCATCCATATTAGTCAGAGAAAACGATTACTTCTAGAAATGATTATTCCTAGAAAATGGTATCCTGGAAGTGTAATTAATCTTTCTATCAGTATACTTGGGTACTTACTTAAACAACAAATGCCATTATAGAATTTCCAATATTGACCTTTAAAATGTTACCTGTTGCCTCCCTGATTATTCACTGCATTTTTATTTTTGTAGAGGGAAAGAAAAATGTGTCCTACAGAAAATAGAGATTTAAAAAATTTGCTGGTGTCATTTTGGGTCATCTGTGTTGAAAGATCTTATCTTTTGAAGCTCAGCTGTATTGAAACTTTATTTATAAAAGAAAATAGCAGTTCATTTTTAGCTAACTGTCCCTAAGGAACAGGTCAGCTTTATCTACTGTGCTCAACAACATTGCAGTTAGGACGTAGATAAAATGTTTGGTATTTACCACCAATTACTCACAGCCTATATATGGTTTCAAAGGCAACAGCTGTTGCCTCATTATTTCCATCTATTGCTATGTTGATGTTGTGTATATTTAACTGTTATTATATCTCAAGAGTGTTCTTAGATAAGCATAAAGTCACAAATACAATAATCTTTCTACCAAATACATTGTGTTTGAGGAGATGCAGTTCATTCTTCATTTGAAAGGGGATGATGAACTCTTGTTCTAACACATTTTAACATGCATGCATGGTGTCTTGTAGCTGGCAGAATGTTTATGGAAACACTTCCATTGAAGACTGATGAGCTAATTAGCTACATTGCTTGTAAACTACTAATTGCTGGAACACACTCAACATGGCATCCCTTAGTGTTCACTTGAAATATCTGCAGCAGGCTTTTCTTATAGTGCATTTGATATTCTCAGAAAACTCCATCTTGAAGTGTTGTGTGGGCATTTGTGAAGTACTTGATGTGTGTATGCAGCCATCTCATTTTCAGTCACCTGATAAGTTGGACCTATGACATATAGACAGGCTGATTTGAGAAAAGAATTACAATGTCCATTTTGAAACTAAGAGGTATTCTGTAAGCCACATACCATTTACTCTGATGTATAATTCAGAGGTAGGAGTAAAGATTTAATGCATATTAACAGATTGATTTATAAATGAGGAGACCTAAAGCTAAAATGTGAACTGAAATCTCAGCTGGTAGAGAGTCTGAAATCAAAGGTGCGATTCATAGATTAGCCATGGCTTTGTTTTCTTTCATGACTGGAGAGATGGCACTACTCTGTAATCATTTAATAAATGTGTGCAAAGGTAACAGAGTAGGTGATCTGAAGTTTATCCTTATAGATGGTAAGTCTGAACATTTTTATTTTGTGGAATATTTTAGTGTTAAAGAGTGAATTAAGCTGTTGGCAATATCTCAGTGTCAGAAACAACAATTTTTAGAATTTCTGTCCTTGACTCTTTCTTCTTGTCTCCTTTTTCAGTTTCAAAGGAAGTGGTATTCTTTTTTGCTCTGTAAAAATTTCTAATCTTTACCTGGATCCTAGTATACTTCTTCTCTTGTTTTGAGAGACATTTCTTCTATAATTATCTTTTCTTTTTCTAGCATGTTCATTCATATGTCTTTTCACTGGTTCTTTCATCACACATATTAGCTTGTTCATGCTTGACAATTGGCAAATATTCAATAAAAATTCCATTTCCTGATGGACCTAGGGGGTGTTATGCTAAGTGAAAAAAGTCACTGAGAAAGACAAATGCTATATGATTTTGTTCATATGTGGAATCTAAAAAAAAACAACAAATGAGTAAACTAACAAAAAGGAGAATTAGATCTGTAAATACTGAGAACAAACTGATGATTGCCAGAGGTATGGGGGTGGGGAATGAGCAAAATGGGTGAAGGGGAGTGGGAGATACAGGCTTCTAGATATGGAATGAATAAGTCGTGGGAGTGGTGCCTGGATGGCTCTGTCAATTAAGCATCTGACTTAGGCTCAGGTCATGATCTCACAGTTCGTGGGTTTGAGTCCTGCATTGGGTTGTGCTGACAGCTCCGAGCCTGGAGCCTCCTTCAGATTCTGTGTTTCCCTCTCTCTCTCTCTGCCCCTCCCCTGTTCACACTCTGTCTTTCTCTCTGTCTCTCAAAAATGAGTAAACATTAAAAAAATTAAAAATATAAGTCACGGGAATAAAAGGCACAGCCTAGGGAATATAGTCAATGGTATTGTAATAACGTTGTATGGTGACAGATATGGTAAGCTACATTGTGGTGTACATTTGTGGTGAGCATAGTCTAACATATGTTGAATCACTATTTGTACACCTTAGACTAATGTAACATAGTGTATCAGCCATACTCAAAAAAATTCAATTTCCTTTGGCATATTCTTTTTTAAAAAAATTCATTTATTATTTTTGAGAGAGAGAGAGTGAGAGAGAGAGAGAGAGTGTGTGTGTGTGTGTGTACTCATGCATGCACGTGAGCAAGGGAGGGACAGAGAGAGAGGGAGATAGAGAACTCCAGGTAGGTTCCCTGCTGTCAGTGCAGAGCCCAATCTGGGCTCAATCCCACAAACCATGAGATCATGACCTGAGCCGAAATAAAGGGTTGGATGCTTAACCGACTGAGCCACCCAGGTGCCCTAGTCCATTCTCTTTTTAAACTTTGAATCCTGTTTCACCTTTTCTGTTCCTCTTCTTTGGTCTATTTGTTGTTTACCCCTTCATTTTTAGGATGTTGTACACTGAATTTTCTTACTACTTCTCCACACCCTTCTTCTCTTTCCTCCTTCACTTTCTCTTGTCTCCTATGATTTTTCTTAAGCCTAAGTCTCTGTCCTCTCTTTTTTCCTTTCCTTGGGCATCTTTTTCATTCTCAGGACTTTAATTATAACTACTTTGTTGACAACTTTTAGTTCTCATATTAAAGCTTTATTGCCAAAAGCCGTCTGTTTTTGAGTCATTTTTCTACATTAACACATAGGTAATCATGCCCAATGCACTCCCACAAATAATGGTCTTTCTTGGGAACGTTTGATGCTCAACATACTCGTTAAAATGCTACTTCCTTCTTCCCCAGTGAGAAGTGATATACACTGTAGTCAATACCACTGCTCTCACCATTTAATAGGTAGTTCCACTTAGCTATTTTGGTATTACCTTAAATTTATGTATAAACTGAACTCATCATCTTGCACAAGCCCTATACGAACTTTTATATCTCTGGTATCATATGACTTGAACTCTCAGCACATTTGAGACAGTTGATTATTTTCTCTTTCTAAAATACTCTGTTTCCTTGAATAATAGAGAACCACACAGTTCTCATTTTCCCTCTTTATCTCTTTGGCTACTTCCTCTCTAGCTACTTTTTTGGTTCATCTTTTTCTGAATGGTCATATAATGTTGGAAATTCTCAAAGCTTGATCATTGTATAGAATGCATGGAAAGCAAAATGGGAAATCAATTTGTAATGGTAGATTTGTATAGACCTTGGAGATCCTTGAATAGCAAGATAAAGATGCTGAAGCACCACAGGAAATTTTTGAGTCAAGACAGTGACAGGACTAGGTCTGTGCTTCAGGAAGATTTATCTGGCATTATTATATAGAAGATAGAGAGGTTATATCTCCACAGTGCCTTTCTAATGATGATAAACAAACAACTGTAATAATATTAGTATTTATGTGTCTTAATGAGATAATGTACGTACAGCGTTGATCACAGTGGTGGGCACAGACATTAATCCTCACCATACCTCTGTGAAGTAGCTACTATTGTTATTTTTATTGTGTAGTTGAGGAGAGTTGAATTTAGAAAGAACTTGCCTATGCCTATGCCTATGCCTATGACTTGCCTGAGGTCACCCAGTTAGTTGCCAGAGTTGGGACTCCTTTCATGATGCTATATTTAAGAAGTACTTGTTGACTGTTTGGTAATTATATATATCTATTTCTCTTTGTTTTTGCTGTCATTTAATATATGACAGTTAGTTATATGTTAGTCTAATCCCTCCAAGTATCTTTGGAATTGGTTGAGAATAATGCTCTAGTACAGCCTCAAACTGTGCTCCTTGGAAACTAGTGTTCCTGGAGATGCTCTTCTGTGAGAAAAAGCAGTTAAATAAACTTCTAGAACTCTAGATTAAAATTTTTAAACAGGGTTCTCTACCAGAGGATTTCTCAGTCAGTGCATTTAAAATGCTAAGTTATATTGCAAATATCCAAGAAGGGAATTGGTTATAATCTATATCGATAGGTTGGGTTCCCTAGAAGTAGCACCTAAGATAAGGGTTCTTGTACAAATGATTTAATGAGGGAGTCCTGTGTGAAACCTGTGAGGGGTTGAAGGAATCAGGATAGGGTGGGGAAGCAGCTGAGCAAAACTGAGCTAAAGCTGTACTGAAGTATGGCAAATACTAGTCCAAGGTGGCTACTGACCACTTGAAATGTAGGTAGTGTGGCTGAGGATCTGAACTGTAAATTTTATTTAATTATAGTTTAAAGCTTAAAGGAACAGATACTTTATCAGTTACTAGAAAATTTTGAAATATGGGTATGAATCTACTTTTTCAACTGTAAATTTGCTGAAATCTAAATATAGATCAAATATTTGTGATGAAAATTTAGCATTTGAATTGAGATTTAAGAGTAAAATACATAATGGATTTCAAAGACAGTAAGAAAAAACATAATATCCCAATAATTTGTATACTGATAAATTCATTTATTCATTTATTTTTACATTTTTAATGTTTAAACATGTTTCTTACTATTAATACTTGAAAGACTGTACATTCTAAAATATTTTAAGTTGTGTATGTGGCTCACATTAATTTTCTGTTGGACAGTACTGATCTGAAATCTGTCTCTTCCTGATCCTACAGGGAACTCTGAAGAATGAATGTCTCCCTTTAAGGCAAGAGAGCCAACCTTTTGTGTTTCAGCATCAGTTAGTCCCTGATTGGTGGCCATTCTTCTCTTTACCCCCCCTCATGACTTCTAGGCACAATGCAGTTTTGAATATTTGGAAGATTCTTTCATAAACTTGCCCACAAATCTGCTATGTAATATGTTGGATTTGATTGAAGACCACCATATTGTTAAGAAGTCTTAAAGGGGGGCGCCTGGGTGGCTTGATCGGTTAAGTGTCTGACTTCGGCTCAGGTCATGATCTCACGGTCTGTGAGTTCGAGCCCCGCATCGGGCTCTGTGCTGACAGCTCAGAGCCTGGAGCCTGTTTCGGATTCTCTGTCTCCCTCTCTCTCTGCCCCTCCCCTGTTCACATGCTGTCTCTCTCTGTCTCAAAAATAAATAAACGTTAAAAAAGAAAAAAAAAAAGAAGTCTTAAAGGTTGGAAGTCACCAAACTCCAGTGATTTTCCATTCCCTGGAATGTCTCAGAACTCTTAAAAAGTCACTTCAGAAACTTGTTAAAAACTGAAAAGAAGATAAAGCATTGACATGTGAAATGAAGAATGTTAGGTTATGGACTAAAGAAATCAGCTGGTAGATAAGGAATTCTAATGGTAGGTATTTTGTTTTTGTTTTTTTTCTGGCTACTTAATATATTAGCCAAACTAAATATATATTGTACTCTGTATCAAATATTTAGAATCACATTAAAAAATAAGGTGTGATTTCTGACTTCAAAGAGCTTACAGTAATGAGACTTAATTTTAGGAAAATAAATTAGAATACTTAGAAGAGATGAATAAGTTCAAGATGTTCTAGTACTTTAAACATGTAAGTGTTGAGAGCACATAATATGGTAGAAGGGTCAGAATGAAGAGACTTAATAATTGTTTCAGGAGAAGTTGAACTTTGACTCAGGTCTATAAAAACTTCAGAGAAAAATATGTATATCATAGAACATCAAATAATGTGGTAGAGTTTATGGTGAAAAACAACAATCTCTCCTCTTCTGCTCCTTGCTACCTTTAGTTCCACACCCCACAGAAAATCTTTATTTCCATTTCCACACCCTGGAGGAAGTCTTTTTGATTTTAGATCTCCTGATTTAACTTTAAGTTATATGCTTATAATTCTTTTCCTTTACTAGTCAACTTAAGATATTATCCATTTATTTCCTGTTATGAAATATGGAAATTTTGTTCATCTGTACTAGCTGTTTACCCCTACCCTTTCTTCCTTCCAATGTTTTTTTTCTTTTCTTTCAATTTTTGTTTAAATTCTAGTTAGTTAACATACAGTGTTATGTTTGTTTCAGGATTGGAATTCAGTGATTTATCACTTATATACAGCACCCAGTGCTAATCATAAGTGCCTTCCTTAATACCCATCTCCTTCCATCAACCCTCGGTTTGTTCTGTATTTATGAGTTTCTTATAGTTTGTTTCCCTCTCTTTTGTTTTTTTCCTCCTCCCATATATTCATCGGTTTTGTTTCTTAAATTCCACATATGAGTGAAGTCATATGGTATTTGTCTTTCTCTGAGTGACTTATTTTGCTAAGTTTAATATACTCTAGCTCCATCCACATCATTGCGAATGGCAAGATTTTATTCTTTTTGATGGCGGAGTAATATTCTGTTGTAGTCCATTGTATGTGTATACCACATCTTCTTTATCCATTCATCAGTTGATGGATATTTGGACTCTCTCCATAGTTTGACTATTGTTGATAATGCTTCTATAAACATTGGGATGCACGTACCCCTTCTAAAACAGTATATTGTATCCTTTGGGTAGATACCTAGTACAATTGCTGGATCATAGGGTATTCTATTTTTAACTTTTGAGGAACCTCCATACTGTTCTTCAGAGTGGCAGCACCAGTTTGCATTGCTACCAACAGTTCAAGAGTGTTCCCCTTTCTCTGCATCCTTGCCAACACCTGTTGTTTCTTGTATTGTTAATTTTAGTCATTAAAAAATTTTTTTTGATGTTTATTTATTTTTGAGAGAGAGAGAGAGAGAGACAGATGGGCAGAGCACAAGCAGGGGAGGGGCAGAGACAGAGGGAGACATGAAATTCAAAGCAGGCTCCAGGGTCTGAGCTGTCAGGACAGAGCCCAATGCTGAGCTTGAACCCATGAACAATGAGATCATGACCTGAGCTGAAGTTCATCGCTTAACCGACCAAGTCACCCGGTACCCCAATTTTAGCCATTCTGACAAGTGTGAGGTGATCTCTCATTGTGGTTTGATTTGTATTTCCCTAATGATGAGTGATGTTGAGCATCTTTCATGTGTATGTTAGCCATATGGATGTATTACTTGTAAAAGTGTCTATTCATGTCTTCTGCCCATTTCTTAACTGGATTTGTTTGTATTTTGGGTGTTGAGTTTGATAACTTCTTTATATATTTTGGATACTAACCCTTTCTCCGATATGTCATTTTCAAATATCTTCTCCTATTCTATAGGCTGCCTTTTAGTTTTGTTGATTGTTTCCTTCACAGTGCAGAAGCTTTTATCTTGGTGAAGTCCCAATAGTTCATTTTTGTTTTTGTTTCTCTTGCCTCTGGCAACGTGTCTAGTAAGAAGTTGCTATGTGTGAGGTCAAAGAGGTTTCTGCCTAGAGTCTCCTGTAGGATTTTGATGGTTTTCTGTCTCACATTTAGGTCTTTCATCCATTTTGAATTTATTTTTGTGTATGGTATAAGAAAGTGGTTCAGTTTCATTCTTCTGCATATTGCTGTCCAGTTTTCCCTATATCATTTTGTTTTCCATTGGATTATCCATTTCCTGCTTTATCAAAGATTAGTCGACCCTATGGTTGTGGGTTCATTTTTGGGTTTCCTATTCTGTTCCATTAATCTATGTGTCTATGTTTATGTTAGTACCATACTGTCTTGATGAATACAGCTTTATAATACAGCTTGAAATCCGGAATCGTGATGCCTCCAGTTTTTTTTTCTTTCTTTTTCAGGATTGCTTTGGCTATTCAGGATGGATCTTCTGTGGTTCCATAAAAATTTTAGGATTGTTTGTTCTAGCTCTGTGAAAAATGTTGGTGGTCTTTTAATAGGCATTGCATTAAATGTGTAGATTGCCTTGGGTAGTATAGACATTTGAACAATGTTTGTTCTTCCAGTCCATGAACATGGAATGATTTTCCATTTTGTTGTGTCCTCTTCTATTTTTATCATAAGAGTTCTATAGTTTTCAAAGTACAGATCTTTTACCTCTTTAGTTGGGTTTATTCCTAGGTATCTTGTTTTGATGCAGTTGCAAATGGGATCTATTCCTTGATTTCTTTTTCTGCTTCTTCGTTATTGGTATATAGAAATGCAACAGGTTTCTGTATGTTGATTTTATATCCTGGACTTCACTGAATTCATGTATTCTAGCAATTTTCTGTCGGAGTCTTTTGGGTTTTCTTCAAATAATGAAATTTTGACTTCTTCCTTGATGATTTATATGGCTTTTATTTCTTTTTGTTTTCTGATTGCTGAGGCCCAGACTCCCAGTACTATGTTAAATGGTAGTAGTGAGAGTGGACATCCTTGTCTTGTTCCTGACTATAGGGAAAATGCTCTCAATTTTTTCCCATTGCATATGATATTAGCGATGGGTCTTTCATATATGGCCTTTATGATGTTGAGGTATGTTCCATATATTACTCCTTTTTGAGGGTTTTTTATCAAGAATCGATGCTGTATTCTGTCACATGCTTTCTCTGCATCTATTGAGAGGACCATATGGTTCTTATCCTTTGTTTTAGTGATGGTGTATCACATTGATTGATTTGCGAATATTGAAACAGACCTGCAGCTCAGGAGCAAATCCCACTTGATTATGGTAGATAATTCTTTTAATGTACTGTTGAATTTGATTTCCTAGTATCTTGTTGAGAATTTTTTCATCCAGATTCATTAGGGATATTGGCCTGAAATTCTCCTTTTTAATTTTTTTTAACGTTTATTTATTTTTGAGACAGAGAGAGACAGAGTGTGAGCGGTGGAGGGGCAGAGAGAGAGGGGAGACACAGAATCCAAAGCAGGCTCCACGCTCTGAGCTGTCAGCACAGAGCCCAACGCGGGGCTCGAACTCATGGACCCTGAGATCATGACCTGAGCCAAAGTTGGACACTTAACTGACTGAGCCACCCAGGCGCCCCTGAAATTCTCCTTTTTAGTGGGGTCTTTGTTTGGTTCTGCAATCAGGGTAAGGCTGGCCTCATAGAATGAATTTGGAAGTTTCCCTTCCATTTCCTTCCATTTTTTGGGACAGTTTGAGAAAAATAGGTATTAACTGTTCTTTAAATGTGTGGTAGAATTCCTCTGGGAAGCCATCTGGTCCTGGACTTCTGATTTTGGGAGATTTTTGATTACTGATTCAATTTCTTTGCTGCTTATGGGTCTGTTCAAAGTTTCTATTTCTTCCTGTTTCAGTTGTGGTAGTTTGTGAATATCTAGGAATTTGTCCATTTCTTTCAGATTGTTTGGTTTGTTGGCATATAATTTTTCATAGTATTCTCATAATTGTATTTCTGTGGTGTTGGTTGTGATCTGTCCTCTTTCATTTATGATTTCATCTATTTGGGTCCTTTCTCTTTTCTTTTTGATAAGTCTGGCTCGGGGTTTATCGATTTGTTAATTCTTTCAAAGAACCAGCTCTTAGTTTTGTTGAACTTTTCTACTGTTTTTTGTTTGTTTGTTTCTGTATCATTTGTTTCTTCTCTAATCTTTATTATATCCTTTCTTCTGCTGACTTTATACCTTATTTACTGTTCCTCTTCTAGTTCCTTCAGGTGTAAGGTGAGATTGTATATTTGGGACCTTTCTTGCTTCTTGAGGTATTCCTGAATTGCAGTGTATTTCCCCCTTTGGACTGCCTTTATCTTGTCCCAGAGGGTTTGGACTGTCATGTTTCATTTTCATTTGCTTCCATGTGCTTTTTAATTTTGTGTTTAATATCCTGGCAAACCCATTCTTTCTTTAGCAGGATGTTCTTTTTTAAAAAATTTTTAATGTTTATTATTTATTTTTGAGAGAGAGAGAAAGAGAGCAGGGGAGGGGCAGAGAGAGAGGGAAACACAGGATTAAAAGCAGGCTCCAGCCTCTGAGCTGTCAGCACAAAGCCTGACACAGGGCTTGAACTCACGAACCTTGAGATCATGACCTGAGTTGAAGTCGGACACTCAACCGAGTCACCCAGGTGCCTTTTTAGCAGGATATTCTTTAACCTCCATGTACTTGAGGACTTTCCAATCTTTTTCTTGTGGTTGACTTCAAGTTTCATAGCGTTATGATTTGCAAATTTGCATGGTATGATCTCGGTCTTTTTGTACTGTTGAAGGCTGATTTGTGATCTGTATGTGATATATTCTGGAGAATGTTCCATGTGCACTTGAAAAGAATGTGTATGCTGCTGCTTTAGGATGGAATGTTCTTAAGTTAATGTTCTGTTAAGTCCATATGGTCCTGTGTGTCATTCAAAGCAATTGTTTCCTTGATTTTCTGCTTAGATGATCTGTCCATTGCTGTTAAGTGGATATTAAAGTCCCCTATTATTATTGTGTTATTATTAATGAGTTTCTTTATGTTTGTTATTAATTTATTTATATATTTGGGTGTTTCAAGTTGGGGCCATAAATATTTATAGTTGTTAGATCTTCTTGATTGTTAGATGCCTTAATTATCAATGTAATGCCCTCTGCATTTCTTGTTACAGTCTTTGATTTAAAATCTAGTTTGTTGATCTAAGTATGGCTGCTCAGGTTTTCTTTTGGTGTCCATTAGCATGATAGCTCTATCTCCATCCCCTTACTTTCAGTCTGGCAATATCTTTAGGTCTCAAATGAGTCTCCTGTAGGCATCATACAGATGGGTATTTTTTTTGTTTGTTTGTTTTTGTTTTTAATCCATTCTGGTACTCTGTCTTTTGATTGGAGCATTTAGTTCATTTACCTTCAGAGTGATTATTCAAAGATATGAGTTTAGTGCAATTGTGTTACCTCTAGAGTTGGTGTTTCTGATGATTTGTCTTTTCCCTTCTAGTCTTTGTTGCTTTTGGTCTTTTAAGAGGAACTTCCTTTAAGAGGAATTTAAAGAGTTCCTCTTAAAATTTCGTTCAGGGTTTGTTTAGTGCTCACGAACTCCTTTAGTTTTTGTCTTGGAAATGCTTTATCTTTCTTTCTATTCTGAATGACAACCTTGTTGGAAAACGTATTCTTGGCTGCATATTCTTCCCATTCAGCATATGAAATATATCCTGCCTTTCCCTTGGGCCTGGCAAATTTTTGTGGATAGATCTGCTGAGAACCTGAACTGTCTTCCCTTATAGTTTAAGTAAGGACTTTTTCTTCCCCTTGCTGCTTTCATGATTCTTTCATAATCTGTGTATTTTGTGAATGTGACTATGTTATGCTTTGATGAATGCCAGCATTTGTTGAATTTAATGGGAGTTCTCTAATTCTTGGATTTTGATGTCTGTGTCCTTCCCCAGATTAGGGAAGGTTTCAGCTATAATTAGCTCAGATAAACCTTCTGTTCTTTTTTCTATCTCTTCTTCTTCTGGGACTCCTATGATACACATGATATTCCATTTTAATAAGTCACCAAGTTCCCTAAGTCTACCTTAGTGATCCATTACCTTTGTTTCTCTCTTTTTTTTTTCAGCACCATTATTTTCCATAATTTTATCTTCTGTATCACTAATTCACTCTTCTGTTTTGTTCACCCTTGCTGTCATGGCATCTGTTGGGGTTGCATCTCGGTTATGGCATTTTTAATTTCAGCCTGACTAGATTTTAGTTCTTTTATCTCTGCAGTAGGGGAGTCTCCATTCTTCTATGCTTTTTTCAACCTCTGCTAGAATACTTACAATTGTTTCAGATTCTAGTTCAGATATCTTATTTATATCTATATCGATTAAAACCCTTTTCTTTTTTGGGGGGTGAATTCCTCCATCTTGTCATTTTGGAGGAAAAGAACACAAAATAAAATAAAAATTAAAAAATGTAAAAAAAAAAGAAAAAGGGAGGTAGATCATAGGTGTGTTTTGTTCTGCTTGTTAAGAGAACTTGATAGACAAAGGTAAAAAAAGATAATTAAAAATTTTAAAAATGGAAAAATAAAGCTCTCTTTCTGTATCCAAGAAAAAACTAAAACCAAACCCAGAAACAAAACAAACAAAAAATCCCCAAAGGAACTAGATCCTCTTTTCCCTAGTGCTGAAGCTTTGCAGCACTCTATGATCAGTAGACTTAGTGGGTGGAAGGGAATTGTGCTGGTCTTGTGTGGAAGGGACTTGCTCTGATTCTCAGGCCAGCTGACTCTAGTGGAGATGTGGTTGGAGGGCTCAGCGGGGCAGGACTTGGTATAGCAGCTCCATTCTCCACTTGGTGGTACTGCTTAGCTCCCTGAGGCCAATTATTGTTGGTGGTCTAGGGATGAAAATGGCTTCACCTTGCTCTCTAGTCTCCAGAGCAGGAAGTTCCTTTCCTTTCAGACGTGTAGTCACACCTCCTGTGGCTCAGCTTCCATCAGATCCCTGCCTTCACCCTGTGTCCGAACTGTCCACCTACCAGGCAGCATCCATTTCCTGTGTTTTTTTTTTTTCAGGCATGGTTGTGTTTCAACACTCCACCCTTCAGAGATCCCCACGACTGGGACCTGCACTGATCCTCTGGGAGAGGATGTCACCCCGCTGTGGTCGGTCCCAGCTTGTCCTAGAAAATAGGCTGGCCACCGCACAGTGGCTTGGAGTTTATGGTAAATTGCAACACAGCTGGTGCCAGGGTTTGCTGCCCTCAGCCTGTGTCTTTGTTTCTATACTAGTGAATAGGGTAGCTCAATGGAGCCTGCAAGGTCTGGCCTATAGTAAGACTATATCACCCCTACCAAATGCACTCCAAGCAGGGGAACCACTTCTCCCTGTGGGACCCCTGCGATCCTCCGACTGCACCTGTCCATTCTGAGGCTCCACCCTGCTTCCTCCCTGGAGCACCACTAAGTGCTGACCTCCAAAACTTCAGACTCTGTGCTCTGCTGTTTATAAGAAACTGGTGGTATTGAAACCCTCTCCTTTTTCCTGTCAGTGGTTTTGGGGAACAGTTTTTCTGCAGTCCCCTGTGCATGTTTTCATTCATTGTTTTTCATTCTTTCTCTCTCTCTCTTTCTCTCTAGCTGCTCTTTCTGCGATCACAGCTCCCTCCCCAGCGCAGCACCTATAGCTATTTGTTCCCATAAATCAACTCTCTGTAGTTCCTACCTTCCACAGTTCATTTTTTTTTTCTGTTTGTAGATGGGCAGCTTTGTTGTCTAAGACTCATAATCAATTTCTTCATGTTCATAATGATTTGATATTTATCTAGCTGTTCCGGGGAGGAGACAAGCTTAGAGTTGCCCTACTCCTTCGCAACTGCCTTTCTTCCAATGTTTTATAGTTTGATATCATTTTTAGTTTTACTGTTATTTCCTTGTTTCATATTCCATCATCTTTAGTCAGTGTTCTGACTCTTCCTTGTGTTTGGTAAGAGTAACAGCGCTCATTCTATTCTCTGTCTTTAATTCTACATTTTACTTTCCAATGTCTACCTTTGTCACTTCTAATCTTACTCTTACACAGTCAAGGTTATTAACATTTTAATTTTGATATTTGACTATAATGAAGTAATCTGCGTTAGTTATTATTTGATAATAAAAGTTGAAAACCAATGCACAACATTAATGTTATTGTGACACGGTATATTTTATTTACAACATGATAGAGTAGTATGCTAAAATTATATCTCCTTTCCCAAGGGTCCAATGTCACAAAACATTGGCCAATCAAAAGGGAATGATTCCATGATCAAGGTCAAATGGATTTTCTTTTCCATTGCTTAAAATCATGCTACCATTTGGTCTAGT
Source organism: Neofelis nebulosa (assembly GCF_028018385.1). Taxonomy (NCBI): domain Eukaryota; kingdom Metazoa; phylum Chordata; class Mammalia; order Carnivora; family Felidae; genus Neofelis; species Neofelis nebulosa. The sequence continues at coordinate 33,385,863 of NC_080794.1, read as the reverse complement.
TCCTCTTTGGATTGTTTCATATATAAAATATGTATATGTATTTTATTTTCTGTGGATATTCTGAATCTCTTTTTCAATCCTAGTAGTTGTTTCATGGAATCTTCATTTTTGTTTCTGCCACAGAGACATCTCTTCTCAAACTCTGTGTCTTCCTTTCAGTGAGGTAACTTGTTTATCATCTCCAGACATCTCTGGGTTAGGCACACCATATCCTTTATCCCATATATTTCTCTTCCTGGCATTTCCCCTCTTTCCTGCCATACAACAGCTGTGTAGCTCTCTCTTTCTCTGTGTGTCAAAATAAGGAGGGCTTTAGTCTGGAGTCCAATAATAAACCAGATGCTTCAGTTTTCCTCAGATGATTTCCTTGATATTTTTGGATTAAAAAAGCCCTCTTTTTATGATTCAGGGTAACTGTTGAGCTGCCTGTTGCTTTGCCAACAGTAATAGAGAAAGGGGAAAGGGGCACAGTATTTCATACACATGAATTTAATTAATCACCCTGGGTTCAGATCACTGCTAATTTCTGCCCTGTATTATCTCTAAGCCAGAGCCTCTTCAAATTCCAGTGGGCAGGATTACTCTGACAGCCTCTGCAGACTCCTCATGGCATATTCTAGACAGTAGCTTTCTCCTCTTGTTTTCATCAGTTGATACCCTTTCATCAGCTTTCCATCTTCCAGAAAGCTTTCACATGCTGTTGACTCTCCTTAGCAATTTTGTTAAAGTTTTTTTTCCTTTTTTATACTTTTCTATTTCCATCTCAGTGAGGTCTGGGGAAAGACCTGGTTAAATGAGTTCCCAGTGTGCCATCTTGAAAGAACTGATGGTGCTATATGTGCCCCATGTGTCAGTTGAGGGAATGGTCTGAGCAAAGTTAAATTAATAGGGTTAACAAGAGTATGCACATAGTATAGTTTACCTGGAACAGATAAGAAATTAAGTGGAAATAAATAATTTAGGACTTGCTGATTGAGAGCTGACCCTGCCTTGAAACAGAAAAAATTAAGCTTGATATATTAGGGGTCAGGAAACAATTGTATGTTCTTAAGCAGTTGAGTGTTGTTATGAACATAGTTTAGAGGCATAGTTTAATTATTAAAAAGTGTGAAACTTCTGGAGACCATTTTCTGGTTAGGTTTGTATAAAAAATAAACAGTTCTTTACTTTTATGTTTCTGGTTTAATTTCAAGCATTGAACTTAAAAGTCATTTGTTTTAAGTAAATAGATGAATAATTTAAAGTATCTGGGACTTTATTTAACTGTTTTAAATAGTCACATATAACTAATAATGAGAGGATACAATATTGTGTAGTGGTTAAGATTTTCCCTACTTCCTCTACTATAATTATATTAAATCTAAAGTTTTTAGTTCATGAGTGACACATGGTAAGCTCTCAATAATTAGCAACTTTTGTAATAGTGTTGCCTTATATAATTTCATGCTTTTCAAAACACTTTGACTTATGACCTGCTCTTTATAACAATCTCTATGAGGAAATAGGGATAGATATTACTATTCTAATTTTATATATGATAGAGTTGAGCTGGGGAGGAAAATATGTCAAATATCATACAATTCTTTTAGTGTTTTAAGCAATATAATAGTTTTAATAGATACTGGGGATTGGTTCATCTGACTTATTCTAGCTCCTCCTTACTGTGCCCTTCAGTACTGAAGAGGTTGGAAAAAATAAAAAAAATACATTTCCCAGGCGCTCTTGCAGCTGGGATTGTGGCCCATGCTTTGCCAAAAAGATGCATAGCCCTGAAACTTAGAGGGAAACAGAGGCATGAGAGTTGCCACACAAGGAGAAAGGTTTTTTTTACAGTCTAGTGGCAGATGCATTTTGTTTTTTCTGTGGCAGTACTGGCAGAAGTTTTTAATCCTGGATTTAATATCATAAATATTTAGTGATGGGTGGTGGCAGGGTTTTCACTAAAATAGAACGGTGGTGGTATTGAAAGTTTTTCTTGGCTGATGTTCTTGTCTAAGTGGCATTCTGGGAAATTCTGTAAATAACCTAATAACCCAGAACAAATTCCTTTCTATTAAAATTAGCTAGAGTGGATTCTGTTATTCGTAACTATGACTCCTGTCAGATACATATGCCAAGACCAGGTTTGTCTCTTAGGAGCATATTCATATTAACCAAGATCATGAAGCTTACAATGTAAAATCAGAACTGATTCTTAACTTACAATAAAGTTATTATGTAGAACAATGAAAAGAATAAATAAAAATTAAAAAAAGAAAAATAAAGTTATTATGTAGAACAAAATACACCCATACAGCTATATGCTTTCTCATTATAGACAGACTGCTACTGGGAATATAAATAATAACCAGCAGATTGTTAAGTGAGTATGGAAATAGAACAAAGGAAGCTAGATAAAGGGGATATTTAAATGGTATAAAGTTAAAAATTGCCAGGTTAATCTATAGTTTCTATAAGATAATCTTACCAATGGGGTTATAGTATTTAAAATTTATTATATAAAGCTCTTACCCTTTTGGAAAGTGTTTGGGTAGATATCACCAAATTTGATTAGTTTTCTTTTTTCTGTGGTTGATGCAACCCCTCTTTTATTGACAGTGCCCTTGTTTAGACATACTATTATTTTTTTCTTTTAAGCTTCATGAAAATTAAAAAAAATTTAAATAAAAAAATTTAATGTTTATTTATTTTTGAGACAGAGGGTGTGGGGTTGGGAGGGGCAGAGAGAGAAAGAGACACAGAATCCAAAGCAGGCTCCAGGCTCTGAGCTGTCTGCACAGAGCCCAGTGTGGGGCTTGAACTCATGGACTGCCAGATCATGACCTGAGCCAAAGTTGGATGCTCAACCAACTGAGTCACCCAGGCACCCCCCAAATATTTTTATTAAGTTTTTTTTTCTTTTCAAATTTTTATTTAAATTCTGGTTTGTTAACATACAGTGCAGTATTGGTTTCAGGAGTAGAATTCAGTGATTGTTCACTTACATACAACACCCAGTACTCATCATAACTGCCCTCCTTAATACCCATCATCCATCTAGCCCATCTCCCACCCACCTCCCTCCATTAACCCTCCATGTATTCTCTATCATTAAGAGTTTTTATGGGTGGTTTCCCTACATTTTATTAAGTTTTTAATTTTAATTACAGTGTAGTTAACATACAGTGTTGTATTAGTTTCAGGTGTACAATATAGTGATTCAGCAATTCTCTACATTACACAGTGCTCATCATGGTAAGTGTACTCTTCAGTCCCCATCTAGACATGCTATTATTTTTAATTAATTTGTAGTTAAGGTTAGATACTGTGTGCAGCCTGAGATCCATTTTTTCTTTTTTTTTTTAAATTTTTTTTCAACGTTTTTTATTTATTTTTGGGACAGAGAGAGACAGAGCATGAACGGGGGAGGGGCAGAGAGAGAGAGGGAGACACAGAATCGGAAATAGGCTCCAGGCTCCGAGCCATCGGCCCAGAGCCTGACGCGGGGCTCGAACTCACGGACCGCGAGATCGTGACCTGGCTGAAGTCGGACGCTTAACCGACTGCGCCACCCAGGCGCCCCCCATTTTTTCTTAAGATTATGTATCATTTCACCCTAACAATGTAGTTCATCACTATCATGTTCTTGGTTGTGAAGAGAAAATTGTTTCTCTTTTGGGTTTATTTCTTCTCCAATCCATTGTGTATGTGATAACTACAGAGTTTAACTCCCAGAGAGTAATTTTCTTTCCCATATTTTCAAATGCCATTCCTCAATACTGCTGATAAGTAGAAAGTAGGTCACTTAACATCTAGATTTCTATTATTTCTCCCAAACCAGTGTGAGATAATTTGGGCTAGAGACTCTTTAATTCATGGTGGTGTTTTCAGAGGATTGTAAAATGTTCAGACTTAACTGGCCATCCAAGGCATTCCTCTAGAATCAGAACTTATTAACTCATTTCTAACAAGAGTTTATTTCTATCTTTTTTCCCTCCCTCCCCTCCTTCCTTCCTCCCTTCTTGAAGTACAGTTGATGACACAATGTTACATTAGTCTCAGGTATATACATAGTAATTTGGCAGCTGTATATCTTATGCTATGTTCACCACAAGTATAGCTACCATCTGTCACCATACAATGTTATTACAATACCATTGACTATGTTCCTTGTGCCTTACCTTTTATCTCCATGACTTATTCATTTCATATCTGGAAACCATATCTCCCACTCCCCTTCATTCATCTTGTCCATGCCCCATCCTTTCCTCTGGCAACTGACAGTTTGTTTTTTCTGCTTATGGGTTTGTTTCTGCTTTTCTTTGCTTGTTTGCTTTGTTTTTAAATTCCACATATAAGTAAAATAATAATAAGTAAAATAAGTAAAATTTATCTTTCTCAGTCTGAATTATATCACTTAGCCCACTCTCTAGGCCCATCCATGTTGTTGCAAATGGCAAAATCTCATTCTTTTTTTATGGCTGAGTACTATTCCATTGTACATATACCACATCTTTTTTTATCTATTCACTTGGGCAGTTGAGTTGCTTGTGTAACTTGACTATTGTAAATAACACTGCTATAAACATAGAGGTGCATATATCTTTGCTTTGTTTGTTTAAATATCATTTATTTCTTTATTTTTTTAATTTACATACAAGTTAGCTTATAGTGCAATAATGATTTCAGGAGTAGATTCCAGGGATTAACATAATACCCTCTAGTTCCATCCACGTTGTTGCAAATGGCAAGATTTCATTCTTTTTGATTGCCAAGTAATACTCCATTGTATGTGTATGTATGTGTGTGTGTGTGTGTGTGTGTGTATTTACCACATCTTTATCCATTTATGTGTTGATGGACATTTGGGATCTTCCCATACTTTGGCTATTGTTAATGGCACTGCTATAAACATTGGGGTGCAAGTGCCCCTTCAAAACAGCACACTTGTATCCCTTGGATAAATACCTAGTAGTGTAATTGCTGGGTGATAGGGTAGTTCTATTTTTAATTACATATATCTTTTTGAATTAATGTTTTTGTTTTCTTTGGATAAATACCCAGTGGTGGAATTAATGGATCATATGGTAATTCTATTTTTAACTTTTTGAGGAATCTCCAGACTGTGTTCCACAGTGGCTGCACCAATTTACATTCCTACCAACAGTGCATGAGGGTTCCTTTTTTTCCACATCCTTGCCAACACTTGTTTTTTTCTTGCCGTTTTGATACTAGCCAATCTCAGAGGTGTTAGGTGATATCTCATTGTGGTTTTGATTTGCATTTCCTTGATGCTAATGAAAGAAGTATTCAGAAGGCTAGATTGACTTCAGAATATTGGTGATACTATACCAATGAGTATGTATAAACTTAGGTAAAATGAATTGAGTTTCCTACATAATACAATTTTATGAAGTATAAATCTAAGGGGTTTAGTTAGCAACTAGTTCATCTAAGTGCCTGAGTTGTCATTATAGAAAGAAGAGTTACTGAAGTTAGTTGAAGAGCATGTTCTTTACCATAAAGCTATTCTCTCTCTCTCTCTCTCTCTCTCTCTCTCTCTCTCTCTCTCTCTCTCTCTCTCTCACACACACACACACACACACACACACACACACACACACACACACCATGTTAAAATCATATTTAAATTGTAATCATGGTTATATGACAAAACCAAGAGACACACAAGTGTCCCTAAATCAGTGAAAATTTAATATCACAGAACAAGAGAAGTTTCTGGCAGTGAAATGGAGTGAGTGCTAAAGAAAATGGAGTTAAAAAAGCACCAGAGAAAGAAAATTTTAATGAAATCTAAATATAGTTTTGCATGAAAAATGCAACCTTTATTGTAGATTGGCTGACAGATTTAGTCAGTTCTTGTCTAACAACTAACAGCAACTAGAAAAAACTCTGAGAAACTATGCGATTAGAAGTGATTGTACTTAAATATGTATGACTCATAACATTAAATTAATCTTTGAATTGCCACATTGTATTTGTGAAAGTTTATTCTTAGCCCTTTCTCTGTGTGAACACATTGTATGAGATGATATTTACTTCTTGCTTTTCTTTGCTTTTTCTTTGCTAGAGGTTTTCACTGAGATTTGCTATTTTATATTCCTCACCAACTATTTGTAATTTATAGTGATAATCCAAAGGAAGGAATTAACAATTTTTTCCCTTACTTGCTTCATCCTTTCCCCCGCTACATTTCAAAAGTTTTCCTTACTCCTCCCCCCTCCCCAATATTTTTATTTCTCATTTTTTCTTATGGCATTTACTTAAATATCAGCTTCAACCATTCTTGAAGAGACCCATGTGGAATTGAGAGTCACTATTGATAGTCCACTGGCTGTGGACAGTTGAATACCTAAAATTGTGTGGTTGATAGCAAGGGTTTCATGAGGAACTGAGACAGGAATGTTTGCTCAAGCTCCACAGTTAAGAAACGGTTCTGTGTGGTGTAAGAGAGTGGTTCAGTTTCATTCTTTTGCATGTTGCTGTCCAGTTTTCCCAAAACCATTTGTTGAAGAGACTGTCTTTTTCTTATCAGATATTCTTTCCTGCTTTGTTGAAGATTAATTGATGCTATAGTTGTTGGTTCATTTCTGGGTTTTCTCTTTTGCTCTATTTATCTGTGTCTGTTTTTGTGCCAGTACCATACTGTTTTGATCACTACAGCTTTGTAATATAATTTGAAATCTGGAATTGTGATGCCTCCAGCTTTGCTTTTATTTTTCAAGATTGCTTTTGCTCTTTGATGTCTTTTGTGGTTCCATACAAATTTTAGAATTGTTTGTTCTAGCTCTGTAAAAATACTGGTGGCCTTTTGGTAGGTATTGCATTAGATATATAGATTGTTTTGGGTAGTATAGACATTTGAGCAGTATCTGTTCTTCTAATCCACGAGGATGGAATGTCTTTCCATTTCTTGTGTCATCTATTTCTTTCATCAGTGTTTTATAGTTTTCAAAGACTACTTTCTTACACCATATACAAAAATAATCGGAATGGACTGAAGACCTAAATGTGATATATGAAACCATAAAAATGCAAGAAGAGAGCAAGGCAGTAACCTCTTTGATATTTGATGTAGTAACTTCTTACCAGATATGTCTCCTGAGGCAAGGGAAACAAATGCAAAAATAAACTATTGGGACTTAATCAAAATAAAAATCTGCACAGAGAAGGAATCAATCAACCTATGGCAACCTATGGAATGGGAGAAGATATCTGCAAATGACATATTTGAGAAAGAGTTAATATCCAAAATATAGAAGAAACTTATACAACTCAACATCCAAAAACCAAAGAATCCAAGTAAAATAAGGGCAGAAGACATGAACAAACATTTCTCTTAAGAACACATACAGATGGCCAATACACACATGAAAAGATTCTCATCATTATTTATCATCGGGGAAATGGAAATCAAAACTACAATGAAATATAACCCCATACCTGTCAGAATGACTAAGATAAAAAACACTAGAAACCACAGGTGTTGGTGAGGATGCAGAGAAAGGGGAATCCTCTTACACTGTTGGTGGGAATGAAAACTGCTGCAGCCACTCTGGAAAACAGTATGGAGGTTCCTCAAAAAGTTAAAAATGGAACTACCCTAAAATGCAGAAATTGCACTATTAGTTACTCAGAAAAAGAATACAAAATACTAATTCAAAGGGATACATGCACCCTGATATCAATAGCAGCGTTATCTGCAATAGACAAATTGTGGAAACAGCCCAAGTGTCCATCAACTGATGAATGAATAAAGAAGAGGTCATGTATATATATACAATGGAATATTACTCACCCAAAGAAAAGAATGAAATCTTTCCATTTGTGATGACATGGATGGAGCTAGAGAGAAAGACAACTACCATGCGATTTCACTCTTATGTGGAATTTAAGAAGTAAAACAAAGGAACATAGGGAAAATAAAGAGGGAGACAAATCAAGAAACAGACTGATGGTTACCAGAGAGGTCACCACCCTCCTAGGGATGGTGGGGATGTGTGGGGGGATGGGTGAAATAGATGATGGGGATTAAGGAGTGCAATGTTGTGATGAGCACTGGATGTTTAAGTGTTAGATTACTAAATTGTACACCTGAAACTAATATTACATTGTATGTTATTAACTGGGATTTAAATAAAAACTTAGAAAAAAATTGTTGTGGAAATGTCACGGGAATAGCTTTGATTTTGACATGCTAAATCCTCACATACAAAGATATAAAATGTTAATATGGCAGTGAAAATACTTCTGCCTTTAAGACCTTTGCAATTACCTAACACTTTTCTCTGGGGACTAAAGACTTTCACTTGTTTTCCTTATTGTGTTTCTATAATCTTTGTTTTTGCGTAATAAAGAGATTGATACCAAAAAATTACATGACTTGCTCAGGATTTCATAGAAAGTGAACAAATTAGGTGAGCTGGCTGTTGACCCTGCAGTACCTACCGTTCCTTACTATTTATTATGCTTTGGAGTGAGAAAAAAGTTAATAACTCCTCTTGGTACTACACTGGAAGCATTATTTGGAGCTGGCTAAACTTTCTTCAGGGAATCATTTAATGGAAGCATATGGAAAATTCCTGGGATGCTAAAGTTTATTAGATATATAAATATTGTAGCCAAAAGAATGCTGGGTCAAATGTTATACTCTTAAGGGATAAATCAGACTTTATGTTGTCTGGGGTTTTCAGGGTAGGTTCATACATTTAGCTTCAGATGTGAAAGCCAACTAAAGATTTTATAAAAAAGAATTGGCTTTAAAAAAGAATTGGCTTTAAAAGAGCCACATTTTTGTGCATCAAAATAGAGAAAATTTGTTCTATAAATTTTTTTCCTCTGGAGTACTTGAAATTTTTTGAGTATATTAGTTCATTATCTCAGATGAGGTATTAGTAAACATTAGGATCATATATATAGTCAATATTTAAAACTTTGTGCACCTGTACTATATGTTGTAACTGCTCAACTCTGTCATTGAAGTAGGAAAGCAACCATAGATATACATGGGCAATAAACAAAAAAGCATGGCTATGTTCTAATCACTTCATTTATGTACACTGGAATTTGAGTTTTATGTAATTTTCACATCATGAAATATAATTAAAAATTTTTTCCTCGACCATTTATTTTAAAATTTAAAAATTAAAAAAATTTAAATTCAATTTCAATATAGTTAACATACAATGTTATATTAGTTTCAGGTGTACAATATGATGATTCAACAGTCCTATACATTGCTCAGTGCTCATCATGATACTTGTGCTCTTAATCCCTGTCACTTACTTTCACCTATCTCCCCTCTGGTAACTGTCAGTTTGCTCTCTACAGTTAAGAATTTGTTTTTTGGTCTTTTGTTTCCTTAGTTTGTTTCTTAATTCCACATATGAGTGAAATCATATGGTATTTGTCTTTCTCTGACTGACTTATTTTGCTCAGCATTGTACTCTCTGGATCTATCCATGTTGTTCCAAATGGCAAAATTTCATTCTTTTTATGGCCAAGTAATATTTCATTGTGTATATATACCACATCATCTCTATCCATTCATCTAATGATGGACACTGGGCTATTGTAACTAACGCTACAGTAAACATAGGGTTGCACATGTCTTTTTGAATTACTGTTTTTAAATTACTGGGTCATATGGTAGTTCTATGTTTAATATTTTGAGGAACCTCATGCTGTTTTCTGGAGTGGCTGCACCAGTTTGCATACCAATAGTGCATGAGAGTTCCTTTTTCTCCACATGCTTCTGAACACTTTTTGTTTCTTCAGTTTTTGATTTTAGCCATTCTGACAGGCGTGAGGTGATATCTCATTGTGGTTTTGATTTGCATTTCCCTGATGATGAGTGCTGTTCAGCATCTTTTCATGTGTCTGTTGACCATCTATATGCCTTCTTTGGAGAAATGTCTGTTCAGGTCCTCTGCATATTTTTAAATTGAGTTATTTGTGTTTTTTTTTCAGGTGTGTTGAATTGTGTAACTTTCTTATATATTTTGGATAGTATATTGGCTATATCATTTGCAAATACCTTTTCCCATTCCATAGGTTGTCCTTTAGTTGTATTGGTTGTTTACTTCACTGTGCAGAAGCTTCTTATTTTGATGTAGTCCTGATAGCTTATTTTTGCTTTTGTGTCCCTTTCCTCAGGAGACATATCTAGAAAAATGTTGCTACAAGCCGATGTGAGAGAAATTACTACCTTTGCTCTCTTCTAGTATTTTTATGGTTTCATGTTTCACATTTAGTTCTGTAATCCATTGAGTTTATTTTGTGTGTGATGTAAGAAAGTGCTCCAGTTTCATTCTTTTGCATGTAGCTGTCAAGTTTTCCCAGCACCACTTATTAAAGAGACTATCTTTTCCCCATTGTATATTCTTGTCTCCTTTGTTGAAGATTAATTAACCATATAATTGTGGGTTAATTTCTGGGTTCTCTCTTCTGATCCATTAACTGATATGTCTGTTTTTGTGCCAGTTCTATACAGTTTTGATTACTACTGCTTTGTAATACCTCTTGAAATCTGATATTATGATACCTCCAGTTTTGTTCCTTGTTTTCAAGATTGCTTTGGCTATACAGGATCTTTTGTGGTTACATACAAATTTTAGGATTATTTTTTATTCTGTGAAAAATGCTGTTGGTGTTTTGTTAAGGATTGTATTAAATCTGTAGATTGCTTTGAGTAGTATGGACATTTTAACAATCTTTATTCTTCCAATCCATGAGCATTTACCCAACCATTTAAAAGCCACTAGAGAGTATAATGTAAGCAGCGTCAGTGAAGGACAAATACCACATGATCTCACTCATATGTGGAATTTAAGAAAAAAAATGAGCAAATGGGGAAAAAAAGAGAGAGAGGGACAAATCAAGAAACAGACTCATAACTATACAGAACAAACTGATGGTTATTAGGGGGGAAGAGTAGGGGGATGGGTTAAATATGTGATGGGGCTTAAGGAATGCACTTGTGATGAGCACTGGGTGATGTATGGAATTATTGAATCACTATATTGTACACTTGAAGCTAATAAAACCCTGTATGTTAAAAAAAATGTAAAAGCCATTTTTAGCTTGTGGGTCGTATATATAAACAGTGCAGGCTAGATTTTGCCTGTTTCCCATAGTTTACTGACTTTGTCTTAGATGAAAGAACTGAGTATTCAGACTTCCAAAAGTGTTTCACTTATAACTTGCTAAGAATGTTAAGTTTGTCAGGGCACCTGGGTGGCTCAGTTGGTTAAGCAGCCAACTTCAGCTCAGGTCATGATCTCAAGGTTCGTGGGTTTGAGCCCCGCGTTGGGCTCTGTGCTGACAGCTCAGAGCCTGGAACCTGCTTTGGATTTTGTGTCTCCCTTTCTCTGCCCCTTCCCCACTTGTGCTCTGTCTCTCTGTCTCTCTCCCAAAAATAAATAAACATTAAAAAATTTTTTTAAATTGCTCAGACCAAATTTATCATTGGTGGGATGGGTAAAATGAAAAGACAGTTAAAGACTTTGTTGATTTTTATGCCAAAGAGAACTAATATTTATAGCACAAATTCTGTGTTTTAGCTGCTTAGTGGGCTCTTTGGGGTTCGCAGGGATTTCTGAGGGAAGTGTATTATGCTCAGGGTTTTGCTGTGGCATTTTTGTAAATGAGAGTTTTCAGCATTCCTTTTGCCCACTCTTTTAGTGATCTTGATATTCCCCTCATGGACAGAAGTTAGTTGCAGCGTAAATACTGCTTTTCTACTACCTTATTATAATAGTTATTCACCATATATAACAGTTATTATAGTGACAATTCCAGTGCACTTACACATACATTCATTCTCTTTTCCTTTATCTCCTATACAGGTAGTATTTAATCCATTGCCTTTTGACTACTAAAAAAATATGCCTGACTTTAAACAATCAAAAAATAACCTCTGTTAAGGGCCTTACAAAAACCATTATACATTTTAATTAAGCTTTAATAATTTAGGTCATATTTAAAAACCATTTTGTGTTTTTTAAAATTTATTTTTGAGAGAGGTAGAGCATGAGCAGGGAGGAGGGGGGAGCAGAGAGAGAGTGAGACACAGAATCTGAAGGCTCCAGGCTCCGAGCTGTCAGCACAGAGCCCAATGCGGTGCTCGAACCCATGAACCACGAAATCATGACCTGAGCTGAAGTTGGACGCTTAACCGACTGAGACACCCAGGCCCCCGCAGGTCATATTTTTGATATCAAATTTTTTTATGTGCTTATTGGCCATTTATATTTAGTCTTTGGAGAAATGTCTATTTAGATTCTTTTCCCATTAAAAAAGGGTGGGTTGTCTTTTTATTGTTGAATTGTAAGAATTTTTAAAATAGATTGTAGATATAAGTCTCTTATTGGATATATGATTTACAAATATTTTCTTCCAATCTGTGGGTTGCCTTTCCACTTTCTTGATGTTGTCTTTTGAAATAAAAAGTTTTAAAATTTACTAAAAACTGCCTTATTCAGGTATAATTGAGATACAGAAAACTGATATTTAATGTATACAACTTGATGCATTTGTTAATAAGTATACAACCATGAGACCATTCTCATTCAATGCTGTAAACTTATCCATCACTTTCAAAAGTTCCCTCGCTTTTTTTTTTCTTTGCTGGTAATAGCACTTAACATAAGATGTACCCTCTTAGTGAATTTTTTAAACTTAAATTTTAGTAATGTACAGTGCAATATTGGTTTTAGGAGTAGAATTCAGCGATTCATTACTTACATACAATATCCAGTGCTCATCACAAGTGCACTCCTTAATACCCATCACCCATCTAGCCCATCTCCCATCCATCTCCCTCCATCAATCCTCCGTTTGTTCTCTACTGTTAAGTGGTTTGTTTCTCTCTCTCCTCCGCCCCCTTCCCATATGTTTATCTTTTTTTTACTTAAATTCCACATGAGTTAAATCATGTGGTATTAGTCTTTCTCTGACTGACTTATTTTACTTGGCATAATACATTCTAGCTCCATCCACATCATTGCAAATGGCAAGATTTTATTGTTTTTGGTGTCTGAGTAATATTTTATTGTATATATATATATATATATATATATATATATATATACTACCTCTTATTTATCCTTTTATCATTTGGGCTCACTCCATATTTTGGCTATTGTTGATCATGCTGCTATAAACATTGGGGTGTATGTACCCCGTTTGAATCTGTATTTCTGTATCCTTTGGGTAAATACCTAATAGTGCAATGGCTGGGACATAGGGTAGCTCTATTTTTAGTTTTTTTGAGGAACCTTCATACTCTTCTCCAGAATGGGTGTACCACTTTGCATTCCCACCAACAGTATAAGAGTGTTCCCCTTTCTCCACATCTTCGCCAACACCCGTTGTTTCTTGTGTTGTTAATTTTAGCCATTCTGACTGGGGTGACCTTGTATATCATCATGGTTTTGATTTGTATTTCCCTGACGATGAGTGATGTTCAGCATATTTTTTAAAAAAATGTTTTTAATGTTTATTTTTGAGAGAGAGAGAGAGAGAGAGAGAGAGCAAGCAGGGGAGGAGCAGAGAGAGAGGGAGACACAAATCCAAAGCAAGCTCCTGGCCCTGAGCTGTCAGCACAGAGCCCCATGCAGGGCTCAAGCCCATGAACAGTGACATCATGACCTGAGCCAAAGTCGGATGCTCAACTGACTGAGCCATCCAGGCACCCCAGATGTTCAGCATCTTTTCATGTGTCTGTTAGCCATATGGATGTCTTCTTTGGAAAAGTGTCTATTCATGTTTTCTTCCCATTTCTTCACTGGGTTATTTGTTTTGTGGGTGTTGAGTTTGATAAGTTCTTTATAGATTTTGGAGACTAAACCTTTGTCAGAAATGTCATTTACAAATATCTTCTCCCATTCCATAGGCTGCCTTTTAGTTGTGTTGATTGTTACCTTCACTGTGCAGAAGATTTTTTTATCTTGGTGAAGTCCCAAAAGTTCATGTTTGCTTTTGTTTCCCTTGCTTTCAGTGACGTGTCCAGTGAGAAGTTGATCCAGCAGATGTCAAGAGGTTACTGCCTGTGTTCTCCTCTAGAATTTTAAGGGTTTCCTGTCTCCTATTAGGGTCTTTCATCCATTTTGAATTTATTTTTGTGTATGCTGTATGAGAGTGGTTCAGTTTCATTCTTTTGCATGTTGCTACCCAGTTTTCCCAGCACCATTTGTTGAAGAGACTGTCTTTTTTCCATTGGATATTCTTTCCTGCTTTGTTGAAGATTAATTGACCATATAGTAGTAGATCCATTTCTGTGTTTTCTGTTCTGTTCCTTTGATCTATAGAATGATTTGCAAATATTGAACCAGACCTGTAGCCTAGCAATAAATCCCACTTGATTGGGTAAATAATTCTTTTAATGTACTGTTGAATTTGATTTCCTAGTGTCTTGTTGAGAATTTTTGTATCCAGGCTCATTAGTGATATTGGCCTGTAATTCTCCTTTTAGTAGGATCTTTGTCTGGTTTTGGAATCAAGGTAATTCTGGCTTTATAGAATGAATTTGGAAGTTTTCCTTCCATTTCCTTCCATTTTTTGGAACAGTTTGAGAAAAATAGGTATTAACTGTTCTTTAATTGTGTGTAGAATTCCCCTGGGAAGCTATCTGGCCCTGGACTTCTGTTTTTGGGAGATTTTTGATTACTGATTCAACTTCTTTTCTGCTTATGGGTCTGTTCAAGTTTTCTAATACTTCCTGTTTCAGTTGTGGTAGTTTGTGAATTTCTAGGAATTTGTCCATTTCTTCTAGATTGTCCAGTTTGTTGGCATATAAATTTTCATAGTATTCTCATAATTGTATTTCTGTGGTGTTGGTTGTGATCTGTCCCCTTTCATTTATGATTTTATCTTTCTCTTTTCTTTTTGGTAAGTCTGACTCAGGATTTATCTATTTGTTAATTCTTTCAAAGAACCAGGTCTTAGTTTTCTTGAGCTTTTAGGTTTTTTGTTTGTTTGTTTCTGTATCATTTGTTTCTGCTCTAATCTTTATTATTTCCCATCTTCTGCTGGATTTAGGCTTTATTTGCTGTTTCTCTTTTAGCTCCTACAAGTGTAATGTTAGGTTGTATATCTGGGACCTTTCTTGCTTCTTGAGGTGTGCCTGAATTACAATGTACTTCCCCCTTTGGATGGCCTTTGTCGTGTCCCAGAGGGTTTGGACTGTCATGTTTTCATTTTCATTTACTTCCATGTACTTTTTAATTTTGTCTTTAATACCCTGGTAAACCCATTCTTTCTTTAGCAGGATGTTCTTTAACTTCCATGTACTTGAGGGCTTTCCAAATTTTTTCTTGTGGTTGACTTCAAGTTTCATAGTGTTATGATTTGAAAATATGGATGGTATGATCTCAATTTTTTTGTGCTTTTTGAAGGCTGATTTGTGACCAAGTATGTGATCCATTCTGGAGACTATAAGAATGTGTATGCTGCTGCTTTAGGATGAAATATTCTGAATATATCTGTTAAGTCCATCTGGTACAGTGTGTCATTCAAAGCCATTGTTTCCTTATTGATTTTCTGCCTAGATGATCTGTCTATTGCTATAAGTGGGGTGTTAAAGTTCCCTACTATTGTTGTATTATTATCAATGAGTTTTTTATGTTTGTTATTAATTGATTTATATATTTGAGTACTTCAAGTTGGGGCATACATATTTGCAACTGTTAGATCTTCTTGATGGATAGACTCTTTGATTTTGATGTCATGGCCTTCAGTATCTCTTCTTACAGTCTTTGGTTTAAAATCCAATTTGTATTATATAAGTGTGGCTACTCCAGCTTTCTTTTGGTGTCCATTAGCATGATAACTCAATCTCCTCCCCTCATTTTCAATCTGCCAAGTCCTTAGGTCTCAAGTGAGTCTCTTATAAGTCAGCATATAAATTGATCTTGTTTTTTTTTTTAAATCCATTCTGATATCGTGTGTTGTTTGATTGGAGCTTTAGTCCATTTACATTCAGAGTGATATTTGAAAGATATTGAAGGAGTTTAGTGCAGTTGTGTTACCTGTATAGTTGGTATTCTTGGTGATGTTGTTTGTTCCTTCTAGTCTTTGTTGCTTTTGATCATTTTTTTCCCTTCTACTCAAAGAGTCCCCTGTAAAATTTCGTGCAGGGGTTGTTTAGTGGTATTGAACTCCTTTGGTTTTTGTCTTGGAAAGTCTTTATCTCTCCTATTCTGAATGACCGCCTTACTAGAGAAAGTATTCTTGGCTGCAAATTTTTCCCATTCAGCACATTGGATATATCCTGCCATTTCCTCTGGTCTGCCAAGTCTCTGTGGACAGATTTGCTGTGAACCTGATTTGTCTTCCCTTGTACTTTAAGGACTTTTTTTCCCTTGCTGCTTTCATGATTCTTTCCTTGTCTGTGTATTTTGTGAATTTGACTGTGGTATGCACTGGTAATGGTCAACTTTTGTTGAATTTAATGGGAGTTCTTGGTGCATCTTGAATTTTGATGTCTGTATCCTTTCCCAGATTAGGGAAGTTTTCACCTAAAATTTGTTCGGATAAACCTTCTGCCCCTTTTTCTTTCTCTTCATCTTCTGGGACTCCTATGGTTATGAATGTTGTTATGTTTCATTCATTCACTGAGTTCTCTAAGTCTGCCTTCGTGAACTATGATTTTTGTGTCCCTCTTCTTTTCAGCTTCATTATTTTCCATAATTCTATCTGCTCCATCACTAATTCATTCCTCTGCCTTGTCCATCCTCACTCTTATGGCGTCCATTTGGTACTATATCTTGGTTATGACATTTTTAATTTTGGCCTGTCTAGATTTTGGTTTTTTTTATCTCTGAAGAAAGGGATTCTCAGGTATCTTCTATGCTTTTTTTTCAAGCCTAGCTAGTATCCTTATAATCATTGTTTTAAATTCTAATTCAGACATTTTGCTTATATCTCTATTGATTAAATCCCTGACTGTGAGTGGTACTTCCTGTCTTTCCTTGTGGTGAATTTCTCTGTCTCTTCAGAGAAAGAAAAAAAAAAGGGGGCGCGTGGGTGGCTCAGTTGGTTGATCATCCAACTTCGGCTCAGGTCATGATCTCACAGTTTGTGAGTTTGAGCCCCGCGTCGGGCTCTGTGCTGATAACTTAGAGCCTGGAGCCTGCTTCAGAATCTGTGTCTCCCTCCCTCTCTGCCCCACCCCTGATTGCACTCTGTCTCCCTCTCAAAACTAAATAAACACTAAAAAGTTAAAAAAATTTAGTGTGCAAGAGTTCCTGTTTCTGTACCTCCTTGACAACACTTATTGTCCTTAGTTTTTTTTTTATTAATTTTTTTTAATGTTTACTTTTGAGAGAGAGAGCAAGTGAGCAAGCAGGGGCGGGGCAGAGAGAGAGAGAGAGAGAGATAGAATCTGACACAGGCTCCAGGCTCTGAGCTGTCAGCACAGAGCCCGATGTGGGGCTCGAACCCGCAAACCGTGGGATCATGACGTGAGCTGAAGTCGGACACTTAACCGACTGAACCACCTCTGTGCCCCATGTCCTTTGTTTTTTTGATAGTAGCCTTACTAACAGGTGTTGGGTGATATCTCATTGTGGTTTTGATTTGCATTTTCCTGATGATTAGTGATGTTGAGTACCTTGGTCATTGTATGTCTTCTTTGGAAAACTGTCTATTAGGTTTGGGTTATTTGATTTTTTGCTTTGGAGTTATAGGAGTTTCTTTTTTTTTCTTTCTATAATTTATTTATTTATTTTTATAATTTACTTCCAGGTTAGCACATGGTGCAACAGTGATTTCAGGAGTAGATTCCTTAAACCCCGTAACCATTTAGCCCATCTCCCTTCCCACAACCCTCCAGTAACCCTCTGTTTTTTCTCTATATTTAAGAGTCTTTTATGCTTTCTCCCCCTCTCTGTTTTTATATTATTTTTGCTTCCCTTCCCATATGTTCATCTGTTTTGTATCTTAAAGTTGTCATATGAGTGAAGTCATATGATATTTGTCTATCTCTGACTGACTAATTTCACTTAGCATAATACCCTCTAGTTCCATCCATGTAGTTGCAAGTGGCAAGATTTCATTCTCTTTGAGTGCCGAGTAATACTCCATTGTATATATGTACCACATCTTCTTTATCCATTCATCCGCCAATGGACATTTGGGCTCTTTCCATACTTTGGCTATTGTTGATAGTGCTGCTATACACATTGAGTTGCATGTGTCCCTTCGAAACAGCACACCTGTATCCCTTGGATAAATACCTAGTAGTGCAATTGCTGGCTTGTAGGGTAGTTCTATTTTTAGTTTTTTGAGGAACCTCCATACTGTTTTCCAGAGTGGCTTCACCAGTTTGCATTGCCACCAGCAGTGCAAAAGAGATCCTCTTTCTCCACATCCTTGTCAACATCTGTTCTTGCCTGAGTTGTTAATGTTAGCCATTTTGACTGGTGTGAGGTGGTATTTCACTGTGGTTTTGATTTGCATTTTCCTGATGATGAGTGATGTTGAGCATTTTTTCATGTGTTGGTTGGCCATCTGGATGCCGTCTTTGGAGAAGTGTCTATTCATGTCTTTTGCCCATTTCTTCACTGGATTATTTGTTCTTTGGGTGTTGAGTCTGATAAGTTCTTTATAGATTTCAGATACTAACCCTTTATCTGATACATCATTTGCAAATATCTTCTCCCATTCTGTTGGTTTCCTTTTAGTTTTGCTGATTGTTTCCTTTGCTGTGCAGAAGCTTTTTTCTTGATGAGGTCCCAATAGTTTCATAGCATTGTGGTCTGAAAATACTCACAGTATGATCACGATCTTTTTGTACTTGTTGAGGGCTGATTTGTGTCTCTGTACGTGATCTGTTCTGGAGAGTGTTCCATGTGCACTGAAGAAGAATGTGTATTCTGCTGTTTTAGGATGAAATGTTGTGAATATATCAGTTAAGTCCATCCAGTCCAGCATGTCATTCAAAGTCGTTGTTTCCTTGTTGATTTTCTGTTTAGATTATCTGCCCATTGCTATAAGTGGGGGTGTGGAAGCCCCCTACTATTATGGTATTATTATCAATGAGTTTCTTTATGTTTGTGATTACTTGATTTATATATTTGGGTGCTTTCACATTTGGAACATAAATGTTGACAATCATGAGATCTTCTTGGTGGATAGACCCCTTAATTATGATATAGTGCCCTTCTTCATCTCTTGTTACAGTCTTTATTTTAAAGTCTAGATTGTCTGATATAAGTATGGCTACTCTGGCTTTCTTTTTGTGACCATTAGCATGATAGATGGTTCTCCATCCCCTTACTTTCAATCTGAAGGTGTCTTTAGGTCTAAAGTGAGTCTCTTGTAAACAGAGAACTGATGGATCTTGTTTTCTTATTCGTTCTGTTACACTATGTCTTTGGTTGGAGCATTTAGTTCATTGATATTTAGAGTGAGTACTGAAAGGTATGAATTTAGTGCCATTATGTTGCCTGTAGAGTTGGAGTTTCTGGTAGTGTTCTCTGGTCCTTTCCAGTCTTTGTTGCTTTTGGTCTTTTTTTTTTCTTTTCTGTCATTTCTCCCTTCAGAAAGTCCCCCTTAAAATTTCTTGCAAGACTGGTTTAGTGGTCATGAACTCCTTTAATTTCTGTTTGTCTGGGAAACTTTTTATCTCTCTTTCTATTTTGAATGACAGCCTTGCTAGATAAAGAATTCTTGGATGCATATTTTTCTGATTTAGCACATTCAGTATATCCTGCCAGTCCTTTCTGGCCTGCCATGTTTCTGTGGATAGGTCTGCTGTGAACCTGATCTGCCTTCCCTTGTAGGTTAATGACTTTTTTTCCCTTACTGCTTTCATGATTCTCTCCTTGCCTGAGTATTTTGTGAATTTGATTATGATATGCCTTGTTGATGGTCAGTTTTTGTGGAATCTAACAGGAGTCCTTTGTACTTTTTGGATTTTGATGTCTGTGTCTTTCCCCAGTTTAGGGAAATTTTCCACTATGATTTGCTCTTATAACCTTTCTACCCCTTTTTCTGTCTTCATCTTCTGGGAACCCTATGATTCAGATGTTTTTCCTTTTTATTGAGTCACTGATTTCTCTAGTTCTTAAATCATGCTCTTTTGCCTTCGTCTGCCTCTTTTTTTCTTTTTCATTGTTCTCCATAAGTTTGTCCTCTGTATCATTGATTCACTGCTCTGCCTTATCCGTCCTTGCCGCTGTGGCAACCATTCGAGATTGCAGCTCAGTTATACCATTTTAAAAATTTCGTCCTGACTAGCCTTTATCTCCACAGAAAAGGATTCTAATCTACTTTCAACCCCAGCTAGTATTCTTATTATCGTCATTCCAAATTCTGGTTCAGACATCTTGCTTGTATTTGTGTTGATGAAGTCCTTGGCTGTCATTTCTTCCTGTCCTTTCTTTTGGGGTGAATTCCTTTGTTTCATCATTTTGAAGGAGGAAAAGGACTTAATAAGGTAAAAAAAGGTAAAATAAAAATAAATTTTTCCTCTTTCTGTATTCAAGAATAAGAAAAAATTAAAAAAATGGAATTGATGGACCAGCAAACAGACTGACGTTTGGTTGAAATTACATTGGTTTCCCCTAGAATCGAACTGTGAAGCATTTTATAGTACATAAACTAAGCAGGCAGAGAGAGTTGTGTTGTTCCCGAAGATCGGGGTTGGCCTAGATGGGCAGAGCTTAGTGTACCAGGTCTGTTCTCTACTAGATGGTGCTGCTTAGCTTACTGGGGTAGATTGTTGTGGCACCTGTAGGTGTGTATGCGCATGCCTGGGAGGGGTGAAAATAGCGTTACCCAGCTACCCAATCTCTAGTATCAGAACTGTGTACTCTCCTCAACCAGCAATCATGCATCCTTCCTTTATCTCCTGTTTCTGTCCACTCCCTGCTTATACACTGTCTGTGACCAAGCTGTCAGGTTGCCAGGTGGCACCGCCCTCCTGAGTTTTATCTCAGATGTGGCTGTGTTTCCCAACCCCTCACTTCTCAGGGACTGTGGCTTTGACCTGCTCAGACCTTCTGGGGGAGGGTCTCACTGAGCAATGACTGGGTGCTGGTCTTCCTGCAGGAACATTCAGGAGACCATGCTGCTGTTGATGCCCAGAAACTTGGCTGGGTGCCAGCCTCAGAAAAAGTTCACATCATAGTGTAATAGCAGTGTTTCAGGGTTTACGGAAAATAGCAACACACATCTGGTGCCAGGCTTCCCCCTCAGTGTCCTTGTTCCAGCACCAGTGAATATGGTTGTTCTCTTGGGTCTGCTGGGACCTTTATCTGTGGGGATGCCACCCCACCTCTACCAAATGTGCTCCGCAGGGGAACTTACTCTCCCCGTGTGACCCAAGGACCCTGAGGACCTTGCTCTCTGCTCCTGGGGATTTGCCCTTCCCACCAGAGCACCGCCAGGTATCTAGCTACAGAATTTTGGACTCTGCACTCCCCCTATTTATAGAGAGTCTTAATGGAATTGAAACCCTCTCCTTTGTCCTTTCTCCCTTTTTTTGTTCAGTCCCTTGCATACTCTTTCTTTTCTCTCCAGCTGCTTTAGTGTGGGGGGGATGCTTTCCATACTCTTCCCCCATCTCTTGTCCCTGCCCTCTGCAGCTTCTCTCTCCCCGAGTTCACCTCTCCATGCTGTGTATCTGCTGAGTTCTGTGATTCAGGTTGTGCATATTGTTGTGTTAATCTTCAAACCAGTTTTCTAGGTGCACAGGATGGTTTAGTGTTGATCTGGCTGTATTTCAGGGATGGGAGACACACAAAAAAACTTTCATGCTGTTCCACCATCTTGGCCCCAGGAGTTTCTTATATATTTAGGATATTAACCCCTTATCAGATATATGGTTTGCTAATATTTTCTCCCAATTCCATAGGTTGCCTTTTCATTTTGTTAATTCTTTGCTTTGCAAAAGTTTTTTTTGTTTGATACAGTCCCCCTTGTCAATTTTTGCCTGTGCTTTTGGTGTCATATTCAAGAAATCATTGCCCAGTTTAATGTCTGCAAACTTTTCCCCTAAGTTTTCCTTTATGAATTTTATTGCTTCAGATTTTACATTTAAGTCTTTAATCCATTTTGAGTTGATTTTCATGTATGTGTGAGAAAAGGGTCCAATTTAATTCTTTTGCATGTGGATATTGCATGTGTTGGATTTCCCAGTACCATTTATTTTATTTTATTTATTTATTAATTTTTTTAAATCTTTATTTATATTTGAGAGAGAGAGAGAGAGAGAGAGTGGGGGGGGAGGGGCAGAGAGAGAGGGAGACACAGAATCTGAAGCAGGCTCTAGGCCCTGAGCTGTCAGCACAGAGCCTGACATGGGGCTTGAACTCATGAACCATGAGATCATGACCTGAGCCGAAGTCAGATGCTTAACTGACTGAGCCACCCAGGTGCCCCTCCCAGTACCATTTGTTAAAGAGGCTATCTTTTCCCCGTTATGTATTCTTGGCATCTTTATTGAAGATCAATTGACCACAAATGTATGGGCTTATTTTTGAGCCCTGTATTCTGTTTGATTGGTCTATAATTCTGTTTTTATGCCCTACCACACTGTTTTAGATTACTATAGCTTTGTAGTATGTTTTGAATTCAGGGACTGTGATACTTTCAGCTTTGTTCTCGTTCAAAATTGCTTTGGCTTTTTGGGGTTCAAAATTTTAAATTTTGATTTTCTGACTTATCATTTTTTTTCTTTAATTACTTTGGTACCATATAATACATTGCCTAACCCAAACTCTCATAGTTTTCTCTAAGAGTTCTACAGTTTTGGCTCTGGGATAGGTCTGGGATAGGTCTGTGATTCACTTTGAGTTAACGTTTGTGTATGGTATGAGATAGATATTCAGCTGCTGCTTCTCTCTCTCTCTCTCTCTCTCTCTCTCTCTCTCTCTCTTTTTCTCTTTCTGCATGTGGATATCCAATTTTCCTAGCACCATTTGTTGAAAATATTACTACCTTCCCACTGAATTTCTTTGCACCTTACATAAATGTAAGGGTTTATCTCTGGGATATCAGTTCTATTGATTACTATAGTTTTTTACTAAGTTTTGAAATTGAGAAGTGTGATTACTCCAATTTTGCTCCTTTTTCCCCCCTGAGATTGTTTTGGAAGTTCGAGGTTGTGAATTTTCTTTCAGTTGTGTGTTGCCATGGAGGAGGGTAGGGTTTATGGCAAGATTGTGTCTCAGCCTCTCCTATCTGTTTCATTGTGCAGTTTTTCTTGTTCTTCTAACATGTTGTAGTCACTCTGCTAGTTTCTGGATTTCTTTCAGAGGGAGTTATCAATAAGTAGGTGTAGATTTGAGGATCCATGGGAAAATATAAGATCAGGATCCTACTCTGTTACCATCTTGAATTGGAACTCTGAGAACAACCCATAGACTCTTAAAATTCATTTTTTATGATTTATAAAATAATAGTGAAGTCTTTAGGAATTGTTCAATATGACGATTATTATGTATATGCATTATTTTTGAGTGGGTGCTATGGAATTCTGTTTTAATATGTTATTTAGGAATACATCTGAAGATGATTACATTTAAAACCACTCATAAAATGGTTCCTACCCATGACACAAAAACAGACACTCAGATCACTGGAACAGAATAGAGAACCCAGAAATGGACCCACAAACATATGGCCAATTAATCTTTGGCAAAGCAGGAAAGAATATCCAATGGAATAAAGACAGGCTCTTCAGCAAGTGGTGCTGGGAAAACTGGACGGCAACATGCAGAAGAATGAACCTGGACCACTGTCTTACACCATACACAAAAATAAAACTAAAATGGATGAAAGACCTAACTGTAAGACAGGAAGCCATCAAAATCCTTGAGGAGAAAGCAGGCAAAAACCTCTTTGATCTTGGCTGCAGCAACTTCTTACTCAACATGTCTCCAGAAGCAAGGGAAACAAAAGCAAAAATGAACAATTGGGACCTCATCAAAATAAAGAGCTTCTGCACAGCAAAGGAAACAATCAGCAAAACTAAAAGGAAACCAACAGAATGGGAGAAGATATTTGCAAACGATGTATCAGATAAAGGGTTAGTATCTGAAATCTATAAAGAACTTATCAAACTCAACACCCAAAAAACAAATAATCCAGTGAAGAAATGGGCAAAAGACATGAATAGACACTTCTCCAAAGACGACATCCAGATGGCCAACCAACACATGAAAAAATGCTCCACATCACTCATTCTCAGGGAAATACAAATCAAAACCACAATGAGATACCACCTCACCCGTCAGAATGGCTAACATTAACAACTCAGGCAAGAACAGATGTTGGGGAGGATGTGGAGAAAGAGGATCTCTTTTGCACTGCTGGTGGCAATGCAGACTGGTGCAGCCACTCTGGAAAACAGTATGGAGATTCCTCAAAAAGTTAAAAATAGAACTACCCTACAAGCCAGCAATTGCATTACTAGGTATTTATCCAAGGGATACAGGTATACTGTTACGAAGGGGCACATGCACCCCAATGTGTATAGCAGCACTATCAACAATAGCCAAAGTATGGAAAGAGCCCAAATGTCCATCAATGGATGAATAGATAAAGAAATTGTGGTTTATATACACAATGGAATACTACCTGGCAATGAGAGAGAATGAAATATGGCCTTTGGTAGCAACGTGGATGGAACTGGAGAGTGTTATACTAGGTGAAATAAGTCATACAGAGAAAGACAGATACCATATGTTTTCACTCTTATGTGGATCCTGAGAAACTTAACAGAAGACCATAGGGGAGGGGAAGGAAAAAAAAAGGTTGGAGAGGGAGGAAGCCAAAATATAAGAGACTCTTAAAAACTGAGAACAAACTGAGGGTTGATGGGTGATGGGTATTGAGGAGGGCACCTGTTGGGATGAGCACTGGGTGTTGTATGGAAACTAATTTGACAATAAATTTCATATTAAAAAAAAAGAAGATGTGGTACATATATACAATGGAGTATTACTCAGCAATCAAAAAGAATGAAATTGTGCCATTTCCAACTATGTGGATAGAACGAGAGGTTATTATGCTTAGCGAAATTAGTCAGTCAGAGAAAGACAAATATACTACGACTTCACTCATTTGAGGACTTTAAGACACAGAACAGATGAACATGAGGGAAGGGAAGAAAAAATATTATAAAAACAGGGAGGGGGACAAAACATTAGAGACTCTTAAATATAGAGAACAAACAGAGGGTTACTGGAGGGGTTGTAGGAGGGGGAATGGGCTAAATGGTTAAGGGGCTTAAGGAGTCTACTCCTGAAACCATTGTTGCACTCTATGCTATCTAATTCGGATGTAAATTAAAAAAAAAAGCAAATAAAAGGTTCCTACTCAGGGATACCTGACAGAGACCATATTTTAGTTATCATTGTATACTTCAGAGTGCTTTGCTTATGGTATAGCTGAATGCATATTTGTTGCATAAATGAATGAGCTCTTTGTAAGGGTTGGATATCATTTCTTAGAAAAAAATGACAGTATTGTCACTCCCAATTTCAAAGCATGGTAATGAGGTTCTTTTAGCAGATGTGAGAAAATCAAGGATGTAAATTATTGCTAATTCAGCATAATATAATAGAAGCTAAGCTTACTCATACTTAGCAAATGAAATATTGGAAAAAAATAGTGGATAATTTAGTCTGACATACTAGTTGTAAGATTTAGTTTTTCACCCCAAAAGAATTAAATTGACATCGGAATAATATTAAAGAAAAAATTTTTAAAGCCTTTTAATGTTGATTCTTGAGAGAAAGACAGAGCATGAGTTGGGGTGGGATGGGGGGAGAGAGAGAGAGGGAGGCAGAATCTGAGCAGGCTCTAGGCCCTGAGCTGTCAGCACAGAGCCTGACATGGGGCTCAAACCCATGAACTGTGAGATCATGACTTGAGCCTAAGTTGGACGCTTAACCGACTGAGCCACCCAGGTGCCCCTAAATAAATGTGTATTAGTGCCAGATTAGTCAATAGGGTGTTTGGAGATAAATGCAATAGATAGCAATTGTGGGCAGCAATTGTGGTTCAAAGTTTGGCCATTTAATTAAGTTATAAATCCATACTATTATCTTTTTTTTATTGTTCATTGTAATATATGGATAGCTATGTTTTCTTGTCATTTTATTTTATTATTAAAGCTTTAAATACATTATACTCCTAATAGTTGGAGATAATGTAGGAATTACAATGTTAAGTTTAATACTTAGATACTTTATGTATTTTGTTACCTTAAAATTATGGCCAAATTTAAATATGACATGAAATTATTTTGTCACTTTTTAGCACTGCCTGGGTGGCTCAGTCAGTTAAACATCTGACTCTTGGTTTTGGCTCAGGTCATGATCTCATGGTGTATGAGAACAAGTCCTGTGTCAGTCTCCATGCTGACAGTGTGGAGCCTGCTTGGGATTCTCTCCCTCTCTCTCTGACCCCCTTCATTCATGTTCTTGCTCTTCTCTCTCAAAATAAATAAATAAACTTAAAAAAACCTATTTGAAACTATTTTGTCAACTTTTAAAAGTACTTCATCATTCTTTCAAAACTTTGAAGTGTCATCAGTTAGCCCTATTTTAAAAGCTCCCTTTATAAGGAAGTTTATTATTATAGTTTATTATTATAGTTTATTTTTATGTGGACTAATGTGTTTTTACATATTAATGTATAATTAAAGTTTGCCTAAGTAAGATTGAAATTAATTTCCGGTGTTTTACAGTACTGCACAATATTTGCTTTAAGATATGTTTTTTTATTATTGGAAGTGAAAAGTTCATTTATTTTTGTATACATAGACACACTTCTTAAATATTTTATTTTATCTTAACAGATGTGATATAAACATTAGCTAATTTCTTGATGTTGGGCCAACTCCCATTTCTAGTACAAGGCTGTTAATTGAATCTCATACAATTCTTTTTGCCTAAATCACACCCATACTATATTGACTAAGATTTCTAGTTTTGGTGTCTTTAAAAAATTTTTTTTTATTTTAAGTTTTTTTATTTTATTTTTGAGAGAGAGAGAGAGCGCGTGAGAAAGCATGAGTGGGGGGAGGGGCAGAGAGAGAGGGAGACACAGAATCCAAAGCAGGCTCCAGGCTTTGTGCTGTCAGCACAGAGCCTGATGCAGGGCTTGAACCCACAAACCATGAGTTCATGACCTGAGCTTAAGTCAGATGCTTAACCAACTGAGCCACCCAGGTGCCCCTGTAGTTTTGATGTCTTAATGGAAGAGAACTTAATGACACTTGAGAAACAACCAAACTGCAGAATCCTTCTTGATATTTTATAATTTTCTCCCTTACTTTCCCCAACTTTTTTTCTTCCAGACTCAATTTGACAGTTTTTGCAACTAATTTTTATTGAGTGTCTCCTGGCATTCAAATTAATTTTCAAATAAATAACAGGTCTTTTTTGTATTATCATTTGATAAGTTTATATATTTCTTAAAATTTCATAATTATAATTACAACTGACATCAAAAGGTTGCAGAACAAACTGACAGTCTTTTTTTTTTTCCCTGACAGGCTCTTGGTACATACTTCAATTAGTGGGAACAGAAGGGCTGCAATATACTTGAAATAATCCTTTGGTATTGAGCAGGAAGGAGGGATCATTAATATGTTTCTGAGAGGGAATAAAAAGAATTGATTAATCTAGAGAGATGGTTAAGAGGAGGTCTCTTAAGAATTTCTACTATATCCCACTTGTGATGTTTGGAGACGTTTCCATCAGTTTTATGGAAGTGAACCCCACCAAATTTTATATTTTATAAACATTCATAATTTTATAGAATTAGCCCTATCAAAGCATTCTCCAGCTCATTTTGATTATTCTCAATGGTGCAGGACTCAGTGCCAAGTTGCCTATGCCCTTCTACTTTAGTTAACTCATGATGCTGTCCTCCTGTTATCTTTACCTGGCCACCCACAGCTATTCTCTGATGATTAATGCCTTAAAGGTAGAAATTCTGCTTTCTCTGAATTGTTTTGTTAGGGGATACTGGGGCACTGCTCATTCTAGGGCTAATTATTCCCCACTATGTCTCTATCCAATATCCAATAAATCATGAAGTTTTCCATTCTGGTGGTGGGAACAAGCACTATTTCCAGTGCTGTGTGTCAAGTATTATTACCTTAAATCTTTTCAGATGGCTTTTTGTTTTTTTAACCTTAGGTAGTTTCTTCCCCATGTCTGTGTTGATCAGTAGCTGAATACTCAAGGGGGAGTTTCTGCACATCTTTAGAGTTCTCTCCCTGTGTATCACTCTTCTTTCTCATTCTCTGTTCTGTGTACGTTAGCTGCCACAATCTCTCTGCACGCTTAGTTCTGTCTCTTTAGCTCAGAGAGTTTGCCAGGCTCTGTCTTAATTTTCCCTTCCTGTCTGTGGCCTGGAAAGTCTCTCAAAGCAATAAGCAAGGGCTAGCAAATATCTCATGTTGCTTGTTTCCCATTTCTCAAAGATTGCTGTCCTTTATTGCCTGATGTCCATTGCCTTCGCAACCATTTTTTCACATATTTTGTCCATTTTCAGGTGGGAAAAAAAATCTAGTTTTGTTACTCTGCTTTGGCTGGAACCAAATTACAACTTGTGATAAGACTTTACTGAGAGTTTGGAGATAATTAAAGGGAAGTAAAACACAGCCAATATTTTACAATGACAACCATATACAGCTGCATTTGAGTCTATAGGTCTTGCTGATGTCCCTGTAGGTGCTGCTGATATTATTGTAGCTTTCAAGCTTGAGTCCACACAGCAGTGGCTCGTTCTTTGGCCTTTAATTCTGCCATGATAAGGTTTACTTTTAACATAGAAAACATTTTGCTCCTTACATTTAAAGTTGTCTCAAACATTGTAAATAAGGTCTTTGCTTTTTTTTTTTTTTTTTTTTTTTTAACGTCTGTGTAAGTTTAGGGCCTAATTGAAGTCATCCTCCTCTTGTCTCCCCACAACCCCCACCCAAATCAGTCTGCTCCAAAGTTAAATTCCAGCTTCTACCTTTTAGGTGTTTCAAAATTCAAATGGCTTTTTCTCAATTAAAAACAAATAAAAGCAAACCCCTAGTGCAGTGTCAGCCTCAGAACTCCATCATAGTGGAGTATGTTATTATATATTGAATCAATTAATATGCATTAGTGCATGTCACATGGTATCAAATATTAAAACACACACAGAAGAGTGGCCAGAGGCATACACTAGAAATCTTAATTGAATAATAAACATAATGTTAATTATAAAAGTTAGAGGAAATTCGATCTTTAGTATTTGCTCCTTTTCATTTTGGTTGTTCTCCTTTCTCTTCTGGATATTTTACTTGTGCAGTGTTTTTTTTTTTGTTTGTTTGTTTGATTCTGATTTTAAAGTTTATAGTCAATACAATCATTGTACAATGACTTTTAGAAAGTGGAGTTGTACTTTTGAATGTGGCAAAGGAACTTGCTATTTAAAAGAACCATGCAAGTATCCTATAAAGTGAAGAATATTTTGTAATGTGTCTATTTAGCCAAAAATCTTTCTTTTTTTTTTTTTTTTTTACTTCTGGAGTTTATATGAGCATAAAATTTTTTACACATCAGATTTTTGTATATTCAGAAGTTTTTCCATATTACACATATATGTACACAATCTCTTTATATATAGATATCTTTGTAGAGTATATACTTCAGTACATTATTCAAGCAGGAATTTCATAACTGATTTTCTTGAAGATTAAAAAGAGCATATTTTATAGGAAAGGAACAAAATGAATCTAACAGAAAACTTTCTGAACCTAGTTCTTGTGGTATTTTCAGGAGCTTCAGTAAATTGCTCTGATGTATAGAATGGGATTTCTTGAAGGAAAGGTATAGTTTTTTATTTGTATGTATATCAAAAGTGAAATTTCCTATTTATTAAATTTCAAATTAAAAGCATTAAAAGATTGGAAATGATATTTCAAAAGAATAGACTTCTCATGTGTAGACTCTATAACACATGGATGCTAATATTGTAGATAGAAAGGAATTTGTTGTGCTTTTTTTTCTATTTGGAAAATAGCCATTTTTTTTTTCCTGACAGAAGACAATTAGGCAGCGAAATGGCTAGATTATGTAAACCAGCTATCTTTGATAATAAATAGTTGGAACATGTTGCTCCTACCTTGAACATTTCTAGGTGTGTCCTCTGACACCTCAGGCACAGGTACGTCCTTCTCTGTGCCTTTTACTACTTTGTACAGGTCTCTGCTTGAGCCCTGCTTAGATTGTATGACAGCATTTGTTGGCTCTCATTTGTGAAATTATTAGGCTCAGAACTGCATTGTATTAATCTCTGTATCTTGGATGCCTAGGATAGAGCTGTGTTATATAAGGAACAACATATGTTTGTTAAAAGAAAAGTTGAATAATGTTCATTCACATATTCATTCAACAACACACATTCAATGTGTCGGATATATTCATCAGAGTAGGCACTGTTCTAACTTGGGAATACTGTGATGACCAGGACCAGTGCAGCTCTTATTCTCACTAGTCTTTTTCTTTTTTTTCTTTTTGAAGTTTTTATTAAATTCCAGTTAGTTAACATGTAATATAATATTAGTTTCAGGTGTAGAATTTAGTGATTTATCACTTACATACAACACCTGGTATTCATCACAAGTGCCCTCATTAATACCTATCACCTATTTAACCTATCCCTCCCCCCCCACCTCCTCTCCCCTGTAACCCTTAATTAGTTCTGTATACTTAAGAATCTGTTTCCTGGTTTGCGTCTCTTTTCCCCCTCCATATTCATCTGTTTTGTTTGTTAAATTTCATATGTGAGTGAAATCATATTGTATTTGTCTTTGACTGACTTATTTTGCTTAGCATAATACTCTCTAGCTCTATCCACTTGTTGCAAATGGCCAGATTTCATTCTTTTTTATGGCTGAGTAATATTTCATTATATCTATATCTATATATCTATATCATCTATATCTATATCATCTATCTATGTCTACATATCTATCACATCACATCTTTATCCATTAATCAGTTGATGGACATGTGGGCTTTTTCCATAATTTGGTTATTGTTGATAATACTGCTACAAACATTGGGGTGCATGTGTTCCTTTGAATTAATATTTTTGTATCCTTTAGGTAAAACCTACCAGTGCAATTGCTGGATCATAGGGTATTTCTATTTTTAACTTATTGAGGAACATCCACACTGTTTTCTAGAGTGGATGCATCAGTTTATTTTCCCACCAACATTGTAAGAGCGTTCCCGCTTTTTCACATCCTCGCCAACACCTGTTGTTACTTATGTTGTTAATTTTAGCCATTCTGACTGGTGTGACGCTCACTAGTCTTTTGATTGAGAATTAAAGACAGGCTTTGATTTAAGTCATTACGGTAAATGATGATGGATAGTTATGATAGGAAGCATAGAATCTTACTGTGAGACCTGCCTTACTGTGGGACTCCCTTGGTAAGGGGGCATTGGAGGCTTCACCGAGGAAGTGATGCTTAAGTTGGGAGCAGAAGTATGAGGTGAAGATGAAAAGGGTTGAGAGCGTTGCAGGAGAGGGAGGGTGGTAAGTCCAGTAATAGGAAGTTTACTTGTTGCATCTATGTTCATGTACTTCAGGAGTGCCTTTTTTCCCCAATAGTGCTACTTGGTTTTCCCTTTATATTACCTTAATGGAGACAGAGACTGTAATTGATCTTTAATGTTTAAATGATATTTTCCTGAGTATGACTCTTCAACCAGTTGTTCAACATCCCAACATTTTTAGTCGACAACACATAATTCTATTTTGATGTGTATTTAGTTTTAGTAAAGTCAAAGACCATATTGTATAAAGACTATCATAACTTTCCAATTCAGAATCATGACAAGAAAAAAATCTTTTATGTGGGAATTAACCTGCTCTCTGAATTTCTGAGGTCACTTTAATTTTCAGTCTCCTTGCAGAAATTCTAACTTGCAGAGAAACACATAAAAATCACCATTTCCTGGTCTTAAAAATTTACCAACTCTACTAGAAATTTCCTGAGAAAATAACAGCTAATATTTGTTGAGTGCTTTCCATGTTCAGATACTGTGCTAAATATATGTTATGAATTATATCTCATTTAGCCATCTCAGAAACACTGTGAAATGAGTAATATTTTTATCCCTTTCCATTGCATGAGGACACTGAAAGTATTTAAGCATCCAAGGTCTCAGAGCTAGAAGAGGCAGATAAGAATTTGATCTCAGAGGTGTCTGACTTAATAGTCTGATTTCCTAACTTGGTATTGCTAAGAGAGCTAACATGTTTATATTGACATGTTGAGACAGTCTCAGACCCTCTTCATAGGTTCTGTCCATTATAAGGAACACTATTCTTTGTTATATTTAATAAAAATACTCAATTTCATTTTCATTATGCTGACTTTCACAAATAAATAACTAAAATATTCATGGAGTAGGTAAGACACTCCCTTTAATATGTTATTGGTGAGATGGGTGTATTTTGGAAAATTTTTTGACAATACGTATCAAACCTTAAAATTCATTTGCCTCTTGACTCAGCAATTCCACTTTTGAGAATTTATCCTCCAGCTAAGTTTGCTCATGCATGCAAAACTATGTGTCATTCTTTGCAGTACAGTTTGAAATAGGAAAAAGTTGGAAATTATTTATGTGTTTAATGGAGGTCTAGTAAAATAAGTTATAGTATATCAGTAAAATGTAACTTTATTCAAGTATTAAAAAGAATGACAAAAGCCAATCAACACTTTAGTAAGCTCAAAGCACTGTTCTTATTTAATTTTTATAAAAATTGTAGGTATTATTATTATTAGCTCCATTTGCAAGGGAAAAAATAAGGCATAAAGAATTTAAGTGACTTGTCTGAGGTAGTAGGACAGATGCTGAAGCAGAACAGCTTTAGAGCCCACATGGTAAGTTACCTTTCTTTCTTTCTTTCTTTCTTTCTTTCTTTCTTTCTTTCTTTCTTTCTTTCTTTCTTTTTTCAATATATGAAATTTATTGTCAAATTGGTTTCCATACAACACCCAGTGCTCATCCCAAAAGGTGCCCTCCTCAATACCCATCACCCACCCTGCCCTCCCTCCCACCCCCCATCAACCCTCAGTTTGTTCTCAGTTTTTAACAGTCTCTTATGCTTTGGTTCTCTCCCACTCTAACCTCTTTTTTTTTTTTCCTTCCCCTCCTCCATGGGTTTCTGTTAAGTTTCTCAGGATCCACATAAGAGTGAAACCATATGGTATCTGTCTTTCTCTGTATGGCTTATTTCACTTAGCATCACACTCTCCAGTTCCATCCACGTTGCTACAAAGGGCCATATTTCATTCTTTCTCATTGCCATGTAGTACTCCATTGTATATATAAACCACAATTTCTTTATCCATTCATCAGTTGATGGACATTTAGGCTCTTTCCATAATTTGGCTATTGTTGAGAGTGCTGCTATAAACATTGGGGTACAAGTGCCCCTATGCATCAGTACTCCTGTATCCCTTGGGTAAATTCCTAGCAGTGCTATTGCTGGGTCATAGGGTAGGTCTATTTTTAATTTTCTGAGGAACCTCCACACTGCTTTCCAGAGCGGCTGCACCAATTTGCATTCCCACCAACAGTGCAAGAGGGTTCCCGTTTCTCCACATCCTCTCCAGCATCTATAGTCTCCTGATTTGTTCATTTTGGCCACTCTGACTGGCGTGAGGTGATATCTGAGTGTGGTTTTGATTTGTATTTCCCTGATAAGGAGCGACGTTGAGCATCTTTTCATGTGCCTGTTGGCTATCCGGATGTCTTCTTTAGAGAAGTGTCTATTCATGTTTTCTGCCCATTTCTTCACTGAGTTATTTGTTTTTTGGGTGTGGAGTTTGGTGAGCTCTTTATAGATTTTGGATACTAGCCCTTTGTCCGATATGTCATTTGCAAATATCTTTTCCCATTCCGTTGGTTGCCTTTTAGTTTTGTTGGCTGTTTCCTTTGCAGTGCAGAAGCTTTTAATCTTCATAAGGTCCCAGTAATTCATTTTTGCTTTTAATTCCCTTGCCTTTGGGGATGTGTCGAGTAAGAGATTGCTACGGCTGAGGTCAGAGAGGTCTTTTCCTGCTTTCTCCTCTAAGGTTTTGATGGTTTCCTGTCTCACATTCAAGTCCTTTATCCATTTTGAGTTTATTTTTGTGAATGGTGTGAGAAAGTGGTCTAGTTTCAACCTTCTGCATGTTGCTGTCCAGTTCTCCCAGCACCATTTGTTAAAGACACTGTCTTTTTTCCATTGGATGTTCTTTCCTGCTTTGTCAAAGATGAGTTGGCCATACGTTTGTGGGTCTAGTTCTGGGGTTTCTATTCTATTCCATTGGTCTATGTGTCTGTTTTTGTGCCAATACCATGCTGTCTTGATGATGACAGCTTTGTAGTAGAGGCTAAAGTCTGGGATTGTGATGCCTCCTGCTTTGGTCTTCTTCAAAATTACTTTGGTGATTCGGGG
Source organism: Neofelis nebulosa (assembly GCF_028018385.1). NCBI lineage: Eukaryota > Metazoa > Chordata > Mammalia > Carnivora > Felidae > Neofelis > Neofelis nebulosa. The sequence goes on along the minus strand of NC_080794.1, from coordinate 33,351,402 downwards.
CCTTTTGTGTTTCCATATGAATTTTAGAATTGATTGTTCTAGTTTCGAGAAGAATGCTGGTGCAATTTTGATTGGGATTGCATTGAATGTGTAGATAGCTTTGGGTAGTATTGACATTTGACAATATTTATTCTTCCAATCCATGAGCAGGGAATGTCTTTCCATTTCTTTATATCTTTTTCAATTACCTTCATAAGCTTTCTATAGTTTTCAGCATACAGATCTTTTACATCTTTGGTTAGATTTATTCCTAGGTATTTTATGCTTCTTGGTGCCATTGTGAATGGGATCAGTTTCTTTATTTGTCTTTCTGTTGCTTCACTGTTAGTGTATAAGAATGCAACTGATTTCTGTACATTGATTTTGTATCCCGCAACTTTGCTGAATTCATGTATCCGTTCTAGCAGACTTTTGGTGGAGTCTATCGGATTTTCCATGTATAATATCATGTCATCTGCAAAAAGCAAAAGCTTGACTTCATCTTTGCCAGTTTGGATGCCTTTGATTTCCTTTTGTTGTCTGATTGCTGATGCTAGAACTTCCAACACTATGTTAAACAACAGCGGTGAGAGTGAGCATCCCTGTAGTGTTCCTGATCTCAGGGAAAAAGCTCTCAGTTTTTCCCCATTGAGGATGATGTTAGCTGTGGGCTTTTCATAAATGGCTTTGATGATGTTTAAGTATGTTCCTTCTATCCCGACTTTCTCAAGGGTTTTTATTAAGAAAGGGTGCTGGATTTTGTCAAAGGCCTTTTCTGCATCGATTGACAGGATCATATGGTTCTTCTCTTTTCTTTTATTAATGTGATGTATCACGTTGATTGATTTGCAAATGTTGAACCAGCCCTGCATCCCAGGAATGAATCCCATTTGATCATGGTGAATAATTCTTTTTATATGCTGTTGAATTCGATTTGCTAGTATCTTATTGAGAATTTTTGCATCCATATTCATCAGGGATATTGGCCTCTAGTTCTCTTTTTTTACTGGGTCTCTGTCTGGTTTAGGAATCAAAGTAATACTGGCTTCATAGAATGAGTCTGGAAGTTTTCCTTCCCTTTCTATTTCTTGGAATAGCTTGAGAAGGATAGGTATTATGTCTGCTTTAAACGTCTGGTAGAACTCCCCTGGGAAGCCATCTGGTCCTGGACTCTTATTTGTTGTGAGATTTTTGATAACCGATTCAATTTCTTTGCTGGTTAAGGGTCTGTTCAAGCTTTCTATTTCCTCCTGATTGAGTTTTGGAAGAGTGTGGGTGTTTAGGAATTTGTCCATTTCTTCCAGGTTGTCCAATTTGTTGGCATATAATTTTTCATAGTATTCCCTGATAATTGTTTGTATCTCTGAGGGATTGGTTGTAATAATTCCATTTTCATTCATGTTTTTATCTATTTGGGTCATCTCCCTTTTCTTTTTGAGAAGCCTGGCTAGAGGTTTGTCAATTTTGTTTATTTTTTCAAAAAACCAACTCTTGGTTTCATTGATCTGCTCTACAGTTTTTTTAGATTCTATATTGTTTATTTCTGCTCTGATCTTTATGATTTCTCTTATTCTGCTGGCTTTGGGGTGTCTTTGCTGTTCTGCTTCTATTTCCTTTTAGGTGTGCTGTTAGATTTTGTATTTGGGATTTTTCTTGTTTCTTGAGATAGGCCTGGATTGTGATGTATTTTCCTCTCAGGACTGCCTTCGCTGCATCCCAAAGCATTTGGATTGTTGTATTTTCATTTTTGTTTGTTTCCATATATTTTTTAATTTCTTCTCTAATTGCCTGGTTGACCCACTCATTCGTTAGTAGGGTGTTCTTTAACCTCCATGCTTTTGGAGGTTTTCCATACTTTTTTCTGTGGTTGATTTCAAGCTTCATAGCATTGTGGTCTGAAAGTATGCATGGTATAATTTCAATTCTTGTATAGTTATGAAGGGCTGTTTTGTGACCCAGTATATGATCTATCTTGGAGAATGTTCCATGTGCACTCAAGAAGAAAGTATATTCTGTTGCTTTGGATGCAGAGTTCTAAATATATCTGTCAAGTCCATCTGATCCAATGTATCATTCAGGGCCCTTGTTTCTTTATTGACCATGTGTCTAGATGATCTATCCATTTCTGTAAGTGGAGTGTTAAAGTCCCCTGCAATGACCACATTCTTATCAATAAGGTTGCTTATGTTTATGAGTAATTGTTTTATATATTTGGGGGCTCCGGTATTCGGCGCATAGACATTTATAATTGTTAGCTCTTCCTGATGGATAGACCCTGTAATTATTATATAATGCCCTTCTTCATCTCTTGTTACAGCCTTTAATTTAAAGTCTAGTTTGTCTGATATAAGTATGGCTACTCCAGCTTTCTTTTGGCTTCCAGTAGCATGATAAATAGTTCTCCATCCCCTCACTCTCAATCTAAAGGTGTCCTCAGATCTAAAATGAGTCTCTTGTAGACAGCAAATAGATGGGTCTTGGTTTTTTATCCATTCTGATACCCTATGTCTTTTGGTTGGCGCATTTAATCCATTTACATTCAGTGTTATAGAAAGATATGGGTTTAGAGTCATTGTGATGTCTGTATGTTTTATGCTTGTAGTGATGTCTCTGGTACTTTGTCTCACAGGATCCCCCTTAGGATCTCTTGTAGGGCTGGTTTCGTGGTGACAAATTCCTTCAGTTTTTGTTTGTTTGGGAAGAACTTTATCTCTCCTTCTATTCTAAATGACAGACTTGCTGGATAAAGGATTCTCGGCTGCATATTTTTTTCTGTTCAGCACATTGTAGATCTCGTGCCAATCCTTTTTGGCCTGCCAAGTTTCAAAAGAGAGATCAGTCACAAGTCTTATAGATCTCCCTTTATATGTGAGGGCACGTTTATCCCTTGCTGCTTTCAGAATTTTCTCTTTATCCTTGTATTTTGCCAGTTTCACTATGATATGTTGTGCAGAAGATCGATTCAAGTTACGTCTGAAGGGAGTTCTCTGTGCCTCTTGGATTTCAATGCCTTTTTCCTTCCCCATTTCAGGGAAGTTCTCAGCTATAATTTCTTCAAGTACCCCTTCAGCACCTTTCCCTCTCTCTTCCTCCTCTGGGATACCAATTATGCGTATATTATTTCTTTTTAGTGTATCACTTAGTTCTCTAATTTTCCCCTCATACTCCTGGATTTTTTAATCTTTTTTTCAGCTTCCTCTTTTTCTATAACTTTATCTTCTAGTTCACCTATTCTCTCCTCTGCCTCTTCAATCCGAGCCGTCGTGGTTTCCATTTTGTTTTGCATTTCATTTTAAGCGTTTTTCAGCTCCTCGTGACTGTTCCTTAGTCCCTTGATCTCTGTGGCAAGAGATTCTCTGCTGTCCTGTATACTGTTTTCAAGCCCAGCGATTAATTTTATGACTTTTATTCTAAATTCACTTTCTGTTATATTATTTAAGTCCTTTTTGATCAGTTCATTAGCTGTTGTTATTTCCTGGAGATTCTTCTGAGGGGAATTCTTCCGTTTGGTCATTTTGGATAGTCCCTGGAGTGGTGTGGACCTGCATGGCACTTCCCCTATGCTGTGGTGTATAACTGGAGTTGGTGGGCGGAGCCGCAGTCAGATCTGATATCTGCCCCCAGCCCACCACTGGAGCCACAGTCAGACTGGTGTGTGCCTTCTCTTCCCCTCTTCTAGGAGCGGGATTCACTGTGGGGTGGCGTGGCCCATCTGGGCTACTTGCACACTGCCAGGCTTGTGGTGCTGGGGATCTGGCGTATTAGCTGGGGTGGGTAGGCAAGGTGCACGGGGGCAGGAGGGGCAGGCTTAGCTTGCTTCTCCTTAGGTGATCCACTTCAGGAGGGGCCCTGTGGCAGCGGGAGGGAGTCAGACCCGGTGCCGGAGGGGTGGCTCCACAGAAGCACAGCGTTGGGCGTTTGTGCGGAGCGAGCAAGTTCCCTGGCAGGAACTGGTTTCCTTTGGAATTTTGGCTGGGGGATGGGCGAGGGAGATGGCGCTGGCGAGCGCTTATGTTCCCAGCCAAACTGAGCTCTGTTGTCCCAGGGCTTAGCAACTCTCCCTCCCTTGTCCTCCAGCCTTCCCGCTTTCCGAGCAGAGCTGTTAACTTATGACCTCCCAGATGCTAAGTCGCGCTTGCTGTGGGAACACACTCCTTCCGGCCCCTCCGCTTTTGCAAGCCAGACTCAGGGGCTCTGCTTGGCCGGCGGGCTGCCCCTCCGCCCCGCTCCCTCCCACCAGTCCTTGCAGCGCGCACCACCTCGCCGCCCTTCCTACCCTCTTCCGTGGGCCTCTCATCCGTGCTTGGCTCCGGAGACTCCGTTCTGCTAGTCTTCTGGTGGTTTTCTGGGTTAGTTAGGCAGGTGTATGTGGAATCTAAGTAATCAGCGTCAGGACGCGCGGTGAGCCCAGCGTCCTCCTATGCCGCCATATTCCTATCCTTACCGTGCATTCTTTAATGTCTCCAGGTCAATTATATCCCAGCATGAAAAGAAAATAAATTGGTAAGTGAAAAAACAAATTGTAGAAAATTTTTATAGTAAGAAAATATTTGTGAAAAGGATTTATATCTTCTGTGTGTTCCATTTAAAATATAAAATGTCTCTGTTTTCTTAGGACAGAAAATATATATTCATATATATGAATGTGTGAATATATTCATAAAAATACATAAATTTAAACATACATATACATTTATACATATAAATAAATATTTATACATATGCACACACATAAAACGTGTATTCATGGAAAAATTTCTGGATGGATATACAAGAACTCCATGAGTATTTTTGGGTGATTTGTATGGAGACTCTCTAAAAATTATTTTCACTTTATACTCTTCAGTATAGTGAATTATTTAAAAGTAATGAGCATGTAGTGATTTCATAATAAAAACAAGTTTAAATTGAAAAACTTAAAACATAGTGGATGTGGTAAGCAATTATGTTAGTGGAGAGGGGTAAAGAAGAATCTTTTCATTTTATACCCTTCTGAACTGTGAACTTTTAAAAATGAATGAGTACACATTGCTTTTATCATAAGATGTATTTTCAGCGAAAAAAACCTTAAAAATTGTAGGCATATTTCTCTAACAGTTATGTACTATGAAATATAATTTGTGACAATTTAGGAGATAGGTTATTATATTGACAGTTTAGGATAAATCTGCCTATGTTAAACTTTTATCTCAGAGAGTTACTTCCTCAAAGGCTAGCTGTTTTCTGACATTGAGCTGGAAAGTAGTTTAATGAAGATTCACCTTATTTTTATAAGCCAGATTGTTTCCAGTTGAAGTCTTAGTAATGAAACCTTTCACAGCAAATGAGATTCAGCAAATGCAGAAGTTGACAGCGGTGTTACTAGATGTTGCTAGTCAATTGAGCACAATTCTCTTGCAGGAAAATGGTATCATGCTTCTTAAACTCCAGAGCATTTATCAAAGAGAAATGTTGATTTTAAACTCCATTGTTTATTAAGAGACAGTGTTCTAGTGTCAACTGACACTATTTTAATATTATGCTTAGTCATAGAATGTACTTGGAATTAGGATGATAAATACTTAAACAGGTATAGCTGAAACTTAAAGTATATTATTTTGGGTTGTGTTTTTCAGGTGAAGCTCTGAAAGTATCAGCTGAGAGATTTGCAGATGACCCCTGTTATCTCCCAAAAAGGGAGGCTGTGGTTCAGGCTGCCCGTGCCTTGTTGGCTGCAGTTACCAGACTCCTTATCCTCGCAGACATGATTGATGTCATGTGTCTCTTACAGCACGTGTCAGCTGTAAGTAAAAGATGGCCAGTTTACCTTGGCATTGTTCTCATTTCTAATTACTTTTTCCGAACCCGGCATCCATCCTAGTGCATCCCAGCCTTGCCTTCATTTCTTATAGTCATCCAACAGAAGCTGACTGGATTGAATTGTGCAAGTCATGTATACCTCAAAAGAACAAAGTCAGAAGTTAGTCTTTTTGTTGTAGTTTCTTTTTCAACATTTTTAAAATTGAAAATTTTTAAAGTTTTAACTTAAATTCTAGTTTGTTAACATATAGTGTAATATTAATTTCAGGTGTATGATTTAGTGATTCAACACTTACATACAATACCTGGTCTCTTCACAAGTGCACTCCTTAATCCCCATCACCTATTTTACCCATCCCCCCCCACCCCACCCCCATCCACCTTCCCTCTGGTGACCATCGGTTTGTTCTCTATAGTTAGAAATCTGTTTCTTGGTTTGCCTCTCTCTTTTTTCCCTTATGATCATTTGTTTTGTTTCTTAAATTCCACATATGAATGAAATCATACGGTATTTGTCTTTCACTGACTTATTTCACTTAGCATAAATACTCTGTAGCTCCATCCACGTCATTGCAAATGGCAAAATTTCATTCTTGTCTTAGCTGAATAATATTCCATTGTATATGTATACCACATCTTTATCCATTCTTCAGTAAGTGGGCATTTGGCTGTTTCCATAATTTGGCTATTGTTGATAATGCTATAAACATTGGGCGGCATGTATCCGTTCAAATTAGTATTTTTTGTAAACTTTGGGTAAATACCTATTATTGCAATTGCTGGATTATAGGGTAGTTCTATTTTTAACTCTTTGGGGAACCTCCATACTGTTTTCCAGGGTGGCTGTACCAGTTTGTATTCCTACCAGCAGTGTAAGAGGGTTCCCCTTTCTCCGCATCCTTGCCAACACCTGTTGTTTCTTGTGTTGTTGATTTTAGCCATTCTGACAGGTGTTAGATCATATCTTATTGTAGTTTTGATTTGTATTTCCCTGATGACCAGTGATGTTGAAGATTTTTTCATGTGTCTGTCAGCCATCTAGATGTCTTCTTTGGAAAAATGTCTATTCATGTCTTCTACCCATTTCTTAACTGGATCATTTGTTTTTTGAGTGTTGAGTTTTAGAAGTTCTTTGTATGTTTTGGATACTAACCCTTTCTCAGATATGTCATTTGCAAATATCTTCTCCCAATCAGCAGGCTGCCTTTTACTTTTGTTGATTGTTTTCTTCAATGTGCAGAAGCTTTTTATCTTGATGAAGTTCTAATAGGTTATTTTTGCTTTTGTTTTCCTTGCCTCAGGAAGCATATCTAGTAAGAAGTTGATAAGGCTGATGTCAAAGGGGTTACTGCTTGTATTCTTCTCTGGGATTTTTATGGTTTTTGTCTCACATTTAGGTCTTTCATTCATTTTGAATTTACTTTTGTGTATGGTATAAGAAAGTGGTGCAGTTTCATTCCTTTGAGTGTTGCTGTCAACGCCATTTGTTGAAAAGACATTCTTTTACCCACTGGATATTTTTTCCTACTTTGTGGAAGATTAATTGAGCACATAGTTGTGCATTCATTTCTAGGTTTTCTCTCTCTCTCTCTCAATACAAACACACACACACACACACACACACACATGTATCTCTCTCTCTCTCTCTCTCTATATGTATATTAAAGAACAGGTTTATACGCACACACACACATATATACATAAAAGAACAGTAGTTACAAACTTTATTTATATTTAAAAATTTTTTTTTTTGAGAGAAAGAGTCAGTTGGAGAGGGACAGAGAGAGAGAGAGGGAGACAGAGGATCCAAAGCTGGCTCTGCATTGACAGGCAGAGAGCCTGATGAAGGGCTCAAACTCAGGAACTGTGAGATCGTGACCTGAGCTAAAGTCAGACACTCAACTGACTCAGCCACCCAGGCCACCCCTCTGGGTTTCCTGTTCTCATACATTGATATACGTGTCTATTTTTATGCCAGTACCATGCTGTTTTAATTACTATAGCTTTGTAATATAGCTTGAAGTCCCAAATCATGATGCCTCCAGCTTTGCTTTCCCTTTTCAAGGTCTTTGGGATCTTTTGTGGCTCCATACAAATTTTAGGATTGTTTATCTTAAAGCCAGTGGTAGATTGAAAAACAGAGGATGGTTTACTGATAAGAAAATGGCTAGGATTATATAGGTAATATAAATAATATACAAATATAAATAGAAAAACTTTAAAACTGAAGACACTAGGAAGTTTATCCTAGTTTGTAAATGAATACTGTTTGCCAGCTCCACTTGATCCAACATAAACTGTGTATGTTTACATGTAGTCTGTGATATCTGTAGTAATCCATTATGAAAATGTATAAATTGATTTAATATGAGTAAAAAATACAATTTTACTAGGATACTACAAAGGCAGCAAGGTACCTTGTTATTTTGCTATACAAATCCATTTAGAAAAGTTTTAGTAGAAAGAGAATTTTATTAAAGCCCTTTTTACTTTCTTTAGTAACCAAAGACTTTCTTTAGTTTCTTTAGGACCAAAGTCACCTTTGTCCAGTTGAAAAGGTTGCAAACATTCCTTTGGAGTCTCTGCTCTATCTCCTGCATCAAATAGGACTTTTACTCTTCTGTCCATAAATACAGCTGCATATTCATAAATGTGTCTGGTGACTGTAATATCACTACTACATTAAGCAAATGATGGCCTCCTCTGATTGACCTTCTTGTTAAAATCTTTTTCTCTAATTGCTACCTTAAACCTTTTTCTTGTCTTTATTTTACTCTCTAATGCTTATTTTAACCCTAAAGTATAGCAACTTTCCTTTATACTTTTATATTCATTTTCTTTTGATAGTTTTATTACTGAAAAAAAGCAATTCAACACTTTGTGTTGTTGTTTTTAGGAAAGGGAATAGTTCTCATCATCAGATGCTATCTACTAGTGGATTCGTAGGTGAGATAATTAAGCATTGTTTGTTGGTTATTGGTTTGTTGATTACCATAAACAATACCATAAACAAATCCCTAAAAATTTCTGAGATTCATTTTTGTCATATGTGAACACAAATATTAATAAATGCTGTAACCAAGAAGAAGGTATGAAAGATTAAGTGCCAGTAGTTTCTAGTTCCAATGACACAATATTTCCTGTATTTTAGACTCTACGTTTGTTGAGATAGAGCAGAAAGTCTGTTTCAGGTAAAAATTGCTACCTTCATAATCGACTAAGTAGTAAGTGTGTATATATAAAGATCACAAACACATTCATTACCAATTTTAATTGAGCATAGTGCTAAGTAATTCACACACATGATGTCATTCAAATGAAGCAGTAGGTAATTGAAGATCAAAACAAAGTAAAGTGCTATTTTTGAATAAAAATGATAGTTTATAGTTACTGAGTTTTTATAATGTGCTAACACTGTGCTGGATTATCTCCTTTAATTCAATCTTCAGCAACCATATGATTATGATTGTAATTTTAAAGATGAAGAAATGGAGGCATATTTATTTAAGAAATTTGCTTGTACAAGGCAACAGGAAAAATAAAACTTTAAGAACACAGTACTCCAAGAGTTAGAACAGCTTGAACTATACATACCTTTCAGAAGTGTTTAATCAAGTTTATGCGCCTATAATAGGTTGTTAAAGGAATTTAGGTATGTCAGGAGGAGGAGGAGGAGGTGTTCTTTAGTCTCTCCCACATTTGCTGGTAACTCCTCAGAGACTGAATTTAGGCTACATCATTTAAGATGCTTATAATTATGTATAGTACAACAATGATACCTCATCTGTGAAAAAGGAAGACCTTTTGTGGTAAATTGTGATAGTGTTGCATTATTTCATCCTTATGAAAAATTTATATTTAAATTGCATCATCAATTCAATTCTTTTGACAAAATAGACAAACTGGATTTTTTTTTGATACCATCAAGATTAGAATTATTTAACCCAACATTCCCTTGCTCCAAAGTATTCTATAGAGCCTGTCTCATAAATATCCAACAGGAAATAGACATTTTTCCAAAGAAGACATACAGATGGCCAACAGACATATGAAAAGGTGTTCAACACCACTCATCATCAGGGAAATGCAAATCAAAACCACAATGAGATTCCACCTGACCTGTCAGAATGGCTAAAATTAACAACATAGGAGGGGTGCTTTGGTGGCTCAGTCAGTTAAGCGTCCAACTTTTGATTTCAGCTCAGGTCATGATCTCATGGGAGATCAAGCCCTGAATTGGGCTCTGGGCTGAGTGCACAGCCTGCTTGAGATTGTCTCTCTCCCTCTCCTCCCTCTCTCTCTCACTCACTCAAAATAAGTAAATAAACGTAAAAAATTTGACACAGGGAACAACAGATGTTGGTGAGGATGTGGAGAGAGGGGAACCCTCCTGCACTGTTGGTGGGAATGCAAAATGGTGCAGCCACTCTGGAAAACAGTATGGATATTCCTCAAAAAGTTAAAAATAGAACTACCCTATAATCCAGCAATTGTAATGCTAGGTGTTTACCCAAAGGATACAAATATACTGATTTGAAGGGGCACCCCAAAGCTTATAGCAGCATTATCAACAATAGCCATATTATAGAAAGAGCCCAAATTTTCACTGACTGATGAATGGATAAAGAGGATATATATATAGTGGAATATTACTTGCCCAAAGAAAAGAATGAAATCTTTTTTTTTCTTTTTCTTTTTTTAAAATATAACTTATGGTCAAATTGGTTTCCATACAACACCAGTGCTCATCACAACAAGTGTGATGCTCCATGCCCATCACCCACTTTCCCCTCTCCCCCACCCTCTATCAACCCTCAGTTTGTTCTTAGTTTTTAAAAGTCTCTTATGGTTTGCCTCCCTCCCTCTCTGTTACTTTTTTTCCCCCCTTCCCCTCCCCCATGGTCTTCTGTTAAGTTTCTCAGGATCCACATATGAGTGAAAACAAATGGCATCTGTCTTTCTCTGCCTTACTTATTTCACTTAACATAATGCCCTCCAGTTCCATCCACGTTGCTGCAAATGGCCAGATTTCATTCTTTCTCATTGTCTAGTAGTATTCCATTTTATATATATAAACCACATCTTCTTTATCCATTTGTCAGTTGATGGACATTTAGGCTCTTTCCATAATTTGGCTATTGTTGAAAGTGCTGCTATAAACATTGGGGTACAAGTGCCCCTATGCATCAGCATTCCTGTATCCCTTGGGTAGATTCCTAGCAGTGCTATTGCTGGGTCATAGGGTAGTTCTATTTTTAATATTTTGAGGAACCTCCACACTGTTTTCTAGAGTGGCTGCACCAGTTTGCATTCCTACCAGCAGTGCAAGAGGGTTCCCATTACTCCACATCCTCTCCTGCATCTATAGTTTCCTGATTTGTTCATTTTAGCCACTCTGATAGGCATGAGGTGATATCTCAGTGTGGTTTTTGATTGTATTTCCCGGATGATGAGTGACATTGAGCATCTTTTCATGTGTTTGTTGGCCATCTGGATGTCTTCTTTGGAGAAGTGTCTATTCATGTCTTCTGCCCATTTCTTCACTGGATTATTTGTTTTTCAGGTGTGGAGTTTGGTGAGTTCTTCATAGATTTTGGATACTAGACCTTTGTCTAATATGTCATTTGCAGATGTCTTTTCCCATATCATCGGTTGCCTTTTAGTTTTGTTGATTGTTTCCTTTGTAGTACAGAAGCTTTTTATCTTGATAAGGTCCCAATAGTTCATTTTTGCTTTTAATTCCTTGCCTTTGGAGAGGTGTCAAGTAAGAAATTGCTGCGGCTGAGGTCAAAGAGGTTGTTGCCTGCTTTCTCCTCTAGGGTTTTGATGGTTTCCTGTCTCATATTCAGATCCTTCATCCATTTCTAGTTTATGTTTGTATATGGTGTAAGAAAGTGGTCGAGTTTCATTCTTCTGCCTGATGCTGTCCAGTTCTCCCAGCACTATTTGTTAAAGAGACTGTCTTTTTTTCCGTTGGATACTCTTTTCCTGCTTTGTCAAAGACTAGTTGGCCATACATTTTTGGGTCCAATTCTGGGGTCTCTATTCTATTCCATTGGTCTATATGTCTGTTTTTATGCCAATACCATACTATCTTGATGATTACAGCCTTGTAGTAGAGGCTAAAGTCTGGGATTGTGATACCTTCCACTTTGGTTTTCTTCTTCATTATTACTTTGGCTATTTGGGGTGAAAAGAATGAAATCTTACCATTTGCAATGATGAGGATGGAACTAGAGTGTTTTTTATTATGCTAAATGAAATAAGTCAGTCAGAGAAAGACAAATGCCATGATTTTACTTGTGGAATTTAAGAAACAAAACAGATGGACATAGAGGAAGGCAGGAAAAAAGGACAGAAAAGCAAATCATAAGAGACTCCAACTATAGAGAACAAACTGAGGTTTGCTGGAGGGGATGTGGGCAGGAGATAGGCTAAATGGGTGATGGGTATTAAGGAAGGCACCTGTTATGTTGAGCACTGGATGTTATATGTAAGTGATGAATCACTAAATCCTACTCCTGAAAGAAGTATTACACTATATGGTAACTAACTACAATTTAAATAAAACATTGAAAAATAAAACAAAATAAACAAATAAAACCCTCCAAATAACTCATAATTAAAGTGGGAAGAAAGATTTAAAAATGTAACATGAAAAAAAGAATTTTTTTATGGTCAGTGCTGTATATAGAAATTTTCTTTGTATGTTTTTGATGTACTTAAGTACATTCAAGTTGGTAAGAAATATTGAAGCAAATAAAAGTATTTAATTTTGCTTAAGCCAGAATTTCCAAAATTTTCTAACTTTAGGACTCTTATAATATGTTAGTTCTATAACTTTCTCAGACCATACTTTGGGAAATAGTGGTTTAGTATATCTCCAATAATATTTATGGTTATATTAATTTTTTACTTGGATTAAAAAATTATAGAGGAGGAACGTTAGTGCCTTTACATTCTAATCTTATTGAAGTAGATTAGACTCTCTCCAGCCATACAATATGCAATACACAACTGTGTAACGGTAATAGCAATCTCATCAATTCTGTGAGACAGTGTACCTGACTTTGGACAATTCTAATTGTTGGAAACATTTTTCTCAAACTAGATGTGAATTCCCTGCCATTTCCATGCACTTCTTCTAGTTCTGCTTTCTTAAGCAACGAAGACAATAGGAAAAGGTATTTTTCAAATAACCGATGATTATTCTTAGCACTTATTTATGTCTTCTCTTACCTAGGCTGAAAATTTCTTGACCCTTGAACATTTCAGACTATTCTGAATACTTGAGAATTTCCATATCTTGTATGATTATCAGTTTCCTGATGAAATTTTCACTTTTGATATTGAGGTACTTGAACATGGTAAGCATATTTGTATTATGGTTAGAATTTGACAACTTTAGTGTCTGGACTTCCTGGATCATTATGCTGGTTTTTGCTCATGGTATCTTGTTTTTTCATGTGAATGGCTATCTCTGTGTACTAAACATTACTTTTTCTGGAATTCATCTCAAGAAATTTCTCTGTTTTATTAGCTCTTTGATGTTTTTAAGATAAAGCATTTTATATTTCATCAATCTTCTTAGTTTTCTTCGGCAGAAGGATTAGACTGATTACTAATTTGCCAATACAAGAAATCGAAGTCCCTAAAATCATCTCCGCAAATACTTTTCTATGCATGTTCTAGATAAGTAATACCCATAAAATATTGAAATAAAAACATCTTGAAATAGAAACAAATCTCTGATGTGAATGTTCTATAATATACTCAAACAATTAGCTCTCTGATTTAATGTCTAACATTATCTTACCTTATTATGATAGCCTTGTCATGCTGTTCGTTCATACTGATTTTGTGAGCAGTTAAACTCCAAGTCTCTGAACTCAAACTATTATTAATTTGAGCGTTCTTGTTCTGATACTAGTTTTATCTTTTTATATGTAAAGGTAGATGCTAAATTTATATTCACGGAATTTTATCCTGTTAATTCTGGTTTATGTTAGAGTCCATTCAGATCTTTTTAACTTTTGATTTTGTCTTTACCTTCTAACCTGGAATCATTTTCAGATTTTTAAAAGTCAGATTATTTATGAAAAATTGTTTAGTCATGTGGAAAACAGTGATATATCTTCCTTTCAGATAACATCAATCAAACATTAACCCATTTTGAGTAAATTTGTTGAAATGAACTTCAAACTTGCTTTATTAGGCTACTGTATAAACAATGTTTCTTTATTTTATCCTCAAGTACTTTCTCAAAGGCCTTGCTAAAATTAAGATGTGTTAACTGTGGCATTGTATATTTATCAGTATAGTAACCCCAATTATAAAGGAAATGAGCTTAGCTTGGTTAACTTACTTTTCATAGCCCTGTAAGAGTTCCAAGTTGACTATTGCTTGCTTGCTTTTTTTCCTTTTCTTTCTTTCTTTTTATGTTTTTTTTAACCTCATTTTTTAATTGCTCATAATCCACTTACTTATGGTTGTAAACCACTTGTCTGCTGGGATCTTGTTACTCTTAAGATCTATATATAAATGGCTTGAACCCCAATTCTGTGTCCTATCAACTATAATGTCCCAAGATTTCTGCAAATTCTCTGGGGCTCATATTCTCAACGTCATCTCTAGTTCCAAGTTTTTGCTTCCACAAATTAGTTTATGAATGGTCTTTCTATCCCTATTTTATAGTTGGTTAATCTGTAATTGGTAATTGGCCTTTTCCCCCTTGATTTTGACACACACACACACACACACACATACACACACACTCACACACACACACACACACTCACTCACTCTCCAATACTTCCAGACAAGACATGTTTATGTATGTCTGTGTATATTGCAAACCTTATAGAAATTTGGGAAGGTGGAAGGGAGGGGATTCTTTACTGTAACACTATATTCTAAGTGGCTCCAATTTGAATATCAGAAATCTTCAAATTCTTTAGCAGCGTCATCTCATTGTTCTTCCACCTCCTTTCCCCTTACCTACTCTCTTTGTTCTTTCTCATACCTGTAAATTCCTGTTTATCTGGATGCACTAGGTTTCTATCTGCTAATTTGTGCCCTCATATATCACTGTCTTTCTTAAATTATTCTGTAAGGTATTTTCCTCCGTATAGACATTTTTTTTCCCTCAGAAGAATTCTTTAGTCAGCTGTGTCTCTCTGTATACACACATACATTCCACTATAAAATAATGTATTATAGATGTTTTCTAGGGGGAGAGCATCAACTTTAATGGTATAGATTTCTTTTTCTGGACACTCTTCTTTAAAAAGCAGTGGGTCACATTTTTGTTTCTTGCTTCTGTCTGGAATATAATGGAAAAAAGTCTGCCTCTTCTCTCTTCTAATTGTATCTTACTATTTCATGAAATCTTCTGCTCATTTTGGGGTCCCTTCAGCATTCTTATACAGTTCCCTGCTACATTTTTAATTTATTCTTTATTACACGGTACCAAATAATGTATCCACTATCATAATTTCTTCTTTCATGGCCTTACTCTTTTCTTCCTTACTGATTTTTTTCTAAATTATAGATTTTTTTCATCTCTGTTGTGGTATGTTTCCTTTTAGATGTCAGGTCAAGGAGATATTACTCAATTAAAAAAATGTTTATTTATTTTGAGAGAGACAGATAGAACACCAGAAGAGGAAGGGCAGAGAGGGAGGGAGACAGAGAATCAAAAGCACGCGCAGTGCTGTCAGCATAGCACCTGATGCGGGGCTCGAACTTCACAAACCATGAGATCATGACTGGAGCCGTGATCAAGAGTCAGATACTTAACCAATTGAGACACCCAGGCATCCCTATATATTTCTCAATTTTTGATTAATTCTCTGTACCTATACATTTCCTGACTTCCTTATGCTTTGTTATTTTTACTGAATTATCCTCTTTCCACTGAGACTGCCTCCAGAGATGCAGTTATGATCGACCATTTATGAGGACATAGACTGAGACCACCAACTAGTGCATATGTGGTTCACTGAGTAATTCTCAGTAGGAAAAGTAGTGCTGACCAACACAGAGTTGATATATAATTAAGTACAACAAAGATTCTTGATTTGGCAGCTTTAAAGTCATCAGGTTCCGTAAGGAATTTTTTTTCTCCAGGAAATAGGTACAAATGAAAGGTAAGAGAGGAGAGAGAAGAGAATGACAATCTTTCAATATTAAATAAATTATAGAAACTTGGAAAGACAGTTTGGCTTTATTGCCACCATTCTGTGGGAATTTAAAAAAATTCTTTTTTAGTATTGGTCAAGGTTTTTTTGAACTTCACTATTTATACTTCTCAAGATACCATATCTTATTTTATTGGCATCTGGGTTTTTATAAAGGTCGATTTTATTTGAGACAAAATTGGCTGGGGTGTCTCTTGCTTTCCTTAGGGGTCAGGACAATGTGGAGGAAAAAACCATTGCTTTTGGCAGAAGAGACTTTGCTTCAATCCTGGCTCTGTTGTTGATTAGCTGGGTGAATTTAGGAAAGTTAAAAATCTGTGAGCCTTGGCTTCTTCTTCTGAGTTATAGGGATAATAAAACTTACTCTGAATACTTTGAAAGGATTTTGTAAACATTAAATGATATATAAGCTACCTAGCAAGAACTGGTGCTCTCTGTTTCATTTTCTTTCCTTTTCTTGTCTTTCCTTTTGCCACCATGGTACCTTTTTCTCACATTTTTGACTCTTGTAGACTCTTGCAGTACAATGTTATCCTTATGCCTAAAAAATGAAGGGAAATAAATTTGAACCAAATTTTCTAACATTTTCCATTTATCAAACCAGAGTTTTATTTATTTTTATTTTTTAATTTTATATATTTTTTGAAGCTTATTTATTATGAGAGAGAGAGAGAGGGAGAGGAAGAGTGTGTGTGCATGAGCAGGGGAGGGGCAGAGAGAGGGAGAGAGAGAACCCCAAGCAGGTTTGTGCTGTCAACGTGGAGGCTGACATGGTGTTCGAACCCATGAACCATCAGATCATATCCTGAGCCAAAATCAAGAGTTGGACTCTTAACCATCTGAGCCACCCAGGTGCCCCAGTAGCTGATATTTTTTTTTAAGGTACCTTCTATTATTAAAAGGCAGGCATACCAGCAAAGAGACTTTCTAAAGGTTCCTTTCATTAAAAATATCAGCAGTTTATAAGGGAAGAAATTATTGTATTATTAAGAGTTATTAGAAGCCAAGCATATTCTGCAGAATATTCTAGGAAAAATATATGCAGAGATATTAAGGTTTAAAGAAAAATCAAGTCACAATACTGGTATTAAAGATAGAATAGGAGGAACTAGAAAATGCAGACAAATAAGGTACAAATCACTGGATTCGTGCCTGATAGCATACTGAAAACTTTAGGGACAAAGGAAATTTAAACCATGTAAAATTATAACTTTAAAAGGGACCAGCATCATTCTAGGTATCTCCAATTTGATTGTTAATTAATCCATTCAGCAAATGGTTGTGTTTTGTGCACTACTGCATGCTAATCACTACTGTATGATAGGGATTCAAGTTTAGAAAAATAATACCATGGCCCTTTTCTCCTGGAATTTACAGACTAAGACATAAATTAATATAAGTTACTCTGATAGAAGTTGGTGTAACTATTATGGAGGCATGATGGCAGTTGTATCAAGGGAAAGTATTTTGAGTGAATTTGAATAACTAGACAAAGAAGGTGATGGAGGAAGAGAGCATTTTAACTGCAAGAACAGTACATACTCAAAGACCTGTAATACTTCTGAGGGCTGAGATGAAGGGTCACTGTGTTATATACCTCAAACTAATGTAACATGTGTGACAACTATACTAAAAACAAACAAACAAACAAAAACAATTAAAAGACAAGCCAGAGTCTGGAAGGCTATATAGGCAAATCTCTCATAATGAATGGCCAGTACTCAAAATTTATTAAGAATTCTCAAAATTCAATAAAATAACAAAATGTTTAAAAATGAAAAGAGTTGAAGGTGGAGAGGTAGGCATAGACCTACTTGTGAAAGGCCTGTGTGCTAAGATAAACAGTTTGAAGTGTAGTCTGAAAGATAACGGGGAATCATTAAATATTTTAAGCATGGGTATGACATAAGCAGATTTGCATTATAGGACCGTTAGTCTAGCAGCAGTGGGTAAGGGAGCCAGACTGGAGGCAGTGAGGCTAGTGATTAGGCTGATGCTGTCATCTGGTTGTGAAATGATGGGGTAGGATAGGGAATGAATGAGATAAATGAAGGAGGAACAGTCTACAATTTGGAAAGTGATTGGAATCTGTTTAGATAGAAAGGGTAGCATCAGGTAGCCTTTCAGGAATCTGGCTGGGCATGAGGACCTTGGTTTTAAGTTTTAGGTAGAGGAGAAGTAGTTTATGGGTTTTAGGCTTATTCGATTGAGGCACGTATGAGAGATAATAGATACTAAAATATATGTTTAGAGCACATGAGAGCAAATAAGAGATAGATTTGGAAAGCCCCAAGAAATAAGCATTGGGGAGGAATTAAGATGGGAGTAGTGGGGGAGCCCTGGGCTTGCCCCATCCCTTGAACACAGCTAGATCAACATCAAATTACTTTGAATACCTAGGATTAAGAGAACCATCTGCATAATTTGAGGGCGAGAATGTGGCAGATATGAAGTGCAGAGACATGAATTGGGGGAGAGAAAGGCCATGGTGCCATAGGGAGTAGGAAGCCCTTTTTGTGGAGAGGAGAGAGAGGGAGAGAGGAGTAGAGAGAACAGCATGCTGGTTTTGTGCCAGAAGAGCACACCTGCAAAAATCATTGACTGAGAAATTGGGAGGAACTGATTATTGCAAGTTTTTGCAGAGTGGAGCTCAAATTCAGAGGATTTGGAAGTCTGTGCCATTTTCTAGAGTTGATCTGAGCAGGTGGCAGTGGTCCAGGTGAGAAGAGGGTAAAGGCCTGAGAGCAGACAGCAGAGAGCCTGGTGTGGGGATCCCCTGGGTCGTACTGGGAGAGAGGTTACCCTTTCTAGAGTGCATTTGGAAGATGGTGTATTGCTTCTTCAAGGACAAAAGATTGGGCTGACACCTTTGAGCAGCCACTTAACAGCAGGGGACAGAGTCTCACGCAGAGGGCAGATAATCTGGTTGCAGGTTTTCATTGTGCTTCACCATAAACTCCAGGCACTTGTGCAGTCAAGTGACTGCTTTTCTTTTCCCTTTTTCCCGATTACTTATGTATGTATGTATGTATGTATGTATGTATGTATGTATGTATTTATTTATTTATTTTAATGAATATAATTTGTTGTCAAATTGGCTTACATACGACACCCAGTGCTCATCCCAACAGTGCCCTTCTCACTGCCTATCACCCATTTTCCCTCTCTCCCAAACTCTCATCTATCCTTAGTTTGTTCTCTGTATTTAATAGTCTCTTGTGGTTGGCCTCCCTCCTTCTCTGTTTGTATCTGTTTTTTTCTCCCCTTCCCTTTCCCCATGGTCTTCCATTCAGTTTTTCAAGATCCACATATGAGTGAAAACATGTGATATCTGTTCTTCTCTGGCTGTCTTATTTCACTCACCATAATACCTTCCAGTTCCATCCACATTGCTGCTTTTCTGGGACAGAATGGCTCCAGGAGCAGTGCTTCAACACTGTATTCTGGAAGAAGGGAGCAGGTCCCCACCTTGCCAGGTCCTTTAAAATTTGGAATTTTGAATCCCAGCCAGAGATAGAAGACAGGAGAGCTGTGGCTCCAGGGATATTGATGGCCCAAGCACAGACTGGGGGAGGGTGGGGATCAAATAGAAGCCTGGGAAACAGGAGGGGTGATTGTTCGCTTGGCTGTGGCAGTGGGTATGAGCCTTCCTCTCTGGGGGTAAAAGAGTGTGGTGACATATTTCCCCCCTGCCCACCAGCACAGTTGGACTTCAGTTAGCAACACAGCACCTTCAGTAGGGGCTGGAGCCACTTATATCAAACCCTACCTCCTGCACCATACAGGATCATCTTTACTAGGGAAGGTCTGACTGTGAGCCAGCAAAGGGGTCTCTCCCCTAGAGGAACAACATAGGCACCTCACACCCACCAAGTCTACTGATCATAGAGTGCTCCAGTGTATCAGCTTCAGTTCTGGTGGAAATACCAGATTTTTTTCTTTTCTTTTCCTTTTTCTTCTTTTCTTTTCTCTTTCTTTTTTTCTTTCTTTTTTTTTAATTTTATTTTTTATTTTTTAAAATTTATATCCAAATTAGTTAGCATATAGTGAAACAATGATTTCAGGGGTAGATTCCTTCATGCCCCTTACCCACTTAGCCCATTCCCCCTCCCACAACCCCTCCAGCAACCCTCAGTTTGTTATCCATATTTATGAGTCTCTTCTGTTTTGTCCCCCTCCCTGTTTTTATATTATTTTTGTTTCCCTTCCCTTATGTTCATCTGTTTTGTCTCTTAAAGTCCTCATATGAGTGAAGTCATATGATTTTTGTCTTTCTCTGACTGACTAATTTCACTTAGCATAATACCCCCCAGTTTCATGCACGTAGTTGCAAATGGCAAGATTTCATTCTTTTTGATTGCTGAGTAATACTCCATTGTATATATGTACCACTTCTTTATCCATTCATCCATCAATGGACATTTGGGCTCTTTCCATACTTTGGCTATTGTTGATAGTGCTGCTATAAACATGGAGTGCATGTGTCCCTTTGAAACAGCACACTTGTATCCCATGGATAGATGCCTAGTAATGCAATTGCTGGGTCGTAGGGTAGTTCTATTTTTAGTTTTTTGAGGAACCTCCATACTGTTTTCCAGAGTGCCTGCACCAGCTTGCATTCCCACCAACAATGCAAAAGAGATCCTCTCTCTCCGCATCCTTGCCAACATCTGTTATTTCCTGAGTTGTTAATGTTAACCATTCTGACAGGTATAAGGTTGTATCTCATTGTGCTTTTGATTTGTATTTCCCTGATGATGAGTGATGTTGAGCATTTTTTCATGTGTTAGTTGGCCATTTGGATGTCTTCCTTGGAGAAATGTCTATTCATTTCTTTTGCCCATTTCTTCACTGGATTATTTGGTTTTTGGGTATTGAGTTTGATAAGTTCTTTATAGATTTTGGATGCTAATCCTTTATCTGATATGTCATTTGCAAATATCTTCTCCCATTCTGTCGGTTGCCTTTTAGTTTTGTTGATTGTTTCCTTTGCTGTGCAGAAGCTTTTTATTTTGATGAGGTCCCAGTAGTTCATTTTTGCTTTTGTTTCCCTTGCCTCCAGAGACATGTTGAGTAAGAAATTGCTGTGGCCAAGATCAAAGTGGTTTTTGCCTGCTTTCTCCTCGAGGATTTTGATGGCTTCCTATCTTACATTTAGGTTTTTCATCCATTTTGAGTTTATTTTTGTGTATGGTATAAGAAAGTGGTCCAGGTATTGTAAAAGAGAAAAATAAGAAACAAGAAAGAAAGAAAATGAATAGATGAACCTGCTAACAGATTGAAGTAGGACTGAAATTGCTTTGTTTTCCCCTAGAAGTCAGTCTGTGTAGCTCTTTATAGTCCATAAATTAAGCCAATGGTGAGACTTCTGTACTTGAAGAGCGAAGTTGGCCCAATTGGGCAGGGCTCAGTTTAGCAGCTCCACTGTCCACTAGATGGAGCTGCTAGCCTAATGGGGTGGAGTGTTGCGGTGCTCATAGGTGCGTATAGGCATGTGCGGGAGCGGTGAAATTGGCGCCACCCAGCCACCCAGTCTGTTCTCCCGGCTCAGCGTCCTTCAGCTCTTGTCTTCTCCCGCTTTTTTACTCTCCATGATCAGGCCCTAGGCAGTACCTCTCTCCTGAGTTTTGTCTCAGATGTGGCTGTTTTCCCCAGCCCCTTACTTCTGAAGGACTGAGGCTTTGACCCATTCCACCTCTCTGCAGGAGGGTCTCACTGAGCAATTGCCGAATGAGCAATGGCTGAATGTCGGCTGCACCTAGGAATGCCCGCTGGACCCTGCTGTTGCCGATGCCCCGAGACTGCAGCCAGGTGCCAGCCCATCCCAGAAAAAGTACGCGAGATAGTGTAGCAGCAGCATTTCAGGGATTATGGAAAATCACAACACACATCTGGTACCAGGCTTCACCCTTAATGACCTTGTTCCAGAACCAGCGAATGTGGCCATTTTCTGGGGTCTGCTGGGACCAGGTGGGTTCAACAGCCTCTACCAAATGTCCTTCCAGCAGTGGAACTGGTTTTTCCCGTGTGGCCCGAGAACCTCCCGGCCCCCACTCTGTTCCTGGGGATTCGCCTGTCCCACCAGAGCACTGCCAGGTATCGAGCTGCGGAGTTGCAGCTTTTGTGCTCTCCTTGTTTACAGTCTTAATGGAATTTAAACTCTCTCCTTTCTCCTTTCTCCCTTTTTAGTTTAGTCCCTGCGGCTATTTCCAAGTTTCCACTTTCTCTCCAGCTGCTTTTGGGGAGGGGTGCTTTTCCCGTATTCTCCCCACCTCTCCAGTCTCAGTCCTCTCTCCACTCACAAAAGCAGTTCCCTACCTTTCGCGGCTTCTTGCTCCCCAAGTTCAGCTCTCCGTGCTGTGTACCTGCTGAATTCTGTGGTTCAGGTTGTGCAGATTGTTGCGTTAATCTTCCAATAAGTTTTCTAGGTGTGTAGGATGGTTTACTGTTGGTCTGGCTGTATTTCATGGATGTAAGTTACACAAAAAGCTTCCATGCTGTTCTGCCATCTTTCCTCCTCTCTTTCTTTCTTTTTTAAAAATCAGGCTTATAGTTTCTCTTCATTTGTTTGTTTTTCGTTTCCTTTTCATGTTTTTTTCAGATCAACTTTTTTTTTTGGATCAAGCTTTTTTTTTTTTTTTTAAATAGGCATATTCTAACAAACAAATCAAAACACACCTAGTTAAAGATCTAAGTACTCCCACTGCAAGCAAAAAGGAACTCTGCAGAGGATAGCCTGTGGGAAAAAGCAGCCAAATTACAACAGCAGAGTGCACAGCATATACTAGAAACCCTTCCTTGAAGCCCCAGGCCCTGGACAGTGTATGACCCCTTCCTAATATAGCATTACTCTCAGGAGCAGGAAACATAACAAGTTGTCATAACACACAAAAGACAGAAACCTAGACAAAATGACAAGATGGAGGAATTTTTCCCAAAGGAAAGATCAAGAAGAAACCACAGCCAGATATCTGATCAAAACAGATACAAGCAGTATGTCCGTACAAGAATTTAGAACAACAGTCATGAGGATTAACTAGCTGGCCTTGAAAAAAGAATAGAAGACACCAGAGCAACCCTTGATGCAGAGATAAAAGACCTAAAAACTAGTCAGGCTGAAATAAAAATGTTGTAACTGAAATGCAAAACTGACTGGTTGTAATCATGAGAATGGAAGATGCAGAGGAACAAATAGGTGATAAAGAAGATAAAATTATGGAAAATAGTGAAGTTGAAAAGAAGAAGGAAATGAAATTATTAGATCATGAATATAGAATTAGGGAAATCAGAGATTCTGTAAAGTGCAATAATGTATATCATATGTGTTCAAGAGGAAGGGCAGCAAAAAGGGGCAGAAGGTTTATTTGAATAAATTCTAGCTGATAACTTCCTTAATCTAGGGAAGGAAACAGGAATTCAAGTCCAAGAGGCACAGAGAGCTCCCCTAAAAATCAACAAAAACAGGTCAACACCAAGACATATCATGTGCAAGACAAGTTTGCCTAGGGAAACTTCCAAAAGACAAAGAGAGATTCTGAAAGCAGCTGAGGACAAAAGATCCTTAACTTACAAGGGTAGACACATAAAGTTAGCAGCACACCTGTTCATAGAAATTGGGCAGGCCAGAAGGTAGTGGCATGATATATTCAACATGCTAAATGGGAAGAATATGCAGCCAAGAATTCTTTATCCAGCAAAACTGTCATTTAGAATAGAAAGAGAGAAAAAGAGTTTCCAAGACAAGCAAAAGCTAAGTAGTTCATGGCCATAAACAAGCTCTGCAAGAATTATTAAAGGGGACCATTTGAGTGGGAAAGAGAGACAAAAGAACAAAGACTAGAAAACAACAGAGACAGTCTACTGGAATAGTGACTTTACAGGTAATACAATGGCACTAAATTAATATCTATCACAATTACTCTGAATGCAAATGGACTAAATACTCCAGTCAAAAGACATAGAGTATCAAATTAGATTAAAAAAACAAAAACCATTGATATGCTGCTTATAAGAGACTCATTTTACACCCAAAGACACCTCCAAATTGAAAGTGATGGAGTGGAGAACAAATTATCATGCCAATGGACATCAAAAGAAAGCCAGAGTAGCCATATTTAGACAAACTAGATTTTAAACCAATGACTGTGGTATAAGATGAAGAAGGGCACTATATCATAATAAAGGGGTCTATCCAACAAGAAGATCTAACAGTTATAAATATGGCCCCAACTTGAAAGCACCCAAATATATAAATCAATTAATAAGAAGCATAAAGAAATTCATTGATACAATAACAGTAGGGGACTTTAACATCCCACTTACAACAATGGACAGATCATCTAAGCAGAAAATCAGAAAGAAACAATGGCTTTGAATGACACACCATACCAGATGGACTTAACAATTATATTCAGAATATTTCATCCTAAAGCAGCAGAATACACATTCTTTTCATGTGCATATGGAACATTCTCCAGAATAGATCACACACTGGGTCACAAATCAGGCCTAAGCCATACAAAAAGATTGAGATTATACAATGTATATTTTCAGACCATAAAGCTATGAAACTTGAAGTCAACCACAAGAAATAACTTGGAAGGTCTTCCAATCATAGAGGTTAAAGAACATCTTACTAAAGCATGAATTAGTTAACCAGAAAATTAAAGAAGAAATTAAAACAAAAAGGAAGCAAATAAAAGTGAAAATATGGCAGCCCAAACCTTTTGGATGAAGTAAAGCTGGTCCTAAGAGGGAAGTATATAGCAATACAGGCCTTTATGAAGAAGCAAACAAAGTTTCAGGCAATTGGGTGGCTTAGTCATTTAAGCATTCAGCTCTTGATTTTGGCTCAGGTTATGATCTCATGGTCATGATATTGAGCCTCATGTTGGGCTCCTTTCTGGGCATGGAGCCTACTTAAGATTCTCTCTCCCCCTGTCTCTACCCTTCCCCTGCTCATGCACACACACTCTAAAAAACAAACAAACAAACAAACAAACAAACAAACAAACAAAAACAAGAAAAGTCAAATACACAAACTAATCTTAAACCTAAAGGTGCTGGAAAAGGAACATCAAATAAAGCCCAAAACCAGTATCCCAAATGAAATAACAGGACAGAATCATAGCAAGAGACCTAAGTGAAATATGCCTGATAGAGAATTTAAATAATGATCATAAAGATACTGGAGTTGAGAGATGAGTGGAAGACTTCTCTGAAACCCTTATCAAAGAGATAGAAAACATAAAAAATAACTGATCAGGGATGATGAACTCAGTAAGTGAAATTAAAAATATAATAGAATAAATAGTAGACCAGAGGAAGCAGAAGAACTGATCAGCAACCTGGAGGACAGAGTAATGGAAAAGAAGCTAAGCAGGTGAGAGGAAAAAACAAACAAACAAAACGAGAATGACTTGGGGAACTCAGTGGCATCATGAAGTGTAATAACATTTGCATTATAGGGATCCCAGAAGGAGAAGAGAGAGAGAAAAAAGGGCAAAAAAATTATTTGAAGAAGTAATAGTTAAAAAACTCCCCAAATTTGGCAAAAGAAATAGATACTGAGGTCCAGGAGGCACAATGATCCCCCAACAAAAACAATCCAAGGACATTACCCTAAGACCCATAGTAATTAAAATGACAATAGTGATAAGGAGAGAATTTCAAAAGCAGCAATAGAAAAGAAAACAATTATATACAAGGGATTTTTCAGCAGAAACTGCAGGCCTGAAGGGAGTGGAATGACATGTTCCAAATGCTGAAAAGAAAGAAATATACACCCAAGAATACTCTAGCCAGTAAGTCTATCATTCAGAATAGAAGAAAGATAAATAGTTTCTTAGAGAAACAAAAACTAAAGAGGCTCATGACCACTAAACCAGACATTCAAGAAATGTGAAAGGGGACTCTCTGGAAAGGAAAGACCAGAAGTAAGAGTAAGAAAAGTAGGAAGCATAAACACTGTAAAAATAAGTATAACTGTAAAAATAAGTCAAGGGACTCATAAAATAAAAAAAAAGTAAAGCATGACACCATATACTTAAAATGTGGTGAGGAGAGTATAGAATGGCTTCAAACTTAAGTGAGCATAGACTGCTATATGCAGAAGATGTTATATGCAAACCTAATGGTAACCATAAATCAAAAACCGATAATAGATGTGCAAAGAATTAAGAGAAAGGAATCCAAGTATATTACGAAAGAATGAGAAGAGAGCAAAAGAAAAAAGGAACAAAGAATTACATAAACAACCATAAATCAAGTTTAAAAATGGCAAAAAGTGCATACCTATAAATAATTACTTTGAATGTAAATGGGCTAAACTTAGTTCTAACAAAAAGACATAGGGTAATGGAATGGATAAAACACAAGATCAACCTTTATGCTGCCTACAAGAGACTTATTTCAGACCTAAAGACACATGTGGGTTGACAGTGAAGTGATGTAGAAGCAAGTATCATTCAAATGGAAATGAAAATGCCAGGGTTGCAATACTTCAATAGGACAAAATAGATTTTAATCAAAGATTATAACAAGAGACAAAGGACACTATAATCATAAAGGGGACAATCCAACAAGAAGATATAACAATTACAAATATTTACGCATCCAACATGAGAGAATCCAAATACATAAAATAGTTAATAACAACCATAATGGAAATAATAAATAGTAATATAATAATTGTAGGGAACTTTAACACCCCACTTACATCAATGGACATATCACCTAAGCAGAAAAATCAACAAGGAAACAGTGGCTTTGATGACACACTGGGCCAGATGGATTTAAACAGTAGAATTATAAATAGAATTCTAAAACAGTAGAATATACATTCTTTTCAAGTGCACATGGAACATTCTTTGGAACAGATCAATATTAGACCACAAAACAAGCCCCAGAAATGTACAAAGATTGAAGTCCTACTACACATCTGTTCTGACCACAATGCTGGGACTCTAGAAATGGACCACAAGAAAAAATCTGGAAAGAGCACAAATACATGAAGGTTAAGTAACATTCTACTAAACAGCAAATGGGTCAATTAAGAAATGAAAGAGGAAATAAAAAAAAATACATCGAGAAAAAATGAAAACACAATGGCCCAAAATGTTTGGGATGCAGCAAAAACACTTCTAAAAGGGAAATTTATTGCAATAAACTTTCTTGCTTACTTCAAGAAGCAAGAAAAATCCCAAATAAAAAACTTAACCTTACATCTAAAGGAACTAGAAAAAGAACAACAAACACAACCTAAAACCAGTAGAAGAAAGGAAATAAGAAAGATTAGAGCAGAAATAAATGATATAGAAACTAAAAAACCAGTAGAACAGATGAATGAAACCAGGAGCAGATTATTTGAAAACATCAACAAAATCAATAAACCTTTAGCCAGACCCATCAGAGAGAGAGAGAGAGAGAGAGAGAGAGAGAGAGAGAGATTCAAATAGATAAAATCTGAAATGAAAGGGGAGAAATAACAACCAACACCCCAGAGATACAAAAGATTGTAAGAGAATATTGTGAAAATTATATGGTAACAAACTAGACAATCTAGAAGAAATGGATAAATTCCTGGAAACATATAACCTCTCAAAACTAAAACAGGAAGAAATAGAAAAAATTTGAGCAGACCAATTACTTACCAGCAATGAAATTGAATCAGTAATCAAAAAACTCTCAGCAAATGAAAGTCCAGGGCCAGAGAACTTCACAGGTGAATTCTACTAAATATTTAAAGAAGTACTAATACCTATTCTCCTCAATCTATTTTAAAAAATAGAAGGGGAAGGAAAACTTCATAACTCATTGTATGAAGCCAGCCTTACCCTGATACCAAAACCAGGTTAAGACACTATAGAAAAAGAGAATTACAGACTATAATCATTGTTGAATATAGATGCAAAAATCCTCAACAAAATATTAGCAAACTGAGTCTAACAATACATTAAAAAATGATTCACCACAATTAAGTAGGATTTATTTCTGGGCTACAACGTTGTTCAGTATTTGCATGTTAATGAATGTGATGCATCACATCAATAAAACAAGTGATAAAAATCTTATGATCATTTCTATAGATGCAGAAAAAGTGTTTGACAAAGTACAACATCCATTCATTATAAGAAGCCTCAACAAAGTAGGATTAGAGGGAACATACCTCAATATAATAAAGACCTTATATGAAAGACCCACAGCTAACATCATACACAATAGTGAAAAACTAGAGCTTTTCCTCTGTAGTCAGGAAGAAGACAAGGATGTCCACTGTCACCACTATTATTTAACATAATGCTGGAGTCCTAGTCATACCATTCAGACAAGAGGAAGGAATAAAAGGCATACAGATTGGTAGAGAAGAAGCAAAACTTTCACAATTTGCTGATGATATGAACTAATAAATTCAGTAGGTTTCAGGACACAAAATTAAAGTACAGAAATCTCTTGTACCTTTTTATACTAATAACAAAGCAACAGAAAGGGTCATTAAGAAGGCAATCCTCTTGGGGCGCCTGGGTGGCATAGTTGGTTCAGCATCTGACTTCGGCTCAGGTCATGATCTCACAGTTTATGCGTTTGAGCCCCACATTGGGCTCTGCACTGATAGTGCAGGGCCTGGAGCCGGCTTCTCATTCTGTGTCTTTCTCTCTGCCCCTCCCCTACTTGTGCATTCTCTCTCTCAAAAATAATTAAATCTAAAAAATATTAAAAAAAAAGAAAGCAATCCTCTTCACAGTTGCACCAAAGATTATAATATACCTGGGAATAAACTTAACCAAAGAGACGAAAGACCTATACTCTGAAAACTATAAAACATGGATGCATGATATTGACGTTGACAGAAACAAGTGGAAAATATTCCAATCCGTGCTCATGGTTTGGAAAAACAAATATTGTTAAAATGTCTGTACTACCCAAAGCAATCTACACACTTAATGCAATCCCTATCAAAACACCAACTGCATTTTTCACAGAGCTAGAATTAACAATCCTAAAATTTGTAGGGAACCACAAAAAACCCTGAATAGCCAAAGCAACCTTGAAAAAGAAAAGCAAAGCTGGAAGCATCATGAGTCTGGACTTCAAGTTATATTACAGATCTGTAGTGCTCAAAACAATATGGTACTGGCACAAAAATAGACACATAGATCAATAGAATAGAAAACTCAGAAATGAACCCACAACTATATGGTCAATTAATCTTTGACAAAGTGGGAAAGAGTATCCAATGGGTAAATGAATGTCTCTTTAACAAATGGTGCTGGGAAACTAAACAGCAACATGCAAAAGAATGTAAATGGATGACTTTCTTACATTATACACAAAAATAAACTCAAAATGGATTAAAGACCTATACGTGAGACCTGAAACCATAAAGATCCCAGAACATAGGCAGTAACTTCTTTGACATTGGCCATAGCAACTTCTTTATAATTGTCTCCTGAGGCAAGGGAAACAAAAGCAAAAATAAACTGTTAGGACTTCAAAATAAAAAGCTTCTGCACAGTGTAGGAAGGAAAACTAAAAGGCAACATATGGAACAGGAGAAGATACTTACAAATGATATCTCTGAGAAAGGATTAGTATCCAAAATGTATAAAGAACTTCTAAAACTCAACACCCCAAAGATAAATGATCCAATTAAAAAATGGACAGAAGTCATGAATAGACATTTTTCCAAAGAAGATAGATGACTAAAAAACACATGAAAAGATGCTCAACATCACTCATGATCAGGGAAATACTAATCAAAACTATAGTGAATTATCACCTTCCACCTGTCACAATGGCTAAAATCAACAATACAAAAATCAATAGTGTTGGGGAGACTGTGGGGAAAAGGGAACCTCCTGCACTGTTGGTTTGAATGCAAACTGGTACAGCCACTCTAGAAAATAGTATGGATGCTCTTCAAAAAGTTAAAAAAAATAGAACTACAATCCAGCATTTGCACTAGAAGGTATTTACCCCCAAATACAAAAACACTAATTCAAAGGGGTACATGCATCCCAAAGTTTATAGCAGCATTATCTACAATAGCCAAATTATGGAAACAGCCCCCATGTCCACTGGCTGATGAATGGTAAAGAAGGGGTGCATATATACAGCGGAATATTACTCAGACATCTAAAAAAGAATGAAATTTTTGTCATTTGCAATGACATGGATGGAGCTATACAGTATTATGCTACATGGAACAAGTCAGAGAAAGACAAATATCGTATGATTTCACTCTTATGTGGAATTTAAGAAACAAAAAAAATGAGCACAGGGAAAGAAAAAAAAGAGAGGCAAACCAAGACATGGAGTCTTAGTTATAGAAAACAAACTGATGGTTACCAGAAAGGAGGTGAATTAGGCCATGGGTTAAATAGGTGATGGGGATTAAGGAGTGCACTTGTGATGAGCACTGGGTATTGTATGGAATTGTTGGATAACTATATTGTACACTTGAAACTAATATTACACTCTATGTTAACTAACTGGAATTCAAATAAAAACTTAAAAAAAAAATAACCCAATCAAACAAAGGAAAAAAGACAAACCAAAAATGGACTCTTATCTATAAAGAATAAACTGATGGTTACTAAAGGGGGGGAGGGAATGGGTGAAATAGGTGAGGGGGATTAAGAGTACACGTATGTGCACTGATGAGCAGTGAGTAGGGTATAGAATTGTTGAATCACTATATTGTCTTCCTGAAATTAATATAATAGTGTATGTTAACTATACTGGAATTAAGTTAAAAAAATAAAATAAAATTAGTAAGTGAGTCTTTTTCATGTAAGGTTGGGATGCTTTTCAAGGGCAGCTTCTGTGCTGGGCTCTTGGTGGATGAATCTGCATGCAGCTTTTTAAGAGCCATTTCTCAGTTTGCCAGTGGCTCTGTGGATCTTGTGAACATGAGCCTTATTGGTCTTCAAAGCCACTTGTTTTAGGTGTTGGTCTTAAATATTGGCATGCCTAAAGTGGCATACAAATCCTATAATATTCAGGGATAGCTGTGGGTTTTGAGTTTCCTCCCAAATGTTGGTTGCCGTGATAGGGATAGGGTTTATGGTGAGTTTGTGCCTTAGCTTTTCCTACCTGTTTTGATGTGGTTTACATTTCATTTGCTTGATGTGAAGCAGTTGCTCTGCCAGTTTTTAGGTTTTTTCAGAGAAAATTGTTACATATATAGCTGTAGCTTCAGTGTGTCTGTGGGAGGATGTGAATTCAGGATCTTCCTACATTGCCATCTTGAACCAAAATCTGAACAGAAAAGAATTTGATGAGAAAACACTGTGGGAGTGTTTAGAGTGCTTACTTTAATGGCAGATTTTGGGATAATGTTTGCATCTTCTCATTTTTGTCTTGTCTGTCTTGTGATATTTGATAAGGTTGTCAAATAGGACAGAATTTGCATTTATTTCTCAGTTCAGAGACCATCTTGATATTCTCTTTCGGCAGTTTTAAAACATTCCTAGGCGTGTTCATGGGTCAGATTTATTCATTGGGCTTTTTCTTTTTAAGTTTGAATTTTGTTTATAGTAAGGTAAAAATATTAACAGGATAAATTTAATGTCCAACAAATTATTTGGGACTTCTTTGCTTGTTTTAAATTTCCACTCAAAAGTTTGAACAGGTAAAATCTAGGAATGTTAAAATCTCTTCAATTAGTTGTGCTTCCTTTCCCAACTTATCTTCAAGTGAGAGATCATTTATTTTGAGACATAGTCAACATAATGAAACTGCAACACATTGAGAAAATCTCAAGAGGTCTATTTCAGTGATCAAGCATAGTGACCTGTTGGAATGAAAAATCCTCAAATAAGGTCAACATCTGATTTTTTTAAGTAAAATGTAAGCCTCACTTTAATCATTGTCTTATTTTTAATATCTTTTTATGTCAGCTTTATCTGCAAAGCAAAATTATTGCTTTTACTCTTTAGCATCTTTAAATATAAATAGACAGAGAGAGACGGGGTGTGCTTACTAGGGATCTAACCTAAAGTACACAATAGATATTGCATGACCTCTCCTTGACAATTATTTGTTGTTGTATGGGAAAAATCTACTTAAATAAATGAATCATCATAGTTTGCTTTGAGCTATTTAGTATCAATAAATGGAGAGTGTAAGTCTTGATAATGAAAGGTCAAACTTAAAAATCTCCATTTCACACAAACTCTGATCTTTCAGAAAAAACATTTTGTGGTGATGTGTTATTGCTGGATTTTCTCCATTTTTTCTTTGGCCATGAACACATTGCTTGATTTTCATGTTTTTTATTTTTTATTTTTTATTTTGAAGACTTACAAATGTGTTTACCCTAAAGTTCCTACTTGTAGCTATATACAGTTCACAGAAATAAATGTGAAGAAGAAATATTTGAGAAGTAGAGCTAATATTTTTTTAGGGAAAATAAAGTGCTTAGAATTAAACAGAATGATTGGTAAAACAGTTTATATTAATTATAAGTGAAATTATTTAAATCATTTAGAATGTTAGATCTAGTATTTTGACTTGAACATAGCGAGAAGGGACCAAGAAATGGGCAAGGCACAGGAATGATCGTGCAACATGAGAGAGAGTTAATATAAAGGTCATTAAAATTACATCAAAATTATGTTTGCTATAAAATGGGGAAAAGGAGCAGACTTTGGCTATGTTTAAACTGATGGGTAGAATTTGTTCCCATTTAAGGCTCTGAGAACTCTCCTGCCATTTGGAACTCAATTCAGATCTCTTCGTGTCTTCTACCCAGCCTGATCCCTCAATTAATATAAAGATTTTTTTTTCTGTTTTACAACATGTTGCTTTTATCCCTTTGTTTTTGTACTCTCTTTACTGGATTGCCTTGTGTTGGAGTTAATGGTATAGTAGAATAAGCACAAATATTGTCGTAAAAACCCAGTTTATATTTTCTGAGTAACAGTTTACTCACTTGTAGAATGGGGAGAGAAATAGGAAATCCTGTGAGGATTCAGCTGGGAGGCATCAAGTACCTGGCACTGAGTGGGCCCACAGTAAATGTCAGTGCCTTTCCCACTTCTGAGTTTCATGTCTAGTTTCCTTGGTAGTCTGTAAATTCCTTTAGGGCAGGAAATGTGTTTTATATTCATAGTACCTTGTGCATAGTAGGTTCTAAAAGATTATTTCTTGAATTTAATTTACTGTAGAGCTGTGGAAGCTTAGCACTGTTATTTCTCATTTCTTTTTCCTCTGTCACTTTGTTGCTTTCGTGAAATTGAGGATTTAATTCAGTAGAATGCCGTTATAATATGACTTACTCCATAGAGTTTGAATAGTAAGGGTCAAGTAATTTCCCTGGAAACTTAATAATACTCTATAAAATCTTACTAGCCTGTCTCACAGCATCATAGTCACAGTGGACTTCTGGTGTGTTTAAGATGGTGAAGTCTCTCTCTGCAGGAGTCTATCTAAAGGCACACAGTGAGAATATGGGAAATGAATGGCATGAAGAGAGAGCAAATGTAAATGTCATTGTAAGTGACATTACTTGACATTTTAAATCACTAATCTTCCAAAGTATGTTCTAATTTACTAAAATAAATCAAGAATTGAATTTCTTGTGAGCTCCCTTTGCTTAATTAATTATTAGCAGCAGAACAATATTCTATGATCCACTGCAATTTGTCTCCTTTGTGTTTATCTAGTAACTGACTCAAAAATGAAGAGAAGTGTTCTGATTCAGCAGAAATGATTTTATAACTCATCTGCATTATAGAGCAGAAATGAATAAATGTTTGCTGAACATGCTACGTATGCTTCCATTGCCAAAATGTTAGTTTTCTTTCCTTCTCAAAATATAAGATCTGAGAGATCTTCCTGGTTGAAGTTTGTAGGGTACTTATTTTGCATAGATATGTCTGTAGAGGCAAGTGGCTACCTTTACATGAATTTGTTTCCATGATTGGAATGTGAGAGCCCTTTTAATACTTCCTCATTATGATATAAAATCATATATTCATTGCAGTTTTTTTCTTTAGAAGTAGTGGTGTATGCTAAAACAGGTTTCCTTTTTTTTTTTTTTTTCAAGTAGGCTTCATACCCAGCGCAGAGTCCAGTGTGGGGTTTGAACTCATGACCCCGAAATCAAGACCTGAGCTGAGATCAAGAGTCAGTCACTTAACTGACTGAGCCACCCAGGCACCCATTTTTTGAAAATGCAGTATGCTCTTTTGTTGGAATGAGGACTAAACACGCTTCCCATTCATGCAATAATGTTCGTTGTTCTTATGATACAGCTTCTAATCCTTTATAATCAGTCTTTCTTAAATTTCATTGAAAGGCAATTAGTATTTGTTATCTATTATGAATGAGGGAACCTGAGACTCGGTGTTGACTCTTTCCCTGTTTTAGCTAGTTAGGCATTCGAGGAAAATGTGCTGCTATCCTAATGATTTACTTTTGTTTTCAATTTCAGTTTCAAAGAACATTTGAGTCTCTTAAAAACGTTTCCAATAAATCTGACCTCCAGAAAACCTACCAGAAGCTTGGGAAGGAGCTGGAAAATCTGGATTATTTAGCCTTCAAACGTCAGCAGGTAGGAGTCAGAACTTTCCTTGGTGGAGGAGATGAACACTTTAGCTTCCTACCATCCTGCCTGTCAGTTTTAAGTGGATCTGGGGAAACTTACCTTCTAATGTTTAGGGCAGAAATAGGTTGTGCTGTGCTGTGCTGACCTGCCGTGTTCATACAGATTCATTGTGGTCCTTGCTTTTAGATGTGCAGTTTGGGGGGTTCCACATGTGTCCATATACCTCTCTTAAAGAAAACTCCTGCTGGTTTGTGAAGATATAGCTACCCTTTGATTCAGGATGCCTCAGTGGCATATAGGAAACCTCTGTGATGGCTTGGCCACATGGCTTTTATATTTGACAGGGGGATACTTGAGGAGAAAAATCACCTGATGACCAGGAAAAGGATGTAGATATACATACAAAATTAAGGGAAAGGATCATGAATATGTCAACGTATGAATAGTTTTCTTGTTTGATCTCTGAAGATTAGTGAAATTTTGCTGTGTAAATTTGAACAGGAAAATATACTTTACAAATGCAAGTCTTTCAGCCTCCTTTTATAGAACTCCAAATAAATATAGAGCCAAAATAGACTTTTATAAAATTGCTTTTAGAATTAGTACTAAAAAAATGTATTAATTATCATTAAGTTCTGTGTGTTTGCAAGATACTGCTGCAGTAATTAGCTAGCTAATTTTCTCAAGCTGATCGTCACCAGTTTCTTCCCAGCCACTAGGTGTCAGAGTTGTCAAGCTTTTACTTTGATTGTTTATTCCAATCAGAACAGCCAGATAGACGTTTAAATTAGGTTGCATGAAATTCGGCAATGTGCTCAGTGATGGATAGCGTCTAGAAAAATGACTAAGTGGCTGACTCGTATGGGCAGGCACCGAGTCCATTACTTAAGAGTCTTTTCTGTTAGTGTGGCAAAAGGTGCAACTCTCTTGCCATTGCCCAATTCACAAATTTTGGATCTTTTGGATGGAGTTTTCAAAGCTGGGTATTTATTTATTTATTTATTTATTTATTTATTATTTTTTATATTTATTTATTTATTAACATGAAATTTATTGTCAAATTGGTTTCCATACAACACCCAGTGCTCATCCCAACAGGTGCCCTCCTCAATGCCCATCACCCACTTTCCCCTCCCTCCCATCCTCACCAACCCTCAGTTTATTCTCAGTTTTTAAGAGTCTCTTATGGTTTCGCTCCCTCCCTCTCTTTTTTTTTCCCTTCCCCTCCCCCATGGTCTTCTGTTAAGTTTCTCAGGATCCACATAAGAGTGAAAACATATGGTATCCATCTTTCTCTGTATGACTTATTAGTTACACCTTATGGAGTCACCACAGTATGGTCTAGAAATATTGACTTGAAAAGAGAATTGTGTTCTGGGTTTGCTCTATCACTGACATTGCATGGACATTTAGCCTTCCCATTGCCCTGTATTCCTGAGAAGGTGTATTTGTTTTGTAGAATGTTCTGGGGTAAATGGAGTATCTATGCATACATTTAATTTATATGAAAAGGACACAATATCCATTGAAGTTTTATTTATTTTAAAATTAGTGAGGGCTTACATATTAGCACATGTACAGAAGCAGTCACAGTTACAGAGAACTACTACAGGAATCTCCCATATGATGCTACTTAAAATTCACATCATAAGTCACTGCTCTGGCCTATGCATTTTTTAGTACAGTTTTGTTTTCCAAGAGCCATATTTTACCACTGAGGGATATTTGAGTTGGCAGGCAGTAGTCACTGCCCTCTTCTCTTATTCTTTCTTATTAGCACATTTTCATTGATTATATTCTTGCATTAGCTAATTGTGAATTTGGAAAAATGCTAATGCTTCAAGGGCAGGAGGGCAGAACTCTGACAGGATGGCCTTGAGGACAGGTAAGTAAATTGCATGTGTGTATGAGTAACATATGGGCACATGGGGTGTAAATATATGTGTGTGTATATATATATGTATATACACACACACACACACATATATACTATTAAATGGCAATTATGTATCACATATGGTGATTAATACCTATATGGATTAGATACTGAAATGTTGATAACAATATAATGGGGATGGTTTTATGAGCACTATTTTAAGGCAAGAAAATTGTTAAGAGAGTTAAGTAACTTGCCTAAGGTCACTGGGCTAATAAGACATAAAACTGGGCTTCAAATCTAAATCTGTCGGACTCCACACCTGGGTGGAGTCTTATTCCCAGTATCCCTGCAGGGAGCCAGGCTGGGGTAGGAAAGTGAGGAGGTCTAGATATGCAATATGAAGATAATTTTAGGGATACCAGACCCAGGGCATAAAGAGACCTTTGAGAGTGGAGTACCTTACCTGGTAGGAGGCAAAACAGGCAAAACACTTCTCTCTCTGCCTCTCTTTCTCTCATGCAAATTGTTCAATATATACAAAAACACAAAAGGATTTTTGGAAGAATATCTTTAGACAGCTAAGAAAATGCATCAAACTTTATCTTCACAATCTTCTGAGTGTTATGTCTAGTAACCATGGTTCTAGTGAAATTTATTCACACAAGGCAGTGTTTTAAACTCAAAGGGACAAAATTTAACTGCATGCACATCACACTGTCAATCCTTTTGTATTATTCAACTCCACCTCTCCCTATCAGTGATCATTTTTTTCCTACCCAGAAAAGATGGGAGGGGAATTGGAGGGAAGGAGAAAGAGGAGGATAGAGTAGAAAGAAAGTCAGGAACCAAAGAGTGATGGTAAAGAGGGAAGGGGACTTGTAGGGATATGATAAGAGGGCTCAAGTGAGGGAAATTAAACTGTACTTGGTTTTACACTATGTCCCTAGAACTCTTGATTTAATTGATCACCCAACCCCCCACTCCCCAGCCTGTCTCTGTGAAGGGATATTAAGAATAAGACCTGGGAAAATATTATCATAAATGAAAACATTGATTCTTTGAAGAATTTAAAAAATCTTAAAATAGAAAAAAGGGAGAGAAAAAGACAGGAATACAAGAAGACGTAGCAAATGAAGAAGATGGCAGAGAATAGTGAAGACAGATTTTACTTCCCATTTTGCTTCCAAATGTAGCAGAGCTTTCTAGAAATTTGTTGTATTAACCAAGTTCTGTACCAAAGTCACAGATGAATTGTGAATTAGGACGGGCAGGGTTGGAAGAGTCAGAAGATCAACTCTTCTCTGACTTGACAGGATTTGCCTTTTATCTCCAATCCTGCACCTTAAAAGGCCTCCAAACCTATTAAACCCATATAAGTAAGTTTCTCCTACTGGAAAAGATTCAGGTCTCTGTAAAATTGCAATTCAGCAAGAAAGATTCTGCCTTATAAGGCAGGATTCTTTTTACCAGAGAATTAGTCATGCTTTGTTCCCTGGTCTAACCATATTTATCATTCCTTTTTGTGACAGCACATAAGCTCCATAAGGACAGAGCCTCGTCTGTCACCTTCAATGCTGTATTCTCTACAGTGCTCACAACAGTATCTGACCCATGGCAAATGCTCAATAAATACTTGTTGGTGCTGTTGTTATTTTAAACAAGGAAGCATGCCCAAAGTTTTGGCCTCAGAATCCAGGCAATTAAAATTGATGTGTCTTACTCTACTTTTAAAATTCAGAAAGGCATTTACCCTTTGACTTCCTGGATGTGGAAGATTGACAGATTGTCCCTTGCCTTATTTATTTAGTTTTTCTCCTAACATATTTCATTTTCCATCCACTTCTTTAAACAGGCACAAAATGTTAATATTACCTTAATTATGAATTATGGATGACCAGTGAATTGATTACAAATATTTTCTTGGACTCATTCATTAGATTTTATTTCTTGTCCCTTTCTATGATATTTTAACATCATTTTGAGAGATTTCTTTCCCTGGGCCAGAGGGATCCCTGGAGTACTTTGCTCTCATCTTTTACCTTTATTTTTTGGAGTTACTGTACCTTCTCTCCTCTAGGTGTGACCTTAGCTATTTCCTTTCCTTTTCCTTTTTCTTTCCCTTTCCCTTTCCCTTTCCCTTTCCCTTTCCCTTTCCCTTTCCCTTTCCCTTTCCCCTTTCCTTTCCTTTCCTTTCCTTTCCTTTCCTTTCCTTTCCTTTCCTTTCCTTTCCTTTCTTTTTTCTTTAAGAGTTAGTGCTTATACTTCAACTATTCCTTAGGCTACATTTTAAGTTGGGGCACAAGCATCTCTACATTTTCCTACTGTCAAAAAGACTAATGTTGAAAATAGCTTTGGTTGGAAGAGGTGAGAGGAGGCCCTGATAGATGAGGTGATGGGTTTTTTAGTTTGAATCAGCCAGAAGTAACTAGATGACAAGGCAAGATTAACCTGAGAGTCTGGAGACTTTTTCAGTTTTTATTATCTGGAGATGCAATCTTGGAGGTTATCTGCTTGGACTATTTGGTTTTTATCTTCCTGGTTAATGTTACATAGAGAATGGTAATGGTAAGCTTCAGTTATTATATGGAGCCCAGATTATATATTAATTTGAGAGGTTATAAATCAAGAGATTTCCTTGGGGTTTTGTTTTTGTGGAATAAAATAAAGTTTGATTATCTGTACTCTAATTTAATTCCTTCCTCTCTTTTTCTACCCTTAATATTTATAAAAGCATTATGAGACACATCCCCTTTCCAGAGGCTTCTGAAGTCCTTTGGTATAAATTAGACATTATTGAGTTGGATGTTATGTAGACTAAAGCACATTTACATATTGATGTGAAAATATATAAAATTAAAATATTGTGCTTCAGATACACATCCATGTCAGAACACATCACATACCCCTGATCTCCCTAATCATGCCATGTTATTCTTGCCTTCTGCCCTTTTCATAAGGTTTATAAAACTTGGTATTTAGAGTATCTGGTATTTCCATTTGCTTATTTAACTGCTAATCATTCTTTAAAGCAAAACTGAAGTCTAGCCTCCTTCATGACACTTCATTCCTTGACTTCTAGTCAATATGTAAATTCTTCCTTCTTTGCCATTCTTAGCTTTTTATCCATGTCATCCAATTTAGCATCTGATTGATTATATATTTATTGAAGATCCATGTAGTGCCAGTTAGAGTATGGCTTTGTAGTCAGCCAAATCTGGTTAGACTACTCTGTACCATCTTGGGCACCACAGTTCTTTTTTAAAATGTTAGGAAAGTAATACCTAACTTATAGCCTATTTTAAGAAAACAATATATGAAGTATAAAGTATATATATAAATGCTTTAAATCCTTTAAAATACATAAAGGAATCAGTATATAAAGGACTTAGCACCGTGCCTGGCATGTGGTTAGTACAAGTGATAGTTATAATTTTGTTTTGTATTATTCTCATAAGCCATCTTCAATAATGGTTTGTTGAGCACATTCCATAACAATGTGCTCTCTATTCTGTATATTTTTGTACTGCATATAAGGTCCAGCACTGCTCTGAACATATCAGATAGAATGTTTCTGGACATATGTGATATAGGGGCTAGAGATCTGTGTGACAAAACAACAACAACAACAAAAACTGCTGATACCTATTGAGAAAAAAGTTGCATTATTTGCCTCTACTGTGTTTTTGTGGTAGTATCTCTTGGGCAGTAAAATTAAGGTCCTGAGTTTGTGCTATGACAATCTGTGGTGGAAGGTTGTAGACCCAATGTTCTGGCTAAATCCCAATGTAGTCGTAGTTACATCCTATGCACCTAAACTTCCCTTGTGGTTCCAGGTGGTATTGTTCAGCACAATATTGTTTTCTCTTTAGTGATGATGTTCAGGAATGAACCACTGCTTTTTTCTTTTACTGAACTGAGTAAGTTAATCCCTTCAGATAACTTCAAAACCAGAAGGTACATAATACTTTGTAGGATAAAAATTGCATTTAAAATGATCCCTTATCAATGAGGAAAGATAGAAATAAATTAGATAAAACTTATTTAGTAAGAATAACTGTAGGCTAATATCCTTGCATTGAAAAATAAAATTCTAGATGGATAATGATAGACCATGTAGAGAATAATTGTAGGCTTACCTTGGAATTCAAGAACTCTGAGGACACAAGACAACAATGTAGGGCTCCTCTGAAATCAATGCGTAGCAAAACAAAACTGAATAGTGTTAGGCTTGTTGTTGTAGTACTATAGCATATAGAGAAGAGGAAATTGATGAATGCAGTAATAGTCTTCAACAACGTAAAGACTTACGGCAATACAAATGTTATGGATCATCTAGGATAGGGGGATATACAATGATGTTGCACTAGGAGTTGCTTATCTGTAAGGACAGTATAATGTAGAACTAACTTTGCATTACCTTAACACTAAAATGGAAGTGTATTTTACTTAAATATACTTTACTTAAAATATATTTTCCTAAATACATTTTACTTAAAACTTTTAAAAATAAAGTACCTATGCTTTTGGGATTATTCAGATTCAGTCTAAGGAAGAGTGTAATTGGAGGCTGAATGAGCATTAACAGGAGGTGTTAGGCTTCTAGAACAATAGTTCTAGAAGCAGTAGATTCACTTCAGTGGCTTTTGCTGGATGAAATATGTTAATAGCTCAATTGAGAGAATATCCATCCTTTCCTTGTTCTGTAATTAATCCAACTCTCTTGAAAGAGTTCTGATTGAATTATTCCTTTTAAGAATAAGTCAACCAAAGACTGCTACATTAAAATATTCATGTCTATCTTAGATGGTATTCTGTCTCTTATTTGCCCAATCAAGTAAAATGATTGTTTATGCCATTTATAAAACTGTTTCTGAAGATCCCAAAGCATTTCAGAGATTATTAAAAATTCATTGCACAAGTATTAAAAATGTTGTAAGATTGTGTAAGTTTGTAAGATTGTAAGATCACGTTACATGAAAGTTTGAATCAACCCCAACGTGTTTTGTTCTATCCACTCTATATGCAATTCCATTTTTATTCAGATGTACAGTTTGTCTCATAAAAAAAACACATGGCATTACATTTATTCTTCAGTTTTCTGGTACAGAGAGAGAAGAAGGTTGGATGCATCATTCAAGGTCATTCCAAGTCAGTAACAGATCCAGAATTAATATTCACATTTCCTAATTTCTAGCTTATTGCAATAGCCATCTAATCATTTTCATGACTTCATAAACTGCAGATCTTTATAGGGTGATTTCTTTTCCTATAGTTATAGTCTGAAGTTAAAAAACCTTATGGATTTTTATGTAAGAACCTTATCCTTTATTTAAAAACAAATAATCGTATTATATATTGGTTCTCCTTCTAAAATTTGATTTCTACATTGGAGATAGTTAATAGTCATGACAAGTAGGTATCTTCTAGTTAATTAGTAAAGTACAAATATAGAGACACCTTTTAAATTCTAAAGTTTGCTATTCTATTTCCATCTGTTGTCTCTGGGGTTCAGTTTATTGGTGGCGCTTAGGTAGAAAGCTGTTGAATCAAGCATATATTAGCTGATTTTCATGCACCAGAGAAGATTTATTAATTTTTTACAAGGTTGTTTACTATGGTAGTTTGCCTCATGGGCAGCTTATAGCTACTTTATAGTGGGGAATGCTTATTGAAATAGTTAATGCTTTGTTATGGGTTGTTTTCAAAATTTACAATGCTGATAGGAATTTCAGGAGGCTAAAAAACTTTAGTGTTTGCATCAATATGGCACTTATTTGTGCATGTTTTATATTGATATACCTGAGTCCATAAGATTATCAATAAAAGTTGGTTATTGATGAGGAATTAAAGTTCTAAGAGTTAACTCTGAAGAGATATCTTCCCTAGTCTGTTTTGTAGCTTGAAAATGATCTGCATGTGCAGAGAGGATAAATTTTCACTCCTAAGATTATGAGCTGTGGTGGCCTATGATGCAAAGCAAATAAGGTATAAAAGAATCAAAGAACCTAAACTCTGGCCCTCATCTCCTCATGGAGATACCCTGTACAAGGCTATACACTTTGCTAATGGCAGCATAGGGACAATAATAGGAAATGACATTTTCTTTGGTCCTTTTGTGAGTCCTTTAGGATAAGTCAGCCAGTTGTGTATTGATCCTTCAGTATCTTTGGTTTGTATACTGAATATAGATATGGGTGCTGAATATAGATACTTTTAACATCTAAATTTACGTGTACACTGTTAGACATTGAGATGCCTGTAAATGCAAATCATTCAGTAGTGCCATTCTTATTTTAAAAGAAAAGATATTACAGTATTTTAAAAGAAAAGATATTACAGTATTTTAGAAGAGGTAGAAATTAGAAGCATCATCTAGTTCAATCACTTCAGTACATGGATACACAAATAATACAGAAAACATCATTTTGTTCTTTTATTGCATAAGAATTTTTATCTTCGACAGTTTCTAGATCCTGTGTCCTCCAAGCGAATGCCCTCTAAACCAGTTCTTCCCAAATTTTATTATGTATACAGATCATGTGGGGAGTTTTGTTAAAACATGCATTTTGATTCAGTAGGTTTAGAGTAAGACGGGAGAGTCAAACAAATTCCTCAGTGATACAGATGCTGCTGACTCCTGGACCACATTCTGAGTATAAAGGGAGTGTAGATGATAAATTGCAGGAGAATTATTTCCAGTTGTATTACAGAAGCCTAGTACAATCCCTGGAATATAGTGAGTACTTAGTAAATATTTTGGGCTGAGTGATGATACAGTGGTAAGGTTTTTGTCTATGTGTAGGACATAGAAGTTTTTGCCATCCTTAGTATTGTATCCTTTATCATAAAATTTATAGCTATTTTTGTGTTTCTCTGTCACGTGAAGGGACATGCTTGTGTACATAAATACTGTGTTTTTGTAGGTTATGTATTTCAGCAGTTGTAGAAGTTGTTATTTGTACATCTTTGCCCCTAGTGAAAGAATAGATTGAATATGAGAGCAGTTGCGTCTAAGGTACAAGGAGCTGAAGAAGAGTAAGAATGTAGTATTTTAGCCCTGCAGTGTCCACTGTGAGTTGGCCAAACTGACCATGAGACCAGCTGGTGTTAGCAGCATTTGTTCGAGAATAGCAAGCTTAAGTACTTACTATAGTAAGACATGATGAAAATGATAATCTCAAACATATTCTTAAATTTGTGTATCTAAGTTGTACCTCTGTACCTGTGTGCACAATCAGAAAACATCGCATTGACTGTTAACTGCATCCTTGTCAGGCAAAAAGATTACTGCTACAGCTATAGCTCTCTGTGTTAATCGTAGTGCTGGGAGTGCGCCTAAAGCACTACTGGCTGAAATTCAAAGAAAGTGTTGATGCTGCTAAGATGAGGCCAACAGTTTTGCTGACAGCAGAGCTTTAAACATGCACACACCAATCATGCAGCCTTTTGTAGATGTTAAGTTGTTTGTTTGTTAGGGGTTGATTGCCTGAGGGCTAATTTAATATGTAATGAGAAATTCAGTTTATTTCTTTATTTTTTTAAAAGCATACTCAGTTTTTGCTCTCTAAAATACCGTATTTGGACAGTTGCAAGGTTTCTATTTAGGAGGAGGCTAATCAGCTTTCATTTTTTTTTTTCCTCATTCTGCAAATGTGACAGCAGTAGAAACACATGCTGATATACATCTAGGTAAGGGGAGATACCACCAGAAGATGGAGCAACATGGCTGGTTTGTTCCACATCCTTATCAGTAATTTACAAGGGTATATGTATACATAGGATTTCTTCCATACACTCTGGTTTGAAATTAAAAAAAACATAGAAATTAATATAGTTAATGTTCTTCAGAGTCATATTACAATTTAGATGGGATATCTTTGAATTTTTACATTGCAAGTAGCTTTTCTTTCTCCTATTGAAAACAAATAGCTGAATTTGTTTTCATTGACCATATTATTAACTATATTATGCTTAATATTTTTAGTATCACTTATGGGATTTTAGCAAGATGCTACAATCAACCTATAATATACACTGCATTCTTCTCCTTAACTGTATTTTTATGAATCTACCTTTTTTCTTTGTTGTAAAATACAGCATTCATACATGTTAATATTCTCTATATAAATGCTACTCATGTTATTATAGCATCTGGTTGTACCATAGTTAAGTATTT
This sequence comes from Neofelis nebulosa, assembly GCF_028018385.1. Taxonomy (NCBI): domain Eukaryota; kingdom Metazoa; phylum Chordata; class Mammalia; order Carnivora; family Felidae; genus Neofelis; species Neofelis nebulosa. The sequence goes on along the minus strand of NC_080794.1, from coordinate 33,306,820 downwards.
ATCATTTACTCCATTATAAAACCTTTGTTCCAAAAGAGCTGTATGAACCTATTAGATATATACACAATTAGGTAGGTAATGATCTGTGGCTGCATCCATACAGCATCAACAGCTGACCTGTGGCTGGTTTTCCAAGTGTGGTGCTGATTGTTGATAGGAAGTACTCAGTTCACGGGATGAAACCGTTTTGATTATTTTGAGGGAGTGTGTGTGTGTGTGTGTGTGTGTATGCTCTGAATTTAAGTTATGCATTTTGTTTTAATTTTAATGTTTGCTTTGTGAAGAAATTGTTTATTTCCTGCCTCTGATTTAGATAATGGTATTTATCCCTACTGTGGTAAGGTCCCTATTCAAACATTGGAAATTACCGAAATCTTTCTTGGTACTTTCGTTGGTGCACAAGAATGAAATGGTCCAGCGCCTGGGTGGCGCAGTCGGTTAAGCGTCCGACTTCAGCCAGGTCACGATCTCGCGGTCCGTGAGTTCGAGCCCCGCGTCAGGCTCTGGGCTGATGGCTCGGAGCCTGGAGCCTGTTTCCGATTCTGTGTCTCCCTCTCTTTCTGACCCAACCCCGTTCATGCTCTGTCTCTCTCTGTCCCAAAAATAAATAAAAAATGTTGAAAAAAAAATTAAAAAAAAAAAAAGAATGAAATGGTCCACTGCATGTTTCATCACTGATAGTTATACATTTGTGTCTTCATCCTAAATTTATATTTGTAAATCAAAGATAATTGAGTTTTGGTCTTTTTCCTATGTTAGAGTTGATTAAAAAAGGGTGTGTCAGGGAAGCTGACACTATGAAGGAAAAATTTGAATGATGATTTGAAAGAGAAAAAATTACATTAATGAAGGGAGCTACAAATAATAGGATACTTTTGACAGTTCTTATAATCATCATGTAAAAATTGAGAGAAACTAAATATGATACTTTGGTAAATTTCCCAAGTTTTGCGTCTTTTTTGTCAGCTTTTTTTTTTTTTTTTTTTTTTAAATTTTTTTTTCAACGTTTTTTATTTATTTTTGGGACAGAGAGAGACAGAGCATGAACGGGGGAGGGGCAGAGAGAGAGGGAGACACAGAATCGGAAACAGGCTCCAGGCTCTGAGCCGTCAGCCCAGAGCCTGATGCGGGGCTCGAACTCACGGACCGCGAGATCGTGACCTGGCTGAAGTCGGACGCTTAACCGACTGCGCCACCCAGGCGCCCCTTGTCAGCTTTTTTTTAAAGTTTATTTATTTATAGAGATAGCCACAGGGGAGTTGGGCGGGGGGAAGGAGGGAGGGAGGAGCAGAGATAGAAGGAAAGAGAGAATCCCAAGCAGGCTCTGTCTTGTCACCACAGAGACTGACCAGGGGTTTGATCTCAAGAACCTTAAGATCATGACCTAAGCTGAAACCAAAAGTCAGTTGCTTAACCCACTGAGCCACCAAGGTGCCCCTTCTTTGTCAGCTTTTGAGTGTAAGCTCAATGAGGCTCATTTTCTCAGGGTAAAGGCATCACTTCTCACTTTGGATCAAAGCAGAAAGTCCTGGGATGTTATGCTATGTATCATATGTAAATAAAGAGAATTTTTGGTAAGCAGCAGTGTGCTGTATTGAGAAAATATTGGGCAGAAAGTTTTAGCTTGCCTGTTGCTCACTCTAATAAGAATGTATGTCTATACCATATGGTAAGAGTAGGCATACTTAAGGTTAAATTCATTTAACAACTGGAGAATTATGTTTATTTTACTTAGGATATGGGTAACATTAATATAGACTAAGCTGAATAAATGAATTAAATGTACCTGAACTTTGTTTTAAACCTAGAAGAAATGATCTATTTTGGAAACTCTTTGAAATCTGTCAGGAAACATCTTTGTCTTGAAAACAGGGAGTATGTAACTCCTGGCTTAAGATACTTAAGATATTTGACCACTAAAATAATGGTTTAGAATGGGATCCATGAAAAAGAAGATAGAATTATACCAGTGGTAGGGTGTTTATGAAGGAAGGAAACCTAAAATTAGATCCTGTATTAAGCAATGTATGCTAAGTAAGTTAGCACTTGTGAGCATGTGGTGCTCATGACTGACTTGTATCAGTGGCTGTGCATTTTCTTCTGCTCCGTAAATCTGGCCCTGCAGACGTAGAGGATATCTTGATATCTTTGTTACTCCATATCTTTAAGAAGTTTTGGAAGGTTTATTTCTTACCCTTGATAATAAGTACTGTTTGTGTACATTACTGCTACTGAAAGTTAGTAATTTCTTAATGTCACTAGGGTATCAGTATGAAAAAAACCTGAAAACGACAATTTTCAAGAATGTTGGTGTAAGTGGAATAGATGCTATTATTCTGCATTGTACATTTTTAATGTACATACTTTTTGCATATGGTTCTATATGAGACCTGAGGTCAATGAACACACTCTAAGATCAGACTCTTAGACTAAAACCACTGTTGATGATATTTCAGGGCATGAGTAATTATGAGTAGTTTTAGGATAAAGAGATAAGACTGGTAACATTTTTATAAAATATGACATTAAAACATATTTAAAGACCGATAAGCTGAAAATACCAGTCACGTTTCAAAATAATAAAAGAAAATGTAGTTAAGATTGACATATAGCATGTTGAAGGTAAAGTGCATATTCCTTAGGAGACCTCTGAAAATAATGTGTGTATCAAAGGAATTATAGGTGCTATAAATAATATATAGCTTATGATAATTAATGAAAAACACAATATACATTTCTTTTTGCTGCATCTTATTGTGAACTATATTCCAAAATTGATGGAATTAGGATGATGCTAAGGATTCATTTCATTGTAGCATATTATAAGCAATTAAAAATTTTTATGTAACAGATAACCTGGTTATCTAAACAATAACTCATTTCATATCTGTTATGAGTGAAATATTTATTTCACCTGTATGAATATTCTCCTTAACTTGAATATACTCTAAACAAAATTGGCTTTACCAAAGCTTCTAACGGGTCAGGGCTGGAATAAATAACAGGCGGTGTGAACCTCCTGCTAAAAAGGAAACTCAAAATTATTATTCAGTAGTTTGGGAACTTTGGATTTTTTTTGACCCAGTGGAGGTGGGCAGAACCCCAGTAATTACTGGTAAAAGATTTCAAGCCATATTTAACTCAATTTTGACACATAATAAAATAGAATGTTTTATTTGCCCGTGTTTGTCCCTTTTTAAAAAATGTATTATTAAAGTATTTATGTACAATGTTACATTAATTTCAGGTGTACAATATAGTAATTTAATAATTCTATACATTATTCAGTGCTCACCATGGTAAGTATAGTCACATTATTGCCACAATGTTATTGACTATATTCCCTATGCTGTACTTTTCATCTCCGTGAGAAAATTTGTTTATTTATTTAATAACTGGAACTTTGTGCCTCTTAATAACCCTTTATCATTTTGCCCAACCCCCACCTTCCTCCCTCTGACAACCACCAGCTTATTCTCTATATTTAAGAGTCCTTTTTTGTTCATTTAAAAAATATTTCAGATTTAAGTGAAATCATATGGTATTTGTCTTAATTTAAGGCAATTCCATTAAAAAAGTGAGATAGTGTATTAAATTATATGAAAACCTAGAACTTAGCTTCAGTAAAGGCAGAAAGTACTTTATTATTTTTTAAAACTTCTCTTCCTCCTAAGCACTAACACAAGCCATATATTCATGAATAAATCCCCACCACTATGTGAGCCTAGTCTGCTGAAAATAAAAAGGCATATATAATTCTGCCACACAGCGAGATAAAAGCTGTGTTATTTATGCATGGAAACCATTTTCTACTAGAAGGAGTTGTAAAAAAATAATAGAATTATAAAGAAAGTGAGTTTACAGAAAGATCGACTCTTCTTAGCATTATGTAAATACTTTCTACAAGGGTGCTCTGATATAAGAGACATACTATGCAGTATTTCACTTTAATAACGAAACAGTAAGTGATGATTATTCATGTAATAACAGAAGGACTTCTAGTGTACATAAATGTTCTTTTACAGATTATTGACAGAGAGGTTGGAATGTTAGGAGACAGTGTCTACTAGACGTTCTATAGTAATAAAGATTTCCTCTCTCTGAAGCTATGGGAATACCTACTATACAGGTTAGATATTTAACTTACTTAATTTCTGCAATAATCATGTGATGGGAATGTTATTATAGGGCGATGATCTGAGTCTTGAAATGATGGGTGAAAGCAGGTTACATTTTGATAATGTCACATAAGACCAGGCGTGTTGGGTTGGTCTCTACCCCCACAAACATTTTCATAATTTCTTATGACAGGGACTAAAATAGAATGTCTAATGCTTAATGTGCAGCAGTGGGGTTGTCTGAAGGGAGTGACAAGAGCACAATGTTTAACAAGGAGACTATGGATGAGCACATAAGGGATAAGTGATTCCCAGGTAGAGGAACCAATCTAGAAAGTACATAGTAGCTGCTAAAGGAATATTATGAAGGGAGATTGATATATAAAAGTTTAGAGTTTAGGGTAATATGGAATCCAAGGTGATTTATTTCTTTTTTTCTTAAGTGTATTTATTTATTTTGAGAGAGAGTGAGGGCCCACATGAGTGGGGGTGGGGCAGAGAGAGGGAGAGACAGAATCCCAAGCAGGCTCCGCGCTGTCTGCGCACAGAGCCCAGTGTGCACATGAACTGTGAGGTCAAGCTAAGAACTGTGGACCTGAGCCTAGATTAAGAGTCTGATGCTTAACCAACTGAGCCACCCAGGTGCCCCTGAAGGTACTTTCTTAGAAGCGCAATGTGAGATTATATTGCATAATTTTACTTTGAGACGTGTTCTTTTTCCCATTTTCCTCCTGGACTGCCCACACTGGAGGGAAGTTTCAAATTAAGCCTTGATAATAAAAAATGGCAATTCTTGACGTCTTGGAAGTAGAGGCAAGTGGGCATAACCAGGTTGTCTTTCCCCTATTCCCTTCCACCCCAGAAAATACCCTCCAAGCTGGGGAGAAAAAGAATTGGACAGGAAAAAACAAGCTTAGATGTAGTCTGCTTTTGTGCGTGTCTTCTACCACTGTGCCACAGCTACCCCCTTCCTTCAGGCTGGGAGACATGATAGAACTTACTCCGTTGCTCTTTGGGGGATCTGAGATGAACGGTGAATTCCAGGTCTAATCTGGACTTCTGAGAGTAGAAAGGTTTCTAGGGAACTTAAGAGGCAGAGTAGGTATTTTTTGCCATGTTTTCAAGTCAGAATTTTTTTTTTCCAGTTCTAATATAGTGTTGAAGGCATCAGAAAATTTCTTTGGGACCAGAGTGTGATACAGAAGTCATCAGAGAGAGGATCAGGGAGCTTGGTGACATGGAGGAGACAAGGGCAGCAGATTAAAGAAGGATGGGTAAGAGAAGTTATAGCTGACCTCCAGGATCACCAGTACCATAGTTTGCAGTGGGAACTGAGAGAGCTGCAGACTGTCCAGGTGCCATTTGAGCGAGTGCTATCCAGTGCTAAAGACCAAGTGGGAGGAGTCACATCAGGAACAGGAGGCCAGTGAAGGACCTAGGCAGATCCAGGTAGAGGTGAAGATGACTGTCTTCCCAGCAGTCCTGTGTTGGCAGCTGCATGAACCCTCCTGTGGCTTAGACTCATCCCCAGGGAGGGAGAATCAGGAGAAAAATCTAAGGATTTAAACCTGAATGTAATTGAATTATAAAACTAAATAGACTGAGAAATCACTGAATTGGTCTGAGTGTACCTGGAAAGGATTAAATTAAGTTTCTGCCCTGAGCAACATGGGGCTTAGAGTAAAAAAAAATCATTTTATTACAGAAAAATAAGTTATTTATTTATTAATTATACTGAAAGGCTGAAAAAAAAGTTAAATCAGTATTTATGATTGTGAAATTTGTATCTGCTATAAAGTTACAAATCTAGGACTGAATGGGGGAGCATTGTGATATTTGGAAAGAGAGCAGATATTTAGATGAGTGAGTGAGAGGGAGAGAGAGAGAGAGAGAGAGAGAGAGAGAGAGAGAGAGAGAGAGAGTGTGTGTGTGTGTGTGTGTGTGTGTGTGTGTTTGGCTTTTGTATCCCACTTCTACCATAGCCAACTGGGAGATGAAGTATCACTTTGGTTAGGGTTGCCAGATAAACTATAGTAGGCCCAGTTAAATTTGAATTTCAGATAAACAACAAATAATTTTCTCAGTATTAACTATGTCTCAACTATTGTGCAAGGCATACTTATACTAAAAAAAGTATTCATTATTTGTTGGAAATTGAAATTTAACTGGGAATGTTTGATTTTTTATTTGCTAAATCTGGCAAAAGCCTTATTCTTTGTTACACATAGCTGGTGAAAAAATAAAACTGGCCTGCACTTTACTCAGTGAAGTTTGATAACAAGTGGGTGCCATACAACAAGTGTTAATATTATATTTCATAGAAGAGGCAATTCTTGGTTCATATTGATGGGTTGGGCTGGCTCTCTGAGACAGCCAAATTAGGATAGACAGAATAAAATAGTTTAAGAAAATTACAAGAAAGTAAACGTATTTGATGACTTGTTCTAGAACACACAAATAGTAAGTTGCAGAATAAGGTTTTTCCAGGTCCAAATGGCCTTCATAATACAAATTCAGTCATTTATTTATTTGTCTATTTATCTGTTTATTTACTTATATTTTAGAGAGAGAAAGAGAACACTAGTGGGGGAGAAGGGCCAGAGGGAGAGGGAGAGGGAGAGAGAGAGAGAGAGAGAGAGAGAGAGGGAGGGAGGGAGGGAGAGAGAATCTTAAGCAGGCTCTACATTCAGCACAAGCCCAACATGGGGCCATGTCGGGCTCTATCTTATGACCCTGGGATCATGGCCTAAACCAAAATCAAAAGTCAGTTACTCAGCTGACTGAGCCACCCAGGGACCCCCAAATTCAGTTTCTAAAGAACCTGTCAGGAACATATTCACTGTATGAAGAAAGTACTCTTAAAATCTGGGTGGTTTGGTAGCTGCTGCTTTCTTCTCAAATGTACTCTTCTGTTATGGTCAAGCCTATAAAAGGAAACTTACAAATCTTTTCCAGGAAGCATGCCTTTGAAATTAGTTGAATTATTTTAAAGAAATCATAAGATGCTACTTCTTTTTAACTTGGCATTTTATTCAAAGGGTGTTTCTGAAATTAAACCAGTGGGAGTTTAGCCAAAATAGTGCTGTGACACGATGATGTCATTTAGAGAATGTTGTGCTGAGTTAAATAGCTCTAATTATTAGGAACTTTAAAATCATAAAGCAACTAAAAAGCACCTCACTTTTGAACTTCAGTGGAATATAGTTTCATTATGTGAAGCATTTCACCTGGTTTGGATAGTTGGCTTTCAGCAACTATTTGAGATCCCAGTGTTAAAATCTCCTTTCCTTATACTTAGTTTCCTCTTCTGTCCCAGAATAATTCTATGTTCTGGACCTCATTTCCCTCTGTCCTATGAGGACCTTGCTCCATTTGGAATGCCTATTTTCTCTTTACTTTTAACTTTTCCTACTCATGCTTCCTCCCTAGCATATTCTTAACCTGTTAAAGTTTGGTCCAAATAACAACAACATGGCAATCTTCATTCAAAGCTGTATCAGCTACAGCAACAGGCCTAGCTCTCTTCTCTTCCTCATAGCTAAGTTTCTGAAAGATTTTAGGTGAGCTAACCTGCTTATTTAACTACATCAGTTCTTGGATAGAAGTAGGGAAATTGAATATTTCCTGTATCTAATTATTATTAACAGGCATTCTATTCCCATTAAGAATCAGATACCATAAAAATTCCAAAATTGATCATGAAAATAAATGAAAAGAAATGTAAATATATATTTCCTCAAATGTATGTTAAGCATATAAAACTGAACTCTTAATATAAAAGCTATGCTTTAAAAATATCTTTGTGTGAATTTTTTTTTCATGGGTTGGACTAGGTGAGCCTTCTGAAAATAGGAGACCAGTGAAGTGTGACCTTGAAAAGCTCTTCTTTCATGGTAAAGGTTCAGGAATTTTTACTGTTTTATGGATCTTCAAACTGCTTTCAGATTTAGGGCAATCTGTTATTAACATTTTTGTTCATTCAGTGGACACAAATACTTCAGTGGTTTTTGAGTTGTTAAATATAGGTGAGGGAAGGTTTCTATGACAATTTTCTTTTTTATGATTCCTTATGTTTTCATTTTAATATGAGTTAGCTGATTTGTTCTGTCTTGACCAGCTCAGCAGTATTGCCAATGGACTCAGTAAGGAGATGATTTTATCAACAGTTGTAGGGCAGATTAAGTACCAGCTTTAGTAATTCTTTTGGAAAGTTTTAATTATGTGCTTGTTATTTTCTCCTTAGCCCTGGTTGTTGCTCTTCTTGGAATGCTTTTCTATCAGAGCTTCATAACAAGTTGCCTTCTTATAATTTAGTTTTCAGCTTAAATACTACTTCCTTAGAAAGGACTTCTCTAATCCATCTGAGGAAGAACCATCTCCCACCCCCTGGCCTCTCCATAACCCTTATCACTGTATGAGGTTGTCTTGTAAATTTAATTTCTGTTGTTGTTTATTGCCCAACTTTCTTCATTAGAATATAAGCACTTAGTCTTTCTTCATATTGAATGTTTCTCAATAAATATTTATTGAAGAAATGAGTGATATGAAAGGTTAGTGATATCAGTGAATCAGAAGTCAAACCTTTCTTTTTTTTTTTTTTAAATTTTTTTTTAACGTTTATTTATTTTTTTGAGACAGAGAGAGACAAAGCATGAATGGGGGAGGGTCAGAGAGAGGGAGACACAGATTCTGAAACAGGCTCCGGGCTCTGAGCTGTCAGCACAGAGCCCGACGCGGGGCCTGAACTCACGGACCGCGAGATCATGACCTGAGCCGAAGTCGGCCGCTTAACCGACTGAGCCACCCGGGCGCCCCAGAAGTCAAACCTTTCTAAGGAGGCATTTGTATGTAATAGTTTTTTTAAACTTCTTATTTACTTTTCACTTCTAAGTAATCTGGTTTCTGCCCTTCAGTTACGCCAGCACTGTTATTATCATGGATCCAGTTGACAATTTTAAGTTGACCTTTTAACTTAACTTCTGTAAGGCATTTAACACTGTCAATTGGCCTTCCTTCTTATAAATCTTAATTTTCTTTCTTTCTTTTTTCCTTTAAATTTTCTTTCTACTGTGTAAATACTTTGCAGTTTTTCCCAGGATAAATGTTGATGTTTCCTAGAACACGACTGCTTTTTCCTTTTCCTTCCTCTTCATTTTACTTTTTGTTTGGTACCCTCTACATACACTATAGAGTGATCTCACATATACTCATAGACTAAATAAGTGTCCCTAATCAATAATTGGATGATTCCTATATCTTCATTTTACTCCAAGTATTTCTCTTTAATTCCAGACTTTATCTGGTTATTTAATGGGCTTTTCAAGCTCAACCTACCCCAAATTTCCATTATCTCTTCTTACCATCCATTCCTACTCCTTCTTTCTCTTCCATTTGTATTCCCCACCTTAGCAAATGCCTGATAACTGATTTTCTTGCATTCAGTTTCACTCCTTTTAAACTCAGCCTTAAATATTGTTGCTGGAAAGGTTTTTTTAAAAATGCAAATCTGAGCATGTCATCATGTAAAATCCTTCAGTGGTTCTCCATTGCCTTTAGAATAAAATCCAAATTTTATAAGGCATTTAAGGCCCTTCATTTTCCAATAAGAGCTTTGTTTTTAGCCATATCAGAATATTTGTAGTTTTTTGAACATATCACATTTCCTCTGGCTTCATGCCTTGGCATATACTATTACTTCTGTATGCTTATTTTCTGTTCAGAGTCTCCTGGCCTGGCTCTTACTTGTACTTCAAGTTGCAGATTTGACTGCTCCTAATTTGGGGTAGATGTCACGTTGTGGTGTTTGAAAATATTCCATGCATACTTTTATCACATCACTTGTCATACTGCATTTTTCTGTCCCTTTTCACATTAGCTCCTTGAAGTCATAGAGAAAATTCTTCCCTCTCTATTCCTCAACACCTTGAACCATGCCAGGGACAAAAAGTTAGTTTAATGTTTTAATGACTGGTGTTATGTGAACAAGTAATTGCATAAATTGCATAGTTCTATGTGTATCTCTGTGTCAGAGCTTTTTTTTTTTTTTTTTTTTTTGGTGGGAAACCTTCATAATCTTTGAGGCTACTCAATTCAGTTTGGAGTACTGCATTACCATTTTCTTTTGCCTCCCTATTATTTGGGGGTGGGTGGGTAGCGTTTTCATGAACTGAGTTGTTTTGGTTCTTATTTATGTTTTATTGTTATGTTACTTTTTATACTTGTAGATTGCTTGAGCCTGTATTTCTGTGATGGTCTGGGATGGTTTACAGGATTCCTAGTTTGAGCTCTTCTGTCAAGGTTGCAAAATATAGTTTATTTCCTGGATGGCTTTTTTTGGAAGGGTATGGGGCAAGGGCTATGGATCCTTTAGTTTTTAAAATACCCTTTTGTTTTTCAGCATCCTGAATTTCTCTTTCTCATTTCTTTTTATGTTCACTGTGCAGTTTCCAGAGAGTGTTTCTCCATTCCCTTTGCCCTATCCTCCTCCAAAGCCTTTCTAAGACAGATTCTTAGAGTCCCATGTACCAGTCCCATGCATTTACTAGGACTTTTTTCAGCATTTTTGTAATTAGGATGGAATTTCTTTTTCTAGCTCTGATTTTATTTTTATTTTATTATTATTATTTTTCCTAGCTGTGATTTTAGATCAATTGTAAATATTGGTGCTGGGTTCCCTCTTCTATTTTCATTGCAGTTTTCTTCCCTAGACCGTCTGTGTTCTCCAGGGAGGCTTGCACCATGATTATGAAGCATTAGCATGCTGGGATTTGGTATTAACATTCTATTTAAATGTAATTTGAAATTTAGATTGTTTTCTCCTTTGTGGTTATATTGGAGGCATAGGTTTTGTGTAGTTTTATTTGTTTTTTAATTTTTTCTTTTTGAGAATGTGCTGGGAGATTTGGAATTATATAGATGCCAGTTCCTTGGCTATCTGGATTTTGATCATAAGTGTTTAAGACAACTGCAAAAACAATGTTCCCATTTATCCCCTGGTAATATAATTTATTTTCTTTCCTTGAAAAAAATAATTTGAGACATTCTTTGTTAAGTGTTGTGACATTTCTGTTGCAATACCTAAATTGTCTAACAGCATCAATTTGAAAAACAAAGTGCTTAACATTAAGAAAAGTAGGGAAAAGATGAGATTTAGCACTAATTTCACCTTAGTTCAGATTAGGACATAAGAGATAGAAAGCAAATTAGGGTCTTCAGATCTTATGGCCTGTGGAAAAATTCAGGAGAATAAATTACAGCAAGATTGGTGCTTTATGCTAAAGACATTTGTGATAAGTTTTCTCTTCAAGAAAAGTAGCTAAGTACTAGGTCCAAGAATGAGAGCTAAGCACTTTTAAAACAATTTGGCATTTCATTTCCATGATATTGATTTTCTCCAGATACTTATCTAAGCCCCCGAGAAGGTAGGCCAAGGTGCTCTTCTTGGCCTCTTTCCATGCTTAAGTGTTTGGCTCCTGTCTAAAGAGCAAAGATCACCTGCCACATAGGCTTTCAGTGAATAAATACTCAAATGCAAAATGACAAGTTGCAACTTAGGTTTAGAAGTAATGGTTCATTTTTCTCAACCATAAGAACTGATTTGTTTATATGGATGGTGATTGCAGAGGTGGCCTGGTTAAGGAGTGGGGGAAATTATTCACTTGTAATCAGCATTGGACCTTATAAAATGTATTTTAGTAATTTAACAAAACATTTTTCACTTTGGATTTAATTTGAATAATTTACTACAAGTGAAAGTTGAATCTTAGTTGTATAAAAAGCACTCCCAAGGAAATCTGTAAAAGATACACTAATGGAGATATAAAGATAATTGTTTTATAAAGGAAATTTAGTTTGGTTTGCTGCGTATATAATACTTGCTGTACTGATTCATGTTAGAGAAGACTAGGAAACAAATATAAAAAGAAATCAGCCAATTCAAGAAATCTCTGGCCCATATGGCCTCTTAGAGAGCCATTTATTTCTTTTCAATGCCTTCATTTCTTGCTTTTAAAAGTTAATATTCCTTATATATATTTTTTTTTAAAATTTTTTTTTTCAACGTTTATTTTTGGGACAGAGAGAGACAGAGCATGAACGGGGGAGGGGCAGAGAGAGAGGGAGACACAGAATCGGAAACAGGCTCCAGGCTCCAAGCCATCAGCCCAGAGCCTGACACGGGGCTCGAACTCACGGACCGCGAGATCATGACCTGGCTCGAACTCACGGACCGCGAGATCATGACCTGGCTGAAGTCGGACGCTTAACCGACTGCGCCACCCAGGCGCCCCATTATTCCTTATATTTTCTGAATACAATCCTTGTTCCCCATTTTACCCAAGTTTTTATTTATTTCCCCATCTTTCCCACTTCTCCTCTCAGCATGCTCTGTGTCCCTATGCCATTTCTAGTTGCCCAGAAACCTCCAACTTAGTAACTTGACAAGGATCTGTATTTCTAATATCCCCCAACCTCCACTTCCCTTAAAACGTACTCAGATGCACTAATCCCTGTTAAATGGTTAGTGTTAGTAAGATGCCCTCTTCTTTTGTTCCAAACTTAGGGTTCATAGAGGTACCCTCATGTTTGTCCACAGAGTTTAGAGCCCCCCTCATCCACAAATCTCTAATAACAGCAATTCTGAACACTCCCATATCTTCTCATTAGATTCCCTGTGATATCGAGGGACTAGAGATGGCTAGGGGTAAAGCTGAGGGTCACCACCGCCTGGGCCAGATGTGTGGGGTTGCTAATGCTCTGATCCTCCTATAGGAATGGGATGTGAGATTCTGCTCCTCCAACAGGAATGAGGTTGCCTGCTGGGCTCTTTATCCATTATGTGCACAGCACTTCCCTCCAGCTGTAGCTATGTTCTCAGAGATCTGGGTTACAACTCCAGCTCTTCCAAGTGCATTCTCTTTTTTTCCATGGGGAACCACCCAGCGTGTGAGGTGGCTTATAAACACAATGGCCAATTTTCCTTTAAAATAGTACCTGATTGACCTGGATGATTTTTACATTCCTTTCTCCACTTAACACCTAACTTATGTGATGTGGGCCACCTTTATGTTTCAGTAACTGTGACTTGGGCAATTTGGTCAGAAGCCAAGACACAGGATACACATACACTTCCATGGGTTTCCTGTTCTATAGGCTGGTCTCTCAGCATCAAAGACTTACTGAAATGAAAGTACAGGAGGTGGTGTTGGGATGATCAGGAAACTTGGCAGCCAATGGAGGAGACATTTTTGTCAAGGAGAATGTCTAACTGTCAAACCAGAATGGTCTTAGGATGGTCAATTTTATCTAGCTCTTAACTGAACTACCCACAGAAAACTGATACTTGCAGGCTTCCTTGTTGCTGCTCTTTCCTCCTGCATCCAGGTGCTAGAGCAGCTCTTCAGAACTTAGTGCACTCAGTAGCATTTGATTTCTCTGAAGCCTTTAGTCTAGAGCGAGGTGTACTGCCTAGGACATTGGTAGGGATCTACGTTATGATTGGGTGCTCCAGATAATTGTTTGGAAGGATTGGTTTTCGTAAGTGCTTTTTGCATTTGGTATCATTACTGGAAATTTGTATTCTTTTTTTCAAACTACAAACTACTTTTGACAGAACTTAAATGGAAGAAAATAGTAAAAATGACTAATGGGTGAGGAAACATGACTCATTGGAAAGAAATTGAATTTACTTAATCTTCAGAAGAGAAGGGTGAGGAGGGACTCCATAATTCTACCTTATGGTAGAAAATGGTTTTAACTACTTCTATGAATGCAGAACAAAATAAAAAGAAAAAACTTTGTTATCCAGGTATAGCTGTACTTGAGTATAGCAGGCAATTATATAGCAGCTGTTTCTATCTCAGGTTGTACTAATCACTTTACTTATTATTTCATATGACCCTTGAACTAACTTTACAATAGTACCATTATTTTCTTCATCTTACAGATGAGAAAACTGAGGCTCATGGAAGTTAAACTTGGGAATACAAGGACCTATTACAGTATGGGAGGGAAGCAGAAACTGAATGCATATACAAATACTAGTGGTTAAAGTAAGTCATAGGTCAGAAATCAAGCACAAATGCAGAAATCAGGAATACATAGTAAAGCAAGAGTAGTGGTTAAGTATTTAGCTGACTACCAAGTTAATAACTTGGATTTGAATAAAGTAAAAAAAAAAAAAAACACAGCTCACCAAACTATGGAAACAGATGATGACTACATTTAGCATGGTAAGCACTAAGTAATATACAGAATTGTTGACTCAATGTATCATACACCTGAAACTAATATAAAATTATATGTTAATCATTTTTAGATAAGAATTATATATTCTTAAAAATTCATCAAATTTGTTTATTTAAAATCTGTGTATTTGATTATATGTAAATTGTACCTTAAAAGAGTTACTAAAAAAAGGGAAAGATAAGAAAAATAAAAAATAAAAAAAAACCTGATTAAAGCTCAGTCTCCTTTACCTATTGCCTCTGTTTGCATTGTTTGAATGTCTGCTGTGTTAACTCATGATAATCAATAATAAATTGCAGAAGTCTTTGAGATTAAGAGTTTCAGATAAGTGACTCTTTCCAATATTGGGAATACTTAGAGTTGTTTGTTGTTTTTGATAGAAATCTTGAAAAATTATACATTTCTATGTTTAATCCTGGTTTTTAAATTTAAAAAATTATTTATAGTTTCTGAAATTCTACAGGGATATAGTCTCATTGTAACTCTTTTGAACCAGTCACCTTTCCTGCCATCTCTCTGGGAAAATTCAGGAGTTGAGGAGAAGATGCCTTCCTTAGCTAGAAATTTTAAGTCAAGATTTTTGATGTATAATTTTCATATAACAGAGTTTACTCTGTATTGTGCACTGTTATATGGATTTCAAAGATGCTTATATATGCATATCTATCACCACAATAAAACTACAGAACAGTCCTACCACTACCCGAATTCTTCCTGCTCTTTGCAGCTTACCCCTCCCTGGACACTTGGGCCCTGAAACCATTGCTTTCTTTGTTGTCTTTGTAGTTTTGCCTTTTCCAGAATTTCATATAGAAAGATTTACAATATGTAGCTGTTTGAATGTGACTTCTTTCATTTAGCATAATGCATTTGGGATTCACCTAGTTGCTGTGTGTATCAATATTTTTATTGTCGTATAGTATTCCAGTGTATGGGAGTATCACAATTTGTTCATTCACTCACTAGTTGAAGGACATTTGAGGTATTTCCAGCTTTTGGCTATGACAAAAAAGATTGCTAAAATATTTGTGTTCAGGTTTTTGTGAACGTAAGGTTTTACTTGGGTTAAATATTCAGGAGTAGGATTTCTGGGTCATATGGTGGCATATGATCAACTTTATAAGAAACTGCCCAACTGTTTTTCAAAGTGGCTCTACCTTCTTCCATTCCTAGCAGCAATATATGAGTTTCATTTTCTCTGTATCCTGGGGAGCACTCTGCAGTGAGAATTAAAAAAAAAGGTTTCAATTTTAGGTATTCTAATAGGAATTTAGTGGTATCTCATTGTGGTTTTAACTTGTATTTCTCTAATGATTGATTATGTTGAATGTCTTCATGTGCTATTTGCCATCCATATATTATTTATTGGTGCAGTGTCTGTTAAAATCTTTTCCCCATTTTTTGCAGGGAAATGCATTAGTTTGCTAAGCTACCACAACATAATTCCCAAGACTGGGTGTCTTAAACAACATAAATTTATTTTCCCACACTTCTGGAGGCTAGAAGTCCAAGATTAAGGTGTTGGCAGATCCGGTTTCTTCTGAGGCTTCTCTCCTTGGCTTGAGATGGCCGCCTTCTTGTTGTGTCCTCACATAGTCTTTCCTCTGTGTGTGCATACTCTTGGTGACACTGTGTTCACATTTCCTGTTATAAGGACACCAGTCATATTGGATTAGGGCCCACTCTTATGGCCTTGTTTTTAAAAGTAGGTTTATTTTGTGATTTTTAAAATTCAAGCACAATTAACATATAGTATTATGTTAGTTTCAGGTATAGAGTATGATGATTCAACAATTCTATAGATTTCTGATGGAGGCAGACTGGGTCCAAGGACCCAAGATGGGGTGGTATCCCACAGGACCAGCCAGGAGGGTCCTTGACTTCACACAGGATAGAAATGGAATGCAAACCGGAGAAACTGAAAACAGAGTTTATTGAGTAGGGTAAGTAACAGGTAGAGAATAGCAGATGGAGTGTCTGGGAGACTTGGAAAGGAAAGGAAGATGAGTCTCGTCATTGCTTGGAGTTAGAGGTTTATATTGGAAAGGGGTTAGGGTACATGTACCTTTAGGAATCCAGGGTAGGGTCAATGAAGGGCAAGTGTCAGGTGAACGATAGGTGTTATGCCATAAATCATAGCAGGTAGGCGGTGCTGACACCAGTGTCAGCCGAGGCTTGTTTGAAGCTAATGTCCTGGAACATGTTTGGGCTTTGACTCTTCTTCTGTGTTATCAGGTGTTTTGGGACCTAGGACAAAACTCAGAGAATGATTAACTTTCTTGTTTCCCCCTTGAAGTGGGAACTTAGCTTCTTTGGCTATTCAGAAATGGGGTCTAGCAGAAAAACAGAGATGGAGCCTTTCTAAAATGGAATCCCTTCAGCTTCCCTACCTCATTTCTCAGTGCTCATCCAGGTGAGTATACTCTTAATCGCTTTCTCTATTTCAACCCCTACCCCAAATCTCCCTTCTGGTAGCCACCAGTTTGTTCTGTGTTTAAGTGATGAATGGATAAAGAAATTGTGGTTTATATACACAATGGAATACTACATGGCAATGAGAAAAAATGAAATATGGCCTTTTGTAGCAACGTGGATGGAACTGGAGAGTGTGATGCTAAGTGAAATAAGCCATACAGAGAAAGACAGATACCATATGGTTTCACTCTTATGTGGATCCTGAGAAACGTAACAGAAACCCATGGGGGAGGGGAAGGGAAAAAAAAAAAAAAAAAAAGAGGTTAGAGTGGGAGAGAGCCAAAGCATAAGAGACTGTTAAAAACTGAGAACAAACTGAGGGTTGATGGGGGGTGGGAGGGAGGGCAGGGTGGGTGATGGGTATTGAGGAGGGCACCTTTTGGGATGAGCACTGGGTGTTGTATGGAAACCAATTTGACAGTAAATTTCATATATTAAAAAATAAATAAATAAATAAATAAATAAAAAAATAATCTAAAAAAAAAAAAAAAAAAAAAAAAAGAGTCTCTTTTTGGGGTGCCTGGGTGGTGCAGTCGGTGAAGCGTCCGACTTCAGCCAGGTCACGATCTCGCGGTCCGTGAGTTCGAGCCCCGCGTCAGGCTCTGGGCTGATGGCTCGGAGCCTGGAGCCTGTTTCCGATTCTGTGTCTCCCTCTCTCTCTGCCCCTCCCCCGTTCATGCTCTGTCTCTCTCTGTCCCAAAAATAAATAAACGTTGAAAAAAAAATTTAAGAGTCTCTTTTTTCTTTCTTTTTTTTCTATTGTTTTGTTTCTTAAATTTTACATATGTGTGAAATCATATGGTGTTTGTCTTTCTCTGTTTGACTTATTTCGCCTGGCATTAGGTCCTCTAGGTCCATCTGTGTTGTTTCAGATGGGAAAAAAAAGGTTTTTTCTTATGACTAGGTAAATATTCCATTGTGTATATACATCACATTTTCTTTATCCATTCATCAGTCAGTGGATACTTGGGTTGCTTCTGTATCTTGACTGTTGTAAATAATGTTGCTATAAACCTAAGGGTGCGTATATTTTTTGAAAAAAAATGTTTAATGTTTATTCATTTTTGAGAGAGACAGGGAGACAGAGGATGAGTGGGGAGGGGCAGAGAGAGAGGAGACACAGAATCTGAAGCAGGCTCCAGGCTCTCAGCTGTCAGCACAGAGCCTGACACTGGGCTCGAATTCATGAACCGCGAGATCATGACCTTAGCTGAAGTTGGATGCTTAACCAACTGAGCCACCAGGTGTCCCTTTATTTTTTGAATTAGTGTTTTCATTTCCTTTAAAACTTTTTTTTTTAACATTTATTCGTTTTTGAGAGACAGAGAGAGACAGAGCACAAGCACGGGTGGTCAGAGAGAGAGGGAGACAGAGAATCCAAAGCAGGCTTCAGGCTCTGAGCGGTCAGCACAGATCCCGATGCAGGGCTCAAAGTCATGAACCACATATTTATATTGTGTTTTTTTCAGCCTATTTTGGCATTTTATATTTTTCAGAAATATATTTATTTCATTAAAAAAAAAAGTCACTATCACAAGATCATGACCTGAGCCGAAGTCAGACCCTTAACCAACTGAGCCATCCAGGAGCCCGTAGTGTTTTCATTTTCATAGGGTAAATACCCAGTAGTGGAATTATTGGATCTATGGTAATTCTGTTTTTAATATTTTAAGGAATCTCCATACTGTTTTCCACAGTGGCTGAACCAGTTTGCATTCCCACCAACAGAGCAAGAGTGTTCCCCTTTCTCCACATCCTTACCAATACTTATCTCACTACCTCATTTTAACTTACCTTTTTTTAAATAAAAATTTTTTTACTGTTTATTTTTGAGAGAGAGTGAGAGAGAGACACACACACAGAGAGAGAGAGACAGAGAATGAGCAGGGGAGGTTCAGAGAGAGAGGGAGACACAGAATCTGAAGCAGGATCCAGGTTCCGAGATGTCAGCACAGAGCCTGATGTGGGGTTTGAGCCCATGAACTGCAAGATCATGATCTAAGCTGAAATCGGATGCTTAACCAACTGAACCACCCAGGCGCCCCTAACTTAATCACCCTGTTTTTTTTTTTTTTTTTTTTTTTTTTTTTTTTAATATATGAAATTTACTGTCAAATTGGTTTCCATACAACACCCAGTGCTCATCCCAAAAGGTGCCCTCCTCAATACCCATCACCCACCCTGCCCTCCCTCCCACCCCCCATCAACCCTCAGTTTGTTCTCAGTTTTTAACAGTCTCTTATGCTTTGGCTCTCTCCCACTCTAACCTCTTTTTTTTTTTTTTTTTTTCCCTTCCCCTCCCCCATGGGTTTCTGTTACGTTTCTCAGGATCCACATAAGAGTGAAACCATATGGTATCTGTCTTTCTCTGTATGGCTTATTTCACTTAGCATCACACTCTCCAGTTCCATCCACGTTGCTACAAAAGGCCATATTTCATTCTTTCTCATTGCCACGTAGTATTCCATTGTGTATATAAACCACAATTTCTTTATCCATTCATCAGTTGATGGACATTTAGGCTCTTTCCATAATTTGGCGATTGTTGAGAGTGCTGCTATAAACATTGGGGTACAAGTGCCCCTATGCATCAGTACTCCTGTATCCCTTGGATAAATTCCTAGCAGTGCTATTGCTGGGTCATAGGGTAGGTCTATTTTTAATTTTTTGAGGAACCTCCACACTGCTTTCCAGAGCGGCTGCACCAATTTGCATTCCCACCAACAGTGCAAGAGGGTTCCTGTTTCTCCACATCCTCTCCAGCATCTATAGTCTCCTGATTTCTTCATTTTGGCCACTCTGACTGGCGTGAGGTGGTATCTGAGTGTGGTTTTGATTTGTATTTCCCTGATAAGGAGCGACGTTGAACATCTTTTCATGTGCCTGTTGGCCATCCGGATGTCTTCTTTAGAGAAGTGTCTATTCATGTTTTCTGCCCATTTCTTCACTGGGTTATTTGTTTTTTGGGTGTGGAGTTTGATGAGCTCTTTATAGATTTTGGATACTAGCCCTTTGTCCGATGTGTCATTTGCAAATATCTTTTCCCATTCCGTTGGTTGCCTTTTAGTTTTGTTGGTTGTTTCCTTTGCTGTGCAGAAGCTTTTTATCTTCATAAGGTCCCAGTAATTCACTTTTGCTTTTAATTCCCTTGCCTTTGGGGATGTGCCGAGTAAGAGATTGCTACGGCTGAGGTCAGAGAGGTCTTTTCCTGCTTTCTCCTCTAAGGTTTTGATGGTTTCCTGTCTCACATTCAGGTCCTTTATCCATTTTGAGTTTATTTTTGTGAATGGTGTGAGAAAGTGGTCTAGTTTCAACCTTCTGCATGTTGCTGTCCAGTTCTCCCAGCACCATTTGTTAAAGAGACTGTCTTTTTTCCATTGGATGTTCTTTCCTGCTTTGTCAAAAATGAGTTGGCCATACGTTTGTGGGTCTAGTTCTGGGGTTTCTATTCGATTCCATTGGTCTATGTGTCTGTTTTTATGCCAATACCATGCTGTCTTGATGATGACAGCTTTGTAGTAGAGGCTAAAGTCTGGGATTGTGATGCCTCCTGCTTTGGTCTTCTTCTTCAAAATTACTTTGGCTATTCGGGGCCTTTTGTGGTTCCATATGAATTTTAGGATTGCTTGTTCTAGTTTCGAGAAGAATGTTGGTGCAATTTTGATTGGGATTGCATTGAATGTGTAGATAGCTTTGGGTAGTATTGACATTTTGACAATATTTATTCTTCCAATCCATGAGCAGGGAATGTCTTTCCATTTCTTTATATCTTCTTCAATTACCTGCATAAGCTTTCTATAGTTTTCAGCATACAGATCTTTTACATCTTTGGTTAGATTTATTCCTAGGTATTTTATGCTTCTTGGTGCAATTGTGAATGGGATCAGTTTCTTTATTTGTCTTTCTGTTGCTTCATTGTTAGTGTATAAGAATGCAACTGATTTCTGTACATTGATTTTGTATCCGGCAACTTTGCTGAATTCATGTATCAGTTCTAGCAGACTTTTGGTGGAGTCTATCGGATTTTCCATGTATAATATCATGTCATCTGCAAAAAGCGAAAGCTTGACTTCATCTTTGCCAATTTGGATGCCTTTGATTTCCTTTTGTTGTCTGATTGCTGATGCTAGAACTTCCAGCACTATATTAAACAGCAGCGGTGAGAGTGGGCATCCCTGTCGTGTTCCTGATCTCAGGGAAAAAGCTCTCAGTTTTTCCCCATTGAGGATGATGTTAGCTGTGGGCTTTTCATAAATGGCTTTTATGATCTTTAAGTATGTTCCTTCTATCCCGACTTTCTCAAGGGTTTTTATTAAGAAAGGGTGCTGGATTTTGTCAAAGGCCTTTTCTGCATCGATTGACAGGATCATATGGTTCTTTTCTTTTTTTTTGTTAATGTGATGTATCACGTTGATCGATTTGCGAATGTTGAACCAGCCCTGCATCCCAGGAATGAATCCCACTTGATCATGGTGAATAATTCTTTTTATATGCTGTTGAATTCGATTTGCTAGTATCTTATTGAGAATTTTTGCATCCATATTCATCAGGGATATTGGCCTGTAGTTCTCTTTTTTTACTGGGTCTCTGTCTGGTTTAGGAATCAAAGTAATACTGGCTTCATAGAATGAGTCTGGAAGTTTTCCTTCCCTCTCTATTTCTTGGAATAGCTTGAGAAGGATAGGTATTATCTCTGCTTTAAACGTCTGGTAGAACTCCCCTGGGAAGCCATCTGGTCCTGGACTCTTATTTGTTGTGAGATTTTTGATAACCGATTCAATTTCTTCGCTGGTTATGGGTCTGTTCAAGCTTTCTATTTCCTCCTGATTGAGTTTTGGAAGAGTGTGGGTGTTTAGGAATTTGTCCATTTCTTCCAGGTTGTCCAATTTGTTGGCATATAATTTTTCATAGTATTCCCTGATAATTGTTTGTATCTCTGAGGGATTGGTTGTAATAATTCCATTTTCATTCATGATTTTATCTATTTGGGTCATCTCCCTTTTCTTTTTGAGAAGCCTGGCTAGAGGTTTGTCAATTTTGTTTATTTTTTCAAAAAACCAACTCTTGGTTTCGTTGATCTGCTCTACAGTTTTTTTAGATTCTATATTGTTTATTTCTGCTCTGATCTTTATGATTTCTCTTCTTCTGCTGGGTTTAGGCTGCCTTTGCTGTTCTGCCTCTATTTCCTTTAGGTGTGCTGTTAGATTTTGTATTTGGGATTTTTCTTGTTTCTTGAGATAGGCCTGGATTGCAATGTATTTTCCTCTCAGGACTGCCTTCGCTGCGTCCCAAAGCGTTTGGATTGTTGCATTTTCATTTTCGTTTGTTTCCATATATTTTTTAATTTCTTCTCTAATTGCCTGGTTGACCCACTCATTCGTTAGTAGGGTGTTCTTTAACCTCCATGCTTTTGGAGGTTTTCCAGACTTTTTCCTGTGGTTGATTTCAAGCTTCATAGCATTGTGGTCTGAAAGTATGCATGGTATAATTTCAATTCTTGTAAACTTATGAAGGGCTGTTTTGTGACCCAGTATATGATCTATCTTGGAGAATGTTCCATGTGCACTCGAGAAGAAAGTATATTCTGTTGCTTTGGGATGCAGAGTTCTAAATATATCTGTCAAGTCCATCTGATCCAATGTATCATTCAGGGCCCTTGTTTCTTTATTGACTGTGTGTCTAGATGATCTATCCATTTCTGTAAGTGGTGTGTTAAAGTCCCCTGCAATGACCACATTCTTATCAATAAGGTTGCTTATGTTTATGAGTAACTGTTTTATATATCTGGGGGCTCCGGTATTTGGCGCATAGACATTTATAATTGTTAGCTCTTCCTGATGGATAGACCCTGTAATTATTATATAATGCCCTTCTTCATCTCTTGTTACAGCCTTTAATTTAAAGTCTAGTTTGTCTGATATAAGTATGGCTACTCCAGCTTTCTTTTGGCTTCCAGTAGCATGATAAATAGTTCTCCATCCCCTCACTCTCAATCTAAAGGTGTCCTCAGACCTAAAATGAGTCTCTTGTAGACAGCAAATAGATGGGTCTTGTTTTTTTATCCATTCTGATACCCTATGTCTTTTGGTTGGCGCATTTAATCCATTTACATTCAGTGTTATTATAGAAAGATACGGGTTTAGAGTCATTGTGATGTCTGTATGTTTTATGCTTGTAGTGATGTCTCTGGTACTTTGTCTCACAGGATCCCCCTTAGGATCTCTTGTAGGGCTGGTTTCGTGGTGACAAATTCCTTCAGTTTTTGTTTGTTTGGGAAGACCTTTATCTCTCCTATTCTAAATGACAGACTTGCTGGATAAAGGATTCTCGGCTGCATATTTTTTCTGTTTAGCACACTGAAGATATCGTGCCAAGCCTTTCTGGCCTGCCAAGTTTCAAAGGAGAGATCAGTCACGAGTCTTATAGGTCTCCCTTTATATGTGAGGGCATGTTTATCCCTTGCTGCTTTCAGAATTTTCTCTTTATCCTTGTATTTTGCCAGTTTCACTATGATATGTCGTGCAGAAGATCGATTCAAGTTACGTCTGAAGGGAGTTCTCTGTGCCTCTTGGATTTCAATGCCTTTTTCCTTCCCCAGTTCAGGGAAGTTCTCAGCTATAATTTCTTCAAGTACCCCTTCAGCACCTTTCCCTCTCTCTTCCTCCTCTGGAATACCAATTATGCGTATATTATTTCTTTTTAGTGTATCACTTAGTTCTCTAATTTTCCCCTCATACTCCTGGATTTTTTTATCTCTCTTTCTTTCAGCTTCCTCTTTCTCCATAACTTTATCTTCTAGTTCACCTATTCTCTCCTCTGCCTCTTCAATCCGAGCCGTCGTGGTTTCCATTTTGTTTTGCATTTCATTTAAAGCGTTTTTCAGCTCCTCGTGACTGTTCCTTAGTCCCTTGATCTCTGTGGCAAGAGATTCTCTGCTGTCCTGTATACTGTTTTCAAGCCCAGCGATTAATTTTATGACTATTATTCTAAATTCACTTTCTGTTATATTATTTAAATCCTTTTTGATCAGTTCATTAGCTGTTGTTATTTCCTGGAGATTCTTCTGAGGGGAATTCTTCCGTTTGGTCATTTTGGACAGTCCCTGGAGTGGTGAGGACCCGCAGGGCACTTCCCCCGTGCTGTGGTGTATAACTGGAGTTGGTGGGCGGGGCCGCAGTCCGACCTGATGTCTGCCCCCAGCCCACCGCTGGGGCCACAGTCAGACTGGTGTGTGCCTTCTCTTCCCCTCTCCTAGGGGCGGGATTCACTGTGGGGTGGTGTGGCCCGTCTGGTCTACTTGCACACTGCCAGGCTTGTGGTGCTGGGGAGCTGGCGTATTAGCTGGGGTGGGTAGGCAAGGTGCACGGGGGCGGGAGGGGCAGGCTTAGCTCGCTTCTCCTTAGGTGATCCACTTCAGGAGGGGCCCTGTGGCAGCGGGAGGGAGTCAGATCCGCTGCCGGAGGTTTGGCTCCGCAGAAGCACAGAGTTGGGTGTTTGCGCGGAGCGAGCAAGTTCCCTGGCAGGAACTGGTTCTCTTTGGGATTTTGGCTGGGGGATGGGCGGGGGAGATGGCGCTGGCGAGCGCCTTTGTTCCCCGCCAAGCTGAGCTCTGCCGTCCGGGGGCTCAGCAGCTCTCCCTCCCTTTGTCCTCCAGCCTTCCCGCTTTCTGAGCAGAGCTGTTAACTTCTGACCTCCCAGACGCTAAGTCGCGCTTGCTGTCGGAACACAGTCCGTCCGGCCCCTCCGCTTTTGCCAGCCCGACTCGGGGGCTCTGCTTGGCCGGCGAGCCGCCCCTCCGCCCCGGCTCCCTCCCGCCAGTCCGTGGAGCGCGCACCGCCTCGCCGCCCTTCCTACCCTCTTCCGTGGGCCTCTCGTCTGCGCTTGGCTCCGGAGACTCCGTTCTGCTAATCCTCTGGCGGTTTTCTGGGTTCTTTAGGCAGGTGTAGGTGGAATCTAAGTGATCAGCAGGACGCGCGGTGAGCCCAGCATCCTCCTACGCCGCCATCTTCTGGAACCTAATCACCCTGTTAAAGGTCCTCTCTCCAAATACAGTCAGTCTGAGGTATTGGGGATTAGAGCTTCAACAAATTTGAGGGAAGACAATTTATCCTGTAATGGTAAGGTGATTTGCTTTCTTATTGCTGAATTTTGAGAATTTCTTATATATTCTAGATATAGGTTCTTTATCAGGTATCTACTTTACAAATATTTTCCCCAGTCTATGGCTTGTTTTTTTACTTTATTAATAGCGTCTTTTTTTTTTATTTT
The DNA here is from genome assembly GCF_028018385.1 of Neofelis nebulosa. Classification (NCBI taxonomy): domain Eukaryota; kingdom Metazoa; phylum Chordata; class Mammalia; order Carnivora; family Felidae; genus Neofelis; species Neofelis nebulosa. Next base: position 33,281,714 of record NC_080794.1, on the reverse strand, counting down.
TTTATTTTTTTATTTATTTATTTTTTAATATATGAAATTTACTGTCAAATTGGTTTCCATACAACACCCAGTGCTCATCCCAAAAGGTGCCCTCCTCAATACCCATCACCCACCCTGCCCTCCCTCCCACCCCCCATCAACCCTCAGTTTGTTCTCAGTTTTTAACAGTCTCTTATGCTTTGGCTCTCTCCCACTCTAACCTCTTTTTTTTTTTTTTTCCCTTCCCCTCCCCCATGGGTTTCTGTTACGTTTCTCAGGATCCACATAAGAGTGAAACCATATGGTATCTGTCTTTCTCTGTATGGCTTATTTCACTTAGCATCACACTCTCCAGTTCCATCCACGTTGCTACAAAAGGCCATATTTCATTTTTTCTCATTGCCACGTAGTATTCCATTGTGTATATAAACCACAATTTCTTTATCCATTCATCAGTTGATGGACATTTAGGCTCTTTCCATAATTTGGCTATTGTTGAGAGTGCTGATTAATAGCGTCTTTTGAAGAGCAGAAGTTTTAATTTTGGTGAAGTCCAATATCAATTTTTCTTTATATATTGTGCTTCGGTATCATATCATCAGAGGTTATTATCTATTCCAAGGCTGCTGAAATTTCCTCCCATATTTTCTTTTAAGTTTTACCACATTGTTCTCATTTGCATTGTTTGAATGTGAACTATGTTAACACTTTTAGATCTATAATCCATTTCAATTTAATTTTTATATGTAATATATGTTGTGGTTCTTTTCGGGGGTTATATAGTATACAATTGCTCCAGCATCACTCCTTGAGAAGACTATCCTTTCTCCTCTGAATTGCCTTTACACCTTTGAAACTAATTAGTCATACGTATGCAAGGCATTTTATAGGCTCTGTCTTCTGTTCCATTGATCTGTATATCTGCCCTTAAGTCAAAACCACATTGTCTTGATTACTGTGGCTTTCTGTTAAGTCTTTTTCAAAATTGTTTTGGCCTTTCCATACAAAACTTAAAAGCATATTGTTAATATCTACAAAACATTTTGCTGGAATTTTAATTGGGATTGTGTTGAATTTATAGATCATTTAGAGAATGACAACATGTTAACAATATTGGGAAACTTCTAATCTGTTAGCATGGTATATCTCTGCACTTATTTAGGTCTTATTTGATTTCTTCTATTAGTGTCTTTTAGTGTTCACCATAGAGCTCTTACATGTGTTTTATTAGACTTACATAAGTATTTTTTCCTTTTGGTGCTATTGTAAATGATACTGTCTTTTAAAAATTGCATTTCTTATTGTCCATTGCTAATATATAGAAATACAACTGGTTCTTATATATTTACTTTGAAGCTTGTGACCTTGCTAAACTCACTGATTAATTCTGCTCCTAGTTAGGAATTTAATCTCTCATAGGTTAAAGCAAAATATGTAATTTCAAAGATTTTTTTCAATCTCTCTCTTTCTCTCTCTTTCTTTTCTTTCATCGTTAGGTGAAAGGGAGGGTGTTTTGGTCAGCTAGGGCTGCCGTAACAAGATATCTCAGACCTGTAGGATTGACTTTTGGTGAGGACTCTCTCCTTGGCTTGCAGATGGTGCCTTCTCACCGTGTCCTCACATGACCATTTGTTTGTACATGTCAGAGAGAGAGAGAGAGGGAGGGAGAGAGAAAGAGAAAGAGATAGGAGAGAGAGGGAGGGAACAAGGGTGTTTCATGTTTTATAAGGACACTGTCCTTTTAGGTTAATGTTCTACCCTTCTAACCTCACTTAAACTTAATTGTCTCCTTAAGGACCTATCTCCAAATACAGTCACAGTGGAGGTTAGGGCTTCAACATATGAATCGAGGTTGGGAGGTAGTGGTTAGGGAGACACAATTCATTCTGTAACAGAGGGGTAGTTTTTTGTTTTTTGTTTTTGTTTTATAATTAGCAGTATAATTTAATGAGCCTCTTAAGTTATGCAAAGGTGCACCTAGACCCTAGTCTTAGATGGAAAGTGACAGCTAATTGTTCTGTGTAATAAAGCAATAGGCAGAACATGAATATCTCATATTAAATATTAGGTAGTTTCATATTCTGTGCTATGCTGTATCCTTTCTCTGTTGTCACTAATGTTCAATAAAAGTCTGTCACAGATTTTCATCATTGGGGTTTGAAAAATAGCGGAGGAGGGATGGTGGCCATACTTAGGGTAAGCATGTATGAAAAGCATAGTATCTCCAGAAAATAAGACAGTGAGCAGGAATTGAAAATTCCATGAATTCCAGGAGAGGTGTCTAGGGAGTGTAACTTTCCTAGAAATCCTTGAAAATTTTGAAAGCATGTGTGATGAGGGCTTGAGCCATTTTATCTGGATATTAAAAGAAAGGATAACTCCAGATGGTTTATGGATTTAGGCTTACCCAGATTATATTAGTTAAGCACTTTATCATATTATAACAGTCTTCACTACGTGTATTGTTTATTCATTTGTCATGCATCCAACATTTATTTAGCTTGTCGAACTGTTTATAGGGATACTGCATTGAAAGATAGTATCCAAATCTTCAAGGGACTGATAGGTTAGGAGGAGAGAGAAACATATAAGCAAGTGATTGTAATATATGGTATAATTAAATAAACATATACAACTGTAAAGACCAGAAAAAGGAGGACCTAGTCAATTCCATTTGGGAAAGGGTCTGAAGGGTTTTATGGAGCATTGGCTATTAAGTCATATTTGAAGGATGTATAGGACAGGCAGACAAGGGGGAAACATAATACTATGCATATAGTGATGAATGTATGTGCAAAGTACAGAGATATTCATATAGGAGGGTATAGAAGGGCAAGTCTAGGAACTATAATTAGTTTAGTGTGTCTGGATATGCAGTTTGTAAATCAAGCCTCCCTCAAAAATGCGTGAGTTCCTTCATGAGTTAATCCATGCTCTGTACCTTTCATACACCTGCTGCCATGGTGCCTAACAACCAGTAAATAACCAGTAATTGAATTGGGTGGCATGGCAATTTTGGAAAGATACTCTTTTTGTGGGGATATAGTTTTTGGTAGAATTTGATCAGGAGGGACACAAATTTGCTACTTTGTCTTAGCAAAGAGTCTGCAGGAGACAGAAGAGCACTTGTTTCCATCATTGTGCATCTGACGATTGATTGTCATTTTTTGCTTACAGCAGACATTCTCATTCTTTTTGCAGATAGACCTTAGAACAGTGGCTGGCCTTTAATACATACATATTAAATATTTTGACTAATATTTCTTCCTCCTCATGGAGACAAAATCATACAAAATTAAGGCCAAGATTTATGTTGCTTCATCTTCCTTTGGCAAGATAAAGGCATATCTACAAAAACTACTCTTGTTTTACTTTGCCTTTATTCTTATCTCAAACCCCATTTCCCTCTGTCCTTTTTTAATATCCTCAACAAGAGGCATTTGCCACTCTTATTAGGGAATTCAAATTTTTTTCAGTTGCTGAAGAGTTAAATAGAATAAAAATTTTATGTTACAAAATTTTCAAAAGAGGAATTTGTAATCAGGAAGGAACTAATGAATCCACAGGTTAAAGTGTAGACTGTAGTCTAGCATCGTTGCTGCAGCAGAAGTTTAAGCCATTGAAATTCAGATTTAGTTTCATAATGGATGGTTGCGTTGGGAACTTAGTACACCCTTATGTTCTGATCTTCCAAGAGGAATTAAAACTTTTTTATTTTTTTAATGTTTATTTATTTTTGAGTGGGGAGGAAGGGGCAGAGAGAGAGAGAGGGAGACACGGAATCTGAAACAGGCTCCAGGCTCTGAACTGTCAGCACAGAGCCTGATGTGCGGGTCTTGAACTCCAGAACAGTGAGATCATGACCTAGGCCCAAGTTAGATGCTTAACTGACTGAGCCGCCCAGGAGCCCCAGGAATGAAAGCTTTTTGCTGTGGTTTTCAACCCGGAGCATTTTGGCCTTCCAGTGGACATTTGGCAATGTTTAGACACACTTTTGGTTGCAGGAAGTGGAGGAGTGTGACTGGCATCTAGTGGGTAGAGGCCAGAGATGCTGAAAATATCCTGAAATGCAAAGATAGGTCCCCCCAACAAAGAATTATTTGGCCCAAAATGTCAATAATGCTAGAGTTGAGAAATCCTATTTTAAAGTAACAGATGTTTGGTCTGGTCTATTACCAGACTACTGAATGGTACTGCTAGTAGATCCAGGAAGGGCCAGATGGTGGGGCCAGTTAGGTCACAGCTACAGTCTCATTGCCTTTCCCCAAATGGAATTAATCAGGTCCTCATGTGTGTTTGTGTGTGTGTGTGTGTGTGTGTGTGTGTGCGCTTGCCTGTGCACACAGCATACTGGCTAGATACACAAGTTTTAGTCTTTTGGATAAGAAAACATCATTTTTTTTATGCTGTGGTTTTTAAAGGTTTAAATTAAGTAACCAGAAAAAAAAATTTCTTTTTGTTGGTCTTAGTAAGAGTTTCCACATTATAAGAAAATTACTTGGACCCAGGTATACTCTTCCAACCCTACTTACTTCCCAGCTGCCTCTGATAGTATTCAGAAGATAAAAGCATCTGCCTCAAAGCAGTGTATTTAAGCTTATACCAAGAGAAAATTTCATAATAGCAAATGAAAATAAATCAGGGAAATGGGTTGTATTAATTAATTAATTAAGTTAAGATATTTGCCTTTGTGTCAAAGATACTCCTCATTTTAATGAGAGGTTCACAATAGATGGTTCTTCCTTGCTCAGCTATCAGTCCAATGTGTGTTCCTGGTTTCTGGGCAACTTTTCCTATACCTTATGCTTCAAGGATCCAAGAATAAATTCAGCCTACTCTATCTTGTGCCCTCTGTAATATCTGTCTCTAACCAGTACAAGGAGGGAAAAAAGCAAGGGAGCCTGAGCAGCTGCCCTCCACCCACACTGTGCACCATGGAGGGGCAGAACATACCATGTACCATTTGTTCAACTTGTTTTTTTAAAATTTTACTTATTTATTTTTTTAAATTTATTTTCTTTGAGAGAGAGAGAGAGAGAGAGAGGGAGAGAAAGAGAGACGGACAGTGGGTGGGGGGACAGAGAGAGAGGGAGGGAGAAGATCCCAAGCAGGCTCTGTGTTGACAGCGCTGAGCCAGATGCGGGGCTCTGTCTCATGAACTGTGAGATCATGACCTGAGCTGAAACCAAGAGTCGGACATTTAACCAACCAAACGACTCAGGCACCTCTGTTCAATTTCTTTAAGACTTATTTCTACCTCTTGGCTCAATATATGTGGTCACATGTCTATGATGGTGGTATACATGTTTTTTTGTTTTTATTTTATTATGAAATTTATTGTCAAATTGGTTTCCATACAACACCCAGTGCTCATCCCAACAGGTGCGCTCCTCAATACCCATCACCCACCCACCCCTCGCTCCAACCCCCCATAAACCCTCAGTTTGTTCTTAGTTTTTAGGAGTCTCTTATGTTTTGGCTCCTTCCCTCTCTAACCATTTTTTTCCTTCCCCTCCCCCATGGTCCTCTGTTAAGTTTCTCAGGATCCACATAGGAGTGAAAACATATGGAATCTGTCCCTCTCTGTATGACTTATTTCACTTAGCATAACACTCTCCAGTTCCATCCATGTTGCTACAAAAGGTCATACTTCATTCTCTCTCATTGCCACATAGTATTCCATTGTGTATATAAACCACAATTTCTTTATCCATTTGTCAGTTGATGGACATTTAGGCTCTTTCCATAATTTAGCTATTGTTGAGAGGGCTGCTATAAACATTGGGGTACAAGTGCCCCTATGCATCAGTACTCCTGTATCCTTTGGGTAAATTCCTAGCAGTGCTACTGCTGGGTCATAGGGTAGGTCTATTTTTAATTTTCTGAGGAACCTCCACACTGTTTTCCAGAGTGGCTGCACCAGTTAGCATTCCCACCAACAGTGCAAGACGGTTCCCGTTTCTCCACATCCTCTTCAGCATCTATCGTCTCCTGTTTTGTTCATTTTAGCCACTCTGACTGGTGTGAGGTGATATCTGAGTGTGGTTTTGATTTGTATTTCCCTGATGAGGAGTGACGTTGAGCATCTTTTCATGTGCCTGTTGGCCATCTGGATGTCTTCTTTAGAGAAGTGTCTATTCATGTTTTCTGCCCATTTCTTCACTGGATTATTTGTTTTTTGGGTGTGGAGTTTGGTGAGTTCTTTATAGATTTTGGATACTAGCCCTTTATTTGATATGTCATTTGCAAATATCTTTTCCCATTCTTTTGGCTGTCTTTTAGTTTTCTTGATTGTTTCCTTTGCAGTGCAGAAGCTTTTTATCTTCACGAGGGTCCAATAGTTCATTTTTGCTTTTAATTTCTTTGCCTTTGGAGGTGTGTCAAGTAAGAAATTCCTGCGGCTGAGGTCAGAGAGGTTTTTCAAGCTTTCTCCTCTAGGGTTTTGATGGTTTTGATGGTCTCACATTCAGGTCCTTCATCCATTTTGAGTTTATTTTTGTGAATGGTGTAAGAAAGTTGTCTACTTTCATTTTTCTGCATGTTGCTGTCCAGTTCTCCCAACACCATTTGTTAAAGAGACTTTTTTCCATTGGATATTCTTTCTTGCTTTGTCAAACATTAGTTGTCCACACTTTTGTGGATCCAACTCTGGAGTCTCTATTCTATTCCATTGGTCTATGTGTCTGTTTTTGTACCAATACCATGCTGTCTTGATGATTACAGCTTTGTAGTAAGGGCTAAAGTCTGGGATTGTGATGCCTCCTGCTTTGGTCTTCTTCTTCAAAATTACTTTGGCTATTTGGGGTCTTTTGTGGTTCCATATGAATTTTAGGATTGCTTGTTCTAGTTTCGGGAAGAATGCTGGCACAATTTTGATTGAGATTGCATTGAATGTGTAGATTGCTTTGGGTAGTATCGACATGTTAACAATATTCTTCCAATCCATGAGCACAGAATGTTTTTCATTTCTTTGTATCTTCTTCAATTTCCTTCATAAGCTTTCTATAGTTTTCAGCATACAGATCTTTTACATCTTTGGTTAGGTTTATTCCTAGGTATTTTATGATTCTTGGTGCAGTTGTGAATGGGATCAGTTTCTTTATTTGTCTTTCTGTTGCTTCACTATTAGTATATAAGAATGCAACTGATTTCTGTACATTGATTTTGTATCCTGCGACTTTGCTGAATTCATGTATCAGTTTTAGCAGACTTTTGGTGGAGTCTGTCGGATTTTCCATGTATAATATCATGTCATCTGCAAAAAGTGAAAGCTTGACTTCATCTCTGGCAATTTGGATGCCTTTGATTTCCTTTTGTTGTATGATTGCTGATGCTAGCATTTCCAACACTATGTTAAACAACAGCAGTGAGAGTGGACATCCCTGTCGTGTTCCTGATCTCAGGGGGAATGCTCTCAGTTTTTCCACATTGAGGATGATATTAGCTGTGGGCTTTTCATAAATAGCTTTTATGATGTTTAAGTATGTTCCTTCTATCCCGGCTCTCTCAAGGGATTTTATTAAGAAAAGATGCTGAATTTTTTCAAATGCTTTTCCTGCATCGATTGACAGGATCTTATAGTTCTTATCTTTTCTTTTATTAATATGATATATCACATTGATAATTTGTGAATGTTGAACCAGCCTTGCATCCCAGGAATGAATCCCACTTGATCATTGTCAATAATTCTTTTTATATGCTGTTGAATTAGATTTGCTAGTATCTTGTTGAGAATTTTTGCATCCATATTCATCAGGGATATTGGCCAGTAATTCTATTTTTTTGCTGGGTCTCTGTCTGGTTTGGGAATCAGAGTAATGCTGGCTTCATAGAATTAGTCTGGAAGTTTTCCTTACCTTTCTATTTTTTGGAACAGCTTGAGAAGGATAGGTATTATCTCTGCCTTAAATGTCTGGTAGAATTCCCCTGGGAAGCCATCTGGTCCTGGACTCTTATTTGTTGGGAGATTTTTGATAACTGATTCAATTTCTTCACTGATTATGGGTCTGTTCAAGCTTTCTATTTCCTACTGTTTGAGTTTTAGAAGTGTGTGGGTGTTTAGGAATGTGTCCATTTCTTCCAGGTTGTCCAGTTTGTTGGCATATAATTTTTCATAGTATTCCCTGATAATTGCTTGTATCTCTGAGGGATTGGTTGTAATAATTCCATTTTCATTCATGATTTTATCTATTTGGGTCATCTCCCTTTCCTTTTTGAGAAGCCTGGCTGGAGGTTTATCAATTTTGTTTATTTTTTCAAAAAACCAACTCTTGGTTTCATTGATCTGCTCTACAGTTTTTTTAGATTCTATATTGTTTATTTCTGCTCTGCTCTTTATTATTTCTCTTCTTCGGCTGGCTTTGGGGTGTCTTTGCTGTTCTGCTTCTATTTCCTTTAGGTGTGCTGTTAGATTTTGTATTTGGGATTTTTCTTGTTTCTTGAGATAGGCCTGCATTGCAATATATTTTCCATCTCAGGACTGCCTTCGCCGCATCCCAGAGCGTTTGGATTGTTGTATTTTCAAATTCATTTGTTTCCATATATTTTTAAATTTCTTCTCTAATTGTCTGATTGACCCATTCATTCTTTAGTAGGGTGTTCTTTAACCTCCATGTTTTTGGAGGTTTTCCAGACTTTTTCCTGTGGTTGATTTCAAGTTTCATAGGATTGTGGTCTGAAAGTGTGCATGGTATGATCTCAGTTCTTTCATAGTTATGAAGGGCTGTTTTGTGACCCAGTATGTGATCTATCTTGGAGAATGTTCCATGTGTGCTCTAGAAGAAAGTATACTCTGTTGCTTTGGGATTCAGAGTTCTTAATATATCTGTCAAGTCCATCTGATCCAATGTATCATTCAGGGCCCTTGTTTCTTTACTGATCCTGTGTCTAGATGATCTATCTATTGTTGTAAGTGGGGTAGTAAAGTCCCCTACAATTACCACATTCTTATCAATAAGCTTGCTTATGTTTGTGATTAATTGTTTTATATATTTGGGGGCTCCTGTATTTGGCGCATAGACATTTATAATTGTTAGCTCTTTCTGATGGATAGACCCTGTAATTATATAATACCCTTCTCCATTTCTTGTTACAGCCTTTAATTTAAAGTCTAGTTTGTCTGATATAAGTATGGCTACTCCAGCTTTCTTCTGACTTCCAGTAGCATGACAGATATTTCTCCATCCCCTCACTTTCAATCTGAAGGTGTCCTCAGGTCTCAAATGAGTCTCTTGTAGACAGCAAATAGATGGGTCTTTTTTTTTTTCCATTCTGATACCCTATTTCTTTTGTTTGGAGCATTTAGTCCATTTACATTCAGTGTTATTATTGAAAGATACGGGTTTAGAGTCATTATGATGTCTGTAGGTTTCATGCTTGTAGTGATGTCTCTGGTACTTTGTGGTCCTTCCAACATTTCACACACAGAGTCCCCCTTAGGATCTCTTGTAGGGCTGGTTAAATGGTGATGAATTCCTTCAGTTTTTGTTTGTTTGGGAAAATCTTTATCTCTCCTATTCTGGATGACAGACTTGCTGGATAAAGGATTCTTGGCTGCATATTTTTGCTGTTCATCACATTGAAGATTTCCTGCATGTTCTTTCTGGCCTGCCAAGTTTCAGTAGATAGTGTGCTACTCCCCTTATGTGTCTACCTTTGTAAGTTAGGGCCTGTTTATCCCTAGCTGCTTTCAGAATTCTCTCTTTATCTTTGCATTTTGCCAGTTTCACTATGATATGTCCTGCAGAAGATCAATTCAGGTTACATCTGAAGGGAGTTCTCTGTGCCTATTGGATTTGAATGCCTGTTTCCTTCCCTAGATCAGGGAAGTTTCAGCTATGACTTGTTCAAGTACACCTTCAGCCGCTTTCTCTGTCTTCTTCTTCTGGAATTCCTATGATACGGATATTGTTCCATTTGATTGCATCACTTAGTTCTCTAATTGTCCCCTCATACTCCTGGATTTTTTTTATCTCTCTTTTCCTCAGCTTCCTCTTTTTCCATAACTTTATCTTCTAATTCACCTATTCTCTCCTCTGCCTCTTCAATCTGTGCTATGGCTGCCTCTGTTTTATTTTGCACCTCATTTAGAGCATTTTTTAATTTATCATGACTATTTTTTAGTCCCTTGATCTCTGTAGCAATAGATTCTCTGCTGTCCTCTATATTTTTTCAAGCCTGGCAATTAATTTCATGACTATTATTCTAAATTCTTGTTCCATTATATTGCTTAAATTGGTTCTGATCAATCCGTTAGCTGTTGCTACTTCCTGGAGTTTTTTTGAGGAGAATTCTTCCATTTCGTCATTTTGGGTAGTCCCTGAGATAGCTCCAAACTGCAGGGCACTTCCCCTGTGCTGTCTGGAGTAACTTGTGTTGGTGGGCAGCGCCACAGTCAGACCCGATGTCTGCCCCCAGCCCACCGCTGGGGCCACAGTCAGACTGGTGTGTACCTTATCTTCCCCTCTCTCAGGTGCAGAACTCACTGTGGAGTGGTGTGGCCCCTGTCTGGGCTGCTTGCACACTGCCAGGATTGTGGTGCTGCTTCGATGGGATCTGGCCAAGGGTGTATTAGCTGGGGTGGATCAGCAAGGTGCACAGCGCCGGGAGGGACAGGCTTAGCTAGCTTTGCTATGGGTGTTCCCCTGCGGAGGGGCCCTCCAGCCTTGGGAGGGAGGCAGGCCTGTCAGAGGGATGGAATACAGAAGCACAGCGTTGGGCGTTTGTGGGGTGCAGGCAAGTTTGGTGATGGAAACTGGTTCTCTTTAGAATTTTGGCTGTGAGATGGGAGAGGAAATGACGCTTGCCAGCGCCTTTGTTCCCCCGCCGAGCTCTGTCCTTCTGGGGCTCAACAACTCTCCCTCCCAGTGTCCTCTCGCCCTCCCTGCTCTAGGAGAGCAGAGCTGTTGACTTTTAACATTGCAGATGTTAAGTCACGCTGGCTGTCAGAACTCATGGAGTCCAGCCCCTCCACTTCTGCAAGCCAGACTTTGGGGGCTCTGCCTTGCTCAACTGGCTGCCCCTTCACCGCCCTGGCTCCCTCCCGCTAGTCTGTGTAGCAAGCACTGCCTCCCCACCCTTCCTATCCTCTTCCGTGGGCCTCTTGTCTATGCTTGGCTCCAGAGAGTCTGTTCTGCTAGTCTTCTGGTGGTTTTCTGGGTTATTTAGGCAGATGTGGGTGGAATCTAAGCGATCAGCAGGACAAGGTGAGCCCAGCGTCCTCCTACGCCGCCATCTTCCTTGTTCCTCATTGAATTTAGAGTGCACCCATTGACTATTACCTTTTTTTGTTGATTTTCATTATAATATCACCAAAATCACATAACGTGCTTGTAGATTAAAGTCAGATATTTAAGTTATGCTAAGACTAGTAGGAAAGTGATAGAGACTTAGGAAGACAAGAATCTGTTTGTCATTCTTCAGAAACAATTTTATAGGCATGCGTTGGCTACTGACAATATTTAGATTTTCAAACACTGGTTTACATGTCAAAATTTGTGATATTTCTCTACCCTTATTTCCCCTTATGCTAATTTTGTCCCTCTTTGGAGATAGACAAACTCAAAATTTACTCTTGCCATCCTCTTTGGCTTTGTCCACATATGAATGTACTGCCAAATTTGAAACTCTTCTAGTGAGAAAAATACATCCTACTTTTTGGCTCCGTTTATCTGATTATCCCATTAGGAATAGCAACACCAAAACTTTTCCAGAATGGAACAATTATACTTAAGTAGTAAGTGGAGAAGACCATTGGTTATACTATAATATTTATACTTTACAATTATATTTGATTAATTGGCTGAGTATACAAAGCTATTGCTGGGTTAATCCCCCCCCCCAATTTTTTGTATTGTTTTCTAACTCTATTTCATTATTCTCTGGCACAACTTTAAGCGTATTTAGATTGCTTACATTTTAAAAAGGAATCTTAATATACTTCCACTATGAGATACCATTAATAAGACATCACATATAATTAGAAAAAAAAAGCATTGTACAGATGAGAAGAGAAAATGTGTTTTGGCAGAAACAAATTGTGGTGTATATTAGTATGTCTTTAGATCCAAGGAACATTTGATAATTGAGTGCAATTAACTTCAAAATAAATCTTGGTTCTTTTTTAGAGGCATATACAAAATTTTAAGTGCAAACTAAAATGATTATGTGAAAAGTAACCTGACAAGTAGACATCAAACCTGCAGAAATTCTATAGAGATGAAACCATACAGGTGAAAATAATTTCCAAATTGAAATAAAAATATGACTTTGGGTGGAGAGGAATTGTTCCCAGTTGACAGGGTAAATGGCAGTATCTTTTGATGTAGGTAAAAAAATAACTTAATGCTTGATTTTCATGTGGTTATTATTAATTTTTGTGTATGTGCAGTAGAGAGGCTGTTTTTCACCTTCTCCAAATAAAAAGAACATTCTACAGTCTTCTATGTGTTTTATTTTCCTTTTGTTTATTTTCATGATAGGCAGTAGTTCTCTCCCCAGGGTGCTCAGTTGAACCTTATGTGAGTTATAACTAAAACTGGGAACAAGGGCATACAGTAGAATCAAGGATAATTTTTTTATGGTAAATCTTTCCCTGAAGGTTATCGAACCTCTATTATTTATTTGTTTGTTTTATATTTTTTCATTTTAACAACAGGTGTCATGAATTGATGTATAAGCTAAGGAGAGGCTAGACTTACAGATAGTTATGTTTTAGGAAAGAAACTTTACTGGGAAAACTGATTGTAGTCTCATTCTTTCCCCCTCCTTTTCTTTTCCCATCTATAATCTTTAATACAAACTCTCTTACTGTGAAATACTTGCTTGGGGAGGACAGCTTTGAAATCCTTCCTTTATTGCATGAGAATATTAGTCCTGGCACTCTTGTGTTGGATAATTAAGCGTGAAAAGTGGTTATGTTTTTAGGCTGGAGAATAGAGCAATATAGCTATTTTTAAAAAATAAAATTCTATTAAAAAAAGGATTATTATATTTTAAAATATCAAAAGTTACTGTTTATAATAACACCACATACATAAGGCATTGTTATTTAAAATGATGCAAAATGTCACTGAATCTTTCTAGCTTGAGACTAAATGCTTCCATGGTACCTGACAGTAGCAATACTAACTTTCAATTACCCACCTGTGGTTATGAGAAACAGCAAAAACACTGGCATTGGCATTCACAAAACATTAAAAATCTTTAAGGCATTTATTATGGTTTCTTCCCAATCAACCTTTTTCCCCCTGAAGCTTCTAAGAAGGAACGATTCTGAATGATCTGTACTTTCTTTTTATTTTCCTAATACACTTTTGATAGGGATGATGGAAATGGTTATATAAAGGGCTTTAGGTAAAAGGGACACAAAAGTCCACAGTTTTATACATCCTGAATTATCATTACATGGAGTTCTCTCTTTGGGACAAAGTGTCCTTCCTTTTCATCATAGGATCATTTCAAAACCTTTTCTGTTAAAAGAGTCACAAATTGCTGGGGTGCCTGGGTGGCTCAGTTGGTTAAGCGTCTGACTTCGGCTCAGGTCATGATCTCATGGTTCATGAGTTCCGGCCCTGCATCAGGCACGTCGGCTTCTGTGCTGACAGCTCAGAGCCTGAGGCCTGCTTCAGATTCTGTGTCTCCTTCTCTCTCTGACCCTCCCCTGCTCGCACTGTCTCTTTCTCTCAAAAATAAATAAACATTAAAAATAATAAAAAAAGACCCACAAATTGCTGAAAGGCACTTACTGCAAATAGAGCTACATAGATGTCTTCATATCTTTTAGCCTTAACAAACTCTACAGCCAGTGTATGTGCAAAGTACCCTGAAAGGTCCTCTGAGCAGCTCAGAGAGGTCTGAAATTCAGCCCTACTTTCAAGAAACCTGCAGTCTAGTCTGTCTGCTGCTCCAATAAAACAACAGTATAGCAGCAGCGCCAACACAAATTGTGTGAGTAAACAGTATATGACAAGGGCTGTAGGAGTGATAGAAACAGGATCTTTTATTTTCATAGTCACAGGAGAGATAATTACTGCAGATTAGAGGGATCAAGGAACTTGTTCTTTATTTGAGAGTTAACTTTTTTGTTTTCTGGACTTCAAACAATGTGAAGAGTTTAAATTTACAAAGACAGAGAAGAAAAGGCTTCTCTAGTGGAGAAAAGATGAGGAAAAGAGAAAAAAGAATGAAGAGAGAAATAGCCAAATGCAAGAAAGAGTACATCAGTTTGTGGAATGATTTCTAAGAGGACAAGAGATATAAAATGGAAAAATCAGCAGGAGCCAGATTATAGAATTTTTTAAATGACAAAATAGTGTTTCAACATTTTGTTATAGGTAATATAAAGCACTTGAAGGATTTTGAGTGGGAAAGTGTTTTAGAAAGATGAATCAAATGGCAATATGGAGGATGAGCTGAAATAGAGAGGATTTGAGGAAGCTTGCTTCAGAGACAGACCTATGGAATCATAGAAGCATAAGTGAGGAGCATGAGCAAGGGGCAGAAAGATGCTGGAAAGAAGGGTAGGACTGGGGAAGGCTTCATGTTGGAGATGTTTTCAATAACTGAGTCGAAGTATGAATAACTAAATTTAAGGTGTTTTCAAGATTTACAAGCCACATATACTATTATTTTATTTATTTATATTTTTGAAACCATTATTAGAGAAAATTTATTGCTTCAAATCCTTATATTAGAAAAAATATAACGTCATCAGTTAATGGTTTATTGCTACAGATCCTTAAGACATTAAAAGTTGAGACAGGTTATTGTAAACAGACTTATGACAATAAATATTTAGATGACATAAACAAATTTTTAGAAATCTGACACCCTTGAAACTTGAACCACTATTCCCTGCTAAAGACCACTCACACATATTTGCACGCATGCACACACATACACACACACACACACCACATGTACTTTTCTATAGAGAGCAGGATTGGCAATTTATAGCCTGTGGGCCAAATGTAGACTTTTGCCTGTTTTTGTAAACAAAATTTTATTGGAACACAGCCGTGCTCATTTTTAAATGTATTTTCTATGGCTGCTTTTTTGTTTAATTCGGAGTATTTACAAGAGAAATGGATGTCCCACAAAGCCTAACACATTTACTCTTTTGTCTGAGAGTAAGACAAAAGTTTGCTGACCCTGGGTCTGTTATTATAAGTAATTGCAGATATGTCAACAAAGTAAACCTTATTTCTGGTTGCACACGCTGGTTTGTAGCAACAAATTTCAGAAAAACTGCATCTTTTATATATTGAATTAAATTGAACACATATCTTTAAATGAGTGTGCATTGCTCTTTTACCCAGAGGACATGAATATAATCATGTATTCTTTTTATCTTACTTTTTTACCATTTAAATTTAACTAGAAAGGTGGTGTCTGTTTTGCACTGATGACCTGATAAGAGTTTACGTGGTCAGTTTTCTTAGCTGGCTACCAGGTGTAGGGTCTACACTTCAAGCAAATGTAATCAAGGGTTCTTTTGCTGAGGAAATGGATAGTCAGTGCTCCCAGTTAGCTGAAGCATTATGACAATGATCAAAACAAAACAAAACAAAAAACAAAAGGTAAGGTTTATTGGGCACTTGTGTTATATTGGATGACGTTACAATTGCTTTGCTTGTGTTATGTAATGGAATCATCACAAGAATAGTATGATCTAAGTAAAGCTTTTAAAAATTATCTTCTTTTGGGGTTCTAAGTGGCCTAGTTGATTAAGCATCTCTAACTCCTGATTTCAGCTCAGGTCATGATTCCATGGTTCTTGAGTTTGAGCCCTGCATCGGGCTCTACACTGACAACAGAGAGCCTGCTTGCAATTTTCTCTCTTTCTCTCTCTCTGCCCCTCCCTGCTCGTTCTCTCAAAATTAATAAACTTAAAAAAATAAAATTATCTTCTAATTATCTTCTAGTTGGTAATGGGGAGAGCTAGGATTTGAATACAGATATAGTGAAAAGCTGTCCACCTCACCTTCTCAGGGCACCATCTATTCCCTCCATCCCTCGCTGTAGGACTGGTTTCTAGCACCCAGATTTTTATTGTATTAGCTTGTTCAGCCACAATAGATTGGTCCAGAGATGCATACCATAAGCCGGATCCAAGTTGAGCTGATCAGAGTTCTTCCCTGAGATTTTGCATAAGAGACTAAAATTTTTGCTTCATTCTAGTTTCTTTGGAAGAGAGGAAAGTATGGAAATTTGTGGTGCCATTCTTCTTCCATTCCTGTTTAATAATATTCCCTTTAATAATATGAAAAAATACTTATGAATTCAGATCACTGTGTGTTTAATATAAACAAGAGTTTGGGAGTGTGTGTTATTTAACTAAGGATATCAATTAACTGAGTGTTGAGGGGTAACAACTGATTTATGGCATCTCCTGCTGAAAAATGAGAGCTGGATAGGACATCTGTCAGTCCAGCTTTAGTGCAGGAAATAGTGATCATTCTAGTATTTTCATTAGGAATCGGGGAGACAGAGAGAATTAGGTGTTTGAACATCTGCTAGAAGGGCTAGGACAATGGAAGCCAGAGGGGCTACCTCTAGACTATAGATATTATGAAACTGAGATCCAGAGCTGAAATCAAGAGATCAGGAAGCCACTGCCACCACTATGCTGCAAAAGCTTCACCAACACCAACGAAACTGGTGACTAGAAATATAACAAGGCACTTACCTCCTGGAAACATGACCTACCAGTTTTCCTTGCCAGTTTTCAAAATAGTGAGAGGATGGCCTCATTGTCCTTTCTTACTTTCTGAAGCTGTCAAGAATGCATCTCATTGGCAGATCCTGTTTGCATATAGGATATTCTAGTTGACTGGTATTTGGGGAATGTAGTTTTCAGCCCTGTAGCTCCTACGATAAGAGAGGGTAAGGAGCTTTGCAGTTGCTGAGATAACAGATAGAATTGGGTAGCAGTGGATGTCAAGTCCCAGAGGAACATATCCATCACAGGATTAAGCGGTAGCAAGGTTAAAATAGCCTGGGTATATTTGAAGTACTTCCCAAGGTCTGTAATAGAGCTAGGGCTGACCTCATTGCTGTTTGCTATTATTCCCCTGGGCATATGATGCCTTGAACTTGGGCTGAATTTGAGCTTCTCCTGATTTACCAAGGAAGTCATATAATTAGTACACTATTCTTTGGAAACCTGTGATTGAAAACAGGGTCACCTCTTTTCTGGAGGCTGGTTGATGGCACACCCAGGCTTCTCCTGTGAACTCATTTTTCAAGAGTTAGAAAATAATGAAAACTTAGGAATATCTTCTCTTTCTAGAAGTAGTCATCTTCTAACTCATTGTATTATTTGTATTACTGAATGTTTAAAGCAGTATGTATGGTGTTTTAAGGCAGAATACCTAGTGGTATGAATATTAGATTAATGACATATTGCCTAGAGGTTTACTTATTCAGCAATACTTGCACTAAATAGAGCCCAAAGAGGAATAGAGAATTGGAAAAGAATTATTTAATTATTTTTTTACTTTGTAGAAATTTTGAAGTAATCTTAAGTGCCTCTTTTGTAGTCACTCTGTAACTGTTTTTGCTTCTCTATTCCTTTTTGGTGGTTCAGAAAACTGAAAATAATGAGGCTGTCTTAAGTGGTCATACAAGTAAATGTCAAATTGAAAAATATAGATTGTGAACCACATTGATACTTTCCCATTTTTATTTACTCTACTGTTGTTCTTTTTCATAGACTATGTGGTAAGTAGGTCAGGAAAGGTGGGTTTGGAGAGCATTACTTATAGGAACATAAGGAAGATACTTAGACTCTCCTTCTAAGATCTTAGAATATAATTTTTATGGTCGGTGGTTCTCCAAATGTCCTACTCTGAAGACTCACTGAAAAGAGAGATGACCTAATACATCAGTGTTCTTACGATATCCTTCTGGGATATCTCTCTCAATACTGTGTTCACTCTATCCTACCAAGCCAAATGTTCATAAAAGTGCTTGTTCCTAGACCATAGCTTAAGAATTGCTGTTCTAAGAACTTGCTTATTTCTCCAGTAACTTTTAGTGAGACAGAATGCCTGACAATTTTTTGTATCCAAGTGGTATAAATTCTCTAAATTCAGCACATTTAATCTAAATTACTCACTGATCTTGCTTTCAATGGCAGCTTTTTACCCACCACCAACTCACAAATCATATGAAGTACAATAGAAGTGGATATTCACATGACAGAACATTATTACCTTAGTTATTTACTATACTGTATTGGGAGATTTTGAGTTGTCTTTTCACAAAGATCTTCTGACCTGGACACAATGTATTTTCATTTCTCTTTGTTCTATTTTTTAGTTAGTATCTTCTGCTATGATTAATATTAACTCCATAATGAAATTGTATTAGGAAAATAATGGAATTTAATTTTTTTAAAAACATTTTTTTCTATCCCCTAATCAAAAGGGATACCAAAAGAAGTCTCAAGACCCTCAGCTGCAAAAACAAATAAAATAAAAGTCTTAAAGCACATTAATATCTTAGAAAGAAAAGTAACAAAAAAGTAATCTGTTTTTTCCCCTTGCAATAATAATCTACATATTTTGAAAACCCCTCAAATAATTTCCATTAGTTGCAGAGGGTCCTTTTTCAAGGTAGAAAAGGAGAATTATCAACTTCCAAAAATCTCTTGGGCAAATTTAAACAATGTACCATCATTACAAACTTGACTATTATCAGTTAATTACACCACTGTGTGTATGTGTGATTATTTTCTTTTATGGACTATGTCCTGGGAATAGCATCACCTTAATTCAGTTCAGGTCCAACCAGTGGCCTTATGTTCAGAAGTTAAAGCTCAAGCTTACCACTAATTTATCAGTCAGAATGAAAATAAAACTATGCAGAAGTGCTGTCTTCATTTATTGCCCTTCTTCTAGGCAGTGTTAAGTATATAAATAAGTGTGGAATGCATATTTAAAGAATATATTGGTATGAAGGAGCACTATATGATTAACTTTCCTAGAATACTCATATACTTTAATTTTGGGGACAAGTTCAGGGAATTATGAAAATGTTTGCGAAGAAGAAGGAAGAATTTATGAGACATATAGTAAGAATGTGAGAATAGGTAAGGAGAGCTATAAAAATGAAAGTTGATAGATAGTATTTCAGGAGAGAGAAGACTCTATGAGACTTTTTGACTTTGGAGCATGCTTGGTTCGAATGTAGAATCTTTGATTCAAAGATGGGGTATATGAAGTAGAATTAAACCTTTGTAAGGCAAGGAAAAGTTAAGGTATTTTATCTTTGCTAACAGATAAAATGATAAAAAGATAATCTTAAGGCATATGTCAAAGGAGTAATTTACTTATGTAGTAATATTAAAAAGTGATGAAGACATTTTGCTTTTGCTCCATGAACACGAGACATGTACAGTTTATGATCTGGGGTAGTGAGACTAGTTTCAGGACATGTCACAGCCAGTTATGAATTCTAAATCTCATTCATTTCCAATTGAAGAGTTACTGTGCAGGAGAAAATAGAGAAGACTTATAAAATATTCATCAAAGAAAAAAATGCAGTGCCTTGGCTTGAAAAGATGAAAACAACCTTTCTGAAAAGAAGCTCAAATTGGTTTTCATGTATTCACTTTTCTGCAAAAGCTACTAATGGTGTCTGACAACATGACCAGAAATAAGACAGTGATATTATCCTACCCACATTCCCTTCACCAATGCAAAGCTTGAGATTCAAACGCATTGTAAATATATCAGTCTTGGATCTGCATGCTTTTGCCAGTTCTTGATTACATAGGAGGTTCCACTGTAGATTATTATAATTTCCTCCAGACTCTACTAATTGGAGGAAAGGACTGCAAGGATAGTGAGTTTCTAGTGATAGCACCATTGTAGATATATATCAAACATTGAATATGTTATTAAAATAGATATAGTGCTCAATATTCACATATTTAACAGTGGCATACCTTTGTCACAAGTTTATTCTGTTTTAGACATTATCTCTTTAGAACTATTGTTTGATTCTATTATCATGGTCTGTACTTCCTTTCTTTTACTACCACTTCTAGGGAGTCAGAAAAAGTGTTGTTACAGGAAGTAAAATAAGAAAGAATCCATGTTCTTGGGATGGAGAAGGTCTAGAACATAAACAGTGGTGGGTGTTCCCCAAAGTCTGAATTCTTAGGTGGAGCTCTGAATACATTTTCCCCTAAAGATTTCCCCTATATCTCAGGGGAGATCCCATACTTATCAACAGATAAGCAAGATGGCTGATGCTCTTCTGCAGTTACCACTGGGGCCTGCACAGGAGTCTACCACCAAATAGTTGTAACTCCCTCACCATCCTTTTCACCAGAGGACCCCATTTCTCCACTCCTTGGAGAGTCATTATTGTTAAAACCTTTTTTCTTATTTACAGAATTGCAAATTGGAGCCCTAATTCCTGTATTCAGAAAAGAGCTTGTACCTGTCCCAGAATCCCACAGGTAGCACAAAACCACCCAAAGGGCACTACAGGTGTTATTGCACTAGTTATGCTGCTTACTGACCATAGACTTTGGAGAAGTTTCTTTTATGCTGATCTTGTAATATGAAGTGATTGGAGTAGAGAATTTCTTGTTTCTCCCAGTTCTAATGAGATTCTTGGCAGTATGGATGCTCTGCAGGAATTGATGCAGTTAATCAGGTTATCTAAGAAGCAGATGTCAAGCATGTAGAAGAGATTTGCTAGAGGAAAAGCTTTGATATTTAATGGGGAGAAAGCCCAGGGAGGCTGGGAGGGCCAGTATTTTTACTTATATACCAATCACTTTGTGTATTATTGCATGTAATTTTCACAGCTACTCCATGTGACAGTGTAGTAGTAGAACAGTGATCCTGCAAAGATGTCTATGTCCTAATCCCTGTAGCCTATGAATGTGTTATGTTATATGGCAAAGGGGAAATTAAGGTTGCAGATGGAATTAAGGCTGCTAATTAAATGACCTTAAAATATGGAGATTATTCTGGATTATCTAGGTGGGCCCAGTGTAGTCACAAGAGTCCTTGAAAGTAGAAAAGGGGAGCAGAAGAGAAAGAACCAGAGAAAAGGCAACATAAGAAGGACTTGGCCTGATGTTGCTGGCTTCAGAGATAGAGGAATGGGGTCATGAACCAAGGAATGTGGGTGACCTCTAACACCTGGAAAAAGCAAGAGAAGAAATTCTCCCATAAAGCCTCCAGAGGGCTTTCAACATTACTGATGCTTTGGTTTTAGCCATTTTGAATTTCTTACCTCCAGAACTGTAAGATAATTTTTATTGTTTTAAGCTTCCAAGTTTGTGCTAATTTGTTATAGCACTGATATAAAATTAATACTGATGAGTATTTTTATTCTAATTGTGTAAGTAAGAGAACTGAGACTTAGAGCAGTTAAATAAGATTCTCATCATCACAGGGCTAGTAAGGCAGAGGGTTCAAAGCCACATCTGTTTGTTTCCAAAGCCTGCACTCTACTTGGTGTGTTGTATTAAAGTGCTATGTGGAATCCCTCAGATGTCCTTGGAAGGTCTCTGGCTCAGAACTTTCTTGCCTCTTTTAATGGGCAACTCTACTATCTTTTCTAAGTTGTGTACTTTTCTTTGTTGCTCAAAGTATCTTCAATTCTTTGTGACCTCACTTTGGCTTCAGCAGAGGAGTACTTTCTATGCCTTTCCATCCTGTCTTGGAGATGTACCAGTTCTTGAAACCCCCAGTGCTGCTAAAAGCCAAGGAAAGGGAATCATGTTCTCAGGGTATTTCTTACAATAGCAACCCTTCCTTTTTATTTATTGCACATTCCATATTCTACCTCTTCCCATTTTCTGAAACTGGCTTGCCCTGGATGCTCACTTTCCATTCTTAGAAAACATGAAGTAGAGATTGAATAAGGAATAACTCAAGATATACACTTTTTGTTTGTTTGTTTCTACCCTACATTTGACTCACTATTTTCAGGGCATGAGAAATAGAATCCTCAGTTCAGTGATCATCACTCTGGTTATATTCCTCTTAACATCTTTAATTTATTTTACAGGTTAAAAAAGTTTTTTTCTGAGCTGGAATTATGAATTTAACAATTCTTAGAGGAGTGTTGTCACTGGGAACATGTATTATAAGTTACACATAACAGATATGGCAGTTTAAAACACACTTTGATCATAAGCTGGGGCCTGATGGTATTTATAGTCTATTAGTGAGTTAGACTACACAGTAATTGTTGACTACAGTGTTGACTTTTGTACAGAGAAAGCATATTACCATTTAAACCCTAAACAGTGTTTTTGGCCTTGTATCTTGAGCAAAAAATGGGATGGCTCAAATAAATCAGTTTAGTTCTATTTGTTTTATGAGCTGTACAGCAGTTGAAGCCCAAGTTTAATGACTTATTTCACACATTTTCCCATAAGTCTTTCCTGGAAACCCAAGACATCCAGAGTTATGATGGGTTATCAGAAAAAGGGAGGACAAGGTTCATTATTCCTGAAATATTACTACTCATAGGAGAGCACACTAGTTGAGGATTTAACTATTTTGATGGTTACTTTGTGTTAAATGAGCTAACATATGGTTCAGGTCTTGTCACAAAAGAAAAACTATACCCTTGGTAAGAATTGAGATAAGAGTCTCTTAATTTTTGGTGCATTTAAATTTCCTTTATTATTATACTTAATAGTTGTTGTTTTTCTAAAACCTGGGATTGTTTAGGTTTGAATTCTGGTGTTTTGTTTTTGATTTATAGGGTTAATTTATTGTGGAATATGGATATGAAATTATGCATAGCTTGATTTTTTAAAATAAAGTTTTAATTTTAGAATAGGTTTACATTTACAGAAAAGTTGCAAAAGATAGTACATAGAGTTCTCATATGATTTTCTTCCAGTTTCTCCTGTTGTGACAACTTATATTACTGTGATATATTTGTTACAACTAAGAAACCAATATTCATACATTATTAACTAAACTCCACACGTTATCCAGATTTCCTTAGTTTTTTTCTTTAATGCCCCTTCTTAGTTCAAGCATCCAGTTCAGGATACCGTATTACATTTAGTCATCATCATGTTTCCTTAGTCTCCTCTGTTCTGTGACAGTCTTTTAGATATTCCTTGTTTTTCATGACCTTGACAGTTTTCAGGGGTGCTTGTCAACTGTTTTGTAGAGTGTTTCTTAATTGGGATTTGTCTGCTGTTTTTCTCATGGTTAGACTGGAGTTTTGGAGAGGAAGACCACGGAGGTGAAGTGTTCTCATCACCTCATATTAGGGGTACATACTATCATCATGTCTTATCACTGATAATGTTAATCTAGATCACTGCCCAATGTGGTGTTTGCCTGGTTTTTCCACTGTAAAGTTACTTTCTCCCTTTCCACTCTCCCCTCCTTCCTATACTGTACTCTTTGGAAGTAAGTCACTAGTAGAGCCTATACTCAGGAGTTAGATTCATAGTGTAGTTCAGAAAGGTGGAGTTGAGTCCTCCCCTTGGAGGGAGAGTTGTATGTAAATTAGTTGAAATCCTGTAAGGAGGATGGTCTCTTTCCCCCATTGATTTATCATGGCTTGATTTGGGTTTCTTTCATTGTTCTTTTTCCCTTATCTAATACAATCTGCCTGAGAAGATAAGGCATGCATATAAAAAACTGCCACATTTCATTGTATTTAAGATAGTCATTACTTGGAAGACATATCCTTTTGAGAACTGTATAAATATGAAAAAAGTATGGATGGAAATTGATATCATGCAATATCCTATGAAACATAATATGGTTATTGCGAGGGAAGTTCCACAAATTCCTTCAGAAACATCTTTTACTGACTATATAGTGAAGAAATTCTTTCTTAAAATTTGGATGAAATAATTTAGGATAATTTTGCACTGTTTCACAAGATTGAAACATCATCCCAAATTAAATCAGTTTGAAATTCCTTATTTGTATAATAGAATATAGTATTTAGATTTTGGTGTTATCTGTACTTTGTAATTCTATAAATTGTGTTTTGCACAAAGTAGATTGGATTATATTTTATTTATGAGATTATAATGGTACAAAAGGTTTTGTCTTTTCAGTATAAATTGTGCACAGTTCTTTGTTATTCCATTTTCCTTAATACCTTCCTACTTTCTTTCGTTTGACTCATTTTCTTATACATTGATTCTCTTTGTAGAGATTCATAGAATCATAAAATGTTAGAGTTGAACATCTTTAGAAATGATCTAAAGATCATTTAGATCCGTTTCTTATTTAATAAGGTGCATAAGAGACTTGGCACAGGTTATCAGCTAGCAAGAACAGAGTGAAATTGGAATGCGACTTTTGACTGTGAGTTCAGGATTCTTCCCTGTGTACAACAATGTTCCATTTTTATTTGACTTGGAAATTTCACTGTGAATCAGCATCCCATTGTTTTGAAAGAGTTTTTTTAATTATGTGTGAAAAGCTAGATTACTTTAGCTCTTCATTTGTCTTTGACTTTGGCCTGAGAAAATTTCCAATAGAGCCATTAAAATTTACCCTTTGTAACTTGTTTCCAGCATTTTTATCACTATGGAGGAAACAGGCTCAGTTGTGATTTGAATTCATTTATATATGAATATGAATATATATGTGTGTGTGTGTATATATATATATGTGTGTGTGTTTCTTAAATAGCCAAGAGAATTCTGATCCATCTCCTGTGTATTGAACACATCAGTACTTTTTTAAAATTTCTTGGATCAACTCTAAAAAATATTGTATTATTAATGTACCTTAAAATTAAAGGAGAGACAGTCTGAAAGTGTTTGAAAAAGTCTTGAGAGAATCTTTTCATCACACAGTGATTCTGCCTCATAAAAGAAATAGAAAGATTTCTCTTTCTGTAGATTTCATATATTATCACATATACAATGTATATTATTATATTTATATTCTTCACATGCAGAGGAAATTCTTTGTGGGTTTCAGAGATATAAAAAAATAACAAATAAAAATAACAGCATCTCTTGTTTTAGTAGCACACACATGGCTGTGATGGTTTTCATCTACACTGCCAAAACACAGTATCATACAGTTTTAGGATGGATCACTTTTGCACTTAGTAAATTGGACTTAAAATATTCAGATTCCAAAGGAACAAAAAGTAACTTCACATAATACAGTGTATATGTATTGTATAAGCTTGTTTTGACAGTATTGGTTACATTCATCACAACAAGGCCTTGGGAATTTGCAGATTTTTTTTTATCCCTCCCTTCTGTACACTGTTGCTTACAGTGAACTGTTCTGCATTAATTAATGAAGGCTCACTCTGCAGTAGTTGCCTTGTTTTCTTTTCTTTTCCAAATGGATGCATCACTTAGTTTGACAAAATTGGAATTTGGGGAAGTGAACTTTGTTTTCCATGCTGGAAATACCTTTCAGTGTCCTTGTTAATGTAGATCTCACTAATGTTTTACTACGAGTTTGCAACAATCCTTGCAAAGACAAAAGCAGAAGAGAAGCCTTGGAAAGCTTCCCAACAAACTGAGTACCTTATTCTTTCAGAAGTAACATGGCAAAGTTGACTGTTTGACTCTTAGCATTGATTCTCAAATGTATTCTCTAAATTGCCTCATTTATTCTCTAATGTGGACTCATAGATTTTTGTGTGACTAACGAACAGAATTTCATATACAACCCATCTTTCTCCAGGCCTCTGCAAAGAGTATAATGAAGTCATCCTCCTCATCATAACAATGTTTTTATATGGTTATTCCAGAGTAGTGGGGCTTTCATGTGCTTTTCACATGTGTTTGTGAGTTTATCACTTGCCATACAGTCATTCTTTTCTCTCCACTTGTGACTGGCTGCATGGCTTCAGCTCTCAGGCTAGTGAGCACTGGAAGCAGCTGGCCTGGAGTCCAGACTGCAGTGCTGCTATATCACTGGCTGCCTCCCTTATGGTCTGGTAACATGACCCTACTAATTTTCTACTGGATAAGTGTCAAAGTAATCTTCAGACAACCACAAGATGAAGTGTGGGCAGTGCTTTCCACCACTACTTGAATCAAATTGTGTTCACCATTCCTTTTAGAGATTTAGCTGAAATATGTATGTAAAAGTTTGAAAAAATTTGCTATTTTGGGGCAGTCTTTGGCCATACCCAAGTCTTAAGCTGAGTCTGAGGGCAATCTTAAAAGCACATTACTGTGCTATTTCAAAATCACTGTTCAACTGCAACCTGTTTCTGTGGATCAGACTTGTATACCTGACTATGCCTTTCTTCATGGTGAGTTCCATTAAATAGCTTGAAACCTTATCTTTTCCTGGACGTGTGTGAATTTCTAATGCATGTACCAGGGCCATTAAAGACCTTTGAAGCCTTAAGCAGTCTTATTTCCTTCCTTCCTTCCTTCCTTCCTTCCTTCCTTCCTTCCTTCCTTCCTTCCTTCCTCTCTCTCCCTCCTTCCCTCCCTCCTTCTCTTTTTCCTTTCTTTCTTTCTTTTTTTTTTCTTTCTTTTTTTTTTTTTGAGGGAGAGGTAGAGAGCGCATGTGGGGAGGGGCAAAGGGAGAAGGGGAGAGAGAATCCTAAGCAGATTTCACAATGAACATAGAGCCCCATGCGGGGCTTGATCTTGCAATTGTGAGATCATTACCTGAGCCAAAATCAAGAGTCAGACACTTAACCGGCTAAGCCTCTCAGGTGTCCCATGCAGTCTTATTTTTTGATGTTTCAGTGATCTCACAGCAAATATATCAAATGTACTCACAATTCAATATTAAATATAGTTTTTGATTTAGAAGAATTTGGATATTGTTTTATAAATGTGCTTTGAAATTATGTTCTCATTTAATTTATGTATGGTTGTGATTTCTTTGCCATCATTAGGTACCTTTTGGAATTCTTTAATAAGATCATCTACTGTATAAACTTTAAAAATATTATTAATTGTTTATAATACTACAATTTAAAGTTAATTGAGTCACCATAATACATTTGTGGACAATTAATAATTTTCATTTTGTAATTTTCTTTTTATATTTTGATATCAGTAATAGTTTTTCATAGAGTCTTGAAAAGATTCTGAGACCCAAAAACTCTATTCTGTAGTGCCCAGTAAATGAACACCCTGGAGTTTCTAGCTGCTTTGGATACTTTAACTTGAAGTGTTGCATGGATAGTCTTCCCTCCCCTTCCTCCCTTCCTGTGTTCCTTCTTTCCTTCCTAAACACTGAGCCCTAACTGTGTGTTTGCTACATTATAACATGGATCATTTTACATTGTGTGTGTGATTCCTTCACCTGTTTGGATATTGTATATAAAAGTGAGCGGCCTTTATATAGCAGCACTGAATCGGTATCAGTAAATCATAAAACGAAGTAGGGAAAAGTAGAGATTTCCTATAGTTTTCTTGCTCCTCTGTAAGGTGGGACGTAGCAAGGCTGAGACTTGCTATTATGTGGGGGTCAGAATGGAAGAAGCATCAAGTAACATCAAATTCCATTTGAAAAGCAAGGGCAGAGTTGAAGAGCAAAACAGAGGCCAATTATTGGCTGTCAGGAAAAAGAGCTCAATGAATTGGATACCAGAAGCAGAATCTAGGGTAAAAGCCAGAACTTGCTCCACATGTCTCTTTGTTAGATGTATTTCCTCTTTATGAATTGTCTGTTTTTGACCTTTGCTCATTTGTCTTTTGAGATTTTAGTCTTTTTCTTATCTGTTTGATCTCTTTATATAGTCAACATATTAAACTAGATCTGTCATATTTACTGCAAAAACTTTTTCTCAAAATTACTTTTTATTTTCGATTTTTAATGTCACATCTTTCTATTCCATTTAATTTATTTTTCTAGCTTCTAAGCTTAGAAAGGCCATCCCCTCTATCTTGCTAATAAATCGTTTTTTTTCTCCAAGTTTTATGATTCAGTCTTTAATTCTTTAACTCATATGGAATTTTCTTTAGTATATAATGTAAATAAAATGCTCCCATCATTTTTCCTCTAAATGTATAATTTGTGATTACAAAATCATTTATTAATTTATCACTTTCCTTATTCATTCTTCAATGAATAGGTGTGTCTTTTTACTTACGAATTTAATTCTTTTAGGCTAGCTATCCTGTTTTATTAACCCATTTAAATTAAGCAGGGGAGGAGCAGAGAGAGAGGGAGACGCAGAATCTGAAGCAGACTCCAGGCTCTGAGCCATCAGTGCAGAGCCTGACGCAGGGCTCCAACCCACAAACCTGAGATCATGACCTGAGCCAAAGTCAGATGTTTAACTCACTGAGCCACCCAGGTACCCCTAAACCCATTTTTATATCCATACTGTTTTCTTTTATCATTATAGTTTTAGGATGCTTAGTGTCTTTTTTAAGAAAGACTTATCTTACCTGTTTAATTTGTCAGATGAATTATTTTTCCAAGTTCTGAACAAGTTTACATTGAGATTTTGATTGAAATTGCATAAATGTGTAAATGACAAATTTCTCATCTTTTTTTTTCACAAAGGACATTGATTTACATATTCTAAAATTTCATTTTTTATTATTAAAGATCAGCCCCCACCTCCCCGATTATTTGATTAGTGAGATAAGTGAGATATTATATGTACTGATATTGGTGCATGAGGATGACACTTTGCCACAAATTACAAGTTTGTGGATAGTTTTAAAGCAGGGGTAACAAAGAGGCACTTAACTATAATAAATTCTTACTCAGGTATTTCTGTAGCCAAAAACTTAGCTCTTCTGTAGCTGTAACTATACAGAGTTGCACTTTCTGCATATTTAAGTGGATCATTTTAATACCACTTTATATGAACTTCTTTTACTTTGTGTAATTAATAATGATCTTTCATTTATTCATGGAACTAATATTGTTTGTGCCGGACTTTTTTTCTGGGCTCTGGGGTATAAAAAGTCAATGAAATAGGAAGAGTATCTGCTCCTGTGGAGATTGTATCCTAGTCAGGGACACAGATAATGAACAAATAAACAAATACTTACAGACCAGGCAGTGACAATGTGCTGTGAGGACGATGAAAGCCAGGTAAGAAGAGGAGTGTGATGACTGATGGCTGTTATTTGAGACATAGTGGTTAGGGAAGATGGTCAGGGTGGTCAGGGTCATCTAATAAGATGAGCACAGACACATTGGGAGGGATGGTCCCATATGGGCCATGAACATATGGAGTAGTGGTGAGGAATGTTCTAGACACAAAGGATGGGCAGTACAAAGGTGGAGGCTTTTCCTTCAGGAAGAAGCAAGGGGAAAAGAGCAGTTAAGTGTTGGAGAAATAGAATCAAAATAAAAATCTCCAAACCTAGGGATCCTCTCCATAAAGATAGTGGAGAGGGGCTCCTGGGTGGCTGAGCTGGTTAAGTGTCTGATTTCGGCTCAGGTCATGATCTCATGGTCCATGAGTTTGAGCTCTGCATGGGGCTCTGTGCTGACAGGTCAGATCCTGGAACCTGGATTCTGTGTCTCCCTCTCTCTCTGCCCCTCTCCTGCTCATGCTCTGTCTCTCTTTCTCTCTCAAAAATAAATAAACATTAGAAAAAAAGATACAGAGAAAGAAAAGTTTTATTATTGAATATGTATTAAACTAGAATGTGATATGTGTATATCATAGGCAATTTACTAGGAAATTGCAAAGATAGAAAGAAATCTCCTTTTTATATAGCCAAGCACATGCAACCCATTACATACATTTTTCCAGTTTTAAAATTTATTATCTATTTTCATTAAGGTATATTGGTATACAATATTATATTAGTTTCAGTTGGACATAACATAATATGATATTTGTATATATTGTAAAATGATCACCACCGTAAGTCTAGTTAAGATCCATCACTGTACATAGTTACAGAATTTTTTCTTGTGTTGAGAACTTTTAAGATCTACTCTCTTGGAACAAACTGGGTTTATGAGACGGGAGGTGAGTGGGGCGGTGGAGGAAATAGGTGAAGGGGATTAAGAGTATACTTATCATGATGAGCACTGAGTAATGTGTAGAATTGTTGATTCATATTGTACACCTGAAGCTGATATAACACTGTATGTTAACTATACTGGAATTATAATAAAAATAAATAAATAACTTAAAAAATCTAGTGTCTTAACAACTATCAAATATACAGGACAGTGCTATTAACTATAGTCACTATGTTGCACATTATATGCCATGACTTTTTTTTTTTAGAAATATTTTTAAAAATTATTTTAATGTTTATTTTAGAGAGAGAGTGTGAGCAAGGGAGGGGCAGAGAGACACAGAGCCCATCATGGAGCTCCAACCCACGAATTGTGAGATCATGACCTGAGCCGAAGTTGGATGTTTAACCGACTGAGCCATCCAGGTGCCCCCATCCCATGACTTGTTTCTTTTATAACTGGAATTTTATACCTTTTTATTCCCTTCACCCATTCCTCCCATCCCCCCCTTTAACCTCGGGGGAGATGAGATAGCCTTTCAGAGACATTCCTGGGTCACAAAACTAAAAAGAGGCTTATCTGATTTTCAAAAGGATTTATATGCATTTTCAAGAGAGTAAAAAGTCCTATAATTACAAGTTTTCTAAAGTAAATGCTCTAAGTAAAGGATGAGGGGGGGAATCTTTTCCCTTAATTTTCAACTGGGGAGAATTAAGCTGCTCGTTGTTAATTTTTATTTTATCCTTACATAGGTGGCGAGTTAGAGAGGGAATCAGACAATATGAAAATGACCAGATATTTAGATTTTTATTCAACTGAAATGGAGGCCCTGGAAAATTTTGAGCAGAGGAATGACATATTCCTTCGGGATTTTAGAAGGCAACCCTGTCTGCTTCATGGAGAGTTGAAGAGAACTTGGGTGGAGGTCTCAGTCCTTGAGAATGCTGCACGGGAAGTATTGGGAGACAGGAAGAGGGGAAGAGAGCACTGTTTCTGCCTATGACACAACATAGATTTTAGGGGACATTGTAGAAGGCTTTAGAGGTTAGGAGGGTGGAGGCTTCAGTGAGAGGAGTGCATGTACAGAGCTCACAAATGACTGAGGTCATTTAAAATCCACATTTCTTTCTTTACATCTACCTTCTCTTCCATTTTTTCCTGCAAAGAGCTTGAGGTCAGAGACTGTATCTAATGTTTTTGAATGAAAGGTTAACCTCCAAATTGTGTTTCATTAACATCTGAGGGAATAAATCAGTGTGTCAACTGGTTTGTCTCTTTTTCCTTTTCTCTGTCACATATTTCTTGAGCATCTGCTATGTACTAGATACTGGGATAAAATGAATGAGAAGCTTTCTCTGACCTCAGGAAGCTTAGTGTCTACTTGGGGAGATGGTTGAGTGTATCGACAATTTCAGTGTGAGGTGATAAATTCTATGATAGCTATATGCACTAACTTGCTCAGATAAAGTTTATATGCAGTTACATAGTTGTATCTCACATATAAGGGTTCTATTTTACAAAGAATGTAAATTCAGGCTGCATTTGGCTTTGCCTTAGTATACTGGTATTACTTTAAGAACAAAAGGCTTATATTTTCCTCTCTCCCTTCTTCTTCTTCTTCTTTTTTTCTTTTTTTTCTGTACATGGTTTACTGTCTGACTCTACTCTAGACAAAAATCTCATGAGGTGGACTTAATGTTGTAAAAGAGGTTCATTGTCAGGATCTGATGCTAAGGCAGGTAAAATCTGTGTACTTCCTTCATTCAGCAGATGTTAGAGAGACTGCCCTGTGCCAGCTACTGTTCTAGGAATTCAGCAGTGAATAAAACTAAAAAGTTCCTGCCCTCATGAAACTTGCACTCCAGTGATAGTTTTGGCCGCTTTTCCTCACCTGTGGTGACACCTTTAAGGTGGGGTAGTAGCAGTGTAGCTATAACCCAGTTGTCAGATGACTAATAAGCAGAAATGACAACTTTGCCTTAAACCAGTGGTGCTTCCCTGCTTTCCTTTTAATTCATTTACTGGGCCTCAAGCTTATTGTTTATTGCCTTTTGAAATCATTCCTCCAATAAACGTGAAAGAGAATGAGTGGCTGTATGCCGAGTTTGTCGTACGTTGTTGAGTAGAATGAATGTGGGTTTTACTTCAGAGCTGTTGCCAGAAAGGAACAGTAATTACATATGAAATTACAATAGGAATTGGGTTTAAAACTTAATAGAAAAAGAAGCCCTCATGTCTGAGCACTAATTACAAACAAAAGTTAAGTAAGGAGAAGAAGGGAGAGAAGTCCTTCAAAAAGCTAGGAATGTTTCAATGTGCAACAAAGAGGAATGCTTTATTGTCAGTTTGTGGAAAATGGAGCAGATTCCTATAGCAATACATCAGAACAATAGCCCTAATGTCACGCTGCTCCAGAAGTTATCTGTATACAATCTGTATACCCATCTACTCCTCTGTAATTGTTGAGATTGCTTTCTGATTTGACAGGTATTTAGGAGACTGAAGATTCAGGGAATGCAGGTTTAGATAGAAAATACTAATACTTTTAAATCTGGGAGGCAGCTACAAGGCTCTGCCATATATTAACTGAATGGACTTGGTAAATCGTGACCTTTCTGTACCTCAAGTTCCTTATCAGATTTTCTACAAGGGGGTGACTCAGGTGCTTTCTAGGATCCCTTATAGTTTTCAGCTTTAAATTTACGTGGCTTCATTTGGGTTTTGGTGTAAATATAGTTGAGCTCTTGGGGGTGTGTATATTAGCAGCTATTTCTTTATTGGGATGGACTTACATACAAACACACACAGGCAGGGGTGCCTGGATGGCTCAGTCTGTTAAGCATCTGATTTTGGCTCAGTTCACGATCTCACTGCTTGTGGGTTTCAGTCCTGCATCGGGTTCTGTGCTGACAGCTCAGGACCTGGAACCTGCTTTGGATTCTGTGTCTCCCTCTCTCTCTGCCCTTCCTCCCACTCATGCTTTCTCTCTCAAAAATAAATAAACATTAAAAAAATTAAAAACACACACACACAGACAAACACACATAGACATATAGCACCCCTTAAGTTTTTTGGTTAATATATTTAATTCAGCAAATAATATGGAATGTTTTCCAGACTTAGAATAGATTTAAGTTGGATATGGCTAAAATGTGTATCTTGTCAAAATATCCTGTTTTACTTAAGGAAAAATGACACAGCTATTTATTAAGCACCTATGCTAGATGTACCATTTATGACATTCTTAATATGTGTTAGAAACTGTGATAGTTATTTATGGACCATATATTAATTTAATACTAATGACAACTTTACAAGGTAGATACTATTATTGCCAAGTTACAAATGAGGAAATTGAGATAGAGTTAAGGTAACTTACCCAAAGCTACTCAGCTTTTAAGTAACAAACAGTATTCAAATTTAAGTCTGACTTATTCCAAAGTTGTGGCTCTTTTATTCTTTTAGGTTCTAGGAACATATTAAAAAACATCAAATGCCTATCTGGAAGGAGTTTCATATTAGTAGGGGAGACAAAAAAGGCTAATGTATGGTTCAGTAGGAAAATGTCATTGAAATGTCAAAATTATAAAAGTGTCTTGAGGAGATTGTTCTCAGCTAGGCAAAAAGCTTAGAGGTAAGAAAGAATGTGTTGGAGAAGGAGGTACAAGAAATCCAGGTCATTCTGAATGCCTAATACTTTGTAGATGTAGAAGTCTAAACTTCCAGAAAAGAATTTCTTTGGAGAATTCCATTTATCAGAGAGGTGGTATGGCTAGGGGTGATTCAGTTCTGTCCACTCCAAGCTGTTGTGGGAAGTGATGTCTAAGGAGTACATCATGATGACACAAAGAGAAACTTCCACTGTTTATTCATTTGTTCATTCACTTATTCAGTATCTTTTCATTACATATCCAATACATTATATATTTCAATGCATATTCATTTAATACATTGCTTACCATAACTTTAATGTTACAAAATATAAGTACAACAAAATATAAGATTTAATTCCTGCTCTCATCTTAGTTTAATGGGGAAGGCAGAAAAATAAGCAATTATACAATGTGGTAATTGCAACAGTAGAAGAATAACCACAACAAGAACAGTAATTTTATTCCCATTTACTGAACAGACCCAAGGAACCCAACATCGTGTTTAGCTGTTTACATATATTACCTTATTTCATTTTGGCAATGGCTCTGCAAGGCAAGTAGTGCTATCCTCGTTTTACATACTTGGAAGCTGACACTTGGAGAGGATAAGTGACCTGACACTTGGAGAGGATGAGTGACCTGCACAAGGTCATAGAGATACTGAATGTAAACAGGCTGCAGTGGAAGCATACAAGAGGGGCATGTAACTAGCAAGAAGACCTCCTGGAGTTATGGATGTCTTCCTTGGAACCTAAAGAACAAGTACTAGCAGACATTGTTCTAGAGAAAAAAAATGGAGGTGAGGTGATGAAGATAGTGGAGGATGGAATGGAAACGGAGCTGTGTTGACCTGGAAGCAGAGGAGACCTCGATTCATTTAAGAACCTACATACAAATGATAAGTGTGGCTGGAGGATGAGGGACACACAGATGACCAGCAAGAGATGAGCCTGGAGAGACGAGTGGGTGACTGCTCATGAAGGACCTGGCGAGGCGTGTGAAGCAGCTGGAGTTGTGAGAGGTCTCAAATTACCTAACACTCTGGAATCCTTCTTGATACAGATTTGAGGATGGTTCCATCACCAGTTCCCCCAGGGCATGGGCAACTCCATTGGACTGCTATCTGTCCTTTAGGCCATTTTACTTCTCTTGGGATTTTGTCCTTTTGTGGATTTTTTGTTTGTTTTTTGTTGCTCTTATAGAACTGCCTATAACTCTACAGATGATAGGAACTAAATGCCTTTGCCTTTCTCCCACCGGAAGGGCTCCAATTTGCCAGCCCTAGCATATGCCATCTTGGTCTCTAGCCCAGAAATGTATGAATTCCAGAAGCCTTGAGCAGAGAATGTAATTCTGGATCTTTCATAATTACCCAGACTTTAGGTGACATCACCCCGAGAGCCTGTAGCCTCCCCCATCCATCAGAGATAAGGATACTCTCAGAAAGGCAGTCTTTCAAGGCTTCTGGTGACTCCCAAGAGTGTCTACCCATCCACCATGGTTCTGTTTAGACTGATTCTCTAGGTAATATTACAGCCAACCAAAGTTTTTGATCAGAGCTTGGTGGGAAAGCATGGTCTCTGGAGCTACATCAGCCTTTTTAAAAATTTCTCTTCTCCCTCAAAACTAGCTGTATAATTGTAAATTTCTTAACCTCTTGTTCTCTACTTTCTTCATATCTATAAATGGGTGTAATAACAATACTTACCTCATGGAGTTGTTGCAAAGGTTAAATGTAAATTGCTTACAATAGTTCCTGACACAGAGTAAGTGCTCAATAAATACAGGTTGTTAACTATTGTTAACTCTCCTTTCCCATATTTACATCACTGTACTACTCTGTGCTTCCTTTTTGTGATTTGGTTTTCACTGTTTCTCTCTCTTCCAACCCCTTTCCTCAGAACTTTCTTGGGCCCCTCTCCCATATTTAAGACACTCCTTTCACATATACTTCTATTAAGAAGTATCTATCATACAAAGAACAGATTGGGGGTTGTCAGTAGTGGGGTGGTGGATGGTGGACAAATTGGGTGAAGGGAATCAAAAGGTACAAACTTCCAGTTATAAAATAATTAAGTCATGGGGATGTAATATATAGTATAGTGAATATAGTTAATAATACTGTATTGCATATTTGAAAGCTGCTAAGAGAGTAAATCTTAACAGTCCTCATCACAAGAAAAAGATTTTTTTTTGGTAACTGTGTATGGTGATGGATGTTAACTAGACTTAGAGTGGTGATCATTTTGCAATATATACAAATATCAAATCATTATGTTGTGTATCTGAAACTAATATAATGTTATACATCAATTACACCTTAATTAAAAAAATATTTTAGTATCTGTGTTTGTATTAGTTTCTTAGAGTTGCTGTAACAAACTACCACAACCTCAGTGGCTTAAAATACTGCAAATTTATTCTCACGGAGTTCTGTAGTCCAGAAGTCCAAAAATCAAGGTTTCATCAGGACCATACTCCCTATAGAGTCTCTTGGGAAGAATCTATTTCTTGTTTTTATAGCTTCTCGTAGTTCCAGGCATTCTTGACTTGTGGCCATGTCAGTCTAGTTTCTGCCTTAGTCTTCACATCACCTTCTCCACCATGTGTCTGTGTCAAAACTCTCTGCCTCTCTTTTAGAAAGACACATGTGATTGCATTTAGACTCCACAAGAACAATTCAGGATACATTCATTCTATCAAGATCTTTAATGTAATCACATTATTTACCATAAAAGGTAATATTCATTCTTTTGCCATGTAATGTATATTCACAGATTCTGGGGATTTGGACATGAACATATCTTTTTTTGGGTCACGATT
Organism: Neofelis nebulosa; assembly: GCF_028018385.1. Lineage (NCBI taxonomy): Eukaryota > Metazoa > Chordata > Mammalia > Carnivora > Felidae > Neofelis > Neofelis nebulosa. Next base: position 33,245,359 of record NC_080794.1, on the reverse strand, counting down.
TAGTCTACTATAATGTTCCTGAGGAATAGTGTTCCACAGTTTTTCTTCATTGCAATGTCCTTGACTGATTTTGGTATTAGGGTAATGCAGACCTTGTAGAATGATTTGGGAAGATTTTTTTCTCCTATTTGCTTAAAGATTATGTGTAAAGTGGTATTATTTTTTACTTAAATTTTTGATGGAATTCGCCAGTGAAGCTATCTAGGTTTGATGTTTTGTTTGTGGGTAGATTTTTAATTCCAAATTCGATTTCTTTACTAGATATGGAGCTATGCAGGTTATCAATTTCTTCTTAGGTGAGCTTGGTAGTTTGGGTCATTCTCTCACCTGTTTTGTTTTAAATTGTGATTAGTTTTTTTACATTGTTTTTTCTCCCCCTAGTTTCTTGAGGTGCAAGCCTTGGTAATTTCTTTCAGATCTTTCTGATTTTCTGATATAGACATTTAGTGTTATAAATATCTCTCTAAACATTGTTTCAGTTATACCTGCAAATTTTGATAGGCTGTGTTTTCATTATTATTCTGTTCAAAATATTTTAAAATTACCCTATTTGATTTCTTCCTTGATCTAAGGGCTATTTGGATGTGTGATATTTGGTTTCCAAATATTTTTTAACTAGTTCTTTCTGTAATTAATTTCTGATTTTGTTTATTGTGGCTGAAGAAGATACTGTGTATTATTTGATTTCTTTTAAGTTTATTTGAATGTTTTTATAGCCTAGAATATTATTTATCTAGGTAAATATTCAACTGCACTTAGAAAGAAAGTGAATTCTGCTATTGTTCTGTGCAGGGTTCTGTAAATGTCATTTAGAGAATCAATACTCAAGTCTTCTTTCTATATCCTTAATTATTTTTCAGTCTACTAGTTTTTAATGTTATTAAGATAGTGGTATTACATATTAAATAATAATTGTGAATTTTTTTTTGTCCCATCAGGTCTATCCCATCAGTTTTGCTTCACATAGTTGGAGCTCAGTTATTGCATGTATAAACATTCAGTATAATTATTCCTCTTGATGAATTGCACTTTATTATCAATTAAGTGACATTTCTTGTAAATTATTTTCTTCTGAAATCTACTTTGGTATTAAGTCATATCTACTAATAGATATTAATAGTAACTCTAACTTTCTTTTGATTATTATTAATATGGCATATTTTCCCCAGTCTTTTTCTTTTATCTGTTTATATTTATAGTTGGTTTCTTACATGTAGCAAATATTTGGATTTTGATCTTTTTTATCCAATCTGACAAGCTCTTTCTTAGTGTCTTTAGAACATTTATATTCAATGGAATTATTGACAGAGTTGGGTTTAAATGTAACATCTTGTTTGTTTTCTCTTTTTCTCTTCTGCAATTTGTTCCTTTTTTCCTTCTTTGGAATTAATTGACTATATTTTCAATACATATTTCATCTCCTTTTTTGGCTTCTTATGAATTTTTATTTATATTATAGCAATATTTTAGGGTGTTTAGTATATGTTGTCAGTTTATTACACTTTACCTTCTTTTCATGTCACAACCTTACAACTGCACACTTCCATTTCTCATTTCCCAGCCTTTGTACTATTGTGGTTATATATCTAGGCACTTGTTACAAATCACACGTTTGTAATTGTTTCTTTTTTGTTTTGAAAAGTCAGTTGTTTTTGTGTTCATTTGAAAATTGAGAAAAATTATTTATATTTACCTACATACCATTTTATTCCTTTGTTTAGATCTTGGCTTCCATCTTGTATTACTTTCCATTTTCAGGGAGGACTCCCTTTAAATAACATTTTTAGTAACATACATCCATTGGTGATGAATTCTTTTAGCCTTTGTATGTCTGAAAGCATCTTCGTTTTGCTTTTGTTTTTTTCTTTCAGCATCTTGAAGATGTTACTCCACTGTCTTCTTTAACTTCAGATACCTTTTCATCCACTTCAGTCACTCACCCCTAGGACCACACCTTGAGCCTTGTCATTTATTTGTGTATTGGTCAAATTTTATTAAGCATTCTTTATTTGCCAGACATTTTGCTATATTGAGATATGGCAATAAACAAGATGTACAAGGTCACTGTTCTCCTGGAACTTACAGACATAATATAGAAATAAATATATATTTATAGAATATAAAACAATAAATGTTAGTATGGTGAGCGCTACCAAAGGTGAAACACAGCATATTATGATATTACATGATGGATTCAGATGGCTCTGGGCATCTTGTTAAGAATGCAACTTCTTTTTTAAAAAAAAAAATTTTTTTACATTTATTTATTTTTGAGAAACAGAGTGAGACAAAACGTGAGTGGGGGAGGGGCAGAGAGAAAAGGAGATACAGAATCTGAAGCAGGCTCCAGGCTTTGAGCAAGCCGTCAGCACAGATCCTGATGCTGGGCTCGAGCCCACGAACTGTGAGATCGTGACCTGAGCCGAAGTCGGACGCTCAACCAACTGAGCCACCCAGACACCCCAAGGATATAACTTCTAATATGAGACTTAAGAAATGAGTAGGAGTTATCAAAGTAAAGTGGATGAGGAGTGGGAAGGCAGTGCATATGGTAGAGAAGAATTAGCTTTTTTAATTTTTTTTTTTTTTTCAACGTTTTTTATTTATTTTTGGGACAGAGAGAGACAGAGCATGAACGGGGAAGGGGCAGAGAGAGAGGGAGACACAGAATCGGAAACAGGCTCCAGGCTCCGAGCCATCAGCCCAGAGCCTGACGTGGGGCTCGAACTCACGGACCGCGAGATCGTGACCTGGCTGAAGTCGGACGCTTAACCGACTGCGCCACCCAGGCGCCCCAAGAATTAGCTTTTTTAAAGGCCCAGAAAAAAAAAATAAATAAAAAAAAATAAAGGCCCAGAGACAAAAGCAAATATAGTATATTCAAGAATGAGGATTACAGGGAAGATGGGAGCACAGAAAGAGAGAGTGTATGTTGTAGAGGGAGTAAGAGGATGGAGTATTGAGGGAGAGGAAATGGAAACGTAAGGGGGTGGGATCATACAGATCAGGCTGTCAGGGCATCAGGACATGCTAAGAATTTTGACTTCTTTTTGAAGAGTAACCAGAAGGCATTATAGGGGTTTAAGCAGGAGAATGGCATGACTAGATTGCATTTTAAAGACATCTCTAGCTATGGAGAATGGATTTAGTGTGGAGTTGATTGGGTTGAAGAGGCAGGATGGGTAATGTTGAAAGACTAATTAAGAAACCACTGTGTTGGTCCAGGAACAGGATCATGGTGGCTTGGGTTGTATTGATGGGTGGATTATACAGCTCTTTAGGACTAGAACCTAAGGAAATTTAGATTGGATGTGTGGGCTGGGGGGGGGAGGATAGAGTCAAGATGTTGCCCAAATTTCTAATTAAGTGAGTAGTAGTGCCATTTACTGGAGTAGGAACACTGGAGAGGAATATATTTTGGGGGAAAGATTTAGTTTGGGATAATGGGGTTGAATGGCTTAGGAGACAGTGTTTCAATCTCTGGTAAGGCTCCTATTTGACCAACTCTTTTTTGAACCATGTAGGATCATTTTCATTCTTATTTGTTTGTTTGTTTGTTTCTAGAGAAAAGTAACACTTTCAATCCTGTCTCTCTCTCTCTCTCTCTTTTTTTTTTTAATTTTTTTTTTACCGTTTATTTATTTTTGAGACAGAGAGAGACAGAGCATGAACGGGGGAGGGTCAGAGAGAGGGAGACACAGAATCCGAAACAGGCTCCAGGCTCTGAGTGGTCAGCACAGAGCCTGACGCAGGGCTTGAACTCACAGACTGCGAGATCATGACCTGAGCCGAAGTCGGCTGCTTAACCGACTGAGCCACCCAGGCGCCCCTCTCTCTCTTTTTTTAAAGTTTATTTATTTGGGGCTCCGCCGGTTGAGTGTCTGACTTTGGCTCAGGTCATGATCTCGCACTCCATGAACTCAAGCCTCACATCAGGCTCTGTGCTGACAGGTCAGAGCCTGGCCTGCTTCAGATTCTGTGTCTCTTTCTGTCTCTACCCCTCCACCTTGCATGCTCTGTCTCTGTCTCAAAAATAAATAAACATTAAAAAAATTTAAAGTTTATTTATTTTGAGAGAGAGAGAGAGAGAGAATTATGATGGAATTATGATGCCTCTAGCTCTGCATTTCAGAAGTAGCCATTCTTTTTTCTTTTTTTTAATTGGTCTTCTTGGGGTACCTGAATGGCTCCGTTGATTGAGCGTTCAACTCTTGATTTCGGTTGAGGTCATGATCCCAGGGCCGTAGAATTGAGCCCCATGTCAGGCTCTGTGCTGAATGTGGAGCCTGCTTAAGATTCTCTCCCCCTCTCTGTCTGTCCCCTCACCCATTTGCACTCTCTCTCTCTCTAAAAAAAAAAAACAAAAAAAAAAAAACAACCAGTATTTAAAATAAATAAATAAACCTTCCTTCCTTCCCTCCCTCCCTCCCTCCCTCCCTTCCTTCCTTCCTTCCTTCCTTCTTTCCTTCAGCTCTGCACCCAACACGAGGCTTGAACCACAACACTGACATCAAGAGTTTAATGTTTTACCAACTGGGCCAGCCAGGTGCCCCCTAAAGTAGCAATCCTTAACCACAACCAGATCCTGTATTTGTATTTAACTGGAAAGGATCTTGAGAGGTCATCTAGTCCAATTCAATCCTCATTATTTACAGACATGAAAATAGAGACTAAGAGAGTTGAAATGATGCTGCCTTGATTACTTGGCTGGTAAATTTATATCTAATACTATAGTCCAGTTTTTCAGACTACTAATTTAGCACCTTTTTTAGGAAATAATTGCTCCTTGAGCTTAATTGAGTAATTGAGAATTGTGTGATTATGTGGCTAAAACAACAGATGAAGGACATTACATTTTTGGTTATGTTTGTAATGTTTCAGAATACAAGGTCCATGGAGCAGGGAGCCAAGTAACATTGCAATATGAGAATGGAATATGAAGGACTTGGGCAAGGGGTTTGGCTATGTAAACCAAGAGAATATAATATGCTTCTCTCATCTAAAATAATTTTCATGGAGAGATATCAGTGTGACACTTTATCATGTAAGTTTTGGTGTGTTGGTAATTCTCTTAGTTGATAACTCTTTTGCTTCTAACTAGTGAGAGAGAGAGTGAGCGAGATGTCTTTTTCTTAGTATAGTTTTTTTTTTCTCTTTTAAGTTCTAAACAAAAAAATCAAGTGCTTTCAAATTGCTAGGTTTACTTACTTAGAGAGGACATGTGCAGTTGTTTTTCTCAGGAGAATAGTCTGGTAGATTATTCTCTTATTGGTTCAAGAAGGGGGAGGAGGATTCTGGATTGTGTAGACTATTCACTTCATCAGTAAGGCCTTGACATGGGGGGAAAACCCCTGCACACTTGATCAGAACCTGGACATTTTTATACTTTTTCTTGATGTTGTCTTTGATTTCTCTGTTTCTAGCTAACTATATACAACACAAATAAATGCCTGCTATTTCTTACAATGGGGAATCAGTAATCTGTTCTCATTCTCTTCCTTAAGATTATTAAGAAAATACAACTCCTGGGATTAAAACATTTTTTTAAAGGGAATATCACTTACTGGTTGATAACATTGCACCACCACTATTATATTCAAATAGTAATTTCAGTTATTACTGTTGAGTCCTTTATAATAAAGATGTTTAAATATATAAGAATATGGAAGAAAGATGGGTACAAGCCAGATCATTTTATTTTTACTCTATTTTAATGAAAACAAATGAGATAAAATAAAGGGGTAAATTTTGATACTTTTAGGATTTTTATCTAAAAGGAGGGGCTAAACTTCTAATTATAATTTAATAAATACTTGAAAAACACAAAGCAAAAGCCAATTCATAGGTAATTGATATATGATCATTCTATCCCTACAAGGATAAAAACAAATGTTATCATAATCAAGTTTCAGAAGGAGTATGTTATTTGAGATTTTCAGGAATAAAGATACTGTCCCTAATTATTCTGTTTTGACTGAAACTACTTTAGTAATTAATTCATTTCCCCAGATACTTGGCCATTTATTGTTTTATATTACAATGTTAATATTTCTCTTTACAACTACAATTATTATAGTTGTGCTCTTGGAAAAAACCTATTAAAATATGTTCTTAATTAATTTACATGTCCATAATTCTATTACTAAGGCCCATTTTAAAAATAATTTGTTCATTTATATATTTTTAATTCATTAATTGTATATAAATGATTTCCCTTTTAGTGTTTGTTAGTTAATAGAAAAATATTTTAAATAGTAAAAGTACCCCCAACTTATAAAGGTAAACTTTTGGAATTAGGTAAGAGCATTTAATTCACCATGTTAACCTAGGGTGGCAACTGTTAATTTCTGATAATTTTTGATAGACAGAGAGACAGAGCACAAGTGGGTGAGGGGCAGAGAGAGCCAAAGACAGAATCTGAAGCAGGCTCCTGGCTCCGAGCTGTCAGTGCGGAGCCTGATGTGGGGCTCGAACTCACAAACCGCGAGATCATGACCTGAGCCAAAGTCGGTCGCTCAACCGAGTGAGCCACCCAGGAGCCCCTTCAGATTCTTATTTAAGTATAATACAATTAGTGATTGGCTCCTGTCTTCCTCCTAGCGCTTGTTCTCAAAATAATAGAGTAAATTTCTGTAGGAGATGTGGGGGGGAAAGGAGAAAGTTTTGGTGGGGAAACTTTTTCTGTGGGAACAGGTAGATGAAAGGTGGACCCTGAGCTCAGTCTCCTAGGAATGGGATAACAGAACTAGGGCCAACTAATGGAGTTTTTGTGTGATCATCACTGCTTTTCTGATTCTAGCCAGCCCCAGGACTCACAAAAATCCTCATCTGTACTGACGTCTGAAGAGGACAGCTGTCAGTCGATGGTGCTATGCTACATTCAGGGATAGGTGAATTTGAATTCCCCAGATCCCCAATTCATTGGCAAGTTTTGCCCTACTCCTTTGATTAATTTAGAAATAATAAGACCCTGTACCTAACAAGGCTGAATATTTTGGATCCTACTTATTTTGTTTACTTTAAGTAAAAACAATATTTATATGAGAAAAATATCTACAAGCACTGTAAGAGTTGAAAGGAAAAAGAATCTCTTGAGAAAGCAGTGGGATTTCTTAGCAGTAATATGAGTTTTTTTGAATTTTTATAAAGCAAAGGGGCCAACACTTAATAAATTTGTTTAAGGCAGGGACACTATTCAATGGTGTCAAACAATATGACATATTTAATTACAACCCTGTACTTTTTAAAAAATGTTTGTTCATTTTTGAGAGTATGTGAGTGGGGGAGGGGCAAAAAGGGGACAGAGCATCCTAAGCAGACTGTGCTGACATCAGCGAGTCCGGTGCAGGGCTCAAACTCAGGGACTGCAAGATCATGACCTGAGCCGAAGTCAGATGCTCAGCCAACTGAGCCACCCAGGTGCCCCAACCATGTACTTTTTAATACTTCCTGTGCTGGCATATTATTACCTCCAGGAGTATTCTGGAATATAGAAAGTTATTTGGGCCTTGGACTCTGAGTGGATTTCTAGGGCAGTTGTGTATTGAACAGATTTCCTCACTCTTAGGGGTGGGGACTCCTGCAAGAGTTGTCTAGCTATATTGTGTGGGCCTAGTCATTCCTATTTCCTACTTAGGCTTTTGCTTGAAGTAAAGTTAGTAGATCTTTTAGGAATCCTCCAAAAGATGGATGGTACCTACAAAGAGTCAAGTAGAATAGGACTCCGCTATGACCACTAGTGATATACAATAATTTTCTTAAAGCTTATGAAGTAAAACCACCTGGTTTCTGTGCATTTATCTTAGATAAATGAAAAATGACCCTGCACTTGGTGAAAGTGATAAGAAATGAATACTCAGTTTCAAAATCAAGTTGACAGTCTTGATAACTTAGAGAATCTAGAAAAAAATGCACAGTTTTTCCTATTCATTAAAAATTTTTAGCCTGGTGTATCATGAATGTGCTGTTTAGCTAATGAAATTGTTCTTTGTTTCAAAACTTTCTTATAACTTTCTATTATTACAAAGTCACACTAATTCCTTCTTTAATTTTATATATTCCCTATATAGTTCATGGGAAATATATTAAGAGTTACATTTGGAAGTCAGAGACTAATTTTCCTAGGTGAACTTGTATACTTTTCTTGTACATGCAAATGATTTTTAAGGAGGCATCAGAACCTTGTTAATTCAAGTGTGGTTTGTGGACCAGCAGCATTGACATCACTTGGGAGCTTGTTAGAAATGCAGAATCTCACCATCCCAGTCCTACTGAATCAGAAACTGGAGATGTGGCTTAGTAGTATTTACTTTAACAAGCCCTCTGGGTGATTCCCATGCACGTGAAAGTGTGAGAATCTCTGCTTTAAGAAAGAGGTATCTTTCGTTGTACCTTTCCAGCTGCCAACACTGATGTTCTTCCCAGGAATATTGCTGCTGTGACCTGGGATGTGCAAACTTGAGTCCTTAACTAGTTAGAAAGTGTATATGACCAATATCCTTTTTCCTTGCTTATCTGTGCGCCCATAACAATTCTCCAGTGTTATCGGAATGATAAAATACAGAAGTTTGTATTAGGTTGAGAATCTTGCAATGAGAAGAGAGAGCATCTTAAGTGCTGATGATTATGGTAATTCCCCCTCACCCCCTCAGGAGTAATTCACATTTTACCTCGTGTCTGGTGAGGAAGTTTGACTCTGGCCACAGTTGCTTTTAGCTGATTATATACAACAGGTGCTTTTTGATCTTGAAAAAAAAATGGAGAAAATTCCATTAATCATTAGAATAAAAACAACAGAATTTCTTTTGGAGAAATGGAGTAGTATTTCAGGTGTTTATGTAGAGGGAAATCAGGGAAGAAGAAGAGATAAAGAAAGCCATTTGGTGAAAATGATTTTTTTAATGGCAAAAATGACAGCAGTCCACACACTCTTGGATTTTTAATACCCAAATTATAAAATAAAACTCTGTTAGGCATCCCAGTGGTTTTCTTCTATTCATTACCTCCACAGTGGCAATTTCCTTATGCATCTATTAGATTACAAAGGAATTAATCATTACAGTCCAGAGAAAGATTCTTCTCAGTTCCTAAAATCTACTTTTCATTTCACAAAAGGAATTTTCTTCTTTTAAAAAGATTTCTTATTTGGGGTGCCTATGTGGCTAAGTCGGTTAAGCCTCCCCAACTCTTGGTTTCAGCTCAGGTCATGATCTCCTGGTTTGTGAGATTCAGCCCAGTATTGAGCCGCATTGCGCTACATGCTGTCAGATTGGGATAGTCTCTCTCCCTCTGTCTCTGCCACACCTCCCCTGCTTGAGCATGCATGCAGGCAGGCTCTCTCTCTCTCTCTCTCTCTCTTAAAATATATAAACATTAAAAAAAAAGGTTTCTTTTCTAAATTCTAGGAATAAGCCAGATGAATTGCTAGAATTAACTTTACCTTATTTTAATCTCTTTCCCCACAAACTAGTTATTTAGTGTTTCCTTTTAAATAAATTTTGAAATATACTATTGTTTCCATTTTAAAATGCTTAAAAATACAGGATTTTATTACTTACAATGAATCTAAATTTCCCAATGTGCTTCCTTTCCTTTAGAGATATTTTCACACCTACTCTATCTAGAAAAAGCAACTTTTAGACAATGCTTATAATTTAAAGAAACAAACAAGTACTTTAACAAATTTCCAAATAGGTTCAACTGGTCTTCAAATTATCACTTTCTTGACACATTTTTCATAAGATAAGACAAAGTGTTTCAAGTAGTTAAGATAAGAGTTGCTGCACGTTGCTATTGCCATAACAGAAGTTTTAGAATGGTCTTTTCTGTGGCCTTGACAGCTGAATGAAATAACAGGCTTGACAGACTTCACTGATATTGGAAAACAATAAAACCAATATATCCTACAGCTGAAACATTAAATTAAATTTCCATCATGTTATCTTTGCTGGCTATTCATTTGCTGGTTAAGAATCTCTTGGCATTTCTTTGAAACAATATCTGATAACTGTTCTCTAGACTAACATTAATTTTCCTTTTCTTACTTTTTTTTAATAGCCAGACTTACAGCACAGTGCTTTTAACTTTCCCCATTTGGCCACCCATACATGTTTTTCAATATCCAAAATAAGAAAAGTGCTTTTTAAGAAACGTATGCAGTACTTAAACATTAAAAGAGAGATTTTACATCTTAATGTTAATCAATGAGTAGACAGATCCAGGAAATGTATAAGCACTATTAGATTATGCATTTTCAAACGGGTCTGGATAAAGTCAGGCTAGAATATTCTGTTTTTATAGGTTAAGTAAGTTAAATCATCTCCTTTGATCCCAGGGTCTTCTCTTTTTCAGTTTTCCATGCTGCCACTATGGTTATCATCCAAACATATTGCTTCATTTCTCTGCTTTGAAAGTGTTGTTGGTTCCCCATGGCTAGCAGGATAATCTTGTTATCATAGGATGCAAATCTCTTCACAAGTTAGTCCTAATCTTCCAACATCATTTTCAGTTTCTTCTATTCATTTCTTCTATGTTCCAACGGGTGCAACTTGTTGCTGGTCTTGGAACATTCCACGTCCTGGGATACCCATGTGTTTGTTTCATGCTTTATGATCTTTAAGTAAATTCCTCATTAGGGCCCTGGACACCCCCATTATGGCCTGTAATTAACTGAGGGTGATCCCGGTTCTTTTGTAAGTCAAAGTCTCTATTCCTCAAGGCTGTTCCTAGAAACATGGTGTCCCTTGGCAACACGAGGAGTGCATAATGTCCATAAATCTCCTGCCTAAGGTCCTTTCATTTAGAAATTGTTTGCTGTGCTTTGTATAAAAGAATGGGCAATAACTCTCTCCTCAGAATAGAACATGAGGCAATGGAATTGTGATTTGAAAGCCCTGTGGGCCAATAAGTTTTACTCTGCTAAAAGCAATAAGAATGCTCATAATACCTCTCTCTGTCCCCCTTCACCTCAGAATGGTGACTCATGGCCTCAGTGGCCCTGTTGTGAGTAGCAGTTAACTTCTCTGTTCATTGCAAAGTGAGTGATACCACTCTTGTTCTTTACTCCATTTGGGCACTTTAAGAGTCTTACCTTCAGGGGCGCCTGGGTGGCTCAGTCAGTTAAGCATCCAACTCTTGATTTTCGCTCCGGTCATCATCTCACGGTTTGTGGGATGGAGCCCTGCATTGGGCTCTGTGCTGACTGCATGGAGCCTGCTTGGGATTCTCTCTCTCACCCTCTCTCTCTGCCCCTTCCCCACTCGCGCTTTGTCTCTCTCAAAATAAATAAATAAACTTAAAAAAATTAAAAAAAATCTTACCTTTAGACAGAGGGTAGAAGCAAAGCAGGCAATAGATGGATATTGCTTCTATATTTGATAGACAGTTCAGGAGGACTAAGTCCTTAATAGCTAGACTCTGCTTCTGCAGTTTTCTTCTCATCAAAAAGAATCACAGAACAGCATTGGCTAAAGAGAAGAAGCAAGGGTATACCATGTTCCCTTTGTATGGAATTAATAATTCTCTATTTTCTGCCTGGTTACTGATACCATTTGAAATATACTGATTCCTCTCCACTGGGGAGTGTGCCTGTCTACTGGGTTGTGCTCCAGCAGCTATTTTGTGTAATACTCCTATTACAGAGGTTTTATATTATGAATAACATTATTATTTCTTCACACCTCCCTTACTAACCTGTATCTCTTGTGCTTGGTATTTCCAGTACTTAGTATAGTGCTTGGCCTATAGTAAGTAGATAAGTAATGTAAATCTTGAGTGAATGAAGGGCATGGCACAAATGAGCAAAAAAAAAAAAAAAAAAAAAAAAGTCAAGGCATCTCTAAATTCTGGTATGTTGTTCAATTTTCGCTATTGCATTTTGTAGGTGAAGCAAAGTAACTTATTTCATGTGATTTATGTGTTAAGTGCTTTGAGTGACATACAGATATCTAAGTCCCTGATTAATTTGGAAACATTTCTAAAATATATTTTTAAAAAGTAGTAGTGGGGACTAAATGAGTTTTGGTTGAATAAAATGTTTCTCGAATATTTTCACAAGAACTGGGCAAGTTGGCAAGCCCATTTATTCATTTAACAAACATTTATTGAGCACCAACTATGGGCCAGTCTTGTATTAACAAAGATTAACAACACAATCTTTGTTCATGGAACTTACAATTTAGTGGATGACAGTAATTAACAAATAAATGCAGAAATAATTGTTTAGAGAGTTGTATTAAGTGCTAGGAAGAAAGTTATTGAATAATTTCCTCCTGGGAAAGAAATAGTATTTAGAAATTGGTTGTATCAATATATAAATAAAGGTGTTTGGAAATTGATTCAGGGTGCCTTGAAATCTCAACAAATGCTATGTAACCAGAATCCTTGTGTTAGCTTTAAAGTTATTAATAAATGAAGCATTGTTACAGGAACCATTTTGATAAGGGGAATGAATTAACTTATTCTCTATTGAAATTTTTTATTCATGGTATTTGGAAGAGCAAATATATATATACTCATATATGTAAATATAAACATCAAGGAGAGGATAGCCATACATTCCCAGCTCATCAACAGTTTCCCTGTTGTGTGGCTTTCATTTAATCTTTAATGCTGTTTTCTTACAATGACAAGAATATTGAATTGGAAGTCTATTGAAGAATTTTATTATCTTAAAATCTATTGTTGAAGAGAATTTGGGCTGACTGCTTATTGATAAACAAGCTTATGATCACCTTCTTTCTGTATGTAAGTCTCCCCAGCCATGCTGCTTAGCTCTGCCTGGGTCATGTAAATCTATGGACCAAGATGTTCTGATTGGTCAACCTAAGTCTTGTGCCCACTCCTGAAGAGAGAAAGATAAGATAAAAATATTGACAGCTTTTTAAGAACCACATGAAGTGAGGGAAGGGTAGCCTGCTAAAAAACAGGGTGCTGTTTCCTGAGGAAGGACTAAAAGATTCTAGAAGGCAAAAACAACACATGACTATCACAAATATATGTAAAACTTAATTGTTTCTATGACTTACCTGAAGAAGCATTCTAAATATTTAAAATTAATCTAGAAAAATAAATACCACTGTGCAAAATAAATTTGACCAAAGATAGTGAAGTCAGGAAATTCCAAGTTATATAGATACTACCTCTATTTAAAAGATGAAATATCTTTTCCTCTTTTTGAGTGAATGGAAATTTTAGAAAGAGTATTACTCCTTCTCTGTTTCTCTTTGACAGATGCATTTTGGCTTTTAATTTTGGTATAATTTAAAAATTACAAAAAGTTACAGGAATAATACAAGGAACTCTTGTTTACTCACATACATTTTACCCAGATTTATTGTTTACGTTGTGTACTGTTTATTCTCTTCCTTTTTCTAAACTTTGAGAGAGTAAATTGGAAACACTATGCTCTTTATCCATTAATACTTTATTTCATGTTTCTAAAAACAAGGATATTGTCCTGAATAGCTTCAATATTGTTATTCACATCAGGAAATTTAATACTGATACAATACTGTTATCTAAGTTAGAGTCTATGCTTATTCAAATTTTGTCATTTGTTCCAAAATTATGACTATTTTTTCATAGTCCAGGATCTAACCAGGGCCACACATTGCATTGTTTTCTTGTTTCTTTAGTGCCCTTTAATCTGGAAGAGCCTCAGATTTTCTTTGTGTTTCTCGACCTTGTTGTTTTTTAAGGACATAGGCTGATTACTTGCAAGAATACCCTTCAGTTTGGGTTTGTCTTATATTTCATGGTTAGATTCAGACTGTGATTTTTTTTTGGAATTTTTAAAAATTGAAGTATAGTTGACACAATGTTATGTTAGTTTTAGGTATACAACATAGTGATTCAACAACTCTATACTGTATGTTATGCTCACAAGTGTAGCTACAGTCTCTCACCATACAATACTATTACAATAGCATCAACTGTCCTATGCTGAAGGTTTCATCCTCAGGACTTTTTCATTTTATAACTATAAACCTGTACCTCTCACTCACCTTCATTCATTTTGCCCATTCCCCCACCCCTCTTCCTCCACCCCTCTTCCATCTGGCAACCATCAGTTTGTTCTCTGTATTTATGGGTCTGTTTCTGGTTTTGCTAGTTTGTTCATTTGTTTTGATTTTTAGATTCTATGTATAAGTGAAGTCATGTGGTATTTGTCTTTTTCTGTCTGACTTATTTCAGTTAGCATAACACCCTGTAGATCCATCCATGTTGTTGCAAATGTTAGGATCTCATTCTTTGTTATGGCTGAGTAATATTCTATTACACACACACACACACACACACACACACACCCCACCATCTTTATCCTTTTATCTATCAGTGAACAGTTAGGTTGCTTCTGTATCTTGGCTATTGTAAATAATTCTGCAGTAAATGTCGGGGTGCATTTATCTTTTTTTAATTAGTGTTTTCCTTTTCTTTGGGTAAATACCCAGTAGTGGAATTACTAGATAGTATGGTATTTCTACTTTTAGCTTTTTGAGGACCCTCCATATTGTTTTCCACAGTGGCTGTACCAATTTACATCTCCACCAACAGTACACAAAAATTCCTTTTTCTCTACATCCTTGTTACCACTTGTTATTTCTTGTCTTTATGATTCTAGCCATTCTGATAGGTTTAAGGTGGTATCTCATTGTGGTTTTGATTTGCATTTCCCTGATGATGAGTGATGACCATCTTTTCATGTGTCATTGGCCATCCATATATCTTCTTTGGAAACACATCTATTCAGGTCCTCTCAAGCTATGAAATTTTGATAGGAATAGCACAAAAGTGATATTGTGTTCTTCTCAGTGTGCATATGATATTGTTTTTATCTCAATTCTGTGATATTACACACACATACACACATCTATATTTCTGTATCTATTTGTATTAAACTATGAGTTTATGCTGATGTCAATATCAATACATTAATTTGTTCAGCATACACTTATACAACATTCAGAGCACCTTATTGGTCACTCTGGAGAATTCAGGAAGAGTAGGAGAGAATTTCTGTGTGAGAAAAGTCTTAATCATCTGATAGACTTCTTTCATTTAGTGATGGGAAACATAATTTTTAAAGATTTGTAAGAAATCTAAGAAGAAATAAATATTCAGTTTGTTAAAGAAACCCAGAGAAGGGTTGCTCTGTAAATTGCATGCTTCATATACCTAAAAACAGAAAGCCCACGATGTGTAGAGAGGTGTACATGGTTGCCATGTGACTGCAGGAAAGGTGCCCTTGTGGTTAGTGTTCTGAAGCTGATGTATTATTGTACTTGAGGCATGTTTACTTTCTAGATATAATCTATGAAGATGTTAGAGAAGATGTAGGTTGGTTTACAAAAAATAACACTGAAATATTGGTTGTAGAAAGAAATTAACTTCATGAGTTATCCTTGATATTGTAATTATAGGGGAAAATCTCTATGGCTGAATTTAAGATGAGGGAATGTTTTCCACTTTGTACTGATGTTCCTCACTGTTAAATGTGACATCCTGAAACCTGTAAAGTAGTAGTAGTAGTAGTATCTCAAACTTTTTAGTTTTCACTTTAGTATTAGTGAAAGACCTTGTCTTTCTTATCATCCCATGTAGCGTGCTGTATAGATTTTATTGATGATTCAGATGATTGAGAGGAATTCAGCTTCTTCCTCTTTTACTCCCTAGACTTTCTTTAGTGAAGAGGAACTAACATTCAGTGTTCTAAAATTATAAGATAAAGATGATATTATTTCATTATGAAGCAGAGTCATTTACATGTACACTGTAGCTATTGACATTTACATGTATACTATGTCTGTGGCATACTCCATTATTGTATCATAAAAAATTGGAATTATTTTTCTTAAAAACAACAAAAACTATTAACTATTTATCAAAGACGATCTTTACTTCAACTAAAACTTGTTAGCTCCTGAATAATAAACATTATACTCCATTAGTAAGAAGAAGGGGAGAGTCAACTCTTCTACTGTTTAGTTGAATCTTATAACTCTGTGACCTTAGAAAATAAATGAAGATAATAATAGCTAACTCATGAAGTACCAATTATGTACCAGGAATCATTCTAAATGTGTTAAATATATGAGCTCATTTAATCCTCTTAAAACTCCTATGAGTTAGATACTGATATTCCAATTTCAGATGTGGCACAGAGAGGTTTAATTACTTTCCAAAGTCACACAGCTAGAAAAGCTGGAACTCGGATTTGAACTCAGAGAATCTATCTTGTGAGTCCAGGGTCCTAACAAATTCCCTCTATTCAGTTACCAATTTGACTAACATTCCTACAAAGTTTTTGTACTATGTTACAATTTAAAAATGCATAAAAACAGGGTGTCTGGTGGCTCAGTCACTTAAACATCCTACTTCGGCTCAGGTCATGATCTAGTGGTTCGTGAGTTCAAGCCCTGTGTCATACTCTGTGCTGACAGCTCAGGGCCTGGAGCCTGCTTTGGATTCTGTGTCTCCCCCTCTGTCCCTCCCCCACTCACACTCTCGCTCTTTCCCCAAAATAAATAAAACATTAAAAAATAAAATAATGTATAATTTAAACATTTTTAAAGATACTACTTTAATAACAATAATTAAAAAATTCATACTTATCATGTATAATTTTTATAACAACCATATGTTAATTCTTTTAAATTTGTGTAGGTGTACAAACTACAGAAATAGATTTAAATGTTTTTTCATTAGTAGAAGTAAAATGCTGTTACTTTGTTAGTTGATATTGGCTTTTAATGTATCCTATTTAACCCTGAAGGAACATTAGTACATTAGATATGTGCCTAATTTAAAAAAGGAATTTATGAATATAGCTACTGTACTGTTGTTTTTATAAAAAAATAAAATTTGAATCATAACTCTGTAGTATCTCAGTTGGCACATATGTTCCCTGGCAAAGGAAAGAGTAAAATTACATTGGTTTCTAAATTTCTGAAGACCAATTAGTTTGCTGATATTCATTTACATTCTTCCCTGAATATGAGAAAGTGCTTTAATTTACTTGCAATTGATGACAGAATTACTCTAGAGGCATGTATAGAAGATTTAAAAAAAAATTTATTTTGGTTTGAAGGCAAGGGTGATGTATGTTACAGTATTACCCTATCTAATTAGATAATCCATTTAAGATTTATTCCATTAAGTGTCTTCATTGTTCCATTTTATGTGAATGGAGACACAGTGTGGTGTAGTAGAACAAGTATTGGATTAGTCCTAGTTCCCAACCATTAGACATGGAATCTTAAATGAAGTCATTTAACATTTGAGTTCCATTTTCCTCATTTGTAAAATGGGGCTAATAAAGCCCTCCTCCCACCTCACCTAGTTGTTGTGAAGATTGTCTGAAACCATGTATGCAAATTTATTGTTAAGCCTTTTCTGACATGTTGTTTAAGGGTAGTGTCTTCAACCAAAGCGGGAGGCATCACAATCCCAGACTTTAGCCTCTACTACAAAGCTGTAATCAAGACAGCGTGGTATTGGCACAAAAACAGACACATAGACCAATGGAAAAGAATAGAGACTCCAGAATTGGACCCACAAAAGTATGGCTAACTAATCTTAAAAAGACAGTCTCTTTAACAAATGGTGCTGGGAGAACTGGACAGCAACATGCAGAATGAAACTAGACCACTTTCTTACACCATTCACAAAAATAAACTCAAAATGGATGAAGGACCTGAATATGAGACAGGAAACCATCAAAACCCTAGAGGAGAAAGCAGGAAAGAACCTCTCTGACCTCAGCCGCAGCAATTTCTTAACTTGACACATCTCCAAAGGCAAGGGAATTAAAAGCAAAAATGAACTATTGGGCCCTCATGAAGATAAAGTCTTCTGCACTGCAAAGGAAACAGTCAAGAAAACTAAAAGGCAACCAATGGAATGGGAAAAGATATTTGCAAATGACATATCAGACAAAGGACTAGTATCCAAAATCTATAAAGAACTCACCAAACTCCACACCCAAAAAACAAATAATCCAGTGAAGAAATGGGCAGAAGACATGAATAGACACTCCTCTAAAGAAGGCATCCAGATGGCCAACAGGCACATGAAAAGATGCTCAACATCACTCCTCATCAGGGAAATACAAATCAAAACCACACTGAGATACCACCTCACACCAGTCAGAGTGGCTAAAATGAACAAATCAGAAAACTATAGATGCTGGAGAGGATGTAGAGAAACGGGAACCCTCTTGCACTGTTGGTGGGAATGCAAACTAGTGCAGCCACTCTGGAAAGCAGTGTGGAGGTTCCTCAGAAAATTAAAAATAGACCTACCCTATGACCCAGCAATAGCACTGCTAGGAATTTACCCAAGGGATACAGGAGTGCTGATGCATAGGGGCACTTGTACCCCAACGTTTATAGCAGCACTTTCAACAATAGCCAAATTATGGAAAGAGCCTAAATGTCCACCAACTGATGAATGGATAACGAAACTGTGGTTTATGTACACAATGGAATACTAGTTGGCAATGAGAAAGAATGAAATATGGCCTTTTGTAGCAATGTGGATGGAACTGGAGAGTATTATGCTAAGTGAAATAAGCCATACAGAGAAAGGCAGATATCATTTGTTTTCACTCTTACATGGATCCTGAGAAACTTAACAGAAGACCATGGGGGAGGGGAAGGGGAAAAAAAAGAGAGGGAGGGAGCCAAACCATAAGACACTCTTAAAAACTGAGAATACACTGAGGGTTGATGGGGAGTGGGAGGGAGGGAAGGGTGGGTGATGGGTATTGAGGAGGGCACCTTTTGGGATGAGCACTGGGTGTTGTATGGAAACCAATTTGACAATAAATTTCAAGAAAAAAAACAAAGGTAGTGTCTTCATTAATGAAAGTTGAGAGCCATAAAATTTAGTTTTATTGGACATTATTTTTAAAAATTTTGACATATATATGTATATATGTATATATAGTAACAGCTTTATTTCAGTATAATTTATATATAATAAATTTTTCTATTTAATGTGTACAGTTATGTTAGTCTAGTAAGTTTACAGAGTTGTACAATTATTACCATAATCTAATTTTTGGAACATTTTTGTCACCTCCAAAAGATCCTCTATTCCCATTTTTAGTTATTCCCAGTCCCACTCATAGCCCAGGCAGACACTAATCTACCTTCTGATTTTCAGATTTGAGTTTTCTTTTTTAAAATTTTTAAATGTTTACTCATTTTTTGAGAGAGAGAGAGAAAGGGAGGGAGAGAGAGAGAAAGAGCAATCAGGGGAGGGGCAGAGAGAGAGAGGAAGACACAGAATCTGAAACAGGCTCTAGGATCTGAGCCGCCAGCAGAGAGCCCCATGGGGGGCTCGAACTCGAACGGAGAGATCATGACCTGAGCGGAAGTCAGACATTTAACTGTATGAGCCACCCAGGTGTCCCTATTAATGTTTATTTGAGAGAGAGAGAGAGAGAGAGAGACAGACAGACAGACAGACAGACAGATATGAGGGGGTGAGGGGCAGAGAGAGAGAGGGAGACACAGAATCTGAAGCAGCTGTAGGCTCTGAGCCGTCAGCACAGGGCCCGATGTGGGGCTTGAACCCAGGAGCCATGAGATCATGACCTGAGCTGAAGTCTGATGCTTAAGCGACTAAGCTACCCAGGTGCCTCGACTTTTCTTTTCTTTTTTTTTTTTTAACGTTTATTTATTTTTGAGAGAGAGAGGGAGGGAGGGGGAGAGAGAGGGAGAGAGAGGATCTGAAGTGGGCTCTGTGCTCACAGCAGAGAGCCTGACGTGGGGCTTGAACTCATGGAACATGAGGTCATGACCTGAGCCAAAGTCGGAGGCTTAACTGACTGAGCCACCCAGGTGCCCCTGGATTTAACTTTTTTTGATATTTCACTTAAATGATCTTTTCTGTCTGCTTATTTCACTGCACAAAATAATGTTTAGGTTTATCCATGTTGTGTGTATCAGTATGTTATTTTTTTGTTGCTAATATTCTATTACATAGATACACCACATATTCTTTCATCCATTCAATTATGAATAATGTATTATGGACAATGTGTACAAGTTTTTATGTGAATATATACTTTTATATTGAGCTATACTTATACTGATATTGGTTGGAAATTTGATTTCATTCACCATATGTAACATTTCAAATGGAGAGATTATAAAGAATTTAACATATTTTCATCATAGTTGTACGGTAAATGGGTTGTGAATTGGCAGCCCTTAGTAAGGTATTTTTTCTCTTATGTATGAATTAAACATTATCTTTATAATACAGCAACCTTATCTTTTCTGTCAGTTATTTTTTTCTTGTGTGTGTGTGTTTTTTTTTTTTTTTTGCATTAAACTAATAGATTTTTTATAGGGTGGGTCCACTTTGAAAACTCAGACCCCGATTTAATACCTTCCCTTTCCTCAGGCTTTTCCTTTATTGGCATACCTGATTTTATTGTTTCACTTTTTTGCCTTTCACAGGATATTGTGTTTTTTACAAATTAAGGTTTGTAGCAATTCGGCAACAAATAGCTTGTTGGTGCCATTTGCTCACTACATGTCTCTATGTCACATTTTGGTAATGCTCGCATTATTTCAACTTTTCCCCGTTACTATATTTGTCATAGTGATCTGTGACCAGTGATCTTTGATGTTACTATTGTAATTGTTTTGGGGACACCATGAACTACAAGATGGCAAACTTAATAAATGTTGCATATGTTTTGAATGCTCCACCGACCCACCGTCCCCCTGTCTCTGTCCCTTTCTTCAGGCCTCCTTAT
This sequence comes from Neofelis nebulosa, assembly GCF_028018385.1. Classification (NCBI taxonomy): domain Eukaryota; kingdom Metazoa; phylum Chordata; class Mammalia; order Carnivora; family Felidae; genus Neofelis; species Neofelis nebulosa. The sequence goes on along the minus strand of NC_080794.1, from coordinate 33,224,589 downwards.
TTTCTGAGACACAGCAATATTGAAATTATGTTTATTAACAACCTTACAATAATCTTTAAGTGTTGAAGTGAAAGGAAGAGTTTTACATCTCTCACTTTAAATCAAAAGCTAGAAATGATTAATCTTAGTGAAGAAGGCATGTCAAAACTTGGATAGGCTGAAAACTAGGCCTCTAATGGCAAACAGCTGAGTTGTGAATGCAAAGGAAAAGTTCGTGAAATAAATTGTAAGTGCTACTCCAGTGATCACATGAATGCTAAGAAAATGAAACAGTCTTATTGCTGATATGGAGAAAGGTTAGTTGTCTGGATAGAAGGTTAAACCAGCCACAACATTCCCTTAAGCCAGAACCTAATCCAGAGCAAGGCCCTAACTATCTTCTCTGGAGGCTGAGAGAGGTGAGGAAGCTGCAAAAGAGAAGTTTGAAGCTAGCTGAGTTTGGTTCTTGAGGTTTAAGGAACGAAATTATCTCCATAACATAAAAATACAAGGGAAGGAAGCAGCAGGTACTGATGTAGAAGCTGCAGCAAGTTTTCCAGAAGATGCAACTAAGATAATGAAAGTGGCTACACTAAACAACAGATTTTTCAATGTATTGGAAGAATAGTCCATTGGAAGAAGATGCCACACAGACTTTCATAGCTATAGAGGAGAAGTCAATGCCTGGTTTCAAACCTTCAAAAGACAGGGTGACTCTTGTTAGGGGCTAAATGCAGCTAAGTGACTTTAAATTGAAGCCAGTGTTCATATTTGTTCTGAAAATCCTAGGGCCCTTAAGAATTATGCTAAATCTACTCTACCTGTGGTTTATAAATGGAACAACAAAGCCTAGATGATAGCACATCTGTTTACTTACATGGTTTACTGAATATTTGAAGCCTGTTGAGAACTACTGCTTAGTAAAAGATCCCTTTTAAAATATTACCACTAACAACATACCAGGTCACCTAAGAGCTCTGTTGGAGATGTACAAAATTAATGTTGCTTTCATGCCTGCCAACACAGTATTTATTCTGCAGCTCATGAATCAAGGAGTAATTTTGACTTTCAAGTCTTATTATTTAAGACATACGTTTTGTAAGGCTTAGCCCCCATAAGCAGTGATTCCTCTGATAAATCTGGGAAAAGTAAATTGAAATCCTTCTAGAAAGCATTCATCCTTCTAAATGCTGTTAAGAACATTCATGATTCATGGAAAGAGGTCAAAACATCAACATTAACAGATGTTTGGGAGAAGTTGATTCTCCCGATGACTCCCAATGGGATGACTTTGAGGAGTTGGAGACTTCAGAGGAGGAAGTAACTGCAGGTGTGGTGGAAATAGTAAGAGAACTAGAATTAGAAGTGAAGCCTGAAGATGGGACTGAATTGTTGCAATCTTATGCTAAAACTTTCATGAGAAGTTTAGAAAGAAGTTGCTTTCTCTGGATGAGCAAAAGAAGTGATTTCTTGAGATGGAATCTACTCCTGGAGAAGATGCTGTGAAGAGTGTGCAAAGAGCGAAGACTGTTGACTACAAAGTATTTAGAATATTAAATAAACTTAGTTGACAAAGCAGCAGCAGGGTTTGAGAGAATTGACTCCAATTTTGGAAGAAGTTCTACCGGGGGTAAAATACTGTCAAACATCATTGCACGCTACAGAGACATCGTTCATGGAAGGAAGAATAAATAGATGTGGCACAGTTCTTTGTCTTATTTTAAGAAATTGCCACAGTCACCCTAGCCTCACCCCACCCTGATGAATCAGCAGCCATCAACATCAAGGCAAGACCTTCCACCAGCAAAGAGATTACAGCTTGCTGAAAGCTCAGATGGTGGTTAGCATGCTTTAGCAATAAAATATTTTTGTATTAAGGTATGTACATTGTTTTTTCTTAGAACAATGCTAATGTATACTTAATAAACTACAATATAATGTAAGGATAACTTTTATATGTCCTGGGAAACTAGAACATTAATTTGAATAGTTTATTGCAATATTTGCTGTATTGTGATTGTCTGGAACTGAAACCCCAATATTTCCTAGCTATGTCTGTATTTAGATTTTCATTATATGCTTTTGTTTTGGTGTTGATAATTTGCAGCTTTTGCATTATCCCTGTCATGTTTATGATATCACTCTTTTAACATGTGATCACTAGTAACTGGTATTTTGTGTTTTGTTTATTTTCAGTTTTTGTTTTGGCTTAGGAATAGTTTATATGAAAATTTCGTATCTGACATAAACAGTAGTAGTCCAGAGTCATGTTATTTAGATAAGCTTTCAGAGTTTAGGATGCTAATAAAGACTTTTAATTGCCAGTTTCTTAATTTAATGTTAAATTTCTTTGTAATTTAATTCTGAAGTTCTTTTCTAAGTGGTTGAAATTTAGCCTGTGTTGTTTAGCACGTTAAAGGAAAAGCCAAATAACATTCCATCCTTATAATACCTTTGTTAGCACCACTTTAGTAAATTGTAGTTAGGGCAGTGTAACTGACTATGGCAATTGTACACATACACAAAAATCCACTTGTTTGTATTTATAACTTTGGGGTTATTAAAAAAATGAGTGGTGTATTATTTATTATCACTTAAAAGTTTTCTATCTGAAAAAGAATTCTTTGGTAACCTAACAAAGTGGTATGATCTCAGTATCCTCTTTCCCATAAAGTGTTCATTTTATACATGCTAGGATGTGCCATTTATAGGGGACGAGATTTAATATCTGGAACTATTTTCCTATGAGTTGTTAATTTTGTTATTCTCATAATTAACACAGATTCAAAATAAATGCACCTATAAGCTTATTTCTGATTTCTTAATCAGTTATGTATAAAATTTGTTTAAAAGTAAATCTGTTTGGGGTGCTCTAGGTGGCTTAGTTGGTTAAGCGTCTGACTCTTGGTTTCAGCTCAGGCCATGATCTCTCGGTTCATGAGTTTGGGCACCCCGTTGATCTCTGCACTGATAGCACAGAGCCTGCTTGGGACTCTCTATCTCTCCCTCTCTCTGCCCTTCCCCTGTGTACTTTCTCTCTATCTCAAAAATAAATAAGTAAACTTTTTTTTTAAGTAAATCTGTTCAAGGTATGGGAGAATTCTATTTGTATTTTCTAGTCCTACAGAACATTTATAGGTGATCAAATAGATTGTTAGATATGGGAACAAATTAGTTATAAATGACAAAAGCAATTAAAACAGAGTTAAAATTCTTATTGGCATTTTGAAAGTTTCACTGTATATATTCAACAGCTTATTTGATTTAGAGGATTTTAATCAAGATACAATTCTTTCACTTTTTGACTCTGTAGTATATACAGAGTACATGAATACACACTTGATCAAAGATACTAGAGTAAGTGTTGTGTGAGATATAGAAGTTTGAAACATCTCTGTTATCATGATGCTTATAGTTATCTGGGAGGTATGACAATTGTCAGAAACATAAGACAAACTTTGGAAGTTGTCTTAATGGAGGAAGAGATCGTCTATAGTCCATAGAATCGGGAAAGCCACCTTAAAGAGTACAGTATATTTCACTTTAGCAAGATGCAATGGAAGGTGTTCCAGCTGGAAGAAACCTTAGGAAAGAAGTCACAAAGGTAGAAAAGCATAAAATATTCATTATGTTTGGATCATAGGATAGGAAATGGTGTTGAAAAAGTTAGGAAGGACCGGAACATGGAGGGCCTTCAGTGCTTTAGCAAAGAACTGCCAATTTTAATTCATGACCTATAAAATGACTTAAGATTTTGATCAGAGTCTAGGGAGTTTAATGTGGCAATTATGTGTTGATACATTTAATGAAAATACTGATAAAATTCCATGAACTTAATAATAATGTTTTAAAATTTGACTGTAAGCAGTATTTGTCACTCTTCAAGAATTCAATTATGTTGATTTTTCTCACTTAAATTATATAGCTGGGGTGATAATTTTATCAAGATAATGATTATGATAGTATAATAGTATATATTAATAAGAATGTCTATAAAATTTCAAGTCCAATGCTGGAAGTACTCATTTAATATTTCATTTTGGATGTTCTCTAGATATATGCAGGTTAATGTTGGCATTCGTCTTTAGATCATTTTCTGACTTTTAAAATCACAATAATGGTCTCAAAAATTCACTGGTACTTCATAATAGTATAGATATAGAGGCAGCTTAATATATTGAAAAGACTCTGAAATGAAAACCAGTACTTAAGGCTCTGCATTAAACTATATGTATCCTTGAGATTCTCAACTTTCCTTGTTTGTAAAATAGAGAAATAATTCGATTCATATGGGTTGTTGAAGGATTAAATTGTAAAATGGATTTAATGTAAATGTTCAAAAATCTTAGCTAGTGTTGTTAATGTAACTTATCATTTAGAATCTCTACTATTATAATCTGAAAATATTTCTTGCCTTTCAGATTCCCAAACTTATTCTATCATGTTCTGTCTAGTTCTGTTTGCACTCTTCCAATATAGATTTTACTATGATATGCTAACCTAACTTTAAGGGAAAGTGCTGGATCTAAATTTTCTACCACTTCCCTGCCTCCTGCTGTCAGCACCGTAGTGTTCATGTTTTGTATTAACATTCTGAAGGGAATTTATGAGAATAATTAGTTCTGTTTTGCTTATATTAGAGCTGGTTATCTTAATTCTTACTTAGTGGGAGGTGCCTCCCCTGCCATCATTTGGCTCCCTGTCCACAGCTTTAAATTACACGGAGGAGAAAATGATTATAAATGGCTCCTTCCCATGGTGTCCCTTATATTCTTCTCCTAACAAACAATCTCTTACATTTTGTTCATTAAGTTTCTCCTTGTGTTGCAGTCTAGGAGAGATGTCCCATCTGGTGGTCAACTTGCAGAGAGATTACTTTAAGCATCATTAGCTCATGGTTAAGAACTAGATTTATTTTTAGAGAAGTAACTTTAATTGATCATATTTTTTACTGAACAAATGTTTATATATGAAGAAAAATTGCTATGTTTTTTTTTCATGTTTAAGGGAAAGATACTAATAAAATATATATTTGGGGAAATGCTGCATATAAGTATTTAAGATAAAAATGGTAGGGTGGAAAATCTATATTGTTAAAAATTAGGATTAAAATATAATGCTTTCAACTTTCCTTTTGTTGGTGGTAAATAACTGATATAGCATATCATGCTTTTGACATGTTTGGGCACGTAAGCCAAATTTTATAGAATTTTTGATTTATATTCTTATGATAGCTTTTCCAATTTATCAGTTCCTTGCCTATTATGTGCCTGCTGAGCATGAAAGGCACTTTTGAGATATGTAGTAATAAAAAAATGCCACAGAAACATTGGCCCAGGGGATAGGCTTTCTTTGGAAATAACTTGAATAACTATAGTTGCTGTAAACAATTTTTTATGGATACTTGATATTCCCTCCCTGTGTTTTTATTTGAGTTGGTAATCAGAATCTTGTTTGAATATCATCCTAAAGGTGAGAATCATCATTCTAATATAGATATGATAATGCAACAGCTGGTTCAGTCATACAAGATCAAAATGACCTTAGCTAGTATCATGCAAGAATATTTTAAGGTTTTGGAGAATTACTTTTTCCTTGCCAAAAAGTAATTCCATGCAGGTACTGTGTAGCACTGAGATTCCTAGGGCATATTTCAAAGCAAGCGTGCTTCTTATGGATATTCATGCTGTCTTCCATTTTATGAAAGATTTTCTATATTTTATAATACTGATATGAGCTCCTGTTTGACAGCAGTGCCCACCCACCTCCCATACTGATTTAGCTAATAAGCTTCCTGTTGCGGGTTGGAACTTTATAGATGACTTAAAGGAGGATAGGTAGGTAGGGTGGATGTTATGGAATGAGGTCTAAGCAAATGTTTAACTTTTGTGAAGATTTTGTATGATTTGGACCAGACTTGAATGCACAAAGAAGAAATTTATGGTTTGCTTTGAGATTAACATTATGTTGAATTCATATTAATGCTGCGGCCAGATTCCTTATTTAGTTTTAGGTAGTGAGTAACAGGCATTATTTCCCTTTTCATTTTCAGTATTTTGGTAATAAATAAATTAAATCTCCCTTATTTCATTTATTGTTACGTTTCTTAAAACTTACACCAAGATCACTGGAATTAAAGTATAAGTACTTTTTCTATCTTTTTCCTACAGTATTTTATGTTTCTCAGTGCTCTGTCTTTCCCTTTCTTTTGCTCATTTTCTCCTGTGATGTTTTGTCATTGTCTGTTTTGGCTGATATTTTATGAAGTCCTTCAACACAGTTCAGACAGGTATTAAAGTCAGATCTTAAGGTAAAAGAATATGAGGCTAGTTTTGCCATCTGAAGAGAGGGTAGGAAGGATGGCATGTTAGAACAGTAGAGAGATGTGTTGATGTGGACAAGGATGTAGAGTCAGACCTGTGTGTGATGTAAGGGATGTATAAAGAAAGATTTCTGCTTGGAAGAATTTCTGATAGTTGAGAACAGTGCTAAACATAAATAAATGAAATGAAATTGAAAGTCTGGATATTAAAAGTAAGAACTTCCCATGCTTTAGTTCTCCAAATAAGTTGTATATTTTTAGAAGCACCTTCCCTACAGTGCATGACAATTTAGATAGTCATAATCAGAGTTAATACTACATCCAGTTCATAAGTAATTTTTTAAGATGAATTTTTAAAAATGTTTTTTATTTTATTTTTGAGAGAGAGAAGGAGACAGAGTGCGAGTGGGGGAAGAGCAGAGAGAGAGAAGGAGACACAGAATCGAAGCAGGCTCTGAGTTGTCAGCACAGAGCCCAATGTGGGGCTCGAACCCACAAATCGTGAGATCATGACCTGAGCCAAAGTTGGACACTTAACCTACTGAACCACCTAGGCACCCCATAAGTAATTTTTTAAAAATGTTTATTAAAAATTTTTAAAAATGTTTATTTATTTTTGAGAGATAGAGGGAGAGAATGAGCAGGGAAGGAGCAGAGAGAGAGGGAGACACAGAATCCGAACCAGGCTCCAGGTTCCAAGCTGGCAGCACAGAGACCGATGCAGGCTCAAACTCAAAGACTGTGAGATCATGACCAGGGCCGAAGTCAGTCACTCAACCGACTGAGCCACCCAGGTGCTCCTAATTTTTTTTTTTTTTTTAATTTGGAAGTTTGTTATAATATTACCAAGTACTTATATTGTATATTACAGTTTCTGAGTGCTGTTTTCTGCATTTCATCTTTAAATCTGAAAAACAGTATGGAGACCCAGGCAGGTCAGTTGATATTATTTCCTTTTCTATATGATTTAACAATATCCTTACTGCCCTGAGTGCACCTAGGAGGCTCTACTGCAGAGACTTATAGACTCCACTTGCATGGCTGGAGACTTTTGCTCTGCTTCAACAACCCCCAAGTTATTTTTGAGACCTTGCAGGGTGTGTCCCCACCAGGCACTATGGTACTGTACTTATTACCAAACCCCTGATGGATTCCCATCAACTGCATTCACAGTTCTTGGACTGTGAAGAAGGCTGGAAACTATGACTATAATCAATATGAGATCAATGAGGGTTTCTGGGTGTGTACAAAAATTTGAGATGCCACACAATTTATATTCAGTGGAAGTGCTCTTTTGGGTTCGAATTTTCCCATTATGCTCTCTGTAGTTTCTGAAAGAAAACTTGTGGAATTTAAAAAAATTAAAAAGTCTTATTCTTGCATAAGTGAATTCTGGACAGATGGAGAAGTCCCTTCTCATCTACTGTGAGACAGTGGGCAGATGGTTGGAACCACAGGAGGCCTGGAATGCTATTATTCTATACTGAGGTCATTAGAATGTAAGCTACATAAAGCTAGCCATCCCATAGCCCTGAAATGGTAGCATTTCATATTCAAAAAAACCAACAAAGTTTCATCAAAAATAAATGACAGGGGGGCGCCTGGGTGGCGCAGTGGGTTAAGCGTCGGACTTCAGCCAGGTCACCATCTCGCGGTCCGTGAGTTCGAGCCCCGCGTCAGGCTCTGGGCTGATGGCTCGGAGCCTGGAGCCTGTTTCCGATTCTGTGTCTCCCTCTCTCTCTGCCCCTCCCCCGTTCATGCTCTGTCTCTCTCTGTCCCAAAAATAAATAAAAAACGTTGAAAAAAAATTAAAAAAAAAATGACAGGAACTATAGGTCTTTGCTACTTTGTTTTATCAGACAGCCAAAGGGGGATAATTGTATATAAAGCAGCAAAGCTTTCTTACATATTTATTTCTCATTTTCAAGATATCCACATAGCAGCTAAGAATTTCTATAGACTCCCAGAAAGCTCTTTCTCTAACCTGGGTCATACAGGCCCCCCTATATTTCTTCCCTTTTCTCCCTGGCTCAGAGTTTTATTTAATAAAATAGATGCATCTAGCCTTAGGGACCTGTTTCAGTTTTCCTGAAGTAGTCTGAGCCTATGTAATGGAGGAGGGCCTGAGAGTTTGTTACACGAACAATAATCTGTTCTCTTAGAAGATCCAGAGGATTATAAACATATAACTCAATATTCTTTCTTTTATTTCTGGAACAATAAAAACAAGATCCATGAAAATATTATTGTATATATTGTATGAATGAAGAATGAAGATAATTATTTGTTAGGTCACATTTGTTTTTAAAGATATCTTAGAGAACTCACTACAATATCTTAATACTGAGGTTAACTGTATTTCTCTTGAGCAATGAAAAAAATCCCTTGGAATTGTAAATTCTACAAGTGATAAGTTTTCCTGTTTCAAGCTGGCTACTAAGAAGAAAAGAGCCAAATTTGTGGCTTACCACAATGATGTATAGTTCACTTTGTCTTCACCTTTATTTTTTCTTTCAACCAACTTTTAATTTATGGTAATTTGTATTTTATGTATCCTTATAAGCCACTCTGTATCCTTTCTGGTACAAGGTAAATTCTGTAGAATTTAATGGTGCTAACAGTAAGGAATCACTTAGTGGTTCTTAGTATTAAAGCATTAATCCTGACTTACAAGTAAATCAGGAAAAGGAAAGCTAGTCTGGCATTAGATGGAACAGAAATTCTCCAACAGTATGGAGGAAAAAGTTAAAAAAAAAAACCCATACGGATTATTTTTACCTCTATATTTCCTACACCTTGGATTTTAGTGAACATCACTGTTTGGTATCAGAAGGTGCTTATTTTTGGTTTAGCCATTATATTTAATATTTTGCATGCTGTTGTCATTTGGTAGAATTCAGTACCTATCTAATGGCTAATTACATATTCAAATTTATTGTTAACTAGTCATTAGGTTCCAAGATATACCTGCCACAGCTCTAGTCAGGTAAGTGAGGTTAAGTGAAGTATAAACTCCTTAAAGTTCAAGGACCATATTCTAGTTTTGATTGTTTCTGTACTATCTTCTAAGTTGGATTTTGGTGCCAAATAAATGATCAGTTGGTATTTATTTTGAGACTATGTCATGTAGTGGTGAGAATATTAATTTCCATTTAGGCAAATGAGTTCAAATCTCAACTCTTCTCCTTATATGTGTGATCTAATCCCTCGAGTGAGCTTTAGTTTCCTTCTCCATAAAATGGACAAGTTAATGGTTTCTTTCTAGGATTGTTGTGAGGATTGAATAGCATAGTGCATGTAAAGGTAGGGTAGGTCCTGAACAAAATAGCTTCATTCATCTTCCTTTTGAATAAATAAGTCAAGAAATGAAAGAGAACATTTTATTTCCTGTTGAGAAATGTACTTTAAACAATCATCCAGTACATTAAAAAATAAGGATAATTAATTTTTAATAAGAGGTTAAATTTATTAATAAGTATAATGTTAAGACTAAGGACTACAATTTCAAGACTTACATGAAAAGTTTATGTTTTTGCCATTACACTGTATTGTCTCTTTATGGAGGCATATATATGTAAATGTCTGTGGTTAAAAACAAATGGGTCCACTTTTAGCAGGTGATGATAACCAGAAAGTTCATGGCTAAATCTTGAATAGTAGTTCTTACAAGCTAAGGGTTTCTGATATAATTTCTGTCATATACCTTCATTAGCTGATTTTTAGTTTACTATTACTTTAATTCTACTTATTTTTTTTTGAGAGAGTGAGGGTGCAAGTGAACAAGGGGCAGAGAGAGAGAGAGAGAGAGAGAGAGAGAGAGAGAGAAGCGGGGCTCACCTGAAGCACACCTCGTGTTTTACCTGAAGTGGGGCTCATGTTCACCTGAAACAGGGCTTGTGTTTACCCAGAGGGGGACATGAGCTCACCCCAAGCGGGGCTTGAGCTCACCTGATGTGGGACTCGAATTTACAAACAGTGAGATCACGACCTGAGCCGAAGTCAGATGCTTCATGACTGAGCCACCCGGGCACTGTAATTCTGCTTATTTTTTATGTGTATTTATTGTATATTGCTTTAAATCTTTTTTAAAAATAAAATAAGTGCATAATAATAAATGCAGTTTCATTAAAAATTCTCTTCAGTGTGCCATGTAAGCATTATAATTAGTAGGATTTAGCACTTTGGGTTTTGTATTGGCAGGGATCATTTGATTATGGAAATTATTGCACTGTTTTTAGTAAACATTTCAAGAATTAGCTAGACAAGACATCCTAGAAAACTTTAGAGACTCAGACAGCTTTAGAGAAAAAATGGGTAGCTGAGAAAAACCACTGTTCCTTAACTATGTTTAAGCTAACTAAAAAGTTCGTATGAAAGAAACTGATATTGGCTTCTGATGAATTGTCAGTGGAGCGACTTCTGAGGACAAAGGCTTTTTGTGACCTATTTGTCATTGGACATCATTTATAAGTATTAAAGTAGTTACCAAAGACCATCAAGTGAAGATAATTTTATAGCTGGATAGCAGTATTGTTCCAATTGATCCCACAAAAAAGGAAAAAAAAATAGAAAACTAAGCAGTAGGACAGTGAATAATGGACAGGACTTCACATGTCAAGAAGGGCTAGAGATGCCAGTTTTTAAAAATTAATTTATTTTTTTAATTTAATTTTTTATTTTTTAAAAATTTACATTCAAATTAGTTAGCATATAGTGAAACAGTGATTTCAGGAGTAGATTCCTTAATGCCCCTTACCCATTTAGCCCATCCCCCTCCCACAACCCCTCCAGCAACCCTCAGTTTGTTCTCCATATTAATGATCTCTTTTGTCCCCCTCCCTGTTTTTATATTATTTTTGTTCCTCTTCGCTTATGTTCATCTGTTTTGTCTCTTAAAGTCCTCATATGAGTGAAGTCATATCCACGTAGTTGCAAATGGCAAGATTTCATTCCTTTTGATCGTTGAGTAATACTCCATTGTGTATATATACCACTTTTTCTTTATCCATTCATCCATCGGTGAACATTTGGTCTCTTTCCATACTTTGGCTATTGTTGATAGTGCTGCCATAAACATGGGGGTGCATGTGTCCCTTCAAAACAGCACACCTGTATCCTGTGGATAAATGCCTCGTAGTGCAATTACTGGGTCTAGGGTAGTTCTATTTTTAGTTTTTTGAGGAACCTCCATACTGTTTTCCAGAGTAGCTGTACCAGCTTATATTGCCACCAATAATGCAAAAGAGATCCTCTTTCTCCACATCCTCGCCAACATCTGTTGTTGCCTGAGTTGTTAATGTTAACCATTCTGACAGGTATAAGGTTGTATCTCATTGTGCTTTTGATTTGTATTACCCTGATGATGAGTGATGTTGAGCATTTTTTCATGTGTTGGTTGGCCATTTGGATGTCTTCCTTGGAGAAGTGTCTATTCATGTCTTTTGCCCATTTCTTCACTGGATTATTTGTTTTTTTGGGTGTTGAGTTTGCTAAATTCTTTATAGATTTTGGATACTAACCCTTTATCTGATATGTCATTTGCAAATATCTTCTCCCATTCTGTCAGTTGCCTTTTAGTTTTGCTGATTGTTTCCTTCGCTGTGCAGAAAGAAGCTTTTTATTTTGAGGAGGTCCTGATAGTTCATTTTTGCTTTTGTTTCCCTTTCGTCTGGAGACATGTTGAGTAAGAAGTTGCTGTGGCCAAGATCAAAGAGGTTTTTGCCTGCTTTCTCCTCGAGGGTTTTGATGGCTCCCTGTGTTACATTGAAGTCTTTCATCCATTTTGACTTTATTTTTGTGTATGGGGTAAGAAAGTGGTCCAGGTTCCTTTTTCTGCATGTTGCTGTCCAGTTTTCCCATTTGCTGAAGAAACTGTCTTTATTCCATTGGATACTCTTTCCTGCTTTGTCAAAGATTAGTAGGCCATATGTTTGTGGGTCCATTTCTGGGTTCTCTATTCTGTTCCATTGATCTGAGTGTTCTTGTGCCAGTACCATACTGTCTTAATGATTACAGCTTTGTAGTATAGCTTGAAGTCAGGGATTGTGATGCCTCCTGCTTTGGTTTTCTTTTTCACGATCGATTTGGCTATTTGGGGTCTTTTCTGGGTCCATACAAATTTTAGGATTATTTGTTCTAGCTCTGTGAAGAATGCTGGTGTTACTTTGATAGGGATTGCATTGAATATGTAGATTCCTTTGGGTGGTATCAACATTTTAACAATATTTGTTCTTCCTATCCAGGAGCATGGAATCTTTTTCCATTTTTTTTGTGTCTTCTTCAATTTCTTTCATAAGCTTTGTATAGTTTTCAGCGTATGGATTTTTCACCTCTTTGGTTAGATTTGTTCCTAGGTATTTTATGGTTTTTTGTGCAACTGTAAATGGGATTGATTCCTTGATTTCTCTCTCTGTCGCTTCATTGTTGGTGTATAGGAATACAACCGATTTCTGTGCATTGATTTTATATCCTGCCACTTTGCTGAATTCATGAATCAATCCTAGCAGTTTTTTGGTGGAATCTTTTGGGTTTTCCATATAGAGTATCATGTCATCTGCGAAGAGTGAAAGTTTGACCTCCTCCTGGCTGATTTGGATGCCTTTTATTTCTTTGTGTTGTCTGATTGCAGAGGCTAAGACTTCCAATACTATGTTGAATAACAGTGGCGAGAGTGGACATCCCTGTCTTGTTCCTGACCTTAGGGGGAAAGCTCTGAGTTTTTCCCCATTGAGGATGATATTAGCATTGGGTCGTTCATATATGGCTTTTATGATCTCGAGGTATGCTCCTTCTATCCCTACTTTCTTGAGGGTTTTTATTAAGAAAGGATGCTGTATTTTGTCAAACGCTTTCTCTGCATCTCTTGAGAAGATCATATGGTTCTTGTCCTTTCATTTATTGATGTGATGAATCACATTAATTGTTTTGCAGATATTGAACCAGCCCTGCATCCCAGGTATAAATCCCACTTGGTTGTGGTGAATAATTTTTTTAAGGTATTGTTGGATCCGGTTGGTTAATATCTTGTTGAGGATTTTTTCATCCATGTTCATCAGGGAAATTGATCTATAGTTCTCCTTTCTAGTGGGGTCTCTGTCTGGTTTTGGAATCAAGGTAATGCTGGTTTCATAGAAAGAGTTCAGAAGTCTTCCTTCCATTTTTATTTTTTTGGAACAGTTTCAAGGGAATAGGTATTAACTCTTCCTTAAATGTTTGGTAGAATCCCCCTGGCAAGCCATCTGGCCCTAGACTCTTGTTTTTTGGGAGATTATTGATTACTAATTCGATTTCTTTACTGGTTATGGGTCTGTTTAAATTTTCTTTTTCTTCCTGTTTCAGTTTTGGTAATGTGTATGTTTCTAGGAATTTGTCCATTTCTTGTAGATTACCCATTTTATTGGCATATAATTGGTCATAAGATTCTCTTAGTATTGTTTTTATTTCTGTTGTGTTGGTTGTGATCTCTCCTCTTTCATTCTTGATTTTATTTATTTGGGTCCTTTCCTTTTTCTTCTTGATCAAAGTGGCTAGTGGTTTATCAATTTTGTTAATTCTTTTAAAGAACCAGCTCTGGTTTCATTGATGTGTTCTACTGTTTTTTTTTTTTGTTTTTTTGTTTTTTTTTTTTTTGGTTTTGATGACATTAATTTCTGCTCTAATCTTTATTATTTCCTGTCTTCTGCTGTTTTTGGGTTTTATTTGCTGTTCTTTTCCCAGCTCCTTAAGGCGTAACGTTAGGTTGTGTATCTGAGATCTTTCTTCCTTCTTTAGGAAGGCCTGAATTGCTATACACTTTCTTATGACCGCCTTTGCTGTGTCCCAGAGGTTTCGAGTTGTGGTGTTATCATTTTCATTGACTTCCATATACTTTTTAATTTCCTCTTTAACTGCTTGGTTAGCCCATTCATTCCTCAGTATGATGTTCTTCAGTCTCCAAGTATTTGTTACCTTTCCAAATTTTTTCTTGTGGTGGATTTCAAGTTTCATAGTGTTGTGGTCTGAAAATATGCACGGTATGATCTTGATCTTTTTGTACTTACGTAGCGCTGATTTGTGTCCCAGTATATGGTCTATTCTGGAGAATGTCCCATGTGCGCTGGAGAGGAATGTATATTCTACTGCTTTAGGATGAAATGTTCTGAATATATCTGTTAAGTCCATCTGGTCCAGTGTGTCATTCAAAGCCATTGTTTCCTTGTTGATTTTTTGATTAGATGTTCTGTCCATTGCTGTGAGTGGGGTGTTGAAGTCTCCTTCTATTATGGTATTACTATCGATGAGTTTGTTTATGTTTGTGATTAATTGATTTATATATTTGGGTGCTCTCACATTTGGTGCATAAATGTTTTTAATTGTTAGGTCTTCTTGGTGGATAGACCCCTTGAGTATGATATAATGCCCTTCCACATCTCTTGATACAGTCTTTATTTTAAAGTCTAGATTGTCTGATATAAGTATGGCTACTCCGGCTTTCTTTTGTTGACCATTAACATGATAGATGGTTCTCCATCCCCTTACTTTCAATCTGAAGGTGTCTTGAGGTCTAAAGTGGGTCTCTTGTAAACAGCATATAGATGGATCTTGTTTTCTTATCCATTCTGTCAACCTATGCCTTTGATTGGAGCATTGGGTCCATTGACATTTAGAGTAAGTACTGAAAGATATGAATTTATTGCCATTATGTTTCTTGTAGAGTTGGAGTTTCTGGTGGTGTTCTCTGGTCCTTTCTAATCTTTTGTTGCTTTTGGTTTTATATATATATATATATATATATATATATATATATATTTTTTTTTTTTTTTTTTTTTTTTTCATCTTTTCTCCCCTCAAAAAGTTCCCCTTAAAATTTCTTGCAGGGCTGGTTTAGTGGTCACAAACTCCTTTAATTTTTGTTTGTCTGGGAAACTTTTTATCTCTCCGTTTTGAATGATGGGCTTGCTGATAAAAGAATTATTTGCTGCATATTTTTCTGATTCAGCACACTGAATATATCCTACCACTCCTTTCTGGCCTGCTAAGTTTCTGTGGATACGTCTGCTGCAAACCTGATCTGTCTTCCCTTGTAGGTTAGCGACTTGTTTTCCCTTGCTGCTTTCATGATTCTCTCCTTGCCTGAGTATGTTGTGAATTTGACTATGATATGCCTTGTTGCTGGTTGGTTTTTGTTGAATCTAATGGGGGTCCTTTGTGCTCCCTGGATTTTGATGTCTGTGTCTTTCCCCAGGTTAGGGAAGTTTTCCGCTATGATTTGCTCACATAACTTTTCTACCCCTATTTCTGTCTCTTCCTCTTCTGGGACCCCTATGATTCTGATATTGTTCCTTTTTAATGAGTCACTGATTTCTCTAATTCTTAAATCGTGCTCTTTTGCCTTAATCTCCCTCTGTTTTTCTGCTTCATTATTCTCTATAAGTTTGTTCTCTGTATCACTGATTCTCTGTTCTGCCTCACCCATCCTTGCCGCCGCTGCATCCATCCATGATTGCAGCTCACTTAGAGCATTTTTAATTTCATTCTGGCTATTTTTTTCTTCTTTTATCTCTGCAGAAAGGGATTCTAATCTATTTTCGACTCCAGCTAATATTCTTATTATCGTGATTCTAAATTCTGGTTCAGACGTCTTGCTTGTATCTGTGTTGGTTAAATCCCTGCCTGTCTGTTCTTAGTGTTCTTTCTTTTGGGGTGAATTCCTTCATTTTTTCATTTTGAAGAGCGAAAAGGAATTAATGAGGTAGAAAAATTGAAATTAAAAAAATTAAAATTAAAAAAGTATTAAAATTAAAAGTTAAGAACACACACTCGCAAAAATCGAACAGATGTTGCTAGATCCTAGGTTTGTTTTGGTCTGGATGTTGAAAGTGGTTTGACAGATTAAACAGAAAGAAAAAAAAGGGGTGGGGGAAAGGGTAATTTGAGAATTTGAAAAAAATGAATACACTGAAGTAGACTAAAATGAGATGAGGGGGGTAAAATAGAATTTGAAAAAATATATACAAAAGTAAAAATATAGTAGAAAAAATTAAAGAAAATTATTTTTAATAAAAATATATGAATTTTTTCATTTTCTGTATTTAAGAAAAAGGAAAAAACCTAAAAAGAAAAAAGGTAAAAAAATGAAAAAAATAAGGAAGAAAGGAAAAAAAAGAGATAATTTGAAAATTTGAAAAAGTGAATACACTGCGGTAGACTAAAATAAAATGATGGGAGTAAGATAGAATTTGAAGAAATTTACATAAAAGCAAAAAATATAGTAGTAAAAATTAAATAAAAATATTTTTAAAAGAGATTGAAAGTAAAAATGAGGTTTTTCTCTTTATGCATTCAAGAGAAAGAAAAGAATGAAAGAGAGACAAAAAGAAAAAGAAAGAAAGAAAAGGACATTGTTTGAAAATTTGAAAAGGTGAGTACACTGAAGTAGACTAAAATAAAATGATAGAAGTAAAGTAGAATTTGAAAAAATTTACACAAAATAAAAAATATTGTAATAAAAATTAAAGACAGATATTTTTAATAAAAATTTAAAATAAAAATGAGTTTTTTTTCTTTTTTCACGGCTTCTCACTCCCCAAGTTCAGCTCTCTGTGCTACGTACCTGCTGAATTCTGTGGTTCAGGTTGTGCAGATTGTTGTGTTAATCCTCCAATCAGTTTTCTAGGTGTGTAGGATGGTTTAGTGTTGGTCTGGCTGGATTTCATGGATGGGAGACATACAAAAAGCTTCCATGGTGTTCAACCATCTTGGCTCCCCCTCTAGAAGCCCTCGGGGATGGGGTGAGGCAGGGACTGACCTCTGAAGGTCTGGTGGATGTTGTGACGCCCCACTCAGATCCTCCTTCAGTCAGGAGCATCTTAATTACGACACTGGCAGGACAACTGCAGGTAGAAAGCCCCAGGCCACTAGCCATGGTCAGGGATTGCCTCAGGTGAGGAGCCCGGACTTGCCAAAGTTTTGGCAGCCTACATACAGTCATGGGTTTTGGAGTTAAAGCAGCCAGTCTCCGCATGCCAGTGGAGGACATCTCTCCAACTCTAAACCAACATCAGAGCACCCCATGCAAACCCCTTTCGAGATGCCATTTCTTTTTTATTTGTTTAATGTTTTATTTGAGAAAGAGAGAAAGTGAGCAAGTGGGGGAGGGGCAGACAGAGAGGGAGACACAGAATCTGAAGCAGGCTCCAGACTCCAAGCTGTCAGCCCAGAGCCCGACATGGGACTCGAAACGTGAGATCATGACCTGAGCCAAAGTTGGACACTCAACTGACTGAGCCACTCGGGCACCTCTAGACATGCCATTTCTGACTAAATGTTTTTAATTCTAGAAAATAAGCAATGCTTGCAGTTCCTTTTTTTGAAAGTTCTTATATTGATATGGTGAATCTATAGAATTTCCATAAATCTGTTGTGCGTGTAATTTACAAAGACAGTACACGGATAACTGTTAATAGATAAAAAGTGTACTAGTTTTTATATTAAAGACAGCAGGGAAGAGGTGGTCATATGTGAACAGGATGGTATATTTAGCTAAAGCTTTGTGCCACAGATTCCAGTTAATGGCCTATACACTTTTTAGAAGTATATGAAGTAGCTGTTGACTTTGCTATATCGGAAAGAATCACAATATGTAGAGATAGAGAAATAAATCTCAAGAGATTATTAAACTTTTTTTGTTTTCAGAAGGTTGTGAAACAAAGCATCTAGTTCTTGATATGGAAAACAAAATGCAGTCCTTTGGATTAGAGTGTAAGGGACAGTTAATGCATATTTGAAAGTTCTTAAGAAGCAGGAGATTGAATTTCTAGACTGGGTTCTGCCACTAAATTGCTTTGTGACCCTAAGCAAGTCTGGGTTTTAGTCATCTTACAGATTGTCTAGCTTTGAAATCTAAAAATTATATGAAAGTCTTTCATTTTATTATGCAGACAATATACCCTTGAAATTTCTGTGTTTTTATAGACAGGAAATTGAAATACTTGTCTATATACCTAAAATACTTTAGAGACTTCCAATTCATACCTGTGAAGTATTCTGAAACAGGGTAGGGAATTAATTGCTTCATGAAATTGTGAGTTCCTGGAAGTATTCAAATAGAGGAGAGACAATCATCAGAACTGGTATTATGGGATCAGGTTAATGGATTTGTTATTTGGTACCCCAAACCTGAGGATTCTAGTTCTAAGTATGATTCCTCTTTAGTGACCTTTGCTAAACCATTTAGGTCTCTAAAAAGTTACAGGAAAAAAGGAAGTGAACATGGATTTTCCTTCAAGATTGCCCATGAATAATTTGGTCTTATTACAGTAGTTGGTTTTCCACCTACCCAAATCATACCAATTCTCTAAGACCAGTTTCTGGCCTCCACTTCTACATGAAGTCTTAGGTATTCCAAACTATCTTCATCTATCTGATTGCGTTTGACTCAATAGCAAATGTTGAAACATCTGTGGGTGTAACACTCCTTTAGACAACTTGGGTATATTAATTTCCCTAGTTATAAAACAAAACAAAACAAAACTGGTCTTTCAGCATTTCATGAATATGGCAGGGATAATACACTCCTTACATCCACCCATAATGTACAATACTTGAAGTACTAACTTAATGAATATTTGTTGAATTAACTTTTACATGCAGCTCATCACAGAGGCCACCTTTGCAGCCTTACCTGCCTCTTGAAAGATTACAGTTAATTTCTAGGCATATTCTTTTACTCAATGAATAATCTTTTCTGAAAAGGTTCTACTCGACTTTCTTTTTCATTCCTATTTCAGAAATTATAGTATCTTCTCTCTTTTCTGATTTTCTCAGTAGATTAGAAATTTCATATTGTTTACATTGTAGCTGCATTTTCTTAGACTTGAGAACTTCATCTGGTCCATTTTGAATAAAAATATAGTTTTCCAAAAATTGTTTCATAAACCCTCCCAGATTCCTACTATTTCATCTTTAGCACAATACAAAAGAACATTGCCTTGTATGGAAATCAGGTTAATTTGATAATGGACATATTACCTCTGTTATTATAATGTTCTGTTTGCTCTGCAGATTGATTCTGTGTTCCACTTAGGATTTAGGCTTAAAAACTTTTTTTTTTTAATGTTCATATATTTTTGAGAGAGTGAGACAGAGTGTGACCAGGGGAAGGGCGGAGAGAAAGGGAGAGACAGAATCAGAAACAGGCTTCAGGCTCTGAGCGATCAGCACAGAGCCTGATGTGGGGCTCCAACCCATGAATTGTGAGATCATGTCTTGAGCCAAAGTCAGACATTTAACTGATTGACCCACCCAGGTGCCTCAGGATTTGGGATTTTTACCTCACTGTTCTATACAGTCTTGGGTTTCTTATTTTCATCAGGTGACTTGTATTAAGTTTGGACCTGTTACATACTGATCCTATTAAAAACAAGAGACCAAGAGCCTTTAAAATCTGAACTTGCTGTCTGCTTTGCCTTTGAGAAAAGAAATATGTTGTTGTTAATCAAGTTCCTATGATGATTTATAAGTATATTCTCAGTTCTTTTTTCCTACCACTTTTTCCCCAACATGCTATATTCTTACTTGTATTTATTCATTAATAACATCTTTATATGATACCTTTCAATTTTTAGCCCTTTCATAAAGATCATAACATGTAATTATCAGTAGCTGCCCTATGAATTAGGCAGGCAGGCTATATCATCTCCATTTTCCAGGGGATGACACTGAGGCTTAAGAGTTTCAAATGATTTGCCCAAGCTTGGACCTGGAACTAAAACACAGGTATTCTGACTCTTAGTTTATGTTCTTTTCTCTATACAATGTGGCCTTTGAATGATTATTAAAAAAATAACAGAAAAGAATTTTGCTAATAGTGAATATATAGTAATATAGTATTATACTATATTATTCTTATACTATATTATTATTATATTATACTATAATTTTAAACATATTTGAAAAATATTTTATATGTTTATGCAGTTAGTGTTTTTCACTAAAGGTTGAATCTTATATTTAGAAATCCTAGACATATAGTGCTAGGTCCCTTTTAAATGGTTGATGCATAGTTAGGTGCATAAATATAAAAAGGAAGCTCTGCATATGTCATTGTGGGCAAATGACAATAGAATACATAAAATGAGTGGCAACAGAAATGCTTCATGTGACCGTTATCTGACATGCATCTCATCTCATAATTACTCAGTTACCTATTCATGGTCCCCAAATAAATTGCCCTGTTATCTTACTTATTATGGTGTTAACTAATTTATTTTATTTTATTTTATTATTATTTTTTTAATATGAAATTTATTGTCAAATTGGTTTCCACACAACACCCAGTGCTCATCCCAACAGGTGCCCTCCTCAATGCCCATCACCCACTTTCCCCTCCCTCCCACCCTCCATCAACCCTCAGTTCTCAGTTTTTAAGAGTCTCTTATGATTAGGCTCCCTCCCTCTCTTTTTTTTTTTTTTGCTTCCCTTCCCCTGGTCTTCTGTTAAGTTTCTCAGGATCCACATAAGAGTGAAAACAAATGGTATCTGTCTTTCTCTGTATGACTTATTTCACTTAGCATAACACTCTCCAGTTCCATCCATGTTGCTACAAAAGGCCATATTTCATTCTTTCTCATTGCCACGTAGTATTCCATTGTGTATATAAACCACAGTTTTGTTATCCATTCATCAGTTCGTGGACATTTAGGCTCTTTCCATAATTTGGCTATTGTTGAAAGTGCTGCTATAAACGTTGGGGTACAAGTGCCCCTGTGCATCAGCACTCCTGTATCCCTTGGGTAAACTCCTAGCAGTACTCTTCCTGGGTCATAGGGTTTAATTTTTAAAATTAAATAAAAAAAATAAAAAAAATTTTAATGTTTAAAATTAAACATTTTAATTTTTTGAGGAACCTCCACACTGTTTTCCAGAGTGGCTGCACCAATTTGCATTCCCACCAACAGTGCAAGGGGGTTCCTGTTTTTCCACATCCTCTCCAGCATCTATAGTCTCCTGATTTGTTCATTTTAGCCACTCTGACTGGCATGAGGTTTTGATTTGTATTTCCCTGATGAGGAGTGATGTTGAGCATCTTTTCATGTGCCTGTTGGCCATCTGGATGTCTTCTTTAGAGAAGTGCCTATTCATGTTTTCTGCCCATTTCTTCACTGGATTATTTGTTTTTTGGGTGTGGAGTTTGGTGAGTTCTTTATAGATTTTGGATACCAGCCCTTTGTCTGATATGTCATTTGCAAATATCTTTTCCCATTCCATTGGTTGCCTTTTAGTTTTGTTGCTTGTTTCCTTTGCAGTGCAGAATCCTTTTATCTTCATGAGGCCCAATAGTTCATTTTTGCTTTTAATTCCCTTGTCTTTGGAGATGTGTCAAGTAAGAAATTGCTGTGGCTGAGGTCAGAGAGGTTTTTTCCTGCTTTCTCCTCTAGGGTTTTGATGGTTTCCTGTCTCATATTCAGGTCCTTCATCCATTTTGAGTTTATTTTTGTGAATGGTGTAAGAAAGTGGTCTAGTTTCATTCTGCATGTTGCTTTCCAGTTTTCCCAGCACCATTTGTTAAAGAGACTGTCTTTTTCCATTGGATATTCTTTCTTGCTTTGTCGAAGATTAGTTGGCCAACTACTACATTTGAAAGAGCATAAAGTGATCTATAAAATAAGCCTTTTTTTTCAGAGAGTAGTTTGAACCAAAAATTTGAACCTCAGATTTCAGCACTCTCAAAAGTTGAATATAATTTATCAAAAAATTTCCAGAACCTGTACTTTGATTAGTTGTTGAATGTCAATCTAAAGAAAAAATTTTTGAAAGTATTAAGATGGGAAATTACTGTGTATAATATGAAATTACTTAAATGATGTCATTTTCCTCCAGACGTACTAAACTGAAAATACTGGGGAAGCTTCAACTAATCCCACCTTTTACCTACTCTGACAAATTTGCCTCTTGCTGGCTTCTCATTATCTCCTTCCTAATAGGTACTTAATAGCTACTTAATAATTGAAAATCTGAATATATTACATCTATCAGGGCTCATATAATGTTCATCAGGGTCTGTATTGTTTATGTACCTAACAGAAATCCAAATTAAAGTATGTTAGACTGATTAGGATATGTGCTTCTCTAGAAGAACAGGGTTTTGTTTTGTTTTGTTTTTTTTAAAATCTTTGCACTGGATAGCAAACATGCCTCTTTCATTTTAAATGGAAGTCCAAGAGTCTTGTATTTATACTACTGGCTAGGATGGCTTTGTACAGATTCAAAAGGCAGCATACCTATGGACTTTAACATATATCTCTGAGCTTTGACATATATTGAATTTCTCTTATCAAGGCTGTAATGTGCCAAAAACTGAGATTGTTTTCTGTAATTAAACTGATTTCCCAAGTGTTCTCTGAAGAAGTTTTCTAAGATTTTTCACTGTTAGTCTCTGATAGCTTTTTGTTTATCACTCTATAATGAAAGAAGGGTACTTGGTTTATCAGTTTATATTTTCTTTGTTTGTTCTCTAACTTAATATCTAACCATAGCTTAACTTAAAGAAAGTGTGACCAGTGGGTCAATTAAGAAGTGAGTACACCTTTTTAAATTGTCTAGAGTTCTTTAAAGGTAGATCCGCCCACTGAAATGTTAGGTTTTGCTTCCCTGATTAAAGACACAGATGTGGCTTATCCCTACTGGTTTCTCTCCTATTTCCACTTTCTTCCTTGAATGTGGTAGTGATGCCTGTAACTGTAGCAGGCATCTTGTGACATTGAGGCTACAAGCCATTAATGCTATTCAACTGTGGGCAGTCATCCTTATGAATTTGATTTCAGGAAAATAAACTACCGTTCGTTTTAGGTTTTGTTAGCCAAAAGCATTCCTAATTAACATATGATAGTCATTGACTACTCTCAGTGAGCTAGAGGAGTATTCTTTTCATTAGGACAGGGTTTCTCAACCTCAGCATTATTGACAGTATTGGGTAAGTTTTATTGTGGAGACTGTCCTGTGCATTGTAGGATTTTAGCAGCATCCCTGGCCTCTATTCCTTATGTGACAATAGTAACCTTACATACCTTTCAAAGTTCAACTAATGAATAATCAGGTTTTGTTTGCTTGGGAAAGTCTTTATTTCTCCTTCATTTCTGAAAGGCAACAAACAGTATTTTGCTCAGTAAAGTATTTTGGTTGGCAGTTTTGTTTTCTTTCAGCACTTTGAATATATCATCCCACTCTCTTCTGGCCTGCAAGGTTTTTGCAGCCTTATAAATGCTTATAAGGGTTTATATGGGTCTTATAAGGGCTCCCTTATATGTAAGGAATTATCTTATTCTTGTTGCTTTTAAAATTCTTTGTCTTTCATTTAGATGGTTTTGTTATAATGTGCCTTGGAGAGGACTGTTTTGGATTAAAATACTGAGTTTGGATTTACCTATTAGCTTCATGAACTTAGAAATCCAGATCTCTTCCAGATTTAGTAATTTCTTAGCCATTATTTCTTTAAATAAGCTTTCTGCTCCTTTTCCCTCTCATTTCATTCTGAGGCTCCAGTAATATGTAAATTGTTTCTTTTAATGATATCTCGTAATTCAGGAAGGCTTTTAAAACCTTTTTTTCACTCTTTTTGTTTCTGCTTCACTGACAGGATGATCTTAAATGAACTGTATTCTTGTTCACTAATTCTTCTACTTGGTCAAAACTGATATTAAAGCTCTCTACTAAATTCTTTAGTCATTGGATTCTTCAAACTCTAGGATTTCTCTCTCTTTCTGTGTATGTGTGTGTTTAATGCTTTCTGTTTCTTTGTTAAATATCTCATTTTGTTTATGCATTGTTTTCCTAATTTCATTTAGTTTTCTATCTGTATTTTCTTGTAGTCCACTGAATTTCTTTAAAAAGATTATTCTGAATTCTTTGTCAAAGTTAATAGTTCTTCATTTCTTTAGGGTCATTGGGTTTTATTAGTTTATTTGGTGGTGTCATGTTTCTTTGATTTTTTCATGATCCTTGTGGCCTTGCATTGTTGTCTACAACTTTGAAAATGTAGGCACCATTTCTACTCTTTCACAGACTGGCTTTGGAAGGCAAAGCCTTCAGAATCAACCCCTCCAGAGATTCTGGGTGGGCTCTTTGGTATTGTCTGTGGATAGGCCTGCTGTTGGAGATCTTGGGTAGACATGTCTGGTGTCTGGATCATCAGGGGGCGGGCCTTGTGCTTGGGTTCATGAGGATCAGCCTGTTGCCTGTGTCTGCTGGGGCAGGCCTTGAGTCTGGATTTACTAGGGTGGGCCTGGTGTCTGAGCCTGCAGTAATGGGATTGGGGCTTGGATTTGCATAGGTGGACCTGGATCTTTCATCCATAGGGGCTAACCAAACACTGGGGAGCACTGGGATCGGCCTAGCATCTGGTTCCATGTGGGCCAGTTCATTACTGAGATGAGATTGGAGCCTGATTTCTCAAGAGTCAGCCTAGAGGGGCACCTGTTTGGCTCAGTCAGTTAAGTGTCCCACTTTAGCTCAGGTCTTGATCTTATGGTTTGTGTTGTGGGTTTGAGCCCCACATTGGGCTCTGTGCTGACAGCTTGGAGCCTGGAGCTTGCTTTGGATTCTCTGTCTCCCTCTCTCTCTGCCCCCCCCCCCCACCTCTTTCTCTCTCTCTCTCAAAAATAAATAAACATTGAAAAAAATTTTTTTAAAAAAGGAAAAGAGGCAGCCTAGAGATTGGAGCCACAGGGGCTGTTTGATACTAAGGCAAACCTGGAGCCATGGGGGTCAGGCTATAACCTGAGACCATGGATTCAGCCTGGATGTTGAGTCTACATGTGGTGGTCTAGTGCTGGGATGGATTGGGAGCCTAAGTCTGTGGGTGCTGGTTTTAAGACTGGGGTCATGGAGTCATTGAGGTGGCCTGGAGTATGGGTCCATGGGAACCAGTCTAGATTCTAGGTCTATGAGTGCTGGTCTGATGCTGAATATGGGCTGGGTGCCTAAAACTGTGGGAGTCATTCTGATGCTGAGGTGGATTAAAAGCTTGGGTCTGTAGTAGTTGTTCTTGTGCTGGGCTCAACAGCAGGCCTGGGTTGCTGGGTGGCTACTTAGAGACTGGGCTTGTATGGAGTAGTTGGAAGCCTGGAGTCACAGGTGCTACCTGGGGCTGTGGGAGCTGGCTAGCACTGGAATATGTTGGAGCCTGGACTTACAGGAGCCCATTGGGAGCCTGGTGTCATGGGACTTGCCAGGGCTACATGAGTCAGCCAGTGCTGCAGTCAGCTGGGAGCTGGCTGGTGCCATGGTTGGCTGGGAATCTGGTTTACAGGAGTCCACTGGGAGACTTGTGCCATAGTTGCTACCTGGGGCCACAGGAATTACACAGTGCTAGCCATAGCACTGGGGTGGGTGAGAGCTTGGGTTCACTGGAGTGTGCTGAAAGATTGGTGTCACAGGAGCTGCCTGGTACAGGGGTGCACTGGAAGACTGGGTTTTTAGGAGCCTGCTGGGAGCCTGATGCTGTGGGAGCTACTTGGGCCACTGGAGCCAGCAGGTGCTGGAGTGAGCTAGGGGCCTGGGTTTGTAGGAGCCTGCTGGGAGCCTGAGGACATGGAAGTTGCCAGGGGCCATGGGAGCCACCTTTGGCTATATGAGGTAGCCTGGTGTTGGGTCCACAGTGAAGCTGGATGCTCACTTCGCTATCATCTCACAGGGAGGTTGTCTTTTTCCATGCTGGGCTTCCTCGGCTTGAGGGAATGGTGACAGGTGTAGTGTGAATGTGTCTTTCCTACATTCTCAACAAGTCTTTTCCTATTTTTGTGCTTTGCTCAGGTGCTATAATCCCTCACGTGGAATCCTTAGCTCTTGTGAAGATGTTTTCATTCATAAATAGTTGTTCAGCCTGATGTTTTTGGGAGGGGGTGGGCATGAGAAATTCATGTGTGGCCATTTTGCCAGCATCACTCCTTGCTCCAGCTAGGTTTTAATTAGAGCAAAAAGATAGTGATAATATTCAAGAGGAGATGGAACATATGAGGATTCTATCATCTCCAGAGGACATAGTGTAATGGGTTCTGAACCTGGATTGGAGATAAGAAGATAGGATGAGATTAAGGGGTACATAGATCAGAGATATCTAGTGATGAAGGACAGTCCAGGAACTTTGTATTTCCTGTGGCGATGAAGAGCTTGATGGAATTTCTTGATGGTCTCCAATGTTGTGAGGGTATGAATGTTGTACAGAGGGAACATATAGAATTTTAGGGTGGTCTGACATCTGTAGATGATGGTGTGGGGGTTGGGAGAGGGCAGGATGACTTGGAGAATAAGGTCTGGGCTCCCTGTACACTACAAATTATATACTTATCCTATTGGACTAATTAATATCGAAGGCATACAGTACAACATATGTAAAGTAGAATGGGATAAAGATGAAAAAGCAACATTATTAAAAGGTTTGCTAATCACAATAGCTTTGTACTATCATTACAGACTATCTCAAGGTACTCTATGAACTCAAGGTGATATTTAAAAATGGTGGATGAAAAGCCATGTTTTAGTAATATTAAAAAAAGTTTTTTTCCCTGACTTTTTATCAGGTCTGATGGTGAAGAACTCGCCATAAGAGCAGAGATGCAGCTCCATCATTTCTTGGTGTCTAAATTATTAGTATAGTGTTTCTTTGCAGTAATATTTTTTCATTTTTCTATTTTATCAGGTTAGTTTAAAATTTTTTTTAATGTTTATTTTTGAGAGAGAGAGAGAGAGAGAGAGAGAGAGAGAGCGCACAAGTGGGGGAGGGGAAGAGACAGAAAGAGAGACACAGAATCTGAAACAGGTTTCAGGCTCTGAGATGTCAGCACAGAGCCCAACATGGGACTTAAACTTGGGAACGGTGAGATCATGACCTGAACCAAAGTCAGACACAACCAACTAAGCCACCCAGGTGCCCCTTTATTAGGTTAGTTTAGAGAAAATTAGGTAATATAATCAGCAAATTCACTTCCTGTGGCTACACATTCTGTGATACTTTGCAATGTGCTAAAAGCCAGGCGATGAGTGAGGGCCTCACTGATGTGAGAAACAGAGGCAGAAGGAAACGTATTTAGTTTTCAGAGCTTCTCCCGTGTTTGTAGCTTCTTAAAAATAATCAGCCTAAAATAATCCTTATGCCATAGAGACATATTTTGGGGTGGCAAATTCTGCTCCCCTACAGTTGAATAAATCTGTTTATTGCTGAAGGGGCCCTTTGGCTTCCCACCACTTTGAAAAGCTTTAGCTACAGCAATGAGATTTTTCTTTTTTAGTATCCCCTTTCTTTGTAGCTTTGTTTATTCTCCTTTTTTAGAAAACAAAAAAATGTAAATGAATAATTCAAGCTCCAAACATACAAATTTGTAATTCAACCTAGATATTTGCAACATTTATCCTTGCAAGTTTGAAGGCACTTATCACTTTAGTTGCTAGGTGCTCAGAAAAAAGATGATAAAAAATAATAAACTCAGCAATAAATTTTCCTTAATCTAAATTCTGCGGTAACCATGGAGGATTATTATGGAGAATGTGAAATGGTATGCGGGCAGTTAGTTCATTCATCTCCCAAGCTCATTAGCCAATCCAGTTGAGTAGATCCATGTCCTTTTTCTTCTTTGGTTTATACTGTGCATTCATTAGCTCTTAAGGAGATATACAGTACTCAGAAAGTAATGGTGAAATTTGCTTTAGAAAGTCCAGCCTCCCATTGATTATTATTATAACAATGTTGGAGGGTAGTCAGGATTGGGGCCAAGAATGGGGGTAGGGTAGGCTATTGTCAAAAGATTTTACTAGAAATGCCAAGAGCTGCATAATTTATGCTTCAAAGCTAAATTTAGGTTTCTTCATTAAAGGCTCATTACAGTAGCCTCATTGTTGGACAGCTGACTGAGACCCATTTTTCCAATAAAAATGCCTTTCCAGGGGCACTTGGGTGGCTCAGTCGGTTGAGTGACAGACTTTGGCTCAGGTCATGACCTCGCGATTTGTGAGTTCAAGCCCCACATCAGGCTTGTTGCTGTCAGCCTGTCAGCGCAGAGCCCACTTCAGATCCTCTGTCCTACTCTCTCTGCCCTTCTCCCGCTTGTGCTCTCTCAAAAATAAAATAAACATTAAAAAAAATGCCTTTCCCTATACTCTAATTTTTGACAATGGCACTTTTGGTAAATTCCTATAGAAATAATTTATTGTATTCATTTATTCTCACATTAGTTTATTTAACACATATTTATTGAGTTCCATGTACTGTACTTGATGCTGGAAATATTTTTAAAAAATCAAGATACCTGACCTTAATCACTATAAAGTTTATCCCATTATCTAAGTCATTTTGTATTTGGCATATGTTAATTTTAGTCATTTAATGTATATATCCTATTTTCTGTGCTCCTTAGGACAATTCTCAGTTATTGATGATAAAGATAATTTGCCTGTCAAGTGAGGCATTATAGGTGAATACCAAATTTAGCTATTGAATTATTAGCACTCATTCAGAGCATGCAAATTGCATAATGGGATGAGTTCAATGGTACTTTTTAAATATATTAATAAATAAGTTAAAGTTTAGGGAGTTCTCTCAGATACTGTAATCCCGTGGTTGTCACCCTAGCTGCACAGTAGAATACCTAGGGGAACTTCTTTTGTATTGGTTCAGGCCCTACCCTAGACCAGTGAAATCAGAGTCTCGGGGTGAGGCAGGCTTCAGAATCACTCCTGTAGAGCATCTAATCCCAAGAATAGTCATGCTGATGTATTTCACATGGGGACAGGGACACTCAGACACGTTAAGTTGTTTAAAGTCGTAGAGCTAATAAGTGAAAGAGCTAGGATCTGAACCCAGATCTTCTGGCTGTAAAACCTTTCTTATTTTTTTCTTTTTTTTTTTTTTAGTGTTTATTTAATTTTGAGAGAGACAGAGAGACAGAGCACAAGCTGGGGAAGGGCAGAGAGGGGGAAACAGAATCGGAAGCAGGCTTCGGGCTCTCAGCTGTCAGCACAGAACCCGATGCAGGGCTCGAACCCACGAGCTGTGAGATCATGATTTAAGCTGAAGTTGGACACTCAACTGACTGAGCCACTTACGCACCCCTCCTTTCTTATTTCTAAAATATGGTGTTGCCCCTTAAATATGTGCACTTGTAATTTTTTCCCACTATTTTGTTTTAAACAGTTTTTGATGATTTCTTTCCTTCCTGTTGACTCTCTTATATATAATGGGGTTTTGGAATGGTAGGGGTCTGGAGCTGATGGCCAAGAAATAATTCTTGAGATATCTTTGGTGCAAAAAGGTGATTTTATTAAAGCATGGGGTCAGGACCTATGGGCAGAAAGAGCTATACTGTGGTTGTGAAGAGTGACTGATTATATATTATGGAGTTGGAGGAGGTAAAGGCAAAAGGGAGGCCTCCGGAAGGACTTTGATTTACTAAAGAGGATTCATAAACTACCTGAGGCCTTGCTATTGTCAAGCTAAGGTTGTTTTCCCTCCAGTAAGGCATTAACCTTAAGACAGGAGTTCCTGGAGAAATATTATACTCTGCCTCTCTCAAGTATCTGTCAGTGGGTTGCAGGTTATAAGGAAATTTAATTTGACCTACCGTTTCTTTCTTGCCTTTGTTCCCCACATCACTATGGTGGGGAGGGTGAGGTTGGGACCCCAGGAAGCTGAGTCTATAGGTTTCTGGAGATTAGGCTGTTGATAAGATGACCTTTTTTCTTATAATTTACTAAGATATTTGTAAACTGATGGAGACTCATGTCCTGCATGACTGTGATCGCTATCAGTTAACCATTTGTTTTCCCCTTTCCTTTGTTCTTGGGCAGCCAGAAGTGCCTGAGGAATGTCACACATATCCCACCTTCAGGGGTGGATGTTTGTGAATTGTGTGAGCTTGCCTTATGCTTCCTCACCAGTATATACCTGGAATTAATATTTGTAATGGATAGCATGGAAAGAAGGTCCTTTGTATAATCTCTATTAGGGCTGGAAGTTTTGGGAAAGGACTTGAAGACATAGGAGATAGTAGGGACAATAGTCAATCTTATTAGAAATAGCAAATTGGAGTTATGTGTTGTCTGTTACTACAG
Source organism: Neofelis nebulosa (assembly GCF_028018385.1). Lineage (NCBI taxonomy): Eukaryota > Metazoa > Chordata > Mammalia > Carnivora > Felidae > Neofelis > Neofelis nebulosa. Next base: position 33,194,210 of record NC_080794.1, on the reverse strand, counting down.
CTAATACACAGAAGAAATGGGACTCTCATGACTTCCTATCTGATTTTAAATAGGATAGCTAGCTTGCCAGGACTTGGCATGAGCTATGAGGAGACTGTTCATTTTTCTTCTCCTCCCCCTTCTTCTTCTCCTTCCGTCCTCCTTCTTCCTTCTTCCTTCCTTCCTCCTCCTCCTCCTCCTCCTCCTCCTCCTCCTCCTCCTCCTCCTCCTCCTCCTCCTCCTCCTTCTTTTCTTTTTGAATACAGGGATTTTAGGTTTCAGTGAAGAGGGATATACTGCTCAGAACTTTTCTACCTGCTGGAAAAGGGAGACTTTAGAATATTATTTCTGTTTTCTGTGGCAGTTTCATCACCTGGAAAGTTTTCCAAGTCAAGGAGATAAATACAGCAGTATAGGTATCCCATGCTCAGTGTTCTCAAAACTGTAATGCGGGGTGGTGGCAAATATCAGGGAATGGCTTCTTTAAACCATGCAACTTTCTATTTGTCCCTGTTAGCATTGTACTCATCTCTGAAGACAGGGTTTTATGGTGGGTCCTAGGATCTGGTTGATACCCTTTTTGTTTAATACTTAGGCTATCACTTTTTTATCTAGTCATCCTTGTACCCTGAACATGCTTCTTTCATTACACTTAAATTATTGTGTGTAGATGTAATTGTTTATATGTCTCTCTCCCATGCTAGTCTGTGTATTCTTTAAAAGCAAATATTGTCTTCTTTTTCAACTGTGTTTACCCGGTGCCTATCACAGTGCTTGACATATAGTAAATATTTAATACATGTTTGGTGAATTAAATTGCATTTGTTTTTTGATGAGCCTGTTTAGAAAATGGAATTTTGAGCCTGGATTCTGGTTGATATTAAATTATTCTCTCTAGCAGAGTGTGTCAGAGTGTATTAAAATCCCAGCAGTTATCTTCCCAGGCCACCTCTTTTCCTCTTGTTGGGAAACAGTATTTATCATAGTAAATAGCTCATTTGGGGTTGTTCATCCGGGCTTTAGTACCAAATTTAACATAACAGGAAGTTACAAATTCCCTTTTGGCCAAAAAAGTGCGAAGTTTGACAGCTTCTGTCAGAAAGGTAACTTTACATTAATTTACTTTACTTTATTTGTGAAAGGTGTAAGAATCTATAAACATTTTATAGCTATTCAGAGGTGGTAAACAACATTCTGGCCAACCACTTATGCTTTTAATAAGCACCTTTTTATACCTTGTATATAATTTTTGAAAAATTATAGCCTAGTTTGTGATTTAAGTACTGTTATGTTATCTTGTTTGTAGATGGTACTCTGTGAAATGTATTTCATTGTTTTATAACATTTAGATAATAAAACTTTTGCTTTAATGCTTAGTGGTAGGAGAAGTATTTCTTTTTTATTTTAAAATGTATTTTAATTTGCATATATAAAAATGCACTGTTTTTTAGTGTATAGTTCTATGAATTTTGGCAAATGCATAGAGTCATATAGCCATCACCACAATTGAGATGATGGGGTTTTGGAGTAGTGGGGTCCAGAGCCAATGGCCAAGAGGGAATTCTTGAGATGTCTTTGGTGCAAAAAGTTGATTTTAATTAAAGCGTGGGGACAGGACCCATGAGCTGAAAGAACTGCCCAGGGACCTTTAGGAGAGACTGATTAAATACTTGGGAGTTGGGGGAGGTAATGTCAAGAGGAAGTTTCTAAAGGGATTTTCATATGCGGGAGGCCTAGGTATTGTCAAGCTAATATTGTTTTTCCCTCTAGCAAACATTAACATTAAGAAATATTATACTCTGCCTATCTCAGGTATTTGTCAATGGATTGCAGGTTATAAGGAAATTTAATTTTATCTACCATTTTCTTCTTGACTTTGTTCTTCACATCACTATGGAGGGGAGGGTGATGTTGGGGCTCCAGAAAGCTGAGTCTGTAGGTTTCTGGAGATTAGGCTGTTGATAAGATTGCCTTTTTCTTATAATTTACTAAGATATTTGTAAACTGATGGAGACTCATGTCCTGCATGACTGTGATCTCTATCAGTTAACCATTTGTTTTCCCCTTTCCTTTGTTCTTGGGCAGCCAGAAGTGCCTGAGGAATGTCACACTTATCCCTCCTGTTATCCATTTAAAGTCAAATCCTCCTTTACTCTTAATGCCTGACAACCATTTTCCAGAATGTCATATAATGAATAGAATCATATACACTATTTAGCCTTTCACCTTTTCCAGAATGCCATATCAAAAATGGAATCATACACTGTTTAGCCTTTTGAATCTGGCTTATTTCAGTTAGCATAAAGCGTTTTTGATTCCTCCATTTGTTGCAAGAATCAATCAATAATTTGTACCTCTTTATTGCTGAGTAGTATTTTGTAGTATGAATGTACCACCAATGGTTTATCCATTCTTCATCTGAAGGACTTGTAGTTTGTTTATAGCTTCTGGTGAGTATGGGTGAAGCTGATATAAATCTTTCATATAGGTACAGGTTTTTGTTTTTGTTTTTGTTTTTTATGAACAGAGGTTTTCATTTCATATAGGTAAACACCCAGGTGTAAGGTTGCTGGATTGTATGCTAAGTGTATGTTTAAGTTTATGAGAAACTGGCAAGCCATTTTCCATAGTGGCTGTACCATTCTACATTCTCACCAGCATCCTATGAGAAATTCCAGTTCTTCTGCGTCATCACCAGCAGCATGCATTGTTTTATTTACAATAGGTCATTCTAATAGTTGTATAGGAGAGTAAAGAGGTTTCTCAGTCATCTTGGGTAACTTTCTTTGTTGTTGGTGGTGGGGTTTTAATTACACAAATGGATGTTTTTTCTTATTTCCCTTTTATTAATCCTTAACACAGAGACCTTTGTGTGTTTAATCTTCAAACTTAAGTTTAATTCTGGTATTCTAGGCAACTGCTTTAGTCTCTTTATGAAGTAAAACTCATAGTGCTATGAGAAAACATATGTACTGCTATAGATCAGGGCTGAATTTTTATGACTTCATACTAAATGAAAGCAGCATGGCCCATTCTCTCTTTTTTTTTTTCAATATGTGAAGTTTATTGTCAAATTGGTTTCCATACAACACCCAGTGCTCATCCCAAAAGGTGTCCTCCTCAATACCCATCACCCACCCTCCCCTCCCTCCCACCCCCCATCAACCCTCAGTTTGTTCTCAGTTTTTAAGAGTCTCTTATGCTTTGGCTCTCTCTCCCACTCTCACCTCTTTTTTTTTTCCTTCCCCTCCCCCAGGGGTTTCTGTTAAGTTTCTCAGGATCCACATAAGAGTGAAACCATATGGTATCTGTCTTTCTCTGTATGGCTTATTTCACTTAGCATCACACTCTCCAGTTCCATCCACGTTGCTACAAAGGGCCATAGTTCATTCTTTCTCATTGCCACATAGTACTCCATTGTGTATATAAACCACAATTTCTTTATCCATTCATCAGTTGATGGACATTTAGGCTCTTTCCATAATTTGGCTATTGTTGAGAGTGCTGCTATAAACATTGGGGTACAAGTGCCCCTGTGCATCAGTACTCCTGTGTCCCTTGGGTAAATTCCTAGCAGTGCTATTGCTGGGTCATAGGGTAGGTCTATTTTTAATTTTTTGAGGAACCTCCACACTGTTTTCCAGAGTGGCTGCACCAGTTTGCATTCCCACCAACAGTGCAAGAGGGTTCCCGTTTCTCCACATCCTCTCCAGCATCTATAGTCTCCTGATGTGTTCATTTTGGCCACTCTGACTGGCGTGAGGTGATATCTGAGTGTGGTTTTGATTTGTATTTCCCTGAGGAGGAGTGACGTTGTGCATCTTTTCAAGTGCCTGTTGGCCATCCGGATGTCTTCTTTAGAGAAGTGTCTATTCATGTTTTCTGCCCATTTCTTCACTGGATTATTTGTTTTTCGGGTGTGGAGTTTGGTGAGCTCTTTATAGATTTTGGATACTAGCCCTTTGTCCGATATGTCATTTGCAAATATCTTTTCCCATTCTGTTGGTTGCCTTTTAGTTTTGTTGGTTGTTTCCTTTGCTGTGCAGAAGCTTTTTATCTTCATAAGGTCCCAGTAGTTCATTTTTGCTTTTAATTCCCTTGTCTTTGGAGATGTGTCAAGTAAGAAATTGCTATGGCTGAGGTCAGAGAGGTCTTTTCCTGCTTTCTCCTCTAGGGTTTTGATGGTTTCCTGTCTCACATTCAGGTCCTTTATCCATTTTGAGTTTATTTTTGTGAATGGTGTGAGAAAGTGGTCTAGTTTCATTCTGCATGTTGCTGTCCAGTTCTCCCAGCACTGTTTGTTAAAGAGACTGTCTTTTTTCCATTGGATATTCTTTCCTGTTTGTCAAAGATTAGTTGGCCATACATTTGTGGGTCTAGTTCTGGGGTTTCTATTCTATTCCATTGATCTGTGTGTCTGTTTTTGTGCCAATACCATGCTGTCTTGATGATGACAGCTTTGTAGTAGAGGCTAAAGTCTGGGATTGTGATGCCTCCTGCTTTGGTCTTCTTCAAAATTACTTTGGCTATTCGGGGCCTTTTGTGGTTCCATATGAATTTTAGGATTGCTTGTTCTAGTTTAGAGAAGAATGCTGCTGCAATTTTGATTGGGATTGCATTGAATGTGTAGATAGCTTTGGGTAGTATTGACATTTTGACAATATTTATTCTTCCAATCCATGAGCATGGAATGTTTTTCCATTTCTTTATATCTTCTTCAATTTCCCTCATAAGCTTTCTATAGTTTTCAGCATACAGATCTTTTACATCTTTGGTTAGATTTATTCCTAGGTATTTTATGCTTCTTGGTGCAATTGTGAATGGGATCAGTTTCTTTATTTGTCTTTCTGTTGCTTCATTATTATTGTATAAGAATGCAACTGATTTCTGTACATTGATTTTGTATCCTGCAACTTGGCTAAATTCATGTATCAGTTCTAGCAGACTTCTGGTGGAGTCTATTGGATTTTCCATGTATAATATCATGTCATCTGCAAAAAGCGAAAGCTTGACTTCATCTCTGGCAATTTTGATGCCTTTGATTTCCTTTTGTTGTCTGATTGCTGAAGCTAGAACTTCCAACACTATGTTAAACAACAGCAGTGAGAGTGGACATCCCTGTCATGTTTCTGATCTCCGGGAAAAAGCTCTCAGTTTTTCCCCATTGAGGATGATGTTAGCTGTGGGCTTTTCATAAATGGCTTTTATTATGTTGAAGTATGTTCCTTCTATCCCGACTTTCTCGAGGGTTTTTATTAAGAAAGGGTGCTGGATTTTGTCAAAGGCCTTTTCTGCATCGATTGACAGGATCATATGGTTCTCATCTTTTCTTTTATTAATGTGATGTATCACGTTGAATGATTTGTGAATGTTGAACCAGCCCTGCATCCCAGGAATGAATCCCACTTGATCATGGTGAATAATTCTTTTTATATGCCATTAAATTAGATTTGCTAGTATCTTATTGAGAATGTTTGTATCCATATTCATGAGGGATATTGACCTGTAGTTCTCTTTTTTTACTGGGTCTCTGTCTGGTTTAGGAATCAAAGTAATGCAGGCTTCATAGAATGAGTCTGGAAGTTTTCCTTCCCTTTCTATTTTTTGGAATAGCTTGAGAAGGATAGGTATTATCTCTACTTTAAACATCTGGTAGAATTCCCCTGGGAAGCCATCTGGTCCTGGACTCTTATTTGTTGGGAGATTTTTGATGACTGATTCAATTTCTTCGCTGGTTATGGGTCTGTTCAAGCTTTCTATTTCTTCCTGATTGAGTTTTGGAAGTGTGTGGGTGTTTAGGAATTTGTCCATTTCTTCCAGGTTGTCCAATTTGTTGGCATATAATTTTTCATAGTATTCCCTGATAATTGCTTGTATCTCTGCAATTGGTTGGTTACAATAATTCCATTTTCATTAATGATTTTATCTATTTGGGTCATCTCCCTTTTCTTTTTGAGAAGCCTGGCTAGAGGTTTGTCAATTTTGTTTATTTTTTCAAAAAACCAACTCTTGGTTTCGTTGATCTGCTCTACAGTTTTTTTTAGATTCTATATTGTTTATTTCTGCTCTGCTCTTTGTTATTTCTCTTCTTCTGCTGGGTTTAGGCTGACTTTGCTGTTCTGCTTCTATTTCCTTTTAGGTGTGCTGTTAGATTTTGTATTTGGGATTTTTCTTGTTTCTTGAGATAGGCCTGGATTGCAATGCATTTTCCTCTCAGGACTGCCTTCACTGCGTCCCAAAGCATTTGGATTGTTGTGTTTTCATTTTCATTTGTTTCCATATATTTTTTTAATTTCTTCTCTAATTGCCCGGTTGACCCATTCATTCTTTAGTAGGGTGTTCTTTAACCTCCATGCTTTTGGAGGTTTTCCAGACTTTTTTCTGTGGTTGATTTCAAGCTTCATAGCATTGTGGTCTGAAAGTATGCATGGTATGATTTCAATTCTTGTATAGTTATGAAGGGCTGTTTTGTGACCCAGTATGTGATCTATCTTGGAGAATGTTCCATGTGCACTCGAGAAGAAAGTATATTCTGTTGCTTTGGGATGCAGAGTTCTAAATATATCTGTCAAGTCCATCTGATCCAATGTATCATTCAGGGCCCTTGTTTCTTTATTGACCATGTGTCTAGATGATCTATCCATTTCTGTAAGTGGAGTGTTAAAGTCCCCTGCAATGACCACATTCTTATCAATAAGGTTGCTTATGTTTATGAGTAATTGTTTTATATATTTGGGGGCTCCTGTATTTGGCGCATAGACATTTATAATTGTTAGCTCTTCCTGATGGATAGACCCTGTAATTATTATATAATGCCCTTCTTCATCTCTTGTTACAGCCTTTAATTGAAAGTCTAGTTTGTCTGATATAAGTATGGCTACTCCAGCTTTCTTCTGACTTCCAGTGGCATGATAAATAGTTCTCCATCCCCTCACTCTCAATCTGAAGGTGTCCTCAGGTCTCAAATGAGTCTCTTGTAGACAGCAAATAGATGGGTCTTGTTTTTTTATCCATTCTGATACCCTATGTCTTTTGGTTGGTGCATTTAGTCCATTTACATTCAGTGTTATTATAGAAAGATATGGGTTTAGAGTCATTGTGATGTCTGTAGGTTTCATGCTTGTAGCAATGTCTCTGGTACTTTGTCTCACAGGATCCCCCTTAGGATCTCTTGTAGGGCTGGTTTAGTGGTGACGAATTCCTTCAGTTTTTGTTTGTTTGGGAAGACCTTTATCTCTCCTTCTATTCTAAATGACAGACTTGCTGGATAAAGGATTCTTGGTTGCATATTTTTTTCTGTTCATCACATTGAAGATCTCCTGCCATTCCTCTGGCCTGCCAAGTTTCAGTAGAGAGATCGGTCAGGAGTCTTATAGGTCTCCCTTTATATGTTAGAGCACGTTTATCTCTAGCTGCTTTCAGAATTTTCTCTTTATCCTTGTATTTTGCCAGTTTCACTATGATATGTCGTGCAGAAGATCGATTCAAGTTACGTCTGAAGGGAGTTCTGTGACTCTTGGATTTCAATGCCTTTTTCCTTCCCCAGATCCTGGAAGTTCTCAGCTATTATTTCTTCAAGTACCCCTTCAGCACCTTTCCCTCTCTCTTCCTCCTCTAGAATACCAATTATGTGTAGATTATTTCTCTTCAGTGCATCACTTAGTTCTCTAATTTTCCCCTCATACTCCTGGATTTTTTTATCTCTCTTTTTCTCAGCTTCTTCTTTTCCATAATTTTATCTTCTACTTCGCCTATTCTCTCCTCTGCCTCTTCAATCTGAACCGTAGTTGTCTCCATTTTAATTTGCAGTTTGTTGATAGCATTTTTAGCTCCTCCTGGGTGTTCCTTAGTCCCCTTGATCTCTGTAGCAAGAGATTCTCTGCTGTCCTTTATATTGTTTTCAAGCCCAGCGACTAATTTTATGCCTGTTATTTTAAATTCACTTTCTGTTATATTGTTTAAATCATTTTTGATCAGTTCGTTAGCTGTTGTTATTTCCTGGACGTTTTTCTGAGAGGAATTCTTCTGGTCGTCATTTTGGATAGTCCCTGGAGGGGTGTGGGACTGCCGGGCCCTTCCCCTGTGCTGTCTTGAATAACTTGTGTTAGTGGGCGGGGCTGCAGTCAGACCTGATGTCTGCCCCCAGCCCACCGCTGGGGCCACAGTCAGACTGGTGTGTGCCTTCTCTTCCCCTCTCTTAGGGGCGGGATTCACTGTGGGGTGGCATGGCCCGTCTGGGCTACTTGCACACTGCCAGGCTTGTGGTGCTGGGGATCTGGTGTATTAGCTGGGGTGGATTGGCAAGGTGCACAGGGGCGGGAGGGGTAGGCTCGGCTTGCTTTTCCTTCGGAGATCCACTTTGGGAGGGGTCCTGCGGCACAGAGAGGGAGTCAGACCCCCCTGAGGGATGGATCTGCAGAAGCACATTGTTGGGTGTTTGCATGGTGCAAGCAAGTTCCCTGGCAGGAACTGGTTCCCTTTGGGATTTTGGCTGGGGGATGGGCGAGGGAGATGGCGCTGGTGAGCGCTTTTGTTCCCCGCCAAGCTGAGCTCTGTCCTCAGGGGCTCAACAACTCTCCCTCCCATTGTCCTCCAGCCCTCCCGTTCTTCGAGCAGAGCTGTTAGCTTATAACCTTCCAGATATCAAGTCCCGCTTGCTCTCAGAAAACACTCTGCCCGGCCCCTCCGCTTTTGCCAGCCAGACTCAGGGGCGCTGCTTGGCCTGCGGGCTGCCCCTCCACCCCGGCTCCCTCCTGCCAGTTGGTGTAGCGTGCACCGCCTCTCCGCCATTCCTACCTTCTTCCATGGGCCTTTCGTCTGTGCTTGGCTCCAGAGACTCCATTCTGCTCGTCTTCTGGCAGTTTTCTGGGTTATTTCGGCAGGTGTAGGTGGAATCTAAGTGACCAGCAGGACGTGGTGAGCCCAGCGTCCTCCTATGCCGCCATCTTCCCAGGATTCTCCAGCATGGCCCATTCTTAACATACACACACACACACACACACACACACACACACACACACACATATATACACACATACATATATAGGTATATATATGTGTGTGTGTATATATATATATATATATATATATATATATATATATATAATTTCCTAATGTTTATTTTTGAGAGTGAGAGAGAGAAAGAGATGGAGACACTGAATCCAAGGCATGCTCCAATCTCTGTGCTATCAGCACAGAACCTGACGCAGGGCTCGAACTCAGGAACTTTGAGATCATGGCCTGATCTGAAGTCAGATGCTCAACTGACTGAGCCACCCAGGTGCCCCATTCTTCACTATATTTTTAAGTCAGCTTCTCACTCTTCTGGTCTCTCCTGCACATCATTCCCAGTGGTCCAGTCTTTCTACAGTATTGCTGTACTCATGCCATGATTTGTTCATAACTCTTCACTGATTACCTTGCAACCCTGGTATAATCTAGTTCTTAAGTGCAGGAATTCTGGCTTCAGCTGGACATGGTTTTACTCTCAGATCTGCCACATACCAGCTGAGTGGCTTTGAACACTCCATTTTTTTAAACCTCAGTTCCTCATCTTTAAAACAGCTAATGATAGGACCTGCATAAAGCATTTTGCACCAAGTGATCAGGACTCGATCCCTATCATAATTAGTAACTAACCACCATCTGTAGTAGGACTCATCATATAGCAGGATTCTTGCACAGAGAGATGGGACACTGAGGCTTTTCTTTCCAGGAAGCAGCTTTATTTTTCATGCCAGCATGGGCTCAAGTGGGTTCATACCTGAAAAACTGAGCCCTGAGCTCAGTGGGTTGTAGCCTTTTATGCAATTTCTACTTCTTTGTCTCCCATATATGGTGACATATAGTCTGATTGGACACAGTTCAAGTGAGAGTCATGTCAGAGCTACACATACGTGTATAGGAGGTGATGTTGCCTTCCTTTGGGTTATGTTGCCTTCCTTTGTTCTGAGGAGGCCTCCATCACATTCCTTAGGGAGGGGCTCTATTACATTCCCCACTTTGATCCTCGGACCCCCTATTTTGGGTCAAAGAGCATCATTCTTGGTTTAGAGGTTTATATTCCCATAACATCATCACATGTGTGGCCCTTTCCTTTTGATCATTGCCTCAATGAGGCTGGAGACAGACTGTACAACCAGGGGAACTAGGCAAGGTAGGATTAAGCAAGCTTCCCAAATCAAGAGAATAATACCTATGATGGGTTTGAATCCTCCAAGAGTTGTAAACCATCCTCCTAATAACTCCCTGGGGTCCCAACCTTTCCAAATCTGGACTGGGACATGAGCAACTGTTCTCATTCCATCTGTGATCTCTTCTATGACTTTTCCTTCATCATCTATCAGTAGGTAGCAGTTGCTTAAACTTGCCACAGACTCCTCCCTCAGAAGCAAGCAGTTAATCTAAGGCCGAGCAATTTTGATAGATAGCATTGAGCATTTTGGTTTGCTGCTTGGCTAGTAAGTTAAGAGTTCTGGCAGTTTCATTGGTTATAATTCCTACAACCACTTGCAGTCCAATTATATGGTTTAGCATGTAATGGGAGTGTGGTAGCCTCAGGACACATCCTCTGCCCAGGTGGCAGGGCCATAATATTGGGTTATATGTTTGGAGGGCCATTCATCATCTTTTCAATTGCCAGTTCATAGGGCATATAATTTCCTTTGAGTCTACCTGTCCCCATACACTTGGACTCCCATATGTTCCCCTCTGGCAGGAAGAAAGATGGACAAATAGTTCCCAGCACATATGACCCTGACCAGCCTGAGGGAAATAGTGTATAGGCTGTCCTTCCACATATCCAGTCTAGTCTGCCCAGGACCCGCCAGTTGATGGCTATGTTGACATTGTCTCAGGCCTCTCAGAGATGAGAGAAGTTAGACAAGGGGTGGGAATCTGGCTCAAGGGGCTCTGGGGACCCCCCAACATTGGGTTTCCAGGGAGGCTGAGTTATAAAATCTTTGGCCTAGGCATGTTAAGCTTCCAATAGAGAAGGTGAACTTCCTTTCCCGCCAGGCAAGGCAGTTTTTTTCAGCGATTGAGGTTTTGAGGAGCCAAACCCCGGTAATAGGACTGGGGTATTCTGTTCCACTCCAAGGTTCGCGGGGATTTAATTCTCTAGCATCCCATGGCCATTGATTCCCCATGTTGGTTCCCCCACATACGTAACAAGAAGAGATCTTTAGAATCTGGGCTATAGTCTCTCCTCGGGCTAGAAACAGATTTTTTGTCGTGACAGAGACAGGAGAAGGACCCTTTTCCACTTCTTCATAAAAAGAATGAAATACCTAGTGGGTCATGGCCTTATATGTGACAGTAACTCTCTTAAAATACAACACCATTCCTGGGTCTGTGCTTGCCCATAGATAGCCATACCAATCTGGTGGTCTGTTTTTCATTTTGTGTCTCCTGGATCAAGGATGGTAAAATTAACAGGGTTACAGGTTCCTGACTGGCAATTTGACTTAGCCACATCCTTTTGGAGGGGTGCTGTTTTGTCTTTAGTCTGCCACGTGGTGCATGTGACACAGCTCCAGTAAGGACAGAAGAATTCAGGTGCTTGTGGCCAGAAACCACACGTACCAGACCTCTCACACATGTATTTGTTATTGAGCCAATACCCTTGTTCCCATGTCAGACCTCCACATGTCACCTATGGCTGTACATACATCAGAGAATATAGACACTGGCTGGGTTGGATTCATAATTAGAGTTTTGTTAATTAGTCGGCCTACACCAGTGGTGCCTGTCTTCGGGTGACTATGGACCTCTAGACATTCCTCCATTGGGGAGTACTGTGGGTCGAAACAAGTTGTATTGACTCTCCTGTTGGCAGATAGAATAGGTGGTCTTATTGTGTATGCAGGTCCCCAGGATTTTTCCCTGTCATGAGAAGTGGGTATGGTATATAGTAAGGTCCATGCAACTCCCTGACTTGACCTGGTCATGTGAACACATTGAACACATGATGAGGAATCTAGGTCTATAGAAGGGGTCCAGATTAGAAACAACCAATACAAATCCTGTCCACAAAAAGAAGGTGAGTGTTAACAGAAACCTCTTACCACACTCCTAGCTGGCCCGTGCAGCCTCTGCCAATCCTATGGCGAAAAGTAGAACAAGAATCACAATAACAGTGAGAAACAAGGAGTGACAGTGCATTACAGTAAGGAAACAGGTATAGAAAATAAGGACAGTCTGTTTGTTTCACTGGACTGTCGATTCCTCAAGCTTCTGCTGTGCATAGATTAGTTAGCTTCAGGAGTGACTAAAGCTTCAGGAGTGACTAAAGCAGGGCTGCAGTCTCCCAGAGCCTCTGGAGTTGTAGATTGCTTCTTCCATATAGTCAGCTTGCATGGTGTTGTTAGATCAGGAATGCACTCCCAGTTTTGAGATGCTGTCTTCACTCTGCTGTGGTGAATCCAGGGACCCACTTTGGCTACCTTTACTACAGTAGGGGTAGACAAAATGACAGTGAATGGGCCCCTCCAGAGGAGTTTTGGGGGTTGGGCATTCCATTTCTTCACCCATACAGCATCTTCCGGTTTAAAGGGGTGGGCATCTGTGGTCAGACTCACAGGTAATTGCCCAGTGGAGTAAGGTGGTTAGGGTAGAGCTAATGGCTCACATCTGTTGCCTTAGAGTTAGATTGCCTATCTCATTTAGATTCCCCCTTATACCCTTGATAATGGGGTAAGGGCGCCCATAAAGGATTTCAAAAGGGCAGGACCCCATCTGCTTCTTCAGCCTCCACCACCCCCCCCCCCACCCCACTTGGAGCTGCAGTCTGCCTCCCTGAAGGTCCCTTATCTCTAGGACCCTAATGTTAACCCTTTCCCTATTCATTCCTCCCCCTGGAATAGGGGCCCTCACTGCTATTAGGGAACAGGGATGATGACCGTTCTGGCTTCTTCAAGCTGATAAGGGATGGTGTGGGGATACAGCAGTTAGAGTCTGCCCAAGGGTCTGTCGGGTGGCCATAGTGTGGTTCTACAGGAAGGCTGGCAGGCATGAGGCAGCATAAATGTTGGCAGACACAAAGAGAAAAACACAAAGATTATACTGACCAACAAGATGGCATCTTAAGATAATGTCCCAGTTCCCAAACCAGTTAAACAATCCAGGAGAAACCCTGACTTTGTCCAATTATGCCCAAATGTCATCTATCAGTTCTAAGACTCTGAGAATTGAAACAACGCTTGTGAGGGAATCTCTCATAACCCAGGTGATGGAGGAACAGTAAGGAATTAATGGTGGCTCTATTCTCCAAGAGTCCAGCCCTAATGTTATTTAATTTTTTACTCAAAGCATCTAATGCTTGTGTTACTTAGAGTTTTGCTGAGTATAAGCAGACAGTTTACTTTATTTTGAGGTGTAAAACTTTTCCAAGAACTGGGAGTCCTACCAGAAAAAGAGTCAAGGCATCTGTTTACCATTAGTGATTTTCAAAGTTTTAGGTAAGGTGAACCTCGGTATTATTTATAAAACAGAGCTTTTATTACTTCTTGTGCATTTTCCTTTTTTTTTTTTTAAGGGGAAGGCCTCTACCTAATTAGTAAAAGTATCAACCCATACCATACCATCAGATGTTGGAATTCCTTTGACCTTGGCATACAAGTGAAACCTAATTGTCAGTCTTCTCTGGATAGCTTCCAGTTCCTTGATTGCCTGGGAGAGTAAATTTGTGGTTGAGAGGATTGTTTTTGAGACATACTTCACAGGCTGATATTACTTGCTGAACTGTCCTTGACAAATTTTTCCCAGTAAACATCATTTGGGCCATTTGATAAGTTTTATCCCTCCCTAAATGAAAGACCTGGTGCAGTGTTTAATGATCTTTTGGCTCTTTGAGCTAGGTAATAGTAATTGCCCCTGCTCTGTTTGCAACCATCCTGAGGGCTGGAGACAGTGTCCATGAGTCAGATCCCAGTTTATTTCCTTGGGAGAGTAGATGGGATTGAGTCTCCTTTAATAATTGTTATAGTGGGAAAGCTATTTTCCTGAACCCTGGTATCTACAGCCTATAATATTTGGTGAGTAATTCACCAAAACTCACACAATTGTTTATCTGTTCTGGAGTTAGTAGCACTATAGTCTCTAATTCAGTTATAATGTCTCTTCCTAGTAAGGGTGTAAGGCTCTCTGGTATTATCAAGAAAGAATGAGAAAAAATTAGTTTTCCCCATATGCATCCCAGGGGCTGAGAGAAAAATTTAGTTGTAAGTTTTCCGGAGACGCCTCTAATCATTATGCTGCGTTTGGATAGTTGGCCAGGAGTGGAAAGGAGGACAGAAAAGGTGGCTCTGGTATCAAGAAGGAAATGAACCAGCTTTTTAGTTACCTGAGTTTTCCAGTTACCTGAGTTTTCCAGTTACCTGAGGCTCCTGGCTTCCAGTAGACAGTGGGTTCCTGGGAGCCACCCAAAGAGCCCCAGGCCCCATCAGTCCCTTTCAGGGACACTGGTTATCTGAGGCCTTGCAGATAGAGGTCCCCAAGGGCATTCAGACTTCCTACACAAGGGAAATGGCTTGCAGGGCTTTGACTTCTGTTGTCCCTCCTGAGGGCAGTCTTGTTTCCAGTGCCTTGACTGGCCACATAAGTGGCATTTGGTGCCAGGACCTTGGGACGTCTGGTCTGACAGTGCGCGAGGCCATGACTAAGGCCTCAGATGTTTCTTAAGCCCTCTTTCCTTTTTTTTTTTTTTTTTAATTTTTATCTCTGTTGTAATATACCCAGTTGGCAGTTCGTAAGAGCTCCTCCAGGGTCCCTTCCAGGCCAACAGCCAATTTTTGCATTTCCTTTGAATATCTAGGGCTGATTGAATGACAAATTTGTCCTTTAAAATTATTTCAGCCTTAAGGATATGAGGGGAGATAGCCATATATTTAATGAGAGGCCTCCCTCAACCTCTTTAGGAAGGTCATCTGGCTCTCATTCTGTGTTTATAAAATAGTGGCTAATTTAGCATTATTTAAGAGCTTAACTTAGACCTCCTTGATTTCTCTAAAGCACAAGCTTAGAAGTGGTGGCAATACCATTTCTTAATGGAATGGTCATAGTCCCAGTTAGGATCTCAGGATGGAATTACTCGGGCCCCAGTAGGAAACTGGAAGTTCCCTATAGGACCTCCAGCCCCATGATAATTAATGAGTTTTTGTTTACAGACTTTATGGATCAATATCATCCCAATTTTTCAGAATGCATCCTAAAGGAGTATTGGCCTTTGTTGGGGGAATTGCCCGTCGATAGGAAAAAGGAGGAAAAGGTGCCCCCTGATCTTATAGCTGGTCAGGAGAAGCCTCATCTCCTGACCCTGATAATTGGCTAGGAGAGGCCTCATGTCCTGACCCTGATAATTGGCTAGCCCTGATAATTGGCTAGGAGAGGCCTCATTTCCTGGCTCTGTATTTTAAATTTTTTTTTCAACGTTTTTTATTTATTTTTGGGACAGAGAGAGACAGAGCATGAACAGGGGAGGGGCAGAGAGAGAGGGAGACACAGAATCGGAAACCAGCTCCAGGCTCCGAGCCATCAGCCCAGAGCCTGACGCGGGGCTCGAACTCACGGACCGCGAGATCGTGACCTGGCTGAAGTCGGACGCTTAACCGACTGCGCCACCCAGCCGCCCCTCCTGGCTCTGTATTTTAGCTGGCTATTCAACTGGCAGCCAAAAGCTTTGTCAGTCTTGTGAGATGCTGGGAGCAGTCGCTCTTATCCAGGCCTGACCCTACCTCCGAGAGTTGACCTTGTCTTCCCTGATTTCTCCTATCCCTCCATTTTTCGCCTGTAGGATTTTGGGGGTATTGACTGTGACCAAACAAGACTTCCCTGGTTGTAGAAGGATGCACTAATTTTATTTTGGCCCAACAGTAATCCTCTTTACAAATACATTTTAAAGGCTGGTGAAAACCATTTTTTTTGTAAGGATAAAATTGGCCATAAAGGGCCAAAGTTGAGGTCTATTCCCTTGCCTGTTCCAGAAGTACCCACATAAATATGTCTCAGCCATGTGGATATCCATTTTAGAGTATCTAGGTTGTTACAAATTGACATACACTGGGCTAAGTGTAGCAAAATGGCTCCTGTGTAAAAGCCCTTTATATATCATAGTCATCTACCCCTTATATGACACAGGCATCCATTTCTTTGCTAAACAGAAAACATATATGTGGAGCATTTGGAGGCTGGCAGCGAGGACATCATCACCATCTCCCCAGCCTTTGGATCAAAGGAAGGGCAATTTCAGCTAAGTCTTAAGTAAAACACTCAAAAGGGCGTGCTGTCCTGCTGTCCTGGCCTTTTGGTTAAAATCATTTTTTTCCATTTTTTTTTTGGCAGACAAAAGAGGGGAAAAAAAACACCTTTGTTTACACCCCGCCTTTTTTTTTTTTTAAATCAAAAGCATACCTACAATCCAAGAAAACTTTGCCTTTTTAACAGAGAGTAAAGACAAATTTTAATCTTATACCAGTGTACTTTTAGAATCCATTTATTTTAACCTTAGTCCTGACCACATATAAAATTTCTTTCCAAAGATTTCCCTTCACAAACTTTCTACAACTTGACTTTGCTTTCAGATTTTGACCTAAGCCCCTTTTCTACAAACAACCAGTCTCACTTAGGACAAAACTACTTTCTTTTACCTTCAACAAAAATGAATCCCCATTCCTTAGATCTTTCTTACATATCTCTTACTTTTCTACATACAGAGTTGCGTTCCTTATTTTCATCAGTCATGATTACATTTAGCAGAATTTTAACTCTTAGAAACTTTTTAGTCTTCATTGAAGACTAAGTAGTAACCAATTGTGAACTATCTGTTACATCAGAAATTTTCTTAGATGGCAAACTTTTTTTTTCTTTTTTCTTTTTCTTGGCATAAGAAGCCAAAAGCATAAACCTATGTTTACTAAGCAGTGCTTTAGCATTCCATTTGATTTGGAAGAGGCCTAAATGTTCAATGAATTTAATTTAGTTGATTATATAAGCAAACCTTTAAAGTTTTAGGTTACTAAAAAATCCTGAAAGTTATCTTAACAATTACCCATGAAAATTTTGAGACAGACAAAATTAACCATCATTTTAAGCCACGCTTTTTGTTGACAAACTGCAACAGAGGTATCTTAATTATGTTCTACGCATGTTTACTTCAAAGTCCACCATTGTTAATTTTTACCTAGGGTACCAGTGAGGAAGTCTGAAGTGGGTGGTGTAAGTTTAAGGGGGTGTTATTCACTCTTTGACAGCAAGGGGAGGAGGATCCCATGGTGCTGGAGGTACCCAGATGGTATAGGAGTCAGTTATGGAAGCAGAACCCAACGTGTGCAGAAGCAGGATGGGGAGGGAAGGCCGAAGAGGTGAGGTGCTGCCAAGAGGCCTGGAGGCAGATAAAAGGTCAGAGGGCAGAGAAAGAGGTCTCCTGGTCCTAAAGTGTGTCAGCTCTGACAGATGAGCAGAAGCAGAGTTTTTCCAAGTGGAATTAAGCAGTCCTTGTCAGGCTGGAGAAGACAGGGAATTTTCCTGAAACAAAAGGAGTTTAGGCAGCTGCTTGGGAATATTCCTCAAAGTCTCCATGCTGAGGTAGACTAACTAGGGACAATTGGCTCTAATCATCGTAGTCATTGACCCAGGAAGTGAATGAGGGAGAAGTCCCCACATATAGTTAGAGTAACTGGAGTGTATTAGGAGAAACAGTGAGAGAGAGTGTTAGAGTCTCCTTTGTTAGGGATGGCATGTGGGTTTGTTTTTTGTTTTTTGTTTTTTTCCAGAAACCTGGGTTAGGTTTTGGGACACTTCTATATATTGATCAGAGTTGTCTGAACATTTGCCCATGTCCTTTTTATTTGCTTAGAATCTTACAAGGAAAATGGAACCTTTATGGGGCCAAATCCACCATGAGGCTTTTCAGTCAATAGATACATTGAACATACCTTGATTTTCAGGGAAGAATTTTTTTTTATCCCTGGCAATCCTGGATAAGGAGGTCATGAGGGTCTAACAAGTGGCTTTTCCTGAGGAAAAGCCTCAGGGAGTAAGTCTGCAAGTACTTGCCTTTCTTGGCCCCTTTAAGGCAAAGAAGACCTGCACATCAGGAACTTCTGACCATTTACCCTCTCTTCTACAATATAGATCTAACTGTAAGATAATACTGTATTGAATACTTCCCTCAGAAATCTAAGACTCTCCATCCTCCAGGAGATATTTCAGGTGCCTCTTAGCATTGGCGGGTTCATTATCAAGCCCTGACGTGGATCAGACTCCTGAGGAAGTCAGATGCCGCCTTAAGCCATGTGAGGTCACCACGGAACTGTGGATCAGGATTCAACACTTGCTTCAGCCCATTGGTCAGGTTGGAACCTTTCTGCTGTTGGTCTCATTTGCACACAGTCACACAGCGACTCTAACCCCCGCCCAGCACCCAGTGGTGGGAAATTGCGGTTTCGTTCCTTATGGAACTACTTGGGCAACTCTGGGGGGCAACCTTTGCCTCTTAGGGGCAGGTCTACCAAAATGAACCTCGGTTCTTACCAGTCTGACAGGCAGCGCTCCCTGAACTGGTTCCTGAGTCACACTAGGTTACACTGTGCTCTGGGGTCCTCAACCCCAGCGGGCCAGGAGGGGCTAGGCTCCTACAGATCAAGTGGTCCGCTGGCGAGATCACTTCTCCTGGTATTCCAAGGTTCACATCCTGGTGACAAAGCAGGTGGAAATGCACCGTCTCCAAATCCCTGATCTGAGCCCCCAAGAAATGTAGCAGGATTCTTGCACAGAGAGATGGGACACTGAGGCTTTTCCGTCCAGGAAGCAACTTTATTCGTTGTGCTGGCATGGGCTCAGTGGGTTCATACCCAAAAAACTGAGCCCCAAGCACAGCGGGATGTAGCCCTTTCTGCAATTTCTACTTCTTTATCTCCCATCTATGGTGACATGTAGTCTGATTGGACACAGTTCAAGTTAGAGTCATTTCAGAGCCACGCACACATGTATAGGAGTTGATTGGGTCACATTGCCTTCCTTTGTTCTGAGGAGGCCTCCACCACATTCCTTAGGGAGAGGCTCTACCACAATCAGACAGGCTAAGTCTGCCATAGTCCTCACTGCAAATCTTCTAACATAAGTAAGGCAATTTCCTGAGTGCCTTGACACCTTCGCCTAATTCTTACTTGGAGGGTTTTCTGTTTAAGGTATGATTAAATCATGTGCTCAGCTGTAGGCTGAGGCTGGAGGGGAGAGTTAGCAAAAGCTTCCAGAAGATAGTCTGGGACAGCCATTACGGCATGCTGCTTGTCTTTTATGTTTTGCGTTCCTGGCCTGGAGAAAAGGGCACAGACAGTACTGAAGGAGCTATTTTCATGAGTTGGTGCTTAGCTGGAACAAGTTGCCACAGAGTGGGAAAAGAAGGCTCCATGGCACTCTCATTTGTCTGTGTGATTTGACTGTGGAGGACTCCAGAGAGTGCCACTGTGACCCCCTCAGGGAGAGACAACTCTTGGAATGCCACCCTGAGGGCACCAGCAGCAGGGACAGTGATGTGGCTTTCTTCTATCCTAGAGAAGGGTTCCCAAATGGAAGTCAGGAGTGAATGATACTGACACTCTATGAGGATTTACAGACATTCTTTATTTAAAAAATTAAAAAAAATTTATTCATTTTGGAGAGAGAGAGAGAGAGAGACAGAGTGGGAGCAGAGGAGGGGCAGAGAGAGAGAGAGACACAGAATCTGAAGCAGGCTCTAGGCTCCAAGCTGTCAGCATGGAGAGGGACACAGGGCTTGAACCCACAAACTGTGAGATCATGACCTGAGCTGAAGTCGGACACTTAACTGACTGAGACATCCAGGCACCCCTACAGACATTCTTTTAAGGAAGGAGGCCTGGCATTAGGTTATTGGGGCTAAGAAATTCAGGTTGTTTCCATGAATGAACTAAGAAATTCAGGTTACTGCCATGAATGAGCTCTCACCTATGTCCATAATATTAGTGAGGCATGGGAAAACTCAATTATACCTAAAAATTTCTCCGTATAATCTATCTGCCCAGGTATTACCCTTAAATGAGGTCTTAGCCTTATCTCTTTCAAATGAGTTCCAGTCTTTTATTTGTTTTTGCTTATTTATACTTTAAAAATGTATGTGTGTCCTAACTCAAAACACAGATTGTAAAACCCATGAGAAATTATACTCGTTTGTCTTACAATCCTGTTTGCTCTGTTTACCCTTCTCCTGACTTTCATAATGAATACATAGTAGGAGTAGAAGAAATGTTATTTGAAGTTTTACTCTAGGATATGGGGTCCTAGTTTCTGAAGGCACTCTATTTGCTCTAAGATGCTAAATAAACTTGATGTTTATTAAAAAAATTTTTTTTAAATTTTTTTATTATGTTTACTTATTTTTGAGAGAGAGAGAGAGAGACAGAGCACAAGTTGGGGAGGGGCAGAGAGAGAGAGGGAGACACAGAATCTGAGGCAGGCTCCAGGCTCCCAACTGTCAGCACAGAGCCCAACGTGGGGATCAAACTTATGAACTGTGATATCATGACCTGAGCCGAAGTTGGATGCTTAACTGATTGAACCACCCAGGCACCCCGATGATTATTTTTTAAAAATGTTGGAGCCTATGCACTGTTTAGTTTCTGTTCAACCAAAAGGGAATATCACATGTGATAATATATGATAAAAGAAAAACTAGATGTTTTCCTCCCTTTTCTAAGAGAAGTATTATACTCATTATAATATTTCATTTTATTTATAAAGCTATTTATTTAAACCACAGCCTATGTAAAATTACGTAACAACTTGTGGGGCGCCTGGGTGGCGCAGTCGGTTAAGCGTCCGACTTCAGCCAGGTCACGATCTCGCGGTCTGTGAGTTCGAGCCCCGCGTCAGGCTCTAGGCTGATGGCTCGGAGCCTGGAGCCTGTTTCCGATTCTGTGTCTCCCTCTCTCTGCACCTCCCCCGTTCATGCTCTGTCTCTCTCTGTCCCAAAAAAATAAATAAAAAACGTTGAAAAAAAAATTAAAAAAAAAATTACGTAACAACTTGATACATTTATTCCACTTGAGGTTCTGGAGAAACACAGCAACAGGTGAATTGCACTGGTTGTGCGGCAATTAAAAGGAAGGCTGCTAAATTGACCAGCCTGCCGTAGATCATGCCTGCAAGAGGCTAAGCTACAACTGGGGTGTGTGGTCCTATAAAAACATGGCAAGACACGGGAATCTACCCCCAAAACCAAGAGCACACTGTACACACTGTATGTTAGCCAATTTGACCCTAAATTATGTTTAAAACAAAAAAAGAAAAATATAGTCTCATTAGTTATTCAATGAAAAAAAAAAACATGGCAAGATAGCAAATCAAGGGACAGTTCTTGCCTGAATTAGTCTTAGGAAAAACAACTCTTAAATCACATTTTGAGCCTGACATGTTAGTATGCTGGGCATTTTGAAGTGAATCTCAGCATGGATACTGCTTGGGTTAGTTTTACACATTCAGATCAAGTCTGTGGAGATACCAAAGAGCTTTAGGGAAGGCCAGATAAATTTGACAACGTTTTAACCTTGTTTTTTTTTTTTTTTTTTTCTTTGATTTTCATCCTGGAACATTCTCATCCTGGAACATTCTGATAATAAATGAAATTTGCCTTTTTAAAAATGAAATAACCAAATCCACAACTCCTCTGTCTCTTGTTAGATAATACATTGTTATAAAGCCATGTGGATAAATTTGCAGTTTACACAGATATTCTTATCTTAGCAAATATTTCAAGTAGTCTTTTACATTTCTTAAACTTGAAATGACCACAGTTGGATATTGGAAATGTTACTAAAATCCAGGTAATTAATACATTAATGAACAATATTTATTTTTTATTAAGCATTTACACATTTAGGGATAAAGAAGAAAAACTGAAATCACAAATCTATTCACATGTCTATTTGAAGACAACACATTTCTTAGGCAGAAGTGAAAAACTTTTTTTGTCATGTTGGTATAGGGAATAAGCATCGCATTGAAATTGAACAGTTTTTATTTATTACAATTTTCTAAATCAAAAGAAAACATCTTCATCACAAAGTGATGGCTAGAACAACAGTAATTGCTTTGAGATTTGTCACATCCTGATCTATTTTCATTCGAAGGGAGCTCACTTTTAATAACAGCTATTTCAGTGTAAGGGTATTTTTTTCAGGAACTTTGTAAATTAGGAATGAGTCATTGGCTAAAACAAGCTAGCAGAAAAATATTTTATTTAATTCTCTTTATTTTATGTTTTTTTTTTTCATTCTGAGTAGTAAAAAAATATTGTCAGTAGAACACATTTGGCATGGAACTTGGATATTTTATGGAATACTGTAGTTGAGTGTTAATGTTTCTATTAGTGTTGTTACTCTAAAAACTAAACATTGTATGCTCTTGAGTTTGCCTATAATACTTAGTATATGCAGTTTATATCCTAATTGTGCCTTCTAAGTGTCTTGCCTTTATTCAGTTGCATCAAGATCTGGGAATTGGGACACTTCTTTACTGAATCAATGTGTGATTTTTGACAAGTCACTTTCTTCACCTAAATTTTCCCACTTACAAAGTTGCTGTGGTTACATATGCTTTAATAATGCACAATCAAACTAAGATTTTTGTCTGCCTGGGACAAAAAAATAAGGCAATAAAAAGTGTAGTCTTCGGGCACCTTGGTGGCTCGGTCGGTTAAACATATGACTTTGGCTCAAGTTATGATCTCGTGGTTCGTGAGTTCATGCCCTGCATCAGGCTCTCTGCTTTCAGTGCAGAGCCTGCTTTGAATCCTCTGCCTCCTTTTCTCTCTACCCCTCCCCCTCTCACACTCTCTCTCTCGCTCTCAAAAATAAATAAATGCTAAAAAATGTAGTCTTAATAAGGACAAAATTTTGTTTTCTGATGTCCTGGGTTTGAATTTAACATGAAGAATGAGTAATTATGTGAGGCTAACCATGGCCTCTCACAGGTGAAAACCAATAACTAGTCTAGAGTTTCCAAGGATTGATGCAACACAACTGACAGGTATCCATTTTTATATGATTTTCTTGTGTTTTTGTGTGAGTTAGAGGAGAAATACAGCTTAACCTCCCTAATTTTTAGAATGAGGCAATTGAGTTCTAGTTGGATAATGGATTAACCAAGACTACAGTGGTAGTTAGTGGCAGAGATAGGACTAAACTTCAAGTCATATGACTTATTCTAGTCGTGCTCTATTTATTAGTCAAGGAACAGGTTGCTTGTTACATATAAATTGATGTTTCCAGGGATAATCAAAGAATTGTTGAAATTAAAGATACTATTTCATTTTTGTGCTTTTTTGGTGACCACAGAAAAATTGGCAGAAGTGTCTGTTACCTTAGTCATCTTCAGAGTGGGATGATGTTGTTAGTTATTGTAGGCAAGCTACTGTGATTTGCCTGCACACAATGGCCTCATGAGACATTTATTGGAAGAAATTTGTTCTGACTTTTCTGTTGTTTGCATGACTATTATGAGGTTCTGATTTCATTTACTATTCCTGATTGCCATTAGCTATGCATTTGTTCTGTTTTGCTTTTGGTACATTTCTTTCCCAGGCTTTATTGGCATTTATATTAAAGAAAGAATTGACCTTACTCCTGAAGGTAAAAAAAATGAATTAGTAAATTTAAAATCTATCTGTCTACCTAAGCATTATTGAAGGAATGGTGTCATGTAGGTAACTAACTTTTAAATGTAAGAGTTACTTTAGAGATAATATATACTACCAAGCATTTAAAGATCTTATGATATTTTTGTCATATGAAATTCTTTATAGGTTGTAAATAAAACCCTAGTGACATATTAGGTCAAATAAGGAAAATTTATTGCATGCATATAGCTACTCTTCTGTTTGTGCTTTTGGAAGATTTAGCAAATCATCCATGATACTTTTTACTTGTGTCCAGAATCAGCCTCAGAATCATTCTTAACACAGTGCTTCAGTCAGGCATTATCAGTTGATTGGAATTGATGTGAGGGAAGAAACTAAGTACCATTTATAATCTAGTCTGATCTCTCATTTTCCACATGAAGCATCTGAGGTGTCAAGGAAGCTAAGGGTGTTAAAGGGGACTGGTGTAGCTGGAATTGGAGGTGATGTTCTCATTTTTTTTTTTTTGTTTCAGTTTTCTTTCACTCCATCATCCTACTCTGTCAGCAAACAAAATACCATGGGTATGAAATTTCCATACCCTTTTAGAGTCATCTTTACTCAATTTTTTAATTTTCATGTTTCTGAGTTATTGCTGTTTTTATCTGACCCATCTACACTATCTTAAAATGGGAAAGAAAAAAGTACATTTCCCTGAGGAGCATTCAAATCCCATCCAGCATAAAACCAGCCCACAGAATATATAAGCTGCCAATGATAAATAGCATGTATATCAACTGCAGTTACCATAAAAATACAGCAAGAAATCTTAACATCCCAGTGTAACTGTAAATCGAACAGTGCAACAAGAGAATTTCTTGGAGGAAAAAGCGTATTGGCTCATTGTTACTTCTTTTTTTTTAAGTTTATTTATTTAGAGAGAGAGTGCAGGGAGGGAGGAAGAGAGAGAGAGAGAGAGACAGACAGACAGACAGACAGACAGACAGAATCCCACGCAGTTTCCACATTGTGAGCACAGAGCCTTTTACAGGGCTCGAACCCATGAACTGTGAGATCATGACCTGAGATGAAAACAGGAGTTGGACACTTAACCAACTGAGGCACCCAGGTGGCCAGGCCCATTGTTACTATTGATCCCAGCTTATTATCTGAGTCAACTGGGAGGTTTTCAGCCACATAAGCCTTTGAAGTCTCAGTTCTATTTGGTCACCAGTAGCTTATGACTGTTGGAATTTATAGAGAGAAGGAAGCAGTAATGTACATGACTGGTTATTTCTTCTTTCTTTAATTCCACTAGCACTTGGAAAGCAAAGGAAATGAACAAAATAGGAACTTTTTCTACTGAAAGCAGTAATTTTATATTTTTCATTGCAGTACCACTTTGGTAAAGTTAAGTATGCATGGACTCCTCTTTCTGATTTCTACTGTTTAAAACCTAACGCTTTTCCTTCCCTCCACATTTCTGTTGACTTATACATCTACTCTGTGGACATACCAGGACCTTCAGGGAAGCCAATGTGTAGGGATCCTACATAAAGAATCAAAGATACAGAGTTTTCTTGTTCTATAGCTTTGAGTTAAAGTTAGGAAAATACTTCTAGGGGTGTGAGTGTAATGCTAATTGAGTGTTTGGAAAGTAATGAAATAGAGTTCTAGAGACTATAACAACCTTCTCTTCCACAGTCAGCTCCAACTCTTGGAACGTGAAATGAGGTCAAATGTACACTTTTTAAAAATTTGTGAAGAAAAAGAAATAGATCCTGGTTAAGAAGATAAACTGAACTTGAGTAAATTTCAGGGAAGCTTAGAATGGTTCCATCTGAATTCATTCTGCATCAACAGGACAGGAAATTGTTTAGATCAGCATTTCTCAAAAAATGGGTTGTTACACAGACCGTCTACATCAGGGACATCTTGGGTGCTTGTTAAAAACGTGAATCAACAGTTTCTATATAGGAATAGAACATCTTAGAAAAATATATCCCTACACTTCACAGAAATAATTTTGTGCTTTTCTTCTCAAGCATTAGAACTCTGTTATAAGGAACATGACTCTCATTTGCCTTCCTTCAGTGAGTTCTTGGGTTTACCATTTAAATTTCCAAACTCAGCTCCAATAAGGATCAGTTTTTATTTTTCAACACTATTTTATCCTAGGGAAAAAAAGGGTAAATTTATAATGCCTCTTTGGTTTTATTTTAGAAAGTATCAAAAGTATGAACTAGAAAATCATTCTACTTTGAAACAAAGATTTTCTGGGAAATTTAATCCTTTATTATTCAAGACAATCCAACTAGAACACTTTGGGCCAATTTTAAATATTTTATCTACATCTCATTAAACTAATATGCACTTTTCTTCTTTCTTTTTCCCTAGACTGAATCACACAGATTTTTTTTTTATCAGTAACTAGATTTTTCGTTCTTTCTAAATTGCTCTGTATCCTGGCACCTCATTCATTCAGTGATGTCATAGTCATGTTTGTAGAATCCCAGTTGCTTTTGCCTCAGATTCAGGAGTAAAGATGAAATTCGCTGGAAAGAAACCATGCTTGAAACTTTCCCTAGGAATCCTCTTCACTGCATGAAACTCACTTTTAGTGATAAACTCTTGAAGTTTTCAACTTCTCTAAAAATATTATCCTTTCTATTCTAAAGCATGTGAAAGAAGTTGGCTTTGGTGAATATGTTTGGCTAGAAAAGGTGCCAAATCAAGGATGTTACCAGATATATATTCATTTTATTCTGATAACAAGGAGGGAAAGGTGTTGAAATGGTCATATCATTTGAGTAATTTGGTGATAGAACTGCATTCTGCGTCATACTGTTTTAATTTTGAACAAGCCTGTTATGTTCTTCCTTCTTTTTTTTCCAGTTGGCTAAGAATCCTATATTATTATAATACCATAACTAGACAATCTTTGAGAAGTAAATTAAATTAACATGCTTCAAAATAAGTCCTAAATGAATTGGTCTTTGTGATATTCCCTGGTGGCTTATGCCTGGGACTTCCCATCACACACAAGTGATTTTGGGAAATGGAAGCACAGCAGTTTATTCATTTTCCCTCATCCTGTATTTCACAAGCTTGGACTGCGGCAGTTGAAGTAAGAAAATAATTTTGTGCCAGAAGAAAGATAAAAGAAGAAAAACAGTTTGCCAACAGGAGCTTAAATTTAACATTAGAATCCTGGAAAATATGGGGAAAAAAGTGATATCTTAGCAACACTACTCCAACACAGTAATCTGGTAACTTTTCCACACCTGACTTATTTAAAAAATTAAAAACAGAATCAGTTTAGTCAGTAAGGGGTTAAAGTTATTTTGAATATATGTTGGAAAAAAATAAGCCAGATAAATTCTCCCTTTGCACTTTTATTGCCTGATTTGTGCTTTAAGGTATTCTCACAGTATTTTTAGGTAAAGTGGTTTTGGTAAAGATGAATTCTACCATTTTGTCCACAGGATTAGTGGAAAAGGTACTGCATTCTGATATTAGCTTTGGTGCTGAAAGGCTTTAACAAGTACACTTGTCTTAATTCCCTTTTCTATTTATCTCTATTCTATTTCCCTGTGGCAGGGTGAAATATCAGTGTATCCCAGGAATTGTCTGAGGAAGTTTTGGAAGTTATTTTTTGGAAGATTTTGGAAGTGAATTTAGATACTTTGTTAATGTGATAGTGAATCAGAGACAATTTTTGGATAAAATAGAACTTTATGTGTCTATTTCTCTATTTGATGAATGGGATTGGGCTAGCAGCAGGAATTCTTTGAAATCTGTAGTGGTAGGTCTCTGCTGCCTTCCAAGTAGGAAGATATTTAACCTGCAGTTAGGTTACTCCCATATCTTCTTGACTGAGTTGATGTATAATGATAGTAGTATTTATTGGGCTTATTTTTCAGTATGTCGGGTACTGTGCCAAGACCTTTATCTGTATGAGCTGATTGACCCTCACAATAGCTCCAAGGAGTAGATATTACTATTATCTCCATTTCACAGATGTGGACACATTGGAGACTGGATTCAAATCTAAGCTGTGTAACCAGAAAGCCCATGCATTTAATGACTGCTCCATGCTCTCGTCTATTGCATGGCTGGGAAAACTACTTATTGAATATTCAGAAATGTGAATTTTGGGAAGGAACAGTGAAATGATTACCCCCAATATGATTTTTACCTTCCAATAACACAATCCTTCTGTATTTGTGACCAACATCAATAGCAGCTGTATTTTCCACCTTCCCTTAAAGCTATAAGTATGCTTTGAGATGTGATTAAGGTTAATGAGATATAAATGAAACTTATTGGGCAGCTTCTGTACGCTTTCCTGAAAGTTAGCCTGTATCTACCCTTTGCTTTCATCCTGCTGCTTGGAATGTGGGTATCGTGGTTGAAACTCTAGCAGCTGTGTAAATTTTTCAGTCTATTCCCATTTTAATATTTAGAATCATCTACTTCTTATTTTATGAGTGGCACAATATGTAGATTGTATCCTAATGCAGAATCATGCTGTGAATAGAAAAACAATTAGACAAAAATAGAGCCTGGGTATTTTTTTCCTTTAAAATAATGATTAAAGTCCAAATATTAGAGAACAATTTACACGTATAAAAATATAACTTCTCTGCCATGACCATGTAACAACCAAATGTACTTTAAGTATGTTATTGTTTAGCACCATTTACCATTTTAAATTAAATATTACATGTGTGGGGCAGGATCAATGGCTAAATCAATAAAAAAGAATTATTACTCTAAAAACCAAGTTTATCTGGAATGCTATTGATCAAAGTTCTGATATTTAACATTATACTATATTTATGGTACAGTGAAAATGTACATATGCATATATAAGAATTCTAAATATCAAATAAGTCTTAAAATGTCTTATTAATTATCAAAAAGAAAAAGATTTTGTGTTTAATTGAATACATGTATGAAACTTCTTTCTCAAATGTCTATTTTGAAATTATGGTATTATAATTTTGTAAAAGGTCCATTTTTGTTCATTTGTAAACATGGAATTTTCTCCGCATGCTGGAACCCAAGTGAAAAATGATAGTGCTGTGGACTAGGACCTCAACAAGGTAGGAGAAGTTCGACAGGTTTGTGATCTGTGTAGTACACAGAGATAAGCCTGGCTGATGGATTTGATAGGGAATGTGGGAGGTGAAGCTGAAGGAATGATCAAATATAACACACATATTTAGCCTGAGCAAGTGAGCAGATGGAGGTGCTGCTTACTAAGGTGGAAGGACTTGAAGAAGAGCAGACCTGAGGCATGTGGAAGGGGGAAAGAAGGAAACCAGTAGTTTTATTTTACATATTCTGAGTTTGAGATGCCTGTGAGGAGACATCCAAGTATAGAAATCAAGTTGAATAAGTGGTTTTGAATTTCAGAGGAGATGTTTTCATTGGAGATAAAATTTTAGAGTTGTCAGCTTAGAGATGATATTTAAAGTCATGAGAATATTTGAGATCATCTAGGAAGAAAGTGTAGAGCAAGGTAAACAAGCTGTGAAGCCAGCCTGGTGAATGTGGTAAGAAATTTACATGTTTTACTAAAAAGATTATGGTGTGTGTTGGGATCTCGTGTGGATTTCTCTTCCTCTGAGTGCCATTGGTCTGCTTGTTCTTCTTGACCCATGCTCTTTGCTCTAGAATGGCACTTAAGTAGAATGCTGACCGGGGAACTGGGCTGTTTAAGTCATATATAGGAATGAAGAATGGAATCAAGTAAATGCTTTCATCAAAGAACTGTTAATATGAGAATTCCAAAGGCTTTTGCTAGAGATGCATAGACTTCCATGTGTAAAGTATTTGGAATGTTTCTTTCTGTGTCCTTAATATCTTTTTAATCTGTCTTCTCTTGGATGCTTTGAGACAAGCATAAAAATCAGTTCTGGAATAATGGCCCTTTGCAACTATAAACATGGGGGGCCAGCAATTTTAATGAATGGTACTCATGTTCTCTCTCTGAAATTGGCTGCATTGGAACTTTCACAATTTTTAACCACCTCATGCTAGCATATTTTGAAGTGCCATTAGTGTTGGGCCACAAAGAGCTTTACAATAAAAGAATTCAAGGTTTTAACAGAACAAAAATGTAGGGGTGTGTGTGTGTGTGTGTGTGTGTGTGTGTGTGTGTGTGTGTGACAGACAGAGGGAGGGAAGAAGGGAGGAATGTTTAAAGAAGAATCTGTTGCTAAGTATGTTAATGACAAAAAACTATAAAAATTGAATACTTAGTATCTGTTTTTATATCTAAGAATTATTTTAAGATTTGATTAATTAAAAATAGCAGAAATTTCTCTTTCCAGTCTGAATTTTTCTTTCAAATTGTTGAACAAGATACTGCCAAAAGAGACCAAGACTCCCAAATCCTGTAATATGTCTAGATTTACTATAGAATGCAGTGTATATTCACTGAGGCTATATTCAGTGCATAGCCCAGTATCTTGCACATATTTATTCATTTCACTAACATTTATTGAATACCTACCAGTAATGCTTATTAATTTCACTAGCATTTATTGAACTCCTACCATGCCCCCATAACTGAATCTACTCCTATGCTCTCTTTAAGGACCCAGCATGAAATTTAGTTTTGTGGGTCTGTGAGTGGGCAACTTTCTTACAAAAATAAATATATTGCTCGATATTTTTTGCTCCTAGGAAAAGATTATTTTTATTTTTATTTTTATTTTAACGTTTTTATTTATTTTTGAGAGAGAGACAGAGCATGAACAGGGGAGGGGCAGAGAGAGAGGGAGACACAGAATCCGAAACAGGCTCCAGGCTCTGAGCTGTCAGCACAGAGCCCGACGCGGGGCTCGAACTCACAGACCGTGAGATCATGACCTGAGCCGAAGTCAGACACTAAACCGACTGAGCCACCCAGGTGCCCCAAGATTAAATATTTTTAAATGTGGCTTTGT
This sequence comes from Neofelis nebulosa, assembly GCF_028018385.1. Taxonomy (NCBI): domain Eukaryota; kingdom Metazoa; phylum Chordata; class Mammalia; order Carnivora; family Felidae; genus Neofelis; species Neofelis nebulosa. Next base: position 33,163,643 of record NC_080794.1, on the reverse strand, counting down.
ACCCAAGCCAATGGTTCTCTCTATTGTAGTATTGCTTACCTTAGAGTGCTTTGCATTTTGTCTTTGATTCCTAGAGGATTCAGCTAACAATAATAACTCTCCACTCCTCTCCACCCCCCACCCCAGTCTGTTCTGCATATATTCAATGAATACTTGGCTCTGTTCTCAGGGTTGGCTTCTTCCAATTTCCTCTTAAAAATTTCTTTAACTTTCCATATTTTTCATTTTAAAGGAGACTGTGAAAGTCTCTTAGATCAACTTGGCTCGGAAGATTACTGAGCTTCAAAAGTTTGGCTTTAGGTGGGTCTCTAGGGTTTAATTTTGAAGATTTGATATTGAAGAAAAATGAAAATCTCGAATTTCCATCAAGGGTTTCTATATAGCCAGGATTTTTACAAAGTTTACAGTGTGCTGAGAATGATGTTTGTCAAGTTTGCCCAACTGAAACATGTATACTTCCTTCTACTTCTCCTAATTTTAGGGAATCGAAAAGAAACCATCTTTAGACAGGTCTTGTTAGAATTTTGGATATTCAAAATATTAAGCATAATAGACACCATCCTGGCAAGGAGTTATCACCAACATCAATGGCTAGAGCTTCCTTAGGAAGCTCCATTAACTTCCTTAAATTAATTGCAAAATTTTGTATCTATGTATTCAGTGAATATTTATTGAGCACCTGTTATATGCTAGGCAATTTCTTAGGCTGTTGGGATATATCAGTGAATAAAACAAAATTTCTAGCCCTCATAGAGCTTACATTTTCACATGTGGAGACAGGAAGTAAATGAAATTCATAAGTCTATTTTATGGTGTACTAGAGTATCAAGGGTCCCCAAGACTACTCCTGGGTCAATGATTTGCTAGGAATACTCAGAGAAATCAGCATATAGTTATACTCACAGGTAATATGTATTACAGTGAAATGGTATAGAGCAAGATCAGCAAAGGGAAAAGGCACAAAGAGTAAATCAGAATCCTCTCCTAGTTGAATCACATGGATGCACTTAACTCTTCTAGCAACAAATTGTGACGACATACATGTTGTCTACCAGTGCAGTGGATTAGATACTAAGTTCTCAGGGTTTTTATTGGGGGCTGGTCACATAGGCACCTTTTGCCTGGCACTTACCAAATTTGCATACTACTCTAAGAAAAACAGCATAAAAACATTGATTGCATAAACAGTTTAGATTTACTGAGCTATTCTTACCAGTTATGGAGCTGTGAGAACCCTTCTAAAATCCAAGTTCCTATATGCCAGCCAAGGGCCAACCTTGTAAGTAAGCCTCTCAAAGGATAGCAGTCAGGCCTGCTATATTAACTTTCTTGTGCACATCTAGATTATAAGTTCTCTGGGGAAGAAATTAAAGCAAAGGGCAAGGACCAATGCTGGAAAGGAATGCAGGTTACAATTTTAAATAAGGTGATCAGAGTAAGCCTAATTGGGAAGATGACATTTGAGCAAAGTCTTGGAGGTTAAAAAAAGAACATTCTAGGCATAGAGAACAGCCAGTGCAATTACCCTCAGGTAAGAGCTTATTTGTTGTATTGAGAAAGAACAAGGAAGCCAGTGTAGCTGGGGGATGAGTGAACATGGAGACAAAGTCAGAGTTAAGGTTGGGTAAGGAGGCTGGTGACCATACTGTACTGGACCCTATAGGGCATTGCTAGTTCTTTGGTTTATGTATGCATACATGTCTCTGAGGAAAGACCCAGTAGTTTCCATTTCTTTAGATTCTCTGGGGCACCAGTGTTTAATAGCTGCAAATCTAGGCTAAATTCCTCATTTTGCAGTCGGAGAATTAAGCCCTAAGTGATGACAGGTGTATTATTTAAGGTCACATGGTCATCAGTGAGAGAATGGAGGATAGAATGTAGAACACAAATGTTTTAATCCTTCTCTTCTCCAAGTTTGAGAGAATCCTTATGACTTGTTAAATTGCATTTTACTTAAAGTTAGTGTAATAGATAGCAAACATACAAGACACCAAAATGCTTCAGGGTAATTTAGGCAGAATATGTTCAGTTATTTCTTTCCATTTAGGATAATGAGTGACTGAGGTGCCCAGTTTCTGAGTATGAGATAAAACAACTATTAAACACCTATAGGGATGTTTCCCCTTCTTATTCGAATGTCTGATAACTCAGTTAAATATCTTCACACCTTGCACTTATCCCTTTCCCCATAAAAATTTGTTTTTATTGCTTATTAGGCCTTCCCTATTTTGTTCCCATTATGACTATATTTTAATAAAGAGAAGTTTATTAAGATGCTTCCTACTTTTAAAGGATTCAACTGCAGTATTTCACAAAGGTTACAGAAATAAAACTAACTTCTCTCATTAGCAACTCTGTAATAGTCATACCAAAAAGGCATAGTTGAAAAGTGTGTGACATGTAGCCAAAGACCATCTAGTGAACTTAAATCCCGAAAGCAGGATGTTTGACCTTAGAACCCATGGTGATATGAGCTGCTTATAAAGTCACAGATAATTGCTATCTAATTTTTCTTTCAAAATAAAATCAGACTGAAAAGAGGAAGGACAGTTTTTCAAACATTTATTGCTTTTAAACAACAACAAAAAAGAAATGAATATTAGATGCAGATTGGTTTGTGGTGTATGTTTGCTAAAGATATGATATTGGTGACAACTATGAAAAGCAATTTAATAATGCCTTTTTGTTGTTGTTTTGATAACCAAAACAAAAAGTAAAAAGAACCCTTTAGAATACATTTTAAAGGTTAAGTTCAGAGCTATTTAATTATTATGTGGTTCTGGAAGTACAGGCATTAAAAAAATACTTTTTATTTTTAAAGGAGAAAATTATTAACTATCTCCTCTAAGTGTGAGGAAGACATGACATGCTATTTCACAGATAAAAAAATTCTCTGTTCATTATCAGTGCTTCTATATTGCAATGAGTATTGCTGTTAAATACTTTATGCTGTATTGTCTCAACCAATGATGCCATGAATGACTCACAGATAGATGGTATCAAACCAGTATAAGTACAAAATGTCCATCACCAGTTAATATTGGTGTGACACACAAAGTACAAGATCTTGAAGACTTGCCATCTTAGTTTTGATTCCTTTCATGTATTTGTAAGCTTGCAGTGCTTTGCTTTTGTTGGTGGTGGTGGGGTAAAATTGGTTAGATTTAGCTATTAGAATCATTCTGTTTGTACTAAGGCCCTAGACAAAAATTTCAATAACCTTTGTTATAAATCTTTTATGCTCTATATCACATGTGATTTATAATCTGTATCACATATGATTATTATACAAGTTTAAACCACACAGGAAAGTAAGAAGAAGGCAGAAAATCACTCCAAATTCTACTTTCCAGAAATAGCTATTCTCAACATTTGAACATCTTTCCAGACATCTCTCAATGTGTCTATATTGAGCAAAATATAGCTAGATATAATTTTAGGAAAATGGGATCACAGTATACATGGCATTTTAAATACCAAGTATTAATTTAATTTTACTTGAATTTAGTGAAAGAAAAGAGATTAAAGTAAAACTGGAGGAGCTATTGACTTTACTCAGAAAAATATTTCTTTATCACAAGTTATATAGAGCATAAAAGATCCTGTTATTGTTACGAAAAGTATAACTATTCTAGAAGTTTGGAATCAACACTGTTTTTTAATTATAGTATTTCATATATTCGGGTAAAACTTTACTCATTTGGTGTCTATTTCATTTGCTCTCTATTTCACTGTTGCAGTAATGATCATAGGAACAAGGCATGCTGGTAGGATGTAGGGGCCTGTAGAGCACAAAGTGAGTGTATATCCAGGAATTTGCAGTATAGCCATTAGTGGTTTTCTCTGAAAGATGAAAAAATAACACACATATACTTTATACCGTATCTCCTCCCCCATCCTCTAACTTCTGATATAGTGTTCTTTATACATTCCTTAGTTTATTACATTTCCCTTTCTTCTGTAGTCATACTTGTCAGTTATTTAATCCATTTAAAAATGTATCAATGTTATTTGTTCCATTTAAAGTTGATTCTTTAGTCATCACCAGACCTTGTACTATTATTTCTGTATTACCAAGTTCTTTGTTTTGATTTTGCTGGAAGGCTGGATTTTGTGCCTTGGGAATTTTTTAAGGAAGTGCTCATAAATGTTCCATTTACAAAGTTCTTATATATTTGAGATTGCCAGTTTAATTTATAATTAGTGGACATTTTGAGTATAAAATTCTTACATTTTTCCCCTTAAGATATTTTAGATATTATTTCTGGTTACTTCATTAATAGAATGGGTGGAAGTAAATTTATCGCTAAACTGCCAGTTTGCTGAGTGACCAACTTACCAAATTTAACAAAATTACCAATCATACTAATTTGGGATGGGGAGAAAGTGGAGAGTTTAGTTTTGATGTGAAGTTTGAATGACCACTAGACAATGAAGTGTAGGTGTTGAGCGACTACAGGGGAGATGAGTCTGGAGTTCAATAGAGAGTTTGGGCTGGAGATACACATTTGGAGTAGACTCTATAAAGACGGCAATTAATGACTTTTCATTATTTTTCACATAATTAGTGAACTGCATGAGAGGACCGGCTTAAACACTGTGCTCCGTGTTCACTCCAGTAGTTACAGTTCAGAAAAAAACAGTAATGTCAAAAAACTGAGAAAGAGCTGTCATTAAATGGAAAAAATACACTTGAAATCTTAAGGAGAAAGGGACTGAATGTGTCAGATACTGCTGAATAAGACAAAGACGCAAAATTGAACGTTGCAGTGGGCCACGTAGAAGTTATTTGGCGCCATTATCCCTGAAGAACATGGATGCAAAAATTCTCAATAAAATACTAGCAAACTGAATCCAACAATATGTTAAAAAAATCATTCACCACGAGCAAGTGGGATTTACTCCTGGGTTGCAAGTGTGGTTCAATATTTGCAAATCAATCAATGTATACACTGCATTAATAAAAGAAAGGATATGAACCATATGATCATTTCAAAAGATGCAGGAAAAGTATTTGACAAAGTACAGTATCCTTCATGGTAAAATCCCTCAGCAAAGTAGGTTGAGAGGGATCATATCTCAGCATAATAAAGGGCATATATGAAAAACCCACAGCTAATATCATCCTTAGTGGGACTTTTTCTCTACAGTAAAGAACAAGACAGAGGTGTCCACTATCACCACTGTTATTTAACATAGTACTGGAAGGCCTAGTCACAACAATCGTACAACAAAAAGAAATAAAAGGCATCAAAACTTTCACTACTTGAAGATGACATGATACTCTATATAAAAAACCTGAGACTCCACCAAAAAACTGCTAGAACTGATAACACAAATTCAGTAAAGTGGCAGAATACAAAATCAATGTGCAGAAATCTGTTGCATTTCTACACACCAATCAATAATAAAGCAGCAGAAAAAGAAACTAAGGAATCAATCCCATTTGCAATTGCACCAAAACAAATAAGATACCTAGGAATAAACCTAACCAAAGAGGTAAAAGACCATGTACTCTGAAAACTATAAAACATTATTGAAAGAAATTGAAGATGACAAAGAAATGGAAGCAAATGCCATACTCATGGATTGGAAAAGCAAATATTGTTAAAGTGTCTATACCATCCAAGAAATCTACACATTTAATGCAATCCCTATCAAAATACCACAAGCACTTTTTGCAGAGCTAGAACAAACAATCCTAAAATTTGTAGGGAACCACAAAAGATTCTGAATAGCCAACACAACCTTGAAAAAGCAAAGCAAAGCTGGAGACATCACATTTCCAGACTTCAAGTTATATTACAATGCTGTAGTTATTATGACAGTGTGGTACTGGCACAGATATAGATGCATAGATCATTAGAACAGAATAGAAAACCCAGAAGTGAACCCACAACTAAGTGGGCAGTATTAATATTTGACAAAGTAGAAAAGAATATCTAATGAGAAAAAGACAGTCTCTTCAACAAATGGTGTTGGGAAAACTGGACAGCAACATGGAGAAGAATGAAACTTGTCTACTTTCTTACACCAAACACAAAAATAAATTCAGAATGGTTGAAGACCTAAATGTGACCCCTGAAACCATAAAAATTCCTGGAAGAGAACACAGGCAGGAGCCGCTTTGACACTGGCTGTAGCAACTTCTTACTAGATAATGTCTTCTGAGGCAAGGGAAACAAAAGCATAAGTCAACTCTTGGGGCTTCATCAAAATAAAAGGCTTCTGCACATTGAAGGAAACAATCAACAAAACTAAAAAGCAACCTATGGAATGGGAGAAGCTATTTGCAAATGACATATATGATAAAGGGTTATCTAAAATATGAAAAGAACTCATAAGACTCAACATCATAGAGCATGTAATCCAGGTAAAATGGGCAGAATACATGAATAGACATTTTCCAAAGAAGATATCTAGATGACAAACAAACACATGAAAAGATGCTCAATTTCCCTGATCATGAGGGAAGTACAAATTAAAACTACAATGAGATATCACCTCACACCTGTCAGAATGGCTGAAATCAACAACACAAGAAACAACAGTTGCTGGTGTGGATGTGGAGAAAAAGGAACCCTCTTGCACTATTGGTGGGAATGCAAACTAGTACATATACTCTGCAAAACAGTATGGAGGTTCCTCATAAAGTTATTAATCAGATTACCCTTCAATCCAGCAATCACACTACTAGGTATTTACCCAAAGAATACAAAAATACTAATTCGAAGGGATACATGCACCCGGATGTTTATAGCAGCATTATTTACAATAGCCAAATTATGGAAACAGTCCACATGTCCGTCTGATGAATAGATATCTATTCTATATAGATAGATGAATAGATATCTATATCTATCTATAACATCTATCTGTATCTATATATCTATCTATATCATCTATATATATCTATATATCTATATCTATATCTATATCTATATCTATATCTATATCTATATCTATATCTATATCTATATCTATTTCTATCTAATCTATATATCTATATCTATCTATATATCTATATCTTTATCTATCTATATATAGGTATTTATATCATATATAATTATATATATGATGGAATATTAGCCATAAGAATTAAATGTTGCCATTTGCAATGACATGGATGGAGCCAGAGAATATGCTAAGTGAAATAAGACAGAGAAAGACATATACCTTATGATTTTACTCATATGTGGAATTTAAGAAACAAAACAAATGAACAAAGGGAACAAAAAGAAGAGATGGAGGCAAAACAAGAAACAGACTCTTAACTATAGAGAACAAACTCCAGAGGGGAACTGGGTGCAGGGATGGGTGAAATAGGTGATGGGGATTAAGGAGTGCACTTGTTGTGATGAGCTCCAGATGTTGTATGAAAGTGTTGAATCACTATATTGTACATTTGAAATTAATATTACACTGTGTATTAACTAGAATTTAAATAAAAACTTAAAAAACAGAAAAGAAGTTATTTGGGTCCTTGATAAGGTCAGTGGAGCAGACAAACCTCTGATAAGCTTGATTAGAGGAAAAAAAAGTGAAAACAAAATATATAATATTATATATAATTACAGGCAATATTTTTTAAATAATGAAAGAAAAGTGTAGGCAATTTGACAAGTTTAGACACTGGCAATTTTATCTGTGTGCTATAGTGTCTTCCTTTGTCAATAATTTTATGAACAAACAAAAACAATATATATGTGGATCAAAAGCAGAAAGAAAGAGGGGCATAAATGCAGAACATTTTTCCTTTGTTGGGTGTTGGTTGCCTTATGGGAATGAGATCAGTGCAGTTGGTGGAGATTATTAATATTTTCTGTGTGTTGTTTGACATTACAATGAACTTGTATTACTTTCAAAATTGAAATTATATAATGAAATAAAAACAAGGTATGTACTAAATTTTAGGTAATAAAAACAAAGTATCAGTGGTGGGAACATGTGACCCATTAGTGTTTTCTTACCTCCGCCTGAGTACATGGTTTAACATTACATAATAATTGTTAGTCTTTTCATTGGAGCCCTGTCTTGACCTCTAAATCTGCGTGGTTTTCTAGATGGTTATACCTAACTGACTGTAGTTAATCTTGAATTGAAACTTATTTTCCAGCCCTAGTGGATGATCTCTGTTGTTCCTTCTTAGTTTTTGCTTTCTAATTAATTATTCATCATAATTACCAACCACCAAGACTGTGCCAGAAATTGCACTAATGGAAACTAGGAGGAACTCATGGTCTATGATTCTAATTATTTGCACCTGTTTTGGGGGTTTATATTACTTGTCCTACCCCCTAAAAGTATCTTTTCCAATTTCTTTCTGTGACTCTTTTCTAACTGCACATATACACTCTCTCTAGGCTGTTTCATCTAGCATATTTATGCAGGGATTCCTAATCAGAACCCCTATTACAGACCTCTCTGTTTGACATGTTTATATCCAATTCAACATGTCTAATATGGAATTTACTTATTATCTTTACTGCCTATTATGATTGTTTTCTTTTATCTCTTACCCAGGTTCTGAATTGGACCCTGCTTTGTAAGCCCAAACCACTTTGCCCAAGTGAGCAAGTCTAATTGATGCATAAGTCTGTTGATTTTACTGCCTGTTTACTTTTAGTATCATTTTCTTTCTGCATATCTATTTCTATTACCTTAGTCCAGATTTTCTCCATTTCTCATCTGCAGTTTTCTAACACTCTCCACCTTAAGTCTCATATACTTCACTTATCTACTTTGTCACAAAAACGATTTTTTTCTAGCAGAAATTACATATCAATATTTAAAAAAAAATTGATCTCTGTTACCTTCACTGATGTACTTGACCAATGATATTCATATGCCTAATACACTTCAGTGAGTGTACCACAATTTTGATAAAACTTTGAAGTATATTTTAGGAAGTGCAGGCTTCAATAATGTATAATTGCCATGGTTATTGGTAGTTTGGCAGTGGTGACTTACTGCCATTCATGGTTTAGAATCGATAGGTTATAGATTATGTGCATTTAGTGGTGAACTAGCTAAAACTCCATCCTTTACTCTTGCACTTAGTAAAGTATATTGGAATGAACATGAGGGTAATATTATAGGGGCAATCTTGAACAGGCATTTATTTGTATTTAAGAAGTAAATAATTTGCAAATTGCAGTACTTTGGCTTAATTACTAACAAATTCTTTGTGGCATACTTCACAAATGGCCATTTATCACTGTGATTGGTAGAAGCTGGATTTTAGAACAAAATCTAGACTCTTTATTGTAACATAACAGCCTCTCCATTGTTCAAGCCAGTCATTTATCCATCCATCTATCCATCCATTTGTCATATTTTTATTGAGCATCCATTATGTGCTAGGGAATTGTTTCTTAGGGATACTTCAGTAAACAAAACACAGACTTTGCTGTCACAGAGTCAGTGACCATAGCACTTCAGACTTTTAAGCACTTTTTTTTGACTTATGCTTGTCCAACCTCCTTTTCTCTCCTCACAATTTCCAGCCACATTGACTATTTATGGTTCCCTGATGCATTGAACTATGTCTTTTGTTGCTGTATTCTCTTTTCACTGTCTAGACTGCTCTTCCTCATTTTGTCAATCTGGTGAATACTCAGCTCAGTTATTACTTCTCTATTCCCTGAATGGGCCCCAGTGAAAACCAAATGACCTTTAATAATTTCCCTCAAATGGAATTTAAGTATTCTGTTCATAAGCCTTTCAAATACAATTCTTTAAAAAATCATCTCTTAAAATTCAAGTTAAGAGAGGATATGGGACGGGTATGGTGTGGTTGTGTGTGTGTGTGTGTGTGTGTGTGTGTGTGTGTGTGTGTGTATGAGTGACAGAGAGAGAAAGACATGATTGATGGATTCAGTGACCCAGTGACCCAGTGGGGTAGAAAGAATATTGGGGTTGGAATTCTAGGGGAAATGAGATGGAAAAATAGGAGGTTTTAAAAAACATAAGCTTGAATATTCTATAAAATTTACTCTTCTAGAACATTATTTTTTAAGATTATGAGGTAGTTTTATGCTTTCCTTGCTTTATTTATTCATGTAAGTTTCTGTTTAGCAGCCTTTTGGTGTTTTTTTCTTTATACACTTAGATACATGACTAAGAAGGCATTTGATTTTTTAAAAATCATCTTTATTGAGGTATAATTTCCATGATTAAATATACCCATTTTAATTGTTGGATGAGTTTTGAAAAATGTAGCCACCCATGTAACTACCACCACAATCAAATTATAAAATATTTCCCTCGCACCAGGCACAGGGGTGCCTCTTTGCAATCAAGATCCCTCTGCATTTCTAGACACAGGCAACCACAGATAGGCTTTTGGTCACCATCAATTAGTTTTTCAGTTATTTGATTTTGATGGTGTATTTTTTTTTTTTCAAGGTATCTCTTGTTGTCCTACTGCCTCCATGGTCCTTTATAGATAGAGCTTGGAAGCTGATCTCATTCTTCCTTTATCTGTCTCATTTTCTTTCCTACTTTTCTAAAACTCACTCTGCATGTCTCCTTCTTCCTTTCAGGTATCATTTTCAAGTCAATTCATTTTCTATTATATAAGTCTGGCCACTGAAGATTGCCCAAGAGGCTTTAGTTTCTTCCAGAGTCAAAATCTTTTCACCTCCAAATTTCAATTATATCACTTCTCTTAAGGTAAAGAAGAAGCCCCCTAAATTATAATTCTATAAATTATTTTATTTAACTATTTCCTCCATGGTAGCCTTATAATGTATATAAGGAAAAGTAAGACACTAAGGAAAAGTAAAACAAAAGAAGGCAGTTAAACTTATTTTCCAAAATTATCTGTATTATAAAACCACTCTAATTTGTCGTAATTAGAAGTGAGAATGAATTAATATTTAAACAGACAAAAAATAGTTTTCAGCATATTTGGGATTATCAGAATGAGTTATTTTTTCTTACAGATTTGATAGAAAACTGGTTTTAAAAAGAATTTCTTCCTGTAATGGACATCACAGCTGTTTTTAGTGCGATTTACTTTCCTTGCTTTATTTATGGAAGTAGGAGGGAGTTACTTAAGGGTAGTAATTTAATGCTATTTTAGTTGGCATTCAATTGAGTTTATATGTCAAAAGATACATAGAGCTAGATATTTAATTAGAGGCTTTATATTCGTAAAATATACTATGTGAAAAAACTCGTGAACTCTGCAATGTATTTTCCTACTTAAATATCTTCTAAGGTATGAACTTCTAAAATTTTCCTTCCTTTTTAATCCACCTATTTATTTAACCCTTCCATCACTCTCTGAACAGCACAGGAAATCACACTCTTCAGTATTTACTCATTCTGAGTAAAATATAGCTTCATCATGCCTGAAACACTTCACATAAATTTCTCTGGAGCTTGTTTAGGTAAGTAGAAATAGCTATTTAGTTGCTTCCTTAATATCTACTTTTGGCGGCATTTCTCTTTTTATTATGATAAAAACATAAAATTTAACATTTTAGCCATTTTTAAGTGTACAGTTCAGTAGTGTTAAATATTTTAAGTATGTTGTGAAACAAACCTCCAGAACTTTTTTGTCTTGTAAATCTGAAATTCTGTACCCATAAAACAACTTATTCTTTTCCTCTACCCCTACACTCTGGTAACCACCATTCTACTTTGTTTCTATGAATTTGAGTACTTTAGACACCTCATAAAAGTAGAACCATATAATATTTGATAAGTGGAATCATTTAGCATAACTCCAGTTTTACTCATGATTTAGCAGGTGATAGGATTTCATTCCCTTTAAAGGCTGAATAATATTCTGTTGTATGTACAGTTGGCCCTTGAACAAAGTGGGGGTTAGGGACACAGACTCCTGTCTGACACATAGTTGAAAATCCTGGTATCTTTTTATTCCCCAGAAACTTACTAGTAACCTAGTGTTGATATATTCATCTGTCAAAGGAAATTTGGGTTGTTTCTACCTTTAGGCGATTGTGAATCGTGCGATTATAGGCATGGTTATGCAAATATGTATTGAGACTTTACTTTCAGTTCTTTTGGGTATATATCTATATTTGAGAATGCTGGATCATGTGGTAGATCTATGTTTCATTTTCTGAGGAGCCTCCAACTGTTTGTCATAGTGGCTGACCAATTTACATTGCCGCTGACAGTGCATAAGGGTTCCCTTTTCTCTACATCCTTCCCAACATCTGGTATCTCTTGCTGTTTGATAACAACCATTCTACTGAGTGTAAACTAATATCTGGCGGTTTGGATTTGCATTTCCCTGATGATTAGTGATGTAGAGCATTTTTTCATGTACCTATTGGTTATTTGTATGTCTGGAAAAATGTCTATTCAGGATCTCTGTCCATTAAATTTTTTTTTCCTATTGAGTTATATGAGTTCCTTATATATTTGGATATTAACCCCTTACTAGATTAAGTGGTTTTCAAATTTTTCTCTCATTCCATAGGTTGCCTTTGCATTTTGCTGATTGTTTCCTTTGCTGCCCAGAAGCTTTTTAGTTTGATGTAGTCTCATGTGTTTATCTTTGCTTTTGTTTTTGGTGTCATATGCAAATAATTATTGCCAAGACTCATGTAAAGGAGATTTTTTTCCTGTTTTCTTCTTGGAGTTGGATGGTTTCAGGTCTTATTTTTTAAGTCTTTAATCCATTTTGAGTTAATTTTTGTGAGAGGTGCTGAGAAATCTGCTGATAGCCTTATGTGTGAGGAATTTTTTTTCTTGCTGCTTTTAAATTTCTTTGTCTTTGATTTTAGACAGTGCTATTATAATGTGTCCTAGAAATGATCATTTTAAATTCACATTTTGAGGTGATCTGTTAACTTTATAAACTTGGATGTCTAAATCTCTCCCAGACTTAGGAAGTTCTCAGACTTTTTCTCCCTCCCTTCCTCCTTCCCTCCCTCCCTTCCTTCCTTCCTTCCTTCCTTCCTTCCTTCCTTCCTTCCCTCCCTCCCTCCCTCCCTCCCTCCCTCCCTCCCTCCCTCCCAGGCATTATTTCATTATTTCTTAAGTAAACATTCTCCCCCTTTGTCCCTCATGTCTCCCTTTGGGATTCTAATAATGTGTAGGTTGTTTCTCTTAAAGGTGTCCCATAATTCACAGAGACTTTCTTTGTGATACATTCTTGTAAAAATTTTACTCCTCTGACTGGATGATTTCAAACAAACTATATTCTAATTATTTCTTTTTTTTTTTATTTGTTGAGTCTGCTGTTAAAGATCTCTATTGATTTCTAAAGTTCAGTCATGTATTCTTCAACTCTAGGATTTCTGTTTTTGTGTGTTTTTTTTAATGGTTTCTATGTATTTGTTGAAGTTCATGTATTATTTTCCTAATTTCATTTAGTTGTCCATCTTTGTTTTCTTGTAGTTCATTTAGTTTTTTTTTTAAGTTTATTTATTTTTGAGACAGAGAGAGACAGAGCATGAACGGGGGAGGGGCAGAGAGAGAGGGAGACACAGAATCCGAAGCAGGCTCCAGGCTCCGGACCGCGAGATTGTGACCTGAGCTGAAGTCAGATGCTTAACCGACTAAGCCACCCAGGCTCCCCTCATTTAGTTTTTTTAAGTAGATTATTCTGAATTCCTTCTCAGACAGTTCATAGATCTCTGTTTACTTAGGGTCAGTCATTGGATCTTTATTAATTTCCTTTGGTGGTATCATATTTTCTTCATAATGCATGATCCTTATGCCCTTGCATTGGTCTCCGTGCATTTGAAGAAGTATTCATTTCTCCCAGCTTTTATAGACTGGGTTTGAGGGGCAAAGCCCTTTACTAGTCATTCTGGATGGGCTGTGTGGTGACATCTGTGAATATGCCCTTGGCAGGTGGATCTATGCCTGCATCAGAAGGGGGAAGGCCTGATGCTTAGGTACTTGGCACCCAGGCTGGTGCCTGGGCTTACTGGGCAGATCTGGTGTTTGAATCTGCATTGATGGGCCTAGGGCATAGGCCTGCATGGGTGGATCTGGGTTCTGAGTCCTCAGGTTCCAACCAGGTGCCAAGGACCACTGTAGTGGGATTGTTGTCTGGGTTTGTGGGGCTCAGTGCATTACTGGGATGCAGTTAAAGCTTGGTCATTGGAGACAACCTGGAGAGTATAGTCAAATAGGCCAGTTTGGTGTTGGGGTAAGCCTGAACTTAGGTCTAAGGGAATAAGCCTGTCTCAAACGACTCGCCTCTAGGCTGGGACCATGGGGCTTGCCTGGTGGTAGGAAGGCTAGGAGTCTAGGTCCATGGGAGCTGGTCTGGTGTCTATGTCTATAGGGACTGACTTGATGCTTGGGTTTGCTAGGGACTAGGGACTTGCTAGTGCTGGGGTAGGTCAACATCCTAGATCCACAGTAGTTGGTTTGGTTCTGGGCCTGGTTGGACGTCTGTGTTCGTAGGTTATGGGCAATAATTGGGAACTGATTAGGTTACCAAAGCCCACTGGAGCTGGTAGGCACTGGGATGTGCCAGGAGCCCACAAGGATCCTGGTTCTGGGGAAGCCACGGGCCTTGGGGTGAACCAGGGGCCTGTATTTGTGGGAAGCTCCAGAGGGCCATATAGGGCCATAAGTTGGCCTGGTGCTGGGGTTGACAAGTTCTGTGGCCATGGAGAAGTTAGGTACTCACATTATTTTTTATTTCTTATTTTTTAAATTTACATCCAAATTAGTTAGCATATAGTGCGACAATGATTTCAAGAGTAGATTTCTTAATTCCCTTTACCCATTTAGCCCATACTCTCCCTCCCACAACCTCTCCAGTAACCCTCTGTTTGTTCTCCATATTTAAGAGTCTCTTATGTTTTGTCCCCTACCTGTTTTATGTTATTTTTGCTTCCCTTTCCTTGTGTTTATCTGTTCTGTGTCTTAAAGCGCTCATATGAGTGAAGTCATATGATATTTGTCTTTCTCTGACTAATTTTGCTTAGCATAATACCCTCTAGCTCCAACCCAACTAGTTGCAAATGGCAAGATTTCATTCTTTTTGATTGTTGAGTAATACTCCATTGTACATATATATACCACTTCTTCTTCTTCTTTTTTTTTTCAACGTTTTTTATTTATTTTTGGGACAGAGAGAGACAGAGCATGAATGGGGGAGGGGCAGAGAGAGAGGGAGACACAGAATCGGAAACAGGCTCCAGGCTCCGAGCCATCAGCCCAGAGCCTGACACGGGGCTCGAACTCACAGACCGCGAGATCGTGACCTGGCTGAAGTCAGATGCTTAACCGACTGCGCCACCCAGGCACCCCTATACCACTTCTTCTTTATCCATTCATCCATCAATGGACATTTGGGCTTTTTCCATACTTTGGCTATTGTTGATAGTGCTGCTATAAACATGTGGGGGCATGTGCTCCTTCGAAACAGCATACCTGTTTCCCTTGGGTAAATACCTACTAGTGCATTTGCTGGGTCACAGGGTAGTTCTATTTTAATTTTTTGAGGAACTCCATACTGTTTTCAAGAGTGGCTGAACCAGTTTGCATTCCCACCAGCAGGTGGTATGTCATTGTGGTTTTGATTTGTATTTTCCCCTGGTGATGAGTGATGTTGAGCATTTTTTCATGTGTCGGTTGGCCATCTGGATGTCTTCTTTGGAGAAGTGTCTGTTCATGTCTTGCCCATTTCTTCACTGGATAATTTGATTTTTGGGTGTTGAGTTTGCCAAGTTCTTTAAAGATTTTGGATACTAACCCTTTATCTGATATGTCATTTGCAAATATCATCTCCCATTCTGTCAGTTGCTTTTTAGTTTTTCTGATTGTTCCCTTTGCTGTGCAGAAGCTTTTTATTTTGATGAGGTCCCAGTAGTTCATTTTTGCTTTTGGTTCCCTTGCCTCTGGAGACATGTTAAGTAAGAAGTTGTTGTGGCTGAGGTCAAATAGGTTTTTGCCTGCTTTCTCCTCGAGGATTCTGATGGCTGTCTTACATTGAGGTCTTTCATCCATTTTGACTTTATTTTTGTGTATGGTGCATGAAAGTGGCTCAGGTTCATTTTTCTGCATGTCGCTGTCCAGTGTTCCCAGCACCATTTGCTGAAGAGACTGTCTTTATTCCATTGGATATTCTTTCTTGCTTTGCCAAATATTAGTTGGCCATATGTTTGTGGGTCCATTTCTGGGTTCTCTATTCTGTTCCATTGATCTGAGTGCCTGTGTTTGTGCCAGTACTATACTGTCTTTATGATTACAGCTTTGTAGTATAGCTTGAAGTCCAGGATTGTGATGCCTCCTGCTTTGGTTTTCTTTTTCAACACTGCTTTGGCTATTCAGTGTCTTTTCTGGTTCCATACAAATTTTAGGATTGTTTGTTCTAGTTCTGTGAAGAATGCTGGTGTTATTTTGATAGGAATTGCATTGAATATATAGATTGCTTTGGGTAGTTATTGACATTTTAACAATATTTGTTCTTCGTATCTAGGAGCATGGAATCTTCTTCCATTTTGTTATGTCTTCTTCAATTTCTTTCATAAGCTCTCTATAGTTTTCAGTGTATAGTTTTTTCACCTCTTTGGTTAGATTTATTCCTAGGTATTTTATGGTTTTTGGTGCAATTGTAAATGGGATCTATTCCTTGATTTCTCTTTCTATGTTTCATTGTTGGTGTATAGGAATGCAACCAATTTCTGTGCATTGATTTTATATCCTGCCACTTTGCTGAATTCATGAATCAATCCTAGCAGTTTTTTGGTGGAATCTTTTGGGTTTTCCATATAGAGTATCATGTCATCTGCGAAGAGTGAAAGTTTGACCTCCTCCTGGCTGATTTGGATGCCTTTTATTTCTTTGTGTTGTCTGATTGCAGAGGCTAAGACTTCCAATACTATGTTGAATAACAGTGGCGAGAGTGGACATCCCTGTCTTGTTCCTGACCTTAGGGGGAAAGCTCTGAGTTTTTCCCCATTGAGGATGATATTAGCATTGGGTCATTCATATATGGCTTTTATGATCTTGAGGTATGATCCTTCTATCCCTACTTTCTTGAGGGTTTTTATCAAGAAAGGATGCTGTATTTTGTAAAATGCTTTTTCTGAATCTACTGAGAGGAATATGTGGTTCTTGTCCTTTCTTTTATTGATGTGATGAATCATATTGATTGTTTTGTGGATATTGAACCAGCCTTGCATCACAGATGTAAATTCCACTTGGTCGTGGTGAATGATTTTTTTAATGTATTCTTGGGTCTGGTTGGCTAATACCTTGTTGAGGATTTTTGCATCCATATTTATCAGGGAAATTGGTCTATAGTTCTCCTTTTTAGTGGGGTATTAGTCTGGTTTTGGAATCAAGGTAATAGTGGCCTTACAGAAAGTGTTCGGAAGTTTTCCTTCCATTTCTATTTTTTGGAACAGCTTCAAGAGAATAGGTGTTAACTCTTCCTTAAATGTTTGGTGGAATCCCCCTGGAAAGCCATCTGGCCCTGGACTCTTGTTTTAGGGGAGATTTTTAATTACTAATTTGATTTCTTTATTGGTTATGGATCTGTTCAAATTTTCTATTTCTTCCTGTTCCAGTTTTGGTAGTGTATATGTTTCTAAGAATTTGTCCATTTCTTCCAGGTTGCCCATTTTATTGGCATATAACTGCTCATAATATTCTCTTAATATTGTTTTTATTTCTGTTGTGTTGGTTGTGATCTCTCCTCTTTCATTCTTGATTTTATTTATTTGGGTCCTTTCATTTCTCTTTGATCAAACTGGCTAGTGGTTTATCAATCTTAATTCTTTTAAAGAACCAGCCTCTGGTTTCATCGATCTATTCTACTGTGTTTTTGGTTTCAATAGCATTAATTTATGCTCTAATCTTTATTTCCTATTTTCTGCTGTTTTGGGTTTTATTTGCTGTTCTTTTTTCTTTTTCCAGCTTTTTAAGGTGTAAGGTTACATTGTGTGTGTGATACCTTTTTTCCTTCTTTAGGAAGGCCTGGATTGCTATATACTTCCTTCTTATGACTGCCTTTGCTGTGTCCCAGAGGTTTTGGGCTGTGGTGTTATCATTTTCATTGGCTCCCATGTACTTTTAATTTCCTTTATTTTCTTGGTTAACCCATTCATTCTTTAGTAGGATGTTCTTTAGTCTCCAAGTATTTGTTGCCTTTCCAAGTATTTTCTTCGGTTGATTTTGAGTTTCATAACATTGTGGTCTGAAAATATGCACAGTATGATCTTGATCTTTTTGTACCTGTTGAGGGCTATTTTGTGTCCCAGTATGTGGTCATTGTGGAGAATGTTCCATGTGTGCTGGAGAAGAATGTATATTCTACTGCTTTAGGATGAAATGTTCTGAATATATCTGTTAAGTGCATCTGGTCCAATATACCATTCAAAGCCATTGTTTCCTTGTTGATTTTCTGCTTAGATGATCTGTCCATTGTTGTAAGTGTAGTGTTGATGTCTCCTATTATTATGGTATTATTATCAAGGAGATTTTTTATGTTTGTGATTAATTGATTTATATATTTGGGTGCTCTCACATTTGGTGCATAAATGTTTATAATTGTTAGTCTTCTTGGTGGATAGACCCCTTGATTATGATATAATGCCCTTCTTCATCTCTTGCTACAGTCTTTAAGGTCTAGATTGATATAAGTATGGTTACTCTGGCTTTCTTTTGTTGACCATTAACATGATAGATGGTTCTCCATCCCCTTACTTTCAATCTGAAGGTATCTTTAGGTCTAAAGTGTGTCTCTAGTAAACAGCATACAGATGGATCTTGTTTTCTTTTCCATTCTGTTACTCTGTGTCTTTTGATTGGAGCATTTAGTCCATTGACATTTAGAGTGAGTACTGAAAGATATGAGTTTATTGCCATTATGTTTCTTGTAGAGTTGGAGTTTCTGGTGGTGTTCTCTGGTCCTTTCTAATCTTTTTTGCTTTTGGTATTCATTCATTCATTCATTCATTCAATCATTCGGCTTTTCTCCCTTCATGGAGTCCCCCTTAAAATTTCTTGCAAGGCTGGTTTAGTGATCACAAGCTCCTTTAATTTTTGTTTGCCTGGGAAATTTTCATCTCTCCTTCTATTTTGAATGACAGCCTTGCTGGATAAAGAATTCTTGTCTGCATATTTTTTTCTGATTCACCACACTGAATATATCCTGCCACTCCTTTCTGGCCTGCCAAGTTTCTGTGGATAGGTCTGCAGTGAATCTGATCTGTAATCGCTTGTAGGTTAAGGACTTTTTTCCCCTTGCTGCTTTTATGATTCTTTCCTTGCCTGAGTATTTTGTGAATTTGACTATGATATGCCTTGTTGCTGGTCGGTTTTTGTTGAATCTAATGGGGGTCCTCTGTGCTTCCTGGGTTTTGATGTCTGTGTCTTTGCCCAGGTTAATAAAGTTTTCTGCTATGATTTTCTCACAAAGCCCTTCCACCCCTTTTTCCCTCTCTGCATCTTTTGGGACCTTTATGATTCTCATGTTGTTCCTCTTAATTAGTCACTGATTTCTCTAATTCTTAAATCATGCTCTTTTGCCTTAGTCTCCCTCATTTTTCTTTTTCATTATCCTCCATAAGTTTGTCCTCCGCTTTTCCTCATCCATCCTTGCTGCCATGGTATTCATTTGATATTGCAGCTCAGTTATAGCATTTTTTATTTCATCCTGACTAGCTTTTACTTCTTTTATCTATGAAGAAAGGAATTCTAATCTATTTTTGACTCCAGCTAGTATTCTTACTATCGTGATTCTAAATTCTGGTTCAGAAGTCTTGCTTGTATCTGTGTTGGTTAAGTCCCTGACTGTCATTTCTTCTGCTCTTTCTTTCAGGGTGAATTTCTTCATTTTGTCATTTTGAAAGGAGAAAGGATTTAATGAAGTAAAAAAAATTTTATATTAAAAAAATTAAAACTAAGAAAAAGTTAATCTTAAAAAATTAACACACACACACACACACACACACACACAAATCAAATAAATGATGCTAGATCCTAGGTGGGTTTTGGTCTGGGTTTATAAGGGGCTTGATAGGTTAGAGAAAAAAGGGGAAAGGAAAAAAGAAAAGGAAATCATTTGAAAATTTAAAAAAATGAATACACCGAAATAGAATAAAATGAAATGGTGGAAGTAAAATATAATTTGAAAAAAATTCAGAAAAGTAAAACTATAGTAGACGAAAATTAAATAAAAATATTTTTAATAAAAATTGAAAATAAAAATAATTTTTTTCTCTTTGTATTCAAGAAAAAGAAAAGAAAAAAAGAAAAAAAAGAAAATTGAATAGATGGACAAGCACACAGACTGAAATACCATTGAAATTATTTCGTTTTCCTCTAGAAATCAAACTATGAAGCGCTTTATAGTCTATAAACTAAGCAGGTGGAGAGACTTCTGTTCTTGAGGAGAGAGGTTTGCCCAGTTGGGCAGGGCTTAGTGTAATGGCGCCATTCTCCACTAGATGGCGCTGCTTAGTTTACTGGGGTGGATTGTTGTGGCACTTGTAGGTGTGTATATGAATGTGCTGGCGCAGTGGCATCACCCAACTACCCAATGTCTAGTATTGGAACTCTGTTCTCCCTGATCAACAATTGCACACCCTTCTTTTGTCTCTGGATTCCATCCACTCCCCGATTTTACACTGTCCATGGCCATGCCCCAGGCAGCACCTCCCTCCTGAGTTTTATCTCAAATGTGGCTGTTTTCCCGACCCCTTATTTCTGAGGGACTGTGGCTTTGACCCGTTCTGCCCCTCTGCAGGAGGGTCTCACAGAGCAATGGCTGGGTGCCAGCTGCACCCAGGAACGTTCACAGAACTGTGCTGCTGCTGATGCCCAGAGACTGTGGCTGGGTGCCAGCTTGCCCCAGAAAAAGTTCACGTGATTGTGTAACAGCAGCGTTTCAGGGATTATGGAAAATGACAACACACATCTGGCACCAGGCTTCACCCTAACAACCTTGTTCCAGCACCAGCGGATTGAGGTTCTTCTCCCGTGTCCACTGGCTTCTTTGCCTGTGGCAAGGGTGGTGGGGGGCACACAGCCTCTATCAGATGTCCTCCCAGCAGGTCTCCCTGTATGGCCTGAAGACCCCCAGACTTCACTCTGCTTCTGGGGATTTGCCTTTATCACCAGAGCACCACCAGGTATCTAGCTGCTGAGTTTCAGACTCTGTGCTCCCCCTGTTTATAGAGTCTTAATGAAATTTAAACCCTCTCCTTTCTCCTTTCTCCCTTTTTAGTTCAGTCCCTGTGGCTGTTGCCACTTTTCCACTTTTTCTCCAGCTGCTTTTGGGGGTGCTTTCGCATCTTTTCGCCCTCCCATATTTTCGCCCTCCCACCCCCCCATCTCCATCTCCTCTGTGCAAACTAAAACAGCTCCCTGGCCTCCACAGCTTCTCTCTCCCCCAGTTCAGCACTCTGCACTGCATGCCTGCTGAGTTCTGTGGTTCAAGTTGTGCAGATTGTTGTGTTAATTCTCAAATCAGTTTTCTAGGTGTGCAGAATGGTTTAGTGTTGTTCCAGCTGTATTTCATGGACATGAGATACTAAGAAAACTTCCATGCTGTTCTGCCATCTTGACTCCTCTCTCCTCTACTTCAGGTACTCACTTTTAATTCCTTCTTGCACAAGGAGAGTGTTTGTCTCCATGCTGAGCTGCCCCATTTGTGGAAGAGGTGATGGGGGAAATGGAATCTACCTTTCTGACTCTTTTCAGTGCTTTTTTTCTTATTTCTATGCTTCTTTCAGGTGCTGGAATCCCTCACCTGGAATTCTAGGCCCCTGTAAAGGTATTTTCATGTGCAGATAGCTCTCAAAGTGATGTTTGAGGGAGTGGGTGAGTGTTGGAAATTCTTATGCTGCCATTTTGCTGATATTACTCTCTGTCATGAAGCTTTTCCCCTATGTTTCCTTCTAGGAGTTGCAGAATTTCAGGTCTTATGGTTGGATTTTTAACCCATTTTGAGTTAATTTTTGTATGTGGTGTAAGGTATGGGTACAACTTTGTTCTTCTGTATGTGGATGTCCACTTTACCCAAATCCATTTCTTAAAGAGACTGTTCTTTCTCCATTGAGTGATCCTGGCATTGTTGTTGAAGATCATTTGCCATATACCTGGAAGTTTATTTCTGGGCTCTCTTCTATTTCATTGGTCTGTTTGTCTTTATGCCGCTGTCACACTCTTCTGAGTACTGTAGCTTGGCAGTATCTTTTAAAATCAGCAAGTGTGACTCCTTCAGCTTTGTTCTTCTTTTTCAAAATTATTTTGGCAATTTGGGATCCCTTGAGATTTCATATGGATTTTAGGATGAATTCTTACATTGCTGCAGAAAAATGCCATTGGGATTTTGATTGGAATTGCATTGGACTTGTACATTGCTTTGGGCAATATGTACATTGCTTTGGGTAACATCTTAAAGATATTAAGTCTACTCCATGAACACAGGATGTCTTTAAGTTTATTTGTATTGTATCTAATTTCTTTCAGCAATGTTTTATAGTTAGTTTTCAGTGTATAAGTCTTTTACCTCCTTTATTAGGTTTATTTCTGAGTATTTAATTTTTTGATGATATTGCTATTGTAAATTTAATTGCTTTCTTAATTTATTTTTTGGGTTATTTATTGTTATAAAACTGCAACTCATTTTGTATGCTGATTCTGTATCCTGTAACTTTGTTGAAGTTTTTAGTTCCAGCCGGTGTTTTTTTGTTTATTTGTTTTGTTTTTGTTTGTTTGTTTTTTATTGGTCTGGAATCTTAGTTATTTTACATATAAGATCATATACTCTGTGAACAAAGATAATTTTACTTTTTTTTTTCTAGTTTAGTTGCTATGGTGGAAAAATTTTAAAGGAAAGATACATTTGCAGGCTGCCAGTAGTTCTTGGTACAGAACAATGCTGCACTGACATTTTCAGTATACTCTCAGGAGTGTAATGCTGCTACCTGGGCCAGCAATAGTGTGATTAATTGGGTTATCATTTTTGTGGTTTGTTATCATTCTATTTGAGATCTCTGGAGAAATCATGGATTCGTGTATAACTACTTATTATAGTCACTGTGTATTGATCAGAATTAAGTCAACCCTTTTTTCTGCTGCTTTCATCACAGTACCTGTTCTGCAAAAGATTAGTCAAAACGATGTTTTTCTGACCTCTTTTCTGACTGTATCCTTGTAATCAGCTGCAGACACATGAACACACACTATACACATGCACACTGACATATACACCTGAACACACACTGACATACACATTCCTATTCTTAGTATCTGTCTTCCTTTCTTTTTTTGTGCCTCATCTCTTATCCCCAGGCTTATCATCCAGATCCATTTTCCCTTTTTCCCTCTTTTTCTTTATTTTTTAAAAAAAATTTTTAAATGCTTATTTATTTTTGGTAGAGAGAGAGAAAGAAAGTAAGTGGGGGAGGGGCAGAGAGAGAGGGAGAATCAGAATCTGAAGCAGGCTCTGGGCTCTTAGCTGTCAGAACAGAACTCAATGCAGAAATTGAATTCATGAACCATGAGATCATGACCTGAGCTGAAGTCAGGTGCTTAACTGACTGATCCACGTAGGCAACCCTCCCTCTTTTTCAATTCTCAAAAAAACCATAAATTCACACACACACACACACACACACACACACACACACACACATACAAACACACAAACACACATTCATTCTGCCACTCCCCACACGTTTTCCTATAGAGTATCAATGCAGGAGAAGTTTAAGTCCAAGTTAAACTTGCCAAAAATGTTGAGGTAGTAGATTTTGTAAGATGAAATACTACTTTACTTGATGTTGGTGAATGAATGGTATAATCTTTTTATTTGGTAAATTTATGTACACAAGCATTTAAGGAAAAGTTGTTATTGTGCTTGCTTTTTTCAAGCTAAGTCACTATGAAAGATGTGAGAGATTTTGTGGCTATTGTGACAGTCATAAGAAATAGACTGCATTAATCATGCTGCATAAAAAGACAATAAGAAGCAAAGGTTGAAACGTTAAACTTTTAGAGATGAGTCATAATTGTAATGGTGCTATTTGTCTTCAAACTTCTTCACAAAATGAAATTACATTCTTCCCATAGTTACAATTATATTAGCACTTTTCACAGATGTTAGAATTAAGGTAAAGAGGTTAAAAGGAGTCAATTCAGACCAAGAGTGGAAGCCAACTTTTGGAGAATCAGAATTCCTTCATGTAATAGAAAAAAAAGTTTTGAAGTAGAAATTTGTAGCTCTGATTCCACTTCTGCCTCTACCTCTAAATAGCTGTGTCCACTTTGGCAAGTCTCATAGCCCCTGGTGACTTACTCTCTTGTTCCCAATTTCCTTGCTCTCAAACGAGGGGTTAGGCTAATTGGCCTCTAAGTTAACTTTCAGATTTTAAATAGTTTGATTCAATTCTAGAATTCTTTCTTCTGAATATTATGCGGAGTTCTCTTAACTGGCACATTTAATTAATGAAGTCTTCCAGTACTCATTATGCATACCATTTAACTTTTAAGATAGGAAAAACATCTCAAAGATGTGATTCTGTAATTTAGTCTCTTCCTGAGTGTTGAAAAGATGATCCATCAAATATGTGGGTCCTATGGGGGGGGATGATAATTAAATGACAGAGTGTGTTGGTTTGGAAATTTCTGATCATGAAAAACGAGTCTTATGAGAACACATATGATAGGTAGCATACTTAGGAATAGGGGCCAGATATTGTTGTCCTCTTCAATTTATTCTCACCTGGTATAATTAAAACCCATATTGGAATCTTTATATACCGAGAAACAACCTCAGTTCACGATCTGACTGCCTGATTTTATTGATTTTATTGATTTGTGGCTTTAGCTGTGAGAGGCTGGGTACATTAGAACTTGGCATAAAATCTGCCACTATTGGAATTGATGACTTTATTTACTTGTAATGGCTGTATCACAGCCTTTATGTATATGCAGTTCTTAGCCATTATTACTGAGAATCTCCTGGAGTAAAAATCATCTTTGACCTAGCTTCTCATATGATTGAATTTGTGTTTCTCTGTAACTCAAATGCTGCCAACTTAGAAAGTACATATATATGTTACTGTGCCAATGACTGGGTTTCCTTAGCTGTTAATGCACTTCTCTTCTAGTAAAAAAAAAACTTCATAACTTTGCAACTTCTTTTTTTTAATTAATTTTGAGAGAGAAAGAACACAAGCAGGGTGTTGCAGAGAGAGAGAGAGAATATCCCCAGCAGGGTCTGCACTGTCAGCATGGAGCCTGACCTGGGCCTTAAACCCATGAACCATGAGATCATGACCTGAGCTGAAATCAAGAGTCAGATGCTTAACTGACTGAGCCACCCAGATGCCTCTAATTTTGCAACTTCTGATCTCTTATTTTATGTTAAAATTTTAAAGTCCACTTTCTCCCTCAGACCTGTGAGAAAGATTTTTCTTCTCTTTGTTTGGAGTACATTACCTTTTGAATTCAAGAGAACAGTTTTAAATATATATTTTCTCACAGATAATAGGTATTTGGTTGGAGAGCATCAAACACCTATTATGTTTTGCCCAAAATCACATTGAAGAAGGGACAGTTAATTATAGGAACCTATGCCAAAAAGATTCCATTCTATTCAAGTTCATTTCGTAGGTGGTGTGTTTTCAGTGTTAGAATCTTTGGGGTGAAGTATGATATTGGTGAAGACCCTTCAACTAGAACTTATTGCATCATATTTTAGCAATACTACTGAAAGTAACAGAACATTCTGTTTCTCTAATTTGCCTGAGAAATATAGTCATTAGCAAGTAGAATTAGAATTGTACCTACCAGTTATCAAACAAAAATTAGAGTTGGAAAGACCTCAATCTAGGCAGATGACCTTATCAGCTTATCTTCCTACCATGCATAAAAAATAATGGTTAATAAGAGATTAACAGGTGTTCTAATTTGAAATTAAACTTTTATAAATAAAATCAGTACTTCCCTTCAATAAAAAAGAGCATTATAATGGATTTAATCGAGTGTTTTTAAATTGTCTTTTCAACCCCTATCTCAGTGACAGAGCTGGGATTCACTTTCCTATGATTTCTTTCCTTGGTGCAAATTTTAGGTGCCTAATACATTTATTTGGTTTAGCCTTATGTGTAGGATTTTATCTGTTCTTTTTACAAATCAGCACAGAACCTGTTGCGTGGCTCGAACTCGTGAACTGTGAGATCATGACCTGAGCCGAGATCAAAAGTCGGATGCTTAATTGACTGAGCCACCTAGGTGTCCCCAAATGTATTCAATTTAAAACAAATTTAGGGTCACCTTGGTGTCTCAGTCAGTTGAGCATCTAGTTCTTGATATTGCTTCAGGTCATGATCCCAGAGTTGCAGGATCCAGCCCCATGTCAGGCTCTTCACTGAGAGAGCCTGCTTGGGATTCTCTCTCTTTCTCCTTCTGCCCCTCTCCCCTGCTCACAACTCTCTCTCTCAATAAAAAAAACAAAAAACAAAAAACTAAAAAAACCAAAAACTCCTGCTAATTAATGACTACAAGCATATGAAAGAATATAAAGACATTAATTTATTAGAGATGAAACTAACATTTTTTTAACCATCTCAGTTTTTCTGCTTGGAAATGGGGACACAAAGAGCATTTACTTCATGTGCAGTATCTGTGAAGATTGAAAGTGATGACTGATATAAAATGCTTAGCATAGACCCTGGCACATAGAACAGTTATATAAATTTTAGCCATTATTATCACTTCGCATATCTCACTAAATTTTGATTTTGAAGGCTTTGTATTTTATAGTCTTAAAAAATCAACGTAATTTGGTAATGAATTTCATTTACTCTCTATAAGAGAATAGAAACTTGTTAGAACTAGGTAATCTTTGAATCATATTTGCATTTTATTTCAATCTGATTTAAATTGCTCCTGAAACAATACTGACTTTTATTAAGAGTCTGTTTTCAAGGTGTTGTCATTTTTTTCTTAATAATTTTTTATTATTTTATTCTTCTATGATCAATATTGCACATTTTCTTGGATACTAGGGACTGGAGTTTTAAGATTTCTATGTGAATTATAAAATGAAAGTGTGAGTAAAAAGGTTATACTTAGGAAATCTGTTTCTTCTAGTATTCTTAACTAGATTGTATAGACTTTTAGGGAATGATTTTCTTTTTTTTTTTCTTTATTTTTATTTTTTTTGAAAGTATTATTTTTTTCAATATATGAAATTTATTGTCAAATTGGTTTCCATACAACACTCAGTGCTCATCCCAAAAGGTGCCTTCCTCAATACCCATCACCCACCCTCCCCTCCCTCCCACCCCCCATCAACCCTCAGTTTGTTCTCAGTTTTTAAGAGTCTCTTATGCTTTGGCTCTCTCTCCCACTCTAACCTCTTTTTTTTCTTTTTTTTTTTTCCTTCCCCTCCTTCATGGGTTTCTGTTAAGTTTCTCAGGATCCACATAAGAGTGAGAACATATGGTATCTGTCTTTCTCTGTATGGCTTATTTCACTTAGCATCACACTCTCCAGTTCCATCCACGATGCTACAAAGGGCCATATTTCATTCTTTTTCATTGCCACATAGTACTCCATTGTGTATATAAACCACAATTTCTTTATCCATTCATCAGTTGATGGACATTTAGGCTCTTTCCATAATTTAGCTGTTGTTGAGAGTGCTGCTATAAACATTGGGGGTACAAGTGCCCCTATGCATCAGCACTCCTGTATCCCTTGGATAAATTCCTAGCAGTGCTACTGCTGGGTCATAGGGTAGGTCTATTTTTAATTTTTTGAGGAACCTCCACACTGTTTTCCAGAGCGGCTGCACCAGTTTGCATTCCCACCAACAGTGCAAGAGGGTTCCCGTTTCTCCACATCCTCTCCAGCATCTATAGTCTCCTGATTTGTTCATTTTGGCCACTCTGACTAGCGTGAGGTGATCTGAGTGTGGTTTTGATTTGTATTTCCCTGATGAAGAGCGATGTTGAGCATCTTTTCATGTGCCTGTTGGCCATCCAGATGTCTTCTTTAGAGAGGTGTCTATTCATGTTTTCTGCCCATTTCTTCACTGGATTATTTGTTTTTTGGGTGTGGAGTTTGGTGAGCTCTTCATAGATTTTGGATACTAGCCCTTTGTTTGATATGTCATTTGCAAATATCTTTTCCCATTCCGTTGGTTGCCTTTTAGTTTTGTTGGTTGTTTCCTTTGCTGTGCAGAAGCTTTTTATCTTCATAAGGTCCCAGTAGTTCATTTTTGCTTTTAATTCCCTTGCCTTTGGGGATGTGTCGAGTAAGAGATTGCTGCGGCTGAGGTCAGAGAGGTCTTTTCCTGCTTTCTCCTCTAGGGTTTTGATGGTTTCCTGTCTCACATTCAGGTCCTTTATCCATTTTGAGTTTATTTTTGTGAATGGTGTGAGAAAGTGGTCTAGTTTCAATCTTCTGCATGTTGCTGTCCAGTTTCCCAGCACCATTTGTTAAAGAGACTCTCTTTTTTCCATTGGCTGTTCTTTCCTGCTTTATCAAAGATTAGTTGGCCATACGTTTGTGGATCTAGTTCTGGGGTTTCTATTCTATTCCATTGATCTATGTGTCTGTTTTTGTGCCAATACTATGCTGTCTTGATGATTACAGCTTTGTAGTAGAGGCTAAAGTCTGGGATTGTGATGCCTCCTGCTTTGGTCTTCTTCTTCAAAATTACTTGGGCTATTCAGGGCCTTTTGTGGTTCCATATGAATTTTAGGATTGCTTGTTCTAGTTTCGAGAAGAATGCTGGTGCAATTTTGATTGGGATTGCATTGAATGTGTAGATAGCTTTGGGTAGTATTGACATTTTGACAATATTTATTCTTCCAATCCATGAGCATGGGAATGATTTTTCTTTTGATAAATCAGTTTTTGGAAAAATACTACATATTCTTTTTTCTTTTGAAAATTCATTATCTTAGTTGCTGTTTCTCCAAAACAACCTAAATGTATATCACTACTTCTTGTCATTAGAGAGATATTTTTGTAACTTATGTAGATTGAAATCATGCTGTTTTCACACCTTTAAATCATTAATATTTTGGGCTATAATACAAAAGACTCATGCAAATAAGCATATGTGTTCTTGAATGTATGCAGGTAATACATTCTGCTTAAATTTTATATAATGGATTAGGATCTATGGGGCCGTGTGTGATACAAGTTGTATAGGCCTGTAATTGACCAAATTACGTCAGAAAAAGCCCATGTTACATTTTTTAACACTATGAGCGTGGAATTGTTGGAGCTGCTTACATTTACATTTTGCACTTGATCTTAGCCAAAAGGCCGAGAAGTGATTACATTTACATTTTGAATGGACACCACTGTTTTGAAAATTGTTTATAGACATTCTAAAGATTTTGTTTGATTCATGTTATCTGCTTAAAAAATGATAGGTAGTCAGGGGTGCCTGGGTGGCTCAATTGGTTAATGTTTGGATCTTGGTTTTGGCTCAGGTCATGATCTCATCATGGTTTGTGGGATCAAGCCCCACATTGGGCTCTGCACTATCAGTGCAGAGCCTGCTTGGGATTCTCTCTCTCTCTCTCTCTCTCTGTCTGTCTCTCTCTCTCTCTCTTTCTCTGCACCACTCCGCTCCCCATCCTGCCACTCATGTGTGTACTTTGAATCTCAAAATAAATAAACATTTAAAAAATGATAATCAATTAAAAGATAATTGGTGATTTTCTTAACTTAGTATCTTTTGCTTTTTGTCTGTAATGCCTTGGAATGAATTTACTGATCATGCTATATTTTACGGTTAGATCAAGGATGGAAGAACCAGATAATAAATAGGTCTTAGACTTACCTTTTCTATGGTAAGAGATCTTCAGGATTTTGAAATATGAGAGGGCCAAATATTTGATAGTCTGCTTTTCCTTTCCTTTATTTCTGGCCTCTGGTAATCTTGGGTTTTTAAATATAGACCTTAGGTATAATTTCCATGACTAATTTTGTCATCTGTACAAGAGCAAAAAATAATATTGTAGTTAGGGTTTCTTTTGAAGATTAAGTGAGATAATTTATGTGAAGTGGCTGATATATAATGAAGCTCGATGCACTTTAAAACTTATGCTATTTGTGACCTGGTGTTTTTTTTCCCTCATTCTTTTTTTTCACACTTAAAGCTTTTATCTGAGTTTATCTTTTGCCTCTTACATAGCTAATAATGCATACTTGACTTATTATATAGTCTGATGTTCTCCAAAGTGGTATATCCAGGAGATGTGCATAATGATCCTGTGGGCTATCTGATCAATGTTAAAACT
Source organism: Neofelis nebulosa (assembly GCF_028018385.1). Lineage (NCBI taxonomy): Eukaryota > Metazoa > Chordata > Mammalia > Carnivora > Felidae > Neofelis > Neofelis nebulosa. The sequence goes on along the minus strand of NC_080794.1, from coordinate 33,133,410 downwards.
TCTACTGATATTTAAATTTTTAGTTAACAAAAAAATTTTGTTTAGTAATATTTAATATAAAGGCTAATATTAGTGTTTAAGTGTGATGTATCAATAAACACATTGAGTGTAAAAGTTAAAAATGTTTTTCTGAACAGAAGTGCTGTTCAGGTTTGGAGATCACTGGTCTGTCATTTTGTAGTTGAACAAAGCTTTATGGGTGATAGAAAGGAATTTGGAAAAGTGCTTTTTGAAAGCTTTCTTGAGGTCCAGAGTTTAAGTAGGTCATAAAGAGGTAATTTAGTTATGAGTGTCAGAAGGCAATATGGGTCAGTGTTAGTTTATTCTTGGTTCTTATGAATATTTCTAGTTTCCTGCAGTGTAGCTTCAGTATGGTTTTATAGTATAGTATAGTATAGTATAGTATAGTATAGTATAGTATAGTATAGTTTTGTTGTTGTTATCATTGATAAAGAGTTACCGTGTTGGAAGCTGGTTTGTGTTACATCTTCTGTTAATTAAGTTATAATTTTATTTGTAGGAAAAAATGCACAGATAGTATGTAGTACAAATCTATTGTACATACTCTGTACATATATTCTGTTGAAACTGAATATATTCTGTTTAAATTGGTTGCTTGCTATTTATGAAGAGTGATGTAAGGCTCCTTTTTTTGGGATTCTTAACATTTTATTTCACTTTGAAGCAAGTAAATTTAAGTTCATGGAAAAATGTAGTTTATATTTCTGTTATTGGGACTCAAGCAATATAATAAAAAGATTTTCCATTGAGCCTAATTCCATTTAGGATTAAGACAACTTTGTTGAACTATGCTCTAGAGGAGAGATATGCTTTGACATCCTAAAGGATTTCATAATACTGCTTCCATTTATACTAGGAAAAAGTTTTATAGAATTATAAGTTGTTTATTTTACTATGATCCATTTTAATGATCATAAAACACTGTTCTTGATATTGATGGTTTACTTAATAGTGTTGAAATTGTACATAGTAACAGAACATGAAATGATTTTAAGTGGTTTTTATGAACAGTGTCAATTGCAGAACAAGCTAAATCCACTTGGACTGCAAAAGCTTATGTTACTATTGTGGTCAATATACTCTACTAACCTCAGTGAAAGCTGTATTTTTTAGTGATTCAAGCCCACTTGGTACTCCTTTCAGACTAAAACTACACCCTGATTATGTAGTCATGGAGAGTACTAGAGTCATTGTAACCATATGTTTCTCTACAGTCCTTGTAACACATTATCAAATGCTGGTGTCCTGTGTAGTATTCTGTTTTCCAATATCCAAGATTATATCGGACCAAGAATATATGTTTGAAAATATATATGAAGAGTGTTTCAAGGCTGATCACATCAGCTGATTGCTTGAGGAGGATGCAGATTGGCCTGGGCTGTGTTTGAGCTGTATATAAATGGCTACAAGAAGAAAAACTGTCTGATGAATTTGTCATTTATATGCTATCAATCTGGGTTATAAGTTTATAAAGGATGCCTTCTATGGGGACACACACAGTTATTTTAGAAGATTGTTTTTACTTTATATGATGCCACTTGCAAACATTAAAAAATATTTATTCAAAAGTGGTGGTAAATGTGTTGACTGTAACTTTGGAATGGGTTTGAATGTCAAAAAGACAGTATATATAAGAAACTATTTCATGTGCCAGTCATCATGAAATGACTTAGCAGAAGCTCTTGATTTTAGGGGGTATCTCAAAGGATGTGCCAAGAATTGTGTTTAAGAATTCTTCCAGGGGTGCCTGGGCGGCTCCGTTGGTTAAGTGTCCAGCTCTTGGTTTCAGCTCAGGTCATGATCTCACAGTTTCCTGAGTTCAGACCCTGCATCAAGCTCTGTGCTGGCAGCATGGAACCTGCTTGGGATTCTCTCTGTCTCCCCACCTTGTTCTGTCCCTCTCCCACTTGCACTGTCTCTGTCTCTCTCAAAATAAATAAATAAAATTTTCTAAAAAAAGAATTCTTCCAGCTTTGATAAGAGCTAGAGAAAGGATTTCTCTCACCGGAGCTGTAAAATCAAACCAGAAATAGTTCTCAGGTCCTTGAAATGCCTTAAGTTGAGACAACTAATATTTTTGTGTCAACTGTAGGTTAATATTTTTTCTTTTTATAATTAGCCCTGTGTTGTAGCATTTAAATCAGGAGTTAATGCATATATATTTATATTTATATTTTTTATATTTATATTTATATTATTTATATTCTATATATATTTTGAATAAATATTTGGAAGAGAGTGTGATAATATAATTACTCTAGTGAGAAATTTTGGTTACTTTTTCCTTCCAGTTTTATTGAGAAATGACTGACATCTATCACTGTTCAAGTTTAAGGCATATAGCATGATGGTTTGATTTACATATGCTGTGAAAGGATTACCACAATAAGTTCAGCTAGCATCCACCTTCTCATTTACAGTGAAAAGAAAGAAAAAAAAGGAAAAAAAGGATTTTTCCTTGTGTTGAGAATTCTTAGGATTTGCTCTCTTAACTTTTCTATGTATCATACAGCAATGTTAGCTACAGTCATTATGTTATATATGACATCTCTAGTACTTACGTATATTACAACTTGAAATTTGTACCTTTTGACCACCTTTGTCCAAATCCCCTTCTCCCTACCCTCTGTCTCTGGTGGCTTAAAGTCTGATCTCTTTTTCTGGGAGTTTGTTTTTTCCTTTTTTTTTTCTCTAAAAATTTTTGCATATAAGTAAGATCATACAGTATTTATCTTCCTGATTTCACTTAGCATAATGCTTTTAGGGTTAATATATGTTGTCTCAAATGGTAGGACTTACTTTTTTTATGGCCGAATAATATTCTATTGCATATATATATGTATATATGTAGCATATACTACAACTTCTTTATTCTTTTATTTATCATTGAATACCTAGGTTGTTTCCATGTCTTGGGTATTGTAAATAATGTTACTAGGAACATAAGAGGGCATATATCTTTTCGGGTTAATGTTCTTGTTTCCCTGGGATATAGTCCCAGAAGAGGAATTGCCAAATCATATAGTAGTAAAGTTCTAATTTTTTGAGGATCCTTGTAATGTTTTCCATAGTGACTGCACCAATTTACAGCCCCACCCACAGTGCACAAGGGTCCCCTTTTCTTCATATCCAGACCAACGTTTGTTATTTCTTGTCTTTTTGATGATGGCCATTCTAATAGGCATTGGGTGATATCTCATTGTCGTTTTAATATGCATTTCCTTAATGGCTAGTGATGTTGGCTATTTTTTCATATACCTGTTGGCCTTTCATATATTTTCTTTGGAAGATTCTGTTCAGGTTCTTTGCACATTTTTTAATTGGGTTACTTTTTTTTTTTTTTTTTTTTTTTTTTTTTGCTGTTGAGTTATATGAGTTCTTTGTATATTGGATAGTAATCTCTTATCAGATAACATGGTTCGCAAGTATTTTTTGCAGTATTGTAGTGTTTCATTTAACTTTGCTGATGTTTTCTTTTGCTGTGAAGAGCTTTTTAGTTTGTTGTAGTCCCAACTTGATTTTTCATTTTGGCTTGTGCTTTATGCTTCACATCCAAAAAATCACTACCAAGAGCTATGTCAAGGGGTTTTATTCCTGTTTTCTTCTAGAAATTTCATGGTATCATGTTTTACATTTAAGTTTTTAATCTATTCTGAGTTACTTTTTGTGAGTGGTGTAAGATATGCATCCAGTTTCATTCTTTTGCATGTAAATATCCAGTTATCCCAGCACCATTTATTGAAAAGACTGCCTTTCTCCACTGAATGTTCTTCACTCCCTTGTCCAATATTAGTTGATTATCTATTCTTGAGTTTATTTCTGGGCTCTCAATTCCGTTCCATTGGTTTAGTTCTCTGTTTTTTATGCCAGCAGCATACTGTTTTCATGATTATACCTTTATAATGTAGCTTGAAATTGGGAAATTTGTTACCTCCTGCTTTGTTGTTCTCCCCCCCACCCCCAATTTTAATAACTTTTATTTCTTTTTCCCATCTGATTGTTCTATCTAGGACTTCCAGTACTGTGTTTAATAGGAATGGTGAGTGGACACCCTTGTTTTGCTTCTGCTCTTAGAAGAAAATCTTTTAACCTTTCACTATTGAGAATGATGATAGCTGTGGGCTTATCATATATGGCTGTCACTATATTGAGATATGTTCCTTCTACATCTAATTTGTTAAAGGTTTTTTTTTTTATCATAAATGGGTGTTGGATTTTGTCAAATACTTTTTCTGTGTATGTGGAGATACTCATATCTTTTCTTTCATTCTATTAATGTAATATATCACATTGAATGATTTGCATATGTTGAACCTTCCTTGCATTTCAGGAATAAATCCCTCTTGATCACACCAAATGATAGTTTTAATGTGCTGCTGAATTCAGTTTGCTAGTATTTGAAAAAATGTTTATTTACTTTGAGAGAGAGAGTGCATGCAAGAGGGGGGAGGGGCAGAGAAAGGGGGAGAGTGAGAATCCCAAGCAGGCTCTGTCTGCATTGTCAGTGCAGAGCCTGACCTGGGGCTTGATCTCATGAACCATGAGATCATGACCTGAGCCAAAATCAAGAGTTGGATGCTTAACTGAGTAAGCCACCGAGGTACCACCAGTTTGCTAGTATTTTGTTGAGATTTTTTGTATCTGTATTCATCAGGGATACTGGCTTGTAGTTTTCTAGTAGGTTTTTTTTTTTTTTTTTTTTTTCCTGGTTTTGGTATCAGGATAATGCTGGCCTCATGAAATGAGTTTGGGAATGTTCTCTCCTCTTTGATTTTTTTGGAGCTCTTTCCTCTTTGATTTTTTTGGAGCTCTTTCCTCTTTGATTTTTTGGAAGAGTTTGAGAAGAATTGGAGTTATTTCTTTTTACAGTATTAGGTAAAATTCACCAGTGAAGTCATTTGGTCTTCGGGTTTTTTTCATTAGCATATTTTTGATTACTGATTTAATTTCCTTACTAGTAATTGATCTATTCAGATTTTCTACTTTATCCTGATTCAGTCTTTGTAAGTTGTATATTTCTAAGATTTTTTTCATTTCTTCCAGGTTGTCCAGTTTGTTGGCATATAGTTGTTCATAATAACCTCTAGGATCCTTTGAATTTCTGTAGATAATGTCTCCTTTTTCATTTATATTTTTGATTTGGATCCTTTCTCTTTTTTCCTTGGTTAGTCTAGCTGAAGATTTACTAATTTTTATTTATTTATTTATTTATTTATTATTTATTTATTTATTTATTAGTTTTTAAATTTATTTATGGTTTAATTTACATCCAAGTTAGCTAGCATATGGTGCAACAGTGATTTCAGGGGTAGATTCCTTAATGCCCTTTACCCATTTAGACCATCCCCTCTCCCACAACCCCTCCATCAACCCTCTGTTTGTTCTCTTATGTAAGAGTCTTTTATGTTTTGTCCCCCTCTCTGTTTTTACATTATTTTTGCTTCTCTTCCCTTATGTTCATCTGTTTTGTATCTTAAATTCACCATATGAATGAAGTCATATGATCCTTGTTTTTCTCTAATTTTGCTTAACATAATACCCTCCAGTTCCATTTACGTAGTTGCAGATGGCAAGATTTCTTTCTTTTCATTGCCAAGCAATACTCCATTGTATATATACACACCACATCTTCTTTATCCATTCATCCATCGATGGACATTTGGGCTCTTTTCATACGTTGGCTATTGTTGATAGTGCTGCTATAAACATGTGGGTGCATGTGCTCCTTCGAAACAGCATCCCTGTATCCCTTGGATAAATACCTATTAGTGCAATTGCTAGGTTGTAGGGTAGTTCTATTTTTAATTTTTTGAGGAACCTCCATACTGTTTTCCAGAGTGGCTGAACCAGTTTGCATTCCCACCAGCAGTGCAAAAGAGATCCTCTTTCTCTGCATCCTCGCCAACATCTGTTGTTGCCTGAGTTGTTAATGTTAGTCATTCTGACAGGTGTGAGGTGGTATCTCTGTGTGGGTTTGATTTGTATTTCCCTGATGATGAGTGATGGGGAGCATTTTTTCATGTGTCGACCATCTGGATGTCTTCTTTGGAGAAGTGTCTATTCATGTCTCTTGCCCATTTCTTCACTGGATTATTTGTTTTTTGGGTGTTGAGTTTGCTAAGTTCTTTATAGATTTTGGATACTAACCCTTTATGTGATATGTCGTTTGCAAATATCTTCTCCCATTCTGTCGGTTGCCTTTTAGTTCTGCTGATTGTTTCCTTTGCTGTGCAGAAGCTTTTTATTTTGATGAGGTCCCAATAGTTCTTTTTTGCTTTTGTTTCCCTTGCCTCTGGAGACCTGTTGAGTAAGAAGTTGCTGTGACTCAGGTCAAATAGGTTTTTGCCTGCTTTCTCCTCGAGGATGTTGATGGCTTCCTGTCTTATGTTTAGGTCTTTCATCCATTTTGAGTTTATTTTTGTGTATGGTGTAAGAAAGTGGTCCAGGTTCGTTTTTCTGCATGTCACTGTCCAGTGTTCCCAGAACCATTTGCTGAAGAGACCCATTTGCTGAAGAGACTGTCTTTATTCCATTGGATATTCTTTCTTGCTTTGTAAAATATTAGTGGGCCATATGTTTGTGGGTCCATTTCTGGGTTCTGTATTCTGTTCCATTGATCTGAGTGTCTGTTTTTGTGCCAAAAAATTTACTAATTTTGTTTATCTTTTTCAGATAACCAACTCTTACTTTGGTTAATATTTTCTATTGTTTTTCTCACTCTTATTTACTTTTGCTCTAATCTTTATTTTTTCTCTTCTTCTGCTAATTTGTGCTTAGTTTTTTTTTTCAAATTCCTTAAGACATAGAATGAGGTTGTTTATGTGGGGTCTTTCTTGCTTTTTAATGTAGATATTTATTGCTATGAACTTCCCTCCTAGATTACTTTTGTTACCTCTCACAACTTCTGATATGTTGCATTCACATTTTTGTTTATTTCAAGGAACGTTTTTATTTCTCCTTTAATTTCTTCTTTGATCCATGATTATTCAGGAGAGTGTTGTTTACTGTTTATTTCTCCTTTTGGTTCCATTAGTCTTTGCTTTATACATTTAGGTGCTCTGATGTTGGGCACAAAAGTATTTACAATTATTAGATCTTCTTGATTTATTGACCCCTTTATCATTATGTAATGACATTTTTTGTCTTTTTTTTTCACAATTTTAGTTTAAAGTCTATTTTGTATGATATAAGTTTTGCTATCCCTGCTTTTTCTGGTTACCATTTACTTGAAAAATTTTCCCCTATCTTTTCATTCTCAATCTATGTGTTTTCAAGGCTAGAGTGAGTGTCTGATTAGATCTTGGGTGTTTTTTTTTAAATCATTATCAGTCATGCAGTGTTTTCTAATTGAATAATTTAATCCATTTACATTTAAAGTAATATTGATAGGTGAGAACTTATTGCTACTTTGTTCATTGTTTTTGGTTGTTTTGTAGGTACTTTGTTCCTTGTTTCTTATTCTGGTGTGTTTGTGTGTGTGTGTGTGTGTGTGTGTGTGTGTGTTGTCTTTTTGTATCAATATACTTCAACTTCTTTGTCATGTTCTTTTATGTAATTACTACAATATTTTCCCTTGTGGTTGCCATGAGGCTTACATAAAATATCTTAAACCTGTGACACCCTATTTTAAACTGATAACAACTTAACTTCAGTAGAGTTCATAAAATTTATATTTACTTCTCCTTCCCCTCACATTTTAGGTTATTGCTGTTACAGTTTACATAGTTTTTATTAGTATAACTAATAAAAGATTGTTGTAGTTATGGTTATTTGTGCTGTCATCCTTTTTTTTTTCTTCAAGTTTTAAGTTAGGGTCATAAGTGAATCATGCACAACTACTACCATATTCCAGAGTCTAACTATGACTGTATATTTACCATTCTCAGTGAGATTTATGCTATGTTTTTATATTTTATATTATGGTAATGAACATTCTTTAGGTCATTCAAATAACTCCCTTCAGCATTTCTTGTAAGGCAGGTCTGGTGGTGATGAACTCCTTCAACTTTTGTTCCTTTAAGTCTTTATTCTTCCTTTGTTTCTAAGGGACAGCTTTGCCAGGCATAGAATTTTTGGTTGACAATTATTTTCTTTTAATATATTGAACATGTCATCCTTTTCTCTTCTGGCCTGAGAAATTTCTGTTGAGAAATCAACAGGGGTTGCTGTGTACGTAACTTCTCTATTTTCTCTTGCTGCTCTTAAAATGGTTTCTTTGAATTCACTTTTGATGATTTAATTATATGTCTCGTAACCCTAGTTGGGTTCAACCTAATTGGGATTTTTTTGAGTGACACGAGTCTGGATGTCCATTTATCTCCCCAGGTTTTGGAAGTTTTTAGCTATTATTGCTTTAAGTATACTTTCTGTCTCTTTCTCTTTCTTTTCTTCTGGCATTTCCATAGTGCAACTTTTCCCCAATGTGTCCTATAATGTGTCCTGTAGGCTTTTTTAAACCATTTTTTCATTCTTTTTTCTTTTGGATCCTCTGACTGAAAAATACCTTATCCTCCAGGTATTATCTAATTACTTCCAGTAATATCTTATCCTCCAGGTTTCTGATTCTTTCGTCTGCATGGTCAAGTCTAATTTGAAACTCTCTTTTGAATTAATTAGTTCAGTTGTATTTTTCAATTCTCGGATTTCAGGGGTTTTGTTGTCATTTTCATGGTTGTTAAACTTCTCAGTTTGCTTATGCATTATTTTCTTAATTTTGTTTAGCTGTCCTTGTATTTTTATGGGTTCAGTAAAGTTCTTTAACAGGATTATTATGAATTTTTGTCCGTTCACAGATCTTCATCTCTTTAGTTTCAGTTTTTGGAGCTTTAGTAGTTACCTTTGGTGGGTGTCATAATTTACCTGATGTTTTTGTGATCCTTCATTACTTATGCTGGTATGTGCACATTTGAGTAATTGTCCTCTTTCAGACTTGCAGGTTTGCTTTGGCTGGGATAATTTATAACTAGTTAGCTCAGTTTGGGTTTTTGGGTGTCTGCTGATAATATTCTTAGGTAGATGGAGCTGGCTATTATCTATTTTTGGGTGAGGCGGTTGTTTGAGTTCTGAGGATAGGGATGATAGGGATGTACCGCTGGTTGAGAACAGTTGGTTAGGACTGCTGGCTGATTCTCTCCCAAGTGAGGCTATAGGATGGTCTCCAAAGTTGCCTGGATTCTCTAGTCAGGTTTACTAGATGATCAGGACTGGGTATTGTATTCAGTAGCACAGGAGGGAGGGCATCAGGACAGGACCTACTTAATGCATTGTTTGGGACCTGAATCAGGCCAGAGTCATGCACTAAACTTCCTAGTCAGCAGTAAGAGCAGTAAAAGAAGCAACTCTAAAACTGCTAAAGTTTTTGCTTGTTGTATTAACTCCTGTTGTATTGTACTCCTAGTTCCCTGATTGGACAGGTCTACTGGGTTTGCTCTGTAAACTGTTGGCTCTGCTTGTCTGCCTCTAGGCTTGAGTGCCACTGGGCTACATAGCTACCAGGAGTTGTCTCTATCCCTACTGGTTATATTGGGCCAGAAGACATTCTTCCCAGTGGCTGGGACCGTGATTCATTTTCCTTGCCTTGGTGGGACAGGAAGGGACTTACTCTAGCCTATTTTTAGTTTGTCAAAGAGGTTCTCTGGTTTGGAAGGACTAGATGCTACTCTCATTTGGTTGTGAATTAATTCCTCTGTTTTTATGTTGCATGGGAATGCTCTAAGCCTCTCTGTTCAATACTGGCTTTTCTCTGAGGTCAATCAGCTTTGCCCACCCATGTCTCACTTGGAGTGCCACTGGCTTGTACTGCTTCCAAGAGTTGTTGTCAGCCCTTCTAGTCAGATGGGGCCAAAAGACACTCTTCATGGTGGGTAGAACTGGTGATTTAGCATCTTGCCTGGGATTGGATAAGTCAGGATCTAGGGCCAGAAAAACTCGTCATTTGAGAATACAAATCAGGCAGATTTGCACCCTGTTGAGTTACTTCATCTAAGTGTGCCCCAACTTGTTTCTTCAGATGAAGAAAACTGCTGGTTAGGATCACTACTTGGTCACTATAGGTATGAATGCAGTCTGCCAAGATTTGTGTGCTGGTTGTTGCAAGCCCCTCTTTTCTCCTTCACAATCAGATTCCAGTAGCTGTACCCCACAGATTCTCCTGCGATCCCCATAATGTGAGATCAGATTAGGGGCTCCCACAAAGCAACCCACAATACTAGGGGAAGCCAGTTGTCTTACTGGGCTCTCTTTTCCCACTGGAGGAACTTGAGAGTTAGGGGAGACCTTTTGTGTGATGCTATACTTGCTTGGGGGAGGAGCAATGTGATCAATGTGTAGCCAATTCTCTTACCCTTTTAATGCAGTTTGTATTTGTCTCTGTGGTACAGGGGTGTGCTTTAGCCTCACCTCTCTGTGTTTAAGGATTCTGTCAGTGGTGTCTTTTTCTTGAATAGTTAGTTGTTCTTGTTAAGGGGAGCAAGCCCAGAACAACCCATGTTGCCATCTTGGTGACATCACTTTGTAGTACAGAGATAATTTTACAGATATGAAACTTGTGTTTTGAATGTGTTCCCATTTCCTGTTTTTCTTTTGCTACTGAACACATTGGGAGAAAAATTAGATGATTTTCTGGGTACTAATTTAAGGTTTGGTCAAAACTGAAAGATATTTAAATAATAGGTAACTAAATTTTGTAAGGGACAGATAGTAGTCATCACTCATTAAGGGCCTACTATATACTAAGTACTTTACATGACCTATATAATGTAATACTCATATTATTCATATGATGTATATAATATTATCCCCTTTTTACAGATGAAGAAATTCAAGTCCAGAGAAATTAAAGGATTTATATAAATGCTACACAACTAGTAAATGGTAGAACTGGGATTTGAACCAAGGGCTCTCTGGCTGTAAAGCCCATATTCATTCCATGGCATTGTACTTCTTGCAGATATTAATTAGCATATTTATTAAATAGCATATTTAAATATTAAATATTAAATAGCATATTATTAAATAGCATATTTAGCCATAGGTTGAATACAGTCATCATGAGAAATCAGCTTGTTCCTGTGTAGGTATGAGAGTCACTGAGGTTTACTGCTAGTTCTTTTCAAATGACTTAAGGGCTGAGTCTCCAGAATAAGGCAATGTCTTCATTTACTACTTAGAAAAATAAATGTGTGCTATACTTGTAGAAACATATTATATCCATTAGGGATCAACATACACGTTTAATACAGAATGAAAATATGCCCTTTGTTTTGTTCAGCCCATTAATTTTAAAATACCTAGAGCTTAAAGCGGTCCCAAATAGCTGGAATACTACCTGTTATTCCAAAATAGACATTACAAACTCCTCCCTATTTATAAAAAAATAAAACTGTTCTTCTTTTCTTAACAAGCTTTGTCAGTATACAAGGAACTAAAATTTATGGCCTGGTGTTCTTTATTATTTTGCACTGAGTTCTGCATTATACTGCTGTTATGATGAAATCTTGGGTATTTACAAAAAGCAAGTATATTGCCTGCCTCCAGGAACCCTTGGAAAAAAACAAACATTTTCATAAAGACATAATCTTAGACCACACATAATTAATTTTAAGTCATTTAGGTAGTACAAACACATTTTTATATTTTATATGTAATGTTTTTCTTTTTTTCCTTTTTCATCTCTTCCCTTTTTACAAAACAAGTGTTACCCAAAAAAATGTTAAAGTTTCTTAGACAATCTCCCTTGGATATTTCATTTTTGATGTCTATTTGAGAAGATATTCATTTCTGCAGTGTGAAATTGTGTAAAGATTAGCAGACTGGATATCACTGTAATAACACCCAAGTCACAGTTTTATTTTGTGAGAGGAAGTATCCAGCTCAGTGCCTGATGTATTGTAGGAACTTCTTAGGTGTTGTTTTTACATTTTTATTAGTGGAATGATCTCTGATGATTCTCTAGCCCTCACTTTCCTTATTTTAAAAATGCGAGGCTTAGAGATGATTTTTAAGCGCTTTTAGCTAGCTCTGCAATGCCATAGTTTCCGGGTAGACATGTGACATCTGATGCAATAAGGCTCAATTCTGTATTCTCCTTAATGTGTCATGCTTATTCCTACCTCTTTGCCTTTGATCGTTCTGTTTTTCCTATCAAGAGTGCTTTCTCTCCTGCCTATCTATCTAAAATCATTCAGTCAACATTTATTCAACAGTATCTTCATTGAATAGTCACTGTGTACATGGTTAAGGTAATGAGTACATGTGAAACTCTAAATTCTAATAACCCTTTAAAGCCTTTTAAGCTTTACATCCTATATTAATTCTCTGAAAATTCTGGACCATTTGGATTTCTGTACTTCTCATTTCCTGTATTTATTGTATTTGTCATATATTTTGATAATTATATTTTGTGAAAAGACAATTACAACATACCTTGACTAGCTTGTAAAATTTTCCAGGGATGAAATCATATGATTCTTTTTCATTTTTCCTAATATCTGGTATAATTTTTCTTTAAGGTTTGTAGAATAGAGATATATATGCTACTAATAATATGGTAGGTTGTATCAATAGAGTCCTGAACTATAATAGAAGTATAAATGAAATGAAAAAAGGGTAATTAAAAAGGCACTATAGGTGTTTTGCTAATTTTTAGTTTTCTTGGCTAGCTTGAATGTATGTGGTTTGTAGAAAGGCCTTTAACATACATAAAATTTGAAAATAGAGTAATGAAATTGATGTTTTTTAATACTCACTCTAGAACTTGTTAAGTCAAAAGCACCCACTGAGAATGCTATAAAGTTATTCCAATGATGTCACATTTTGAGGGAAGTTAGTTTCTTGGAATGAACTTTTTGTAGTTAGATTTTGTTCCAAACACAAATATTACTTTGATTACTTTATAGTTACCACTTTGTTTAGACTTAAAAAAAATGATTATATATTCTGCCTGATCAAATAAATGCTTTTAGCACTCTCAACAATAGCCAAATTGTGGAAAGAGCCTAAATGCCCATCAACTGATGAATGGATAAAGAAATTGTGGTTTATATACACAATGGAGTACTACATGGCAATGAGAAAGAACAAAATATGGCCCTTTGTAGCAACGTGGATGGAACTGGAGAGTGTGATGCTAAGTGAAATAAGCCATACAGAGAAAGACAGATACCATATGTTCTCACTCTTATGTGGATCCTGAGAAACTTAACAGAAACCCATGGGGGAGGGGAAGGAAAAAAAAAAAAGAGGTTAGAGTGAGAGAGAGCCAAAGCATAAGAGACTCTTAAAAACTGAGAACAAACTGAGGGTTGATGGGGGGTGGGAGGGAGGGGAGGGTGGGTGATGGGTATTGAGGAGGGCACCTTTTGGGATGAGCACTGGGTGTTGTATGGAAACTAATTTGACAATAAATTTCATATATTGAAAAAAAAAACAAAAAAAAACAAATAAATGCTTTTAAAATTAGGCTTTCTTCAATTAAAGTTTTCACAAAGGATGATGATCAGCCATTATTAAAATATTAAATAATTGTTTTCTTACCTCATGGTAAGTAAAATTAAAAAATTAAAAATATGTTTAAGCATGTGAGCCACCCTGGAATAAATGATACTTCAGATGGCGATTCTGTACAAAATAATGCTAATTTGGATGCATGAATTCTGCTATCTTCATTGAAAAATCAATTGGTTTAAAGATGCCTGTTTATTCTCTATTAAATAAATTTATTATTAAACAAAATTCAAAAACAAAGCTTCAGAGAGGCACTTCTGGAATGGCAGAGTGAAGACCTCTGAAAATTCACTCTTTAATAAAAGCAATGAAGAATACTGACAAAAATGTTCAAAATCAACATATTCAGAACTCTAGAAATTAATGGAAAGCTTTCAAAAAGAAAAATGGGTGGATCTCAGTAGGAACAATAATTTCTATGGTATTTTAACTTGTCCTATTTGCATCCCCTTCTCCTCAGATCCATAGTAGCCTAGAAAGTCAATAGTCCTATAACCATTGTAACTGTGCAACCAGAAACTCAGCAGTCAGTTGAAGGGGAGAATAGATTGAGAGCTGCCCCCAAAGTCCTATCCTCCTTAGATAATTTTTACTATTTGATCTCTCTGGCAGCAACATGGAAAGCCCCATTCAAAGGACTTGTCTTTATTTGACCTGACTTACAGCTGCTCAGTGGGAAAGAACCAACTCCAGGGAGTTTATTAAAAATAATCAGCAGTAATTGGTTTGTTTGCTTGTTTTGTTTAATTTTTAATTTTTTAAATGTTTATTCATTTTTGAGAGAGACAGACAGAGACAGACAAGAGCAGGGGAAGGTCAGAGAGCGAGGAAGACAAGAATCCGAAGTAGGCTTCAGGCTCCAAACTTTCAGCACAGAACCTGACCCAGTGCCTGAACTCACGAACTATGAGGTCATGACCTGAGTTGATTTGGATGCTTAACTGACTGAGCCACACAGGCACCCCAATCAGCAGTAATTGTTTAACATCACAGGTTGTTGAGGCTGTGGTATCACTTGGAGAATCAAGAAGTTGGCCCAAGACCTTAAAAGAAAAATATGGAAAATGAGGTGTTTTAGGGGCCTTTGAAAAGCTCTATTTCTGGGGATCTCAAAGTCCAAACATGTATGGGGCTATGGGCTATGCTACCATTTGGCCCAACTTGGTGCTGTGCATAAGTAAGGAGTGAAGCCTAAAACAGAGTTTTAAAATGCCAAAGCATTGAAGGCATAACCCAACACACACACACACACACACACACACACACACACACCCTCTTAACGGAGATGAGCCATCGATTCAAGGCATTTAAGGAAATATTTGTCCAAACATTAGACAAACACTAAGCAGATAATTCTCTAAGGATACAGGCTATACATAATTAGCCCAGGAAAGTTGTTAAAATAAAGGATAACAGTAATAGCAGCAGCAGGAACAAAAACAAACAAAAACCCTGTATGGAGAGAAGTGAATGATCTTCAGAGTGCCAGATTATATTATTTAAAATGTAAAGTTTTCAACAAATAATTGTGAGACCTGTAAAGAAATATGTAAAGAAAATAGGGACCATACATGGGGGAAAAACAGTCAATAGAAACAGTCCCCAACGATGGCCAAATGCTGGCCTTTTAGACAAAAACTTTAAGCTAGCTAATTTAAAGATGTTCAAAGGACTAAAGCTATATCTAAAAACTAAACGAAAGTATGAGAAACATGTCTTGGTAAATAGAGGTTATAATTAAAGAGATAAAAAATATAAAAAACAAAATAGAAATTCTGGAGTTACATAGTATAATAACTGAAATAAAATAAAGTCATTAGAGAGGCTTATGAGAAGATTTGAGAAGTCAAAAGAATGAATCAGCAAACTTTAAGATAGGTCAATTGAGATTAGCAGTCTGAGGAACAGAGTGTAAAAAGTACCAAGAACAATGAACAAGACTTCAGAGATCTATGGAACAACCTCAAATGTACTAGCATATGCATAATGGGAGTTCCTGAAAGAGAGGAGAGAAAGTAGCAGAGATTATTTGAATAAACCTTTTCAAATTTGTTGGAAAACATTAATATACACAAGATCTATAAACTCTAAGTAAGATAAATACAAAGAGATCCATACCTACACACATCATAGTTGACCTGTTCAAAGCCAAATTCAAGAGAGAACTGGAAAGCAGCAAGAATAAAACACTCATCATGTACAGTGGATCCTCAGTAAGATTAATGGCTACTTCTCATTAGAAACCATGGAGGCCAGAAAGAAGTGGGTGACATATTTAAAGTGCTGAAAGATAAAGAATGTCAAGCAAGAAGTCTATATTCAGCAAAACTATCCTTTATTAAAAATTAAGAAGAAATTAAGATATATCCAGAGAAACAAAAATGAAGAGAATTTGTTCCTAGCTGGTTTACTCTACAACAAATACTAAAGAGAATCCTTCAGGGTGGAATAAAAGGATAGTTGACAGTAAGCCAGATCTACACAAAGAAAGAGCACCAGTAAATGTAACTACATAAGAAAAGGTGAAAGACATTTTACCTTTTGGAGGTATGATGAATAAATGCTGTAGTTCCCTCTTCTAGCTGCACTACTTGACTATCCTCTAAGTGGAAATTGTTCCCTGCTCAAGAACAACGCTTATATTTAGATCCCATGTCTTCTAAGTATGCTCTGATAGCTCAGCAACAAGAGTCAATAAACCATGAACACATTAGCAAAACCTAAAAAAAAGATAAGTGCGCAGAGTAATTATACAACTGTATTCATTAGGTTATAAAGATATAATTTATATCAATAATGTAAAAGCTTAAACTATGATATTATTGAAAGAAAACATAGGAACAGACCTATGTGATCTTGGGCTAAGTCATTGTTTTTTAAGATGGCACCAAAATCACAAGTGAAAAATATATATATATAAACTGGATTCCATCAAAATTTAAAGGTTAGTGTTGGTCGGAGGAGGTCATTGAGAGGACACGACTGCCAGTTGACTTTAAGCTGGACTTGGGGGAATTGGAGGCTCCTCACTCCCTTCCCTGTCCTTACAGGGTGCTTTTTTGCTTGTCTTTCTCATGCTAGAAGCTGCCTCAAGGACATAGCCTGGAGATAGTAATGTGTTGAGACCATCTGGGCAATATATGTGACTGAACCCGAAATTAAAGCTCCTATTTAAGCTTTTATTTTGGTTAGACAGGTGTGGAGATCTACTTGTCTTGTAGCTACCCAAGACAAACCTTGTAAGTAAGTTCCTTGCTTATTAAAACTGTTATTTACCATCTTAACTGGCCTGCTTCTTTCTTCTGAATCTTCTGTCTCTCTGTGTTTGGGGCCAGTTTTTGAACTAACAATTGGTGTGCCAGCCAGGAGACTGAAGAAATGGGCCTTGGGAAAGAGACATCTGTGGGAGAGATCTTGAGTTGGGTGGCACATATGTTAGATGCTTGTGGACCATTGTATAAGTACAGGGACACCCTAAGAAGACTAGCCACTTTAATGAGACTGTTTGAGAAACTATGCACTGTGGCAAAGAAAAGAAACAAATTCGCTGGTGCAATGGGCTGACCTCTACTGTGGGCAGTTTGGATGGCCAACAATGCCCAACTAGAGGCTGAAGCTCAAGTTAGAATGTTGGGAGAAGAGCCGAAGTTAGAGAAAGATGGGCAATTTTGCACTCCTCTGCTAGTTTCAGGGCTGGCAGACATGTTGCAAGAGAAGACTGATAAGATGGAGACCATAGTATGCTGTTTTGCAAAGCAAGAAGAGCACAGGCTGTTGCAGATTAGGTTTTAAATGCTTGTGACAAAGCCTGATTAAGATGCTAACAGGTAGAATCCCTGGGAAAATGAGAGTAAAGGGGGAGGATATAGTGGTGATTGAAGATGAAATGGACAGAGTGCCCCACGCTGGCTGACCCTTCATACAGCAACATTCTCAACAGTGGAAGGTTTAAAGTTTTCCCTCTAAGATCAGTTACAAGACAAGGATGCCTATTCTCACCACTCCTATTCAACATAGTATTGTAAGTTCTAGCCAAGAATTGGGCAAGAAAAAGAAATAAAAGGCATCTAAATTGGAAAAGATGAAATAAAATTGTTTCTGTTTGCAGATGATATGATCTTATATTTAGAAAATCCTAAGGACTGCAGTAAAAATGTTTCCACTATTAAGTGAAGTAGCAGGATACACAAAAACATACAAAATTCAGTTGCATTTATATACACTAAGCATGAATGATCTGAAAATAAAACAATCCCACTTACAAAAGCATCAAAAACAATAAAAATTGTAGGAATAAATTATAGTGAAAACTATTAAGACATTGGTGAAATAAATGGAATACACAAATAAATTGAAAGATATCCTATGTTCATGAATTAAAAGAATTCATATTATTAAAATGTCCATACTGTATCTATACCCATCTATACAATCAATGAAATACTTATAAAAATTCCAATGAAATTTTAACAGTAATAAGAAAAACAATTCTAAATTTAGAATGGAATCTCAAAAAAATCCCATGTACCAATTGCAATCCTGAGGAAGGACAAAGCTGGAGGTGTCATACTTTCTGATTTCAAACTTTATTATAAAAGTATTATAGTCAAAATTATATCAAAACTATAAACTTTATTATAAATGTATTATAGTCAAAGCATATTAGCATATTATTATGCTAATTATGTTATTAGCATAAAGACAGACAAATTTAAGGGCTTAGAAACAAACATACGCATATATGGTCAGTATTTGACAAAGGAGTCAAGAATACTCATGGGTAAAGGATAGTTTCTTCACTAAAGGATTTTGGGAAAACTGATTATTCTATGCAAAAGAATTAAATTAGAGCCCTGTCTTACACCACTTACAAAACTTAACCAAAAATGGATTAAATACTTAATCATAAGACCTGTAGCTAAAAACTTCTAGAAATAAACATAGGGGAAAAGTTCCTTGACCTTGATTTTTACAGTGATTTGGATATGACATCAAAATTGCAAGCAACAAAGGCAAAAATAAACAAGTAGGACTACATCAAACTAAAAACCTTTGCACAGCAAAAGACACCATCAACAAAATGAAAATCAGCCTCTATGGAATGGGAGAAAATTTGCAAACCTATCTATCTGTTAAGGGGTTAATATCCAAATGCATAAAGAGCTCATGCAACTCAATAGCAAAAAAAAAAAAATCAAATCCAGTTAAAAATGGACAGGATCAAAATAGACATTTTTTCAAAGAAGACACACAAATGGCTAACAGGTATATTAAAAAGTGTTCAACTTCACTAATCATCAATAAAATGCAAGTCAAAACCACAATGAGCTGTCTGTTCACACTTGTTAAAATGGCTGTCAGCAAATAAGCATGAGATAATAAGTGTTGAAGAATATGTGGGGGGGGAAAGAATTGTGCACTGTTAGTGGAATGTAAATTGGTATAGCCAGTATTGAAAACAGTATGGGGGTTCTTAAAAAAAGTTGAAATAGAACTATCCTGTGAGGTAGAAATCTCACTTCTGAGTATATATCTGAAGAATATGAAATTACTATCTCATAGGGATAGCTGCACCCCAGCTGCACTATTATTTACAATAGCCAAGACGTGGAAACAACCTGTGTCTGTTGATGGATAATGGATAAATGAAATGTGGTATGTATATATATATATATATATATATATATATATATATACACACACACACACACACGTGTATACATATATATACACGTGTATATATATGTAATGGACTATTATGCAGCCATGTAAAGAGTTGGAGTTTCTGGTAGTGTTCTCTGGTCTTTTCTAGTCTTTGTTGCTTTTGGTCTTTTTAATTTTTTTTCCGTCATTTCTCCCCTCAGAGAGTCCCCCTTAAAATTTCTTGCAGGGCTGGTTTAGTGGTCACCAACTCCTTTAATTTTTGTTTGTCTGGGAAACTTTATCTCTCCTTCTATTTTGAATGACAGCCTTGCTGGATAAAGAATTCTTGGCTGCATATTTTTCTGATTCAGCATATTGAAAAATCCTGCCACGCCTTTCTGGCCTGCCAAGTTTCTGTGGATAGGTCTGCTGCGAACCTGATCTTCCTTCCCTGCAGGTTAAGGACTTTTTTCCCCTTGTTTTCATGATTCTTTCCTTGACTGAGTATTTTGTGAATTTGACTATGATATGCCTTGTTGATGGTCGGTTTTTGTGTTACTAAAGAGACTGTCTTTTCCCCATTGTATATTCTTATCATAGGCTAATTGACCATATAAGCATTCATTTATTTCTGACTCTCTATAATGTTCCATCAATCTATGTATCTGTTTTTGTGCCAGTGTTTTGGTTACTGTACTATACTATAGCTTTGTAGTATAGTTTGAAATATGGGAGCATCATAGCTTTAGCTCTATTCTTGTTTGTCAAAATTGCTTTGGCTATTTGGGGTATTTTATGGTTCCATAGAAATTTAAAGATTATTTACTTTAGTTCTATGAAAAATGCCATTGGTGTTTTGATAGGGGGTGCATTAAATCTTTTGTTTACTTTGGGTAGTATGGACATTTTAACAATATTCTCTGAATCCATGAGGATGACATATCTTTCCATTTATTTATATTGTCTTCAATTTCTTTCATCAGTTTATTATAGTTTTTAAGGTATACGTCTTTTGCTTCCTTCATTAAAGATATTCTTTAGTGTTTTATTATTTTTTATGCAAATGTAAATGAGACTGTTATCTTAATTTTTCTTTCTGATAGTTTGTTAGTGTATAGAAATGTAACACACTTCTGTATATTGATATTGTATCCTACGACTTTACCAAATTCATTTGTTAGTTTTGATAGGTATTTGGTGGAGGCTTATAGTTTTCCATGTCATTTGCAAATAGTGACAGTTTTACTTTTTACTTTCCAATATGGATGTCTTGTATTCCTTTTTCTTGCCTAATGCTGTGGCTAGGATTACCAATACTATGTTGAATAAAAGTAGCAAGAGTCAGAAATCTCATGTTGTTCCTTACCCTAGAAGGAAATCTTGCAGCTTTTCACCATTATTATGCTAGGTATGCATTTTTCATATATGACCTTTATTATTTTGGGGTATATTCCCTTATACCCCCTTTGTTTATAGTTTTTATCATAGACAGATGTTAAATTTTATCAAATGATTTTTCTGTATCTATAGAGATGGTCATATGATTTTGAATCTTTGTTTTGTTAATGTGGTGTATCAATTTGCGCATATTGAACCATATTTGCATCCTTGAAATAAATCCCACTTAATCATGCTGAATAATCTTTTTAATGTATTGTTTAATTTGGTTTCCTAATGTTTTGTTGAAGATTCTTGCATTTATATGAATCAGGGATATTGGCCTATAGTTTTCTTTTTTTGTGGTGTCTTTGTCTAGTTTTGGTATGACCCTTAATAGGATGAGTTTGGAAGCAGTACTTAATCTTCAATTTGTGGGAATAGTTTGAGAAAGATAGATATTCAGTCTTTCAGTTTTAGGTAGAATTCACCTGTGAAACTGTCTGTTCCCTGACTTTTGTTTGTTGGGAGTTTTGTGATCACCATTTCAATTTCATTTCTAGTAATTAGTCTGTTCACATTTTGTATTTCTTCCTGATCAGTCATGGAAGATTATATGTGTGTAGGAATTTGCCCATTTTTTCTAGGTTTTCCAATTTGTTCGTTTATAATTGTTTGTAGTATTCTCTTTGATCATTTGTATTTTTGTGCTATTGATTGTAACTTCCTCACCTTCTGATATTATTTACTTGGGCATTCTCTCTTACTTTTTCATGAGTTTGGCTAAAGATTTATCAATTTTGTTTATTTTTTCAAAGAACGAGCTCTCCGTTTCATTGATCTTTTTTACTGTTGTTTTTTTAAGTTTCTATTTCATTTATTTCTGCTTTGATCTTTATTATAGGCATATTTTAGATATATTATTGTTTTGGTTTCAGACCACTGCGATTAAAAATTGTAATAAAAAGAGTCAAATGAAGGTTTTGGTCTTCCAGTTCATAGAAAAGTTGTTATGTTTACATTTTACTGTAGTCTATTAAGTGTGCAATAGCATATGTCTAAAAAAATGTACATACCTTAATTTAAAAAAAAACTATTGCTAAATAATGCTAACCATTATCAGAGCTTTCAGTGAGTTTTTATCTCTGGTGACGGACCACCATATCAAATATAATAATAATTAAAATGTTTAAAATATTGCAAGAATTATGAAAATATGATAGACACAAATGAGCAAATGCTGTTGGAAAAATGGTAGACTTACCTGATGGAAGGTTTCTACAAACCATCAATTTGTTTAAAAAAAATGCTGTATTTGTGAAGCACAATAAAGTGAGGCACAACAAAATGAAGTATGCCTATGTTTTCTTCCTTCTACTAAATTTGGGCTTTGTTCTTCTTTTTCTAGTTCCTTTAGGTGGAAGGTTATGTTTCTTATGTGAGATTTTTCTTGTTTTTTGAGGTGGGCCTGTATCACTGTAAACTTCCCCCTTAGAACTGCTTTTTGCTGTGTCCCATAGATTTTGGAAAGTTCTGTTTTAATTTTCATTTGTCTCAAGGTATTTTTTGACTTTTCTCTGTAATTTTTTCATTGACCCATTTGTTGTTTAGTAGCATGTTGTTTAATCTTCATGTATTTGTGTTTTGTCAGTTTTCTTCTTATAATTGATTTCTAGTTTCCTAGCACTATGTGAAGAAAATATTCTAGATGTGATTTCAGTACTCTTAAATTTGTTGAGATTTGTTTTATAGCCTAACATGTGATCTATCCTGGAGAATGTTCCACATGCCTTTGAAAAGAATGTGTGTTTTGCTGTTTTTGAATGGAATGTATTGACTCTGTCAGTCTGGTCTATTGTGTCATTCAAAGCCAGTATTTCCTTATTATTTTCTGTCTGGATGATCTATCCATTAATGTAAATAGCATGTTAAAGTACCCTACTATTATTGTAATACTGTCAGTTACTCCTTTTATTTCTGTTAATATTTGCTTTCTATATTTAGATTCTTTTATGTTTGATGCATATTTACCATTGTTACATACTCTTGTTAGATTGATCCCTTTATCATTACATAATTCCCTTCTTTGTCTCTTCTTACAGTATTTCTATTAAAGTGTATTTTGTGAGAAATAAGTATTACTACTCCAGCTTTTTTTTCTGCTTTCATTTGCATGGAATATCTTTTCCCATCCTTTTACTTACAGTCTGTATGTGTCCTTAAGTCTGAAGTGAATCAGTTGTAGGCTGCATATAGATGGGTCTTGTTTTTTTTTTTTTAATTT
Source organism: Neofelis nebulosa (assembly GCF_028018385.1). Taxonomy (NCBI): domain Eukaryota; kingdom Metazoa; phylum Chordata; class Mammalia; order Carnivora; family Felidae; genus Neofelis; species Neofelis nebulosa. The sequence continues at coordinate 33,110,582 of NC_080794.1, read as the reverse complement.
ATTTAGATACCTTGTGTCTTTGATTGAAGCATTTAGTCTAGATACATTTAAAGTAATTATTAATAGGTATGTACTTATTGCCATTTTGTTTGCGGGGGAGGGGGTATTTTTTGTTTCTTCCTTCTCTTTTTCTCTTCCCTTGTGATTTGATGACTTTTTTTTAGTATTATGCTTGGATTCATTTTTCTTTACTTTTTGTGTCTCTATTATAAATTTTTGGTCTCTCGTTACCATTATGTTCAGATATAACAACCCATGTTACCTGGCAGTCTATTTTAATTAATTAATTAATTAAAGTTACTTTCAATTCATTTTTGTTTAAAATCTTTTCTTTGTCAAAACACTTATTTTAGTTACAACAGGGAAAATACAAATAGAATTGATGAAGCATTTTAAAATCAATAAAATCCTATAATATATATTACAATACAGAATCGTTGTTCTGGGCTCCAAGAAATGTTTGTATGTAGTTCTTTTTCTTTTCTCCTATCCCCTATTTCACCCATCTCCATACTCACCTTCTCTCTAGTAAGCATAAGTTCATTCTCTATAGTTAGGAGACTTTGTCTCTTTCATTCTCTTTTTTTTCTCTTTGTTCATTTGTTTTGTTTCTTAAATTCCACATATGAGTGAGAGCATATGGTATTTGTCTTTTTCTGACTGACTTATTTCACTTAGCTTTATACTATCTAGCTCTATCCATGTTGATGTGAATGGCAAGGTTTCATTCTGTTTTATGGCTGTGTAATATTCTGTTGTGTGTGTGTGTGTGTGTGTGTATGTATGTGTGTATGTATGTATATTTATACACATGTAAAATTATATTCTTTAGCTCTATCCATGTTGATGCGAATGGCAAGATTTAATTCTTTTTATGGCTGAGTAATATTCCATTGTGTATATGTGTGTGTGTTTGTATATATATTTATATATATGTAAAATATGTATGTATATGTATATATGTATATCCATACCACATTTTCTTTATCCATCTATTGCTCATCTATACTTGGGCTGCTTCCATCCATAGTTTGGCTCTTATAAATAATGCTACAATAAACATAGGGGTGCATGTATTCCTTTGAATTAGTGTTTTTGTATTTTTGTGTAATACCCAGTAGTGTGATTACTGGATTATAGGGTAGCTCTAATTTTAACTTTTGAGGAACCTCCATACTGTTTTCCAGAGTGTCTGTATCAGTTTGCATTCTCACCAACAGTGCACAAAGCTTCTTTTTTTTCTACATCCTCATCAACACTTGTTGTCTCTTGTGATTTTGATTTTAGCCATTTTGACAGGTGTGAGGTGATGTCTCATTGTAGCTTTGATTTGTATTTCCCTGATGATGAGTGACGTTGAGCATCTTTTCCAGTGTTTGTTGGCCATCTGTATGTCTTCTTTGGAAGAATGTTTATACATGTATTCTGCCCATTTTTTAATTGGATTATTCATTTTTTGGGTGTTGAGTTTTAGAAGTTTTTTTTATATATTTTGGATACTCTTTATCAGATATGTCATTTGTAAATATCTTCTCCCATTCTGTAGGCTGCCTTTTAGGTATGTTAATTGTTTCCTTTGCTGTGCAGAAACTTTCTATTTTGATTAAGTCTCAGTAGTTTATTTTTGCTTTTATTTCCCTTGCCTCAGGAAATATATCTAGAAAAATGTTGTTATAGCCAATGTCAGAGAGATTACTGCCTGTGCTCTCTTCAAGGATTTTTATGGTTTCAGGTCTCACATTTAGGTCTTTAATCCATTTGAATTTATTTTTGTGTATGGTGAAATAAAGTCATCCAGTTTCATTTTTTTTACATGTTGCTATCCAGTTTTCCCAACATCCTTTGTTGAAAGAACTGCTTTTTTCTTTTTTCTTTTCTTTTTTTTTTTAATGTTTATTTTTGAGAGAGAGAGAGAGAGAGCACAAGTGGGGAGGGGCAGAGAGAGAGAGAGACAGACAGACAGAATCTGAAACAGGCGCCAGGGCCCGAGCTGTCAGCACAGAGCCCGATGTGGGGCTCAAACGAACTGCGAGATCGTGACCTGAGCCAAAGTCCGACGCTTCACCAACTGAGCTACCCAGGCACCCCTTCTTTTCTTTTTTAAAGTTTATTTATTGATTTTCAGGGGAGAGAGGGGCAGAGAGAGAGAGAGAGAGAGAGAGAGAGAGAGAGAATCTCAAGCAGGCTCTGTACTATCTATCAGCACAGAGCTGGATGTGGGACTCAAACTCATAAACCACGAGGTCATGACCTGAGCCAAAATCAAGAGTTGGGTGCTTAAACAAATGATCTGCCCAGGTGCCCTGGGACTGTTTTGTTTTGTTTTGTTTGCTTTGTATATTCATTTTACCTTTGTTGAAGATTAATTGATCTTATAATTATGAGCTATTGATCTGTGTCCATTTTTATGCCAGTACCATACTGTTTTAATTATAACCTCTTTGTAATATAACTTGAAATCTAGAATTGTGATACCTCCAGGTATGGTTTTGTTTGTTTGTTTGTTTTTTGGTTTTTTGTTTTTGTTTTTTCCAAGATTGCTCTGGCTCTTTGAAGTCTTTTGCAGTTCCATGGCATACATGGCAGAATGATATGCTAAAATGGCTACCACCACTGTCTCAGTTTCCAAGGAGATGCCTAGCACCCTTCTACCTCTATGGCAGGTACTTTAAGATTAGTATGTAGATCATCTTCATCTATGATCTAGGCACTTTCAATTTGGTAATTTTGTGCTGATATCTGGGTTGAATGTGTTTGCACATGAACACTGTAGGGGTGGGTTTCCCTTTCTGTATAGTTTTGTAATTTTCCTGGATGTATTCCCCATTGGTTTTCAAAGTTAGATATTTTGGTGAATCATCTCCTGTCCTATGTAGTATCTGAGTACTGGGGTGCCTCAGGGGAACTTGAGTCTCTTGCTCCTCAGGGAAAATTCTGTACCTGTGAGATCCCACCTGACTGTGGAACAGTCTCTGGAGTGTGTTTTTTTGTTGTTGTTTCTGTTTTTGTTTTAACAAGACCATATCACTTCTTCTACCCATCTCAGTGTTGTCCCTTATTATGGAGGTGCTGTTCATCTGGTTTCCAGGTCATCTTTGAAGGGAATTATTTTGTATCTAGTTGCAGATTTGTTATGCTTGTGGGAGAAGGTGAACTCAGGATCTTCCTACACCACCATTTTGAACTTTATGGTGAATTTTGAATTTTGATTTTTTTCTTGGGCTAGTGATATGTGATATTGATACTTTTTCTGATCCTGGTCAGCAGCAGTGAGCTACAGCTCCTAGTCAGTCATGTAATTTCTCAGGTAGACAGCGAATATACTCACAACCCATATAACTATTCTGTTTTTTCACTTTTATTACAGCATTCAATAAATTACCTGAAATATTTAATACTTTATTGTAAAATAGGCTTTGTGTTAGATGATTTTGCCAAAATGTAGGTATGTTTAAGGTAGGCTAGGCTAAACTATGATGTTTGGTAGTTCAGGTGTGTTAAGTGCATCTTCTATTTAGTATATTTTCAACTTACAATGGGTTTATTGGGATGTAACACCACCATAAATTGAGGAAGATTCTGTACTTTCAAACACTATTTTTTTATATTAATTAATTTATTTCAAGAGAGGCGGGGGGCAGAGAGAGAATCCCAGGCAGGCTCCATGCTGGCAGGGTAGAGTCTGATGCAGGGCTCAAACTCATGAACTGTGAGATCATGACTTGAGCCAAAATCAAGAGTTGGACCCTGAACTAACTGAGCCATTCAGGCACCCCTGTACTTTAAAAATCTTTAACTTACATACTCTCCAAAAATCATCTCTTTCCTAGAATACTGCCAAAGAGATTGTCTACTTTTGTTTTCCCAGAACTAAGAAGCATTCAGTTTCTCTGACTCCCAATTACCTCTCTTCTAGGTCACCTTTATTCAACTTCAGTTTTTTTCTCCTTTATTTTACATAATTATTTCCTGTCTTCATTCACATTAGATATATAGCCACTCATCAATTTGCTCATCAAATAAAGGGCCATTCTGATGTGTTTGAAGTAGTTCTCTTCAGAGGGTAGTGGACGTTGAACAAACAATCACAGGATTCTCATGGTAAAATTAGTAATCATATAAAATTATGAGTTTAAAAGTATAAGATAACTAGACATAATAAAGCAGAATGAATTTAGTATCCTGGAAGATATAAGATGTCTTTCTAAACCTGAAATTCTGATGATAAAAATATTATTTAATAAAGAAGGTCCAACCACCCTGTGCCAACCTTTTAACATTTGGTGATATTTTCTTCAAGATAAGCGTATCTGTTATATAATATTAAATGGTTATAATATGTGTATGTATATATACAGATATGTAATTATGATCATAATTTCTTAATTTTTCATTATAGAACATTTCAAACACATACAAAAGTAAAAATAATAGTATAATGGATCTTCTATGTAGCCAGAGCCCATTTTCATAACTAACATTTCATGGCTCATCTTGTTTCATCTCTGTGACACCTACTCCATTCTCCTACATATTTTTTTTAAAGCAAACCCAGACATCATATTATTTCATCTGAAAATATTTTAATCATATGTAATTTTATAGTTCATTTTTCATCATATTATATATATCAACATTTCCCCATGGAATTAAATATTTTTTGGAAAACAAATACAATGGATGCATAATTACATTGTGTGGATTTAGTATAATTTAACAATAACTCTATCGTTGGATACTTAGCTTGTTTTCAGTTACAACATTCATTGAAAATCTTTGTTCACAAATATTTATTTTAATTTCTTTTTTAAATTTTTTATTTACTTTTTAAAATTTACACCCAAGTTAGTTAGCATATAGTGAAACAATAATTTCAGTAGTAGATTCCTTAAAACCCCTTACCCATTTAGCCTATCCCCCCTCCCACAACCCCTCCAGTAACCCTCTGTTTGTTCTCCATATTTAAGAGTCTCTTCTGTTTTGTTCCCCTACCTGTTTTTATATTATTTGTTTCCCTTCCCTTATATTCATCTGTTTTGTCTCTTAAAGCTCTCATATACATGAAGTCATATGATTTTTGTCTTTCTCTGACTGACTAATTTCACTTAGCATAATACCCTCCAGTTCCATCCACGTAGTTGCAAATGGCAAGATTTCATTCTTTTTGATTGCCAAGTAATATTCCATTGTGTGTGCGTGTGTGTGTGTGTGTGTGTGTGTGTGTACCACATTTTCTTTATCCATTCATCCATCGATGGACATTTGGGCTCTTTCCATACTTTGGCTATTGTTGATAGTGCTGCTATAAACATGGGGGTGCATGTGTCCCTTTGAAACAGCACACTTGTATCCCATGGATAGATGCCTAGTAGTGCAATTGCTGGGTCGTAGGGTAGTTCTATTTTTAGTTTTTTGAGGAACCTCCATACTGTTTTCCAGAGTGGCTGCACCAGCTTGCATTCCCACCAACAATGCAAAAGAGATCCTCTCTCTCTGCATCCTTGACAACATCTGTTATTTCCTGAATTGTTAATGTTAACCATTCTGACAGGTATAAGGTTGTATCTCATTGTGCTTTTGATTTGTATTTCCCTGATGATTAGTAATGTTGAGCATTTTTTCATGTGTCGGTTGGCCATCTGGATGTCTTCTTTGGAGAAGTGTCTATTCATATCTTTTGCCCATTTCTTCACTGGATTATTTGTTTTTTGGGTGTTGAGTTTGATAAGTTCTTTATAGATTTTGGATACTAACCCTTTATCTGACATGTCATTTCCAAATATCTTCTCCCATTCCATTGGCTGCCTTTTAGTTTTGCTTATTATTCCCTTCACTGTGCATAAGGTTTTTATTTTGATGAGATCACAACAGTTCATTTTTGCTTTTGTTTCTCCTGCTCTAGAGACGTGTTGAATAAGAAGTTGCTACAGCTAAGGTCAAAGAGGTTTTTGCTTGCTTTCTCCTTGAGGATTTTGATGGCTTCCTGTCTTACATTGAGGTCTTTCATCCATTTTGAGTTTATTTTTGTGTATGGTGTAAGAAAGTTTTCCAGGTTCATTCTTCCACATGTCGCTGTCCAGTTTTCCCAGCACCACTTGCTGAAGAGACTGTCTTTATTCCATTGGATATTCTTTCCTGCTTTGTCAAAGATTAGTTGGCCATACGTTTGTGGGTCCATTTCTGGGTTCTCTATTCTGTTCCATTGATCTGAGTGTCTGTTCTTGTGCCAGTACCATACTGTCTTGATGATTACAACCTTATAGTAAAGGTTGAAGTCCGGGATTGTGATGCTTCCTGCTTTGGCTTTCTTTTTCAAGATTGCTTTGGCTACTCGGGGTCTTTTCTGGTTCCATACAAATTTTAGGATTATTTGTCCTCACTCTGTGAAGAATGCTGGCATTATTTTGATAGGAATTGCGTTGAATATGTAGATTGCTTTGGGTAGTATTGACATTTTAATAATATTTGTTCTTCCTTTCCAGGAGCATGGAATCTTTTTCCATGTTGTTGTGTCTTCTTCAATTTCTTTCATAAACTTTCTGTAGTTTTCAGTGTATAGATTTCTCACCTTTTGGTTAGATTTATTCCTAGGTATTTTATGGTTTTTTTGTGCAACTGTAAATGGGATTGATTCCTTCATTTCTCTTTCTGTCGCTTCATTGTTAGTGTATAGGAATGCAACCGATTTCTGTGTTGACTTTATATCCTGCCACTTTGCTGAATTCATGAATCAATTCTAGCAGTTTTTTGGTGGAATCTTTTGGGTTTTCCATATAGAGTATGATGTCATCTGCAAAGAATGAAAGTTTGACCTCCTCCTGGCCGATTTGGATACCTTTTATTTCTTTGTGTTGTCTGATTGCAGAGGCTAAGACTTCCAATACTATGTTGAATAACAGTGGTGAGAGTGGACATCCCTGTCTTGTTCCTAACCTTAGGGGAAAAGCTCTCAGTTTTTCCCCATTGAGGATGATATTAGCGTTGGGTCATTCATATATAGCTTTTATGATCTTGAGGTATGCTCCTTCTATCCCTACTTTCTTGAGGGTTTTTATCAAGAGAGGATACTGTATTTTGTCAATTGCTTTCTCTGCATCTATTGAGAGGATCATATGGTTCTTGTCCTTTCTTTTATTGATGTGATGAATCACGTTAATTGTTTTGCGGATACTGAAACAGACCTGCATCCCGGGTTAAATCCCACTTGGTCATGGTGAATAATTTTTTAATGTATTGTTGGATCTGGTTTGCTAATATCTTGATGAGGATTTTTGCATCCATGTTCATCAGGTCCTTAGTTCTCCTTTTTAGTGGGGTCTCTGTCTGGTTTTGGGATGAAGTAATGCTGGCTTCATAGAAAGAGTTTGAAAGTTTTCCTTCCATTTCTATTTTTTGGAACAGCTTCAAGAGAATAGGTATTAACTCTTCCTTAAATGTTTGGTAGAATTCCCCTGGAAACCCATCTGGCCCTGGACTCTTGTTGTTTGGCAGATTTTTGATTACTAATTCAATTTCCTTACTGGTTATGGGTCTGTTCAAATTTTTTATTTCTTCCGTTTTCAGTTTTGGTAGTTTATATGTTTCTAGGAATTTGTCCATTACTTCCAGACCACCCATTTTATTGGCATAATTGCTCATAATATTCTCTTATTATTGTTTTTATTTCTGCTGTGTTGGTTGTGATCTCTCCTCTTTCATTCTTGATTTTATTTATTTGGGTCCTTTCCTTTTTCTTCTTGATCAAACTGACTAGTGGTTTATCAATTTTGTTAATTCTTTCAAAGAACAAAGAACCAGCTTCTGGTTTCATTGATCTGTTGTTTTTTGTTTTTGTTTTTTGGTTTCGATAGCATTATTTTCTGCTCTAATCTTTATTATTTCCTGTCTTCTGCTGGTTTCGGGTTTTACTTGTTCTTTTTCCAGCTCCTTAAGGCATAAGGTTAGGTTGTGTATCTGAGATCTTTCTTCCTTCTTTAGGAAGGCCTGGATTGCTATATACTTTCCTCTTATGACTGCATTTGCTGCATCCCAGAGCTTTTAGGTTGTGGTGTTATCATTTCCATTGACTTCCATATACTTTTTAATTTCCTCTTTAGCCCATTCATTCTTTGGTAGGATGTTCTTCAGTCTCCAAGTATTTCTTACCTTTCAAAATCTTTTCTTGTGGTTGATTTTGAGTTTCATAGCATTGTGGTCTGAAAATATGCATGGTATGTTCTCGATCTTTTTGTACTTACTTAGGGCTGGTTTGTGTCCCAGTATATGGTCTGTTCTGGAGAACGTTCCATGTGTACTGGAGAAGAATGTATATTTTGCTGCTTTAGGATGAAATGTTCTGAATATATCTGTTAAGTCCATCTGGTCCAATGTGTCATTCAAAGCCATTGTTTCCTTGTTGAGTTTTGGATTAGATGTTCTGTCTCTTGCTGTGAGTGGGGTGTTGAAGTCTCCTACCATTATGATATTACTACTATTATGGTATTACTATCTCCTACTATTATTGTATTAGTATTGATTATGGTATGGTATTACTGTTCTTTATGTTTATGATTAATTTTATCTTTGGGTGCTCTCACATTTGGCGCATAAATGTTTACAATTGTTAGGTCTTCTTGGTGGATAGATCCCTTGATTATGATATAATGCCCTTCTGCATCTCTTGATACAGTCTTTGTTTTAAAGTCTAGATTGTCTGATATAAGTATGGCTACTTTGGCTTTCTTTTGTTGACCATTAGCATGAAAGATGGTTCTCTGTCCCCTTAATTTCAATCTGAAGGTGTCTTGAGGTCTAAAGTGGGTCTCTTGTAAACAGCATATAGATGGATCTTGTTTTCTTATCCATTCTGTCACCCTATGTCTTTTGATTGGAGCATTGAGTCCACTGACATTTAGAGTAAGTACTGAAAGATATGAATTTATTGCCATTATGATGCTTGTAGAGTTGGAGTTTATATATATGTATATATGTATATATATATATATATTTTTTTTTTTTCACATTTTCTCCTCTCAGAGAGTCCCCCTTAAAATTTCTTGCAGAGCTGGTTTAGTGGTCATCAACTCCTTTAATTTTTGTTTGTCTGGGAAACTTTTTATCTCTCCTTCTATTTTGAATGACAGCCTTGCTGGATAAAGAATTCTTGGCTGCATATTTTTCTGATTCAGCACACTGAATATATCCTGCCACTCCTTTCTGGCCTGCCAAGTTTCTGTGGATAGGTTTGCTGCAAACCTGATCTGTCTTCCCTTGTAGGTTAGGGACTTTTTTTCCCTTGCTGCTTTCATAATTCTCTCCTTGCCTGAGTATGTTGTGAATTTGACTATGATATGCCTTGTTGACGGTCTGTTTTTGTTGAATCTAATGGGGGTCCTCTATCCTTCCTGGACTTTGATGTCTGTGTCTTTCCCCAGGTTAGGACAGTTTTCCACTATGATTTGCTCACATAACCCTTCTACCCCTGTTTCTGTCTCTTCCTCTTCTGGGACCCCTATGATTCTGATGTTGTTCCTTTTTAATGAGTCACTGAATTCTCTAATTCTTAAAGCGTGCTCTTTTGCCTTAATATACCTCTTTTTTTGTGCTTCATTATTCTCTATAATTTTATTCTCTATATCCCTGATTCTCTGTTCTGCCTCATCCATTCTTGCCACCGCAGCATCCATCCGTGATTGCAGCTCAGAGCATTTTTAATTTCATCCTGACTAGCTTTTACTTCTTTTATCTCTGCAGAAAGGGATTTGAATCTATTTTCGACTCCAGCTAGTATTCTTATTATCGTGATTCTAAATTCCGGTTCAGACATTTTGCTTGTATCTGTGTTGGTTAAATCCCTGGCTGTCCTTTCTTCATGCTCTTTCTTTTGGGGTGAATTCCTTCGTTTTTTCATTTTGAAGGGAGAAATGGAATTAATGAGGTAGAAAAATTGAAATTAAAACAGTTAAAATTAAAAAAATATTAAAATTAAAAAATTACACACACACACACAAATCAAATATATTATGCTAGATCCTATGTGTGTTTTCGTCTGGGTGTTGAAAGTGGTTTGACAGATTAGAGGGGAAAAAAGGCGGGGGGGGGGGAGAAAAAAAACAGGAAATTGAGAATTTGAAAAAATGAATACACTGAAGTAGACTAGAATGAGATGATTGGAGTAAAATAGAATTTGAAAAAATATACACAAAAGTAAAGAATATAGTAGAAAAAGTTAAAGTATTTTTAATAAAAATTAAAAATAAATGTGATTTTTTTCTTTTTCTGTATTCAAGAAAAAGAAAAGAAACAGAAAAGAGAAAAAAATAAAAAAGAAAGAAAAGAAAAAAAAAGGAAATCGTTTGAAAATTTGAAAATGTGTATACACTGTAGTAGCCTAAAATAAAATTATGGAAGTAAAATAGAATTTGAAAAAATTTACATAAAAGCAAAAAATATAGTAAAAAATTTAAATAAATGTATTTTAATAGAAATTGAAAGTAAAAATGAAGTTTTTCTTTTTCTGAATTCAAGAAAAAGAAAATAAATGAAGGAGAGAAAAAAAGAAAAAAAAGAAATTGAAAATTTTAAGAGGTGAATACACTGAAGTAGACTAAAATAAAATGATGGAAGTAAAATAGAATTTTAAAAAATTTATGCAAAAGTAAAAAATATAGTAATAAAAATTAAGGAAAAATATTTTTAAGAAAAATTGAAAATAAAAATGCATTTTTTCTCTTTCTGTATTCAAGAAAATGAAAAGTGTAAAAGAGAAAAAAAGAAAGAAAATTGAATAGATGGACCTGTTAACAGATTGAAGTAGGACTGAAATTACTTTGTTTTCCCCTAGAAGTCAGTCTATGTAGCTCTTTATAGTCCATAAACTAAGCTGCCGGTGAGATTTGTGTTCTTGAAGAGTGAATTTGGCCCAGTTGGGCGGGTCTCAGTGTAACAGCGTCGCTCTCCACTAGATGGCGCTGCTAGCCTACTGGGGTGAATTGTTGCAGGGCTCGCAGGAGGGGTGAAAATGGTGTCACCCAGCTACCCAGTCTTTTCTCCCGGATCAGCAATCGTGCACCTGTCCTCTGTCTTCGGCTCTCGTCCACTCCCCGCCTTTTCACTCTGTGACCAGGCCCCAGGCAGCACCTCCCTCCTGAGTTTTGTCTCAGATGCGGCTGTTTTCTCTGGCTCCTTACTTCTAATGGACTGTGGCTTTGACCCTTTCCGCCCCTCTGTGGGAGGGTCTCACTGAGCAATGGCCGAATGAGCAATGGCTGAATGTCAGCTGCGCCCAGGAACGCTTGCTGGACCCTGCTGCTGCCGGTGCCCCGAGACTGAAGCCAGGTGCCAGCCTGCCCCAGAAAATGTTCGTGAAACAGTGTAGCAGCAGCGTTTCAGGGATTATGGAAAATCACAACACACATCTGGCACCAGGCTTCACCTTTAATGACCTTGCTCCAGCACCAGCTAATGTGGCCATTTTCTGGGGTCTGCTGGGACCAGGTGGCTTCAACAGTCTCTGCCAAATGTCCTTCCAGCAGTGGAACCGCTTTTCCCCGTGTGCCCCAAGAACCTCCCAGACCCCACTCTGTTCCTGGGGATTCCCCTTTCCCACCAGAGCACTGCCAGTTATTGAGCTGCAGAGTTGCAGCCTTTGTGCTCCTCTTGTGTACAGTCTTAATGGAATTTAAACCCTCTCCTTTTTCCTTTCTCCCTTTTTAGTTTAGTCCCTGCGTCTGTGTCCAATTTTCCACTTTCCCTCCAGCTGCTTTTGGGAAGGGGTGCTTTTCCTGTATTCTCCTCCCCTCCCCAGTCTCCATCCTCTCTCTGCCCGCAAAAGCAGCTCCTTACCCTCTGCGGCTTCTCGCTCCCCAAATTCACTTCTGTTGCTGCATACTTGCTGAATTCTGTAGTTCAGGTTGTGCAGATTGTTGTGTTAATCCTCCAATCAGTTTTCTAGGTGTGTAGGATGGTTTAGTGTTGGTCTGGCTATATTTCATGGATGCGAGACATGCAAAAAACTTCCATGCTGTTCTGCCATCTTGGCTGTTCTGCCATCTTGGCTGCTCCCCCTTATTTTAATTTCTGACCATTCCCCTTGAATAGAATTTCTAAAAACGAAGCTGTAAGCATATTAAAGGTATTTGATGCCAAATGCAACAACTTCTGACTGGTGAGTATTCTTTAATTTTTGAAACTTTGAGAAGCAAACGGAAACTGTGTAAGTAATCTTTAAAATTTCCAGTAAGATGTAAAAGTTGTTTCAGTTGTTTCTTATAATGGATAGACTTTCCTAAATTGCTCATAATCCATTAAAATCAATAGTATAATCTTGAGCATGATGTCTACAGATTTAATTCACAATGAATAGTTAGTATGGAAGTGTCTTCTTTTGGTTATATTCTGAAATCCATTAGTGTTGGCTGAACATTTTTAAAATTTTCTGAAATATTTTGTCTTTCATTTTATACAATCATCCTAAATATTTATAATGTAATACCAGAAGTAATTTTCCAGCTTCTCTCTGTACCATTCAGATTCTCATTAAAGTTCTGTGTTAGGATCCATAGATTGAGAATATGAAGAAATTTAAAAAATGGAAGACAGTTATAGAAATAATGAAGGGCTAGAAAACAAGATCATTAAAGATGGATACAATAATTGTATTGATTTAATCTGGAGAAGAGAAATCTCAGGAACTTATGTGAATTACAGAAGACATTATAATAGTTTACAATGTGATACTGCCTGGTACACATTGTAAACACCAATAGGAAAATTATAGTTGGTTCTGCATTTTGAGTTTAGATGTAGCCTCTGAGTTTATTGATCTTCTGGATTGCTCTTTATTTCACTAATTTTTGATTCTATCTCTATGCTTTCCTTCCTTTTATCCTTTTAGGGTTTACTGTTATTCTTGTTTCAATTTCTTGAGTTGGCTGCCTAACATACCCATTTTCAGTCATTTAAAAAATAATTTCTAACATAAATAGTAAAGGCTCAATATTTTCCATTAAGTAATATTTAGCTATTGTAATTTCATCCAGGTTTTTCCATCTATGTGTAATCTAATTTACATTAAGAAATTTTCCCTTGCTTCTAATGCTAATTGGAGTAAGAGTTCTATTTCTTGAGCCAGGCTGCTAAGGACCACAACTGAGCTCTACCACTGTGTGTGTGTGTGTGTGTGTGTGTGTGTGTGTGTGTGTGTGTGTGTTTATTTAACAATTTATTCTCTTTCTGCCTCAGTTTTATGCATATGTAAGTCATGGAGTTATAATAGCAGTAGCTACCTTATATGGTTTTATGAAGATCACATGTGCTGACATAGTTACATGTGCTGACATAGTCAAAATACTTAGAAAGGTGCCCAATATTAGCAAGAAGCATATTTGTTAGTTATTGTTATTTGTTCAGAACATTTTTAATTTCTAATTTAATATCATTGTGGTCAGAGAATGCAGGCTATATAATATTGAAATACTTTTTTTAAAAGACTTAATTTTTCAAAGCAGTTTTACCTTCACAGCATATTTGAGAGGAAGGTACAGAGATTTCCCATATATACCATGCTCCTACACATGCATAGTCAACCCTGTTATCAATATCCCTATCAGAATTGTACATTTATTACCAAGGATGACCCTGCATTGACACATCATAACCGCCTAAAGTCCATACTTTACCTTAGGGTTCACTCTTGGTATTGTACTTAGGTGTTGGGACAATTATATTATGACATATATTCACTATTATAATATCATACAGTTTTCATCGCCCTAAAAATCCTCTGTGCTCTGTCTGTTCATCCCTTCCCTACACATCTCTGTAAACCACTAATCTTTTTATTTCCTCCATAGTTTTTCCATTTCCAGAATATCATATAATTTGGATTAAATAGTATATAATCTTTTTAGATTGGCTTTATTATTTTAGTAATAAGCACTTAGGCTTCCTCCATGTATATGCATGGTTTGATAGCTCATTTCCTTTTACTATTGGATAATATTCCGTTGTCTATATGTACCGTAGTTTACCTGTTTACCTACTGAAGGGCAGCTTGGTTGCTTCCAAGTTTCGTCAATTATGAGTAAAACTTCTGTAAACATCCATGTGGTTTTTGTGGGAAAATAAATTTCTACCTCTTTTGGGTAAATACCAAGGAGTGTGATTGCTGGATTGTATGTTAAGAGTATGTTTAGTTTGGTAAGAAACCACCAAACTATCTTAATGTGGCTGCATCCTTTTGCATTTCCAAAAGCAGTAGTATGTGCGAGTTCTTGTCCATGTCCTCATCAGCATTTGGCATATGTTGATTCTTCAGATTTGCTAAGATTTGCTTTGCTTCATGGTTTAATGGGTGGTTAGTTGTGTGAATGTTCCATGAATGCTTTATTCAGTATATGTCTTCTGTAATTGGATGTGAAATTCCATATTTGTTTATTAGGTTAAGCCTAATCATGTTGTCCAGATCTTACATATTCTTACTAATTTCATGTCTCCTTAATCTTTAATTACCCAAAGAGGTATGTTACAATTTCTCATGGTGATTGTAAATATGCCAGCATCTTATGATTCAGTTAATGTTTTAAATGTTTTATGTTTATGTTACTGAGGTTATGAAAATACAGAATTGTAATTCCTTTCTGATATTATTTTTTTCATTATCTGATGGGCATCTTTGTTCCTAGTAACTCCTGTAAGTCTTAATGTCTTTTTTGGTTTGAAGTAAAAGTTGTATTTTTTTACATTTTATTTTATTTATTTTTATTAAAAATTTTTTAATGTTTATTTTTGAGAGACAGAGACAGAGAGCAGGGGAAGGTTAGAGAGAGGGAAACACAGAATATGAAGCAGGCTCCAGGCTCTCAGCTATCCACACAGAGCTCGATGTGGAGCTCAAACTCATGAACCACGAGATCATGACCTGAACTGAAGTCTGACGCTTAACTGACTGAGCTACCCAGGTGCCCCAGTATTGTTTAGATTTTAAATTTATCATTCTATTATTTAGTATTTGTTTTGTAAGTCTTCTTCTACGTCTTTCTTTGAATCTTTCTGTGTTCCTTGTATTTTATAGTTTTCTCTCATAACAGAGACCTGAATTTAAAAAATTCTAAGTATGTCCTTCTTTGTTTAGTTTAATTCTGTTACTGTAACTTAACACTTGTTGATATATTTAGAATTTTTCCTGTTTTCTGCTTTTAGTTTAGAGTTATTTTTCTTTGTTTTATAGTAAATTTATGGTAAAGCTTTCAAACATTTAAATGCATGAATCTTAAGTGTACATTTTCTGAGTTTTGATAAGTGCATAAATCTATGTAACCCATGACCTCAGATAGTTTCAATTTCCAATATCCCTCTTTCCAGCAGTTTTGTCCCACTTCTCCAGAGACAATGACTTTTCTCATTTTTTTCCATCATAGATTAGATTTGCCTGTTTGTATTAGTTCATATTAATGGCATCGCAAGATATGTCCTTTTTTGTATAAGGCATCTTTTACTCCACATGAGGTTTGTGATATCCATCCGTGTTGTTGTGTATACCAGTAGTTTCTTTTTTATAAGAGGATGCTAGCATACCATAATTTGTTTAAACATTTGTTTCTTGATTGACCTAGGCTGTTTCCAGGTTTTGGTTATTATGAATGAAGGTGCTACTTATATTTATGCACAAGTCCTTCTGTGGAACACACTTTTATTTCTCTGAAATAAACATGTAGGAGTGGATTATTTGATCATAGGGTAGATTTTTTTTTTTTAGTTTTATAAGAAACAGACTTTTTTCCCAAAGAAGCTGTACCAGTTTTACTATTTCAACAAATGTATGAGACTTCCAGTTACTGGAATTTAAGCCTTTGGTAAATGTGTAGTGGCATCTCATGGTGGTTTACTTTTCATTTTTGTAATGATTGTATTTTTGAGTACCTTTTCATGTGGTTATTGGCCATTCACATATCTTCCTTTGTAAGTCTCTGTTAAGATATTTTCCTAGTTTTTATTTTATTTTATTTTTTTAATCTTTGTTTTTGAGAGAAAGGATCAGAACACGAGTTGGGGAGGGGCAAAGAGAAAGGGAGACACAACATCTAAAGCAGGCTCTGGGCTCTGAGCTGTCAGCACAGTACCTGACATAGGGCTCGAACACACGAACCACCAGATCATGACCTGAGCCAAAGTTGGACGCTTAAGCAACTGAGCCACCCAGGTGCCCCATTGCTCATTTTTAGTTTTTTTTTTTTTTTTTTAAATTTATTTTTGAAGGACAGAGAGAGACAGAGCATGAACGGGGGAGGGGCAGAGAGAGAGGGAGGCACAGAATTCGAAGCAGACTCCAGGCTCTAAGCTGTCAGGGCAGCTTAGAGCCCAATGTGGGGCTTGAACTCACAAACTGTGAGATCATGACCTGAGCCAAAGTCAGATGCTTAACCGACTGAGCCACCCAGGCACTACCCCCCCCCCCCAAAGTTGCTCATTTTTAAATTGGGTTGTTTTTCTTGTTATTATTAAGGTTTTTTTAAAAATGCTTTTATCTTTGCCTTCCTTCTGTTGAATTGTTAGCATTTTCGTGTTATTTATCTCTTAAACAATTTGATGGAATAGATACTGTTATTTACATTTTAGGTATGAAGAAACTATGGCCTGTGCTACGTAAGTGACTTACTCATAGTCTCATAAAGTCTCATAAGTAATCAATGATAGGACCCTGATACAGGGATGTCTAGCAACAAAACTTTTGGTCTTTTACTACATAATGGTTCAAATAATACTATGGGACTTTATGTGAGAGAGGGGTTTCCGTGGGCTGGTGTGGTTAAGATAATAAGTGAAAATGACGGATTTTTGAGGAATGACTAAAATTTAGATAACTATCTATTGTGTAGTGGTGGTGAGGGGTATGGAGATTTATAACAGTACCTTCATGTAAAGGTAGCTACATACCTTAAATGTAGTGATAACAGAAAGACGGACCAGAAAGTGACCTTGAAGTTCTAAATTTATTTGAGGTTACAAACTTTAACAAGTAATTGCCAAGATGTTTCAGTGCATTTCAAATTGTAAGAAATACAATTTTCTTCTCTGTTTTGAAATATTACTCTGTGTTCTCTACTGCTAAAATGATTTGGCTCCCACACTGTGAGTTAATAAAGTATTGATTTTACTTAATACTATTGTTTAATGGGCATTTGAAACAAATTGGGTACTACCATTCTTGAAGTAAGTTGGGTCAAGTTTGGGACCTCAGGATATTTTAACTTGAGAAATTAGGACAACTTCTGTGATTATAGAACAGCTGGAATGGTAGGGCATTTGAGTTAGCTCAGTTTGGTGGGTGAATTCCTGAGAGAGATTCTAGAAGAGATTCAAAGACCTGTCAGAAGTGCACGGGAGAGAATCATATAAATGTATAAAGTTCTGTGGATTTAGTGGCCTATAAACAAGGTTACTTGCTCTTTTTTTTTCTGTTTATTTAATGATAACCCTCTTTCCCCATTTTAAAGCAGTACAAGAATTTCTCCTTTGGTAATTTTGCTTTATAGTTACCCTTCTGGTTAGTATTGCATGCTCCAAACTAGTAAGTAGTATAACTAAAGAAAAATACAGTTTAAATCTTTCTGTTTATATGAATGAAACTAACTTAAACTTAAGCTAATGTGTTCTTTTAAGCTCTTCAACACTTTGTGACACTTTAGGGCTTGGATTCTTTGTTAACTCATGTCTACTTTTATTAGATGCCTGTGATTGTTTCCCTGGCCTTCTGCTCAGTGAGTACATACCCTGGGAGGCTGTATGTGATGCTGAGAAGACTTGAGTTCAGCTTAAGAACAATTGAGTCAAAGGAGGACTTATTTAGGTTCCAAACTATGTGGTTTTAAAGGAAAGTGATTAAGAGGTGTGGTATAGGGAAAGAAAAATTGTCAGCATCAATTAAGAATAACCTCACCTACCTCTTTTGTATCTGGCTGACTGTGAAGTTGATAGGATAAAACTGTCTGTTCTCCTGTCACTCTGAGTATATTCCTATCACAGTGTTTATATAATATTGCAGTCAAAGTCCAATAAATTGCATGATTTGCAGGATAAAGCTAACTGGTTGAATTTCTTATGATTATTGTTTTAAGAGAATTTATATTTCTGACTCTGAGCAAGGTACATTTGAAAATAGGTCCAAATTTTTGCAAAGTATCAAATTTCAGCATATAGAACATTATAGCTCCATGTGGGGATTTTAGAATTTTTCTTTGTCATTATTATTAAGGTAAAGTGGCTTCTTTATGAACCAGAGTTACATATGAA
The DNA here is from genome assembly GCF_028018385.1 of Neofelis nebulosa. Classification (NCBI taxonomy): domain Eukaryota; kingdom Metazoa; phylum Chordata; class Mammalia; order Carnivora; family Felidae; genus Neofelis; species Neofelis nebulosa. The sequence goes on along the minus strand of NC_080794.1, from coordinate 33,092,312 downwards.
AACTCAAACAGTGGTAGATTTGTAAGTAAAGTTGGTATTTAGGCACTCTGCTGCATTGACTTTAATGGAAGTTGCAAGCGAGTAATTTGGTTGCTCACAAAGAAGCCAATTAATTTTTCTTTAGTGACTACAGCTTTCTATTTTCAGAGTTCACTTCCTTCATGGAGCAATTGTTACTGCTTATATTATTCTTTAAGAAGCTTAGGACAGTCCTTATATTAAACTTTAAATACTCTATCTCCAAAGTTTATCCAAGAACTAGAGTGATGAACTTAATCTCTGCAACTTTTCAATTAGTATATTGACTTGAGTACTATTTTTGGTATCACTGTGCTTTGCAAGTCATCTGGTTAATGTGTTTCCTTTTGCAGGATTTTACCAGAGCATAGCAATTGGAACACAGGGTAAACATTAACAGACTTCTTTGTGCTTGCATTCAGTTATAAGGAAAACTTTTTCCATTTGTCTTTATCCTTTAAGAAGGTACTCCTTAAAATGAGTGGAATTAAGCATTCTGTATTTTAAAGGAGCAACATGTCAAGATGAATAGGTGTGATTATCCAAATAGATTCCCTCAAAGGATAATTTTTAATTTTTGTGGAAGTGTGCATCTGCAAAAAGGAAAAAGCAGGTTCTGTATTTTCATCTTTTTCTTGACAAATACTGGTGTTGTAAATTATCCAGCTGTTCTTCCTCTGTATGGATTTTGTAGTACTCAGAGCGATTTATAGGTCTAGAGTGCAGCTGCTGAAAGTCATTTATTTTCAGTTCTGTATTAAATCAATCATATACAAATACATTAGCATTCAGTACAGAGCTCAAAGGCTTAAGACATTTCTTCCCTTCTGAGTTGCTGTCTTGCAAATGTTTGTAGGATATACTGAACAGCATCCAAAAATTATGAGGTTGATATGTACTTTTAGAAGGGCTCCTTTTAGTATTCCTATTTAGAGTATTTGAAATTCACTCATTTATTGATACAAAGGGAACAGTCAAAATGAGTCTTCTTGTCAACATTAACAGATTGGTAATACTAACGTGCTTACTTTTGACAAATTAGGACGTCATCTTGGTCTGTTCATTTGCCTTTCCTGCCATATGTCTACAATTCAGATATGTTCATGTTTTAGAAACTTAATTAATTGCAATTTTTTGGAGGAGCACCTGTTTGAAAACAAGTAAGGGAAGTTTTCATATCTATTCTGGTTTCTTTTCTATTTGAACACATCTGTTGCACCTATAGTATAAATACATAGCTTATAAAGATCAATGTGTGTGTTGCTTGCTTATAGTTTCTTTAAAATGCCTCATGCTGCTCCCAGAATATTGATGCAAATTTGAAACACATTGCTTGAGAATAATGATATTTCTTAAAATGTATGTCCAGATATCTATTCAGATATGTGATTTTTCTCCTTACTATCTATTAGTGTTGAATAAAGCATGGCTCTTGTTTCTTCCCTTTTAACCCTTCCCATGTATATTTTCAGATTATTTTTTCTTAATAATTACGATGGGTCACTCATTTCTCAAAAACCTTAAATGACTCCAACATTTTTGTTATATGAGTTATAAAATGGTTAACTTGACTCTCAAGGAGTCCTGTGGTCTGTTCCCAGACTATTTTCTTCATTTACTCTTTACTGTTCCCCTTCATCCACATTATGATGCAACCAGAATGACTGACTTGCTACACTGACGTGCTGTACCTTCCTTCTCCCATTCTTTATTGATACTAATCTTTTACTCCCAGATAATTCTTCTCTCTCTAGCTTTACATGTTCAATTTTAGTCTATTTTCAAAGACCATCTGCTCCATTGTCCTCTGAATTATAAGTAATTTTCTCTTCTCTTTATCTACCTCTTTTATACCCCTATATAGTTTTTCACATTTTTATAGTAATTGCTGTGCTAATCTTATGTTTCTTATAAGGTTATAAACTCCTGGATGATAGAGACTGAAATATTTTATTAAAATTTTTTTCAATGTTTATTTTTTTGAGAGACAGAGAGAGACAGAGCACAAGTTAGGGAGGGGCAGAGAGAGAGAGGGAGACACAGAATCCAAAGCAGGCTCCAGGCTCTGAGCTGTCAGCACAGAGCCCAGTGCGGGGCTTGGACTCACAAACCGTGAGATCGTAGCCTGAGCCAAACTTGAATGCTTAACTGCCTGAGCCACCCACGTACCCTGAGACTGAAATATTTTAGCTTTTATCTCCTACAAAGCTTAGGACATATAATATAGGTGTTTAATTAATATCTATTGTCATTAGCTGTAATTTATAGTTAATAAAATACTTATATGACCAAAGATTAAGTATAAAATATTCAATATTTATTGAAAATGATTTCTGAGATATGCATTTCCCAGTCTTAATAAATATAGTACTACATATTGAAAGTAATTTATGTGAGAGATCCTGGGTGGCTCAGTCAGCTGAGCCTCTGACTCTTGATTTTCGTTTAGGTAATGATCCCAGGTTTGGGATCCACTGAGTGTGGAGCCTGCTTAAGATATTCTCTCTCTCTCTCTCTCTCTCTCTCTCTCTCTCTCTCTGTCTCTCTCTCCTGCTGTGTCCCTCTCCCCCACTTGTGCTGTTTCTCAAATAACAAAAAAGTAATTTATTTTTGATAATGACTGAGATTCTTCCCCCCCCCCAAGATTTGTTGAGATATGATTGACATTAAACATGTAAGTTTAAGGTATAAAATGTGTTGATTGGTTATGGTTATATATTGCAAAATAACTGTCACCATAGCGTTAGCTAACACCTGCATCACATAACATAATAATCATTCTTTTTGTGTGTAATGAGAACATTTAAGATATACTTTCTTAGCAACTTCAAAGTGTAAAGTATTTGTAACTATAATCACTGTAGTGTAGAGTGGATCCCCAAAATAATGATTGAAATTCTTTAAGCATTCATATGGCCTCACTAAAAATTCTTATTGTAAAAATATAAAACAAGATACAGAGAAGCCCACTGTTTTAAATTGTTGATTTGGGGGCACCTGGGTGGCTCAGTAGCATCCACCTATTGATATGGGCTTATGTCATGATCTTGCAGTTCCTGAGGTCCAGCCTCACTTCAAGCCGTGCTGTCAACAGGGAGCCTACCTGGGATATTTTCTCTCCCTTGCTCTCTGCCCCTCCCCCAATTGTGCATACAAATAAACTTGAAAAAATTAGTTGTTGATTTTATCAGAAGGCAAGCAAGTATTGAGTTCTTTATTCCTAATAATGAGTTTGTTTTCTGATTATCTGACTCAGTATACCAAAAGCAAATTCCACTTATTCACAGACTTGTTATTTCTGATTGTTTTTTTAATAGATTTTAGTTTAGTTTTTTTTTTTTTTACGTTTTTTTAAATTTATTTTTGAGACAGAGAGAGACAGAGCATGAATGGGGGAGGGGCAGAGAGAGAGGGAGACACAGAATCCGAAACAGGCTCCAGGCTCTGAGCTGTCAGCACAGAGCCCGACGCGGGGCTCGAACTCACAGACCGTGAGATCATGACCTGAGCTGAAGTCGGACGCTTAACCGACTAAGCCACCCAGGCGCCCCAATAGATTTTAGTTTTTAATGTTTTATCAAGTTACCGAGTTCTCAGATATTATTGAAAAGCTTAAAATGAAAAATAGTAGCCCTTTGCCTAGCTCCTCTCTATTTCCCAGTTCTTTGTAGATACCGTCACTAAAATTTTTAGTTGTTTCTTCTGATATTTAACTCCATGTTTGAAATGATAAGAGAAAATTGCTGTTTTCATTTACTTTTATTTATATCCAAATAATACATATAAAAAGTCAGATAATGCTATATTGAAAAATGGCAGTCCTATGTCCCAATCTTCTTATCTTCCTATTCTCATGCCTCTGAGGCAACTATTTTATTTTATTTTTTTATTCTTCTAGTTTTTTTATTCTTCTAGTATTTATTACTATATTTTTATATCACATAGTGTACTAGTTTTCCTGATTTCTCAATATTAGGTCTCTATTGACTTTCTTTTGGAGAAGATTAGGATTTAGTTTCTTATGACTTCTACACACACATGCACACAGATCTTCCTCCTATCTTTTCAATAGAGTTATTTTAGTTTTTGGTTCAACCAATATTAAGTATGTTATTATACAGATAAGTTTCTTAGGTAAAGGGGAGTCTCTGTTAATAGCTCTCTTCCTGGTACAGTTTCTCCTTTCCAATGTTAATTTAGGCAGTTGAGGACCAAGAAGAGCACTTTTCCTCTCTTTTTGGAGAAGTATCTGTTGGGTTTTCATTACTTTTAACTCAAAAGCCCATCTTGGGGAAGCCTGCCCTTGGTCCCTATAATGACTTTTTTCCTGTTTCTAGCATCTGTTAGTTTCTTCCAGGTCTTTGTTTTTCCCTCTTCTATTATTTTGGTCTGTTTCACATTGGAGCATTTCATCAGATATTTGATGATTCTTTGGTGTCAGTTTCCATTGAATGAGGTATGAAAAATGCTGATGTGAGGATCTGTTTCTAGGCCTTATAGATTGGCCTACTTCATTTTGTAATCTTTTGGGTGTTGAGAGCCACAGCTTTGCTAGGGAACATCAGACCTGAGAATAAAGACATTTTTCTCAAAGCAGTTCATTTTTTTCAAGTAAGCAATCATTCATTTCTTGTGTGTGTAGAAGATGCCAGCTTTTTGCTGAAATAATCCAGATGGAGGATAATGTGGGGGAGAGTCTCATAACAGTATGTGGACTTTAATTAACCATTTTTTCTTTTTCTTGCCTTAGGTCTTACTCTTGCTCTCCGTACTACTTGAAGTCTTTGGGTATTGAGCTTCTCCAGTTAAATTTTTTCCTTCAAAATTGTAATACACTCTTGGTGCCAATGTCCAGTGCAGGGCATGGGAAAGAGGTACACGTGGGCATCCTGTGCTCCATTAATAGGCTTTGTGTCTTGAGCTTTTCTAAGATTTCTGTGAAGTGAATCCACTATTTTCTGATCTTTATCCCCCTCTTTAAGCTATAGCTTTCTTTTCCCTGCTAAGTATGTTATCCATCTTTCAATAGCTTCCCTCCCCCAAAATGTTGAAAATCTCATTCAATGATGTCTTTTATTTTCTTTGTGTGTGCTGTCTTCCTTTACCATTTTAGTGAAGTTGGGAATGAGGTGGGGAGAGAAGAAAAAAATGTTATGGTCAAGTCACCATAAGCCTGTTGGTGGATTCAAAGTAATGAGATATGGGTTATCAATAGCCCATAGCATGGGACTTTGTGGTAGAAACTCTGAGAATGATAGTTAAATGTGGTTATTCTAGAAGATGGAAATATGGAGAGAGCTGTGCTAATCCCAGAAGTGGGACCGAGAAGGACTTGTACAAGTTATGGCAAATGGATGAGAAGAGCTAGTGTACAGGGTTTGTTAGGTTGGGAGGGCATTTAGAGAGTTATCAAAGTGAGGTTACAGTGTTTTAATTTTTTTTAAGTGTAAGAAAATCCTATTAGAGTGGTAGCTGCTTTCAGAAGTTTACCCTTGATACAAAATCATTGTATCTAATTGTTACTTTCAAAATAATAGAATTAGATTTTATAATATTTTAAAAAGCTGCTTTCATAATTACCTATTTTAGAAATGCATCATATAGTGGAAAGGTTATATAATTCATGGGCTATTTGGGCTTTAAATTGTACTTTGTCACTTTATCAGAGGGTGAACTTCCATTTCTGAAATTTCATGAATCTAAGCAGTTATGGTATCTGTAATGGGAAGAAGATAGGAGAAAATAAACACTTAAAGGACAAAGCCAGTCAGGTGGAAATGTAAATACAAAATGGAGGAAGTTCCCAATGACCAGGCTTTTAATAAGTATTCCAAATTCAGAGCTGTTAAGAATTTTGGAAGCACGCTAAGGCTTTGGAGGCAGTGACTTGAATTTGATTCATGTTTCTCTCACTATCCAATTGGGCATGTTACTTAACTTTTTTGTGCCTCAGTTTCCTAAAAAAACAGGTAAAATGCTAAACTCATTAGTTGTTTAAAGGCTATAGGTGAGATAATGTACTTAGAACTTAGTAAGCCCTTAATAGTTATTCTACCTTTAAAAATATTTAATAGTGAATTTTGCAGAGGGAGTCTGAGGCACAAAGAAAAAGGTCTTAACAGTCAGGCAGGCTTTAGTTTAATCATACTTCTCTTTTTTAGTGGCATGGCTTTGGGCTAGGTATTGATCCTCTCTGGGCTTCTTTCCTTTACTTACAAATGGATCTATCCGAACGAAGTATACTAAGTCAGATAAAATATGTTAATTCCCTGGCCCATAGTAGGTCCTCAATAAACCACAGCAGTTATTAATTTTTGATATTTCCTGGGGCACCTGAGTGACTCAGTCCATTATGCGTCCGACTCTTGATTTTGGCTCAGGTCATGATCTCATGGTTGTGAGATTGAGCTCTGTGTCAGGCTTCTTGCTGAGCATAGAACCTGCTTGGGACTCTCTCTCTCTCCCTCTCTCTCTGCCCTTTACCCACTCCTGGTCTCTCTCTCTCTCTCTCTCTCTCTCTCTTTCTCTCTCTTTCTCTCAGATAAATAAACATTAAAAATTTCTCTTTGATATTTCCTGAATAAAAAATATTGTAACAGAATAGCTCCTACTCAATCCTAGTTCAAATGTTTGCCTGTTTTTTAAAAGAACCATCTGACAGATACATACATAGCAGTAAAAAGCTGACATTACCAAATTGCTTTATTGTCTGACACTTTTTTTTATTACATTCCAGTCCCAATAGCTTTGTGACATAAATGTAAATTTCATCTCATCAGCGTTACCTCATTTATTGGAGTTGAAGTTTTCCTTCCCTGGGGTAGATGTCCTTTTCTGCTCTGATTTGCTAGCTCTTCACCAGCGACAGCAGAATTCTCATTACTCAGTCCTGCCAGCAGTGGAAGTGTGTGTAAGTCCTCAGAGTCTAGGGTGTGAATCAGTTGGCATTTTATAGAATTTCACATCTGGTACTTTTTTTTTTTAGCCTGAATATTCTTTCCCTGGCGTAGAAAGAAGGGGTTATGAACAACTTCCTTACCAAGATGAAGCAGGGAGGCTACAAAGAGGAAGATGAAGGTCTTTTGGTAGCACTGTAAATACTCCCTTGAAGGATGAGGCATTTTTCTTTTTTTATAAATAGGTGCTTATAAAGAATGAAAGCAACCATCTGCACTTGTTAATATACGCCTTGGACTTTAATGCCAAAGGAAAAGATTCTACACAGTTCTCTTTGCCACAAATCAATGCATTAGTAACTTTTTCTCCACCTCTTTTATCTCTCAAACAGTGCTGAGACTTCCAGGAAAGTTGTCGAAAAGTAGTGTTCATGATGGTATAATAAAAAGATATCAGATCACAATAGTACGAGGTCTGACACCACTGGAATGCCATCAGGTTTTAAACCAGAGTGCTCTTATGGGCTTCTGGGAGGTGATGAGGCTGATGGCTAAAACAAGAGTTCATTTGTAAAAGGAGAGTGCCATGGCCTTATGCTGATGATTGACTAGTTTGAATAAACACTGTAGCCACTGCTTGTTAATATCAGGTTAGGCTGCTTGGCATCTGGCCCTGCTAACTTACATAGACTTAGTTTTTTCCAAGTGCTTTGTTACAGCATCAAACTCTCTTCCCTTCTCCCCACCAGATAATTGGTGTAAGCATGTAATATGATAATTATTTGAACTTGTACAATTCTTTCTTTTTAAATATTTTTCCATCAAAGACTGATTTAAAGAACCCTGGAGCCTGTCATTTCAGAATGAGTGGTGATTTACTGTGATGCTTGCCTTTGCTGATTATCAGTGCTATTTTTCACCTCCTCGTTGTGTTATTTTGCATTATCATTTTTGGCATTATCTCTGCTTTTGTGAAATTATTTTTTTTTCCTGACAAGTTTTAAATCACTTTCGGCTTAATCTTCTTGTTTAACCTCTTCCTCTTTCTGCCTCTGGTAGGGATGTTTCTTTCCCAAAGATCCATAGCAGTGGATCTTTTGCATTCTGCATTCTTTACAGGTACTTTTTATTAAGCCACAGTGGGACTCTGAGCTGTTTATTTTCTTTTTTAAAACAATTATAGTTTTTGTGATTTGTAGAAGTGTAGGCTTCTCTGACATTCATAGATCCTGTTAACATTTTATGTTCTAGATTTCCTTTGTAAAATATCTGTACAGTCTTGTGTTATATAGGACCTGAGGTAGGTCCTATATCTAACTAATGTAAGCTGGAGAATCTCACGGTCACTAATAATAAACTCCTCTTTCTCAAAATATACATTATTTTCTCCAATCAGCTACAGAGCCAATTGATCTCCTTGAGTGGATGATCTGCTTTATGACTTTTGAAGAAAGTCATAGAAAAGTCAAGAAAAATCACCCTTTTTGATCAACATATATAGCAATTTTTGTAACATAGTAGATTATTAGGTTGCATAAAGTCTCCTGTTATTTATTATGGGAATCAAATTTCTCAAATGCCAATATAATATTCATTCTATTTTATGTGAAATTTGTGATTAAAAAATTTTTTTTAGTGTTTATTTTTGAGACAGAGAGAGAGACAGAGCATGAATGCGGGAGGGTCAGAGAGAGAGGGAGACACAGAATCTGAAGCCGGCTCCAGGCTGTGAGCTGTCAGCACAGAGCTTGATGTGGGGCTCAAACTCACAGACCGTGAGATCTTGACCTGAGCTGAAGTTGGAAGTTCAACTGACTGAGCCAGCCAGGTACCTCTGAAATTTGTGATTGTTAATTACAATCATTGCCTTTTCTCTCTTTCCCTTTTTCCATTTATTTTTAGTCTAACAAGGTATAAGACTGTTATCATCTTTATTGAAATTTAGTGATTTGTACTTTGATTTCTTGTCCTTAATGCTATTCTGGAGCTTTTGACTAACAAAAACATTCTTATTTTTGTTTCTTTATCTCTTAAGTATGAATGGTATTATGCTATAAACCTATAAGTTATTAAAACATATAAAATAGTATATTTAAATGAGGTACTGTATGCAAAGCTCTTAAAATAGTGCCTGACACATAGAAAGTGCTACATTAGAGTTAACTATTAATTTTTAAAGCTATGCACATTTTATTCAAATATCAGAACTCTGTGTAGCTGCATATGCAAAGAAAAATAAACAGAACTCTAGGCAGCATCTTTGGCAATGAGTCATTTTCCTTTGATTTCCCTTTTTTTGAATTATTTTTCAATTCCAGCTACTACTTGCTGACCATATTGAGTGCTATTGTTTTGAGATTTTATACTAAATAGAGACAATTAAAATATTTTGAATAAATGTAGGTACTTGAAATGATAGCCTCTTTTAGCTATAAAAATGATCTAATTCAGGGAAGATTCAAGGATTTTTTTAGGTGCTTTATATTCATAAATCTGTTGATGTTATGCAATGTGGTTCTAAGCCAGAACTAATGAGAAATACCTCTGTCTCCTCCTTACTCTACTTCATTATGCATTATATACTCAGTCTTCACATCAAGGTGCTTTAATTTGTTAGTCATTGTAAAATGCCTCCCTCTTGGCACCCACAGTGTTGATATTTCTGATATACAGCTTTCAAGATGTTGTTTTGAAGACCATTCACGTATTTTTCAAGTTTCATGATTAATTCTAAGAACTTTTAACTCTTTGAAGTTAGTTAAATTATAGGCAGGGTTCTTAGCATCTCTCTTGATTTTAAAGCTTGGCCTTACATTTAGTTTGGGGAGATTTTGAATACCTTCTGTATGCATTCTGTAGTCTCATCATTCCAGAGTATCTGCTTACCAATGTGAGCTGTATTTGCATACACAAATAACCAAGGTTATCAGGATCAGCCCCAGGCAAATTTTGGAACACAGTAATACTCTACTTATTAAAAAATATTCCCAGGTTGGATTTATAGGCAGATTGACCATATGAATGATCACTGATCCTCTCCTATATTAGAGCACTTTATCCTTTAAATTTCTTTTGTCAAAGAAATGGGTTTATCAATGGCAATCATCATAACATGTTGTGATTCAATGTTATCAATACTTACAACATTTGAATGACAAAGATGACATTATTGGGAGGGTACTTCTTGCCTAATGGATTAAGAATGAAATTCTAGGTGCTTGATACGAGAGCTATTTTAGAATGAGGGGACTTTCCGGTCATCTGTCAAATGACAGTTACCATCTTTTGTATCAGGTGGTCCCTAAAGTTATTTTGTAGAGAAAGTATTTTATATTTTGTTGTCAGATATTTCCATTTGGACTATTTATAAAGGGAAAACTAATTATAAAGGAATAGCAAATGCCATAGTGTCTTTTGAGGCCTGTTGATGCTCAGGGCTTCCATTCTGCATTCTGTCTACATTAGATTCTCTTCCAAATGTGGCATCCCCTGCTCATCATGACTTTGCACTCCTGAAAACCTAGGTTCTTAGCCTACTTTCTCACTCATCATCTCTGAGTAAGACACACCTAACTTGTGTGGTCCTTCTCCCTTCAGGTCATGGCTCTTATTTAGGACTTATTACTAGGTTAATTTATTATTTAGCATAGTGCTAATGCATATAAAATATGCATAAGTAATTGTATTTTGCTTGATTAATTGCTCCTTTAGGGGTACTAGCATCCAATAAAGGACTACTAAAAAGGTTAGGCTTTAATCCAAAGAAATGAATTTATAATGGTGGAACTGCTTAGACCAATAGAGGTGTATTTAGAAATGAGGACTTTCCAACGCTGTTCCATTCACACTTTGTAGGAAATTTCTTGTGCTACTTATGAGACTACTCCATTGGAGTGATGGTAGGAAAGAGGCAAAGTCAGAGAGCAAGGCCATCTGGAATCCTGAAAGTAAGAATATGTTTGCTAATTAAGCAAAACCATAGAGGGTCATGGGAATTAGAAACGAGGAAGCTGGAACATAGAGTAGTATAAAAATAGTAATGAAATAGGGAGCAGGCAGCAATCTCAGGGATCTATCTATCTATCTATCTATATATATATATATATTTTATAGATATATAATATATATAAATATTATTTAAGTACTTTCATATACACATTATCGTAGTATAATCTTTTCACTCTTTATGATAGGATTATTATTCACTTTGTAAAGTGATCCAAGGCTCTGAAGTAAATGATTTGCTCAAGGTCTTGTTGGCTTGCTGAGAAGCCAGTGAGCCAAGACTGTGTCCAGATCTTCCTAAATGCTTTTTTGTTGTTGTTTATTTTTGTATAATACAACTTTAGGGTCAAGGTTGGGATTTGAAGTTTTAAATTTATTATCAGAGTCCTAAAGTTGATAAAAAAGGTGTTGTAAAGATCTGTCATCAATATTTATGGATAAAAACACAGGAAGACAACCAAGAGCCACACTAAAAGACTGAATATATTAGGTTTTGCTCTGGTATATGTAGGTTCTGTAGAATGGGGACTTGGGTTATAATAGTATTAAGTGGCTAAAAACTAAAAAGAAATGTGAACATTTGTAAGTATTTTTGAAGAGTATTGTTAGAGAATATTTGAACATTTCTGGTACAAAAACAATATTTGGCCTAAAACAAAGCATATTTGTGTTACATACTGAATGAAATGAATGCTTAAATGTTTCTTTACAAAAAAGTGACTGAGTTTTAAAATCTATGCAACAGTTACGGTTTTGATTTTCATGGGACAGGATATCATAAACTGGATATCACTGAAGTTTAAAAAAAATTACAGGCTAAAGAAAGTGCCATAAAATATTGCTAGATATTCACTTTTGGAAAACTATATATGGTTACTTTAAGAAAATTTGGATATTATGAAAAATATGTTCAGAAATAATCATTGTTGAAATGAGTGATGAAACACAGATTTTTGAAGATGATTGCATTTGTGGAGGGAGCAAGGGAAGGACTTATCCTTCTTAATCTCTACAGCTCAGTTGCCCAATGATTGTCTGACACACAGTAGGCCCTCAATAAATGGTGAGAGAATGGATGACTTCATGAATTCTTGAGCATTTGGGTTGGTTTTGTTAATCTTTGTGATTTAAATAGAGTCTAATGGTTATTACTTTTCAGATCCTCAAAGTCATAACTGAAGACTTCTTGTTATCTCTTTCAGAAGAGCTTTCAGATATATTCACGGAAATCTGCATACAACCTTAATTCTATCTTCTATTTTAAATTTCAGTATCGTGTTCATTATTGCTTTTAACTAGAGAACAAATTCAGTTTTCCTTATCCAAATAGTCCGACAAAACAAGACAAGCAAAAAAAAAAAGTGCTTAAAAAGATAGAGGACTTAATGAATGATTAAGTGACAAAATTATGAGAAAGAAAACCATGCATAAGACACTAGTCCACCCATTGTTTAAGACAACCCATGCTTGTATTTGGTGGATCCGAGGCAGTGCTAGAGCATCCTTATCAAATATGAAACCTCCCTGAGGAGAACATCGCTATGAATATAAAACAAACAAAAGCCAAGAGATGTAAGCTATCTCCCTATAATATTTCACGCTTTCTATGTAATAAGGCATTCATGTAAGAACATAATTAGAAACAAAAGTACTGCCCAGGTCTAATGTGAGAAAATTAATGTGTCAATGAGAACATTAGCTTTTGCCTTGTCTGGTTTAAATTGGAATTTGTGCTTTTAACATTGCACTCTACGAGCCTTTATACACTTTATTCTCTTGATTATTTTTTGAGTTAAAAAATCTCAAATCCCATCTTTAACTCCCCAATAACCTGCTTGCTTTTAAAACAACAGGTTCAGAATTATAGCTATGCAATTATCACTCACACATTGGTTTTAAAAAGCCCAGCTGTGTAAGCATCACATGATGATTCTAGAAAATATTTAGATCACTATTGTTTGATACTGTTTTATAGTTATGAAATGATTAACCTCTATCAGAATTCTAAAATTGTAAATATGTTTATAGTGGAAAGTGGTGAAGTATCTGACTCATAAGTAAGTGCTTATGTAATCATAAAATATTAGCAAGGATGCTTTTTTTTCATTTAAAGGAAGACATAATAAACAGAATTTGCATTTTGCCATTATAAATGGTTATTTAACCAAACACTTCTTTTAAACTCTTAAACATTTATGTTAATTTTGTTATTTCATTAAAAAATACTGCTAGGTATTTTAAATGTCCATAATGTTGCAGTTCAGCTGTTTTCCTCCCTGTTGCTTTGTTACCTCCCTTATTTTGATCCTAAACTATTTTAATTAAAGCTTAGATTGGATATTTTATATTGTATTCTCTTTCTCCTTCCTGATGGGAAATAGATGACTAATATCACTTGGAAACTTTTCAAACCAATGTTAAATTCCCAGATAGTTAACCCTAAGAGAATTGCTAGAGTATCCTATCTTATGTCATTTAACTGAATGTGGGGGTAACAAGGTTTTGGAGCAAAAAAAAAATCATCCTTACGGATCTGAATCTTTCATCCAGATAAACATCCATAATGAATAAATATGTGAATAATGGAATTTATGTGTCCCATTAGTTTCTCCAAAAAGAGGCATAAAGCAACATGATTTTTTATGGTTTATATGTAGAGTTAATTTAGTAATAAAATAAATTTAACGTCCTAATACCTTTAGATGTTAAAATGGATCAAAAGAAGCCATTTGGTAAGACAATGAGGTGATTAGGTAAACAATTTAGAGTGAAGCATAATCGTGGTATAAAACCAAGATGACAAGACATTGCTTCTGTAGTATCAAGAATGTGTTTCCTAGTTTAGTGAACAATCAATGTGGTCATAAAAAATGTACTCCGAATTGCAGAAAGAGAGTCAAAGGACAGGAAAGGTGGTGGCAAATAATGTTTTTCCTAACGGTTTATGTGGCTGAAATCTTTAAGATTCAAAGGTCTTAGTGTAGTCTAGCTCAGTTCACTGATAGAGAAGAGAATGAAATGTAACAATTATGAGAATTTCAGAGGAGAAAAAACATAATTTTCTGCTGCTATTCTTGTCTCTCTTATCCATTATATCTACTAATGCCTATATAATATTTTGTATTTAAATTATTATTTCTCTGGTGCTTGTTTTTAGTCATAGGAATTTACTAAGCAGAATTTCATGCCATACTGAAAAAAATTAGATGTGTTTTTTTGCTACTTGATAGCTGTATTACACTGAACAAGCCATTTATTCTTTATTTGCATATACAATGAGTATAATATAGTGGGATCGAATTGAAATTGTATAGAAAATGAAAGCACTGTGAACATCTAGGACGTTTTCCATTCTCATTGGAAGGCTACAGTGGCTAAGCACTTGGGCTCTGGTGCCAGAGTATTTGATCTAAATCTCACTTCCACAACTAACTAGTTTTTTGACTTTAGACAGTTACTTAACATTGTCTGTAAAATAGGGCTAACAATATGGTCTGTAGAGTTACTAGGATTAAAACATTTAATATATATAGGATGAGTATAACAGTCTTGACACATAGTTATCATTATATAATAGAGTGTATTAGCCTATGTGCTTATATAATACATGGAAGAAACATAGGATAGTTGGGATTTTAGGCTGTGTAATTTTCTTTCTCAATACTATTTCATTAAGACATAATGAGAGAATTTTGGAGTTATAATAGATTTTAGAAATTATCGTAATTTTATACCATAGGAATAACCATGCAAAAATTTGTTATTTTAGAGTGATACTTCAAAATTTAGACATTTCATTTGATATATTAGAAAAATGAGTTTGAGAGATGTGTTAGAATAGCATTGCATTGTACTCAGAGCATCAGTTTAGATCAGAAATATCTAAGTTTCAGTGCCAACTATTGTAGCTGTCCTGTGATCTTGGATGAGTTACAACCTTTCTGTGTTTCTGTTCTTATTATCTGTAAGAATGGTGATAAGGAAGGGGAAGGGAAAACACCTGGAACACTGCTATCCATATAATAGATGTTTAATACATGTTGGTTTTTATTCATTTCTCCCTCTTGTCCCTTCTTCGTCTGAGTGGCTTTTCTTAGATACTATAACTTGTTAGTACCTCTCACTAATTTATGTCATTATGTATTTTGAACTAAATCTAAACTGAAATTGAGGCCCACTTTGGGACATTTTCTTTATGAACTCAACTTTGTACTTCTTTTTCCTTCCTTCCTTCCTTCCTTCCTTCCTTCCTTCCTTCCTTCCTTCCTTCCTTCCTTCCTTCCTCCCTCCCTCCCTCCCTCCCTCCCTCCCTCCCTCCCTCTTGCTTTCTTTCTTCTAGTATTCTTCATACCAAAGGTAGCAAGATGGTAAATCCTGAAAAGGACAACACAGGAGCTTGTAAAGATTTAAGAATATAACTGAAAATATATGTCTCCTCTGATTCAGTCCTGGTATGCTGGATCCTGAATCTGACTGATTAGGACTAAACTGTGGATGTTTGAGTAGCCCTCATATTGCATCACTTTCTATCCTTCTTATGTTGGCCCAGGTATAGAACCAGAATTCTTTCTTGCTTTGTTCTGCCATCAAGGTTTGTCTGCATCTCCATCATCATCACCATCATCACCATCATCACCATCATCACCATCATCATCATCACCATCATAACCATCATCATCATCATCATCATCATCATCCATCATTGTTTTTCATTTGTGATTTTCTTTGGTATTGCTCTGTTAGAGAAAACACTGCAAGGAACATTGATGAATTCCTATGGTACTAAAATTCCTGTTACCTCCTATGACTCTGCATTCCCTATTCCCAAGAGCTGAGTTTCTTGATGGCTGCCATTGTAGAGGTTTGCCTTTCCCAAGACTTAATCATAAGACAGGCAGAAGAAGAGTGAGAGTGAGAAAGGGGGAGGAAGCATATTGTTTGTTATTCTTACCCCTCCTCCAAATTCTATTCTTCACACTGTTTAGACTATGGATTAACCCCTTGTTTCTCCACTTCCTCTCCACATTTTTTTTGGTGTCTTTTTTATCTGGTATAGGAACACTGACTCTTTCAAACCCCAGATAGCAGGTGAGCTTCTAATTTCCCACATGTTAAATACCATCCTTTTCCCTTGGGGATTGATTCTGTTTGTCAAAAATCCAGGCCATTGGTGAAGGACATGGAATGATTTTCTGACACAGAACCTTACCCCATTTATATTTAAATGAACACTGCTGGCCACTCTCCCCCCCCCACCCCCACCCCCCTTGCTAGTCTCCAAATCTGGTATTCTTTACTGTTGGGACCTGGCCATCTGATTGTATGTTCTAAAAGACACTCTATTTGTAATTTATACTGAAATGAATTTTTGTTGACAAGTATTATCTGGCCTATTTAGATGCTTTAAACCAGTAGTTTTCCAAACCGTGTCTCCCTTGATCTTGGCTTCCTCTTTCTCCACACTGGTTCTGAGTTTCCAAAGTATTAGCATACTTCAAGCCCGAGACTCACTGATTATGACAGGCTGACCCATTCACTACTCTTTCTGATGACATACTGATGTTTATATCTTTGTATTTTTAGCTACTGTATTAAATATAATTCACATACCATAACATTTACCCACTTAAAGTGTACAGAGTTGTGCAATGATCAGTACGTCTAACTTTAGAACATATTCATCATTCCTAGAAGGAGCCCTGTACCCATTAGCAGTTGCTCCCCTCACTCCCCTGCCCTAGGCAACCACTAATGTACTTTCTGTCCCTATAGTTTTGCATTTTCTGGACATTTCATATAAATGAACTCATACAAGGTAGTCTTTTGTGACTGGCCTCTTTGATTTAGCATAAACTTTCCAAGATTCAGCCATGTTGTAGAATGTATCAATACTTCATTTTCACTACCAAACAATATTTCATTGTGTAGATGTACTCCATTTTATTTGTCCATTCATAAAATGATGGACATTGGGTTGTTTTCAATTCTTGACTATCATGAATAATGCTGCTATGAACATTCATGTATAAATATTTATGTGAACACATATTTCCATTTTTTTTTTTTTGAGTATGTACTGAGGAAAGAGATTGCTGGGTCATATGGTAATTATATGACTAACACTTTGAGTAACTGCCAGGCTATTTTCCAAAGTGGCTGTACCATTTTATAATGCTATTAGAAATATGTGAAAGTTCTGCTTTCTCTTCATCCTTGTCAACACTTGTTATTGTCTGTTTTTTTTATCATAAGCATCCTAGTAGGTAATGTATTATCTCATTATGGTTCTTTTGCATTTCCCTAATGGTTAATGATGGTAAACATTTTTCATATGCTTGTTGGCCATCAGTTCATCATCTATAGAGAAATGTCTATTCAGATCCTTTGCCCACTTAAAAATTTTTTTAAATGTTTATTTATTTTTGGAAGAGAGGGAGAGAGGGAGGGAGGGTGGGGAGAGAGAGAGAGAGAGAGACCTGAGCTGAAGTCAGATGCCCAACCAATTGAGCAACGCAGGTGACCCCCTTTGCCCACTTTTAAAATGAATTATGTTTTTACTGTTGATTTTTTATAGTTCTTTGTATATTATAGATGCAAAACCCTGATTACATATATGATTTGCAAAAATTTTCTACTTTCTGTGTGTTGTGCTTTCGCTTTTTTGTGGTATCCTTTGATGCAAAAAAGTTTTTAGTTTTGATGAAATGTAACTTATATATTTTTTGCTCTTATTGTTTGTGCTTTTTTTTGTCATATCTAAGCAACCACTGTCTAACCCAAGGTCATGAGGATATACTTCTATGTTTTCTTTTAAGAGTTTTATAATTTTAGCTTTTACAATAGGGTTCGCAATGCACTTTGAGTTAATTTTTGTGTATGGTATGAAGTAGAAGTCCAGCTTCCTTCTTTTGCATATAAATATCTAGTTGTTCCAGCACTATTTGTTATAAAGATTATTCTTTCTCTATGGAGTTGTCTTGATGCCCTTGTTGAAAATGAATTAACTATAAATGTATGGGTCTATCTTTGGACTCTCAATTCTGTTCCTGATCTGTAAGACTATACTAATGCCAGTAACACATTTTCTTGTAGCTTTTTGGTAAATTTTTGAAATTGGAAAATGTGAATCTTTCAACTGTAAATTTTTCAAAAACAATTAATTGTTTTGGTTTGTTGGGTCCCTTGCGTTTTCATATGAATTTTAAGTTCATCTTATCAATCTCCAGAAAAACATGGCTGGCATTTTGATAGGAATTGCACTGAATTTATAGTTGAATTTGGAGGAATATTGCCATCATAATAATATTAAGTCTTCCAGTCTATGACATGGAAAGTCTTTCCTTTTATGTAAGTCTTCTCTAATTTCTTTTAATGATGTTTTGTTATTTTCAGTGTAGAACTCTTGCACTTCTTTTGTTAAATTCATTACTTAGTATTTTACTTTTTGATGCTATAAATAGAATTGTTTCCTTAATTTTATATTCAGATCACTCATTGTAAGTGTGTGTGTGTGTGTGTGTGTGTGTGTGTGTGTATCATTTTGTACATTTATAGTATATCTTGCAACCTTGCTGATCTTGTTTATTAGTTTTAATAGCTTTTGTGTGTTTGTGTGTGTATGAATTCTTTAAGATTTTCAGTATACCAAATCATGTTATCTTCAGATAGGGATAGTTTTACATCTTAATCTCCAATCTGGATGCCTTTTATTTATTTGTCTTTCTTAAATTATCTGATTAGAAATTCTAGTACAATATTAGATAGAAATGAAAAAGGATGTTTTTGTCTTGTTCCTGATAATAGAGAGAAAGCCTTTAGTCTTTCACCATTAAGTATGATCTTAGCTGTGGAATTTTCATAGATTCCTTTTTTCAGATTGAAGAATGTTTTTGTCTTTTTTGACTGAAATTGAATGTTCTGAGTAGGTATTCCTTACAAAGTCAACAGTTAATGAAAATGGGAATGTAGTTTCAACCCACATTGGGGTAGTAGGAGCTAGAGAACCTGAGGAGCATAGCTGGACAATTAGACCAAGGGTGATATACTGTCATTTTCTTTGTGTGCTGTGCTTTTAAAAGAGGTGATATTGGGGAGAATTAGACCTTCCTAGTAACAGAATTTTTCCCCATACTTAATATAGAAACAGTCCTACTCTTAGTAACTTATCTTTTAGTCATCCATGTCATGAATTTGGGTAATGCTCAAGATTTATTGTGAACTATAGTAACTGCAAATCATTTATGTGGCAATTGTTTATCTCGGACTCGAATGACCATTGTTATATATTTATAAGATATTTAGTGATGTTTAACATCAAAGGTAGCCTTATGCTTCATTTTGACTATGGAAGCCTTTGTGATATATTTAGTCATGAAATCATCTTGTAGGCAGTAAAGAAACCAAGGGGTTCTTCCTGACTCTGGTATACTATATGGGATGCATTTCTGAATGGTTTATTTGTGCATTAGAGGAAAACACCAACCTTCTGGGGGTTGTTCACATTCCAGCATCTTGCATCTGTTGTATTTATGACAGAAACAAGGCAGAAAAAAAGTGTATTTAGTCATCTGCTGATTCCATTTGGTGCTAAACACATACTTTTCTCTAGAGTGCAAGAATACTAATTTATTTTATGTAGTAGGGTGGATTGTAGCCATTCCTAGAGACATGAGTATTTAAATTGGCAAAAGCTACACAGTGAATACTCTGCATGTAGATGATCCATGTTCAGCATATGGCATTAGTAAGGCAAAATATTTGTTAACTAGGGATCTGGATTTTAAATACCAGTTACTTTCTAATAGGCAGGCATACACAGTTGACCTTTCAACTACAGCTATTAGTTTTGAGTTCAGAAGCTTTCTATATGCCTTCTGGTAAGCATGAAATATGATCCAAGTAAAACTCACTAGTAAATCGCATGATATATAGGTGAACCTGTTCTAAAATCTGTTTCTGGAATGAGAGATAAAAGGGAGCAGGAAGTTTCATGCTATCTGTTTCTGTGCCCTTTATCTATTTTCTCAGGTATAACTAGACAGTTTTCTGCTATTTTATCCCTGTGTAACAGGATAATTTTTTATATGTGTGATCTGTAGTAAGATGTTAAAATTGTTAATTGCAAATTTTTATTTTGAGTTAATTATCATTAATTAATTAAATATTATCAAGTATCTTTCATGTCACTTCAAGGGGCTTATACTCCATTGGAGAAGATGGAAAACAAACATGATAAATAACTATAGTATAAGGTATATTAGTGATAAATAGTAAGAAGAAGATAAAGCAGGGAGAGAGGATATGGCATATCAAGAGTGAAATTGTTGGTTGAACTTTTAGGTAGGGTGACAAGAGGAGATCTCACTCAAAATTTTATTTTTGAGTAAAGACTCAAAGGAAGTGAGAGACTGATCCAGACATGGATCTAGAAGAGTGTCCCAGCAACAGGCTGGCCTGACATAGAGACGTGCCTGTCTTTTTAGAGAAACAGCAAGAAGGTCCATGTGGCTGGATCACAGTGAGCAAGGAGAGTTGTAGGGATGAGGTTGGAGATATATGCTGGATGGTTTGAGCAAAACACTGACATGATAACTTTCTAGAGGCAATAAGAGGTCAAATTCTGGTGACAGGATTTACTGACAGACTAGATGTGAGATAGAGAAGAAAAGTAGAGAATTAGAGGATCATGACAAGGTTTTTGGCCTGGACAAATGGAAGAACTGATGTTTACTAAACTAGTGAAGATTGGGAGTAGTGGATTGAGAGGCTCAGGTTTTGATATGTGGATCAGGAGCTTGGGTTTTGATACGTTACGTTTGAGATGCCAAGTGACTTTAATGTCATATTTTTTGGTTCTCTTTTACCTGGAGCATTTTCAAGATGCTCATCTGCCTGTCTGTGAAGCATTTCTTAACCTAGCCATGCCTTTCCTTACAATTCCTATGGTATCCCAATCTATTCCACTAGTTTTAACCCATTTGATGTAACATATTATTATTTAACAATTTCCAGAGAGCAGAGGTTCAGAGTGGGTGCTTATTTTTACATTGTATTTGTATTTCTTCATAGCTTAGTTTAGTTCCACTGTGTAAATAATCAGTATCTCAGAATACTCAACATTTAACAATATTATTAACCTAAGTTATTTCTTTTTCCTTAGTCAGATGGATCTGATTATTGGTTAACATAGGAACACTAATTTAACCTTCTGAAAAACATGTCCAATACAGGACATCTTTACCTGAATTCTGCTTAATGTCTTGCTTCCTGCTGTGGAATATGTTTAGAAATCAGGTATTTTCCAAAACAGCCTGACATATATAGCAGGTAATATAAATGGTATTGAATATAAGTGGTAAAAAAAAAGAACTGGTATCACCAGCTTTTTAGTAGAGGACTAGGCCAGAACACTTTGAAGAATAATTCATAGGTAAATCTAGTTAGCCTAATTGGAAATACAATTAAAGAAGAACATTTTCATTCTAGGATGAACATATCTTAGCTTTTTGTAGTTATGATTTCCTTTTCCAAAAGTAGAATTATTATCTGATGGAAAAGTAAATTATTTCATGGCAGTAACCCTCAAAGCTTTCTGGTGTCTTTAAAGTCGTGAGAGGTGTCCTTAATTCATTGGTCATTTTGTGCCAGCTCCTATTTGAGGCCCAGTGGGTGGAAGAATTAAGACATAGTTTTGACCCCAATAGGAACTCATAATTTGGTGAGAAACACAGATTTGTCAATGAATAACTATATCAAATGGTAATTGTTTAATATATACTAGATTAGTGCCATGTAAGCACTATTGGAGCACATGAGTACCTCTGTGGGTGACAGAACATGAGAATCCAAGATGTCTTGAGGGAAGAATAAACATTTACCTGGTGATGTGGGGGGAGACTGGCATATAGCTCAAGGCACTTGCAGAACCTCCTGTGAGTCTGTATGGCTAGAGAAAAGGGTGCCTGTGAGAGAAGTGGTAGGAAATGAGACTAGAGACAGAAACTGGAGCCAGATCAAGCTTGTCTATAATAAAACATATGAGTTTTATTATGTGTGGATTAACAGTCTCTTGAAAAATTTAAATTGAGGATTGATCATATTTGAATTTGGGAGGGACTCCTCTGATGATATTATAGAGAAAAGGTTGTATTAGTCAAAAAGTTGTGTCTCTAATTTGCTCTTTCCTCTTTGTATTCACAACCACTTCCTTAGTTTAATCCCTAATCATTTCTCCTCTAGGTTAGTACTAGTAGTGAGGACAAAAAAGGGTGCATATTGGGCAAATATTTACTGAATAGAATAACAAAACTTCCCTAATACTGGGGATAAGGGAATGGAAGAGTCAATGATATGCCTCAGATTTCTGGTTAGTTGCATATTGGGGCCAGCGAGTCTGAGAATGTTGGAGGAGAAACATATTTGTGGGGGGAAATGTAAGAAAGGCAATAGGTTCAATTTCAGATGTGTTTGACTCAACTTGAGTTATGAACCTGGAGATCAGAAGAGATGTAAATACTATCAAATGTCAGCTTAAATTTAGTATTCACTGTCATCTAAGAAAGGGGAGAAACATTTTAGGGATGAATATGGCTAATAGTTTGCTGTACAGAGGTCAGAAGTAAATGCTGGAAAAATGTTTGACATTAAATAATTTAACTTCATAATACCCTTTAAGGTAGGAATTATTATTCCAATTTTGTAGCTGAAGTAAGTTTAATTATTCTACTCAAAATCTCCTGCTTTTGGAGTGTGTGTGTGTGTGTGTGTGTGTGTGTGTGTGTGTGTTGGAATTTTAACCCCAAAGCTCATTCTATTAAGATGAGACAGACCTCCTGCCCTGGAGTTGCTTAGCATCCACCTCACTTTGCTTATTGTAGGCTCCTCAGGCCCAGGGACATGCATTATCTCATTACAATCTTTTTCAAGGTCGTATGGTATGAATATAAAACATGGAGCCTGCACTCATAAGGCTGACACAAACATCTGTGCTGGCATTTTGGAGCAGAGGTCAGGGATTCTTTTTGTTTGGCCAATTTGGATTTGAATGTTTTTAAATGGAGCAGATATTATACAGTGTATGAGTACCACACCACTCTTTATGGACTTACATTTGGCCTATTCATGCTTCCTGCTTAGAATAAACATCTGAGCTTATAACCTTAGAGACATCTGAGTTTGTAGCCTTATCTCTAGCCTTAGCTTTAAAGTCACATCTTAAAGCATGGTGTTTTCAAACTTGTTGATTTAACTAAAAGCCAAACAATTTTATCCCCCTTTGGGAAAATCAACCATTAAGCTATCATTACTAAGGTGCTATATTTAGAATATTTCCTTTATCAAAGGTAGATTGAAATAGGTAAGATGATAGCTTCACTATTTCCCCATTGTCACTGACTTATATTTTTGAGCAATATAATGATCTATGGATCACACTTTAATTTCTATTGTTATAGTTGTGGCCTCAAATTTTTTTAAATCAGTCTTGTACTGAAACTGAATTAAGGAATGTGTTTCTAATCTGAGTTGTATTACATATTAAAATTATTCATCAGGAAGATATCCTGAAATATGTATTCTCTGTTGGGCTACTGCAGAACTGTATGGTTGTAGGAAAGTCTTTCGACAGACATTGGGAGCAAATGATGAAACTACTAACAGCAAATAAAAATAGTGTTGGGTAGAAAGAGTGTTAATACAGGAGCCAATTCTGGATCCTGTTCATAACTGGGGTATTAAATGAAAAATGACTAGAGAGTTTTTGAGTGTAGGAAGCATTATAGCTGTTTAGTAAATGATAGCTTTTTCAAAAATTTTTTATGTTTATTTACTTATTTTTTGAGAGAGAGAGCAAGCCAGGGAGGGGCAAAGAGAGAGAGGGAGAGAAAAATCCCAAGAAGACTGTGCTGTCAGCGCACAGCCCAATGTGGAGCTTGAACCCACGAACTGTGAGATCATGACCTGAGCCCAAATCAAGAGTTGGACACTTAACCAACTGAGCTTCCCAGGTGCCCCAGTAAATGATAGCTTTCGTAAAAACAATCATCACCACCACTTTTTATGAATCTTATGTGCCTTTGGACCAATGTCCTTTTTCTTTTTTAACATTTAGGGATAATGACACTTTTCTCCTCATGGAAATCTTCATGAAAGGATGACTGGAGGCATATTAAACAGGATAAACCACTACATGGATGTAAGGGATTATTAATTAGAAATTTGGATCGACACCCCTGGGCTTGGATTCCATTTGTACTAAGTTACAGTATTTGCTTTCTGAGATGCACCAGAATGTTTGGTAAATGATGGTCTATTTCTCACAAGTTAGTCACGGAAGCTTAAATAGGAAGAAATTGTAAGGAAAATGAAATTTTTGATCTTTGACTAGGTGTTAAAATCTAACTTAACTCTCATAGATTTTAATTAATCTGTATTTTAGAGTAAAATTTTTCTGACTTATAGATGTTTGAATCTTATTAGTGATGAAATATATACACAAATGGAAGGAAAGCATGAAGCACAACTTAATTTTGTTTAAGTAGATCATTATTTTTCTTCTTTCCTGTTTACTTCTTTTACTTTAATCATATAGTAGATGACTTCAGAAAAAATTTATTTTGGGATATAAATTTGAGGCAAATAGTGATGTAATATATAGTATATTTGTTTCAGATAGAAAACAAAACATAGTGCATTTCTGAACTTTATATATACATTTTCTTGATGGGCACTGTAGCCTGCATTAGAGTTAATTAATAATGTTTTCCTAGGAGGAGGTATCTTTGGAGTTATTAATATTCACTTTTGTATATTTTTTCTACCCAAGAAGATATGCATTAATGGCCCAGAATGCATACCGTGATAGATATCCTAATACTACTATTACATGGTTTCTCAGTTTTCTATTTGAATTTGAAGAATTCTTTTATTTTTTCCTTTTGTGTATTTGTCTTAGTAATATGAAATGGAAAATGAGAAATAAGATTAGAAAAGCAGTAATGGTTTCTTTCTGTTGCTTAATAATGTTTTTATTGTAAAATCTTGCATTTTCTTAATCCATTTTTTTCTCAAAACTTTCTTATTATGTCTGTAGTCTACACTTTTTTTTTCCATTTTATATCCCTTAATTCAGTTAAGGCTAAATATTCCACTTCCTAATTTATGTTGGAGAAAAACATATAAATTAGCAGGTGTTTGCACTATTTTGTTTTCTGATAGAACATGAAGCTGCCTAGTGACCGGTGAAGCAGTTAGCAGGCAGCATCTTGGCAGAGGGAAGACTAGGGATAGAAGCCAACCAAGAATGGAATCCAAATAGCAAAGTATTCATGGGCTTTTCTGCTGTACATCTTAGTCTTAAGATAACAAAAAATGTTCTTCATAAGCCTTCCCTCCCCTACCAGAGTGATTTTGTCAGCTTCAGAAACTTCATTTAAACACCTGGAAGAGAAACTTGATAATTTGCATATAGTTCCGCTTTGTTGAGCAGAGTGCCTGGTGAGCTATTCCACTTGGGCAGGGATGTAACTTAGTTAAAGAAGTGTTCTCTGATCTTCTGAAATGAAAGTTCAAAGGTGCATGGAATCAATTGCTATGAAAATCCTTTGGCTTTGCCCTTCCAATGGCCAGGATATGGAACGTTTCTTTTCTTATTTTTATTTTTTTAAAGCTTTAGATTTTTTTTCTTTTTCAATAAAAGCCCTCAAAGTGGGTAGAAGATATTTGCCAATGAAATGCATATCCAGTATTTTCATCCTTCCCCAAATATCGTGGGAAATGCAATGCCAAGCCAAGACCATAGCTTATTCATACCAGTGTCCTTTGCTCAGAGAAGTCACAAACTGAATATTTGTTTGGCTTTACTAATATTGCTGTTTTGCTTGATTTTATAGAAATGTTTTAATTGAAGTATGAGATACATACAGAAATATGCATATGTTTTAAGCATACAGCTCAATGAATTTTGCAAAGGTAAACACACCCATATAATCAGAACCCAGAACAAGAAACAGAAAATTACCAGAATCTGAAAGGATCCCTATGCCCTTTCCAATCTCTAATTACCTTTCAAAGCTGAGATTTCTGATTTCTAAGACCATAGATTAGTTTAGCCTGAGTTTGAATTTTATATAGATGGAATCAAATAACAGGTACTCTTTTGTGTCTCATGTTTTTTGTTCCATATTTCATAATGTTGCATGTAGTTGTATTTTGTTCATTCCCATTACTTGAGTTGTTGCCAGTTTGGGGCTACTTAGAAGAGTGCATCTATGAACACTTTTACACATTTCTTTTAAAGAACATATGAATATACTTGCATATGTGTTTTGTCTCCTGGGAGTGGAGTAGCTGGGTGATGAGGTGTATATATGCTCAGTTTTATAGGTAAAGTTTTCAAAGTAGTTGTACCAATGGCTTCACTAAAATTTAATGTAAAGATAAATATTTTAATTTTATTCTTTAGCTTCCTGTGACATTGTCATACACTAGTTTCTTTAAACTCTCTGTATTATATATATTTGCCACAAAACTGATTTCTTGGAGTAATTATATATACAGTTTCTTAACCCTTCTGGCCTTAACTTCCTATTATTTATTTCTCACTCATTTGTCCATTTGTTTCTTCAAAGAATGTGTTAAGCTCATAATATGTGCCATGTACTAATAGATAATGAGAATATAAAATAATTAAACTATAATGCTTGCATTCAAGGGAATTATAATGAAGTGGAGGAGACAGCAATATGAACAGATATATTTTTAATTTATTTCACTCAAATCTAAAAAGCTACTTCCTCCATCTATTGTTTCTAGATTTAGTAAAGAATTCCATTAACAACTTGTCAAATTCATTCATGATTTCTGGATTTTTTAAAATCATGTGTCTTCCAATATAAACTTTTTTTTTCAAAGTGAACAGATCCCATATTTTTAACATCTTGGTGCAGGAGTCATTCTGTCTTTTCAAATTGCTTTAAAAAGCTACTGTAATTTTTTTTCTTAAAGTATGATGACTATAATTATCCACAGTAATTCAGGTTTTAAGCTTTATGTGTTTTTGTGTTTTTGTTTGTTTTCCTTTTCTCCCCTTCCCTCTCCTCTCCTCCCCTCCCTCCCTCCCTTCTTTCTTTTCCTTTTCTTTCTTTCTTTCTTTCTTTCTTTCTTTCTTTCTTTCTTTCTTTCTTTCTTTCTTTCTTTCTTTCTTTCTTTCTTTCTTTCTTTCTCTTTCATTATTTTCTGGTATCTTTCTTGGTGATTTGCAATATATATTTGGCCTTTTGGGCTAGCACATATAATTACCAGCTTTACTTTCTCAGGAAACAATTTATGATCACTCCCAGGTTCTCCTTATTGTAACATTAATCCTGGGCAAAGACCCTATAACCTTTGCACTCATGGCTTTACCTCCCAATTATGATCTGGTGATTCATAGGTCTCTATTTCTAGCCCAGACTCTCAGAATTCTAGATCCATGTATAGTATATTTTCATTTGGATATTATTCTGGCATCTCATATTTGGCAGATGATGAAATGTACTTCACCTCTATTTTCCAAACATATTATTTATTCTGTGTTCCCCTATCTTGGTAAATGCATCACACTGTGTATACAACTGCTGTAAATTTTTCTAGACACTTCTAAATATCTCCTCTCTACTTCCCCATATAAATATCACAAATCTTACCATTTTTACCTTCTAAATATTTTTGGATCCATTCTACTACAGACTAGAAATAGTATTCAGTGTTCAGGCACTCGTTGTCTCTTGCCTGGATTATTGTTTAGTTTCCTGACTGCAATTACATTTTCTCTAATCATCTAAAAGGTCACTGCTAGAGTAATCTTTGAAAATACACACCTGAGCTGCTTACTCTTGCAGTTCTTTCGCATGGCGTGTGAGGTATCAGCCACTCACCTTTCTAGCTGGATTCATCACCATTCCTGCTCAGGTTTCCTGTACTTGTCATGCCACCTGCATGGCCTGCATGCTCCTTGCTCTCTCACTTGTCAGGCCTTTGCACATGCTGTTTTCTTTGCTTATTGTTCTGTTCTGCACAAGGATAACTTCTACTCACTGTTTAAGAGTTACCTTTGATAAATTTTCTTCAATCCCCTCAAGCCAAGGGACTTTCCTCTATTATATGAATAATTCTGTAGCTCTCATATAAATTTGTCTCCCCTTCTGATCTAGAAGTTCTTTATCTTTGTATTCTTAGCAGCGCACTGTCTGATACATAGAAGGGCTCAACAGTATTTATTGAATGAATGGTTGAATTAATTAACTGATAGCTTAGAGTCTCCATTTTTTATACTTTGTGATCTTTAAAATCCCTAAATATATTTTGTTCTCTTGCCAGGGTTAAAACTCATATGTTGCCTCTCTACCCACTTGCACAGACTTGTAAGGTCTTTTTTAATCCCATCTGTGTGTTTCTGCATCAGCTGGAAGCATTTAATGTCTCCTAAACTTGGAAATCTCATGTGAGCTTTTTCTTCTGGAGCATTTAAAAAAAGATATTAAAAAAGTATCAATTCCTAGGAAGATGAATTCTTTATATTTCTCTGTCCAGAGAAATCCCTAATTGACCCTACCATTTAATTCCTATTTTGACCTGATTTGAAATTTTAGGATAAATGAACAGCTTAATGAACCTCTGAACCCATGATGTCATCAGTTAACACAAAACAACCACAATCACCACCAGAACTTTTCATTTAGAAGGATGGCATTCATTAGTCCTCCTTTTATCTGTGTGCCTGTTGACTATATTAAATTTATCCTTTGGGATGTCCTTTAGGAGAAATGATCTTGCCTTCTCAATTTCCTTTACTTAAACTCTGTAATGTGCCTTTCTTAGCTCCACTTGCTCCCATAATATAATATTTTTGTTATGTTCACTGAACCTGTCCTTTTTCACAGATTTATTGGCTTGGTATTTGGGGGATCAGTGCTCATTAAGGACCTGGTAATTAATTGCCTTGGGCATAGTTAATAAAGCATAGGCTCAAAATCCAAAATATATTAGAATTTTTTAAATTCCAAAGTTCCTATAGCATTAAAGTTACCACAGTTAATAGTGAGCTATACATAGCCATCATCAGAGTAAAAGAAATAATATTGTGAACTTTATCTTTCTCTGTAGTGATGTATGTTCACCTTTCAGAAACTACCCACATATCGATCTTGCCATTCTAAATAGAGCAGTATAATGCATAGGTCACTTCAGAGGGAATTATGTAGTTAGTTTTAATTATACTCTAATATGCAGAGGATTTTCTTCAGCTCCTGCTGAATGTTTATACTTTTTATTGTTATACCTCTGAACAGTGCACATTCTATCTAAACAGTAAATTACTTATCCTCCAGGTCACACTGACATAAATGTAAGTAGTGTTATTAAATTGTGGGAAATAAGAAAATCATTCACAGCATCACAGGACAAAACCAGTACCCCAGGTTTAATAAGTTTTATTGAGAAGATTATTTTTGGAATATTTTCAAAAGAATAATTCTGTACTCATTTCATAATTTTCTACTGCTATTCAACTCTATTCCATTTCTCTTTTTAAAAAAAAAAAACTACATTCCATTTCTGATGTGCTAGTTACTCAATCCCATAAGAGGGTTGGCAGAAGTATCATTACTCCATTTTTACAGATGGAAAAACAGATACTGAAAAAGTAGAAGACTTACCCAGATCACAGTGCTCATGACAGAGCTGGAACTAGAACCTACACCGGAAATACAAGGGGGAAATCGTAGCAAGCCGAGAAAACTACACAGTGTCTTGTGTTGGGTAATTAGTGAGTATGAACAGTGAGTTAGTTGACAGCTACTTCTAACTGTCCTCCCTACATCTTGTAAAGAAGTTAATCTCCCCTAAAGCCTTTATGAAGTCACAGATAGCCTTTATTTTCAGAAAGGAAGGAACTAAAAATATAGTAGCACAGCCATTTATTAATCTCAGACAACATTATCCTGAGGTAGCAGAGTCTTGTGAAAAAAGCATGGGATTTGTAATCAGAAGACTTTGGTTTGGATCTCAGTTGTTTTACACTTAATCTCTTTACACTAAATACGTATTTAGTTAAAATGGGGTTAATAACACCAGCCTTACTGACTCAAAGAGTGTTGTGATGATCAATAAGATACTATCTAGAAGTACTTTATAAACTGTGCCATTATATAAGTCCTCGTCCTTGTATAGTAACGAATAAAGGAAATCCTTCCAGTGTAGGAAAGAGTATGATATAGTTGTTAGGATCATGGCTTAGCAGTCACGCTGCCTTGGGTTACAATACAAGAAAAGCCACATTCTAGCTCTGTAACTTGGCTCAGGAACTTAGTCTTTCTTGGTCTTCTTACCTTTAAAATGGGAGATAATATCTATCATGAGGTTTTATAAAGATTATATAAGTTATTGTATATGGAATGCATAAGCTATTGTTAAGGTCTCTTGAATTAATTTTCTTTAAAAAAATTTTTTAATGTTTTTCTTAGAGAGAGAGAGACAGCGAGAGAGAGAGAGACAGCGAGAGAGAGAGAGAGACAGCGAGAGAGAGAGACAGCGCAAGCATGAACAAGGAAAGGCAGAGAGAGGGAGACAGAATCTGAAGCAGGCTCCAGGCTCCAAGCTGTCAGCACAGAGCCCAAAGCGGGGCTTGAACTTGAGGTTGAACTCGAGGGGCTTGATCACGAGGTCATGACCTGAGCTGAAGTTGGATACTTAACCAACTGAGCCACCCAGGCGCCCCTGAATTAGTTTTCTTTAAAATGAATGTTTTTGTTTTTCCATTCACTTTATTAATGAATGATAGAGCAAACAAAATATTATTTGATGAATACAACATACACATACTTAACTTTCATATTAAGGTCAGTTAAGGCTGAGAGAAAAGCTGGCCCTGGAAGAGAAGAGGAAGGCAGGGCAACTACTAGTCCCAAGTTAAGAGCCATAAGCTCCCTAGTTCAGAACACAGACTTTGTGTTCAAATCCCAATCCTGTCATTTATCCCTAATAACTTCTTGTCCCCTACCTGTAATGGTGAGAGTGACCAACATATATTGAGACTTACTAGGTGCTGGGTCTTTATTCCAAGCACGTTATTTTTTATTTAGTTAGTTTTTAAATTTTATTTTATTTTTTTAATTTAAATTTTAGTTAGTTAACATACATGCAATATTGGTTTCAGGAGTAGAATTCAGTGATTTGTCACTTACATACAACACCCAGTGCTCATCACAAGTGCCCTCCTGACTACCCATCTCCAGTCTAGCCCATTTCCCACCCATCTCCCTCCATCAACCCTCAGTTTTTCTCTATAGTTAAGAGTCTCTTGTGGTTTGTTTCCCTCTCTTCTCTTTTTCCCCTTGCCTTTCCCTATTTTCACCTGTTTTGTTTCTTAAATTCCACATATTAGTGAAATCATATGGTATTAGTCATTCTCTGATTGATTTATTTCCCTTAGCATAATACGATCTAGCTCCATCCACGTCATTGCAAATGGAAAGATTTCATTCTTTTTGATGGCTGAGTAGTCGATGAACATTTGGGCTCTTTCCATAGTTTGGCTATTGTTGATAATGCTGCTATATATAAACATGGCATACAAAACTGAACTTTTAGTTTATATTAATGATTTTAGATTTCCAGAAAAGTTGTAAAGATAGTACAGAGAATTATCCTCTGCCTTTCTCCTGGTTTCCTCTGTTGTTAATATCTTACATTTGCCACTTATGAACAAACAAACATTGACGCATTACTGTCACCTAAACTACAGGTTTTATTTGAACTTCACAAATTTTTCCATGAATGTCTTCTTTCTGTTCCAGGATCCAATCCAGGGTATCGTATTGCATTTAGTTGTTATGCATGTCTCCCCTGTATACTTTGGTCTGTGACAGTTTATCAGTACCATCCTTTTTATGACCTTAACAGTCTTGAGGAATATTGCTCAGGTACCATATAGGACGTTCCCCAATCTGGTTTTCTTTATTGTTTTTCTCATGATTAGGCTGGAGTTGTGGACTTTGGGAGAGAATACCAGTGAGGTGAAGTGCTGTTCTTGTCACAGTATGTCAAGGGGTACATGATACTCATGTGATATTACTGATGATGTTAACCTTTATCACTTGGCTAATGTAGTGTTTGCCAGGTTTTTTCATGGTATTTTGACTAGTTTTGATCAGCTATCACTTATATTGGACTTTCTTTTCCCTGTCTTCCCACTGTTTGGAATGCTTTTCATTTATATTTACTTCAAATGTCATTTTCAGAAATATCTTCTCTGACCACTCAAGCTAAAGAAGTCTCTATGACATTTCACTTTTGTATTTTCTTCATCGCATTTATCATTGCCTGAAATTGTCTCGCGCAATTGTTAACCTTGTTTATTGTTTGTTGATTGTCTCCTACCCCCTCAAACATGAACATAAGCTTCAGGAGAACAAGATCCTTGTAGGACTATTCACCTCTGTACACTTGACATCTAGCACAAGGGCTAGCATATACTAAGTGCTCAGTAACTATTTTTTGAATAAATGTCAAAGAAAAAAGATCAAGGATTAAATTATTTATAAGTATTTCTGAAAAAGAATGAAAAATAGCTGAATGGTATGAGGTTCAATTTAATATTCTTAACTGAATCAGTTTAGTTTTAATGAAAAGGTTAAATGCAATCATAAGCATCTATGGAAATAGGTAATCAACATCCTTGTAATTCAGGCTCTCTTATAATGCACTTAATAATGTGAATGCCAGAGTATTTTTCTGACTTATAAGCAAGATATGACTGACAAATGTAAGATCTGCTTAGTTATTATACATCTGCACCATTTGTGACCTTTATTTGCTAATTGGCTCAGTTTTCCTATTGTAGAATTTTTAACAGAATCTGAAGGAGTGTAGAAATAATTGATGCTCTGGATTTTAACTTATACCTGACTTCTTAGCATCTATTATCTTTTCATTTATATTGACAGATAAATGGAACATTTTTATATAAATCTTTCTTTTATAACCCATTGTAAAGAAACTTCGTATGTGTTTCTTTAGGACTTAAAATCTCCAAATCAGAGGGATGAAATCGCAGGGGCCCGGGCCTCACTGAAGGAGAACTCCCCGCTCTTGCATTCAATTTGTTCAGCTTGTTTGGAACATTCTGATGTTGCTTCCCTTAAAGCCAGCAAGGACACAGTTTGTGAAGAAATTCACAATGCCCTCAATGTAATTTCAAATGCTTCACAAGGCATCCAGAATACGATTGCCCCACCGGAATCTAAGGCAGCCACCCTGGGAAGTGCCCTTGATGAGCTTGAGGTAAGTGGAGAGAAAGGTAAAATGTGATTTGATGTACCCCAATATGAAAATAAACAGATGGGTTTTCAGACCTGTGTTGGAGTTTAGACTATGAGTAAATAAAAATCCAGTTACTTAATCAGTCTCTATCGTTGCCTTGGATCTTCCAATGAATTGATTGGCAGGAAAATATTCTATCTGTAGACTTCTGATTCCTTTATATTTCTTCCAAGGAAGTCAATGAATTTAAAGTGAGATTGTTGATTATATTGAAATGATGATTTTAGTTTACATGGATCAATTTATGAAATGTAGGATTTACTCATTCCACAAATACTTATTACTGGCACTTTCTTTGTGCTTGGGATATAATAGAGCACTCCCCTCATGAAGCTTACGTTTTAACAGATAAATATAAGCAAAAAACAAAAACAATGAACATTGTGGATAAGTAAATAGAATGTTACATTGAGAAAGTGAGATGACTTGAAGGCTTGAAGGAGATTAGATAATTCGGCAGATGGATATCTAAAACTAAGGTTTAAAAGCATATCCCCATTGTTTAAGGACAGCACAGACATCAGGGTGCCTAAGTGGAAAGTAAGGGGATGAGTCAGAGCTGAACTGAGAAGATCCAATGGGGCCAGGTTATAGAGAACTGTGTGGGTTGTTGGGGGTTCTGGCTTTTACTTCAAGTTAAATGGGAGCCATTGTAAGGTTTTAAGCAGAGGTATGACACTGGAATCTAAGAAGGACTACACTGGCTACCTGAAGAACATAGACTGAGGGGGGAACCAAAGAAGAAGCTGAAAAACCAGGCAGAAAACTATTATAGAAATACGGGTTCCATCCTTATGTTTACGTACACCAACTCACTCCACCTCACAGTTTAGTTTGGACCAAGGTGGCCTCAGTGATTATTAAAGCTAAATTTTGTAAATGAAGCCAACTAGATTTGACAGAACTAGTGTGGGATGTGAGAGAAAGGGAGGAGCTATGGCTGATCTTTCAGGCTGGATCTTCTCAATGCACACACTGAACAGAGTTTGGGATACAGGTGTTTTTAGGAATTAACATGTGTGAAGGGAAGAGGGAGGGAGCAAATTGAGCAGAGGAAGAATTCTACCTGTGGGCCAGACCCACAAAGTGTAGACCACTCAGTAGAGAGCTCGAGAGGAAGGGTTACCCTTTAGTGTACCTTCTCAGGCAGACATAGCCAGGCTTTTTTTTTTTTTTTTTGCCTCCATCAGGTGATAGATGCAGGTCACCCTGTCTTGGGAAGGGTATGACGTCCAGGCACAGGGAAGAGGGAGCAGGCAGACCCTGTGGGAACTGACAGCTGGGGGCCATCTGCTGGCCTTACTCCCAACAGCCCACAACTCAGCAATAAGTCCCACACAGAAGAGAGATGTGAACAGTACACCTCCCTGTCTACCACAAATAATCTTAAGGTTTTGTGTCTTTGTTGTTTTTTTTTTGTTTTGTTTTTCTTCTTCAGCAGCTTGATAGATGAAGTTTTCATCAACCATGATGAGGAACACTGGGTGAAGCCAGTTTTGAGAGGAAGATCAGAAACTCAGTTTTCAACAGGTTTAGCTTGAGATATTTATCAGACATTCGAGTGTGATGTCAAAGATCATTAACTATGCAAGTCAGACACACAGTTGCTTGATGAAAAGCAACATAGTGTAGTGCCTAAAAATAACAGTTTTAGAACCCAAATGCCAGGGCCTCTCTCTCAGCTGTGGACTTGTTGCCCATGTGACCTTAGGAAAGATACTTAAAAAAAATTTTTTTTTAAATGTTTAGTTATTTTTGAGAGAGAGAGAGAGAGAGAGGGAGAGGGAGAGAGAGGCAGACTGAAAATGGGGGAGGGGCAGAGAGAGAGGGAGACAGAGTCAGAAGCAGGATCCAGGCTCTGAGCTGTCAGCCCAGAGCCGGACTCCGAGCTCCTACCCACAATATGTGAGGTCATGACCTGAGCCAAAGTCGGATGCTTAACTGACTGAGCCACCTAAGCGTTCCATGAACTTTGGAAAGTTACTTAATTCTCAGTTTTCTCATCTCTAAAGTGGATTAACAATAAGGCCTACATCGTAGTTTTGTCAGAATCAGTGAATCAACAATACATGTAAAATGCTTAGAGGAGTGACAGGTACATAATAAGTGCTCACTAAATATTAACTCTCATTATCATTAGTGGAGATGACTATTTGAAGGCAAAATTTTCCACAATGAAATCAATGCAATTAAAATTACTAAAGTCTTACTGGTAATTTAAAATATAAACTAAATACATATAATTCCTATTATTGTTCTTAACATTATTTCTTTCATGACAAACTTATGAAAATATAATTTATTTAAATTTAGAGTAACCTTTATTCTTTTCCTTTAGTTACTTGTCTTTAAACAGATGTCTTCATTTCTAATCTGAAATTATTAAATTCCTCATTATTGGCATCCATGCAAAAATTTATTATTAAGTTCATAATAATTAGCATCTATGTGAAAATTCTAGAAACTAAGTAAAATAGAAAATTAGTGGTGACTCTTTAACAGTACCCATCATCTAATTGTTTTCCATCTAATTGTTAATAAACTTGTCTATTAGATGCATGTGTTCTCTTCATAGTAAGATTGAAAACTCCTTGTTTTCAAGGGAAAGATTGTCTTTCTTACTAATTTTATACCAGTGATGCTGGAGAATGTTAGGTCCCCCATACATTAATATGTAACATTATTTCATAGCTAAACAGTTAACATAAATGTATTACTTAATTATTACAGTGTCACTATAAGATAAATCCTTAATTTTTGTTTCACAGAAAATAAAACTGAGACTTAAGGAAGTTATATAACTCGCTCAAATCAGAAGGCTAGTGAGTGGTAGTGTCTAGAATGTGATCTAGTCTTTCTGATTCCAGAAGGTATTTAAGTTCCGTGTTGTATTGAATTCTCACAGATACAACTTAACATCCTTAATTTATGCTAAGATTCTTAATCTGTACGAACCATCAGAGAAATTATAAATGTAACCAAGTCCAAAAGATGGAATACTTTTTTAGTGAAAAGGACTTTGTGCCTGAGTAATTTAAATAGAACTACTCTGTATTTGGAGCGTAGCTGGTATGGTGACCTAAAGTGGACTGATAGGACTGTATATCATATTTTTCACAGAACTAAAAACAGAATTATGTCAAGGGATAAGATACCCAGTTTATCCTGGATACTTATTCTATATTCTTAGGATTATAGAAGAAGATGGAATATTTCCAAATTGTTCTTTCTTTTGTGACTTCTCCTTTTTCTATTTAGTTCAAAGTGTGAAAGTGGCTGCTACAGATAATATATGGCAATAATTAGAAGGAGAAAGTGTGTGTGTGTGTGGGGGGGGTGTAACTTTGATGGGAGTGGGAATAGGTATAGTGATGGAGTGTTCCCTTTCTCAAGATGAGTGGTGGACTCATTTCTGAATGAGGCAGGAGAAAGATATTTCCCAGAAATCCTAATGCTGTCTTAACAACCTTTGAAATCAGTCCCAGTTACAGCTAGGGATGTACAAACCAGTACAAAATGCCTGAGTTTGCATATATCTATATCTATATCTATATCTATATCTATATCTATATCTATCTATATCTATATTATATATCTGTTACAAATAGCTGCAGAGTCTCTCTGAACCAGAATTTATTGAGCATTTAGCTTTCTAAAATGGTTTTGTAAATTAAATGGTTGCATTTTTCTTCATTTACATGAAGCTGTATTGGTAAAAGATCCAAAATAACCTTTGCTCTATCTTGCTTCTGCAAATATAATACTATGAAATAAACTGATGTAGTAAATACTCTGTTGGGAGTAAGTCTCATTAAATGTTTATAGTGTGGAAATGTATCAGAGTGCTTATTCAACAACTACGATGCTGAAGCTTTGTTAAATCTTTCATTCTGGTTCATGGCTGGTTGTAGATATTAAACCTGAGATTTGTTGCTAGAGGAGAAAATAGAAGTTGAATTAGAACACTGTACAGGCTAAACTGATTAATATATTGGAGAGCCTGATGTGAATTATAAGACCGTTCTTTTTGCATTTGTGACTGAATAGGAGTTGAAAAGTGTCAAATTATAGATTGACAGAATTTTAAAAATACCTTTAAATGAGAAACTTTGCCAGTGAAAATTGCTTTGCAACTCCAAGTCCATTAAGACGTATTTTCTCTTTTTAAAAATTAAAAAAAAATTAAGTAAAAAAACGTTTTAATATATATTTTTAAGCTTATTTATTTCTTTTGAGAGAGAGAAAGAGCACAAGTGGGGTCAGGGCAGAGAGAGATGGAGAGAGAATTCCAAGTATAATCTGTGCTATTAGCAAATAGTCCCATGTGGGGCTTGAACTCACAAACCGTGAGATCATGACCTGAGCAGGTATCAAGAGTCAGACCCTTAACCAACTGAGCCACTCAGGTGCCCCAAGACATATTTTCTCTTATGCAGTGGGAAAAAGTGGCGGTTGTAATCATGGCTGTAAGAATTATCCAGAACTTCTTGTGTTAAAGATGATAATAACAAAAGAGTTTTGTAGTATTTTCTCAATTTCAAACAACTGTCATATTTATTTTCTTATTTTTAATATATTCATTCCTATATCATCATTCATATATTTCTTTATTCACTGTTGTATTCCCAACACCTAGAACAATGTCCTATACATAGTAAGTGCTAAGTGAATATCACTGAACTGAAAGTAGGAAGGAAGAAAGGAGGGAAGGAAGGAAAGAAAGCATATAGGAATGCTGTATGTCATTTTGTGATTTGCAGGGAAGAACATGTTTTCCTTACTCCTTTTTTTTCCTCTTCTTTCTCCAAATGATAGCATATGTACTTGGAGTATGTTGCTGTACTTAATTTTTAATTGGGACATGGATTTAGTGAGGGTAACTACCAGAAATATATCTAAGTGATAGGCTGCTTAGATTTTTTTTCTGTGATAAGAGAAAAAGTTATCTACTTTTAGTAGCTATTTAGGCTATTATCTAGCTTTAGTTTAGGTTCCCTGCCACTGCCAAGAGGCACTTGCCTGCTGCCTTTTACCAAGAGTAATTAATTTTGAAGAATGTGTTTACCTGAGGGAGAAAACAGCCTCTGGCAATCAGATTAGCATTTAGGAACTAAAGAAAAATGGGCATCACTGGTGTCTAGAAGCCCTTTGATATGATTTTATTTTATTTTTTTTTAAGTTTAGTTTCTAGAAATATAAACTGAAAGAACTAAAAGTGATAGATAAAATATTTTTAAATACATGGGTAATCTGATAGGTAAATTGGGGAAATTCATTGAGGCACGCCAGATACAAAAAGCCAGACATCCAGACTAGCAAACCAGCAATAGCACTGTGCTGATACTGAGGATTTCTTTTCCATTATGGCCTGTAGCTTGGATTTTGAAAGACCATGAACTGAGGACAAAGGACAAAGCCTTTATCTTGCCATCTGGAAAGTCACATGAATCCCTTGAGTGAAGCGGAGAATCCTTAAATTTCACTACCTTTTTAGATGAATAAGAAAAACATGAGCTCATACAGTAGGAGATAGTAGGAAGACGTGACTGGCTTAACTTTGACTCTGGGTAGCTCAGAAAAAATACTATAAAATACCTTGGAAAGTTTTTAACCGTAAGTCTGTCCTTATCTGGATTTTGGGTCAGAATTCATGTTGTCTGTATAGCCTCTAAAACCCAAGCTGAAAATTTAATTTAAATTGTCCTGTCTTGGCAATACCTCCACGTACTTGCCAGAAGTAAACTCAAGTTCTCTGTGTACTTTATACATAGTCCACAAAAAATTTTCATAAAGGTCTAAGGAAAGTGAATTGTCACAAGATACACAAATAAGCAAGACACATGAATGAGACTTTGCAGAAAGCAAACTGCAGAATTAGAACTTAAGACACTGCAGATATTGAAATTATGATAGTGAATATAAAGTAGTATACTTAATATACATTATTCACTCATTTATTTACTAAAGTATGAGGAGTATGGTGAGGGAACAAAAGACTGTCAAAATTGGCCAGGCAGAACTGTCTAAAATGAGAAACATAATCGTGAAAATTCAATGGTTAGGCAAGACAGGAGATTGGATAGAGAATTAATGATCTGAAAGATATATTTGAAGTTCTTTATAATGTACCATGGAGACACAAAAATAAAAATACTTTTTAAAAAGCAGTTAAGATACATGGAGGATGTGTGACAGTTTTAAAATATTCTAATATAAGATCCAGAAGAGAGAAAGTATAAAAATGATACTAAGAATTTCCTAGGATTGATGAAAGATACCAACCTTCATAGCTAAGAATCCCAATAATTCTCAAGAAACATGTATAAAAAGAAATTCACGTTTACACATACTGTAGTGAAGCTGAAGAACACCAAAAACAAAAAGAATATTTTTTAAAAAGGGAGAGCTCTGTTCTCAGCAAGAAGGCAGAATAGAAGGCTCCTGACTTTCCCTCTATCTGTGAACACACTGAATAAACAACTACACATGTATCAGTTACCTCTGAGAGAAATCCAGAAACTAGTTGAGAGATTCCTGCACTTTGAGCAATTGAGAAAATACCCACATCAAGACAGGTAGGAAAAGCTGAGATATACTTTCACCATAAACTCCACCTCAAGCAAATTACCATATAAATGAGATGAAGCCTCCATTTCCCAGCTTCTCCTTGAAGAGCAAAGCTTTTGTTTTTAATTGTTGAAGTATATTTGACATACAATATCCTATTAGTTTCAGGTGCACAACATATTGATTCTATACATTACTCAGTGCTCATCATGATAAGTGTTGTCACTGTCACCATACAATGTTACTACAGTATTATTGACTATATTCCCTATGCTGTACTTTTTATCTCTATGACTTATTGTTTTATAAATAAAAGTTTGTACCGCTTAGACCTCTTCATCTATTTTGCTCATCTCCTCACTCATCTCACCTCTGGCAACAACTAGTTCTCTGTATTTAAAATATGGGTTGTTTTGTTTTGCTTGTTTGTTTGCTTTTGTAGATTCCACATTACAGTGAAATCATGTGGCATTTATCTTTCCTGTTTGACTCATTTCACTTAGCTTAATACCCTCTAAGTCCATTTATGTTGTTGCAAATGGCAATATTTCATCCATTTTTATGGCTATGTACTATTTCATTGTAGATATATACCACTCCTTCTTTATCTGTTCATTTATTGATGGACACTTGGGTTGTTTCCATATCTTAGCTATTATAAATAATGCTGCAATAAATATAGGGGTACATTTATATTTTTGGATTAGTGTTTTTATTTTTTTGAGGGTAAATACCCAGTAGTGAAATTACTGGGCTGTATGGTAGCTATAATTTTAATTTTTGAGGAAACTCCATATTGTTTTCCACAATGGTTGCATCAATTTATTTTTCTACCAACAGGGCATGGAGGACTCCTTTTTCTCTGTGTTCTTGCCAACAGTTTTTTTTTTTTAACGTTTATTTATTTATTTTGAGAGAGAGAGAGAGAGCATGAGCGGGAAAGGGGCAGAGAGAGAAGGAGACAGGATCCCAAGCTAGCTCCATGCTGTCAGCACAGGGCTGGTCACAGGACTCGATCTCACAAACTGTGAGATCATGACCTAAGCCGAAATCAGGAGTTGGATGCTTAACTGACTGAGCCACCAAGGAACCCCAACACTTGTTGTTTATTATCTTTGTGATACTAGCCATTGTGACTGGTGTGAGGTAATAACTCGTTATGGTTTTTATTTGCATTTCCCTGGTAATTAGGGATGTTGAGCACCTTTTCAAGTGTTCAGTTGGTCATCCCTATGTCTTCATTGGAAAAATGTCTATTCAGGTCCTCTGCCTGTTTTTAATTGGATTTTTTTTGGTGTTGAGTTGTATAAGTTTTTCATATACTTTGGATGTTAGCCCCTTATCAGACATATCATTTGCAAATATGTTCTGCCATCCAGTAGGGTGCCTTTTTGTTTTGTTGATGGTTTACTTTGCTGTGAAAAAGCATTTTATTTTGGTGTAGTCCCAATAGTTGATATTTGCCTTTGTTTCCCTTGCCTGAGGAGACATATCCATAAATATGTTGTTAAGGGTGATGTCCAGGAGATTACTGCTTATGTTTTCTTTGAGAAGTTTTATGGTTTTAGTATCCCATTTAATTCTTTAATACATTTTGAGTTTGTGTATGGTATGAGAAAGTGGTCCAGTGTCATTCTTTTGCATGTAGCTGTTCAGTTTTGCCAGCGCCATTTATTGAAGGGATTGTTTCTACCTCATTGTACATTCTTGCCTCCTTTGTCACATTAATTGGCCATATAGATTAGGATTCATTTCTGGGATCTTTATATCATTCTCATAGTCTATGTGTCTATTTTTGTGCTGGTACCATACTGTTTTTATTAGTGTAGCTCTGTAGTATATTTTTGACATTTGGGATTGTGATACCTCCAGCTTTGTTCTTTCTCAAGATTGCTTTGGTTATTTGAGGTCTTTTGCGGTTCTCTACAAATATTTGTTCTGGATCTGTGAAAGATGCTATTGGTGTTTTGATAGGGATTGAACTGAATCTGTAGATTGCTTGGGTAGCAGATACATTTTAAAAATATTAATTCTTGCAACCCATGAACATGGAATATGTTTTCATTTTTTTTGTGTCATCTTCAATTTCTTTCATTAATGTCATCTAGTTTTCAGAGTATAGCTCTTTTTCACCTTGGTTAAATTTAGTCTTAGGTATTTTATTCTTTTTGGTGCATTTGTAAGTGGGATTGTTTTCTTAATTTCTTTTTCTGCTGCTTTGTTGTTAGTATGTAGAAATGCAACAGATTTCTGTACATTACTTTTTTACCCTGTAACTTTACTAAATTCATAGTTTATTGATGGAGTCTTTAGAGTTTTCTATATATAGTATCATGTTATCTGAAATAATACCAGTTTTACTTCTTCCTTGCCAATTTGGATGTCTTTTATTATTTCCTTTTTCTTATTTATGTGGTTAGGACTGCCAGTACTTTAATGGATACAAGTGGTGAGAGTGGTCATCCTTGTCTTTTTCCTGATCTTAGAGGAAGTTTTCACTTTTTTCCCATTGAGTGTGATATTAGTTGTGGGTTTTTCATTTATGGTCTCTATTATGTTGAGGTATGTTTCTTCTAAACCCACTGTGTTGACAATTTTTATCATAAATGGGTGTTGTATTTTGTCAAATGCCTTTTCTGTATCTATTGAAATGATCGTATGGTTTTTATCCTTCCTCTTGTTAATATTATGTATCACAGTGATTGATTTGTGAATATTGAACCACCTTTGCATCCCTGGAATCAATCTCATGTGGTCCTGGTAAATGATCTTTTTAATGTGCTATTGAATCCAGTTTATTAATATCTTGTTGAGGATTTTTGCATCTATGTTTATCAAGATTTTTTTTTATACTGTCTTTTTGTTTTTTGTAGTATCTTTTTTGTAGTTTTCTTTTTTCGTAGTATCTTTGTCTGGTTTTGGTGTCAAGATAAAGCTGGTTTTGTAGAATGAATTTAAAGTTTTTCTTCCTCTTCTCTATTTTGGAATAGTTTGAGCAGAATAGGTATTGATTCTTATTTAAATATTTGATGGAGTTCACTTATGAAGGCATCTGGTCCTGAATATTTGTTTGTTAGGAGTCTTTTGATTATTGATTCAATTTCATTACTATTAATTGATCTGTTCAAGTTTCTATTTTCTGTATTTTGTTTTGGAAGATTGTATGTTTCAAGGAATGTATTCATTTCTTCTATGTGGTCCAATATGTTAGCATTTAATTTTTCATAATATTCTCTTATAATTCTTTGTAGATATGTAACATCAGTTGTTATTTCTCCTCCTTCATTTATAATTTTATTTGATTCCTCCCTCTTCTTGTTGAGTTTGACTAAAGGTTTATTTATTTTTCAAAGAAACAACTCTTGGTTTTATTGATCCTTTCTGTTGTTTTTGTAGTCCGTAGTCCACTTATTTCCATTCTAATCTTTATTATTTCCTTTCTTTTGCTAGCTTTGGGCTCTGTTAGTCTTTTTTTAGTTCCTTTAGAGGTAAAGTTAGGTTTTTTTATTTGAGATTTTGCTTGTTTCTAGGGTAAGCTTGTATCATTAAAATTCCCTGTTAGAACTGCTTTTGTTGTGTGCCAAAGGTTTTAGATCATTGTGTTTTACTTTCCATTTGTCTCCATGTATTTTTTGGTTTCCTCTTTTATTTTTTCACTAACCCATAGGTTATTTAGTAGCTACCATTGCTGTTTGGCCTCCACATGTTTGTTTTTTCCTGCATTTTTTTCTTGCAAACGATTTGTTTTCTTTTTAAAATAATTAACATACAGTTTAATATCAGTTTCAGGTGTACAATATAGCAATTGAACAGTTTCCATACAACACCTAATGCTCATCAACAGCAAGTGCCCTTTTTAAGTCCCATCACCTATTTAACCCATCCTCCCATCCACCTCCCCTCTGGTAACCATCAGTTTGTTTTTTTGTAGTTAAGAGTCTGTTTCTTTGTTTGCCTTTCTCTCTTTTTTCATTTTTTTGTTTTGTTTCTTTTTTATTAAATGTTTACTTACTTACGAGAGAAAGAATGCACAAATGGAAGGGGAAGAGAGAGAAAGAGAGAGAGAATCTCTAGGAGGCTCCGCATTCAGCCCAGAGCTTGATATGGGGATTAATTCCTTGATGACTCTGCTGCTTCATTATTGGTATATAGAAATGGAACTGATTTCTGTATGTTGATTTTATGTCTTGAAACTTTGCTGAATTCATGTATCAGTTTGAGCAGTTTTTTGTGGAGTCTTTCAGGTTTTCCATGTAGAGTATCATGTTGTCTGTGAAGAGTGAAAGTTGGACTTCTTTGCCAGTTTGGATATCATTTCTTTTTGCTGTCTGATTCTTGAGGCCAGGGCTTCCAGTACTATGTTGATCATCAGTGGTGAGCGTGGACTTCCCTGTTGTGTTCCTGACCCTAGGTGAAAGATCTCAGTTTTTCCCCATTGAGGATGATATTATCTGTGAGTCTTTTGTATATGGCCTTTATGATGTTGAGGTATGTTCCTTTTATCCCTCCTTTCTTGAGTGTTTTTATCAAGAAAGGATGCTCTGTATTTGTCAAATGCTTTTTATGTCCATACATACACCCTTACTTTTTGGGAGATTTTTACTGTTTCAATTTCTTTACTGGTTATGGGTCTGTTCAAGTTTTTTATTTCTTCCTGTTTCAGTTTTGGTAGTTTGTGTGTTCCTTGTAATTTATCCATTTCTTCCAAATTGCCCAATTTGTTGACATATAATTGCTCATAATATTCTCTTATTATTGTTTGTATTTCTTTGGTTTGTTTGTGATCTCTTTCATTCATGATTTCACCTATTTGGGTTTTTTTCTTTTTCTTTTTGATAAATCTGTCTATAGGTTTATCAATTTTGTTAATTCTTTAAAAGAGCCAGCTCCTAGTTTCATTGATCTATTCTACTGTTTTTTTATTTTTAGATCATTGATTACTTCTCTAATCTTT
Organism: Neofelis nebulosa; assembly: GCF_028018385.1. Lineage (NCBI taxonomy): Eukaryota > Metazoa > Chordata > Mammalia > Carnivora > Felidae > Neofelis > Neofelis nebulosa. Next base: position 33,047,516 of record NC_080794.1, on the reverse strand, counting down.
ATTATTTCCCTTCTTCTGCTGTTTTGGGGCTTCATTTGCTGTGTTTTTTTCCAACTCCATGAAATGGCTCCCTACACTCATGGCACCGTGGCTTTTCTCTCCCCCAGTTCACCTCTCTGTATTACATACTTGCCAAGATCTCTTACTCAAATTATGCAGATTGTTGCATTAATCCTCAGATCAGTTTCCTAGGTATTCAAAATTGTTTGAGGTTGATCTAGCTTTGTTTCAGGGATGAGACAAGCTCAGAGTCCCCATACTACTACTCCACCACCTTAACTCCTCCTAAACCAACTAAAGAAGTCTTAATAACTATAAGAAGATTGAAATCATATGAAGCATCTTTTACATCTTCAGTGGTATGAAACTAGAAATCATTAACAGCTGGAAAGTGGGGAAAATTCACAAATATGTGAAAACTAAACAATATAGTTATGAACAACCATTGAGTAAAAAAGGAAATCAAAAGATTTAAAAATATCTTGTAGCAAATGAAAATGAAAATACAGCTTATTAAAAATGGGATGCAGCAAAAGCTGTGCTAAGAGGGTAGCTTATAGTGATAAATGCTTACATTAAGAAAAAAGATAAAGAGGGGCGCCTGGGTGGCTCAGTCGGTTGAGCGTCCGACTTCGCTCGGGTCACGATCTCACTGTCCGTGAGTTCGAGCCCCGCATCAGGCTCTGTGCTGACAGCTCAGAGCCTGGAGCCTGCTTCTGATTCTGTGTCTCCCTCTCTCTCTGGCCCTCCCGCCGTTCATGCTCTGTCTCTCTCTGTCTCAAAAATAAATAAAAAAATGTTAAAAAAAAAAAAAAAAAAAAGAAAAAAGATAAAGAAAGAATGGATTTGCCTTTACACCTTAAGGAGCTAGGAAAAGAAGAGCAAAATATGCCCAAAATTAGCAGAAGAAAGGACGTAACAAAGATCTGGGCATAAATAAATGAAACAGGAATCAGAAGAACCATAGAAAAAAATTAGTGAAACTAAGAACTTTTTTTAAAAAAAGATAAATAATATAAATATATACAAGCATTCAGCTAGATTAAGGGAGAAAACTGAAATAAAATCATAAAGAGGAAACATTACAACTGGTATCACATAAGTACTAAGAATTATAAGAAACAATGAGCGATTATATGTCAACAAATTAGATAACCTAGAAGAAAGGGATGAATTTTTAAAATCTTATAATCTGACAAGATTGAGTCAAGAAGAAACAAAATATGAATAGACTAATAACAAATAACAAAGTTGAAACAGTAATCAAGAACCTCTTTACTAAAAAAAGCCCAGGACTAGATGGCTTCACAGGTGAATTCTATCAAACATTCAAAGAAGAAATTATACCAGCTACTCTTAAACTTTTCCAAAACATAGAACACTTTTTTGGAAGACAGAACACTTGCAAGCTCATTCTATGAGGCCAGCATCATCCCAATACCAAATACAAAGACACCATAAAAAAGTATAGGCCAACATCCCTAATGAACATAGATGCACAATATTCAAGAAAATACTAGTAAACTGAATTCAACAGTCTTTAAAAGCATTTTACATAATGACCAAGTGGGATTTATTTCTGGGATGAAAGGATGGTATAGCATACACATATCATCAATGTGATGTGTCACATTAACATAATGAAAGATAAAATCTGCATGAGCATCTTAATAGGTGCAGAAAAAGTATTTGACAAATTTCATCATGTGTTCATGATAAAAACACTCAACAAATTAGGTACAGAAGGAACTTTTTCAACAATAAAGTCTACATATGTAAAGGCCATATATGAAAGCTTACGTGTAACGTTATAATCAATGAGGAAAAACTTAAGTCTTTTCCTCTAAGATCCAGTACAAAGAAAGGATGCCTGTTGTTACTACTTCCATTCAAGATAGTACTTGTAGTTCCAGCCAGAGCAAATAGACAAGAAAAAACATAAAGGCATCCAAATCGGAAAAGAAGAAGTAAAACTATCTCAGTTTGCAGATTAAATAATCATATGTATAGAAAACCCTAAAGATTCAACAACAACAACAACAACAACAACAACAACAACAACAGAAAACCCTGTTAGAAACAATAAACAAATTCCTGCAGGATACAAAATCACATACAAAAATCAGTTGTATTTCTATACGCTAATAATGAGCTATCTGAAAACAGTTTAAGAAAACAATCCCATTTACAATAGCAACAAAAAAATTAAATACTTATGAATAAACTTAACCAAAGAGGTAAAAGACTTACACTTTGGAAAGAATAAAACATTGATGAAGAAAATTAAAGAAGATACAGAAATTGTGAAACATCTCATTTTTATGGACTGGAAGACTCAATATTGTTAAAATGTCTATACTACTCAAAGTAATCTACAGGGTTCAGTTCCAACCCTATGAAAATCCCAATGGCATTCTTTACATAAATAGAAAACAATCATAAAATTCATATAGATCCACAAAGAAACCAAATAGCCAAAGCAATATGGAGAAAGCTAGAGACATTATACTTCGTGATTCCAAAAGATATTATAGAGCTAAAGTAATTAAAACAGTATGATACTTACATAAAAACACATATGTAGATAATTGGACAAGAATAGATAGCCCAGAGGTAAATTCAAACACTTATGGTCAACTAATCCCCAACAAAGGTACTAAGACTACAGAATGGGGAAAAGGATAATCTCTTCAACAATGATGTTAAAGTGAGTAATGCAGAAGACAATAATGTCCGGTAGCTGATTTCTCAAATATAGATGATATAAAACAGTGGATTCACCCTTTTAAGTCTCAGGATTTAAGCTTGAATGCAGTACACAATGCAACTATATTTCAAGAACAATGATAAAGACATTTTTACACAACTGGAAACTTGTGTAGTTTGTCAAAAACTTCACTTAAGAAATTGCTGAAGAGGGGCGCCTGGGTGGCGCAGTCGGTTAAGCGTCCGACTTCAGCCAGGTCACGATCTCGCGGTCCGTGAGTTCGAGCCCCGCGTCAGGCTCTGGGCTGATGGCTCGGAGCCTGGAGCCTGTTTCCGATTCTGTGTCTCCCTCTCTCTCTGCCCCTCCCCCGTTCATGCTCTGTCTCTCTCTGTCCCAAAAATAAATAAAAAACGTTGAAAAAAAAAATTAAAAAAAAAAAAAAAAAAAAAAAAAAAGAAATTGCTGAAGAAAGAGAAAAAGGGACCAATATAAGAATTTGTAAGGAGAAAAAATGGTAAATATATGGGTTTACTTATCAAATACTAACTTTTTTAAAGGATTAATAATTATGTGTACTTAGTATAATTAAAAATATGGAAGTAATGTGCCTGGAAGTAATAGCACATAGTTAAGATTGGAATAAGCTAAATGTTCTAGGATCTTAGAATTTTTTTTTGGAAGAAAGATGAAGGTATTGATTTGCTTTGGATAGTCCAAGTAAGTATGTTAAAATATCTAGAGTAACTACTAAAAATGTATAAGAGACAGTATAATTTGAAAATAGGAAGAAGGAAAAATAGGATGAGAAAATACGAAACTCAGGCTATCCAAAAGAATAAAAAAATGGAGGGAAAAAAAACTAGAAAAAATGGGAAAAATAAATATAGAAAATATAATAAAATGAATCCAAATATTTCTGTAATCATAATAAATGTATATTAAAAGCTACACTTTTTAAATGTTTATTTATTTTTGAGAGAGAGAATGTGTGTTCACGTGAGCTGGGGACGGGAAGAGAGAAAGGGGAATAGAGGATCTGAAGCAGGCTCTGTGATGACAGCAGACAGCTCAATGCAGGGCTCAAACTCACAAACCCTGAAATTGTGACCTGACCCAAGGTCAGACACTTAACCAACTGAGCCACCCAGACACCCTGAAAACTACACTCTTAAAAGCACTAATACTGAGAACTTAGAATAGAAACCAAAATCTAGCTATATGCTGTTTATAAGAAACTCACCTAAAGCATCAAAACAGGAAAAGTTTGAATGTCAAAGGATGAAAGAAAATGTATAAGAAATTCTAACCAAAGAATGCTGGTGTAGTATATTAATATTTGCCAGAATAAATTACTAATGATGGTTACTGTCTAGTGGCAAAAGTTTAAATGGATCAGGAAGTTGTAGCACATATTTTTCAAGGACACATGGAAGATGAACAAAAATTGACCATGAGATTTTCAAAGTAGTATCTGTAGGCCACTACAAGATACTTATATGTATATAATAAGTGAAGTTTCCCCACCATTTGGAATCTTTTTTGAAAAGCAAATTTGTATAACTAATAGGTTAAAGCATAAATTATAATTGAAAGTAAAAAGTAGTTGTAACTGAGAACTAATGAAAATAAGCAAGAAAATTTGAGGAATATAACTAATGTAAGTAAAGGGAAATTTATCACCTAAAATACTTAGGAAAGAAGAAAAGCTGAAAATTAATAGAAACTATTCATATTTATATTGTACATTGCCTAGCACAGTGCCAGGTACATATTGTTTCTATTTAGAGTTTGAAAGAGAACAATATAAGAAACCTAGAAGGAATAAAAATAATAAGATATGAGTAGAAATTAATTAAATCACAAATATATAGTGAAGATCAACAAAGACAAAAGTGTGTTTTGAAAAGACTAATAAAATTGTCAAACTGGTGATGCAATAGATTAGAAAGAATGAGAGCAAAGAGAAACCAGCATCCAAGAATGACAAAGGTAGCATAACAATGGAGAATATTATTAAATATTCCAAATACTTTAATATTGAGAGAATATTATGAACAAATTTATACTGATAAAAATTAAAAATTGGAAATATTCCTATTAAAATATAACTTACCAAAACTGACTCAGAAATAGACAACATGTATTAAAGAATTAAATTGAATTAGTAGTTAACAGTTTTTACACAAAGAAAACACTAGGCCCTGATACATTGACAGAGAAGTATCACAAACCCTTCTGGGGATATATCCGTGTATCCTTATGTAACTTCCTGAGAACAGCAAAAGAACTATCAGCTTTTCAATTCATTACATAAAACTGATGACACCAATACCAACAGGCCAATTAAAGATGGGAATTCACATGCCAATCTAAGGACACAGAAATCTTAAAATATGAGCAAACTGTTTAGCAATAAAATAATTCATTATGACAGTTGAATTTATCCTAGGAAAGTGATGTTAGTTCAACATTAGAATATCTATTGATGTTCTTTTTAAAAAACGTTTACTTATTGGGGCGCCTGGGTGGCTCAGTTGGTTGAGCGGCCGACTTGGGCTCAGGTCATGATCTCGCGGTCCGTGAGTTCAAGCCCCACATCGGGCTATGTGCTGACAGCTCAGAGCCTGGAGCCTGTTTCAGACTCTGTGTCTCCCTCTCTCTGCCCCTCCCCCGTTCATGCTCTGTCTCTCTCTGTCTCAAAAATAAATAAACGTTAAAAAAAATTTTTAAAAAAACCTGTTTACTTATTTTTGAGAGAGAAAGAGAGAGAGAGAGAGAGGGAGAGACAAAGCATGAGCAGGGGAGGGGCAGAGAGAAAGGGAGACATAGATCTGAAGCAGGCTCCAGGCTCTGAGTTGTCAGTACAGAGCCCAACACAGGGCTCGAACTGACAAACTGTGGGATCATTACCTGAGCTGATGTCAGACACTTAACCGGTTAACTGAACCACTCAGGTGCCTCTCTATTGATGTTATTTACCACAGAGAAAAACATATATTTTAATCTCAGGGGACACAGAAAACATTAGAAAAATTGAATGTAGTTTAAAACTTCTAGCAAGCTAGGAACAGTACTGAATTTTTTTAACTTGCTAAAGGATTTCCATACAATTCTACAATAAACCTCACACTTAAATTTCAGGTATTATAACATTCCCCTTAAAATTAGGAATGAGACCTAATAATGAATGAAAATGAATAAATTATGGCAATACACATTAAAATGAATGAATAACAAAACATAAAGCTTTTACAAAAAAGCAAGCAATATAAGATTCCATACATTTTAAAAATTTATATAAAGGTTGAAACTTGCAATACTAAACCATATATATATATATATATGTGTGTGTATATATATATACATATATATACACACACATATATATATATATATATATATAAAACACCATATATATACATAGATATATACATATATATGTATATATATGTATATACATACACATATGGGTTTTTTTAATATACACACATATATATGTATACACATGTATATACATATATGGGTTTTTTTTAGTGGTACAAATGTATGTGGTAAGCTATAAAGAGAAGAAAAATTATAATTAATGCAAAATTTAGGAGCAGAGGGGTTGAGGAAAGAGGGTACATAGCCACATCAGGAGGTTTAGAGCTATGAGCATATTCTTTTTCTTAAGCTGGTTGTTACATAGATGTTTTATTATTATTATTATCTTTATAATAATCTGTTATTTATGAAGTAGTTATTAAAATTTAATGAAATATATTAAAATAGTATAAATCTTAGAATAGGTGATGCTACGATGTTCTCTTTAAATTTAATAGGCATTTGTTAAATCTAGTTTGTGTGAAGCATTGTGCTAGGTATTGGCCTATTAGCACCTTACATTTGCAATATTAAGTGTGTTTATCTACATATTTTATTAATAGGACAAGATTTCCTTGTAGAGCAAGTAGGTCAGGAATTATTATTTGTTTTATAGAGCAGAAAACTAGTCTTCTGTCAAGTTGTATAAGTTGTCCAAGGTCAAATAGACAGTAATTAGAAGAGTTACAACTTGAACTCATTTCTCATGGGGCCCCTTCCCCTAATAATTGTCCTTTCCAAATACCAACTCTTTCAGAAATGATAGTGTTAGAACATACTAGGTCTTGAGTTTAATACATTTATTTGTTTATGTACCTGCCTTTCCCTATTAGATGGTGAGTTCTATGAGTAGAGGAATGGTGTCTTGTTAATATTTATATTTCCCACTTTCCACAACAGTGCCAGGTACATAGTAATTGTTTAATAAATATTTGTTGAAAAGATAATGAATTGTTGACATTTGAGAACCTGGTGAGAGATTTTCATACATCTAATAAATGTTTATCCAGTAATAAAAGGACAGGATCGTCTATCTTAATGATTTAAAATGGAAAGTAATGAGTACATTGTAAATAAAATATGTGGCTAATAATGATGGCTAGACCTTGCTTGCTCCTGGCCTCTTGGAAATATTAAATACATGTTGTACATGGTATTATGGAATTGTTCAACTTTTACGATTTCATAAAAGCTTAGATTTCATTTCAAGCTTAGAAAAGGCTTTCAGGTGGCCAGACATAATAATGATTTTATTTCTTTTCTCCGAAAATTGGAAACGGTATAACTGAAATCCAGAACAGAGCTTAAAACAAAATCTTTTAAAATATTATGCATTTCATGTCAGTTTATCATCAATATTTATTTATTAGGTAACTTTTTTATTCCCACATTGTCATATGCTTCACAGAACTAGACAAGACGTAAAAGAAATTGTCTCCAATCTAAGACTTGATTACCTGTTGAGGAGATGAGAATAACATAAACCAAACTACTAGAGTCCAACACAATAATACTCCTTCATGTCCTCAGTCATGTGTCATAATTTGGCTTCTCTAGGAGGATGACTCTGGGATGGCATTGAGTGCTAGTTAGGGTTAGTTTAGTATTAGTTAGGGAGTGTCCTAGTGAAAAATACAAATGAGAAGTAGCATGGAGGAAAAATAATTTCTGAAGGTTAATTTTGCTGTTCTTGAGTACATTTACTTAGTTTGTTGTTAGTCTTATTTTTTCTTCCTTGTTTTACTTATTTGTTTAAAATGTTTATTTTTATTTTTGAGAGAGAGAGAGGAGGGGTAGGGGCAGAGAGAAAGGGAGACACAGAATATGAATCAGGCTTCAGGCTCTGAGCCATCAGCAGACAGTCCCACGTGGCACTCAAAACTTGTGAACCAGGAGATCATGACCTGAGCTGAAGTTGGACGCTTAACTGACCGAGCCACCCAGGCGTCCCTTCTTCCTTGCTTTAAAATAAATTCACAATGTCAGTTTTCCTCTGGGCACCTTATATTTGAGATGAAATTCATTTCTTTTCTTTCTTTCTTTTTTTTTGTTCAAAATAAACACCTATATCTAGCTCTATCTATCTATCATGGTGTTTTTTTGTTTGCTTGTTTGTTTTTTGGCCTAAGAGTGTTAGACGTGTTTTAAAGTTTTTAAATTGGATTTTGTTTGTTTTTGTCATTATTTAATTTATTTTTTTAAATTTACTTATTTAAATTCAAGTTAGTTAACATACAGTGTAGTATTGGTTTCAGGAGTAGAACACAGTCATTTATCACTTACTTAAAACACCCAGTGCTCATTCCCCATCCACTTCCTATCTAGCATCCCCCAGTTTGGTCTCTGTATTTAAGAGTCCCTTATGGTTTTCCTCCCTTTCTGTTTTTATCTTTTTTTTTCCTTCCCTTCCTCTGTGTTTTTGTCATTATTTAATTTTTTTAAGTTTATTTATTTATTTTGAGAGAGAGACAGCAGGAATGGAGAAGGGGAAGAGAGGGTTGGGGAAGGAGAGAGAAGATCCCAAGCAGGCTCCCCCACTTCCAGCACAGAGCCTGACATGGGGCTTGAACATATGAAGCCGTGAGATCAAGTCCTGAGCTGAAACGAAGAGTTGGACGCTTAACTGACTGAGCTACCAGGTGCCTCTTAAATTAATATCTAGTTTCACTAAATTTTGGTCAGAAAATGTAAGTTTTAGGTGCACCTGGGTGGCTTAGTCGGTTGAGTGTCCAACCTTTGATTTCTGCTCAGGTCATAATCCCAGGGTCATGGGATTGAGCCCCATGTTGGTCTCCTCACTGAGTGTGTAGCCTGTTTAAGATTCTCTCACTCTCTTTCTCCCTCTGTCCTTCCCTTCCTCCTCCTCCTCCTCCTCCTCTCTCAAATTAAAAAAAAATATATAAAGGAAAAAAAAGAAAATACAAGTTTTAACTTACAAAATTTTTTGAAATTTTTTGAAACTTGTAGATTTTCTTTATGGCTTAATTTTGTGTTTTTTTTTGAAATTTTGGACATATATTTGGAAAAACGTATGTTCTCTCTTTATTCAATAGGCATTTCTAAAAAATCCATTATGTTGAGCTTCATGATTGAGATGCATTGTCTGCATCCTTGCTCTTGTTATCTACATCACATGTTTGAGGAAGGGGAGTTGAATTTTCCCATATTACAGCAGAATTCCATTTTCTCCTTGTATTTCTAGTGGAATTTTGTTCCATATATTTAGAAACTTATATTATTAGGTTCAGAAATATTCTTGAGTGTCATGACTTCCTGTTGCATTATACCTTTTATTATTATATAATGTTCCTCTTTATCCTGTTTAATAGTGTTTGCTTTGAATTCTTTTTTTTTTCTGATTTTAATATCGATATTCCTGGCTTTCTTTCTATTATCATTTTTGTGATATATAATTTAGCATTAATTTCATTCATTTATGATTAACAACCAGTTTCATAAAAAATGCATGAATTCTTGTAAAATATCATAAAATGACAGAAATATGTAAAGGAATTATTTGTGTTCCTTTTTATTCCACCTCTGTTCCATTCTTTTTGCCAGAGATATTAAGGGTTTGGTGTATATTTTCTGTATTCTTTTCTGGGTGGAGACACTTTTTTTCCCTTTTGTTATTATTTTTTTTCTGAAACTCCTATTAAGATGGATGTTGGCCTGTCTGGGTGAGTCTTGTGGCTTTTAATTTTATTTCTCATAGTTTGCATATTATTATCATTTTTCATTTTGGCAGGAGTTTTTGGCTTTGTTTCCTCATCACTCATTTTGCTATTAGTTGTTCATTCTGCTGTTCAAATCTTCTATTGTGTAATTTTTATAACTGAAATACCATTTTTAACTTCCAAGAACACCTATGCTTTTTTTTTTTTTTTTTCAACGTTTTTTATTTATTTTTGGGACAGAGAGAGACAGAGCATGAACGGGGGAGGGGCAGAGAGAGAGGGAGACACAGAATCGGAAACAGGCTCCAGGCTCCGAGCCATCAGCCCAGAGCCCGACGCGGGGCTGGAACTCACGGACCGCGAGATCGTGACCTGGCTGAAGTCGGACGCTTAACCGACTGCGCCACCCAGGCGCCCCAACCTATGCTTTTATTGTGGCTATTCTTTTCATAGCTATGGTAAATGTTTAAATCTCTTGAGGATGTTAATTATACTAATTATATATCCTTCATAGTTTAGTACTTCTGTTTGTTGAGTTTGAGGCCTCTCTAATTCTTTCGGTATTTCTCAAATGTTTGGCAATTAACCACTTGCATAAGGATCACTTTGGGTGCTAGTGAAAGTGAAGATTTCTGTTCCCCTTTTAGATCTACTCCAGTGATGGGGTCATGAATCTTTTTCAAGAAACAAGCTTGCCAGGTGATCCTTATGCACACTGAATGTTGAGATCCATTCATCTAGATTGTATAGCTACTGGTATAAATACACTAGTAGCTGCGGTGTATTTAACATCTTAGTTTCACTAAGTATTCGGGTAATTTCCTTGCAGCCACTGTAAGTAAGATCCTTGATACAGGAGTGTTAGGTCAAGTTGTTATACTTGAGTAAACAGATAGAGGTGCTCCTTTAGACCAAGAAAATGGTTTGTCTTCCCAGAATAAGAACTTCTTGTCCCTTGTGGTGGACATTGTCTAGATTCTCTGGTTGGAGATCCCACTCTAGGTTTTTAAAATTACAACTCCCACAAGGTGTCTTAAGCTGAAGTCCATAGGGAATCATTTTTAGAATCCAGGTTATCTGTGGATTGGATGGGAAAAAAAAAGATCTTTATTTTCAAAATTGGATCTGAAATTTACCATTTTGTTCAATTATTAATACAGGTGACAATCCATAGTAGCACTGGCACTGCATAAGACCTTGTCAGCAATAGAAATTACAGATATTTTCATGCCACATTACAGGTATACAAAATATCATTTTATGCATGTCACTACCTCTAAATTATGGGAGTTAATGGATCCACCGCTAGATTATTATTTCATGTGTTAATATGACAAATTGTAAAATATTTTTATAACTGTCACTGTAATTGGTTTCCTTTTAAACCTATCTTTGATTTCACGCATTATAGTCATTGTTTTGAGAAGGGATTTTAATTTTCACCAGACTGCCAGTGGAGTCCAAGATGCAATAAAGGTTAAGAACATCTGTTCTTGACTTGTGACTTCAGTCTGGGTCAATTGCTGAGTCAGTTTTTTGTTTTGTTTTGTTTTTTGTTTTTTGAGAGCAAGATATTGGCTTAATTTTTCTCCCCTTTAATTACTTAGCAGACAATGTATTGCAGTCCTAAATCCTCTGATTCTAGGGTATGGTTGGAGTCTTAATTTTTTTGAAGTCTTTTTTTCCCTAAGTGGAATTGCTCTTTGCTTTTACTTTTACTGTTAGCCTTTTCTTCCTCCTTCCCTTCTTTCCCCTTTACCTCTTATACTTTCCCTTCCTATTGTCTCTTAATTTGTTCTTTTCATTTTTTATTTAGAAGCTAATACATGTTTGCATTTAAATTTAAACAACAACCTCTAGTGATTTTGGGGGAACTAACATTAAAAACAAAACAAAACAACATTAAAAACAAAACAAAACAACATAAAAAATAACATTACAAACATTAAAATATTAACAGCAATCAAAACAAAACATTAAAAACATCTGCAACTCAGGAAACTTTCACAAAGGTAGGAGAGAAAGACAATTTTGATTATGGAATAAGCATTTAACCAGAATGTGATATTAATAATCACAAGCAGTCCACTAAGGATTGCAGATACGGAAAGAAATTTCACCATTTTATACAGCTAAGCAGATGCCAACCCATTATATACATGTTCTCAAGATAAATAATAACTAGTTCTCAAGAGGACTTGATAGTACCATTTGTATACATAGTTCATCCTAAATTAACCAGGTAATTAGAATGACGGTCTGTGTTAGCTAACTGATTTTATCCATAGGAACATTTAACTTCATATATCTTTATGAGGGGAGATAGTGTGTGACTTGAGTCAGGTGCCCACAGAAGTTAGGCTTCTGTCTTCACACAGAAACTTGAGATATAGGGGTGCCAACTTTGATGATTACATTTCAAAGAGATGGCTCCCAGGTCGTTGAGAAAGGTATTCTTGGGTTGAAAAGCTGGCAAGAAGCTTATTTGGATTTTAAAAAGATTTACATGCATTTCAAAGGGACAGAGAAAAAGTTACAGTAAATTTTCTAAAATATATGATGAAAAAAAAGGTGTGGGGGCAGTTTTTCATTGCCCCAGGGAAATTATTTTTTTTCATTTTTAGATTTATATTTATCTTTACTTATCTCCCAGAAACAAGCATTTTTTAACCACTCTTTGTATGTTATTCCAGAGGTGTTTCTCTATATACAAGTGTGGGTATAACTAAGGGATGATATCCTGGCATAGTAACTGTTCTGTAAATGTTTGTTGAGTCAGAAACATTCGAGGCTCTGTTCTCGTGGCTCTTATCTAATTTAGCAAGAAGCAATCAGGAAAAGTTTTATTGGAAAGAGAACCATAGTGGGTCTTAAGAATGAGGACAATTGTTACAGGACATTTAATGACTTTCAGTTATTTAAAGGGTTTTTACAAACTCTGATGCTTACACAAATATAAAGATTTTCAATTTGGGTTGGTATATGGGGACTCTTTAATAAGATGATTTACCAGCAAGAGAGAGTCCTTATCTTTTTTATGGGGACTGGCAGAAAACACCCATACAGGAACACATCATTAAGGATGAATAGCGGAACGGAATTGAAGTTAGGCTTACTTGGGACTGTTCTGTCAGTTTGATTAATCAATAAATCAGTGTATTTTGTTTAGTTCAAGAGCTTATAAATTTAGCTTTCTTATTAGCAGCGATTAAGACATTTTATAGTACTTACCTGGGGGGAAAAAGTACTTTCAGATCTAAGAGATTTGCCTTAAAATTTCTTTTTAGTAGAAGCTTGTTTGTTTCTTAGGGAAATCACCTTCCTAAGTTCATATTTTTCTTTTTTCTTTCTTTATTTTTATTTTAGAGAGAGAGAGAGCATGCACATGAGTAGAGGAGTGGGACAGAAGGAGAGAGAGAGGGAGGGAGGGAGAGAGAGAGAGTGAGAGCGAGAGCGAGAGAGAGAGAGAGAGAGAGAGAGAGAGAAAATATGTTAAGCAGGCTCCATGCCCAGCACAGAGCCCAACTTGGGGCTTGATCCCATGATCCTAGAATCATGACCTGAGCTGAAACCAAAAGTCTGGATGCTCAAATGACTGAGCCACCCAGGCACCCCATATTTTCCTCTTTTAAAGACAGAGTAATGAAACTGGAATTCCCAGCCCATGCTCCTAAACACTGTACCATAGTGTCTATAGTAGGAGCAGGGTAGACAACATGGCTTGGTAACCAAATCTGAAGGAACCATGATGAATGCCAAGCTAGGGAATTTAGATTTTATTAAGTAAGGTATATTTAATTAGGAAGAGGGGAAATCAAATAGATGTTGTAGGAAGATTAATCAGCCATGATGTTCAGATTATTTATGTTCAGGGCTACATGGGTGAAGGCACGAAGAATCAAGAGATTTTTGTAACATTTTAAGAGGTAATAAGGACCAAAACTAGTGCAGTTGAAATGGGAAAGGGAAGGGACAGATATAAAGAAGAAAGAATTGACAGCTGTAGTAACTGTAAAGATTGAGAAAGGAGAAGTGTCCCAAGATGACTTACATATTAAGTTAAACCTATGCTTAGAGGAATGGTGGCATCAGACCCTCAAATAGGAGGATGAACAGAGTTAGGAGAGGGAAGATATCATATGGAGCAAGAAAGATAGCCAAAAAGAAACTATTATAAGCTTCTGAGTATTCAACGATATATTTTTGGAGTTAGAATTATGAGGGGAAATTACTTGGCATGTGAACTGAAATAAGCAACTTATTATTTTCATACTGTTCCCTTCAATAATATTAGTTAAAATTATTCTAGGTTCAGAAGGCTCTCTAGCCTTTAGCTTTATTAAGGTTAAGATGTCTGTGATGTCCTCTTCTTAGAGCTGTAGATACAATTAATAATCAGATTATCACAGGCCATTTGGAATGTTGTATTTACTATGTAAAGTGATGAGTTATGTTCACTTTTTTTAATGTTTATTTTTGAGAGAGAGAGAGAGAGCGCGAGAGCATGCATGCGCTCAAGCTGGGAGAAGGGCAGAGAGAGAGGGACAGGGAGATCTGTCAGTGCAGATCCTGATGCAGGACTCAAACTCACTAACCATGAGATCATGACCTGAGCTGAAATCAATATCAGCCACTTAATTGACTGAGCCACCCAGGTGCCCCAGTTATGTTCACTTTGTTTCTGCCACATGTAGCATGGCCAATCTGTTAGACAAAGCGCTGTGTTCAAAACGGATTGCTGCTTATTTGAGAAATGACAATAAGCTGAAGTCAAGAAATGTGAATCGTTATTAATTTTTTACATTTGAAAATTAGTAAAACATAATTTAATTGGTGTTGGTCCTCTGAATTCTAGCTTTAATTTAGAGGAAACTGTTTTTGCTCTAATCAAAGTATGGTGAATGGAAAATTTTAGACTTTGTTATTAGGATATGGCTTGATGAAATTGGTTAATGGTGTGAGTCCCAGCAGAGTGCCATACTTTGCTCTTTAGGATGTTGATTACTGCTTTATTACAGAGAACATTGCACAGTGGCCATGCTTTTCCTAGAGTTTGGCAACTTAAACTGCTAAGTTTAAGATTTAGGGTTGCCAAAATCCAGCCGTGGATATTATTTACAAGCTTTATTTGCACATTTTAGTATTTATAGTAGATTTGGAAAGGCAAGAAAAGTGGCAGGCAATTATATTTTGAAACCTCATTAAACTTTATGCCATGAATAGAATTTCAAAGCTTGTTTTCTGAGAACAGTTGAATAGGATAGGAGTCTTTGTCAATTCTAAACACAAACTTTTTGTTGAAATTACTATTGTGAAGAAAATATTGCTAACATATTAGTTTTTTTAAGTTTATTTATTTATTTTGAGAGAGACAGAAAGCAGGAGAGGGACAGGGGGTGGGGTGGGGAGAGAGAGAGAATCCCAAGTAGGCTCTGTGCTGTCAGTGCAGAGCCTGATGTAGGGCTCAAACTCACAAACTGTTAGATCATGACCTGAGCCGAAATCAAGAGTCAGGTACTTAACTGACTGAGCAACCCAGGCACCCCAACCAACATATTAGCTTTTATAATAAATGTGCTTAATGTTTAAAAGAAATGGCAAAAAATATCTCATGCTTTCTTCTACAAATCTGGGGCTGTCTTCATTATCATACAACCTGTACAGTTAGATAGGGCCCTATGAATAGAATGATCTCAAGTTGCTATCTTAAAATTCTGAATACATTTTGAACAAAGGGTCCTGAATTTTCATTTTGCACTGAGCCCATCTCCTCCCCCCTGCCTATCTAAGTTCTTGGGTCACTATCAGATTGACTTGTGTTCTGCTTAATTTCCATCACCTGATCCCAGCTCACTCTTAATGTGTAAAATCCAAGGTATAATTGCAATTAAAGTGAAGCCTGCTAATTTAGGTTGATTACTGACATCTAAGCAGTTTGGACTAAGTGCAAGTCACAAAATCTCAGCTTTGTTAGCCACAAATGACCACTTGAGGTTAAATGAATAATTTAGCAGGCAAAATCCAAAAAAGCAAGGACCAAAAGCCCCAGAGCAAAGGGAAGAAATGAAAAGCAATGGACAGACATGAAATGCCTGCCAACACTCTGGCTCCTCTCCATGCCTACTATAAGCCATTCAATTGGCATATGTTGTACCCTACAGATGTAAAAGCAGCCTGTGCAAATGTATACAAGACAGATGCATGGATCTGTCATACAGCTGCCGGAGGTTATATTTGTTAAGCAGCCTGTCAGTAGACATGAGTTTTGAACAATGTCAGTAGACATTGTTTGTAGGAGGTAGATTAATCTTATATGTTTCACAGGGAACCTGTGCTGTTTTCTAATAGGCCTAGTGGCTTCTTCAATGCCTAGAATGAGTCTGACCTTTTTTTTTTTTTTGCATTACTATCTTAGTTGTGTGACTATTGGGTTAGTGTATGAGGTCAGCTTACAGAGAGAGAGGGAGGCCAGAGGCAGAGTGGGAACTCTGGTGATATATGAGGCAGTGTAATAAATAGGTTCTGCCATTGGGTGAGTGACCCAGAGACACAGAGCATCAGTTGAGCTCAATGGACTTACTGATGAAAAGCAGATGAGACACATCATTCTGAAGGTGGTAAGAATAGTGTTTTATTTGACATTTTCCAATATTGAAGAATTTCTAAGTCTGAATATTCCTAATTTAAATATAGGGCTTAAAATATTTGTAGTAAAGTATAACATATATGGTATTTATGTTACAGTTGTCATTGAAAAGGTGAATGAAAATTGTATACATGACCCTCTTTTGGGTTTGGGGTGATAAATGTGGAAACAGCAATAGACTCAGCATAATTATCTATCCTGGTATCTGACCTTGGACATCTTTGGAATACTGGAACAGTAGGAGTGGCTTGAGCTAGGAAAGGCATGAGAGTTTTGACCTGCTGCAGAACCCCACTCACTGTCCTCATCATAAATGGAATTGGAGATGAGGTCACTTTACCTCTAGCAAACAGGCTTCAATTTACCAAAGAGCCTCAGAACCACCTATGTTAGAGGGAGAAACACATTCAGTGCTGATGCAGATGCTATATCAACCAAGAATCCCAGCTCTGAAGGAATTTTGTGCTTTCTTTTTTTTTTTAATTTTTTTTTTCAACGTTTTTTATTTATTTTTGGGACAGAGAGAGACAGAGCATGAATGGGGGAGGGGCAGAGAGAGAGGGAGACACAGAATCGGAAACAGGCTCCAGGCTCCGAGCCATCAGCCCAGAGCCTGACGCGGGGCTCAAACTCACGGACCGCGAGATCGTGACCTGGCTGAAGTCGGACGCTTAACCGACTGCACCACCCAGGCGCCCCATTTTGTGCTTTCTTGAGGTAACATCAAATTACTTTGCCTCACTTTAAAAATGGAACATTGAGTGCTCTACTCTTTTTTAAAACCACTATTTTTATTTTTTTTTTAAATGTTTATTTATTTATTTTGAAAGAGAGACAGGAAGTGTGAGTAGAGGAGGGACAGAGAGAGGCACAGAATCCAAAGCAGGCTCCTGAGCTGTCAGCACAGAGACTGACACAGGGCTTGAACCCACAAACTGCAAGATCCTAACATGAGCTAAAGTCAGATGCTTAATTGACTGAGCCACCCAGTCTTTTCATCAATTCCTATTTCCTTCCCATTTCCTTGACTCATAATTCCCAAGGATATGTTGAAATTTCCACACACTTTTTCCTTGCCAGATCTTCAACTATGGAACTAGCAGACATGGCCACAATTAAATTGTAGTAAAACCTTGGTTTGAGAGCATAGTTTGTTCTGGAAACACGCTTGTAATCCAAAGCACTTGAATATCAAAGCGAATTTTCTCATAAGAAATAATGGAAACTCAGACAATTTGTTCCACAACCCAAAAATATTCATATAAAAATGATTACAGTGCTGTAATATAATACAAAATAATAAAGAAAATACAAAATATAAAGAAAAATCAACAAATTAACTTGCACTTACCTTTGAAAACCTTTGTGACTGATGTGAGGGAGACAAGAGAGAGGAGGGTTATTTTGTAGGATGACTTTCACTATCCCTAAAGGAATCACTGCTAGCTATTGGCTGAGTGGAACCTTTTTGTTTTCATGAAGCTTTAACATGAAACCTACCCAATGACTCATACTTTTGCTTCCTTTTGAGGATTTCATAGAAATGTGACATTGCATTGACCTTAAACAGATTCATGGCTTTCACTGCTACAGCCTTATTCTGGTGGTGCTTTTCTATAAAATTTTGCACTGTTTCCCACATTTTACACATCTGCCTGATTTCATTTGAAGTGAGGTATTCCTCTACCTTTTTCTCCTCTTCCTCTGTAGACAAGATCTCCTCCATAAACTCTTGCTGTGGCTTGTGATGCAGATCCATTAGTTCATTGGTGGTCAGCCTCTGGCCATGTTCCTCCACCAGCTCTTGAATGTTATCCTCATTCGCCTCCAGTCCCATGGTCTTCCCAAGGACACAATTTCATTGACAACTGGCAGCTCCTATTCATGAGCAAGCCCCTCTAGGTCATGTCCAAGAATGCAGTCAGGCCACAGTTTTCTCCAAGCAGAATGAGGGTTCTCTTGGTGACTCCATCCTAGGCTTTATCAATGATCTTGAGGCAGGTCTTGATGTGGAAATGATTTTTCCAAAACCCTTGTTTGTTCCTTTGGTAACCTCAAAGCATTGCTGAAATAGTGCTTTTGTGTAAAGCTTTTAAAAGTTCAAAATGACCTGCTGATCCATGGGTTGGAGGATTGGAGTGGTTTTGGGAAGAAGGAACTTGACCTTAATGGATTGAATTCCTTCAGTAAACCGTCCTCAAAAGCCAGAGGATGAGCAGTAGCAGTATCCATAACCAGCAAGGCTTTGAGTGACAGATTCTTTTCTAAAAGGTATTTCTTCACTACAGGACCAAAGACTTCGTTTATCCACTCAACAAACAAGATACGAGTAACCCAGGACTCATTGTTGGACCTCCACATAACATTTACCTGGTTTTTCTGCACCTTGTACTTCTTGAAGGCTCATGGATTCTCAGAATAATATGTGAGCAAGGGCATGACTTTGAAATTCCCACTTCCATTAGCATAAAACAAGAGGATGAGATGGTCTTTCATGCGCTTGTGACGGGGCATTACATTCTCTTTTTCCGTAATGTAGGTCCTCTTTGGCATCTTTTTCCAAAAAAAGCCCCATCTCATCATAGTTAAAAACTTGCTCTTCAGGTAACATTCAGAAACCATGAGCTTCTAGAACTCAGTAGCAAATGCCTCAGCTGCCTTAGCATTTGAACTCACAGCCTCTCCATGCCTCACAACACTATGGATGCCACTTCTCCTCTTAAAGTTATCAAATCATTTCCTGCTTGCCTTGAAGTGTTCTTCGTTTTCTGTTGAGGTCTCTGGCAGTTTACTTATGAGGTTGGTGTACAAGGCCTTTTCGGTCTCGCAGATAAAGTTCTTGGTCACAGTATCATCTGCTAGTTGCTTCTCATTTAGCCAAACTAGACACAACTTTTCTACATCTTCCAGAAAACATGGCTGTTGCTTTCGTATTCTCGTAACTCCTTTTGCTGCATCTAACCCCCTTATTTCTTCTTTTTTCTTTAATATTGTGCAAATGGTCGACATAGACTTCTTATAAAGTCTTGCAATTTCGGCCACTCACATACCTCATTTATACTTCTGGATGATTTCCTTCTTAACTTCCACCATAATCATCTTCTTCTTACAGCCTTTCTTTTCAACCTTTTACTGCATGTGGGCCATAATATATGCTCACACAGATGTTGACTATAGT
The DNA here is from genome assembly GCF_028018385.1 of Neofelis nebulosa. Lineage (NCBI taxonomy): Eukaryota > Metazoa > Chordata > Mammalia > Carnivora > Felidae > Neofelis > Neofelis nebulosa. The sequence continues at coordinate 33,027,945 of NC_080794.1, read as the reverse complement.
ACAATATTAATAAACTCTTGTCATATACTGTATTTAACGTAACTGGCAATAAGGCAGCAGAGGAAAGGGTACAGGCAGCCTGACCTAGAATGAAGCAAAGCATTCCTAAGCTTACTCTTATATGGAAAAGCAAAGGACTGTCCATAGATGCTTTGAAGTGACAAAAAATATACTAGTGCCAGTTGTGCGCACCTTCCAGTATTCTGTATAATCATTGCTTTCTGCCAAACACCATAGCCTGAAACTGAGCATCCGACAATGGGAGATGATCACCCACAATCCCACAGAGAGTGGTGGGGGGCGGAGAAGAAACATTGGCTCAGTTGTGATCATGTGATGTTCAGCATCACGTACTACTCATATTGCAAGACATCACTCGTTTATCAAAATAAAATTTATTAGAAATGTTTGCTCGTCTTGCAGAACACTCACAGAACTAGTTACCCACAATCTAAGGTTTTACTGTAATTTGGGACCCTTTACATTTAATAATTTCTCATCCAGACTATGGAAAAATAATCCTGTTTATTTTTACCTAAATTAGTTTTTACTAACACCTGATACTTTCTCCCATTAGCTTTCCTGATATACATCCCTTATAGTCTCTCTATCTAGATAGGACATTCCTTTTAAGGGCTAATTTTGGCCTTTATATTGAATTATTTTTTTTTTTTTGTCAGCAAGGCAAGGGGAGACAGAGTCCTTACTACAGTTTTACTTGGCATTCATAATGGTAAATTAATGATTTATGGCATCCTGACTAGAAAAGTCTGAAATGGAATCCAGTGATAGAAATTTCCTTCATGGTATTATGTATTGCCAGATTTAAAGTATATAGTTTATGCTATTTAATAGTATATCACGCTGCATAAGATCGGTATCTAATTGAAAAATAGTCTCGTTATGTAGATGCATTCTTTTAACATTAATTTTGTTTTTAATGTTCTGTATCCCATTCATCAAAGCTATGAGAATGTTGTAACATTCAGAAAGGGATATGTTAGACAACTTCAGTTCTTAAAAACATAGAAAAGTCAATGGCTTTTTAATATCTTCTCTAGTGATGGAAACTGGATTTTTTGGGCTAAATTGTCAAGTGTTTTATAATCAATCATTCTCTTATCACCTAATGTCCTGCTGAATCAGAGGAGCACATTGGTTGCATTATACCAATGTGCATGACACAGGAGCTTTAGCAAATTACTTCTACTTCACCATCTTTCTTCTTACCTCCTCTGTCTTCCTTTCTCCTCCCTTCCCTGTCTCCTTTTTTCTCAGTCCCCTCCTCAAATTCCCTCCCATCCTTTTCCCTCATTCTCTCCCTTTGCCTCTCCCTTTCCTTCCTTTCTCCTTTCCTCCTCCTTCTTGTATTTCACATAGTTTTTTGCTTTAATAGAATTAAATATCTAAATTAGATTGATTAATCACCAAGAGAAAAAGTAAAGCCTTCTGGTAAAATCTCCAAAAGATCAAAGAACAGCAGAATTAATGATCCTGGTTTAACATTTTTCTGACCAACTTTTGAGTATGTTATTATACAACTGTAAAGCAAAAAGATCTAAATAGCAGTAAGTACATAATCAGTTGATTTTTTTTTACATAATTTGGAAAAGACATTAAGTCAGAGACTGACCTTTCTCTGCACCTTATTATGAACAGCAGTGACACTATTCTTTTTGAATAAAAAAAAGAGAAGGATATAAAATGGAACAACATAGATTACACTGTGGACTAGGTGAATGTTATCTTTGGTGGTCCTCTCCATCTTTCCTTTCAGGATTATTTTTTCTCAGGGTATCTGTTCTCTCTTTTCCCATTGATACCCAGTATCACCCAAGACATGCTTCCTGCCCTCCCACACTGTGATTTATGTTTTCTGGAACTATCTCTTTCTCTTACTTTAAGTAACTTATTCCCAATTAGTCTTAAGGAGGAAAAAGGATATGATAAAATAAGGCCTTAATGAATGACAGTAGGTTAAAATCCTGTCCCCACCAGTGCTTTCTCTAAAGATATATGTCAGTTGAAGGAAATAGTACTTTTAGTCACAATCAGCCAGTTGCTTTTGGTATAGATATAGGCACCAATGGTGATTCTTTGTTGTAGGGGAGTTTTTCTAAGCAACAAATGGCAGTACAGAGGTACTGAACTTTTCTACCTGCATCATTATCTTTTATCTAGTGAAACCCAGCCAAGAGGATATTGTAAAAAAGAAGACTCTTATGTAGAAAGTAAAATGAAAACCAGTTTCTAGAGCTGTGCTGTCCAATGTAGTAGCTACTTGTTAAATGTAGTTATTTGAGTTTGCAATTAAATCAACGTCAATTAAGTAAAATTTAATATTTAGTTCCTCAGTTGCATTAGCCACATTCCAAGTGTTTAATAGCTACATACAGTAGTGTACAATACAGTAGTGACTACTGTATTGGCCATTGTAGATAGAAGAAATTTTCATCATCACAGAAAGTTTTTTTGGATACCACTCTAGAGTATACTTTGCAGTCAATACAGTTTCATTCCAAATTCTAATCAAGACTATAGTCTTTATGGAGATCCAGAAAGATACTTTTGAGGCACTTGTAGGTTAATACATTCTAAATACAGATTATCAAACCCAATGACTTGAGCAATTTTTTTTCCTGTTTTTTTTTCTTTTTCTTTTTTTGTTGTTTCCCAGTTAAGTAGAACTTAGAAGTGTTTGAGTTAATTTATATTTAACTATATATTTAACTCCAGAAAAAAAAGAAGATTCCTAACTCTTTTCATGCCAGAAGCATCTTTAGTTGTTTGTAATAATATTCAGAATACCACCTCCAAAATCTCTAAATAGCTGTGTTGTAGAGAACATGAGGAGGGACCACATTAAGAGTGTCTAAAGGATGCTCTTATTAAGAGCATCATCACCTAACAGTCATGTTCCTGCTCATAATTTTTTAAGGGTTTCTAGGGCAGACATGACTTTGAGAGTTTTACAGTTATTAGGCATGCCTGTGCTACATTGGCTACTCTTTTTTCTATGTTCTATGCAGAATCTACCCATGAATCCAGGGCTTATGCTTAACATGCTATTTTTCCCAAAGGACATAATTATAGACAGAAATAGAAGGTATAATCAAATAGAAATAGAGCACAAATGGGATTACTTATTTTTTTCCAGTTACCCCCTGTGTACCTTTTCTCTCCTTTGTCAATGCATTTCTTTCCGGGAGAACTGCACAAGCATAACAACTGGCATAAACCTTGGAAATGGCAGGAACTATTCAAATGTTTCTTTGAATTTTGCAGATATGTATTCAGTTAGGTTACAATCAGTAAAACACATGGACATAGAAGGTAGGACATGCATGACACTGCTGACAAAATTGAGAATTACTGTTACTTAAAAATATTGGAAGATATGGTGTATTTTAATGACAGCATTATTGCTTATAAAAACTATCTATTTTCTCTAAGTTCACTGTGAACAAAATAAATGAATCATCATTGCTGATGTATTTGTAGGATTTTTTTACACATTTTTTTATACGTCACACCATAAGTAGAGATGACAAACACATAAATACATATTTCCAAGTAGATAATTAATAACAAAGACTTAACTTGCTCCTTCTTTAATATATATTGCCTCAGTCAGCAATATTCTGATAAGAATATACACTAAGATTCATGCAGTATTATATTCAATATTACAACAAAATCAACATCTTTTTAGAATTTTATAATTCTTTTAAAAAAAGGATTTGTAAATAGAAGAATCCTTGAAGGTTTATTTTATTTTCAATATAACCAGATAAAAACTGAAGCAAACAATTCATGATTTGGTGCTGTGCATAGACTGAATTGCTAAACTCTGACATAAATATGTCTAGAAGAAGAAGTTACTACCTCAGGTGAAATGAATTAGATGATTGAAATTTTTATTGGTGCTCTGATAAAACCACAGTCACAGTATTCATTGGGCTATTTAAATGATGTACACTCATCATTTAGAGGAAAATTTTTAAGGGTGTCTGTGTATATTTAATTTAATTTATAAGCATATTTAGTGTCTTTCTGAAATATTTTCTGTTTTTCTGTAATATTAATATACAACAGCATGTTCATTATGTACATTTTTATTTACTATAGCTGAATATGTAGTTAACTGTGTGTAAATTACACTAATTTACTGAAGTAGTATAAATAATATTTGTTGATAATTTTGCTAATTTATAGTTTATTCCTCACAATATGCCTTTTTTAAAACAATTTTTATATCTAAAGCTTCCATTTTTTAGATTATTTAAATGGAAATGCATTCATATAAGGGATATTTTAGACAAAGGAGAGCCTGTGAGTTCTCTCAATAGTATTTTCTGTTCGTAATCATAAGGAGAAATTTTGTTCCATTTTTATCACTCACTCTGAAGATTGATAAGGTAGTTGCGTGAGGAACATTATTTTCTGCTATGCAGTTATTATTTCTGCTGCTCCCACCTTGAAACACTTGCATGTGTTTTTGTGAAGAATGTTGGTACTTGATTATAATCATAGCTACATCTCTTTTGATAGGCAATTTCACTTTGGAGAATAGGTGTAAGATTTTTTTGTGTTTTGAATGTAAATTGGATCAATCTCATCATAGAATATAGAGTGTGTGAATGATGAATAGGATTTATTACATCATGTTTATTAAAATACAGAAAACTTTTCCAACCTTATTGATTTTATGCTTTAGCTTGCTTCATATTTTTTTTTTTTATAACTTCCTGGTATACTATTCCTGGTAAGCCATGGCCAAAGTCTAGTTCAGAATCTGAAGTATGTTGGATGATTAATAAATACCCATGGAAAAGAATAGCTATCTCATACATATCTGTGTAGTATATAGAGTATTCTGTTTTAGGAAGTATAGCTTCCTTAATAGTACTCTATGGCTCTATTCATCAGGAGTAAATTGTAGTACACATGAAATTAAAAGTAGAATTAGCAAGGAAACTATGATGTGGGACCTACCCCACCAGTTATTAAAATATGTTATAAAGCTACACCAAATCAATTCCTGTATGACAGGTGTAGGTTTTATTTCCACCACTCTAAAAGTAATAAAATAAAGTCTTAGATAGTTTAAACCACTTTCTTAGTATGAGTGGAGGGCCAAGATTCACACTTAGGTTTTTTTGTCTCCAAAGCTCTACTAAAAAAGAGAGCCCCATAGAGAAAAAAACTGATGGTTACCAGAGATTAGATATGTGGGAGGTGGATAAATAGGTGATGGGGATTAAGGAGTGCACATGTGATGGGTACTGGGTGTTTCATGTGAGTGATGAATTTCTAAATTTGTTAATCTGAAACTAATATACTGTATATTAACTACTGGAATTTAAATAAAAATTTAAAAATAAGGGAAAAATTTAAAAAAAGAGTTCTGGTACTTTAAGGTCATATGTCTTTATTTTTGAAAAGACATATATATTAGCCAAACATATTTGTTTTATGAAACCCACCACAGATTTAGTTGAAATCCTTCAAACTAGTTTATATGAAAACTTAATGGGGCTTGATCCCAAAACCATGAGATCATGATCTGAGACAAAATCAAGAGTCAAATGCTCAACCAACTGAGCCACCTGGGTGCCCCAAGAATTTTAATTTTTAAGTAGCATGTAGTTTATAAGTAATACACAATTAAACTATTATCAAAAAATTAAAATATTAACCACCACCACAACCTGGATTCCTTTCAGAGATAGCAATTTCTGTGGCATTGGTATGTTTCCTTTAGACCTTTTCCTAGGCTCTAATATATTTATGTGTACTCAGGGGAAATCTAAACTATTGTTGTGTGCTTGTTTTTTAAATATATATGGTATCACTGTACATATCATGTTTCAACTTTTGTTTTTCATTCTATAATGTATTCTAGCAATCTTTCCAACTTATTTTATGTGGATTCACCTCACATTGTTCACTTCCAGATACATCTAGAGCCATGATCTAAATCTTCTCAAAAGTTAGCATTTATTTCTATTTCTCAAGGCCATAGCATTTTCTTTCACCATAACTCACATTGATTAAAATAACCATAATGTTATATGTTCTTTCCTCAAAGATAGGCTTTAGGCTGCAACAAAAAAGAAAAATGATCACCAATGATTCAAACTACAGCTACTCCATTGAATGATTTATGCATTTCAAGTCATTCCCTGTATCATTATTTGGGCTCGTTATAACACTCTCAGTCCATGGGTCATATACCTCTTTTATATTTTAAAATGCATATGAGTGTGCCAAAGATTTTACAGGTTTTTAAATGTTTATTTACTTATTGAGAGAGAGAGAGAGAGAGAGAGAGAGAGAGAGAGGGAGAGAGAGAGAGAGAATCCCAAGCAAACTCCATGCTGTCAGTGCAGAGTCCGATACAGGGCTCCATTCCACATCCCAACCTGAGCTGATACCAAGAGCTGGACGCCCAACTGACTGAGCCACCCAGGTGCTCCTACAGTTTAATTTTAATAATTCTTTTGCAGGTTCTAATTTTCCTCTACTCCTATTCACAATATATATTCTCTTTCTGACTGTATGGACCTCTTCTCTGCCTTTTGGGCAGTTTTCTGTTTCCTATATTTCAGGTTCATATTGGGTGCTTTAACTTATTATTTTAGGGTTAAAGTCCATTTCTTGGCTTGTTTTCAGGTTTCACAGTTTTCTGCCTTTGGCTGTAAGTTCTACATAATTATAACCCTGATGCCTAGTTAAGGCCTGCTAAGATAAGGTCTGGATATCAATACCTCCAGATTTTCAATTTCATGTTCTGTGGAAATCCAAGCTCTCCCTGAGAATCCTGTGAATTCCCTGGAGCTTACTTGACTGCATTGCCTTTAGTTACCTTGATCTGCACCCAGAGTTACATCTGGTCAACCTATACTTAACTTTCAGTTCTTTTTATTTATACCCCACATCCACATTGTAGTTATTTACGTAATTATTTAGTAATCATTTAGTTAATATTTGTAAGTTCTGAGTAGTATGAAGTCTGAGTAGTATGAAGAAAAATGAGGAATCAAATTCCCTAACCAAAGAACTTACAAAATATGCTGAAAGAGATGAGAATATGAAGGATGATAATAACATGGACAAATTTAGCTAATGAGCCAGCATTCAAAACCGGGGTAATTGCTCTCCTGAGTTATACCTGATCTCTTAATGTCCAAGCTATACCACCTCCTAAATAGAAGCAATCTACTAGAAGACAATAAGGTTAGGACTCTTTTTTGAAGAAACATTTTCCTGATAGCAGAGTGTGAGGGAGGTAAGTATATATTGAGCAGAGCCTAGAAGAAAGGAAAAATTTTATTTTCTATGTTCAGTGGAGTGCAGTCCTGAAAATATAACATCATGTTGTTTGTCTTTCATCAAGTTAATGCCACAAAAGCACACTGAAAGAATGTTTCAACACATTGCTATACTTGATACTGGTTCAGGACAGATAATTATTTTTTTCTTTTTGAGAGAGAGAGAGAGAGAGAACACACAAGGTGGGAGGGGAAGAGGTAGAGAGAGAGAGAGAGAGAGAGAGAGAGAGAGAGAGAGAGAGAATCTTAAGCAGACTCCATGCTCAGCGCAGAGCCTGACACAGGACTTGACATGACCTGAGCTGAAATCAAGAGTTGGATGCTCAACTGAGTCACCCAGGAGCCCCAATAATTCTTTTTTTAATTGGCTTTTTTAATAGATGACTTTACTGAGTAATTGACATGTAAAAAATGTAACATAGTTCATGTATACAACTAGATGATTTTGGTGTAAGTACACATTTAGGAAACAATTACTACTATCAAGGATAGAAACATATTCATCACTACCCAGTTGCCTCTACCTTCTTCTTCTCCTCCTTCTTCTCCAGCCTCTCCCTCTTCTCCTCCTCTTCTCCTCTTCCTTCTTCTTTTTTTTCTTCTTCTTCATCTTCTTCATCATCTTCCTCCTCATCTTCATCATCACCATCCTTATTATTATTTTGTGCTGAGAACACTTAACATAAGATCTACCCTCTTAGCAAATCTTAAGTATACAATATAGTATTGTAGTAGATCTTCAGTATTTATTTATCATGCATAACTGAAAATTTGTACCTTTTGACCATCACCACCCCATTTTCCCCTCCCAGCAGTCTCTGAAAACCCTATTTTACTCTTTGCTTTTATGAATTTGACTATTTTAGATTCCACATATAAGTGAGATAATACAATATTTTTTTTTCTGTGTCTGGCTCATTTCATTTAGCATATTGTCCTTCAGGTCCATGCTATTACAAGTGGCAGGATTTTTTCTTTTTATTTTTTTAAAATATATATATTTTTAATGTTTATTTATTTTTGAGACAGAGATAGACAGAGTGTAGTTGGGGAGGGGCAGAGAGAAAGGGAGACACAAAATTGGAAGTAGGCTTTGGCTCTGAGCTATCAGCACAGAGCCCGATGCAGGGCTCAAACTCACAAACCATGAGATCATAGCCTGAGCCGACGTTGAATGCTTAACTGACCAAGCCACCCAGGCACCCTAGGATTTTTTCTGTTTTTAAGGCTGAATAATACTTTATTGTATGTATATTCCACATTTTCTTTATCAATCATCTAGGACATTTAGGTTGTTTCCATATCTTGGTTATTGTGAATAATGCTGCAATGAACATAAGAGTGTAGGTATCTGAGGTTCTGATTTCAATTCCTGTGGATAAATACACAGAGTGGCGTTGCTAGATCAGATGGTAGTTATATTTTTAATTCTGAGGGAATTCCATATTGTGTTTCATAATGACTGTAACAATTTACATTCCTACCAAGGAATGTAAAGGAATCCCACACACAAGGATTCCCTTTTCTCCATATCCTCACCAACACTTGCCATATATGTATAATTTTATGTATTTATATTTTAATAATTTTCATTCTAAAAGGTGTGAAGTGATATCTCATTGTAGTTTTGATTTGTATTTCCCAAATGATTAATGATGTTGAGCACTTTTACATATACCTAATGGCCATTTGTATGTCTTTTGAGAAATATCTATTCAGTCCTTTGACCATTTTTTAATTGAGGGTTTTTTTTTTTTCTACTGAGTTGCATGGGTTTTTTGTATACTTTGGATATCAACCCATTATCACATGTACATAATTTGCAAATATTTTCTCCCATTCTATAGGTTGCCTTTTCATTTTGTTGATTGTTTCTTTTTCTGTGCAGAAACTTTTTAGTTTGATGTAATCCCACCTGTCTGTTTTTCTTTTCATTGCCTCTCGTATCCAAAGAAGCATTACTAAGACCAACATCAAGGGACTTTACCCTATATTTGCTTCTAGGAGTTATATACTTTCAAGTTTTACATTTAAGTCATTAATTCATCTTAGGTTAATTTTATTTATGGTGTAATATAAGGGTCCAGTTTCATCCTCTTATATGCACTTATCCAGTTGTCCCAGCACCATTTCTTGCAGAGACTATATTTTCCCCATTATGTGTTCTTGGCAACCTTCTTGAACATTAGTTGACTGTATATGAATGGGTTTATTTCCAGGCTGTCTATTTCTGTTCTATATGGCTACTTTTATAGCCATACTTTTATATGGCCAGTACCATACTGTTTTGATTACTAAAGCTTTGTACTACAGTTTGAAAGTGGCAATTGTGATGCTTCCAGCTTTGTCCTTCTTGTTCAAGACTATTTTGACTATGAGGGGTCTTTTGTGGTTGTGTATGAATTGTGGAATTGTTTTTTCTATGTCTGTGAAAAGTGCCATTGGAATTTTGAGAGGGATTTCATTGACTTGATGGATCATACAGGTTGTATGTGGACATTTAACAATATTAATCTTCAGTCTGTAAACAGAAGATATCCTTACACTTATTTATTTGTTTATTATTTTATTATTAAATTTCTTTTTTTTAATTTTTAAAAATCTTTATTTAAGTAGTCTCTACAACCAACATGGGGTTCGAACTCATGAACCCAAGATTGGGTCACATGCTCTTCTGACTGAGCCAGCCAGGTGCCCCTCAGTTTCTTTAATTGATTCTTTATAATTATCAGTATATAGATTTATCATTTCCTTTGTTAAATTACTTCTAAGTATTTTATTCTTTTTGACGCTTTTTCAAATGAGATTATTTTCATAAAATTTCTAACAGTTCATTTTTAGTGTATATAAATGCAACAGATTTCTGTATGTTGGTTTTTATTCTATAACTTTAATGAATTTTTTAGTTTTAACAGTTTTTTGGTTGTATTTAGACTTTTTTATATATAGAGTCATGTCATCTGCCAACAGAAACAATTTTACTTCTTCCTTCCAATTTGGATGCCTTTTTTTTCTTGTCCGAATACTCCAGCTAGGACTTCCAGTACTATGCTGAATAAAAGTAGAAAGAGTGGGAATGTTTGTCTTGTTTCCTATTTTAGAGGAAAGGTTTTCAACTTTTCATTGTTTATTCTGGTAATGGTGGGCTTGTCATATGTTCTTTATTGTGATGGTGTACAATCCTTCTATACCTTATTTGTGGATAGTTTTTATTATAAAGGTTGTTGAATTGTGTCAAATGCTTTTTCTGCATCTATTTAGATGATCTACTTAGATGATCATATGACTTGATATATACCACATTATCAAGTGTGGTATATATCATATAAGTGTGATATATACCACATTATCAAAAGGAAGATGATCATATGACTTGATCATATGATCATCTTCCTTTTGATAATGTGGTATATATCACACTTAATGATTTGCATATGTTGTACCATCCTTGCATCCTAGGAATAAATCCCACTTGGGCATGGTGTATGTTCTTTTAAATATGCTCTTCATTTACTTTGATAGGATCTTCTTGAGGATTTTGTATTTCTATTCATTAGGGATATTGTCCTCTACTTTTCTTGTAGTATCCTTGTCTGGCTTTGATATCGGAGTAGTGCAGGCTTGAAGATGAATTGGGAAGTGTTTTCTCCTCTTAAAATTTTTGGAGGAGTTTGAGCAGGATTGGTGTTATTTTGTTTTCTTTAAATGTTTGGTAGAATTCACTAGAAAAATCATCTGGTTTTGTGCTTTTCTTGGTTGGATGATTTTTAATTACTAATTAGTCTGGATCTGTTCAAATTTTCTATTTCTTCATGGTTTAGTCTTGGTAGCCTGTATGCTTTTAGTGATTTACTCATTTTTATAGGTTATCCAATTTACTGTTGTATAATTATTTATAATAGTCTCTTATAATCCTTTGTATTTCTGTGGTATCACTTGTAATGTCTCCAATTTTTAAAATAATTATTTGGGACATTTAAAAAGTCAATCCAGCTAAAATTTTGTCAATTTCATTTACCTTTTTATGAAACCAACTCTTTGTTTTGTTGATTCTTTCTTTTCTTTCTTTCGCTCTTTCGCTCTTTCTTTCTTTCTTTCTTTCTCATTTTTTCTTGTCTCTATTTCATTTATTTCAGGTCTCATGTTTCTTGTTATTCTCTTCCCTGTGATAACTTTGGACTTAGTTTATTCTTCTTCTAGTTCCTTGAGATATAAAGTTAGGTTCTTTGAGATCTTTTTTCTTTTAATTAACATATGCATTTATCACTATTAATTTTCCTCTTAAAACTGCTTTTGCTGCATCTCATAAGTTTTGGTATGTTATCTTTCCATTTTCATTTGTTTCATGATTTATTGATTGATTGATTGATTTCTTCTTTGACCCATTGGTTGCTCAGGGATGTGTTAATTAATTAATTATTTTATTTTATTTTATTTTTTTATTTTAATATATGAATTTTATTGTCAAATGGGTTTCCATACAACACCCAGTGCTCATCCCAAAAGGTGCCCTCCTCAATACCCATCACCCACCCTCCCCTCCCTCCCACCCCCCATCAACCCTCAGTTTGTTCTCAGTTTTTAACAGTCTCCTATGCTTTGGTTCTCTCCCACTCTAACCTCTTTTTTTTTTTCTTCCCCTCCCCCATGGGCTTCTGTTATGTTTCTCAGGATCCACATAAGAGTGAAACCATATGGTATCTGTCTTTCTCTGTATGGCTTATTTCACTTAGCATCACACTCTCCAGTTCCATCCACGTTGCTACAAAAGGCCATATTTCATTTTTTCTCATTGCCACGTAGTATTCCATTGTGTATATAAACCACAATTTCTTTATCCATTCATCAGTTGATGGACATTTAGGCTCTTTCCATAATTTGGCTATTGTTGAGAGTGCTGCTATAAACATTGGGGTACAAGTTCCCCTATGCATCAGTACTCCTGTATCCCTTGGGTAAATTCCTAGCAGTGCTATTGCTGGGTCATAGGGTAGGTCTATTTTTATTTTTCTGAGGAACCTCCACACTGCTTTCCAGAGCGGCTGCACCAATTTGCATTCCCACCAACAGTGCAAGAGGGTTCCCGTTTCTCCACATCCTCTCCAGCATCTATAGTCTCCTGATTTCTTCATTTTGGTCACTCTGACTGGCGTGAGGTGATATCTGAGTGTGGTTTTGATTTGTATTTCCCTGATAAGGAGCGACGTTGAACATCTTTTCATGTGCCTGTTGGCCATCCGGATGTCTTCGTTAGAGAAGTGTCTATTCATGTTTTCTGCCCATTTCTTCACTGGGTTATTTGTTTTTCGGGTGTGGAGTTTGATGAGCTCTTTATAGATTTTGGATACTAGCCCTTTGTCCGATATGTCATTTGCAAATATCTTTTCCCATTCCGTTGGTTGCCTTTTAGTTTTGTTGGTTGTTTCCTTTGCTGTGCAGAAGCTTTTTATCTTCATAAGGTCCCAGTAATTCACTTTTGCTTTTAATTCCCTTGCCTTTGGGGATGTGTCGAGTAAGAGATTGCTACGGCTGAGGTCAGAGAGGTCTTTTCCTGCTTTCTCCTCTAGGGTTTTGATGGTTTCCTGTCTCACATTCAGGTCCTTTATCCATTTTGAGATTATTTTTGTGAATGGTGTGAGAAAGTGGTCTAGTTTCATTCTGCATGTTGCTGTCCAGTTCTCCCAGCACCATCTCTTAATGAGACTGTCTTTTCTATTGGATGTTCTTTCCTGCTTTGTCAAAGATTAGTTGGCCATACGTTTGTGGGTCTAGTTCTGGGGTTTCTATTCTATTCCATTGGTCTATGTGTCTGTTTTTGTGCCAATACCATGCTGTCTTGATGATGACAGCTTTGTAGTAGAGGCTAAAGTCTGGGATTGTGATGCCTCCTGCTTTGGTCTTCTTCTTCAAAATTACTTTGGCTATTCGGGGCCTTTTGTGGTTCCATATGAATTTTAGGATTGCTTGTTCTAGTTTCGAGAAGAATGCTGGTGCAATTTTGATTGGGATTGCATTGAATGTGTAGATAGCGTTGGGTAGTATTGACATTTTGACAATATTTATTCTTCCAATCCGTGAGCAGGGAATGTCTTTCCATTTCTTTATATCTTCTTCAATTTCCTTCATAAGCTTTCTATAGTTTTCAGCATACAGATCTTTTACATCTTTGGTTAGATTTATTCCTAGGTATTTTATGCTTCTTGGTGCAATTGTGAATGGTATCAGTTTCTTTATTTGTCTTTCTGTTGCTTCATTGTTAGTGTATAAGAATGCAACTGATTTCTGTACATTGATTTTGTCTCCTGCAACTTTGCTGAATTCATGTATCAGTTCTAGCAGACTTTTGGTGGAGTCTATTGGATTTTCCATGTATAATATCATGTCATCTGCAAAAAGCGAAAGCTTGACTTCATCTTTGCCAATTTTGATGCCTTTGATTTCCTTTTGTTGTCTGATTGCTGATGCTAGAACTTCCAGTACTATTTTAAACAACAGCGGTGAGAGTGGACAAGGGATGTGTTAATTTAAATGTATTCACAAATTTTCATATTTCCTCTTATTATTGATTTCTAGTTTCATACCAAATATCATGTGGGGCGAAAAGATAAATTTAGATTTAAGTCTTAAATTTGTTAAGACTAGTTTTATGGGTAAACATATGATCTGTCCTGGAGAATGTTCCATGTGCACTTGAAAAGAATGTATGTTTTGATTTTGTATATGTCTCTTTGGTTTATCTGACCTAATGTGAAGTTTAAGTCCAATGTTCTCATACTGATTTTCTGTCTGGTTGATCTGTCCATTACTAAAGTGGGATATTGAAGTCCCCTACTATTTTTTTTTCTTCCCACTGTCTCATATTTAACTATTTTAGATTCCAAAATCCTCTGAATTACATTGTATCTTTCATTCTATATTTTTAATTTTATTTTTTATTTTTTAAAATTTATATCCAAGTTAGGATATAGTGCAACAATGATTTCAGGAGTAGATTCCTTAGTGCCTCTTACCCATTTAGCACATCCCCCCTTCCACAACCCCTCCAGTAACCCTCAGTTTATTTTCCATATGTATGACTCTTCTGTTTTGTCTCCCTCCCTGTTTTTATATTATTTTTGTTTCCCTTCCCTTATGTTCACCTGTTTTGTCTCTTTAAGTCCTCATATGAGTTAAATCATATGATTTTTGTCTTTCTCTGACTAATTTCACTTAGCATAATACCTTCCAGTTCCATCCACGTAGTTGCAAATGGCAAGATTTCATTCTTTTTGATTGCCGAGTAATACTCCATTGTATGTATATACCACAATCTTTATCCATTCATCCATCAATGGACATTTGGGCTCTTTCCATACTTTGGCTATCATTGATAGTGCTGCTATAAACATTGGGTTACATGTGTTCCTTCGAAGCAGCACACCTGAATCCCTTGGACAAATGCCTAGTAGTGCAATTGCTGGGTCATAGGGTAGTTCTATTTTTAGTTTTTTGAGGAACCTCCATACTGTTTTCCAGAGTGTCTGCACCAGCTTGCATTCCCACCAACAGTGCAAAAGAGATCCTCTTTCTCTGCATTCTCACCAACATCTGTTGTTGCCTGAGTTCTTAATGTTAGCCATTCTGACAGGTGTGAGGTGGTATCTCACTGTGGTTTTGATTTGTATTTCCCTGAGGATGAGTGATGAGGAGCATTTTTTCATGTGTCATTGGCCATCTGGATGTCTTCTTTGGAGAAGTGTCTATTCATGTCTTTTGCCCATTTCTTCACTGGATTATTTGTTTTTTGGGTGTTGAGTTTGCTAAGTTCTTTATAGAGTTTGGATACTAACCCTTTATCTGATATATCGTTTGCAAATATCTTCTCCCATTCTGTCGGTTGCCTTTTAGTTTTGTTGATTGTTTCCTTCACTGTGCAGAAGCTTTTTATTTTGATGAGGTCCAAATAGTACATTTTTGCTTTTGTTTCCCTTTCCTCCAGAGACGTGTTGAGTAAGAAGTTGCTGTGGCCAAGATCAAATAGGTTTTTGCCTGCTTTCTCCTTGAGGATTTTTATGGCTTCCTGTCTTACATTTAGGTCTTTCATCCATTTTGAGTTTATTTTTGTGCATGGTGTAAGAAAGTGGTCCAGGTTCATTCTTCTGCATGTCACTGTCCAGTTTTCCCAGCACCACTTGCTGAAGAGATTGTCTTTATTCCATTGGATATTCTTTCTTGCTTTGTCAAAGATTTGTTGGCCATATGTTTGTGGGTCCATTTCTGGGTTCTCTATTCTGTTCCATTAATCTGAAAGTCTATTCTTGTGCCAGTACCATACTGTCTTGATGATTACAGCCTTATAGTAAAGGTTGATGTCTGGGATTGTGATGCCTCCTGCTTTGGTTTTCTTTTTCAAGATTGCTTTGGCTACTCGGGGTCTTTTCTGGTTCCATACAAATTTTAGGATTATTTGTCCTAGCTCTGTGAAGAATGCTGGTATTATTTTGATAGGAATTGCATTCAATATGTAGATTGCTTTGGGTAGTATTGACATTTTAACAATATTTGTTCTTCCTATCCAGGAGCATGGAATCTTTTCCCATGTTGTTGTGTCTTCTTCAATGTCTTTCATAAGCTTTCTGTAGTTTTCAGTGTATAGATTTCTCACCTTTTGGTTAGATTTATTCCTAGGTATTTTATGGTTTTTTGTGCAACTGTAAATGGGATCGATTCCTTGATTTCTTTTTCTGTCACTTTATTGTTGGTGTATAGGAATGCAACCGATTTCTGTGTGTTGACTTTATATCCTGCCACTTTGCTGAACTCATGAATCAGTTCTAGCAGTTTTTTGGTGGAATCTTTTGGCTTTTTTATATAGAGTATCATAGAGTACTATGTTCAATAACAGTGGTGAGAGTGGACCTCCCTGTCTTGTTCCTGACCTTAGGGGGAAAGCTCTCAGTTTTTCCCCATTGAGGATGATATTAACATTGGGTCGTTCACATATGGCTTTAATTATCTCTATGTATGCTGCTTCCATCCCTACTTTCTTGAGGCTTTTTATCAAGAAAGGTTGCTGTATATTGTCAAATGCTTTCTCTACATCTATTGAGAGGATCATATGGTTCTTGTCCTTTCTTTTATTGATGTGATAAATCACGTTAATTGTTTTGCGGATATTGAACCAGCCTTCATTCCAGGTATAAACCCCACTTGGTCCTGGTGAATATTTTTTTAATGTATTGTTGGATCCAGTTGGCTAATATGTTGTTGAGGATTTTTGCATCCATGTTAATCAGGGAAATTGGTCTATAGTTCTCCTTTTTAGTGGGGTCTCTGTCTAGTTTGGAATCAAGGTAATGCTGGCTTCATAGAAAGAGTTTGGAAGTTTTTCTTCCATTTCTGTTTTTTGAGAATAGGTATTAACTCTTCCTTAAGTGTTTGGTAGAATTTCTCTGGAAAGCTATCTGGCCCTGGGCTCTTGTTTTTGGCAGATTTTTGATTAGCAATCTGATTTCTTTACTGGTTATGGGTCTTCTAAATTTTTTTTTCTTCCTGTGTCAGTTTGGGTAGTGTATATGTTTCTAGGAATTTGTCCATTTCTTCCAGATTGCCCATTTTATTGGCATAGAATTGCTCATAATATTCTCTTATTATTGTTTTTATATCTGTTGTGTTGGTTGTGATCTCTCCTCTTTCATTCTTGATTTTATTTATTTGGGTCCTTTCCTTTTTCTTCTTGATCAAACTGACTAGTGGTTTATCGATTTTGTTAATTCTTTCAAAGAACCAGCTTCTGGTTTCATTGATCTGTTTTTTTTTTTTTGGTTTTGATAGCATTATTTTCTGCTCTAATCTTTATTATTTCCTGTCTTCTGCTGGTTTCGGGTTTTACTTGTTCTTTTTCCAGCTCCTTAAGGCATAAGGTTAGGTTGTGTATCTGAGATCTTTCTTCCTTCTTTAGGAAGGCCTGGATTGCTATATACTTTCCTCTTATGACTGCCTTTGCTGCATCCCAGAGCTTTTAGGTTGCGGTGTTATCATTTCCATTGACTTCCATATACTTTTTAATTTCCTCTTTAGCCCATTCATTCTTTGGTAGGATGTTCTTCAGTCTCCAAGTATTTCTTACCTTTCAAAATCTTTTCTTGTGGTTGATTTCGAGTTTCATAGCATTGTGGTCTGAAAATATGCATGGTATGTTCTCAATCTTTTTGTACTTACTTAGGGCTGGTTTGTGTCCCAGTATATGGTCTGTTCTGGAGAACGTTCCATGTGTACTGGAGAAGAATGTATATTCTGCTGCTTTAGGATGAAATGTTCTGAATATATCTGTTAAGTCCATCTGGTCCAATGTGTCATTCAAAGCCATTGTTTCCTTGTTGAGTTTTGGATTAGATGTTCTGTCTCTTGCTGTGAGTGGGGTGTTGAAGTCTCCTACCTTTATGTTATTACTACTATTATGGTATTACTATCTCCTACTATTATTGTATTAGTATCGATTATGGTATGGTATTACTGTTCTTTATGATTAATTTTATCTTTGGGTGCTCTCACATTTGGTGCATAAATGTTTACAATTGTTAGGTCTTCTTGGTGGATAGATCCCTTGATTATGATATAATGCCCTTCTGCATCTCTTGATACAGTCTTTGTTTTAAAGTCTAGATTGTCTGATATAAGTATGGCTACTTTGGCTTTCTTTTGTTGACCATTAGCATGAAAGATGGTTCTCCATCCCCTTAATTTCAATCTGAAGGTGTCTTGAGGTCTAAAGTGGGTCTCTTGTAAACAGCATATAGATGGATCTTGTTTTCTTATCCATTCTGTCACCCTATGTCTTTTGATTGGAGCATTGAGTCCATTGACATTTAGAGTAAGTACTGAAAGATATGAGTTTATTGCCATTATGTTTCTTGTAGAGTTGGAGTTTCTGGTGGTGTTCTCTGGTCCTTTCCAATCTTTGTTGCTTTTGAGATATATATATATATATATATATATATATATATATATATATATATATATATATATATATATATATATTTTCATCTTTTCTCTCTCAGAAGGTCCCCCTTAAAATTTCTTGCAGGGCTGGTTTAGTGGTCATCAACTCCTTTAATTTTTGTTTGTCTGGGAAACTTTTTATCTCTCCTTCTATTTTGAATGACAGCCTTGCTGGATAAAGAATTCTTGGCTGCATATTTTTCTGATTCAGCACACTGAATATATCCTGCCACTCCTTTCTGGCCTGCCAAGTTTCTGTGGATAGGTTTGCTGCAAACCTGATCTGTCTTCCCTTGTAGGTTAGGGACTTTTTTTCCATTGCTGCTTTCATGATTCTCTCCTTGCCAGAGTATGTTGTGAATTTGACTATGATATGCCTTGTTGATGGTCTGTTTTTGTTGGATCTATTGGGGATCCTCTGTGCTTCCTGGACTTTGATGTCTGTGTCTTTCCCCAGGTTAGGACAGTTTTCAGCTATGATTTGCTCACATAACCCTTCTACCCCTATTTCTGTCTCTTCCTCTTCTGGGACCCCTATGATTCTGATGTTCCTTTTTAATGAGTCACTGATTTCTCTAATTCTTAAATCGTGCTCTTTTGCCTTAATCTCCCTCTATTTTTGTGCTTCATTATTCTCTATAAGTTTGTCCTCTGTATTGCTGATTCTCTGTTCTGCCTCATCTATTCTTGCCACCGCGGCATCCATCTGTGATTGCAGCTCAGAGCATTTTTAATTTCATCCTGACTAGCTTTTACTTCTTTTATCTCTGCATAAAGGGATTCTAATCTATTTTCAACTCCAGCTAGTATTCTTATTATCGTGATTCTAAATTCTGGTTCAGACATCTTGCTTGTATCTGTGTTGGTTAAATCCCTGGCTGTTGTTTCTTTGTGCTCTTTCTTTTGGGGTGAATTCCTTTGTTTTGTCATTTTGAACAGAGAAATGGAATTAATGAGGTAGAAAAATTAAAATTAAAAAATATATTAAAATTAAAAAATATTAAAATTTAAAAAATATTAAAATTAAAAAATTAAAAACACATACACACACAAATCAAATAAATGGCGCTAGATCCTAGGTGTATTTTGGTCTGGGTGTTGAAAGTGGTTTGACAGATTAGAGAATAAAAGGGGGGGGGGGAGGAAATCATTTGAGAATTCTAAAAAATGAGTACGCTGAAGTAGACTAAAATAAGATTATGGGAGTAAAATAGAATTTGAAAAAAATTACACAAAAGTAAAGTATATAGTAGAAAAAAATTAAAAAATATTTTAATCAAAATTAAAAATAAAAATGAATTTTTTCTTTTTCTGCATCCAAGAAAAAGAAACAAAAAGAAAAAAGGAAAAAAGTTCATTTGAAAATTTGACAAAGTGAATATACTGTAGTAGACTAGAATAAAATGATGGAACTCAAGTAGAATTTGAAAAAAGTTACATAAAAGCAAATAATACATTAAAAAAATTAAATAAAAGTATTTTTAATAAAAATTGAAAGTAAAAATATAGGTTTTCTCTTTCTGCATTCAAGAAAAAGAAAAGAAATGAAAGAGAAAAAAGAAAAGGTCATTTGAAAATTTGAAAAAGTGAATACACTGAAGTAGACTAAAATAATCATTTTCATGGCATATCCTTTTACAACATTTCACTTTCAGCCTATCTGTGACCTAAGCTAATGTAAGCATATATGCCCATATAGTTGTTTTTTATGCAGCATTTAGTTGTTTTTTTAATTTAATATCTAGCCACTATTTGTCTTTTTATTATAGATTTTAATTCACTTAAGATTAAACTAATTATTGTTAGGAAAGGACTTAGTATTGCCTATTTTTTTTCTATTTTGCAGTTCCTTTGTTTCTGTCTTCCTTCTCATCTTCTCTTGTAATTTGGTGGTTTGTTTTTTGTAGTAGTATCTTTATGTTTTGTGTATCCACTACAGGATTATTTTTTATGGTTACCATGAGACTTACACAACACATTTTATAGTAATAACAGTTTATTTTAAACTGACAAAAACTTTGATTACTTATAAAAACTGTATACTTTCATTCTTCCTCACATTTTTTTTGTTATTCATGTTACACATTACATCCTTTTATGTTGTGTGTTCATTAGCAAATTTTTGTAGCTGTAGTTATTAATACTTTTGTTTTTTAACCCTTATACTAGAGTTATAAGTGATTTATCCACCATCATTAAAATTTTAGAGTATTCTGGATTTAATTATATATTTATATTAATCAGTGAGTTTTATACTTTTGTATGTTTTCATGTCACTAATTAGCATCCTTTGTTTCAATTTGAACTCTCTTTAACATCTCTTGTGGGCACCACCTTTTTCTGTCAGCCCTTTAAATATGTCATTTCATTTTCTCCTGGCCAGCAAGATTTCTGCTGAGAAATGTTATGGTAGTTTTAGGGGGGCTCCTTTACATTAGGTAGGTCACTCTTCTCATGCTGCTTTCAAAATTCTCTTTTGTCTTTGACTTTTGACAATTTCATTGTAATATGTCTCTTTGAAGATCTCTTTATGCTTAATCAATTTGGTTGGGGTTCTTTGTGCTTCATGGATCTGGATGTTTATTTCCCTCCCCAATTTGTGAAAAGTTTGTGTCACTATATCCTTAAATAAGATTTCTGAAACTTTTTCTTCTCTGCTCCTTCTGGGAATCCCATAATGTGTATATTGATTTTTGTTTTTTGGTTGGTATTCCATAAGACTTCTAAGCTTTCTTCACTCTTTTAAATATTTTTTTTCTTTTTGTTCCTATGACTAGGTAATTTCAAATGATATGTCCTTGAATTCATTGATCCTTTCTTCTGTATGCTGTAGTCTGCTCTTACAGACTACAACAGGTTACAGACTGTAACCCTTTTTGTGGATTTATAGTTCAGTCATGTATTCAGATCCAGGGTTTCTTTTAGGGTATTTTTTATGATTTCTGTCTTTTGGTCAAACTTGCCATTTTGTTCGTATTTTTTTCCTGATTTCATTGAGTTGTCTACTTGTGTTCTCTCTTATCTTGGTGAGATTTTAAAGATGATTATTTTGAATTATTTTTTAGGCAATTAGTAAATCTCCATTTCTTTGGGATCAACTACTGGAGTTTTATTTTGTTCCTTTGGTGATATCACATTTCCTTGATTTTTCATGTTTCTTGAAACCTTTCATTCTGTCTTCACATTTGAAGAAGGAGTCACTTCTTTACTACTGGCTTCAGGAAAGAAAAAGCTTCACCAGTCATCCAGGCCAGAGATACTGGGGTCTCCAGACTCTTTCTATGTATGCACTTGCTTTATTCCTCCTTATTCTCCTGGGGAGAAGTCTTAGATTGTGTGCCTTATCTTGATTTCGCAAAGCCAGGCCGGGTGTTGAGATCCTCCTATTTATCTCCCCTAGGGCATTTCCCTGAAGTTTTCAAGGTTATACACCTTCTCCTAATCCAGCAGATCCAGCTGGATGCTGATATTTATGTGCTGTGTGTAGGAGCTTACATGCATTATCTGCAGGGGAGCATGGAGTGTTGGCCACAGGACAGGAAGAGGTGCAGGGAATGCTGGTGGTAAATTCTGGCTAGTTATAGGATCTGTAGGTAGAGATCCTGTTGGATTTGTGGGAAAGGTTCTTATTAGAGTCCCAGTCCAGTTAGTAGGATCTGCCGCTTGCTGAAATCCATGTATTGGTTGCTTTGTGCTCTTGCCTCTTTTTTCTCTGCTCTTAGCTATTCCTAGATTATTCAGCTTTCCCAATTCTTTCAATGTTCTGATATGGAAAGATGAATTTGCATCTCTTGGACAGCCTTTTCACAAGTTTGGGGAAGCTGAGGGCTCACTTTTTCCAGTGAGAGAAATCGCAGGTGAAGGCAGTCTCTCTTGGCCCTGAGCTGTGCTACCTTGACATGGTTAAAGTGAAAGTGTTTTTTTTTTTTTTTCATCCTCTTCAATGCTTGAGTTTTTGCTCCATGGGGGTGCTAGAAACTCTCAGCTGTATGCTGAGGCTTTGATAAATGTATTCTAGTTCATGGGTCATTGTTAAAATCAGTTTCTATGGGGATGTGAGATATAGAATCTATTTCATCATCTTACTGATGTTCAGGAGAGATTTTTTTATTTCAGTCGGTCTCCCATTCTACTTTGTAGAACATTCAAGTTATATTAAAAAAACTCATCTTTTTATTGATTTGATGACAAGGCTAGTGAAAATTTTTATGGGATGTAAATAGGAGGACAGTAGTTAAGCAGAATCAAGAGGCCTGCATGTGGGTAGTAGATAGCGCAGCAAGCAATGGTTTGAGTTTGGATGAGATCAAAGAATCCGACTTTAAAGATCAAGCAGGTAAAAATCCAAAGGTAGGATAGTTTGAGGAATGGTCTTGTAGAGAAGTACTAGAGTGAACTTAATCCTGTAAGAAGGGATGTTTTCCAACGTGAAATCATAGCCATCTAAGTTTGTGTTTCTTCTAGCAATAATTACAAGGTAAACACATTTGAAATTTAATCAATTTTACCTATCATTATAAGCTGGAGAGACATGTTTACTGTTTCTAACACATCTTCTAATGGCATTTGATAAAGCAAAGAGCAATTCTGTTGTCCTCAGTGTCTTTTCTTAATGACAATATCACACTGGAAGGACATTTTCAAGAAGGTTTTAATTGATTTAATAATTGTTATGAAACATTGGGACAGGATGTTTGTATTAAAATAGTGAGCCAGATAGTATCCAAAATCTATAAAGAGCTCACCAAACTCCACACCTGAAAAACAAATAATCCAGTGAAGAAATGGGCAGAAACATGAATAGACACTTCTCTAAAGAAGACATCCAGGTGGCCAACAGCCACATGAAAAGATGCTCCATGTCGCTCCTCATCAGGGAAATACAAATCAAAACCACACTCAGATTCCACCTCATGCCAGTCAGAGTGGCTAAAATGAGCAAATTTAGAGACTATAGATTCTGGAGAGGATGTGGAGAAATGGGAACCCTTTGGCACTGTTGGTGGGAATGCAAACTGGTGTAGCCATTCTGGAAAACAGTGTGGAGGTTCCTCAAAAAATTAAAAATAGACCTACCCTATGACCCAGTAATAGCACTGCTAGGAATTTACCCAAGGGATACAGGAGTGCTGATGCATAGGGGCACTTGTACCCCAATATTTATAGCAGCACTTTCAACAATAGCCAAATTATGGAAAGAGCCTAAATGTCCACCAACTGATGAATGGATAAAGGAATTGTGGTTTATATACACAATGGAATACTACTTGACAGTGAGAAAGAATGAAATATGGCCTTTTGTAGCAATGTGGATGGAACTGGAGAGTGTTATGCTAAGTGACATAAGTCACACAGAGAAAGACAGATACCATATGTTTTCACTCTTATGTGGATCCTGAGAAACTTAACAGAAGGCCATGGGGGAGGGGAAGGAAAAAAAAGTTAGAGAGGGAGGGAGCCAAAACATAAGAGACTCTTAATAACTGAGAACAAACTGAGGGTTGATGGGGGGTGGGAGGGAGGGGAGGGTGGGTGATGGGTATTGAGGAGGGCACCTGTTGGGATGAGCACTGGGAGTTGTACAGAAACCAATTTGACAATAAATTTCATATTAAAAAAATATATAATAGTGAGCCAAAGAAAGACATGGCAAAATTTGCAAATGAAATAAGGAGGTAGATTTAGATGTAAATGAATCCTTGACATATGGCCAAGCCTATGGTGAGGTTATTTCAATTACCATGGATAAAGAAAATGTTAAACTTGGTATTTTTAAAATTAATTTCCTTTCAATTTTTTTTCATTTTTTGTCCATCTGAAAGAGAAAAATGGAGAGACTCAGTAACACAATAGAAAAATAGGAATGGAATAGAATCATGAAAGGAAGAATTCTTCTGAATGATTTTAAGACATTTAACCAGTTTTATAAAAGATATGTTTTAGTTGCATTTTATATTATAAAATATGTGAACATTATAGAGTGAATTATATACAACAAGTCTACGAGACAGACACAATCTCCAGTTACAAATGAAGGGCATACATGGGGTATCCAAAATGTGAATCATCAAGAAAAGCAATACTGCGCAAACACTGGTGACTACTAATTTTTCTTTCTTTCTAATTGTTTTGAAATGTTTCCTTTTCTGTTATAATTTTCTCTTCCTAGCTTGACCCTAGCTTTGTAGTTTTAAAAATTTTATCCTACATTATATCCCAATGATTCATCGTAACGTAATATAGGACAAGGATCAATGTAAGATTACATACACACAATATGCATACACCTGTGTGTGTGTGTGTGTGTGTGTGTGTGTGTGTGTGTGTGTGTGTGTTTACATAATGTAAGATTAGACCCTCTGACCATTGGGTGTGTTTGTGTATGTGTGTATGTATACTCACATGTGCATGCACATCTTGAAGATCATTGTATGATTTCATTTTATGTTAAGGGTTCTTCAGAGAGCTTTTATTTGATATTCTTTCTCCAATTATCACACTATGCTTAAACCTTGGAAAGGCTTCCCCTCTTGATATATTTTAATAAAAGAACCTTTAGAGCCACATACCCTTCATCTTTTCTTCATAGGCTGTAGATTATCTTGGCTTCTATTGCCTGAAGACTTATATCTAATGGAAACATTAAAAATACCATGTCAGGTTCCAGTAGTGGGAAATAGCTGGAAGTTATAATAGATCAAATGGAAGACAGAGTTTTACTTTTAAATTAATAATTAAATTCAGAATTCTCTTTGATATGTTAGTGTTGAGGCTAATTAGAGTATATGATTTACAGTGAGGCATGATGAAAATAATATTGAATATTGAATATTATACAACTTGGATATTAATCTGAACTTCACTGTTTATTTGCCTAATGACCTTGAGTAAGATAGCTTCAGCCTGACTTCTCGCAAGTTTAAGTGTGTGGTTACCAGTATCTTTACTGCCCAACTCTTTATAGTGTTGTCAGGATGAGATGATATATGTTAAAATATTGTGTAAACAATGAAGTTCAATATTAAGGTGACTACTGTAAATAATAGTTAATATGTGCCATGCACTATATTAAGTCTTGTCATAATTTTTACAACAGTTTTATGAGACAAGCAACATTAATATTCTAGTTTCACAAATCAGAAAGGTGAGGTTTGGATTGTGAAGGACACATGATTGGGTTCACACTATAGGTCAGTGGGAAAGGCAAGATTTGGATACTGGTCTGTCTGACACTAGACTTGATTTTAATAATTGCACAATTTTTGTCACTCACTTGAATAATAATTGCTACATAGAGTTATGCATGGAAGTAAAATTCTCTTTATTATCACATCTGAATTCTAAATGAGAAAATGAAATATTTATTTTTCTTAAAAACAGAATGCCATAGAGTTCTAATCATCCAAATGTGTTCTTCCTTTAGAATTTAATTATCTTGGATCCACTCACAGTGACTGAGGAAGAAATAAGACCATCACTAGAAAAACGTCTTGAAGCCATTATCAGTGGGGCTGCACTGTTGGCTGACTCTTCCTGCACAAGAGATTTCCATCGGGAACGGATTATCGCAGAATGCAATGCCATTCGTCAGGCTCTCCAGGACCTGCTTTCAGAGTACATGAACAATGTAAGTAACTGGTTTTCCACCAACCCCTTACAATGGGTATGTACTGAGGTTCTTTCTGTGTACAAATGTAATAATTTACAAATGAGTACATAATTTTACATGGTTTGGCTTTCTGAATGGGTTCTACTCACAGAGTACAGCTTTGAAATAGGAATTTCTAGGGATGAGATCCAACAATATATAATTGTTTTATTTGAGGAAGTATTTAAATATTAGTTGAAGAAGAGAGTCAGGATTAGAGAAAAGAAACTGGAGTTGCACATCAATAAAAGGAAGATGAAAAAATGGGAAGGTTGTTCAGGATTACATTGGTGAATAACAAAATTGGAATTTAGGTAGTATTAGATAAAGTGAATGCTGCAGGAATCAGGGTTTAGTTTTGAAGGTGTAGAGTGCCTGTAGTTTGTCACTTTGGCTCCTAACCTTTTTCACAAATGATATACTTGTATAATTTTTTGCAGTTTGACCTACCTCTTAGGAATATTATAAATGTTGTCTAAATTTAGACAAATGAAAAAGTATTTGTTTCAAGATCCTTTTGGTTTCATTTCATATATATTCATATGTGATATATTCAGTTCATATGTATTTTTCTACATCCATCTATGGCGTACATATGCCAGTTTTTACACTCAAATTATTGCTGTTTTTAAAATGAACAAGAAAGCATTGAAGACATTGTCAACCATATATTCATCATGAAGCCCCCTTAAGTAATAGAGCTAAATAAAATGAAGTATTTATAATATATATATAATATATATATATAATATTTTGTTCATCTTCTTTATAAATGGAATAGTTCAAGAATTATGAGAGTACATTTTGAAAATTACTAGTTACAAATCATATGACTTTGGGGTATGAAGTTGAAGATTTAGGATTGTTCAGTATAAGTAATTTATGTGAATAATTGAAGTGTGCTAAAATTAGTTAATGAGTTTTAAGGCTCCTTCTGCACATTTGATGTATCTTCATATCTTAATATTTGATAACTGTGGCTCCTGACCAAAAGTCTCTTGCCTGTCAAGAGATCAAAGTTGTAAAGCAGACTTTGTTAATAAGAACATGTTAGTAATGTCATGTCCTGCTTCTGAAGCTAGAATGTCTTCAATTTTGGCATATAATATACTCTTTTTTAAATTTCTAGTATTTTAAAAAAAAATTTATGGAACATTACGACAAAGCATAAGAAATAGAAAGTTATATAAGAAAAGCATGAACCCAGAAAGCATATAATACATTTTTAATTAAAGATTTTTTTCTAATGTTTGTTTACTTTTTAGAGAGAGAGAGAGACAGAGACAGAGAGACAGAGTGTGAGCAGGGGAAGAACAGAGAGAGGGAGACATAGAATCTGAAGCCGGCTCCAGGCTCTGAGCTGTCAGTACAGAGCCCGATGCAGGGCTCAAACTCATGGACAGCGAGATCATGACCTGAGCTGAAGTCAGATGGTTAACTGACTGAGCCACTCAGGCATCCCTAGTTAA
Organism: Neofelis nebulosa; assembly: GCF_028018385.1. Classification (NCBI taxonomy): domain Eukaryota; kingdom Metazoa; phylum Chordata; class Mammalia; order Carnivora; family Felidae; genus Neofelis; species Neofelis nebulosa. Next base: position 33,000,514 of record NC_080794.1, on the reverse strand, counting down.
AGAGTTTTTAAGGGAATTTAGCAATTATAAGAAACTCAAAAGATAGTATTGTATCGGATTTCCTTCTCCCATGATCTATAAACCATTAAAATTATTCTCATATTTATACATACAAATAAAATTGCATATAAGTTTATTTTAATCTATAAAGTATAAAATTATAGATAAATTAACTTTTCAGATATAAAGTTGTTTTATTCTTTTAGATGCAAAAGCAAACAGATACACATGCACAGTCACCCACATACATAGTTGGGGATGGCAACATAATCGTAGAGCTTGATGCAAAATGAAAATGCAAGTACCCTTGTTTAAAATCAGGGAAAAAACTTTTTTTCCCCTCATAGTCTTGATTGACCTAAGAAGGTGATTTTTACTTGCTATTTAATGTTAGGTTCTCTGTTACATAGTACTTGTGAGAACATGCAGACCCTCACAGGTGTCTCTAGCCCCGCCCCATGACCATGACCCACTTTGCCTTGTGCTAAGGCCCCCACTGGGAGTGGAGGGTGGCAGTAATTGTTGGGTGGGAGAGCAGGTGGCTAAGGACTTGTGCCTGAAAGGCAGAACTGCTTGTGAGTCTAGGGCATATGCTCCATCACTAATATACACAAATCCCAAGGTAAAATTATTAAACATTTCCAGACTGTGGTAGCAAAGCATTAAAGGCCAAGCATGGGGTTCCTTTCTGAGTATGGGGACCTGAATACAGTCACAGGCCCCTGAAACTGGTCCTGTACATCATAAATACATACCACATAATTGATTTTATGGCTCTCTTCAACTTTTGGTTAAAAACTATTTGAGTTAAAAACTACTTATACCAAAGGTGAAGTGATGAGAGCATTTTGCCCTGGGTATAATCATTAAGAAGGTGCATTGTCTCTAGATATTTGTAAACAATAATAAACGAACTGAAAGTTGGTCTGGTTTTTGCTATCACCAAACTCTAGCAATTCTAAATGTTAAGTGATAAAGTGTTTTTCTCAAAATTCTTTTGTTTTTTTAAGTTCTAAACAATACTATGGTTATAATTGACTTTTAATGATATGTATGAATGATTCAAATTGCACATCTTATGATTATCCTTTAATAACCATGACATTCCTTAGGTATTTAAACAGCAGATTCAAAGAAACAATGACGACACAATGATTATAAAGAAAAAGAACTAGAAATATCAATTCTGATATTTATGTTATCACTCAGAATTTTTATTTAAATTTAAAATTATAACAATAAAACAGAATTGCTGGGGTAATATTTGTATTAGGTAAATGCAAATTTCATGCATTTGAGGTTCATACGTGAAATCCTTTATTGAATTTGAGCACTAACTGAAATTTGTTCTTCTTTTAAAATTTGTCAATTACTTTAAAGTTAAAGAACAAATCAGAAAAATAATGGTTATTACTGAAAAGTAATTTTGTCATGTAGAGGAGACAGGTGTTTAAATATTTACTTCAGGTATAAAATATGTTAAGTGAGTCACTGAAAAAAATGTCTGTATATATAAATATTTCTTACTGCTCTTTTTCTTAACAAGGGTTTACTCTGATAGTTTCAAGGCCCATTTCTCAAGAACACATAACCTATTTATTTATGTTACTAATATCCTTCTCTTCGGTATGTTGGTTTTAAGACAAGGTAAGTTCTATGTTAGAAGAATGAAGTGGAAAGAAACTTTTTCATTTATAATATGCAAATAATTAAGATCAGAGGTAAGTACCTTTTAAAAAATCATGTCCAGAAAATTATCTTAATTTTTTTTAAAGTAGACTTAGAAAATATTTTATTTAATTGATTAGATCATACTACTCTTTATGCTTGATGGAGGCCGTTTTCTTCTTCCTTCCTCCTTCCTCCATGTTTCCTCTTCTCCTCTTCTGGCAAAGGAGAGTAAACACCCCCTGAAATTCATTTCCCTCTTGGCACTTCCCATTTTTAGCTCTCATCCCTGTTGGCATTCCTGTGTTTATTTGTGTGCCTTGCCTGGACAGGAGCTCCAAAAGAGTGAGGACTCTCTCCCTGGCCCTTAGCACAGAGACTTTCAGGTAGCAGGTGCTCAGTGATTATCATTTGGTTACAGGTATATTGAATTTAGTACTTGCTTCTTCTCAGTTTTTAAAATTAAAATGGACAATGTGCCTAAAGCAGTTAATTTATATTTATTTAATATATTAAATAATAACCATGGAGAAAATATGGGGAGGATTAATGGTAAGAATAGAAACCTGGGATAGGAAGAAGGGCACAGAGGTGAGAAATCTGTTCTTTGGGTGATCTTAGTATATTTGTATATTCCTTTCTCTTAGGATATAATGTTAAATACTTGTTGAGGAGGGCATTTTTTTTTCAGGGAATGAAAGACTTATTATGTGTGGGTATTATCTGGCGATCTGCCCTAATGTTGGTGTAGAAGTCAGAGCAGGAGGAGCTAAATTTATGAAGTGGTGGTCTACATGATCAGAAACCCATTTATATGCACAGTATATTAACTTTCTATTGTAGGTAAAACCCACTAATAATAAAAAAAATATGAATTTGTAGTATTATGAAAAAGTACTGCACAAGCAGTATAATATAGTTCCTTTTCATATGAAAGTGCAGAATTTTAGGCCTAATGCTAGTATCTGACCTAGCCAATTAATATTTGAATTAAACAGCATGAACCAATCTGGAAAAACTGTGGGGCATATTATCAGAACACGTTTCTAGGTTTATTTTTATTCCAAGTTTATATCAGAAATGACGCTTCTTTATAACTGTTTCATCTGCTTTAACGAAAGGGAATGCACTTTCCTGGTATTAGCTGAACTCAAACCTTTCTCAGAATTTGCTTAAAAGATATTAGATGGCTCTTATACTTAAGTCCTCAACTTTCCAGTTTAAGGAATGTTGTGTCTCATTTGGTGGGCCTGGTTTGCTTTTCAGATTAATTAGGAGCTTTTCTCCTAACTGTTGATAAAAAAAAATGCTTGGTAATTATTGAGACACAATAAAGATAACCGTAAAAATTTAAAGCAAGATGAACACTTATAATCTGTGCATCTTTTATATGAATGTAACTTCAAGGTTTCAAATTTTGTTAGTCTATTGGGTACAGAGAAGTTCAGCAGTGGGAAACGAATGTAGCTTATGTTTTCTCAGGTGCAATTCGCATGATCAGTATGAATCTAGGTGACTTTACTTTCTTAAACAGATCAGTAAGTCTTGATCATTTGTTTTTTTGACTGAAGCTCTATGTTTAGTAAGTTCAATGTCTTGTCACATTAATAAGAAATTAGTAGGTAATGAAACCACATGGATCTATAACGGGTAAAACAGTTGACCACTTAACACTTTAGTGATTATATATGATTGTTCTAATGTTTTCCATAATATATGGAAATAATTATTTTACATCCATAGGTCAAAAGTCGGACATAAGTTTCACTGGGCCAAAAAAGGAAGTGTTAGAGTGCTCCAATCTTTTCTGGAGAATCCATTTCTTTGCCTTTTCCAGCTTCTAGAGGCCATCCATAGTCCTTGGTTCACAGCCTCTTTGTGTATCTTCACAGCCAGCAATGTCACATTTCCCTGACCCTGTTTCTGTCCTCATATCTACTTCTCTGACCACATCCAGGATATGTTCTCCACTTTTTAGGATTCATGTGATTAGATAGGGCCCACTCAGATTATCCAGGAGAGTCATCCCATCTCATGGCTCTTAACCTTAATTACATTTACCAGGTTCCTTTTGCCATGTAAGATACCATGCTCATAGGTTCTGTGAATTAGGGTGTGAGCATCTTTGGGAAGCCCATGATATACACTAATACCAGTCTTCCTTAGTCTCTTCTGTGGAATCATCATCACTCCTTACATTTTAAATCTCTTGTGGTTAGTATCTCTTACTTTAAGCTTTATGCAGGTAGATCACATATCTATTTTATTTACTATTTTATTTCTAGCCCAAGATATAATACTTGGCATTTAGAAAAAGCTAAATTGTAGTTTTTAATGAAAGAATGAATGAAATTATTGCATATTGTATATTCCCTATAATGGAGAAACTTCTTCTCTGGCATTCAATGAAATGAGTTTTGAGCATCTACTAGATTTATACGATGAACTGCCTGTTATAAAAGACCTTATTTTGCAAAGTATAGGTCTCTTCTAAAAATCAGTGTGAATAATCAGAAATAAAATTTTCTCATCACAGTCTCTTCATTTGTATGCACATCTAGGTATATTCCAGAAGATTTTTACTAATTAAAAAATATACTCCAGAGAACATTCAAAATTAGATAAAGTTTAACTTCTGTTTTTTTAAAACTTAGAAGTAAAAAAAATGTCCATTTTTCTAAGACATTTCTGCTGTTTTTGTTATACCTTCAGGATTGGTTAGGTCTAGTCTGTCTTCTCTGATGTACAGCATAATTAAGGAATTCTTCATGTGGATGGGGCAGAGTGAGGAGGCTCTAAAGAAGGGAGAGTCTTAGAGAGAAGTTTTTTTTAATGGTGGTCTTTCTATAGTTGGTGAAAACAAAGTTGGAGGTGAGTTGTCATCATGATTTAGTTCTAAGAATCATCAGACATGGATATTTCCCCCGGGGTGGATTTAAATCATGTTGATATTGTTAAGTTTGGACATATTACTGAACAGAATCTTCAAGTGATGTAAGGTTGTTGGTGAAGTTAGTACTCAGATTGGTACTTTATTAGAGAGGGTATTAGAGAGGCATTAGGGTATCAGAGAGTTTAGTGAGTGATGGCTAAAGTAAGTCAGGCCTGGCTGTATGCAGGGACTAATTTGCATTTCCAGACCTCTTACTTGCTCAATATTTTCTTCTTTTGGTGTCTTATGTGAAAGTACATTGTTGGTTCTCATTATGTATTTGTTTAGTGACTAAATAATCAAATGGACTGGCTTTTGTTATTCAGAGACCTATCTCATTTGTAAGTCTTGTGTTTAATTACCCTGTCCTGGGGAATTATAAAGATTTGCTAAGCCAACAAAGAGATGTTAAAGGGTTTTTCTTCCATATTAGTCCTCTACCTCTTCCTTGAAAATCCATTTTAGAAATAATTTCAGCCTTATTTGTCATGATGATAAGGTAAAGCAGTTAGGATGATCTTTATGCAATGACTTTTTGAGTACTAGAGACAGGTTAGAATTAAAATTCCAAAGAGGTAAAGGCAACCCCAAATCTCTTTTCTTTTCTTTTTTTTTTCTTTTCTTTTCTTTTCTTTTCTTTTCTTTTCTTTTCTTTTCTTTTCTTTGACATAACTGGCTTTTCTAACACAGAGAAGAAGGCAGAGATGTAGACAAAATGCAAAGATGGAGGAATTTATCCTAAATGAAAGAATAATTTAAGGCCATGGCCAGAGAACTAAGTGAAGCAGATATAAATAACATGTCTGATGAAGAATTTAAAGCAATAATCATAAGGATACTCACTGTGCTTGGGAAAAGAATAGAAGACATCAGCAGTACCCTTAACCTAGATTTAAAGAGTTAAAGAAGAATGAATCAGAGATGAAGAGTACAATAAGCAAGATTATAACATACTTGGTGCAATTCAGGCTAGAAAAAGAAGAATGAAAAAAAAAAAAAGAATGAATTAATGACCTAGAAGACAAAATAATGGAAAGCAATGAACTTGAACAAAAGGGACAAAGAAAAATTATGCAACATAAGAAAAGACTTAGGAAACTCAGTGACTTCATCAAATGGAATAACATTTGTATTATAGGAGTCTCAAAATAGACAAAGGGGAATGAAAATGTATTTGAAGAAATAAGAGCTGAAAACTTACTTAATTTGGATAAGGAAACAGACATCCAGATCTAGGAGGCACAGAGAACTCCCATCAAAGTAAAAAAAAGCAGATGAACATTAAGACATATTGTAATTAAATTTGTAAATATACTGATAAAAAATCTTGAAAGCAGCAAGACAAAAGAAGTCATTAGGTTACAAGGGAAAAACGATTAGAGTAGCTGGAGATTTTTCAACAAAACTTGGCAAGCCAGAAGGGAGTAGCATAATATATTCAAAGTGCTGAATGGGAAAAATCTACAGCCAAGAATACTCTATCCAGCAAGGCTGTACTTCAGAATAGAAGGAGAGATAAAGAGTTTCCCAAACAAAAACTAACGGAGTTCATGACCACTAAATTAGCCCTGCAAGAAATATGAAAAGGACCCTCTAAGTGGAAAGGAGAGACCAAAAATTACAGCATAGAGGCAGGAAATACAAAAGCAGTAAGAATGAATGTTTCTGTAAAAATCAGTCAGGAAATTCACACAAAAAAAGAATATAAAGACTATAATAACATACACCTAAAACATAGGGAGGAATGTAGAAAAGAATTTGTTCAAACTTGAATGACCATCAACTTCATATAGACTGCTATTTACAGAAAAAGTTGTATATATAAGCCTTATGGTAATGATATATCAAAAACCACTAAAACTTGAAAAGAATAAAGAGAAAATAATCCAAATATATACTAAGGAAAATCAGCAAAACATGAAAGAGAAGAGACAGAGAAGAGAAGAGAAGGAAAGACAAGAAAGGATCAGAGAAAATTTCTAAGCAACAGCAAAACAATAAAATGGCAATAAGTACATATGTGTCAGTACTTACTTTGTGTTTTTTTAATTTAAATTAAATTATGTTAATTTTTTTAAGAGAGAAAGAGGAAATGAATGGGGGAGGAGCAAAGGGAAAAGGGTGAGAGAGAATCTTAAGCAGGCCCCACGTCCAACACAGAACATTACAGGGGACTCAATGTTACGACCATGAGATCATGACCTGAGCTGAAATCAAGAGTCAGACACTTAACTGACTGAGCCACCCAGGTGCCCCAATAATTACTTTGAATATAAATGGATTAAATGCTCCAATAAAAAGACATAGACTGTAAGAATGGATAAAAACAAGATGCAGCTATATGCTGCATACAAAAGACTCATTTTAGACCTAAAGACTTCTATAGATTGAAAGTGAGATGTAGAAACTTTTATCATGCAAATGGATATCAAAAGAAAGCCAGGGCAGCAATAATTGTATTGAACAAAATAGACTTTAAAACATAGATTGTAACTAAGAATGGCACTATATAATAATAAAGGGGACAATCCAGCAAGAAGTTATAACAGTTGTAAATGTTTATGCACCCAACATGAGAGCACCCAAATGCACAAAGCAGTTAATAACAAAAATAAAGGAACTAATTTATAATAACACAATAATAGTAGGGGACTTTAATACTCCACCTACATCAATGGACAGATCATCTAAACAGAAAACCAAAATGGAAATGGTGACTTTGAATAACACACTGGACTGGATGGACTTAACAGGTATATTCAGAATATTCCATACTAAAACAGCAGAATACACATTCTTTTCAAGTACACATGGAACATTCTCCAAAATAGATCACATATTATGTCACAAAACAGGCCTCAACAAAACGTTGAAATCATACCATGAACCTTTTCTAACAATACACTATGATGTTAGATGTCAACCAGAAGAAAAAATCTGGAAAGACCACAAATACATGGAGGTTAAACAACATGTCACTAAATAATGAATGGGTCAACCAGGAAATCAAAGAGGAAATAAAAAAATACATGGAAACAAGTGAAAATGAAAACACAATGGTCTAAAACCTTTGGGATGCAGCAAAAGCAGTCCTAGGAGGGGAGTGTGTAGAAATACAGAGCTACCTCAAGAAGCAAGAAATATCTCAAATAAATAACCTAACCTCACACCCTAAAGAGTCTATAAAAATAAAAACAAATGAAACCTAAAACCAGCAGAGGGAAGGAAATAATACAAATTACAGCACATATCTATAAATGATATAGAAACTAAAAAACAAAACAAAACAATAGAACATATAATGAAGCCAGGAACAGGTTCTTTGAAAAAAATCAATAAATTTATATACCTCTAGCTAGTCTTATCAAAAATATGAAGAACCTAAATAAATAGAATCACAAATGAGAGAGGGAAAATAACTAATACTCAGAAACACAAACAGATTATAAAAAACTATATGCCAACAAATTGGACAACCTGGAAGCAATGGATAAATGCTTAGAAACATATAAATTGCCAGAACTGAAACAGGAAGAAATAGAAAACTTGAACAAACCAATAACCAGCAAAGAAATTGAATCAATATTAAAAAAAAACTCCCAACAAACAAAATTTCTATTGTAGAAAAGAACACAGGCAGTAACTTCTTTCACATTGGCTATACCAACTTTTTTCTAGATATGACTCCTGAGGAAAGGGAAACAAAAGAAAAATAAACCATCATGACTACATCAAAGTAAAAAGCTCCTGTACAGTGAAGGAAACAATCAACAAAATTAAAAAGCAACCTGTGGAATGATAGAAGATATTTGTGAATGAGATATCCAAAGTGTTAGTATCCAAAATAAATAGAACTTATAAAACTCAACACCTAAACAATGGCAAAAGACATGAATAAACATTTCTCCAAAGAAAATACACAGATAGCCAATGGACACATGAAGAGATGCTCAGCATTAGTGATCATCAGAGAAATACAAATCAAAACTACAATGAGATATTACCTCACAGTGTCAGAGTGGCTAACATCAGCAACAGAAGAAACAATAGGTGTTGACAAGGATGCGGAGAAAGGGGAACCCTCTTGTACCATTGGAGGGAATGCAAATTGGTGCAGCCACTCTGCAAAACAGTAGGGTGTTTCCTCAAAAAGTTAAAACTAGAGCTGCCTTACAATTTAGCAATCGCATTACTAGGCGTTACCTAAAGAATACAAAAAATACTAATTCAGAGGGACACATGCACACCTATGTTTATAGCAGCATTATCTAGAATAGCCAAGATTTGGAAGCAGCCCAAATGTCCATTGACTGACAAATGGATAAAGAAGATACGTATATCAATCAGCCATAAAAAAGAATGAAATTTTGCCATTTGCAACAACATGGATGGACCTGGGGAGTAATATGCTAAACAAATTAAGTCAGTCAGAGAAAGACAAGTACCATATGATTTCACTCTTCTGTGGAATTTAAGAAACAAATGAGCAAAGGGTAAAAAAAGAGACAGGGAGGCAAACTAAGAAAAAGACTCTTAAATATACAGAACAAACTGATGGTTACCTGAAGGGGGAAAGTGATAGAGGGGCACCTGGGTGCCCTCCTTTATCACTTTCATCTTAAGCATTAGTTAAGCGTCTGACTGGTTCAGGCCATGAACTCATGCTCTCACGGTGTCTGACTCATGATCTCATGCTCCTGAGTTTGAGCCCTGTGTTGGGCTCAGTGCTGACAGCTCAGAGCCTGGAGCCTGCTTCAGATTCTTTCTCTGTCTCTCTCTGCCCCTCCCCGGCTTGTTCTCTCTCTCTCTCTCTCTCTCTCTCTCTCCCTCTCTCTCCCTCTCTCTCCCTCAAATATAAATAAACATTAAAACAAAAATTAAAGAAAAAAAGAGGTGATGGAGATTATGGAGTGCACTTGTGATGAGCACCAGGTATCGTATTGAAGTGTTGAATCATTACATTTTACACCTGAAACTAACATTACACTGTATGTTAACTAACTGGAATTTAAATTAAAAAAAAATAGAAAAATTAGGGGCAACTGGGTGGCTCAGTCGGTTAAACTTCCAACTTTGGCTCAGGTCATGATCTCACAGTTCATGGGTTCGAGCCCCGCTTTGGGCTCTATGCTAACAGCTTAGAGTCTGTAGCTTGCTTCAGATTCTGTGTCTCCCTCTCTCTCTCTGTCTTTCCATGCTGACTCTCTGTCTCTCTCTCAAAATAACAAATAAACATTAAAAATTTTTTAAAAACATTAAAAAAAATAAATAGAAAAGCTAAAATAAGAAAAGTACAGGCATTCACTGATCTACAAAAGGCTTAAGTCAGAACTATTCCAAGCTGACCTAGATGTTTCGTCACCTAGAAATTATGTGACCATATTTGTATTGTAGATAGGATAATACATATGAAGGATTATAAGAAGAATTTAACATATTTTATTGACAGATTCTGTATTGGCCATAAATAATTGCTAACACATAAAATTTGAGTTAAAATTCTATTACTGTTGTTGCAGTTTCTAATTGCATAATTCTTCAATGTATATTGTGCTAAGAACTGGTGATTTCTGAGTATTAACAATCACAATCCTAGTTGTCAAGGGGAATGAAACAAATAAGTAAGCAAAATAGAGCACAATAAAATTGTATAGTAGTCAGTAGTAAATACAATAACAGCACCAAGTAGGGAGTAGTAAACTCCTCTGTGAAAACTTCACAGAGAAGAAGAAAGCTCTCACACTGGCCTTTGAAGCACAGATAGGTTGGAATTCCAGAAAGGGGCAACAGCCTGTGCAAAGGCATAAAAGCAGGAATCAACCTTATGTGTTTGGTGTCGGAAACTATATAAGCAGTGTGGTTTGGGTGAAATGTATGGGAAAGAAGGAAAGATGACATATGAGGTTAAGTATTTACAAATTTAGGAATAGGTTTCTTTCAAATATTTGATAAACTTAAAATCTCTTTGCTTTCAAAACAAGTCAGATTTCAATTTAAGCCTTTCTTTAATGCTAACCAATTATGAGTCACTCATAATATTACCTTAGCAATTTCATTTTATAAATTTGTTTCTATTTGTGATTCATAATCACATTATGTGATTCATAATATGAAATATATGTTTGGTATTTGTCCCATTTTCTGGCATAGAGCTCCTAGAACCCTTGGACTTTTATAAGTGGTGAGAATGATAAAAGTATCTTTTGTTATATTAATGAGGGGGCTTTGGACCTATGGATGAGGGCTGGTTGTCAGGAAAACTAACCATGTGATTAGAGGATTACAGCTCTCAGTATTACCTCCTGGCCTCCTGGGATGAGGAGAGGGGCTGGAGGTTGAATTCAATCACTAATGGCCAGTGATTTAATCAATCATGCCTATTTAATGAAGCCTCCATAAAAACTCAAAGGATGGTGTTCAGAGAGCTTTCAGATTGGTGAACACATGGAGATTCAGGAATAGAGGCACACTAGAAGGACATATCTTGTGCCTCTTTCCACATACCTTGTCTTATGCATCCCTTACATTTGGTTGTTTTTGAGTTATATCCTTTTATAATATCCTAGTAATCCAGTAAGTAAAATGTTTCTCTGGGTTCTGTGAGCTGCTCTAGCACATTGATTGAACCCAAGGAGGGGGTTGTAGTAACTTCTTGTTTATAGCCAGTTGATCAGAAATACAGATAACACTTGCACTTGGAATTGGCATCTGAAGTGCTAGGGGGGAGGTGGTGACAAATCTGTAGTTCTGAACTCTTAACCTATGGAATCTCATGCTATCAGAATTGAGTTGAAATGTAGGATACCCAGCTGATATACTGAGCACTGTTTGTTGACATGGGCGAACCTCTCCCCCGCCACATTGGAACTGGTACTAGAATCTTTTACCATTGAAACATATTTTTGAATTAATTTGTAGGTAGCCTCTGAATAAAAATGTTATCTTACCATTATGATATAAATTTAGCATCAAAGACCAACCCTCTAGCTTTATTTTTGTGAAGACACGGATAAGCAACTTGTAGTTGATTTTCTTGGCTACTGGCTACACTTAAAAATTAATTGGAGATGAAGTGTCTGGGTGGCTCGGTTGGCCGAATGCCCTACTCTTGATTTCAGCTCAGGTTATAATAACACAGCCTGGGAGTTTGAGCCCTCCATTGGGCTCTGCGCTGACAGTGTGGAGCCTGCTTGCGATTCTGTCTCTCCCTTTCTCTCTGCCCCGTTCCCGCTCACATTCTTTCTTTCTCTCCCTGTCTCTTTCTCTCCCTCTTTGTCTCTCAAAAATAAATAAATAAACATTAAAAAAAACCTTTAAAAATAATTAATTGGAGAAGACTGTTAGTGATATACAAATTGCAAATTGTCCCATCATATTTTGGTTCCTTATTTTGCATCAGAAATTTTCAGAGTATATATTTAAGTCTTATAACCACAACAAAATAGCTTATTGAATTCTTGACATGAATTTATTCATTTTTTTTCCTCTGGAAGATAAATTGAAACTAGGTTTGACTAGGTGTTTTCCTTAGAGATAACTATAACACTTTGTCTCTGACAGAACTCAACCAACATTGTTGATTGACAAAATTTTCTTTCTGAAAAGTTGTTTGCTTTAATGTACTATGGCAGTGTTTAACTGTTTCACTTTGACATTTATATGAACTTGAAGTAAATTTCTAGTACCCTAGTGGATTTGGATTTGAGTATGATTCAGTCTGAGTACCTTGTACCTCATTTGAAACTACTTTTCTTTCATTCACATATGGGAAGAATATAGCTATAAGAAGTTTTATCTCCTTGTAAAAAGTTTATTGCTGGGGCACTTGGCTGACTTAGTAGAGCATGAAACTGTTGATCTTGGGGTTGTAAATTCGAGGCCCATGTTGGGTGTAGAGATTACTTAAATAAAATCTTAAAAAAAATTTATTCCTATCAGTGGTAGGAAGATCAATGCCCTCCCTCCTACCCTTGACATTCACACTCTAATCTGTGGAACCTGTGAATATGTTACCTTACATGGTACTACAGACTTTGCAGATGTGATTAAGGACAGGGACCTTGAGATGGAGAGATTTTTCCTAGATTAAATGGGCCCAATCTAATCACATGAGGCCTTGAAGGCAGAGAACCTTTCCTGCATGGATCAGAGAAAGATGAGATGGAAGAACGAGGAGAGATTCAAAGAATGAGAGAGAGTAAATTCACCATTCCTGCTTGGAAGATGGAGGAAGGGGGCCATGAACCAACATATGTGGGTGGCCTCTGTAGCTGGGAATGGCCCTCAGATGACCACATCAAGAAAACAGGTATCTCAATCATATAAGTGCAAGGGACTGAATCTTTAACAACCCAGATGGGCAAGTAAATAGGTTCTCACCTAGGGTCTCCTGAAAGAAACAAAGCCTAGTTAACCTATAGAACTGAAAGGCAATAAATTGGTGTTAAGCCGTGAAGTTTGTGTTAATTTGTTACAACCATAATAGATAATTAATACATGATCTTAATCATAGGTCATGTAGTTTACTTTTGTAGAGAAACTGTGTGAGCAAATTTGAAATCTTATATAAAACTAATTGCTGCAATTATACAATTAAAATGTAGATATATTAAATCTGAAATGTGTACTTAAATTTCAGGAAAAGCAATCAGTTTTATAGAAATACCAAAATATTGATTTTTGAATGTGCTTATGTATCTCACAGAAGATTTAGCATGAATTAAAGTGCCTGAAAACCATTTAATCGTATAAACACCATGAACTGTTTTGGTGCTACAGAATGGAAAATATGATTTAGTTTTTTTTCTGAGCCAGTGCTTTCCAATGGAAAATCATGCAAATGAGAATAATATGTGAGCGACATATGTAATTTAAAATTTTCTAGTAGCCACATATAATAAAAGGAACAGGTAAGATAATAAATTTTATTTAATTAACTATATGCAACATATTTCAAAATGTAATTATAAACATTATCATTGAGATAGTTTATAGCCTTTTTAGTACTAAGTCTTTGATATCCAGTGTGCATTTTTCATTTATAGTACACCTGGATGAGCCACATTTCAAGTGTTCAGTAGTGCACGTGGTTAGTAGCTACCGTATTTGATACCAAAACTCTATGTAGAAATGTCTTTTCCACCACATGGTTTTTGGTGCCCATTATTAAAGTGGTAGAAACACTACCACTACTGTTAGAAAAGGTAACAAAAGAAAAAAGAGACAGTATGCTTAGCTCAGGGAGACCAAGAGCTATATAGCATCATGTTGTCATTTTTAGTGTCAACCAGTAAAAACAGACAACTAGTATTTCATACCGGTATACTGGAAAAAAACAAAACTTTCTGTATGTTGTAGATTACATTTTCCAAAATAGTCATAATAATATCTCCACTTTGCATATCTTTTTTGGTATGACTGCATTTCTTCTATTGTTAGATAGAGTTTAATACCCTCCTTCTTGAACTTGGGCTTGCCTTAATGACTTGCTTGATCAGTTAAATATGGCAGAAGCCACATTCTGGGACTTCTAAGGCCATATCATAAAAAAACTTCCAGGTTCCTAAATCTCTTAGAATGTTCAGTCTTGGGACACTCCCTCTCAGAACTTAATTGCTATGTTGTAGGAAGCCAACCCACATAGAGAGGCCAAAACCAGGCAGACATTCTTGCTGACAGCTTTGCTTGAGTTTTCAGCCAAAAGCCACCATCAACTACCTGCCCTGTGAGTGTGCTATCTTGGATGTCCAACCCATAATGGCTGCAATTGAAGTCAAACCTTGACTGCAGCTACGTAGAACCCTGATGTGTGAAACCATGGCTGAGTTCAGTCATACCTCAGAACCATGAGAGAGAATAAAAGTTGTTGCTTTTAATCATTAAGTTTTGGAGTGGCTTCCTATACAGCAATAGATAATCAGAATACTGTAGAATTTGATTGTCAAAGACTTTACTTGGAGAAGAGCATAAAGAATCAGAACCACACTAATGCCAAATTTAAGGAACTACCTAGAAGGTACAGAGGAAAGAGTTAGACTGTTCTTTTAGCTCTAGTGGTCAAGGGTTATTAATAAAAGCTTTTTGAGGAGGAAGATAAAATTGATAATTACTAAGTAGATGTATATAGAGGAATCTGTTAATGGATCCTATTATGAAGTATAGATTTAATTAATCTCCACAGATCTTTCATAGTCTTTAAGTCCTGTGTTAAAAATTAAACCACTGTAGGTATCTTTATAACAGAGATATGAAGTAGGTAAACCTTACCTAACTGTAGGTGTTAAGATTCTTGTGCCCAATGTGAAAACAAAACAAAAAACTAGGGAAGTGGCCCTCATGTAGAATTCCATTTTAACAAGGCTTATTTGTATCTGGGTGTACTTATGCTATAATGAGATCTATAATTGCATTAAAAATGACTTTGAAACTTTTCCAGGTAACCCACAAATGATAATTCTCAAAATGTGCATGATGATCACCTGCTCTTTAGTGGTCTTGAATCAGAATCATTGAATACTAAGTGATTATATAATTTATGCTGCAGAACAGTCACAGGCAAATGTTTGTTCAGCTTCTTGTGGTTACTAAGTCTCTCTCCTCCTTGGTAATTTTAAGTATAGTAGCAAGGACTCAGAAAAAGAAATAAGAAAAACCCCTACAAAGTTGGCAATATTGTAAGTATGGCAGTTGGCTTACAACTGGGGAGAGAAAAATAATTCTTTTCTTTGGTGCATAGTAGAGATATGATGATCACTATTTATGATAATCATGCTGTCTTTTGTAAAAACAGAAGCTATTCCTAATTTTACAACTCCTTTAGAAGTACTGATAGCTTATTTTATTTAGTTTCTGACCTTTTATAGAACGTATAAGCTTGTAAACTAGAAGTAACTGAACCTACTTTATGATTACTTTTATTTTATATTAGCTGTTCATACTGTACCAGAAGCCTTCTCATATTCTCTCATTTTTGGGTTATTATAATGTTCCAGGAATGCCTCTCAAAGAATAGAAACTAAAATTAAAAAAAAAGCTTTTATTTGGAAATAATTATTGATTCAAAGAAAGTTGCAAAGGTAGTACAGAGAAGTTTTCTGTACCTTTTTCCCAGTTCCCACATTGCTTGTATCTTATGTAACTATAGTATGATATCAAAACCAGGAAGTTGATATACTGATATAAATTATGTGTGTAGTTCTATCACATGTGTAGATTCAAGTAGCCACCACCACCACAATAAAGATACAGAAATATTTCATCACTACATAGATCTACTTTTGCTACCAGTTTATATTCATACTTACCCTCTCAACCTCTTCTTCCTGCCCTTCCTGCCCTCACCCTACCTATACATAACCCCTGGAAAATACTAATCTGATCCTCATTTCTGTAATTTTATTTTTCTAAAATATTTTATGAATGGGATCATAAAGTATGTGATGTTTTAAGACTGGCTTTTGTCACTTAGTATGATGCCCTAGAAATCCAAGTTGTGTATTGAGTTTATTCTTTTTTATTGCTGAGTAGTATCCTGTGGTATGGATGTACCATATTTATTTAACCAGATACCTATTGTAGGGCAATTTTGTTTTTTCCAATTTGGGTCTATTAGAAATAAAGCTTCTATGGACAGTGTGTATAGGATTTTGTAGACATACGTTTTCACTTTTCTGAGATAAATGCCCAGAAGTGTGATTACTAGATCATATGGTAAATGCACGCTTAGTTTTTAGGAAACTGCCCAACTTTTTTCCAGACTGGCTATACTATTTTTCATTTCCATAAGAAAGAGTGTAATTACTCCACACCCCAACCAGCATTTGGTATTCTATTTTTTTTTTACTTAGCTATTCTAGTAGGTGTGTAGTCATTGCTCATTGTGATCTTAATTTGCATTTCCCTCATGTCTAGTGATGTTAAAGATCTTTTCATGTGCTTATTTGCCACCTGTATATCCTCTTCCGTGTAATGGCTCATCATGTTGTTTGCCAATTTTGTAATTGGATTGTTTGTATTTTACTGTTAATTATTGAGAGTTCTATATATATTCTAGATAGGAAAACTTTTTCATATATGGGGTTAGCAAAAAATTTCTTATATTCTGTAGCTGGTAAAGTCAATTTTATCAGTGTTCTTCTTTCATGTAATATGATTTTGTGCCAAAACTGTTCAAGTTCTGGGTCCCAAAGATACTCTTTAAAAGTTTTATTTTTTAGATTTACATTTTACGTTTATGATCCATTTGAGTTCATTTTCATGAGGTATGAGACTTTTCTCAAGATTCATTTTTTGACTATTGATATCCAGTTGCTCTTGCACTATTTGTTAAAATGGATATCCTTCCTCCACTGAGTTACTTTTGTGTCTTTGTCATTTCTGTGGCATTGAACTATTTGCCTATCTTTTGATTAGTACCACACAGTATAGATTTCTATAGCTCTATATTAAGTCTTGAAATTGCATTTAGTTGTCCCTCATAGATTATTCTCTTCTTTCAAAGTTGTTTTAGTTTTTTCTAGTTCCTTTGCTTTGCCATGTAAATTTTAGAATAATCACATATGTATCTACAAAGGATCTTTCTGGGATTTTGATAAGAATTATGTTAAACCTGTAGTTTTGATTTGTATTTCCTTGATGATCAGTGATGCCTGTTACACTGGCTAAAATCAACAGCACAAGAAACAACAGGAATTGGTGAGGATGTGAAGAAATGAGAACCCTTTTGCACTGTTGATGGGAATGCAAACTGGTGCAGATGCTTAGGAAAACAGTATGGAGCTTCCTCAAAAAGTTAAGAATAGAAATACCCTATGATCTAGCAATCACAGTACTAGGTATTTACCCGAAGAATACAAAAATACTAATTCAAAGGGATACATTCACCCCAATGATAATAGCAGCATTATCTGCAATAGCCAATTTATGGAAACGATCCAAGGGGTCCATCAATTGATGAATAGATAGGGAAGATGTGGTATTATATAATGGGATATTACTAGGCCATAAAAAAGAATGAAGTCTTGCCATTTGCATCAACATGGACAGAGATAGAGAGTATTATGCTAAGTGAAATAACTCAGAGAAAGACAAATACCATATGATTTCACTCCTATGTAGAATTTAAGAAATAAATAAACAAAGGGGAAAAGAGAGAGAGAGAGAGAGAGAGAGAGAGAGAGAGAGAGGCAGACTCTTAACTACAGAGAGCAAACTTATGGTTACCAGAAGGGTGTTGAGTGGGGGATGGGTTAAATAGATGATGGGATTAAAGACTGCATTAGTGATGAGCAGCCTGTGTTGTGTGGAAGTGTTGAATCACCATATTATACACCTGAAACATTACAGTATAAATTAACGAACAGGAATTTAAATAAAAACTTAAAAAAAAGAATTATGTTAAATTTTATATCAATTTTGGAGAATTTACATCTTTGGTATACCAAGTCTTCCAGTCCATGAACACAGTATGTCTCTCTGTTTATTTAAATCTTTGATTTCTTTCATTAGCACTTTGTTTTCAGCCTACAAGTCTCATACATGTTTTGTTAGATTTATACGTAGTTGTTACTTTTTTTAGGTATTGCAAATGATATTGTATTTTAAATTTCAATTTCCACATGTTCATTACCAGTATATAAAAACACAATAGGTTTATCTTATCTTATGTCTTGTAACCTTTCTGAATTCACTTATTAGTTCAAGGGTTTTTTTGTTTGTTTGTTTTTTGTTTTTTGTAGGTTCCCTGGTGTTTCCTACATCGACTTTTATGTCATGTACAGATTGGACAGTTTTATTTCTTCCTTTTAAAACTGTATGCGTTTTATTTACTTTTCACACCTTATTACACTGGCTAGAACTTCTAGTATTATGTTGAATAAAGGTGGTAAGAGCTGATATTTCTGCCTTTTTGCTGATCTCAGGATGAAAGCATTCAGTCTTTTACAATTAAGTATGATATTATCATTAATTATTAATGTAGATTAAAAATGGTAAGATATAAAAATTCTCTTCTATTCGACTTTTCTGAGTTTTTATCATGAATAGATAGGTGTTGAATTTTGTCAGAAATATGCCTAACTGGGGTGCCTGGTTGAGCATCTGACTTCAGCGCAGCTCATGATCTCATGGTTCGTGAGATCGAGCCTCATTGTTGGGCTTTACACTCACAATGCAGAGCCTCCTTCAGATTCTCTGTCTCCCTGTCTCTCTGCCCCTCCCCTGCTCTCTCTCTCTTTTCTCAAAAATAAACATTAAAAAAAATAGAAAAAGCAAAAGAAAAAATATGACTTTTCCATATCAGTTGACATGATCAAATGGTTTTCTTTATTTAGTCTGTTAATATGGTGGATTAAATTGATTGGTTTTCAAATATTGAATGATTCTGGCATTTCTGGAATAAACCTTACTTGGTCATGGTGTATAATTTTTTTCCTATACTGCTGAATTCTATTAATATTTTGTTAGGAATATTTATTCCTAATATATTGATGAAAGATATGAATTCTTGCTCCTTGTAGTGTCAATCTATATCACCTGAGAAACAAGACTTATCCCATGTCATTAACTCTTTGGTGTTCTTCGCTTCATTCTTTTTCTTTACTTTTCTTGTAGACTAACACATTGTTTGCATTTTTTTAAAGTTTATTTATTTTGAGAGAGACAGACAGTGCAAGTGGGGGAGGGGCAGAGAGAGAGGGAGACAGAGAATCCCAAGCAGTCTCCTTCCTGTCAGCATGGAGCCCCATGTGAGGCTCAACCTCATAATCAAAAATGGAGATAAGGAGATTAACGATAGTATGGTGTGCTGTTTATGCTGATTATGATATGATATATGATATGATATAAGACATGATAAATGACCTAGAGATGCCAAAGTTTGCAAGTTTTACTTTATATTTAGAAAATAATATTTAGAAATAATTTAGAAAAAAATTATTGATAAGGGAAACAGAAACCAATCATGGATAAAGCAGAATATCACAATCTATATGATGAGATTATTTAGTTACAAAAAGAAGAAATGGAAAAAATACATACACACCTATATATATAAGTGTATATTTATATATATACACACATACACACATATACATACATATATCATACATAAACATATATACCATAAGGCATGAGTGAAATATTACCTGTGTCCTAATAATAATTAATTATCACTAATATTTATTTGATAATCTGTTCTAGATAACTTACTTATTGTTATGTAATCATACTACTATTATCATTGTTATATTAGAGGTGAAAGAATTGACAACCGCTATGTAGTTGAACCAGTGATTGAACTGAGACCACCTGATTCTAGAACCTCTGCTCTTAATCACTCTAGTATCCAGTTGATTCATTCATTCAATATTTATGGGACATCTGTTACTCACCTGACTTGTAAAAGATGAGGATATAAGGATGAACTAGCAAGACATGTTCCATGCTCTTTGGAAGCCAACAACCTACTGGTGACACAGAAATAAAATAATAGTCTCCCAAATTAATGTATAAGTACAAACTGGGATAGGAATGAAAGAAATGTCCAGGGTGCTTAAGAAAGAGAACCAACTTTGAAATTAAAGGAGGAGAGATGATGGAAGTCCTCTCTATATTAGAGGCCTAAAGGATAAGTAGATTTTAGCCATATCTAGGGGGAGGTGAAGATGGAAAACACATTCTAGAGAAACATAATTGTTTATGCATTCTGCAGTGGCAGAGAGCTCAGTGTCTATGAAGACCTGATAAAAGGTCAGAGTGACTTCAGTACTGAGATTGAAGGAACGTGTAGTGTGAGATGAAGCAGAGCAGGGATCATGCTAGTCCTTCCAGCCCATACTAACAATTTAGAATATTAAGCTAAATGCAGTGGGTACAGGATTAGAATATTAAGCTAAATGCAGTGGGTACAGGTACAGTGTCCTTCAAGAATGAAGGACAGCTTTTTTTGCAAAAGCCTTGTAGGTAGTTTGTATATTGAAAAACGGGACTAAATGACTTCTCATCCATTTGAGCTAAAAAAAATCATAAATGTTTTATTCTAGAAATCTTCACGTATCCAAGAGCTTTTTTTTTTTTTCTGACAATACTTTGATTTAATCTTTGTAGTGCTAGTAACTCAAAGGCAAAGCTCTTACTGGATTTGTAATCCAATGAGAAATACAGCCCTCACATATGTGCCTGGCTTAATGACTTCTGCTGAGGTTGAATTGTGAGATGTTATCCATCTCCTCTCTGAAATATGAATTCTAGTTTAGTGGAATTCGTTGCCTTTAGGGAGTTGGTGATATCACTTTTGGCATGACTTTTTTTAAAGCCCACTGACAATATATTTTAAGATGGAAAGCAATAAAATGTGCGGTATTTATTTATTTATTTTTAGCCAGCTAGTTGAAATCGTATGTTAACCTTTTATCATAAAAGTTAGGAAACATTCATAAATTAGCTTCCAAAATGTATAGGCTTGTTTAAGCTTCAGAGAAGATATTGATACGTAGTTACATTTTTTACATACTGATACACTGGATGTATTCAAAACAATTTTGTTCATTTGGTTATAATTTTACAAATAATGGAATTTTATAACAAACATCACCTTTCTCCCTGAAAGGTCATAGAAATGAAATGGCTGACAAACATAATCAATTTATATGTTTCTCAAACACTTTTATATTGTGTTTTCCTTCTTTTCTCTGATAGGTGACTCTAAAATTCATAATTTTTAAACATAGTTTATATATGAACGAAACAGGGACATTTTGACTGCGAGATAATATACCATATCTTAATGGCACAAAATATCTAATGGCACAAAATATTCCACCTCTTTTTAATGTTAGGAGTGAAATAAAATATAGATATGCACTATTAATTTATATTAATAATCTTGGTGTCTTGCATTTGCCAACGTGGGGCTTAGAAACATCATTATAGTCAGAGAAATGGGTTTAAACTCTAATATTTGCTTTCTTTATGCCCTGAAGCAAATTTCTCAACCTTTCTGAAATTCAATTTTCTAATGTTAAATAAAGGGATAATAAAATGATCTGGTCAGACTGTTTTGATGATCACATGTGAGAGAATATAAAACCTGTTTTCAATACTAGCTGTGTATTCGATCACCTGGAGAGCCTTAAAAAAATTCTCAAGCCAAGGCCGTGCATCTGACCACTTAAATCAGAATCTCTGCAGGTAGCGCTCATGCATCAGATGGTTTTCAAAAATTTCCTGGGAGATTTTATTCTGTAGCTATAATGAAAACTGCTGACATAAAAGCATGAGAATGGTGGTAGGCATATCATAAATGTTGGTTCCATTCTCTCCCTCTTATAAGCTATTTGCCTTCAATTCTGATAAAACTTATCTCTTCTGGAAAGATAAGCCATAAGCTATAGATGAGGTTTATTGAAAGATAGGAAAAGATATAATAATCTGTTTTGGCAAAGTATAACAAATGGAAGTTATTTTATAGATAATTATAAGTGGCCCTTCTTTAGACTTCAATGGTGAAATGTAATTTAGTTAATCATATTATATATCAACAGAATTAATTAAAAACTGTGTGTAATTATAATACTGGTAAGCATAGATGAATATGGATATTAATTATTCATATGATAATTTCTAAGTTTTATGATAAATGCACTTAAAATTTTGTCATCTTTTAAGTTGCCTTTCCTATACTCATTTCATCAAATTGGAATTATGAAGAAAATCCACATATTGGTCACAAATTATGAGACTAGGAGTAATATACACTTTCTTTAATTTATTTCTATCAAGGGTACCCTCCTTTCTATGTAGCAGGCTCACAATCTTCAGGTCAACTTTGGCTATTTTGTCTCATGTTTTTCAAATACAATCAGTTGCCAAATTCTGTAGCTTATTCTTCTTCCAGATATAATCCAGTATTTTTCAAACTTGACTGTTTGGAGACTTCTTGCATTGAACTGTTTGCGGTAGCTATTAGATGAGAGAGGTGGAAGACAAAGTCAAAGCAGCAGCTCCTCTTTTTCAGTCATGTTAGAGTTCTGTGTATTTGTGCTTATGTATGTGTCATATGTTAGGGTCCATTTGCAAAAAGATTCCTCTGCTAAAAAGAAAGTTTGACTAATACTGAATTCAGTCTATTATTACAAGGTAGAACTAAACTAAAGAGTATATTGCAGTAAGAAAGGGGAAAAATATGTTAACTAGTGGTTCAGACTTTTTCTTGGAGAAGGAATAATTTCTGTCAGCACAGAGCCCGACCTGGGGCTTGAACTCATGAATGGCGAAATCATGACCTGAGCCGAAGTCGGACACTTAAATGACTGAGCCACCCAGGTTCCCCTCAAATGACTTATAAGAACAAGAATTTTCAATGAATAATCTCAAGTTTGCATTCTGAGATGTAAATTTTCTTCCTCAAACCTTCAATGAAGTTTACTAAACACCAGGTTTTATTTTGTGTGAATTGTGGAAAAGGGCTGATTTCTACATATGGGTCCTGCTCTGCAGAATGCTGTGATAATTCATAAATTGAACTGCTTTGATAGGAGCAGAAGCTAAAATATGTGCCTGAACATATAAACTTCTACTGATTTGCAGACCTTGGGAAGAGCATCCAGCTTGATAGAAGTCACAGAAAGGGAGTTTGAATTACTTACTATCTAGAGAAAGAAGGGTTGGGGGGACATATGAGGAAGATGAAGCTTGTTTTATTGTGGATCATCTGAATAAAAGTCTCTCTCTTTTTTTACTTATAAACCTACTTCATGTGCGCAGTTTGCTTTTAAGAGTTTCCATCTGACATTTGGTATTATTATTGTTGATAACTCTTTCCCTAGCTTTCTGAAATAATAAAAGTATAAAATACATTACCTCATTTTTCTTTGATTCACCAAAAGGTCTCACTTTGATGGAAAATTTGATGGTATAATTCTCCTGTGGTTCTACATACTCACAGATGAAATTTAAACAAAAAAGGCAAAATGACATTTGAGGATTCTCTCCAGTATTCTATAGTCCTGGTTGAGTTTTTATGGGGATTATATCCAAAGGAAGGCCTTTCTTCTTGCTTTGTCTAGACAGTGAATAAAAATATTAGAAAGGCAAGCCCTTCAGCAACGTGGTCTTGAAAAGATAGAAAAATGTCATTTTGATTTTTAGGAGGAAATAGGGAAAAAGTATTGGTGTTTTGAAGACAGACTAGGGAGTTGGCCTTCTGTACATCATAGCAAAAAGTTCTATAAAGTATTGAAAAAAAAATTTGAGGCTGTATATAGAGCTGGAATTAGGGATAGGGAGATACCTATTGCTATCCATTTATGAAATAGAAGAAAAAAGGCCATCCATGCAGATTGAAAATGAATTTCAAGTAAATCTTTTTTTCTTCATACCAAATCTTGAAATGAGGTTGACAAATTTTCTAAACATGATGTATTCTTGACCTTTTTACATCTCCTGGTAGTGTAGTGCATGCAGATAATAGTATATGTCCATAATCTTATTACCCTATTTATCACTGGCTTTGAGTTAGTAAACTCTCACAAGTTTTGCGTTATGTAGCATCACTTAAAAGGGAGTGTTCTTATTATTGTTGAGGACATCTGATGATCTCAACTCTGATATTTTTGTGAATCCTCTTTACTCCACTTTTTAGTTTAAAACTTCAAATTTTGAATGATTTAATAATTGAATTTATTCTCCTTTGAAGAATCTCTGAGATAGTTACTAACAAGATCTTTGCAGGATGAGGGACAGTTGCATTAAAAAAGAGATGAGGGGCACCTGGGTGGCTCAGCTGGTTAAGCAGCCGACTCTTGATTTGGGCTCAGGTCATGATCTCACGGTTCATGAGTTTGAGCCCTGCGTTGGACTCTGTGCTCACAGCATGGAGCCTGCTTTGGATCCTCTGTCTCCCTCTCTCTGCCCTTCCCCCCTCTCAAAAAAATAATGTTAAAAAAAATTTTGAAAAAGAGATGAGAATTTTGTTTCTCAGATTTAGACAAATTGCCAACATAAAGTCATATTTTGATTAAAATTAGCATTCTTGTATATTCTGATTAATTTATATTTATTTATTTTCAAAATACCATTGATCTCTCTGGTACATTGAAGTTAATTTATTTCATACAAATTAAATGTAGATATTTAAGAACCTTATATTTGAAGTTTGTAAGTCAAATTTCCATGGAACTTACAAATATACTTTTTAAACATTCATAAGATTAGCTTATTTTAAAAAGAGATTGCTTGCTATTCAAAATTTAATTATTAATTTTTTTTGCCTTGAAATTAAGTAATATAAAATACTGGCAATATATTATTCAAATGCCTAATTGATCTTAAGTTAATTAGTGTTTTATAACTTTTTAACACTATTTTTAAAAATCTTTTTGGTAATTTGGTTTAGGAAACCATTTAAAAAATGCAATGAAATATTCTGATATGCTATTTGTGAATAATGTTAATGTGTGAAAGACTTTGAGTCTGGAGTTCTGTCTTGACCAGAAGAGAATAGACACAGAATTGAATATGAGAGAGGCTAATGTCCAGGAGAAGACAAGAGCCCCAAGTAAGGGTCCTTGCTCCGTATTTATTAGGATCAGAAGCCTTACAAACATGATGGACGTGCAGAAAGAGACAGCAAAACAGTTATCATTAACTCAAGTGTGTGAGAGAAAGGAGTTTTCAAAGATATGCGTTGTTTGGGGGTTTGGGTCAACACAAAACAAAATCCAGGCGCCAAACAGATGGATGTTTACCAGGTACCAGGCGCCATGTCTGTTTATCTTAACTTGCCTAGGGGAAAAGACAGATAGAGCATGCTACCTCAGGGTCAACAAGGCACTTTTTTTTTTTTTTGCTAATTAGCTCCGGGAAATTTCACCCTGCTGCGGTGGGCAGTCCATCACCCTGTTTACCTGTTTACCTATTCTTGGTAATGCTTTTATTATTCAGGGAATTCCTAAACTTATTCCCCACATCAATGATTTATTAAAACTCTAAGCTTTAAAAATGCTTTATTATTTGCTATTTCCTAATTCTCAAACTCAAAAAAAATGTTGTCAAAATGCCAGAGTATATTGATAGTATATATTACATCAAAAAAAGGAGTTGGGAATTTGGCCAGGGACAGGATCAACATTCTTTCAATTAACTATGGGCCAGGTGCTGTGTTGGTCATTTTACATATTTTGGTTTATTTAGTCTTCACAGAAAACTCTCAGACTGTAGCATTTACTATGTGATGTTGGGCAAGCTACTTAACATATTCATGTACAAATCAGTTGTCTTTCAATAAGAAATTAGATCTTAATTTAGAAGTTTTACACTACCATGTCTTTTTTGAATTTCTGCTCAAATTGTTGCCTCACTCGTGGTTGAGGAAAAAAAGAAATTTTATTTTCAAGCTATGATTGTTCTAGTACTTTGTAGTGGATCAGTGACAGTTTACCAAGGTGTATTTATGTGCAAAATAATTAAGCTTCATGACTGCCTGAGAGTAATCTGGTAATATTGTACAGATTTTTGTGTTGGATATTTTCCTTGAAAAGCGGATTTTATGACAGCTCCTGGCTTTTGTTTTGCCTTTTACGTTACCTGAGTGTTAACAGTGGCCACAGTGGAGGGCTGAATTAGGATTTTGATTTAGCCATATGGACAAATCACTCTTTAAAGAACCAATATAAGCTTTATTTTTCATTACATAATATGCTGAAAATTGGAGGAGACAAAATGTGAAACATGGGAAATTTAAATTAAAAGTATAAACTGTTTATCACAAGCCTAGTTCTTACAGTTACAGTAGGAGTTCTATCATGGATTTGCTGCATTTTTTGGCAATAATGCTTACTGAAAGTTTAAAGTTTTATTACAAATTGCCTATAAGCTTCTACATTGTTGGTGCACTTCAGTCTTTACTGAGAAGATTTTGGCCTTGGGTCTCATTACATGTCATATCCAAGGAGAGTTCGGTGCTTTGGTTGAGAAAACCTTAACATGGTATGTTTTTCAGTAAATGTGTCTTATTTATATATCCTTATTGGATATTAGAGATACTCTTCTGAAGAAGGAATTGCAGTGAGGACAAGCCTGGGTTTTCAGGCAAGCTAGGATTGAATTTGGGAGAATCAAAGTCATTTTTCAAAGCCTTATTATTTGGTAAAGAGAAACTTGTGCTTCCCATCTACTCCAATTTACAGCAGGTTTCCAAACGATCATATTATGCCCGTGTGTGACACTAGAGGCAGACAGCCAACTTTTTCCTGCCTTACAGGCTTGGCATCCACTGGAGAAGCATACCCATTCATTCAGAACCTTAGGGAGGATGCTGGCTATTCAGGAAATATAATATTTTCTCATTCTAAAGTGTTTATTTTAGGAAGATTGTTGAATGGAATAAGAATGTCAGTATATAAATTACAGAAACAATATATGTGAGTATATGTCCTGAAGTCAATTCCCCCAGTGAAATTTTTTTCTTTATTTTGCTGGCACATAGATAGCCTTCTGTATCCTATAGCCCTCTCAAAACCAATTTTTTTTTCATTGAAAAACTGAAGAAAGTTTTGGTTGAGCCATCCATATTTTGATCTCTTCTTACAGACATGACTTAGTAGGAATATTTAATTTCCTTCCCCAGTGACAAGAACTAGTGGTAGAATGATATTTAAATTTACCTGTAAACATTCAGTTTGAAATGGCATAATGTGCCTAGTCCATTGATAAAGCTAAGATTAGAATGTGTCATATTGTAGCTGAGTTCTAAGACTGCTACCATTTCTGTTCCAGGTTTCTAATTTCTTTTTTTAAAATATTTATTTTTGAGAGTAAGAGAGAGCACGTGCACATGCACGTGCATGAGTGGGGGAGGGGAAGAGAGAGAGAGGGGAACAGAGGATCCAAAACAGACTCTGCGCTGACAGCAGAGAGTCCTATGCGAGGCTCGAACTCACAAATCGAGATCATGACTAGAACTGAAATATGATGCTTAACCGACTAAGCCACTCAGGTGCCCCAGTGATTTTTAATTTCTTTAACTCAAAATCTTTTCCTGTGGCAACCTTATGTGTATTTAGGGATGTAGGCTTTAGAGAACTGCCAAATACCTTTGGTTCCCTAGAAGTAATATGCAGAATTGTGAAGAATTCTGTATATGCATATTACACTTTCTGTTGTTTATTACTTAAAAAAAAATGGAACATAAACCAAACAAAATAACTCTTTAGACCTCACCATTCATATTCTGTAGTGGATTCTTTTATTATAAATATCCTTAAATCACTGGATTTATGTTCAGCTGGTTGTATTTTCTTGGAGCTCTTTCTCAGTATTTAAATGGAGTGGATCGTAGTTGATTTTACTGTTACAGTAAATTACTTGACTGTGTGAGACTTTCTTCCTTTTCGTCTCTGCTTTAGCAGCGTCACCTGCTTATTTCCATGCATCTGGACCATAGGTAAAGATGAACAACTCTCTAGTTCTGTGACAGAATAAGAATTTACCCTTTCTCTGAAACCTATTTTTCCTTACTCTTTTCCGTATCACTAAATGATGCCATCATCAACAAACAGATGGAAATCTAGGATTAATACTTGAGCCTCCTCTTTCTTTCATTCCACACTAGTCTATCACTAAGTCCTGAGGACTCTATCTACAAAACATATTCTGAGGGTATTTCCTTTTCTCTGTACCACTACCACTTTAATTTAAGCCAACATCATTTTTGCTGATTCTACTGACATAGCCGTCTAACTGTTCTCTCTTCATTCTGCAGTTTTTGTTTTGTTTTGTTTTGTTTTGTTTTGTTTTTTTTACAGTAACAAGATTAATCTTTTCAGTCTACCAGATTGTGTCCTGCTTAATACATCCCAGTGATTTCCTAGGGAACATATCATAAAATCAAAAGTTCTTACTATATGATCTTACCCACTAATCTGTTTTAACATGTCTAACAACACTATCTTCCATTCCAACTTAGCTCTGGCCCCACTGGAAACTATAAGTTTTCTGAGCAACCAGGCCCTTTGCCTTCCTAAGTGCTCTATATTAAATAATCATCACTGGAATGCATGGAATTGGAAGTATGCAACTGTGCTGTAGCAAGAATTTGTCTATGTAGTAACAAGGTGGATCCTTGAGTATTGACATACCTTCCCCCAAGCCTCCCCTAACTATAAAAGGCAGGAGGCTCACACTTGGTAGATTCCTTGCTTTGTATTGATTTAAAACATTACACAAGGCAGCCTCCAAATAGAAAAATATATTTATGTCTGATTTTTTTTTGGTTGAGCCATCTACATTTTGTATCTTTGATATTTATTATATTATATTATATTATATTATATTATATTATATTATATTAGTATGTATTTCCCCTATAGGTAACTTTTTTTGTTTCACTTTTATTGCATTTTAAGGTTCCCTCTTGAAGGGCACTTGGGTGGCTCAGTTGGTTAGGTGTCAGACTTCAGCTTAGGTCATGATCTCATGGTTCATGGGTTTGAGCCCTGTGTGGGGCTCTGTACTGACAGCTCAGAGCCTGGAGCCTGCTTCAGATTCTGTGTCTCCCTCTCTCTCTGCCCCTCCCCTGCTCACACTCTGTTTTTCTCTCTCAAAAATAAATAAACATTAAATTATTTTTTTAATTTCCTCTTGGGGCACCTGGGTGACTTAGTGTGTTGAGCTTCTGACTCTTGATTTCCGCTCTAGTCATGACCTCACAGTTTGTGGGTGTTGGGCTTTGCACTGACAATGTGGAGTCTGCTTGGGATTCTGTCTTTCCTTCTCTCCTCCTCCCCTGCTCAAGTTCTCTCTCTCTCTCTCTCTCTCTCTCTCTCTCTCTCTCTCTCTGTCTCTCTCTTCCCCTCTCTCGCCCCAGATAAATAAACATTAAAAAATTTAAAATTCCCTCTTTATCTTTAACCTTTGACATTGCAATTATTATGTGTGATATTGTGGACTTTCTTGAGTTCATCTTGTTTGGAACTGTCTGTGGTTCTTGAACCTGATTGTTGATTTCTTTTCCTAGGCTAGGCAAATTTTCAGCTCTTATTTCATCAGATAAGCTGTCTACCCCTTTCTCTTCTTCTTCTGGGACTCATATATTTTGAATGTTTGTTGTTCAAGAGATCCCTTAACTTATGATTTTTTAAAATTCTTTTCCCTTTTTGCTGTTCAGCTTGGATATTTCCCATTATCCTGTCTTCCAGATTGCTGATACATTCTTCTGCATTTGCTAACCAACTGTTGACTACCTTTAGTGTATTTTTTATTTTGGTTATTGTGTTCTTCAACTCTGATTCTTTTTTATATTTTCGCTTTATTGAAATTCTCACTGAGTTCTTCCACTCTTCTCTCCAGCCCAGTGCGCTTCTTAACAATCATTGCTTTAAATTCTTTGTTAGGCATACTGCTTATCTCTGTTTAACTTAGTTCTTTTTATGAGATTTTGTCTTACTCTTTTCTTTTTTGGAGCATATTTTTCTGGTTCCCCATTTTGCTTGACTTTCAGTGTTTGTTTCTATGGTTTAGACAGAACAGCTACTTCTCCTAGACTTGAAGGAATAGTCTTGTATATGGTTGTCCCCTATGTAGACTGTATGTACTTAGTGACTTTTGCTGGCTGTCTGGAGCTGTGGCAGGTATGGGCTGGGGGTCCTAGGGCTTTCCAACAGTGGGTAACTTGGCAGGACAGCTACTGCTAAAGTGTATGGGTGCAAGCCAGGGTGTTCTGAGTCTCTACCAACAGAGGGCATCTTGGCAGGATAGCAGAAGCTGAAGTGGTATTATCTGGGTTTTTTTGAGCTTCTCTGTATAGAAGTCACTCCAGCAGGACAACTAGAGCTGAAGCGGGTATAAGCCGGGGGTTCCTGGGGCTCTCTGTGCATCTAGTGCCCTGTCATGACAGCTAAAGCTGAAGTGGATGCAGGCTGGAATGTCCTAGGTTCTACCCACTGAGGGTACCCTGGCAGGACAGCTGAAGCTGAAGTGTGCACAAATCAAGGTGTCTTGGGGCTCTACACACAGATGGCACCTTGGTAGGATAACCAAAGCTGAAGTGGGTGTAAACAGAAGTGTTCCAGAACTCTCTGCACAAAGGGTGCCCAAGGTGGGGTATTATGCTGGTGGTTCCTGTGGTCCTCTGTGCAAGGGGTGCACTAACAGGACAGTTAAAGCTAAACCAGGTGCTGGCTTGTGTGGTCCCTAGGTTCTCTGCACAAAGTATGCCCTCACAGGACAGCTGAAGCTGAAGTGGTTGGAAACCTGGGTATCCTGGGGTGCTAGGTGCAGGGGGTACCTTGGCAGGGTGTCTGGATTTGAAGCAGACCTTAGCCAGGAGATTCCAAAGTGTTCTGTGCCAGGTGTACCTAGCAAGTCATCTAACACTGAAGTGGCGTGGGACTGGAGTGTTGGAGTGCACCTGTGTCACCTTGGTGTGAAGACTGGAGCTGTTGTGAGCACTCACTGGGGGTGTCCCGGTTTGCATTTCCCTGTGGCCATCTTGATGGTATAGCTGGGGCTGGTGTGGACTGGGGGTCCAGGGTGTGCTGAAGCACGAGGCTGGTTAGGATGCTCCAGCTTTTTTCTCATTCACATTATTAAGGTGGAAGGAGAGTTTAAACCGTGTGCATGAGCCCTTCCCACCCAGAGATTTGCATTCCAGCAACTCCCCTCACTGGTTCTATAAATTAGTTACTGTTTACTTACTTTACTTTCTTATCTATCAACTCTACACTCAACATGGGGCTTGAACTCATAACTCTGAGATCAAGAGTGGCATGTTCTACTGAGTGAGCCAGCCAGAAGCCCCAGTTAGTTGCTCTTTTAAACCATATCTTTTTTTCTGTGCCCCGGAGTGACTGGGGCTGGTGTGGGTTAGGGAACCCCGGGATCCCTGAAGCAGAAAGCCAGCTATGGCGTCCAGAACCTGCTCCAGTCTGTGCTGTCCGGGTGGAGGGTGAGTGTAAACCTTGCTGCTTTTCAGTCCCTCTGACCCAGAGAGGGTTCCATCTACTCCTCTGCCATTTGGCACAGTTCTAGGGCTGGCTCTTTTATAAACTAAGTTGCTCTTTTAAGCCATAACTTTTTCTTCTGTGCTAGCAGACAGACAAATCTGCTTCTGGTCCCTGAGTACTAACCCTCCCCCATGCAGTTAGCAATGTTGGGGGTGGTGGTAACAAAGGCAACTTTGTTACCACGTTACCAGTCTCTGTCTCTCTTGCCTTCTCTTTTGCTGTTCCTTTTTTTATTCTGCATAAGCTGTTCACTCAGCCCTCAGTTCTTCTTTGCAGCAGTTGCTCTATAAATAGGTATAATTTGGTGTGTTCTATGGAGAAGGTGAGTTCAGGGTCTTTCTACCTTAGTCTTGGACTGGAACCTCTGAGACATCTCTTGATAGGGGATTCTGGAACTAAAGATAGAGTTGTAGTATGCATTCCATCACATACAATAAATAAGTTATCCTGTGGAATCTGATTATTTTCAATTGACAAAAGATCATGTCTTTCTGAGGCTTTATTTTCTCTCAAGTCAGATTCTATGTGCCTTAATAGAAAAATAAAGGCAGGGAATAAAAGTTTTAAGGTTATCTGAAACTTTTATGAAAGGTTGTATGGAAATAAATTAGTTGTATAGGAATTGAGAAAGGACATGGACTTCTCTTAGTTTTGCAATTGTTGCTATATTGTGACAAGGACAATTTTAATATTGCATTAAATACTATAATTATGAGTACTCTAATGTTTTAGTAATTTTGACCTAGTTAGAGTGGTCCTTGGAACTCCTATGAAAGGCATGTTCCTGAGTATCCTATCTGTGAGGCACCAGTTGTGAGTGTGCTATGTATGATAGCCCCTACATTCAGTGAAGGGATCTCAAAGGTATTAAAAAAAGGCATTCTCAGTGAATTTATAATAGAGCAGAAAGACACACATGAATAATCATGATGTGATGTGAATTGTTCTCTTTGTGCTATGAGTTGAATGCTGTGGAAAAGTAGACAAAATGACAAATCTTGCTTAGAGTCTTTGGAGATGTCTTCACAGTGGAATGTTTGTTTTAATGACATCTGCATTTGTATAGCATCTGAAGAAAAATTGGGGACTATTAAAGCATGAAATATCTTTATGATCCAAATAAATATATTTCTAGTAGTAGAATTTGGGGCAGGTAATGGTAAATTGATGCTTAACCAACTGAACCTCCGAGGCGCCCCTTACATATATTTTTGATGCTTAACTAATTGATATATCAGGCTGTAGAAAGTGCAGTTGATATCTACATGGTCAACCTACACAGCTTCAATATTAGCAAACTACAAAAAAGAATAATGTTCTCATATTTTTATTTTTGCACTTTTGAGGTCAACATTGAACCAAACTTGACACTCCCTGGCGACCAGAAAAAAAGAGAACTTGATTAAGGAAAAAGAAAAGAAAGGCAAAAGAAGAGAAGTACAATTGTAGGGTAAAATGTACTTTTTTTGATTCAAAAGCCCACATATACCAAAGACCAGGATAGGATGAGGACAACGATATCTTCCTTTTCTCATTTGTTTCAATTTATTCTTAGCACTGTTCATCTCCTGCTGTTCTATTCAGAGCCATTATTTGAAGAGCCATTATTGTTGTTTGACCTTGGACGCAAAGGATACATTTTGTGCTTTAGTGCAATATTTATTTAGTTGATCAACATTTACAGAGTACTTACTCAGTCTCGGTTACTATTTTGAGAGCTTTATATGTCATTAATTCTCTTAACTATCTATGATGTAGGTACTGTTGTTATCTAGTTTTTTGGATGAGAAAACTGAGGCACAGAGTGGTTATATAACTTTTTCATGGTAATTCAGTGGTCTGTTCCAGAACCCAGGCTCTCAGACTCTAGGTTATTTTGCCTATCAGCACTGAATTCATTCAAATCAACCTGAGTTGTATTAGTTTAATGGACTGCAAATTGCAATTTGAAGAAGTGGTAATTCATATATACAGTAAAACCTTGGGTTGTGAGTAACTTGTTCTGTGAGTGTTCTGAAAGACAAGCAAACATTTCCAATAAATGTTAACTTGATAAAATAACAATGTCTTGCAATATGAGTAGTATGTAACGCCGAACGTCCATGATCACGACTGAGCCAATGGTTCTTCTCTCTCCCTCTCTCTCTCTGTCTCTTTCATTTGCTGTGGGATTGTGTGTCTCCCTTGCTTGGATGCTCCATCTCAGGCTCTGGTGTTTGGCAAAAATCAGTGATTTTTGAGAACGTTGGAAGGTGCCCACAACTGACAATGACATATTTTTTTGTCACTTTAAAGCACCTATGGAAAGTTCTTTGCTTTTCCATACTAGAGTAAGCTTAGGAATGCTTTGCTTCATTCTGGGTCATTGGATAGGTTCCTTGTTAATGTTGCATGAAAAGAAAAACATTCCATTGAGTCAATAGATAGCAGTGATTCCGTTGGTGATAGTGAAAGTCGTCCTACACAATAAGCCTCCTCTCTCTTGTCTCCCTCACACCAGCCATGAAGGTTTTCAAAGATAGGTACAAGTTAATTTGTTTATTTTTCTTTATATTTTGTATTTTCTTTTGTTATTTTGTATTATATTACAGTATTGTAATCATTTATATATGAATATTTTTGGGTTGTGGAATGAATCATCTGAGTTTCCATTATTTCTTATGGGGAAATGCACCTTAATATACAAGTACTTTGGATTACAAGCATGTCTCTGGAATGAATTATGCTCTCAAACCAAGGTTTTACTGTATATATTTTAATTTGGCAAGGAGAATTATTTTATTTTATTTTTAATTTTTTTATTTAATTTTTTAATTTTATTTTTGAGAGACAGAGACAGTGTGTGAGCAGGGGAGGGGCAGAGAGCGAGGGAGACACAGGATCCGAAGCAGGCCCCAGGCTCTGAGCTGTCAGCACAGAGCCTGACATGGGGCTCGAACTCATGACCTGAGCTGAAGTTGGCACTCAACCGACTAAGGCACCCAGGCACCCCAAGGAAAATTATTTTAATGCAATAAGATATATGATATATATGATATAGTACATGGAGTTTCTTATATATCTTATATATGATATAGTACATGGATTTTCCAGTATTTTCTGGGTATAAAATATTTTCCTTAAGGGGAACCTGGATGGCTCAGTTGGTTGAGCATCCAAGTCTTGATTTTGGCTGAAGTCATGATCTCACAGTTAATGAGTTCAAGCCCTGTATAGAGCTCTCTGCTGTCAGCACAGAACCAGCTTTGGATCCTCTGTCTCCCTCTCTCTCTGCTCTTCCCCCACTCTCCCTCTCCCTCTCCCCAAAATAAAATAATTACAAAAATTTTAAAAAATTTGGGGGAATGCCTCAGATTGCCTGGACTGACAAAAGGCTGGAAAAGTCTAACCTCTGCAAACATCTTTCTTTTAAATCCCACAAATTCTGTGCTTGCTGTTCTACCAATTACATAATTTGGGAGTCCTAAATTGTTATCAGCTGACCCTTTTTGAATCATTTTGTTTATTCTCTGAGAGGATATATATGAGTGCTATGATATATGTGGCTATGATATGCTTGGGTAGACTTGTGTATATATTTTTGTCTGAAGGTTCATCTGTAGTTTTGAAGCAAAGAGAATGTAGACTTTTTGTGTATCTCTTTGCTACTCTTTCAGGGATAGATAGATATATTAATAGATAGATATTTAAAATATTATCCATTAGATCTGGAAATTAGCACTAAAGTATTTATTATCACTTGAATCTAGTTTCTGATCTCCAAAAAATGATGTCCAGAAAAAGAATTCACTTAATGTCTGCTTAGCAGTAAGTTGAAACCTTTCTTCTCTCATTCAGTTCTGATATTTTACTGGTATCACTGGAAAGAGGGTGTACTGCGGGGACTCTAGGAAACCTGGAACCCGCACACAAACTTAGCCTTGGTTCTAAATCTCAGGAATGACCTGCTTTAGTCCCCTCACATGTCCTTTTGCAGTATAATATGCTAATGTTGTACAACCTGGGGGACTTAGGGGACTAGATGAGTTGACACTGCCTTGGTGCTTTAGACACAGACTTTACTTCACTACTATAATAATTGTATTCCCATGGATCACTTAGAGAATTCCTATGTGCCTGTAGGTTATCTAACTATTTTGCAATTCACAGAGAACTATGCACTTAATGCAGAGGAGAATAATTAAAGGTTTGCTTTTCCTAAGCCCTATTCTTTATCTAATGCTTTTGATCCAAGTCATTTCAACATTATTTGAGTGCAACTTTTAAGGAAGTATCTGATTAGTGTGTATGAGAGGGGGCGGGTGAGCTCATGGATTCACAGGAGATGATTCAGTACAATAGTCAGTAATTCACATCTGGAACACCTGATGACACTTGAAATATATTAGGCCAGGGAAGACATTCCCCCCCAGAAAAAACCTCTCTAAAGTAGCATTTTTCCAAACCTTCAAAGTAAAATAAATCCTCAATATGGTAAGAACCAAGAACTGTGAATAAATATTAGAGATATTTGCTGACTAAACATCTAGCTTTTTTCCACATGTGGTGGCTTTTTCCCTGCTAGTATTAATTTAGGATAATAGTGAATATATTTACATGAATAATGAATATATTTATAAAAAATACTCCCAATATAGTTCTCTTATTACTAAGCTTTTTCTTCCTCTTCTGCCACCAAATTTGAGTTAATTGATACAGGGATTGGACAAAGGAGGATATGATATGGAGGAAAGAGAAAGCTTTAGACCTGTCCTCTTGCCTTATCGGGATGAAGTCCTAAATACATGGGAAAGGGGAAGTACAAGAAAAGCCTACTCTTTCCCACCTGAAAGATTGCTGGAAGAAAGGAGAAGAGGGAGAACAAATAGATCAGGCACAATGTTCTCTTGATTCCTCCCTTGCGGGCCTGAAACACCAACTTGTACAGTGGCTTCAGAAATACTCAGTTATGTATGGAAGAGCAAGGAATACTGGGCTGTTGGCACACATCCCTATGGACACCAGAAGAAGGTTATAACACAAAGCAAAGATAAGTTTGTTGCCACTCTCAATGCTGAGTTTTGGCCTTCTGGTATACAAAATCTACCTAAGGAATGGGGAGGAGCAGAAGAACAATGGAGAATCCTGGGAGGTAGAATTGGGAGAAAGTGGTCTAACAAAGATATCAATAACAAATGAAGGAACTGAGAATCTCTGACTACAGTGAGTAAATGCCATTTGGATACTTGAATTTTCATTAAGAAATGTAGACTTTCATCTTGCACTCAAGTATCAATATAGGCACGTGGAGCAATTTTATTTTTTAATTTGATCAGCCAGGTTCTTTGGATGGTGATTTTCTCTGAAGGAGCATTTCTAAATGAGAATTTTTAGGGGTGCTTTTGTTATTTGCTGCCATAGGCTATAGTTTATTCTGTTACACTGGTAATTAGCTAAGTGGTACTTAAGTGGACTAAAAATAGAATATGTTTTTGAAGTATTCAAGTTACAAAAGGAATTGAATTACTAAGAGATGAACATGAATTTTTATAATATATTATAGTAGAAATCTCAAAGTTGCCTTTTTGTCATGCTAAAGCTCATTGCTAACAGGATTTTGTTTATTTTTCTTTTATTTTAATATTTGTTAATATAATTAATTATCAAATTGGCTAACATACAGTGTGTAAAATGTGCTCTTGGTTTTTGGGGTAGATTCCTGTGGTTCATCGCTTACATTGCTAACAGGATTTTAGAGGCCTGTCATGGGATGTGTGGTCAGTGCCCAGGTGGTCAGATTAAAGCAACTAGCCATTGCAGTAGGTCATGGCATTAACATCAAGGAGGTCTACAAGTAGACAATAGATAGAGGAAATCTTAATATGTTTGCAGGAAATTTCACAACGAATAGATTGCAGGAAGCCATCTATGGGGACTGGGGTTCACTCTCAGGACTCCTGTTCTTGGAAATACTTAAAGGAATGACTTGTTGTTATAGGAATGAGTGGGACATCAGGCAATAAGAGGCTGAGACATAGGATCAAAATCCAGTCACTGGAATAAAACAGAAGTCCCTTTTTTAGAACTAAGGTAAAAAAGTCAGGATGGAACCAGGATGAAAGGTCAGATAGTCAGCAAGTTTGACTTCCTACACTTGTCCCAAATAGGGGAAAAATTGGTCTTAGGACTGGGAGAGGTGTCTAGGTGAGATCTAGTGACCCAGTTTTTCAAAGTTAAAGGAATCAGGGGAAGGAAGTCAGGAAATTAGTATATTTCCTTGCAGACTATGCCTCTTTTCTCTTACCCATTTTACAGTATCATCAGATGAGTATTAATTAAATTATTTTCCCTGGGTTCAGCACATGTTTGATTTGCATAAAGATTAATTTTATAAATGATGAATGCTTGGTAAATATGTTTGGAATATCTAGTAAAATAAAATGCATGTACCTTTTGACCCAGGCAGGTTACTCATTGTAATAGGAAAACCAAAAGTGGATGTGCAAACATACACACTTTACATATATGTATACGGATATGTGCATAAACATCTGTTTTCTGAAAGGAAACTCATGAAACTGTTACAAATGATTGTTTTTCAGGAGAGAGAGCGCTGGGAGAGTGGAAAAGGTACCTTTCACTTTTACTAACATTGACCATGTTCTACTTTAAAAATATGTCAACAGGTAGTTATTTGAACAAAGGGATTATAGAATTAGTTTTTTATTCCTCATAATCTCTCTTTCCATATGTAGTTACAAAGTCTTAAAAATGTTATTTTCCTCTTGGTTCGGAAAACATTTTTTTTTATTTTCATAAAGATTAACTTTGTATAAGAAGATGAATCTTCCCTTGAAGAATATGAGTTTGTTTCCATAAATCAAGTATATGGAAAAATTGTACCAAGCTGTTGCTGTAAGTAATATACACTGAGTTACCAGCCTCACATCATTTTGGTATATTTTATACCTGAGAATACACAACTACGCAGTTGTTTATTAAACTGTCATTTGGCATGGGGCCTAGGTTTTATATGCCTCTAAATTCTATAAATAAGAAAACGCATAGGTTTAAAAAAAATAAAATGCTTTCCACTTAATTTGGTGTTTTATATAAATTTTATCTATATTTATAATCATGACCTTAAATATTCCATAAAAACAGAGAAGAAAATGAAGAGTAAGGCAGCTGCATTCATATTTTTGGTGTTGTTCACATAGAATGAAAATAGCTGCTTTGCCCTGCGTCTCAGGCACCAAGTTGATATCAGTAATTGAGGGCCATTATCAGACTAAAATGTCCCTCACCAGCACTGGTCTGCTGAACCCAGCAGGTCTTCTCAGTTCTACATTCTCAGAGGCTGAACTCTGTTCCAAGGGTGTAATTTTGGCTTGGTCATAGACACATAATGCGGGTATTACCGTATATGACCACTCTTCCTGAGGATAATGGCATAGCTGGCCTGCCAATTGGACTTAGAAGAATGACGTCAGGTTTATTTTGCTTCCACCAATACTGGGAGGCCAAAACTTGCTGTGACTGAGGAGATGATAGAATAGTAATAGATATTTTGCTATTAAATAGCACTTGTTTGTAAAAATCTTAGAGTACTTTTGCAAGCATTAATTAAACCTAGCAACATTCCTCTTAGGCTAAGTAAATATTATTACATGGGGTACATTTTAGAGATTTTTTTACAGTAATATCCATAGTTGGAAAATTAGTGGCAGAGCTGACTATAAAAAGAAGTAGTTTGGATTCCTTTATCTGGTTCTTATTGCCAAATATTCTCTTTAAGAAGACAAGGGAGCATGTCTCTATGTTGAGATGATGTAACATTTTAATATTCTGACAGTAGGGATTCTTTTTTCATTTTCTTAGCTCTTGATTCTGCTCTCATGAATGGGATCATTTTAATTGTCTTTGTACACTCCACATTCTCTGTTCTGTCTTTCTTGGCATATGGTCAATACCTCACTCATTAATGATATGTAAAGATGAAATGTCACATTACGATCATTCCAGGGAAGCAGAAGGCACTGTTCACACATGCTACTGCAGTAGCTACTGTCCTTTTGAAGGTCCCCTTGCCAGGCAAAGGGGAAAAATGGTGCTTCTCCTTATCATGGCATATAAAATCAGATAGAATGTGATTTACTCTTACAATGTTAGTATTTATAGCACGAAAAAGGGCTTTGTTATACCGTTTTTACTAATATCACAGTGCTTTTATTTTAATAACAACTTTAAAAGTTTTTTTCTAATTAAATTATAATCAATATTATATTCATTTTATATATACAACATAGTGATCCAACAATTATGTATATTATGAAACGCTTACCAATATAAGAGTAGTACCGTCTGTCACCATACAAAGTTATTATAATATTATTGACTATATTCCCTATGCTGTACTCTTCATTCCTGTGATTTGTTTATTTTATAGCCAGAAGTGTATACCACATAGTAGTGTTTTTTATTGGATCACACTGAAGTTAGAAACCAAATGTATTCACTTTTTTTTTACTTTGTAGTTAAGCCTTCTTTTAAAATATACTTGTTTTTCTTCCACTATAGTTTACCTTTCTTTGTACATATAATTAGTAGATTTGGGTTTAGAGATTTGAAAAGAAATTATTTTAAATTCTAGTCATTATATATATAGATCTGGGTTATATACAAGTAATTTATAAGCCAGTTGTATATAATTATTAACATCAATGGAATGATTTTGTGTGTGTATGTTAAAGCTGGACTATTAATGCAGCTCATTTTGATATCCTAAAAGAAAATAAACATGAATACTGAAAATCTGTCTAAACTTTAAGTGGATTTAAATCCTCAAATGCATCAATCATAATACTCAATATGAGAAATCTATAAATTTGCTATTTTATAA
The DNA here is from genome assembly GCF_028018385.1 of Neofelis nebulosa. Taxonomy (NCBI): domain Eukaryota; kingdom Metazoa; phylum Chordata; class Mammalia; order Carnivora; family Felidae; genus Neofelis; species Neofelis nebulosa. The sequence continues at coordinate 32,960,034 of NC_080794.1, read as the reverse complement.
TCAAAATCAGAGAACTAGGAGATTACCAGTTTTAAGACATTTTATTTTTATGGCTATTTACAGTAGCAGCTTGAATGAAGAGATGTAGATATGTGTTGTATAATAGGCCAGAAATAAGGAAGGTGTTCAAAGGTAAGGAATAAAACATCTCATCATTGTACTGTATCTCTTTAGTTGTAGTTATCCTAAAATATTTTCATTTTGAACCTTCTAAAAAATTATGCAAAGAATTAAAGAAAGCACTTTGTAACATATCAAAGTCTTGAGTGTCTAATGTAGGCTTAGAAATCCCATGATGTTCACTGGGAAAAATTAATACTTTTTTTAGAGAATTCCCTTTGAGTTAATAAAATTTTTCTTCTGGGACAAAGGTTTAAGCATTCAATTTTTTTTCTGATTTTTAAAATTTTAGGCCATGATAGTATTCTGTTTTATAAATATAGAGATTATAACATTATCTACCCCCACCTATTTCATCATCCCCTACAGTATGGGTTTATATTGGCTTTTAAATTTATTATATGTTTGAAATCAATTTGAACTTGAAATACTGTCAGGAGTCATAATATCTAATTATAAAATCACATAAATACATATCCTTTATTTTCATACTCTAGCATATTTTACGTGTGCCTGAATATCTGTAAGAGCATAATTTTGCTATTTCATATTTGTACAGATATTTATGAACTAAATATATCAGGGCATCCCCAAATCAGTGCTTACCTCTTGTCCAAAGAAAAATAATTTTAAAGTGCCCTTTCCACAATTCCCACCCCTACAGATAGCTAATTTATGAAACTGAACTTCTATAACATCTCTGGGATATTTCACATAGGGAAATACATGGATACTAGTGGACAGACCAATACACGCAGAACAGAGTAAACAGTAAAGAAGCTAATTTCTTTTTTCTCTATTTTGCCCATTTCTGGTGACCCAGTTTGGGTTAGGCACTCAACCATGGGAAAATCATCTGAGAGGATGGCAGTTGGCATTTGAACCCTTTGGCTGGAAGTAATATTTGGTAGAAATGGAGAGCTGTGAGACAGGACATGTGTGCTATAAATACCTGTCACTTAATGAGCCTGTATGAATGTTCTGTCAGGCACTGTGCAGGACACTTAATATCCATTGTCTCTAAAAAGGATAAAATAAACAAATATTAAAGCTGATTAAGGAAAATTTGATATACTTGTCTCTGTAAGTTATCTGTGCAGGTAGCAAAGTTTCAATTATTTTTCAGGGGACAAGGACCTTTGAGTCACTTATTTAGTGTGCTACAAATTGCAATGTACTAAAGAATATAACTTATAAATGTGAAATGATATTTCTATTATATTTTGAGAAGGTTTGTTTTTAAATATTTTTTTAACGTTTATTATTTTTGAGAGAGGAAGAGGGACAGAGAGAGAGAAAGAGAACAAACAAGTGGGAGAGGGGCAGAGAGAGGGAGACACAGAATCCGAAGCAGGCTCCAGGTTCTGAACTGTCAGAGGCCACCACGGGGCCACCCAGGCACCCAGTGGAAAAGTTGATTTCTAATACCCACTTAGGTTGTTCTTTGACATCTGAAGGATCACTGCTATCTGTGTGTGTGTGTGTGTGTGTGTGTGTGTGTGTGTGTGTACACATGTGCACACATGTGAATACACGTGTGAATGGGACTTGGGTCTGTGCTTCCTAGTTCTCAATCTTCATTTATTCTAAGAGTTCTTATGCATTTTAACTATCTTACTTCTATTACAGATTCCAATAATTTTAGAATACACCCCCCCCCCCACACACACACACATATAAATCCAGTGTTCCTTCTTGCAGATGTATTAGAAAGGGAAAAACTAAATAATAATGAACTTTGAATTATCTTCCTGTCATAAAATGCAGTACTTATTTTATAAATAAATGACTGTGTACAAAATATCACATATCCAGAGAAATACATAATTTTATGAATAAGTTTGAACCTTAGGGCCTTTTATTCTAGAGTTATATTAGCATATCTTACCTAAATATATAAAAGAAATTATATAATACATTTTGTTACCACTAGAATGTAACAATCTAGTACATGCCATGATTACTCACACATATCCCCCTCTTTAATAGATATATAATCACTAAATTGGCAGGGCTAAGGTGGGAGACAGAATAACACCGTTTAGACTCTTTATCACTTTTTTTTTTTAAGGATTTAATTAAACACATTCATTCCTGTGCAGTTGCTCTTACCAAGCCTACACAATTTCCGGACTTCTGTGAGTTCATTGTATTCAGTAGCTATGACAAAGGAACATTATGTAGAGAGAAAAGATGTATGTGTTACTTCAAAATTAGTTGTGAGATTGACACAGGGTTTTGGTATGGCTAGGTTTAGATGGGTTTTATGTCATGATTTGTTACAGAAATAAAGCTTTTTCTGACTTGAGTGTAGGAGTAGGGATTTTTTTAACTCTCTCATACCCCTAGTAAGAAATTTAGAAACCTATATGAAAATAAGTTGTTGGATGAAACAATCATGCCTTAAAGTGTGAAGCTTAATACAATGTGTCATTAATGAAATCAGTAAAATTGAAATATGATAAAAGGGTTTGGTCTAATTGTGTATTTTTTAAAATACAACCAAGGCAATAAAATTGTTTCTTCATGTCAAATGCGATATATAAACGTTGACCACAATAGCTAACAGACTTATTCACCTACCTTTAAATACTGTCTAAACGTTCCCAGAGAGATCCTCTGCCAACATGCTGTTCATGCCACACCATTGTTGTTACTGGTATAGGTCTGTTGCCTGAGTATCCTGTCTTTCTGAACTTTAGGGTCTGTCCTGCTACCTCTTCTCACCCAACCCATGATGGCCTCAACCACAGTTCTGTAGTAGAGCAAGTAAGAAACAGTGTCAGGGTTGCTTTTACCACATGTTGGAGAGTTGCTTGGGGGCAGTTCTTGCCCAGTCCCAGCGCTTGCCTCCTACCACGTCACCCAAAGCTGAAGTCATTATTTCTTCTTTTGGAGGAAATGAGTCATCACACCCCTGTCATTTTGGTATTTACTCCCCAAATCTTAAGGCAATTTGACTTTTACTCTTTTCTTCCTGCAAAGATTTCTCTCTCTATTCTCACTTTAGCAAGATTTGCTGTTCTGGGTTTAAAGATTCAACAGTTTCTATTTTGAGGACCTTCCGTATGGTTAGAGAAATCTTATGTCACCTTACAATTAAAGGCCTTTTTGTAGAGTATTTTTTCCTTGATTTTATTCAATGTAGCAATACTTATTGAAAATATGGTCAAAAGCTGATGAAAGAGAGAAAACAAAAACTCTTCTGATATATATATATTTCAAACTCTTCCTAGTACTGTTGGTAATTAGAATATAATAATTTTTTTTCTATGTGCATTATCGTTTTACTTGTTTCTCTTTCTGCTGATTTCCTTTCCAGGGAGAAACTACCTTTCTAAAAATTCAAATTACGTAAAAATTCAATTACAAATGTAGTGGAACTGTCATTATATCATGATAGAAAATATAATGATAGTAACATTGAAAAAATAGAAATTAAATATTATTTCAGAAGTAAAGAAATATTCAGTGACTGACCAAACCAAATCGAACAAACAAAACAAAACAGGCAAAAAGCGCCAAATAAAACAAAATCCTCCCAAAGCAGAAAAACAGTGTTGTGTAGCATAGAAAGTTAAAAGTTTAAAAGGGATATGATTGAAGGCTAAATGATTAAAAAGCAAGGAAGAATTAAAATGATCTTGTTCTCTAAATCATGATACATGGGTACAAGAACAATCCATGGCTATCATTTGAACCTTAAAAGAGACATACGTGAGTCAGTAAAAAAGAAAACTTCCTTTCATTCTTTTGTGTTGTCTATGAATTCTGTTTTGCCAATATGTAATAGAGTAGCAACTCAAGTAATTGGGCCAAAGGAATTTTGAATGAACAACTATTAATGTATTTTATTATTTATAAGGAAAATTGAGATATTTTTGAGATTGTGAGTGATCTTTGAGATTTAAACCAAAGCTTTTGGTGTGGGAGATTAAAATGACCATCTTACTATTTGAAAACAAGTGTGTCGATTGGTAGCCATGTAAAAACCTGATCAGGTCTGTTGTGATGCAAAAAAAAAACGTCTTACTCTAGTGATGAGATGGGAATTATACTCAGCTGGAAAGTATATTTGCATTATATCAGAGATACAGGGAAACACCTGAAATTAATTAGTACCACCATTCTTTCATTCCTTGCTATGTGTGGTAACCTTACAAGGTACAAGCCGTCAGGGTCACCCATGCTTACTAATAATCTTATTATTATACTACTTTATTCTTTGTACCTCTTGAGTTTTCCTCCTTTTTTTAAAATCTCCAAATCCTTCCCATTATTCCCTGGAACCATATCACCTTGAAAATAAACATGACCTCCCTAAAGATCACCCTTCCTCATCCTTTTCCATTAACTAAAAGATAGCTCTCTTTTGCCACCTTTTGGAGTAAAATCTGACAATGTTCCCACCTTCTGATTATCATGAATCTTAGTGGTGTTAGTGGGCATTCATTAACCTTGCCCTTTACTACTACATTCACAGAATTTATCTTTTCTGTCATGTGAAAATCTCTTTTTCAGAAGTTTGTAAGTTTTCGTTATTCTATCCCCTATCCTGAACTAACTGTACCTCAGCAATTGTTACTGATTAGAAGACTGCAGGATGACTTGGCCTTAGTTTAATGTTACTTTCTATATGGCCTACCACCAAACTGACAAGCAAAAAAAAAAAAAAATTGCACAGGATACTTGCTAGACTGAGGATAAAACTGAATGGATGCAGGCCCCAGTGCCTCTCCTGTCCTATTGGTGGGTGCCCAAAGTATAGGGGTTTATGTAACAAGGAGGGACTGAATAAGCCACCAGATCTAGAGTAGCTCAGAACTTGAGTCTCTCTGGTTTTTTTCTTTAAGTTTATTTTATTTTTATTTTATTTTATTTTATTTTATTTTATTTTATTTTATTTTATTTTATTTTATTTTATTTTATTTTATTTTATTTTATTTATTTTATTATTTTATTTTAAGAGAGAGAGAGAGAGGAAGTGCACATACGAGCAGGGGAGGGTCAGAGGGAGAGAGAGAGAAGAATCCAACGCTGGTTCCTTGCTGTCAGCATAGAGTCCAACATGGAGCTCAAACTCATCAACTATAAGATCACGACCTGAGCTGAAATCAAGAGTCAGCTGCTTAAATGACTGAGTCACACAGGTGCCCCCAGTCTCTCTGCCTTTTAATGCTAATGGCTGGGAGGGTGGGTACGTCAACATTCCAGTGTCCACCATATTATTTTATAAGGAGATTCATGATACACCTCAGTAATATACTTTCCTGTGCTATTTCTCATTCATCATGGTGCTGATGTACAGCAGAACTCACCATGGGCTACTCAGCCACTCTTCATTGCTGGAATTTACCAGCTTTATTATCACTTCTATGTATTTTTCAGTGATTATGGAATTGACTTAGTGGACTCTTTCATTCAAGTTCAGCCATTGTGTGTGATATATATTAAGTGTGTTTATATGGATTTCCTCATTCACCATCTAGTCTCAGAGTTTTTTTACTTACCCAAATCTAGTAACTTTTGCCCCACTCTTCCTTGGCAGTCTTCTCACACTGGGCAGTTAGTATGTGCTTCAGAGTTAAATAGGTTAGAGTTTACATCCCAGCTCTGCTTCTGACTAGCCGTGCAACATTGGGCAAATCATGTAGCTTTACTCATCTTTGTTTTCTTCATCTATAAAAATAGATAATTTAATGAGATGGAGTATGTAAAATACCAAGCACAGTGCCTGAAAATTCTGAAAAATGCATTTTCAGCCTCCCTTCATATGAATAAATGTTGGCTCTTATCCTTGCATAGAATTTTCAGTACTCTGAACAAGTACAGTATCTTGTTTTTAAATCATAGCTTCTTATCCTTTGAGTTTACTTGTTATATTTACTCTCCAAATTTATCCAAAATTTTAATCTCCAGTTTCTTTCCTTTTTTCCAAAGTCTATTAATCCTCTCTCCTACTTACCCCTTTTTTCTGTATTGGGCAGAGTTCCCATGAGTAAATGCTCCCCTAGGCATGCAACCCTCTCTACTCCTTTGTTTTGTTCTAGTTCTGCATCACTGACATCTTGAAGTTTCAACTTTGAATCGATCCAAAAATTTACCTTCTCTGTTTCTCTACCTGTGTTGATACTTCTACAAATTAGTGCTTTATAGCCTTAGCTAGAGCATACTGACTGGTAATGTGTCCTTGAAAAGCTTATTTTTTCACACCTTGAAAACCTTCACTAATTACTTTAATCTCTAACCTACTGATTTACATTGAGTTGATAATCTTGCTTAAAATATCAGAGGTAATTATGATCTATTATGAATTCCCTCAACTCCTTGTATATTTTATATACATTTAATGTATAAAAACACTCTTTCCCTATCATCTCCCTGGAAACAAGAGCTCTTCTTTTTTACAAGGTTGTATATATTTCCATTGATGATAACACTCTGTTCTTCTTCTAGATACCTAGGTATGTATAACCTACTGAATATTGGGTCTCTACTCCTTTATCTCATTGCTATCTCAGCTTGCATAAAACTAAGCACCTGATCTCCATTTTGTCATTTCAATCATAATCGTATATTATCTCATTTAATGATTTACAATGTATGTAGAAATTTGACATCATATTAGATTCCTATGTTTTCTCAAATGCTAACATCTTGGCCTGTCAGATCTACTGTCTTAATTTCTCTCTGTCCTTTTTCTCTCTGTTCACACTGCTGCACTTTTTAATAAAACCTCATCACATCTTCCCAGATTACTGAAAGCAGCATCTTATTTTCTACTTCTAGTTGCATTTTCTTCCAGCGTTCTTCACAGTTTGCAGAACATTTTTTTTTGAAATGGAAATAGGATATAATACCTCTATTTGAAATTGCTTTGTGTCTCCCCATTGCCTTGAAGATGAAGTTAGCAAGTCTTTCTCATGGCACAAGGCCCTTTGTGACCTGGCCTTGCCTTTTTTCATCTGTATTTCATTGCATTTCTTACTTAACATGGGTTCTAGCCACTGGTTCATAGTTCCTGTGCATGTCACCATGCTACACATTTTTTTCCCTGTGCTCAAGACACCCTGAGTTTATTTGTAATCATTTTTGAGAAACTCCCATATGCTTAGCTTTGGGTGATACGTCCTCTGTTAAGTGCTGGGAACATAAAAATGATGAAGACTTATCTCTGACTACTAGGAGGGATAGAGACACAGACTCATGAATGGTGATTTTATATAGCACCACTGGAGCAGGGACCATGCCTCCTTTATTCTCCACGTCTGCTAACACCCAGCATAATGACTCTCACATAGTACCTTACCCAACATTTAATATTTTAAAATAACAATAACAACAAAAATCATAATAGTTATTACTTAATATTAATTTATTTTTTGCAGACATTGTTGTAAGTGGTTTTACATATATAATCTTCTTCAATCACCAAAATAACCCTGTAGGGTATATACTGTTATTATCTCCATATTACTGGTAAGGAAATGGAGGCATATAGAGGATGTTACTTGAATAAATTGTGTCCTATAAACACATGCTGAGAATATAATATAGACTTAGAAGAAGGCCATCTAACCCAACCCAGTTAGCTTAGAAAAGACTTCCTGGAGTACTCCAGGCAAAAGAAAGAGCACTGCAAGAAGACATGGGATAGAATGCACGGTGTGTTCTGAGTTCTGTGAAAGTGAGAGTAAAGTGAGAAGGGAAGAAGAGTGACAAATGGTGCACAGAAATATTGCAGGTATTGCAGGAGAAGATAAAAATGAAACTAGGTTTCTCTAATATTTTAAGTTAATTGCTTCTGACACTGCATGGCTATTATGTTTTTCCCATAATTCATTTCCCCACCCTCTTCAATGACCTCTTTTTCTGAGGCTTGTCCAAAAATCCCAGGAGTTAATGCAGTTTAAATAGAGGAAGAATTGGTGTCTGTTGTCTCAATTGTTTCCACTGCTTCCATTTTTATGTAGTGCTGGTGTTGGAGCTCATCAACCAGGTGCTTGTCTTCTGCTGCTGGGACACATTCCTGGTCAGGACTCATTTATATTCCAATCTTGGGCTACAGGGTTATTCCCCTTTTTAGTTTCCATTTCTGTACTCAACATAATCATTATGCCGGAAGGATTAGTCTAGGAAAGCTTCCAGAAATGAGCCACACAATTTATTAAAACAGATCTCTTTAACAAATTCTTAAACCCTTGTATTGTTACATTTCTCCAGCTTTACCACTCTTATCTGCCACAAGTCTACTCCACAAAGTTTATCTAATTTTAAATCTTGAGAATTGTGGCCTGGAGTCTCAGTTCTTCATTCCTAGAGGGACTCCTTGTGTGAATTTATTTGTGATCCTCCCATTGGCCAGCTTTGCTTATATATTGTCAGAGACAAACCTTTTGAGTCAGCAAAAGTGATGAGTTATCTTTTCTCACTTTCCTCATAGTAGAAGGTTTATTCTTGTCTACCCTATAAGTGGTCTAGATCACTAACAGCCTCATCAGCCAAGATAAGAGGTTGGATCTTATCTGATTGGTGAAGAACCACTGAGGGCTTAAGGCACATTGATGGACTGGTCAGGTTTTAGAAAGATGATTCTCTTGGTGGTGGGAGGAGGATTGCAAAGGATCAACACTGAGGAGGGAAAGCCCCTATGGATTGCAATTGCAGTCCTTTATGGAAGAGCTGTTGGATGTATGAACAACAATAATGATGTTGGAAAGATAGGATGGATTTCAGAGACTGTTTCCTTTATGTGATCTAATTCCTGTTAGTGTTTCAGGACTCAGTCTATATTCTGTGTGTTCTGTAAGAAGCCTTCCATGGTAGGTCCTCCAGACTGAGCAAAATGTTTTTGATAGCACACTGTTGATAGTTCTTTGAAGGCACTGTGACATTGTTGTAATTTAGACCATTTTGATAGTCTCCCCATCAGATTACAGGTTTCTTGAAAGCTGTTGCTGCCTGTTTTCACCTTTGTATTCCTGGCACCAAATGTGTCTCATGTGATGATGGGTATGAAGTGGCTGAGTTATAACCCCCCAGGGGTATTTTAATGTGTGTTATTCAGGAAAGGATCATGTTATTGCCATTGAAGGGATTCTAACCAGAGGTATTTTTTCCTGCTCCTAAAGAAACCCCTCCCGTTCCCACCCCCTTGAAGAACACTAGAAAGAATGGAGTGTGGAAGACAGCTGCTTTATTGCTATGAGACAAGGAACATCTAGATGAGGGGAAATGCTGTGAGGCCATGCAAGCAGACCAAAATCATTTATAGGTTATAAAGAGAAGCTACCATTTTATAAAACATTGTGGAACTAAAGAAAAGGTTGTATAAAGTGGTTTTTCAATTCAAGAAGAATCAGCAGAACTAGGAGGTACAAGAGATCCTGATCTGACCTGAATAGACACCCTAGACCCAAGACCTGAAGACCATAGGTATCAGAATCATGTAACTTTCACATTAAAATGTAGATTGTGGGAACCTGTCTTGAACTACTGTATCATAATTTCTGGGATTTGGGTCTTAGAACTGGAATTTTAGGAAACATACATAGTGGTTTTCATGGGTAGTCATGTCTGAAAAGCATGGCAATACAGTTAGGCAAAATATGAATCCTTCTTATCAGCTCATTAGTAAGGAGGAACTAGAAGATGATGGCATTAGGACCTTATCAAATGGTCTTAACTGGGGTTGTGTATGTGTGTATATGTGTGTTTAAAGTTAATGCCTCACATAGTCTTTATAGTTCAAATTTCAAGCAGAAGGCAGTACTTTTCATAAATATTTCTGATTTCATAAATAAAAAAAAATTTCTAGATATGCTTATGTATGGGTCCTGGTAGACTGTTATGGTCAATATTTATTTTTCTGAATGAGCAATACCAGTAGGACTTACCCCTTCCAGATGGTTCCTTCTGTTGTGTTTCCATGATGATGTTAAGGTACATCTAAAATCACTGATTTTTTTTTAAGAGCAAGGACATTTAGTCTATTTTTTCAAATGCGAGTTGATCATTTTAAAGTTGTTCATTGTCAGATTTTTTCAACAAGTCTATATAGATTATATGCTAGTTAATAAAAGATAGAAACAGTGAAGTTGATTTTTTTTCCGTCTTCAGTATTTGCTTTAAGAGAAAATTCCTGAAGTGTGTAGGGATTTCTGATGCCAGGAAATCATGAAAGGTAAGAGAATATTTAGCAATCAGGGTGACTTAGCTCATGGCAATCGGCATATGTACAATTATAATTTGCATTCCAGTTACTCAACCTGAGATATGCCTGCTTAGGTTGAACATACTGTGAGTAGAAGATCTCTTTTTCTAAGAAATAAGAGGGAGGGATTTCTTTCATTGAATTGGTAAATTAGCTTTCTCTGGATTTTGGTGATTCCCCCAATTCTTCCATAATTCCTCAGTACTCTGGCCATTTTCTGGTAAGTCATGGTCTTCTGGTTGTCTTTTCTTTTCCCCCAAAGTTGGGCAAGTTTTTCTTGTTTTTTGATACAAACTGAAAGATGGCTTCAGTTTTACCCACTGAATACAAGATGTCTTCTCAGGGTTACGCAGGGATTCATGAAGGTATTTGAAGAGTCAGAATAAAAGCATTGAAATTTAATATATAGTAAATTCCAAGTGCCCTTTTTATTGTAAAGTCCTAGATTTTAAGGTTCATCTCTGTAGCACTACTTATTAATCATTCATTATTGTGTACATTTCACAGCTTCTTATATGAATATGGCGAAGTCAACATTTAATTGAAGGTTGTATTTGATTTAATCTATAACTCTTTTCCTTCTTTTTTTTGTGGTTAGTAAACTACAGTATTTATCAGAGTTATTGGTTATTTAAAAGTTCCTGACTGGGGACAGTTAACAACTAAATTATAAAGTCATTACTGGATTACAGATGCTATTAAACTTAAATTAGGAGAAGAAGAAAATTTGGCAAGCAGAGTGGTAGCATTTGAAATGAAATGGTTAATGTCTTAAGGCAGTTGGGATGGCAAACACATCTTGTTAGTTTCTTAGTTAATGAAAATGGTTCCACTTAAAAATCTGAATTTTTTTTTTTTATTAAGTACTGTCACAGGTGCGGTAAAGAGTCAAGTGCTGTTTAGAGATTAATACAAAATGTCACAGTCCCTTCCTCAGGGGGGTGACAGTCCAAAGAAGATAGAGTGCTTTTTATCGAAGCTTCCAAATGAGTGAGCAGTCTAATTTTTGCAGTTCTTTCTTCCCTTATTCTTCCCTTATATTTGCAGTCTTTTATAATTGATATGGTCAGATATATTTTTAAATTAATATACATTTTTAATTTATGCTTTTTCATGATCAGCCCAAGTTCAGCTTACATTAATTTTTCAATTTTCTATGATCAGAACGAAAAGGTGGGGGGGACCTTTTTGTTAGAGATAGTCATTTTACCAGGAAATGAGTAACTTGTATTCCTTTTCGTTATATTTTTTTTAAACTTAAATGCTTGAGGCATAAGGTGTTTTCCCCCCCAAACTGGTGTTTATCTATGAAAAAATATACTTTTTGCTCAGGACACTTTTTTGTTTTTATGATAGACACCTCCTGGGGATAAGCATTACATAAGGAATATCGATTTGTACCCGACTTAATACCCAAACCTTTGTCAAAGTAATACTGAAAAAGAAATTGACAAAGTTAAGCCTTTGATTATTTAAAAATATTGTCAAGGGGTTAAAGAACTGTTAAAGGAAAAAGAGGCCAATGTTCCTGCCTAAGGCTACTTTAAAATGTAGTTCTACACAGTGCAGCCTGCAAGTGATTATGGTTGAGAAAATTGCAGAGCGGATGCTAGTTTTGTAAACCTGGGGAATAATATTTTACGATAATTCTTTAAAAATCAGTTCATTTTGGAATTATTGTTTTCCACCTGAGCGATAACTTTTAAAGGTAGGAATAAAATGGCACTTTTAATGAAGGATTTGATTATGAATCCTATCTTTTTCTTATCCTACATAAATATTAAGCACTTATGATCGTGATTTCTGCATTTGAAAGGAGAATGCTTAAATAAATCTTAGAACCTATTTTCTTTTCTGCCAGCTATTTGAGGATAATCTATATGATGAGATATCTATTGAAACCTAGAAGCAAGATATGTGTATCACAGACAGAAATAAACCTTACAAAGATAATTATATTGTGGATGAATGGAGGCTACTTGGTTGGTTTTCTCTGTTGTGACTCTATGATATCAAATAGAACCCACATTATTCAGGTATCTACATATAGAAAACACATAGTGTTGGAATGGGGTCAGGATAGATTTGGAAAACAATTTAGGAGGCTATTATAGTAGTCAGAGTAAGAGATGGTGTTCACTTGAATCTGACTATTGTGAAATGATTGAAAAGCTGAGTAGAGAAATATTTAAGAGGTTTGTATTAGATTTCTGCAAAGAAGCAGAATGAATAGGATGTATATATGTATATGGAGAGGGAGAAAGGGTGGGGGAGAGAGATGGAGGGAGGCAAGAGAGAGAATGAGAATTTTATTAGAATGAATTGGACTGCAGAATTATGGAGACTGACAAGTCCTAAGATCTTCAGGGTGAGTTGTCAAACTGGAGACCCAGAAGAACTGATGGTTTACTCTAGTCTGAATCTGAAGAACTGAGAATCAGGAGAGCTGATGGTGGAGTTTCATTTCAAAGGCTGGCAGTTTTGAGACCTAGGAGGAGCTGATATTTTAGTTAGAGCCTGAAGTCAGGAAAAATTCTGAGGTCCCAGTTCAAAAGCCATCAGACAAGACGAATTCTCTCTTGTAGAAGGGTCAGCCCTTTTGTTTTCTTCAGGTCTTCAACTGATTAGATGAGACCCACTCACATTAGAGAGATCAGTGTGCTTTACTCAAGCAGCTGATATAAATATTAACCTCATCTAAAAACATCATCATGGAAACATGCAGCATAATGTTTGTTCATATATACAAATATATGGGCACCCTGTGTCCCAGTCAAGTTGACACATAAAATTAGTCATCACAAAGTTAAATATGGATTTTAGAAGACTTGGAGATTAATGAAATATAAGGGATGAGGAAGAAGAGGAGTCAAAGATGATTCCCAAAGTTTGAGTTTGAGCAATTGGTTAGTCTCATTTGCTAGGTTGAGGACATAGGACGAAAAGCATGAGTAGTAGTAACATGGGTAATGAATGTAAATGACTCATCCCAAGCTCTTTTTGATGTACCTAAATATATATATTTACATACGTAGAATTGTAAACATTCTGATCATAGTCACAAGTTCTTTCCTACTGACTTGGTAGTAATAACTCTAAGTCAAAAGGTGAAGGAAATGTTTATTAGTTTTTTAGAGCTATAATATGACAGGTGAGAATGGATGAGATTAGGTCCTGAGGAGAGATTGAAAAGGAACTGGACTGAGCTTGGTGCAAATTCATCTGGATAGGACTCTTGATGCTTCCCACATAATGTTATTCCTAGGTATATCCCCAGTTTTGTAACTCAGATGTTAGAGAGTGATCTGAGGTCCGATTGTTTTGTCAGGGGTTATAAGAGCATCAGACCACATCCCTGTCTGTGGGAGTAGTCTTTTCCTGGAAGGAATGAATATTCCCACTCTTAATCATCCTACTCTGAAGTCAGCATCAGAGAAGGTAATGAAGACTTAGGGCATGGATCCTGAATGCTTATATGATTAGTTTTTGCTGGACTGAATTGTTAGGCAAAAAATATATGCTGTAGTTGTGTCAAGACGACTGATGTAATCCAGTGGAGAATTTTACTAAAGAGGCTTTCACTTCCTAATAGAAGAAAAAAACAAAAATAAAGACGGAAAATCCAAAAACAGTGCATGATTACCTTCCCAATTGACTTGTTTGTCTTTATCTGGCTTCCCAGAACACTTGTCTAGCTGAACCATCCAGCAAGACCCAGAGTATTTCACTGATAACCATTTATTGACCAAGATGAATTCACCCCAAGGCATATAGATCTTGTTTGGAGATTTGGTATGCAGTATGTATACTGTATATAAGTATGCATACAGCTATACTTTGTATGTATGACTTAGCATATATGAACACAGTAAAGATATGTTGAATGAATTTCTGGCATGGAGGTTTTCTTTGAAAAAGGAACTAATAATTACAATTTTTGTGTTTTTACAAATGATTTTCTCTGTTTTCTTTTTGTCCAGCTCATCTGTCATTCTGTAACCATGTCAGAGAGTCTTCACTAGATTTAACTTCTCGTGAAAAGTACAGAATAAAAGTAGTATTTCTTCTCTTTTTTGTAATATCCTTCACTATGAAAGACACTTGTTTATGTTAGCTGTGAATGGCATTGCATGATGTTATTGATCCATGGAAAAGATCAGAGGTCAGATTCCAAAATTAGCAGAAAAGAAAAAAACAAATATATTTAAAATTACTCTTACAAAAGGATATATCAAAGACCAGTGTATTATGTCTCAGTAAGTTAAACATAGCCAGTTTTTCTTCCAGCATTTGACTGGTTAAGCATCAGAAGTAGTAGTCTTTCTTTCAAGGGTCACATTATGTGTAAATACATGCCTTTGAATCCCATAATCACCCTCAACAAAGCTAGTTGCTCTTATACTGGGGTGTATTGGAGACCTTTGAGCTCTTGAGGGCAGAATAGATTAACATTTTCCATTTCATGCTCTATCCAGGCCATACAAATTGACTGACAGAATCTTTTGCACTGCTGGTGTTTTTCAACTTATATAATTGAAGTTATATAAGTTGCATGTGTTTACGATTCAACTCCACTCTAGATGTTTTGGTTTTCTTCGGTTAATCTTTCCCTATAATCTTTTTTTTTTTTAATGTTTGAGAGAGAGACAGTGTGAGCATGGGAGGGGGAGAGAGAGTGGGAGACACAGAACTCAAAGCAGGCTCCAGGTTCTGAGCTGTCAGCACAGAGCCTGATGCCAGGCTCAAACCCATGGACTGTGAGATCATCACTTGAGCTGAAGATGGATGTTTAACTGACTGCGCTACCCAGGCGCCTCATCCTTATAATCTTTTCTAAGCAGAGATATTGACATAGTTTGGAGAAAAGTTTTATAGTCAAGCAATAAAAGTTTAACATTTGTAGATGTAAATTCGAAGAATGGTATATGTTTATTCCATGATGTTCTGGCTTTAGGGGCACTAAAAATATTTGGAAAGGACATTGGTTACTAATGTATCATTACAAAAAAGAAGGCCCTGAGACATTGGGCAGCAAAGTATTTTTCCAGGGCTCATCCCTCACTAGATTATAATAAGTCACACTCAGGTCACTGAAATCAATGTTTTAATTTTATTCATTGTTTCAGGGAAATGCTAAATTTCTGAGCTTTGTTAATGTCATAGGACATTAAATTGTGGTCATTATAGTTTCCTTCCATGTTACATAGTGCCTAATGAAAACCATATTAAATATTTCCAAAATGATATTAGTAATGTTCATTTCTTTTCTAGTTGGTGAAATAAACACGTTAAAGGCAACAATCAGTGTGTTCTTCTGTAGCTCATAACTCAACTTGCTTCTGAGGCACTGCAGTTCCAACAGAACTCTGGTCATTGATTACAGATTCACCTGGCTTAACTTGATAAATGATTTTTCCCAAGCCTCCTGTCTGAGAGGCCTGTTCATAGCTTGTTGATTTAAAACTGTAACTTCCCTTTTAGCCACTAATGCCAATATTATTGGTGATAATCTTGGTTTGTGTGTTAGTATGTATCACAGTAACAATATTTGGTAAGGCCCTTGGCAAATAAATTTATCTGACTATGTGAAATTATATGAAGAAAACAAGTCTTTTATTTAACATGATTCATGATTAGTCTGTTTTAAATAAGTTTTGAATGGACTAGGCCTGAATTATCTGGATTTGGGAATGATGGATTTATGATAGCTTTCTATACTGGTAAAACTGTGTAGTATATTTTGTTATTTTGGAAGACTTTACTACAAAACTTGGAATACTGAATAGATTATTTCTCTGGATACTGCTAGTCTTTTGAGATAGTTCATTGTGAAACAGTTCTAATTATTTAGGCTATGCATCCTTAGTAAGTGACTGGAAATTGGTTATTCTCTATGTGAGAAATATAACCTAGAAATGGATTTTTGCATTATTTCTCCATATAGATTCTCTTTTATAATTGAGGAGAAAGCATTTACATATATTCACTTATAGACCAGAGAGAGAGAGAGACAGAGACAGAGAGGCAGGGAGAGACTGAAAGAGAAAAGACTGGCTATCATTAATCTTAAGTATAAGTGATGGCCGTGAGCTTGGATAGCACTTAGTAACTTTTCTAATTTGAAGCATTGTGTCGATTTTGGAATTGTAAGTAATAATTCTACAGTTTATAACTTAAACCTTGTCACTGGAAGTATGGCCACTTAATGGCCACTTAATAGTATCATTCTTTGCTTTTGGAGCATTGATTCTCATTAGAATCCCCTCTATGTAGAAACACAGACTTTTGGGCCCTGTTCTTAAGAGTTTCTGATGCAATATATCTGGGATTGGGCCTGAGATTTTGGATTTCTAACAAGTTCCTAGGTAATGCTGGTTTGCAGTCTGCAGTTTGAAAATCCATATTTTAGAGATACGGGAGCTATATATATAATTCTCAGTTTTAGAGATGTGATCCCAAAGGATGGAAACACACACACATACACACTCATGTGTATCTATTTATATCTGTGCACATGTGTGTAATTGGCAGCCAAGTTGATGCTAGATTCTAGTTTATCTCTTTTTGTCCTCAGAGCTGTTTACTACCCTTAAAATGGAATATTTATAATATACTCTAGATGCGCCTGGGTGGCTCAGTCGGTTAAGTGGCCGACTTCAGCTCAGGTCATGACCTCACTGTTCACGAATTCAAGCCCCGGATCAGGCTCAGTGCTGACACTGTAGAGACTGCAGCCTGCTTCAGATTCTGTGTCTCCCTCTCTCTCTCTCTTCCCTTCTCCCACTCCCACTCTGTTTCTGTCTCTCTCAAAATAAACAAACATTAAAAAAATTATAATGTATTCTAAAACACTTAACTAGAATACTAGAGGGAAAAGAAGAAATTATTCTAATGAGTTAAATTATATGATTAATTGGAGATCACAAAGCACACAATTTTTAGTTTCCTTCCTTGCCATTGAAGACATTTTTGAAGTATAATGTTGTTTTTCTTTCTCAGTAAGTAGATCACCCTATGAAAACTTACTTTACCTTTTATAGTTGAACATTTTGCAGTGCTCCAAGAGGTTACTTAGAGGTGGATTTTTACTGAGTAGGGTTGTAGGTTTAGAAGTGGAGATGGGTTAAGGAAACAGTGTTGAGATATCTGGTAGTGTTTTGTCATTGTTGTTACAGATCTGTGATAACAAATCACACAAATAACACAAAAAGTGTCCTAAAAATAAAATTAAATAATGGTTTCAGTGAACTGAAGCTGTTACTGTAATTGCATTATGTTGCAACGGTAAATTGACTCTCTGCATAGAACAGAGCCTATTGAGGTGGCATAACTAGAGGTTCATGGAATGATTTTTTTTTTTCTCTAGAACTAGTATCTATTGAGTAGTGGATACTCAATAAATATTTGTTAAAAAGTTAAATGCAGAGACCTGGACCTGTGGCTATAGCTCACCAGTTTTATTAAGGGAAACTGACTGGGTAAGGAGGGAGGGCTTTTGGCCTAGTTAATTCCAGCCTCTGTGCTTGGTTTATCAGAACGCATGGTGCTCGGCCGCAGATTTACAGGAGTGTTTATTCATTACATATGGGCCATACCTCCTTTGATACTTTGAGGGCCGAACCTTTCCAAATTGTATTTAATGGTCTGGATTTTGGGTTGAAATTAGACTGGAATACACTAATGCTTTCTACTACTACTAACGGATCATCCATATTTTTTTCTCTCCTTTAGAATAACGACAAACAACAATCAATCTATCTTGGTAGAAGTGCATAATTTTTATTAATGTAGCTCTTTTATTTTTATTTTTTTAACGTTTATTTATTTTTGAGACACAGAGAGAGAGAGCATGAACAGGGGAGGGTCAGAGAAAGAGGGAGACACAGAATCTGAAACAGGCTCCAGGCTCTGAGCTGTCAGCACAGAGCCTGACGCAGGGATCGAACCCACGGACTGCGAGATCATGACCTGAGCCGGAGTCGGACGCTTAACCGACTAAGCCACCCAGGTGCCCCAATGTAGCTCTTTTAAAAGAGCTGTACAATTCTGACACATTAGGCTGGAATATTACTGGTAATATATCCTGTATATGGCCTCATCAGACCAATGCTTCTGTAACTCATAGTGCCTTTCCTTATTATTGAAAAATCTTTCCCTTTTAGGCAAGGGAGTATTAAAATCCTAAGTAGGAAGGGATCTGGTCTGTTCTCTATTTTGACTTACAAAGATAGCCTTTAAAAATAATACTTTTTTTTTTACTGTGAAAACAGAATTTATATAATCAAAATATATTTTAAAAATCTCCTTTATTCTGATAAGTGTTTATTACTTTATTAGTTATAAACAAAATATACTCATCCACATTGAAGACCAAATTGTATTTTGAAAAAAAAAAGCAAATTGACTTTGCAATATAATGAACACCTTCTCCCCTTCCCATGCACATAGTAATCAGTTTTATAAGTTAACAGCTAATGAGACTTTTTTTCTTTTGACTATATTCAGCATGCATTTGATGTAGTTCATCTCATTTTTACTAGTATCATTTCTTCTAGGTGTTTCCTTCATAATTTATCTTTAATTTTATTCCATTGGAAATCTTTTTATGTTATCTTATATCCTTTCTTGCACAAGACAGGGTAAAATAAAGAATTTTTTTAACTTTCTTTATCCAAATAGTATATACTTTCTTTTAAAAAAAATTTTTTTAATGTTTGTTTATTTTTGAGAGAGAGAGAGAGAGCATGTGCTGGGGAGGGGCAGAGAGGGAGAGAGACACAGAATCTGAAGCAGGTTCCAGGCTCTGAGCTGTCAGCACAGAGCCTGATGCAGGGGTTGAACTCACAAACCACGAGATCATGACCTGAGCCAAAGTTGGGTGGCACTTAACCAACTAAGCCCCCCAGAGGTCCACCAAATAATATATACTTCCTAAAAAAGGTATAGACTTGTTCATAACAAGTAGTTTACTGCAATTAGGTTCTTGTATGTAGATTCTGCATGAGTATCTTTTCTCCTAGGAAAGAATGCTATCTAGAGCTCTTACATGGTGTCTTCAATTGACAACCTAGAACCCACCCTTATCCCGCCAGGACTTCTGTTCTCCTTCTCCATGCTGTAGGTGAGAAATGGCCAAATCTGTCCCTCAGCTATATTTGATATGCCCTGAACACTGTTGATCAGGATATTACATTAAAAAAATGAATTCTAACACTTGAAAATTGGAAATTTCTCACAAAATTTCATATTTTTGTGTCTCTAGAGAAAATGGAAGATGTGGACCAATATCTCTGTCTGGTGATAGTCCTGGAGCTCAGTGGTAGTTACCCCTTTTAGATGAGAAAACTGTTCTGTCATTCGCCTCAGTCCTCACTACTCCCTATTTTGCAGACATTGAGGCTGATGGTCAATTGACGTTAGCCTTGCTTTTTACATGCCCAGCACCAGCCTGACTCTGGACACTTGGACTGCTTAAATCTTTGTGCTTCATTGGAACTTATACTGTTGCTAGCACCACTGGATGCTGATAGTTATTATAAACTACTTTGTAATGTACTTTCAGTTCCAAATATGGTACTTTCAACTAAAATTACATTGCAGGCAATACTTTAGAGGAATGAACCAAATGATTAGGAATTTCAAGTTCCACGGAAACTTTGGAAATCTGTGCAGGAGGTACTTTGGGGCTAACAGTATTTTCAGATGCTATTGCCTCACCCATGCACTGGGTACTCTACGGTCATTGTTTACAATTTGACCCATTTGATTTGTTATCAAGGTTGTCTCTATTCACAATTCATTCTGGTGTCTGTCAATGAGTTCATGCCCAAAATGTCTGTGTTTTCCACACTCTCCTTGCAAAGCTGGTAATTACAACAGTGCCTACATTGGGGCACTGTTGACAAGACTGACCAAAATTTCATCAGCTGTTAAAAAAAAATCTATAATATAGAAGATGGTTTAAAATGCAGCTTTATGTTGAAATGGACCAACTGGGAGAGTTCCAGTGAACTACCATTGGTTTAAGAAATTGAGAACTGAGGAAGATTTAAGGCATTCAAAGAATTACTTTTGTGTGAATGTTGGGTCTTGCTTAGGGAGTATTGTTGGTGTGGTAAAGTTGAAAGAAATACAAGACAGTAGAGACCTTGAGAGAAATTATTTCTAAAATATTTAAAATCCCAGTTCTTATTTGAAATCTAGCAACTAGTGACTGCCAGCAATAGGCGTGCTTCATTTGTACCTCAAGGGTACAGTATTGTGACTCAGTGCCCCCAGCATCAGTTCTTTCTCCATATAGTTGAATAACAACTAAAATGTAGTCCCTGTGTTTACGAAAGATTTATGATATACATTATAAAACAAGGATAACTTTCCTTTGTACAGTAAAGGAATCTCATCAGCCTGTATGTTCCCATCGTATTCATCAAGAGAATGGTCAATAAACAAGATATATGCTGTAGGTAGAATCTTTTTGTTCTCTTTTCTCTTTTGTAACTCTCATTGTCATGCAGGAGTGTGCCCAGAAATCTCAAGTCTTCTATTTTCTTGATAGTGCTCAATTTTCTTGACTGCTCCATTTTCTTGACTGTATCAAATTTCTTTCAGTTTCAGAGGGTTTTCAAATGCCATATAACTTCCTGTGAAGTACAGAGTACAAGAAGCCATGGTATAGAAGAGTACTAACACTCAGAGTACTCTTCTTCCCCTTAACTTGCTGTTTGACTTTGAAGAGTCTATGTATATATTGAAATCAATATGTATACCTTGCTTCTCCAGAGTGGGCTTATAGAGTCTGATACTGTGTGGTCTGATGAGATCATTGCTTTTCATTGTAATATAGGGTGATAAAAACATTTGATCAACCTAACTTGGGTCGTTCACTTGATTAAGGGTAGAAATGTAATACACAGTGGGTTATGCAAGTAAAAAATAATTTCATATCAATCAAACTGGAATTGAGTGAAAGCCTATTAAATTTATTTAGTAGTTATAGATTAAATTTTTAGCAAAAATCTGTCTATTCTTTGCAAATCAATACAGAACTCTGAATTCCTCTCGTGTGCTCTTTCATATTTTTAGGCCTGATTCAGATTTTTTAGTTTTATCATGACAAATCTCTATCTAGGGCAAAGATGTGAAATATTCTTATTTTTAGAAATATTGTTTGGCTGTTTTTAAATGCTCTGATTTGCACTGAGGACATCAGTACTTTCTGTCTCCCTAGAGAATCTGAGGGGAGATACTTTTAGTATTTTATAATCCAGGAACATTCTACAATTTTTAGATAAATATGATGTACTACATATCTTAGAGTATGAGTTTATTTCCCTAGAGATGGAATTAAATTTGCTAATGCTTAAAAATACCAGCATGATTGATATACTATTTACTGTTGACCACGCCAATGAATTCTCATTCACTACTTTTCTCTTGCTAAAATTATACTTAAATCACACTGAAAATAACCTACAGCTACTGAAAGATCTAAAAGAAAAAATTAACAGAACTGCCATACCTCTTATATGTGAATTATTCTCCAAATTGTGAATTTTATTTTTTGGATAGTTCCAAACCTTTTAGTTAATCTCTTTACTAAATGTTTGAAGTTCTAACAAATGTTTATAGTGTACTTAATTACCTGAAGTTTATCTTTTGCATTGAGTCTTTGCTTTATTAATGAGTTTTTTTTTTTTAAATCTCTGGTAGTGATGTGTCAGATGGGGTAGAGAAATTTTATAGCTCAAGCAATAAAGTCTAAGGTCTCGTTTAACTTTGAGATTCTGAGAGTCTATGAATTCTTATGAGACTTTGGATGTATTATTCTAGATGTTTACACTTGAAATTCCTACATGGGCACATGCAGAGTAAAGATGCTTGACCAAATTTAAAAAAAATCTCACTCTCAGTGCTTCACATATATCTCCATACTGCCAGTGCATTTACTGATTTTGAAGAGCTGAATTAGATACAATTTAATGTTTACATTAGTATTTGGCTTCACTATTGTTATATTGGCCTACCAGCTTAGTCCCCAATAGGCTAGATATTTTTTCTTTTTCTCTGAAATTTGGAGAAATATCTAAGTTAACTTTTAAATGAAAAAGTTAATACCATGGGTCAATATATTTTTCCCCTGGTAGAAAAGATAAGTGGTAGCAGAAAATGATTCCTTGGCCTTAAAAATATTATTATATATCCCTACAGAAACAGTTCTGATTTTATTTATTTTAATATATTTCAAATTTATTATGAAATTAAATATTTATATGTGATTAATATGGACTAGGATTGATAAATGCTTATTAGTTCATGAGAGGGGTGACATGGCTTTCTAAATTCTGTTAGGGCAAGCTCCATGTTTTATTAATTCTTTTCATTCTTTTCATTCCTACTATGCCTCATATAAAATTTTAACTCAGAAAATATTTTTGAGTGAGTGAGCTATAATTGAAACTGTGCTACATTTAAGATTTTCTGTTATGCATAATACTTAAATAACCTTAGAGTAGGGGGAAAATATAAGATAATTCATGCTATTATTGAATAGAATTGTGCTTTCTTGTGAAAAGGAATCATTTTTAATTTTTCTAAAGCCTTGAGATCTTCAGCTTTGGAAGATCAATGCATAAGAGTTAATGTCAATGAAATTCCTTAGAAGAGCAAAGCAAAGGTGAGAAGGAGATGCCCTTATAAATTTCATTCCCACCTGAGAGGCATCTGGGAATTCCAGTGAATGGGTAGAGAGGATTGGATGATAATGGGAAACTATTTAGAAAATTGCCAGTTAAAACCAGATAATCCCAGGGTGTGATTTATGCAACCACACTTGTCTCAACAGTGTCGTTTAATAGAACAACGTTCTGGTGTGCAAAAATTTTCAGCAATACTTATTGATTTAGGTAACTATTGTCTTGGATTATTCTTTATTCCAGCCTTATTTGGATATTCTTTTTTTTCATGAAGAGCAGTTTACTGGACAGATGTCTTCTTAGATCTGCCTACTCTTGCCTGAAAGGCAATACCTATTTCAGTAGCTATTAGCATATTAAGAAAACTTGGGTAATTCCATCCCCTTCACGTTAATTTGCTCTTGTTGATTATTTGCTGTAATATGTTAAATAATTGCTCTTGAATGGGTCAAGAAAAGCATTCATTTACCCATTTTGATTGCTATAAATATCTTTGAAGTTCTCCAAATGTGCTTCTATATTATTCACAACTCTTCTAAGTCATTAATAAATATATTGAACACCTGTGCTAGCACTGATCCCTGAGGCACCTCATTATTAACCTAATTGCGCAGCTTCATGATATTTCATTTAACCTTGATTTTACTACCAAACTTTTTTCAAACCGAGACATTTTCAAATTAATGATAAATTTTACCTTTTATCCTTTGGTTGCCATGGCTCCGTAATTGACTTTCCACATTAAAAAAATTATGAATGAAATATCATTAGACATGCAATTGTTGAAAAAGTTCAAACAAGAAAATTGTCTCCCAGTTATTTTCATTGAAGTTCTACTTGTCTACTCTTCTTTTGTTTGTTTTCATCAGCTATTTTCAAAATTTTAGGGTGTGGAAACAATAATGCCATAATTCTTTAATCCCAACATCATTGTTTTGGATACAGTTCTTTTTGTGAGTCCCACTGTCTCAATGCTATTTTATCAAATTGGAGTCAGGAAAGGAAAAAGGAGATGGAATTCATTTTAGCTGACATTGCTATTCATCAGTGAAGCCATTACAAGTGAAGAATGAGGTTTGTACCTTCTGGTTTAAATCAAGCTTACAGAGTAGAGTTTTATCTAATGTTGGAGCAAGAAAGGACTCTGAAGTTCACATGGTTAAATTTCCTTCATTTTTCAAATAAAGAAGCAGAAGCCCAAAAGATGAACTGACCTTGATGAATGAAGGTCACACTGATCAGAGTCAGAGTTCTGCATTTTACTCTATTGTTTATTCCACTGCATCTGGCTTAGGTTTTTATTATTTTTTCCACTATGAGTAATTAAAATTTTCTGTCTCATTTATTCTGAATTTTGACATGAGTTCTTCTTTAAACTTCTTTTAAACCATCTTTATTTAATTTAATTCTTTTAATCCCTAACAGTGCCTTGAATATAGTAAGTTCTTAATAAATACATACTGAATGTGTAAATAAATCCAGAAGGACACTGTGTATTTAGCAGATTCCAACATATATAATACAAATATATACATATATACATGCATATTAAATTATAGTTATTTAAATGATTTTTAGTTTTTCCTTTATCTCATGGTCTGTATCAGTCATGAAAATAAGATCATGAAGCATATATGTTGATTTCCAAGATTTACTTGTAAGTGGTTAGGCTTTTGGATAATCAGCTTTATTTGAACTTATTGCACTTAAACAACACTGAGTTTTTCTATAATATTGAGTGTTGTATCCTTTATTAATTTTAATATCACTTGCTCTAAGACTCAAATCCGAACAAATTCTCTCATAGATATTTGAGCTAATTTGGAGAGTATAAGGAAAAGGTCTGCATATGAGAAGAGCCATTCTACAAAGATTCGGGGAGGGAAGCCAAAGTCATTAATACCGTTGATCCCTTGCCTTTCTGCCTCCTACAGAGGCATTATGAGAGAAACTTCTGTGTTTATCTACTTTAAATATTTACTTAAATTTATTTTTAATAGTAACATTTCAAGAACATTGAAATGCTCTTCATTTCTGTTGGAAGGTCACCATTGAAATCAAATGGCCAATGTTCTATCATGTGGGTAAGTCACTCCTTGGAAGAATTATAAGTACCTTCAAGGTGCATTATGTATTTCAGGTTCATGATTCATCTGCTTTGGGGAAAAGTATTATTTCCTGGCACATGTTCAAATGCTGTAATTTAAGACATTTATAGTAAATTATTATACCACTGCAGCAAACGAAATTAATACAACTCCAGGAGTTATACCTAGGGAATAGTTGATACATCTAGTTAGATCTGGGTCATTGTTCTTTAACATGCCAGGAGAAAATAATTTTTAAATGCATAATGACTTTAAATTTTTTGTCAAATACCTATGACACATATGAAAGCTGAGCAAGAATGTAAGTTAAAAATAATATAAAGGAGCAAGCAGAAAGGATTAAGCTACAAAATTTCTCTGCACGTGTTTATTTGAACATTTAGACCTAGCAAGTGTCAGATGTACTGTTATCACAAAATAACTGAAGGAGTATATCTGTTTTAAAAGAGAGCTCCATTCTGCTCCTAGGATATGAGGATACAGTTTTGGATTCTTCCTCACCCCTCCTTAACTCTGTTTCCTATCATCAAATCCTTTAAAAGTATGGGTGTAAATATGTTACTGACAAAAATATCTACAGCATACTTACTGAATCTGTTTCTCTTTCCCTTATTTTTCCCATGGTTATTTTCATGATCACCTGAGTGATCCTAACTGTCTTATTTGAATTTTTGTTCGATTAATTGCTTCCAGGAGGCCCTTGGATGAGGCATAGATAGATGGTATTGCCACAATTTTGAATTTACTCAAATATTGAACTAAAGTCTATAGTGGGTACAGACCAAAGTAGCTCTCAGAGATATGACCTGGACTTTTTGTAAGATAAATTTGGAGGTTCTGAAACTGACCCATACAGGATCCTTCAATACAGGTTACTATAGCCTTTTTAGGTATATAATCTAATTTCTGGGATACCCACATTTAAATCCAGACTTAGGTCTCTCCTTGGGATCTTTTTTATCGGGGTTGACTCAAAGCTGCATTATATTCCATAGCACTCTGCTTCAGACCCAACCAAGATCTCAGATTTTTTTTAAAGGGAATAATTGAAGTACACTCTTCAGGGCTGATTATTAGCAGAGAAAAGCTGAGAAAAAAAGCATAGCAGTTGGTATCTCTCTCCACGGCAGGCCCCCTTCCCCCTCCTCACACACACCCCACTGAAAACAATGACTCTGATGAGTTACTGATTGTATGTTACATCTTTAAGTATTTAGGATTCAGAAAAAATTAAAAACCCTTAATCTAAATTTCCACCCAACTTTAGGTATGTGCTGGTAGTAATGTATTTCTAATTGCATTCATATTTATATTAGAACAAAGCTTAATGACATCTGGAAAAACAAGAAAAAAAATTGTAGAGACCCAGAATAGATATATTTTGTATGAACTAGTCTTAGTAATTCACTTAAATAAGGTTTTATTTGTATTTTTATATTGCATGGATTCATAAATTCATTTTGCTCCATGAAGAAAACCACTTTTTTTTTTGAGAGAGAGAATGTGCCTGTGCATACATAGGTGTGAGCAGGGGAAGGGCAGAGGGAGAGAGAGAATCTTAAGCAGTTTCATGCCCAGTACAGAGGGCCATGCAGGGCTTGAAATAGGTCTTGATCTCACGATTGTGAGATTATGACCATGAAATCATGACCTGAGCCAAAATCAAGAGTCTGATGCTTAACCAACTGAGCCACCCAGGCATCCCAAGACATCTGTGTTTTTACAAAGGTTATATGCTTTAAACAGAATTGAAATGTAGCTCAGAACCTTGTCTATGTGTAATTCAAACCTGAATGTAGACATCTTTTATTCCAAAAATTTAACTTATTAATGCATTGAGTATAGGTATATAGCTAGTAAATCAATACTCATTTATTCTTTTTTTAATTTTCAAAGAAACTTGTGAAATAAGAATTATGTAATAATTGGGAACAGAATGAAATATTTTGATATACATTTTCTTAATTTTCCTTTTCTTGTATCTGATCTATTTTCTCTAATTTTAAGGAGTAATGGGTACTAGGACATTCAACTAAAGATGGAATTTGCATGCCAATTGAAAATTATTATATTTTAAATTTGTCTTTATTGCATGCTTTATAAATCTGGTGGTTGGACTAAATAATAACTACATAAATACACATGAAATGCTACATATGAATGAGTCTATATATTGTTATGGATGAAATATTTTATTTTCCCTTCTTCACAGGAATTTTTTATGGAGTCCAAAGTAAGTTAATCAAGATTAAATTTTAGATAAAACATGAAAAATGCTTTCATTTTAAATCTAAGTTTTGGTGATTTTCGTCCTATTTATTTCATAATTTATTAATATGGCACCTAAAACTTACATTTTAAGTTTCAGAATTTAACTCACGTGTTATCCCAATTCTCTGAATGTAAGTGGAAGGAGTTACTTTATTATTTATTTATTTACTTACTTATTTATTTAATTTTGAAGACAGAGTGCAAGCAGGGGAGAGAGGCAGAGGGAGAGATAGAGAATCTTAAACAGGCTCCATGCTCAGCATGGAGCTCCACGCAGGACTCCATCCCATGACCCTGTGATCATGACCTGAGCCAAAATTAAGAATCAACCGACTGAGCTCAACCGACTGAGCCACCCAGGCACCTCGGAATGAGACATTTCATGTAATATCATGAAATCATGTTGAAAATACTTTTGTGTGGATGAACTTGGATGTACTTGAAAAATTATTGCTTCTTTTCAGTTTGGGGTTGGGATTAGAGGGGTAGATGGGCAGCTCAGTAAGAGGGGTTTAGGCTGTCAAGAAAGGTGGAGGAATATATGTTTGGAATATAGTTATCATGGTTTATGATATATAAGCTATAGTTAGGTTAACTCAAGAGTTAATAAAATAAAGTAAAATATAATATTGTAAAAATGTTCAGAGCCAGTTAATAACAACCCATAGATTTTTGGCTTACATAAAAAAAATACTTTAAAACCAAAAACTCTTGGAGAGCTTTATTTTTAACCCTAGTCAGATTTTTTGAAAATACACTATTAGTCTCTTTAAACCAGCACCTGAGAATGTTTCTACTAGTGGAAAAATCTTTAAATATATGCCCTGCTTTACTTCGTGATCTTTATATCTGAAGAATAGTACATGAAAGGAGTGTGCTATGTGGGTGTGTATGTATATCTGTAAGGTTGTTGTTTTTTTTTTTTTTTTAAAGAGTTCATAGGTAAGATACAAATTAAGGAACTGAAAATCTAAAGATGATTCAATAATGGGACACTGGAAAGCGGGCATGATGCTGGAAAAAAAGAAAACAACCAACCAAAACAGCATTTCAAAGATCAGATTATACCATTGCAGTTAGAATCTAAACTGCTTTCAGAATAGTAACTCTAGTTTACTTCCTTATTTTATACTTTTTGCTTCCCCCAAAATAATTTGAGACTTCTTATAACAAAAGACATATGAAATAAAATGAACAAAATAGGACTACAAAGAGGAAATAAACAATATATAAAAAAGAGAAAGCCAAAACCCTCAACAGGGAGGTTTGCCTGGGTACTATGTTATCAAGTGTAACCCAACTCAGAGTTCCTGAGCTGAGATGTAAAGGAGATAGGGTGTGTTACAGAGCACTAGATTCATCAGGGACAAGGTACAACCATTTCTCAGGATAATTTTTCCTGGACCTACCTCTAAAATACATTTCTTATGTGTTCTTTTAAAAATTATGTTCCATGGGGCACCTGGGTGGCTCAGTCAGTTAAATGTCTGACTTTGGCACAGGTCATGATCTCATGGTTTCGTTTGTGAGTGGGAGCCCTGCGTAGGGCTCTGTGCTGACAGCTCAGAGCCTGGAGCCTGCTTCAGATTCTGTCTCCCTCTCTCAGTGCCCCTCCCCACTCACACTCTGTCTCTCTTTCTCTCAAAAATAAATAAACATTAAAAACATTATGTTTCCTATAGGGAGCCTGGGTGACTTAGTTGGTTAAGCATTTGACTCTTTATTTGGGCTTAGGTCATGATCTCAGGGTCATGGTATCAAGCCCCATGTCAGGGTGTTGAGCATGGAGCCTGCTTAAGATTCATTCTCTCTCCCTCCCGCCCTCTCTCTCTCTCTCTCTCTCTCTAAAAAAAAGAAAAAATTCCATAATGTGGTGGGTATTTTCCTCAACAGTAGTTCCAATTATATGTAGAAGCATATCCCCAAAGGCATTTTCATATATGGATTTGTGTCACATGTGGAGCAGAGTCCAGTGTTTGGGCAGCCATGTCCTATGGCCAAAAAAAAAAAAAAAAAAAAAAAGAATGTTTAGAAAAGATAAAATTTATTTCAGGATTGGGGTGAAAAGTTCAAAGGAAATGCTCATTTATGCTCTAAAAAAATTGAAAAACAGGATGAATTATGTCTTCTTGCCATGATTTTTAAAACCAAGAATTCCTTCTCTTGGAAGTCCAAATCAGTTTCTATCTTCTTTACCTGCTATGTTTCCCTCCATCTCAGAAAGAAAACAAGGCAAACTTTATCAAATAAGTGCTAACAAGATTCACTCTATAGTGATTGTATAAATATATTCTGCATCTACTTAAAATTCAGATTTCAGTCTCTAGTAGCATAAATATGGATCAATTCTATTAGGAGAAAAGGCTGAAAATTGAAAGAGAAAACAAGACAAGGGAACCAAGTCAGTTAAAACACTTTAATTATACCCCAGCCAAAAGGAGTTAAATAAAAGCCTGAGAAAGAAAAAATTTTTATGGAAACATATGATTTCAAATCAGGTATGAAATAAGACAATTATAAAATATCTATAATGTATTGGAAAAGATGGAAAATGAAGGTATATTATCATAATTACCCGTTATAAATAAATCAGTTGTTCATTATTTTCCATTGAAAGAACAGACTCACAACAACATCTATTCAATGTGTGAATGATTCAGTTAATAGCTTTTCATGCCTCATTTCTGACACTTTTGTCCGGGGGGGGGGGGGGGGGTGGAGATAAAAATACTGAAGTGATTGAAATACTACACTGGAGTGACCTGCATATAATTTATTACTAACTGGTACTCTTATTTTTAAATGGCATTTTCTCTCCCAGAATGAAATAGCTTAAATGCTAAATGCTTCAGGGTTTGCTTTGGTAAGACCTTACCATTTGGGAATTTCATAATCACTAACAAGTGAATAGAGTGGATATTGTCCACTTATTAAAAAACTTATAATGGTATTCCTGAGATCGGTGTGTTTTCTGGGATACTGTGGCTCTGGGGAAAGGTGGGAATGTCCTCTGGTGGATTTCTTTTTATCCTGCTATTCATTACAGTAATCACATGTAAATGCACTCCAATGGACAACTTTCTACCACAGACTGGTTTGACAAAAATAATTTTAAGAGATATTTTAATATTTTTTAGCAATTCTCATTAGCTGGCTTCTGGATCTTTCATAGGACACCACACGTACAGTCATGTAAAGCCAAGTCTTTGATTATTCAAGGAATTCGTAGAGGTCCTTAATATCCAGCCATGAGCAAAGATCTGCTTTTATGAAAATGTCAAAGGATCTTTTTAAAAGGGACGCTTTGAGCCTTATCTGAATATTCTTGAGCTCTGGGGCATTCTATTTATTGAGTCCAAAAGGAGTTTGGAACATAGGTTTGGTTCTCAAATCTGTTATAGAGTTAAATATCACCTTATTTATATTTTCTGGTAAGCTAATAGAGCTATATAATATGCTATAATTGGACAATTCATATTGAAGACAAATTACTGTAAGCTTTTACTCTCCAAGTCTTGTCACCCTCTGTCACTATGTTGAATACATATGTGCATATCATATATCACTCAAATGAGAGGTGGAGAAAGAAGAAAGAAGCTAGAGGAAACATGAAGAAGAATAAAATAATCAGAATAATGTACTAATCTCCCTGTGGTTTTATTTAGGGCCCTGAAACTAACTGTTGCTTGCTTACCTTTCAACAAAGTCAACTATGATATGCCTTGATGGAGAGAGAAATTGGATATACTTTTATTTCACATAATTCTGAGGACTGATAAATTATGCCAAGTTTTATTTAGAATTATATCATTATAAATTTACTATTAACTCTTCTTTAACTTGTAGCCTTTTTCTTCCATTTTTCTTATTTTCTTATTCTATTTTAGTAAATGTTTTCAAGGCAGGATTTTTTTGGGAGAATGAACTTGTAGCAAATTTAATATGCTATGAGAAATTCAGTAGTGATTATAAAATATAGCCTGTCTCCTAATGATCACTAGCTCAAAATGTTTAATTATGCAGATGTTTTAATCTATAAATTGTCACAAGTCTTTTTGGGAGTAGATGGGTTACAAACCTGAAAAGGAATGGTGGGTATCATCCAAGCCTTGTATTTTAGCTAGCATTATACCCTATGAGTCTGGAATTTCCAACCAGCAGATGGAGATCTAACAGTATTTCTCAGAGCCTCTCAGGAGAGTGTCTAGTTATTTACCAGCACCTTTCCATCCTGTTCCTCTTGCACTCAGAAATGTCAATATCAGTGTTTCACACTAGTCCCAACAGTTTTAGGGCCACATTAATTGAAAAGCACATTAATTTTCTTTGTTAATCAACTGGAGTTTCTCAGACTAGATTTGGCTGCCTCTTAATAAGAATTAAGGATAGTCATGAACCTTCAGAAACCTAAAGGCTTTTATAATTGTATAGTCACTACAAATTATAGACCCTACATAGATAACATTTTAAAGATAACATTTAAAGCACTCACATTAAGGATGTTTTAGGTATTTAATGTAATATAAATAGTAGCAGTCTAATGAATTCAATTTCATAGCCTTATTTATCATAATATATCATGGGTCACACTGTGGAGAACTACCTAGAGTGAAACTTTGTATGTAATTTATTTTTGAAAAATAATTGAGTATCATATAGTTCTATATGTTGGGGATACTGATGGCCACTTTTGCCGTACTGCATACTCTTCATTATCCACAAGAGTATTTTAGGAGAAGAACATTAAGATACAATTCCCTTGGTATTTTTTAAGATAGCATTATTCATAATGACTCTCTTAATATTGATATATTCTGAAATTCTAAAATAAAAAAAATATTCATTTTCCTAAGTGGGAAGATCAGAAAACTATGCCTTCAACTAGTTACTGAATTTACTTTTATTATTTCGGCTCAGCTTAATGCAAGGTGATTCTTGAGGATTTAATAAGAAATTTCCCTAGACAACAAACAAATAATGGAATCCTTTGGGAATAATGATATTCTTATAAAGAGATGTATTTATTGAAGGAAATAAAACATATTTATGGAAGTTAAGAGCTAATGATACCGAACAGCTACCAAAGCATCTATGCTTATTGCCATATCAGATGATCTGACCACCTTGCTAATAGTTTTTCACTTTCTTAAAGAATTATTTGATAGCAGAATAAAATACAAAAGACTCTCTATGTATAACCTATTTCTTATTCACTTTAATAGCAGTCATGTCATAACCAGTAATTGGTGAAAACTTAAATTGTACAGGCAGATATACCTCTTCTACATTTTTTTTTCACATATTCCTGAGGTGAGAACTGCAATAGAGATTTTTTGATACACATAGATTGGGTTTGCATGATACATGTTAAAAACAAAACAAAATGAAAAACTTCTGACAATCTATGACATTTATTACTTATTATTTGTATTTAGTAAAATTGCATGTGTCTTGCATTTATCATGGAATGGCTCAATTGAATACTCTTGATTTGAGGATTAAATTTAAAAGATTGGAGGAAGGGAAAATTAAAAATAATCTTTAATATTTATATATAAAAAAATCAAGTTATTAGCTATCCTGAGGAAATTACCAGACTCAAAAACTACTGGAGTCCTAGATTTCCAAAAGCTAATAGACATCTAAAATACCAAACTAATTAGGAGTGGGGAACGGAACTTGCAGGACAGGTGTGTGTTTGTGTGACTGACAATCTTTAGAATCCAGAGTCTCAAATAGCAAGTGTTCTGAGGCCTTATCTGATTTTCTCCCAGCCAGAGTAATCATTCTCTCCCCTTCAGTCCTACAACACCACGCTCATACTTCATTGTTGGAAATATCATATTGAATTACAATCATTTATTCACTTTTAAGCATTTGATCACTTTATTGCCTATCTCAGTCCTTGGCATATTATTAGTAAAGGCTGAATAAATGAATAAATGCTTATTTGATTGAATTGAATTAAAAACACCAAAGTATTAGGGATATAATAGACAATCACTGTACAAAAGAAAAGGCACATTGAATAAATACATGTGAATAAAAATTTGTAACTATCAAGGGAACACACAGACTGCTGCAAGTCAATAGTCCAAATGACAAGCAAACTTTGATGGAAAGAGAACATTTCTCAACCTTATTTGACTGTACCTTAAAAAAAACAGCTTTATTGACAATTGTCTGTACTTCTAAGGTGGAAATAATTCTGCATACTTTGTTAAATTTTGATGTGTTCATGAAATATTTTGGAACAAAAAATAATATTGAGTAAATGTGAGTTCTAGTAGTGAGTCTGTTGTCTATTACCAAAGTGATTTTGAGCATGCCATTTACTCATATTCTAATTTAGTTTCTTTATTTGTGAAATGTAGCAGTCAAAAAGCATTTTTGTTTTTACTCTTTGGGATAAAGATCCTGGTTAGTATTCACCAATATTAACATAAATACTGAAAAGAGTAAAAAAAGAAAAACTCAGTAAAAATGTAGACCATTTTCTCACCTGGCACCAAAGAGTAATTTGACTGAGGATGTTACGTTATTAACTTCTAAGAAATTATTAAATTCACATAATTATTTTAAATTTATAGGGTTGCCTGAATCACTCTTCAAAATGTTTTATGAACATTTTACTGAAATTGACATAAAACAAAAGATTGATATGATTTAAGCCTCCCCCCAAAAGAAAGGTAAAATACATTGAATATATAGGAATATACATTGGGTGGCAGAGTTGGTTAAGCATTGCAATTTGGCTTAGGTCATAATCTCCCAGTTTGTGACTTTGAGCCCTCTGTGCTGACAGCTCAGAGCCTGGAGCCTGCTTTGAATTCTTTGTCTCCTTCACTGTCTGCCCCTCCTCCACTCACGCTCTGTCTCTCTCTCAAAAATAAATAAACAGAAAAAAAAATTTAAGAAAAGGAATATAAAGACAAATAAATTTGAAAAAAAGATGGGAAATGTTTATGCCCAAATAGAAAGGCTAAAAAGGTTTGCTCTGTCAAGAGTAAAATTTGGTTCTGAATTTTTAGACAATCAGGACAAAAATTGAGCTTGGTATTTCTCTGCCAGACAAGCATCAATCTAATGGATATTATTCAAATAATAATATCCATATATAAAATATAATACTCTTAACTTTCTTCTCTTTTCATTTTGCCTATCTGAATACTGTCAGTCTCAAGTTCTATCTCAGTTTTCGCATTTGCCCAGAGTTTTCCCCAACAATTTGGCTTTGATTTCATCCTTTGATTGCTTTGTTTTCTTGCAGGTATTCAATTTGGAGTTTTGTGTTTTTTGTGTGTTGTTTTTTTGGGGTTTTTTTGTTTTTTTGTTTTTTGCTTCATATGGATGTCTTTTCTCCTTGCTAAGACCGTAAGTCTCTTGAGACAAGTTATTTAATACATTCTTTTGTATCTCTCAAGGATTTTTACCCTCCACCAGACATATATTAGGTATGTAATAGACATCCATTACATTGAAAAATGTCTTCAGTTATAGCTTTCAGTGAATACACTTTTAAAGTTAAGAAATAAGCTTTTGAAATGGACTTTAAATGGGTAGTTAGTAGCGATCACTTTGTCAGTATACCTATCATCTGGATTTGAATTCTTGTTCCATGATTTAGTAGCTACATGTTATATAATCACTTTGAGCATCATTTTTCTTATCTTCTTAAGGAGGTAACAATAGTACTTCATAAGGTTATTGTTAATCCTATTAACCATATTAATCAGGATTAAATATATACATGTAAAATGTTTAGAAAAGTAAACATTCATTAAGTGTTAGTTAATTATCATTTTATCTTAGAGTTCTCAGTATTATGTCATTCTTTCTGGAAATAATTAAATAGAAATTTCTTCTGGTGGCAATTATGGAGCACAATCAATTATCTGAAGTCTGCCTCAGAAAGCAAAAAGTATATGACAAAGAAAACATGTCATCATTATAGACAATAATATTTATATTCTCAGGTGCAAGAAGGCATGCATTATCTGAAAACTATATCAGATCATTCATTGAGTTAAAAAGAAGTGATCTCCAACTACATTTCTGTTTTATATTACATGAAGTGTTTATCCATTAGAAGACTCTTCTTCCAATTCCATTATGGTAGTACCAAGGTGTCATACTGAGCTTACACATTTTTATTCCATAACTGGAATCAAAGACACAGAAAAAGTCAAGAAAAGCTACTACCCCCGCCTTATTTTATCCTTCTACAAAATGATGAAATTTTACAAGGATTCATTTTGAAATAGCCATGTCTATAATGTAATGTTGGTTTAAGGAACTCAAGTTTGAAGTTTGTTAAATAGGAAACTGGCAAGGAGCTTTGAAGGATGTATAATACAGTGAATGTAAGATTCCATCAAATCCCAAGGTAAGAAAATGTTGACATCACAAAGATCTCAAGTCTTTCTTCAGATAGCAGAGTTCAGAGTTCATTGTTTTTACCTAAATCTATTATACATTTGTAACCAGAGCTGGAATAGGCCATCCAGGCTGTTATCTCAAGACAGTAATTCCTTATTTTATGAATGAATATAAAATAAGACCCATAGATAATGAATGTTACAAGTGTCTACGTCAAAAACTGCTAGAGAGGATTTTAGAAACGATATTTCCAGCTCTCCGGTAGGTCTACCACTCTAATATTGCCTTATACCAGAGAAGAATGACAGGATTGATCCAGTCTTTCAGCACATCTTCATCATTCTGTTTAGGGCATTACCTTTATGAATCTGGGATTGAAAGCAAATATATTACTGATGTAAACTAGTAGGAACAGATGGAGTATATCTTAAATACAAGTTATTTCTCAGTAACAGAATTTAACTAGGTATATGTGAATTAATGTAATTACTCATTTTGTTGAAGCACTAATTTGCGGTTTATAGTTTTCGGACATTTCAAAATTGATCTTGAAAGAACATTTGGTATTTAGTTTGAATCTTTTATTATGACTTTTCACTTTCTCCCTGGAGAAATGATAGTGCTTTAACTAATTTTTATTCTTAATATTATTTCTTTTGGTACAGTTAATTCTATTAATCTATTGTTTGACATATATTGCCATCACAAATAATCTGTTTGCTTTTAGTCCCTAA
Organism: Neofelis nebulosa; assembly: GCF_028018385.1. Classification (NCBI taxonomy): domain Eukaryota; kingdom Metazoa; phylum Chordata; class Mammalia; order Carnivora; family Felidae; genus Neofelis; species Neofelis nebulosa. The sequence continues at coordinate 32,923,517 of NC_080794.1, read as the reverse complement.
TGTCCATATTGGCCTTCACTGATGACATTAGATGCAAAATGTTGTAAATTTTAATTCTTAGTTTCAAAAGTTATCCACAGATCAATGACATTAAATCACATTTCTTTCACTTACCTCTTGGTATGTGTAATTTTTTGTCCTCTTCGTTATCGTCCACTGAATCTTCAACCCACATAGCAGGGTCATCTTTGTTATCCAAAATCAGAATTACTTTAGATTTTCAGCTAAAATTTTTGTATGGTGTAGTGGTGCCAGAATGAACACATGTAGTGATATTAGATGCAGGATGCGAGAGCTTCTTTCTTTCTGGATTTATTGTTTTAAACATATAGCATACTTTTATCACAGTTATAGTAGTGGTAGTTTTTAGTAGAAATGTGGCTTAGTATTTCACTGTCTCTTGAATTCCACAGTATAAAAGACAATGTGTTTTACGTGAATGCTACATGTTCAGGTAGTGTGATAGAGTTAAATGCTAATGTAGTTTCTGAATTATATCACCTTGGACTTGTGCAAGTTCAGGGAGAAATAGAAGATGTTTTTAGTCCAATGGTTTAATAAAAATCTCCTAGAGACAGTAATGGAATTGAGACTATTTAAAATATCATTTGTTAATAGCTGAGACTGAGGAAGATTCACTTGAAGATTGAATTTAAACATAAATGTAATTTATTTGGCCACCTGCATATAGTGATGAAAACATTTGCGTTGCCTTCACAAGGAAGATTGTTTTTTATTTAAACTGTATACTCTGTTCTGAATAATAGAACAAGCAGGGCCAACGTTATTATAAAGGCTGTCTTCTTGCCTCCTTTCTGGAGTGGTCTCCCACTGCACATATCATTTGGGTAAGTAAAAATTCTCCTTGAAAAATATTCCCACATAGGATCATTCATAGGAAATATCCTGCAACTCAAGCCATGTCATTGCCAGTTAACATTTTGTGACTGTATATTATTGGTGTTTTTCTTTGTGTTGTCATTTGCATGTGGTTACTTTATTGACTGTCGAGGTTTTGCTTCAAGTGACATCTTCCTTCTATACTTTGCCAGTTAAAGATTTTATTGTGGATACCCACTTATATTTTTGTTATAGTTTTATAATATAGCTAGGGAAATTGGAAATGGAAATACAACATGAATATTTGGGAATATCTTTTGAAGGGTTTTTATTTTAAATGTCCGCTCCTTTTAGGAAACAATGTATAAAACTTCAAGAAAGTAATGGACATTTATTTCCATTAAGTTGCTGACTTAAGATATTGAAGGAAATCTCTATACAGTGTGAAATAGTTTAAGCAATTTTTTATATTTAAGAATAGGAAAGTATATTACTTCTCTGCTGTCTTCACATCCCCTGTTAAAATATTTGAGTCAAATTATATTGATTATGGTTTTTTCTCACTTCTGAAAAGGGTGCTTACGGGGTGATAGGAGGACATCCCTAGAGTCTGATGAACTGGATATTATATCTGACTCTCTTGTATGAGCTTTGGCAAGTTATTCAATTATCACAATCCTTATTTTCCTTTTCTTTAGAATGGTGGCTATACCTGTTTCCTAAAAAGTTTTGAGAATGAGGTGGGGACAGCCCAGTGCCTGGTACATCATAAATCAGTTCTTTGCTCTTCCCCCACTTCTGGCTTTTCTACTGTTATATTATTATACCTGGGAGCAAATGATAAATTTTAGTTAAGTGAATAACTGTGTTGATTTAAGATTGTTTCAAATATTCCTGTTGAAAGAGCTAATGGGGAACAAAACCTATAAACAATACAATCTGTCAAGAAACAACCTGACCATTTTATGTATAGTTGTTTTTTGTTTTGCATTCCTCCAGTCAGGAAAAATGTTCAGCCAGGCTTAGCAAACTAGGTTCACATTGGCACAAGAAAGCACAAGAATTAATAATTTCAGACTACAATAAAAAAACAATTGAATGACTTGGTAAAAATAAATTCATTGGAATAGTATTTTGCAAAACTTAGCATGCATCAGATTAGCTCCAGAGACTCTGATTCAGCAAATTTAGGATGGGCCCAAAGGATTTACTCTTTTTTTTTTTTTTTTTTAATTTTTTAAAAGTAGGCTCCATGCCAAATGTGGGGCTTAAACTCACAACCGTGAGATCAGGAATCGCTCACTCTGCTGACTGAGCCAGCCAGGTGCCCAAGGATTTTCTTTTAATAGTAACTTTGAGGATATGCTACATAGCAAAAATTTAAACCAGTAAATAGAAAAAAAAAAAAAAACTGTCAACTTTATTCATCCATGTTATCTTAATACTATTTTTCCACATTAATCCAGGTAAATTCAATAAGTGAAATTGATTGAAAATGATCACACTACCGTGTCTATAGACTTGCTCAAAACCTAGAGTCAGTTCTTTATTTTACACAGCCTGAGGCAAAGACTGCATCATAGAACCTTCAATGCCATGCAGTACAGGTGTGCCGCATTATATAACACAAGATATATTGAAATCAACTTACAAATGATAAATTAGTGAGTGATGTTTCAGATTAGAAAACAAATAGGATTTACTTCAAGTATCCTTTATCACAAGGTCCCTTGATGCATTTGAAATATTACTTGATTTATTCAAAACCAATTTTTACTTAGCTTGTCAGTAAGACACACATATAAAACAAAATCTATAAATGTTTGGGAAAGAGGAGGAAGAAACTCAAGAGTTTTCTAAGTCCTAGATGGCTCAAGCACTCACTCTGTTGCTTTAAGTTCACTGTTCTTAATAGAAAAGTAAATAATCAACTGTGGACTTTTTAAAACATAAATTTTACCCTAAATTAAAAAATGTTAAATATAAACAGCCTCCTATCTCACATTGAAATCATAATGGAAGCCGTGAGAGAGCTTTGAAAATAACCCATCACCACTCTGGTGTATTCTTAAATGTTTCTTCCTCATATATAATTGATATTAAAATAAAGCACAGTTGCTGATTGTCAGTCTAATCTACCCTTGTGGTGGAGTCAGTTTTGAAAGCATGGATCCTGGATCTTCGGCGCTTGGTACCTCTCTAGTTAGAGACAGTGGTAGTGCATTGAGGTCATAGCAGTAGTTGGAAACTCTTAACTGAAAGACTAGTGCATCTGCATTCTTAACGGCATAGCTAACCCATCTAGACCTTGGGACTTTTTATGTGTTTCCAGGTCATTATGCTATTTATTACCCAGCGAGTTAAACCATTAAGAGGTATGTCAGTGTAAGATGTTACTGTTTTTTGCTGTAAAGATTTTTCACTGTTTTTCCTGAGGCTAAATATCTGCCAGTCCTACTTCCTCTTCCCTCCTGTACCTCCATCTACTCAGTACATCTGATCTTCTTTCTTCAAGCATACTAATAGTTCACATATGTTATCTATTTTCGTGCTTTCAGTTTCTTTACTTATTTTGAATGTTTAGGTTGAGAGATGATATCTGTTTTCTAGTCAGGAGCAGACATAACCAAATAAGGTCTTCACTCCCATTTACAGTGGCTTTATTTTAAAAAATATTTTTGCAAAGAGATATTGCTATTTCCAAGGAGTTTGTGGAGTCTGAAATGACTTCAGATAGGATTATGTAATTTGTCTTGAATGTTGAATGTAGACAAGTTTTCTTTCCTTCTAAAAATATAATTTATATTAAAATCTGTATGGTTTTATGGTTTTCTGGAACATTCAAGAGGGAATATAGAGAGTTGGTAAAAATGAGCAGATCAATAAAATACTACTTGCTTGTTAGAATATGTTTTGGCATCTATACATCAGTTTGGACAAATTACATTCCATTTTTATTAGGAGAATAGAGAAAATTATTAAGAAAGGTTTAAGAACACAATTTAAGTACTCTTGCTGAGATTAAAAAAAAGGAAAAAAAATATAAAAGTCTTCCCAATTAGCTCTGAATTGAGTATGTGTTCATTTGAACATGTGTTGAACATGTGTTGAACATCGCACTATGGATCTGTTTTATAACCCACGCAATCTCAATTTAGATGGTCTTTGATTTCTTTCCTTGTGGTTCTTGATTTTATGTCCATATCTTGGGCCTACATATATCCACTTGCTTGAAGCAACTCATCTGCACATTTACAAATGACATAATATGTTAAGAAATCTATGACTTGCTTTACTTTTTGAACAAAATTTTAATGTGAGAGCCAGAGTAGCACATAGAAAGAGTTCATTTAGCTCATATATTATACAGATAGAAGAACTGAGTTAAATTAGAGATTAAACAACATGACAAACATTTTTTTTTTCATTCTGTTCACTATCTCTGGAAATTCTCTGGCTCTGATCAGAGAGAAGGCTTTTAGTTTAGTGGAAAGACTAACAGGCTATGAATTTTGAGAATGGTTCATTTCCACCAATTATTAGCCTTGTGTTCTTGGGTAAGTCTCAACTTCTTTGAGATTAATGTGTCTTCATGGGATGGTTATGAAGACAAAATGCAATAATTTATATAAAATGTGGTTTATAAACCCCAAAACACTGCATAAATTTATTTTTTGCTGCAGCTTCTGTGGTTATTGTAACCATGCTGGGTCAAACTGCATTTTTTGATCCCAAACATATCAACATTTCTGTTGTTTAAATGAGCAATAGGCAGAGAGGGAGGAGACTTGGGGACAGGGTGGTTAGCAAGAGGAAGTAGGAGATCACTGAATACTGAAAAAGATAAGTTATAATTAAGGATTTTAGACACAAATATATAAGTTGCAAATGTATGATAAAGATTCTAGACATAGTTTCCTCTAAGAGGTTTTCACTCCCTTTTCCACCCTCCCCCATGGCCCTGAACATGGCAAAATAAAAATTAGGCAAACAAAAACCCAGCATCTTCTTTCTTTTTCTTGTAAAAGATCCTTTGGGTTTAATTTCAAATATGAGAAATCTAAAAATTCTTAGTTTATTCGGCTCTTACTGTATTAAGTTCTCAGATGCACAGAGCTGTGGTTCCAAGATGACTGCTTCTATTTATAGTTGTTTACTTAGATGAATTTAAAATGTTTAAAAAATGTTTGCTTAAGGAAGTCAAGGGCATACATTTGTGAACCTCCCTAGAACCTTATGTTTCTAAAAGTTATTTATCAATTTGAAAATGTCTGGAAATACATATAAAATGCTTTTTTTTACGCCAATTAAAAGATGCTTGATCTTTGCAAGGACAACTGCTGATGAAAAAAAGATTGCAAATGACATTTTGGTTTACATAACAAATAAAATTTTGCATCCAATTTCAGACCCACAAGAATAGATTTATAATTAATCCTCTATAAATTTGCTAACTATGCAAAACACAATCTCAATGTAGAGGATTAAGAATACTAAGAATAATATATTGCAAAGACATTAGAAATTGGAAAAAGTAAAGATGAAAATTAGTTGTAAAATGACAAAAAATTTTGAATAGCAAATAATTTATGCAAAATATGTTACGAAATCTGGGATGCTGAATAGTTGATATAAGTACTGAGACATGTAGTTTCATTTAAATTAGTCTTCCAATTTTTTTTACGACTGTATTTTCAAGAAAAATTTGCTGTACATTTTTAAAGTTTATTCCTCTTTAAGTTGCTCTTAAATTTGCCATGATAAATCTGCATAAAACTAGACTTTTGTAGGTATAATTTCTTTGGAATAAATAAGAAATTAAAAACTTGACATTGGTCTTAACAAATTCTTTTCTTCATTGTTTTTGATTGTGTTTGACCCCTGTTGGATTGACATAAAATGACAACATAAAAAGGCATCTCTCCTAGTGCAATTCAATTGAAACTTGTAGTTTTATAATAAAAAACACACAAAAGAATGTGTGGATACCATAGATAAAATAACATTTTCAAACAATAACCTGTGTCAAGCAAACAACAGAAACAAGTTGATTATTTCAGCCTCTGAAAAGTTAGGTTTTCATAATTTCACTTAAATTAACTTTATAATACAAATTACATAATCACTATATGATCTGGGGTGGCTTCAAATTACTCTGGGTTATTTTTCAGATAATTTAGAAGCAAATCTCATTATGGATGGCAATATAAACAATTTAGAACATATTAAAAGATATTCACAGTTTACTTGTGTTATAAAGTTCTCCACCATGGCTCATATCTATACTGAATGAGCTATCAATGTTTAGAGTTCTTCTCCAGGAGAGAATTGATGTAGCACACAAAGTGAAAATTTTCACAAAGTTCCTTTGAGATGTTCCCAAAATATAGCCTTGCAGTTCTAAATGAAAAGTTGTCTTAAAAACCAGGCACATTTTGCACTAACTGATGGTTATTTTTAGGTAAACCACTTTGGGTTAATTAGGAGAAAATTTGCTACTGTACAATTATTATGCTCTATCCTTCCCACCTTGGCCTGAAAATAATGAGATGTAACAAGTTTTTCTTTGTCACTGGCAGCTGCACCTTTTAAGTGTATCAAAGTCTGTTGCTGTGGTTACAGCCTTTGTTTCCAGTGATGTTTTGTCCATGCTTCCCCCTACCGTTAACAATGGGTTACTCAAAATAATGAAATAATGAGTCAATTCATTCAGAAATATGTTGTTAAAATATCCCTCTTTGTCATTACATGTCACTGCTTAGAAACTAGGCTGTAATTCAAGGCAACAGTTAAGTCTGAGAAGAAGTGTTAAAAAAATCTTTGATTTTTTTTTTTTTCATTTATAAGAAAAACCTGCCTATGTAATTGAAGAACCTCTTACAAGTCTCAACAATTAAATCCTTTTTGGTTAATGTATTATTTCTGGAACAAGTAGATAAAATTCTACGCAGTAAGCATGATAAAAATCGTGCATGTTTCGCACAGCACAGAATTTTAGAGTAAAGGTTTCTGGGCACAAAAGCAGTAACAAAACAGTCCCTACAAAACTGAGTAACTCTGAATAACACAAGAAATAAATTTTTGTTAATTTAAAATCTTAGAAACTGAAATGTGTAAAGTTTGTAAAGTAAAATGTAATTAAATTATGGTACTGTACATATCAGTTGTTTCTATAATTGAAACTTTACAATATGAAAAATACATTAGCTCTGTACAGTTTTTACAGGTAGGTAGGATGAGTTTTGAAAAAAAAGATTCTTTTTCTGTTTTCAGGGTCATACTCTGTTTAAGTCAAAAAAATACTGCACAACTTAGCTAATTACAAAGTGTAGACTTGAAACAATTCATGTCTTCTTTATTTCATGAATAGATCTTGGACTTTTGTTTGACAGGGGATTTTTGTTTTGTTTTGTTTTGAGAGTCCACAATGAACAAATCTTCCTCATTTTTGTCCTTGAGGTTACAAAGTTTGGTGGCAACCCTTGGCTACCGCTTAGCTCAGTTAAGTCAGCTGCTGTTTATGGTCACTGATTTGGCCAGCTGTTGTGATTGTGCTCAGGTCCAGCTCAGTCTCTAGGTGTGTTTCCATCGTATCTTCCTGTGCATTCGTTTCAAAGGACTTATGAGAGAGAAGTTCATGATGCACCCCACAGTAACTTATTGTGGGCTGGTCGTATGCCAGAAAGGTTGACACATTCATTGATAAAGGTATCTGGGGAAAAAATGACATGAGAAAAGTCAGTTATAAAACGACAAACCACTTTGGGGGCAAGATTTGATGACTATGAAGTGCTAACCTGACTAACCTCTACGGTTGTATCTGTGGCTCAAGTGTCCCCACACTATCCTAACTGATGTCCCTCATTCTCATTCATACTAGTAAGGACAATACAACAGCTTTAAAGCCTGGGATGGACCTGCTCAATTCTTAATTCAAATTATCAGATAAATAGTCGCCTAAGTGATTCTGAAAATGCTGTAAGCTTTATTGACGAAGTCAGAAAATGCTTTTACTCACTAGGGTAAAATTGTGCTTTTAGAACTAAGAAAAGTATTATTTACTTATATCTGGTATTGGAATACACTAGAATGGTGGTTCTCAAACTTTATCATGCATAAAAATCACCTCCCCCTTCTTCACCTCCATCCCAAACTCCCCTGAATTTCTGATTCAGTAGGTGAGGGGGGGAGGGTAATGCCTAGAATTTGCATTTCTTACAATTTCCCCCTTTTGATGCTAGTGATGTTAATCTACATACAATACTTTGAGAACCATTGCAGGAAGAGAATTGTCTAGGCAAGTCATTCTGGATCTTCTTACTCAATAATTTATTGATATCTGTTTTACTATCAAAAGGTTTTGAAACATTAATGTCTGTAGTTTGGTCCATATATCTAAAATTTAGGCTTAGGGAACTCCTAGGGAGACTCTTTGGCTCCTATGAAGTTCAAAAAAGCAGCAAAGGATGATGTTAGTTTGAAGGAACCAGTGATAAAAATAAGGAAGGGACTCCCTTGCAAATTGTAGCTTAATGAAGAAAGCAATTAGAAAGATCTGTGAAAAAAGCAAGAGTAATCAATGTGAGCAGAAGGGAAATACACAGGTTGCACAGAAAGAGTAGTCTGAAATGTGATTTGATTATCAAAATCTAGAGATTATTTCCATTTTTTTCAGTGAAATAATAAAAATTTGTTCTAAAAAGTAGGCAGAGTTGAGGAAACTTCAGCCCCAATCTCTGTTTAATATCCCAATTACTAATTCATGTTGTTGAATGGCCTTGGATAAAAACTTCTACCATTCTTGCTTGGTGAATGTATCAAATATATTTCTGTTTGAGCATATTAGACTGAATTCCTTTCTGATCTCAGCTGAGATTAGAGCCTAAAGCTAAGAAAAATAGAATGTCTAGGTTTTGTTCTTTTGTTGACTCCTTATCCTTTTCTCCCTGGATAAGAACCCTCTTGGGCAGTTTTCTTTCCATCCCAGCCCTTCTATCCGTATTTATTTTTCCTTCAGTAAAAATTGGTTGAACAAGTATTTTCTTGTGTTCTTGAACAAAAGAATTCACTTCTTTTGAGATTATTGTTTATTTTTTAATATGGGCATTTCAGTGTATCAAATGTGTAGGGTTTAGTCCTTGGAGGCAGAAATGCAATCCCATTCATTAAATTAAATTCCTCAGTAACTCTTCCTATTTATGTGGACTTAAAAACAAAATTAAAGCATGCAGTTGTCTGATACATGAATAAAACACTTTAAACATACACTTTAAAAAATAGCCAAGAAAGATCATAAAGGAAATGATAGGATGCTTCCAAAAATGCTCATTTAATATAAGAATTCCTATTGTTACTGATGAACTATTCAGTTAAAATATATTATTATGCAAAAGTAATTGTACAGCATGAATAGATCTGAGTTATAGGAGAGAACGAAAATAGAACGAAAATAGAACTGTTTACATTAGCCTCTGGGAAATCAATGCTCTGTAATGTGTTATGGGTCATATATCTGTAGGATTTTATATAGTTGTTCTTATTTGTCATGGAAACTTCTGCTTCCTGGCTCACTTGGAATTAACTCTACTGTGAATAATTTGTAATTTCTATGGTGACTATTTATGAAAAACAGTAAACCATGACACATTTAGTGTGTGTGTGTGTGTGTGTGTGTGTGTGTGTGTGAATACAGACAATTTCTTGCTTGGTTTAAAATCTACAGGCTGCTGGTGTCCAGAGTGCAAGTCCTAATTTGTACTGTTATCAGTTAGGTCTCATTATTCACTTAAAAATCCCACATATTTTCTTTAGAGAGTTTCTTTTTTTTGGATATGTCTTAGTTTGAAATACATAACCCCACAGTTATACTTTTTCAATATCAAGTCATATTTTTCACATTTTAATATTTCTGAATTTGGAGTGGTACTTAAAATCAATGTGAATGTTCAACATGTATTTTCTTCTGTGCAACTATCAGTGATTCTTAGTTAATGACATCTTAATATCAAGAAAATAACTGGTAAGATGTACCAGTAAGAATTTAGCAGCTAACCATATCTGAATATAGCATCACAGTAAATTTTCCAAGCTTGACTTAAATGATTTTGAAAGTCTAAGAATTAGCATTGGATATATTCACATGTACATTTGTAGGACTACATACATATATTTATGCATATACATACACAGTATATAACCATATGCATAAATACACATATATATATAATATTGTGGTCAATACTTATGATTTCAAAATCATTTAACTCTGTGAAAAATACAAATTTTGATGATACATCAGTGTTGGACAACTATTTCATATTTGCTACTTATATAAGATATGCATATAGATATACTACATATAATAATAATATATTTATTTATTTAAAGAAGTGTTTTGACTTTTTTCAAAAAGCAGTTGCTAGTGACTTTATACTTGTTCATCTTGATGCCTCTGCTTTCAATTTCTGTACATAGCTGATTTCTAAGAGTAGCCTCGGGTTTTGCTACGGTATGTGCAATTTGATGTGTGTTTGGGGATTGGTTAATAATATTTGTTTCAGTCCTTCCAAACATGAGCTTTGGTAGTTTTACTTACAGTCAAAGTACCAAGATATGTCCTTGGTATTATTTGAGTAATATTAAGAAACAATGGAAAATATCTTCCCTACTGGCTTAGGTAGGGATTCCCATCTTGAAAATTTTATTATTAATTATTATTTTGGTTCCTAAGTATTGAGGCAGTTGATGAAATGGAAGTGTTATATGATGAGAGTAGTGTAAGCAATTATCAGCATTGCAGGTTGGTTTCCTAGGAGTGTCAAAGTTGGCTTAGATGTCACCTCAGGTCCTACCTTAATTTCTTTAGGATTTTTGTAGTGGTTTCTCTGTCTAGCTACCTGAGCAGCTGTGGCCATTTGTTCCATCTCTTGGTCAACAACTGCCTGGACATATCTGTAACATCTTCCTCATCATCACTATCATTCATTGAGCATGTACACTGTGCTGGGTACCATGCCACATGCTGGACTAGGACTAGGGTCATCTTATTTAAGTTTCTCAAAGGTTGCTTGAGGTAAATATAATTTTCCCCATTTTACAGTTGAGGAAACTAAGATAGTTTATGTAGTCTACAATCACTTACTTGGTGAATTGCAGAAGTAGTTGCCTGACTTCTTCATCACTACATTTTACTGCTTATTTATCACTTTATCTAACTAGCACTGTCCTTGGAGCCTAGAGAAGTGAACACAATGTAATGTGCCTGATAACTATTTAGACACCAGTTCTCAACATTTGAATCTTATTTTCAGTAGGGTGAACACAGATTTCCTGTGCTACACCATACATTTATGATACTGCTTTGCACACTGGGCCCTCAGAAAATAAGCAGTTTATCAGGGATTTATGTGTGTAAGTGGTGATGGCTCAAAATCAGAGCTGTCTGCTTCTTACAAAGCTCATATTGGTTAATTCAAAGTGTAAGGAGAAGGGTCTAATTTGGAGAACATTCTGGGCTAGGACAGGAACTTTACATATACTCTCAGATACAAATATGTGTAAGATATTTTAGGGAGACCTTTAGGGATTTTAAAGCTAAATTTCTGTGTTGACTTGGAAGTTGGTAGAAATTTTTCCAATTAAGTGATGTTAAACTTTTCTTTACACCAAAAAATGCGAAAGGTTAGGAACCTCAATCAATCTGTAGTTTGATTATTTTGTTTCCTATTAAATAATAGTTGCTTTATTTCTTTCTGTATGTAAACATGGTTATAGGTAGGTGCTGGGGGGACAGTAGGAAAGGGGAAGTGAGAAACAAACATGAATAAGACATTATTTCTACTCTTTGGCAAAATCATAGACTAGTAAGGAAAATAGATAAAATAATGCAAGAGAGTGAAGGAAGACAATGGATGGGGTGAGCTGGGATACAAGTTATTGTGTGTTATGTATAAGGACATATATATGTATATATATGTATATTCATATGTGTATGCATACTGTGCTCTGATTTGCTGATTCTACTAATTATATCGTTCATCCTTTGTGGGTGCATAACAAACCAGCCATCTTTCTTGTTTGGAAATAATGTTGTTATTTTCCAGATTTATTGGCAAGAGCCAATTTTGCTGAGAAGTGATTTACATTTACTTTTATAGACTCTCCCACAGAGATACTATATTTTACTTTGAAGCTGATTTATCTGTTTGAAGAGCAATCTATCTCTTGGAACTCTTTAGCATTCTAATGGTTAATTTGTGTAAGTACAACAGACTGTTGGATCATTAATTTTAATTATTTTGATTCTAGTAGTAATTTATTTTAAAAATTTTTCAGGAAGAAATTAATTAAGAGCCTGAACTTATGTTATGCTACCTTTAAACTTTAAAAAACCCTAACTTTTTAAATATTTTAAAATTATTACATGTAATCCAGACTTTGACATTAATTTTGGTATTTTGAAGAGCTAAGTTGCCAACTAAAGTAAGAATAGCTATCCTGAGATCAAAAGTATATGATAATAAGGCAAGGACTCAATATGATTTTGAAAATTTTCCAGTGTCTGGAACTTGAGAATAATGTGAAATAAAGCATTACATACAAGAGGGTAATAATTATTCTAGTGTCTTTTGTGTCAAAAATATAGTGAACTCCTGCAGAATGAAATTATAAAGTGAAAAAAAAAATCAAGTTTCACTTAAAAGGTCTTAGTTCTCCTTGCACCAAAATGCATTTGGAGTAAAAAGAAAACAAATTCTGAATTTTATGTGTGTCTTGCAAATTTGTAATTTTAGTAGTGTCCCCACTCCATCTAAGTAATGGAGAATCTTATAAAATTCAGGTCCCCTTATCTTTGCAATTTCTAAAAATATATCTTAAATATTTAAATGATGTTTCCACTTGTGAATGTATTTTGTCTTTACAAAACAATTTGTTTCTATTCCAGATTTGCAATGAGAAATAAATGGGAGCTGGCTACATATACATTGGTTTTCATAATTTCACATGCTAGTGTCTACAAAAGCAAATAGAAATATTCATTCATTAATTTATTCACTTCAACAAAGATTTGTTGAATGCCTTCTCTGGGCCTGGTGCTGTGTGTTAGATGCTGGAGGTAAACCAAGTGCTTGTCCTTAAAGCTTCTGGTTGGAATATAAACCATTCTAACATGTTTAGCAAGTGGAAGAGAGAGGAGTTCATATAGAAAGAGAGTTTCTCTTTTCCCCAACTGGCATTTCTGTCGTATTCATTCATTCTTGTTCTTGCTCTCTCTTCCTTGAATTATTAATGAACTGCCTCAATACTTTTATGGTATGTATATTTTGAAGGTCTGTCTTCTGTGGTCCTTATTTGTACATGTATTTTATTTTATGTTAGACCATAACCTTCTTGAGCATAAAATCTATGATCAATCACATTTCCCTACGGCTTATATCATTTCACATGGTGCCTTAAACATAGTAAGTACTAAATATGTATTCAATGAATCAATGAACACATGAATGTATGAAATAGTAGAGTAAAGGGTATTTAGTATAGCCTGGGAAGAAATTAAAAACCATCGCAGGATGACTGGGCTTTATGGGAACTACATGGCTAAGAAAATCTGCTACAGTCTAATGATGTTAAGACCAGGCTATTATGACTCTAGGATAGAAGTAGAGGGCTACAATGAATTTCCAAAAATACATACTAATGATGAGGCACATAGTGCTGTGTTACAATGTTTACAATCCTTGTTTACTTTTTATTTTATTTTAATTATTTAAACCTTTTATTATTAATTTTACTTTAAAACATTAATATATTATATTTTATTATGTGAAGTATTAGTTACATGTTTGAAATATATAAAAATTTTAAAAACAATATTAAAAATAAAATATTCTTAATTTGGTGATTTTCCTCCTAAAAATCGCAGAATGTTTTATCTGTGCTTTGTCCTTTAATACCTTCCACACCTGCATTTTTCAGACTCTAGTGCTCCCTGGAAACACAGCCCGTGATCTCCAAGAGTTTGGTTCACCTGCCAAATTAGCTCTCCCAGTCATGGACTCTGCTCAGGATCCTTCTGTGTTAACCTCTGTTTTATTTTTGTAGTGGCAGTAGAAAGTGATGTTTCTCTTTTACTGAGGCAAAGCAAAATGCCCCAAACTGTTTTCATTTACATGCAAATCTTTCTGCACAGTCCGATGCCTGCTAAATTGGCACAGTTGCCAGGTAAAGTGATGGGACCCAAATTGAGACTATGACTCAAAGGCCCCACTGATCTTGATGCTGTGTTTCCAAATCTGTTTCTTCATACTGTTGTGCAATGAGGTGCAGTTGCTAATCAGTTTTAAAACAATCTCCTTTTTTTTCTTTTTTCTTCCTCCCCTCCCCGGAAATTGTAGTTACAATAGTCCACTTAAGGATCATATAATGATGATACAGCAGTTGATATTTTTAATATAGATTTGTATAAATCTGTGAATGAGTGAAAATCATCAATTGCATTCAACACTTCAAAACAAACAACAAATTATAGTGTTTGGCACTGCTACAGACGTGTCTGGTGTAAGAACTCTTTGTATCTGTGACTGACAGGGCACTTCAGTCTCATGTTGGGGTACTGTATGGGATTTCTCTGAACATAGGCATTTATATTTGGTTTTCTGTCATGATTTCTGATATCCTACCTGCTTTCCAACTGGTTTTTTACTCCCTGCTAGCTTATTGGAGTTTTGACCTTCTTCATAAAATGGGCTGTCCATTTCTGACATACCTGATCTTGAGAACTTATCCTACATTGGCAGGATTTTGATATCCAGACTCTCTTTGGGGTTCTCATTTCTATTGAGGACCCAGAGAGCTGTACCTTAGGATTCCCTGAATCTTGTATTGGTCTTCCAAACAGGCTTTCAAATGATATGATTATCTACTGATTAGAAAAGAGTTTTTCTTCAACCTTATTTTTAAATTAGTTCAGGTGTTTTTGTTGAGATTATCTCCAAACTAAATGAGATAATATTCTATATCAGTTGCATAAAAATCTTACACTTCAGGATTTAGTTCACATAATACTTCCTATATGAAAACCCATCAGATAATTTGATTCTGTAGTGATGAGCTCCCGCTATGAATTTCTTCAGAATTTCAATGTATATAAGTATCAACATGTACCATTTCTTCCATCCATCCATCTATCCATACAACCATCATTTAGTATTCTTGGGATACTGAATGAACAAAATCAATTCCTTTGAACAAGCCAGCAGTTATACAATACTGTTTTTCCTAGGTGGGTGGAAGTGTGTGTAAGTTATGGAAATCGAGAGAAAGCCTCTGAGCCTTTATATAGGTAACATCATGTTTGAGCTGGCCAGCTTGGTCTTATTTATAATATTGCTGTTATTTCATTTATGTTAACATGATCTATATAGACTATAAATTTTATAGAGAATAAAGATTTTTTAGAGTTTTACAGGCTTGTGTATTAGTAAAATTTTGAAAATTCTTGTTAGTAGAAAGACTGGCAGTGAACAGAACTACTCACAAAGTTTACATTTATATACTTATGTTTGTAATGAAGATACAAGATCTTCAGATAAAGTTGAGCTAATAGATATAGTTAATCTAATTCATTACAAGTAGTTCATTAATATAATTTAATAATTATCAATATATTAATGATTAATTTATGGTTTCAAATTTTATATGACACAAAGATTACAAAATTTAATAAGTATTTCCTTATAATACAGCTTTTATTCTAATACAGTAAAATAACTCTTGTTGACATTTAAATAGATTAACTTCTAACTTGTGTTAGCACATACAGATTGTATAAGGGGTGACTATCATTAGAGTGATTGGAATTAATGTTAGGAGTAGGGAGTATCTAGCTCTGGCCAGTGTTTTACCTATATGGTCTCACTTAATTTTAGTCTCTTTCTGTCTGTCTGTCTGTCTGTCTGTCTCTCTCTCTCTCTCAGTTTCATCTAGCACTTACAAACTGTAATTTTCTGGGTTCATTTTCTCTTACCTTACTTCATAGGCTGTAGTATGTCTGTCTTAACTTCTTAATAATATGGGACAGCTAAATGATTGTATCTTTGATGAGGGTTATGTGATCAGCTACATATATACACAGATAATCTTTTTCAACTATGGCTTTGATCAAACTAATTAAAAATAAAGTACGTAAAGGAAAAATGTGAAGTGTTATGTCTTAATGGTCCACCTTATTTCATTACCAATATTGTGATTTGGTTTTAGCTGTAGGTTCAAAGTAGATATCAAATGCAGTTTAAAAATCAAAGTATTTTAGCCCATATTTAGACTTTAAAACTCAAGCCTGAGGTTGCATAACAATCTTCATTATCATCAGAGTACCTTAGTCAGAGAGTATGTTACAGTTCCTTTTAATGTGGCTGGATATTCAGTAATACACAAGGCACAACTATAAAATAATACAAGGGAATTTTACGTTTTTATTATTGTTTCCTAATTGTTAGGTCCTACAATTATACTGCTAACCAATGACCAGAATGATATGAGATAAGTGATGAAGGAAAGGATGAACCTTAATTTACAGACATATACTCCAGATAGAATTTCTACGGGGTACAGTCTTCCTTGTGAAAAGTTAACTTTATACCATTATGGATAGTATGAAAAATTCATAATTTTTCATTCTATTATTTAAGTACCTATTATCAAAATATCAAGATTAAAAAGGAAAAACTGATACAAATCTTTAAAAAACACACAATTAAGGAAATCTAATATAAGGGATAGGACATCTAAACTAATCTAAGGTGCAAAATGTTTCTTATAATTTTCTCATGGCTACTAAAGAAGTTCTCACCTGAATGAACCTCTGAATAGAGTTATAAAAAATTTTTAAATTAATATACTCTTAATATCTGATTTTGGCCCCTCAGATTTAGTTTTAAATTTTATAAATGGAATTCTGATATTACATGAGATAATATAGGCATATTATATATAGTCACAGTATATTATATATTATGTATAATTTATAATATATAATAAGTATACTTATATATATAAGCATATTTTCTGTATATGAACATAATATATGTTTGTGTATAAATACATACACACACAACTTGGAAATGGTTAGTGACTTTTTCCCAATAAGAACATGTTTGGTATTTTCTTCCTATTACCCTTTCTCACTAGTAAGTATTTGTGGAATTCTCACTTCAGGCATACAATTGTGCCAAACGTTTGAGGATAATTCAAGGCACGACACATCTGAGGATAGATTGTCTACTATCACTGAGTTTCTATCCTCATTTAGAATATATGAATGTCAAGCTAAAAAACTGGTAAACTGGAGACTAGTTATAAGTATAAATACTAAGAGAGAAGGCTTTCAGTGTGTGATATTTTGTGCTTATTTGTAAGGAAACACTATAGCCTGTGATTTCACCCTCTTTCTGAGAAATTTTGTCAAAACAAGGCATCTCTTTTTTGAACAGGTGTTGACTTCGGAAAATGATTATTATCAACTGAATTTATTGTGTCTTTGTCTCATCCTAATAAAGAACCGAATAGATTTTTCTTACCTTTTATTTTTTTTTTCTTTTCTCATATGCTTTTTTTGGCTTAAGCTTACATTTTCATAAAATATAGTTTTTGTAAGTAAATCAGATTCTTAAAAGTATATAATGGGAATAATCCCAAATACCTATGGGAAGAACGAATGTATTTTGAATGGCTTATTTTCAATGATTTTATATTTTTTTGTTATAGGACATGAAACTGGGACACATACCAGTGACAGTGTAGGGACAAAGCTATATAGTTTCTTAGTACTAGGTTCTTATTGTTGAACTGTAATCACAAGTGACTGAATAATGCAGGTTTTCTTAGTCTTTTTGAAGAATTTAAAAATACAAATTAAGAATGAAAAAATTCTAGAAAATAAGAACAGTTCATGTATAATTCAAATGTAGTTAAAATTCCAAGAACATTGTTGAAATTTTGTACTGAGTAGACAATGAAAAGTAACACCATGAGATAGGGTCATTCTGTTTTAGGAATGGTGTTGGCAGGAAAAAGAAAACTACACTATGTAGCAATTTTTAGCATTAAACAACATTTCCTAGATAGCCACACGAAAGAACATTGACAAATTTATTGGATCTGTTGGCTGACAATTTTTCTAATTGTACCTCACAGTGTGTTCAGTTAGAGGGCAACTATGTGACTTATATTTGTGTCATGGTGCTGGAGCTACATCTTAGGCCCTTTCTTTTTACTTGAGGACATTGGCAACGTGTGTGTGTGTGTGTGTGTGTGTGTGTGTGTGTGTTTTAAGTATATTTATTTATTTTTGAGAGACAGAGAGTACAAATGGGAGAGGTAAAGAAAGAGAGGATGAGAGAGAGAATCCCAAGCAGGGCCTGCACTGTCAGCCCACAGCCTGATGCTGGGCTCAGACTCACCAACTGTGAGATCATGACCTGAGCTGAAATCAGAAAGTTGGAGGTTTAATGGACTGAGCCACCAGGTGCCCCAACAACATGGTTTTGAAGAAAGGAAGACTCTTTCTCTAATAAATTAGATAGCTCCTGTGGGTATTTGAAAGGATTCAAAGTTTAAGAATTTTAATAATGCAGAAGTCTTTATACCAGTATGCTTAGTGGTCCCCTGATCACACTTGCCCTTCCTGATCCAAGGGGCACAGCTGCTTTATGGTCAGAACACACAGGTGGCTTCTCTCAGAATGCATGACTACCACAGAAATGCCTGCCTGGTTCAGCATTCAAGTTACACTCTGCTCATAAGAATTTAATTAATATAGGTTGACAGTTTCTGGTCACCAAAATCTGGTTAGTGTCTTGACTCATAATACTGTGGTCAATTCCCTGGACTACCCAGGTTGGAGGTGCTTTTATTAGTTCTAGAGCTTGACATCTGATCTTTAAGATCTCTTTTAGTGCTCACATTTTGAAATTTTCTTCTCTGTGCTGATACAGAATAGATACTTTATCTTTAAAAAAAAAGCATGTACTTGGGGGAGAAAAGGCCCTTCCTTTTCTATATTCCCACCTCATTCCTTCAGAGATTTCTTCTCCTGTGGACCAGCTGAGCAATTCATAGATTCAGTGAGTCCCTAAGAGCCCCATAGAGTAATTGAGAATTTGGGAGGAAGGAAAATGATTCTCAACTTCATGGTGTAGGAAATGCATTTCTAGAGACTGGGGCCTTGAGTATAGCCCTTTCCAAATCTGCTTGGGGGTTTAGGGTTTTCAACTTATGCCACGAGCGATATTGATTAAGCATTTTCTGCCTTGCCCATTAGCTCTCCCTTCTGCTCAGTGCTGTAGTGAAATCACAATTTGTGCCATGGAAATCACTGAGGCAATAAATCCAGCACTTATGACTTCAATGTATTATTGAGAAGAGAGCACAGATGGACTATAAGGGAGCAAGCAGTTGTTCAAACCAACTAATATCTTTGATAATTAATAAATGTAACAGGGGAAATGAACAGCAAATGAAGGAGTAACTGATCTAATTTTTAACTAAAACACAGCATAAAAAATTCTTTTATTTGCAATTTCTAAAAATTCTCTCCATAGCTTTGAAAGACAATCTTTTCGTCCTGAGACCACTGAGTGCAATCTCAATGACCTTGTAATGCAAAGAGAATGAACATATTCTATGTCTGTTGTCTGTAATCACTTTGGGTCCAGCTTAAATTTCTACCCAATGTAGTATGAGTATCCCTGTTTATTGAACACCAGCTAGATTTCGGGACCTGTACTAGGTACTGGTAATTTAAAGATAACTGAAGAATGGTTCCTGTTTTCAAGGAGCTTCTGGTTTCTAAGAGGGATCCATGCATGTAAATATAAACAGTGAGTAAGCTCAGCCTTAATGGGGTTATGCAGTGGCCTCAGAGGAAAG
This sequence comes from Neofelis nebulosa, assembly GCF_028018385.1. Lineage (NCBI taxonomy): Eukaryota > Metazoa > Chordata > Mammalia > Carnivora > Felidae > Neofelis > Neofelis nebulosa. The sequence goes on along the minus strand of NC_080794.1, from coordinate 32,903,750 downwards.
CATGATACACTCTGCTAGGCTGGAGTCAGGAAACTCTTCATAAAGAGAACTCCTAAGCTAAGCCTTGAAGGAAGAATAAGAAACTCCCTAGGGGAAAAACAGACCATCCTAGGTAGAAGCACAGAGGCATGAGACAGATGACAGGATGGCTGGTCCAGGGGGCTGGAACGACTTAAATGGCAGGAGCAAGTATTGGATACGGAGGAGCAGCAACAGGTATCCATATGGTTTATGAGAAAACAGCAAAATGATAGGTGAGAGGTGATGAGGGCCTGAGGTCAGGTGTAAGTACTAACAGTGCAGATGGAAAGAGAAGGGTCAGTCTCCATCACTTACCAGGTGGGTGACCTTGGGCGAGTTCATTAACCGCTCTGAGCCACAATATTGGTGTTGGTTAAATGAAGGTAATAATCCCTACCTTACAGTGTTGTTATTAGCACTGGAGATAATATATGTGTGATTCCTGGAATAGTAAGTTCTCAGCAAGTGAGAGGGATGATTATAATATTATTCCCGATTGACTGAAACACTCCATCGTGTCCTGTGTTCTTTTTCTACATAGCTCTGCTTGTCACTTTCATATCATTGTTCAATATATAGCTGAAACGAGCTCAGAGAATTAAGCATTTTTTAAATGCTTCTGCCAACACTCATTTTTCCAGTAATTATTAGTGTTGCCACATTAATCTATATTTGAGATGCAATCAAGTTGAAGTGCTCAAAAATTTATTAGCTTCGTCTATTTGAAGGAAGGAGAAAGAAACATTTGGACATTATTAGAATGGTTGGCTTATTAGTGAAAAGTATTCATAGTTCAAATATCAAATATCAACTAAATTGAAAGGACTGAGAATTGTAATTCTAGAATAGGAATCTGATTTACTGTTTAACTTTGGACATGTAATTTCACCTTTTCTCTGCATATCTATAAAATGAGGAAGATAATGACTCCTGATTAAATACTGGTTGAAAGGCTTAAGCATAATAAAGACAACAAAAATAACTTTCCTCTCTGAGGAGAAAAAAATTGTGTCAGCAAATCTGTTGATTTGTTGGGACTTAACAATAAAACACTCTAGATGGGAATTATATCCAGAGTCCAGGTTTTTTCATTAGCATCAGATTCTCCAAATGTATTCCTGACTTCCAAAATTTTGTTCCATACCTCAGTAGTTTTGTTTTAAATGATAAACAGCAAAATCTCTGTGAAAGGTAGACATTAACTTGCTGGCGTTTCTCTTCCCACCCCCATATAGATGCTGTAAAATAAGTGGAAAAATACAATTTCAAAACCTAATCCAGCAGAAAATGTCTCTAACCTGCAAAACAATCTACTTGTTTATGTAACATGGATGACTTCTTTTTCTTGAAAGAAAGTGTCTCTTTATAAAGACATGCAAGCATTTGGGGTTATCACTCATCCTGGTTTCCCCTTGCTCCCTTTTTCTTGCCTCTCTGGATCCTACCAGGAGCCAGGTTAAATTCTAACAATTATAGGAAGCCTTTAGAAAAAAACAAAACCAAAAAACTTCTATAAACATGCTTCTCTGCGCTGTAGCAGTTTGTTATTTTACTCCTTCCTCAGTACTTCATGAAAGCTGCTATGTTAGTGACTATCTTATGATGAATTTTGCCTTATCTTCCCAATTATATCATAGATGCTTGAGAGCAACTACTTTGCCTTTCCATTGTCTTTCCTAGTCCAGAGGAGATATTTGTAGATTTATTGGCTTCTTTGGGGCTTTCCAAACCCAGATATACAAGTTTTACCTGATATTGCACATCTCTCAGATCTTAGATTTAGGTCCTGCTCTGTTCCTGCATTCCTTTTGTGTCTGTGGCAGAAAGTTGGCAGCAAGCTGGGCCATGGACATTCATATCTGTGTTTATGGTGGTTTCTTTAATCCCTAGGACACTTCCCTTGGGTTTATAAAGCAGACTTTCTTATGCACAGCATGTGCTTATAAATCAATCTCAAAAATATCCCAACACAAAAAATATGGCCAGCAGAGCATGAGGGAAACCAAACTGGGAATGCAAATCTTGTCTCTAAAACTTATAAATATGGATTATGCCTTGTCCTCCCAAATATTGTGAATTATTGGTGACTTTAAATTCATGTGTAGGTTCTAGTTGAAGTGGATTAAGAGTGTCTTAGAAATTGTATTCCAATTTAAGAAAACTCTTAATGGGAGCCAAATTATACCAAAATTTTAAGTCACATAATCAAATGAAGTGCTTACTGCAGTGTGTTGACATTTTCTGTCTCTCTCTGCTTTTGCATTCTCATAATTATATTTGGCCTGCTATACTCACTGTGAATTTTGAGGATTCTGATATTAAGATGACATCAGAAAAAAATTGTAAACCATAATAATTGCCTTGATTCTGTTTTCCTAGGTTATTTAGAGGGAGTAACATTTTATTGCTCTCTCAATCGCTTCCCTGCTGATTTCCTTCTTCACCTTCTTAGAGACACAAATGCACACAACACACACACACACAAACACACACATGCACAAACACAATCATGCTATAAAACAGTCATATGTTAGGGATTTCTACATTGTACATTGATTTGTTAGTAGGCCTTGTAGCTGTATGGTCTTAGAAGTAGATAGAAGTCTCTTTAGAACTTGGAATTGCACTGGGGAAAAGTCACTCTTCAGGCCCATTTTAGGGTGTTTACTGAGCTTAGCAAAATGTCTGAAAATAGTATTCTTTAAATGGGGGGATTCCAGGATACCTTTGTATGTGGTGGTTCCTGTGAGGGAATGCCCTTAAACTGAAGTTTGGATAACTTGGATTTACTTGGTCAAAGTGTGATCCTGACCTAGGACCTAGTATATATGTCCTACTAGTTCACTATTATCCAAGCTAATACATAAGTTTGAAATGGGACTTTCTAAGCTCTTGCTGTGTTTTATATTTTAAATCACTCCTGCTCTCATTCTTCTTTCTTTTCCCATTCCACCCTTTCTTTTTTCTTTATTAATTGCTTCATCCATTCGATAAATGATCATTGAACATGCATTATGTGTCAGCTGCTATCCGAGGTGCTAGTGTGATGAGTAAACAAAAATAGATATTATAGTAAGGGGATACACATTAAACACATAATCACAAAAAGATATAAATTTTGATGTTGGTTATGGAGGATAAGTACAGGGAACTAGTCTTGCAGGGAGATACATCATGGAAGGTTTCCCTAAAAATGTTTCATGAGAATTGAGGTGAGTGAATAGATGAGTGAAGGTGGGAGGAAGCATGCGTCAAGCCGAACTAACATGGCAAAAGATCAGAGACAGCCATGTGAAGGAGAGACCAGAACAGTGGAACTAGAAACTACAGCATGGGACTGGAGGTGTAGGCAGAGGCTAGTTTGAGATGGGACCAATTTTAGGTTTGTTTGTTTGTTCATCAGGTTTAGATGTTATAAACCAATTGGAAGCCATTGAAGGATTTTAAGCAGGAAAGTGACATGAATTGCTTCATAGTTACAAAAAGAGCATTCTGAAGAGGAGAGAGAATTAGAGGCAAGAGTGGATGTGTGCAAACGCTGTTAGGAGGCTACTGGAGGATCCATTAGAGAAGTCAGAAGACACTGTGGATGGGGGTGATAGCCATGAGGTGGAGGGAATTCCATAAATGTCAGGAACATTTAGTAGAGGGACAGAATCTGGTGAAGGGATTAGAAATGGGGCTGAGTAAGAAAGTCTCAAAGATATTTGGGTTTCTGGATGCACAAATGCCCTGATTTGGAGAGCATTCACTGGAACAGCATTCACTACAAGGGAATGGGTTCACAGTTGCTTTGTGAGTTTGGTGTTAGATATGATAAAAATGTAGAGATTTTGACATAGCCTCATGGAGATGTTGGAGAGGGACTTTGTTCAACTCTGGGTCTCAGAAGAGAGGTCTGGGCCAGAATAATCAGCATGACAATCAGAGACCATATCAACTGGTTTTGCTTGTTTGTTTTAGTAGGGTATGTTTCTAAAGCTAAATTGAACATTTCTTTTTAAATGTTTTCCTTGTTTATGTTGTAGTATTGTTATTTACTCCCTTACCAAAATTTACAATTCAATATTATTATTGTTAATGGTTGTTTTTTAACTATAGTCACCATATTGAACATTAGGTCCAGTACTATTTTAATGCTTTATTTATTTTTTAAATGTAATGTGATTAGGAAACATGATGTTTGAATTAAATTTTTTGAGAAACACCCTTAGATTTTGAAAATCAGATTCCTTTATACCCTCAAATGAATCTGACTTACTTTAAAGGATAAGAGCTTTGCATTCTAATGGAATCCTAGAAATCAGTTTTTGGAGATAAAGTTGTATGTTGGTCCCCTTATGTGTTGGCTCTGTAATTGTGGATTGTGATGCATGTGTACTTTTCTCATCTCCCTATCACTAACCAGCAAAGGGACTTAAGCAAGTCACCAACCTTGCTGGGACCTCATTACTTATCTGTTGAAGAGAGGATTGTATTAACATGATCCCCAAGATTCATTTTGGCCTTAAGAATCTATGAAGACAGCATTACTCTTCAGAAAATAGGATTAAGGATGGGGAGAGATACTGGAAAAGGTTTAGATCCCTGGAAGAACTGAATCTTCTGAAATTATTCAGGATCTAGTAAAGGGGAGTTTATACTTAAAAAAGAAATCTTTCTACACATGCTGAAAGACAGTTAAATCGCTGCTAAAAATGTGAAATGGAGGTGATCAACATTTCCAAAGGCAGTTAAGTAGTGCTACATTTTACTGGTAAATTCTATCATTCTTAAAAAAAATGAAATAGAGTTTCTATAAAAATGGAGAAAAGGGAAATTGCATGTGAGGTGTAAAATACCATCTGTGCTTCTGGATCTATTCCATGTTTCACACCTCAGTGAAGGAAATTATTGATTGAAAGCTCAGATTTTGCTGGCTACATGTAAAAGCTTCCTGTATTGCTTACCATGCATTTTAAAAATAGGTGGCTTTGAATTTGTCAGTTAATTTTAGCCGCATTTTCCCAGGCCTCCCAACTGAGGAAGCATGCTTTTAGTAAACCTAGAATTCAATTAATATCCAACTCAATTAATAGTAATGAGCACTTACAGCGTGCCAGGCAACATGTCAGGCACTTTGCATTAGCCTCAAACTTTGAATGTTTATAACAGCTTTTCCTTTGCCTCCACGTGGCAGTGTGGGTCCACCTAATTTCCTGGACTGGAGAGCTTCATCTGTATCTTTGACAAATATTAAACATTAGCAGAACAGCAGGTTTGCAGTCTCATAAAGTTTCAGGAGTTTGTCTTAAGTATCTCCAATCTACTTATCTTGTCTCTTTCCCACTTTAATAATGGCAGACGTCACATTTGTGCTCAGGCCCAAGTCAACTCTGCTCTCATTTACTTCTAACCATGAATTTGAGTAAAATTGATGCCTCTCTCAGGGTTATTTTTTTCCTAATCTTATTGCTAATTATGGGATGAAATACTTGTTCCTGTTAATAGAGTTTTAAATGTAGACCACTACTATTTATACTTCTAGGTAAGGGGGGATTTGGGATTTGATGTTTTATTTTTTCAGATTTAGATTTTTGGCCATTATGTTCGATGTTAAACTTACTCAATTAAAAATATATTAAATGGCATTTATTTGCAGAGAAATTCTTAGAAGCAACACAGAACACCCAAATTGTATCCTTCTTCTTTAAGCCACAGTCACTGGAAATGTATCTTTGAATTTTTCAGGTGCCAACAGCTTTGGGAAAACAAACATATTAATAGAAGCTCAAAGTAGACAACTCAGGTGCCACACACATCCCTAAGTACTTAAAGAGAGGGGATCAGTTACATAGGTGTTTGCTTAATATGTTAAGAGGGAGATAGAGAGTCACATATTTTTAGAATTAAATCTGCCTTGTTAGAATACTGACCATTTTAGCGGTAGTTTGATTCTTAAATGTGTAAGATCTATATATAGTAAGAAATATATATAATATGTAGTATATGTACATCGATATAATATATATACATATATAGAATATGTATATATTCTATATATATAATGAAATCCTTTAACTCTTCTATAAAACCTTAGTAATATTAAGAGTTTGTGTTCTATATACACATCTTTGGCTTCTGTAAGAGAGAATTTATAAACATTTCTCTTTGGGTAATAGAATTGTCTGTTTTTAGAAGATCATTCACTAGCTAAATTTTTATGATAAGATTTAGAAGTATTTACTTGAAATTGTTTTGATAATCCAGTAGATCTGGGTATAACTGTGTAAAATAAATATCTGTATCTGAACCAAGAAAATCTCTATAATTAATTACATTTTAGACATTAGGCATTGAGTTATGAGAATCTGTGATTCTTGAGTTATAAGAATCTGTGACAAAAGGCTCTACTTTTTGCTAAGTATTTTTATGAGCTTTTATTCATTTTGCAAGCTTTCATCTCAGTCTTCGTAACTCTATTTTGTATTTTTTTGTCTTTGATTATGTGATTTTTTTTGCTCTTTTGTTCACATGACTTTAAAAACAGCTCATCAGTTACCTTCTTCTGTAACTATATTAATCTTTATACGATTTTCCATCTCTTCTCCTTCACTGAGCTTTATGACAGCAGTTAGTATATTTTTTCATATTTGCATATTAATAGGGATATTGACAAACTGAAGTGTTTCCTAAAGATGATGACCAGGATGGCAAACAATTTAAATATGAAAAAAATTGCAATTTCTTGGTATTTATACTGGGGGAAAAAGATATAAGGGAGATGATTCTTCAAATAGATGAAGAAATATAAGAGGATAAAATATATCTATGTTTTCCCAGATTTCAAAATTGAGAGAATGAATGGAAAATGCAGGAGAGTCAGTTTTGTTCCAGTATAAAGAGTTTTAAAAAACAATTAGAGCTATTAAAATGTAATTGCTTTTTGATTTCCAGGTTGGTTATAGCAAGCCAATTTTTCTTTTGCAATACCTAGAACACGCCAAATAAATTATACTTCCTAGAGCTGTGGAAACAACAAAGACTAAGTGAACTAAAATTTCAGGGAGGGGAACCATTCTAAGGCATGCTGCTGATAGTCATTTCTTTCCCTGAAGGCATGTATAATTGTTAGTATAGTCTGAGTATTAGACTTGGCCTAAGTAGGAGGTTTTTTCTGGGAGTAAGGAAAGCCAAGCCAGGCAAACTATTAGTGATTGTTCAAGGCTTGGATGACAAATGTTGATCATTTCATAGTGTATACAAATATCAAATTGTTATGTTGTACACATGAAACTAATACAATGTTATATGTCAATTACATTTTAGTTAAAAAAAACATGCATGTTTAATTCCTCAGGTGTAAATACTAACAGAATAGTTAAAGGAAGTATAACATATTAGTATAAATAAAAGGAATGATAAAAAAAATATTTGGCTAATACAAAGAAGATAAGCTATGATAAAAAAAGAATATAGTATATAGGACAATATTAGGAAATAGAGAAAAACATAAGAGCAAATCTTAAAATCCTGAAATAGGCAAGGGTTTTTGAAAATAGAACACAAAAGCACTAACCCTAAAATTAAAAATATATAGAGAGAGTGGTTTATATTAAAACTAAGAATGGTTGTTCATAACAGTACACCATAAGAGAATGAGAAGACATTCACAGATGGGAGAAGATACTCTAAATACGTGTATCTGACAAATGACTCCTATCTAGATTATAAAGAACCCTACATATAAAAAGAGAAAGTTAAACAGTTCAATGGAAAAATGGATAAAAGTCTTGAATAGATACTTCATATAAGAGTACAGTTGGTCCTTGCACCATGCTCCCTCCTACCCACCCAACTCTGCACAGTCAAAACTATGGGTATAACTTTTGATTCCCCTAAAACTTAACTACTAATAGCCCACTGTTGACCAGAAGTCTTACCAATAACATAAACAGTCATACAATAATGTGTGAAATATTGTACAGTTATGATAATGATTATCAGCCACATATAACAATAAGAATGATTCTCATAATGTTGAGTGAAAGAAGTGGGACACCACAAAGTAAATACTGAATGTTTCTATTTATACACAGTTCAAAAACAAGTAGAACTAATCTATGTATGTGAGAGTCAAAATAATGATTACTCTTTGGTGGGTTCTGTATTGCTTGTTGTATCTGTTTCTTAGTGTAGATATTGCTTACGTGGGTGTAATTGACATATCCATCATAACTATCCATTGAGTTAATAAGCTTCCTATTCAAGGAAAAGAAATATTCAACAAAAGAAGTTAGACAGTTACTGGTAAGGGAAGCTTTGGAATGGGTTCTGCATTGGGCTAAAAGGAAATGCAACAGATGTTTTTCCAAAAATTAAAAAAAAAATTTAATGTTTATTTATTTTTGAGAAAGACAGAGCATGAGTGGGGGAGGGGCAGAGAGAGAGGGAAACACAGTCTGAAGCAGGCTTCAGACTGAGCTGTCAGCACAGAGCATGACGCGGGGCTCAAACCCATGAACGGTAAGATCATGACCTGAGCTGAAGTCAGACACTTAACTGACTGAGCCACCCAGGCGCCCATCAAAAATTTTAAATTCTGAAATTCTGAAAATTTTTTAAAGGGTATACTTTGAACAGCCATCACCATATTTCTCTTCTTTCCTTACTAATCAAGTTTGATACCATAGCCTACTTATACTGTTCCCAGTTTACCTCTCACTCTTTCTTCAACTCCTACCATTTCTCAATTTTTGACCTCTCAATTACCAAATCCAGTGAATTCTTTACTCTTTTTTTTGACATATTTAGGTAATTTGCTGCTAAAAATTCATTTTCTTTAAAATTCTTTTACCTTAACTTTCCTAGTATCACTTTCTTATTTAATTAATTAATTAATTTATTTATTTATTTATGAAATTCAAGTTAGTTAACATATACTGTAATTATGATTTCAGGAATAGAATTTAGTAATTCATCACTTACATATAACCACTTTATTTTTGTTTTCCTGTTCTCTTCTTTTTTTCTCTGCTCATCCTTGAAATATTAGGACTGTCCAAAGTTTTATTCTTAGTCTGCTTCTCAATTTGTAAAATTCTTTGTATGATTTCAACCACTCCTAAGGCCTAAGTTACTATTCACCTATTACTGCCTTCTAAATCCATGTTTATAACCTCAGATCTCTACAAGGTTCCAGACTTGCATATTCAACTCCTTAATAAATCTACCTATTGTCCCCAACTTTACATATGCAAGACTGAATTCTTATCTTTTCCCCAAACTGGGTTCGTTTTCATTATTCCCTCTATCTGGAGATAGTATCATCATCTCTATCTGTTTTATGCAGACTGGAGCTATTATGGATTCTCCTATTTGCTCTTTCCCTCATCTGGAGTCCTGTCAATTACCAGGTCCAACCAATTATTCCTTTTTTAAATTGTGGTAAGAACACTTAAAGAAATCTACCCTCAATGAATTTTTAAGTGCATAATATAGTATTGTTAATTATAGACATGATGTTGTATAGCAGCAGATCTTTAGAATTTTTTTTTTTTTTTTACATTTTTTATTTATTTTTGGGACAGAGAGAGACAGAGCATGAACGGGGGAGGGGCAGAGAGAGAGGAAGACACAGAATCGGAAACAGGCTCCAGGCTCCGAGCCATCAGCCCAGAGCCCGACGCGGGGCTCGAACTCACGGACCGCGAGATCGTGACCTGGCTGAAGTCGGACGCTTAACCGACTGCGCCACCCAGGCGCCCCAGATCTTTAGAATTTAATCGTCTTGCATAACTGAAACGTTATACCAATCAAATAGCAGCTCCCTATTTCATTTCCCCCAAGTTTTCCTTCTTAATGCTACATATTCTTCCCCTCTTCTCTAACCCATTTCACTGCTTCAGTTTATTTTATTTTGTCCCTCATAATTTCTTTAGTCTCCCAACAAGATCTGTTTTATGATTTCCTACTCAGATAATTCATTCTACACAATGACACCAGCATTGGTTTCTCTTAATAAGATGTTCTTTTTTCAATTCTTGACTTAGTGAACACTTAATCATTTGAGATTTGGTTCAAATTCTGTTTTATTTATGAAGCCAATTGACCTTTTCCTAACCTCTCAGGTAGAATTGATAACTCTTTCCTTTGTGTATGTACTGTACAGACTATCAACCAAGTGTTTATCATATTTCATTGCACTTACTTGTGAGACTGGGGATATTTCTTATTTATCCTCTTATGTCTAGCACACGGTATGCTAGATTTAAATGAACAAAACAGTGAATGGATGCCTGCATTAATGGATGAATAGGAGAATTGAATTTAATCTGAATCTGTGTTTTCTAATTTCCAATTTTGAATCATTTGAGTGCCTCTTAACATACTTAGCCCTGGCACTCACCCTGGACATTCTCTAGGAAAAGGGCTAGATTTCTTTATCAGGTAAGTTTGGGAAACATTGATCTAAATTATTATCTCAATATTTTTACTTGATATAAAATTAAACTTTTGAATAGTCAGCATTTTCATGTATGTGTTTCTGACCTGATACCTGTGAAAATTTGTTGACTAATCACTGAACCTGAAAGGAATTATGGGAATGTTTTAGGGAACAAACAATTATCTTTGAAGCATTAGTTAAGGAATAAAATGAATATGAGCAGATGATTGGGGAGGGTTAGTAACTTTTTTGCATATGGTCTATTGATCAATGAATATTAAATGAGCAGTACTAAATCAAAATGATTGATGTATTTTGTCATGAAATCATTCTAATATCACACAACACAAACATATAAATACACACATATACTTTAAAATTTTTTTACTTTTGTGCTATACTGCTCTATATAGCTTGTGAAACTGATTATCATGCCTCTATCCTAAGTGGTTTTTATTCACAGTTCGTGAATATATAATACTTTTCTGGGAAAAACAAGCACTTAGATCATACAAATACACTCAAAACATCTTCATTTGGAAGTGGTTGCTATCCAGTGGCACATAATCACTTATATAAACAAAATTTTCACCCAGGCAAATTAAGGGCCATGATTCATATTAAAGAATGATTTGTTATGTAGCCCAGGGAAGTGAAAGTGGTGGTGGTGCTTCAAAAGTATTACCTGAAGGATTATGAGTAACACATGTGGGAAGAAGCAGCTAAATTTGAAGTAAGAGAGATTTGGTTTTCATGACAGGAAGTATTTCTTCATCGATCATGACAGGAGCTGCTATTGTGGTTCTTGTATAGGTTTTAGAGAGTGTTCACTTAGTATTTTTCAAATATATGTTTAAGCCATGCCACTGAGATATTTGAATATAGATCAATCTAAGTTCTGTGGAATAAATCAGAAGACCTCTAACCAAAAAAATCTCTTTATGAATTCTGTTACCGTCTTTAGGAAAATAGCCCTCGTTCTGTGGATCTGAATGCATGAGGCTAAATTATATAATTAGAACACCACAGATTGTATTGCCTTCTGCTCTTGCTTTGTATCTGTTGCCTGTTGTTGGTAAACCAGAAGTCTGGCCTATGAATTGATGCTTACTGGTTCAGTGGCATTAATTTTTCCTGGTATTATTTTGCCTTTAGGCAGCAGTTTACTCTGCTTATGTAGTGTTGTCACTTATTGGTTACAGCATTCTTGTTTGGGTAAATATTTTTTTAATTCCAATTTTATGGGTGAAGAACTGGTGTGTTATATAATGTCACTTATTCACATTATACAACAAATCAGTGGAAGCCTTGAAACTCATGACGTCACAAACTCAGAATTATACTGGAAACTTTAGACTGCACTATTTTTTTCTATAAAGGTATTCCATAATGTAGCAACAAATGTAGAAGCTTAACTTTAACGATATGAGAGAAATATTTGGTGTAGCATCATAGTTATCATTTGTGCTGTGATGTAGCTTAGCTGAGCTTCTTGTTTTGTAAGTTTAGACTTTTGCTTATGAAATTCTTGGTTCCTAAAACACAACACCTTCTGTCCACTTCCATTCTACATTTGTCTAAATCTTAGCTTAGCCCCCGGCTCAGTCCTGTCTTAACAAAGCCTATCTCATTTTCTCTGTTCAGAGCAATCTTCCCCATCCCCTAATGCCCATATTACTTTACCATTACCTTTCATTTTGAAATTAAATGAAAGACAGATTTCCTATGTTATGATATCATTACTGATTTACATTTCTCCCTACTAGATGGTAAGCTAGAGGAGACTCATCTAAGTGCTACACATAACATAATAATGTTATAACTCACACAAAAACTCTTTTCAAAATGAGAAAAAAGTAGTTAGAAAGGAAATTAAAAAAAGATGGTATTTGCTTAATAAATATTCATGATGAGAAAACCATGATCATGGTTTTTATTATTTAGTGATTTGAGATTTCAGGGTACCTGCAGATGTTTTAAATCTAGACTTGATATTTTGGCTTCATTAATGACCAATTTATACGTTTTTTTCTTTTTAATTTTTGAGCAACAAGTGCAGGCTCAGTCTGTATTTTAGAGAACATGTGACTTCAGCAAAAGCAACAGTGGCTAGAGGGAAAGGAATGTTGGTGATGATCTCGTTCAATCTTGTCTCAGTTCCCTCATGCCCCTTCCAAACACCCACCCAGATGACTGAGACAACTAAGTATTTCAGAGCCATAGAGATCCCCATAGATAATTAGTTCTCTAAAATGAGAATTTATTATTACTAATAATATTTTGTCAAAAGATGACACTTGCAGTTGAAATCAATCATCTCCTTCTCCTTCCCCTTCCCCTTCCCCTTCCCCTTCCCCTTCCCCTTCCCCTCCTCTCCTCCTCCTCCTCCTCCTCCTCCTCCTTCTTCTTCTTCTTCTTCTTCTTCTTCTTCTTCTTCTTCTTCTTCTCCTTCTCCTTCTCCTTCTCCTTCTCCTTCTCCTTCTCCTTCTCCTTCTCCTTCTCCTTCTCCTTCTCCTTCTCCTTCTCCTTCTCCTTCTCCTTCTCCTTCTCTTTCTTCTTCTTCTTCTTCTTCTTCTTCTTCTTCTTCTTCTTCTTCTTCTTCTTCTTCTTCTTCTTCTTCTTCTTCTTTTTGTGAGTGACAGAGTCTGTTCCAGGGCAGTAGTTTCCACTGACACCCCACCCCAGTTTACAAGTACACTTCATTAGTATAATCTAATCTGGAGTCCTGCTGGTTAGGAATTCTGTGAGTGTAGCTTCCAGACAATACACAGAAAAGTGTAGAAAGGGGCAGAGATAATCCTGAATTGATGAGACAATTCAGAATGTTGGTATTCTTTTGAGACGATCTAAATATTTTCCTCCTCTTATTATATTTGGTGTTCTTAATTCACCTGCCTTAATGTTCTACATTTACACACACACACACACACACACACACACACACACAGACACACACACACACTTTGCAGACAAATAATGGCTAGAAAAATACCAAAGCAATAAGTTGTATTGATTTTTTTAAAGCTAAACATTTTATACTTAGGAGATAATGCTAAACCATGAGTTATTCTATCACTGATATTTAACATCACTAATTTAGAACCTATGCAAATTATTTTTTGAAGAGCAGCATGCCTAGTGTGTGTAGAAAGCAAGTCATTTTCAGTAGTTTATTTTTCTTACAGGAGTTGATGTACTGTAAAGTATGGTAAAGAAATACTTTAACACCTTTAAACAAGTTACCCTCTTTGGACTAACTTTCTTTTCTATAAAATGGGAATAACAGGGGCGCCTGGGTGGCTCAGTTGGTTAAGCAGCCGACTTTGGCTCAGGTCATGATCTCGCGGTCCGTGAGTTCGAGCCCCGCATCGGGCTCTGTGCTGACAGCTCAGAGCCTGGAGCCTGCTTCAGATTCTGTGTCTCCCTCTCTCTGACCCTCCCCCATTCATGCTCTGTCTCTCTCTGTCTCAAAAATAAATAAACGTTAAAAAAAAATTTTAAAAAAATAAAATGGGAATAACAATAATATCCATCTATCTCAAACTCCATCGTGCAGTCAAATGAGATAATGTATATAAAAGTGGTTGTTATTAGTGGTTCTCAACCTGTTATTCCTTTTCCTTTCCATACTTTCTTCAATATTCTTTGTAAAGATTGGACTCTGGAGAAGTAGCTAGAAAATGTGTGGCTTGATATTTCCTAAGTTTTTTTTGTACAATAAATAATCTGTTCTATATTTTTTCCCTAAGATGCTGTAACAGTTCTTTAAAATCCTACATGATTCTAGAACATCATTGCCTAATGAATGATCCTTACCTGTGATTTAAAATATTCTCTCTTTTACCTACTTATCTGCTAAAAAAAGAATCTGTTTAGTTATGAAAATTACGGTTTATGTAAGAATTCATCAAACGTCTTAGAGACATATTGGAATATGCACACAACTACTTAGGTAAATAATAATTTCTCTTGCATCAGCTTTTTTATGTTGACCATTTGGAAGACAGGAGGAAACACTTCTATTGAAACTTCCTTGTCTCTTTTGCTGAAACATTACAATTTTATTTTATTTTATTATTTTTTTTAATATATGAAATTTATTGTCAAATTGGTTTCCATACAACACCCAGTGCTCATCCCAAAAGGTGCCCTCCTCAATCCCCATCACCCACCCTCCCCTCCCTCTCACCCCCATCAACCCTCAGTTGAAACATTACAATTTTAAACACTGGTGTCAAGCCCTTATAGTCATCTTTTTTGATATGCAAATTAAGGGGCTAAACTAGTGCAAGTTCTATTTCTAGGGGAAGTCTAGAAAAGAAATGAGTACTAATTGCGGAATGGTTTGGGGAGAAGCAGGAGAGAGGAATAATAGAAACCTAGGATGGGGGAGTCAACAACAAAGGAACTTGGATAACACATATAAAAGTTAATTTTCTGATGAATGTAACTTTTCTGTTTTTTAACTAGAGGTATCATATAGATACAATATGCAGGGAGCAGTGTGTACCTGATGTGATTGCTCTTTTCAGGGAGGCAAAGGCATGTAGAGACGCTAAAGCTAAAATGCTTCTATTCTGATTCAACTTCTCTTGAGTCTCGGTAGAAATTAGTATGCCATAGAGGGGTGCCTGGATGCTCAGTTGGTTAAGCGTCTGACTGTGTCTCCGCTGAGGTCATGATCTCATGGTTCCTGAGTTTGAGCCCTGGGTCAGGGTCAGGCTCTGTGCTGTCTGCCCCTCCCCTGCTCTCTCTCTCTCTGTCTCTGTCTCTCTCTCTCTCTCAAAATAAACAAAAAACATTTAAAAATGTCCTTAAAAAATACACCACAGAGAAGATGAGGTGATACTTCTCTCAAAGCTCTATCTCACTTTTCATTCTCCTGCTTCTCAAACCATTTACTCCTTAGCTTTATTTTTTTTCACTGATTTAATAGAATTAATGTGTTTTTGTTTTAGGTAAATTCAGATAAAATTTCTCTGATTCACCCCGTAAGGTTCAGATGAATCTTTGAGGTTATTTTGACAGGTCACTTGAAGGTGCCTTTTTCTTTATTTATGTGGCTTTAGTTTGTTGTACTAGGCAAGATAGGTGAAGCTATGTTGAACTACCAAAAAGTTAAAATTAAGTTCAATGACTTCATGAAAGTTTATTTCTTATTCATGTTGTATACATCCATGTTTGGACTGGGGGACCTAACTATGAAGAAGGTTCTATTCCACAGTCACTCAGGAACTCAGGCTGATAGAAGGCTGTATACTTTTCTAGCTACTTCATCTGGAGTCATGGCTAATCACCCCATTAGCCATGGCAGAGGAAGAGAAACTGGCCAAGTTCACATGGGCTTCATCCTAGAAGTGATAAAAATCCCTTCCATTGGCACCCATTGGCTAAAATTTGCCACCTGGTGCTGCCAAACTTAAGAGCACTGGCTGGGAAATTTAGAAGAGCAAATGGACATTCGGTGAACATGGCTATTTCTGCCACATTTTGGGAAACTTTCCCTTTGGCTTGCATGTACTTCACCATAAATTAAAATGTCATGAAAGTGCTTTGATACTGGGAAATATTTGCATATATAATAGTATGTTGTCTGTCTGTCTAGCTACTTGGCAATTGGTTATATGCAATTACAGAACCATAAGTCCTTTTTATTAAATTTTCCCATGATTCAATTATACATTACCTTAAATCTAAATTTATTCTTGCCATTAAGCAAGAATAAAATTTGCCCAGTCTCAAATATCCTATTATGTATATCATATACACATGGCAACTAATCTACATTTCTCAATTATTTATTTACTCTCCATTTTTTCAATTCTTTAAAAAGAATTTTTTTTAATGTTTATTTATTATTGAGAGTCAGAAAAAGGCAGAGCATGAGCATGGGAGGAGCAGAGAGAGGAGGAGACACAGAATCCAGGCAGGCTGCAGGCCCAGAGCTGTCAGCATAGAGCCCGACCTGGGCCTCGAGCTCACAAACCAGGAGATCATGACCCGAGCTGAAATCAGACGCTAAACCGACTGAGCTACTGAGGTGCCCCTTTTCAATTCTTTATTTACTCCCCATTTTCTTAAACCTGGCTGGTTTTAAAACATTATTCTGCTCTTGCTTTGCTGAAATAGCAGTCACTACTATTTCTAAACTCTTTGCACTATTTAATATGGTATAAGTTCATTTAGATCATTCATAATTAAGGTTCCATAATCTTCTTATAAAATGGTGATCTACCTCATTTATAACAATTACAATGTAAGCAACTTGAGGGCAGAGTGTATTTCTTTCTAGCATTAAAAAATATGTTATGTTTCCTTGTCACTAGAATTCTTAAATTAGATTGTATGGAGACCAAGATAATCATGCCTAAAGGATTGGATTCTCAAGACTAAGTGGACTCATGTGTATGCTGACGATGTTTATTAGTCCTTTATGAGAAATGCCCTTCTCTCAGCTGGCAGCATTAGCAGAATTTAAAGACAGGAGGAAAATGAACAAACGTTTCAATCATGATAAAAAGAACTCCTTGCTTTTGCATAATGATTTATGATTTAGAAAGTCTTTGATGTAGTCCCAGGAAATAGGCAGGTTTTGGTAGTACTATCTGCGTTTTATAGACATAGAAAGTGACCACATGTCTAAAAATCAGTATACGTTAGCTTGGAACTTGAGTTTGTAGACACTCTGTAAAGCAAACATTGTCTCTCCAGTCATGATTCCTCAGATACACACAACAGGTGACCTTTTGTAAAAAGGAAATAAGAAGATTACTAGGACAAGCTTGCACTACTCACAAAAATGCTATAGTCATTCTTCATGTTTGTACATCAGCATATTCTCTAAAGTTAGAGAAGGTGTTCTCTGTGCTCTAGGACACAGGAAAAAGGAGCCTTGTAAGGTGCTGGAGAATGAGGGTGGCACCTTGTGAGGAAGAATTTAGCTCAGAAAACACATGAGCCAATCATTGAGTTCTGAATATAGTGGAGATGGGGCCAAATGTATTATTTTTAAAATGCTATAGTTTACTTCAAATGTTGTTTACTGTTTATTTATAGCTGTTGTTTATAAAGAGTGATTTAGATTAGAAATTGTACCTGTGGTAGGGTTTTGTAAACAAAAGAAAAAAGAATTGTAAACTTTTCTGGTGAAATCACTGCAATAGATAAAGAAAAAATATGATATCTGACAAAACCCCCCAACTTTTCTAGTGAAAATGGTAAAAGGAATAAATATTAAATATGATATCTTTGTAATCCCAGAAACTTTTGTAAGTTGTTTCAGTACAGTAATGCATTTCATGAGATGCTATGACTAGAGGTCTGATCACAAAATAATTTTCTAAGATTATAGTAACCTGTAATGAGAGGGATAAAATATGTTACTGAACTGAATATAATATCCAATTCTGGGTCATGAGGAAAGGTTAATTGGGAGGACACAGCAGGACTTAGATACATCCTAAGTTCTGGGTTTGCATATGATGTGTGGAGTGGTGGGTGGTCATTTGTCATTCCTGGTTACTACCTGTGATTCTGCAGTTAGAAAGTGATCTTTGTGATGTAAGCATTGCCCTTCCTGAAGTAAGAGCTGTTTAGTGGAGGAGGGAATGAACTCAAACATCTTGAGATAGTGGGAAAGGATTAATATCTGGGAGAACAAGACACCCAAAGAATGGGAGAGAAAGCTAAGAGGAAGCTCAGTGAGGAGATAAGAATGGTGATGAGAACAGGGCTTGGGACCCGGTTCAGTGACCTCACAACTTTACAGATAGCATGTCTTAAAGTAAGCCAAACTTGTGTTGCTGGATTAAGATTCTTTGCAATTCAAAGACAGCGTTTTGATCAGCTAATTTTTCTAACCAGTTATCAGACTAGAGAAGAAGCCAATCCAACAGGAAGCAGAGTTGATAATGTAGTGCTTAGTGACTGTGACTAATTAGAGGACTTAATTAAGCTGTGAAGAAAGAATAAAGATAATCATTCTTAGTTTCTACTCTTTTGCATCTGGGAGCTCGAGCACATCAATTATCTTCCAGGCCATCACATGATCCTTCCTTTCTCAGTTGATCTTGGTGTAACTTCATATGCACCTTCCTGAGATGATTCAGATTATACAAGTAAATGACATCCTTTGCTTTTTGTTTCATCTTACTGTACCAATTTTATATTTGATACTTCAAGCATGATCTGTTTCCACTGTAACTCAACAATTACAGTTGTCATTATTATTGTCATTGTTAATGCTAATTTTTACTTTAATAATAACATAAATACCAAGAGTGCCACCAATCAGGCTAATCATACTATTTTTATCTCCTGAAATGTAGTAAGCGTTTATAACTGGTAAAAATAATGGATATTGCTTATTATGTGTACTAGAAACTTGATACACACCCTCACATTCAATCTTACAAAACCCAGTGGGGTGGGTTTTATTAAACCTGCTGTCAAGATGGAAAACCTGAGGCAGGAGGAATTGAAATAAGTGTAGGGTGTCACACAGCTATTAGTGGGTGAAGCTGGGATGTAGACCTAGTTCTGCTTGACCTCACTGTGTTAAATATACATGGATTGTAATTATTGGTTATTTAGGTAAGATTTAGCTAACTACTAGATTAGACTGGAGTCAGTGTGTGTGTGTGTGTGTGTGTGTGTGTGTGTGTCTTCAAATAGTATTATTTTTGTTTATGGAAAAAAAATGGTTTCATAAACATACAGCCAAGGATAATCTTGTAACATTGTAATGAGAACTAGTTGCAGATACAACAGGAAAACATAGTTTACATATTCAGACACTGTGGGGATTCAAGGCAGAATCAATGAGTGAGAATGGGGAACAGTTTAGTGCAAAGTGTCTTCTTGACTGGAGGAATCATTTTAGGTCCAACTATTAGGATGTCTTTTAGTATCAAGTGAATGAACCTATTTGTGCTTGTTTCATGTGCTTTCTATTCTGGCTTGGAAGCAGGCAGTTTGTCCACAATTTTAGATGTTTTGAACTCTAAGACTTTATGAATAAAGTGTAGACAGAGCTCCATTATCCAATCAAGTGGAAAATGTATTGGATAAACTAATTGTATATTGTTTATTTACTTATTCATTGATTTGTTTGGTTAGGTATAGTTCTTAAAAATCATACTGACTGAAAGTTATTATATGTTATTATTGCTATTTTGTGGGTAGAGGATTGTTTAATTTAGAACAACCTTATTGTCATCTTCAGTATTGTGAATGTTTTAGAAAGTTTGTGAATATTCTTTGATTGTCATTCAAACGTGTAGTTACAGAAATGCTTAGAGATACACATCAGGAGTTCCTGGTTCCAAAACTTATATAATTAGGGCCAAGTTATTTTTCTTTATTAAGAAAAATAATACACAATTTTGAACACAAAATTAGTTACAAAAGTGGGTAAGAGTTTTACTAGAACCCATTCTTTCAGCAGGAAGACTACAGTGGGTAATTACACACTGACATAACTGCAAACTACACAAATATAACCCCCTACTCAAAAAGGAAACCCCCTTAACCAGGTTCCATTGGATCTGCAAGCACTCCAGTGCCATCCAGCAGAACTACCAGAACTACTCCCAAAGAGCCTGGTTGACGTAATGTGGCAGTGGTAGCACAAGTCTGTCCATAGACTCTGAAGCTAGATCAGTAGAATAATCTGGTATAAACAGAGGCATACACATTTAGTAATGTTATAAAATCTAATTTTATGTTTATGGCTCAGGTAGCAAAGGATTGATTCTGTGGCATTTTTAAAGAAAAGTAAATACTTGTTGCTAAGTCTATTGAACTAATATTTTTGAGGATACATGTAAAGTTACATAGTTACTGTCATAATTTTATTGATTATCAGATTAAAATGATAAAAGGCGAACTGACTGGAAAATAACAGAAGTAAGTTATAAAGTTAATAGACACTTTGATTTTGTTAAGCAACATTGTATGGGTTTATGGAGTTAGGCAGCTATTAATAGTGTGTTATCTTGAAATACTGTTTTTATATTTTAAAACAACATTCCTTCTCATTATCAGAAAATATAGTGTGAAAAAAATCCATAGTAACAGTTTTTCTTTCCAAACTGTTGGTGTCTTTTTAAGACAAGTCTTTACTTAACCTGCTGTTTGCAACAAGACACCTATATTTTCTCAGAGAAAACTAATAAATTTATAGTTGGACAATTCTCCAGGCCAGTGTATCCTTACTAATTTGAATGTCACTTCTCCTTCAGTGTTTTAAATTTGGCTTGAATTAACAATATTTTCTCTATCTGGAGATTTTAGAATAACTATTTTAGTACCCTAGACATACAAATTGGTATAGCACATTTCATCTTAAGTTAGAATTTGTGTACTAGCCATATTTTATGACCATCATAAAGGCTCAAATTATCAGCTCTTCTGTGATATCAGCTCCATTCATGGGAGATATTATTTATTTTAGGCTTTAGGTAGGCCAACTTTTAATGTTTTCAGAGGACATAAAAACATGATATTGTTCTTTCCCGTGCTTTACAAATATTCTTCCATTCCCACCTCAGCAATATAATCACATGTGTAGTGGCAGTAGAACAGAAGAGGGGAGGTGACAGTATAGTAGTATACTTATGAGAAAAAATTATTAGTGTAAATAAAATATGAAAGTATTTTTTCTTGACCATAATTCTCTATCAGTAACTAAATCTGTATTTCATAATGGATTATAGAACAACCATTTACAACAGCAATTTATCATTAAGGATATGGAAGTTGTTTGGGAAACTTAAGATAACCCCTGATATCTTTATGGTTTTTAAGAACCTTTGAGATACATCTTTCTTTCTCTGCCTGGTGTTAGCTCTGAGGTCTGGAATTCCCAGGCTTCACTCCCACAAAAAATACCAGCAAATTCTTACAAAGAATAAAACCCATGATAGGTGATGATACCCTACCTATCTTTTCTGAAGTATTGTCTGCTTTCAAAATATTATATTCACTAAATTTTGTGTCATCTTAAATTTTTATTGCTTAGAACATTTTCTGTAACATTAAAGCTTGCTTACAGCATTGTCTCCTTTCCATCTTAGTCAAAACAATACATACCTCTTTGTTTTCTTAATGATCTCTTGGTGGTGGAACTGTGAAACGTTCTGTTATGTATCTCTGTTTATTCTTGCTTTCTGTGTCTAGTAATTCTACCACTCTTTTTTTACTCTCCCTACAAACACAATGCTTTATTAGATTCATTCCAACAACATGACTCATTGGGAAACTATGGACAGCTTTAATACCTGTACTGATGATGGTACCTACAGAAGGGAGAAGAACAAACTTATGTTCCAAGCTGGGGGCCACATTTTATGGAGAAAGTTAGACTCAATGAAGCTCTCTCAAAAATATACAAGTAGGGAGTGGTGAAATTGGGATTTAGGCCCAGGACTGGCTCCAGGACACAACTGTCCCCTCTATTGATGAAATAAAAACTACGATGTCCTGGTTAAGTAATCTCTTTATAACAAAATCAACTATGTTTTATTAAAAATTTTAAATACCTTATTATAGTAATATTTTTAAATACCTTATTATGGTAATGAGTTATCTCATAAATGAAGGGGGTTTGCATATGTACTGGAGTTAGCATTATAGTGAAGGTCATTTGCAACAGTTACTATAGCCACTGAAATGTCCCAACAAGTGTGTGCTTAGGGAAAGGTTGGGCTCCCTACCTCATAATTACTCAAAAGTAGTACTGATAGACAGTTCAGGTTGCTGGGTTGGCACCATTAAGGGAGATAAGATTGCTCTGCAGAGCCATCTGGAGGATTGAAAAGTACTTCTACTGAACAGAAACAAGAGTGAATAGTGTCAGACATAATTCATAATGCCTCTCCTACTTGTCACATTTTTTTCTCTGTTTCCTACCACTTGAGAATACTGCATCCTATTTAACCTAGAGAGAAAAGCAATACGAAAGGGGTTAATCATATCAGCATTACCCTTTCCTGTTGAGGAATCTGTAAGGCATTAGTAGCCAACCATTCACTTTTTAAAAAGTTACAATTGTTGAACCTCTATTGTATAATTTTGAGGAAATCTATGCTATTATGAGTCATTAGGCCAGAGATTCAAGAAGCAGTTCAGATCTGGTAGATCACTGCTGTGATCTTGCAATCCTGTCAGACATTTAGCTTTACATAATAAAGGAGTTTATTGTTGAAGACCCTAGGTCACATCTATCTTTTTGTTAAATTTCAATACTTTTATTCCATATATTCCTTCCTTATGTCCTGGAATAAATTTGAATACCTCAGCTCTGGTGACAAATGTGTATTGTTGGAGTATGTCCTCTTTATTATCAAAGTTATTGTTATAACCAAGAGGTACTGAATGACCTTGAAGTACTTTCTGAATCATCACCACCTTGTGATGTGAGTATGTAGCATTACAAAGGGGCCATGGGTATTAGCTTGCTTATTTTTGAAGCTGTAAATATTAAGTGTCTAGTATCTGCAAAAAAGGACAAATTTAAGTAAATTGGACAAACTTACCTAAATTGTATATAAAGATATACAGGTCATATGAGGGAGGGAGTTATTACTTCTAAGAAGTATTGTTGACATGATATCATTTAGGAAGTTTTGTTAAACTCTCACTGACCTTTTGGGAGTCAGTCATGATTACATAACCCTTTCTAGCACAAGTCATACATACACTCATGCTCATTTAAATCTGTGATGCTCAGATTTTGTTTTGGTTTTAAAAGATTAATCTCAATAGGAAACAGTCAATTCCCCTTGCAGTTCTTTCAACAGAATTCTCTTTACCCCTCCAACTGCTACCACCCATCATTTTTACATTTGTTTTTACTCTGAGAGGACTATTATCTAATTCTTCAAAGATACCGCCTGGTAACATTTCCAGGGACTTTGCACCCTCAAAGAGCAAGAAGTACTTAAGATAAAAATAAATGAATTAATGCTACTTGTATTATAGATAATGAAAGAAATACTTTCTATTTCAAGCTTGTTCAAATGATATGCATATAGATACTGACTGATGGGTAGCCTGGTAAACATAATCTAAAATTCTTAGCATTTGGCTTTGAATGCATTATAATCATGTTCTCCAAGCTTGCCAGATAATAAGAATTACTGGAGACACTTTTGGAAATTCAGATTTCTTATATCTCTCCTCGGATCAATGGAATGAGATTTTTTTCAGAGAATATGCTATCTATTTGTATTTGTAGAATTTTAGGACTGGCATATTTGGGAACAGTACATTATAGTATTTAAGAAGTCTTTTTTTTCCCCTACTTATACCAAAGTTAATCATGTGAAAATTGAATAGATGTTAATATTCTAAGTGATGGCTGGTTCCCAGAAAACAATATTATGATAAAGTAGTTGTACTATTATTGTTATAAAGCATTATTACAAAGCTCCTATTTTAGAGAATGGTACATCTCTAACATTTTGTATGTGCCCTAGAATAAGTTTGTATACCTGCTTATTATGTTAATTTTCTTCACACCTTCAATACATAGTGAATTTAAACATATATAACTTAAGTATGATAAAGATCCTATTTAGATGAATGGCTGGCCACTCTAGGAATGCCAAAGGAGTATTATTTTTATTCAATTGTATCATATTGACAATTTACAAAACTTACATTTAGGACTAATGTCAACAACAACAAAAAATAGCAAGAACAAAGTGTGAGAAAGGATTTGCAGAATTTTTTTTTTATAACAGCAAAACTCTGGCTGGCAGGCTGTGCCATCATGTGAAAACTTGAAATGTATCAGTTGAATTTAAGTTTGAACCTTGGAGACTTTTGATCCATAATGTATGACAGTGTGCTTTGTTTAAAAATCATATATGCTAATGTCTAGGAAACTGCATATTATTTGACGTAGCAGATTAGGAAAAGATACTTTTTATTTTATGTGACATTAAAATTGTTAGGAAAGATTGGCTTTTAATTACAGGTGATAGCAAAATGAGAAAGAAAAACAGTGTATGGTGAGCCACAAAATGAAGATTCTAGTTTATACTGCAGTTTACTATTTGTGTAATTTGGTTGTTAGCATCAGCTCTGTCTCCCTTCACCTCAGCTTCTTAGTGGAAAGGCCCTAGCATAATTTAGGACCCATAATGGAGCAGTATGGAACAATACCACAAGCTGGAGGAAAGAGATCTGTTAGTGGAAGAAGTGAAGGGATTTATGATAATGCTCTTTTCTTTGGTCCCCATGTAATACCAGGCTAATGGAGTCCAAGAGAACAGAGAGCAAGGTATTGGCTGCTTAGGGCTTTTAGGGAGAAAGTGGTGAGTAAGTTTGAAGGGTTCTTCTGTTATCCCACCTTGACAATCTATACAGAACAGTAGGAGACAGTGGTTTGTTGCCTATATCATCTCAGGAATCAAAAAAAATGATTATTTGGCTGGTATGTTGCTTTGTACATCTTTTGAGAGCTCAAACACAGTGTTAGGTACATAGAGTACAAGGCTTGCCAAGGAGAAAAACTCCAATGTTTTTCAATGTTTTACAAAGGAACATGTAACCATGTTCCTTTATGTAAAATTAGACTCTCAATGTCCCCTTCAAATAAAATTACATTTAAAAACTGTGTGGATAGACCATAATGCATTTAATTTATATGTGGATAATTAATAGTTCACTCTTCTTATACATAGATACGTGAAGAAATTGGATGGTATTCATTTTTCATCTATGAACTGTTAAAATGTCTAAGAGAAAATAAATAAATGGAAATGTCTTTTGGAGGCCACTGACTTCCCTTTGTCTTAGATTGATATGGATAAGATGCAGTAAAGTTATGAAAGCACTTCAGGGTAGATGTGGGAGATACTATTTTTAAGTTTTTCAGACTTTTACATTGGGAGAGAATTTAGAGATAATCTTGTCCAATTTATGCGTTTTAGAGACAGAGACTGAGAACCAGAAGAACAGTAAGTCACCCAGGTAATGAGATCTCATTCCTGTGAGGGCAGAATCTCCACTATGATTTTGGTTTTGTGACATTGCTTGTATCACTGTCTTTCTCTATTGGTTAATTGTATTTGTAAATATTTTATCTCCCTGTGTTATACGGTTCTTGAAAACAGAAACTGTGTCTTATATTTCTTTGTAGCTGTTCCAAGAGTTCAATAAATTAATGTTTGTTATTGTAGTGAAGCTGATTTGTGGGAAAGACTCCCCTACCTCTGCAAATAATGTGATTTGTGCTGTCACCTTGGCAAATATAGTCGCTGGCATATAAGTAATCCAAACAAAGCTTTGCATAAACATTTTAAGATTCTAAAATATCAGAATAGATGAGACCATTGAAAAAAAATCAACATCAATCACAACCCACCCCATTTTTAATAAGCTAAAACTCCAAGTGTATAATTTGATGCAAGCGGTCACTTTTGCTTTCAGTCTGTGAGAAGTCAATAAATTCCTTTTGCTGTTACTCACAAAAGTAGTTTAAATTCTGTTCAGGACACGAGTCTGGGGAATCACGTCAGCCTCAGCGTACAAAAGAGCCTGGAGAGACAGCAGAACAATGTCTCCCCAATAGAGCTGCTGAGCGAAGGTGGTCTTATGTTTCATTGCAGGAACTGGCAGGCTACATTTAATTCTTGGAGTCAGAGCTTGCCTTTTAAGCTCCCTATCCGTTCAGCAATCTAACCTGAAGGTGCACTTCTTTTTTTCTTTTCTAATATTCTTAAGTCATTTGGAGAAATCTAATACTCCTATTTCCAAATTACATCAGCTTAGCTAAAGATACAGTTTCCTTTCTATAAAATTCAGTTCAAAAGAGAAAAGAAAAAAAAAAGTAAACCTAATATGGAAGAAAGGGAGGGAAGGAGGTTAGAATATGTAAATTGTTTGATATTTGACAAATCAGTTACTGTGTATGGTGTGATATGCAAATTAAGGATAATGCTTCCCTCTTATCTGCATTGCAGATTCTTCCTGGCATCTTTTTCATGCATTCTGCATGCAGTATGTGCAACAGAGCATCATAGCTTTAGTGCAAGGGATCTGGCAATGGAAATCGGAAGGAGGAAATATATATTAAATTTTATAATTTTTAAAATTATGTGAGGTTTGTATATGTCTAGTCACAATCAACGAGTTGATGATATCAGGGTCTAGGAATTTATAAATGGAGATTGCATTAAATAATGAGTTTAAGGGTAAGTTACAAGTAATACATATCTTAATTTTAAACCCACTTAGGGATTTCTAAATATGAAACTCAGCATATGCTAAGACTAATGCTTAGAATAACATGTACTAGTGCCAAATGTGTGTATCTATGTTATTAAATATATATACACACATATATATGTATATATATATTTAAATGTTTATTTATTTATTTTGAGAGAGAGTGAGCAAGCAAAAGTAGGGAAGGGACAGGGAGGGAAAGAGAGGGAGAGAGAGAATCCCAAGCAGGCTGTTTGCTAATAGTGCAAAGCCATACAGGGTTTGATCCTATGAACTGTGAGATCGTGACCTGAGCCAAAATCAAGTCAGACGCTTAACTGACTGAACCATCAAGGTACCCCTAAAATATATATTGTAATAACATATGCACACATTGGCATTTAACCTTTGACCTTTGCACTGTAAGTTCTACCACATAGCATCTGTGCATCATGGATTTTCTATATAGATTGGGACCAAATAGACAGTTCTCTATGTAGAGTGATTTGAACTTGTCAGGGACTAATTCCTCCTTGAAATTCTGTCATTGAAAATTCACATTTTTTGGTTTGACCATTGTTTTGGGTTTATTTTTTTTTCTTCAATGCAAAGTACAATGCAAAGTATCCTTGTGAAATAAACCTTTGAAATGTTATCATCTAAACCTTGGTGGAATTATTATTAAACTGAGTAAATTTCTTTTTTTTTTTTTAATTTTTTTTTTAATTTATTTTTGGGACAGAGAGAGGCAGAGCATGAACGGGGGAGGGGCAGAGAGAGAGGGAGACACAGAATCGGAAACAGGCTCCAGGCTCCGAGCCATCAGCCCAGAGCCTGACGCGGGGCTCGAACTCACGGACCGCGAGATCGTGACCTGGCTGAAGTCGGACGCTTAACCGACTGCGCCACCCAGGCGCCCCTAAACTGAGTAAATTTCTATAGTAGGAGACAGATATATGCCTTGACTCAAGGATATATTTTGATTACAGTGTAATTATACTGATAATTGTATGTATGTATGCGGCTTATAGATTCAATTTGTATTTTTCATGTGTCTCATAAGTAACTGTCATTTTGGATAATGGGGTTTCAGATTCAACATTTTTTTCCTTATCATTGGAGTTTTGTTGGGTCCTCATGATTAGATGAATTTGTTGACTAATAATATCCCAATTACCTCATCCAGCACAGTCTACATGATCAATGTAGAAACAAATGGCACCTGCTTCGTATTTCTACCTTTATCCTCTTTTCTTGTCCTCTTCTCTAAATGATGTTACCCCACTTGGTAGACTAGCATTTTCCTACATGGAATGATTTTTCCTACATGACCAAATTTTATTCAACAGACCACAAGTTATCAATGTCATTTTTTCCTGTTTGTTGTTTTAATATAAGAATACAAAAAATCCAGTTATGTTCATAATTTTTTTGACACAGAAATATTTAACCCTATTACAAGGAGATATCACACAAAATAACTCAGTATATCTGTTTGTATAAGTGAAACTTTAGCAGGATGATAAAATTTTTTAAAAGAAGTGCTTTAGGGGCGCCTGGGTGGCTCGGCTGGATGTCCGACTTCATCTCAGGTCACAGTCTCACTACTTGTGTGTTCAGGCCCCGACTTGGGCTTTGTGCTGATGACAGCTCAGAGCCTGGAGCCTACTTCAGATTCTGTGTCTCTGTCTGTCTCTGCCCCTCCCCCACTCATGCTCTGTCTCTCTCTCTCTCAAAGATAGATAAGCATTAAAAAAAATTAAAAGAAATGCTATAGAACAACATGGAATGATCTAGAAATAACAGTGAGACACTACATTATTGTTAATTTTATGAGATGCTACAATTATTGGGAATGAGAATGCTCAATATTGACATTTTGCCATTTTCTATTGTCTACTCCAATTTGCTCATTTTATCATATACCACTTTCTTTTCTTTTTCTTTCTTTCTTTCTTTCTTTCTTTCTTTCTTTCTTTCTTTCTTTCTTTTCTTTCTTTCTTTCTTTCTTTCTTTCTTTCTTTCTTTCTTTCTTTCTTTCAAGTTTTTCTTTTATTTTCAGTTAGTTAATATATGGTGTTATATTAGTTTCAAGTAATATAGTGATTTAACTTGTCTATACATTATGCTATGCTCACTATAAGTGTAACTACCGTTTGTCACCACAAATGCTATTACAATATCATTGACTATATTCCCTCTGCTGTGCCTTTTATTCCATGAGTTACTCATTCAAAAACTGGAAGCCTGTATCTCCCACTCCCCTTCACCCATTTTGCCCAACCTCCCACTCCCTTTCCTCCCTTTCCTGAACAGCCATCAGCTTGTTCTCTGTATTTATAAGTCTTATTCTGCTTTTTGTTTGTTTATTTACAATAGACAAGATATAGAAGAAACCTAAGTGTTCATCCATGGATGAATGGATAATGAATAAGGAAGGTGTGTTTTATCCACATGCACACACGTGCGTGCATACACACACACACACACACACACACACACACACACAATGGAATATTACTCAGCCACAAAGGAAAGAGCTCTTGCTATTGGCAACAAGATGGATGGACCTAGAAGGTATTACACTAAGTGAAATATTTAGAGAAGGACAAATACCATATGATTTCATTTACATGTGGAATCCAAACAACAAATAAAGAAAGAAAAATATCATATACTTCTTTTTGATGTTTGATTGTGGAATTTTATTGTAAGAGCTCATGAAGTGCTTCACAGTATACTCTGAAGTTCTCACAGTAAAAGGTATCATAATTTTCAAAAGAATGAGGATTTTTCATTCTTTGAGTGTTATGATCATGTGTATTATTAGTCCTCAAAATATTTTCATTTTTTCCCATTGATTAGAACTTGTGGTATACTGAGGACCTGTAAATATTTTCCCAATTCTTAATTTGCATGTATTACTGCTTTTGTACCTCTCAGTGGATGAAAATCATCATTTCTTATTTATGTTAAATGCAAGTAGAATGAGGAATATTCTTTCTGTTGATCATCTTACAGGAAATCCATCTACATACTGACTTTGTTTCATTAAGAATATTAAGCATTAATATCAAGCTTTACTAAAGAAATGCAAATAGACTGCATGTAGACTGGCTTTTAGATGCATCTGAGGATATTCCTTGATTTGCCAGAATTTTCCAGAAGCAGAATTTGCTTCCTTGTTTATATGCATGATTTTCCTTGAGTAGTATCGTTCTGGTTAATCCTGCTATTATTTTTGTTGTTTGCTCCCCATGGACATGGCAGGAGATAAATAGAGGTGAGAAAGGAAAAAAAAACAGTGAAAGGAGGATGTTTCTTTTTTTAAAAACATATTATTTTATCTCATTTTTTGGTTTAGACTATTTTTTGGTCTAATGTGATTAGACAGGACGTCACTTAAGATAGCAAATTGCCAAGTTTTTCATTGCTAGAAAAAATATATCCTTCATTTTCCTGACAATCTAATGTTTCCTGTACTCAACTTTGCTTTACTACTTCAGAGAGCTCATCCAACAATCCACAATTCTCTTTCAATACCCAGGGATGTTAGGGCCATTTTTGTTTTGTTTTGTTTTTGTTTTTGTTATAGGATGACATTGAACTAAGAATGGGGAGACTAGTTGAAGTTTTTATTTTTAGGAGGATATGTACCATGGAGGAGAAGGAATATGGAGAAAGCCACCTTTGAAAGTCAGAAAGGGAAATAGTAATTTAATTTAATCAAATGAAAAAGCTTTTAGGCTGATTATTTTAGCATTTGAAAGTGTATTGGTACTTCTTTTATGAACATATGGGAACTCCTAGGAGCACCTTGAATTTTTAGCACCTTTTTAAAATCTATTTTTGAGGCTAAAATGAAGGAGAGAGTACAAGAACTGAATTTTGATAGACAAGTGGCCAGATGAGAATAAAACGTTTTTCTGGTTATTTTTTTACTCCTCTTTCTTCCTTGTGTGAAGCAGCTTTAAGTATATTGCTGTAACACCTCTGTCCATAATTATATTTAAACATTTCCGTGTCAACTTCTTTCCTTTATGGTCTACTTTCACACAGAGCACTCTCCTTCTGTTTCTAAGTGACTAAGAGACACTTCCACAGTCTCATCCTAAGGCAAAAGGGGATTCTTGGAAAGAAGAGCAGCATACCTGTCCTTCCCACTGGTTAATACCTTTCACTATTAGCGTTTGGTATTGGCCTTTTACACACACACAGCTTTTACCTTCTAATCAGACTCCAGAAAAATTTTTAAACAACTTTAGCAGAAAGGAATGGAAGCATTGAAATAAATATACTAGAAATTGGAACAGGAGAAAATAAGCACCCAATCTGAGCATTGTGTCCATTATCCTCTGTCTAAACTCCATTTTTGGATAAGCAGAATCAGAGAATCAGATCCAAGTAGGGTTTCTGGATCCTGAATACATGGTTCAGTGGGGCAATGTCTGCAAAGAAGAGACTGTTCCTTTTCTCAAACCCTCTGTATCCTCCACTCCAATTTGTAATTATTGCTTCCTTATGCACCCATGGCCTCTTTTCTCCCTCAAGTCACTGATATAACAGGAAGATAGTGCCCCACTTGTCTGTGGGCCCTGAATTCCTATCTACTTACCCGAAAAGTCCTATTAACTACTCAAGCGGACCTGATAATATTAACTAACATTTATTGAACACAGTAAGGACCAGACATTAAGCTAAACATTATAAATATATTTAACCCTCATATTGACCTTAGTATGATAAAAACAATTATTATACCAATTTTACTTCTTTAGGAACTGACACTCAATAAGATTAAATAACTAGGTGGTGTACAATGGGTCAAGGTTTTGAACCCTGTGACTCTGAAGCTAGAACTCTTACATCCCTACTCTCTTCCTATTCTTATCTGTGAACGCACACACAAGTTTGTCTTATATCTGTCTCACTTCTCTCTCTGATATATCTGAATTCTATTTCCATTGTTTTGTACCCAGTTTTTTTTTAATTTAAATTTTAATTTTTTTGAAATTTATTGTCAAATTGGTTTCCATATAACACCCAGTGCTCATCCCAACAGGTGCCCTCCTCAATACTCATCACCCACCCTTCCCTCATCCCACCCCCCATCAACCCTCAGTTTGTTCTCAGTTTTTAAGAGTCTCTTATGTTTTGGCTCCCTCTCTTTGTACCCAGTTTTAAAGGACCCACTTTTAAAACCCCATCAGACTGATGCTTCTGCTGGGCTACGTGTTTAATTCTTGATTCTGGTCTTTCCCCTAAATCCCTTTTTTTGAATGGCTTTTGGTTATACACATTGGCCCATTGGTTTATGTATTCAGGATCCAGAAACCCTTCAGAATCTGAGTCCCTGCTTCCACTTATTCAGAAATGGAGTTGGAGACAAAGCTCATTTATTGTCTCTAGTCCCAATATATAATATCTTTAGTACAATGCTTCTAGTCATTTCTGCTGAAACTATGTAATTTTTTTTCCTGAAGTCTTATTAGGGTGGTAGAGGTTACAGATGTATAAAATGCCAACAATGGATGCTGATAACAAAAGGTATTTATCAATGGAGTGAAAGAAAGTTGTGTCCCTCCTCTTTCTTCTTTTTCCCTTGTACCTCCCTGAGGAGATTGTAGCAGTCAGGCTAGATAAGAAGTCCTATATATTGGGAATCGCTGGCCAGTTATTTTGGTAGAGATAACTGAGTGATCAGAAAGCTATTCTGTCACATCTACCCTTACATGCTCAAACTTGAAGCCTGTCATGGTAGACATATGGAAGCAACAAAGGCCTGAGATGAGAATTGTACAAAGCATATGGTAAATTAAGGAGTAAAAAGGGCAGACAATATTTAAGGCTAAGAGAATGAAACAGGGTCTCAGAGTAAAATGTGCATTAGCTCTTTTATAGTTCAATCAATGTTGGTAGAATGATTTTAAGAACAAAGAAGGTCACGGTCCAGGAAGGGAATAGAATACTTTTTGTATGTTTTAATATTTACTGTATCTAAGAATTACCCACTTAGCATCGTATACATATATCTGGTGGTCTTTTTTTAATTAATTAATTTTTTATTTAAAAAAATTTTAATGTTTATTTATTTTTGAGAGAAAGAGACAGAGCATGAGCGGGAAAGGGGAGAGAGAGAGAGAGAGAGAGAGAGAGATATGGAGACACAGAACTGGAAGCAGGCTCCAGGCTCTTATATTTCAGCACAGAGCCTGATGTGGAGCTCGAACTCATGAGTGGTATCATGACCTGTGCTGAAGTCAGGTGCTTAACCCACTAAGCCACCCAGGCGCCCCTGGTGGTCTTTTAAAAAATGCTTATTATTTATTTTTGAGAAAGAGAGAGATAGAGTGTGAGTGGGGGAGGGACAGAGAGCAAAGGAGACACAGAATCCAAAGCAGGCTCCAGGCTCTGAGCTGTCAGTACAGAGCCCATTGTGGGGCTTGAACTCACAAACCATGAGATCGTGACCTGAGCTGAAGTCAGACGTTTAACTGACTGAGCCACTCAGGTGCCCCTATCTGGTGGTCTTTAATATGTACTCACTTCTTTGATATTTGACACCTACAGGATGAGAGCTAATGCTATTGAGAATATGTGGGGCCAAATTAACATTTATTGAGCATTTGTTATATATTGTCAGACTTTGGGCAAGGTGCTTTAGATATCAAATCTCACTTAATTTTCATAGCTGCCAGGTGAGGTAACTCCAATTGTCCCCACTTTGCCAGTGAGGAAATAGAGGCTCCAAAAAACTAAAAAAAACTTCCTTGAATTCATAAAACCAGAAAATGGAAGAGCTGAAGTTGCTGTGATTTAGATTCAATTTTTTATTGGCTTTACAAACCATGATCTTTCCACTGTACTATGCTGAATCATGTTTTTGCTGAGAAAAATGTCATTGTTACTTTATCCTCACATCTGTATGAGTCCTTTTAAAAAGATCTGTGCAAGTCATTAAAAATAGAAGAAATAGAAGTTATCATAGCTTTTGTATTCATTTCACAAACCTAATGTAATACAAGTCTGTGTCAATGAAGAATAAGACAATTCCTGACTCTGGGCCAGAGAGACAGCTATCACTTCTCATAATGAACACTCACAGAGATCAGCTAGATAGAGAATCTGGGAAACTTTCCAGATAGCATCAAACATGATCTTCCTACCATTGCATTTCACTCTTAGGCATTCCATTTTGACTCCATTTGTCCTGTTCTTAAAAGCAGGTTTTCATTAATTTCTGACATATTAATGCTGCTTTGTATTCCCCTAACACAATGCTAAATAATTTTAAAGCTCTATAAGAAATAAAAATTTAAATAATTTTGAAATAACACAACCCTTTCCCCCTCCATTAATTTGTAAAATAAAGTAACAAAACTGTGTGGGTTAGGTTGGGATCAAATAGATTTCTGGTTTCCTTTCCAGTGAATTTTGCCTACTAAATCTGCAACAGCCTATTTAGCACTTGTAAACACACATGGATGGATAAAATTCTTGATGGATAAAATTCCAAGCCATATATTTTTTTTACTCTGTGTAAAAAGTCAGATTAAGCATTATGTGCCAAAGAGATACAAAACCAGTATTTTCTTTCTTATCTTTGAGCTGCTTTGAAAAATTCAGAGACCACCTCAGCTCCAGATACTCCCCAATATTTAAACAAAGGAAATACTTTTTGTTTAGGTTAGTTTTACGTTAAAAATCCCCAACTGTTAAATTGTCTACAAAACAGAATGTTTGGTATCATGGAAATAAACAGAGAAAGTAGTCACCAATATATCACAATTAACCTGTGCTATTGAATTGGCATGTATTAAACACAGTCACATTGACTGAAAACTGTCAGAAAGAACAAAGCACAAATACCAGTGATTGATGAAAAGACTTATAAAGATGGATGATTCTCTTATGGAGCAGTGAGCAAGTGAGGGGTAGCCTTCACTGCAAGAATTGGTGTTAACTGTCCTTAAAAAAATCGTTGTTAATGATCTGGCGAGACTCAGTCAATAGCACATCAATGAGTCTAATGAAAGATGTGAGATCCAGAGGTGTTACAGCATCAGGTTAAGAAGAAAAATCATTCAAATAAACTGTGCTAGAATAAATATGAAGAAAAGAGATAAATGGTGTTCAGCTAAGGAGGAAAACCCTTTCTCAGGAAAGTTTTTTTTTTTTTTTCCTTAGACCATTTCTGTGTGTGGGACACAGAAGGGTTTCAATGGCATGTTTTGGCTAATTAGGCAGATGGCCACTGTTACTTTGGTTCTGTAGCCATTTTGCTACTGGCCAGAAGGGAATACATTTCTAGTGATCAGACATCATATAGATAATCTAAAACCCTTGAGTTGTTTTCAGACCATTCTGAAACCGTTGCCGTACCTAGTGTCCTTGGCACACTTCAGGTGTTTGAAATATAGGGAGATACTTGGAGTGCAACTTGCTCTTATTTCACAGGAAAAAAAAATGGAGGCTTGAGGTATGGAATCTATCAACTCTGGGATAGCATCTCCAGATAATTTATATATGTCTTTCCTGACTTCCCTCCACCTGCTTGGCATTGGTTAGGTACTGTCCTGTATTTCTGTGCTCTTTCACCAGTTGCTGACTGCTTTGGTACTGGGACCTGGCTGCTCATTTTTCACTTTATTTGGCATCTTTCTTACAGCCTTTGGGTGTATTCAAATTTGTACTGGGAAACGCCAAACACTCCAGTCCATTCCCTTTGATCTTCCTCATATTCCTCACATTCCCATTGGAACTGAAGACCTTAACTTTTATTTATTCTCTAACCACTGACAATAGACACCAGAGGACTTTTTGATTTCTGAATATAATAAACTCTTTCAGTCTTCATTCTTCTTTTTCTCCCCAAGGCAACTGAATTTGCTAAACATTTCTTCCTTTCCTCATGATTACCTGATTCTTGCCTTTCCCAGCCTCCTTGATCTTCCCCTCTCCATCTCCTCTTCTCCCAACTCCTTTTTCCTCCCAGCTTCTGAAAGTACTGGGTTTCCTCAGCGCCTTCCTCTTTACCTTTTCTCACCCACATGCCCTTATTCAACCTATTTGATCTTTCTATGCTTTAATTATGTCTTATATATTGATGAGTCCAAATCTCTCTCCTGAGCTCCACATGCATAGAGGACATGACAAACTCAATACATCTGCAATTTACATGTTATGATCTTTATTTCCCAATGATATCCTCATCCAATTGCTAACCCAAATCGAAAAATTGGGTGTTAATTCCTTTCTTTTATTCTTGTCTCACATCCAACTGATCATTCCTCTTTGACTCTTCATCACTGAGCTACCTTCCCTGGTTTGACCCTCAATGCTTCTTATTTACACTGTTGCAATAATCCCCTCATTGGCCTCATAACATCCAGGGTCATTCTTTTTTAATGTATACCTAAAATGCATTCTAGAGTTTCTGTCTCAAAATCCTTTCTTGCTTCCATTTCATAGCTTCCTATGTTTGTGTGAAAAGTCCAAATTTCTTTTTTTTAGTTTAAATTCTTTTTTTAAGTTTGTTTGTTTGTTTGTTTATTTGAGAACCCGTGGGGGAGAGACAGAAGAGAGAGGGGGACAGAGGATCTGAAACCAGCTCTGTGATGACAGCAGATGGCTTGATGAAGGGCTTGAACTCATGAACCGTGAGACCATGACCTCAGCCGAAGTCAGATACTTAACTGACTGAGCCACTGAGGCACCCCAAGTCTAAATTCTTAATTTAACATGTAAGCCCTTCCCTAACTCTCAACCTCATCTCTTATCATATCTCCTATCCTTTCCCATGCACCTTTATGTCACTTTACATTTTACCAAACTACTATGTTTGCCCAAGGCATCTTGGTTTACTCTCACAAGCTTTTTGATACCCCAGTAAAAGCATTATCTTTTCAATGAAGCTGATCCTGATCCCACTGGAGAGAATTAAATATTATAATCTTACACTCTATGGGGCTCTGCACCTAATACATTATATTAGCTACAGCACTTTATTGTGGTTATTTGGTTGTCTTCCCTTCTTTAGTAGATTCTAAGCTTCTGGAAGGTAGGATATTATCTTACTCATCAGTGAGTCATCAAGGCCTCACACGTAGTAGACACTCAGTTTTATTGAGTTGAATGAAAGGACCGTTGAGTTAATTAATAGATAAATATAAATTTTAAAGCTTAGAGGTATTAGATAGCCAAAAACCATAAGTCTGAAAATGGTGATACAGCTGGGATTTAATTTATATCATTTTTATGCATCCTTAAATTCTTGTACTTGTTTTCCAAACTGTGTCTGGAAACTATTTTGTGAATAGAGGAAGAGGGTACTAGAAGAAAGCTTTAGGCATACAAAAATTGATGGTGATTACTTTTCCAATATCCTTTCTGGTGATGTATACAAAATAGGTGTGAGATACATACTATTGAATGTTCACATAACTTTTGGCATCCACTAAGTAGTCTGTATTATTTACAGTAATGACACAGGTAACACAAAGTCCCCTTGGGCAGCTTGGGGAGTCTGAACTTTCCATAAAGCCACTGCAGTTTCACATTCAAATGTTAGCTCATCATATCTAAGCAAATCTTTTCTAACAAGCTTGGTTCACTTCTCAACTGTTGATTTGCTCTGGCAGACCATGGTCAGGAACCATTTTTGCCTAAACACTCCAGCTCTCAATCTCACTGTGTAACTGCGGACTGTAATATTCTGTTTATTTCTGCTTATCCAACTAAAACACCTTGAGTGTCTCCATGGCTCAAATAACACTTATCCTTAACAATAAAAGTCTAAGTGTTTTCATTTATGTGTAGAAAAAGATATGCTTCCTCTCTTATGAGATATTTTTAAATCTAAAAAAATATGTAAAATATTTATATTGCCTTATCATTGTGACTTACATGTTTGTCTTTTCAGAAGGATTGAAAACTCCTTGAAAGCTCAATCTGGGTCTTTTTATTTTCATCTTTGTATCTTTGCTGTACCACATAGTTGCTCAATGAATGTTTGCTAGGTTGAACTGATGTGTGCTTATAATTTAACATTACACAGTATATATATACATATTTATATATATATATATATATACACACATATATATGTATATATATATAAAATACATATGTATATATGCATATATATATGTATATATATATTTAATGTACAAATATAGCATACCTAATATATATTTAAATGTATCCATACACACACACACTACTTTTATGTTGATGTTCTGGGATTCTCTCTGTTTTTTTTTTTTTTTTTTTTTTTTTACCATACTGGTTAACTCTGTTGGTTAACCCTATTAGTGCATTTACTGAGAAGCCTCAGAAGTCTGAATTTGCATGCATGTGTCAACGTCTGAATAATATCACCATTGTATATTGTTTAAAATTATAGACATAATCATTTTTTTAATCCAGCGAGGAAAAAATTCCATCTCATCTTTTCAGAAGAATCCATAGAAACTGAGGAAGAGAGGGTGAAAGTAAATATCAGAGGGGAAGAAGCAGTATGCTGGCTTCTCATTCAATGGTACTCCCAAATCAAATTATTATATATTTAAATTAATTAAGTGGCACCATACACTTCATTTACAGTCCCAGAACATTCAAATGTACTTGTATGAGCAGGTTTTTCTAATACTAGGCTTATCTGATGCAAAGGGAAATTTTTGTCTCCAGAAAAGCTTCTTAGAATGAATAACCTGTTTTAGCATTTATGTTAACTGAAAATACAATTTTATAACATATAATATTTAGGATTGCTAACAGCTGCTACACTCTTCTTTACATCTGGTACACTTGGAGTAACCTGTAATTTTCCTCTAGTTACAATTTGCAAAGTTGTAATTTTGGTTATAATGTTAAGTAGGATAATAGTATGACTTATGGTTTCACTGTGAGGCATTTGTTCGTATGTTATTGTAGAGCGAAGGACAGGTAGAAATGCTATAAAAATAAAGGAGAACATATCTGCTGATACAACCACCTCTGAAATCCTTTCTAAAAAGAATTTTCTACACTTTAGATTCTAATTTTTGATTATGTCTGAAAAATTAATATCTATTGTGAGTCTTCTCAAAAAATGATTTCAGCTTCATGTTAAATGTTATCTAGACTTCTATAGATAATTCATTCTTTTTTACTAAATTTATATGTATTATTATAACACTGCATACTATATAAAGGCATATATTGATATTTTCATTTTTGTACATTTACTTTCAAAGACTGTAACTCTAAGAGAATGTAAAGAGAGAAATTTAAAAAAATACTTCCAATTGAAATCCTGGTTCTACCAATGACCTGGTAATGGTTTTGGACAAACAGTTAACCCTTTCAGAGTTTTCCTCATTTTAGGATGTTACAGGGAAATTTTCTAAGCACTTCTAGGTTGACAAATACCTGGATGAAAAATCTTAAAAGACAAACACACTACTTGCTATTTATACAGATTTGTATTTTCTTTAAAGCATTGGGCTTCCATTAATGTTGTAATTCATTTAAGCCCTGATGATATCAAAATGTATATTAACCTAATTTTCATAGATGATTGTGATTTTCAGAGCTCATACAGAAGCCTAGGATTTTCTGGTTCCTGAGCATATATTTTCATCTCTTTGTAGCATGCTGCTCCCCTCTATAGGAAATATCAATTGGTATGTAGTAACTTGTTTTTAGTAAGCTAAAATATTAAAGAGCACATTGAAGTGACTACATTTGAAGGACTGAAAGAAATTACTTTACAGTCTCTTTTAATTTCAGGAGTATTTTTTAGGATAGTTAATCAACAGCCATGATAAAATATACACACAGTATATTTTAAATTCAGGAGGATCTATTTATTTAAAAATTTGATAATCTTTATAAATTGAATAACTGGGCACTCTTCATCTCAAATGCTTCATGTAAACACTGCTATTATAGCTAAATGAATAATCACATTGAGTTTGTCACTGTGGGTCGACAAAGGCTACAATATGGTAAAACATAAAACCTCTCTTCCCTTATGGCTCCCATGAAAACCTTCTCTGTTTATTCATTTCAATCCCTTTTATGAACAACTCTTTTATAACTCTGCCTACTATTTAAATGTTGGTATTCCCGGAGGTTCTGTCCTTGACCTTCTTTTAATTAAGCACTTTCTCTGGATTAACTAAGTTATTTCCATGGCATCAACCACCCAGCTAATCATGACTTAACCAATTTATCTCAAAGTTGTCCTAAGCTGAACTCACTAACTGAAACCACCATCTATGTAGTTGTTCGAGTTAGAAAACTGGGAGTTATTCTTGATTCATCCCCCCTCATACCACCCACAACAATTTAGTCATAAAGTGCTGTCAATTTTCTGTTCTAAAATGAGCTGTAACTTTCTACTTAGCTCCTCACCCTCTGCTAGTATTTTAGTTCAGGTTTTATTCATTTTTTACAGCTTTCTAATTCATCTCCCTATATCTAGTCATGTTTCATTCAAATGTCTTCTAAATATTGACCTACCTGAAATACAAATTTAATTATCACCCCTCCCCCAAACATCTTGTAAGGTGTCCTTTACCTAAAAGATTAAGGAGAGATATTTTAATAACATACTTTTTTATCTCTGTAACTTGAGCAACATTTATTTGAAGTTATGGACTATTTTTTTTATATATACTTTTTGTTTTATATTACCCATGTTGGCACATAGTAGGTGACTGATGTAGTTTTGCTGAGTAAATGAGTTAATGAAATATTCAAGAAAAAGGATACCATATAATTAGACAACCACATATATTTAAAGTACCAAAATTTGCTTATATGCATTGACAAATACATTACTTCCAAATAGGCATCATTTAAAAACCACCATTTACTATCACTTGACATAAGTAAACATCTTTCTCAATTTGTTTAGTGAATCAAATCCGAAGTCCTGGTAATAGTCTCCACAGCCCTCACCCAATTGACTGTCTCTCTTCCTCCCTCACTCTGTGCCAGCCACCTGGTCTCTTTCTGACCCTTGAACATCCAAGTCCTTTGCACTTGAAAACTTGATTTCCTGAGAGAAGAAGTCTCTCACATAGCAGTGTGGCTCACTGTCTTTTCATCTTTAACCAAATATCATCTTCTCCTATTTAAAATTGCAGCCTTTCCCTTCTTCCTTTTCTGCTTTATTATTGTTATCTCTAACACAACTTTCCATCAAACATTCTATAGATTTTGCTTTTAACCTATTTAGTGTCTTGTCCCACAGGTAGAATTATGAGCATCATGGGGGTAGAGACTTCTGTCTGTTGTCTGTTAGTGCTCACTGTTTTATCCCCAGAATCTAAACAGATAATAAATACTTGTCAAATAAATGGAATAATGAATGAGTAAATCCTCTATATTTATTCTCAGATAATATGCTCTTAAAAATAAGACCCAAAAATGATTTGAAGTAATTTAAAGTGAAGAATATATCTAATGAGATTAATAAAATAGAAATGAGGTAAAAAGGAGGAGGAAGCAAACACGGTAACATAACTATAACATCATTGTTCTACTTCTGTATCAAAATTTCTTTGGGATTTATTTTAGTCAAGAAAACAAAAGAAAGAGAAGTTCCCTAGTTCTAGTTTTCAGAAAGGCAAGCAAAGTTTTTAAAGAATATTCTAATGTTGAGTTAAATAAGAGTTATAGAATATTTAATGAGCAGTTTCTTTGTAAAATGCAGATGCTGTTTCAGCTATGGATTTTTTTTAAGGCAAACTTTGATAAAAGTTAAAAGAATGACATTAAAGCTCAATACAATGAAAGCATTTCTGTGATGTTCTCAGCTGATGTGGCTCAGGTCTGTAGCTTAATTTGATTGAAAGATTGATTTTGAGTACTGAGAGAGGTGAATTGATAGCATATCTCTTAGGCTTTTTCCCTCCTTATGTAACTGCTTCTCTTGTCAAAGAGAATTAGAGATTTCTTGTCAAAGAATTTAGGCATTGCATGTCAAAAAAAAAAAAAAAAAAGCACATAAATCCCAGTTGGGCTTACTGATTCACACTAGAAATAAGTGAAGAAGTTTCACCCTATTCTTTACTTTCTCCCTGATCTCTAACTGCCAAATTAAGAAAAAAATTTTTTGAAAAGATACTAACATCTACAACAGCAATAAGAACCTTCAAAAGAAACATGTGAATATAAAATTATTCCAAATTTCTTCACTTCAGTTTGCTTCCTTCTAAACCATTCTCCACATGATATTTTTACAACAGCAAATATGAATGTCACATCCATGTTTTTGACAAATCTAGAGATTCATGGCCTGAAGATTTTTGTAAGTCAGAGTTTAAGTTATTCAGACAATATTTAACAGACACTTAGTCTATCTGAAGAGCACTCTGCTATATACATCTGTATACATATGGCTAAGGAAACTGCTCCCTGCTCTTAGCAATATGACACTGTAAGAGGGGAAGTATGCACAGATAACTCAACACAGGTGAGCATCAGGTGATGGGTACAAGGACTTATGAGTATTCAGATGATAGAGAGAACACTTCTCACTGGTGGGCTCAATGAGAGCTTCATAAAATAGGTCACATCTGAACGGGGCCTTCCAGGATTTCTTAGTGCAGACATGAGTAGAGATGTTTTGGGCAGTGAGAATACCAAGAAAAATGGCATTGCCAAGAGATATGTCAACATTGTCAAGTCATTAGCAGGTAACTGCAAATAGACCTGCCCTAATAGACTGGAATGCAGGTAAAGCAAATGGTAGGAGGCAAGACTGGTAGTTCGGGGATCAGATTGTAAACAGTGTTAATAATGCTTGAAGAAATTTAAACATTTTTTAAGACAGCATTTTTAATGTTTATTTATTTTGACAGAGAGTGTGAGCAAGTAGGGGGAGGGGCAGAGAGGAGAGAGAGAGAGAATCTCAAGTAGGCTCCATGCTGTCAGCGCAGAGCCCTAAGTGGGGCTTGATCCCATGAAATGTGAGATCATGACCTGAACTAAAACCAAGAGTAAGATGCTTTACTGACTGAGCCACCTAGGCACCCTGAAACTTAAACCTTGTTCTAAAGTCATTACAGAATCAGTTTTTGTGTCTGGGTATGGAGGTGATGATGTTAATAGGTGCTTTAGAGAAAGATTGACTGTAGAGAGAACAAAACACATGACCATTGCAACAGTATGATTGTGGATTATTAATAAACATCTGAGTTTGAATGATGATTTCAGAGGAATTAAAAGGATAATCTAAACGTGTTAGTGGAGAGAAAGAGATTTAAATGATACCTGTATTTAGGGGCCAGTAAGTGAGGGCATGGGACACTAAAGGGTGTAAGCATAGCATACTAGAAGGTGCATTAGATCCTCCACTAACATGGGAGGATTGGAAGACATAGTCAACCCTTGAGATCAACTTGGGTTTATCTTTTATTGACTGTTGTAACCCCATCATTTAGGACAGTGTGAGGCACATAATAGGCACATGATTTATGCTTCTTAAGTGAATGAATAAGTGATTGCCTGGCTAATGATTGCACAGAATAAACTTAAGTGTAGGTAAAGAAAGTAATTTGGTTGCCCTGGAGTTAATTTTACTGGTACAGAATATATCCATTGGCATTAGAAACGTTGGTGTGGCTTTAGATCTAACAGTATGTCTGCTTACTTCTTCTAAGAAGCACTATAAAGTAAGAGTTACTTGTTTAGACTCTAGGCTAGTAGAGTTTGAATATCATCTCCACCACTTAGGATCTTGAGCAAGTCAATTAACCTTCCTGTGCTTCAGTTTCCTGTCTTTAAAATGGGATTACTATGAGATGTACTCCATAGTGTTGTTCTGAGGGTTAAATGAGTTACCATGTGCAGTTAGAACAACACCTGGCACCTATTAGGCACTTTATGTGTTACAAGTAGCAGAAGCAAACTATTAGCACTGAAGTTTTATTTACATTCTTTACTGGTACAATGTACAGTTTTGGTTGTTTGGCACATTTTTTCTTACCAATGATTGAAGAAAAGATAATAATCTGATTTGAGACCCCACCCCTCAAATATGTATCAATGAAATTTGATAAAATATAAAATTTGATAAAATGCTTTACACTCCCAGAAGGAAAGTCCTGTATAAGTAGAACTTGATATCAAAAACAGCTCAAAAGTTGAGTGGACTTGAAAAGCTTATCACTGAAAGACATGACCTCTAGGAGTGCCTGGGTGGCTCAGTTCGTTAAGCATCCGACTCTTGATTTTGGCTCAGATCATGATCTCGCGGTTCATGAGTTCTAGTCCTGCATCGGGCTCTATGTTGGCAGCACGGAGCCTGCTTGGGATTCTCTCTCCCCCTCTTTCGCTGCCCCTTTCCCCCTTTCTCAAAAATAAATCAACTTTAAAAAATTTAAAGAAAATTATAAAAAGAAAGAAGGAATCTCTAAAATTAAAATCAGTCTATTTCCATTTATTTTTGCTAAACTATTTTTTTTAAAACTTGTGGGCTTCCAGAAACCTTATGGAAAAAACAGTCAGTGTCTCTGTTGCTTTTTGAAGAGAAGTAAGTACTAGAAAATAATCCAGGCAAAAATTAAGATCCTTTAGTTCAAAGGAATTTCAAAAGCTAGCCACTTTGAATCATTTAAAATTCTGCAGTGTGCTGAAAATTAAATAGAAAGTGTTATTCTGGAGTAACATAGCCCAGTTTCTCTAATATGTAGCAGAAAGCTTAAATGCCAGTAATTGAGTACCAAGGGTTCAGTATGTTATAATAGGGGAGTTAAGTGAACTGGGAACACAGAAAAAATGAAACAGATTGTTTCTGTTGATTTTATACATCTAAGAGATTTATCCTATGATTTCTTTTGCATAGGACATGATATAAGGAAACCAGAAAGCTTACATATGATAAATATGTAATTTGAATGTTTTTCCACTAAACATTTTGAATTTGAATGTGTAAAATTATAATTATAGATAAGTCATCAATAGCATCTATTTGATGCATAATACTTGGCAATATGCTAGGCATACATAAAAAGAGATATCTGTAGATACTTTCTTGTATCATTCATGATATATCCCCATTAACTACAGCAGAACCCCCACAAATCACACATGTATTATTTTTTCCTTCTCTT
Source organism: Neofelis nebulosa (assembly GCF_028018385.1). NCBI lineage: Eukaryota > Metazoa > Chordata > Mammalia > Carnivora > Felidae > Neofelis > Neofelis nebulosa. The sequence goes on along the minus strand of NC_080794.1, from coordinate 32,858,981 downwards.
AAGTTTTGTAAATTGAATTAATATTTCAGAAATCAATCCATCAAATGTGATTTGTTAGAGCTGTCAAGTGAAGTGAATTTTCTATACTTGATTTTTTATATGTTTGTTAATTTTTGAGAGAGAGAGAGAGAGCACAACAGAGAGAGGACACAAGCAGGGGTGGCAAGAGAGAAGGGGACAGAGGATTTGGAGCAGGCTCTGCGCTGACAGCCACAAGCCCAATGTGGGCCTAGAACTCATGAACTGTGAGACCATGACCTGAGCCAAAGTCAAACGCTCAATTGACAGCCACACAGGTGCCCCCTTCTATACTTGATTTTTAAGAATAGTTTCTGTATGTCAGCAGCTGCCTCTGCATAGGTCTTATCACTGTTCATGAAACAAAAGCAATGTAGCACAGTGCGTAACGATGTTAGTTCTGGAGCCACAGTAAGGGGACTTCAGTCTTGGCTGCAACTATTTGCTAGCTGTGTGTTCAGGGCAAGTCATGTATTTTCTCTAGGTTTCAGTTTCCTCATATGTAAAATAGAGACAAACTTCACAGGGAATAAATAAGAATTTTATGAGCTAATATAGGGAAAGTACATGGCCTACCTCATCTTACTAGAAAAAAGAAAGAACTTAGACAAATTATGTATTGCTGTGAACCATTTTATATAAACCATAGGCTTTTTTTTACTATACAGAATCATAGAATCATATGATTAAAAAGTTATTGCTAAAGTAATTGTTATTATTAATAAAGATTGGAATTTAAATGCCATTATTACATGGGGAAAAATATAAAAAATAAATTGCTATGTTTTGCTGCCAGGTGGAAGAGGACTGCTCAAAATGACCTGTGATCTGCCCATCCTGCTTCTTGCTTTTATGATCTCATGACACTGTAGTAGGATGCTAAGAACAAAGTGATTTACACTGATTTATTGGATCTTTAACACGAGAATTACATTAGCTTCAAGTAGAAACTCAGGTCTTTGCCTTCTCAAAGTGTGTATTTCAATTTGCTGTCTTTGACAGTTTAGTTATTACGGAGTCAAATGGTGTATTCCAAACCTCTAACACTTAAGTTTCAATTACTTGACTTCTCTAAAAATATTTTTACATTATGTCCTCTAAAAGGTCCTAACTCGTTCCTGGCAGTGTTTTAGTGACTTTACATAGCAGTCTTTCCTTATTATCAGTGAAATGATAAATTTGCTTGAAAATCTTCAAAGACAGCTTAGGTTTTGAAGTTAATTCAATGCATTTATGATAAGCATAATACACAGTAGAAAGGGGTAAGTACCCAGGAATGAAGATGAAGAATTATATTCTCAGGTCTGATACTGATTTTTTTCCATCATCTCTAAACCACCTGCTTTCTTGCCTTTAAAAACTTTTAAATCTATGAATTTCTAACTAACTTGAGTGTTGAGAACTATTTTGATGGGAAAGAACTTAGACAAGTTATATGTTGATAGATAGCAATTTGTGGGGTTTTGTTTGTACCTGAAATAATAGAATTTCATAATTAAAAGTCATTTGAGAAGTCATCTGGTGCAAACTCTATAAAGATAAAAAGAAGCTGAGTGAGATGGTGTAAGATGTGTGTTCAGAGGCCGAGTGTGACACAGACAAATCACTACTTTCTTAATATCCTGGATTAAATTAATTCCCTCTTTGCCTTAGGCTTCACTGTGTTTATGGAGAAATTATAATGGAGTTAAAAATATATATTTATTCTATTTCTTTACAAATATATATAAAACTATTCAGTTATTTTTTTTGCTCTTGGCACATCAGTATTAATATATATGTACATTCACATACACACACATTATAAATAATTCAAGACTAATTCTCTAATTCACAAAAGAGCCTAAATTTTGAGCTTTTAAATATTTCACTAATTTTATAGTTGAGCGTCATTTTTAGAGGCCTTCAAAAGTTTATAAGGTAAATGATAACATATGTATGATTACTTTAAAACTCTACCTCAGATGTTTTTTAACCTTAAACATTGTCTTACAGAGCACCATCCTGTATAGCAGAATGCTTTAAAGTTTAAGTGAAGCTGCCAAGTGTAAAAATGCAGTACGTGAATGTCTAATTTCCCTTTCAAATCATCCAACTGGTATTTTGGGATAAGATTATTTGTTGTGACTAATTTAAGTAAACATTAAAGATAGTTTCTTTTGATGATTAAAATATACTATCTATATGGCTATTGCAAGATTATTTTTATTTTTAAAAATAGTTTTTCCATCAGAAATTTGAAATAGAGGACATAAATACCTTAACAAAGCACTTTTGAAGCATTTGGAATATGTGTGTGCAGTCAGTGTTACCCAGAACTTCCAGCAATAATAAGGGGTTGTTCCATGTCTGTGTTGTCCAGTATAGTACCCACTAGCCATATGAGCCTAGTGAATATGATTTCTAGCGCAGCTGAGGAATTAAATTATTCATTTTAACTTAAAGTTAAAATAGCCACATAAGGTTAGTTGCTACCCTATTGGACACTCGGGAATAGATTGCTTATAGAATTAGAGATTTTAAAATAAGTTTGTAAGAATATCTAGTCCTTTTATCCATACTTAAGTAGAGCCACAGTTATTTTTTCCTAATGAAAATTTGGGGCACCTGGGTGGCTCGGTCGGTTGAGCATCCGACTCTTGATTTCAGCTCAGGTCATGATCCCAGCGTGGTGTGATTGAGCCCCCTATCGGGCTCTATGCTGTGTGTGGAGCCTGCTCAAGATTCCCTCTCTCTCCCTCTCTCTCTCTCTCTCTCTCTCTCTCTGCCCCTCTCCCCTGCTCATGTGCTCTTTCTATCTAAAAAAAATTTTTTTAATTAAGAAAAATGAAAATTTATTTTTAATAGCAACCAGAAAAAAACATCATAAACTTTGTTATAGTAACCTACACAGTGTTAAATAACCTAATGTCAAAACTCATTCATGACATTCAAAACGTTTAGTGCTATAGTTTAAATCAGGTTTGTGTATGTGCATGTATTACTCAGAATAGATGGAGACCTTCTGACTACCAGTCTTTTCCTAGCAGTCATCAAATCACTCCTTAACCAGGATGAAATGCTAACTGCTTTAACCTCTCTTTGTAGGTCTTTCCATCTTGAGTCAGCCTGCTCTGAACCAATTCCAAAATATCTGTGACCCTATTTGCTTGTAAATGTAACAACCTCAAAATGGATTTGCTTTGGTTGCTTAGTTGAAACCTCCTATTTCAACTAAAAATTTATATATATTTTTTTAATGTTTTTTATTTATTTTTGGGACAGAGAGAGACAGAGCATGAACGGGGGAGGGGCAGAGAGAGAGGGAGACACAGAATCGGAAACAGGCTCCAGGCTCCGAGCCATCAGCCCAGAGCCTGACGCGGGGCTCGAACTCACGGACCGCGAGATCGTGACCTGGCTGAAGTCGGACGCTTAACCTACTGCGCCACCCAGGTGCCCCTAAAAATTTATATTTTATTTAAGAATAGTTTAGGGCATACGTAAACCTTTCAAATAGTTATTAGTATTTAGCTAAAGGAGTAATGGCCTGGACAGAATTCATCAGCTAATAAGAGATGTGATTAAGCTAACAGTAGGGGAATGTGAGGAAAGATCCGTGATAGGCAAAGTACACCTTTTGAACTCACAATAATTAGTACTCCCATATCCACACGTATTCTTGAACTAGTCTCATCTTATCAATGGACTGCACAACAAGAACATTTCATGGAGATTTCTAGGTAACTCTCAGTTGTAATATGATTGCCATGATTTTCTAAGTATTCTAATTTCTAAGTGTGTGATATAATGAAAAGTTGAATTTTGTCTTCTGCTTGCTCCCAAATGTTAACATGACCCATTAGTATTGATATTTTTATACTTCTAACAGTATATCCAGGGATTTCCCTTCTTCCTAATCTAATTTCTTACAGTAGAGTGCTTGGGAAGAAGTCTTAAAAATATTAAAATTACTAGCTTGCTTCCATTTTTTCTTAGGATATCTGACTTGTTTAGATTTTGAATATCTTAAAATAGCTTGTTAAATATTAAGGAAAATTATATTTCTAGAATATTTTTAAAAGCAAAATTAGTGTGTTATGTAAGTTGTCTCTGATTTGCCTTTTGGGTTGGCAAATTATGTCCCATTGTACATGCTCTTTGAAATAACTACATCCTATTCTCAAAGGGTCTATAAGATTTCACACACAGATGTTTTGCCTGGAGTCTTTTCTTCTACGTTTCCCAAATGATGTCCACTCCCACTGCTACTTCTCAGAGTTTTTTTTTTTTTTTTTAACATTTGTTTATTTTTGAGACAGAGAGAGACAGAGCATGAATGGGGGAGGGGCAGAGAGAGAGAGAGACACAGAATCTGAAACAGGCTCCAGGCTCTGAGCAGTCAGCACAGAGCCCGACACGGGGCTCGAACTCACATACCAAGAGATCGTGACCTGAGCCAAAGTCGGACGCTTAACTGACTGAGCCACCCAGGCGCCCCTCAGATTTTTTTTTTTAAATAAAGACTGATTTGGCAAATCCTAAATTTTATGCAGGTAGAGTCATGCAAGCTGTGGGCAATACCTGGCCACTGTATCTATTTTCTAGCTTTCAAGTCAATTAAATAAAATTATTGCTGTGAAAACCAAATTTAATTTTTCTGTACCATTATGTTTAAGTTAAAAAAAAGAGTGGACAGAAAAGTTCAGTAAAAGGACTGTGCTCCATGTAAGTTACCCAATGTAGTGCATCATTAAAGGAAGGTAAAGTGTCAAAGGATCTGAAGAGAATGAATCCTGGATATGCCACGGTCTTAACTTCAGGTCATCTTTTTTCATCTGTGAACAATAGTTAGTACCAACTGCTTTCTTTGCTTCATAGGATTATGAGGTTCAAGGAAGAAAACATAAGTGGAGATTTTATAAATCACAAAGTACTATACAAATATAGTGACACAGTCATCTTTATCATCATCATTATGCATTCTTTAAAGAACTTATTATTCATGCAGAAGCAAAAGCAAATATCTATTAGTGTAAATTTTAAAGTTTTTGAAAGGAAAAAAAATGTCTTCTTTCTTCATACTCTAATGGACTTGCTGTGTTTTCTAGACAAATTCAGAGAGATGTACCTATGAACAATTAATATGAAAATGTCCTAAGAGAAAAAGTAAAAGACAAGTTGATATCACTGACAGAAATATCTGTATTTGATATTTTCTAAGTGAGTCATTAAAATAATTCAAGAATACCAATTTCAGACGAATGTCAGTTGAATGTCACATGTAAAACTCTCAGTAACTTCCACATGGGTAATAAAAAAGATATAGTTGACTCATTCAGCCCTCTTTTCCTTTTCCTCCTCCCCTCTTTCCTTGTCTTCCTTTCCTTCTTTATCCCTATTCTTCTTTCTTTATTCTCATCTTATTAAGGGCTTGCTTTATCAGCAAAATTTGGAGGTTCTCTAAGGAATATAAAAGAAATAGAAGGCAAAAATCTCTGCTTTTATGGAGTTTTCAATTTGGCTGAGTCTTTTGAAATTATTTGTGATTTAGGTAAAAGGAGCTGTTTTATCATCAGAATCAACTCTGTCTTGTATAGAACAATTAAAAAAAAGGTATGGTCCCTGATCTACGGGTGACTATTTTAACATATCTTAAATTACAACCTGTTAGTGCTAAAGTTATATATGAGAAAGGTAAGCTTTTTAAATTTTAGGTTTCTGAAATTTTTTAGTCTAAACATGCGAAAAATCTCATTTTACATAGATCTGTGTGTCAATCAATGTTATGAACAGCTAAGGACCTGACAGTTGAGGTTTTAAAATGAAAATTAATTATGGGCATTAATATAACAATCCTTCACCAGTTACTCAAAGTTCTAAGTTCTTTTCCCTTGAACTTGAATACTCAGAAGACTGTTCTTTCTTGGGAGGAAATTTTGACTGATATTTAAGGAGCTATATAATGGCAACATCTCCTTGAATGTCTTCTCTGTTAGTTGGCTTTAGGATGATTTATTTATTTTCCATACTATTCATTTATCATTTTTTGCTTTTAATTTTTTTGCTTTGTTGTAAATATGATTTTGTGTTTTTATTGTAAATATCATTTCATAAAATCCATTAATTATTGATAGCAAGGTATATTTATGAAATACTCCAAAAATTATTAACTTATTTATCCTCATAAAACTCTTCTTGAATCTGGATTTCCAAATGGTCATTAGTATTTGAGTGAAGATTAAAAACATATGTTAATAGGTATTATGTCTGGGTTTTCAAAGTGCAACTAAGAATAATACTTTGTATTGTTGTTGCATAAATACTGCTTACAGAAGCAGTATTGTTGTTGCAATACTTTAGAGAGTATTTCAACTTGCAGGGTAGATTCAAAATGTATCCTTCCTATAGAGATAAAAAAGAGTAAAAACAACTTTTCCCTTTAACATTACAAATAGGATGCAAAATACACTCTCACCCTTCTAATAAAACTTGCATATATTATTATACAGGAAGTCTGAAATTTTTACATGATTAGTTAGTACTCTATGACATTATTTTCTTGAGCATTCCACTTGTGAAATAAAATAAAATATTTAAAAAATTAGATATGCAGAATAAAAGAATTGATATATAGCCTTTATAAAACTCTTTTAGTTTGGAGGGAGATTTTTTTGTGCTTACAAAATGTGTTTATAAACTAACCAAACAACTCTTTACAACACAAATATAGTAGAATTTAATTAGCAGAATGAATCTTGTTCTCTAAAACTTGCCATAATAAACTTTTATACATTTATTCTTGTGATGCCACCATCACTCAGACCATTATTGAAACTACTTTTTGGTAAATATCTTTAGTGCCAATTGATGACTGATACTGGAAAATATTTCTTGTAATTTTATACTTTGTGTTTTAAAAGTATGAAATACCTCCTATTTTATTCATTAATCTTGGTTCTGAATTACTTTTAGGTAAATCCAAATATTAGAAAAGAAAACATTGATGACATTCAAAAGAATGTGGAGGAGGTGTTGAAAACCCTTCAAAATACATAATTTACCTAAATCTGAATAATGGAAAGATCAACTAACCACTTCCTATTTTCTGAGGGGACTTTTTGCTGGTTAAAATCCACTTGGATATATGGTTGGTTTTAATTATGCTTTTTTTCAAAAGTAGGAAATTTTATTTTATAGCAATAACTCAGACACATAACCACTGCCTACCACATATTAATGTGATCCTGTGGTAGGCAGAATAATGGTCCTTCAAAGAAGATATCCACATCCTGATCACTAGTTCCTCCAACTGTGTTACCTTATATGGCAAAAGAGACTTTGCAGATGTGATTAAGGATCCTCAGATGGGGAGACTATACCAGATTATCCAAGTGGGCTCAAAGACATAATTGCAAAGATCCTTATATGAGAGAGGCAGAAGGATAGAAGAAATAAAGTCAAACTGTCAGAGGACACAATTTGATGACTGAATCCGTGAAAGAGAAAGAGAAAGGTTTGAAGATGCTGACTCTGAAGAAGGAGGAAGGGGCCATGAGCCAAGGAATGTAGGCAGCCTCTAAAAGGTGGGAAGGCAAGCAAATAGAATCTCTCTTAGAGCCTCTGGAGGGAGACCAGCTCAGCTGACACCTTGGCTTAGCCCATTGAGGCTGATTTTGGACTTCTGACCTCCAGAATTGTAAGATAATATATTTGTGTTATTTTAAGGCACTACATTTGTGATAATTTCTTACAGAAGCAGTAATAAATTAATATAGACCCCTGAGGTTTAGAAATTAAATATAGCTCAGAGTAACCTAACACATTATTTAGTCCAACTTCTCCTTGTCCATGAATTACATAAGTAACACAGAGTGTTGAGCATCATTTTGCCTAAGTTATACAATCTGTAGCAGAATTATAAAACCCAGATATCCTCATCTCATAGTCAGATGCTTTCTTGTATCAAGTTATGTAAAATCCCAAACATTTTAGTAACTTTAGTAACTTTAGTAATTTTTCATTGGTATCTTTCTTAAGATCAATAGATCTGAAGTCAAAACATATTGACTTTGATTTTTTAAAATTTCTTATGTCTTATTTTATTTTTGAGTGAGAGAGACAGAGCATGAGTGGGGGGAGGGGCAGAGAGAGAGGGAGACATAGAATATGAGCTGTCAACACAGAGTCTGACAAGGGCTCCAGCTCACAGACCACGAGATCATGACCTGAGCCAAAGTCAGATGCTTAACCAAATGAGCTATCCAGGAACTCCGACTTTGAATATTCTGCTGACAGTGTAGAGATAGCACTTAGTACTCTTAATGATTTCTACCTCAAGTCTCTCTGAGGTAGATCATCAGCTTGTCTGATAGCATTAAGCCTTCTCCCAATTTTGAAAGGTAGAAAATCATGTAATATCACAGAACCCTTAAGTTAGAAGAGATTACAGTAATTAATAATATTTTGGGGATGGATTATAGTCATTTTTATATGTAGAAGGTCCAAAGGTAAGCCTGTTGGGTTGCCAGAGTTGAAATTTATTTTTATAGTCGGACACTGCTTCTCTTTCCTGAAGTTTTGACTTTAAGAAGCACGAAGAGCCATGAAGAAAAATTTTCATGGAGGACAGTCTTCTTAAAAAAATGTTTTTTAAGTTTATTTATTTTGAGAGAGATAAAGCAAGTGGGGGAGGGGTAGAAACAGAGAGAGACAGAGAATCCCAAGAAGGTTCTGCCCTGCCAGTGCAGAGCCTGATGCAGGACTCGAACCCATGAAACTGTGAGATCATGACCTGAGCTGAAACCAAGAGTTGGACATTTAACTGACTGAGCCACCCAGGTACCTCTCATGGAGGACAGTCTTATTCTACTCTCCCCAAAATCCTGCCAGCAGCTATACATTCCCTAATTCTTTCTTTATCTCCTGTACCCTATTCATTAGAGATTACTTAGATTCCTGATCTTGAAACCATCTTGTTTATCATACCATCTGTTTCTTTACTGGGCTGTTCTAGGTTCTTTTCACTTGCACAAAAATGTTAGAGTCCAGTTGTTAATTTCCACAAAAGGTCTACTAAAATCGGAATTCAGTTGGATATATAGCTCAACTAGAGAGAATTGGCATTCTAAAAATATTGAGTATTCCTATTCTTAAAAAAATAGTATATCTCTCCACCCACTTCAGTTGTCTTTAATTTCACTTAGTAAATTTTATTTTCAATTTTCCAATTATTTTGTGGTTGGTATATAATAGTATACTTATTTTTGTAACATTGACTTTGTATCCTGCAACTTTGCTAAATTCACTTTTGGAAGGCATAGTTTTCATTTACCACTGCCCCACTATTTCCTTTGTCATCTGCCTTTTACTTTTACCAGTTGATGGAAATTACTTCTTTGAAGTGACCTATTAGCCAGCATCCATGGTCTCTTTTTTAAATTCTCTTCTTCTACTTCTCTATGATGTGTTGATACAATCTTTCCTTCATAGAAACACACACACACACACACACACACACACACACACACACACACACACAGAGTAAGCCTTCTCTCAGTTGCCATGGCAATGTACTAACCTGGATCTCTTAATCGTGACTGTTCATTTCCAGCATGTTGCTGTGGTGCTTTTAAATATCTCATCTTCTATATGGAAATGTTGTTCTTGTGTTCTTTTGAGAATTGTCTTCTTTTGTCCTAAACTCTGAAATTTGATTTTTTTTCCCACTCATTTGTCTTCGAATACAAGTTACTCTAGGGAAAGTCCAAGATTCCTATCTTAGCACTTCTATTTCTTCAGAAATACACATCAAATTTCCAAATGCCAAGGAAAGATCTATTGACACCTTGAGTTAACAGTCACACTGAACTAGCTTTATTTGACATGAATAAAATTTCTTACTTAAATTCTCAGACTTTCAGCCTCCAGGTCTTCTTCCTTTCATTCATCCCTTCCAACTTCCAGAACTTTACTCCTACTGTGTTTCTCTTTATGATTCTTCCTTTCATTTGGACTGCCATTGTCCCAGTTCAGCAATTCATTAACACTTTACTTACTTATTTATCACACTCATTTTAACTAATCCAGAAATAAGATTTCAATTGGTTTCATTTTGTATGCATTCTTTTTTTTTCAGGATATATATTTACATTTTTAAATGTCATAATATTAAAGATACAACTTTATTTGATTTTTATACATTTCCCATATCACTACATAGTTTTCATGAATATAATTTTAATAACTACATAAGAACCAATCACATTTTTTATTGTATTTTTTGTTTGTTATCCTTTTTGTTAGACATCTAGGATGTTTTTAGTATCTTTTATATCACATATAATACTAAAGTGACTCTCTTTGTATAAATGATCTGTAAAATTTGTATATTTTTCTTAATGAATAAAAATATATGAAAAGTTTCATGTGACTCTAAAAATATTAAATCCAAAAATGTTTTTTACTAATTTATTTACTGAGTATATGCAAGTGCTCTCTATATATCTTAACTTCACAATCATTGTTTAAAATTTTTGCTTATTAAAAGGGGTAGAATGGTACTATGTTCTGAATATGCATCAGTTTAATTAATAAGTTTGAACATTTTTTTCCCCAGTGTTGTGTTAAGTACTTGACCTTCCTTTTGTAATCTTATAATTTTTGCCTAGATTATTTCAACAGCCTAACTGGCCTTCCTCTTCTATCACGTTTTTCCTTCTGCTAGGAGAGTAACAGTCACAAAACTCAGGAAATCATATCAAAACAAAAGTGAGGAAGAAGGTTAATATCTGACTGTTAGCTATCAAAAAAGGTTGAACTCCTTCAGCTGGTATTCCAGACTTTCTGTATTCAAGGTTTAACTAGCCTTTTTGCCTTTTGTGACAGTCTCCTCAAGGTATTCTGAGTGTGTCAGCCACATTGACACTCTTAATCCTTCAGCCCTTCATTTCCCTCTTCCATATCGTGACTCACTCTCTTCTCTTCACCTGAAGTCCCTCTATTCAAATGTTACTAATCAAGAAAACATTAAATCTCCTCTCTGAAAGTTACATGATCATTTCCATTAGAATTAATCTCTTTTGTCTGTGTTCCTATTATGCTTTATTTAAACCCCTGTTTTGGTGCTTACCTCATTCTTCACATAAAGCAATTTTTCATGTCCAAATCTGAATTTTCTATTTTGGGGCACCTGGTTGGCTCAGTCAGTAGAGCATGAGACTCACTCTGGATCTCAGGGTTGTGAGTTCAAGCCCCACATTGGGTGTAGAACTTATTTTTAAAAAATGGAGTTTCGGGGTACCTCGTGGCTCAGTTGGTTAAGCATCCGATTTCGGCTCAGGTCACAATCTTGTGGTCCATGAATTTAAGCCTGGTGTCAGGCTCTGTGCTGACAACTCAGACCCTGAAGCTGTTTTGGATTCTGCATCTCCTCTCTCTGCCCCTTCCCCCCTCACACTCTGGCTCTGTCTCTCTCTCTCTCTCTCTCTCTCTGTTTCAAAAATAAACATTAAAAACATTTTTAAAATATTTTTTAAAAAATGAAGTTTATATTTCATTTTAAGTTCATTGAGTAAAAGGCTGTCCTTAAGTAATCTTTGTTTTTACACAATGGCCCAAACAATGGGTAAAACATAACAAAGTTTAGTAAATATTTGTTGAATTGTTTGAATTCAATTAATTTTGGGTTGTTTTGAAACTTATAAAAATCTTAGGGCCTGTAAATGAACAGAGGTGAGCTCTGTATAACCTTAAAGTAGGGAAAAGCTATAATATCCTTGTTCCTATTAATGCAGGAGAAAACTCTTTAACATAATAAGAGCATAATGTGGACACATTATTAGAAATAGTTATACATATAAGGAAGCCCTGTCTTCTTAATACACATTTACCCAAAGAATGTATACTTGAGCTCTTCTTTTATGTCAAAACCTTCAACACACACACACACACACACACACACACACAGACACACACACCACACCACCTTTTCAGTTATTCACTTTATTTGTCAGGGCGATAATTTAAAGATTGACTAAGACTGAGGTAATGAGGTAGTCCAGCCATTTAATTTTGTTAAACTACTAACATATAAAATATTATATATCTGTCCATTCCCTGCTTTTGATAAAATGTTTTTTATCATTAGGTGATTTAGGATTGAACTGCAAAAGAAAGTGACCTTGATAGAGTCTAAAGTACCATATTTCTTAATACAGTGAGGTAAAGCTGTATTATTGGTATTAACATAATTATGTTGTTAAATGCATCAAAGGTGAGGTATTTAAAGCAAATTAAACAAGTGACGTTCTTATTTCATAAACCACATTTAATCTCATGCTTGGCTGTTTTTATGATAGAGTTACAGCAATAGAGAAAATCAGGCATGAATGGAAGAGTAACTGATACCTTCATAAACAGATGCTTAGAATTTGAACTTAAAGTGACTATGGAACACCAAGAGTCAAATGGGACAAACAGGGAGGTGACATTCATGGAGATAACAAAAGATTAGCTGAGATTATTTTAGGACTATTTGAACTGAGAGAATGACATTACAAGGGTGAAGTCTAGAGAAGAGTCCCGACTTTGAGCCCCAGCTCCATCAATGACTCAGTGTGTGACCTGGAACAAATTACTTAACCTCCCTGAATTCTCGGTTTTTATTTATAAAATGAGATAATTATATCATGTAATAAAGTTGTTGTGAGGATCAAATTAGAAAAGAGACATGGATATTTTTAAATGTAAATTAACCCATATTTATAAGGTAGTATTGATATCATGTTGTAGAAACTTTATCATGATGTAGAAACATCCTACTATATTTGAAATTGACTTACTCATTTACTCAGAATATATTCAGTAAATTCAAGCACCGTATTTATTAGGTATGGTATAGTGAATAGAACAAATCTAATTCCTGCTCTTGGGATACTTACTATCTAGTAAGGGTCTCTACGAGTTAACAAACAAATACTAAAAATAAGAGTGCTTCTTAGTCTCCATTTTACCCACATGCCATGTTAGCTACCATTTTCCATTCTCTCCACGAAATGCGTTGACTAACATCCATTTTACACTGAATACCATAGTACTCAATACTTGCCAGGATCTGTTCTAACTGCTTTGCAGAAATTAATTTATTTAATCCTCACAATAAGATCTCAATGCAGATACTATCATCATTTCCATTTTTCAGATGAGGAAACTGAGGCACAAAGAAGTTAAGTGACTTGTCCATGTTTAACACAACTAGTAGGTGGCAGATCAGAATTCACACCTAGGTAGTCTAGCTCCAGGGTCCATGGTCTTAATCTCTGTGTGACAATACTAGCAGGCCTGTCTATTTTTGCTTTCTCTAGTTGAGTAGAAAGCTTATTCAAAGGTCAGTTGTGGGGCACCTGGCTGGCTCAGTTGGTTGAGCATCTGACTTGATTTCTACTCAGTTCATGATCTCACAGTCGTGAGATTGAGCCCCACCTCGGGCTCCACACTCAGCATGGAACCTGCTTAAGGTTTCCTCTCCCACTCAGTCTGCCCTTTCCCTGCTCACGCACTTTCTCACCGTCTCTCTCTCAAAAAGAAAAGGTCAGTTGTATTTGTTCCCAAATATGTTTATACCAGTTGTTTTTGTTATGTAACTTTGTTATGTAATTTAATTAAATGTCACATAAAGCAGTAAAGTAGGAATGAAAAATACAAATGTGATTTTGTATATTTGTAAACTAAATTGAATATGTTGGTGAGACTTAATTAAGGAGAATTGCCTTTAAAAAAGCTGCCAAATCATAAAGTGGTGAAAACTAAGAGTGGTGGCATATTATAAAAACATAGACATTTATTGCAGTTGGCATCATGTGTCATTATGCTCTCATTATACTTAAAAATAAATGAAAATGCAAAATGCAAAAAATATATACTTCTAATTATTAAACCATTACTAAACTGAAAAGTTGTGGCCTTATATCAAATAGTTGGCAAATGAGTGACTATTTACATATTTTAAGTTAAAGTACATATATGTGTAAAGCATATATGTATATACACACAGAGATCATTTTTTGTGATATCTGATTTAGCTAACCTTTTTGGGTAACCTCCTAACTGTCCTACAAGAAAGTAGTATCTCCGAATACTTTTATTTCCAAATAATAAAACTATCATTGGTGTCCTGGGTATGGCTATATGAGTCTCTCTGGTTCCAGAAGGTTAAGTCATAGTGTACTCCACAGCAGACAAATTGTGGATCACAATGCAAGTCTACAGAGGACAGATATTGAATCTCAGTGCGATCCACAGAAGAGTGTGGATCCCAATGTGGTACATGGAGGACTAATCATGGCTCACAGAGTGGATTCATTTTTGTGTCATGTGATCAACTCAGTTTTTCTTTTCAGGACAGCATGATGTAGAGGGAGAGAGAGAGAAAGCGAGAGAGAGAGAGAGAATGAGAATCTCAAGCGGGCTCCATGCTAGCCTGATGCAGGGTTCAATCTTACAAACCATGAGATCATGACCTAAGCTGAAATCAAGAGTCAGATGCTTAACTGACTGAGCAATTCTGGTGCCCCTCAGCCTAATTTCTTTATTTGAAGTTGGCAATATAAGTAATGATGTCATATACAACACAGTCAGCCCTCAATGAACTTGAAAATACTTTGGAAATTGCAAAGTATTAAATTACATGTTTTCATACTACATTGTTAGTTCAGTTATTATAACACTTATTAAACCGTACAATGCTTACCTGTAAATCTGTGAGCTCCATGTGTCCAGATCTTGGCTTATTAATACTTATACTGACATCTGTACCTAGTCAAGTGTCTGGGTCCTAATAGTATATAGAAGCTACTTATATTTTTTATGTGAACTTACCAGAAATCCCTTAAATTTAATTAGACATTTTGATGGTAAAATGATATATGGAATAGAAAATATTCCTATACTTCCAGTGTTAGTTGTTGTAGAGTCATTTTCTTCTCCTTACTCCCTCAAAGCCAATTGAAATTATCAAAGGAAACAAAGAGATAGAAAAATATGCCATCTCCAAGAAGCAAGTGCAATTGTCCTCAACCTCATAGTACAAATTATGAAGTTCATATATTAAATATTGTAACTTCTGCCTAGATAATCATGCCTGCAGAGAGAGGACACTGGCTGCCTCAGACAGTATGTGTTGTTCTCTGAAAAGCATATTTGAGAGCCTTTAATTAAAGAGAGCTTGGTTTCTGAGAAATGTAAGAAAAATGGAGAATATTCCTGCAGAGATCCCAGCTGACCCTCTACAATGGTAGGGTAGGGAAGGAAGGCCTCAGAAGGACATTATGCCAACCACATCATTGTGTTCTCTACCACTTGATCTCTGAGTCCAGGCAACCTGTCAGAAGAGAAGCTGGAGGTAACAGGAGGCACACAGCTATAGCAAGAACCTGTTGAGATCCATGCAGACTTTTTGAGGGAAAAAACCTGGGGGGGTGAAGTACCTTCAATATTAACAAAACAAAAGATTTGGAAAGAAGGTATTTGGGTTGGTAGGCTGAAATTGCAGCGCCAACTTCCCCAGCTACTTTCCAGCCATTTCATTTCACTTTCTCTTCCCCTTCCTATTGCACTGCCTTTTTTTTTTTTACCAGCATCATTAAAGATGGGAAGTGAACAGAAAGAAACCAATGGATAAATCGATGCATAAAAGATGCCATATTCTCTTCCACATAAGGAGAGAAAAACAAAGCAGTCATGAAGAGTACATATTGTAAGCGATATACTTTCTAAAAAAGAGTTCAGAGAGAGACAGAAGAGTTTAGGGAAGACAGCATATGACAAATAAAAGGAGATGAAACTAGAGCTGCTAGAGTTCAGAAAGAAAATAAAAATGGAAATGAAAAAAATGTAAGAGCGAAATACATGCTAGAAGCAACACAAATAGAATTTGAAAACAAAGTCAGAGGTATAGATAGACAGGAAAATATCTGACAAATGAAATGTGTGCAATCAATATAAGATTTTTGTAAGGAAAAAAGATTTGAAAGACAGTAAAAACAAAGCCAATACGTGCATAATTGGTGTTTCTGAGAAAAGAAAAAAAACCTGAATCAACAAAAACTACAAAAATGAAAAGCAAACTGTTGTAAAGATTTGAATTTTCAAATGGAAAGATCATACTCTGTCCTAGGACAATTTATATAGAATAATGAACATCTGGAGATAGTCTAGTAAAGTTTCTTGAACTCCAAGGATAATCATGTGAACATTTAAGGCAAAAAGCCCAAAACATATAAGGGAGAAAATAGGTTGGTTTCCAATTTGCACATAATGTTAGAAGTCAGAGAAGCAATTTCTACACAGCTCTGCAGGAAGGAAAGTGTAACCCAAGTTTTATTTTCAGTTGAATATAATGTCAACGGAGACACATTCTGAAGCAGAAAGGGGCAGAGAGAGAGGTTATATATAGTCATAGAGCCCTTCTTTAAACACACACACACTAGTGAACATTAAGTCTATCTAATAATGGATTATTAATAACAACTTTAGGAATTACAGTCATAGAACAAAGTATAAAAGTTATAAACCGTGATAAGGTAAACATATTAATGGCAATGACTGGGAGTAAGAAGGGAATTTTACAAGAAGTATCAATGAGCTAATTTTCTTTATCCATAACATGGAATTAAAAGCTACTACCTATGTTGATAATATATAATTGAAAAGAATCCAGCCTCCTAAAGGTTTACAATTTTTTTCCTCAACTTTGGAGTGGACTTCTGATAAGAAAACATTATGCTTTGTGTTAAGAAATATTTACCTGAGAAGAAAAGAAAGAAACATTTACCTGAACTTCAGTAATTCTTCAGTTTTTAGTTCAATATTTTTTTAAGTTCAAGGAGAAGAAAATGTAACATTTAAATATTAAAATATCATATACAATTTTATTCCACTGATCCATTTTTCTAACTTAATAGATATTTAGGTATGTTTGGAATGTTTGCTTGGTGTTGGAGAAGGTTATTTAATGGGGTTTGGATTATCGAAAATGAAACTTTCTATGTTTCTATATTACTTAAAGTTTTTGTAAAGGACACATGTCATCTTAATAAAACAATAAAGTCGTAATTTTAAAAAATTACAGCATTATCACCATCTCTGTGTAGAAATTTTTTTCTGTTAACTATTACAGTAAATCTCTGACAAATAGATTGTAAATTTTGGACTTGACATACAAAATAAAACAATTATAGGAACAATAAATTTTCCTTAATATATTAATCTAAAAACCATTGTTCTCTGGAAGAATATGTTTCAAGAAAGCATATATGACAAGCAGACACTATCTGGGATTCCTAAAGGTAGTTCTCAATTTACATATTCCATAACCCCACAGGTTACACAATTAGGAAGCAAGCAATAGCTTATTAAAGCTATAAATAGGAGCTAAGCTTCTCTTCAACAAAACAGCATGACATAAATTACAATTTTTGTGTAAATCTATTACCAATCCTGCATCAGCTTTATGAGGGATATATATAAGCCCAATGTGGTTATAAATTTAAGAAAATTACTAGTATATCTGTGAAGCACTGAGGTATACATGGTAGAGTGTGAGGAAAATAAATCCTTTTTCTAGTGAAATGTGTAGTGCACAATGGTGTTTGACTTTTGGACCAAGTACCAACTGATCATCTGGATTCTTTGCTTTGAAGGAACAATGAGTGCTTTTTGCATTCCTTTTTCTTTATCTTTAATCACTTGTTTTTAAAGATGGACCTTCTAGAATTTTACAAATCAGCATGCCCAGAGGAGGCCTAGTTTAGCAGGTTCTTATACCCCTTGGCTCTGACTGCTGTCCCACAGCTGTAATAGCACACTTGGAAGGCAAGAGGTCACTGCACACTCATGAAGAAGTGAGCATGTCTCTTCCCTGCGTTTACAGGTAATGACTTTAGAATCCATGCAAATGAGTGATGCCCATTTGGAAAGAACTATTTTAGATTACCACAGTCACTTTCATCTCTTAAAGGAAAATTTTGTTTTCTGTATTGTATCTGCTGCCAAAATACTGAGCTACCTGACCTACCTGTGATCACAGAACCCTCATTAAAATGAACTCTTCTTCAAAGTTAACTATATGATGTTAATACTTCTAATAACTTTATATTAAGAAAAGGAACTAATCTTTGCCTGTAGCCAGCTAACTGTGCCAATAAGAATGAATATGCAGTATGTTCTCTGAGATCATGGCACAGTTGGGGATAAAGTGTTTTAATGTTTATTTATTTTTCAAGAGACAGACACAGAGAGTGAGCAGGAGAGGGGCAGAGAGAGAGGGAGACACAGATCTGAAGCAGGCTCCAGGCTCTGAGCTGTCAGCACAGAGCCTGACACGGCTCGAACTCACAAACTATGAGATCATGATCTGAGCCGAAGTCAGTCACTTAACTAACTGACTGAGCCACCCAGGAGCCTGGGGGATAAAGTGTTGTAATATGACTTTTTGTGCAGCAAGTGGATGGACTTTGACGTGGTACTGCTTGGCTAAAGATGCTTGCTGTCTCTCTAAATACTTTGTTTATGGGGAATGACAACGGTGATTATCTAAGGCTTTAGAAAATATTTTTGTTTGAACAAATTCTAATAAAGGAAAATGTATTTGAATGAAAGACTGTGAAAAACCACTCTTTGAAATAAACAGAGCAAATGTTACAGATATAAAACTTTAATTTTGAATGATAGATTAATTGATTAGACTAGGGTAAGACAACATGATGCACTATTAAGGACACTGGCTGCAGATAATGGATCTAAATAGCAGTAGGCTTCCTCCACCTATTAGTGTCTGACTTTGATCTTTCCACCTAACCTGAGATTTAAGTTTATTTAGAAATTGAGGGATTATGCCCTTCCTATCTAATATATGATTATTATAAAATAATAATACACAGTGATAGTATCACTTAATGGCCATTGTAGTGCATAAGAACCCATGAAACTCTTGCCTGGAAAATAAAAAGGAAGAGTGCTGATTATTTTCATGATGAAATAATAGGATTGAAATGGCATGTCTTTGCTGCTAATTAATGACTGCCTTGTATATATTTATATATGCATGGGGCTGAAACATTTTTCTAACCTGCAGAATATATTATAATAAACTCTAGCTATATATTCTGGGATCACTTTGAATAATATGTAACGGACACTTGCAAATCTCAGAAAAGCAGAAATCTTGATTGTTTTGTAGAACACTATATCCAAAACAATGTGAATATGTAAATCACTTGGTGACCTAAGTGATTATATTTTTCCAAGTAAGAAGATAATCAGTAAAAGCAGATACAAAATGGATAGGGTTCTTCAGGAATGCTAGGTACAAATTGGCATTATTTTTGTCTTCCTAGGGTTCTTGGAAGAGTTTGATACATGTTGTGCTGTATACCCTTCTAGCAAGTAGATTTTATATTTTCTAAAATGACAAACAGATAATGCTATTTGAAATAAAGCTTTGGAGAAAATGAAGGCTGTGAAGTACTGAAGATTTTCTTCATTCTAAAAAGATAAGGGTCAATATTTACAATTTCCTCTCAGATGTGAACTGTAACACTTTATACTATATCAAAGAATTTTTAAATGGAAAATCAACATACAAGGAAAAGAAGAGATTTTAGAGAGGATTGACCCTTAGGTAAAGATATTAGAGATTTCCAGGGAGGTGGTAGTATTTCTACTCTTTGGATTTCAGTTGCCCACCTGTAAAATAAATGGGTTCGGGTTGGACTACCTGATCCCTTTCAGCTCTGTAATTCTTGAAACTTTGAAACTGTGATATTCTTTATACATTGTGGCACAGAAAGTACATCACTCACTGAAGGGTTTTATTCATCTGTTGGAGGCAGCACAGAGCACTGGACAGTATGTAAGAATGTAGATATTAGAGTCAGAGAGAATTTTGTTTGAATCATTTTGGGCAAGTTACTATAACTTCTTTAAGTCTGTTTCCTCATGTATCAAATGTAGAAAATAATGCCTAACAGCAGAGTGCTTGACATGATAAAGGAGATAATATATTTGTCAAAAACAGGCATGAGTCCTCCTGGGGATCCATAGTGGGTTTCAGGGGAAAGTGATTTATAAGAGTTCAAGCTCTGGGGGCAGCTGAGTGGCTTAGTTGGTTAAGCGTCCGACTCTTCATGTTGGTTCAGGTAATGATCTCACGGTTTGTGAGTTCGAGCCCTGCATTAGGCTCTGTGCTAACAGTGCATAGCCTGCTTGGGATTCTCTCTCCCTCTCTCTTTGCCCCTCCCCTGCTTGTTCTCTATCTCTCTCTCAAAAATAAATAAAAATAAACTAAATAAAAAAAAAGAGTCTCAGCTCTGGAGCCAGATGGCCTGGTATTAAATCTCAGCTTAGCTACTTGCCGGCTCTTGGGCAAATTACTTCAAATTCTGCTCAGCTTCCTCTTCTGTGTCTGGATGATGATAGTACTTACCTCCTTGGGTTTTTGCCAGGATTAAATGAGTTCACAAATGTAAAGTGCTCAGAAAAGTGCCTGGCACATATAAGCACTCTGTATTTTTGCTATCATCATCATCATAGTTACACAAAGCTCAGGATGAATTTGGTACATCATCCTTAAGTTTTATTCTACTAAAAATTTTAGGAATAAGTGCTGTTTTTATTAGAACCAACATATATATATATATATATATTGTGAAACAGAATAAAAAGTTTCTGTAAATATCAACAATGAAGCTCAGTACAGCACTTTCTGGCACCCTGAATGGACTCTACAGATAAATTCCTATTATTAGTATTAGCAATAGTATATTCTACTTTATTTATAACCTACTTAATAATATATTATTAAAACAGAATGGCCTAGCTCTGCAGAGTAAGAAATAAGAACTCATACAGGGAAGATAAAGCAGAAAAGCATTTCACAATCAAAACATGAATCTAATCTCACATCTACTTTGTCACTCCAAACCTATGTTATATTGTACAGTTTTTACTCTTTTAATAGAATTAAAAAAATTTTTTTTTAACGTTTATTTATTTTTGAGACAGAGACAGAGCATGAGCAGAGGAGGGTCAGAGAGGGAAACACAGAATCTGAAACGGGCTCCAGGCTCCGAGCTGTCAGCACAGAGCCCGATGCGGGGCTCGAACCCACGGACTGTGAGATCATGACCTGAGCCGAAGTCGGCTGCTTAACCGACTGAGCCACCCAGGCGTCCCTCTTTTAATAGAATTTTAGTCACATAAAAGGTTAGACTGATATCTCTGATGCATGGGTTTTAATTTCAATTTAATATCAGAGTTCATAGATTTATATTGTAAATTCCTATTGTACTTGTACATGATCCATGGTAAAAGTTTTTGAAAATGTTAATTTAATTAAAGGTTCAGAGAGCAATAAATAATGTTATCCATAAAGGGATATAACTTAATAAATATTTATTTAGCGTATGAAAATATATCAAACCCTGCTAAGTGGTAGGCATATGGAGATGGATAAGCTCTAACCCTTTCTGTTACAGAGCTCTCATGGGATATGGAAAACCTTGTTGTTTGGCTGATTGGTAGCTCTTCCCAACTCTCTTCTGTCTTGCATGCCTCTACAATAGTGTTGAAAATTCCCAGCAGCTCCTGAGATGTGGGAAGAAATTTGCTGGCAGTGATAGTGGTTGTAAGAGTGGTAGGGATGCTTCTATCTTCCTAAAAAGGAAAGCTAATGCTCCCCTTCCTTCTCTTCTGGCCTTGAACATAGATTTAATGCCTGCCGGGCAGCAGCCTTCTTGGGAATATGAGGTGATAAGCCAAAAATAATTGGAGTTAGGACTCACACCATTTAGTCAGCAGTCCAACACCAGATGCCTCTATATCTTGACTTTTATTTTCTAAGACAAATATTAAACATTTTTGTATTTTAAAATGTTATTAAGTTTTCTGTTATTGTATCAAGGACAACTCTATGAGAGGAAACATACTTTTCCCACATATAATTATGAGACAACATGTTAGTTGCTGTAACTATAATGATAATTTTTCTGAAGAATAACACCTATAAATGATACATGTAATCTTCTGTCCTAGTGTGTGTGCATGTGTGTATTTCTGTTTTTCTTGGTACTCTGTAGTACTTGTTAGAGTTGATAAATAGTTCCCCAAAAGCAAGGTTCACAATCTAACAAGGTATCAAAAGGTCCCTGACTCAGAGGGAAGAGACATGTGGTCATAGAAGGCTGGGGACAATACTGAATTCTGGGAGCATCTGTGAGAGGTGGCTGAAGAAGACTCTGTATTGAAATGACAGAGATCGAGTTTAGTTACAAATTTCATAGCCAGACGACACCAGAAATAAAAAGGAGTGAAGGAAGGAGAAAAGACAGTAAGTACAAACCATAACGTAGAAAGCCTGCGATGTAAAAGGATTTGTTTTTAGCTGTGTACACCAGATGGGAAGATAGGGCCTGGAAAAATGTGATAAGAGATTTGATGACAGAAGATTGAAGTAAAAAAAATCTAACAAGAGACTACCTGTACCTGTACCTGTTTTGTTTTTCAACCTGCACCATGAAACATGAATAATGATTAGAAAGGAAACTAAAGAGATAATAACACAATCAAGAGCCATAAGAAAAAAAGAGTCACAAGAACAATTTTCCAAAATAACATAGGAAGAATTACGATAAAAATTATCCATTAGCTCAGAGAAGTTTTATATAATACAAGCAAACAAACAAACCAACAAAAACAACCATGAAAAAATATCTATAGGAAATTAAATTTGAGACTTAATGAAAAACAGCAATGAAAGAGGTGATACATATCAGGAGAAAAATGCAAGAGAAAAAGTTTTACACAGACAAAAGATATTGTAAGCAATAACAACAACAACAAGGGAAAACACTTGACTGAAACCAAGTTAGGAGTAGGGAGAAAATCGTTGAGAAAATCCCACAAAATTTAAAGAGAAACCTATAAAATTTATTATGGAAAGATGATGGATGTGGAAGAAAAGTAAAGGAGAACTAAAATACACATAATCTGTATCTCTGAATTAAAAAAAAAATGGGAGAGAAACAAATCCCTGAAATGAAGTCTTAAAAAAGGTTGTAAGGGCATTCTGAACCATGGTAAAGGTAATAAACTGTAAAGATAATGAACAAATTTATATATGCATTTTAACATGAATGCCTAATCACATGAAAGACAGAAGAATGAGATTAATGTTAGACTTTCCTACTTATTCCTTAAATGGTAAAATATCATAGGCTAAAAATTTTGAGGACAAGAAAGAGTAATCTGAAATTTTATACGGACCCAAATTGGCTTTTAATATACATATGAATGCACAAACATTTTCACACATGTGAGAAGTTAAGTCATATAGTATAAACCCTAATAGAAGGAAAATTTAAAAAAAAGAAAAACAATAAGATAACATTACACACCTATCAGAATGGCCAAAATCTGAAATACTAACATCTAATATGGAGCAACAAGAATGCCCATTTATTGCTGATGGGAATGCAAAATGGTACAGTTGCATCGGAGGACAATTTGACAGTTTTTTACAAAACTGAATATACTCATCCCATACAGTTTAGCAGTCATGCCCCTAGGTATTTACCCAAAGACGTTTATATTCATACAAAACCACACGTGGATGTTTATAGCAACTTTATTCATAGTTGCCAAAACTTGGAAACAACCAAGATGTCCTGGAGTAGATGAATGGAAAATAAACTGTGGTATAGCCAGACAGAGGAATATTATTCAACACTAAAAAAGAAATGAGCTCTTAAGCCATGAAAAGACATGGAGAGAACCTGGCATATTACTAAGTGACAGAAGCCAGTCTGAAAAGGCTACTTACTATATGATTCCAACTATATGATATTGTAAAGAAGGCAAAACTGTGCAGACAGTAAAAAGATCAGCGGTTGCCAAGGGTTGGGGTCAGGGGTTGGAAGGATGAATAGGAAAAGCATAGAGGATTTTTAGGGCAGTGTAATGACTCTGTATGATACCATAAGGATGCATTCATGTCATTGTACATTCGTCCAAACCCAAAGAATATGCAACACTAAGAGTAAATCATAATGTAAACTGTAGTTTACATTACAATATGTATGATATGATATGCCAATGTAGGTTCATCACTTTAAACAAATGCATCACTCTGGTGGGGAATTTTGATAATGGGAGAGGTTATGCATGTATAGGGACAGGGAGTATATGAGAAATCTCCGTACCTTCCTCTCAATTTTACTGTAAACCTAAAATTTCTCCAAACAGTCTTAATTTTTTTTAAAAAATAGCCTAAAAACGTATCTTATGAATTAAAAAAAAATAAAGGAACAACAACAACAAAAACATGCCACAGTGTAAGCAAAGGCTTGAAAAGTTCTTATTCATTGAGGTTTTATCTCTTATTGTTGCTCTTTTGAATTTGGGGACCACCGCTTATGAACATGCCCAGGCTAGCCTACTGGAGCATGAGAGACTTCATGGAGCAGGGATGTACTGTCTCAGCTGAGGCTCCTTGGAATAACCAGCCTTAGAACACAAATAACCAGACATGAGTGAGCCTGTCCTAGACCATGCAACCTCAGCAAAGCTGCCAGATGACCACAGATTTACCAAGCCTGCCAAGATGAGAATAAATGCCTACCTGACCCACAGAATCATGGGCAAATAAATCATTGTTTTAAGTACAAAAACCAAAGAAGACCAAATAACCTCCTCAAAACAAACCCCCTTTACCTCCTCAAAACAAAAACTACAATAAAAACTACCAAGGTGTGAATCATTACAAACAAAAAAATTCAGGTATAGAACTAAAAATTCAACTAAGAAATCTCAAGATTAATCTTTAATCAATTTAAACTCAGAACTAAAATTTAAAAACTGAGGACATTATGGTTTCTGAAAAATTGCGACAATATAAACTTTAATAATGAAAATAATAATGTAACTGAAAAAAATCAGATTGGTAGAAGGACAGTAGGAGAAAAATTTAATGTGTCCTCGGCTTGTGTAGCAAGGAAGAGTTCCAACTTTTTTTTCATAAGACTTTCCTTAACGAATTAGTGACTTTTTCTTATTTAATGTATGTGTTAAGGTAAAGAAACATATCTCAATTTCAGCAAAACTATTAATTTCATTTCATGTTGTTATTTGATTAATTCAAGTAAAATTACATTTAATCTAGTATATATATTATATATAATATATTATATATTATATATTATAACATATATACACCTTATATATATATACTTTATATAAAGTCTATACTATATATGCATATATATATGTATAATATATATGCATATATAGTATATATTATATATATTAAATATATATATTATATATATTATATATATATTATATATATATATATATATATAATATATATATATATATATATAACATAGCAGGGGATAGAATGTATCAATAGTCATTCATTCATTCACTCATTCATTTAAATTCAAGTTAGTTAACATACAGTGCGGTATTGGTTTCAGGAGTAAAATTCAGTGATTCATCTCTTACATACAACACCCTGTACTCATCTGAACAAGTGCCTTCCTTAATGCCCATCACCCATATAGCCACCTACCTCCCCTCCAGCAACCCTCAGTTTGTTCTCTGTTTTTGTCTCTCACAGTTTGCCTCCCTCTCTCTTTTTATCTTATTTTTCTTTCCCTTCCTCTATGTTCATCTGTTTGTTTCTTAAATTCCACATAGAATATATCAATTTTTAAAAAAATTATTATTTGCTGCCTATATTTTCTTTACCTACTGATCTTTCATCCTACATATCCTCCTATGTATATTTGAATCAAATATATGAAGTGGTGGTTATTTTGGGGTTGAATGTGTTTTATATACTTTTTTCTTAATGTTTATTTTTATTTTTGAGAGAGAAAGCACAAGCAGGGGAGGGACAGAGAGGGAGATAAAGGATCCAAAGTGTGCTCTGTGCTGATAGCAGACAGCCTGACATGGGCTTGAACCCACAAACTGCAAGATCATGACCTGAGCCAAAGCTGGATGCTTAACCAACTGAGCTACCCAGGCACCCCTGGGTTTTATATTCATTATACTTTTCTCACTTGATATTTTAAAAAATGAATATATTTAAAAGAAAACAAATTCAAATTTTTATAAATATATCCAGTACTGAGTAGAACCTTTCTTCCTTACCTATTTATAATAAATTATGGATTTTTAAGTGGCAGGAAATATCTTACAGGGAAGTATTGACAGTGGCTAAGAGAAGTTCTTTGCTTTGTGTTTTAAGGTTTTCTCTTTTTCTGGATGTCATGTTAGGATTTTGGGTTGCAAGTTTGACCAAACTAGGGTCTCAGTGACAATTAAATTGCATCAAGTGTGAAAATCCTGCTTGCTAAATACCTTATTTCATGTTTTTAGTAATAACAAAAACAGCTGATAGAATAACAGCTGATACAAATAACAGTTTATTATTCAGCCATAAAAAAGGATGAGATCTTGCCATTGCCATTGTGACAACGTGGATGGACCTAAAGAATATTATTCTAAGTGAAATAAGTCAAACTGAGAAAGACAAATACCACATGATTTCACTCATATGTGGAATCTAAAACCAAAACAAGACAAAAGCAAATGGATAAACAAACAAAAAGCAGAATCAGATCTGTAAAAACAGAGAACAAACTGATGGTTACCAGAGAGGAGTGGGGAGATAGGCAAAATGGGTGAAGGGGAGTGAAAGATACAGGTTTTCACTTATGGAATCAGTAAGCCATGAGAATAAGAGGCAGAGTATAGGAAACATACTCAATAGTATTGTGATAGCATTGTATGGTGACAGATGGTAACTACACTTGTGGTGAGCACAGGATAATGTATAGACTTGTGGAATCACTATGTTGTACACCTGCAACTCATATAACATGGTGTGTCAACTATACTGAAAAAAATTAATTTCACGTGAAATACGTATTTAAAGGCCAATTTTATGTTAAAAGAAGCAGCTTGCAGTTAACAACAGATTGGTCAGAGAGAAGAACTAATCAAGAAACGACTGTAAAGTTAGGGGCTTTTACTAATTTTTATATCCAAATAATGGGAGAGGGAAATATACAATTTGCCATTGTTTTTGAAATGCACAGTGAGTCACATTCTACCTTCAGTTTAATGTGTTGATGCTAAAGGGGGATGGACACCCAAGAGTTTGAAGGCAAAATCGGGTTTAGGAGTTATAAAAACACAATTGATAGCATACTTGTGCCTACGGTGAAGAACTAATTAAGCAATAAATGATTTTTAAGTTAGTAATTTTGAAGAAACGCGGGGAACAAAAATATAAAGTAGAATTTGAACATTTAAAGATGTTTATTTTAACGTATTTCACTGTTAAACTTTTAAAATTTTATGGTAGTTGCTATATAGATGACATTATAATTATTCAAGAGATTAAATGAATTTAAACTTTCAGTATGTCATTTGTAAACTTTACAATACACAATTCTGTTCTTTTTTGTTTTTTTGTTTTTTTTTTGTTTTTTTCTTGTTTTTTTTTTGAGAGAGACATAGAGCACACGTGCAGAAGTGGGGAAGGGACAGAGGGAGAGAGAGAGTCTTAAGCAGGCTCCATGCTCATGGGGGAGTGCAACACGGAAGGGGATTTATCTTTTGACTGTGAGATCATTAATTGAGCTGGAATCAAGAGTCAGACACTTAACCAACTGAGCCACCCAGGCACCCCTATAATACACAATTCTTATAAGCCAGATAATTCAGAATTCTACCTTTGTGGGTAGATAAATGGTGAAATTATAACAGAATAGAAAATATTTGGGGTATTTTTCCTTTAAAAAGACAGCTATACTTGTGGAAATATGGCTGAATAAATTATAGAGTATGTGAACAAAAATCACTCTTCTCAAGATGTATACATAGCAAATTAGGTTTAAAAAGTTCCAGTTTCTATATTTAGCAAGTTTATTATCAAGTGGGTAAGACATAAGAAGGATGTTTTTAAAAAACAAAACTCTAAGCATATCTATAAAGCAACAATAAAACACCAGTCTGTATAGAGCAAACTGAATAAATACAGTTAAGTGGATAGGCAGAGGAGAGAGCACAGTCAAGCAGAAGTTCAAATCCTGATCTGCTACTTTTTGCCTGTGTGACCTTATGGCTTCATCTCTGTGTGCCTTTCTTTGTCTGTGTAGATACAGTAGTACTTACCTTGCAAGATGGTTGCAAAATTGTATTTTAAGTACTGGGCACTGTACTGTTCAACAGATGGGAGCTAATTATTACAATAATCAAATAATGAAAGATACTGAATAATTTAGAAATATTCAACAGAAAATGACAGAGTGAGATAAACAAATAAAAGCATTACTTTTGCTTTTACTTGGTAAATTTAGGGATTTGGGGACCACACTATAACTTTTTTCTGATCCATCATGTATATTCTCTTCCCTGCCCCCACTTCCCTTTTTCATTTAGCAATAACACTTTGTAACCACTAGGTGTAGAAAATTCCCTCCCATATTGAACCTATGGCTTATGGGATGAGAGATCATGAATAAGGAAAGAAAAAAAAGCAATTTCAAATTGAAAATGCAATGAAGGAAACGAACTAAGGGCTGAGATGGAGATTATCTGGTTGAAGAAAGTGATTTACATGCAAATGTCTTTTTTATTTTATTATTTTTTAAGTCCTTATTTAAATTCTAGTCAGTTAACAAAGTGTTCTGTTAGTTTCACATGTATGATATAGTGATTCAACACTTCCATACATCACCCAGTGCTCATCACAAGTGTACTCCTTCATCTCCAACCTGGATTTCACCCATCTCCCCACCCTTGCCCTTCTTTGGTAACCATCAGTTTGTTTTCTATAGTTAGGAGTCTTTTCCTTGGATTGCCTCCCTCTCTCTCTCTCTCCATTTCTCTCTCTCTCTCTTTTTTCCATTTGCTGCTCTTTTGTTTCAAAAATTCTACTTAGATCATTTTTTTTCCTTTTTCTCCTTCAATTATGCCACTACTTCATTGATTTGGTAAAGACCTGCGAAAACTAGTAAGGGGCAGAGTTGTGATCATACATCATCATTTTTCCATTGAACAACATCATTGTCACACTTTGGGAATCATTTTCTTTAACAGAATATAAAGGAAATATCAAAAATTCACTTTTAATATGTTATCCAGAAAAATATTAGCATTTTTCTCCACTAGAAAAAAAAAGGATGTCAGTGAGTTTGTGGGAATAACACCAAAGCCATGTTTGTGTACTATTTCTTGTTTTTGTGACTGTCAAGGTAGTGAAACTACCTTGAGAGTTTCGCTAGAAAATAGTAATGACTGTAACATCTTCCTAATTTTGTCCTTTTCTTTGGAGTAATACATCCTAACAACAGAAGCAGTTCCAAAAATATTACATTACTAGAGATATTTCTCATTGGGCTGGAGATACAAATGTATTTCCCCTTTGGCTTTTTAAGACTAAAATTGTATTGATTTTAAGCAAAGAATCAGAAACAGGAAACTGCAGTTTCTCAGAAGCAACAAATATTTTATAAAGATAAGAAGTTGCAAATATTTGACATAATGTAAGTTTATAAGGCATTCATCAGTGAGTACACTAGTGTTTAAAAAACATGATTTTGTTAGCCTAAGGATTTCAACCACTTGCTGATGCTATCAATTGTTTTGACTTAACCATTAGGATTAGTTCAGCAGTTCTCTATTAGACTGGATCAAGGTTGGAGGCAATGATGCTGGTTTCCACTGGAAAAAAAATGCCTACCAGTATTTTGTGTCTCAAAAATTCTGTGATCAGTATTTCTGAGGGCATAAGCATATGGGAATAAAAAGCTGACAGAGATAAAGTGTCAGGCACTATGCAGGGGGCAGTCGTTACATGTGCTACCATTCTAACAAGGAAGCAAGATGTATCAGAAATGTATTGGAAAAACAAATTTTGACACAGTTACTAACTGCAGTTTGAAATACTCCTGAGCTCCCTCAGCTTTTCTCATCACCATTTTATCCTTTGATTCACGTGATTATGAATAGGCTTATATCTTCTCCATGTTTCTACTTGATTTAAAGATAGGAAGAAATCTTGTAAATGGTGAGTTGTTGAGATAGGAAATTCAAACTGCTGGTTTTCTAAGGCTTCCAAAGGAAAAAAAATCTTCCTCTGAAGAAATACAGAAATATCTCTGTAATTACAGAAATATATCTTTTTTGTAGAAAGATATTTTTGTAGAAATCAAAACTCAGGGCTTTCTCTCAATTCAGTGACCTA
Source organism: Neofelis nebulosa (assembly GCF_028018385.1). Lineage (NCBI taxonomy): Eukaryota > Metazoa > Chordata > Mammalia > Carnivora > Felidae > Neofelis > Neofelis nebulosa. The sequence continues at coordinate 32,828,668 of NC_080794.1, read as the reverse complement.
GTCAATAAAGCATTTGTCATTAGTCAAATAAATGGTTGAGACAGCCATGTCTCCACAGCTAGATTTGCAGGTGGCTCTTTAATTTTTTAATAATAAAAAAAAAGTTTTTTGGCATCAAAAGACAGATGACTAAATCCATTTCTGTTAGGTGAGAAAAATAGTTTGATCAAATTTGTCTACAAAGATTACCCTCACTATTTGTAAATGTTGCCTCAGATATTAGCTTTTTGAGTGTAGAAATTCTAGAACCAATATAATATGTCCAATAAGAGACACATGCAGAGTGAAATCTCACAATTTTAGTGCCTGAAATTTCCATTTTATTCTGCACTTTGGCAGATGCATTGCAAATGTATGCTAAAATCAACTGTTCTCTGATAGAGGTAACACATTAATCTATTGTAAAAAGTTAACCTCTTGATTTGTATTGATTCTTTTTCCAGTTAATGAATCAGCTTCTAACTAATGTCTGAGAGGCTAGGACCCCAGCAGTTAAATTCTAGGTGAGGGCAAGAAAGTGCTTCTTACTTGCCACTGATTATCAAATTTATTAATAGAATTTATTTGAAAAAAATATGAATAGCCTCCATAGTTAAATAAATTTTGGATTTGCATGGGTTAAATATAGGTAAAATATTTCTTTCCTGCAAGATGGCTAAGAGCCTTTGATGCTAATAGATTTAGGGGATCCTCAGGATTGGGAAGATAGTAAGCAAAGTGTCTCCAAAGTATTGGATCTTGGAACCTCTCCATACTATCTTTGATTTTTCTTTGATAAATGTCTCAGAAGGCTGGTGTTCTTTGGCACATTCTTTGGGAAATACTGGGAGCAGGCTTGAGGACTTCATATAGCACTTGAGGTTCTTTATGCCAAGAGTAATTGAAGATTATTTAGTATGAAGGTTAAAGAAGACTAGTAAAGAAAGGAAGAAAATGGAAAAAATGGACCAAATGTCATGAGCATTATTTTTACTTATTTCTTGGTTTTATCTCAGATTAGTCATGGGCATAGGCATCATGGCTGAATAAGTGGGACAGCATGTTCCTACAAACATCCTGGGATGGAATAAAGTCACTGTGCCATGATGCACAGAGTATTTAAATGAAGAGGGACATAGTAATTATGGTATCATTGTTTGAGTATTGCAGCTAAAAGACCGCATTGTATTAGTGGCCTTTGGACAAAACCACGGCATTATAAGCAGAATTGTAATTACCATCCAAGCAATGCTGCATCTAATGATTGTATTGTATTCAGCAATCACAAGTCTCATTAAGGGTATATTTTAGGTAAAGGAATCTTGAACCTTATACTGTTCAGTTATTTAGTTTTTATCCTATGTTTTATTCCTATTCCACTTATTTAAAAAATCATTTTTGTTTATATGAAGACATCAGTAATCAAATACATGCTAAATAAAAAACTATGTTTATTTACTCAGCGATTATGTTTGAAATTTGGTCAGCAACTGGAATTTTAAAAATGCTTTTCTACATAGTAACTTTTACCATCTTAGCTTGTATTTTTGGAAATTAGTTGTACAAATAAGTAGGTATCCTGAAATAAATGGCTCAGCACCAATATAATTTACCTTTGTCCATTTTGTCAAAGCTGCCATGTTAAATGGCCATAAATAAAAACTTTTAAAGGATTTTTTCTGTTTCTTAACCATAAATACCATACACATTGAAGTAGCTCTTATCTGTGGCTTGAGTTTAGATTTATCCTTGTAGAAAGCAATAATTTTCCTATCATTAAATTATTTCACTAAGGATTAAAAACATTTCTTACTTTCACAAAACCTGTCCATCACTGTAGAATGTAAACAATGACCTTACATGACTTGTACTTCTCTGAGAGTTAGTAGTTATTTAGAATTATTTGTCTATTGGGTCTTTGGCAAAGGCTAGGAAAGTTTGATATAGAAGTAGAACATTATAGATAAAAAAGAATTACTCGTTGCTTTGCAAAAGCTACTTATTCAACTGTATTAAAGAGAATGTGAGGAAAATTCAAAAAGGAAGAGGCAATTGGCTCCATTTCAAGCTGTCAGAGAGCTTAGAAATCATCTAACCCAACTTCTCATTTTTTAGATGAAGAAACTGAGCTCTTCCCAAGAGATGACATGAGTTGAGTACCATCACTTGGAACTAAGCCTTCAGACTCTGACACTAGCACCCATTCCTGCACCCTCTGCTTCCTCAATTTTCATTTCCCAGCCACAGAGAAGCCCCAACTGAAAGAGAAAGTCCTAGTGATAGAAAATGTAGCTGTAGGGATGAGCAGGTTTCCTAAGATTATCAGTGATAATTAAAAGATTAAGAATAAAGAAAAGAGATATAGCTTAGTAGACATCGGTTTGGCAATTCTTTAAAATTCCTTAAAAAACAAAAAATAATAAGAGCACACCTTTGCTTTCACATGCTTTAAAATAATATGAATGTACCTTTTTGTGTCTTGGATGTGTTCCTGACAGGCCAGATATAAATGACATTTTTGTAAATCATATTATAAATACAACTAGGACTCACTATCTGGAGGAGCCCTCTGGTAGCTTCCTCTGTATGATGGTTCTTTTTGATTATTAAATGCTAAATTTATCTGTTTGTAATGTTGTAAAGTTATTATGTATTAGAGAGTTTATCCTTTTGATAACAAGGTACCACTTCAAACTGATGAAAAAGTTCAGATTCCTCTAAAGTTTTCCCACATCAGTTTGTTGCTTTCATCTTCATTTTCCCACCTTCCTAGCCTCCCATCCTGGTCTCTTATTTCTATTTCATTTTCTTTTTTTGACAAAGAGTTTAATAGATTTAAATGCATTTTTTATTTAAAAAGTTATTTTCGGTTTTATTAAGGTATAATTGACAAAATTGTATGTATTTAACATATACAGCATGATACTACTCCATTTTCTTTTGATTTTAGGTAAATTTTCATGAGTACCTAACATTTTTGAAGTAAATTCATAGCCCAGTATTCACTGTTTCACTATTAGGCTATTAATTTATATTGTTTATATTCCTTTCTTGCCCTGTCCTTTCCCCACCTCCTCTCTCCGCTTTTTTATTTTATTTTTTTAATTCAACAGAAGAGTTTAAAAGCTGCCGAGTCAGCCCTTGGTCACTTTCCAGCCCCTGTGCATGAGTAATTGACTTTGGCCAGACATACCAAAATTAAATTCTCAGATTGCCTGAGCTTTAACAGAATTGCTCTGGCATTCTTTCTATTCTTCATAATGCATTCCCCGTAGAATTTTATTGTAATTGTCAGATGGGTGGGGGGAGGGTGTATTCATACTAATTGACTTTAAAGAAAGATTGCTTCTATTGAATCCACACATCTAATTCAGTTTAATTCAAGGGGAAGAACCCTGTAATAGAAGGCAGCAGATTTGATTTGTATTTCTTGGATAAATTATATAACTTCCTGATTTCTTTATAGGTACAGGGGTTGAAATAGATGATCTTTAACATTCTTTTCTAGCTCTTCATAATTCTGTGATTACTGAACTGGGCTTAAACTCAATTAAGTGGAAGATTTTGTGTGAGTGTTTTCTCTCATAGAACTAACTAGGTAGCAATCAACATCATCTCACTGAGCAGATCAGCTTCATTTCTCTTGCAATTAACCTTCTTATGCCAATTCTTCCTCCACTCTACTCAATCAGCAGTCTTGTCCATTCCGTCAGCAAGACTATGATGAACCCCTTCCTACTTCAATCCCTCACCAATTATTTAAGAGTGTTTTTGTAAATCTGTTCCAAATGGTCTTATATCTGTAGCACTCAGTAACTCATCTTAAGATTCATGTAAATGTTTCTCTTAAGATCATATAACAATCTTAAAAGCTGTCCTTAGAAAACCAGCTGTAGTCATCTGTATATATTTCTATATTAGAGCCTTTCTAATTTGTTAGATTGGCTCTAACCTAACAATTTGTTAGGTTGTTAAAAATGTGGAGAGAATGCTATCATGATAATTTCCATGTATATTAAAGCTTCAGTAGTTTTAATTGTGAAAAACAGCTATCCCACAAATTGAACTGTTAGTAAGATAAATGCATGCTTTGTATTAAAGCTGACAGAGCAGTGACTGGTAAGATCTAGTCACTGATCTAAAACCAATACAACAAATCAGATGACCTTCAGTGCCTTTTAATTACCATTTCTGAATAGCTTTCTGTTACTAGAGAAAGAAAGACTTCAGGAAAATAAAACCAGTATTACTATACAAATCTGAAAAATTGATGGTCAAATCATCTTTTTGTCAGTGATGTTAAATTCAACTAGGCTAAAATGATAAAATACAGTGACATGCCAATATCTTTTGCATGAAGACTTATGAAATATATGTTAATGCATTTCCATTTTCTATCTAAGTTAAGGCCCATTTCATCTTAAACTAACCCAGATCCAGTTTTTATGTTTCCAGGTACACCATTTATGGGTTGACATTTAATAGGATTTCTTTTATGACCTAAAAGGAATGCTGTCTGATCACCTCTATAGTCAGATTAAGAGAGACAACAGTGATTGAGAATAGATGAATGGATTTATTGCCTAACCATATTCTGATCTACTAGCTAGTAACAACCCACTTTTTTGTGAACTTAGTGAAGATTTATGATATTAATTTGATTGTTTGATGTTCACTCATCCAAAATGCCTTCATTATATATAACTCTTCAGAAATCCTAAGTTCTCCCTTGGAAATATTAGCCACAAGGCCAGTGATAAGTTTTTCCAGTGCACATTTAGTGATGCCATTATTTCATTAACCTATCTACGATATAGTTCAGTCATTAGTCTTTCAACTGAGATATTTGAAAGCATAAAATAATACTGATATTCTTTAAAATTTTTTTTAATATTTACTTTTGAGAGAGAGACAGAGCATGAGTGAGGGAGGGGCAGAGAGAGAAGGAGATACAGAATACAAAGCAGGCTCCAGGCTCTGAGCTGTCAGTGCAGAGCTCAATGCGGGACTCCAACCCACGAACCACGAGATCATGACCTGAGCCCAAGTTGGATGCTTAACTGACTGAACCACCCAGGTGCCCCAGTATTGATATTTATGAAAGAATAAGGATTTTGATTAATGAAATTGGATGTACATCTTATTTATTGTATTGGCTTTAGATCAGTGACCAGATTTTACCAATTTGGATGCAAACCCTCATTTGAAAGTAACAAATTAAAACTACTGTAAATACATTTACTTCTCAAATCCTAGAGTTTTCTGCATTTCATACAGTGTTCAAGTTTTATAAACATCTGCCCCATATTCCAATTCACCATAACTGAAGTCTTAAAACTTATATTTCTAACTTAAATGTCTTATTCTCACAGAAAATTCTGTGTGATATTGATATTTTGGTATTAGTTGAGACTTGCTTTGTGGTATGACATATTCAGTTGTAAAGTTCATGATATACTTGAGTAGAATGTGTGTTCTCTAATTGTTGACTGTAGGTTCTACATATGACATTGCATCAAACTTTTTAATTGTGCTTTTCAAATGTAAAATTTGCTGGTTCTTTTTGCTGCCAGATCAGTTGGTTACCAACAGGAGTGATACCTCCCACTATTATTGATCTTTGGTGATTACTCTTTTTAATCCTCTCCATTTCACTTTGTATATTTGATGCAATGTTATTATTTAATAGCAATTTGGATTTACCATTTTCTCCAGCTGAATCATTTTTTAAATCTTTTTTGTAGAGACTTTTTTATTCCATTGTGTCTTTTTTTTTTTTTTTTTTTTTTGGTCTTTGAGTGTCTCACTTTCTTTTGTTCGTTATCTTTTTCCATTTTTTTACTTTCCACTTTCGTGCTTTCCTTAAATGGCTTTCAAAAAGCATAAGAATCCAATTTACAAACCTGTCCCTTAACTATCATCCAATTTATTCCCTTTGATTACTGATGTATGCTAATTCTATATTTTGTGCCATTTGCACTACTTAATGCTTTTAAAAAATATTGTTCTTCTATTTTCATTTTTTAAAAATTTTAATTTTCTTTTCTTGAAACTAATACTGAAACAACATGTGTATCAAGTATTCATATGACCCCCAGTTAGGAGGCACTTATTTCTGCCTGTAGTAAGGGAATTGCAGCCTGGAAGTATGTGGGAAGATGGTGAAACCTAAGTCTGGTGAGATACCTAAAGGTCATGCTGATATGCCATATTAAGGGATTTGGTTTGCATCATGTGGGTTATTGTCAGCAGTGAAAGTTTTATGTAGGAAATGACATTATCCATTTCAATTTTATTTTTTTAAGTTTATTTATTTATTTTTGAAAGAGAGAGAGCACATGTGTGAGGTGGGGAGGGCCAGGGAGACAGAGAATCCCATGCAGGCTCTGCACCGTCAGTGTGGAGCCCGACACGGGGCTCAAACTCACCAACACTGAGATTATGACCTAAGCCAAAATCAAGAGTTGGACACTTAACCAACTGAGCCACCCAGGCACCCCCATTTCATTTAAAAATTATAATTATAGTTATAGAGGAATGAAGTAGGATGAAGGATCAAGCTGAGGCTAAGGAACAGAGAGAAGCCAATTAGAAAATCACTGCGATAATCCAAGTGGTGAATGAGGAAGCAGTGGTGAACCTGAGGAAGAATGATGGATTTACAATATATTCAGGAGGAAGAATCAATAGGTCCTAATGACCAATTATGGGTGTGAGATTCTAATGGAATGGATGGCTGCAGGTTTCGGCCTATGGTGCTCGAGTATATGGTTAGGCCACCAGAAGAGAATAGGATATAGCAGCAAATTTGGGGACTGCCCATGCTTGGGGAGGTTTTTTTTAATAGACTGTTATGATGGCATGATGTATAAAATTATTTAAGGAGGTATTCAGATGGCAGACTTGCCTAGGAAAAAAATGCCAAAGATAGGAAGATCGTTTCCTAATAAAGAGGGAAGAACATCCAGAACACTGAACTTACTGAAAACAATATATAGGAAGAGTGCTTAATTGTATAAATAAACATTAAGAGATATATTTATTTAAATGGTAGGCATGTAAAAGTTTTACAGAAGCATTATGAACAGATAAGAATTTGGTTTAAGATATTCTAGATAAGCTTTAGAAAATTCCACTTAGTTTTATTAACTGCAGAGGGGGGTGTATCATGCTTTAAGTGCTGGTTTAAAAATCGAATCCTGTGGAAATAATTTAATAAAGCTCAATAGTTTTTTTACAAACAACCAAGTATTTATGGTTATTTGGCAAAAAATGAGTACTTCCTGGTTAGATTGTATCTCAGTTATATTTGTATTATATGAGCTTAGCCTATGAGTGACACTGGGCAAGTTAACCTGTAACAAACATGGAACATTAGACCTCTTAAAAGCTGAAATAAAACAAAGGGTGATTTTGCCAAATATTAGCATATTAAGGAAAAAGAGGCTGTTTCATATGCAAATCCTTTTCTACTTTTGTTCTTGCCATCGCATCTAAATGTTTTGGTAAGTTCTGACTCTGTTAGTATTAATTTCAACAGATCTATAACTCCTTGCTGTCAGTCAGCTACATGACTGGCTTATTCTTTATTGTCTTTTGCATGTAATCTAAGATGTATTACATTTCTTAATTTAATGTCACAAGTCAGAAACACTCACAAAGCTGAATCAGAGACTTTCAATTGGCAGATTGTTGAATGTTTACAGATGTTAGCAAAATGGAACTGTTAAGAATTACTGTGATTAATAATATCATTGCAGGATAAAATTTTCAAATGCTACATTTGAGAGTATTTTTAAGTGTGCCTTTAGAAAATATTCTCTTCCAATAAGTTGAGCAAGCATCGGCTCAGATAAATGCATAAGTGATTAATATAAACATGCATTATTACATTTCCTTATCTTCCAAGATTCATATCATGAATGGTAATCTTCCTCTTTTTCCTTTGTTGTGAAATTAGTAAGTTCGATTGATAATTACTTTGATCCCGAATAAATATTTAAATTGAAAAAAAAATGTTCTGATACTACCTCTAGTTATATTAGGAGAACCTCTTAGTAGGTAGAAGGTCACTGAAGCTATACCTATTATACCAATCTCCTTGTGCCATTTTACTCCATCTGTCAAAAAGCTTTGAGACCTACTTGTGCAATAAAGGATTTTAGGTAGTAGATAACAAGATAAAAAACAGTTCAGCTCTATGAGAAAGAAAGAAATCCTGCCATTTGCAACAATGGAACTGGAGGGTATTATGCTAAGTGAAATAAGTCAGTCAGAGAAGATGGATATCATATGTTTTCACTCGTGTGGAACTTGAGAAACTTAACAGAAGACCATGGGGGAAGGGAAGGGGAAAAAATAGTTTCAAACAGAAAGGAAGGCAGACGCATAAGAACCTCTTAAATACAGAGAACAAACTGAGGGTTGATGGGGAGGGGGGCGGGGGAGAGGGGAAAATGGGTGGTGGGCATTGAGGAGGGTACTGGTTGGGATGAGCACTGGGTGTTGTATGTAAGCAATGATCACAGGAATCTACCCCTGAAGCCAAGTGCACACTGTATACAATATATGTTAGCTAACTTGACAATAAATTATATTAAAAAAAAGAAAAAATATTTCAGTCCTAAGTTTTCAGGCTACTAGAAGAAAATACAAAATATAAATAAATAGGTAAAATAAAGCATCCTGAATTTACTTATAAATGTATTTGTAGGATATAGTAGTAAGGTAATGTGAAAGGAGTTTATAAGTTTACCTATAGCATACAATGACAAAATCATGTAATAAACCACTGGGAACAGTGTCTCACGCATTGTGAATATTCCATAAAAATTAGTTGTCATATTTATAGTACAAAGATGAGAGTATATAATTTCACATATAGATTTTAGGAGGATTTTTAGAGGCAAGGATGCTTGCATTGGACCTTGAGAATGAGTAGTTCATTAAGTTAAAGGAGAGGAGAGGATCATCTAAGCAGAAGGAGTGGTGTGAGCAAAACTGTGAATTAATTAGTCTAGGTAGTGTGGTATGGATAGGTAGCGGGTTCAGGAGAGAAGTGGGACCTAATGAGAAATCTAGAGATATAGGTAAGAGCCAGGTCATAGGGGACTCTGCAGGTCATGCTAAGGACTTGAATTTTATTCTGCAAGAACACTGATAATCTTTAAAAAAGTATTATGATGAGGACTCGAACCAAGGCTGTAGCAGTGGGTATGAGGAAGAGAAAACTGGTTGTTACATAAAGGATGAGATCCAGTGTAACACTTAGGTAATCACTTATATGTGGGGAATGAGAGAGAAAGTGGAGGGTGCCGTGAGTTTGAGCCCCGCATCAGGCTCTGCACTGACAATGCAGAGCCTGCTTGAGATTCTCTCTCTTCCCCTCTCCTGCTCATGTGCTCGCTCTCTCTCTCTCTCTCTCTCTCTGTCTCAAAATAAATAAACTTAAAAAAAAAGAGACAGAGAAAGGGGTTTGCAATGACACCCAATGTTCTAGTATAGAGGCCTGGGTGTATGATGGTGCTGTTCACTGAGACAGGAAATACAAAAGGAGAAACAGATGGGGTGGAGGTGGGAATCACGAATTTGGTTTGGGATTTGCTGAATCTGCTGTGTTTCTGTGACATTCAAGGAGTGATACCTCAGGGGAGTTAGAAACATGGATCTGTTGCTCAGGTGACAGATATTGAGCTAAAGATGAAGATTTAGGAGTTATTTAGCATGCACTTAGAGCAAGAAGAAAAGAACCCTAGGGAATACTATCACAGAAGGGCAGAGAAACTATGTGGAGGTTTGCTTCTTGGTGGGATGTTTTGGTGTTAGCTGAGTTTGTTTCACGCTCTTTACATTCTGGCTTCCTAGTTTTATATTTCATATTGTAACATTCTGTAACATTTAGATTTCAAATTACTTATACAATGTCTGGAGCTTCTAAAAGGACTGGTGTTTGATAAAAACTTTTTCATAATAATTCTTATATACTAAGGGCTGTGTTGTGACATATACAGAGTATTGAAAATAGTGAAGTTGTCATTAGCATATCTCTTATCCATGTATCAGAACTTGAAATGTTTGGAAATTCTTTAATGGCATCATCATGATTTGATAGCAGTTTTGATGGCAGTTTTGATGGCATGGTGATACTGTGTCAGAACCTACCCATCTTGAGAGTACAGAATTGCAATACGGATCTTTGCTCTCCTTAGTACTCAATACTATTTTTGTATCATTTACTGTTGTACTATTACTTTGGCAGCTTTTCCCACAAGTTTAGAAGTTCAGTAAGCTTGTAAAACTAAGAAGTGTAGATATCTTGTTATTTGAGGTTCTGAAAATAAGAATGGTCATGGATTTCTGTTTTTAAAGAGACCCATACTGATTACGTTTATAAAGGAAGCTAATTTGTTCCTCATGGGATCCAATTTAGAAGTAAATTTCTAAGTTATTAGTAATGGTGTGATTAGCCAAGGCCCGGCAGACACATTTTTAACTTCTTTAAATGCCCGTATAAAGGATGGAAAGCATTTTCTCTCTCTCTCTCTTTTTCTTTTTTTCTTCTTTTTTTATCATTGAAGTATCTGAGCATGCTGCTCCTCTACATTACTTAATGGCTGTGATATATAAGGGACTTTACATAAGTGTGTGGTGATGGGCAATCCCCTTGCCACATGAATACTGCTCATTTCTAGGAACTTAGTTTAGTTTAGACAGTTTGAGCTAGCATGGTTAAGATTTCTAAATGGAAAATTAAACTCTCATTTCATTGTTCATTTATTTATTCAATCCATTGTTCATTCAAATTAATTGCCCTGTGCTAGCTGGTGATGTACCAGGTGCTGGGACAAGATGCAAAGCAGTTAATGCTTTTGCCCTTGAGCAGCTTAGTATCAAATAGCATAGGAAAACAAGCCAATAAGTTACTGAAAAATCAGATTAACAGGTACAAGTTTGTCAGAAGAAATTATAAAGCTTTGATGAAGGACACAAAAAGAAAACCTAACTAAATTTGAGAAATAAAATATGTTCATCGATTAGAAGACCAAAGGTAATAAAGATGTCTGTTTTCCCCAAATTATCTGAAGCATAAACTCAGTTGGAGAAGGCAGTTTGTTTGTTTTGTTCATTTATGTATCAGAAGCAAAGAGCAGTGCCGAACACATAATAGGCACTCAAACATTTGTTGAATGAGTGTTATCTGAAATTTCACTCAAAATCCCATTTAAAAATTTTCTTGGTTAAATTTGACTAGTTGATTCCCAAATTCATAGATTCATAGATGGAAGACAACATGCCAAAGTGATGTTGAAGAAGCGTAAAGAAAAGGTAAGACTTGCCCTGCTAGAAGGTGGTAGGTCGTATTTCTAAAGACGGCCACACGTTCTCTCCCTTCTTAGCAGAATGACATTGCCACCTCCCCATCAAGAGGCAGAGTCTATTTTACTTCCTTTTGAACTTATTAGACCAATATATTAAGTCAGAGGTCGCTTTGAGTCACTTCTAAGGCTAGGCCTTAGGAGATCTATAACTTGAAGCATTTCTTCTTGTCTCCTAAGCTTGAATAGCCATGTGGAGAGATCCATGTGAAAGAAAAAAAAAGGCTTCTGATTGATAACCCGAGATGTACTAGCACCTGGTAGCCCACACCGAATGTCAATATGTGAATGAGGCTGTTTTGGAGCTTGTTGTTGTCTCAGCGCCCAAGCAGATACGGTGGGAAGCAGAATTTTGTGCTTATCCACAAAATCATAAAATATAATGAGTTTTAAAAATCCACCAAGTTTTAGAACAGTTTGTTTTAAAGCAATAGAAAACTGAAATGTCAATATAAATGCTTATTATAAAGCTATAATAATTGAAGCAGTGTGATAATGGTGCAGGGAGAGAAAAATCTCAAGTTAAAGAGAATAAAGAACCCTAAAGCAATCCTCACTTATAGGGGCCATGGGGTGTAACTGAAGAGGCATTAAAATTGAGGGGTGGGGGCGCCTGGGTGGCTCAGTCGGTTGAGTGTCCAACTCTTGATTTCAGCCCAGGTCATTAACCCAGGGTCATGGGATCAAGCCCTGTGTTGGCCTCCCAGTTGAGCGTGGAGCCGGATTAAGATTCTCTCTCCCTCTGCCCCTCTCCTCTACTTGTGCTCTCTCTTTCTCTCAGAAAAACAAACAAACAAACAAATACATAAATAAGAGTTAAATGTGATCAACAAAATGTTAAAACTGTGATAAGAAAATATTTCTATATGGGATAAAAAGAATTTATCAAATAAGGTATTAAATGTTAAAAGATAGATAAACTGTAAATACATTAGACTTTGAACTTCTGCATAATAAAAGGTTGTCATAAACAAAGTTAAAAAACAAACCATAAACTGTAAGAAGATATTTGTGATACATAGAACTGACAAAATATTTGTATTTAGTCAGTATTCTGAAGTCCTAGAAACTGAAAAAAAAAGGAGGAGGGGGAGACAGGGAGGAGAAGGAGGAGGAAGAGGAGGAAGAAGAGGAAGAGGAGGAGGAGGAGGAGGAGGAGGAGGAGGAGGAGGAGGAGGAGGAGGAGAAAGAGAAAAGCCTCAAACACCCTAATGTAAAATACTCAAAAGATATAAACAAGCAATTTACAGAAAAGGGTAACCAAAGGACAAATAAATACATGGTAAGCTTCTCAGTTTCACTAGTAAAGAGAGAACTAAAAATTAAATCAATAATGAGATTACATCTCACAGTCATTAGATCTTAGAAATTAAAGCATGGCAATAGTAAATGCCTAGGTGGTACAGAAACTGAAACTTCTATGCACTGTTGGTTGGAATGTAAATTGTTATTGCTTATTTGCAGAGTAATTTGGCAACATCTGGTAAAATTGAGGAAGTCTGTATCCCTAAGTGTTGAAGTATCCAAGGAGGCATACAAGGATGTGTTGCTGTAGGGTTGATAGTGGGGCTGGGGGTGGGGGGGAGAATGAGAGGGAACCTCAGTGTTTCAATTATTCTAAAAAGGTCAGTCTGGCTACAGTGTCCTAGGCAGGGGTGGAGTTGGTGGGGGTTGGAATGTAATGGCAGAGACAGAGTTGCAGAGCTCAGTTTAGTGAGATAACAGTGAGACACCAGAGATGAAATTGAAGTTCCAAGTCTGGAGTTTATAAGAGCAGTCAAGACTAGAGACAGAAGCTTGGTAGTTAACAGCATTTAGATTGTATTTAAAGTTGGACTGAATCAAATCAACTACCAAAAAGATACAGTGAAAGAAAAGACCTAAGAAACTGACAGGGTAAATATGAGGGCTAATAGCCCAGCCAACAGAAGTAGTTAATGGATGGCCTTGCCTTCTAGAATCAGGGGATTATTTCCTGGTATAAAATAATCTGAACTGATGAAAGAAAGCATTTGAGATCTTCCTGGCAATTATATATAGTAGGGACTCGAAAAATTCTAAATGTGTTACAGTTTATCAAGTTAAAACAGCACTGAGTTCTGACAAATACTACTGCTGGAGAAAATATTTTTTTAAATTTTTTAAAAGTATTTATTTTTGAGAGAGAGGGAGAGAGACATAATGTGAGGGAGGGAGGGGCAGAGAGAGAGGGAGACACAGAATCTAAAGCAGGCTCCAGGCTCTGAGCTGTCAGCACAGAGTCCAACACGGGGCTCGAACCCATGAACTGAGATATCATGACCTGAGCCGAAGTCGGACACTAAACTGACTGAGCCAGCCAGGCACCCCCAAAATATTTTTTTGTAATGAGTCTATGAAATGTTTGCATTTATTTGTTAGTGCTGTTTAAAAATGTTCACCCAAATAAGTGCTTTTTAAATGCTTTGAAAATCAAAATTAATGGAGATTGACATAAAAATGACTATATTACCAGTTATTTAATGTTAATATAATTTCCTTAGATAGCCTGTTGATATTGATCAAATGTCCCTTCTAAAAGAAGTATTATTTTATAAGAGCAAATTACTTTCCGGACATTGGCACAAAGAAACCTATGTCTTGATGAGCAAGCAGTGTGCACACCACTTAAAAACCAATAACTTCCCTCAATTTATATCAATTTAAAAAGACAAAGGCTTATAAAACTTAGCACAATGACAGTTTAAATTTATTCAGTGTTTGAAAAAAATGAGAAAACTCTAAAGTGCTATTCATGTACAAAAATCCTATGATGTGTGGTTGTTAGAATATCTATTCTTCAGGGTCAAGGATAATTTTCTGAAGGTTCTTCTGCAAGATATCTTGTAAGACTTGTATCACCAGCAAGTATTTGTATCACTAAAATGTTTAATTCATGTCATTTGACTACTTAGAAAACAATGTGTTCATAGGCACTATTGAAGGCAAATTAGAGACTAAACTTGATTTATGAGGACTGACATGATAAAGGGGCCCATGATGATAGTGAAACTTGACTTTGTTGAATGAGATATCAGCACTGAAAAGGGGCAGTGTGTGGTTACATAGCTCAGTCTATGAACATAATCATGTAGTGAAATACAAAAATTCCAGATTGTCCAAATGAACCCTAAAGGGTTCAATATCAGCTTTGCTATAAATGTTCATTCTCCATGTGAAATATAGGTGAGGATACTTATACCTGGCTTCTAATTGGCTGGGTCACCTTGAGTAGCATCGGAACCTTTTATTCTTCAATTCTTGAACGCTAAATGCAGGGATTATACTAGATGTAGATGATTTCTAGCCCTTTCTGTGGTTCTCGAGTTCTCCATGCGCAAATAATCTAGAAACAATCATGTGAAAGTACTTTCTAGAACTCTGGAATAATTTGGTGAGAGAAATTCCGTGCAGAAAATATTTTTGAGAGTCGTACAATTTATTCTTTCTTTCTTGAAATCTTGAAATAACGGGCTTGTTGGGCCTCCGTGCTTCTTTCCTATTTAAATGGAAACAGGGATACATATTCAGAATAGGGGAGACAGATTATGGTGCCTGAAAGGGTTGGGTGGCATTTTCTAAGTCACCCTTTTTAGCCACAACACTACAGGGTACTAGATGCATACTGTGGATGTTGGGAGAGAGTGGGACACACTGACCCCACCTCATTACTTTTACTGTGGAAGAGAAATTGATTGGTTTATGAAACAAATTTAACTGAGCAACAGAAAGAATCTGACAGTGGCTCAACACTGTTTACTCACAAGCTTGGAATACAAATTTATAGAAAATGAAGACTTTCATAACCCGTCTCATATTTAACATAGATTATTAATTTGATAGAAATCCATCAAAACAACATTTGAAATGAGAATATCAGCTTCTTTATCATGCTACTAACTACTTCATGCTAAAAATGTATTTACCTTCAGAATAAAATTGTCACACTGACCATTGAGTAAAAAATACACAACATCGAGGCACCAGAGCTTTCCAATTTAGTAAGAATGAGTTTGTAGAGTGGCAGTAGAAAATATATACATTAATTTTAGAAAAATATGTTTGTAATAGCTAGAAAATCATTGTGTTGGCTCAAATGTTGTTTTTAGTAAATTCCAGATTATCTGAATCCAAATAAATAAAAATATGAATGTAATCTTTTTCAGTGACCTTAGGGGATAGCATTATTTTGGGGATCATTTTTATTTTTATTTGTATTTGTTAATTAAAAAATTAAATTTATTTATTACTTTTAAAATTGTTTTAATGTTTATTTTTGAGAGAGAAACAGCATGTGAGTGGGGGAGGGGCAGAGAGAAAGAAAGAGACACACACAGAAGCTGAAGTAGGCTCCAGGCTCTGAGCTATCAGCACAGAGCCAGCCATGGGGCTCAAACCCACGAACAGTGAGATAATGACCTGAGCTGAAGTCTGGCGTTTAACCGATTGAACCACCCAGGCACCCCATAATTTGTTTTTATTTTTATTTTTTTTAATGTTTGTATTTATTTTTGAGAGAGAGAGAGACAGAGCAGGGGCAGGGGAGGGGCAAAGAGAAAGGAAGACACAGACTCAGAAGAGGGCTCCAGGCTGTGAGATGACAGCATAAATGACCTGAGCTGACGTCAGATGCTTAACCGACTGAGCCACCCAGGAGCCCCTGGGGATCATTTTTAAATAAACAAAGAAAACTTAGATTGAGAGATTAGAGAGACTGACACAAGTTCATTATGCTAAAATGTTAGGAAGGAGCTAGAAATTTGAATTAAGATTTTAGCTCCAAAGTTTATGTTCTTTCACCATAATTGTACATCATTATATTCTAATTCTTTATATTTGGTAATCTATATTTGATATCATGGAAATATTTATTAAAAAGACCACTTGATTAATATGAAAACCTGATTTTTCAAAAATTTCCATATAAAAATAATTATTTTATTATACATAAGATTAAATTGTGAAGCCACTGCTTAGATCTTAAATCTGGATCAAAATCCATTTTTCAAAACTTAGCCAAATTTAGTTATCATGAACCAAATACAGAGAAATGAAATACTTTTGATAGATCTAGGTTTCCAAAGTTTTACCATATGTTCATTATTCAAAATTTAAGGTATATTGCTGTGTCTTTGAATGCAAAAATGGTGTTCCAAAGTTAACTTAACAAAGTTTAAGGACCAGACATTTCTTTAATGATTCATGGCAATGACACAAGGATAACTGGATGAGTTTTCATAGCAGTGAAGTCGGTAGTAACTGGATAAAAATCTTTTCTTAGAGTCAAATGGAAAACAAACGAATCAAACAGACAAATAAATGACAAACAAATGTTTCTGGAACCTCTTTGAGTGGTCAGACCCCAAACCTCAGCATCATCCTCAATTCCTTTCTGACTCTTCAACTTCATGTCTTATTCTTAGAAAATTGCTTCACCTCTACCTTCAAATATAGTTATAGACTTTGACCACTTCTCACATCATCTCTCACCTGAATTAATGTCAGACTCTTATAACTGGCTCTCTAATTCTGCCTTGTTGTGCCGTGAGTCCGATCATATCATGTGTCACTTTGTGGCTACCCATCTCATTCAGAGGAAAAGATAAATTTTCACTACACACTCTGCTCCCCTTTATTGTCAGTCCTGTCTTGTCTCCATGGCTCATAGCCTACACGTTTTGCTCTAGACACCACATCAGGGTTTTTGCATTTTGCTATTCTTTCTGTCTAGATCATTTTTCTGGATATCTGCTTAGGCCTTTCCCCATGTTCAAATGTTTATTAATGAGGCCTAATCTTACCACCTGACCTTGACCTCTTACTTAAATGTAAATGTCATAAGGACAGGAAGTCTGGCTGTTTGGTTCACAGCTATATCCAAGTATAGTCTGAAGGATAGGGCCACAGTAGGTGTTCAATATTTGTTGAATGAATAAATGGATGGGTAATGTTGAACAAATAAATGAATGGGTAAGAAAATGAATGACCATCATATGTGTCATTTAATCTCCATGTTAACTATGACATAGGTGGCATGATCTCCATTTCACAGCTATAATAAATCAAAGTGATTAATTTGATAGCCATGGAGTTGTAAACCCATTATAGTTGACTAGGACTGACTCGCTCTAAAATTTTTGTTAAGTGAAATGAGATATTCTGTCATCATTCTCATAAACCACAGAGTATTTCCTCATGAATAATGACATCAATTAAACAAATACTTATTGAGGGCTTAATATATATAGGCTTTGATTTAATCTCTGGTACATACTGATGAACAAGACAGAAAACCCCAGAGTTTACAGTTAGAGAAACAGATACACAAATTAAGAAGAAAACATCAGGGTTACAAGTGCAATGCAAAGAATTAAAGAAGGTGATGTGGTAGGGAGTGACCAGAGGCAACCAGATTGGATGGTGTGCCCCTCCTGACTTGCTCTTTGCCCTTTTGCATACTGCTTCAAACTTCAGGAGGTTGACCTTCATGGACTCTATTATTGGGCTCCCTTACCACTGGCCTCTGGTTGTATTTGGTCAATGCGAACTACTGGCAGAGGATTTGAGAACTGGAAAGGAATGAGAGATGGGTATATATTTCCCTGGATCCCCCATGCCAGATGCCCACTGATGGGCCGTGATTGTTTTTCTCTAAGGCCATGTTCCTATTGCACGAACATCTCCATACATTTTTATGGTCTGAGTTTCAGGGAATCTTCCTTCTTTTACTCTCCTCCTTTAGGGGTGCTGGCACTCCTCCTGGACTCCTGTAGTACCTGAATATTACATTATATTTTATTGGTTTTCTCCTAACCTGTGTTATAATAAATCATAACGATATCATAATAACAGTCCCTTTGTTACTTGTACTTTATGATTGCATCACTTATTTCCTACCAACCCATGATTGATAAAAGTGGTTGGGAAATACCTCTCTGAAGGAATAGATAGTGCAAGTTTTGAGGAAGACAGAAATTAGAAGATCTAGGAAAAGATACTCTAGAAAAAGGCAACATCTGAGACAAAGGAACTAAGACAGGGATGAGTTCTATGTTGGTAGAACTGAAAGATTTTGGCTTAAGTATAGCAAATAAGGAGAAGGTCTGTAAGAAATGAAGGTGGGATCTAGGCAGGTACCGGATCTCTGACTGCATTAATGACTGCATTCTGACTGTTATACTGAAAAAGCAGAAATAAAAACAAATCAAGAAAAATGTGTAAGTAAAAGGTAATATTTTATGTGGTATGCCTTTGCCTAATACTATTTATTTGTGAGTTCTGTGAGGAGTTGAAGGAAACTTACTAAAAATAAGTTGTTCACATTTTCATTTTCCTCTATTTATAGCACATGTTTTATGTTTTTAAGTATTATAACAAGAAAAAAGCATAAAGGAATAATTAATAAGGTAAAGCATCTGCAGGCTATACTTTCTATATACCAGAATAATATTAAAAGGAACCATTAACTCATTGAGAAGGAATTTGAAGATCAAGTTTATATAGCAGCTTATTATTTTCTTTGAACCTATTTCATTGTTTTCCTTCTGTTTTTGAGATCAAAATGACTTTCTAGATTTTATTTCCTTAGAGTTATCTTTATGTCCTTTTCTTTCATACTTACATTTGATACCCTCTTTACCTTTCTCTTCTACCATCCTCTTATTTATCACACTATTTTATAGCATTTACATGTTCAGAATAACATTTTCTCTTCCTTAGCAAGTTGATCAGCTGTCTTCTGGATTCTTGGTTCTCCATCCTGATAAATGCAATCACATTCTGAAAGAAATTTGTTGCTCTCCAAAATATATTTATGTCTAGCAAAAACATTATCTTGATCCAAATGGTGGTTTCAGTAGTGGATAGCAACTGGAATAGTGCCTGGCATGTGTTAGGTGCTTAATGTACGTTTGGTGATGGAATGAATGTTTGAGAATGCAGTCATGTTAAAGAAACCCAACACAGTAGTGCCACTTACTTTGTGGCATTGGAGGGGATGTTAAGCCTATCTAACTAAGCCTCAGTTACCACCAACTATACAATTAAAGCAATAATAGCATCTACCTTTCAGAATTGTTCTAGGAATTAACTGACATAATGCGGATAAAGCGCTTAGCACAGAGCCTAGCACATAGTAAGCACTCAAGTGTTAGCTTATTTTTAACAGTAATTATTTTACATATAATCCAGGAATAGTACATTTCTGATAGGTAATAAATTTAAACAGTAAAAATTTTAGGATTTATTTATTGACAAACTTTTTCCTTGTTTATCAGAAACATTTAAATATAAGCATTAACTTATTAGTGAGGGGATAGAAAGCAGGAATCTCCGAGACATAACTCAAACTGTACTATAATTTTTATGGCTTTGTGTTCAAGAGTAGTGATGCTACTTTTTCAAATCTGTGAATGGTATGGTATTTACATGAAGAACGCAACTATCACCTTGATCCCGACTGGACTGAAAATACTGAATGCATGTTTGTTTTTATTTTTATTTTTAAAGTTTATTTATTTTGAGAGAGAGAGAGAGAGAGAGAGAGAGAGAGAGAGAGAGCAGGGGAAGGGCAGAGAGAGAAAGAGAGAGGGAGAGAGTATCCCAAGCAGGCTCTACACCACCAGCACAGAGCCCAACGTGGGGCTTAATTCCACAATCATGACCTGAGCTGAAATCAAGAGACGGACACTTAACAAACTGAGCCACCCAGGCGACCACTGTTTGTTTTTAAATTAAAACTGTTTGACATTATTATTATTATTATTATTATTATTATTATTATTCCAGGGTGCCAATTAACCAACATGTGTATTAGATGAGGTTGTCAAAAATTTAAATAATCACCCCATGTAGATGGGTTAATCAAAAGTTTCCTTTTTAATTAAGATACATTGTGTTGGCGTGAATATTTCTTAAATTAAAGGGTGACTAGTAGCTTACTTTATACTAATACACTAATATTAATTACCCACAATTATTTTCTCCCTTTGCATTTTTCTCTGGATATTGTATACAGGGAATGAGTCCTTTTGTGTGGAGAAAAGGTAAATTGTCCATGCTACCCTTTACTTGAGCTGTATTTCTGCTGCTCTTGGCATTGACCCAGGGGTTAATTGGCAGAATAGACCCCTCAGCAATTTCCCCATATTTTGGTGTTGTCTAAAAGAAATTGTTCATTAAAACCTCCCGTTTAGATGTTATTATGGTTTGGACAAACAGCATGGTAACTATGCATCAAGAACCACAATGACAGACGCAGTCCTGCTGCATTCTGTATCCTTCATCAGGTGGATTGTTCATTCCTTTCCCTGTTTGCTCCATCTGGAGAGGCCTGGCACCTGTACAAAATTCAACAGTGCCTAAACACAGACACATTAGTTGGGGCTGCCCCTGCTCTAGATACCAGAGAGAGATTTTACTGGCATAACACACCAGGGTCTTACGCCAGCTCCAGATTCTTTGACGATGCTGAGATGAGGAACATGTGAGGGGGGGCTAGGATGGAATGACATCTGAGGCAGCCAAAGCCTCCATTTGTCTTCGTGCCGAAAGTGCTAAACTGTAGACACTGCGGGGTTTTCAAAAATAATAAAAAATATTTTGCTCATTAACTTTCTAAGTCCTGCTGACTTTGTGAAATCAATATAGCAGATTGTAATTGATTTATGAAACAAAAAGCCCCTGCCTGACCAGTAAGCTCAGCAGTCGCTGCTCTCAGCACCGTGCCCTTCTGCTCATTAGTGCACTTCCTTTAGCGGTGCCTGAGCCAAGGACGCCGTCAGAGCTGGAAGGCTCAAACCCTCTGCAGACAGACTGTTTAAGATGTAGCTTGCATTGTCTCCCTGGGGTCTTGTGCTTTCTCCCTGTCTCTTTCTTACCCAGGTCAGCTGAAGGACTTCAGCTTCTTTCTCCCAGTCCCTAAGGTCCTCATAAAATCTTACTTACTGGAAAAGCAAGCCTCCATTTATACCTGTCTTTTGACATTTTAATCTATTTGCTACTTTTCCTTCTCTCTCTCTCTCTCTCTCTCTCTCTCTCTCTCTCCTTGTCTCACTTAGCTTGTCTTTTGCCATCTGGCTTTGTCTGCTCATTGATCTATTTTATTTTTATGTTTTATAACTTAGCAAGGTGAACAGAATTTCTTTTTTGCTATTTTGTTTTTTTTTTCGGGGGGGCGTCTAATTTCAGCATTTATTCTTTCAGTCTTAAGACAACATTTTATTTATCTTCCTGCCAACCCCCACTCTAATTATATTTCTCTGCCACCTTTAAAAATTGAAGTAACTGGTATAAGCTAGGCATCGCTCTAGGTACTTTACATCAAATTGTCTTCTCAAGCAGCATGTAAAGAAAGTAGCCCTGGTTACAGATGAGAAAACTGAAATTTGAGAGGTTAAGTAACTGCTTGAGTCAACTGCTTCAGCTTGTACTGAAAGCTGAGGTAGAAAAATTCTTGAGGGGCAATGCTGGCATTTGCAAATAATCCTGTTGACTCTAAACTCTGTGTTTCTTCTTTTCAATAACAAAATGATGCTACCAATTGCCTCTGTTTTACTTTAAATGCTTAACTAGCAGAATCTAGCTCTTGGCTGCCCTTAAAGGGGCTCATTCTTTTTAGTGCCACGCTCCCAAATAACTCTGTTGTTCAAACTGCCAGAATGCAAATGCACTTATTTCAAGACTTTGGTCTACTATCATATATTGGTCGGCGTACCCGTTTTCACTGAGTTCTCATTTATCTAATAGTATGCATATACAGAGCCCCTTGTATCATCATGTTCTCATATTGTCAAAAGCCACCAAGAGCAATCTCATAACCTAGAAAAATGAACAGATAGCTGAGCCAAATAGGCAACCTTTGGGAGCTTCATGCGGATTTCATCTCCTCTTTGTTCTTTTGATACTACTTTGGGAACAAGTAAGTGGTGAAATTACAGAGCACTGCAGCAGCAGGAAAGTGATGCAATGCCCTCACTTCTTAAGTGGTTGAAGGCACCTGGAATTTCCCCATACAGGTACTGTACGTTGCAGTTAAGTGTCGTGCCACATCCATAATGCATTAGTTTACAGTAAGTTAATAGGTTCCATCCATCTGAAATCTTGTATAATACTGCAGTAGCATCGGACATTACTGTCATTCAAGATGTGTAATATTGTACCAAAAATTAACCACAGATGCCATATTAAAACAGCTGCAGATTTAGATTTAGCTACAGCAGGAAGAAAATGTTGTGCTATGGAAGTTGGCCAGAAGAGCAATGGAGATATGCTGTAAATGAGGAGGAGGGGAAAAACTTGAGGTCAAGCTGCCAAAAAAGACAGAGGTGGAAG
Source organism: Neofelis nebulosa (assembly GCF_028018385.1). Lineage (NCBI taxonomy): Eukaryota > Metazoa > Chordata > Mammalia > Carnivora > Felidae > Neofelis > Neofelis nebulosa. Next base: position 32,805,965 of record NC_080794.1, on the reverse strand, counting down.
TGGGGGAGGGTAATTCACATGGTCAGTGGCAATCCAAAAGGACTCAAAGTCCAGGAAAAGAATGGAGAATAAAGGGTGAATGATGACTGTGTGAACTGATGAAGCTGTAAGACGGCAGGTCTAATCAGAATAATACAGATATAAATGAAGGTATAAGGAAAATAGCTATAAATGTGATAATTCATCTTTGGGATTTACTGTAGTCAGCCTATTGATTTAGGTATAAACTGCTAGAAAAATTATCGATGCTTGAAGTGATCAATGCCTGGGAAAAAAGTTCTGGTATACAGGAGCAGAACAAACCTAGACTATTACAGCATTCGAGACTACCTTGAGCACGCTTGGACTTGAAGGCTGTCTTCTGACAATGGACCCTCGTGGGATTAACTATTCCCATTTTGGGAAGAGTGTTGGAGGGTTTATTTGGTTCAATTTTGTACTGAAAGCTGAGGTAGAAAAATTTTATTTCAATGTAATTGTGGGCTTGTGAGACTGTCATTAACTGCAGGGCCATCTGCCTTTTTGCTGTTCATTTGGCTTATTTAGTCACAGGTGGGTAGGAAGGTCTCAATAGTTTTGGTTCCCATTCAATTCTGATTTCTTCTTGGGAAACAGACAAGGCCAGTGACAGCTGTCACAATGCCGGGGTTCTCTTCCTTCAGTATGAGCCAGAAGGTGGCTCCCCCATGTAGTTTGCTACTAACAGAGCAAGCAGACAGTTACCATTTCCCTTGTCTTCCTGTTTGACTCCTTAAAACCATTGTCTTCTCTGCCTATGGTACACCTGGTTTAGGAGACTAGACAAAGAACACAATGGCCTCTAACTCATTAATTGGGGCTTCATTGATGGAGTAGAGGAAAGACTGAGTATGGTCACTGACCATTATGGATCAGTCAAACCCCTTGACCTTTAACTATAACTTATGCCTGCTCCATTTGTTCAGAAATGAAATACTGATTACTTTGATTAGTAACCAGGAGATATATTTTGTGCCTTACAAGTCACTAGGAACATTCTAGGCGTCTCCAAAATTTAGTGGGGGGATGTTTTTTCTCTTGCCAAGGTGTAACAATGTTTTGTGTCCTCTTCTTTTGAAAGCCAAAAACTAAAAACCAGTTAACCACGTGCTGTTTCATCAGTGTTTCAGGAAAGCAAAGTAAAGCAAAACCAAACCAAACCATTTTTTTTGGAGTCTGATGTTTAAAAACCTAAGAAATGACAGTGCCTTATTCAAAGGACTTTCTCTCCACAGAGGAAAATTATGAAAAGCTGGAAAAATTTTGACAACTCTGGAATCCTATGATGATGGTGATGATGATGACGATAATGATGGTGAGGGTAAAGTGGAGCTAACATTTATTGGGCCCTAGGTGTATGCCCCATGGTATTATCTTCACTTTATCTATATTATCTTATTCATCTCCCCCCAAAAATATGTCATGATTAAAATCTGGTTTTTTCCTCATTTCACTGATGTAGTAACTCTTCCACATACCATGGCCAGAGTCTATCAGAAAGCCCTTATACAGACCAGTAAGTTAATACTCAAGTCTGCACTATGGATCTAGATTTTGCTACTTCTGTAAGATAGAATTCATGTTGGATTGTCTTATATTACTTAATTTTTTATTCAGATACATAAATGGGGGAAGGTTCTTTATGTGGGTTCTAATAATGTGAGCAAACTAAAATCTAATAGAATGTCATTTTAATAATAAATATATGACCTTCTTACTTTAGAATGCCCCAATTCTCAAAGTCATACTTAAGAAATAGGTATGTGAAGAGTGGCTCTTTTATGAAGAGACTCATAACTTTATCAAGAAGATGCAGGAGAGACTTCCTTCAAATGATAGGATTTGCACCCTTTCCATAAAATAAATTTCATAACAACTCAGGGTAGGCAATAATTTTAGAACCACAACTGTTGTGTCTGTCAAGCTTTGCTTTCATGCTGCTTTTTATTTAAATAAAATCCTTTATGAAATAGTGTGACATGTTTAGTAAATGTATTCAATGAACCTTCCTGAACTGCAAATTTTTATTTGCTATTTGGTTTATTTCAGCCCTTTTCCCCCATCCCCTTTAGAATTGTGGTAAGAATACTTGACATGAAATCTACCCTCATGACAAATTTTTAAGAGCACAATATGGTACTTTAAACTATAGGCTTAATGTTGCATAACCGATCTCTAGAACTTATTGATCTTATATAACTGAAATGTACCCATTATATTTATACCCATTGAACAGCAACTCCCCATTCCCTTCATTCTGTAGCATTCTATTTTAAGAAATGTCATTGATAGCATATGTATATAGACACACATTTATGTTACTCATGATGGTATACATAAGTATGGATCTCTGTATAGTACAACTTTGGTTATTCTACACTTAAAATTAAAAGTTTGACTGTGTGTCATTTCTCTTAAAATATGTGTTAGGTTTGTAAATATTAAGCAAGAATATTTAAATTTATGAACTATTTTGTGTGGTCTTCAAATTAAACCATACAAGACCCAGACATAGATGAGTTGTAGAGTCTGACTTATCTTAAGTCCAATGACAGTTTGAAGCACAGGATTGAGGGCAGCAGCTATCCATCCATCTCAGAAAGAGAATCTTGTTTCCTTCCTTTCCTTAGCCTTTCCTCTTTGTTATGGCAAAACAGTGGGTCTTTATCTAACAATGATAGATAGCTATTTTAGGATTTGTTCCCTCTAAAACAAATAAGATCTCGCTTATTTTTACCAATGTGGAACACTTTAGGAAGTTCTTTAGATAGGAATACTGAAATTCTTCTGGCTTTCTGTTATACACATGATCCAAAAACAGGATACTATTCTTTCTGTGAGCTCTGAACTGGGACCACTCCTATAGGTTTTACAGTTTTATTGATAATCTTAGGCTCAGGGTCATAGCATAAGATTTCTATATATCCTGTGCATTTTAGGTTCTTTAAACAAAACTTGCCATCGCAAGCCTTTAATGTACTCTCCAACTAATTTATATTTGTTTACTATTTAAAAATTTTTTAATGTTTATTTATTTTTGACAGGGAGAGAGAGAGAGAGAAGGAGAGGGAGAGCGCATGAGTGGTGGAGAGGCAGAGAGAGAGGGAGACACAGAATCTGAAGCAGGCTCCAGGCTCTGAGCTGTCAGCACAGAGCCCGACCTGGGGCTCAAACTCATGGACTGCGAGATCATGACCTGAGCAGAAGTCGGACACTCAACCGACTGAGCCACCCAAGTGCCCCAATTAGGTTATTATTTTAGACAGTGGGACCACCAACCATTAGCTAACTGTCATGGAAACATTTAGATATAGAAATTATATTGGGGGTGCCTGAGTGGATCAGTTGGTTGAGCCTGCTTAAGACACTGTCTCTCTCTCTCTCTCTCCCCTTCTGACCATTTCCCCCACTTGTGTATGCTCTCTTTCTCTCTCTAAAATTAAAAAAAAAGAAATTATATTGAATTTCGTATGAAATACCCTTTAAACTTCTGCCTACTAGAAATTTCAATTTTGATTCAGGCTAATAAACAATCAATAAATCTAGTTTAGTTATTTGGAAAACAACCACTATTTGAAAAGAAATATAGTCATGGTTTCTATTGAAGAGGCCTATGATTCTTTATACATTTTCCCCATGAATCTTCTTTAACATGAGATTTAAAAACTTGCTTTAGCTGAAATAATGATGGGAACAAAGTCATCCAGTCCAGAGAATAAGATTGCTTTGAGAATAAAGTAAATGCATCAATCTGATAGGAAACTAATGAAAAATAAGTACGTTTGGTCCAGATTGAAGAGAACTAAAAATGCAAAACTTGGGAATTTCACCATTTTTTCTGTAGGGAAGTCATTGTAGATTTTTAAGTAAGGGGTGACATTTTTAGAACAATAAAGAGATCTTTCAACACTTTATAAAGCAGAATGGTAATGAGGTTATCATAGTATTCTATGGAAAAGCTGGTTAAGGGCAGGAATAAAGGCGGTGGTGAGGAAAATAGGAAAGGGTTGTGTGGATTCCAGAGCCTGCAGGGTGTTTGGCACATGCTGTTCTCTGAGATGTTCTTCTCTCTGTGCCTTACTAACTCCTTAACTTCAGGTTTCAGCTGAACTGTCCTTTTTATAGGGAAGTCTTCCTCAATCCCCTAAGGTAGCACTCCACTCCATTTATATGCTCTCCAAAACTGTGTTCTTACCTTGCAGTGCTAGAAATACTTACCATTATTTAATTAATTGTATACAATTATTTTTTAAGGTCTTTCCCACCTGACTTTAAGCCTTACAAGGGTAGGGATAATGTTTATTTTAGTCACTATAAACTGCTAGTACCTGACAGATGAGTACTCAACAATTTTTTTGTAGATAAGTCAAGTACATCCTTTCCCACAATGCTTTGCCATCTGCTTTAATACTTGGCAGAGGAAAGCAGTATGTATGTTGTTCATACTACTTACTGGTATTATTTATTACTACTAATTATATGTGAGTGCCTTTATGGGAAAAGGTGCTGTGGTATATTGTAAGTGCTCCTTAGCAAACAAATAAGTGCTTGGACAAGCTGTCAATTGCAGAATCACATCATGATTTGCTTAGATTGAAGCAGGCTTTTCTAAATGATGAAATGCTGATTTTAAATGTGACTGAAGAATGATCATTTTGGTCAGATAGAAAATGGCAAGTCTTAATGGAGTCTAAAATACCAGATTACTCATCTCCTTTTCATCAAGAACCTTTGATTCAAAGCCTAATATTTCAGAATTGCTTCTGCAGATTTTAGGCCCACTCTTGATTCAGAGCTTGTATTGTCCTAGGCTGGAATAAATTTGTCTTTAAAAAGAAAGGGGTAAGATAAAGAATTCTTAAAATTCAATTTGAAGGAAAACAACCCAATAAAATATGGGCAAAATCCTGAATAGACACATCAGAAAAAATATATAATTTTTTAATGTTTATTTAGTTTTGAAGGAGAGAGAGAGAGAGACAAGAGTGTGGGAGAGGGAGGGGGAGAGAGAGAGAGAGAGAGAGAGAGAGAGAGAGAGAATCCAAAGCAGGCTCCAGGCTCTGAGCTGTCAGCACAGAGCCTGACCTAAGCCGAAGTCGGACATCAACCAGCTGTGCCACCCAGGCACCCTCTTTCTTTTCTTTTCTTTTCTTTTCTTTTCTTTTCTTTTCTTTTCTTTTCTTTTCTTTTCTTTTCTTTTCTTTTCTTTCCTTTCCTTTCCTTTCCTTTCCTTTTCTTTCTTTCTTTCTTTCTTTCTTTCTTTCTTTCTTTCTTTCTTTCTTTCTTTTTTAGAAAAAAATACATAAATGATTGATAAGCATATGAAAAGGTGCCTAATATCATTGATCATCAGGGAAATCCAAATTAAAACCATGAGATACCATAACACACCCACTAGGATAACTAAAATAAAACAAAAACAAAAACTAACATACTAAGTGTTGTAAATGTTGTGAACCATTTGCATTAGAAACTCTTATGCATTACTGATGGGAATACAAAATGGTACAATCACACTGGAAAATAATTTGGAATATTCTTTAAAGAGAAAAGTATATATCTACTCTATGAACTAGCAATTGCAATCCAAACTATTTACCCAAAAGAAATAAAAACATGTTTATGGAAGACTTCTACACTTGTAGAGCAGCTTAATTCATAGTAGTAAAAAACTGGAAACAATTTAAATGCCTACCAACAAATGAATGCACAAACAAGTGTGCTGTATATGAATTTATAATGAAGCATTATTCAGCAATTAAAAATTATTAAATTGGTAATAAGCAGTTCTTTCTAATACTCTTTCCTTTTTAAGGAACAACTTACACCAACCTAGGTCACCACAAGCTCTGAATCAGGACTGGGCTTCCCACCTTGGACATATCTGATTTTGGAAGCTCAGCAGGGTTGGGCTGATTAGTTTTGGGATGAGAGGCCTAAAATTGTATTCACTAATAAAAACCAAACACAAAATAGTATATTGAATGCTTCCATTCACATGAGTTCAAAATAAGGCAAAGTTAATATAAGGTATAGAAACAGATCAATGGTTGCCTGGCATGGAGGTGGGGAGATTGGAGCAGAATAGAGGTCAACTTTCTTGGTAATAGAAATGTTCTATATTTTACTGGTGTGATCATTATACTGGTACATACAATTGTGAAATTTATCAAACCATACACTTTTTAAGTGTGTGTATTGTGTTGTATGAAAATTATACCTAAATAAAATGGATTAAAAATAAAGGAATAAGTAAGTAATTTAAGAGTGTAACTATTATTTTGGAGCATATTTAATTTATACAGGACAATTTTAGTACTTTAAAAAACATAGATTATCTTCTGCTAATTATAAACAAGAATATTACAAAGAGTAAACTTAAAAAAGGTAGAAAGTTGCCAAAAGTTTTGTTACTGTAATTTAATTTTTCCAACCATACTTTATTTTTCACTTTAATTCAGATTGTTCTTGTCACCTGTTAATCCAAATTATTGAGAACTCCTTGTAATATTAATGTTAGTGCTATATCAAAAAATGTGGAAAGGACTGTCAGGTTGGACAACAAGTAATTTTCTGCTAATTGCCAATTCTTTTTCATCAAAATGCAAGCATTATAGTCTTTATTCAATACTGTTTCACTTTAACTGAAACCTGAAATTACTAACATTTGTTTACAAAAGTTCTAAAAATTATTTTCAATGAATAGGTTGGACAGAATATAAAATCACTCTGAACACCTAAAAAATATTTGTAACATCCTCAAATATTGTAGCATATTATTTTTTTTTTTTAAGTTTATTTATTTATTTTGAGGGGGAAGGGGGGGAGAGAGAGGGAGAGAGAGAATCCCAAGCAGGCTCTGTGCTGTCAGTGCAGAGCCAAATGAGGGGCTTGATCTCACAAACTGAGATCATGACCTGAGCTGAAATCAAGAGTCTGACATTTAACCAATTGAGCCAGCCAGGTGCCCCAGCCTACTTTTTCTTGACATGTATCAAAACTGCTTGTGGTTGACTTAATTTTTAATTATTGATATTTCTGAAGTTTCTTATTTTTCTGTATTAATTATCCTACTTTTCCATATGTATGAAACAGGTTTAAAAGCTCTACTTTATAAAATCTTTAAATAGTATTTATGGAAATCTTTTAATATTATATATATGCTTATGTTAATTACTTAGAGAAATTAATTTATCAAATATTTATCACTTGAAAGTTAATAAAACAATAAAAAGTTAATAAAACTTTGGCCTGTTAAGACCAAAGTTAACTATTCTCCAAGAGCAAATGCACCCAAAATACTAATCATACTGAAAAGAGTAGGAAAAGAGTTCATGTTTTTAAGTTAATAAAATGTATTATAAGATAGTATATATAGAAATTTTAAACTAATCATATAATGTGGCTAAGAAAGGAATTAAACTGAAGCATAATGACAAAGAAGGAGGGAATAAGAGCAACCTGTAACAGAAATAAAGTTTTATTTATCCAAGTGGGACCTGAAAACCATAAATTGATACCTTGTCAAATTTGAGGGTCGTTGTGCAATGGCAACATTTTAAAAAAGCTTAAAAACTAAGTGGAACACAAAGTTCAAGACATTGTAAAGACTATTAAAGACCATAGCTCCAAGGATAATGAGGACAGTTTTCAAAAGTCTTGGGAGTTGAATAGAGGAACATAATCACATTTAATTTCCAGGTCCTGAAACAAATATTAGCAGAATGAAATATACTGAGGTATATCAGAGTGTTTTAAAATAAAAGAATACATTTGATATTGTAGATAAAAATATATATATTTTGGCCAAGAAATGAGAAACATTGAAGAAAACAGCCTGATGCGAATTTATAAGAATAGTAGAGATTACAAGGTACTTTATAATTAAAATTTACTATGTTGATGAGTATATTTTTGTTAGATGTTCATGATTGGCAGGGCTTACGGACAAACTCAGTGAAGTGGGATAGTTTACACCCTTATCTGCTCTTTACCAACACAGTTTTAGTGATGACAGTTGCCATTGATTGAATGCTTACTGTTCGTAAGCACTAGCTAGGTGCTGTTCACGAAACATTTTTTACAGCAGATGAGTGAATTATACTCCTTGTTGACTGTCTTGAAGAAGTTGAAGAAATAGCACAAAGCCCTACAGATGATAGAGGGTGCAGTAGGGATTCAAGCAATCTTATGTATATTCTAAAACTTGGGCTTTTTCTACTTTGCTTGTCTGCCTCTTGGCTATGCCCCATGTAACTAAAGATACCCCAAGTTGATAAATACTATTTTTTTTTCTGTTACCATGGAATGGGAGAAAAGGACAGAAAGAGACAAATAGTGCACATATCCAGAAAAGAAAAATTCCATAAAGGGAAAAAGAAAGACAAGAAAGGAAACAACTTGAATCTTGGCATAAATAATAGATAATATCTATTTCATTTGGTTGAGGATAGGTACTTGCTTGAACATTGAGACTTTTTGAAGTCGTTTATCTAGTATCTTGAGAAAATGAAGGAATATCAAGAGGATACAGAGAATGGAGATCTACATATGCCATCTGTATTATTTATTTTCATGTAGAATTCAAAACTTATTAGGCAATAATTTGTTAACCTTAAAATGGTTCTTCCTGCAGCTAAGGAAATGACAGACTTGATTTGTGAAAATACTGTCAGTATCTAGACATAGATTTTCTAGTTATATTTAATAGATATTTCAGGTCACAATCATCTCTAAATTTTTGTTACCCACTTTGATACATATTTTCTTGGCATTATTAGTAGTTTATGTGAAAACAAGTAGGTGCTAAGAATTACCCTAATAGACAATTTTTTTCAAGGATAGAGACCTTTTGTGGGGTATGAAGAAAACCAGTTGACTTCTGGCTACCGGTTACCTCACTGAACTTACATATAATATTACCATAGATATCCTAGAAGAAAAGAATAATTGTCAAATATCTGCTGTATAAACAGGAGAAGCTGATTTATGTGTGCAGGAAATAGATGGATGTCTTTCTAAGAGATGGTGTTGTAAAACCAAAGTGTAAATTCACAAAATATAACAGAATAACTGTAAAGAAATCCCAGTGGCCATTCTTATGACTGACAGACTGTAAACTTTTGTGGATGCTTGAATCTAATACTTTCTTACCACATCTGATTCTGCTGTAGTTCAGAGCTCCTAAACATCATATAATTCAGAATAACTGTCTTGTTTGTGTGCTTAAAGATGTGGCTGTTTATGAGAGGCCTAGAAATTTATTACAGGTTACAGTGATTGTGGAGTTGTTGAGATATCTACAACTCATTAATTATATGGAACTAGCCTTGACTGTCAATGAGTTCTACTTCAAAGTACTTTGTAATAATTGTGGGAGAGATCTTTGATGTAGGTCACTAGTGTTCCTCTCATGTTTATGTAGTAACTCTGAGATTCAGAACCTTTTATGTGGTTTCAAAAATTATTTCTGATAGGAGTTACAGAGCAATCATGATGCTATTCATGATATGGAAATATTGAGGATCTCCAGTGTCTTGAAGCCTTATGAGTACTGGAAGAGGTAGTTTTCCTCCTCTAATTTGAGACTGATAGTTCATGCAAAAAGAAATACAAGTAGCCTTTATTAGTTATGTTGAGCATATGTTGAGACATGTTCAATCTCATCAGAAAATTTTGATTGTATCAATTTTGATCTATCAAATTATAAAAGCTATCTTAAAGTGTCTACATTCCAAGTGTGATGAAATAAGTCCTTTCATAATTTCCAGAAGCAGTTATAATACAAATTATCAGGAAAACAAAGTGGTACTATAGATGAAAAATGCTAAATATATCTCTTTGATATAGCAATTTGGCATATATAAATGTATCCTAAGGAAATAATGAAAGATACAATCAAAGTTTTATGGACAGAGCCACTTAAAATTTTCTGCCCAGTATTTTGATTATATACATTATTCATATGTACATCAATAGCATAATAATTCAGTTATTGCATAGCCATTTTCTGGAACAATAATAAGCCACTAAAGCTCATGTTTTTTAAGAACTTTTAATGATATGGATAATGTTTATAATGTAATAATAAGTTATAAAAAGAAGACATAAAATTGATATACAGTATGATTTCAAGTATGTACATACAAATGCCTGTGCATGGATAAAAGAATGTTTGCTGGTGTTTTTATTTTTCTATTGACATATGTTTACATTTTCTTAATAATACCTGATATTTAAAAAATGCTTGCAATGAGCATTTTTGCTTTTGCAATCAGAAAATAGAGCAACAGATGCTATTTTAAAAGAAATACTACATGAAATGAAAAGATACGTGTTTAAACCCTATTAAAACTATACGTTTGGACTCAATATGGTGGTATATACTCAAGTTCAGTATTCATTCATTCTTCTTTACATAAATTGAGTGGCTTTTCTGTGTTATGTACTATCCACAGCACTGGCTAGACAGTTGTTCTGTTTGATGGAAACTCTTGGATCTGATCTTTTTTAACAACTTTCAGATTTATTAACTTTATTTATATCCAATTTATTCATTATTTGTCTTTCCAAAATATAATATGGTTAATGAGGCTCTGTAAATGGATTTTCTCTAGCTTGAATTTATTGTTTTAAATTTTTTTCCCTTACTGTCAAACTAACATGTATATATTAGATATTTCTATCATATTTATCCAAATATACTCTCTAAAACAGTCCTAGCTATCTCTTATTTACTATGGGCTAGAATCAGACTTTTTCTTTGCTTTGTTTTGCAAACAGATTGGAATTTTTAAAACTATAGCAGAATCTGTGTCTGTGACACACTAATCTTATTTGATAACAGTTAAGATGGTGCTGTGATGGTGAATAATTCCAATAAATCCTGTAGGTGTTATTGGCATGTTTTTCTGGGAACAGATTGGCTCTTTCAGCCTCAGTAGTCATGGGGCAAAGAACTGCCCCTAAGTGGGTGTATGAGTATATATATATATATATATATATATATATATATATATATATATACACACACACACACACATATATATCAGCATTCTTTTTAAAACTTTTTATAATTTTTTAAATATTTTATTTATATTTGAGAGAGACAGACAGAGTGTGAGCAGGCGAGAAGCAGAGAGAGGGAGACATAGAATCTGAAGCAGGCTCCAGGCTCTGAGCTGTCAGCACAGAGTCCGATGAGATGTAGGGCTCAAACCCACAAACTTCAAGTTTGCCGCTTAACTGACTGAGACACCCAGGCGCCCCTATCAGATAATATTCTTAAATAGCTGAAATACATTGAATCATAGTTTGATTATAATTCAGTAGTACAACAGTTTCTTCCCTTTTAAAAATCTGTGAACTATATTCATTTTTAGTGAATTGAACTATATATTCCACCTTAATCACAATTTACATCTAATATTCCTTAAGTGATACTGTTTGTGAATGTTACATAAAATGTACTAAAGAGATAGTTCAAATCTACTAAAGGATTAGTTTATTCTCTTTCACTAGCACATTCGTCTCAGTTTATGGTTCACCTCAGAATATTCTTAAGACTTCATTTTTAGATTCTTTGTTTTATTCTTTATGGTTACAATAATAAAAAAAAATCAGTTCTTACTTGTCTGGGATGGTGGTTTTTAGTGGAGTGTGTTGTCAATCCTGCTTCACGTATGGCTGTATTCACATAAGGCTCAAAGTTGTGTGGAAGGTAGAGATGCAAAGAGTGAGCGAAATTCTGCAGTGCTGAGGAAAAGTTGCCATCTTCTAATTCATCTGGCCAGATGGGGTAGTTTGCTTGTTAATTGTGATTTATACAAATGCTATACACACACACCAAAACACGTTTATGCATACACACATACACATATATACACACTGATGGAGAATCTGGTCTTAGATAATATTTTCATTGTTAACAAATGGAAGGTCGTGGTTCATGTCGAGGCTAATGTATTTATGTATGTATGTATATGTACACATGAATGAAAATCTTGCCTTTCCAGAAAAAGTCATCTACTTTTACCATCCCCATTGTTTTCCATCCCTATTGTTCATTACCACAACCACCAATACTTGTAATGAAGTGTTAATAATTGCCTGATCATAATAAATAGTACCAGTTTTGATGTTAATATGTAATGTTTCTTATTACTGGTGGAGCTTACATTTCAAAAATTGCAACAACATACATAAATGTAAGACAGACTGCCTTGTCCCAATACAAAATATTTATATTCCCCCATCCCATTTTTTTGAGTTGGAAATAAGGAATGCGTTAAGGGAATCACAAGAAAAAAATTACTAAGCATGTCTTAAAAGAACTGCTAGTTCTGTGTGGGATAATGCAGAGATGTGGAAGTGTGAATGCACATTGATTTATATTGTTTTTTCCTCCTAGCAAGTTGTAAGTACATGGCTCCCCAGCCAATGATTATATTGAATTTGTTATGGTTTTATTCTTATGTTAGTGGTTAGGGAAGGGCCATTTGTTGTCATTGTTGTTTAGTGAAGCTCTTGCTTTTTCCCCCTGAAAATCAAGTATATGTTCCATTAGATTTGTCATACTAAAAGTGACCCACAGTTAGCTACATTAAAGAGCTTCTTTGAGTCTGGTAGCTTATTTTAGTTATTTCTTTGTATAATATGAAAAATCCCTTTACAAATGAGTCAGTCCAGTTACATGCTAATTATTTAAAACAATAAATGATTATATGACATTCAGGTCTTTTAAAAAATAATAAGGTACAAATAAATTTATTCTGTATTGTATTATACAAAGCATCTTTAAGGATCAATTATATGATGGTAAATATACATCAGATAGGAGTAAGACTTTCTTTATTTAACAGGTTAATTTATAGCCAAAAATATGATTTTAATGGAACTTTATCTACGAAATTCTGGCTGGAAACAGGCAACAACTTTTAAATACTTTTGGAATATAATAATTTTTTTTCTAATGCCAATTGCTTATTGAAATTTTACTGTGTACCACATGCTCCATTACTTCTCACAATAGCACTATGAGATAAGAACTATTATTGTACCAATTCTACAAATGAAGAAACTGACATATAAACATCTTAAGTAATTTGTTAAGGTTTTGGAGACTAAGGACTCAAATCATGAGTTCTAACCACAGTGCTATATACTGCTTTTACTGTACTGAGCTATGCTAAGTTCATGCTACTGCCTGGATTTATGTAGTACCTGCAAAGCAACCCACAAGTTTTGGAAACTGCCAAAGGGGATATACTTCCTCCAAAACTATTTTATAACTATAAGAAGGCATACTTCATGTAATTAATATTTGCATTTAACATAGGAAGAAGAAATGTGGAAGCTGAAAGTACTGTTCAACTCTTCTACATCATGTATTCTTTGAAACATACACATCCATTGACAGAATCAGGAAGAAAGAATATGGAAGAGAGAGAATTAATTTTGTGAAGGAATTTGTTATAATTCTGCTTTGGAAGGACAACGAGTAATCCTTCTTTCTACATGGAAGTCAATTAGAGATTTGGGGAGCTGTATTACTTCCCTGAGAAATGCGTAGTTTTTCATTATACAGAAAACAGTTTTTAAACACAACCCAGAGGAGACTAGTGCCTAAATCCAGGGGACTGCCTAACTCCACCCATAATTGCTAGCCGCTTCTCTGGCATGGGACAAAGAATGCAGCCTGATCCACAGGTGGCACTCACAAACTGGTGGCCAGGAGAGCAGGGGCAGGAAGTTTGAATAAAGAAACATTTTCTTGTATGTTTTAATTGAAAGGGTAGAATGTGATGATCTTATTGTAGAATTCACCCTGCTTTACTAATTTTTAATAGCTTTAAGTTTTCTATCATCTGAGAATGCAGTTTCCTATTAAATGTATTTCTTTTTTTATAATTAAGAATGTTTTTAAATGTTTGTTTTTGAGAGAGAGAAAGAGAGCATGCATGCAGGAATGCAGGGGAGGGGCAGAGAGAAAGGGGGACAGAGGATCCGAAGCTGGCTCCATGCTGACAACAGAGAGCCTGATTTGGGACTTGAACTCCTGAACCGCTAGATCATGACCTGAGCCAAAGTTGGAATTTTATTTAATCTCCAAAACTTTGACAAATTACTTAAGATGCTTATATCTCAGTTTCTTCATTTGTAAAATTGGTGCAATAATGGTTCTTATTTCATAGTGCAATTGTGAGAAGTAATGAAGCATCTGGTACACAGTAAAATTTCAGTAAGTAAAATTCGAAGTCAAAATTGACTGAGCCACCCAGCTGCCCCTAAATGTATTTCTAAGCACAGATTTTACAATAGGCAGGGTTTCGCTCTGAGGTTTGATTTGAACCTTGACTGGTCTGTCCAGGGTAAAGCCCAGTAATCACGGAGCCAGTTTGGGTATATATATGCTCTGTACCTCACCAGCTTTCTCTCTTCATCTCTCCCTCCTACTCTTATGTTACCTTAACAGTTTTAGGAAGGGATCGTAGACTTTTGTAAGAGAAAACCAAGTACAAGCAGCAGGCCAATCAGTGACTATCCTGTGATGGTCATCAAAGATGACAGCTTTTCTGAAGTGAATCAAGACTCAACCAACACATACACTTACTGCATAAGTGCAATGATGGAGATTCTCTAAGAATCATCTTTAGTCCAAAGTTAGGCTGCTCCCAGACTAAGCATGCTCTTCAGGAAATGAGAAACCTAGGCCCTGATTCATGAATATTTATCATTGCTTTCAGCCAATGACCATTTTATCCACTTTCTTGCCTTCTCACAAGACAGTATCTTTGTGCCATTTTTTTAAATATAAAAATCTTAAAGTATGAGAAACAACGTATAGTGATATATGAAAACCCATTGCTTCTACTTATTTTTTCCTCAGCACTGAGGTATCTAGATTGAAGATAGAACATAATATCTCTTCTTCTTCATTGTAGAATTTTCATACCTATTTATATCTGAGAAGAAAGAATCTTTTTACTGATTCCAAAAACAGACTAACAGAGGTTTTCCTATGAAATTGTTGTGGATAAAATTAGATGTTTATGCATAAAGACTCTTGGACCATAAATCCTTGATAATGGGGCAACTTTGCTTTCTAGCACAAATTCTGCTCAGCTTTGCCTTTTTCCTTTGCCACTTATCTTCTCACATGATACCATTTCACCCTTCTCTTCCTCATGGATAGAGTCTTGGCCTCCTATTTTTAGATTTACTTTCTAGACACCATCTATACTTTACCCTGGAAAGGTACCTAAATACCATCTTGGTGGGAACTGTCAGGGTTAAGGTGAACTCAGCATGCCTCTCCACCTTAACCATCACCTAAGGTGACTGGCAATTCATGTGACACCAGTTTGTCCTGTCCTGTTCTCACAGTTCTTTGAACATCTTTCAGTGCCCTCATATTTTCTCAATCTACTTGGAAAGTAAGAGGAGTGGAGTGAGGAACATCTTTTTCTAGTGCCCAAGAATTTTGCACTTATAATTTTATTTGAGATACATCAGTGACATTTTCCATATTACAGACAAATAACTGAGTCTTAGGGAAGTAAATGATTTCTTATTCACTTTTTAGATTAGCATCACCCAGGTCACAAATGGAAGAAGTGAAATTCAAAGCTAGGTTTGTTTGTCTCAAAGCTCTTGTTCTATGACATCATGTAACATTCTTTTGTGAGTGCACTGTTCCATGTGGTCATCATGCACTGTTCCATGCTGCTAGTTAGTACTTACAGTATTTCTATAGCAAATACCAAACACTAGCTTTGTTTCATTTCAAGCATTGTGTTTAAGAGAATCTAGGTTAATTTACAGGATGTGATTTTGGCAAGTAGAATGATGTGTACTTCTTACTGCAATGGATGAAAGTGCTAGACTTCACAGAACATAAGATTCCAAAGAACCTCTTAATTCATTCACTTATTTGACAACTTTGTATTGAATGCATGCTTTATAGCAGGCACTGGGGGTGTGTCTATGAGTCTAACAGACAAAAATCTGTCGTTATAGGATGCCTTAGGAGGGAAGATATAAACAAATTAATAAAATATATATTATGTTATATGCTGATAATTGCTCTGGAGAACAATAAAAAGAAAGTGAAAAGTAAAACCATTTTAAGTAGTGGGGATCATGAAAGCCTCACTAAAGAGTTCATTTGAATAAATACTTAGGAGACATGAGGAAATAAGCCATGTAGACATTAGGGGGATGATTATCTCAGGCAGAGGGAACAGCAAGTAAGAGGACCTGAGGAAGGTGTCTGCTTGTAATGAGTCAGGGAGAAAGTGTGGGTGATGAGGTCAGTAAAATGTATATTGGATACTGTAAGGCCTTGAGACCATTGGAATGACCTTGCCTTTCATATTGAGGGAAGTAGCAAAGCCATTAGAGGGGTTTGAGCAAAATAGTGACATGTTATGTTTTGAAAGATCAGTCTAGCTGACATTTTGAGATCAGGTGAGGATGGAAGCCAGTTAGGTGAATATTATAATAAACTGGGCCAGGAATGTTGGTGGCTCACACCAGAGTGGCAGTAGTGGAGTTGGTAAGAAGATGCCAGATTCTGGTTATATTTAGTCTTATTAGAGAGAAGGATAAGCATCAAGAATGACTCCGAAGACTTTGGCCTCGGTATGTCACTAACTGGTTGGAGAGTATTAGAGGATGAATAGGCTTAGTGAGGTGTGGGGGGAGAGGTGGAGATCAGGATCATGAATTCCTATATGTTAAGTCTGAGGTGTCTATTACTTCTTTAAGAGGTGACATTGAGTAGACAACTGGATATATGAGCCTAGAATTCAAGGAGAGGTTCAGGCCATGGTTATAAATTTGGAGTCATTTGTACATATCTGAATTGTAGTATTAATGAAATCATTAAATAAATTTAGACACAAAAGTAAAGAGATTCCAGGATTCATTTCTAGGATGCTACAACATTAAGAGGTTGGTAGATGAAAAGGAACCAGCCAAGGAGACTTAACGGGAGAAGCCAGGGAGGTTGGAAGAAAATTAGCAGTGAATTTTATCTTTGAATTTAATAAAAGTATAGGTAAAGGAGGAGGAAATGATCAACTGTGTCAGATGATGCTGACAGGTCAAGTAGGATGAGGCTTGGGAACTGCCATTAGACTTCATGATGTACAGTTCACTGATGGCCTTAAGCGGAGCAATTTCAGGAATTGGGGGCTGAAAAAACTTTGAGATGAGTTAAAGAGAGATAATGAGATGAATTGGAGATCAGAGATTATGGACAACAATAAAAATCACCAATATTGTCATAACAGACTACAGTTATTGCAGCTAACTTTAAATAAAGTTTTTATGTTTATTGTTTTTTTTTGAACTGATGTCAGTTATCAGATCTTTTGGCAGATCTTGCTATTGAACATTTCCTAAAGTAGCACATAGACAGTTGACCCTGAACAAAGCAGGTTGTACTTCATGAGTGAACTTATACATGGATTTTTTTCTATTTATTTTGAGAGACAGAGAGAAAGAGACAGAGAGAGAAAGAGAGATGCAGGTAGGGAAGGGGAAGAGAGAGAGGGTGAGAGAGAATCCCAAGCAGGTTCCTTGCTGTCAGCACAGAACCCAGCATGGTGCTCAAACTCACAAACCATGAGATCATGACCTGAGCTGAAATTGAGTTGGATGTTTAACTGACTGAGCTACACAGGCACCCCTACATGAACTTTTTCAGTATAGTACTATAGGTGTATTTTCTCTTTATGATTTCCTCAATGACATTTTATTTTCTCCAGCTTACTTTATTGTAAGACTATAGTATATAAAACATATAAAATACAAAATATGTGTTAATTTGCTGTGTCTATTATTAGTAAGGCTTCCAGTCAATAGTAGGCTATTAGTAATTAAATTTTTGAGGAGTCAAAGTTATATGCAGATATTCAACTGTGCAGGGGATTGCCCCAACTCCCACATTGTTCAAGGATCAACTATATTACTATATCACAAATTTGTGTTTTTAAAAGTGATGACTATGTCAATATGATTAAATTTCTTTTTAATCCCATGGTTTTTTTAATTTTATTTCATGTATCTTAAAACATTTTTCTGAGGGTTCCTAGGATTAACTAGTTGTCTTTAACAAAAAGCTTGAGTACCACCTCTGTTTTAGGATCACTTTTGTGATTTTTATGGATTTGTACTTTATCCTTCCACCCTTTATTAACACTGCCCCGATGCCTAACCCAGCCACTCCCCCTTTTCTAATGGCACCCACAAAGTGGAATTCAAAGATTTTTTTCTATCCACCACAGGTGCTACAAGACCCTCTTCCACATTTCCCCCTTAAATTTTTGGTTTGAAATGTTGTGCTATTAAGTGATGCTTGCAAAGTGATACTAACCTTCTAATAATTTTCAGAATGTCAAAGATGGAATATGTTCATAATATTTTGATTCAGTTAAATGTCTTGTATTTCTCTCTCTTTTTTCTTATAGGCATTTATGAATGATTGAAATGTATTTTCGTGCTATATATTATCTGAGAAAAGATAATTCCAATTAGCAATTAGTGCTATGCCCTAAAACTTTTTGAAGTTCATAACTACTTCTGTTTTGCTGTAGGGTTTTGATGAGACAGATTGAAAAATCCAATCAGACTTAGCTGGTATTTTCCATACAACATCTGGTCTGACAGCTAGATCTGTAGTCAAGCTTATAAATCAAAATGGAGCTGACTTGGAAGTGATGTAGAAATGCAGAAATGCCCCATGATTTTTGCAGAAGATTTGAGATCGTTTTTTATGTTAATGTAATAGAACTAAAAATGAACTGCTGTATTTTAAATTTTAAACATTTTCATTGTGGAAATGGCTTTATTATAATCACTTTACTGAAAAGTAATCTGCTGAGAGAAGGCTGTGAGCTTGAAGAGGACAAGAAATATATTTAAAGGAGCCTGTTAGAGGTGAAGAAAAAGCTTTCCAAATAGCTAAGAGGGTCAACTCATAAAGCTGATATACCTTGCTTGATGAGACTCAGGAAAACAAATAATCATAAAGTCAATATAGACTAGCCTTGAGATGATGCTGACTCATGCTTGGAAACCTGGACATAGGAGTGCAGATGTGGAAATTTATCCAAGACTGGGGACTTGCCAAGTGGCTTTGGAAAGCAACAGGGCTAAGAAAGATAGCAGTTTGTGAATATCAGCAAAGTATCTTACTGTTGAGTTTCAAGCTGTATAGAAAGAAAAGTGAATCTAGAAAAAATAACGGGCTAAGAAATTAGGAGGAGCTCAAGATATTGGAGGTTACAATGAGGAAAAAGTAAGTTCAATTACACTACGAGTAGAAGATGGAGAAGATGGAGGACAAGTAAGATCATAGAAAGTTAAACCTGGAACTACCTGTAGAAATCCCCTATTTTAATCACTTCATTTTCTAGATGATCCAGAGAAGTTAAGTCCCGTTCCTTAGTTCTTTCAATAAACCAGGGATAGAGCCCTTAGAATACAGGAGACTGTACTCTCAATCTTTTCATGTTTTTTGTTCTCTTGACTCAGTTGCCATGAAAGTGGAAAGGATGATACTCCTGACTGCTCTTAATAAAATAAATGAGTGTAAGAAAGATTTCATTATCTCCATTGAGCATGAAGATTGAAACAGGAATAAAAATAGAAATGTTATCTTGACTTCCAGCTCAAAGAGTTCCCTAAGTATCAATCCAAGCAGCCACTGGGTGCTCTGGAACTTTTCTCTGAGAATGTCACCATTATCACTGAAGAGTTGGAAGTATGAAACTATAAAGAAGAAGAAGTTTAGAAAAGAATAAAAGGTTGTCAGAAAGATGGATCCGCTGCATTAGGACACTGAGCCGACTTCTGCTGTAAGGCTTTGCCCTGAGTCTGTGGGTGTAATAGCAGCAGGCCAACATGGCAATTATGACATTTTCAACATCTACCCTGTGAATACCAGTGCTCAGCAGGACCTGTGCAGTAGTGCTATATGTAATTAAGAGAGAAGGGCCTGTTGAAAGGCTATAGGGAGGAGATAATTCATTTTCACTCTCTCTTCCTACCTCGAAAGAGAATCGTAACTAATAGGACAAGTTAAAGATATCTGGCCTATTTAGGGCACTTTCGGGATGCTCCCACTTCTTCACATATTGATGTATCTTGAAAGTGTATTTTAAACCTCAAATCTTAGTTCTCCTTATTTTAATTCCTTTCTACTTGTTTGAGGACCCATGTTTGGAGGGTCTCAAAACGGAAGAGTGTGAGAATCACAATTAGGGTAGTTTGCCCCAGGGGTAGTAGGATAGAGAGGGTTCCTTTGTCAAATTTGGCTCTGGTGCTGGAACTTTAACATGTGTTATTGGCTCTGGGGATTATGTTCTGGTTCTGGCTGAGTGAAAGCTTGCTTTGCTTTTGTTTTCTGAAAGTATTTAATAAAATGGCAGGATTCGCTTACTTGCTTATTGAATTCTTTTGCCTGGGAAACATGCAAATTCTGAACCCAGCTGCACATTTGTGACAAAGAGATAGCTAATAATCTGAGCTATATGCTATTTTTTTCTGAAAGCTTTTTTATTTTTCTACAAGGGCAGAACTATAGTATACAAAGTTAAGCCTTTTAGAGACCGGGTTTAAATCTGCCTTCTATTAATAGCTTTCAGAAGCCTTTCTAAATAACCTTGAGGCACAGTTTTTCTTACAAGAAAGCAGGTGGAGAAAAAAAGATCTATGGCTTGTTAACCAATAAAAGCTAAGTTGCTGAATCTACCTGTTTCAAATAAATCAGTTGGGCTAATTAGAACATTATTTTCCTCCTTTCTCCTTTTTTTCTGTCTTTACACATGATACTAGATGCAAAACCAAATGTCAGGCTCTAATCTCACAGTGTTCTTTCTATTTTTGGCAGCTTCTGCAAAATTTTCTCAGATGCTCTCAGAATTAGAACTGAGGACCCCTTTCTTTTCTTGTGGGTACTGTCCCATGACCAGAATTACCAAACCCACTGAGCAAACAGCAAAATGCCATGTTCTAGTTTGCTAGAGAGAGGCCCTCCAGTCAGATATCAGAGATGAGGCATAATTACTACCAAGAATTTGAGATCCTTCACCATCTGTGTCAGCAGAAATAATGGAAGGACAGGCAATGCTCATATCAGCAGCTAAGAAATTCTTAACAGCCTCGGGTTTTCAAGTTGAAGAAGAGGAAGAACAATAGAAACTAAACAACTTGTGACAGAGCCCAGCTGGGCTGCCTAGATCTTGCCCTTATAGACTGTGATTTCCAGAGGTTAGTCAGTTGGCATTCATGTTTCCATCCATCCATGCATCTGTTCATCCATCCATCGACTTATCCGTCTACCCATTCATTCACTCATAAATATTTATTGAGTGTCAACTCTGTATCAAGTGTTATGAGAGGCAATGAGGAAAACTGGAATGAATATGGGCTTTGGAGCCAAACAGACATGTGCCTAAATCCTGGTTCGCTTAACTCCCTAGGTGCATGGCCTTATGCAAGATGATTGACAATAAAGTTAATGAAGATGAGTTGGCATCTTTGTCTGGAAAATAGAGATTGTCTTACTGCCTACATTATAGGGTGATTCTTAGAAAAAGATATGATGCATCTTAATAGGATTTACTGGGTCTGACTCATAGTCAATAATCAATGATTGACAAGTTATTTAGAGACGTGCTATAATGCCTGAAAAAGTAATCATTTTTTTCTTATTCTCTATTGGCGATTTATGTATATAACACTTATTCTCCTGCTTCCATAGTACATGACTCAGGATAAAAATTGATCTAGTCAGAGAAACAACACGCAGAGAAAGATCACAAAAGATCAAAGGCATCTAGAAAGCAATTCTTTTCAGAGGTTAGCAGAAGCCTGTTTATTTATTTTTTGTTTACCATGTATTATATGCTAAAAAACTTCAAAAGACTTATAATACTGTATATATTAATGTGCTCCAATATTTTCCAAAGCATGTTTACATTATCTTGATACTTTTCCTAATTAATATCAGAATTTATTACTTCCATTTTGTATATGAGAAAACTATACGTAATTATATTGCAAGTCAATGACAGAGCTTAGGCTAGAATGCATGGCTCCTGACTTCTAGTCTAGTGGCTTCTCCACTCTTAACCAAAGGCCTTTAATAACCATCCCTTTGTGAGAAGGCCTTGAACAATTTAAAAATTAAAAAGCAAAACAAAAACAAAAAGTAGCAGTTGTATCTGATATATGAGGTCTATCTGAGCTATGATAGTTTCTCAGAAAATTGGTCAATGCTTTTTAGGTTTGTTAGCACATAGTAAATTGCTAAGGGATATATAGTAGAATCTTTGTGAAAGAATACTTTTGTCCCTACTCAACAGGAAAGAGGGCCTTTGAGAAAACAGATTCAGAGAAGTTAACTAACGAGGCCAAGATAACACAAGTGATAAGTGCTAAGTGTGCACATTAGGATAATAATCCAAATTTGTCCTTCTGTTGGCAATTTGACATAATTTTAATGAAGCCCAGTTTATGTATTTATATTTACCCTTTGTCCATAGCCAGTGCACACAGTTTTCTCTAAGGGATCAGCATTAAAACTGTAATCTATTTGAGTGATTCTTTGTAGGGCCATACGGTATACAACCTGTTCTCTTGTACATGGCCGCCTTGCCTTTTACTAAACATTGTCACGTTATTTTGCTTTTCCTATGTTATTTTCCCCCCTTGTTAGTCACTCCCTGAAAAAGGAGCTCATGATGCAGCAACCTTGATTTTAATATTAGTTTATCTAGACTTAAGGCAAATGCACAATAAAATGAAAATATATTATTTACAAAGTGATTCACATTTGTCTGTCTGTCAAACAGTATATAGTTATGTCCCATTCATAAGATCAGGTATTGAAATCTAATATGAAACATCCATGCTTTTTAAATTTAATGCTGGCAACTTAATTATTTTTATGTTTGTATGAGGTTTGGATTATTGAATAGCAGAGAACTCCATTTTATTCTTGACTAGCTCTTAAGTTAGGAATTATGATGTATATATGCAGAAAGGAAACAACGACTAATACATTATAAGCAGTTACTATGTGCCAGTTTTGTCATAACCATTTTATATATGTAAACTTCTGTGAGTTTTTGACAACCTTCTGAAGTGGGTTCTATAATTATCTTGATTTTATCGCTGAGGAGATGGAAGCTCAGAATTGTTAAGTCATTTACCCAAGGTCACACAGCTCTTCTGGTTCAGATTTGAACCCATTAATCTGTCTGTGTATCTTGTGCTCTTAATAATTATATTAATCAAAGGCTACAAACATCTTTGGCTACCTTAAAAAAATAAAACTTACATAGTTTAATATTATGTTAGGAGGACAATATCACTCATCATAAAACATGCCAGAAATATAATTTAGATGCTACCTATTTGAAGTTTCCAAGATGAAATTAGTATGTAGGAAGCAGGCAATATTCTATGAACAGTATTTTTATTTACTTTATTATTTATATGAAGTAACATCTTTGAAGTGTATCTATTTTTTTTTTTTTTTTAATTTGTGAGTCATAACTCACCACGGCATTCCAGTAAGACTGTTTTAGGAAAAGACTCATTCTGGAAGGACATAATGGTATGGCTTAACTCTTTGTTGGGAAAGAACCAAAGAATGAATATATATATATATATATATATATATATATATATATATATATATATATATATATGTGTGTGTGTGTGTGTGCATGTGTGTGTGTGTGTGTGTGTGTGTGTATGTGTGTGTTTAATAACTTGGATTGTTGACAGAAGCACAAAGACAATTAATGATCTCCATCTTCGTAACAGTTACTTCCTGGGATGCCTGAGTGGTTCAGTTGGTTAAGCTTCCCACTCTTGATATCAGCTCAGGTCGCGATCTCATGGTCTGTCATGAGATCGAATCCTGCATTGGGCTCCACACTGGGCGTGGAGCCAGCTTAAGATTCTCTCTCTCCCTCCCCCTCTGCCTCTCCCCCACTCACTCAACAAAACAAAACAAGTTACTTCCTTGTGATATCAGAAATGGTGTTTTAGATTGATTTGTGTGTTGCTGACAGAAAAGTAAGAAAGATCTTGAGAGAACTAGGTTATTAGCACCTCAGGGAAATATCCTGGATCAAGTTTGTATTGAAGATAACTGAGAACAGGCATGAATAGGAATGTCCATTAGGTTTTGCTGATTGGTTTCTTTGTACACTTGGAGTTGTTTCTCACTGGGCTTTATTTTCTCCAGTGAATGGTAAAGAAATTAAGTGGGAATCATATTAATGGTTCCAGGATTTCAAAAAATGACTTATAGTTCTTCTGTAGAAATATTTCAAGGGATACTCTGTATTCTGAATGTCTGTCTCACTCCTCTGCTGGATAACTCCTTTGTTCACTAACTGGGAAAGAACTTGTTTTTGTATCAGGCTTCTCTGAAAATTGTTGAAATTACACAATCACTTATAAGCCAAGCCAATTTTTAAAATATTTAGCAACTAGTGGGACAGAAGCATTGATGGAGCAGAAGAATCCCTGGCTTAAACATGTGCATACCCATCGTGATTACCACTCAGATTATAAGCAAAAGTGGATTTTATAGGGGATCCTGAATTCACTTGACTGTGGCAGTATCAACTTAGAATTAAAATTGACTTACCGATTCATTATAGCCTAATATATAAGCAGTAATTCACCCCCCCACACACACACACAAACACACACACACACACACACACACACACACACACACACACACACACAGAGTTACCTTTTTTCCCATTATAATATCTGAATTAAAACACTTCAATTAAGCTAATGCTGTAAAATTAATGTTCTTAAAATCTCTGTAGTTGTACCTACTTTCCTACATTTTCTCTTTCTAAAATGGTCTCTCTTCACTCCATCCATTCTTTGTCCATCCATTCCTTTTTCGAAACATCTACTTCAAGAACCCCTCCATGTTTTTCCTATGTTTATGATTAAATGGTTAAAATATGATTATGGTTAAAATATAATTTTGTTTTTACATTATTTCACATGAATGCATTTATCTTCTCCATTTGATTTGAAGCCTATGTTTTAGTACCTTCCTGCATTACCTATGATAAGTCTGTTTATAAGAAGTCATTCCATAAATGTTTACTAATTGATTGCTGATGGCTGCTTAACCACTGCTGAGAGTACTTGTACTACAGAGCAGGATGTCACTTTTCCATTATTGTAAAATGGCAGTGTTATATATGAGATGTTTAACCTTGGTATCACCAACATCTAGTCTGGCATAAAACAGGTACTGAATGAATGCATGTTTGGTTTGATGAATACATCAATCTTTTATGACCTGTGTATAAACTGATCTTTAAAAACAGAGAAGAGTGATTTGACAATTCATATCTAGGACAGAGGAGACTCAGATTTAATAAAGAAAAAGAAGTGTCCTTTCAGAATTATAGAGCTGAGCTCAGCCACAACCCAGAGGAATATGCCTGTTTCAGTTTATTTCCTTGCCATGAACTTCTGACTGTTAATAATTCATTTCTGTTTTAGCTATGGGAGCAACTAAATGCCTTGGCCAGGAGAGGGATAGTGTATAAAAACTCTCTGTATTAGAAGCGATTCCTCTTGTAATGGTGCTAGGTCATACTTGTCTTTCAATAAGTAACCCTCTTAAAACAAACAAAACAAGCAAGAAAACTAAAATTAAACAAGACAAAACACAGCAGATTAGAGGCAGCAGGGTAGAGTAGAAGAGATGAAGAAATCATGGATTTGGCTTTAAGGCCTCTGACGACCAAAGCTTTACTCACTCATCCTGGACAAGTATTAACCTCTCTGGCCCTTGTTGTCATCAAATGGAAAACCAAGGGGCATACCCTGAATCATCTTCAAGGCTCCCTTGTAGCTGTCAAAAGAGTTACTTCCTGGATGCTACAGATGTGTTGCTTATGTCTTTTCTCTCTAAAGACTTGATTATATCTCCTCCTGAGCTGTTGAAAGGTAGTCTCTCTTAGCTTTTGTATAAAAGTGGCATATGTCCCTTTTCAAATCCTCAGTACTCTTGTGTGCATCTCAGAGGCTTTGTCCCCTGCATAGTTTCAATTACAATGCATATTCTTTTCATTTTGAATCTTAGCAAAGACCTTTGCTGCGGTGTGGCTGTGTGACAGCTGCTGTGCACCCCTCCAGTGGTGGCTGAAATGATTTCTGCACCTGTCTTGTGCTTAAAAATATTGGGGGGGGGCAGGAAATGGACTCAGCATGCTGGAAAATATTGACGTGTTTCCCATATTACATTTAGCAGCTGAAAGTCACGGATCTGGGATGAGAGGCAAGCCAGCCAATTTGTTAAGGGTACTGGCCACTTCCTTGATATATGTTCTGTTTATCTAAAAGGCCTTCAGACCTTTGGGTCTTCTGTCCATTAAAGATCGAGGTTCACTTTCATTTTAGGACTGGGCTTGGAGATGGCCTCTGAAAAATGTAAAGGGCTTAGTTAGGCCAGGTGAGATGAACCTGTCTTTATACCCATCCCCCACCATTATTTTCTGTCTTCTAGATTCCTTCCAAGTATGGGGTGAAATGTTTGCAATGCTAAGATAAATATTCTAAACAGTGAATGTTTCAATAATCCAATTTTCTTTTTAGGAGAAAAAAGTCATATTTAAGGATTAGTAAGAAGAAAGAAAGGCAATAAAATAAAAGGGTTGAGAACTTTGACTTAAGAATAAGAGAGACTTGAGTTCACATTCCATTTCCTGTCCTTACTAATTCTATGATCTTGATTGTATTACTTAAAGTTTTTCTGTATCAGTTTCCCTATCTGGAATATAAGTAAACAGTATCTATCTCATAGGGTTGTTATAAGAAGTAAATATGTTAAGGGAAGCATTTAGCATAATAAACATAGTAAGCCATTCAAAACAGATAGTTTTGTGTTTGATTTTTTTTAAAGCTGACAATGGCTTGTGGTATATATCATGCAGCAGAGCAAAATGACTTATGTTTTATAGAAATAAGCATCTCAGGGGCACCTGGCTCTTGATCTTGGGGATGTGAGTTTGAGGCCCATGTTGGGTATAGAGATTGCTTAAAAGCAAAATCTTAAAAATACATACATACACACATGCGTACATAAGATCCATCTATTCAGAGAGAAACTAACATTAAGAGAGGACATTATTGCTCAGTGACTATAAGAGAGGTTCTAAATTCGATCAAGATTCAAATTCTGGCTCTGTGTGACTAGACTTCAATTCCTTTACCTATAAAATTGGATTATAACCAATTATAACTTAACAGCACCATGCAAAACTCTAAAAACTCTTTTTATACCCATCATTCAGAGTCCTCCACAGCATGGCCTCTATATGAACTTATGACTTTTCATTATAGATTAAATAGTTGCAGCTCAGTAAATGTTTTGCCTATGGCAACTAAGGTTGCTTATAATTCACAAATGATCCTATGACCCATACAATGCCTCTTTTATATTTCCAGTGCTACTTTTGCAATGTAGGGCCATTCACATAGCTATAAATTGTAAACATTTGTTGAAAAAAGTGAAATACATGAAGTGTAACATTTTATGGTATGAACTGTATCCCAAAACTTTTATGAATATTTTTGTCAAGGATAGGGAATAATAATCTGGTTTAGCATGCTAGTTTCTGTATGGCTCTTACATGTATGACATTCATTTATTCACACATCAATTCATTAAATAGACATTTATTAAACAAATACTATATCAGATCCTTCCTAAGCATGTTTGGGATGCAAAAACACATGTGTAAGACATGTTTCCTCCCTGTAATATTTCCCCAAAAGGAAGATAATATATGGACGTAGCTAATATAACACAAATCAGAAACTGATAATGACTGTAGAAGTAAAATAATCATAATGATAATGATAATAACAAGATATATAATTGCAGTTGAGAGAAAAAGAAAAATACTTCTGTTTCTAATAATCAGAAAATCGTTTATGAAAGAGTTAGGTTTGGTCATAAAATATAGGATGACTTTGGCAAAAAATATGTTCCAGGCAGAAGACACAACATAAGCAAATTAGAGATGTTCAAAGAATGGTAAATTGTGGTTTTGATGGAGCAGAGTAGTCATTGCATAAGGGAACCTGAAAGACTAGCTTGAGCCCAGGTTGTGACGGGTCATGGGGAGATGGTCGGAGTAAGAAGCTCACTGTGCCGTGTCTGGATATGGGGCCCATGATTCTGAACCACTCAGAAATCTAGCAAAATGCTCTTCCATAGCTTCAGTATCCATTCCTTTCTGCACACATTGTTAGAATCACGAAATATTTGAGAGAGATGTCCTTTTACATGTCCAATGGCCATGTAAGCCTTGTGACAGTGGAGCCTGCCAGGGTCCAGCAAGCCTGCTAGTGTTTGCCAAGCATAAATAAATAGGTGTTAATTTTTGTACATTATGAGATTTGAAATAATCACATGTACTGAAATTATATTTAATTCTGTAGTCACTGCTGAACAGAAAGTTTTAACCTAATAGGTCCTAATTTTTATATTGGAGTTAGTGATTTTTAAAGGGAATGTTTACCATGGTATTTCTAGGAATGATAGTTTCTTAATACATTTAGTTTAGATTTGGTGAAATACATTTGGATAAATAAAAATTACATAAATATAACTGTATTCTGGTATATTACTGATTGGCTCCATTGAATGCCTTAAGAATATCATCAGTACAGATTATAATTTTTGCTTATTTTACACAAGCTCTGATAATAAATTTGTTCATATTTTTTTCTAGAAGAGTATGTACTTTTCCCAGTGTCTCGTAATCAAATAGCTTTAACAGCAAAGAAAAAACCCCACAATTTTAATCTAGCTGAGCTGGCATTATTACTTTGGTCTAAAAATTAATATAGGGATTAATTAAGATCCACATTTGACATCTCATTTCATAGAGAACATTTCACTGGAAGACATATTAGGCTGTTTTTTGGTATGGTTTATGGATTATCATTGCATTCCTGGGAATTGTTTTACTTAGTTTTAATAGTGGGATCCTAACAACAAATGGAGCATTGTTATCATTTAATATTTTCAGTATTGTTAGTTTGGGTGATTGCTTATGTGGATTACCAGTCAAGGGTAGAACGCCCCCATGTCATCGTGGGGTTCTTCCTATAGATATAAATATTAGAAAGAAAATGAGCTGTGTTGTATCTTATGGTTAAACTCCATAAATCAATGACTCTTAGATAAAGAATGCATTAATCAGATCTTCCCAAGTAGAACTCTTATTGAGACCCTTGAAAGTAAGAGTGGACTAGTGGTTACAAAATATCACATATCAAATATAGTAACAGTTGCACTCTCTTGACAACACAAGTCCATGTTTTCTCACAAGTATGTTTATCTTTAAAAACTTTTTTTTAATGTTTATTCATTTTTGAGAGAGAGATCATGAGCAGGGGAGGAGCAGAGAGAGGGGGACAGAGGAGCAGAGAGAGGGGGACAGAGGAGCAGAGAGAGGGGGACACAAAATCCGAAGCAGCCTCCAGGTTCTGAGCTGTCAGCACAGAGCCTGACACGGGGCTCAAACCCACGGACCGCGAGATCATGACCTGAGCCAAAGTCAGATGCTTAACCAACTGAGCCACCCAGGCGCCCCTACATTCATCTTTTATAGTGTTCTTGGGCTAGATTTTTCCTAGATATTCTCTCATTCTGTTCACTTTACTTGATGGAAAACATCTTCAGTCAATGTAATCAGCAAAGCTTTACCAGAAACCTATGGTGTATAAGACACTACACCATACAGTACATTGTATATTAACTCCAACAATCTTTCTGATCACAGCCAACCAATGGGGTGCAATTTGAAAATTTCTAGAAGATGTGCTTGCTTCAGCAGCACATATACTAAAATTGAAAATTGCTAGAAGAGTCCTCTGCCTAAAATGTATATTCCTCTATTGGCCAGGCTGACCTAATGTGGGTGGCTAACATTTTTTCCTTAAGGGATAGCATATTTTATTGAATATTTTATTGAATATAAGCTATATCCTTCCTATAAATTCATCAGGAGTTTTTAAAATATGAATCCATTCAAACAAAGAACATAAGAAAAAGCAAATGAAATCAAGGGTGAGGAAGGTAGACCAAAAATACTTGTTATAAAGTCCTGGACACTTGTACTTGTCTCAGATGTTTTTGATCTTTTTAGCAAAAGAGGGAAAAAGAGATGTGGGGACAAGGGAGGGCACATGGGCAGGATCAGTTGCATGAATAACAACATATTTTAATATAAGCTTATTTGGAAAAAGTAGCCCTTCCCCTGTGGATTTTCATAAAGAGAATACTGTATGACGTTGCAAAATAACAATTCCAATAATGTTCTAATAGTAAAAACAGCATTGAGTGCAGCAGATCTGTTTCTTAGAATCCTTCAATGTAAAGGAACCATGAAGCACAAGTCAATAAATGCCGCTCTGTAAGAGATCCCTAGAGAGTAATTGGACCTCTGTGTTACAGCATTATCCTGAGGCCCTACCTGGGAGAACTAACCATTTAGGCATTAACATCTTGGTATGAAGTAGTTTACCCAATTTTTAAAGCTTTTTTAAACAATGCCAGATAGGGGCACCTGGGTGGCTCAGTCAGTTGAGCATCTGACTTTGGCTCAGGTCATGATCTCACAGTCCGTGAGATTGAGCCCCGTGTCAGGCTCAATGCTGGAAGCTCAGAGCCTGGAGCCTGCTTCAGATTCTGTGTCTCCTTTTCACTTTGCCCCTAGCCCGCTCATGCTTTGTCTCACTCTGTTTCCCCAAAATAAATAAATGTAAAAAAAAAAAAAGCCAGATAGTTAACATATATCGTAATATTAGTTTCAGGTATATAATTTAGTGATTCAACACTTACATACAACACCTGGTGCTCATCACAATAAGTGCACTTTTTAATCCCAATACAACTGTAGAGTAGAGTAGGCTTTTCAGGAGCTGAACGCAAGGGACAGAGGGCTTTTCTGGGGGAGGATAGCTCAGGTTGGAGAACTAGGCAGAGAGCAAAGACTACTAAACAGATTACCTCAGTGTTTTCCTTTGTCCATGGCCAAATATTAAAAGTGCAAAATAATTTAAGACTGCATTACATTTTTATATTTACTGGTGCAACCAAAACAACAACAAACAAACAAACAAACAAACAAA
This sequence comes from Neofelis nebulosa, assembly GCF_028018385.1. Taxonomy (NCBI): domain Eukaryota; kingdom Metazoa; phylum Chordata; class Mammalia; order Carnivora; family Felidae; genus Neofelis; species Neofelis nebulosa. Next base: position 32,774,732 of record NC_080794.1, on the reverse strand, counting down.
CATGGCCAGAAGAAACTATTCACTAGCTATTACTGAGTCTCCCATGCTATCATATATACTAGAGAGGAAGTTCATCAAGGACTTCCCATGGCCATTCTTTTTTTTTTTTTTTTTAATTTTTTTTTCAACGTTTTTTATTTATTTTTGGGACAGAGAGAGACAGAGCATGAGCGGGGGAGGGTCAGAGAGAGGGAGACACAGAATCAGAAACAGGCTCCGAGCCATCAGCCCAGAGCCCGACGCGGGGCTCGAACTCACAGACCGCAAGATCGTGACCTGGCTGAAGTCGGACGCTTAACCGACTGCGCCACCCAGGCGCCCCGCCATGGCCATTCTTTGAATATGAAAAGGATTCTGTGTGTATTGGTGAGGGAGGCATGGAGGGACAGATATTAGAAAGTAGATCTACAACTGCACTCAACCATATGGATGAATCTCATGGAAGATAATGTTGAGCCAGAAAGAAGCAAGACTCAAGAGAGTACAAATCTTCCTCTACTTATAATGAGTTACTTTATGATAAACCCACTGTAAATTGAAAATGCTGTAAGTTGAAAAGGCATGTAATACACCTAACCTACCGAACATCATAGCCTAGCCTACCTTATATGTGCTCAGAGTACTGCACTAAAAGTGAAAACCAGAATAGCTGTCTGGGTAAAGAATGGGTGTTTACCCTTGTGATACCATGCGTCACTGGAAGCTGCCGCTCTCTGCTGCCACCCAGCATCAGGAGAGAGTATCGCACTGCATATTGTTAGCCTGGGAAAATATCTAAATGTAAAATTTGAAGTATGGCTTCTACTGAATGCATATCACTTTCACACCCTAGTAAAGTCGAAAATTTTTTAGTCAAACCATTTTAAGTTGGGGACTGTCTATACACACTTTATGATTCCATTTTTATAAAGTACTAACACGGATAAAGCTACCCTATGATGTTAGAAGTAATAGTAGTGGTTATCTTGGAGATAGGACTAGACAGGAAGAACCGGAGAGGGATTTTGGAGTATCTTGGTCCAAGATACAGAATTTTTCTGTTTCTTGGTCTAGATACAGAGAACACAAGCATGCCCAGTATCCACGGAGCTGTATACTGACAATGCACTCTTCTCTGTGTAGATATATGCCAACAAAACATTTTTGTTTAAGCTATAGAAATGTTTCCCACATGTTAGAATATTGCTAACCTAGTATGCTTCTGCCATCCTTTCTCAACTCACCAGCACGTAGGAGAGAAATTAGTCACTATTTTCAAAGAGCACATTAGTTATTGGGTTTCAACTCCTTACCTTGTCCAATTTCTCTGAGTTACCCAACAGTTGTTTTTCTCCTCTGTGGTACAGAGCTATAAAATTGCCTTAAATACCTTGCCCTGAAGATTTCTCAATTCTGTGCTTAATGTTACCTGAAAGCCAGTGTCAATACTGAAAATAAAGAGGCTGGGAATCAAGGTCTAGATTGGCTTTTCAAGAGTTGTCTGAGAAAAAAGAATCAGACTGGGAAAGAATGTCTTGAAGGTATATCATGGAAAGATCCAATATGTTGAAATGGTATAGTCAGTTATTTATTTCAGACAGAGTAATTTCTCTCACACATGTGTTAAAGTGTAAAAAAAAATCTAATAAGATTTAACACTTCAAAGTCATTAACTAACTAATTAACTAATGAATCCACATAACATCTCTATGAAGTTTGTGTTAAATACCTACCACTTCACAGATCTTGTGTCATTTAGAAACTCTTACAGTTCTTTTCATCTATGCTCTTTTCAAAGTCTTTAAAATGAACTAATTATTATCATGTCTCCAGTGAAGGGCACATATCAAATTTCTCTCTTGGGAAGAGAAAATCCAATGCTTTACGAAATGACTACAAAACCAGTTAAATAATTCCATGGCTTTCAAAATGATACCACTCCAAATTTCAAATATCCTTTACCCTCTGTTATATTTTGTTTGCCTTAAGGAAAAACAAATCCATTTGAATGCCTGAACATAGTAGGTCCTCAATAAACGTCCATTGGAATTTCTTGATCATAACTCTTTGAATAAATTGCTTTGGATAATGAAGCTACCATGTCACAGACTCGGTTGGAATTTTTGAAAACAGATTACATTGTGTACTGTTCTTCCAAATGCCTAAATTAGTTCCCACTAGAAATGAATTAGGTGCTAAGTTACATAGGCCATTTATATTTATATAGGCCATTACTACAATAGTTAATAGCATGTTCCCTTCAGCACTGAGTGTGTAGGAGGTGTGATATGTCCATGTTTTGGGGAGGAAACAGAGAGAGCCATTAGAACATTTTAAAAAGAGGCTTGAAAGATAATGAAGTCAGTTCTTTAAGTAATATTTATGAAAAGAAAATGATGCTGAATTGTTAGAGAAAGACAATACTAAGATCAGATTTTTTTGCGTCTGTGATGGTGCTAGGCAAAATTGTTACAGGACAATAATTAATACAGCAATTCCATTAATGGATATTAACAGAGGGTTTCCAAATTTCTGGAAAGCACTTTTTAGATTGATCTAGTGATTGCTTAATTAAACTCCAGAGATATTTAGTCATTTTCTATAGATTGCATATTTGGTAATATAAATGGTTCATGTGGGTCAACTTTCACTTGCATGGAAACTTGCCGCATTGTGAAAACACCTAGTGAGAGAGAGGGGAATAACTTTTATCAAGCACCTGACATGCCCACAAACATATGTCATCTCGGTGTATCCTCAAAATTGCCCTGGGATGTGAAGTACTGTTCCCATTTTACAGATGAGGAAACTGATGCCGTGCCATACTGCTAGTCTAACTACTAATCCAGAGTCTTTAATCTCTCCCCTACTCCATGAAATAAACGCAATCTTCTATGAACAGATGTAATTTGAATACCTGCAGGTCCCATCTATTTTAAACTGGCTTTATAGGTGGTCATCTATGCACTCTGATCTACTGACTTAATAAAAACTTAGCTATAAGTACCTCTTCTGTTTATTTATTTATTTATTTTTCATTTGTCTGCCCCCTCTTTCAGCCACACTCAGCTCACTCAGCTTGAATTCTGGCTGGCACGGGCAGTGCAGTCAAGGCTGCAGCTGTTAGCATCCCCTCCTCCCATGCTCATCATGAGTTCTGCAAATGAGCCCTGCAGACTGATATCGCGTTCTGCAGTTTATTTGACAAATAGCTTTTGTGGCCTTTGATTTTTCATATCACTCATAAATTCTGGCAACAGACTGGTTGTTTGTCAGATTCAAATTCCACACATTTGAAAGGAAAGGGTTGAAGATTTCTGCATTGAAAGTGGACTCTACCCTTAAGATTTATTCGTAAATTTTACTTAGAACTACTTTGAGAGGAACCTAGGATATTCCCCTGGCCCTGCCTAAGCTGCAAATTATTTCTATCCTTATTCCATAAATCTTGATCATATGTCTTTTAAAATGTGCCTGAGAAATGGATTTCATGTTTATAGTGCTGGATTTTAGTGAGTCAAATTGTGTTTGGGCAGTATGTTTGCCTCTTCACGTTCTGTGTGACACTGGAGTAAAATGGAGACTTCGGTCATTCAGCTGCAGGCTCGAAGAAAGCCTGTTGTAACTGTGCATTTTAATTAACCGAATCAGCTGAGGAAATGTTGTCTCTCTACTGTGGTGTAGCTGTCTGCCTTGTAAAGTACCTCCCTGGATAAACAGAGGACTTCTATTTCTTAAACTGCCTTTCCCCCATGGTCTTTAAGAGTGTTGGGCCTTTTCTTTTTTCTTAAATTACAGGTGGAGAAGGTTTAATTAACTCTAAAATGATTCCCTCGTAAACTCAGTTGTATTTTTTACAACACTTTGAGCTACAGTATAGTTACTGCAGGATGCATGCTGTTATTGGAGCACACAGAAACATTTATAAACCTAAATCTGTTTTGCCATATTACCAGAGATGGCATCTGCACTTGGGTACAGTTGAAATACAAATTGAAGATCAAATAGGTTTTTTTTTTTTTAACTAATCAGTGGGCTACTGTGAGCTGAGCCAACAAAATGGGAATAATTTAACCATTGATTATTTCTGTGCAACACACTGCTAGATGTTAAAACTGAGTTGAATATGAAGAGATAGTCGTGGTTCAAAGAGTTATGTGCAAATTTGACCTCTGGAAAAATAATTTGTGAGCTTGGTATTGAAAAGAGCTGAATACATCCTACTGGAAACTTCTTGCCTGTATAATGGGTTATAGGTTACTTTCATTCAGCTGTCACTCTATGCAGAATTTTGTGAATCTGAAGCAGGCTAGTGTTGGGGCGCCTGGGTGTCTCAGTCAGTTGAGCATCCAACTTCAGCTCAGGTCATGATCTCACCGTCCGTGAGTTCTGGCCCGCATCAGTCTCTGTGCAGACAGTTCAGAGCCTGGAGGCTGCTTTGGATTCTGTGTCTCCCTCTCTCCCTGCCCCTCCCGCACTTGCACTCTGTCTCTCTGTCTCTCAAATATGAAGAAAACTAATAAAAAAGTAAAAAAAAAATGAGCAATGTCATCTCTATTTCTGAAATTAAATTACTGTTTACAAAATTACAGTTCTTAATTTATAGAACTAAACAAAGCTGTTGAATAAAAATCATTTTTTGACTCTATTTTAAATTAAATTATTAGACTGTGTCATTTTAATTACTGCTTTTCTAAGAGATAAAAATCACCAGTATTTTCCTTTCAATGCAGTCAGAAGGTATATATTTAAGTAGTAGAGGTTGACTTATAAATAAAAGTTGGACAGAGGGAAAAATTGAAAGAAATTCAAGTCGAGATGAGAGAGATGAAATTCAATTAAAAGGAGGAAAAGGATGAAGAGAGGGAGGAAAGCGGAGACCCAACAAAGGGCAGATGCCTCAATCCTATGTGATCAAGTCTGCTGTCTGCATCATCAATCAAGAGAGAAAAAAGATGAGCATTACTAATTATCAACTTCTGAGTATTTGATGTTTGAAGTCTCCAGTAGAATAGTTCCTTTGAAAATGTGTATATTCAGGAAGCCAAAGACCTCTGACCTAGTGTCCGAGATAGTGTAGAGTGGTCCTGTGTTTGATAGGAGAGGTGCAGCCTTGGAATGTATTTAAGGCAGAACCTTTTTGGAACTGAGGACAGGATGAGCAGACATCCATACTAATGAGAAAAGGATCTTTCCCAAGAGGCAGTGGACAAACAGCAGTCACAAATATATGGCTTTTACAACAAAAGATGACCCACTAAAATCAAGATGTATTCATACTTAGAATTAAATATTTTTTTCTTTGTCTCACAATATTTTTTAGCTCTTAGTCACTTTAACATACCCGCTAAATTGTTCATTTCCTTGGTAACTATCAAAAGAAAATCATTCGTAGGTTCTTTGTAACATAGATGCATTTAAATCAGAACATTATTTTTAAAAACTGTACTTACATCAGAATTTTTTGAAACCAATTTTTGAAGCCAATTAAATAAATGGTAAATGAGAAGACTGCATATATGAAAATGTATATGTTAAGTAAAAACACAAAATGTATATGTGGACTATATAAATAAATATGAACTTGACAATAACCTTATCATAATCACTAGAAAATCAATTCAACAGACAACTACCATGAATAAAAAACTGTACCAATCAATCATCATTGGTAGAAGAAGTAAAATTTAAAAAATAGTTCATTTCCTCCAAAAGGATATACAGACACATTAATAACTCTAACACAGACAAGTGGTGATGTAGTCACCAACAGGGATAGAAAATACCATGGAAAACAAGGAAGGGCAAGATTAAGAAGACTTCTGAAATGAGTGAAATTGTAATTGGATTTGTAGAAAGGCTCCAAGATTGACAGGAGGACTTGGAAGTGAAGAAAGTCATTCCTCAAAAAGGATATAGCTTGAGTAAAAGCGCAGAGGTAGGAAAGCACCTGTACTTCAAAAATTGACCAGTGCTAAAGCATGGAAAATGGCATGCAAGTAAAGGTAGGGTTGCATTTGGGCTTTGTTGGGAGGTTTCGGATATTGGTTTTACATACCACATTACTCTTTAGTATTAACCATGTGCTTAGATGCCCTTGAACAGTTTAGATTCTAATCCTTGAAAGTCTGCCAGGTATCTCTTATTCCATTAAAAATAAATAGATAGTGGGGCACAACTGTTAAAGCATACTATGGTACTGAAAGTTTTAGCAGTTAGAGAAGGTTACTATTATGTGCCAAACTTTGTACCAAGTGATTTTACCCATGTCATCTCATTTAATCACATAGGGTCTTTATGAGTATTAAATTAAGTAATACACGCAGTGTGCCATAACAGCGTACGTACAAATATTCAAGAAATGCTGATTCTTTGCCCTCTTGCAACAATCAGGTGATGATTATATATATGGCTTTACAAATTTTTTTAAGATGAAGAGGCTATGACTCAAGATTTTGTAGTTACGAAGTCTCAGAACCAGAATCCAAACTGATTCTTTCTGGTTCCACGGCCCAAGTTCTTTCTAGTATACCATATTGTTTGTCAGTGAAGAAATACTAAGCCTTGTATAATGGCAACTTACTGAAGATATTTCTTAAACTATAGTTTACTGAATAAAGCCTGGATTATTTACTCTACCTTGGTGTCTTTGGTAAGTTCCAGCCTCATGTTTGAGAAAAATTTAGAGGTATCTATAATAAAGGATGATTTCAGAGGTGCTTGCAAAGCCTTTTGCCCCCAGAAGTACTTTCCCCAGCTCTGCTGGTTATGCCTGATCTTATATCTGACTTTCTCACCTTTAGCTAAAGGTTTTTTATCCCTATTTAAATGTAAGTGCCCTCAAGAGGAACAATAATACTGGTCTAGATCTGGGAATAGATATTTGGTAAGGAATAAGGAATTGAAAGAGCTGGAGTACCATTGGATGGAGGAATTTCGCTGTGGATAATCCTTGTAAAGGGAGAAAAGTCATGGGAATGGGAGGCTGGGAAGACAGAAGGCAGATATCCCAGACTTGACTAGATTGTACTCTAGAGACAAATTCAGTCTGTCTGATTGCTCCAACCATAAAACTGATAAATTATCCTGTGACTTTCTGACAGGATCAAAATTTGAGTGGGTATTCTAGAAAAACAGGCAAAGTGGTACGTTTGGACTGGGAAAAGATCTGTAGGCAGAAAACAGCACAAAACAAAACAACCATAAAACAAACAAAAGAAACCTCTCTGTTAGAAATGGAAAAATGGAAGGAATGTGAAGCTTACATTTAAGAATATGATGGTAAACTTGGAGAGTAAATCAGATGTCATGAAAGTAAACTACAGGATGCTCATCATTTATGATTATTTTTAAGATTAAGAAAGATATAATATGAACTCTGGACTCTTTTTTTTTTATCTGCCTTGACCTTTTCTTTTTAATTTACAGCTAGCTTAATGCTTTTACATTTCAGTATAAACTAATAAAGACCACACACATCTCTGTGTGTTAGACCATAAAAACAACCAAAGTGAAGCCCATAAAAATATATGTAGATTTTTACATTTTACTACTCAATCCTCCCTGTAAAAGTCCATAGGACTAAGTGTGTGCTGCCATTTAATGGCATGAGATGGGCTGGAATGGATGCCACAGGCTGGGAAGAATATGATGCTGGCAGATTAGAATTTAGCTAGCAGAGGGATATCCCAATGGTAAATCACTGGATATTATTTCCAAATGGGAATGGGAGATATAGAATTTAGCTTTAGAAGCATGTGTGAGTGAGGCAGGAATTATTTTAGGCCAGTCCTGTAAAGAAGGGACAAGGTATAGAAATAATGGATAAAACTTCGAGGAAAACAGAGTCAATCTAAGGTCTCTTCTTACATTAAAAACAAATAAACAAAAAACCCTGCATAGACACTCCTGGCACATAAGGACTTCATTACACAAGAATACACATACATTCACAAATGTGAATTCACATAAAAAATGTGAATTATCACCTTTTAGGATGGATATGCATTTTCCTTCTAAACATCTACAACATGCCTTGTTTGGTGGAAAACATGATATACTTATATAATATCGCCTGTGCTGTATTAAACAGATCTTTATTCTATTTTAGTCATCATTTAGTGATGTTACCTAACCTTCCACTGGATAAATGGCAGGATCTCCATCAAGTATTTATGCCTTGTCACTTTAAAATTTTGTACAAATTGTTCAAAGCCCCTTTAACAAATCAATGAGTACAAGCCAACACTGACCCTTAAGTGATGAGTTAGTTTTTAAACTCCTTAGAGGATTTTCACTGTTGTGATCCTATAATGCTTTTATCAGAGGTTTTTAAAGTTACCCTACTGCTTCAGCCTCATCATGATATATTCTACAAGTTTCCTTTAAATATTCTTGTGAGATTCTGGTTGTTTGCTTCAAATGGGGAAGGGGTAAGCATGTTCCTTCTTTCAGACTATATAACAGATCAATATTAATGCCATGAACCAATTTTTACCTACATTTGGGGATCACCCAGTTGAAGCCATGAATACCACTTGATAGTATACCCTCACTATCATAGTTTATCCATTGTCTAAGAACATTTTTTTTACCCCCACTTCATTAATAAGTTTGAGCCCCAAGAGTGCTGAATAAGGATTTGTATTTAATGAAGTCCTTTGCTCTTCAGTGGCAACATGTATTTTACACCCTGAACAGATCTAATTAGTGCAATGAAGCTTTAACAGAAATTGCCTTTGCTAAATGTAGAATTTGCCTTATCATTTTATATGTGAGCCCTCCCCCCCACCAATTTGCATTTTATTCCTGAGAAGACAAAAATTCTGATTGTTGGTATAAATGTTTTTGATTGGTGGAATGTAGTTGGACACTCCCATAAAGTCCTATATTTTATTTTCTAGGAGGTAATTAAGAAGGAAAATAGAAGTAGGCTTTAATGCTTTGTTAACCCATGATTCAACTATATTTCGGCCAGACTTAAATCTTGTTTCATAATTTATTTTTTAATTATTATTAGAGATAGGTGACTCCTCTGAGTGAGGTGACCAAATTGTGTTGGTTTCTATGAAGGAAGACTGTGTTTGGTGAGATGAAACAATTTTTTGCATATGTGAAGTAGGTAGCAACAGTTTAAGGGTGGGAGAAAGGTATAAAGGAAATTTCTTCTTGGGGGATAGGGAATGGAATCCCCTGGCAAATAAAAGGAAAATATCAAGAATTGTCAAGAAAGTTACCAATTTTCATTACAACATTTGCTGGATAGGATAAGATAGAAGCTCTTTTACTTTTTTTCAATAAAATGGATTATTATTGCATATGGGGTTTTGTCATTAGAAAGTACAGTTGTAAAATAGATTGCCTCTGCTTAGTCTTACATTGTGACTCAGATAGCCTGTATTCCTGGAATTCTTACATGTTTAGAAGACCTAACTCGAGAACATCCACCAATAATCCTATGAAGGTAAAAGAGCATAAAATTCACTAATACTTTTTCCACTGAAAAACTACTACCTTTTCTCTGTACTTTAGAGATTTCAAAGAAACTTAGCTGTCAAAAAGCAACAGTTAGTTTGTCTATTTAAATTATAAGAATTTTGGAAATGCATGTACATCATTTTTGGTAAGACAAGCTGCATCCAGTGGAGAAAGATTTGTGATTACATTGGTCATTTATTTGATGAAAGGCCAACAAAGAATAGTATTTAATTTGCCTAAGTGAATAGGGTGCTACTCACAAAAAAAAGCCTTTGTGTTTTTATGCTTTTTTTAATACAGGGATTTTCAATGACAGTAATTGATAAAGACGATAGCAATTTCTATATTAGGAGAAGATTTTGGATAGTCTTTGGGGAAAACAAAGAAACAAAGTAGATGTCATGTGATTGATACCTGGAACGTATGCTAACCCTACTGTAACAAGTTATGAGCAATTACTTTTTGTTCAATAATGATGTCATCTTGCCATAAATGTTAAACAACAAGCGCTCAAAATATTGATACTAGAAAAGCGATGGACAGGTAACCTATGTTGTTTGAAAGTCCTCACTATAATGACCTGATTTGGTACACCGTTAGAATTTTTATTTACTTTGATAAGCTTTTGGTTCATTGTTCTCTAGTTGGTATCTTTATTTTATGTCTAGTATACATTGTGATCATTATTAATAAACTCCTAGACTCTGATAACATGGGGTTGAAGAAACTTTGATTTATGGAAAGTAAAGGTCAAAGACAAACTAAGTTCTAGACTAGCCTCCTAGTCTCAGAATTCTCATTCATGTAAAATGGTTTTGGGCTTCTGTAACATAGAGGTTAGTGATATCTTTTGCCCCAGGTCAGACATAGAACACCAGCAACCACACCTGAATATCTCACCAAGTGCTCTTTGAAAAGAAAAAGCATTTGCCATTGTAGAGTTAGCAGAGTACTTCTCTAGTTTTGTTCTTTCAATAACCATGTGAAGTCAATAATACATGCCCATTTACAGATGGGGAACTTGAAATTGAGAAAAGCTAAGAAATTTGCCTCAAATCATTAGATTACCAAATGTCAGAGAAACTTGAATCTAAGGCCCATACTGTACCATAAAAAAGAACTGTAAACTAGATTTATGTAGATTTTCTGAGTAATATTTCTATTTTATTCTACACAAGTATGCAAAAATCACCGATGCTTTGGAGACGAAGCAAAATTTTGGTCCAGTTCTGTAAGCTATTACAATTAGGTTAGGTGAACTCACTTTCACCTCTATATTATTTTTTTCTTAGTTTTCAAGAGTCATTTAATACAAGCTATTTAACTTCCATCAATTCTGTTTCTCTTACAATGTTTGTAATTTACATTTACTCCTATAGTTCATGTTCATGGTTTCTTCTAACCTTGTCTGATTTTTAACATAGGTAAGAAAGTACAAGTACAGAAAAACTCTGTGGGTTTGCTACAGATCCAGATACCAATGAGAACTCAGGGGGAAAGGGAATGGAAGAAACAACACAGTTTCTGAGTTTTTTATTTCTCATGGCTCAATTCTCATTTGTCATATCTGGAACTCATTTTTTCTTAGGCTTCATGGCTGGATGCTTGTTTCTGATGCTGGTCTAATCCACATGTTAAATAAGCTATTTAAGTTCTTTTCTTGGTAAATGTCAAGGGAAGAGAGGATATTTCATGCACCTACAACATCGTAATATCCCTTGCCAAATTTACGAATCTGACTCTGCATTATCCTTCCTCAGAAGGAGAGTATAATTTCATTATCCATGAATCATCACCTCTTAGACTGTAACATCATTGTCAGAGAGCCTAATAGAACCAGTGTTCAGCTGGCTGAGAAGGGGGAGGGTTGGGGAGAGCACTGGGGCAAAGCACAGGTCACTGGCATGATCAAGAAACTGGAGAGTTCTAGAGCCGAAGGGGAGGCCTCCCTCACCTGATAGCTCAGATATTCCTACGGACTAGTAAATAACTGATGATGATTCTTTCAATATTAATATGGAAATTTGTCTTTCTGAATTTAAATTACATTATATTTCAGTATCCTGCCTATGGAAAATATTAACCCATTTAAGAAAAATTTCAGAATATCTGGGCAATGCCAATGAGTATAAATACTTTAAAGAATTTCTTATCTATTCTTAGGACATTCTTACTTGCTCTTCATCTATGGACACATTTCTAGCCCTCAGTACCAGTTCTTGTGGCCTCTAGGCTAATTACTAAGTAAGTCAATATGCAAAATATAACTTAAAAAATTACACTATATTTACCAGAGAGATGAATTAAATAAGATCCAAATCTGATTCACAGAGCAAAAAATATATGTTTTAAATCATGTTTACGTAAGGATTCAGGATTAGAAACACTGAATAGGTGTATGAATAACTGTGGTTAGTCCAACTGGCCACTGGAGGTCACTCCTGCTCCACAGAAATACAGTTTATTGCCTGTATACTTAGAGAGTTGACTCACCAAATCAAGTAAAAAAATGGTTTAAATTTTTTGAAAAAATGTAATGTCAACAGTCTTGGAAAATATAAACTCATTTAAAAGGAATATATATTGCATAAGTATTGCTTAGAAGACTGTGGCACTGGGACTATTAAAGCCGTGCTGCAGTAGCACTGTGTACTGGGGCTCATAAAAATGGGGGGAATAACATGCAGTTCAGTGACTAAACTGCATTTCTTCTCTCTCTGGTAAAGCGTTCAAAGTATTGACTGAATCCATTCTGCATTGATGCATCTGTGTTGTGTAGTTCAATAGGTCAGGCTGTTTATTTAACTGTTGTCACCTTTGAGGGAAGTCAGATACTTCATGTAAATTTGGAATAGAAAATGGAATACCAATTATATTTCTCTAATATACAATGAGTTTGAAATACTGAATGAAAATAGACTTACAGTATGTAGTCCAGAAAGTGCCTTGCAGTCAGGGTAAGAACAACAACTTTTGAGCAGGAGAGCATTGACCAAGTTGACTTTGTTAAATTCATGGTGGTGAACTAGTTATTGTCTAGCCTACAAGAGTTATATATTTGTGATCAGAAGATCCTGAGAACTAGGGAAGCTTCATTCCCAAAGTTTGGGGGTGGTGGTGGTTCTTTTTAAGAAATATTTCATATCCTGAATCAAATAACATTTAAAATCTAAGGGATTTTATTTTGGTTCTATTATTGAATTTATAAATAAATTTAGGCGTTAAAAAATGACCAGCCTTTAAAACGTTGGTCATTTATTTAATCTAACACATGAAGTGGCTTTGAATTTTAGAAACACTTGCAATACAACAAACATATTTTATATATACCAGTAGGATCACAGCAGTGAGATCTGCAAGAATTCAGAAAGATAAGTACAAATATACCTTGCCTGAATTTATTTGGTATCTGTGACAAATGAGGCAAAAGGTCAAGTCAAAGAATAGAAATGGGCTTTTTCACTTTAACACTGCATTTAATTAATACAATCATCTTTAGTACAGATAAAAATGAGGCTGATCAAAGAAATTTTCTTTTTGAAATGGAATATGTATTTACTGACATTATATGAAAAATGCAAAATTACAACTTCAGTGAAAAACATCACAGTAGGCTCAGTCATCCAGTTCATAGTACTGTAAGGAAGTATCTGCATTATTAATCAATTGGGAATCTGTGACTATTTACCATTAATAAGTATACATTCAACAATCATCCTGGGTAAATATATTGTAGCTATGATGCTTTTCTGAACTGGCATCTCTTTTAAGATTTAATCAAAATCATAGTACTTTGAGAAATCCACTTTAAATGTCCCCTTTCCTTTATTGCTTATAAAAGTATGATTTTTTATAATCTGGCTTCCTTGCAATTATATTTCATGGTGACTTGCCTAGATTTTTCCTCTCAGCATATGAAAAGACTTCAAACTATATAAAAAAGCTGGTTAAAAAATAGCCATCCACTTTTTTCTTTTTTGCTGCAGTGATTTTGTTTTGGAAGAACAGGGACGTGGTTAAAGATATGGGGCTTGGCAAGCCAAATTAAATGAAACAGACTCAATGTTGCAATTCCTGATTTTTGCTCCTATAATAGGATTGTTCATTTTGGAGGTTGAAAGAGGATACAATACAGACCAAAAACATTTTTCTAAAATCTTAATGAACTGTGGTCAAAGTTACTTAAATACAGAAGGCATGATATTTGTGCTGCAGTCAATAAACTTTCACCTACGACATAAAAACATGCATGCAGTTTGCAGATTGCCAGCAGGGTCCGTACAGATTCATACTGATGGATGAGTTCACAATATAGATGAACATAGGGACACTGTAATGTCAACAATAGAAAAGCAAAAGACAACTGCCATAGGGTTGGTATTTTTTCCTCTAAGATTTTATACCTTTATTAAGGCGTTATCAAAATCATTCTTTTCAGTGAAGCTGTCGGTGGAAGGCATGTCTTGGAATGTGTTCTCTCTTATGCCTCTGAATGAAGTGTCAGTCATTAGGGGACTACTGTGTGCAGGACACATAATGGAACACAACAGGACTGTCTTACAAATCCCAGACAGAAGAACAGACAGAGCTAAAGATTCCACTCACTACATTAGAGTCCTTGAAAGAACTGGAAAGAAATTCTGGTAAGCTCCCAGCCACAAGCAAATAGCAAGCTGCCTTCCCGTTTGCAAGCCTCATCTCTGAAAACTCCCTAAGGTGAGGAACAGTGGAGAAATTTGCCTCCTCAAATTTGCTTCTTCGTTATTTAATTAAAAAAATTTCTTTTTAAATTTAGGCTAATTAAAGGCTAGGAGAAATTGACAGTGAAAACTCTGATTCGATTTTATAAGAATGGATTTCAGAGATAAGGCTTCAAGTCTAAAACTTTGTATTTTTTACCATCTCCTCACATTTTTCAGTTGTCTATTTGCAGCATTTTAACCCTTCAACAGTTTTCCCTAGGCTTGCTTTACTGTAATTCAAACACCTCTGGAAACTGCCCGTGGCGCTTCTTTAACCCAGCACCATCATTTGATAGTTTCCTTCAATTTTCTTTTTAAGCCAGACAGTGTTTTTAGGCTCTGTTTCTAAATGTTCCTGTAGTCAAGCATTCTCCTGGAATCAGTTCAAGCTTCAAGTACCTGGGATCATTCACTTTTTCCTTGATTCACCAGTGAACTACAAACCTTCTAGAACTGTAGATTTGGTCCCACCCCAAGGCAAATAACAGCAGAGGTGGGGGACTACTTATGAAAGAAGTTTTATCTTAAAACAAGTGAGATATTAATGCAATCAATCAAGAGTCTTATACAATAGGCATTCTATTAAACCAGAGTTTGAGCTTTGCATTGATTGTGGTATTTAAATTTCAGTGGGTTGATTTTGTACCAGAGGAAAATGACCAGTATGATGAATGTACTAAAATGGGCCAGGAAGGACCTTGCCAGCAAAGCAGGAGGGAGAGGGAAGGGGAGGGGGCACCACGTTCCCTTTATAGTCACCAGAGTTCAATAAAGCACCACTTATTTCCCAGCTTTTAAGAGCGCTTTTATCACAATGGTTCATACCTCACACTCCCTGGAGCCTGATTTGTTATAGGTGCAGGGTCCCGTCCCATTCAGCAGCATCTCGCTGGTCTCCGTGTTGGTGGGTTTGTAATCTACATAAAATTCCTGGGTGCTGGGAGTCATTTGCTTTAGGGACTGTCTTTTCTTTTTCCTGTGCCTTCGCATGAGGGAGCGCTGCTGCAGCTGCTTCATGCTCGCAGGGTACCGCTTCCATGACACGTAGATAACGAGCAGGATGACGAGCACGGACAGGAAAAGGGCCACGCTCCCTGCGATGATTTTATGGAAAGAGATGTGCTCAGTGTCAGCATCAGTCTCTGGGCCAGGCTCCGTGGCTCCCACCGTGGGGGGCAGCGGGGGTTTGCTCTCGTGCTTCGGCCTGGGGAGTTTAGGCTTAAATGTCGGCTTTGGGAGAGCCCTGGCCAGATCAAACCTCTCCGTGGTACTTTTGCCACAGATGCTGTAGTTCTTCACTGCATCGATCACGTTTACTCCTTGCAGCTCTTTGGGACTGGCACAGATAATTGTATTCTCCCTCAGACCTTTAAAACTTTTCAGCCAATTTACCAGAGAGCAAATATTTCTGCTGCATTCCCATATATTCCCGGCAAGACTGATGTCATTGAGAGATATCCAAGAATCCAAAATCTCTTGACCAATAAATGTGAGCTTATTGGAATCCAGGTTGAGGCGCTGCAGATTTGGGACACACTGGAAAACACTAGGTCCACTAAAAGCTTCAATCTCATTGCCTGACAAATCAAGCCTTTGTAACGAGCTCCAGGTCCAGGACATGGTCTGTCCTATGACACTGATTTTATTCCACTGCAAGTAAAGGTTCTGAAGGCTCACCAACCTTGGAAAAAGGGCCAGGTTGAGCTTAGAAAATTGATTGTGCTCCAGGTGAAGTTCTTTGAGTCTGATCATGCCAGCAAAGACATTCCTGGCTAAACTTCGGATCCGGTTATATCCCAGGTCCAAAAGTTCCAGATTGCGGCAGTCTTGGAATATTCGCACAGGGATGGTTCTCAGGGAGTTAGACCGTAAATGTAAACTCAGCAGCTTCCGCAAGCCCCGAAACTGTTCAGATCCCAGAGAATGCAGCTGATTATAGGACAGATCCAAGTTCCTTAAATTTGTCACAGGTCTGAAGGTATTGTTGAGAAAATAGGAGATTCTGTTGGAACTCAGAATCAACTCTTTGAGTCTGCGTATTCCATTAAAAGCATTCTCATCAATATTGCTGATATGGTTATGGTCAAGGTACAGCCAGGTGAGCTGGTTGAGCCCTTTAAATTGATTATACTTAAGTTTTTGAAGGCTGTTATAGCGAAGGGACAAACCTAAGCAACCAGCAGATATACTTGAGGGTATCTCCTGTAATTTCTGAGATTCACAATATACCATTTTGCCTTCACACCTACAGCCCTTAGGGCATCCTCGTTCGGCAGAAGAAAGCATTGTCAGTAAGACAGTGGGGGCTATAACCAGTGCTACAGCTGATCCGCTCAGTAGCCTAATTACATTGAAACCTGGAAATAAAAACAACTTAGAAAAGTTATCCCCCCAAAAAGGAATTCATTTATTTTTAATCAAGCAAAAATAGGCATGTATTTTCTTTTTTTAAAAATTTAAATCTAAATAACAACATTTAATATCAAATATCACCTCTATGAAATGTAAACAGAATTGTTTTTAGGGTTTTTTTTTTTTTAGTAGTTAAGCAAGGAAACGTGTCCACTAAGCAATTGAATTTATAGTCTTAAGGACAGAAAGGTAATCTCTAAAATAATTAAGGCAGAATTACAACACAGACTAAAGGGTTTTGTTTTTGTTTTTGTTTTCATTTTTTTTTTAAGAAGGAAAGAAGAAAAATGACAAAACATACCCATCCTTTGTATTGTTCAAAGGTCGTCCTTAGGTCTTTTGCTTTGGCTTAAGGGGCCACTTGCATGACAGCCCCTGTCAGCTGCACTGTAGTGAGTCAGGGCTCGCTGACACCCAGGAAGAAAAATTGGACCCCTTGGGAGATGGACCGATTTTGGAACATTATTCTTTGCCAGCCACGCAGAACACTCCAAGAACAAATAAATTCCAATACCGCATTTGTAGCAAAACATCAAAATCTTCCTAGGTAATAGGATCTTCGTGGATATTACGTTTTTGCATCTTTACAGTTTTTTTTTTTTGGGGGGGGGTCGTTAAAAAAAAAAAAAACCAAAAACTGGCTTCTACAATTTCTTCTTATCGGAAAGCATGATGTATTCCTCCCGGCAACGTGGGGCTACCTGAGCTGCCACATCTGTATTCCATAGCCCAGCATTCTGGTGGTGAGCACCCACTTCAGCCACAGAGCTGCGTTGGAGCCCAGGAGGCAGGAGAGCCCCGTACCGCACACACGCTCAGCTCACTTCTGCAGACTGTCATTCTGAAAGCTGCTCGGACTGTTGCTTTGGTTTCAGTGAATGCAGTCTTATGTAAAGCTGCCCCCAGTGGTGAAGAACATTATGGGCATGTGCAGAAATGCCTCTCTTTTATCTTGCAAATGAGCAGGCTCTCTGCTGGAAAATGAATGATTCTTTTGGGTGGCTCAATGGGAACTGAATGGTCACCGTAATCAATAACTAGCAACATTTTCTGTAATTTCCGAGTCTTGTTTTACAATTTGGCAATGTCTTTATTGTCTGTGTCCCCTTAATCGCTAATCATGTACTGCCTAGAGTTTTTCTGGAGCTTGACATTAAATTCACAGACCGAATGTCAATTTTTCTTCACCTCAACATAGGCTTTGAGCTGAAATTTATAAAGTGAGTTACTGAGCTTTTCACAGAGAAGCATTAACTGCCTGCCCATTTGACCCCTTGGAGTCACAGTGATTGTATTATGCGAGGTGTCTCAGGATGCTAGAACACATTTTGGAATAGAGGGGATAACTAATGACATATAAATTAATGTGTCCAGTAGCCTTTCTGGTTTTCCTACAAAAAAATAATTGGTTTAATGACTTATGGCTGAATTTGATGTTTTGGTTGCTATCATTTGTAATTAGAAGAGAAACTCTTTTTAGTGCAAGTGGAGGAATCAAGAGATCATTTGGTTCAGTTTACTGATGCTGCTATTTATTGTCCATTTGTTAGATGCTGCTAATAATGTTTATCGAACACTTCCTAAGTTGTTGTAAATGAGCTATCTTGTATCTGTAAACAATATTATGATGTAGGTCCCATTATAACCTTCATTTTAAAGATGAGGAAACTGAGACTTGGAAAGGGAACTTGCTGAAATTCATACAGTTAGTAAGTGGCAGAGCTGAGATTCAAAACCGTACCTCTCTCAGACTAGAACCTCTAACCACTAGATGATCATGCTTCAACAACAATGTTATCTTCCTCTTAAAATGAGTCAGATGAAAATTAGGCTGATGAGGACACTGGGGCAAGGAAGCTGCGATAAAACAATAAAATAAAATAAAATAAAATAAAATAAAATAAAATAAAATAAAATAAAGTAATAAAATTCTTGATTCCTAGTTTTGTATAAACTTCTTTGGTATGATTCTTTGAAGAAGTATTAAAAAAACTAATGAGAAGCAGTTTAGTCTAGTGATTAAGAGTATGGATTTTTGCACCTAGGATCAAATCCTGGCCATGATAGGTTACTTATCTTCTGTATGCCTCATTTTCTCTTCTACAAAATAAGTATGATAACAAAAAAACATTCCATAGAAGGTTAGGGAATTGTCAACTTAATATCTGTAAAGTACTTAGAATAGTGTGTGGACATGATAAACTTGTGTTAGCTGTTATTGGAATATCAACTTTATTTGCTATCATTGCATGTTGTTTAGTACTGAATATTGACTATACTATCATTAATTCACAAAAAGCCTCTTCAATGAAAATATTTATATTGTTCACAATGGATTTCTAGGATTCATTCAGTCTTACCTTCTTTTAACAAAAGAACTTCCTAAATCTCCATCATTTCAACTTTATCTTTAAAATGAATCTTTTGGTTCTATGGATCATAACTAGATCATAATTAATGTTTGATTCTTTTCTTCCCTAAAGCAGAATATAGTAACATCTGTCACATAGAGAAAATCATTTTGTTTGAACATAAATAGTATACCTGAAAAAGTTTGCTTTGTTAGTCTTTGTTAGGGGAATTGGCTGTGGAAAACCCCAGAGAGCTTTCAGATTCTCTAACAATGAGAAATTTCACATTCTTCAAGAATGTTAGTCATGGCAATCAAAGGGGTCCCACAGAAATAGTCCAATGAAATCACCAATTCCTCAGATAGTATGCTATGAAAAGGGCAGTGGTTCCCCCCCCCCCCCCAAATTATCATGGTATCGTTGCATATAAAGCCCCCAGAGAGCTTGTTAAAAAGATAAATTTCTCAGTCTTCCCCCCAAGATTCTGATTCATGGGATGGAAGAGGCTGCACTTATCAACACTGATGGACAAGTAAGTTTAAGAAATGCACTGTAAGGGAGTGATTAAAAATAATAAATGTTCCCCTAGTAGGAAGAGAGGGTATAAAAGTTTATGACATTGTGATGCAAGTTCAATGAGGATAAAGGTAGTGTTTTGTCTACTTCAGTTTCTCTAATACCTAGAACAGTACTTGACACATAATAGACACTCTGTTATTAAATAAATACATTTTTATGGGGGTCACAATTACATTTGATATAAGACAAACTGGGTGTGTAATGCTAATCTTGGGTACATGGGATTGATTTCTGCAGTTCCTGAGTCAATGATACTGGATACAATTTTGGAGAAAGTGTTCTTAAAGAATGTATGTAAAAAAGGCAAGAAACTAGAAAGTGGAAATATTTAGATGGTCAGCAACTGATCTTCACTTTTTATGTAGATATCTCATTTTCATGGTTAAATTACAAGTGGCATAAGAACAATAAATATATCTTTGAATATTCCCTTTGACATGTTACAACTTTTATCATCTCACATCCCAAATGGGGCTTGACAACTTGTATCTATTAAAACATACCGAAGGAAATCATATCTATAACCCCCCCTCTCATATCTTCATTGCTTGGGAGCCTCTGATTTTTCTCCTTACTTTCCTTGCTTCTCTATGGAAAGTAGCCTTTGAGATGTCTGTTTTGCCTAACAGCTACAGAGAGCTTCTCTACGATGGCTGGAGGTCCCATCAACTTCGTGCTGCTTCTTTTTCCCTCATTCCCTGGTGACAGGAACACAGAGGAGCCCACTGAGAATGTAATTCTCTCACTTTGTTGTTCCTGGGAGAAATCTTGGATTATTTATGATGAATAACATTTTTTGCTGTGTTCCATACCTTAGTTTTCAGCCATTTTTCTGATACCTTGGCTTCTGATCTTATCTTGCTCCATAGTTCTGACTTCACATTCACCCCTTTAATCTCATAATTGATATTTCCTCTTAATATTGATCATTGGTTTCTTCCTCAGTAGTAATCAGGTGCTTTTCTTGGACTGGGTCTGACTCCAAGTACTCTGTGTGGCCCCTACATTGCCACTAGCCCCTATGCTGGCATCACCACCAGGTCTGTCTTGATTCGATGTAATCAGGAGCATGGAGGAAGACCAATCATGGGGTGTGGAAAAATCCCAAAATAAAATAATACAATTCAAAGGAGACTAATACTTGAAGCTGCCGAAATTAGCCCAAAGACATAGAGTGGTCTTTCAAAAGAAATAGAAAACAACTTTATGTTCTAAAATATTGTAGTAATATGCTATTGCATTAAGTTTACCCTCCTTTTACTTGTTGACTATAACAAGATGATTAGTTCTGATTTGCCTTTCAACAGAATCAAATTTATACTACATTATATGTTTAAAATTCTCTTGCACTTATACCACATGCAGAAACAAACCATAAACTACCTGACAAGTTAAATATTCCCAAATGAATCTAGAACCTTAATGATTTATACAATTATAAAGCATAGTCATTCACCTAAAGACTTTTCAAAACTATATTTATAGTACTTCAAATAACTTCACATATTTTGTTTAAATTGGGTAAATAAATTCAATCTCAGTGTACAGTGTCCAATTTCAGTACAATATGAAACTGAATTGCCAAAAAAATTAGAAAATCAGGGTTTAAAGAAGATGTAGTGATATATTAACAATAGGTTGGTCTTAGAGATTTCATGCATTAAACAAATACATAGTTTGGGTACTCACTATGTACTAGATGCTGGTCCAGACACTTAGAATACATCAGTGTACAAAACAAAGATATAAGCATTTATTCAAAAGGGATGACATGAACAAAAACATAAATAACATATTATTAGGTAACAGGTACTATAGAAACAAGAAAAGTGAGATTAGGGACGATTGGGAGTATAGAGGGTGAGGTAAATTGTGAAGTTTTTATTTAAACCCTGTTAGTTAACACACAGTGTAATGTTAGTTTCAGGTATAGAATTTAGTGATTCAACACTTACATACAATAGCTGGTGCTCATCACAAGTACATTCCTTAATCCCCATCACCTAATTTAACCCCCCACCCCCACCCCACCTACCTTCCCTCTGGTAACCATCAGTTTGTTCTCTATGGTTAAAAGTCCGTTTCTTGTGGTGTTAAATTGGGATGGTTAGGGCCACTAAGAAAAAGTGGCTTTTTGAGCAAACCCTCAAAGGAGATGAGGTTGTTGACCTTAAATGTATATGGGGGGTGGCTTGTCTAAAGGCCCTCCGGTGGGTGCAGATCATATGTTCAATGAATAGCAAACAGGCCAATCGGTCTAGAATGGAGAGAGTAAGGGTGGAGGAATTAGAGATGAAGTCAGAGAGGTCCTGGGTCCTGGGTCATAGAGGGCTTCATATGCTATTGAAAAAACTTTGACTTTATTTTGGAGAAAACCGGGAACCAACTCAAGATTTTGTGCAGAGTAAAGCTATGATCAAGTTACCCATTGAAAGGATCACTCACACTGCTGTTATGGGAATAAACTCTAAAAGGACAATGATAAAAGCAGGGAGGTCAGTAAGGAGGCCATTGTACCAATCTAGGAGAGAGATGATGGTGGCTTCGACCAGTGTGGAAACAGTGAAAATGATGAGAATTGGCTAATTACTGGATATATGCTTAGGTAAAATTTACAGGAGTTTTCTAATGGATTAGAAGTGGAGATAAAGAGAGAGATTAAAGATAATTCCTATTTTATGAGCTGAGCAACTACAGGGATGGTGAAGCCATCAGCTTTTGGGAATAGGATCAACAATTCTTCAAAATAATTTATAAATAAACTGTGGAAACACTAAAAAAAAAGAGTCAATGCATTTGAATTAACTTAAAATTTGGCTCTCACTTTTCTTCAATTTTGTGAGGCTTTAATTTTCGAAAACATCATCTTCATATTACGCCTCAAAGGACCACAATGTATTTTAAAATATTTTATGAAATGATTAGCAAAATTAGCCACTAAACAATAGCAACATGGATTTCTATTCAGATGGCCTAGGCAAAGGCAATGTCTTTGCATATGGCCTTGGAAGGCAACAGAAGCAAAAGCTTTGATGAAAACTGAAAATTACGTAAAGACCAAATACAGGGACATTTGGACTAAGTATACTGGAAAATAAATTCAGTGAATCCAAAATGTCTTTCTAAAATAATTTAGAGAATGACATATACTTTTTATTGCATGTGTCAGTTGACATTTGGAATTTGGAACTGATTCTGGGCAAACTTCTCAGGGTTTCAGTTTGCTTATCTGCAAAATG
Organism: Neofelis nebulosa; assembly: GCF_028018385.1. Classification (NCBI taxonomy): domain Eukaryota; kingdom Metazoa; phylum Chordata; class Mammalia; order Carnivora; family Felidae; genus Neofelis; species Neofelis nebulosa. The sequence goes on along the minus strand of NC_080794.1, from coordinate 32,751,953 downwards.
GGACTCAAAACCTGTGTTGTAAATCTCGAAGCATTTGTTTAGGATCAGTTTCCATAATTTATGTGTAAATACTTTGTAGACTATAAAGTAGTATAAAATGTTTCTGGAATCAGAGTACCTTTGTGAAAATTGATTTTCTTTGATTCTGTCTAGGTTCTTTGGTCATCAGCATATACTGCAACAAACATGTATCAAGGGGTACTAATATGGTCAAGAATGGAGTCAGAATTTGCCAATTAAAAAAATTCTTCAGTATTCCCTTTCTACTACAATTTTAATACCACAACCATTTATTATACTGCATACATTGTTGTCATTCAGTGTTCTAAGTCATGAAATGATTTCACCAATAAATGCATTTGATTGAGATATTGTAAAGAGATTAATGTTTTTGACTCAGTTACCTTATCATAGAGTTGTCAGAATGCTAACAGAGAGTTCCCTACAGCTATGAATATGATTTTATTTCTAGTTGTTAGAATACACATATGCATTTGTACATTTGTAATTATATCCTGATCTTTCATAAAAGCATTAACATGTCTCTGAAATATCCTTAGTTTCCATCTGCTTGCTTCAAGGGCTCTATTAAAAACCCTGTTTGGCCACATATGGTTATGAGTGAACATCTCTGGCTTAGATAAATGGATAAAGAAAGTTCCAGGTCTGACCGTTAAAATGGTCTTTCAGTGTCTTTCTGAAATGAAGCAATTCAAATGAATGAGACCTTATAAGGTTATCTAACACATCTCCTTCTCCCTCCCCTGAAGGCACATTTATGTTGTAGCACCAGTCTGTATTTTGAGGTTTCATTGCATCACTTCTTTCAGAGGTAGCCCGAGACTAAATTTGGGGATAGGAAAAAATAACAGACTCTTAAAGTATAACACTTAGTGGTAGGCTTCTGAAGACTGAAAAGACTATTCAACCTTGAGGAAACAATTGTTTTTATTTTTTAAATGGAATTTAAAAACACACACAAAAGTAAACAGTATAATAAACATCAACTTCAACAATTATCAATATTTTGTTATTTTTTTTATCTTTCCCATCCCTCTTCCCACATACACACACCATTTTCCCCCCTAGGTTATCTTAAAAGCAAATCTCAGAAATCATGTCACTTTACCCGTATATATTATAGTATGCAATTCTAACCAATCGAGACTTTTAATTTAACCATCTAGCATTATTACACCTAACAAATTAACAATAAGTTCATAAAGTTGGCTTGTAGTCAAGAATTAAGCAAAGCACAGATACTGCATTTGGTTTTCATGTTTCTGAAATCTCTTTAATTTTATGATGCCATTGATATGTTGGGAGATACCGAGTCATTTGGACTTTACCTTGGTCCATGCTTTGTATTTGGTTGATTGCTCTCCCTTGTGTTATTTCATTTGCAATGAGTGAGTTTTAATGACATACATGTTGAGCAAGAGTCCCATTTATTAATTGAAGCAGGAAGCAGGATATCCAGCCCCATAGGATACAGATTTACTTTTGGTAGCAAATCTGAGACTTGCCAAACTTTTGTGTGAAATGAGACTTAGAGCTCAGAAAAAAAAAAATGTGTTTCTATCTTGTGGTATTTATAGAACCAGGGAATTCATAATTGGTTAAATGGCAAGTTTGGGAGTGAGAAATAATATTAAGGTGTCATGACTCTATGTTGGTTTAATGTTCATATTTACCAGTATTTCTGTTCTCCACTTTCCATCACACTTGCCTTTTTGCCTGTAGTCAGCAAAAGCAATTATTTGATGCTCCTTGATAAGCAAATTTGTTAATTTTGTATTGATGCTGAGGTGTTCTTCTAACAAAATCTCAAAAAATTCAATAGAATAGCAATCAAAGTCACTTATAGTCATTTATATTGAGAGAAATCAGTTTTCTAGCTTTTCATTTAGAAAAAATTCCATGAAGGAACATGGCAAGCACCAGAGCCACACTGTAAAATTTATAGTCCTATATATACATTCCCAAATTTCTTATACTTTCTCATAGTAAAATAAAGAAACTTTAGAGTAGCTATAAATGTCTCTTAACCAAATTTGCACCTTAATATTTGATGTTCTATTTCCCATGTATGGCTGTGCTTTGAATATAAAGGCAATATTGTTTAAATGGTATCACAGTAAACATTTTGCGATATTTGCTTCATATATATTCCGACAAAACAAGAAGTTTTAAAGAAAAAATTTCTGTTCTGGTCCATTCAGTTTACTTTAACAGAATACCATAGATTGGGTGGCTTTTTAACAAACAGAAACATTTCTTACAGTTCTGGAGTCTGGGAAATCCAAGATCAAGAAGCCGGTAGATTCTGTGGCTGTTGAGGGCCTGCTCCCTGGTTCATAGAGACGTCCTCTTTGTAACTTCACACGACATAGGGGCAAGGGGTCTCTCAGGGGCCTCTCTTATAAGGGTACATATCTCTTCATGAGTGCTCTCCTCTTATGACCTAATCACTCCAAAATGCCCCACCTCCAAATACCATCACACTGGGGGTTAGGTTTCAACATATGAATGTGGAGGGGCAGGGGGACACAAACATTCAGTCGACAGCATGTTCTATTGTATTTTTAAAGGATACAAAAGGATATTTTAAAGGATACAAAAAGAATAGTTTCAACCAGGTACACTAGTATATTTTAAAATCTGCCTTCCTGACAAATATATCAGCATTAAGAATTAAATTCCCCAACCACCAGACAGTGAAAGATAATAGAAATCTTGATTTGGATTAAAAACCATAATTTTCCATTGGTTAATTTTATTTTTGTTTCTGAAACAGTAAGTCTGATATTTTAAATTTTACCCTGCAGACCTAAAAGATATTAAACTTCTGAGAGAAGAGAAACTCTGCATAGGTTTGCAAGGTAGTGGCAGAGAATGGGAGCTATGGGTCCTTATATTACACTAAAATGTATCAGTCTATTTGGGGACTCTCTTAAAGGGCCAGAGAAACCTTCTTTGTATTGCTAATGCTTAATCCTGGCTGAAAAATAGTTCCCTTAAGAGTGCAGGGGGAATGCTTAGGAATCTCCTGTGGCTAACAGCAGAGCCCCCAAGTGGCAAAATTGTGACTCAGACAGAAATTGACTTAGTCCCTGGAAGCAAATGCCACGGGCCCTTAATAGAAATAAAGTATCTTTATCTGGTCCTGAGTTGAGAGTTTATTTTTTTACTCAATGAATATTTATCAAGTTCGTCCACTGTTTTTTGTGCTGAGGATACAACAGTGAATAAGACAAACTGCCTACCATCAGAGGACTTGCATTTTAGTTGATGAGATAGTAAAAAATAAACATCATAGGCACACAATGTCAACTAGAGATGAGTGCTATGAAGACATAACAGGATAAAGGCTAGTGACAGTTTGATAGAATAGCCAGAAAATCTCTAAATACCTTTCTGAGGGCTTCGCATTTGAGAGCAAGTAGGAGGTAACTCATGTGACCTTCTGTTCCCTGAGATGTAGTCTCTCTTTGGGATTTTCACTGATCAGCACCAACATCTTTACAGCGGCTTCAGGCCGACACTGCTCCCCCATAGACACTGTAGGCATGTTCTCTTTTTGGAACACGTAGCACAGATAAACGTTTAAGCAAAATTTGAAGTAATTAAAAAAAATAAGAAATTTAGGAGATAACACAAAAAGAACAAACAGAAACATAACTCATAAAATGAATCTTACATAGAGTTGGCTTTCTTAGATCTGGTTTTCTTTCTTTCTTTCTTTCTTTCTTTCTTTCTTTCTTTCTTTCTTTCTTTCTTTCTTTCTTCCTTTCTTCTTTCCTTCCTTCCTTCCTTCCTTCCTTCCTTCCTTCCTTCCTTCCTTCCTTTCTTTCTTTCTTTCTTTCTTTCTTTCTTTCTTTCTTTCTTTCTTTCTTTCTTTCTTCTTTTTTTCCGTATTTTATGTTTGTTTATTTTTGAGAGAGGGAGAAAGAGACAGAGTGTAAGCGAGGGAGGGGCAGAGAGAGAGGGAGACATAGAACCTTAAGCAGGCTCCAGGCTCTTAGCTGTCAGCAGAGAAGGGTTTATGGTATTAGCTTTCTCAATGTAGTTTAAATTAATAAAAAAAAATTAAGGTTTATTCATTTTTCAGAGAGAGAGTGAACACGACACGGGAGGGGCAGAGGGAGAGGGAGACACAGAATCCGAAGCAGGTTCCAGGCTCTGAGCTGTCAGCACAGGGTACGATGCAGGGCTCAAACTCATAAACCATGAGATTTTGACCTAAGCCGAAGTCAGGCGCTTAACCAACTGAGCCACCCAGGTGCCCCTGTACTTGAAACTTAACATAACTGAAAAATGAAAAATATTAAGGAATCATTGAGAACTGAATTTTATGTATATAGTCTGAAAAGCAAATAAGAGACAAGACTTGTATTGAAAACATCCATATTTACTTCTCCTTCTCAGCTTCTTCACCAATTGGTCTTTTCAGAGGCAGTGACTTTATTTTAGCTATTATGTTTTTTCTCATAATATTTCTGAATGTTGATATTTTCATTTCTTGCTATTTTAACTGAAGGTTAATATCATGTTGTCCTCACTTTCCTACTTCTTATGTTAATACAGTATTAAATAGTATCTAAGATGACTATGTAAACAAAGATGTTACTGGATTAAGTGGTGTACTAGATTATGTCTGCATTCTCGTTCAACCTTTCGGTTTTCTTGCAGTTAGGAATTGTTCCTATTTTCTCTCTCCCCCCTTTGTTCTCTCTCCTATCTCTTAAATTTGCTTAGTTTTTTTCTGTACCTAGTGCTAGTTCTTTTCCCAGTATTTTAAAAGATTCATCAAGTGCTTAATGTTTCCAAACACTCAATTCAGATAATCCCTTCCCTTTGCAGCATTCTGTTTTTCTAATATCTAATAGTAGTTGTATCTAATAATGCCTGCTAACCTAGTCTTCCCTTTCTGCATCCTCCCCTTTCTTGGATCCCATATATTCATTTTTTTAGTGTACCACTCATTTTGTTGAAACATGCACTCTAGTATATTTCTAAGAAAATGTGCATGTGATATAAAAACTCCATGTCTCAATTTTTTTGATTTATCTTAACTGATTAATAAATTGGCTGTATATAAAATTCAAAATTGGAAATCATTTTCCCTCAGAATCTTCTAACCATTGCTCTGTTGTCTTCTCACACTCACTCTTGTTGAGAACCAGGTGCTATTCTGATTGCCACTCCTTTGTGTATAATCTTTGAAAGCTTTTGTGATACTTCATTTTCCGTGGTATTTGGAAATTATAAAGGATGTACTTTGATTTGGGCCTTTTGTCATTCATTGTGCTGAGTATTCAATGGACAGCTTTGTGTCCTTTGGTTCTGTAAAAATTTGTTTATGTCTTTTATTTTAATTACCTCTCCCCATTTTCTCTGTCATCTCTCTCTCTCTCTCTTTTACTGAAAAGATTTTAGATTCCTGGATTGATTCGTTCTTATTGTTGTTTTCTCCTATTTTCCCATCCTTTTATCATTTAAAAAATTTTTTTAATGTTTATTTATTTGTGAGACAGAGAGAGACAGGGCATGAGTGAGGGAGGGGCAGAGAGAGAGGGAGACACAGAATCAGAAGCAGGCTCCAGGCTCTGAGCTGTCAGCACAGAGCCTGAGGCGGGGCTCGAACTCACAAACCATGAGATCATGATCTGAGCTGAAGTTGGTTGCTCAACTGACTGAGCTACCCAGGCACCCCCCATCTCTTTATCTTTTTGTCTTACTTTCAGGTGATTTCCTCAGCTTTATGTTATAATATTTTGTCTATCTATCTATCTATCTATCTATCTATCTATCTATCTATCTACTTATCATCTATCTATCATCTGTCTATCTCTCAATCTATCATCTATCTTCCTATCATCTATCTATATATCTATCTATGTATCTATCTCTATCATCTATTTATTAAAAATTTAGATCAGATATCAGCAAACTATTGCACAACCAAATCCAGCAATGATGCTCTTAGGTCAACTGGTGCAAATAAAGTTAAACATTTGTAACTAAAGGAAACATTTATGCTCATTCATTTATATGTTTTCTATGGATGCTTTTATCCATCAATGGCAGAGTTTAGAGACTAAATCCTGTATTTGCTATATGTCTCTTTACAGAAAAAGCTTGCTGATCCTCTACCTCCCTCAACTTAGGTGATCATATTTGTTATCTCCAGGACCTCTTTTTGGTTCTCTTTTTCTCCCTCTTCATTGCATACTGTTTTATTTTTACAAATGTGACATCTTCTTATTTCACTCTAGGATATTATATAGGGTGTTTTGGTACTATATTTTTTCTACAATGTCACTGTTTACTCTGAGGTTTTTAGTTAGTTTGTTTTGGCCTATTTCATGTTGGAAGCTTTTTTCAAATGTTAAGTTTCTTGTGTGCTTATTCAGATTAATGAGTGAGGCACTAAAAGCTGAGAGAGGGTTCCTTGCGTATGAGCAAGGTTTTGGCTGCAGACTTTGTGGGAGCAAATTAAAAAGTGAACTTGCCTTTTCACTAAGGAATCTCTACATGCATGAATATAGACATTTCTCCCCCCAAGCCCCCAACCTCCTTTACTGGAGCTGAAGGCTACTGGTATTCTGGGGACAAAGCAGTGGAAGGGTGGTGAGGTCCCCAAGTTCATTATGTACATTCTCATTTAATTTTCTTTTCATTTCCAAGCTTCAGTGATTTGCCTCATGTACTTGGGTCTAGCTTCTCATGTTTGAATTTACAAAAAATAAACTTTTCTTCTTCTATACTGGAAGAAAAGAGTATGTCTTAGTCAACCCAAGCTGACTATATAACAAATATCATAGACTGGGTGGCTTATACAACGGAAACTTATTCTCACAGTTTTGGAGGCTGAAGTCTAAGATCAAGGTGCCAGCATGTTTGGGCTCTTGGTGAGGTTACTCTTCATGGTTTGCAGATGGACATATTCTTGCTGTATCCTCACATGGTAGAGAAAGAGATCTCTCTCGTGTCTCTTCTGATATGGGCACTAATCCCATTCATGAAAGCTCCACCTTCATGACCTAATTACCTCCCAAAGACCCCACCTCGAAATGCCATTCATTTGGGTATTAGGGCTTCAACATATGAATTTGTGGTGGGAGGCAGGGGGACACAAACATTCAGTCCATAGCAGATAGTCTCTTGGTTTCTTGGGTTGAAGATGTGGATCTGGCACTTCCCATGAATACTTTAAACCAGTATCCATATTTTTAGTCACCCCATCTTCTGGAGGCTCTCAAGACTGTTGCACAATATAGGGTCTTCCTTCAGTAAGCACTTAGGTGAAGCTTTCTTGACTCTACTTATTTGTAATATTGTCTATGTTTTCCAAAACCTTGTAGACATTGTTCATTCATTCTTATCTCTTCTTCACTTTCATTTGTATTCATTTGTCATTACATGGGTTTTAAGGGGGTAGAGGCAATAAAAGTGTGCAATCTGTTGTGTTTCAGGATGAATTTCGCATGACAGATTATAGACATGGCAGTGATGACAGGAGTGTGGGAACATTTCCTCAAAAGAATGAGTTTATAATTTTATAATGAAATAAAGAGAATTTTATGTATATGCTTTCTTAAGAAACCAACTATACTCTGAACTGAAATATGGATTTGTTTTTCCACTTTTTTATATCAAGGTTTTGGTTTTAATTATTATCACTTCAGAATGAATTTTCAAACCAAAACACACACACACACACACACACAAGTATATATATATATATGTATATATATATATATATATATATATATATATATATATATACACACACACACACACTTGGCTCTTTTCCAATTTATGTTCACAACTTAATAGTAAAAAATTAGAAAAACTTTAACTTGATGTATATGTACATGGTGTGGGGGGGCTGTTGTGTGTATATATGTGTATGTATACGTGTGTTTATATTGCTAAGAAAATACAATATTTCAAATAGGCAACTATTTATTTATGATCCAAGTTTGTATCTTCTGATAGATAAATGTGTGCTTGTATTAAAAAAATAGGAATAGGTGTCTCAGAGTCATATAAATTATTTCTTCTATTCATTGGCTATATTCAAGACCAGACTTTTGCTTAAAGGAAACAGTCTACATTAATTCTTAAAACTTTTTTTTTAAATGTTTATTTATTTTTGACAGAGAGAGACAGAGCATGAGCGGGGGAGAGGCAGAGAGAGAGGGGGACACAGAATCCAAAGCAGGCTCCAGGCTCTGAGCTGTCAGCACAGAGCCTGACGCGGGGCTCAAACTCACAGGCTCTGAGATCATGACCTGAGCTGAAGTCAGACGCTCAACCAACTGAGCCACCCAGGCGCCCCTACATTCGTTCTATGTCTTTTTTCTCTTTATGGCATTAGTTAAAATCATGCGGACATTTGATTTGGTATATGTAACTTTCAATCTTGGTAATTTCCTTCTGAAGTACTCTAAGTTACTCTCTGGAGAAACCAAAATAAGTAAACATGTCATCACATGTTTAGGCCATTAGTCCAAATTCTTAAGCTTTGTAGGTTTTCTGTGGATACTTCTAAAAGGCTTGAGAGGTTTCATATAATTTCAAGTAGCTTACAAGCTTTTGCAAGTTAAACTTGGAAAATATTATTGTAATACCAAGTAATAGTGATATAAAGGCTTAGAGAATCATAAATCATAAATTGGAAAGGATTTTGAGATTATTTTGTCCAAACCACACTTTACATATCGGAAAACTAAAACCCGGAGAGATGGAATAACTGGCTCTATTCACGTATGACAAGGGTACAGGAAATTTGCATGCAACCTAGATCCTTTGACATTAGTGTATTTTTTATAATGGTCTTGTTTCTTGAACCCAAACCAAAGTCTTTAAATCATGTGAAAAATAATAGCAAACATTAACAAATAGATTTTTACCTAGCCTCAGATAGATTTATCCAGACAACTAAAATGTAAAATCATTTTTGTTAGATAGAAATGAAATATGTTTTAAACTATTCTTTATGTTTATTTGCTTCCCATTATAAAAGCAATACATATGTATTATAAAACATAGTAACCATGCTGTCACCATCCAAGGGCAACACCTACTAGTATTTTGGCAACTATACACATTTTTTTTTGTTACCTTGAATTTAATGCATCACATTCCTTGAGTGGGCTAAACAATTATTTTAAATACCTTTCACTGTTGGAAATTTAGTTTATGGAACAATCTTTATTGATGTTGAATCATTCAGGCTCACCTTCCTTTAAGCACTGAAACGCAAATTATTATCTCTGAAAAGGAGATAAGTAACTAGTATTCTAATATGCATGGTCTCTTTCCTATATGGCTAACAAAATAAAAATGTTATCCTATGCCAAGGGATAAATAGAAAGTTATCCCATGCCAAGGGATAAGGTAAAGAGAAAAGAAGTTTTGTTGTTGTTGTTGTTGTTGTTGTTGTTTTGAGATTTGATAAGTCTTCAGTATAATTACATGAAGGTCAATCCAGAATTGTCTGACTTCATCTCTAAAACACTACCACTGATTTGGTTATGTTATCGTTCTGCTTAAATCCTTTGACTAGCTCACCATCACCTCCGGTGAAATAGCAGATTCATCCTCATGACACACAAGGTTCTTCTGATTTGATTCATTTGGTTGTTAGATAAAATAAAATAATCAGCTGTCAAGAAGAGCAAGAACCTTATTGGAAGGGAAGTAGCTTCATTTCAGTGCCTTGCACTTTGCTATTTTCCATCTGTGTCACCTTTCTTGTGTTTGCCTCTGTTCTGCCTCCAAGCTCTGGCTTATTTGTAGTGTTTGAGTCCTATGGAGTTGGCTTGCCATGTTGTCTTCAAAGCGTACATGCTACTTCATGACTCTTTCAGCTTCCCTCCAAATCAGTTTATTCTTACAATCTTTTCAATTTAAAATTTTAGAGAAGACAAAGTTGATCCTTTTGTGCCAGGCCACCTCATAGGTTGCTATCTGGTTTATGAGTTGGTTGTTCTTGAATAAGGTGGTCACCCGAGTCTAATCAGATGTGACACAGAGTTGAGGGTCATCATGAAGTTGGCAGGGTCATATTGTATAAGACAACTTGGCAGGTGCTCTAGGTGGGGCCAATTATAGTTATGAAAGACAGTGAATATAACCTGATTCAAAGATCCTTTGCTATTTGGTCCAAATCTACACTTTGTCATTACTTCCAATATGCTACGCAACCTGTGATCCAGTCACACCAAAGGATTTATCATACTCTGAGCAAGCCATGTTTTAATCATGCCTTAAGTCACTGTTTATGCTGTTCTCTCTTATAAGAATAGCCTTTCTCCATTATCTATAAGGTGTAATTGTCTATAAAATATACCTGAAATGTTATATTCTCCATAAAACCTTCTCTAGGAATTTTGGTAACTTCCTCATTAGCAATTTTGGGTTATATACTATAAGCATATGACATATAAATACATTGTATTATAATCGTTTATATGTAAGTTTTTCCAACAGAATATCCTTTAAGTTTAGGGATGGTGAAATCTCATTCATTTCTAAATATTCTAGTAAATATTTAGATAACACATACTCAATGTGTGTTTCTTGAAAGGAAGAAATCAAGATGATTCAAGGGGAGATACTTCTATAATAAGGAAGAGTCCCTGGAAAGAGTACCTGTAGCTGATTCACAAGTCTGTGTCACCCAAGATATGCTCAAGTATTAAGGGGGATGTATGTACTAAGTATGATGAACTCTCAAAATTTGGGTCAAAGAACCAGAATACTGTTTTTTTTTGTTTGTTTGTTTGTTTGTTTTTTTACCATTTGCCATCTCTGTTTGACTAAGAAGTGTTGCAGATGGATTTTTATTGCTCCTTCATTCCCTTCCAACCTGAGAAAGAAATTTTCCTCTGAGGGCACTTTCATTTGTGTCTGAAGGGAGTGACCTTGTATTCTCAGAAAAACAACTCTGTATTTGGGGTTGTTTGTCAACACATGCAGGGGCATTTTGGGGACAAACTCTTTTATTTGGGGCTGTTTACTCCTGTTTCTTACCAATAGTATTATTTCAGGGGGCTTTTTGCCTCAACTGAGCTTTCATTAAGGACCTTACTGGAATATCTGTGGCTTTTTAAAAAAGCTTGATGACAATGCCAAGAAGCCTGGCTTTAGAAACCGGCTCAAAAAAGCCTGACCTAAGGGATTGTTTGTAATCTGGCTGTTGTGTATGTACTTTGTGCCAGTTCCCATTCTAGGTGTTGGAGGTAGAATTTAAGAGAAAAGAAAAGACACATTTCTATACTCATAGTGTTTATAATCCAGAACAGCATACAGATAAATGACTTGTTATAACGTGGGTAGTGAGTGCTATCATGAGAAAAGCACAAGATGCTATGTGACTTCATAGAAATGGCACCTATCCAAATTCAACTTTCAGAGAGAAGAACTGAGTTAAGTCCCAGTAAAGAAAAATTGCAGTGTTAAAAGTGAATGATTACGGAAAACGAATGACTAATACATTTAGCTAGAGCAGTATTGATCATAATTTCTGTTTTGTTTTGTAAGTTGTCAGTTTATTCTCAGTAGAATGGATGTAGATAAGCTATGGAACTTAACCTAACTAGTATTCAGCTTGGCCAGCCCCTCTGAGTGAACATCTGTAACACTGGTCAGTGAAAAACCAGGTAAGAATTATTGGTCAGGATTTTCAAAAATCCATTTCAGGGCATCTTTGGAAGTCTGCACTACCCTTTCCTCCTAAACATACATTAAAACAGATGAGGTGCAATGGTGACAGCTTGGATAAGATTCTTGTCCACGAATACCATAACTTGACTGAGACAAATGTGGACCTGTTGTCAGAAATAATTGTATCTGGCAGCTTGTATGCTGCAAAAAAACTGGCATGAAGTCACATTGTCACTGCAGAAGCTTGAGGTCGAAGCAAAAGCACTTAAAACCATTGTGAGATGCAGTATACGGAAGGGAAAAGTTTTTATCTCATAATGCAAAATCAATATGGAATCCTAATCCAACTTTTTTTGGTCTTTCCCCTTGGGAAAATTTGGTGTCTTAGGCAGTTTATGCCAAGCAGCCTGCCATATGACGTGCACTAACTTCCTTTAGACTTTTCAATATCACAATCAATTTGAGGCCATCAGATAGAGCTTCTAGCCAAGGCTTTCAAGCAGACAATTCCCAGATGTGTTATGTGTAGTGAAGCCAAGATAATGTCTTCTGGAATAGTAATGTAACTTCTCTACAAGATGCATCCCTTATGGAAAACAAAACAAAACAAAACAAAACAAAACAAAACAAAACTCATGTTGATGTTTTGAAATTGGCCTTAAAATTTTTAGTCGGTTTTCTCTGATAACCTTCTCCATATCTACTTTATGACAAAGAATAGTTTGGGTTCTTATTAATTTAATTGTGTTATTTAATTGGCCTGAAAATAACAATTAAGGAAGGCTTCTCTTTTCTTTTTTTTTCTTTTTTTAATTTTTAGAGTGAGAGAGAGAGAGAGAGAGCATGAGCAGGGGTGAGGGCAGTGGGAGAGAGAGAGAATCTTAAGCAGGCTCCACACAGTGCAAATCCTATGTGAGGCTCGATCCCACAACCCTGGAATCACAACCTGAGCCAAAGTCAAGAATCAGACACTCAGCCTACTGAACCAGCCAGGTGCCCCAAGGTGTCCTTCTCTTAACTAATCTTCCAGTGGTAGTGGCATGCATATTTTGGTATGTGTTGGGGATAGATATTCTCAACTATTAGATATTGATGATGTTCTCTGAAATATAATTGATGACAGAATGAGTTGAAAATTTAAATCATGGTGCCAATTCATCAGATATATTAACCTCACACTTCCTATGTGGTATTGAGTATCTAATGTACCTAATGAGGTATTGAGAGTTCCACGTTGGGCAGGAACATAATACAGGTAACCTGCTGAAATTTGAATTTCAGGAAACAAGTGAAAAGGTATCATCTTTTTCAATTCAGTCCACAGCAACTATTTTTTTTAAATAGATGAGAAAAATTATCATTTATTTGTATATTATGGATTGTCTACCTTAAATATCTAAGAAATTATATTAGATTTGCTTGAAAATCAGATATTAGAACATTAGATGTTAGACTTAAAAGTTATTAGGGGCAGAAAAAGAATAATCAGGAAAGTTAAAAAGTTACATACACAAAAGCAATTGCTTCCTATTTGTTTTCAAACTGACTATTGTTAGTAAAGCAGAAAAAACAGTTATAAACTGGTAAAACAGAAAAAGTCTTGTAAATTATGACGGCCTCTGATTAAGCTTAAGCAGTGTGTACAACCTATCCCAAGAAAGTAGAAACAAAAGCAGCAATGATAACAAGAATGTTGCTGAGGAACAGAATGTAGAGAGATAATAGGTTTCTGGATTGGAAGACTCAACAGGCTAAATTAATCTGTATATAAATTCAGATTAATATAAATGAAACATGATAAAAAATTAAACAGGAATTTTTTGTGTTTAATTCTGTGCTTTAATAATAGCTTTATTTTTGAGTATTCTGTTACATAAATTTCCAAACATAGACAGAAGTAGAGAGAATAATGAAATGAACTTCCGTGTACCCATCACCCAGTGTCAATGTCAAAAATTATTAGCACATAGCCAAACTTTATTTATTTATACCCCCAATTATCACTCCATCCTCATGGATTATTTTGAAGCAAATCCCAGACATCATATAATTCACCTATATGTAACTCTAAAAGATAAGAACTAAAAAAAAAAATGTATTGCTGTGATGTCATTATTCCATTCTAAAAAGTTAGCAAAAATTTGATGACTTCAAATCAAATACCAATCAACATCAAATTGTAGACCCGGGGCTCGGGCTCACAGACCGCCAGATCATGACCTGAGCCAAAGTCAGACGCTCAACCGACTGAGCCACCCCGGGGCCCCTGCCATACCTACTTTTTAACAGGTCATTCTCACTTATTTTTTCCTTTCACTTTTCCCTCTAGAGCTGTTACAGATGGCACAGTTATATAGCTACATACCTGCTCAATGGACTACTTCTAATTTTATTGTGAATTTCTTCATTTTTTCCAATGTTTACCGAAGCTCTGATCATTTTTCTAATCTTCTTGCAATGAAAAACCTATAATACATACATAAAATATAGTATTTGTAAATACCTGCCTTAAGGGAAACAAGATTTTAAAAAATGCCACAGTTTATTGGCTTCAATTATATATAAAAAGCAGAAACTTCTGAATCCTTTGCCTTTCCTTCCTTTGTTGAGATTATTATGCTTTAAAAAATCTGCATAAAAATCTAAAATGGAAAAAAAACTAATAAATATCAGAAAAATGATCTTGAATATCTTAATTAAAATATGAATCCACACAGATATGGAGATAAAAGTAACTAGTTCTTCAGTTACTATATATAGTATCCTACAGTTAAATGTTTTATTTTTATTATCTACTTATTTTTTAACTTTCTAGTTACAAAAATGTTTTGTTTATACTATATTAAGTTGCTATTATTTTATATGCTTTTATGTTTTTCCTTGTGTCTTTTTAATGACTTAAAAATCCATCTATGAAGAAACAAGCTTAAGTTAGAAGTTGTCTAACATTTATCTGTTTTTGAGGGGAAGGGTGAAGGGATGGAAACTTGAAAAATAGAATAAACACTAATATAAGAAGACAAGAAAGAACAACTTAAACACAGGAAATCAAGGTTCTGGATAATCTCAATAATTTAGAGTGATAAAGTGGATAGAATATGGTTTCTGGTATCTGTGAGTCATGAGTTCTTTTCAAACTCCTTTACTTATAGCACTGTTCAAATTGTTAATTATCTCTGGAACTCAGCTTCCTTATTTCTAAAAAGTAGCACATATAAGTTGCCTCTCAGATTGTTTAGAGAACAATATGACAGCAACTAATAAATTCATGGATAAAATATGTAATTAATATTTTTTATTTATTCATGTATATTTTATTCTAGATATGATTTCAGATTATATTTGATAACTTTTTAATGTTAAATTTATTTTCAAAACTAGCCTGTAGATGATGCAATTTATACATTATATATATATATACATATACATATATATACATATATACATATACATATATATATATATATATATATATATGTGTGTGTACACATATATATACATATATGAAATACCTGGTTTGCCAATAGTGTTAGGTTCCAAAGGATGAGTAAGATAGTATCCCTGCTACAACAAACCCACCATTTTTTCTTTCTACCTCTGCCAGAGGGCCCCCTTGGACTTAGGTTTGATTGGCTATGATTCTTTAGAGAATATCTATAACAAATCAGAAGAACTTCATATATAGTCTTATAGCAAAATAATTGTAGAGTATTTCATTCAGTACTGAAATGATCCACCTTGCATTAAATTCTAGTATATTAGTTCTCCCCTATTTTTCTTCCTATTATTTTCTTGGAGGGAGTAAACTTAATTCTCTAATTCTATCCCAGAGGTCTTATTTTTCTTTGCCTTTATCATCATCACACTTTATTGGCAGCCAGTATAGTGCATGTCTCTGTAGCTATCTTGCAGTTACAAGTATAAATTCCTGTCAGGCATATTGATTATGATTTTTATTTCTCCACTGTGCTTGTTTCTAGTTCTGTTCACTTGGTTTTCTACTTTGAAATTTTGCTACCTACAATATTCTCTTGGCCATCTCCTCTAGAAAGTTTGCACATTAATTCATCCTTCAGAATTATTTCATTAAATTCCTTTTATTGATGATCTCCTGGTTACTAGGGTGGTTATATGCAATTATTTGAAATAATCTAAAAGAACCCAGAGGGCCCAAAGTAGTTATCCCTATTAAAATACACCTTCTCATTGGGCACCACTTGTTAAATAGTTTACTCATTCTATGTAGACCCATAATCACTGTAATCAATGAAAAGGTACAGAAAATCTTGGTTACTTCTGAATTTCAAATTATTTTCTCATGTCTTTTCAAATCTATAGAGCTTGGTGAAGCTTTCCTACAATAGAAAACTGCATGCAAGCACCCAAGGGTCAAGCCTTTCCCAACCTAAGCTTAATGGCTTTGCTGTGCGAGCTAAGATAATTTATAAAAATCACAGAAGAGCAGATTCACCTGTTACCATGTATAATAACATCTCAAAGAGACAGCTAAACGTGACAGCTAAGGGGACTTGCAATTGAGAGAGAGAGAGAGAGAGAGAGAGAGAGAGAGAGAGAGAGAGAGAGAGAAAACATGAACAGAGTTGAGAGCCATATAATTATGCTTATTCACACTATGACTAGCTTTAAAGTGATTTATTCAAAATGGTTACCCGTGTACTCTTAGTCACCCCCTTTCTTGACTACATGGTAATTCTGATTTGGGCATTTGTCTCTAGAATATATTGGTTCTTCCTCTTGAAAGAGAATTGTGCTGCATTTTCAGTACTGTTTAAATCAGTTAATCATATTCCCCAATTATCCCATAACATTAGTTATTTGAATTTCAAGTTGCAATGTTCTTAGAGAAAGCTTAATATCTTCATTATACATACAGTCACGGTTAGCTAATTAGCATCCTGAATGCTGCAGTTTAACCCTGGATGCCACTATCCTTGGCTTCAGTGTTATATTGGGTTTTATCATTTAAAAAATTTTAATGATATTTGAAAATACTATTGTTGAATTCTACTTAATAAGAAGCCCCCTTTGAAAGTTTCCAGGCACCATATAAATGTATTACGGCTTTCATCTATTGGTTTATAAATAAAAGCACCCTTGAATGTTTTCCAAAAGAGTAATACGATTTAAAATATAGTTAATGAAAATTAAGCTATATTGGTTTTCCTGGAGGAAAATTGCACTACATAATTAATTTTAAAACTCACTGTTTATTTCTTCAGTTTGTTGAGAAAAAAGAAACAGATTCAAAATAATAAAGCTAAGAGAACACACTGCATTTTGACATTGTCTCTAATTAAAGGATCAGTACCTCAGAAACAATTTTACCTTGTTTGAGTTGCCATTGTACTTAAGGCTTTTTTTTCTCCATTCCTTACATAGGGATTCTTATCTTTGAAATAAAAGATGTAAAGGAGCTGCAATTATTTCTGTTATTAAAATAAGCATTTTGCAATTTTACAAATTTTAACATTTAGGTTTTGATATTTTAACTTAGTGATTATTATACAATGGACAAAACCATAAATCAACATAAGTCAGAGAGGTGAAGTGATGTGCACTCAATTACATGTTGAGCAATGACAGAACTGGTACTAAAACTTAGGCTTCTGGATATCCAGTCTAGTGCTTTTTCCCTTATCTGGACTTTTGGTGCCTTGTGATCACTTGATTTGCAGTATCCCAGAAAATATACATTTAAGGTTCTTCATGTCTGTCCATGACCTGATAGCTCATTTCAGTTTGGCACTCAATAATATTGCATTGTCTGGGTGTCTGGTTGGCTCAGTTGGTAGACCATGTGATTCTTGATCTCAAAGTTGTGAGTTCGAGCCCCACATTGGGTGTAGAGATTACTTTTTATAAATAATAATAATAATAATAATAATAATAATAATAATAATATTCCATTGTCTGGATGCATTGCCATTTATCCATTTATCTATGGAGGAACATCGTGATTGCTTCTAACTGTTGGAAGTTTTGAATAAAAGTATTATAAAATCCATGTGCAAGTTTCTGCATGGAGATAAGTTTTTTCAGTGCCTTTAGGTAGAGTGAGATATCTGGATTGTATCATATAGAAAGAACATGTTTAATTTTGTAAGAAAGTGCCAAACCATTTTCCAAACTGGCTGTACCATTTTGCTTTTCCTCCAGCAGTGAATGAGCATCCCTCTTGCTTCACATTCTCACCAGCATTTGATGTCAGTGTTCTGGATTTTGGCCATTCTAATAGGTGTGTAGTAGTATCTCATTCTTTTAATTTGTGTTCCCTGATGACATTAGGTGTGGAGCATGGCATCTTTTCCACAGCAATCTTTTAACAAAGTCATTCCCTTCTTAAAACTCATCATTGACTCCCCATTGCTTCTGAAAAACAGACTCTATCATGGCTTTCCTGATTTGGCACATGTATAGCTAACTCATTTTGCATTAGGTATATATTGTTGCTGTAACAAATTACTACAAGCTACATACACTTAAAACACAGGACTTAAAACAACACATATTTATTATCTTAAGGTTCTCATAAGTCAGAAGTCCAACATGGGTCTCACTGGGCTAAGATCAAGGTGTCAACAGGACTGTGTTCATTTTGAGATTCCAGGGAAGGATCTTTTTTGTTGATGAAGGTGTTGGCACAATTCAAGTCCACAGGGTTGTAGGACCACATGTCTCTATTTCCTTGCTTGCTGTCACCCAGGGGCCACCATTAACTTCTCTTTTTAGTTTTTGTACATTGACCTCTACACCTCAGAACCAGCAATAGGGCATCTATCCTTTTCAGACTACCATCTCTCTGAACTTTCTTTCATAGTCCCATCTCTCTTTGACCACAACCTAGGATGTTTTTGACTCGTAAGGACTTGAGTGACCAAACAAGTGATCCACTTGTATAATCCAGGATAATCTCCCCATCTCAAGGTCTGTAACCTTACTGACATCTGCAAAATACCTTTTGCCATGGGTTCACAGATTCCAGAGGGTGTAATAATTTTTGGAGGGCCATTATTCTGCTTATCACACAGCTCATATTACCTTGATCTCCATTTCCCCACAGTGGCTTCCTTTCTTTTTGCAGACCTGTGAAGCACCTCCCTACCTCAGATACTTTGAATTTTCTGGGCCTTGCTCCTTGGATTTCTTCTTCTGACTCTTTGTATGGTAGTAGACTTAGTCAAAGTTGGTTCTGAAAGCAGGTCCAACTGAACCCATAGTAGGGATTTGGTCAATTGAAACTACAAGAACTTGGGGAAGACAGAAGCTGTAGACAAGACATTGAGTCTGATGGTAATACAGTTTCTCAGACCTACATGTTTGGACTGTTAGCCCTTGGTCCCTGATGTACTGGAAGAGGACAAGTTCCTGGCACATGATTTTTTTTTTCCTGCAATTGATATCCACCCTTGTATTGGGGTAAGAGAAAAGTTACATGAGGGTTTATCAGAAGTCATCATGAAACTGCATTTGCGTTCCTCTACTCTAATGCTACATCTTTTCTTTTAGCATGAGGGGTCAGTAGGCTACTGATTTTGAAACAGAATCATGAAAAGAAAGAGTGCATTGCTACTGAGAGAGGATGAGAACACCAGTTACTTTTCAGACAGAAGTTTGTTCTAAATTATATTTTCCTGACTCTCTAAGGATTTCTTTCCCACCTAAAGATGGGCTCTTAAATGTCAATCTTGATCTTTTTGCATCGAGAGTGAACAAATATATATTGCATAATTGTAAACTGGGAAACTAATAGAGCGTATAGAATAGAGTCAGTGGTGTGTCAGCCCTCCTGGTCTGATGAAACTCCAGAGATATTCATCATCTGGTATTAGAAAATGCAGTACAGCCCTTAGAAATGTCATTGCTATTTTCAACTCAACAATTAGTTTGGGACTGGTGAATCAATTAATCAATCAAAGTCTCTTAAAACAGTATAGTGTTTTAAAAGATAAACACGTCTGGCTCAGCATTTATTTTTTTTTATTTTTTTTTTTTTAATTTTTTTTTCAATGTTTTTTATTTATTTTTGGGACAGAGAGACACAGAGCATGAACGGGGGAGGGGCAGAGAGAGAGGGAGACACAGAATTGGAAACAGGCTCCAGGCTCCGAGCTGTCAGCACAGAGCCCGACGCGGGGCTCGAACTCACAGACGCGAGATCGTGACCTGGCTGAAGTCGGCCGCTTAACTGACTGCGCCACCCAGGCGCCCCTGGCTCAGCATTTAAAATTTGATGGACTGAAGAAGAAAAACTTTTCCCTGTTTATGTTCCGGGTATGGATTTAATTTCATTTAAATTCAATTTCATTTCTTCGCATTAACTAAGGAAAATGTTGTATCTCAAGATATGACCTGGTCTATAACAGTGGAATGGGCAGTCTAAAATGGGTATGATCTGGAACTAAGGAAATGGAATGTAGGTGTGGAAGAGGATGAGCCATTATAATGAATCCTAGCCTTTATGTAAAATCTAGCTACTAAGGGCTTGCATTTGTTGAGGCTGTTGATTGTTGAGGGTGTTGGCAGAGAGTGGTATTTAACGTGTTAATGGAGAATCCACGGGGAGGCAGTGATGAGGAATAGACATCTGTTGTCACTAGAGATGGGAATGTAATCAGAGTGAGGCAGTACCCTTCTTCCAAGGGTCTAAAACACAGAATTTAACACAAGGGTCCAAGTATCAGGAGTGTGATCTTGATGGAGGCTGAACTTGGGAATGGGGCAAAATACCTGCCTGCAAAACCAAACAAACATAAGGTTGATTTGATGTTCAGTCACAGATCATTGAGCTAGAGTTTCTTCAGTCCATCCTTGATGAAATCACAACAGGATTTATCATAGTGAACTCATTGGGATTGTAAGTGGAGGTTAAGGAGCACAGCCATAAGGAGATGAAAAAACTATTACGGAACATTCTCCAAAACTTGTGGCTTTTTTTTTTTAACACTAATTTCTTTCCCTTTCTTACTTTTTGACCCACTTCTGTCCTTTTTCTTTCTCTTCTTTGGTCCATGGTAAATAGGATTAGAGGCTGACAGTATAGGGGCAGTAAGGAAAATCAGGGAACTTTCTTTTTCTTTTTAACCTTTGGGAAGTCCTGACACAGACATTTCTATATATTTCTGAGAGGGGATGTTACAAATGACCATCATTGAAGAAAGTCCTGTTATCCAGTTGGACAAACAGAGATTAGATTATCAGTCACTGGTGTGATCAGTGATCGTTTTCTTAAGGAAATACAAGGCATCTGCCCTTTATAGCATCAACTGCAACACTAGAGGTGCGTTATAAAGAATCTCCCCAAATTATTTCCTTTTCTCCTTCTTTTATTTTTTTTCAGCAAGAGTTTATTTTATTTCTCCTCTTTCTTGTGATTTTAAAATTTGTACTGAATGCACAACAGGGATAAAATACAATTTTTTTCTTGGCACAGAGACTTGCCACCCAGTTGGCATTTTTATTATAAGAACAATTACCTGGGGAGGTGATTTACTGGCAAGAACAAAATCAGTATATCCTATTATCTCCCAGTGTTTCCCTAACAGACTCTCTAGGACATAGTGTTTGGAATTCAGAGGGGGCTTGCGTATAGAATCTGGACATTCTGAAAGCCTGAACAAGGAAAATTGAAAAGCTGAACCTTAAAATCTATATTTCTTTGCAGTAGATACAGTTGCTTATCAAGATGTAATAATGTAAATAACATTTTGCCTTAAGATAAATAGGTAAAGGGATATTATATGTAATTCTTAGCCTCAGAATAATTCAGCTCACGTTAATAACATCATATTATCATGACCTGTCTTATTAAACTGTGTAAAATAGCAAAAAAGACTTTACTTGACTTTGCATGATGCATTATTGCTTTAGTTAGGTGCTTGGGTGGCTTTCAGTATGTCATATGGAGTGCTGTCAAAGTCTGTAATACCCTGGGGAAATGAATTCACCCTCAAACTAATATTTTTTTCTTTCCTTCAAAAAAAAAGTTATTGTAAACAGTTTATGACACCCCACTGCTGCCTTTTCTTTACCCCAACTCCTTCTCATATTCTTAGGCAGTTACCTAGTACTCTTCTGGTATCTCTGGGTGCTCAGGATTATTCTTATGCATCATTGAGTCCCATGATCTTGGCCTTTTATAATTTATCTTCCATAGTTTTTTTTTTTTCCTTATATGAGTTATCCTTTGGTGTAACAGATAGCTGCAAAACCTAGTGGCTTAAAATAAAAACATTTACTATCTCACAGCTTCTATGGGTCAGGAGTTGGGGAATAGGTGTTTCTGTCTCCAGATCTCTCATGAGGTTTCAGTCAAGCTGCTGATGGACACTAGAGTCATGTGAAGGCTTGATTGGGGCTGGAATACCTGCTTCCAAGATGACTCACTCACATGGCAGTGGCAGGAGGCCTTTGGTTAGGGCAACTGGCTTTTCTGAAAGTGAGTGATGCCTTTTATCACTGAGTCTTAGAAGTCATACTCCATCATTTCTTCCATACTCTATTAATTGGAAGCAAGTCCCAGTTCACTTTCAAAGGAAGGAAAATCAAGCTCTCTTGAAAGGAGGAATATTGAATAATTCGTGGGCATAGTTTAAAACCACCAAATCTCCCACAACCCACCCATGCCTTCAATTCACCTGTCTCGTGTCTTATGACTTTAGTTCATGATGAAACTACTAGTAACAGAGAGTAATTGTGTTAAAATATTTAGTTTCTCTGTGTAACATAGTATAAAAATGAAAAAAGAGCATACAGCCAGTTCATGTCGTGGCTCTGCCATTTACTAATTATATGACTTTGGGAGAGTTATTTAACCTTTATAAACCTCTTATCAACCATTAAATGGAGATTTTGATATCTACCCTGAAGGACATAATAGAGTCAAAGTCATACATGTAAAGTAACTAAAATGGAGTTTTACATGTAACAGGTTCATAATTGGTGGCTATTAATGACAACAACACTGATTATTATTGTGGCCATTGCATTGCATTTGGGAGCTGTTTATGACCTTGACATAACTCAAAGAAATTTCTAAATGGTGGAAATTACTGTGTAATTTGGCATGGGGCAGTATTTATTACCAGAGCTCCCCTCAGTCCAAAGGCTCACTTCCACCCGCCACTCAGCCAGTCCCTCCATGATCCCACCCAGAGGCTTCAGTGTATTTGGTCAAAGTGTCAGTCAGTATTGGGCCCTGGTTCTGAGCTCCTGCTCTACAGCCTATAAGCTATGCAATCTTAGGCAAACTTTTCAACATTTTTAAGTCGCCTTTCCTCATATATAAATTTAAGGTACTTATTTCCTCTATGTGGCACAGTGAATCAGTTGTAGGAGAAACAACTGTGGCTTAAAAACTGATTTGTCCTTTTTTTGTTTAAGTCAGTAGCTCCCAAACAGGGCTGTTCATTGGAATCCCCAGGAACACTTAAAAAAAAAAATCCTGATGCCTGGTTTCATCCCAGAGATTTCGATTTAATTGTTCTGGAAGCCACGTGGTACCTCCTCATCAGGGGAGGTATTTTTAAAAGCTCCCCTGATATTTCTAACATGTTAAGAACCACAGGTTTAGATTGATAATTTTCTCTCTTACATCAATTGTTAGACCAAATGGTCTAAATAAATTAGATTGCAGTTAAAGTGGTCTAAAAACACGTATTTAGATTTTAACTTTCCATGTTTTTGATCTTCCATTTTTGTTTTTCCTCTTGATAGTTTTATTTTTTCTCAGTATACATTTAACCCACTTATTCAGTACTTCCTAATTTTATTATTCTTGCTTTGCTCAAACCCTGAGTTCCTTGTGCTGAGGTGAAATATTCTACTTTTTTTTTTTTAAATAAGAAAGGAATAAGCAAGCATAAACTCATGGTGTTGCTTCTAGATAGATTATTCTTCCAGCAGGAAAGATGACACCATGTGGCTTTGGTGGAAGTAGATAGGCATCCTGCTGCTTCATAAGAACCATTGATGAACGGTGCGATTGGCACACTGGACTATGTATTGGCAATAGTGCACATAACAGATGGAGCTGAGTGTAGGCAGTCAAGTGTTCAAGCTCTGTCTCTGAATTGACTAATGGTTTTGATGGCAGAAATTCAAGGCTAAAACACTGGGATGCCAGTCTTTGTGTTGTATTGAATGTCTGCAATTAAAGCTATGAGACCACTCCCTTTCTGCTCTAACTCAAACTTAATTAATTTTGAATTAAAACAAATAGTTTCCATGACCACATGAGGTACATTTTGGGTTTGGTGATCAGGATTAGTGTAATGATGTCTCCACCCCTTGATTATTCCTCACAAAAGACCCCTAAGAAGCCAATTTAAAATGCCATCCAAAGTGGCATGTTGCTGTTAAATATTTTGATATGTATAGGACATTTTCATATCCGTGTCCTAAGTAGAGAATCTGTAGGTGTCCTGTTGGAAAATGCCAGTGACCTAATGTAGCATAGAATCAGTATGGGCGTTTGGCACTCATCCACAACTCTAAGAAGGTCATTTGTCAGGGCTTTCAGAACTAGTTCAGGCTAGGTCTGTCTAAAATAAAGATACAGTTCGAGGTGTAGTTTTCAGATAAAATATTTTAATCATACCTTGTCTGGTTATTGTTCTTATAATTAGCACTGTGGTTAAAACTCAGACCTAATACACCCAAGATCTGGATTTAGTTTCCATGTGAGTTACTTAGCTTTATTCTATCTCATTATCACAGATTGTTCTTTTAATCGTGCTAGGAGCCTTGTAGATACATTCTTTCTGGGGGAAAAAAAGTATATAATTACTTTTAGACTTTGTATGCCAATATCCTGAATTCCCTACTTTGGAAGACCATGTAACTCAGATTACTTGCCTGCATGTATGGACAGCAACATATGATCTTGAGTAAATTGGAGCTGAGTTAGTGTAATCTCACCTTGTGTCACCCTATTTACTTTCTTTTAGACACTCCAAGAATAAAAATATTCATAGGTGTAGGAACTGGGTAATTATAATGAATTGACTAGTGGTTTCATTGAATACATGGAAACAAATAAAAATGAAAACACAATGGTCCAAACCCTTTGGGATGCAACAAAAGCAGTCATAAGAAGGAAGTGTTTAGCAATACAGGCTTACCTCAAGAAGCAAGAAAAATCTCAAATAATCAACCTAACCTTACATCTAAAGGAGCTAGGTAAAGAACAACAAATGAAGCCTGAAGTCAGCAGAAGAAGGAAAATAATAAAGATAAGAGCATAAATAAATAATACAGAAATTAAAATAACTGATAGATCAGTGAAACCAGGAGTTGGTTGTTTGAAAAAATAATGAAATTGATAAACCTCTAGCCAAACTTACCAAAAGGAAAAGAGAAAGGACTCAAATAAATAAAGTCACAGATGAGAGGAGAAAGAACAACCAACACCACAGAAATACAATTATAAGAGAATATTATGAAAAGCTATATGCCAACAAATTGGATAACCTGGAAGAAATGGACAAATTCCTAGAAACATGTAAACTACCAAACCTGAAACAGGAAGAAATAGAAAACTTGAACAGACCAATAACCAGCAAAGAAATTGAATCAATAATCAAAAATCTCCCAATCTTCCCAGGGCCAGATGTATTCCCCAGGGAATTCTACTAAACATTTAAATAAGAGTTAATATCCATTCTTCTCAAACTATTCCAAAAAAATATGTAAGGAAGGAAAGCTTCCAAATTCATTCTTTAAGTCTAGCATTACCCAGATACCAAAACCAGATAAAGACCCCACTAAAAAAGGGAACTACAGGCCAATATCTGTGATAAACATGGACATACAAATTCTCAACAAAATACTGGCAAATAAAATCCAACAGTACATTAAAAGAATCATTCACCATGATTGAGTGGGATTTATTCCTGGGTGGCAGGGGTGGTTCAATATTCACGAATCAATCAGCATTATACATCACATTAAAAAAAGAAAGGATAGCAACCATATGATCCTTTCAATAGATGCAGAAAAAGCATTAGACAAAGTACAACATCCATTCATGATAAAAACCCTCAACAAAGTAGGGTTAGAGGGAACATATCTTGACATGATAAAGGCCATGTACGAAAGACCAACAGCTAATATCATCCTCATTGGGGAAAAACAGAGAGCTTTTCCTCTGTGGTGAGGAATAAGACAGGGATGCTCACTTTCACCACTGTTGTTTAACATAGTACTGGGATTTCTAGTTACAGCAATAAGACAATGCAAAGAAATGAAAGGCGACTAAATCAGCAAGGAAGAAGTCAAACAGTCACTATTTGCAGATGACATGTTAATCTTATAGAAAATCTTTAAATCTAATGTGTCAGTGCCATTATTTAAGGCACTGGCAAATTGTGGTCCCTACCTGTTTTTAGGTTTGCTTCCAAAGCCAGGGTCCTCAAGTTCCTAAGCACAGCTATCAATTCTGACACAGTTATCTTTGTGTTAGCAAGAAGAGATGAGGCTCTGTTTGAATAATGAAACTGAAACATCAGTAGCTTAACAAATACAAGTTTTTACTCATGCAAAGTCTACTGTGTTCTCAGTGGTTCTCCAGGACACTCTCTTCAAGAAGTGACTTAAGGAGACACTCAGCTAGCATCTTGAGAAGCTGTCATCTCAATATGTGGCTTCTAGGTCCTACATCAGGGAAAAGAGAGAAACCTCCAGAACTTATTCTGTTTACAGCTCAAAGTTTAGAACTCACTGGGGAATGTGTACCCGGGAAAAGGAGGGTGAAAGAGGACCTGGTAAGCACAGAATACACTTTGCCACACTACCACTTAATTCTCTTCATTTCCCTTCTCTGAAGTTCACCTCATATTTCATTGCTTGCAGGTGTCTCCAAACTACTCTTCTTGGCTTTGGTCTCTTGTGTCTTCAATACATTCTAAACACTGCTGCCAGAGTACTCTTATAACAGTGCTTTTGTAGTATCAATTCTCTGCTGCAATATCTTCAGTATCCGCTCTCCATTAATTACAAACACAGTTTAGATTCCTCAGTTGTGTCTGGTAAGACTTTACAGTTTGGCTCCAGGCTACATTCTGAAGCTTATCACTGTGCATCTCCAGTATGAACACTCTGCTTGAATTCTCAACTCCAGCTCTATTTACGGTCTCCCAAACACACCATGCTCAGGTCTACCTCTGCATGATCACTTTCACTATTCCTTCTACCTCTGTCTGTCCCTGAAGTGTTTCTGATGCAGAAACCCAAAGCAATTGCTTTCTCTCTACTGTATTCCCATTTCATCTATTATTTGTGTCATTCAGCTGGCATGGGCATTGACTGGTATCATTACTTAACTTCTCATGGGCATTTGTCTTATCTCTTCTATTAGTTCATTTGTAAGACAGGAGCTATATCTCTGCATTTCTCGAATATCTCAGAAAGATACTAAAAACAGTCATGTATGGTAAGATTTGTTGAGAAGAGTGGGTGCCTGAATATTGAGTAGGGAGCCCTAATGTGCTTTCTGTGATCCATAAGCTCTGGTTTCATGTAGTGATGTATTAACATTAAGATGGGATTTGTATTCTTATTTCTAGTACATGTTGACAGTGTAGGATCTTTGGCTTAGAAGTCTTAAGGTGAATATTGTATTTCCTGATGGTAATATCTTTGCTTGGTTTTATATAAATGAAGTTTTAAGGTCTCTTCATTTAGTGACCCAGGAAAGTTCATTGTTCATGGTAGTGAATTTTTGGTATTGGATTCTGCTTTATATCAATGCATTAATATCATGTTTAACAAGTGACTATACAGTTAAGAGGGCTTTGGAGTCAGAGAGCTTTGGGTTCAAATTATGGAACCAGAACATGTGACTATGTGCTTTAGAGACTCAACTTCTCTGTTGAGTTTCCATAAAATGGTTATAATATCTACCTCCATTACTGAACTGTTGAAGTAATGAAATGACATAGTCTCTAAGATACCTAGCACAGCACCTTACAGATAGTTATTGTTCAAAAAATGGTTAATTCTACAATTAATATATATGCTATTTAAGAAAATGTGTCACTTTATTTGAGTCTAAAAAGCAACATTGCTTTTGTTATTTTTAGTTATTTATCTTCCTGGAATTTCTTTGCAAAAAACAGGCAGGCAGAGGAGCACATCCATAGAAGGCTCCTTCCAGAATGATTTTGGCATCAGGTACCCACCAAAGCGCCCATGCTGTGACCACTGTACAGATAAGAAAGAATCTCCACTTTGTGGCCCACTGGGCTGCTGGAACTGTTCCCTGTAGGGACTCCAGAGCTGGGTGGGTTATGAAAGGTATGGTTAATTGTGGGAGGAGGCTGTGATGAAATATGGTTGCTCATAGAATCAAGTAAAACCATAATGGCTATTGGAATACAAAGGGCAGCTCCATTTAGAACATCAAAATAAAGAGTAAGAAGTTATAAAAGGAAGACACTGGTTCATGCCCAGTCTTATTTTGTTTTGCTTCCTAGCAGAGCAGCTGAATGAGAATTTAATTTGTTGTGAGTGCTGGCAGTGCACAGGGAAAAAAATAGAATTTACAAATGTTTTGAATTACTGGGAAGCTTGTGCAATTGTATGCACTGTTCAGTTTTATACATTTTTATGAGTGAGATACCTTGTTTCAATAGTGGGGGTTGAGGCTGCTGTGAACAGTATTTGTAACTCCATTGTATTCTAAACAATTTAACAGATTTATCTGAGGTTTGAGGAACAAAAGACTTCAGCAAGTACATAAAGCAAAATGTGGCAGATTTGATTTGATACTGA
The DNA here is from genome assembly GCF_028018385.1 of Neofelis nebulosa. Taxonomy (NCBI): domain Eukaryota; kingdom Metazoa; phylum Chordata; class Mammalia; order Carnivora; family Felidae; genus Neofelis; species Neofelis nebulosa. The sequence goes on along the minus strand of NC_080794.1, from coordinate 32,723,486 downwards.
ATCCAAAAGGCATGTTCACAGAAAGGGGTAAAGTGAAAGGAAGGGACAGTGGGTGTGGCAAATGGCAGTGCTTTCTTCATTTAGTTTATCCCAGCTTCTTCTTTTCCTTTCCTGGCCTTTGAAAACCTAGTGTCCAGTAAGAACTACCAAGGATTTCTTAAGCTACCTTTTCTTTACCTGCTGTAAAAACTAATAATTTCTATGGTGAGGAAATTATTCAAAACACTGATACTTTAGCAGCTTTAACCATTTAGGCTTTCAAACTTAAAATATAAACCTTAAATATTATAAATACATACAGATCTGGATTATAAGCAAAGTTTATTAAACTGCATCAAAAATTTCTTAGATTTCTTAGAAAAAGCAATCAATTTTCTTGCATTTTTGGCAGGATCTAAAAAATATTTACCTAAGATTGGAACTTCCTGAGTTCTAAATCAAGGCAAGAATAGAGGATATAGAATAAAAAGAAGTGATTGCACACTGAGTTGAAAGAGTAACTAAGAATAATCATGGGGCTTGCATTGGAAAGCTGGATTTATTTCCTTTTTTAAAAAAAATATTTATTTGTTCTGAGAGAGAAACACAGAAAGAGAGAAAGAGAGAGAGAGAGAGAGGCAGAGAGAGAATCCCAAGCAGGCTCCCTGCTGTTAGTGCAGAGCATTGATGTGGGGCTCAAACTCATGAGCCGTGAGATCATGACCTGAGCTGAAACCAAGAGTTAGATGCTTAACTGACTGAGACACCCAGGTTCCCTGGATTTATTTTCTTAAAAAGATTTCCTCATTGCTTCCCTAAAACAATGTAAGTGGCCTTTTGACAGATACGTGGTGAGAGAAAGTTATCAGGTGTCTTTCTACTCTTCTAACTAGCACTGGCTGCAGTGCAAGCACTGGCAGGTGATAGATAGTTCATGAAATTATAATAAAAGGTAACAGGCATTGGTGAAAGAGGTGCTGGAGATAGGCTCAGAGCTGAAGCTACCCCTTGGCTCCAGTCCACCTCAAGAAACATAATTCAAGTGAAAACAGTTTTCTTGTTGTATAAAAGAACAGTTTCAAGGGAGGGATTCTTTCATGTACCCACCATATCCTGCTCCCTCTCTTTAGAAATTCTGGAGTTGGCATTACCTTCTGGGTCTTGGTCAGGCTACTGCTTAGGACTTGCTAAGAATAAGCCAGCAGACAGTGTCTAGAATTGTGACGTGATCAAGTCTAGGCAGGAGTCAAAATGGGAACAGAGGCAGGGAAGTAGGGGCAAAAAAGGGACACATGCTCTCAAGTGATACAGAGACAAAAAAAATGAAAAAGAAGAGGAGAGGAGAGGAGAGGAGAGGAGAGGAGAGGAGAGGAGAGGAGAGGAGAGGAGAGGAGAGGAGAGGAGAGAAGGAATAAAAAATCAGGCAGCCCAATTCAGTACTCAGTTCTGAGCATCTTCAGAGTAAAGGCAGAGAGCAACTTTGCCCTTTGGATTACATGTCTCAGTCTTCCCAGGTACCTCACTCTAATCTTAAAAGAACAAACCAAACAAAACTGTTCCTAGGGAAACCTTGGGTTTATCCAGGGAATCTAATAAGAATAGATCTCCAGAATTCGGATGTTACTGAACAACTGCATATAGATTACCCTTTTCCTCCTTATACAGGGCTGGAGACTTCTCCTCTTCTCTCTTCCTTTTCTCTTTCTCCTTCCTACTCTTCTGCTTCACTTTATTGCCATTATTTGTACTTCTTCTCACTTAACAGCAACCATGGCCTTTTTTGACCCTGGTAAAGTTTAACATTGCTAGGGCTGCATGTATGATTGCTTGCTCTTTTTTTTTTTTTTTTTTTTTTAATTCCTAATAGGTCCTAGACTTTAATCATGGCTGCAGGTGAGTTGAAGACTAATATTTTCTAAACTGGCTTGTGTGAGTATAAATGTATATAAGAATATATCCACATTATATTCTTTTTTTTGTACTTCTCTTTTTTTAATTTTATTTTTTTAATTTACATCCAAGTTAGTTAGCATATATTGCAACTGTGATTTCAGGAGTAGATTCCTTAGTGCCCCTTACCCATTTACCCCATCCCCCCTCCCACAACCCCTCCAGTTCTCCATATTTAAGAGTCTCTAATATTTTGTCCCCCTCCCTGTTTTTGTATTCTTTTTGCTTCCCTTCCCTTGTGTTCATCTGTTCTGAGTCTTAAAGTCCTCATATGAGTGAAGTCATATGATTTTTGTCTTTCTCTGACTGACTAATTTCACTTAGCATGATACCCTCTAGTTCCGTCATGTAGTTGCAAATGGTAAGATTTCATTCTTTTTCATTGCCGAGTAATACTCTATTGTATATATGCCACATCTTATTTATCTGTTCATCCATCGATGGACATTTGGGCTCTTTCCATACTTTGGCTATTGTTGATAGTGCTTCTATAAACATGAGGGGTGCATGTGCCCCTTTGAAACAGCACACCTGTATATTCCTTGGATAAATACCTAGTAGTGCATTTGCTAGGTCATAGCGTAGTTTTACTTTTAATTTTTTGAGGAACCTCCATACTGTTTTCCAGAGTGGTCGCACCAGCTTGCATTCCCACCAGCAGTGCAGAAGAGATCCTCTTTCTCTGCATCCTTGCCAACATCTGTTGCTGCCTGAGTTGTTAATGTTAGCCATACTGCCAGGTGTGAGGTGGTATCTCATTGTGGTTTTGATTTGTGTTTCCCTGGTGATGAGTGATGCTGAGCATTTTTTCATGTGTTGGTTGGCCATCTGGATATCTTTTTTGGAGAAGTGTCTATTGAATCCACATTATATTCTTAATCAAGATCATGCCAATGCATTATTGGAAGAACTAGGTTAAATAAAGATTACATATTATGTAGGAAGAGGCTAGTTACCCTTAGAAAATACCTGATTTTCCTAAGGCTCTGAAAACTAAACTACAAACATAAACATTTTCCAAAAGTTCTTTGTATCAATTTTATTTGTTTTCTCAGAAGATTTGGTGATCTGATTCACACTTATGGTTTGTTTGTTCATTCATTTAATCTATGCTTAGTTTTCTGCTTTACTAGTTTGAGTATTTCTTTTCCAACAAGTTTTCAGGGAAGAATTCTTAGAAATGCAGACTACAACCACTCTATGGCCCATCTTACCACCTGTCCAGATCTTTTCCTAAAGACATAATAGTAGGGAAAATAGGAGAATACTATGTATTTCTTCTGGAAGAGAGTGGATATTTATTATATAAAGACTTAGTAATATCCTTCCCTTAAGAGGCTGAGGGCATGGTCTCACTCTGTCTTTATTTTTTATTTTTTTAATGTTTATTTATTATTGAGAGACAGAGTGAGCATGGGAGGGGCAGAGAGAGGGGGAGATACAGAACCTGAAGCAGGCTGCAGGCTCTGAACTGTCAGCACAGAGCCCAACGTGGGGCTCGAACTCACGAACAGCGAGATCATGACCTGAGCTGAAGTTGGAGGGTTAACTGACTGAGCCACCAGGGCACCCACGTTTTTTTTTTTTTTTTAATTTTTTAAATGTTTTTATTTTATTTTCGAGAGACAGAGTGAAAGTGGGAAGGGGCAAAGAGAGAGGGAGACACAGAATCCGAAATAGGCTCCAGGCTCTGAGCTGTCAGCGTGGAGTCCAATGAGGGGCTCGAACTCACCAATGGTGAGATCACCTGAGCTGAAGATGGACACTTAACCGACTGAGCCACCCTGGTGCCCAGACTCTGTCTTAAACAAGGCTCAGGCTTGTCTGATGTAACTTTGGGGATTTAACATACCAGCCAGGGAGCCACATACCGCAAATCTGCAGGCACATGGCCCTGAAAAATAACTAAGGGTTTATACTATATATAAGACTCTGAATGTACTTTTTTTTAAGGACTCTTTTGATATATAGAGTGTCTTAGCAGTGATGGTCTCTGAGCCAGTGGTTGGTTATTCCTTTTTATTATTCTTTCGTCCCCATAAATGCATTGGTTCCATGGTTGTACCTCAGGCACAAATGAGAATATCTCAACATTTGTGGGTCAAATGACATTTTTGTTATTCTATTCTGCGATTGAATATTGGGATTAGTGTATTGTGTAATTTTATTGCTTTAAAGTTTTCTATTATGTTTTCATATTATTGAATAACTACTTTTCATTTAGTCCAATAATTAAATAAGATATTGGTTATATATACAGATAGAATCAGCAAGAGGCTTAAAATAACACATTTTAATAATCACATATGTAATGATCACATTTAATGATCACATTTGTAATGCCATTTAAATACTGTTGGGTGATTTTCAAGTGGCTGACTGACATTTTCCTTAACTGTATTTCCTTATATTTACTTTATTTTCTTAAAAATCAGTGGCTAAAAGCAAATGTAACAAAATGGACAGTGATAGTCCACTGAGTGTGATAAAAATATAAGAGTGGGACCTGGGTATATTTTTCAGGTACAGTCCTTTGGGACAATTATGTAAGCTTTATGTTCACACATGGCCCCTCCTAATTTCTCCAGGTTCCGAACCTGCTCTCCTCCTATTTGTTTTCCACATGAAATGTCTCCCACTTCCACCTTCCCACCACTGGGCTTTGTAAAATTTGTTTCCTCTGATTGGAACATCTTTTTCTATCTTCATTACCTTATAAACTCTTCCTTCTTTAGGGCTAGTAGCACAACGTTCAGAAAGCAATTGGCAGTCATTCCAACTGCTTCCAATCTGCCTGTGATGAGTCTTATTACACACCGCACTTGTCCTTCATAGCATTGTTGCCACTGCAGTTGCACATTTATTTATGTGATCCTTTGGTTAATGACTTTCTCCCTGCAAGAATGTAAGTGAAATGAAGATAGGAACGGTGTTTGTTTCCGTTTTCCTAGCATAGTTCCTGGAACAGAGTATTACATAGTTGTTGAATGCATGTTTAAATGAATAAATGGATGAATATAGGAGGTAAAGAAATTTATTATTAATACTAATTATTATTTGTTTTTAAGATACAGGATCTTGTCAGTCTGAAACCTTCACTTGTGTGAATATCTGTTTTGGAAGAAATAATGCAAATAACATAGATTCTACCAGGAAAAATTTGGTTCAAAGATGAAACATGAAGTTTAGTAGAAGGATTCTTTAAAGTCTAAATGGAGTGCATCTGGGTGGCTCAGTCAGTTGAGCATCTGTCTTCAGCTCAGGACATGATCTCGTGATTCATGAGTTTGAGCCCCACTTTGGGCTGTCTGCTGTCAACAGAGAGTTCACTTTGGATGTCTGTCCCCCTCTTCCTGCCCTGCCCCTGCTCACATGCTTTCTCTCTCCCTCTCTCTCTCTCTGTCTCTCTCTCTCTCTCCCCCTCCCTCTTTGAAAAACAAACATTAAAAAAAAGAAAGAAATTAAAAAAGCCATTTAAAAATCAATTCTAAATGGAGAGAGAGAAACAAAGGTTCAGTTTATTCTATCTGTATATAGATGGGGGTGTAACTTTATGTATACATACATTTATTTATACATGTAAACAGAATAATTTTAAAAACATTAAGTGTCTTCTACATATGTAGGTAATCTAGAACGTTATGGAAGATAAAAACGACTAATGTTTTTGAATAGTTCCTGCAGTAGGTACTTCACATAATTCATCACATTTATTTCCTATAATAGTTCTACTCTTACAAAATGACTCAGAAAGATTCAATATCTTTCCCAATGTGACACATCTCATGAGTGGCCCATTTGGGAATTGTTCTTCTTGGCAGTCTTATGAATGCACCTTGCAATCTTCCAGTTATGGGGGGCATAATTGATCAGGGTATGCAATTGACCAGGATTTCCATGTGCTATGCTCTAAAATCCATTGCCATGTTTGTACCCATGTCATGCTTCCCAAGGGCTGCTCCTAGCCTATGACAGAGAGCAGCGGAGATTCTAAAGTAAACCTGTTCCTAGGAAAGAGGGACCTCTTCATTGACCGGCTAGATTACTCCCCAGTGACCTTATTAAACCTTCTTTAGACTGTGCGGTCTAGGAAGCTTCTATCCAAACTTCCTTCCTTATCTTTACAGACTTGGTGTCTGACAGCAATCCCAGCCTTTCTTCCATTAAAATTCTTACATGTTTAATATTCTGTTGGTATCTGCTTCATGGAGGATCCAGGTAAAACCATCCTTCCAGCAAGAAGCTCTTGAGAAGGGAAAGAAATAACATAAGCACAGACATTTGGAAGAGGGCAGTGAGGTTTCAGCCAAGGCAGAGGTCATACTTTCCAGGGGTGGGACTTTAAGAAGGAGTTCAAATTTTGCATTTTCCTTTACAAATTGGCACCTGACTGAGTGGGAGAGGCAAGAGGAAACAGTATGGAAAAAGGAAGAGTCACAGCAAAACCTATATTTGCCAAATGGAGAATCAGGCCCTTTGAGTAGAACATAAATGTGTGTGGAAGGGAAGAAAAAAATTGTAAGAGAGAAACAGTGAAGCTCATATTGTATAAATTCAGGAGATGATGTATGGCAGGAATTAAGACCATGAGCCTCAGAATCAGAAAGATCTTGATTTGAGTTTACAATAATAGCTGTATGAAATTAGGAAAATTTAACCTTTGTTAGTCTCGTTTTCTCATACATAAAATGTGGTTAGTAATACCCACTTCATGGATTAAATGAAAAAATGTATTGCAAGAGAAAAAACAAGAAAGAAGTTGCTTCTGCAAATAAGCAAAAAATCATGGATATTAGGATTTGGGAGTTCAAGTGGGTATTTATTTCTCAGATAGACATTTTAAAAGGATATTACAGAAGGACCTCAAAAAACACAATATTTTCATTGTGCTACAAAACTAGTTTAGCTGGTTGTGTTTCAATTTAAAATGTGTTATCAGAATTGGCACCTTGCACAGTGCTAGAATGGGGGGTACTACAACTGTGTGCAAAATTTAATTCGAATCTTTTTGTGAAATGCTTGCATGAAATTTATCCTATAAACTGATGTGATGACTATGTAGTGAAAGAAAGTTAATTTTCCTAAACTCCAGCATTTATAGTTATTTCAGAATCTTTAGCAGATGCCAGCTATGGGAAAGTTCTCTTTTCTGACATTTATCATTCTGTAGTTTTTCAATGATAGGATTCTAAAATAGTGCATGCACTTCTGTGACAAGGTATTTACTTAATTTTGTAGGTATGTCTTTTTCTTTAAATTTATTTATTTTGAGCAGAGGGGGGGCCGGGGAGAGAAAGAAGGGGAAGAGAGAGAGGGAGAAAGAGTATCCCAAGCAAGCTCCATGCTGAGAGGAATGTGCTGTGGGGCTGGATCTCACGAACTGCGAGATCATGACCTGAGCCAAAACCAAGAGTTGGAGGCTTAACTGACTGAGCCACCCAGGAGCCCCAGATGTGTCTTTTTTATCTCTAAATTTTGATGGAAGCTTTTATCCTTTTATATTTTTGTTTTATTGATATTGCTTATTTAATAGGTACAATTATTCAATAGAATAATTCATGATTGTGTGTCTTGCATTCATGGAGAACAGAATTGCCAATTGAATGGAATACTATGACCGCTGATGCTTTCAACAAGATTTATAACAGGGAAGACAGTCGCCAAGAAACCAACTTGGGATCTTTTTTTTTTTTTTTTTTTTTTTTTTTTAATTTGACTTCTTGCACTTGGTGTAATGGACTTTAAGTCATTAATACTCTACTCAGTGTTTGAGGATATGGTATTGTCTTATATATGTGAACACTTCATACCATTGTTACATGGGGAATGTTTGGTCCTTAGTTTTTAGAGCATTTCTGTCTATTTACCACATCAGAACACCTTTTTTACTTTTTCTTTTATCTGGCCACAATGGCCTGAAAGTTTTTTTTTTTATTTATTTTTATTTTTATTTTTTAATATATGAAATTTACTCTCAAATTGGTTTCCATACAACACCCAGTGCTCATCCCAAAAGGTGCCCTCCTCAATACCCATCACCCACCCTGCCCTCCCTCCCATGCCCCATCAACCCTCAGTTTGTTCTCAGTTTTTAACAGTCTCTTATGCTTTGGCTCTCTCCCACTCTAACCTCTTTTTTTTTTTTTTCCTTCCCCTCCCCCATGGGTTTCTGTTACGTTTCTCAGGATCCACATAAGAGTGAAACCATATGGTATCTGTCTTTCTCTGTATGGCTTATTTCACTTAGCATCACACTCTCCAGTCCCATCCACGTTGCTACAAAAGGCCATATTTCATTCTTTCTCATTGCCACGTAGTATTCCATTGTGTATATAAAGCACAATTTCTTTATCCATTCATCAGTTGATGGACATTTAGGCTCTTTCCATAATTTGGCTATTGTTGAGAGTGCTGCTATAAACATTGGGGTACAAGTGCCCCTATGCATCAGTACTCCTGTATCCCTTGGATAAATTCCTAGCAGTGCTATTGCTGGGTCATAGGGTAGGTCTATTTTTAATTTTCTGAGGAACCTCCACACTGCTTTCCAGAGCGGCTGCACCAATTTGCATTCCCACCAACAGTGCAAGAGGGTTCCTATTTCTCCACATCCTCTCCAGCATCTATAGTCTCCTGATTTCTTCATTTTGGCCACTCTGACTGGCGTCAGGTGGTATCTGAGTGTGGTTTTGATTTGTATTTCCCTGATAAGGAGCGACGTTGAACATCTTTTCATGTGCCTGTTGGCCATCTGGATGTCTTCTTTAGAGAAGTGTCTATTCATGTTTTCTGCCCATTTCTTCACTGGGTTATTTGTTTTTCGGGTGTGGAGTTTGGTGAGCTCTTTATAGATTTTGGATACTAGCCCTTTGTCCGATATGTCATTTGCAAATATCTTTTCCCATTCCGTTGGTTGCCTTTTAGTTTTGTTGGTTGTTTCCTTTGCTGTGCAGAAGCTTTTTATCTTCATAAGGTCGCAGTAATTCACTTTTGCTTTTAATTCCCTTGCCTTTGGGGATGTGTCGAGTAAGAGATCGCTACGGCTGAGGTCAGAGAGGTCTTTTCCTGCTTTCTCCTCTAGGGTTTTGATGGTTTCCTGTCTCACATTCAGGTCCTTTATCCATTTTGAGTTTATTTTTGTGAATGGTGTGAGAAAGTGGTCTAGTTTCAACCTTCTGCATGTTGCTGTCCAGTTCTCCCAGTACCATTTGTTAAAGAGACTCTCTTTTTTCCATTGGATATTCTTTCCTGCTTTGTCAAAGATGAGTTGGCCATACGTTTGTGGGTCTATTTCTGGGGTTTCTATTCTATTCCATTGGTCTATGTGTCTGTTTTTGTGCCAATACCATGCTGTCTTGATGATGACAGCTTTGTGGTAGAGGCTAAAGTCTGGGATTGTGATGCCTCCTGCTTTGGTCTTCTTCTTCAAAATTACTTTGGCTATTCGGGGCCTTTTGTGGTTCCATATGAATTTTAGAATGGCTTGTTCTAGTTTCGAGAAGAATGCTGGTGCAATTTTGATTGGGATTGCATTGAATGTGTACAGAGCTTTGGGTAGTATTGACATTTTGACAATATTTATTCTTCCAATCCATGAGCAGGGAATGTCTTTCCATTTCTTTATATCTTCTTCAATTACCTGCATAAGCTTTCTATAGTTTTCAGCATACAGATCTTTTACATCTTTGGTTAGATTTATTCCTAGGTATTTTATGCTTCTTGGTGCAATTGTGAATGGGATCAGTTTCTTTATTTGTCTTTCTGTTGCTTCATTGTTAGTGTATAAGAATGCAACTGATTTCTGTACATTGATTTTGTATCCTGCAACTTTGCTGAATTCATGTATCCGTTCTAGCAGACTTTTGGTGGAGTCTATCGGATTTTCCATGTATAATATCATGTCATCTGCAAAAAGCGAAAGCTTGACTTCATCTTTGCCAATTTTGACGCCTTTGATTTCCTTTTGTTGTCTGATTGCTGATGCTAGAACTTCCAGCACTATGTTAAACAACAGCGGTGAGAGTGGGCATTCCTGTCGTGTTCCTGATCTCAGGGAAAAAGCTCTCAGTTTTTCCCCGTTGAGGATGATGTTAGCTGTGGGCTTTTCATAAATGGCTTTTATGATCTTTAAGTATGTTCCTTCTATCCCGACTTTCTCCAGGGTTTTTATTAAGAAAGGGTGCTGGATTTTGTCAAAGGCCTTTTCTGCATCGATTGACAGGATCATATGGTTCTTCTCTTTTTTTTTTTGTTAATGTGATGTATCACATTGATCAATTTGCAAATGTTGAACCAGCCCTGCATCCCAGGAATGAATCCCACTTGATCATGGTGAATAATTCTTTTTATATGCTGTTGAATTCGATTTGCTAGTATCTTATTGAGAATTTTTGCATCCATATTCATCAGAGATATTGGCCTGTAGTTCTCTTTTTTTACTGGGTCTCTGTCTGGTTTAGGAATCAAAGTAATACTGGTTTCATAGAATGAGTCTGGAAGTTTTCCTTCCGTTTCTATTTCTTGGAATAGGTTGAGAAGGATAGGTATTATCTCTGCTTTAAACGTCTGGTAGAACTCCCCTGGGAAGCCATCTGGTCCTGGACTCTTATTTGTTGGGAGATTTTTGATAATCGATTCAATTTCTTCGCTGGTTATGGGTCTGTTCAAGCTTTCTATTTCCTCCTGATTGAGTTTTGGAAGAGTGTGGGTGTTTAGGAATTTGTCCATTTCTTCCAGGTTGTCCAATTTGTTGGCATATAATTTTTCATAGTATTCCCTGATAATTGTTTGTATCTCTGAGGGATTGGTTGTAATAATTCCATTTTCATTCATGATTTTATCTATTTGGGTCATCTCCCTTTTCTTTTTGAGAAGCCTGGCTAGAGGTTTGTCAATTTTGTTTATTTTTTCAAAAAACCAACTCTTGGTTTCATTGATCTGCTCTACAGTTTTTTTAGATTCTATATTGTTTATTTCTGCTCTGATCTTTATGATTTCTCTTCTTCTGCTGGGTTTAGGCTGCCTTTGCTGTTCTGCTTCTATTTCCTTTAGGTGTGCTGTTAGATTTTGTATTTGGGATTTTTCTTGTTTCTTGAGATAGGCCTGGATTGCAATGTATTTTCCTCTCAGGACTGCCTTCGCTGCGTCCCAAAGCGTTTGGATTGTTGTATTTTCATTTTCGTTTGTTCCCATATATTTTTTAATTTCTTCTCTAATTGCCTGGTTGACCCACTCATTCGTTAGTAGGGTGTTCTTTAACCTCCATGCTTTTGGAGGTTTTCCAGACTTTTTCCTGTGGTTGATTTCAAGCTTCATAGCATTGTGGTCTGAAAGTATGCATGGTATAATTTCAATTCTTGTAAACTTATGAAGGGCTGTTTTGTGACCCAGTATATGATCTATCTTGGAGAATGTTCCATGTGCACTCAAGAAGAAAGTATATTCTGTTGCTTTGGGATGCAGAGTTCTAAATATATCTGTCAAGTCCATCTGATCCAATGTATCATTCAGGGCCCTTGTTTCTTTATTGACTGTGTGTCTAGATGATCTATCCATTTCTGTAAGTGGGGTGTTAAAGTCCCCTGCAATGACCACATTCTTATCAGTAAGGTTGCTTATGTTTATGAGTAATTGTTTTATATATCTGGGGGCTCCGGTATTTGGCGCATAGACATTTATAATTGTTAGCTCTTCCTGATGGATAGACCCTGTAATTATTATATAATGCCCTTCTTCATCTCTTGTTACAGCCTTTAATTTAAAGTCTAGTTTGTCTGATATAAGTATGGCTACTCCAGCTTTCTTTTGGCTTCCAGTAGCACGATAAATAGTTCTCCATCCCCTCACTCTCAATCTAAAGGTGTCCTCAGATCTAAAATGAGTCTCTTGTAGACAGCAAATAGATGGGTCTTGTTTTTTTATCCATTCTGATACCCTATGTCTTTTGGTTGGCGCATTTAATCCATTTACATTCAGTGTTATTATAGAAAGATACGGGTTTAGAGTCATTGTGATGTCTGTATGTTTTATGCTTGTTGTGATGTCTCTGGTACTTTGTCTCACAGGATCCCCCTTAGGATCTCTTGTAGGGCTGGTTTCGTGGTGACAAATTCCTTCAGTTTTTGTTTGTTTGGGAAGACCTTTATCTCTCCTTCTATTCTAAATGACAGACTTGCTGGATAAAGGATTCTCGGCTGCATATTTTTTCTGTTTAGCACACTGAAGATATCGTGCCAAGCCTTTCTGGCCTGCCAAGTTTCAAAGGAGAGATCAGTCACGAGTCTTATAGGTCTCCCTTTATATGTGAGGGCACGTTTATCCCTTGCTGCTTTCAGAATTTTCTCTTATCCTTGTATTTTGCCAGTTTCACTATGATATGTCGTGCAGAAGATCGGTTCAAGTTACGTCTGAAGGGAGTTCTCTGTGCCTCTTGGATTTCAATGCCTTTTTCCTTCCCCAGTTCAGGGAAGTTCTCAGCTATAATTTCTTCAAGTACCCCTTCAGCACCTTTCCCTCTCTCTTCCTCCTCTGGGATACCAATTATGCGTATATTATTTCTTTTTAGTGTATCACTTAGTTCTCTAATTTTCCCCTCATACTCCTGGATTTTTTTATCTCTCTTTCTTTCAGCTTCCTCTTTCTCCATAACTTTATCTTCTAGTTCACCTATTCTCTCCTCTGCCTCTTCAATCCGAGCCGTCGTGGTTTCCATTTTGTTTTGCATTTCGTTTAAAGCGTTTTTCAGCTCCTCGTGACTGTTCCTTAGTCCCTTGATCTCTGTGGCAAGAGATTCTCTGCTGTCCTGTATACTGTTTTCAAGCCCAGCGATTAATTTTATGACTGTTATTCTAAATTCGCTTTCTGTTATATTATTTAAATCCTTTTTGATCAGTTCATTAGCTGTTGTTATTTCCTGGAGATTCTTCTGAGGGGAATTCTTCCGTTTGGTCATTTTTGATAGTCCCTGGAGTGGTGAGGACCCGCAGGGCACTTCCCCCGTGCTGTGGTGTATAACTGGAGTTGGTGGGCGGGGCCGCAGTCCGACCTGATGTCTGCCCCCAGCCCACTGCTGGGGCCACAGTCAGACTGGTGTGTGCCTTCTCTTCCCCTCTCCTAGGGGTGGGATTCACTGTGAGGTGGCGTGTCCCGTCTGGGCTACTTGCACACTGCCGGGCTTGTGGTGCTGGGGATCTGGCGTATTAGCTGGGGTGGGTAGGCAAGGTGCATGGGGGCAGGAGGGGCAGGCTTAGCTTGCTTCTCCTTAGGTGATCCACTTCAGGAGGGGCCCTGTGGCAGCGGGAGGGAGTCAGATCCGCTGCCGGAGGCTTGGCTCCGCAGAAGCACAGAGTTGGGTGTTTGCGCGGAGGGAGCAAGTTCCCTGGCAGGAACTGGTTCTCTTTGGGATTTTGGCTGGGGGATGGGCGGGGGAGATGGCGCTGGCGAGCGCCTTTGTTCCCCGCCAAGCTGAGCTCTGCCGTCTGGGAGCTCAGCAGCTCTCCCTCCCTTTGTCCTCCAGCCTTCCCGCTTTCTGAGCAGAGCTGTTAACTTATGACCTCCCAGACGGTAAGTCGCGCTTGCTGTGGGAACACAGTCCATCCGGCCCCTCCGCTTTTGCCAGCCAGACTCGGGGGCTCTGCTTGGCCGGCGAGCCGCCCCTCCACCCCAGCTCCCTCCCGCCAGTCGGTGGAGCGCGCACCGCCTCGCCGCCCTTCCTACCCTCTTCCGTGGGCCTCTCGTCTGCGCTTGGCTCCGGAGACTCCGTTCTGCTAATCCTCTGGCGGTTTTCTGGGTTCTTTAGGCAGGTGTAGGTGGAATCTAAGTGATCAGCAGGATGCGTGGTGAGCCCAGCGTCCTCCTACGCCGCCATCTTCCGGAGCTCCTGGCCTGAAAGTTTTAATGCATCCACTATTGACCAACTTTTTTCTGGAAATAGTGTTGATATACATTAATTTTTTTTTTTGATGTTTATTTTTGAGAGAGTGTGTGTGTATGTGAGTTGGTGAGGGGCAGAGAGAGAGGGAGACCGAATCTGAAGACAGCTCTGCATTGTTGGCACAAAGCCTGATGGGGGCTCAAACCCACGAACTGTGAGATCATGACCTGAGCTGAAGTTCAACGCTCAACTGACTAAGCCACCCAGGTGCCCTGGTATGCATTTTGAAATAAATATGAGTGTTAGTAGTTAATATAGTTTTTATAAAATTGTATTTTATAAATACATCCAAGTCCAAACATCTTTTACAAGTCCAAACATCTGTTAGAGCAATTTTTAAAGTTTTAGCAGTTTTAGTTTTGAAATAAAGATGTTTCACATATAAGACGACCAGGAAATGGTGTCAGTTTAGTGCCTTTAGCTGGTGATCAAATACCTTCTTAGTTACCCCCCCCCCAAAAAAAAAGACAGTTCGTTTTTTTCTTGCTTTATATGCAAAGACCATATAATGAAACTATTAAAGGTAGATTGATTGATGGGAACGTAGAAAAACATGAAAATGTTTCACTCTAAAATGACTCAGGATTTTGAAACAAAAGCTCCTTAAGAGTAAATGTATTCTTATAGCATTCATGGTCTTCAAACCTCAGGAGACCCAGTGTGTTCCTCATGTAACTTAAACTAATTGAAACAACAGGAAGAAAATCCTCATCACGTTTTTGTTTATACATTTGTGAATTGCAGGCTAAACCTGGAAATAGGAAGTCTGTTTGACTCTCCTTGCTTGTCCTAAATTTAGAAAGAAAGTCATTCTTTATATTTTTTCCTTCTTATTTTGATAGATTTGTAGTATATACTGTCTACTAATGAATTTACTAAATGCCATAGATAAATACTCATTAAAGGCAACGTTTCAGACTTCTTGAGTCTATTTCTCTTTTATAGTATTTTTGTCTAATTACTTAATTCTTTCTTGGCTTATTTTAGAATCTAAAAGTAAGAAGTAGTTACATAATATATTTTGGGATAATGAAGAGGAATGAAAATAATTCATGACAAAGCTTCAAATTAGTGATTTACAAAATATCGTATTTTCATTATTTAAACAGATGTGATAATTATTTATCTTAGTTATCTTTACATCTTATAAATGGCTATACTGAAAGATTATTCAAAAGCCAAATGTCCAAATAGCTTTCTAGGTAGTTACATGACTGTAAAGAGAAAGGTGTGTCTTTATTTGCCTCCATTTGAGCCTGAGAAACACATAGCCCTGTCTGATAGATACATTAAATAGCAAGGTTGAAGACAGACTCCTAGTTTTGTATTTCTATTCCACAATATATCTCACTAGAGGAATCCAAATATTGTAGACCTGCCAGAATGTTTGGAAATTTCTCAATGTGGAGTGAACATTTGTGTATCTTTTTTTTACTAAGAAGATGAGTTTGTTTTCCCCTGAAGTCAAAGAAAAATCCAGTGATTTGAGTTTTCTATGTATTTTAGAGATTTTAAAATACAAAACACCAAATGAAAGATTGATGATTATTTCAAACTCCATATGATTTTTTGTCAGAAAAATAAAATACATTGTTGAGTAAATTCTTTGAATACAGCAACATAATAATTTAAATCAGAGAATGCAAATTATCTTATGATGTTTTCTTGGTGTTTCTTAAGACTTTTTTAGGGGAGACTTGGTGGCTCAGTCAGTTAAGGATCTGACTTCAGCTCAGGTCATGATCTTGCAGTTCATGGGTTCGTGCCCCGCGTAGGGCTCTGTGCTGACAGATCAGAGCCTGGAGCCTGTTTTAGATTCTGTGTCTCCCTCTCTCTCTCTCTGCCCTTCCCCTGCTTGCACTCTGTCTCTCTCTGTCTCAAAAAAATAAATAAACATTAAAAAAAATTAAAAATAAAAAGTTTTTTTATGGAGGATCAGCTTTGTTGGACACTTCCACTTTGGCTCTATGCTTTCTACCAATGAATTTTATAAAAGTACTTTGGCTGCTGAAACAAAACAAGAAAACTAAATAAAACTGTCAAAGCAAAAGTAAAACAAACAAAAACCATGTTTCTAAAGTGCATTTCCGACTGGTTTTATGTGAGAAGTTGGTTAGCAGCTTCTTGTCTTCAGTTCATTGTGCCTCAAATGTGTTTCCTGATCTGGTTTCCTTTGTCATTTTACATTGTAGATTTTTAGCTCAGTACAGGCATTTAGGTTGTTGCTGAGGGTGTTCTAAATAGAATCAGTTATGACTTAGTTGTTGAATTTAGGCAGAGGAACTTATGATCAAAGGGACCTACAAAGAGCAGCATAAACAAGTGTGCAGCAAAGGAAAAAAATTGAACTACATGTTTATATTAATGGCTTCTGATATATTTGCTACCTCTGGAGTGGGACTTTCACATCAGCATGTGGAGTAACAATAGGGACCAATCAATGAACAGAAGAGAGATGCTAAAATTAGATTGACAGAAATGCATGGCTAAATCTTAGATTGTTCACCCATATTGTGAATACTGAAAATTCTTCAGTTTTCCATTGAGGAATATGAAATTGGTTGCCAGCTCTTCGAATGATACTGAGTTTGACTGAATATTTAATAAATAGGAAAAGTTTGAGTTCAAGTGAATATATGATATATTTTGCCTTTGTTTTTCTCGTAGGACAAAGGAAATTGAATTATATTAGATTGTGTAGGATAATGTAGGCTATTGTAAATTCCCAGGTTTTGTAGTAAATTTGACATTACAATAAAATATTGTCCATTAATAGTGGTAACAAAACATCCGTTGGTAGATTTTACTGCATTATTGCACTTTTGCAAATCTGAACTGGAGAACAAGATAGTAATGACTAGCATCAGAAGTAGTTTGTTGCTAATTTCCTAATTTGCATAATGTATCTCTTACAAACTGGATTGTCAGTTTATAGGAGACACCAAATGTTCATATAATGAAGTTTAAAAAAAAATTCTCAGCTGAAACATGGCTTAGTTGCCTGGCCAACTGGGTGGCACACTGTTTGCTTGGGATATTGCTGTGGTAAATCCTAGGAAAAGTTTTTAAACCCCTTTAATTGGGATTATCAAATGTTAACCAGACAATAATGTGTTAGAATTGAATGTAGTGTTAAAAATATTAGTATAGTATTGTTTTTTTAAATCAATATTCTATGATTACTGATAATATAAGTTATAAAAAATACTAATATAGCAACATTTATTTGAGGCCTCTGAGTGGGTACTTGGCTCCTGCTACTTCTAAAATTTCTAAGACACCATGAATTATACTCAGCAGTTAAACTTGGCAAAAAGATTAATGTCAATACATGGTAACATTTTGTCTCTCTTGTGCTTATAGTAAGCTCTTTGAGGGTAGGAGCTATATCTAACTATTTGTTATCAATGAACAGAGATGATAGTATAGTCTGCCTAGTGGTTGCCTATGAATAGCAGTAGTTTTGGTAATCATAATCATTATCATAAATACTCAATATCTTCAATGTATTGAGCAGACTCAGACTTTAAGGAGTGTGTATTTTAAATATTAAAAAAAACCCTTCAAATTTAAAACAGCAAAATATTTGACATTATGCAATTCTTCCTGCTGAGTTAAAAGACTTTTCGGTAGCACCTTGGGTTGGTCTCCAACAGTGAGAGATTAGTGTGTGGCAGAAATGTGCATAGAATGAAAATTGAAGCTATTCTTTTCAAATGTAAATACACATTTTTACACCAAAAATATTGACTTCCAAAGATGTAGCAGATGCACATTGCATGTTCAGAGTATTTTACTTATTTTGTTCAATGATACTTGTATGTGTTCCCACTAATGACAGGATGAGGCTTAAATTTATACTTTAGCCTTGGTCAAAAGAGCTACCTAGCTCTCATAGAAAAGAGTAGAGGAGTCAAAAGGCCTTGGGTTCCCTGTTCCCTGTACCGTCTTCCTATGAAGCCAAAGTTACACCCCACGGAAAGGACATATGAAGTGTGAGAGTTACTGGAGTTTTAGTTTAATCCCTCCTTCTGTCTAATCTCTGTATAAGGCCCTGGATAATGCCTTGTTTCCCATTTGCAAATACTAGGACAATATGCCTGTAAGGGCTTCAACCTTGTTATTGATTTGGCATCAATCACTTGTTAACTTTTTGTGACTTTCTCAGCAGAAACAAAATAAAAGCAAACCTACCCTGTGGAGCTTTCAGAATAGAAGCTCAAACACATTTACTTAATATCCAAGTGCTAATACACATGTAGTTTTAAATAGAAATGTTTCAAAGGAAAATGTCAATGCTGCAGCTAATGCAAATATATATGGTCATGTTAATTTTTCACCCATAAGCTATTCCTTTTTTTTCTTACAGTAGGGTTTGAGCTAGGATAATTTTGATAAAACTGAAAGTTTATCATTTAAACGTTCTGCCATGGAAGTGCCAGAGAATTTATGACATTCTGTTGCTTCTAGCTAATATTACCATTCAGTGTGAGTTTTTGGTATACATGTACATATGAATTTTTTATGTTTTTTAAAGCCAAGTAAAATACATATTTCAAATATTTAGTCTCTATTTTATAGTTTGGTATTCAACCAATTGTCATTAAGCCAACATTTATTGTGTACGCACTCTGGTAGATGAGGGGACATTTCTTTTAAAGGTCAAAAATTGAAATAAAAAGCTTTAAAAAAACTAGATGTTGAGCAATTATGCTAATGTTTCAGGCACTCCTCTAGGCTCCAGGGGAATATAACGGTGAGGACCTAATTTCTGTCTTCAGAGATTTTGCAGTCAAGGGAAGGACATAAATACAAAACCAGATCATTGAAATATAACAGTTTCAGTGCTAAACTGAATATACTCTTGGTGTAGAGGGTAAAAAGACCTGGACCAACAGCCAGGAGTTCTATTAGCATAAGCCCTGCTGATAACTAGTTTTATGAGCATGTGAAGTCATTCAAACTCCGAGGACCTCATTTTCTCAATGTGTGAAATTAGTTGCATATGTTCTAGATGACTTTTACATTTATTTTAATTTTTTTTAAATTTTTTCTGGTGATATAGGCAATTAAAGTGTAGATAAGACAAGAATGTATACAACTAAAAATGAAATTGAAGCATTAAAAATCAGGAGTTTTAAGGGTAAAAGCAAAAAAAAAGTTATTTTTCCTGAAAAAAAATCTGTAATATTATATGTAATTTTTCTTAGAGTGTTCAACATAGGATATATTTTAATAATATGCCATCTCTACAAGAAAATACTGTTAATTTTTCCCTTAAGAATAAAATCTCTTTGATATCTAGTTATGTGTGTTAAAAAAATGTTAAAATCAATACTAAATGATATGATGACTGGAAGTGAAAAAGAAAATGTCTTGTGTGAATACATCTTCTGTGATTTTTTTCTAATATGTTTATAGATTTTATATAATTGCATGTGGCAATTATTTGATTACATAAATTTTTCTAGGAACATAATTAAGTATAATTATGAAAATAAGAAAATTATATGCATAGAGTGACTAATTAACAACAATTTATTTAAAGGAATTGAGAATATTCAACAAGAAAAAACACATTAATGAAACACTGTGGTTGTGAGAAAAGCACATTGTAAAAATTGCTATTCAGGACTGAGTCTCTGATTAGTTACTGACAAGATGCTAGAACCTGTATATTTATGCCTTTTTTTTTACATGATGAAAGAAATGTCTACTCCTGAGCATACTTCTGTTACATATCTTGCATAAAATATGGCCAAAAATTTTCCTGGAATAATACAGAAATGTATTAAAACTATACACACAAATAACTATTCATATTGAACCATAGCATTCTTACATGTTAAAATCGAAGTAACATTAGCAATCATCTATTTTGGTACTTGTGTTTTATAAATAGGAATATTTTAACACATTAATGATGTTTTTATATCATACCAACAGTGGTATAGTTGGGACTCTCAATCCTAGTCTTTTCCCACTATTTTATAGTTCCTCCCTAAAATATGCCATCCTAACCTCTGGGAAGAAAAAAAATAGAAAAATTCCATTACAATAGAACTATAAAATATGTAAATTTGAGAAATTCCATATATTAATATGACAATATTTTTATATTAGCATTTATCATATTGTACTTTCAGATATATAAAAAGGGCATGTATGTGTGTGTATCTTAAGATATCTTCAGTTGTTTTATTTATCTGTATCTATATAAACTATATAAAAATTACTTCCATATTACACCAAAAACTATAAGATACCTAGGAGTAAGCCTAACCAAAGAGGTAAAAGACCTGTACCCTGAAAACTATAAAACACTGATGAAAGAAATTAAAGAGCATACAAAGAAATTGAAAGACATTCCATGCTCATGGAGCTGAAGAACAAATATTATTAAAATGTCTACACTACCAAAGCAATCTGGACATTTAATGCAATACTTATCAAAATACCAATAATATTTTTCACAGAGTTAGAACAAACCTAAAAATTGTATGGAACCACCGAAGACCCCAAATAGACACAGCAACCTTGAAAAAGAAGAGAAAAGCTGGAGGCATCACAATTTCTGACTTTAAGTTAAATTAGAAAGATGTAGTGATCAAACAGTATGGTAGTGGTACAAAAATAGACATACAGATAATAGAACAGAGTAGAAAAGCCAGAAATGAACCCACAACTATGTGGCCAATTATTCTTCACCAAAGTGGGAAAGAATATCCAATGGAAAAAAAGACAGTGTCTTCAACAAACAGTGCTGGGAAAACTGGACAGCAATATGCAAAGGAATGAAACTGGACCACTTTCTTATGCCATATGCAAAAATAAATTCAAAATGGATAAAAGATCTAAAAGTGAGATAAGAAACCATCAAAATCCTAGAAGAGAACACAGGCAGGAACCTCTTTGACCTCATCTATAGCAACATCTTACTAGATAGGTCTCCTGAGGCAAGGGAAACCAAAGCAAAAAATGAACTACTGGGACCTCATCGATACAAAGTTTCTGCACAGTGAAGGAAACAGTCAACAAAACTAAAGGAACCTTTGGAATTGGAAAACATGTTTGAAAATGACATATTGGATAAAGGGCTAATATCCAAAATTTATAAAGAACTTACAAAACTCAACACCCAAAAAACCAAATAATCCAGTTTAAAAATGGGAGAAGATATGAATAGACATTTTTTCCAAAGAAGACTTACAGATGGCCAACAGACACATGAAAAGATGCTTCAACATCACTCATCATCAGGGAAATACAAATCAAAACTACAGTGAACTACCACTTCACACCTGTCAGAATGGCTAAAATCAACAACACAAGAAACAACAAGTGTTGGTGAGGATGTAGAGAATGGGGAACCCTCCTGTACTCTTGGTGGAAATGCAAGCTGGTGCACTGTGGAAAACAGTATGGAGATTCCTCAAGAAGTTAAAAATAGAACTACCCATGACCCAGCAATTGCACTACTAGGTATTTACCCAAAGAATACAAAAGTACTCATTCAAAGGATTACATGCACCCAAATATTTATAGCAGCATTATCTACAGTGACCAAACTATTGAAACAGCTCAAATGTCCATCAACTGATGAATGGGTAAAGAAGATGCGCGCACACACACACACACACACACACACACACACAGAATATTATTTCGCCTTAAAAAAAAGAATGACATCATCCATTTGCAACAACATGGATGGAGCTAGAGAGTGTATTATGCTAAGCTAAATAAGTCACAGAAAGACAAATCCCATATGATTTCATTCAAATGTGGAATTTAGGAAACAAAACAAATGAGAATAGGAGAAAAAAAGAGAGATGGGGGCAAACCATCTTTGAGAAGCCAGAAATAGACTCTTAACTATAGAGAATAAACTGATGGTTAGCAGAAGGGAGATGTGTGGGAGGATGGGTTAAA
This sequence comes from Neofelis nebulosa, assembly GCF_028018385.1. NCBI lineage: Eukaryota > Metazoa > Chordata > Mammalia > Carnivora > Felidae > Neofelis > Neofelis nebulosa. The sequence goes on along the minus strand of NC_080794.1, from coordinate 32,701,693 downwards.
TAGGTGATGGAAATTAAGAAGTGCACTTGTTGTGATGAGCCCTGGGTAATGTATAGAATTGTTGAATCACTATATTGTACACCTGAAACTAATATTATACTTTATGTTAACTAACTGGAATTTAAATAAAACCTAAAAAAACAATGCATAAATAAAAATTATATTAAATAGAATTTTTTACTTTTTTTAAATTAAAAAAAAACATTTGAAAGAAAGGGAGAGAGCACACAAGGAGGAAAGAGGGGCAGAAGAAGAGAATATTAAGCAGGCTTCATACTCAGCGCGGAGCCTGAAATGGGGCTTGATCCCATGACCCTGGGATCATGACCTGAGCATAAATCAAGAGTTGGATGCTCAATTGACTGAGCCACCCTGGCGCCCCTTAAACAGTACATTTAAACAGAGTTTGGGTGTAGTAACTCCTATTGCAGTGTTTACAACTTTGCTAAATAGAAACATTTTACAGATAATGCAGCCAAAATAAATTATTTTAGACCAAGACAAAAGATAGGTGTGACTTGCCTCGAGTCAAATCATAAGTCAATGTTAGCCTAGAAAATGTAATTATCAGAGTAATTTCTTCAGTTTATATTAGTATGAGATACATGCCTATTAAACCCTTATAATCTGAAAATAAGGACCGCATACATATTTATTACATACTTGAATAACTTAATAAGTCTCATAAAATGAGTGAAATGTCTGATGAAGTAATAGCATTTGGTACGAATTACCACAAAATAAATAGGAAGTCCATCATCAACCTATTATCTTAATTACCTATAATTCCTTCATTTTACTGAATTCTGTAGTAGACTGGCTGTGTTAGGCACTCTATGAATTTTGATATGCTTCCTACCAGCCATGTGAGAGGGCCCCCATTTCTGATGAAATTGTTAATGTCCAGATCAGCATACTAGGAGGTTTCATTTAGCCTTCTAGCTTTGAATGTTGTCTATATACTGATTACAGCTGTATTAGACTCCCCATCCCTAACTTTCTCTCTTAACTTGGGAGTAATGTGTCTAATGGACTATTCAACCTTTTCACTGGCTTCTCCAATATATTTTTCAAAATACGTGGCTCTAACACTGAACTCTCAATTTCCTCTACAAACCTTCTATTCTTAACTCTTTCCCATCTCAGAAAATGGAAAATATTCTACCAGTTCTGGCCTGTAAACAAAAACACTGGAAACACTGATTATATACATATACATATATATATATATATATATATATATATATATATATATATTGATTATATATATATATATATTGATTATATATATATATCAGCTACAAATATATATACATATATATATCATACATATATACATACATATATATGTATATACATACATATATACATACATATATATATATCAGCTACATATATATGTATATATGTATATATGTATATATATATATATATGTAGCTGATTCTACCTTTGCCCCACCATAGACAGACTATGCTATATCAAGAATGTTCCTTTTAAAAAGTAAGTAGATCATATTACTCCTAAACTCCTATAATCGGTAGAATTCTCCAGGGAAATTGAACAGATTTATAGATATTATGGAGGCTAAATCTCAAAATCTTCAGCATGAGTCAGCAAGCTGGAGATCCAGGGGACCCAATGGTTTAGTTGCAGTCTGAATCTGAGGGTCTGAAAACCAGGGGAACCAATGATATAGTTCCAGGCAGGCAGGTTTGCAACCAAGGAACAGCCAATGTTTCAGTTCAAGTTCAAGGGTAGGAACAAGCTGATGTCTCTGTTTGGAGGCAGCCAGGCAGGAGGAATTCTTCCTTACTTGCTTGAGGGTCAACCTTTTTGTTCTACTGAGGCTGTCAATGGATTGGATGAGACTCATCCATATTAGGGATGGCAATCTGCTTTACTCAGTCTACCAATTTAAATGTTAATTTCATCCAAAAACATTCTCACAGAAACACCCAGAATAATATGTGCCCAAATATCTGGTTATCCCATATCCCAGTCAAATTGACACATAAAATTAACTATCACAAATCCAAGTCTCTCTAATCCTATTCTTATTACTCTCCTCCATATCCCTTCTGTTGTGGCCACTCTGGCCTCCTCGTTTTCCTCTAGCATACTCTAGTCTCCAGGCTTTCTGCTAGCTTGTATATATTTTTCTGAGATGGTCTTCCCTTGAAAGTAGCTTGGCTCACCTCCTCACTACTTTTACATCTCTGTTCCATGTCTCTTCCTCAAACATGCCTTCCTTGTCTATCTTTCCTAGAGTATTATTTCCTGCCAATTCAGTTTCTCCTTTAATGTGTGTTATTTTTCTTTATAGCACATATCTGACTTACTTTCTATTTAATTATTGTTCTCTAGAACACAATTTCCTTTAGCAAAGACTTTGCCTTTGTTCATTGTGGTATCCTAAATGCTCTAAACAGCGCTTAGAACAAAAATTTGTTGCATGAGTGACCTTCCTTACAGACTAATAAGGGAAATGATTTGCATATAATAGTTTAAGAAGATATGACTGCAGTGAATTCCCTGAGACCACACTTACAGAATATTCTTGGCTTCCTCCAAAAGAGGGGAAAAGGCTGTTAAGTGAACCAAACCAGAGAGAATTAGAATTTTATCATTGTTTTATTCTCTTGACTATAAGGTGGGCCTCTTAGCCAGCCTGGATTGTTAATGTAAAAGCAACAGACAGGGCTTACAATGTGGTTACTTATTGTGGGATACATGAGTTTGAATATTTACAGAAGATTTATTTGAGAGGAAACCTAGATAGATGCAATTCTAGATTGTGCCTATAAAAATTTCATACTCTCAGGGTAAACAAATAATTTATATAACCACAAGGGGAAAGGATTAGAGACAGTTTAATAGTTGTGATTGTCTTATGTATAGTAAATACTGTAATGGCATAGATACTATAAAAAGGTGATGGCCGCTTGTACAGAGGAACAGAGAAACAATGCTTAGAAAACACATGCCCCCGAATAGGCATCTGTCAAAACAGGAGCCATTAGGGAGCCTGTTGGTAGCATTTTAATACCTCCATTACTTCTGCTGACTACAGAATTTGCCATCTGTTATATTTTTGTTATATTTTTGAATGAGGTTGGTCCTTAGAAGTACTAACAGTTCACTAAGATATAAGGAGAGAGCTCCAAAATTCAAGCCTTCGTGTTGGAGATGGGCTTTGATGCTTCAGTAAGTTTTTCAGTATTTAAACAAGAAGAAAGTAGGTTTTTCCTTCACTATTGGATTTCAGGAGAAGAATTTCCTGCCTTTGCTGATATATTGTCCCAGATTATCTCTAAAGTCCCTTTAAATTCTAAGAAGCCAGAGGTCCCTGGTGATTCCCTTGTACTCATTCCTCAGTCTGCTTTTCTTTCAGCATACTTCAGTATCCCCTTATTCATGCTTGAATATGAACAAAAATATTTTTTCTTTTAGGATTATTAGCAAATTTAACAGCATACCTATAACACATCAATAGCTCCACAAAATAACATGGTAGGACTAATGAAATGAAATACAATAAAAAATTAAATATTTCTATGTATAGGTTCTAGATAAAATACAGTCTGGAAGGCAGTTTTTTAAAAAAGTGGTTGACAACATTATTTTGATATTATTGGTAATAAATCTAAAGATATGTATTAGCAATCTTGAATATACCTTTGGATGTTTTGGCTTGTGATCTTAGTTTTTAGATGTAGCTGATTATTCATTATAATTCCACTTATGGATATGATGGAAACATGAACTTTAAATAGATTAGGTAGTTTTTGCAAAAGCAAACAAGGATTAAAAAGTAAATATTTTAAAGATTGCTATGTAGTACCTATCTTTTACTGCTTCTCACTTTCATCTAGTGGGAAATGAGAATATCAACTCAATCATGGTATTCATTCAGCAAACATTTGTCTGGCCTTTACTTTGTAAAGTTCTGTGTTAGGTACTAGACAGGTCTTTGTAAAGTCAGAATATGCCAGAGAAACAGAGAAAGACAATCTGGAAAACTGACATCCACTAATGTAGTAGAGTGGGAATAATTCAAATTATTATAATAAAACATATTTTGCTGAACTTCTCATATTTTATACATTAATTGTAACAACTTACTTCTAAAGCAATACTAGTTCTCAAGCTAGCCATGCTTTAGAAATCTTGGGAAGCTTTTTTTTTTTTTATTTTTTTTTAACGTTTTTATTCATTTTTGAGACAGAGAGAGACAGAGCATGAATTGGGGAGGGTCAGAGAGAGGGAGACACAGAATCTGAAACAGGCTCCGGGCTCCGAGCTGTCAGCACAGGGGCCCGATGTGGGGCTCGAACTCACGGACCGCGAGATCGTGACCTGAGCCGAAGTCGGCGCTCAACCGACTGAGCCACCCTGGCACCCCTAGAAATCTTGGGAAGCTTTTAAAAAATACCATGCCTTCACAATTGTGGACTCCAAGCTATATTACAGCAATGTAATAACCAAGACAGTTTGATACTGGCACAAAAATAGACACATAGATCAATGTAACAGAATAGAAAACCCAGAAATGAACTCACTACTATATGGCCAACTAATCTTCAACAAAGTGGGAAAGAATATCCAATGGAGAAAAGACAGTCTCTTCAACAAATGGTGTTGAAAGACTGGACAGCAACATGCAGAAGAATGAAACTGGATCACTTTCTTACACCATACACAAAAATAAATTCAAAATGGATGAAAGACCTAAATGTCAGATAGGAAACCATCAAAATCCTACAGGAAAAAACAGGCAGCAACCTCTTTGTCATTGGCCATAGCAACTTCTTAGTAGACACATCTTCAGAGGCAAGAGAAACAAAAGCAAAAATGAACTACATGTTGGTACTTAATCAGGCTAAAAATCTTCTGCACAGTGAAGGAAACAACAAAACTAAAAGGCAACTGATGAAATGGGAGAAGATATTTGCAAATGACATATAGGATAAAGGGTTAGTATCCAAAATATGTGAAGAACTTCTAGGGGCATCTGGGTGGCTCAGTCAATTGAGCGTCTGACTCTTGCTTTTGGCTCAAGTCACAATCTCATGGTTTGTGAGATCAAGTCCCACATGGGGCTCTGTGCTGATAGCACAGAACCTGCTTGCGATTCTCTCTCTGCCCCTTCCCTGCTCATGCTGTCTCTCTCTCATACAAATAAGTAACAGTTTTTTAAAAAGAACTTGTAAAATTCAACACTCAAAAACCAAATAATCCAGTTAAGAAATGGGCAGAAGCTATGAATAGACATTTTCGCAAAAAAGACATCCAGATGGCTAACAGATACATGAAAAGATGCTCAACATCACTCAACATCTAAATGATGATAAGATACCACCTCACATCTGCTGGAATGGCTAAAACTGACAACACAGGAAACAAAAGATGTTGGAAAGGTTGTGGAGAAAGGGGAACACTTTTACATTGTTGGTGGGAATGCAAACTGGTGCAGCCACTCTGGAGAACAGCATGGAAGTTTCTGAAAAAGTTAAAAATATGACCCAGTGATTGCACTACTAGGTATTCATCCAAAGGATTAAAAAGTACAGATTCAAAGGGGGTAAATGAACCCTGATTTTTATAGCAGCATTATCAACAATAGCCAAACTATGTAGAGAGACCAAATGTACATCAACTCATGAATGGATAAAGAAGATGTGGTGTGTATATACATACATATATAATGGAATATTACTCAGCCATCCAAAAGAATGAAATCTTGCCATTTGCAATGATGTGGATGGAGCTAGAGTGTATTATGCTAAGTGAAATAAGTCAGAAAAAGATAAATAACACATGGTTTCATTCATATATGGGATTTAAGAAACAAAACAGATGAACATAGGGGAAAGAATAAAAGAGAAGGAGGCAAATACAAGAGACTCTTCACTATAGAAAACAAACTGAGGGTTATTGGAGAAGAGATAGGTGATAGGTGGGGGGTGCTAAATGGGTGATGGATATTAAGGAGGGCTCTCATTGCGATGAGCACTGGGTATTATATATGTGATGAATCACTAAATTCTATTCCTGAAACTAATATTACACTACATGTTAACTAATTAGAATTTAAATAAAAACTTGAAACATTAGAACAAAAATACCATGCCCATGCTGTCTGATTTAAATGGTCTGGGGTGTGGGTCTGTTACTAGTGATTTACCAAGGACCAGTAGCTCCCTGTCTTATTTTCCAAATAGTTCCTCATTCCAGATACTGATGACCTTGTGATATTTTTCCCGTAGTTGTTACAATAGATTCTTAACGAACTATGTACAATTCTTTGCCTGTTATTCAGTGTAATATTGACACAATAATAGCTACATTTTATACAGCATCTGTAATGTGCCAGACATTGTGTTAGAAAATGTACATATATATTTATCATCTTTACAATGACCCTGCAAGTTAGGTAAACATTTTTCAGACTTTCTGTGAATACTTAGGTTAAGTAAATTGTCAGCTAGGGCCAGGATTCTAACCGACCCAGACCCATCTGAATTCAATGCTTCTTTCTAGACTATACTGCCTTCATATTCTGACCTCAGGCTGTGTCTCTAGACTTCACCGTGACTTTCTCCACTTTAAATTTCCTACACTATGGGCAAAGAAACATTTTCCTCTTTACCCATAATTATCCACCACATTCTCACCTGTGACTTGCTCCACTTTACATTTCCTACGCCATGGGCAAGCAAACACTTTCCTCTTTACCCATACTTATCCACTACATTTTCAACTGTCATTTACACAACTTGTTGGTTTGTGGAATGACCTTGCCAGTCAATTTATTTTACCCTTCCTAACCATCCTTAAGACACAGCTCAAATGCAGCCTCATCAATAAATCCCTCCTGGATCTTCCCAGCTGGAAGTAATCTCTTCTCTTTCTGACCTTCCAAAGTGTCTAATCTGTACCTCTTTCAGGTGCAATCATCATTTTCTACCTTAGGATTATTTGTGCATATGATGAACACTCTTAACCTGTTTATGAGATCTTTGAGATCACAGCTATGTCTGATTCATCTTTTTATTCTATATAACATTGTAGATGCTGAAAAAAAATTTGCTTGGGGAATACACAACAAATGAAGAGAGAATAAGCAATTTGATTAAGGTCACCTACAAATTGATACTTGGGGCAGGAAAAGAACTCAGTTACACATACAGTATCAGATATAGTGCAAAATATCCTTATTTTTGAAAACATCTCCATTTTGTATAAGATGATTTGATTCCAAAATGTGTCAACTTTTAAAAGAGATTTTATGGATTTTTTTTATTTTATATTCAAACCAAGAAAGTAAGTGACCAATAAATAAGAAATAAGGTCTTTTTCTGTTCCTAGTCATTTGCTTAAGCAATTGGAAAGAGAATAGGAAACTGCATATATGTGTGATGGTGTGGGATGATAGTATAATTGCAAATGGTTTCACAGTAGCAGCCTTTTATTTAGAACATCTCCTTTTCACATTTATGCAGAAGAATTTCACATTCAATGCATTTAAAATGCATTTAGCACATATACAACTTGTACTCATTAAGAGAACATTAATGCATGTAGCATACTTATCAGAAATTATGTACCTTTTTTCAATATCTAGAAGAAACAATGCTCAGATAGCCTCAAATAGCAAAGTAGAGGGGAAAAAATGAAAACAAAATTATTGCTTAGGATGTCCTTGGTAATTCTAAAGAATTTTCTGCCTTAATATTTATTTAGAAAATTATTCTGATTCCCATGGTGGGTGATTTCATTTTATTTGCTTTAGATAGCATCACTTTGTACCTGTCATGGACAATACAAGCCAGGGATTTATTTGACCAGTGACTTGTTACTTAAGCTACAGCTCACAACTGGTTTGTGATATCTTTTATATTGGTTTGTAGTAAAATAAAAATATTAAATGTAAAGTAATTGGCCTTAAATTAATGTCATTGAAATTATGAGTTATAAGTTGAAAACGTGCTTAGGAGTTCTGGCAATATGTATAACTGGAACATAGAATGTTACCATCTAATTACAATTACAAAAAAGTTGTTTGAAATTTACAACCTATTTTATAAACCTTAATTATTTTGTTTTTCTTTCTCAAGTATCAGATATAGGCAAATTTTTTTTGTAAAGAGCCAAAAAACAAAATATTTTAGGCTTTATAAGCCAGACACCCTCTGCTGCAAGTATCCCCTAGCACAAAAGTAGCCAGAGATAATACATAAATGATTGAGCATGGCTGAGCTCCAATAAAACTTTGCTTATGGATACTGAAATTTGCACTGCAGGAAATGTCACATCATGAAATATTATTTTTCTTTTGATTATTTTTTCTTCTTGAAAAATATAAAGACAATCCTTAGCTCGTGGGACATTAAAAAATAAGTAGTGGGCCAGATTTGACTCTTGGACCATAGTTGGCCTACCTCTACCTTAATTCTAACTATAAGCCAAAAAACATACTTTATTGTCCTAAGACAATTTTGATTAGTGGTGAATTTTTGAAAACATTACAAGGGATGATGAGATGAATTAACAGAAATATTATTTCTATGCAAAGTCTCAAAAACCCAGTGTGAGATTAAAAATTATCATAAAAACAAATTTTATCAACAGCAGGAGTATCTGTTATGGAGAAAAAAGAAAGATTTACATTTAAACTACCAAGTGCACTTATATTTTACAATACTATTACAAGTGTTGGTAAATATAAATTATTGATTTTACTATTGACTGTCCACATTAGAAAATATAATACAGTGTATTCTGAAAAATTAATACATTTTAACATTCTTCATCCCCCTGGTGTTTAATTTACACCACTTCACTCTAAGAGGTGATAGCATCAAAGTATAGTATCACTTTACGGAGATTTATGTTTATCTTTCTTCTGAAAATGTTTAACTCTTCATTCCTGTTGACTTTAAAAAAAATCTTTTCAACTTTATTCAAGTATAACTGACAAATTGTAAGATATTTAAAGTGTACATTGTGATGATTTGAGGTACATATATATTATGAAAGGATTCCTCCCATCAAACTAATATATCCATCATCTCATACCTCTCTTTTTCTCCTCCTCTCTGTCCTCCTCTCCATTCTCTTTTTCCTTCATTTTTTTTCTTCCACTGCTCCTCCTTTTTCTTTTTCATAAGGACATTTCAATTCTACTCTCTTGGAAAATTTCAGTTATACAATGCAGCATAGTGTTATCTATAGTCACCATGTTCTATATTAGCTGTTCAGACCTTATTCATTTGATAGCTGAAATTTTGTACCCTTTGACCAACTTCTCCTATACCTCCACCCCTCACCCTTGGCAATCACTTTTCTACTTTTTGTTTCCATGAGTGTGACTTTTTTTTCCTTTTACATTTCACATATAAGTGCTACCATGCAGTATTTGTCTTTCTCTGCCTAGTTTATTTCATTTAGCATAATGTTAATTGTAAACAATGCTGCAGTGAACATGGGAGTGCAGATATCTCTGTGAGATTCTAATTTCAATTCCTTTGTATATATACCCTAAAGTGGAATAATTGGATCATATGGAAGTTCTATTTTTTTTTTATTTAAAAAAATGTTTATTTATTTTTGACAGAGAGAGACAGAGTGCGACCAGGGGAGGGGCAGAGAGACAGAGAGGGAGACACAGAATCTGAAGCAGGCTCCAGGCTCTGAGCTGTCAGCACAGAGCCCGACGCGGGGCATGAACCCACACGTGAGATCCTGACCTGAGCTGAAGTTGGATGCTAACTGACTGAGCCAGCCAGGCACTCATTGGAGTTCTATTTTTAATTTTTTGAGGAACCTCCATACTGTTCTCCTTAATGACTATACCAATTTACATTCCCACCAACAGTGTACAAGGGTTCCCTTTTCTCCATGCCCTGGCCAACATTTATGTCTTGTCCTCTTGATGATAGTCATTCTGACAGGTGTGAAGCAATATCTCATTGTGGTTGTGATTTGCATCTCCCTGATGATTAGTGATGTCTGGCACCTTTTAATGTACCTATCTGCTATTTGTATGTCTTTGGAAAACTGTCTATTCAGGTCTTCTGCCCATTTTTTAATTTTTTAAAATAATTTATCTTTTTAAATTCATTAGTTAACATGCTGTGTAGTATTTGTTTTAGGAGCAGAACCCAGTGATTCATCACTTACATAAAACACCCAGTGGTCATTCCAACCAAGTGCCCTCCTTAATACCTATCACCCATTTAACCCATCCCCCCACTCCACCCCTTCCAGCAACCCTCAGTTTCTTCTCTGTTTTAAGAGTCTCTGATGGTTTGCCCCCCTCTCTGTTTTTATCTTATTTTTCCTTTCCTTCCTCTGTGTTCATCTGTTTTGTATCTTAAATTCGACATGTGAATGAAATCATATGATATCTCTCTTTCTCTGACTTATTTTGCTTAGCGGAGTAGACTCTAGTTCTATCCGCATTGTTGCAAATGAAACGATTTCGTTCTTTTTGATCGGCGAGTAACATTCCATTGTATGTAAATAGCACATCTTCTTTATCCACTCATCAGTTGATGGATATTTGGGCTCTTTCCAAAAGCTGGCTGTTGTTTAAAGCACTGCTATAAACATTGGGGTGCATGCTCCCCTTTGAATCAGTATTTTTGGATCTTTTGGTTAAATACCTAGTAATGCAATTGCTGGGTTGTAGGGTAGTTAATTTTTTTGTTTGAAAACTTACTGTTTTCCAGAGTAGCTGCATTGGTTTGCATTCCCACCAACAGTGCAAAGTGTTCCCTTTTCTCCACATCCTTGGCAACATCTGTTGTTTTCTGAGTTGTTAATTTAAGCCATTCTGACAGGTGTGAGGTGATATCTCGTTGTGGTTTTGATTTGCATTTCTTTGATGATGAGTGATGTTAAGCATCTTTTCATGTGTCTGTTAGCCATCTGGATGTCTTCTTTGGAAGTGTCTATTCAAGTTGTCTGCCCATTCCTTAAATGGATTATTTGTTTTTTTAGGTGTTGAGTTTTAGAAGTTCTTTATAGATTTTAGATACAACCCTTTATCTGATATGTTATTTGCAAATATTTTCTCCCATTCTGTTAGTTGCCTTTTAGTTTTGTTGGTTATTTCCTTCACTGTGTAGCTTTTTATCTTGATGAGGTCCCAGTAGTTCATTTTTGCTTTTGTTTCCATTGCCTACTGAAACATGTCTAGTAAGAAGTTGCTGCAGCTGAGGTCAAAGAGATTGCTGCCTATTTTCTTCTGTAGGATTTTGATTTTTACCTGTCTCACATTTAGGCCTTTCATCCATTTTGAATTTATTTTTGTGTATGGTGTAAGAAAGTCATCCAGTTTCATTCTTTTGCATGTTGCTGTCCTGTTTTCCCAGCACCATTTGCTGAAGGGACTTTTTTCCTGCTTTGTAGAAGATTAGCTGGCCATACATTTGTGGCCATGTTTTAAATCAGATTTTTTTTTTGCTATTGAGTTGTGTGAAATCTTTTTATTTTTGATTATTAACCCCTTATAAGCTGTATGATATGCAAATATTTTCTCCCAGTACGTAGGTTGTCTTTTTATTTTGTTGGTGGTTTTCTTTGCAGAATTTTTTTGCAGAATCTTCTTAGTTTGCTGTAATACCACTTGTTTATTTTTGCACTTTGTCAAATCAGAAAACTTTTGCAAAGATCACTGTTGAGGGTCTCTCCCCATATGTTTTCTTCTAGGAATATTATGGTTGCAGGCCTTAAATTTCAGTCTTTAATACATTTGGAGTTGCTCATTCCCTTTTGAAGGATCAAGTCATTTACTCTCCATTCTTGTATATTCTCAAACACAGTTATATTGTTTTCTTTTGTATTTGTACCCACCTTCCAAAACTCTAAGACCCTAGGATTCACTTAATAACACATATTTTTATAATCAAAGATGGTACCATACTGAAAAGTATGAGGGGAGTCAGAGAAAGGTCTTTCCATCAGGTGGTATAGGTGCAAGTTGATATTCAGCTTAGCCCTTGGGTTTCAGTAATAACGTATGACACAATAACAGAAGATCCATAAAATAATATTTGGTCAAAGCAGTATAGTTTTTACATGACCATTTGAACTTAGTTTCCTTGTCATGAATGATGTTGACCTAGCCAGTTCAAAATGTAAATAAGTATGTTTTCAAAAAATATATGTGACTTTCATCTTTACACTTAATCTATTTCTGAGTTCCACCTCAACTTGGACCGTCATCTTCATTTCTTACCCAATATTTGAGCCATGCCACGTCTCATTGTCTTTGATTCAGATTTCAGTTGCCTAGTTGTCGAACATAGGGTGATGGTCAAATATGGAGTCAGACTCAAGCAGGCAGTGAAAATATCTATTGTGTACCTTAAATGGTAATGAAAAATAGCAAGTTGTTGTGAACCCTGTGTGATTAAATGCCAAATTCTTTGGCCAAGTATTAAGAGCTTTGAGTTGAAAGGAAGCATAGGCTTAAAGGTAAGTAGAGCTGGATGCATGCAGAGTGATGGGTATTTCTGATGAGATAGAGGTGAAGCAGGGATATTCAGAGGGTGTTTTAGAAACAGTAAATGGATAAGCCTAACACTATGATGAATAGGGCTTGGATATATAATACTAGGGGAGGAAATTGGAAAAGTATCTTCTGAGCCAGGTTATGAAGGCCATTTTTTGCCATGGTGAATGAGGAGTTTGGCCTTCTCTTCTGGGGCTTTAGAAGCCATGAAAAGTTTTTGTAGTGAGGGACATGATAAAAACAGAATATAATAATTTGGAAATGTTAACTTGAAATATGGAAATGGCCCTAGAAAATACTATTTGCCATGATGGCAATACATTTCTTTTCAGTAATCTGAAGAAAACTTGAAACTATCTTTTGGAGTAGAGGAGAAAACTGTAGGATTCAGAGAGTTGGCCATTTCATACTAAGCTGGAGAGCAAGATTTACTTTTTCAATGGCCTGAGGTCCTTAAAATGAACAGATTTGGTAAGTTTTCAGTTTTCAGCCTTGATCTTAAGTGACTGCTTTCTCATAGTTCACGTACTCTACTTAGCTAAGAAAACAAACAAACAGCAACAAAAATGGTTGCCTTGTTATCTAAGAATGATAATCAACATATAGTAGTATTAAGGAAGTGATCAAACTAAAAACCATATATAATACGCTACTTTATTCAGGCATATTCTTTGTTTTTCTTTTTAATTTTTTTTTCCAACGTTTTTTATTTATTTTTGGGACAGAGAGAGACAGAGCATGAACGGGGGAGGGGCAGAGAGAGAGGGAGACACAGAATCGGAAACAGGCTCCAGGCTCGAGCCATCAGCCCAGAGCCTGACGCGGGGCTCGAACTCACGGACCGCGAGATCGTGACCTGGCTGAAGTCGGACGCTTAACTGACTGCGCCACCCAGGCGCCCCCAGGCATATTCTTAAATCCAGTGCCATACAATATTGAAATTGTTTAGCAAAACACACCCAAAGAATGAATGAAACACATAGAATTGCACAGTTTTTTTTATGTAATAAAAGATTAAATAAAATTTAGATTTTAAGAAAGAAATGTTTCTGACTCTTAAATTTTCATAGTAAAATGAAAGATATTGATCCTATATTCTTCTCTTTTGACCCTCACAATCTAGCATCCTATAGACATATGACAGTTTAGAAAGCAGGGATAAAGATCAGCTATTAATTATAAGGTATCAATTATCTTAATTAATTTTCAGTTTCAAAACTAATACCCTGTGAAATAAGATGCAATATTTAGATCAACAAAAATTGGTAAAGGATTATTAGTAGATTTTTAATATTATTATATTTTTAATATCCATTTATTCCTTCCAAAATAGCTTTGAACAACATTTCTTCTTCATATCTTTTTTTTTTTAATCTTTTATATGAATGTTTAGTACCTAAACACATTTTAAGTAGTTTAGGAATATGGACCATATGTAAATTTTTAACTTGACTTTCCACATGGGTTTGATTTGATTTATATTCTCTCCATGCAATAAAAGCTTCCATATCTTCAAACTTCTACATGCTGCTTTTTCTCTTGAGCATGGAAAGATTTCCAAAGTCCAAAGTTTAACTTTCAAAAGATTTCAAAATCTACATTCAATAAATTTTATTAGCTGCATTAGTTTCCTAGTATCTCATAACAAAGTACTACAAACTAGGTGGCTTAAAACAATAAAATTTTTGGAAGCTAAAAGTCTGAAATCAAGGTGGTGGTACAGCTGTCCCTCTGATGGCTCTGGGGAAGAATCTTTCCTTACCTATTCCTAGCTTCTGGTGGCTCCCTGAAATTCTTAGCATGGCAATTCTAAGAATACCTTGACTCGTAGCTGCGTCACTACAATCTCTATCCAACTTCACATGGTCTTCTTCTCTGTGTTCCTGTATCCTCTCTGTGTTGTGTCCTGTCCTCTTAGATTTAGATTTAGGGCCCACTCCAATCCAATATAATCTCATTTTATCTTGACTTATTATATCTGCAGAGCTTTTATTTCCAAATAAGGTCATGTTTTGAAGTTCTGGGTGTACATATACCAGCTTAAAGTTTCAATATCTTCATTCAAACTTACCAAGTGGGGAAGAAATATAACACAGAAAACAAGAACAAACTTTTAAAAGTACATTAAACAATTTGGCCACTATATTACAAGATTTGCTACAGTTTTACTGCTTTTCCTCTTTTCCCATTGCCTGATGTGTTTTGTCCTGATTATTTCTCAGTTATTGGAGAAATTTGCATACCTCAAATATTCTACCAGACTCCACCAAACCATTACAAAAGAAATTATGCTTTTTTGGCCTTTTCTCCTCATGAATGAATTGTTCCATTATAAATGCATCTGCTTTTTGGTTTCTTGATTTGAAGGTATGTAAATGTGTAATGCTTAAAATAAATAAAAAGAACAGATGGCAGGACCTTAAAGATCAAATTAGCTTTGTATCCATCTGGAATTTGGGGATGGCTTCATTATTTCCTTCTAATTCGTTCATTCTTTCCTGAATTCTCTGGTGGAAGATTTTATGCACAATTGTGCAATATAAATATCTTGGAGTAATAATAAAATATGATTCAGTTATAAAATAAAATCTGAAAATAATTCTGTGGAGCTCTAATAGTATCATTGTCATTATAGTTACATTTGGTGGTTTTCCAGAATTAATATTGCAGCATAGATACTCCTCAAGGACACACCAAAAATTCTATTTTGTGTCCAAGGTGTTTCAACATATCTGCTGTTCTGATAAGTTAAGTTTCAAATATGTCTTCAGTAAGTACTAAATTACCGTACATTAACTTTAACAATGTCAACATGTTCTATTTTATTAGCCTGATGTGAATCCTATGTAAGCTCATAATATGAAATATATCTTATCTTTAAGAATTCAGTGTTTGTTTAACTAGGACATTCTTTAAACAATGCTTAAGGGCCACAGGAAGAGTATGGAATATTTTCATTGGCATTAATGTAAAGTGTGCTTTAAATGATGTTATATCTCTGATCCTGTGCTTCTAATTTTTGATGGGTGAAAATATGAAGTGAAAGGAATGTACCCTTCACTGTCAAATGAGAGGAAGGATCAAGTTTACTCTTCTGTTATTTTACTAACCCTTTATACAGGGTTGACTAGATCATTCCTATTTTAAATCAAGAGATGCTTACACTCAAACTTCCAGTTGCTTGGGCATAAAATTAGGTCTGTGGCGCATTAAATTAAGTGTAACTATCTCAAAAAATCCTGCCCAAATACCATGTCCATTTCACATAATTATTCCACAGAAAAAAAATGAAAGTAGTTCCCTATTGAAAATCATTTTCTTAAAGTCTCAGTTCTTTTTCACTTGGCTTTTAGACGTTCCTACCTCAACTTTGTTCTCCCTACATATCATATTCTCCCTACACATTGCCCTCATTTCCTTTCCTGAGCTCCAATTTGTATTGCCTCTTTAGTCTTGGATGTCTTTTCCCTCTGTCTGTCTCATCTAACCTGGCTGAAGTCTCTTCACCCCAAGACATTTTTCTGAGCTATTCCAGTCCTTGTAAATAATTCACCTATGAATTCTTGTTACATTTTAGAATTCATAAAATACTATATGGTACTGTGTGGCATAGTAGCTTTATCATTCTGTAATTGTTTAGCATGTATTCCCTTACCAAGTCAAAATAAAATTCATGTGTGCAGGACATGTGTACCGAACTCCTTTTAGATCTCCCACAGAATCTAATACCATTTTACATGATGGTAAATAAACAAGAACAATAATTTAAATATACATGTGATAGTTGGGGATTAAAATATTCCATGCGAGATGGGCCCTTAGGTTCAAGTTCACTGTTTAAAGCCAAAGGCTCCTGTGAGATTCTGTTGTTTGTGAAGGGGGGCAAAATGTGCTTTTGAAAGTTAAGCAGGGGCTGCTGCTTATAGTAAATTGCTGGCTCTAGGAGAGGAAAATGTACTAGTGAGGCTGGAGAGCAGGGATACAGCCAAGCCACCCCTGGCTCCATAACTGGATTTGTCATATTTCTAATATCATCTCAGGACAGAGACTGCAAATGGCTGTTATGTGGCCTGATTTGGGACTAACTGTTGGTCTACATAACAGTGGTTTGGAGAAGTCTGCATGCTTAAATCCAGGACATGTAAAGAAATCTATTCCTAAGAAAAAGAGTCACAAAATCAACATTTGCAGCCTAGATTCATTTCTCATGAAAATAACTTTATGGAACGTTATAACTAAAGACTTAATTTTTTTAACCTTTATTCATTTTTTGAGAGGGAGTGAGAGATTGGAAGCTGGGGAGGGACAGAGAGTGAGAGAGACAGAATCCCAAGCAGGCTCCAAACTCTGAGCTGTCAGCACAGAGCCCAATGCAGGGCTTGGACTCATGAACTATGAGATCATGACCTGAGCTGAAGTAGGCCACTCAACCAACTGAGCCACTCAGGTGCCCCTATAACTAAAGACTTTAAAATAAGTTTATTGGGGGGAACCTGAGTGGCTCAGTTAGTTGGGCGTCCAACTTTAACTCAGGTGATGACCCCAGGGTATGTGGCTTTGGGCCACACACCAGGCTCTGAGCTGTCAGTGCAGAGCTTGCTTTGGGTCCTTCATCTCCCTCTCTCTCTGCCCCTCTGTGTCTCTCAAAAATAAATGGACATTAAGAAAAAATTGTAAAAATCTAAGTGTATTTGGGATGCACAATAAAGGAGTCACATCCATGGAAAGGACAGAAACTTATAAAACAAAAGACAAAAGCAGAGCCAAAAACGTAAACAGTAGCTTAGAATTAATTTGGAAGACAACCTTAAGATTAAGAATAAAATATTAAAATGTAGTTGGCAGACAAAGAAAACAGTTAAGAAGGTCTAACGTAAGTATGGTAAGAGTTACAGAAGAAGAGAAATTAGATAAGTACACTAAAACACTATATGAAGAGAGTTTTCTAAGATGAATGAATGAATGAATGAATGAACGAACGAATGAATGAATGAATGAACAAACAAAAATGTGAATACTCAGGTAGAAATTGTATTGCAATTACTAAGCAAGAACATAAAGATAAGTCTATACCTAGTCACATTACTATGGAGATATAGAACATGAAGATTGAAAAGAAAATCTTAAAACCTGTTAAGATTATCAACAAAAGAAAAATAATATGATTGTCTGATGATTTCTTAGCAGCAAAAATGGACACCAGAAAAGAGAAACAACATTTTAAAGTGCTAAGTGAAAACAATTATCAAACTAGAATTTGTATTTTAATAAGCCTAAACTAATTAGTATTCAAAAGACCAAACTGAGGATATTTTTCTGCATAAAATGATTGAGAACATTTACTCCACTGAAAGCACTATTATAATATGTATTTCAGTAATAAGAAAAGTAATCCAGAATGAGTGCATAGAATGCAAGAAATAACAGTGAGCTCAAAAACTAAAGTTAAACTTAACTATCATCTGTGAAAAATAAGAATAACTATGTTTTTGCTATTGTTGTTAAAAGGATAAAATTAACATTTTAGACAAAAATTAAAAATATCCAAAAGTAGATAAGTAAAGAGCTTCAGTCTTGTGATTGGAGGAAAAGAGAAATACTGAATAACTTTACACTATTTGCTAGCAGAAAAATATGCACATCTGTTAAAAATTAAAGGTAACATGAAAGGAAAGAGATATAGCCTATAGATCCCAAACACACTGAGAAAAAAAAAAAAAGATAACTTTATTAACCAAATAGAAATCAGGAAAGGAGAAAAAGGTGAAGCAAATATGAGGTAGAAAATCAGATCACAGAAATAAATTCAAATATATCAATAATCATAGCAGATGAATATGGATTAAAAGATAATCCAATTTAATTAAAAAAATCCAACTACATTACGTTTCTAAGGATCACACTTAAAATAAATCTACTCAGAAAGTTTTAAAATTAATAGAATAAAATGTCATGCAAATATTAATCACAATAAAAATTTCAGATTTTTCTATTATTAAAATAATATTATATGATGAAGATATTTATAATAGCATCATTAGTGTCAGTAAACATTGCATTTATGGAAGAAACTTTTACTAAAAACAAAGTGACTCTGCCTAATAATAAAAGGAAAAATCCATATCACAAAGATACGATACGGATAACTTATAAGATTCCAATGCCATAGCTTCAAAATATACAATGCAAAACTTGACAATTATAAGGAGAAATTGACAATCCACTATCAAAACAGGAGATTTTTAGCATTTTCTACCAGAAAATGATACCTCAAGCAGACAAAAAGAACTAACAAAGATTTAAGCAGCAAAAGTAATAATTTTGACCTAGTAGATATTAAAAGAACATATTAATCACGATAGTATATTCATCATTTCATATATAGGTCATGTCTACTCCATTTCTTTTCTTCTCACCAGCTAGTATGCCACCTCTACCTCTTCCTGTCAATGCAAACACTACTCATTTTTCATAGCCCAGCTCAAGTTTTATTTCCTAAAGGAAATGTTCTTTATTGTTTGTATGGATTCTTTTTTCTTATCAATTACACCAGGGCACTATAATTTGTACCTTAATTTGTCTGTTTAATTCCAAATTGTTTGTGCTGCTTAGACTTGTATGTTTCTCAGTTGCACAAAGTGCCTGTAAATACTATCTTTAAAACCTTTTCTAGTTCTTACTCCAGTCCTTTCTAACACCCAACATAACTTTACTATTTGAAACCAAATTGATTATGAACCAAATATAGCAACTGGGGGAAGGAAAAGACTCTAAGATGTTAGAATCATACTAGAAAGTTATTTTTAAACAAATATCGCAAACAACTGTTTGTGAGGAAATATCAATTTAGTCCTGTTCTGCTACTAGAGAGAGGGGGGAATTACATTGTAAATCATCAACTCTATAATGTAATGAAAAGGAACAGCATGAAAATGTTCCTACTGACACATATGGTTTGATTCATGAAACAATTTCTTCATACCTCTTAGGCTACTGACTGACTCCTCATATAAATCTTTCAGAAGATTGCACAAAGGACTAGCCAATCCAGAGATGAAGCAAAACATTTATATAAAACAAATTTCCAAGCTTTAAACAAGAAACTGCTGCATGTATGTAAAAGTAAGTGACATAAAGACAATAATTTGCAAACAAGGTTCAAGGAACTCTGGGGATTTCATTGAACACTATGAGGCTAAGTGGCTTTCTCGATCATATATTTTACAAAGCTTTCACCAATCAATAGGCTAGTCTGTTACCAAATAAATGACTAGTGTTAAACAGCAGCAAGAAAAGGATACACTATTTTCACTCAGGTAATGACTAAGAATAACCAGGGAACAGAACCATACCTATAATTGAGTTGCCTACTGAATATTATTTGGAAAAACCACAAACTACTCAGAAAGAACAAGGGTAGGGATTGGGACTAAATTTAGGAAAGAACCTTAATTTCTTTAAGTAGTGAAACTCAAAACAGCACACAGTAAGTATTTATTTAAAAGAAATCTAATCTCATTAAGAATTTATGCCTAAATTCAAACCAATGGCAGTTGGAAATATTACTAGCCATCTATATATACAGGCTTAGTATTTTCTGACAACGGGCAAAACAGGGCTCCCAGATCCAGAGATCTGTAGTTTAGTTATTATTGTTCTCCAGTGCCCTATTTTATATCAACCATTTATCAAACAAATACACAAACAAGCTGTTCTTGTACCATTCACCCTCCATTAGTAAAAAAAGAATATTTTAGGTTCTCTTTCTAAATCAAAATGCTGATAAATACTGCATGTACTTCCTTACCAAATCAACATTCCAAAAGTGATCCATGTAATGAGAAGAGAATGAAGAAGAAAATTGCCTGGAGACCTATGGTTGAAAAGAACAAAGAGAAGTAAAAGGGTCACATCCTTCTCTAGTAAGTGATTTTCTGACTATGAAGTTAGGCATTTTAAAAGCATACCCAAATTTTCTTTGGTTTCTGTGATACTGCCTAATCAAGATGCTCTCTTCACTCTGAAAATTTCCTTCATTGACTTTCTTCTTTTTTCTTGTAGTCACACCCTTCCTCTACATCCTCAGAAATCTGTCCTTCCCTATAAGCTCTTCCCTTGCCAAGAAATTCATTTTTTTGTCTTAATCTCATCATCTACTCAAGTGATGAGTCACATAATATAGTAGACACTTGAAAAACAAATGCTATATCAGCCATAGCTCCCATTTTCTTTCCAATCTTTTGCTTCTAATTCTTCTACCTTGATATCTTTACATCTGTGCAAATGCTCTCCAGTGGTTTAAGTTCTAAGTGCTCCGTAAAGGAGCATGCAGTTAGTGGAAAGAACATGAATTTGGAATAAAAGGGATCTGGGCTTGAATCCTGAACACTACAGATCATCCTTGATCTTGAGACCTTTGACTCCTCTAAGCATTTTTTTTTTCATTTATAAAGTAGAATGTCAGAGGGCTCTCTTTCCATTTGTTCCATGGAGTAGCTTATCCTTTACTTTCTGTTTCACTGCTTACTTTGGGCAGCCTATTTAGGACTATACCCACATCTTCACTACACAGGACAGTGATTTTCTAACCATTATTTCTTGTCTGCAGTGCATACTTTTTGCATTTGAAACTCCAATATGTCTAGTCTGTTCTAGAGAACTATCTGGCTATTAAGGGACTCTTGGCTGTGATGTGCTAGCCTCTCTTTCATGAGCTCTTGACTTTGACCACATTAATCACTATTGCCACTCAACAGTGAATGGAAACTCAGCTTCCTCCTCCACCTTAGCCAAGCTCTTTCTGCTGTTTCGGGCCAGTTCATATTGAAATCTCTTAGGGAAGACAGCTTGAAGATACCATGTTTGGGTCTCTTCAATCCAATGTTTTCTCACTTCTTTGATAGAGAGATCATCTTTTCCTTCCCCCACTAGGCTTCCAAAATAGTCATCTCTAATTAGCAATTTCCCAAGTCTCTGATACCCTTATCCATAACATTTTACTTATAATAAAAATACAACAATGATCCTACTTCACTTCCAGCTGCCAATTAATTAAACTAATCACAGCTTTTGACCCCCCCTTCCCATCCATTGCATAGCACCTCATATATTCACATCATCATGGTCATCTGTAGCCCCTAACTGGCCAAAACAAGGAAGTGCTTCTATCCTTGCTTTGCAGTTACATGTTACACTGACCAACAGAGATTTGAGTAAATTTTCCCTATCTTTGATTTCCATGATTTACTAGCATTTATTCCTAATGTAATTCTGCCCTCTTCCATTTCTCATTATAGGATCTTCCCAATTGAATATTCACATTGGTTCTTTTCTGAGTTTTTATGCTTAATCCTTATTCCTGTCTTTTATTGTTAGCAAGGTATTACTGTTTCTTCTTTTTATTGTCATTCTTTCCATCTGATTGTACTTTGTATTTATTCCTCATTCCAACACTAAAACATTATTTGAGGAGTTGATGTGCTGATTAAGAAAAGTAGCACATGGGAAACTCTGTAGAACCACTCACACATGGCAATAAAACTTGGTTTCCCTTACTCTTTTCTGGCAGAGAGGTATAATCAGTCCTGTTTGAAGCTCATAGAGCTTGTTTTCATATATCTCATATAGCAATTTAGTTATCATACTTTATATCATATTTTGTTATGTAACTGCTAAGTTGTAAATTCCAAAAAAATTAATTGTCTACATATTCCTCAAATGTTATGCTATCACAGGACCTAGCATATGTGAGTCCTCAGTACATGATTATTCATTTGAAATGATTTATTCACTCATTACATAGAGAATGTGTCAACTCAACAAACTACTACTATGAAGGGATTTGTGTAGACAGACTTAAATCATGACAAGTTTAAGTTTATCCTTAAACCCTGGGGAATAGGGATTGCCTAAATAATACTGTTTTTATTGCAATCCTGAAGTTTGGACCTAGTTGACAAAATTCTCTCAAAAATTTTGTAATTTACTTAATGCAGCTATTTCCAAAATAACTTTCTTTAACACAAACATAGCCAGACATTCCTATGAATGAATTGGAAGGAAAACTAATTAAATTGGTGAATACTGCTTTACTTTTAATCCCTTTAAGAAATATAATAATTGCAACTATTATAACTACTCAGACATTGTCTAGTGAAGTTTTAATTAACAGATAAGGGTGATCCCTAATTAGCTCATCAAAATACTAGTCTGAACAGTATCAGCCCTACATATATTGCAATTACATTGTTTGAAGTCAATAGATACTTCTAAAGCACTTCAGGATCAGTCTGCATTCTTAGCAGGGGTACCCTCAACCTTTTTTCTTATGTGGTTAATTTGTTTAGCCAGCCTTCTCTTCTTAAGAGAGAAAACAAACAAAAACCAATACAATAGGTTTGATTATCTCAGTCAAATTTCTGACCTATTCTGAATTACTGTAGTTCAAATTAATGTGGTTTCTTAAGTAGATATCTTATTCTCAGTAATTGTACAGGGTTGTAGAATTATAAAGCTAAAAGGAAAGCTTCCCCTTGTATCAGTTTTTTGAACTATCTCATTTTACAGATGAGGAAGAAATTGATTTATTATATGGTTCCTATGGTTAATCATGAGGCAAGGGCCAAGCCAGTCTCTTTGGATGTCCCCGAGTGTTAATTCTGTGCTTTGTGAAAATCAAATGACTGATATAAGTTAAAAATTAAACAAATCTCTCTGTCTCTCTCTCTCTCTCTCTGTCTCTCTCTCTCTCTCTCTCTCTCTCTGTCTCTCTTATTTGTCATCTACCATCTATTAATTGGATATCAAGCATGAAAATTAAAATACATTTGAAGCTTAACAAAAAGTAATAGCCTTAACTATTAATTTGATACAAGGACGTTAGGCAATTCTTCACTGAAAACAAATAAATTAGAGTTTGTAATTCATTCATTTAGTGAAAGTAGGGTACTGCTATTCTGCAAAAGATTTTGGCACACTACACTCAAGACTTCATTCATTCATTCATTCATTCATTCATTCAACTTTGATTAGGTCTTCTTTTGTTGGTTTTTACACTGTTTTTATAATGCGCCAGGTACCCCAGGAGCTGGAGATAGAAAACAAATAAAATATAAGTGGTATAATAGAAATTTGCAAGGAGTGTCGAGGTAGTACTGAAGAAGGCCTCTCAATCCAGACTGGTGTGAGTACATAAAAAATGACTTTCTGGAAGGGGCAATCTAGGACCTAAGTTCTTAAGATAAGCCAGAATTAGCCTGATTTTCTCTATATCAGTAAAGGAAATTAAGGAAGTACTGGCTGACAAATATTGCATCTGATTTAGCTGGTCCACTCTGATCTGGGATCATTCACCTTTTATTTGGTAATTAGGGCCTCTTCCATTTCAGGATGAAAAAAAGCATTGGAGCAGAAACACTATTAAGGTAATTCTTTAGCTTCAGCTTCCCAAGTGGTCAACACTTGACCTATTTGGGATAGTATTTAAGGCAGCAGTAAAGCTTTCCTATTCAAATGACTTGAAGGTTTTCATTGCTGGAATTGTTTAATTAATAAGTAAACACCTTCCACCCCAAATTAGACACTTCAAACATCTAAACATCACAGACAATTATGAATGGAGTAACTCTAAATTCAGGTTAGGGCTGATACTTCCAAAAGTTCAGATCATCACTGAGGAACATAATATACAGAATTTTATGACAGAAGAGCATACTTTTATGTTTATTTACATGTACAAGATATCTGACTATTATAATTTGTTCTCTTTCTCTGTCCATATGTCTCTTCATTTTGCTTTTCCAATTAGTGCTTTCCTGAATGTTCTTTTTTGAGACTTTTGAGGAAATTAAGAGATTGACATCTGAAGAGTCACCCTAAGTGCTTTTACATTTCACACTTCTTGCTGTATGACTATCATGGAACAGTTGTCTATGTACTCTTTTTTATGGGACATTAAGTATTATTTTGGACTGTAGCCTAGATAGAATGGATGAAAAATTTTATTATTATGAGGTCTTATGTCTTTTTGCTTTGATAAGACATTTATTAGATTGCATTTCATAGAGTTGCATGCTTAGTAATTTTGTACATTTTTATGACTTCTCTGTAAAATACTCATATCTGTGTCATATGTAATCTGAGAACTGGAATTTTTACATTCTTTTTTTTTTCCATTTTCTAGGTTATACCCTCCTTTCTGTAGCCACATTTCTGACCAGCTCTTCCTTTCCTCTCTTTCTAATCACCAGTATAAACCTCTAGCTGAAACATCATCAAGCAGATGATCACTAGTAGTCATTGACAAATGTCACAGAATGAGGAGAATCAGATTTGAGAACTCAGCTCTAAAAAACAAACCAGGGCTCAGATTCTCATTTAAAATCTTCTGGGGCCATGTGGTACTATCATGGTCCTATTTGATACTTTCACAACTTTCAGCTATTTTATTTAATTTTAATTTTTTTTAAGTTTATTTATTTTTTAGAGAGACAGAATGCAAGTAGGTTAGGGGCAGAGAGAGAGGGAGACACAGAATCCAAAGCAGGCTCCAGGCTTTGAACTGTCAGCACAGAGCCTGATGCAGGGCTCAAACTCATGAGCTGTGAGATCATGACCTGAGCCGAAGTTGGTCGCTCAACAGACTGAGCTACCCAGTGGCCCCTAACTTTCAACTATTTTAAATAGAGCTTACCCTTGATCCTATTTCCTTTTCTCTTTCTTCTTTTCTTTCTTTCTTTCTTTCTTTCTTTCTTTCTTTCTTTCTTTCTTTCTTTCTTTCTTTCCTTTCTTTCTTTCTTTCTTTCTTTCTTTCTTTCTTTCTTTCTTTCTTTCTTTCTTTCTTTCTTTCTTTCTTTCTTTCTTTCTTTCTTTCTTTCTTTCTTTCTTTCTTAGAACACCTATATTGACATATAGATAACATAGGTCACAAATGTCTTCTCCAAATAAAAACGAAGGGGCATAAAATGATAGATTTTGGAGCTGTAAAAGGACTTAGATATCATCGTGTCCAACTTCTTGTAAACACCTGCGTGGGATAGTTCAGTAATTTATCTGAGGTTACAGATACTTGGTTTTATCAGCTGGTTCCAGAACATAGACCTCCTGAATTTTGCCCAGTATTATTCAGCTACATCTTAGTGTTTCCACATCAATGCATTCAATTTGCCTAAAATTTACAAAGCAGTTTCGACTGACCAAGAATTGATAATATAGCAGTGTAAGACACCAGCACACACATGCTGATACATATGTGTATGCACAATTCCTCTGCTGGAGAATCTTAAAGTCTAGGCCTGGGGGTGGCTAGGAGCGGGGCATAGACATAACAGGTATGCTACTGAAACCTATAGTAATTATCTCTACTTGATGACGGCATCTTTTTTTCTTTCTGCTGAATTTAGACATGACTTCAACATCTGCCTCTGTATAGCTCTCCAGGCATCCACTATTTATCTTTGAGTATTGTCATGCACAATGAAACTTTTTGCCATCGCAAAATTAGTAGTTTTCTTAAAGAATTAGCATCTAGAAGACAAAGGAACATAATTATAATAACAATAATACTAATAATAGATACCATTTATTACTAAGTTGAAGGTCCTAAACATATTATTATGAAAGCAAAATTGCTTATATATGAATCACCTAACATGTACTCAGTGTATTCTGAATTTTAGGAAATATGAATCTATATGATCTCCACTGTGCTGAATGCTCTATAAGTTATTAGTGGCTTCACTCCCTCTGTTTGGTCCATGGTTGTGGGTCTGCTTTGTGTTCTTTTAAGTCATCATAATTAAAGACTTCATAACCTTTAGTTTTATCCTAGAATCTCTACTAAAAACAAACCACTTAGGTCTTATTTTCTCTATTGTTTCTTTTGAAAAACATAGTATTGCCTTTGTTGATGAAATGAATGATGGAGAAGGAAAATGATGATGGTCACTCTTCAGATGTAAACCTATATTGTCATTGGGGTTTGGATTAAGGGAAGGAATGACTCATGCGGGCTTAAAAGCTATGAGTAGGGAGAAATCTGTAAGCAGAGCTATGGGCAAGTGGAAGCAGAGAGTCAAGGAAGTTTATAGACCTTGCTGATTATGTCTTTCCTCAGGATCACAATGGTATGAAATGGTATGTGTTTTGGAATCCAGTGACTATTTCTCAATGGGACTGCCAGAACAGCCAAGTTCTCAGGATGTAGCTTTTTCTAAATCTTTGGGGGAAAAAGGAGAGGGTGGGGGGACAGAAAGAATGGAAGCTTAGTGTGGGCTGCCTACAGGAAACACATTTTACAAAACTGCTTTTTCATGAATGGCAATTGAATCAACTCATTGTCATCAAGCTTTAAGTGAATGAGTTCCTGCAGTTGGCAAAATTGAATAGGAAATGCTTTAATTTTGTTTTGGCTGTGGTCCAACAACAAGAGAGACTTTTCAAGTGTGGAATTACAGAGCTATGCTGAATGACTCCAGTGAACTCTATGTCGGTTAAGCTCTTCGGGGTGGGGTGGGGGCACTGCTTGCTAATGGTGACTCTGTGAAAGGGTTGGGTGAAAGCTTGGGAAGTGTGGGAATGGCAAGTGATACAGAGACCAGCTATTTTTGTCCCTTATACCAGATGAAAATGTGGGTCAAAAGTAACTACTCTCATTAGTACGTGGAGAAAATTTTTATTCAAATTGGGTGTCATTTGCCCTTAAAGAAAGGCTTTTGATGGTTATTTATAATGGTAATACTTCAGATGTTACATATTCAACAATAATTTTGACTGGTTGATCTGTTGATCAGTAGATTTGAAGAAAAGGACTTTTTACAAAAGTACCTAGGTTGCTGATCCATGTTTTTTCTGCATGTTGATCAAAGAAACTCTCTGTACCTTCACAAATCAAGAAAGATTTGGGGTAGATTTCACTTTTATGGTCACAATTTGATTATTCAGGGGCTGGTTATCCACAGTGAGTCTGGACTCTGACCATGATTACTGACCAAACTGGAGAATTGGTCAGTTGGGAGAGTATAAATTGCATTTTAAAAAAAAGTCTGGGGGAGGGAGGTGCCATGATTTCACAGAGTCAACAGTAATTTTTTTCCAGAATGTATGTTTAGTAATAGCTCAAAAGGAAAGGAAAGCAGAAGGTGGTTCTTTTCCTTTAATATTTTCTTACTGGATGTTTTTTAAAGTGTCTGAATATTTCATTCTAGGAGCATTTATTCCATATTTTAAAAGGAACTGGGTTATTTGCCATGCACTCATAGTGGTTTGACCACATTCAATATTTGGACTCTTAGATGGAATCACCTACATTTTACTTTAGAGATCCCACTGCAGGACTTGCCTGGCGATACAGCTTTTATATTTTCCCATTTACTTTTATACTATCCCCATTTTCTTCTGGACAGTCTGCTGCCAAGGCCATTCTCAGATCAAGTTCTGAGTGTTAGATGCTCAGGGTGATGCATCTCCATTTGGGGAGATTTACTATAAGTTTTGTTGTGAGAAATGGATCTTTACATCACTCTCGTGCTAGATTCAGTGACTCACCAATGAATGAAACAGAATTAGATTGAAACATCTGTTTGACTCAGCAAACTCCTTCCTTGGGGAACTGTGAAATTTAAGCACAGTTGCAGTTTTTATACATATCAAGGTGTTGCAGTTTTTATACATATCAAGGCCAGAGATATGTGAGATGGCCACAGTGGTGCCGTGGAGCTGGCTATTATAAGTGGACTGTGCACATCTCTTCCTAACTCAGAGCTCAGTGATATCGTTAGTAGCTTGATGTGGGCCATGGTTGGAGTGTTTATACTAGGACATTGGCAAATGCTACAAATAATTGTTGTTGTTTTTCTTTCCCTCCCTGGGAGCCAGCTGTTAAACATTTAGCAGCCCACCATTAGACCAGTGTACCTAAAACACTTTTTTTTTGTTTTAAATTTGTTCTTTAGTTCAGGTGTTCTCAAAGTGTGGTCCTTGAATTGGCAGTCAGCATTACATGGAAACTTGTTAGAAATCAAAATTATCTGTCTCATCCGTGACCTACTGAATTAGAACCTGTAGGGAAGGGGTCAGGAATCTTTCAACAAGACCTCTTCCCAGGTGAATCCTCTGTATGCTAAATAGCTATAAATGTGTGCTAAAGTGTGATAACCACTGCCCTATGGACTAAATGATTGAGGAACAGTAAATTATGTTTAATTAACTGTATGTTGGCTATGATTTAATGATTAATTATCTCCTACCTCTCCCATTGCACCTATTAAGCTTTCACAAGTTAGTGTCAAATGACACTCAATGTTATTACAGTGCCCACAATGGGTTGTGGGGATGTGTCAAAACTATATCATTTTGAGGGCTCAGCAGATGGAAACACCCCACTCACCATCTAATGCTCACATTCTTTAACTGAAAGCACTGCCAAGAAGCAAGTGATGTGGGTAAGTATGGTAACTAGACTACCATATTTTTTGCTGGGCTAAGAGTCAGAATTTCCTAGAGGTCTTGTAAAAGCAGACTGCCAGGCTCCACCCCCAGAGTTTCTGATTTGGTAGGCCTGGTGGTTGGTAATTTGCATTTCTAGACAACTTCCCAAGTGACATTGATGTTGCCGCTTCACGGACCACTCCTGGAGAACCACTGCTCTTGAACATCTTTTGAATGATCTGTTTTTGTGTGAGTTTCTGCTTCTCAGTTTTTTTGTTTTCCCCTGTTCTCCATTTAGCTTGGCTGTGATTTCTCCTCAGAGAAGGTACAGCCCACATCATATGGGGCATGGTTTTTAATGTGCAGGAGCCTGCTGAGTCCTTCATTTCATTTCCTGTCAAGATATTATTCAGAGTCATAATGCACTTTGTCATTTTTCTCCATTCTCCTACTAAATTTTTACAGCCTTGGCACTTTGCTATTGTGTCCAGGGAAACTCAGCTGCTTCCTCATCGCAGTGTATTTGGCCTTATGATTCACACCTTTCACTGCCGCCGGCTCATTTACTAGGTTGAACAGGGTGTTTCCCCCTTTTTTGAACAGATTGTATTTATTTCCTTTAAACAAGATAACAGTCCACCTGAGTTTCATCTTATTTCACTCTCTACAACAAAATAGGAGTTCTTCCCAAAGCATGAAAAATACAGTTTAAAGTATTTACTGCTTTTGAACTATGATATGTGGTTAAAAGACTTGAAAGATTGTCATGATGGCTCTAGCAGGCCTTGAATGCCTTATAGATGAGATTAACAGGGATGTCTACATCTTTGTTCCTAAACTCTTATAATGCAGCATTGGAATAGGGGTTGTAATGTTATATGTTTAATTTTTGGAAGTCACATCTTTGAATTACTTGTTAGGTTATCCACTAATCTGAGTGAGAAAACTTTAGTTTACGATCTATTTCAGTTACTCAGTAATTCTTGTGACCTTGGGCAGGTCATTGAATTTTCTGGCATCACTTTCTCACCTATAAAATGAAAATAATGGCATCTGTACTGTTTATTTAAGTAGTGTGAGGATCACAATGATATCTAAAATGCTATGTAACTGTGAAGCATTTTATGTGTTCCTTACAGTGCTCAGCATGATCAGGACCCAAAGTACACTTCAGGTGTGATATCTGGCTTGTGTATGCATGTGTAGAGTCTTTTATAGATCTCTGGAAACTGAAATTCAAAATGACATCAGATTCTGTACTTTATAGGTAACCTGAGTGTGGGATGCAAGTGTAGAATAGTAGGTACAATAGCTAGACTTTGGATGCAGGAATGATTGAGGATTAGTTGCAGGCCTTGGGATCTTGCTTAATATTCTCTACATGGAACCTGGAGAGATATCAAGAAATTGAGTGCATGTATTATTTGAATAACAGGAGTAATGGGGGCAAAAATACACCATGTTGTTGGTATTTGGTAAGGTGTCTCCTCTTTTTGGCCTGATAACTAGGATCTTTTTCTTGACTATAAAGGTATATTTACTGGGACAAAAGGCAGGATGGGTGGGCTATCTTAGGTATTCAAAACAGAAAATACCAAATTGGGATTAATATGCATGTGTTTTTGTTTATGGCAAATATTTAAAATAGGGTTTGTGAAATCCTACAGAGTCCATCTTGAGAAAACACATAGAAGTCTTCTAAAATATTTCTCTCTCTGTGTTCAGCTTTCATGGTGTTCAAAACATTAGATATTATACACTTGGGATTTTGTAGTACCATGCCCCAGAATTCATGTCAGACAATTACTTATGCTATCCAAATAAAATAGCATTAAAAATGCTGGAATAAGTGTATGGGGACACTCTGCCTCAATACTTACTAGCTTACTGATGGTGGATAAGTCAAGTAACCTGTCTGAAACTTAATTTCCTAATCTGCAAAATAGAAATAACAATTCTTGATTTGTTTACCCTCACTAAATTGCAGATGTGTCAACTGTAACATAGGCTAGAATGCAAGATTTTATTTTGAAAAAGCTTATTCTAGAAGGCTTTATATGTAGTCAGTGCAATTGTGATTATTATGGAATTAAAAGCAGGCTAGAAATGAGTTGTGTTGAATGAAAGAATCTTTAGGTGACTTCAGTGCCTACTGAGCAGCCTCATGCAGTTGGTCTTGATTCATGCATCAAGCCTCATGGTAGGCTGGTTGGCTATAGTTCTGCCCTCCTTATTCAGTATCTTTCCTGTAACCTAAATGAGATATAGAAGGCATGCTCTTCAGATTCATAGGTGATGCAGACCTGGGAGGAGTAGCTAATGCCATGAATACAGATCTACAATTCAAATTGATCTCAAAAGGCAGGAGCAATGATCTGAAAGCACCAGGATAGAATATAACATGGATATAAATAAAGTTCTTCATTTAGAGTAAACATGATCTATTACGCAAATTCAGGATGTTGGTGATTTGCCTTGGAGGAAGTTGATATGAAACCATCTGGGAGTTTTAGATGTCTATAAGCTCAAATAGAATGTGATGCATTTGCTTTGAAAAGAAAAAAAAAACAGTACCTTGAATAGAAAAATATGGGTGCTCACTAGAGTGATCCAGTGCTCAGAAATCCAGTTTCTGAGAAGATTAGGGTTCTGGTCCATTCTGTGCCAATATCTCACAATGTGACCTTGCTCGGGTTCTTTAATGTCTCTTGGCTTCAGTTCCTGTACCCTGTAGAATGAGAATTTGGACTAAATTATTTCCAAGATTGCTTCCAGCCATAAGAATATGTGATTCTGAGTTAGTCACAAAAAGCAGGGTTTTTTGGAGGGGGCTTGGGGGAGATGTTTTTTTGATCATTGATAAAGCTAGTTGAAAAAAAATTTCAATTATAGAGAAATAGCTGGGACCTAAAATAACAATATGTATGTATATATCTTTTTATTTTCTCTGTAATTATGGCATTTAATTTGATTTTGTTTGCTCAGCTAATGGCCTACTAAAAATAATGTATTTCTTCTTATTTTGCTTAACTGGTATGTCTTAAGAACTTTTCTAGAACTTCAAATCTTCCTGTTACTTTCAGGTACAAATCCCAGCAGGGTCCAGCTGGCTCACTTTCCTTCCAAGACAGATAAATTGAACTGTATGTGCTTTTACAGTGTGTGGTCTTAGATGTCTAACATGAGACTTTCAAAATTAAGGTCCTGTCTACTTCTTATAGACATATACAGGACCTCAGACCTCTCTTTGTAGGAATAACAACTTATCATCAAAACTATGGAGTCATTTTGCTGCCAAAAATATATGTTGCTGCTCTCAAACTTATAGAAGGATTATTTTTTAATATAATTTTTAATTGAGCAGTGAATGACTTAATGTTTTACAGTGCTTCTGGGTTTTAGAATGTGCTGGATTTTTTTTCAGGAGGAATGGCTGCATGCATAGGCATGTTGTTCAGTGTTTTAATGCATCTGGTAAATTTTGTTCATTTCATCATGTTGTTTGTTTGATAAAGTGTTTGTACTATATTCCATACACTGAGTTTTTGTGTTGTTTTATCTGTATGTGCATTATCCTCATTGATTTTTGAAATGTTGAACTTGTAACTTAATTAGTTAAATAAATGGGCTTTAAACAGACTATTTCTTCCCCAATCATACCAGATAAAGAGAATTTATCATATTAAGGGTATTGTGTTTGGGAAGATAGCATCTTGTTTGGATGCTTCCTTTTCTTTTCTCTGCTTTCTTTCCCTTGTCTCTCTCCTCTGCTTTCCTCCATTCTACCTATTCTTCTTCACTCCTTTCTTTTCCTTTTCGTTTCTTCTGTCCATAAATATTTATTGAATCACCACTGTGAGTTAGGCAGGCTGAGGATTTATTTAGTAGTAAGGTATCTGCCTTCATGGTGCTTACAATCTAAGAAAGGTATCATTTAAGTAAAAAAAATGGAGATGCAGAGTGATAGAAAAACCAGCTCAATAATAAGGGTCAGAGAAGCATCCCAGAATAAATAGATTTCAAACCTGAGAACTGAATGTTGATTTATTGTTAGCTAAGTGAAGAGGTTGAGCTTGGCTTGGATTTAGGAAATATTCTAGTAGAGAGAAAGCATATAGTAAAATATTAAGATGAGGAAAAAGTATACAGCACAATTAAGAAATTAAAAAAAATCAGTATGGTTGAAGCCTGGTATACAAAGGCAGATTGACCAGAAATAGAATTGGAGGGGAAAGATCATACAGGGGCTTTATGGGTTATGGACCCAAAGAATAATAGTAAATCACTGGAGGGTTGAAAGAAAAAAAAATAACATGATCAGTTTTCCCTTTTTTAAAAAGATCACTTTTTTGTGGTGGGACACAAGATTGATTATGCAGTTATTGTTATGGTCCTGGTAAGAGATGATGAGATGATAATGATGATGCAGCATTGGACTGAGAAGGGGATTGGGTGGTGGACACTGGAGTGTCTGTTTCATCTGGACAACACTTTGGCGTCTTTATTTTATTTTCAAGTAATTGTCTTTAAAGGTATTGTTAGAGGGTACGAGTTAAGATGGTGGAGTAGTTGGAGGACCGTATGCTTGCCTCATCCCTTGTATACAGCTAGATAAATATCAAATCATTCTGTACACCAAAAATATTGATCTGAGGACTGACAGAACAAATGGCATAACTAGAGGGAGAGATGAGGCCACACTGTGGAATGTAGGAGGTGCAGAGAAACGTGATTTGAGGGAGAAAAGGATCATTGATACTGTGGAGGGGAGGGAGCCCTGATCACAGAGAGAGGCAAGAAAGAAAGAGGGAGGAGTGCACAGAGGATCACACAAGGAAGACATATCCCCAAAGCCATTGACTGGGGAAACAAAAGGAGCTGAATTTTTACAACAGTGGAGCTCAAAGACTGTTTTAGACATCTGTGCTATGGCTGATATTCAGCCCAGCGGGTGCAGTAGTGTTCCTGTGGGGAAGAAGGGCAGAGGCCCAGGAGCAAACGGAGCTGTCTAAGGATCTCCTGGGATGCACTGGGAGAGACAGTTCTCCCTTCTTGGAGTGCATCTGAGAGAAGTGATATTGCTTCCCTGAGGACAGTAAAAAGCCAGTGGCCACTATTGTGCTCCCTAACCCCTAAGCATAGGGGCAGAGACACCTGCTGAGGGTGGCTAACCTGGGCCCAGGCTTTTTGTTGTACTTTATTCTGAACTCCAAGCTTCTGTGTGTTGGTGCAACTGCCCTTCTAGGACAAACCAGCACCAGCCCCAGTGGAAGGATACCTTCCCCCAGAGGGCAGTGTGAGTCTATGCTATACCAGGTCCCTAAAGTTTGGAGTTTTGAAACAGCCAGCATACCTAAGATACTAACAGGTGCTCTGTGCTACTGGGTGGACAGAAGGCTCAGGCATAGGCAAGGTGAAGGCAGGGGTTTGAGGGATGCCTGGGACACATGAGATGAGATTGTTTGCTGTTCTGTGAGCACTTCCTGAAGAATGGTGAGCACAAACTCCCCTCTCTGGGGGTGAGGGAGAGGGCTAGTGCCATTTTTCTCCCCCATCTGTCAGCATGATTGGACTTCCAGTGAACAGCACAGTACCAACAGTGGAGGCCTAATCTGCTTACTCAAGCCAGCTTCCTGTGCTCTGCAGGTGCTTCTTTACTAGGGCATGTGTGCCTGAGAACCAAAGCAGTAGGCCCCTCCCCCTTAGACTAGCACAAATCCCCCTAGATGCACCAAGTCTACTGACCATAGAGTGCTGTACAGCTTCATTTCTAGGGGAAATAGGATCATCCCTCTTTTAACAAGCAGACTAGACAACACCTACCTAAAACTCACCACACTTTGGCCAAGGTCCAGACACTTCCCACTGTAGGTATGGAAAAACTCTCCAGAGTACTAACCTGAGGGAAAGAGTGAACAAAACACAGCAACAGAGTGTACACAGCATACACCAAAAACACTTCCTGAAGTGCCAGGCCCTGGACAGTATATGATCTCTTCTTAAGAAGACCGTTACTCTCGGGGCGCCTGGGTGGCGCAGTCGGTTAAGCGTCCGACTTCAGCCAGGTCACGATCTCGCGGTCCGTGAGTTCGAGCCCCGCGTCAGGCTCTGGGCTGATGGCTCGGAGCCTGGAGCCTGTTTCTGATTCTGTGTCTCCCTCTCTCTCTCTGCCCCTCCCCCGTTCATGCTCTGTCTCTCTCTGTCCCAAAAATAAAATAAAAAATGTTGAAAAAAAAAAATTAAAAAAAAAAAAAAAAAAAAAAGAAGACCGTTACTCTCAGGAGCAGAAAGCATAACAGGCTTTCCTAACACACAGAAAAAGGGAGAGACCTAGACAAAATGCCAAGGTGGAGGAACTCATGCAAAAGAAAGAACATGAAAAGGTCATGGCCAGGGATCTAATTGAAACAGATATAATATGCCTGATTCAGAATTTAAAATAACAATCGTAAGAATACTAGCTGGGCCTGAGAAAAGCATGAAAGACACCAAAGAGTCCCTTACTGCAGAGATAAAAGACCTAGAGACTAGTCAGGCCGAAATAAAAAAAAAAAATGCTATAACGAGATGTGAAACTGACTGGATGTAATGATCACAAGGATGGAAGATGAGGAGGAATGTGTAAGTGATATAGAAGAAAAAACTAAGGAAAATAATGAAGCTGAAAACAAAAGGGAAAGAAAATATTGGATTACAAATGTAGACTTGGGAACTCAGTGACTCCAAAAGCATAATAACGTTCTTATCATGGGATATGACTTCAGCTCAGGTCATGACCTCATGGCTCATGAGTTTGAGCCCTGTTTCAGGCTCTGTGCTGACAGCTCAGAGCCTGGAGCCTGCTTTGGATTCTGTCTCCCTCTCTCTCTGCCTCTCCCCGACTCATGCTGTCTCTCTCTCTCTGAAAAATAAAAAAAAAAAAACATTAAAAAAAATTCTAAAAAAAGTTTCACGGGCCAGAAAGGAGTGGCATGATGTGCTGAATGGGAAAAATATGCAGTCAGGAATACTCTATCAAACAACACTGACATTCAGTAATGGAAGGAAAGATAAAGAGTTTCCCAGACAAAACCAAAGGAGTTTGTGGCCTCTAAGTCAGCCCTGCAAGAAATATTAAAGGGGACTCTTTGAGTGGGAAAGCAAAACCAAAAGCAACAAAGACTAGAAATGAACAGAGAAAACTACAGAAACAATGATTTAACAAGTAATTCAATGGTACTAAATTCATATCTATCAGTAATCACTCTGAATGTAAATGGACTAAATGCTCCAATATAAGACATAGGATATAAGAGTGGATAAAAAACCAAGATCCATTGATAAGCTGCCTACAAGAGACTCATTTTAGACCTAAAGACATCTACAGATTGAAAGTGAGGGGATAGGGGTACCTCGGTGGCTCAGTCGGTTAAGCATCTGACTTTGGCCTGATCTCGCTGTTCCTAAGTTCGAGCCCTATGTCAGGCTTTGTGCTGACAGCTCAGAGCCTGGAGCCTGTTTCAGATTCTGTGTCTCCCTCTCTTTCCTCTGCCCTTTCCCCACTCATGGTCTGTCTTACTCTCTGTCAAAAATAAACATTAAAAAGAAAAAGAAAGTGAAGGGATAGAGAACCATTTATCATCCTAATGGATGTCAAAAGAAAGCTCAAGGAGCTGTACTTATATCAGACCAACTAGATTTTAAACCAAAGACTGTAACAAGAAATGAAGAAGGGCACTATATCATAATAAAGGGGTCTATTCAACAAGAAAACCTAACAATTGTAAATATCTATGTCCCCAGCTTGAAAGTAACCAAATATATGTCAATTAATAACAAGCTTAAAGAAACTTTTTGATAATAATATAACAATAACAGGGGACTTTAACACCCCACTTACAACAATGGACAGATCATCTCAGCAGAAAACTCAACAAGGAAACAATGACTTTGAATGACACATTGGACCAGATGGACTTAACAGATATATTCAGAACATTTTATCCTAAAGCAGCAGAATGCACATTGTTTTCAAGTACTCATGGGACATCCTCCAGAATAGATTACATACTGGGTCACAAATAAGGCCTCAAGAATTATAAAAAGGTTGAGATCCTACAAACCATATTTTCCAATTAAAATGATATGAAACTTTGGGGTGCCTGAGTGGCTTAGTCGGTTGGGTGCCTGACTTCAGCTCAGGTCATGATCCTACAGTTTGTGGGTTCAAGCCTCACATCGGGCTCTGTGCTGACAGCTTGGAGCCTGGAACCTGCTTCAGATACTGTGTCTCCCTCCCTCTCTGCCCCTCCCCTACTCATGTTCTGTCTCTCAAGAATAAATAAACATTAAAAAAATGATATGAAACTTGAATTCAGTCACAAGAAGTAATTTGGAAAGATGATAATTACGTGGAGATTAAAGAGCATTCTACTAAAGAATGAATGGGTTTACCAGGAAATTAAAGAAGAGAAAAAAAACCCACATGGAAACAAATGAAAATGAAAACATGACAGTCCAAAACCTTTGGGAATGCAGCAAAAGCAGTCATTAGAGGTAAGTGTTTAACAATACAGGCTTATCTCAAGAAGCAAGAAAAATTTCAAATATACAACCTAACCTTACACCAAAAGGAGCTAGAAAAGGAATAGTAAATGGAGCCTAGAGCCAGCAGAAGGTAAATAATAAAGACTAGAACAGAAATAAACGATATAGAAACAAAAAACAAACAAAAAGCCCAGAACAGATCAATGAAACTAGGAGCTCGTTCTTTTGACAGTTAATAAAACTGATAAACCCTTAGCCAGACTTACCAAAAAAGAAAAGAGAAAGGACCCAAATAAATAAAATTATGAATGAGAGAGGAGAGATCACAACTAAAACCACAGAAATACAAAAATTAAAACAGAATATTATGAAAAATTGTATGACAACAAACTGAGAAATCTGGAAGAAATGGATAAATTCCCAGAAACATATAAACTACCAAAACTGAGACAGGAAGAAATAGAAAATTTGAACAGACCAATAACCAGCAAGGAAATTGAATCAGTAATCCAAAGTCTCCCAACAAATAAAAGTCCAGAGCCAGATGGCTTCCCATGGGAATTATACAAACATTTAAAGGAGAGCTAATACATTCTTCTCAAACAGTTCCAAAAAATAGAAAAGGAAGGAAAACTTCACAACTCATTCTACAAGGCCAGCATTACCTTGATTCCAAAACCAGACAAAGACTCCACTTAAAAAGAGAATTACAGGCCAATATCCCTGAGGTACATGGATGCAA
The DNA here is from genome assembly GCF_028018385.1 of Neofelis nebulosa. Lineage (NCBI taxonomy): Eukaryota > Metazoa > Chordata > Mammalia > Carnivora > Felidae > Neofelis > Neofelis nebulosa. Next base: position 32,663,479 of record NC_080794.1, on the reverse strand, counting down.
AAATTCTCAACAAGGTACTACAAATCAAACCCAACAATACATGAAAAGAATCATTCACCAAAATCAAGCTGGACTTATTCCTGGGCTCCAAGAGTGGTTCAATATTAGCAAATCAATCATCATGAAAACCACATTAATAAATGAAAAAAATAAGAATGATGTTATTCTCTCAATAGATACAGAAAAAGCTTTTGACAAAATACAACCTCCATTTTATATAAATACCTTTTACAAGTAGGGATAGATGGAACATCATAGAGGCCATGTACAGAAGACTCACAACTAATATCATCCTAAATGGGGGAAAACAGAGTTTTTCCTCTATGGTTTGTCAGGAATGGGACAGGGATGTCAGCTCTCACCATTGTTATTGAAATAAAAGATATCCAAATCAGCAAGGAAGAAGTCAAATTTCACTCTTCACGGACGATATGAAAAACGCCACTAAAATATTGCTAGAATGGATATATGAATTCAGTAAAGTTGCAGGATACAAAATAAACATACAGAAATCTGTTGAGTTTCTATACACTAATAATGAAGCAGCAGAAAAAGAAATTAAGGAATCTTTCCCATTATAATCAAGCTGGACTTACAATCAAGTTGCACCAGAAACCATTAGATACCTAGGAATAAACCTAACTAAAGAGGTTAAAGATTTGTATTCTGAAAGTTATAGGGCACTGATGAAAGAAATTGAAGAGGACACACAACAATGGAAATACATTCTATGCTCATGGATTGGAAGAACAGATTTTGTTAAAGTGCCTATACTACCCAAAGCAATCTACACATTTAATGCAATCCCTATCAAAATACCACCAGCATTTTTACAGAGTTAGAATAAATAATCCTAAAGTTTGTGTAGAACCACAAAAGATCCCAAATAACCGAAGCAATCTTGAAAAAGAAAGCCAAAGCTGGAGGCATCACATTTCCAGACTTCAAGCTATATTACAAAGCTGTAGTGATGAACACAGTATGATACTGGCACAAAAACAGACATATAGATCAATGGAACAGAACAGAAAACCCAAAAATGGACCCACAACAATATGGTCAACTAATCTTTGAAAAAAATAGGAAAAGATAATGGAAAAACGACAGTGTCTTCAACAAATGATGTTGGGAAAACTGGACAGCAACACGCAGAAGAATGAAACTGCACCAGTTTCTTACACCTTACACAAAAATAAATTCAAAATGGATTAGAGATCTAAATGTGAGACAGGAAACCATCAAAATCCCAAAGGAGAACACAGGCAGCAATTTCTTTATCATCAGGTACTTCTTCCTAGACATGTCTCCAGAGGCAAGGGAAACAAAAGCAAAACTGAACTATTGGTACTTCATCAAAATAAAAAGCTCCTGCACAGTGAAGGAAACAATCAGTAAAACTAAAAGGCAACCTATTGAATGGGAGAAGATATTTACAAATGACATATTAGATAAAGGGTTAGTATCCAAAATCTATGAAGAACGTCTAAAACTCAACATCCAAAAAAACAAATAATCCATTAAGGAATGGGCAGAAGACATGAATAGACATTTTTCCAAAGAAGACATATAGATGGCCAACAGACAAAAGAAAAGATGCTCAATATCATTCATCATCAGGGAAATACAAATCAAAACTACAATGAGATATCACCTCACACCTGTCAGAATGGTTAAAATCAACAACACAAGAAACAGCAGGTGTTGCCAAAGATGTGAAGAAAGGGAAATCCTTCTTGCACTGTTGGTGGGAATGCAAATGGGTACCTCCATTTTAGAAAACAGTATGGAAGTTTCTCAAAAAGTTAAAAGTACAACTACCCTGTGACCCAACAATTGCACTACTAGGACCCAAAAGATACAAAAATACTGATCAAAGGGGCACATGTACTCTGATGTTTAGAGCAGCATTATCTACAATAGCGAAATTATGGAAATAACCCAAATATCCATCAACTAATGAATGGATAAAGAAGAGGTGGTGTGTGAGTGTGTGTGTGTGTACACATACATATATGTGTATATATATGTGTGTGTGTGTATATATATATATATATATATATATATATATATATGTATATATGTATGTATAATGGAATATTACTCAGCCATGAAAAGAATGGAATCTTGCCATTTACAATGACATGGGTGGAGCCAGAGTGTATATGCTAAGTGAAACAAGTCAGAGAAAGACAAATACCATATGATTTCACTCACATGTGGAATTTAGGAAACAAAACAGATGAACATAGGCAAAAGAAAAAAAAGAGAAAGGAAGGCAAACCATAAAAGAAACTCTTAAGTACAGAGAAGAAACAGGGTTGATGGTAGGGAGGTGGGCAGGGAATGGGCTAAATGGGTGATGGGTGTTAAGGAGAACACTTGTTATGATGAACACTAGGTGTTATATGTAAGTGATGAATCACTGAATTCTACTCCTGAAGCTAATAATACACTATATGCTAACTAGAATTTAAATAAAAACTTGAGACATTAAAAAAAAATAAAGCTATCGTTAGAAATCTAAGACATCCTTTTTATTCCCCCCTCTTTCTTATAATTCCTACTATAAGGATGTAGAGGCTGCCCAAGGAATAGATTTGTAGCTGTGAGAGGTGAAGAATTCAGAATAGATTTCTCAGTGCTGTTGGTTTGAGTGGAAGAACAGCACCAAAATGAGAGAGCTCTGAATTTAACCCCCAGTCTGGCCACTAATGAGCTCTCTGACTATGGGTAAATAACTTAACCTCTGTAGACATTCCTTTCAATTCCAATCTTTCAAGATTCTGAGGATGCCTATGTAAAAGAACTCTAGGGAGGAAAAGCCTCCAGGTGTTTATTTGCATTTTGAACATCTTAATACTGGTTTAATCCCTATTGGTATGTATATTGAAATCCTAGATTCAACAAGTGAAAGTATCTGAAGTCTGCTAGCAGTATCAGAAGTCTGAATTTTACTTACTATTAAGCGGTAATTCTGGAACTAAAAATCAGACTTTCTGTTTTGCATACTTGCTCAAAGATGTGAGAGGAGATTTTGGGGTCTGTGAAAGATTTTGGCCATAAATGTCAAATATTTAACTTCTGAGAATAGAAATCATTAGTATTAAGAATTGGGCTAAAGTGTGTAGTTGTTTCCAAATGTGAGTCCACTGACTGGTGTCCATTTGAATGCATAAAAATCTCCTGTGGGATCTTGTTAAAAGTACAGGCGTCATCCTCGTAGCTTCTGATCAGTAGGTGGTGGGTGGGTGCTGTGCTCCAGGGCAGTGTTTTTATGTGAGGTTCATGAAATCACAGCAGTCTTGCACAATGCTTCTTGAATTGTTTGAGGTAAAATAAATTAGAGAGACACTGTAATATAATTTCTTCTATAGATTAATGCATTAGCATTTAAGAGGTTCTGAGATGTTTTAAATGAAATAATTTGACTGTTTATTCCTATTTGTGTTACACAGTTGGCCCCTCAACCACTTTTACTAGGATATCTATTATCAGCCCACAGAACTGGTGTTCCATGATGGAAATTTACAAGATATGAGTCATTTTTTATAGTCGTTGAAATATAGTCATCCATCAAGTGGTCCACGGATATTAATCCTTTATTATTGAAACAAAGGCACATACTTGTGAAATTGCTGAAGGACTAGGTATAAATATTTTGGCTGCAAAATTGGCTAATTTCATCATCAACAAGCTACATGACATTAGTACTCAGTACTATCATGTGGGTTGTGCCTATTACATTACTGTGACTCTTCACATTTGCTCTATGTGAATGGCACTTCCATAGAGCTGGGCAGTATGCACCCTGACAGACCTTTGTGGCCTCTCTGTCTGAGGTATTGGCGCTGACCCTGGGACTTTGCTTTCACTGGCATCAGATATCAACCATGTGACTGATCTTGCCTAGAATACTGGTCTCTGAATGGTAGCCCCTAAAACCCTGTCTAGAATAGAACGACACAAAATAGTTTGGTTTCAATAAAATAATGAGGCTGTTTCTAGAAGCCATTCACCAAAATTTAAGTGTTTAAAAATGAGTATATTATTATTTTCCGTCCTGAGGAAAAGCTGAGATCATCATCAGACATGTTACTGACCAAATTTAGTTCCTTTGTTATTTCATAGCTTTGATCACCACGTGGCAAGCCACATGTTTGGCACTGGGGACATAAAGGGGAAAAAAGGCATAGTTTATTTCAAAAAGGGTAGCTTAAGTGAAACTGGCACATGCACAGATGGTTATAGTATACTGTGGTAATAGTTACAATGGAGGTAAGTGCAAGGGACAATTAGAGCATAAAAAATAAAGTACCTAAGTTGGCCTGGGGGAAGCAGGAAAATTTTCGGATGAAACTACTTTGGTTTAGTTTGGTTTCTGATTTTCTTCCGAAGCCCTGTGCTGACTCTGCTATTCAATTACCAAGAGAAAGTTTAGATTTTGCTGTCTTGCATGTGCTCATATGCTTTTCCAAAATAAATTGTGTTTATGTAATAATTTTTACCTTTTCTCCTCACTCATCATTTCCATCCTGATATTACTTTGAATTATACCCCCCACAATAGTCTTAGTTTCAGCTGAGTATTCACATTTCTGGTACAAGCTAATAGAATTTTTCATTTGCTTTTGGTTTGCAGATGTTGAGCACATGGCTCTTAAGCATGGCATTATTCTTAGAAGGATGACAGTCTTCAAACATTTTGATTAGTACCTCAATTTTATCCACTTCTCCATATTGAAGTGAGTCTGTGTTTTATATCTTTTTAGCTTCATCTCCTACATAAAGCTCTAGTATTCAGAAAGGCAATTTTTGTCTCTAGTTTTATATCTACCAAACTACTGTGAAGCTTTCAGAAAGGTTTGATAGCTTTTAGTCCCAGAAAAGGAATGTTACTTAATTTTTCAAAGAGCCAAAGAAATATACCTGCATTGAGAATAAATACACCTTGCCTATTTGCAGTTTTTTGCATCTGTATAGCATTTTAAAATTTGTAAAATATTTTACCTTTATTATTTCATTTAACTCTCACGGTGCCATTTGAAATATGAGGAAACTGGAGCTTAGTGAGGTTTAATTGAGTTAGTCCAGATAGTACAGCTAGTCCGTACAGAACTAGGATTCAGAGAGCCTCCCGCCTCCATTTATGCAGCTCTTTCCACTATAGTGCACAGCAGGATAATCTTGCTACATGTAAGATATAAAAAGAGGATTAAAATGAAGGAGCAATATTTTTATTTGGCATCACAAATGCAAAAATTGTAAGTATCATTGTTAGTGGTTTGGGTGGATGAGATTGTATAGCACATAAGAGAAAGTAAATTACTCACGATACCAGGTTGAATATAGTAGGTGAGTTTGGTGAAACAGGGCAAGAGGTGGAGCTGATTCAGTGTTTAATGAAACAGCACTGCAGGCAGCAAGATGAGTTTAAAAAGGTAGCGGTGAGTGGGGAGAGGAGGGAACAAGTTAGCAGTAGAGAAGAAGACAGAGGACTACTGAATGAAGAATGGACCTAGACAGGAAACCAGCCAAAAAGACTAAGTCCCAAGGGAAGACTGCAGCTGGATCCTGTGCCACCTTCATTCTCAGGATGAGGTCTCTTATATACCAATGATCTAGAGCCAAAATTGATGGCACAGGTGCTGGTCAGTGAGGAATCTGCAGTCAGGATGTAGTCAATTCTAGACAGATCATAAGTAATATGGTACAGTTCAGTCACACAAGTCATGTCATTATTTCCAGATAATAGAATGTGAAGGGTAGGAGTAGTAATTGGAAAGTGACTGAAGGGTTTAGGCTCAGTTTCTTGACGATGATGTGAAGGACAAAGAACCAGATGAAGATGTGACTCCGTGGCACAAACCTGGCATTGTGTTATGAGCCCATGGCAATGATCTGATTTGCTTTTCTTTTTTTAAGTGCCATCAGTTTGCAGATCACCTGGATACCTTAATAGTCAGAGACTTTAACTTTCTTAGTCCTTAACAGATTGATGACATAAAACATATGTTCCCAATTATTTAATATTAGAGAATACCTCTGTCTTTTCTCAAGTGCTCATGTAATATTTCCAGAAATTAGAATTAAGATTTTTTTGGCCTAAAACTCAGCAAATAATACAAATCATATCTTATAATATTGCATAAAACCATAAATAAATTAGAAATTAAATTTTTTTTAACATTCATTTTTGAGAGACAGAGACAGGCCACAAGCAAGGGAGGGGCAGAGAAAGAGGGAGACACAGGATCTGAAGCAGACTACAGGCTCTGAGCCGTCAGCACAGAGCCCAACCCAGGGCTCTAAACCACAAACTGTGAGATCATGACCTGAGCTGAAGTCAGACTGACTGGGCCACTCAGGCACCCCAATAAATTAGAAATTAAAACATGCAAGCACATAGCATTATAAGTCTATAATTGACATACAATAAATTATATATATATATATATATATATATATATATATATATATATATGGTGTATAGTTTAATAAGAATTTATATAATGTCTATATTCATTAAACCACCATCATAATCAAGATAGGAACATATTGATTATTCCCCAAATTTTCCTTGTGTCTTTGTGATCTCTCTTTCCCACCTCTCCCTGTCTCTAAAAATCTCTCCCTAATGATTCTTGGATTCAAGGGGAGTCTAAATGCATACAACATTAGACTGACCACTCTAGGCAATTTTACATACATTTGTTGAACTGAAGAGGTAGATAGCAAAAATTCAGAGAAGGAAGCTTTCAGGAAAATAAGATATGTTTAGAAACAAGTGTTTACGCTGGGTAAGCTTGAATTCAGCCTGGAACAGCTAGAATGAGTTGAGAGATCATTTCAGTTTTGGAGTAAGGACACGACAAAGCTAAGCCAGGAAAGAAGGCTACACAATCCTGAGAGAGTAAGAGGACTTATTTGAGGACTTATTTGAGAGTAAGAGGACTATTCAGAAGTAGTACACTGATGATCTGTAGAAAATAATAGTTTGGTGAGCTTGTGGAGGATCTTGAAAATGAGGCTGAGTATAGATTTAAGATAATGAGGAACAAATGAGGGCTTAAAAAAAACTAAGGAAAGGGATCCACCATTCATTTATCATTCATTAAATATATGTATACACACACACGTGTATATATTCATATGGAATTCTCACTATATAGCATGCACTGTTTAAGTGCTAATGGCTATGCTTTTAATATACGGCCATTTGGAACAGTATGGTTTGCTGTGTGTGTGTGTGTGTGTGTGTGTGTGTGTGTGTGTGTGTGTATGAGAGAGAGATTTGTTGTTTTTTTAAGAGAAACTTTATTTTAGAAAATTTTAGATCTACAGAAAAGTTGCAAGAATATTACAGAATTCCCATATACCCTTCATGCAGTTTCTTCCATTGTTAACATCTTTTTTTTAAATTTTTTTTTAACGTTTATTTATTTTTGAGACAGAGAGAGACAGAGCATGAACGGGGGAGGGTCAGAGAGAGGGAGACACAGAATCTGAAACAGGCTCCAGGCTCTGAGCTGTCAGCACAGAGCCCGACACGGGGCTTGAACTCACGGACCGCGATATCATGACCTGAGCCAAAGTCGGCCGCTTAACCAACTGAGCCACCCAGGCGCCCCCCATTGTTAACATCTTATATAACCATAGTGCATTTGTCAAAACTGACATCAGTACATTACTATTAACCAAACTCCAGACTTAATTTGGATTTTCTTGGTTTTTATATGATGGCTTTTTTTTTCAATCCTAGGATTCCACCCAAGAGATAACAGTATATTTAGTCCCCATGTCTCCTTAGGCTTCTTAGATTGTGATGGTATCTCAGACTTAACTTCTTTTTAATTATCTTGACATTTTTGATATTTTATAGAATTTATTCCATTTGGTTTTGTCTGATGTTTCCCTCATACTGTTTTTGAAATAACAAATGAAAGTTCCATTCATAAATTAAAAGTTTAATTTTTATTTAACTTTGTGTTTGAATTTTGCATACCTTTAATCTTTTTTGAATAGCAAACCTCATATTCTTCTCAAATCATTTTCAGGCTACCTATTGCCTCACCTATTTATCGTAGGTGTCACATTTATTGTTTCAGTGTACTAGGGTTTCCTGGAAAGAAGGATATCTAATCAAATCAGTAAGGATTTGAATGACAGATTCTAAGAAATTCTTCCAAGACCTTAAGGACTTGGACAGTCATAATTCAGTCACCGCTGTGGTTCAGTAACAGAGACTACATGCTTCGTTGTGCTCTGAATCATGACTCAAATCATCATATGGTTTAGCTTGAACTTTGTCCAAGTTGCTAGCTGCACTATCACAGATTGGTGTAATTGGGATGACAATGTACAGGAGTGTGCACATAGACTGCTGTTCTAAAGTAAACTCAAAGGTTCTTGGGAATTAAAACCCACAAAGCTGAACAAGGAAATCGTAAGAACCCTGTACTGTTGTGTGTGTGTGTTTTTAGCACAACATTCCTTAATTATTAAGAAGTAAACTTGGACCCACTCCCTGGAATAAAGGGGCCTGACATATCCATAGAGTTCTTTCTTCTGGGACTGAAGAAGGAACAGTCACATTTTCTATATAAATTTGAATTCATTCTGGCTTCTAAGACCCTTGAGGAAAATACGGTGACTTTTCAATTTTATTTCTGGATGAGTACATGTTCCAAACTTGTACTTAGGTTTGATTCTGGTACTTCTAGTTATTAGCAGTGTGACATTATGTGTGTCATTTAGCCTCTCTTCTTTGGTGTTTTGATCCATAAGTTTAGAAAATGTATGCTTCCTAAATTTGACTTGAGAATCAACTGGGATAAAGCATGTAAAGCACGCTGCACAGTGTGTGGCACAAAAACAGCCCAATAAACATTAGCTATTCTTATTATTACTGTTATTCCTAGTGTCATGCATGATAAACTAATAAAAAATGGGTGCATTAGCCACAATTCCAATAAAGCAGACAATGTTTCAACTGCATTCACTCATATCCTACTCAGATATGCTGATGATGCATACCTCCCCCAGCCTCCAGCAACCTGACTTCCAGGCCTTTACCACAACCTCATATTCACCCTTCTTGTGGATGACTGGCTGCTTCCACAGTTTTAAAGAAGAAATAATATTTTTAAAAGGTTTTTAAAAATCCACATAAAACATGTATTTAAATTAAGAAATCATAAAAAGATTTTGCATCCAGGATTTTGCCTTGGTGAATACATTGAGTTCATGAGGAAGTAGAATTTTTAGGAATATCAGGTTCTGTTTTATTTTTTTAAAAACCAGCTGGAACCAACTTCTACTGTTGGCATTCTCTCAGAGTCGCTATTCAGTTCTTACCGCTAGCAAGGGATATGGACAAGTTGTTGATAAAGGAATTTTCCTGACCCCTAGATACAATTCTGCATTTGGAGGAGGCCCTAAGAGACTGGTCTGGGACTGTGCCACTACCAGAGCTATCGCAGCCCCCCTGCCAGGACTCACAAATCCTAGCTATGCAGGGAGTAGTGATGTTAGTTGTCTTCTCAGTATGCCCTGCCATAGCGCCTTTCTTGTTCTGTCTGTTATTGCCTCAATTAAAGAACACAGCTTTCTTTGTGCTGGCCTGTGGATCAGATGCTTCAGAGCAGCAGGGAGATGATAATCCCACACCTACAGGAATGCAAAGTTTCTTTACTTGCTAAATCAATCGGCGGGCCTACTCTGCACAGTCAAGGCAACTTCTGCCCTGGCAGGCCTTGCTGGCAAAGATGTAGTTCAAGAGTACTTGTCCACAACCATTTATATTTCTTCTCTTCCCTGTCATCCTTATGAGAAATTCAAGTGGTAATTTTCTTTAATGTGACTTGTCCCCTATGGTTAAAAATAATGACTAATGGTAATAGTCTAATATTGAAAATATTTGATTACAGGAAGTGTCCCTGGAGTCTCATTTACCATGGCATAGCACAAGAAGAATTCTAGGACATACAAGGCATATAGTCGTGTGGTTCAGAGAATTCTTGATATATACAAGCAAATAGTTAATGTTTCATTAACGTACTTGTAAAACTTAAAAAGTCGTGGGTTTCCAAAAGAGATTCTTCTGAAAGTGTTCAGGGATCAGGGCAAGAAGTTGGTTAGAACTCATGTGCCAACTCTGATCGGTGGTGATTCCGTGGAACACTGATGAGGATTCTGAAGATCCGTTTTAACTCGATAATAAATTGATTAAAAATGATTGATTAAAAATGTCCGCTATGAGTGTGGGAAAAGGAAATGACAATTTTGGATCGAAAATTTGTTGTCTTTAGAATCACCATTTATGCTGGACCAAAGCATGGCAGCTAAAATTATTTATACTCCAGAGTGTGAAAAAATTAAACATTGTGCTTTATAAAATATAAAGGACAAATGCAAATTATAGAAACAGTGTTCCACCCATTTCTTTATTTAGCCAAAACTTATGTAGCAACTATAGGTATACCTCAAAGAAATTGAAGGTTTGGTTCCAGACCATTGCAAAAAAGTAAATGTCACACACACACACACACACACACACACACACACAAAATGAGTAAAGTTTTTGGTTTCCCAGTGCATATAAAAGTTATGTTTATACTGTAGTTTATTAAGTTTGCAATAGCATTATATCTAAAAATATGCATACTTTAATTTTAAAATACTTTATTGCTAAAAAATGTTAGCCATCATCTAAGCTTTCAGCAAGTCAGAATCTTTTTGCTGGTGGAGGGTCTTGCTCTGATGTTAATGGCTTCTGACCGATCAGAGTGTAATGGTTGGTGAAGGCCGGGGTGGCTGTGGCAATTTCTTAAAAGAAGACAACAATGAAGTTTGTCACATCGATCGACTCTTCCTTTAATGAACAATTTCTCTGTAGCATGTGATGCTGTGTTTGATGGTATTTTACCAACCGCAGGACTTCTTTCAAAATTGGAGTCAATCCTCTCAAACCCTGCTGCTGCTTTATCAACTAAGTCTATGTAATATTCTAAATCCTTTGCTGTCCTTCCAGTCATCTTCATAGCATCTTCACCAAGGCTAGATTTCATCTCAAAAAACCACTTTCTTTGCTCAGCCATAAGAAGCAACTCCTCATCCTTTCAAGTTTTATCATGAGACTGCAGTGATTCAGTTCCATCCTCAGGCTCCACTTCTAATTCTAGTTCCCTTGCTATTTCAATCACATCTGCAGTTACTTCCTCCGCTGAAGTCTTGAACCTCTCAAAGTCATCCAAGAGGGCTGGAATCGACTTCTTCCAAATTTTTGTTCATGTTTATTGTGTGACCTTTTCCCAGGAATCATTGATGTTCTTAAAGACATCTAGAATGGGGAATCCTTTTCCAAAGGCTTTTATTTACTTTACTCACATCCATCATAGAAGTCACTATCCATGCCAGCTAGAGGTTTATGAAATGTATTTCTTAAAAAATAAGACTTGAAAGTCAAAATGACTTGTTGATCCATGGGATGCAGGATGAATATTGTGTTAGCAGGCATGAAAACGTTAACTTCATTGTGTATCTTCATCAGAGCTCTTAGATGACCAGGCAAATTGTCAATAAGCCATATTTTGAAAGAATTTTTTTCCTGAGAAGTAGGTCTCAACAGTGGGCTTAAAATATTCAGTAAACTGTATTTTAAACAGATGTGTTGTCATCCAGGCTTAATTGTTCCACTTACAGAGCATAGATGGAATAGATTTAGTGTAATCTTTTTATTTATTTTTAAAATTTTACTTTATATGTTTTTAAAATTTCAGTATAATTAATGCACAGTGTTATATTAGTTTCAGGTGAACAATATAGAGATTCAACAATTCTATACATTACTCAGTGCTTATCAAGATAAGTGTACTCTTAATCCCCTTCACCCTTCCCTCCACCCATCTCCCTTCTAGTAAATACCAGTTTGTTCTCCATAGTTAAGAATATGTTTATTTATTTGTGTTTTTTGTTTGTTTCTCTCTTTTTTCTTTGTTCATTTGTTTTGTTTCTTAAACACCACATATGAGTGAAATCATATGGTATTTTTCTCTCTCTGATTAACTTATTTCATTTAGCATTATGCTCCCTAGATCCATTCATGTTGTTGCAAATGTCAAGATTTCATTCTTTTATTATGGCTGGGTAATATTCCATTGTATATGTATACCACATCTTCTTTATCCAATCATCTATCAGACACTTGGGCTGCTTCCATAATTTTGGCTATTGTAGATAATGATGCTATAAAAACCAGGGTGCATGTGTCCCTTTAAATTAGTATTCTCGTATTCTTTGGGTAAATACCTAGTAGTGCAATTGCTGGATGGTAGAGTAGTTCTACTTTAACTTTTTGAGGAAACTCCATACTATTTTCCAGAGTGGCTGCACCAGTTTGCATTCCCCACCAATAGTGCAAGTGCAAGAGGATTCCCCTTTCTCCTCATCCATGCCAACACTTGTTGTTTCTTGTGCTGTTGATTATAGCCATTCTGACAAGTGTGAGGTGATACCTCATTGTAGTGTTGATTTGTATTTTACCTTATAATCAGTGATGTTGAGCATCTTTTCATGTGTCTGTTGGCCATCTTATGTGTCTTCTTTGGAGAAATGTCTGTTCATGTCTTCTGCCCATTTTTAATTGGATTATTTATTAGATTTATCATAATTCTTAAGGGCCCTAGAAATTTTGGAATGGTAAATTGACATTGGATTCAACTTAAAGTCTTCAACTGCCTTAGTCCCTAACAGGAGAGTCAGCCTGCTTTTCGAAGCCAGGCATTGACTTCTCTCTAGCTATGAAAATCCAAAATGCATCTCCTTCCAGTAGAAGGTCATTTGGTCTAGATCGAAAATCTGTTGTTTGGTATAGCAACCTTCATGAATTATCATAGATAGATCTTCAAGAGAATATGCTGCAGCCTCTGCATCAGCACTTGCTACCTTACCTTGCATTTTTATGTTATAGACAACTTCTTTACTTAAACCTAAAGAACCACCTTTGCTAGCTTCAGTATTTTCATCTATAGTTTCCTCATCTCTCTCAGCCCTCACAAAATTGAAGAGAAATAAGGATTTGTCCTGGATTAAGTTTTGATTAAGGGAATGTTGTAGCTGGTTTTATCTTCTCTCCAGACCATTCAGACTTTTTTTCCATATCAACAATAGAGCTGTTTCACTTTCGTATCATTCATGTGTAAACTGGAATAGTACTTTTAATTTCCTTGAGGAATCTTCACTTTGCATATACAACTTAGCTAACTGTTTGGCACAAGTGGTCTACTTTTCAGCCTATTGTGGCTTTTTGCATACCTTCTACACTAAGATTCATCATTTCTAGTTTTTGATTTAAAGTGAGTGATGTATGACTCTTTCTTTCACATGAACACTTAGAGGCCATTGTAGGGTTGTTAAGTGGCCTAATTTCAATATCGTTGTGACTCGGAATAGGGAGACCTGAGGGGAGGAAAAGAGATGAGGAATGGCAGGTCAGTGGAGCAGTCAGAACACACATAATGTTTATCAAGTTTTCTGTCTTATATGTGCATGGTGTGTGGTGCCCCCAAACAATTCTAATAGTGGTATCAAAGATCACTGAACAGAAATCAAAAATAACAGACATAATAATATTGTAAAAAGTTTGAAATTTTGTGAAAAAGACCAAAATGTGACACAGAGACATGAAATGAGCAAATGGTGTTGGAAAAATGCTGCCAATGGACTTGCTTGAAACAAGGTTTCCACAAACCTTCAGTTTGAACAAAATGCAGTATCTGTGAAGCACAATAAAGTGAAACACAGTAAGACAAATTTTTCCTGTACTGTGTGTTAGGTGCTGTGCATCTAGGGCTAAGTAGGTTTCTTGTCTGTCCTCAGAAGCTTCTGTTGACTAGGAGATGGTGTGAAAACTATTGCAGAAACATAATAGATACAGTAATAAATGTGTGTACTAAACCCAGTGTTCACAAAAAAGAGAAAGCAATTAACTCTGTTTAAGTGTACAAGGTACATCTTCAAAGGGGTGACAAGCATAGTGTCTGTTCAGTCTCTAGAAACAACAGTAAACTCTTAAGAATCATTTGCTGTTACAATTCAAAGCAACCATATCGAAGGTGGATAGTGCCCTTTAGTATGTAATAAAGCTCTATGGGTTAGGATGCTGTTGGTTTTCTATTGTGGAAAATCGACACCTTTCTGAATTTTCAGTTGTGATGAACTCCTGAAAACTTGGATTCCTCAACTTATTTCTTACCCTTACCACCTTTCCCACATAATTCCTATTCAATTCTACTGCTTTGTTTTGTATTGATCTCTATTGTCCAAACTTTTATACTCACTCAGACATTTATAGTTGAATATGCTGACTAAGATACAGGACTTGATGGCAAAACATTAGTTGTTTGGAAATAATTTGACATTCCATGCCTTATATGGGTTTCTGGGCTTTCAATTGGTTAACCTGTCATATTTATACCTCCCTTTGCTTTAAAATGACAAGCATGGCTAATTACAGTTTTGTTTATTTTTTGATTTTGTTTTCCAAGTGTGTCATTTATAACAAAATCTAGAGAATTTCGGCTTCTAAGTCCAGGAACCTACGTGTGCAAGTAGACTCGGATGTGTCTTTATGATTGTATGTGCATGCACATATGTATATATAGATTTACATTAGAGATATAATCTCAAAGTAACTGTCTCTAAGCAATCATATATGCTGCTAATACTTTAAAAAATGCTTTGTTGTGGATGGATATAGACTAGTAATTTAAGGGTGGTATAACTGAGGCAAAATATAAATTAATGCTTTATAAGAGAGATGTATTATTTTTGTGTATACCATAGTGAGTCCAATATTTGGACTTTTATTTCTAAGAATTATTTCTTCTACAAGACCCTTTTTGTATATAAGCTAATGTTATTTGGGTTATACTCAAAGATTAGAAACAAGTTTTATAAATTATTTTAAACCAGACTTACTGTGTTTTCTGATTATAATAGCAATAAAAAATTGAAAAAAAAACCCGTACCATAAATAGTAGAAACCACTCACAATTCCATCACAGTCTATAGCTAACATGGACATTTTTTCCTTTTGTTTCTTTTCTAACATGTGTGTTATACATATTCCTTTAGTCATTTCAGTCATTCAACAAATAGTTACTAAGCAGGTTAATGCTCAGGTCATATGCATGTACCTGCGCGTATTTATTTTTACCTGAAATATAATCCACGTACCACAGAAATCATCTAGTAAAATGTAAAATTCAGTAATTTTAGTATATTTGCAAAATTGTGCAACTATCATCACTATCTAATTCTAGAATATTTTCATTATCTCAAAAACAAAACCAACAAACCCATACTCGCTAGCAGTCACTTCTATTCTTGCGTCCTCCACCCGCCATAGTATCCACTGATCTTCTTTCTATCTGTATGGACTTGTGTGTTCTAGGCATTTCTATAAATAGAAAAAGTGGCCTTTGTTACTGGCTTCCTCCAATTATTATATTATTTTCAAGGTTTATCTGTTATGTAGCATGAATCAGTACTTTATTTTTATGCCTGAATAATATTCCATCCTATGAATGTGCTATATTTTGCTTATCCATTCATCAGTTGATGACATTTGGGTTGTTTCTACTTTTTTGCTATTATGAATAATGCTTGTTATGAATATTCATGTACAACTTTTTATGTGGACATATGTTTTCAATTCTCATGGGTACATAAATAGGAATGGAATTGCTGGGTGAGATGGTACCTCTATGTTTAGCAGTTTGTGGAACTGCAGACTGTTTTCCACAGCAGCTGCAACATTTTGCATTCTTATCAGCAATGTGTATGACTTTCAAATTCTCCATATCCTAGCCGACACTTGCTATTTCTGTCATTTTTATTATATCTATCCTAGTGGTTTTGAAATGGTATCTTATTGTGATTTTGATTTGCATTTCCCTAATGAACAATGGTATTGAGTATCTGTCCATGTGCTTATAGGCCATTTGTGTATCTTTTTTGGAGAAATGTCTGTTCAAATCCTTTGCCCATCTTTTTTTTCTTTTCCTTTTTGTAACTAATCTCTAAACCCAACATGAGACTCAAACTCATGAACCATAGATCAAGAGTCGCATGCTCTACTGACTGAGCCAGCCAGGCTCCCCTCCTTTGCTCACATTTTAATCTTTTTTATTGAGTTGTAATAGTACTTTATATATTTGTATAGTAGACTCTTATCAGATAGTGATTTGCATATGTTCTCTCCGTTTTGTGCATCCTTACACTTTCTTGATAGTATTTTTTAGAGCACAAAAACTTTTAAATTTTGATGAAATTCAATATATTATTTACTCTATTGTTGCTTATGTTTTCATTTTATATCTAAGAAACTATTAACTAATCTAAGGTCACAAGCTTCACCCTTTTGTTTTCTTATAAGTGTTTTATATTTCAACTCCTACATTTGGTCTTTGATTTATTTGAGTTAGCTTTTGTATGTGGTGTGACATAGAGGTCCAATTTCATTCTTTTGCTTGTGGATATCCAGTCATCCCGGTTCTGTTTATTGAAAGTAATATTCTTTCCCCTTTGAATTGTCTTAATACTGTTGTAAAAAATCAATTGACCATAGATACAGGAGTTTATTTTTGGAGTCTCAATTCCATTCTATTGATATTATATACATACACAAATTCCTATTAACAAAAACTACATAAACTCAAGAAACCGCAAACTAGGGTTGCCTGGGTGGCTCAGTCGGTTAAGTGTCTGACTTCAGCTCAGGTTATGAACTCATGGTTCATGAGTTTGAACCCCACGTCGGGCTCTGTGCTGACATCTCAGAGCCTGGAGACTGCTTCGGATTCTGTGTCTCCCTCTCTCTGTGCCCCTCCCAAGCTTGCACTCTCTCTCTCTCTTTCTCTCTCTCAAAAAATAAATAAATATTCAAAAAAATAAACCACAAACTAAATAGACCTAAAACAAATGAAGAGATTAAATCAGTAATCAAAAAAATTACCTACAAAAAAATCCCAAGATCAGATACATTAATACTGCTGAATTTTTCTAGACATTTAAAGGATTAACACCAATTCTTATCCAGTTCGTTGGTATACAGTTGTTCATACTATTCCCTTATAGTCTTTATTTATGTAAAGTCAGTAACAATGTCTCTGCTTTTATTAATGTTTTTAATGCAGTTGACCCTTGAACAATATGGTTGTGAAGGGTGCCAACCCTTGCACAGTCAAAAATTCATAATAACAAAGTCATTAGTAGTTAACTAATATTGCTGAAAAGATTCCTTATCAATATCACAGTTGATTACCACATATTTTATGTTGTATTATATATATATATAATTTTCATAATAATCTAAAAAAAGAAAATACTATTCCGAAAATCATAAGGAAGAGAAACTATGTCTACAACTATGTACTTTAAATACCCACGTGTAAGTGGACCCATACAGTTCAAAACTTTTAAGAGTTAACTCTAAATTGAGAATTCTTTTTTCTTTTTTCTTTTTTTTTTTTTCTTTTTTTTTTTTTTTTTAAGGGCCAGCATGGTTTGGCTCACACAGGGTCTGGAGGTTAGTCAGGCAATTGTTCTTTAACTCACTTTTATTTTTTTATTTTATTTTTTAACATTTATTTATCTTTGAGGCAGACAGAGACAGAGCATGAATGGGGGGAGGGTCAGAGAGAGAGGGAGACACAGAGTCGAAGCAGGCTCCAGGCTCCGAGCTGTCAGCACAGAGCCCAACGCCGGGCTCGAACTCACGGACCGCGAGATCATGACCTGAGCCAGAGTCGAACACTTAACCGACTGAGCCACCCAGGCTCCCCGAGAATTCTTTTTTCTTAATCAAGCTCAAAGTGTTTAAATTTTGTCACAAAGCCAACTTTTGATTTTGTTGATTTTCTGTTTTCTTTTATCCTCTGTATTATTTAGTAACATTTTAATTTTTATTATTTCTCTTCCTTCATGATTTGCTTTAGTTCTTATTTATTCAGCTTCTTAAGGTGGAAGATTCTTCCCTTGATTCTTTTTTTTTTAATTTTTTTTAATGCATATTCATTTTTGAGAGAGAGAGAGAGAGACAGAGTGTGAGCGGGCAGAGAGAGAGGGAGACACAGAATGGGAAGCGGGCTCCAGGCTCTGAGCGGTCAGCACAGAGCCTGACCCAGGGCTTGAACTCAAGAACTGTGAGATCATGACCTGAGCAGAAGTTGGACGTATAACCGACTGAGCCACCCAAGTGCTCCTGAGATCACATTTCTTTTTTAACAAAGATGTTTACAGTTCCAATTGTCCTTCTAGAAGTTGTTTTAGGTGTATCCCAAAGGTTTTAGTATGTAATATTTTTGTTTTAATTCATCTCATAGTTTTCTAATTTCCTTTGTTGTTTATTTTTTTGTCCCCTTCATTATTCAGGATTATGTTTTTAATTTCCACGTATTTGTAATTTTCCAAAGTTCCTCTTGTTATTGATTTCTAATTTTATTCCATCATGGATGAAGAACATATTTTGTATGATCCTCAATCTTTTTAAGTTAATCAACACTTTTTTTTTTTTTTTATCTGCTAATATATAGTCTATCCTGGGAAAAGTTCCGTGTGCACTTGAGAAGTGCCTTCTGTTGTTTTTGGATGGAAGGTTCTAAAAATGTCTGCTAGGTGTAGCTGGTTTATAGTGTTGTTTGTGTCTTCTATTTTCTTGATGATTTTCTGTATAGTTATATCTGTTATTGAAAGTGAGGTATTAAAGGCTCCAACTGTATTGTTGAATTCCCCATTTGTTTCTTCAATTCTGTCATTTTTGCTTAATCAAATTATCTCCTACCAGAGATTGCTTTCGTTGCTATTTATTGTTCTTGTTTTTATGAGTTTGTTTAGTGACTTTTTTGAATTAATTCTGTAAAGTGTGTATTATTTGTCATGTGTGGCTACTGAAGTCTGTTTAGGTTGCTCAGTGGTCAGCTAATGATTGGACGGGGATTTTCCTAAATTCCTGGAAACAATAAATCAATCTTTGCTAAATTGTTGTGTGTGTATGCTAGGGCACATACATTGCTCATCCAAGTAGTTAAAAATTCTATCTTAGCCTTCTATTCCTACTTGCACAGAGCCTCAAGGTCAGGCATAGGTGAGAGTTTAGGGTTTTCTCAGCTATGAGTATGTATACAACACTGTGTGTGAACATAGCTCTAAGCATGCACTTGGCCTTCCAGATTCCCGAGACTATATGAGGAGTTGTTTAGAGCACCCAATGGATATATCATTTTCCAGCTTTTATTTCTAAGCTTTTTCATTTACCTATTCTTTGCCCCAACTGTTATCTACCACTTCAGGCAACAGAGAAGTTATACCTAAGAAAGAGGCTGTTCATACTGGTTGAGTTCCAATTTTGATTAAGAAACAAACAAACAAACAAACAAAAACAGCCTTGAGACAGAGAGGTTTTCTAGGGAACCACCAAACAAATCAAGAATGATTATTCGACTGGGGCTTTCAAGTAACTCCAGCCCCATTCTTCCTCCCTGGTGGCTACCAGTCTGCTGATTTTTATTGTGAACATACATTATTGGTTTTTAAAGCTACCACAGAGCTGGGGATGGAGGCAGGGTGTGAATAAGGAAAATTAATGTATCATATAATTTGCTATTCTTATTGAGATTTGGCATTTATTTTATGGAATACATGCTCCCAGATTGCCACAAGTATTTGGTTAATTTCCAGAGTTCTGAAACAAAATTTATTATAACCATTTTGCTGGTGTGCTCATTGCTTTTATGGAGAACATTTTTGGAGGTCCTTACTCTACTGTCTTACTAATGTCCATCATTTTGTTTTAGTATGGAGAATATTAATTAGGTTGAAAGTTTTTAAAGTGTGTTCATTGACCATCTATGTGTGTTTATGCTAATTTTTCCTTTTTTCTATTGGATTATTTTATTATTATTTTTTTGTGTGTGGATACTAAACTTTATCTGTCACATATGTTCAAATATTTTCTCCAGATTTTTGTCTTTGAACATCATTTAATGTTTTTTGGATGAAAGAATGCTTATGTAAATCATTCATCATAAGCTTGACTCTAAATGAAATACTAAAGGGAACTTCTAATTCTAACTTCATTCTCAGTCACTTTTTAAGCTCCTTTGTCTTGCATATTTCTCAAAATTTGATGTGTCTTTGTTACTCTTTTCTCGACTCTAAATATTCTCCTAATAATGATGCCACCAACCTAGTGGCTTCCACTCTTCCCAAAATTGTTGCTACTTTTTACATCTCAGTACCCAGCCCGTATCTTTCATGAGCTCTTGTATATATCCAGTTTTCCCAAGGGGACCATCATCCTCCCAGTCTCTTGGCCAAGTAACCTGTAAAGTTATCCTTGATTTCTCCACATCTAATTGTCATCAGCCTTATGGGTGTATTTAGTGTCTCTACAATGTGTACTGCCCATTCTGTCTCAATTGTCATTGATTAATTCTGGCTTTCATTATGTCATGTGAAAACTTCTTGCCTGAATTACTTTACCTCTCTACTTTCTCTTTCTCTCTCTCTCTCTCTCTCTCTCTCTCTCTCTCTCTCTCTCTCTCTCTCACACACACACACACACACACACACACACAATCACTTACTCCTTCCTCCAGAATAATCATTCTCTAAGGCAAATTTTATCCTGCCCCTTTCAAATTCATACTTAAAATCTTTCAAAAGGTGATTTCCTCTTGGAATTCTTTTACTCTATCTGACTATGATCCTTTGTCAAGTGCAGAAGCCATGTTATCTTAATTAAAAAAAAGTATGCCCAGTACAGTGCCTGATATATACTAAAAACATAATTAAATTTTAATGAAAGAATTACCAGTAACTTCTAGAATAATTTATTGAATTTATTAACTAATTATGTATAAATTTCCTCCTTTCATTGAAGTTGTTATTTCATGTTGAATGGAATCATTCTTAGAGCTGATTTATTAAAACAGCATTTGTGAGTTAAGCCTTCCTAACTCTAGTGGAGGCTCAGGTGGTTGACAAGCATGACTTAAAACATAGATTTCCTATCATTTCACAAATTGAGTAGACACCTGATATCACCAAATAAGATACTGAAGTGCTTTTAGCGATAATGAATAGGAGGGAGAAAAGACACTTGTATGTTTTATTAGACAAGATCCCAAAGAGGCAGCTGACAGTATAAAATGCAGCAATTGGAGTGTAGATTTTGCAGAGAAAGCCGTCTTATATTAAGACATAAAACAGACATTTTATGAGAAAGTCTTTTAGAAGATCAACAAATTGAATATTCCAAAGCTCTGAACATGTTGTACTTGCAAGCATTATAGCCTTTCCCCTTCTCATTAAGCAAACATAGTGATGATAGCCAGTCTGCACTTTATGTTTCCTGGGTAGGGAGCTACAAAGAAACCATGTACAATTGTCATAAGGTGTTCATGAAGCCCATTAATTCAAGGAACAACCAAAAATAATTGCTGCTTGAGTGTCAGCAAAATAGTGGTATAAAATAAAGGTTATGTAATGTTCAAAAAGAAATGTGAAACCAATGATTGATACCCTTATGTTGACACATTAGCAAGATATAGCCAGTAAAATTTGGGGGAGGATTAAAAAACTTATGATAAATTTGTATTTATAAAATCAGAATTTCTGAGCTGGAGCTTTTAAATCATTTTTTAGTGATAGGTAAACAAACCTAGGGAAACAAAGTGACCTTCTCAAGATAAGAAATGATATAGTTTGAACTATACACATCCTTAATAATCATAATAATTAAAATTAGTAGAGAACACTTAATGTTCCAGAAAATAGTTTAAGCACTTGCTGTATATTTATTTAATCCATACTTTATGAAGTAGATGCTATAATTATCCCATTTTGCACATTTGGAAACTAAAGTATACGTTGAATAACTTATCCAAAATTATGAAATTAATAAATTATCAAGATATGATTCAAACTTGGACAATCTATATCCAGTTCATGAATTTTTAACCATTGTGTTATATTGTCTTTCACTCCCTTTTCCTCAGTAAATTCAGGTTTAGTATTATTGTCATAGAAGAATATTGTATAATTATGTTTTGTGGTGACAAATTCCAGACTTCTGTGGGCTTTCTGTATTTAGCAACCAAAATTAAGATAATTTCTTAGAATATGTTTATATATAACCTATAAATATTTTCCTTGCAGAAGATTAACATATGGCTCTTTAGCCTCAATTTATTGATTTCAGTACTGGCATGGATTTGATTCCAGCTTCATTTGCTTTATGGTCTTTGGCAAGTTGCCTCATTTCCCTGTAGTTAAAGTTCTCGATTTATTTTTGTAAGGAGGAAATACTGTCCTGTAGTATGGCTGTCTACAGTGAGATGTGAAACCAGGAGTGAAGGGGACATCAAACTATCATGTCAGTGTGGGAGAGCTACCACAGGAGTAAATTCAGCTCAGAGGGCAGGAGCCTGAATGTAAATGATATGCCCAATGAAAGTACTCTGAAGTGGAATCAATAGCATCTCAAAAGCTGAACACAGAGTCTCAGCTGAACAGACCATGTAATCTAAGAGAAATCTTAAAGTATTCTTCAGTCAGAGATACAAACAGGCAATCTGATTCAGAAAGGTCTGTTTACTAGCAGCATAGCTTCAATTTCGTCATCTTGACATCGAGATAACAGTTCCGATCTTGCTGGGCTATTGAGAAAATTTTAAAATGGATTAAAATATCTGGCACAATTTATGGGCGCCTGGGTGGCTCAGTTGGTTAAGCGGCTGACTCTTGGTTTTGGCCCAGGTCATGATCTCACGGTTTTGTGAGTTCAAGCCCTGTGTTGGGCTCTATGCTGACAGTGCAGAGCCTGCGTGGGATTCTCTCTCTTCTTCCTCTCTCAAATAAACTTAAAACAATTTTAAAAACATAGTTTAAATTTCAGTGATTTTCAAATGAAAGCTTTTGTAAATGAGTGAGGGCATTTTTAAAATGTTTTTCTTTTTTTAATGTTTATTTATTTTTGAGAGAGAGTGAGGGACAGAATGCAAGTGGGGGAGAGGCAGAGAGAGAGGGAGACACAGAATCTGAAGCAAGGTCCAGGCTTCAAGCTGTCAGCACAGAGCCAGACGTGGGGCGTAAACTCTAGAGCTGTGAGATCATGACCTAAGCTGAAGTCGGACACCCAACCCACTGAGCCACCCAGGCGCCCCAGTGAGGGTATTTTTGACTGTTCGAATGACTTGCAACCATTATTGGATTTGTCAGTGGGAACCTGGCATACTAAATGTTCTGCAATATCCAGAATAATTCTGTACAACTAGGAACTCCTCCACTCAAAACTACCATTTACTTCTCTGAGAAATGCTAGAAGAAGCTAAGGAATTACAGCTATTTTATTACAAAGAATTCTGTCATAGAGATGAAAGTTCTTTAAATTTTTCATGCCTAAGGTGAGAATGAGCTCTTAATTCTATGGTCTGTGATTCTATTCCTAGATTTCTTCTCCTCATTCTAAGTTGAAAATTCTAAGTATGGGAGACAATTATTCTGTCTCCTTTGTTGTTTCTGTTCTCTAGTCTAAACAATTCAGGTTCCTGCAGCTGTGTTGCTAGTCGTCCCTTGATCTGAAACATCTTGAAAAGCTTGTTATATGGCATTGTCACAGGGGTTCTCCATAATTGCTTGTCTGGACTCATTCTAATTTTTCACTGTTTTGCTCAGAATATATGCCCTGATTTTAGTACATTATGCCATATGGAGTAGTACCTGTGCAATATATTGTGACCTCATTGTTTTCTTGGACCTTTAGTGTTAGCTGAGTATTAATCAGCATGTACATGGCTAAATTCAATGTGCGTTCATCTGAAGTTTCAATATATACATTCAAACCGAATTGAGTCTTCACATTGTATAATATGCAATATGTTCCAAAGACTGAGAATTCAGAGATAAAATGAAGAGGGCGGGGGGAATGACTAAACTAATAGTCTAAGAGTAGTAGCTAATTGTACAAGAGTGATCATGGGGAAAGATTCTGTGGGAGGGATGCAAGATAGTGGGGGGGCATAGGATGAGCACATAGGCGAGAAGGTGATTAGCTAGGAGGATAAAAGGATGTGTAAGTTGCAAGGGGGCTTTTGAGATCATGGCGAATATGGAGAGAACACAAACATACTTGCTGCTCTTACATTCATGCATTACACAACTGGAGAATAGAAGCAGAGCCTGGCAGGGGTGAGAGGCAGATCATTACAGGGCCTTAAGTGCCATTTTAAGGAGTTTGGAAACCATCTTGTCTTATGCACAAACACTGAAGCATTTTAAGTAGCAAAATGTCATACTCAGTTTCTGGCTAAAGTGTGGGAGGCATTTGGGGGGTGTGGGAGCAATATGGGAAGCCACAAATCCTGTTGGGAATCTGTAGCCAAAGTGGTAGAGATTGAGGGCCTAAATAAGTCAATGGATGGGGGATCCAGACTTGAAAGATGTTTAGGAAGTAGAGTCAGAGAGAGAGAGAGAGAGAGAGAGAGAGAGAGAGAGAGATCTAAGAGATTCTAATATTCTGGGTGACTAGAGGGTGTTATATTCCAGAAAGGTAGGGAATTTAGGGGAGGAATGGTTTTAGAGGTGTAGAGGAATTGATGAGTTTGCAAGATCTGCAGGTGAGCCTGAAAACCTCCATAGTATATTTGTACATTTAGGTGTTAGAACTATATATTTGACTGCTTTGTTTAAAATAGTATTTACTAAATTGTATACCTGAAACTAATATTACCCTGTATGTTAACTTACTGGAACTTAGTAAAACCTGTAAAAAAAGAGAAGCAAATTGACTAGATTAGAACTATTTCAGAACCCCAAATAAATACATTTGAAAAGTTTGTGGAAAAAATATACTCCACGGATAGATGGGTATTTCAAAATTAACCATATATCCACACTTATTCATTATATTAAAAGAAAATTACAAAGCAAAAAACATATGATTGTAGAAATAGATATGAAAAACATTTGATAACAATCAGTAGCCATTTAAGGTAAAAACATATATACAATAGGAATAGAAGTAAACTTCCTAAGTATGTTAAAGACCTAAAATCAAACAACACATCATCTGTTAAGAAATACCAGGGGGCACCTGTGTGGTTCAGTCGGTTAAGCGTCTGACTTCAGCTCAGGTCATGATCTCACGGTTTGTGAGTTTGGCCCTGCATCAGGCTCTGTGCTGGCAGCTCAGAACTTGGAGCCTGTTTCAGGTTCTGTGTCTCCCTCTCTCTGCCCCACCCCTGCTCACACTCTGTCTCTGTCTCT
Source organism: Neofelis nebulosa (assembly GCF_028018385.1). Taxonomy (NCBI): domain Eukaryota; kingdom Metazoa; phylum Chordata; class Mammalia; order Carnivora; family Felidae; genus Neofelis; species Neofelis nebulosa. The sequence goes on along the minus strand of NC_080794.1, from coordinate 32,638,154 downwards.
CTCAAAAATAAATAAAATTAAAAAATAATTTAAAAAAAAAAGAAATACCAAGACTGGCCCTTTATATAAATCGCAAATTAAGGATGCTTTCTATCATCACAATTATTCTAAATTGTTTGGCATTTCTGGATACTAACAAGTAAATCAAATAAACCTTACAATTAGTGGGAAAAAAAGAAATTAATCATCATTGTTTATAAGTGATTTGATAATAAATCTGAACTCAAATGAAATCCATTAAGAAAACAAAAATGATAATTTATTGAGGAACCCAAAATACAAGAAAACATTAGTAAAGTACAGTGTTAATAATTGGGAAAAATGTGGGGCGCCTGGGTGGCGCAGTCGGTTAAGCGTCCGACTTCAGCCAGGTCACGATCTCGCGGTCCGTGAGTTCGAGCCCCGCGTCAGGCTCTGGGCTGATGGCTCGGAGCCTGGAGCCTGTTTCCGATTCTGTGTCTCCCTCTCTCTCTGCCCCTCCCCCGTTCATGCTCTGTCTCTCTCTGTCCCAAAAGTAAATTAAAAAAAAAAAAAAAATTAAAAAAAAATTGGGAAAAATGTTTCTTCACACTAAAAACAAAACATACAGTAACTAAAATAATTTTAAATTTAAATTTAAATTCATGTTTTAAAAGTTTTTCAGGGAGATAAAATAAGAATTAAATAACTAGACATAAGTATTGTGTTTCTAGATGGGAATACTTAATATCATAAGGATGTCATCCCTTGACAAATAAATATATAAATGTAAAGCAATTCAAAAGTGCCTGATTTAAAACACATGCACTCACAATTACACTCTTGAGCATGTGCACGACACACACACACACACACACACACACAGATGTATACACAATAAAACAATTTTAAAGTTTGTGTAGAAAAGTAAATAATTTCCAAATGATGTCAAAGTGAGCTTTAAGAATAAAGATATTATGAAAGTTAAAATAAGAAGAAAGTAACAAGAAGATAAGTGTCTTCATGCAGGAAACAATTTGGTTTCAATAAAATGACATTGTCTATAAATTTAAAGATATGATTTTCAAGATAATATTTGGTTTAAAGTTTTGACTATATTTATCAATGAATTTGTTTTTTATAGTTTTAAATGAGCTATAAGCAAAAACTCATTCTAAATTTTTGATTATACATAATTATGTAAACATAATATTCAAAAGTAAGTAAGTCAACATTGGGAGTACTTAAGACATTTTTTTCCTGTAAAGTAGTCTATACATTACTTAGGTTTGAGTAACTCTTTAAGTGAAAGTAATCCTTGGTCTTCTAATATTGACTACCTGTCATAAATCTGTCATTAATCTAAGCTCTGGGTATACCTGAGTGTCTATAACAGACCTAACTCCTGATCTTATACAGTGTATGTTCCATAGGGGAGCAGCCGGTAAACATATAATGCTAATAAATAATTTGTGTTTAAGTGCTATGAGGGAAATATAAAAAGCAAATGAGACAGAAGACTACTGTGGCAGGGGGAACACCCTTAGATCCATGGACTGGAAAGTCTTACCTGAAATGCAGATATTTAAATCTTAAGTGATGAAATGGAATGAGACAAGCAACAATTTGGAAGAACAGTTTCCAAGCAGAGACCACAGCTGGAACCAGGGCCCTGAGGGAAAAATTCTAGTGTATTTAAAAAACAGTAAAAATGGGAGTCAGGGTGGAGCCTGGTGTACCTTGTAGTGGTGATGGTATAGTATGAGATAAAGATGGAAAGTGCTGGACCATGTAAGATATGGTAGGAGGTTTTGATTTTATTCAAAGTATAATAGGAAACTACTGTAGTGTTTTAATCAGGGAGATTATGTAATCTAATTTACATTTTTTCAAAGATCAACCTGGTTGCTCTGTGGAGACTGCTTTACAGGAAGAGAGACTGCTTTAAATGTGGAAGTAGGGAGACCACTTGTAGACATATCATAGCAGTGATCCAGGTTTAGAATACACTTATACATATACATTTTTAGAAAGATATATAAGATGATGGAAAGTGGAAGTGCAAGTGATGAAAAACAGATGGATTGGGGGCATATTTTGGAGGTTGAGCCAATACAACCTGCTGATATATTGAATGTTGGCTGGAGGAAAAGTATTTAACATGAACAACTGAGTGGATTGGATGGTAGTACCACTGACTGATGGAAAGAGCTGAGGGATAAATAAGTTTATTGCTAATTTGTTTTGAAGTTTTCTCCCACAGTGGGTTAAAATCAAGAGTTCATTTTGCCATGACTCTCTATTGAGACTATTCAAGAAACATAAAATTACTTTCCCATTGAAGTCATTATGATGTTAACTATTTTGATGTGCTAAGGATTCTCCTCCCCAAGCCAAATATTTCCACTTACTCAATGAGCACATGGCTTTGGGTCTTTTCAATTATCCATATTGCTCTCCTCTGGATAGTTCCAGTTTGTCCTTGTTCTTTCTATTTTTTTCTATTTTGGTTTCTAACCATTTTATTGAAATATAATTGACAATAAACTGTACATATTTTAAGTGTACAATTTGATGAATTTGGCATGTGTATTAACCCCCTGGAAACCATCATCAAAACAAAACAACAAACATTTCTAAACCCTTCAAATTTTTCATGGCCTCTTTGCAGCCCCATTCCTAGATAACCACTGATCTGCTTTCTATCACTATTGATTAGTTTGCATTTTCTAGAGTTTTATATAAATTGAATCATACAGTACATAATTTTTTTTTTTGGTCAGGCTTTCTTTGGTTAGCATAATGTTTTACAAATTTATCCATGTTTTTACACACATCACCATTTGTTCCTTTTTATTGCTGAGTAATATTCCATTGTATAGATATAACATTATTTATTTATCTATTTACCTGTTGACAGACAATTGGATTTGGGTTGTTTCCAATTTTTGGCTGTTACAAATAAAGTTGTTATGATCATTCATGTACAAGTATTCATATACAAGTACAAAAGCATATGTTTTAATTTGTATTGGATATTTATTTAGGATGGAATGGCTGGGTTATGTGATAGATATATGTTTAACTTTTTAAGTACCTGACGAACTGTTTGTCAAAGTTACTGTACTATTTTCCATTTGCATCAGCACTGTCACTGACTTGCTAACACTTGGTATGGTCAGACATTTCTTTTTAAAAGTGTGGTATTACTCACTGGACACAATATTTCATATGTGATCTAAGGAACAGGGATACATGATTAGATTTATGAAATACTTGTTGCCTGGATGGTTTGCAATATGCTGAGTACTTTGCTAGGACACATCCTCTGTTATTATAGGTATTATATGCCTTTGAATGCAGCCTAAGTAAAATGGAGTTGAATTCTTAGCAGTCACAGCGTACTATTTAACCACATCGAACTTATGGTCCAATAAAACCTCTGGATCTATTCTTTTACATTTTTGCTGATGAGACACGCTTTTTATCCTCAGTTTAGGCAGTGCATTTCATAGACCTATTATATTTAATATACTTCAAAAGAGAATTTGTGATGGCTTTTCATGAGAGCCCCAAATACAATAAAATAACTAAATTAAGCATACTGATGATGCTAGAACCAAGCAAGCAAGAGTGATGAGATAATACTAATAGAAAACCCAGACCAGAGGAAACTCCTGAAAATGAGTTTCTTGATAGCTTAAGTCAAAATGGATGTGACAGCTCATATTAACAAATGCAAGAAAGCCCAGCAGAGGCTATGAAAACTCAAACTTCTTTCTAATTCAGCTCTGAAGGGAAGAACCTGAAGTCCAGGAAAGAAAATAACTACCTTTCTGGCTCGTTAAATCTGTGGGAGTTTGTTTGTTTGTTTGTTTGTTTTTGTTTTGTTTTTCAGAAAATAGATCCTGAGATTTCACTCATACTAAGAGACAAGGATTTAGAGCTAATGGACACAGGCCTAATTATTTCTTTCAGCTAGACATTAGACTTCCAAGTATAGGTACAAAGTCGTGGCCCCTATTCCCTGTGGGCATCAACTGAAGATTTCTGAGGCTAAAAAAATACTTTTTAAGCATTCATGAAAATCACCTTTTTCATCCTTTATTTTTACCTTTTCTATCTGTACTGCTTAGGGTTTCTTTGTTTTAATTACCTTGCATTCTAACCCATACTTTTTCCAGCCACTCCTCTTGTGTAGACTTGTGTTTCAGTGGTTTGGTCTATAGCCACACTGAGACCTCTATTTCCTGAAATACTTATCCGTAAACTCTAAGTAGTTATGACCACTAAAATATTTCTAACTTATATGACAGATTCATAGGAAATGAAGCCTCAGTAAGGTCTTAGCCTTTGTCGGGCAAATCTGTGTGTGGAAGGAATCATGTTTGGTTCTGTGAGAAAAGTTAGAATAGTTCAGTTTAGGTCTCTCTACCCACTTTTAGTTCCTTATAAAACTACAAATTTGGTAAGCAAGCCAATTTTTTTTATCACTATTTTGAGAAATCTTTTTATAATATGTCTTTTCTTTAAGTATACAACATAGTTTAGTGGTTAGGAGCTTAGATTCTGCTGTCAGACCACCTGCCTTCCAATTCTCCTGCTCAGTGTATGATATTCAGTGACTTTTATCTCTCTGAAACTCAGTTTCCTCATTGCTTAAATGGGGTTGCTAATAACATCAACTATCTTTCAGGGTTGTTGCAAAGAGCAAATGAGCTAATATACAGAACTATGTCTGGCATGTAGTAAGTGCCATGTTGTTAGGAATTGTTATTTATGTCATGTTCTAACTTCAGCATTTAACAATTTAAAAATTTTCCTTCTCTCTTTTGCTTCTCTAGTTCCTAAAAATACTCACGTGATCAATTATCTATTTATTTGGTAGTTCATCATTGAGCATTTCATGTTGCTATATGAGAATGACATTTTCCCTCTGATTTCCCAATGTATCGCTTTGAATTGTGAATGGTGTAAGAAGAGGGGTATTACCTAATCTATTCAAATTAGAAAAAAAAAGAGTTAAGTGAGAAAGCTGAGAAAACCTTCTTGGCACTGTACATCACAGGAGCTTAGTCAACACATGCTTTTCTAGTTGTTCCCACTCTGCCGATTACATTTTATTCTCTCTCACTGCTCCCAGTACCAATACGTGCATGTACATTTATTTCCTGGAAAATAAGTATTATAACTCCTTCAAAACATTATCTCCTGCTGAGGAGGATGATCATTTTCAAGGAACCAACTTGTTTTTCAACTGCTGTTTTCTGTTACCTAGATCTATTGATTCCTGTTAGTAATTTGAGTTTACAGATGAATATGTAAAACTGGGGACTTTAATTTTCTGATATAAATAGATATCCTGGAACATATTTCCTTGTGATTTACTCCTCCTTAAATTGCCCCTATTACTGCTTTAGATTACCAAGAATACAGTTGAAGAGTTTATTATTAAAAAAGAAATCTGGGGAAAAAATCCATTAATACATGATTAAATTGAGTCTTCAAAGAAAGATTTTTAACTGAATGTTTTATTCTTTTTCTTTATTTTGTAAATAATAAAACTGAAAACTAGCTGTGTCAAGGATCCCCAATCAAACCACCAATCAAACGAGGCTTGATTATATGCTAGGAGGACTCCTAGGATGCAGGAAGGATACAGTTGTACTCACAGCTATATTTATTACACTGAAAAGATACAAAGCAAAATCAACAAAGGGAAAAAAAATGAAAGGAGTAGATTTTGGAAGAAACCATGTTAAAATTACCAGAAGTCCTCTCCCAGTGGAGTCATGCAGGGCATATTTAATTTCTCCAGCAACAAATTATGACAACATGTGTGAAATGTTCTCTACCATGGAAGCTTGGCTGAGTCTGGAAGTTCACTGTTTTCACTGGGATCTGACCATGTAGTCAAACTTTGCCTAACATGTACCAAAATTCCAGACTCCCAGAAAGAAACCGTGTCTTCAGCAAAAACTATATTGGTTGTATAAGTGTTTAAGCACAATGAAATATTCTAATTAATTAGGGAAAACAGCCTAGGGAGACTGTTTGCCATTCAAGTTTTTAGATCCCAGCCAAAGACCAACCTTGCAAATAGGTCTTTTTAGTCTCAGGCCTGTATGTTAACTATTTTCTGTACATGAATTATATTTAGCACATTTCTAAATCTGTATAATCTTTTGACAACCACTATGCTACAGGTTTTGACCTGAAAATAACTGAGGGGAGCAATGTAGATTTTATATAACAGAAATTTAATAGAAATTAATCTACTCAGTCCCTCTTTGGAAAGAAGAAATAATGCCATGATTTTCTGTCTCTAATATTTAATGAAAAGAATGATCCTTTCACTAGACTTCTCAGAGATTGTACAATGAAAAAAAAAACAAACTAAAATCAAGTGTATGTATGGACAGAGAAAGGGTCACTAGGGAATATGGGGTGAATCACAAAGGACTTGATGTTTGTTCTCATTATTAGGAAGCAAGAAACTGAGTACTGCCAGAAGTGATATTGATTGTAGGGATGATGCTGACATTTGCTAATGAGGAGTGAGGGCAACTGGAGATATCAGGGCCAGAGTCACAAATCCCAGTGATTTGTAAACAAAAACTCAAAATGAAGCTATTTAAAAGATAAAACCGGGGAATTCTTGAATTGTCAGAGAGTTTCAATATTGTGGAAATCGGTTTAAGAGCTTGTAGTGTATTATTTTTGTTTCTTTGGGTGAACCACAGAAATATGTCTAAGATAAAAAACATTTTTCACATACACACATATACAGATCTAATTACAGCAGGTAACAGTTAAGAAAAAAATAAATCAGATACCCAGTGGAGGTTAAAGAATACACTTTTGTCTGAAAATATTCACAAATGTCAGTAGCAACAGATGAGAAAGAAAAACAATATATGCACATTTCTGTTTTTAAAACAAACAAAAATCTGACATCTTTGATTTCCTGGCTTTAGTTTACCAGTGGCATAAGGAAGATACAACTTTTTGGCCAGTTCAGTGCAATCATTATTTAATGCCTATTATTTTTCCACAGGCTATTTGGGAAGTAGTTAATCCTAGTTAGTGATTAGGGCATGATATTTGGAAACAAAGACACCTTAGTTGAAAACTTAACGTTATTCCGTATGCTAGTGTTGTGACTGTTGATGTAGCACACCTTCTATATGCCTCAATTTGATCATCTGTAAAATGAGAATTGTGCTGAAAATTAAATGAGGTATTATGAAAGGTGTTTGTCTATGTGCTAGGTGCAAAGTATCTATTCAACAAATGGTTCATGTTTGTGGCTGTTGCTACAACATAATATGTGCTATAGATATGGTCCCTTCCTTTAAGGATTATATATGGTGAAAGAGACATACAAACAACTTCTTCAGCGTGCAGGGATAAAAGTTGATATAAGATGCAGAATTGGACAGAAGTGTAAGATATTACTTTGTGTTTCCAAAGATACTAACTTCTCCAAAGGAGTGGAAGAGAGGAAGTGAACTCAATGCAGAGTCTTCGAATTTACAAGTGGAAGCTCTGTAGTTGAAGGAGGGAAAGGACATTCCAAGGGGACAGAATTCATATGCAAATGTATGTTTAGGGAATTATAAGCCATTGATATTAGTGGATTGTAAAATGTGAAAGTTAGAGACAAGAAGAGTGGAAAGCTAGAACCAAACCAAAACGAACTAATAATCTCTCTGCTTGAAAACAAAAACAAAGGTGAATTATGTATTGTGAGAATATACAAATAATTGCAACACATTTTTTTAAATGAAGCATATTTAAATGAAATGTTGAAATGTTACATATTACAGTTTTTTTTGTGTTTTGAAAATGCATACACTAGTGTAATTCACATTCCTAACAAGATATAGAATACAGATACAAAATATTTACGATATGCCATTATGTTCATTTGGCCCCCTTGTCAGTAACATGCTATATGTCACATTGTCTCAGGCTCAGATTTCTTTTACTGTAGACTAGTTTTGCCCAGTTTAGAGTTTCATATAAGTGTAAAAATAAGGCTTCTTTCACACAGCAAAATATTTTGGTATTCCTCCTTATTGATGCCTATATCAATACTTTGGACCTTTTATGGGAATGAAAACTGGTGCAACCACTGTAGAAAACAGTTTGGATGTTCCTCAAAAACTTAAAAATAGAACTACTCTACAATTCAGGAATCAATCAATTGGGTATTTACCAAAAAAATACAAAAACACTAATTCAAAGGGGTACATGCACCCCTATGTTTATTATAGCATTACTTACAATAGTCAAATTATGGAAGCAGCCCAAGTGTCCATCAACAGATGAGTGGACAAAGAAGATGTGGTACATATATATGATGGAATGTTATTCAGGCATGCAAAAGAATGAAATCTTGCCATTTGCAACAACATGGATAGAGCTAGAGAGTATAATGCTAAATGAAATAAATCAATCAGAGAAAGACAAATACCATATGATCTCCCTCATAAGTGGAATTTAAGAGGCAGAATAAGCAAAGAGAGAGAGAGAGAGAGAGAGAGAGAGAGAGAGAGAGAGAGAGAGACCAGGAAACAGATTCTTAACTACAGAGAACAAACTGATGGTTACAAGAGGGGAGCTGGGTGGGGATGGGGGATTTGGAATTCAGATTAAGGAGTACATCAATCATGATAAGCACTGGGTAATGTGTGGAAGTGTCGAATCACTATATTGTACACCTGAAACTAATATAACACTGAATGGTAACTATACTGGAGTTGTATTTAAAATTTTAATAAAAAACAGTTTGAACCTTTTAATTATCCAGTAGTATTCTTTTGAGTGAATATACTAGAAATTTAACCAGTCTTATGCTGGTGGAGATTTGAGCTGTTTCCTGTTTGGGGCTATAATGATTAAAATGACTATGAATATTTTTTTACAATTCTTTTTTGTCAATATATATGTTTATTTCATTTGGATACATACTGAGTGGGGTTGTCTGATCATAGATATAATGTATATTGTTATAATATATAAAATATATTATATATATTATAACATAGTTGCCAGCATTTGATGTGGTCCTTCTTTTTAATTTTAGACATTTTCATGGATGTTGAGATGGTATTCAGGTCCATAATGATACTTGGTATAGTTTTTGATGTGTTTATTGATCATTTGTATAACTTCTTTTGTCAAATATCTGTTTGAAAATGATTTTATCCGCTTTTATTGTTTTTATTTGTCCTTTTATTGTGTTGAAGAGGTTATAAATTATTTATACAGGTATTTTGTTACATGTGTGTATTATAAATATTCTCCCAACTTTTGATGTCCCCATTCATATTCTTAAGTGTCTTTTTAAGAACAATCTAAAATGTCATTTTTTTATATTATCATGTCCAAGAAATTTTGCCTTTTGCAAGGTTGCAAATACATTATATTATGTTTTCTTCACAAAGCTTTCTTTTCCTGGGTTGTACAGTTATAACCCATTTTAGACTAATTTTTGTGCATGGTATAAGAAAGTAATTGAAGTTAACTTTTTAAAAATATGGATGCTTAGTTGTTACAATTCCATTTATTGAAAACTTACTTTTCCCATTGATTCCTCCGGAGACATTGCAAAAATTGCATTGACCATATAAATGCAGGTCTATTTCTAGAATCTCTTTTCTGTTTTATTTATTTATATATCTATCCTTTTGCACTTTTCTTAGTTACTGTACCTTTATAGAAAATCTTGAAGTCAGTCACTGTTTTCTTCCAACTTTGCTGTTGTTTGAGATTCTGTTGTCTATTCTAGATTTTTTGCATTTCCATATAAATTTTAGAATCAGCTTGCCAGTTTCTACAATAAATCCTGGTAAGATTTTGATTGGGGATACATTAAAAGAGTTTAGATTATAGATTAGTTTTGGTAGGTTTGACAATGTAACAATATTTACTTTTCCAACATATGTGTAACTGATAGTTATCCATTTATTTAAGACTTCTTTACTTTGTCTCAAATATTTTGTAGTTTTCAGTATAAACTTCTGCACTGTTTTGGTTACATTTATCCTTGTGTGTTTTATGATTTTTGATACTATTTCAAAGGGCATTGTTTTTAATTCTATTTTCAATTTGTTCATTGCTAGTAAATACACTTGTACTTGATTGTTTCAAATTGATCATTCAGCCAAAGGTTACTAGTTCTAATATTTCAATAATAGATTTTTTGGTGATTTTTCTATGTATACTAATCATGTCTATGAATCATGTTGTCTGAGACAGTTTTTCTCTTCCTTTATATTTGTTATGTCTTTTAGTTATTTTTCTTGCCTCATTTATTGACTGGGACCTCCAGCATAATGTTGAATAGAGATGTGGAAAATGGACATTCTTGTCTTAATTAAAATCTTAGAAGAAAAAAACATTTGATATTAGCTATAGAATTATCTTTGGTTGAAGAAATTCATTTCTGTTCCTAGTTTGCTGAGATTTGTTTTTTCATGAGTTGGTGTTGAATTTTATCAAGTGTGTTTTTCTTCATATATTTAAATGATCGTATAATTATTTGCCTTTATTTTGTTAACTTAGTGAATGATAATAATTTCTGAATATTAAACAAACCTTGCATTCCTGAGATAAAGCTTACTTGGCTAAAGTGTATTATTCTTTTTCTGTAGTGGTGAATGTGATCTGCTAATATTTTGTTAAAATTTTCTGCATGCATAAGTATGAAGGAAATTGGTCTATAATTTTATCTTGTAAATGCCTTAGTATGGTTTTGGTATTAAGATTATGTTGGCATCATTAATGAGTTGGACAATATTCCTTTTTCCTATATTTTTAAAAGATTTTGTGTAAGATTAGTATGACTTTAAAAAATTTTTGATATAACTCACTAAGTAGAGCCATCTAAGATTGAATTTGTGTGTGAGAAATATGATTATATTTTATTTAGCAATATTTTGCTTTTGTTTTCATAGATGAGATCTACTATGTCTTTTTTTGTTTTTGTTTTGGTGCTATTTTTGTCAAATTTTAAAAAATAAGATTTACTAGAAAGTAAAATGGATTGAGATGCCTCTCCATTTTTATTTGTTCTGGAATAATTTATATTATATGAGAATCTTAAAAAAATAATCATTCCTTGACACATAACTCACCCATTAAGCAACCTGAACTTAAGTCTATTTGAAATTATTTGAAAATCTTCTGGCTACTTCATTAATTAGCCTATTCAGATCATCTATCTTAAATTAATTTGGTCATTTTTTCATAAAGCTATCCATTTTATTGAAATTTTTAAATTACGTAGACAGAATTATATATAATATTATAGTAATTTAAAATTTCCAAATTTTTCATATTCTGACATAGTTTCAGAGCCTGAGGATTATGTAGTATATAGACCTTGTAAAAGTTTATGTATAAATCTATACAGGATAAGTTAAATCCATAGAGGATTTAATTGAGATAATTTTGAAATAGTTTTTTGATGATTGTCTACTTTTTCAATAGTAAGCTATATTAATTTACATACCACTAAGAAAGAAAACAAAACACTGCCAGATGATCTATGAGATTGTGCTTCCTTTATCACTTTTACTTCTTTATTATTATTTTTTTAATCTTTATTTATGAGAGACAGAGAGAGTGTGACCAGGGGAGGAACAGAGAGAGAGGGAGACACAATTAGAAGCAGGCTCCAGGTTTTGAGCTGTCAGCACAAAGCCCACCTTGGGGCTTGAACCCACAAACCGTGTGAGTTCATGACCTGAGCTGAAGTCGGACGCTTAACTGACTGAGCCATCCACATGCCCCTATCACTTATGCTTTTTATGTTATATTGATTGAAGGAGCCCTTTTGAGTAATTCAGCATTTTTTAAACATTTATCACTATTGTATAAACAACAAAGAGGAAAATACAAGCAGAATGCATGGGCTAGGTTATTACTCTTAACATTGAGAATCTAATTCTTCTAAATATCCTTTTATTTTAGAGTCATTTGTATATATGTTTTTCAACACAATATTGGGATCTGTGCCACCAGGAATATTGATGATGCAACTTTACCCAAACACCACTGTTTGATATCTCCTATAGTGTGTGACATCTAGAATTAAATTACCTTAGCTTTTGTTTATCTTAGAATGTCTTTTTTACTTAATTTTGAAGGATATTTTTTCTGGATATTGAATTCTAGATTTGCAAGATTTTTTTTTCTTTTAGCTCTTAAAATTGTCATTTAATTGCTATTTAGTTTCCACAGCTTCTATTAGGAAGGCAGACAACATGCATATTATTGTTTTCCTAAAAGTAATGACTATTTTTTCTCTGGTTGCTTTTAAGATATTATTTGTATTTCATGCTGGTGTAATTAAACTGGTTCTGTTTTCCTCAAGGAAAATGTTTATCCTGGTTGGGGTTCACTGAGATACTTGAATCTGTGGGTTTTTTTTCTTTTGTCAGAATTTAAGAACTTGTAAAATTCTCAGCCAGTATTTTTTTTAATATTGCCTTGGTCTCTTTCTCTGTATATTCTCTTTTTGGGACCACCACTAGGCCTTTTGACCATGTCTCACATTTCTTTATGCTCCTCCCTGTGGTCCTCCTTTCCCCACCCCTGTGATTTAGGTGGAATATATTGTAGTGATTTTTCTTCAGATTTACTAATCTCCTGATCTTCTATGTCCAACTTGCTGTTAATCCTGTACTATGAGTTTTTAACTTCATATTTTTTTTTTTTTTAGTTTTAGTTTTAGTTTTAGTTTTAGTTTTAAAATGTCCATCTGGAGCACCTGGGTGGCTCAGCTGGTTAAGCATCAGACTTTGGCTCAGGTCATGATCTTGCTGTTTGTGAGTTTGAGCCCCACATTGGGTTCTCTGCTGTCAGTGCAGAACCTGCTTCAGATCTTCTGTCTCCCTTTCTCTGCCCCTCCCCTGCTTGTGCTCTCTCTCTCTGTGTCTCTCAAAAATAAATAAACATTAATAAAATGTCCATCCGATTCCTTATAGGCTCTAATTTTCTGTGGAAATCGTCTATTTTTTCATATATTTTGTTCATTTATTATTCATTTTCACTGAAATATTAATCATAGGTATTTTTGAAGTCCTTGTTTGTTAACTCCATTATCTGGAAAACTTCTGGATCTATCTCTAGCAACTGTTTTAATTGTTATCATTCACCTTTTGTTGCTCCAAATAGGCCTACTTAATTTTTGTTGTAAAAACATTGTGGATTACATACTTTAGAGACTCTAGGTTATTTTAGTCTTCCTTTAAGGGTGTTGAATTTTATCCTAACAGTGGGTTAAATTATTGGCAGATGACTTTGGTTCTGTCAAAGCTTGCTTTAAGGTCTTCTTTGTAATTTTTAAACCATGCGTTTTTCCCCTTTCCTTTTTATTCTATGAATAAGGAAACCTCTCTCATGGATTTGTGTTTAGTAAGAAACAGTATATATATATATATATATATATATATATATATATATATATACATATATATATATACACACACACACACACACACACACACGTATATATATTACTTCTGTATACATATATATGTATATATATATGTGTGTGTGTATGTGTGTATATATATATATATATATATATATATATATATATATATTTCTGCTCTATTTGGTTATACATTTTGTTTTGTTTAGCTAGCTGAATCATCCTTCAGATCTACAGAGGAATGACAGATTAATGCATATGGTTCAAAGAACAACTGCGGATGTCTAGCAGGCTTTTATTTAATATGGCTTAACAGGCCAGAAATATGATTGTTTATTCCTACTTTTTGGCTTTCTGAGACATTGATCAGATGAAGCATACAGCAAAATACTACCATATTCACTCCACACTGATTTTAGAATCTTTTTGTAGAACTACTCTACTTATTGAAGTTTACTTGTTTGGACTTCAGCTCCTAGAATGCAATGCATTATCTCTGGTTCCCTTCATTTTCTACTCAATATTTGCTGAGATGTGGAATTTCAAACTAGTTGTAAATAGAGCCACTGATCAGAATTGGGATAGACAACCCTTTCCCTGCCTACAATAGTTGTACCTGAAATGAGTTACCTAAACTTCCATCATTCTTATACCATTTTCACAATTGTTTTCCTTATCTAAACACTACCTGTACTATTATTGTCTAATTTTCCTTAATTGACCTTTAAATCAGTTCACTCTTTAAAACACTGAACTGATTCTAAATAACGGTATTCAATTCTTCTAAACATAGGTTAACTGTGAGACATAGTTATCAGTATTATTATTAGTTATCAACTTTTTAAAGTGTGTGTTCATGGGTATTTTTATTGAAAACTTAGCACAGACTGAGTAATATGTGCTAGCTAAATGAGATTTGGTATTTCTAAGCTTTAATTCTTCATTGACGATGGAGACATAGCAATTTTTTGAAAGTTCCAACCTGCAAAGTGGGTAACTCATCTCTGCTGAGCTAATTACCACACCTATCAAGAAGGAAGTGGATAACAGTAACTTGTATAGTGTTGACGGTTTTTTTGTGACAAAATGTATATCAAAGGCCAGTTGAAGTACATATCTTAATGAATCTATAATAATTTACAAGTGCTCTAATATCTGGCTTGTTGACATTATAAGATTGAAGGGAATATTAAATAAGGTGATATATGTGAAATTATTATGAAATTTTACACATGCAAATAATTGTTATGTTAATTTTCAGCTTAACTTACTTTCCTTGTTCCATGAGGTTAATTCCATCTCTCCTAATTGAGCTGAAATAAATAACCTAAGGTCTCAGATAAGAACAATCATAGAAACTTTAGAAGAGCAAGTCCTAAACCCATGGTTTTCCCTTAAAAAAAAATTCTCCTTTAAAACAGGAAAATCACAGATATATAGCTATTGACAGTGTCAATATGTATTATTGGCCTTGTACCAAATTCAAGGTCACAATGGCCCTGTGCTCTCCCAGCTTTACCTAGGGAAAAAAGTTATTGAGGGGAACAAATAAAGGGAAATTGAATGGTTCTGGGTTAAACTGCTGGAAAGCACTTAAAGGGTTTCCTTTATTTTGCCATTTATTCATGCACAATGGCTTTAGTATTTAAATGTGTTCCTTTTTATTGCTGAATCCATTGAGGCAGTGAACTGTATCTTTGTGGGGCTGCTAGTGTGGTGTAAATGCAGGATTGCTATCCTGGGAAACATAATTTAACCAACACCTAGCTGAAGGTATTTTGCCACCATACTAGTATTCAGTGGTGTATTTAAATTACTTCCCATCTTCAAGAAATATGCCTCTTCTGCTATGGGACTTCAGCTGAGTCTCAAGAATTGGGAATAAATACTGGAAACAAAGAAAACAACAATCACTTGAGGCACCTTGGTGGTCAACAAATGGACTTTTCTGCTCTTGCTATTCAGTAGGAAATAACAAATTTAACAAGCTCTTCACTAATTCCAGGTTTTTTGTTTTTCAAATTGTGTCAACAGACTCTAAACCCAAAGAATAGTCATGTGTTTAAAGACAAAATGCAGAAGCAAAAAGATAATGCTGAAGGATAATAAAAGTGATAACAATGAAAAATGTAGATAATTCAGAGTATGTGTGGTCTATGTTAAAGCACTGACACTGTTGGAAAGTGATGGCTAGATCATCTGCTGAGATCAGTTTATTTTGTCACATGGCTCATGGACTCAGAAGCTTTTGTGCTTTTGGATACAGCTGAGTTTTATTTTATTTATTTATTCCTTCATTCATCCATCCACTGTTAATATTTACTGGTCTTTCAGAGTGCTTTTAGACTTGCTTAATACTTGATTTTGATTCATGACATTTTCCCAACTAGTTGTTGTTTAAGGCTTAAAAATTGAAGCATTTGATTAGAGATTTATGGGATCTTCTCTACATTTCTGGTTCCCTTACCATGCTGTCTCTGTGCCCTTCTAAACCATGGTCTAATTTGCTTTAACCAGGTTTTTCAGGATCTATTTCTGGCCAGATAGTTTGATCTTAAATACTTAGTATTAAAATATACTAGCCTGCAATTAAATGGCTGCCTCAACAGAAGGTGAGTGGGATACTTTGATTTTTAGTGGCTCAAATTCCAAACTTGCTTGTGTGTATTAATGTATTTGTGACTAATGTCTCATATGAGAACCAGCATGTTAGAACTCCAGTAGGGGTAAAGGTTAAGAATGTGATCCCAATACAGGGAATAAATAGAAATGCTCTTTATGTAGTTGCAGAAATTTTACTATACTGACACATCAACAGAGCAGATGTCATGACCCTGTTTAATAGACATCTAAATAATAACACAAGTTCAAAGGATGTTATAATAAAAAAGTTAAAAAACACTGAAACATTAAAATATTTAGTGTGTAGTATAATATAAAGAATATGAACTCTACCACTCATAATGTTTTAAATATATCTGAAGCTATATCTACTTCATTTAAATGTAAATAATAATTTCAAGTTTTACTACAAAGTTGTAGTGATCAAAACAGTATGGTACTGGCACAAAAATAGATACATAGATTAGTAGAGGAGGACAGAAAGCCCAGAAACAAACCCATGATTGTATGGTCAATTAATCTTCAAGAAAAGAGGTAAGGGAAAAAATAGTTTCTCCAACAAATGCTGTTGGGAAAACTGAACAGCTACATGCAAAAAAATGAAACTTACACCATACACAAAAATAAACTCAAACGGATTAAAGACCATAAAAATCCTTGAAGAGAGCACAGGCAGTAATTTCTCTGATATTGGCCACAGCAACATTTTTCTAGATAGGGGTCCTGAGGCAGTGGAAACAAAAGCAAAACTAAACTATTAGGACTACATTAAAATAAAAAAGCTTTGGGGCACCTGGGTGGATCAGTGGGTTGAGCTTCCGGCTTTGGCTCAGGTCATGATCTTATTGTTTGTGAGTTTGAGCCCCGCACCCGGCTCTGTGCTGACAGCTCGGAGCCTGGAACCTGTTTCAGATTCTTTGTCTCCCTCTCTCTCTGCCCCTCCCCTGCTCGTGCTCTGTCTCTCTCTCTCTCTCTCTCTCTCTCTCTCAAAAATAAATAAATAAACATTAAAAAATTAAAAATAAAATAAAATAGTAAAACTTCTCCAATGTGACAGAAACAATCAACAAAACTAAAAGACAACCTACTGAATGGGAGAAGATATTTGCAAATGACATATCTGATAAAGTATTAGTATCCAAAGTATATAAAGAACGTATACAACTCAACAACCAAAAAATAATTGAATTAAAAAATGGGCAGAAGACATGAACAGACATTTCTCCAAAGAAGCTATGCAGATGGCCAATAGACACCCCACAAAGCTGCTCAACATCACTTATCATCAGAGAAATGCAAATCAGAACTGCAATGAAATCTCACCTTACACCTGTCAGAATGGCTAAAATAAAAAACACAAAATACAAGTGTTGACAAGGATGTGAAGAAAAGGGAACCCTTATACACTGTTGGTGGGAATGCTAACTGGTGCAGCCACTGTGGGAAACAGTATGGAGATTCCTCAAAAAATTAAAAGCAGAACTGTCCGATGATCCAGTAATCCCACTACTGGGTATTTGCCTTCAAAAAAAAAAAAAAAAAGAATTGAAAAGAATATATGTACCCCTATGTTTATAATGGCATTATCTACAATAGCCAAAATTATGGAAGCAGCCCAAGTGTCCACTGAAAGATGAATTGATAAAGAAGATATACATATACATATGCAATAGAATATTATTCACCCTTACAAAAGAATGAAACCTTTCTAATTGAAACAACAAGGATGGAGCTAAAGAGTATAATGCTAAACAAAATAAGGCAGCCAGAGAAAGACAAATACCATGTGATTTCACTCCTATGTGCAATTTAAGGAACAAAACAAATGAGCAAAGGAAAAAAAGAGACAGGCAAAACCAAGAAACAGACTCTTAACTATAGAGAAGAAACTGATAGCAGAGGGGAGGTAGGTGGGGGGATATATGAAACAGGTGATGGGGCATGATGAGCACTGAGTTATGTATAGAACTATTGAATTACTATATAAAATAATGAAAGAAATCGTATGGCTACTGAAGTAGAAAAAACCGCATACAGAGAATAGCAGAGTTCTTGATGTACAGTAGATATTGGAGAATTAGGTGATTGTGATTTAGACAAGTTTATTTTGGGCTAAAAATTGCTGCCAGCCAGTTTCATGGTAGGAATTTCAAATTATAAAAATACTATATAACTGGATTACCATTCAGTATCTAAAATTGGCAGATTATAAACCTAACTCATATCAGTTCTATCTTTCACTAGCTGTTTAAATTTGGTGAGTTTCTGATTTAGTTTCCACCTCTATAAAATTAAGTAATTTCTGTACATATTTACTAAGATTCTTTTGTTTTTTGTATTCTGTTGGTCAATGAAAAGCAACAGCTGAAACTTTTCAATACTCCTGTGAACCTCTAGAAAAGAAATTAT
Source organism: Neofelis nebulosa (assembly GCF_028018385.1). Lineage (NCBI taxonomy): Eukaryota > Metazoa > Chordata > Mammalia > Carnivora > Felidae > Neofelis > Neofelis nebulosa. Next base: position 32,619,718 of record NC_080794.1, on the reverse strand, counting down.
CTGTATAGAATGACTTTTAGGCAAACTCCTGCCCAGGCTTGGAGACTGTACAATTTTTTGAAATTTGTTCTAAAATATTATAATTACTCCTGATGCTATCTTTCATAACTTTCCTTAATACTACTGCAGGATAGATTTTGCTATTTCAAAAACAGATAGGTGGGATAGGTTACCAAGTGGTGATTGACTTCTGAGGGTTTGGCATTGATAACCTTAAATCAATTATGTATGTGTGACAGAATAGAAAGCAAAAAGAAAAAGAGCAGAAAATGTTGGGTATCTGAACATTGTAGGATTTAAATATGAGTATTTGGTTTGTTTTTTATCCTTACTACTCAAAGTATGGTTCATGGACTTCCTGTATCAGTATCCCCTGGGACTTGTTAGTAATGAGAATTTCAGACCCCACCTAGACCTAAAGAATCAGAATATACATTTTAATAGTATCTCCAGGAGAATCTTATGCACTTTAAATTTGAGAAAACACTGTTCTGGAATACTTAAAATTATGTTTTATATGAATTATTGATGCTGGGCCATACATTGAAAATAATGGACTATGAGGAATATTAATAGACACTGTGATAATAGTTGTTATTATAAATGATTATTGATTTCAAGTACCTTTTTTAACCTCAACACAAGACCAAATGTAAATTACCCCTTTTCACAAAAAGTAATTCCTTTACAAGCTAAATGTTAAAGAAGTTGTGTGTGTATATATATATGCATATATATATATTTTTTTTTTTAAGAAAATGAGATATTTTAAATCAGCATTTGGTACATTGAAGCTACTCAGGCAACTGGTGAAATAAATGCAATTGGTAAATGTGTCATCTTAATTGATAATTTGTAAGTATAACATTACCAGTCTTTTAAAATTATTTTACAAAATAGTCCTAAAGAAGTATTGTTATTCACTTATATGATGTGCCGTCTTCCCAGTGAAATCTTATATATTTTGCAGTTGTATAAATTAAATATGTACAAGTTTATAATGGTTCTCATTGACCACTGATAAAGAATTAAGCATTGAGAAGACAGTATTTTTTACAGAGTATTACTTTGGCAAGAAAATCTTGATAGTAATAAGGTCCATTAAGTCCCAATATTTTCATAAAAATACCCAATATCTGGGGCGCCAGGATGGCTCAGTCGGTTAAGCATCCAACTCTTGATTTTGGCTCAGGTCATGATCACACAGTCATGAGATTGAGCCCCTCATCGGGATCTGTACTGAAAGTGCAGAGCCTGCTTAGGATTCTCTCTCTCTGTGTCCTTCCCCATTTGTGTGCTCACTCTCTCGCTCTTTCACTCTCTTTCTCTCTCTCTCTCTCAAAATGAATAAATAAACATTAAACAATGCCCAGTATCCATTTAAATGTAAGCAATTAATTCATTAACTTATTCAATAATAATTATTGCAGAGTGTAAGAGTTAGGCATATATATATACCTAGTGCTGGGGAGAAAGTAGTGAACAGCAGTTACTCAGGCCTTTGCCCTCTTAATATTTCCAGCTACTTATTGGGAGAGATACACATGGATCAATTAATCACAAAAATGGATTTATAATTATAATCTGTAATAAGCATTTACAAGAGCTGTGAGACTAGGAAGACTTCCTGCAGAAGCAGCATTGGAATTGAGATGGTGAGAATGAGTAGGAAATAACCAGAATAGGATTATAGGAGGTGGGGAGTGGGAAGGGAATTCCGAGTTGAGAGATCAGCATGAAGAGAGCCCTGTGGAGACTGAGGGAATGAATATTTAAGAAACTGGAAAGCCTTCATAGTTGGAACACAAATAGTAAAGAGGTGGCCTGAGATGGAACTGGAGAGATGATTAGGCAAAGGCCAAATCACGGCCTTAGGATGTAAGATCTTAGGAGGCTTAGGATGTAAGGATTGGGCCCTTGTTTTAAATCCTTTGAAGTGAAACCACTGATGGGTTTTAAAGAGAAGGACGTGACATGAAGAGGATTTTTAATTATTTATTTATTTTATAATCGCACTATGGAGTGGAGAGTGCATTGGCTAGGAGATTGGGAAGGTGGAAAGTTACAGGTAGACCAGAGAATGGTGACTGTAGCCCAGGCAATAATGGATTAAGATAGTGGTGGTGAAGAGAAAAATAAATGGATCCAGCAGTATAAATGAAAGGCCTTGATGTGCTATTTGAGGGAGAAGGAGGAATTCCAGTGGTATCTGGATTCCCAGTGTATGGCCCTTCATAGCTGGTGGTAAAGAGATCAAGTCTGGGTGGCAAGGTCAGGGTTTGGTTTTGAACATGAAAATGTCCTTTGGTTCAAATTCTATTAGTACAATAAAATTATTTGACTAGGTGACCAATCATATTCCCTAAGATGAGAATAATATATATTTTATTGTACATTAATTGTGACATCACATAAACCATTCTACAGTGGTTCTTTGATATTAAGCAAGTTCTTCTGTACCAAGGATGCTAAGAAATTACCATGTTCTGGATGAGTCTGTGCCTCTTCTTCCATTGCCCCATGGTCCCCTTCTGTGTCTCATACTGCTCTTGCCTGCATTTTCTTTGCTGGGATATTGCTTTTTTGTATCTGAGCACTTTTAAGTTAATATATGCTAATCTAATAACTGTAAGATACATTTTTAGAACCAAGTTTTTAGCAATATAGGAGCAATGTACCATAGCAATAAAAATCTTAAGGTTCAGGTGTACCTATGCCCTAAGCCTGATTTCATCATATGCTAGTTCTGTGTTATGAGGAACAGTTTGCTCCTCTGAGCCTCAGTTTGCTTATCCCCAAAATAGAAAATAATTATTTAATACGGTGCTTGGTACATTATAAGTAAACTATTAACACTTGATATTATTGTTGTTATGTTTTTGGTATATTTTAGCCTCTGCTTTTCTTTTCTATATACTCTGGAAAATATTGGTCACATATGATTTTATTGTTAATTCAGGAATGATGTTTTTGTCTATAAGCCTACTTTCTCTTTAACTTGAGTATTCCCAGCCTGTAGGGTTATAGAGGTGGGGATAGAGAATATATATATATTTATATACATATATATGTATATATATATGTGTATATATATATGTATGTATATATACACACACACATATATACACATATATACACACATATACATATATACACATACATATATGTGTGTATGTATGTATATATACACATGTATATATACACACATGTATATACACATGTATATATACACATGTGTATATATACATATTCTTACATATATATGTATGTGTGTGTATATATATGTACATGTGTGTGTGTGTATATATATATATATATATATTAGATAGAGATATATCAATATATATATATAGATATATATATCATATATATATACATATATACATATATACGTGTATGTATACATACATGTATATATGTATATATGTATACATATATATGTATATATATGTGTATATATATGTATATATATGTATACATATATACGTATATATGTATACATATATATGTATATATATGTGTATATATATGTATATATATGTATACATATATACGTATATATGTATATATGTAATATATATATATATACTATATATATATTAGATAGAGACACTGCCTAATTAAGGCACAATGCTTAATAAAGAATCACTGTGGGGTACCTGGGTGGCTCAGTGGGTTAAGCATCCACCTTCGGCTCAGGTCATGGTCTCAGGTCATGATCTCACAGCTCATGAGTTCAAGCCCTGCATCGGGCTCTCTGCTGTCAGCACAGAGCCCTCTTTGAATCCTCTGTACCCCTCTCTCTTTGCCCCTCCCCCACTTGTTCTCTCTCACTCTCTCCGAAAATAAATTAAAAAAAAAACAACTAAAAAAAAAAGGTCACCAGGTATGACTTGCAATTTCTAGGTATCAGTTTTAATATCTTTTCACTTTCCCAGCAGCAAGTACTACCAAGCTAACATTCAGCATCCTACACATACCAGAGCACTGATTACTTAAATATGTGGATACTTTCAACTGATTGACTGCAGCTCCTAACCCTGCTGTCTCTAGCGCCTGAGTGCTTATGCCCGTGCTGAAGTGTGGTGCTCACACACACCTGCTTGCCAGATATTTTCAGCAACACTGCCTTTACTCCCACCCCACATTACCATTTACTGCTTCATGCTCAATATTAGTCTTATCAATACAGAAAATATTCCACTTAATTATAGTATCAAGAACTCACAAGAATCAGTATCTTCTGTTCTTCCATAAGTCATAAAAATTAAATCTTGTTAAATGGATTGTATGCTTACATTGATTTAGCAGGAGGAATAGTGCATTTTTGTGAATTTAGATGCCTTTAATCCATAAATATTGACTTTAGTTTTTTCATAAGAACAAAGTTTTAGTAAGCATATAAATACAGTGAAAAGATGTTTTACTTATAAAATGGTAGAAAAAAATTATTTTTTCACATGCTTGTACTAATTAACGCACTTGTTGTTTATAAAGTATCCCACTGAACTAAAAATGTGCTTATTACATATGATTCTTACCTACTTAATAAAGTACTTAAACATTTCTTATATTTATAGTCCAGCTTCAACTGTACCCATCTGTAATTATCCAGGATCCCTCAACTTCCATATCTTTAAAATAGTTGTGTAATCTAGGTTCACACCAAATTGACTGACACCTCCTTACAATCAGGTGCAAGAAAATCAAGTTTTGGTTTTTTATATATAGGTGACTGTGAAAGACTGGCCCAGGGCAGTTGTTTGAGTTCATTCTTTCAGTGATTGCTAGTATGGTTCTTCAAATGCAATATTTGTGTGTTTCTGTATTTTTTTGTTAACCTGTAATGTTCTTACTGCATAATGTTATATCTGTATTTTATGACCCATGATTTCTAGCTAGTTCATTTAGCTGTTTCCCTGAGGATGATGGAAGGAGGAGTTAATATCCTCAGCTTTCTAACAGCAGACATTGAAAAGGATCATGCCTGTCTCTTACTTACTGACTCTCTAAGCCACACTGCAAGAAATATTACAGGCAACAGATAGTTTCATTTTCAATTTAGACACCCATTATTTGATGTTTACAGGCCATTTCTAATTCTGAGTCCAGAATTTATGGTTTGTTCTGGCGATTATCATCACAGCAATCTCCTGCAACTCAGCTGTGCTTCATTGGGAGCTCGGTGCTGCTTTATCAGTCTTCCCTGACGTCTGGAACTGATATATAACACCACGTCCAAATCACCCCAGCTCAGAGAGACTTGGTTTATGACTCCCAAGATATCTGTCTCTTCTGCTGGGGAGGCCAGTTTGCACAGCCTCAGTTAAGGGGAAACTTGACCCTTGGGAAGAAGAGCAGTGTTCATTAAACAAACAAAAAAACTAACATGTAAGTCTCTGCACCCCTCTTGACCAAAATTAGATGATATCATTAATTAAATTACTTTTTTTTTTGGTACCAAATAATAATGAACCCAAGGTGTTACCTAGTTTGCCTTGCAAACATAAGATCAAGAGTGACGTATAAATCGCCTGAAGAGATGGTAAAATAGTGGCAGTGATTTATTTGGAATTATAGCCACATTTCAAATGGTTATTTTATAGTCTCCCTTTTGAATATACAGCATTTAGTTTTACCTCTAAGATGCATGGATATTTTCAGGGCTCTGTTTGATAGCATTGATTAAATTTTACTGAAAGACCTTAGAAATCTCTGTGTACTAGTGGTCTGTAGAAGAATCACTCCCTATGTTTGCATTTTTGAAAGGATGTGGTAGCAGATGCATTTATGACATGTGCCAAAGGCCAAATGATATTTCATTTTAAATCTTGCTGATCATATAGAGAATGAGAATATCTTTTGCCTCCAGGGTCTGCCTACTTTTGTGCTTTCCTTGTGGCCTGTCACTTGCCTCTCATCCCTTCAAGGGGGATTAGAACTAACAAAACTAGACAAGGAGACTAGGCTTGGTCCTAAAACGGGTTCCTATTCCTTCTTTCCTAAATTAATAATTGTTCAGCACTTCCTTGAGAATTTACATTCTGCCACGGAGGGAGTGACAAGCCAGAGAAGGAAAGAGAGAGAAACCCACAAGAGAGGGCTATAAATGAGTCCTCCCCAACTTGTGTCCAACCTCACTCACCAGGTAAGTTGCTCCACTTTGAGGGACCAATGAACTCAAAATATTCCTCCACTAGTATTTTCTCCTTAAGAAATAAAACAAAAATGTTCTTTCTTGTAGGGAAATACAGCCAGAAGGCAGTAAGTATCTCCAGTAGTACTGTTCGATAGATGGAGATCAGATCTGGAAGGGACCCCAAGAAGTCTGTTCCTTTACGCTCTTTTACAGAAGAGAAAACTGAGACCCATAGACACCATGTGATTTACCCAAGTTTACACATCCAGTAAGTGGAAAAGTTAAGACTTAAACCCACTTCTCTGACTCATTGAGTAGAGATTTTTTTTCTCTGCATCAATGAATGAAGAAAATTTAGATGTATCTGGAGTTAGTCTTAGAACTATCAATTTGAGTACAGAAGGATTTTCTTTGAAGTCGCATTGTGAATTGTAAATTTGCATCATTCATTCTGTTAGCAGAGTGCTAGGTGAGTCTGGGATACCACTCTAAGTTGGAGTCAACTGCCCTCAGGTCTTATCTGTTTTGATGGCTTCCCTTCCCGTTGCATGACTTAAACACCACCCTGATGCTTGGTCTCTGAGAATGGTCAATATTTGATGTATTTCTTAACAAATCCCCTTCTTCCTACTATTCCTTCCCAATAAGATTTCCAACATGTGGATGCTTCCACGGCAGCTTTTGGAGTTTAAAACTCAAATAACTAGGATGTTCAAAAAGCAAGTAAAATATCATTATTATATTTTTTTATCTCTCACTGTCACTTTTTTTCCTTTCAATTGAAGTCTAGTTGACATGTAATGTTACATTGGTTTCAGGTGTACATTGTAGTGATTTGGTAAGTCTATGCATTATGCTGTGCTCACCACAAGTGTGCCGACCTTCTGTCAGCATACAAGGCTATTACAATATCATTGACTGTATTCCCTGTGCTGTACCTTTTATTCCCGTGACTTACTCATTCCATAACTGGAAGGCTATATCTCCCACTCCCTTTCACCCATTTTGCCCATCCCTCTATACACCTCCCCTCTGGCAGCCATCAGTTTGTTTTCTGTATTTATGGGTCTGTTTCTGCTTTTTATTTGTTTGTTCATTTGTTTTGTTTTTTTAGAGTACACATATAACTAAAATCATTTAATGTTTGTATTTCTCTGTTTGACTTATTTCACGTAGCAGAAAACCCTCTAGGTTCATGTATGTTGCCAAAGGGTGGCAAGATCTCATCTTTTTTATGGCTGAGTAATATTCCATCACACACACACACACACACACACACACACACACACACGAGCAGGGGAGGGGCAGAGAGAGAGGGAGAGAGAGAGAATCCCGAGCAGGCAGAGCCCTACGTGGGCTAAAACCCATCAACCATGAGATCATGACCTGAGCTGAAATCAAGAGTCAGAAGCTTAACCGACTGAGTCACCCAGTCACCCTCCCCACTATCCCTTTAATTTTATACAGTATAGTAAATTTTTCGCCTAATCCTGGAAGAAAAATAAAGAAATGTCAAACATTTTTTTTTAGTTATCTTAGGTGTTTTGTGTCACTTTCTTTTTCTAATCAGTAGTTAGAATGTAATTGTCCAAACGTGTATTTTGATTTAAATTGGACCCAAATTTCCCACAGTTTGGGCCCACTGCAGGTAGGAAATCAATAGTTGGGGAAGAGAAGTCATTGGCTTTTTCTCCCATCCCCCTTTCCTGGCATGAAGCAAGGGGAAAGAGGGGAGGTAAGGGGAATAGCAAAGCTATTACTGGCTCCCTGTGTGTTGAAAACTGACTTTCCCCCAAGACTTACTGTGTCAGTTAGGGTCTCAGCAAGAGAAAACAGGGTATGTCAAGCTGGTAATTTGAGGAAAATGTATTAAAGGGCTTATTTACATAGATGTGGACAAGTTTGGGGGATCAACAAAGGATGAAGCATAGCAACTGTAAGGAGCCCACCCATATCCAGGCCTGAAGGAACAAGTGAGGGAGTGGTTCCTGGACCTAAGAGGGTCTCCTTATGGAGAAGTCTGCCTGACAAGTGTTGTGGTCTCCTCAAGAGAGAAACATGGTCAACTTAGAGCAACCCCTCAGAGTAGCAATAAGAAGATAAATACCTTACCCTTACTCCCCTCCCACCCTCTTATGACTCTTATTGTCCAAATCCACTTGAAAACAGGGAACAAGGGAATATCTGTATGAAATCTAGACTGCAGGGGCAGAGGGTGTGGTGAAAGGGATGGTGAGTGGATCTGGAGGGGCAAATGGAAAAATAAGCATGGGTAATTTCATGACCTCCTTGGAGGTCCACATTTTACCTGTAATTCACTTGATATGAGTGGTAGATTCTCCCACAACTGACAGCTTATTCTCAAAATCCAGCAGTTTCTATAACTCCTCATTATTTACTAACCTAGGTAGATTTAAGATTAAGAAAAAAAAAAACATGGTCTTGGGAAAAAAACCAAGACGACCCCAGACCAGTTTTCTGTTGCATGAGGCTCATATCTAGAGCATGGAAAATGTTCAGACATTGGAATTCAGTCACTTCTGGTTATTCATCAGCAACTAGCCAGCCACCTCTCATCAGATTTCTCAAGATAGAGTTTACACCTACCCACTGAATCTCAGCTGCCAGGGATTCACACCATACTTTCTAAATGGTCCCACTGAAGTCTCTTTTATCAGACTTATGTGGGTAAGGATGTAGGGAGGAGGATGGGAATCCTAAATTAGCTTTGTTCATATAAATTCTTTCCATAAAATCTTCCCCAGTCTCCACACATTTTCACCTTTATATCTTCATTATAGATTTGAGGTTTCAGAGTCATGTAACTGGCTTTTAATTATTTCTTTTGAAAATCGTTATCTTGGTCTGGCACATCAGTGTGAAATTCCTTATGTGCATCTTGATGCGTTAGTTAAAGCTAAATATTTTAAATGAAAAGAAGAATGGAAAATTTTATTTATTGTGTAGGGTCTGGAGGTAGGAGTGTGGGGAGGAAGAGAATATTTTCAAGCAGGAGTCACTGGTTCTTCTTCAGTTACACCATGTAGGTCAATGTTTGTTTTGACTGCATAGAATTTCGATTATGCTTATGAGATTATTCTCTGTTAAAGATGTATACATAAATCAAGTTTTATAACAAAAATTATTTTCAGTAGGCTAAGAGGACTTGCTCTATTTATATCATATTATTGGTAAAGAAATTTCAACTGTAAAGAAAATTATTACCTGCTAATGTATTTTGAAGGAAAAATTTTCATATGCCAAGTTTCTTTAAAGTGCAAACTATTTTTTTAATGTTTCATGTTTTTATTTAAATTCTAGCTAGTTAACATATAGTGTAACACTATATGTTACTTTCAGGAGTAGAATTTAATGATTCATCACTTACATATAATACCAGTACTCATCACAATAGCCCTTCTTAATATCCATTGCCCATTAGCCCATTCCCCTGCCCACCTCCCCTCCAGCCACCCTCCGTTTGTTCTCTACCATTAAGAGTCTCTTTTGTGGTTTGCCTCCCTCTCTTTTTTTTCTTTCCCCTATGTTTGTCTGTTTTGTTTCTTAAATTCTACATATGAGTGAAATCATATGGTATTTGCCTTTCTCTGACTAATTTTGCTTAGCATAATAATCTCTAGCTCCATTCACATCTTTAAAGTGTAACACCTATCTTTAAGTTTTATCCTTGCCACAGTATCTGACTCTTTGACTTATGAACCTTGAAAGTTCTAACTGAAAATAACAATGACAGAAAGTGTTTATTTTGATCATTAAAGAATAAATCTGTGGTATTTTTATTTTATAGTATTAAAAATAAACATGTCTGCAACGTACAGGGTACAGTTAATGGTGAAAGTGAAAACAATAATTAGAATCGTGGAAATCTATCTGGTTTATATTTTGTATGTATGAGCCACAGAAACACTTTGTTAGATGGTCTATAATAAACTACATAAAGCTCACTGTTGGCTGAAGTTTGACATATTGAGTATAATTAAACTGTGAAAACCTGGCTCAGGAAATAAAAAGAATAAGAATTATACGTAAGAAACTGTAGAAATGACAAGATAAAATTTTAATGAGATCAGTATTGTTTTAATACTCTACCTCCCAAAGCATTGTAGAGACAGAAAAATTGCTAGAGTACAGTTGTTCCTTTTAAAAGATGGAAAATTATTTGTTTGGACTATGTGTTTAATGCCATGTCATTACTTATTAGACTCTGGCAGTGGCTTTTAATATGATAAAAAAAGATATTTGCCATAAGAACTCAAGGTATAATTGACAGCGTAAAATATCATGTTCTACTTTCTTACAGATGCCCTTATATTAGCATGAAGCCTGTTTTCTTTATTGGTAGGCAGTCTCCTGAAGCTGGCTTCTGGGTCAAGCATCACAAAATCAAAAAGATTTCTAGAATGAGCCAGACCACCTTCTGAAATAACCTTTGACAATGACTCAACAAAGAGATTTTGGAAAATGAAATGTCAGTAAAGACATGATGTGCAATTTAACCATTAATTGAAATAAGAGGACTTGTGAACTTGGGCCTGGCTGGCTCTCTATATTTTTGTCTACATTGACTTCTGTGAAGATTATGCTATTGTCCATGACTCAGTAACATGATCTCTACAGTCTTTCTGATGACCATGGCAAATCCTCCTTAAATAGGTCTGTATGGTGTTTCATATGTTCATTAATTCATCTATCAGTTCAGTCATTTTTTGAAATTATTCAAATCAAAAAAATATGGAGCATCTATTACAGCCAACCACTGCTGGAAATATAGCAGTGAATAAAAATAATTTCTGCTCTATACCCCCAGTGACCTTACAGATAACTGTTTGTATTGCTAATAATGAGAATTTATTAAATGTCAGTAGTAAGGCAGTTGCGGCCTTGCATGTCTATGTACATTTATTTTGTTTAACTCACACAACTACTCCTCAAACAGGTATTGTCATCTTCATATAGATGCGGAGGCTGACGCTTAGCCTACCTAACTAGCATGTGGTCACTTTGTTAATTAGTCTTGGAACTAAGATTCGAAGAATATCTATCTGATCCTATTCTACTTTTAATGGCAATTTAACACAAATGTTATTTTAAATGCAACGCAATTGATATAAAATGTCCTGAACAGCTGAGACAATAAGTCAAGTTTCAAAAGAAGAGACATTATTTTAATCTGTTTGTATACCAATACCACAACTGACTGATTTAGTCAATTTTGATTGTGATGAGGCAGACTTATTTCTTTGCTTTAAACCATTAATCCCCAAAGCTATGATTTATGCAAACAGAAACAACAAAGAAGGTACACTCTCTCACACACAAAGACAAAACCTGTGAAGCTGACAGGTTTTCTATTATTTTGTTATGTCAAAAATAGTATAAAAATAAAAGATACTGTACCATTAAATAAAGCCATCATTTTATAAAAGAAGTAACGACAAAAGTTTAACATAAAAAGTGAAAACGCTCAGATTAAAGGACAACTCTTATAAATAAATAACTCAATTATCTGTATGATTGCATTTTTACCTTATGAGTCCTGAGATGAGAATTTAGAAACCATTAATGTACACAATATCTTTGGATCCTGCCCTGAACCTAAGTAAAACCTTCAATTTTGAATATATTCCCTTTATTTAATAGTAATCATAGCATGGTTTATAGAAACAGTCACTGACCTAGGAGCTGGCAAAATTTGAAACCCATTAGAACAGGGGTCATAGCAAGTTTAGTTTAATGCTGAATCACTGAAATTAATAAACTCCATCTTTTCAAATTCTCCCTATTAAGACCAGTGTTGGTTCCAGAGTTTGTTGGGCTTGCGGCAAGGACAAGAAGGGAAGGAAGAGGGAGGGAAATGGGAGGAAGGGATTGAGGCAAGCTATAACAAAACAGAATAGCTTGAGGTGGAAATAGTGAAAGAGCCAGTGGGAAATAGAGTCTGAGGTTTCTCCTGACTCTTCAGTCTCTTGCCAAGTTACTTATCGGTCACTGCAGTGGACCTTTGCATCTGTACTTGCATGTATGTGTAACTGATTTTCCAAGGCAATATCTTTAAAAGAGAAGCCCGTGGTTTATATCCATCCCTGAGATTTAAGATGGGTTAGTAACATCACCAGTAAAACAATTTGACTTTTATTGTAGTGCAAACCCATGAATATCTGTTTCATGTTTGGTGTGTGTCCATAAGCATCTCTGGTCCGAGGACACATGCAACAGGAGGCAGTGTCCTGTTCTCAGTACTAGACTAGAGGTGCACTAGACTATATACATCAACAGAGAACATGCTCTTAGAGCCAGGAGGGACTCTGAATCCAGAGATCAGTTACTGCAATGGCCTCCTTTTACAGATGCAGAGACTAAGGACAAGAGAGGTGATTCAACTCGGTTAAGGTCACCCAGGGAGCTTATTTCAGAGCTCTCATTTTCTGATCCACAGATTAAATTTCATTCTCATGCCAAGTTTATGTTAGACCTTCTTGTAGGGAATAATGACAATGATCTCTGAATAAAAATACTGATTGGATAGAGCATATGACAGCTAACAGGGTGAATATTAGTTACTTTTGTTAAAATATAAACATGTAAATAAAACTATTTGAATATTATTTACTATCAATAAAAATGTAGTTAACCATTTCTTCATTTATTTATTTTATCTATAGCCATTAGCTGAGTGCAGAACACTGAAGTAGATCCTAAGATTAGAGTTAAGACTTGACGATTTAGAAGATGAGGCAGGGGTGCCTGGGTGGCTCAGTCAGTTGGGCGTCTGACTTTGGCTCAGGTCATGATCTCACAGCTCCTGAGCTCCTGAGTTCAAGTTTGAGTTTGAGCCCCGTGAGGGGCTCTGTGCTGAGAGCTCAGAGCCTGGAGCCAGCCTCAGATTCTGTGTCTCCCTTTCTCTCTGCCTCTTCCCTGCTCGCTCTGCCTCTCTCTCTCTCTCTCTCTCTCTCTCTCTCTCCCTCTCTCTCAAAAATAAACATTAAAAAAATTAAAAAAATAAAAAAGATGAGGCGGAGTGTAAATAGAAGGTGACAAGACATTTTGCAAGCATTATGATTGAAAAGTGTAGGGAAAATTGTAGAAATGCAAATGACAGGGTTTTCCTTTTCTTTTTTATGTTCATTTATTTATTTTGAGAGAGAGAGTGTGTGCCTGCATGCTTGCGAGGGGGGAGGGGCAGATATAGAATCCCAAGCAGGCTCTGCCTGCTGCAGTATCATCGCAGAGCCCGATGCGGGGCTCAATCTCATGAACCATGAGATCATCACCTGAGTTGGATGCTTAACAGACTGAGCCATCTAGGCACCCCAAGGAGGTTTTAATTTTTAATGCTTTATTTTTTACTGAGGAAAGTCAGAGAAGATGAAATAGAAGATGAGGTGCTTAAACTGTTTTGAGTTATGAGGTAAGAATTTTGAACAAGGAGTGATCATCAGGACATTCGAGGATAAAAGTTTAGTGTTTGGAAAAGAATAAGGAAAACAGCCAACTGGTGTAGTTCAGAAAGTGCAAGCATTAGGAACAATGGTGACACTGTTGGTAGGTATAATAATAACTGCTAACATTTCTTGAGCCTTTACTACTTGCCAGAATTTGACTATCCTTCATCTCGTAGTGTCTGATAATAGTTGTATAATATAATTACTGTATTTTATCTATTTTTATAAGGTAAGGAAGCTAAGAGTTGGAAAAATTAAGTAATTTGGCTCAGGACACATAGCTGTCAAATGATCTTAGAGCACAGAATCAAACACAATTTTAACTGTCTCCACAAACTTCTATATTATTCTGCTCATTATTTTTAAGAAACAGATTTATATAATTTACATAAAATATTAATCTGGGTTTAAGTTACAGCTCATTCAAGTCGTTACAGTATGGTGGATAAACCCTCAGATTAGACACAGCTCAATTTGATCCTACCACTTACTACATTAAGATATTTAAATTAACGGAGCCTTCAATGTCTTCATATGCAAAGGTGTGAACAGTTATTGTGAATGGCATTCTAGACAATAAATGTAAAGTACTTAGCTGGTTCCCTCTCACTGATTCTCAGTCCACCCAGCAGGCTTTGCACGGGGTGGCATTTTACTTCCCCAACAATATAAAAGTTCAAGATACTTGTGCAGTCTTTAACCTGTGTGCTTGATAAAGTTATTTTAAAAAAACCTCATTTCAAGTCTCAAAGTTAATTTTTCTTTGTTTGTTTTAGTTTTAGTCTTATGGCACAGACTTTGTTTTAGAAATATTTTTTAGTATACCCTGTCAGGATGTTTTCCTGACATGCCATTCAGTAGAGTGGCATTCTAGAATAGATTTCATTTTTTATGCTTATCTGTTTGTATGTCTTTCATGCCTGAAAAAAGCGGACTAGAATCTGTGCCTCTGCTAAGTGTTAAGCATAAAATATTTTTAAAGCTATTTCTGCAGAGGAGAACTAAATTAAAGGCATTATATTTCATCTTTACCATGAGATGAAGATTTCCCATTTAAAGGGAAATGTGTCATTTTAAAAGGTTGAATACGATGGCACACATTTAAAAAAGAAAAAAGAAAAAAATAACAAAACAACAACAAAAACATTTTTCTTGATGTTTAAATTCTGCACAGGGTTCCTCTCTGCACTGATAACATTTTCATTTGATTATGAATTAGATAAATTTTCATTTGCTTTAATATCCCTTCATATCCCTTAGTATTTGAAGCTTCATAGTTTTTTTGAGGTCAACATCATGACCTTCCTAGTTCAAATGTCTCCTTTTATTTGTACCATTAAAGATTTGTATTATGCCTTGTTTCCAACACATTTTCAACAGTTGTTTATGAAAAACATTGTACAATAAAAGTAAAATATTATTCTGTAATTCTGCTTTTTTAGAGAACATGGCCCTTTCAACAGAATTTTAAAATTAGAAAGGAATAAAGGAACAATTTGGGGCAAGTCTTCATTTTATGGGTGTGGAAATTAAGGCCCAGGGATGTTATGGAATTTGCCAAAGATTAACTTTATCCAGTCTTTCTTTTCTCTATTTATTCAAGAAATAACTTTTGAGCTTCTACTCTGTGCAAAGCGCTTTGCTAGATGTTATGAGGGACAAATTATGTGTGAGAAGTTTCTCTCCCTCAAGGATGATACAGTCTAGTGAGAGAGATGCATGCAGGTAAGCAGTTCACCGAAGGGCGATTACTAAAGAAATGAGCTCCTCATAGGCCCTTCAGCAGTTCCCAAACTGATATCATTATCCTTGTATTGACCTGGATTTCCCTTGAAAATGACCAGTTCAACACCATCATCACCTACAGAAACCTGGACGCCAGCCTACATTGTCCTCTTTTCTTCACCCACCCCCAGCATCTACTAGTCATCATCTTACCCGGTTTACTCAGAGTCCTTAAATCTGTTCGTTTTCTTCATCCTGACTGCCAGTGAATTAATTTAACACTTTTCCTCTTTCTGTGCACTGTTGCTGCAACTGTCTAACTCCTCTGCCTGTCCTTGTCCCTAATCTCTTTAAATAAATTGTGCATACTCCAGCCAGATTGATGTATTTGAATAATGTTCTGTGTCATTCACTGGCTTAACTTCTGTGACTCCTAGTGGTCTATGAGATCAACCTTATTTCTTAATGTGGCAAAGACCTCCAGGATCTGGTTTCCCCTCATACTTTTTATGCTAGTTACCATACACTCTTTAAAGACTTTTGCCTTTGCTCTATCTGTCTCTGTCCACCTAGAAAGGCCTTCTCTTTTATCTTCTCCTGGTTTACTGCTACCTGCCTTGCAGTATTCAACTGTTACCTCCTCAGGAATCTTTCCCTCATTCTTAATGGGAGTGCTGCTCCCATTGATCCATGGGTTACCCTGGATACCTCTATTAAATGTTGTGTTTATGTCTGTTTCTAGCATGACATGTGTGCTCCTCAAAGGCAGGCATTAGGTCTAATGTATCATTGGTCCTTGTATGGTGCCTGGTATTTAGTAGACAATAAAGAATAAAGAAGTATTGAATAGATTGAATTGTTTATTGAACAAAGTGTTATAAAAGAAGTATAAAAATATAAGACAGTATCATGGAAGTAATGAATTTCAACTGAGAAGATTAAAAAAAAAAAGCTTCATGTAAAATTCAGTAATTTAGTTGAGTCTTAAAAGAAGCCCATGATCAGAAATGTAGAAGAGATCAAAAGTGCAAAATGAGTTTTTTAATAGGGGAAAAGTTCCTGAGTTGTGGTTGTGTTGTGCAGAAAATAAAGGGCTCAGGGGCTCCTGGGTGGATCACTCAGTTGAGTGTCAGACTCTTGATTTTGGCTCAGCTCATGATCTCACAGTTCATGGGATCAAGCCCTTCAATGAGCTCTGTGCTGTCAGTGCAAAGCCTGCTTGGGATTCTCTCTCTCTCCCCCCCTCTCTCTGTCCCTCCCCTTGCTTGTACTCTCCCTCTCTCTTAAAATAAATAAACTTAAAGGGCCCATTAAGGCATCTCATTAATGTTTGATGAGTAAATATGGGAGTAGGTCCTTGAATGCCATGATCAAGAGTCTGCTATTAATTCCATCAGCAATGGGGATAGGGTGATGGTGTTTAGAATGAAGAAGGAGCATAATTAGACCTTAAATTTATTTTCTAGAGTAAACACCTTGAGGGTTGGGCTTTTTTTGTTTCTTGCTCACTATTTTATTCTCAAATAAAAGATGACTTGTATAAAAGTAGAACCTAATTATATATTTGAATAAACAAAGATGTTTTAGAACAGTACTGTCTGATATACCTTTCTGCAATGAGGGAAATGTTCTGTATTTGTGCTATACACTATAGTCCCACCAGACACATGTAGCTATTGCCTACTTTAAGGAACTTAGGAATTGAATTTTTAATGTTCTTTAATTTTAATTAATTTATATTTAAATTTAAGTAGCCACATGTGCCTAGTGGCTATTATGTTGGACAAAACACAGTGTAGAAAGTTCTCCCTCGCAGAGTCCCAACAGAAAACAGATGGAACATTCAAATTAGGATAATTCAAGGAGAACTTATTTATAAAGAGACTTTTTCCAAATATGTGGGCAGCTTTAAGGGAACCACAAGAGAGAGTGCAATTAACTGTGGTAGTGACATGGGAGCAATGGTGAGACAGATTTGATGGAATATTCATAGTTGAGATTATAATCCTGGATCACACTGGGACAGTATTTATAACGTGCAATAAAACTTTTAATGACGTTTCATTGAATGAAATCTATGTTCAGAGCTGTTCTTTTCAATAAAGTCTTTCCTGACAGTTTATTTACTTATGAGGAATGTGATTGCCTTCCCTGTACAGTGCTGATCTGTGCTGTGTTTTCTGTTTTTCACCCGGTACTCCACTGTGAGTGGTACCTTTTCCATTAGCGGGATTGTGCTGACTTAATGATGACTCCTATCAAGTCTCCTTTAAGAAGCATCCTCTCTTCTGAGCACCTAGAATGTAGGCAGACTCTGACTGTTATCTGTGGTTATGTTTTAATATCCTGCCCTTTCTGTCCCTTACTTCAGTATACACAATTCACCTTCAGTCCTAGCTCATTGCTTGATGATTTGTTAAGGCTTTGAAAACAGAAGGAATGAGGGCTTTTAAGCAGGATGGGACTATTTCTCCTTGCTTTATTTATTTTTATGCCATGCAAAAGGAATAAAGAGGCATAAAATGGCTTGACTGAGCCAAATAAATCTGGATAAATAGAACAAGGACCCAATAAAAAGCTGGAGGTGAAAAGAAGAAAGGTGGGGGCTGGGGGGAGGATACAGGGAAGGAAGAAGGGAAGATTTTATACTTTCTGTAATGATAGGGGCTGTTTATTATTACCTAGAGAACAAAATGTCTTTGA
Source organism: Neofelis nebulosa (assembly GCF_028018385.1). NCBI lineage: Eukaryota > Metazoa > Chordata > Mammalia > Carnivora > Felidae > Neofelis > Neofelis nebulosa. Next base: position 32,601,688 of record NC_080794.1, on the reverse strand, counting down.
CCCAATGAAAAACTTTTAACTAAGATTAAGCTCTGAGTAGAAATTAGGAAATCATCTTTATAGTCCTTATTTAATCCCTTCAGGTTGTCGCCTCCTGTCATCCTTTATTGAAATTTTGTATGCCACTGCGGCTTGCTCTAAGAAGGTTGACATCTTTTAGTTGTTTTGATGAATCTTCTCACAGAAGCTAGTGAGTTTCTATGATCAACACAGCAGGAATCTCCCATATTCTTTATGATGTCCTGTGTGTGTTAGGGCGGGGACCCTTCGTCTGTCCCACCCCTGACTCCTTTGATTATATCTGTTTTCATAAAGTTGAAAGAGACAACCAAAGCTACACTGCATGAAACTTGAAAATATGGGCTAGGTTATTTAGGTAAAATTAGAAACTGTCTTATATAGCCCATTGTGTATCTGTTTATGCCATTGCCTTACATGGCTCTGCATTAACTTTTTATAATTCTCTACTGCTACCATGGATAATGCTGCATAGGAGCTGTGAAGGTAGCCACAACTTTCATCTGGGTAATTGCCACCATTGCTTTTATTGCTCTGACATCTATTTATCTCTATTTCTCCCTCCCTCTTCTCTCCACTTCCTCACTAGATACAGTCTCCATCATGTACACATTGCACACTCATTGTCAAAAAGAAAAAGTGGTAAAAGACTTATTAGTCCTCTATTGTGTTTCCCCCTAGAAGGCATCTGGAAATGTGTGTGACCAATATTTGGCTATCATAGTACCTAAGAATTGTTACTGGAATTTAGTAGACAGGGGCCCATGGATGCCAAACATCTTGCAGTGTGTGATGATCTTAAATGATAGTGATTTTTTTTCCATCTTAAATATCAGTAACACCATTACTGAGAAAATCTAGGTGTAACTGAGGTTTAGGTGGGTACCAGTAACCTCATCTAGTAGAGGATTTTAGCTGTGCTTGATGGATAGATTCTAAAATCTCCTCAAGAATCTAGTATGACACCTTCCTGGCATTTGGTAGGCCCCTAATAAAACCATGTTGTGTTTTGAATAAAGTTCAAAATGGGAGAAATATTCCCATCCTGCTTAAAGAGGACTAGTCCTTATAGAGGACTAGTCAACACCATTCAGTAAGTCATCTGCAAGTTACTTTCAGGAATAGAAAAAAAAATAAGCTTAATAAGCTTTGCTTGTCAATATCAAGATGCTAACAGTATTGTAAGAGTGATGAACCTGCATAGAAACAAGTATATTGGGAAATTTTCAAAGTGCTGTTGGAACAAGGAAAGGTGAGAGTTTACTCTTGAGCAGAGTTGGTGGGGAAAACTCTTTATGGAAACCATTGAGGAACATGTGGATTTTAACAGCAGGTTATTTTGGTAGACACTTGCTGAAGTCGAGAGTACATTATATATACAAGGACTCGGGAGAAGAGATAGACATGACTAGGAATATTGTTACAGGGAAGGATAGTACTTGAGAAGATGTGACAGAATATAGGACTAAAAAAGATAGGTTGGGATAGAGTACAGATGGTCCTGAACTTCTTGTAAAGAAGTCTTTTCACTGGAAACTATGGATTTATGTGTGAATGTAGTCATTGAGCGCAATATATGACACACTGCCTAATGGGCTATACTTTGCCTCAGTTTCCTTCTTCATGGAGTCTGTGCTGTAAACTCCCTCAGTTATCAGAGGCTTAAACTTACCGTCCTGATTTTCAAGGTGTCCTCTCAAGAGCCCTTTTCAGTTTATTAATTTAAATGGTAGCAATTTTCTTAGAGGTGAATCGCATAATGATTTTTTTCAATCTTTTTTATACAAGATAGCACTGAAAAAAAGTATGATTAGATTCAATTCGGTTGTCTCCCACAAAAGTAATATGTAGAAAATACCAACCAAGGTGACTCTCTGTGTGCTTAATAGCCTAAAGATTTAGGTTAAGGATATAACAGAGAACTATTCTGCTTAAAAAATGAAAAGGTGTTGCACAAATTATCTTAAAGAGCCAAAAACAGCGTCCAGTTCCTACTTGAAACAATTTGTTCTTGGAATATTGTCAGCTAAAATTGTGGTCAACTTTTGCAAATTGTATGAATTTGCACTGCATATTTTATTTAGTGTTTAGCAAAACTCCAATATGGCTCTGCATAACTTACACAATACACCATGAAAATGACTTCAGAAACTCCCACAGAAGTTGACAAATTGGGCATCTAATGCTTTTAAGCTAATTGCATGCTTAGAGGTTAAAAAGTCGACTTGTTAAGAATGAAGATCAGAGTTTCTTGGAGATAATGCTCTGCCGGCTGCCACACTGAATGCAACCCAGCCCTGTATCAGAAATATTACAGAAGCTTAAGGAAGAAAATAATGTGAGCTTTAATCACCATTCTACTTAGTCTTAAGTGAAGTGCTCATGAATCATATGCAATATCATAGCAGTTTTGAAACCTATTCTTGAATTTTCAAGCTGTTATTTTCAGGAAATTTAGAAAGCAAATTGCTAAGTGATAAAGAGTAATTTGATACCATTGCTTATGCCATTTTTCCCCCTCTTTTTCAGACTGGAAAAAAGGAAAGGAGTAATACCCTGAATATTGCAATAGACAATATGTGCAAGAAGACAAGAGACCTTCGCAGACAGGTGAGGGATGAGAGACATGGAGACAGAAACACCATACAAAACGAACTTTTTTTCCACTGCTAGCATATTTACTTCTTGTTTTTGTTCTTTTTCAATTAATTTAGAACACAAAACTATAACAATAAATATATACCTACCATATTTACATACCTCAACCTTTTTTGTGGCAAACATAAAATAGGAAAAAGAGCATGTGACTTAATATCAGGCAGAGTTACACTAGAATTACACTCAAGTGCTGGCCCTGCCCTCATCAGCTGTGTGATCTTGGGGATAAAATAATCTTTTTGAACATCTCTGAACCTATAAAATGGAATTAATAATACATGATAGGACTGTGAGGGTTAAATGAAATGCCGATCAGTGCCTGCTATATAGTGATTTTTTAGGAAATGTTGGTAAATTGAGTCTATTATGTTAAAAACTGAGTTTATCATCCATATGCTTATAGCAAACAGCTAGCAGTCAGAGACATACCAATTTGCCCTTTCAGTTCTTTTCAGAATGCTTCAAAAATTAGTTTCTGTTTAAGCTAAGGCTACTTTGTAACCTTAGGTCATCAGGAACACTGGATTAGGAAGGATTTCATTAGATAATTTATCAGTCTAGTATTATGCCACAGGTCAATTTTTTCCTTCTAGAAACTGAAGACAGCTATTTTCAAAGACTGTGCTTTCCATTATTTTCCACTCTTTAATAACTAGAGTTCTTTTTCATGTATAACTTTAACTTGGTCACCAGTAACTCATAAAAGAGAGGCAAAAGCTTTTCAACCGTAAGCTTTTAATGCAATATATTATTGTAGTTTAATGGGAAGATTTAGTAAAATTGCCTGAGCAATCTTTTAATTCAGAGGTAGATTTGGAAATGGAATAAATAGGGATCCCTCAGCCAGTTAATATTAGCTGTAGAAAAACAATTTTGAGGGCTGTGAAAATTCCAGTTTCTCGACTTTATGGCCTTAATGTGAAGTCTATTTCTACTGTCAGCATCTAGAATCATGGAAGGTAAGAGTTGCAAACAGTTTAGCACAACCTGTCTTACAATGTGGATGAGAAAGCCTGCCTTTGTGGTGAGGTGACCTGCCTAAGGAGGAAGGGGCATCGAACTGACACCAGGTCATAACTTATACCAATTCAGAAGCTTTTACCCACAGGGCCATCCTTTCTCTTCATTGCAGGACTTCTATTTTCAATATTTTTCAGGATTTCTACCCCATCTGCTCCTCTTGGGACTTGGAAAGTTGTTTCTATGAGCTATCAACAATTATGTCTTTCATTCCTGCCTCATCCCTCTATACTGCCTTCAACAAGGTTATGCAGAAAATGTTAATCTAAATTTATATCTCCAAAGCTTTTGGAGTCATTAGTAAAAAAAATCAAGATAAAGCAACCCATTATATGTAGGATTAGCAGATTTAGCAAATAAAATCACAAGATACCCAGTTAAATTTGACTTTCAGGAATTAATAAGGAACATGTTTAAATATGTCCCAAATATTGCATGGGACATAATTATATTAAAAAGTAGCATGTTTAGGGGCACCTGGGTGGTTCAGTTGGTTAAGTGTCCAACTTTGGCTCAAGTCATGATATCATGGTTCATGGGATGGAGCCCCGCATCTGACTCTGCTTTGACTTAGTACGGAGCCTGCTTGAGAGTCTCTTTCATCTCTCTCTCCGCCCTCCCCCACTCATGCTTTCTCTCTGTCTCTCGCAAAATAAATAAATAAACTTAAAAAAATAGTGTGTGTATATTAAATTGGAACTTGGCTAGGCATCTTGTATTTAATCTTGCAATTCTATCTGTGTTTTCACCTCACTAACAGTGTGCTATAGAAAGAGCATGAGGGATTACTAATACTTTTCTTTATAGTAAAAGGATATTTCCAGCCTTTAGAAAACTGCTGTGTTCCAGAAGTATGAAAATTCTCTATGGTCATAGGTCAGCATATTCATTGTTTTGATGAAGTGTCATTGCTTAACAAACCACTGCAAATGATAGCAGCCTTTTATTACGTTACATGATTCCACAGGCTGGCTGGGGGTCAGCAGAGCCATTTTTGTAGTGTTTTCACTTGTGGTCTCCCATGTAGTGGCAGTCAAAGGGTGACTGTGTCTGGGTTCAGGGCTGGTCATTTGAGGCCTCAGTGCTTCTTCTTCTTCTTCCCTCTCTCCATGTGGTGTCTGATCTCCTAGGACCCCTTCATGTGGCTGCTCTTTCCAGCAGGGTAGCCTGGATTTCTTGCATGATAGTTTAAGGCTCCAAGAAAGATGAAATGGAAGCTTCCAGACTTTCTTAATGCATAAGCTCCAAAGTTACCAGGATGCCATTTCTTCCCCATTCTATGGATAAAAATAGTTATGAATCCTGCCCCAGGTCAAGAAGAGTAAGTAGAAGTTCAAAAAGTGATACATGTGTATAGGATGACGTGGGATTGTTAGAAGTTTGTCTCTGGACACATTCTTGGTCTTTGATTTTGGTGAGGTAGTTGCTGTGATTCATTCTCAGTATCCTTACTTGCCCTCCCTAAGACTTCATTTTCCATCCTGATGTTTATTCTTTTGCAATAATAAAAACTAGTTCAACAGCAACATGAGGCATCTCCACCTCTTCTTATTCTTGCAAAGTTTATCGAGCAGTTTGTTTTAAGCATCTTATATACACTCTTTCACACAGCAAGAAGAAAGCCCCTACCCTTAAACTGCTTTTCTTGGGAATATTTAATGTTCATATATTGTAGGTCTGTTTTTATTTGCATGTTTGTTTTTAGTAGACAATGATCAGAACACATCTTCTTGCCCATTCATGTAATCCCCTTGCTTACCCATGGCTTGTCCCTCAACAACACAGAAACATTTAGCTCTGGTTCAGAGAATCATTGGACATCTATGAGGAATGAGGGGAAGCAAATTATACATTTTGGGGCAACAATATGAAATGTCATAGAAAGTGACTTAGTGTTTATTTATCTGAACCTAATTGCTTTGTGACTTTTCCGCCTGTTGTGCTAGAGAACAAAGACAAAAGTCCTTGGCACGGTGTTCCAGATTCTCTGTGATCTGGCCCTGACTTGAATCAACGTTATTCATAATGTTCCTTCTCCTTTTTCAGTTTTTCAGTTCCTCCCTGTCACCACACCACACATTAACCTGACTAAAGAGTTGGGGTACCTGGGTGGTTCAGTCAGTTAAACCTGACTAAAGAATCTACTTACTAGTCACCAAATTTTCCATCACCTCCCACCCCCCAAAACACATGTATCTTTGTATATATAATTTGTTTAACTTGGTGTTTTTCCCGTTCCTCTTACTACCCCCACCCAGCCCCTAATCAACCTTAGGAACTTCAAGACTAACGTAAATGCTACTTCTCGAATGAAACCATTAGCATTTTCACAAGGTGGAATTATTATTTTTATTCCTGGAGCACTTAGAGCACATGTAATTCTTTTATAGTAGTGATCATATTCTGCTTGTATTTTTCTTTTTTCATGGATTTTTCTTCCCACTGGATTTTTAAATCCTTAAAGTGATAGTTATAACAATATCTTTCATTTAGTAATGCTTTCCAAAGCTCTCTACCAGCTCTTTACATTAGTCCTTACATTATTGATTTTTATTTCTGAAAGAAGAAATAATGTCATAGCATTTTTACATCACTGTCTCAGGTAAGTCGATTTACTGAACAATATTTTGCTAACTGGTAGAGCTGCAGTTTGAACCCAAGTCCATCCACCCCCTGCCCAAATTTGTAAACACCAGATGAGGGGTCAGGGATAATAGCCTATTCACCCTAAAAACTCCTAGTGCCTCATAAACTTATTTACCATTCTAATTTTTTTCTTCCTTACTATTTATTTTACAAGTTTTTTAATTAAATTTTTTTCTTCTTTAGTCTCCTTCCCATCACTTATTTGGGAACTGCATAACCATTAAAATTATTAATAAAGGAGGAAGATTTTTAAACCTCATTTCTTCATTTAAAAAATTAAAACAATAGAATATATTCCATTTCTACTGTATTAGGCAGAGTGAAACACACATTTGATTTCACTAAAGGCAGATTGAAAATTTTATTTGTGTATATTGAGAAAAATTAGCCTATTTTATAAATGCCAAAGTAAGGGCTTGAGATATGTCAAATCAAGTAGGGTACTGATAAAAGCAGACAAAACAAAAACTTGACTGATTCATTAGTTGCTCATTTGCTGAATCGCTATCTCCATCTCTTTCCCATTTTGATAGTACCAGTGCCACACTTAGAAAAAAATACCTATGTCTTTATAGCTCTTCTTCATCATCCTTGTAATTGAATATTAACTTTCCATAAGATACAAGTCTCATTAAATTGGCACAGTAGGTTTATGTTGAATTAATTATTGGGTGATTTAGTTCCTATTAGTCAATTGAAGTTTGATAGTCACATTTTGCTATTTGACTTAAAATCAAAATGGCATTAATATACACATAAATAAATGTTTCTAGCTCCCTGAGAACAATTCTTTTCTGAAACACTTTCTTTTCTTTCCATTCCTCTTCCCCTCACAGTTTTGTTCTTTCTATTCTCTTATTTGGTGGTAGTAGGGGGTGGGCAGGGCTATCTGATAGTTTTCACATACAGCTTTTACTTTTGGGTTTCAATTGTAGAAAAATATATTATTTTATTTTATTTGAGATTCCAAACCACTTACATCAGTGGGAAATAGAAAAATTGATGTCTCAAAGCCTTTTATTAAACTGTAGTGAGAAAAGATGGAAAGCCCCTCAGTCTGATTTTGTGCCTGACATCTTTCATGCCTGGCCACAAACAGGTATTTATTGAAAATACATACCTCTAACTCCTATTGGCCTCCCACTAACTTCAGATTTTAGTGCTGCAGCCTCTAAGGGTGTCCTATTTTTACATTGGCATGTTGGATTCTTCTTTAAAGTTTTTTTGTATATCACTCAAATGAAAGGAATGAATTTTTCCATTGGGCTGAAAAATAATATGGAAATAAGATAGAGGCTTCTTAGGTGTTATACACAGATATAGATGACTGTACAATAGAAATTGAAAAAAAAACGTATGTCAGAATATGCCATAACATCTAAAGAAAATTACATAGCATAGCATTTGAAGCCTTCCATATCTTGTCTCTATTTGTAGTTCTAGTCCTATATCATGGTAATTCCTCTTACACAGTCAGCATAGTACTGGGGATGGCGGTATCAGAATCAGTAGTATGCAAAGCAGAAGTGGTAATGTGTGGTCATCACTGGATAGTTTATGTAAGACATCCATCTATTACTTGGCATATTACCAAACAACATTACCGCCAGATAACTGTGTCTGTTTTATATCAGATTCCCCTGAAAGCAGATCCTGAGACCAGAACCTTAGTTCAGGTAGTTTACTTAGGAGGCAATTCCAAGAAGCAAGTGTAAAAGAACATGAAGTGTAAGAGAACAGGCAAGGAAAGAGGAGAGGATATGCTCTTTGAAGTCACTACTGTCACTAACAGAATCTTAACTCCGACAGAATTTTGAAAGCATTGGCACAGAACTTATTTGTAAGCTCATTTCCCAGTCCTTCTGTCTTGTCCTCCTGAACATAATACCACACCTCCATGGTGTAACTTTTGCATTTACTGTGTTTTGGATTTAGCAACACGCCTTAGAATAAAGCAACAAATGTGTTCCTAACATAGTTTAGTTAAAAAACTAATAATAATTTAGCCAAAGAATATCTGTATTTATTCCTTAATAATAGTAAATCAGCTATACCTCAAGCCTGTTTCAGCACTTGTGTATGGAATGAAGGATTGAATGAATAGCAGGGAAAACATAGTAGAACACCTTGGGGGGGAAAAAAACCATGGGAGTAAATACCATTAAAATGAAGGGAAGACAAATGGTAGCACTACAGAGGGGAAATGGACAGACCATAACAAATGTATCCAGGTACTAGAAGACTGTTAAAATTATTCATAAATTTATAAAAATTGGCACAATGTGGGACAATGGCTATTCTCTAGATTTTTGTATGGTGATAAAACAAAATATATTTTTTAGAAGCACAAGAAGACAGTCTAACTCTCTGGATATAGTTGTATATGGGAACATACATCAAAGTCTCATCTCCCATTCATTCTCCAAACCATCACAATATGACTCCTGGTTTCACTTTCCACTCAAACTGGTCTCACTAAGTTTATCAATGACCTCTTAGTGGTCAAATCCATCAGACAAATCTGATTTCTTTTTATTTAACTTATCTTTAAAATTAAACTCCGAAACTCATCTTTTTTTTGAAATTTCTTCCCTGTCAGTTTCCTTATTTTCCCTTACTGTAACATTTGATGACTCTCACTCCCCCACTAAGGGACCATGTATTTTCATCTTGATGTATTTCATAAGATCTTGCTGTAGTAGAAAGGTAAAGAGATAATGTTGAGAAACAATTATTGAGTTTAATGGAACCAAATACAAAGAAAAGATCAAATGCAGAGAAAAGATTCAACAAGTTCATAATGTGGGTATTATAATTGCATCTAGTAGGATAAGTTCATTTGGAAAGCATTGACACAGATTTATTGGAATATTTCTCTTTTAGTTGTTGGTCATTTGCTCTCTTTGTTTTTTGGCCATCATCTCAGTCTTTTTTTAGATCCTACTCTTCCATCTGCATGATTTCCACTTATGGTAGTATTTCCTAAGTTTTAATTCTTGGACATCTCCTCACTGTACATCTCCTTCTGTGTGATCCTGTCTACCTCCTTGGCTTGAAAAACCTCCCGTATGTATGTTGGCTGTTAATTGCATAGCTTTAGTGCAGATCTCCTCTTAGCCCTCCTTCTATATATGCTGGTTACAAATGAAAGAAAAAGAGGATAAAGGAGAGGGATGGTCATTGAAAACTCTTCCCCCTCTGAGATTCCTTCTACTTTTATGTATCTGGAACTAACATAACTAGCTCCCAGCTCAAGTCCTAACTTATGATTCTTTGTCTGACTTCTCTGGTCCACTTTTGATGGACATCAAACACATTGTTCATTCACTCAAGGTCTTCCCCTTGCCTTGTAAGTCCTTACCACTCTGCACCCTGTCCTAATAAGTGCTCAGATGATATTAATCAGTTGCCATTAGTGATTTGCCTTTCTGCATGCTAAGTAGATTCTTTCCTGGGGGATCTTCCCACAGCCTTAGTGAAATTGTTAGAAACCAGAAAATTTCACAGTTCTTCTGCCTGCATGTAGGCAGAGATATTTTTTCTCCTGGAAATCTGTAATTATTATGGATTTATTATACTATAAATATTACAAGAATATAGTGGGTTTTTTTCAGGCAGCCACATTATTTAATATTCTACTGTATTCCAAAACTAGGGTAACTATCTTTTGGTTTTAAAGAGTACCCTAAAGTATACATTATAAATTTCCCATATGATATTGTATGATATTGTATAGAAGAAATTAAATTCAGTGAGGAGGTTGACTAAAAAATTGGGGAGCTATTCATAGTCATTGACATTGTTGATGAAACATTTCAAGATATTGTGATCCTTTAGGGCTCAATATATTATACAAATACAGTGCATTAATTTTCCAATGCAGTTTTAAATTTCAGAAAATATCTGCTGAATAGGGTAATTGCCTGATTGTCATTTATGAACTTCCACATAATCTAATTTAAAAGAACTAATTGTAGCAGAATGTTATACTTGTTTAATAATTTAAGGTGTAAGGGCAAGAACAATTAATGGAGATGAAGAAAATTGGACATCAAACTCATTTATTATTCTCCTTGCTCTATTAATCTGTTATAAACTGGCATAATCGGTGATCTAACTTGGTTTAATTACCATGAAGACTACAATTTAGCTAATCAAAATTTATCATCAGTTCCTCCAACAAAGTAGAAAACATTTCATAATTTTGTAATTATGAAAATACATGATGTACAATGTTGTTTGTACACATGCATAAACATTACAATAGTGTGGTATTTTTTGATAGAAAATGGAGTATTATTACTTATAATCTGACCTCTGGGCTAAGTATAATTTAAGAATAAAGGCAAATTTTGAGAATAAGCGAGCTATTCCTCAATGACTTTTTTTCTTGGTTATTTTGTTTGTTTTAACTTTGTTTTTTTTTAATTAAAATAAAAGTGTTTATGTGTGAGGGAGAGACAGAGTGAGCAGGGGGGGAGCAGAGAAAGAGGGAGACATAGAATTGGAAGCATGTTCCAGGCTTTGAGCTGTCAGCATGGAGCCTGACATGGGGCTCGAACTCATGAACTGTGAGATCATGACCTGAGCTGAAGTCGGACGCTTAACCACCTGAGCCACCCAGGTGCCCCAGTTTATTTTAACTTTGTAAGTGACATTCATACACAGTCTTAAGTATTATTACTTAGAGATTGTGTGAAAATACATAAGATGAATTTTGTAACTACTGGGATTATAAAAATAGGAAATAACATGAACCATTTCCTGAAAAAAAAAAATGAATTTTTTATTTCTCCTCAGCTCCGTAAGGCTATTATAGATCATGTGTCAGACTCCTTTTTGGATACAACGGTCCCACTTTTGGTTCTCATTGAAGCTGCCAAGAATGGCCGGGAAAAGGAAATAAAAGAATATGCTTCGATATTTCGTGAGCACACCAGCAGGCTTATAGAGGTAAGCATACTAGAACTGTAACTGCCCTAAATCCAGGAGAATGAGGCTCTCATTCCCCATTTACAATTGACTTGTACTCAGATAAAAAACTTTTGACAACTTACTGCAAAAGAAGCAAAGTTTAAATTGTTTTTTTTAATGCATATTTTTTTTCAGAGCTACACACATACACACACACACAATGGTTAAATGCAGATATCTTGTTTTATCTTTACAAATATTTTCTTCATATTCTAACATAAAAGTATCAAATACTCTACCTCATGCCATTTTATTGTTTCTCTACCATCTTTTTGTGGTTGTATTACTCTTCCAGATTTTCAAATCATATTCAACTATGAAGAAAAAGAATGTAAGATTGCAGGTGTAGAAAAATCCAGAATAAATAAGTGAGGATAGTAGATTGGTCCATGTCCCAATAGAGGCAAGAGATGATAAAACTATCATTTTCTTCAGCTTGGAAACTGGAAGCATGAAAATGCCGCATGATTTGGGGGCAAGGTGTTATATTGCTGAAAGAGCCATAAAGTGCTAGACAATTCCTAGGAAACAGAGAAGAAACCTATTATATTATGAAGATCAGTAATGCAGCCATAGTAGAAGAATGAGTGTCAATGGAAGGATTTCTAAAACCAATAATGTGACAGTTCTCGCAAAGCCAGGAACCCATGGAAGAAGGGAAAATCTGCCTGACCAGATTCGTTTACCAGAGCTGATACACTGCTAACATCCATCAGTATGACTGTACCAGTTGTTTATGGCTAGTGTCTGTTCTCAGTGTCAGTGCCATGCCGTACTGATTATTAAATCTTCTGACTGCCACACCTTCACATACTTACTGGCCATGAACTTTGTGGTGAAATATGTTTAGGGGCTCAAGTTGCTTGGTAACCTTGTGAGTTAGAAATAGACAGAACCTGAATTAGAATCATAGCATTTGATATAACATCTATTAACAGAGAGGATTTTCCCAACGTCTTAAATGTGGATCCCTGGGAAGGAAGTTTCCAATGTAACTAGCATTTTCACTGCAAACTTTCTGCTTCCTAGTCTTCATATCTAAAAAATGAAAGGAGTTGATAAATAGCTAATTACTACGATCTTGTCAGCCCTAAAACTGACCTACCTCCAACTTTGAAATTGACTTTGAACTTCCCAACAACTCTGCATGACAGGATATCTGTTACATTGGCCTTATATAGAAATAAAGCTACAAACCCAAACCAGTCCAATTGGAGATGGAGCTGATTTCCAGGCTTACAATTTTTAACTAATTCATTCAATTATTTATATAGTTCTAGCTTTATTTATTCCTTCTTGTAGTCTTCCTCAAATATGTATGCACTCTTCCCACAGAGAAATGTTAAAAGTAAGAGGCAAAGCAGAAGGAGCAGGTCATTAAAGGAACCTAACTAAGTATAGCCCCTGATAATCATAAACATTTTTTTCTAAAAATGTGTTCTCTAAGCTGAAGGTACATCAAATTATGAAAACAACTTGTCGGTGACATATTCTAAAAGTAAAATTGGTGTCTGCTAATAAAGTTGCATCCCTATTCCTATTTATTAGTTTAGAAATATGTTTCTTAGTTGCTTAGTCTATGAAACATAAATCTCATAAGGTGCTCAACAAAGAAGGGCCCTTTAATTACACAATTTTGGAGAAATAGTTGTATCTCTTTCTCCTCTTGGAGATTTTACAGTTCTGAAAAATCCATAGATTTTTCAATTAAGTCAGAATTTCCCCCAAATCAGTTTACCTGAGGAGTTCTTCTTCCATGACACTTATTACTAAGGCAGTGCCTTGAAGGAACACTTGAAAATGCTATCTTAGGGGCGCCTGGGTGGCTTGGTCAGTTAAGTGTCTGACTGTTTCAGCTCAGGTCACGTATTCTATAGTGCAGAGCCTGCTTGGGATTTTCTCTCTCCCTCTCTCTCTCTGCCCCTCCCCCTGCTCATGCTCTATCTCTCTCAAAATAAATAAATAAACTTTAAAAAATGCTACCTTAATGTATTGAGAATAATGGCTTATTATTATGTAGACAGAACCCTGAGAATGTGTTTTAAATATTCAACGTTCTTGAAAATTCTGTATTTCATGTGATCATTGAAAGAATAGAAAGATTTTATAATTTTGAGCTACTGGGGGACTGAGAATGAGTCTTATCTAACTTTGAATGTCTCCTTCACATGTACGATGCGATTATGCTAGCTTTGCACTCTCGTAGTTCTCCCTCTGGTATTACTGAGAAACTCATCTAAGGCGTTTTCAGTTCCAGTTAGATTATACCATGTAACAGTCCATCTTCAAACTTAGTGGCTTAAAACAACCATTTATTATTCTTTCATTATGGGTTGACTGGGCAGATGGGCAACTCTCACTTAGGTTTTCTCATATAATTACTGTTAAATAATGGCTAGGGATGGAACCCTCGAGAGGTTTGACTGGGCTAGATATAGAAAATGGCACAGTTACATGACTGGAGGAAGTGAATGATAACTGTCAGCTGGGAGCTTAGCTGTGGCTCTTCACTGGGGCACCAATACATGGCCTTTCTATGTGGCTTTAGCTTCTTGCAAAATTATTGCTGGTTCTGAGATGAGAAGTCGCAAAAGCAAGTTAGAAACAGGAAGTGTAAGCTTACATCCTCTTAAGACTTGGGCCTGAAATCGGCAGAATACCATTTCCACTGTATATTATTAGTCAAGCAATCATAAAGCCTGCCCAAATCTGAAGGGAGGCAGGGAGGCATGAAACTTCACCTTTCAACGGACAGACTAGCAAAGTGTTTACAGCTACCTTTGATCTACTATACTTCTCAGAATTTCATTTGTTTGATATAAAGTGAAGGTAAACAAGATAATATCTAAGGTCACTGCCAGCTTTTAAAATTTTATGATATAACAAATATTTTTTTACAATTGGGAGACTTCTAATTTTCTAAGAGATAGACTGGAGGAAAATAGTTTTTAAGTATACTGCTTACCCACTACGTTGTTTAACAAAACATGGGCACCTGGGTGGCTCAGTCAGTTGAGTGTCTGACTTCAGCTCCAGTCATGATTTCATGGTTCATGGGTTTGAGCCCCACATTGGGCTCTGTGCTGACAGTGTGGAGCCTACTTTGGATTCTCTGTCTCCCTTCTCTCTGTGCCCCTTCCCTGCTTTCTCTCTCTCTCTCTCTCTCTCTCTCTCTCTCTCTCAAAAAAAAAAAAAAAGCAAAACAAACAAAGAAACAAACAAATAAAACACACTGCATTTATCTCCCAGGAAAATTTCTTTTTGGAAGGAGCTGTCTAACAAAGGCAATAGAGAAAATCATCATTAATTTACTACAAACATTCCGCCAGAAGTGTCTGTGACAGAGTCTGGGGAAATAGGAGAACGTAAATACATCAGTTTCAGAAGACGCTGTGAGTTTACTTTGTCTAGATTGTTTACCAATCCACCTTTGTTTTCACTACCACCTGTCCACCCAGACCACTTATACCCATCTTATTCCCAAACTGCGTAATTTGACAGAGTAGGACAGAAAGTCTTAGATTCTAAATGACCTCAAGGAAAAGCTATTTTCAACATGTCTGGGTTTTGATACCTCAGCTGTGTTTGTCAGAGAAATCTAAAATCAGTGAACTTGTTAAAGTAAGACTTAAATGGAAAGAAAAGTCCATTTTTAAAGAATTCCTATCAGATCTTTGAAGAAAAACTTCATGCTATTAAAGGAATACTCTGGAAAATGGTTAAAGTTGCAACTTTTACCAAAAAGAGAGTAAAAACTATGGGAACACAAAGAAACAAACAAACAAAAAAAGCATTAAGAAATTCTTGGGGTGCCTGGGTGGCTCGGTCGGTTAAGCGTCCGACTTCAGCTCAGGTCATGATCTCACGGTCCGTGAGTTCGAGCCCCGCGTCGGGCTCTGTGCTGACTGCTCAGAGCCTGCAGCCTGTTTCAGATTCTGTGTCTCCCTCTCTGTCTGCCCCTCCCCTGTTCATGCTCTGTCTCTCTCTGTCTCAAAAATAAATAAACGTTGAAAAAAAATTAAAAAAAAAAGAAATTCTATGGATAATAATTAGGCAAACAAAAGGATATGGGGTTTGGGGAAAATAAATAGAGATGAGGAACAGAGTAGCCAATAAATTGGGCCTGAATATTCCCATCGTCTAGTGGGGTCATATCTGAGGTCTCCTATTGTATTATCATGCAGTTTGGTATAAAATGATCATGGGTGAAGTGATGGTTATAAAACCCTAGGTAGTGTCAATAACTGGAGAACCTAGATTCTTGAGGCTAATTTTGTTTCACTATGTTGAACTGAGTAACTATTATGCAAAACTTATCCTACTTTGAACATCCCAGTTACTCTGTGTAACTTGGGATCCACCCAGCCACAGTGGGAATGAGAAGAAGGAGTCAAAAAGTTTGCATAATAAGATAAAAAGAGAGAGGGAGGGAAAACCATAAGAAACTAATAAGTATAGGGAACAAACTTAGGATTGCTGGAGGGGTGATTGGGGTGCATGGGGTAAATGAGTGATGGGCATTAAGGAGGACACTTGTTGTAATGAGCCCCGGGTGTTATATGCAATTGATGAATCACTAAATCCTACACATGAAACTAATTCTACACTATATATTAACTAGAATTTAAATAAAATCTTGAAAGAAGGAAAAGGTTGGAATTTTAAAACTCATCTTTACAAAGTAATTAGCATCTAATGACAAATGTGCTCATTGAATTATACTCCCCATTATTTTGATCTTACACTGATGGTAAATTAGGGCACCATTAACTCTAGTGAATTCCACCAATAATGCCTATTAAAAGTAAAGTTTAAACTATTAATTTTATCTTAAAAATTACAATATTTAGATTCTAGAGAGTAAGAATTTTACCTGTCATCACTATGAACCTATTCTGTTAGCCAAGTCTATGCAGCTAGTACTCAATAAATCGGTATTGAATGAAGGAACACAATGATAACACTAGCTCAATTTTCTTTCTCTCTAAAAAGTTATCTTCGGGGATTCCAGTAACTGGACTTGGAACATATGTCTGAGCCCAATTTTTTAGTAGAGTGCCTTCCTGCTTTAGTGAACATGAATACTTTAAAATAATTCTTCACAATGATATTAGCAAATACCTTTGCCAAAAGCAAACACTATAAACCCTATTCCATATCTCTCTCCGAAGGAATTTGTCATCATTAGATAACATTTTTAAAGAACTCTGCCCACTTCAGAGATACAGTTTGTAACTTTAATGCGGTAATATAACTGTTATTCAGAAGAATGCCATTGCATTCAATACATGTATTGCTTATTATAATGGCTGTTATTTAATATTTCTTTAAAATTACATTCTAAAAACTCCACTATTATTTTTGAACCATATTACAACGTGTTCTCAGCAATCAGTTCATGCTGATCACTACATAGTTGCTATCAACTAAAAAGGTAAAATCTCCAGTTTATCCCATGGGTTTTACCATATTAATTCTCATTAAATATGACAGTGTTAATGATCTAGGCCTGAAAATTTTCTGCAAATTAAGTTTCTCTGTGTGCAAAGCCAGCTTCGTCAGTGCTTTGACTTATTCATCAAAAATTCATCTGTCTTGATGCACCTTATTTTAGTAAGTTTCATGGGAGCCTTTCATCAAAAAGGAAAAAGTGGGTGGACATTTAATTATAATACTTCCCTCCAACCTACAAAGCTGATTGTTCCCACTCACAAAATGGCGAGCCGGATTTAGCAAAGCCCCAGTGCCAAGAGAGAAGGCTGGAGAGGGGACTCTTGCTGTTTGCAAGAAGTGCTCATTGCTCCTAGCTCTACTTATATCTTTGCTTTTTGACAGAATCCTGTTCAAGTGTCACACATTGCTTTAATTGATCATCTGTTATCAAATAAGGATATGCTCAGTTATAAATAAATAGAGCTTTTAGAGTCCCATCCCATTCTTCCTCATTCCCCTAAAAAAGAAAAAAAAAAGAAAAAGAAAAAGAACAAACCCATACTTATACTGTACACAAACCAACAACTGTTCTCAGTGAGCAGCTTGGCAGCTCTCCTTTTCTGATGGGGAAGGGATATTATAGCTAAGTCAGGAATGCTTTTGGTTATATAGAGGACAGGTGTGACTGCCCACTCCCTGGATTAAAAACTGTTTAGCATCTTAATCCTTCCAGCTAAAAGTCATGATGAACATGATCCTTAAAAGCCTAACTTGAGGGGCACCAGGGTGGCTCAGTCGGTTGAGCATCCAACTGTTGATTTTGGCCCAGGTCATGATCTCATGGTTCACGAGCCCCACCTTGGGGTCTGAGCTGAGGGTGCAGAGCATGCTGGGGATTCTCTCCCTTCCTCTCTGTCTCTGCCCCTCCCCTGCTTGCTCTCTCTCTGTCTCAGAATAAATAATAATAATAATAATAATAATAATAATAATAATAATAAATTTTAAAAAGCCTAATGTGAATGCACAGTGAGTGACCTTTCCATGTTGGAGAGATTTCTTTATAAATTTTCCATTCATGGTGTTTGGAATTCAGGGAATTGGGGATACAATTATAGAAAAGTCAGAGCCTTTCCATAGTCAGGTGGAGATATTTTTGAATGAGATATTAGTGTTTTGGAAGTAAGAGGAGGGATAAAACTATATGGTATTAGAGTAGTTTGGGAATTTAGTATTAAGTAAGCAATATAAGCAATATTTACATCAAAACTTGATGACTAGGCAGGAGCTGGGTTTGAAAAACTAGAACTCTAAGTGGAGATAATAGCATGACTAAAGGCACAATGCTCATTCATGTGTTCCAGGAATGCAATAGAAATGAATTCTAGATCACTAAGCTGGCTGAAGCATGAAGTGAGGTAGAGACAGTTGATGAGGGATAGTATTTGGCCAAGACTTAACAAGCAAACATGCTAACTAATAATTACCGATGAATAATTCCAGGCCTTGAAGCCAAACTTTGTTTTAATCACCAGTCTGATTATATAAGTTGGGACTGATCTGTTTCTTTTGATCAATTCATAATTCCACTCAATTAAAAATAAATACAGTGAGTTCCTCCAATGTGCTCTATAGAGCTCATCAAAAAAGAGCCTGCATTTGGTTCCATTTTTGTCTTTTGTGGATGGAAGAGGCTGGTTAATCAGAAGTATTGGCAGAATGGCTATTTTATTGCTTTTACGGGACAAAAAAACCTTTTTTTCTGATAATAAAGAGAAGAGCAAAACAGGGAAGAAAATAAAGTAAAATAAATAAAACACTCAGTAATCTGTGCTAGCTAGCATCATGCAAAACACCTTATACTCTTTACCTCATTATGTCCGTGCTCACAATGATTGAGATAAATACTTTTATTACTGTTTTGCTGATAAAACCCTAGCTGAGAGAAATTAAGCAACTTGCCTAAGGTCAAACAGCTAAATGGCAGAGTAGGGAATCAACTTGGAGATTAAAGGAATAAAGTTAGCACAATAAATCTAAAATTGGAAAGTGAGCCCAAGTTTTATAGGTGTTTAATTTCTTGATGGAGAGAGAGGACATCTTTCTGAATGCTTTTAGATCAGAGACTGCTATTAAGTGGATCAAGCTGCAAAAGTTTCGAGAGTTGATTTTATTTCTTTCCAAAGAATCTCTAATCTTTTTTTTTTTTTTTCGAGTTTGGTAGACACACATGTTGTATTAATTTTAGGTGTACCACTTAGTGATTTGACAAATTTATACATCATGCCATGTTCTCCATTAAGAATAGCTCTAATCTTATTCTACTTTCCCTAACTAGAGAAGCAGAAAGCCAGAAGCACACATTTATGCACCTGAAATCTTTCTGCATGCATTCATTCCTTACAACTCTTAGTGAGTTACACTAAGTTATTAGTAACACTAATACTTAGTTATTAGGCCAGGGTATGAGACCTAAGTGAGATCAGACATAATCTTCTGATGAGAAAGTACATGTAGTCCATTTGTAAATTGACTATTTGGAACTTAGAATATATTTTGCCTGTTAATTAGTACTATGTTACCATTTAGCTTCCTCAGTCCACAAAGGCCTATTGAGTCCCTAATAGAAGTTAAAACTACACAGCGTTTTATTAGGAGTATTCTTCCTAGCCTAAAATGCATTTAGAGGTGCCTCTCACCATCAACCAGTTCCCTCTCAGTCTTGTGTGCAGGGTGTTCCTAACATAGGGGCAAAAAATCAAATGCTTTACAGTAGTGGACAAAAAAGTAATAAATAAAAGGGCTCAGTAAGGTAGACTTTGATGAAATGAAGAGTATAAGTTTAGTCTAAAGGGTTGGTCTCTGCTTATCTTCAGTCAATTATTGCTGTGTGTGAATGCAGGCCCTATTTTGTCAGACATTACAATTTCTCAAAATAACTCAGAAATACAAAATTTAATGTAAAAATCTGTTGGTTTCTAACTATGGACAGCTAACTCAGCTTAAAACAAAATAAAATAAAACCCACAATCTCATCATTTGTGCCAATACATAATGCCAAGGACCACAAGTTTTGCAATCTCTGCTCTAAGATCACATTTTGAAAAACAAGTTTAAGAAAGATGGATATTTGTAAATGATGTAGATTATATCTGGAGAATGTTTTGTTAGTAAGCATCAGTTATTACAGACAGGTGGTAAAATGCAGGAAGGGAACTTGATTTGGGGAAGTGGGCTCCTTCTGATTTACTTTCCTGAATTGGATAACCTTAAAATGGTTGGTGAATTGAAGAGTTAAGAGCACAGTGATCAGCTATTTCCTCTTATCTCCTCTGCTGCTTGCAAACACTGTCAGGGTAGGTATAGGGAGAGAGAAAGGAGGATCTTGCCGAAAGATGACTCAAATGTATGTTAGACCCAATTAAAGCTATAGCTTTGTATATCCAGAAAATCCCATAAAAAAACCCCAAAACAATTAGGATTGATACTTTCTGCAAGATGGAAGTATAGCTTTGATGCTTTTAAAGAAATGCTCCCATTATGGAAAAGCAAAATTAAATTTATTCTGCATTCCATTGATGACTTTGTCTGAAGTATAGGCAGCATGAAAAAAGGCTTATATATATATATATATATTTTTTTTTTTTTTTTTTTTTATTTATTTTTGGGACAGAGAGAGACAGAGCATGAACGGGGAAGGGGCAGAGAGAGAGGGAGACACAGAATCGGAAACAGGCTCCAGGCTCCGAGCCATCAACCCAGAGCCTGACGCGGGGCTCGAACTCACGGACCGCGAGATCGTGACCTGGTTGAAGTCGGACGCTTAACCAACTGCGCCACCCAGGCGCCCCAAGGCTTATATTTTTCTAAATCATTCTGACATTTTTGTAACATTTTATACATGGAGTTCCAAAAGAAAACCAGAACATCTTTAGAAGGTTTGACTTTGGCACTTTGAATCTGTCTAGTAAATAACTGCTACAGATTATTTTTCCCTTCCCCCATCTTTCTTTCATTTTACTTCCCCTCTCACTCCTTCACTCTAGCTATTGGTATAGACAAATTATTTCTCATTGTATCAAAAGAGAATATCTAAGGTTGTGTTAGTTTTCTTTTGCTAGCAACACAGTATCTAAAGAGTCTATACACAGGTGCCCCTAAAACATACATTTTAATGGTTTTTAGTATGTTCACCGATTTGTTCCATCATAATCAGTTTTAAAACATTTTCATTTTTCCTAAACTAGACAATTTCTACCTCTATATATTTGCCTGTTCTGAACATTACATATAAATGGAATCATACAACATGTCTTTTATAACTGGCTTCTTTAACTTAGCATGATGTATTCAAGGTTTATCTATATGTAGCTTGTATCAGTACTCCATTCCTTTTATGGGCAATTCTGTTGTATGAATATACCACATTTTATTTATCCATTTATAAGTTGGTGGACACCTGAGTTATTTCCATTTTTTAGCTGTTATAAATAATTCTGATGAACATGTTAATACAAGTTTTTGTGTAGGTATATGTATTTATTTATATTGAATATATACCTGGCAGTGATATTTCTGTATTATATGGTAACTGTAGTTACCTATAGTAACCATTTGAGAAACTACCTGCCTGTTTCCTGGTGGCATCACATTGCACCATTTACACCTTCACCAACAGTGTATGAAGGTTTGGATTATCCTCATCCTTGCCAATGCTTTTATTGTTCGCCTTTGATTATAGTCACCCTAGTGAGAGTGAAGTGGTATCTCAATGTGGCTTTGATTTGCATTTCCCTTATGGCTAATTATGTTGAACATTATTTTATATGCTTAATTCATTTACATATCCTTTTTGGAGGAAATATTTATTTAGGTACTTTGCCCATTTTTAAAAAGATGGGTATTTGTCCTTTTTATAATTGAGACATAATATGTAATAGTTCTTTATATATTCTAGAAGCAAGTCTCTTACAAAATAGATGATTTACAGAATTTCCTCCCTTCCTATAGGTTGTCTTTGCCATTTCATAATGGTATCCTTTGAAGCACAAAAGTTTGAAATGTTGATGAAGTGCATTTTATCTATTTTTTATTTTGGTTTCATATCTATAAAACAATTGCTTTATCAAAGGCTATAAAGGTTTCCTCCTATGTTTTCTTCCAAAAGTTTTATACTTTTAGCTGTTATATTTAGGTCTTTGATCAGTTTTCAGTTAGCTTTTGTATCTGATATTAGGCAAGAGTCCAATTTCATTCTTTTGCGTGTGGATATCCATTAGATCCAGCACCATTTCTTGAAAAAAACTATTTTCCAATTGAGTTTCTGTAATAAATTGACTATAAATATGAGGGTTTATATCTAGACTCAGTTCTGTTCTATTAATCTATGTCTGTTCTTTTTTTTTTTTTATGTTTATTTATTTGAGGGGGGAGGGGCAGAGAGAGAGGAGAGAGACAATCCCTAGCAGGCCCAATGCTGCTAGCACAGAGCCCAACATTGGCCATGAGATCATGACCTGAGCTGAAATCAAGAGTCAGTGGCTTAACTGACTGGGTCACCCAGGCTCCCCAATCTATGCCTGTTCTTATGTCAGTACTACCCCATCTTGGTTACCGTAGTTTTGTGGTAAGTTTGAAATCAGAAAGTGTGAGTCCTCCAACTTCATTCTTTTTCAAATTAGTTCTGGCTATTATGAGTCCCTTGAATTTTCAAATGATTTTAGAATAAGTATGTCATTTCTGAAAAAAAAAAAAAAAGACGCATCTGGGAGTTTGATAGGGATTGAAGGGCTGAATCTGTAGGTCAGTTTGGGGCATATTACCATCTTAATAATATTAAGTTTTTCAATCCATGAACATGGGATATATTTCCATTTATTTAGATCTGCTTTAATTTCTTTCAGCAATGTTTTGTAGTGTTCAGTGTAGAAATTCACACATCTTTTATTAATTATTTTCCTAAAATTTTATTATTTTTGATGCTTTTATAAATGGCATTGTTCTTAATTTCATTTTTAGGTTATTTTTTGCAGTGTATTGAAGTACAATTTTTTAAAGTTTATTTATTTTGAGAGAGAGAGAGAGAATAAACAGGGAGGGACAAAGAGGAGAGACAGAATCTCAAGTGGGCTCTGAACCATCAGCACACAACCTGATCTCACAAACTGTGAGATCATGACCTGAGATGAGATCAAGAATTGGATGCTCAACTGACTGTGCCACCCAGGCACCTCAAAGTGCAATTTTTTAATATATTGATCTAACACCTTGCAACCTTGCTGAATTTATTTGTTAGTTTAATTGTGTTTGTGTCTATGTGTGTGTATTCCTTAATATATTCTATATACAAGATAATGTCATCTGAGAATATAATTAAACTTCCCTTATTTCCAACTTGGATGTCTTTAGTTTTATTTTCATTCCTGATACTCAGAGCATCATTTCATATTTTTTTTTATATCTGTATGTTTGCTTTGGTGAAGTTTCTGTTCAAACATTTTGCCTTTTTTTTTTTTAAATTGAGTTGTTCACTTATTTTTGTGTTATTTAAAACTTCTTTATATGTTTTGAATGAAAGTCCTTTGTGGTGTACATGATTCACAGATATTTTCTGTATATCTGTGGCTTGGCTTTCTTTTTTTTTTAGTGGTTATTTATTTTTGAGAGAGAGAGAGAGAGACAGAACACAAGCTGGGGAGGGGCAGAGAGAGAGGAAGACACAGAATCGGAAGCAGGCTCCAGGCTCTTAGCTGTCAGCACAGAGCTTGATGTGTGGCTTGAACTCATGAACTGTGAGATCATGACCTGAGCTGAAGTTGGACACTCACCTGACTGAGCCACTCAGGTGCCCCTGTAGCTTGGATTTCTAATCTTCATAGTACCTTGTTCAGCAAAAAATTTTTATATTTTGATAAAGTCAAATTTATCAGTATTATCATATATGGATTGTGTTTTGTGTTTTATAAAAGAACTTTTGTCTAACCCAGGGTTACATAGATTTTCTCCCATATTTTCTCTTAGAAATTTTATACAGTTTAGTTTTTACATTTATTTTTTTATTTCATTTTGAATTAATTTTTATCTATGGTACAAAGTTGGGGTAAAGTTTTGCTTATTTTTTTGTTTTGTTTATTTATTGCTTATGGATATCCAATTGTTATAGCATCATTTTTTTAAAAGAATATAGTTTCTCCACTGAATCATGTTTTTACTTTTGTTAAATATCAGTGGACCTATATTGTGAGTACATCTCTCATCTCTCTGTTCTGTTCTATTGCTCTCTGTATCTACCTTTCACCAATGCCATGGTCTGTTTAAAAGTGTAACTTTATAGGAAGCCTTGAAATCAGAGGTTCTGAGTCTTCTCAGATTGTTCTTCTTTTGAAAGATTGTTTTTGCTGCTTTACATTTTTTTTATAGATTTTTGTATGATCCTATCAATACCTACAAAACTACTGTGGTCATTAAAATTGAAATTGCATTTAAACTCTAGATCAGTATACAAAATGACATTGTGATGATATTGAATTCTCTCATTCATGAATATGGTATATTTCTCCAACTATTTAAGCTGTCTTTGATTTTTTTTCCCGTAATGTCTTATAGTTATCAGCATCAATTTTAATTGCTAAATATAGAAATAATAACAGTTTCAGTGTATTTCTTGTACTAATCTAATTCATTGTAAGATTTTCTACTTCTTTTTTTAGGTTATGGGGTTTTTATTGTGTGTTTGTGGGCACCCTTAAAAGATTTCCAGAAAACTTGCCCACTAATGAGTGGCTATTATTTGGAGACTAATTTAGGTGAGAAGTTTGGTCCTGCTTTTAATACTAAAACTTATAAGAATTTTAGAAGGCAATACAGACTAATGTAGTAGGAAAGAACATAGAGTCAGACAAAGGAATCCTGACTTTAATACCATGTGAACTTGAGCAATTTATTAAGCCTCTCTGAGCTTCCAAACTCTCATTAGAAAGATGGAGATGATAGCCTATATCTCTATAAAGATTTTGTGAGAATTCAATGAGGTAGTTCATGTAAAGTCTTTTTGACAATATCTGGCAATAGAGTAATGTTGCAATAAACACTGGCCTAAAATGTCCCAGCTAAGGAAGGAGGAAAGAAAGCTGTTTTTGTTCACAGATAACATAATTTTCTTGGTAGGCAATATGAAATCTCCTAAAATTAATACATGATTATAACAAGGTTGATTATGGCAAAGTTACATATAAGAGTCAATCACTTTTCTGTAGTCAGCAATGACTAAGTATAATTTGAAATTAAAAACACATTATCATTACATAGGAGCTTATAAATATATAAAGCAAATATTAATAAATCTGAAGGGACAAATAGACAGCAATAAAATAATAGCATGGGACTTCAAAACCATATTTTCAATGGATAGAGCACTGGGGCAGAAAAATGAAGAAACATTAGACTAAACTGACATTAGATTAGATGGGTCTAACATACATATACAGAACATTCCATCCAAGAGCAGCTGAACACACATTTTTTTGCCAGATACATGGAACATTTGTAGGCTATTTCAAATGTCCAAAACATGTCTTAATAAATTTAAGAAGATTTAAATAATCTCAAACATATTTTTCTGACCACATGGTATGAAGCTAGAAATCAATTATAAGAAGAAAACTGGAAAGTTCACAAATATATAGAGAGTAAACAACATGCTACACGACCAGCAAAAGGTCAGAGAAGAAATCAAAACAGTAATAAAAACATAACTTGAGATGGATAAAAATGAAAACACAACATACCAAAATTTATGGGCTGTAGCAAAAGCAGTCCTAAGAGGGAAATTTGTAGGGATAATTGCTTATATTAGGAAACAAGAAAGATCTCAAATATTACCTAACCTTATACCTCAAGGAAGTAGAAAAATAATAACAAAGTCCAAATAAAGTTAGCAGAAGGAAAGAAATAATAACCAAGATAAGAGCAGAAATAAATGAAACAGGAAACAGAAAAATAGAAACTATCAAAGAAACTAAGTGCTGAGTTTTTAAAAAGATAGACTAACTGGAGAAAGCTTTAGCTAGACTCACCAAGAAAAAAGGCTTTGAACTAAAATAAATAACATTATAAATGAAAGAAGAGATATTAGAGCTCATATCACACACATACAAAGGATCATAAGAGACTACAATGAACAACTTATGCCAACAAATTGGGCAACCTAGAAGCAATGGATAAATTTCTAGAAACATATAATCTACCAAGATGGAGTCATGAAAAAAATAGAAGTTCTGAACAGATGAATAAGAAGATTGAATTAGTAATCCAAAAACTCCAACAAAGAAAAATCCAGGACCACGTGGCTTCACTGGTGAATTCTACCAAACATTTAAAGAACTAATACCAGTTTTTTCAAACTCTTCCAAAAAAGGAAAGGAAGGAAAACAGAATACTCCCAAACACATTTTAATGAGGCCAGCATTACCCTAATATCAAAGCCAGATGAAGACACTTCAAGAATAAATAAATAAATAAATAAATAGTCAATATCCCTGATGAACATAGATGCAAAAATCCTCAACAAAATATTGGGAAGCCAAATTCAACAATACATTAAAAGGATCATATAACATGATCAAGCAGATTTGATTAAAGTACTGCAAGGATGGTTCAATATCTGCAAATCAATGTAATATACCACGTTAACAGAATGAAGGATGAAAATCATACTGTCATCTCAATAGATGCAGAAAAATCAGTTGACAAAATTCAACATTGCTTCCTGAGAAAAACTCTCAACAAACTGGTTGAAGAGGGAACATACCTCACCATAATAAAGGTCATATATGACAAGCCCACAATGCTGAAATACTAAAAACTTCTCTAAGATAAGGAAAAAGACAAAAATGCCCACTGTCACCATTTTTATTTGACATGGTACCAGAAGCCCAGCCAGAGCAGTCAGGCAAGAAAAAGAAATAAAAAAGCCATCTGAGTTGGACAGTAAGGAATAAAATAATCTCTATTTGCAGATGATATGATATTATACATGAAAAACCCTAAAGCATTTAATTTTTTTTATAGATTAGCAGAATTAGTGTTTTTTAAATGTCCATATTACCCAAAGAAATCTGTAGATCCAATTCCATCTCTATCAAAATTCCAATGGCATTTTTCACAGAAATAGACAAAACAAACCTAAAATTGGGATGGAGCTATGAAAGATCTTGAATAGCCAAGGCAAACTTGATGAAGAAGAACGGAGCTAGAGGGATCACACTTCCTAATTTCAAACTGTATTACAAAGCTACAGTAATCAAAACAATATGGTTTTGGCATAAAAAGACATATAGATCGATGGAACAGAATAGAGAACCCACAAATAAATCCACACATTTATGGTCAATAAATTTACAACAGAAGAGCCAAGAATAATATGTGATGGGGAAACAGTCTTTTCAGTAAACGATGTTGCGAAAATTGGAGTGCCGAATGGAAGAGAATGAAACTGCATCACTATTTATGCCATACACAAAAATTAATTCAAGATGAATAAAATATTTGGGCTTAAGGCTTGAAACCGTAAACCTCCTAGAAGAAAACATGGGCAGTGAGGTGCTTGGCGTCAGTTTTGGCAATGACTTTTTGGACTTGACACAAAAAGTAAAGGCAACAAAAGCAAAAATGAACATGTGGGATTATATCAAACCAAAAGTCTTCTGCACAGCAGGGAAACCATCAACAAAATGAAAAGGTGGCTTACCAAACGGGAGAAAATACTTGAAAAAGTACTGTTTTTAACAAATACTGTTGGAACAACTAGATATCCACATGCAAAAAAAAAAAAAAAAAAAGAAAGAAAGAAAAAAGAAAAAAAAATGAATCTAGCCCTTATACCTTACACAAAAAATTATCTCAAAATGGATCATAAGCCTCAATGTAAATGCAGAACTAAAAAACTCCCAGAAGATAACATAAGAGAAAACCTAGATAACCTTAGATATAGAAATGACTTGTTAAACACAAAACCAAAAGCAATATCCATGAAAGAAACAATTGATAAGCTAGATTTCATTAAAATTAAACAACAACAGCAACAAACTTTTGTTCTCTATTGGCAATGTTGAGAATGAGAAGACAAAACACACACTTGGAGAAAATATTTGCAAGAGACATAACTGATAATGGACTTTTAACCAAAATTTACAAAAACAAAACAAAACAAAACAAAAAAAAACCCTTCTAAAACTCAACAGTAAGAAAACAAACAACCTAACTAAAACATGGTCAAAGGCACAAAAGAACTAAACAGACACATAACCAAAGAAGATGTACAGATGGCAAGTAAGCATTTGAAAAGATGTTTAATATCATTTATTAGGGATTAAAACAGCAAGGAGATACCACTATACAACTACTAGAATGGCCCAAATCCAAAACACTGACAACGTCATGCTGATAAGGATATGGAGCAACAGGAACTCTCATATAGTACTGGTAGGAATGCAAAATGGTATAGCCTTTTGGAAGACAGTTTTGGAGTTTTTTATAAAACTAAACATACTCTTACCATATAATCTGGCAATCACATTCTTTGGTATCTTTCCACAGGGCATGAAATCTAATGTCCACAGAAAAACTTGCACTTGGACTTTGTATTACTTATAATTGCCCAAATTTGGAAGCAACCAAGATGCCCTGCAGTAGGTTAATACATAAATAAACTTGTGACTCATCTAGATAATGGAATATTATTCAGCACTAAAAAGGAATGAGCTACCAAGCCATGAAAAGACATGGAGGAATTTTAAATACATATTACTAAGTAAAAGAAGCCAATCTGACAAGGCTACCTACTATGTAATCCCAACTATATAACATTCTAAAAAAAAGTAAAACTATGGAGACAATAAAATGATCAGTGGATCCCAGGGGTTGGAGGAAGAGATGAATAGGCAGAGCTTAAAATTGGGGGGGCAATAAAAATGCTCTGTATAATACTATAATGATTGATAAATGATAAATACTATAATGATTGATAGTATTATAATACTATAAATGATTGATAAAATCATTATACATTTGCCCAAACCCATAGAATGTTGAACAAGAGTGATCCATAATGTAAATTCTGGTTTATATTATGATCGGTATGTTGGAATATGTCAGTGTAGGTTCCTCAATTGTAACAAATGTACCACTCTCATGGGAGATGTTGATAATGGGAGAGATTATGCATGTGTGGGAGCCAGGGCATATGGGAAATCTGTACCTTCCACTCAATTTTGTTGCAAACCTAATATTGCTCTAAAAATAAACTATTAATTAATTACTTTATTAATTGTTATTTTATTAATTTTAAAAGTCTTAGGTAAAAATGAATATCTAGTGGTATAAAAAAGAAATTCTAAGATAAGAGGTCTAATTTAAAAAAGTCTTTTATTAGTGAACATTTTCATTTATCCCTGCTCAACAATTTAATATTATTTCAATGTTTTTGTATAAACACTATAGCCATAATCTCCAGGATATTAATTGGATAAAACTTGTAATGCATCTGTCAACTAGCAGCTTGTCAAATATAAAATGTACCTAAGAAGGCAAACACTAGGGCACATTTCCTCAAATTAGCAGATTTATCTGATACAAAAATTCAGCAGGGTTTTAGCAACATTGGCAAGGACCAAAGGAGAAACATTAAAGTAGTAGTATTTTTTAAAAAGATAACTTTGAAGTCAGTGAAAATGCCTATTCTTCATAGTCTTAGAGACACACAAATGAATCTGGCATTTGTGTTTTCATAACTTTGATGGCTTTTAATCTTCAGATGTATACCTCTTATGTTACCATACTTTTCCAATTCTAAAGCTCCCTTTGCACTAGATTCTCTTGCTTAGGTTTGGCATGAGGTGGTGCTGACACCTTTAACACCAGAGATGGGTTGATTAGTTCTGTGGCAAGAACTGAGTGCAGGAAGCACAGACACCATCAGTTCTTCTTTTTAGACAGTAAACTGTTGTCAGGATAAGCAATTCCATTTGCCAGTGGCAAACAAACAAACAAACAAACAAACACAACACAACACAAACAAAAAACCTCACTGTGCACCTAATTTTATTATTTTTATGAGTACTGTAATTTATTTTTAAAGCATAAAGAAAAAATGAAAGAAAGCATAGGGATCACCCATGATCTATTTATTTCTATGCTTCTTTCTAGGATACCTTCCTCCCTAAGAATTGTAGCAGGATGACCTATACTAGAAGAGTTATTCATCACAAATACAGGAGTTTCCTTTTTTGGAGTCCTGTTTTCTAAATGTTCCAGAATATGAAGAACACATTTCCATGATAAACCTCCATAGTGCTTCTGGAATTCGTGGTCGTGTCAGACATTTCCTCAGGGAGCTAATAAAGATTATTAGCACAACTGAGTTGTGACTGGCAGATAGCTAACTGTGTAGATCAGTGTTTCAGAATTCAGTATATGCTCAGAAGATTCACAGGTACAAAGCTACCTGCTGAATTTAAAAAGGGCTGTAGTGCTGCCATGAGAGTGTGACCTGCAAGCAGTGATACAAGAGCTAAATAGAGGGTCTCAGGGCCTCCATGGTGTGAGCATTACATAAATGCGATTTCAGCAACTTCCTATGCACAATTGTGGCCATGATTAACCATTTAATCCTGAGGAATTTTCGGTTCATTTATTATTTTCTTAAGAGTAGGATTTATTTTCTTTGCTCTTATTTACAGACTGAATATCTTCTTTGTCCAAGATATAGACCACACAGAAAAAACTAAAAACATCAAAGCTCAAGATAATAGACTTCTATAACCTTGTAAGCAACATTCAAATGATACAAAACATTCTTTTAATTAAGTTCTATTCCATTGAACCTAATTAAACCATTGGCTTTTCCACTGAACTATGGACATTATGCTTTAGGGTAAGTCACAGTCCACCAGCACTTTATTTCTGTTGTGTTTTCTATCTTTATCATCTTAAAGAAAGGAATATGTTTTTCTCTTGGATAATTATTATTTATTAATTTTAGTGACCATATATGTACAAAATATTCAAACAATAGCCTCTTTTACCAATCACAATTCCATGATACTCTTTCCTGCACATACACACATGGACACACACCACAATGCATCCATTTTCAGCAGTATTTAATAGAAAGGCATTCAAAGTTGTGGGAAAAAACTTTTAAAGATTGACTCTATTGGGATGAAAACAGTTGTGCAAAATTTGACGTGTGAAGAGCCAAAGGCACTCTCACTTTAGACTCTCTCTTCTCTGTTATTGTGGAGAAAGGCATAGAAATCGTTTCCATATATGCTTCATGGCAGTGACTGGACTTCTTTGTGATTCCATTTCCTCAAATACAGAATGGGAATAATACAACCTTAAAGACTATTGTGAAGATAAAATTATATGGTTAACATGCAAGTGCTTAGAAAAGGGAAAAATACTCTGCAGATAATCCTTATAGTAATAGCTATCCTGTGTAAGTGCTTTTGTGCGCCAGACAATATTATATGCATTATCTCATTTAGGTATCATTTGCCTCATTTTATAGAAAAGAAAGGATAAGAACGGTGAATCAGCTTACCGTGTCACACAGTTAGGGGATGGCAGAGCCGGAATGTGTGCACAGGTCTGAATGGATTCAAAGTCCATGATCTTTTTTTTTTTCCTTCTATTATACCTTTTGTAAAATATTCTTCTTAGTCTTGGAAAGTAATTTTGGCCTCAATATCTATTTTTCTAATATTTCCTAATAATATGTGTTAGCATTTAGTCCAAATGACAAACTCAACTTTATTACATCTGATTGGACAAGAGATAGCCAATAGAAGAGGCTAAGAGAACTTCTAGTTTGCTTTTTATTTTTTATTTTTTTTGCAAATACTAAAATTAAGGAACATGCCTAAGGCACACAGTTAGCTGGTACGAGGGTGATTACCAGAGCTCCGTATTGTAAATGCCATTACTATGACTCTTAATTGTATGTCTTACCATAGAGTAATGTTATGTATCTTTTCTCTCTAGCTAAGTCATCAGCACCTAGAATTCTGGCTCTATGTGTTATCAGATCTTCCATGGATGGGGCACATAGTAGCCCTTCTATACTATTAATTGATTGAATAAATAAATGTGAACATATGTGGAGCACATTCTTTAGAAGCAGGCTGGCTTTTAAAGATAGTGCACAGAAATGCTAGTTCTTTAGATATTCTGTGCATTTTGACCATGTATTTCTAAATGGTAGAGTTAATGCCAGCAGATGAATGTATTCTTTGTTGTCATTTTTTACCAAGTTCATTGGTTGGCCAAGTTTGTGGTTTCAGAATAACCAAATACAAGGTTAATCTGGACTTGTACATCAGGTTTGAAAATATTTAGAATCTGTATTGATATTTCTGCAGATACCAAACTTGAAAAGACATGGGACTTGAGGATAACGAATAACATGACGCACTGTGAGGAGAGCCAGAGACTTTGTTGTAACTGATAAGTAGGTACATGGAGATGACAACATGGTGAATGAGAGCCATGAAGTGCTGTGGGCAGAGTTGACTGTGAACAGGTGACAGTTTGTGCCAATTTATATAAAATAATGAAGCCAGGGTCTTAAATTGTGACTCTTGGCTTTTAAAGGGCCTCTGTGTTAGTGTGGTTAAAATAATTTAGCATTTAGAATTGAAATAAGATATCTCAGAGGTTATTAAATAATCACTTAGGGGTGATAACTTCTGAAATACTTTATTGCAATTTATTTCTCAATATAATGAAACCCTTAGAACTCCTAAAGACATAGTGAGTATACTGCAGATTCAAGAATAAACTCAAATGAACTGAACTTCATTTACTAAAATACAAAAGAGACTTAATTACACTTATTGTTTTTCCTGTGTCATTTGGTATTATTATTAGGTACCAGTGGCATTTGATATTTCAAGCTAGCCAATTATAACCAATAACATAGAGCCAAATTTTAAAAATATAAATTATAGCAAACAGCTTTTTCTACGAACCTCTGAGTAGCTAATGACCATTAGGTAGTATCTAGAAAGGCAATAAGGAACAGCAGAAAGAGAGCAGCACTGAGTCACAAGACAAATATTCTGTCCTCTCCCCAACTCTTCCACTAACTAGTTGAATGAGCTTGACAAAGTGCTAACAATTCCATTAGATGAAAACAGGGAGTAGATTATCCACAAAATGC
The DNA here is from genome assembly GCF_028018385.1 of Neofelis nebulosa. Lineage (NCBI taxonomy): Eukaryota > Metazoa > Chordata > Mammalia > Carnivora > Felidae > Neofelis > Neofelis nebulosa. The sequence goes on along the minus strand of NC_080794.1, from coordinate 32,568,723 downwards.
TTCTAGCACTAATATTCTGTCACTTAATTCTGTGATACAAAGCAGAATGTCATATGCAAATGGAATTATTCTATGTCTTTCATGATAAACAACTTCTCAATTATTCAAAGTAATGGTGTATTTTACCAATTCAAAGAAATGGAAACCTGTACTAAGAAGAGATAAACAAACCTCTCCTGACAAATCTATCAAGGAAAATACATTCTGGTGTCTCTCCAAAATGGCTTTAGAATTTCTATCTCAGATTAACCACGTAATGTCTTATTTTTTCAGAACGGATTTACAAAATTTCTTAATGGGTGTTGATTTACGTATCAGCAAAATTTAAGTACAAGTAAAAAGACATATCCGGAGGACTTTTTAAATTGTATTTGTAGAGGTCTGTCTTTAGGGGTCTTAATTCCTCATCCTAGGGGTCTATCCTCTTTAGAGATTATTAGCAGTAACTCTGTATTTAAACAGATAGCATGATGCCTATTCACAGTTTAGATGTCGGAAGCAAACTTATGACCTAGGTTTATGCCTCTAAAGTACATATATCTTATTTAAACCATATAACCAACCAGTGGAGAAGTGTTTGGGGTCAGTCAGGACTTTTGGTGCTCCTCTGATCATATTGTATAGGTAAATGCAACCTTGGCCTTTGTGTTAGACCATCCTGGAGCTTATGTGTCTCATAATTCAATTTTATTCTTCTTCATTTGATATCAATGGAAATTAGTTGTTTTAGTCTTTGATGTTGTCATTCCAAATTCATGAGTAAATGGTGGAAAACTAGAAGTAGGGGAAGTGGTATAAAATACAAGCCTACTAATTAAGCAGTATAATAAAGCAGGGAAGAATAACATATTTAAATATTCTATAGAGAGATACTGACTCATGAGCAGGTAACAATAATAAAAAAAAATTGAGAGCACTAGAAGAGGACTCTTTTCCTTGCTCAATGTATAAGGGAATCTTGGTAAGCATGCAATATAACTGAACAGAGGCCACATAAACACCTATCCATATTGTTGTAGTGGAGAAATTTATGTGTGTGTAGTAAGTTGTATTGGATTATCCTGAGGGCTTCTTTCAGTGCTAAAAATCTGAATTGGTGTATTCTCAGCCCTTGGTTTACATGACCATTGTAAATAGGAATGACCTTACCTTTCTTTCTTTCCTTCTTTCTTTCTTTCTTTCTTTCTTTCTTTCTTTCTTTCTTTCTTTCTTTCTTTCTTTAAGAGAGTGTGCATGTACACAGGAGAGTGGGGAAGGGACAAAGAGAATCTTAAGCAGGTTCCACGCCCAGTGTGGAGCCCAATCTCACAAAGTTGAGATCATGACCAGAGTCAAAATCAAGAGTCAGAGGGATACTTAACTGACTGAACCACCCAAGTGCCCCAGGAATTACCCTTCTTGGTCCTACACTGTATACACCCCTCAGTGAGGCCTCCCCTCATTTTTCTGGTATCAGACATTTTTTTTTTCCCATGGTACTCTCAAAGTACTTGGATTATATCTTGTATTTTGACTTACTTGCCCTCTACACAGTGATAGATTTGTGTTTCCCTGGCCTTGGAAATTTACTTATATAGTTCTTTCCCTTCTACATAGTTAGTCCCCATCATTATCTGTAAAAAGCCCTCCTTACTTCCCAGTTCCATTGCCACAAACCTTCCCTTATCTACATCAGAAGGTATCGCTTTCATTTTCTGTGCCTCCTACAGCATCATTAAGAAAACAAATCATAATTTGTCTCGTTTAATGGCAGTGATCTCCAAACTTTAACGTGCATAAGAATCACCTGGAGGGTTTTCTTTTAAGTAGTTTCTTTGGGTGGGGGTTGTTTAAACACAGACTCTGGTTCACTCAGTAAGATTGGGTCCATGAATTGATATTTCTAACCAGCCCCAAAAATGATGCTTGTGATGTTCACAGATCACACTTTGAAAATGACAGTAGAGTCTAAGGGGAGGAATTTTGCTTCTCCAAGTTCAGGGCAAGATTGTTTTTCATCTTTATACTTCCCAAAGTTCCTTGCTTTAGGAGATGCTCTATGAATGAGGGGCCAAAGTCAAGTGGAATTTAATCATGCTTATTTTCTAGCTCATGAAACTCCCATGGTGATAATTTTGTAAAGATTTTAAAGAGAGAGAGAGAGAAAGAGAAAGAGAGAGAGAGAAAGAATTCAATTGCAAAAGGAGCTTCTGTCTGTATTTATGAGAACAACACATCTGGCCAAAAAAAAAAAAAAATCCTTTTTCACACAGAGAAAAGCAAACTATAGAAGACAAAACAGAAATGAACAGAGTAGATTTTTATCCCATGTAAAAAGAAGCACCACATGCTGGAAAATCCAATTAGTTAATTCCTGATAGAATTGGGGAAAAAAAGAATAGTTAAATGTATAAAAGAAAAATAATTTGACAACATTGAAATTATAATGTAATCACATAAAGGTAATCTGGAACTCTCTCTCTTTGGAATTGAAACATAGACTCTTGCAATGCTAAGCAGCATATACCCCTCTGAGCCTTGCAGATGCTATGCCAGTGTGGTATCTGTGGTATCTGTCCCTGAATTTGTTCGGTTTTGCATTGTCACTCAGAAGCTGTTCTCACAACAGCCTCAAGTCCTATATTTTTTTTTTTAGTTTATTAAAATTCATGGTGGTTTTGTTGTTGTTGTTGTTGTTTTCTGGTTTTGTTGTGTTTGGTTTTGTGTTGTTATTGACTGAATAAAGTCTCATGATACCTAGCCACTCTTAGAGACGTAGAATATTCAAGACATGGACAGAACTGAAACAGTAACACCATTTTTTTTTAAGTGCCCACTTTTCTTCCAACAACCCAAAGCAACAAATGGAAATAAAGACAATGTCCCACAATTCTGCTCACAAGACATGAATTCCCAAAGGATCAGAATCTGGCCAGCCAGGAGGAAGCAGCCCTTGCTGCACAATTTCCTGTCATCTTGCGCATGACTAATAGTAGTCTTAGAAAGGTTCTGTTCTTCATGTCTTAGTATAGTGAAAAATTACAATTTTTCCAATTTTTCCTGGAGTAGCAGTATCAGCATAACCTGGGATTTGTTAGAAATGGAAATTGTTATGCCCTACCTCACTCCTATTAAATCAGATGCTCTGGGAGTGTGACAGCAATTTGTTTGTTTTATTTTATTTTATTTTTTTTTTACAAGCCCTTCAGGTGGTTCTGCTGCATACTAAAGTTTTTCTGCTTTATATACAGTAGACATGGAATGGGTTGAGAAGTGATTAAGTGATTAGTGGACAACTGATTAGACATCTGAAGTAATATGGCTCAGTAGAAAGCAAGTGGGAAGTGTCTTCCACTCATCCCCAGACTGGATCCTCTATTCAGAGATTTATAATTTGTGTTTCTGTCCGGAGAATCTGGTTACATAAGTCTAAGAGTGGCTGAGAAGACTGAAATAGTTTCCCATCCTCGTCTACATCCCCAACCACAATCAGTATCTTGCCTTCTATATGTATTCTGGAGACTGCAACTGACTACAACATGGTCATAAGTGAAATGGATTGGAACTTTAGTCTCTGTCAGTTGTCAGTTGATTTTGGTGTATGGTGTAAGATACCGTTGCATTCTTTTGCATGTGGGTATTCAGTTTCCCCAACCCCATTCATTGAAGAGATTATTCTTTATCCATTGTGTGTTCTTTGCTTTCTTGTCAAATATTAGTTGACTATATATGCTTGGATTTATTTCTGGGCTCTCTATTCTGCTCCATTCATCCATGCATCTGTTTTTATTAAGTACCATAGTGTTTTGTACTATAATTTGCAACCAGGAAGCATTATGCCTTTTACTCTGTTCTTCTTTCTCAAGATTGCTTTGGTTATTGGAACCACAAAAGGTTCCATACAAATTTTAGGATTGCTTTTTTTTTTATTTCTGTGTAAAAGGCCATTAGAATTTTGATAGGAATTATATTGACTCTGTAAATCACTTTGGGTAGAATGGAAACTTCAACAATACTAATTTTTTAAATCCATGGACATGGGGTGTCTTTCCATTTATTCATGTCTTCTTCAATTTCTTTCATCAATGTTTTGTGGTTTTCAGTGTACAAATCTTTCATCTCCTTGGTTAAATCTATTCCTAAGTATTTTATTTCTTTAGATACTATCCAAAATGTGATTGTCTTATTGATTTTATTTTCAGATAGATTATTGTTAGTACAAAGAAGCAACTGATTTTTGTGTGTTGATTTTATACCCTGCAACTTTACTGAATTGATTCATTCATTCTAACAGTTTTTTTGTTTTTTTTTTTTGAGGGGAGGAGTCTTTAAGGTTTTTTAGATACAGGATTATGTCATCTTCAAACAAAGATAATTGAAATGTTTTCCTTTCTCATTTAGATGACTTTGATTTCTTTGGTATTTTTCTTCTTGTTGTTCTTCTTACTTTTTATTTTATTATTATTGTTGTTAGTATTGTTGTTATTAGTCTGCTCTTGCTAGTAGTTCCAATACTATGTTGAATAGGAATGGCCAGAGTAAGCATCTTTGCCTTGTAGCAGATATTGGAAGAAAAGCTTTCAGTTTTCTGAAAATCCATTCTTTATTATTTTAACTGTTGGCTTTTCATAATGGCCTTTATTATGTTTAAGAAATGTTTTTTTATACTTAAGGTTTGGTAAGTTGTATTTTCATTTGCATTAGTTTTGAGATATTTTTAAAATTCTCTTTTGATCCTTCTTTGACTTGGTGGTTTTTCAAGATTATTTTTTATCCTGTTATTGATTTATTGTTTCATTCCATGTTAATGGGAAAAGATACAATCTTCTTAAATATGTTAAGACTTGATTTGTGACCTAACGTGTGATCTATTATAGAGAATGTTTTATGTGTTCTTGAGAAGAATGTGTAATCTTCCACTGTTGGGTAATTGTTCTATATATGTCTGTTAGGTCCTGAAACTGTAAAACTTCTAGAAGAAAACATAGGGAAAAGCTCCTTGACAGGGACCTTGGTGATGAATATTTTATAAGATACCGAATGTTCAGGCAACAAAAGCCAACAACAACAACAACAACAACAACAACAACAAAACACAGAAAACAAAAACAAAAGAAAGAAAAAAGAAAAAAAAAAGAAAAAAATTGCAAGTACATCAAACTAAAATGTTTCTGGATAGAAAAAGAAACAATTGACAAAATGAAAAAGGACCCCTAGTGATTGGTAGAAAATATTTGCAGATCATGTGTGCAATAGGGCACTGAAATCCAAAATACTCCTACAACTCAATAACAACAACAACAACAAAAACAACCCAATTAAAAATGGGAAATGAACTTGAATAGTCATTTTTCCAAGGACATACAAATGGCCAACATACATATGAAGAAGTACTCAACATCACTAATCATCTGGGGAATGCAAATCAAACCACAATGAGATATTGCTCACATTTCTTAGGGTGACGATTGTCAAAAAGACAACAAGTGTTGGTGAGGCTATGGAGAAAAGAGAGCCATTGTACGCTGTTGGTGGGGATGCCAACTGGCAAAGCCATATGGAAAAGAGTTGAGATTCCTCAAAAAGTTAAGATAAAATTACCATATGACCCAGCAGTCCTGCTTCTGGGTATATACCCAAAGGAAATGAAATTAGTACCTCGGATTGATGTATGAGCTTCCATGTTCATATACATTTTATTCACAATAGCCTGGAAAACAAGTGTGTATCAACAGATGAATGAATAAAGAAATTGTGATACACACATACCCACACACACACACACACACACACACACACACACTGGAATATTAAGCAGCCTTAAAAGAAGAAGATCCTGTCATTTGTAATATGGATAAACCTGGAGGACATTATGCTAAGTGAAGAAGCAGACACAGAAAGAAAGAAAATCTGCTTGATCTCACCTATATGTAGTATCTAAAATAGTCAAATACATAGAAGCAGACAGTAGAAAGGTAGTTACCAGGGTCTGGGAGGTAGGGGAAATGGGGATATGTTGGTCAAAGGATACAAAGTTGGAGTTATGTAGAATGAATAAGTAGAAAAATAATGTACAGTATGATAACTATAATTAATAATATTATATTAAATACTGAAAATGTGCCAAGAGAACAACTTTCAGGTACTCACAAAAGTAGAAGATGGGCATATTAATTAGATGAACTATAGTAATAATTTCACTATGCATACTTATATCAAATCATCATGTTGTATACCTTTAATATAGAGAATTTTTATTAAAAATAAAATAATTTTTAAAAGAAAAGGATTAGAAAAGACATAGAATACTTTAGATGAAGTACATTTTTATTTATTTTTTTTAAATTTTGTAGAGAGAGCAGGGGAGAGGGGGTGGGGAGGGCAGAATCTCAATCAGGCCCTATGCCTAGTATGGAGCACGATGTGGGACTTGACCCTGTGATCCTAGGATCATGACCTGAGCTGAAATCAAGAGTCTGATGCTCAACGAACTGAGCCACCCAGGTGCCTCTAGATGAAGCACATTTTTTAAAATGTTTATTTATTTTTGAGAGAGAGAGAGAAAGGGAAAGAGAGAGAAAGAGAGAGTGTGTGAATGAGTGGGGGAGGGGCAGAGAGAGAGAGAGAGAGAGGATCCAAAGCAGGCTCTGCACTGTTAGTACAGAGCCGGATGTGGGGCTTGAACTCAGGAACCCTGAGATCATGACCTGAGCAGAAGTCAGTTGCTTAACTGGCTGAGCCACCCAGGCTCCTCAAGATGAAGTACATTTTAAGAAAAACAATAACATACCACTGTTGTGGGGAAAAGAAAAATCAGGCTGCTTAAAATAATCCAGAAAGAAATTTACCTATTTTACTTAAATGATTAGGGAAGCCCGCAAAGATACAGCCTCACTTAAGTGGAGTTTTACTGACAAGATCAGATAGAGAATATATGGCTGTACCCAGGTAAATAGCAATGGAAATTAAAGGAAGCACACATACACATTTCTATGAAACATGTTGGACATGGGTAGAGATTTCTTCATTCAAATCAATGAAAACCAAAAGGGTCTACTAAAAATGCTAGTAACATAAGAAGGATTTGTCATCTTTAAGATTGCAAAAATAAATATTTATTTTTGGAAGGGATTTTTCTAGAATATATATTCTTTAATTTTTCAGTAAAGAACCAGTAAAAACTTGAAATCATTGAAGAAAAGATGAAAGGTGATAAAAAATGGTGATTTGCTTATAAAAACCATGTATGGTAACAGATGGCAACTAGACTTATTGTGGTGATCATTTTATAATGTATATAGATATTGAATCATTATGTTGTACATCCGAAATTAGTATGATATTATAAACAAGTTATACTTCAGTGTTTTTTAATGGTCACTAGCAGATGTATGGATTGTGGCATAAGAAATCTGGGATAAGAGGGAATATTAGAAAATTAAAATATATGAAAATGATGAAAGTATTCATGGGAGGTGGTAAAACAGAATTGGCAAAACATGCAATCCAACCAGTGACATAGAGAACAACTTAGAAAAAGCACATTAAGAATGCAGATTTTTTTAATTTTTATTTTTTTTTACATTTGCTTATTTTTGAGACAGAGACAGAGCATGAGCAGGGAAGGGGAAGAGAGAGAAAGGGAAATTCAGAATCCAAAGCAGGCTCCAGGCTCTGTGCTGTCAGCACAGAGCTGGAAGCAGGGCTGGAAATCACCAACTGTGAGATCATGACCTGAGCTGAAGTTGGATGCTTAACCGACTGAGCCACCCAGGTGCCCCAAGAATGCAGATTAATCAAAGGTATAATAGATATTCAGGAAATAAAATAAAGATGCAATTTATAGATAGCTGAGAATCAATCCTTGAGAATCGAAGTCAAACAAACTGATCAAAAAGAATAATAAATATCATAGTAAAGAACTATTTTCTGAACTAATATGTTTTGAGTTTTTAAGTTTAAAGGGATTACTGTTTCATGGAAAGTTCCATAACTAGAAATATACTGCTAGATTTTAAAATTCCAATAATAAAACATACCCTTTAGTGTGGGAAGAGTAAGGGAAGTTACTTAAAAGGTACCCATTAAGTTAGTATCAAATTTTATTTGCATTACAATAATGCCAAAAGAAAATGGAAGCTCTTATATAGGGTCTTACAGTAAACAAAAAAATTTGCATTTTAATAATTATACCTGCAGCTATGTTGTTATTTTTTTGTGTGAAGGCAGTTTTTAAAATGCAAGGACTCAAATATGTCACTAATGAATCACTTTTGAATAATCCTGCTTGAAGATATCCAACCAAATGAACAAATCAAGAGCACTTGACAAGTATAAAATGAAGTGAAGTCAATAATGTATGAGTGCCGGCGTGAGCATGATTCCACTTCATCATAAAGAACTAAGTCACAAAAATTCACCGCAGAGCCAGTCGTTGGCTATATTACAAATGTTTCAAAAAAATCCAAGAGCGTAAATGTATGATTATTTTGGTTGTAACATAATCATAATCAACATCTACAATCCCCAAATGTATGTTTCAATATTGGAAATTAAGGTTATTTAGAAATGAAAAAAAATATTTTATGTTCCTCATTTTGTGCTGACTTGAGACAGAAGGATGTATTAGTAGACCAATATTTTAATATTTTTCTTAAATTTGTCAACCCAACAAAATGGTTCAAGGGTGTGTTTGAAAACTTAGGGAGATATAAAAGTTTTTGTATCACTAAAGAAAATCAAAGCAAACAATGCCAAGATAAATCCAAACTTGTCAGTCATTAGTAATAAAAGAAATAGATTTATCTCCCTAATTAAGTCCAAATTTTAGTTTAAGTTTAAAAATCTAAATATAAATTGTCACTAAAGGTCAAATTAATGTTAATTTCTACTATTTATCAAAACAGTTTTAAAATGTATTGTACGCCATAAAGACAACATGAATCTATTCAAAAGTATAAAATTCATAAGGTTCCACATCTCTGAAAACACCACAATAATGCTGTAAATGAATAATACATTAAAAAATGAAAAAAACACATGTAGAAATTTATATATGCATATATATATTATATATTAGATCAAATGGAAAATAATAACTATGTTTTCATACTTTTTAGAAAGTTTTTCAAATGAGCACATCAAATTTCTGGCATATTAACAAAGTTACACTCAGTGGCACCATTTTGGCTTTTTTATTCCTAAACAAGAAAAATGAAACATAAATGAAGTAGGGGTTTGACTTACTGAGACAGGAAAGATAATGTAAAATTGTATTAGTCACTTTTCACTATGTTACCATGCAGGGTAACACACAGTCTCAGTGGCTAGATTATGTTTTTTTCCCACTATGTTGATGAAAGAGGTTGGACAGAGGCCAGGAGCTTTCACTCTACTCCATTCTGTAGTTTGGGTTCATGTTGCTCCATGTGTCTTTTACTTCCACAATGCTGATTGAAGGATCACCCCCTATGTGGTATATGTGTTCCTAAGGCAAAGGGCAGATGACAAGATGCAAAGAGAGGAACACACAGAAGCCTTCTTGAAGCCCCTGCTTAGGCCTGACACTCTCTTCTACTAACATCCTGTTACTGAAAGCAAGTCTCATAGCCAAGCCCAGGTCAATGGAGCAGGGAGTTAACTCTGCCCGCAGAGAACCATGGTGGGAAAAGGAAGAAATGTGAAGAAATGACATTTTTTCTTTAATATTTTCCCTGATTAAAAAATAAAAAGGCAGAAGGAAAGAAAACGATGGAGATAAAAGCAAAAATTTACTTATTAGAAGTGAGATATCAGAAGATTTTATATATGCGTTAACTCTGGTTATTTAAAACAAAGACCACTCCACAGGAAATCAAATAATGAGCTAAACATATAAAGTTGTAAATGTTACAGGATAAAATGAGAATATGTTAACAGAGTAACTTTTTTTTGTAAAAATATACTATGTACAACTAAATCTTAGTACATTTGAAGGTCTCAGAAACAATTTTCTGAGAAAACACACATTGCCAAAATTGAACCAGGAAGTAAAAACATTCTAAATGTGCCAGTGGTCATGAATATTTTTTTAAATGTTTATTTAAACATTTAAGGCAGAGAGAGAGAGAGAGAGAGAGAAAACAGAGGAAGAGTAGCGAGAGAGGGGGACAGAGGATGCGAAGCCAGCTCTGTGCTGACAGCAGACAGGCTGATGTGGGGTTGGAACTCACGAACTGTGAGATCATGACCTGAGCCAAAGTCAGAGGCTAACTGACTGAGCCACCCAGGCACCCTGGTCATGGATAATTTTTAAATATTATCAAATAATTACATCCAAATAAGACATTGACCCCAAAGTTTTTAGAATTTTAAAATAACTGATTATTCTCATGCTATAGAATTTTGTCTCAGAACATGCAAAAAAGATAAAAAGCTATCAATTCATTTAAATATCCAGACATTATTCTGATAGCAAAGCCTGACAAAGGTAACACAAAAGTGATAATTATAGAAGATATTTCTTATGATTATAGATGTCAAAATTCAATGTAAAATACTGTAAAAGCGATTTTTTTTAAAAATCAGGTAATTTTTACCATTTCCTAATCAGTCTGAAAAATATATATATGAAAAATGTTTGCAACAATATGACATAGTATAAGTTCATACATTTAATATGTATAACAATCTTACAAATTAACTTAAAAGAGTAACCTAATTGTTTTTTCATAGTTTAATTCATACACAATAGCCATTAAAAAGAAACAAAACATAACATCAGTAACACCATAAGAGGAAATGGATATGAAGACACTATTCACATAGCATCATACTTTAATTACAAATATGAGGAAATTGTACAACCAAAGAACTACGTTATGGAAATTGTATAATTATATCTGGAAGCACAACATTTACCCCTGACAGGTGACTTTTGCACAAAATGCAAAAACAAAACAGAACAACCTAAAACTTTTTGTTTTTTTCTTTTGTGATTATGGCTATATATTTTGTAGTCTTTACAGTTATTGAAGGAACCTGCTGATGGATGCAAATATGACCATCCCATTCAAATATTTGTTGTCACAATGAAAATGGACATTGATTGAGACAGAAGCTAGATTCTTAATACTGCATTTTCTGAATTCTGTTTTAACCTTTCTGTTAAAGTAGACATAGCTTGAACTCATGTAAAATCCTGAAGTTTTGCTATCAGCAGCTTTGTGGTTTGAGAAACAAAGAAACCAAAGCTGAATATTTAAAAGAATGAATATATCTGGAAATTCTTGCTCTCAAAAAAAGACACTCATCAAAGGTGTCATTTTTCTCAGTGTTCTAATTTTTTTAAAAAATATTCATATTTGCATCAAATATTTATTTATGTGCAAAATGTATGTTTTCCCTCCTTAAATTGCCTAAAGGTAAGGTAATAGCTACTTTTGTTTGATCTATACATGATTATTAAGTGCATTTAATATTGGTAATTTTATGGAAAGCATTCTTTGCTTAATGGATGTATACATTTTTGACAGAATAAGCAAAATTATATAACATGAAATGCTATATAATGTTTTCTATGTAAAAATATTATGTATAGGGTAACTGGGTGGCTCAGTCAGTTAAGTGTCCAACTATGGCTCAGATCATGATCTCATAGTTCATGAGTTCAAGCCCTAGACTTGGGCTTTGAGCTGTCACCTCAGAGCCTGAAGCCTGCTTTGGATTCTGTGTCCCTCTCCCTGCTCACACTCTGTCTCTCTCTCTCAAAAATAAATAAAATTTAAAATATTATGTACAGTACTGTTAAAAATCCCATGCTTTGGAGGCACCTGGGTGGCTCAGTCAGTTAAGTGTCCAACTCTTTATTTCAGCTCAGATTATGATCTCATTGGTCTTGAGATCGAGCCCCACGTCAGGCTCTGTGCTGACAGTATGGAGCCTTCTTAGGATTTTCTCTCTCCCTCTCTCTCTGCTCCTTACCCACTCATGCTTTCTCTCTCTCTCTCTCTCTCTCTCTCTCAAAATAAATAAAGGTTAAAAAATCCTATGTATTAATCAGGTGGTAAATCAATAATGTTTTAAAAAGTAAAAAACAAGAAACACAAATATGAGGAAATTTTAAAATGATGACATTTGATCATTTTCTTATCTCATTATAATATTATACATACACTAGGGAAATACAAATCAAAACTGCAATGAGATATCACCTCACGCCTGTCAGAATGGCTAAAATTAACACCACAAAAAACAGCAGGTGTTGCTGAGGATGTAGAGAAAGGGGGACCCTCTTGCACTGTTGGTGAGAATGCAAACTAGTGCAGCCACTCTGGAAAACAGTATGGAGGTTCCTCAGAAAGTGAAAAGTAGAACTGCCCTACAATCCAGGAATTGCACTTAGGTATTTACCCAAAGAATACAAGAATACTAATTCAAGGGGTTATATGCACCCCGATGTTTATAGCAGCATTATCTACAAGAGCCAAATTATGGAAACAACCCAAGTATCCATCACCTGAATGGATAAAGAAGAGGTGGTATATATAGGGGCACCTGGGTGGCTCAGTCGGTTAAGCATCCAACTTCGGCTCAGGTCATGATCTCATGGTTCATGAGTTCGAGCCCCACATCAGGCTCTCTGCTATCAGCATGGAGCTCCTTAGGATCCTCTGTCCCCCTGTCTCTCGGCGCCTCCCCCACTTGCACGCTTTCTCAAAATAAATAAACATAAGAAAAAGAGAGGTGATATATGTAATATACAATACACACACACACACACACACACACACACACACAATGAGCTTTTATTCAGCCATAAAAAAGAATGAGATCTTGAGGCACATGGGTGGCTTAGCTGGTTAAGTGTCTGACTCTTGATTCGGCTCAGGTCATGCTCTTATGATTCATGAGACTGAGTCCCTTGTCAGGGCTCAGTGCTGACAGCACAGAACTTGTTTGGGATTCTCTCTCTCTCTGCCGCTCTCCCACACATGCATGTGTGCGTGCGCACTCCCTCTTTCAAAAATGAATAAACTTACGAAAAAAAAATGAAACCTTGCCATTTGCAACGATGTGATGGAGCTAGAGAGTATTATGCTAAGTGAAATAAGTTAGTCAGAGAAAGACATATCACGTGATTTGTCATATATAGAATTTAAGAAACAAAACAATCATGGTGGGGAGGAAGAGAGGGAAAACAAGAAACAGACTCTTAACTATAGAGAGCAAAATGATGCTTACTAGAGGAGATGGTTTAAATAGATGAAGGGGATTAAGGAGTGCGCTTGTGAAGAGCACCAGGTGCTGTATGTAAATGTTGAACCACTAAATCGTAAACTGAAACTAATGTTACATTGTATGCTAACTAACTGAAATGTAAGTAAGGACAAGAGAAAATTATACATACACCTGATTAAAGCTATGTATTATATAATTATAATATATGGTATGTATTATAATATATAATATTGTATGTATAATATATAATATACACACACACTTGAGTGTGATTAAGTGGCCAGTCTCCTGTCTTATTATGTGGAATGTAACTTGTTACAACCCTTGGGGGATGTACATTGGCAATATGAGTGAAGCAACGTAAAAATATATTTATTTTTTGATGCAATACTCTACTTCTAAGAAAATGTTATTTACAAAGCTGATTGTCTCAATTATAACCCCCAATGGAGAAAACAATAAGAGAAATCATGGTATAAAAAAGGAAAGAAAAATCATGGTATATTGTGAAATACACTGCTATCAATTTTTTATGAAAAGTTTGTGATAACACTAAGGGCAAATGAAGATGAACAAAAACAGTATAATTGCAACTTAAAAAAACTACGCACAAGAGAGAAAGGAAAGAGATAAAATCTGAAAGGAAATAAAATGTTAATAATTTGCAGGAAGAGAGAGGCTGTTTGTTTTCCTTTTTTTATTGTTTCCAAATTTTCTGTAAAGAACATATCTTAGTTGAATATAATAATATTTAAAAAGATATGGTTTTATTTAGGGTACAGAGACAAACAGATTGCTTGTCAAAGAGGATGCTCTGAATGCATTTTTGTCAGTGGAGTGGTAAATTAAAGGGAAATTGTTCCCTCTTTGCTAAGACAAGGGCTTAATGACAATTTAGAGAAAGAGCAGGGTCTAGCCTTTTCTCCGTATGGCTGCCCAGCTTCAAGCTTGCAGTGGGCTGTTCAGTGCTTTTGTTGAATGAATGAATGAATGAATGAATGGATTAATGAATGGATGAATGAATAACTGTCTAGTCTAGCTGACTCCAGTCTGTGGGAGACTGCATGAACAGCTTCTCCAAGCCCCTTACTGGCATAGCCAACCTGGGAAAATTAAAATCAACTGTTTCCCCTGAAGTTAAATTCCAGATGTTATAAGTAGCTGTAATGAATTCTATTTCTTAATCTGATAGCAGAGTTTTGTTACTATTAGCTTTATCATAAGAGTTAATATTCTGAGATTTACCTATCACTTTAAAGAGAAGACTGTTGGGGCGCTTGGGTGGCTTGGTCGGTTAAGCGTCCTACTTCGGCTCAGGTCATGATCTCATGGTCCGTGAGTTCGAGCCTCGCGTCGGGCTCTGTGCTGACAGCTCAGAGCCTGGAGCCTGTTTCAGATTCTGTGTCTCCCTCTCTCTCTGCCCCTGCCCTGTTCATGCTCTGTCTCTCTCTGTCTCAAAAATAAATAAACGTTAAAAAAAAAAAAAAAAAAAAAAGAGAAGACTGTTAATCATTTACTTGAAAACTTACAATGAGGCTCATCTGAATCCTACCCAATAGGAAAGCTCAGAGCCTTCTACAAGAACATATTCTTTAGTATTCTTTGGCTTGGAATGTCATCATGAAATGCCTCTTTCTTAATATAGATTAACCTTAATAAATATGTTTGTAGTCAAGTACCAAATATGTTCACTTTTTTTTTCCTTTTCCATAGCACAGTATGTGCCGTATATCATGATAAAGTAATTGCATATTGTTTTTAGCTGGGAAAACATAGTTAATGTTTTATTCTACCTCAGAAAGTGAAGTTAAAAATTTCTCATCAAACTGTTTTGTCAATATTCATATAAATTTGAAGAGTTTTGTGAAACAAAATGTTAATACACTTACTTATTAACAGCTTTAGCAGCAATTTACAGATAAAATGGAGACTACAGTCTTCAGTGCCAGGATTATATTGAAACTCCATTAAAAAAAAAAGGAAGGAGGGAGGGAGAGAGGAAGGAAGGAAGGAAGGAAGGAAGGAAGGAAGGAAGGAAGGAAGGAAGGAAGGAATTGAAAGAGAAAGAAAGGAAAAGGGACAAAGAAGTAATACATTGGGAAAGTCACCCACATTCAACTGGAACTTGCTTTGACTTAAATGTGCTAATTGAACTAAACCAAACTGTCTTCTCTCTCAATGCATTAGCAATATTGTAATTAAAAGAGCACCTTCAGTTCCAGAGGGTAATGACCTTTTTAATTGAACTTAGGGATTTGGATTGCTCTTGAATAGTATTGAATTTAAATGCTGAAATCAAACGCCAAATTTTCTTCTGGTAAATGTGCAATTAGGAATAAAATGTGAATTGCCTTAGCAATTTGCTCCTGTTTTTAATATATAGCCTTCCGTGGATTTCAGAGGAAGATAGAATCTACAGAAATATTATTGTGTATAGACTGACATTTGACCGATGCATCATAGTTAATCATCCAAAATAAATATTACTTTTCTTTTGAAAATATTTGAATAATTTTATAAAATATTACCTAAACCAATCACTGTTTATAATTCCCTAGAGCCTCTTGTCACTGTACTATTATCTAAATATGCATGTTTGTGTACCCTAAGAGTATCTGGTAGAGTCAAATTCTAAGCCTCTGTGACAATCAATAAATAGCTAAGTAAATAATAAAATCTCAAAGTTTAGTGATCCCAACAAGATGGATAAAGTTTATTTTTCTCACATAACAGCTAGGTTAGTTGTGCCTCTGCTTCACACAGTCAGGGACTCAGGCTAATGGTGGCTCTGACTTCACTATATAGTAGCTAACATCAGTCTGGTTCTCATCACTCCAGTCTACAAGACAGTGGGGGAAGGAGTATGGAGAAGATAGGGCTGGTCTTAAGGCTATCAATGTCATACATCACCTCTGTTTACCTTCTATTGAAATTAGTCCCATGATCTCTTCTAACTCCAAGGGAGACTGGGAAATGTAATGCCGACAGCCACGTGCTAAACTATAAATCTATTACTATTAAAGAAGCAGAGACTGGATTTTATGGACAGCTAATGGTTCTGTCACAACGTATATATAATATTGTCTTCCACTTTCTCATGTAACATTATTTCATAAACAATAGACCCTTCATTTAGTTCAGGATATGATGTAAGGGCCCTACTACTCTTCAGTATCCAAATCTCCTCACATAAATACAGTAAAGTTATAACTAAAAACAATGTAAGTGACTATAGCTTGGATAAACATGTGACATCTCCTATATCCCATCTGGATTAAAAGTTTTATATTACATATAAAATCCTTATACCATAATTTATCTTTTAAATTTTCTTAAAAATATCACCTATCACTTGGCGTACATATGTTTCTGGTAGCCTGGGATACGGGCTGAACAATTCATTTTCTCTTTTTTCTTCATTAGAATATTGTGGATGAGTTCAGGGCATTAGTCAAAGCTGCTGCTGAATTTAACATTCCACTCATTAATGTACTAAAATTCTTTTCTGTTTTTTGCTGTATATCATTTCCAGCAGTTGACTTTTTAAAATAATAATTTCTTACAAAGACATATTTCCTTAATATAAATATCAAGAAATGGGACAAATAGGGACAATATTATTTTTTATCATTGTCAGAGGGTCCTCTGAAGATGAAGAACTGATCTATATATCTGGCAAAGAAAGATATGCTTGCTTAATGAAGTTTTACCAATTTCATTTATTTTTTCCCTTGGCCAGTGTAAAACATATCACTTTACCATGAGTTAACAGGATAGGATAATTTTCCAAATATTGGTCAATTTGTGTTTACTCCTGCAAATATATAATTGCTACTCATTAATCTTTCCCCCAAGATTTTTTTTGTGTGTATGCATTTATAATCACAAAATCTTAAAATTTAGAGTTGGAGGGAATTCTGAAAGACATTTAATTTGAGTTAAGAAGCTTGACTCTACCCTCTTATATTTCTCCAGGTGGTTATTTATCATTTGCTTAACCAACTCCTAACATGGGAAAATCACTGCCTCCCATTACACTCAATTCCATCTTTGAACATTTTTGACATAAAACTGTTACAAACAGAAAGAGATTCTTTTTGAGCATCTTTTAAGTTAAAGGCACTGTGCTAGTATTGTTATACATGTCCCCTCACTTAATCCTTACACCAACCTTATTGTTGACATGATTTACAGTTTAGAAAAATAAGCTTAAGGAGGTTTAATATCCAGTAACATTACTGCTTCAAAGGAGGTGAAACTTTCTACTGGATTTGTTAGGTCCTATGTACATGCTTTTTTTCCCCCTAGAACAATGAATCTTCTTCACTTATATAAGTTAAAAAAAAATCTGTCTGCTCAATAGGCATCACTCTATTGTTTGGGGTTCTTCCCCATGATGTTTAAGATATTTGACAGCCTTTAAGAATTTGAAGTCTGGTCTTACTCCATGCACTCCTGTATAACCCCTTCTGTGATTACTTTGAGCTCTTTCATTATCAGAACCACTCTTTTCTCAATACTTTCCAGTTTATTTTTTGATGATACCTGAACATGTGATCCTCAGAATACAATGTAATATTCCTGGAATAATATTACCTATTGTTTGAATCAGCTTTTCAAAGCCATACCATAATATTCACTTTTATTGAACTGAATATTGGCATATATTTTTTATGTATATGTAAGCTGTTGAATTAAAGGCTTTAGATATTTAATTTCATCATATTTATTTATTATTTATTATTTTATCCTAGGGAAAGGGCCTGTGAAATCCTTTGACCATTCTGATATTTGTGTCCTGAAAGTTCTGTCACTGCAATTAAAAAGAAGCAAAGTATGGCTCCACTAAAGAAAGAAAGTATTCCTAAAATAAGAAAGCACTTTGCTAAAGCATTAACATATATTATTTCTAGTTCTTGTAACTACACCATGATATATGGGTATCAGTGTGTTTATTTTATTCATTGAAATTGAGTAATTTGTCCAAGTCCACAAAGAAGGAAGGTTAAGGGGCACCTGGGTGGCTCAGTCAGTTAAACATCTAACTCTTGATTTCCACTCAGGTCATGATCTCATGGTTCAGTAGAATTGAGCCCCGCATTGAGCCCCAGACTCTTCCCCTCTGTTAACCATCAGTTTTTTCTTTATAGCTAAGCGTCTGTTTATTCATTTGTCCTTTATTTTTCCCCTTCACTCATTTACTTTGTTTCTTAAATTCCAGATATGAGTGAAATCATATGTATTTGTCTTTCTCGAACAGGTTGATTTCACTTAGCATCGTACACTCCAGCTTCATCCATGTTATTGCAAATGACAAGATTTCATTCTTTATTATAGCTGAATTATATTACTGTGTGTGTGTGTGTGTGTGTGTGTGTGTGTGTGTGTGTATCACATCTTCTGCATCCATTTATCAATTGATGGACAGTTGGGCTACTTTCCTATCTTGGCTATTATAAATAATGCTGCTATAGACATTGGGGTGCATCTATACCTTTGAATTAGTGTTTCTGTATTCCTTAAGTAAATACCCACTAGTGTGATTGCTTGGCATCATAGGATACATCTATCTTAAACTTTTTGAGAAACCTCCACACTTTTTTTTCCAGGGTGGCTGCACCAGTTTGCATTCCCACCAACAGTGCAAGAGAGTTCCTTTTTCTCCACATTCTTGCCAGCACCTGTTGTTTCTTATGTTGTTAATTTTAGACATTCTGACAGGTGTGAGGTGATATCTCATGGTACTTTTTATTTGTATTTCCCTGATGATGACTGATATTGAACATCTTTTCATGTGTCTGTTGGCCATCTTATATGTCTTCTTTGGAGAAATGTCTGCTCGTGTCTTTTGCCCATTTTAGTTGGATTACTGTTTTTTTCAGTGTTGAGTTGCATAAGTAATTTATATATTTTGAATAGTAACCCTTTATTGAATATGTCCTTTGCAAATAGATTATCCTATTCTGTAGGTTGCCTTTCAGTTTTGTTGATTATTTCCTTCACTGTGCAGAAGATTTTTATTTTGATGTAGCTTCAATAGTTTAGTTTTGCTTCTGTTTCCCTTTGGGAATTAATCTATTGAGTTAATATAGTCTATTGAAAAAGTTAATTGGCTGATTATTTACAGAAATATTCCTTTTTACTGCTTTTGTGTTTCCTACTTAATATTGTCATTTTTTATCTTTGTTTTCCACTCAAAGAATCCCCTTTAATATCTCTTACAGGGCTAGTATAGTGGTCATGAATTCCTTCAGTTTTTGTTTGTCTGGGAAACTCTTAGCATCTCTCTTTCTATTCTGAATGATAGCTTTGCTGGATAGAGTATTCTTGGCTGCAGCTTTTTCCCATTCATCACTTTGAATACATCATGTCATTCCTTTCTGGCTTGTAAAGTTTCTGCTGAAAAATCTGCTAATAGCCTCGTGGAGTTTTCTTTGTATGTAGCTGTCTACTTTGTCTTGCTGCTTTCATATATTTTTTATCTCTATATTTTGCAGTTTTAATTATAATATGTCTTGCTTTTTTATTTTGACGGGTTTCTCTATGCCTCCTGGATCTGGATATGTTCCCTTCCCCAGATTAGGGTAGTTTTCAGCTATTATTTCTTCAAATAAATTCTCTGCTTCCTTTTCTCTCTCTTCCTCTGGGACTCCTATAATATGAATATTGTTATGTTGGATGATGGAGTCACTGAGTTCCCTAAGTATATTCTCATTTTGCATAATTATTTTTTCTCTCTTTTATTCAGCTTGACTATCCATTTCTCTGTCTTCTAGGTCATTAATTAACTCCTCTGCTTTAACCAGCCTGCTTTTCATTCCATCAAGCATGTTTCTGATTTTGTTTATTGAGCACTTTGTTTTGGCTCTATTATTCCTTATCTCTGTGTTAATGGTCTTCCTGATATCCTCCACTCTTCTCACAAGTCCAGTGAGTATCTCTATGATCATTACTTTAAATTCTCCACCAGGCAACATGTTACTTATATCTGTTGCACTTAGATATCTGGCTGTGGCCTTGTCCTGTTCTTTCATTTGGGACAAATTTCTCTATCTTCTCATTTTGTGTGCCTGCTTCTGTGTGTTAAGAAAGTCAACTATGTCTTCTGTTCATGACAGTAATGGCCTTATGAAAAAGAGGTCCTGTAGTGCCCTTCAGTGTAGTGTACTCTATTTGTATACCTGGTGCTTCAAGGAGTGTCTCCAATGTGTGTTGCTTGTGCTCTGCTGTTGTGTCCTAGCCTCTTTATCCTTTAGGCCAGTTGTTTGCAGAAGTCTTTGCCTATAGTGGGGAATGGTTTATCCCTGGCCTGAACATGGTGCATTTTAACTAGGTGTGCTTTGATCTGTTTGTGAAATATGACCTGTGGCAATCACCACCAGAACCAAGACTCCACAAAACTCTCATGACAGGAATCACAGTGCAAAGAGGGTTTTGTGTTGGTCTTCTAGGGGGCCCACTGTGTTGGGACTGAAGCAGGCATGACTGGGAAGGGCAGTTCCACCAGAGCATGGGTGGGGGGCTTGGTGTAAGCAAGTTAGGTGGTGCTACAGTGGTTTCCGCAGGTGGCTCTGTGTTTAAGCTGAGGGGTGGGGAAGGGAAATGGTATCCACCAATTCCTTTGTTCCCGGTGGGGTCTCTCTGTGAACACTGCCTCTATGGGACACACTCTGAGATGAGCAGCTAACCTGCCCACTGTGTGCTCCAGGCACTCTCCAGATCATTGTTTCCATGCTGCATGTCCACAAGTTGTTTGCACTGCCTTTTCTCCAGGAGCAGCCCCAATGTCTTCTGAGCTCTGCCAGTGCCAAGCACATTGACCTTTAAAACTCAAGGATTTAGTTAGAGAAAAAAGGAGGCAAACCATAAGAGACTCTTAAAAACTGAGAATAAACTGAGGGTTGATGGGGGGTGGGAGGGAGGGGAAAGTGGGTGATGGGCATTGAGAAGGGCACCTGTTGGGATGAGCACTGGGTGTTGTATGGAAACCAATTTGACAATAAATTTCATATTAAAAAATAATAAAAAAAAAACTCAAGGTTTTAAGCCCTACTGGTTGTAAGAACTCACAAAATTGAAGTCCTTCTGGCTTTCCAAGTGAATTGCTATGGGAAATCATTTCCACCGTGTGCTCTCTTGGGTGCTAGTTTGTCTTCGCCCTTCTCCATGACCACAGCTCCCTCTCCACCATGGTAGCTGCAATCCATTTTTCTCCCAAACCATGTCTCCTCACTTCCTACCTTCTTTGATGTGGTCTCTCTTCTCTACCTTCAGTTGTGGAGTTTGTTCTGCCAGTTGTCAGATCAATTTCTGGTGTATTAGGATGACATGATAGTTATCTAGGTGCATTCATGTGATAAGCCAAGCCTAGGGTGCCCACACTCTGCCACCATCTTCCCCCCAATCTAGAAGAGGTTTAAATCTCTCCGCATTTCCCCTCTACAATGTCATAATAAAATCAATTAATATATATTGATTCAAAGTACTAACTAATCAGAAATGAATACTAGAAGAGACTCTGGTATTTCTTAGCTGAGCTTACAAGAGTCTTATGCAGTACTTATGCTAAAAGTGAGAGATGTAAAAATCTGTATTCCAATGTCAATATATATGTTTATGAATTGTAAAACAGGGTTTGCCTTCCATATCCACTTTTGAACAATTGTCTCCAAACGCAGGTGGATCAACATTGCATTATTCAGCTGAAGGATAATAGAATCTTCATATCTGCCAAGATGAACAATTGTCTGGGTTTGTCTGGGAAGGTATCAAAAGTGGAATAACTGAGCAATGTGATTATGCCAGACTAGAATTGCTGGAGGATATTACTTACTCTTTATTCTAGTTTGGGGGAGGAGAGTTAAAACTCTATAGAGCTTTAGTAAAGATACATAGGTCTATTGTGCTCATAGACTTCATTTACCAGGAAATCAGATACCCCATTTCAACTTCTTTATTCTGTTCAAAAGTAAACCCATTATTTACTTCCATTTCCCCTACATTATTAATTCAGATTTGAAGGACATGGTTTCTATGAGATAGTTTCTACTATCTGTAGAAACAAGGCAAATATCAACTACAGCATATCAGGAATCGGTCTATTTATATTTCTCCCTCCAGATTTTTAGAACTTCATATCCTTTCACAGCACCAAGCATAGTGCTCCAGATATAGTAGATGCCTTACACACATATTTGTTAACCAAAGATTTAGCTTCCTAACTTATTTAGTCTCAGAAAGAGTAGGAAAAACTACAGAGAAACAACGACTATGCAAATTAGCCAATAGGAGACAGGAATTTTCATACATAATTTTAACTCTTCTTGCCTCCTATGTTGAAGATTTTTATTCTAAATATATGTACAATATCAACACACATATACACACACTATCAGAGAAGATGATTTCCCCTCATCACTTAGCATATTTCTTTTCACTGTCAACTGTTGTGTGCTAAGGGAATGCAAATTAACTGTATTATTAATTTAAGTAAGACATAATTAGTAAGGTAAATCTTCTGCCAACCACATAACACATTCCAAAGCCAAATATAAATGAGCTATGATTAGCCTGCTGTTCCCTTTATTAGTGCAGATTAATGGTGTATTTGCTGTGGGTATAGAAATGCATATCATTGTGTGTTTTCTAGGGGTCTTAAGACCCTTTGTGAACTGCAAAGGGAACTTCACATCTCACTGTTTTGCTGTGATATCTCAATATATAATGGATGCAAGAAATCAGGCCTGATTGGACATGTGTTAATTGATTAAAAAGCATGAGTAGTATTTGTAGGCAGAACAGTTAATGAACTAAATAACTAAATTTCTTCATCAGTCAATAGCAAACATGTGCTCTCTTCATGCAAGTATTTCAGTGTTTCTTCTCCTGCCATGGATCCAGACTGTGTGTATCATCGTTGCCAAAGAGCACTTCTAGAAACACTTCTTGACTAGAGGAAACAGAGGGAGTAGCAATCCATTAATGAAGCCGATTCACATCGATTAATTACATTCCACTTCCTCTGTTCAGGCCTGCAGCACAACTCCAGGAAGGGGGAAAAAAAAGGAGGAGAAAAGCCCTCAAATTAAATTTTCAAGTCTGATTTATGAGACTGCACTTGCCTCTGAAAATCTAGGGTTTTTTTTTCCCTAATTTCAATTATTTGTTCCTCTGCTTCCCTGACTAGGCTGTTGTAACACTTGTTTTTTGGCTTGTTGCCTACATCATTCCCTTCTTGGCTTGTTCTCATTACAGCACTTCTGTCTGATAGAAGTGAAGACCCTTGAAACTGGGAATCTAGACTATATAGAGCAAAACCTATTGCTGGCAATGGGCAGTTAAGAGACAACACAGGCTATTAACTCACACTGTTGTTTTCTGGTAGCCATTGCAGGGCACTGCATGCATGCCATTATTCACAATCAGGGTCACAATTCTAGTCCCTGCTGGGATTTGTTTTTTATCAAGAACAAGTAAGTACGACGGTTATAGAAAGTCCTGTGCAGTGAAGTAGCATGTATGATGTTTTTGATGAACTTAGTCCTCCCTAATTGTGCCCTGTGGCTGTAAGGCAAAGTGCTCTAGTCCAGTACTTGTGCACAAGGGTATAATTTGAAGCATTAGCTGTAATGCTATTGCTTCCATTTGTAGAGGATTGTAGGGTTTAGAAAGATGGGGCATTGGGTAGAGTGGTGGAGGAGAATGCTAACTGTAAAACAAACAAATAAATAAGCCATAAAAGCAGCAGTGGAAAAGGAGAAAATATGAGCCCAAATTGGGAATAGTAGGGAGTTCACTTTGAAGAATAAAGTAAATGTGAAAAAAAAAATGAGTGAGAAAGAATTTTAGAAATTTATATTTTAGCTAAACCATGGGAGCCTTTCCAAAGAATTTGGAATGTTTTTACATGTAATGTGGCCCTTATGAGGCTTTTGAGCAGGGAAGTGACAAAATGAAGGAAGTGCTCTAGAGAAACCATTGTTTTCTCAAGATAAAGGGATGGAGTACTAGGGTACTCATTTGAGAGGTAAAGAATGCCCCAGTTAAGAATGATTGTAGAGTGGAAAGAAGAAATTAACATCAGAGACTTATGGGTAGTAGGGACAAGATTACATAACTAAGTGGTTATGGGTGACTAGGACTATCATGATTTCATTATCATATAGAGAAACAGGTGACAGAACAAGGAACAAGATGGTTAAGTTTCATTTAAACAAGTTCAAGCTGAAATATTAGTGTGATATCTGTATAGATATCTCTCGAAGAGATAAACATGAGGGATTGGGACATATAATAAAGGGTGGGGCTAAAAACACAGATTTATGTTTCATTCATGGGAATCGATGTTGTCACCCAAAAAAGAGAATGAAAAGATAAAAAAAGAAACATCTGAGGACAAAACACGGAAAACATTTAGCTGGAGGCAAAAGATCCAAAACGGGGAGGAAAAGGAACAGTTAGAGATGGAAGAACCAGGGATTCAGACACTGAAGGAGCTAGTTTCAAGATAATAGATAGGCAATTGTAACAAATGAGTGACTGTAAGATCAAGGAATGACATGGGTCCTGAGCAGTATTTGAGGATTCTGGGAACAAAGAGGTAATGTCACCAGCTTTGGTGACTAGACTGGTACCTTTGACACAAGAGGCTATTGACTTAGGAGATCAGGGTAAGGAAGAAACGTACACTAGGTGGATCTCATTCATTTACTCATTCAAAAAATATTGACTGATCATCTATTATATTTTAGGCAATTACCCAAGGTGTGTAAAATCAGCAGTTAACAAATCAGGTCCAGTCCCTTCTCTCATGGGACTCATGTCTAGAGGGAGAAGAAAGCATTAGAGGAGTGTGAGAGGTAGAAGTGGTTGCAATGAAGTCTGATGGCTCAAGATTCAAAATTTTGGGGGAGTTGGAGGAGAGGGAAAAGTATCTAGGAAGTGACAAGAAGGTAATATAACCCAACTATCTATAGGCCAATAGCAGAAGGGTTTAGAAAAGAAAATAGGCACTCTTTGAGAGGTTTGTAGGAGATTCCTCTAAGGGAAAATCAGGTATGAGAGCCAAAAGTTGAAGGGAGTGTTCAGAAGATTTTGCTGATTATTTCCAGAAGGGTTGTGAGAGGTTAAGGAGGGGTTTGATTGGCTCAGATTAGAGAATCTGTATGTCCTAATGAGTACTGGGATTCCCATGGTGGCTAAAATAAACAGGGACAAAGAGCTTTATGGGATTAATCATGAGGGTTCCTCAGGCAGTCTGGGTGATGAGGATTTAGGCCATAGAGTGAGGAATGAAGGGAATTGACTGTGAGGAGAGAGCTAGCACCAATCCCCTATTTGCAAAGACATTGGCCATAATTTAGGACCTTAATTAAAAGAAAAAATAGCTCAAGTGTCTCCTCTTCAGATGTAGCTCTAGTCATGTATAAAAGGGCAGCATGGGTGTCCTCACTAACTCCACCAAGAGTGACATAGAACCTGGTGAAAATTAGCTTAGCTACATTGGAATATGAAAATAGAAGTGAAAGGAAAAATGGAAGTTGTAGTAGCGCAGTGGTCCTGAGGCCTACAAAACAAGGCCTACAAAAAGGATTAAAAAATTCAAATGCCTTTAGTAAAATCAAAAACACAAGAAACAACAAGTTTTGGAGAGGATGTTGAGAAATAAGAATCCTTGTGCACTGTTGGTGGGAGTACAAACTGGTGCAGCTGCAGTGGAAAACAGTTTGGAGGTTCCTTAAAAAGTTAAAAATGGAACTACCCTATGATCCAGCAATTTCACTGTTGGGTATTTACCCAAAGAATACAAAAATACTAATTCAAAGGGATACATGCACCCCGATGTTTACAGCAGCATTATTTATAGCCAAATATGGAAGCAGCCCTAATGTCCTTCAATAGATGAATAAAGAAAAGGTGGTATATATACAATGGAATATTATTCAGCCAGAAAAAGAATGAAATCTTTCCATTTGCAATGACATGGATGGAGCTAGGGAGTATAATACTAAGCAAAATATGCCAGTCAGAGGAAGACAAATACCATATGATTTCTCTCATATGTGGAATTTAAGAAACAAAAAACAAATGAGCAAAGAAACAGAGAGAGAGAGAGACAAACCAAGAAATAGACCCTTTCTTAACTATAGAAAACAAACTGATGGCTACCAGAGGGGAGGTGGATAGAGGGATGCGCAAAACAGGTGATGGGGATTAAGAGTACACGTATCTGGATGAGCACTGAGTAATGTATAGAATTGTTGAATCACTGTAACATATACCTGCAACTAATATAACACTGTATATTAACTATACTGGAATTAAAATACTTAATTAAAAAAAATTAAATGCCTTTAGAGGCTAAGTGGATAAGAATACCCTCCATGAAAAAGTGAGGTACAAGGCAGTAGAGAATGGTGGAGCCTATGGCTCTTTAGGTATATAAGGAATACAAATTCATTTACTAAAGAAACATTTTGGTAGACTACCAGTCTAGACTAGTAGTCTTACTACTGTCAGACTACCAGTGTGCTGCTTCTAGCCTAGAAGACTGATACTACTATACTTAATGAAAAAGTAATACTTGAGCAGCAGTTTATTACTGATTCAAATTCACACAGAACTGTCTTTTCAGCAGAATGGAGGGAATAGCCAAAAGGTTTTCTCAAAGACAGTGGACTCACCCTCAAAGCATATTGCAAATAGGTCCTTGCCTCAGATAAGGAAACCTAATGCAGTTGCCGAGTCTGGCTATGGCAAGAAGTTGAGACATTGTGTTCAAAGGGAAAACTAGTCTTTACCCTATGGTACAGTCTGGTGGTAAGGCAGCACCAGATTCCAGGCAGGAAATGGGGAAGAGATGAGACAGTTTTATGAGACCTGTCCCTTAGCGCGAGGACCTCCAAACAATGATCTGGAATATAGGGAACAGATTCTCTCCCTCCATCTCTGGGGTCTGAGAGCAAACAAGAACCAGAAAAAAATGTAAGAACCAAGACAAGAGGGACTGGGTTAAATGCAGTCCCCAATTCTGGGAAGAAACTGGGTTAGGAGGAGAGTCACTAGGCAGGTTACAGAACAGGGAACAAGGCAGAAAGGCCTGAAACCTGGACCAACATACAGCCAAGTTCCAGTATGGTGTACCTCCAGGGCTCCATGGAAACTCAAGGCTTGTTGCTGGCACTGCAAATCCCAGATGTAGTTGAGACACAACTTAATTCCAAGTCCTCCTGATACTATAGCTAAGCCTGTCGGGATGCTTGCTGAACCTGTGAGGATCAACTAGGAGCCTGCAATGGGCCTGGGCATGCAGTAGAGTGCACCACTAAAACCACTTTAACAGGACTCTAGGGAGGGAGGGCAGCTGGGAAGGGGTTGAAATCAGATGAGATGGGGGCTGAGAAGGAGAATGAAGGCAGGGGTGGTACTGAAGGGAACAGGAAGTTCTGATAAGCTTAGGCAAAGGTTTTGTTGGTTTAAAAAACATGCTGCTCACAAAAGTTTTTTTTATTTTTATTTTTTTTAACTGAGAAAGCAAAAACATCAGATGCTTACTGTGTGTTAACTTGACAAACCAACTTTCCCGCATGAAGTCTGCTTCTCATCTAATTTCTTTCTATGTCATGGGACGATTGATATTGCAAAGATAAATTGAAATGTTCACATGGGGCTTGGAAATGTGGAACTCTGGAGAGATATACACAAATATTCCATTTTGAGAGTAGAAAGAGCTGCAAAGACTTCTCTGTAGGTTTGAGCAAAGGAGGTAAGCCCAAATCTCTCCAGCTGATGCACATCCTCAGACAGGAAACTTTTCTTGACTGACTGTGTTTTTTTCTTGAAGAGTCACCTATTGTTGCTCCAAGAGCAAGATCTCAGGGTCTTTGGCTGGGGGATGCATGGAATTTAAGCAACAACAAAAAGTAAAAAATGGCAACATCTTCCTAATGGTCATTAATCCTTCAAAATTTTTTCAAAAAATGAAATGAGAAAATGTCTCCAAACACAAGTGCTGTGTATCTTACACTCTGAAAAAAAAAGAAAGAAAAAGAAAAAGAAAAAGAAAAAGCTGACTTGATATCCAAATCATTATGAAGTAATGGTCTGTTCAGTCAGCTCCTTTGTATGACCTCCTCTCCTTTTCCTTTATTCTTTCTTGCTAGACAGGAGCAGAACAAAGAGGAAGTCTGTGAAAATCAAAGGGAGTGGCTAAGGACCTAGAATGTTAGAGCAGAAAAGACTTCAGAAACCACCCATTCTTACACCATAATTGGACAGAAGGGACATTGACCTTGGTCGGGTCCCACAGCCCTCAAACCTGAACAGGGACATTGATGCCAAGTCTGTATCTGTTCAACAGCTACACTTTTCTCTCAGTACAGATATGACCCTTATTACTCTGCTGACACTTAAAATTCCTTTCAAGTTCACAGTTGTGCTTATGAGTAAAGGCTTAAAGTGAAGATAGTCCTAGAGAAGTGCCCTTAGAAGTTTGCCATTGCTATCAGAGCCTTTAGAACGACAAGCTTGGATGGAGGGTCCCTGGAAAGGGTGAACCCAAGTGGTGAGTGCACTTGAAAGTGTTAAAGATGTGTACATGTTTAGGAGAGGGTATTGATAAACCTGGCTTTTCTTTGTAATGGAAAAAAATTACATTTGGCTAGAGGGTCTGAGTATCCTAGTAGGTGCCACACTTCTCTTAACTTGGATGTCTTACTTAAAGTTAAGGTAAATGTAGTTTCTCTATTTGATGGCCTAAGAAGCCAGGACCAATTCCCTACTTACAAAGACATTGGCCATAGTTTAGGATTTTAATTAAAAGAAAAAAATAGCTGATAAATATAACCTGGTTGGATTATAATGTCCTGAAGTATTCTAATATGCGTCTGGCTCTCACTGTTTCTCAGTGTCAGTCGTGATCTGTTCTCTTGAGACAGCATGACATAGTGTCAAGAATACTGGCTTTGGAGTCAGGTATCCCTATCGCAACATATATTGTCTTGGAGCTTTTCTCTTCATTGTGAGGATTAATGGTAATGCCAGAAAAGGACTAGCTCACGCAATCCTTACCAGGGATTCAATAAATAGTAGTATTTCTTTTGTTGCTATCATTGTTATAAATAGTGATGAAGAAACCGTCTTGCTGTTTCCACCTTCTGTTTTCATGGTCTCACCATCATACCCCAGGAGAGGGAAATGCCCTCTTCTGGTTTTTTGTTTGTTTGTTTGTTTTGTTTTTGTTTGGTTTGAATATATGGCAATCCAGGATACTAATTAGTTTTACCAGGCACCTTTCTGGTGGGAACCTCTAGTTCCTCTGTGAACTTGACCAATTATCACAGCTTTCTCAGCAGAACATGCAATAAGGAATCAGGGTCTCTTGTTAGAACACTGGTTTATAAACATTTTAAATCTTTTGTGCCTATCAATAAACTATTGTTAAGGATATCCCCCTAATATTTGTTTTTTTTTTAATTTATAAATCGTATATATACTATTATGCTAATAAATCATGCATATTTTAAAGCATACACAGAAGGAAAACATTAATGAGAAGAAAATATAAATAAATTCAGTTATTTTCTTCCATATCTTCATGGGTCATCTTACACAACCTCTGGGGTGCATATCTTAAAAACCTTTGCTCTAGAGATTTATCACATTTTGTAATCAGATTGCCCCCCCCCCTCATAAACCAAGTATGTAAATCATCCTCTAGAAAATGCATGTCACCCACTGAGCTTTCTTTCCACCAGGAAAGCTAATAGTCTGACTCTTTTGGGAGGCCAGATGCCTAAAATATTCCAGCTGTCATGCTGGCTCCAAAAATCCAGTGGTTTTTTTATCCTGTTTGTACATTTGACTAACCTGGGAGCAGTTAAAAAAGTCTGTGGGACTCAGACCGGTTAAATAAAAATCTCCACGGGCCTGGCCCCAGGCTGATTTTCACTTTCTCAAATTAGCCCAGTTAGGTGGGTGCTGGAGTAAGCAAGCCATTTAACGTAAGTTCGGGTCAACCCCACACTGAGAATCTGGGATATCAGACTTGTCTAGAGAAGATCTTTGCCTCTCTTCCTTCAGTTTTCCTTAGTCACATGAAGGATTGGAGGGCCACATTATGATAAAGGCAGCCCGAAGCACAGTTGTGCCTATGAGGCCAGCCCAGTCTACACAGCCGAAGTCCTGCCATCGTACTGCCAGTGGAAGGATGGCAGGTCCCTGTTTTTCCAAAGCTCAAGTTTTGCTTTGCTTTCCAACTGTTTACACTGCAGGCTGTGGGAGCCAACCAAATATAGCGAATGAGTGGCAGGAGGAAGAGAGGGAGCGAGACATAAGAGATGACTACCTTCTCACTTCCAGAAGAGCCCCTCAACTTATCTCCATTGCCAAGAAATCCTAATAGTGAGGAGCTCATTTTTTAATGTTTATTTATTTTTGGGAGTGAGAGAGAAGCTCATTTTTCCCTCTTACTCTCTCCTTCTTTTTAATTGAATGTGGGATGAGGAGAGAGGTCTTTCCAATGCATTTACTAACATGATGACCCTTCCTAAATCAGAGTACACGCTTAATGAATGCTTGGGAAGGAGTGTTCTTCATTGAGCTTTTTGTTTTTATCTATATGTATGCATACTTATATGTACGCATGTATGTTTGCAACTACTTAACCACCAGGAAACGATTCCTTTCTCTTCCACCCTCTGCTTTCACCTGTTCCTTTGGCCCTCACCATGAAACAGCTTTCTAAATGCCTGTACTCACATTCCTACCTGGAAGTGAGTTGAAATACAAGCATCTAAAGATTACTATCTAATTGCACTAGTGCTCATCTGCTATGGTGAGGCCAAAGAACACATCCCCACTGTCCCACAGCAAAACCACCCCCTTCCACTCACCTCAAGGAGCCCCCTGGAAGGCACACATTTGCACAGGAAACAAGATTCAAAATATGTGCATCTGACCTCTTCACATCAGTTTCTTGCCCATAAATCTCATATGAGTATCACCAGGCTCTGCTTCTACAGATATTCTTCAAGATCATCTAATTGCTCATCACCCTGGTCTCTTTGCAATGTTTCTGAAAGTTGACATTTTCCTGAGGTGGTGCTATGGATGTCCCATGTGCTGAAGCTGCTACACAGTGGCATGAACAGTAGACCAAAAAGTGCTTACTGCAATCTGACTTTGATACTAAGATTAGTTGCTCATTAATTTTTTTATTAAATACTTTGAGTATATGTTTTGCTTCTAAAGAGCAATACAGGCATTATCAGATGATAACTCAGGGTCAGAAAGCTATACGACCTACGTAAGGTAACATACTTGGCCATAATGGAATTAGAAGGAACATTCAGCATGAGTAAGGGATCAGACGAAGTACAGCAGATAAAGAGATCAAGAGACAGGTGGATATACACTTGATATAAGACTGACATTCCATATATACCTATCAATATGCCAGGCACTGTGCTATGGAAATAACTAATAAAGATAAGTAGATTTTTACACTCAAAAACCCTAGAATGTGATCAAAAAGACCCATAAGAAAATAGTGAAAGTGCAATTCATTTTAAATATTTAATAAAAGTAAAGTTTTTTGAGAGTACAGGACATTTAAATTGGCTTGAGAGATGAAAGTGAGAATTTAGGTGATAGATGTAGGTGAGAGCACAGCATGCTTAGAGAACACTGACTGATTTGGTATACTGAAGCATTAAATCCTGAGCAGGACTGATAGCACATATCATGAAAGGCTGTATGTAGTATAAAGAAATGTAAATTTAGTGATGTAGTACCTTCCACTGGCTTAATTTATGTTACTTCACTGGTACATGTGTTACCTGAGAGACGGAGAGACAGAATAATTTAAATAATATTTTAAATGATTTTCCCTATTCATTCAACAAGTATTTATTAATCACTCACTATATGACAAGCCCTATTTAACGCTCTCCGGATGCCCCAGTGAACAAAACAAATGAAAATCTCTGCCCTCGTGAAGATTACATTCTCTTTATTACAGACTATAAATTTCTGTGCACACGAACACCTATATTATTATAGAGGCTTTATATATAATGGGGGATATACTGTACTTATAGGGCCACTTAAGGCATATTCAGTGTTAATTTTGAGTAAAATGTGATTTTTACATTTTTTTCTTTAAAACTTAATTCTGAGTAAGAATTGAATCCACTATGTTCAATGAGCAATGGGGAACTATTGAAAATTTTGAACATGAAAATGGAATAATATTTGCCTTTTGGAAAGAGGACACAACTAGTCATGTAGAATTGGTGATGCCTGAGACCAACACCAGGGAGATCCATTAGACTGACACTGCATTTAAAATAAACAAGAAGTGGACACCTGGGGACCCAGTGGGTTAAGCGTCTGACTTCAACTCAGGTCATGATCTCACAGTTTGTGGGCTCGAGCTAGCCGTGGGCTTTGTGCTGACAGCTCAGAGCCTGGAGCCTGCTTCGGATTCATTCTCTCTCTCTCTCTCTCTCTCTCTCTCTCTGTACCCCACCCCCGCTCATGCTCTGTCTCTCTCTCTCAAAAATAAATAAACATAAAATTTTAAATAAACAAGTAGGGGCACCTGGGTGACTCATTTGGTTAAAGGTCTTTTGATTTCAGCTAAGGTCATGATCTCTCAGTTCATGAGTTTGAGCCCTGTGATGGACTCTGCACTGACAGTGTGGAGCCTGCTTGGGATCCTCTCTCTCTCTCTGTCTCTCAAAAATAAATAAACAAACTTAAATAAAATAAGTAAATAAAATAGTACAATAAGGCAAATTGCAACCTTTAGGGAGTATTGATTCATGGGGAAAAAGGCATTGAGAATCATTCCCAGGATTCTGCCTTAGGTAAGGGAATGACAGGTACAGAGAATAACAACTATATATGTATACATATGTACACACACACACACACACAGGTTAATACAGGCAAAAGCACTTTCATATTACTCCATTATTATTAATAAACATTTATGGAAACTATAAAGTGCTGTGCCAATGTGAGCTGTCACCACTTTGTTGGCTTTTGCTGTTATTCATAACTTGAAAAGACTTTTTGGTACTATTTATAATATATGATCATGCCATAAAGCTGATTACTAGTTTCACTGTTAAAAAAAAATCACACTCTGGCTACCTTTTCAGTCATTACTCACAACTGCAACTGGGTTCATAAGGGCAGAGGTAGAAGCCATGGCTGAGTAACCAGAGAATCTAGAGCTGCTGTCAGCAAATGGACTCGTCAGCATTCTTTTAAGGAAATCACCTGCTGGCTTATTAAAGTTAATTGCTTGCAGGTACCAAGTTCCTTAGCCAGAGCTATCAAAATCGCTGTGAGAGAGGTGATTAAGGCTGTGCTGGGAGCTCGGGAAGGCTGGATGAGTACCATCTCATGTGGCGTCTTAGCTCCAGGGAGATTGTATCTTTCCTTCCCATTCTTTCTTTCTTGCTCCTTGCCCTTCCACCAGCCTTTATCCCTATCTTCTATCACATGTGTGCCCATCTAGCTAATGTGTTAATTTTGCTCCTCTAACATTTGGCAGGCATTTATTGAGCATTTATTAAGTGGCTGGCAATTTCTAGCCTCAGGGAATATAATAATGAATAACAGCCTCTGTGCATAAGGTACTCGCAGTCTAGAATAGGAGTCAGACTTTTAAATCTGTTATTACAATAATATGCCATAAATTCTAAACAGGGTTTGTACAATACACTATGGGAAGGTACAGGGAGAAGACATAGTACATATTATGTTTACATTGTCTTGGTGATTATCTCACTTTGGGGATTGGGATAAAACAAGATGGAAACATCTGCTTGTATCAGTCAGGGTTCTCTATAAGGAATTTGCTTATGCAGTTCTAGGGGATGGCAAGTCTGTAATATCTATAGGGCACACTGATTATAAATCCAGACAAGAGTTGACGTTGCAGTCTTAACCCTGAATTTTGTAGGGGAGGCTGGCTGGGTGGAATCAGGCAGGATTCCTTCTTTTCCAGGAAACCTGTTTTATGCTCATAAGGTCTCCAAATGATGGGATGCGCCTACTCACATTATTGAGCACAGCTCCTTTATTTAAAGTCAACTGATTGTTAATATTAGTCACACCTGCAGAAAAAATACTTTCACAGCAACATCTAGATGATTGTTTGACCAAGCAACTGGGCAAAATGGCATAGGCAAGTTGATATATGAAATTAGCCATCACACTGCCTATGTGTGAAAATATTCCCCTGAAAATTTCTATTTTTCTTTTCATATTCTCTTCACATCTAGGGCCACACAGATACCAAAGTAATGTAATGTTGATGCTCAGTGAGTATGTCTTGGCTCAAACACAAAGAATCAAGTGATACTTGCACCAAGGAACTCAATCATAAAAATATGCTTGTTTTATTCATCATGAACATATTTATTGAATATATTAAACATAAAACATTAAATATAAATCTCTTAGAATATAACCAGATATTTCTTATCAATGTCCACTTAGAAGAGAATTAAGCTAAAAATGAGACTTCCTCTTTTGATATAAGTCTTTTGGGATGGGGGTGGGGTGAGAGGATGGCAAGTAGAAGATAAAACTTTTTTTTTTCTCTCTGATGGAGTGAAGTTGAGTGAGGCATTGCAAATGTATAAAAAAATTTAACTCCTTGATTACTGGGATTATTTCCTTAGGATAACACCTTAAACCTCAAACCTACTTCTCTGATTCTGGCTAGGATGAGGACACCAAACACTTCACTTAGACCCAAGGAAATAGTATCACCCTCAGACTCAAGGAGAGTCTCTTTCCTGTGCCCCATGCGTTAGTGGGCCCACATATCACAAACACACAAATATAAATGAGTCTATCACTTATACGCATCTGGACTTCATAACTGGATTAGTGCAACCTCTACCCCTAAATATCCACTCTCATAATCAACATATGATTCAGGCTCCAAGAAAATGTACTCCACATCACTTCCTACATCAGAGAAGCAGGAGACAACAGAGCTCAAAGGCCATGAAAAAGTTCAGAGTTAGCTGCTTTTGGCATCTGTTGGAGACCAACATTTTGCTTTGAAGTATGGAGTGACAAAAAGGGGAATTTGAACAGTATAAGAAAAACAATAAATAAATTAACTTCTCATTTTTTTAAACATTTATTGATTTATTTTTTTGAGAAAGAGAAAGAGAGAAGGGGGAGGAGCAGAGAGAGAGGGAGACAGGATCCTAAGTGGCTCTGTGCTGACAGCAGCAAGCCGATGTGGGGCTTGAACTCATGCACCATGAGATCATGACCTGAACTGAAGTTGGAAGCTCAATTGACTGAGCCACCCAGGTGCCCCAATAAATTAACTTTTGAAATTCTTCCTATTGGGATAAATGTTCTAAATCCTCACATAGCCAAGAATCACTTTCCTGAGAGAGCTGAGCATCAATTTTCTTGTTTCTTCCCATGTTTCATTGGTGGATTTGAAAGTACATATGAGCTGTTATGATATTTTCACATAGTGACTGTGGTCTATATTGTATTATTAAACTGGTCATATTTCTATTGAATTTGTATATATATAGAACTAGAGAAAACATGTGTGAACTGTGCTGTCAATTCTTTATATTAGCAAGTAGATGGTAAGCAATGTTAAATGAAACTTAAAAATAAATGAGAAAATATCAGCTTCAATAAGACATTCTGAAATTAAAATTTGATATTTATTATATACTTGTTACTTTATAACTTGAATAATTTTGAATACTGAAGAAAAAAGAATTTTGAAACAAGATAATTTTCTTTTGGTGTTAAATTATTTTAATATTGATAAAATATACTTTCTACCATTGAAATAAAATTTCATTTTATTTTAAGACATTTTATTTTATTTAAAAAAAATTTTTTTAGTGTTTATTTATTTTTGAGACAGAGAGAGACAGGGCATGAACGGGGGAGGGGCAGAGAGAGAGGGAGACACAGAATCGGAAGCAGGCTCGAGGCTCCGAGCCATCAGCCCAGAGCCCGATGCAGGGCTCGAACTCACGGACCGCGAGATTGTGACCTGAGCCGAAGTCGGACGCTCAACCGACTGAGCCACCCAGGCGCCCCTTATTTTAAGACATTTTAATCACTGTCATCACTGTAAACAATATACAAATTAATTTAAAAAAACCCTCAATTATAACAACATAATAATTTTGATAAAATAAAGACAAGAAATATAAATTTTAAGGGATGCATATAGAAGCTTATGAATTGCTTGTTTTATTTTATTACTCATATAAACATTGCCAGCTCATTAAGAGGTCACCCAGATAGACATATGTAATATTAAATTTAGTGTCTTTGATGTTTTTCCAGCTTTCAGTCATCTAAAAAATCATTGGTTTTGATTTATCATTAAGAAATTAAAAATTTAAAGGTACCATAATGATGGAATGTATTTTATTGAAGTTCTTAGTTTTACCTATAACAAATATTTAGACATGTTGTATGTTGGCCCCCATTTGTACTCTTGTCTTGGATTCTGCAAGTATAGGGGTAGGTTCACTGCTAAACCATTGAGCCAATGACTGGGAGAAGCCATTAGCATCCTCAAGGAGCCACAGATATTCCTAGAGGTAGATGGCAATCTTTTACCTTGGAACCAGGGGTAGGAGAATGGATGGTAGCATAAGAAGCATTTTTATCTCTATCTATACCTCCTTGCACCCAGTAAACATACTTCATTTCGTTCTTAGGAGGTTGATGTCTAAAAATGTTAATTCAGGGAAATTATGTAGGTGGGCCAGGGAAACTTGGAATAGACTGTAACTGAATTATTGAAATTAGCCCTCAGACATCATTCTACAAAAGGGGACATTTGAGCTGGATCTGGAAAGATGAATAGAACTCCTCCAGGTGGATAAATTGTGTGTGGGAAGAGGTGCACTAGGAAAAAGCATAAAAATCAGGGTGTGTGTTTAGACTATTTTAAAATGTTCATATGACTAAAACACTGGGTGGGAGGGAGGAAATGGAAAGAAAAGGGCTGAAAAAAACAGAACAGAAAGGGCATTATACATTTTCCTAAGAGCTTGGACTTTATGCTGTATATGGTAGGGAATCATTACAGGAGTTTCAGGCAGGCACCTGACATGATTGTTTTTGCCGTTTAAAAATACCACTTTTTGAACCTTGGTTTTCAAGTTTTAGCCTGCATGATAATCACTTGAAGGGCTTGTTGAAACACAGATGGCTGGGCCCCGCCCCCAGAGCTTCTGACTCAGTAGGACTGGAGTGGAACCCAAGAATTTGCATTTCCAACAAATTCCTGAGTGAAGCTGTGCTGCTGATATGGGAACCATACTCTAAAAACCACAACAAAAGGAGGATGGATGATGAATAGTTCAGGGAGACAAATCTACAAAGAGTGGGTAAGATAGGAGATTATTCCAATAGATCAGTAAACAGGAATGATAATTTTATTATAGGATCTAAATTAAAGAGTTTTAGCAAATAGTAACTTGACTTGGTTTCTGAATTTGGAGGGCATAGGTAAGGAAGACAGAGGTATTGAGGACGACTCTATATCTGCCTTATTTGTCTTTGGATGTATGAAATAGCCTAGGTTTGTAATCTGAAGAGACAGCAAGAGAATAGATTTCCATTTTAATTCCAGGTCACTGATATAAAGGTGCAGTTTAAATAAAGATCATGAAAGCACCGTGGATTACCTATCTTTGGGTATGCTGAACCAAAGGATAGGGGAAATTCATTCATGCACAGAATACACTCACTGCATTAGCAAAGATTTGAGGTAAATAGTGTTAATATGTTAATATTTAATTCATCTATTATAGTCAACAGATCTTCACAATTATATCATGTTGAGTGTGGTTAAGGACTGATCTTTTTGGAGATTGCCTTATCTAATGACTTAATTTCTCTAATATAAGATAAAGTTGTCAGAATGGACATTTTTGCTTCATGATGCTGCTATTATGCGATTTTTTTCCTTCTATATAGTATGTCTTTTTACACTTTTAAATATTATTTTAGGCTTAGTCAAACTTAATGATAATATCTTTCACAGTGGGAAGGAGACAAACTCACTCTTAATATTTGAATAGACCTGGAAAAAGTATAAATGGAGGCTTCCTTCTTCCATTTGTCTAAATATGTAAATATATAAATGTTATAAACCAAGTTAATTAGCTCTTAAGTAAATTGTGTTCTAGTCCTCTACCTTCACACATATACCTATACTCCCAAACACATACATATGTGCACACACAAATAGATTTACATAAGAAATTTTTAAAATATTTAATACAAGTATTTTACTTTTTTTTGTAATTTTAGAGAGAGAGTAAGCACAAGCAGGAGAGAGGGGCAGAGAGAGCGAGAGCAAGAGAGAGAGAGAGAGAGAGAGAGAGAGAGAGAGAGAGAGAGAATCCTAAGCAGGCTCCATGCTCAGCACAGAGCCCTACTTGGGGCTTGACCCCATGACCTTGGGATCATGATCTGAGTCAAAGTCAAGAGTTGGGCACTCATCTGACTGAGCCACTCAGGCCCCCTAAAACAAGATTTTTAAAATAAAGCTATGTATTTTGTATGATTTAAGCTTGGCGATATATTAAAGATGGCTGGATTTGCTTATCATTGTACATTTCTCTAGGATTTTCATTGATAAGCCTGTAGACAGATGTGATTCATACATATTATTATATTAGTCCCATAATATTTTTATTTCATTGCAGTAAAATTACTAATTAGATTAAATTTTTTTTTACATAATTTCTGTTCTATTGACAGAAATATTTAAAGGATTGGTATATAAAATAGAATTATATTCAAATGTGCAAAATTTAGGCTAGTTCAGTATCATGGGTATGTGAGTACATATTTGTGAAAAAATATAAAATGATAATCAAAAGGGAAAAACAAACTAATTTTATTGTACTTGAATAAACATATAGCAAATATGTATATTCAAGAAAATGTAAAATTAAAAAAAATATTTTTCATTTGCTTTCTAAAAGATTTTTCTTTCAATATAACTTTCAAAAAGGACAAATTATAATTAATGCATATCAACACTAAAATTACTTAGATAAAACTGAAATTTTAAAAGTGTCTCCTGGCACCTGGGTGGCTCAGTGTCCAACTTCAGCTCAGGTCGTGCTCTCGTGGTTCATGAGACAGTGCAGAGCCTGGAGCTGCTTCAGATTTGGTGTCTCCCTCTCTGTACTCTCTCTCTCTCTCTCTTTCATTCTCAAAAATAAATAAACATTTAAAAAAATTAAACAAAAGTGTATCCCAATCATTAAATAGCTTTATATGTTATACTGTTTACTATCCATTTAATTGCTTCCATAAAGATTTCATATCACACTTCATGAATATCTAGATCTTTATATATGCATATTTGAGAGTAATAGGAATTAATATTGCAAAATATTGCTGTTACCATGTGGAACTATTGTGATTACTGTAGGGACCTCTGAAACATATAATTAGAACAAGAAAAGAGAAGAGAAATGGATACTCTGTATGACTGGAAAACAATACTGAATGCAAGAAAATATTGCAGTCATTCGAAAGGATGAATTGACATTATCATTAATTTGTTCTTTCTCTTCCGTAAGCGCTTCCATTGTTCCTATTGTTTCCATACTAGGAAGGAGTGTCCTTCTTCAACCCATATTGCAACAAAACATGCAAGCCTTCATGTCTTTTAGATACATTTCCCCTTTTTTAAGACATTAAGAAAATGGGCAACACATGTTGATACATGTTTCTGTAGGGCCTCAATGTTGTTACTTAGAGAAGCCAAGGTTTGAGCTCACAGGAATGCTGTTCCATGTAGCAAGGAGTGAAGGGCAGAGCATCCTGGGAGGGCTTAGTGTTAAGTACTAAGACCAGTATTTTAGATACGTTAAAAGAGAAAAATACCAAATTATAACTTTCTTTTTCTCAGCCCCTTCTGTTTGACTCTTGCTCTCCACAAAGTTTGATCTCTTAGAAATATCTGTTGTTTGGTGGAACAGGTGTTCTCAGTAGGTATTCAAATTGGAGAAATCAAATAAAGGATAAATGCCTTACACGATTAAAGTATTGTCTGTGAAGTACACAATTAAAGAAAGGCCCCATGGAGGCTGGAGCTGAGAGTAGGGGTTAGACACTTGCCTCAAAGGGGAGAGTGGAGTAATGAGGAGACCTTAGCTGGGAATCTAAAGGGGACCATGATTAGGGAAGGAGGTTGTTGTGGAATAAAAGAGGAAGAAGTGGATAGGAGAAAGGCAAATGGAGAGAAGTTTGGAGAAAAAAGGCAATTAAGAGTTTGTAATGCATGTTTAAGAAATAGCAAGGAATCCAGTGTGCCAGGAAAGGAATGAGGGAAGGAGAGTAATAGGAGTTGAGGACAGAGAGATACCAGGGTCCAGATGGTGTAAGCCTGCATGATATGAGATGCCATTAAAGGTTTTCCTGGGAGGAGTAACTTGGTTTGAAATAATAATTTAGACACTACTTTGAAAATAAAATATAGATGGACAAAGGTGGAATCAAGAAGACCCTGGATTCCCATGAGTCTGGAGTCCAGACAGAACCATGAGGATGAGACTCCATGGTAGACCTGCAAGGTTCCAGCACAGTTTTGTGATGGCATACAATGACAGTGGTGCCAGGATAGCAATCCACTGATAGAGTGTGGACAACCCAGTGCTGTAAATGGGGCTGTCAATGCAGGGTGATATTTTCCTTAAGTTCCTTAATTAAGACCTGTATCACTCACAGTGAAGACAAAAACCGAATGTGGAAAGTCCTGCCTGATGGTATGTTTTAAAACATTTAGAGTAGGTTGCCTGGGTGGCTCAGTTAGTTAAGGGTCTGACTTCAGCTCAGGTCATGATCTTGTGATTTGCGAGTTTGAGCCCCATATTGGGTTCTCTGCTGTCAGCTCAGAGCCCACCTCAGATTCCCTTTTTCCCCTCTCCTTCTGCCCCTCCTTGCTTGTACTCTCTCTGTTTCTCTCTCTCTCTCTTTCTCAGAAATAAAACAAACATTTAAAACACTTAGAGTACCAAAATGCTTAATATTGTCAAATTAGAGAGACTCTGGTTTGAGTTGCTTTTGGAATCAAAACCTAAAAAACAAAAACAAAAAAAACACAAAGTGATTAAGAGGAAAGATGGGAGGTAAACCAGTTACAAGAACCAAAGTGAGATTCCTGCTGATTAATATTGACAGAGACAGGACTAATTTAAAAAGACAGTGGAACTTATTATTGTCTGATAAAAATGAAAAATAAAATCCAGATGGGCATGGGGGATGGAGGAACCCAGATCATAGCACCCTGCTAGCTTTGTGGTTCTCAGGCCAACTCTGTGGGGCTAAAACTCTGTTATCTTGAGGGTTTTGGAAGGAAGATGGAGAAGTCCCTGGAGGGCTTCTTAGTTATGGTATTATATATCAATAAAAGTTTACCTGGAGTTTCCTATCCCAGCACCCAACTTTGCCCATTGTCACCAGGGAAGTTACCCAGTGGTTCCTAGATGTTAAAAGAAAGTCAAGAAATAGGAAACATATATATAGATAATTCTTTGCTTTCCAAAATTATCATGTAGACACCTTCTAAAGGTAATTGCTTATCTGTGGTTCAGTCTAGCATAGCAGGCTGAATATGAGATGTCTTTTCTATTTGTATCAGAGGAAATGTAAAATAAAGTCATACAGTATGAAAATGTATTGCTCAATTTTAAGCAGGGCTTTCATTATGCTACCGTAGACTTCAAAGGAAAGAGACCCACTGTGGTGTGTCGTAGCATCTGTAGGCCAAGGATAGCTGACA
Organism: Neofelis nebulosa; assembly: GCF_028018385.1. Lineage (NCBI taxonomy): Eukaryota > Metazoa > Chordata > Mammalia > Carnivora > Felidae > Neofelis > Neofelis nebulosa. Next base: position 32,526,692 of record NC_080794.1, on the reverse strand, counting down.
GTGTATTCAGTTACCTTTTGCCTTGGTATTGTGTGTGTGTGTGTGTGTGTGTGTGTGTGTGTGTGTGTGAAGGAGAGAATGAGAGAGAGAGAGAGAGAGAGAGAGAGAGAGAGATTTTGAGTGATTGGTTGCTTTGGCATATATTAACTTATCCACATTTTTATATCTAGGAATAAAATTGCTGGTAACTTTCAGATTTACATTTCTAAAACTGAGACTAGCTACCTACTTGAACAATATTGAAATATCAGAGCCAAAGGCAGCTCTTTGAGGTAGTAAATTCTTATTTAATATGCAGGTCAAATGTTTACCTCTTATTTATTTCCTTCATCATTTCTTGTCAAGAATGAGAAAATCCTGGGCTCTAAATCTCCTAGGGGAAATGATTGATATTTTGAAGTTCATATGTTTTGGGAAATCCCCTGCATTCATTCTGAGTCTCAGATTGTATTCCATGTTTACTACGTAGTATTTGAACATCTTCAGACAACTCTCCACCACCCTTCCATTTCTAAGATTTGTGGCTAATAAATACTGAGTTAGAGGATGTAAACAACTGTTACTGGCTTCATTTCAGCTACTAGTGATAGACCCAAAAGACACAAGAGCATGAAGGAAATTTATTTGTGGTGTGAGGGAAATTCTGGCCTAGGGAAGAAGGGTAAGGCCAGAAAAGATGGCCAGGTATGAGGTTGGGGGTAGGCAGTCAGGAAGAGTGGAAACTATCAGCCACATATTCTAAAGACTAAAACATGAGAAAAGCAAGAACTATGGAAAACATGGCAACAAAATGGTTCTAAATTACGCTGAACAGGAAAAGCAGCATAAAGAAGGAAGAAAAAAAGCAAATAGAATGACAGAAAATGTGAATGAAGTACACTTAGGATGATACATTCTTAAAGGATCAAGTGTTTTTATCTATACATTTCTTGAATTTCATGATATATAGCTGTTGGGTTTTTTTTGTTTGTTTTTGTTTTTGTTTTTGTTTTTGTTTTTTACAGTGTTTTAAATCCTTTTTGAAGTTTCTGGAACTAAAGGTTAGGATGTATTTGTGTTATCTTGCTAAAATTTCTTGAAGACATTAATTATGTCTTCCAACCCCCATATTACTTGACTGTTCAGAGAATATGTAGTTCTAACAAATAAATCACTTAGAGGTTTGTGTCAATTGATAGAAAACAGTACTACTTTTATCCACTACAAATATCTTTGGGAGTATGTTTCCACATTACCCTTTTTAGGTGGCTGACCCTGAATCTATTTATCTACAACTAGAAGAAAAAAAGTGCATTTCAACATGAACTAATACTTTTGTTAATGTTCTAAGACAAAACACAATAAGATTAATAGTAAGTTTAAAAGATATTCTACACGTAGAAAATGGTAAATGTATAAAGAAATGGTATCATTTGTAATGTACTTGATGCAAAGAGAATCCCAAAACTATAATCAGGGCACATGCATAACAAATTTTTAAGATTTATTTCAACCTTGAATTATAAATAAATCAAGTAGTTATTTAGTTCTTACTTCAAATTATATGTATATCTTTATATTTCAAAAGGTACCAAATATATATTTTGAATTATACATTTGAAATATGTGCTTTGAATATATGTCCATAATATATGCTGAATTATCACGGAGATAACTTCAGAAAAAAAAACAACACTTAGTAAAAATTGTGCATTTGCTTTAAAGGCTGTATGTACATGTTTTCTAAAAACTCAGTTTTCCTTTTTTTTTTAATGCTGATTTATTTATTTTGAGAAAGAGAAAGAAAGAGACCAAACAGGAGAATGGCAGAAACAGAGGGAGACAGAGAATCCCAAGCAGCCTCCCCACTGTCAGCACAGAGCCTGACGTGGGCTGAACTCATGAACCTTGAGATCATGACGTGAGCCAAAATCAAGGGTTGGATTCTTAACTGACTGAGCCACCCAGGGGCCCTCAATTTTCCTTACTGTTGAAGAATTATTTACACAGAGTATATTACATCCTAAACAATCTAGGCTATTCCATCATTCTGTCAGCAAACCATGTCATTAGTGATGGATAAAACTTGAGAAAGCAAACACTTTATCAGGCAGAAAAAAACATTTTCTCAAAGGGAAAAGCCCAACTTTTGGGGCAAAGCATTCTCCTGGCTCTTTTTTTTTTTTTTTAAAGTGAGGTGTAAGTGACGTACAACATTATATTAGTTTCAGGTGTACAACATAATGATTGGATAATTGTGTGTACTGTGAAACGATCACTACATTAAGTTTGTTTAAGAGCCATCATCATACATAGTTATAGAATTTGATGTGGTATAGGACAAGAATTTTTAAGATCTACTGTCTTGCAGGGCACCTGACTGGCTCAGTCAGTAGAGTGTGTGACTCTTGATCTCAGGACCATGATTTCAAGCTCCACGTTGGGCCTGGAGCCTAATTTAAAAAAAAAAAAAAAAAAAAAAAGATCTGTCTCGGCAACTTTCAAATATGCAATACATATTATTAACTATAGTCACCATGCAGTGTATTACATCCCCATGACTTACTTATTTTAAAACTGGAAGTTTGTACCTTTTGACTACCTTCACATGTTTCATCTACCCCATCCTTCACTTCTGCCTCTGGCAACCAGTAATCTGTTCTCTGTACTATGAGCTTGGTGTTTGTTTTGTTTTGTTTTGATTCCACATGTAAGTGAGGTCATATGGTATTTGTTGTTCTCTGACTTACTTCACTTAGCATAAAGCCCTCAAAATCCATCTATGTTGATGTAAATGGAAAGATTTTTTTCCTATGGCTGAATAGTATTCCATTGTGTGTATGATAATAATTTTCCATCTGTATCTCTATCTCTATCATCTCCATATATTTATGTCATCCATATCTATACCTGTATCATATACATCTATGAATATATCACATTTTCTTTATCCATTCATCTGTAGTGGACACTTAGATTGCTTCCGTATCTTGGCTATTATAAATAATGCTGCGGTGAACAAAAGATCTTTTCGACGTAGTGTTTTTGTTTTCTTCAAATAAATACTCAGAGGTGGGATTGCTGGATCATACAGTTCTATATTTAATTTTTATAGGAACCTCCATACTGTTTTCCATAGTGACTGCATCAGTTTACATTTCCATCAACAGTGCACAAGGTTTCCTTTCCTTCTCATCCTTGCCAATACTTGTTAATTCTTATCTTTCTGATAATAGCCATGTTAACAAGTGTGATGTGATATCTATGTGTGGTTTTGTTTATTAGTTTTTCATTTTTTATTTTAAATTCCAGTATTGTTAACATACAACATTAGTTTCAGGTGTACAATATAGTGATTCACCAAGTCTATATATTACTCAGTGCTCATCAAGATAAGTGTACTTTTAATTCTCTTTACCAATTTCACCCATCCTCCACCCACCTCCCCTCTGATAACCATCTGTTATCTATAGTTAAGAGACAGATTTATCTCTTTTCCTTTGTTCATTTGTTTTGTTTCTTAAATTCCACATATAAGTGAAATCATATGGTATTTGTGTTTCTCTGACTTATTTCACTTAGTATTACACTCTCTAGCCCTATCCAATGTTGTTGCATATGGCAATATGTCATTTTTTTATGGCTGAATAATATTCATTGTGATTTTGGTATGCATTTTCTGATGATTAGTGATGTTGAGCACATTTCACGTACCTGTGTGCCACTTGTATGTCTTTTTAGGGAAAATGTCTACTAATATTCTCTGCCCATTTTTATTTATTTATTTATTTATTTATTTTTCTTTTTAAATTTTTTTTTCAACGTTTTTTATTTATTTTTGGGACAGAGAGAGACAGACAGAGCATGAACAGGGGAGGGGCAGAGAGAGGGAGACATAGAATCGGAAACAGGCTCCAGGCTCCAAGCCATCAGCCCAGAGCCCGACGGGGGGCTCGAACTCACGGACCGCGAGATCGTGACCTGGCTGAAGTCGGACGCTTAACCGACTGCGCCACCCAGGCACCCCATCTCTGCCCATTTTTAAATCAGATAGCTTGTTCTTTTGTTACTGAGTTATATGAGTTCTTTATATGTTTTAGCTATCAATCCCTTATCATATATATGATTTGTAAATATTTTCTCCCACTCAGTAGGTTGCCTTTTTATTTTGTTGGTTCCTTTGCTGTGAAGAAGCTTTTTAGTTTGATAGCTCACTTGTTTATTTTGCTATTTTTTTACTTTTTTAAATTTGCTACTGTAAATAGTTTTAAATAGCTTAAATCAGTGTCAGTAATGTAACTACTCTTGTAGAAGAGTAAGAAAACCTTGAGGAAGTGGTTCTGTTCTGACTTTGAGAAGGAATGCAGAAAAAGAAGTGGAATGCAGAGAGATCTTTCAAAGTGGACCTGCCAATTACTGCCATCGACCTAAACAAATCTTTTAATGTTTCTGAAGCTTGATTCTCATAACTGTTAATGAGAATATTTGACCAGATGGTTTCTAAGAACCTTTCTAATTCCAACATTCTATGTTTCTACAATTTATCTTAATCTCAGAGGATGGACATATGGGTTTATTTTTATAACTGCTTTATTGAGGGAGAGAGCAGCATACTGTGTTATTAACTCTCTTCTTAATTTCTAATAGTTAGCATTTCAAATATCATAATTGGATTTTTCTTCTTTTAGTAGAACAGTGAAATTTTACATGTTAAGGTTCTGAGTTGGTTATTAAAGAAAATTTTGGTGAGGCTTCTAATCAGCCATGATGATGATACATTTTCAAACTGTAAATACATATGAATACATTTCAAAGTGTTCATACATATGAAGCCATATTTTACCAGCTCAGGAAGCCTTAAAAATTGGACACTGAAATGACTGTGTGTTGCCTACACATGAGAACATATTTACTAATTGATCTAATTTCAATTCTTTTTTGTAATAGGCAACAATAACTTTGGTATAATCCATGCTTTTGTAGGCAGTATAAGTGAGTGGAGAAGTAGTGAGGAGGGAACAAGTATTTGTTCACATAAGGTAGTCATAAATTCAGGCATTCAAGAAATTAGCTTTTTTCCTAAATATTTTTTTAAATTTTTTTTTTTCAACATTTTTTTTATTTATTTTTGGGACAGAGAGAGACAGAGCATGAACGGGGGAGGGGCAGAGAGAGAGGGAGACACAGAATCGGAAACAGGCTCCAGGCTCCGAGCCATCAGCCCAGAGCCTGACGCGGGGCTCGAACTCACGGACCGGGAGATCGTGACCTGGCTGAAGTCGGACGCTTAACCGACTGCGCCACCCAGGCGCCCCCTAAATATTTTTTTAATTTGAGTATAGTTGACACACAATGTTACATTAGTTTCACGTGTACAGCTTAGTGACTTGACAAGTGTATATATTATGCTGCATTCACCACAAATATAGCTACCATCATTCCATTGCATTGCTATTGCAATGTCATTGATTCCTAAATACGTTTTTTAAGATAGCTCGTTAGTTTGTTTATTTATTTATTTACTTAGAGAGACTACAAGCAGGGAGGGGCAGAGAGAGAAGAAGGGACAGAATCCTAAGCAGGCTCCATGCTATCAGCACAGAAGCCCAATGCAGGGCTTGATCCCACAAACTGTGAGATCAACTGAGCCGAAATCAAGAGTTGGATACTTAATTGACCGAGCCACCCAGGTGCTCCTGATTCCTAAATACTCTTAATTTTGAATCTGAATGGCAAAAATTAAACCTTAGGTTTTTGGGGATTCTCTCAGATTCCCCTCAGTGTTCCAACTAATTTCTGGGAGTTTCCAAAGGGTTAAGGATCTCTGGTCTCCCTTTTTATCTGGTATTTGCTGAGACCCATTCTATCTAGCTCTTAACCATGCAAGTTGCAGCTGAATCAGTACTTTCTCATGCCCTCAGAGACCTGTGTCAGCTATGTCAAGGCCCCTATTGGCAGATGGGAATTATGTTCCCGTGCCACACTGAGGCATAGGAAATTCTGTGAACGGTTGTAGGTCCATCTGAAGATGCACAGAGCCTAGCCAAGGTACCCTGGATCTTCTTATTTCCCTATAGTCTTCCTCAAGTTCATGTAATGTCTCCGTAACTGTTGTTTATCCTTTTGTGTTTGACCTGGAGGAAATGGGGCATGTGGAAGCACTTGTGCCAGATCCTTTCTGATCCCCACTGGGTGTAGACTTTATGACACTTAAGAGCCATTACTTTCTACTGTACATCACTTCCCTGAGATAGTAAATATAGAATCAAAGCTAGATGAAGTTGGGGTAGAAAGAAAATATCAGAGGTAAAAAAAAAAAAAAAGAAAAGAAAAAACCCAAAAACACATTAATTAATATTTCCAAAGTATCATTCCACCAAATGATGAGTAACTCTCCATATGAATGTAATTCATTGTCATGGGACTAATGAATTCCCTGGTTAAGGAAGAAGACACTGGCAGTAATTAGGGAAACTTTAAGATAGATTTCTTCATTGCTTGGGTAGCTTTACCCATCTTCCGGCTCCAAATTCAGTGATACTCAGTAAAAATAACATTTGAGAGAACTTTATCTTTCCCAGAATTTTCCTATAGCTCTCTGGCCTCTTGTTATGAGCTGAATTGCCTTTCTAAATTCATGTTGAAGCCCTAATCCTTAGTAACTCAGAATGTGACTATTTGGATAGAAGACCTTTAAAGAGATGATTAAGTTAAAATGAGGCTGTTAGAGTGGGCTGTATCCAATATGCCTCGTATCTTTATAAGAAGAGAAAATGTGGACATATAAGGACACCAAGATTGTGCACACATAGAAGAAAGGTCATGTGAAGACAAAGTGAGAAGGCTCCCACTTACAAGCCAATGAGAGAGGCTTCAGAAGAAATTAAATCTGCTGACAACTTGATCCTCAGTTCTAGCTCCAAGAACTGAGAAAATTTCTGTTATTTAACCCACTCACTCTGTGGCATTTTGATATGCAGCCATAGCAAACTAAAACACCTTTGTATATTTTACAGTCTTAGGCTTTGCATACCGTGCCCCCAGAAAATAGTCTCGCTAGAGTTAATGTTCAATACTACTGACTATGTTATCCAGTTAGTGGCAATATCATTGTCAGTCTATGCTTGGGATTATATTGTTTCTGTAAAATTTATTTCTACGTTTTATAGTTCCTCAGAAAACAAAAATCTATCAAGACCTGGTTATGTGACTGACATTATAACAAGGTGAAAATTAGTTGAAATTCCTTACCGATTAAGATTGAATAAACTGAAACACTTTGCCCTGGGTAAATAAAAAATGATAACATTTTGAGAAGGTTTAACTGCCTTTAAGTCCAGCTTGCTATAAATTTTTTTCTGTGGATATACAAAATGAAACCCTGGGGAGTGTTGCCTGTACTTATTGTCTATATCCACAGTAGTTGTGTAGTTGGTTAACACCAACACAAAATACATATATTTTTTAAGTTGTTATTTTAATTGCAGCAGTTAACATATAGTGTTATATTAATTTCAGGTGTACAATATAGTGATTCAACAATTCCATACATCACCCGGTACTCATCATGTTTAGTGTACTTGTTAATACCCATCAATATTTTAACCCACCCCCTTTCCCCCTCCCCTCTAGTAATCATCAGTTTGTTCTCCATAATTAAGAGTCTGTTTCTTCATTTCTCTCTCTTCCCTTTGCTTTATCTTCCCTTTGCTTGTTTTGTTTCTTAAATTCCAGATGTGAGTGAAATCATGGTGTTTGTCTTTCTTTGACTGACTTATTTCACTTAGCATTATACTCTCAAGTGCCATCCATGTTGTTGCAAATGGCAAGATTTCATTCTTTTTGTGGCTAAATAATATTCCTGTGTGTGTGTGTGTGTGTGTGTGTGTGTGTGCATGTCTGTGTGTGTGTGTATCACATCTTTTTATACATCCATTAATTGATGGACACTTGGGTTGCTCCATAACCTGACTGTTGTAAATAATGCTGCAATAAACATAGGGATAAATGTATACCTTTGAATTAGTGTTCTTGTATTTTTTGGGTAAATATCCACTAGTGCAGTTGCTGGATCATAGGGTAGTTCTGATTTTAACTTTTTGAGCAACCTCCATACTGTTTTCCAGAGTGGCTGCACTAGTTTTCATTCCCACCAACAGTGCAAGAGGGTTCCTTTCTCTTTGCATCTTCACAAATCCCTTTTGTTTCCTGTGTTGTTGAGTTTAGCCATTCTGACAGGTGTAAGGTGAAATCTCATTGTGGTTTTGATTTGCATTTCCCTGTTGGTAACTGATGATGAACATCTTTTCATGTGTCTGTTGGCTGTCTGTATGCCTTCTTTATAGAAATATATGTTCATGTCTCCTGCCCATTTTTTAATTGGATTTTTTGCTTTTTTGGGTGTTGAGTTGTATAAGTTCTTATATATTTTGCACTACTAACCCATTTGTGGATGGATCATTTGCAAGTATCTTTTCCCATTCTGTAGGTTGCCTTTTAATTTAGGTGGTTTGTTTTTTTTTGAGTGAGTGAGGGCATGAGTGAGTGGGGGTGGGCAGAGAGAGAAAGAGAGAGAGAGAGAGAGAAAGAAAAAGTGGGGCTCACCCAAAGTGAAGTTTGTGTTTTACCCAAAGTGGGGCTCAAGCTTACCTGAAGAGGGACTTGAACTCGTAAACTGTGAGATCATGACCAGAGCCTAAGTCAGATGCTTAATGACTGAGCCACCCAGGTGCCTGCCTTTTAGTTTTGTTCATTGTTTCCTTCACTGTGCAGAATTTTTTATTATGATGTAGTCACAATGGTTTATTTTTGCTTTTGTTTCCCTTTTGCTAGAAAACAGTTACTATGGCTGATGTCAAAGAAGTTACTGCTTGCTTTCTCTTCTAGAGTTTTTATGGTTTCAGGTCTCACATTTAGGTCTTTAATCCATTTTGAGTTTATTTTTATGTATGGTATAAGAAAGTGGTCTGTTTCATTCTTTTGCATGTTGCTGTCCAATTTTCCCAGCACCGTTTGTTGAAAAGAATTTTTCCATTGTTTATTTTTGCTTCCTTTGTCATAGATTAACTGACCATACAATTATGGGTTTACATCTGGGCTATCTATTTTGTTCCATTGATCTATGTGTCTATTTTTGTGCAGGTACCATACTGTTTTGATTACTACAGATTTGTACTATATTTTGAAATCTGGAATTATGGTACCTTCAGTTTTGTTCTTCTCTTTCAAGATTGCTTTCACCTTTCAGGTCTTTTATGTTCCCATACAAATTTTAGGATTTTTTTAAATTCTAGTTCCGTGAAAAATGCTGTTGTATTTTGATAGGGATTGCATTAAGTAGTGTGTAGATTTAATAGGGATTACATTTGGTAGTATGTGAATTGCTCTAGGTGATATGGACATTTTAACAATATTCATTCTCTCAATCCATGAAGATGAAATATCTTTCCATTTGTATCATCTTTAATTTCTTTCATCAATGTTTTTATAGTTTTCAGAGCACAGGTCTTTCACCTCCCTGGTGAAGTTTATTCCTAGGTATCTGATTCTTTTTGGTACAATTGTAAACAGGATTTTTTCTTAATTTCTCTTTCTGCCACTTCATTAGTAGTGTATAGAAATGCAATTGATTTTTGTACATTGATTTTGTATTGATGGCTTTACTGAACTCGTTTATTAGTTCTAGTGTCTTTTGGAGGAGTCTTTAGGGTTTTCTGTATATAGTATCTGCAAATAGTGAAAATTTTACTTCTTTCTTACCAATTTGGATGTCTTTTATTTCTTTTTTATTGTCTGACTGCTGTGGCTAGGATTTCTAGTTCTATGTTGTAAAAAAGTGGGGAGAGGGGACATTCTTGTCTTGTTCTTGAGCTTAGAGGAAAAGCTTAGTTTTCACCATTGAATATGACATTAGCTTTGTGTTTTCCACACATGGCCTTTATTATGTTGAGGTATGTTTCCTCTAAACCTAATTTGTTGAGAGTTTTTATGATCAATTTATGTTGTGCTTTGTCGAATGCTTTTTTGGGTCTATTGAAGTAATTGTGTGGTTTTTATCCTTTCTCTTGTGAATGTGACATATCATATTGATTGATTTCCAAGTTTTCATCCCTTGAATAAATCCCATGGTGAATGCTATTTTTAATGTATTGTTACATTTGGTTTACTAATAGGTGCTTGAGGATTTTTGCATTTATGTCCATCAGAGATATTGGCTTGTAGTTCTATTTTTTTTTTGTTGCTATTGTGTCTTTTTCTGGTTTTGGTATCAGGTATGTTGGCCTCATATTATGAATTTCCTTCCTCTTCTATTTTTTGGAATAATTTGAGAAAAATTGTTATTAACACTTCCTTAAATGTTTGGTATGTTTGACTTGTGAAGTTGTCTGGTCCTGGACTTTAGTTTGTTTATGTTATTACTGATTCAATTTCATTGTTAGTACTTAGTCTGTTCAAATTTTCTATTTCTTTCTCATTTTTGAAAGATTGTATGTATTTATCCATCTTTTTTTTTCTAGGTTGCCCAATTTACCTGGATATACTTTTTCATAATATTCTCTTATAATCCTTGGTATTTTTTTCTGTCCTCTATTTCATTTATGTCTGCTATAATCTTTATTATTTCCTCCCTTCTACTGGCTTTGGGCTTTGTTTGTTCTTCTTTTTTCTAGCGCCTTTAGGTATAAGGTTAGGTTGTTTATTTGAGATTTTTCTTGCTTCTTGAGGTAAACCTGTATTACTATAAATTTCTCTCTTAGGACCACTTTTGCTGCATCCCAAAGATTTTGGACCATTTTGTTTTCATTTTCTTTTCCTCTCTGTATTCTTTGATTTCTTGGTTGGCTCATTTATTGTTTAGTAGGATGTTTTTTAACCTCCATATATTTATGCTCTTTCCAGATTTTTCTTCTTGTGGTTGATTTCTAGTTTTATAGCATTGTTGCCAGAAAAGATGCATGGCATGACTTTGATTTTTTTGAATCGGTTGAGACTTGTTTTGTGGCCTAATTATTTGATCTATTCTAGACAATGCCCCATGTGCACTTGAAAAGAATGTGTATACTGTTGTTTTAGGACAGAATGTTCTAATATATGTATTAGATCAATCTGTTCCAGTGTGTCATTCAAAGCCAGTGTTTCCTTGTTGATTTCCTGTTTGAATGATCTGTCCACTTATGTAAGTGGGATGTTAAAGTCCCTGACTATAACTGTATTACTGCTGCTTACTTCCTTTATGTTTGTTATTAACTGTTTTATGTATTTTAATTATTATGTATTTATATATTTGAATACTCCCATGTTGGATGCATAAATATTTGCTGCATCTTCTTGTTGGATTGTTATATTTATGATTATATAGTGTCCTTTTTTGTCTGTTTGTTTTAATCTATTCTGTCTAATATAAATATTGTTACCTTGTCTTTCTTAATGACCTTCATTTGCATGATAAATGTTTCTCCATCCCTTCGTTTTCAATCTGCATGTGTCTTTAGGCCTGAAATGAGTCTCTTGTAGGAAACATGTATATGGATCTTCTTCTTTGTCTTCTTCTTCTTCTTCTTCTTTCTTCTTCCTCTCTTTCTTCTTTTTTATCCATTCCATCACTCTATGTCTTTTGATTAGTGCATGTAGACCATTTACATTCAAAGTCGTTCTTGATGTCTGTATTTATTGCCATTATGTTACTTGTTTCATGGTCATTTTTATAGTTTTCTTTTTCATCCCTTCCCTTTTCTCTCACAATTAGTTGGCTTTCCTAGTGATATACTTGGATTCCTTCTCTTTGTTCTTTGCATATCTATTACTGGTTTTTGATTTGTGGTTATCATTAGGTTTGTGTATAACATCCTCTGCATATAGCAGTCTATATTAAGGTGATGGTCACTTAAGTTTGAACTCAGTCTTTATTCCTACCCCTCACCCAGTATGGTGTCATACTTTACATCCTTTTATTTTGTCAGCCCTTTGGTTTTTACAGATATATTTATTTTTACTGCTTTGTGCTACCTACTTTTCTTACTCTTACTTATGGTCTTTCTTTTCTACTCAGAGTCCCCTTAAATATTTTGTAGGGCTAGTTTATTTATTTATTTTTAATTTATTTTTTAATAGATGAAATTTACTGTCAAATTGGTTTCCATACAACACCCAGTGCTCATCCCAAAAGGTGCCCTCCTCAATACCCATCACCCACCCTGCCCTCCCTCCCACCCCCCATCAACCCTCAGTTTGTTCTCAGTTTTTAACAGTCTCTTATGCTTTGGCTCTCTCCCACTCTAACCTCTTTTTTTTTTTTTTCCTTCCCTTTGTAGGGCTAGTTTAGTGGTCATTAATTCTTTTCACTTTTGTTTGTCTTGGAAACTCTTATCTTTCCTTCTATTCTGAATGACAGCCTTGCTGGATAGAGTATTGTTGGCCGGTATTTTTGTTTATTTTTTTCTGTTTTAGCACTTTGGGTACAGCATGCTCATCCTTTCTGGCCTGCAATGTTTTTGCTGAAAAATCAGCTGATAGCCTTTGGGTTTTTCCTTGTACGTAACTGTTTTCTTTTACATAACTGCTTTTAAGATTATTTCTTATCACTCGTTTTTGCCATTTTAATTATTATGTAGCTTGGTATGGACCTCCTTGTGTAGATTTTCTTGGTGGGTCTCTGTGCCTCCTGGATCTGGGTGTCTGTTTCCTTGTTTAGATTAGAGGAGTTTTTCGCTATCATTTTTTTTCAAATAAAATTTCAGCTCCCTTTTCTCTCTCTTTTCCTTCTGGGATTCCTATAAGGTAAATGTTATTATGCTTCATGATGTCACTGAGTTCCCTTAACTTATTCTCATTTTTAATTATTCTTTTTTTCTTTTTCTTGTTTATCTTGGTTTTTTCCTATTACTGTGTTTTACAGCTCACTCGTCTGTTCTTCTGCTTTCTGTAGTCTACTATTGATTTCCTCTAGTGTATTTTTTAAATGTTTATTTACTTATTTATTTATTTATTATTTTTTAATGTTTTTATTTATTTTTGAAGGAGAGAGAGAGACAGAGCATGAGCGGGGAGGCGCAGAGAGAGAGGGAGACACAGAATCTGAAGCAGGCTCCAAGCTCTGAGCTGTCAGCACAGAGCCCGATGCGGGCTCAAATTATGAACTGTGAGATCATGACCCGAGCCGAAGTCGGATGCTGAACCAACTGAGCCACCCAGGCGCCCCAAAATGTTTGTTTATTTTTGAGAGAGACAGAGACAAAGCATGAGCGGGGAAGGGACAGAGAAAGAGGGAGACACAGAATCTGAAACAGGCTCCAGGCTGAGCTGTCAGCACAGAGCCTGACGTGAAGCTTGAACTCACGAACCATGAGATCATGACCTGAGCCAAAGTCAGATGCCCAACCAACTGAGCCACCCAGGCACTCCTCCTCTAGTGTATTTTTAATTTCACTTCTTGAGCTATTCACCTCTGATTGGTTCTCTTTTACATTTCTGTTTCTTTGTTAAATATCTCACTGAGATCCTCCAAACTTTTTCCAAGTCCAGTAAGTAACTTTATGACCATTACTTTGAATTCTCTATCAGAAATAGTGCTTATCTCTGTTTCATTTAGCTCTCTTGCTGTGGTTTTTGTTCTGTTAATTTATTTGGGACATATTTCTTTGTCTTCTCATTTTGTGCAACTCTCTGTGTTTGTTTGTATGTATTAGGAAAGTCAGCTATGTCTCCTTATCTTGAAAGTAGTGGCCTTATGAAAAACTCCTGTGGTTCCCTGTAGCGCAATGTCCCCTGTTCATCAGAACCAGGCACTTTAGGGTGTCTCTCATGTGTGTTGTGTGTCCTATTGTTGTGGTTGAGCCACATTTGCCTTCAGTTCTGTGGGGTGCAGTGGTCCTCTTTCCTGTTGTGGGCAATGTTTGGTCCTTGTGTTGTTAAGAAGCCAGTGAGAGTCACCTTGGACTTGTAGTTGAGTCAGAAAGGATGCTTGCCCTCAGCTTGTTTGCCAGGACTGTGGAGCACTTTCCCTGTGTTTTCCTCTGAGGATTTTGTTGGTGGGTGGGGCCTGTGGTCAGACCAGATGTCTGTTCACAGTATGTTTTTGATGGTTGCAGTGGCCCTGAACTATAGGCTCTCTCCTTGGGCTTCCCTCTGTGATGTTTTTGTTAGTGGGTGGGGCTAGCAGTCACATCAGATGTCTGCCCTCAGCCCACTTCTGGGACTACAAGCACACTGGTGTATGTCATTATTTTCCTGTCTCCCCAAGACAAGAGTCAGTTTGGAGTAGTTCTGGTCACTGTTTGGGGCTACTTGCAGGATGAGATATGGCCAAAGCCGCTTTGAAGGGACTCTGAATGAGTGGGTGGGTTGGGTGGGGCAAGTCCACAGGAGAATGCAGAGGCATGGTGTTCAGTGTTAACAAGCTATCTTGAAAGTGTTTAAGCTGTTTTCCACAAGTATCCAGGTATCTAAGCTGAGGAGAGAAATGGTACCCTCCAGTTTTTTGTTCTTGGAGAAGTCTCATAAAGATCCCTGCCCCTTCATCACATGTTCTGAGATTAGTAAATAAATCTCCTTCCTGTATACCCTAGGCACTTTTCAAATTGCTGCTTCTATGCTCTATCTTAGAGAGGTAGGTTTTTATGCTGTCTCTTTAAGGGTGGGGACTAAGTTTCTTATTGCCTTCTGGCTCTCCCAGATCTAGCTTCTGATTTCTAAAGTTCCTAGTATTAAGTCCCACTGATTGTAAAAACTCATGAAGGTAAGCCCTTCTGGCTTTCAAACCCAAATGTTATGGAGATTCCTCTTCCTGTTGCCTTTCCTTTATTTCTGGGGTGCTTGATGTGGGTTCTATTCATCTCCCTCCTCCATGTTTGTGGTGTCCCTCCCATTTATGGTTAGTCTCTTCAGTTAGTTTGCTTCCTGACCAGAACTCTGGCCTTCCTACTATTTTCAGTGTGACCGCTTCTCTATGATTAACTGTGGAGAGTCTGTTCTGCCAGTCTTTGGTTCATTGTCTGGGTTAGTTGCACTGATGTGGTTTTTATCTAGGTGTATCCATGGGATGAAGTGAGGATCCTCCTACCCTGCCATCTCCCCATGTTCCCTACATATTTATTTTTTTTAAATATAGGCTAGCCCAAAAGTATCTAAAAAGGCTAATACAATATGACAAAATTTATTTTAAGAATACAATGTTGGTTTATATGAAAACATTCAGTGTAAGTTCACCATATTAAAAAACTAAAAAAGAAAAAAATGTATACGATCATCTCAAAAGAAAAAAAAAACATGAAGACTAAATTCAACATCCATCTTTGATAAAAACTATCAGAAAACTAGGCATGGAAAGAAACGTCTTCAACCGGATAAGACGCATCCATGAAAAGCCTACAGCAAACAATGCTGAAAGACTGGATGCTTTGTAAGAAAGAAAACAAGGCAAGGATCTCATTCTTACCACTTTTATTCAACATTATACCAGAGGTTCTACCTAATGAAATACAGCAAGGAAAAGAATGACAACACCTCTGGATTGGAAAGGAAGAAGTAAAGCTTTGTAAATGACATAAACATATATATATGGAAAATATGATAAAATCTATTAGTATTACATATTACAACTAAAGACAGTTTCGCAAGGTTTCAGGATACAAGACCAATATACAAAAATCAGTTGTATTTATACTATCAAAGGGAATTAGGAAAACTTAACAATAAAACCATTTATAATAATATAAAAATATTTGCACTGTGTGTTATATACAAGTGATGAATCACTAAATTCTACCCCTAAAACTAATACTACACTACATGTTAACTAATTTGAATTTAAATAAAAACTTAAAGAAAAAATAATGTAAAATATGAAATTTAAATCTGACAAGTTAGCAAGGTCTATACATAGAAAACTATATAACATTGTCAAGAGGAATTAAATAAAACGTAAATAGATTGAGATATTAATTGGTTAGAAGATTTAATAATGTTAAAATGTTTGTTCGTCCCAGACCAACCTATAGAGTTAATGCAGTTTGATCCAAAATCCCAGTCAGCATTTTTGCAGAAGTTGAAAAGACTTCCTAAAATCTATATGGATCAAAAATGTAAATTATAAATATAAAATAATGTACTTTGTGTGTCAAATTGTATACCTTAAATATGAAAATTTTATTTTATGCCAATTATACCTCAATAAAACTATTAAAAATATAATAAATATGATAAAGCAGAAAAATAAAAGTAACAAAATGAAGAATGCCATTAATAAGCTACATCATATGTCATAAAAGGGCATTATATAACTTTCTCCAAGCCTGAGGTATATATATGGCTTCTGCTCCAGCACAAAATGATGTGTTCTAGATCACAAGTACAGAATTAGGTAAATAATATTCCTAATGTTCATTTAGGGTTCATAATATTTATTTTGTAAGGTGCGAAAGTACAAGGTGTAGCTTGCAAAATGCACAATTTATACTAGGGCGTATCTTTTCATTGCTACAGTCAATTTAGAATCATATACATTTAAAAGAAATCAAAGCCATCCCGTCCCAGCACAGCACAAACATCAGCAAGAAAACGATGTGGATTCATACTGCCTGATAACCTCCTTACCATTTGAACGTTCAATCTGAGGCAGAATTTTCATCTGAAAGTAAAGTAATATATTCTAGGACTTTTTATGTATAGTATTTCGTTTTCATCATAATTTTCAATATGGTTTGACAGATCATTTTATAGACTGTTTAGCTTAAAGTTACCAGCCTTTTGAAATTTCTCTAAGAGGCATTGGTCATGGTTTCTAGGCCCGAAGTTGCCCTGTCTCATGTGTTTTCTCCCTGAATGTTTTCTAACTTGCCTCTGACATGATTACCGTCAGGCTGGCCTGATAACCTAGCTGACTCAATTTTTGCTCACTGCTGCATCGCTAGCACTGCAGCAGGAAATAGTTTCTACCGTAGATCACTAAGATACAGGTTTCAGTTTAATAAGGATTTGAAGTAGAGGTATCCTGAAATATACTTCCATGCTGACATCAAATTCAAGCCTATCATCTTGGTTTGGTTCCCACTGTGTGGTTCAAAGTGGTTTAGAAGAGTAGCTGGTGTTTTCAAATGGGTTTCTGTATATACTCTATACACAAAATATATCTGTGTATTGTGTATAGGGTACATTATGTGTGTGATTGTGTATGTATACATATGTGTGTACAACACATACACATGAAGCATGAGAATATATCCTTCTGCTATTTAAAGCCAATCCAGTTAATTTTTATGTGATTTTAAAACAAATGGAATTCTCAAAATGATCCAACAGAATAATAATGCTTTTATTATGTCCTTATATCTTGATATTCTACAGATATCAGTACATCGCTTGAAGTGTAAATCTTGATGAATTTCCTAGGTGTGTTTCTTTATCTCCTGTGCATTTTTTTTTCTTTTTAAGCTAATGCAATCATGAATTTAATGCAGTGGTTCTATCTCTAAGTTTCTGCTTCATATTTTATTTCTCTGCAATACAGGCTTTAGGGCCTGATATCAGTACACATCTGTTTGTTAATTCAGGGTTTCATTTTGTCATAAGATTTTGCATCTTAGGTGAACTACTTTTGCTGTTTCTGGACAATTTCTTCCATTACTTCAGTACAGTTTAATTTTCTGAGAATGATACATTTGTGATACAGATGAGAATTATGAATCTTAAGAATCTTCCCATTCCACCACCATATGAAATGTCTACCACCATATGAAATGCTACTTAACATTTTTAATAACTGGTGCCACAGGCATTTCATACCTCATTTTTGCTGCCCCCTACAGGTATATTAGGTAGGTGATAGATTGAAGGAATAAGAACACACAGACATTATAAGATTGGATTATGTTCTTGGCTAAATTTGCCAAGAATAAAGTCTCATTCAGAAGTGGGATGGCCATGTTAATAGGAGCACCATTTCTTAGCATAACTTCCTGTAGCACTTAGAGAGAAAAATATTACATTAGATGAAAAGCTCAATTCTTGCTAGGTTCCTTCTCTTTTAGTATGGGTCTTACATCTGGAAGATTTTACATTAAGAACTATATGAGCATCTTTTTTTTAAATATGACTCTTATTGTCAAATTGGTTTCCATACAACATCCAGTGCTCATCCCAACAGGTGTCCTCCTCAATGCCCATCACCCACTTCCCCCTCCCTCCCGGCCCCATCAACCCTCAGTTTATTCTCAGTTTTTAAGAGTCTCTTATTGTGTGGCTCCCTCCCTCTCTAACCTTGTTTTTTTTTTTTTTCCCTTTCCCTCCCCCATGGTCTTCTGTTAAGTTTCTCAGGATCCACATAAGAGTGAAAACATATGGTATATGTCTTTCTCTGTGTGACTTATTTCACTTAGCATAACGCTCTCCAGTTCCATCCACATTGCTACAAAAGGCCATATTTCATTCTTTCTCATTGCCAAGTAGTATTCCATTGTGTACATAAACCACAATTTCTTTATCCATTCATCAGTTGATGGACATTTAGGCTCTTTCCATAATTTGGCTATTGTTGAAAGTGCTGCTATAAACATTGGGGTACAAGTGCCCCTATGCATCAGCGCTCCTGTATCCCTTGGATAAATTCCTAGCAGTGCTGTTGCTGGGTCATAGGGTAGGTCTATTTTTAATTTTTTGAGGAACCTCCACACTGTTTTCCAGAGTGGCTGCACAATTTTGCATTCCCACCAACAGTGCAAGAGAGTTCCCATTTCTTCACATCCTCTCCAGCATCTGTAGTCTCCTGATTTGTTCATTTTAGTCACTCTGACTGGCGTGAGGTGTATTTCCCTGATGTGGGTGTATTGATTTGTATTTCCCTGATGAGGAGTGACATTGAGCATCTTTTCATGTGCCTGTTGGCCATCTGGATGTCTTCTTTACAGAAGTGTCTATTCATGTTTTCTGCCCATTTCTTCACTGGATTATTTGTTTTTTGGGTGTGGAAATTGGTGAGTTCTTTATAGATTTTGGATACTAGCCCTTTGTCTGATACGTCATTTGCAAATATCACTTCCCATTCCGTAGGTTGTCTTTAGTTTTGTTGATTGTTTCCTTTGTGCAGAAGTTTTTATCTTTATGAGGTCCCAATAGTTCATTTTTGCTTTTAATTCCCTTGCCTTTGGAAATGTGTTAAGTAAGAAATTGCTGTGGCTGAGGTCGGAGAGCTTTTTTTCCTGTTTTTTTCTCTAGGGTTTTGATGGTTTCCTGTCTCACATTCAGGTTCCTTATCCATTTTGAGTTTATTTTTGTGAATGGTGTAAGAAACTGGTCTAGTTTCATTCTTCTGCATGTTGCTGTCCAGTTCTCCCAGCACCATTTTTTAAAGAGACTGTCTTTTTTCCATTGGATGTTCTTTCCTGCTTTGTCAAAGATTAGTTGGCCATACTTTTGTGGGTCCAATTCCGGAGTCTCTATTCTATTCCATTGATCTATGTGTCTGTTTTTGTGCCAAAACCATGCTGTTTTGATGATCACAGCTTTGCATCAGAGGCTAAAGTCTGGGATTGTGATGCATCCCGCTTTGGTCTTCTTCTTCAATATTACTTTGGCTATTCGGGGTCTTTTGTGGTTCCATACAAATTTTAGGATTGCTTGTTCTAGCTTTGAGAAGAATGCTGGTGCAATTTTGATTGGGATTTCATTGAATGTGTAGATTGCTTTGGGTAGTATTGACATTTCAACAATATTTATTCTTCCAATCCATGATCACGGAATGTTTTTCCATTTCTTTGTATCTTCTTCAATTTCCTTCATAAGCTTTCTATAGTTTTCAGCATCCAGATCTTTTACATCTTTGGTTAGGTTTATTCCTAGGTATTTTATGATTCTTGGTGCAGTTGTGAATGGGATCAGTTTCTTTACTTGTCTTTCCGTTGCTTCATTATTATTGTATAAGAATGCAACTGATTTCTGTCCATTAATTTTGTATCCTGCAACTTTGCCAAAATCATGTATCAGTTCTAGCAGATTTCTGGTGGAGTCTATTGGGTTTTCCATGTATAATATCATATGAATACCTTTAAGAGAATGTCTACATATACTGAGTTCTGGTTATTAAAAGAAAACTACTACTAAAACTTCATTCTGGTGTGGGAAAAAAAAAGAGGTGGAATCTATATATCTCCTTTTTCAAAATCAGAAGCCCATTTCCTTGAATAGCAGTCAAAATAGTCACCTGAAACTCCACAATCTGTTATATTATAAAAGAGTAAATGGTTTATAAACACAAAAACATTATTTTAAATGAATTATAAGCCTGAGGCAATTTAGCAATGTTTATGATGTGATTGGAACCAAAGAACCATGATATGTTAGCAGAGTTTATATACTCAGCTCTCTTGTCCTGTTTTAATTTATTGCCCACAATATTCTTTCACAAATCCTTGAAAACTACTTTGAAGAGGTAGTCTCAGGACAATGTCTTTTCATTTACTGGGAATACAACTTTTAAAAAGCTTAATACATTTTAATTAATACCCATAATAAAATTCATAGAGAAGTTCATTGGGCATTTTTAAAGCTTGTGATTTTTTGACAGTATTGCAAATCCAAACTATTAGCAACATAGGATGCTTCTTACTTACTGCCATTTTGCTTAAACTACTGCTTTAAAGTAATTTTCCAGGGCTTGATAAACAAATATGTATATGCACATACATACTCATCATATTCTGTGTATGGATGTTTGTGTATATAATTTTTTCTGAAGATTAATTTATTTGGGGTGTGTGTGTATGTGTACTTGTGTATTGCATGTAATGAATTTTCCTAGCATTTGTTTTTCCAATACAATTTTTCCAATACCCCAATGCAATTTCCCCAGATTTCCATCTGACTAATGAAGATAAGTTTTGTTTTCTGATGTCAAAATTTCTGTGTGTGTGTGTGTGTGTGTGTGCATGTGTGTGAAAAGATGACCTTTCTTCTGATAGGAAGATTTTTGTTTTCACTTGTAAATGCAGTGAATGAAATCTTAGTTTCCTTAGGTATACTTTGTGGATGGACAACTTTTTAAAAATAATTTTGCCTAGGTATCTGGAAGATTGAACATTAAAAAAAAATCACTGAGAATTTTATAGTTGAGTTGACCTAAACAGAGAAAAATCTGACCCACAAAGAACACTGCAGATGACTAAGAGACTGTTTTTTTTTTTCATTCCAACCAGAATTAGTAATATTTTTTCTTATCACTATTTCTTCTGCCCAAAGGAATATGCCTAAAATTTCACTTGGTGATAGGATCATAGCAGGGAGTAACCTAACAATTGGGAAAATAAGTTAGTTAGCCTTAGAGGCGTTCTCATATTTATTATATCATTATGTACCAAGAGGTTTTTATGACATATTATTTAAATACATATTGCCAGCCTGGAGGCTTGAACAATGGATAGTCTATAATGAGATATTATATTTTAGTTTTTCCATCTCCTTCTGACATGAGTATATGCCTATCAGAAAGGCTGGAAAGTGATATAGTGGATAACATTTCTTTATTATAAAATGGAAGAAGTCAGTTCTTGAAATACTAATGGTATCTAAAAAAAGTTTAGAAAACTCACCAAGTATTGCTTTTTACACTTAAAAATTGAAGTTAAATTCATATAATTATTATTGTCTTTTATGCTAAAAGGATGATTTGCATTTTGATAAAGTTGTTTGCCTTTGTTGTACCTGACATTTCAAAAATGTCACACAGTTGTTAATTATCTTTATAGACATAGTTCAGAAGTGGCCATGTTTAATATGTGACAGTGGCATCATCTTCTTAATGACCTGGAGTTCTGGCAAGGATACTGCTCTATTTTAGAATAAGAATGCTTGAAAACTATTTAGAAAAAGATATTCTTAATTGCCCCATTTTTCTTTCACCCTGTTGTTGTGTGGGCCAAACTATTATTAGTTTGGAACTACTCAAAATGTCCTCAGGACTTGCGTTGCATTGGTTCTCTAAAGAACTGGAAACCTGTCCTATTTCATGTTTGAATTAGTTTGAATTTCCTGTTTGAATTAGTCATGAATTTTAAAGTAGGAATCTAGGTTTTAAGATCAGATGGAACAATAATAATATTAAAGAAAAAAAATCCATCTTTTCCTTCTTGTGTCTTTCTATCTCCATACATGTGTTACGGGATCACTTCTTTCCTTGAAACAAATTCTGGGAAAGACTTTTGTTACAGGTATACCGCCATGTAACAGCTGGGTCAAGTTGTACCTATTCCTACTTGTATCATAGAGGCTGTTTGAAGATAATAACAGATTCTGCACATTGTACTAGTTACGTGAACATTACACATAGTTTCTCATTTTATTTAACTTCATTTAAATATCTCATTTCCCCTGGGAAGTAGGAATTTCTGTTTCTGTTTTATAAGTGAGGGAGCTAGGGTCCAGTTTTCAGCAGAGATAAAACTAAGGCTCCATTTTGCCCAAGGAAACATACCTCCTAAGCAGCAAAACCCAGGTTTGCCTGATTCCAAAGAATCCCACCCTTGCTTATTTTTTTCTCCCAGCCATAGTGCCAGTGAGGCAGGAGTATTTCCCTTTTGAAGAAGAACAGATGATGTGTCCAGCTTTACATAACAATCTATTAAATTTGCTCTTGTGGAAAGGAAAAGAAATCCCTTGAAATATTTCTGGCATTTTTTCAATGGCATTGAGATATCCAAACATTTTAAGATAACATATTAGTCAGTTACTTTAGGTGGCATAGACCTTTCCGCAGTTATATATTTTGTAGTTAGTAAATAGTCAAATGTACTTCATTGCCTCAGTTAAAAATAAAACCACTTTTTGTTTATCATTATTATTTATGTATTTATTTGAGAGAGAGAGAGTGTGAGCAGGAGAGCGGCTGAGGGAAAGAGAGAGAATCCTAAGCCGGCTCCATGCTCAGCGCTGAGCCCAACACAGGGCTCAATCCACAAACCTGGAGTCATGACCTGAGCCAAAATCAAGAGTCAGACGCTCAACTGACTGAGCCACCCTAACACCCCAAATAAAATCACTTTAGTGAAGAATTCTCACACTGAAAAAAATCTGTGTACATTAATAGTGAATTAATTCTGAAAGGAATTTCAGATAATTTCCAAGGAGCCCCAGAAGAAAATACCAAATTTAAAAGTAACATTTTCTATTTGTTGTCAATCAGAGTAAGAAGCTATTCCTTCCCTATTGTCCTCAAAAACCATTGTGCTTTGTCTCTTTGTGATCCCTTGAAATTCAAAGGTATAAATTTGGGGATGCTATTGTTTTATAGCTGAAGCAAGCTATGGCCTGCTAAGCTCTTCACCTGTTTTGGTCTGTCTTACAGCCTAAGAGTAGCTTTTATATCTTTTTAAATGGTTGAAAAAATATGAAAAAGAATACTATTTTGTGACACATAAAAATTATATGAAATTCAGAATTCAAAAGTATCATAAATAAAGTTTATTAGAATGTAGCCTGTACCCAAGTCCTTCCCACAACCTATTTCTGGAGTCACCACCAATGAACTCTCAGTCACATTTAACATGTGACTGAGAACATGTACCTACATATGCATATCCACAGATATACATGCATGTTCACATGCACACCTCATAGTCTTTATTTTGGAAAGATGGTTTACAAAGCTTTAAGGCACTTTTGTCTAATTTGCCTTGTACACATTTCCCTAGGCCTAATACTCATCAGCCTTGCCCTATTATTCTCTGAAGCTTCATTGCTATTCTCTTGTGGGGTTTTTTTTGTTTTTTGTTTTTTTTTTTTTGTTTTTTTAATTTCTGAAAGGTTTAAAACAATGCTAAGGAAATGCAGGCCTATAGGATTTTGCCTTCTGTGTCCTTTCTTTTGTGCTTGTGGGACTAGGTCACAAGTGTTAGAAATCCTATGAAACTTCACCTGTGTCAGGATACTTACCTTCTCATTTTTTCCCCTCTCCCATGTAGTCTTGTTGCATTCTCTTTTATTGGTCTTCTTATTAATTTTTGGTAATAGCAGCTACTGTCTTATTAGTTTATTCCACTTGTTATTTATGCTCTAGAAAATTATTGAACTCCTCATTAAGAAGTAAGGTGACATTCAGTATCATCATTATGTCAAAGAGTTTTGGGATGTTTACATAGTCAATTTCTTGAAACTGTTCCAAGGTCACCCAGGCCCCTGGAAAACTGACCACAATATTTTGATATGCTCTAATTTATATCACATCTTTAAATTTTCTTTTCTTTATATTAATAGTAGTAGTAATAGGAAGTAAACATACTTGGAGTGGAACCATACAAGGCAATTTTTCATGGATTAATCCTTTCTTTTGAATCCCTAGATTTGGAGAGAGCTTTATGTGACAGTTTACCTAGGCCAAAAAAGTCCTTTAAAATAATATATTTTTCCATTATTAACAATTGATTTACTGCTATGTGCCAGGAAGTCTTCTAGTTATCAGGTTTATTACAGAAAATGGGCCTTTAGCCCTTGGTCTTTTTATTTTTAAGTTTATTTATTTACTTTTGAGAGAGAGGCTGCATGCCCATGTTTGGGGGAGGGTCAGAGACAGAGGGAGAGAGAAAGAATCCCAAGGAGGCTCCACGCTCAGCACAGAGCCCAACACAGGGCTCAGTCTCATGATAGTGAGATCACAACCTGAGCCAAAATCAAGAGTCAGTTTCTTAACCGACTGAGCCACCCAGGCTCCCCTAGCCCTTGGTGTCATAAGTTTTCTATTTTAGAAAATGTAGATAGTACAGCTAAAAGATAAATCAACAGGCAAGCTTTCTGGTCAGATGAGGGAAATAAGCAGGCTAGGTGATGCAAAGTAACTGGTGAGTATGCTACTGTAGGTGGTGTCAGAAAAGTCCCCTCTGAGAAGGTAACATTTGCTTTGAGACCTGAGTAAAGAAAACTAGTGATGGGAATATTGAGGGAAGTGGGAAGACAGCATTCCAAGGAGTGGGAACAACCCCATGCAAAAATCTCATAAATGAAAACAATCGTGATGGATATGAGGTAAGAAAGAAGGCTGGTTGGCTGAAATATAGTAAAGGCAATGGGTGATGATGATGAAGGGGAAACATTTGGGTTTGATTCTAAAACCCATTGGAAGCTGGTGGTTGTTATTGATTAAAAAAGTGACATGATTTGATGGTACTCATGGACATTCTGTTTTTTCTTCACACCAATGTCTAAGAGACACCCCTTGTGCTGTCCTGCCATGAAGTCCTATTCCCCTGTGGGCCTCTATACCAGGGATGGGGACAAAAAGCAGTTGTAGGAATCTCCTATGAGATCCTACATATACATATACATACATATATACGTATATATGTATATACGTATATATGTATGTATATGTATGTATATATAAAACTTTTATTCTATCACCTATTTGTTTCTTTTTATCATTTTTTACCCCCAGAATAGTTTCTTAATTCATATTTGATAAAAATTTCTCTCCCTTCTCCCTTCCAAGTTCAACAAATCTAAACATTTAAACACATTTAAGGAGCTTATTCTACAAACTCTATGGTATTATAAGCCTCAGTTTCATTTACTTTAACTTCCACTAATTATGAAATATGTGAATCTCCAAAAAATAAAATATAGCCCATCCTCTTTCATTACAATATAAGTTTCTAGAAGATAACAACTTTCTTCCCTATGTTCTGAATTGTGAAATCTAGCTTATTCAATGTTATACGTATTTCTGATTAAAGACTGTCAATAGTGATTCAGGTTTTTGGGGTGGAAAAGGAGAGAGAAGAAAGTGTTTGTAATAACAGTTCATGTTCCCCTTGCCTCTTCATTTTGTCACCTGTTAGTAATTCATTTAACAATCATTTTACTATATTCTTATTTATTTGAGGGACTTATTTAATAATGAAGGAAATACATTAATAAACAAAGGTCTCTGAATTTATGGAGCTCACATTCTAACAGAATGAGGGGAAAGAGAATTTAAAGATTTCTTAAAATGCTATTATTATATTAGGATAGGTATTTCCCCATTGAAACTCACCAGGAGAAACAGAAAAAGTCAAGAAGATAAAGTGAGAAACATACATGTCTTGAGTGTTTCAACTTTGAAATATATCATTTTTTACTTCTTCCATGCATCTTTTATGTGTTTATGTTTTTCCTTTCTTTTATCCTGTATTATTTTGTAGATAAGACAGTGCCGGTAGTTCTTTCTTCTTACTTGATACACATTCTCTTAGTATGTACAGATTTCTTTTAATTATATCTTTGCTACATTGTATCAAATAGTACATATTTATGAGTACCCATTAAATATATGGTATATCATATATTTTGAAGATACTGAGTTCTTTGAGCTTAAAATATTTTACTGATCTGAATATAGGATATAAATGCTCTATAATGAACAAATTTTTTAAATATTTTTGATTCAATTGGTACTAATTATGGCAGAAAAATAAACCAACTTATATAAACAGGATTTATGGGTTTGCCCTCCATAAATTGTTAGTCTTCTTGAAGGCATTGTTTCAAAGACTTCAACAGTATATTCATTATTTGGTTTATTTCCATCTTTCAGCTCTTTTTTATGCTATACTGGTTTAATCCTATCCTCAAAATGTACATCATGATATCCTGATGCTCCAAGCAGCTCCCAGTCAGCTCATCTCTGGTTCCAGGAAAAGACATACCATTCACACTTCTTAAGTCACTGTATCACGTTTTCCTGACTACAGTCATTGTTTCATAGAAGGGCCTGTTATCTAATTAGATAAAATTAGAAAGAAGCTAACTTTCACTAGGACAGTAGACAAAGAAAGAAAGGCTTATTTATTTTTGCTGGAATTTGAAAGTGAGAATTGTTCTTAGAGCAACAGGAAATCGCCATGTATAGTTTGAGGATTAAACCAACATGACATAGAACAGAGTTGAGAGATGGAAAGAAACCAGGTAGTGAGGATGCCCTTTGTGTCCCTGGGACAAGATCTAAATAGTGACCAAGACTTTATGGAAGATAGGCCAATGAATCCCCTTATTTTTATTTTTTTTTAATGTTTATTTATTTTTCAGAGAGAGAGAGACAGCCAGAGAGCAAGTGGGGAAGGGGCAGAGAGAGAGGGAGACACAGAATCAGAAGCAAGCTCCAGCCTCCCAGCTGTCAGCACAGAGCAGGAAGAGGGGCTCAAATCCACTAACCGTGAGATTATGACCTGAGACGAAGTCAGAGGCTTAACCTACTGAGCCACCCAAGTGCCTGCAATGAATCCTCTTATTGATTTCAGCTAATTTGAGTTAGTTTTTCTGTCATAACATAAATTGCTCTCACTGAAATAAAAATACAAACATTAGAAAGTGCTAGATCTGGGGCGCCTGGGTGGCTCAGTCCCTTAAACGTCTGACTTCCGCTCAGGTCATGATCTCGCTGTTTGTCAGTTCAAGCCCCAAGTAGAGCTCTGTGCTGACAGCTCAGAGCCTGGAGCCTGCTTCGGATTCTGTGTCTTCTTCTCTCTTTGCCCCTCCCCTGCTCATGCTCTGTCTCTCTCTGTCTCAAAAATAAATAAAACATTAACAAAAAGTGCTAGATCCTATATGCAGATCAAAAGATTCTGAGCTCAAAGTTTCATAAAACCATAAAAATTTAGATCTAGGAGGGATATTGCAGGCCTCTCCACCCCATCCCCACTATTTTCAGTTAGGTAAATGAAGAATCAGTGAAGCTGAGTAAATTACTCAACATTTCAGAGTGCCATGGTGACCAGAAGGACCCATGTGTCATTGCTTCTAGTTCTCTGCTGCTTCCAGTAACTCTGTGTGAGTTTTCCAGTAACTCCACACTTTAATTTTGGTAAAAAGAGAAGCATGTGCATATATAAAATTGTTCTTGGTCAGTTTTGTTTTGTTCTTATTCACAGTGGCAAAAATATACAATTCTTGTAAGAATGCCTTATTGTAACTCTCCCTGATTTCCATCTGAATATTTCATTTTACTCATTTTCTTTTAGAAACTTTACATTTTTTATATGTAGCAATTGCACTAATTCAAACCAATAATTTGCAAAGCATGAATGATTAACTATGATAGAAAATCTATGAACTGCATCTAGGTTATTGCTTTTTTATTTTTTATAAATGTCAGCAAAAATTATGAAATAAACTTTTTAGAATTGTCACAACGTGTTTACTCTTACATACTTACTAATAAATGTCAGCTCAGGGTTTGTTTTTGTTTTTGTTTTAAATTTTGTGTTGGCAAATCAGATAAATTTCAGTTACATAAGCAAGTAAATGCTTTGTAATAATGTGCCCTGATTCTGGTATTGTTAATATAATGTCATTCTAAGTTTTAGGGAATAAAAATTCATTTTTTATTTTAGAATGGTTATTAGTCATGTAGGCTATTTTACATTTTGATGAACAGGAAGGAATCAATTTAGAAACTGGGCATCAGGAGACCTGGGATTTAGAACTGATTCATTGTATGGCCTTGGCTCTTAGCTACCTCATCTCCATTGACACATTTAGGAAAGAATTCTCCGTGCTACTAATCGGTTTTCAGCATGAATAGTATAACTAGCCTCCAGAGTTGTGCATATGTACTTTTAATTTTATTTTAGACTTCTAATAAATGTTTATAAATAACATCTCTAAGGGAGAACAACTTTCTAAATCTATGTTCTACAAATTTTTTTTCAGAAAAAAAAATTGATGATCTCACTGAGTTTCATAACCTCTTTCAAAAAATTTAGGGGAGGTAGTTCTTTTTTCTTTTCTTTTCTTTTTCTTTTTTTTTTTTTGGTATCCATTATAAGAAAGCAGCTAAATGGCAATTATTAGAAAAAGAAAAAAAAGAGGGTGTCAAAAAAGAAAGCAATAGCCTATTATAAAAATGAATCTTGTCTTTCTAACAAGTCCTTTATAATTAAAACGAAACTCAGATGGACAAGAAGCTTAAGCAGTAACAATAATATTAATAAAATATTTATTTACATTGCTTTCATGCTGAGAATGATGAACTCTATTTACCCCGTAATAAACTTTTTGTGTAGTTTCCATTTAGACACAGTTTCTCACACTTGGCATTACTGGTTTTAGGGCCAGATAAGTCTTCGTTGTGGAGGAATGGCCCCTGCATTCGTGGATATTTAGCAGCATCCTTGGCCTCCACCCACTGGAGGCTACAACACCGCCCTCCTCCTATCATAACAAGCCAAATAAGCCAAATATCCTTGGTAAAATTGGCCTTCTCCCCTGGTTGAGAACCGCTGGCTTAACGTACACAAACTGGAACAAAATCGTAGAGAGATTAATTTAAAACTTGCAGGTCAGAGGTGCCTGGCTGGCTCAGTTGATTAAACATCTGACTTTTGATTTTAGCTCAGGTCAGGATCTCACAGTTCATGAGTTTAAGTCCTGTGTCCAGCTCTGCACTGAGAGCCGGGAGCCTGCTTCGATTCTTTGTTTACCTGTCTCTCTGCCCTTCCCCCACTCTCTCTTTTGCAAAAAATAAATAAATAAACATTTATCAAGAAGAAAATTGCAGGTCAGATGACTAGTCATCAACACAGCTGTTTTTAGGAGTCATTTCTCACACTTCCACTCATTCAAATTAACTTTACCATAGAACAAAGTTCCATCTTTTTTTGTGTGTATCACATCAATATGTATGTTTTATTTCAAAACATTGATGCCTTCTCCTAAATACCCTACCTTTGCAATGTAGTAAGGGTTTTTGTCTGATTATCATTGTCTTTGGGGTATCCTAAATCCCCATGCCTACCCTACGTTTTCTATTTTCCTTCAAACTAGCCCCAAATATATGTCATTCAAGGTTTTGCCAAGTGCAAAAATGTAGCCGTTCTCTCAAACTTGAATGAGTTGCACTTGAAAGGGAAAATATGTTCTCATAGTGTGATGCTTATTAAATAGTATTAAAGCTTTGATTGAGCATTCCCATGGTGATGACTTCCATAACACATTACTGCATTAATGCAAGTATTTTCCCCTGTCAAACGTTAAATATGGAAAAGATCTGCAGTGTCATTTGGTTTACTTCGCTACCACTGAAGCATTGCTTCTCCGTAATGCATGCTGGCCTACTGTTCCCAGTCCAATTTAAACTCTAAGTAATGACTGTGTATTTCCACTTCCTTTGGGAAATTTTGCATTACAAAGTTTAATTTACTGTTTCCTAACCACTTGCAATAGTATCTGTAGTTAATGTTCTAGAATTTTGATGGTAGAACTTTCCACTGATCTACTTTTCACTCTTAGAGGTGAAAATTTTAATATCATCATCAGGTTTTTCGTTGATACCAGCTTTGTTTCCTAAAATTATAGAATGGGTGTAAAGATTTGCCATTTCTAGTTAACTATAGTCTTTTCCTCCACACAGTTGTTTGAATGGGTTTGAAAGCCTTGTACTTGATAGCACCTTACACTTCAAAAAGCGTGCTGACACTACCTTACTTGATTTTTACAAGATCACTCTGGAAGTTGTAGGCCTATATCAGAGCTTTATTTGACAGACGAATACATGGAGCCTCATAGAGCTGAATAACTTTCCTGAGTCACTAATACTTATAGAGCCCTTTAGGAATTGGAAATGATTGCTTCATCCTCATTACCTTATTTGCTCCACAATCCTGTGAAGAAGCAAGCAGGACAGCATTACTATGGCCTTCATTGTTCAGAAAAGAAAACTGAGGCACAGAAAAGTGACGTGGCAAGGCAAATGAGTGTTGGCCCCTGCTTTAGCTGGCCCCTGCTTTAGCTCTTTTGCCTCATATTTCAATGAATTCTTTTATTTTGCATTTCTCTCTCTTGAATAAATATTTACCTCTTTTAATAAGTTATTGAAACAGCTTCAGCATGCAGATGCTGGAGAATGAGGATCTCACTGGGATTCAGAGATAGTAAAATTCAGTGACTTAGTGAGAGAATCGCCAGATAAAATAATTTCCTCAACATGATTTGTTGTTTGCATAGCAAGTATATAATATTGGGTTCATTCTCCTACTCTACTTCTTTCTTTTTTTCCCACTCTTTCTTCCATCCATATTTTAATCTGTGGCCATCCGAAGGCTCACTTTTGAGGAGATAGCCAGCATATCTGTTTTGCATTGATTCTTAACATAATAGAATTAATTCATTTTCTTTTGATTCTTACACTTAATTCTTACACTTGCGCATTGTATAACCCCATATGAAGAGACCAATTGGTTTGAGAAGATCTAAAGCCATACAAATCTCAACAGAGCCAGGAGTCACTCTAAAGTTGTCCCTACACAGGAAGTGTGAGAGTACCTCTTAGATTGCCCATGTTTCATGGAGTCCCATGCCACTAATGGACAAATGCGTAATTCTGGAAGCATTTACATCAAAACTGAAGATTATAGTCTTTGAAACTTAGTAGTATCAAGCCTCTCCTCAGCCCACTTAGAAACTGCGATCATGCGAGAGGTACTAACACTTAGGACCCAGCATGTCTTGAAGCATGTTGCTGGCTGCGAAGGAAGGAAGGAAGGAAGAAAAAGATACCTTGTATACATGAAAAGGAAAAAATCAGTTTTAGGTTAAAATAAATCTTAGGGGAGCAGGAAAAGCAGAAGTCTCTTAAGAAACCCTTGAGGTTCCTCTTCCAACTTTGCGCAAACATTCAATCTTACTTAGAATGTTGAGCTCCCTAGCTAAATGAAACATGTAGTACATCATGTCTTTATTGCATCTTTTAGCAGCTAAAAATGGTAAAACTTCTCACACTACAAGATCCTGCAGTGATTGGTGCCTGTAGGACAGGGCATCAGTATAGCTTTGTTTTGTTCTGTTTTGTTATGACTATGATTTGCTAGATACATTTGGACCGTTAAGTTTTCAGGCCACCTATTCTAATACAGTTTTTGTAAGGATCAATAAAGGTATATTAGATTTTATTTTCAAGAATATATACATTTGGAATATAGTGACCAATTTCCAATTTGGATTCCCAGGTACATTCTGAGATTGTTGGAATTTAGAGCTGCTAAAATTAGGTCCTAGTGAGCTAACACAGGGTATTCTCTAAAGGTGTCTCCACCACATCAATAGTGAAATGAGCCGGGATTACATGCAGTCGCTCCTCAAAGCCTCATTTGGGGGTCACATTTTTCTCTTGTATAATAGACAAATGGGTCCTTTCTTCTAGAGAGCACTCCTATATTCTATTTCAAATATAACATCTGGCACATCCATTAATAAATATGCATCCAAGGGGCGCCTGGGTGGCGCAGTCGGTTAAGCATCCGACTTCAGCCAGGTCACGATCTCGCGGTCCGTGAGTTCGAGCCCCGCGTCAGGCTCTGGGCTGATGGCTCAGAGCCTGGAGCCTGTTTCCGATTCTGTGTCTCCCTCTCTCTCTGCCCCTCCCCCGTTCATGCTATGTCTCTCTCTGTCCCAAAAAATAAATAAAAAATGTTAAAAAAAATAAATAAATAAAAAAATAAATATGCATCCAAATGCTTTTCTGTGGCTATGGCGTAAACTGTTTCATCGATGAAATTCCGTAGTTTATGTAGACACTGAAGATTTCCTGTGTCATAGACACAACTTATGTTACATATGATCACCTGTCACCAAGAATATTAAATTTACGAAGATTAGGGATATGGATACAAATTCTTCAGTGCTTTCCTGCTTATCTCTTGAGCCTCCTCTCTCATCATTCCTTCTGCCCTATTATTTGCTTTGTAGCCATGCTAAATTTCTTGTATTTCCTTGTACACCAAGCTTTTTCTCACCTTAATTTATTTGTTCAGGCCACAAGTCCATTTTTCTGGAAGTTTCCTATTCTCACTCTCTTAACCTTGTCTGGAAAACCCCTAAGTTTAGACTTCCATGAGTCCTTCTTTCTGTGTATAATACATTGAATATATGTGTCCCAATCACTACATTTACCATTAGATTAAATTGTGTAATTCCTTAGCTCAAATCTTCCAGTAGTTCCCCATACCCCTCAAAGGAAAAGCCAAACATGGCCTTAAAATGGCATATAAGCCTCTCTGACATTCATCAATCTTACCACCACCATTTCTGACGTCATCTCTTACAACTTTTCAATAGGATCAGTTCATTTTTGCTGTGCTGCCTCAGGACTTCTGCATTTGCTCTTCCTTTTGACTGAACCCAATCTTGTCCCAAATATCTGGTATCATCTATCTATCATCTATCTATCTATCTATCTATCTATCAATCATCTATATACATTTTTTAAAAGTCTCCCACTGTGAAACCTAGACTCCATGAGTGTATTTCGTTATTTTTTTCTATACTACCAATGCCTAAAAGAGTACCTGTCCCAGAGTACACACTAGACATTTATTGAAAAAAATATCAATTGTACTGTCTTGTGCTTAGAAGGTTAATTCTTAGAGGGCAAAGACTGTATCTCATTAATTTTTACATCACCATCCTCTGTCATATATTTGGGCATATTAATTCAGTAAATTTTTATTTTTTTTCAATGTTTTTTTTATTTTTTTTTATTTTTTTTTTTTTATTTTTGGGACAGAGAGACACAGAGCATGAACGGGGGAGGGGCAGAGAGAGAGGGAGACACAGAATTGGAAACAGGCTCCAGGCTCCGAGCTGTCAGCACAGAGCCCGACGCGGGGCTCGAACTCACAGACGCGAGATCGTGACCTGGCTGAAGTCGGCCACTTAACCGACTGCGCCACCCAGGCGCCCCTAATTCAGTAAATTTTTAAATTAATTTACTCAAAATATTTGTTAGACAACTGCTATATTCCAGGTATCATTAAAGCCACTGGACTTACGGGAGTTATCAAAATAGTGCCACTTCTCTCATGAAGGAAATGTAGCTATTTATACATACCTGGGCTCAACAGGCAAATTATACTATTTGACTTCCTCCTTTAAATTGTCTTTGCTCTACTCCTCTTTGTTATTGTACTATCACCCTATATTGGTGGATATAATAATAGTTATATAAATCTCATTTTATATTCACTTGCAGGATGTTATTGAGAACACTGCTCACTGTATTACAGTATTTTTCTTATGAGGACTTTCAGGAAAAAAAATTTCCTAGATCTCAGTGCCATAAATAATTATGCTTTTGAGAAATTGGTTTATTTTTATTTTATGGGTATTTTATGTATATATAACTAGTAATTTCCCCCTTCACAATTGCTGCTTGAAAATCCTACGCCAAAAGTGTGACCCAACCTTGGGCAATAAACAATTTCGAGTGGCTTGCATGTTGTATGTGAATCTCAGTCCAACATTAACTTCATTGTTTTATATCATTTACCCTTTAGATTTAGATTTATATTTTTCCACTTAGTTTTTAAGTGAAAAAAAATTTTGTATGATCTCTTAATATATTACAGGAAAATAAAAAGATATGAAGAAACATCAATATTTTAGGAACAATATCAATTCTTTTGGAGTGGAATAAAGTTCCTTCGGCAAGGCTAGTCAAAGCAATCACACCTGTATTATGCTTATCGTTACTGCTGATCAACTTTTTTCTCCAGCCCAGATCCATCTCTAAACTACAGGCTACTATTTCCAGCTTTCTACAAACACCTCTGTTTCAACTTTTTGCAGACACCTTGAATTATTGAACACATTCAAATCTCAACTCTTTTTCTTCATGCTCCTATATTGCACTTAATCAGAATTTTCCCTTTCAGGTAATGATATCACCAACCTCCAAAAGGCCCAAGCCAGTATCATGATAATCATTTACAATTCTTTCTCTTCATTTATTGACCACAGCCATTGATTCTATGTTGTTGGTGTCTTTCAAATATGTCCCATTCTTTGCTTTTTTAACTTCCACTGACTCAGTCTAGGACCTCATGATTTCTTACCTGAATTATGAGATGAGTCTCTTGGCACTCCAAGCTCTATCCTGCTCACCTCCTGGGTATCCTTCACAACGCTGCTAGAATGATCTTCTTAAAACAAAATATTGATCCTTTCACCTCCTTATTTAAAATCTTTCAGTGGGTCAAAATTGACCTCCTGATGAATCCAGAAGCCTTGGGAAGGTAGCCAAGAAGCTTCATGACCTGGCTTTTGCTTTCTTCATCTCTTCTTTTACCACCTGCCTCACCCTCCCTACCACATTCTGTGATAAAGTCATATTTTGAATTCACTTCATATGCGCTGCTCCTCCTGATTCTGTTCTTCTCTCCCACCAAAACCCCAAAATTAACACCACACACACACACACACACACACACACACACACACATTTTCTTGGTCAATTAGAACACTCTTTTTTTAAAAATATAAATTATTGTCAAGTTGGATAACATATGCTATATACAGTGTGCTCTTGGTTTTGGAGGTAGAATACTCTTTTTTTTTTTTTTTTAATTTTTTTTTTCAACTTTTTTTTTTTTTAATTTTTTTTATTTTTTTTATTTTTGGGACAGAGAGAGACAGAGCATGAACGGGGGAGGGGCAGAGAGAGAGGGAGACACAGAACCGGAAGCAGGCTCCAGGCTCCGAGCCATCAGCCCAGAGCCTGACGCGGGGCTCGAACTCACGGATCGTGAGATCGTGACCTGGCTGAAGTCGGACGCTTAACCGACTGCGCCACCCAGGCGCCCCAGAATACTCTTAATAAAAAAAAAAGAGTGTACCCCCTGGGAAGTACATCCTTTTTAACCAAGCATGTAGAAATAAGGGAAGTGGCAAACCACAAAAAAAAAAAAAGTCCAATGAGCTGACTAAACTTCCCTAGTATTATGGGCAGATCACCAGGTAGTCATGACTCAACACACAGTATCAAAAAATTCTTCTGAGAAACCTTATGTGACTCTCCAGTCTAACTGTGACATCTCTTTTGTGTCACCTCTTCTTGTATACCCCAGCTGTGATTCTTTACACAATCCACCCATGAGAATTGATATGCTCTAAACAACTTAAGGGCAGAGGACCACGTATATTATTTTCCTTCTGCCCCTTTCTTGGGGAACTTATATTAAGTACTCAACAGATATGCTTTGAGTCTGTAATAAAAGCAGTGAGGCATCTTGAGTGAGGCTATAAATATGAAATAGTGGAAAAATTGTTAAAAGACTTTCCAAGTCTGGGTAGTCAGGTGAACAAAGAAGCACAGATGAAAGAACAAAAGTAAATCTTACGTACTTTACTACCTGACCTACTAGTTAGACTCTGGTTGGACTCTGGTAATTAGTCCTATGGGCTTTCCCTCCTCTTTACCGTTATTGTTCAGGGAACATAAGTAATCACAATGACTGAGGAAAATACATTTCGTTGTTGTTGTCATTATTATTTACAATCTTGCCTCACTGGCTAGGAAGGTTGATCTTTACCTTGTACAGAGTGAGATGACAGGCTGGATGGTATGGTTGGGGTATGAGATGTTGAGGCAGAATTGCTGTAAGGATATTTGGATTTCATATAGAAACTTTTAAGATGTGGGCTGAAAGGAAGCCTGGCGCAGTTGCTACCTAAGGTGTGGTCTGTGGACTAGTGCTGGTCAGTCCATAACAATGACCCAGTTCATAGGAAGGATTTAAAAATTTTATAGCAACTTGACAGATGAATTTTATACCTGTTAATGGAGAAGTTTGGGTTTCTATTTTGTATATATCCATTTTTATTTCATTTTCTTAGTAATTCATACTTTGTTTACATTTTTAAATGTGTTAATTCATAACAGATTGGAAATTAAAAAGCATTAGTTCTTCTTTACAGACAAATGCTCATTTAGCAAGCACCCTTTCAGTAACCCCTAAAGAATCAGATCAACCAAGTTTCCCATATAATTTGAGTTTCTTTCCAGATCCTCACAAAGCTCATTTGTGGACCCCAGGTTAAGGACTCTTGATATGGCTAAAAATGACTTTTGTCATTTAAAGACAAGACCACTGAATATTAGAGAAGTGAAATAATCTATCCAGGATCTCATGGGAAACTGTAACCCAACACTTAGTTTCCTTCCACTTCACCAAAACAGTGTTTTTTTTCTTCTTGCTTCTAAATGTCCCACCATTTATACCACTTGCTACCACCAGAATGGGGGTTGTGTTTCTTCTTCTCAAGCTTTGCGATGCACTATACTGTGCCCAGGGGCCTTAGAGAGATTCACCTGCTCTGCCACTTGCTTAAGTTGTCATATGCAATACACTTATGACATTGTAGCAAAATGAAAGAGTTGGGCCAGCCTGTGCTGCTGATAATAACTCTTAATTGTTGACTCTAAAATCCATTCTTGCTGTAACTTGCTTTAATCTTTACTGAAAAAATCAGAACACTTGACTGGCAATTTTATTTGTGAATTATTGCCTTTAATTTGGCCTAGAGCCTAGTGGTACTACCTGGCAAATATGGGCATTGCTAACAAATGCATTTTATTTTGTTTTCATCCATCTGAGTTCCATGACGCTGGTTGTTACTTTAAAAAAAAAGACTATGAGAAGTGGTAGTCTCTGAAGTTTGAAGTCTGATGTGAGAGGGACTCTGCAGAGTTACAAATGAAAGAATCCCAGGGTAGAAAGGGTATCTTTGGCTTTCTTGTCATGCATGATTGATGCTTTCCCTTTATCACCCCAGCTCATGTGTCCTAGCCTTTTTTTTCTCTCCTGCTGCCACAGTCATAATTAATGATTAAGGTACCTAACTAGCATAACACCTGGCTATTAATTTCAGGAAGCAGATTGGGGTGCACAGCATTTGACCTCACAGGCACTCAGGGGGAGTCTGGAGAGCTCCTTTCATTGCATAAAGCTGAATGTCCTCTCTTTCCCCATCCCAGCTGCAATTTGACAACCTGCCCACACCTGAACAAGTCAGTCTAACCTTTTTCTCTTTCCCTGTTTTTTTTCCAGTCCATTGCACAAGCTAGAAGGAATAAGACAAACTAAATTGCAATTGTGCGTGTGTGTGTATGTGTGTGTGTATGTTTTAAAGGGGCTAAATCCAACTTGTATAAATTAAAATTATGTATGTTAACAGTAAATAAATCTTTCCATTGTACAAAATGCATTCTATTACTGCTATAGACATGATTGGTTTTACATAAACAATAATTCTAAAATCTTGTACCTGTCTTTGGTCCCTTTGGTTTTACATACAGTTAGGTTTTTTTTTTAATTTTTGTGCTTCCAGATTTGAATGTGGTTGGCTTGGCCTTTCCTTTCTCTAGATATTCTTTCCTGGCTATTCCAGATTATAGGCACAGAGATGTGACTGGAGATAATGTAATGAAGAAGGCAAATTATAACCCAACAGTTACATAATGGGCACATTTGCCAATAAAATGATCGAGGCTGATTTTCTCATTTGAGTTGTATACATCACTATTCTTGACTATGAGCACAAAGTTTAGAGATGAACTAAAAGTAAATCTTACTAATTAAGTGGTCGAGAGGCTGGAGGAAGTAGGAAAATAACATAGCTCTGAAATTAATTAAATTCAGATTGCCAATAATTTCAATCATGTTGACAACTACTTACATCGCATCATTTTAGCTACATGAGCAACTTAACATGACATTATGCTGTAGGTTCTGTTCCTCAGCTAACTCAACTGCCATAGAAAAAAATGAACGTCTCAGTTCATTCACCTCAGTTCACCTAAAATATGATTTCAACTTCAGGATGGGGAATTAAACCAATCCATATTCCTTTCCCTTTATACTCTAATCCCATGCAATTTACTAAAGAAGTACCAAATGAGCAAAAGAAAATCTGTAACAATGCTGGAACACAAGTAAGAATGACATGATTAAAGTAGACACTTTCAGGAATTTGTTTTAATTTATTTATTAAAATTCAAGTTAGTTAACATACCATGTGGTATTGGTTTCAGGAGTAGAACCCAGTAGTTCATCACTTAACGTATAACACCCAGTGCTCATCCCAACAAGTGCCCTCCTTAATGCCCATCACCCATTTAGCCATTCCCTCACACACCTCCCCTCCAACAACCCTGTTTGTTCTCTGTATTTAAAAGTCTCTTATGGTTTGCCTCCTTGTTTTTATCTTATTTTTCCTTTCCTTCCCCTTTGTTCATCTGTTTTGTTTCTTAAATTCCACATGTTTGAAATTATATGTCTGTCTTTCTCTGACTTATTTCACTTAGCATAATACATTCTAGTTCCATCCACATTGTTGCAAATGGCAAGATTGCATTCTTTTGATCACTGAGTAATAATCCGTTGTATATATAAACCACATCTTTATCCATTCATCATTCGATGGACATTTGGGCTCTTTATATAATTTGGCTATTGTTGATAACGTTGCTGCAAACATTGGGGTGCATGTGCCCCTTCAAATCAGCATTTTTGTATTCTTTGGATAAATACCTAGTAAAATTGCTAGGGCATAGAGTAGCTCTATTTTTAACTTATTGAGGAACCTCCACACTGTTTTCCAAAGTGCCTGCACCCCTCTGCATTCCCAACAACAATACAAAAGTGTTCCCCTTTCTTCACATTCTCACTAACGTCTCTTATTTCCTGAGTTATTAATTTTAAACATTCTGACGGGTGTGAGGTGGTATCTCCTTGTGGCTTTGATTTGTATATCCCTGATGATGAGTGATGTTTAGCATTTTTTCATGAAGCTTTTGCCA
This sequence comes from Neofelis nebulosa, assembly GCF_028018385.1. NCBI lineage: Eukaryota > Metazoa > Chordata > Mammalia > Carnivora > Felidae > Neofelis > Neofelis nebulosa. The sequence continues at coordinate 32,487,130 of NC_080794.1, read as the reverse complement.
TATGGATGTCTTCTTTGGAAAAGTGTTCATATCTTCTGCTCATTTCTTCACTGGATTATTTGTTTCTGGGGGTATTGAGTTTGGTAAGTTCTTTATAGATTCTGTATACCAACCCTTTATCTGATACAACATTTGCAGATATATTCTTCCCTTCTGTTGGTTGCCTTTAAGTTTTGCTGATTGTTTCCTTTGCTATGCAGAAGGTTTTTATCTTGATGAGGTCCCAGTAGTTAATTTTTGCTTGTTTCCTTTGCCTCAGGAGACTTGTCTAGTAAGAAGTTGCTGTGGCCGAGGTCAAAGAGGTCACTGCGTGTTTACTCCTGTAAGATTTTGATGGTGTCCTGTCTTACACTTAGGTCTTTCATCCATTTTGAGTTTATTTTTGTGTATGGTGTAAGAAAGTGGTCCAGTTTCATTCTTCTGCATGTTGCTGTCCAGTTTTCCCAGCACTGTTTACTGAAGAGACTGTCTTTTTTTCCATTGGATATTCTTTTCTGCTCTGTTGAAGATTAGTTGACCATGTATTGCTGAGTCCTTTTCTGGGTTCTCTATTCTGTTCCATTGATCTATATGTCTGTTTGTGTGCCAGTACCATACTGTCTTGATGATTACAGCTTTGTAATACAGCTTAAAGTCCAGGATTGTGATGCCTCCAGCTTTGGTTTTCTTTTACAACAGTACTTGGCTATTCAGGGTCTTTTGTGGTTCCATACTAATTTTAGGATTGTTTGTTCTAGCTCTGTGAAGAATGCTGTTGTTATTTTGATAGAGATTGCATTGAATGTGTAGATTTCTTTGGGTAGTAGAGACATTTTAACAATATTTGTTCTTCCAATCGATGAGCATTGAATCTATCTCTACTTCTTTATGTCTTCTTTAATTTCTTTCGTAAGCTTTCTATGCCTTTCAGCATAGAGATCTTTTACCTCTTTGATTAAGTTTTTCCTAGGTATCTTATGGTTTTTGATGCCATTGTAAATGGAATCAATTCCTTAAATTCCCTTTCTGCTGATTCATTATTGGTGTATAGAAATACAACTGATTTCTGTACATTCCTTTTATATACTGTGACTTTGCTGAATTCATTTATCAGTTCTAGTAATATTTTGGTGAAGTCTTTCAGGTTATCCACATAGAGTACCATGTCGTCTGCAAAGAGTGCAAGTTTGACTTCATCCTTGGCAATTTGCATGCCTTTTATTTCTTTTTTGTTGTCTGATTGCTGAGTCTAGGACTTCAGTACTATGTTGAACAATAGTGGTGAGAATGGACATCTCTGTGGTGTTCCTGACCTAAGGGGGAAAGATCTAAGTTTTTCCTTATTGAGGATAGTATTAGCTGCGGGTCTTTTGTATATGGCCTTTATGATCTTGAGGTATGTTCCTTCTATACCTACTTTCTTGAGGGTTTTTATTAAGAAAAGAAGCTGGGTTTTGTCAAATACTTTTTCTGTATCCATTGAAAGGATCCTAGGGTTTTCATCCTTTCTTTTATTAATGTGGTGTATCACATTGATTGATTTGCAAATATTGAATCAGCCCTACAGCTCAGGAATTAATTCCACTTCATCATGGTGAATAATTTTTTTTTTTTTGTTTATTTTTGAGAGAGAGACAGAGACAGAGACAGAGTGAGGGAGGGGCAGAAAGAGAGGGAGACACAGAATCTGAAGCAGGCTCCAGGCTCTGTGCACAGAGCCCTACATGAGGCTTGAACTCATGGACTGTGAGATCATGACCAGAACAAAAGTCTGACGCTTAACCAAGTGAGCCACCCAGGTGCCCGTGGTGAATAATTCTTTTAATGTACTGTTGAACTTGATTTGCTAGTATCTTGTTGAGAATTTTTGTATCCACCTTCATCAGGGATTTGGACTGTAATTCTCTTTTTTAGTGGAGTCTTTGGTTTTGGAATTAAGGTAATGCTGGTTTCATAGATTGAATTTGGAAGCTTTCCTTCCATTTCTATTTTTTGGAACAGTTTGTGAAGAATAGGTTTTAACACTTCTTTACACGTCTGATAGAATTTCCCTGGGAAGCCATCTGGCCCAAGACTCATTTGTTGGGAGATTTTTGATAACTTATTCAATTTCTTTGGTGGTTATAGGTCTGTTGAAATTTTCCATTTCTTCCTGTTTCAGTTTGATAGTGTGTGAGTTTCTAGGAATTTGTCCATTTCTTCCAGATTGCCCAGTTTGTTGGCATATAATTTTTCATGGTATTCTCTTACAATTGTTTTTATTTCTGTGGCATTGGTTGTGATCTCTCCTCTTTCATTTGGGATTTTATCTATTTGGATCCTGTCTCTTTTCTTTTTGATAAGTCTGGAAAGTTTTATCCCCTCATTTTGTTAATTCTTTCAAAGAACCAGCTTTGAGTTTCATTGATCTGTTTTAGTTTTTGTTTGTTTGTTTGTTTGTTTGTTTCTATGTCATTTATTTCTGCTCTAATCTTTATTATTTCCCTTCTTATGCTGACTTTAGGCTCTATTTGGTTTTCTTTTTCTAGCTCCTTAGGTGTAAGGTTAGATTGTGTATTTGGGACTCACTTGCTTCTTGAGATAGGCCTGAATTGCAATATACTTTCCTCTTAGATCTGCCTTTTCTACATCCCAAAGGGTTTGGACTGTCATGTTTTTATTTTCATTGGATTCCATGTATCATTTATTTTTTTCTTTAATTTCCTGTTTAACCCATTCATTCTTTAGTAGGATGTTCTTTAACCTCCATGTGTTTGAGGGCTTTCCAAATTTTTTCTTGTGGTTGGTTTCAAGTTTCATAGCATTGTGATCTGAAAATATGCATGATATGATCTAAATCTTTTTGTACCTGTTGAGGGCTGATTTGTAACCCAGTATATGATCTATTCTGGTGAATGTTCCATGTGCACTCAAGAACATGTATTCTGCTGCTTTAGGATGAAATGTTCTGAATGTATCTGTTAAGTCCATCTGGTTCACTGTGTCATTCAAAGTCATTGTTTCCTTGTTGATTTTCTGCTTCAATGATCTGCCCATTGTTGTAAGTGGGGTATTAAAGTTCCTACTATTGTGGTATTATCAATGACTCTCTTTATGTTTGTTGTTAATTGATTTATATAATTTGAGGGTTGCCAAGGGGGCATGAATATTTGCAATTGTTACATCTTCTTCATGGATAAACCCCTTAATTATGTTATAATGCCCTTCTTCATCTCTTGTTACAGTTTTGGTTTTAAAATCTAGTTTGTCAAAACAGATGAACATAAGGGAAGGGAAACAAAAATAATATAAAAACAAAAATATTAGAAAATAAATAAAAAATAATATAAAAAACAGGGGGACAAAACAGAAGAGACTGATAAATATGGAGAACAAACTGAGGGTTACTGCAGGGGTTGTGGGAGGGGGAATGGGATAAATGGATAAGGGGCACTAAGGAATCTACTCCTGAAATCATTGTTGCACTATATGCTAACTAATTTGGATGTAAATTAAAAAAAAAAAAAGAAATAAAATAAAATAAAATAAAATAAAATAAAATAAAATAAAATAAAATCTAGTTTGTCTGATATGAATATGGGTACCCGTCTTTCTCTTGACATCCATTAGCATGATAGATGGCTCTCTATCCTCTTACTTCCATCTTTCAAGTGTCTTCAAGTCTAAAATGAGTCTCTTGTAGGCAGTGTATAGATGGATCTTGTTTTTATCCATTTTGATACACCTATTCTCTCCTCTGCTACTTCAGTACTCATTGTGACTGTATCCAATTGGTTTTCCATTTCAGTTATAGCAGTTTTTATTTCAGCCTGACATGCTTTTAGGTCTTTGATCTCTGCAGCAAGGGTTCCTCTCATGTCTTCTATGCTTTTTCAAGCCCAGCTTGTAGTCTTAAGACTGTTGTTCTAAATTCTTATTGAGATATATTGCTTAAATCTGTTTGAGGAAGTCAAAGGTTGTGATTTGTTTTGACTTTTCTTTTGGGGAAAATTCATCCATCTCATCATTTTGGCTAAATTTCTGTCTTTTGCATGATTTAAAAGCTTGTTATGTTTTCTGCACCTGAAAGTATTGCTATATTAAAAAGGGGTCATACACTTCAGGAAGTGTTTCTGGTCTATGCTGTGTGCACTCTGCTGTTGAGTTTTGGCTGTTCTTTCCCATTGGTCAGTCCTCTGCAGAACTCCTTGTTCACAGTAGGAAGTGTTTGGACCTTTAACTGGGTGTAGTTTGATGTGTTTGTTAAATTAAGCCTGGGAAAAAAGGGAAAAACAAACAAACAAACAAACAAACCCTGATTCCCCACCCCTCCCCCCAAAAAAAAGAGTAAAGGAAAGGGAAAGCAAACAGAGAATCAAAAAACTGTAAGATTGATTCCAAAGAAAAAGGAAAAAAAAATAAGAAAAAAGAAAGAAAAAGAAAAGAGTAAAGAAGACTGATACCGAGACAGAGAGAAAGAGAGAAGGAAATGAAAAAAACAAACAAGAAACTATCAGCCTGATACCAAAAGACAAAAAGAACAAGAAAGGAAAAAAAAAAAAAGTAGGCCTTGTCCTATTTCCACCAGAACTGCAGGTGTTGTTTCGAAGCACTTGATTTTTAGTACACTTGGTACATACAGGATGCTGACTTTGCTGGTGTTTTGGAGGAGAGGCCAGCTGTGTTGGCTCAGTCAGTCTTGCCCTAGTAAATAAGTAGTTGCCAGGCACAGGGGGACTGGGGTTTGGTGTAAGTGTGCCAGCCTCCACTGGGGGTCGTTATGTTGCTCTCTGAAGTCCCCCCTGTATTTGGGGGAAAAATGGCACCATCCCAATCTCTCATCCTAGGATAGGGTATCTCACACTCTCTACTGTTCAGGCAGCCCTCATAGAATAGCGAGGGCAGATAGCTTGCCCTGTGCCACAGCTCACCTGTTTTGTTTTGTTTTTGTTTTTGTTTCCTTTGGCATGCAGCTGGGATTGAAAATTCCAGGTCTTAAAGGACCTGGCACCATGCATACCCACCCTCTCCTCTGGAGTACAGTCTCTCCACGCTATGTCTGAAGTCCTTTGTCTCTGAAAAACAGTCTTCCACCTGCACAGTACAAAGAATCTATGGTACAGCTCCTCTAAAAGCAGCAAAGGTTATATTCCCTCTGAGTACACATTTATCCTCTGCTGATGGAAGGCCTTTTGCTGGCACCTTCATGGTCTTTTGTCCATGGGGAGGCAATATGCCCTCTTTCAAAGTACTCCAGGAAGAGGAATGTTCTCTCCCAATAAACCCCGGATATCTCTCCACTGGGTATGCACTCTGGGGCCAGCTCTCTCCTTCCTAGGAGCGCACGCCATAGCTCTGCTTCAAAGGAGGTCACACACTTCCCAAACCTCAGAGTTTGAGTTCCAAAGGCTTTGGCAAAACAAACAAACAAACAAACAAACAAAAACAACAATAAAAAAAACCAAAACCTGCTAAATTCAGTGCTTCTTGCTCCGCAGTCCATGGTCCAGAGGTCCAGAGAGGTTTTCTTTTAGTGCAAACCCGATATTGCACTCTCTTAACTCCTCTTTCTTTTTCTTCCTTTTGTGTCTCCACTGAAAGGGTTCCCTCCCCTCCATGGCAGTCTCCACTGCCATTTTTCTCTTTCCCAATTTACTTCCACATACTCACACTTGCCACGCTGTCTCCCTCCAACTGTGGAGATCCTTCTACAAGTATGCAGATCAATTTCCTGGGTGTTCCAAGCAATGTGTCCTCAATACAGCTATGTTTGAAGGACTAGGAAAGCACAAGGCCCCCCTACTTCTCTGCTATCTTTACTCCCTCCAAAATTTATTTTTTTAATGAAGTGGATGTTTTGGGTTTACTAAGGAGCTGACAAGGACTCTTTTTAAATCCTGATATAAGCAAAGTAAGGGAAACCTAAGAGACAAAGAGGAAAATCTCTCCAACAGAAAACTGATGGAATCCCAGACTTAGGAAATTATAGCCTTATTAAATCCCCATTTGGAGGAGTGGCAGTATCAATGAGAAGCACATAATAGGGCTTCTAGAATTTATGAAAGCTCTGCAGAGAGATATTGGACAAAATATTTACTTCTCCAATTGTGTCAGCATCCTAAACACGATTGGAACTTTTCTTACCCACTTCACTCTTGCTTTTTCCCTTGGGAAAAAATTTGTCAAATTTATTTCCAGTACATATACCTAGAAGGAAATCAACCTATCTGCTTTTCCCTGTTTCTCAAACACTGCAATTTCATGATATCAAATGTTGGCCTAAGCATAGGGAGCCCTTACCAGCCACCGATACAGGTCATCTAAACCTACACACATAAATATGAAAATAAAATGAAGTGTCACCAGCCATTAGAGAGAAGAAGGGGAAATCTGGAAAGCTGGAAATCAGAGCAAATGTTCCCAATGAAACAAATAAAACAGATCTTCAGAAGAGAACTATTTAAAATTCTAATTAGTGTTTTCATTGATATTTGAGAAGCTCTTTTTTCCCCCCTCCCCATCAGTCTGTAAAATAGCACACTGCTGTGTAAAAGGAGCAATAGGGTGATTTTGCTGAAAGGTTACTGTATACCATGTACTGTTCTCTGATCTTTACATACATTAACTCATTCAATCCTTACAACGACCCTATGAAAGACCTGTTATTATTATCTATGTGGGGTAAAGAAACTGAGGCATAATTAAAATATCTTGCCCAAGTTAAACAGCTATGAAACTGCCAAGCCAAGATTAAAAAGAACCTAAGTCTAGGACACATGCCCTTAATTATATTACACTCTGGAGGGTAGCTATTGTTTTAAAGAAAAAATAAAACAACAAAACAAAAAACCTTAATAGGAAAGGTTAAAAGCAGCACATCAACCATGAAAAACCAGAATAAAACTAAAGGGATTATCCCATTCCTTAGATTCAAAAACAAGTAGTTGGAAAATCTTAGTAAATATTAGAAACATGGAATTTACACACAAAAATCCAGTACATAACATGTTATCAAAATAAACTGAATTGAGTGAGGACAATCGTCACAAGAAAAAAATATTCTCTGAGCTAAAGACTGGAGGCTTCACACTGAAAAAAAAATGACCAGCTGAGTCAGTAATAATGAAATAAGATTCACACTTAGACATTATTGTGAGATTTCTGAACTTTAACAATACAAAGAAAGCCCTATACATTTCCCAGTAGAATACAAAAATATTTACAAAGGCAAGAATCAAATTGGCACTGAACTTCTTCTAATCTGACACTCCAAGCCAGTGTCCTTGGAAAGTGCTTAAACTAAGCAGAAAAATGACCCTTTTTATTTTATTCTGATACCTTTTGGTTTGGTTTGAAATGATGACTACAATGAAGTCCATATGTGGTCTGCACTGCCTTCAAGATTCTGCAGTATATCCTTTGATGATATAGCTGCATTTACTACATCTAATTATAGGAATTTAATTATTGAGAAATTGGTGCTTACATATATCATTTTCCATCAGTGAAGACACTCTTAATAAATAAGTGTTTAGAAGTTTTGTATTCTAAACTAAAAGAAAAATTCTGGTATCTAGTGAAGTTTGGGTTTTTTTAAAAGTGTTGTCATTATGTATATGCGTGTGTATGGTCATTACTTTTGCAATGTTGTAATGTGATTGTTTGTTTTGTTTTGTTTGATATGATTTAGCAACATTTAATGAATCTTAAATTCTTTTTTCCAATAATTTTTAGCTACATCAACCCTCAAAGTCAAGATTATAATTCATTAATGTGTGTAATTTATCTATAGGATGATTCAATGAGCAAAAATCTTTAGCAAAGTGATAGGCATGATGGAATACATAAACAAAGGTGGTACACAATCTGATTAAAGTGATGGTAAATGATGATAAATTCAGTTTTCAAATATTTTGCATGCTATTTGTTATCAGCTGTGGACGTTTAATGCCTCATTAGCCATGGATTAAATCACTAGTTTGGAATCTAGCCTCAGCAATAGTAAATGCCCATTACATCCAATTAGAATACAAGCTGATGTGGAAAGAAGTTGAAATAGGAATTGGGATTTAGGTTCCAGTTCTGACTTTGCAACTAACTACCTGTGTGGCCTTGGGAAAATTATTCAAATATCCAGAAGAATAAAATAATTGTATTAGATATTAAATTTTCCTTCCAAGCCTGAAATTCTAAGATCTTCAGAATACAGGCATGAGAGATCATTCCTAAGAGTATTTTGGATCTAAACTGCTCCTTTTAAAGGACTCTTCTGAAATTTCCTGAAACTAATTTGGAAATAGTGTAACAGAGTTGATAATACACCATTTGGTCTTGAGCAGTAGTTAAGAGTGAGGTAAGGAGATGGGCGCTTGGGTGGTTCAGTAGGATAAGCGTCTGGCTTTGGCTCAGGTCATGATCTCGTGGTTTGTGGGTTCGAGCCCCGTGTCGGGCTCTGTGCTGACAGCTTGGAGCCTGGAGCCTGAGCCCGCTTTGGATTCTGTGTCTCCTTCGCTCTCTGCCCCTCCCCCAGTTGTGCTCTGTCTCTATAAAAAATAAATAATTTTTTTTAAAAAAGTGAGGTAAGGAGAGGACGGGTAGAAGTAATGGAGAGTTTTTGGTTTGGTGGAAGTAAAAAGATAATTTATGTTTCCTCTTCCATCTATACACAAATACATTGTAGGAACTGGAGTCACTGTGTATTCTTTCCATAGCTCTCTGAGTTTTTCTGATTTAACTAAAATGTGATTGGTGATGTGATTAAGAAATGTTGACACATATCCCAAAAAGCTTGGTAGAATCTTAACTTCTACATCTCATTATGTAATTTTCACCATTCCCCCCCCCCTTTTCTTATTACTTTAAATAGAAAAATGTCTTTCTTGTTAAATTTAAAACAGTGAGTCAGAAGTAAGGGTGGCTTGGCGCTCTGCATGTGTTTTTGCAAGACTGTACCTCATGAGGATAAAATACTGCATGTTCTTCTCCATATCTTCATCACACAAAGCCTGTTGCATTATGGATACTCATTGATTTTTGATGAAAAAAAAGAATGACCAAGATGAATGGTCAGACTGAGAGACACATCACTGACAATGTCTTTACAGCAATGCAAACACAGCTGGTTGGCAGCAATGTATTGCTGGAGTCTCTTCAGTCTCTTCCTCTGTCCTCTCTGCTGATCAACTGAGTTCACGGCAAAACAGTTTTACTGAGGCCCTGGCTGTACAATTTATGTTCTAAAAGCACATAAATCTGAACAGTGTAGGTCTCTGCCACAGCCTGGATCTTAATGATAGACATCACTTTAAGAATAATAAGAACTAACATTGATTGAGACTATACTAAGGACCTAGCACTTTTACAACTTCATATGTATTATTTTATTTCATTCTTGCAACAACCCTAGGAGGGGCATGGTACTATTATTATCCCCATTTTACAGGTGGAAGATGAGGCACAGGGAGGCTGAATAATTTGCTTTAGGACATAGGTGATCAATGACAAAGCTGAACTGAAATCCAAGTAGTCTAACTCCAGAGTCCTTTTTTTCTCAATCGTTTTTCTCTACTGCCTGATGTATCAGCAGAAGATATGCAACTGTGAAACAGTCATGTCGCCACTCTTTTGGAGGTCAGTAACTCTGAGCATTTTCATTACGATTCTTACACATAATTAGAGTTTAGAAGAAAAGTAAGAAAGAGAATGCAAAATTACTTTAAGATTGGTAATTTCCATCACTTCAAAAATGCTTTGATTTCACAATAAGTAAATTCATTGCAAGGTATGAGTTTGGAGCATTGGCAAGATATTTTTTTAAATTTGATTGACCATGTGTATGAAATTGTATTTCAGAAAAACTGGATTCCTCTTTCTTCGGTAATGCATACATCTTAAAAGAAGTAACCTAATACATTCAAATTCAAATATTAATATTATGATTTCAATAAATGTTTTTCAGTAATTGTGCAAAATTAATATGGATTAGATAGATGTTATAATATTGTAATATTGTTATTGCATTATATCTTTAACCATGATAACTCAAATCATGCTTTTATAAAGTTTCTTATAGGGTTAATTTCTATAAGAATTATAGTTAAACTAATCTTCTAGTAAATACTTAAGAATAATTGAATTTGCAGTTTTGGTACTTAACTTATACTGATGATTGCTTCCTGCAAAAAGACATCTCTAATTATAATCACAGAATATCCTTTCTCCCTTGTTCAAATAGCTTCTCCCAAGAATTCATGACCTGTTTAAAAATACAAAAACAATACAAATGAAAACATTCTCAACTGAAACTCCTAGTAGAAAAGATTTATCATTAGCCATGAAGTTACCACCCGAGTAATCAAATAATGTTCCAGATTGCCTCATTTAGATAAACTTTTATGTTTTATAGATTATAAAAATATATATCATTTAATTGGCAATTTGTTGAAAAGGATAGAAGATTGTCATGTGTGTTTCTCTGTGTTCATCATTTGTAAAAGGGGTATTGGAGGCATTCCTCTGGGCAGATATCTCTTCAAGTGTCTTCCATTGCTTGTAATTCTAGTTTGCCTTGAACCCGGTGGGCACACACAGTGGTGGAAAGAATTGTGAAGATGTTCCCTCAAGATTCCTGTTCCTGGTTATAATCAAACACTAATCTAGGTACTGCTGTGAAGGGATTTTGCAGATGTAATTAGGGTTACAAATCCATTGACATTAAAGCAAAAAGAGATTATCCTAAATTATGCTAGTGGGATCAATGTAATGATATAAGCTCTTAAGAGCAGTAGAGGAAGTCAGAAGAGTCCGAAAGACGAGCACAGGAAAGATGAGACAGTAGAAGAGGTCAGAAAGATTCAAAATGTGAGGAAGACTTAACCCATTATTGCTGCCTTTGAAGATATAGGAAGATACCAAGAGCCAGGGAATGCGGACAGTCTCTGGAAGCTGAGAACACCTCCTGGCTGAGAGCCAGAAGGAAATGGACATCTCAGTCTTGCAGTTGCATTTAACTGAATCCAGCCAACAACCTGAATGAGTGTGGAAATGGATTCTTCCTTCAAGTCTCCAAATAAGAGCCCAGACTAGCCAACATCTTACTGTGGGCCTTTTGAGTCTCAGAGCAGAGGAATTAGTAGAATCCACTCAGACCCCTGACCTATAGAACTGAGATAATAAATACATTTGCATTGTTTTTAGGCTGCTAAGTTTGTGTAATTTGTTATGGCAGCAAAAGGAAGTTAATACATATTTTAAAAATGGATATATTACTCTCAGATTCTGGTTCTTAGTAATTCTCAGGACCCATTGAAAGAAGAACATAAAAAAATTGGGGTACGAGGAGATCTATGCTATGTATTCAAATGTTTTTCAAAATTCTCAAGTTTTAATATTGAGCCAGCCACCTTTTCCTTTAAAAAAAAAATCTCAAAATTTATTTTCCATGACGTTTCTTTACTCTTCTTACCATCCTTGCTGTCTTGCTGACAACATTGAATAACCTAAGAATTCTGTACCTCTAAAGGTTGTAAGGCTAAGGAAGAATAAACTCTACTTAATTAACTGTATGCTGACAATAATTTAAAGATCAATCCTCTCTTCACCTCTTTGGTTCTCTTATCAAGTCCTTGGAGGACACATGCTAAAGGGGACTGCTGTTTACAGAACCCACTAAGAATTAGTGTGCCCAAACTATTTTCAGCCGAATGCTTTCCTCCCTCAATTAAAAACAGCTACTTAAGGAGAGGTGCTGAGTGAAGCAGTTGAGTGAAGGAATAAAATGTTTAGATTTTTTTGTTTAAATTTTAAACATCATCTAAGGTCACAAATAACCTGCTATAAAACTTTATTATGAAATATTTCAGATACACAAAAGGGCTTTTAGAATTATGTATTAACATCAGTGTAAGCACCAATCAGCTTAAAGAAAGACTATAAAAATAAATAAAGCCTCCATTTGTTCTTCTCCCTAATCATTTTTAATTTTTTTCTTTTTATTGTTTTTTCCAGTTTTGCTGAAATATAGTTAACATATAACATTGTGTAAATTTAAAGAATACAAAGTGTTGATTTGATACACTTATAAACTGGAAAATGATTACCACCTAGCATTAGCTAACACTTCATCAAATCACATAATTACCATTCTTCTGTGATGAGAACATTTAAGATCTGCTCTCTTAACAACTTTAAAGTGTATAATACAGTAAAAATAACTATAATCACATGCTATAGTTATATCTCCAGTTAAAACTGGATGTTTGTACCCTCTGACCAATGTCTCTGCATTTCTTACAACCTCCAGTCCCTAGTAACTACCACTATACTCTCAGTTTCTCTGGGTTTGGCTGTTTTTAGATTCCACATATAAGTGATATCATACAGTATTTGTCTTTCTCTGCCTGACTTTCACCACTTAGCATAACGCCTTTAAAGGAACATCCATGTTGTTACAAATGGAAGGATGTCCTTCTTTCTTATTCATACTGTGAATTTTCACTATATGTGTGTGTGTGTGTGTATATATATATATATATATATATATATATATATATATATATAATACTATATCTTCTTTATCCATTCATCTGTCAGTGATACTCCAGTTGTTTCAATTATGTTGTCTATTGTGAATAAACTGAAATTAACATGGGAGTGCAGCTATTCCCTCAAGATTGTGATTTTGTTCCTTTTGGATATATACCCAGAAATAGAATTACTGAATAACATAGTTCTATTTTTAATTTTTTGGGGAACCTCCATATTGTTTCCCATAGTGATTGCACTAATTTGCATTCCCACCAACAGTGCATAGGGTTCCATTTTCCACACGTCCTGGCCAACACTTGTTACTCTTGTCTTCTTGGTGATAGCCATTCTAGGAGGTGTGAGGTGGTACCTTACTGTGGTTTTGATTTGCATTTCCCTAATAGTGATGTTGAATACCTTGTGTATCTATGTGCTATTTTTGTGTTTTCTTTTAAAAAAAAAGTCTATTTATTTACTCTGCCCGGTTTTTAATCCAGTTGTTTTGCTGTTGAAATGTATGGGTTCTTTATATATTTTGGATATTAATGCTTTATCTATCTATCCATCTATCTATATATTATTTGCAAATATCTTCTCCCATTTCATAGATTGCCTTTTCATTTTACTGATGCAGAGGCTTTCTAATATGATATAGTTCTACTTGTTTATTTTTGCTGTTGTACCTTAGCTTTTTGTGTTAAATTCAAAAATAGCATTGCCAAGATTAGTGGTAAGGAGCTTACCCCTGTGTTTTCTTCCAGGGGTTTTATGGTTTCACATCTTATTTTTTTTTAATCTTTAATCCATTTTGAGTTGATTTTTGTGTACAGTGGCTATCCATGTGGCTATCCAGTTTTCCCAGTATTATTTATTGAAGATACTATCCTTTCCCCATTGAAAAATTTTGGCCCCTTCGTTGTACATGAATTGATTCTATCTGTCGGGGTTTATTTTTGGGCTCTCTATGCCATTGCATTGATCTATGTCTATTGTTATGCCAATACGACAATGCTTGTTGTTGTTGTTTTGTTTTTTTTATTTATTTATTTTGAGAGAGAGAGGAAGAGAGAGAAACCCAAGCAGACTCTGCACCATCAGCACAGAGTCTGATGCAGGGCTCAAACTCATGAACTGTGAGATGGTGATGTGAGCCAAAATCAAGAGTTGGACGCTTAACTGACTGAGCCACCCAGGTGCTCCTACCACAATGTTTTGATTCTGTTATGTAGCTTTATAATATAGTTTGATATCAGGAAGTGTGATGTTTCCAGCTTTGCTCTTTCTCAAGATTACTTTTTGCTATTCAGGGTTTCTTTGTGGTTCCAACAAAATTTAGGATCTTTTTTTTTTTTTCTATTTCTGTCAAAAATCCCATTGGAATTTTGATAGAGATTTCACTGAATCTTCAGATTGCTTTGGGTAGTATGAAACTTTTATAAACATTAATATATTTCCATTTATTTGTGTATTCTTCAATTTCTTCCATCAGTGTCTTACAATTTTCAGTACATATCTTTTACCTCCTTGGTTATGTTCACACCTAAGTATTTTTACATTGATATTATAAATAGGATTTTCTTTTTTTTTCTACTTATATAATATTATCTCTTTTATTGAAGTGTAATTGGCACACAATATTTTATTAGTTTCAGGTGTACCTCATAGTGATTAGATGTTTTTATACATTATGAAATTTTCTCCACGGTAAGTCCAGTTATTATCTGTCAGTGTATGAAGTTACTACAGTGTTATTGATTATATTTCCTACACTGTAAATTACATTTATTTTATAACTGGAAGTTTGTGTCTTTTATTCTTCTTCACATATTTTTCCTACCCTTCAATTTTTACCCCTTTGGGTAATCAACAGTTTGTTTCCTGTATCCATGAGTTTGTTTCTGTTTTGTTTTGTTTGTTCCATTGTTTTGTTTTTTACATTCCACATGTTTGTAAAATTATATGATATTTATCTTTGTCTTATTTCACACAGCATAATACCTTCTAGGTTCATTCATATTTTCAAAGAAATGGAAGATTTTATTCTTTTTTTATGGCCAAGTAATATCCCATTGTATACTTATACACCACATCTTATTTATCCATTCATCTATTGATGAACGCTTTGCGTTGCTTCCATATCTTGGCTATTGTTGATAATTCTGCAATGAACAACAGTGGTACATATATCTCTTCAGATTGGTATTTTCATTTTCTCTGGACATATGCCCAGAAGTGGAATTGCTGGATCATATAGTAGTTCTATTTATAATTTTTGAGGAATCTCCATACTATTTTCCGTAGTAGCTGCACAGATTTACATTCCCATAAACAGTGTATGAGGGTTGCCTTTTCCACACGCTTTCCAACACTTGTTATTTTTTGTCTTTTCGGTAATGGCTAATCTGACAGATGTGAGGTGATATCTAATTGTGGTTTTGATTTGTGTTTTCCTGATGATTATTGATGTTGAGCATCTTTTCATGTGCCTGTTGGCCATCTGTATGTCTTTTTTGAAAAAAAAGTCTACTCAAGTCCTCTCCCCATTTCTAATGTTAGTTGTTTCTGTTTTTGTTTTGTTTTTTTAGTTTTAAGTTGTCTGAGAAATTAACCCCTTATAGGATGTATGATTTGCAAATATGTTCTTCTATTCAGTAGGTTGCCTTTTTGTTTTGTTGACGGTTTCCTTCTCTGCGTAAAAGCATTTTAGTTTGATATCATCCCATTTGTTTATTTTATCTTTTGTTGCCCTTGCCTGAGGAGACTGGTCAAAAAAAATATTGCTAAAATTAATGTGAAAGAGCTTACTGCCATTTTTTTCTTCTATGAATTTTATAGTTTCAGGTCTTACATTCAAGTCTTTAATACATTTTAGAATTTATTTTTATAACAAAATGTACCTTAACATAATGAAGGCCATGTATGACAAGCCCCATAGCTAACATCATACTCAATAATAAAAAGATTAAATGTTTCCTTTAAGATTAGGAACAGGACAGCCTGCTCCCTCTGTGCTGGGCCCTGGGATGACAGCCAAAGGGAGTGCTCAGGCCCAAACAACTGCTTTGTTGTCCTTGTTGTTGTCGTTGTTTGTCTCTTACAGTCTTATGGGTCTCATGAACAACATAAGCCCTGTTGGCTTTCAGAACTAGGTGTTTAGGGCTCTGTCCCTGAGGTGGGAGCCCTAAAAGTTGGGACACTAGATATGGGGCCCAAACCCTTCACTCCTGAGAGTGAAGCTGGGAGTTGAGGGTCTCCTCCTAATTATATGGTGCAGTGCTAGGAGTGGGATTTAAGGTAAGATTGTGTTTCAGCCTTTCCTACTTGTTTTGATGTGGGTATTTTCTTTTTAACTCAATATGTAAGAGTCACTTGGCTGGTTTCTAGATTTCTTTCAGAGGGAATTGCTCTGTGTGTAGCCATTCATTCAGTATGCTTGTAGGAGGAGAAGAGTTCAGGAGCTTCTTATGTCAATATCTTTAAAGATCTTTAAAGATCACTTAATATCTTCTTTCAAATAATTAAATTGCATTGCAGATTTAGAATATCAGAACATACACATACAGAATATACATAATATCTAAGACATAAAAAGGCACCACCATCAAATGGCAAGTAAATGGCTCATTTAGGTAATTCAGTAAGTCAGTTTTCAACCAAGCAGTCATTGAGTTTTTAATGTAGTCAAAATGTCTCATTTGAGAATCGCACCCACAGAGCTACGTGATAAGTTAAATTACACATATATGCTCAATTTTAGTTAGAAAAAAAGTTAGAAGCCCATCCTGATATGTCTGTTTTTAATTCATTTGTGAAATGAAAGAATTCTCCCCATCCTAAAGATACATTCTATATTTTTTTGCATATATGACCTATATAGTTCCTTTTACCTTTTCTATTGTCAGTTTTTAATTTCTTTATTTCTCAATGAAAACTTTCTTAGTGACAGATTAATAAACTGAGAGTTGAATATAGAAGGAAACTCTTTTTACATTCTCTTTTTTTTGTAGTTTAAAGTTTTTATTTAAATTCCAGTTAGTTAAAATTTAAAATATAGTGTAATAATAATTTCAGGTGTAGAATTTAGTGATTCATCACTTACATACAACACCCAGTGCTCATCACAAGTGCCTCCTTAATGCCCATTGCCCATTTAGCCCATCCTCCTGCCCACTTCCCCTCCAGCCACCCTCAGTTTGTTCTCTACCTTTAAGAGTCTTGTTTTATGATTTATTTCTGTCTCTCTTTTCCACCTCTATGTTCATCTGTTTTGTACACTTATTAGACCAAGCCTTTAAAACCATCTGAAACCTGGTCCAAAGTGTGAGTATGATTTATGATTTTTTTCATTGATCTGATTTGATAGTGAGTAGAAACTTATTAATTAGTCAGCCAAATAATATATTTTTATTATATTCCATGGTATTTTGTTGGGCAACTGTGGGAAATATGGGGTTTGGCTCTAAGAATTTATCATCTTTTTGGAAATGTAAGACATGTATCTATGAAAACATAAATGAGCAGAGCAAGAGTCAAATATAACTGACAAATACTTTTATAAGAAAAAAAACATAATCAATAGAATATTTATATTATTAGTGTTTATATTATTAATTTATATTATTAAAAAGATGGCTTTTAAGTATAGAGAAAATGAGAAAGTAAACATAGTGAGCCAGCACAGGTTTATTAAAGAAAAACAAAAAACTAAATTTTATTTTTTATTTTACTTTTTGCTTGAGTGAATAAACTTTTAGAAAATATTATAGAGACAGGCTATGTGGATTTCCATGAGGCATTTGACATGGTTTCTTACAGAGTACAAATGAACAAAACAGAAAACTGTAGATTTTATGCATTGAGATGTACAGCTCGTCACATTAATACATGATGAATAGGTGTTAGTCAAAGCATAGTGATTGACAGAATGGAGGAGGTGTGTGCAGGACAATATTCTCAGCCCTTATCTCTTCAACATTGTTTCTCCAAATTACTGGCATGAGTAATCTAGATTATAGGACATAAAATTTGCAAATAATCGGAGCTTGGAAGAATAATGAATGCATTAGATGGCTAAATTTGGTTCCAAGCTATCTGGACAGGCAGGAACAGACAAAACAAGGACAGTTTTATCAGGAATAGGTTTAAGCTTATGGTTTTGCAGTAGCAAAACAAAACAAAATCTGCCACTCCCTAAAAACCAAAATCAACCAATCAACCAACCAACCAAACAAACCACAACCTGGTTTCCAAACTGGAAACCACAAATAAAGGAGATACCTTTTTAGCAGCAGTACAAGTAAAACAGTCGTGAGGATTTTATTTGGCTACAACGTCAATAAGAGTTAATGGTATGATGATATTATAAAACGACTAGTGTGATCTTAGGCTGTCACTATTTCTCAACCTTTTTTGATTATTGTCTCTCAAAAGAATTCTTTTTAGAGTTGCTTTTTCCTGATACTTTCTCTGTGAGATTTTAATGATGCAGATACATTGTACATCTCTTTACGTACTATATCTATGTCTGTGCTTATACATAAAAAAGAGTAAGATTTTTTCCACAAGAACTGATTTTCACCCTCTAATGGGCAATATTAACACTCACTGAGAATGCACAGACTTTATTAATAGAGAAGACTAGGAATGAGGAAGGGAAATTCTACTGTTCTTAGAAGTGTTTAAAATAACGTGTTCACTTTTGAATGCCACATTTTAAGACATATTTCAAAACTAGATGTTCTTCAAAGGTGAGAAGATAGAATGGCATGGTGTGAAGAATTTTTAAAGGGTGAGGAATTATTATTCTGGGAAAAATGAAATGAAAGGTGTCCTAATATGTATCTTCAGATATGGGAGAGGATGTTATATGACAAAAGGGATCTGATCATTGGGCAGTTGCTTTAGGAAAACATATTTTGGCTCAATATTACATTATTTTGTCTGAATTATCCAAAGATGGAAAGGTTGTTTCATTAGGAATATATTGTACCCTGTGGTGAAGAACATGTTAGAGAAGATTCAGACCCTAAATGGACTGAATGACCTTAGCATCCTTTTTATTCTTGATTCTGTGAGACTGGGCAGAAGGAGATAAATGGAACCTTGAAGGAAAATACAGATTTAGATAAGCTTAGAGGACATAATATTCCAAAGTGGACATTTTGGCTTCTCAGACATGGAAAGGCACACAGACTTTATTTCTGCTCTGCTTTGTCCAAAATTCACAGTCTGGCCCCAAGAGGTCACCAACATCCTTACCTATAATGTGTTGGATTTGGATTCAATTACATCTATCTTTGCTAACTCTAGAAATCTAAGGTTCTATGACTTAGTAATTTATGGTAGGAAGATGCTATTCCTATTGTCCAGTCATCCCCATCAGCTCAAGCACTTCACACAGTACTTTTAAATCATAAACTATCAGACTGGGAACTTGAATTATCTTATGTGACAAAAATATCATCTTTTTTTAAAAATTTTTTTTAACATTTATTTATTTTTGAGACAGAGAGAGAGAGAGCATGAACAGGGGAGGGTCAGAGAAAGAGGGAGACACAGAATCTGAAACAGGCTCCAGGCTCTGAGCTGTCAGCACAGAGCCCAACACGGGGCTTGAACCCACAGACTGTGAGATCATGACCTGAGCCGAAGTCGGACGCTCAACCGACTGAGCCACCCAGGCGCCCCCAAAATATCATCTTTTAGAATGTGTAATATTAGGTACAAAAGGGAGAAGTGAGAGAAACTTCATTAACCAAAAAAGATGTTTTATGATAAAAAGTAGAAGTTAAGTTGTTTAAAGACATTGCTAGTCAAAGTCTCTGTGATTACCATCTCTCCATAGTAGAGGGTCTTTTCTACTTGTAGAACATCAGGTCTTTAAGGTTGCTCTGGACCAAAATGGCATTATTGGCTTATGCTGCCATTTACATAGTTGGGTCAGGGAAGTTAAACAGAGTTTATAAGAATCTGGCAGTTGACTTTTCCAAGTCATCATTTAGTAACGTTTCCAGATGTTTACTCAGTAGAAAACTAAACCTGTGTACAGAATATCTGAAACAACAACAATAACAACAACAACAACAACAAAAAATATATGTATTAAAAAAAAGACTAGGATAAAGTTATATAGCTTTTGCATTTGTAGGAATTGTTATTGAAATTATAACACAAACAGGGTTTTAATTTGTGAAGTATCAAAAGTATTGTGTATTTGTTGTTATTGTGGTTTGTGGTAGTAGTAGTAGAAGTAGCAGCAGCAGCAGTAGTAGTAATAGTAGTAGTAGTCATAATAATAGCAGCAGTAGTGGTAATAGCAGCAGCAATAGTAGTAATAGTAATAGTAGTCTTAGTCATAGTAGCAGCAGCAGCAGCAGTAGTAGTAATAGTAATAGTAAAGTAGACATAGTCATAGTCATAGTAGGAGTAGCAGTAGTAGTAGTAATAGTAGTTGTAGTTGTAGTCATAGTCGTAGTAGCAGCAGTAGTACTAATAGTGTTTGCCTGGTTTCTTTGCCTCAGTGTCACACCCTGAAGTAATGGGGAGCCTTCCAATTTGACAAGCTGGAAGGGCTGAGTAGACTGTAACATAATGATTGATTATTCTCCATGAAACATTTCTACCCCTACATTAGTTCAGCTTTGTTTATGTTTGTCTCCTGTGAGTTCAAATATGCTTCATTAGTTGAAAAGACAGACAGGTTTTGTGCGACAGGGGAAATTGGGGATTTTGCAGGGGGCACCATGTATAATGAAAAGAAAAGATCTTATGTTGGCAGTGTGACCTGGGAAAGGTTCCTTAACCTCTCTTTCCTTACCTGTAAATTGGTTACAAAATGGGCCCAGTCAGTCTTTCTCACATAATTATTAATCCCCATCGTGTATTGGAATCATTGGGCGAGTTCTTACAAAACAGACGTGTCTATCCTCTAACCTAATTTGTAGGAGACCCTGGCCCTGGGGCTCTTTTCTTTTCTCTTTTTCTTTTCTTTTCTTTTCTTTTCTTTTCTTTTCTTTTCTTTTTTTTTCTTTTCTTTTCTTTTTTCTTTTCATCTTTTCAGGTGTTGTGAGGACGAAATTGAATAATATTGTTAAAGGGCCCTGAAAGGGGCTATTCAAATGAGCGTTTCCCAAGGGAAGCAATGGGTGATACTTTTTTCCATAGGAGTTTTCTTACTAGTAACAGCAGTGTCTCAGGTGATTTCTATGCTCTGCCCCCTACCAGGAGTCAAGAGAGACAGAACATGCCTAGATGATTCTACTTAGTTAAGAGTCATGCTCCTAGATTCTAGGCCTGTCGTAGTCATGGCACCAAAGATGACTAGCCTGCCCCTGTTGTTTCCCAACGGATTCGGCAAAGCTCAAAACTACCAGCTGAGCCTCATCTGACCTACAAATAAATCAGAGGTCGAAAGCTGCTTCTCTCTGCACAGAGATACAGCCAATATCCATGAAGTCCTCCACGAGTTACCTATCAATCTCCAAACATTCCTTTATGGTTGGTAAATTTAGGGTCCTTGAACTATGTTCAAATGTGTGACTTGGTTAGTGCTATAAAGCTGATTGACATTTTTTTTTAACTGTTTGAGATGTAACAGGGCAAGAATATCATGGGATTTCATTTTATTATTCAATGTCAACCCTATAAATATTCATAGAAAAGTGTCTGGAAGAGATTAAACTTCTGATAAGTATTCAATAGGACAGAGAATAAAGATTAACCTTTTGTATAAAAGATTAACCTTTTGTATATGATAAAAAATTAATATAAAATATAAAATTAGTACTGAAGACATTTGGCAGAAGAGGTATAGGCTGAATTTATATTTTGAAGTGACTATACAGGTCCTAATCTTCTATTAAGGGGAATAAAAGATTGACCAGCAAAAAATGTCACTTCTTAAAGTGACAGAGGAGAGATTCTATAAGTAATAGGGGTCTTTGTCCAACCAGATTAGATTTTTTGGAGACTAATGATATTTTTTACATAGAAAGCTATGTTTAATTTGTATTGTATTATGATGCTTAACTTTTGTATAAGACTATACCAGTATTGATAGCTTTCTGGCTTCTAGATTACAGCTTTTTATTTTTTTGCCTACTTTAAGCATTCACTGATCATAAGACATTGACCTTGGTATATAGAACTGAACTCTGTTGAACTTTTGACAGTTTATTCTAGATTGATTTGCAATTCCTTCCTTCAGCTCTTGTAGTGGAAAAACCAACAAACAAACACAGACAAAAATCTCTGTCTTCTTAGAACTTAGTTTCCAGTAGAGAGAAAGGCAATAACCAGAAAGATAGAAAACTAGAGTGATAGTTTTATTAATTTGTAGTGTTTCAGATGGTATTAGGGCTACTGTGAAAAATAAAGTAGGAAAAGAGTGATAGAGGTATGGGGCAGGATTGCTTTCATTAAAAACAAAACAAAAGAAAAACTTTATCAGAGAGTGTCTCACTGCTAAGGAAATATTTTTTTTAAATATGAAATTTATTGTCAACTTGGTTTCCATACAACACCCAGTGCGCATCAAAGGGAATACTTTTGTAGGGAACTAAAGAAGTAACAGAGGGAGAGAGAAAGAGAGAGACAGACAGACAGAGACAGAGAGACAGAGACAGAGACAGAGAAAGAGCCATGAAGGTATCTGGGACAAATTTGGAGGAGGAAAGTCCCCTAAAATGGGAAGAATAAATTCTGAGGCATGTAAGGAAAATAATGTATTGGTTTGGGATGGCCATGTGGGGGTTGGTAGGGCATAGGGATAATACTTTTAAGCCATGATAAGGATTTTATCAATTACTCTGAAAGAAAGGGAGTAATTACAGGGTTTTAGGCTGAGAAGTAGCATAATCTGGCTCTTTCACAGGATGGTTCTGGTATCTGTGTTGAGAATAGATTGTAGTAAGGTAGAACTTGATATATCAAAATCTGTCAGAGACTATTGTAATGGTGTGGGAGAGATATACTGTGGTCTTGGACCAGAGTGGTGGCAGTGGAGCTGATGAGAAGTAATGAGCTGAGAAGATTTTCTGATAGATCTGATGTGGAGTGAAGAGAGTAAGGAAGAAATGATTACACCACAGATTTTTGTATCTGAAAAATTAGAAGAGTAACATAGCCGTTGTTAAGATGTGGAAGGCTGTGGAAACAGAACATTTAGGGTGCTTTATCATGTGTTTGGATTTGGATATGCTAAGTTTGACATGGCTACCCAACATTCAAATGGAGATATCGTGTGTTCCCCCCCAATGATATGTTAAAGTCCTAACTCCCCATACTTCAGAATGTGACCTTTTTCAGAAATAGGGTCTTTACAGTTGCAATTAGTTAACATGAAGCAATAGTGGGGTATGGTGGGCCCCTACTTCAATGACTGGTGTCCTTATAATAAAATAACCGTGTGAAGACAGAGACATACAGAGAGAACAATATGTGATGATGAAGGCAGAGATTGAAATTTTGTACCTGTAAGTCAAGAAATGTCAAATATTTCTAAGAAAGTAGCAGAAGCTGGGAAGAGGCAAGAAAAGATTTCCCTACAAGTTTCAGAGGGACCCTGGCCCTGCCAACACCTTGATTGTGGATTTATAGCATTCAGAGCTATGAGATAATACACCTGTGTTGTTTTAGGCCATACAGTTTGTAGTCCTTTTTGTGGCAGCCTTAGGAAACTAATATGGAGAATAAGGTGATTACTGAGAGTTTGCCACTGAATTCAGTGAGGTAGAGTTATTGGTAAACTAGATGGGAGCAGTTTCAGCAGGGGAGAAGGCTTAAAATCCTGATTGGAGTGGGTTCAAACCAAGAGAGAAGATAGGGAAAAAAAGAGAGAAGATAGGAGCGTAAGTATAGGTAAATCTTTCAAGCAGCATTTCTGTAAAGGAGGATGCAAAGAAATGAGATCATAGGGGAAGGAAGATATGAGGTCAAGGGAAGTATTTTCCTCTTTCCTTCCTCCCCTTCCTCCCCTCCCTTTAATATCCTCCCCTCTCTCTTCTACGTTTCACCTTTCCTCCCTCCCTTTTTATTTCCTCCTTTCTTCCTTCCTTTCTTTCTTTTTGGATAAAAATATTACCACATGATTGATTGATGATGTCAATAATTCATTAGAGAAGAAAAAGTTGACTTGGGAGGAGGGACAGACAACAATTATGGCAAAAATACCCTTGAGAGGCAGAATGGGAGTCAGTGCATAAAAGGAGGGGTGACTTTGTATAGGACAGAGACAGAAAGAAGATGTAGTCCATAGCCATAGCTATAAGGTAGTAAATAGATGTGAAGAGAGTTTATGGAAGTTCTTTTCCAATTGCTTCTATTTTTCAATGAAAGGGGAAGCAAGTTTACCTGCAAAAGAAAGGACAGTAGCAAGGTTGTTGCATATTTAAGGAGAGAAGAAAAGTTAGGAGAGTGGGAGTTTAAAGACAGTGGGAAAATTCCAGGGACAGGTAGCAGGATTTCAGGCAATCCTATTGAAGTTGGTAGTCATTAGTTCAGAGAGACCAATCATCAAATCTAGTGTGTTTTGTTATTGTAAGAAATGCCTGTTTTAATTAATTGATTAATTAGTATTGTTACAGATATTGATACTACTATTGTTCTTAGGAAACATATTAAGAAAGCAATAGTTTAACAGAATTTCCAGAAAATGTATTTTTTTCATGAATAGGATTGTCAGATAAAATACAGCAAACCCTATAAAAATTTGAATTTTAGATAAAATAAATAATTTTTTGCATATATTCCCAACTTGCTGAAGTTCATGGGTTTTCCATCAGCAGATATAAGGGTCACTTGTGGTGGTTAGATTCTCATTCATTTCATGATATGTGTGGATATTTGGCAATGCATCACTTTTGAACTACTCTTTTTGAAGCTGTATGATTTTCATAAAACTAATTTCTGGGCTGAATAGTAAATCTGCCAAATGTTGATTCAACTATTTAATATTTTTACCAAGAAATAATAAGAAATGTTGATGACTTAAATATCTTACCTTGCTGCTCTTGCCATCTCCCTGGGAACATTCACCCTGTTGTCAGACTCTCAGCAATTTTATGTTAATCTCTTCAATGATAAAGATTGAATTAACAACCTTTAGGCTAATACAAAGTTAGGTCTCTAGCAATGGTGGCCAAGGTGTGCATAGATTTTCTTTTTGGTGTATTTATCTAAACCCTGACAAAGCAATATTTTTTTAATCCATGAAAGCTTACTGTTTTTGGTCTTACCAAGTTATGTTTGGCCAATATAAATGTTTTAACACAATTTACAAAATAGCATTAGACTCTTAAATTGGGGGAACTGGCACTCATGATTTGAATGGTCTATTAGGACTAGTCCAATTGTTCGGTATCAAAAAAATAAAGTTCTGATGCAGTTGGTTCTTAAATAATAATAATTGTAGCCATTATTTATTTAGTATTTACTACATACAAGGTACTTTAGTGAACATTTAACCTACTAAATTCTAACAAAAACCTGACAGGAACTTGTGAATCCATTCAACAAATATTGGCTGCACCACGCCTTGGAAGTAGTTTAAAAGATACAAAAATTCCTGACCCAGTTTAGCTTACATTTTAATGTGCAAGAAGCAATAAACTTTAATAATAATAACAACAACAACAATAATAATATAATATATTAGATGGTAAGAAAAGCTTTGGAAAAAATAAAGTAGGAAATGGGGATACAGGATAATGGAAGCAGAGATCGATTTTAGATAGGAAGCTCAAAGAGACTATTGACATTTGAAGAAAAACCTGAAGGGGGTAAAAAAGTGATACATGTTGTCATCTGAGGAAAAAGCATCCCAGGGAGAGAGAACAGCAAGTACAAAGACCATAGGAGGAGAAACATACCTGGCATGTAGAATCAATAGCCAAGGCATTTGGAGTAGAGTGAACAAAGGGGAGATAAGGAAAAGATTAGGTCAAATAGAGGAGGTAGTATCATTTGGGGCCTTGTGGGCCATTGTAATGATCTTAGGTTTTCCTGTTAATGAAAGGGAAGACATTGAAGGTATCGAATAGATGAGTGACCTGATTTAACTTTAATTTTAAAAAGATCACTCTGGAAGTTAAGAATAGATTGCTGGAGAACAGGTGAGGAGGCAGAAAGGCCAGGGTGAAGGCTGTGTTAACAATGTAGTGAGAGATGCAATAATCCAGGGTGCGAGCAGGAAGAAGAGCTGTTAAGAAGTAGGATGATGCTAAATATATTTCGAAAAGAGGACTCTCAGGATTTGGGGTTTCTTGGGTGAGGAGGATAAAAGACAGAGGCAAGGCTGACTCCAGAGTGTCTGACCTGAGCAACCTGAGGGATAGGAGGTGTCATTAATTAACATGAGGAAAACTGACAAGTAACCAATTTGTCAAAGAAGATCATGGATTTGGTTGTGAAAAAGATGAGTTTAAATTCCTATCAGACAGCCAAATAGAGAAGTCAGTTGACAGTTGGACATAGAAACCTGCAGTTTGGGCTGCAGATATAAATTTGGAAGTTTTCTTTAAAGCCATATTATTGGTTATTATCAAGTTAACAAGAACAGATAGACAAAAGTTTGGGTCCAGTAACTAAGTCCTGTAACATTCCAATGCTGAGTAGGAATATGAAAAGGAATAAATAAATGAGACTGGAGAGAAGCCAGCAAATCACAAAACTAATTAAAGACAGAATCTAGATTTGAACCCAGGTCTGTGAGGTGTCTCTAATTCCTATAGCCTTAATCACTGTTTTACATAGCCACATGTTATTACATTTATTAATCTGTATTTTTTCAAAGCCAATTTCTATGGAAAAATGCTAATCAGTACAAGAAGTTCACACTTCTCAAAAAAAATCTAGAATATGAGAGGAGAATTAATGCATAGTAAGAGCTTTATTTAGTGAGTCAAGCATTATGCTTGGCCCATTTTAAATAACATCTCATTTAATCATCATTTTAGGTTATTATGTTGGCCATTTTGTAGGATTCAGCAGAGCTTAACCACTTTCTCAAGTTCATTCAATTTTTAAATGGCAGAGTTGAGATTTCTACCTAATTCTATATATTTTCTACTGTGTTACATTTCATCATCCATACCATTCTGACTCCAACTAAGAGAAAATTATCACTGTAACAAGCAACATTGAAAACTATAATAGATATTCACAGTAACTGTTTTATAGACTCTTCATGTGGCTATTTCTTATATCAACCTAAAATAAAGCCAGTGTCATTAAATGAGATTATAGTTCATGTCATAAATATGACATGCTTGAATTCTTTTTTTTTAAATATTTTTATTTATTTTTGAGACAGAGCATGAGCATGAGCAGGGGAGGGACAGAGAGAGATGGAGACACAGAATCTGAAGCAGACTCCAGGCTGTGAGCTGTCAGCACAGAGCCTGACGGGGTGCTCGAACTCACAGACTGTGAGATCATGACCTGAGCTGAAGTAGGACGCTTAACCGACTGAGCCACCCAGGTGCCCTTGAATTCTTTTTTAAAAATTGTTTAAGTTTTATTTTATTTTAGAGAGAGACAGAAAGAGAGAGAGAGATCACAAGCAGAGGAGGGGCAGAGGGGGAGAGAGAGAGAGAGAGAGAGAAGGAGAGAAGGAGACAAGGAGAGGAGAGAGAAAATCCCAAGAAGGCTTCACATTCAAAACCGAGCCTGAAGTGGGGCTCAATCCCATGACCCTGGGATCATGACCTGAGCTGGAATTAAGGGTGGGATGCTCAAACAACTGAGCCACCCAGCTGCCCCTGACATAGTTGAATTCTAAATTTAGAATAAATTTTATATGCATTCACATTCCCTTATCAGGGCCTGTTGGTAACCACCCACCCATTTTTGAGATGGCAAATTGGTCATTGATATTTTCAAGACTCAGTACCATCATCTTGTCCCACCCTCCAGCTCTAAGAATGATAGCACTTTGAAGGTTGTCCCTTAGGGATTATGGAGACCCCAGCTGCCTTTATGGTTTAGACTAGAGGTTTCAAGTATATCACAAGGTAGCCTATCCCAACTGCCTCATGAATCACAATATATTCAGTTACAAGGATATCAAACAATATTTTGAAAATCTCAAAGAACTGCATTGGCACACTGAGATATACAAGTAGACAGAGAAAGAACTTCTCTACATGTTTAGCCAATGCTGGGTCACCAACTGTGTGAGATAGTGGGCTGGGACTATCCTGGAACCCATATGGATAGGCCAGTTCTCTATTCTCTCTTGGAGCCAGGAATATTGCCATAATAATATTTTTATTTCTAGTACTCTGTTTCTGTTAAATCCCCCAGTCTATATGCATTTAAATATACTTTGAAAGTATATACTTGGTAAGTTTTCCTAAGTCTCTTCTAACAAAAAAACAGACAATATAATGGAATCAAAGATTTTAGTCACTAAATTGACAAAACTTAAGCTCCTTCCAGAAATCTCTGCAGTTCTCTCCCTCACTTCATATAGGTTTCTGCTCAAAGTCATCTCTTCAGAAAAACCTTTTCTGTCTCTATTTAAATAGCCTCTCTCCTGTCAGTTCTCATCTCATTATCCTGTTTCATTTCTTTTTCAAGTATTGTATATCTACTTGAATTGAACTATATATTTAAGTATGTTCTTCATTATTGTTTTGTGTGTACCTACCTAAATGTAAGTTCCACAAAATCTAGGAATTTCTGGGGCGCCTGGTGGTTCCATTGGTTGAGCATCTGACTTCAGCTCAGGTCATGATCTCACTGTTCATAAGTTTGAGCCCTGCATCAGTTTCTGTGCTGACAGCTCAGAGCCTGGAGCTTGCATTGGATTCTGTGTCTCCCTCTCTCTGCCCCTTGCCCACTCATGCTCTGTCTCTTTCTGTCTCTCAAAAATGAATAAACGTTAAAAAAAAATAAGAAAAATCTAGGAATTTTTTTTTTTTAATTTTTCTTGTTCAGTGGCGTAGCTCCAGTTCCTAGAGGAGTTTCAGTTACATTGTAGGTAATCAATAAGTATTTGTTTAATGAATATATGCTGGATAAATGAAAAAAAGAAAAGGGAAGGAAAGAAGGAAGGAAGGAGGAAAGAAGGAAGGAATGGAAGAAAGTAGGAAAGAAGGAAAAAAAGGAAGAGAAAAGAAGAAAAACAAAGAGACTGCAAATAAAAAAGAGACATGGTCAAGTTGCAGATACTTAGACTAATTTCCATATGTCATGCCTATTCTTTTCCCAGCTTTTTACAGATTTTGCTGGCATTTGACTGTAGCCCTGATGACTGGATTTGCCAAAAAGATATTATAACACAG
Source organism: Neofelis nebulosa (assembly GCF_028018385.1). NCBI lineage: Eukaryota > Metazoa > Chordata > Mammalia > Carnivora > Felidae > Neofelis > Neofelis nebulosa. The sequence goes on along the minus strand of NC_080794.1, from coordinate 32,458,364 downwards.
AAAGTCACCCTTCTCTTATATATTTTCAGTGAGGCAGAATAATCCCCCCACAATTACTCAGGGATTAAAAAAGATAGATTATCCCATATCCTTTTAGTTACATATTCTTGATTATTATACCACTTAAATTTTTATTTTTTTATTTTCTAATTGCTTATCCAAAAATAGTATCTCTTAGAAACAGACTTTTAGAGTTGATGGGATTTTAGTGATTCTCTAATCCAGCCCCTGATTTTACAAATGAAAAAATGGAAGCTAAAATGAAGAGAGGGAGGGAGAGGCAGAGGGCCAAAGAGTGGGAGGGAGGGAGAAAGATTGAGAGAGGATTGTTTGTTAATCACATGCTGACAAGTGATAGAAACAGGACTCAAACCCAGGTTTCTGACAAGTTTTACCCAGAGTGAGGTGAAAGTTGTAAAAACAAAACAAAAGGTAATGGGTCCCTCCCTGTTTATCAGATTAATGTAAATTAAAAGGGATACACATCTCCATGATGAATATATGCATCTCTGTCTTTGTTTTATATTACAGCTTCTCACTGCCAAAATTTCTGATTGGATTTGCTTCCAACAATTGGCAGAAAAAAAAAAAAGATAAAGACTCAAATGTAAATATTTCAACTGTGATGTTGCTATGGGCAATTTCCTTCCCCAAATTGTTAATAACCAGGGCTTAATTGCATGACTATCTCCATCATACAATAGCTTTGTAATAGTTTGAAGGAAGAAATAAAGGAATCTGATTTCTTTTTTTTTTTAATCTGATTTTTAGGTAGTAAAATTGTGGGATTTTTTTTTTAACATTATTTTGTGGCTAGGACTGCCATATGTTATTGACCAATGATTTGGAGTCTATATTCGATTAATAAAATAAAGTTTGTAAGGAAGCAGGCATGCAGTGTTTCATAAGGACAAAAATATGCATGTATATTGCTCAATAATATAGGGCCAGAATTGCAAAGGTTTATAGTTGTTGGAGAAGGGAACAGATGAAGGACAGGAGCTCCTGAAATAAGAAATTGAGGATTTGTCATCATTTTGACCATTCAGAATATGATGGTCATCTTTGCAATATTCACTGTACATATTAGTGGCTGCCTTTGATGTCCGTGGGTCATGATGGATTAGCATGGTGGCTGTATCTAATTGTGGCATCCTAACACCCCAAACAAACAAACAGAAAAATAAACAAAGTTACCACACTGAAAAAAGGAAAGAACAATACAGTAAAGTCGCTGTATGATTAGAAAAGAGATTTATAAGGAAAGGTTCCTAAAGTCAGGCCAGAATCAAAATTCAAAATTTGCTATCTAAAACCTGTGAAGAATATTAAAGTTTTCAATAAAACTGGCAGCCAAATCAAGGCTAAAAATGTCCAACAAAATATTGCGTGGTCCTTTTGTGGCATCAGGTCCAGGCAGAGACCATCTTACTTCTCTTAAGAGAGAGAAAGTCTTATTAAAACTGGCACTGGACCAGAAACACTGACCTCTGCTCAGAGAAGAGCTTCAAAGTCTCTTGTTTGAGCTTTTGGCGTAAATGTGCAAGAGCGTGAAGTGTGGGAGATACATGGATTATCTTTTAAAAAGCCTCAAAAAGGATAATTTTGGAAGGGAACAATTTTTGCAATTGTTTGTAGAATATTTGCTTGCCCTTGAGAAAAGACTACATGTCTAAGCTCCCTCCTCTCTCCCTCCCTCCTCCTCCCTGTCTCCCTCCTTCCTTCAGTCCCTTCCTCTCTTCTCTCGTCTGAATTATTTGAGCTTCTGAAGCAATTGAAAGTCTAGATCTAGCAGACTTGGCACAGCATTATTTCTTATCTATTATATCTAAATATTGTTGTAACAGTGATCCAAGTGCTTTATGTATCTGCCAAATGGTCTTACTCGGAGGAGAAAATTAAAAAGTAAATGTGTATTGTGGGTTCATAAAATGCACACTAGAGACTTTCAGTATTAAAAGGATATTGGACGTCATCTAGCCCAGCCTGTCTGCTCTGGCCCTAGGTTTGAATACCTTCTCCAAACACTCCTTCTCTTGGGTCAAACTCTCAGTCATTGGAACTTACTTGTGAAGCTTCTTCTCCTACTATCTGTATTTCTCATGGCTACAAAAATCTTCATTTTCCAAGCTGAAATCTACCTCCTTGCAGCTTCTGATATTAGTTTTAATTCTGCTCCCTGAAGCTACATAATATTAAAGTCTAATTCCTTTTCCATATAGCAACTACTGAAGTATTGAAGTAATAGTTATTTGCTACTGTCTGTCTGATTTAGGCAGAATATCCTCAGTTATCAACCCCTTCTTCATTTTTCAGAGATTCTGAACCCTTTGCTTTCCGGCCTACTTTCCTCTGGGCATGACTGGACATGACTCGTTTTTAATGTTCAAAAATTCTGCCGCTTTGTAGTCATTTGACCTTGGAAAAATTAACTTCTTTGTGTCTTTGCTTTCTCATGAAAACATCAGAAATAACAAAAGTCCTGACCACCTGTATACAATAATCAGGTAAAACAATTAAAACAAGAAAATCAGTTAGTCCTCAATAAATGTTTACTGCTATAGCTACTACTGCTTGCTGCTACAGCTTATGAGCCACATCTTTGGTTTGGTTATTGTACTTCTGTTAATGAATAGCATTTGCTGGGTGGAATTGAGCCTAAGGTAGTCAATGGTACAACTTTTATATACTTTCTGCCATGTGTATATCACTACCCCTAAAATTGCATGCTTATCTTTTTAACTCAAAAATATTGGAGCTTCGGTGCTCCTTGGCAGTTCTTCTGGAATTCCCAACCAGTTCTCTTCCCCAGATTCTCTGCTGTTGTTGTTTCAGACCTATTCCATTCCTTCAAACCTTGGATTCTCCTATGGTTTCCTCACTATGGGACCTCTCCTCCTTCAACAAGAAAGCCGAAGTCCTAGACGAGAGCTGCCTCCTTACCCTGTCATCAACCCACCAGCCACATTGTGTCCATGTTCATGCTTTCTTCCATTCTGCTCCTTGTTCTGAAATGTTCTCTCCTCAACGGGCAAAGCTTGGATTAATCCTTCCATCCTAAGTACCTTGCTATATCTTAGTACTTATCAATTCTCTCTCCCATGGTTTCACTGTGTTTCTCTGTTCTAGAGTATCTTCATCAGAGATAAAGTATTCACATTACCTTCTTCTTAGAAAAATATCTGTTAAGGTTTACTACTATAGTGCATATATGCTGTGTTTCAGAAAAGAATGTGGAAAAATCTTTTTAATCAGCCTTGCATATATCTTTTGAAAAGTAGCTGTATTTGTTGTTTGTACTTTTTACTTTACCTCCCATCCATTCTTCACTATAATCAGAAATCCGCACTACCCTCTATCAAAACTGCTGCAGCATTTGACAAACTGTTGTTCAATCACTCCTTCTATAAGTACTTTATTCTCTGGGCACCCATTACACCACACTTTTCTGATTTTCCTTCTACCTCTCTAGCTGTTTCCTATTAATATGTTTTGTGGATGTTTGCTGCCAGTTTTAGTGTTCTTTTAAATTTTATTTAGACTCTCTTCTCCCAAAGAGAAGTATCCACAGCCTTCCGTGGTAAGCGCATTTATTCCTGACTTAAAAACGCAGCTCTATGCAAATGGGTCTCAAATACATGTCTCTCATCTGTTTCCCCCTCCTCTGGAAGTACCCAAAAGTCAACACATCCATAGGAGACGTTGTCATGTTCTCTTCTACTCTTATTGCCAACCCTATGCTTTTTCCTCTGTTAGCTCTCAGTGACTGGCCTCTATGTTCATCTGGTTTCCCAAACAAAAAGGCTAGGGATCATTTTTGCCTTTCTGCAATCAATTTTCTTGGATACAGGTAGAATACTTCTTGTAATGTATAAATCTTAAATTATCAGTGCACTGCAGAACACTTTTCAGTGATTCCCCATTACACCTAGGATGAATTTGGAATAAGAGTCACTTGTCTCCAAGAGTCAATAGGTAGCACTCACATGTACAACACTTTCTTAAGATCCTGGCCACAGTATATAGGGTCATCTTGGGCAAATTCTTTCTCTATGAAGGTATATGAGTTGTTAAGTTCTGAACTTGTATGGAACTCCATGACATTAATTCTTTTTTTTTTTTTTTTTTTTTTTTCCCAATGTGTGTTTCACCCTCTTCTGTCAGAAGCTCATTCACCATGGCAGGCCAGACAGATTTCCCACAGTGCTTTTGAAGACTATACGGGCAGCTCAGGGGTCCCACCCCCAGATCAATGGAATCAAAATCCCTGGGGGATGGACCCAGGCAGAGATCTTTCATAAAAGCTCTTCTGGTGATTCTAATGAGCTGCCAGGGTATAAAAAACCACTGGTTGAAAATTTTTAGGATAGGGAAAGATGCATAAAAGCAGAGTCAATGGGATGGAGATGTGGGATTAAGCAGACAAAGAAGAAACATCAAAAGTAAAATATCTTTCAACCATTGTAGCACTAACTGCCCCAGATTTTTATAGGGTGCTTACATCTTTGGAACTGGCCAGAAAGGGTGCAGTTTAGTTCTGTAAATCCTATGCCAGTAGTTTCTGTATTTGCCACTTCTCTAGCTCATTCCCCTGGTTTTTAAGCAGCATACCCTTTTTTTCTTATTTTTTAGCTTGTATAGAGCTCTTTTTAAAACTCCATATATCTCAGCTACTCTTCAAAATTATTCAAATGTTATCTACAAGGTGAAGTCTTCTAATCTTCCTTTCCCCAAGCTCAGTTAACAACTTCACCCTGCCTGTTCACAAAGCACTTTAAACAATTACCTATTTGTACTTACTTTCCTGCATTTTGATTTGCTCATTTGTTTGCATATCAGTTTCTCACTCTGAACTGTGATATCCTTGAAAGCAGAAAGTGCCTGGTACATAAAAAACGTTCAATAAATATTTCTGGACTGAATGATTAGGTGAACAGGCTTATAGTATATGCAACTTTTACATGTCTATCTTTGCTTTTACAAGATACATTCATTATTTTGCAAAAACCTGAATTGAACACATCTTATGTGGGAGGCCTTGTGCTGGGCACTTATTTCTATCTCAGTTTTGCCCAGTTTATACATAAATTTCTTATGAAGTTTGAGGTGTGTCCACCTCATTCTTCTTATGTTTTCCTACTTATGATCACATAATTTTTTGAAAGCCTTCAAACCCTTTGAGATTGTTATCTGAATTTGAGGCCATGGAGTTATGCCTGTCTTTTGGAATTCACAATTTCCATATTGCTGGTCAATGCAAACTCTCAACTAACAAGGTAACCTTGCTTAGAGTTTCCACTACTTCAATCACAAATTATTCCTGATTGCTTAGTATGGGATTAGAAAATCACTTCTCTTGTTACTGCCTTTCCAGCTGAGCGAGACTTGTCAAGAACACTTTATGTCACTAGGAACCAAGTGGTTGAAGCTCAGGTCACTACACTGTACTGCCTCTGTTCCCATTACAGAGTCTAGATCAGGAAAGCCACATTCCTTTTCTTTATTCTTAACTGACAGTTTAGAGTACACTCAATAGGATCACTTGCTTCCTCTCTACTCTTACCTTGGCTTTAAACCAATTGAGCAATTCTCCATTTCTCCCTGCCACTTGTGCAAGATGAATTAATTGTAAAAATTATTTTTATTTTTTTTTTAACCTTTATTTTTGAGACAGAGAGAGACAGAGCATGAACGGGGGAGGGTCAGAGAGAGGGAGACACAGAATCTGAAACAGGCTCCAGGCTCTGAGCTGTCAGCACAGAGCCCGACGCGGGGCTCGAACTCACAGACCGTGAGATCATGACCTGAGCCGAAGTCAGCCGCTTAACCGACTGAGCCACCCAGGCGCCCCAAGATGAATTAATTCCAAAGATCTGCTGTATAGCATAGTGCCTATAGTTGATAATAGTGTATTGTGCACTTAAGACTTTGTGAAGAGGGTAGATTTCATTTTAAATGTCCTTACCACACACACCCACACCCACCCACCCACCCACACACACACACACACACACACACACACATGCGCAAAAGGCATACAAGGAAATTTTGGCGGTGATCAGTATATCTGTTACCTTGATTGTGGTGATGGTTTTGTGAGTGTATGCATATGTCCAAACTCATCAAATCGTATACATTAAATCTTTGCAGTTTTTGTTATATTAATTATACTTCAATAAAGCTGTTTTAAAAATATATTGCCTCACACACTTAAGAGGTATAAAAAAGAGTAGATTGCTTTAGCAGACTACTAACTCAAGATGTATATATTTCCATGCAACCATTCATTTATTGATAACCTTCTCCCTCCCTCCTGCCCCTACCATCAAACAAACAAAAACAAACAAGCAAACATAAAGTCAGTAGTACTTTTATAAAAAAGCCAAGGCTTCTATTAATGTATTACAGTTATAGGTTCCATGCCAACAATACTCTGTGATGGCTATATATTTAAATTTTACTTTTAGTGCTGTAATTTCATTTATCATTTGTATGTCACTCATCAGTTATGCTTTGGTATACACACACACACACACACACACACACACACACACAAGTATGGTTTAAATAGATTACCTATTTTCTCATATCAATTTTTTCACCCTGAATTAGTTTGTTAGGTTTTTTCGCCAGTTGCATACATCATCTGTATTTGCTCTGTTATGATAGAACATTTCTCTTTCCTTCTCCAATTTCAGTTTATAGTCCCCATATGGATAGGTTTAATGCAATTCCTTAGAAATTCAAGCAACTTTTTGTAGACATAGGTATACTTATTCTAAATTTATATGGAAAGGCACAAGCCTTAAAATAGCGAAACGACTCTAAGCAAAGGAGAATAAAGTGGGAGGAATTACTCTACCTGGTATTAAGTTTTCACCATATAGCTACAACAAGACAGTGTGACATTGGCAGAGAAATGGATACCTAGATCAAAGGAACAGACTGTAGGATCCAGAAATAGACCCACACAAATATGCTTAGCTGATTTTAGACAAAGGTGCAAAACTAATTCAATGGAGGAAGGATAACCTTTTCAACAAATGGCGCTATAGCAATGTGACGTCCATAGGCAAAGTAAATGAAGCTCAAAGGAAGTCTCGCACCACACACAAAAATAAACTTAAAATGAATCGTAGTCAAATGCAAATAAAACTTTTAGAAAAAACATATTAGAAAATCTTTGGGGCCTAAGGCAGGCAATGAGTTCTTAGATCTGATGCCTCAATCATGAACAAAGAAAAAATTGATAAATTGGACCTAATAAAATTTAAAACTTTTACTCTGTTAAAGCCCATATGACAAGAACAAAAATACAAGCTATGCAGACTGGTAGAAATATTTGCACTGAAGTGCAAACATATCCTAAAATACTACTCAGTAAAGAACATAAATGAAGTATTGATACACATAACAAATTGGATGAATCTCCAGGAAACTAGGCTGTGCAAAAACAAAAACTAAAACAATACAAAACAAAACAAAACAAACCTAAAAAGGTTACACACTGTATGATTCTACTTCTATAACATTTTTAAAAAAATAAAATTTAGAAATGGAGGACAGATTCATGGTTTTGTGGGGTTTAGGGATAGGAGAGTATGGGTATGGTTATAAAAAGGCAACATGAAAGATTCTCGTGGCAGTGTCGTGCACTATTTTAACTGTGGAGGTGAGTGTATAGAATGTATACATGTATGTGAACATACACAGGTGGCAAAATTGTATAGAACTTAATACATACCCACCCAGCCCTGTACAACCACACACGCAAAGGGTACAAGTACCTCTGGGGAAATCTGTATAAGATTAGTGGATTGTATCATTGATAATAGTTTTACAAAATGTTACTATAGGAAGAAAGTTGGAATAACATACAAGAAATGTCTCTTACAATGTCTCTTATTATCTCTTACAACTGAATATGAATTTACAATGATCTCAACAAGGATTTCAATTAAAATTTATTTTAGATAATTGTATAGTATCTTTATTATGTGAACACGCCATCACTTCGCTTTTTTTTTTTTTTTTTTAGTGGAACAGTTGAAGTATACTCAACTGGGGATAATATATATCTTGTACTTTCCTTTCTGTATACAATTTATTTAAATGTATTATTATTTGGAAATAAAAGAAATATTTGAAGTAGGAAAAATAGATGTCACCAGTATGGCATAAAAGCAATGGAATCTGTATCACAGTGGTCAGTCATGAATTTGTGAGGACACATAGCAAATACTTGTAACTGTCAGTGAATGTGATTAATCAACATTGTTTTACAGCATAGAAAGCTTAGGATAAAGTATTTATTAGACACTTTTATGTGGTACAAGATATTAAAAAAAAAATAGAGCAAGAGACCATAGGAAATTGTCAATTAGTTACAAAAGGCAATAGGTTAGACCAGATGCCTGTTCCATCTACATGGTTTGGTAATAATGATATCAACTCTAGAGAGGAATTTATGATGCAAATATAGCTACGCTTACTAAAATTTTCAAGTTGCAAACCAAGTGTTGATAAGGAGTAGATGTATTTAAGGAATGAGGATTTGAAGTACATCACTATCATGCTCAGAGTCACAAATAAGGTCATCAATTATACAGAGGAACTAAGTTGCTGTCTTCATGTCTGAGACTATGCATGTATATTCCGTTCAGATCACCAAATAGTTAAAAAGAAAATATTTTGTATTTGGAAATAAAATTTTATTTGAATATGAGGACATGGGGGCTTCCAATTGCTATTGGTAGGATTTACAAGTTTATCCCATAAATTATATGATTATTATTGTTTTAAATCACTAAATTTTGGTATGATTCATACCAAATCAAATCAAATTATATGATTATTATTGTTTTAAATCACTAAATTTTGGTATGATTCATTATTCTCCATTAGCTAACTAGAGCGCCTGTGGTTTGTTATCATCTGATTTTTGTTGTCACCTGATCTATCTATAATCTATCATCTGTTTGGGCTTTCCTTTACATAGAAGATTTAAAAAAGCTCTTTTCAGTGTTCTGCTTAATGAGTTGGGTATAGGCACATGTTGTTCCATGAATAATTACTAGAAATTGTCTGGGTGTGTCCCTGGGATTTTAAAGCAGGGCCTTCAACAGCTGAGATACTGACTTTTTCATGTTAACTGAAGAAATCGTGCAAGGTTGTCACTACAGAAATAATAAATTAAGTACTTAAGAGTGTGCTAATAATAAAGTTTCCTTACCCTTTATTCTCTAATCCAAGTACACAAAAGCTTATTGTTAACTGTAGGCTTTCTAAGTATCTGAGGGATGTTTACTATATGTACTTTTGACAATATGTATATTTATCACCCTGTTTGGAAATATTTCTAGCCAAGGGAATAGTTGAGCTCAGGTGAACACACAGGTGCCTGTATTACAGTTATAGCACACTGAATAACAGTGGTAGGTTAAGTGCATTGTAGCAAATTGAAAAGTGGAGATATGCCAATGCCAAATATGTTGGCAGAAATTCAGACCCTGTAACATTCTGCATAACCAGTGTGTAGGGTGAGTAATTTTCTACCTGACCTGCTGATTTTCCATGGAGAGATTCAATATTGCTTAAATGACTTAGTCATATTTTCTGGGTGGAGGGAGTCTAAGATTTTATTGCAGGGTGTATGTGTGATTTAAAGAAATATTGCCACTTTTACTGGAGGCTTTTCGGAAGGAAATGAGAATTTCAGTTATCATTACCTGACACTGTAGTAGTTTAATTTACACGTGGGAAGTTAGGAAAAAAGATGAGCCTGACCCCCCCCACAAATCTACAAGTAAGTTGCTTTCTGGCTCTTTTTTGCATTGAAGTGTGAGACCTTGAAGTGTGAGATATCTGCTGCCCATTTACCTCCCAAGGAGCTTTTTCACAAAAGGAGGCAAAAGGCTCAAGCAAGGTCTGTATTCTCAAACCTTAGCCTAGAATTGGCATTTTTACAGTTTTACTCATAAACCCAAATGTGTTCTGCTATAGTTTTCCTTTGTTTACAGAGTTGCTACAAGGAACGAGAAGCCTTCTGGTTAGAAGAAATACTATCTTCAGCACATATTTTGAAGTACTTTTAACAAAGGGACAATAATGCTGACCATTACTATTTTGTCAGAAGCTTTATTAACTCTAAAGACTCATTAACAATCCTAGGGTGAGGATCCTGGATTCCATACCTAGCAAACTAATCTCAAGGTATTTTTCTCAGTTTTCATCACAATTAAAAAGAGCAATGGGCACATACTAAATGTTTCAAATAAGCTATACATTTTTCTGTAGTTTTCAAGTTTTAAAAGAAAACCTGTATTTTAAGAGATCAGGCATTAGCTAAGATAATTTACAGGTGTTCCTGTTATTTAATGGTACATACCAAACTAACCCGAAATGTAGTGACTGAAACTGACAGCAATCATTTATTACCCCTTTTGTTTTTTGTGGGTTAGAAGGAGTCAGAAGCCCTTGCCCAGATTCAAGGTGAGGGAACACAGACTCCACCTCTCAGGGAAAGAATGTTTGACTCATTTTTGGAAGGAGTACATGAAATGAGATATATATTAGTGTGGCCATCTTTAGAAAATACAATATAGCATGGCAAGCAAATTAATGTTTCTTTTTTTTTAATTTTTTTAACACTTATTTATTTTTGAGACAGAGAGAGACAGAGCATGAACACGGGAGGGGCAGAGAGAGAGGGAGACACAGAATTTGAAACAGGCTCCAGGCTCTGAGCTGTCAGCACAGAGCCCGACGCGGGGCTCGAACTCACGGACCGCGAGATAACGACCTGAGCCGAAGTCGGATGCTTAACCAACTGAGCCACCCAGGCACCCCCAAATTAATGTTTCTATAAGGAAACTTCGCAAGATTGGTGGCTTCATCAAACATATGCATATGTGTACGTAATGGGATTTATATCTTTAAATTTAACATGGTAATGAGTATTTCTCAACAACATTAAATCACCTTTCAAAGGAATTATTTTAATGACTATAATTTTCTTCCCTAAGGATAAGCCACAACTTACCATTTACAAAACTGTTCCATTTCTTCATTGTTGTAACACTACACTACACACATACATATATTTCTAGACAGAGTAATTCCTTCATTGTATCATTTAGGAATTGCATTTGGCTGCAAGTAGTAATCAATCTACAAAAAGGGTTTTTTTTTTTTTTCTCCCACTTACCCAGAAGTTTAGGGGTTGATGATTGTTGGCAGAAGGCCATTTTTTCAGTGATGTTTTCAAGAGTCTGAGGTGTTTTGGATGTTTGCTATGTTAGCTTTGATATTGTTGACATTCAGGAATCTTATCTGTCCGATAAGTGGGATAGGGAGGAAGACAAAGGAAAATGTCAAAGGAACATATCTTAGTGAATTTTGAAGAAAAAAATATCCCACCTGGGGAATTGTGCCTATTCTCATTGACACATGGCCAAGCTGAACAAAAAGGAGGACAGAAAAAGTATTTTTTACTAGGTGTTTTAGTTTTCTTAAATTAGTTCCCCTAAAAACAGATGGTGATACAGAAAACTGCATGTAGAGAGTTTGCTGGGGTGTGATCTTCAGAGATAAACCTGTAAAGAAGAGAGGAAAGGCAACTGAATAGAGGGAGAAACTAGCTTACAATGTGGTTGCAAGTGAGATCTCACCTGATGTGGTAGAGGTCTGGAACTCAGATGGCCTTTGGAAATTGTCACGAATCGAGGCAAGGAGGCTGACTGAGCCTTTGCAGTAGTAGTTCAGACTATCATTGATTGTGACTGTTCACTGGGAAGGGGCATTACCTTAGGGAAGGCAGTTTCCTGTGGCCAAGGGCAGCTCCTAGTGAGAGACTAAACCATGAATGGTCAATAGCAGATCATCAAGCACATCGATTCTGAAGAAGGGGTCTGGCTACAGCTCCACAGGATGCACTAGAGTGGTAGCAAAGCAAAAGGAAAAAGGAGTTGAGAGTGTGCACTGAGTAAACCAACTTAAACACCCTGACAACGTGTTTACTCTTTTTAATTTAACTGTGTTTCCCAAAAATTTTATAATAAATTCACATTCATTTTAAAATCATTAAAGTTTTCAATATTTAAAGTAAATAAATGTGTGTGTGTGTGTGTGTGTGTGTGTGTGTGTGTGTGTGTAAAGAGTTCATCTATAGTGTGATAGACATTGTAGAAAACAAACCTTTTTTTTAATTACCCAGGAGTTTTGCATGATTACAGTGATGAATTAAAAGTGGCATATATGAAGCAGAAAATTTGACTTGGCAAATTTATTAGGGTCATTTTTGCTTACATATACATACTTATTTAACCATAAAGTGACACACAGTATTAGAAGATTCTGCTTCCAGATTATATCTTTTTAAACTAGTATTGAACTCCCAAAACAGAGTGTATACACAATGACTTTTAAATAGTTGCTCCAAACTTATTTTTTTTTTTCTGAAGATTCTGAAAGAGTGGAGAGTTAGAAGGATTTGAATTTATATTATTGGACAATACTCTATGACATATATGATGTGTTACTGCTAGCCTGACATATTTGAGAGCACAACTATAGGTCAACAATGAGACCTTTGAGGTTAATCATCGGCATGGCCAATGCTGTAAGAAAAATACAAGATAAAGCAGAAAGAGTTCAGTCTCTGGATCCAATATCCATACTACTGTTTCTCTTTTTTAAAATCATGCTGCTTTATATTTTCATAGAGCAACCTCCGTTTCATCTGTACTTATTAGCAGAGTGAAGATAAATCTGAGTATTTTACTGGACCTACTTAAAACAAAATAGCCACTGCCACTAGGATACAAGTGTTAATAAGTAACAATGTAATAAATAATAAAATATTTTGAACACTAGCTTAAACACTACTGTACCTCATAATATTTAACTGGATAAGAAATTATAATTAATTACTTGTTCTATGGTTTAACTAAGCCACCACAGCATTTGAGTCTTGCCCCTCAGGGCTTCATAGCTCCCAAATGAGTGATTTCTGGTACACTTATTGTATTATGACAAAATATCCTACTATTCAACTTACCAAACATAGCTGCAAAACTAACCCCTGGCCTACAGACTCTATTAGCAAAACAACAGGAAATGAATTTTTTGCCATAAGAGAAAGCAGATAAATGTGATATCTTTAAAGTACAAAGAGAAAAAATTCCATATTTATATGTTATCATAGAGACAGGAAAGTGAAAAAGAGCAGAATGAGAGGAAAAGCGTGAGGGAAACTTAAAATCTGGAAGATGGAAGAATTGTGTGAAGAGAATAAGGATTGAAGAGGAAAGAAATGATAGTTCAGAGCCCAGAAACCAATAAAAATAGCTCAACTGTGGTGCCGGGAGATTTCAAAAAGGGCCCGCCTTGATGGTGGCAGTATTTTGATTATGTGGAGAATGAGTTTAGTTTAAGAAAGAGAAGATGATAGGGTGGGCATTGAAAAAAGAGGACCAGGTGTGGAAGATGAATGGAGGAATATAGTAGGACTGGCATTAGTCTACTTATGGGAAAAGAAAGGGCAATAGATTTCCAAGTCCATTGCTGGAGGAAGAAGGGGAAAATGTACCCAATTGAAATAAATAGGTTGAATAGACTATGCTTGGAGAGAGGAGATAAAGAATTGCATTTGAGTTGATAGTGACCCTTAAAGATGTCTGAAAAGGAAATTGAAAAGTAAGTCATTTGCAGAAAAGATTTCTAGTTCTTAATATAATTCAGCATTTAGGGAGAAATTATGAACAAAGGTCACAAGAGGGATTTTGCTGAGCTAAAACCCTCTGCAGAGGAAGCCTACAATGGCACAACTTAGACTGAAGCTTTTTCTTGGAAATGTAAGAAGTAGCACGGTGACAGTCTTGTCCTGTCCCCCCCCTGGTGGAGGTGATAATGAGCAATAAGGGTCCAAAGGGTAGGCTGCTGGAAGGAAGAGGGACGCTGTGTCTGGACAAACAGCGTAATTAGCCCTCGAGTAATCCAGCAATGGCTGTGACTTTATGCAGGGATGACAGCTGCCCATTAGTGTTAATTAATCAACAGGAGAGAGAGAGAGATACAAGGTGTGGGTGTGTTTTCCAAAGCTTGGCAGCCGGAGGCAGGAGGAATCCACAGTGTGAAGAGGCTGAAGGTGAAATAGGACTCTAACGGCAGCAGTGAGAAATGGACTGGACTTTTATTTGGCATCCCCTGTTTCTTGTTACTGAGCATTCAGGGCACCTTGTACCCTGCTGTTAGTCTCAAGAGGGAGGCACTCATAAAAGTCGCCATGTCATGGGTGAGAAAGCCCACCCTCTGTCCCCAGGAGCCAGGAAAGAAAGCAACCTGTCTCCTGACTTCTGGAACAAAACACACAGTGAGCAAGGCCAGAACACCATGGGATTTCTCTCTGCAGAGGCTGAGCCTGACAACGTTTTGAAAGGCTCCAGGTGCAATGCAAGCAAGCCAGCTTCGTGAAGCAGGGTCAAGAACTGGGCTAGACGAAGCAAAATGCCCTCCCGCTCCTGCAGCTAGCATTCAGGACCTTGAAGCAGTGCCGGTGAGGATCCAGCGCGGACTTGTGCAGCCGTGTGGAGCCGTGTAACAGACGTGCATGGATGGACTTTCCGTGCAGCACAGTTTTCTTGAATTTGATTCCAGATCCGCATCGCTTGAGATGAGAATTGAAAAAAAAAAAAAAAAAAAAAAAAAAAAAAAACTAAACACGTAGGAAATGTTGTGAAGAGAGAAATGCAATAACATAACGTTTAACTTAACGATTTTGGGAGTAACATATGTTTTCATTTGAACTTTCACTATTCATTAATATCATTTTAACCTATTCAGAAACTTCTGATTTTTGTTATCCAGAAATCTGATCCTGGGATTTATTAAAACTTTTATGTTTCCCATTAACATGTATCTCTTAATAAGATAATTACATTCATAGTTTAAAAAACAATTCATTTGAAGGGGCGCCTGGGTGGCTCTGTCGGTTGGGCGTCCTACTTCGACTCAGTTCATGATCTCATGGTTCCTCAGTTTGAGCCCCGCGTTGGGCTCTGTGCTGACAGCTCATAGCCTGGAGCCTGTTTTGGATTCTGTGTCTCCCTCTCTCTCTGCCCCTCCCCCACTTGTGCTCTGTCTCTATCAAAAATAAAATAAAAATGTAAAAAAAAAAATAAAAAATAAATTAAAAAACAACTCATTTGAAATATAGAAACAATCTTTAAGATTATTTAAAATAATCCAGCTAGACTTTTTTAAAGCTTCATTGCATTATTTCCTTACTCTGATGCCTGTCAGAAATTAGTGTTTTACTTATTTAATATCGTGTTTTGTGTTTTTACATCTAAATCTTTGATTTCTTGAAGCTTTATAACTATTGTTGGCTCAACTTCTGTTCTTCTTTGAGTGTCCAAAATGGACTTGATACATAATAAATATTTGTGGAATTTGTTATTGTTGTCCTTAGCTCTCTGTAAATATGTTAATAATTAACCTTCATAGATAAGACAATGTGAAAAAATATTAAAAAAAAATTTTTAATGTTTTTATTTATTTTTGAGACAGAGAGAGACAGAGCATGAGCAGGGGAGGGGCAGAGAGAGAGAGAGACACAGAATCTGAAGCAGGCTCCAGGCTCTGAGCTGCCAGCATTGAGCCTGACACGGGACTTGAACTCACGGACCGTGAGATCATGACCTGAGCCCAAGTCGGACGCTTAACCGACTCAGCACCCCAGGCGCCCCAATGTGAAAAATATTTTAATTGCAAGGTTGACCTAAATGCATTCAATTTGACAGGGACTTGATGAGCACAATTACTTGCAAAGTTTAGAACTATAAAGAGGGGTGAGATGGTTTCTGTTGTCAAGATTTCACAATTCAACCTTGGGCAGATAGAACAAATATATTGGTTTGCTGTAATTAAGGAAAGTTACTAAAAAGAAAATCTTTCACTCCTGTGTCTCCCTCCTCCCTCTAGGGCTATTGGGAACCATTAGTAATATCAAGAAATATTGCTAAGATTGCATGACAGGTATTTTATCATTAGCATGTCCTCTCATGGCAGCCGGTACTTACATTATGGACCCAGCATTTCATTGTGCGGTGGAGGTAGCAGGAATAGCTAAGATCAAACATATAATAGCTCATATGCTTGCCAAATTTACTGGGACCCAAATCTTTGATTTTATTTCCTCCTATATCACGTTGTTTAGCTACACTTCACTACTTTTTATTATGTAATTTTTTAAAGTTTATTGAGAGAGAGAGAGAGAGAGAGAGCAAGTGTGAGTAGGGGAGGGGCAGAGAGAGAGGGAGAGAGAATCCTAAGCAGACTCCACACTGTCAGCGGAGAGCCTGTTGCAGGGCTCAATCCCACAAACTGTGAGATCATGACTTGAGATGAAACCGAGTTGAAGGCTCAACTGATTGAGCCACCCAGACACCCCTATGTAATTTATTTTTTTAATGTTTTTTAATTAATTTTTTGAGGTGGGGAAGGGCAGAGAGAGAGGGAGACACAGATCCAAAGCAGGCTCCAGGCTCTGAGCAAAGAGCCCCACATGGGGCTCGAACCCATGAGCTGTGAGATCATGATCTGAGCCAAAGTTGGATGCTCAACTGACTAAGCCACCCGGGCACCACTGTACCCCTATGTAATTTAAATCCAGAACCTTATCTAAGGAGCCCTCACAGGATTTGGGGAACCCAAGAATGAGGGAATATGGAAATCATAGTGTTTAATAGTAGTATACTGATTTGCATATTTTGTTGGGTCCTTCATAGACACATACACAGTCATGCTTACTCTACTCCCCTTCCTCCATACACATGTACACACACACATTCCCTTGCACATACTGTATTCTTTTAATTTGTCTTACCCACTATGGGTCATTTACGTTGAGAGATAAGAGTCTTTCTCCAGGATTACAATTCTAGTAATTTAAAGATTGTTTGCCTATTTCCTTCAAAGTTAAAATGTTATCACAAGCAGATACCTACAAGGAAAAAAAATAGTTGCATAAGTTATTGTTCTGATATCTTCGAGAATGAAAGCTGTCAGAGGATTGATTGCCGACTGTCACTCTATTAAGATATTCCTTCTTTCATGAAAGTAAGGAGTGTATCTAGGTGTCACTGTCTTGATTAGTTAGGGAATCAGGTGGTCTTTGCTGTCTCATCCATATCCACAAAGTTTATACAATATGATTCAATTAAATTTGCAGTGTATAACAACTTCTGTTTCCATGATAGCATTTGAATTGAGTAATATGCACAAAAAAAGTATTGGTTCAGAATTAAACTAACTGAAAACTTTATATTGGCTTTAGCACATTTTATCTGTCTTTAAGAAAATCAGTTCTCATTCTGCCACTTGAGATGTCAGGTCACTGGTCATAAAATTACTTTGAAATTTGATGTTGATTTCAATGATAGTGAAGGCCATGATAGTACTTTTCAACATCTGCCCTTTACACACTGACCCTATTAATAAGGACTTACTGTGCCTGCGTGCTTCGTATTTATGCTTGACCCTCAGCACACAACAAAGTATATCACCAGTTTAGGAAACAACACTTGATCTTGTCTTTAATTTATAGTTTAGATTTGCATTGTGTCTATGGTAGTTAAATAGATTTTATTTGATGCTGTATATTATATCATATTCACTTGACAGGTGGCACATACTTTTATCCTTTGGGTGACGATTCTGAGGTGAATAATAGCTTAATTCAGAGAGGGACCTTGAGGAAACGTCTAGCTGGTTTAACCATCATAATTTACATTGTATATCAATATAGTGTATGTGTATTCGTATACAGTTATATATTGTTCCAAAATAAAAGATGAGAAATGTGTTTGGTAAAATGGGACCCTTAGAGCAGTATACATTGCAGACCTCAATTTGGGCTCTGGAACATATACTTCAAATGATTTGTTAGAAGTAGCACTTTAACAGCCAAAACTGTTTAAGTTGTGTGTGTGTGCATGTATTTGTGTGTGTGTGTGTGTGTGTGTGTGTGTGTGTGAGAGTGTTTTCATCTCATTCATTTCTTTTGTGATGGCACATACTGACACAATGTATTAATGCTTGTTTTTTAAACAACATTGACATATGTCCACTTAGACAAATAAAGATTTTCATCTTTAATGACTCATTGGAGAAGAATAAGAAGTTTGGATGCAAATTTGCATAGAGTTGGAGAATGTAGGTAAAATAAAAAAATATATTATAATCCCTTATCACTAGAAGCATCACCTTGAATCTGCTGCTGACAGACTAACAAACACACAGACACCCCCCCCCCACACACACACACACACACCATCCATAGGATACCTTTAGCCTTCTAAGCCAAGAGAATTTTTATTCATTATTAAGGTCTCTTTTAGGTGGTCTGAATTTGTCATTGGCGATGGGCTTTGATTAATTTAATATTTGCCATTATATTAAATAAACATGAGATAAATACAATGCCTGTTTTTTCTATTTGAATTATCAACCATATTTGTGAAACATCATTTTAAATATAGCAGCATGTGAAGTCATAAACACTATTTTTTATCTAGTATCACTGAGTCATTATATCCGTATTTTATGGAAAACCTACTTTTAAATAGCTTTGGATCCTCAGGTTTTGCATTAAGTGTCATGATTAATATGATCTCCTGATTGATATTAAAAGTTCAAATATAGGTATAGAAATTTTATATTCTCTTCAAAGTAAAATTATTTGGTTTTTTTGCTTGTAAAAATGATTCATTCTCATTATAAAAACTCAAACTATAAATTTTTACGAGTGTGAAGAAGGAAAGTTGAAGTTATCTTGAGTCTTACTTTTCAGAGTTAACCATAATTTTCCATTTTGGTGAATGACATTTTAGATATCACACTTTCTCATACACACCCCCCCCCCCCCACACACACACTCATCATCTTTAATAAATGAGATTATGTTATATATTCTGTTTTCCTTGTCGTTGGCATGTTTCCAAGTCCACACATATAGAACTATTTCATCAGTAATCTTTTATTGTTCTTAATTAGATAACTATATAGTGAAAAAAAGACACTTGGAAAAATTTCAGTCACTATAGAAACATACAGTTAAAATGGAGTGCTCTCTTCATTGCAATAGTAAGATCACTTCTTTTCCCATATACGATTCATGTTAATAGTTGGGGTTCATCACTGTATACTTTATATTCTGCATTTATAAATAATTGGAATAGAAAATTTTATGTAAATAGGAACATATCTTCTACAATTTTTTTACTTAAATTATATATTTGAGATATTTTATGTTAGCAGAAAGTTCTTTTTTTACTTTTTTTTACAGAATCATTGTATCACATAATTTAATTTATTCTTCATTGATGAATATTTAGATTCCTTTTCCACTTTTACAAGAAGTTGTATGTTTGCTGTATGTTTGCTTATATACACAAGTATTTCTGAAGGATGGCTTACATTAAATTGAATTACTGTAGTTTTGCAAATTTTAAATTTTCATAGATGAGGTGATGCTGCCTTCTAAAAAGTTGGCCATCTACCCTTTGATTACTTCTCTATACCTTCAGCAATACTGGAAAATATCAAGCTTTATAATTATTTGTAATATGACAAGGAAGAATGTCATTTTCTTGTTTTAGTTGTATTCCTTGATTATAGATCAAAAAGTATATTGGGAATCTTTTAATGTATTTATTAGTAATTATATTTCATATGTGAAATGTCTGGTTAAATATTTTGTCCATTTTTTTTAATGCCCCCTTTCCTCATTGATGTTTGGGAATTATTTATGCCTTAGGGGTACCAATCTTGTTTGGGTTATAAAATCCTATACCAAATACTTTTGTTTATCTTTTGAATTTTGATTTTATAGGTTTTCATTATTTTCAAATTAAAAAAAAATATGCAGTCATATATGCCAATCATTTTGCATACATTGAACTCCCCCCCAACCTCCCACCAAGTAGTAGTCAATTGGGTCATTACCATTATTTTTTCCCATTGCTCTGAAAAACACTAAATTTCTGTGTGTTTTAATTAGTCACTATACTTTCCTTTATTCTTTTTTGTTTTTGTAAATCATCTTTGCTACTCTTTCATATATTCTTCCAGATGTACATTAAAATTAAACTAAGCTCCATTTAGATCTATTAAATTAGTACACAAATTTAGGGAGAGTTGACATTTCATTTTACAATGTTGAGCATTCTCATTCAGGAATATGTAATTTCTTCCCATTTATCCAGTTGTTCTTTTATGTCATTAAGTAAGATTTAATACGTGTACACATATGCATACCACAGTATGCACATATGCATGTATATGATATGGTTGTACTATTTCTTGATAGGTATATACACCATGAAATGTATAACTTTACTTGCTACTATGACAGCCATTGGGTTACTAAGACTTTTATTTTGATGCTAGCTGATGTATAGAAAAGTAATACATGTTATTATTCATCCTGCATTAAGACATGTTACTGAATACTCAGTAGTGATAACAGCTTTTCAGTTATCTTGCATTCTTTAGGTAGGCAATTTTGTCACCCTCTGTACAATATTTTAGCTATCAGTTATTTTTTATGTTCATTTACATTGACTAGAACCATCAGTAAAATATTGATTAACCTCCGTAGCAGTGGAAATACTTACCTTAATTTTGACTTTTGAGCAGGGTATTTGCTGTAAATTTCTGGAATTTGTTTTATGTTAAGAATGATTCTTTCTAGGAGCACCTGGGTGGCTCAGTCGGTTGAGCATCCGACTTTGGCTCAGGTCATGATCTCGTGGTCCGTGAGTTCGAGCCCCGTGTTGGGCTCTGTGCTGACAGCTCAGAGCCTGGAGCCTGTTTCAGATTCTGTGTCTCCCTCTCTCTCTGACCCCCCCCCCCATTTATGCTCTGTCTCTCTCTGTCTCAAAAATAAATAAACGGTAAAAAAAATTAAAAAAAAAAAAGAATGATTCTTTCTAGTCATAGCTCACTAAAGATTTTTTGTTTCTTTAGATTTATTTTGCATTAATAAGAATAGGCATAAAACTATCATCAAATGCTCTTCCAAAATTTGTTGAAATATAGTTAAACAAGGGATTTTATAGTTAGATTTCCCAATTATGAGCTACTGTTTTATTCCTAGGGTAAGAACATTGCCTTGTTGTATAATTATTGTTTTTGTACACAGCTAGATTTAAGTTGCTAATATTTTATTTAGAGATTGCCTGATAGCTCTGTCCCCTGTCTAATCCCTATCTAATTTTGTTATCATGTTACATAATCACTAAAAGACAATTGTTGAAATGGGAGGGGGCTTACAAAACAAATAACTAATCTGTCCCTCATCTCTCAGATGGAAACCAAAGGCAAGTAAATTGTCACACTAAGTACAGTAATTCAGAGACAGGATTGTGTAAGTAAAGATTCAGAGTTTGGGAGGTGGCTTGAGATGCAAAGTCTGAGGGAATAGGAAGTTCCCTGATAATAATTTGCTTTCTTGAAACGCCCTGAATGTACTTGCTTCTCTGAGCTCCACTACTTCTAGCTTCCTATTGTACTTAGAAACTGGAGGTTTATTTTCTCTTTCATGTGTCCCTTAAATCGATTATATTTCCTGAGATTGGCTTTCACTGTCTTTGATTTCCCTGGCAGTTCCTGGCCCACATAAAAGGTGCATACTCAACATTTGTTACTTGATTACAATTGTCCCCTGCATCTTGCCATGCGCTTCTCTAGCACAATTCTATTCCTGGAACGCTCTAAAAACTTGTAATTCATGCTCAGTTCTTGTTACCACAAAGAGCATCAGGGCAGCAGTGTTTCACCAGGAGAAATAGAAAAGCTGGCTTGTCGAGCCAGAAGTCACTATCCAAGCCAACACTGGGACATCACAGACTCCCTCCTGCACGGCTCAGGCTCAGTCCGGCCTCTGAGCCAGGCTCGTCTGGAAACAAAGCATTCATTACATTATGTTCTGCAGGAGACCCGAAGCTCCTGGGTTTGTTGATGGCAGTTTTCATGCCTCTTCCCATCTGCCATACACTCCAGCATTTGGCAGCCGGCTTGGGCCCTTTGAACAATTAGTTTACTTGATTACAAATAAATAAATTAAAAGCAAAGTTGGGAGCTATTCAGGTGTTTCCAGTTCGATATCTTAAGTGAAAGTAAAACTTGAAAGAAACTGCCCCCCGAGCTTTGTTAAGTATGATGACCAGACTACAAGAAAAGTGTGTTACTTTTCTTTGAAGTCCAATTGTCTAAGCCTTTGTGGAATATTGAAAATGAATTTCAAAGAGAGATTTCATTCCCCTTTCTTGCTTGTCCTGAATTTTTGCTACCGTTTCCTTCTACTAAGCTCCATTTTGCATTCTCTCTTTGGGAATGACATGTACTTAAGCATATTAATTTGTGCATTCATGCATGTATTCATTCGCCAAAGAACTATTATTGTTTGGCTATCATGTATCAGGCACTAGGAACTGAGGGCCCAATGATGAGCAAACACAGGTAAGGACTCTGTACTTACATAGCAGAGGAAATGATCACAAATGAAATAATCTCTTCAGTGAATGTGTAATCACAAACTGAGACTCATGCTGTGAAAGGAAAAAAAAACCTGACTTGGGCAGAGGAAAGTCTCCAGGGTGGGTGGGAGATGTGGTATCGGTGAAAACTGATTACTTTGGTAATCTGTTGGTTTAATGGCTTACTTCTGAGCAGAGATCTGATAGACAGCAGTTAAGCAGGTATAAGGGGTATAAGGGTGACGGTGAAAAATAAGGGGAGTGTATTTCAGGCTAAAGAAAATGGCATGTGCAAGTGTCCTGTGGCAGAGGAAGTATGGATATCTGAAAGTAAGTTTAATATCTGAAACAAAGATAGAAAAAGAACTCTTAAGCATGGTGAGGGTGGGGAGCAAGAAAAGATGATTCAGGAGGTGTTTGAGAGGTGAAATAAAAAGAAATGGAGGGGTGCCTGGGTGGCTCAGTCGGTTAAGCGGCCGACTTCGGCTCAGGTCATGATCTCACGGTCCGTGAGTTCGAGCCCCGCGTCGGGCTCTGTGCTGACAGCTCAGAGCCTGGAGCCTGTTTCAGATTCTGTGTCTCCCTCTCTCTGACCCTCCCCCATTCATGCTCTGTCTCTCTCTGTCTCAAAAATAAATAAACGTTTAAAAAAAAAATTAAAAAAAAAAAAAAAGAAATGGATAGATATGGGAATGGAGCCTGTTTCAGATTCTGTGTCTCCCTCTCTCTGACCCTCCCCAATTCATGCTCTGTCTCTCTCTGTCTCAAAAATAAATAAACTTAAAAAAAAAAAATTAAAAAAAAAAAAGAAATGGATAGATATGGGAATGAGAGGGTGAGTATTGTTCAGGTAGTCTCTAGTTCTCTGCTTTGAGTCATAAAACACACAAGACCACCTCACCACCTACACAGTTCTCTGACCACACTAGGCTAGTTTGACCATCAACATTCCACTCCAACGCTCTAAGAATGGTCCTCCATGTGGCTGAATCAAGGACAATTTCAGGGGTAACTTACTTGACCTGTCAGTATTTAATATTTGAGATCACCTCCTTGAAACTTTCTCTTCTCCCAGCCTCTATGACCTCAGAGTATTGTAGGTAAGCTTCTCTATCCCTGACCACTTTTTCTAAGACTTATGGTAGGGTTATCTTCTTCTATTAGCCTAATAAATATTGATGTCTCAGATACTTTTCTAAGAATATTTACTCCCTGCACAATCACATCCTATTACCATTGATATGCTAGTGACTCTAAAATTTTGTCTCTGAAATTCTCTGTCTTGAAAGTGTTTACACAGGAGTTGCATGACCATCTGACAGAGAGGAAACTGAAGGAAAATGAGACAGTGACCTTTATTGCCCACAGATTGCTAGAATACACAGTGACATGATATTACAATTAGCTATGTGAACTACATACAAACAGTGCACATGTGGCAATGGAAATCTCATCAAACATCAAAGTTTGCTTCATGTTCTTGGGAAATCATATCACAGATAAATACCTGTGTGAGGACTCCATAGTGACAGACTGAATGTTGTGTGATGAACAGCTGTCCAAACAGCAAGCTTGTTCATAGAAACAATAGCATTTCAGTTGTCTAAGCTGACTTCGAGAACGACTAGTACTGCTAGACTTCAAATAAAACTTGATTAGAATGTTCAAATATAGCACGCTCTGTTATATAGTACTTTTAAAATATAGTCCTTTAGGGGCGCCTGGGTGGCGCAGTCGGTTAAGCGTCCGACTTCAGCCAGGTCACGATCTCGCGGTCTGTGAGTTCGAGCCCCGCGTCAGGCTCTGGGCTGATGGCTCGGAGCCTGGAGCCTGTTTCCGATTCTGTGTCTCCCTCTCTCTCTGCCCCTCCCCTGTTCATGCTCTGTCTCTCTCTGTCCCCAAAATAAATAAAAAACGTTGAAAAAAAAATTAAAAAAAAAAAAATAAAATAAAATAAAATATAGTCCTTTACCAGATCAGAACAAAGTAATGATGAAAAGTAGAGGTGAACCTACAGATGGTAGACTGATTTGAAAAGTCCCTGAGAATACTTTAAATCCCCAAATATCTTCTTTATAGCTGTCCTCAGCTTTACCATCAATGAGTCATTCTTTTGGGTCAAGCATGGCCATCTCCCTGACCTTGATGGGAAAGCAAGGGATAGAACGAGCCTGACTGGCAGGGTTCTACAGATTCCAGAGTAGAGAATTTCTGACATAAGACCATAGGTTAGAAAGTGAAGGGTACCCTGTTCTATGCCACGCTAAAGGGTAGAACCAAAAGATGACAGGAACATATAAAATGGTACACAAGGAGTACTTGGGTGGCTCAGTCAGTTAAGTGTCTGATTTCAGCTCAGGTCATGAATCTCACAGTTCGTGCGTTTGAGCCCCACGTCGGGGTCTGTGCTGGTAGCACAGAGCCTGCTTCGGATCCTCTGTCTCCCTTTCTCTGTGCCCCTCCCCTGCATACTCTCTCTCTGTCTCTGTCTCTCTCTCAAAATAAACAAACATTTAAAAAAAATTAAAAGGAAATTGGTATACAAAACTTGAATTAGGAACAGGAAGAGGAGAACAAATGTCAGCAGGATGAGAACAAATATTAATTAGTTGAAGAATCATCTGATCAGGCTTTGTTTTCTACAACTCAACTTTTTTTTTTTTTTTTTTTTTTTTTTTTAACAAACCTGATAGGCAGTACATTTAGTCAAGTTTAAAGGGTCTAGAATGGACATGAATCATAGCATCATAGAGGGCAGAAGGACTTGTGAGCAGGAGAAATGGTCACATGAAAATTGCTGATTTAAAAAAAAATAATAAAAAAATCACTCCCTCACTCCCCTCTTAGTAACATGACATGTCGCTGTTGAAAGGTTTTCAAATTTATTTTTACAGTTATTAAATACAGTGCCAGTAATGATTTTAATGATACAGTTTAATTTTTTATAAAAATGAAAGAATATTGTGTCCTGGCCTTTTTTTTTTTTTTTTTTTTTTTTTTTTTTTTTTAGAAATGTGAATTTACCTGAGTGCCTTTGGTCCCATGTTTTAGGATAAAACTAGACTAGATAGACTCTGATTTTCATGGGCCTGGCTAAAAATGTAGTACAATATCAGTAAAAAGTCTGGTCAATCATTTCAATGCAGGAACCTTTGTCAATACTTTTAATTCAGGGTGGCACAAAAGAGCACACACATATTTAGTTAATAGTCTTCTTGTCATTGGATGGTTTATGTTTCTTCTCCCAGTTTGATTTTGTTTTCCTTATCTATACAGTAGAGGATTAGAGAATGGGATCAGAAATCACACGCTGTTGACCTATGAGCTTAAGCCAACAGACAGTTTGGTGAAGGCAGTGTTGTTATTGTTGGTAGTGGAGTTTTTGTTTGTTTTTGTTTTTTGTTTAATTCCATCTTGTTTTCATGAGATCTAATGCCTTTAGGGATTATGCCTTTAGGGAGGGCATACACACCTATTCCTGGGGACCTACAAACCCACCAACCACTGAGTTACATCAAGATTTTATACTCATATTTCCTGCATGAATCATGAAAACGTTTCAGTTTGTGGCTCACAGATTAGAAATTTTGTCAAATTTATTTAGGCTCTTAAGGTTTTTATTCTATAAAACCTCTTAAGGGAGTGACTGTTCTTTCCCACCCTCCACTGGTAGACAGATAGGTGAAATGGAAGGAAATTCATACAAGGTCAAGCGCCTACCTAGTGCTATCAGGCCATCTCCTCACACTCTCTCATTTAATCCTCAAAACACTCCCTGCTATAGGTATTATCATACCCATTTTTCAGGTTACAGAACTAGCTTTAGAGAAATTAACATTTTGTCCATGGTCAAATGGTTATCAGTGGAACTCAAGTTCAAACCCAGATCTGTTTGTCTCTAAAACCTCCTTATGTCCTAATTTCCCTTAGTGGGCAGAAACTTTCTGCAAGGATCTCTTGAATAATGAAGCTTTACACAGACTTTGAAACATTGTCAAAATTAGATATACAAAAGATGTCGGATGTCCAAATATCTCAAGCTATTATACAAAATATTTTATATGCATGCTGTTTTCTTTGATTAGTGGGAAGTTGCCTTCCTGCTGTGCTTAGAAACATAACTAGCTTTCTAAAAAGCCACACGGAATTTAGGAATATTCTTAGAAGAAATTTGGCTTTCATTTACACATTGATGTGGCTTTGGAAAATATGTCACAAGTCACTTAGATTAAAAACATAAAGAGATTTTATTTCTATCAGTTAACTTTTTATTTTGTTTTGTTTTGTTACTGAAGACTAGCTATCTCATAAATTCAAATTTGTATAAAATGTCACTAAAATTCCATTTGCCTTATTCTGGAAATAGTACTTGATTATTTAGAAAATTTATCTGACATAAAACAGTTCTTATAAGGAGAATTTCAGGTATGTCTGCATAAAGGAAAACAGAGTGTTAGGATGATCATTAATTGAGTAGGAAACAGTCATACTGTATTTTCAGTTGAGAGTTTGTGAAACTTAAGTCCACTAATATAAACAGAAATTTTGTGTTTAGCATCATTTCCATATTGTGTTAGTCACTGAATTGGATTACAATAAACTAGCAAATTTCTAGCACAAGAATGTCTGCTTTTAAAAGAGAGAAAAAGAGAGGCGCCTGGGTGGCTCAGTCGGTTAAGCATCCAACTCTTGGATTGCGCTCAGGTCATGATTTCGCGGTTGAGGTATCAAGCCTTGAGTCAGCCTCACACTGAGCGTGTAGCTTGCTTGGGATTCTCTCTCTCACTCTCTCTCTTTGCCCCTCCACTGCTCTGTCTTTCTCTCTCAAAAATAAATAAATAAACTTAAAAAAATGAAAAAAAAAGGGAAAGACGATACATTAAAAAATAAAGGAGAAGATTATATGGGGCATGTTTTTATGATTTTTAAACT
This sequence comes from Neofelis nebulosa, assembly GCF_028018385.1. NCBI lineage: Eukaryota > Metazoa > Chordata > Mammalia > Carnivora > Felidae > Neofelis > Neofelis nebulosa. The sequence goes on along the minus strand of NC_080794.1, from coordinate 32,430,894 downwards.
TTGGATTAACGAGCATGTATCTGATTTGACTGAAAGATTGAGCCAATAATTTATATATTTAAAGAAAATTTACTTAATACAAACAGTGGTCAAACTTACAGATAGAGATTTTCTTCAGTGCAGTGCAAATTATTATAAGACATGGCAACGTGATTAGATTGCTGAATCGCATTCTCTGTGAGTGGGGCTTGGGGGTTGGGGGAGAGGGGCACCGAAACTACTGCCCTTTTCAAATAATTCACAAATGTGCTAATTGTGTGTCAGATTTGAAAGTTGAAGCACTGTGACCTTCAAGCCAACAAAAGCCCTTTTCAAATAAGCCACTTTCATGTACATTAATAAAGTGAACAATGCCTTTCCCCAGTTAAATAATGTATGGCTGTTATTTCATTATATGTAAATGCAAATCAAGGAATTGTTTCACTATTCATATAGTAAAAGTAATGCTATAAAAAAGGAGACTGGAAATCCACTTAAGTCACATTTTGTGGTGCCCTATAATTGTGATCCAAGGGTGTGTTTCTTGTCTCCTTCCATTGCTTGCAGCTAACATGTGGTTTCTCTGAAACTGAATTCATTTTGGATTGGAGGAATAAATCCTGTAATGTTTTGAAGTATATAGTAACCAGCAGACACATTAGGAAAGTTAGCAAAATGATTAAAAAAAAAAAAAGCTGTTTCCTTGCAATGATGAAGACAGTGACGTATCTTGTAGATCAGAGAGAACACTGTACATACTCATTTACCTACTAGCAAGAAGAGTGAATAAAAGTAAGGGTCAGAGAAAGGGAAAGGAATCCCATGCTCTTTCCAGTGGCTCTTTCATGGTATAAAGAAAGTAAATATTGGACTTAGGTAAAGGACGTAAAGGTGATTATTTCACTGGAAAAGAGTGCAGGTTTCAAAAGCAATAATGTATAAAGGAATTTAGGTGTTACTAATGCTTGAATTGAATTGATTGCTGGAATGTCAAACAATGAGCATGAAGTTGTAGTGGAAAATCAAGAACAGGAAGAAGAATTTAATTATCTTGTATTTGTCCAGCTTTGTAATATATTTGATGCTGAATAAAACATGAGTAAAGATATAGTCATGCTTAATGCAACTTAAGTATGCATAATAGACCGCAGGGGGATAAAAAAATAATAAAACAATTACAAACTTAAAATAAACCATAATCATGTGAGATTCCAAGAACCTATTAGCATTCAATCCATAAATAAACTTTTTTTTTTCCAGTCCTATAAGAAACCATAATAGTTAACATCTTATTATGGGTTAGATGTCGATACCAAGAGACCAGATAGAGTTGAATGATTCACTCACCAGTCTTTTTGTTTTAAACAATTTTCTCAAGCCCTTTGTTGTTAACTGTTTTAATAGAGTCTCTAGATACTTCCATAAAACAGATAGCAGTGACATTTATGAGGATGCTACTGGTTATCACTGAGACTTTTCAGTGGGTATGTACATGCCCTAACTTATTTAGGATAACAAATGTTTCTACATTTCTTTAATAATGTGAACTAATTTCCATTATTTTGGATTGTATTTAAGGTGGCAAATCTTGCTTGTTCCATGTCAACAAATGAAGATGGGATTAAAATTGTTAAAGTTGCGGCCAATCACCTGGAAACCTTGTGTCCACAGGTATGATGACTAAATTGCTGTCTCTTTCATTACACTAACTATAAAAATTATATATAATGCTTTTGACCATATATATATATATATATATATATATATATGGAAATATATTAAAATATTTATTTTAAACACAGAAGATGATTTGTCCTAAGGTCATGGTTTATTCTTTACTTAGAACCTAGTTCTTGTAACATTGTCTCAGGGACCATATCAGAATCTTGTGAGAGAAAAGTATAGTGTGAAATCAAAGCAGAGCTTTGTCCAACAATTTTATTTTAGTCATTATTTATTTTGAAATATCAGAGTATGAAAGGAACAACTTTTGGGACTCCTGGGTGGCTCAGTCGGTTGAGCATCCAACTTCAGCTCATGTGATGATCTCGCAGTCCATGAGTTCAAGCCCTGCATCAGGCTCTCACAGCCTGGAGCCTGCTTCGAATTCTGTGTCCCTTCTCTTTCTGCCTCTCCCCACTCATGCTCTGTCTCTGTCTCAAAAATAAATAAATGTTGAAAAATGTTTAACTTTTTTTAAAAAGAAAGGAATAACTTCTTTTTATCTTTCATCCAAAGAAGACATGAGTTTGAAAAAAGCCAAGAAATGTTTTTGTGTCTGCAATTCAGAAGTTTTTGTTTGTTTGTTTGTTTGTTTGTTTACCTTCAAAGCAATGCATTATTATGGAAGTATTTCTAGGGCTAGTGTTTTGCACCATGAATCAGGATACATTGAAAGGCAATCTTAAACACCCTGTCTTAGAATAATCAAGAGATAATACAGATAATTACTTCCGAATAGAGATCACAAATGTTGTAAGGATGTGAACTATAACAATGATTAGAGACTGGATATCTGATGAGATGCTCATTTTTCTAAAAGTAGAGTATGTGTTAAATTCTTGATTTGCCTTGTTGACAATTTCATCTCTAAGAATATTGAGCAAAAGTAAGGGAGACTCTTCCTTCAGGTTTAACGTTGAGTAACAAATAAAAACTGTCTGGAGAAGTGGTGTCCAGAGGACTTGCAACGTAGATCTCGCCACTGATGTCAGTTTTCTATGAGCTCTCACAAGGAACCAGAGGAGTGTAGCGCGGTCCCTAAAGTGGTTGAATCATTTCTACCCCCCTTAGCAGTCTAGGAGAGTTCACATTGTGGATTATACTTGACGCCGTCACTTTTTAAATTGTCTTGGGGCGCCTGGGTGACTCGGTCAGTCAAGTGTCCAACTCTTGATTTGCGCCCAGGTCATGATTTCACAGTTTGTGAGTTCGAACCCCACTTTGGGCTCTGAGCTGACAGTGCAGAGCCCGCTTCAGATCTTCCGTCTCCCTCTCTCACTGCCCCTCCCCTGTTCATACTCTCTCTCTCTCTTTCTCTCTCAAAATGCATAAACTTAAAAAAATTAAAATGTCTTTTGAATCTGAAGAGTATTAACTATATCTCATTGGTTTCAATTTATAATTTTCCGATTACTAAATAAAACATCTTTTCACATGTTTGTTAACCATTTGGCTTTCTAATTCTATGACTAGCCTAAATCTTTTGCTAATTTTTAGTTGGGATGTCTTTTTCTTTTTTGTGGCATTGCTTAGGTTGTTAAAAATATCCTCTGTTGACTACAGCTTTTCCTTTAACTTTTAAAGTAATATTTTAATCATAGAAAATTTCAAGAACTTTAGTGATCCATCTTTTCATTCCTTCAATAGATACATATTGAACACCTACCCTGTATCATGGTTCATTGGTTTGTATCATTGGTTCACATTTTCTTTAAAAAAGGTTGAAGTATCATTATTTAACATTTACATCTTTACTTCATCTAAAATTTATTTTCATATCTAATCTGAGGTAGGGATTTTTTTTTTTTTTACAGTGTTAACCATTGGGCCATTATCATGTATTGAATAGTTGACCCTTTCCCAATTAATGTGAAATGTTATCATTGTTTGTCTCTTTCTCTCTGTCTGTCTCTCTCACACACACACTTTTAAAAACATTTCTATTGTTTTATATATATTTGTATACACATACGTATATACTATACATATTTATAATATGTACATACATACACATGTTTTATATGATGCATTATACAGGTATAATAAATATATATCAAATGTGTACAATTTACTTACTACTTTCCATATGTAAATATAGATTGATAGGTAAATTGAAATACATTTCAGAGCATACAAGCTTCTGGACTCTCTATTATTTTCCACTGGTCTATTTCTTTATCTCTGCAACAGTATTGCAACGTCTTAATTATGTTTTTATACTAAATCTGATATCTCTAGGCAGATTGGCTCACCTCATTTTCCTTGTTGTATTTGGCGGTGTTTTGTTTTGTTTTTAATTATTGCTCTTCTTCTTTTTTACTTGTTCATATAGCTTTCAGGATCAACTTGTCAAGTTCCATGGAAGTATGCTAGAATTTTTATTGAAATTGTTAAAATGTCTTGAATTTTAGATTGTTTTAGGAATAATGACTTTTTGAGATATCGGATTTTTCCATTAATAAATGTTTTATTGATAAATGCTTATTTAAATGTTTTATGTATCTCCATAATCAATCTTTTTTTTTTATATTGTCCTTCAGGGTTCTTAAGCTTTTTATCATTTATTACAATAAATTCCATGGCTACATGCTGATGGCTTCCAAACTTTTCTCTCGGGGCCAGATCTCTCCCCTACAGACCACACTCAGATTTAGGATAGCCTTGACATTTCCACTCTGATATCTAGAAGACACTTAAAATAGCCCAAATGGATCTCCTGATTGTTCCATTCCCATCTCATTCTGCTACTTTTTAAATCTTCCTTATTTTAGCTAATGGCATGGTTATTCACCTAGTTGTTCTGGGGAAAAATCTGGAAGGTTTTATTTTTTTTCTTCATTCAATAAATACTTATTGAACATGTACTATGTAGTAGGTATTCTTTATGTACCTGTAAGGTAAATCATGAAGAAAACAAACAGATAAAAATCCTTGTCTTTGTGAAGTTTACATCTTAATGATATCTGAGGGCTGTTTTTCCCATTGAATCCATTAACTAGTCCTAGCAACTTCACCAAAAATACTTATCTTGAATCTATATACTTTTCTCCATCTTGTCTGTCAGCATCTCATCCTATCCCACTATCACCTCTATCTTGGACCACAGATAGATGCTTTCTTTAGCTTTTACAGTAAAATGCAAACATTTTTTATGACTTATTCAGACTTTTATAAACTTCCTACTGCCTAACTTGCAGCCCCATGCTGTACTGTTTTCCTTTTCACTCATTAGATCACTGCATATTGGCTTTTCTGTTTCTAGAACACAGTAAGTTCCTTCCCATCAGAGGGAGTTTGCATTTGTTAATTTCCCAGGGCAGTTTTTCTCTTGAGGCCAGCTTCTGTTATGTTCAGTTTGCAAGGACTCACTGAAATACCATCTTCTCAGAGATCAATCTCCCTAAATGGCTTCTCCAGCTATACCCCATTATATCACCATATTTATTTCTTTTAGAGTCTCTATCACAACTTGAGATTATATTTTATATTATTTTGTTACTTTTATTGTACACTTTCGACACTCAAACATAAAGTTCATGAAGACAGTGATTTAGTCTTCCTTATTCACTATGTATATTCCCTGTACTTAGCAGAAATGCAATATATATATGCAGCATATAAATATAGAATAATTAATCCATATTTATAGAGGGCAGCAAGGCTTTTGGCAACACCTTTTATACTTTTCCTTACAAGATGTGTCTTCTTTTGGCAATATGAAAAAAAATTAAAGTATAACTAGAGTTATAGTTACAAAAAAAATAATCCTTAAAATGGGCGATTAATGTATAGTTGCTAACCAACAGTGGGATCTGTACTGGTGGGCTTCAGTGATCTGCTCTTGATTTATTTCATTTCAGTGCTTTCCTAATGATTTGGATAAGACTATAAATTAATATGTATCTTAAAATTTATTAAAATTTTAAATTCTTAAAATTTTCAGTTACAAATAAGAATAAAGGGCATATATTAGCTGCATGAATCTAGTAACAAAGAATTTGGATTTCCAGAATTGGACTAAATTTCAGTATCCAGATGAAATGTAATAGATATAAATATTAAACCATATATATGGAACACTATAAAACAAATTATAAAATAGAGAACGGAAGAGTTATAGCTTAGCAGAAATGTACCCTCCAAAAGGCTTAGAGATTTTAGTTGATATTAATCTTAATGTGAATCAACAGTGTGATACAGCTGTCAGAAAAAAAAAAAACACAAAAAACTATGATTTAACATCTTTTCATCAAAGAATAAGTTCTAAAACTAGGGTGCCTGGGTGGCTCAGTCGGTTAAGCAGCCAACTCTTGATTTTGGCTCAGGCCATGATCTCACAGTTAGCGAGTTCGAGCCCACATCCATTTCTGTGCTCACAGTGAAGACCCTGCTTCAGGTCCTTTACCTCCCTCTCTCTGCACCTCCCTGACTCGTGCTTGTGTGCTCTCTCTCTCTGAAAAATAAATACACGTTAAAAAAAATTAAAAAAGAATAAGTTCTAAAACATATTCTCAACCTTCTCTGTACTTCAAAATTATTTTTTAAAGTGTATGTATTTTAATACAGTACATCTTGAAATTTAGAATTAGTAGTTCTGGAGTGTACCCCAATTGTGAGTGTGTGTGTGTGTGTGTGTGTGTGAGAGTACCCATATGTGTAAGTTCTACTTTTGCAAATCTATTGAAATAAAACATGCACATACATTTAGGTCCACTAATTCGACTTCCAGCAATTTATGGTACAGCTGTATATGTGCACATGCATAAAAGTCTATGAGTGAGGTTTTTATGCAGCTTGACTTACAGTGGCAAAAGCTGGAACCATCCTAATGTCTGTTAGCAGAGAATTTTAAAGCTGTGTAAAGTAGTAAGTCGGCTCAAAGTGTGTTTTGGTATGGAAGATACCCAAGATAAGTGGAAAAGGCAAATTTTAAATGAGTATGTATATTATCCCATTTATGTGGGGGGGGGGGAAGGAGATAGTTTGAGCCATATGTTTGTGTAGTCATAGAAAATTTTTCAAAAAAGTTTCACAAGAATTTTAATAGTAGTTATTTCCAGGAAGTGAGACAGGGACAAAGCACAAAGAGGACAGTTTTACAGTCCATTTCATTTCTTTAACAACTCTTAAGCAGAAATAGGTATTTTCTTAATTTCTAAATAAAACCCAACCAATTAAAAATGTTGCTAGATTGATCCAGGAGAGAGGCTGAGAAACACAGGGTCAGGAGCTGCTGATGGGGTAACATTAATTCCTGTTTGTTAAAAATGATTGAGTTCATGCAGGTTTCAGTGAGTTGGCTCATCCTGGCTCTCACTGTGCCTGAAGGACTACGACGATAATGCTTTGCCCATTGCATATTTAGCAGAGGATCTGAATAGTGACATGACTTGAAACTATGTCATATGAAAAACTCATAAAAACAACAGGGATTATACCAAGGTAAAGGTAAGAAGACTTGAAAAAACATGGTCACTGCCATCAGATCTCTAAAGGCCTATGATGTGAAAGACTTGTTCTGAAGATTCCTCAGGGGCAGAACTACAGCTTATTGAGTAGGAGCTACAAGAATAAAAAATTCCCCTCATCACAAAATGAGAGATGCTCTCTGACAGTGCTATCTTGAAAGGAATTGGACTTTGTTGAGAAGGAGGAATTTGGAGTTTCTCAATGACACAGACATTCAAACACATGGAGAGTGACCATTTGACTAAGCTGTGATAAAGGGAGTATAAGCCTTGGGTAAGAAGTTCACCTAGAAGTTTTTTAATTCCCAATCCTGAGATCTTCTAATGTATCTTTTATATAAAGCAGAGAAACGTGATCTGAATGATAGCATTTCTAAAATAGTATAGCTGTTTGAACTCAACCTGTTGGAAGGGTAAAGCTAGTCCATATGGCTTAATAGTTACTCTATTTCAACAAGTGACTTGGAGGGATATTTTAAAAGTAAATATTTTGTATTTGCATATGGCACAGAAATGAGAAAGATAGAATTTAAGGTTCTAAAATATGTTTGTAATTTGGACTAATGTTTGAAACCTCATAAACTAAAATTTAATAAGGGTAAATATAAAGTCAGGACCTTAGGTTAAATACGTGCACAAGGTGGATAGGAAAAACATCACTTATATCAAAAGCACTGGCACATCAGGAATGAGAGGGGGACATTTGTATCTAGTTCAATGAGTTCAAACACTGGTCCAAAAAAGCGTTTTCATGGTCTATACTGAAATTAGGTCAGTAATAGTTAGCTTTTTTCATAAAGTAAAATTCATTCAACTTTTTATAAGAAATTGATGTACTTTGTACTTGTTTGATATTCATCAAAAGCATTTGATTTATGAACTAATAATGAAAGTAGATAATAGCTTGTTATATGGTTATTCTTCACTTGGAAAAATAAAACTTTCCCAATCCCATGTGGATTACGTTCCTTTCCCCACTACTTAACTTCTTTCAAAAACATTTGTAGCCTGAAGAATCCAGAAAATTAAAAGTACTAATTTAGGTGACTCAACTATATATCAGTAGGATGACATGGGGGCCATCTTACAGCTTTAAAATGATTATGATACTTAGCTTGTGAAATAGGGGAAATTTCCAGAGTAGCTGGTCTGGGGCTGCCCAGATCTAAAATTCCATATTGGATTCAGGCCCTGCAATTTAGAGACTAAGCAAAAGAAGAATGAGTTGTTTTAAGTGTAGTGAACTATTACCTAATCACCAGACATATTTAGTCAAAAGCCAAGAAAGGCTGCACCTTGTCAAAGATGTTAGAAATAGAATTTCATATTGAGGTGTAGAAGTACTGGTTGTTTTAAGTGTTCTTTTTCTAAAGAAGATTCTTTAATTAATAAAAATATGGTAAAAACCTAGGATAATTTCCCTGTGGTGAATACACTTATATTTAAGTAGGCAGAGTCTCACAAGTGCTTAGATTTAACAAAATCAAGTTAAGTTTCTAATCACTGTCATTTATGAGTCAATATCTAATACAGCTTTGTTATATCTTCTGTTTATGCCTCTCATCAAATGCTATGTTATATGATGACCTGACAGAGCTAAAACAACTTGCAAAGATATCAAGTATATTTTCAGTGATGTACTTGGGGATATATTTTCATACGTTACTAATTATAAATCTATAATTACTTTCTAAAAGGGTTGTATATTGAGTATGTTAAAGTCAAGTTTGCCCCAGACATAGAAACTTGTGAAGTATAAAACAAACAGAATACCTGGGGGAGACTGTGCTCTGGATATCACCTGCATTCATATTTAAACATGGAAAAGTATAACCTCTATGAGAGGGTAAGAATTTCAGGTCCACTGAGGTATCCTAAAAATAATGCCTGACAAGTAGTAGGTGCTTGGTACGTATTTGTGAAGTGAATCATTACATCTGCACAAACTTATTTTGTGTTATAGACATTGGGAAATAGATACCAAAAGCCCGCATGATTCCTCATCCTTTTTGTTCTCTGGGAGGTATAAAAATTCCCAGTTTCTAACCAAAGTGATAAAATGTCCCCATATGACACTGTCTCCTTGAAGTACACATCTTGTGAAGTGACTGACAATATCTCCCTCTGCATGGACAAGATTATTTTGTTGTAACAGCAGCTTGTTCTGATTACATTATGATGTTACTATATTTTGTATACACCAGTAAGGCTATGGGACTCTCTCTCTCTCTCTCTCTCTTTTTTTAAACTGTGTGTGTCAACTGAAGTCTCATGTTTCTTTGACAAAGAGAGAGAGAGCTTGCATGCCTGAATGCACGTAATTGGGAGGGGCAGAGAGCGAGAGTGAGAGAGAGAATCCCAAGCAGGCTCTGTGCTGTCAGCGTGCAGCCCAGTGCAGGCAAGATCCGAACCCAATCGTGAGATCATGACCTGAGCCAAAATCAAGAGTCAGATGCTTAATGGACTGAGCTACCCAGGTGCCCTGGGGGTATGTCTTTCAAATGGAAAAACATATCTTTATGTGTATGGGGGTTTTGTTTGTTTTTGTGATCAAGAAGCTGTCATATCTATGAATTGAAAGCACTTAATTTTCTCAGAATCATGCTCTGGGGAAGCAGATATGTTTTCTTTCATTTTCTATAGATGATGATGATGGATGTTTTGTTTGCAACTAAACAATAGAAGACTCAAATATCAATTTGAAATAATCATATTCTTTAAGAATCCCAGAGTGTACTATCAGTGTTGTGACAGACAGGCTTTTTACAATTATTACTAATTTATTTTTCTCTTAAGAGAATGGCAAAAATACTCTAAGATTTTGGAAACCAAGAGTCATCTAAGACCATAAAAAAGCTAACAGGAAATGATCTTTTTTTTTTTTTTTTTTTTTTTTTTTTTTTTTTTTTTAAGAAGCTGATTGTGATTGAATGGTTGATTCTCAAGACTGTCTCGGGTGATTTCAGACGGGAAGCCTAGGGTCAGTCTCTTCCTGGTGGTGCCATGATATTTATGCGGGGACATTGTGATTGAGTGCAGCTATGAACACAGTTGTTTCCAAGCTGGAAGTTAAGCTCTGTTATTGTACTATCATTGTTCTGCATCCTGTCCCAATTATGCAGTCAGCTACTCCCTTTCACTCACTCCAAGGATCTCTTAACTCAACAAATATTTGCTGATCATCTACCTGGAGAACCCATGAAGCTAGGGTGACCCAGGGGCAAGAAGTGGGGATTTATGGAGTACTCACTAGAGCAATTCTGAGGAATAAGGTCTGGGTTCATCAAGAAAGGGCTTTATCTAAGAAAATCTGAGGCATCACGTCCTAGAACAAGAGACAGAAATTGTGGAAAAGAAGTCAGAAACATTAAATTCAAGTGGGGAGGTGAGTTTGCAAATTAGATAATGACTTAAATGCAAGTAGCCAGGACTAAGTATGATGTAATATGTAGGCAGAGGCAAGAATTTCCAAATTAATCCAGAGACTATGCTGGAACCCTTATTTACACTCATGGTGTGTGGTGTAATAGTAAGCATATTAGCATAAATGCCCTGTGCCACCCTGGGCGTTGTTCTATTTATAGAGGCAAACAAAGGTGGAGCTTTGCCTACACTGTTTCCAACGAGAAGGGGAAATGTACTATGTAGGTAAAAATGAAGTAGTGTTAGAGAGGAATAGGTTAAAATGCCATGGGAGTTAGAGATTCATGTCAGTTAAGGGATTCAGGGAGGGCTCTCAGAAGAGTGACATAGTCTATAAGCCTTAAACGATAAATATGATTTGGACATTTGGGAAAATATGAAAAGGACAAAGGAGATGGAAAAGCAAGAAAATTTAAAAGTGAGTAACTGAATCTGTGTAAGCTGCATCATCTCCTAGCAGGAAAGCTCCTGGCATTTGGGGTGGAATAATTCTTTGTTGTGTGAGACACAATGGTGGGGATCTACATGCCACAAAATTCAGAATGTAGGGCATTAAATACACAACCACCACCTCCCAGCTCAGTCTCTGTGATAACCAAAAATGCCTCCACACATTTCCAAATTCCTCCTAGGAGATCCTGCCCCATTTGCAAACAAGTGGGAGGCCATGGCTGTGGAAAAGAAAGAGACTGGATACACATTTGGCAGGACTTGGCCCTTCCTGCCAAGCCAAAGAATTTAGATTTGGAACTTGGTAGAGGATGGCAAGTCATGATAGGTTTTGAGCAGAAGAATGACATTATCACATTCCTGCTTTCGTGGAACTAACCTGGACTGTGTGTGTCAACTGAATGGAAACTGTGATAGGCAGGACTAGTTAAGAGATTATAAAATATTATATACAAAAGTCATAACTTGAATAAGGGACATAGGAATAAAAATTTATAAGATGGGACAAATTGTAAATAGACTAAATAAATTGACCAGAAAGTGAAAATACATTAGCTTACAGTAATGATGGAGGCAACAGAGGACAAATTTGGAGGTTTAGTCTGGCACCTGGAAAGATGGTGGTTCTATTAGAAGAAACTGGAAATACAATGAAAGAGGAGTCACCTGAGGACAGAATTAATATATTTAAAGCACTATTGAAATATTAAGGCAATGCTTTAAATATATTTGAGTTACTCTCAACATAAAGTTTAGATTATAGCAAACACGTTCAAAACTTGAGATATAATAGCGAGATATGGCGGCCATTCATATAGAGGTGATGGTTGGAACTGTTTCATGTAGGACAAGTTTGCTAAAGGGCAAGAGAAAATTAAAGGGTCAAAGGCAGAACCTTAAGAAAATACATCTAGGAGAGAAGAGGAGAAACCTAAGAGAGAACAATCATCAAAGTAAGAAGAAAGTCAGGAATGTGTGGGTTGGTGGAAGCCTAGCAAGTGGAACCTGTCAGCCTGGTGGTCAGCAATGCCACATGCTCCAGAGAGGTCCAGGGGGATGAGAACTGGCAAGTGTCAAGTGGAGTCAGAAGTTAGGAAGTCAGTGGTGATCTTCACAAAAGAGGTTCTGGTGGCATCCTGGTGAAGGAGGAGAGAGTGGGGCCTAGACTGTGAGTTGAAAAGAAACTTAGTTGTAGAAAAGAAAGACACTGGGGGGCCCCCACTTCACAGACTTTTACCACAGAATCTTACTATACTTTTTACTACCAGTCATTTTTCAATATTGCTTTTCATCTCCAGAATCTATGCTGTTATGTAAGTTTTTAAGCAATTTAGCAGAGTTCTCTAACATATGTTTTTTTTTTTTTTTTTTCAGTTAGGTCAGGCTCATGAAGCTAAATATTAATAGAACTTATCGCAGATTTTTTGATAGGTAATAAATAGGCTATCCTGAATTTGCAGATGATTAGCACATACATGAATCTTAAACACATGGATTTTAAAAAAAGAGAGATTTAGGACTTTAGATATCACTATGCAATTCAGAAAGTAATATTAGTGCTGAAAGATATTTGGTTGGTCACACTACTTTTAAATGTCATTTTAAATGTGAGTCTAAATTGAAATATCTGTCAGTACCAGGATATTTAACCAAATGGAGAATATCTGTGACTGTTTCTTTCAAGAACTTTGCCTTGAGGATTAAATGAAAAATACCTGTAACCAGATATCCTGAAAGGTTTTGTACTCTGTCATAACAACCTTACTGACCAAAGCACGTTATACAAATATAAGCAATCATTTATCCTGTTCTTGTGCTATGATCAAGGTTCCAACCAGAGTTCTGTAACTAAAAGCACTGAGCTCTCATTTTATGTGTTGTAAATGACATTTCCACTGACCCTTATATTCCAATTTAGTTTCAAAGGGGGAATTTCTGCATTCTTTTCAAAGGGAGATCGTTCCAATTCCAGATCCACACTGAACCAGAAGCTTGGTACTGGCAGTTGACTCCCAGTCTCTTGGAATATAAGCTTGGTAGGGCAATGACTGGGGAGTCAATTTTATTTTTTTTATTTTTTTTTTTTTATTTTTTTTTTCAACGTTTTTTATTTATTTTTGGGACAGAGAGAGACATAGCATGAACGGGGGAGGGGCAGAGAGAGAGGGAGACACAGAATCGGAAACAGGCTCCAGGCTCTGAGCCATCAGCCCAGAGCCTGACGCGGGGCTCGAACTCACGGACCGCGAGATCGTGACCTGGCTGAAGTCGGATGCTTAACCGACTGCGCCACCCAGGCGCCCCTGGGGAGTCAATTTTAAAAGAGCCATGGTCGGGGGAGGGCAGTGCACATGGGTAGCTCAGTCATTTAAGCATCTGACTTTGGCTCAGGTCATGATCTCACTGTTCGTGAGTTTGAACTCCACATCAGGCTCTGTGCTGACAGCTCTCAAAATAAATAAACATAAAAAAAAAAAAAAGAGCAATGGAATAGACTTAAGAATAAATGTAAACAAATATAGAGAGACCAACAATCATTATTTTGTTTTAATTTTATAATTTCTGTTCTAAAGTTGCCTTTGCTGACAGTATTCAACAAAGTAAAATACTGTATCATTTTTGGGTCACATAGGGCGAATGGGACGAGGAGAATTAGAAAGAATTTGAGTAGACATACCATTATCATCACATGTGCCCATATAAAAGGCAGTGTGCAGAGGAAACCAGATCCAGGGGAGTGAAACAGGACTGTGTTGAGATCCAGAAGCTGTAAGATCATTGCTCCATGAGATAGAATGAACTAGGCTGGAGAATTTATGAGAGTCAAAATGTTTTGTTTGTAGTAAGTATCAACATATCAATATGACAGTGCATAGTGTATAGTTTTAAAAGTAAATTTAATCTTTGTTTTGGCCTACTCTTTTGGAAATAAAATCATTGTACCAATGCCACGACAAAAGTCTACTCTTTTCCTAGTGGAAGATAATGTAAGTTAAATACCTCACAAATAAACATAACTTATTTTTTTCAATCCCTGCTGTTTGAAAGCTACATTCAAGTCCTGAATCTACTTCTGCACATATGCAAATCATCTGAACATGAACTCACATTCTGTGCAGGGTACATGTGTGCATTTGGTAACAAAGTCCATTGAGGAAGAGCTGGCTGTCTCTCATGCATCTGTGATATGGCAGGTATTTTACCAGCGTTATACTTAAGTCTTGCAACAGTCTTGCAACATGAGAATTATTAGACTATTTTTATATATGAGAAGAAATTCAGAGATGTTAAGTGAGTTGCCCAAGGTTTAAGAAACCAAAAAAATAAATTCTTTAGAATTTGGATACTAACATTCTTCTTGATTTTGGAGGAATTAGTTCAACAGTCACAGTTTTATTTGTTCATATTTGTGTAATTCTCCAAAGGACATAGGTTTGTTTTTGTTTTTTGTTTTTTTTTCTATTTCTCCTTGTTATAAAAAAGGTCATAAAGAAAACCTCCCAGGAGCCTTTCTTTTTGACATTGAGTCTATAGAATGCTTTTTGACCCTCATATACTTAGGACTTACTATTTCAAAATTCTGGGCTTTGCCTCCTGCACAAAAGATAGCAGTATTATTGGACACTTATGTATCACTTTATTATTAAAACAAGCTTTGCAATTTCTTTAAACTATGACACTCAGTAAGGTTTGACCCCAGAGAGGTTGAATGAGTTTTATAAATCACACAGAAAACTGGGAGAAGACACTGGAATATAATTCTTGCCCCTGAAAATCACTCAACCGATATCTTTGCTATTTAATAGGATGGATAAAAAATGGTGGATCAGTGTATTAATCACATATATTTGGTATAATATTTTCAAAATTTTAATAGTCAAACCTTTGCTTGAAAATAAAAGGATCATTGCGGTGCCTGGGTGGCTCAGTTGGTTAAGTGTCCAACTCTTGATTTCCACTCAGGTCATGATCTCATGATCGTGAGATTGACCCCTCTGTCAAGCTCAGCACTGAGCATGGAGCCTGCTTGGGATTCTTTCCTTCTCCCTGTGCTCTTCTCTCCCACTTGCACTCTTTCTCTCTCAAAATAAATTAATAAACTTAAAAAAAATAAAATAAAAGGATCATTTCTATGTGTAGGCAGATGGGTATAGAAATGTATACTTAAGATAATATAGCAGTATAGACCTTTGATTCCATATGTGGATGATGCTAGAAAGATCAGTTTGTTTAAAATATAGAATTATTTCAAGTTGTGTACCCTATTTCCTTAAAAAATAGTCTTATGTATTAAAATTGCCTGCATAGTATCCATGGCAATATACTTTATTTTTTAAAGAATTTATCATCATAAAACAAAACAAAACATACTCTTTGAGAACATTGTATCATTTATCAGATAATAAAATTATGTGATGTCATGTACTTATCTTTAGGTATTTATTCTAGGTGAATTCAGAGTAAATTTAAGATTTAATCTTAGTAACTCTATGAGCCTTGGTGTTTGTTAAATTTGCTTCTTCTTTCTACTTTGTTATTATTACTTATTTATGTATCCATACTGACTTTGTATGTATTCCTGTTATGCTGAATCATTTCAAATTATTTTTCTAATCTGGTGAATGAGTGATTAAAAAATAAATATTTCCCAAAGGCTTTAGCTTCATTCCTAGGTGACATAGACACCCAAAAAATGGACACTTATTGTCCCTCGCATACAAATGCTGTTGAATATTTGTGATGGTGATGTTGATGATATTTAATTGATGCGGGTAGAAGGTGGGAGCCAGAGAAGCTACCTTAATATGTAAACATCCAAGGCATAAAACTGGAAGCAACTATGGCAAACTGGAAAATGCTTGCTTTAAGATCTTCACATTTATTTCCTAAAACACTCTGAGGTCACCCCTTCCCACTAACAAAGAAACAAACAAACAAAAAAGGTTGGGGGGTGGGAAGGGAAGGGGAGGGGAGGGAAGGGGAGGGAAGGGGAGGAGAAGGGAGGAGAGCGGAGGAGAGAGGAAGAGAGGGGAGGAGAGGGGAGGAGAGAGGAGGGGAAGGGAAGGGAAGGGAAAGGGAAAAGGAAAGGAAGGGATGGGAAGGCAAGAGAAGGGAAGGGATGGGAAAGTGAGAGAAGGGAAGGGGAGGGAAGAGGAAAGGAGGAAGGGGAGGGAGGGGGAAGGGAGGAGAGGGGAGGGGAAGGGAAAGGAAGGGATGGGAAGGCCAGAGAAGGGAAGGGAAGGGAAGGGGAGGGAAGGGGAGGGGAGGGAAGGGAAGGGGAGGGAAGGGAAGGGGAGGGAAGGGAAGGGGAGGGGAGGGGAGGGGAGGGAAGGGAAGGACATGTAGCCAGTTTTTAGTGGAATATTTGATTTCTATTGATACTTCTTTTTTTCCCCTTCTCAACAACCTTCATAGTCTGCCGAAAGTATCATTTCATTTTCCAAGAAGTATTGTGTAGAAAGAGATATTTTGTGGATAATACAATGGTGAGGTGAACCATTTTAAGGAAAGAGGTTTTGGTCTCCAGATAGGTCTGATACCAATCTGAGCGTAGGGTTTCTCAGATAGGAAAGCAGATTGTAATGTGAGCCAGCCCAGAGGAAATGAGTCAGAAGTTGAAGGGACTTCTCACAGCTTATGAGAGCGAAACTGCCTGTCAGCATTACAGGAAAAATTCATGGTTGTTTTCTTAAGCAAACACATCTATGACCTGGGAGGAAAGTGTCTACTAGCCAAGCTTTGCTGATAAGTTAATAAAGAGATGACAGCCATCTTCCTATTGAAACTCTTATTTCTCTGTGGTTAGTACACTGTCAAATGCCAATAAATAATTATTATGATTCTCATTTTTGCCAGATGTTTACTATAAATCATGAAATGCAGAAACATAGATTTGAATGTTGTTATAAATAAAAGTATAACTGAGGTGAGATCACTTGTTGCAGTTTATAGGCTTTCTAAAAAAAAGAGGTTTCATAACAAGTAATTACTAGAAAGATCTTCTTGGGAGGCATAGTTTTTAAGTTACAGTGTATGTGGGTCTTGGCTACTTGGTTTTTTTTTTTAATGTTTATTTATTTTGGAGAGAGAGACAGAGAGTGAGAGAGAACGTGAGTGGGGGAGGGGCAGAGAGAGAGGGCGATAGAGGATCTGAAGCAGGCTCTGTGCTGACAGTAGAGAGCCCAATGCAGAGCTTGAACTTATGAACCATGAGATCATGACCTGACTTGAAGTTGGATGCTCAACCAACCGGTCCACCCAGGAGCCCCTGGTGGGGGGGAGTTATATGACTTAACAGAAGATTCACCTATTCATCCCATTCATTCCACAAATGTTTGTTGAGTACTCTGCTTCTTTTCTGGGCATTGAGGATACTGTAGCAAACGCAATAGTCAAAGTGCTTGCACTCTTGGACTTCCATTCTGTATGAGAACAGGAGATAATAAATATGGAAAGAAATTTATAAATAAGATACTTTTGGATAATAATAGTTAACACTTGTGTAGCTCCTGTATATGTGAGGCTGTTTCTAAATACTTTTTATATATTAACTCATTTGATCCTCACAATAAACCTAAGTGGCAGATACTATTATTCACACATTTTTAAAGATGAGGAAACTGAAGTCCAAAAAAAAAAAAAAAAAAAAAAAAAATCACGTAACTTGCAAAGTCAGGGAAGAAGCTGGGATGCTAAGATTCAAGCCTGGGAAGTCTGATTTTCCAACCCACCATATTGCATGCTACACTGAAGAAAGGTAAATTATGAGATAGAGATCATGGGCAAAAAATACCTTGATGCAGAGATGACATTTGATTTTTTTAGGTTTATTTTATTATTATTATTATTATTTTGTTTTGAGAGAGAGAGAGGAGAGAAATTACAAGCAGGGGAGGGGAAGAGAGAAGGAAAGACAGAATCCCAAGCAGGCTCCATGCCATCAGCACAAAGCCTGATGTGAGGCTCAAACCCACAGACTGTGAGATCATGACCTGAACCATGATCAAGAGTCAGATGCTTAACTGACTGAGCCACTCAGGTGCCCCCAGCGGTGACATTTGAGTTGACAGTTTTATAGCAAGAAGGAACAAGCCATACAAAAAATCCTAGAGGAAGAGCTTTCCAGGAAGAAGGAACAGGTACAAAAGCCCCTAGATAGGAATGAATTCAACCTGTTTTGAGTAAAGAAGTGTAGGGTTGGGGGAGGAGAGGGCAGAGACTAGATCACCTAAGGCCATGCTAAGTAGGTAATGTAGTACTGCTGTAGGCATTTAATAGATTAGTGGCTAATGTATGGTGAATGGATTATAGGGGAAGAAGAATGGAAGAAGTCATGAATTAGGAGGTTGTTATAGTTATCCAGGGAACAATGATAATGGCTTAACCTATGTTGGTGATTGTGGGGATAGTGAAACCTATAACATTGAGAAAATGTTTTGGAAATAGTGGTGATAGGGTTTCTTGGATGCAGTAGTTGAGAAAAGAGCACAATCAGGGGTGGACTTTGGGAGTTAGGGTCTAAGCATCAGAGTGAACAGTAGTCCCATTTGCTGAACTGGGAAAGATTTGGGGAGATTTCATTGTGAGGGAATGAGTTCTATTTAAGTAATATTAAGTATGAGATAACCAAGTATAAATGTCAGGTGGAGAAGAGCTATCCAATGTGAAGTTCAGAGGAGAGATTACCACAAGAGAATTGGTAACTGCCAACATATAGATGATGTTTAAGACCAGTGGATGGGAAGATATAATATAGAAGGAGAATTTAGCCTTCAGAAGAGGAAAGAAGTGAAGCTAGAATCATGGGGCACTCCAACATTCAGCTAATGGCAGACAACGAGAAACCCATAAAAAGCAACTGAGAAAAAATAGCCAGAAGAGCAAGAAGAAAACCATGAGACTGTGGAAGTGTGGACAACTAGAGAACAGGTTTTTCAAGAGGCGTTAAGCCTATGTCAGATACTTCTTGAAGTTCAAGTGAGGTGAGGGCTGAGAACTATTCTTTGAGTTTCAGTCACAAACAAATGTAATAGACCAAATTTGATTTGATAGGACGTTAGTAACGAAGTAATTAATTTCTGTGTGTTAATTAAATTTCCGAATAAGGTGGCCCAAAGGACCCTTATAGCTGTCATTCTCAAAGGGTGGTTCCCAGACCATCAGTATCTACCACCTGGGATCTCACTATAAAAGAAAGTACTTAGCCCCTTCCCTAGACCTAGTCAATTAGAAACTTTGGTAATTGTGGCCCACTTGTGTTCTGACATTCTTCCAGATGATTTGATTTATTCTACAGATGGACCTGGGACAGGGATGTGGTTGAGTGGCCTACAACAGTGTCTGGAGAGCTGATTTTGTGTATCTCTCACCAACTCCATGTTACTGGTGGCTCAAAATTAGCCGTAGTGGGAGTATGTATTCCAAAGAAATCAGAAACCCCCAAATGCTACAAATCAGGGCCCGCCCCCCCAACCTTTATTGCTTTATTATGACTACTGGTAAATTCATTAGCCCTAGGGTAGAGCCTGTGAATTTGCTTTTTAAACAAATTCTTGGTTGATGCTGATGCTATTGGTTTTGGGTTCACAGTTTGAGAGTTAACAGAACTAACTTTGTTTCATTCTGTCATAGTTCTCAAATGTTCCCCCCCCCACCCTGATATATTTCCTCATTGTACTGTCTTCAAAATTCTCTTTCAATTTATCTGTATCTCCTATAAGTAGTGAATTTGTAAGTCACAGTGTCCACTACATGATCATTACCAATATTTTAAGCTAGATATTCATTACTTCCGAATAATGCCTATTCATTACCTCCTTCCATTATTGCCATGGCTTCTCTCCATGTCAGTCTTCTCTTATTTATCTAATAGTTACCTTATGGAGACTCTTTGGTGTTTCCCTCTACTCTCCTCCTACCTCAGATGTAAGGTTATCCAATGGTTGCTATTGCTTCCTGCATCAATTCCAGTCTCCCTTTCATGCTTGAAAACCCAACCCTAATTACCCAGTGTTTACCCCTCTCACAACATCTATCCATCCCTTCATCTTTTGGATTCCTATTTCTATTCCTTTTCTATTCCTGTGACTAGGCATTTGTTAATAACCCTGCAGAGACCTAACTTGCATTCGTTCCATCCCTTTTGACCTTCCACATGCATTCTCTCTACTTTACATATTCCAACTCAATAGTATATTTTACCAGTATGTACTTGACAAGGTCTCTAATTACATCTTTGTGTCCAAACAGAAAATGAAGACTATTAGTGTAACTGGGGAAAATTGCAGCTGGTTAACACAAAGAGTTTTTAATAAGGACATCAGTTTTATCCTGAAGGAAGTTCTGTACTTATCCATGTCCTTTTGAAATATTTATTTTAAAGAAAGGGAAAGATCTAACATTTATTGAACATTTACTATTTTATAAATGCTGTAATAAGCATTTTCCTTACATTATATTATTTGTATTCTCACAGCAACTCCGTGAAGAAGTATTATTGTATGGGCCCTTTGAAAACTTAGAAATCAAATTTATTAAATCTAGTGGTTAATGTAAATCTGGGGAGAAAAGCTAATGATATGGATGGTCGAGTCATGAGTCACCATATCTTAAGCTAGAAGAATGAGTTAAAAATCAACAAGACACACTTAAGAGCAATAACTACAAAATCTGTATTCAAATTAAACATATTATTTGTATTTATAAGTTCTTACAGAATTTGCTTGACTGCAGTTCATAGGGAAGGTCAAATAAAATTCCCTAAATCTCAATATGAGCTGATAGGGTGATATAGGTACAAATGACGGTAACATACTCCTACATAGTTTCTACATGTAGAAATATAGCATCCAGATCAAGGAAAATAATTTTCCCTGTGTATTCTCACTAGCCAATACTTATTTGGAGTATTGGGTCATTTTTGGATATTATGTTAAGAAGATTTTCACAAATTATACAACATAAAATGACAAAGATACCATACCAGGATGGTATCTTTATCAGAGTTGACAGGATAAGGACAGAATAGTGAGTGGTAATATTATTACTTACATTGAAATCCTGCCACATGGAAAGGCTAGAGCGGCTGAAAGCTGAAGATAGGCAGATGGATGGAAATTAAAGGGAGGTATATTTCAGGTCAATATAAAGAGAAACTTTCCTAAAGTCAGAGCAGCTCAGCAGTGGAATGGGCAGCCTCAAGAAACAAGCAATCATTGACCAAGATCAAGCACAGTATTTTTTGTCATTAAAGATTCTGGGATTTGATTATCTTTCATTTGCCTTCAAGCAGCTCTTATTCAAATTATTATCTCTCCCCCTTCTGATATTTAATTGTACTTATGGACCATATTTAATAATTAAACCACTTAATTATTATTCTGTCTAAATGCATTGAATTATTCTCCGACCTCTCTCCTTGTACTGAAAGGCCCCAATGGGGGAAAAAACTTATGTTTTATGTCCCACGTAGTACTGTTCTGAACACATAACTGGGGTTTGATAAACACTTGTTGACTAACTGGTAATTTTCTAACCTGCTGAGGCTGCTCTCTTTTGCAAGGGTAATTATAAACATTTCTGGAAGCCAACTTAAGTTCTTCAAATGATACAGATGATATTCTCTTCTCTCCTACTGGAGCTCAATCGCATTGCAGAAACCACTGTCAGCAAAACAGGGCAAAACTATCATTTTGATTTTCTTAATAAGAAAAAACAAGAAAATAATTCTCATTTAAAACCACTCCCACTCAGTTATGAGCTATATTAAATTGTTTTCTGCATGCAGAACTAAGTCAATTTCTAGCCTACATGAACAACTTAAGGGCTTCAAATATATTATCAATGCCATCTCTTTTCATATCTGTACATATATAAGCCATTTTTCTCCCTTTCTCTGTTAATCAAATGCATTGTCAATTAATGATACATTCTTATGGACTTCATAATTACTATTCCTTAATACTGTTCTTTTCTCCCTTGTTAGAAGTATAAAAAACTATACCTAATTTTAGCATCAACTCTATATGTTACATGACCATGTTAAAAAATAAATACAGTAGCAATTTTAATAAAAGAAATTGTGTCTCACTGAATCAAACATGACTGACTTTCTGATTCCCTTTCCTCATTTTTCTCATTTCTGTACATTTCGCTCATTCACTGTTTTGCTTTTTATTTCTTTGTTTTGTTTTAACAGAATCCTAATCAGTAGGTTTGTATCTGCATAGATGTATATGGCTTTAGATATACAGTAAATAAGTGGCAGAATAATCCAGATTTCATTTTTTCTCGAAATGAGATGTGTAACATGTCTTTTGTTGGAATCTGGCTGTCCTGCATTTTATATCTCATGTATGTCAAAATGTGTATCAAAAGTAGAACAGTGGGATTCCAGTGTGGAGATGTTAGGTACTCCAGTCTTCTGCACTAATTAACTATGTGGCTTTAAGCAAGTCGCATGAACCTTAAGCTCTCAGGTTCTCTGATCCTTCCTTTGTAAGTGGGTGAATTTGAACTAAACATCTAAGACTCCTTCTAGATCTTAAATTCTGTAGTTTCAGGAAGTGTTTAAGTTAGTAAAAATCTGTACCAGTATAATATTAGAAATACATACATATTTTTATTTGGCTGTAATTTGACTGATTGAAACAATATTCTTGAATCATCAGTTCATGACTTTAAATACTATTTAAACATATTTTATACACTAAATATTTTTTCTTCAAAATCACTGTTCCTTTTCAGTATTTTTTGCATTGCTTAAGAAGAAATTAATTCACTTGGTTCTACTTTCGTGTTAAAAAGAGAGAGAAGGTAGGGAGAAAGTTAGGGAAACATTTATGGGAATCACAAAAGCAATTCATGTATCATAACACACTAAGCCCACTTGCTTTATTCCCAGTGAAACATGTGGGATGGTTTCTCTTTTAATCTGATTAAGACTATTTTTTCCCCTAAATGTTCTCATCTAAAACAATGGAAACAAATGATGAGTCAAAGCATGTTAAGCCATCTGTTGTAGAATAGATTAAACAGCTGCCGTTATTTCTGTTAATATTAACACATCTTAACTTGTACTCTATTTCTTAATTAAAAGTGCATATCCCACTCTTGAAAATAGTAAAAAGGAATCTTCGCTTTCATCATTGACTGATTAAATCCGGTTACACATCCAGTTCCTACCCTAGGAAGAAGTCTGCTAATGGTAGTATGCAATGATATGTGGAACGACAACCATTGGGTATTTATTCTAAAACAGAAAATGCTGATGTAGAAAATATTGTCAGTTTTCTCCTACATCCATTCTACCCCCTTCCTCAGTTCTACTGAGGTGAGGGGGTACTGAATGACTCAAACCACAATTTCCTATTGGGCACGTGATATATATTGTCATACTCAAAGTAAAATAGAAGAATTGTATTAGGTAGCTGGGAGCCCTCCCTCCCTTCTCCTTCCTCTCCCCTGCTCCTCTTCCATTCCTTCCTCCCTTTTGCTCAATCTCTGGATGTGATGTGACCAAGGACATTTGATAGACCTAAGAGCTACTACCTGCAGCCTTCTTGAAACCACAAAGAAAAACAATTCAAATACAAAGCAAAATTCCAAAAACACAATGGAAATCAGGGGAAAAGAAAAAAAAAAGACTTCAGTGATATTGTTGAACTTTATTGACATTGTCTCCATTAGTCCTCACATAAAAACCACTCATAGCTAGAATCATTTCAGTTACATGAGCTTACAAATTTACTTAGTTGTTAGTACACTTGAGTTGAATTTCTACTTGCAACCAAAAGCAACTTAATTGATACAATTTACTTCAGACATAGGTCTTTTTTTCATTTCCACTGCCCTCCAATACTTAGCCCTATAACTAGGTAGGTACATTTGTTATGTATTTTTGCTTTGTTTATCCTTACAAGTGCAGCTCCAGGGTTTTTGTTTGTTTGTTTGTTTGCTTGTTTTGGATTGTCCAAGATTCATGCCCATAATATTTGATGCTCAAGAACTTTCTTTCCTTTTTCCCTATCCAAATATGCTGGTATATTTCCCCTTTATGCATGTCTGATTTTTAGATTCAGAATGGAGTAATGGCTTAATAAGATAAAATGGTCAGTATGCTAACTCATTAATCTTTAAGCCCATACTCAGTATCAGTCTGTCCCCAGTTAATGCAATGGAGAAACATGTTAAGTTGCAGACGCTTGAGGAATTATATTTTGATTTGCAGGACAAATCTGGCCTATGGATTTAGCTAGTTACCTTAAAAGAAGAGTTTCTCTCTGTTTCTGTCTCTGCCTCTGCCTCTCTATTCATCCATACTGCAAAGATTTGTTGAAACCATTCTGTGTAAGATGATGTACTTGGGAATGATGCCACAAACTCAAGGTCTCTGTTCTCAAGAAGCCTATAGCTTATTAGAGAAGACTTACAATAAGCCGATGTATAACATAGTATGAACATTCAGGGTACAAGGGGCAGAAGAGCAGAGACAAAGTATGACCCAGACAAGGAAGTTGGGGAGGTTTATTGGAAGATTGGATGATAAACTTTATTATTATTAGGCCTCTTCATGTGGCTCTCAACAAATGTTTGTTGAATGAGACAATGAAAACTAAAAGGAAAATTGAGTTCACATATTGGAACCAATTACTGGGTTCCATTGTATCAAAAAAGAAATTCATAGAAAACTTTGAGGCTTTCTCTCCTCCTTTATTTTAATTTTTTTTTCTCTGATTATGGATCAGAATAAACTTTAAAATCTGATAATGTTTACTGACCAAGTACTGTCAGAGCCTATAGTGGTATCTTCATTGATAATCAAGAAGTTGTGGAATAGAAATTGAAACAATTTATCAGTTAGAGTAGCTCTGCTTGCAGTAAAGATGGAGTACATATAGTTTTCACTATTCATTACATTATCTGCAACTATACACCTTGAACATTATATATAAAGCAAATGTAAGAAGACTGAAAAGTGGAGAGTAGAAGGCAGACTGTCTAGAGACCTTGAGTCCAAAGAAATTAACATGATGGTAAGATCTCTAGGTTTTCCTTTTTTTTTTAATTTTTAAAGTTTATTTATTTTTGAGAGAGACAGAGACAGCTTGAGTGGGGTAGGGGCAGAGAGAGAGAGAGGGAGCTAGAGAGAATCCCAAGCAGCCTCCACACCGTGGTCACAAAGCCCGATGCTGGGCTCGAACTCACAAAGCCATGAGATCATGACCTGAGCCAAAACCAAGAGTCAGACACCTGACCAACTGAGCCACCCAGGTGCCCCTAGGTTTTCCTTTTACGTCATATGTGATATACATGGGCCTGAAGAAGCCAGCAACCCAGAAACACCAATGGTCATAGACGGACAAATAAATTACAATAAAAGGTTTTCATTTGTTTGTTTTTTTGTTTTGTTTTGCTAAAGGACCAAGAAAGGGACAGCCAAGCATGGCAGAAAACTTTAGACAATAGCCAATCTACTCCAGTTTAAAAACAACAGCAAACAAACAAAAACAATAAATGGTGGGCCAATTCCACACACACCAGTAAAGGCAAGTAGGGATCCTGAACTTCCACAAACGCCAGGCTGTAACAAAGTACGCCAACCCCATACCAGGGTTGTGTCAGAGTAGGTGGAGTAGGAAGCCAGGATTTCATGCCCATCTGGTGGCAATGAGGTTCCTCCTCTCTCTCCCCCTCATTGCCACAATGTCAGTGGAGATCTTATGGAAAATCAGTACTTTATCTCTACCCACCAGTAATGAGGTCTCTCTCCTCCTCCCCAGCAGGATGTTAATAGAGGAAGAGTAGGAAAGGGTCATGATTTTCACTATCATCTAACTTTAATGAGGCACATCTCTCCCTATGGTGTTAGTGGAGGCCATGTGGAAGGCAATAACAAGACTCTCCTATCCCTCCCAGTAAGGGAGGTATCAGTGGAGGACTACATGAGATCCAGAACTCCCACTCTTGCTCAGCAGTACAAGCAGCCCCCTCTTTGGTATCAGTGGAAACTGGGTGGGGAACCTAGGCTTTCACACTCAGGTAATAGTTTGTGACTGGCAATAATGAGACAGTGCTCCTCTTCCCTTGGCAGAGCAATTTTAGAGAAAGCCAGCTAAAAAGGAAATTTTAAATACAATACAATCTCATAACATAATAATCCAAATGTGTAGCTTTCTTTCAAAAATCTCTTGTCATACCATGGACTGGGAAGATCTCAAATTGAATGAAAATCATGCTCAATAAATGTCATCACTGGGATGATATTGATGTTAGAATTATCTGACAAAATTTTAAAGAAGATGTTATAAAGACGCAGGAACAATCACAAAACTCTTGAACAAATAAAAAAAATAGAAAATCTCAGCAAAGAAATAAAAGATATAAAGAAGAAATAAAGAACTGAAATATTAGAACTGAAATATTAGAACTGAAAATACAATAACTGAAATTAAAACAAAAAAAAAAAACAAAAAAAAACCAAAAAAAAACAAGAGGTGGGCTCAACAGCAGAGTGGAGGGGACAGGGGAAAGAATCAGTCCACAGAAATGTAAAACTACACAAATCACCCAATCTGAACAACAGGAGAAAATAGATTGAAAACACACATATGCACACACACACAAACTCACACAGAGTCTTAGGTACATGTGAGGCTATAACAAGAGATCTAACATTTGTGTCCTTAGAGCTCTAAGAGAGGAGAAAAAGGGCAGGGCTTAAATATCATTTGAAGAAATACTAGCTGAAAACTTCCCAAATTTGGCCAACACCCTCCCCCCCCGCCAGACTTACAGGTTCAAGAAGTTAGTAAAACCTTAAACATGATAAGCCCAAAGAATCTACACGAAGACACATTATAGTCAAGCTTCTGAAAACTAAAGACAAATTAAAAAAAATAATAATAAAGTGGCCAGAGAAGAACATCACATTACATACAGAGGAAAAACAGTTCAAATGGCACTGGATTTCTCAATACAAACCATGAAGGCCAGTGGAAAATGATACAACATGTTGCAGGTGCTGAAAGGAAAGAACTGTTGACTCAGTATCCTACATCCAGTAAAAATCGTCTTCAAGAAGAAAAGGGAAATCAAGACATTCTAAGATGAAGAAAAACTAAAAGAATTTGTTGCCAGCTGATCTATATTAAAAGAATGATTATCTTGGTCATTTAGAATTTAACAAAGAAATTACTCATTAAATTAAGTTTGTGACAAAAAGGGGCGGGGGGGGGGAAGAAATGTTTTCTGGTGAACACAGTGAAATAATTCCCTACAAGATGTTTTGTTTTGTTCTTGCATGTCTGTATGTCTCCTCTCTTTTTCTCTTACTCTCTCCCTCTCTCCCTTTCTCTCTCTGAGTGTGCTTCTTCCAGACTAACAATCTATAGTATATGTATGCAGTACAAACAGGAATATAGAGAGTTCCAATTTCCTGATTTCTAAGACCTTAACTTTTATCTTGCACTGAATTTTATCTTCTGACCGTACTTAAAGCTTGATGTTGCAATTTCCCCAAGATTCCCTCATCCACTAAATCAAGGTCCTCAAAATGAAGTCCACAGCCCATTCACATCAGAATGAATTGGAATGTTTGTAAAATGCAGATTCCTAGGCATCGCCCCAGACTTACTGGGTCAGAATGAGGTAGCACTAAAACTATAGTGTTAGCAAGCTCCCAGGTACTTTTTGTCCACACTGAAGGTCCAGAACCACAGTACCAGATTATACAAGGGACCTTTATCAATGCAAACATCTATGGACAAAGTAGGAGTGATTTTTCTCTTCAACACCCACACTGCATTGTGCTAGGCTTGCTCCCACACCTTCTCTGCCTTTTCTAATGTAATTCCTTTGCTGTTCTGCCCACTGCAGCCTAGCACCTCCTAACAGGTGAGGTCACCTGAACTTCATTACACTCAGCAGCTGAACTTCATTACACTCAGCAGCCAAACACATAGTTATTTTCACAAGGATATTTTCAGGCTGTATATTCAGCCTTCTTCAAGGCTCCAAAGCATTTGATCCCACAGTTATGATGATAGATTTTAAAGTACAGATCTGTTGCTTTTAGGGGTGGCCATTTTTCATTCCTTTCATTACCCTTGTCCACAGGGTATAGGGGCAAGAGGCTCAGAAGTCAAACTGGCCTGGGTTTGAATCCCTGCCTGTCCATATACTGGTTAGCAAGTAGCATTCTCTCTGAGCTTGTTTCTCATCGAAGACAGAAGTAATTCCTACCTGCTGAACTCAAAGCTTTATTAAGAGAACTTTGTGGATGGAAGGCAGAATGCAATAGTGGGGAAGCAGAGGCTTTGGAGTTCGTAGAGAACTGGCGTAACTTCCACGTCTCCCTCTTGCCAGCTTCCAAGTGTGGGACAAATTATTTTACAGAAAGAAGGTAATAATACCACCTTGACCAGCATTGTGAAGATTTATTAAAATGATCCAGATAAATAGTGAGTACTCAAAAAATTGCAACTTATTATTTTTGGTTTTGGGGAAGAAGTTTGCACAGTGTCAGGGACACAGGAACTTTTGCCTATTATTATTAATAGCAGAACTGTCAGCTGTGCATCCATAAGGTGGGCTTCAGAGGCACACAGACCTGAGATGAATCCCTACTCTAGTATTTCTTACCTATGTAAGAAACATGGCCATAGTACAAGTTGCTTATTTTTTCTGAGCCTCATATATCCATAAAGAAAGGGGTAGTAATATTTACCTCCCAGGATTGATGTAAGACTCTAAAAGAGTTCATCTCTTCCTTTCCTACTCCCTCTCTCCCCAGGTGAAAGGAGGGTGGGGATGGGAGAGGGAGGGAGGCAGGCTTTACAATCAAATAGGTTTACAATCAGATTCTGATTAATAATACTAATATTCCTTTGTGATTAATTTGTGTAAGTCATAATTGTAGCTTTCAAATTATTAATATAGCCAGAGGACCCTAATGTTCTTGACTTAAATCAGGATTGTGGTTATTTGTTCTGGAAACCAGTTTCCTAGATTCTTGAATTGACAGCTACACACATAGCCAACTGCCTTTGTGGGTCATCCAACCCATGCAACATGGTCAACATTTAAAGAATGGATGTGGTTAATTTTAGATTCTAGTTGGCTCTAGAATACAGACTAGTATTCCTTTCCTGAGCATGGGCATGGACATCCTTGAATCCATAAGCTTCGTCTTTGCTTTTAGAGAGAAAAATCATAATGAATAATTTGCAGAAAACTGAAAGTAATTGTGGAAAATTATATTTTTAAGTGTCTTATACTTTGCCTAATACTCATAGTTTTATTGCTTGAAATAACATTCAGGAAGGAAAACCAACTTGGTTTAAAGATTTCTTTCAACTTGTTTTGTCTTCAGATAAACCGAGTATTAATTTTGGATAATCTGTTATTTATACTTCATAAACAGAAAAGATCTCCGAATGTAGAAGCAACATGTTGTATTTCCACTTTTTTTTCTGTCTTGATTTCTTCTTTTATTTCTTCTTTTGTTTTTACTTATTTCATTGGTAGTTCTGACTCCGTATTCTTCTAATATTTCTGTGGCGTATTCATTCTTCACAAAAACATAGCAGAAACTTTGCTCTCATTCTTTATCTTCCTGGATCTTTCAGTGATCATTGACCAAAACAGTAGTGATTACATTTGTAAGTTACCTCTTGACTGTACCATTCATTGTCATTGTTTATCCTTTTCTTTTTCCTTTCTTACTACCCTTCCCCATTGCACCCTGGATTATCACTGTACTGTGGGAACATTTCTGAGTTAAATTTTCTTTGGTAGGATAGCAACACGAAAGATAATTAAAATAAATATACAGGTACTAGGTTCATTTGTGTTCAACTATGTACTCAATCTTGGAAGCAGACATGATAGTCTTCTGAGGAAGCTGTTGCTATTTAGAGTGATAAATAATCTTGATAACTTCCCTAAATTTGGGAAGTCCTAAAATGTCATTAATTTCTATTATTTTTAAGAGTATGATAAGTATTATACTATTTATCAATGCAAAGTGCATTATTATTGCAGTTCCTCAAAGAATGATGTTATTCTATTGGTATTGCTGATGGTGATCCAGTGCCCAAAATCATCCAAAAAGAAAGATGTAACTGGAATTAGAAATTAATGGTGTTGCCTATTGCTTAAAAAAAATCTTGGGTTATATAGAAAAAAATAATTAATACCTAACCCGTTATAAGTACCTAAAATCCTAAGATATTAAATGACTAGACTAGACTATTTTTTGAGAGCAGGAGCTATTAAAAGAGAAAGGATATTTTTATTTCTGCTAACATTCATCTTGCTGAAAAGTGTAGATTCTGTGCAGGTAAAAATGAATAGGCAATTCAGTAGAATAAGCCATAGAGAAGAGTTTCTCATGTGTGTTTGTTATGTAATGATTTTGTTGAACTTCAGTAAAATTTTGTGAAGCACTTTGTGTGAAACACTTACAGTTTTTCCTATAATCCTAGAGTGTTACAGCTATTAATTTTAAATAGAAAGTGCTGTCTCTTTTCTCATTAATGGTGGGAGACAGATGCTTTACCTGAAGCTATGGGCTGCAAGAAACCCTAGTAGTCAATCACATCATTTATATTATGTTAGGATTGTGCTTTTGGCCTTTTCTTATTCAGAAATAATTCATATCACCAGAATTTTTTTTACCGTGACTGCATTTTTAGTTGATGTACTCTGCTAGATCGAAAACTGAAATACAGTTGCACAGAACATCAGTGGATTCTCTAAACTTTGAGAAAAACATATCACATTCAGAACTAAGACATTTATCTTTCATGTGAACCTGAACCATGGAAAATACTTCCCTCTTTTCTTCAACCAATGTGAGACATAAATCTTTTCTCTTATATGCACTGTTCCTAATACTCTGCACAAGGACGTAATATCAGTCTAGTGCGTGGATACTTGTTATCAGAATCCCATCATTCCATTTCTCATTAGAGGAAACACATAGGAAAACTGTAAAATTTGGAGCCCAAACATCTGATAACCAGATGGCAAGTCAGCCTCAATGTAATGCAAACATTGTCTGTTTGTAAGACTGATATTTGCACACACATCTTTGGCAGATGATGGCAAAGCATTGCGTAGAAGAAGCCTGCCTCCTGAGTCACACAGAAGGAAACATCTTCCTCAAGTCTATTTTCTCTTCTCTCTTTACAAAGCCTGATGGCTTCTTTTAAATACAAAGATATTTTGAGGAAGATTTTGGAAGTTAAATGAGAGACGTATGTCTCCAATCTGGGCAATTTGTAGTTCCTTTTCATTTTTCTTTCCCAGGTAAAGTTCAGGCTGAGAATATCTTGCTCATCTACGTTTTTAGTTGTTTGTTTTAAATTCTGGCCTAATGTATTGATAGCCATGTACAATGATACTCAAATCCTCTAGTAAAGATGTATGCACATATAGATAGGTCAGTAATGTCTACATGTGTATGCCTGTGTGTGCATGTGTGTGTGTGTTTTCCTAGACTCATATTAATTTTTTATTCATATGCTTTCATGGGAGGCCATTCAGTATTATGAAAAGGTATCCATAGGATTTGGACTCTCTAGAGACCGTATTTATCATGGTTCAGAACATGGACTCTGAAGTCAGAATTGCCCCTGTGATCCTGTACAAGTTGATAATCATCTTCTCAACTTCCTCATTTATAACATGGCAAGGACAATAGTACTAACCTCAAGGCTTGTTATGGGATTAAATAAAATAAATCTATAAAGTTTTTATAAAAGGGACTCTCAGATAATAAGTAGTGTATAAGTGTTAGCTTTCTTTTTATCTGTTAGTCTACCCTCTGTACCATACCTTGTACCCAAAAGACTGAAGATTATAATTTTAAAGCACTCAATAAAATGTGTTTTCCTGAACTGGACCTAATTATGAGTCAGAGGTCCATAACTGCTCAGTCATGCAACTTTGAGTAAACCACTTTAACTATCCTAAGCC
The DNA here is from genome assembly GCF_028018385.1 of Neofelis nebulosa. Classification (NCBI taxonomy): domain Eukaryota; kingdom Metazoa; phylum Chordata; class Mammalia; order Carnivora; family Felidae; genus Neofelis; species Neofelis nebulosa. The sequence continues at coordinate 32,398,873 of NC_080794.1, read as the reverse complement.
TGTTTCCTCACCCATGAAATGGGGCAATAATTGCTGTCCTGTTTTCCTCACAAAGGTATTAGGTAGACCAAATGAGAGAATTTATATGATAGCATGTGTTTAGTTTGAAATGCAAGGCAGATAGTTGTAATGACTTTGGAGGTAGCATATCTCCGAAAAAGAATGAGGTGACTGAGGCAGGCTCACTTATTATGGTCAAGCAGGCATGATAAGACACTTACATGTACAACTATATTAAAGGTTGAACATACTAATGCATCAGAAAGTTCCAGAACAACTGCTTTGGTAAAATTCAAATTATAGGTAAATTATTTCTGATGTTATAAATAATAGAGAATAAATATTCACCATCTAAGCCTTTGTAATTTTCTGAAGTAATTTTTAAGATTCTCTGTTACCTTGATTATTATCTTGCTTAAATAATGTGTCATTTGGAGCCAGATGAGTTGAGAACATAGACCAAAGGCTAAGAGAATCTCAACATTTGGAGAGATTTTATATATTGGTGTATTAGGAAAACATCAGGACACTTTTTAGAGAGCCCCTCACTCAAAGCTGTTTTCATCTGAGGAAATTAAAAATGTATGCTCACAGAAACTTTGCTCAAGGCATTTTGTTCAGCTAGCAAACATTTGGTTCTTTCTTCTCTTGTAGGATAAAGGATCTGTCTCACTAGCTCATGTAGTTTAGAAAATATTTGCATTAGATAATATAAAATCTTGTCTATAATTCAGGTAGGTTTTAAAAGTCAAATTAAGTAGACTATTCCAACATGTTTGGCCTTCTTAAATCCATTATTTTAGAAAATCTTATGAGAACAAATAGTATCTATTGCCTTTAATTTAAGATTTTCTCCAGGATCTAGGTCTCAGTAGTAATAGGGAGGTGTATGAACCCATACAGAACTAAACCTTTTTTTTTTAAGTTTATTTGTTTATTTTTATAGAAAAGGGGGGGGGGTGAGGCAGAGAGAGAGAGAGAGAGAGAGACAGAGATAGAGACAGAGAGACAGAGAATCCCAAGCAGCCCCCACACTGACAGTGTAGAATCTGATGTAGGGTTTGAACCCATGAACTGTGAGATCATGACCTGAGCTGAACCTAGAGTTGGATACTTAACTGACTAAGCCATCCAGGTACCCCAGAACCAAACCTAACTAAAGTATTCTTAAAGGGATGTAGTCTCAAGCCAGACTGCTTTTATATCATTTTTCCTAACTATAATAGAGTGGCTCCCTTACACTCCATTTTGGAGAGTAAGAGATAGTCACTCTTAACACCTGCATAGAGATGTGTGCTAAGCCAAAAAAACAGGAATGTCTCAGAGCTTGTAGATGACTTCCCCATGCTCATCTCTCCCTTCAAAGCATTGCCCTTAAAAAGAAAGGAAACACCTTTTTTTTAAATAAATTATTAGTAATGCCTCTATTGAATCAACTCTTTGAACTCTGTTTTATTACTGAAATGACTTTTACACCACCCACATCTGATATGGCTCATAATATCTTACTGAAGTACTTTTGGGCATCACATCAGGCATGGGTGATTCACAGTCATAAACAATTGTCAATGTAGATAATAGCTGACTGCACAAAGTGCTGTGTTTGAGGTCTCTAAGGAATCATGTTTAATATCCAGAAGTTCATTTTCTAGAACTCAACAGGATGCTAACACCTAACCATCAAAGTTCATGTTCTGAGAATAATGATGTCTTATCATAATTTTTAAATAAATGTGTCCTGCTTATTAATTAAAATTGTTCTGTGCATAAAACACACTATTACTATGCTTTTTCCAGTAATGAGTCATAGTCCTGAGATGATTACTTATTTTTAAATATTGCAAAGTCTACCTTTGCTTATTTTACTTCATCTCCAGACTCGATTGCATTTGAGTAAATTTTAGATGAAGTCCATTATGAAACACGATGCTATTTTTCCATGGGCCATCATCACTCATTAACCTCAATAATTTTTGTCCCAGTGAAAGAAAATAGGGGATGGCAAGGAAGAAAAAATCACAAACAAAAGGCTGGTACAACTGAAAAGAGTTGTACTGGATATTCTCCATTTGCCCCTCAACAACCCCTCTCTCCCCTCCTGTGGACCTATGAAAGCATCAGCAGGACCGATCTGCCTTCTGGCTTCTGGCTGGACAAGGCTAATGGGAGGACCTAGTAGGAGATTGGAGAATGGAAGAAGAGCGAGTTCTGGGTTTTGTTTCCTACCTCAGAGAGCTACAGTTTACTAAAGACTGTGTTACTTTCTAAGGTCACAGTTCCTGCAGGTGCTTTTCTATACACACAATTCTCTCTGGATTTCAGCTGCCTCTCCTCCATCTCATTCTTTCAGGTCATAGAGACAAGAAGCAAATATTTCGTCTACTGCTAGCCCTTGTGGACTCAACCCCCCCCCCCCCATGTTGATTTCCCTTACCACTGCCCCCATGGCTGGTAATTGTCCTGTCATCAGTCTCTCTTTGGTCACTATTTCTGAGTATTCCATCTGGTCCTGCTACTGTCTGACTGATACAAGTAGAAGAGTGCAGAAAAGAGGCCAGGGATGCAGCCAGTATTGTTGGCTTTCAGCTCTGGCTTTGCTGCTTCCTAGCTGTGTGACCTCAGGCAAATCTCTTATTCTTCCAGGAGTGCAATTTCCTCAATGGTGCAATGAAGGGCAGTTGAACCAGATTCCAAGCTCTAAAGATTCTATGTTCTGTATTCAACTCAAGGTATAGAAATGGCTACCCCCGTGACATGTCATTAATAAATTCTTCAGTCACTTCCAGAGGGGTGAAAAAAGCAATCCTAGCTGAATTGATGTCAGCACTTAGAAATATTGTCCATGAACTTAGGGGACATAATTCATACATTGAAATTGCCTTATGTGGATGTTTCTCCAGTGTTCTCTCCTTTTACATATAAGTGTTATCAAACTAAAGATATAGTCCTTGTCAGTTCTGTTAAAGGACTCTGTAGACAATCAGGATAGTCTCTGATCAGTTTTAAGTGAAGCACTCTCAGCTCCTACTTCCCTCCGGCACCAGTTTAGATATGAAAGATGATTTTTTAGGTCTCTGTTCCAATTCTGTTTGGAAAAAGTGTTTGTAAAGCATGACTTTTCTGAATAATAATTGTTTGCCCTTTCATTTAGCCCTATCTACAACTTGCTTCCCTTGATTTCCTTATTGCAAGGTGAAGGAAAACAGAGGCAAATTAAAGTAAAACCCCAATGAGTATTGTAGATGCAAAGAATGACTGTTTGAAGAATCCCTATATTTTAGTGTGACTGTTTCAGTGGATGGTGCTGCAGCTGGATCAGTTACATTTTCAGGGCCCAAATTGCTTGATCAGCAGAGCAAATGAAAATTTTACTGTTGCAACCTGGAGAACTGCTGTGGAGGGGTCCCAAGTCTTTGAGCATGAATGATTGAGATGGATAGAAGCCAGCTCAGAGATGAGGAGAGCAAAATTGAATATGGTCAAGTGAAATCCCTAAAAGAAGGATGCAGGAAAACAGTATCTCAGTAAAATGCCAGGATGATGAATTTTTATAGAGTAGACCCTTTTCCATTAAGGGAAATAGTATCTTCTTACAACATTACTGCAATTATTTTCAGAATCTATTTTCAAAATTCCCTTTCATTCAGGGTGTTCTTCTACTCTGATGTCAGGTAATGGAGGATAGACTATTGGAGCTCTTGGTTTCTGGAGAATGTATATTACATAGTAACATTCTGTCTTCTGTGTTCCTCTGTAGGACTCCATGCTGTCTACTCTATTCATAGAATTCCTTGTCTGTGTACCTCAACTGCCAGTGAGTTTCCTTTACATGATCAAATGGCATTAAGTGATATTGAAAAATGAAATTTAGGATTAAAAAGTTATCAAGCCTTACTTGCTTGCTCTATCTATCTATCTATCTATCTATCATCTATCATCTACAGTTTATCTATCATCTATCAATTTATCATCTATCATCTATCTGTTTATCTATTTATCTATATCTATCTATCCATCTATCAATCTATCATCTATCTATCTATCTATCTATCTATCTATCTATCTAATACCTAAATTCAGTGGAGAGGTAGTACAGAAACCTATGCTGCATTTGTAGTTTAAAGTTATTTGCTAACATACATTTTCACTGACAGTTTCCAGAAGTTTTACTTCAAATCACTGTTCTGGAAAGAAATTTACTTTGGTTTCTCTTTTAACCTTTTTTTTTTTTTTTGATAATTAATAATACTCCTGCTCAAGATTCACAAGAATCTGATAATGGTTGCCCCTGGATAAAGCATATAGGAGACTAAGAGACATGGATGAGAGGGAGATTCACTTTTTTTAGGTATACACTTTGTTCCACTATGCTTTTCATGCCATATGTTACTGTTTCAAAATATATTCATGTAATCCCAAAATGAAATAAATACTCCCACTCAATTTATGAGAATTGTTTTTGGATTTGATTTTGATCTGTTTGAATATTTAAGATATGATGATTTCAATTCTTAAGCTAAGCTGCCTATGAATCTGAGGATCTAAAGCACTTATCATAATCATCACTGATTCTTCCCTTGCCACTCCTTGATCAGTCATCAAATCCTAATGATTTGAGTACCTCATTTATGTCTGTCTCCTTTTCTTCAAATCCAATCACTGTTCTAGTTTGGGACCTCATTATCTCTTAGTGAGAATACTGAAATATTTGCTTAACAGTATTCTTGCCCCTAGGCTCTGACTCTTAACAACACCTCAACAAAATTCAGTGTTCCCATTTTCCACAGGACAATCTTCATTAATCCTTGGCATCCTGGCTCCTACCGACAGTCTCATCATTGTAAATTCTCTCAACATTTATTCATTTGACTGTTTTTTTTTTTCTTTCACGTGTCTGATACTACGTTAGATACTGTACTAGGAATAAAATGAAGGATGATACTGGATGGAGTTCCTCTCCTCACAGTGTTTACTGCCCAGTGGGGGAGGGGGAATATAATCAAATCATACAAATGTTTATTTAAAAGCAAAGATCTATGAGAACAAGTCCTTCAGAGATAGAGACCTGGCCTAGTCTCAGGGCTTAGAAAAAGTTTCTTGGGTTTATGTTGCTAAAGCTGAGATCTGGAGAATGAATTGCAATGGCTTCAAATGAAAGCTGATGTTGCCTGCAGTAGGCAACCTGCCATCCTTCAAACACTCCAGGTTTTCCCAGGCTTTTGCCTCAGGCTTTCCCTAATTCATTTATTGTTTGGTAAAACTTTTTGTTTAATTGTCTACCCTTTGTCTTTTACTGTATGGAGTATTCATCGTTCAAGATTCAACTCGAATTTTACTTCTGAGGACAATCTTCCCTAACCTTATTTATGGCTCCTGTTCTTGAACCCTCTGGTTTAGAAGAATGACTAGGTCTCATCCCTCAGCTTACACATCATTTTATGTGGATTAGTTATTGCTTGGCATCTATCTCACTGTTACACACACACATTTGACTATATTTTTCTCTCCATCTCCTATTGTATCCTTTGTATTTGCAGAACCTAAGATGACACTTAGAACAGTGAGAACTTAGTGCATCCATTGGATCAAGTAATATCTGACAGCATGTGGAATAATTGTTTCACAGGTATTATCAACTTTATTAGTGTTAGATTATAAATATTTAGGATTACCTCTTTTAATATTGGTATTAATACAAGAAATTCCCATTATAAGGCAGTGAAAGATTTCAATTATTGCTTTAAGACTCAGTAGTTTGAAACTTGGGATACATTTCTCCAAAGAGAAAGATAGTAGAATGTATCTGATTCTCAGATGTGTATACAAAAGGCAGAACTGTTCTATGGAAATAGCCAAAAATACATGGGTTCTAATGCTATTTGTAACTTTTACTAGCTTTATTATTTGAGCCAGTGTTTTCATTTAAAAGCAATTCAATTCTTTCACCTGAAAATAAAAGTTTTCCCCTTGCCTGTTTATTGTAAGAATTGAATAAGTAACATACATAAATTACCTAGCTCAAACAATGCAAGTTCATTATTACACTATAGCTTTCCTCCTTGTCCTTCCCTCTTCTCTTATGTCCACTGCATTGACATTTTAGGCAACTTTGTCAGGATGAGTATGTGGGTAGGTTGGCGGATGGGAGGTTCTATGCTTTCCAGGCCTTGAAAAATCAAGAAGAGGAAACTTCATCATTCACTTCATGACATCCACTCAGCCACTCAGTGGCTCACTTAACAAATGTTGAACTCTTTATATGCCAGCTAGTAGTCCAGCAGTTGAATAGTCAAAACCTAAAGGTATCATCACTTTCCATTTCCAAAAGGGCTTGGAGTAGCTATGGGGAAGAGAATTGGATTCTGAATGAGGAGGCCCATGAGTGGGAATGGTGGGTAGTGTAGCTGTGGAGGTGCAGGCCAGCTGACTCCTGGATTACACCAGGCCTTTTCCTGCAGTCTTGCCACTGTACACCTGCTGGGTATGGGCTCTGATTAGTAAGGACCTTTCTCACTTTTAACCCAGAGCCAGTACAAGCCTTAAAGCTCTGGAAGCTTACAAATAACAGAAAACTTTTGGCAAAGTCTCTGACGATAGAGGGGTGATTAACTGGTGCCCTGATTATATATGTGGACAAATGGTGTCAATTCTTCTATGAGGGGGAGTACAAAAGAATTAGCAAAGTTATTATGTAAATAGGTCTTAAAAAAACTTTTTTTTCTGGAATGCAACATTTTTTCTTTCTTTATCCTTTTAAATGAATTGCAAAATGACAGCATATTTTCAACACAGAAAACCAAATCAGGATTTGGAATGCCTGTACTCATAGAGAAAAAATAAATCTTTGATAAGAAGAATTACTTTTAATTCTTCTGTAATTTGCAAAATAAAGAAGATGTGGTTATTTAATTTGATTTGCTCCTCTGTGTTTGTAAAACTGTGCTCTATTCTAAAACAGCTGTGCTGCCTAATGCATTTATGGCTGATGTAGAAGGCTGGGATGTTTATTAATGATAGAGATTTGGAAGAAAGGAGTGGTAGTTATTCTATGCTGTGTTATTTAATGTAATTATGAACTTTGCAATTATAAAGCTCCTGTAATCTACAGGACACAAGGGGAGGTTGAGTGTTATGAGGTCACCTGCTGTGTCCTCTTACAGTGCCTGTTCTATACCAGCACATAAAAAACAAAAGCAAGTGATGATGATGAAGCCATCCTCTCTTAAACCGTGTGTGTATAGATCAAGCTCATGTTATTTTCAAGAAAATTTACTTTAATTTTTTTAGAAGTGCTGTAAAAATCCTCATTAATAGGAGTTATAAATTAGAGCTAGCTTGAAATGTAACTGAATATGAAAGATGAGTTTATTGAAAAAATAATGTAAAGATATTTTCAGTGGAACACTTTAAATTCTTCAGAGAAAAATACCTTTTTTTAATATTTGAAAGAACATTTGATAAAATAATAATTATAGCTATTAAAATGTTTTACAATCAGTAAACTAAAAAAAGATAGCCTAAAATGATCTCTCTTCAGTAAATATCCACATATTGGGGTGACAGTAACACAAATAAGGCTGAGTGTCTTCTATGTTCCAACCAGTGTGCAGGGCTATTATATATGTGATATTATTTATTATAGTCTTAAATATTGGGAAGTAATTGTAGTAAGATAGTAATTGAGTGTGTTTTTGATAGTTATCTTTTTTTTTTTTTTTTTTCAACGTTTTTTATTTTTTTTTATTTTTGGGACAGAGAGAGACATAGCATGAATGGGGGAGGGCCAGAGAGAGAGGGAGACACAGAATCGGAAACAGGCTCCAGGCTCTGAGCCATCAGCCCAGAGCCTGACGCGGGGCTCGAACTCACGGACCGCGAGATCGTGACCTGGCTGAAGTCGGACGCTTAACCGACTGCGCCACCCAGGCGCCCCGATAGTTATCTTTTAAAATATTCTTCAAATGATTGTATTATTGACTGAGAAGAGTAAGGGATAAAGAGGACTCAACTATTTCTCAAGAAGGTGAGAGTGTGCAGGGAAGGGTGCACTGGATTTGGAGTTAAATCCCAATGGGGCTATTTACTTACTAGAGTGAACTTCAGCCAGTTATTTAACCTAACTCAGCTCAGTTTCTTCTCAAATGAGGATTAAAATATCTACATCATAAGGTTGAAGAAAGGATTAAAAACAATGTGTATAAAAGCAATTTGCAGATTACCTTATATATAATAGCAATGCTGAGCATTTAGCTAAATCTTGTTTTGATCAGTAAGATTTCAATAAAACTAACCTTAGTTTCCTTTCCAAGATCAACATTTGGTGAGATGCACAATGCCCCATATCCTCAGTAATATGTATGTATGTGTATTTTATATTATTTAAAATTTTTAAAAATCCTATTTTTTATAAAATTCCAGGCCATGTGTTTTCATAATGATTTCTGACTCAAAATTCTGGTCTCTCTTTCTCTCTCTCTCTTTTCCCTCCCTGAGCTTTATTGAGATATAGTTGATACATAACATTGTGTAAGTGTAAGGTATACATGTCATGATTTGATATACATCTGTATTGTGAAATGCTTAATAAAATGAAGTTCATTTGAGTCAAAAACAATGTCAAGGGAATTTTCCCTAGGTTTTGTTGTAGGGTTTGACACTTTCATATCTTAAGTGTCATTCCTGAATCTATTTCAACTTAAGTTTTGTGAGTTGTATAAGATACGGGTCCAATTACAATCTTTTGCATTTGGATATCCACTTTTCCCAGTACCATTTATTGAAGAGACTATCTTCTTCCCATTAAGTATTCTTGGTTTCTTTGTCAAATATTAGTTAACCAAAGGGGCTCCTGGGTGGCTGAGTAGGTTGGACATCAGACTTTGGCTCAGGGTCTCATGGTCTATTAATTCAACCCCCTCATAGGGGTCTGTACTGACAGCTCGGGTCCTGCACCCTGCTTTGGATTCTGTGTCTCCCTCTCTCTGCCCCTCCCTGCTCAGGCTCTGTCTCTCTGTCTCTCTCTGTGTCTCAATCTCAAAAATAAATAAACATTAAAAAATATATATATATTTTATATATATATATATTTATATAAATTTATATATAGATAAATTATTTAAATATATATATACACTCATATATATATTATATATATACACTCATATATATATATATATGTTATATATATATATGTATATATATATATATATAATTAGTTATATATATTAGTTAACCATATACGTGTAGGTTTGTTTTGGGGCTCTCTATTGTGTTCTATTAGTCTATTTGTCATTGTTTACACTAGTACCACACTGTTTTGCTTACCATAGTTTTGTAATATAGTTTGAAATCAGGGAGCATGATACCTATAACTTTGTTCTTTCCCAAGATTGCTTTGCCTTTTTGGGGTCTTTTGTGATTCCATAACAATTTTAGGATTATTTTTTCTATTTCTGTGAAAAATGCCATTATAATTTGAATTTTGACAGGGACTGCATTGAATCTATAGATGGCTTTCAGATTCTGTTCATTGAACTCTTGCCCTAACTTAAATCTTAGCTTTTACCTCTGCTCATACCATCGCATATGTGATACTTAATTCCTTACCTTTGATCTCCCCCTCCCTTCCTAAACATAATCACAAGATATGTAGCAAATTTGGCTAAAGATTTTAGGCAGTATAGAACAATGCAAATGACAGGAATATATAGAATATAGGGTAATGCAAACAATTGAAAAATTGGATGTGAAAAACACCTATTCTCATAAATCGTACAGCCACTATAGCATTGACAATTTCTCAAAAGTCTCCTTTTAGTAAACATTTTAAAGCCCTATAGCATTTTTGTGTGTTTCTTTTTAGTCCCTTTATGTCAACAAAACTCTTTGCTTCCTGTTTTGGGAAGCTTCCTCTGGGAGCTTCCTCTACTCAGACCTTTCTGCCTTAATCTTTCCCTGTGTTGTGCAGTCTCATCCAACTCTGGTCATATCTTTGCATAATATGACCACTCCTATTTGTGCCTGATTAAACCCGTCTCTTCCAGCTATTTTATAAAAAAGAAAGCTTTACAAAACATTTTCTTCCTGTAGTAGGACATATTTCATCTCCCTTAGAAGACAAAAGTACATTTTGTTTTATTTATTCTATAAAGGAAAGTACTATGAAAATCTATTCTAATTCCCCATCAGACCTTTGATATGACAGACACTTTTTTTTCTTTTTTATATTACATTGCTGAATTCTTATAGGAGTGATGTAAAGAATAGACCTTTCATTTCAAAAGTCTGAGTTGACAGTTTGGTTCTACTGTGCAGTAGCCAGGTGACATTGGAAAGGTTTATTCAAATATTGAGTACAATGTAGTAAATAATATCTTATAATAGGTCTTTTTTGTGGTGGTTAACCAAAACAATATATGGAAAGCTTGGATACAGTGTCTGGCACATTGTAAGTATTTAACAATGATTGTTAGATATAACATAAATCCACTAATATCATGTGTCTAGTTTACATGGACCTCTCTCTTGCTCCCTTAGTCCATTCATACATTATGGTAAAAGAAGGGATTTAAAAAATGAAGAGTAACTCTGATAAGTTTCAAGATTCTGTAACCACCTTGGTTTTAGAAAAAAAATTTATAAAACTGTTAATGTTTAACTTATAATGATGTTTTTATGACTTTTTTTCTTCTTAAATTTAAATACATTTGTAAAGCATCATTCCATTATATATCATGAGTAAACACATAATGGTCTTATTGAAATAACCAATTTATAAAATGAAATAGATTTAGTTTCACAAATAGCCTAGGACATGAAGCTATTCATTTCAAAATAATAAAGTGCAAAAAGTCATAATACTATAGCAGTGGTGTAGCTGCATGCTCCTTTTCTTGTGTTGTAATCCCTTTTGTAGTGCAAAAATATATAGACAATTTTCTTATCTTTTTTTAGTTTTGAGATTAGCATAATAATACAAGACTATTGTACTCCTATTATGTGTTAAATGTTTTGCAGGTTATTCAGATGACCATAGGTATATGTGGTAGGTTATTGTTTTACAGATAAGAAAACCAGACTTAGAAAGTTAGGAAATTTGCATAAGACTCCATCTAAAAATTTAAAACCAGAGCAATCTGACTCTCATACCTAAAATCCTGCCATTTGTTTAGAAGATGGAACAGAAGGAAGGAGTTTTCATTATGATTCTTAAGTAAAAAGTGGTAATATTAGAAACAAGTCCCATTTGTTGAGTTTAAATTTTTAAAAATATGAAAAACACATTACAACTTTTTTTCCCATCATTTTCTAAAAAGTATCTGTGTAAGTCACAACCCCCCCCCCCACACACACACACACACTTATAATAAGTCTTTATTTTGTGCCTTCTATGTGTCAAGCACTGGGTTAGTCACTATGATGCAATGGTGAAGAAAATAAGAAATTATGATGTGGAAATGGAGACAGACATTATCCAAATATCATTCCAATGAAAGTAAAATTCAGTAAGAGGAGCACTAAAAACGAAGTGCTACATGGTGTTCTAAAAGTTTAAAACCTGGGATGGAGGTGGGATTTTGAACTAGTCAGAGAGAGTAGAAAAGGATCATTAGTTGTTTAAGTTGTGCTCTAATGGCTTAATGCATTTTTACCAGGTAAATAAGGAAAGAACATTTCATACAGAAAGACAAGCATGTATAAAAGTCCCAAGATTAAAGAAGGAGGTAAATGGTGGCACAAGAAACTGAAAGAAAGTCAGCATAGTGGATTGAGTTCTCCAGAAAGCAGAATCTGAAATGCTGATTACAGTGTAGGATATTTACTAGGGAGAGTGTTTGGGATTAACACCTAGGAAGAGAATCGGAAAAGAAGCAGAATTGGGCAGAAGGAGAATCCAAGCTGACCCTATCAGAACTATAGAGTTTTAATGGCTAACCAGAAGATGTGTTGGGCCAAGATGGCCAGATCTTAGAACCCCTACCTCCATCAGTCATTGGATATAGGCTGTTCTGGAAAGAGTGCCATTTTGTGTAAGAAGGTATTCTGCAGCTGAGGAGGCAATCAATCCCTGATAGGACTAACAAATAAACCTATTTGATAAGCAAACCAACAAGTTTTTCTTTGCAAGAGGATCTAAATAGAGCATCAACATATCCATCAAAGGCATTATGGCTAAAACCCATAGAGTAAGGTTTCTCCTTCTCAGCATTTTTAACATTTTGAACAAATTCCTCCTCCTCCTCCTCCTCCTCCTCCTCCTCCTCCTCCTCCTCCTCCTCCTCCTCCTCCTTCTCCTCCTCCTCCTCTTTTTCTCCTCTTTCTTCTCCTCCTTCTTCTTCTCCTCCTTCCCCTCCTTCTTTTTCTTCCTCTTTTTTCTATCCTTCTCCTCCTCCTTCTCCTCCTCCTCCTGATGATGATGATGATGATGATGATGATGATGATTAATTTGTAAGAGGGCTTCCACTACAGTGAGAGAAATTTAACAGCATCCCTGGCCTGTATTCCCAGATGCAAACAGCAAACCCCCCTCCCTAGTTGTGACAACTAAAAAAAAAGTCCAGTCACTGCCAAATGTCCCCTGGGAGGAGCACATTCCCCCTCATTGAAGAAAAAGTTGTAGGATAGGGTTGAAGAGGTATGTAAAATCCAGATCATGCATGGCCTCATATGCCAAATCAAGGACTTTTCTCCTTATTCTAAGAACAAAAGAAAGCCATTGAAGTGTTTCTAAGAAAGGAGTTAAGAAGACCAGACTTGTTTTGAAAGTATCAGTATGACTCAGAGCAAAGCACAGATTGGAGAAGGGTCAGAATATATGCAAGGAAAACTGTTAGGAGGGGGCTATTTGAACAAGTAATACCAGCTGTTTGTAGGAAGGATCTGGTAAAAATGCAAAACTGAAGAAATACTAAAGAGATATTTGGGCTGGATATAAGAAGTCTGAAGGAAAAAGAGCTATCAAAGAAGTATCTTCAGTTTGCCTTGCATAAATGGGTAGAGAATGGTGTCATTTACTGATGTATGGAACACAAAGAAAAAAAGATGTTGTTTTTGAGTGACTTTTCAAAAATTTAAGTTGGAATATCAAGAAGACACTTGGACATGAATCCAGAGTTCAGAAAAGAGGCTGAGAAAGAAATGTTTTAATGGGATTTTAATAAATATTCATTAAAACTATGGATATAAAATTGAATAAGAAATTTTCTCTACTCTCAAAGAAGTTGCAGTCATAGTCAGTAGCTTTTGCATAGCAGTTTAAATTCCTTTTTAGATTCTTGCTAACAGGTTTGCCATAAACATTGAGGAAGTCAGATATTTTAAACATTTTTCCATATTTATCCATTAATAGAATAACAACACAATGCGCATGCACTTACATGTACACACCCACACCCACACCTACACACACGCGCACACACACACACACACACACACACACATATATATATATATATATAATGTGAATTTTTTTTTAAAATAGAAACTAAATGTGAAACAGAAAACCATAAAAATCCTAGAGGAGAACACACACAGCAACCTCTCTGACCTTGGCCAGAGCAACTTCTTACTAAACATGTGCTGAAGGGGCGCCTGGGTGGCTTGGTCGGTTAAGCGACCGACTTCGGCTCAGGTCATGATCTCACGGTCCGTGAGTTCGAGCCCCGCGTCGGGCCCTGTGCTGACAGCTCAGAGCCTGGAGCCTGCTTCCGATTCTGTGTCTCCCTCTCTCTCTGACCCTCCCCCATTCATGCTCTGTCTCTCTCTGTCTCAAAAATAAATAAACGTTAAAAAAAAAATAAAAAAAAAATAAATAAATAAACATGTGCTGAAGGCAAGGTAAACAAAAGCAAACATGAGCTATCGGGACTTCCTCAAGATTAAAACCTTCTGCACAACAAAGGAAACAATCAATAAAACTAAAAGGCAGCCTACAGAATGGAAGATGATATTTGTGAAGGACATATCTGATAAAGGTTTAGTCTCCAAAATTTATAAGGAACTTACCACACCCAACACCCAAAAAACAAATAATCCAGTGAAGAAATGGGCAAAATACATGAATAGACACTTTTCCAAAGAGGACGTCCAGATGGCTAACAGACACATGAAGAGATGTTCAACATCACTCATCATCAGGGAAATACAACTCAAAACCATGACCAGATACCACTTCACAGCTGTCAGAATTGCTACAATTAACAACACAAGAAGTAGCAGGTGTTGGAGAGAATGCAGAGAAAGGGAAACCCGCTTGAACTGCTGGTGAGAATGTAAAGTGGTACAGCCACTCTGGAGAGCAGTAGAGAGGTTCCTCAAAAAAATAAAAATAGTAGTATCCTACAATCCAGCAACTGCACTATTAGGTGTTTACCCAAAGGATACAAAAATACAGATTTGAAGAGGTACATGCACCCCTGTGTTTATAGCAGCATTATCAACATTAGCCAAACTATGGAGGGAGCCCAAATGTCATCCACTGATGAATAAAGAATTTGTCACACACACACATACACACACACACACACACACACACACTGGAATATTATTACTTAGCCATCAGAAAATGAAATCGTGCCATTTGCAACAATGTGGATGGAGCCAGAATGTATTATGCTAAGTGAAATAAGTCAATCAGAGAAAGACAAATATCATATGATTTCACTCATGTGGAATTTAAGAAACCAAACAGGTGAACATATGGGAAGGTGAGGGGAGCAGAGAAGAAAGAAAACAAACCACAAGAGACTCTTAATGATAGAGAACAAACTGAGGGTTGATGGAGGGAAATGAGTGGGAGATGGGTATTAAGGAGGGCACTTGCTATTATGAGCACTGGGTGTTGTATGTAAGTGATGAATCACTGAATTCTACTTCTGAAACCCATATATTAACTAACTAAAATAAAAATTAAAAAAAGAGAGACTAGCGATATCAGTGAATTTTGGTCTTTAGAAATAAGGAGAAATGTATATTTCTACATAGAAATGTAGAAATATGTATGATATACCTAATTATTATCATAAGGTGGAAGTATTGGTTAAATTGTTCACCCAGAATTCTGCAAGTCACTAATGAGTTCTTGGAAGAGTGTCAAACATTTCCAATATCTAATAGGCCTCTTTAAGCAGTAAAGCAGTTATTTCTTCCCTTTCCCCAAAAGAAAATTATCATATGAACAAAATCCTGGCAAGAGTAGGAAAGAAAGACAGTTAAATTAAAACCACAACTCATATAACAAAGTGGAAGCGCTATAGCTTTTCATAAAGGATTGGAGTTGGCAGACAAAGAACACTGCTGCAAGTAGAACTGAAGGCTTCGTGTCTGACAGCAGGACCTGGGAGGTCAAGGCCAGAAACCTAGTGCTCTGGCCAAATGTGCCCAAGCTTTATCCAAATGATAGCATTTGCTTATCCATATCCCAGGGTTCCCCAGTGCTTATTTTCTCATTTTACACCTATTCTCAGCTCTCTGGCAGTCTTCAGTATTTCTGACAATGTCATTCTAAAGGCGAAGGACTATAATTGGCCTTGTAGGTCATAATCTCATTTTTAATATGTATACTGGAAATACTTGAACAGACTCAGCCACTAGCCAATTGTTACAGCTAATAAGTAATTCTCCAAGGAATTCTGAATTCAATAAATGAATCAAATGTAAGCAACTCAAAGTTGGTAACAGAAAAAAGTGAAAGTAAAAGAAATATTTTTAATTATAATCTGATAATCAGGATATGCTAAAGATGAACGTTTTATAAAGAAGAAAGGCTATTTCATTCATAATCAGGAACAGGAGTCACTCAACAATTTTGGAAGCAAAGGAAGGAGACAAATATAGGAACTGCAGTTGTGGCAGTACATTTTCATATGTGAAATAACTAAGGCCTGTCTATCACTTCATGTAGACATTACTATCAATCAGGTGGTATGTTGAGAGAAGCAAAAGCCCTACTGTTGCAGAAAATATACTCATCATTCTGTCTTTATTATCAGTTTTATAAACCCTCACTGTGAAGCATGCTTCATATATTCATGATGTGTTTGATGACCAGAGACTAAACACATTATATACCAATTTTTGTATTTTCATCATATCGTATCTAGGATAGCTAATGATGGACACTATTATTTTCATCTTTGTGAATAATGTCTGCAAGATAGAAAATGATCATTTATTCAAAGGAGTCACTTAATCATAAAATCTATTGGGCCCCGTTTATGGTGCTTTTATATTTCAGAGAATTTGTGGCAAATCGATCTGCTGAAAATAATGATGCATATTGTTTTCTGTCATTTTGTAGCATACACACCCCTTCCCCGATATGTGCACGCAATGTGCCCATTGTTCAAGCCAATGAAAAACAGAAAATGCATTTTCTTTTAGAAATTTAGTTCTGAATTCAGCAAATCATAAAAGCAATACTTAATGGATACTTAATAAGAATAAGATATATGACAATAAGAATGAAAAATAATTGTAAAGTATAGTGTTCATCATTTAAAATGTTAAAGCTTCTTGATAAAATCTTTAGTATATTTAATATTAAATCCACCTAGAAAGTGGGAAATTAGCTTTCTGATTCTGCTGAGAGTAGACTCAGTAATTTTCACAAAACTTCTCACTGAAGACAACTGAAATGCTGGACAAAATACTATGTAAACTATCTTCTTAAAGGCATCAAAGAGCTAACAAAATAGCAAGGTTGCACTCCGCCAAAATCTAGGTGAAAATGGAAATCCAGAGAAATAATAATCTAGTAATTTTAGTCACTTTTGACCAGATAGAGTGTTATCACATAAAACATACCGTGCCCAATTATATTTTGATTTCAGATAAAATGATTTTTTGTAAGTATAAGTATCTTTCAAATATTCCTTGGTGCATACTCACACTAATAAAGTTTCTGATGTTTATCTAAAATACAAACGTAACCAGAAGTTCCATATTTTTATTTTCCAAGCATGGCAACTCTAGCCTAGGGATATTTGCAGTTCTGGAAGGAGCAGCTGAGAAGCTGAGCAGATTTTTTATAGCATCTCAAGAATATGGAACAGAAGTCAGAGTAAGGAACTGTCAGAAAGGAGAAACACCGTCTCTTTTAGGCTGGGACCTTGAAAACCTATATATAAGAATAAGAGTGAAACAGAATTAAACTAGCCTCGACATAGACTGGAGCCTATTTTCAAGTCATTTGAAGCCAAAACCCCTCAAATCCTGTGATTAAAGGAAGGCAGTCCTGGATTGATAATGCCCAGGACACCATGAAAATTCTTCAGATGGAATCATCATCCTGGGTCTCAAATTATTTCTACAAATATTGTTTAAACATAATATCCAACACTTAATCAAAGAACCAAGCATGTTGTAAGATTAAAATTATGTGAACAAGAAACAGTGGGAGAAAAAATAAAGAAGAAGAAAGACAAAGACACCCCCCCCCCCAAAAAAAAAAAAGAAAGGAAAAAAGACAAGGATGGAAGTAAGGAAGGAGTCTATTTTTTTTTTTAAGTTTATTTACTCTGAGAGAGAGAGAGAGAGAGAGAGAGAGAGAGAGAGAGAGAGCACTGGAGGGAGCTCCTGCAGGCAAGTGTACAGGTGGAGGAGGGGCAGAAAGAGAAAGAATTCCAAACAGGCTCCACCCTGTTAGTGCAGAGCCCACAGAGCTTCAATTCACCAACCATGAAATCACAATCTGACCTGAAATCAAGAGTCAGGCCACCCAGGTGCCCTGGAGTTTCTGTTTGTATGTACAATGGGTTAAAAAGTAAGATTGAATATGGGGACTATAATCTATAGAAAGTGATACACAACATTAATTTTAAAAAATCTAGAAATGGAAGAATATCGCTGAAGTTATGAACTCAGGAAATGAATTGGAATTGGAAAATTTCCAATTATATTTTGAGATTTTAACTCATCTATCTCAATAATTGATAGAATAAGTGGTTAAAAAATTAAGGATAGGGGTGTCTGGGTGGCTCAGTAGATTAAGCATCTGACTTCCACTCAGGTCATGATCTCAGGGTTGGTGAATTTGAACCCTGCATCAAGCTCTGTGCTGACATCTCAGAGCCTGGACCCTGCTTCAGATTGTCTTCCTCTCTCTCCGGCCTTTCCGTGCGTATGCTATATCTCTCTCTCTCAAAAAACTAAAATTAAAAAAAAAAAAACCAAAAATATATACATTTTTTTAATATATGAAATTTATTGTCAAAATGGTTTCCATACAACACCCAGTGCTCATCCCAAAAGGTGCCCTCCTCAATACCCATCACCCACCCTCCCCTCCCTCCCACCCCCCATCAATCCTCAGTTTGTTCTCAGTTTTTAACAGTCTCTTATGCTTTGGCTCTCTCTCCCACTCTCACCTCTTTTTTTTTTTTTTCCTTCCCCTCCCCCATGGGTTTCTGTTACGTTTCTCAGGATCCACATAAGAGTGAAACCATATGGTATCTGTCTTTCTCTGTATGGCTTATTTCACTTAGCATCACACTCTCCAGTTCCATCCACGTTGCTACAAAAGGCCATATTTCATTCTTTCTCATTGCCATGTAGTATTCCATTGTGTATATAAACCACAATTTCTTTATCCATTCATCAGTTGATGGACATTTAGGCTGTTTCCATAATTTGGCTATCGTTGAGAGTACTGCTATAAACATTGGGGTACAAGTGCCCCTATGCATCAGTACTCCTGTATCCCTTGGATAAATTCCTAGCAGTGCTATTGCTGGGTCATAGGGTAGGTCTATTTTTAATTTTCTGAGGAACCTCCACACTGCTTTCCAGAGCGGCTGCACCAATTTGCATTCCCACCAACAGTGCAAGATGGTTCCCGTTTCTCCACATCCTCTCCAGCATCTATAGTCTCCTGATTTCTTCATTTTGGTCACTCTGACTGGTGTGAGGTGCTATCTGAGTGTGGTTTTGATTTGTATTTCCCTGATAAGGAGCGACATTGAACATCTTTTCATGTGCCTGTTGGCCATCCGGATGTCTTCTTTAGAGAAGTGTCTATGCATGTTTTCTGCCCATTTCTTCACTGGGTTATTTGTTTTTCAGGTGTGGAGTTTGGTGAGCTCTTTATAGATTTTGGATACTAGCCCTTTGTCCGATATGTCATTTGCAAATATCTTTTCCCATTCCGTTGGTTGTCTTTTAGTTTTGTTGGTTGTTTTCTTTGCTGTGCAGAAGCTTTTAATCTTCATGAGGTCCCAGTAATTCACTTTTGCTTTTAATTCCCTTGCCTTTGGGGATGTGTCGAGTAAGAGATTGCTACGGCTGAGGTCAGAGAGGTCTTTTCCTGCTTTCTCCTCTAAGGATTTGATGGTTTCCTGTCTCACATTCAGGTCCTTTATCCATTTTGAGTTTATTTTTGTGAATGGTGTGAGAAAGTGGTCTAGTTTCAACCTTCTGCATGTTGCTGTCCAGTTCTCCCAGCACCATTTGTTAAAGAGACTGTCTTTTTTCCATTGGATGTTCTTTCCTGCTTTGTCAAAGATGAGTTGGCCATACTTTTGTGGGTCTATTTCTGGGGTTTCTATTCTATTCCATTGGTCTATGTGTCTGTTTTTGTGCCAATACCATGCTGTCTTGATGATGACAGCTTTGTAGTAGAGGCTAAAGTCTGGGATTGTGATGCCTCCTGCTTTGGTCTTCTTCTTCAAAATTACTTTGGCTATTCAGGGCCTTTTGTGGTTCCATATGAATTTTAGGATTGCTTGTTCCAGTTTCGAGAAGAATGCTGCTGCAATTTTGATTGGGATTGCATTGAATGTGTAGATAGCTTTGGGTAGTATTGACATTTTGACAATATTTATTCTTCCAATCCATGAGCAGGGAATGTCTTTCCATTTCTTTATATCTTCTTCAATTTCCTTCATAAGCTTTCTATAGTTTTCAGCATACAGATCTTTTACATCTTTGGTTAGATTTATTTCTAGGTATTTTATGCTTCTTGGTGCAATTGTGAATGGGATCAGTTTCTCTATTTGTCTTTCTGTTGCTTCATTGTTAGTGTATAAGAATGCAACTGATTTCTGTACATTGATTTTGTATCCTGCAACTTTGCTGAATTCATGTATCCGTTCTAGCAGACTTTTGGTGGAGTCTATCGGATTTTCCATGTATAATATCATGTCATCTGCAAAAAGCGAAAGCTTGACTTCATCTTTGCCAATTTGGATGCCTTTGATTTCCTTTTGTTGTCTGATTGCTGATGCTAGAACTTCCAGCACTATGTTAAACAACAGTGGTGAGAGTGGGCATCCTTGTCGTGTTCCTGATCTCAGGGAAAAAGCTCTCAGTTTTTCCCCGTTGAGGATGATGTTAGCTGTGGGCTTTTCATAAATGGCTTTTATGATCTTTAAGTATGTTCCTTCTATCCCGACTTTCTCAAGGGTTTTTATTAAGAAAGGGTGCTGGATTTTGTCAAAGGCCTTTTCTGCATCGATTGACAGGATCATATGGTTCTTCTCTTTTTTTTTGTTAATGTGATGTATCACGTTGATTGATTTGCGAATGTTGAACCAGCCCTGCATCCCAGGAATGAATCCCACTTGATCATGGTGAATAATTCTTTTTATATGCCGTTGAATTCGATTTGCTAGTATCTTATTGAGAATTTTTGTATCCATATTCATCAGGGATATTGGCCTGTAGTTCTCTTTTTTTACTGGGTCTCTGTCTGGTTTAGGAATCAAAGTAATACTGGCTTCATAGAATGAGTCTGGAAGTTTTCCTTCCCTTTCTATTTCTTGGAATAGCTTGAGAAGGATAGGTATTATCTCTGCTTTAAACGTCTGGTAGAACTCCCCTGGGAAGCCATCTGGTCCTGGACTCTTATTTGTTGTGAGATTTTTGATAACCGATTCAATTTCTTCGCTGGTGATGGGTCTGTTCAAGCTTTCTATTTCCTCCTGCTTGAGTTTTGGAAGAGTGTGGGTGTTTAGGAATTTGTCCATTTCTTCCAGGTTGTCCAATTTGTTGGCATATAATTTTTCATAGTATTCCTGATAATTGTTTGTATCTCTGAGGGATTGGTTGTAATAATTCCATTTTCATTCATGATTTTATCTATTTGGGTCATCTCCCTTTTCTTTTTGAGAAGCCTGGCTAGAGGTTTGTCAATTTTGTTTATTTTTTCAAAAAACCAACTCTTGGTTTCGTTGATCTGCTCTACAGTTTTTTAGATTCTATATTGTTTATTTCTGCTCTGATCTTTATTATTTCTCTTCTTCTGCTGGGTTTAGGCTGCCTTTTCTGTTCTGCTTCTATTTCCTTTAGGTGTGCTGTTAGATTTTATATTTGGGATTTTTCTTGTTTCTTGAGATAGGCCTGGATTGCAATGTATTTTCCTCTCAGGACTGCCTTCACTGCGTCCCAAAGCGTTTGGATTGTTGTATTTTCATTTTCATTTGTTTCCATATATTTTTAAATTTCTTCTCTAATTGCCTGGTTGACCCACTCATTCGTTAGTAGGGTGTTCTTTAACCTCCATGCTTTTGGAGGTTTTCCAGACTTTTTCCTGTGGTTGATTTCAAGCTTCATAGCATTGTGGTCTGAAAGTATGCATGGTATAATTTCAATTCTTGTCAACTTATGAAGGGCTGTTTTGTGACCCAGTATATGATCTATCTTGGAGAATGTTCCATGTGCACTGGAGAAGAAAGTATATTCTGTTGCTTTGGGATGCAGAGTTCTAAATATATCTGTCAAGTCCATCTGATCCAATGTATCATTCAGGGCCCTTGTTTCTTTATTGACCATGTGTCTAGATGATCTATCCATTTCTGTAAGTGGGGTGTTAAAGTCCCCTGCAATGACCACATTCTTATCAATAAGGTTGCTTATGTTTATGTAATTGTTTTATATATTGGGGGCTCTGGTATTCGGCGCATAGACATTTATAATTGTTAGCTCTTCCTGATGGATAGTCCCTGTAATTATTATATAATGCCCTTCTTCATCTCTTGTTACAGCCTTTAATTTAAAGTCTAGTTTGTCTGATATAAGTATGGCTACTCCAGCTTTCTTTTGGCTTCCAGTAGCATGATAAATAGTTCTCCATCCCCTCACTCTCAATCTAAAGGTGTCCTCAGATCTAAAATGAGTCTCTTGTAGACAGCAAATAGATGGGTCTTGTTTTTTTATCCATTCTGATAGCCTATGTCTTTTGGTTGGCGCATTTAGTCCATTTACATTCAGTGTTATTATAGAAAGATACGGGTTTAGAGTCATTGTGATGTCTGTATGTTTTATGCTTGTAGTGATGTCTCTGGTACTTTGTCTCACAGGATCCCCCTTAGGATCTCTTGTAGGGCTGGTTTCGTGGTGACAAATTCCTTCAGTTTTTGTTTGTTTGGGAAGACCTTTATCTCTCCTTCTAGTCTAAATGACAGACTTGCTGGATAAAGGATTCTCGGCTGCATATTTTTTCTGTTTAGCACACTGAAGATCTCGTGCCAAGCCTTTCTGACCTGCCAAGTTTCAAAGGAGAGATCAGTCACGAGTCTTATAGGTCTCCCTTTATATGTGAGGGCACGTTTATCCCTTGCTGCTTTCAGAATTTTCTCTTTATCCTTGTATTTTGCCAGTTTCACTATGGTATGTCATGAAGAAGATCGATTCAATTTATGTCTGAAGGGAGTTCTCTGTGCCTCTTGGATTTCAATGCCTTTTTCCTTCCCCAGTTCAGGGAAGTTCTCAGCTATAATTTCTTCAAGTACCCCTTCAGCACCTTTCCCTCTCTCTTCCTCCTCTGGGATACCAATTATGCGTATATTATTTCTTTTTAGTGTATCTCTTAGTTCTCTAATTTTCCCCTCATACTCCTGGATTTTTTTATCTCTCTTTCTCTCAGCTTCCTCTTTTTCCAGAACTTTATCTTCTAGTTCACTTATTCTCTCCTCTGCCTTTTCAATCCGAGCTGTCGTCGTTTCCATGTGTTTTGCATTTCGTTTAAAGCACTTTTCAGCTCCTCGTGACTGTTCCTTAGTCCCTTGATCTCTGTAGCAAGAGATTCTCTGCTGTCCTCTATACTGTTTTCAAGCCCAGCGATTAATTTTATGACTATTATTCTAAATTCACTTTGTTATATTATTTAAATCCTTTTTGATCAGTTCATTAGCTGTTGTTATTTCCTGGAGATTCTTCTGAGGGGAATTCTTCCATTTGGTCATTTTGGATAGTCCCTGGAGTGGTGCGGACCTGCAGGGCACTTCCCCGGTGCTGTGGTGTATAACTGGAGTTGGTGGGCGGGGCCGCAGTCCGACCTGATGTCTGCCCCCAGCCCGCCGCTGGGGCCACAGTCAGACTGGTGTGTGCCTTCTCTTCCCCTCTCCTGGGGCGGGATTCACTGTGGGGTGGCATGGCCCGTCTGGGCTACTTGCACACTGCCAGGCTTGTGGTGCTGGGGATCTGGCGTATTAGCTGGGGTGGGTAGGCAAGGTGCACGGGGGCAGGTGGGGCAGGATTACCTCACTTCTCCTTAGGTGATCCACTTCAGGAGGGGCCCTGTGGCAGCGGGAGGGAGTCAGATCCGCTGCCAGAGGTTTGGCTCCGCAGGAGCACAGAGTTGGGTGTTTGTGTGGAGCGAGCAAGTTCCCTGGCAGGAACTGGTTCTGTTTGGATTTTGGCTGGGGGATGGGCGGGGGAGATGGTGCTGGCGAGTGTCTTTGTTCCCTGCCAAGCTGAGCTCTGCCGTCCGGGGGCTCAACAGCTCTCCCTCCCTTTGTCCTCCAGCCTTCCCGCTTTCTGAGCAGAGCTGTTAACTTCTGACCTCCCAGAGGCTAAGTCGCGCTTGCTGTCGGAACACAGTCCATCTGGCCCCTCCGCTTTTGCCCTCCAGACTCGGGGGCTCTGCTTAGCCGGTGAGCTGCCCCTCCGCCCTGGCTCCCTCCCGCCAGTCCGTGGAGCGCGCACCGCCTCGCCGCCCTTCCTACCCTCTTCTGTGGGCCTCTCGTCTGCGCTTGGCTCCGGAGACTCCATTCTGCTAATCCTCTGGTGGTTTTCTGGGTTCTTTAGGCAGGTGTAGGTGGAATCTAAGTGATCAGCAGGACGCGTGGTGAGCCCAGCGTCCTCCTACGCCGCCATCTTCCCTCTCCTCCCAAAAATATTTTTAAAAAATTAACAAGGATAGAGAAGATTTGGACAATACAATTTTAAAAACCTTACATAATGGAGCATTTGTAGAACCCTGTACCTAACAACTTCCAAAGACACATTCTATTTCAGCACACTCAAAATATGTACAAAGACTGACTATATTCTTGGACATAAAGTAAGTCTCAAAAATTTTCAAAGTTTTGAAATTATAAAGTATAGATGGTCTGCCTGAAATGAAATTAGCCCGTCATAACTAACAGGAAGATAATAAGAAATTCAATATATTTAAATATAATTTGAAATTCAATACATTTCAATATATTGGAAAATTTATCTTTAAATAATCATGGCTCAAAGAATAAGTCACAATGGAAGTTAGAAAAAATTAGAAACAAACAGTAATGAAAATTTCTAATTCATAGAAAAATGAAATAATTTAATAAGTATCAATATAAGAAGTTTAAAAAAGCAAAAGAAGCATACATTTACAATGAGAAAATAATAAAATGCAGAAATTACGAAATAGAAACAAATATGAAATTAATAAAACTGAAGTTGTTGGGTTTTTTTTAAGTTTATTTTTTATTTATTTTGGGAGAGAAAGTGCACATGTGTAAGCAGGGGAGGAGGAAGTATAGAGGGAGAGAGAGAATTCCAAGCAGGCTTTGTGCTATCAGCATGGAGCCTGAAGTAGGGCTCAGTCTCACCAGTTGTGAGATCATGGACCTGAGCCAAAGTTAAGAGTTGGACGTTTAACTGCGTGAGCCACCCACATACCCCAAGTCATTTTTTTTTAAAAAAGAGACTGGTAAACTTGATAAACCCCCAATGAAACTGATACAGAATAATAGTATTCAGAAATCACCAGTGTGTTAGGAACATCAAAGCTACGTCATTATAGGTCTTATAGATTGTAACTGTAATAAGAGAGTATTATGAACAACTTCACACAGATAGTTTAGATAATGTGGACACATTTTAGGGAACATACAGCTCATTAAAGCTGACACAAGAAGCAACTAAAAATATGAGAAGTCCTGTAAGTATTAACAAAATTTAGTATACAATTAACAAACTTTCATGCAATGAAAATCCAAGCCAAGATGGT
Organism: Neofelis nebulosa; assembly: GCF_028018385.1. Taxonomy (NCBI): domain Eukaryota; kingdom Metazoa; phylum Chordata; class Mammalia; order Carnivora; family Felidae; genus Neofelis; species Neofelis nebulosa. The sequence continues at coordinate 32,373,663 of NC_080794.1, read as the reverse complement.
TTTAGTGGTGATTTATTCCAAACATTTAAGAGCTGTAACACCAATATTATACAAGTTCCACCAAAAATTAGAACAAGTGGGAAGACTCCTCAGCTTGTTTTATGATGACCAAAATATAGAGAGTCATTTCAAAAAGGAAAATTATAGGCCTATATATATATATATATATATATATATATATATATATATACATATATATGTATATATATATAAATAAAATTATATAAGCATATATAATTATATAAAATTATATAAAATATATAAATATATATAAATACATATAAAATTATAGGCCTATATGTAAATATAAATATATATATATATATATATATATATATATATATATACATTCATAATGCTAGACAAATTATAACTATTTGGTTTAGAGACCATAAAAATAGCATTTTTGATTTTGGCATGGTTGTATAAGCTCACTCTAGACCATAATTGTCATGGATCACAACTAAAGTCCCTGGAAAAAACAAAAACAAAAACAAAAAACAAATACATCTCCCTGACTTTAATTTGAAAAGTAAATAAAGGAGACCTGCATACAAAAATCTGGATGCATCTCACAGGTAGAATATTGACCAAAATGAGCCAGACATAGAATTTTTTGTTTTCATAAAGTTTAGAAGCAGATACAACTAAACTACAGTGTTTAGAAATGCATATTCATACAGTAAAATTATAAAGAAAAATCAAAGTCTAGAGATGTGTAAGTCATGCCAATATTCTCTTTTTCAACTTGGGTGCTGGCTGTGATTTTAAAGCTGTACATTTTAGTTTATGTATTTTTAAAATTTTGTCATTTTAATATATAAAAGTCTTAAAGAAGAAAAGAAAATATCCTACCTATTCATCTTTAATATTTTCCCTCAATATATAAGGTTCATATTTAGATGCATTTTGTTAAGTGAGAGAGATCTACACCATATATGATTAATTACAGGAACAACAGTCCTTATTGTTTATGCCTTCTAACTAGAAGATAATGCCTTATTACATAATCTTTCCCAAACTAGTAGAAGGGCAATAGAATACTGCTCATATATTTTGTCCTAGACAAATTTAAAATAATGAAAAGTATACCATACATATTCCCTCTTTACATGAAATGAAAAGTTCTTCTATTATTTAACAATATAGCCTGAGATATTATATTAAACTTTCTTCTGATGGATTTGTGTTTACTAGACTGTGGACTTCAGATAAAAGCAAAATAAAACACAATTATGTTACAGATATGAACCGAGGGTTGACTTCATTTTTCTTGAGGTGATAGCTTATTCAGTCATATGACATGGTCATATAAGTTCAATCAGTTGAGCTCAATCAGTTGAGCATCTGACTTCGGCCCAGGTCATGATCTCTTTGTTCGTGGGTTTGAGCCCTGTGTCAGGCTCTGTGCTGATAGCTCAGAGCCTGGAGCCTGTTTTGGAATCTATGTCTCTCTCTCTCTCTGCCCCACCCCTGCTCATGCTCTGTCTCTCTCTCAAAAAAAAACAAAAAAAAACCCCTCCTCTGTTTTTTTTTTCCCCCTAAGTTACATACTCACAAAGTCATTGAAATACAAAATGGACCAAAGTAACACTTGCAGTTTCAGCAATTCAGTAGTTTGCTTGTATGATTATCTTTTCCCACACCCCTGAGATAGGCTTTAGAAAATGTTCAGCATCAAGTCTTCAGTAAATATCACCTGCCTGTATAGGAAGAGAGATTTTATAGGTTATGGCTGCATGAAACAAAAGGGAAAGGGAAATTTACTAGGAGGTGGTCATTCACTGGGAAGCTGGCCATCATAGTTAGCACATTAAAATATTTAATCCCAAAGGACATTATAGCTGATGAAATCTTGGGTCACTTTTCTGTGTCAGGTAAATCCTAAAATACCATTAAGTCTTCTGCATTAACTTGTTTCAAGGTCTGAAGCAGTAAATAAAATTACTGATGGAGTTGGCAAATAGAATTGGTTGTCCATTAAGCTGAGAGTAGATAGAATAAAATTAAAATGCTGAAGAACAAATAGGGATCTTAAAAGGGTTTAGCTAAATTCTGAAAAGGGATAATTCAGAAATTTTCATGAATTCCCCTATTTCACCATGAGCAATAGAGGAAACTTTTTTTTTTTTTTTTTTTTTTTTTTTTTTATTTTATTTTTGGGACAGAGAGAGACAGAGCATGAACGGGGGAGGGGCAGAGAGAGAGGGAGACACAGAATCGGTTTTTTTATTTTTGGGACAGAGAGAGACAGAGCATGAACGGGGGAGGGGCAGAGAGAGAGGGAGACACAGAATCGGAAACAGGCTCCAGGCTCCGAGCTGTCAGCACAGAGCCCGACGCGGGGCTCGAACTCACGGACCGCGAGATCGTGACCTGGCTGAAGTCGGCCGCTTAACCGACTGCGCCACCCAGGCGCCCCTAGAGGAAACTTTTTAAATCAGCTCATAATTGTGAATCAGATGTTACATGTTACTCACAGCTTTCCTCATATTTGGAATGAGAGCTTAAGAGATAAACAGAGATGCTGAAAGGAAAAATTTGAATAGCTCTAATAGAGCTTATTTCCCCCATCTTTAAAAATGTAATTCATGTTTTATTTAAACAAACAAAAATAAATTTAAAAATAGAAATCTCTTATAATTCCTCTACCAGAAATAATAGTAATACTTTGATGTACAACCTTTTAAATTACTCAGTGGTAGATAGGTATCTTTGACACAAAACTAAATTATATCACACTCATATTTTTAACCTATTCTTTCACTTAAAATGCCTTGAATTCTTTTCCATGTTATTTAAACTTGTTCTGAAATGGAATTTTTCATGGTCGCATAATATTTTATTAAAGAGCTGTATTGTAATTTAACCAATCTCCATTCTGGTCATTTATGATGTCCTATTTATTTATTAAATACTACTATGGTGTCTTTAAGTTAAACTTCAATGTATATCTATTTCATTAGAATGAATTTCTAAAAGTGAATTTCTATTTTAAAGTCTGCAGATTTAAAAATTTTAAATATGGATTGCAAAAGATTCTCTACATGTAGAAATAGAAGCTTCTTAAATGAGTCTTTAGCAGCCATTTGATAACACGCATCTTTGAAACATTCTAAAGTTAGAATCCACTGAGTAGTAGGATCAGAATGAAGATACCTCTCTCCCATCCATAGGTTATAACCTAACAGTTCATTTATTTAAAAAAAAAATCCTTTCAGAATGTAAAGACCACTTTCAAGTCTTAGTGTCACAGAATGCTTAAGGAAGTATATGTTATGGAGGGAAGGTTGGATGGCTTCTATAGAACATTTTGCCCAAGATTTTGTCATGGTTTAATAAAAGATTAAGTGATAGATGCATTCATTATAGGAACACTTTTATAATATATGGAAGTGTCTTAGATGAAGGGAACAAATTTAAGGCTAATCAGGACTTTATAAGAAAAAAAAAAGTATTGGGACTCTAATCTTTGCAAGTGACCCAGAAGTACAAATACAGAATAAAAGCATCATCAAGGAGATGCTGAATTAATGCAATTCAATTTGAGGAAGTATTTATAGTTCTGTGAGATTGAAGAGAAATGAAAGAAATCAGATTCTTTTGCCATAATTACAATGTAGATTTTAAAGGAAATAATTGGATGGCACAAAAAGAGACACTTAGAACAATGGAACAGAATAGAGAACCCAGAAATATACCCACAAACATATGGCCAACTAATCTTTGACAAAGTAGGAAAGAATATCCAATGGAATAAAAAACAGTCACTTTAGCAAGTGGTGCTGGGAAAACTGGACAGAGATATGCAGAAGAATGAACCTGGACCACTTTCTTACATCATACACAAAAATAAATTCAAAATGGATGAAAGACCTAAATGTAAGACAGGAGGCTATCAAAACCCTCAAGGAGAAAGCAGGAAAAACCTCTTTGATCTTGCCCACAACAACTTCTTACTCAACACATCTCCAGAGGCAAGGGAAACAAAAGCAAAAATGAACTATTGGGACCTCATCAAAATAAAAAGCTCTGCACAGTGAAGGAAACAATCAGCAAAACTAAAAGGCAACTGACAGAATGGGAGAAGATATTTACAAATGACATATCAGATAAAGGATTAGTATCCAAAATCTATAAATAAGTTATCAAACTCAACACCCAAAAAACAAATAACCCAGTGAAGAAATGGGAAAAAGACATGAATGGACACTTCTCCAAAGATGACATCCAGATGACCAACCGACACATGAAAAAATGCTTAACATCACTCATCCTCAGGGAAATACAAATCAAAACCACAATGAGATACCTACCACCTTACACCTGTCAGAATGGCTAACATTAACAACTCAGGCAACAACAGATGTTGGTGAAGATGTGGAGAAAGAGGATCTTTTGCACTGCTGGTGGGAATGCAAACTGGTGCAGCCACTTGAAAACAGTATGGAGGTTCCTCAAAAAATTAAAAACAGAGCTATCCTACAACCCAGAAATTGCACTACTAGGTATTTATCCAAGGGATACAGGTATGCTGTATCAAAGGGATACATGCACCCCAATGTTTATAGCAGCACTATCAACAATGGCCAAAGTATGGAAAAAACCCAAATGTCCATGGATGGATGAATGGATAAAGAAAATGTAGTATATGTATACAATGGAGTATTACTCGGCAATCAAAAAGAATGAAATCTTGCCATTTGCAACTACGTGGATGGTACTAGAGGGTATTATGCTAAGCAAAATTAGTCAGAGAAAGACAAATATCGTATGTCTTCACTCATATGAGGACTTAAAGACACAGAACAGATGAACACAAAAGAAAGGAAGCAAAAATAATATAAAAATGGAGGGTGACAGAACATAAGAGACTCTTAAATATGAAGAACAAACTGAGGGTTGCTGGAGGGGTTGTGGGAGGTGGGATGAGTTAAATGGGTAAGGGGTATTAAGGAATCTACTCCTGAAATCATTGTTGCACTATATGCTAACTAATTTGGATGTAAATTAAAAAAATAAAATTTAAAAAAATTAAAAAACAAATTTTCAATTGGGACTTTGAGGTGGCCTTGAACCTATAGGTCAATTTAGGGAAAATTAACATCTTTAATTGGGTTTTCCAATTGATGAATATAGTATATCTTTAATGTCTCTCAGTAAAGTTTTATACCATGTTTCTAGTTACTTGTATGTTCCTGGTACATGAAAATACATTTAGTTTTACTTTTTTCATATAATGAACTTGCTAAATTTTATTTAAAATTAAAAAAAAAAACAAAAAAAAAGAGGAAATAATTGGAGCTGCTCCTGTATGATGATGAGATTTAGGCAGGGTATAAATTATAATAACAAACAAGAGAAGCCTGAGCATCACTGTAGATTCTCCACATAAGTCACTGTATTGCTTTTTTAACAAGGGATTTGAAATGTTGATAATTATTAAAATTTACTTGATAGTTTTGGGGGAAGAAAAACCCCAGAACAAGTTAATATATGCTATAAATATTGCATGTAGATCTAATTGCCCTACTTTGATTTTTTTTTTTTTTTTTTTTTTTTTTTTTAAGTGGGTATGGAAAGACCCAGGTAAAATTATGGAAAATAATCAGAAAAATTGGTACATGGAATCATCCATTTTAAAAGCCTTCTGAAAAGGAATAATTTCTAGTTTCTTATAGTTTTGAAAGAAACATGAATGGGAAACACAGTATTATCAATTCATAGACTAGAACTTGGAATGCCACTCTTTGTCAGTCACCTAGACCTAGCTCTGGCTCTTCCAAATTCCAGATAACCATATACCAGGTGGGTGATCTCTGTAAAGTTTTTTAAGAATTATTTTAAAAGGAAAACTGGGGTGCCTGGGTGGCTCAATCAGTTAAGCATCCGACCATCTCAGGTCATGATCTCAAGGTTCATGGGTTTGAGCCACCCGTGGGGCTCAGAGCCCGCAGCCTGCTCTCAATTCTCTGTCTCCTTTTCTCTCTGCCCCTCCCCTGCTCATGCTCTGTCTCTCTCTCTCTCTCTCTCAAAAACAATTATTAAAAAAAAATTTTTTAAAGGAAAACAAATGTAAAGATACTATTACTCGAGCTCACCTATAGGAACTTCTATAAGAAATGATTCAATCTTATTTCTGAAACTTATTTATTTATTTATTATTATTTTTTATTTTTTTGAGAGTCAAAGCATGCGTGGGGAGGGGCAGAGAGACAGGAGACACAGAATTCGAAGCAGGCTCCAGGCTCTGAGGTGTCAGCACAGAGCCCGATGGGGGCTCGAACCCTCGAACCATGAGATTATGGCCTGAGCCAAAGTCAGTTGTTCAACTGACTGAGCCACCCAGGCACCCCTTATTTCTGGGATTTAGAACATTTAGTATGCTAATGACTTTCAATTTAGGTCTTGCTCCAGGGACAACTTTTTTTTTTTTTTTTTTTTTCTATCCAAAGTAGCAGATACATGTGACAGGTCTCTCTCACTCAGTGGTCAAGTGGTCCTCTTTTGTATTATATCTCAATTGTATCTCCGTTTCTGGTAATCTCAAAGATGATCATCTCATTTTATGGTATGTGTTTACCTCTAGACTAGAAACTGCCAGCGTAAATTTCATCTACAACCAATAACCTGTATTTTAAATGAGGCCATTTCAAACATAGCAACCACCAAGTCACTTTATTGTGATGCTATTATAGATACACAAGCAGATATTTAATTTTTTTGGCACAGGTATCTTACATTTAAGTTTTCTATATAAATGTCCTGGGCTCCCAAAGAGATAGTACATTCTAGTTCAGGGATCATGGCTTATATTTATATCCCCACTGTTTAAAACAGTAAGGATTTAATGCCCATTTTTGTTATTGGAGTTTGTAATGATAGCGGTTCATGTGTGTATGTGCGTGTGTGTGTATGATAATAAGTTAGCTTTCTAAGGTGGAAAGAAAATGGGATAATCCATCTTCTGAGTTAGTAAAGAGGAAACATTTATGAAACATCAACCAGGAACTATTATGTGTATTTCACCTATGTAATTTCATTTTTTAGATTAGTGCTTTTAAATTTAGCATGCAAATGAATAACCTGGAGATCTTGTTAAAATGCAGATTTTGATTCTGTAGGTCTTGGATGGGACCTGATACTCTGCATGTCTAACAAGCTCCAGGTAATGCTGATGGTGTTAGTCAGCCTATGGCACCTTGAGCCATAAGGTTTTACACAACTCTATGAGGTAATACAATGGTGATGACTGCGCCCGTGATGAGAACAACAGTACTTGAACATACACCATCTTAATGAAACAAAAGTTCTGCAAGATTGGTAAGATAAATCTAGTGAGTGAATAAATATAAGTAAGTTAAGTTGAGGAATAATAAAATAATAAAGCTAGGGAGGAAAACTCACTATATTGAAAATAAGTTAAACCTGAAGAGTGGTGAATTAACTATCACTCTAACCATGTTCCTTTCCTACTCAATTAAACTCTAGCTAGGATGGATTTTTTTTTTTTTTTAATGTTTTTTATTTATTTTTGGGACAGAGAGAGACAGAGCATGAACGGGGGAGGGGCAGAGAGAGAGGGAGACACAGAATCGGAAACAGGCTCCAGGCTCCGAGCCATCAGCCCAGAGCCTGACGCGGGGCTCGAACTCACGGACCGCGAGATCGTGACCTGGCTGAAGTCGGACGCTTAACCGACTGCGCCACCCAGGCGCCCCTAGCTAGGATGGATTTTATTTGCATTAAGACAGTATGGGACAGGGGTGCCTGGGTGGCTCAGCCGGTTAAGCATCCAACTTTGGCTCAGGTCATGATCTCATGGTTCCTGAGTTCGAACCCCATGTCGGGCTCTGTGCTGACAGCTCCGGGGCTAGAGCCTGCTTCTGATTCTGTGTCTCCCCTCCCCTCGGCTCCTCCCCTCGGCTCCTCCCCTGCTTACGCTCCGTCTCTCTCTCAAAATAAATAAAGAGTTTTAAAAAAATTAAAAGAAAAAGTGTGTGACAGAAGACATTTATCTTTTCTTTAAATCCACAGTGTCTCCTGTCAATAGGATGCTTAAAATCAACAGTTTCGTGGTTAGTCTATACAGTGCCATATGCAGGTGAACTTTGATAATTATCTGAAAGGTTAATCAGTTAAGTCTCAAATGCTTGATACAGTAATCACTGTCAGTTCTAGAAGCACTCAGGCTGAACTGCCAGAAGAACAAGCATTCTCCTTTTGGTTACATAGGTTCCAACACTGCCCATTCTTAAAGTCTGCCAGGGGAAGGGCTGCTTAAGCTCAAAGTCAGTAGGTACAAAGTCATTAAATAAACAGCACCAAATACAGCAGATTTATAAGCGATGAACTTTGGAAACATATCTTCCCCAGAAATATCAGGTCTGCCTATGCTAAATGCAATGAAGTCAATTACTTTAACATTTCTGAGGCCACTATCCTGAAAGCGCCAGACTAGGGGATCCTGCAAACTTCTGTGACAAAGATATTTCATTGATCACTGAGCTAAAGACTGTGCTAGTCTGGTTTTTAATACATATAAATTAAGTGAAGAGGGAGGGAAAAAGATAATATTCGTCATTAAAGGGTAGTTGGTGAGGAATTGATTATCTTGAGGCAATGGAATCATGGGTGTGTTCCTACCCATAGGGGATAGTCTGTAAGAGAGTATGTTATCTATTGTTAAGATAGACAATAGGTAAGATTGACTTCCAGAGGGAATAGTGCTGGTGGGAGGTTACTTTGTGATAGGCTTTCAGGAGTGACTTCCACCTTTGAGACTTATAGTACAGTAAAGGCTTTTACAAAAAGGCCTAAAAACATGGTGTTCCAGTTTTCTTCTGCTTTGAGAACATTAGTGCTTCTTGCTGATTTTAATAATCTCATTCCTAAAGCATTGTGAAAAGGGAAACAAATGAGGCCACAGAAGTTTGCCTTGATTTTATCTCACATAAACATAGATAAACTATGAAAAGTCTGTATTTTTAAAGGAGAACTTTCCAAAGTTAATGATAAAACCATTAAATAGACTGGGTTCTGTGTCATCACGAATCTTGTCTTTGCATTCAGGAATATTAAACCTTGAATATAAGTGAACTCCATGCCCCCTGACACAAAGATATGGTCTGGTCTTTGTGACTTCGACTCCAATCCTGTTCTTTCTTACTGATGTTGATCATTAGTTTCTATGATTTAAGTTAATAGTCAGGTTTTGTATAGGAACTGATTGCTATGTTTTCTCATATATTTCACACTTGTTTTTATAACCATTTGCCAAATTGAAGAAACCACTCACGTGGTTTGGGAAGTGAAAACAATTTATCTAAAAGAATAAATCTGCCACATATAAGTAAATGAGCCCCTTATAGTTTTAAATTTCATGGTTTTTTGTGGGGGAGGGAGAGGAAGGGTAGTAAAAAGTGTGTTCAAAGAAAAATTCTTTGCTTCTAATTTAATCTTAAACTTTTTCAAGTTACAATTTTGTTTCTCCCACCCCAAGCCATAATCTGTATACTTTATTTCCATCATGGAAATTAGTGGAACCATCATTAATTAACTCAAGCTAGGACTTGAGAATTATCCTTGACTCCTTAATTCTCATCCCTCACATTCAACTGGTCATAATTCTGTGAATTCCATATGTTAATCATCCCTCAAATCTTGCCTTCACTACAGCTATAGCCTCAGCTGGCTCTGAAGAAACAAAGACCTCTGCCTTACATCCCTCACCATGAGGGTTGTAAATAAGGTTGGAAAATCTAAGGAAGTATAGTGTCTTTTATGTCAGAAAACTCAGTCATCATGGAAATTATGCTTGGCCTGCATGATGGAGAGCATCCAGTTCTTCCTCATCCATTACGTAAAATGACATTAGCTCTTCAAATAGACTGTGCCAGCTGCTAAAAGCCACTGTAGGTTTGTCACCTATATTTCCCCAGAGAGAATCTCCTCCTGTTCATAACTTTGTGTCCTACTACTCAATCTAATTTACATAGTCCAGCTCCCAGGAAGCAGTAGTACTTTATTCCTGGGTTCTATACATAGCCCAGTGTACTCAAGTCTGTAATTAAAAAACACAGCCTTATTTATCTTTTACTATGCATGTTATGGCTCAAGCCTGCTGGGCACAAAATAAATAACACTTTAAAATTAAGAATTTCATATCTGCATTCAACAAAGAGGGGTATATTCTAGTATGTGGTATCATTATATCTTCCTAGGGTAATAGGTATCAACTAACTCATTTGTAACTGAGAATCCAGATTGTTTGTTTGTTTTCCTGAGGAAGCACAGTCACAAAGAGAGCTCTCCTGAATGTAGGCCATTGCTTCTTCAATATCTAATTATTATAATAAGTAGTGCATCACTGTGCACACATCAGTGAATATGCTTCAGCAGTTACAGATTCCGGATCCTGGAGAGTGCAATAAACATCCAGAACTTTTATAACGTATTCTGACCAAGAAGTAGTCTTCTCCAATGTAGTAGAAAATTGTAGACAATAATGTTTATAATTATTTGATTGAGAAACATATTTCCTTCCATTTCCAGACTGAAAGTGACATTCCCCTCAAACTTAGAGTCTTAATAACTTAAAAAAAATAAGGAAACTTTTTTTTTGGTATAATGATAACTTAAGTTAGTGTGGTTCATTTATGTTTTCAAATCATCCCCAATGTACTTACTCTCCAGTTCTAAGTAATTCTATAGACTAGATGTTATATTCCAAATTTGATAGATTAAGGAAAAAGATACAAAGATTGAGTTGCCCAAACTGTAGACAAACCTTCTGATTTGAGAAAGGCAACATTACTTCACTCTGAAGAATTTTCTCTCTCTTTCCCTCTTTCTCTATCTATCTATTTATCTATCTATGTATTATCTATCTATCTAGCTAGCTAGCTAGCTATTTTCCCCTGTTTTTCTCTTTTGACCCGTAGCTGACAAAGTCACATAATTAAAATCTGAAGAAGTAGCCAAATGGAAAATCTTTGAGTATGGTAATTCAGTGGGGAAACTGCCATGTTCATATTCACCTTTCTGTAACTCTGGTCCCCCTAGGATTGAGCACTGGATATATAAATAGGGGAAGCCTGGTCATCTAGTCCATTGACAGATATTTCTCAGCTTGGAATAGCACTTGAAAAATCATAATATGAAGATTTGACCAATACTTTCTCTGTTAAATACAAACTTTGTCAATGCCTCTAGTTTTTTTCTGTGACTACAGTGTTCAGTTATAAATAAAACAATATGGACATATTTTCATCATCCTATGTACTGGTATAAGTGTTCCTTGTAGGGATGCACTCCTTCACTTGGGAAAGGCTTTACTAAGTGTGTAGGCCTGCTGAATAGGAGGAAACCTACACTGGGGCCCTGGTTATAAGGGAACGGGATTCTACTTGACATTCTACACACACCCTAGAGAAGTAACATTAAAACATTAAAATTCCTGCTCTGCAGTAAGATGAGAAGTGTGGATCATACATTTATCAAATGAATCCACTGTTGACTCTAATGAACATCCCAGTACATAGTGAGATAAATACTCAAAGAAAGAGGACATTATTTTATGAGAGTATATCATCAAAGAAATTGGCCTAGATTTGGTAAAGCTTCCCTGAGAAAGTGATGTTTGATATGACCTCTATTAGATGAATTAGTTACTGAGAAAAATATAGACAAGGAAGAAGTGTAGAAAGTTTGGGAGACTAATGATAAATAATGCTAGAGAGATAAACAAGTGTTAGATATATCAAGGCTTTATTCTTTTTCAATGTATTTTAAGATAAAAAGGGGGGGACCTGGGTTAAGCATCTGGCTTTTGGTTTGGGCTCACGTGATGATCTCATGGTTCATGAGATCAAGCCCCATGTCGGGCTCTGCCACTGATTAGTATGGAGACTGCTTGGGATTTTCTCGCTTCCTCTCTCTGCCCCTCCTGCACTTGCTCTTTCTGTGTCTCTCAAAATAAATAAATCAACTTAAAACAATGATAAAAAGGGAGCTGGGAGCTTCATGAGATTCATGATTTGGAAATATCCATTTGCAGAGAGCGGCTAGGAGTAGGATTAAAGCTATTTCAGTGTCCCATTGGGAGAAAATGGTAGCATAGAGTAGGGTTGCAGCAGACATAGTATCCTGAAATATAAGTCACAGACATTAAGGAAATTTCTCTTGTAGGGACCTATCAGAGGGAGAGACAAAGAGTGAGAACAAAGTAATGAGAAAGGGAGAGAAAGTAAGTTATCCTTGACTATTTCAATTTAATTTATACCTTAGACCCTATATATATCTCTTCTTAACACATTTTGGAAGCTTAGAGAAAATATTGCTTTTATGATCTGGATTTTACATACTCATTAGCCTTTAGTAAATATTTGTGCATGATTTTCTCCCTTAAAACCATTAAATAAAATATTTTCTGAGTTTGTCCTATCTAATATTTTCTTCCCTAGATAAATAGAATGTACATAGCAAATATTTTTTGACAATTAAAAAAATTAAATCACCTACTGACATAAGAACTCTAGATAAAATTTCAAATATATGGAAGAAATATTTAATTATAAGCATTCAGAATTGCCTATATATATATATATATATATATATATATTTTTTTTTTTTTTTTTCTTTTTACTTTAGCCAACCTCATATTATAAAACACATTTTGGCAATTAATGATTAACTTGCATTTTGCCATTATGTTTACATAGAATTAGATATTACATTAGAAGAAAGTTTGTAATATTTCTGATATAAAATTTGTTTTCAAAAGGGGTTATTAATTTGGCAAATATAACAAATTCATTTTTAATTCCTCTACTTGAACCCAAATGATTTGGAAGATAGTAGGTATTTATTCTTCTCCAAATTCCAAATTTATTAAATCCCTGAGGAACAGATTATAAGGATCCAAAAATCTCTGTTGCTTCTGCTTTTTCATTGTTGGAAATTAGTTTCAGTTAACTGAAGTTGTAACATACATTATTGTTTTCAGAATTTTTTTAAGGCAAACTTTCTCTTATTTCAGTTTTGTGTTATAAGTAAAGGACTAAAATATAGTGTTTCTGTAGACTCATTTTCCTTAAGTTCATATTTATTTAACCAGGAGACATTTTTATAATTAATATATCAGATGATTGTTGAGTCTATCAAAATTGCAAATTCTGTATATATGTGTGTTTCTGTATATACTGTTTAAATTTCTAAAGTATTCCTTGTATTTTTTTTCCAAACTATCGGCATAGAAACAAACATTCATAAAATGTCTACCTCTGTACTAGGTGAGTATTAGTTATTTTTATTTAGCTAATTAAATTCTGCTAATGACCTTTGTAATAAGTATCTTATAACCATTACAGATAAGGAAATTGAGGCTCAGAGAGTAAACAATTTGTCTAAAATCACATAAAACTAATACGTACTGGAGCTGGGTTAAAATGTGAGATCTAACCCAAAATTCCATTTTCATTTGTCTGTAAAACCAACTTATTGGTGATTTTGTTATAGTATACTAAACAAGTTATTTTCTTTGCTCATTTACTTATGTTATTTGATAGATTATCCTGTCTTGATAATTAGCATAGAAGAAATAAATTGTTTGAGTTTCATGTGGAAGTGATTGCCTTCTATAGACCTTTGTTGTTGTTGTTGTTTATTACATTTACCAAAACCTAAGTAGTCCTAGGGTGCATTTTTTTTTCTTTTTTTCTCTATCAGTATGGATTGGGACTTAAGAAAACTCATACTATAATACATAAAGGAAATGTATATCTTTCTTTCAAAAAGCTGTACGCTCCCAGAAATCAGCTTGCCTCCCCACACCCCCGCTCCCATTTTTAAAAGTTACTTAGGGAGATGATACAACCCAAATCTAAGCATAAGTTAGAAAAACAAAAGCCATTTCTTTGGAATTAGAACTATCAGAAAAGAAGAAACTGTGCCAGTAGACAATGAAAAATGAAAAACTAATCATGATTAAAACAACTAAACGGTAAAGAGTTAAGAGGATAGACAAGAGAAATCCAAAGATCATGGGTTGGTAGGAGATGAAATGGCTTCTGCTGCCTTGTCTAAATGTATATAACTCTAGAACACCCAACCTCCCTGAATAATTACCACCATCCTTAGATGTATCTAGAGAACCAAAAGGAGATGAACAAATTGCAACAATTCTAGTTAGATTTAGGACATGGAGAATCCATTACTTAAAGTGTTATTTAAAATAAATTGATTTCCTGTCTGCTTTAATGAATAAATGCTAAGCTGTCTAGCATATGCTAAAAAAAAAAAAAAAAAATGTTATTTCAGTTTTTTATATGTATATCCAAAGGCAAGTTGAAGCCTCATGAGAAGTTTTAGTGTAATCCTGTCATGCAGAGTTCATCCCTTCATGGAGTAAGGAGATTACAACAATTGTGAGACCAAAGTTGAATTCAGTCTAATAAATTCTCTATAAACCTGTAGGAGTCCAGGACAAATTATGTGTCCTCACCACACCCCTTCCCCAGTCCTGAAATGGCATTAGCATTGAACATAAAGATGTGGCTATGGAGATTCATGATGACAAATATTGCATGGCTTACTTAAAATGCAAGGGCAATTTCCCATAAATGAAATATAATATGAGAGAAGACAAAAAAGAAAAGTTATCAAAACTAAGGAAATAGAGGAAAACTGGCACAGAAAGCAGGAAATATTTGGTGGTAGAACACCATTTAAGCAACTGAGAAAAGAATGCACAGAATTGGAACATTGAATTTGATGTCATTACCATTTGATGGTTGTGATAATTCTAAAATTATTATGGTGTTGCCAATTTAAGTGAATGTCATATAAATTCTCCTCACATACTAGCTTAGAAGTATTTGAGGTATCATATATCTAGTTATTTTAATTTTCTCTACATGCCATGACACTGAGCTAATCAGACCTATAGGTACTTACACATAACTCATCTTTTTAATCCACAAAGTGCTTTTGTTATATTAACTAAGATTTTTAAGATTATTTGTATCAATGCCAATATTGAAATATCTGAGGAAAAAATTAAATTACTTAGATTTATTTTCACTTTTTAAGTAATTGTTTCCAGAAATCTTTCAAGAGGAAAAGTATATGCATCAAATGATAGCATTAAATCTGTATGTTCAAATCTGAAGTAACCTTAGAGAAATCGGCAAACTCATACACTCTCCACCACATCTACCCCAGTGCATGCATACCTGTAACTTCTGGGAAAATGAGTCCTAGGAGACTTAATAAGATTCTTCTGTGGACAAAAAATCAGTTTGAAGCAAAGTAAAGCTAACTTAAGACCCTTGGCTTCCAACCTAGAGTTCCTTCTGTAATTTTGCACAAATCATTCTATCTCTTTGTGTCTCCATTGTCCTGAGAGTAAAAAGGGAATACTGGTAGGGCCTTCCTCATTGGATTAAAGACATTAATATAATCAAGTACTTAGATTCCTGCCTGGAACACTGCAGGCTGTCAGTATTAAGTCCTATGGTTAGCACACTATTTTGCCACTTGCAACCAAATTTTAGAAATAAAATAGAAATTCTTTCAGAAAAAAATGCCACATGAAGAGGGAGGTGGAGAGAAAGGAGTCACTTGTCTGTACAAAGGATTAGATATTGTAGAATATGTAAAAAGGCTTAGGGGCGCCTGGGTGGCGCAGTCGGTTAAGCGTCCGACTTCAGCCAGGTCACGATCTCTCGGTCCGTGAGTTCGAGCCCCGCGTCAGGCTCTGGGCTGATGGCTCGGAGCCTGGAGCCTGTTTCCGATTCTGTGTCTCCCTCTCTCTCTGCCCCTCCCCCGTTCATGCTCTGTCTCTCTCTGTCCCAAAAATAAATAAAAAACGTTGAAAAAAAAAATAAAAATAAATAAATAAAAAGGCTTATTTATCTGGTACTGAAATATTCCCTAAGGAAGCAAACAGAGTCAATGGTTGTTATCAAGACGGAGTTCAGGTGAAATACTGCAGTGGAATCTGTGTTAGTTTTATCATTTCAGATGACAGGTAGCTTTTTATGAAAAATGGATGGTTTAACTATGGCAGACCAGGCTGTGTGGGGCCTGAAACTCACATAATTTTGAGGGCCTTCTTTAAGGAAAACAATGAGTATTTTTTAGAATGCAAAAATACATGACAACTAGTTATTAATTTTAAATGCTGATAAATATTAAAATATCCCCAAATCCAAAAATGTGATATAATATTTGTGTAAATATATCCAAGATACACATTTATGAATTTTTTTTCTTTCTTTTCTTCCCCTTGTTTTCCTTTGTTACCCTTTCCCTCTCTCTCCTTTGTTCCTTTCTTCTTTCTTTCTGCTACACACATTGATCACCTCTTAAATAATAGCAATTAATTTTGTAATATCACTTTCTGTACAGAAACTAGGGAGATGATTCAATCTTTGTTTTTGCAGTTTGTTTCAGAAGGTCTGAGGAAAGAAGGGCATGAAATTAGGAGAAACAAATGTTCTGTCCCAATATGATGTCAGTAGCATAAGTATGAGGGTAATAAAGGACATATAAAGAGGTGACTTTAAATCTCTTATACTATACTACTAAATCCAAACCAAATGTATACCTTCAACTTCCCTCAACTCAACTTCCCTTAGTAAGATCTCAAAATAGTTGTGGCAAATTTTATTAGAACAAAAGACCATGTGAACACATGTCTGGGGGCTCTCCAAGTGTCTTACATGGCCTGTGCAAGTGAGACGCCCGGAAATACAAACTCCTGAAACCTAGAGGAAAACATAAAAACCTTGAGACAGTCTGAAAATCCTAAGTATTATGAACTAGTTTAGATGTATGAGAGTTTCCTAAGGCAAATGAGAGCAGGATGCAATAAAATACCCTATCTGATTTAATATTTAAAAATGGGAAGGGCTTAGGCTACAATATGCTGACACCTTGGCCACACATACTCTTAGAAGGTAGGAAGACGCCTGAAGAAGGTAGATTGGGACCTCGTGAAACTAAGTTGGCTTTTTCCAGGAGTGCCAGAGAACCCAGTATACAAAGTCTAATGGAAGCTCGTTTGAATAAGTATCTATGAGGATGGAGAAATGAAGGTCACTCAGAAAGAAAGTCAGCATCAAAAATAGCCTTTATCAGTGAGCATGGGCAGTGGATGTAGTTGGGACAGCAGACACCAGATACAGAGGAAAGGGCTGATGAGCTCTCAGCAGGTCCTGGGGGCCCATGTTCTACTCCTGTAGCTCACTCAACTCCTTTGCCTTTTTTACTTCCCTGAAAAAATCCAACTCAAAAAAATTTTTTTAGGTACTCAAATTGGAAAAGAAGAAGTAAAATTATCATTGTTCATCAATGACAAGATCTTATATTTAGAAAACCCTAAAGGTCATACACACACACACACACACACACACACCCCGTTAAAAGCTAATAAATGAAGGTGATAACATTGCAGGGTACAAACTCAACATCCCAAAATCAGTGCTTTTCTGTATACTGACAATACACAATCTAAAAAGGAAATTAGAAGCATAGTTCCACTTACCGTTAATTGCATCATGAAGAATAAAATGCTTAGGAATAATTATATCCAAGGACAGGGATGACCTATATACTGACAACTATAAAACATCGTTGGAAGAAGTTAAAGAAGACTTAAATAAATGGAAAGTAACTTTGTTTATGGATTTTAAGACTTAATAACAGTAAGATAACAGTATTACCCAAAGCAATATACAGATTCAATGCAATCCCTATTGCAAAATCCCAACAATGATTTTGCAGATATAGGACAAACACATCTTAAATTCATATGGAATCTCAAGATACCTCAAATAGCTGAAACCATCCTGAAGAAAAACAAAGTTGGTGGACTCACATTTCCTAATTTCAAAAATTAGAAACTACAGTGATCAAATCAGTATGGTACCAGCATAAAAGTAGACTTATAGGTCAATGGAGCAGAACAGATAGCCCAGAAATAAATCTTTGCATATACAAGCATACTTATTTTATTGTGCTTCACTTTTCTGTGCTTCACAGATACTGTTTTTTTGTTGTTGTTGTTGTTTGTTTGTTTTACATACCAAGGTTTATGGGCACCCTGTATCAAGCAAGTCTATCGACACCATTTTTCCAATAGCATTTGCTCATTTGGTGTCTCTGTGTCACATTTTGGTAACTCTCACAGTATTTCAAATTTTTAATCATTATTATATTCTTTATGGTGATCTGTGATCAAGAATATTTGATGTTACTATTGTAATTGGTTTTGGGCATTACAAACCACACCCATATAAAACAACAAACTTAGTTGATAAATGTGTATGTTCTGACTGCTACACAGACTGGCCATTCCTCTTAATCCCTCCCTCTTCTCTGGCCTCCCTATTCCCTGAGGTGCAACAATATTTAAGTTAGGCCAGTTGATAACCCAATAATGGCCTCTAAGTGTTCAAGTGAAAGGGAGAGTTTCACATCTCTCACTTTCTATAAAAATGATTAAGCTTATAGGGAAAGGCATATCAAAGCCGAGATAGACCAAAAGCTAGGCCTCTTGTGCCAGACAGTTAGCCACACTGTGAATGCAAAGAGAAAGTTCTTGAAGGAAATTAAAAGTGCTACTCCGAGGAACACATGAATGATACGAGGTAGAATAGCCTTATTGCTGATAATGGAGAAAGTTTGAGTGGTCTGGCTAGATCAAACCAGTTACAACATTTCCTTAAGTCAAAGCCTAATCCAGAGCAAGGCCCTAACTCTCTTCAATGCATGCTGAGAGAGATGAGGAAGCTGCAGAAAAAGTGTTGAAGCTAGCAGAGGTGGCTCATGAGGTTTAAGGAAAGAGGTCTCTCTCACAAAAACGTGAGATGAAACAGCCGGTCTTAATGTCAAGCGGCAGCAGATTATCCTGAAGACTGAGATAAGATGATTTATGAAGGTGATGACACTCAACCAAAGATTCTCTATGTGCACAAAACAAGCTTCTATTGGAAGTAGATGTCATCTATGACTTTCATAGCTAGAGAGGACAAATCAGTGCCTGGCTTCAACGTTTCAAAGAACAGACTGACTCTCTTGTTAGGGGCTGATGCAGCTGGTGACGTTAAGTTGAAGCCCGTGCTCATTTACTATTCCAAAAATTCTAGGGCCCTTAAGAATTATGCCAAATCTACTCTGCTGGCATTCTATAAACGGAACAACAAAGCCTGGATACAGCATCTCTGCTTACAATATGATTTACTGAATATTTTAACCCCACTGTTGAAACCTACTACTCAGGAAAAAAAAAATATGCCTTTCAAAATATTTCTGCTCATTGACAATGCACCTGGTCACCCAAGAGCTGTGATGAAGATATACAATGAGATTAATGTTTTCATTCCTGTTAACACAACCATTCTGTATCCCATGGATCAAGGAGTAATTTCTACTTTCAAGTATTAAGAATTATGTTTCATAAGACTAGAGCTGCCATAAAGAGTGCTTTCTCTGATGGATCTAGGCAAAGTAAATTGAAAACCTTCTGAAAAAGACTCACCACTTGAGATGCCATTAAGAACATTTGTGATTCATAGATAAGCGGTCAAACTATCAACATTAACAGGAGTTTGGAAGAAGTTGATTGCAGCTCTCATGATGACTTTTAGGGGCCCAAGACTTCAGTGGAGGCAGGTGTTTGATAGTAGGTGTTGGTTGCAGGTGTGATGGAAATAGCATGAGAACTAGAGTTAGAAGTGGAGCATGAAGATGGGACTGAATTGCTGCAATCCCTTGATAAAACTTATAACAAATGAGTTGCTTATTTTTTTTCTTTAGTTAACTTAAAACTTTTTTTAAAATTCCAGTATAGTTAATCTACACATTATATTAGTTTCAGGTGATAATATAGCGATTCGAAAATTCCATACATGCTCATGATAAGTGTGCTCATAATCTCCTTTTCCCATTCATCAATCCTCCCATCCACCTCCCTTCTGGTAATCATCAGTTTGTTCTCTATCGTTAAGATTCTGTTTTTTGTTTTTGTTTTTTTATCTCTCTTTGTTTTGTTTCTTAAATTCTACATATGAGTGAAATCATACAGTATTTGTCTTTCTCTGACTATTTCACTTAGCATTATACACTCAACCTCTATTCGCATCATTACAAATGGCAAGATTTCATTCTTTTTCATGGCTCATTAATCTTCTATTGTATATATACCCCATATCTTCTTTATCCATGCATCTATCGATGGACACTTGGATTGTTTTCATAATTTGGCTATTGTAAATAATGCTACAATAAACATAGGGAGTCTTATATATTTTAAAATTAGTGTTTTAATATTCTTTGAGTAAATACTCAGTTATGGAATTACTGGATCATATGATAATTCTATTTTTAATTTTTTGAGGAATCTTCATACTCTTTTCCACAGTGGCTGCACCAGTTTTCATATCCATCAACTGTACATGAGGGTTCCTTTTTCAAATGAGTTGCTTCTTATGGATGACCAGAGAAAGTGGTTTCTTGAGACGGAATGTACTCTTGGTGAAGATTCTTGAAATCTTCTTGGTGAAGATTGTTGAAATGAAAACAAAAGATTTAGAATATTACATAAACTGAGTAGATAAAGCAGCGACAGGGTTTGAGAGGATTGATTCTAATTTTGAAAAACATCCTACTGTGGGTAGGTGCTATCAAACTGTCACATTTTACAGAGAAATTGTTCATGAAAGGAGGATTGAGGCAATAAACTTCATTTTTTTTTAATTTTTTTAACGTTTATTTATTTTTGAGACAGAGAGAGACAGAGCATAAATGGGGGAGGATCAGAGAGAGATGGAGACACAGAATCTGAAACAGTCTCCAGGCTCTGAGCTGTCAGCACAGAGCCAGACCTGGGGCTCGAACTCACGGACTGCAAGATCATGACCTGAGCTGGTCAGATGCTTAACCAACTGAGCCACCCAGGTGCCCAACAAACTTCATTTTTATCTTATTTTAAGAAATTGCTACAGTCACCCCACCCTTCTGCCACCACCACCCTGATCTGTCATCAGCCATCAACACCAAGTAAGACCCTCCATTAGCAAAAACATTATGACTCACTGAAAGCTCAGGTGATGGTTATCATGTTTTAGCAATATTTATAGGTAAGTTATATACATGTTTTTTATGTTTTGTTTTGTTTTTATTTTAAATAAAGCTATTGCACACTTAGTAGACTACAGTTTGCACTGAAAAATCAAAAACAAAAAGTTCATTTGACTTGTTTTGTTGTGGGGGTCAAGAATGAACCTGCAGTATTTGCAAGGTATACTTATATGGTTAAATGATTTTTGACATGGGTACCAAGATCTTTCAGTGGATAAAGAGCAGTCTTTTGAACATATGGTACTGGGAAAGGTGGATATCCACATGTTAAAGAATGAAGTTGGACCCTTACCTTGCACCATATACAAAAATTAATTCAAAATGGATCTAAGGCCTCAAAATAATAGCTAAAACTGCAGAATTCAAGAAAACATAGGACAACAAACTCACGATATTAAATTTGGTAATGATTACTTTCATATGACACCAAAAGCACAGGAGATAAAGAAAAAAATAGATCAATTAGACTTTATTAAAATGAAAAACTTTTGTGCAACAGAGGACACTACCAGGGGAATGAAAAGACAACCCACAGAATGGGAGAAAACATTTGCAAATCATCTATCTGCTAAGAGATTAATATCCAAAATATATTTTAAAATCCCTAAAACTCAACAACAAAAAACCAAACAGCTTAATTTAAAAATGAGCAAAATTTTTGAATAGATATTTATGCAAATAAGGTATATAAATGGCCAATAAGCCCATGAAATATGCTCAATATCACTAATGATTAGGGAAATAAAATCAAAACCACAATGAGATTCTACTTCACACACATGATGCCGGACACTATTTTTAACAAAAGCAGAACATAAGTGTTGGCAAAGATGTGGAGAAAATGGAGCTTTTGTTCATTGTGGAAATGTAGAAAGCTGAAGCCATTGCTGAAAATAGTATGATATTCCCTCAAAATAATTAAATATAAATAAAATTATCATACGATTCAGAAATTTTATTCCTGGGTGTATACCAAGACTCAACCCCATATTTGTACATCAATGTTCCTAGCAGCATTATTCATAACGACCAAAAGGTGGAAACAACCCTATTTCCATCAACAGATGAATGCAGAAGCAAAATATGGTAGGTACATATAGTGGAATGTTGTTCAGCCTTAAAAAGTAATGAGGTTTTGACACATTCTAGCACATGGATGAACCTTGAAGATATTATTATATGTGGAAAACTCAGGCACAAAAGGCCAAATATCATGATTCCATTTCTGTGAGGTATCTAGAACAGACAGATTTGTAGAGAGAATAGAATCGTGTGTTTTAGAGGTAGTTTATAAATATAGTAATAACTCTGACTGACATGCTTAGTGTAACAAGAAGTAAAGATGAACAGGACACAGTCCCACCTATGAAAGAGGCTCATGTGAAGCAGACATGTGTATAAACAGTTGTACAATACCACAACTATTTAGTCATATGAACAAAGAGTTTGAATACAAGAATACAAGAATACAGAATACAATTCTGTTACCTGGTTATAGGGAACAGGGCAGGTTTCACAGTATATAGTGACATTTCAACAGTTTTTAGAGGTAAGAAATATTTCCTCAGATGGACCAGAGCAGGGAAAGAAATGGAGCAAGAATGTTAATGTGTTTTCAGTTGTAAGAGGAGTCATATGATATCATCAGGAAATGAAGCTTAGGACAGTATGGCCAGAACATAGGCTAACATGGGGGAACAGGGGATTATCATAGCACAGAGAACTGTAGGTAAGGGCCAGCTTGTGGAGGATTTTAGACTGTGAATCAGTGAAAAGGCATTTGGATTTTATTCTTAGTTAACTAGGATTCTGTCAAAGGTTATCAGCAAGGGAGGGATGTGGTCATTTCTGCATTTGAAAAAGAAATGTGGGGGAGCCTGGGTGGCTCAGTCAGTTAAGCGTCCGACTTCGGCTCAGGTCATGCTCTCACAGTTCATAAGTTCCAGCCCCGAGTCAAGCTCTGTGCTGACAGCTCGGAGCCTGGACCCTGCCTCAGACTCTGCTGTGTCTCCGTCTCTCTCTGCCACTCCCCTGCTCACGCTGTCTCTTTCTGTCTCTCAAAAATAAATAAATGTAGAAAAAAAAGAAAAAGAAATGTGTTTGTAGTAGGGAGAATGTCTTGGAGTAAAACTGGAATTAGGAAATATTAGAAGGCTATTAAATCGGTCATGTTAAAATATAATAAGCTCCTGAAGTTAGAGACTCTTTCGAAGGTGAACTGCCTGACTAGGTGATTCACGGGGTTAAGGGTGAAGAGTGATTCTGACATGCACACATCTCAACTGTAATCTGAAGAAAAATGCCTCAGAAAGCAGTGTAGTGTATTTCGTACACCTTTACTTTTGGAAGAAGATGACTTCAGAATTGTCTCCCCCCCCCTCCCCAGATACATAGATAAAATTCTAGAAGTGTGACATTGGAATGTAGATTTTTTTCTGCCTTAAAAAGGGCTAGGACATCTTCTGAATTTTGTCTGCTTTAAGATTTAAGCTACATACCAGGATAGTCAAGTAGGATAAAGTTTTCTCATAGTGTGCACTGTTGAATCAGATAAATTGGATCAGAAGCAGAACGGAAAATGTCCTTACAAAATATAGCCTGTCTTATGTTCATGACTCCATATTCCCACTGAGGGTTCTGCACCAGTTCTTTAAAAGTATGCCTTTCTGCAAAGGCATAATTTCAGCACAACCACATATGTACACAGCTGTCCAATTGCAGGGACAATGAAACACCAGAGACCAGAGGCTTTGCAATGTACACAAACGTACATTATAAGTTAATAGGTTAATAAAACTCTAAAACTGAAGTCAAAGAATACTGCACGGTAGTTATTGCTAAAAGCAGTATGTGTTTCCCTAAAATTCAATGTGATCCTCTTTCATAAAAATGAAATAAAAGAATATCAACACAATATTTTCAAGCAACTAATTTCTCCCCTCCTCTACCTCCAATAATTCACTGAAAGTCATTTAAGTAAGGTGCAGCCTTTAGGTTACTGAGTAGAAAATGGCTCTTTTTTGTTCTTATTGTCATCATATTTTGGTGAAATCTGAATCCTATGCCCAATATTCTGCTACACTATTGACTCCTGTTTTCCACATTCAGAAGCTGATTTTAGTCCTCCTTATTCTTGACAGAATTTAACCTTTTGAAAAAATTTTCTTCCTCATCTGACTCTCTAATACCTTTCTTTTCTACATCCTCCTTGATGGTTCCTTCTTTCATCTTTGTCATTTACAATTTATTTTTCCCTTCTATATGTTGGAACTTTCCAAAGGTTGTTCTATTCTTACCATTGTCTTCTTTGATTTTCTTCAAAATCTATTACTACCTCCTTTTTGCTGAATATTCCTTAGGAGGTAAGGTTTGGCTCTGCTTCTAAGCCATTGCACACGTTATTGCCCTTTCCTAAAAAAGGATATCACATTATACTGATGTATGTTCATTTTTCAGATTTTAGTCCTTTGGGACATCTTTCCTTATGAAGCTGGAAACTTTTCCCACGTATTATAGAGCATCCTGTGCTACCTTTACAATAGCCCCATGTTATAGCGTTTATCTATCTTTGTATCTATCTATCTATCTATCTATCTATCTATCATCTACCTACCTACCTACCTATCATCTATCTATTTATCTGTCTATCATCTATCACCATAATCTAACTATCTTCTATATCTTGCAGTGATTCTCAGAACCGGAACCCCAAGCCAGTAGCACATCACTGTCACCAGGGAACTAGGAAAGGCAAAATCTGAGGCCCCAAAGCACATCATATGAATCAGAAATTCTAGGGTTTGGCTCAGGAATTTGTATTTTAACAAGCTCTCCAGGTGATTCTGATACAGGCTAATGGCTGAGAATCACTGGTATGTTGCAATTGCCTGGCTTTGGGCTGATTTCCCTACTAGATTATGAACTGTTTCAGAACCTGTGGTGGAATCTTTTTGATTGTGAGTTCAGTATCCAGTGTAGAATCTGAATCATTGCTGCTATATAAAACTACTTTGTTTCAATGGGTGGACAAATAAATGAGTAAATGAAAGACTACTTTTTTTATGAACTCCAATTCCATAGCTCAGGTATGGAGATTTGTATTGGAGGGCTGGGTCACTTCAATGTCAATATCTCTAATAGGAAAGTTGACATCTAATACTCCTCATTAACACTGTCCTCCAAAACAACCGCACGCATTTGCTTCTATAACCCTGACTGACTTTTTGGCTCTCTGACTTCTCCTTTTCCATCAATACTAAAATCATTTTCCATGCTCCTGATAGAAAAACCTTAATTATCATCTTTCTTTGATGAATAACTTCAAAAAAATAAAAAATTCCATTTATTCTGAGTATAAAACTAAAACATATTCACCATTAAAAAATCTGAAAAACTCAGTTACACACACAAATAAAATAAAAAGCACTGGAAATTCCATACCTCTGAAAGAGCCATTATTAATTGATGCATGTATTCATTTAACTTTTATTCTATCATGTTTGCATTTCAGTGTTTGCTCTGGAGCATAATATTTTGTTATTGTGCTATTGTGCTATTATAATATTGTGTTATTGTGCTATTTTGGATGTATTTTCCACAGATTTCTTAATGGCTGCATGATATTTTTGGCAATAATTTGATGTATCCTCATCTTTCCTTAATTAATTGGAAGTTTTGTCAAAACCTTTTCATTACCTCCACCCTTGCAGTCCAGGCTCTGTCTTGCTCCTGTAACCTATTGCAATAGCCAACTATGCCAGATTAATTTCTCTAAAGTTTAGTTCTGAGGCACCTGAGTGGTTCAGTTGGTTAAGCTTCTGGCTCTTGGTTTTGGCTCAAGTAATGATGTCATGGGTTGTGGGTTTCAGCCCCACATCCGGCTCCCTGCTGACGGTGTAGAGCCTGTTTGGGATCCTTTCTCTCTCTCTCTCTCTCTCTCTCTCTCTCTCTCTCTCTCTCTCTCCCTCTCTCCCTCTCTCCCTCTCCCTCTCCCTCTCCCTCTCTCTCTCTCTCTCTCTCAAAATAGATAAATAAATCTTAAAAAAGTGATGAAGTTTATTTTTGAGCAAATTGGTCAAAAGTCAAAGAGACTCTCCAGTGCCTTCCAAATATGGCCAGGTCCTGAACAGGACTATCAAAAATTCCTGTTGATTTCTTTTGCATACTCAGGCTCTCGGTGAGACTGCTCACCATTTTCACGGCATTTCCTCCATTTTTCCACCTTTTGAATTTTGCTACTTCTGTGTCCTGTCCCATCATTCTTTTCCAATAGCGATTTTACTCAACTAACCACTTCAGTGTGAGGCCTCGCTAAAATCACAAACTTCCTGCCCTCACGACCAGTCCACTCTTTTTCTCCTTTCTTTGGTCTATTTTTTTTTTCCTCCTTGGTTCTTATAACCATGTAATAGACCATATATGTGACTTACTTAACTTGCTAATTGCCTCTGTGCTTACCTGTAATAAAAGCTCCATGAAGGCGATGATTTTGCTTCTGTCTTATTTATTGCCATATCCCTAAAATCTAGAACAATGCTTAATACATAAAAGACACTCAGAATATATTTGAAATAATGAATGAATGAATGAACTAATGAATTAGTTAATAATGAATATTTATTGGCAAAATTCTGCAAGACCTCAAGGAAGTCAAAGATCTTATTCCAGTGCTTTGCAAATAGTTGCAAACATTCCCTACTGAGTTGTGCAGTGTGAGTCCAAATGACCAGTTAACATGTCTCTCTTTCCTGAAGACTTTCTTTAGGACTTCTGCTGGAGGTGATCTCTCAGCTTTCTAAAGACTATTGACCATTAGTTGTGGTTATGATATGTATTGCATACTGAATTGAGTTATGCTTATATGTTGCCCTTCCCACTGAGTAATAGAGAAGCTCCTTTAAAGCAGATACCAATTATCTTCATATCTCTTGCAATCCTTAGTGCATTGACAATAAGTAGTTCTAAAATTAATTAAACTATTGCTGCAAATAAAATTAAAGTATTACCAAAAGCAAGGAGGGAGTTATACACGAGGGCATTTTACCATTGTCCTTGTTAAAGATGTATTTGTCTATTTTTCTTTTTTTAAAGAATACCCATTATCTGCACACTGGTTACTATCTCCAAAGAAATTACCATGTGAACATTCTCCATCTTTGCAGATCATTAATGCTGCACTTGCTTTGGCTGCAAGACCCAAAAGTCAAGTGGTCAAAAAAACCATGGAAATGTACAAGCACACATGGGAGAATCATATCCACGTCCTCACCGAAGCTGTAGATGACATCACAAGCATTGATGACTTCCTCGCTGTATCTGGTATGTTTTAAATCTTTTAATTTATACGTTTGCTCTTGTCAGTTTTCTGAAGCAGGGTAATTCTGAATATAATTAATTTTATGCAATATAATGAGACTCTTTTTAATGATCATCTTTCTCGAAGCAAAGTGCTGCTATGTGTGGTCTACTCTAAGATAATGAGCCTCATGCCTGGTAATCCTTACAATTCAACAATTTACACTGTGTATCTAAAACAAACTCTTATTCATGGACAAAGCATAATTGAAAATAGTAGCTGCAATTCTTAGGCATTTTCTGGCTTTTCGAATAAAAAATCATCTCCCCCCCCCGTAGTATATTTACATCTTTTTTTTCTCTCTTTTATTATATGAAATTTATTGTCAAATTAGTTTCCATACAACACCCAGTGCTCATCCCAAAAGATGCCCTCTTCAAAGCCCATCGCCCAACCCCCCCCCACCAACCCTCAGTTTGTTCTCAGTTTTTAAGAGTCTCTTATGCTTTGGCTCTCTCTCCCACTCTAACCTCTATGGGGGAGGGAAAGGAAAAAAAAAAGAAAAAAAAGAGGTATTTACATCTTTTGATTTCCCTGCACTTCTCTTCCAACAGAGTTTTTCTCCACTCAGAATGGAGATATATATATATATATATATATATATATATATATATATATATAGAGAGAGAGAGAGAGAGAGAGAGAGAGAGTGTGGAGGGAGATGGATAGATAGATACACAGGAAAACTCTTCATTGATTTGAGATACACTATGTACTTCAGCTTCCTGTATATGTATTTGAATAATGGTGATCTAAACAATCAAATAAATAAATCTAAACATCTAACTATGTCACTTACAGATATGTTTGTGATTCCATGTCAAACCTAGACGATTCTTTTATTACAGAATAGAACAGCATCCCACAGGATTATGAAATTATTCTCATAAAGCCATATTCTCAGAAGCATAACTTGGGTTTTGATTATATTGTTGTAATAGCAAAGAACTACTCTTTAGTCTTTTTTATTTGTCTTAAAAATTAAGGCTCTCTGCTGCTTCCGATTCTGTGTCTCCCTCTCTCTCTGCCCCTCTGCCGTTCATGCTCTGTCTCTCTCTGTCTCAAAAATAAATAAACGTTAATTTTTTTTTTTTAAATTAAGGCTCTCCTTAAAATAAATCACATTTTCCTTTTTTTTTTTGAAAAGAGATTTTCTTGGAATGTGACAGTATTGTTTTTTATAAAATGCAAATTCTCATGAATTTCTAACATTATTTCATCTTTTAAAAGTTTCCTGATGTGGTTTGTCTAACCTGTGGAACTCATTTCTTTCATGAATATATATATTCTCATCTTGAACAATAGTGTCAGAACCCTAGTATATTTTCATGATACATTAATGATATGAAAATATGTGATAATTTTTTTAAATTTTTATTTATTTTTGAGAGAGAAAGAGAGAATGTGAGTGGGGGAAGGTAAAGAGAGAGAGGGAGACACAGAATCTGAAGCAGGCTCCAGGCTCTGAGTGGTCTGCACAGAGCCTGATAGAAAATTCATAGTAATTGTTTCAAAATTGTCTTATTTCTATAGAGCTAAAAACTTTGAAAATTATAGAAAGTGTATGGGAAAATATTAACATTCCTTGGTTCCACTATTCAGAAATAACAACCACTGATATCTGATTTATTTCCATTTATGTTTTTAAATAAGTGTGTCATTAGGTACATCATAAATATTTAGCTGAATTTTCCCACATCATTTTATATTCTTTAAAAAAAATCATTCATTTATCTGTTCTTCTTTGGTTAGCATTTATATAAATTGAAATTTTAATTGCTATAAATAATGTCTTGTTAAACATATTTTTGTCCATTTGCTGTCTTCTTAGTATAGATTTTGTGCATATGTGTATCCAATCAACATCTTGAATTGGGGCAATCTTTTGTTTAATTGTTAAGTGTTGAATTCTGGTTTTTAGTTGGTTCTTTAGGTTACAAAACAAAGGAAACTTCTCATAATACTCTATGTAAAGGCAGTTTATTATAGGTATACTAATAGCACAATAGGGAGACTCTCCAGGACACACAAGAACAGGAACCGTAATTGGCCAAGCCTTGCATGATTAGAGCTGTAGAAGGCTTGGCATCTGAGCAGCTCTGTAGGGCCTCTGAGCAGATGCTCATGCTTTTTCCTTTCAGTGCTGGATTAACCCGACCTAGCAACCTTCTGAGTCTGCTACTTTCTGTGAACAGAATGCTGTGTGTACACATAACAGAAAACTCATATGGAAGTTTCCTAAATAACAAAAATCTCCAATTACTTCATGTAACTAGATGTTTAAGAAAGTTGATTCTAGACTTACCAGCGAAAGCGTACCAAAGGACTTGGATAGGAATAGTGAAGATACGTGAGGAATATCACTAACATTGTTTAGAATTGTCAGTACAGGGTAATAATTAAAAAGTGGACTAATATTTAATGTATCTCATTATTGTTTTAAAATTCTTTATAGATAATGCACTCCATTATATTCTATACCCAGGGTGAACTGTTCCTAGTTGGCTGCTCTTTGGATGCCCTAGTTGGTAGTGGTTTAGGTTAGGTTATTAATGACCTTTGTAGACATCTCTGTATTCTACTGACTTTCCGTTATGGTTGCATCTCAAAGCAATATACGTACCACCTAAGGTAGGAAGGCAAGCTTGTTGGCTTCAAGTTATCAGGAGGAAATCCTTCTTGGGTGATTCCATCAGACTTTGTCTTACTTGTCATAGGTCAAAACTTGTTCCTGAATCTGTCTCTGGACAAATTGCTGGCAAAAGGAAATGGGATTTCCATGATGGGCTTGGAGTGGTGATTAATGGTTAATAACTGACCAAGGGCCAGAGGAAATGGTAGTCCTAATTTGTAGCACTTCCTGATTTCTGTGGAATAAATACTCTCATGTTGACAGGTGTCAAGCTACTGATGTGATGTCACTGAACTCTGAGTTGGGAAGAGATTTTATAAAAACAGGTCTTGTGAACTGGTGTAAACATATCTTAGCAAACTGCTGGGCTTAGAACAGTCATAATTCAACCTTTCTGACTAATGACTTACCATACGAACCAGATCCAGGGTTTTATGAACAGAAAAGAAGAAAACATGGCTGTTGACTAGAGACATATGTTTACCCCAAGCACTCAGTGACATCCACTCCTTTCTCAGGTCTCTGTGCTTTCATAAACTTACCTTGTATTAGTTTAGCATGAGCCCCATTGATGACTCTCATTACATCGTAACTTTCAACATCTGTTTACCCCAGATAATAGCATCTTTTCTCTGAATATCCCTAGTCGAATAAGTAAGAATCTAGCTGGCTTTATACATCTTTTTTTAGTATGTGGCTAGAAGTCCTAAGTCTAAGTTCCCAGGGCAACCAATGGATGGGTAATCATGGTTCAAATAGCTGTGATGGTGGCTGTCTCAATCTGGCAGGTTTTGTGTGGAGCTGATTTTCTTAGAAAAAGTTGCAGATGTGATTAGCAGTGAAATACTTCTCTGCTGGTACTTTATAATAATCTTTCAGAATATGCTGTTTGTACTAACAGACTTTTGATTCCTGTTTGCCAGGTAGAACAACTGAGAAGTTGGTTCATATTTGTGAATTATCTAGAGAATATTATATTTTCAAAATTTTTATAAATATTTCATCCTTTTCCTGGGCTTTCTTTCAGTAGTTAACAGCAATACTCAATTCTTTTTTTTTTTTTTTCTTTTCTAAGAATAAATAATAGAGGCCCTGAAAAGATCCCCATTGTCTCCTAGTCAGTTATGAAAATTTGGAGATTCTTAGAACATCAGCTCTCCATATTAAAATATAAACAAAACTTAAAACCTAAAATTGGTGTGAAAGGATTCTTGGAGTTTAAACTATCATTTTATTGTCATTAGCAAAGGTAGAGATCACATCACTAAAATGTCTTATACAATGTTTTAGAATAATTAAATAATCCAATATTGACTAATAGCTCTTAAAATAATAGCAAATGTCTTTTAATTATTGCACTTCCAAATATAGAAATATCATTGATGATTTTTAAGTTGTATGTTTATATCATCACCAAATTTCTCTTGATGCACAGAAGTCAAAGTACCACTTTTTAGAAGCTATTTTTGGATTCTTTTGTTTCCAGCTATACACAGAAAACTCTTAACGTAAGTACAATGAGTTCTTTCTTGAAAATCATAAGGAATATAGCCACCTTGTCAATTTATAATTTATTATATATTTAAAATTTTTGTGTGTAAAATTAAAATGAAACAGTGAACAAAAACCCACCTGTAAAATCAGAAGGGTGTTTGGCAGGCTAAGTTCTCTGACATTCAGTTGTCCAAAAGAGGCCCTTTTTAGTTAATGTTATTTATATAAACACTGGGTGTTGTATGGAAACCAATTTGACAGTAAATTTCATATATTAAAAAATAAATAAATAAATAAATAAATAAATAAATAAAACTTCCAGTGTCTTGCAAGTAATTAGAAAAAGTTCTTAAATGCATAGATTTTCAAACGTTTTGTCCCATCACTTACCATAAGAATTATTTCCACACCATTCGCTATGTTTTTTTATCACTCTCTGAAAATACGTGTAACAAAACACTTGTGAGAAAGTTGCTGATCTGAAAGATTCTTTGACCACATCAACGTCTGTCTTTTGTATAGACAGAAGATGTTTCTATGTGAGGAGATATAGGAAGCTCTATCTTTCCAGCCTGCCAGGATGCCTGAAATCCCCAGGATTAGTTATCCATGTGGGAGTATAAAAATGTTTAAGATCTCTGTTTAAGATGCAAATTTGGAAGAGGAAACATATTAACACATGCCTCAGCTTTTAGAATCATTGCATTAATTGACTCATTATGAGTTATAACCTCAAGGAACTAAATTCAGAAGTAAACTTGGATAAAAGAGGAAATGACTTGGACCATAAGAACTATTCAACAATTAGTAAGAGCTGATTACACGTGAGGGTTTGTGAAAATATGACCTTTCTTTCATTTATTCATTCATTCATTAAATATTTATTGCATAGTTTTAAGTGCTAAACCCTACAAAAGCTACTGGAGATTGAAAAATGAGTCAAAGTTAGTGGCAGAGCTAACTTGTAAGGAAGCTGTGATAATGGGGATTGTAGGAGGGAGGAGACTATGTGAGGAATGGAGTAAGCCATGGACAATGGTTTGGAATTTTCTGAAAGAGAGATTGACCACTTATTGATTAGAATAAGCACTACCATTCCCTTATTGTAA
The DNA here is from genome assembly GCF_028018385.1 of Neofelis nebulosa. Classification (NCBI taxonomy): domain Eukaryota; kingdom Metazoa; phylum Chordata; class Mammalia; order Carnivora; family Felidae; genus Neofelis; species Neofelis nebulosa. The sequence continues at coordinate 32,340,929 of NC_080794.1, read as the reverse complement.
AAGGTTTTCTCATTTTAAAGATAACATCCTACTGACTCTCAGTGAAGTCAATATTGAATACTGAAGGATGTCTGGAGATCTTTTACTCCATGTCCTAGATTTCTCTCTACTACATCCACTTTTCTCCATATCCATGACTCTCACCCCAGGTTAAACCACTCCCTTTACCTGAATTACCACATAATCTTTCTAGTTGAATCTCCTGCTTCCAGAGTTTTGCTTGAAGGCTGACTTTCAATAGGTATATGCTGAATGAATAAAAGTACTTACTCCCCTTTTTAATTCTATGCAAGATTAATTTGGGGAGGTTTATGCCTTAGGCTTTCAATAAATGTATTCATCTTTGGAATAAATAGTTAAAAAAATCTTCAAATTATGAAAAATAATTTTAAGCATTAATCATCACAATGTTCTGTGACCTTGACTTAGTGACACAAAGGTAACTCTGATGCTGCCCTCAAAAATGTACTAACAAAAGCCTCTGTATTCATGACATTGTAGTGAACATGATCTTTGGCTGCTAAAATGTTGTATCTGAATCATTCGAAAAAGAAAAATGAAAATAAATAGATTTATAATTTTCTTTCAAAATTAATACCAAATAAACACATAATATTAGCAAGATCAAATGTTGCATCAATTGCACACAAACTAAGCACTCTTAATACTCAGTATAATCTTTATAATGTTTATGAAATAGGTGCTGCGATAAAAGGTGAGCAACATAGTATGTATCTATGCAAAGATAAGTTATATGATATAATTATAACCAATTATCTATTACCATATGCACTTATATATCTCTTCATCTTATACCTATTTGAAATTTTAGTTGGTTAAAGGCATCAAGACATGACACGTTTCAGTAAAAATATATTCCCTTAAAATTGGGATTTGAAATCAGATTGTGCAAAAATTGATTTTGATAAAAATATATTGAATGTCAACTGCATGCAATGCAGTAAGTATGCTGCAAAGTGGAGAAGGATGTATAGAAGGAAAAGGCACAATGTTTGCTTTCAGAGAACTCACAATCAAGTATACACAGATCAGATCCCAAGGGATCTGATTAAATGCTGTGTAGTTAATGCTGTTGAAATGTCAGAGTATTGAGGGAACCATTTTTTTTAACATGTATTTATTTTGGGGACAGAGAGAGAGCATTAACAGGGAAGGGTCAAAGAGAGAGGGAGACACAGAATCTGAAACAGGCTCCAGGCTCTGAGCTGTCAGCACAGAGCCCAACCCGGGGCTCGAACCCACGGACCGCGAGATCATAACCTGAACCGAATTCGGACGCTTAACCGACTGAGCCACCCAGGCGCCCTGAGGGAACCATTTTTAAGGTGATCCTGTTTGAACTGAATTGTTGAATTGAACCTTGAAGAAATTGGAATAGCATCCCAGAAATAGAGAAAAATGTGCGAAAGCACATGGTGGCTTCATTACAGGAATAGAGGGTACATCTGGTGTGAAAAGTCAACAGGTGGTATTATATAAGACCCTAAATATTTGAGGAGGATGTATATCACCTAAAATATTTAATAGTAGTGTCACAGACTATATCAGTTTTTCAGAGCACTAACTCCAGATGCTGAAAATCACTCTTATCATACAGAATGAAGTAGATAGAGCTAAAAAATGATTTAATTGTTCTTAGAAGGAAAAATAAAGTAAACCCCATATCAAACAGGTCTTCCCTCACTTTCTTCACCTTGCCCCCAAGAAATTAAACATATGACACATCCAAGATGCGATAGTAGGAAGGTGAGGTGAGAGCCAATTTGATGACTTTAACCTGGCTCAGGCTGAATTAACTCAGGTGCCCATTTCCCAAGGAAAGGATCTCTTCTTCATCTGAATAGTGCGGTGATGATGTATAGCCAGAATCTTCTGTGCCATCGGCTAAAATCAGAAGACAGTGTTATTGTGGTTCTAAGATCTTTTGTTCCTCTTGGTTCTCTGTGATTATATTTTCATGTGATGGTATATGCCTCAGTGATCACTGTGGAGACTTCAGGGAGATTATACACACAGCTAGCTTTACATAAGTCATGGAAAGACAGGTAGAAAGCATGCTTTCAAAATGGTTGAATAGGTTCCCCCAAAGTAATCCATTATTGCTCTGTTGATAATCATGTTTTGAATAACCACCTAAACTTACACGATGAAAGCATAGTTTGGGCACGGGAACTGGAATTTATCACACATCATTCCATGTACTAACAGGCAAGTTCACTCAAGATGCTCTCATTGAATGAACAATAGATTACTGCAGGACTATTGTTTGAATATTAAGAATTTGATTTTTAGAAAAGCTATAATTAGAAGTCATTTTTATTAAAATCAGATTTGAGAATTTTTGTCAGAACTTTAAGGTAAGCTGGAGGAATCATCAATAATCTTACTGGTGAGGTAACCAGCACTATGGGATTATGTCTTACACTTGTATATAAAGGTAATAAATATTTCCTAAATTCTGAAGATCTAATAGCTATGTACTTATAAAACCTCTGAATGATAAAATAGACTTTAGTAAGGGATTTTTAAAAAAAATTTCCATAGAAAATGTATGTACAGTATTAATTACCATATTATTTGTGATGGACACATTGACAGAAATTTTCAACAAAAACAGAGAATCAAAGTGAGTCCAAAATTTCATTTGCATTTAGTTATTTATGAACAGTGTCTCAACTGTAAGCACGTGCATTTATGTTTTTTAATTAAAAAAAAAATTAATGTTTATTTTTGAGAGAGAGAGACAGAGAGACAGAGCACAAGTGTGAGGTGGGTGTCAAAGAGAGACGGAAACCCAGAATCCGAAACAGGCTCCAGGCTCTAAGCTGTCAGCCCAGAGCCCCAAGTGGGGCTCAAACCCATGAACTGTGAGATCATGACCTGAGCTGAAGTCAGAAGCTTAACCAACTGAGCCACCCAGGTGCCCTAATACATGCATTTAATAAGTGTAATTTGAGTAATTACACTTAATATGGTGACTCCTGTGGGAAAAAATCCTTAATATGGTGACTCCTGTGGGAAATTTTATAGATTAGATGATGGATTCAAAGGAAAGTTTCTCCTTCCCATACAATAGTCCCCCACCTACTTGTGAGTCTAAGATGTGCTCCTGAGCATTCTGAAAGACCAAAGTCTTCAGTCACAAATAAAGGGGTTTTGGGTAGGAAAAGCAGGATGCTCCCCACCTATATTTTCTCCAAAGATAGGAAAAATGGAAAATATAGCATGCCTCCTGCTACACTGGTGGCTGCAGATACAAGACCTGAAAGTATGAAGTCATGTATCTGAAATTGAAAATTTGCGTTGGCATACTTTTGGGTCTTTAATAGCATCCTGGAGAATCTTAACAAAACAGTAAAAACCTCTTCTTACAGAATGGCTCCAGAGCTTGTGTTGTGAACAATTTGTGTGTATTTGAGAAATACAGCTAGGAATTACATTCTCACAAAGCATATATCATTCCTACTAATATTTCACCACTGAAGGAAATCCGATAGATGAGGCATCAAGACAATGGATTGTATCTCTAGAATCCATGGGATACACAGGAAGAGAAGAATCTGGAGTGGGTTAAGCATGCTTAGGATTGATGATTTTGTCATTTCCTACCAAACCTTTGGAAAATAACCTCAACTCATTAAATTCCCTTCTCTAAAATATTAATAATTATATTATTTTGCCATGGTCTGAATGTTTGGGTCCCACCGAATTCTTATGTTGAAACCCTAGTGTCCTATATGAAAGTATTAGAAGGCAGGGCCTTTGGGTGGTACTTAGGTCAGTAATGTGGAGCCCTCATGAATGGGATTAATCTTCTTATAAAGGAGACCTACAGAGATCCCTAGCCCCTTCCACTATGTGAGAACATAGTGGGAGGTATTGGATATAAACCAGGAAGAAGGCTCTCATCAGAATACAACCATGCTGGTGCCCTGATCTTGGAACTCCCAGCCTCTAGAACAGTAAGAAATAAATTTCTTTTTATAAACTACCTAGTCTGTGTTATTGTGTTAGAGCAGCCTGCATGAACTAAGACACATTTACTCATTTATTTAACAAATATGTACTGAGCACCTACTAGGTGATAAGACTGTTAAATTCTGAAGATAGAACAGGACTCTCTACCTTCTTAGAACTCACATTCTTTCATGGTTGGGAGAATTAAATAAAATGATAGACAATAAAACTATGGTTTGTGAGCATAACTCATTCCAGAACCATGCTTATAATCCAAAGCACTTGCATACCAAAGCTAATTTCCCCATAAGAAGTAATGCAAACTCAGATGATTTATTCCACAACCCCAAAATATTCATATAAAATGATTATAATACTGTAATATAATATAAAATAACAAAATAACAAAATGTAAAGAAAAACAAACAAATTAACCTGCACTTACCTTTGAAAACCTTCATGGTTGGTGTGAGGGAGACAAGAGAGGGTTATTGTGCAGGACGACTTTCATTATCACTAATGGATGTTGACTGTAGTACAGTATTAATAAACTCTTGTCATATACCGTGTTTAATGTAACTAGCAATAAGGCAGCAGGGGAAAGGGTCTATATCTGCAGGCAGCCTGATCTAGAATGAAGCAAAGCATTCCTAAGCTTACTGTTGTATGGAAAAGCAAAGGACTAGCCATAGGTGCTTTTTATTTTTTAATATAATTTATAGTCAAGTTGGTTTCCATACAACACCCAGTGCTCACCCCAACAAGTGCCCTCCTCAATGCCCATCACTCACTTTCCCCTCTCCCGCACCCCCCATCAACCCTCATTTTTTTCCTGAGTATCCAAGAGTCTCTTATGGTTTGCCTCCCTCCCTCTCTGTAACTTCCCCCCTCCCCATTTCCTCTCCCCCATGGTCTTCTGTTAAGTTTCTCAAGGTCTACATATGAGTGAAAATATAGACCATAGGTGCTTTGAAGTGACAAAAAATACACTAGTGTCAGTTGTGGTCACTTTCCAATGTTCTGAATAATCACTGATTTCTGCCAGACAGCCTGAGACTGAGCATCTGAGAATGGGAGACAGTCACCCACAATCCTGCAGTGAAAGAGAGAGAGAACCATTGGCTCAGTTGTGATCATGTGATGTTTGGTGTCACATACTACTCATATTGCAAGGCATCGCTCGTTTACCAAGTTAAAATTTATTAGAAATGTTTACTCAACTTGAAGAACATTCACAGAACAAGTTACTCACAATCCAAGATTTTACTGTATTTAAAATGCTTTGAAGAGTGATTAAGACATAGTAAGTGGCCTAGTAAAAGATAGATGTTATTTACTTGTATCTTTGGCAGGCCATTCTTAAAATTTAAAACAGGTATGATAAAGGTAAATCTCTTTATTTTTTAAAAATGTTTACTTATTTATTTTGGGAAAGAGAGCATGCACGGGAGAAGGGTAAAGAGAGAGGGAGGGAGAGAATCCCAAGAAGGCTCCATGCTATCAGCGCAGAGCTCATTGTAGGACTTAATCTCATGAACTGTGAGATCATTTTCTAAGCCAAAGTTCAGAGTCAGATGCTTAACCAACTAAGTGACCCAGGAGCCCCAAAGATAAATCTCTTTAAAGGACTACCTTGTTAAAAAAAAAAAAAAAAAAAAAAAAAAAAAAAAGAGGTTAGAGTGGGAGAGAGCCAAAGCATAAGAGACTCTTAAAAACTGAGAACAAACTGAGGGCTGATGGGGGGTGGGAGGGAGGGGAGGCTGGGTGATGGGTATTGAAGAGGGCATCTTTTGGGATGAGCACTGAGTGTTGTATGGAAACGAATTTGACAATAAATTTCATATATTTTTAAAAAAACGACTAGCTTGTTAAACTATCCCAATACTTTGTACATTATGGTTTAATGTCAGATATTGACAAGATGTAGTAGAATGGGAACTCTTACACACTGCTTCTGGGAAGGTAAATTTTTTAAATTTGTTTGAAGAACAAAACAGGAATATGTAGTACCTGGACTATTTTGCCACAAATATCCATATATGTATATGAGAAACTTGTACACATAGTCATAAAGAAAAATTGTGCAAATATGATCATTATGGATTGTTTTAAATAGTGAAAGTTTAAAATAATATAAAAACCCATCAGTAGGAGAATGAATAAATAGCAGCAAACATAGTCGTTAAAACAAACTTGTTTCATATGTCAACAGATTTTTAAAACCAATATTGAGTAAATTAGCAAGTTTTAGAGCAATGTGAACAGTAGGGTGCCATAAATGCCACACATAACAAATACATAAGAGTGATTAACTCTGGAGAAGAAGTTGGATGGGACTGAGAAAGAGTACATGTGGGACTTAGATTGTAATGCTTTATTCTTTAAAAGTAATATCATAACAAAATCTGATGAAAAAATAGCATCCATTGTTATTGAAGTACGTAGATTAGTTTCTATATTTTATTATGATTTCTACTTTTCTTAAACTTTTATAATAAAGGAGTTACTGGAGGAGTAAATGTCAAGGTAGAAGGACAGACAGCATGATTGATTCTGTGCCTGGGCTAACACAGAGATCTTCCCAGGTGACCCATATCTGCACCTGAAACTCACCAAATAATGGAGATCACCCAGTATTTTTGAGTTTGATTGTGAATCTCAGTAATACTGAGTAAGAAAATGCTTTGTGAACGTGAGCCTAAACCTTTATCACTAAGGGTCATATTGTGATGGACTGATATTTGGTGAGGTTTTGTCCCATTTTTTACCCTTGTTTTGTGAATGAGGGTATCAAAAGGATGGCTAGACTTAAAAAAACAATTGTGAAATATTTCAAGTATCCATAAAAGACTAGAGTACATAGAATATTAAACAATGTAACCTTATCAGGAATCTTTATCAAACCTTCACTTTTGTCATACTTGTTATTACATGTAAAAATGAAGACCCTTCTGTAACCTTTCCTAGGTTTTTACAAATTTCCCTTTGTTAAGAATTTTGATGAAAGTTCTTGCCTCTTGAGAAGCAGAGCTGCATGACAGACATTTTCCTTCTATGGATTAGATCTAAAGCATCAAAATAATCAGAACCTGTTTTAGGGAATAGAATCTTTTTACATTGGGCATATGAATAATCAAAGCTAAAGCTGAAAATTTTTCCATAAGGGTATGATAACACAATCTGAGTGATATTCTATGCTACCGGCTTCATGGAAATTGTGAGAGTAAGTAATGGAGGAATGAATGTCTTTGAACCAGGAACCCCACACACATTTTGGCATTGGCAAGTTAACCATTTATTGTGTTAGTCAACAAATATTTATTGAACAATTTGTATTTACCCTAGAAATAACAATGGTGAGTAAGACACATTGGACTTATTTATTACAGATCTATAGTCTAATTGAGGAAACAGTCTTTCTGATGCCAATTGTAATGTGGTAAAATAGGTTCTGTTTAGGCTGTCTTTCTATCAGCAAAGAAATTGTGTGACAGCCAGTCTTTGAAATCTCATCATTTTGTAATTATTACTTGAGTTTGTGATCACTCTCTCATATATTGGCATTTAGGACCTATAGGATTTAATTCAAAGAAGGTTCAAAGTAAAATCCATGTTTACTGTAATATTATTTTATTCATCTCTGTAATAATTATGGATGCACAGCAAATAATTTTCAATCTGGTTCTCCATAGCATTTTTTAAAATGTATAATTAGCAAGAATTTACAAATAAGCTAACCATTTACATCCATTGATAAGTTTTTTTTAAAGTTTTTTTAAAATTTATTTTGGGAGAGAGAGAGGGAGAGAGCACTCATGTGAGCAGGGGTGGGGCAGGGAGAGAGGAAGAGAGAGAATTCCAAGCAGGCTCCGCACCGTCAGCACAGAGCCTGATGTGGGGCTTGAACACACGAACTGTGAGACCATGACCTGAGCTGAAACCAAGATCCAAATGCTTAATCAACTGAGCCACCCTGGCGCCCTTCCATTTGTAATTTTATATGTACTTGTTTTCTTTCTACACCATACATTTCCTTGTAGGAAATCAGCTGCTATGAAATTTCAGTTTTTCATTACATATACCTGTTAATTGATAATTTAGGAATATGACTATTAAAAATCTAAACTAAAAATATATATACTTGAAACTACCAAAAATCGAACACTTAATTGTAATATTTTGATTTTAAAATATCCAGTGCCATCTAGACCAGGTAAAACACAACTCCCCAAGGCCTTTTCAAGTTAGTCTATGTTAGGGAATTTCAGGAATTTCATCAACCTAAGATGAAACTTATTTTTTTTAAGTGAAGTTCTAATATACTATATGTGGAAAATGGTCATCAGAGGAATGAAAAATGGGCTTTTTGTGTATCTAAATAATTCAATATATAATAACAACATTTAAATTCCCAAGGAGTCATTTAATATCTTCTTGCAAATTTGTATCCACCCTTTTGATGGTGATTTATGTGCTTTCTGTTTCCATAATAAATTGCAAATAAATCCTCTTCGCCTAACTACGTGGGAAATTTCATGAAAACAGAGATATTCAATCTTGTGATTTTACTCTTTCTTTCTGAATTGGGTTATAAAATCTAGTTAGCTAAAATTGTATACGTTGTTTATGATCAGTACATTACATAGGGTAACCTCATATTCAAAGTATAAAAACTGGCTGAAGAACAATGGAGACTTACTCTAAATTATAGATCAGTTCTATATAGATCTATTCTATCATATTTAGCAAAAAAAAAAAGTGTGGTGGCTGTATTAAAAGTACTTTATTAAAACATGATATATATTTACACTGTCACAATTTAAGTAAATAAATTTATAAATTTTCTGCATCAATATTTATATGGTTCTAATAGCTGTCTAATTGTGTGTGTGTGTTTGTGTGTGTGCACGTGTGTTTACTTTGGTGCATGGCTTTTTTAATGTTTTGTTTGTTTTTGTTTTTAGAAATGCTGCCATTAACATGTGTGGAAATTTTGATCCCAAGAACTCTAAGAGTTTTATAGATATTTCCTCATTTATTGTTCCACCTAGGAAAAAAAATGGCTAGTATAATCATGTTTAATATGTAGAAGGCTGTCACAAATAATTCCTAAATTGCTCAAATTCTCTAAGACAATAAATAATAATGATGTTATTTTTAGCTACTCTAATATAAAGAGCACATAAAAGCACCTATCTTTCACAGCAGCCTATTATTCCCTATTAAAAATTATTTTTCCTCTTAAATTGGTTTTTGCCTATATTTTAAATGTTTATTTATTTATTTTGAGGGAAGGAGGGGCAGAGAGAGGGAGAAAGACAATCCTAAGCAGACTGCATGCTCAGCATGGGGTCAGACATGGGGCTCGATTTCACAATCACAAGACCATGACCTGAGCCCAAATCAAGAGTTAGCCGCTTAACCGACTCAGCACCCCCAGCACCTCTATTTTTTTAATGCCAAAATATGGAGGTCATGTTTAGACCATAATTCTGGGTTTTTCCATCTGGAACTTTATTGAATCACACGGAAGGATACACCTAACTTTGAAGGCTAACTTTTGATTTGTTACTCATTCTTCCTTTCAGTCTAATAATTAACAAAAGATCAAGTCCCTTCCTCTGTAAGCCATTGGTTGCCGATGAGGACACAGCAGGACAATTTTGTAGATGGTGATAAAGCAAAAGAAATATCCTTCTGAGCTAAACTAAACAAAGTTTGAGATAAAAAATGAGACTCTTTTTTCTCTCATCGGAAGTTAGTGAGATTCTGGCTGAGAATTTAAATGTGAAAAAAACAAAACAATTAAAAAAAGCACACAAAACATCAGATTAGTGGGGTGCCTGGGTGGCTCAGTTGGTTAAACCTGCGACTTCAACTTATGTCACGATCTCATGGTTTGTGAGTTCAAGCCCCACATTGGGCTCTCTGCTGTAAGTTCAGAGCCTGCTTCAGATTCTCTGTCTCTCTGTCTCTCTCTACTCTTCCCCTGCTCTCACTCTCTCTCTCTCAAAAATAAATAAACATTAAAAAAAGTGTAAAACAAACAAACAAAACAAGCAAACAGACAAACAAAACAAGGGGCACCTGGGTGGCTCAGTGGAATGTCCGACTCCGGCTCAGGTCATGATCTCCTAGTTTGTGAGTTTGAGCCCTGCGTTCGGCTCTATGCTGACAGCTCAGAGCCTAGAGCCTGCTTTGAATTCTGTGTCTCCCTCTCTCTCTGACCCTCCCACACTCATACTCTGTCTCTCTCTCTCAAAAATAAATGAAACATTAAAAAACAAACAAAAAATCCACATCAGATTAGTAAAAATGAAGTCAAAGAAAGAGAAGGAACCAAACACAGTGGATGTGTGCTGATTGTTAGGTTTTACTTCATTGCACTGCCTTACACGATGTTTGATATACTGCAGATGCTTACTAAACATTTGTTTAATTAAATCTGTTTTACTTAAGAAACTCTCATTTTATTTCTACAGGAGTAACCTTTAAGTAATCTAGGGTAGATTTACTCTTTACATTTGCGAACCTCCCAATACAGACTTTAGGGCAAAGCCAGAATGTATATGTAGCATAACTATTCTAGGCAACAGCAAAAATTAAGGATCACTATGCAAAGTGATTTTTTTGTTGGTATAATAGCGCTGTTTCCAAATCAAGCTTCGCCTCGCTGTGTAATTGCACAGAATGATCACTATGCACCTTTCGCCAATGTAAAAGATTAACCTCATTTCCTACACAGCTAAAGGTTTATGTGCCAAGATCCTTATTTCCTAATGTAAAACCTGATATGTTTTAATTTTGGCTTTGTAATGCACTAAACTTAACCTTTTTTTCTGCTCAATTAGGCACAAACAAGTGATATGAAATTTGGGATTTATGTGTATTTCAAACATTTTATGATATGTACCTAAAGACCTATTGTCTTGACAATAGAGGAGAAAACTTTAAAAATATCTTTGGAAAAATATCTGTGAACAAAATAAAAATCTTGTTTTTGCCACATGTTTAATGTCATCTGTGTGAGTACTATTGAATTGTCAGAATTTTGAGTAGCAAGTAAAAATTCAGTTTATCCACCAGTGACACATGTAAGAAGTTATGAGGAAGCACACATTTATTGTGATTCCACTGAAAGTTCAGTCTTTTTCCCCTCTGAAAATACAAAAGGATATTTCGGGTAGGTTCCTTACTATTGTTTTGTGCTTTTTGAATAAAATCAATTAAAATTGAGAAGATTTTGTTGTTGTCAGAAATATTACTTCTTTTTTTTGTTGTTTGTTTGTTTTTTTATTTTTTTTTTTTTTATTTTTTTTTTTTCAACGTTTATTTATTTTTGGGACAGAGAGAGACAGAGCATGAATGGGGGAGGGGCAGAGAGCGAGGGAGACACAGAATCGGAAACAGGCTCCAGGCTCTGAGCCATCAGCCCAGAGCCTGACGCGGGGCTCGAACTCACGGACCGCGAGATCGTGACCTGGCTGAAGTCGGACGCCCAACCGACTGCGCCACCCAGGCGCCCCCAGAAATATTACTTCTTTAGCAAACAGGACTAAGAATAATGTGTTGAGTAGCTAAGCTTAGGTTGCCCTCACTGGTAATAAAACATCACAAATCTACTTTTTTAGAAAAATTCAGATCATGACAGTTTATTACAGGAAAGAATTAAAATACTGTTATATCACATAAATTTGGGAACTGACCCTCAGAACAAAAAGCCATAAGCATAGTTTAAGATATATGGGTTTCCTACAAGGATAATCCAATTGTTACTGTATTTTTATTACCCATATCTTCTGGTTTACGATTGGTACCATTCTAATTCTCTATCTATTCTATTTATTTTAAAAAATGTCCACAAGTGCAAACGATGTGTTGGAAGATGATGGAGAATTGTGTAATTTGTCTTGTTCTTGGCCTGTGATGTATTTTATATAGAAAACGACAACAAAAAAATGATTTTGTATTGCAGCTGTGCTATCAACAACCAAATGACCTTTATTATCTTAAATACATAATATGCTGTGTCAATCAGAGTAAGGTTTGATTATGAAAAGATAAATCAGCCATACACAGTGCCTGCTCCAATTATGCCTTTTCCTGCCCTTTTCACCATATTCATCTCAATCTGCTTCAATCCTCTCCTTAGAGAACCACTTTCTCCTTTAAACCTTTCTTTCCCTTTTAAACCTTTTTAGGCTCTCTCATAATTTTGGATTTCTATAACTTCTATCGCTTTCTGCTTTATATTGTAGTTACTTTTATGTATTTTTGTTCTCTTTATTTGGAAGCCCTGGAGGGCTATTGTTATTGGGTGAACTGTGTACCCCCGAGTTTACATATATATTGAAGCTGTGACTCTTAGTACCTCAAAATGTGACTGCATATGGAGATAGGGTCTTTAAAGAAGTAAGTTAAAATGAGGTCATTAGGATGAGCCTTTATCTAATCTGACTGGTGTCCTTCTAAAAAGGAGAAACTGTGGGGCAGCTGGATGGCTTAGTCTGGTAAGCGATCAACTCTTGGTTTCAGGTCAGGGCAGGTCATGACCTCACGATTCGTGAGTTCAAGCCCCACATTGGGCTCTGCACTGCTGATGGAAGCTGCTTGGGGTTTTCTCTCTCTCCCTCTCTCTCTGCCCCTTCCCCATTCTCACACACACACACACTCTCTCAAAATAAGTAAATAAACTTAACCGAACAAAAAAAAATAGAGGAAACTAGGACACAAGACACGCAGAGAGAAAAGAACATATGAAAACAGAGGGAGAAAACACTATCTGCAAGCCAAGGAGAGAGGCTTCAGGAGAAAGAAACCCTGTCCATAGCTTGATCTTAGACTTCCAGACTCCAGAACCGTTATTTAAGCCACACTAGGTCAGAGTACTGTGTTATGGCAGCCCTAACAAACTAATGCAGGTATTACTCCTCTTTGTTTCTGGACCACTTAGCACAGTACCTTGTACCTAATAGTATCTTAACAAAAGCCACTCAGTTGATTTTCTACATAGTTTATTCACTGTAAACTAAAGTTTTATTTCAGTGAAGTAGAAGAGCATGAGACAATTCCCTCTTTAATCCTTAACATTGGAGAAACAAATGGTAACTATACTTTGATGATCAGCCTTCCTTTCCAACATTGTCTCTTTAATGTCTTTCAAGGCTGAATTTTTTTTGACAATTGGAGACCTCTGAAATTCTTACAGAATTTCTGACTCATTCAATGGTTTACTTAATTTAATTCTGGTAGGGATCATATTATAATAGTTATACTTCTGTTTCTTAATCATTATAGTAATAAAATAGTAATTATGATATTAAATCAAAGTGGAAATCACTTCATCGTCATACTTTATGTAGATATGCCATTTTAAAATGTAGCTTTTTTAGTATATTTTTATTTTCTTTTGAACACTGGTTAGTTAAATAATTCCTTATGACACCTACTAATTCATCACATTTTTCCCATGGAATTAAAAAAATCAGCATTCATATTTTTGTATTTGTATGATTTCACGGTACATATGGTGATACCAAAAACTTTTTCCTTAGGATCTTAGATTTTCATCATGACATATATGGCTTAAGTGTCTGATTTAACTGAAGGAGAATATGAAAACAATATAGAAAATAAAGGGAAAAATAAAATGTTTTCTTTTTATCTATCACTGTGCCATGTAGTTAGGAAATTTCCTTATATTTCTGCCATTACTGCCTGGTAGAAACAATTTTTATACATGAGCTAAACAAAATCACTTCCAGTGTATTTTTCTTTTCTCTACGTTGAAGTTTGGTTGAATTTCCCAATTACAAAGGCACTTTCCTATCCTGTCAATGATTAGTGAGATGTAAGGAATCACAGCTATGTCATTAATTACTACATTGGTCTCTGTACCTCCAGATACTGATGAAATATTATGTCAACCATAGCTTGTTTTTATTTTTAGCCATTGTCCCTTTAATGTCCCATTAATCCACCAAACTTAAGTCTACATCATGACTTTAAAATTTATATTAATAACAACTTTCCTCATAGTTATTATCTTATTCTTAATAAAGTTTCATTTCTTTTTTATCCTGATGGAAAGTGGTCCTCAAATGCAATCATTAAGGTGGTGAAGTGGATAAAGAACTCTCAAGAGCTTATGGGGATTATTAAAGAATAATTTTGTCCTTCCAAATCATAGTGGTATATGCATATGCTATGCTATTTTGATTAATATGTTAATACACTGAAAACTAGACACATGTTAACTGGAAGTGAATGGGGAATAACATGGCAAATATTTGCTACAGATTGGTGGATTGTCAATGCAGTATGGAATGTGGGCACCATTTACACTTTCTCCTCTGCTTTTGCTGTTCAACACTCAACGAGGGATAGCTCCAGTCCCTCAACCTGCAAAGGAAATTACTGTTTATCATGTGCGCTCTCTCACTTAAAAGTTTTGTGGATTTGGTAAAATTGCTTAATATCCTTTGTTTCCTTATTCTATAAAATGAGAGTAATACTTCCTACCATACGGGATAATCTTTGAGACTAAACAGACGATCGTGAACTGCATGGCAGAATGACTGTGGCTTAGAGTCCTCAACAATATTGGCTGACTCTAAATCAAAGTTACTTAAAAAGGAATGTTTTCGGGTTTCCTTCTTTCTGTTCATAGGAGTTAACACATTTCCTGTTTCTGAACCTTCCAATATCTTAACAATCTCTGTATCTGATGGTATCATTTATTTTCTTCCATCTCCTACTTCATTGATTCTACCTATCTTAAAAGGAGTTTGGGAAGATACTACCCTAGGTGGCCTGTTACCCAATGGCATATTTCTTTGTTGATTTAAACATAAATCATAGAAATAAGCCTGTGACTATTTTTAGTACAAATAGAAGAAGAAGGAACCATACTTTTAAAAGGAGATTTATGGCACTGGAATTTTTAGTGTGTTTCCCACTGTCTCTGGAAGTGTGCAGAATGAATGAATAACCAATGCATAATGTTCTGAATGCTACCTGCTTTGTTGTCTAATTGGCTAATTGAAACTAGTTTTTTCTTCTGTCATTTTTTTAAATGCTGTTTTTATTTAATATATAGACATGCTATTGGGCAATGAATTGTGTCTCCAGCTCTCTGTGGATGAACTTCTGCCATTATTAATAGTGTAGCATTTGTTACCAAAATCCAAGAAAAAAAAATATAGAAGTACTAGGTAGATTTCAATATTCACCAATATTTGGTGAATAGTTTGTGAAGATACAAACTATTGCCTTCCTAACCTTTTTAGTATATGTGCTGGGGAGAGCAGATGGATAAAGATTTAGGAGGATTTTTACAGCTCTTATGGTTTTAGATGGCTATTAATGGCTCTTATTGTCACTGCATTGCCTTATTTGCAAACCATTCATCTCTTTTGGTCTGTCTTTCATTGTGGCTTCACAAAAGAAATGAAACTGACATTATAAAACTATTTTATATAGTACACCACACTGAATTATTATTAATTGAAGGAGAAAGCATGCTTTGGTTAGAACATTAGTTTCCTGTTTTATAATTATGTCGCCGTTGATCTTTTAATTGTTCCAGATGAATATTTTGCCTTCTCGCTTTATTTCTGTCTCCTTATTCTTTGTAAATTTGATCTAGCAATTAGTAATATTCTCAGTATATTCCCCTAAGCATTATCAGTGCTTTTCAGTATAATTTGGTATGCTCACAGTAGTTTTCAATTCCTTTTTTCATAAAACCCCATTTTCATAAAACCCCATTTTCGTATCAAAGAACAACTTATAATAGTAGATAGATCATCCAGACAGTAGATCAATAAGTAAACATCAGCCTTCAATGACATGTTAGAATAGACTTACTAGATATTTACAGAACATTCCATCCACAAGCAACCGAATAAGCATTCTTCTCAAGTGGACATGGAACATTTTTCAAGGTAGATAATATGTTAGTCCAAAAGCAAATATTAATAAGTGTAAGAGGGTTAAAATCATATCAAGCATCTTTTCTGACCACCATAGTATAAAACTAGAAATTAATGACACAATGACAACAGGAATTTACAAATATATGGAGATTAAATAACATACTACTAAACAAGAAATTGGTCAAAGAAGAAATAACAGAGAAATCCAAAAAATGTTGAGGCAAATGAAATGGAAATATAATGCAACAAAATTTATTTGATGCAGCAAAATGATTGTAAGAAGGAAGTTCCTAGTGATAAATGGATAAATGCCTACCTTAAGAATCATGAAAAGTCTCTAATAAACAACCCAATAATATACCTCAAGGAACAGGAAAAAGAACAACAGATGAAACCCAGAGTTAGTAGAAGGAAACTACTACTAGTAGTAGTAGGAAATAAAAGATTAGAACATAAATACATGGAATGAGACCAAAAAGGAAAAATCAATGAAACTAAGAGCTGGTTCTTTGAAAAGATAAAATTAACAAACCTTTAGCTAGACTCACAGAGAGAGAGAGAGAGAGAGAGGGAGAGAGAGAAGACTCAAATAAATAAAATTAGAAATAAAAAAGGAGATGTTACAGTTGGTACAACAGAATACAAAGGATCATAAGAGACCACTATGAACAATTATACACCAACAAATGGGAAAACCTAGAAATTCAGAAATAGATAAATTCCTACAAACATAAAACATCCCAAGACTAAATAATGATTGCACAGAAAATCTAAACAGACCAATTACTAGAAAGGAGATTGAATCAGCAATCAAAAATTTCCCAAGAAACAAAATTCCAGAACAGATGGTTTCACTAGTGAATTCTACCAAATACTCAAACAACAACTAATACTAAGTCTTCTCAAATTCTTTAAAAAAACAGAAGAGAGGGAACTCTTCGAACACATTTTATTTTATTTTTTTAATTGTTTTTAACATTTATTTATTTTTGAGACAGAGAGAGAGAGAGCATGAACAGGGGAGGGTCAGAGAAAGAGGGAGACACAGAATCCGAAACAGGCTCCAGGCTCTGAGCTGTCAGCCCAGAGCCCCACGCGCAGGTCGAACCCACGGACCGTGAGATCATGACCTGAGCGAAGTCAGACGCTTAACCGACTGAGCCACCCAGGCGCCCCTCAAATGCATTTTAAAGGCCAGCGTTACACCAATACCAAATCCAGACAAGATGTCATAAAAAAGAAAATCACAGGCCAATACTCCTGGTGAACGTAGATGCAAAAATCACCAACAAAATATTGTCAAACAAAATTTAATAATACATTAAAAGGACCACACACTATGATCAAATGGGATTTTTCCCAGGGATGTAAGTATTGTTCATTTTCTGAAGAATGAAAGATTAAAATCATATGATTATGTATGTAGATGCAGAAAAAATATTTGACAAGATTCAGCATGTTTCTTTTTTTTTAAATTTTTTATGTTTATTTTTGAGAGAGAGAGAGAATGTGAGTGGGGAAAGGGCAGACACACACACACACACACACACACACAGAATCTGAAGCATGCTCCAGACTCTGAGCTGTCAGCACAGAGTCTGATGCAGGGCTCCAACTCATGGATTGTGAGATCATGAGCTGAGCTGAAGTCGAACACTTAACAACTGACTGAGCCACCCAGATGTCTCTCAGCATCCATTTCTGATAAAAACTCACCAAAGTGAAGGAATGTAAATCAACATATTAAAGGCTATGTTTGATAAACTCACAGCTAAAATCATGTTCAGTGGTGAGAAACTGAAAGCTTTTCCTCTAAGATCAGGAACAAGACAAGAATGTCCATTCTTGCCATTTTTGTTCAACATGATATTGGCATTCGTAGCCAGAGCAATTGCAAGCAAAATAAATAAAAGTCATCCACATTGGAAAGGATTAAAATCTGACATTAAAACTGTCACTACTTGTAGATAGCACAGTATTATACACAGAAAACCCTAAAGATTACATCTAAAAACTGTTGGAACTAATAAATTCAGTAAAGTTGCAGGATACAAAATCAATACACAAAAATCTGTTGTGTTTCTATATACTAGTAATGAACTATCAGAAAGAGACATTACGAAAACAATCCATTTTAAAATTGCATCAAAAATAATAAAGTACCTAGGAATAAATTTAATCAAGGAGTTGAATGGCCTGTCTATTAAAAACTAGAAGACATTAATGAAAAAAAAATGAAGAGGACAGAAATAAGTGGAAAGATACTATGTGCTCATGAATTGGAAGAATCAATATTGTTAAAATGGCATACAACCTAAAGCAATCTACAGATTCAGTGCAATCCCCATTGAAATTTTAATGGTATTTTCATAGAAATAGAATAAACATTCCTAAAATTTGTATGAAACCACAAAAGACCCCAAATAAGCAAAATGGTCTTGAGAAAGAAGAACAAAGCTGGAGGCATCTGGCTTTCTGATTTCAAACTGTATTACAAAGCTATAGTAAATAAAACAGTATGGAATAGACATAAAAACAGACACATAGATCAGTGGAACACAATAGAGGGCCCCCCATAAACTCACACATATATGGTGAATTAATTTATGACAAAGGAATCTAGAATATGCAATGGGGAAAGGGCAGTCTCTTCAATAAATTGGGAATTCTTCAATAAGTTGGGAAGATTGGATAGTCACATGTAAAATTGGACCACTATCTAAAAATCAACTTAAAATGAATTAAAGACTTGAAGGTAATACTTGAAACCATAAAATTTTAGAAGAAAACATAGGTGGTAAGCTCTATGACATAGATCTTGGTGATGATGTTTTGCATGTGACACACCAAAGGCAAAAGCATCAAAAACAAAAACAAACAAATGGGACTACATCAAACCGAGAAGCTTCTACACAGCAAATGAGACCATCAACAAAATTAAAAGTTAGGATGGGAGAAAATAATCATAAATCATGTATCTAATGAGGGGATAATATCCAAAATATATAAAAAAGACTCCAACTCAGTAGCAAAAGGACAATTAAATTTTAAAAATGGGAAGATTTGAATACATATTTTTCCAAAGATGGGTGATAGTTATAGGAAAAGATGTTCAACATCGTTAGTCATCAGGGAAATGAAAATCAAAACCACAATATCAAGCCACACCCATTAGAATGATTATTATCAAAAAGACAAAAAGTAACAAATTTTTACGAGGATGTGGAGAAAAGGGAACCTTTGAGCCCTGCTGGTGGGACTGTAAATTGGTACAACTACTATGGAAAGCAGTATGTAGGTTCCTCAACAAATTAAAATGTAACTGTCATATGATCCAGCAATTCCACTTCTGAATATTTATCCAAAGAAATTTAAAACACTAATTTGAAAAGATATATAACCCCCCACCTTCACTGCAGCACCATTGACAATGGCCAAGATAAGGAAACAACCTAAGTGCCTAACAATGGATGAATAGATAAAGAAATTGTGATAAATATGAATATAAAATTAAATATATATATATGCATGTATATATATGTATATTTATATATATATACATATATACACATGTGTATATATATATATATATATATATATATATATAATTTAGCTATAAAAAGAATTAAATCTTGCCATTTGCAACATCATGGATGACCTTGAGGGAATTATGCTAAGTGAAATAAGATAGAGAAAGAAATACCATACATCCCGTCTTCTATATGGAATCTTCAAAAAAAACTTAAACAAACAACAACAAAAACAACAAAAAACAAAGTCATAGATACAGAAAAGAGTGGTGGGTGCAAGAGGCAGACAGTTTAACAGTGAGATTTTTTTTTAATAAAAGAAAAAAGGGAATGCATGTACACTTGAGGATAAAATGGAAAATGAGTTTGATTTGAATTAAGATCATTGCACCATATTGAGGAGGAATCAAACGATGCAAGTTAGAAATGTATTGCTTTTCAAAAAAATGTTCCTCACAGATGTTACGGCTGAATGTGCAGTCTACTCGTACTTTTCTCTGAACGACCAGACAATAGATGAGGAACAGAGAGAACAGAGCAGAAAATAACTGGGTATGAAAAAGAGAAATCACAGTGGGAGACCTATTATCAGGGTCAATTATTATTCAACTCAATTACTTGATTTACTATCAAGTAATAGCCTTTACAAATTATTTTTTGTGTGTTCCCTATATTCTCTTTGGGGTTTCATACTGGTCACGGTTCTGATGCAGAGAACAAATTCCACTCTAGACAATTTGAATAAAGGATTTATCACACAGCATGTCAGATGGCTTACAGAAGTTTTAAGATGGTTGAATAAAAATCTGTAGGATGAGATCCCAGGATCTATTCTTAAGTCTACACTGCAGAACCAGACTGCCAAAGGAGCTGCTTCTCCTGCAATGTTTGAGAACCTGCTTGTCAAATCAGGGGACATCCCTTAGTACATATATAAATATAGGACTGCCTCAGTCTGAGATGCTAAATTAGCCACAGTTACTCATTCTGGAGCAGCATCACTATGTTCCAATCAGGAAACCTCATGTGCAAAATCAAGAACCTGCTACTACAGCTTAAAGGTCCTGTGTCGTTCCATCCTTTCTACTATCATGAAGGCTTTTCTTCTAAAGCAGGAAATTTTAGAGACAGTTTGGCTCCAGAATCATGCAGATACCCTTTACTATAATCCATGCTGATTAAATTACCCAATATCCTATTTATCTCAGTTCACATTTCAAGGCTCATATGATTATATCTGATATGGAGCCTGAATGAGACTTGGATCACCAGATGAAAATGAATTATAAAAATTTTGTTTTAGCTTTCTGATCTCCACAGGTGAGGGAAGTCACACTAGAAGAAAATTAGAATAAATATTCTGACCCAACTTCCATAACTGCGTACACTTCACTCTTACTTTTCCACATTCATATTTGAAAATTTCAGGCTTTTTTATTATACAGAGAATTAATTATATGTTTGGTCTATGTCTGAGCATAGTCCCAACATTTAGAACATTCCTACTGTAAATAAATGCTTAGTAAATACATATTCAGTTAAGAAGAAGAAGGAGGAGGATGGGGAGGGAGAGAGGAGAAGGGGGAGGAGACAGGAAGGGAGGGGAAGAGGAGGGAGAAGAGGAAGACCAACAACAAACAACTATGGACCAACAACAGGAAAGGGATAGGCACAACTGCTTAGGCTGGACGGTGAGAAATCAAATGACAGTGAACACAATTGCAAAGTCATTCAGCTCCTATTTTGCTTTTGTCTTCTCAGTGAGAATTATCTTTAACCTAGATGATGTACAGCAAACATGGTTAAGGGGATTGAAGCCCAGTGGGTACTATAATAAAAGTACCTGGTTGCTTTAAGCTGCATCAAGCCTCTAGGCTAGACAAATCACATCCCAGAATTCTGAGGGAACTGTTAGATGTTGATGTAGAACTACTTTCAGTAATTTTACAGAACCACAGGGAATAACAGTAGTGCTAGAGAATTGAGGAAGGGAAAATGCTCTTCTAGTCTTCACAAACAAGGGAAACATAAATGGTTACTATCACCTATGGTTGAATTTCAACAAACTTCCAAAATAGATGTTTAAACAATTTATATTATACACAACAAAGAAGGTAATGCATTCACTAAGAACCCAGCTTCCTACATTAAGGAGACATTCTGTTAGGGTTGCTAGATCAAGAGATATGTGGAGTTATGCAGAAATGGATGGTATACAGGGAGTTTCAAGATGTTTAGAATTGTCATGATTTCCTTGTTGGAAACATTGAGAAAGGTAGAAAATGGCATTATGAGGGTTGGAGTTTTATAGTCAGTCCTAATTAAATTAATTTCTATTTGGAGAGAGGAAGCTGATATAGGTGAACTAACTGGTGAAGCACTGTAAGCTAAATATGTTATAGTGAGGACAATATGATCAACGAGAGGATAAGAGTGGTTCCTGGTGGACTAACTCAGGAAAATTTAAAAAAAAGAAGAAGAAAAAAAAGTAGAATCTGTAGTAGGCCTTAATGGCAGGATGCCATTCAAAAGACTAAAATAGGGAAGAAGAAAAAGGACGTTCAAAATAAAGAGGATGACGTTATGGCCATTATGACAGTTATCACACATGGCCTTACAATCATCTGTGTTCATCTCTTATTTAGAGGGTGGCAAAATTAGGAATTCCTTTTGTTTGGAATCAGACAATACTTTGGTTCTTTTAGTTGCAATGTTTCATATACTTTTATTTTCTATGGTTTCTATACCATGCCTGATTCAGCTATTATCCATACTGTATTTAGTCCTTTGCCTGAAAGTTGGAATTTTCAACTGTCTGGTTGTCCCAGAACTGCCCCTGTGGTTGCAAGGGATGGAAGACAGAGGGTTATCTGTATGCCTCTGTAGTTCCTGCAGGTTACCATTCTAAAAAAGGGGAGGATCCCCGGGGTGGCTCAGTTGATTGAGCATCCCACTCCAGGGTTGTGGGATTGAGCCCTGCGTGGGGCTCTGTGCTGAGCATGGAGCCTTCTTGGGTTTCTCTCTTTCTTCCTCTTTCAAAAAAAAACTAAAAAGGAGAACTTTTTCTAACCCTTTTAATATACTCTGCTTGTAACAAAATTAAGATGCCATTTGAAATCCTATTGTAATTCTTTTGTCTCTGTGGAGACACAAAGAGACAAGTTTTGCCCTAAAATCCATTTAAGGATCAAAAGAGCAAGCAAAAAAGATTCCTAAATTAAAAAGATGTTAAGTAGGAGATCAAAGATGGCACTTATTTCCAATGGGGAAATATGTAGTTTTCTTTCAGAGGAGATTAATTAAAAAAATAAATGGTCATTATACTTAATTCCATGTGTTCTCCTGAGAATAAGTAGTATGTTAAAGAGAAGTTAACAGGCTTTTCCAATCCCATTTGGAGAATTTTTTTTTTTTAATTTACATCAACTTTTACAGCCCAGACTATACAGCTCTGGAGAACAAGAAATTCAACCTTTTACTTTTTATACTTCCCATGAAACCCATAACCCATCTTTGTATGCAATAGGTGCTTACCAAATATATGTGGGATGAAACATGAAGCTGTTACAGGGCAAGACTATGATGTGCAATTTAGCATTCTGATGAAAATAGGAATGAAAGAGTTATCTTTGGAAATAGTGGTGTATAATTTTTGTGTGTGTTGGGGAGGGATTGGGAGCAACAGAACTAACTATAAAAAATAGTTAGAAGTGGAGTGGCTATGGTTGAAATTTCTAGGTGTCCAAGGTCCCATCCCTTTCCTGTTACTTATAGCCCTTTGCTTGAGGCCTTAAGATTTGGAGAAATTTCAAAATGTATCTTCATCATAAGTTTTGGGGAGTTGTATCAAGCAGGACAAACTAGGTTATGCATAGGTAGCAAACAATGAAATATGTCTGTAGCTTAAAATGAAAAGGTTTATTTTTCACTACACTGTGTTCACTGTTTGTTGAAAATCATCAAAGGGTGTCTGCTTGTGTTAGTCACCCAGAGACCCACACTAATGAAGACTCTATCTTCATACAAGCTTCCTCATGCAAAAAAGCAAGGAAAAGAGAATGTGGGAACTTCATATGTGCTGTTGCTAGAAAATGCTATTTTGCTAGCATTTCATTTCCTATGGTCATACTGCATGAGTTCAAGTAGGCTGAGAAATTTAATCTATGCAAGGGAACTGACATTTGAGAATTGCCCTAATGCTACCACAGATATAGTCCAAAAATCCCATTTTCTCAATAATAAATCACTTATCTATAGTTCATGAATTTACATAATATTTTTGGGTTTACATTTTTACCTATATAAGATCATAGAAGAATAAGCTTGTATATTGATTACCTGTTGAAAAACTTCAGGCTAACAGTATTCAAGCATTCTGCATTGAGCGAACAAGTTCTTGTTTCCTCTTCACCATATCTACTCTTAAAGATTGCTGTCATATTCTTCCTAAACTTCCCTCTTACAAATTTGAAATAGGTATTAAACAAATCTGATATAGATTCTGTGTGCAAAATGACATGCGTAAGCACTATATAACTCATATTCTAGTAGAAGAAATAGCAGACATTAATAAAATATCATCAAAAATATATAATTAAGAAGTTTAATGGTAAAAACTTCAGAGGTTATAAGTATGTCTAAAGTTAGGAAGAGACCCCACAGAGTGAGGCACAAGAAATACACCAGACTTAGAATATGTGTATTTATTCATATAAACATGATAAACAACAAGATTATCCATTTTATAATTCCCACTTCTTATAAACCATCAAAATAAATGAGTTTTACTCAATACTGACAACTGAATGTTCTCACTAAGGTTGTTTACTCAAGAAATGAAAACCGGTATTTTTTATTCCCACAGAATGCTGTGTGTATTCATCAGTAAATAGAAGGCCTTTTGGCTGAGTTTTCCTTTCCTAGTTAGGCCTGTAGGTGATATGAGAGCCTGTGTCTGACTTTCATAATCTCTTACCTCAGCATCCTGTAATTGCTAGTCATTAACAAAGAGTACAGTGGTTCAGAGGCTCTGTCTTCTTCCTAAAGTATCCAATTATATGTGTTAATGAACTGTAGTACAACAGTTCTCTATAACTGCCACAGGATAAGTGTACACAAAGCATTATGAGAGAGAAAAACAGGGGGATGGCTTCACGTAAGAAGTGTCCTTTTAGTTGTATGTATCTCTGTAAAGTTGGGGAGTAGCAAGAGGAAGAATACCATGAGTGATTACTTTTAAGTCTTTATATCTTTATTTTCTCTTCTCTTTATGATTTTTTTATAAATTCCTCTAGTTGGAAAGTTCTGGAACTTGTCTTCTTCCAGTACATCTACTTGCATGAGTCACAACCCAGAATCATACAGAATATTTGAGTATTTAGTTGTCCTTTAATCAATTTTGAATATATTTTCATCCACTGAATATTTTTTTTTTTCAACGTTTTTTATTTATTTTTGGGACAGAGAGAGACAGAGCATGAACGGGGGAGGGGCAGAGAGAGAGGGAGACACAGAATCGGAAACAGGCTCCAGGCTCCGAGCCATCGGCCCAGAGCCTGACGCGGGGC
This sequence comes from Neofelis nebulosa, assembly GCF_028018385.1. NCBI lineage: Eukaryota > Metazoa > Chordata > Mammalia > Carnivora > Felidae > Neofelis > Neofelis nebulosa. The sequence goes on along the minus strand of NC_080794.1, from coordinate 32,315,918 downwards.
TCGAACTCACGGACCGCGAGATCGTGACCTGGCTGAAGTCGGACGCTTAACCGACTGCGCCACCCAGGCGCCCCTCATCCACTGAATATTTTAGAAAAGTAACCAAAACCCTGTGGTAAACCATTTATGGGCAAGAGAGGAGTAGAAAATTATCTTTGCTGTTTTCCACTGAATTTTTTATAAAGATAGTTTAATAGCTTCTGAGCAAAACTTTGATAATATGATTTTTTTTTTCATACTCTTGGCTAGACACCAGTCAATTCTGATAAGTTTGTATTGTCAATGCGATCTAGAACATCCTATGATGTAGCCCTCTTTGATGCAATACTTATGTCCCATCTGCTTTAAAAATAAAATTAATGTTCTTGTATAAACCAAGATGAATGAAATATGCCTCCTCTTGTCTTAAGACATTTGCTTCATAATTAGTCCATTAGTCTCTAGCCACTCTCCTTCCCCTGTGCCATGATATTTAAGTCTGAGTGATTTATGCTACACTATATGGACAATCTTTTTTTTTTAATCAAGAGTTTCACACTGGTGGGGCACCTGGGTGGCTCACTTGATTAAGCATTCAACTCCTGATTTCAGCTCAGGTTGCGATCTCATGGTTTGTGAGTTTGAGCCCTGCATCAGGCTCCATGCTGACAGCACAGAGCCTGTTGGGATTCTCTCTCTCTCCTCTCTCTGCCACTCCTTTGCTCTTGCTTTCTCTCTCTCTCTCTCTATCTCAAAATAAATAAATACAACATAAAAAATGAAAAAAAATCACACTGGCATTCTAATCAGGAAATTTTTACTTCACAGAAATTACTAAAAGCCTTTATGTTATCATCTGATCAATATCAGAAGCTTTAACAATCAGCAAAATGAATGTTAGAAATGAGTTTTCATTGGTGAAATTAGTGGCCTGTTAATTAGTATTATGGATTTGAGCTATAGGCTCTCATTAGTAAAATAAGTGGCACTCAAAATATGCGGATAAGCTAGAATATGTGAAGATAGAGCTTGCTCATGCATGATACCTTTAGCCTGCATGCTTATGGGTATCTACCCAGGCTTGATCCCTATGATCATGTGTCCAAGCATATTGGGAGATTTCCTGGGTTTTTGATGCTTACTACATTTGTAGTAGTATATAAATATTCCTTTGGAATATTATTATGGTTATTTCAAGTGATTCATCATGCAAGATGTGGTCTAATTACTTCAAAAACAGTTGTGTCTTCATCAACTTACAGAAGAGTTTTGTGAATGATTTTGTTCTACTGGCTAATAAATATTTATTTAATAAATATCTGGAAGAGTGGAAGAATTTGGAAAGAGACATTAAGATATTATTATGTGTTAGGCCTGTGGGAGGAGTCACTTAAATTGCACAGACCTTGTGAGTATTGGCCAGGTTGTGATCACCCAAAAACTACCATAACCAAAATTGCTTACAGACCCCAGTGACTACACTGGCTGATGTTGGTTTATGCTACTTACCTTACTAACTCCCACTGTTTATTTTTATTTATTTATTTTTTTTAATGTTTATTTATTTTTGAGAGACAGAGCACAAGTGGGGGAGGGGCAGAGAGAGAGGGAGATACAGAATCTAAAGCAGAATCCAGGCTCTGAGCTGTCAGCACAGAGCCCAGCTTGGACCTCAAACTCACAAATTGTTAGATCATGACTTGAGCTGAAGTCAAACACTTAATGGGCTGAGCCACCAAGCACCCCATGATGACTTCTTTTTCTTAGTTTCCAATGGTGCCAAGTGTAAGGGAATAACTGATGTACTTGTAGTGACTGCAGAAAAAACTTAGTTCTTGTCAGAACTAATTTTCCTCACTTTCTCATTGTTAAGTGGAGTGAAATGAAGAAGAGTTGTATTGCTGGATAACGAAGAACTTAAGAGTAGCCTGTAATATTGTAGTGGGATTTTCAAATAGACCCTATCTTACATGTTTTTGTTTACTTTTTTGTTGTTGTTGTCATTGTTGTTGTTCCAATTCTTGGAATTGAAAACCCATGTTCATTAAACCCATCAGGTTTTCTTTTAAAGATTATAAGGGTGAATGGAGGGTGAAAAATAATAATTGATGCTTGGAATGATTTTAAGGGCATATTCCTGATCTACAACAAGTATGAAAAGATTCCGTGAACCTCAGAGTTTCTCCAGTATTTAGACCAATGTCTCTAGTATCCTATAGTTTACTCTCTATTTACCTCCCCAAACTGAATAGACAACAAATAAATCATCTATTTTTGAGTTTTTAATTTATTACTAAAAAGTTAACCCTAACTAACTGGAAGATAGCTGGAAGAGGAAATTTTTTTTCTTTTACCATGAATTTATGCACTGAGGAACTATGATTCATGGCCAAAGATCATGTATACATGATAGATATATATAATAAAAGTTAATAGTGGAGTTTTCTTGGGTGCTTCCTCTGTGTTGGGTGTTAGTGCTAACTATGTTATCTGTATCATGATATTTAATATCCCAGAAGCCCAAAGAAGCTTTCTCATTTTCTATATCTTGAGTTGGAGAAATATAGTTTCAGAAATAATAATTAATTTGCTCAGAGATATACAATAATAAATGAAAGAGAAGACTTTGCACTCAAGCTATGTAAATTCAGAATCTGCCCTCTTAACTATCTTAACTCTCTTGAAAAAAAAAGGCTAAACACCAAGTGTTCCTCTGGTCACTGCAGTGTTACTACTAATGGTGCTGTCTTACATTTGCTCAGGATATGGTCCTTCTTGTGCTCTAATCTCTCTTGTGCTCTACTCGGATGATGACTTCTTGAAAGTACTGATCCATGGGGCTCTTTGCTTTTGCTGGATCCACAGTGGTCTGTGGGTGAAGCAATCCCATTCTGCTCTTAGCTGAATCACGCCCTCCTCCTTAATTGCCACATAGCACAAAAGGGACCGGCACACAAGTTTTTGTGGTCAGATGTCATCAATGATCCCAAATGGGTGTTTTTATACCAAGCCCAACCAAGTGCCTTTTGATCTCTTCTGCACTCAACTGAAAATAAGAGATGAAGCCTGCACATAGTTGCTGAAGTTTTTAAGATCTCTGTGTCCATTTTCCTGGGAGCAAATGCTCAGAAAGAACAGTACATTACCTTTACAACAAAAACAACAGTATACAGGTAAATTAATTGTTACACATACTTAGCAAAACAGGACTATTTTCCTAAGATAACTATTCCTATAATAACCTGTGTTAAGGCATCAGCTTACAGCTCTTCTACATAAAAGCAATGTGACTATATCATAAAGTGAAGTCTGCTTTCTTCATCTATACAATGCCTAGAAAAATAGTGGAGGGGCAATGTCATGGTTAAATGAGGCACTTTTTATCAAGCTTCTTTAAAAAGTTCTACCCTTAGTAAACACTTAAGAAATGTTAGCTACTAATGGTAGTATTAGACATAATCAAATTTTTATATAAAAAGCAGTTAAATTTTCAGCCATAACTATATGTTTCACTCATTTTAGATTTGGAAACACCAATCTTGGAAGAGCAATGAGTGCTTGTTTTCCATTTATACAATATATGAGGTTAACTGTGTTTGTTTTCCAGCACAAAAGTAAACTTAGAAGTAAACTAAAGCTCTCAGTCTTAGACAATAAAAATTGCTGGTAGCTTTCCATTTTGAAGGTCCTTCAAACTATTAACACACATTTCCCTTCCCCCCACCCTACATACAATCACACACACACACACACACATTTATGCCTAATCTTGGGTGGGTGCTAACATTTCTTTCCATTGTTATTTCCTCACTTTTTTTTTTTTTTTGCTAACATGAACACGTTAGTGTAGTGTTAAGAAGATTAAATGAAAATGCATACATAGACCAACAGGTATAGCCTCTGGCATATAGTGATTATTCAACAAAAATTACTTATTATTTTTAGCCATTGATACCTGAATGCAAGCAACAAGGGAATAAAATTTTTGCTTTGTCTGTTTCTACATCCCTATTACCTAAACACTGTATGACTTATAGTGGATACTCAGTAAATATTTGTAGAATGAATGGATGAATAATGAATTAATTTATTCTTAGTTTTGTCAATAATCTGAGTTTTGATAATCAAATTGACAGGAAATTTTTGCATTTGTTTTAATACTAAAGCTATATTTTATCACATCTAAATGCTTGATCATTGCTACACATTTTTAAGACATTGAGCCAGAATTTGTAGTTACAGACTTATATATACATGCACCTACATATATACAGATATATACTATTTATATACATATTTATATACACTATGAACTTTGTCAATTGCATTTTAGTTCTTTATGTCTTATCTTCTAATTTTAATACTCTTTCTTCTTTACTCATTGTGCATTCTTTGAGAGCAATTTTTATCCTTGACTTTGTTAGAAGTCAGGTTTTTTCCATGAATTAGTATCAGATTAACGGATTATGGTATCCTTCCGACATAATTCTTAACTACATTTAAAAATATTTATTTTTTTCTACCAACATATGAGAATTGCACAGTGTCATTGGTGTGATTGTGAAATCTCTGAGCACAGAAGGCAAATTTATATTTCACATTCACATAGCTCCAGTGCTGATTTATCAGCAAGTGTTGAATGCAAGAATGAATGAAAAATGAAAAGTACTTGAAGATATACACAGACACAAAACATACTCATTCGACTGGAGGAGCTAGCAACATGAAAGCTGGCGAGTAAAGACTCCCATTTATTCTCCATAATTCCCAAGACAAGTACAAACCATACAATTTAAATAAGTAAGTCATAGTTAGAAACATGCTGTTTTGTCTTACCAGTTCTACAATTCTGCTTTGAAAATGACCACGACTGTGAGACAGAGAGTTATAAGAGTTATTGAAATAGAGAGGAAATTGAATTTCTCTAGTTTATTCACCCAAACAAGGAGTAAATAGCTTTGGAAATGAAAACTGTCTCCAAAGAGAAATCTAGTTTCCCTTTGAGATTGTTTAAAAAAAAAAAACAGTCTCCAGTTTTAAAAAGAAAATTCAGCTCCAGTTTTAGGCTGTCATTTCCAAATTGCTATTAGATTTCAATTCATTGGCCTCACTTAGTCATTTTTGTAATCTCAGCCGAGTTGAAAGTTTTGTGTGTTTTGATATTTTTAAAAATTCTTCTGCTAAAGTTTTTCTGTTGATAATCTCTAGATGAGAATGTGCAGAAAGGTTATATTGGCGTAAGGAAAACCAGATAACATATGCAACTGAAATATATACACACACACACACACATATATATATATATATACACACACACACACACATATATATATATACACGTGTATATACATGCATATATACACGTGTATATATGCATGTATATATACATATACATATGTATATACATATATGTATATACATATGTATATGTACATGTACATGTGTTTATATATATATACACACGCATATGTATATACATATATATTTATTTATTTATTTTGAGAGAGCCGTGTGAGCAGAGGGGCACAGAGGAAGGAAGAGAGGGAATCCCAGCAGGGCTCTATCTCCTCAAGAATCATGAGATTATGACCTGATCCAAAATCAAGAGTCGGTGACTAGTAAGCCATCCAGGCTCCCCTCAGCTGAAATTTTTAAAAAAGAAACAATAGGCAAAAACTATGCAGAATTAAAGTACATCTAAATAGGAGCACCTGGGTGGCTCAGTTGGTTAAGTGTCTGATTTAGGCTCAGGTTATCATCTCACAGCTCATGAGTTTGAGCCCTGTGTGGGGCTCTGTGCTGACAGCTCAGAGCCTGGAGCCTGCTTCATATTCTGTGTCTCTGTCTCTCTTTGCCCCTCACTGGCTCATGCTCTGTCTCTGTCTCTCTCTCTCAAAAATAAATAAACATTTTAAAAAAGTACATCTAAAAACACCATCTTTTTTTTTTTTCTTTTTTTTTGGGGGGGGGGGTGCAAATGAGCCAGGGGCAGAGAGAGAGAGAGAGAGAGAGAGAGAGGGAGAGAGAAAGAGAGAGGAGCCCAGGAGAAGGAGAGGGAGAGGCAGAGGGAGAGGGAGAGGGAAAGAGACAGAGAGACAGAGAGAGAGAGAGAAAGAGAGAGAGAGAGAGGGAGATGGAGAAGCAGGGGGTAGGGCTCATCTGGGGCAGGGCTTACCTGAAGCAGGACTTGAGCTCACCTGATGAGGGTCTTGAACTCAGCAGCCATGGGATCATGACCTGAGCCAAAGTCAGATGCTTAATGACTGAGCCACCCAGGCTCCCTAAATAACATCATCTTAATAAACATGTTTTTTTCTTGACTCCATACCCTCCTCTTAGCACAATACCTACAATATGCTATGGCCTCAATATAGGTATTGAATTTTATTTAATTACAAAGTATCATAATTTACAGTTTGGTATGCTTCTGAAAGAAACTATAATTGTTTGTAACTAAAAAATGCTTGTAGAGAGATTAAACAAAACCAAATTAAATGGACTAATATAACATGTTAATTTATTGGAATATTTAATATTGTAAAGATGGAAAATTTCCTAGAATTTATGTGCTGATTTAAAGTATTGCTAATTAGTATTCTAATATAGTTTTTCCCTGATTATGGAAAATGATGAACATATTCTGAAATTTCATATGAAAGCACAGGGTCAATAATAGTAAAGAAAACTCATGAATTAGAACAAGAAATTGAACAAACTTCCTGTACTAGAAATCATGAGCTTTAGTATTTAGTATTTAGCAGTATAGTACTGGAACAAGAATTGATATACATACAGAATTAGATATGGACATAATTAATGAAATAGAAAAAAGAATTCAAATGCAGACACAAGTATATAGAGACATTTAATAGATAACAGGTGGTTTAAAACAGATGTTATCAAAGAATAGAATTTATAATCAGTAATTCTGGAAATATAAAAAATATAATTGGATACATATTTTAAAAATTGTATAAAAACCAATTCCACATGATTAAAAATCTAAATAAGGAAATGAATGAATGAATGTATAAATAAATAGATAGATAAATAAATAAGTAAATAAATAATGGAATAAAATAGGTGAATATCTTTATGGTTTTGGAGTTAGACAAAATTTCAATTAAACCTGTACAGTAAAACCTTGGATTACAAGTAACTTGTTCTGTGAGTGTTCTGTAAAACAAGCAAACATTTCTGATAAATTTTTACTTGATAAATGAGTGATGGCTTGCAATACGAATAGTATCTGATACCAAATGTCACATGATCACAACTGAGCCAACTGAAATTTGCTTTGATATACGAGTGCTTTGGATTACAAGCATGTTTCTGGAATGAATTATCCTCTCAAACCAAGATTTTACTGTATAGGAATTATTACCTATAAAGCGGAGAAAAGATTAATTCAGCTACATTAAAATGGCAAAATTCTCTTTATCAAGAGACACAGGAGAGTGAAATGACAGTTCACATAGTGGAAGTTGTTAATGCATACAATCAACAAAGAACTGACTATCCAGTATATGTAAAGAATGCCTACAGATTAATATTGTTCCCCCCCAAAAGAAAAATACAGAAGGAAAAAAAATTATTTGAAAGGAAGAAATCCAAGTCAGATAAGCTTTTGAAAATCATCTTATCATCAAAGAACTACAAATGAACACCATAATAACATACCAGTACACGCTCACCAGATTGTACAAAAGAATTCAAACATTACCTCTTTTTGTTAAGGATGTACAGTAACTAGAATTATCACACACTGTTATGGTAAAATTGTTTGGCAAATCTAAGTTAAATATTCATATACCTTACAAATCAGCAATTCCAAAGCATGGTAATTAAAAGAAATCTTATACATAAATAGTAGAGTATGCAAGACTGTCGGCAGCAGCAATTTTCATAATGTTTGAACAATCACGATGACTCAAATATCTATCAATAATAGAATGGGTAAATAACTTGTATACTTACACAGTGAAGTATAATCAGGTGACAAAAAGAAGTGAATTACAGATGTCAAAAATACCATGGGTGACTCTCACAAAAATAATATTTGGACAAAGAAGCACAACACAAAGAACATATATAATATATTTCCATTTATTTCATCCATTTCCATTCCATAAAATTCAAACACAAGCAAAGATGGTATTATTAAGAGTTGCCTATGTAGTATGTGAAACTTAAAGGAAGAAAAAAGTAAATAGATATCAGAGAATAGTTATCACAAAAGTCAGCATAATAGCTATCTTTGGAGAAAAGAAGGGAGATGTGATTAGAGAGGGGTACACAAAGGAATCTTGGGATCTTTGCAATATTCTATTATTTAACCTGGGTTGGGTTTGAGTATTTGTTTTGTAAGTGGTGTTTTATATATCATGCTTTTCTGAATTTATGATCTATTTCACAATAAAGATTTTCTAAAGTTATAGTTGGCTTCTTAGGCATAAAGCTCCACATTTTTTATTATTCTTGTGTTTGAAATGAAACAAAAATTTAAATTATATTAATTTTTGGAAGATTAAATCAATAAATTAGTACTTCCCAGTCCTAAGCCAAGTTATCTGTAAATTAAATTGGAAGATTCACTGAAAGTTGGTGCAAATGTAACTTAAAATACTTCTTGATTTTTTTCTCTCATTTATTTTCAGATATCATTTATAGATTTATGAACTTCTTTAGGTATTACTGATATATAGGATTTTCATGCATGCTTTTAAATTTGATCCCAAAGCAAGGCTTTCACATATGTAAACCAAGTAAAAACATTGCATCTACTTTATAGGTGAGAAAACCAACCCTGATTTTCCATGGCTATCATATAATTGTATTGAAGTTATCTATTGATAACAAGATTTTATGTAAAAGCAATATATATGAGCTAAATATTTAATCTTTGTTGTATTTATTATACTTCTATATTCATAGAAAACAGTAGAAACAAATGTCCATTGCTTGAAAAACTGAATGTGTATAGATCCTAGCGGACAATGAACATATCAAAGCATATTAGTAACTACTGACTTCTATTATTATTAACCACAGAGTCTCTAATTTCCTTTAATAGCCTAAAAATAAAAAGTATTAAATGTTTAAAGAAACATGAATTTTAGGGCTATATACTAAGTAAATCGGTTGTAAAAAATATCAATTTTTCCTTTCTGGCATGACCAAAGAAAACTATTAGTTTCTGAGAGGTTTACTTCTTAGAATATATATTTCTTCTAGGATGTTTAACACAAAATCATTTTAAAGAAGTTCATAATTAGTATTTTTTAAAGCAGTCTATTATAAGAAATCTAATATTTTCTTCAGGTTACCCTCAGCCATTTCTTGGAATTTTCAAAATACTCTACTTTTGCACAATGCTGCAAAACCCTTGATTCTGTTACTTCTGGTTCTCTTGGTAGAAAGGTTCTCCAGTGTTGTCACCATTGTTTACTTCTGGCCTCAGGAAATGAGGTACACTGCTTTTCTCTCCACCATTGCTTCCTGTCCAAGATACACAAAATTCCCCAGTTTCCACTGTCAGAAAATAGAATGTTTCTCCTCATCCAATTCTATTGAGTGCCTCCTCAAGAACTCTCTTTTTGTCTCATGATTATATTTTTACTCCATTGATGATTGACAATAGCTCCAGCCCTATGTGTAAATGTACAGTCTGGGTCAGCAATTCTGAGGACAATCCTAAAATAGCTAGTGACTTTGGCAAAGACTGGAGTCTTTATTTATTTGTAAATAATATCACATGTGAGAGTTCAGTAGTTCACCCCAGATGAGGCTACATCTAGCTTAGTCCTTTTCTTCATGTTCCTTCAGCAAGCATTGAAAAGATCACTGGGTCCAGTCTCCTCCATGCAATCTTGTTATTTTTGTGATGTAATATGACAACATTGATTCTTTCTCTGGTCAGGAAAGAAGATATGTAAACTGGAAAGGTCGGTAAGAAATAATCACTTTAGGATCATTGTAAGGGAATGCACGCTAAAACACAATAGATCCTTGTTTAGGTATCTGCCTCAAGAAGGTTTTGTTTACCTGGAGGGATATTTCAGGAATCAATATCATTTTTAATTGTAAGAGTTTCACGTTTTTCTTCTTACAATTTTTAAAGTAGTCTTTAATTCAGAACTTACCTTAAAAACTAAAACAAGTATAGATGATTGAAATCAGTTAAACCAAGGGATACACAGAAGCTTAAAGTAATCTAAACACACACCTCACACACATGCGTATGCATGCATACATGTGCATGCACACACACACATACACACATCCTATGCCAGACACTGTAAATATTTGGTAGTTCATCTGATTACTTAATAAAGAATCTCTTCACTGATAATAATGACTAGCACATTGCAAACATTCAGTAAATAGTTGTTGAATAAATGGATATGACATTGATGGAATCTCGATCCAAGAATGGCTATGATAAATGTTTCTTACCAGTCTTGCTTTAGGTCTGTCTCTTTTATAAACTTTCTGTCATTTGCTAATCTGTGTCCAATGTAGACCTTGGTCCTACATTAAAATGACCAACTAAAGGGGCGCCTGGGTGGCTCTGTCAGTTGGTGACCGACTTTGGCTCAGGTCATGATCTCACAGTTCGTGAGTTCGAGCCCCACATCGGGCTCTGTGCTGACAGCTCGGGGCCTGAAGCCTGCTTCAGATTCTGTGTCTCCCTCTCTCTCTACCCCTCCCCTACTCACGCTCTGTGTCTCTCTGTCTCTCAATAATGAATAAATGTTAAAAAAAAAATTAAAAAATGACCAACTAAAAAGCCAATAGCCAATTTGCCTAAAATTTGTAGTCTGTGTACCTACAATTAATTGTTACAAGGGCACCAATGTCATTGACAGTATTCTTGTTGATATAGCTAGTTGTTTTTGTTTCCTTCTCTGTCTTAATACTAACTTTAGCAATTTTAAGAATTTTTAATCTGTAAATATTTTTCCAAACTTCTTTCCTCTTGTGCTTGTTTTTTTTGTTTTTCTTCTCCTTTTTCTTTCTCTTTCTTTTCTCTTTTCTTTCTTTGTTGTTGTTGTTTTTTTTTGTTTTACTTTAGTTAAAAGGAATTTATATATATCGTCTAAGGTGGAAAAAAAAAGCTTATGGTCTAGGGGTAGGTACCTATAATTCAGAAGTCTTGTAACATAATGTCAATCCCTTCATCCCTCAAACATCATACCAAATGTCAACAGCTGTTCAGATAATACCTACTTGTGATATTTCTGATTAATTATATTACGCTATTTTACATGCATATTGTAAGATATGTTTTAAAAATACCTTACAAATGTGGGCAACTATGACCTTTCACTAGAAAGCTGCAGTTCACTTTTGAAAAATATTGTAAATCAGAATGGAAAAAGGAGGCAAGTTGTTAAACATAAAGAACTTAATTACAGAAGTCAAATTAGCAAATAGGAAGGTTTTTGTTTTACTTTATTTTATTATATCATCTTAAAGTTTTAATGAAACGAATGCTTATAGTGATAATGATGTTTAGCGGCTGACACCATTGGTATAGTCTCTCTTGATACAAAAATAATAATCACAAAAATTGTTTTTGAATTATTTTGTGGTTTTCTTATATCTAGTTAAAGATGGAAATTAGTGGTTTAGAAGTATTTGTTTATTTAATGTGAAAGAGTTTAAGACCAGTATTATTAAGAAGTCCTACAATAAAATTTTGATGATGTCTTGTTTTATTTTTCTTTAACTTTTTAATGTGTTTATTTTATTTTTGAAAGACAGAGCACAAATGGGGAAAGGGCAGAGAGAGAGGGAGACACAGAATCTGAAGCAGGCTCCAGGCTCTAAGCTGTCAGCACAGAGCCTGACATGGGGCTTGAACTCATGGAGTGTGAGATCATGACCTGAGCTGAAGTTGGATGTTTAACCTACTGAGTCACCCAGGTGCCCCTTCTCTGTTTTGTTTTAATGAATGACTTTAATTTGCACTCAACTGAAATAGGCTTGAGAAAAATATACCCTCATTCGAGGTATCTGTGTGTGCAATGAGAATTTTGAACAAAAAATGCATTAGAATTATTTATGTATAAATCTCTTCAGAATTTTAAATGGATTTCAACTATGGAATCCATTGGAAAAGGGTTCTTCAAAGCTTACTGAGTATCAAAACCACCCAGGTGAGTAAGGGACACATGAGCATATTGAAAAACACTGATTGCTGAGACCTACTCCCAGAGTTACTGACTCAATAAATCTGGGCTGGGGCCTGAGAATTTGCATTTCTAACATGCTCCCAGGCTATAATAATGTTTCCAATCTAGGGACCACACTTTGAGAGCTACTGTTTTAGAGTTAAAATAGATTGGAGTAGCTTATTCACAGCCTTGGACGACCCCTCTAAAATATGCTGATTGTGAACTCTCCTCTTGACCACTGGATATACATTTAAGAATTTTCTTTATGTTTTCTTGATACACTATAAAAATAGAGGTCTCATTACACTGCTCCAAAATGGAATAAAACAACGGAAACAAAACATTTTGCAAAGGTAACATGAAAGTCCTGATGGCATTTTCTTTGGTGGTTCTAAGGATTCTACTCATTTTAGAGGGAATTTAAGATAGAATTTTATGAATATAAAATAGTTTAAATTTTTTAAATGTTTATTTATATTGGAGATAGACAGAAGTGGGGGAGAGGGGGGAAAGAGGGAGACACAGAATTCAAAGCAGGCTCCAGGCTCTGAGCTGTCAGCACAGACCCAATGTGGGGCTCAAACCGAGTAGAACATTAGCTTAAACACTCATGTATCTTTCTAAATAATGTTACAGTATTGTGCTAACGAAACAGGAGCAACAACAGCTGTCTCTAGAAACATATAGAGTACCCTAAGTTTCTGAGAAACTTGGCCTAAATTTGATAAATAAGCACATAATTCATAAAACTGATTCTTCCATCTCAAACTTGAGGAAGGTGTATAAAAAAGACAGTTCCAGTTTTTATTTAGGGGAATTGGGACCAACACAGATATAATAAGGATTCAATAGAATATGAATCTTTACAGAGTTTACAGAGTACTAGCTTTATCCAAATTTTAGATGCGATTTTGACAAAAATATGAAATAATAGGTTAATCAGTACAAGGCATAATTTCACAACTGAAAGCAATTTAGGGATTAGTGCAGATATCACTCACTGTTCACCAAAACCCAATATCCTTCCAGCCATAGAAAGGATTTTATTCAAGCATATGCCAGTCCAACTATACTACTTTTCTTAGCCTTTTTTGAATTTAGGTATGGCTATGTGTCTGCATTCTTGCCAATGGAATGTAATCAGAAGGATGGATGCCACTTACTGGCCTAGCTAGGCATGAACACTGAGGGTATGTCTCTTCCAGATTTTCTTTCTTCTTCCCACCAGCTGAAATCCAAAGGAACACAACACTGATGATGTAGACCACACTAATGCCTGGGGTTGGAGTTACAACATTAGAAGAATGAACCTGGGTCCTTCAGTGAACAATGTAGAGTACATCTGCCTGCCAACCTAGAACACTCACCTTGGACTGTTACAAAAGAGAATAATAAATTTCTACTTTTGGGCTACTTAATTATCATTGGATTTCTAATTTTTACAGACACCTAGCTTTGAACCCAAGTAGTACACTATGGTTTAGTTTAATCCTCCATTGTAGAGGTCAGGAAAAGGAGACTTAAAGAGATTGTTATAGGAAATAATGATAAAAACTGGTAGAGCTTAAACTTGAACTGAACATCTATCTGGGCAGTCCAGCACAGTAAATGTATACTAATGGTGACTTTATGACTAAGTGACCATAGAATAGAAAGGCAGGCATCAAATGATCACCCAATGATATGGGAATAATTGTACCTCATCCCTTTCTATAGGATCAGGGCAGATAAGGGTAAAGTAAGTGAAGTAACTCTTCAGAGTTACTCATGGAATAAATTCATGGAATATGATTGAATTCATATACATGAGTAATGAAATCAATAAAAACTATTTTGATATCTACAAGATAATTATAATAAAATATGAAATTAGAGAGAGGCAAACCAAGAAACAGACTCTTAACTACAGAGAACAAACTGATGGTTACCAGAATGGGGGGGAGTGAGTTAAATGGGTGATGGGAATTAAGGAGTGTACTTCTGATGAGAATCAGGTGTTGTATAGAAGTGTTGAATCACTATACCATACACTTGAAACTAGTTATGCTGTATGTTAACTGGTATTTAAACAACAACTTTTAAAAAGTAGTGATTTATTTAGAGAAAGCGCTAAATATTAGTAGAAACAAGGAATACATTTTTGGATTAATAACCCAATCAATGACAAAGAACATGACCTGTGAAGATAATAGAAAAATATTTCTTGCCAATTTGACACAAAACATTAAAATCAATGAAACAGTATAAAGCAAAATTTTCAACTCTAATAAGGCACTTGAGTTTAAACTAGTTAGAAAATCATTAATTCTAAGAGTACTTAAGATTAGTCATTGTAGAAGAAAACTTTAAATGTTCTGATATCTTACAGCTCACTCATGAAGGAACTTGCCAGAGGTTTTACATATTACCAGTTATAAGATAGGATGCTGAAATATATTTCTCTAAAGTCTATAATACAATAATAAATAAAAAAATCAACAAATGTATCCTTATTTAATAAATTCTAATGACTATAAATGATGATAAAAATAAACAATAATGAAAACAAATTCAAACCAGCCATGTTAGAGAAAAAAGCTCAATTATATTTTAATTCTTCCAATCAAAAACATTGAGAAATCATTGTTGGAAGAAGAGTCAAGAGTAATGCAGTCACAAAATGTGATGAGAATATATTATAGAAATCTGTGTAGAAGCTGTGTTCTTGTTTTTAGTGTTGTGATATTTGTGGCTCACAGGCGCAGAGCCTGTTTCCTGGTTTGTTAAGTAGAAATGATGAAAACTAGCTGACATACTTGTAGAGATTTGATGCCCTGATATTTATTTATCACAGATGCTGGCCTTTAGTAAGCTGTATGTTGTTCCTTTTTGCCTCCTTGTTGTTGTTGTTGCTCTTGTTTCATTAGCACCATACTGTAACATTCTTTAGGAAGATACATGAGTGTTTAAACTAATGTTCTACTCGGTTTGTTGTTTTAGTTTTCCTCATTCTTTTTTCAAAAATGTTGATTTATTTTGAAAGAGAGAGAGGAAGGGAAGACAGAGAGAAGAGAGAGAGAATCCCAAGCAGGCTCTGTGCTGTCAGCACAGAGCCTTACATGGGTCTTGATCTCACAACCATCTCATGAACTGTCTCACAAACTAACTCACGAACCAGGAGATCATGACTTGAGCCATAATTAAGAGTTGGAGGCTTAACTGAGCCACCCTGGTGCCCCTTAGTTTTCCTTATTCTAAATAAACATTCAGGAGCCTGGGTGGCTCAGTTGGTTAAGCATCTGATTCTTGATTTTGGTTCAGATCATGACCTCATGGTTCATGAAATCACGCCCTGCATCTGCTGTTAGCACAGAGCCTGCTTGCGAATCTCTCTCTCCCTGTCCCTCTGCCCTGCCACTGCTTTCTCTTTCTCAAAAAAAAAATAAATAAATAAATAAATAAATAAATAAATAAATAAAGTATTCATATTATATCTAATGTTCTATTCATAATTTATACTCTTCCTAAAGCTTCCACAAAATTATATCATCTCTAGCCCTGCACAACCTAGGTTTGCCCCTCATTCTTCCATATCAGGAGCCTTTTGACTGCTGCTTAGTGAGAAACAACTTAATGAGAAGGCTTTTTGGGTTAAAGGACAAAGGTTAGCATCTCTGTGTCTCCCAGACATAGTATAGTGCCTGGTTCACAGCAAAAACTAAGGTAATGTTACATTTGTCACCATGTTGTGTTGACTTTATTATGCCGTATTAGTCCAATGAGAGAAGAATTAGAAAGCAGCTTCTGACTCCTACTTCTTAAATATGCCTTAATGTTAACATAGTCATGGCTAGTTTCATTGTCAATTTTATCTTTGTTATTCAATTCAATAAATTAGGCAATTGAATTTTTAAACAAATACACATTGCTAGGAGATGTTATACAACTTCTGTGTTAAATGAAAGCGAAAAGTTTATATTATGGACTGAAATGTGTTCTCCCCAAATTTATATGTTGAAGCTTTCACCCCTAAAGTGACTATTTAGAGATGGGGCCTTTAGTGAAGTAATTAAGGTTATATGAGGTCGAGAGTGAGGCCGCAATCCAGTGGGATGAGAATTCTTATTAGGAGAGGGAGAGACTGCAGGGATGTTCATGTGTAAGCCATGTGAAGATAATAAGAGAGTAGTTGTCTATAAGATTAAGAGAAAGGCCTTAGGAGAAATAAAAACTGCCAGCACCTTTATCTTGGACTCTTAGCCTCCAGAATTGTGAGCACATAAGTCCCTGTTGTTTAGAACACCTTCAACATAAACTTAGGTATTTTGTTACCTAAAATTTTGTACCAGAAATTTGTGGTATTTTGTTATGACAGCCCTAACAGACTCATACAGTGCATTACATAAATATGTGTTTTGCTGTTCTTGCTCTTGTATTAGAAAGATAGATTTTGTGGTCTGACACACTTGATTTGTAGGAAATGTGTCTTTATCATTTATTACTGATGCAACTGCATTACTGTGGTCACTTTAAATCTAGAGCTCAAAGCCTGTGTTTCCCAGTTTGTTAAGTAGAAATGATGGTGACTACCTGACATACTTGTAGAGATTTGATGCCTTGATATTTATTTATCACAGATGCTGGCCTTTAATAAGTTGTATGTTATTCCTTTTTGCTACTTCTGACTCACAGAAAATATTTCCAGTATTTTGACTGATTGAAAACAGTGCACATGTGTAACATTGCCAAATATATTTCATTTAATAATAAATTTCATCATTAGAATCCCTCTTTTTTGGGGGAACAGGTTTAACATGTTATTGGTGAAAATAATCTGACACAATTATACACCATTTTACTGTGTACATTTTTAAAACTGTTTTGAAGCAAAGAATAGGAGGTGGGGAATAGGGAAAAATATATATAGATTGAAGGTTGGAAGGAGACATTGAAACAATGGTAGGGGGGAGTTAAAATTCATAAAGCTTTGTTTTGAAGGGCTGGAGGGCAGGACAGGATTGGGAGTAGTGGTATTTCTAAATATTTGGAGGACAGAACTGGGTGAAAAGTAGAAAAAGTACTCAAAATAAGAAATGCAGATCAAGTTGAACCTCATCCACTTAATTTGCATGCCTTGTGGAGATGCTAAGATTTTAAGTACAAGTTTAAGAAAAGAATGCAAGAGATGGAATGTTTTCCGTATTTCATATGTTATATCATGACCACTCAGTTGTGTTTCACAAAGGATTCTTCCAATGAGGAAGGTAGCTTGATATGTAAGAGAGAATATTACTTGGACTTAAGGTATGTGTGGAGCTCCAAAAATCAAGTGTCCACTAACAGTTGCTGCAAATGAATGGGCAGTTCTTACCTAAATACGGAATGAAATATATAATTGGTTACATTTGTGTGCTCTGCCAGTGCTTACATTTTCCTAGTGATAGAGATCGCTATTTATAGTGTGTCTTTGAATCTAAGATGTAAAATCAAGGGAGCCAAGGTATGCAGCAGCACTTTGTAAACTGTGATACACCATGCAAATGTTAGTTGCTATTTTTATTTGGAACTGGAGGAAGCAAACATGTTATCTTGACATCTTCTTAGTGTACGTCACTGGCTTTAGTTTCCATAATAATTAAAGCAGAACAATATACAACTTATTATTTGACCCATGAGCTGTACAAGTCCTCCTGCAAAACTCTTCTGAAATTCTAAGGTTTATATATGTAATTACACAGGATCTCAAATCTGATGTCCTTTCCCATTTTTTTAACCTATCTTTTAAAGTTAGCACATTTTCTTAAATCAGAAGAGGTTAGGAAGTAACCCTTTCAGTAAACTGAAAGTTTACTGGGAGTGAGAAAATAGTTTGGCTAGAAAAACTTTGGCTTTAACGGTGATTGCATTTTCTACCCACCTAATCTATCATTCATTACATCATTATCTTCTCCCTAGTTGCAATAAGGCTCTGTGTTGTACTCATGAATATTGATAAAGGTCTCTAAATGTATTAGCTCTAGGTCTTTCACACTCAAAGTGATTTTCAGGTTTTGTAATAACTGATAACCAGTAACTTCTAGTACAAGGACTCAATAGTTTCCATTCTTTCTTAATTGAATGTTTGAGAGTATCCTGCCATTTTTATGAGCCAGTGCTTCATCAGAATTCTGAAATTAAGGTATTGATTCTTTATTGTACTAATTAGAAAGGTTAAAAAAAAAGTCCTTGGAGATACAATGTGACCTTTTCCTTTGTTTATATTAAGAAACCAGTATTCTAAATTGTGTGTTTCTTTCACTGAGGCCAAAGGAGTTTTTTTTTTCCCCCACTAGTTGAAGTAATTTAGAAAACAAAGAGAAGGAAGCATGTACCTGTTTTCTTGATATCTTCTGTGAGAAAACTTGTGAGTTTTTTTTAATGGATATACTTAGTAAATAGATCAGTTATTTTGATAGGTAAAATCATGTTTAGTGGATTTTCTACAAAATGTAACTATTCATAAACTTGTTCACCTTATACTTTCTCCCATCTCAGCAAAAGGTAACTCTTTTCTAGTTGCTTCTACAAAAAAAAATAAATAAATAAATAAAATAAAATAAAATAAATAAAAAAAAACAGGAGTTATCTTAAACTTCTCTTTTTTCGTTTTCCATATGTAATTCATCAGCAAAACCTGAAAATATACTGAAAGTATACCAAATATATCTGTAATCCTTCCAGTTTTTACAACCCCCAATATCTTACAGCATCAGTACATTAACCCCTAATGCGCAATGTAGATACTGGCATGTTATTACTTGTTTTCATCCTTACCCCCCTCCCTCCACAAGTCCATTTTCAATTCTGGATCCAGAGTTATTCTATTAAACTCCAACTCAGATAATATCATTCCAATGCTCAAATGTTATACCAGCTTCCTAACTGTCCAGAATAAAAGCTACAGGCCCTACTTGGTCTGTTTCCCACTGCTCCTTTGCTTCTCTATTTCATATTCTCCAAACTGTTCCCTCTTCTTCCACATTGTCCTCCTTGCTTTTTCTGGAAAAGAGCAATTTTCTGTTTCAGAACTTTTTGACATGATTCCTTCAGCCTCAAATGCTTATCTTCTGGGGGTTATTCATGGCTCATTCCTTCTTATCCTTCTGGCCTCTTCACGTATGTCACCAACTCAGAGAGACCATTACCTACCCTAATGTTAAGATCTATGCTCTACCCAGTTCTTCCTAAACCCCTTTTATGTTTTGATTTTCTCCTCTACACTTATCACCATGTAGCATGTTTATTTATTTGCTATTGGATATTTGTCCCAATGCCAAGTGAAGACAGAGAAGATTGTTATCGTTTTTTTCCCTAATGCCTAAAAGTGCATTTGGCGCAAAGTAAGTGTCAAAAGTAATGCTTGAGTAAGTGAAGAATTGAAGTTATTATAAGGGAAGCTGAATCGACTTGCTTAATGATGATAGATATTTTCAATTTCAAATCAGCATAGAAGAATATAAAGGTAAAAACTGACTACTAGATGTCCATATGATACCTCACACTACATATAAAAATCAGTTACAGATGAATTCTAGATTTAAAATATAAGATAATGTAAGAAACAATCTTCACGACCATATGTAGGACATAGATCTCTTAAACAGTATAAAAAATAACCATCAATAGTATAAAAGTGAATAATAATTTAACTATTTAAATTAAAAACTGTTATATTAAAGGAGTGCAATTATGAATTTTAGTTCAATAAGAATTAAGTGGCATGAACAGAGTGAAAGCAAACATTTGCAGTACATATACCTGACAAAGGACTTAAGTCAAGATTTCATAAATAATTTCTACAGATTATTTTTAAGGTAGGAAAAAAACATTAAAATAAGTGAACAAAAGGTTTGAACAGGCACTCACAAAAGGAGATATCCTGATGGCCAATAATTCCATTAAACATGCTTATTAGTTATCACAGTGCAGTTCTACAAACTCACCAGAATGGTGAGAGAAAGAAAGAAAGAAGAAGAAAAAGAAGAAAGAAAAGAAAAGAAAAGAAAAAAAAAGAAAAGGAAAGAAGAAAAAAGAAACTCTTGAAAATTCCAGATGTTGTTGAGGATGAGGATCAATCATCAGTACTCTTCTCAAGGGTTGTAGTATAAATTGGTACAACCTCTTTAGACTATTTTTGGCGTCATCTACTGAAGCTGAACATACCCATACATGTGAAGCACAAATTCCTTCCCTAGGTATATGCTGGAGGCACAGGATGAATCCTCATGTGACAAAAATTCACTTTGGATATCAAAACTTGTGATGCTGCACACACATACACCAAGAGGATGTAAAGAGATTTGTTACTTACATAATGAAACCTTCCCGGCAAAGAGGGCAGACCCCAAATCGGGTCCAAAAATATTTTGAGAGACGGGAGGAATAACAAGCTTTGAACTTTAATGGTGGTAAGGAGTTTGGAGTTGAAAGGAAGGTTCCCTCTCATGGTCTGAGATTTCTGCTATTTGGATTTACCACCGATACAAAAGAAGGGAGCACCTAGGTTCGCTTAACAACTTGCAAAGATGTAAGGGCAGAAGAGGAAAAGGGAGTAGCAGGGTTGAATGTTAGAAACATTAAAAAATGGAGTCAGACTTTTTATTCTAGTGTATACTACCCCCCCAATACATACGATGTAAATGTGCTTCATAAGGTAAGCACAGGAGTGTTCATTACAATATTATTTGTTATAATTCAAAGAAATAAGTGCTTCAAGTATTAATTCACTATAGAATGGTTAAATAAATCATGATATATCTATACTATGAAATATTATACATGAATGGATATAAACAAATTACTGATACTTGCAGTAAGATGAGGCAGACTTATAAACATTGTGTTGTGTGAAAGAGGAGCAACACGAAGAGGGCATAACTACATTACTTTCACATAAAGTTCAAACACAGTCAAAATGAGTCTGTATTGATGAAGTTTAGATTAGTGAGTTAGCCTTTGGGAGGCATGGTAAGAGCTAAAAGGAGACATAAGGGGAATCTGAGATTAATAATAATCTGTATTATTCTTGTTCTGGATGATGGTTAAACAGACATATTCACTTTGTAAAAAAATATGATTCAATAGACATTTTTGATTTGTTCACTTTTTAATATAAATGGTAATCTTGAATAAAATGCTTTTTAAAAAGAACATATTGAAACCTATGTGTTTTTATTATCTATCATCTATGTCTATCTATCATCTATCTATCTATCTATCTATCTATCATCTATCTATCCATCTATCCATCTATAAAACATATAAAATTATCATGCAAGTGAAAAAAGAAATATAACTTGTGTGGACTTTATGTAAAGAGATCTTATATTTTAAAAGTATGTATTTTGTGACATAGAATTCTTTAAATACAGCATGAAGTCAAGTCAAATATATTTGAAGATAGTTACTTACACAATTTATTCTTATTATTTTAAATTTTAAACCAAGGAGATCAGTTTTATAAATAAAATATTGAGTGATGATGGAAATTATGATGAAATCACATATACTTGAAATACTTCATTTTTTCCATAGCTAAATAGGTAATTATAACACTGTATTTTATTTGTCTATTGTAGCATTTGTCAATATTTTGACTTTTTCAAGAAAAATTAAAGAATAGTTTGCATAGTGGGAGGCAAATGTCAGATCTCTTTTCTGCCACTTTCATATTATAAATTTTTATTTCTGCAAAGTTATATGAAAGAATAACACATAAATATATTAAATGAGATAGTATTTAAATTGGTTTGACTTTAATCAGCTGAGGTAACATTAAATAAGTTACTGGCATCCTGTACTTTTGTGTCTTGAAATAATTACTGCAGATTCCTAAAATAGCTTACTAACCTACTACCGGGCAGAATATTGCATCCTGGGAGAATTAGGCTATTTTATATAAATACTTTTTAAATTTTTACAGTGTCCCTGGATGAGTAGAGTTTTGAGCAAACATCTGGATTGTATTACATGATAATCAACCCTGAGGCTATATCCCAATTGTGTTATTGTGAAGACGATTTTAAAAATCTATTTTTTAAAGAAAATTTTGGGGACACCTGGTGGCTCAGCTGGTTAAACATCAGACTCTTGATATCGACTCAGGTCATGATCTTATGGTTTGTGGGACTGAGCCCCGTGTTTTGCTCTGCACTGGGCATGGAGCCTGCTTAAGATTACTTCTCTCCCTCTCCCTCTGCCCCTCCCCTACTTGTGTGCACTCTCTCTCTCTCTCAAAAAAAGAAAATTTTGTATATAAATATGGTTTTTAAAATATATTTGCATTGCTAAGACATGCCATTAAAACAAACCTCTAAATAAAATGTGAAAATCAGTCACAGTCCCTATGTATGTTTTTAACCCTTGTTTTCTTATGCATGCATCTACTGATATAGTAGATTGTTACATTCCTGATTTCCCTCCCCCTTTGCCATATGGTCTGTTATCTGTTATATGATAATACAACATGGCCCAGAGTCTACAGGGGATATGTCTGGAGATGTCTTTACTGTACAAAATACTGTCCAAATTTCGACAAACCTGGGCTCGATGACTCTTCCTGTGTAAATCACTCTTTGCTCTACCAAAAAAAAAAAAAAAAAGGTAACTTCATATTATTTTGTTCTGTTCACCAGAATAAAAGCATCATTTCTTCTGCCAAAGTATTTGGCCAAATTCAAGCTTCCGTAATGTCTGTATAGGCTGGCATCTTATTCTGTCTTCAGCTTTCTCATGTGACTGAGTGATTAGTTAAAAGCCCACAGAAGATGCTTCTGAAATACTAAACAATCTGCTCTACTGCACATAATGGACTAAATAACAAATTCTTATTATACTTTTACATATGTCAGTGTGAAATTGAGCAAGAAACAAAAACATAATGTCTAAAGATTTGGAATATATTCAAAATGAGTGTACAAGCCTTTCCAGCAATCAATATATATTTTAAAGGGTTTTTGTTTGTCTGTCTGTTTGTTTATTTGACTTAGGGAGAAAGCAACATTGAGTATAATCAGTATAACAATAATATGGAAAAGTATTTTACTCATAAACCAAAAAGAATAAATATTCAAACAACAATAATAACCAGAATTAGAAATGTCTTCTGACCATGTCTGAGAATGCTAACTTGGAGCATTCTCACAGCACACATAGTAGAACAGAAATTTATACTATGATGTCACTATGTAAATGTTATTGTAATTAAATTATTAAAAATATATTTAATATATTCACCCCAGTTTTAAACACAAGTGAGGAACATTCAGCAGTGAAAGAAAGAGATATAATGGGCTTATTAACAATGGAAATTATTGATATTAAAAGAAAAAGACTCATATTTCCAAGTACAATTAATGGAAAATTAGCTCAGAAAAGGATTTTGCAGTATTTTAATTTTGGTAAAAAGAAGCCCAAAACTTTAATATGCTGAAGGTCTTTTAAAAAATTAAATCTAAGTACAGTAACAGAGAAATCATAACAGGCTGACAATATTTGAAAGTATGTATATTGTAATATATTCTTTACAGAATAGTAAAAAAATATGAAAGACAGATATTTAGTAATAATAGAAATGGAGCACCAATGTATTATAAGCATGCTAAATATTTTATTTGCTTTATTATTATAAAAGGACTACTTTCTCAGTGAACATTTTTCAAAAAGTAAAGAAGTATAGACAGTAAACAATGGAAGCTCTTTCATATTTTCCAACTCCATTTCCCTCTGCAGAGGTTACCGTTATTGTTGGATTAAAAAAATAAATAAATAACTTTTTTTTCTATTCAGTATCTCTATATACTTGAGTTAAAATGGAAGAAAAAAGTAATTCATTCTAAGTAGGTATAAATTAACATGATAGTAAGCATCCCTTGTTCTTTTCTTCCAAGGTCAGACTTTTTGAAATTGTCTTACTCAGTCTTTCGTTTCTCAGACATTTTTCTTTGCAACATGCAATGTATTCTTTTCAAGAGAATTACTAACATTTTAATTACTAAATGCTTAATGCTTATATCTTATTTTAATTCATCTCCCTATTTCATTGACACTACTGATTAATTACCTTTCTTGATTCTCTTTTTTACTTCATTCTGCATGATTTTAGACTCTCTTGCCTATCTTCCCACTTCTGTGTACTCCTAAGTCTCCTTTGCTGGCTTGTCCTACTCTTCTTTCTTAACACTGGTGTTTTTCAGTATTTTCTCCCTTTGCTCTATTAAACTACCCATTCTCCTTGAGTAACATAATTAGTGTCTCAGGTTTCCACCAAAATTCATGTTTATAACTCTCTTGGGACTGCTCCATCAAATAATCCAGTGTTAGATGGTTCTAACTGCCTACTTTTTCCACATCTAGATCTAGGTGGTGGAAAGTTTTGAGAGAAAACACAGTAGGGAAGATTGATATTACTATAAATTACTGATTTTTAAAACTTCTTTTGATATTTGAATCCTTAATATTACCTACAAATCCTACAGAATTGTTCTATTCTGATCTCTCATTCATTGAAATTACAATTTCAAACCTCCTATACTCTCTTCAAACTTTCTACTAGTGTGTTCCCCATTCTTGTTTGGCAAATGACCTTGCTTTCTACTATATAGATTAAAAACAATAACATCAAACAGCATATATAATGTATTCATATACATATAATGTATTCTAGATTCTTCCAGTCCCAGTAGAAGAGTTGTTCCTCCTGTACAAAGCCAACACGTCCAACTTACTCTGGGGCTATCCCTTCTTGTCTTTTCAGCAATCTTACTTTAATCATATATTTTTGTCTTTCATGTGTGTTTTGCTGCTTAAAATAGATTTCCCCCACATATTTTAAACATATGTAAGTCTCACTCATTTAAACAAAACTTCCTCTAGGTATAAGGTGCTCACTCTCTTTCTCCTTTGTTTATAGTCAAACTTCTCAAAAGAAAAGATATTATCTTCATTTCCTCTCTTCTTGTTTTTTATTTTTTTATTCAATTTTATTCAAACTTTATTAGATTGAATCAAGTTTCTGCCTCCAATTTTTTTTTCCTATAAACACTTCTTAAAGTTGACCATGATTTAAATATTACTAGAGCCAATGGACATTTTAGTCTGAAACTTATGCAATTTTTAGCTTTCTCAGTGTAGACCAATTTTCTTTTGACACAGTTGGTCCCCCTGGCTTCCATAAACCCACACTCTTCTGGCTTTCTTTCTGTCTCTCTGGAATTTCCCTTCCATATTCCCTTGCAAAATCACGTTCTTCTCAAGCCTTTAGGTGTCCTCCAAGGCCCTTGTCACTCTATATCCTTTCCCTTATCTTTTAGATTAATAAGGTAATCTTATTCACATTTTTTATTTTAGTTACTATGTAAATGCAGGTTATTCAAAAATCTGTATCTCTTTGTGCCTCAGACTTAAGCATTCAATTGCTTTGATTTCAAATGTACTTCCAACTTACCATACCCAAATTAAACTCATGATCTTTCATTCCAAATCACCACACTATCCACAGCCTTCCCTCTCTTCATTGCTATTCTGTTTTCAAATCCACTACCAGATTTTATTGATTCTGTCTCCCAAATATCTCTCTGTTGTGTTCACTTCTCTGAAATGTCTGTAAAAATCCGTGTTAAAGCCTCCATTATTCCTCACTTAAATTATAAGAATAGCCCCAAACCAGTGTGTCTACATTCACTTTTGCCCATTGCTCTTTTATTGTCCATAGTGCAGTTCTTTCCAAAATATAAATATTGATTTCTCATATATGGGCTTCGGTCTTATTCTTCTTTGTACCCTGTACATCTGCTTACTGTCATTTAATAACTTACTATAGTTCTGGGGTGAAGAAAACAAATTTATAGGGGAACCTGGGTGGCTCAGTCAGTTAAGCATCTGACTTCAGCTCAGGTCAAGATCTCATGATTCGTGGGTTCGGGCCCTGCGTTGGACTCTGTCCTGACAGCTCAGAGCCTGGAGCCTGCTTTGGATTCTGTGTCTCCCTCTCTCTCTGCCCCTACCCCACTCACACTCTGTCTCTGTTTCTGTCTCTGTCTCTCTCTCTCAAAAATAAACATTAAAAAAATGTTTAGAAAGAAAACAAATTTAACGTAATTTACATAACATATCATGATATGTTATGATAGCCTACTTAATGTCCAGATTTTTCTTATGCCACTCTCCTTTGTTTTCTGAGTTCAAACTAAAAGAGTCATGTACTTCCCCAAAACTTTATGAATTCTCCTACCTTGAAGACCTTTGTTAATTTTGTTCTCTTTGTCTCAAAGATTCCCTCTCCACCTCCTTCTGACTTCTGCTGACCTTTTAGGCCTCAGGTTTCCCAAATCTTCCACATGAATTGAAACTTCCTTGGTAATGTTTACATAGTTTCCAATAATTTACCATCATACCTAAACACATATTTGCATTATTACTTTTTCCCCTCTAATTTGTGAATTCCATAAGGTCAGGGACAGTTTATGTCTTTGTTTCCCATTGCATTCTCTGCATCCAGCATGTATCTGGCACAAAATATGTTTTTAATAAAAATTTCTCAAAGAGTGAATAAATGCAAGCACCATTTGTACATTGGATCCAAGTTTTCATTAACTTTTCTTTAAATTTGAAATTGGGGCGCCTGCGTGGCTCAGTGGTTTGAGTGACTGACTTCAGATCAGGACATGATCTCACAGTTTGTGAGTTCAAGTTCTGTGTTGGGCTTTGCACTGACAGTGTGGAGCCTTCTTTGGATTCTCTGTCTCCCTCCCTCTATCTCTGCTCCTCCCTAGCTCTCATTCTCTCTCTCTCTCAAAGATAAATAAATAAACATTTAAAAATAAATAAATAAATGCATTTGAAATTGAATGGAATTACAAACTTTAATAAAAACCTATCTATATAGCATTAATATCTACCTTAGGGAACATTCTTTAAATCTTCCCTTTAAAATATTCCATCTTGTTGATATTGTTTATGCATAGAACCCTCCATCAATTTAGTTAGTTGGACAATCACTTGGTATGATCTTTCTATATATTTGCTTTTTGAAATACATCCCAATTAATACCTATTTCTTTTTGCTATTCTGATACCATAGGTTTTGAATATTTCAACATCTATGCTGATTATATAACTGCCTAAAGAATTTAAAATACCTAGAAATGCTTTTTCAGAGAGCTAAACCAGTAAGAATTTCATGATTTTCACTTAAAAATTAATATTCTCTCAATTACAGTATAATAGCTATGCCATTGATATATGTGAAAATTTTACCACCAACTACAAGTCACAGAAGATTTTTTCTTCCTCTTAAGAACGCACAGTGTTCCCCCAAGAAAGCGCTTTCACTGCATATCAGTTATTAGATTTGATGATCAATCACTATTGCTCTAAACTTTAAAATGAATTGTCATATATTGAATATGTTCTGTATGTGGCTGATTTTTATAATATATCTCTTGGGATATTTTGTTAACTCCCAAGAGGCAATTTATTTGTAGCATAGCTATAGCTCTGAAATCTATTTTAATCATTAGTCAGTTCTTTCTTTCCTAATTCCCTACTGAAATTCTGCTGTTTGTTCTGTCTGCGCCTGATTTCATTCATTCTTATACAAATTGTTATATGGAATCATGGAGTAAAATCAGCATTACTCTATTGTAAGCTCATATTTGGAGTTTAGTCAGTAGGGAGACTGTATTTGAAAGCAACTTCTAGTTGAAACATTATTTTTATATTCATTTATTGTTTACTTTACATCCAAGTTAGCTAGCATATGGTGCAACAATGATTTCAAGAGTAGATTCCTTAATGCCCTTTACCCGTTTAGACCACTCCCCTCTCCCATAACCCCTCCAGCAACCCTCTGTTTGTTCTCTATATTTTAGAGTCTTTTATATTTTGTCCCTCTCCCTGTTTTTATATTATTTTTGCTTCCCTTCCCTTATGTTCACCTGTTTTGTATCTTAAATTCCTCATATGAGTGAAATCATATGATATTTGTCTTTCTCTGACACATTAATTTCGCTTCACATAACACCCCCCAGTTCCACCCACGTAGTTGCAAATGGCAAGTTTCATTCTTTTTGATTGTCGAGTAATACTCCATTGTATATATATACCACATCTTATTTATCTGTTCATCCATTGATGAACATTTGGGCTCTTTCCATACTTTGGCTATTGTCGATAGTGCTGCTATAAACATGGGGTGCATGTGTCCCTTGGAAATAGCACACCTGTATCCTTTGAATAATTACCTAGTAGTGTAATTTCTGGGTTGTAGGGTAGTTTTATTTTTAATCTTTTGAGGAATCTCCATACTGTTTTCCAGAATGGCTGCTCCAGTTTGCATTCCCATCAACAATGCAAAAGGGATCATCTTTCTCCGCATGCTTACCAACATCTGTTGTTACCTGAGTTGTTAATGTTAGCCATTCTAACAGGTGTGAGGTGGTATCTCATTGTGGTTTTGATTTGTATTTCCCTGATGATAAGTGATGTTGAGCATTTTTTCATGTGTTGGTTGGCCGTCTGGATGTCTTCTTTGGAGAAGTGTCCATTCATGTCTTTTGCCCATTTCTTCACTTGATTATTTGTTTTTTGGGTGTTGAGTTTGATAACTTCTTTATAGATTTTGATACTAATCCTTTATCTGATATGTCATTTGTAAATATCTTCTCCCATTCTGTCAGTTGCCTTTTAGTTTTGCTGATTGTTTCCTTTGCTGTGCAGAAGATTTTAATTTTGATGAGGTCCCAATAGTCATTTTTGCTTTTGCTTCCCTTGTTTCCAGAGTAAGGAGTTGCTGCAGCCAAGGTCAGAGAGATTTTTTTCCTGCTTTCTCCTTGAGGATTTTTATGGGTTCCTGTCTTACATTTAGGTCTTTCATCCATTTTGAGTTTATTTTTGTGTATGGTGTAAGAAAGTACTCCCAGTTCATTTTTCTGCATGTTGCTGTCCAGTTTCACCAGCCTCATTTGCTGAAGAGACTGTCTTTATTCCCTTGGATATTCTTTCCTGTTTGTCAAAGATTAGTTGGCCATATGTTTGTGGGTCCATTTCTGGGTTCTTTATTTTGCTCCATTGATCTGAGTGTCTATTTTTGTGCCAGTACCATACTGTTTTGATGATTACAGCTCTGTAATACATCTTGAAGTCCGGGAGTATGATGCCTCCAACTTCGGTTTTCTTTTTCAAGATTGCTTTGGCTATTCAGGGTCTTTTCTGGTTCCATAAAAATTTTAGGATTGTTTTTTCTGGCTCTGTGAAGAATGCTGGTGTTATTTTGATAAGTATGGCATTGAATATGTAGATTGCTTTGGGTAGTGTCGACATTTTAACAATGTTTGTTCTTCCAATCCAGGAGCATGGAATTTTTTTTCCATTTTTTGTGTCTTCAATTTGTTTCATAAGCTTTCCATAGTTTTCAGTGTGTAGATTTTTCACCTCTTTGGTTATGTTTATTCCCAGGTATTTTATGGGTTTTGGTGCAATTATAAATGGGATTGATTACTTGATTTCTCTTTCTGTTGCTTCATTATTGGTGTATAGGAATGCAATCAATTTTTGTGTGTTGATTTTACATTCTGCAACTTTGCTGAATTCATGGATCAGTTCTATCAGTTTTTTTGGTGGAATATTTTAGGTTTTCCATATAGAGTATCATGTCATCAGCGAAGAGTGAAAATTTGACTTCATCCTGGCCAATTTGAATGACTTTTATTCCTTTGTGTTGTCTGATTGCTGAGGCTAAGGCTTCCAGTACTGTGTTGTATAACAGTGTTTAGAGTGGACATCCCTGCCTTGTTCCTGACCTTAGGGGGAAAGCTCCCAGTTTATCCCCATTGAGGATGATATTAGCACTTGGTCTTTCATATATGGCTTTTATGATCTTGATGTATGATCCTTCTATTCCTACTTTCTTGAGGGTTTTTATCAAAAAAGGATGCTCTATTTTGTCAAATGCTTTCTCTGCATCTATTGAGAGGATCATGTGGTTCTGGTCTTTTCTTTTATTGATGTGCTGTATCACATTGATTTTTTCGTGGCTATTGAATCAGCCCTGCATCCCAGGTATAAATCCCACTTGCCGTGGTGAATAATTCTTTTAATGTATTATTGGATCCAGTTGGCTAGGATCTTGTTGAGGATTTTTGCACCCATGTTCATCAGGGAAATTGGCCTATAGTTCTCCTTTTTAGTGGGGTCTTTGTCTGGTTTTGGAATCAAGGTAATGCTGGCTATATAGAAAGAGTTTGGAAGTTTTCCTTCCATGTCTATTTTTTGGAACAGCTTCAAGAGAATAGGTCTTAATTCTTTAAAAGTTTGGTAGAATTCCCCTGGAAAGCCATCTGGCCCTGGATTCTTGTGGCAGATTTTTGATTACTAATTTGATTTCTTTACTGGTTATTTGTTTGTTTTAATTTTCTATTTCTTCCTGTTTCAGTTTTGGTATTTTATATGTTTCTAGGAATTTGTCCATTTCTTCAGATTGCCCATTTTATTGGCGTATAATTGCTCATAATATTTTCTTATTATTTTTTGTATTTCTGCAGTGTTGGTTGTGATCTCTCCTCTTTCATTATTGATTTTATTTTTGGGGGCCATTTCTTTTTCTTTTTCATCAAAATGGCTACAAGTTTATCAATTTTGTTAATTCTTTCAAAGAACCAACTCCTCGTTTCTTTGATATGTTCTACTGTTTTTTGTTGTTATTTTGTTTGGGTTTTTTTGTTTTGTTTTGTTTTGTTTTTTGGTTTCAATAGCATTGATTTCTGCTCTAATCTTTATGATTTCCTGTGTTCTTCTGCTTTTGGATTTCATTTGCTGTTCTTTTTTTCAGCTCTTTCAGGTATAAGGTTAGGTTGTGTATCTGAGACCTCTCTTCCTTCTTTAGGAAGGCTTGGATGGTATATACTTCCCTCTTATGACTGCCTTTGCTGCAACCGAGAGGTTTTGGTCTGTGGTGTTATCATTTTCATTGACTTCCATGTAAGTTTTACTTTCCTCTTTAATTTCTTGGATAGCTCATTCATTCTTTAGTAGGATGTTCTTTAGTCTCCAAGTATTTGTTATCTTCCCAAATTTTTTCTTGTGGTTGATTTCGAGTTTCATAGTGTTGTGGTCTGAAAATATGCACCATATGATCTCAATCTTTTTGTACTGGTTGAGTGCTGATTTGTGTCCCAGTATGTGATCTATTCTGGAGAATGTTCCATGTGCATTGGAGATGAATGTGTATTCTGCTGCTTTAGGATGAAATGTTATGAATATATCTGTTAAGTCCATCTGGTCCAGAGTGTCATTCAAAGTCACTGTTTCTTTGTTGATTTTCTGTTTATATGATCTGTCCATTGGTATAAGTGGTGTTGAAGTCCCCTACTATTATGGTATTTTATCAAAGAGTTTCTTTATGTTTGTGATTAATTGATTTATATATTTGGGTGCTTCTACCTTTGGAGCATAAATGCTTACAATTGTTAGCTCTTCTTGGTGGATAGACCCTTAAATATGATATAGTGCCCTTCTTTATCTCTTTTACAGTCTTTTAAATTTAAACATTTATAGTTTAAAAAACTCTTTTTATTTTAAAATCTAGTTTGTCTGGTATAAGTATGGCAACTCTGGCTTTCTTTTTGCAATCATTAGCATGATAGATGTTTCTCCATCCCCTTATTTTCAATTTCAAGGTGTCTTTAGGTCTAAAATGGGTCTCTTGTAAATAGCATATAGATGGATCTTGTTTTCTTATCCATTCTGTTACCCTATGTCTTTTGATTGGAGTGTTTAGACCAATGATGTTTAGAGCGAGTACTGAAAGATATGAATTTATTGCCATTATGTTACTTGCAGAGTTGAGTTTATGGTGGTCTTCTCTGGTCCTTTCTAGTCTTTGTTGCTTTTGGTCTTTTTTTTTTTTTTTTTTTTTTTTGTCTTTTCTCCCCTCAGAGAGTCCCCCTTGAAATTTCTTGCAGGGCTGGTCACAAACTCCTTTAATTTTTGTTTTTCTGGAAAACTTTTTATCTCTCCTTCAATTTTGAATGACAGCCTTGCAGGATAAAGAATTCTTGGCTGCATATTTTTACAATTCAGCACATTGAATATATCCTGCCACTCCTTTGTGGCCTGCCAAGTTTCTGTGGAGAGGTCTACCACAAAACTGATCTGTCTTCCTTTGCAGGTTAAGGACTTTTTTCCCTTGCTTTTTTCATGATTCTGTCCTTTCCTGAGTGTTTTGTGAATTTGACTATGATATGCCTTGTTGATGGGCGGTTTTTGTTAAATCCAATGGGAGTCCTCTGGTTCCTGGATTTTGTTGTCTGTGTCTTTCCCCAGGCTAGGAAAGTTGTCTGCTATGATTTGCTCACATAAATTTTCTACCCCTTTTTCTCTCTCTTCATCTTCTGGGACCCCTATTATTCTGATGCTATTCCTTTTTAATGAGTCATTGAGTTCTCTAATTTTTATTTTGTGCTCTTTGGATGTAGTCTCCTCTTTTTTTTCTGCTTCATTATACTCCATAAGTTTGTCCTCTATATCGCTGATTCGCTGCTCTGCCTCATACATTCTTGCTGCTATGGCAGCCATTAGAGATTACAGCTCAGTGATAGCAGTTTTTAGTTCATCCTGACTAGCTTTTACTTCTTTTATCTTTGCAGAAAGGGATTATAATCTATTTTCAACCCCAGCTAGTATTCTTCTTATCCTGATTCTAAATTTGGTTCAGGCATCTTGCTTGTATCTGTGTTGATTAAGTCACTGTCATTTCTTCCTGTTCTTTCTTTTGGGGTGAATTCCTTCATTTTATCATCATGGAGGAAGAAAAGGAACCAATAAAGTAAAAAAAAATTTTAAGTATACAAAAAAATCAAATAAAGAATACTTGATCCTAGGTGTGTTTGGTCTGGTTGTTGAAAGAATCTTGATAGATTAGAAAAAAAAAAAAAAAGGAAAACATAAGAAAAGGAAAGAAAGAAAAGAAAAGAGGAAAAAAAGGAAAACGTTTGAAAATTTGAAAAAATGAATACAATAAAATACAATAAAATTAACTGATGAAAGTAAAATAGAGTTTAAAAATTTACAAAAAAAGTGAAAAATATAGTACAAAAAATAAAGAAAAATCTTTTTAATAAAAATGGAAGGAGCGCCTGGGTGGCGCAGTCGTTTAAGCGTCCGACTTCAGCCAGGTCACGATCTCACGGTCCGTGAATTCGAGCCCCGCGTCAGGCTCTGGGCTGATGGCTCGGAGCCTGGAGCCTGTTTCCAATTTTGTGTCTCCCTCTCTCTCTGCCCCTCGCCCGTTCATGCTCTGTCTCTCTCTGTCCCAAAAATAAATTTAAAAACGTTGAAAAAAAATTTAAAAAAAAAAATGGAAAATAAAAATAGATTTTTTCTCTTTCTGTATTCAAGAATAAGAAAAGAAAAAGAAAAGAAATTGAACAAAAGGACCAGTGAACAGAATGAAGTACAATGGAAATTACTTCTGGTTTCTCACAGAAGTCAAGCTATGAAGCACTTTATAGTCTGTAAACTAAGCAGGTGGAGAGACTTGTGTTTGGCAAGAGTGCTGTTGGCCCCATTGAGTGGGGTTGAGTGTAACGGCTCAATTCTCCACTAGATGGCGCTGCTCCGCTTACCTGGGTGAGTTCCTGTGGCACATGTAGGCATGTATGCACATGTGTGGGAGAGGTGAAAATGGCCTCACCCAGCTACCCAGTGTCTATATCGGAACTCTGTGCTCTCCACAACTGGCAATCAAACACCCCTCCTTTGTCTCTGGCTTCTGTCCACTCCCCGCTTCTACACTGTCTGTGACAAAGTCGTCAGGCTTCCAGGCAGCACCTCCCTCCTGAGTTTTATCTCAAATGAGGCTGTGTTCGACCCCTCACTTATGAGGGACCACAGTTTTGACCCACTCAGGCCTTCTGGGGGAGGGTCCTGCTAAGCAATGGCTAGGTGCCAGCCCTCCCCCAGGAACATTCACAAGACTATACTGCTGCCAATGCCCAGGGACTGCATCTGGGTGCCAGCCCACCTTAGAAAAAGTTCATGAGATCATGTAGCAGCAGCCTGTCAGGGTATATGGAAAATCACAACAGACTTCTGGTTCCAGGCTTCATCCTTAATGTCCTTATTCTAGCAGCAGCAAATGCGGTTGTTCTCCAGAGTCTGCTGGGACCTTTGCGTGTGGGGTGGCCGCACAGTCTCTACCAAATGTCCTCCCAGTAGGGGAACCACTTCTCCCCATGTGGCCCGAGGACCTTGAGAACCCTGAAGACCTTGGTCTCTGCTCCTGGGGAATCGCCCTTCCCAGCAGAGCACTGCCAGCTATCTAGCTGCAGAGTTTCAGATTCTGTGCTCCCCCTGTTTAGAGTCTTAATGGAATTTAAACCCTCCCCTTCCTCCTTTCTCCCTTTTTTGCTCAGTTCCTGCGGCTATTTCCACTTTTCAACTTTCTCTCCAGATGCTTTTGTTTTGAAGTGAGGCTGTGCTTTTACCATACCCTGCCCCCCGGTCTCCATCCTCTCTCTGCAAGCAAAAACAGCTCCCTGACCTCTGTGGCTTCTTTCTCCCCCAATTCACCTTTCCACACTGTGTACCTGCTGAATTCTGTGGTTCATGTTGTGCAGATTATTGTGTTAGTCCTCAAATCAGTTTTCTAGGTGTTTGAGTGTTTAGTGTTGATCTGGTTGCATTTCAGGGATGAGAGACATAAAAAAAAAAAAAAACTTCCATGCTGTTCCACCATCTTGGCTTCTTTTTTTTTTCTTTTTTTTTCTTTTTGTTAATATGGCTCGCTACCTTCGAAAAAATTTGCCATTCCAATTCACCTATAGGAGGTGAATTCCTTGTTTATTGCTAATTCCAGTTTAACAAACTTATTTTCTAAGTTTAAGAGAAAATTTTTGATTCTAACTCCCTATGATATACTTGCTTCCTGGGGGAGAAATAACAAGCATGCCAAGGCAATAATGGTTCACAGAGAAGCAAATGTAACTAAGAACATTGTGGAATTTAAGAAACATAACAAAGAAGAAAAGGGAACATACAGAGAGAGAGAAAAAAAGAGAGCAAGAAACAGACTCTTAACTATAGAGGAAAATTTGATGTTTACCAGAGTTAAGGGTGATGGGCATATTTGTTTAACAGGTGTTTTGGGGATTAAGGAGTGCACTTGTTGTGATGAGCACTGGGTGATGTATGGAATTGGTGAATCACTATGTTATACACCTGAAACTAATATAACACTCTATGTAACTATGTAAATTAAAAAAAAAAAAAGAAGTGATCCAATAGTATTACATCCTATAGGTGGAAGAGTAGTTGCTGAATCAGAAGTGACATTTAGATTCTTTAGGGGGAAATTTAGACCTCTTATCATGAACTTCTTGAAAATATTTTTAATTGAATTTTTCTCTATTTTAAATTAATACCTGTTCATTGGAAACCTGAAACATAAATCAAAATTCTCCAGAGAATGGAGAATTCATGGAATTTTGCCTTATCACATACTTTCCATCTCTCTCAACTTCTGAGACTATCTAAACTGGATACATTAATAAAGTCCTTTAGTAAAAAGTACTAAATAATTTCTACCAAATGTTAAGTATATAATTGCACATGGAACTGAGAGACCTGTCACCCCAATTATTAAATATGTGTTCTCTTTACCTACTATCTTTGAAACTTGTCCCCTTCTTATGCCAATTTGTGAAAAATTGAGAGGTGGCTGTGCCTCTATTCAGACTTCATAGCTTTTGTTTGTTTGCTTGTTTGTTTTGCTTCTCCAAGAAACCACTCCCATTTCTGAGTTTAAACATTTCCATAACCTAAATTGGACTTATTTTTTCCCCTGGCTGCAGCAAGGAGGGAACGGCTTTTCAGTATAGAGGATTATTGATTTCTTCTCAGATTATGGAGTATACATGATTCTCATAACTTTCATATTTTGCTAATGGTTTTTGATCATTTTTTCTGGGCTTATGGCAGTAAATTTTTCTGCATGTTTTTCTACCTACATCTTAGCCCAAAGTTCTATATTTGGAATATTTTTCAATTAGGAAGATATCCAACTATATTACTTAGAAGTAACATAAATACAGAAGAGAAGACATATAAACACAGAAGCTAGGAAAACTGCACTAGGAAATAAGTTTAATAATAGGAAATAACAATTTAATAAAAGGAACTGCCTTCTGTTAATTCACCCTTCAAGAATGCAAATGTGTTATTTTATTTTGAACTTTAATTTCAGAAAATCATCCTTAAAGAACATTTTGGTATTAAAATAAAAAAGTTTTATGGTCAAGAAATGTTGCTTTTACATACAAAGGAGACTTTTCATTTCTAATGACATTAACTCTGTACTCAGGCAGACCTTAGTTCATATCCTGACTCTTCCATTTGAAGCTACTTAGGTCCTTAGTGAAATTTTTCAACTATTTAACCTCAATTTCCTTATAAACAGAGATTGTATTAGTACCTGTATTATAGGATTATTGTGAAAATGAATGAAATAATTTATATAAGATTATAAATTGCATAATATAAGGATTAGCAATTTTATAAGCCTTCAGTTAATGTTGGCTTTCATTATCTTTAGTATCAGTGTCAGGTAAATGCTGACTTGACATTGAATTGGGTGTCTGTGACAAAATAGGAAAGAAACAGAGGAAAGAATGGTAGTAATAAATAGAATAGGAAGATGATAAATAGGAATAAATAGAATAAGTAGCATATAGGCAAACGCTAATACGTTTATAATTACAATGATATTACACCTGGGGGGGAAAATGGCAGGCAATTTTATATACCAAGAATAAAAAAAAGAGACAATAATGATTAATATATAAAGTTAAAAGATTTCCAATTAATCTGTGCTACCAAGAAAGAACAAATTGAACCTTATAGAGAATTGTTATACAAGGTATTAAATCCTACACCCACAGGTGTAGGGCCTTTTCCGTTATCAAATGGCATGTGAAATGGGTTTACCCCATTCCTGCTCTTTTAAATGTAAATATTTTGAAAAATAGAAAGGTTAACCATATGTAGACAATGACAATGAAATAAACTCCCCCCCCCCAGAAATAATAGGAAACATACAAGAATATTATCTCAGTAATAGAAGGAAAAACAGCACACCTTTTGAGATGAGGAAATGTTTAAATTACTCTGGAAGTAGTACAAATGATTGTAAGAGGTAAGATCCAAGTAGAAAGGAAGCTGTATATGTGAAATACTGAGACATAATACCTGTCCTGGTAGGATCTCAATACATGGAGCACTGCCCTAGAGGCAAGGTCACACCTTGAACTACTTTAGTCCTCTATTCATCAATTTTATGCAAAATCAATTTCATAGAAAATCAATTTTCCTAGAAAATGTATGACCTATTCACTCTCTACCCTTTTTAGAATTTCTTTTGATTATGCAATTTATAATAGCCATGAATAAATGGGCTCCTGTTAAAATATGTACTACATATAAAGTTCTACTGTACATATGGAATCTGAATATCTGTATCTCCCTTAACTGTGAGGCAAGCTTCTTCTTAAGACACACCTTGTATGGTCTGACTGCCCATGACTCATCTTCCCTGAGTGTATAATGTTCAGTCTTTGTGATATACCCTTCACAAATTTTTCACAGATTCCTAGGAAAATACACATGTCCCACAAGTATGTCCTATTTGTGTTTGTATTTTCTCACTCTTTACCTCAACTTCAGCTCTTTTGCTGGTCAATTTTTGCCAGATTCTGTTTGTCCATGCTACTATTTTTCCATTTTTATCACTTCAACCAAAAGTACAGGTCACACCAGCCTCTAACATTTAACATTTTTTTCCCTTGAAGGGCTGAGAATAACTAAGGAATTTAAAACACACAAAGAAACATGTTTTAAGCCAACAGACTGAAACAGTAGTCTAGACACCAAGGCTTTATTATAAGAAGGGAGATTTCCTGAAAAAAAAAAAAAAAAAAGGATTTACGAGTTCCAAGGATCCAGAGTTTATACTGTAAGTAACAAAGCAGAAAAGAAGACACAATTTGATGTAAGAGCAGTTTATCCCAACACTTAGGAAGAAGGTGAGCTTTCAACCATTTGGTAGGTAAAAT
Organism: Neofelis nebulosa; assembly: GCF_028018385.1. Lineage (NCBI taxonomy): Eukaryota > Metazoa > Chordata > Mammalia > Carnivora > Felidae > Neofelis > Neofelis nebulosa. Next base: position 32,277,640 of record NC_080794.1, on the reverse strand, counting down.
AAGATATAGAGACTTTACCTGGGACTACATGCTACCTAAACTCTTGAGAAGGTCCTGGTTCTCTGTCTCTGGATCTCAGCCTGAGAAGACTGGGAAAGTGAACAGAAACACTGGAGAGAAAATGCAAGAATGACAGAGACTTGTGCCCTATAGAAAGATGGTAGGAAACCTCTAGATCAAACATTGTGCCCTGGCTTTACATTATCCATGGTCAAAAATGTCTAAACCAATGTCACTACGCTGTGGTCCACCAATCTGCAGCTTATATGAACTGTTTTCTTTTAATCCACATTCATTATTAGAATGTGTCAGAATATAAATCCATGCACTGTTTTGTTTATGGAAAAGCTTTACTATGAAAACTGTCAGATAAAGTAAGCAGTGTACTAAGTGTTATAATATTTAATTTACATTGTGGTGCAAGCTTTGTATCTCTTTGAAGAGCATTTGTCCAAACATATGGAACTGAGGAAAACATTAAATTATTTAAGAAAATGTGACAACAGACCATGAGGGAAGGCTTCCTGTATCAGATACTAAATGATGTATAAAAGCCATTATAATTAAAAGAATATAGTACTGGCTGGCATAGGATCTATGGCAAATAGTGGAGAAACCATAATCAGAGCAACATGAATTAGGAATTTAATCTAAGACATTTTGGATCATTTGAGAAAATATCTGATACAATTTGTTTTGACATTTGGCTATCTATTTTGGGAGAAAAAAATTAGGTTCATTATTCACCTCATAACAGAAAAGTAAATTCCATATTAGTAACAGAAAAGTAAATTCCATGTATTAGTCTGCTAGAGAGTTATAACAAAATACCACATACTAGGTGTTTTAAACTACAAAAATTTATTTGCTCACAGTTGTGGAGCCTAGAAGTCCAAGATCAAGATACTAACAGGGTTGGTTTCTGATGCGACCCTTATACCGGGCTTACTGATAGCCACCTTTTCTCTGTGTTCTCATATTGTCTTTCCTTTGTGTGTGACTGGGGGGGGGGGGGGGGGCGGGTGGTGAGAGAGAGAGCTTCTGTTTTTGTTTTTGTTTTGTTTTTGTTTTTGTTTTTTTTTTCATCTTCTTATAAGGACACTAGTCCTATTGAATTAGGACTCCCACCCTTATGACCACATTTAACCTTAATTATTTCCTTAACACCCTGTCTCCAAATACAGTCATACTGAGGATTAATGATTCAACATATGAATTTTTAAGGGACTTATGGTCTGTAACATACATGAAACAAAGAAATAAACATTTTGTTTTCATGAAAATATAAGGCTAAAAAAATTTTTAATGAAGAAAATGTACGAGATAAAACACAAATGTAGAATCAGTAACACAGTACTTTTATGTAAGTTATTAAGTATATCAATAATTCTTTCTTTTTGATAGCTGAGTAGTATGCCATTGAATGTATGTATCACAATTTGTTCATCTACTTGTTGAAGGGTATTTGGATTGTTTTCAGTGCATATGATTATGCCTAGAACTGCAAGAAGTATTCATGTGCAGATTTTTGTGTGAATGTAATTTTTTATTCTCTGAGGCAAATACCCAGGAGGGGAATTTCTGAGGTACATCTCCACAAAAGTCATGAGGGAAAGACTTAACTATAGCACATCTAAATCTTGGTAGAATTCCCTGGGATCTTCCTGGACCATGAGAGCATGAGATCTTGTGAAGAATAGCTACTGGGCCTTTTTCCAACCACCTACCTATATTCCCAGGGTGCTGTCATGAGACAGTTTCTCATCACTTCCTGGGTTGTGATGAGGCATGAGACTTTTTGCCTTGGTGCCCTTAGGGTACAACACAGACTAAGGCTATAAAAGTCTTTATCAACATGAAATTGGCTTTTCAGCAATATGTTACCCTGCCACTCATGTTACATCAAAATTATTTGGCCCCTTTTGTTTCAGTGTCATCCTGTGGGACAAGGGAGCTGGCACTTTTGCTCTTCTTTCTTTTGCTGTGTATATGAATAATACATTTTCTGGATCTAATAGGAGCTTATTATTTCTTTACAGCCAAATCAACCCTGACTTCCAGGACTCTGGATTATTTCTACTTTTTAGCAATTATGAATAGAGCTGTTATAAATATTTATATACAGATTTTTGTGTGAATATAAATTTTCATTTATCTAATGTAAATTCCTAAGAGTAGCATTGTTGAGACATATGATAAGTATAAACAAAAAGCTTCCCATTAGTCATCCACTTGGTCTGCATTCTCATCACTATTTGGCATTGTCAGGAATTAAAAAAAAATTTTATTATTGAGTATTGAGAACTCTTTATATATTCTGAATACGAATCCATTATCATGTATATGATTTGCCAATGTTTTCTCTAATTATGCAGCTAGATTTTTTTATTCTCTTAAAAGCATCTTTTGAAGACCACACATTTTCAATTTTGATGAAATTGTGATTTTTTACATCATGTCTAAGGACTCTTTGCCTAGCCCCAGGTCATAAAGATTTTCTCCCATATTTTCTTCTAAACTTTATGAGTTTATGTATTTCATATTTAGATCATGATCCATTTTGAGTTAAATTTTGGATAAACTGCGAGGTTTAAATCAAAGTTGTCCAATTTGTCAACATTATTTATTGAAACGAGTATCTTTTCTCCATTGGATTATTTTGAATGTTGTGAAAAGTTAAACATGTATTCTATTTCATTGATCTATGTCTCTATCCCTTCACCAATATCATGTTGTCTTCACTACTGTAGCTTTACAGTAAATCTTAAATTTAGGTGGAATGACTCCTCCAACTTTATTTTTCTTTCCAAAATTGTTTTAGCATTCTAGTTCTTTTGAATTTCCATGTACATTTAAAAATAGGCTTTCTAGGGGCACCTGGGTGGCTCAGTTGATTAATCATACAACTTTGGCTCAGGTCATGATCTCAAGGTTTGAGTTCAAGCCCTGCGTTGGGCTCTGTGCTGACAGCTCAGATCCTGGGGCCTGCTTTGAATTCTCTGTCTCCCTCTCTCTCTGCCTCTCCCCTGTTTGCATGCTCTTTATCTAAAAAATAAATAAACAAACATTTTTTAAAAATAAATGTATAATAGGTTTTCTATACATACAAAATACTTTTGAGATTTTGATGGAATTGCAATAAATCTAAAGATTGGGGGGAACAATCGACAGTTTTACTATATTGAGTCTTTCAATCTATGAACATGTTATATCACCCTAATTTCTTTAGGTCTTCTTTGGTATCTTTTATCAGCATTTTGTTGTTTTCAGCATGCAAATCTTGTATGTTTTGCTAGATTTATACCAAACAATATTTTTGCAGTAACATAAATGGTAGCACTTTTTAAAATTTAGTCTTCTGTTGTACATTAATATCAGGTAGAGTTAAAATTGTGTGTGTGTGTGTGTGTGTGTGTGCTGCCTCTCTTTGGTTTTGGTATCACAGTAATGCTGGTCTCATAAAATGCATTAGAAAGAGTTAGGTCTTTATTTTCTGGGGGAAATTATGTGTAATTAGTATTATATCTATTTTTTTTAAGTTTATATATTTACTTTAAAAGAAAGAGACAGTGTGCTGGGTGGGGAGGAATATAAAGTGGGAGAGGGAGAGAATCCCAAGAAGGCTCCACACTATCAGCATGGAGCCTGACATGGGGCTCAAACTCACAAACTGTGAAATCATGGACTGAGCTGAAATCCAGAGTCAGATGCTTAACCAACTGAGCCACCCAGGTGCCCCGATTATATGTAAATGTTTGATAGAAATTACTAATGAGATCATTTAGGCCTGGAGATGACTGTTTTTGGAAGGATTTAAACTGTGGATTCAAATTTTTAATTGTTATAAAACCATTCAAGTAACATACTTATTCTTTGTGTTTTGGTAATTTTTATCTTTGAAGAAACTAGTCCCTTTCATTTAAGATGTAAAATTTATGGCCACAGAGTTGTGCTAGTTTTTCCTCCCTATTCTTTTAATGGTTATGTAGTGATAATCCCCCAATTCATTCCAGATATTGTAATTTACGTTTATCTCTTTTTCTTTGACAATCTTGCTAGGGTTTTATCAATTTTATTGTTATTTACAGGAAACAACTTTAGGGTTTATTTTTATAGTAATAAATTATTACAGACTGAGTGGTTTAAAATCATACACATTTATTATCTTCCAGCTCTGTAGTCTGTAAGTCTGACACTGGTAACACTGAACTAAAATTCAGGTGTCAGTAGGGCTGCATTCCCTTCTGGAGACTCTAAAAGAGAATCTGTGTACTTGCCTTTCTGCCTTGTAGAGCTCATCTGCATTCCTTTGCTCCTTTCCCCCTCCCTCCATTGTCAAAGCTAAACATGGTGGGTTCAGTTCTTTCATTGCATCACTCTGACCTTCTCTTCTGTCTCCCTCTTCCACTTTTGAGTACCCATGTATTTACTATGGACCTACCCAGATAAGCCAGAATCCTCTTTCTATCTCAACACCTGAAACTTAATCACATCTGTAAATCCTCTCTTGTCACAGAAGGTAACATATTTACAGTGGACCTCTTTGGAGGCCATTGGTCTTGCATCACAGTACTCTACAGCTTTTGTATATTATGTTAAGAGGTTTTTGTTTTGTTTTTTAATTATAGCTCAATGCCATTTATGGAAACTTAAAACACGTGAATATACAAAACAATGCTTTTAGTTTTTCAAGGACACAAGCATATTCTATATACCAAAACATTAGAATTTTATGGTTACCAATGTGCAAAAGGGAGATGGGCAAGGGACTGGGAATGAAGGACAAAAAATAGAAAGAGAAAACATTTGTATAGACTGATAATGATTATGTGCCACACTCTGAGGTTTATGATGAACTCACTTCGCTATACCTAAATCTTAAACACAAAAACAAAACCCTCCAAGTAAACAAGAAACTCTAGCTGAGTGGGGTGAGGATGGGAGCAGTCTCAGGAAAACCTGGAAAGGAGGAGCAGAAGAAAAAGCACTGCACCTGGAAGTCAGATAAGCTGGAGTTGAATCGGGGATCTGCGGTTCACTGGCTCTTTGGCCTTGAGTGCATCCCTAACTCCCCTCCTTTATGTCAAACAGGGGTACAAGATGTACACACAAGCAGATAGCAGAATCGCTCCTGACACAGAGTGTGAGATAACATTGGACAAATGTAGAACTATGGAGCAGGAATCCACCTTCAAGATCATCTAGTTCAATGTTTTTCAAACTGCAAGTGTTTACCTATTAATGGGTCATGTAAAAAGCTTAATGGGTCCCAAGGAGCGTTAAAAAAAAGAAAACAATATATCAGTATGTATTTCACTAAAGGTATCATTTTACAAAACTCCTACTTAAGTTATATATATGTGAGTATAAAATGCACTTTTTTTCTACGAGATACAATTTGAAAAACATGGATATTGCCCAAGAAATTCTATACTTTTGGATTTTAAGAACCAATAAGTATTCACCAACACAACAGAAAATTGTTTTCATAGTTGCCACTTTTTAATATAAACAGGGCATCAAAAAAGAAACTCTTATAATCTCTTATTAATACTCTCTCATAAAGGATATTTTAGCATTGTAAAAATAGAACAGAATGAAAGCCCTTATATAAAACACACTACATATTTGTCTTGTTTCCCTGTCTTTTGGAACTCGAAGACAGAATGCGAAAGGTAGGAATTGACTCGATCAAGGTCACTCAGCCAGCTGTGATAGAGGTGACACCCCAGGGTCCTGGCTGTGTTTTCTAAGCTCTTCTCAGAACCCTAATTGATCCATAGAAGAGAAGCTCAGCAGATGGGGCTCTGGAACCCCCAAGTTGTTTGCTGGGAGCAGCTCTGCCTCCAGGATTCTACTGCTGCAGTGCCAGCTAGCAGTCCTCAGTCAGGGCCTGTACCAGGTAGTAGCTTGCTTCGCCGCGTAGCTGCCCAGTTCTCTGGTACTCTCAGGCGGTGGCACGCACCTGATCTGCAGGTAGTTGAAGATTGTTGCAAAGCAGCGGCCTCTGGAGTCAATCAGCATCCAACCTCCCGCATCCTTAAGCACCTCCGCAGGGGGGGGGGGGGGGGAAACATGACCTTGAGCATGGTGTCCTGCTGTGAGGGTGTGGATCATGGTGTGGTGCAGCCAGCCACTCCCTTTCAGCTTCGCTCACTAGCTGTTCCAGGTCAGTGGCTTGATACAGCAGGTGGCAGAGCCATGTTCCAGACCCCAGAGCTTAGAGGCATCCGGGACAGAGCTTTGTGCCGGGCCTGAGGCCTCCTCTGACAATCCAGGGACTGGCGTTGGGAGATGATCCTAAGCGCTCTCTCGGAGCCCTCCCTTGGCTCCCAAAGCCCCTTTGGCCAGACCGTGGGCCTGCACGCCCACACACCTGACTGTTTGCATGGGGACAAGGATGTATATACATACAAAGATAATTCTACTCTGTGTAATAGCAGTCAATCGATCAATGGAAATGAAATATCCATACAAAAGGATATATAAATAATTATGAATGATTCAGCTGCAGTTTCGATTGTAGACATTAAAAAGACGGGAAGTAGACCTACTGGTATTGATGTCTCTCATAGGTAGTTGGTAAGTGAAAACAAAGCATGTTAAAGAATAAAATATGTAACATTTAATTTTTGGTTTGTTTTAGAAGAACACTAATAGAAAAGGAACTGGACGGATATGTGATAAACTCAAGCATAGTTAATGGAAGAAGTTGAGACTTGGCATTTTATATTATATATCTGTGTTTTGGGGCTTTTTGTTGTTACTAAAGGTACAGGAGAGGGGCACGTGGGTGGTTCAGTGAGTTAAGGGAAGGATTTCAGCTCAGTTCATGATCTCAGAGTCCTGAGATTCAGCCCTAAGTCTGGCTCTACACTGACAATGCGGAGCCTGCTTGGCATTCTCACTCTCTCCCTCCCTCTCTGCCCCCTTCCCGCTTGTGTGCGTGCATTCTCTCTCTCTCTTTCAAAATAAATAAATTAATTAACATTAAACAAAAGAAGTACAGGAGACATTTTACAAATGACAGAATACATAATTTTATTTTTTAGATCTTTGTAAGTCAAGAAGCATATAAAATTGGAATTCGAATGAGAAATTTTGAAATACCCTGGTAATGTGCTGGAAAGCATGAAGGTTTTGGCTTTGGCAAGATCCTTAAGAGACATCAGGAGTTAGTGTTTATATTGTGATAGAAGGATTAAAACATTTTAGATTTGCCAGCAGCCAGTATTTGTTTTCCAGTTTTATTGCGAAATAATTGACACATGTTACTGTATAAGTTTAAGGCATACAGCATGATGGTTTGATTTACTTATATTATGAAATGATTACCACAGTAGATGCAGCTAACATCCATCTTCTCATATACATACAATAAAAAGAAAAGAAAGAAGAAAAGAATAAAGGAAAACCAATTTTCTCCTTGTGATGAGAACTCTTAGGATTTATTCTCTCAACAACTTTCCTATATATCATACAACAGTGTTATAGTCATCATATTATACATTACATCCCTAGTACTTATTTATGTTATGTTGGAAGTTTTTACCTTTTGATCACCTTCCCCCTGTTCCCGTTTTGCCTACGCCCTGCCTCTGGTAATCACAAAAATAATCTACTTTTCCATGTGTTTGTTTTTTCTTTCCAGTTTCTCCATAATGAGACCATACCTTTATTTTTTTCTTTGACTTATTTCACCTAAATGCCCTTCACTTAAAGGTCCATTCATGTTGTTGCAAGTGATAGATTTATTTGTTTGTCTTGTCTGTTTGTTTATGGCTGAATAGTATTCCAGTGTGTGTGTGTGTGTACACACATACATGCATATATACCACAACTTCTTTATCCATCCATCCATCAGTGGACACATGGGTTGTTTTTATGTCTTTGCTATTGTAAATAATGCTATTGTGAATGTGGGGGATGCAGATATCTTTTTAAGTCAGTGTTTCCGCTACCTTTGGTTGTATTCCAGAAGTGGAACTGTTGGATCATATAGTAGTTCTGTTTTCAATTTTTTTTGAGAATTCTACTGTTTTCCACTGTGTCTGCACTAATTTATAATCCCACCAGCAGTGCACAAGAGTTCCCCATTCTTCACATCCACACCAGCATTTGTTATCCTGTCTTTTTTATAATGCTCATTCTGACAGGCATGAATGATATCTTATGGTGGTTTTAATTTACATTTCCCTAATGGCTAGTAATGTTGAACATCTTTTCAATGTGTTGGCCTTTTGTATATTTTCTTTGGAGAAATGTCTGTTTAGGTCCTTTGCCCATTTTTTTTTTAAATTGAGTTTGTTTGTTTTTACTTTTATTTATTTATTTTTGCTATTGAGTTGTATGAGTTCTTTGCACGTTTTGATTATTAACCCCTTATCAAATATATATTTGCAAGTATCTTTCCCCATTACCTTAGCTGTCTTCTCACTTTGTTAATGATTTATTTGGTTGTACAGACCTTTTCAGCTTGATGTTTCCTGCTTTAATTTTGTTTTCTTATTTTTTAGCTTATCCTTTAGATGTCATATCCAAAATATCATTACCAGCACCCATGTAAGGAACTTTGTTCTCATATTGCCTTCAACAAGTTTTATGGTTTCAGGTCATACAGTTAAGTGATTTATCCATTTTAAGTTAATTTTATGAGTGGTATAAGATGTGGGTCTAGTTTCATTCTTTTACATGTGAATGTCCAATTATCCCATCACCATTTATTGAAGAGACTACATTTTCTCCATTTTGTATTCTTGATTCCCTTGTCAAATATTAGTTGTATTTTCATGTTAAATATATGATAAGTAGGGGCGCCTGGGTGGCTCAGTCGGTTAAGCATGGGACTTCAGCTCAGGTCACGATCTCTCGGTCCGTGAGTTCGAGCCCTGTGTTGGGCTCTGGGCTGATGGCTCAGAGCCTGGAGCCTGCTTCCGATTCTGTGTCTCCCTCTCTCTCTGCTCTTCCCCCGTTCATGCTCTGTCTCTCTCTCTGTCTCAAAAATAAATACACGTTAAAAAAAAATTAAAAATATATATATATAAGTATTAGCATATATGCGTGGGCTTATTTCTGGGCCCTTGATTTTGTTCCATTGGTCTGTTGATCTGTTTATGTGACAGTACCAAACTGTTTTGATGACTGTAGTTTTATACTGTAGCTTGAAATCAGGAAGTTTAATACTTCATGTTCTGTTCTTTCTCAGGATTATTTCTTTGACTATTCGGTGTCTTCTGTGGTTCCATGTAAATTTTAGGAGTGGTTTGGGGCGCCTGGGTGGCTCAGTCGGTTAAGCGTCTGACTTCGGCTCAGGTCATGATCTCGCGGTTTGTGAGATCACAACCCGCGTCGGGCTTTGTGCTGACAGCTTGGAGCCTGGAGCCTGTTTCGGATTCTGTGTCTCCCTCTCTCTCTCTCTCTGACCCTCCCCTGTTCATGCTCTGTCTCTCTGTGTCTCAAAAATAAATAAACGTTAAAAAAAAATTTAAAAAAAATAAAAAATTTTAGGAGTGGTTTTTCTGCTTCTGTAAAAAATGTCATTGGAACCTTGAAAGGGATTACATTGAATCTATAGATGACTTTTGGTAGTATTAACATTTTAACAATATTACTTTTTCCAATTCAAAAACATGGGATAATTTTCCATTTATCTATGTCTTCTTCAATTTATTTCATCAATATTTTATAGTTTTAGCTTAGAGATCTTTCACCTCCTTAGTTAAATTTATTCCTAATAACTTTATTGTTTTTGATGTTATTGTAAACAAGATCAATTTATTTCTTTTTCAGAACTTTTGTTGGTGGTGTATATAGAAACACTGTGGAGTTTCATATGTTAATTAAAAATCCTGCAATTGTACTGAATTCATTGATTAGAGTTAAGAGCTTTTAGGCTGAGTCTTTAGGATTTTCTCTATATAAAAAATGTTGTCTGCAAATAGAACCAACTTTACAACTGGGGCACCTGGTAGCTCAGCTGGTCGAGTGTCTGACTCTTGGTTTCATCTTAGGGCATGATTCCTGGGTTATGGGATTGAGCCCAGCATCAGGCCTCATACTGAGCATTGAACCTGCTTGGGATTTTCCTTCTCCTTCTCCTTCTCCTTCTCCTTCTCCTTCTCTTCTCCTTCTCTCTCTCTCTCTCTCTCTCTCTCTCTCTCTCTCTCTCTCTCCCTCCCTCCCTCTCCTTCTTCTCCTTCCCCTACTCTCTCTCTCAAAATAAAAAAAAATTAAAAAGTAAAGAAAAATAAACAACTTTACTTCTTCCTTTCCAATTATGATATCTTTTTTTTTTTGTTTTTCTTGCCTTATTGCTCTAGTTAGGATGCCCCATACTGTGTTAAATAGGAATGGTGAGAGTAGGCACCCTTGTCTTGTTCCTGATGTTGGAATAAATGCTTTTATCCTTTCACCACTGAGTATGATGATAGCTATGGGCTGTTCATATATGACCTTTATTATGTTAAGATATGTTCTTTCTATGTCTAATTTGTTAAGTTTTTTTATCATGAATGGATGTTGTTTTGTTGAATGTTTTTTTCTGCATCTATAGAGAAGTTCATAGTATTCTTTCCTTTCATTCTATGAATGTGATGTAACAGAATGATCTATTTGCATAAGTTGAACTATCATTGCACCCCAGAGATAAATCCCACCTGATCATAGTGGATTATTCTTTTAAAAATTAAAAAAAATTTTTTTAACGTTTATTTATTTTTGAGATAGAGAGACAGAGCATGAACGGGGGAGGAGCAGAGAGAGAGGGAGACACAGAATCGGAAGCAGGCTCCAGGCTCTGAGCCATCAGCCCAGAGCCCGACGCGGGGCTCAAACTCACGGACCGCGAGATTGTGACCTGAGCTGAAGTCAGATGCTCAACCGACTGAGCCACCCAGGTGCCCCAATGGATTATTCTTTTAATGAGCTGCAGAATTTAGTTTGCTAGTATTTTATGGAGAATTTGGCATCTGTATTCATCAGTGGTTTGGCCTGTAATTTTCTTTTCTATAGTGTTATTTCCTCCTTTTTGATTTTTTGGAACAGTTTGAGAAGGATTGGTGTAAATTGTTTTAATTGTTTAATAAAATTCACTAGTGAGGCCATCTGGTCTTCAGCTTTTCTTCATTGGGAGATTTTTGATTACTGAATCAATCTTCCTCCTTAATTGGTCTATCCAGATTTTCTATTCCTTCCTGATTCAGTCTTGGTAAGTTATATGTTCTCAGAATGTTTGTGTGTGTGTGTGTGTGTGTGTTTTCCTATTTCTTCTGGGTTATTTATACTGTTGTTCACAATAGTCTCTTATCCTTCAATTTCTGTGGTATCATTTGTAATGTCTCCATTTTCATTTATAATTTTGTTTGTAGGGGTCTTTTTCTTTTTTTCTTGGTTAGTCTAGCTAAGGATTTGTCAATGTTGCTTATCTTTTAAAAAAAACAACTCTCACTTTGGTTTATATTTTCCATTGGTTTTCTGTTTCTCAGTTTTTATTTTTTCTGCTCTTGAACATTTCCGTTGTTCTGCCAGCTTTGAGCACAGGTCCCCCTTTCTCTAGCTCCTTAAGGCATAGACTTAGGTTATTTATATAGGATCTTGCTTAATATAGTTGTTTATTGCAATAAACTTCCCTCTTAAAACTACTTTTGCTGCATTGCACAAATTCTGGTATGTTGTGTTTCCATTTTTGTTTTAAGCAACTGTTTTTATTTCTTTTTTAATCTCTTCCTTTATCCATTGGTTGTTCAAGACAGCATTGTTTAATTCATGTGTACATGAATTTCTCAGTTTTCCTCTTACCAATTTCTAGTTCTGTGCCATTGTAGTCAAAGAAGATACTTGGCATGATTTCAGCCTTCTTGAATTTGTTAAGATTTATTTTGTGGCCTAACATGTGGCCTATCATAGAAAATGTCCCACATGCATTTGAGAAGAATGTGTGTTCTGCTGTATATGTCTGTTAGGTACATTTGGTCTATAGCATTGTTCGCATTTACTATTTCCTTATTAATTCTTTGTCTGCCTGATCTATCCCTTGTGGAAAGTGGGGTATTAAACTTTCTAATTTCTACTGTTTATTTCTCTTTTTAATTCAGTTAGTTTTTCTCTCTATATTTAGGTGTTCTGATCTTGGGCAAATAATTGTTATACAATTTACAATTGTTATATCTTCTTAATGTATTAACCCCTATTCATTATGTAATGACCTTCTTTGTCTCTTTTTACTATTTTCAATTTAAAATCTATTTTATCTGATATTAGTTTAGCTATCCCTGTTTTTCTGTGGGGGGGGTGTTTAAATTTGTTTATTTTTTGGTTGCCACTTGCTTGAAATGTCTTTATCTATCTGTTTACTCTCAGTCTATGTGTGCTTGAATCTTGTTTTTTATTGTTGTTGCTTTTGTTTCCATCCATTCGGCCATTTTATGTCTTTTTATTAGAGAATTTAATCTGTTTACAGTGAAAGTAATTATTGATAAGTGAGGACCTACTATTGCCATTGTGTTAATTATATTCTACTTGTTTTGTAGATCCAAATCTTTGTTTTCTTGCTGTGTGTGTGTGTGTGCCTGTGTGTGTTCTGATGTGTTTTGGTATCAGTATGCTTTAACTTCTTTGATTGTGATTTTTTTGTACAATTACAAAATTTCCCATTATGGGTTACCATGAGGCTGACATAAAATATCTTAAATTTGTAATATCCTATTTTAAACTGACAACAAATAACCTTCAATAGAATTTTTATAGTTTACAGTTTTATTTCTTCTCCTCACATTTTAGGTTATTGCTGCTACAATTTACATAGGGTTTTGTTTGTTTATTTGTGTGAAAATAATAACAGATTATTGTAGTTATGGTTATTTTTGCTACATAGTATGTTTTTTTAACTTTTAAACTAGAGTTGTGACTTACATACTACTATTATCATATTGTAGAAACTAACTAGGATTATATATTTACCTTTACCAGTGAGATTTATGCTATCTTTTTGTGTTTTGATGATGTTAATTAGAATTCTTTTACTTCCATTCAATGAACTCCCTTTATCATTTCCTGTCAGATACATCTGGTGGTAATGAACTCCCTTGGCTTTTATTTATTTGAGAAAATTTTTATCCCTCCTTCCTTCCTGAGGAACAGCTTCTCCATGTATAATTCTTCACTGACAGTATTTTCTTTCAATATTCAAAATATTCAATATTCGAAAATATGTCATTCTATTGTCTCCTGGCAGGAAAGTTTCTGTTGAAAAATCTGCCAATATTTCTATGGGGGTTCCTTTGTAAGTTAGAAGTGTTTGAAAACCAATGTGGGGAACCATAAGGAAAGTGCCACATACTCGTCTCTGTGAAACAACACTGTGGAGAAACAATCTTCCAAGTAACATCATGTTTCACTAAGTTAGAAGTGTTAGATGACCTAGGCTTGGAAGTGTAACAAAAGTGCTGTCAGCACAGAGCCTGACATGAAGCTTGAACCCACGAACCGTGAGATCATGACCTGAGCTGAAGTCAAACACTTAACTGACTAAGCCACCCAGGCACCTCACTAGTCATTTTTTTCATTTTTCTTTGTTTTTATTTCAACATAACAAGCATTAAAAAAGAAAAAGAAAAAAAGAAAAAAATTAACAAATTTTCCAATGCTTACAAAGAAAAAGCACTCTAAAAGCAATTTAGTTTAGATTTAAGAAATTGCTCTAGTTGAGCACTTAAACAATAAATCTATTTCCAAATGTTCAGTTTGGATCAAAATTTAAAATAACATTTGATAGATATTTATGTATGCTGTCTACTTGTTGTATTTTTTATGTAAACTCTCATTCCTGGGATATCCAGCCCCTATTTTCCTAACATAGCAGAGAAGACATATACATGTAGCCAAAAGAAGAAATGGAGATCCTAGGCTGCAAAAATATATATATATACAGGGGCACCTGGGTGGCAGTCAGTTAAGCATCTGTCTTCGGCTCAGGTCATGATCTCATGAGTTCAAGCTGTGCTGACAGCTTGGAGCCTGGAGCCTCCTTCAGATTCAATCTCAGTCTCTCTCTGCCTCTCCCCACTCGTGCCCTGTCTCTCTTAAAATATGAATAAACATTAAAAATAATTTAAAATCTACACTTAATAAAATAATATATACAAGCATTAACCTTTTCCAGAACTAAAAGTTTCTTCTAAAAAATATTAAAATATTAAATAGCCAACCTCTATATTGCTAGGGCCAGGATACTTCAAATATAACTATTCTGTATTTTAAAAATAAAGGCAGAAAGCCTTTTGGTTCATACTTATACACAGTCATGTTTTACTTTTTCTTCAAAAAAGCTAGATTTGTGACTTGTGAAGGGAGCTGTGGTTGTAGCGATTGGGTTAATCAGAGATCTTTACAAATGCATTTCAGAAAAATGCTTAAAAATAAGGAATAGTTAATTTTGAGCAAAGTAACTCCTCTGGCTTGTGAGAAAATGAGGCCGCATTTTAAATACTACTGCAACTGAGTCTTAAGCATGGTACGTTTTTCTTCCATTGCTGTTTCTTTTTTAGAGGTGATATCCGCAGAACAAGATTTTCTCTTTTAAGTGTAAATATTTTAAGGAATGTTTTCTTACCTGCTGAAAATGAAATTGCTTGCTATATTCTATGATGTTCCCTGATATCCCTTTCTACTCATTCACAATGAAGTAAACATCTACCACTTTATTTCTGAAAAAAACAAAAAAACAAAACAAAACAAAAAAAACTGAAATGTGAAACACTCCGTGTTGTGCTGTATGGTGGTCCTTTAACATTAATGGAATAAAATGAGGTCTAATGCCTTACTATATTATACAAGGGACAATGGACAACAAACAGTTGTTTTTATAGATTAGATTCACTTTCAATTTGCATGTTGTTTATCCAACTTATACTTACAGTAGCTCTCCAAACAAAGTGTTTGTTTTGTTTATCTCCTGGGAAAAAAATAGCAAACTTTCTAGCATATACATTAAGTATCACTGCAAAACAGTATAATGAGAAAATGAATTTAAATTGCATGAGTGCCTAAAAATAGCTCTACCATGGCTGGCATGGCATATACAATGATTTGGGGGTAAATTAGCTTTTTGTTATTCTCTAGGCTATAAAATGGAACCCAGAGTGGTAGAAGGCTTTACTTTTTGATGTTTGTTTGTTTGTTTGTTTGTTTGTTTTTTAATTAGTTACTATAACAATTGCCTCAAAAAATAAAAACGAATGTAAACTTAGACTAAGACTTAAGATAGAGAATATGATCATTGATGTCCAGTAGGAAACCTGATCATCAAAACCAATGCTATCTCTTATTCACAAATGAAACCTGTTATGAAGTTAGGAGATTTTAGTGTTTTAGTATCATTTGTCAACTTTAGTTATCCACTTTCATGTAGAAGAAGATCAAAAGAAATTCATGCATTCTTGTTACAAAAATAGGTTAATATTCATTTAGGTACGTTATTATTTTAAAAGATGTATTGCTGGACTCTGAGTCATTAAATGATTTTCCTAGGATGGTGTTCTCTGGAATCTAGATTTGCTGGATGAATGCCCTTTGGTAATGCAGTAGTTACTGCCTTTTGCTAAAGGTTATAATTTATGTGGGCCAAAAAGCACAGCCTTTCCTGGAATTGGAGAAGCTTTCTATAGGCATTCATTTGTAATCTTTTACTTAACACCATTTGTTAAGCGAAAACTATTATGCAAAATTCATTTTAATTTCAGTTTTTGAAATGTCAAAATCAAAAAATTGAAAAACAAAATGCCAATGTTCTTCATATAATTTTTACCACATTATGGTGCCTGTAGATAAGAACCTAGCACAGGGCCTGTGGTCTTTCATATGTTGATTCCTTCATTCCTCTCCCTTCTTGTTTCTCTATTAGTTAGTATTAATATACATTGCAGATTCCCAATCAGCACTAATAAAGACAAAAAGTACAGAATGCAATTTTCACTGTGTTTTCCAATAGCTGCGGATACAACCACTCCATGTTGATGCATGCAACCTCAGCGCCTTTAATTTCCTCTAATTTATTTTTTGTCTCTCATTTTATTAGCCAGTTTAAGAGATATATTTTCTAGAGTTTTGAATTTGTTATTACATAATTATCCAATTAGTGCAGTTACTTTAGATACTGATATTTTTTCCTATGCGTATAGCATCATTATTTCTCCATTACTTTCTAGTAACTAAAAATCTAATTCTAAAAATTAAAAAAAAAAACTTGTGAAATAGTAAATCTTCCATAAAAGCAAAAGAAACACGTGTGGATCTACTCTCTTAGCCAGGTGCATTTGATTATTGTGGGTTTTGCCAAATCTGATGAATATAAAAACAGATTAAATGACAACAGATCAAAAGAACATCAATTAATGTGTAATTTTAGTTGCCTCTCATTCATAGCATTTTGAGATTATGGAGATGAGGCTAGATTTTCTATTCATCAGTTTGGCTTTTTTGGGGGGAGGGGTGCAAACAAACAGTTTGAGGAAAAACTTGTTTACTTCACATAAGCAAATCTGTTTTACCTAATAACTTATTGCATAGAATTCAGCCCTTGGATCTATGAAGAAAAAATGTCCTTCTTTGAATTGCTACAGAATACTTTCATGGTTATTTTAATTTAGAAGATTTCATATAAGCTTTATTTAGAACGTTTGAGAAGAAGAACTTAGGAAGAACTTGAGAAAAAATAAAAAACAAACCCAATCCAGGCAATATAGTTTTTTAAACACTGCACTTCAAATACTTAGTCTTTTAATAGTTTCAGTGTAAATAATTATAAAAAAGATGGATGAAGTAAATTTTATGTTTTCTGCCAAGCGTTTCTATTTTGGATGTCAGTGAACAACACTAAACTCGTATGATTAATTGTAGGAGTTTTCTGTTTTGTTTTCCTTTACAAAAGATCTCCAGATATCAGAAGACTAACCTAATATAATTTGTCAAATACACAGGCTACAGATCAGTCCTTCATATAAATTAGATTCTCATCCACATGAATGTTATTTAATCCCAACTATGTGTATATTGAAACTTTGTACAAAGTGCTTTTATATTCTAGAAAAATACCAAAAACTTTCTAAAGTATACAGTGGATATGTCTACAAGAGAGTGGACTAAAAAAAGTAAATTCAAGACCAGAGTTTCTAAAAGCAATCAATCCTTTTACAAATAATGATTGCATTGTATAATTCACAAAAATAACTGGAGTTGAAGGAGTTCTTAATCATTTACTCTTTGAATTGCAAAGTAATATTAACAGTTCTTGTTTCTAAAATACTGCTCATTTGTGAGATTAAAGTGAATTAAAAATATGACTTTATTAATTTACCTGGCTAAATTTGTATGAAATGGTCTTCCTGTCCTTTTTTCTAAGAATAATTTCTGCTTATCATTTAGACTTCAATTTAAGCATCACTTCCTTAGAGAAGTAATTTCCCAAATCTGAATTGGTCAAATCCATCATAATATTTTTATCTCTCTTATTAATTGTCATGATGCAATTTTATTCTCTCCCATATGAGACAGTAAGCTCAATGAAGAAATGAATGATTTATACCTGTTATTATTATTTTAGTGCCTGGCTTGGTACTAGTAAGGCAGAAAGGTACATAGAAGCACCAACTTATAGTTATCAAGTGAGTGAAAACTAATTGAATAAACTCTTAATAACAAATTGCATTGTTGGAGCTTATAAAGAGGAGTTTGTAAGGGTAACAAACATATTTGGAGTAAAAAATTATTACCAACCATTTATTTAGCACTTATTATGTACCAGGCCCTATTCTATTTACATACATTTACTCAATTTGTAGATGAGAAAACTATATGCAGGAAAGGGGAGTAACTCATTTAATGTCACAGAGGTAGTTAGGTGAAGGTGGCCCAGGATTCAGTCCCAGAGAATCTGATTCTAGATTGCATACCCTTAAGCACTAAACCCTTTTTGTCTCAAAATTGGCATGGGTACTGCATAGTTACCAAGACCACCTAAACATTAACCTTTTTAATAATTGTATAATAACCAAAACCCTAGGGAAAATTTGACAGATTTTATCAGTATTTAAACTTTTATATAAGCAAGATAATATAAACACAGAATAAAAAGCTACATACTCAGAGAAAATACTTACCATGTGCATAATAGGTACAGTTGTTAAGGATTTTGACTCTTCTTTTTATAAAGATTTTGACTCTGGGTGCCTGGGTGGCTCAGTCAGTTAAGCATCATAATCTTGGTTTGAACTCAGGTTGTGATTTCACAGTTCATGATTTCACAGTTCAATCAGGTTGTGATTTGAGCCCCACATCGATTTCCATGCTAACAGCACAGAGCCTGTTTGGGATTCTCTCTCTCCCTCTCTCTATCCCTCCCCTGTGCACAAGCACTCTCTCTCTCTCTCTCTCTCTCTCTCTCAAATAAATAAATAACCTCTAATAAAAAAGCAGATTTGAAAACTCAAATGCATATGAATAAAAATAAATATCCTCAACTTTATTAATAACCAAAGGAAAACAGTTTACATTACAATAGGATATCATTTTCCTGATAGTCACATTAAGCCTACTGTACTATCACATCACTTTCACCTTCAGATACCTGTGGTAAAGATCTAATAATTGTAAAAGATATGTGTGCCATGATGTTTATTGGATGTTATTTTAATAACCCAAACTCGTAATAATCTAACTGCTATCAATATGAGAAACTGATAACAAAGTATTCTTCTGAGAGATTGAGAAGCTTGCCTAAGTTTACATGAATTACAATATTTAATTATACTTTCATTTGATTTTATAGGAATAAAATAAGGAGGCTTCATGATTTAGTGGGAAGAATATTAATTCTTATTCTAATTCTAGTATGGATTTTCTTTGAGGCATTGGTCAGTATCTGTTTTATCTGAAACTGTGATAATATAATTCCCATATTATTTATAGATAATTTATAAACAGGCTTTGTGTATGTTCTTACTAATATCCCCTCAGTGCAACATAATAGCTTGATGAGTTGGCTTTTTTATTGTTAAGGTGAAAATTAATCTTCCGTTTTGTGTTCATATCTTATCCTCTACTGACGTACTTTAAGCCTTTATGTACTGAGTACTTTGGTTTATTAACCAGATAATCTTTTACTATAGACCATTATGCTAGATCTAATGTTAAACAAATGTGCTGTACAAAAAGTTACATTATTATTTTTATTTTCTGCATTTTAATTTGTTTAATTATTTTCCTTATTATAAGGAATCTTTAAGATTCTAAGTCACAGAATCTGAAAACCAAAATCTATAGAAATATACTTAGTAGCTAGTACTATACTATACTGCATTGTACTGTACTATATATCACACTTCTTGGGAAATAGCTACACTCAAAAAAATTAGTCATTAGAATTTCAAATCCTTTCCTTTTTATCATGGTAGTCTTTAATTCTTTTTGTTGTTGTTCTTCATGAAATCATTACTTTAAGGATAGAAATAATATTTTTTTTAATAAAAAGGCAATCAGAAAATTTTCATCTGTAATCTCAGTATCCAAATACAAAACATACTATTTTGTTATATTTCTTATTGGATTTTTCCTATAACTATATTTCACAAAGTTATAGAATACATACCTTATATTTAAAAATACATACAATTCTTTTACTGATATAGCACTTGTATACTAAAAGCATTCTTTTATGTGGCAGTATAGTTTTATAACCACATTTCAAAGGTTTTATACTGTACCAATAACAGGATAAATATTTTTCTTGGGGTCTCTGGATGGCTCAGTTGGTTAAGCGATCAACTCTTGATTTAGGCTCAGGTCTTGATCTCTTGGTTGGTGAGATCAAGTACCCACATCAGACTCCATGCTGACAGTATGGAGCCTACTTGGGACTCTCTCCCTCCCCTCTCTCTCTATGCCCCTACCCCCATTCACACTCTATCTCAAAAACATATTTAAAAATATATATTTTTCTTAACCTTTTCCTATTATTCAAAATTTGGTTATTTGCAATTATTTTATATAATGCTTTACTAATTCTTGATTATTTAGAATTATATCATGAATTTGGAGAAATGCATTTACTAGATCAAAAAGTATAAACTTTTGGGGTGCTTGGATGGCTCAGTTGGTCAAGCATCCAACTTCAACTCAGGTCATGATCTTCCTGTTCGTGAGTTAGAGCCCCACATTGGGCTCTTTGTGGACAGCTTGGAGCCTGGAGTCTGCTTCATATTCTGTGTCTCCCTCTCTCTCTGCCCCTCCCCTGCTCACACTCTGTCTCTCTCAAAAAGAAATAAAAAAATATTAATTTTTTTATAATGTATGAACTATTCCTGCCTTTGATAAAGTTTCAGTAATCTAAGGTTGCACTGATTTTCCACATCCTTGCCCTAACTGGATATTACCAGTTTGAGCATTGTTTTCCAAAAAATTCATGGATTAAAAAAGTGATCTTTGTTCTTAAATAGAATTTTTAAATGACATTCTTGTTTAATGTTTATATTATCTCTTTTGAGACATTTTTGCTTTTTATAATTTCCTTATTTACCTATAAGATCTTTTAAAAATAATTTATTTTAATTTTATCTTTTATATTTGCTATAGTATTTCCTATTTTCAGCTGTTATCTTTTGATTTCACTTGTTTTAACATTCAGGTATTCTAAGTGTTTTTAATGTGTGAGTTCTTTATTCAGATTTAAACTTAGAAAATCCTTCTATTTAGAAACTTGAAATATTTTCTAACTTTCCCTAAATCTTTTTTAAAAAACATTTAACTCATTTTGCTGGCATTTGTGTTGGTATCCTATAATGTATGTAGGTAAATTGTTTTTCTAAAAATGTTTTTTTCATTTTTATTTATTTTGGTGGGGAAGAGGCAGAGAGAGAAGGAGAAAGAGAATCTGACAGTGCAGAGCCCGATGAGGTTGTCAGTCCTACAAAGTGTGAAATCATAACCTGAGCTGAAATCAAGGGTCAGATGCTTAACTGACTGAGCCACCCAGGTGCCCCTAAGTGGTTCTTTTAATTGACAATTTTTCAAAACTCATTTTTGGAAAAAAGAATCTTGATCTATTGACTAGCTATATGTTTTTCATAATGTTTATTTTTTCATATATTTGGCTATCCTCACCTTGTTTCTTTCTTTCTTTCTTTCTTTCTTTCTTTCTTTCTTTCTTTCTTTCTTTCTTTCTTTCTTTTTCCCTCTCTCTCTCTCTCTTTCTTTTTTTATTCCAGATGAAAAATGAGGCATGATAAAATGAGTATAGGCTTGGAAATTAGAAAGATTAGGGGTTCTGAATCCAGATCTGCTACTTCAAACCATGATGAGCTTGACTTAATGATTTGAGGATTGGAGTAATCTTTAATACTCTCTATTACTTTTGTAATACTCAGTTTATATCATCACAACTTCATGGTCTAGGAGGGGAGGCTGAGAAATAAATAGACATTACAATAAGATGTAGAGTGTTCACAGAATAAGTGTATATTAGACACTAGTTCCCTATGAATTCAAGTTATATCTTAAATCCCTTATCACAGTTTGGCTCATTTGTTTCAGGTTCATTAATTAGGAATATCCAATATTGCATTAGGGTTTAGAAATGTTTCTGTGTTCCTAACAAATTAAATATAAGTTTTTAATTTATAAAACACTTTTATGATATATTATCTCATGTAATTTCAAAACAACAAATTAGAGTAGGAATATTATTCCTACCTATGAGGGAATTCGGACTCAGAAAGGTGAAGGGACTTGTATTTCCTCAAGTTTTAACTGACACAGTTTTGACTGGTTTTAGGCTTACCACTTATATTATGTAGGACTTTGTTATCCAAATGCAACTAGAGGATCTCTATCTTTAGACTTTGAGAAGCCATATATTCCATGTGACTTCTGAGTTGATAAATAATTGAAATACTGTATCATACTTGTCATTTTCAAGCCCTTGTATTTGAATTGGTCTTCATAGAACAAAGACATTAAAGGTAAACAGCAGTCCAGAAGGTTCTGGTGTATGACCACTTGTGTCTCTGATATAAGACCACCTTTCTTGGAATCCTGGTTCTACCACTGTTATCTGTGTAACCTGCCTGTGTTTCAGTTTCCTCATTTACAAAATGAGAACAATAATAGTGCCTACATTATTTAACTACATCCATTAGTTAAATGGATTAACTAAGTGCTTAAAATAGTTCAGGGAAGAGGGTAAGGCCTATATGTAAATGCTATTATCATTATTATTTTCCCTTTGAATTAAATATCCAGTCATTAAATTAATTTTTATATTATTATCAACATAAGTAACGCTTTGATTTCTTTATAAAAATGCCTGTGAAGTTGAAAAGCAAAATACAATATTGATGGCCCTCAAAACAGAAAGAAATTCATAGAACTCATGGAAAACACGTGTCTGTACTCCTAGAAACTACATTTGAATGTGGCACACTATTTACATTAAAAATGTACATAATAGCTGTAGTATTTTACACAAATATTACTCATCTAACATGATGCTGTGTCTTAAATGAAATTGTTAGGACATATTCTGAGACATCCATTATCTATTGTGCTTTCCTAAGTCATATAGCTGAGAATTTATGCAGTACTTAGAAAATAAAATCCATAGATGAGAATGATTATGTGATCTCTGAAATTGGTCTCATGTTATTTCCTAACTCCAGAGATATGATCTTAGAGGTAATGAATTTTTAATCTCAAGGGGGGAAAATCCTCTTTTTTGAAATAACAATTTACATTTAAATAAAATATAGTTATTCATGACATTCACTGTTTACCTAAGAATATTTTAAAAGAGAAATTCAATCAGCTAAAGAGGATTTAGAGGATTTTCCTTCTGTGAAACTCCTTTGGAAAGTTTAGGACTTCCTTTTCTTAACCTTGCAATATCACTATAGGTTAATTTATGTTAAGATTTACAGCACAAGAGCTTTAGTACACTAAAATTATTTAAGAATAAGTTTTCATCAACACACATTTTTTGTCATTAAATTCTAGTGTGTGGCCAGACATATTTAAAATTAGTCAAAGCAGACTTAAGTAATAAAAACAAATTCAGAGTAATCAAAATATCATAAAAACACATTGAAGTGAAGATATAACAGTGAAGATATTTGCTGAACAGTTTATTGTTATTTTGCCTTTATTTATAGTATTAAAAATATAGCAATTCCCTTCAGACTTCCATATCACCAATAGAAAAGTTGGTAGGTTTCCTCTAGTTGGACAAACACATTATATATATTAATAAAAATTCATTGATCAATCAGCAAACCATTACTAATTGCCTACTATATAAGTTTGTAGTACTCAGATACTGGCAATACAAAGATTAGTAATGAGTATCAGCCCTACAGTAACTCAAGGGAAGGCCAGTACAAAACACAAATACAATGAAAAGGACATAAGCCAAAATAGCACTGCAAGTTCATATTGAAAATACAATAAAGGAGTAAGGAGAAAAGATACATAGGATATAAAAATCAAACTAAATATGAAATCTTTGTACATCAGAACTAAATATACATTGGTGGGAAGGAACTAGAGCCAAGGTCAGAATAGACTCCAGGATTTATTTATCTATTTTTACCTGCAGTTTTTACTTCTTTTCATTTACTTTAGTTTACACACCGATGATTCAAAGTTTTCTCAGTTATGGAGGGAAATTGGAGTAAATTACATTGCATGAATCCAAGGGCCAGAGCTATAGCTTTTAAATCCCACTGGGCTGAATGAGAAAAAGGGGTGGAGGAAAGAGAAAAAAACTAGGTGGGCAGGGGGGTTCTGAGAGAATAAAAATAAAAATGTTAAAAGAAGATAATGTAAAGTGAATTTAAATCAAACATTATCATAGAGAGTTTTGTCACTTGTTGGAACTGAGGAATTCACAAAAGAAATGCAACACAAAGAGATGACATAAATATAAAATGTAGGAAAGAAAAAAACAGATTGTTAATGTGGGGAAAAAAAGATGGACAGTAGACAATACACTAAAAGGAGTAATGACTTAAAAGTTTTATGTGAAATTAACTATTTGCCTAGAATTTTATATGTAGCTAAACTATCCCTAAAGCGTGAAAGCAAATAAGGGTAGCTGGATGGCTCAGTCGGTTAGGCATCTGACCCTTGATATCAGCACAGGTCATGATCTCACAGTCCTGGAATCGGGCCAATTCTTTCCAAGTGGCTTTCAGAATTGTCTCCCACTGTTAACTTATTTGGTTTTTCTATGATGTGACCAATTAAGGAATGTGTTTATTTGTCTTGTTTGGCCTTTAGTATGCACTTACAAATTAAAAAAATCATTCCACTTCTCAGTTCTACAAAATTTAATTATCATGTCTTGTTTTACATATCTTTTCTTTGTGGGACTCATTTGAGATGTTCTGGAATTTCTTAGTCTCTTCTCCACATCTTTTATTTTTCTTTCTCAAGCAAATTCTACCAAACATTCAAGGAAGAGACTACAGTTTACTGTTGAACCACATGAGTTTGAACTGTGTGGGTCCACATATAAATGAATTTTTCCCCATAAATACAGTACAATACTGTAAATGTATTTTCTCTTTCTTCTGATTTTCTTAACATTTTATTTTCTCTAGCTTACTTTATTGTAATAATACAATACATAATACATATAACATATAAAATATGTTTTAATTTACTGTTTATGTTATCGACAAGGCTTCCAGTTAGTAGTTAAGTTTTGAGGAATCAAAAGTTATATGTAGATTTTTGACTACATAAGGGTTCAGCACACCTAACCCTCAAGTTGTTCAAGGGTCAACTAATTGTTTTTTACTAATTATTTCAAGACCAAATAGGATGTAAAGTCACATAATTACATTTATTAATGTAATTTTAACATCCACAGCAGGCAGGAATAGAGAAAAAAATACAGACCAAATTCACATATAGACCTATGTGCATTATGAAATCCTTAAAAATTAAAGCAAATTTAAAATGGCAGTACATTTTTAAAAACATACTATAACCAAGTAGGGTTATTATTCCTAAAAATGGTTATATTCATTGAAAATCTGGTAGCTCTAGAATTTCCATTTAGAAGAGGTTGGACAGAGGGCTGTAAAACCACCATTAAGGGTAGATGTAGTTGATGAAACTACTGAAGGCATTAAAGCTTCCCTAATCCACTGTTGGAATAGGAAACTTTCCTTCTTTCTTCCTTCCTTTCTTTCTTTATTCCTCCCTCTCTCCTTCTCTGTCTCTCCCCCCACCTTTCTTTTTTCCATCCCTCTTTCTTCCTTCCTTCCTCCCTCCCTCTCTCTCTCATCTTCTCTCTCATCTGACTGCAAGAAGTCAGGGCCCCAGAAATGGCAATCTCTAGAAATTCCAGTTTGAAAAAATAGAATTTATGCCCCACTTACTTCTACAAAGAATTAGAATCAGCAGGGTTCATTTCAGCTTTACATTTCTGAACTTATTTTTTCTTATATCCATATCATATTTATCATGAAATTGTTATGAATTTTAAAATCTACTTTTGAACTAAATTGCTTGACCAGAGCAGTATGTGTTTTGAACATTCTTGTATATTTAGATGTATATTTAGATGTTTTAATAGGATTTAGATCCTTCCTATTTCACAAATGAACAACAACAAAAATTTAGGAAAAAGTTACTAGTTTTTCTCCTAAAATCTATACTTGAAGGAAAGATTGGATAGACTGATTATATCAAACAGTAGGACTTAGCTATGATAATTTAATGTGTGGGAACATCTTTTTTATATCTTTCTTTTTTTATATCTTCCCTTTCATATTTAAAAATTCTACTTTTGCATATACAGTGGCACCTATTGCTGATTGTGGGTATCTGGACATGGAAAATTGCAATCAGACATAAATCTCTTAAGGAAAGACCTTGTATTCTATTATTATGAGTCAGCACTGTCCATTATGGGACACCCAGGCACTGACATTTCTGTCTAACCTTCTAGATAATGGATTTACATGGCTGTTTAATCTTTTAAGGAAATACAAAGACTCCTGAGATTACAAGTCTATGCCTTTGTAAATCATGCATTAGTGGCATTAAGATACAAGAGGATGCCTTTTCAAGTTCTATAGCTTGCACTGCCAAATAACTAATGGGTAACATCATTTTATGTTATTTGTTTTGTAAAAGTGATGAAATATTAAAATAGCTAATTCCCAGCCATGGTTAAGGCTTATTTGAGTCAGTGTAAAAATTTAGGGAAAATTCAGAAGGATGTTTAAAACTATTGGAATTATCTAGAAATATAATAGTTTTTCTTTTTATTGAGTGTTGAAATTAACCATATGACCTTCTTCTAGAACAAAACTTTTCAAACTTAAATGTAATACCTATCAACAGGGAATTGTCTTAAAAATGCAGATTCTGATTCAGTATGTCTGCGGTGAGGCCTAACATTCTATCTAATACACTCAAATGATGTTCATGGTGTCGCTGGTCAATGGCAGACATCAGTAGCAATGATGGAGGATAGAGGCTTGTAACCTAGGCTCCATGGAGAAGCCTCAAGTTTTGTGTAACAATATGAAATTATTCACTCAATGTGTCTGTGTGTGTGTGTGCATGTGCACATTTTCAAGGGAGAATACCCCTAAATTTTATCACATTCTTAAGACTTATGTGACCTACTGCTCTGAAGTGTTAATAAATACTTCCTTGTATATTTAATATGTTCCTTGTAATCCTAGTCCCATGAGATAATGACTGAAAAGGTAATTATAGAAGTTTCAGAAACTATATATTTTCTCTCTTTCGTATGTTTGAAATTAATTTTAATATTTTCAACACTTCAAGAAATCCTAGAGTTATTACACCTGCTTAAATGTTCCTTAGCCTCAGTGTTTCTTAAACCATTCCATAATGGAATTCTTTTTCTCAAGTTTTACCAGATAATGTTCCATGAACAATAAAAGAAGATATTATACCCTTGCCCCAATTTGGGAGACTTTTTATGGTGTCTAGAGCTTTGCAGAGTATCTTTTGAGAACTCAGTGAGTCAGCTTCTCCTTTTGCAGAGTTCTGCCTTCCTCATTTCCTTCTAAGTGTATCTTCTGGGAAAATTCCTCAAAAAAATCTACATGTAGTTCTTCATGTAAGGATCTGTTTCCAATGAATAAATCTAAGATATGCTCTGTCTAAAATTACACCTCCACCATATTTTTCTCTATTTATTTACCTTCTTTTATTTTATTTACAGTATTTATCATTATCTGAAATTATTGTACTTATTTATTTCCTGTGTTTTATTGTTGTTGTTGTTGTTGTTGTAGGCTTTCTTGAGTTAGGAGTTCTGTCTTTCCTCTTAAGTCCTGTGTCTCAAATACCAAAATTATCCGTACCTAATGATAAGTCTTGTAAGGTTTTGTTAAATGAAGTTATGAATTATATATTCATGTAAAAATCATTGCATAATAGTAATCTTATTCATATTTACCATGAATGAAATAATTTTTAAAAATACTTATATAAGTAATGATTATATTAAACAAATATATAAAAAAATTTTATATAATAAAAAAAAAACTAATATATAAAACAAATTTAGTTTACTGGTAAATATTAGAGTTTTCATATACCAAAGGGAAAAACATAATGAAAGGAAAATGTTTATCACAATAAGCATTTAGAAAACATGTTTTATATTATCTTACTTAATATTTTGGTCTATGATTTAAGAACCAATGCTTTTATTCAAGATGTGGGGAAGGCTTGGGGCACCTGTGTTGTTCAGTCAGTTAAGTGTCCAACTTGGACTCAGGTCATGATCTCACTGTTCAGGGGCTTGAGCCCTGTGTCGGGCTCTGTGTTGACAGCTCAGAGCCTGGAACATGCTTCAGATTCTGTGTCTCCTTTTCCCTCTGCTCCTCCCCCACTTGTGCTCTGTCTCTCAAAAATGAATAAATGTTAAAAAATAATTTAAGAAAAAGATGTAGGAAAGGCTTACTGAAGGCCTACTTTATGCCAAACAAAAAATTTCAGGCATATCAACACATCTTTTTAGATTTTCAAACATAATTTACAAATATGACATTATTTGCAAATCGACAGGAGGTAAATAGAAGCTGAGGGAAGCTAAATATTTGCTTAGGGTTATGTATCCTATATAAGTTAGGAAAACTAAATATATATGTATTCCTATATAAGTTAGGAAAACTAAATCAGTACTTTTCACTCCAAAATCAGAGAAGTCAACATGTTGTTTCTTTTCACCACCTTGCATGATCTTAATGGAAGATGGTCTGGCATCTGGCTGTCTTTAATCAGCCTAAATTGAGTAGTGAAAGGAGCCCAAATTTTAGGAGTCATGGGACTGGAATTCTAATAGCTCTGCCAGTTACAAGCCATACCATCTCAGGTTATTCACCTTACCTGTCAGACCTCTATATTCTTACTTATATAAGAATAAGAAGGCTCAGTTGTCTTTAGGAGTCCAGCTACTCTTAACATTTTACTGGCAGAGTAAGCCTTGGGAAACAGACATTTTAAGGCCGACACCAAATGAGAAGGGATCTTAGAAACAGTGCATTTTCCAGGGGCAAGTGCATTTTCCACTCTGGCAGATGCAGCCTAGAATCTGCTGATGACAGAGATAGGCACAACATGTAAATATGGGCAGATGATCTGTGACAGGAATGTCCTGACAGTGATTGTAAGTGATTATTCTAGAAGGCAGGGGAAACCTAGTGACAGAGTACCAAGGCACAAGTATGAAGTAGAGGCAAACTAGCAATACTTAGGATGGTCCCAGCGCAGGGACTAAAGATCAGAGGTAGAGAATCCCATTCTGGTGGAGCAACTATATAAGATAAAGGCATGGGGCCAAGATGCAGAAATCTTGTTTGCCAGTACTTGGGTCTAGCATCAGAGAGGAGCTAGCATACTCTTGACTTCGTACTGGCTTGCAAAGTTAACTGAACAAAGGCTTCCTAAGTTTTTCTGGAGCTAGGTGTAGGTAGTCCCCTAAGGTGCATTGTTAAGTGCTCAATAGAGCAGAGTAGTTCTATCTGCAGAATAAAAATATTCTGTGAAGAACAGGCAAATAGGGGATCTTGCCTCTGCCATTATTTTCACCAAGGTTTTCCCCAAGATCAAAGCTGATATTTTTTATTTCTTTTGATCTGATTCTTTAGGGAGAGTCATTTTAAACATAGTTACTTGCTATAAACCTTTCTTTAATAGTCTTACCGCTACAGGGAATAGACATTCCCTTTAGAAAGTCTTCTTAAAAATACAAATGTATTTATCTGTATGCTCATTGCCTGTTTTTAGCACAGATTACTTAGTCACAATAGCAGAAAGCAATTCAGGCCACTAAAGGTGTGGAAAATATGGGTGATAGGAGGGAAAAGTGGGAAAGACCTGGGGTACTCAGTGCTTCATGAGTATTGAAGTTTCCAAGGGCAGAACTGACATTATCAGAGGCACTCTAAAAGGGCTTACTTGGAAGAGGATAAAGAAAAGAGAAGTTTTCTGATTAAAATTTTGTATAAGCTGATTATCAGGCTCTTAGTTTTAAATGTTGAATTTTAAAATTTTAGAGTATGATGCTATTACAGTGTTAATTTTAATTAAAAAAACTATCAATCTTCACTCCTGTTTTGCCGGTTTTTACATAAGCCAAATGTCTCTTCAGTGGATCCTGCTGGAAGACTAATCTATTGTATGATTATGGTCTCAGTGCTATCAAGTTGTTTTTTGAGTTCTGGATTTCCCAAAGTGTTCTCAAGTCAAGTATCACAAAATGAAACTCGATAATGTATTTTATGTCTATCACGCTGCACTAGTGTGTTTAGTTATACTATTTTTATATACTATTTATATAAACTGCTATAAATGCCAGTATGTCTTCTGTTTTCCCAACAGGACCTACAGAATCTAGAAGAAACCCAAGTTCATTCGTGGCCCTTTTGTAAATTCCTTGTGGTATGTAGGAAATTCTGTGCAGAATTTAGATTGAAGTCAGGTGAGATGAGAGTTCAGGGAGCATATTAGGTGAGCCAGTAACACAAAGAAAAATTCAGGCAACATGAATTCTCAAATCCAGAAAACTTCCCTTGGCCTTTTCTCATTATTTGAACTTTCCTAGGGATTTACCATTTCCTAGGGATTTGCCCACGTTAACCATGTTTCTGGAAACAAGTTAACTATTCGGTACATAAGAGACACGTAGAACACCCAGAAAAATGTCAATCGAAGTAGATTTGATACCATCATTACTTAGGTTGATGCGATAACTCCAGAAATTCTGTAATTTTGTTTTGGAATAATGTGCCCATTTGCAAAAGAGACATGCTAGTACAGGTTGAGGTTATGTTGTACATTCTATTTCTACTTTGGGTCAAGAGTCCATTGGCAGTGCTTATTCTTCTGATGTGTTGAGTGTGTGAGATACATGTACTTGTGATCTGCTCGTATAGATAAAGAGTAGCAAGGAGAACTCTGATTGAAAAATATCTCCCTGCTCCATCCAACCTGTGAATTATGCATTCATTTTCAGCTAGGTCACTACACTGTTCTTTTAAAATGTTTAATGTACTCATTAGACATTGAATTACAGTCATTGACATTTTAGTTTGAATTTCTTTAATCCAAACGTTGATTGCCAAGGCTATTTTTACTAAAGAGTAAGTGCGTTATTGAAAGAATAAATGTGGGGTGGGAGGGATATTTATAAATCAAAACGATCTTTATGGCAAGTCTAGGTAGTATACTTTGGCTAGCTTAAGAACAATGAAAATTTGGAGTTTGGAAGAAGAGATATTAGGAAATGAAGTTTTATAAAGGACACTGAAGAGAATCTTTGCCCACCCCCCCATTTATAGTTTTTCCCTGATCCTTTGTGCCGGTGAGAATGATGTAGGTCCCTTCTCTGCTGTGCATGGAAGAGCTTCTATTTTATGATCGAAAGATGACATATGCTTTATTAAGAGAAAGAAGTGTTTGAATGAACTATAATTTTATATTTGAGGGAGAAAAAAAGGTTACCATTCGTAAAATGAGAAATATGTACCAAATGGAGATTTGAAGAGTAATTTGAAAGTGTTGGAATGGAACTGCAAATAATGAATGAAAATATTTCTGAATAAGTTGAAGTTGTCAGAGTGGTCCTTTAGCTTCAAATACACGTGTGCCTCATATCAAAGCCACAGCTAATTAAAAAGTTAAAAGAGAAAAGGAATATTCAAATGTTAGGAGTGATCTAAAAAGCATTATTCTAAGAGTTTCTTTAATCATTCTTATTATCAATGCTAAGTATTCTGCCTACAGCACGTGATATTGTACATAAGTAAGTCTGTCCATTTGATATGTGCATAGGCAGCTTTAAAAGTGAGTGGTGAAGTAATAAATGCCACTGAAAAACATTTTTTAGATATGGTCTGGGTAGAATTGAGAGTACGTAATAAAAGTGATGAATTGACTTAAATCTTCCTTTCCTGTTTTCTTTCTTTTAAGCACAGTTGTTTAAATTCCCTATATGATTAGCATACAATGTGCTTTTAAGAGAGCATTCTACTGAAAGTACTTGGGTATTTTCCAACTATCATATAAATCTGTTAGCTGGTGTTTGATATTTTTGGAAAGTCAGATGATATGCATTTACTACTATCGCAGGGGCCCTCCAAAGAGTAAATTCATAGTTGTTTAATAAAACAGCAATTTAAGTTCAAGATAAATAAAATCTTCTGAAAGAAAATTTTGTACAGAAAGCTTCTAAACCTTAAGAAATTGAAACATACCAGCACAATCTATTTTTGCTGTGAGAAAGATGTATGATTATTTCACCAAATAATCATAGAAAACTTACGTATATCATTATTCATTATGACATAATTATACTAGAGTAGCAGCATGAAGAGGCTTAGAGCAAAAGTTCTGTTTTTAAATTGAGGTATAATTGAAATAAAACATTATATAAGTTTCAGGTGTACAACATAATGATTTGATATTTGTATAGACTGTAAAATAATCACCACAATAAATGTAGTTTCACCCATTACGATATGAAGTTACGTAATATGAAATACAATATTGACTGAAGTCAACATGCTATAAGTTAATCGCAAGACTTATTTTATAACTGGAAGTTTGCACCTCTTGACCCCTTTCACACATTTCGGTTACTGCACAACCTCTCTCGCTTCTGGCAACACCAATGTGTTCTCAGAATCTATTCTGTTGTGTTTTGTTTTGTTTGTTTATTGTTTTCCTTTTTAGATTTCACATAGGAGCGACAACACCTGGTGTTTTTCTTTCTGACTTATTGCACTTAGTATAATATCCTTAAGTCCATTCTTGTTATTGCAAATGGCAAGACGTCATTTTTTTTCTTTTGGCTGAGTAGTATTTTAGTGTGTGTGTGTGTGTGTGTGTGTGTGCATGTGCAAAAATATTTCTCACATCTTCTTTATATGTTCATCTACTGATGGATACTTAGGTTGTTTCCATATCTTGCCTATTATGAATAATGCTGTACTTGAATTGGGTGCATAATAATTTTCAAATTAATGTTTTCACTTTCTTTGAAAGAACACCCAGAAATAGAATTGCTGGATCATATGGTAGTTCTATTTTTAGTGTTTTTGGCAGACATCCATTCTGTTTTCCATGGTGCTTGCACCAGTTTATATCCCCACCAACAGTGCGCAAGTGTTCCCTTTCCTCCACATATTGGTCAATACTTGTTATTTCTTGTCTTTTTGATAATAGCCATTCTGACAGGTGTGAGATAATTATCTCCATGTGGTTATGATTTGCATTTCCCAGATAATTAGTGATGTTGAGCACCTTTTCATATGCCTATTGTCCATCTGTATGTTTTCTTTGGAAAAATGTCCATTCAGATTGTCTTCCTATTTTTTAATGGGATTGTTCATTTGTTATTGAATTGTATGAATTCTTTACACACTTTGAATATTAACCCCTTATTGGATAGATGATATGCAAATATCTTCTATTCACTGTGTTGTCTTTTTATTTGTAAATGGCTTTCTTCACTGTGCAGAGGCTTTTTAGTTTGATATAATCTCATTTGTTTATCTTTGCTTTTGTTGCCATTACCCTTGGAGTCAGAAACAAAAAGTGTTGCCAACAGCTATGTCAAGGAGCTTAACACCTGTTTTATTCTCAGATTTTTGGTCCTCAATCCATTTTGAATTAATTTTTTGTATGGTGAGATAGTGGTCCCATTTCATTCTATTGCTCTCCAGTTTTCTCACCACCATTTATTGAAGAGACTGCCTATTCTTGATTGTTTATTTTTGGCTCCTTTGTCATAAATTAATTGACCAGAGGGGCACCTGGGTGGTGCACCCTCAGTCAGTTAAATGTTTGAATATTGATTTCAGCTCAGTTCATGATCTCTTGGTTCATGGGTTTGAACCCCACATTGGGCTCTGTAGTACAGACAGCATGAGCCTGCTTGGGATTCTCTCTCTCTCTCTCTCTCTCTCTCTCTGTAATTCCATGACTCACACACACACTCTCAATATAAATAAACATTTAGAAACAACTAACCAGATATGCATGAGTTTCTTTTTTTCATATTTAATATTTATTTATTTAATATGAAATTTATTGTCAACTTGGTTTTCATACAACACCCAGTGCTCATCCTAACAGGTGCCCCCCTCAATACCCATCACCCACCCTCCCCCGCTTCCACCCCACATCAACCCTCAGTTTGTTCTAGTTTTTGAGTCCCTTATGTTTTGGCTCCCTCCCACTCTAACCTTTTTTTTTCCTTCCCCTCCCCATGGTCTTCTGGTAAGTTTCTCAGGATCCATGAAAACATATGGTATCTCTCTTTCTCTGTATGACTTATTTCACTTAGCATAACACTCTCCAGTTCCATCCACGTTGCTACAAAAGGCCATATTTCATTCTTTCTGATTGCCACGAGTTTATTTCTGAGTTTTCTATTCTGTTCTATTATCTGTCCATATCTATTTTTTGCCAATCCTATACTGTTTTGATTACTGTAGGTTTGTAATATAGCTTGCAATCAGGGGGAACAATGCCTCCAGTTTTGTTCTTTTGTAAGATTTGTTTTGGCTATTTGGGATCTTCTGAGGTTCTGTACAAATTTTAGGATTATTTGTTCTACTTCCATGGAGAATATCATTGGTGTTTCGATAGGGACTGCGTTGAATCTGTAGATTGTTTTGTGTCATATGAACATCTTAACAATATTAATTTTTCCGTCCCATGAGCACAGGATGGATATCTTTCCATTTATTTGTGTCATCTTCAGTTTCTTTCATCATAGCTCATAGTTTTCAGTGTACAGGTCTTTCACCTCCTTGGTTAAGGCTATTCCGAGTTACTTTATTATTTTTTGATGCAATAAATTACAATGGGATTTTTTAATTCCTCTTTCTGATAGTTTGTTGTTAATATATAAAAATGCAACATACTTTTGCATATTGATTTTTTATCTTGCAATATTATTCATTTGTAAATTCTGACAGTTTTTTGGTTTAATTTTTAGGGATTTCTTTTTTTTTAAGTTTGTTTATTTTGAGAGAGTGCTCAACAGTGGGAGAGGGGCAGAGGGAGAGGGAGAGAGAGAGGATCCCAAGCAGTCTTCGCACTGTCAGTGCAGAGTCTGCCTGGGGCTCAAACTCACAAACTATGAAATCATGACCTGAGTCGAAGTCGAGTCAGACGCTTAACCAACTGAGCTACCCAGGCACCTCTTTTTAGGAATTTCTATATACAAAATCATGTTCACAAATAGTGACAGGTTTACTTCCCCATTTCCTACTTAGGTTTCTTTTATTTATTTTCTTGCCTAGTTGCTCCAGTGAGGACTCCCAATACTATGTTGAATGAAAATGTCAAGAATGGGTATCCTTGTCTGTTCCTGATCTTAGAGGAAAAGCTTTTGGCTTTTCATCATTGAGTATGATGTTAGCTATGGGCTTGTCATGTATAGCCTTTATTATGTTGTTTCATTTTCTTTAAACTTTCATTGCTGAGAGTTTTTATCATAAATGGATGCTGAATTTTCTCAAATCCTTTTTTGCATCTTTTGAGATGATCATATGATTTTTATCATTCATTTTGTTAATGTGTTATACATATGTATAACATAAATAGTGGACAGAAAGAAAAGCCTTTGATGGAAATAAAAGTCCAACAGTATTTTGTGTTCCATTCCCTTTCTTGGTGGTGATGAAGTAGAGTGTCTAAAAGTGAAAAAAAAGTAAAAAAGTAAAGGGTCTCAATCATTACTTTTCCGTCACACCAATGGATTATGACTTCTGTCTATTCTAAATGGCAATCCTCAGAAAGGAAGACAGTCCTCTTTTGGGAGTCAAGAGGATGCATGTAGTTGGAAAACATTCCTTAAAATGATTCCCATATGTTCTCAACCTCTTTCCTATTCAGATCATCTGCAATTAATAGTATTTTCTTCCTGTTCATCATGGAGGGGTGATAGTGCTGATGGCAGAGAAATCTATTTTTTTTCTTTTGCCTTCACAAACAATAATGTTGGATAAATATCTCATTCCACGGTGCAGAAAAAAAACTAAAGGGTTAAAATATCTAATTAAGCAGACAAGTCAGTCTGACAAGACTTTTAGATACTTCTAATATGTGACCAACACAGCCATGGTGGTTAGTATGGCTTGCAGCAAGAGGTATAAAAATCCATTCACTGATAATCTGATCAAGAGAGTAGAATTGGAGCAAATTAGAAAGACAAGAGGTTTAATCTGAAGTCTGTTGTAAGAGACATCTTGCTATGAAAGCACAACCGTGTACAGAAACACAGGGCATCTGAGTCCAGGACATTACAATGTACTGCTCAAATGTGAAGTGTAGTAAAATAATAGCAAATGCAGATAATAGTGCTATACAGAAAAAGGTAGTGGCTCCAGAGAAAATGTTGCAGAGTATTTATGTGGTTTGGGGCTGGGAAAATGTATAGTCATTACTGTGTCACTCTATACATAGACAAAAGAACTTTAGAAATAAACTGTTGTAAAAAGCAATAGTGAGTGTCAATATAACTAGTTCAGAGACATTCCTCACAGCTGGAGACACATCATCACCTCCTATAGGAGAGGAAAAGAAAAGTAGTAAACACTTGAAATTAGACAAACTATTTAAAATTAATTAAAAATCATTTAGAGCGTATCCCCTTAGATGTTTCCTCTTAAATAATTTCTTTTTTGAAATAACGCTATAATTTATTGAGCTTATATTATGTACCAAACATCAAGTGAATCATTTAATGCAAATAACCTAATATAACACCACAACCCTAGGTTTTCATGTTGAATGCTCTATTAGAGTTTGATAGGTCTAAGTGAGAGCTATGTGGCAGAGTGAAATCAACATTATTTCACCTCAAAATGTTTTTCATTCCCATGAATTCATTGAAATTTGTATAAACAACCTCATTGTCTATTACAATAATATTAAACCCAGATTGGTCATGCCATTGAAACAGGGTCCTGTAGGCAGTTGCTTAATGCTTCTGCATGTCATTAGATGATGAAAAGGCAGGAGATGTTTATATCATCATACTTGCTTCCTCTTTTCACTATCCATTCCCCTTTTTGAGATATTTTAGCTATTGTTTGGGATATTAAGTGTCTTCTCTAACTACTTTATGTAAATGTATTCTTAATATTTGACAATAGGCTGTTACTTTTATGTTATTTAATTTAGTATCTTTTAATTTAAATCTTTTTCTCTCAAAACAGCCAAGACTTTTACAAATATTATTACTGTTTACCTTAAAATTAACACAGCATCCAGCACGTAATAAAACCGAACACATAATGGTCTGAGGATGCAAATGAAAAAGATTATACAGTACCGATCTTATAAGAAATATTTCAGGTCTCTGTCAATTGTTGATACATTAACAGTGAATGATCTTAGTATACTTTATAAATAGTTAATGTAAGAATAAATAAAATGTAAGAAAAAAGGCAAATGTACAGTGTTTTTTTCAATTTAACAACTTTTATTGAGTGCTTATTATATTCTTGACACTGTCCTTTGTCTGAAGATTCAATAAATGAGAAATACTTTTCCCTCAAGGAACTTATAGTCTAGTAGGGAAATAAACAGGTAAAGAGAGATATGAAAAGTCAGAGCATTGATAAACTTTATGCATCTAACCAATAGTTTTGATTATCCAAAAGGCATAAACATTAAATTTGGTATAGTCTCTTTAATATTATACATTTGTTAGATTGGTGATTATCTTTTTATGTTCCCTGAATTATCAGTAACATTAAATACATAGAATGAAATAATAAAAGCCATTATATTTACCAGATGAATTTCATCTGAGCTACTTCTCACTTGTTTGAGATGAAATCAATTACTCTTTTATTTAGAAGTGTTTTAAATTACCTCTTTAAATATACTTACAAACTGTGTAAACTAATATTTTGTATATGGATAATTGCCTCTTTTATGTGTTTTATTCTCACTACTTGAATCAATAAACAAGTAGCTTAAAGCTTTTTGACATTGGTCTGGGCAATAATTTTTGGATATTACCCCCAAATCACAGGCAGTAAAAGCAAAAATAGACATGGGATTTCATTAAACTAAAAATCTTCACAGCAAAGGAAACAATCGACAGAGTGAAAAGACAACATATGGAATGGTAAAAATATTTGAAAACCTACATTTGATAAAAGAAAGGATTAACATTCAAAATATTTAAAGAATACAAACAACTGAACAGCAAAAATAAAAAAAATAAATAAATAAAACCCAGATTTTTTAAATGGCAAAGGACCTGAGTAGATATTTTTCAAAAGAAGACATACAAATGGCCAACATGTCTATGAAAAGGTAGTCAACATCACTAATCATCAGGGAAATGCAAATCAAAACCACAGTGAAATATTACCTCACATCTGTTAGAATGACTGTCATCAAAAAGACAGAAGATAACTAGTGTGGGCAAGGATGTGGAGAAAAATGGAATCCTAGTACACTGTTGACCAGAATATAAATTGGTACAACCATTATAGAAAACAGTGTGGGGATTCCTTAAAAAATTAGAAATAGAACTGCCACATGATCCAACAGTCTCACTTCTGGATATAATTCCAAAGGAGATGAAATCAAGATTTTTAAGAGATAACTGCACTCCCTTGTTCATTGCAGTACTATTCACTCACAATAGCCAAGATATGGAAACAACACAACTTGTCAATAGATGAATGGACAAAGAAAATGTGATATACATATATAATAAACATATATAATAATAATATACATTATATAGATATAGATATAGATATATAATTATTATTTAGCCATGAGAAAGAAGGAAATCCTGCCATTTGTAACAACATGGATGAATCTGGAGGATATAATACAAAGTGAAATAAGCCAGAAAAGGAACAACAAATGCTGCATAGTATCACTTATATATGGAATCTAAAAAAACAAAAACAAAAACAAAAAAAGTTTGAACTAAGAAACAAAGAGGAGAACAACAGTGGTTACCAAGGGTTGGTGAGATGGGCATAGGGAGATGTTGTCAAAGGGTACAAAGTTGCAGTTATGTTGAATATATAAATCTAGACATCTAATTTGCAAGCATGTACTGAATTGTACTCCACTGAACATCGGAAAGATGCTAAGGGAGTAGATTTGGGGTGGTCTCATCACACACAAATAAGGGCAACTACGTGAGTAGATGATATGTTCCTTAGCTTGAGTGTAGTAATCATTTCACTGCAAATACACATATCAAATTGTCATGTTGTATACCTTAAATGTATGCAAGTTTTATTAAAAACATAAATTTAAAAAGATAATATTAAGAACAAGTTTTGCTGGCAATAAAAAAATAGGTAAGTGAAAATAGGTAGGTTGAGCTATTCTACTTACCACTAGAAAAAAGAAAGGAAAAATAATTTAGGAATGGGACAGACTTGCAAAAGTAGAATAAAAATACAAACAATAAAGATATTTGCTGCTTACTAGATGCCAGATATTGCGCTTTTTATTTATATTTTTATATAATCCTTAATACAGTCTCAGAGACTGTTAATATTATTACTCCATTTTATCAATGATGAAATTAAGGTTTAAGGATATTTACCTTTTCCAAGTTTACAGAACTAGTAAGTAACAGAGCCAAAATTATAATCTAGGACTTTGACAATCAGGCTGCATAAATTTTCTGTGCTTTCATGCCTCTCTGTGTCCTCTTGCTGCTTGATTGCTGACGTAGCTTTGGTCTCTTCAGAATAAGGGTAGTCCCTGATCTGATGTAGAACACTCCTGGAAGTTCTCAGACAGTTGGTGGCAGTTTTGTTTCCATGTCTGGCACACCCAATTTCCATATGGCACTGCCAATTACTTTAGTGAGAAATGTTCATCC
Organism: Neofelis nebulosa; assembly: GCF_028018385.1. NCBI lineage: Eukaryota > Metazoa > Chordata > Mammalia > Carnivora > Felidae > Neofelis > Neofelis nebulosa. The sequence continues at coordinate 32,238,213 of NC_080794.1, read as the reverse complement.
TCAGGGAAGTCAACAATGTGCTGAGTTTATACAAAGATATTAGAAGAGGAAATAAGCATGGCAAATCAGCAATAAAATAAAAAGTATCGAAAGAGTTGGATCAGTGAAATGAGTCAACTCAAAAGGCAGAGAGAATGAGATTTATTTATTTTTTTAAGTTTATTTATTTTGAGAGAGAGAGAGAGAGAGTGGGGGAGGAGCAGAGAGAGAGAGAGAGAGAGAGAGAGAATCCCAAACAGGCTCCGTGCTCAGCATGGAGCCCAATGTGGGGCTCAATCTCATGAACTGTGAAACCTGAGCCGAAATCAAGCTTTGGTTGCTTAACCAACTGAACCACCCAGATGCCCTGAGAATGAGATTCCTTAATGAAAGTAGTCTTTATTAAATTTGGGAAAATTGAGATAAAACTTCCAGAGATTTTTAGATTTTGTACCCAGATTCCTGTAGAGTCAATGGCATGTAGTTACAAGAGTGAACATGGGACAGAGTTGGAAGTAGACTTCACAATGCACACACACACACACACACACACACACGTTCCCCCCCCACACACACACACACACACAGGCACAACCTGCAAGATTGAGGCACTGAGGCAAAAAAAGTTTGGTAAGCGGAGTATGTAAGTTACATGAAGAAGAAATAATAAAGATCGCTAACAGATTTTATTTTTTCTTTTTCTTTGAGTTCCCAGAAAACAAACACAGACAAATCTGTAGGAGAGTAATAATTCTGTTGAAACTTGTTTATTTGTATTATCCTTTTCTATTTCTCATATTTTCCTTGTGAAGATATTTTACCCTTATTATTAAACCTAATAAGCTTTAAACCTAATATAATAATATATATATATATATATATATATATATATATGGTTTCATTTAAATTTTATTTATTTTTGAGAGACAGAGACATAGCATGAATGAGGGAGGAGCGGAGAGACAGGGAGACACAGAATACAAAGCAGGCTCCAGGCTCTGAGCTGTCAGCACAGAGCCCGACGTGGGGCTCAAATTCATGAACTGCAAGATCATGACCTGAGCAGTAGTTGGATGATAACTGACCGAGCCACACAGATGCCCCAGGATCTCAATTGTTTTTAGAGCTGTTGTAAATTATTGTCATATTTGGGCATTCATTAAAGTTTGCTGTTTTAATAAAGAGATAATTTTGACATAAACAATTTATAAATTTTTTTAATGTTTTATTTTTGAGAGAGAGATAGACACACAGAGTGTGAGCAGGGGAGGAGCCGAGAGAAAGGGAGACACAGGATGGGAAGCAGGATCCCTGCAGCCAGACACTTAACTGACTGAGCCACCCAGGCATCCCTTGACAAACAATTTATAAATAAATGGTATAAACCTAGGTTGGCTGAGGCAGAGAAGTGACATTATCAATATCAGGAAAAATGTGGTCTTTCTTAGTAATGAGCAGCAAATTATATAAATAAGATCTTATGAAAATTAACTCTTGCAGGACTAAAAGTATCAATCATTAAGTCAATTATGAATAAAGCAGCATCACTAAAGCACAGAGTAAATTCAACATATATAACTTAATTCATTGAAAGTGTGATAATATTAGGGCTCATACAATACTTTTCTTCAGATGATGGCATAGGTCTGTGGTATACAGACCTATAATGAACAAAGAAATTCTACATTCTGTCATGATATTCCTGGATAACAGATGACATTTTGAGAATTTTATGTCTAAGTTTTGATGTGAAGATTACGTATTAGAAAAATTGTCCAGTTCTTATTTAATTCCGTAATGTCATTTTATAATATTATGTGACAACCCCACTTTTTCACACATGTACCCCATGCCAAAATTATATTGGAATGTAAGGTGCTGTATGTTTGGAAGGTGCTTACTCTTGATTGTCAAATTAAGCTTTGTGTTTATCATTTGAGTTATAATATATTTTTTTAATTTTTTTTAACGTTTATTTATTTTTGAGACAGAGAGACAGAGCATGAATGGGGGAGGGTCAGAGAGAGAGAGGGAGACACAGAATCTGAAACAGGCTCCAGGCTCTGAGCTGTCAGCACAGAGCCCGACGCGGGGCTTGAACTCACGAGCCGCGAGATCATGACCTGAGCGGAAGTCGGACGCTTAACCGACTGAGCCACCCAGGCGCTCCTTGAGTTATAATATTTTATACCTCCTGTGGTTTTTTGCATTAAAATAATATCATTATAAATGATCAATTTCTTTTTTCAAAATGTTGAAAACTCACAAAAGCAGATGATACAAAAGTCAACCAGATGCAAGAAAGAAAAATAAGTCAGAACCTGTAGATACATAGCACTGAGAAAATATTCACGGCCAGTTTTAACTCAGGTGTTTTATTGGTGTGTGTAATGCTGTAAGAAGATAAAGCTTATGCTAACTTTCCAAAATTGTATGAAGAGAGCAAAGGTAATTATAGTCCCTCAAATTATTATTTTATGGCTAACCTGAAGCAACAAGGAAAACCACTAACCCTAAAAATAGACAATGAAATAAAGATCACGGATATGAGTGAAAATTACTATTTGCAGCTCAACAAACATGATTGGAAAAGGAAATAAAATGGAAAAGGCAACAAAATGAAAATTAAAGGAAAACGAAATCAGACCAGATGTTGTGAATCTGTTTTTCATGCAGAGATGCTTAAATGCAAGGAATGGCCTTCCAGGCAAGGTTACTGAGATAATAACACTGAATTTGTTCAAGATGGTTTGATTAGATGGTCTGACAATGGAAGTTTGGAACTAGAAGGAGAATAACTCTGTAGGCCAAACAGGGTCTTTGCATTTGGGGGGAAAAATATATATCTATATAATACCTTATATATAAAATAAAATATAAATATAAATATATATAAAAATATATATATTTTTTACCTTTAAGATTTTTTTTTTTTAATTTTTTTTTTTACGTTTATTTATTTTTGAGACAGAGAGAGACAGAGCATGAACGGGGGAAGGTCAGAGAGAGAGGGAGACACAGAATCGGAAGCAGGCTCCAGGCTCCGAGCTGTCAGCACAGAGCCTGACGTGGGACTAGAACTCACGGACTGTGAGATCATGACCTGAGCCGAAGTCGGACGCTTAACCAACTGAGCCACCCAGGCGCCCCTTATACCTTTAAGATCTTGAACAAATATTATATTTCTCTCCTTTTTATTTAGCCTTAGTATAAAAAAGTACACCATGTTTTGTTTCACATTTTTATGAATCTTTTTAACAGCCTACCTCTTATTACTATCAGCAGTTTTTGCTGTCATGTTACCTTTCTTCCTGATTTTATTATCATCGGCCTCATTGTAGTACCTCCACAGCTTCCCCTACTGTGATCCTTATTATATGGATGTTCTATGTGCTATCGTCTTTCATTATGTTTGAATCTTGGCAAACATTTAACTACAATACCTTGTAGATAGATTGCATTGGTCCCATGCAATCATTGTAATTGCTGAACATATGATTGCTATTTGTGCCAATTTTCACCTTGGAAGTTTCTGTATGGGATAAAAAAAAAGTGTTCTTGAGCAAAGAATTAAGAAAATAAAAGAACTAATTTTGTAAAAAAAATTTAAATAGGAAGTTTTAAAATTTTCATGCCTCTCTTTTCCTAAATTGAACTAGGATGAATTGAGATGTCCATACAAAAAGGACATGAACTATATTTTGTAAGTCATGAAAGATGCAACTAAAAACAAATAAAATGTGCAAAGAAAACAAAAGGTGTAAACAATAAATAAGCCACCTAATAAAATAATACTTATAAGTTGATTCTGTGACATAAGAAATTTTGAAAAGTCCTTCATTTATTATGCAGTTATCACTCCAGTAATGACTCCCACAATTTGTCAATTACTTGTCTACAAACGCTCATAATTGGAGACATTAGAGAATGCTGAATGTACACTTGTCTTTTTGATAGGAAAATTATTCTACCCCTACTTTCACAATTACCAAGAAACTTGTAAATACAGTGTGAACTTTGAAAAAAATATTTCCACAAGAACTCAGACATACTCACTATGATCAATCCGATCTCAACAGAACAATCCATGGTATATAATGCAATGATTTACAGACATAGAAAGAGGAAGTGCATTGTAGGAAAAGGGAATAGTCTAGTCATTCTTACATGTACATTATGACACTCATCCTATATTCCTTATAGTTATTTGTTTACTTGCTTATTTCTGTCATTAGACTGTGCATTCTTATAAAGCAAAGAAAATTACTTATTTATCTTGTCACCTCTACCTTGGCAAAATACTGGTAGAACTCTATAAACACTCAACTAAGCCACCCAGACACCCCAATAAATATATATTTTTTTATTTTTTTTAATTTTTTTTCAGTATATGAAATTTATTGTCAAGTTGGTTTCCATACAACACCGAGTGCTCATCCCAAAAGGTGCCCTCCTCAATACCCATCACCCACCCTGCCCTCCCTCCCACCCCCCATCAATCCTCAGTTTGTTCTCAGTTTTTAACAGTCTCTTATGCTTTGGCTCTCTCCCACTCTAACCTCTTTTTTTTTTTTTTCCCCTCCCCCATGGGTTTCTGTTAAGTTTCTCAGGATCCACATAAGAGTGAAACCATATGGTATCTGTCTTCCTCTGTATGGCTTATTTCACTTAGCATCACACTCTCCAGTTCCATCCACGTTGCTACAAAAGGCCATATTTCATTCTTTCTCATTGCCACGTAGTATTCCATTGTGTATATAAACCACAATTTCTTTATCCATTCATCAGTTGATGGACATTTAGGCTCTTTCCATCATTTGGCTATTGTTGAGAGTGCTGCTATAAACATTGGGGTACAAGTGCCCCTATGCATCAGTACTCCTGTATCCCTTGGGTAAATTCCTAGCAGTGCTATTGCTGGGTCATAGGGTAGGTCTGTTTTTAATTTTCTGAGGAACCTCCACACTGCTTTCCAGAGCGGCTGCACCAATTTGCATTCCCACCAACAGTGTAAGAGTGTTCCCGTTTCTCCACATCCTCTCCAGCATCTATAGTCTCCTGATTTGTTCATTTTGGCCACTCTGACTGGCGTGAGGTGATATCTGAGTGTGGTTTTGATTTGTATTTCCCTGATAAGGAGCGACATTGAACATCTTTTCATGTGCCTGTTGGCCATCTGGATGTCTTCTTTAGAGAAGTGTCTATTCATGTTTTCTGACCATTTCTTCACTGGGTTATTTGTTTTTCGGGTGTGAAGTTTGGTGAGCTCTTTATAGATTTTGGATACTAGCCCTTTGTCCGATATGTCATTTGCAAATATCTTTTCCCATTCCATTGGTTGCCTTTTAGTTTTGTTGGTTGTTTCTTTTGCTGTGCAAAAGCTTTTTATCTTCATAAGGTCGCAGTAATTCATTTTTGCTTTTAATTCCCTTGCCTTTGGGGATGTGTCGAGTAAGAGATTGCTACGGCTGAGGTCAGAGAGGTCTTTTCCTGCTTTCTCCTCTAGGGTTTTGATGGTTTCCTGTCTCACATTCGGGTCCTTTATCCATTTTGAGTTTATTTTTGTGAATGGTGTGAGAAATTGGTCTAGTTTCAACCTTCTGCATGTTGCTGTCCAGTTCTCCCAGCACCATTTGTTAAAGAGACTGTCTTTTTTCCATTGGAAGTTCTTTCCTGCTTTGTTAAAAATGAGTTGGCCATACGTTTGTGGGTCTATTTCTGGGGTTTCTATTCTATTCCATTGGTCTATGTGTCTGTTTTTGTGGCAATACCATGCTGTCTTGATGATGACAGCTTTGTAGTAGAGGCTAAAGTCTGGGATTGGGATGCCTCCTGCTTTGGTCTTCTTCTTCAAAATTACTTTGGCTATTCGGGGCCTTTTGTGGTTCCATATGAATTTTAGGATGGCTTGTTCTAGTTTTGAGAAGAATGCTGGTGCAATTTTGATTGGGATTGCATTGAATGTGTAGATAGCTTTGGGTAGTACTGACATTTGACAATATTTATTCTTCCAATCCATGAGCAGGGAATGTCTTTCCATTTCTTTATATCTTCTTCAATTACCTGCATAAGCTTTCTATAGTTTTCAGCATACAGATCTTTTACATCTTTGGTTAGATTTATTCCTAGGTATTTTATGCTTCTTGGTGCAATTGTGAATGGGATCAGTTTCTTTATTTGTCTTTCTGTTGCTTCATTGTTAGTGTATAAGAATACAACTGATTTCTGTACATTGATTTTGTATCCTGCAACTTTGCTGAATTCATGTATCAGTTCTAGCAGACTTTTGGTGGAGTCTATCGGATTTTCCATGTATGATATCATGTCATCTGCAAAAAGCGAAAGCTTGACTTCATCTTTGCCACTTTTGATGCCTTTGATTTCCTTTTGTTGTCTGATTGCTGATGCTAGAACTTCCAGCACTATATTAAACAACAGCGGTGAGAGTGGGCATCCCTGTCGTGTTCCTGATCTCAGGGAAAAAGCTCTGTTTTTCTCTGTTGAGGATGATGTTAGCTGTGGGCTTTTCATAAATGGCTTTTATGATCTTTAAGTATGTTCCTTCTATCCCGACTTTCTCAAGGGTTTTTATTAAGAAAGGGTGCTGGATTTTGTCAAAGGCCTTTTCTGCATCGATTGACAGGATCATATGGTTCTTATCTTTTTTTTTTATTAATGTGATGTATCACGTCGATTGATTTGTGAATGTTGAACCAGCCCTGCATCCCAGGAATGAATCCCACTTGATCATGGTGAACAATTCTTTTTATATGCTGTTGAATTCGATTTGCTAGTATTTTATTGAGAATTTTTGCATCCATATTCATCAGGGATATTGGCCTGTAGTTCTCTTTTTTTACTGGGTCTCTGTCTGGTTTAGGAATCATAGTAATACTGGCTTCATAGAATGAGTCTGGAAGTTCTCCTTCCCTTTCTATTTCTTGGAATAGCTTGAGAAGGATAGGTATTATCTCTGCTTTAAACGTCTAGTAGAACTCCCCTGGGAAGCCATCTGGTCCTGGACTCTTATTTGTTGTGAGATTTTTGATAACCGATTCAATTTCTTCGCTGGTTATGGGTCTGTTCAAGCTTTCTATTTCCTCCTGATTGAGTTTTGGAAGAGTGTGGGTGTTTAGGAATTTGTCCATTTCTTCAAGGTTGTCCAATTTGTTGGCATATAATTTTTCATAGTATTCCCTGATAATTGTTTGTATCTCTGAGGGATTGGTTGTAATAATTCCATTTTCATTCATGATTTTATCTATTTGGGTCATCTCCCTTTTCTTTTTGAGAAGCCTGGCTAGAAGTTTGTCAATTTTGTTTATTTTTTCAAAAAACCAATTCTTGGTTTCGTTGATCTGCTCTACAGTTTTTTAGATTCTATATTGTTTATTTCTGCTCTGATCTTTATTATTTCTCTTCTTCTGCTGGGTTTAGGCTGCCTTTGCTGTTCTGCTTCTATTTCCTTTAGGTGTGCTGTTAGATTTTGTATTTGGGATTTTTCTTGTTTCTTGAGATAGGCCTGGATTGCAATGTATTTTCCTCTCAGGACTGCCTTCACTGTGTCCCAAAGCGTTTGGATTGTTGTATTTTCATTTTCGTTTGTTTCCATATATTTTTAAATTTCTTCTCTAATTGCCTGGTTGAGCCACTCATTCTTTAGTAAGGTGTTCTTTAACCTCCATGGTTTTGGAGGTTTTCCAGACTTTTTCCTGTGGTTGATTTCAAGCTTTGTAGCATTGTGGTCTGAAAGTATGCATGGTATAATTTCAATTCTTGTGAACTTATGAAGGGCTGTTTTGTGACCCAGTATATGATCTATCTTGGAGAATGTTCCATGTGCACTCGAGAAGAAAGTATATTCTGTTGCTTTGGGATGCAGAGTTCTAAATAGATCTGTCAAGTCCATCTGATCCAATGTATCATTCAGGGCCCTTGTTTCTTTATTGACCGTGTGTCTACATGATCTATCCATTTCTGTAAGTGGGGTGTTAAAGTCCCCTGCAATGACCACATTCTTATCAATAAGGTTGCTTATGTTTGTGAGTAATTGTTTTATATATTTGGGGGCTCCGGTATTCAGTGCATAGACATTTATAATTGTTAGCTCTTCCTGATGGATAGACCCTGTAATTATTATATAATGCCCTTCTTCATCTCTTGTTACAGACTTTAATTTAAAGTCTAGTTTGTCTGATATATGTATGGCTACTCCAGCTTTCTTTTGGCTTCCAGTAGCATGATAAATAGTTCTCCATCCCCTCACTCTCAATCTAAAGGTGTCCTCAGATCTAAAATGAGTCTCTTGTAGACAGCAAATAGATGGGTCTTGTTTTTTTATCCATTCTGATACCCTATGTCTTTTGGTTGGCGCATTTAATCCATTTACATTCAGTGTTATTATAGAAAGATACGGGTTTAGAGTCATTGTGATGTCTGTATGTTTTATGCTTGTTGTGATGTCTCTGGTACTTTGTCTCACAGGATCCCCCTTAGGATCTCTTGTAGGGCTGGTTTAGTGGTGACAAATTCCTTCATTTTTTGTTTGTTTGGGAAGACCTTTATCTCTCCTTCTAATCTAAATGACAGACTTGCTGGATAAAAGATTCTCGGCTGCATATTTTTTCTGTTTAGCACATTGTAGATCTCGTGCCAAGCCTTTCTGGCCTGCCAAGTTTCAAAAGAGAGATCAGTCACGAGTCTTATAGGTCTCCCTTTATATGTGAGGGCACGTTTATCCCTTGTGCTTTCAGAATTTTCTCTTTATCCTTTTATTTTGCCAGTTTCACTATGATATGTCGTGCAGAAGATCGATTCAAGTTACGTCTGAAGGGAGTTCTCTGTGCCTCTTGGATTTCAATGCCTTTTTCCTTCCCCAGTTCAGGGAAGTTCTCAGCTATAATTTCTTCAAGTACCCCTTCAGCACCTTTCCCTCTCTCTTCCTCCTCTGGGATACCAATTATGCGTATATTATTTCTTTTTAGTGTATCACTTAGTTCTCTAATTTTCCCCTCATACTCCTGGATTTTTTTATCTCTCTTTCTCTCAGCTTCCTCTTTTTCCATAACTCTATCTTCTAGTTCACCTATTCTCTCCTCTGCCTCTTCAGTCCGAGCCGTCGTGGTTTCCATTTTGTTTTGCATTTCGTTTAAAGCGTTTTTCAGCTCCTCCTGACTGTTCCTTAGTCCCTTGATCTCTGTAGCAAGAGATCCTCTGCTGTCCTCTATACTGTTTTCAAGCCCAGCGATTAATTTTATGACTATTATTCTAAATTCACTTTCTGTTATATTATTTAAATCCTTTTTGATCAGTTCATTGGTTGTTGTTATTTCCTGAAGATTCTTCTGAGGGGAATTCTTCCGTTTGGTCATTTTGGATAGTCCCTGTAGTGGTGCAGACCTGCAGGGCACTTCCCCTGTGCTGTGGTGTATAACTGGAGTTGGTGGGCGGGGCTGCAGTCCGACCTGATGTCTGCCCCCAGCCCACCGCTGGGGCCACAGTCAGACCGGTGTGTGCCTTCTCTTCCCCTCTCCTAGGGGCGGGATTCACTGTGGGGCAGCCTGGCCCGTCTGGGCTACTTGCACACCGCCAGGCTTGTGGTGCTGGGGATCTGGTGTAATAGCTGGGGTGGGTAGGCAAGGTGCACGGGGGCAGGAGGGGCAGGCTTAGCTCGCTTCTCCTTAGGTGATCCACTTCAGGAGGGGCCCTGTGGCAGCGGGAGGGAGTCAGATCCACTGCTGGAGGTTTGGCTCCGCAGAAGCACAGAGTTGGGTGTTTGCGGTGGAGCGAGCAAGTTCCCTGGCAGGAACTGGTTCCCTTTGGGATTTTGGCTGGGGGATGGGCGAGGGAGATGGCACTGGCAAGCACCTTTGTTCCCCACCAAACTGAGCTCTGTCTTCCGGGGGCTCTTCAGCTCTCCCTCCCTTTGTCCTCCAGCCTTCCCGCTTTCTTAGCAGAGCTGTTAACTCATGACCTCCCAGACGCTAAGTCACGCTTGCTGTCAGAACACAGTCCGTCAGGCCCCTCTGCTTTTGCCAGCCAGATTCGGGGGCTCTGCTTGGCCGGCGAGCCGCCCCTCCGCCCCGGCTCCCTCCCGCCAGTCTGTGGAGCGCGCACCGCCTCGCTGCCCTTCCTACCCTCTTCCGTGGGCCTCTCGTCTGCGCTTGGCTCCGGAGACTCCGTTCTGCTAATCCTCTGGTGGTTTTCTGGGTTATTTAGGCAGGTGTAGGTGGAATCTAAGTGATCAGCAGGACGCGCGGTGAGCCCAGCGTCCTCCTATGCCGCCATCTTCCCAAGATCCTAAATATATATTTTTTAAATATCAGTTTACAGTTACTACCAGTTTGCAAACAGAAAGAGAAAGAAGAGGGACACCTGGGTCGTCTGTTGGTTAAGTGTCCAGCTCTTGTTTTCGGCTAAGGTCATGATCTCATGGTTCCTGAGATGGAGCCCCACGTCAGACTCTGCAGCATGGAGCCTACTTGAAATTCTCTCTCTTACTCTCTCTCTGCCCCTCTCCATTATCTCTCCCCTTCTTTCTAGATAAATAAATAAACATTAGAATTTTTTTAAAAAAGAAAGAGAAAGAAGAAAAATAATCCCGGAATAATTAAGAACGTTAATATTTATCTGGGGGTATCAGATTTATATTTACTTCAGCAACATATAGTTGCTAACAAATGATGTGCTTAGTTTTCCAAGTTTTACGTATTAAGTTTTATTCTTTAATAACATTGTTAATTAAGAGTAGAATATAATTTGAAATAAATGCTTTGGGAAAAAATTAAACTTATCCATAATTCCACAATCTATAAACACATACCGTTAGAAGTTTGAAAATGTTTTCCCAGACTTTCTAGAAAGCAATAGAACTATATAGTACATACAAAGAAATGTAAACATACGAATACATAGAGATGATTTTTAAACAAAGATTCTTTTTTAATAGATATATATCCTGATGTTTTCCCTTAAAATCATCTCACAAGCATCCTTTTATGCAATTTAAATATTTTATAAGCTTTTAAATTATTTTATAACATTCCATTAAATAAAGTTATTATTTATGCTCACCAATGGTTAGTTCGCATTATATAATAGACTTATTGGTGGTTACTATTTTAATCAGTAGCTGAAATTTAAATTTTATTATGACATAAATCCATAAGCCTACATATGTGTAGAAGGGCATGTTGGTTTACTAGAAAAACAATTTGAAAGTGATAATTTCGTGACTCTCATTTCTTGATAGAACTCTACCAATCCACTGCATAGATTGAAGAGTGAATTCATTTCTCTAAAATGCTTAGTAACTGTTTTAGTGATTTGTTGCTTGGCATTACTGAATCACTTATAAACATTTCTATACCTGTCATAGGAAAAAAAAAGGAGAAGGTTGTTTTACCTTTAATTAGGTACCTCTATGACAGCCTTCCCATAAACTAGGTTTATTTACAAGGTATTAATACATGTCATCAACTTTAGATTTCACTTTCATGTGAATACCCAACTTATAACCATGGTGAAAGCCTTTATAATCATTCTCTTGAAATGTGTAGTTCATGACTATTTTACTTAGCAATTTCAATACCTTTTAAATAGTGCTTAGTAAACTGCATTATTATCTCTGCCTAATTTCATCCTAATTAGGAGAAAAAACATTTAGATATAACAAGATATTTTTAATGTCCTTCTTTTAATATCTGAATAAATCCATGTTTATTCATTAAGATTTTGGATCCAGTGTATATTTTCAGAGTTAAATTAGAAAATCAAATAACAATATATAAATACACAGAACATTAAAAAGAGAGAGCACTTAAAGAGAAAAATTACTGATGCTGGTGAAATTGGGATATAGTTCAAAGGTTATAAGATGGCTATGAGTAGGATACATTTGAGAATCTCCTAGAGAGCTTTGTAGGAACTTCATGGAGAAACCTCATGGAAAGGTAAATACATAATATTAACACAGACTCTAGAAATCTGAGTTAAGATGAAGGAAGTATCCTGAGTTTCCTGGTAGGATGGTACCTATATATTTTAAACAGCATCTTTGACACTTCACCTTTTATTAGTTCTTATAATTTGCTATCCAATTACATGTAGTTTTGTAGGATTCTATGTATTTCTAAAAAACAATCATGGTGATTCAGATCATTTTGTGAAAACACTGATTTGTGGATCAGAAACTATATCCTGAATTTACTTCTAACCCATGGGCTTCTTTGTCATATGCATCGCAAATTCCACATTGTAATAGGTTCCTTGAAACAATTACAAATGAGACTGAGAAAGAATTTATCTCACAGAGAAGGGTGTACTCTGTAAATTTTTGTGCATTTGAGAGCAACATATACGAGAAATATAAATTTCAACAAAAGGACATTGTGATTATGTTTCAATAAATTCGTTGACTATGGAAGTAAACTTCGCTATGGCATATATGCAATAATAATCTTGTACTTTTTAATCGTTAGCCTTTCTTAATGTGGAGAAATATTGTAATTTAGAAGGTAATTGAAACAATTGAACTTTATACTTAATGTATACTTAATGTAGAAAGAAAGAAAGAAAGAAAGAAAGAAAGACAGGAAGGAAGGAAGGGTGGGAGAGAGAGAGAAAGGGAGAAAGGGACAAAGGAGGGAGGTAGGGAGGAAGGGAGGGAAAAGAAGGAAGGAAGGAAGGAAATTTGCCAGCTTATAAACAATTCATTTGTTCCTAATTTTATCTTTATATTTGTTATTTACATTATGTCCTTCATTCTTTGGAGCGTATGTTCTACTACATGCATTAAACACTCAAGGAAGTAATTTAAAATAGTGCCAGGATTTTCCTATCTCTGTGTCAAAAAGTATAAATTTCATAATTGGACACCAAGTTGTTCTGTATTTTGAACTATAAAGGAATAGCACCCAAATGAATACTGACTGTTTTTTACAAGAGTGTTCAGCAAGAGGCATCCAGTGTGCAGGAATTGAATGGTTTTATTGCATAATATGGGAGAATTGCTCACTACTGTCTGCTCCTGCTGACAATCCTGATGTTCAATCTGGTAATATTCTCAAAGCTATTTTGCCTTTTTTTTTTTTTTAAGCCCACTGCTTTGATATTAGATGTTAATAGTTCTTGGTCTATGGGAGAGGAAGAAGGGGACAATTAACATGAAAAAACTCAGTCTGAGAGGAGTCATGCAAGAAAGTCTGCATTGAATAAGAATGTCTAAGGTTTGGCTTATTTTTTCCATTTGTTTTTTGTCAAATAGGGTAGCATAAAATGCAATAACCTAAACTTTTGCCCCTACATCAGGATAGCTAAATAGCTGTGGAATTGCACTTCATTTGTTAATTGATTCTCCTATGGATATCTTTTCTGGTGATGTCTCTAGAATATTTTAGGTTTCTTCTAGCTATGATGGCTCTATACAGATCCAGAATATTAACATGACTAGAGTGCTGCCCAAGTGAGATTTGCAGAATTAAAACTATCTATCTAAATATACATAGATGGTATCCCATGCTCAATTAAGTTAATGTGAAAACTTATAATACATTCAACTATATAATATTATAAACAACCTTTGCATTATTTCTGTAAAATTTAGAAAATATTTTAAACCTATAATATCCCCTTCACATTGTACATTTAAGATAGCTGAATAATATAATTATAGAATCACTATATCTTAAAGCCAGATGAGACTTTAGCATTTATAGGACCTTAGCAGGTGGGACAAATTTGATTCTGAGTTATGGCTCAATTACTGTAACTATGAATTTTGGAAAGATACTTATCTGTTCAAAGTCTCTATTTCTTCATCTTTAATGCTGAAATGTAACATACATGTCTTTTAGGATTATTATAAGAATTTAATGAAATAATACACGTATATTTAGCACAATGCTTGCAGATCAACAGACATTCTCAAATTATTTTTCTTTTTAAACTCAAACAAATTAATAGAGTTATTACTCTGTGAAAGCTAGGAGAATTAAAGAAAGAACCAAACCCTTTCTTAGTTATATTCTGGGAAAAATTGAAGCATGTTCAAAATCATTACCTCATTAATTGTAGACATCTGTATATTATGTTGTCGAATATGTGGGATTAAACATTATTAGCTGTCACAATTTAGAAGCTAAACAGTGCTTATTAAAGGTCTAAAGTGGGGTTTCACAATAAATACCAAATATTTGAAGAATTTCCTTTTTTGGTACAGTTGATGAACCAATATTGATTCATTAACTACGTTCTATAGTTTACATTAGGGTTCATTATTTGTTGTAAATTCTCTGGATTTTGGCAAATGTATAATGACATTTATGCACCATGAAAGTGTCATACAGAATAGTTTTACTACACTGAAAATCTCCTTTGCTCCATCTATTCCTCCCTCCTTAGCCCAGAGTCTCTGCAAACCATGAGCTTTTTATTTTTATAGTGTCCAAAGTTTTCCCTTTTCCGGTAGTCATATAGTTGGAATTATATAGTGTGTAGCTTTTTCACATTTGTTTCTTTCATTAGAAATATGCATTTAAATTTCCTCCTTTCCCATGCGTGCACGTGTGTGTGTGTGTGTGTGTGTGTGTGTGTGTGTCTTTGATGCAGACAGGCTGGGTCTGAGGACCCAGGGGAAGGTCTCACAAGGCCAGCCAAGAGAGTCCTTGGCTTCAGGCAGGATAGAAATCAAACACGAGCCAGAGAAAGTGGAAACAGAATTTACTGGATAGCATAAGTGACCGAGCAGTGTCAGGAAGACTCAGAAAGGAAAGGAGAAGCGCTCTTGTTGTTCCTTGGTGCTGGGGGTTTATATTGGCTAGAGTACATGTTCCTCCAGGAATCCAGGGTAGGGTCCAGTCAAAGGCAAGTGTCAAGTAAACAATATGTATTATTCCATAAATTCCTGAAGGTGGGGGTTTTGATGCCAGCATCAGCTGAGGTTTGTTTGAAGCTAATGTCCTGGAACATGTTTGGGATCTGGCTCTTATTAGGTGTTAACAGGTGTTCGGGGCCTGGGACAAAACTCGGAATAATAAATTTTCTTGCTTCCTCCTTGAAGTGGGAACATAGCTTTTTTGGCTTATTCAGAAACAAACTATGGAACATGAGTAAATGGGGCCTAGCAGAAAAACAGCAGAGATGGAACCTTTCTCAGTGGAGTCCCTTAAGCTTTCCTACTTTAGCTTGATAGCTCATTTCATTTTTTGCTAAATAATATTCCATTGTCTGCCTGCATCAGTTTGTTTTTCCACTCATCTATTGAAGGACATTTTGTTTGCTTCCAATGTTTTTTGGCTGCTTCCAAGTTTATGTAATGATAAGTAAAATTGCTATAAACACTCATGAGAAAGTTTTGTGGGAATATAAGTTTTAACTCTTTGGGATAAATATTAAGGAGGGCAATTGCTAAATAGTATGGTACTAGTATGTTTAGTGTTGTAAGAAGCGACCAAACTGTCTTCCAAAGTTAATATATCAGTCTTCATTCCCAGAAGCAATGAATGAGAATTTCTGTTGCCCCACAATCATCATGTGGTACTCTCAGTGTTCTGGAATTTGGCCATACTAATAGGTGTATTGTGGTATCTCACTGGCTTTAATTTGTAGTTCCCCAATGATGTGTATTGTTGGGTATCTTTTCATATGCTTATCGTCTTTTTGTGATGTTTGCTGAGATTTTTTGCTCATTTTAATTGAGGTTTTTTATTGTTGAGTTTTAAGAATTCTTTATAAACTTTGGATACTAGACCTTTATTAGGATATATGTTTTGCAAATATTTCCCCCCATTTGTGACTTGTCTTTCATACTCTTAACAGTGTCTCTTGCAGACTGAAGTTTTTATTTTTTATGAATTGTAACTTAATCAGTTTTCCTTTCATAATTTATACTTTCAGCATTGCATTTAAAAAGCCATTGCCAAATCCAAGATTACCTAGATTTTCTCCTATGAGCTTTATAGTTTTGCATTAAAATACAGATTTATTATTCAGCATGTAACTTTTGCTTTACATATTTTTTCCCCTGAATAGGAAAAAAAAAATACTTGACAAATCAGTACATTCCAAGGCAAACCACACAAAGAATAATTTCCAAAGTTGAATGCAAGATTTTTACAAATAAAAAGTGAGCTTGTGTCAAAAATTAATTATTGAGAGCCATCATGATGATAAGTCTCGTTTAAGGAGAATTGAATGAAGAAAGAACGATTAAGTGAAATTGTTAATTTAGAAACAAAACTTGCGATTGCACTACAGAGCAATAAGAATGTAATCCTTAGGATTATTTTTGCTACAAAAATTATTTCTCTCTGTTCCAGATAAAAATTAAGTTGTATTTCTATGTGACAAGAATCATTCGTATGGCTATCAGTTTTAGAAACAAAAACAGCACCCCTACAGAGTTGTAAAGTATCCTAACCAATAGTAAATAGCAAAGCTACACATGCCTGGGGAATTAGATTTTAGGCCTGACTCACAATTTCTGCCCAACACTGAATGAAAAAGTATGCAATAGTACTTTTGCCTATTTCCAAGCTTTTGATAAACTTTTAAACTAGTTATAGGAGCCTACTTAACACATAGTGAAAGAAATATGAAGGCTTCAGTGAGTTTTTTTTTTCTTTTGTGGTTTTGATTTCTATAGAATTGAATCTCATAAGTACTACAGAGTTTCTGTAAGTATAGTTGGTACAGTTGGTAAGGAACTATTTTGGAAGTAACAATTTTAAACTTTGTTTTTCCTTTGATTATTGTCAAAGTAGGTCAGGAAAGTTTGAGCTGGTTAAGGCTCAATGTAGAATAAACAGCTTATATAGTGTGGACCAACTGGAGAAACTTTTGTGGAAAAGGTTAACAAAATTCACTTAAATTATAAAATGACAATAATTTTGGCCCTTATAATTTGAAAAGAGTAAAAGATGATGAATGAAAATAATTATTTCTGATTACCAACTTGTAAACCCTTTGTGAACAGACATTGGACCTTATTTATCTTTATATCATCTCATTTTCTAACATGAAATAATACTTACATTAGGGAGAGGGGACAATTGAAAGGTTTTAACGGTGTAGAAAAGGGAAGAGGAATGTTAAAATGTTTTATGTTTAGTTCCATTCATGCCCCTTATTTTCAAAGTAGTACCTTCCTACATCTTTATGCAGGATATCACTTAATTCAGAGACCAAGCCTCATGATCAAATTCTTGCCAAACGGAACTTTTAACCACCTTAATAGAGATACATAAACAAAGAATAACTTTCTGGTGCATTCCATTTGCCTTTAGTTTCGTGGTTTTTTTTCTTTTCTTTCTTTCTTTTCTTTTTTTTTTTTGCTATTTGTTTTTATATTTGAATATTTGTGTAGTTGCCTATGTAATGTGTTTTAAATTTACAGTTATAGGTCCAGGTGTGCAAAAATGGAGACTTATTTGCTTATAAAATTTAGTTTTACTCTGAGCTCATATACAGTGGGTAGCCATTCTTACCCTTCCCAGTTTAAGAGACTTAACCTCTTTTGGCTTATATATAACTCAGTCTCTTTAGAAAAATAAATCTTTACAAAAAATATCCTTTTCTCTCCTCCCCTCTTCTCCTTAGAATTTCATTTTAGGTGTGCAGATATCAGGGGAGGAAATAGTTGATGGTATATTATTCCCCACTCAATGGATTATAACATAAACCCTCTACTTCTTCCGGCTTTGTCATTGATATATTCAAAGTCCAGCTTTGGGAATTAAAAGAAAACAGACTTTTACCTCCCAAACAGTCTGGTTCTTGCAAATAAAATGTGCTTGTACTTCCAGTATTTTCTTTGGGCTATGGATTTAAACTTCTGCTTTGGAAGTCAAAAGCCAATAAATTAACTTTTTGGTCTCACTGGGTTGTTTGTTTGTTTGTTTGTTTGTTTTCTACTTTCTCTAAGGCAAAGTCTAGCTTTAATTTTGGAAAACTGAAGAATTGTGAAAAAATCATAGAAAAAGTTTAAATGCTTTTGAAAATCTTATAGTGTGATGCTTGCCGCAGTGACTGAAGATGGAGTTACCCAGAGAAGTTTGCAACAGATGAATTATCTTTTGTCTAAAATCCGTTCCTTTACCACTTTGTTTGTTACTGTTTTCCAACCTAACAGAAATCACCCTTTGCATCTCTGGAAGGCTATAAAATGATTGATAGGAATTGCTAGTACTTCAGCAATTCTCTGCTCTACAAATAATGCACTTCTGGATTTGCAGTAACACCAGGACATTCCATTCCTCACCCCAAATCAAATGTTAAATGGGCACTCTGAAACGAAGACAGATCTTCAGTCAATTCTACAAAAATATCATATTCCAAATGTGCTGTTCTATAATAACACATTTTCTTTCTCTTAAACCTCATTTTAAAAATGATGTGAATGTTGAGTCCAAGTGCCTCTACAGTTGGAAAAAACCAAATGGAGGTAGAGTTCCTAATGATCTTTGCCATGTCTAACAAGTAAACCTATTTCATTAGCAAAGACTTCAGAGTATGCATCAGTAGGAAGTTTTATACAAGGTATTTGGTGTTTAATTTCTTTCCTAGAGTTTTAAGGTTATAAAGCTAGACATATAAACTCCAGCTATCCTGAAGGTCTTTCCAGCTACTTAAATTCACTTGAAATATGAATAGCAAAGAAATAATTGTTTTTAAGAAATTAGTTTAATGTTTAATTACTGTACATATGTGGGAGGTGCCCAGCATTCTTATTTTCTTTTTCTGGCACTCTATGTTTAGAATTTCATGCAAATCACTTCGAGCATCTTGTGAAACATTCAGGGTAATGGGAAAGTGTCACAATAATGGAAATGTTGCAAACCTTTCCTAATGCTTTTGTGCTATATTTAATCTCAGTAATTCAAAAGATCATTTAATCATCATCTCCAACATTCTCAATATAACTGCTTCAGGTTAAGTCTGGTTATATGTTTCTCGTCACTTATTTCACTTATTTTCAACATATTGTATACATTCATGTAGGACTTTTCTTTCCATATCTGACCTCCCCTCTCTAATTCTTCAATGTGATTCGTACTATGGCTTCTGATTGTATTGCTCAAAGCAATAACCACACAAATTTTAATAAGGTCAGCAAAAAAGAACCAGAAAAGCCTTTGCTATGTTTTTATTCTCTGCTTTGAATAATAAAATAAATTGGTGACTGTGTATCATTGTTCTATAGCAGAGGTGAACATTCGATTCACTCTTAGTGAATATTCTTTGTATGTTTTTTTCCTGCGCAAAATCTACTAGGAAAAAAATAATTTGTGGCGGCTATGATTTTGCCTTTAATTAAACAGAAATTACAGTTTATTAGAAATTAATCTTCCAAAAATAACCACTGTTTTTCCCTAAATATTTTTTCACTATTTTAGGGCTGAACAAAAACAGCTCTACAATCTAAACTTAACCAACTTTAGTGAATACAGATAAAACATTCATTATATATACATGTGTGTTTGTAAACTAGTAGTATTAATTTATTTACAATTTTTAAGTTGATTTATTTATTTTGAGAGAGAGAGAGAGTGCATAGGAGGGGCAGAGAGAGAGAGAGAGAGAGAATACCAAGTGTTGGGGAGCCCAATGTAGGGCCTCGCAAACTATGAGATCATGACCTGAGCTGAAATCAAAAGTCAATTGCTTAACCAACTGAGCCACCCAGGCACCCCAGTAGTATTAGTTTAAAAACAACTTACCAACATATTTGAAAAATAATAGCTTCTTAATGTGTCATTAAAGTACACATCTATGGACTTAAAAAAAAAAGTTGATGATTATATACCTTCCACATTGAAACTTGTACTTTCAGTTCCAGGGGAAATATACAATTTCTATTGAGATAGGACCATGCTTGGATTTATTATAGGCCTTAATGGCACATTCATGACTGAACGCTACAAATTAGGTGAAAACTCTAGTGAGTTTATAATGAAGGTTTTCAGTGTTTAGTTTTTTTTTCATGCAAACGAACAGACTGTCCTTTATATGAGTTAATTTGTCTAAACTTAAGTGCACAGGTATTTGTCTACCTAGGTTCCTAAACCATGATTTAGGATTTAGACAAAACAATTTACTGGTCCTAGGTGTGCTATAAGAGGACTTTATTCATTCACCCAACAAACATTCCTATTGGTCTAACAGGTGCCATGTATTATACTAGGGACTAGATATGATACCTCAAGCAATAAAATTGAGAGATAGATTGATTAGTACATCATTAAAACATGGGAAGAACCTGTAATGAAAGCCATTTCATGGGAATCCTAAATAACATAGAACCAAATTTGTCTTACTATAAGTCAGCATGGATTTCCTAAGGAATGAACATTTGACTAATGCTTTGAAACAATGGTAGAAGTTGATCAGGCAGACTAAAGGAGATTGGCAGATGAAATACTATGATTTATAGTAAGAAATATATATGTGGGGCATCTGGGTGGCTCAGTCATGATTTCACAATTTTTGGTTTCCAGCCTACATTGGGCTCTGTGTTGGAGCCTGCTTCAGATTCTGTTGTCTCTCTCTTTGCTCCTCCCCTGCTCACACCATCTCTCTCTCTCTCAAAAATAAACAGATATATATACATACATACATATATATATATATATATATGTATGTATATATACACACATACATATAAACATATATGTATATATATAGTTTTTGTCCCATTTCTGGCATGGAACCTTAAAACTTTTGGAATTTCCCAAATGATGAGAGAAATAAAAGTGTTTTTGTTATGTTAATGAGGTGACATTTGTATCCCACCCCCCATCCCACTGTGGGGTGATTGCCAGGGTAATTAATCAACCTTGTGATTAGAAGGTTGCAATTAGGGAATTTCAGTCCCATCCTGTGGCCTCTGGGGTGGAAGAGGGACTGGAGGTTGAATCAAGTGCCAAAGGCCAGTGATTCAGTGATTTAATTAATCACGCCTGTGTAATGAAGCCTCTATAAAACCCCAAAAGGACAGGTTTTGGAGAGAGGCCAAGTTGGGAATACTTGGGGATACGTGGAAAATGGCACACCTGGAGAAGGAGCGGAAATTCCTTGCCCTTCCCACATATTTTGCTTTATGGAATTTTCACCTGGCTGTTTTGAGTTATAAGAGCTGAATCTAGAAAGTAAAATGTTTCTCTGAGTTCTGTGAGATGCTCTAGAAACTTAAACCCAAGGAGGAGGTCGTGGGACCTGATTTGTGGCCAGCCAGTGGGGTCAGAAGTACACATAACAACCTGGGCCTACAACTGACTCTGAGGTCGGGCAGGGGGCAGTTTCATAGGACTGAACCCTTAACCTGTGGAATGTGATGCTATCACTGGGTGGTGAGTTTTGGAATTGAATCGTAGAACACTAATTTGGTGTCCAGAGAATTGCTTGTTGGTGTGGGGAAGTGAACATCAGTTGAATGGAACTCCATGGTTTTCTTTTTCTATATATTTGGGATACCTGATATTTTTAAGTGTTTTATAACCTGTATAGTGTTGCTTTTAATCAGAATTAAGCATTCCATCATTCCATCATTCCACTATTTTAATCTAGAAATTTTCCTTAATTCGTACTGATCAGTCACTCAAATCTAAAATTGAGTCAGTTGGAACTGAAATCTAAAATAATATGTAATTTCTGGGGCATCTGGGTGGCTCAGTTGGTTAAGCATCTGATCTTGATTTCAGCCTAGGTCATGACCTCGTGGTTCATGGAATTGAGCCCCGCAACCAGCTCTGCACTGACAATGTGGAGCCTGCTTGGGATTCTCTCTCTCTTTCCTCTCCCCTGGTGTGTGCTCTCTGTCTCTGTCTCTCAAAATAAATAAAATACACATTTATTTAAAAAATAAAATAATATGTCATTTCTAAAAGTACAGATAAAAATATAAAATTTTATATTTCACAAATTTTGCCATTAAAGAGATAAAAGCAAAATCATGCCTTTTTTTTCTTTCAAAATTGTCAATGTCCTTTATTCCCATTGGGTACCACCTCTGAGGTCAGAAGTTAACATGGATTGTAATATGCACCGCTAATTTGATCTGTTTACTTGCAGAGAGCCATATCCTAGAAGATGTCAACAAATGTATCATAGCCTTGAGAGACCAGGATGCTGATAACTTAGACCGTGCTGCAGGTGCCATCAGAGGACGGGCAGCAAGACTTGCTCATATTGTCACAGGTGAAATGGACAGTTATGAGCCGGGAGCTTACACTGAAGGCGTGATGAGAAATGTTAACTTCCTTACAAGTACTGGTAAGTCTCAGTCCCCATTCCTGATATTTGAATCTCTGTGGCTACCAAATATTCATACACGTGGAAAGAAGATCTCTGCCTGTGTTGTTTGTTAAGCAATAGGTTGCTCCACCATCTGATAGGTGCTTGCCTCTTGTGGTTAGATGATTTGAAATTTATTTCTAGCAGTAAATATATTTATTGGGAAAGGTAAGTGTTTTATAAATATGTGTTATATAAATTAGCTACAGGCCTTAGCCACTTATGAATGTTTAGTAATGCCAGAACTGTTAGGATATATAATTGGGCCAGATGTTATAAGTACATAATAGTTTCCAAATCCTCTTTCAGCTGTATCATTGGTACCCCAGGTTTTGTTTATGTTGCTTAAACAGGAAACTGGTCCTATGGTTCCGGAGAAATGCTCTGTACTGTCTTTCACAGTCTGTTTGCAAACATTTTGTTCTTCAAAATCTTCAGAATCTTCTGTGATTACTTGACAAATATGGAATGAGGGGCACCTGGATGGCTCAGTTGGTTAAGCGTCTGACTTTGGCTCAGGTCATAATCTTGCTGTTTGAGAGATTGAGGCCCATATCAGCTCTCTACTGTCAGGGCAGGGCCTGCACTGGATCCTCTGTCCCCCTCTCTCTCTGCCTCTTCCCCACCAGCAAGCGCACTTTCTTTCTTTCTCTCTCTCTCAAAATTAAATAAAAATAAATAAATAAATAAATAATAAAAAGAAATATGGAATGATGATTGTGTTTTGGTTGAAGCACCCAGTTTAATATTTTTTTTAATTTCTTAAATGTTTATTATTATTGAGAGACAGAGAGAGGGAGAGCATGAGCATGGGAGGGGCAGAGAAAGGAGAAGACACAGAATCTGAAACAGGCACCAGGCTCTGAGCTGTCAGCACAGAGCCCGAAGCGGGGCTCGAACTCACAAACTGTGAGATCATAACCTGAAGTCAGTTGCTTCACTGACTGAGCCACCCAGGCGCCCCTAATAATTAAAAAAAAATTTTAACGTTTTATTTATTTTTGAGACAGAGAGAGACAGAGCATGAACAGGAGAGGGTCATAGAGAGAAGGAGACACAGAATCTGAAACAGGCTCCAGGCTCTGAGCTGTCAGCAAAGAGCCCGACACGGGGCTCGAACTTACGGACCGCGAGATCATGACCTGAGCCAAGATCGGATACTTAACCGACTGAGCCACCCAGGCGCCCCTATTTTTAAACAGGGAAGTAAATGCTTATTTTGAATCACTCAGTAAAATGGCATTCTTATATTAAACACTATTAACATTTCTCCAACAAACTTACAGAAGCATTTGATTTCATACAGATTTAGAAGAAAATGGATATAATTTGAATAAGGGCAATCAATTATTTTTATAAATCATCATGGCAGAACTTTTTCCTGTGAAAACCCTTTGCATTCTGTGAAATCCTCAGTTTGAATTTTTCTTACTAATTAACTCAACACTAGGGTGATGGTGCACCCATGATTACTAAAATATTTGAAATTCCATATTTAAGGCATTGATTCTACCTAGAGAATTGTTCTTTATGTTATGCAGAGGGCATATCAAATTCGGATGATACATACATTGTTTTGTTAAAGTGGTAGAAGGAATAAGGATGGGTGATTTTTCAGGGACAGGAGAGGGAGCTGCTTCTTAAATTTAAATGACTAAGGGAAACCCACCAATGGTGGAATCAACCTTCAGTGAGGAGTAGTTCTGAAGAGGCATACCACACAGTTGGTACAGAATTGATGATTAATGTCACTGTTTTCCTAACAGCTTGATCTAGAAAATCACTGGTGAATCTTGGCACAAGGTTTTCTCATAATCTCTTTAAAAACATTTCTAAAATAGTGGAACATTGAAGATAGGCTAAGGAAAGATGGAGAGGGTCCATTGGTACCTGTTGATATTATATTTCTATATTATACCTATAACTGTTGATAGTATATTTCTATATTATACCTATAACTGTTAATATTATATTTCTGTAACAACTCAAAAGCCACCGGTGTTCCAGATACGGCCCTGGTGGTTGTCATATGGCATGTACCACACACCACATAATGATGTATGGCGATATATTTAGTTAAGGAAATAAATATATTGATTAATTGTGTTAATGGTAGTTCTGCATCTTTTCCATGAACTAAATATGACTGGTCTTCTTGTTGGTCAAAATCAAGTACAGAGATACCTGATATTTTTTTTCTACTTTCTGAGAATAGAATTATAAGTAAAAGAAGAATGCACTAGGGGTTCTCTTTTTAGCCAAATGAAAATTTCCTTCAGGGAGTTGAATAGGTCAGGTCTACCAGGATCTTACATATATCTTGCCTCTGTCTCAATTTTCTATTCATATTAGTAATGTCCTTTGGACCCACTGTTATGGTCAGAATGTCTGTATGAGGTACCAAGCTTACAGTTTCATTTTCCATAGGATAGAGTTTATATGAGCTGTAAGCAAAGAAATAGAAATGAAATTCTAAACTGTCCAGGATGTGAAGTGTATTGTAAGAACCCTGTTCACAATCAATTCTTATAATCTGAAATAAGAAAATAAAAATAAAGCAAAGTTATTTATGCCTTTAATTACAAGTTTGTCAATACCTCTATGATTTATAATGGCCTATGAGATAACTAACCAATATTGGGTACAAAATTCATTCATTCAGAAGATGGAGAAGTCTTTTTCCTCTAATTAGTTGTATATAACTTTAATTAAAATTCTCCAGGTAAGTCATATCCTGTGCCCCAAATATAATAAGTATAGAATAATTCTGTGCTGTTCTGTAAGTCTCATTATTAATGTAACTATAATTTATGACTTTCCAATTTTGTCATTTTAGTTTTTCAAATAATTTTTTGACTTATCTTTGGAGAAATATTCTCATTTTTTTATATGTCTAATTCCAGACTTTTCTCCAGTTTTTCTTGAAATTTATCAAAAGCATGCCCTACTAAAGGGAATTCTGAGCAATAAATTAGATGAAAATGCTAATTAGATCAGCTTGATCTTAACCAAAGCTGAAATATGTGAGCATTTTCCCTCCCGTAGAGATACTATGAAAAATACTTCCAACTATTCTATCCTCCATAATTAAATAACAGAAGATGTTCATCTTTGTTCACATCTGCTCATCACTCGGACTTATTATTTATAAATAATCATCAAATTAAGTAATTGGAAATGTCATGTTTTGTGTCATGAAGCCTTAATAGTTAACATTTTAGCAAGTGAATGGTCTCTACATAGGTGGCCTTTCTTTTTCCTTTTCCCTTATACAGTTCTCAGGTCTTGACCCTGCTTCCTGAAAATCACTTAATAAGGAGCTTTTGTGAATTGTTTTTATGACCCAGACTTCCTTAACACTGCAAAATTTGCCTTAAAGTACTGTAATCAATGATAAAACCTAAGCCCTGCTTATCTAAATCACAGAGTGTTTTTGGAACATTGCACCTTTGATTTTAATCAGACTTTGTGGCTCATTAGCACATTTTCAAGATTTGATGATCTTCTAAGTATTTCCTCAGCATTAGGAAGCAGGGCTGCCCTGTTACATTGCAGGAATTCGCACTGTTCATAAGCCCTAGCAGTCGGCTTTGTGTGAAATGTAGGCAACATCTGGAACACTGCATTTCATTCCGACAGAGGCATAATTTTGTCATCTCCATGTGGTATTTTTTATTCTGCCCAATTTTTCCGTTATGAAGCTTATTCATTTGTCAGGATTTCCTGATAGGAGAGAGGAAATATATTGACTTTTTTTGGTTAAATAACAAACCTTATCAATTTTAATGTGAAGGCTTAGAAGTTACATTCCTACACCAACTTTAGTTCTTTCACGCTAGGTTTGGGGAAAAACCTAAACCAAGAGGGGACTGAGAACAGTATTTTTCGGATGTGATTTATGGACTCTTATCAAATTCAGAAATTAGCAGTCCCCAAAGCATCTGTTGCAAACCACCAAACTCCACCTGGTTTCAATGTCAGCCAGCCTCATGGACCAAAACAGAGCAGCCACATAAATAAACCTGACCAAGATATCCGGGTGGCATCCACTGCTGGCAACTTGCAGTGAAGACAAGCAAAGGGTTATTCATCAAGTACTCCATCAAACCCAAACTGGAAAATCTGTACCCAGAATCCTTCCCCTAATAGAATGGAGAAGAACCATATGGTTGCAATTTTTCTTCTTACAGACACATTAGACAGTTGAAAAGAATCTAGAACCAACGAATACTTCCAAAATGTTCTTATACATGACTCAAAATAATTTTTATGTGTCCAGTAGTTTTGAACAGTACAATTTTGTTTTGTCTTAAGAATTAGTGTCTAATTATATATATATAATGACCTATATAAATAACATATATATTAAATACACATATAAATAATATACATAACATATACTTATAAATTACATTCATTATATATATGGAAAAACTCAGATGAATGGCTTATTCTAATAAATGGGAAAGTCTGGGAACTCTAGGACAGAGTTTGCTATGAAATTGGCTGGAGCTTAGTGCTGTTTCCTTTTCATTGAGCCTCAGCGGTAGTCTCCACCATGCCATAGTCTCCTCCACTCCCTTTCATTATATACCTAGCTGCTTAACTCACTTAATTTATCTGTCTAAACTCTATTGGCATTTGAGTTCACCTGAACATGCATTTCTAAGTTGTTGTTTTTTGGAGGTTTTTTCTTCCTTTTTTGGGCCAAAGGCACTTTCTACTCCATCTAAGTTGGTAGTTTCACATTTTATTTTCACATTTTATCTGTCTTTCAAGAAACAGCTCATATCCCATGTCCTCTGGGAAACTTTCTTTACTTCCTCTGGTAGCAGGGAATTCTTTCTGGTTTCATGTACTATAGATTTTAAAGGACTTACCACTCAGTCTTATCATTCTAGATAACTATATGCTGTTGATGAACTCTTAAGATATACTTACACAGAAATGACTTTTTCCTTCAACATAGAATATAAGCTATAGAAGAAAATGTTGTGTGTCTTGCATTTTTTAAATTTCTCTTTGCATCTTTTCCAGACCTACCATTGTGTCTTGCATGGTGTTAGATTAAAACAAAACAATGCAGCAAAACAACCCTTGAATTGTATCTATATGTGTGTACTAATTCTATTCTAACAGTGAAAAGTCTTTTCTTCTCTAGCGTCCCTCTAAAATTATAACTATTGTCCAACACTTTCTCAAATGCCACCACCTTCACATAGTAGCTTCTGATACTGTTTCAGTTAGAATTAATTGCCCTGTTATATATGTTACCATTGGATGAGCTTGTTCTCTAGTTAATGGCTATTTCATTTTGCCTTGTATCATAATCAGTCCTTTACATACAAGTTTCTCCAAGCAGATAGTAATGTCCTTAAAGGCAATCACCATACTTTATTATTTTTATGTTTCACAGTAGCATTTTACACATAATAGAGGTGCCTAAGTCATTTTCCCAAGTTTAAATTTAAAATTCACTCTAATATTGTACTGTGATACATTCTAATACAGATATGCAAATGAACCAGTTATCATCCCAGTTCAGGGAAAGACAAAAACAAAACTCGAAAACAGTAGACTGTGTCAAAGGCTTGAGCAAAGAAAAGGTCAGGGAAGTAATTAATTACTGTCCAGAGTTAGATATTAGCTACTTCCAGAAAACTTAGGGTCAGATGTCTGAAAGGTCTTTAGCAAGCCTTTGAACTAGAGATCACGACTTCTGTGTATTCTATTACTTACAAGAACCATCCTTGAAGTGCATCTGGTGAAAGATCCCATTGAACCTAATTTCATTAATGGTTCTAGCAAAGCCCTGTACGGGGATAGCAACCATGCCTTGTTTTGGGAAGCTGTTTTTGGTGAACTTCCTTCCCCTGGTAGCAGTTTGAGACAGGCTTCCTAATTATATGCTTTCTTACTTTTGGCTTCAGCCAGAATCTACACCGTTTAACACAGAGAGCATTAACAAGAAGCTTCTGTCTGTAGATCATTTGGTTAACCTGGATAGCAGGGTGTCTTCATGTTGGTGATGCTAAAATCAGAAGCTAAATGACAACCCAGCCTGGGGCGCCTGGGTGGCTCAGTCAGTTGAGCGTCCGACTTCAGCTCAGGTCATGATCTCACAGCTCGTGAGTTTAAGCCCTGTGTTGAGCTCTGTGCTGACAGCTCAGAGCCTGGAGCCTGCTTCAGATTCTGTGTCTCCCTCTCTCTCTGCCCCTAACTCACTCGCATTCTGTCTCTGTCTCTCTCAAAAATAAATAACCATTATTTTTTTTTTTTTAATGGCAACCCAGCCTCTGTAAAGCAAAGGGAGATCCCATGGCATTGGAAGTACTTCCATTGCTGTAGGATTTGGGGATCCTGCACCACCACTGTGAGTTGAAGAAAGCAGCTACTAGAACTTCTGAGCAGAAACCTGCTTTCTGCCTAAAGAGAACTGGATTTGAATAAGATCCATATTTAGTTAGCGGGGTAAGGATACTTTTTTACCTTGCCATTTTAAGTAGTTAGAAATATAAACTTGTCAGGAAAAAAAGTGCTATAAAAGCTGAAATCTCTATGTACTGGGGATGCAAAGGCTTTTTGGATCTTTTTGATAAGGGTAGATCCTGAGAGAACTGCGTGGAATAACCCAAAAAACCACTGTGGACAGTAACTTTACTAATAAAAAGAATACATTCTGACATGGTAGAAATTTATCATCAAAAGAGGAAATAATATGGAGTGCTTAAAAGTGAATTCATAAAATCATAAAGAGGGCCTGAAATATTCCTATGTCTGGAAAATATAAAATATCTAACGGTGAGGCTGATGCTAAGTGAGGTATGGGTAGGGAAGAGGAGTTGAGATGGCCTAAAAGGAAGAGAACATTGACAGAAGAACTGGGGAGTATGGACCTGCTGGGTGGATATTCATCAGTGCAAAGATGTGCTAAAGGTCTTGTACCTTCTTTAAGTCTAAAACTCCTATGACCAGGCTTAGATGCATGTTCTCCAGCCAAAAAAGACATTTTCTGGAAAGAGAAATAGGATGCATTGTTCTTTCTGATCCTATTTTCACAAATTTTCAATAAAAAAGACTAATTCAGGGTTATTTCATGATCCTTCATGTGGTAGGGCACATAGAAATATAGCATATATAAAAGGATTAAGCATGAAGCTCCAGTTTCAGATCTGGATTTCAAGCAATGGACTCTAGCTATGGGTAAATTAAGCAGAAAAAGAGACAAACTAACAAACACAGAAGATAAGTGGAAAAAACAGACCGCAAGGGATGTTGCATGTAGGAATCTGGTTAGTCATCCTAAAGAAAGAGGTACCATTCCTGCCCTCTCTGAACACTTAATACTATTATTAGCATCATAATGTTGTAACACTAGTCCCCACAGATAGTGCATTGCCATCACATTCCAGATACTTCCACCAATGAATAAAATCCTAAGGAAATTCCTGCTTTTGTCCCACTTGCTCTGAATTCAACTTCCTCAGCGGAAGCATCATATTTGTGGAGTTTAAATCATGTGCCCACACCTCGACTGCTGGTATGGGGCAAGGGGAGTTTGCAAGTACTGGCTTTGAGCCCCTATGGAGAATAGTGCTTGGCCTCATACTGAGACCCTCATACAAGCAGATTCCCTGGTATAAGAACAGGCTTTGTGGTCTTGCACAAAGGGAGATGGTGTGTTAAAGAGCAGGAGAGGAGGAACATCAACAAGGGAGGGAAAGGGCCGAAAGAAGGGAAATTGAGGACTGATTTTACCAACTTAGGCTGGTCACCATCAATGTCAGGACAACAGAAATGCTTCCAGAATCACCCAGTTAGAAGCACTGTATTAAAGCATCTTGCCGTCAAACCCATTTTTTTTTTCTGATGGCTTATAAAATCTAAAAACAAGTATAAAAGCATGCTTTCTTCCTGGCAGATCTATTAAATGAGGTATTATGATAACACTTTAAACCTAAGTATGTCCAGAGTGGATGTGCCTTAACAGAATGTATGATGTGAATGTGATTCTGTTGCCAAGAGAGTGGCAAAGATGGACGTATATGAATCTATCAAGTCTTGTAAAAAAGTGAAAAAAGAGGCGCCTGGGTGGCTCAGTCGGTTAAGTGTTTGACTTTGGCTCAGGTCATGATCTCCCGGTTGGTCAGTTCAAGCCCTGCGTCAGGCTCTGTGCTGACAGTTCAGAGCCCTGAGCCTGCTTCAGAGTCTGTCTCCCTCTCTCTCTGCCCCTCCCCATCTCTCTCTCTCTCTCTCTCTCTCTCTCTCAAATATAAATAAAAAACATTAAAAATTTAAAAGAAAGTGAAAAAATTACTCTTCAATGGTTTCTTCTTTTATTCTTTAACAACAATGACCAAAAATTAATAGGATTATATCCTATTATTGTTCAAATGTACAGTGATACTGTATCAATATGTATGATTTTGTTCTAAATCCAAAGGGATGGGGATTTTGACTTCATTTATTTTAAGATTTACTAAGGGAGACATAGTAAACATATTTTGTAAAAGCATAAACTAGTTCCTTCTAAATCACAGTGTGTGCATAACCACCGGGAAAAAGAAGTGGCTGTTTATTTAAGGCAGAGGGGATCAGAAGCTCTGGGGTCTTAAGCAGTGTTAGGTCTTTCCCAGCAATCCTGAGAGCTACGGGGATCAATACCTCTAAATAATAATAACCCTCTAAAACACACCCGTGTCACAACATAGTCAGGAAGCTCTGGACTAGGCTATTATCTACTGGTAGTCCAACAATTAAGTCTCTTTATAGTAGAATTACTGTGAAATGTTTTGTGAATGGGGTGCCTGGGTGGCTCACTCGGTTGGGTGTCAGACTTCGGCCCAGATCATAATCTCGTGGTTTGTGGGTTCGAGCCCCACATCAGGCTCTGTGCTGACAGCTCAGAGCCTTGAGCCTGCTTTGAATTCTGTGTCTCCCTCTCTCTCTGCCCCTTCCCTACTCACACTCTGTCTCTCTGTCTCTCAAAAATAAATAAACATTGAAAAATTTTAAAAAAATTAAATGTTTTGTGAACTGTAACATAGTATATGTTTTTAAAAATGGAGACAAGTATCTGGCAGGAGGCTCTTTCCTTCTACTTCA
Source organism: Neofelis nebulosa (assembly GCF_028018385.1). NCBI lineage: Eukaryota > Metazoa > Chordata > Mammalia > Carnivora > Felidae > Neofelis > Neofelis nebulosa. Next base: position 32,206,842 of record NC_080794.1, on the reverse strand, counting down.
TCTTGAAAGTCAGATTTATGAAACTAATGAAATAACTCCCTTCAGTTGTTATAAATATCTGTTTCATGTATTAATAGCCCTCAGTTGTAAAGACAGTTAATTTTACTTTTTTAGAGATGTTTATATATAGCCTGGAAAGTCTGGTTATATATTTATTGATATGAGCTGGTAAAACTTTTATATACTCATCTGTAAAACTAAATTTGAGGCTCAAGGTCACTGACTCTAGAAAATGAACTGAGGTGGTATGGCTGTCAGATTTTGTTTCCTCTGGCTTTGAAGTGAACATTAACCATGTGAATGTATAAATCATATTGCATATCCTTTGGTGTCAAGTAACTGGTGTGGACTTCAGAGCTTGATTGACTATAGTTTTAGCCATTTCCTCTCCAACCTCTCTTTTCCAACATTCTTCATGTCATTTTTTTTCTGGGATTCTTTAAATGTAGTTCTGGTTGTACGGGCATGGTCACAATTGACATGATATTGCCACATTTCTGAGATGAGAGTATGTGTAGTAGTGAAGACGTAAGCATTTCTAAAGTAAACAGTATCTATAGCTATTGCCAGAATAAGGCAGTATTGCATTTGTACTCTTAGACTTTGTGGATATGAAAACAAATGCTGAAAAATCATACCATTGTAAAGAGAAAAACAAATTAGCAGGCCTACGTTTTCAAATGACAGTGCTATCCACAAGCTTTATTAATAAATGTGAATATTTTCTTCAGTAAGTCAACAACTTACTATGATTGGGTAAGTTAAGGATTATTTCACCTCTTGGTGAAAACTATAACCTTGGGAAAAACGATGAACATAGTGTATATCTCAAGATTTTCAATGAAGGAAGAGATGACCTGACTGAAGGAAGAAAGGATATTTTCAACACAGCCACAGTTGGGAGAATAATGCTGGGAACAGATCAAGTGGAGTAAAGAGTATTTAGAAACATTGGTCAGTTGTCCATTAACCGACTAAGTGAAGATAGAGATAGTTCAAGAAAAAAAAAACAACAATGAAATGTTAGGCAACTAGAAATTATTTTGCACCATGTGCCCATGCTGATTGCTGCTGCCAAGTATTTTCATTTCCCAAGTTAAATTTTCAAGCTCATGGTAATTTTCAACTTCCTCTTTTGTCAATTACAAAAGAAAGTGTTACTGCTTAACAATCCCACACAGCAGGCTAAGGACCTTGGAACAAGTTTCTTCTGAAATGTATTAGTAACCCAATGGTATCTTAGAAAATGTAATATATTCTGGTGATCATCCACCATTTACTTTTACTGTCTGCCAAAATCTGGAGCAGTTAAAGTTAAGTGAACAATTTATATTATAAAATTTCTCTGCTGATGTAGGGACTTTTAAAGGTATCATTTATTATAAACACTACTAGCAATATTTCTTTTAAGATTCCAGATATTTTAAAATCCATGTTGATTATAGGTTACAGTGATCTAAAAAAAGTTATGAGTGTTCCTTTACTATTGCCACAAAACTCCTGTGTAACTAGAAAAAGGAATTAGAGTCTTGATAAAAAAAAATGAGGGAAGTAGCAAGTTAAAATGTTATAGTTCTCTTATCGTGTCTTCACTTTCTTCTTTCTACCAAATACTTCCGTATGCAAATTGTTTTTTCTTTATTATTTGTTTTCCGTATGCAAATTGTTTTTTCTTTATTATTTGTTTTCATTAATGTATTCATTCTATCTTTGCAATTACAGTCAAATAATTTTGAGTCCAGGATCTAACAATGTGGGTTTTCCCCATTTTTAATCTATTTAAAGAGGTAGCAAGAACACAGACTGACAAGATATATCTATCAAACCTTAGTTTAACATCCCTTTAACCTAACAGTAAAGAGACACAAAAGGAAATAAACCCATAGTAACAAATGCATGGTTATGCGCTTATCAAGAGAAAACAAATCCAGAAGATAGAAAGTATCTCGAAACATGCAGATGGAAGAAAGATAGCAGCAAACCCCTCAATCTGGAATATGCACAAGCAGAAGCCATCAAGGAGATTAACTTTCCGCCTTGTCTGATGTTGACTTAATCAGCAACACTGGATTCTGGAAAACAAGCAATGGCTTCACATTCAGTGAGAATATTAATTTGAACTTAGAGTACTTCATTCATGCAAAATGTGTGGCAAAATAAAAAGTGTTTTGTATGCACAAGAACCCAGACTAAATTGCAGAAACACTTTTTGAGAACTTGAAAAGTTATTCAAACAAAATAAGAGGAAAGAGCAGAAAGAGTAAGATACGGAAAACTGAAATTGGGAATCTAATTCAGCAATGTAATGGATAAAGTGACAAGATAGCAGATCCCTAGTAGGTCTAGAAAGTGACTGATCCAAGGTAGAACAGAAAGTCAGTAGAGTGCAAGGAAAAAAAAATTCTGAAAGGAGCCTGGAGGCCATTCAGACAAACCAAATCATTCAAGTAGTCACATGATATAGGAAGTAATTCACTGTCCTCTCCAAAAGATAGTAGTACAGAATCCCACCCAGGAGGCTTAGACTATCATGAACCTAACTACAGAATCCTAAAATTTGTCTGATTATATTGTTATCAGCTTATACTTAACTATTTATATTTGTTTATTGTGTATATTTTTCATGTCTTTTATCATTGTCAAGAAACCAGATTTCTTTTTTATTGAAGTTTATTTATTTATTTTAAGAGACAGAGAGAGAGAGAGAGAGAGAGAGAGCAGAGCATAAGTGGGGGGAGGGGCAGAGAGAGTAAGAGAGAGAGTATCCCAAGCAGGCTCCATGTTGCCAGTGCAAAGTCCTATGCAGGGCTTGAACTCATGAACTGTGAGTTTATGACCTGAGCTGAAACCAAGAATAAGATGCTTAACGGACTCAACCACCCAAGCACCACAAGAAATCAGATTTCTTACATGGTAAACATTATCTTTTATGTCTGTTGTGAATATATGTGTGTGTGTGTGTATACATACACACACACACACACATATATACACACATGTATGTCTATATCCATTTATAATTATAGTATATGTAGATATATTATTTTATCATATCTACTATATTTAACATTATTATAATTATATATGTGCAGTACATTTGCTATATTATATGTAAAATAATTATTTTGTGTTTAAAGTCATAGTATAAAACAGAGTTATCTTACATCATGACTGGGGCATCTCTATGCTTATCTTCTGAGGTGTGCCGAAGTCTAGTATTGACTGTCAGCTATGATAAAGATGATGGACTAGCTAGTAACTTAAAATGTGTTGTTGTGTACATTGATGGTTTACACTTGTTTAACTAGTTACATTGCTCAAATTGGCTATACGACCAGTGGGATGTGAAAGACTGCTGGTATCTTTTCCCTGAACTCTCCCAAACCCACATTTCCTTGTATATATCTTGGCGTTTCATAACCCAGAAATAAAGTGCACCCTGTGTGACTAGGAAAGGACTCTGTGTAGATGTGCCTGCACATCTCAGGCTCCGGGTCCTGATCCTGGCAGGCGCATTCAGTCTCCTGCTTTGTTGTATTCTTGATCTTGAATAAGTTTTATGTGAATACATTCTATAGAAATTGGCAAAGTCTTGTAATTATACCACTTGTGTAACTGTTGCTTCATAACTCATTTATTTTCCCCCCAAAATGTATTTCAAGGTTCCAAGAAAAAGACACAATAGCATGCATACACACACACACACACACACACACACACATGCTCTCTCTCTCTCTCTCTCTCACACACACACACACACACACACACACACAATCTACTTTAATCATACAGAATAAGACAGTTTTTGTCGTTAATTGCTTTTTTTCTTTTTGGAAAGTCCTCAGTAAGCTTTCAAAATTGGCCATTTTGTACCCCAAATTGATGGATCATCCTTTTTTTTTTCTCCTGAAGTCTTTTCAAGCTCTGAAAACTTGGTGGCTAAACTTTCATCTTATTTAGAATAACTCACTTACACAATATATCCCAATAGTGAATGGGCAAGCCTTTGACTCCGCCTTTTGTGGCTTGTTTCCTCCAGTACTATGATTTGTCCACCAAATTACCATTCCATTACCCTACCTCCTCAAAAACTTAGAACGACAGCAGAACTTATCCTCTCTATATTAGTTATCTATTGCTGCATAAAACCCCTAAAATTGAGCAAATTAAGACAACAAACATTTACCATTTCATGGTTTCTGAGAGTCAGGAATATGGAAGCAGCTTAACTGCATGGTTCTGGCTCAGGGTCTCTCATGAGGTTGTAGCTTAGCTGTTGGCCAGGGTTGCCTTCATCCAAACCTCAACCAGGGCTGAAGGATGTGCTTCCAACCATTCACATGTTTTTTTGCACAGGACTTCAGTGGGCCTCTTCATGTGCTGAGTGTTCTCACAATATGGCACCTGGCTTCCCTCCGAGCAAGCAATCCAAACAAGGGAGACAGTAAGGGAAAGAGAGAGCCTAGACTAGAAGCCAACCTTTCAGTATAACCTAATTTCTGAAGTGGTATATCATCATTTTTGCCATATTCAATTTGTTAGAGAGGAGTTACTAAGTTCAATGGCTTACTAAGCTACTTAAAGACAGGGTATGAATATCAGGAGGCAAGGTCATTGGGCAATTTTACATACTGCTTACCATAACTTTTAAATGTTTTATGTTCTGGATATGCTCAATTTTTCTGCATGTACCTAAATAGACTATATATTTTTGAGTGCCTGTGTTTCTCATCTCCCCCTTACTCTGCTTTAACATCTAATTTTGAAAACATAGCAAAGGACCTGGCATCGATAAATATATATTAAATGGATGAAAAATAATGCAATACACAGCTCAGTAAGGACCCATAATAAACCTGATTGATTGACAGCAGAACAATATGGAAAAAGGAATCTTCTCCATGACTCATTCATGCAGATGATTTTATAGTCTTAGAGACACTGGGGATAAGTTCACAAATGTTACTTTAAATGTTACTTTGTGTGCCTTGGTCAGATGAAGAAAGTATTACATAGAGAATTTGAAAATCCAAAGTTCTTGACTTAGGTTTGCCAAAATATAATTGTGAGAATCCTTTAAACTATATGGACCCCGTCTCTTCAACTGCTAAAAGAGGGTTGAACTGGAAGATCTCCAGTGTTTATGCACATCACTTATTATTTTTAAATCTGAGTCATTTGTCTACATTCTAGACTTGGTATGCACTAGTAGATTTACTGGTTAGCTGATTTCAATTTCTCAAAATTCTACATAAATCATAATTCTGATAGCTTTATCTTCAAAATTGCTTTCACTCCCAGAATTATTGTTTTGTTATGATACAGGTTTATCAGTGTGTCTTCAAATTAAGATCATTTTGAAGAGAAAAACATTTTAAAAATTCAAATTATAAGTAGCACAAGAAAGAGTAAAGGATATTGTTTGCCTGATCATTAACAGCTCAGCCTAATTCTATTTTTGAAATGTTCTGCTATTACATATGCTTGAAGAATACAATGATACAAGACAAATAGTGCATTTTATGCCAAAAGAAAAGCAGTGAAAGTCTAAATCATTTGATCCATATGAGATTGTAGTGAAGGCATTTATTTAATGTTTTTTTTCAGAAATAGTAACTCTTTTAGAGAATCATAAAGGGATCAAGAATACCTAATTAATATGCAGTCAATTTAATGACAGTTTAATATTTTTAAATATGAAAAGCAAGTTTGAGAGAATCTCTGTATATCAAATTATTTCATTTTTTTAATTTTTAAAATATTTATTTATTTTTGAGACAGAGAGAGCATGCGAGCAGGGGAGGGGCAAAGAGAGAGGGAGACACAGAATCTGAAGTAGGCTCCAGGCTCAGAGCTGTTCCCACAGAGCCTGATGTGGGGCTCGAACTCACAAACCTTAAGATCATGACCTGAGCCGAAGTCAGTCACTCAACTGGCTGAGTCACCCAAGCTCCCCTATTCAGTTTTTTTTTAATACGTATTTTACACATCTGTCAGAGCAAAGATATTTGGAGAGACCCTTTAAAGCTTACAAATTATCAAATTAGCTTTCAATAACTTTATGTGTTTCTGAGATGCTTCATGTTAATTGCTGATTTGAACAAACCAGCGGTTTCTAATTTTTTGGGAAAGGTGCATGTTATCACACATAACTCTTCTGATCTATCAAGGGCTAATAAACTCTTACTCAAAAGTGTGTACCTGACACAATAAGATGAAATTTAAAGCTTTTTTAAAGGAGGAACAGAAGGATAGAAGATTATAAAGCTAAATGATACTAAAAGAGGACCATTGTGTTAAGAAGAATGATTTCTTTAAAATGTAAATTAGAATCAAATCTCAGAAGCTTTTCTTTGTCCTTCTAAGAAAGTTCATAGCAGATTAAAAATTTTAACATAATCCAATTTTGGGTTATTCCATATTTTTTAAATTAGACCCTATGATAATTTTGTTATTTGGATGTCATATTCAAATACTCTGCTGGATATTTATTATCTGCAACATCCATTTCACATGGAAAAATGGGGTAGAGGGCACTTCAAACTGTTGTCCCTCCTGTAACAAAGATACAAGGGAAGAGAAAAGAAAAAAACCTTTTACCTGGAGCTCCCGTCTTATACAGGCAGGAGAAGGAAACCTGTTTTCAGCGTGCAGATAATGAAGAATACAAACTTATTTAATAAAAGGAATGAACAACTGACCGAGAATTTTAAAAAATAATAAAAAGCATTTTTACATGTCAGTATAGTGTTTTAAAAGTCTTTAAAAATGCTGAATATAAAATAAGATGTTAATCGTTATGTGCATTGAAAGGATAGCACGATGGCATATAATGATATCACAACTAGGAAAGCTCTTTAACAAATCCATATGGTGCCACAGTGATGCACAAACACTAGACCTACCAAGTGCTAATGGAAGAAAAAAATAAATAAGACAAAATTCCTTCTCTCTAGAAGCGTAAATATGTTGGGGGATAATTAAGAGAAAATATAATGCAAAATGAAACAGATGTACAATATCTTGTTCCTGAGGCTGTATATATCATGATACTCAAATTGTATGTGAAAACTACCCTGGAGCTAAATATTTAAACACCAACTTATTTATGAGCTCTATCACATAGTTGTAGGAAACTATTAATCCCTGATGTTCTCAGATAATTATGATGCCTAATTTGGATACTACCAGCTTTTTCTTGTGCATCGCTATGAAAAGAGTTTCATCAATTCAAAGTTTTCATCTTTAACCAAATCCCTTCCATTTATCCCATCTCCATCCATAATAAAAAAAGAAAAGAAAAGAAAAGAAAAACATTATACTTCAATCCATGAAAGTAAGTACAACTCCTCCTCTTTTGTTCTTTTTTTTTTTTTTTACCTTCTATTTATCAGCATTTATCTGTAAGGAGCCTTTAAACCTGTGTCCAAGTTTTCAGCATATAAGTACATAGATGTAATATCTTCCCTGCCATTTTTAGGCTTAGAATATAATAAAGGATTAAGCTTCTTTTACTTGTATTTTTCAGTCAAAACTTGTTTGGTATTTACTTACTATGAATATAGCATTAAGCTAAGTGCAGAGAAGTAGAACGTGATCCAAATCTTCCAGGTGTTTAACTATGGTTGAATTAAATAGCAGGATTACTTTATGAAACAAATCAAGAATACACTAAAGGGCCAAACATATAATATTAAAAAAATAGGGTAGAAAATAATGAAAGTAGTATAAGTTTTGTATGTCAGAGAAGACCACATGGAAGAAATAGGTACAAAAATATGAGCCTCAATGTTATTTAAATTACAGGGGTAACTACACTCTTGCTGGAAAGAATGTCAAAATAATTGTCTTACATTACAATGTAATTAGAGACAGAATTATACTGAACATAATTTAATTATCTTTTGATTGAGAAGATACTTCAACTTCTTGTAATGTTTCAAAATCATCCTTAGAATATTGTGCCCTAAGGGAAAAGTGAGTAGAAAAATGAATATGTTTCCATGATAACACAGAGTTTACACTGGCAATGTTACAGGTAAGACTGGGTAGTTGGTGACACAATTCCCAGTTAAAATGAAGTAAGTACACCTATATCTCCCACTGATGACAACTACAATTTTGGAAATAATACATGAAACAAATCTTGGGTAAACTTTCAAAGTAATAGCAGACTTAAGAGGAAATCACAACTTAAAGAATGACCTTGTACAATCGTAAGTTCCCTGAATTCTCTTTTTTTCTTCCATATTTCCTGGCTTAGACTCTTGGACAACTTGTATCTGAGGAGTTTGCCCCAGGCACAGACAAGCTCCAAGTCCCTTTTCTCAGGCCAGAGGATAGATGCATGGGGGTGAGGGTATGGGATGAAACTCTGTTAATTCTTTCTCCTAAGGTGATGGCAGCAGTGGCCCTGGAAATTGAACAAGAAAAAAAAAAAAAAAAAAAAAACACATATTACTAATATCAGGAATAGAAGGGAATACAAACTACAGCCATTAAAAGGATAACAATATAAAACTACAAACAACTCTGCACATAAATTTGATGAACTAGGTGAAATGGACCAGTTTCTTGAAGGATGCAAACATTTAAATGCCATTGAGCAGGGGTACCTGGGTTCCTCAGTCAGTTAAGCCTCTGACTCTTGGTTTTGGCTCAGGTCATGATCTCACAGTTAGTGAGTTCAAGCCCCACACTGGGCTCTGTGCTGCCCTTGTGGAACCTGCTAGGGATTGTCTCTCTCTCTCCCTCTCTCTACCTCCTCCACTTTCTCTCTCTCTCTCAATCTGTCTCTAAATAAATAAATAAATAAATAAACTTAAAAAAATAAATGTCATTTAGCAGATAATAACAAGTGCTGAGAAGGATGTGAAGAAATTGGAATCCTCGTTAACTACAGGAATGTAAAATGGTGAAGCAACTTTGGAAAACATTTAAACACATTATTTATCATATGATCCAGCAATTCCATTCCTAAGTATATACCCAGGAGAAATGAAAATATATGTCTACACAAAAACGTGTACATAATTACTCATATCAGCATTAATCATAGTAGCTCAAAAGTGGAAACAATCCAAATGTTCACAAATTGAAGAAATGATAAATATATGCATACAATGGAATATAATTCAGTAAAGAAAATGAAGTACTATTACATACTACAGCATGGATGAACCTTGAAGACATTCTGCTAAGTGAAAGAAGCCAAACACTACATGTTGTATGATTCCCTTGGCATTCAGTGTTATTTCATATTAGACAATAGGCAAATATACAGGCACAGAAAGTAGATAAGGGGTTATGTAGGGAGAATGGGGGGATTTGGAAGTGCTAGATAAAAGGAGCAGGATTTCTTTTTGGGGGGTAATAAAAATGTTTTCAAATTAATCATGGTGATGGATGCACAACTCTGTGAAATTACCCCAAGCCATTAATTGTACCCTTTCCATGGGTGAATTATATGACATGTGGATTGTATCTTAATAAAGCTGCTGGAAAAAATGTCACTGAAGAAGAAAGAGATGTTCTGAGTACTCTGTATCCATTAAAGAAATTGAATTTGTAGTTTAAAACTTACAGCAAATAAAACTCCAGGCCTGGTGAAGTCTACCAAATATCTAATTAAGAAATAACATTAATTATATTTCTAGAAAAATAAAAAAAGATGGAGCACTTCTCGGTTTGTTTTATCAGGCCAACAGTACCCCAATGAAGAAATTAAATAAGAAAACACAAAACAAAATTACAGATCAATATCTCTCATGGATATAGATGCAAATATCCACAAAAAATTAAGAAATCTAATTAACTAATATATAAAAAGAATAACAACTATAGAGTTACCAAATAGAGTTTATTGAAGGAATGCAAGACTAGTTCAACACTTGAAAATCAAATACTGTAATCTACAATATTAACAGATTAATAAAGGAAAAATCATGGGATCATATTAAAGATGAAGAAAGGGTATTCAACAAAGTTCAAATTTCATTCCTGATAAAAATTCTCTATAATGGAAATATGAGGGGACTCCCCTACCTTGGTAAGGGGCATCTGCCAAAAAACCTACAGCTAACAGCATAACTTAACAGTAGAAGAATGAATGTTTGTTTGTTTGTTTTTCTCCCTAACATCAGAAACAAGACTAGGGTATTTTCTTCACTATTTTTCTTAAAGATTGTGTTGAAAGTCTTAAATAGTGCAACATAGAAAGAAAAAGAAATACAGGCTATGTAGATTAGAAAGGAGAAAAGCAAAACTGTTCCTATTTGCAGATTAGCACACACACTAAGAGACCGTAGAACTAAAGTTTACTAATAATAAGTCAATACATGCAAGGTCAATACACGCACCCAAGGCAAATGTACAAAGATCAATGGTATTTTTATAGACTAGAAAAGAACATTTGGAAACCAAACTTATTAAAGAATGCCAATTATCATAGCTCTAAAAATGAAATACTTTGTTATAAATCTAAAGAAATATGTCCTGTATCTGTATGCTGCTGCAAACTACAGAATGCTGATCAAAGAAATCAAGAGGATCTAAATGAAGGGAGGAACACATCATGTTCAATTATTAGAAGACTCAGTATAGTTAAGATAGCAATTTTTCTCAAATTAATTTGTACATTTATTACAATACTAGTCTAAAACTCAGCAGACTTTTTTCAAGCTATAGACAAGCTGATTATAAAATGTATATTGGAAAGCAAAGAAACAAGATTAGCCAAAATTATGTGAAAAAGAAGAACAAAGTTGGAGGATCCATCTTACCTGATTTTGAGACTTACTATATAACTACAGTGGTTAAGAGAGGTATCTGCAAGACAGTAAGCACAGAGGTCAGTGGGACAGATAAGCGAATCCAGAAATCAAACAGTTCTTGACAGAAGTGCAAAGACAATTGACTGAAGGGATTCAGCAAATAATAGTGTTGAAATAATTGGATACCCATATACCAAAAAAAAAAGAACCTTGATTTATGCCTTATATCATTTACAAAAATTAACTCAAATTGGATGATAGACTAAAAGTAAAAAATAAAAAATATAAAAAGTAAAACTCTTCAAATATAGGAGAAAAATTTTGTGACATTGGTTAGGCAGTAGGTCCTTAGAGGCAACATCAAAACATGATATAGAAAAAAAAATTGCTAATTTGGATTTCTTCAGAAGTGAAAAAATAAGCATGATATTATTTGCATTTTTAAAGACCAAAAATCTAAGACTTGGATTTAACAATTTTCTCATTTAAATGGTGGATCCATGACATAGAGGCTTCCCAATATAAAACAGGCATGGCACCCAAATTGGCCAAAAAAAATCAAAACCAAAACCAAAAACAAAACCAAAACCAAAAACAAAAACAGTGACCAAAGAGTACCCTAAAATGAGCTTCTTACATATTCGGTGTTCAATAATGGACTTATAATTGTTACATTCATTTTTTTTTTTAATGTACGTGCTACTCAACTGAATTTGCTTTATCGTGGTTTTCAGGTCTGTTTGATGATAAACTCCAAATCAGAATTAAATATGTGCAGTGGCATGGCTGAATATTTGATCATACGTTAAAAAGAGTATTAGCTGTAAATATCTGAGGTTGACTGTCTGGTATTTCCATTTTGGGAATGATTGCTGCTGCTGCTGCTGCTGCTGCTGCTTGGAATTACACCACACAGGGACTGACAATGTTGGCAACATGTTTTCAGTTGCAATACTTTTTCATTCAGCAAACATCTACCGAGTACCTATTGTGTCCACCACTATGCTGAGTGCTGAGATGCCATTATGAAAAAGTTCATGTCCTTAAAGATCACACAGTTAATTTAGAGAAGAGAGATAATCAACCTGCAATGACTACACGTATTGATGGATATCTAAATCTTAAAGGAATAAGGTGCAGAATGTCTTCTCAGAGCACATAAAGTATAAAGCTAAATCCAAGAGGCTGAGGCTGCGAAAGTGACCAAAGTGAGGAGGATGGAAACAGAGGAGAGAATTTTCAGTGGTGGAGTTACACTGAAATACAGACTCCCAAATCAATTACCTCTAACTATATTGTTACAAATCTTTAAAATTCAGCTGACCTGTCCTTGAACTCAAATTCAAAGAATTATTGTGATTTAGATTTTCAAAAACCTTTGGACACATTTTTGATATTTCACAGTATTTTCAAGCAGTGTGTTTTATACAACAGAAGAGAGCAGGGCTGGATGATATCTCTTTAGTATTTTGTCGGAGGCCAGTGCCACAGTTTCCTTTCGGAAAATGACCACCAGGGGAATTTTTCTTTTTTTAATGTCCACAAAATTTTTACTAATGTCATAGAGACTCTCATATAGATGACTCGAGGAATCGTTTTCCTTACTATTCACATTTATTAGGCCTTTTACTTTTATTTTTATTCCCTCTTTTCTCTCTTCTCAATCGTATAGCAAAATAAAATAAAAGCTTCCTGAAATATTCCTTTAAAACCAATTTTCATCTCCTGAGATTTATCTTCAGTGATCCTTTTCCCTTGTTACAGAAACTATCCCTGGGTTGACTCATCTCCCCCGCTTGACTCTTTTTTTTTTTTTTTTTTCCTCTGTCAGTCTCTCATCCAGAGGAAAACAAAGGGAAACAAATAATAGGATATCTTACTTTTGCTTGGTTGCTCCTCTAGCAGGATGAGTGGGCAGACTGACCCGCTGTCTGTCCTAATTTATGTGGATAACTTTCTTCCATGTTCATTTCTGCTTGGTAGAAAAACACATCACTCTAGCTCATTTTTCTGCACTTCTCCCTCAGGCAAAAGCTACAACTTGATTCTCTCGGTATGAAAAAGATAAAAACAAGACAACAATATTTTATTTTCGTGCATATCAACAGATGTCTGCTTCAGCATAGTGAGTCGTGCAACCAACAGGCTAAAGAAGACCTGTGAATATAGTATTTTAAAAATATGTACTTGAAATTATGAATTTGCAATTGTACCCATTTTTGTGAGCCATAAGACAGTCACTGTTTATATAATAGAAATGCATCTGATACCGTAGCGAAGACAATTAGGAAAATACCAAACAATATCTGTCCTTTTTCCAAACATCTGTAATGATACTGAGAATCTTCAGAGAATATTACTGAGGGATATAAAGCAAGATACAAAAAGAGAAGCGTATACAATGATTTTGAAGGGTACAAACTGACTTCTTTTAAAGTCAATATTTATTCATAATGAAATCTCCATTGAAATGATTATATAGTAATAATAATTAATTATAAGTACCTATTTACTTATAGCTCAGTTTAAGACATAAAACTTTCTTCATACTGTAGAAGCCCCTATGCTTCTGGACCACATCGTCTTCCTACTTCACCACCCCCCTCTCAAGCAACCACTAACTGGGTTTTTTGTTACTGTTTCTTTGCTTTAAAAGGTTTTTCAAGATATCAGTATAACCCATAACAATATATTGTTTAGCTAATATATTTTTGACACTTACAAAATACGATCGTATTGTACATATCTTTATGTGACTGGCTTTTGTTTATAAATTCATCCTCACCTTCACAGTTGTAAAACTCAATGGAAACTTGAGAGGGAGACTCTCTTCTGGCTCAGTGAGAGGAATTTCATGAGAGGCCGCTTGGTCACATTGTACAATACGATACCCTTCCTTACACAGCTCTTTTCATTACAAAGTACACTGTTGTCAGGCAAATGGGTTTGGGTGAGTTGGTGAGTTGGTGTCCCTATTGCACTGCAATGCTGAAAACTGTTTACCTCCATGTTTCACACTCTATTTGTTGTGTCTACTTCCTGGTGTTAGTCTTCTTCCTCCATCATGAGTTTTCGTGCTTGAGTACCTCTATCTTCCTTTCAGATTTGGTTCAGTCAGATGTTTACCAATTTGTTATAAATATTTTGTCTATGCTTTGACCACAATTGTTCATTGTGTAAGTTATCTCCCCACATATAGGGGCCCTGTCATATACATCAGTCTATGAAATTAGGTACAATTAGAGGTTAGACCCTAAGATCTCAAGCTATGTATATCTGAATCTTCATTACGGTCCAGTTAGAACCTTGTTGCCTACTAAGTGTAATGGAATATCTCTTACTCTTATTTGACACTTCTTCCCTTGCATCTTTAAATTTATGTTCATGTTTAAAAACACAATGAAGTGGCATCTGCTCTAGGAATCCTTAAGTCAGGATAAAATCCTCCATATCTTTAGAACTCTTATTTCCTATTATGGTGTTCAGTACTTCCTTCATGGTGCTTATATGACATGATGATGACAATGGTAGTATCTATTATTACCTCTTACATAGTAAACTTAACATTTGATTCCATCTTAAACTTATATATTGACTGGCATATAATAGGACACCACTAAATATTTGCTAAATTAAATGAAATGTGTACTATTTGTGCAATAGAATAATTTAGCGTTTCAGACCTTTTTTTTTTTTCTTGGTACAAAACTGTGTATGACAGATATTTAGTATATTTAAGAACATAGAACATAGCTTCCCTGAAAGGAAATAAAACATGATGAAAATGAAAGGATTTTACACACGTATTTAGGAAATATTGCCTTATACATCTTACCTGTCCACAAAATTGTCTTGGTATCCCCCCACCAGGGCAAACGTGTTACTAAATATGGAAGCATGCAGGTTTTTGTTTGCTTTTGGTAATTATCTGCAATGTATTCATATTTTCAACCATCTACTTGCATATCATAAATCTAACTTAGGATTTTGAGTTTTATAGCATTTGATTGCAAAGAAGGTATGAATCACATTAAGAAACCATCTTCTTAAATATTCCTGGATTAATTTAAGATAAGGTTTCTGTGTTTTCACCATTGACCCATAGATACTTTCTGAAAAATAGTTATTTACCAGTAAGGACTCAGGAATCAGATTGCCTGAATTCAAATCTCAACTTCATTTCTTGCTGTTCTGCCACCTTGGGCAAGTTACTTAACTTCTCCCAGCCTCACTCTCCTCAACAGAAAACTTAGGGAAAATAAGAGTACCAACCTCATGGATTGTTATGACTTACACATATTAAATGAGATAGCAGGACACTTGGGGCATAGTAAATTCTCCATAAACTGGAATTGATATTGGAGTGGTCATGAATATCACATCCTCCAGGAGATTAATTTTCAGATGTGTGTCCTAATTTGTAGAAGCAAGATCCATTGAATTCTGCTATAATTTGGAAATGAGATTGTTGGGCCTTTGTACAAAATCATAAATGATTTCTCTTTTTGTTTTTATTTTCAGAGAAAATAAATGATTGTTACAAAGAATCTGGCACAGTATATTTATTCATGTTTACCTGAGTAATCACTAAAGAATGGCTGTTTACTATTGAGTTATCAAAGGGTTGTTATCTAAAGACGGTTTTGTCTTTAATGAAACTCCTGAATCTTTCCCACAGGGTTTTGGAAGAGTCCTTCTGTGGATAGATGGGCTTTGTTTTCTCCTAGAGTACACTGAGTAAATCTCAAAAGAGGAGATATGTAAATAGTGTAAAATTTAGGATTCTCAAAGACCAAACACAATCCTCCAGCTTATGTTTAATATGTAAATAAGCCATCCAGCTACTGAAATCTCTTGAGATGGCATTGATTCTTTCATTTGTTGCTCTGAAATGAGGGAAAAACAAATATTTTCCAATTGATCCCTCAGCAATTTCTCTACCAGGCATTTTTTTTGTTGTTGTTAGTAGTTTCTTTCCCTTTCCCATCCTTTTTCAGTAAGAGTGAGGATCTCTTCCTTCCTTCATTCCTTCTTTTCATCCTTCCTACTTTCCTGTCTTCCTGCCTTCTTTATCTATTTTTTCCTGGAGCTGCTTTTTTAGTCATTTTCTATGCATTTACAAAGAAGCAAGAAATATTTCTTTTGTCCTCACTCAGATAAATTTGTTCAACACTCAGTTCCTTGATAGGGAAGAGAACACATTTTTAAGCTTTGTATTTTTGTGGGCAAAAGCTAAAAAGTATAATCAAAGTTTCTCTCTTTCTCAGAGCAGATCGAATGCTTCTGTTATTTACTTGAGCAATGACAGCAGAAAGACAATGAACTCCTTTCTGTCTCTCTGCCCTGAATCTTTCCTCCATGGTTGTTGCCTCCATGTGTAGCCCAATGGATCTTTCAAGGGAGCAACTAAGAATAATCACAGCCGAGCCAATTAAGTCACTTTGAACTGTTTCACACACACACACACACACACACACACACACACACACACACAAGGGATTTTGCAGTTACCTGGACAGCACATCCTCAACAAAATACCCAATTTATGTCTGCTAGCTGGGGCAATTTACACTAAAAACATAGAATAATCCTATACACTGAATCTCACAATTCCAAACCACCAACATTATACATTGTTGTGGTAGAGGAAACATGGCTTCCTGGGGAGTTGAAGAATATGAATAATTGTCCACTCAGGGCCTCCTCATTTGACCATTGCCAATGTAGAAATGATTTCTATGGAAAAGATTGCTTTTAAAGATCATTTTAACAATACAATTTTCTTAAGATTGCAACTATTGTATAACAGAAGTTAGTACAGTAGTGGAATTTCTGTATGGTTCTGGAAAGAACAACTTGCCTTTTCACTGTTTGATTTTCTCCCTCTCTTTTTCTCTCTCTCTGTCTATCTCTTGACATATTAATTATCTATTGCTGAGTAACAGTATAACAACAGAGTTATTAGCTTAAAATAATATACATTTAATATTCCTTAGTTTTTGTGGGTCAGAAATCCAGGCACAGTTTAGCTGAATCCTTTTCTTAGAATCTTACAAAGCAGAAATCAAGGGGTCAGACAGAGTTGTGGCCTCATCTGAGATGTGACTGGGAAAGATTCTCTTTCAAGCTCATTCAGTCCATTGGCCGAATTCAGTTTCTCACCATTGTAGGACTGAGAGCTTCAGTTTCCTCTTCTGGACCATCGGCTAGAGGCTGCTCTCAACTCCTAGAGACTGCCCACAGTTCTTGCTATATGGAATTCTCCAAGATAGTTGCCTGTCTTCTCAAACCCAGCAAGAGAGAGAGACTCAGCAAGGCTATAATCTTATGTAATATAATTGGATAATCATATCTATTTCATCAACTGTGCCATGTTTTGTTAGAAACAAGTCACAATTGGGTTCGTGTCTACTTTATTTGTCTCTTATTTTCCTTGGACTAGTGTTCCCCAGGGAGCACTTTCTTATAGTGAAGGACAGGAATATAAAAAGGCACATCTAGCGATGCAAGAGCATTTCAATCCCCTGCCTGTCTGCCTGCTTATCTCCCATTGCAAAGCAACTCATATGGTCAAGGTCATGATGAGACTCAGGTGGCTCAACTGCTTCTTAACCATCTCCATCAGGCCTGGTGTAGACACTAGGTGAGGTCTATATCGGGGCGGGGGGAGGGGCGGCGGCAGGGACAAAGGTGCTGCCTTTACCGGTTTGTATTTTCAAGCTTGAGAAACACAACAGTGGCTCTTTCTTTGAAAGCATCCTAGAGCAGACTTGAGCAAAATAAGTTGCTTTTCTAGATGACTATAACTCTTATTGCATTTGAAAAATAAATGTGCACTAAAAGTAATTAACTCATGTTGGTTCATGAATAATACACTATTTTACAACTATTTGCTGAGCACAATGAGTCAAGCTACGAAATTGACAATGAACTCTCTATTATGTGATTGCCAACTGTTTTATAAGATATTGAACATATTCGTTACTTCTGCCATCATGCACATTGTCGAGCTATTGCTTTTTAATAAATTAATTTTTCAGAAAAAAAATTAAAAAAAAGAAGTCACAATTCCTGCTCAAATTTAAGATAACAGTATCATGGTGGTCACCTTAATACTTTATTGATTTCAAAGAAATGGATGCCTAAACCTTACGAAATCTGTAGAGTAGTAGCCAGTGTTTTTGTTGTTTGAACAGTCTATACATGACCTGATCTTAAAAATAGTTAAGTGCATATATTCTAATAAAATCTGATTCTAGTCAGTTTTATCATATTATTAATAAGTGGACATGCAAAATATATAGAGTAACTCCTACAGACTTTAATAGGGTAGAAGGCAAAATTAATTGTAAACTAGGCTTATTTATTTATTTTTAAAGAGTTTTTATCAGGGAGCCTGGCTGACTTAGTAGATCTCGGGGTCATAAATTCAAGTCCCACAATGGCATAGAGCTTACCCAAAAAATAATAAAATAAAATAAAATAAAATAAAATAAAATAAAATAATAAAAATAGTTTGTCTCTTTGTATATCAACTTAAAAGTAAACTTGATTCTTGAATCAAAAGCAGATTCACCATTTTAATATTAAGTTGATGTAAATAAAATAACTGATATTCAACTATTTTGACTCATAAAATAAATTAATATGGGTCAACCTGATACTTCCCAGTATTTTGTTTTTTATATCCAGGGAAAATTTCCACAAAAATACAATTATTGAATAATATACATTGTATACCTGAAGAAATTGAAGTTCACTGGGATAAAGTGATTTGCCTAAATTTGTGCTAATAAACAGTTAAGAGATAGGATCGATGTTGAAATATAAGTCTAATGTTCAAAGTCTGCTCTTTAACTGTGATTCTAGGGAATAATACATATGGAAAAAAAAACACATAGATTGATGATTGATTGATTGATTGGTTTTACCTAAGATGGAGTTGCTATGTCTTCATTTTAGCAGTAAAACACTGAGGAAAGAGTAGGCATAGGGGGCAAGGACTTAATACTCAATATTCCTTTCTGAGTTTGCTCCCAGTCTAGTTGTTGTTCATTTTTAGGTGCTCTTGGTGCTTTTAAGATTTTTGTTTGTTTGTTTGTTTTTGTTTTTTGTCTTTGGCATTCTGCAGTTTCACTATGATATTCTTATGTTTTTATTTAAACTGTTTGGTATACATTTTGCCTATCTGTGAAATCACATCTTTAGCAAGTTTCAGAAAATTCCTAGCTGTTCTCTATTCAAATATTTATTTTTTTAAATTCTCTGTATTCTTTTATCCTGAGAATCTGATAGGATACATGATATTGTTCTCGTGTTATCCACCATATTATTAACCTCAAATTTCCATTTTATTTCACTTTTTTTTTCTGCACTGTAAACCAAGTAATTTCTTCATATCATTTTCCCAATTCACTGATTCGTTGATGTTGTTGCTGTTCAAGAGCAGTTTTAGTTTCACAGCAAATCTGAGATGATGGTACAGAGATTTCCAATTACTCTCTGCCCTGACACATGCATAACTTCCTCCATTATCAATATCCCTCACCAGAGAAGTACATTTACTGCAATTGATAAATCTACATTAGCCATCATTGTCACCCAAAGACTACAGTTTGCTTTGGGATTCACTTTTGGTGTTGTACATTTCATGGATTTGGACAAATACATAATGATATGAACCCACCATTACACTATACAGAGTAGTTTCACTGCCCTAAAAATTTTTTATGCTCTGCCTATTTGTTTGTCCATTTCCTCTAACCCTGAGCAGCCACTGATATTTCACTGTCCCCATAGTTTTACCCTTTCCAGAATGTCATACATGTATATAATATTCCATTGCCTAGATGTATCATAGTTTATTAATCAATTCACCTACTGCATATTGGTTACTTCCAAGTTTTGGCAGTCATTACCTCTGCTTCTGTGGATCTCTGACCACATTAGCCCCATTCCATAGTCCCAAGTACACATGATTAAGATTTTAGTTTTAACATCTTCAGTTTTCTATTACCTAACTCTAGATGTCCAGTTGTAGTGCTAATATGGACTTGTGCCCAGAAAGGCAACCTTGCCTTTCACAGTTAGCTGCAATTCTTCCTTTATTTTTCCTTTCAGTAAATCTCCTTTCTTAATTAGATCTGAGAATTGTGATAAAAATAATGTTTTATGTAAGTTGCTATGTAGAAATCAAGTAATTCAAATTGTCTACCATAATGCTGCAAACAAAGGTCTCTAATTCAATCATTAACAGTCTTACAAAACTTCTATCATTAAAGAAGCTACCCAGCAAGAGTTTTTACAAATATACTTAATATGACATTTAATTTGCTGCACTGCAACAAATTGGAGGATATTTTCTAGTATGAGGAGAGAAGGGTATAGTTACAAAGGTAGCATCACTTAGCATTTTAGTTTAGATGTTGGATATTTTAGTATGACTCAGAAGCTTTATTCTGTTTTACTTTTTTTCTTTGTACATAGCTTGTCATTATATAAAGGACTTACAAATATTAATCTTACTATTTCATGAAAAACTCATCCAAAGGATACTTAACAAAGTGAAATCACACCTTTGTTCTTTAAGGCCATATCAAATTCCCAAGATTCCAGCTTTTTTGAGTACATTTCTTCTTAAAAATAGGTATTTCTCATATTTACTTAAAGGAAAAAGAAACTTTTTCCCAGTAGCTTGGAAGTGGTTTCAAACTGCCAAGGAAATAATCATTCCTCTCAGAATGAAATGGTAGGAATAATAACATAGAGAAGTAAAGACTATCAGCCTTTCATACGACCTGATTTAACCCCAATCAGCAGTCAATATATAAATAAGCATTTTTATCTTTGGTAGTTTTAGTTAATATTTTTCAGAGGAAATGTGGCTTTGGAGTTTTTATGATAGTATAGATTTTGTAGAAGGCATTCACAAATTCTGCTGCGGCAGGCCAAATTGCCTCTAAACAATAGTAGAGCCTTTATTGTGTCTTCTGGCACTTTGCTTTTGTTCCCATCACATATTGTTGTTTAGTGACAGTATTATCTCAACAGCAGCACTTGTGGTTGAGAATTCCAGCAAAATGTCTATGTCTGAAAATATAAAAAGACTATATATATATATATATATGTATATATATATATATATTTAAAGTTACTAAAAAATATTACCTCTTTGTCCTGCTCTTCTCCTTCAACTGTATCATTCTCCTCTATTTGAAATTTACCTGCGGCTCACCATTAATATACTTTCTAAAACATCTTTTAATAAATTAAATACACTTTGTGTATGACTAGAATTTATTCACTGTTTCAAGTTTCCACACAAGAAACATATTATGCTCTATACTTTGGGCAAAAAAAACCCCAAAAACATTCATGTTTATATATGGATAATGCTAGAATTCCAGAACCAGGAGGGGTGGAATATGAGAAGCCTGTGGTTATACCAACTGGCTTTCAAACCAGATGCCTTCTGTCCATTGCCAGCATCATTGATCAATTTGTCTGAAGGATATTTCCTTCTACAGAAACTGCACACTTTTAAAAGAGAGACTGTTTGGTTTGGAACCACAGAAGACTTTAAAGACTTTAGGGTAGGATAGGGGTGTCTGAACTTAGATTTATGGAAATAATTAAATAATGGAAGGGATTTTATTTTTTATTTTTAAAATTTAAAACATACAAAAATATACACAAGATAAATTATATGTAACTATAGCAGAAGGAAAATTACTGAATTTGAAAATTACAAGAACTTGTCTTGGGTTAGAACTCTGTTACTGCCAAGTTTTGTGCCTTTAAACAAAGCAGTTAAACATTCTGGAATTTAATATTCACATGTGTAAATAGGTTACTTCGTGAGAGATTTGTTGGGAGAATTCAGTAATACTATGACAAGCTTTTCCATATACTTTGCACACAGTTTTCAATCAACAAATAATCCAAATAATTCTTTGGAATTCAATCATCACTAAACAAATAATTCAGCAAAAAAAATATCCTTTAAGTGTTATTGAATATTGAAGACTAAATTCAGAATATTGAAGAAGAAAGGTCCTATGATGTAGCTTGTATCATAACAGTACCTCAAATAATTCATTTTTCTTGATGAATAAATCTCAAAGAATTAATAAGTTATATGACCAATACTTATAATATAGATTTCATTTATTTTCTTGCATATAAATGTTTTAAAATAAATTGCTAATTAAGAGAAGCTCTCCTTTATCGACAATCATAGTAAGTAACTGATATTTCATACATTAAAAAAAATTTGTAATGTTTATTCTGAAAGAGAGAAAGAGAGAGAGACAGAGACAGAGCATGGGCGGAAGAGTGGCAGAGAGAGGAAGACACAGAATCTGAAGCAAGCTCTAGGCTTTGAGCTTTCAGCACAGAGCTGGACATGGGGCTCAAACCCATGAATTCTGAGATCATGACCTGAGTCAAAGTTGGGTGCTTAACTAACAGAGCCAACCAGGTACCCCTATTTCATACATTTTATACAACAGTGTTCTCTAAAATTCACTTGGATCTGTGGAAGATAGCAATATTTTTTACGTAGACAATTTTCCTGTATTGTCTCTCATTTCTACATTAATTATGGATTTGAAACATCTATAGATTTCATAAGTTTAAAAATGTTTGATTTAGAATACCAGCATTTATAAATATGAACATTTATAAATGAATAAATGAGTACATTTTTCATTTGCTCAATTATCAGTTCATTTACTGTTCTTTATTAAGTGGTTAATCTGTGGCAGCCATTTTTCTGAGCTCTGGGGAAGCAATAGTGAAGACATGAGCCCAGCCTTCAAAGACAGTACATTTCATTGATTTAGTCTAGCAACTTTGCTGAACACTATTTACTGTAAGCACAGTTTAGATTATTAATAATCATTGCAAGAATGAAATGTAACCTAGGACCTAGATGAGAACTACTACGTGTGCCTAAGAATCAGATAGAGATGAATTAGAATCTTGGTTCTGCTTTCAAAGGCTGTGTAATCTTTGGGTGAGTATAAACCCTCTTCATACCTCAAGCTCATTATTTTAAAATAATATGATATACTCACACACATACACATATACATAATGGTGTATATGCCATAAAGGTGGTAGAAGTATTAATCATCCTGCTATGGTTTCTAAAGACTTATTTAATTTCCACGTATTTTTTTCCCCTTTGAGCATAATACCATTAATGAGAAACAACCCCCTGAACAGCGCTCAGACTCAGCAGCCGTCCTCAAATTTCCTTCAACTGGTCTTTAAGAGTTTGTATATTATTGTTTGTTGTTGTTGTTGTTTTTTCAATGAGTTCACCCAATTCCATATGCTTAAATAAGCTATGGAGAATGTTTATTTTCTATTGGAATTTTAATTTACAAGACTCATTATTCATGCATCATTGCAAAAACAAGTATGAAAAAGTAACAGAAATGTAATGATGCATTTTAATGTCTGTGTATTTACATCTGTTTTCTTAGAGTTAGTTTATCCTGTGACTCAGATAGGAAGATGACCTCAAACACTTTGCATAAAGAGAAGTCTAGAAATGCAATTTGCTATGACCATTATTTCTGCCACCTTTAGTAATAAGTACTGATAAGCCACACATTTAAGATATACAGCCTAGGAGGCATGTGAGTATCCAATTAGTCCTATTTCTTCTTAGAACTAACAAGACTCTTCTATTTGTAGTTCTAATAGCTTAAGTTTGCTGATGTTATAATTTGAAATGAGCTTAGTCAAAATAGCCTCTGACACCCAAAGATATCAGATTTTGTTTTCATTGAATTTATTCGTAAGTCCTTTATTATCTCAAGTTATAGTATGACAGATAGATGATTTTATTTGCATTTCGTAAACTTTCAGAATGTGTGCAGTTTTGATAGCTCATAATTTACTAGAATGAGAGCATAGGAATTTGATGGTTGCTGAGGCGTTCATAGTTTCCTAAAAGGAAACTTGCCTCATCTTTTTTTCAACTACTTTTAACTCATCAGTGAGCGTATTTGTCTTAGAAAACTGTCCCTTACAATAACCATGAGAATAGGTAGAACTCATACTCAATAGCATTTGATCTTTTTCCACTTGCCCCTTATAAAAACATCTAGATTCCATTTTTATGACAAAATTATATTTACTAAGGTGATTCCAGTTGCCGTTAGTTCCAATATTCTATTAAAATACACTATAGAAAAAGTTGCACAATTTGGTGGAAATATTAGAGTATAGATTTAAAAATTCTTTAGGTATACTCACCTGAGGAACTTGTATCCCATTGACCTCGCTGAATCTCAGTTTCATCTCTGGAAGTGAACAGACATGGAATTGTTATCTGCAATGGAAAAAATCCCCTAATGAAGTTAAAACTTTATATATTGGGAATGAGAGCAGAAGATGGCGGTGTAGGAGGACGCTGGGCTCACCGCATCTTGCTGATTACTTAGATTCCACCCACACCTGCCTAAATAACCCAGAAAACCACCAGAAGACTAGCAGAACGGATTCCCCAGAGCCAAGCGTAGACAAGAGGCCCATGGAAGAGAGGGTAGGAAGGGCGGAGAGGCGGTGTGTGTTGCACGGACTGGCGGGAGGGAGCCAGGGTGGAGGGGCAGCCCGCTGGCAAAGCAGAGCCCCCGAGTCTGGCTTGCAAAAGCAGAGGGGCCGGACGGAGTGTGTTCTGACAGCAAGCGGGACTTGACATCTGGAAGGTTATAAGTTAACAGCTCTGCTCGGAGAGCGGGAGGGCTGGAAGACAATGGGAGGGAGAGTTGTTGAGCCCCGGCAGAGCCCCGACAGAGCTCAGCTTGGCGGGGAACAAAGGCGCTCACCAGCGCCGTCTCCCTCGCCCATCCCCCAGCCAAAATCCCAAAGGGAACCAGTTCCTGTCAGGGAACTTGCTTGCACCAGGCAAACACCCTACGCTGTGCTTCTGTGGATCCATCCCTCCGTGGCAGGTCTGACTCCCTCCCAGTGCCGCAGGACCTCTCCCAAAGCGAATCTCCAAAGGAAAAGCGAGCTGAGTCTGCCCCTCCTGCCCCTGTGCAACTTGCCAATCCACCCCTGCTAATATGCCAGATCCCCAGCACCACAAGCCTGGCAATGTGCAAGTAGCCCAGATGGGCAATGCCAGCCCACAGTGAATCCCGCCCCTAGGAGAAGGGAAGAGAAGGTACACACCAGTCTGACTGTGGCCCCAGTGGTGGGCTGGGGGCAGACATCAGGTCTGACTGTGGCCCCACCCACCAATGCAAGTTATTCAAGACAGCACAGGGGAAGGGCAGTCCCACACCACTCCAGGGACTATCCAAAATGAGGAAACGGAAGAATTCCTCTCAAAAAAACCTCCAGGAAATAACGACAGCTAACGAACTGATCAAAAACGATTTAAACAATATAACAGAAAGTGAATTTAGAATAATAGTCACAAAATTAATCGCTGGGCTTGAAAACAGTATGAAGGACAGCAGAGAATCTATTGCTACAGAGATCGAGGGACTAAGGAACAGCCAGGAGGAGCTTAAAAAATGCTATTAATGAGCTGCAAAATAAAATGGAGACGACCACGGCTCGGACTGATGCGGCAGAGGAGAGAATAGGTGAACTAGAAGATAAAATTATGGAAAAAGAAGAAGCCGAGAAAAAGAGAGATAAAAAAATCCAGGAGTATGAGGGGAAAATTAGAGAACTAAGTGATGCACTAAAGACAAATAATCTACGCATAATTGGTATTCCAGAGGAGTAAGAGAGAGGGAAAGGTGCTGAAGATGAGCACTGAGAACTTCCCTGATCTGAGAAATAATAGCTGACATCTTCCCTGATCTGGGGAAGGAGAAAGGCATTGAAATCCAAGAGGCACAGAGAACTCTCTTCAGACGTAACTTGAATCGATCTTCTGCATGACATATCATAGTGAAACTGGCAAAATACAAGGATAAAGAGAAAATTCTGAAGGCAGCTTGGGATAAACATACTCTAACATATAAAGGGAGACCGATAAAACTCGTGATGGATCTCTCTACTGAAACTTGGCAGGCCAGAAAGGAATGGCAGGAAATCTTCAAAGTGATGAACAGAAAAAATATGCAGCCGAGAATCCTCTATCCAGCAAATCTGTCATTTAGATAGAAGGAGAGATAAAGGTCTTCCCAAACAAACAAAAACTGAAGGAATTCATCACCACTAAACCAGCCCTACAAGAGATCCTAAGGGGGATCCTGTGAGACAAAGTACCAGAGACATTACTAAAACCATGAAACCTATAGACATCACAATGACTCTAAACCCATATCTTTCTATAATAACACTGAATGTAAATGGACTAAATGCACCAACCAAAAGACATAGGGTATCAGAATGGATAAAAAAATAAGACTCATCTATTTGCTGTCTACAAGAGACTCATTTTAGATCTGAGGACACTTTCAGATTGAAAGTGAGGGGATGGAGAACTATTTATCATGCTACTGGAAGTCAAAAGAAAGCTGGAGTAACCATACTTATATCAGAAAAACTAGACTTTAAATTAAAGACTGTAACAAGAGATGAAGAAGGGCATTATATAATAATTACAGGGTCTATACATCAAGAAGAACTAACAATTATAAATGTCTATGTGCCGAATATGGGAGCCCCCAAATGTGTAAAACAATTACTCGCAAACATAAGCAACCTTATTGACAAGAATGTGGTAATTACAGGGGACTTTAATACCCCACTTACAACAATGGATAGATCATCTAGACACACGGTCAATAAAGAAACAAGGGCCCTGAATGATACATTAGATCAGATGGACTTGACAGATATATTTAGAACTCTGCATCCCAAAGCAACAGAATATACTTTCTTCTCCAGTGCACATGGAACATTCTCCAAGATAGATCACATACTGGGTCACAAAACAGCCCTTCATAAGTATACAAGAATTGAGATCATACCATGCATACTTTCAGACCACAGTGCTATGAAGCTTGAAATCAACCATGGGAAAATTCTGGAAAACCTCCAAAAGCATGGAGGTTAAAGAACACCCTACTTAAAGAATGAATGGGTCAACCAGGCAATTAGAGAAGAAATTTAAAAATATATGGAAACAAATGAAAATAAAAATACAACACTCCAAATGCTTTGGGAAGGCAGTCCTAAGAGGAAAATACATTGCAATCCAGGCCTATCTCAAGAAACAAGAAAAATCCCAAATACAAAATCTAACAGCACACCTAAAGGAAATAGAAGCAGAGCAGCAAAGACACCCAAACCCAGCAGAAGAAGAGAAGTAATAAAGATCAGAGGAGAAATAAACAATATAGAATCTAAAAATCTGCAGAGCAGATCAATGAAACCAAGAGTTGGTTTTTTGAAAAAATAAACAAAATTGATAAACCTCTAGCCAGGTTTCTCAAAAAGAAGGGAGATGACCCAAATACATAAAATCATGAATGAAAATGGAATTATTACAACCAATCCCTCAGAGATACAAGCAATTATCAGGGAATACTATGAAAAATTATATGCCAACAAACTGCACAATCTGGAAGAAATGGACGAATTCCTAAACACCCACACACTTCCAAAACTCAAACTGGAGGAAATAGAAACCTTGAACAGACCCATAACCAGCGAAGAAATTTAATCAGTTATCAAAAATCTCCCAACAAATAAGAGTCCAGGACCAGATGGCTTCCCTGGGAAATTCTGCCAGACATTTAAGGCAGAGATAATACCTATCCTTCTCAAGCTATTCCAAAAAATAGAAAGGGAAGGAAAACTTCCAGACTAATTCTATGAAGCCAATATTACTTTGATTCCTAAACCAGACAAAGACCCAGTAAAAAAAGAGAACTACAATGATGAATGTGGATGCAAACATTCTCAATAAGATACTAGCAAATCGAATTCAACAGCTTATAAAAAGAATTATTCACCATGATCAACTATGATTCATTCCTGGGATGCAGGGCTGGTTCAACATTCACAAATCAATCAACGTAATACATCACATTAGTAAAAGAAAAGATAAGAACTATATGATCCTGTCAATCAATGCAGAAAAAGCATTTGACAAAATTCAGCATCCTTTCTTAATAAAAACCCTCGAGAAAGTCGGGATAGAAGGAACATACTTAAACATCATAAAAGCCATTTATGAAAAGCCCACAGCTAACATTATCCTCAATGGGGAAACACTGAGAGCTTTCCCCCTGAGATCAGGAACATGACAGGGATGTCCACTCTCACTGCTATTGTTTAACATAGTGTTGGAAGTGCTAGCATCAGCAATCAGACAACAAAAGGAAACCAAAGGCATCAAAATTGGCAAAGATGAAGTCAAGCTTTCACTTTTTGCAGATGACATGATATTATACATGGAAAATCCGATAGACTCCACCAAAAGTCTGCTAGAACTGATACATGATTTTGGCAAAGTCGCAGGATACAAAATCAATGTACAGAAATCAGTTGCATTCCTATTCACTAATAATGAAGCATCAGAAAGACAAATAAAGAAACTGATCCCATTCACAATTGCACCAAGAAGCATAAAATACCTAGGAATAAATCTAACCAAAGATGTAAAAGATCTGTATGCTGAAAACTATAGAAAGCTTATGAAGGAAATTGAAGAAGATATAAAGAAATGGAAAAACATTCTGTGCTCATAGGTTGGAAAAATAAATATTGTTAAAATGTCAATACTACCCAAAGCTATCTACACATTCAATGCAATCCCAATCAAAATTGCGCCAGCATTCTTCTCGAAGCTAGAACAAGCAATCCTAAAATTCACATGGAACCACAAAAGTCACCGAATACCCAAAGTAATTTTGAAGAAGACCAAAGCAGGAGGCATCACAATCCCAGACTTTAGCCTCTACAACAAAGCTGTCATCATCAAGACAGCATGGTATTGGCACAAAAACAGACACATAGACCAATGGAATAGGATAGAAACCCCAGAACTAGACCCACAGAAGTATGGCCAACTAATCTTTGACAAAGCAGGAAAGAACATCCAATGGAAAAAAGACAGTCTCTTTAACAAATGGTGCTGGGAGAACTGGACAGCAACATGCAGAAGGATGAAACTAGACCACTTTCTCACACCATTCACAAAAATAAACTCAAAATGGATAAAGGACCTGAATGTGAGACAGGAAACCATCAAAACCCTAGAGGAGAAAGCAGGAAAAGACCTCTCTGACCTCAGCTGCAGCAATTTCTTAATTGACACATCCCCAAAGGCAAGGGAATTAAAAGCAAAAGTGAATTACTGGGACCTTATGAAGATAAAAAGCTTCTGCACAGGAAAGGAAACAACCAACAAAACTAAAAGGCAGCCAACGGAATGGGAAAAGATATTTGCAAATGACATATCGGACAAAGGGCTAGTATACAAAATCTATAAAGAACTCACCAAACTCCACACCCAAAAAACAAATAATCCAGTGAAGAAATGGTCAGAAAACATGAATAGACACTTCTCTAAAGAAGACATCCAGATGGCCAACAGGCACATGAAAAGATGCTCAATGTCACTCCTCATCAGGGAAACACAAATCAAAACCACACTGAGATATCACCTCATGCCCTTCAGAGTGGCCAAAATGAACAATTCAGGAGTCTATAGATGCTGGAGAGGATGTGGAGAAACGGGAACTCTCTTGCACTGTTGGTGGGAATGCAAATTGGTGCAGCCACTCTGGAGAACAGTGTGGAGGTTCCTCAAAAAATTAAAATTAGACCTACCCTATGACCCAGCAATAGCACTGCTAGGAATTTACCCAAGGGATACAGGAGTACTGATGCATAGGGGCACTTGTACCCCAATGTTTATAGCAGCACTCTCGACAATAGCCAAATTATGGAAAGAGCCTAAATGTCCATCAACTGATGAATGGATAAAGAAATTGTGGTTTATATACACAATGGAGTACTACGTGGCAATGAGAAAGAATGAAATATGGCCCTTTGTAGCAACGTGGATGGAACTGGAGAGTGTGATGCTAAGTGAAATAAGCCATACAGAGAAAGACAGATACCATATGGTTTCACTCTTATGTGGATCCTGAGAAACTTAACAGAAACCCATGGGGGAGGGGAAGGAAAAAAAAAAAAGAGGTTAGAGTGGGAGAGAGCCAAAGCATAAGAGACTCTTAAAAAGTGAGAACAAACTGAGGGTTGATGGGGGTGGGAGGGAGGGTAGGGTAGGTGATGGGTATTGAAGAGGGCATCTTTTGGGATGAGCACTGGGTATTGTATGGAAACCAGTTTGACAATAAATTTAATATATTAAAAAAATATGTGAACTATATATGACAAAAAAACTTTATATATTGGTTATGACTTTTTAGATGCTATAACGTTTGGAGAAACGTTATAACAACCAATATTATAAGTCAAGGAAGCCAATCATGCAAGGGAAGTTGACTTTTTGAACATCTTTGTGATGACAGATAATAGGTAGCAATTTATGCAAGGAGATAGTATCAACCAAGACCCCAAAATATACCTATACTATGTTATGAATATTTAACAGGTATGTGCACAGATATTGGCATTATTGGGACATGCAATATTGACTATGAAGTCAAATGGGCAATAGAAAGAGGGAAGTCTGCAAGGCTCTGCCCATTGCGCCGTATGTCACATGTGAGGTCAGAATACTAGGACAGATCCAGCAAAAGACCAGTGTAATGAGAAGGAGATCCACTGAAGAACTCTTGCAGTAAGAATCCAAGTTACTGAAATAAAGTAGAAAGTGATGCATTATTCTCATGGGTAAACCAGAAGTCTAGTTAGTTGAATTAGCCTAAGGCTAGAGGTGGATTTTCCATAAGCAGGAAGGTATCCATGATACCATCCATGAAGATTAAAGGAATTTGGGGGATAAGAAGTCATGCAAGTCATGATAATCTATCCTAGCTGAACTTAATAATCTTTCCTTTACTGTTCATCTTTTTCTTTCTTTCTTTCTTTCTTTCTTTCTTTCTTTCTTTCTTTCTCTTTTCCATTTTTTAAAAACTTGTCAAAGGAGGAAATAAAAATTGGTGAACTCAAGACTCCTACTGACTCTATAAAAGATTTCTAAAATGTAACAGTTTTTGTGTTTATATTATAGAAATTAAAATTTGATTTAAATATTAATAACACTAGTGCCCTTTTTTTCTATTGTTTGTTTTGAAATAAGTGTGATTATTAAAAATATTGTTTTTTAATACTTAAGTAAATTAAGTTTCTTTTTTACTTCTTATTTCTCATGGAGTCTCCTGTGAGCGAGTCAGTTGCTCTTGGTTATAACAGAGGTTAATTTTAAATAACCACTTAAGGGGCGCCTGGGTGGCGCAGTCGGTTAAGCGTCCGACTTCAGCCAGGTCACGATCTTGCGGTCCGTGAGTTCGAGCCCCACATCAGGCTCTGGGCTGATGGCTCGGAGCCTGGAGCCTGTTTCCGATTCTGTGTCTCCCTCTCTCTCTGCCCCTCCCCCGTTCATGCTCTGTCTCTCTCTGTCCCAAAAATAAATAAAAATAAATAAATAAATAAATAACCACTTAAATGTGTGACTCACTGTGTTTAGGAATGTATGTGTTTCATATGTTAGTTCATTTAATTATCTCAACAGAAATCATAACTTTTTTTGTAGAGATAGATATTAATAATATCAGATAAAGAAACTGAGCATTAGTAAAGGTAAGTAAAAAACCTTAGAATGCATAGCCTGGTCATTTGATTCCAAAGACTCACTACTTAAATTACTATGCCTCACTGACCCCTTTATGTAAAGTCCCTCTCTCCTTAACTTGAAAACAAAAGAAGTTATTGGCTAACTGAAACCGTCTTTAAGAAACCTTTATGAATAGTGATTTATTTAACTCCTTTAGTGTCTCTTCCAAATTATAATCAACTTTTGATGAAGTAATTCAGTCCTTATCTAAAGTGTCACTCCCTCTTAACCTTGTTTTCATGTATCTTATCATAATTGAGTTCTGGCATTGCTTTGTTTTGGGTTTCCATCTATACATGCTTGCAGGAAGTGAAATATCACCTTGTACTTATCTGTCTAAATTAAATGTTCCTGAACCTTAGGTCTCCAAAAATAAGTCCCTTCTCTTACATATCTATGATTTCTGCTCTTTCTCCTTCCCCCCTTCTCCTCCTCCCCCTCTCCTGCTCCTCTTACCCTGCCACCTCTTTTTTCTTCTTTTATTTATTTTCCTTTTTGTGCTTGAATCACTCCTATTTTTCCAGACCTACCTTAAAAGCAGAAACCTAAACTAAGATTGTTATTCTGTTAAGGCTCAAAGCTGAATTAAATGGATAATGAATTAACAGTATATCTTTAAAACTATTCAAGTAAACAATTTTCATCATAAATTTAACACATGCTAATTTTAGAAATTCTAGCATTCCCTCAAAAAATTTTAAAAAGAAAAAAAATAACTAATCATCTACATTTCCAGAACTTGGAAAAAGTGACTATTTTATTTTTATATTATGAACGGTGTTATATTTGTATTTTGACATATTAACTTTCAGTTCTTTTTCTATGTTGCTCTATTTAAAGTCATCCTGTGTATAATTCTGTATTTTGCTTTTGACATTAAACATTTTGGTATAAGTTTTTTTTTCCTTTTTCACAATTGCATTGATAATATCAATTTAATTATTCATATGTGGATATAGTAATTTACTTAAATTATTCTTCTTAAAAATGTAGGTAATTTTCATTTTTCCATTATGGCAAATAATGATGAGGATTTATATCTTAATTATTTTGTGAAAAACATCTTTAAAATTTTTCTGTAACTAAGATAATTTCTTTAGGATAAATTCCCATAGCAGGAATCCCTGGGTCAAAGGAAATGAAAATTTTGGAGTCTTGATATCTGTTTTCATGTTGCTTTGGACAAAGTTTGTTCTAATCTGACCAATACCAAATTGCCTTTAGAATTTTAAAGCAACAATATCAAGTTGGCTGTCTGGTCTTTGCCTCATCATTGTCACACTCTTTTCTATTTAAGGTTTCATTCCCATCTTTGTTCTGTGTTGACTATATTCTTGTGTTTTCTCCCTAATCTCTATTAGGCTTTCAATCACTAAATTTGCTTCTTTTTCTTTACCATCACTCACCTAATATAACTACTATATATATATATTTTTTCAATAATTGGTAACAGGAGACCTTTCCAAACAGATTTCAATAAACCCATGGAACATTAAAAAAAAAGTGTCAATGAGGCATATTGTATATATCATAAAATTCACCATTCAAAGTATACAATCTAGTGATGTTTAGTATATTTACTGAGTAGTGCAACTATCACCATGAATCAATCTAAAGGTATTTTCATCACTACGGTAAGATTCTTCATACCTAGTTACTTTTGTTTCTCCTTGCTTTCACCCCTAGCCCCAGGCAATCACCTATCTATGTTTTCTTTTCAGTCTCTTTAAATTTACCTTTCAGGACATTTCATGTAAATGGAATCATATTGTATGTGGTCCTTTGTGGCTAGCAACTTTCATTTAGCATAATGTTATTGAGGCTCTCAATGTTGTAGCATCTATCAAAACTCCATTCCTTTATATGGATGAATAGTATTTCATTGTGTGGATATACCACATTTATTAACTGTTTATAAGTTGATGAACATTTGTGGTTGTTGGGTTCTATGTTGGGGATATTATAAATAATGCTCTAATCAACATTTGTTTACAAGTTTTTCATAGACATATGCTTCATATGTCTTGGATATATACCTAGGAATTGAATAAATGGATTGTATGGTAACTCCTATGTATAACTGCTTGAGGAAATACCAGACTGTTTTACAAAGTGTTTAACATGCTCACCAGCAATATATAAGGGTTCTTCATTTCTTTACACTCTTACCAATATTTGTTATTCCCTGGCCATTATAGTGGATATGAAATGGGATCTCCTCGAGATTTTAATTTGCATATTCCTAGTGACTTATGATGTTGATCTTTTCATGTGCTTATGTAACAAGTTTTTGAGTCTTTCTGGGAGCTGAGTAGTATAACAGTTAGCATTTGAAATTCAGATTTATATCAGACATGTTTCAAAGTCCAGTGGTTCCTCTTATCACCTCTGGGTGAACTTCCTGGCCACCCTGAGCTGCAGATTTCTTTACCGTCAAAGAGAAAAGCAATACCTGGCTTATAAGTGTTTTGGAAGACTAAATTATGTAATGTATATAAATTGGCTAACTGATTGGACAAACTCAATAAATTATAGTTGCTGTTCTCATTAATAACTTTATTAGGATTTATCCTTTTTTTTTTAGAGAGAGAAAAAGAGCAAGAGTGAGGGAGGGACAGAAGAGAGAGAGGGAGAGAGAGAGATAGAGAGAGTCTAAAGTAGCCTCTACGACCAGCATGCAGCCCAAGGTGGGGCTCCCTCTCATGACCAGAAGATCATGACCTGAGCTGAAATCAAGAGTTGGACACTTTACTGACTGAGCATATATATCCTTTTGATAGATTCTTAAAAGTAGCAATTCTCAAACTTTTTGGTCTTGGGACTCTTTTGTATTCTTAAAAATTATTGAAGACTCCAGGGGTGTCTGGGTTACTCAGTCAGTCACTGGGTGACTCAGTCTTGATTTTGGCTCAGGTCATGATCTCATGGTTCATGAGATTAAGCCCTTCATTGGGCTCCATGCTGTGAGCATGGAGCCTGCTTGGGGTTCTGTCTGTCTTCTTTCTCTGCCTCAACCCTGCTCTCTCTCTCTCTCAAAAAAAATAAAAATTTTGAAGATTCCAAAGAAATTTTGTTATGTGTATTATATTTATTGATAGTTATTATACTAGAAATTAAAACTGAGGAACTTTAAAATGTTTATTGGGAAAGGGCCAAGATGGTGGAGGAGGATGGAAGTTTTTTTCTTCTCTCTCCCTGAATGCAGCTAGATCAACACCAAACCATCTTGCACACCTAGAAAACTGATGTGAGGATTAACACAACAGTCTGCAAAACTTTCACTATAGAACTTAGCAGGTACACAGCATGGAGAGGTGAACTGGAGGAGAGAGAAGCCATGGAGGGTAGGGAGCTGTTTTTTCTTGCAGAGAGAGGACGGAGGTAGGGGGAAGAGTACAGGAAAAGCACTTACCCCTGAAAGCAGCTGGGAGAAAGAGAAAGAGTAGAAACACCCATAAATGACCTAACAAGAAAGGGACAAAGGATAAAGGAGATAGGGTTTAAATACCATTATGACTCTATAAACAGGGAAGTGCAGAGTCTGAAACTCTGCAGCTTGATACCTGCTGGAGTTCTGGTGGGAAGGGCAATTCCCCAGGAGCAGACAGCGAGGTCCAAGGGGTCCTTGCGCCACCAGTGAAGAGGCAGTTCCCCTGCTGAGAGGACATTTGGTAGAGGCTGTGCAGCCTCCACAAAGACAAAGTTTCCAGCAGACCCCGGAGAACAGCTACATTTGCTGGTGTTGGAACAGGACATTAAGGGGCAGTGAAGCCTGGCACAAGATGTGTATTGTGATTTACCATAATCACCGAAACGCTGCTGCTGCATGATTACATGAACGTTTTTTGGGACGGACTGACACCTGGCCACAGTCTCTGGGCATTTGCAACAGCACAGTCACACAAATGTACCAGGGGCCAGGCCAGCACCTGGACATTGCTCAGGGAGACGCTTCTCCAGAGGATCTGAGTGGGTCAAAGCTGCAGAGCCGTCAGAAGTGAGGGGCTTGGAAACACAGCCCCATCTGAAATAAAACTCTGGAGGGAGGTGCTGCCTGGCAGGCTGATGGCTTAGTTACAGGCAGTGTAGAAGCGAGGAACAGACAGAAGCCAGAGACAAAGGAGGGTGCTTGCTGATAGACAAGGGCGCAGAGTTCTGATACTAGAAACTGGGTTGCTGGGTGATGCCATTTTCACCACTTCCGCGCATATACATACACACATCCACACCCCACAACTATCCACCCCAGTAAGTGAAGCAGCACCATCTAGTGGAGAATGGAGCCATTACACCAAGTCCCTTCCAACTGCACCAACAGTGCTCTAGAGGAAAACCACAAGTCTCTCCACCTGCATAGTTTACAGACTATAAACTCCTTCATAGTTTGATTTCTAGGGGAAATTGGATATAATTTCAATCATATTTCATTCTGTTCACTGATACATCCATTCAATTTTTTTTCTTTTTCTTTTCTTATTCTTGAATACAGAAAGAGAAAAAAATCATGTTTATTTTCCGTTTTTATAAAAAAGATATTTCTTTAATTTTTTTCTACTGTAGTTTTTACTTTTTAAAAAAAATTTAATTCTATTTTATTTTCCTCATTTCATTTCATTCTATTTTATTGTATTCATTTTTTTATTTTCAAATGTTTTCCTTTTTTCAAATTCTCTTTTCTTTCCCTTTTTTCTCTATTCTATAAACTTCTTTCAACAACCAGAAAAAAACACACCTAGGATCTAGAATCCTGCATTTTTTATTTTTCTGTGTTGTTTTTAATTTTTAAATTTTATTTATATTTAGTTTTAAGTTTATTCTTTTTCTTCCTCCAAAATGATGAAATGAGGGAATTCACCCCAAAAGACAGATCAGGAAGAAATTATGGCCAGGGACTTAACACAGATACAAACAAGATGTCTGAACCAGAATTTAGAATCACAATAATAAGAATACTATCTGGGGTTGAAAAATGCCAAGATTCCTTCTGTGAAGATAAAAGAGGTAAAAACTAGTCAGGATGAAATTAAAAATGCTATAAACGTGATGCAGTTTCTAATGGATGCCATGGCAGCAAGGATGGATGAAGCAGCACAGCAAATTAGCAATATAGAGGACAAACTTATGGATAATAATAAAGCAGAAAAAAAGAGGGAAACAAAGGCAAAAGAGCATGATATAAGAATTAGAGAACTCATTGACTCATTAAAAAGGAATAACATCCAAATCATAAGGGTCCCAGAAGATGAAGATAGAGAAAAGGGGGTCGAAGGTTTATGTGAGCAAATCATAATGAAAAAATTTCCTAATTTGGGCAAAGACACAGACATCCAAATCTAGGAAACACAGAGAACTCCCATTAGATTTAACAAAAACTGACCATTAATAAGGCATATCATAGTCAAATTCACAAAATACACAGACAAGGGAAGAATCATGAAAGCACCAAGGGGAAAAAAAGTCCTTAACGTACAAGGGAAGACAGATCAGTTTTGCAGCAGACCTATCCACAGAAACTAGACAGGCCAAAAAGTGTGTCAGGATATATTCAATGTGCTGAATCAGAAAAATATGCAGACAAGAATTCTTTATCCAGCAAGGCTGTCACTCAAAATAGAAGGAGAGATAAAAGTTTCTCAGAAAAACAAAAACTAAAGGAGTTTGTGACCACTAAACCATCCCTACAAGAAATTTTAAGGGGACTCTCTGAGGGGAGAAAAGACTAAACAAAATCAAAAAGACCAAAAGCAGCAAAGACTAGAAAGGATCAGAAAACACCACCAGAAACTCCAACTCTGCAAGCAACACACTGGCAATAAATTCAGATCTTTCAGTACTCACTCTAAATGTCAATGGACTAAACACTTCAACCAAAAGATGTAGGGTAACAGAATGG
The DNA here is from genome assembly GCF_028018385.1 of Neofelis nebulosa. Classification (NCBI taxonomy): domain Eukaryota; kingdom Metazoa; phylum Chordata; class Mammalia; order Carnivora; family Felidae; genus Neofelis; species Neofelis nebulosa. Next base: position 32,169,443 of record NC_080794.1, on the reverse strand, counting down.
ATAGGAAAACAAGATCCATCTATATGCTGTTTACAAGAGACCCATTTTAGGCCTAATGACACCTTCAGATTGAAAGTAAGGAGATGGAGAACTATCTATCATGCTAATGGTTGCCAAAAGAAAGCTGCAGTAACCACACTTAGAGCATCTAGATTTTAAAATAAAGACTGTCACAAGAGATGGAGAAAGGCATTATATCATAATTAGGGGTCTATCCACTAAGAAGAGATAATAATTGTAAACAGTTATGCCCCCAATGTGATGCACCCAAATACATAACTCAATCAGAAACTCATTGATAATAGTACTATAATAGTAAGGGACTTAAACACCCCACTTACAGCAATGGGCAGACCATCTAAACAGAAAATCAACAAGGAAACAATGGCTATGGATGACCCACTGACCAGTTGGACTTAACATTTCAGAACATTTAATCCTAAAGCAGAATACACATTCTTTTTGAGCACACATGGAATATCACACATGGGGACAAAAATCAGCCCTCAACAAGTACAAAAAGATTGAGATCATACCATGCATATTTTCAGACCACAATGTATGAAACTGGAAATGAACCACAAGAAAAATTTGGAAAGACAATAAATACTGGGATACTAAAGAACATCCTACTAAAGAATGAATGGGCTAATCAAGAAGTTAAAGAAGAAATTAAAAAGTACATGGAAGCCAATGAAAATGATAACATCACAGCCCAAAACCTCCGGGATGTAGCAAAGGTGGTCATAAGAGGGAATTATATAGCAAACCAGACCTTCCCAAAGAAGGAAAAAAGGTCTCAGATACACAACCTAACCTTACACCTTAAAGAGCTGGAAAAAAACAGCAAAGAAAACTCAAATCCAGCAGAAGAAGGGAAATAATGAATAGTAGAGCAGATATCAATGTTATCAAAAACAAAAACAACAACAACAAAAAAACAAAAAACAAAAAAACCCACAGTAGAGCAGACCAATGAAACCAAGAGCTGGTTCTCTGAAAGAATTAACAAAATTGATAACCCTCTACAAAGTTTGATGAAAAATAAAAAGGAAAAGACTCAAATAAAATCAAGAATGAAAGAGGAGAGATCACAACCAACACTGCAGAAATACAAACATTACTATGAGAATATTATGAGCAATTATATGCCAATAAATTGGGAAATCTGGAAGAAATGGACAAATTCCTGGAAACATATATACTACAAAAACTGAAACAAGAAGAAATAGAAAATTGGAACATACCAACCAGTAAAGAAATCAAATTAGTAATCAAAAATCTTCCAAAAAACAAGAGTCCAGGGCCTGATGACTTTCCAGGGGAATTCTACCAAACATTTAAAGGAGAGTTAACACCTATTCTTTTGAAACTGTTCCAAAAATAGAAATGGAAGAAAAACTTCCAAACTTATTCTATGAAGCCAGCTTTACCTTAATTCCAAAACCAGACAAAGACCCCACTAAAAAGGAGAACTATAGACCAATTTCCCTGATGAACATGGAAGCAAAAATCCTCAACAAGATACTAGTCAACTGGATCCAACAATACATTAAAAGAATTGTTCACCACGACCAAGTGGGATTTATACCTGGGATGCAGGGTTGGTTCGATCCAGAAAATAATCAATGTGATACATCACATTGATAAAAGAAAGGACAAGAATCACATGATCCTCTCAATAGATGCAGAGAAAGCATTTGACAAAATACAGCATCCTTTCTTGATAAAAACCCTCAGGAAAGTTGGGTTAGAAGGATCATACCTCAAGATCTTAAAGCCATATATGAAAGATCCACTGCTAATATCATCCTCAATGGGGAAAAACTGAGCCCTTTCCTCCTAAGGTCAGGAACACAACAAGGATGTGCACTCTTGTCACTGTTATTCAACTTGGTATAACAGAATAAAAGCATCAAAATCAGCAAGGAGGAAGTCAAACTTTCACTCTTTGAAGATAACATGATACTCTATATGGAAATCCCCAAAGATTCTACCAAAAAACTGCTAGAAGTGATCCAGGAATTCAGCAAAGTGACAGGATATAAAATCAATGCACAGAAATCAGTTGTATTCCTATATGCAAATAATGAAGCAACAGAAAGAGAAATCAAGGAATCGATCCCATTTACAATTGCACCAAAAACCATAAAATACCTAGGAATAAACCTAACCAAAGAAGTGAAAAATCTATACATGGAAAACTATAGAAAGCTTATGAAAGAAATTGAAGAACACCGAAAGATTGGAAAAATATTTCATGCTCCTGATTGGAAGAATGAGTATTGTTAAAACATCAATACTACCCAAGCAATTTACATATTCAATGCAATGCCTATCAAAATGACACCAGTATTCTTCACAGAGCTAGAACAAATAATCCTAAAAAAAAGACCCCGGATAGCCAAAGCAATCCTGGAAAAAAAAACAAAGCTGGAGACATTACGTTCCCAGACTTCAAGATGTATCACAAAGCTATAATCATCAAAACAGTGTGGTATAGCACAAAAATAGACACTTAGATCAATGAAACAGAACAGAGAACCTAGAAATGGACTCACAAACGTATTACCAACTAATCTTTGACAAAGCAGGAATCTTTATTCCAATGGAATAAAGACAGTCTCTTCAGCAAATGGTGTTGGGAAAACCAGACAGCAACACACAGAAAAATGAACCTGGACCACTTTCTTACATCATAGAAAAAAAATAAACTCCAATGATGAAAGACCTAAATGTACGACAGGAAGTCATCAAAATCCTAGAAAAGAAAGCAGGAAAAAAACCTCTGACCTCGGCTGCAACAACTTCTTACTTAACATGTCTCCAGAGGCAAGGGAAACAAAAGCAAAAATGAACTATTGGGACCTCCTCAAAATAAAAAGCTTCTGCACAGCAAAGGAAACAATTAGCAAAACTAAAAGGCAACCAATGGAATGGGAGAAGATATTTGTAAATGACTTATCAGATAAAGGGTTAGTACCCCAAATCTATAAAGAACTTATCAAACTCAACACCCCAAAAAACCCAAATAATCTAATAAAGAAATGGGCAAAAGACATGGATTGACACTTCTCCAAAGAAGACATCCAGATGGCTAACAAACATATGAAAAAATGCTCAACATCAGTCTTCATCAGGGAAATACAATTTAAAACCACAATGATATACCTCCTCACACCAGTCAGATAGCTAAAATTAACAACTCAGGCATAAACAGATGTTGTTGAGGATGCGGAGAGCAGGATCTCATTTGCACTGCTGGTGAGAATGAAAACTAGTGCAGCCACTCTGGAAAATAGTATGGAGGTTTCTCAAAAAGTTAAAAATAGAACTACCCTACGACCCAACAATTGCATGACTAGGTATTTTTCCAAGGGATACAGGTGTGCAATTTCAAAAGGGCACATGAACCCCAATGTTTACAGTAGCACTATTGACAATAGCCAAAATATGGAAAGAGCCCAAATGTCCATTGATGGATGAATGGATAAAGAAGATTTGGTATATATACAAAATGGAGTATTACTTGGCAATGAAAAAGAATGAAATCTTGCCATTTGCAACTATGTGGATGGAACTGGAGGGTATTATGCGAAGCGAAATTAATCTGTCAGAGAAAGACAAATATCATATGACTTCACTCATATGTGAAATTTAAGATACAAAACAGATGAACACAAGGAAAGGGAAGCAAAAATAATATAAAAACAAGGAGGAGGACAAAACATAAGGGACTCTTAAATACAGAGAATAAACTGAGGGTTGCTGGAAGAGTTGTGGTTGGGGAAAAGGGCTAAATGGGCAAGGGGCATTAAGGAGGACACTTGTTGGGATGAGCACCGTGTGTTACATGTAGGGGATAAATCACCGGATTCTACTCCTGAAATCATTGCACTATATGCTAATTAACTTGCACTATATGCTAATTAAATTACAGATAGATGATAGATAAGATAGATAAATTAAAAAAATAATTTATTTTTGAAAGGGCTCTAATAAACTCATTATAAGTCCAATAAATACTATTTGATAGAAAATAAATACATTTTCAGGATAAGTAATCTAGTGAAAAGAATGGCATTGTTTTACATTTTGTGAATCTATTTAACGTGCTCCATAGACGACAGCTGGATATCTGCCTCTGCATTTTATCTGTTGTATTATCACTTCATGTAGCCTCTGGAAAAAATCCAAGTAGACTCATGAAAGAATAAAAGCAAAAAAAAAAAAAAAAAAAAAGAAAGGCTTAGTATAATTATGAACATAGTTGGACTTTGCAGATGCCTTAATGGGTTCTCAGGGACCACATCTGTCCCTGAAGCCTTGGACCATACTTTGAGCACCATCACTGTAATGATATAGTGGAGTTTTCCAACTCAGTTAACTAGACCTTTTTATGCTCAGTACTATGTGCAGTGTGAATGCTTTGGGACTCATTTTGAAGAAAATCTATCTTTGAAGGAGAGGATTGAGGGGTAGGCAATATTTAAAAGAAATATTGTGTGAAGGAAGACTATTTTTGGCAACTGGGAAATGACTGTGGGATATTGATGAGGATTGTTTTAAGCTCTATGACAATTCCTGGAAGATAGAGATGGTTTCATAGATTTTTAACTTCTTGCCTTTTTTTTTTTTTACATAAATAAGACTTCCGAAGTTATTATTGAGTGCCTAGACAAATAAACGGTGGCTACATTTAGGGTAGTCAGAAATGGGATAAGAATAAATTAAGTACATATTCATCCTCCACTTTTTGCAAACAATCAAAATGAAGTGTTTGTTCTATATTTTATTTTTTTTTGTTCTTGAAATCATGCCCCATTTAACCAGCCATGCAATATCTATTTGATGATTACTGCTAAATTCCAAAATATCATGAAGTTTTTGATGAAAACTGACATGAGGAATAACTAGTATATTATGAGTCCAAGTAATCCAGTAATTTAATATGCAATTAAGTTATTTGGGCTTAATGACTCACAGGATGTTAGATAAAGTGAATAATATTTCTTAAAAATTAAGTTTTGATTTGAAAACACTAGAAACTTTCCAAGTTTATTTGATATAACTCTCTCCTTTTCAGAAAAATTAAATTGTTCTCATCCGGCGGGGTGTGTGGCATTTTCACTCATTTATTCATTTACATCCTGGCATATGATAGTGCTTTTCTAGGTTTTTTATTTATTTTTTTTTATTTCCTGAAATATGAACAATGTTTAGGTTGTTCACAGGGAGAGGTAAAGCCTAGAGGAATACACATAGCACTATCCCATATTATATTCTATTACATATTTAACAAAATAGACCATGACTTTCCAAAAAAGAAGAATATTCCATGAAGAATAAACCTAAACTGCAATGATTATAAAGAAAAATTAGGTGTTTTTTGTTTGTTTGTTTTTTGTTTTTTTGTGAATAAAGAGTTTGGATTGACATGAATTCAGAATGCTTAAGGATGGCAGGAAGGTATCATAACAGTGCGTCTAGGTCCCCTTCCCCACGCTCAGGTCTCTTGTCTTAGCGGTCACTTGACACAACTTTATCTAGGAATAACTAAAGACAAGGGATCCTTTGGTTGGAATATTACTTCTGCCACTTATTAGTTGGAGAAATGATCTAAGCCTTTGTTTGTCATTTATAAAATGGTAATAATAATGCTTACCTTGCAACTTTCTTATAAGGAGCAAACACAATGCCTGGAAAGCTCTCAGCACACGGCCTGACCGCTAATAGGCCCACAAACAAATGATTGACATCATTATTGATCCCCATCCCCCAGGTACTTGGTTTCTGACAGAGATCAGACTTGAAATGTTATTGACATGGTAAAGCGCCAGAATTGGAGAATGGCTGACTGAGAAGGAGGTCTTAAATTCTTATTATTTAATTCTCTTATTGGAAATAATCTTCTTTTCCATATTTTCAAACCTTTCTTGAGCAAATAACTGTGGCAGCTTTCATAAAATTATTGATAATAACAAACAAAAAGGGATAACAGATCAAAATTATGAAACATTGATATGCTCAGAAGTGCTTCCAGACAGAAAATTTTAATAGTGCAAGATAGCAAAATAAAATGAAAGAAAACCATTGATTTTATAATTTGGTGCACAAAAATGTAAAATATAGAAAATGATTCTTGATCAAGTTTTCAGCTAATTTGGGTTTAAAAGCTAATCTTATTTCTCTTTACCTTTTCTTTCTGAATATCAGTATGTACAAAGGAATTTTTTTTTTTTTAATTAACGTAGGATTCTAAGAGATACACTTGAGAATTTTTAAAGTCTTGCATAAGATTAGAGAGGATATTTTTGGGGGAAAATGGATTAGATAATTGATTCTAGAATGCAAAATTTGAACTAGAATGGTAAAGAAATAATATGCCACATGTGTAGAGAAATCTCAGGATTTTTTTTATCCCTGAAGAACATTTTTAAATTCTTTAGATTCTTCACATTTTAATATTTCTACTTCAGCGTGCATATTAGATAAACTATTGCAATCTCATGGGTCCTTTTAAATATGCCAAATATTTTTTTTGGCAAATAATGAGAACAGAAAGCAAATGTTCCTCTCAAGTTAAAGATTTGCAATAAATGACAATTTTCCTACTGTGAAGAACATCAGCTCCATATGTGATATAATTATTCACTGTATACATAGACACTTGATCGCAGGAGCATTCCTATTTGTCACGTTCACAGTTCCCAGCTTTTAAACTTTTACTTTCCTGTCATTACTTTGCAATCAAATTTAGTTTTGTGGCTTTGAGATAAATGCTGGGTCACATTTAGTTAGTTGGATTTCAACATTGTTTTCTGAATCAAGAGGTGACTGAAGTTCCTGAGGGCTTAAAATAGTTCTGAAACAGAAGTATACACCCTAGGGGCATGATTATCATTGTGAGCATGCAATTGTATTTTCAACACAATTAGCTGCCTAACTGTGTGACTAAACTTTTCTATGTAGTTGCACATATAAGTAATTACGATGAAGTTAAAATCTAAAGAGCTCTATGCCTACATTGTTTTCTCCTCTGAATCAAAGTAAAAGCATATATGGAAAATAAATCTATTTTATAAAGTTAATCATTGATTGAACCAACATTTAAAGATACATTTTTTAAAATTTTTTTAGGAAAAAGAAAATATGGACTATGAATAAATATGAAAAAATTTGTAACAAGGGGCTAGCATCCCCCCATATGAATTTAGAGTACATACACAAATATGAATTTATAAATCTGTATTAATTTAAGATACATATCAACGAATGACTTATTTATTTATAGTGATAATTATAGTTTCTCTCCTTCAATGTACTGTGTTCCTATAACTAAAGCAGCATTTGATTTACTTACATTAACTTTGTAACTTGTATGACTCATGCTTTATATCCCTGTATTTTCTGTGAATTTAACTCTGAAAGGAACACTTAATACACTACTTAGTATACTCTTTCCATATGAATTCGCCCTTTATACCAATCCCATAGATGGAGGCTGAGCCGTAAGGCATTTGTAAGTATCACCTGTGCCAAATGTCAAGCTAGCAAATTTGCCTTATGAGAAACTTCTGTTGGTTATCTAGATGAAGAATGTGCATAAGGAATGAGGGGCACGTTGTAAAAATACAGTGAAGTATAGCAGGTAGATTAAGTGTCAATTTCCTTCATTTTACTCATTTCTGCTATTTGAAACATTCTCTTCTAAATGTCAAAAGGATCTTTTAAATCATTGTAAATTGCATGCTAACACATTGTGAATTGCAAGGTAGTCACTCACATTCTAGTACTACTTTTTAATACAATTATAAAGACCACTCTATATTTGGATTCTTTGGATTGAGGTTGTTCATTTTGCGAAATTCTGAGTTTTCCAAAGTTTGAATCAATTAGTTTAAACAATGCAGGCATTTAAAATGAAGTAATCGGCATTTTCAGCCATTTTTTTTTAAAGGGTGGCTCATTTCATGAATAGTTGAGTGTGATTTCGGCTGGTAAATCCCTCTGCTCCACTGAAACAAGCACTTTAATTCAGCATTCTGAAAATCTTCAATAGTAGACGTTGTCTTGCCTTTGAGCACTTCAACTATTCAGTTTTCTCTTTTAAAAAAATGAGCATATTAAGTGTCTCAAACAGATGGTCCTCACGCCTAGGTTTAATGATCTCTGGTAACAGGACTCCTTTTGGACCCCCTTTAGTAGTTCCTGTGGCTAAACATGTCAGAGTCTAGAAGTCATTCCTTATGACTTAATCTTAACTACCTTAATGAATTTGGATTTGCTTTCAGGTAGATGCTGAGCAGGTGAGAGTCTTCCTCAGAACAATCATTCATTGTCTTCATTAAAGACAGTTATTTAAAAAAAAATTGCTCTTTTCAGCAAAGCATTAAAAACTCACCTTTATTTTTTTTTCTATTTTTTATTCTTTGAAATGACAAAATCATTTCTGTCATTCAAGTTTTGCACATGGAAAGTGCTCGGTTCATTTTTAATGTTTCTTTTTCTTTGATCCATTAAAATACAGAAAGCAAAACTGTCAATACTAAGAAAAAAAACCCACAAGATACATGTAACAGAGGAACTTACAGTCATTCCTGATCATTATAAGTGTATCCCTACTCTTGACTTTTGTATGCCTATTCCTATTTTTTGGTTTGTTTATTTTTTGTCCCCCAAAGACTCCAAGGGACTTCTATGGAGATTCCTGGAACTCTTCCCCTGTATAGTTTCCTCCTTTCTGATTCAATGTCCTACAATTCAGCTATCACACATCCTCCAAATCTGACCTCTCTACATAGCTAAGTAAGACTTCCATGTTGTTTGGGTGTATCCTCTCTGTGACTAGGTACAGAAAGTACCTCCAATTTTTGGTTTGTAGAATTCTAGTAGCTCTGTATTTCTTAGAAAATATTTTCTAAAATATAACTATTCCCATGCCTCCAATATTTGATTAGATCAGGTAGGGGTTTTGCTCAATTCTACCTTAGTTCCTTTTAAATCTCCAAACCTGGTTTAGGAATGGTGATACACTAATTGAAGCAAACTGGTGACCAATAGCATGCATCAGGTTAAATGTAAAATGTCATATCATGTTGTCCATGCAACAGACATGCAGACACCAAATTGAAAAGATTTTCTATGCAACACTTGATGATTAAATGCATGTTATTTGAATTTATTTATTTTTAATGTTTATTTATTTTGAGAGAGAGAGAGAGAGAGAGAGAGAATGTGTGTGTGAGCAAAGGAGGGACAGAGAAAGAGAGAGAGAGAGAGAGAGAGAGAGAGAGAGAGAGAGAGAGGATCCTAAGCAGGTTCTATGCTGTGGGCACAGAGCCTGACACAGGTCTCTATTTTACACACTTTGAGATGATGACCTGAGCTGAAATCAAGAGTCAGATGGTTAACCGACTGAGCCACCCAGGTGCCCTGTGATTTGAAATTAGACAAAAGACACTAAATGTGGCAATTTAATTCGTTGAGACATTAGTTTACATTTTGTTCTTATTGCTGTTGGAATTTTTGCCTATCATTAAAATACACTTTGAAAATTTAAAGGAAGCTAGTCATGAGGTATCTTACCTCAGAGGCTTCTGTGCTGCAGATTTGAAAGGGATGACCAGGTACCTACCTATAAGCCAATTAACTTCTGGCTTTTGTTTGTTCACATCAGGGCTCAGGGGAATTATGACGGGTAGTTTTGGAAGGACAGTGTGAGTGCTTGGATTTTAGGAGATGGAAGTGATCAGATAGGAGAGAGGCTTTTGAGAATTCATGCCGGATTGGTACTGGGGCTATGAGAGACTTGAGTTCTACAAAGCAGCTTCCTGGTCTCTCACACTACCCTTGTGTCTGGTGCATCCAGAACTGTGAACCATTAAATACAACCAAGACAACCTTAACATTCCCCTCAGCTCAACTAAACTTAAAACAAGTTTCTTCCTGTCCTTGACCTCCCTTTTCTTAGAGCATTTACTTTAGAAAACTTGCCAGTGTAAAACGTTTCTCTGTCCTTTGAGATGTTAATTTTCTCCCAGACTCCAGCCAGTTTTGCAACATAGGAATGCCTTTTTCAAAGACCTAAGAACCATCCCTTTGAAATGTAGTCATCAAAAAACCTAGCACCCCTTTCTCCCTCTGAGGGAAGGTAAGGACTGCTTTAATTGGCACTAATAAACACAGATGGCTTAATCATACCAACTAATATCCTCTGGTGCTTTTCTAATATCTCGGTCCAGCTCTTAAAGACTCTCCTGCCTTTTGTTTCAGTGAAGTTGTGTGCAGTTCTATACTGAAGTCTCTGTCCTTTACTGCAGTAGCTCAAACAAAATCTGTCCTGCCATTTTTGACAAGTGTCCAGTATAATTTCACCTTAACTCAGGTCTTCATGTTTTGGCAAAAAGTCTACTTTCCTCAGGTTGACACTAAAGTGGAGGTGGCAATATACCCTTAGCAATATTCAAAGGTCAGAGGGTCCTTTCCAAGGTCCTTTCCAGAGGATTCAAAACTGAGGTTCTCCTTCCTTGATCTTGCATAATTCCCTCTTAGATGTTCTTTTCTCCAGGATTTGTTATTTCCCTGAGAATTGTTCTTGGCAAAGTCTTGTGATGTTTCTTTTCTTCATTTAAAGATCAGTATTCAGTGAAAGACTCAAGGAGGTCCATGTGACAATTTCTGAAATTCTTTTTCAGCGTAGCTCCCTCTTCTCTGCTATAGTGTCTCGCAAATTCCAGCTACCTTCCTTCCTCAAACTGGACTTTGATCCCGGACTATCTTTTCAAGGAAATTTGTTCAACCAGACTAGAAAGACATTTTATCTCTCCTTAACAAAAGTCAGATTTTTTTCACCGTTTAGTATAATAAAGATAATGTTTCCCTCTAAAGGATAGGATATGCTGATTACATTGGCCAATTACATTGGCTTTTTTGAGTGGGGTAGAGAGAAAGATAAAAAGTTCCCTACTATTATATGTGTTATTGAAGGATAGTTAAGTTGCAAACAATCGAAAACAGAAAATAAATATATATTAAATAAAAATTAAAAAAAATATAAGGACAGTTCAGAGATATGCATAATTTAAAAAAGTGAATAACTAGGAATTTGTGAGCCTTCTTTTTTGTGCAATTCAATCAAAAATATCCACTTCTTCATGGACATTTATTATGCTTCTATTTCAAATATAAATCCTTGAGAGGGATAATCTAAGGATCAGGTGTCTACTCCTAAGTTATTCAATTTTGTACAAGAGTGCAAGGTCATGTATCACAGCTTAGGCACTAGGGAACTCTTATAGCTATGCACATTATCATTGATTCAGTGTAATCAAATCATAAGGGTATTATTTGGGGCTTTTTGGTAGCAGTGGGCAAATGTAAAAATATAAGTTTTTAGAAGTTTGTTGTGTGCACATAAAGTACTTTAATAAAGTAAAAAAATACATTGAGAATGTAAAAATTGTGTTATATTTTTGATCATGGAAAAAAATATTTTGAAATTCAAATCATGGCATTTAAGTAGTTGTATAAAAGAGTATTCACTACAAGTTGTAAAAAACACTATATTCAAGAAACTATATATTGGTAGTAAAAGAAAACCTTAAGACTAAATAATAAATAGAATTATTGATAATAAATTAAAAGACTCCAGAACCGGCTTAGTTTTATATTAGTTTTCACTTTCTGATTTGACCAATATTTTGCTTTACACTATAAGAAGTTACTTTTTAGGATTATCAGCAAATCCAGTCTTCTTCCACCACTAACCTTTAAACATTAGCAATCTACTAAGGCATACATCTATCTCTAATTATTATTTTATTGTCTAGTTACTGAATAGGATGGACAAAATCCTGACCCCACAAAAGGATTTTTCCTAACTTACCTTTTGCAGAAAAATCTTCCAACACGTAGTTGATATTTTCTTTTTTGTTTTGAAAATCTAATTTTTTTGTATCTTCAAAAAAAATCGCCCAAAATAATTAAAAATCATTGATGCAGAATTTGGAGTTTGGCCACTGTTATGCCCAGAATTCGTGATCCCCAAATACCACCAGGGAGCTGAGTCCGATGTAAAAGCAAAAGAGCCTTTATTCGAGCTAGCTCGAGCTCAATCCCCTACCTGCACCGACGCAGCGGTGAGATACCTGGGAGAGAGAGCAAGTTTGAAAAGGACAAAGGTTTTATTGGGGCCTAGAGGCAGTTGGTGAGGTAATGGCTGTGGCCTCAGCCGATTAGCTGGGGAAGGGTCCGAGTCCTGTTAGGCAGGTGAGCGGGAGGTTCCTCAAGGGGAGGAGGCGTGGTCAAGGTGAAGGACACAGAACAAGATGGAGTTGGCCGGCATAGGCCCTCCCTTTCACCACCATGTAAAATAAGTCCAAGGGGAACTATTCACATCTTAGTGAATAAGATGAAGTGTGAATCTGTGAAGAGTCTAGCCAGCTCTTTGTGAGAGCCTTGGTCTGGAAGGCAAAACCATTGCGTTTGGAAATGGAGGTATTTAATTATATTCTTGATACTGTAACAATAAATGATGTAAATATGGTCTTAAGAAGCCAAAAGTTTGGAAGATGGTTATATTATCACATTTTTTGCACAAGAGGTTTTTTTTTTTTCAGTTGCTTTATCTAAACATACAAGTATACATGAGAAACTCCACTTTATATTATTGTTCCTTATTTCTGTTCATTCCTCCTTTGTCCACATTAACAATATTTTCCCATTTCTATGGTGTTAGAAGTATCTGTTAAATCATAAGTTCAAAGGTTTTTACAGGGATATTAGAAGACATGAAATATTATATATAAAAGAGAAATGTGTGTGTGTTTATTTGTTTATGTCAGGAACAGAAAGTCTCAGGCTAGGAGATGGAAGAAGGGATCAAGACTACACCAAAGTCTTGGTGATACGCAGAGACCCAACCTGTGAATGTCTCCTGTTCTGTGGGCAACTGGTGGCCAGGGGCTGTGGAGATAGCCCAAGGGACCAGGAACTAACAAAGGCAAGGATTTGTAAGATTCACATTTAATTTACATTGGTTGAATGCCTATTTTGTTACAGGAGGTCTCTAGTCGCTTTAACATATGTTAGTTACTTCAACATCATGTAAAGCCAAGATATATATCAAATCAAAAGTTGCAGTCTACCAACAGGCTAGATGCAGGAAGAATAAGAATCAAGTAGTTAAGAAAAAGTAATGCATAAGTGGTAGAGGGTAAAGCAAAGCCAAAGATCACAACTGGAGAGAGAATTGGGGGAATTAAAGTGACAGCCTAAAGCCCGGACAGCTGTGACTCACCAGTAAAAAAAAGGTCTCCGTAATGACTATGATGATAAGAATGATCATGATTATGATAGTTAATACCTATGCATTGGGTGCTAGACAAGGCATTTTATATTCAGTGCTGCATCAAAGCTCACAACAATCCCACAATGGAGGTAAAATGTAGGTTTGATGACGGGTCACAATGCCAGCTTTATTATCGATAGCGGGATCGGAGAATGCAATGAATCCTATGAATCAACTTGACTCCTAATGGCCTTCTTAATAGGTTTCTCTCAGATGTAAATTCACCCACCCAGCTGCAGTCACAGGCTGAACATCTATCTACTCCCACCAAAGAGAGATGACAAATTAGGTAATTTGTGTATTTGCCACTTTCTCATTCTTACAAATAGATACGTACTCTCTTCCATGAAGAATAGGAGTAAGGAATGGAAAAAAAGTTGTTTCAGTTAGAAATTACATTTGAGTGCTAGTAACTGGCATTGCCCAAAAGTGACTTAAACAATCGTAGTGCTTTATTTTTCTTTCATGACAAAAAAATTGGAGGTTGATGGTTGCTGGTATTAGAATATCAGGGTAAGGGGGCGCCTGGGTGGCTCAGTCGGTTAAGCGTCCGACTTCAGCTCAGGTCACAATCTCGTGGTCCGTGAGTTCAAGCCCCGCGTTGGGCTCTGGGCTGATGGCTCAGAGCCTGGAGCCTGCTTCCGATTCTGTGTCTCCCTCTCTCTCTGCCCCTCCCCCGTTCATGCTCTGTCTCTCTCTGTCTCAAAAATAAATAAACGTTAAAAAAAAAATTAAAAAAAAAAAGAATATCAGGGTAAGAATGCTGTGATAGTTTCCCAGTTTGACATTTTTCTAAAGACATAGATGGCCAAAATACACATGAAAAGATGCTCAACATAATTAATTATCAGGGAAGTACAAACTGAAATCATAATAAGATATCAAACCTGTCAAAATGGCTAAAATAAAAAACACAAGATACAAGTGTTGGCAAGGATGTGGAGAAAGAGGTCCTCATGCACTGTTGGTGGGAATGCAAATTGGTGCAGCCACTATGGAAAAGAGTGTGGAAGTTCCTCAAAAAATTGAAAATAGAGCTACCATATGACCCAGTAATTCCATTACTGGATATTTACCCAAAGAAGACAAAAACATTAATTGGAAAATATATATGTACCCCTATGTTTATTGCAGCATTATTTATGATAGCCAAGAATAGAAGCAACCCAAGGTATCCATCCATAAATGGATGAATAAAGAGTATGTGGTGTACACACACACACACACACACACACACACACTGGAATATTACTCATCTATAAAAAAAAGAATGAAATCTTGCCGTTTGCAACAACGTGGGTAAACCTAGGGGGTATAATGTTATACAAAATAAGTCAGAGGAAGATAAATACCATATGATTTCATTCATATGTGGAACTTAAGAAACAAAACAAATGAACAAACAAAGAAGAACTCAATTTCTTAAACATTTGCTAACTCTTTTTATTAGGAGTAACTTAAGGACTTGGAGATCACAAGCTAATGGGGAAAGGATATTTAATTAAGTAAAACAGTTCTTCCTTCAAAGTGCAATTGTGTGAAGTCAAAATGCCGTTGAGGCTCAGAGGCATTATAAACTAGTGATTTTTTTCAAAATAAATTATTGGATTGCATGCATCAGAAACATTTCACACAACACCTCGGTATGGAGCCTGGTAACTGCATTATAAAGTGCTCCAAAGAGCATTCACATATGCATGCTGAACTTTGGAATCTCTCTTATTACTTTCATCTAAGTGTGGGAATGTTTTGGGAGGAACATGTATTTAAGCTAGTTTTAGAGAATAGGGAAGACCAAGAAACAGGAAATAACAATTCACATGGAGGGAGTAGGTTAAGCAATGACATAGATGAGAAAAAGTATGTGGCATATTGAGATCAGAGAGGAAGATCAGAGGGTACAAGAGAGCTGGGAAGCTATCAAATTGAAATGAGAGGAGCTGACCAGAGTAGTTGGTCTTAAATGATCCCAAATGCAGACTATAAAGAAAGATAGGAGCACTGGACTTAAAGGCACACACATATGCATAGAGATCATTATTGACCTTCAGGAATATAGGATATGCATTATTTTTAAAAGAAAATATCACTTCTCCAAATTGGCATACATACATTTCTATTTCTATTTCTATTTATTTATATTATATTCTTAACTCAGCAACTACATCTGCAAATGACCTTAGCTGCTTCTAGTAACTATTTTGGTTCCAGGGACAAAAGGCAAGGTAAAGCCCCATATCCCACTGGGTCAGCTGCAAAAGATGCTTCATGTGGGAAAAAAAAAACGGGACCTCCATACAGAGAGGGGTCTGAGGTGAGTTTAAAACTTTCCATGGAGTATTTCCAACTATATTCCACAAGGCTTTCGACCTATGTTACATTTTTCTTAGTGTGTGGTCCATACAGTTCCTAGAATCTACTTATTTAGTGAGTATCAGCCTTTCTGAAATAAAAGAACCTGTTAGTGAGTGTGGTAGATACTACTCTATATTGCATTATATGATGAACATTGTTGGGAGCTTTTGGAGATTATTTTTATATCCTTAGCACATGGAAAATTCAAATGTCCTTTCCTACAAACCACATTGGAAATAAATCACTGTACATTCATAGACTGTTCATGTCATTGACATTAAGCCAAACTAATTTGAAAAATTTAAAGGGAATTTAACCTTGCTTACAAATATTTCTATAAAAATTTTATGATGAGCAACTTCAAATGAACTGGGCATTAAGTAGAAATGGCACAACTTGACTAACCAAAGATTTATTTTGACAAAAATATTAAGTCATTTAAAGGCATGCATTGGGCATCAGATATTAAACTACTGAATATTCTTTAAAGGCATCATCATTTTTTATTTGTTTCTAATGTATTTAACATAGTCTTTCCATACCAGAAATTTGGTATGTGAATTTTATTTTGTTGTCAAACTGATCCCTAGGCTATATTGATCAAATTTTTCTATTACTTAACGTAAGTAATTAAAATTACTATTAACACTTAATGTAAGTGTTAAAATCTGAAAGACACAAAATTCTATTTTGAGAGTAATGCAAAAGCAAGTTGTTCTGCTTTTGATAATATATGTATTTGGTATCTATATCATCACTACTTTTAAGATCACTAATCATTTTACTATTTAATTCAGCTTAAGTAAAGGTTATACGTAATTAGGTTTATTCTGTAGTAACCAGTTCATGAGAATACATAGATTTTGCCAACCCAGACAACAAAGTAAATTTGCATGCAATCTTTTAAAAATACTTATCTGTTGACTGAATAATTGAAATCTGAATTGAGTATTTGAAGATAAATAGGTTGTGATGTTAAGATGAGGGGAACAAAAGGGTGACTGACTTTCAAATCCTTTCAAAGAATGGCTTAAGGATATCATTTATTTGCTTTTATGTTTTAGATTTTTATCAGGTTGTTGGGAACGTGGGCTTTAGCTTTCCCAGTGCTTAAAAGAATAAAATTGTAACCTTTGTTTTGAGGGCAACCTATTACAGAATAATTTTCTCTGTAGGTCAGAATGTAAGTTAACAAGAAATTCTTTACAGGTTGTCCTTTGTCAGCCTCACCTTTTCTATAACATCAGGCCTGAGGATTAATCAGGTTGGTAGTAAGCTTTGTGAGATATATCTGAAATACCAGAAATAATTAACACATTCTACATAAACATGAATTGGATTATTATCAATTTTCAAGTCACCACACTTAACTACATACACACACATGCACACGCGTCCACACACATACACACCCGCTGGAGGGAAATGATATTTGGAGCCACTGAGCTCTATCTTGGTTCAAACACAGGTGTCTTTGAGGCTGCGTGGCTCAGGTCATGATCCCATGGTTTGTGACTTCAAGCCCCATGTCAGGCTCTGTGCTGACAGCTCAGAGCCTGGAGCCTGCTTTGGATCCTGTGTCTCCCTCTCCTCTCTGCCCCTCACCTATTTGTTCTCTCTCTCTCTCTCTCTCTGAAAAATAAAATAAACACTAAAAATTATTTTTAATTAAAAAAACACAGATGCCTTTAATATTTATCATTTAATTCCTTGAAACTTTGTCCATTAAATGAGAATAAGACCTACCATACATAGATGTTGTAGAAATTAGACATAAGATAGACAAAACCCCTTGTGCAGCTCTTACCCCTATTTTGCACTATCAGGTAACTGTTATTAATAATGAAATGGAAACAGTATAGAGGATGCACTTTTTAAATAGTTATCAGAAGTTGTGATGGTAGAAGTGAGATTCCTAAAACTTTCATACATTCGGCATTTACTTAAAAATTATTTGTAGTGAAGAGAAAAATGACCTCTTTCAAATGAAAACAAAATGGAGCAGTATGTTGTCAGTAACATCAATCAATAAATCATCATAGTGTGCTGGTAATTACCTTTGAAAATTTTGGCCTTTCCCTCTTCAATTCTTTCCATATCTTCCTGGGTTGAGAGTACAGCCCAAAAAAGTGAAAAAGCAACACAATACTGACTGTAAGTTTCTCCTTAAGAAGTGTTACTTCTCTTCTTTTGTGAGGATTTAATTTTGTATAGACATATATAATAGATGGCAAGAGCAGATGCTTGATTATATCTTTTTAGTTGAACTTTTATAGCTTTTTATGTTGTTGTTTAACGTTTATTTATTATCGAGAGACAGAGAGAGACAGAGCATGAGCATGGGGCAGAGAGAGGAGGAGACACAGAATCTGAAGCAGGTTCCAGGCTCTGAGCTGTCAACACAGAGCCCCACAAGGGGCTTGACCTCACAAATTGCGAGATCATGACCTGAGCCGAAGTTGGACATTCAATCAGCTGAGCCACCCCGGTGCCCCTTTTATTGTTTTTTTTTTTTTTTTTAATCCAAGAACTGCCAAAATTGGCTTGGAATTTATGTATAAATACTGTTTTTTTCATTCTTTCACTCTTGAAAAAGACAGTTTGAATACTAAACTAATTGCCTTTTTCTATATAATAAATTATTATTGAGATTTTATTCCCAATGATAAATATCCTATTTAATCAATAATATCTAATTTTACAAGAAATTGAAACTCACAAAAGCTAAAAAAATCATTGATGATGCTGTATTTGGGGCACCTGGTGGCTCTGTTAAGTCTCCAACTTTTGATTTCAGCTCAGGTCATGATCCCAGAGTCAAGATCGAGCTCCACGTCGGGCTCCTCACTGGACATGGAGCTGGCTTAAGATTCTCTCTCTGCCCCTCCCCTGCTCATGTTCTCTCCCTGTCTCAAAAACTAAAACAAACAAAAACAGCAAAAACAATATATAAATCAGTTAATCACAAACATAAGCAAATATTTGGATAATTATATCCGCATGATGATTGTAAGAGACTTTAATATTCCACTTACAGTAATGGACATCCAGGCAGAAAATCAATAAGAAAACAATGGCTTTGAATGACACATTTGACTAGATGGACTTAACAGATATATTCAGAACATTTTATCCTAAAGCAGCAGAATATACATTCTTCTCAGGTGCATGTGGAACATTCTCCAAAACAGATCACATTTTGGGTCAAAAAACAGCCCTCAAAAGGTACAAAAAGACTGAGATCATGCCATGCATATTTTCAGATCACAACTCTATGAAACTTGAAATCAACCACAACAAAAAATTTGGAAAGCTCTAAAATACATGAATGTTAAAGAACATCCTATTAAAGAATGAATGAGTTAACCAGGAAATTAAAGAAGAAATATAAAACACACACACACACACACACACACACACACACACACACACACGGAAGCCACTGAAAATGAAAACATGACAGTTCAAACCCTTTGGGATGCAGCAAAGGCAGTCCTAAGAGGAAAACACATTACAATTCAGGCCAATCTCAAGAAGCAAGAAAGATCCCAAATATACAACCTAACCTTACACCTAAAAGAGCTAGAAAAGCAGCATGAAATAAAGCCCAAAGCCAGCAGAAGAAGAGAAATAATAACGATTAGAGCAGAAATAAGCAACATAGAATCCAAAACCAGTAGAACAGCTCAATGAAACTAAGAGCTTATTTTTTGGAAGCCTAAACAAAATTGATAACCCCCTTGCCAGGCTTCCCAAAAAAGAAAAAAACAAAAACAAAAACAAAACAACATGCCCCTCTCCCCCACAAAATCCTATATTTTAACTGGAGGAAATCAAGTTCTTGTCCAAAGTATGTTTGAATTTACTTTACTTCTCTATAGTTATAGGTCTTCTCCTTGAGAGTAGAGAGAGAAGAGAAAACAATATCACATTATGATGTGTAGAAAAACTAGTGGTTAGTGAGAGCACACCTCCGCAGATTTCTTTCATACATATTTTACATTTTTAAAATTAGTTTTTACTACCTAAAATTAGAAAGATTTTGCATAAAATCTAAGTTCCAGCCTCTCTTAAAAACAAACACAAAAGCTGCAATTTGTCACCCAAGCCCCATTCAACTATGGCGTTATCAGCCAGCAATGAGCTGTAGCTGGGGTGGAGCAGCCCCTTATACGTGAAACATATATGTTCTTGTGTTTACTGCCCTCCCTGGGCTGGCTTCACCTGCTCATGTTATCTGTTCACCTCCAGGAGGAATTACAACATATAAGCTATGATTAAGCAGAGGAACCCAAAGGGATGTTTCCTGTGACTGGTAAAGCCTGAGTAGCCTGCAGAGACTGGCAAGGCTTTTTATATATGTATTTATTTTTGCTTCAATTCTCCTTTACATCTGAAGACTGGGGCTGGGGGAGATGAGAAGGTATGCATGGCCTCTCATTTTAGCAAGTCACATATTGTTGACAGGGGAAATATTTGATGGTTCATTATTTTGCTGACCTCTATTTGCTTTCTTGTAGCGATTAAAGAAAGGAGGGTATTAACATGTAATGACTAAGATGTGTGCCAGTCTCCGAATCAGCCTTTTTGTTTTATTCATTCACCTACATATTGAGTGCCTTTATGTCAATATTATGGCAGGTTCTGGAGATATGTAGATGTACCTACCCTCATGGGCCAAGCTTTGTAAAAGAGACAAATAAGTAACCAAATGAATAAATCATTACTCATGTGAAGTGTTATAGGGACTTTGGAAAGGCTGGTCAGAGAAGGCCTCTCAGAGTTGATGACATTTGAGCTGAGACCTAAGAGAAGGAGCCAGAAACTGGACTAGCCTGGAAGAGAGCATTCTAGCCAGAGAGAGCAAGAGCCACGGTCTTGAGGGTACAGGGTTTTGTCTCCCAGTTTTGGAAAGTAAGATCAATGTGATTACAGCATACTTGAGTAAAAGGAAGATGATGTTGGTGAGGTGGGCAGGCCAAGATGAGGAGTTTAAGATTTATTCTGAATTTGTAGGGAACTCTCATTTAATCCTCCCCAAAGCCCCATGAAACAGGAGAAAAGCTTAGACTCAAACATCAGGCAGACCTGTCACTTACTAGCTGTATAATCTTGAGCCTGGTTTTCATCTCCTCTAAGCTTCAGAGATAATGACACCCCTATCACAGACTTTTCATCAGAATTAAATGGAATATTCCATGCAACTTTATGACATTGCCCAGACCACTGTAAAAGCTTTATAAACATCAGATTATATTATTTCAAATAGGGCAAGTGGAAGGCGCATTCCCTCTTTCCTAAACTGACACTCTGTTTCCCTTCCTTCATTTGATAATGATAAACTGAAAATTGTGTGATTTCATTTTAAAATCCACTGTGGTAAAGGCCTATCTCTAGGAACTTTGGGAGGTGATATATGTGAGTTCCCTCTTTAACTCTTCCCACTTGTAACATTGATTCTTATTCCTTCCTTCACACCTCAAGCAATTGTTGGCCATTTAAGGAATCTGCAATCTACAGCCTCACAGTTCCTGAGGTTTTCACCCTTCAGTTCTTACAACAGCCTTCATATTCATTGCTGCTAACATATTTATGCTTATATGAGCACACACGTGCACACACACACAAATTTCTAGATTGGGCTGAGAATCATGAAGCATCTAAAAATTTCTGAGAAAGATTTTTATAGGCAGGGTAGGTATATGTTATCCCAGGTCTAACTACATGGCAACATGTAGGAAATTTTAGGATTAAGAAACATTGCCTTTTACTGACTGGGGCCAAGGGGTGTGAAAGGAGAGTAATCATGCAAGCAAATGAATCTGGAGAGTGTATCATGGATATTAAGCAGACACTTTACAGATACTGGAAAATTAAGAAAAGAGAAAATCCATTTGAATTAATTAGATGAAAATAATTATAATTACGACCATTGTTAAAATGACCTATATATAGCTAATTATCATATATACAGAAGCTCTTAAGCATGTCCTTAATAGTGATATGCAGCAGCTTTGTTTAGTTTTAAGTTTTACATAATTATAACATTAAATTCTATGCAGCTATGCTTCAATTTCTGTTTCTCAAGTAGCAAGACATTTACCAATAATTAAAATTTAGTAAATAGAATATGGCTTTTAAAATACTTCGTATACATTTAAATAAGGCCAAGTGATTGGGAGAGGTTAAAACTCAGGACTCCCAAATTCCTCATGAGGGTAACTACTGGGGAACAAAGGGAAAGGGTGATGTTTTCTTGTTACTTCCCAAGAATTCCATGCATATAGGGGCGCATGTTGAAATTTCCATTTACAGTTGTCTTCCTGAATCTGATACTGATACACCTGGCATTACTATATGCCTCATCCACAGCTGGATGTCCCAGTTGCAGATTGAATAAACATCACGCATAGTGGGGTTCTGCTACAGCTTTCAGGTCAAGGCTCTGTCACTGTAGTAAGTGAAATAAAGCACTATGCTAATGTTAGGAATTCTTATTCTTTTGGCCTTTGGGATCACTGCCATGTGCTTTGTATGTGTGGTTTAGCCAAAGCACCTGATAGCTACAGATGGTTTCATCCTCTGAGTCCTGGACTGACTGCTATCTCCCAAAGTTGGGGGATTTTGCCACAAAGGCTTTGGAAGCTCAGCTGTTCAGCTTTGCCTTACTCCTGGACGTGATTCTACCCATGCTGCTTCGAGGTAGTGTAACTTGCCACAGAGGAAAAATGCTTAAAACCCAAAATGACAAAAAGAGCAATAAACTCTTTAATGTTTGCCTTTCTTTTAGCCAAGAAAATTTTGAATGTAGCTATTCTGCAGTTGAGTTCTCAGGCCCTAACTAGTCATCTGCTCTACAAGATCTATAGGGCATCAGCTTTCTTTGTGTATCTGTGCATAAAATATTCTGTGTAAAGCGGACATGTAGTTACTTGATGCTGATTCTAGGATATGCTGTATCTATATTATGATAGGATGTAGAACATGATTGCATTTGGGACAATAATACACAAGAAAGTGAATTAATGCTACTTCTACAGGAGTGACTTAAGTTAAACATAAACCAATATTATTGTCCAGTTGGAATGTGGCCTAGAATAATTGAGCATAAATGTTTGATTTTTGTGTTGCCTTCTTCAGGACATGAGAGGCAAGGACATGAACACATAATGGAACATTTTAGAAACTGAATTTTCCACAGCACAGATCCCAAAGGAAAACGTGCTAAAGTTTAAAGACACGTGTGATGGAATGTAACCAGTTCTCCAGAGAAATTATCACCCATTATTGCCTAAAGAAAAGCAATATAGAAAAATAGTTTAGGGTTCAGATATGGATGGTTGGGGGTACTAAGTTAAATTTAAAATTAGATGAACTGAGTTCAGTCTGTAAAATGTTAATAAATCAACCTCTGGAGGCCTCAGATTTCTTTTCTCCTTTAAATGGGAATAATACCTCTATGCCTAAATCACAGAATTACTGTGAACCTGACTAGTAAGTATTTTGTAGACTAGAAAGTGGTAAACTCAGGAAAGATATCATCAAAGGTATAATATGTGATGTGTATAAGAGAAA
Source organism: Neofelis nebulosa (assembly GCF_028018385.1). Classification (NCBI taxonomy): domain Eukaryota; kingdom Metazoa; phylum Chordata; class Mammalia; order Carnivora; family Felidae; genus Neofelis; species Neofelis nebulosa. The sequence goes on along the minus strand of NC_080794.1, from coordinate 32,146,162 downwards.
AAATTAAAATGGTATTCTTTCTAAGAAAGTCTGCAGTCTATTGAGAATCTTAGAAGATTGTTTGTTTTAAATTTTCCCACCTATTGAAGGTTGGAATCTAGCCTTGATGACAGAATTTTGGAGCTCTAGAAGTGAAAAGTGTTAATATGGTCTATTTGTGTGTTTGTGTGTGTTTGTGTGTGTGTGTTTGTGTGTGTTTGTGTGTGTGTGTGTGTGTGTGTGTCACTGTCATGCTGACACACTTAAGTATTTAAAACATTGGGGCAAACTTTTGGTGGAAAGTCATAAAGAATTTCAGATGAGAACAGAACATAATTCTAGGTCTCTCTCTCTCTCTCTCTCTCTCTCTCTCTCTCTCTCTCTCTTTTTAACTCAGAAATATTCATAAGCTGGGACCTAAAGAAGAGCTAAAATTTCCATTTAAAATGCTTGCATGTGTGTATTTGTATGAAGTAGGTGTTTTGTGATTCTTCTTAAGCAGATGTGAATGATAGCCATCTTACTGTTGGCAAATGTAGGGATTTGTACAAAGATTTCCCTTAGGTTAGTTGACACTGTGCGCCACGTAGAAGAAATGTGAAGGGGCTGAAATAGAATATTAGGCCCTTTGAGTTAACTTTTAGATAATTTACTATTTTTCATGAGGAGAATAAGTAACAGTTATTAGGGAGGAGCATATGTTGACTTCAAATTAAGAAGAAGCCAAAACATTTTGGTGAGCTTCAAGCCATCTTGGTTAATTTTGTTTTAGAGCTTTGAAATATATAATAAAACATGAATTTTATGGCTGTTTAAAATATAAACAAATTAGTCTTTACAAAAGCTGGCCAAGACAATTATCTTCGTTGACATAATTTGCTTTTAAATATACAGATGATGAAAATTTTTTAATGCAGACTGAAAAACTACTGGTTATTTTAATATACATAAATATCTATAAATATCAGTTTATAAATAAAATGGCAGTATTTTACACTATTGGAGGTCTAAATAAGGATTTTAAGATTCAGTTTCAGCTTAAAGAGATTTGGTAGGGGTGTCTGGGTGACTCAGTTGGTTGAGTGTCCAACTCTTGATTTTGGCTCAGGTCATGATCCTGGGGTCATAGTATCAGGCCTCGTGTTGGGCTCTGCACTGAGCATGGAGCCTGTTTGGGATTCTCTCTCTCTCTCTCTCTCTCTCTCTCTCTCTCTCTTCTCTCTCTCTCTCTCTGCTCTTTTCCCCCACTTGCATTCTCTCTCTCTCTCTCTCTAAAATTAAAAAACAAAAAGATTTGGTAAATTTTGTTTTGTGTTTTTAAATTGCTATTTTTTCAATTATTAATGCTAAAATTATACACTGTTTCAGGATAAAATATAGCTAAATCAATAATCTTTGAAGTAGAGTCATTTGGAATAACTGATTCAATACAGATATAACCGTTTTCAAACATTAAACAGTAGTAAATTCTGTTTTTAAGAATTTCAATAATTGTCCCTTTTCATTTACTGAATAATTTTTTTTAATTTAGGAAAAGATTGAAATTGCAGAGTAAAGAGAAAAAAAAACATATATGAAGTATGATCAGATCAAATACGTATTTTAGCTTATAAACAAGAACAAGAACCAAAAACACCCACCTTCAGGACTTGACTGTTCTCTCTGGAACCATATGAATATTTTCATAAAACATGATTAGATGGATGAAGCATCTTAATTTTTCCCTTTGCAAGAAAGTATAGGGTTATAGCAAGATGTAAAGCATAAAAATCTTGCCACCCACAGTATGAACCAAAATTTGACTTAGGCACGTGCTCCATCTGAAATCCTGCTCACATGAGACTTGAGTCCTACAAATTAGGGAGGCAGCTTGGTGACCCTGTCACCCCTGTCCCAGGCGTGTCACCAGCACCAGTACCCATCACGGAGAGCATTTAACCCAGCAGACAGTGGCTGCTTAATGGAGTTGAGCAGCAGCCTGCATTTCTTGCCACATTTGACAAGGAAGTTCAGTCTCAGCTAGTAAACCTTATTTAGGAAACTAATGTTATCTATTTGTATGTTTGCAAAGGATATGCTTCAGGCAATGTCACAAAATGAATTCTTAGGAAATAAACTAAAAACGAAACTCATGTCTTCAGAACAATAAATTACAGTGCCTGAGATTTTTATGAACTTCATAACAAATGTCACAGTTTGCAAATGGGAATCCACAATAGACTTCATTTATTTTTTAGTCTAAAATCCAATTAAAATATGCTTTTGTCAGCTTAAGAGAAAAAGCTGCTAATGGGAAAGTAATATCCGGATTGAAGATATCAAGTGTTATCTTAAGTTTTGGAGATGATTGGAGCTGCTTATATATTTTAAGATGAAGTTACAATACCAACAATAAAAGCATTTGTAAAAGCATGGATTAAAAATTTACTTTTCTTTTATTTGTGAAACCAGCCTAATATTGTAAGCTAAGGCATACTTCTGTCTAATATTTCACATACAAGTAAGTAACGTGTCAAATTTTTGACGGCATAATGATAAAGAAAACTAATTTTAGGTTTCAATTATTTTTTGGTTTCCATCATGGAAGAGTGTGTATTTCAACATGTGCTTCTTTATAGGCATACAAAAATCATATGTAAAATATTCATGAACATGGCTATTTTACATATAGGACAAAGGCTTTGTGTTCAACAGAACTATTCTCACTTCCTGTTCTTCCCTCTGTTAGTTGCATAACCTCAGACCTCCGTTTCTTCATTTATAAACTGGGACAATTACTAGCATTTACCTCAGAGGGTTGTGAGGATTAAATGAAGTAATACGTGAAAATGCTTGTAACTATGCCTAGCTAGTTGTCCTTTCTATTAGTTAAGGGCTGTTCAAATGTCACTTTGTGTGCAGAGTTTTCAGGCATATGGGTAACCAGTCTCTATTTTTTTTTTTAACTCCACTGTAATCTTTGGACCAAATATTTCTATCTGTCAGGCAAGAGCAGACGAGCACACATATTTTTGCAGAAGTGAAAGCACTCGGCGGTCGTTATGGTAAGATGATTTTATAGCAGCGTCTTTCAATTTTACCCTTGCATATGCCAATATGAAATCATGGAGTTTTGCCCTTTAAATCTTGTTTTATTATTAAACGGAGTCTCTATGAGGTAGTATGGCTGAGTAGAAAAACCATAGATTCGGCGCGATTGTAAATTCTAATTCTGGCATCACCACTGATTCACTCAGCCCTTCTGTGCGGTAGCCTGAAGTGCATTATTGGGAAACATCAGGGCCTAAAGCTGTCATTTGGCTTTCTGTATTGGCAATGACCAGAAGATACTGCCAATTCATGGCAGTTATTAAAAAAAAATAATAATAAGAGGGCTCAGAACAAGGATGGACCTTATTGAATATTTACTTAAACTCTGTTTTCCGATGAGGAGGCTGAGATTCCGGGAAGCTACATGAATTGCTGAAGGTCAAACCACAAAAAAACTAAATCCAGGTGGCTGATGGCCAGTTCTGTGGTCTGTCCACTATGTGCGATACCAGATGGAAGCTAGAAAAAAAAACCAGTTAATTGTCTGGACACTGTATATGAATTGCTTCAAATCTGGGTATTTTTCTAACCCTCTAGATAGTTTTAATTTTTATTTGGAATTTGGGATCACGTGATAATTTAAGTGTAGTAATAATTGACAAGTGACATACTGGCAAAAATACGTTCGTTGGGTCGGGATGGGAAGAACCACTGTGTGACTTTGGATACTGTCAATTTAACGTTCTTGCTGAGGCTTTGGATTCTGTAGCTCCGAACAGTCAGCTGTGTGGAACTGATAAATGAGGCAAAATGGAGGGGATAGGAGAGAGAATTCACCTTTATTATTAAGCACTCCGTGTTTGTCACTGTGCTGAGTGTTTTATAGAACTTGTCCCTTTTAAAGAAGACAATTCTCGCTGAATCTGTGGCATCAATGTCAGAATTGTCACTGACTACTTTACAACCTCAGAGGAATCTTTTAACCTCTCTGGACCTTGGGGTACTTATTTGTGAAACAAGCAATCTGAAACTTGTGACTTCATGAACTGAAAGGCTCCAGTTATGGAAACTGTAGAAAAATAGAAGGTGCCGTCAGAATTTCAATCCATATATGCTTTTTTTCCAACTGATTTTTTGTGACAGTTATATTTCGTTTCAGAGAATTTTAGCTGACATTCAGTGATTTCATATAGCATGCTGGAAGGAACACAAGATTGAAGATTTATTGAAGACAAATATTAGCTAAATTGAAGATAATTAGTTAAATGTGTAGTCCATTTGAGAAAACAAGGCTGACAGTTTGTTTCACCTTGTATTTCTTTTTTTTTTTCATTTTCCCCCGTCTTCATTTATTGAATCCATTATATTTAGTGCTATTTTGTGCATATACTTTTATAGAAATCTGTAAAAGTACTTGGAAATTGATAAAATGTATGCAATAAAATTAAAAAAAACAAAGATACTTAAATCCCTAGGGGGATAATATTTGTCATTCTAAGTTGGAAGTACTCGTTTCATGTTGTGTTGCAGTCAGGACACTTGGATGCAAGCAAGAGAAACTAATTTGGTTATCTTAAGCGAGGGCTCAGATACCAGGCAGGAGGTGAATATCAGGCTGCCAAAACAGTCAGGGATCAGGAAGAGGCAGAAGGAGGAGAAGTAAGAAGTATGGAAAGGTCAAACAACTGATTTTTTTTGGTTGTTATTTACTATTGAAAAGTATGTAATCACACTCTAGAGTAATATATATATATATATATATATATATATATATATATATATATATATTTCGAAATAATACCAATAGTAAATCAAGTAAATATCTGTACTTACCCTTGCTGTATGACCTCCTGTTCTCTCCTCTCTTAATCACTGTCCTAAATTTTGCATTGATCATTACTTTACTTGTTTTTATAATTGTACACACTTAAAATAATAGATAATAGAATACTTAGGTGTGTGTGCAGTGAATGTGTGAAGATACACTTCAGTATCACTTTAGGATCTAAAATTATTTTTTATATCTTCTGCAATTTTTTTTCACATTTTATTTTCAAGCATGGATGTGCTCATTAATCCATTATATAAATATATAAAAATGTATTTATTCTATTGCCAAGGAACGTATGGATTATTGAGACATTTCTTCCTTGTTCTCTTTCTTTCTCTTTTTATATTTTGCATAAAACTTCCATGAACATTTTAATTCTGGTGCATCTGGTGCAAAAGTTTTCTAGGGTACATATTTAAGAATGAAGGACTGGGCCATAGGTTATGTGACTGTACCGATTTCAAAGGCAATATCAAATTGTTTTCTAAAAGATTTTTCCATTTTAGACACCAACAAGCAGTGAAGGTGGAGTACAGATGTTCGACAACTCTCTATGAACTTATATTTTGAATTTTTGGGCAGTCTATATATGTGAAATATCTAAGAATATGCTTCCAATTTGTATTATCTGATTCCCTATGAGATAAAGCTTTTCACTCATGTTTGTCAACAATTCCTTCTTTCCTTTTCTATGAAATATCTGTTTGACATTGACTTACTTTTTCTATTATTTTATTAGTTGTGTGTATTTTACCTTTTCCTAGTCTAGATTTGTCTTTTCATGCTCTTTATGATGTTATTGATGAAGAAAAGTTGCAGGTTGGCAGTTTTATGTCTTTCTTTTTACTGAGGGCTTCAAAATATTCATTCTCTGAAAGTTTTCAAGCTTTGCCTTTCTCATTTGACATATTAATAAATTTGAATTTTTTTGTATACTGTGAGATAAGGATTTTATTTTTGTTCTCTCCGTATGCACAAACAATTGTACAGGAACTCTGTATTAAAAAGTTCTTCCTATCAATTTTCACAAACATATCTTCCATATATCAAGTTAACACAAATGCACAGTCTGTACATGGATCTTTGTTCCTGTAGTCCATATGTCCTTTTCTATTCTTTTACCATGCATCTTAATTATTCTAATTTTAAAAATATCCAGAAACTAGTAGGGAAAGTTTCCAGACCTATTCTTTTCTTTTTTTACAGAGTATACTATTTACTCTTAACCTTTGCTCTACCAGTTTGTTGTAGTTAGTTTCTATTCTAATGTTTATGCTTTTGATTTTATTTTTCTTGCATTAAATGTACAGGCAATGATAAAGAGAAGTGATGTTAGTACATATGCTTATTCTGTCTCATTTTATTTCACAATTATGCTTTCTCACATTTCACATTTGAATATGATGTTTGCTGCAGATTTTTGTGGATGTGCTATATGAAACTAAAGATGTTCCCTTCTATTCCTAGTTTGATAGAAGATTGTTTAAATTATTATTGATATCTCTATCTAGAGAGAAGATTGTATATAATTTCCCCTTTAATATGTTAATGAGGTGAATAAATTTTCTAATGCTAAAATAATCTTGCAAAAAAGTCTTTCTGAAATGGATCTAACTTGGGCATGGCATATATCTTTTTTTTTTATGAAATGGTGGATTTTGGTTTGTTATCTTTTAATTAGAAATTCAGTATGTTTGTACATGAGTGACAATCGGCTTGGAATTTTTAAAAACTTTTTATATCAAAATAATTGTATATTTACAGAAGATATTCAATGATAATACAGATAGTACACGTCCCATATGTCCTTCCACCAGCTTCTCCTAAAGTTGAACATCTTATATTATCATGGTACATTTGTCAAAATGAAGAAGTTAATATTGGTGCAATGCTCATCACTCAACTATAGACCATATTCAGATCTCACCAGTTTTTCTATTAATGTCCACTTTATGTTCCAAGATCCAATCCAGGATCTCACATTGCATTTAGTTGCTATGTCTTCTTCGTGTCCTCCAAAATGGGACATTTTCTCACAGTTTCCTAGTTTATCATGTCTATTCATTAATCAGTCTCACACAGTCTTGATTATTGTAGTTTAAGTAAGTCTTGAAGTTGGAAAATGTCAGTCCTCTGAATTTGTTTTTCTTCCTCAATATAATATTGGCTAGTCTTGGTCTTTTGTCATTCCATAATGAGTTTAGAGTCCATTCATAAATAACCGAAATAAGTTGCTATGATTTTGATGGGGATTGTATTATATCTGTAGATCAAATTGGTATGAACTGACATCTTGACACTGTTGAGTCTTCTTGTCCATGTATGTCTCTCCATTTGTTTAGATATTCTTTGATTTCTTTTATCAGAGTTTTGTAGTTTTTCTCATATATATCTGCACATATTTTGTTAGATTGAAAGAAAAATATTTCATTTGGGAGGATGCTAATGTCAATGGTATTATGTGTTTAATTTCAAATTTCAGTTGTTCATTGCTGGTATATATGAAACCAATTGACTTTTGTATATCAACCTGGTATCTTGTGCCCTTGCTGTAATAACTCTAGTTCTGGGAGCTTTTTGTTGATTTTTTTTTGTACTTTCTGCATAGACAGTCATGTCACCTGCAAACAAAGTCTTATTTCCTCCTTCCCAATCTGTATGCCTTATGTTTCCTTTTCTTGTCTTATTGTGTTACCTGGAAATTCCATTATGGTATTGAATAAGAATAGTAAGACCAGATATCTTTGCCATGTTTCTTATTTTAATGAAAAAACACCTAGCTTCCCACCATTAAGTTTGATGTTAACTATAGGTTTGTTAGCTATAGGTTTGTTTGTTTGTGTGTTTGTTTTTGTAGTTGTTTTTTATTAAGTTGAGGAAGTTCCCCCTCTCTATTCCTAGTTTGCTGAGAGTTTTTATCATGAATGGGTATAGAGTTTTGTCAGTTATTTTTCTGCATCTACTGATATGATGATATGGTTGTTTTATTTCAGCCTATTGATATGATGGATTGATTACAGTAAGTGATGTTTGAAGGTTGAAACTGCTTTACAGACCAGGAATAAATCTCACTTGATTGTGGTGTATAATTATTTTCATACACTACTGGATTCATTTTGCTGAAGTTTTATTGAAGATTTTTGTATCTATGTTCATGAGAAATACTGATCTGAAGTTTTCCTTTCTTGCAATGTATTTGTCTGGTTTGGTTAGAGTAATGCTGGTTTTATAGGAGTTAGGGAGTAGTCCCTTTCCTTTTAATTTCTGGAAGACATTATAGAGAATAGGATTAATTTTCTCCTTAAATATTTGGTTGAATTCACCAGTGAATCCATCTGGGCCTGGTTCTTTGTGTTTTGGAAGGTTTTTAATTATTGATCCAATTTCATTAATAGATATAACCTATTAAGATTATGTATTTCTACATGTGCAAGCTTTGGTAGATTTTCTTTCAAGGAATTAATCCATTTTATCTAGGTTAACAAATGTGTGACCATAAGGTTGTCCATAATATTCCTTTTTCGTCCTTTTAATATTCATGAGATTAGTTGTGATGTCCCTCTTTTCATTTCTGATATTACTAATTTGTGTCTTCTCTCTCTTAATTTGTTACCCTAGCTGCAAGTTGATTGATTTTATTTATCTTTCAAAGTAGCAGCTTTTGATTTCATTGACTTTCTTTAATAATTTTGTGTTTTCAATTTCATTGGTTTCTGCTCAATTTTTTTATTATTTCTTTTCTTCTACTTTGAATTTAATTTGTGCTTTATATAGTTTCCTAAGTTAGAAGCTTAGATTATTGATTTTAGCGCCTTAGTATTTTCTAATATATACCTTGTTATTTTTAAAGAGCACTCACTGGTCAGGTATTTTGTCAAATGACTCTCAATTGGGGTTTATCTAAAAGTTTTATGGTGAGACTGAGTTTATGGATTTTGGGAAGGATGCCACACAGATGAGGTTCCCTCATTATCACTTAATTTAAGGGTCTATAATATCAGCATGACTTATAACTGGTGATACTGACCTCAATCACTTGGTTAAACTAGCATCTGTCTTGTTTCTCAACTATAAAATTACTATTTTCCATCTCCATGCTCTGTTTATTAGGAGTTATCAGGTTCAGCTCAAACTCAAGAGAAGCAGAAGAAAGCTTCTCCTGGAAAGGGAATATCAAAGGATTTACATCAGCCTATGTAATAAATATTCGGGGCAGAAGGTTTGGGGCCAATACCCTATGTTTCTTAATGTTTTGCCTTCATCAGTAGGAATTATTAGTATAATATTCTAATGGCGATATTTTTATTTCCTCATTTCTTATTTTATTATACTATTTCTGTGTGCATATTATTTTTATTTTTCTATTCTTAATTATTCAGCATTTTTGACTTACTTTGAAAATTACTCTGGTCCTCTAATAAAGATGACAGGAGGTTGGGTGAAAACCACAGTGCCTTTATCACAGAAGTCTGGGACTCTTGTTGCACCAAGTAGTTTTTTTCAAATTCATCCTTTATTTCCCTTTTCCCTAAAACCTATCATTAGGAAATGGTGAAAAGTTGCAAGGGAAGAAGGCATGTTGATTCTTGGAGATTTTGTAAAAGTAAAGTTAGATTTTAGAGCAATGCCCTCGCTGGGTATTGGTTGTAATCTCTGAACTTTCTGTCGCTGTCAAGCTGTTATGAGGAGATTTCCACCTTAGCAATTAACGTTGAACTAATGGTACTTTAGGCAAGTAATTTTTCATTTAGTGAAGTAACTAGCAGAGGAACCAAATAACACGAGTTCTAAATAATGCTGTTGAATTACATCCCTGACCCTTCTTATGCCTTGTAAGATCCTTTTGAATTTCTAAAAGGTCTAAGCGATATCTGTCTTAAAAACAAGAACTCATATAGTTTCCTTCATATATTTCATTAATCTTTAATCTTAGCTCATAAAATTTTAGAGCTTTGAATTTTTACTCTCATGTTGAATCTCAAAAATACTTACTTAAAAATAGTAAACACATTGGGGTGTCCTGGGTGGCTCAGTCGGTTAAGCGTCCTACTTCGGTTCAGGTCATGATCTCCTGGTTGGTGAGTTCAAGCCCCTTGTTAGGCTCTGTGCTGACAGCTCAGAGCTTGGAGCCTGTTTCGGATTCTGTGTCTGCCCCTCCCATGCTCGTGCTCTGTCTCTCTTTGTCTCCTAATAATAAATAAACGTTAAAAATTTTTTAAAAATGGTAAACACATGAAAATAAATGTCATCTTTTTGTTCAAATTCCTGCTTTTAACTGCCATATCAGATGTCCACATTATTGGCTGATATTATGTTATCCAAATATTATCTTGCTCTTGTATTGCTTATTTCTTGATAAATATTACTTTTTAAAATATTTTAACTATGTGACCTTCATGGGGAATTCCACAGAGCACTACTGTTCTGAACCCCTAATTCAACTCTATGTCTAACTGATTTGAGTTAACTAGAAAACCAGATATTTGGTTTCCCTCCTTTCCTTGCTGTTAGTAATGGAGGTAATGTCCATATCTTCATAATAAAAGATAGAGATAAGCTCCTGGGGATTTTTATTCCTCCCATAAAGAAAGGGAGCTCTACTGCCTGCTTCCTTCCTTTCTGTATTTGGTTACTGGCAGACATGATGCTCAGCTCCAGTGGCTGTATCCCAGCCGTGCAGTAATAAGCCTGAAGACAAAAGCCAATCAATGCACTGAGCACTGCAGAGTGAGCACAGGAGAACTGACATCCTTGTTCTAAGGATATTGTTGAGCTGCTGAATCTTCAATGATTGCCCAACTCTGTAATGATTATACAAAACAATAAGAAACATTTCTTTTTTTTTAATTTTTTTTAACGTTTATTTATTTTTGAGACAGAGAGAGACAGAGCATGAACAGGGGAGGGTCAGTGAGAGGGAGACACAGAATCTGAAACAGGCTCCATGCTCTGAGCTGTCAGCACAGAGCCCGATGCGGGGCTCGAACTCACGGACCGTGAGATCGTGACCTGAGCCAAAGTCGGCCACTTAACCGACTGAGCCACCCAGGCACCCCAAGAAACATTTCTTTTTAAAGTCACTTTCATCTGGATAGTTTTCTAGCAGTTTAAAACATCCTACTGTGAGGCTGACCATATTTGAGACACTTTATATATATGGAGTAAAGAGCATTGGAAGGAGATATTGTAGGAGAATGAAATGGTTTTCTAAGTGGAAGGGACAAGAGGCAATAATTTTGATACAGATGTAAAATTTACTTTTTGTTGTATAGAATTCCTTTTTTAAAATATTTGATTAAATAGAGGCAGCTGAGTGGCTCAGTCAGTTGAGCGTCTGACTTGATTTCAGCTCACGTCATGATCTTACAGTTCGGGAGATCAAGCTCTGCTTCGGGTTCTGTGCTGACAGGGCAAAGCCTGCTTGGGATTTTTCTCTCCCTCTCTCTCTGCCCCTTTTCCACTTACACTCTCTTTTTCTCAAAATAAATAAATAAACATAAAAAATATTTGATTAAATGTATTCTGAACCTGCTTTTCAAGATGTTTCCTTTTAAGTTTATGTTACCATCATTTCCCTGAAATTATTTTAAATTATTATTTTGTTTTTTATTTGAGGGATGAAAGTACAAGGAATGATCCTATGTTCATCTTGGTTGTGTATACAGTACTAGATTCCCTCTACCCCCACATCTACTGGCATACTTTCCCTTCTTGTATAAATTCACACATAAATTCACAGAATCTATCTGTCCGCACATTATATTTCATTAATGTTTTCAGCTCACTGAAATGATATAACACTCCACATCTTGTTCAGAACAAACAAAATTGGGAGTGTCAGTTTCCAAAAGAAAATAGACAAGAAAAAGAAAAGACAGTCATTAGTATTTTGGTCAAGGATTTTCAGTGGAGCAAGAACCACATGCCTTGTTCTTTCTCTGCTTTGAATTTAAAACATCCACCTTTTTTATTTTGCTACACAAGTAGTTCTACTTTTCTCTTTGTTATTTGTGTTTGCTAATCAAGCTGTCAAAACTTCTTGGATTGTGGCTTTTTAAAGCTAGGGAAAAGCATGACACTTAACCAACATTTTTTAAAATGTCACAGCATTTAGGGAGGTAGAATATTCTTGAAATCCATACAGATAATCCTTCTTTGGATTATAAGCATTATATAATTCCCTCTAGTTTCCAAAATCAATCAACAGGCATGATTAGTGTTTTTTTTTTATTCCAACTTTATATTTTAAAAGCACATTTGAGGAGAAACAGAAAATGTGATGACCATCTTTAAACAAACCTAGCTGTGTGAATCTAGTACTAGGAAGAGGAAGCAGAATTTCATGCTTTTGTTTAGAAGACTTAGTCATTTAACATGGTGATGAATCAGAATATGAAATTCCTTTATGGTTATAATCAATTTGAGTAACAGCTGAGAAAGTATAATAGAAATCATACAGTTTTTACCTTTGTCCCATAAAAGTCATGAAACATCCTGACAGGGCAATTCCATCTATTTGCCTCTTCTTATAAATCTTTTAAAATCTGTTTTAATAATGTGCTAATTTCCCTACCACATAAGCCAAATATACTCTTAATGGATTTGGGACTTAACCTCTGGGTTTGTTTCATTTTGGTTGAAATACAAAATGGAGGACAATTTTAAAAATCACAATCAGCCATAATTACTTTGATTATGGCTAATCATTCAACACAGGTATTCCTTACCTAATTATTAACTATAAACTTCACAGGTAAATCCCCTACATTAAGAAAGATTTGAAGAAGCAACGTAGTACTACAAAATGTTATTGCTATCTCCAAAGTGTTTCTTACTAAAGCAAGGGACAGAGATAGATAATATTAATATGAGTATACTATGTTCCATATTACCACTTCCTCAGATGACCAGGATTTTTGCCTGACAGAACTTGGGACAATTATCTTGTTCTTTGTGTTCAGAGATGATGTGATGACAGGTTATTTCCTGAGCAATAACTGAGATATGTGACCTGCTGTCCTTGCAGGAGAGAGCCATTTTGTAGCTGACAGCAGCAGTCACTGAGAGAAGAGCTTGACATTTGTGGCCTTGTAGCCTTTGGGTCAGCTGAGTCTGTTTTTATTCCTTCTGGTTGGTATGGTATCCTAGCTTCTGTCTTGTCTTGGTGACTAATGCTGACACTGGTTTGTTGCAAATGGTCTCTGCATGCATTCCCTCTCTCTTAGCATCCTATACATGCAGTCACAACCTTTCAATTCTGGTGCCATTTCTCCCATCTTCTCAGTGAAATACAGTAAGCACCATTATAAATGCAGAGAGAATCCGTTTTACTCAGCTCTCCTTGATTTAGAGTGTCTTTTACTATCATTGCCCATAAAGAAATTACTGAGCCAATAATTGTATGTTTTTAACCTATTCTTAGTCTGCTTGAGTAGAACATTGTTCTTATAATGTATTAAATACATGCAGATTCACTAATGAATGTTGAAAAAGAAAAAGGAGTCTTGGGTTGATTAGCCTTTATAATATTGTACTAGTAATAACAATAGTGTCAAAAATACTTCCATCTTACATGTGAATAGTCATTTTGATTTCTGTAGTTTTATCACATGCAGTACAGATATCACTGCAGTATGAACAGGTAATTACCAAAAGGATCAAGCTTCTTCTGTCTCAAAAGTTTGTTGAGATTCTATTAGCAGAGATACGTTTAATGACTGACTACCAAGTTCTTTGAAATTATAAGAAAGTTAGGATGACACCAAAGCACAAATATCTTAATGTATGTTTTTAAATTCCATGTTCTCCTGATTCTCCTTCGCTTAATCTCTGTCACTTTGGCTAACTCATCTTCTAAATATTTTCTCGAAAATACATATCTTCAAAGTTCTGTGATTTGGCCGACTGCCACAGTTCTAAATGTCATCTCTATGCAAATGCTTTTTGAATCTTTCTCTTACTCTCTCCTTCACTTTCTCCTACTTTCCTTCCCTTCCTCCCTGTCTCTGTTATCTCAGTTTCCTTCCTGTCTGGTAGATAGCTGGACAAACTCAACGTGAACAGACTTATCCTCTTTCTGAGACCCTCTTTTCTTCCTGGCTTCTTTATTACTGATAATAGTTCCTCTATTTCTTCTAGACATCCAGGATCAATACTTTAGTCATCTTGGATTCTTCCATGGTTTATTGCCTACTGCATCCAGTCAGTAGTAAAATCTTGACATTTCTATCTCAATACCAAATATCTCAAACTTTTCATTACCATGTCCAACATCCTCATTCAAATATTTATGAACTTTTCTTCTAGCTTGCTCTAACAGTGCCCTAAGTTGTCTTCTCACCAGCTACACAGTTTTATACACCAATTCTATATTAATTATGCAAAGAAATGTTTTCCAAAGTATCTTTTTCCAAGGTTTTATTCAAATGAAATGGAACCTAAATATATAGAACATAAGGGATTGAGTGTGGGCATTCACACCTAGTCATATTTAGGTTTGTCTTTACCTTACCTCTCCTCTGCCCACTCACGGTGCTCTGAGAGATACTCTAATGGGAATATAGTTGAAAACCACTGTTAAGATATATTCTCAGACAAATTAATTATGAACAGATGCTAAAACTGTATTTCAAACATGCTTCAAGGAGAGAAGCTTTAGAAAAAACAAATTCAAATGATTCATCTTAGTAGAGATGGTTCTTAAGGGAAAACAATAATTAGATAAAAATTATTAGATTGTCTATAGCTATGCCAAAAATTCATCAGGCTCTCAGCATGATGGTTAGTTGAAGCAAGTTCAACTCCTTGAAGAGATTATAACCTCATGAAACGCTATTAGAAAATTACACTGGTTATTTTACCAGGAATGGCGATTATTTTCTGAAAAAGTAGTGAGTTACATTATACAAGACATTTTGTCCCAGATAAGGTATGAAATGATTTTCTTTCTTACCACTAGTCACATTAGAATCTTATTCAAATTTTACAAACTTTACTCAAACTTTACAAAATTAAGTCTTTACCAAATTAAGAACAAATTCTTGGGCTTGGAATTTAAATCACAACCTGATATGATCTCAAATTGTTAGCCCTTTTGCATTTTTACTACTTTGATGGTTCTGCTGTGTAAACTCTACTATTTCTAATTTCTTAATTACAGCCATAATTTCTTCTGTGGTTTCTCATGCACTACTGCTTGCTTCTTCCCCAACTTGCCTCCCTATGTTTATTTATTTCTTAGCTGTTCTACATGGACCAATGTTTTCCATGTCACCTTTTCTATGAGAATTTTCTAAAATCTCTTTAATTGGATATGACTTCACCATTTTTAAGTGTTTTATTGAGCTTCGTATGCTACTCTGGCAGTTGTCTTTTTCTGCTGTGTTTTCTATTGGTAATGGGAGACAAAGGTAAATATATGACAGATAATTCATTGAGAGTGCTTCTAATACATGCCAAAACATCGATGGTGATCATGTAGTTTGTAAACTTGTTACATCTCCAGATTGATATAAGAGGATAAAAAACTTGGTAGTTAGAATTATTTGGGGGGACCATCTTTTACTAGTTATGCAATTTTAGGCATAAGTGTTTAATCTCACTGGAACATCTATCCTCTTCAAATAAATTTAGTTACACATATAGGTAAGTAGATATCTACCAAAATGATTTTTTCCATGGTAGAGAAAAAAGCAATACTCATAAATATAGAAGAAGATAGCCTGAATATGAGCGTTTACTGGGCATCTCTGAGAATATTGAGGATAATGGGCACCTGGGCACAGTGATGAAGTCCTCTGAGGAGAAAGGAACAGATAAATCTAAGACCTATTATAGATAAAAACAGCAAAATGCTTATTATGTACTTTCTGTCTTTACTTTTACTGGAAGACTCCTTATGACTCTTGGAGAACTTCAGAGGTAGAAATAGTGAAATGATAATGTAAACGACTTTTCTTGCTTCAAATGAAAGGTTTTCAGAACATTTTTGCTGGCCCACAGAATCCTTGTTAGCTTTGGGCATTTCAGGTTTTATCCTAATTAATCTCTTAACTTCAGGGATTTGTCCATCAAGTAATATAATAAATAAATAAATAAGTAAAATAAATATAATAAATGTGTGCACTATAGAGGCAAAGCCAAGTATTACACATCAGAGCTTTAGTAATATTAATAGAATAGATTTGAAGCGTAAACTTTTCCATGGTCAAAGACCCAAATTAAATGTTCTGCAACTGATTTAATAATTCCTTAAACTAATGGTAAAGGTAATAAGTACATTATTTCCAAACAAATTCATTGTGAGTTTTAGTTTTAAAATTACGTGTTATGAAGTTCCCAATCTTAAGAATGTATAGAAGTAGGATTGTTGAATTAGAGGAACTTGAGCTAGAAAATTATATTTCACTCGACACACAATTACTCAGCAACTACTGTGTAACAGAAGCATTTGGGGGGCTAAATCTTCAGGCTAAGTGACTGACTAAATATGGAGAGTGAAGGTACATAGGAAGAAGGAGAAATAAATTTGGTGAGAGAAGCTAATGATAACAGATTCTTAGGGCACACACAGAGATACAATTTATGGTCATATATCTTCTAATTACTTTATCTTTTTAGAATATAAAATGGGGTAACAACTAATAATATATGAAGCACAGAAGCAGAATACTAACCTTGTCTGAGATGTGAATAGAAAAAAGGGAAAAATCATAAAAAGATCCCTGAATATGTGTTTTCTGTAAAGGATCCCTGAATATGTGTTTTCTGTAAAGAAAAATGGAAAGTTCATAGAGATGTGGAAATTAAACAACATGCTACTGAACATCCATTGGTTCAAAGAAGAAATAAAAAGAGAAATTAAAAATATCTTGAGACAATGAAAATGGAAATATAACATGCCAAATTTAGTTAAAAGCAACAAAAGTAGTTTTAAGAGAGCAGTTCATAGAAATAAATGCCTACCTCAAGAAACAATAAAAGTCTCAAATAAACAACCTAACACTGGGAGAAAGCTTGGGGTTTCTTATACATCAAAAAAACCCAGAAAAAGTATAAATGAAGCCTAGAGTTAATAGAAGAAAAGAAATAATAAAAATTAGAGAAAAAAATAAATGAAATGAAGCTTAAAAAGACAACAGTGAAGACCAATGAAACCAAGGTTTTTTTTTTAATAAATGAAATTGAAAAGGTAGACTCAATATGAAATAATGTGGACTCAAATAAATAAAATCAGAAATGAAAAAGATGTTACAACTGATACCACAGAAATACAAAGGATCATAAGAGATAATTATGTGCCAACAAATTGGACAACCTAGAAGAAATGGATAAATTCCTGGAAATATACAACCTATCAAGACAAAATCATGATGAAATAAGAAGTATGAATAGACTGATTACATGTAAGGAAAAGGAACCAGTAGACAAAAATCTCCCAATAAACAAAAGTCCAGGACCAGATCGCTACACTGGTGAATTCTATGAGAATTCATTAATTCTTCTAAGAAGAATTAATGTCACTTCTTCTCAAATTCATCCAAACACATTCATGATTTTGGCTTTACCCTGATACCAAAACCAGACAAGGACGTCACAAGAAAAAAAAAATTACCAGCCAATATCTTTGATGAACATAGATGCAAAAATATTCAAAAAAAATATTAGCAAACCAAATTCAACAATACTTAAAAAATGTGTATACTGTAATCAAGTGGGATTTATTCCACAAATGCAAGCATGGTTCCACATCTGCAAATCAATCCATGTAATATACCACATTAACAAAATAAGGATTAAAAATACCTGATCATTTCAATCAATGCAGAAAAAGCATTTGACAAAAGTTAACGTCCATGTATGATAAAAACTTTTAACAAAAAAATTCAGGGGAGCATACTTCAACATAATAAGGCTACATGTGACAATCCCTCAGGTAACATACTCAATGGTGAAGATATGAAAGGTTTTCCTCTAAATTCAAGAACAAAACAATGATGTCCACTACTGCCACCTTTATTCAAATAGTTGTGGAAGTCCTAGTCACAACAATCATTTAAGAATAAGAAATAAAAGCATCTAAATTGGAAGGGAAGACGTGAAACTATTTGCAGATGCCATGATACTATATACAGAAAACCCTAAAGACTCCATCAAGAATTGTTAAACTACTAAACAAATTCAATAAAGTTGCAGGGTACAAAATCAATACACAAACTCTGTTGCATTTCTGTATGGTAATAACAAACTATCAGAAAGAGAAATTAAGAAAACAATTTCACTTACAATTGCATCAAAAAGAATAAGATACCTAGGAAAAATTTTAACCAAGGAGGCAAAAAGACTTGTGTATTTAAAACTAGAAGATATTAGTGAAATAAATTGATGAAGATACAAATATATGGAAAGATATTTATGATCATGGATTGGAAGAATCAATATGTCCATACTACCCAAAGCAATTTACAGATTCAACGCAATCCCTATCAAATTCCAGTGGCATTTTTCATAGAACTAGAACATATAATCCTAAAATTTGTATGTAACCACGAAAGACCCTGAACAGCCAAAGCAATCTTGAGAAAGAAGAACAAAGCGGGAGTCATCAAACTAGCTTATTTCAGGATGTATCACAGAGCTGCGGCGGTTTAACTAGTATGGTATTAGCATAAAAACAGACACGTAGATGAATGGAACAGAATAGCGAGCCCAGAAATAAACCAATGCGTATATAGTTAATTCATGTACGACAAAGGAGTGAAGAATATACAATGGGGGAATTGTCTTCAATAACTTGTGTTGCGAAACTGGACAGCCATAAGCAAAAGAATGACATTGGATGACTATCTTATACCATACAAAGAAACTTATTCAAAACAGATTAAAGATTTGAACGTAAGATCTGAAATTATAAAACCAGAAAACGTAGGTGGTAAGCAACTTGACATAGGTCTTGGTGGTTTTTTTTTTTTAAATCTCATACCAAAAGCAAAGCAACACAAAGCAAAAATTAATGAGTGGAACTACATCAAACTAAAAGGTTTCAGTGTAGCAAAGGAAACCATTATAAAATGAAAAAGTATTCTACTGACTGGGGGAAATATTTGCAAATTATATATGTGATAAGGGGATCATATCCAAAATATAGTCGGCCCATGAGCAACATGGGTTTAACTGCACAGGTCCGCTTATATACAGAATGTTTTCAATAACAATGGCACAGTACTAGTATACTGTAGTGGAAATGAAAATTGGTATAGTCACTATATGGAGAACAGTATGGAGTTTCCTCAAAAAATTAAAAATGGAAATGTCATGTGATCCAGCTATTCCACTTCTGGGTATTTATCCAAAGACAATGAAAACACTAATTCGAAAAGATATATACACTCCTATGTTCATTGCAGTATTATTTGCAATAGCCAAGTTACGGAAGCAACCCCAATGTTTCTCTCTATATACTAGTCATCCACACAGAAGAATGAAATCTTGCCTTTTACAGCAAAAAAGATGGACCCTTTATGCTAAATGAAATAAGGCAGAGAAAGACACTATATGATCTCTTTTATGTGTGGGATCTAAAAACAAACAAGCCAAACACCCAGAAAAATAAAACAAACAAACAAACAAACAAACAAACAAACAACATCTATAGAAACCTAACCTCAGTATACTTCCCTAATTCTCATTGGCCAGAATGGTGTGTCAGGGGTTATCGAAACCAATAACCATATCCAAGAGAAATGTTTGTATAATAATTGGGATTTACCTCTGAGCTGAGAACTAAATCATTTTCTTGCTGTTTGGATACCTAACTAAATTCATCGTTCTTTTAGCAAGGAGGTTGGTAATGAGTGTCAGGGAGCCAACCAATTGTATCTACTACATGTGATTCTCAAAGTGTGATCTCTGGACCAGTAACATTAACATTATTTGGGAACTTGTCAAAATCCAAATTATTCTTCTCTGCATCAGACCTATTGAACCAGGAACTTTGTAGGTGGGGCCCAACCATCTGTGTTTTAATGGATCCTCCAGGTGTTTCTGATCTAGTGTAAAGTTAAAAAATCACTGTGTTATTGTAAAGTTTACTGAGGAGAGAATATACTATTTGCTTAGAGCTGTAGCTTTGCACAACTCCAGAGAATACCATGTGTATAAAACGCAAAAATGAAAGTGAGCTCCAACTAGGTAGTTTGACTGCAAATCTAGCCTTGTCACTGGCACGTTACTCCCTCCAACATGCGTTAAGCACCAGCAAAGTTAGCAAATAATTTTTATAAAGGTATTTAGTAAATAATCAATAATTTTTACTAATACAAGGGTATTTGGTAAAAAAAAAAATACAAAGGTATATAGTAAATAATCAATAAATGTTTGGCCTTTTTTCTCACAACAATTATATTATGTATCAGATATTGTGGTGGTCACTTTCAGATAGATCATCGTATTTTGGAATCCAGATATCCAGGGCTATCTACAGCAAGAATACAAGTCAGTTTCACTTTCATAAGAAAATATCAATTTATCCAGTCAACACTTAATATCTAAAACAAATGGAAGTTCTTTTGCCTGATAACCCTGAATGTGCATCCTTCACAACCTAACTCACTGTTGACATCAATTTCAAATACATTATTATGATTCAGTGCTGTCAAAAGTCATGCTAAGATCATTCATTCATTTATCCATTAAATTTCTCTCTAGAATCAAAGTTCTATAGGTCCTATTTCTGTACTATATCAGAAAACCAAAAAAGTGCAAACCAGGGGCGCCTGGGTGGCGCAGTCGGTTAAGCGTCCGACTTCAGCCAGGTCACGATCTCGCGGTCCGTGAGTTCGAGCCCCGCGTCAGGCTCTGGGCTGATGGCCTGGAGCCTGGAGCCTGTTTCCGATTCTGTGTCTCCCTCTCTCTCTGCCCCTCCCCCGTTCATGCTCTGTCTCTCTCTGTCCCAAAAATAAATAAAAAAAAAAAAAAAATGTTGAAAAAAAAAAGTGCAAACCAAAGTTCTAGTATTTTAACTTTCTGAAGATGATGTTGATATCGTATAAAAGAAACAGTTTTATGAAGAATGCTTTTGCATGTTTTGTAACTATTTGTGAAGACTATTGTTCATTATGTTATTTAATAATGAAAAATATGAATACCTAAGTGATACATTCTTTCCTCTTAGCATACAGTGTTGAGGAGAAAAATCTTAAGTCACTCCCAATGAAAATTTCTAAGTTCTTAGTTTCATTTTAATAGATATTCTGAATTATGTCACTCATTGTTTTATTCTTGTTTGGAATGCAAGAGATCAGGTTAATACTTAATTGCTATACCTCAACACTACAGTTTTTTGATGATTATGCTTCAGTCTCCCAATTTTCATTATGCTCTTGTTGTATTGCCCTTGTTTAAAGTTTTAAGAGCTTATTGTACTCTTGCCTCCTTTTTTAAGTTTTTAAAAAATTTATTTTGAAAGAGGGAGAGAGAGAGAGAGAGAGAGAGAGAGAGAATCCCAAGTAGGCTCTGCACTCTCATCACAGAACCTGATGTGGCGCTTGAACTCATGAACCTGTGAGATCATGACCTGAGCCAAAATCAAGAGTCAGACACTTAACCGACTGAGCCACCCAGATGTCCCATACCCTTGCCTCTTTTTAAAGCTTCTTTGATTTTTTTTTGAAGTAGGAGAGTTATAAAAATACATCTCTCCTTCTATCCAATCACACGTCCTGACATCCATGCATCTATCCTTCCATCTTTTTGTCCAACCTCCATATTTTATCTACCCATCCACCCATCCATCCATCTACTCATCTTCCTATCCATTCATTTATTTTTTCAAATTTCTTACTGCATATAGTGAAAAATATCCAAAGAAGGTGAATATAATGCATATTATGATTGTTAGTAGACCCATGGATCCAGAGGATGTCTATTCTAGAACTAGATCAATTTCTTCATTTTACAAAAGGAATGTAGCTGCTTTAAAAAATATATCATTTTAGCTGACTTTTCACAATTCTGGCTTACACTGAAACAAAGCTTTTCTGGAATTCTGGAACTATTTAATAGTTTTTAAGTGTATATATAAATCCTGAGGTGCTTTAGTAGACTTATTTAAAATAGTTTGTAAACTAATGTACATAAATAAAACTTTACAAAAAAAGAAAATAGATAATAAAATTTATTAAAGAAGTCACTTCAGTTCCTTAATTAGTGAGCTTTGCTACTGCATTTAAACTATGAGTTTTCTTTATTCTTTCAAAAAATACTAGTAAAAGGTCTGATTCAATGCAACAGGCTCTCTCAAGATGTTCATAATCAATTTCTATTCAGCTTTCTAGAGAAATATCTATTACATGAATTAAATATACTCACATGTTTAAACCATATTAAGCTGGGCACTGCAAAGTTTTAATATATTGAGTATAATAGTAAGAAGATTTAAGGTAAGTGAATGTTAGCTACAAAATATGAATTTGTTCTTTACAAATCTTGATCTTGTACACCTGTACACAGAAAGCTTTTATGAACCATGTGATATTCAGCTGCTATTGGGAAAGTAAAATCACTACTATTGATGATATTTAGTCTATATTCTTTCACTGTAACATTATAACTCACTAAAAATAATTAAAATTCTGTTCGAGTAAAAGTAATAAGATGCCTTATTAGTAGTAATAAGAACTTTAGTAATAAGAACTTCTTCTTTAGTAATAAGAACTAAAATTCTAGGCATTTTAAATTTATATTACAATTGATATAATTTCAGTGGATGTAAAATTCCAGAACGGATGTGGAATTCATAGGATTAGCACAATTAATACAGCAAAAATATCATCTATAATTTCTCACAGCACAAATAAGAATATTTACTTGTTTATATGGTTACATGTATTTATACCAAGATGGATATATGTTGATCAGCAAAGCTGAGAGGGAAACCAGTAGATAGAATCTGATATATAATTTTGCTACAGCCAGGACTTATCTAAGTGCTTATCTATCTTTCTATCTAAAAATAGAAGGATTTTTCAAAAGTTTGTAACTTTTATGGTGAAATATACACAGAAAAACTACACAGATGATACTCATTTCATTCCAGCATCTAAACCAGTACCCCACCCACAGAGGGCAGGTGCAACAAATAAGTGATTTGAAAATATTTAGAACAGTGCTGTCCAAAAAAACAGTTTTCAATGATGGAGAATATCTGCATTAAAATGATAGTACATGTGGGAGGCTAGAGTGATTGAGGAAGTGAGTTTTTAATTGTATTTAATTTGTATTAATGTAATATAAAGTTAAATAGCAGTACATTTCTAGCAGCCATTGTATTAGACAACACAGCTTTAGAAAGTAGTCAATGAAAGCAACTAAATGGTACACACCATGAAAACACATAAAAAAACACTTATTTGTTCATTTATTATTTGCTTTTGGTTTTATGCTTCCTTCCCCTGCCCATATCCTCGTTGTCAATTTTACTTTTCGAAACTGTAGACTCTTAAGACGGTTACCGAAGTTAAAATTATACAGAATGTATTGTCAGAAATTAATCTCTTCTCTTATCCCTTCCACTTTATTCTGACCATCCCTTGTAAAGAATACGTTTCCTTGTTTGTTTAGCAATTCTTCATGTGAGTCTTTTTTATAATGTGTGTGAAAATAAACAGATTAAGATATGCTTTCTTCTTTTCCTTTCATTATTAGACAAAAGGTAATATAATGACTATACTGTTATATTTGAAATACTGAGTTCATGCTGACATCTTCCATGCAATCCCCTCCCACAGAGTTCTTCTTTGTTTTTTCCATGCCCTTAGCAATATTTCCGTTATTTCATAGGGATAACGCTGGCTCTCAAAAATTCCTACATGTTTACTTATCGTCTCAGTGCTACAACACACAATACTCCTGGAGTGTTTCTTAGAGTGCTTTGCTGACTTTGCTATTTCCTCACCTTTCCTGTCTGTTCTTTTGGATTTACCTTTTGTTTTGTCTATTGACAGGTTTCTTCCTATGAAGGAAGATTCATGGAAATTAAACATTTTGTGTACCTTCATGTCTAAAAGTATGTTCATCCCATGGTTCACTTCATTAATGAATTGGCTAAGTATTGAATTTCAAATTCAAAATAACTTCCCCTTAGAATTTGAATATATTGCTTCATCTTTTTTCCCTTCAGATCCAGGGTTGCTCATGAAAGTCTGATTTTACTATTTTAATGATAATGTTTTCTCTCTTGAACTGAGACATAGTTCTTAGTTTCATTTTAATAGATATTCTGAATTATGTCACTCATTGTTTTTTATTCTTGTTTGGAATGCAAGAGATCAGGTTAATACTTAATTGCTATACCTCAACACTACAGTTTTTTGATGATTATGCTTCAGTCTCTCTTTATTTATTATTTTATCCAATTCTGCTTTATTTTTTTATTTTAATTTTATTTTTTTAAATTTACATCCAAATTAGTTAGTTACATCCAAATTAGTGCAACAGTGATTTCAGGAGTACATTCCTTAATGCCCCTTACCCATTTAGCCCATCTCCCTCCACAACCCCTCCAGCAACCCTCAGTTTGTTCTCCATATTTATGAGTCTTCTTCTGTTTTGTCCCCCTCCCAGTTTTTCTTCCCTTCCCTATGTTCATCTGTTCTGTGTCTTAAAGTCCTCATATGAGTGAAGTCATATGATGTTTTTCTTTTTCTGACTGACTAATTCTGCTCTTTTCTTTATCCTCAGTGTTCTGTAATGTTTAAGGGTATGTCTAGAATGGTTATCCTTGCATTCAAGCACTAGAACATAGTGATAATTGGGTATAGACTCTGAGTACCTGAGTTTGAATTCTGATTATGGTACCTAGCACTTTCCTGAGGAAACAATGGTAACTTGGCAGAGTTTCTGTTTTTAAGAGCTCTCTGACAGGTTTTTGAATTTTTTTTTAACGTTTATGTATTTTTGAGAGAGAGAGAGAGACAGATCGTGAGCAGGGGAGGGGCAAAGAGAGAGGGAGACACAGAATCTGAAGCAGGCTCCAGGCTCTGAGCTGTCAGCACAGAGCCTGATGCAGAGCTGGAATCAACTCTCTTTGCTCTCACCCAGGGAATCCCTAGCAACATGTGAAGGATCACCCAATACCACAAGACAATGGATATTTTGTGCCCCCTACACACTGAACTTTGTTTTGCTAGAGCTACAGAGCTTGGAGTGCTTTTGCTTCTCTATTTTTCTTTCACTCTTTTCCTGGTGTGTGTTTTTCCTGATGATAGAAACTGGAGAGGTTAAAAATGATCCTGAATAATAGATAGATTCATGGGTGATTCTGAAAGAGGAAATTTTAACAGTTCAAACTCACAAACAGTAGGAGAGTAGATAAAAAAATGAAAGTAATTTGGAGGCTTTCTTAGCATATCTATATACCTGAAAGAGATATTAAAAAGGGAAAAGGGAAGGCTAAAGTGTAAAAGATGGAATATGCTAAGTGTTAGTGAGGACACTGATCAACTATATCTCTCAGGTATTGTTGATAGGACTAAAATTTGTTCCAACCATTTTGGAAACTATCAGTGTCTACTAACATGGCATATATGTATATTCTGTGACCCAGAAATTCCACTGATTGGCATATTCCATGAAAATATGTACATATATTCCCAGTACCAAAAGACATGGAGTAAGAAGCTCATAGCACCACTATGATAATTCCAAAATTGAAAGTATTCAAATATCCATTAACCATAGAATGGATAAATTATGGTATAATTGTATAATGGAATTTTATTGATTTTTTTGGAATTTTATATAAGAAGAAGAATAACCTAAAACTCTATGTATCTTGTGGGGCAAATTATATAAGTTTAATGTTGAGTAAAATTTAACAAGAGTATATACAATATGATTCCATTTAAAATAACCAAAACAGATAACACTAATATATTCTCTTAGAACTTTCCAGTCTCTTAGTGTAGTGGTATCCAGCGTGAAACAAATTAATCCAAAACTTAGCAGATTAGAATAACAAACATTTATTATCTTATACATTTTCTGAGAGTTAGGAATCCAGGAATAGCTTAGCTGGGTGTTCTGCTCCACAGTCTCTCATGAATTTGCAGTAAGATGTCATGTGAGCCTGCAGTTATCTGAAGCCTTGAGCAAAACTAGAGTATCAACTTTTTTATTTATTTGAAGTCCAGTTGACGTACAATATTATATAAGTGTCATGTGTACAACATGGTGATTTGACATTTATATGCCTCATGAAATGATCACATGCTGTCTATTTACCATCCATCACCACACAAAGTTGTTACAGTATTATTGATTATATCTCATATGCTGTAGTTTTTATCCCTATAACTTACTTGTTTTATATAAATGGATGTTGGTACCTTTTAATCCCCTTTATCTATTTTATCCATTCTCCTCTTCACCTTCCTCTCTGGCAGCTACCAATTTGTTCTTTGTATTTATGAGTCTGTTTTGTTTTGTTCAGTTTGTTCATTTTTTTGTTTGCTTGTTTTTGTTTTAACTTTCACATATAAATAAAGTCATCTGGTATTTGTCTTTTTCTGAGTTATTTCACTTAGCACTGTACTCTCTAGATCCATTCATGTTCTGCAAATTGAAAGATTTCATCTTTCTTGTGATTGAGTAATATTTCATTGTATATATGTACCACATCTTCTTTGTCCATTCATCTATTGATGGGCAATTAGGTTGCTTCCATACCATGGCTGTTTTAAATATTTCAGTGGACATAGGGGTGAATATATCTTTTCGAATTAGTATTTTCATTTTTAACGGATATAGATCCAGGAGTAGAATTGATGGATCATATGGTGGATCTATTTTTAATTTTTGAGGAATTTCCATACTGTTTTTGATACGGGTGCATCAGTTTACATTCCTACTAACAGTGTACAAAGGTTCCTTTTTCTCCACATCCTCACTAATACTTGTTATTTATTTATTTATTTATTTATTTATTTTTACAGTTTTGATATTAGCCCTTCTGAGAACTGTGAGGTAATATCTTATTGTGGTTTTGATTTACATTTCCCTGATGATTAGTGATACTGAGCATCTTTTTATGTATCTGTTGGCCATCTGTATGTCTTTTTTGGGAAAATGTCTACTCAAGTCATCTGCCCATTTT
Organism: Neofelis nebulosa; assembly: GCF_028018385.1. Lineage (NCBI taxonomy): Eukaryota > Metazoa > Chordata > Mammalia > Carnivora > Felidae > Neofelis > Neofelis nebulosa. The sequence continues at coordinate 32,119,172 of NC_080794.1, read as the reverse complement.
TTAACCAGATTGTTTGTTTGTTTGGAGTTAGATTGTATGAGCTCCTTATATATTTTGGATACTAACCCTTTATTAGATACATCATTTGCAAAGGTCTTCTCCTATTCAGTAGGTTGCCTTTTCATTTTAATAATGGTTTCCTTCACTATACAAAAGCTTTTTAGTTTGACATAATCCCATTTATTATGTTTTGTCACTCTTGCCTGAGCAGAAAAATCTGAAAAAAAAATATTGCTAAGACTGATGTCCAAGAGTTTACTGCTTGTTTTCTTTTAGAAGTTTTATGATTTCAAGTCTTACATTTAGATCTTTAATCCATTTTTGAATTTATTTTTGTGTATGGTATAAGAAAGTGGTCTAGTCTCATTCTTTATTTTGCATGTAGCCGTCCAGTTTTTTCAACACCAATTATTGAAAAGACTGTTTTTTTCCTCCTTGTATATTCTTCCCTTTTTTGTTGTAGATTTATTGACCATATAAGCATAGATTTATTTCTGGGCTCTCTATTTTGTTTCACTGATTTAGGTGTCTGTTTTTGTGCCAGTACCATACTGTTTTGATTACTGTAACTTTGTGGTATAACTTGAAATCAAGGAGTGTGATACCTCCAGCTTTGTTCTGCTTTCTAAGATTGCTTTGGGTATTCAGGTTTATTTTATGGTTCCATACAAATTTTAGAAATATTTTTTCAAGTTCTGTGAAAAATGCTATTGAAACTTCAATAGGGATTGCATTGGATCTGTAGATTGCTTTGAGTAGTATGGACATTTTAACAATATTAATTCTTGCAATTAATGAGCATGAAATATCTTTCCATTTATTTGTGTCATCTTAAATTTCTATCATCAGCATCTTGTAGTTTTCACGCATAAGTCTCTCACCTCCTTGGTTACATTTATCCTTAGGTATTTTATTCTTTTTGGTGCAATTACAAATAGAATTATTTTCTTAATTTTTCTTTCTCGTAGTTCAAAATTAATGTGTACAAATGCAACACATTTTGTGTATTAATTTTGTATCCTATAGCTTTACTGAATTTATTTATTAACTTTAACAGTTTTTGGGTGAAGTCTTTAGAGTTTTCTTCATATAGTATCATGTCATCTTCAAAGAGTGACAGTTTTACTTCTTCTTCACAAATTTGGATACCTTTTATTTCTTATTCTTATCTGATTGTTGTGGCTAGGATTTTGAATAATATGGTGAATAAAAGTGGTGGGAGTGGGTAACCTTGTCTTGTTCCTGATCTTAGAGGGAAAAGTTTCAGCTTTTCACTTTTGAGTATGATGTTAGCTGAAAGTGTGCTATATATGACCTTATTATATAGAGATATGTTCCCTCCATATCCACTTTATTGAGAGTTTTTAACCACGAATGGATTTTGAATTTCGTGAAATACTTTTTCTGCATTTATTGAGATGATCCTTCATTTTGTTAATGTGGTGTGTCACTTTGATTCATTTGTGGATATTGAACCAGGCTTCTATCCCTGGAATAACTACTACTTGATCATGGTATGATCCTTTTAATATACTGTTGAATTTAGGGGGCTAATATTTTCTGAGGATTTTTGCATCCATGTTAATCATAGACATTGGCCTCTAAAGTTCTTTTTTGTGTGTGGTATCTTGTTTGGTACTGGTATCAGGTAATACTGGCCTTGTAGAATGATTTGGAAGCATCCCTTTCTCTTCATTTTGTTGGACGAGTTTGAGAAGGATAGGTATTAACTATCTTTAAATGCTTCATAGAATTTACCTCTGAAGCCATCTGATCCTGGACTGTCATTTGTTGGGAGTTTTCTGATTACTAATTTATATCATTTCTAATAATCTGCCCATTCAGATTTTCTATTTCTTCTTGATTACTTTTTAGAAGATTGTATGTTTGTAAGAATTTATCCACTTCTTCTAGATTGTATAATCTGTTGGTATATAATTGTTTATGTAGTCTCTTATAATTCTTTGTATTTTGTGGTGTTAGTTGTTACTTTTTCTCTTTTATTTATTTTATTTAAATGTTGATCTATTTATTTTTCAGAGAGAGAGAGAGAGAGAGAGAAAGAGAGAAAATGAGCTAGGGAGTGGCAGAGAGAGAGAGAGAGAGAGAGATAGACAGAGGATCCAAAGCAGGCTCTGCCCTGTCAGCACAGTGCCCGATGTGGGGCTTGAACTCACAAACCATGAGATCATGACCTGAACTGAAGTCTAACACTTAACTGACTAAGCCACCCAGGCACCCCTTTTTTTCTGATTTTATTTGGGCCTTCTCTTTTTCTTGATGAGTCTGACTAAAGGTTTATCAATTTTGTTTATTTTTTCAAAGAATCAGCTCTTTATTTTATTGATCTGTTTTATTTTTTAAAATTTAGTCTCTATTTCATGTATTCACTGATCTTTATTATTTCCTTCCTTCTACTAACTTTGGGCTTTGTTCTTTTTTCCTAGCTTCTTGTAAGGTTTGATTGTTTATTCGAGATTTTTCTTGTTTCTTGAGGTAAGCCCGTATTGCTATAAATTTTCTAGAGGGTCCATTTCCAACAGCTCATATGGCTGTTGACCTGAGGCCTCATATCCTTGAGAGCTGTTGGTTATCGGTGTCAGTTCATTGCCTTATGAGCCTCTTTATAGGGCTGTTTACAACCTAATAGCTAAAGTTCACAGAGCAAACAATGTGTAAGAGAGAGAATGACTAAGATGGAATCCTTGATGTATTTTCTTAACATATTCTAAGAGGTAACATACCATCACTTATGCTACATCTTACAGGGCACACAGATCTGGTACAGTGTAGGAAAAAGGTACAGAAAGACATAAATACCACGAGGTTGGGATCACTGGGAGCCATGAGGAGGGTTAACTATCACACTTAGTAAAGATTTAGATTGACAGATTTTGAGAAGTATAAGATTATATTGATAATTTAAATATTTGAAAATTTGTACTGACAAATACAAAGGAAACTACCTCTCCAAAATGTTTTTTTAAAGAGGTGATTTTTAACTCCATGAAAATAAAGTGGTACATAAGCAACCAAGGTCATCATAGTATATTATTTGATTCAGATTCAGTTTTAGATATTTAAATAATTATATTTATTTAACCAGTCATTGTGATGTAAACAAATTTGACAATGATATGAAGTATGAAAGAGAAAAATTTTTATATTAAGTAGTCATTGACAAATTTCTAGAACATTTAAATCAAGATATATTATTTCTTAATATCACTATATTATTTAGGGTGCCAGAGTGGCTCAGTTGGTTAAGCGCCTGACTTCACCTCAGGTCATAATCTCATGGCTCATGAGTTTGAGCCCCGTGTTGGGCTTTGTGCTGACAGCTCAGAGTCTGGAGCTTGCTTCGGATTCTGTGTCTCCCTCCCTCTCTCTGCCCCTCCCCTGCTCACATTCTGTCTCTCAAAAATAAATAAACATTTTAAAAAATATCAAAAAACACATATTATTTAGATACATCAAGTTTTTTAAAATTTTAGCTCCAGATAAAGGAATTCATTTTCTAAGTCACTAGAAGTATATAAAGAAGTATATAAAGTCACTAGAAGTATATAAACTATATTCACATTCATATGAATCACATATGAAGTGATTCAGAATGTCATATGTAAAAAGAGATCCTGGTAGAAAGGGGAATGATTATAAGTATCATGAAGCTATAACAAAGGCTTTTTCTCTATTTAATTTTTTTTTTATTTTTGGAGATACTCCAGATGTTTGGAAGGTATGTGTAGAGTAGAATAGTGAGGTCTTGTTAACTGTGTGATGTGTCATAAAGCACTCAACTCTGATTCTTGATCTTCTCATGTGAAAAATGGCACAATTCTGACAAGCCATTGGATTTTATAAAATATAATTTGAGGGACCAAGTACATTTTTGATACATAATATTGGATTCCTACATGTTAAAAATATGAACTATAATAATCGATGTATTTTCAACAAATAAAAGAAATGAAGGGTATGGAGCATTGGTAGAAGTTTGCTTAATTGCATTTTCTGCTATTATTAATTCCTTCCCAGTTACTTAGCATAAGGTAAAGAAATGATAACTTAGTGTTAAGTGAACTTTCAAAGCCAAATATCTCTACCATTAGTAACTTACAAAGATAATATATAATCAGAAATATTTCAGTCTGAGTTTTACAAATGATGGAAAACATAATTTGATAACGTAAATTTAAATCATTACCTGTAATGAGTCTGAATTCTTTTCTGACCTATTTATTCTTACAATTATGTACTCTCACCTACTTTCAAAGGCACATAATAATTTTAGCAAGGTTTAAGAAGGAGTAAAATATTCTTGGGTTACTACCAGAAAGAGATTCAAGGACCAGGCAAAGCTGGCCCTTTAGATTTGTTGTCCTTATGGCCAGAAAATTAACATGCATTCTCTCAGGAGCACTGCAACGAAGAAGCCCCAAGGATTATACTTACCAAAAGGAGTCAGTACAGCATTGGGGTTCAGAGAGCTAGCTCTGCAGTCTCAATTATCAGCTCCCACATATTAGCTGTATGATCGCAGTTTCCTCATCTGGATAACAATAGTTCCTGCCGTACAGGGCTGCTGTGAGTATTACATGAGACAATGCATATAAAATGCTTAGCACAGTGCCATATTCTGTATATTGTGATAAAGTCAATAGAGAAAGTACAGATTTCTAAAGAGCTCAGGACTGTTTTAGAATTTGGCAATATAAAATAGACAAGATACATTAAGTTTGAAGCTTAGAATGTATTGACCCAGAAGCCACCTTTGTTTAATAAAGCTATGCTCTAAACATCAGAACAGTTTATACTACCTGGCATTTCAATTGATTAGAGTGAATTTGCTTAAGGTGCCCCCTCCTTTCTTGATCAATGACTGTATAACATCATGGTATATTATGTGTAAAACTCATTTTCATGAAACTTAGGTAGATTATGCATTCAAGGCAGGTTTGTCAATTTGTTGTTCCTTCTAAATTACCATTAACTGGCTACTTAATTATACTCAGTTTGTATTTTCTTGAAAGCATTAAAAAAATTCACTTCTAGTCTCATCCAAGCAACCATATGTCCATAGTGTGAGTAAAGCACACCCACAGCTGATGTTTAAGCTAATGAAATGAGAAATGTATTACATATCAGCTTTGAATAGTTCATTTATGCTGTTAGAGTGAAAAAGTAGTAGTTTCCATCTGTACTTCAGAAATTAAACATTTGCTTCTGGAAGATTTTATTCTAATTGGAGCTAATATTAGTTTATTAGCAAAAGGCCTCTAGAGGAGTTAAAATGTAATCCTGTAGCAATAATGAAAAGGCTATGTTTTATTTTCCTTAAAATACTCTAAATCTTTCTCACATTATCTCACATGGCAGTGAAAACTAGACCTTTGCATGATTTTTTGTTTGTCTTTTTTTAGCCAAGATCTACACAGGAAGATGATGGTGGTAGTTGCACTCTTCTAGAGACAGTATACTGTAACAGATTGAAGGCTTTGATAGGGAGAGCTAAAGTATTATTGTGGCACATTTGTTTGGTAGATGAGAAGAACTCTTTTTAGTGAGTGTTTAGATAGGATGAAGTTAAGGTATTATGAAAGATTTAGATAGAGTTTTTAAGAGGCAGTTGGATACAGAGTTCTAGAATTCAGGGAAAAAATCTAGACTAGAGCTGTGCTTTGGGATTCACAGCCATATAAATGGAAGCTGTGGGTTGGGACTTCTTTCCTAGGTGAGGTGGTATGAGTTAGCTCTCTCATTGCCCTTGATATCCCATCCATTGAAAGTGAGACAGTGGTGTCATGGAATCTCACTATAGAATATTATTATCCAAAGAGGTTTCCGTGATAATAGAAATGTTCGGTATCTCCATCTCAAAACGGTAGTCAGCCCAGCCACACGTGTCAACAGCACTTGAAATATGTGATTGAGGGACTGGATTTTAAGTTTTAGTTAATTTTAGTGAATTTAATTTTTAATAGCCACACATGACCAGGTGACACTTTTTATTACACGTAAAGAATGGACAGAAGAAAGGCCAGGGTAGATACTCCTGACAGATGTAGGAGTTAAGAAGTAGGGTATAAATAATACATTTTAGTAGGTAAAAGAAAGGGGGGACTAAATAAAGTTTTAGTGCACAATACCACCAACATTTCCCTATATCAAAAACATAGCAGATAGGATTGTAAGAGATGATATGCAATACATGCAGACAGAGATTTGGATATAGGAAAAATAATATTTATCAATATTTTTGTGTAAGATAAAGTACTTCTTATCTTCTAGGGGTAGAATCATTGCTCTAAAAATTAATCTCTTCTAATTTTGCATCTTCACATAGGGCAGAGTCTTCCTCAATATAATATTGTAGTAAAGAGCATAGAGACTTTGTCAATAGAACATAGTATAGTAGTTAAGAGTGTAGACTGTACATCCTGGCAGTGTGAGTTCATATCTCTGTTCTGCAGAACTACCCTGGGCAAGATTCCTCATTTTTCATTGTCTTTACCATTCAACTAAGTTTTAACCCCAGATTAACAAGGGTATTTTTTTTAGCATTTAAATCACAGCCCACATTTACAAAAGTGCCTTGAATCTAGTGAAGAGTTAATGAATGTTACTATCATTAACCTTTAAAGTAAACTTAAGAGAAATTTTTGAGAGTACTTTTAAATCTTAATTTAAAAAAGGGCAATCTATAGATTGACCATATTAACAGATGCATCCTTAGACTCCTTCAATATTATGTTATTTTGGAAATTTTTGCATATGATTATCTATTTCTTTACATTTTTTATGTTTTTATTTTTTTGGCTTTATAGAGATAATTGACAAATAAAAATTGTATATATTTAAGATGTAAAACATGATATATTAATATATATGTACATTGTGAAAAGATTGTCACAATCAAGATAAATAACATGTTCATCACCTCACATGATTACTTTTTTTTTTGTAGTAGTAAGAACACTTAAGATCTACTGTCAGCAAATTTTAACTACTATAATATAGTAGTATTAACTATAGTTACTATACTGTACCTTGGAACTCCAGAACTCATTTGTCCTGCATAACTGAAACTTTGTACCCTTTGGCTAACATCTCTTCCTTTCCCCTACCTCCTAGCCATTGGCAACCACCATTCCACTCTTTGCTTCTATGACTTCAACTTAAATTCTACATATGACTGTGATCATGCTGTATTTATATCCATAGGGTTTTCCATAGTGGCTCTATCAATTTTCATTTCACCAACAGTGTAAAAGTATTACCTTTTCTCTTCTTCCTCACCAACACTTGTTATCATTTGCCTTTTTGATAATAACCATACTAACAAGTATGAGGTATATGATTTGTATTTTCTTGATATTTAATGATGTTGAGCACCTTTTCATATACCTGTTGGCCATCTGTATGTCTTTCCTAGAAAAATGTTTATTCACTCGTCTCATTTGATTATTAGGTTATTATTATTATTTGTTTTTAAAATATGTCTTGTATAAATTGTTGTATCAATTCTTAATATATTTTGGATATTAACCCTTTACCAGATATGTGTTTTGCAGATATTTTCTCCCATTATATAGGTTCTCTTCACTTTGCCAATTGTTTCCTTTCTATGCATTTTTTTAGTTTAATTCAATCCCACTTGTATATTTTCACTTTTGTTACCTGTTATTTAGTGTAATTTCCAAAAAAAAACCATTGCTAAGACCAATGTCAATTATGTCAAGTAGTAGTTTTCCAGTGTTCTAGTAATTTTATGGTTTCAAGTCGTATGTTTAAGTCTTCATGCTGTGAGATAAGGGTCCAGTTCCATCTTTTTGCATTTGGATATCCAGTTATCCCAGAACCACATACTGAAGAGAGTATCCATGCCTCATTGTGTGCTCTTGGCACCTTTGTCACAGATTAAACTGGAGATGCATGGGCCTATTTTTGGCTTTCTATTCTGTTTCATTGGTCTATGTGTTTGTTTTTATGCTAGCAGCATGCTGTTTTATTTTGATCTAATTATTACCAGGTAAAATTGGTATATGTTAGTTTCAGGTATACAACATAATAATATTTGTATACACTAAAGAGTCCAGTTACCATTCATCATCATACAATTGGCCTTCACCTTTTTCATACACCCATCATCCCCTTCTCCTCTGATAACCACCAATCTGTTCTCTTTATTAGTTTTGTTTTGCTTTTTTTGTTTATGTGTTTTGTTTTATATAGATTCCACATGTAAGTGAAATCATAAAGTATTTGTCCTTCTCTGACTTATTTCACTTCGCATAATAACCTCCAGGCCCATCTATGTTTTGGGGGAATGACAAGGTTTCATTCTTTTTTTATGTCTGAGTAATATTCAATTGTGTGTGTGTGTGTGCATGTACATGCGTGTGCACGTGCACGCACACACACACACACACACACATTGCCTTTTCTTTATCCGTTATCTATCAGTGGACAATTAGGTTGCTTTCATATTGTGGCTATCGTAAATAATACTGCAATGAACATACATCTTTTTGAATTAGTGTTCTCATTTTCTTTGGGTACATATTCTCTGCCAATTTTTTCATTTGTTAAATTATTTTTATTTTTTTAAAGGCTTATTTATTTTGACAGAAAGAGAGAGAAATCTAGAGTGAGTGGGGGAACAGCAGAGAGAGAGGGAAAGAGAGAATCCCAAGCAGGCTCCATGCTATCAGACATGGGGCTTGATCTCACAAATGGTGAGATCATGACCTAGGCTGAAACCAAGAGTCAGACACTTAACCGGCTGAGCCACCCAGATACCCCTCTGCCCATTTATTAATTACACTGGTTTTTTTTGGTGTTGAGTTGTATGAGTTCTTTTTATCATTTGGATATTAACCCCTAATTAAATACATCATTTGCCAATATTTTCTCTCATTTAGTAGGTTTCTTTTTCATTTTATTGATATCCTTGGCTGGCCAGAAACTTTTTAATTTTATGTAGTCCTACTTATTTACTTTTTCTCTTGTTGGCTTTGCTTTTGAAGTAAGATTCAAAAATTCAACCTGAAGACCACTATCAAAGAGCTTACTGCCTATGTTTTCCTTTTTTGGTAAATATAAAACATTTAAAATATAAATATTAGACAATACACTACTGCAAGCATTAGACCAAGTAAGAAATCAAATAGTAAATCAAAGTGTATCTCAAAACAATAGAAAAAGAAAACACAATATTCTAATATCTATGGGATGTAGCAAAAGCAGATATTAGAGTGAAATTTATGCTATAAATTCTTAAGAAAAAAAGTTGAAATAAATAACTTAACAATATACACAGGAACTACAAAAAGAATAAAGTTAGCTGAAATTTAGTAGAGGAAGGAAATAACAAGGAAAAAAAAAGTTAGAAACAAATAAAATAGAGACCAGAATAAACAGTGAAATAACATTGAGAGCGATGACCATTTGTTGCAAAAAATAAAGAAAATTGGCTATGCTTTTACTGCATTAGCTAAGAAAGAGTGAGAGAGAGAGAGAGAGAGAGAAGACTCAAAAACCAAAATGAGAAATGGAAGAGAAAACAATACAACAGATAACCACAGAAATACATAGTGTGATAACAGATTACTATAAACAATTATTTACTAACAACTTGAGTAATTCAGAAAAAAAAATACATAATTCCTAAAAATGCATAAGTTACCAAGATTGAATCATGAATTCTGAATCCAAGAAACAGGAAATCTTCTTAGACCAATAACAAGAATGAAAATTGAATTAGGAATAAAAAATCTCCCAGCACAGAAAATCCCAAGACCACATGATTTCATTGGTGAATTCTATTAAACATCAAAAAAAAAATGTTAATGACAGTCTTTATCAAAATCTTACAAATAATGGAATCGAGGGAACACATTCAAAATCATTACTACCCTGATACCAAAGCAATACAAAAACAATACAAGAACAAAAAGTCTGGTTTGTCCCAGATAAGTATTGCTACTCTTACTTTCTTTTGACATTCATTTAAATCATAAATGTTTCTCCAACCTCTCACTTTCAATCTGCAAGTGTCTTTAGGTCTAAAATGAGTCTCCTATAGGTAGCGTATAGATGGGTCTTATTTTTTTGTTTGTTTGTTTTTAAGAAGATAGAAGTTTATTGAATAGGAGCTCAGGAGCAGCAGGCAGAATGGCAGAAGAAAGGCTATCTGCTGGGTCTTGTTTTGTTTTGTTTTGTTTTGTTTTTTTAAATCCATTCTGACACCCTTTGTCTTTTAATTGGAGTACTTAGTCCATTTACATACAAAGTAATTTTGATAGATATATATTTATTCCCATTTTATTACGTGTTTTGTTGTTATTTCTGGATATTTTCCCTGATCCTTTCTTGTCTTTGTCACTTTTGGTTTCTCTTTTGCTCTCAGAGTCCCCTTTAATATTTCTTGCAGGGCTTGTTTAGTGGTCACTAACTCCTTTAGTTTTGTTTGGGAAACTCTTTATCTCTCCTTCTGATCTGAGTGATTGCCTTGCTGTACAGAGTATTCTTGACTGCAGATGTTCCCCGTTCAGCACTTTGAATATATCATGCCACTCCCTTCTGGCTTGCCAAGTTTCTGTTGAGAAATCTCTAGCTAGCCTTATACGTCTTCCCTTGTAAGTTAAGGACTTCTTTTGTCTTGCTGATTTTAAGATTTTTTTTCTTTATAACTATATTTTTCAAATTCAATTACAATAAATCTTGATGTTGACCTGCCTTTGTTGATTTCGATGGGAGTTCTCTGTGCCTCTTGGATTTGAGTGTCTGTTTCCTTCCCCAAATTAGGTTTTCAGCTATAATTTCCTCAAATAAACCTGCCCCCTTTACTTTCTCTTCTTTTGGGACTCCTATAATGAGAATGTTATTACTTTTGATTGAGTCACTGATTTCCCTAAGTCTATTCTCGTGTTGTATAATTCTTCTTTCTCTCTTTGGTTCAGCTTCATTATTTCCATTATTTTTCTTGTTTTATTTTGTTTGTTTTTGGTTTTGTTGCTAAGAGAGAGAGTGAGTAGGGTAGGGGCAGAGAGCAAAGAGAAAAGGAGAGAATCTTAAGAAGACTCCATGCAGAATGCAGAGACCTACGTGAGGCCTGTGAGATAATGAACTGAGCTGAAATCAAGAGGCAGATGCTCAACCGACTGAGCTACCCAGGCACCCCATTATTTTGTTTTCTATGTCATTAATTCATTCCTCTGCTTTTTCCAGCCTGCCATTCATTGCATCAAGCCTGTTTCCAATCTTGTTTATTGTATTCTTCTTTGGTTTTTTAAACTTTTTTTTAATTTCTGTTGTAAGGTTCTCACTGATGTAGTCTATTTTCTCAAACCCAGTGAGCATCCTTACGATTGTTGCTTTAAATTCTCCACCAGGCATGTTACTTATGTCTGTTTCATTTAGATCTCTGGCCATGGCCTTACCTTATTCTTTCATTTATGATAAACTCCTCCATCTTGGCATTTTTCAAAGTCTCTGCCTTCTTCTATGTGTTAGAAAATCCAGTTATGTCTCCTGCTCCTGAAAGTATGAAGAAGAGATCATGTAGTGTCCAAGGCCTGGAGCTTCAGGGAGTGTCTCCAGTGTGTGCTGCATGAGCTCAACCATTGTATTTTGGCTGTTTTATCCTTCAGACCAGTCACTGCAGAGGCTCCTTTTGCCTTCTCTGGGCAGTGTTTCATCCCTGGCCTAAATGTGGTGAGTTTTAACTAGGTTTGCTCTAGTCTGCTTATGAAATGAGGCCTGACACCAACTCCAGCAGAACTGAGACCCTGCAGAATTCTCTGGTTGGGAGATATGTTGTGGGTAGGGGCTTGTGCTAGTCTTCTGAGGGGGGGCCCACCACACTGGGACTGAGGCAAGGTGGACTGAGAAGGGCAGTCCTGACAGAGCACAGGAGGGTGGGGCTTCATGTAAGTAAGTTAGGCAACCAGCATTTGGGCTGAAATGCTGTGCTGCCTCCCACAGGTGGCTCTGTGTTTATGCTGAAGGGAGGGAGAGAAATGGCACAGGCCAGCTCCCCTGTTCCCAGCGAGGCATCTCTCTAAATGCTGCCTCTCCAAGACACACTAAGAGTGAATAATCTCCCCATTGTGTGTCCCAGACATTCTTTGGATCACAGTTCCATGCTATCTGCCCCTGGGTTGTTTGCCTGCCTTCTCTCCAGGAGCAAGGCAGCGCCCTCCAGGCTCTATCCCAGCCAAGCTCCCTGACCTTTAAAACTCCAGGCTTTAAGTCCTACTGTTAGCAAGAACTCACAAAATTCAGCCGCTTTCATTTTCTAAGCCAGTAGCTCTGGGAAAATGTTCTCCTTGTGTGTTCCCTGTCTGCTTCTCTCTCTCTCTCTCTCTCTCTCTCTCTCTCTCTCTCTCTCTCTCTCCCTCTCCACCTTCTCTGCACCAGGGCTCCCTCCCTTCCACAGTGCTGTAATCTGTTTCTCGCCATAAACCACATCTCTGTACTTCTTACCTTTTTTGATATGGCCACTTCTCTGTTTAATTGTGGAATTTGTTCTGTCAGTCTTCCAGCCAATTTCTGGGTTATTTAGGATGATTTGTTAGTTATCTAGTGGTGTTCATTGGACAATACAAGCCTAGGGTCTTCCAACTGGGCCTCCATCTTGGGGAATTCTGATGACTTCTTTGGTTCTGCTCATGTTTACTTAGGAGTTTTATGGTTTCAGGTCTTACATTTAAGTCTTTAATGCATTTGGAGTAAACTTTGTGTATGGTGTAAGAGAGTGGTCCAGCTTCATTCTTTTGCATGTAGGTGTCCAGTTTTCCCAGCATATTTTCCCATGTATATTCTTGGCTCCTTTGTTAGAAATTAATTGATCATATATGTATGAGTTTTTCTGGGCTCTCTATTCTATTCCATTGATCTATTGTCTGTTTTTATGCTAATACCATGCTGTTTTGATGATTATAGCTTTGTAGTATAGTTTGAAGTCATGGAATGTGACATCTTCAGATTTGTTCCTTTTTTCTGAAGATTATTTTGGCTATTCAGGGTCTTTTGTGGTTCCATACAAATTTTAGAAATATTTTTTATAGTTCTGTGAAAAATGTCATTGAAATTTTGATTGAATTTGCATTGTATCTATAGATTGTTTTAGATAGTATGGCTATTTTATTTTTTTTTTTTATTTATTTTTTTTTTAGAAATTTTTTTTTTTTAACGTTTTTATTTATTTTTGAGACAGAGAGAGACAGAGCATGAACAGGGGAGGGGCAGAGAGAGAGGGAGACACAGAATCGGAAACAGGCTCCAGGCTCTGAGCTGTCAGCACAGAGCCCGATGCGGGGCTCGAACTCACGGCCCGTGAGATCATGACCTGAGCTGAAGTCGGACGCTCAACCAACCAAGCCACCCAGGCGCCCCTAGTATGGCTATTTTAACAATATTCTTGAAATTCATGAGTTTGGATTATCTTTCCATTTATTTGTGTCATCTTAAATTTCATCAATGTCTTACAGTTGTCAGTGTATAAGCCTTTCACCTCTTTGATTAGATTTATCCCTAGGCATTTTATTATTTTGGGGGCTATTATAAATAGGGTTGTTTTATTAATTTTTTCTTTCTGCTAGTTCATTATTAATGTGGAGAAATGGAACAGTTTTTTGTCTATTGATTTTGTGTCCTATAGCTTTACTAAAATTGATTAGTTTTAACATTTTTGGTGGAGACTTTAGGGTTTCCTACATATGGTATCAAGTCATCTTCAAAGAGTGACAATTTTACTTCTTCCTTATGAATTTGGGAGTCTTTTATTTCTTATTCTTATCTGATTATTTTGGCTAGGATTTTGAATAATATGTTGAGGGAAAGTGGTAAGAGTGGGCATCCATGTCTTATTACTAGTCTTAGAGGAAAAGCTTTCAGCTTTTAATCATTGAGTATGTTTACTGTGGGTTTTTCATATGTGAACTTTATTATGTATTATTATTATGTATAGATGTATGTTTCATCTATACCCATTTTGCGAAGGGTTTTATGATAGGTTTTGAATTTTATCAAATGCTTTTTGTGTATTATTGGAGATGATCTTGATTTTCATTAATGAAATGTGTCCCATAGATATTGAATTTTTAAAAATTTTTTCAATGTTTTTATTTATTTTTGAGACAGAGAGAGACAGAGCATGAGCAGGAGAGAAACAGGGAGACACAGAATCTGAAGCAGGCTCCAGGCTCTGAGCTGTCAGCACAGAGCCTGACACGGGGCTTGAACTCACAGACTGTGAGATCATGACCTGACCTGAAGTTAGTTGCTCAACCAACTGAGCCACCCAGGCACCCTGATATTGAATTTTTATATTTACATTTAATAATATCAATGTATTTTTTAAATTTGTACTTTTCTTTCTTCATTAATTCACTGTTCTTTAGGATGTTGTTTAATATCTACATATTTGTGGTTTTTCCAGTTGTCTTTTTGCAATTGAGGAAATTTGAATTTCATATCATGGCGTCAAAGAGTTTATTGATATGATTTCATTCTTCTTAAACTAATTAAAACTTGTTTTGTGGCCTAACATGTGATCCATCTTGAAGAATGTTCCGTGTGCATGTAAGAAGAATGTATATCTCCTGCTATTGGATAGAATGTTTGTATATATCTGTTAGGTCCATCTGGTCTAATATGCTGTTAGCGCTGTTTTATTGATTGATTGATTGATTGTCTGGATGATTTATCCATCTATGTAAGTAGGGTTATTAAAGTCCCCTACTATTAATGTATGGCTGTCAATGTCTCCCTTGAAGGTTTTTAATATTTGCTTTATATATTTAGGTGTTCCTTATTGGTGCAGAAATATTTACAAATGTTATATCCTCTTGTTGGACTGACTTTATATAACAGCCATTTATTTATCTATGTATTTATTTATTATTTTTTGTCATCTATTACAGTTTTTGTTTGGAAGTCTATTTTGACTGATCTAAGTATAGTTACACCAGCTTTCCTTTTGTTTCCATTTGCATAGAATACCTTTTTCCACCCCTTCATTTTTAGTCTGTTTTTCCTTAGGTCTGTTTTTTAATCTCTTGTGGGTAGCATGCAGTTGTATTGTTTTCTCATCCTTTTAGCACTCTTTGATTGGAGAATTTATTCCATTAACACTTAAAGTAATTAAGTATGTACTTATTGTAATGTGATTAATTGTTTTCTGGGTGTTTTTATAGTTCCTCTTTGTTCCTTTCTTCTCTTGCTCTCTTCCATTGTAGTTTGGTGACTCTCATGTCTTGTTTACATTCCTTACTCTTTGCCTTTAATGTATCTAATATAGGTTTTTGCTTTGTGGTTACCATGAGGTTCACATATAACAAGCTATATATATATAAAAGAACCTATACATATATATGTGTGGGTGTGTATATATATGAATCTTTTTGGGGTTGATAGAAACTTAGAATGCATTTTAATCCTCTGCATTTTTACTCCCCCCCCCCACCAACACATTTTATGCTTTTGATATCACAGTTTACATTTTCAAATTTTGTACCTCCCTTAACTAATTACTATAGTTATAGTTAATTTTATTACTTTTGTCTTTTAACTTTCATACTACCTTTATAAATGGTTAATTCACTACCTTTACTAAATATTCACCTTTATCAGTGATAGTTTTACTTTCATATGTTTTCTTGTTATTCGTTAAGTGACCTTTCTTTTCTGCCTCAAGAAGTCCCTTTAACATTTCTTATAATGCCAGTTTAATGGTAAACTCCTTTAGCTTTTGGCTGTCTGGAAAATTCTTTATCAGTTCTGAATGTAAGCCTTTCTGGGTAGATTATTCTTATTTGAAAGCTTTATCCCTTCAGCACTTTGAATATATCATACTATTTCCTTCTGGCCTGCAATGTTTTTGCTAAAAAATCAGCTGATAGTCACATGGGGATTGCCTTATATGTAACAAGTTGTTTTTCTCTTGCTGCTTTAAGATTCTCTCTTAATCTTTAACTTCTGACATTTTACTTATAATGTGTTTGGTGTTGGTCCCTTTGGATTTATATTCTTTGGAACCCTCTGTGCTTCCAGGGCCTGGATATCTCTTTCCTTTCCCAAGATAGGTAAATTTTCTGACATTATTTCTTCAAATTCAATTTCTGCCTGTTTCTCCCTCTCTTTTCCTTCTGGGCCCCCTGTAATGCAAATATTATTCTGCTTGATGTTGTCCCATAGGTCTCTTAAGCTATGTTTACTTTTTTTTTTTCATTTTGTTGCACTTTTGATGTGAGTTCCACTGCCCCATCTTTCAGATTATTGATCCATTCTTGTCCTTCTTCTAGTCTACTGCTGAATTCCTCTAATATAATCTTTCCGCTCAGTTATTGTATTCTTTTGCTCTGTGACCTCTTTTTGGTACCTACTTATATGTTTTTTGCCTTTGTTGAAGTTTTTATTGTGTTAATTCATTCTTCTTTATCTTTATAAATTTGGTGAGCATCACAATTACTTTGAACTCTTTATCATGGACATTATTTATCTCTGTTTCATTTAGGTCTTTTTTTGAGGTTTCATCCTGTTCTTTTGTTTCAAACATATTCCTCTGTTTCCCCATTTTGTTTCACCCTTTGTGTTTGTTTCTATATATCATGTGAAATAGTGACTTCTCTCAGCACTGAAGCAGTGGCTTTGTGTAGGAGTTCAATTTTGCCCTTGCTTTGGTTGTGTCTTGAACCTTTGTGATTGTCTAAGTAACCTGATTTTGTTGTTGTTTTTAGATTATTTATTCTTGATAGGTTCCAATTTTTGAGGATGTGCCAAGACACATCCTCAGTGTATCAAAAGAGAGTGATCTCAGTCAGCACCTAGTTTCAGCTGATTGGAAGCCAAATCCTTAGGCAGCAGCTTTTAATGTATGTATATACATAATCCTGTGGGACCACAATTGGTACCTAGCTGACTCCTAGCTGACTTCCACGCTAGGAAATCAGGAGGTGTCCCTTGGTTTACAGTTGCAATATTTGGAGTTCAGATGAGTGTATAAGCTCCTTTCTGGAGGCACCTGTAAGCTTGGGTGAGGCTAAAAGATGCAAATCCCAGGGCTTTTAGTGAAGCTATGAAAGAGTGGTTGGGGACAGGGTATATCTGCAGTTTTCACATTGTTGGAGAAGAGTGCTTGGGTGGGCACACCCTTGGCTTTAGTGAGGCTGTGTTTGCCCACACCCCCCTGTGCTAGCAAGCTAGAGAGAGAGAATAAATATGGTATTATCAGCACCTCCATCCCCAGAGAACATACCAACTTGTCCCTGCACCTCTGGCAGATGTCTTAAGATTAGCAAATAAATCTCCTTCACTTATCACCCAGCACCTCTTATCTCTCTAATGTAGATTCTAGGTGTTGAGGTGCCTGATATGGAGCACAAACTCCTTACTCCTTAGGGAGAATCTCTGGATTCAAGAAATTTCCTCCCTATTGTGTGGGTTGGATATTGGGAAGACTGCATCTCTGCCTCTCTTACCTCTCGTGATATGGTCCTTTAATCCATTGTTGTGGAGACAACTGTTTACCTAGTTTTCACTTCTTTTTCAGTGGGAATTATTCCACATATACCTACAGATTTGGTGTCCATGAGAGAAAGTGAATTCAGGGTCTTCCTATACCACCATCTTGGAACCCCCGCCTTTTGACGAATGGGAAAATATCTTAACAAAAGAAAGTTTATTGGTTTTTTTTATTATTTCTATGAGATAGAGTTATTACCTTTAATTACATTTTCCTATATTTAGCAACTCAAGTGATTTCTTTCTTTAAATATCTTCATGTTTATAATTTCAACTGTTAACACACCAATTCTTTTTGGTACTTTCTTGGGGCTTATATTGGATAGGATGAGAAATGATTATATGGTCCCAGGCTGGGTAGAAAAAAAAAAATGACATAAAGGAAAAAGATAATCTTTGAAAATATTTCTATAAAAATGTGGTTTATTGTCTTTGATTCTGTTTACTTTTCAGAGATCCAAAATTATCCTGACAAAATATTTGGTCTCTTTACATTGAAAAATAATTAAAATTCTATTAATCAAATATTTATTTAAAAATATCTCATATTTTTTATGAAACTCCAGAAATCTGAAAATACAAATAGAACAATCTTATCTTTCTTATTAATTTTAACAGCAATTCCTGAGTTTGTAACACAAGTGAATGTTGCCTTGGAAGCCTTAAGTAAAAACTCTTTGGATGTATTTGATGATGATCAATTTGTGGACATCTCAAAGAAGATCTATGATACAATCCACGATATCAGATGTTCAGTCATGATGATTCGGGTAAGTTTGCTTTGCTTCCCATTGAATTATTGTAATGCCCTTCACCATCTGGAATGCTTGGAATGATTGCAAGAAATATTTTATCTCTATTTCATAATGTCAATGCTGAAATCCATTAGAACTTTAGAAATTCATATGTATCCCTGAAGTCAAATCTACTGTCACAAACAACACTTTCACTATGTATTTGGTTATAACTTATGCAAATGAGCACATTTAACTGCTGTGTGTGCAGAAATGATAGGATTCCTTGTGTGCAGAATTCACTGAGGTGTCACATAGCATGATCAGGAGCCAAGGAAAAATACATAAAATAATTTGCTTTCTTTTCTTGAATGGAAAGGAAAGGATCTTTCTCATTACTGTGTTAAAATTGGTAGGAAAATGTGTCTGTTTAAAACAGGTTGTTTCTATGGTCAAACCCTCTCATACTAGATTATAGATTCAGAATATTCTGTAAGAAATCTCACTTGGTAAAAAAAAAAAAAAGAAAAGAAATCTCACTTGGAGTTGCCAGGAACAATAAACACATGAACTGTCCCAATCTAGGAGTTGTCTGTTTGGGGAAATATATGCCATCTTCTTAAGGGCAAAAATGAGTCATTTATTGTGGGCATACTGCATACACAGAGGCCAGGATTATTTATTTGGTTTTACTCAAATATTAATGTGGAGTATTTTTTAAATTTTTATTTAAAAAACAGTGGAGGTTTTCTGGAAAATGCAAATGTAAAGATACGGGGGTATTTTATCTTAGGATGGATTCACATGGAGGCAGACCATGAGGTAAGAATTTGTGTTACTATTAGTCTATTTAGGAGAAAGTAAGACAGAAAAAAATAAGGCAGGGGGGGAAGTAAACCAGCAAGATGTAATTATGCATCACTACTGGCAACTAGGGCTCGATCTTGCTGGGAACTCTGGGTGATAGTATTGAATACACCTCAGAATTATCTTACCCGAGGTGAACGAAACCCAATTTATCTACCTATTCATCCTTGGTTAAAGGCTACCTCTCCTCAGAGGTGTTACTAAAACCTCCAGCATGGGTCAGTCAAGCTCTTGTGCCCCCAAAAAGCAACCCTTAGGCGGTGTGGCAGGTGCTTGCACAAAAAGGAGTCAGTAGGGATGGTGAGTGTAATTTGTTAAGTATTAATATAATTTAATTTGAAAGCCTCTAGATTTAACTGTTATTGAAACTATGAATATAGAATAGAAGTGCTGAAGAGATACGGGCAGAGCACCAACAGTATCTGGCAGGTCTGAATGTCATAGTTAGGTTACACTGAGCAGTCTGTAAAAGTGGAGTTGTTTGGGAATCTTTTAAGGGAAACGGCCAACAGAAGTTGAAGACACTGGCAGGGCAGATGGATGCTTATGAAAGAAATTCTAAGAGAAAAGCAGAGGTGTCAAGATATAGGATCCAGCACGTCAGAGCATGGCAAAACCTGAAAGCAAGCCAATCATACATATAAAAGAGAAAGCCAGGAAGTATTTGTTTATATGTGATCGTGAACCGTGGTATTGTGCCAGTACTATGTCTAAGCTGCAAAGTACCTTTATCAAATATTTTCTTCCAAAAAAGATTTTAAATCTTTCCCATGTAGACTAGTGGGCTGGTGGACTGGTAATAATCCAAAGGGGGGAAGATGGGTAGAACCAGAAAAGAAACGTTGAGTGAAGACACATGAGTTTCAGGCAATGGTCTTTTCCAGAGTGAAACACCTGCATTTTCAGTATCCTTGGGTGGATATGTGAGAAGTTTAAACCAATGAAATAGCATAGGTGAACCAGCGTAGGAAATACATTTTTCCCCTGAAAAAACTATCTACGGATGAAACAAGTCTTGTAATTTCTCCCATTCGTATGTTTTAGTATTTAATAATTTCCTTCTTATCAAAATAGCTTACTTACAGCAAGTCAAAGTATCTTGCTATTATTTCTATATATCCCTCATACGGACCAAGCAGTCCTCTGTTGGGCAAGAGAGCAATTTATTGGAATTATTTAACAGCCTTAGAGGGCTGTAATTTTTCCCTATAGTCATCTCTTTTTCAAGGTACATACTTCAATTTATTTTAATTTTTCCTCACAGGAATAATTCAGTATTTTGTGTTCTTTACTAGTCCTTATTTAACTTTTCAACAAACTTCTCAAATAGACTATCAAAAAGCATACTCTAATTAGGGCCTGTCCAAAATCAAATGAAGTGGAAGACTTGTTTGTATGTTATTGGTAATAATACAGCCAACTGCTGTGAACTTACTTTTCTTCTCTTAAATATCATGATTATTGGATAGACAATAATTTCCTTTTATTTTTATTTTTTACCCTGTTATTGCCTACATATTCCTTCTCTGTTTTGATTTGATATGTTTTCTCAGGTCATAAATCTCATACCAGATTTAAACTTTATTACATTTCTAAATGATTTTTCATATAATTTATCAGTTTGCTTTTAAATTTGGTTGTGACTGTACCTAATTAGCCTCAATTAGAAACATGAGATTGTAATCTAAATTCCTTCATCTAGATTACTAATAAAAATATTGGATTATATTGGACATTCATCTGACTGCAATCTCAGATTGCAGTAGCTAGCTCCAGTTAAGGATCTTAGTGTTAAGAGACCTTAGAATCTGATGTTCCATCCAACTAAGAACATATTGGCAAGTGTGTGGTTTGTAAGGATGTTTTCTGAATTTTGAGGTAGACATATTCTTCCTTCAAACACACATTATGGATGAAAAAAATAAAACAGATAAAAAACAGAGCTGCTGTTCTTGAAACCATGAAGGAGAGTCCAGAGGCTCAGCATCTCTGGGCTTGCGTGTCCAGTTTCTTAGGTAATTTCTAGGGAAACTTCTACAGAACTACAAGGATTCCTTGGAGGATGATCCATAAACCTCTGTACTTAACTGCTAATTGGATTATAGATTGAAAGTAGAAGTCTAACTCAGGTACAATTAATAACATTTATAATATTTTTTTCCTTTGAAGACTATCCCTTTGTCATAGAAGATAATAAAATTGATCTGGTGTAATCTTCTCTTAATAAGGTCAAATTTAATGCTGACCAATATCCTGACCTTAGAACTACAAAGCAATTGATGCTTTCTTCAAAGTAACTAAAGAATGTCAACATTAAGGCAAGTTCAAGGAGGACTAGGCTATGGTCCTGTGAGTGTTACAGACTACTGTCCTATGTCGTAATTTCCAGAGTGCTTTCAGTGCCCTTCAAGCTGCTTATTAATAAAATACTAAAAACAAAACAAAGAAAACAAAAAAACAAAATGCTAAAACATTTCAGTGCTTGAAATTTTATGTGGTTTTATAAAAAATATGATTATATCTGTCTGTAACTTTTTTGGGGGTGAATAAATGTGTTAGCAAGTGTTCAGAATATTTTTAAAAATTCTAAGAGAAAATGCTGTGACATTTAATATTGCTGTCTCCACTGGATTCAGTTTGTGGACAAACAAATGTATGGAATCTCATTCTTAACAAGCTCAGAGAATAGGGAATATTAAATATTTTTTCTTTGAGGTTTAATATCTATGTATAAGTTTTATAGTTATTAAGAGTTCATAGGATAAGATTAAAGCAAGTCACAAATCTCTCTAACCCTCAGTTTTCTTCCTTTGTAAAATAAACTGTATTAAATCTACTTCAAAATATTATTATGCTGACAAAATGAGCTAACAGAAATGAAGTACTCAGTAAACAGTAGTGTCTTATGAAAAAATAGTTCCTATTGCTATTACTATTCACTATTACTATTCACTATTGTGAATAATGCTAGTACTACTGAAGCTACTTATTATTTATTTTATTTTTTTAATTTTTTTTACATTTTATTCATTTTTGAGACAGACAGACAGAGAGAGAGAGAGAGAGCACAAGTGGAGAAGAGGCAGAGAGAGAGAGGGAGACACAGAATCCAAAGCAGGCTCCAGGCTCTGAGCTGTCAGCACAGAGCCTGACGCGGGGCTTGAACTCACAAACTGTGAGATCATGACCCGAGCTGAAGTCAGATGCTTAACTGACTGAGCCTCCCAGGCGCCCCAATTATTTTTTTATATGTTGAAGAATGTTATCTATAGAAGTTATAGAAATGTGCCCATGGGCCAACTTGAAGCCAAAGCCCAAAAGTACCTTAAAAGGTAAAGTTCTAAACAAATAATTATGTTTTTATTCAAGATACTGTTTTACATAAGAGGAGACTTACTGTGTATCTGAATTATAGATTATTTAATGCAAATTGTGCTTTTGAGCCTATATGACTTTAAGCTGGCATTATAATTCTGTATATTGTTTTTATTAACTTCTTGAAATGTGCAAGAAGGACTCTTGATGGTTCATCTTTTAGGGAAATGTGCTTAACCAGAAATAGATAAAAATCTTAGAGGACAAGCTAATTAAATTGTGAGAAACATGGGTGGCTAGTAGTGAAATATCATCAAAAAGAGGAAAAGATTCAGCAAAAATTCAGCCTTTGAACAGGTATGCAGAATGTGGGCTTCACATACTTTGTTTGTGAATTTCGTATGTGACTTATCAAAAGCACGTAGGAAATACAGAGACGCTTTCCAAACCAAATGTGAAGATTTTCAGGACCACCACTAAGTTTAGATTTTCTGCGTTAGTTGTCTAACTTCATATTTCAGAGAATAAGAACAAATTTTGGAGATATCACTTGATTGAAGTTTATTTTTTGAAGAAACAAAGGAAAATAAAGTAAATCAAAAAACCATTTATGTGGCCCAGTTTACATGAACCATTTTTACATGAATAATTTACATGGCTTCTAAAATTAGAACACAGTTCAATATATAACTTCAGTTTATATAGCCAAAAAACCCCCCCTTTTTTTTTCTGATTCTACTGTACCCTCAGGAATGGATAGATGGCTTTCATTGGAATTATATACAATTTTCTTAATTTAATTTACTTGCGCTGTCATGATTTACTTGAATGTCTTCTATTGTTCTGCATAACTTCTTTGCATCTCACCTCAGAAAATTATTTTGCTTTATATGTCTTCTGGACCAAACTGCTGTTTGTTTCTCTGAAGTTTCACATTCAAACTTCGGGAGGAAAAGACTGATGGTGTCAGTTAGTCACTGACTGGTGGACAATGTTATCTGGTCCAACTAAAATTCTGTTGAATTAAGTTCAGAAATGAAGAAATAGTGAAAGGAATATTCTGTAAAATCAAGATGCGTTCAAGTCTCAATTTTATGTGTTATCATTTAGTTTGTTATCTTACATGATATTAGTTTCTTTACTGTAGAGGGAAATGAAAGCATACTCTATAGCTTTTAGCCATCATTGCACTTAAAAATTAAGGGCAAAACATTATTCCTTACAATTGGGAACGAAGTGAGAATGTCCATGCTCCAGTGCAATGAGATGTTGTAGATGTTCTAGCCAGTACAGTAAATCAAGAAACAAAGTAAAAAGTGTACAGATTATAAGAAAAAATAAAACTGCCTGTATTTGCAAATTATATGATCAACCACATTGAAAATCCTAAAAAAAAAATTAAAACAACAAAAAACTTCACTCTGGTAGAACTGGTAAGTGAATTTAGCACAAAGGAAGGGGAGGAGGAAGGGATAAGGGCAAAATTAATTAATTAATAAATATACAGTAGAGAAATGCAATGAAACTCAATATGTATTTCTATTTAATCACAATAATTAGAAAATATATCTTTTAAAAGTACAATCTGGGGCTCCTGGGTGGCTCAGTCGGTTGACCCACCGACTTCAGCTCAGGTCATGATCTCACGGTTTGTGAGTTCGAGCCCCGCGTCAGGCTCTGTGCTAACAGCTCAGAGCCTGGAGCCTGCTTCTGATTCTGTGTCTCCCTCTCTCTCTCTGCCCCTCCCCCAGTCATGCTCTGTCTCTGTCTCAGAAATAAATAAACACTTAAAAAATTAAATAAAGTACAATCTAGCACAGCGTCAAAAATAACAAAATAATTGATAAATTTAACAAACTTATACAAGGTTTACACTCTGAAAATTATGAGACATTATCAATAAAAATTAAGAAAACACATATTAGGAGAAAGTTAATCATATTCCTGGACTGGGAGACTCAATATTATTAAGGTGTACAATTATCTTGAAATTGATTTATAGATATAATGCTGTCCAAAACAAACTCCCAGTAGACTCTTTTATGAAAACTGATAATCCAAGGTGGTTACATGGGTACACTCATTTGTCAAAACTTATAAAACTATACACTTAGAATTACAGGTAAATTACGTGGATAAAGTTGATTTTATTTTATTTTATTTTATTTTTTTCCTTCCAGAATAGTATTTTTATTTTTTTTATTTATTTATTTTTTTCATGAAATTTATTGTCAAATTGGTTTCCATACAACACCCAGTGCTCA
This sequence comes from Neofelis nebulosa, assembly GCF_028018385.1. Lineage (NCBI taxonomy): Eukaryota > Metazoa > Chordata > Mammalia > Carnivora > Felidae > Neofelis > Neofelis nebulosa. Next base: position 32,094,463 of record NC_080794.1, on the reverse strand, counting down.
TCCCAAAAGGTGCCCTCCTCAACACCCATCACCCACCCTCCCCTCCCTCCCACCCCCCATCAACCCTCAGTTTGTTCTCAGTTTTTAACAGTCTCTTATGCTTTGGCTCTCTCCCACTCTAACCTCCTTTTTTTTTTTTCCTTCCCCTCCCCCATGGGTTTCTGTTAAGTTTCTCAGGATCCACATAAGAGTGAAACCATATGGTATCTGTCTTTCTCAGTATGGCTTATTTCACTTAGCATTCACACTCTCCAGTTCCATCCACGTTGCTACAAAAGGCCATATTTCATTCTTTCTCATTGCCACGTAGTATTCCAGTGTGTATATAAACCACAATTTCTTTATCCATTCATCAGTTGATGGACATTTAGGCTGTTTCCATAATTTGGCTATTGTTGAGAGTGCTGCTATAAACATTGGGGTACAAGTGCCCCTATGCATCAGTATTCCTGTATCCCTTGTGTAAATTCCTAGCAGTGCTATTGCTGGGTCATAGGGTAGGTCTATTTTTCATTTTCTGAGGAACCTCCACACTGCTTTCCAGAGCGGCTGCACCAATTTGCATTCCCACCAACAGTGCGAGAGGGTTCCCGTTTCTCCACATCCTCTCCAGCATCTATAGTCTCCTGATTTGTTCATTTTGGCCACTCTGACTGGCGTGAGGCGCTATCTGAGTGTGGTTTTGATTTGTATTTCCCTGATAAGGAGCGACGTTGAACATCTTTTCATGTGCCTGTTGGCCATCCGGATGTCTTCTTTAGAGAAGTGTCTGTTCATGTTTTCTGCCCATTTCTTCACTGGGTTATTTGTTTTTCGGGTGTGGAGTTTGGTGAGCTCTTTATAGATTTTGGATACTAGCCCTTTGTCCGATATGTCATTAGCGAATATCTTTTCCCATTCCGTTGGTTGCCTTTTAGTTTTGTTGGTTGTTTCCTTTGCTGTGAAGAAGCTTTTTATCTTCGTAAGTTCCCAGTAATTCACTTTTGCTTTTAATTCCCTTGCCTTTGGGGATGTGCCGAGTAAGAGATTGCTACGGCTGAGGTCAGAGAGGTCTTTTCCTGCTTTCTCCTCTAAGGTTTTGATGGTTTCCTGTCTCACATTCAGGTCCTTTATCCATGTTGAGTTTATTTTTGTGAATGGTGTGAGAAAGTGGTCTAGTTTCAACCTTCTGCATGTTGCTGTCCAGTTCTCCCAGCACCATTTGTTAAAGACACTGTCTTTTTTCCATTGGATGTTCTTTCCTGCTTTGTCAAAGATGAGTTGGCCATACGTTTGTGGGTCTAGCTCTGGGGTTTCTATTCTATTCCATTGGTCTATGTGTCTGTTTTTGTGCCAATACCATGCTGTCTTGATGATGACAGCTTTGTAGTAGAGGCTAAAGTCTGGGATTGTGATGCCTCCTGCTTTGGTCTTCTTCTTCAAAATTACTTTGGCTATTCGGGGCCTTTTGTGGTTCCATATGAATTTTAGGATTGCTTGTTCCAGTTTCGAGAAGAATGCTGCTGCAATTTTGATTGGGATTGCATTGAATGTGTAGATAGCTTTGGGTAGTATTGACATTTTGACAATATTTATTCTTCCAATCCATGAGCAGGGAATGTCTTTCCATTTCTTTAAATCTTCTTCAATTACCTTCATAAGCTTTCTATAGTTTTCAGCATACAGATCTTTTACTACTTTGGTTAGATTTATTCCTAGGTATTTTATGCTTCTTGGTGCAATTGTGAATGGGATCAGTTTCTCTATTTGTCTTTCTGTTGCTTCATTGTTAGTGTATAAGAATGCAACTGATTTCTGTACATTGATTTTGTATCCTGCAACTTTGCTGAATTCATGTATCCGTTCTAGCAGACTTTTGGTGGAGTCTATCGGATTTTCCATGTATAATATCATGTCATCTGCAAAAAGCGAAAGCTTGACTTCATCTTTGCCACTTTGGATGCCTTTGATTTCCTTTTGTTGTCTGATTGCTGATGCTAGAACTTCCAGCACTATATTAAACAACAGCGGTGAGAGTGGGCATCCCTGTCGTGTTCCTGATCTCAGGGAAAAAGCTCTCAGTTTTTCCCCGTTGAGGATGATGTTAGCTGTGGGCTTTTCATAAATGGCTTTTATGATCTTTAAGTATGCTCCTTCTATCCCGACTTTCTCAAGGGTTTTTATTAAGAAAGGGTGCTGGATTTTGTCAAAGGCCTTTTCTGCATCAATTGACAGGATCATATGGTTCTTATCTTTTTTTTTTGTTAATGTGATGTATCACATTGATTGATTTGTGAATGTTGAACCAGCCCTGCATCCCAGGAATGAATCCCACTTGATCATGGTGAATAATTCTTTTTATATGCCGTTGAATTCGATTTGCTAGTATCTTATTGAGAATTTTTGCATCCATATTCATCAGGGATATTGGCCTGTAGTTCTCTTTTTTTACTGGGTCTCTGTCTGGTTTAGGAATCAAAGTAATACTGGCTTCATAGAATGAGTCTGGAAGTTTTCCTTCCCTTTCTATTTCTTGGAATAGCTTGAGAAGGATAGGTATTATCTCTGCTTTAAACGTCTGGTAGAACTCCCCTGGGAAGCCATCTGGTCCTGGACTCTTATTTGTTAGATTTTTGATAACCGATTCAATTTCTTCGCTGGTTATGGGTCTGTTCAAGCTTTCTATTTCCTCCTGATTGAGTTTTGGAAGAGTGTGGGTGTTTAGGAATTTGTCCATTTCTTCCAGGTTGTCCAATTTGTTGGCATATAATTTTTCATAGTATTCCCTGATAATTGTTTGTATCTCTGAGGGATTGGTTGTAATCATTCCATTTTCATTCATGTTTTTATCTATTTGGGTCATCTCCCTTTTCTTTTTGAGCAGCCTGGCTAGAGGTTTGTCAATTTTGTTTATTTTTTCAAAAAAACAACTCTTGGTTTCGTTGATCTGCTCTACCGTTTTTTTTAGATTCTATATAGTTTATTTCTGCTCTGATCTTTATTATTTCTCTTCTTCTGCTGGGTTTAGGCTGCCTTTGCTGTTCTGCTTCTATTTCCTTTAGGTGTGCTGTTAGATTTTGTATTTGGGATTTTTCTTGTTTCTTGAGATAGGCCTGGATTGCAATGTATTTTCCTCTCAGGACTGCCTTTGCTGCGTCCCAAAGCGTTTGTATTGTTGTATTTTCAATTTCGTTTGTTTCCATATATTTTTAAATTTCTTCTCTAATTGCCTGGTTGAGCCACTCATTCTTTAGTAAGGTGTTCTTTAACCTCCATGCTTTTGGAGGTTTTCCAGACTTTTTCCTGTGGTTGATTTCAAGCTTCATAACATTGTGGTCTGAAAGTATGCATGGTATAATTTCAATTCTTGTGAACTTATGAAGGGCTGTTTTGTGACCCAGTATATGATCTATCTTGGAGAATGTTCCATGTGCACTCGACAAGAAAGTATATTCTGTTGCTTTGGGATGCAGAGTTCTAAATATATCTGTCAAGTCCATCTGATCCAATGTATCATTCAGGGCCCTTGTTTCTTTATTGACCGTGTGTCTAGATGATCTATCCATTTCTGTAAGTGGAATGTTAAAGTTCCCTGCAATTACCACATTCTTGTCAATAAGGTTGCTTATGTTTATGAGTAATTGTTTTATATATTTGGGGGCTCCCGTATTAGGCGCATAGACATTTATAATCGTTAGCTCTTCCTGATGGATAGACCCTGTAATTATTATATAATGCCCTTCTTCATCTCTTGTTACAGCCTTTAATTTAAAGTCTAGTTTGTCTGATATAAGTATGGCTACTCCAGCTTTCTTTTAGCTTCCAGTAGCATGATAAATAGTTCTCTATCCCCTCACTCTCAATCTAAAGGTGTCCTCAGATCTAAAATGAGTCTCTTGTAGACAGCAAATAGATGGGTCTTGTTTTTTTATCGTTTTTTTTTTTTTATCCATTCTGATAGCCTATGTCTTTTGGTTGGCGCATTTAGTCCATTTACATTCAGTGTTATTATAGAAAGATATGGGTTTAGAGTCATTGTGATGTCTGTATGTTTTATGTTTGTAGCGGTGTCTCTGGTACTTTGTCTCACAGGATCCCCCTTAGGATCTCTTGTAGGGCTGGTTTAGTGGTGACAAATTCCTTCAGTTTTTGTTTGTTTGGGAAGACCTTTATCTCTCCTTCTATTCTAAATGACAGACTTCCTGGATAAAGGATTCTCAGCTGCATATTTTTTCTGTTTAGCACACTGAAGATATCGTGCCAAGCCTTTCTGGCCTGCCAAGTTTCAAAAGAGAGATCAGTCACGAGTCTTATAGGTCTCCCTTTATATGTGAGGGCACGTTTATCCCTTGCTGCTTTCAGAATTTTCTCTTTATCCTTGTATTTTGCCAGTTTCACTATGGTATGTCATGAAGAAGATCGATTCAATTTATGTCTGAAGGGAGTTCTCTGTGCCTCTTGGATTTCAATGCCTTTTTCCTTCCCCAGTTCAGGGAAGTTCTCAGCTATAATTTCTTCAAGTACCCCTTCAGCACCTTTCCCTCTCTCTTCCTCCTCTGGGATACCAATTATGCATATATTATTTCTTTTTAGTGTATCACTTAGTTCTCTAATTTTCCCCTCATACTCCTGGATTTTTTTATCTCTCTTTCTCTCAGCTTCCTCTTTTTCCATAACTTTTCTTCTAGTTCACCTATTCTCTCCTCTGCCTTTTCAATCTGAGCTGTTGTCGTTTCCATTTTGTTTTGCATTTCGTTTAAAGTGCTTTTCAGCTCCTCGTGACTGTTCCTTAGTCCCTTGATCTCTGTGGCAAGAGATTCTCTGCTGTCCTGTATACTGTTTTCAAGCCCAGCGATTAATTTTATGACTATTATTCTAAATTCACTTTCTGTTATATTATTTAAGTGCTTTTTGATCAGTTCATTGGTTGTTGTTATTTCCTGGAGATTCTTCTGAGGGGAATTCTTCCGTTTGGTCATTTTGGATAGTCCCTGGAGTGGTGCGGACCTGCAGGGCACTTCCCCCGTGCTGTGGTGTATAACTGGAGTTGGTGGGTGGAGCCGCAGTCCGACCTGATGTCTGCCCCCAGCCCACCGCTGGGGCCACAGTCAGACTGGTGTGTGCCTTCTCTTCCCCTCTCCTAGGGGCGGGATTCACTGTGGGGTGGCGTGGCCCGTCTGGGCTACTTGCACACTGCCAGGCTTGTGGTGCTGGGGATCTGGCGTATTAGCTGGGGTGGGTAGGCAAGGTGCACGGGGGCGGGAGGGGCAGGCTTAGCTCGCTTCTCCTTAGGTGATCCACTTCAGGAGGGGCCCTGTGGCAGCGGGAGGGAGTCAGATCCGCTGCCGGAGGTTTGGCTCCGCAGAAGCACAGAGTTGGGTGTTTGCGGTGGAGCGAGCAAGTTCCCTGGCAGGAACTGGTTCTCTTTGGGATTTTGGCTGGGGGCTGTGCGGGGGAGATGGCACTGGCGAGCGCCTTTGATCCCCGCCAAACTGAGCTCTGTCGTCTGGGGATTCAGCAGCTCTCCCTCCATTTGTCCTCCAGGCTTCCCGGTTTCTGAGCAGAGCTGTTAACTTATGACCTCCCAGATGCTAAGTCGCGCTTGCTGTCGGAACACAGTCCGTCCGGCCCCTCCGCTTTTGCCCTCCAGACTCACGGGCTCTGCTTGGCCGGCGAGCCGCCCCTCCGCCCCGGCTCCCTCCCGCCAGTCCGTGGAGCGCGCACCGCCTCGCCGCCCTTCCTACCCTCTTCCGTGTGCCTCTCGTCTGCGCTTGGCTCTGGAGACTCCGCTCTCCTAGTCTTCTGGCGGTTTTCTGGGTTAGTTAGGCAGGCGTTGGTGGAATCTAAGTGATCAGCAGGACGCGCGGTGAGCCCAGCATCCTCCTACGCTGCCATCTTCAACTGTAGATTTCTAAAGTTCATTTTAAAAATTAATAATGTTTTACCTAGTAATCGACACGTTAACAATGCGGTAATTTTATTTAGATAAAGTCCTATCGAATGTATTAATTAGTATTAATTAAAAAGCCCGCATGAACTACTGAAAATGCTGATGTTTAGAATATTATAATAAAACAAATACCTTTCTACTTTATAACTGGCTACTTGCCAAATATTTCTTTTTAAAAATATTTTAATATTTACTTATTTTTGAGAGAGAGAGAGACAGAGTGCAAGCGGGGGTGGGGCAGAGAGAGCGGGAGACACAGAATCCGAAGCAGGCTCCAGGCTCCGAGCTGTCAGCACAGACACCAGGCATGAACCCATGAACCGCGTGATCACCACCTGAGCCGAAGTCGGAGGCTCAACCAACTGAGCCAGCCAGACACCCCACCAAATATCTCTAATATATGGTCCTCTTTTGTTGATTTTTATTTCTCATGTGTATAAATTATTATGTATTATCTTAGGTCAAGGATGGCAAGCATAGGGCCACAGAGCTGCATTTGGTTGACCATCTTATTTTGTATGACCTATGGGCTAAAAATGATTTTAGTATTTTTAAACAGTTGAAAAAATTTCAAAGAAGGATAATATATTTTGACTATGAAAGTTATATGAAATTCTAAATTTAGGAATAACACCAGTAGATAGTTCTTTGCCCTAGAATGGCAATTTTAGTAATGGCAACAGTAACCATAGCAGTAACAGCATGACTCACAAAGCCTAAAACTGTTACTGCCTGGCTCATCGCAGAAAAATTTTGCTGACCCTTGTCTTAGTCTGTTTTGGCTCTTTACTAAAATTTTGACTGGGTTTTCCAAGGATCCAATTGCACCTTTATTAATTTTCCTTTGTAAATCTAATCATCCAAAATATTTGAATATTACAATGGTCCTTCCTTCAAGTTCATTGAGTCATGTGACCATCCAGTGCAACTTCTGCTATTCCATCCTATTCCCATCACAGGGTCCCAGGAGCTTTTCTCCCCCCTTTTCCACCCATGTGGTTTCCATTCTCCTAAGTGCTCTAATTTTTTTTTACCCTTTCTTTGGTAGGTCAAACTATCTGCCCTTCCTTCTTTGCACTTCCTTCCTGCTACTTTGCAGAGTGCTTTAGTTACTAGGATTCACTCTTCCCCAAAGGCTATAAAGAGGTTTCACATTCCTCTTGGTATTTTGCATATGTTCAGCAGGTATAATTAAATTTTAAGCTGCCCTTTGATTATCATACATTTTGAAATTCAACTTTTGAGGTTTACAGGATGTTGAAATTCATCAATTTCACTCAACCCCTTTACTTTTTCTTTTCTTTATGTTATAGTAGTAACAATTTGTCTAACGATTATTAGATTACAAATGAGTTTGTAAAAGGTGTGTAAATGAAGTGAGCAACTTGAGGTCACACACCGACAGGGAAAGTAACAGATTGAAATCTTGAGGTCTTAGGGCACCTGGTTCAGAACATTTTCCTTTTTCTCAGGAGCAGGAAATAGTTAAGTGTTTTTATACAACAAGAGTCCTTCTACTTCACTGACTTCCCTTTGTCGATGGGCCAGTTAAAAACACATAAATCCCCCAAATTACTTTTTAGGCAGTTTGTTGAAGAATACCTACCCTATAATGCTCCTCTCTCCTGCTTCAGATTCAGATACATAGCCCTTCTGTCTGTTTCTTGTGTTCACCAGACATGCCCACACTTCTGGCATCTTTCCAATTACTGTCCTGTCTAACCATATGCTTTCTCCGAGAATTTGCACAGCAGACTTGTTCAGGTCTCATTCATCATTACTTTTATATCATCCTGCACAGATCTTATAAGGGTCCATATACAGAGATAGCATCTCCCTCTTCAGCCACTCTGTCTTCTCACTCGAGTTTGGGTTTACGTAGTGTATCATGACAAAGAACATATTATATATTTTTTATTTATCTATTTTCTGTCTCCCCATACAAGAATGTAGAGTTTATGAAAAGAGATATTTTTTAGACATTTAGGATAAAATCAGATGTTAGGCTTTTTACAATTAAATAAAGTGATTGATTTAGTTGTCAAATTTGTCACTTGTTTGAAACGTAGTCACTGAACCTCAAGGAATTAATGGCAAGAAAAAAATTACTTTGTTATATTTTATATTACAGAAAGTGACAGACACTAAGAAGCTACCTTGATAAATACTTTCACAAAGAATTAAAATTCTCTCAATCTTTGGTTTAAGATAGTTTTGAAAGTACCAACGATTTCTAATACATACTGTATTTTGTGGCCACCAATGTGATCACAAATGCATATACATGTCTGTATCAAGTAACAAACTTCTATAAAACTGAATATATAGTTGTTTTAAGAAGCTTTCATTTTACCTTGTGCAGATGACAAGATTCCTCTTTAAAGATGATAACAGTTACAGAATAGCCCTGATGAGACTTCTTGATTGTATGCATTAGTGGTTGGGTTGTGGAAGAAAAATCATTGAGGCTAGAGTTTGTGGAACTTGCTGAAGTGTATTTTATGCACATTCTCCTCCATTATCATACCCTTGGTGTTATAGGTTCTGAAAAGTCACAAAATTATCCACAAATTTAATAATTTAAAATATGTTTTATATTGTCTTATATTGCACTGTTTGGAAAAGAAATCAGAAACTTAATTAAAGTCATAAAATATAGAAAGATTCTATGACAAAAATTATTTCTAACCCTTAAAAATGGTTATAAAATATATTGTAATGAGTTCATAGTGGTCTGTTTATTAAAAAATATATATGAAAATAAAACCAGGAATTTCTGCATATCTTCTATTATCACCAAAATTAGTAGTGGCCTAGAAATAAATCTAGGCTACTTGTTTAACAAATTTTTTATCAACATTTATACAAACTAATCTCTTCCAGTGGATTTTGCTAACTTAACTCTGGGAAGACACCCCTATTTTAGACTGACTTCACACTTCTCCATCTCAAAGACATTCCCCTTCTTTGGAATATCTTTGTGACCCTGAGTAAGTCAGATAATTTCTCAACTTTTGATTTGCATTTGTAAAATAAGGAAAACAAACATACTGGCCTAGTTATATGGTTGATCTGAGTTTAAACGGGAAAATACACGCACAACATTAAGTAAAGTTTTCCAGCACACTATAAGTGCTCAATGAATTTGTCTTAGTATTACAGTGTAGTAATACAAATACAAAGAATTTGTTATGTGTATTAGTCAAAATAACGCATTCTAGCTGCTCTAACACAACCCCACAAATCCCGATAGCTTATTTCAGTGATAGTTTATTTATCATTTATACATTGCTCTGTTGTTAGCCAGCTTTCCTGGATAAGTTTCTACCAAGTAATGACTTGGTGATTCAGGATCCTCCAATCTTTTGATACTGCTGTCTTTATAATGTGGCCTCCACTGTCATTGGAGAAAGGGAAGAAACAGTGGATGATTGATTCCGAACACCTAACCTTCCTTGGCACACACTTTGTTCCAGTTATTACTGCTATGCAACAGATGATCCAAAAGTTAGTCACTTAAAACAACAACCAATATATTATGTTCACAGATTCTATGCATCAAGAATTCAGAAAGGGCATAGACTTGTTTACTCACATATCTGATGTCTGATTTCAGTACTGGAAAACTAAGGAAAATTACATTAACTTTCATGTGGCTTGGCTTTCTCATAGCATGACAACCTCCAGATAATTGGTTATTTTTGTATGGCATTTTAGGAATCAAGAATAAGTGTTGCAGCTAACAAAGCACAGACAATACTTTCTTTCCTAACCTACTCTCTGAAATTATACAGTGTTATTTCTGTCATAATTTATTACTTACAAACAAGTCAAAGACCTCCCTGATTCAAGAGGAGGAGAATGAACTTTACCTTTCTGTGTAAGAAGTATAAAGGTCAAAAGGAACAAATGGGATGGGATACAATATAAAGCCTATATTTGGAAAATGTAATGTGCTTTACTTATTATAATACTCTCATCATCATTACTACTAATAATTTTTTTACTGATTAACTTTGTTACCATAAGTTACCTTGAAAAGCTTACTGCTTTTAAAGTGTAAAATAAACCAGTGGAAATATTCTTAAAACATTGCAGGTAATCATTTGCTTATAACAAGTTTTTGGGAGTTCTGATTAGTAAAATATTCTAGTTAAAAATTTTATTACATTTTAATTTCTTCGGTAACTGTATGCATTGCCTATTTAAGATGTTAAGCTATATACAATCTTTCTGATACATACTTTCTGGTACACTCTAAAAATTTCCTTTGAGGGGCGCCTGGGTGGCTCAGTCAGTTAGGCATCGGACTTCGCCTCAGGTCACGTTCTCACGGTTGGTGGTTAGAGCCCCGCGTCAGGCTCTGTGCTGACAGCTCAGAGCCTGGAGCCTGCTTCCGATTCTGTGTCCCCCTCCCTGGCTCACACTCTGTCTCACTCTCTCTCTCAAAAATAAATAAACATTAAAAAAATTAGAGATTTCCTTTGAAACAGTAATATCTAGGAAGTACAAAATAGAATAAAACTTTTGAAAAGTGTATGTAGAATACAGAAGTGTCATGAACCCGGATGGCAAAGAATGAAGAAGGCATCATGTTAACAACTAATTTTCTATTTGTTGTACAGTCTCCTCAGTCAACCTCTTGAAAAAATATTTGAGTACTTTCTATCTTTCAAGAACTGGGTTTAAGAATACAAACATGAGTGAGATAGGATCCTTGTTCTTAATTAACTAGCTTTGTCATGGAATAAAGAAATATGTGAGCCAATGATGAGAATTTATAGTGGTAAGTGCTACAATGAAAACATAGAATCATCATTGCTAATTAAGAGATTTTAATTATGTCATGGAGAAAATTATGCACAGATGTACTCATTTGGTGACTAGAGTTGGGTGATTAGAGTTGGGCTTTGTTGAATGGATAGGGGTTGTATAGTTGGAATTGTGGTTTAGGACATTTGCAAGGGAAAAGATGTAAAGACATGTTTAGAGAACTGTAATTAGGCCAGAGTCCTGGCCTCCAGTGTATAGGTGGAAAAATAACTGGGCAAATAAAAAGAATCCAGATTTATAATATTTTTTATGCCATGTCAAAGATAAATAACCTTGACCAATGTCAAGAGGAGCACAATTACTAGGCTTGGCACAGACTATTCAAGATTCATTCCATAGGGTTTGGGTGGGGGAGTATCTTCCTCCTCATGTGCCACAAACACCTCAACATTCCTAATATTCGAAAATTGAAGTGCTTTTAGCAAGAAAGAAAGTAGAAATTAGTGATAGGGTAGACAACAAACAATCTCTTACAATGTATTTATTATTAAAAGAAGGTAGGAATTTTAATCAAATGCTAATTTACTATTTATGCCTCACTAAATAAATTGATCAAGTGTAATTTTCAGGAATTGCTCTTCCTTAGGATATGAAACCTCTCCAAAAGGGACTTTGGAAGAGTGATAAAGATAATAACAATAATGATGATGGTGATGATGATAATAATAATAATAATAATTATTATTATATTATTATTATTATTACTGTAGAAAATAAGTGAGGCTTGTGTCTGGAACCAGCCAGCATTTTTGTATTTGAAATGAGCTAAAGCCAAGCATATGCCAACAGTATTTCTTACTGCCTACTCTCTTTTAGGAGATTTAGGAAATCAGACTGACAGTCAGGGATGCTCACCACTAGAGCAGCCAAGGTGAAGGGATTGAAGTGCTGTCTTGCCAGCTTCAGGGACTCGTTGAGTCTGTTCCAGAATATAACATGCTACTGATTACAGAGGATTTTGGTGTTAAATTGACAGAAGAAATTGCTAATCAAAATGCAAGTGGGAGATGTAAATGCAAAAAGATATGAACTCACCAATTAATGCACAGAGAATCATTTTCTCCTTTAGATGCCTTGTTTTGTTATTAAATCTGAAGCTTTACACATTAGCTTCAAAAGAACTACATCAATCAGAGAAGGTTGAAAGACAGTGTGTTATGCTGTGATGAGCACTAGATTAGAAATCGAAAGACCTTGATCTTGGTCTCTGCTACATTATATAGTAAGTAGCTCTGGAGTCCTGATTTCCTACCTTGAGCACACTTACACAGTGTCCTAATGCATAATGGGGATAATCACATTTTTCTTGCTTATAATTGCATATTTTAGGGGGTTCTTCCTTCCTTCTTTCCTTCTCTATCTCTCTATCTCTGTCTTTTCTCTCATTCTTTAAGCTATTCATTGAATTATTTTGATTCATTTATTTTGATAACTTTTTATTGAATACCTACTATGTACCATAAATTTGTCAGACATTTAGGCATATAGAGCTAGATAAGATAGGCAAAATCTCTATTCTCTTGGAGTTTATATTCTAGTGGAGAGAGACAGAAAGTAAACAATTATAGAAAATATAAACAGGGCAGTAATGATGAATTATATGATGGAATTAAGCAGTATGAAGTGATAAAGAGAATATTGGCATAAGAGAAAACAACATGTTAAATACAGTAGTCAGGGAAAACCTCTCTGAGGACATCAAATTTGACTTAGGTAATAAGAATCAAGATGAGTCAGCAATTTTAAGATGGAAGAATGTTGCAGGGTAGTGTAAATGCAAAGAAGACAAGATTGGCAAAACGCTGGTTGTACCTGAAGACCTGGAATGAGGCACTGTGTTTAAAGCTTAGTAAAGGGAGGAAGGATAGCAATATAATATGATTTTAGACAGCTAGACAGAGTATAGATTATTTTGGCCTCTTCAGATACATTAAATAATTTGGATTTTATTCCAAAGCGTTGGGAACTATTAAATCTAACACATGAATGGCATGATCCCATTTGTATATTAAGAAGTTCTCTCTTGCTTTTGTTGACGATTTGCTTTCCAAAAGACCGCTAAAAAATATGTTTATCAAGCAAACTAAGTTTATTAGACTTAGTGCAGTAAAAGAGAAACCACCTTGACAGGGTCTTATAAGCATCTCAAATGGGGAGATTGAGTAGGTCTCTTTATATCATTTTAAGGCCTGTGCTGAATATTGTGAGTTTTTGTTTGTTTGTTTGTTTGGTAGAGACAGTGCAAGTGCGGTAGGGGCAGAGAGAGAGGGAGTGAGAGAGAATCACAAGCAGACTCCATGCTGTCAGTGCAGAACCCAGGGCAGGGTTCAAACTCACGGTACTGTGAGATTATGACCTGAGCCAAAATCAAGAGTTGGATGCTCAACCAACTGAACCACCCAGGTGTCCTGCTGAATGATTTTAAAGTGCATCTTCAGGAGGGAAAACTGGTTCGGATTTGGTGACATAGATTTGGATGAGAGAACACAGTGAATTGAAGATCTTGAAATGAATCTAGATGAACTTTTTAGTCTTGATAATTTATCGGTTTAGCTGCATCAGTTTTCTCTTCCAGGAGCAGGTATTTCCTAGAGAAAGCAGGTAAGATATTTTTGCTTGATCTTAGTATTATGAACACAAGAATAGGAAAGTCTCTCCAGTCCCATTAGTATTTAATAAAAGAGCTGGAAATTTTGTTGTTTTCAGTTCTCACTAGTCCATGGGAAATATGTTGTTGGGGGTGGGTTGGCAAGAGTTGAAGTGAGAAAATCAGATAAGAGACGTGGTCGTTTTCTAAGGTAATAGATGATGTCGATGTAGATTAGGTCTACACTGTTCATTGCAATAGTTACATGTGGATATTTGAGCACTTGAAATTAGGCTAGTATGAACTGAGATGTGCTATGTAAGTGTAAAAACCATAGCAGATGTTGAAAACTCCACACACAAAAAAAGGATATAGAATATCTCATCTATTTTTAATATTTATAATATTTAATATTTAAATATTTAATATTTAATGGAGAATTTATGTTAATAATATAATTTAACCAAATATATTCAAAATATTATTCGCTTAACATGTGTTAAGTATTATTGATTTTATTAACGTGACTGCTAGCAAACTTAAAATTACATATGATGCTTGCATTACATTTGTATTGAACAGTGCTGGACTAGAGAGTTGGTAGAAAAGGTGATCACATTTGAAATTTATTTGAGAGATAAAATGTGCGGACTTTCCTGGGAATAAACGTGAAATTGAAGAAAACCGGGGAAACAAATTTGCCTCTTAGGTGTCTTGCTTTGGGCCATTGTATGGATGTAAGTGTGGCTTTTTTAAATTATTTATTTATCTAATTATTTTTGAGAGAGAGAGAGAGAGAGAGAGAGAATGAATGGGGTAGGGGTAGAGAGAGAGGGAGACAGAGAATCCCAAGCAGGCTATGTTCTATCAGTGCAGAGCCCAGTGTGGGGCTTGAACTCATAAACTGTGAAATAATGACCTGAGCCAAAACAAAGAGTTGGGGCTCAGCCAACTGCCACCCAGGAGCCCCTGATTGTAAGTGTGATTTAATGAGCTAGTGGAGACTTGGAGAAACCAGTTTGGGGTAGGAGTTTAATTCCATTTTAGTGGGCATATTAGATACGGAAATTGCTTATTTTATAGATACATGGGCCATTGGATATATGATTTTGGAACTTAGAACATAAATTTGGCCTATTATGGAAATTTGATTTCCCTTAACATAGAATGTACTCACCTTTTCAGAGGGTATATTAGAGAAGAAAAAAAAATGATATAGGAGCAAACATTTAAAATTCATGCTGAGGAGGAGCCGATAGCAAAGGAGACTGACAAACAGTAACAGGAACGATGAGAAGAATCAAGACAGTGTTGAGTCAGAAGCCAAGGCAAGAGTTTTCAACTGTGTAGACTGTTACATAGAGAGCTGATAAGGTAAGAAGATATGTTCATTGTATTTGGGGACATAGATGATGAAATAGATAATGTAGGGTTGAAAATAAAGTACATGGTGTCAGGCATTACTGAAACTGATGACCAAGGCTGCAGCAGGCAAAGAAGCTAAATACTGCAATTATAGGTTGAGAAAATGTCAGCCTATTGGGACCAGTGCACTTCCATGGAGCTTAGATATAAGTAGAAAATTTGGGACAGGAAAAGAGAAATTAGAATTCTTGAAAAGTGTAGTGCTCTGAAAAAGAGTTTAAACAGTTCTCTCATTTCCCTTTGGAATCCTCAGAACATCTATAACGTCATCACCCCATCATAGGGGAAGAACAACAAAATAAATCTGACATTGTGACAATGACTGAACCAACACTCTGAAAGTGAACTCTTTATACTTTATGCTTACACAAATGCTTACAATTGTAAATATTGTATTATATCTAGGCTTTTGATAACAACTTGAGTTGATGACTCCATGTGTCTTGTGTGTCTTGATCCCAGCCCAGTTTTTTTTTGTTTGTTTGTTTTTGTATTTTTGGTTTTTTGTTATTCTTCCAGTGTTTGCTATTGAATCATACTATCTTCGATTGGAAAGTTTGTTCCATCCTGTGTCCTTATGAATATCTGCAGTCATTAGTCTTTGTGTACTTCTGAAATATTTGTCTTTAAATGCAATCTTTACCTATCAACTTCTTTGGAAAAATTTGCTTTGCTCCAATATGTTCTGCAAAATCCTGCCACCATATTCCATTCTGTTAACTGCAATGTTGGCTTTTGCCTACCTCTCAGTACTTTCTGCAATGTAAAGATTTAGCCGTACCTGTGTTTCCTGTTACAATTATATTTTAATTACCCTATTTAGTTTTCTTGCCACAGATGCAATGAGAAGAACAGTATCAAATCACTTTCAGAAGAAATCATCACTTTCTGCTTGGGTCAGAGCTCAAACAGATCCCCTCACTGGCTATGTTTTTACTGTGGAATACTAATGAACGTTTCTCCACCTCAAATCACTATCTTGTTACTAACTTAAACCCAATTTATAGTAAACTACAAAGCTACCTTATTAAAAAATATGAGTAAAAATAGATATTAGTCAATGATAATATTTTTGTTATAAAATTAACACATGCTTGTGATAACATGCATGTAACAATATAGAAGAGTTTATGGTCAACATTTAAACCTTGACTGCTCCTACTGCTGGATCTCTGGATCTCACTTCTTCCAGTACTGATTGCTTTTAGTGATTTTGTTTGTATCCTTTCAGATAATTTTCTACATAAATTCTAACACATATACTTGATCATCTATGTATATCTTTTGTTCATTTGTTTGTTTTGGCAAAAATAAGACCATTCTATACCTACTGTTGTGAAGCTTGATTTAATTTTTGTAATTCTGCAGTGTCATGCATTAGGTTCTCTTAGTTTCAGCCCAAAATAAAAGTTAGCATGATCCCATAAAACTGTTGGTAATACATCTCTTTTATTATAAGCCTTTCCAGTAGGTGGGAAAAGTATAAGTATAATACATCCCTTTCTTTATAAGCCTTTCCGGTAGGTGGGAACGAGAAGAAAGGGGGACAAGTCACCCAGAGACAGAACACATGGAAGCATGGAAGCAAATAATCATTTGAGGTCATAGATTAAAAAAATATGGAAAGCTAACATATTGTCATTAGTGGAGCATTGCATTGTTACTGAAATGATAGAGCTGATTGAATAAAAATTCATGTAGCTCAAAATCTTTAGAAGGTGTTGGGGACTACAGAGGTGAAGTGATAGAGTGCCCAAGTGCATACAGCTAGTTAGTGTCAAAGTCACTGGTGTCCTGAATCCAAAATCAGTGTGCTTTTGCTATTACCACAACCATAGATACAAACAAAAAGACAGACAAACACATGGTATTAATCAAATGCAATTGCAATATAATGTGTTTAGTATGACATATTGTATTAATTAAGCATATATATTTTAAAAATTACCTAAAAAACTGTATTTGAAATCATTGGCTAACAACAGGAATACATTAATGTAAGGACTGAAGAAAAGAACAAGTGATGAGAAGCTTGGGGGGAAGGTCAAATTAGCTTCTCTAGAAGAGAAGATGAGGTAGGAAGATCAAGGGAAATAATTTAAATGTACCGAATTTGCTTAAGAAGTGAAGTAAAGAGAAAATGCCCTTCAGTTTAAAGTAAAATTCCCAACAGAAACTGAGAAGATCAAGTAGAGGTAAAAGCTATATCCTTGAGCTGCTGATAAAGAAATCTAGCCTGAGGGGAGAAAGTTTTGTTGAGAGATTGTTACCTGGCAGGAACTTTACACACATTCTCTCATTTCACCCTTAAAGAAACCCTTGAGGAAGGGATTTAAATAACCATTTTATTGGCAGGAAAGGAAACACATCATTTAAAATTACTCTCCCAAAGTCACTCTGATAGACTGTGTCCAACAGGGTTCAGAATCAAGCATTTCTATCTGACTCCAAAGCCTAAGTTTATTGTGCTACCCATACAGCCTTTTTCACTCACTAAGGTAAGAATGATTTTCATGTGGTATCCAGAGTTTCTGGATATAGAGATGTGGGAGATTAATCTTAGTATTTCTGTACTATCCTTAAGAATTTAGAAAGCATAATTAAATTCAGTTATAAAGAAGTAAGATTAAGGGGGGGATGAATAGTTTGCTGGGCATCGCACATTGTTTTACAAAGGTTTTCTAAGTATAAGCTTCCTGTCACTTACCTATTTATTCTGCTGTTTCCTGATTATAACTCTGTTTGTTTGGAGCTTGAAGAAATTTGAGTGGATTAAGACAGAAATTAATAGCCAAATAAACAAGTCAAGGCTGATAGGCTGCTCCTCTCACTAAAATTTCTACCTGTAGGTCAATTTTTTCATCTGTACTCATTTTGCAAGTTGGCCCTGATACAGAGACTTGGAGTCAAAAATGGAACAAGACTAGACTCTAACATAGAACTTTTCTATTTTCTCAAAATCCTGTTAATATTTTATGCAGATATGGGCTTTCTTTGCAATCCAGCCTCATCTGGCTCTCCCATTTGCAAATTTGAATTCATATCCCTCTTTAAGAAACAATTGTTCTGACATTAAAGCTATTCATTTGCAAGAACAAGGCTTTTTGAGAAGAAGAAAAGATTTTGAAAAGCAAAAGTCCAATTTTAAAGAAGAGATATAAGGTTTATCCATAACACTAGATTTAAAGAGTCTAGAGGAAAAGCTGGATCCCTCTACCTGTCATGTTTAGCAGTTTTGTCTATCTTGGGAAATCAGGTAACAAAGGAAGTCTGAGAGACCAGGCTTGCCTAGATCATTGGGGAAAAATGAGTAGGCATGTGAGGTTCCTCTGCCTCTTCCCGGATGAGTACTTTAGTGGTCAATGCCAAGAAGCCAGTATCTGCAGAGTGTCAATCACCATGGAGTAATAATTTGTCACCTATACTGAAAACATTCTGTCTTCCTGCTGCGGTTCAGGGATAGCCACAGACATATCACCTGGATTATACAAAAGTGACTTCTGGTGTCTCTAGGCTTTGCTTCTCCCTTTTGGAACTACTATAAAGCCACCTCCCATTTTAGCCACTCAGAAGGACACTTAACAACCATCCCTCATTAAAACAAAAACAAAAACAAAACAGAAAACAAAACAAACAAAGAAACAAAGAAAATAACAGGAGCCCCTAGGTGGCTCAGTCAGTTAAGTGTTCGACTTTAGCTCAGGTCATGATCTCATGGTTCATGGGTTCATGCCCCAGGTCAGGCTCTGTGGTGACGGCTCAGAGCCTGGACCCTGCTGCATATTCTGTGTCTCTCTTTCTCTCTGCCCCTTCACTGCTCATGCTCTCTCTCTGTGTGTCTTTTGCTCTCAAAAATAAATAAACATTAAAAAAAAACAAAAAACAAAAGAGCGGATGGGTGGGGAGACGAGAGAGAGAGAGAGAGAGAGAGAGAGAGAGAGAGAGAGAGAGAGGAATAGAGACAGGGAGACTTCGGATGCAAAACTACTGTGAAAGAAAAGCTTCAGTGTGCCATGCTGTGGTTAATACAGTTTAACCAGTTTGAAGTGCCTGCCCCATGCTGAGCTAGGGCACTGGTGAAGTCTGCCACCATTTCAATAAGATATCCCCCAAGAGGATGCTTTATGGCTTCTGAGTCCTCATTGGCTATTTCACTTCTAAGTTCATAATTGAGCAGTGTAAGTACATGGAGCTAGAAAGTCAGAAAAGGCTTCTTGTGACCATGTGCAACCTTGTAGTGTGGTCCAACGAAACTTTATATCTCATTTAGAGCATATGAGAAAAACCTGCTAAATATTAATATGGATTAGAAAATAAGAGGGAGAGTAACAGAATAAGAAAGAGACCTATGGACGCCTTGTGTGGAGATGCATTGTCCTTCTCCATGTGTTTGGCCATTATACAAAATATTAATGTGTACTTGTACTTGATGGTAATAAGGGTGTTCTCATGGTTGATCAAAATTGTTTGGCTAGCCATGATGCAATGATGGTGGATTACTCCTTTCAGGATAGTCAGTGAGGGATTTCCACATTAGGTAGCAAGGGGATACTATGACACAGGACTGAATCCGGACAGCAATCTAGATTGAAAGAAGACCTATTATACTTTAGACAGTAGAATTAGACATGTGTTCTAAGATCGAGTAGGAATAATGGTAGGAAGAACTTAATTCTATGTAATCCTTTTATACTTTAAGCTAGAAAATACCTTTATACCCCCCAAAAGGTTGTTCTCAGATTAAGTGGAGATCATGGGTATGAAAACAGTTTAAAAATGAAAATTGAAGGAGATATTAATATTTACCTGATTTCTGGAGCCAGAAACTTGGCCATCATCTGACAGTCCTTTTTCAGATTATTCACCAAGTCCTACTACCTCTGGATATTCAGTCATTTTGACATTCTGTCTGGCCCCTCTACCTTTTCTCTGCAATAATTTTTACTTATGCTTGAGTATCTGTTTGGATGTCATTTCCTTCTGGAAGGATTTTCTCAACCCTGCTTATGAATTAGGTATTTCAAAATATTCACATGGCACCACACACCTGCAAATAATGTCAATGGTTACAACTATTTATCATGTTTTCTGTCAGAATCTAAGATCTAGAGAAAGCCAAGACTATAGCTCCAAGTCTTGCTCCTTCACTATGGCATCATGATGCTTGACACATAAGTAGATCATCAGTAACTTGTTTTTGGAGGAATACGTTTATGAATGACTTTTCCTGGAATTAAAAATTACAGAGGAACATGAAACTGAAAATGATAAGAGTAATGATTTTAAATAAGAATTGATAAATTTTTAAAAATATTTTGGTGCCTAACACAAATAAACTTCAAAATACGCTCTAAAATTAATAGGTTGGTTTTGATACTTTATTTGACAATCATCTAAAGATTTGGGAAACATAGATAATGTAGTAATAATATGTGTATTGATTTCTTTTTTTTTTTTTTTTTTTTTACATTTTTAATTTTTTTTTTATTTTGGGACAGAGAGAGACAGAGCATGAACGGGGGAGGGGCAGAGAGAGAGGGAGACACAGAATCGGAAACAGGCTCCAGGCTCCGAGCCATCAGCCCAGAGCCCGACGCGGGGCTCGAACTCACGGACCGTGAGATCGTGACCTGGCTGAAGTCGGACGCTTAACCGACTGCGCCACCCAGGCGCCCCTGTATTGATTTCTATTTTCACAAAAAACTTACATTCTTTTTAGGTTTTTAACATATATAAAAATATTAATATATGTCACAAGTAAATGCTTTTTGCTAGATTAAATTGATGCTTTTTTTAAAGAAGACTTTGCACCCAACTTGGGGCTCAAACTCATGACCCCTGAGATCGAGAGTCACATGTTCTACTGATTGAGCCAGCAAGGCTCCCCAAATTGATGCTTTTCATATTTTACAGAGAGATCTAGCATAATATTTAACAATATAGTTTATAAATCAAACAGATTAAAGCTTATTCTTTCTTCCACTTAATAGCTGTGTTATATAGGGCAAGTTGCTTAATCTCTTATAAATGTTTCCTCATTTGATAAGTGGGAATGGTAAATCCCCCACTGAGAATTAAATGTCCCATGCATGTTAAGTACTTGGAACTCTGGGACATAGTAACTGCTTACTAAATAGTTCTTATTTTATTATTTTTCAAGCAATGTTTATGTTTTCAATTTCTGAACTATCATTTTAGAGTATTTAGTATCATTCTTATATTCTCAAATCATTTCGATATGCTGAAACATCACAAAACATTTCTTATGTAGTTGCTGAGTTATACTGCAATTGGTTTTTCTTGTTTAATTTCATTTTGCCAAGATAGAACTATTGGGATTTCTGGATTATAAGAGTTTGATTCAATGGATTTTAGCCTACTACAGTGACTTGGTAGAAAGATTCAATATTTTAGATGCCAATTTACCCTTGAATAACATATAAAAATGCAGCTCCAACTTCATTTTCAAGTAAGAACTTTTTTGAAATGAACAAAATTATTCTAAAATTTGTTCCTAACAAAACAAATGCACCAAATGGTTAAGAAAATTTAGAAAATAAAGAATATGAAGAGGCATTTCAACTGCTAGATAGTTAAAGAATTTCAAACATATGGTATTAATTATATGGTGCTGTTTCACCAATAGGAAGACAGCTCGGTGGAATAAAAGAGATGCCCCTGAAAGAGACCCTAATAAATGAATATATTGAGGTAGACCACATAAGGTGGCCTCTGGCTACAATCTTCTTTCCCAAGAGTCTCTATATCCCTGGCATGTTCATAGTTCCCTTCTAAGAGATTCTAAATGCATGCATTACTGTGTTTAGTTCTGTATGATTCTGCAAATCTAGCCATGGATTGTTGGAGCAGGGATCACTTCTCACCCAAAGTCAGCCATGTAGAATGACCATTAATATAAGGATACCAGTATGAGAGGTTTATACTATCCAGTACTGATATTCTCTGCCATATGTAGTAATTGGCCAATTCAGTCAGAGCCCCTTTTGTGAGTTATACAAAAATGTCACATAGAAACAGTGCAGAAGCCCGAAGACACAAGGAAGAATGTTAGTAGTGAGGTGACCTCTTAGACAAAACAAAACTCAGAATAAGCAGAAATAAATTTTGAAAGAATGTAGAGTGTATAATGACAAGAGAAGAAGAAACAATAGAAGCATAGACAAAGTGGAGTTGAGTCATTGTAGAATATTGCATTAAGGAGCAATAGACACCTGCTGGTAAAATAATGGTAAAACAGCAAGTTCATTAGAGTTGCTACATTATCTGGATGTGCTGGAAATTTTGTGCTTGCCATTTTCAATCCACTATTATGTCACTATTGTGCCCCTGAGGATATTTTGATTCCAAGATTATGAACTAGTTTTGTTCTAGTGTTCTATACCTCTGCACTAACAAGGGTCTTTACCATGCCATTGGTATGTATGGTGAGAATATGGTGTGTGTAAATTTTCTAGAGTAAACAGAGAAATTTCAAAAATTAACTAGTCATTTTATTTTATTTTCAACTAGTTATTTTAAATGCTATATTCATTCTTTCAGGTAAAAGAGTTCTAGCACTGAACAATCTGCAGAAATGTTAATATTTTTGTATGCTGTGTAAACAGAAAATGATGTAATGTCAATAGCATCAAACTGGATTAGAGAAAACTCATTTCAGTGATCACTTGACTGCTTTTTGAAAATAAACCTAGATAAAAAATCAATAAAAGAAGTTTGAAATTGGTATGGATTTTGACAATAGAGAATCCTGAGGGCAATTTAAAATCTGAGGGTAATTGTTCATTATTTTCTCATGAACAAGCTGAGCAAAAATCCAAAGGAATTAGTTCTAATAAATTTACTTTATGATGAATTTTACATATTATGAGTTATTTATATTTGTGTGTCCCTCTGTCTTCTTTTGCTTAACATAATATTTTTGGTCTCATCCATATTGTTGCTCATATCAAATGGTATACTCCTTTTTATTGATGAATGGTAATCCATTCATTGTATTAATATGCCACAGTTTGTTTATCCAGTGCCCTATTAAAGACATTAAGGTTTTTCTCATTTTATGGGCTATTGTGAATGTGGAAATCATGGACTTTTTTATTGACACTAATTTGTGGAATTTTATTTCTCCTTCACAAATTCCATTCTTAACGGTGCAATTGCAAGGACATTGGGTAATTGCAAGAGCATATGTTTAACTTTTGAAGAAACTCCCAAATTTCTTTTCAAAATATTTATACCACTGTATATTCCCAGAGCAATGTATGAGGGTTCTGATTGCTTTACTTCTTAACATGTGCTATTGCCTGTCCCTTTAATTTT
Organism: Neofelis nebulosa; assembly: GCF_028018385.1. Lineage (NCBI taxonomy): Eukaryota > Metazoa > Chordata > Mammalia > Carnivora > Felidae > Neofelis > Neofelis nebulosa. The sequence goes on along the minus strand of NC_080794.1, from coordinate 32,071,352 downwards.
ATCACTAGTGAATGCAAAATGGTATCTCCTAATGGATTTAATAGAAATTTTCCTAGTGATTAGGAGGATGTTGAGTGTTGAGTACCTTTTTTTTTTTTTTCTTTTTGCTTATTGACTATCTGTGTATCTTCTTTTTCAGGTATCTGTTCATATTCTTTGCCCATATTTCAATTATTTTTTTTTCATATTTTTATTGTTGATTTGTAGGAATTCTTCATACATTCTTGATAGGAGTCTTTTGTTGGATATGTCTATGGTGATTATATTTTTGTCCCCGACCTGTGTCTGTGGCTTGTTTCTCCATTTCTCAATGATGTCTTTTGATAAGCCAAATAAATTAATTTTGTGAAATCAACTTATAAATTTTTTCCTACTAAACATTAACTTTTTTTGCATCATGTACAAATAAAATAAAATAAAATAATTAAAAAATGTCTACTACAAGGTTGTGAAGATATTCTATGTTTTGTTCTAAGAGTTAAATGGACTTGAGTTTTACATTTGAATCTGTTACCTATCTCAATTAGTTTTGACCATTCCCATGTATTTGGAATTTTAAAATGCTGCTTAATTTTTTTTAAACAAATGACTTATGCTCCAGTTAACATTTAAAATAATAATTTAGATTTTTCCCCTTTTCATTTTATTTGTGGCCTCTAATATTTTAATTCTTGATTTTTTAAAAAAAATTTAGCTATATAATTGCTCTTTTTTTTTTTTTTTTTTTTTTTTTTTTTAGATTTTTTGAGTTGTTCTTTACAGGCTATAGTCAGATAATACCTTAGGGCCTTTGATGATTCTCTTAGCTCATGAATTTTAAATTATCTCCTATTAAATTAGCCCAGGGTCTTAATTACATTCTCAAATATAGGGTGTATGACCATTTAAAGGAAGTTTATAAGATTAATTTTCTTTCTTTTATTTGTAAGATTAATCTTCTTTAATTTTCACAATAACTCTAAAATGATTATAAAAGTCATTCTTAATTTTTCCTGATTTTTTTTAACTTTTAGTGTGAGATACTTGCAGAATCACCTGCAGTTGTAAGAAATTATGCAGAAAGATCTCATGTACCCTTCAACTGTAATGACTTGCATAACTGCAGTGCACTGTCACAACCAGGAAATTAAGAGTGAAGCAATCCAATGACCTTATTCAAATTTTACCAGTTTTGCATGCAGTCCTTTGTGTGTGAATGTCCCTTATTTTTTAACCTTTTTAAGAAGACAAAGAAAGTTTAAGGTTTTGTTTTTTGGTTGTGGTTTATCTGGTGCAATATGTGTTTTAAAGAGCTCCTTATTTTTCTTTTTTCATCTCTCCAGTAGTTTTTCATTCTTACGAATAAGGCGATGCATGGATCACTACATGTAAAACATCATTTTTGTCTCTTTGTATTTGAAATCCTTAGATTTCTATTTCCTCAAAATTAGATGTTCTTACCCTGACTGAATTGATCAGTTTCGTTTCTTTTTTTTTTTAATCACTTTAGCAAAGATTATGTAATAGCAAGCTTTGTTCTTTATTAAAAATCATTTTTGAGGTTGTCTAGATAACTTTTTTCCCTGTTGCTTTGTTATGTTTGCCATATTTATCACCATGCATTATATTTATTTGCTCAAAATTCATTTTTGGGTTCCTGATGTCTGTTCTCTTTGTTATCAAAATATTTTCCCTTCATCTTTAGCTTTATGATTTTAACTGACACTTTCAATTATCTCTCTCTTTCAAACTTCCTAATATTTGGCGATGTTAGATTTCTAAATTTCCTTCCCAAACTCTATTTTTAAAACGTTGTTTATATTTTGTTAGGAAATAAGGTTAACAAAGAGCATCTGTTCCTTTAATTTTGTAGTACTACAGTGCAGCTGGTAACCCAGTAGGCTATCTATTTGGTTCTCACAGGGATCTCTAGGTGTTATAAAGAGTATTATTTTTCTTGCCTGGCTGGTATATAGTCAAAAGCCTAAAGATGGAAACACATATGGATGATGCAATGATTAAGGTTAAGATATCTGTGTTTTATAAACAGGAAAGTCAAGTGTGATAATTGCAAATGGGCCACTTACAGAAGTTAATGTTGATATCAGAATCATGATTTGCATTTCCTGATTTTGGTACTTCATTTGAAATGTTAATGATTCATTTCCACAAGCACTGACTTTTATAATCTTGGAATTTCCTAAGAGAACAGAAAAGCAGAAAAGAGAAATTACAACCCAGACTTTCCTACTATGCAGTATTGAATGCAAAAATATGCCAATGTATAAGTTACCATTATAGTAAAAATACAGATACACAGGTCACATATGTCAAAGTAATTAAACAAGGAGGCCGTTAGACCTAGGTGATTCTAATGCCTTGGCAACCAAACTGAAACCTAAGCCAGACTCAATTCCTGGAGATGTCTCAAGGTTAAGAAATCAAAACACAAGAACACCCAATCACAAATAGTCTTTCTCAAATAAGACAGCTGCTTATGCTGTAGCCAGTCAAATCATTTCTATGCTTTGCTTCTATGTCTGCTTTATAAAAGCCTTTCTTTTCTCTTAGTTCTTGTCAGCCGAAGACTCCCAGCCATTTTTATATGGTGGTGCCCAGTTCAAATTGGTGTTTGCTCAAAAATCATAAGCTCTTCAAATTTTATTTATTTCAGTTTCTTTTTTAACACATTATAGTTATAGGTAATGCATTTGTTAAACTTCAGGGATCTATGTTTGTCTCTAAATACGCCTATGCTAAATTGGCCATACTTTATTTTTGTTGTTCCTGATTTATTATTTATAGCCTTTTTTCTTAGAATAGCAGACAAAGGAATTGAAACTGAACACGTTATGCAAAGGTAATATATAGGATTTTGTTTCATAAAAAAACCTGCCCAACTTAACAGTGACACAAATACTTCAATAACATATGCCACATCATGTCTTGTCCCAAACAGTGCATACAGTTGAAGAGAATATGGACAAAAACAGCACACAAACCATATCAGTGCCACTTGACACTCATACAGGAAATACTTAAAATGTCTGATGAGAAGCAAGAATGAAACATGTTCACTTCAAAGGATATTTCAGAGTAAACTGTAGAATGCTACTAGTTATGTGATAATTGCCTCATTTTCTAAATGATGATAAAGTACTGTTGTTGTTGGCGATGGTATCCTTACTGAGAGGTCCTAAATCTATTAGGTTTTATCAACATGATTTTTGAACCAAAAGAGACTATCAAAAAGCGTGGTAGGATTAGGCCTTTTCAAAGTTTATTTATTTATCTTGGGAGAGAGAGGGAGATTGCCCATAAGAGAGAGCAAGGGAGGGGCAGAGAGAGAGGGAGAGAGAATCCCAAGTAGGCTCCATGCTGTCAGCACAGACAGGCAGCTAGATCTCACAAACCTAAGATCAGGACTGGAGCAGAAACCTAGAGTCCTACACTAAAAGGACTGAGCCACCCAGGCACCCCTTGGCCTTTTCAAATGTAAATAGTCAACCTATTGATTTTGATGGAAAAATACCCTACGGTGGGGAGGCAGGGGATGGAGCAGATAGTACCTTAGCCTTTTCATCCCCAGAGTTAGGGGAATGAAAAGTTGAAACAGAATATGACTATACTTTATATTTTAGAATTGAAATGAAATATGACTAAGTGATGAAAATTGCCATCTTTTAAGAATTTCTTATAATTACAGTTATTTCTTTTCCTTTGCTATAGGTTAGCTCTTGGACTCACTTAGATTTTTTTGATAATACTTTCAGAAAATTCTAACTTATCATTGCACTTATTATGTATTATTAGATTTTCTTTGTCGATTCTCCATCATTTCTATTTTATAAAACTATAACATCCTCCTGAATAGGGACCATATTTATCTTACTCACTAATGTAATATTGACATTGACTGAAGTATTTTTCACACTGGAATACTGGATGCTTATTCTATGGTCTCTTAAAATAAACATTTTTTTTAAAAAATATGCAATTAAAATGCATATTTACAACAGGTACATTAGAAAGAATAGAAAAAAAAAAAGAACAAAATCACCAATGAATTTTATCAGATAGAGATAAGTACTATATATTTTTTCAGATATTTTCCTTGTAGATGTGTGCAATCATATGTTTTTAAATTATTTAGTATTCCAGAATAGGATCAGATTATACATATTGTTCTCAAGTCTCTGTGTTTTTTGTTTTTTTGCTCCTATTTAGGCTTTTCCATCCAAAGCCTCATTTATTGCTGCTTTCTTTTTTTTTTTTAAGTTTTTTTTAATCTTTATTTTTGAGAGAGAGAGAGAATGAGACAGAGTGTAAGTGGGGGAGGAACAGAAAGAGGGAGACACAGAATCCAAAGCAGGCTTCAGGCTCCGAGCTGTCGGCAGAGAGCCCGATGTGGGGCTTGAACTCACAAACTGTGAGATCATGACCTGAGCTGAAGTCGGACGCCTAACCAACTGAGCCACCCAGGCACCCCATATTGCTGCTTTCTAAACTAGTCAAATCATGCTATTTTAGCTTTATGTTTCACACATATGAAGGCAATCCTTTGGCTAGTTGTATAGATTAGCTGAACACCTTCATAGACCTCTTTTTGTTGCAAAGACCCTGGAGCTAGAACTTGAATGACAGAAACCATCCCATTAGCATTTTTGTGGCAGTATTCCATCACTGGTGTAAAATATGAAGTCTTGACAATGAGAGAGAAAAAATTAAAAAAAAAAAAAAGAAGAATCTTAGATAGCCCTATCAGGCAACTCTTGGATGACAGTTTTGTAGGTCATTGTTGCAATTGGAATGAATACTCCATATTTATATCATTTTAGTGTCACAAAAATCTATTATTGATTTCAAGAAAATGGTATTTCGAGAAAATTATGAAGCAAACCTTAACTATGAGGCAAATAATGCCTTCAAATTACAAAGAAAGGTATATCTTGTATTCAATAGTTAGTATTCCATCTAGAGAAGATAGACTAAAAAATATGCCAACTATGTCACATAAGTCATTGCTTGATCCTAACAATTGTGTTTTTATTCTTACAAAGTACAACAATTTCCTTTAAAATTCAAGTAACAAGCCACAGAATCTTATATGAAACTTAGGTAGGCACAAACCTTTGCTAGTTCTGTAAATTTCTTTTCTATTGGTAGTAGAGAGAAAGACACCCTGACCCCATACATACATACACTGGTTGAAAACAAAACCTCTTTCCTCTTTTATAATTGTAGAAGTAGATTAAGGTCTTGAGGTTCTTGTCAGCTATATGTAACTATTTTGCATGAAGAAATGAACTTTTACAAAATCAACAGCTGAACAAATTCTACATGAGCACAAGTATGTTAGAAAGGTAAGCGTGGAGGAATACATTTTTGGGTAACTGCTGTGTGTTATTTCTTTGAAATATGAATTAATTGTCATAGAGTGGGTGGGGATTGGGGAACTATTTCAGAAGACAACTAAAAACTATTGCTGATAATTTTACATTTTCATTGAAAGCTATGAATCGTTCTTAGGTTCACAAACTATATGATTTACAAACACTGCCATGTAACATTTTCTCTAAGAATGAAGAAATTATGCACCCTCACTCTACCCAAGAAAATAGGATAAGGATTAAATATTACCAAATATTTAGATAATCACATGGCTGTTGGCAGGATCCAGTTCCTTTCAGGTTGTCAGGCTCTGTTGGACAGAGTCCACCTTTATTTCCTTATGTGTGCTACTTCACAGAGCAGCTCACTACATGGCAAATGCCTCATCAGAATCAAGTAAGTGGGAAGATTAGAGAACACACATGAGGAAAACAAATAACAGTCTTCTATAAACTAGTCTGGGAAGTGACATCTCATGTTGCTATATTCGGTTCACAAGAAGCAGGTCGCTGGATTCAGCCTACACTCAAGGCAAGGAGAACACACGTAGTTGTAAATGCTAGGAATCAGGGATCATTGGAGGCCATTTTAGAAGCTGATCACCACACAAAATAACACGTTGCCCTCATGGTGTTTTTTTTTTTTTACCAGCCTCAAGGATATAGGTCACTATATAGGGCTTTTCCATTTCACTTAGGTCAGTCTCAATCAAACACTGCTAACACAATATTATAAAATCAGATCTTTTACAGCAGACAAGAAACTATAGATTTTATAGGAATGCATAGCAGTAGTGAAATTTCTTTAAAGGTGAATATTCATTAGTCATCCTTCACAAACGTATCTTCAATGTGATGATATTTGGCAGGTGTGTGTGTGTGGGTGTGTGTGTGTGTGTGTGTGTTTGGGTGTGTGTGTTTACATGTGTGTTTGTTTAACTCTGTAGGGGGCACTGGAAAAAGAAATCCCGCTATTTAATAAGAGAAGGTGGATTCTTGTTGAAGAGCCATACTTGATTTATAACAAGTATATATTTTTTTGGGTTATTTGATAAGCATTTTATTGAAGGGCAATATACATACAAATAAATACAAAATCAGATATACAGTTTCATGACTTTTTACAAAGTGAAGACACCATGTAGTCAAGAAATGCAATATTGTCAGTATGTCAGAACATGCCTGTGTTCCCATCCAGTTACTAACTTTCCAGAAAGTAACCATTTTTCTCTACCACTTCTTCATCTGTTCTGGCTGCTAGCACAAAGTACCATAGACTGGGTGGTTTATAAATGACAGAAATTTATTTCTCGCGGTTCTAGTGGCTAGAAATCTGAGATCAGAGTGCCAGCATGGTCGAATTCCGGTGAGAACCCTCTTCTGGGTTGTAGACTGCTGAATTCTCGTTATATCCTCACATGGTGGAGAGCAGAGAGCATCAAGCTCTCTCATGAGTTTAAGAAAGACACTAATCCAGTCATGAAGGTAGCCCTGGTTACCTCATCTAATGCTGATCAGCTCCAAAAGGCCCCACTTCCTATTATCATCACATTGGGGGGGGTGGGTAGGGTTTCAATATATAAAATTTGGAGAGACACAAATATCCCCTTTAACAACCACCATAAATTAGTTTTTCTGTCATTTTTCTAAATATATAAATGGAATCAAGTATGTATATATATTTTAAATGTTTTTATTTATTTTTTGAGAGAGAGTGCAAGCGGGTCTTGAGAGAGAGTGCAAGAGAGAGAGGGGAACAATGGATCCGAAGTGGGCTATGCGCTGATAGGCTGAGAGCAGAGCCTGGTGTGGGGCTCGGACTCACAAACCAGGAGATCTTGACCTGAGTGAAGTCCAATGCGTAACTGACTGAGCCACCCAGGCGCCACTCAAGTATGTACACTTTTACAACAAGGCTATTTTACTCAAAATGGTTTGTGAGATTTGTTTAGCCAGGTTCACTCATTTTCATGCTTTGAAATAGGTGTTCTATTGTAAGCTTTTGGCAATACTATTAGTGCTGCTATGAACATTCTTTGTACATACCTTCATATGTGTGCTAACACCAATGAATACATTTCCAATGGGTTTATACATGTAGGAGTGTCCTGAGCCATTAGGTATGATGGATTCAGTTTTAGAAGACATTGCCATTTTCTAAAGTTCCGTATCAATTTTATATGCACCAGAATTGCACAAGAGTTGCTTTTTAAGTTATTCCACATTTTGGCCAACACTTGATCGTGATTAGTCATTTTCATTTTAGCCATTCTAGTTGATGTTAGAGGTATTACATTTTAATAGGCATTTCCTTGATGGATGTGGATTTTGAGAAGTTTTTCAAAGTTTATTGACCATTTGAATTACCTATTTTGGGAAGTACTTATAAGACTCTTACCTATTTTTTTAAAATGAATAGTCTGATTTTTTTATTGACTTACAAGATTATTATACATTCTAGATGCTTTTCATTGGTCAGATAAATGTATTATTATGGATATCTTCTTTCCCTTCAGTAGCTTGCTTTTCACTTGATGGCTTATTTGAGAGAAATCATTTTTTATTTTAATAAAATCCAATATATGAATTGGACTTTTGCTTTATGGTTAGTGACTTTTGTCTTGTTTAAGAAATAATTGCCAAACATCAAGGTCATGATATTGCATAGAAACTTTATTGTTCTTCCTCTTATATTTAGATGTACAATTTACCTGGAATTGACCTTTGACTATGTTATGATATAAAGGTCAAGACACATTTTTCCCCCATGTGGTTATCATATAGCTCTGTTAACAATTGTTAAATCAACCATCTTTCCCCACTTCAATTCAAGGTCAACTTTGTCATACATCAAGTGACTGTATAAATGTCAATCTGTTTCTGGACCATCTTGAGAACTGACATCTTTATAATACTGAATCTTCTTTTTTTTTTATTTTTGTAATATATGAAATTTATTGTCAAATTGGTTTCCATACAACACCCAGTGCTCATCCCAAAAGGTGCCCTCCTCAATACCCATCACCCACCCTCCCCTCCCTCCCACCCCCCATCAACCCTCAGTTTGTTCTCAGTTTTTAAGTCTCTTATGCTTTGGCTCTCTCCCACTCTAACCTCTTTTTTTTTTTTCCTTCCCCTCCCCCATCGGTATAATACTGAATCTTCTAATGAATAAACATGATACATTGTATTCATTGTCTATTGCTGCATAACATATTATCACAAGTTTAAGGGTTTAAAATGAAACAAATTTGTTATCTTGCTGTTTCCATGGGTTGGTAGTCTGGATGCAAATTAGCCAGACTATTCACAGTCTTACTAGGCTGAAATCAAGGTGTTAGCCAGGACTGATATCTCATCTGAACCTTGGAGAACCTTAGGATTTAACTCTAAAACCAGTGTATGTCTTTTGATCTCCCTGGATCCCTGTCCTCTGTTTAGTTGGCGAAACGGTATTTTCTATTTCTGTGGTAAAAAGAGTTTTTCCTTAGAAGCAGTAGGGTAGTATTAAGATAATTTATTCAGTAGTGCTAATTTGGCCTTTTGAAATCTGGGAGTAAGGAGGAGTTGAGAGAGAATGGGGGCTTTGTCAGATAATTGTGAGACTCTTAACTTTCTCATTGTTGGAATTCTTACAAATAGAGCTAAATCATACACATATTTGTGGATAATTGGATAATAATTGCTAGTTTATTTATTTTAGTTTTGCAGTGAGCTTCTCTAGAAGAAGGGGAGGATAAGATAAAGTATCTTCATCAATTTAAAATACACACCCATTCTAGACATTTCATTTGTTTGCCTTTTACTCTGAAACGAGTGGTCACTAAAACCACTAATTATATTGTATGAATACGCCATGGTATAAAATGATGAAAACCAGCATTAAAATTGGGAGTCAAGAAGCCAAGCTTCTGTTGTGTCAGGTTACATTCTTAAACCTTCATATTCTGTGGGGAAGCCCTCACCCTCTAAAATGTTTCGGAGGGATGACTTCAGCAGAAATGAAGTACTTGATGATCCAGTAAATCTTGTGAGTTTTATCCATTATGAAATTATTCCATATGGAAAGACTTATTGAAAATGAAGTTTGACTCAGAAAATAAAATCACATGTAAGAACTAAATTTATACTGCTTGTAAAAAACTGTTAGGACTATAAATTTCAGTGTATAATTGCTGAATTTAATTGCTACCATAATATGGTTAGCTTATATATTAGGAGAGCAATGCCCTCTCTTCTGGAGTTAGAAATTTTAGGACTTTAATGAAAACATATCAGTTAACTTTAGATAAAGTCCTTTATGGCGTCCTTTTCTTAATTATGTTAAAACATAACCAAGCACATAAGAATTACCGTCAGTGTCAGACTCTCCTCCCTACCCACCTTGTGAGAAGAAAAATTGAAAAAGAAATTCCTAACTTAAAAGCAAATATTTCAGGATAAAATTATTGCAACCCACATTATTATCATGGGAAGGAGAAAAATATTATATGACATTTCCAGGTACCGAGTCTTAAGGAGAAAGTATTTTGTACTAATTAACACTACCTGGAAAAGCATGGACTGTGAATTATGGCAGGCATGAGTTTGAATCTTCACTGGGTAAATCTTTATGGAACTGAACGTTCCTACTAAATATTAATGTGATAACCTTGGGTATTATATCTGGCCAACAATCGACAGGGTGGGTAATTTATAGTTATAAGCCTCAGTTTCTTCACCTGTAAACTAGATTAAATGAAGATTTATGATCGCTTTTTGCCAATCCTAAACCACCCCCCCCCCAAATCCTCTGAAAAACAGGACCTACTCTCATAAATCATTTGGTGGCAAAAGTTGTGTGAAGTGTTATAGGGGTAGTGAGAGTCTTTTTAAAATCTTATCTAGTATGAGTTATTATAACTTTGATTGTTGAACTATTAATGCAATGGAGAGAGAACAACATGCATTAGTTTTCTCCAATCCAAAAGAATATGAATTCTATGATATATTTTGATCCACAGAGTTTCTATAAAATAATATGGACACATATATTTACTTTTCATAAATAACACAGTACCTACTATACAAAAAATGCTAACTTCCTTTCTGCTACTTGGTATTATTCTTTAGATATTTAGATATTTATTCCTTACTTGTTTTATCTGGCTCATATTGATTTTTCCTAAACTTCAGAAACATTACAAACAAAAAATTGAGCCAAAGATACATTTCAGGGATGTTCTAAAGGTCAGCTTCAGAATTACAGACATTTTTATGAAGGATTTTTTTTTTGTACCTCAAGAGCTGAGAGCAGCTCAGCCCAAATCTCTAATTATCTACATTTCAAATACATCAAATCAAGTAAATAAAATAAGGTTAAAACAGTTATTACCAAGTACTTTAAAAAACAAAGACACTTGATCAGATGAACTTGGTCTAGAAAAGAATACCCATATAGAAATGAATTAATTTTATTTTGAAATATTTGCTGCTATCTGAACACCTATAATATTTCAGGGCATTCATTTGTTTCCATGCCCTTCTGCTAGACTGTAGGACCTTTGACAGTAGGATCCATTTCTTTCTTTCTCCCTTCCTTCCTTCCTTCCTTCCTTCCTTCCTTCCTTCCTTCCTTCCTTCTTTCCTTCCTTCCTTCCTTCCTTCCTTCCTTCCTTCCTTCCTTCTTTCCTTCCTTCCTTCCTTCCTTCCTTCCTTCCTTCCTTCCTTCCTTCCTTCCATTCTTCCTTCCTTTCTTCCTTCTATTGTTCCTTCCTTCCTTCTTTCCATTCTTTCTTCCTTCCTTCCTTTTTTCCTCCCTTCGTTCCATTCTTCCTTCCTTCCTTCTTTCCATTCTTCCTTCCTTAATTCCTTTTTTCCTCCCTTCCTTCCATTCTTCCTTCTTTCCATCCATCCATCGTTCCATTCTTCCTTCCTTCCATCCATCCATCGTTCCATTCTTCCTTCCTTCCTTCCATCCATCGTTCCATTCTTCCTTCCTTCCTTCCTTCCTTCCATCCTTCCTTCCATCCTTCCTTCCTTCTATCCTTCCTTCCTTCCTTCCTTCTACCCTTCCTTCCTTCCTTCCTTCCTTCCTTCCTTCCTTCTTTCCTTTTTTCCTCCCTTCCTTCTATTCTTCCTTCCTTCCTTCCATCCATCCTTGCATTCTTCCTTCCTTCCTCCCTCCCTTCCTTCCTCCCTCCCTTCCTTCCTTCCATCCTTCCTTCTTTTTTTCTTTCCTTCCTTCCTTCCTTTAAATCCAACTTCTTTAATACATAGTAAGCACTCAGTAATTTTTAAATAAATAAAATAAACATAAATGAAAAAAGGCAAAAAAAATAAGAGAACCACTTTAGATTCATGGTTAAATGACAGTGTTTGAATTAAAATCCAGATATATAAGTAGCAATGCAGAGAATGAGTAGATATTTTCAATGAACAAGGTCCTTTCTAACTTTATCAGGCACAGAGTAGTTATGACTCCTGATTATATACTGTTCAGATGTGGGGGTCATCTTCATAAAATTACTAAGAAGCATGAATAAAAAGAAAAAAAAGTCATATAGAAGTAGAAATCAAAGAAGAAAAGAGGAATCAGGCCAAAAGAAAAAGATTAAATTGAATTGATGGGTACCATGAAATAGGTGGAAACTGCTAGTTTCTAGCAAAACTTTCAAGACTAAAGAAAACAGCTCAAATCAATATATTTTATGTCATTAAAGTGAACCAATTTTAATTAAAATAATAAAGGTCCAATGACCCATTGATTGGACAATAACCTAGGTCATAAAAAATGCAAGGCTTTCTTCTGTAATTTGTACTCAACCCAGAAGCCTCTGGTCTTCTGTCTCTCTTAAAGCAAATCCCAAAATGCAAAACAATTGCTTTCAAGCACTATGATTGTAAATAAAATTTCTTTGTAAAATTGTGCTTGGCTGACAAAACTGAAGCACATACATGTCATACACTCTGAGTCTAAAGTTCTCTCTTGGGGCGCCTGGGTGGCTTGGTCGGTTGGGCGTCAGACTTCGGCTCAGGTCATGATCTCGCAGTCCGTGGGTTCGAGCCCCGTGTCGGGCTCTGTGCTGACAGCTCGGAGCCCGGAGCCTGTTTTGGATTCTAGGTCTCCCTCTCTCTCTCTGCCCCTCCCCTGTTCATGCTCTGTCTCTCTCTGTCTCAAAAGTAAATAAACGTTAAAAAAAAATTAAAAAAATAAATAAATAAAGTTCTCTCTTGTCCAGCAAGAGAGCAGAGTCAGTATTAAAATGCAAGAGATGACTAATGTCTGGGAGAAGACAAGAGCCCCAAATAAGGGTCCCTGCTCCGTATTTATTAAGATCAGAAGGCTTACAAACGTGATGGGTGTGCACAAAGAGAAAATGAATCTGTGAACATTAACTCATGGGCATGAGGGAAAGGAGGTTTTGAAGATCGACGGTGTTGGGGGTTTGGGTCAATGTAAACCAAAATTCTGGCACCAGGCAGATGTTATGTTACTAGCTGACAAGAGGCACCTTGTCTGTTTATCTTAGCCAGCCTAGGGGATAAGACAGATAGAGCCTGCAACCACAAGGTCAACAAGGCACCTTTCTTTTGTTAATTAGCTCTGCTCTGGGCGACTTCCTCCTGCAGTGGTCTATAGCCCTATTTACCTGTTTACCTAATTTGGTCCTTCCTTCTTGTGAAAGAAGCTTTCTGCTATAGTACTAACTTGGAGGGCATTATCACCCTGAATACCTAACCTGGCTTACCTCATATACCTTTGTATAGGGGCCTTTGCCCCCTTTCTCTATCTTGGGGACATTTGTCCCCCTTCTCTATCCTTATTCGCCTAATCTTGTTTACCCAAACTTGGGTGTGAGCATCCTATGGCTTTGTAATTCTTTATGCCTTGCTAACCCATTGGTGCAAGCTCAGGGAATTCCTAAGCTTACTCCCCATACATACCCATGCTAAACAGTATGTCTTAAGATTCCCCCCACCCTCTGCCCCACTGGCTTGTTACATGCCTTGTTATTACATTCAAAATGTCTCCTTTGAACTTGGGATTTACAAATGTATCTGACCTATCATTCATTCTTCTGACTGTATTGTTAAAAATGTAATGGAATTATGTTCATTGTTTTCCTGAAAACTATTAATTAATAAGTACTATTTGGTTAGATGAGTGACACAGTGAAATTTAATAATAGCAGCATTGAATCTAGAGTGACATAAGTCAGCTAAGACTTTATGGAGATCAGTGGGAAGCTCATTGGTTGTTAAGATCTCAGAGAAGTTATCATGTTCTTTGGACTTAAAGATCAACAAACATTTTTTTTCAGGGCATCCAGAATTGATCAGGATTATAGTAGCTAGCTTTTCCTAACACGGCCACAAAACACTTAAATTGAAAACAGTTAACTTGAATGTTCATTTAATACCAGCTAGCTAGTTTACTGGGCCTCCTCTGGGAAAATTTGTGTACTAAGTCAGGTTATAGTTAGAAAGTGGCTTGGTGAATGTTCAATCAGAGCCAGAGTTGGTTGGATGATCTGGTGTCATCAATTCTATGTTACCCTTAATAGGGAGAAACATTGGCCAAGGGAATTCACATTACCTGGCCAGGATATATGTTCTTACAAACAGCAGAGGAAACACATTAACAGCCCCTTTTGTTTTATATTTTCTTCAAAGAGGGTAAGCTTCACTGTTTTAAAGTTATATTCTCCAAACTATAATCACAATCTAGTTCCACCTTTCTAAGATAACATCATGGACATCTTAGCTGTGTTTAAAATGTGGAACAATTTTATAGAAAATTTTCCAACTGCTTTTTGCATCTGGTAAATCTCATCCATGTTTCTATATTCATGGATATCTTTATGCTTAAGTTGTATTCACAACTACATATTGTAGTTGTCTATTGCTGCATAACAATTGATCTTAGTGCCTTAGAAGTACATTTATTATCTCAGAGTTTCTGTGATTTAGGAATCCTGCAATGACTTATCTGGATAGTTTTGGTTTAGGTTTTCTCACTGGGTCTCAGTCAATGTGTTGGCCACAGTTTAGAGTATATGAAGACTTGACTGGGACTCAGGAATATGGTTCTAAGATTATTCATGTTGCTGTTGACAGGAGGATAACTCCTTAACCATGTGGGCTACTCACATGTCTTTTCCCACAGCAAGTGATGAGAAAGAGAGGCAGAGAAGGAAAGAAAAGCCACTGTTCTGTATAACGTAATATCAGGGTTACCATACTATTAATTTTGGCCATATCACATTGGTCACATAGACCAATCCTGATACAACATGGGAGGGAACATTGAAAGAGTGTGAATACCAAAATTTGAGGATCATTGGAGGCCATCGTGTAGGCTGATTTCCAGTTTGCCCTATGATCCCCAATGATTCATACCCCTGGAACATTCAAAGAATAATCACCCTTTCCCAAAGCCCCACAAGCCCATCTTATTACAGCATCAGCACATAATCTAGAATCTCAGTGTATGAATCAGGTCCAGGTATGGATAAGTCTCCTTGGGTATAGTTCTATAAGTACAGTCTCTCCAGGACTGTTCATCTTCATTTGTAGGCTGGTAAACTAAAGAAATAAGTTATCTGTGTTCACATACTCAACATACAAAGGTGAGGCAGGCATAGGATAATCACCATAGATATTTCTTCATTTTTTTTTGTTTGTTTATTTATTTTTGAGAGAGAGAGAGAGAGAGAGAGTGAGAGAGAGAGAAAGTGCAAGTGGGGTAGGGGCAGAGAGAGGGAGACACAGAATCTGAAGCAGGCTCCAGGCTCTGAGCTGTCAGCACAGAGCCTGATGTGGGGCTTGAACTCAAAAACTGCAATCATGACCTGAGCCAAAGTTGGATGCTTAACTGACTGAGCCACCCAGATGCCTCTCACCATAGATATTTCTAATACGAAAGGGGAAAAATAGAAGATACACAGGAGTATTTGGTACCTAGAAGTTTTTAAATCCAGCCAGAAAACATTGGAAATTTATTGATTAGGACTCTGTCCTATTCCTGCCAAGGAGTGTTTCCTACATTGACCATGTCTCCATTTTGGTTCTACCTTGAGTTATACTTTATCCTCATGAAAGATAGAGCATATTTACAGATACGTAGTCTTCTGAGCAGTCTGATTTCTCCTTGAAGGTCTCTTTTTATTTCCATTGTATTTGTTCCTTACATTCTAGGCTGACAGTGTTTCTGCCACTATCATTTTTTTCAAAGGAAATTACAGTTATCCTATTCACCTCCTGAGGGATACGTCATTAGACAAAGCCACTCCCAAAAGTACCCTGGAGAAAAGCCTTTCTTTACGTTGGTATTCTGCTGAAACAATGAAGTCTCCCCAGCTCCCCACACCCCAGCCTTCTAAAATCACTGTTGTTTGGTTGAGAGACAGACTTTTAGAAAGAACCTCTCTTCAGAGGCATAACCTTTGATCATTCTGAGATCTCAAAGGCATGCTTTCCCTTCAGCTTTATATAGGCTTTCCTCAGGGTTTCTTGAATGTGATCTTTTCTTGGAATTCATTTCTTAATATCACCATTGTTTACTTCTAACAGAGGTGGGAATCTTAAAATTAAGACTTGCTTAGATTATAAGATTTTATCTAGCATCCCTATCCCACCCTTTTCAGTGTACCATTTCCTTATTGCACTTTTGTCTAAAGAGTAAGAAGAAACTAGGAGACACTTTCAACATAGTAGTTGGAAATCTCCACAACTAGCTCAACCAGTTTATTGCTATAAATATATATGTTTTTTTACCTTCCACATTTCTGCGGGTAACTGGATATGCTTTCTGTCACTACTTAATGAGGAATCTTTCTGCCAATTTTTAGTAAGATTTTTTTCCATACTTCTTTTAAGTCTTCTCTTCCAGCTTTTACACAAGTCAGTTCTAAAAACAGTGTGTTTAAGGCACTTTAAGACCTCCCCAGAACTTTTCTCAAAATCCCTGCAGTTTATTTAGCTCCATTCATTACCTAGTTTCAAAACCAATCTCATATTTTAAGTTTTTATCATTATAGGTAGGATTAGACTTCTTATATCAAAACATTTATTTGCTATTTATGGTGGCATAATGAAGCACACAAAACTTTGCTTTTTAGAACAATATTTATTATCTCACTGTGTGTGTGCATGCGTGCGTGCGTGTGTGTGTGTGTGTGTGTATGTATTAGGAATCTTGGAGTGTCTTAGCTGGTTGAGTTTGGTTAAGTGTCTCATAAGGTTGCAGTCAAGGTATTGGGCAGCATTACAGTTCTGAAAGACGTAACTGGGGCTGAAGAGTTCATTTCTAAGCTCTCCTATGTGGTTTCGGCAGGAGACTTCAATTCCTCACCACTGGGCTTCTCTCATAGAGCTTATCACAACATGGCTTCCTCTAGAACAAATGATGAAAGAGAGACAGAGAGGAGAGAGAGACAGGGAGAAAGAGAGAGAGACAGAGAGAGAGAGAGAGAGGGAAAGAGGAAAGGTAAAGAGAAAAACCAAATCTTGGAGGTATATTCCATCACTTCTGTCATAATCTATCAGCCACACATTCCAATCTTAGTAAAACATGGAGGGAGGTTACACAAGGTTGTGGATTCCAGGAGGAGGCAGGGGTTATTGGGGACCGTATCAGAAGCTGGCTACCACAGATAGTATGGATGTGGTTTGTTCAAACTTAGGAAGCACTAAAATAGAGTAGTTAAAACAAGGCTCCCTATTCTGGAAAAAAAATTGGCAATTTCTTAAAAAGAAAAGCTAAATATACACTTACCTTATGATCCAGCAATTACATTCTGGGAGTTTATTTCAGAGAAATGAAAATTTAAGTCTACACAAAAATATATACATAATTGTTCATAGCAGCTTTTTATAATAGTCAAAAAATGGAAACAATCAAAATATTCATATGAAGAGTTAACACAAACTGTGGTGTACTCATACCATGGGACACTACTTGGCAATAAAAAGAAACAGACTATTGATATGTGCAACAACTTGAACGAACCTCAGGGCATTATACTGAGTGGAAAAGAATGTCATTCTCAAAAGGTTACATACTGTATGATTCCACTTATACAGATTTCTTGAAATAAAAATATAGAATGGAGAACAGATTAATGGTTGTCAGGATTTAAAGAGAGTTAATGGGGAAGGATAGGTGTGACTATAAAAGGATAGTCTGAGGGAGATCTCTGTGGTATGGAATAGTTCTATATCTTCTTGGTTGTGGTGGTGGTTACATGAATCTACACACGCAATAAGATTACATGAAAGTATATACACACTTTACACCAAAGGCAATTGCATAGTACTGATACTATACTGTAGTTGTGTACAATGTAACCATTGAGGGGTAAAGAGTGCATGGGATCCCTCTGTGCAATCTTGCAACTTTCTGTAAATATATAATTATTTCAAAATAAACGTTTAAAAAAATAATACATGGCCCTTCAAATCAGACAGTGTTCAAATCCCAGCTCTGTTAGCTACCAACTGTGGATAGATTACTTAACTATTTTTTATTAGTTTACAAAATTCTGTGGGCTCCTGGGTGGCTCAGTCAGTTGGGCATCTGACTTCGGCTCAGGTCATGATCTCACAGCTCGTGAGTTCAAGCCCCACGTCAGGCTCTATGCTGACAGTTCAGAGCCCGGAGCCTGCTTCGGATTCTGTGTCTCCCTCTCTCTCTGTCCCTAACCCACTCCCATTCTGTCTCTGTCTCTCTCAAAACTAACTAAACATTTAAAAAAAAGATTACAAAAAATTCTGGTTAATTGGTTGGGATAATTCGTGGTGACAAAAATTTTAAGGTGAGGCTAGAAAGAAAACAACTGAAAGTAAAAGCACATGAGTCTTAAGATTTTACCTGTCTTTGCTTCATAATTTTCAAATCTGGTTACAAAAGGGGTGAAGAGATAGATAGTGTGGGAGAAGCAGAGGCAGAGAATGAAGTCCTCCCAGAATTTAATTGTCGATGGGTAACTGACAGCTTGTGTTATTCTTACCAGGGGGTGGCATTCTTGAAACATTGATTCTATAGCCATGTCTATAGCCATGACATAAGCCTTTAATACTTACTTAAACTATTTGTCCCAGATCTTATGTTATTCATCTTTCAGTGGCCTTATTTGATACTGTTAATAACTTCAGTATGTTTTCTCTTAGACCTTATCATGTATTTTCATCGCAAATAATTTATTTTTCTTAGCAACTGATAATCAATTTATTAAAAAGATTGATTTAAGCATCAGCAATGGTAACTTCAACCTTGACTCCTGGCTCAGTACTGATGGAAATAATCTGCTTGCCTATCTCAGAAGGACTGTGCAAATCAATGAGCTTGTGGATCCTCACCTGAAAATGATCCCACGTCTTAGAACCTTCACCACGAGGAATTTTTCTTGTAGTGATTCTCAAGAGTCTTGGTGGGCATCTGAACTGGTCCTTTCTCTTTGAGATTCTTTTCCTTTGTGCCTCTGACCAAGCTGGCATATACTTCCTACCAAGATTTTATGTTTTGGTTGGTTAGAGTAATTCTAATTCGGTGAATCTCTGTTTTCATAGGTGTCCTTCCCATATATTTAAAAGCCATGGCTGCAGTGTGGCTTCCTGACCCACCTGTTCCTCTACAGGAATGAACACAGGGAGTCAGTAGCAGAAGTCAGGCATCCAGAACTCTGCTGTAGCTATGACCATCTCTTCCTCAAAAAGAACTCAAATCATTTATAGCTAATGATATCTCTCTGCCACCATTTTAGGACTGTGTATAAACTGTTGCCATATATTGTTCTATTTATAAATTCTTATTAATGGCATTACTTTCTGCTTCTGCTCCTCTAATATTGATTTACAATCCAACATTTCCATTTCCAGAGCCCCTAGAGATGGAGTCATTGCATGTTTTCAAGTGTGAAAGGATGATGATACCCATAAGTGGGTACTTTTCTTAAAACATCTGCTCTTAAATAACCATTTGCCTTATTTGCAAAATGGGGATTATAATATCTAGTTTAAAGACTTACTATGGGGATCAAATGAGATAATGTTTCTAAAGGGCATAGCACATTGCTTATGTTGACTCAAACATTGAATAAACAGCAACTCAATATGCCAGCACCTATATCTTCCTCTGCTACTGTTTCCCTTCAGATTTGTTCATGGACATTCTGTTTTCTGTACCATCTCATGATGGTGGCCATCCAGTGTCTTAAGCTGTATCACTTTTACTTTCCGTGGGTTCCTTCTCCCCTGTCAATCTTGCCCATTACTCTGTGCACATCAGATTCCACTGGGTACTGAAGGCAAATTGTAAAGAGATCTTTCTTCCATTTTGTTCTTTTCAAGAATTGCTTTATACTCCACGACACAAAGTTGCTTTTTTTTTCTAAGATTCACTCATGAGTCACATTTCCATAGGGAATCGAGTTGGGGGCTTCTTCGAAGGAAATCATCACACTATACTGAGAATCTCCTCTACCCTCAGGCAACCAACCTGCATTTTGGGAGAGACGATGCACATCACTTCTATTTCACATAGAATGAGTTCTTTCCTAGGAGGTTGCTCAGTTCCTCCAACAAATAGACTTCTCGTCCAACGAATCAAGGTTAATATGTTCCATTACAAAATCAGAAGGAAGCACTATTTTCTTTCTCTTCTTTCCTCATTTTATGTTCAGAAAATCCACTAATTGGACAATATCTATTCTCTCTCTCTTTCCTGAAATACCTAAATGATAAATAATACCATAGAAAATGAGAAACTATCCTAGGCAAACAGCTGTATTGCAACGGAGAGTAAGAGACCGCAAACAACCCTTACTTCCTAGAACAACAAAGAATACATTTTCTTGAACTCTCCAGGCAGCACCCCACCCCCATCTCTCTCTCTCTTCATATGTGTATAAATGTGTGTACGTGTATATGTAAACCCAGTAAAAAGAAATGTAATGCAACTATTCCAATTTACTGTCACAAACAACATAACGAAGTACACTTAACTAAGATTTTATGTCTTTATTGTCATGTCAAAAATTAACATGTGATCTTCTACAGTTTATATGCCAGGTAAAGATTGAACCTCCTGCTAGCAGATACTCAAATATTTTGATGAAGGAAAAGCAAGCACAAGTTAAGCAGGTGCGACTGCATGCCTCAGATTTCAAGGGACACCTCTTCTTTTATTTAGCAGGGGAGGGTAATGTTACTCTGAAGGCAGCTAAGGAGGCAGAATAGTTGCTACCTCTGTGTGTTTGGCAGGCTGCCAGCATTCCTGGCAATAGAGTCTGCTAAATCTTTTTTTTTTTTTTTAATCATTTTTGCTCATGTAGACTACTGAATACAATGCATAGAAACACAGTCCTTTCAAAATTACACAGCCTCCAATGCTCCTTACACTGTTTTTGGCTGCTATCAAGCAAAACCCCGGTTTCTGCTGACTTCCCATTTTAAATGACTCTTACAATAATTTCTTGAATTCTGCTTTCATGAAGCAGTTCTAAGAGAGAGAAAAAAAATTTCCCCCAAGAAATTTGGGTAAATATGCCTAGGGGCCGAAGCAGAAAATGTGCTTTGCAAAGCTGTAGCCTGCCACTCCTTACATATTAAACATATTATTGTGAATTGGGGACTTAGTCACTTCTTTTCCCTTAAATGTGTCTTACAGCCGTAGGCACTTGGAAATTCTCTGAATTAAAAAGTTTGGGTGTCTTAAATTAGTTCATGGTCTGTGATGGGTAAGTCCAGAACTGATTTAGGGGCCAAAGTGGGTTAATACTATTGATGTTTGCAAGATGGTTTCAGTATTTCTTCTCATCAGTTTAGCTCATACCCTATTGTAAGATAATAATGAAATTATATTTTATATCTATTTTAAGGACTAGTATAATATTATAAAATTTCCCTGGCATATAGACGATATAGCTTATTAACTTATCTTAGCTAGTGTGATAGATGAATAAATTGCTATTTGCTTTTTAAGTTTTTAAATCTGTAATTCTACATCAGATGTACCAAAGAAAATAAAGACATTTGAAATACTATATGGGGAATTACAATAATCGAGGACGTCTTTTCTATATTAATCTGCAAATATGAGGATACCAAACCTTGCAATAAATATCCTATGAAGTTATAAGTAGAAACCCAGTAAAAGAAAAAAATATTCTTAAAGGAAAACTATTTTAATGAAAATTTTGCAAAGGGACTGTGATACATGATACATTTCTAGGTGTGAATGGAGCAATTTGTACAACCTAGGACAGCTCTTCTCATTCTTGTCTTAATGATATTTTCCTGAAATAAATACATAAGGCTAAACTTAATTTTTTTTAATATCTATTCATTTTTGAGAGATAGAAACAGTGCAAGCTGAGGAGGGGCAGAGAGAGAGGGAGACACAGAATCTGAAGCCGGCTCCAGGCTCTGAACTGTCAGCACAGAGCCCAACGTGAGGCTCAAGACCAGGAACCGTGAGATCATGACCTGAGCCGAAGTTGGAAGCTTAACCAACTAAGCCACCCAGGCGCCCCGAGCTAAACTTTTATAATTGCGCACGTACTAAATGGAAACCTTCACAGCAGTGCAGCATTGAGAGCTGTAGCCCTCAGTTACTCGGGTTTCACCTTCTCGTTCTTACCTTTTGGTGGAGAGGAGGTACTTACAGTGTGTCCTAAAGGATCCCTTCACAGATGCTGCCCATGTCTGCTGTCCCCTTCTCTGGAGCCCTTTAGAACTTTGGTGTGGTGACGGTAGAAGTGTAACATTATTCATTTTTACTATTTCACTTTTTATATTCTCCATGAGGTCTAACTCCTCCTTTGGAACTCGACATCCGCTATATCTTTATGCCTTGGCCAAAACTTTAATTTTTTTAATTCCTCAAACTGCCGTCTTTTTCTGTGTCGATAGTGTTACTGTTGCTGCTGTGCTACTGCTTGGAAGCATTCTGGGAAGAGAGCCAGCTCCAAATTTACATTGGTTATAAATCAGGCAATTCATTAATAGTATAGCATGACCGAAGTTCCCGAACCGTTGCTTCCCTGAGAGTTACCACTTAGTCCTGTAGATGCCCCCAGAGAGCTCTCTGTTTATGGGAAGTGTTCTTTCTACTATGTAAAATCTGAGAATATTTCAGTGTGGGCAACCCACCCAAGAACGTGACTTCCTATATTTACAAAGTAGCTTGGGTCCTAGAGAGATGTTATAATTTTGTCATTTTCAAGGAGATCATATTTTCAACATTTGGTGTCAATAAACTCGTGTGAATTTTTTTGTGAACCTTATGCAGTTATGTTGGGTTTTTTGTTGTTGTTCTAGACCCCATCTGCTTAGCATAGTTTTATGTTGTGCAGAATACATTGATATCTCACCTGATTTATGAAAACCCATATTATGTTAATTTATTGAGTGCAGTTTTAAATAACACATAATGTAAATATAAATCTCTGCAAAAATAACAATGTACCCATTTATAACATTTCTTTAAGCTAAAGGTATAATTACTGGCTACCTGAAAATAACATTAACATCATTGTAAGCATGAATAGGGAGAAATATTCATATCCATTCAGCAGATTTGCTCTGGAATTTTGAAATAGACCTTCCTCTAAAGAATTTCTTTTTTATTGTTAAGTCTAACAGATCATGTAATAATTGGAGTTTTTTTTCTTATCAGGATCAAAAATTATGCTCTTTTATTGTTAATGCAAGACTCTTTGACCTAATTGAAGTTTGATTGTTTAAGTAAGCTGAGATTCTGAATCTGATTTTTTATTACCTTGTTTGCTTTACTAAGTTATAGAAAGTTACTAAAGGATTATGATTATTTTTTCCCTCATAACAGCTGTATATTGAGATCATACTTCCCAGCATACCTAAACTTTTCCTACCCATATATGGCACACTTGTTTTCAGTGCCTAAAGTTCCTTTCCCAAATTTATTTTTATTTTATTCTATCTGGTTTGTACAATGCCATTACTTTAAAAGGCCGATTAGAATCAATATAAAACACCTTGGATATTATATGCTAGATGAATTTTCTTACAAATATATATCAAGTAATATTTTTGACTGTGTTTTTAAGATGTGAGAGCCAGGAAAGAACATCAAGTTAGAGAAAAGCATTGTAGCGGCTACATATTTCTGTTTTACTTCTGTCTCTCTGTTTTCTCTGTCTTACTTTCATATAAAAGTTGCTTAGAGAATAGACTGAAATATTTACTAAATCAAACAGAAACTACATAGATATCTGCCACGACATACACATATTTTAACCAAGTATGAGAAACCCATGCTAAGGTTTTCCTGAATCCACATGATTTACTCCCCTAGAGCTTCAATTTGTAAGCAGAACCTAACTTATTGCCACAAAATAAAGAAATATGGAAAAAGGACTTATCCCTGCCTCTTGTTTTCTTCATGCCTTTTAAAACATATTGCTTTCTAAGATACCTAAAACCTCTGATTGCTTCTTTCGTCGTACCTTGGCTTCCACCACTTCTCCACACTGACCTATTTTACTATTTCTCAAACACCCCAAGTGCGATTCCACCTCAGGGCTTTGGAAGCACCTGTTTTCTTTGCATGGAGTATGTTTCCCCCAGATGTATTGTATGGGTGCACCTGTCCCTCCCCCCCACCTCTTTTCCAGATGTACCTTATCAGTGACATGTACCTGATTCTCCCTGTTAGAATTCCAACTCTCCTTTGTTTCATGAACTCATCCTTCCTTACCTCATTGTAATTGATAGCATTTCTTTCCTTATAGAATGCCTGATGTTTACTCATTCATTACATCTTTTGTCTTTCTCTTAACTAGAAGCTTTGTCTGTTTGTGTGTGTGTGTGTGTGTGTGTGTGTTGTTGTTGTTGTTATTGTTTTTTCTCCCAATTACATATTCTCAAATCTTAGAACAGTGCCTGGGATAAAGTAGGCTCTCTACTTATTTATTGAATGAATAAATGAATGACATAGCAGAAATTATGTTATTACTTTAACTGCAACAATATCTTACTTATTGACATACACAGAGCTTCTAAACTGCAGTTTAGGTACAGCCATCTCCTGAGAGGATGAGGTTGGGGTTGCAGAACTTTTAAGAATATACTTTGCTTAAAAAACATACCAGCTTTACCCTGAATATCCTTAGGGTGGTCTTGGTGGGGACACTGGTGGATATTAAAGTGCAGGAGACCAAAGCCACCCTCTCTTATATTCCTTGGGCATTGATTCCTCTGGTTACTGGGAGAGGAGAATCCTCATATTTTTATAACATTGGTGCTTATTTGGGAATGTTGAGTGTGTGAAGTGTATGTGAGGGAAGAAGTGGTATTTAATTATGTAGTTAAACAAAACAATACATGTAAACACAACAGAAGGCCATAAGAAAATTACTTTTTTCAATGTACACTAACTGTATTTTCTAGTATTTTATCATTTTTTTTTAAATATTTTTATTATTTTTGAGACAGAGAGAGACAGGGCATGAGCAGGGGAGGGGCAGAGAGAGAGGGGCACACAGAATCCGAAGCAGGCTCCAGACTCTGAGCTGTCAGCACAGAGCCCGATGTGGGGCTCGAACTCACGAACCGTGAGATCATGACCTGGGCTGAAGTCGGACACTTAACCAACTGAGCCACCCAGGCACCCCCTATCATCTTTTATATACATCTCTCCTTTTTAAATTCCTTAAATATGATTTTCCAAATTGATTTGATTAAACAATTTTTTCAAGCCATGCTGGGGAGGTTTGGTTTTTATGTGTTTGCTATAGATGATATAAATACAGACTGATGTATATAACCAAGCAGTTTGGAAACAGTACTATATAAATGCTATTTATTTTAATTATTATTATTTAGTGGCAATTATATTATGATTTAGTTAAGCTTTATTATATTGTTCTAGGGTATTATCAATCTAGGAATGCTCATAAAAGTTCAATATCATTTGCGGTTTTATTTTGTCTTTGTAATCTATTTCTTGTGAATATGTAAAGAGAAAGGGATTGGGAAGTTTAAAATTCTTTTCATTTTTCTTTCCCATGTTTGAATAGCTACAGAATTACTAAATCCTATACAATTTCCCTCTCCATCTATCTACCTAGTTCTTACTCCCGAAATGAGAAACCAAAATCATTAGCTGCTTTTCACCTTTTGCCTGAGCCTCATCTACTGTCTGGGATTCTTCAAACCATAAGTGGAATGGAAAATTGAGCACTGATAAAAATATTTTTGATATTCTTTCTGCACATTTTCT
Organism: Neofelis nebulosa; assembly: GCF_028018385.1. Taxonomy (NCBI): domain Eukaryota; kingdom Metazoa; phylum Chordata; class Mammalia; order Carnivora; family Felidae; genus Neofelis; species Neofelis nebulosa. The sequence goes on along the minus strand of NC_080794.1, from coordinate 32,045,741 downwards.
CATTAAACATACAGAGAGGAGGTTCACTGATGCTGACAGAGTAGCTGATTGTGCCTGGAAGAAATATTGTGGTGGCAAGTACAAATTAGATCATCTCGGACTAGCTTGCGTTTTGCTGTTTCAGCTGCTATGAATGACTACAACAAAATAATTTTTTTTATTAATGTGAACAAATACATCAGGTAGAAAATTACTTTAAAAATAGTGATTTGGGCATTGCAACACCATTTCAGTCCACATGAGCACAACAGTATGACAAGAGCTAGATGATCAACATCAGCCTTCTTTCTAAAATTTGAATTCATGTGTTGAAAAAGCAATAAAGATATCTAGAGCTAAATAAATTAATATATTCAGTAAAGGTTTTGCCTGCTCCATTTCTCACCTCTGCCGTCATTGGTTTCATGACGTAAAAGAAAACACTTTCAAATTTTGTTTTTTGACGAAATAGATACATCAATGGCATGTCTAAAAGATGGATTCATTTTGACAGTAGGAATAAAAAAAGAGCAAGATATGTGGCTACGGCATGCATAACATTTTGGAAACGATGCTCTAGCCTATTTGATGGCTATCCAGATATCTCTAATATGGGGGTGCATTGTCTATTTTCAATAATGTTCTTCTTTAAGAAAAAGAAACACTGTCTCTTTGGTTGCATATTATATAAAAGAAGTGTACCAACCCCGTACAGTTAAATAACTCCTCTTAGGGGTACCTAGACACATTTTTTTTTTCATGAAATGTAATGGGTAAGTTTCAGAAATGTTGTAAAATCATGGCATGAGATTTAAGGATCAAAATATATACCTTTTAGAACAATATATATTAATAATAACATTCTAAATTATATATTAGAGAAGCTTATTATTTTTTTTCTTATCTAGTCTTATACTTTTTTTTCTTTAAGGTGAATTGTGGTTAGATATTATTTATTTGCACTTGACAAAATATACTGACTTCTGAGAAAATATATGACAACTGAATATACATACACATTCTTTCATCTGCCAAGAGGCTGACTTTAAAAAGTATTAAATACTTCAATACCCAAAAACAAAACAAAATAAAACAAAAACTACAACAAATAATGTGAATAGAAAAATGAGCAGAGGACCTTGATAGACATTTTTCTAAAGAAGACAAACAAATGAAAAGATGCTTAACATCACTTATCAACAGGGAAATGAAAATCAAAACTATAGTGAAATATCACTATATGCCTATCAGAATGGCTAGAATAAAAAATACAACAAATAACAAGTGTTGGCCAACATGTAGAGAAAAAGAAACCCTCGTGTACTATTGGTAGGAATGCAAACTGGTGCAGCCACTATTGAAAACAGTATAGAGGTCCCTCAAGAAATTAAAAATAAAATTGCCATATGATTCAGTAATTCCACTGCTGGGTATTCACCCACTGAAAATGAAAACACTAATTTGAAAAGACATATGCCCCCCCATTTTTTCTGCAGCCTCATTACAATAGTCAAAATATGAGAACAACCCAAGTGTGTGTGTACAGATGAAAAGATAAAGTGGATATATATACACATATAGGAGTATTACTCAGTTATAAAAAAGAATGAAATCTTTCCATTTGCAACAGCATGGCAGGACCCAGAGGGTATACTGCTAAATGAAATAAGTCAGACAGAGAAAGACAAGTCCCATAGGATTTTACTTATGTGGAATTTAAGGGGAAAAATAATAAGCAAGCCAAGAAAAAAACAGACAAACAGAATATGAGACTCTCAAATACATAAAACAAACTGGTGGCTTCCAGAGGGGGAGGGGGCTGGGGGATGAATGCAATAAACACAGGGGATTAAGAGTACACTTATCACCATGAGCACTGAGTAATGTATAGAATTGTTCAATTATTATATTGTAAACTTGAAAATAATATAATACTGTTAATTATAATTGAATTTTAAAAAGTATTAAAGACTACCAATGTATAATTTAGTTTTATTGATTATGTTTAAAAATTTAGATGTAGTAAAGGAGATATGCATTTTAAGTGGACAGCGTGCACATGGGGAGACCTCAGTTAGTCTGAATCTATCCTTTATTACTTGTATGACAGAGGCTATGTTGCAATACAAGCCCATGAATAGAAACACTCCATAATGTAAGCCAAACTTTTATTTTATCAAGGAGAGAGTTTTGTTTTTTAAAATTTAAAATTTTATATTATTATTTTTGAGAGAGAGAGAGAGAGAGAGAGAGAGAGAGCATGGGGGAGAGGGATAGAAGGAGAGAGAGAAAGAGAAAGAGAATTTAAGCAGGCTCAATGCTCAGTGACCCTGGGATCATGACCTGAGCTGAAATCAGGAGTTCAATGCTCAACAACTGAGCAACCCAGATGTCCCTACAAAGGAGAGAATTTTTTAACTGACTAATTTAACTATGAAATATTTCCAGAGTGTAGATGAAATAGTCAAATATCTGCAAATTACTTACTATATCAATTTAAATATATATGTTTAGAATAAAAATTACATGAAACATTTGGATGAGAACTATTACTTAGCCTTTGCTCAGATTTCATCAAACACATCTCTTTGCATTCTTTATTTGCATCTTGAGACCTCAGCAGCTTCATCTTCTTTGAGTCATCTAAGACAATTTTCCAGAAACATCACTCTGTTTGAAATACTCAAATGTATGAATAAATGGATCATGTTATCACTCAAAAATTTATTTCATAGATATCCCAGAAAATTAGGTCATTCCCATTTATTCGTTTATTCTGTAAGCATGTATACATGATCTCCATAAAGTAAGGTTACTTTGATACAGTGATTTTCAAGATGTTTGTTTAAAATTATCGGGGCGCCTGGGTGGCTCAATCGGTTAAGCGTCCGACTTCGGCTCAGGTCATGATCTCACGGTCCGTGAGTTCGAGCCCCACGTCGGGCTCTGTGCTGACAGCTCGGAGCCTGGAGCCTGCTTCCGATTCTGTGTCTCCCTCTCTCTCTGACCCTCCCCCGTTCATGCTCTGTCTCTCTCTGTCTCAAAAATAAATAAACATTAAAAAAAAAATTATACCTAATAGTTAATTGTTTTATGAGAAGACATCTCAGGAATAGTCACTAAATTGTTGTTATATTTCTTTGCCTTTATTTTTAAATGCATATAGATGGCCTCTGTAATTGGCCAAACACAGAACTGGTTGAGTCTTTCCTAAGCATGTTGACCAAAATAGAACATTCACCTGGTGAATTGCCTAAATTTGAATCAAATAGAGGGGTGCCTGGATGGCTCAGTTGATTAAGCATCAGACTGTTGGTTCAGGCTCAGATCATGATCTCGTGATTTGTGAGTTTGAGCCCCACATTGGGCTCTGTGCCAACAGTGCAGAACCTGCTTGGGATTCTGTTTCCCTCTCTCTTTGCCCCTCCCCTGCTCATCCTCTCTCTCTCTCTCTCTCTCAAAATAAATAAATAAAGATCAAATATAAAGTTACCACCTTTTTTAAAGTAATACTTATGTAGCAAAAGTCCTTTTTTGATAGTTGAATATATCCATTAAATTTATGTGTCCATTTTTTTAACCAAATTGGGGTGTAATAATATTGCAGATCTTTCTGGAGACTAATGAGGTTTAAATTAAGAGTATGCTTAGACTAGTAACTTGCACATAGCACTTGACACATGTCAAATAAATGATAACCTCTTATATTTATAAAAAGAATCACCAATTTTCATATTGTATTTTTCTTCAATGTTAATTAACAAAAGGTATGTTAATAGATGCATAAAAAATGCAACTACACATAATAACAGGTCATGTAGATAATTTTATCATTTTGTATTTATTTACTACCTGAATCTAAATGAAATGAAAAATTTTAAAAATGATGCTATTATACATCAACTAACATATATTTGTCATTTGAAAATTTTGTTTAAAATGTGTTTATAAGAGAAAATAATATCTGAAACCATATGATATTTCTTCTTCTTCTTCTTTCCTTTTTTCTTCCCCTTCTTTTTCTTCTTCTTCTTCTTCTTCTTCTTCTTCTTCTTCTTCTTCTGCCTCTCAGTAGCTTTCTGACTTTATTTTTATTTATTTATATTGAAGAATAATTGACATAAAATATTGTATTAGTTTCAGGTATACATAGTGATTTGATATTTATATACATTATGAAATAGCATGACAATAAGTCTAGTTACCATCTGACCATATACTAATTTCCAATTTGCATGTTGGTATAGATTCTTTTTTTTTTTTTTTTCATTTTACACCTTACATATAAAAGTGAGTCTTAGTTTCATACCAGTTACATTCTAGAAATTCACTTCTAAATTAGGAACTGAGAACTGAGAATATGGTTAGTTATAGAAGCAATGTGATTGAAAGTGTTTACATTCCAAAATCTGCTCACTCCACATTGTTAACAAAATAGTGTGTGAGTGTGTGTATGTGATGAAAAATTGCAGAATACAGTAGTACAGAAATTAAACACAATGGAATAAGAAATAGTCCATGTGTTCAAACTGTGCCTGAAAGAAAATCAAATTTGATTAGTGAACAGGAAGTGGAAAATAGAAAATTATGTCTGTGTTCTGGAGCAGGCTTCTCAGCATAATCTGTGAGATTGAGAGATTGCTGACACTCATTTTTAGGATAAATTTCATCTCAAAATTTATTGCTACTTTTGCATTAATTTTGATAGCTCTTTAGTTCACTCCTATGGGTTGATTTAAAAAACAAAAAGCGCAATACTTGAACTTTGGTCCTGTTTATGCCATTAATTATGTATGTGTTTCTTCATTTGTCAAATGCTTCTTGGGCTTCTACTCTGTGCCCTGGCACTTGAGTAGGCATCAGTAATTCCAGCAGGAGTAAGCTATGGTCCCGACATTCACATAAATCAGACTAAGAGGAGGAGACAGATGTTTAAACTGATAATACACACATGAACAGATGGGAGAACAAGAGAGTAAGTGGTCACCTATGGACCAGTGAGAGCACTGGGATACTTGTCGTAGGTGCCAGGAGACAGTATTCCATACTGTGATGAGCTACACATCTGTAGGGCAAGGCTGGGGCAGAATCTTGGAGGATATTTACACCATACTGGACTTTGGAAAGTTTATTTTATAGGCAACACAGAACTATTGAAAGGTTTTGATCAGGAAGTCACTCTTATACTTATGAGAGCTTTGGTCCTTTAATCTATAAAATAAAAGAGATTAAGTTGACATTTTCTATCCCTTCTTGTTATAAAGTTTTGCAATGTATCAGTGAAATTTGGTTGTTATTTTGTCCAACAAAAGGGGAGGGAAAAGAGAGAGTCTGAATGAGAAATTCAGATGTGTTGATTGCTTGTATCAGCTACCATATAGTTTCATCAACCAAGGAAAACCTGACTGCTGTTTGGAGTAAGCAAGAGGTGAAGATATAGGAGCACCTGGGTGGCTCAGTCAGTTGAGGGTCCTACTTGGCTCAGGTTATGACCTCATGGTCCATGAGTTTGAGCCCGGAGTTGGGCTCTGTGCTGATAGCTCAGAGCCTGGAGCCTGCTTCAGATTCTGTGTCTCCCTCTCTCTCTGACCCTTCTGCACTCACTCTCTGTCTTTCTCTCTCTCTCAAAAATAAATAAACATTTAAAAATTAAAAAAAAAAAGAAGTGGAGAGATAGAACAATGTGAGTGGTGCATTTTCATCCTTCAATTTAAAATAAATTATTTTAGAAGATCCTATTCTTTGTGAAGGAGTTCTTAATGAGATTTCAGGGTATGTTGATGACCTTGGCCTTTTCCTAATGCTTGGTAGCTTTATTAGAAAACAAGGGTGAATGTGAGTCTGTGAAGTTGATCCTACCCCTACCATTCTTCCTCCAATACCCTCAAGTTGTTTTAAAATTTTGGGTTTCAGATGCTGAAGATATAATAGTAAATGTAAAAGATTATGGCCCCTACTAGAATTTATAGTCTTGAGGGATGGAGATAGGGACCAGCAGTAATTAAATATCAACACAAATAACATTTACCAGTTAGGTCCTTACAGGGTAGCTAGATTTAGCAAATAAAGATATAAGACATCAATTTAAATTCAAATTTTAGATATATGATTAATAATTATGCTAAAATATAATAAAATTATTTGTTAATTATCTGAAATTCAAATTTAACTGAGCATATTATTTTTCCTAGAAACCTAAACATTCCTAATTTTTCAGATGGGTTAATAAAATTAAGTAATTTAGTCACTGAAGTTTGTTTTCTTCTTTTCCTTGGGAAAAAATTAATTCCAAAAGAGATTATTCAAAGCTAGAACATCATTCTTGGGTAATGTTTTAACCTTTGAGTGTATGCCTACTTAATAATTATGGCTCTCATATCCTTTTCTATCCACTAAGATTATTGTATGCTATTCCCAATATTATTGCTTTGCTTCTGTAGGAGTGAGACCACTCCCTGTATTACCCACATCTTCTTGAAAACCTAGAAAGCTCATTTCAACAAGTGTGGACTTATCACCATTCAGAAACTTTTTATAATATCCACTGAAACATAATAGCACTTAAAACATTATTTAGTATTGTTAGTTTATACTTGCACTTTACTGATTTTAAAGTTTATTTATTTATGTTGAGAGAGAGAGAGCATGAGCATGAGCACAAGCCAGGAAGAACAGAGAGAGAGAGAGAGAGAGAGAGAGAGAGAGAGAGAGAGAATCCCAAGTAAGCTTAGCAGTGACAGGGGGCCTCCATCTCACAAACTAGGAAATCCTTACCTGAGGCAAAATCAAGAGTCAGACGCTTAACTGACTGAGCCACCCAGGCAGCCCAGGCTTTATAACTGAAATTCATTTTTGTCTTTGTTCTCTAAATGCATACCATTGACTTAAATACTTTACTAATTCAGCTAATATCATAGTGCTTCTTTTCTCTGTTCTGAAGGATCTTATTGACCTTGCAAAATGGGTGATAATGCTGGTCTTTCACCAGCATTGGTGGTTGGATCCCCCATTAGAAGAGAGTGATGGAGGTAGATCTGTAATGTTGATACTCATCCAAACTCCAAACTTTTGCTTGTAATTTTGGGTTATTTGTCCCATGACAAATGATATAGCCAAGACCTCAGCAGTAAAGGCCCCATAGAGGTTTTCTTCTCTCATAGTGATGTCTCCTGTTTATAAAAGTGCAAAAGAAGACTTCACTGAAGGGAAAGAACCTTGTTAAATATGATTCTTTTGAGGGACGCCTGGGTGGCTCAATCAGTTAAGCACCGACTTCAGCTCAGGTCATGATCTCACAGTTTGTGGGCTCGAGCCCCGCATTGGGCTCTGTGCTGACAGCTCAGAGCCTGGAGCCTGCTTCAGATTCTGTGTCCCTCTCTCCCTCTGCCCCTCCCCCACTCGTCTTCTGTATCTCTCTCTCTCTCTCTCTCTCTCTCTCTCTCTCTCTCCCAGGAATAAATAAACATTAAAAATAAATAAATAAATAAATACAATTCTTTTGAGAAAATCCAAAAACTAATATACATTTAGGACAAGATTTTTTGCTAACTAATTTATGCCACTTTAAAAGAGCTTAAGTTCTCATCTAGAAGACCAAGACTTGAGACTTGGGAAGTGCTTATAGAAGATGAGATTAAAGAGTGTGATGGACAAGTCAGAATTCTAAGAAAAAAGAAAGGAAGGAAGGAAGGAAGGAAGGAAGGAAGGAAGGAAGGAAGGAAGGAAGAAAATATGAAAAACTCAAAGATTAAAGCATACCAATGTTTTAACTAGAAATTAATAAAAATTGATCACATAATCTGCTGGAAACTTAAATTTATATGAGTGGGATTAAGGGGAGATTATGTGTAAATATGGAATTCAGACCATTTTGGAAGTTTGAAATAGAAAAATAAGAGAGAATAACTTAAATATTAAATAATGATTTCTTTGAAGTTTTGAAGTAGGTAGGATTGAAGCCATAGCTTCAGTCGTAGCTTTCCATGATTAAAAGTAGAGGTGGGAGCACTTGGGTGGCTCAGTTGGTTAAGCATCTGACTTTACCTCAGGTCATGATGTCACGGTTCATGGGTTTGAGCCTGCATGGGACTTTGTGCTGACAGCTTCAAGCCTGGAGCCTGCTTCAGATTCTGTCTGTCTCTCTCTCTCTCTCCCTCTCTCTCTCTGCTCCTCCCCTGCTCTCTATCTCTAAAAAATAAATGAACATTAAAAAAAAAAAAGTAGAGGCAAACTAATACAAGTAGAGGTAAACAATCAAAGAAGTATAAATGACCAAAAGAGTTGAGCTATCCCTGGAGTCTATAACAAGTCTACACAAAAAGCTTTTAAGCTTTTTAAAAAGTGGAATATACATGTTCTTCCAATGGATAGAAATAAGGGTGTTACAGGAACAATTATTTTTTAAAATGAAGAGAATATATGAAATAAATAACACCATGTAGTTTAAGTGTTCTGGAAGTACCTGCTTAGAGGAAATACAGTGGAGTTTTGGCTTACTGAGGAGAGGGGATAGGAAATAGGCCTTGTAGGAAATTCACCAGAACCAGTAGAAAATGAAGAGAGGAATACTGATTGTGAATGGAAGTCCAGCTGAAATTAGGTATCAAGCCCCCAAACCAAGAGTACACTGTATACACTGTAAGCCAATTTGAAAATAAATTATATTTAAAAAAAGAAATTAGGTATCAAAATTTAAAACAGGGCATTTCTTCTGTCTTTTGCCAAAAGAAGGAGGAGGAGGAGGAGGAGGAGGAGGAGGGGGAGGAGGAGGAGGAGGAGGGAGTAATGATTTAGGATTAAAGATTGGCAACCTAGGGAAGATTAGATGGGTAGGTGATGGTGACAGGTGACAGAGGAGGGAAAGAACCTTTGGAAGATAGGCATTTAGGGAAGGCAGCAATGACAGAACTAAGCTGAATCTTAGTCTGGGTAGTGAGTAAAGTGTAGTCAGAAGTAAGCCAGAGAAGCCAATGATAAGAGAAATAAGTGCAGTAGAGATTTTGATGTGGGTGATGTGGAAGTTTAATAGCTTAATGAGAATAGGATTGATATCACTGAAAACAGTTCTAAATTTTGAAGATGGAGGTGTACAGGGTGACAAGTTCTATGTTAGAAGTCAGGCAGGCTACTAAATGAGCTAAAGAAACTGAGTTTCAAGGTGTCATTGAGCTAGCAACACTGGTTTCAAAGGTGTCAGTAACAATGGATAATAAGAAAAATTCTAATCTAAATGCTGGCGTCATGAGGAAGATAGGGTGATTTGGAGTTTTTAATCATTATAGGTAGAATGTTTTCTACAAACTGCAACCTAAAGCAATTTTTCCTTAGAGCAAAATACTGCCTAAACCTTGGCTATTAAGTTAGATTTTATATGCTGAGTAATGTTTAATACAACAAGATTTCAGTAAAATACCACAACCACAGGAATGTGATTTGTATGCATATTTCAGAAATAGGAGGATTGAACAGAAATATGAAAGGACTGCCCATGGTCATAAATTAGAAATTACACGAAGAAAATTTTATTGGACACATTTGCAATGCAATTCTGAAAAGAAGTCCAGTGATTGTGATACTCGCATCCATATTTTATACTGAACTTCATCATAGAGTTTAAATCATCATTTCAAAACTAGCTAGTATTTATTCAAACTGCTTCAGTGCATTTAATAACTCCATTCCTACCTCAAACTTATGTAACCCTTGTAAGAACTGGTGGCCAGGTAATCACTACAGGTTATTTTACTTGTGTTCATGCTTTAGAAACTGTTCACTTCATTCTATTGACCTTGGTTACAGATCCTTTTACTTCTGATTATATCCTTACCTTTCTGCCATCCCCACTGGGTTTGATGCAAAACATTGTCCCATTGATTTTGAAGCCTGCCTCTATAATATCTTTCTTCTTCCTTGAAACCACCCTCAATCTAGTGGCCTGACTTTCTCTGAGACAACATGAATCTGTGTGTGTGGCGGGGGAAAGGGGGCAGGCATGTGGGTATATACTTGTACTTCTGAGTGGGTCTTAGTCATTAAAATTTTGTGGAAAGAATTATTTTTTAATTGTTTTGATAAGAACACTTACCATGTGATCTGCCTTCTTAACAGAGTTTTAAGTGTACAGGAGAGGATTGTTAACGATAAGCACAGTGTTTTATAGCAAATCTCCATAAATTATCCATTTTGAATAACTTAAAGTATATATCTTTTTAGGGGCACCTGAGTGGCTCAGTTGGTTGAGCATCTGACTTTTAATTTCAGCTCAGGTCATGATCCCAGGGTCGTGGGATGGAACTTCTCTCCCTCTACCCCTCTCCTCTGCTTTCACCCTCCCTCTCTCTCTCTAAATATATATGTATATCCATTGAATAACAATTCCCCATTTCCCCCTCTGCTCAGCCCTTGACAATCACTATTCTGCTCTCTGCTTCTGTGAGTTTGTCTATTTTAGATATCTCATATGAGTCAAATAATGTAGTATTTGTTCTTCTGTGACTGTCTTCCAGCGTCATCCATCTTGTTGCCTATGGTAAGATTTCCTTTTTTTCTTAAGGCAAATAATATTAGGTTTATGTGTAATGTCACACTTTCTTTATCCATTCATCCATTGATAAACACTTAGATAGTCTCCATAAGTTGGTTATTGTGAATAGTGTTGCAATGAACATGGGAATGCAAATATCCCTTTGCGATTCCGATTTTAGTTCTTTCAATATGTACCCAGAAGTGAGATAGCTGAGTCATATGGTAGAAAGGGGTTTAAAGTAAATTCACAGTATATTTTTTTCTGAGTCCTACTTCTTTTTAATTTGGAGTCCATGAGTATTTAGTCAAAAAGGAAACTGAGTAAAGTGCAGTGAGATAGTATGTGGTGACATTTCATCTTGAAATGTAAGCAGGAGACAGTATATATAGCATTGAATATTTTTGACTTATTAAAATATTTGAGTATGGACATCATTCTACAAAATAGGATTCTTTTAGTGTGGTTAAAAAAAAAAAACTCAACAGAGTCAGCTACCAGAAGAGAAATATATTCATTAGAGTAGTTAGCATTTCTTGATATTAGGTTAAAAGTAATTTAGTATGTTACATTGTGATGTTTTTTAATATAGTTGGTCTCTGAGTTTTTTTTTTAATTTAAACTTGGTGCTTCTTCCACTAGCTTTCTGTTAAATGATTTGATAAGAGTAGCCAGGATCACCTTTCAATTCAGTTTCCTCGGAGGAGGGAAGACAAGGATATTGTGCCAACTTTGAAATTCAGGCCAGAAAACAAAGGAGGGAGTCAAGTTAGCAGCAAGGAGCATTATTCACATGATGGAAAGAGCCCCTCAGTGAAAAAAGGAAATTTTACGTTGGGCAGGATAAAAGGAAGATTTGATGTTCAAGTGTAGGCTTCTAAACTTATTCATAGAGCAGTGGAAAAACTAGTCTGCCTCATATTAATTATCTAGAAGCCTAGCTGAATGAAAAAAAAAAAACCCACAAATTTCTCCAAAATCCTCAAAAGGAAGAAAAAGATCCAGCAATATTATTTGTTCTCACTAAAGTGCTGAAAACAATAGGCAGAGAATTAAAGACCTTATACAATGTTGAGAATGTATATATTTTCTATATATGTATATATGCTAGAGATTTTTAAGTGGATCATTTTCATTAGTTTAAGGACATTTCCTTTGATTTCATATTTACTAAGCCATTTTATTATTACTCAGTCTTGAATTTTATTGACTACTATTGAGAAGATAGATTTCTTTCTTTAACATATGCATATGGAAAAGTTTTTGATAGATTATCTGATGTTGAACAATCCTACATTCTTCTACTATTATTCACACCCTGGCAGATTCAGTTTGCAAGTAGTGTTTTATTTAATAGCTTTGCTGCATACCTGTATAATACTCATCTATGATTTTATTTCCTTGTTCTCTTCTCGTCTGGTTTTGCTACCCAAGTTATACTGATTCACCAAAGAAGTCAGAAAGTCATCCATCTTATAATCTTCCATGAAAGCATTTGCCTACAATAGGGATTGTTCTGCTTCTAATTATAAGTGATAGATTATACAAAGATTACACTTTGCTCTTTATCCAGATCTCACTAATAATGCTCAGAAATACATACATACATACATACATACATACAATTACAAGATAGATAATATATGTAAGATTCATATGTAATTACAAGAGAACAGAACTCAGGAAAATCAGTTGTCGCAGATGAGAAATGCCAATAAAATTTTACAACGTTGAAAAATTATTGAACAGTCCCTGAACAAGTAGGGAGAAATAAACAAATTTAACTATCCTTAAGGAGGGAAACAAACAAGGAGCTAGTAAAATTTGCCTTCTCAATCTTTAGAAAGGCTTAGGAATTAGACACAAAACTAGTGTAGATTTAAGGGATTCCAAAGATGGACACTTTTTTTCCCAACCCTATTTTTATCCTCCTACCAAGAATAAATAAATAAATAAATAAATAAACCAACTTCTTATTGATATTTTTTTTCCAATTTACCTCCTTAGAGTTTTTTTCCCCTGTATATTTCCCCCATATGTTACTTTTTCCAGTCATCTCTGAATCAAATTTTTATCCTCTTGAGTTGCTAAACAGTTTTTTTTAAACTTAAGTCATGAGGTTTATAAGAAGTTGGTGCTTGTTTTCAGAAGAAAACTACCACAGAAAACTGCAGGTCATTATTAGGCTTTTATTTATTTCCATAATTCCTAGATCTCAAATGTTACTAAAAATTATTTGTGAAATTTTTCAAGAATTTCTCCTGGAGCCATACCTTTTAACTATCATTGGACTTCTGGACTCCAGAAAGAACAGAAATCTTGTCTTATTCATGTGTTGATTTAAATTACAAATTAATGCAGATTTTGTACATTGGAACAACATCCTTATACGGTAGCAGATTTTTAAAGTTGGATAGCAGCATGCTGTCTTGCTTTCTCCCCAGTTTCTACCATTCCTTACTATGTATCCATCACTGGGGGTGAGTGTCAGTTGTCATTTGCTCTGCCTAATATAGCAGGTTCAATTCATGATCCTGTTCTGATTCATTCAACTTCATCTGTCTACTGGGCCCTTGGTCACTAGTTCGTGGAAGGTCCCAGTTGCTGCTGCCAATACTGTAGCTGAATCTGCCTCAGCCTGGAACACTTTGGGGGTCTTGGCTACCTCTGGAATGAGCTATGGACTCCAATATGGCTTCCGTTGCTGCTTCCTACTTGGCAGATGTCACAACTGCTTTGGAGCATCCTTCTTAACATAAATAGATAGAGTCTCTGGCTCCTTCTATTTTCTTTTTAGTTTTTTTTTTTTTTTAAGTTTATCTATTGAGAGAGAGAGAGAGAGGGAGAGAGAGCAGGGGAGGGGCGGAGAGCAAGGGAGAGAGAGAGAATCCCAAGCAGGCTCTGCACTGTCAGAGTAGAACCCGATGTGGGACTGGAACTCATGAACTGCAAGATCATGACCTGAACCTAAATCAAGAGTTGCATAGTTAACTGACTGGGCCACCCAGGAACCCCTCTTTCCATTACTTCATGATTATGTAAAGGGTCCCTTGACAGGGCATGGAATATGGTTTTCCTCAGAAGTCATCCATGGGGCCAGGTGATACAACCTGCAAGCAAGGGAACTAATTCCTATAACTAATGCAAATGTGTATCAGTGAGGGGAAGAAGATCTCAGGGAGTTAGCAAATAAATCCGTCTCCTTTCCTTCCTCCGATGTACAGAGGCATGGAGGTTCTGTATGGCTGCCTGGATTTGTCTTCTTTGGCCAAGCAACCAACTGGGTCTTTTCAGGAAGCCATGGTAAAATACCAGCTTGGTAAAAATACCACCATGACTTTGCTTGGCCTCTTTTTTGATTTTCCATGCCTCTTTTTCTTTCCCTGTGAGTTTCTTGCTTTGGGATTGCAGCTCTCAATAAAAGCTTAGCACCTAAGCTTTGCTTCAGATCCTGTTTTTTTGGGAATCTGGACTTGGATACCTATGTCTCTCACTAATGTTATCTGGTTGGCCTATATAGACTTTAAATTTTTTAATCCCTGCTACATTTTCTTAAACTTTCTTTCATTCTTTCTTTTTGCCATTAAACAAGATATTATGTATATCTTTCCAATTTGGATCCTCAATATAAACCCCATTCTTTTAAAAATTACCTAGAACTCTTTTGTATAAATATTATATGATTTTCTTTTAATAATTTCCTTCTTTCAAGGATTTAGAATGCTTTCAATATCACAAATATCTTTGCTAAAGATGCTCTGTGGCTAAGTGTGTATGTGTGAGTGTATGGAGATATGCAATAGTTATAGATAGATATTTTTACACACTGATGGCAGTGCTTTAAAACCTTAATTTATAGTTCATTACTGTGGCCATAGCTAACATGTGTTCACCCAGAAGGATTTTGCTTATTTCAGAATCTGTTAACATTCTGTATATATGTTCATCTCACTATAAAAATAGATCTTTTGCTTAAGGCAGCACAAGTAATAAAAATTAGAGGAGATATTGATAATGTTCCATTAATTTCACTCTGCCTTAGCATAGTGACTTACTCCAATTGACAGTTTTCTATGGCAAAGTAGGAAAGATTTAAATAAAGTGCATTCAAAGACTTGCCCAAGTTTGCTCTCCCTTGTGGAAATTCTTGGACCATCTGGTTTGCTTCTGCTGCAGCACCTGGTATATTATTGGCATTGAATAAATGTACTATACTGATAAGAGAGGAGGTTGTACACACATCTTCCAAAATGATTTGATCACAGCATTACAAATAAGTTCATGTACAATAATATTCTTCTTTATAATATTATTTACATCATCAGTGATGTCAGCAAGTACTCACAGTCTTAGCTAAATGTAAGAAAGCCTTTTTTTTTCTCTTTTTTTCTTCCTTTGGTTACTGCTAGGATATGACATAGCAGCTCAGAGATTGCATTTTAGATATTTCTGATTGATAGACAAGTCTTAATGAACCTGTTTTCAGTGGTGTTATCTGTAGAGGAAATAAAGGGTCATATAAAAAATGATACTGGAAAACTCTTGATCTGTTCTTTAATTCTCAGTGATATCTAGTTGCAGTGAAATCTGTAGGCTCCATTTATCAGTGACCAATATGATAAAAATCCTTTTAGTTTTGTTAGAGGTGTTCTATCTAAAATAAATATTTATACTCAGGAGTCTACCTAAGTGGTTTAATTTCATGTTTAAAGTGCATGTGCGGTCACACCATTAAGAGAAAGGTCTTTGGTTGTACTTCATACAGCAAATCGTATTAATTTTTCTCCTAGAATAAAGCGCATTCTTTTGAGTCGCTTGAATAACATATAAAGTATATTTAGGAATTCTCACCTCAGTAGTGGGGAAAAGGCATATTAGAGCCTGATTTTCTACATAAATTTGCTTAACCTCGTTCTTCCAGTGTTGGTGTAGTATAAATAGGTTTCAGTTGGTGAAAAATGAGGTACTTTGCAGAACTATGTCACATGGACAATTGTAGAAGGACAGAGAATAGGATGTGCATACTTGTAAATCTGAGAAAAGAAACATAATGGGTATTATCTTTCTCACATGTCTGTTTCAAATTCTCAACAAATGTAAATTTCATTCAGTAGTAAGTTAGTGTATATTTTGAATCTATCCTTATGGCACATCAAATGTTTAGTGAGAAATTTAGTCAGAATTCTCTTATTGAAGTATTTTACTAAGAAAAATGTTAACTCTACTATTTAAAAAATTATCTCCCAGGTTATACTACAGCCCCTTAATAAATTGCTCTGACATTAAAATGGCTGTCTACATTTAGATTATCAAGTTTTGAAAATCCCTGTGGCTGTTCCATAGTACACTTTTTCCAGAGTATGCCATATTTAAATTTTCACCATTTTTTCTTTCTCCCTGAAAGAAAAGACATAATGGGTTTTATTATAATTATATTCACAGACTATCCAAGTGCTATTTGGCTATGTATGGGCAATATATCCTTTAGTACTAAAGAGTCAGCCTTGCAGCACTTCTATACCCATAATTCTTATTGATTTCAGTGAATGTTATGTACCCACAAGAGCTATGAGATGGATTATTAACAAATAGAGGATAGCCCAGTATATGTTGCCATGCTTTGGGGGAAGAAATCTGCTGTGAATTGTGCTTTCATACTGATATAAATGAAACAGAACATTAAGAAATAAAGATAGCTGAATTCATTACTAATATGTAATTGAGAAACCCCTTTAGATTCACATTTGGTTTTAGACAACACAGCAATTACTTTTAGGGACAATTCCTGAGATGGTAATTCCTTCAGATTATGTAGTTCAGCATTGACCCTGAGGTTTGTTGATGTCATATGACTTCCATTCTCATCAAGCCATGATATTGACTTTCATCACAACCACTAGTTACCTCCTTGACAAAGCCAATAGATATATATATATTTTTTTCTTTTTAGTGTTTGACTTATCTGATCTTTCTATAGCCATGCTATTCCTCTTGAAGCAGACTCTTCCCTTGTTTCCATGACACCACATTCTGATGATTTTTACTCAACCACTCTGTCTACTTCTTAGACTCCTCTGCAGTAGCATCCTTCTTTGCCCAGCCATTACATATTGAGTTCCTCAAGGTTTTATTCCTAGATTCTTCTCACTCTACGTTCTCCCAATGGACCTGGTAAATGGTCATGGCTTTCCTTATTTCCAATAAATAGAGATGCACACCTTTATTTTTCCTAAGGAAATTCTTCTCTGATTTATTCACCGATTCTATTCACAAAAATTTATTGAGAACTTATTCTTTATAAGACTTTTGCAAATCTGCTAAAAATAGGGGACAAAAAACAGATGGGCCCTGTTCTCAGAAAATGACTGTTTTGTGGGGGAAATGAAATTAATCAAATAATCACACAAACAGTATAATTTCAATCAGAGTTAACCTTTGAAGTGAATGGAACACCATTGTAAGTCAACTTATATTCAAAGAAACTTATGCAAGCTAGAAGATGTAAAAAAATGTTCCAGGAAAGGGATGGAAAAACTGCAACCACCCTAAGATGGGCAAATACATGATCTTTGAGGAAATAGAGGCAGGCTAGCTTGACTAGAATCTAAGGAACAAGGGAGGTGAAACGAGAGGAAGGCAAGTATTTGCTCATTCAGGGTTTTTGTTGCTCCTATTAAGCATTTGAGTGCTTATTTTAAAACTGGGAAACAAAAGTTTTCAATTTATTAGCATGTGGTCATTATACTTAGGCTTGCTTATTCTCTAAAACTACTGAGTGTATAATGAATTTGTGGAGTTTACTTAATCAGCTTACCTCAAGGTTTGTTATCAACTTAAAATGACTGGGATATCTAAACACAGGCTAAAACTTTGGGATGGTCTTCCTCAAGATTCTTTCTACTCTGTAGCACCACAATATTTGCTGGTTGAGTAAATATGGCATGAAATTCCTTTCTTCATTGTAAACTGTTTTCTATACATAGCCAATCCATTGGTACTATTTAATTACTGAGAGTATATGTGTATGCATGTAAAATAGTGTATAATTCTGTTGGGAGGGGGGGAGATATTACTAAAATATGCAAGATCCTTTCTCAAAAATCGTGATATAGTTGGAGGTATTTAGTTGGCAGAGTTTAGAAGAATGTAATATTAATTAAACAAAAAGCTAAGGGAAGATATCTTTAATTTGCTAAGGGTCTTGGAAAGATTTCAGAATGAAGAGATAGATTTTTTGACGGTCAAGTTGGAGTAAATGGGATTCCTGATAGAATTGTGAAGTGCTTAAGATTGACCTCAATAATAATTGGATAATTTTATATTCTAAAATGAGCCTGGAGAAAGAAAATGTGGCTCAGACTGCCTTCAAATGAAGCCTATCCATCCATGGGAGCTGGCAGCAAGGAAGAGCCATCGCAGAACTTGACCATTCTGGGGTCTTGACTGTCCAGACGGATAATTTGTTAGTAGGCAGAAAATGCCGCACAGATCCAAGATTAGGGACACATGCACTAATATCTCAGGGTCTAATGCATGGTTGGCATTGGAATGGGAAAAAAGTCATACAGCTTGCATTGAGATACTAATATGAGTCAGGGTGAAGACTTCAGTAGTACTGCACAGTAGGTTTCTGGAGATGAAGTAAAACTGTGAGGCTATAGAGAATATATTTTTCAGTTTCTGCATGGTTTGAGTTTTCTGAACAAAGAAATCTGCTAATTGGATTAATGGACAAGGCTACCAAGTTAAAGAAAAATAAGATAGTGAAAGACCCCCTAAGGTATGTATTTACATTTACATGTTTTACATTTCAAAGAGGAATGAAATTTAGGAGGAGGGATGATTTTCACAAGTTGTAAACCCAGAGATTCTTGTCTTACCTTCTCTGGAGACATTTATTTCCATTCCAAAGTGTAAGGACCCCAGGACTGAGATCTTCTCTAAGATAATTTGTTTACACTAAGGAGCAAAGGTTTTTCTCCCTCTCTTAGGAATTGTGATGGAATAGTGACAGATTCCCCTTTTGCATGTACAGGCCTGTCCATCTGGCTTCCATAACATTATCACAAGAGATTTAACTTTATATTTGATATAGAAATCTCCTATACTTTTGATATAAAGTGAATAAATGTGGATATTGAAAATGTATCAATGAACACTATCCCTAGGAATACAATTGCCAGAGATCTTTTGGGATAGACTTTCTGAAGGTCTTCGGCTGTGGAATTACTGTTTCCACCCAGACTCTGTTAGTGAAGGGCCCTTGTCTTTGAGGAACAATCTACCAGCTGGTAGGCAGGGTCTTTGGGAAGGTTTAACTTAATTTAATTCACCACTCAATTCTCCTTGTGTGAGATCACAGAGAGATGGTGGTGACCAGTTAACTGAGTATGTTACCCAGTTCAAAGCCCTTTTAAATTTTATGAAAGAGATTACAGGATTAGAAGATGCCGAAAGGGGGTCATGAGAAGTTGAACACTAGAAACAAAACAAACATTAAAGATGAGGAATAAAATAACAGATTAGAGCTCAGATTTTGCTGATGGAGAAAGGAAACTTAGCTCAAGTGCTAGGTATGCATAACCAGGAAAATGACTCATCAAAGAGTCCCTACAAACCATGTTCAGGGGACAGTGACTAAGCTGGTTCTTTGTGTGGATGGTGGCTAAAGGGAAAAATGCTGCAGAACAAAATCTGTACCAAAAGCTCTGTGAGACGAGATTATATATAGAACAACAAAATCTATCCCAACTGACCTTTATAAACAGATTAATGTAGTCCACTCACCCTCCAAGTGGATGTCCACAGCATGCTGCTGCTACTAATAAGATACTCTCAGGCATTGAAAAACACTCTTCAATGTGACACACACTTCAATTTCTGCCAGTGGAGGTATGTGTCTACTAAAAATTAGCAGGGCTTGTTTTGAAACTATTTATGCCTATTGAATTTTGTTACTATAGTTTAGAAATATTTTATTAAGCAGTGAAAGAAAAATGGGAAAATAATAGTGGTTGTCTTAAACTAATCAAATTGTTTGGAAAGGCTCTATAAGGAAAGTCAACAGAATGATTGTAATCATATTTGATGACGTGAGACAACGACAAAATATCATGGAAAAAGAATTAAAAGCCTATATGCATGTGCCCTCATTTATTTTTCACAGATTAAAAGAAAATTTATCCTTTCTCTAGAGAAACAGGAATGGAAGTATTGGACTATATGCTATTGGTGCGTCTTATGCAAGAATGAAGAGTGGGGCTCAGTTAGTAATTCTAAACATTTTGAGTTCAAGTCTACTAAAGTATACTAAAGTTCAAGTAGACTAAAATAAACATTTTGAGTTCAAGTCTAAGGTGTTCCAAATGAATGTACACTTATGTTTGAAACTTTATAGATTCATTTTAACCAAACATTTGTATTTACTATAAAAATACTGCTGTTAATATATCATATTAGAGGGTTTCCAATATATTTGAAGATGGTTACAAATGCATATATCTTGTTTATCAAGAATCACCAAAACAGCAATTAAATTAATTCAAAGACTATTGAACTTTTTGTATCACATAGTGTGACAGACTAGACACTGAGATTGACTCTTGGAACAATTCGTAATATGAGCTGAAATAGAAATAAACTTTTAGAACAAGTCTACCAACCATTCAAAATATAAGTAATTTATTGAGTCCTAATATTAAATGGTAGGGGAAACTCAAGGAAGTGCACTGGGCTTTGACCATATCTGACAAACCTAATGAACACCAATGTTTAGTTCAGGGATAGAAGATTAAGCCTTGGGTCTGCCCAAGTTGACCAGTTGATCACAGGCAGGCATAAGTTATGGCAAAGTACTATACACTTTAAGTAAGGGTAAACTAGAAGTAAATACCAGTTGGGGCCATTGTTTTCTTCTATAGGAGTCATCAAAGGAAATTGGCTGTTGGGAGCCTTAGAAATGGTTGAAGAGCCAGACAAAATCCATACCTAAAATATCTAAACACACCATGGCTTTAGTTGATTGTTTGCTTGATTCTTTGTTTTGCAGCTTAAATTCTTGGTACTTAGAAGACAGTCTTATATTGATAGTGTCTCCTGGTAGAAGAAAGTGCAAATCCTGTCTGTAGTAATTTATGTAGATAAAGCATAAAACACACAAGGAAAGGAACATGAGTGACTGAAGAAAAATATAGGCAGGAGAACCAGATTGGTAAAGAATCTCTAATATTGGAATTGTCTGACACAGGTTGTAAAATCAGTATGTTTTATATGTTCAAAAATATAAATTATTAGGGCTAAGGAAGATGAGAGCAAAAAGTATATCTAAAAAAGATATGAAAAAGATTTCCTGTTTATATCAGATGTTGAAAAAAAATTTAAATATATATAATCAATTTATCTATAGAAAATCCTTTACAGATATTTAGGTACATAGTGCAAAGGTTCTTATATACCTCCAGCCCAGTTTCCCCTATTATTAGTATCTTACATTATTAGTATGGTACAGTTGTGAAAGAATTAGTATTGCTACATGATTATTAAAGTCCATTCTTCACTCAGATTTTTTTTATTAATTAATGTCCTTTTTCTGGTTCAGGATCCCATCTAGGATATCACATTACACTTAATAGTCATGGTTTCTTAAGCTCTTCTTGGCTGTGACAGTTTCTTAGACTTTCCTTCCTTATTTTTGATTATCCTGACAGTTTTGAGGAGTACTTGTCATGCATTTTATAGCATGTCCTTCAGCTGGAATTTGACTAATGTTTTCTCATGATTAGATGGAGGTTACATGTTTTGGGGATGAAGACCACAGAGGTAAAGTGTCCTTTTCATCACATCATATCAAGAGTACATACTGTTAACATGGACTTACCACTGTTGATGTGAACCTTGATCACCTGGCTGAGATGGTGTTTATCAGGTTTCTCCACTATAAAATGACTCCCCCCACCATTCCACACTGTATTCCTTGGAATTAAGTTGCTATGTGCAACCTGAAATTAAGGAGTGGGGAGTTTTGTTTCACCTCCTTGAGGACTGAGGATCTGCATAAATTATTTGTAATATTTCTTATGGAAGATTGTTTTTTCCTCCCCTATTAATTTACATCAGCATAGACTCATGAATTTTATAAATATGTATACTTTGGGTTATGATCCAATGCTACCTTACTTATTTCATTATTTAAATTTTCAGTTTTGACCGTATGGAGCTCTTTCAATTTGCTCCTGTGTCTCTCTGACGTACCCTCATTATTATCTTTCATGTTTCTGTGTGATTGATTGATTGGTTGATCTATCCATCTATTTATTTATGCAGCACATCCTTACACTTTCTCAGTAGGAGATACTCCAGGATCATTTTGTATATTTTGTCACATTCCTAGAAACACCCTTTTTTTTTTTTTCAAGGAGCCCTGATTCCTTTTACTGGAAAATGTTATTTCAAGCCAAGATCTGGTTACAGAGGGACTAGTTGATAATAGGGCATCATTTTGGGTTTTTTTTGGTAAAGAATAAAGAGTAAACTGAGGCATACTGTCTCTGTTGCAACTACTCAATGCTTATTGTATTAAAAACAACCATAGCTAATATGAGCATCGCTATGTTCCAATAAACTTTGCTTACAAAAGCAGACCAAAGCCTAGATTTGTCCAAAGGCTGTGTGTGCTTTGCCAATCCTTGTTTTAAACTATACAATCATTATAAGAAAAAATAAAAAATAAGGAATTAGGAGATATGTAAAATACTGAATTTATATGAAACTTCCAAAGAAAAATTCACAAATATTTAAATAAGAAACCTGTCTTCTCACTGTCTTTATGGTAATTTTTTATTTGTTTTTATTTTTAATATTTTTATGTTTTAAAATGTTTTATTTCTTTATTTTCAAAGAGAGAGGGGGAGAGGAGGCGTGCAAGTGGGGGAGGAGCAGAGAGAGGGAGAGAGAATCTCCAGATCCCCAGCATGGTCTTCTCTCAGTGTGGAGAGGGATCTCACAACTGGGAGATCACGACCTGTGCCTATATCAAGTGCTTAACCAACTGAGCCACCTAGGCTCAGTTTTTATATTCAAAATGTTTAAAGATATCTATGGTCAATATTTTTTTAAGTTTATTTATTTTATCCTGGAGTATCTCCTACTGAGAAAGTGTAATTTAGTTATTTTGAGAGAGAGAGAGAGAGAGAGAGAGAGAGAGAGAGAGAGAGAGAGAGTGCAAGAGCTTGTGGCCGGGAGGGGCAGAGAGCGAGAGAGAATTTTGACTCAGGGCTGGAAATCACCAACTGTGAGATCATGACCTGAGCTGAAACAAGAGTCTGATGATTAACTGACTGAGTCACCCAGGCACCCCTGTGATCAATACTTCTTAATGATAACACCAATATTTTAACTTTAAAAAATTAATATATTGATACTATAGAATTCAAACGTTTAAAGAGTACAATTAAATTGTTTTTATTATAATCACAAAGTTGTTCATTCATCATCACATTCTAACTCTAGAATATTTTCATTGACCTCAAAAAGAAACTCCACATACATTATCAGTTATTCCTGATTTTCCCCACTTCCCTCATTCCTGGCAATCCGTAATCTATTTTCTGTCCCCATGGGTTTGTCTATTCTGTACACTTCATGTAAATGGACTCATACAATAAGTAGCCTTTTTCAATAGACTTCTTTCACTTAGCAAACTGTTTTCAAAGTTCATCCACATTGTAGCATGGGTCAGTACTTTATTCCTTTGTAGCGATATACTACCTTTAGTGTATCCATTCATCAATTGATGGTTTTAGGGATGTTTCAACTTTTTAGCTATTATAAATAATGCTGTTATGAAAACCTGTCTAATATTTTCGTGTGGACTTGTTTTCAGTTCTCTTGAGTATATACCTAGAAGAACTATGGTAACTCTGTTTAATTTTTTTGTTTTGCACAGTGCAGCACTATTTTACATTACCACAAGCAAGATATGGGGATTCTAATTTCTCAACATTTCAACACTCGACAATTGTTATTATTTGTTGTTTTAATTATGACCATCTTAGTAGTTATAAAAGGCTATCTCATTGTGGTTTTGTTATGTATTTCCCTAATGATTAATGGCTTGAATAGTGTTTTATGGGCTTAATTGGCCCTTCTATGGTCCTCTATGGAGAAATGTCTATTTAAATCCTATGCCTATTTTTAAATTATTTATATTTTTATTATTGAGTTGTAATAGTTCTTTATATATTCTAGATATGCAACATCAGACCTGTGTTTCACAAATACTTTCTACTATAGTGTAGTTTTGAATTTCATTTTATTGATAGTATCCTTGGAAACACAAAAATGTTTAATTTTGATGAAACCCAGTAATGTATTCTTTCATTGCTTTCCGTTTGGTATCACATCTAAGAAACTATTGCCAAATTCAAGTTTGTGATATTTACACCTTTTTTTTTTCCTTCTAACGTTACTGTTTTAACTATTACATTTAGGTCATGAATGCATTTTATTGTGTTTTGTTTTTTAAATATTCTTTTTTTTTTATTTTATTTTTATTTTATTTTTTTTTTTATTTATTTTTGGGACAGAGAGAGACAGAGCATGAACGGGGGAGGGGCAGAGAGAGAGGGAGACACAGAATCGGAAACAGGCTCCAGGCTCCGAGCCATCAGCCCAGAGCCTGACGCGGGGCTTGAACTCACGGACCGCGAGATCGTGACCTGGCTGAAGTCGGACGCTTAACCGACTGCGCCACCCAGGCGCCCCTTAAATATTCTTTTTAAGTTTATTTATTTTGAGGGACAGAGAAAGAGAGGAATAACGTGAGTAGGGAGAAAGAAAGAGAGAAAAGAGAAAAGAGAAATAAAAGAGAGAAAGAGGGAGAGAGAGAATCCCAAGCAGGCTCCGCACTGTCAGTGCAGAGCCCAATGGGGGCTTGATCCCATGGACTGTGAGATCATGACCTGAGCTGAAATCAAGAGTTAGACACTTCCCAACTAAGCCACTCAAGCACCCCTGTAATTGTTATTTCTAATAACCCCTTTTTTTTATTTGTACTTACAGCCCATGACTATTTTGTCTGGTATCAGTATATCCTTTGTCTGACAAAGGGATACCAGAAAAATGATACTAGTATCCAGCTCTCTTTTGGTTAATACTAGCATGGTATATTCTTTACATCCTCTTTGTTACATCCTTTAGATTTAAAGATAGAAGTAGTTTGATTATATCTTAATGTCTCCTTCATTTTTTAGGATGTTTTTCATAGATATAGAATTCTTCTTTGACAGTTTCCTGCTTCCCATTACCCCACACATACTTCAGCTGTTATCCTTCTTGCACTTCTGGCTTCCATGGTTTCTGATGACATAGTAGTTGTTGATTTTATTGAGGATCCATTGTATGTGATGAGTCACTTCTCTTTCACTGATTTCAAAATTCTTTGTTTTTGCTTTAGATAGGTTTTTAAAATAAATTTAAATAAATAAATAATTTATTTATTTTGAGAGAGAAAGAGAGAGAGCAGAGGAAGGGCAGAGAGAGGGAGAGGGAGAGAGAATCCCAGACATGTTCCATGCTTAGCGCACAGCCTGAGGTGGGGATCGATGTCATGACTGTGAGATCATGGGGCTGAAATCAAGAGTCATATGGTCACTGACTGAGCCACCCAGGTGCCTTTTGATAGTCTGATGTATCTTGGTATGTGTCTCTTTGAATTTATTCCACTTAGAGATACTTGAGCTTTTTAGATATGTAGATTCACATATTTCACTAAATTTGAGAAGTTTTTGGCCATTGTTTTTTCAAATATTCTTTATACTCCTTTCTCATCTCCTCTCTTTGTGAAATTCCCATTAGAAGTATGTTGGTACAGTGGGTGGTGTCTCATGGATTCTGAGGTTTTATTCATTTTCCTTCATTCTTTCTTATTTCTATTCCTCAGACTAGAGCATCTCAATGGACTTAAAATATTCAAGTTGGCTGATTTTTTCCTCTGCATGAAATCTTCTATTGGGCTTCTCTAGTGATTTTTTTACATTAGTAACAATATATTTCAACTCCAAGCTTTTTATTGTTGTTGTTGTCGTTTTATATAATTTCTGTCTCTTTTCTATTTGATTAGACATCCTTTCCATGTCTTCCTTACTTCTTTGAACATATTGAAGATTTCTCATTTACAGTCATTCTTTAGTAAGTCTGATATATGGATTTCTTTGGGGACGTATTCTGTTGACTCCCCTCTTTTTTCCTCTTGCCAAATTGCCTTTTCTTTGTTTCTTTGTATGTATCATAATTTTTATTACAAACTGGCTATTTTTTAAAATTTTGCTGTCTATACCTTCATCTCAGTGTTCTCCAGCCTCTTTTCCCTTCTTTTTAATCCTTTTATTGCTATTCTCTCACTGCATTTTCTCCTTTCTTGAACATAGTTATGCTTTTACTTATTTTGGTTTATATAAATTTTTATTTAAATTGTTAGTTAACATTCAGTTTCAAGTTACAATATAGTGATTCGACACTTCCATACAATATTAGGTGCTCATCACAGGAAGTGCTCTCCTTAATACCCATCACCTATTTAACCTACTGCCTACTTACTTATCTTCTGATAACCATCAGTTTATAACCATCAGTAAGTTAAGAATCTGTTTCTTGGTTTGCCTCTCTGTTTCTTTTTTTCTCCTTTACTCATTTGTTTTGTTTCTTAAATTCCACATATGAGTGAAATCCTATAGTATTTGTCTTTCTCTGACTGATTTACTTCACTTAGCATAATATTTTTTAGCTCTATCCACAGTGTTGCAAATGGCAAGATTTCATTTTTTTTTATGGCTAGGTAATATTGCATTGTGCATAGTAGACCACATCTTCTTTATCCATTCATCAATCAATGGACACTCGGGCTATTTACATAATTTGGCTATTGTACATAATGCTGCTATAAACATTGGGGTGTATGTATCCCTCTCAATTAGTATTTTTCAATTATTGTTTCAATTAGTATCCCTTTCCATTAGTAATTGCTTAATTGCACCTAGTAATGCAATTGCCAGGTCATAAGATAATTCTAATTTTAACTTTTTGAGGAACGTCCATACTGTTTTCCAAAGTGTCTCTACCAGTTTGCATTCTCACCAACAGTGCAAAAGTGTTTCCTTTCCTCCACATCCTCACCAACACTTATTGTTTCTTGTGTTTTTTATCTTAGCCATTCTGATAGGTGTGAGGTGAGATCTCATTATAGTTTTGATTTATATTTCTCTGATGATAAATGGCATTAAGCATCTTTTCATGTGTCTGTTGGCAACCTGGATGTCTTCTTTGAGAATTGTCTGCTAACATCTTCTGCCCATGTTTTAATTGGATTGTTTGTTTTTTGGGGTGTTGAGTTTTATAAGTTCCTTATCGATTTTGGTTATTAACCCTTTTTCATATATGTCATTTATAAATATCTTCTCCCATTCTGTAGGTTGACTGACTTTTGTTGTTTCCTTTGTTGTGAAGAAGACTTTTATTCAGAAGTAGTCCCAATATGGGGCGCCTGGGTGGCGCAGTCGGTTGAGCGTCCGACCTCAGCCAGGTCACGATCTCGCGGTCCGTGAGTTCGAGCCCCGCGTCAGGCTCTGGGCTGATGGCTCGGAGCCTGGAGCCTGTTTCCGATTCTGTGTCTCCCTCTCTCTCTGCCCCTCCCCCGTTCATGCTCTGTCTCTCTCTGTCCCAAAAATAAATAAAAAAAAAAAAAAAAAAAAAAAAAGTTGAAAAAAAGAAGTAGTCCCAATAGTTTATTTTTAATTTTGTTTCCCTTGTCACAGGATGCATATCTAAAAACAAGTTGCTACAGTTGATGTCAAAGACGTTACTGCCGGTGTTTTCTTCTAGGATTTTTATGGTTTCAGATCTCACATTTAGGTCTTTAATACACTTTGAATTTATTTTTGTGTAAGAAAGTGGTATAAGAAAGTGGTCCAGTTTCATTCTTTTGTGTGTTGCTGTCCAGTTTTTGCAATAACATTTGTTGAAGATACTTTTTCCCATTAGGTATTCTTTCTAACTTTGTTGAAGATTAATTGACCATATAGTTGTGGATGCATTTCCAGGATTTCTATTCTGTTGCATTGATCTATGTATCTATTTTTGTGCCATCACTGTATTGTTTTGATATACCACGGGTTTGTAATATAACTTGAAGTCTGAAATTGTGATGCCTCCAGGTTTGTTTTTCTTTTCCAAGGTTGCTTTAGCTATGCAGAGTCTTTTGTGGTTCCATACAAATTTTAGGATTCTTTGTTCTGGTTCTGTGAAAAATGCTTTTGACGTTTTGACAGGAATTGCATTAAATGTGTAAATTGCTTTGGGTAGTATAGAATTTGAACAATACTTGTTCTTCTAATCCATGAGCATCAGATGTCTTCCCATTCTTTCATCAGTTTTATAGTTTTGAGAGCACAGATCTTTCTTCACCTCTTTGGTTAAGTGTATTCCTACATATCTTATTGTTTTGGGGGCAATTGTAAAGAAGATTGATTTCTTAATTTGTCTTTCTGCTGCTTCATTATTGGTGTATAGAAATGTAACAGATTTCTATATGTTGATTTTGTATCCTGCAACTTTATTCACTTCATTTATCAGAACAGAAAACTGGGAGGCGCCTGGGTGGCTCAGTTGGTAAGGCATCCGACTTTGGCTCAGGTCATGATCTCACGGTTCGTGGGTTTGAGCCCTGTGTCAGGCTCTGTGCTGACAGCTCAGAGCCTGACACCTGCCTCGGATTCTGTGTCTCTCCCTCTCTGACCCCCCCTGCTCACACTCTGTCTCTATCTCTCTCAAAATAAATAAACATTAAAAAATTTATTAAAAAGAACAGAAAACTGGGTATTTTAAATAATATGCTGTGGCAACTCTGGAAATCAGAATTCCTCTTCTTTTCCCTCTGGCTTATTGTTTTTCTTGTATGTGGGTGATGGTGCTGCTGTTGTTAAATGACTTCTGTAAAATAATGCTGTAAAATCAGTGTTCTTTTCATGTGTGGCCAGTGAAGTCTTTGATTGGTTAACTTCTTAGATAATGATGAACAGAGATTTCCTTAAATACCTTGAGCCAATAAGTTTCCTGGCTTTTACCTAGGAACTCAGTGTGCTTTTGTGGCATATTTTCAGTAATCATAGGGGCTGTTTACAACTTCACTTTAGTCCTTATTTCTTGCTTGCAGAACTTCAGTATTATCCAGAGATGACAATTTGGGGCTTTCTCATTTGACTGAAACTTTTCACATTAAATATTTAGGATAATGATAGAGATTTTCCTTAAGCACATGGTTTATGTTGTATAAACCTTCATCATCTTTCTTCAGGTTTAAGTTATAATATAGGCTAGATAAAACTGGTGATTTTTTTCTAAAGTTGAATGTCACTCTGTATCCATAAGCTCTACAACAGATACTCATACACACACACTCATACACACACACGTGTGTATGCATGTATGATTGCAAAAATATGTGCTTATGTAGATAGATATAGGTATGTGTATATATGTATGTGTGTGTGTGTACACATATGTATATTAGCACACACACACAGATTTTCACATTGCCCTTACAAACAATCTGTAAAGTATGACTCACAATATTTTTCATTGTTTAGCTTGTAGATATTATTCATTTTTTTCCTCTTAAACCATAGAATGAATTTAATTGATTTTAATTATTTTACTAAAGCTGAAACATGCAGGACTCTAGAATTTGGGATTTCATTTGATTCACTAATGGGATATCATTTTATTTAAATTTCAGATTTATAGGCAAATTTTGCAGAAGCGAGCCAGCTTCCCTGTGAATAGAAATATATTGACATCTTAGGATTTTCAACAAATTCCTGATATAAAACTTTATGCCTTTCTGTCAATTAGTATAATGTCAATATTATAATAATTTGTGTAATAAATTTTGCAAATGTGTTGTTTTCATGAATTCCTTTATCACTTTCAATAGCTCATTCACAATGTTTTGTTTTGTTATTTATTTGCAGAACAAAAAGTATTCATTCAAGCACTCAATTTCAAGTATTGTAACTGTTAATATTAGGTGGGCACATTATATCTATATAGTCATCAATCTACAATGAACATTTATTGAAAATTATTCTATTTTACTGTTGTCCTATGGCATTTGCCATCTTGCCAATGCGTCTACTAAATGTATTTATTATTCAAAGTGGCATTTTTTCTATTTCCTTAGCCAAATTTTCATTGATAAAGTAAAAACTCCTTGATTAGTAAATTACTTGTGAATTAATAGTTTGACTGCTTTAGACAATTCAGTGGGAAGGCTAGAAGAGAGCCTATGTGATGATGTACCTAATAAAGAGCTTTCTCTAGTGCTGTAAAGAGCTGAGTGATAATTATCACATTGAGAAAGTTTATATAAAGGTCATACAAAAAAAGTCTTCAAATATCTATTCAACAACAGTCTAATTCATTGCAAAGCAGTTTGTTCTGCACCTAAGATTTCTCTGCATATAAAGATTGAAATAGATGAACAAAGATACATCTGATGAACACTATCCATAATGATACTCAATGCCCATGTAGTTCTATTAAAGAAAAAATAACTAAGAGCAAAATGCATTAGTAGAAATAAAGAATATAAAAAAGGGAATAAATACATGATGATAAGGGGTTTGATTTAACAGGAAAATATAACAATCTTATATTTTAAAGGTTATGTAACAGTAACTCAAAATATAAAAAAGAAATATTGACAAAATAAAGAGATTGAGATACTGTGACATTGTTCCAAGTAGAACAATCTAAAATAATAGTGTTCAGGAGACCTTTATGGATATGGCAACTCGATTTATAATATAGAGTTAGCATTACAAAACAATGGGAAAATATAGACTTCTCAATAAATGATACTAGAATTTTCTTTCTTTTACCTTCCATACTAGTTAACATTTAAAAAATATAATACAGAACAATACTTGTGTGAACAGGGTAGGGAAGGTTTTAATAAGTAGGATATGAAATTACATACTATATGGAAAAATATAAGTAATTTCAAATACACTCAAATAAGAATGTTTAAATAAAAGATGTATCTAGAATGAAAAGACATGCCATAAAATCAATAATATATTTACAATATATAATTAGCAAAGAACTAGTATCTAAAATGTATTTTAAAAACACCTTCAATTTGATAAAGCAAAAAGACAAACTAAGAGGGAAAAAATAAAAATGAAAAATTGATAGAGACTTTTCATAGAAGATGGAACATTAATATCATTAAAGAGAGGAAAATATGCTCAGTGTCATTTGTAATCACAAAAATACAAACTAAAACCACAAAATAATCACTTTTTACTTATCCAAGAGAAAAAAAAGTCACCATATCAAGTATATTTCAACTATGCTGAAGAAAAATTAACACCTAAATATATACTATAGAGAAATTGTTGCTTGTATAAATCAGGAGACTTGTACACGAGCATTTTTGGAAACAGCACTGAACAAAAATCAAAGTATTAGATCCAACTCAAATGTTGCCTGGCATTAAAATGGATTAATTATAATTTATTCATACAATATTCATGCAGCAATTAAAAATTTGAAATTAATATACTGAAGTTATATTGAGCAACATCAATAAATCTCAGAAACCTAATGTTAAATGTAAAAATAAGCCTTCAAATGATATATGCAATTTGATTCTTTTTATATAAAGTTCTACCATGTAAGATAGGTTGTATCTTGCTGGACTGGGTAGGAGATATGAGTATTTCTTTAAAAAATTTTTTTTATTGTTTATTCATTTTTGAGAGAGAGAGAGAGAGGCAGAGTTGAGCTGGGGAGAGGCAGAGAGAAGAGGGAGACGCAGAATCCAAAGCCGGCTCCCCACTCTGAGCTGTCAGCACAGAGTTGGATGCAGGGCTCAAACCCATGAGCTGTGAGATCATGACCTGAGCCAAAGTTGGACACCTAACCATCTGAGCCACCCAGGTGCCCTGATATGAGTATTTCTTATGGAGAGAGCAGTGAGCAAAAAGAAGCAGAAAAATATAGGACATGTTTGGGGAATGATAAGTGCAATTGTGATCTAGGCAGAGGTTGACCAATTTTTTCGTAGAAAGCTGGATAATAAATATTTGAGGATTTGTGAGCTATAGGGACTCTAGCAAGCACTCAACTCTACTATTGTAGTGCAAAAGAAGTTATACATGATATGCAAACAAATGGGAATGGTAAGTAAATATTTATAAAACCAGGTGGAGGGCTGGATTTGGCCCTAGGATTGTAGCATTCAAAGCCTGGGCTAGGGGACGAACAATCTAAAGATTTGTATTTTCCCCCACCTCTAAGTGTTTTGTTCTCTGTGAGGCACGATATCTATCTCATCTTCTGGAAAATAAATTCCCTTTTTTGCTGGGTTCTCCCTTAAGGAAATTGCAGCGAAAGACAGTAGTGGTAGTGAGGACTCATCTGGGGAGGCTTTTGGATGCAGATTTCCTAGTAAGGACTCATTTGACCACATTGTGTTCTTTTTTTCAAAAAAATGCACATTTAATATTGTACTCCCCTTCATGAACTGACCCAGGATACGTCTCTGACACATAATAAAATATTAAGTAATGAGTTTTTGATTATTAAGATTATAGTCTCTAATATGTATGACTTTGCTATACTATGAATATGGACATTTTGCTTTCATTTATAAGTCTGAATTTACTCCCTTCGTAAAATCATCTTTCTGTTTTCTCCTCCTCCTCCTCCTCTACCTCTTCTTTCTTTTTGACATAAGATCTCAGGATTTTGGCTATGTGGTTAGAAAGTACACAATCTGAGTGGAAAAAGAAAAGTCCACACATTGGGGGGTGCTTTTTCTAAAACAGAGTGAGTCTTGGCAGAATTTGTGTCAGGAATCACATGAGATATTCCTACTTAGCAAAAATGTGTTATCTACGAACACTGTAGAAACATCCATACCTTAAATTAGAGTTTATTCATTACTTTGAGCCTCCCATACTTGACTTCAAAGGTTATACTCACAAATTCAAAATAAATGTTGATCTCCCAAAATCAAGGATTAAGCAGTTTGGGGATATTGTTTCATTATTTTGCCTGAATTTTGCAAATACTTGTAAGGATGTCAACAGCATGGAATATGGGTTTGTGGATTATCATAAGACATTTTTACACAATATTAGTAATTGCAAAACTATCTTTATTTTTAGTTTGAACAAAGTGACCCTAACTTCTTATCTCAAGTAATAATAAGCCTAAAAGGAAACTAACTGGATGCAACAATGAAAACATAGCTAATGGTTATTGGATTTTTAAATATTATTTATTTGAATAGCTTTAGTGTAACTGATTAGAATGTCAAAGGACTATAATTTGCATAGGCATACCAACCAAGAAAACAAACAAATTAAGATAACAATTATAACATTGAAATGTGAAAATTATACATTTGCCTGATGAATTTAGCTTATAAATAGTTCTCAGGGTATGTTCAGTATACTTCTTAGGCACTATGCAGATGTGATTTTCAGTGGCATTTACAAGCTTTTTAAAAAAATATTGGAGCTTTTAGCAATATAAGCCATCAGATTAGTTCTCTGGAAGGAAACGGGGGTGGGAGTGTGTAGCCCTGGGCAAACAGATCTTAAAATTATGCCAGGAGAATGAGCAAGGAGGACCTAGAATCACCTGTCACTTACATTTAACAAACAAATCAGGAGTCCCTGGGTGGCTCAGTTAGTTAAGCATCTGCCTCTTGATTTTAGCTCAGGTCACGATCTCGAGATTCCTGGGTTCAAGCCCCGCATAGGGCTCTGCACTGAGAGTATGGAGCCTGCTTGGGATTCTGTCTTCTTCTCTCTGCCTCTCCTCTGCTTGTGTTCTCTCTCTCAAAATAAATAAAACCTAAAAAAAAATCAACCAATCAAAACAAAACCAATTTTGTAAAAGTCCAAACCATTCTTGTATCATTCAAAGGTGAAGAATATTATATTTACCTGTTTTAAAATTCAAATTCTGAAAACCGTGTTTGTGTTTTATTTAATAACTTGATTCTTTGGTAAATTGTCAGATAGCATAAATCCAAGTATTGAGGAAAATTTTATTTCATTTTTTAAATTAAAAAGTAGAAAAATAGACATTTTTCAAATAAAAGATAATTAGGTGAAAAATAATTTAATGCAGCAGTTTCTTTTAAAGGTTTTTTTAATGTTTATTTATATTTGAGAAACAGAGAGAGACAGCATGAGTTGGGGAGAGGCAGAGAGGGAGACACAGAATCTGAAGCAGGCTCCAGGCTCTGAGCTGTCAGCACAAAGCCCCATGGGAGGGTGAGGGAAGTTGATGGGGGGGGGGGGGGGGAGGGAGGTCGAACTCACGAACCAGGAGATCATGACCTGAGCCAAAGTCAGACACTTAAGCAACTGACCCACCCAGGCATCCCACAGCAGCTTCTTTTAAACCCAATGAAAGTTTATGAATACAACTTATTTTGAAGTCAGTGTAAAGGTAAAAGAGTTGTTTTCAGTTTGCTTTTGCACTCACAGTATTTTAATTCAGCATACTTATAAAGATTTTCCTCCCACAAGTCAAACTTGTCTGTTTATGCCTGGATAGGAAATGGTCCATTTAGATGACCTAGTATTTTCATATGAACTTTAATTTATGATGACAACTTGTATTTATTTAAGTGGCCACTAGATGGCAGACCTATCACTAAACAGAATTTAGGCACAAAGTATATTCCTCAAGCAACTTGAATCACATAGAGCAATATTTTATTTCAAGCTTAGCTTAGCTTCTCATCCTCAGCCTTCTCCATAGTTTTAAGGGGGGTGGGGGCATGATAATGGAGATGATATAACATCTTAGCAATCATGTGAGATTTTAATAGTTTACAAACTTAATTCCTTCTCACAATAATCTTTTAAGTTAAGACAAACACTGCCATATTGTTTCCCATGGGTTTCCCAGGGCATATGACAAAGGTTATTTTTTCGAAGACTACAAGGAGATAACATTGAAGAATTTTGCTTGAGGGCTGTAGTATTTGATTATGCCACCCACATAGATGATTTGGGGACAACTTTTGGTTCTGTATCTGGTATGTATTTTCTGCTTATGTTCTATACCTTCATGTTTCCAAAAGAGTTCAATCCCTCTAGGAGACTGCAGAATCAATTAGAGCTACAAAACCATTCCCTCCTCAGTGATACTGACCTCTAACTTCTTGATATTCTTTTGCCCTTTGGATTCTAGAATAGAATTATCTTTATCCAGCTTCTTTCTGTTTCATCTTTTGTGTTCATTGAAAGCTCCCATCACCATCACTTTAAATAGCCTCTTGATTTCTGATATTGAGCACTGGGCTTCACTCATTTTCGGCTTTTTGAAAATAGGCCAACAGTTTTCTAAAAGCTTCTAGGGATCCTTTGCAGAAATTAGAAGCTCATGTATGTGTGTGTGTGTACACACACTCTTTCAGCCAAGAAAAAGTGATATGATTCCTGATGCTGTTTTATCTAACTGGCAGCATAAAGCCACACTATAAAGCCATTATGTCAGAATGCTAAGATTTAGAACTAACACTTTACAGCTCTGAAAGAAAAGTTAATTTTTGGTAAATGTTAATGAATCTAATGGCACCTAGGATAGAAAACAATATAAGGCCAGCACTTTTACTATTAAACTCCTCCTTTTGTTCATATTGTAAGCTTATACTCTTGCCTTAAAATAGGTTACATTTTTGATAATAGAGGGTGGATTTGAAAGTTTGCTTTCATACTTAGAACATTATAATGATGTGAACAGAGGGATGTGCTTACATGTAAAAGTTTAGATTACAAGAGTATTTTATCTCCTCTCCCCTTATTACCAAAGCAGTAAGTTCACAAACAAAAATACAAATGAAAAATTTCTTTAAAATGTCCCAAATCTGGAAATCCCTTTTGTGACTCTGTGAATATGTTTTCATTTATTAATTTTAAATTGAACAATGTATATGAAATAACTGTAGATTCACATGCTTTTGTTAATAAGCAATGTGGTGAGATCCCATATACCCTTTACCAGCGTCATCCAATGGTGACATCTTGCAAAACTATAGTACAATATCATAACCAAGATGTTGACATTGATATGGTCAAAAATCAGAACATTTCCATCATCCCTCCTGTCACCATAGCCACACATACTTCCCTCCCACTTCTATGCTCTCCTTAACCAATAGCAAACCCTAATCTGTTCTCCATTTCTATAATTTTGCCATTTGAAGAATATTATATAAATGAAATCAAGCAGTATGTGACTCTTTGGTGATTGGCTTTCTTCACTCAGCATAATTGTTCTGGAGATTCATACAGATTCTTCCATCAGCTAGTAGTTTAGTCCTTTTTCTTGCGGAGTGGGATTCCATGGTATGGGTGTAACATAGTTTGTAAAACATTGCACCCATTAAAGTACATCTGGATGTTTCAAGTTTGGTGTTGTTATGAATTATGCTTCTACAAATCTATAAATATTCACTTATAGGCTTTTGTGTGAGCATAACTTTTGATTTCTCTGTGATAAATTCCAAGGAATGCAAATGCTAGGTCATGTCACAGTTGCAGGATTAGTTTTTCAAAGAAAGCATCTAACTGTTTTTCAGAGTGGCTGTACTATTTTACCTTCCTATTAACAATGTATGAGTGACTTAGTTTCTCTGTCATCACCAGCCTTTGATGTTCTTACTGTTATTTATTTTAGCCATTCTTTTAGATGTATGGTGACAATTTGTTGTGGTTTTACTTTGCAACTAATGGCTGCAAATGGCTGCAGATGTAGAACATATTTTTATGTCTTTCTTTGTCGTTTATATATTCTCTAGTGAAAACCCATGTCTTGCATCCACTTCCTAAATGGATTCTTTGCCTTCAATGTTGGATTTTGAGAATTCTTTATGTATTCTAGATACTAGTCCTTTGTTATTTATGTAGTTTGCAAATATTTTAACATTTTCTTTTTTCTTTCTAACTTTCAGAATATACAATATGTATAAACATTCATTCCAAGGTTTTTAGTTGTGTGTTGTACTTAGAAGAATAGAGAAAAGTGTGCCTACCCTATCTTCCCAGAAGTGGAAGTCTTGAAAAATAGTTTTTATTTTATAAAAGAGATGCTAATTTATATTTAGGTTTTCTAGTATTGTATTTACATGCATAACTAAAAAAAGATAAGTTTAAAAAAGGATTCAAAATGCAAATGTAAAGAGGTTTACAAAATCCCACAAAATTGTAGGATCTTTGTATCAATATTACTA
The DNA here is from genome assembly GCF_028018385.1 of Neofelis nebulosa. Classification (NCBI taxonomy): domain Eukaryota; kingdom Metazoa; phylum Chordata; class Mammalia; order Carnivora; family Felidae; genus Neofelis; species Neofelis nebulosa. The sequence goes on along the minus strand of NC_080794.1, from coordinate 32,008,926 downwards.
GTATTATATACTTAAACATATGAGTGTTATCTGGGCATAAACATTTCTTCATTGAAATATGCCTGCTTTAAATTAAAATTTCATTAGCAAGCGAATTTAATACATTTTTGAAGAAATTAGTCATGGAAAATACTTCTATACTTATGTTAGAATAGTTGAGATGTTTAGGTTCTGTATAGGGTTTGAATTACCCACCTGTGTTTCAAAGACTCTTTTTATCAAAATGATCTACTTCCGACTAGATCTTTGGTAAATCATGAGATATTTAAAATATGTGTATAGGTAGTCAGTATAAATAATTCACATTAATATAAACTATTACCTAGGTTTTTTTTTTCTTTCGTATGCTAAGGTTTTTAGCATAACATAATTGCTACAGTTTGTAATCAGAACAACATTCTTCAGTTTGGTAGTAGCAATGTATTGCAAAACTCTTTTAAAAAAAATTAAAGGAATCATTTCTTTTATAATTTGGCTAGAATTTAAAAAGAGAAATGGTAATGGTTTCTCTTTTCTTCCCATATTTGATATTTCCCTCCCTGGAAAATAAATCACTCCAAACCTCCAGTGTTAATCTTAAAATAAGGGACAAAAATTTTTTTTTTAAAGTTCTGGTTTTTGGTAGATTTTAGATATATGCTTCTACTTTTTTATTGAACCTAATTAAGCAAATTGGTTCTTTCTTAATTTTTAAAAATACTTTTTGATATTTTTTGTTTTTTGTTTTGTTCTTAATGTAGCCCAGGAGATATGGAAAATTCATCATTATTTATTTTCTTTCAGTTTATGTAAACAGATTGTTGTTAATATATTTGTATTTCAATGGCAATAAAAGGTTGGGAAAAGTTAAAAACCTTTAGTTTTCTGGCACATTTCCCAAAGACATTCAGATTTTAAGCAGTTACTGGTTAGATTTAGGTTGTGCGTGGGTGTGTATTTATTCTGCATTGTGAGTTTTATATGGATTTAAGACTTTTAGAGAATTATAACTTACTGTCTGATCTCTCCTGTGCTCAATTCTCTAAGTTCAAGAGTTCTTTTAAAGTAAGAATACCTTTTTCCCCCCTAAGAAACTATTTGCAGTTTCTGGAGACTTCAGTGATTTAAAAATATTTCATATACATAGGTCAGAACATGGTTTATATAAGCCTCCATTTTTGTATCTAACTGATTATTTCCAAAAGCATTCTTCTTGTCTTTACTTTCAGATCATTCTTTGTCACATTCTCTTATTAAGAGTCTGTTTCTTATTCATCCAATTGTATACATACTCATTTACACACACATACACACACAGAGCTACTGAATTTGTATTAAAGACAATGTTAGAGCCATAATGAAACATCTTTGCAGATTTCTTCACAATTATAATGATTATCACCAATTAAGTTTCCTGAAGTTCAGAAAATAAAACTGTTCACATTTTATGATTAATCTCCAGGTAATTGTTATGAAGAAATCATCTAATTAGAAAAGCCAAACGGAACTCCAAAGAATTCTAGAGCTCATCGCTTTGTTAGACTATTGTAGACTTGTCAGCATATATAATTTTGAAAGTCTACTCTCCCTTGGGCTCAGTATCATCATAGGTTTAACCCATGATGATTCTCTTGTTTTTAGGCACTTTCATAAACAATTTCTGAATAATGGAATTTTTTGTTCTTTAAACAATTATTGCTAAAGAATTCTGCCATCAGCTAAAAGTCAACACCTGGGAGATAAGTTAGAGCCTGGCAGAGAGATAGTCAACAAATACCAATTGCCTCCAATGTGACTGGTCAGTTCAGAATTCGATCATAACAAAATCTTGTTCATTCACAACACCCTCCTTCTGTTGATAGTAGATGTCTCCAGCAGGTCTCTCAAGCTCCTCTCTTTATCTGTGCTTGCTGCCACAGAGGCAATTCTTGCCCCTGACTTTTTGGAGGTACCCGCACTACTTTCCACATATCTCTTACCAATTCAGTGTCTGACAACACCCTGTTCTCTAAATGAATATCACTACACTGCATTCAACTGCCTTAACTTGGCCTTATTTTCCTTGACACAGTCTTTACTCTTAATGGAAGTTACTCATTCTAGTCCTCATATTCTACATCTTTCTCGTGTTATACTGCTTATTCTGCCGCCTTAGTTGGAGAGTAAAAGAAGAACACACACTCCATGCATGATGTTCTAGAAGATGCATGGATATGCTGAAGTCATTTAACCTCTCAGAGCTCAGCTGAGGGTGTGTGTGTGTGTGTGTGTGTGTGTGTGTGTATGTGTGTGTGTGTTGATTCTGTGGGGCTGGAATAACAGCTTCCACAAGAGTCATTGTGGGAGTGAAATAAGATAATCTCTAGCACAGGGAGCAGAAAGTGGTACACAGTAAGCTCTTAGGAAAAATGAAATCCTTTATTTAATTTCTCAATCTTTGAGGCAATGGTACTCTGATTAACATTTACATATATTTTATTTGACTTTGTGTTCTAAGCCAAGCCCTGCCACTGCTTATTTGTGTAACTTTAGGTAAATCACCTAAATTCATAGCTTGGTTTTCTCATGTGTTAAATGAGAATGTAACAAAGTTCATGTTTTCTGGTAGTGCTGCATTGAAGAGCAAAGGAGATAATAGACACAACTGCTTTTAAACATAGAAAGTATTATATAAATGTGTAAATGGAAGTAAAATTATAAAAGTATAATATAATTCAGCTACACTTCTTTTTTTAAGTTTATTTATTTTGAGAGAGAGAGAAAGAGAGAGAGAGAGAGAGAGAGAGAGAGACAGAGAGAGAGAGAGAGAGAGAGAGAGAGAGAGAGAGAATGGAAGGAGAGAGAGAGGAGAGAGTGACTCCCAAGCAGACTCTGCACTATACAGGAATCCAACTCCCAAACTGTGAGATCATGACCTGAGCCAAAATCAAGAGTTTGACGCTTAACCAACTGAGCTACCCAGGTGCCCCTAATTCCATGGAACTTCAAGGGAAAGCCTATTTCATGCTGGAAGCAGTGTTGGTGTTTTGCACATATGAACTTACGTCTTGGGAAAAGCGTGTTCATTTATCAGTCGTTACATAACAAACCATCATGAAATGCAGCGGCTAAGAATAACAATTTATTATTATTCCCACACAGGTCTGGGAATTGAGTGGCTCAGCTGAGAGATATTTGTTTGCATTTCTCATGTGGTTGCCACCAGTTGATGTCTGTTGCTACAAAGTACCCCAAACTAAATGGCTTCAAACAACATAAATGTATTTTCTCACAATTCCAGAGGCTAGAAGTTTCAAATCAAGGTTTCAGCAGTGCCATGCTTCCTCCAAAGGCTTTAGGAAGTGTCCTTTGCATCTTTCAGTTTCTTATGGCTGCCGGCAATCCGTGGTGTTCCCTGTCTTTTGGACCACCCCAAACCTGCCTCTATCATCATGTGACCTTCTCTGTGTCTGTGTCTGTGTGTCCAAGTTTTCCTCTCCTTATAAGGACATGGTCATACTGAATATAGGACTCACCCTAATCTAATATGACTTCATCTTAATTTGATTTTATCTACAAAGACCCTATTTCCAAATAAGGTCAAATTCCCAAATACCAATATATAGGACTTGAATATACATCTTCTTGAGGAATACAATTCAACCCACACACTCCATCTGAAGGCCCAGTTGAGCTGAATGTCTTAGATGGCTTTTCCACTTCTATGTCTGACACCATGTGACTAGATTGGGCTTCCTGATAGGAAAGCTGTGTAAGAGTAGTCAGAAGTCTTACCTAATGGCTCGCATCCTCCAGAGTAAAGTTCCAAGGATCACAAGGAGAGCCTGTTTTCTTGTAATCTGGGCTCTGAATCATACCATTGCATTCTGTGGGTCAAAAAACAGGTCACGCTGCCAGAACATACTCAAGAGAAAGACACTACACCAAGGTGTGAATATCAGGAAGGGCCTGAATGGAGAGTCATTTGGGGAGATTATCTATCACACAATAAGGCTATTCTCTTTGTTTTAGAGATGAGGAAATTGGAACTCAATGACTTAGACAAAATGACAATCATGGCACAGTTAATAACTGATTCCATTGAGACTCCTCTGCCTGTCTTCAAACTCTTTGCTCTTTCTACTGTCCTGTGTCTCCCCATTTATTACCATATGCTTCTAGCACCTTCTCTTCTTTCAATATCTTTCAATATCCAGATGTCTTTCTACTTCCTAAGTGACTTCAAATGCGACTCAAATTCTCTTTAACTGGCTGTAACTTTTGGTATAGTCATATTCTTGTTGACCATTTTAACTTTAGTTTTAGTCAGGGGGAGTTGGAGAATTCCAGTAGGCTTCAGCTTTGCTGCCAATTCAACAGGATCCTTGACTGATTGCATATAAAAATAAATCAGTGCAATTTGAATTCCATCCTTCAAGATTTTGACCTCTGAAACCTGTGTGTGTGTGTGTTTACTGAGATATAATTGATATACAAAAGTTATTGATATTTAGTAATATACATTTTGTTGCGTTTGGACATATGTATATACCCATGATACCATTACCACAATCAAGATACTAAACTTATCCTTACCTTCCAAAATTTTCTTGTGTTCTTGTGTGTGTGTGTGTGTGTGTGTGTGTGTGCGTGTGTCTGTGTGGTAACAGCATTTAACATGAGAACTATTCTTTTAACATGCTTGAAAATACACAGTACTATATCAACTATAGATACTTCTATGAGCCTATCATTTAGATATTGTAATCAATTTCATGAAGACTGCTTCAGTCTTGTATAAAATGAGTTGTCATCACATCAAGAATTTCTAAAGTCTTCTGAATTGTTTTAAAGGATAGCTAAGAATCATGCTGGGAAGGAGTACTCATTCAATCTTCTAGTATTCCATGAAGAAGCATTTTTTTTAATGTAGAATTTCTTTTATATATCAACTGTCTTTTAAAGCTTAGATTTCCCCCTTTTTTTTTAATTTTTAACGTTTATTTTATTTTTGAGACAGAGAGAGACAGAGCATGAGCAGGGGAGGGGCAGAGAGAGAAGGAGACACAGAATCCAAAGCAGGCTTCAGGCTCTGAGCTGTCAGCACAGAGCCCGAGGCGGGGCTCGAACCCAGGGACTGCGAGATCATGACCTGAGCCAAAGTCAGCCGCTTAACCCACTGAGCCACCCAGGCGCCCCTAGATTTTCCCTTTTGAAAAAATATTGTGAAGTTGCCAAACCACTTGACTGCCTATCGTAGCTTAAGTTTTTATTATTCAGAAATAATTTATACTGAGAGTAAAGTAAAAAGTATGTATCGTATGGACAAAGGATTCATGTATTGATACCTTTTTATGTGTAACAGAAGTTTTTAAAAAGAAGAATGGAAATGGCTTTCCCATGTACTTGTATATGAATAAACATTTCCTGTTGCAACCACCATTCTATTCTCTGCTTCTATAAATTTGATTATTTTAGATACCTCATATTGGTGGAATCATGCAATATTTGACTACTTTCTCAAATGTGCTCAACTTTGCTGTAGAAAGTCCAATATTAATTCAACCAATATACTCAATATATTCCAGAAACTACCATAATACTAAGAAGCAAAAAAATATATCAAACAATGCTCTTGCCCTCAAAGAGCTCCAGTCCAATGTGAAAGACAGGAGACTACTTTATAATTTCAATGGTATCCTATGATAGAGATCTATGAAAAGTACATGGATCCACATTATAATCCATGCAGTCCTCTTATTCATTGCATATTGATTCTCTCCTATACTCTTAATAAGAGGATTCAGCTTATAATAAGCTCCCAATTCCTTCTCCCTCTACTTTATTTCTACTTTTATACCCAAAGCAATCCCAATGTGAGCTCTAACAGCCTTCCTTTTTTTTTTACATCAAACACACCACGTTTCATCACCAATTCTATCTTCTTTCCCTTATAATTCAGAAGAAAAGGTGTAGCTTGTTTTATCTGCAGTAACTTTACCTCTTATATCCCCCACACATCACTCTTGCCTGCTATAGGACTGTTGATCCAATTTCTCGACTTTTCTAGCCTCTGTAATCATTTATTTACTAAATAAATGGCTCCTGCTCCTGCTCATTTATTTACTAAAACCTTACTTGTTTGTAATCCAAAAAATGAAATCTTCCATTATTTCTGGCATTGAGGGTTTAACTTGTCTAAAACAGATATTGTGCAGCCTGACTTCCTGTAAAACCCCAGTAGCTAAGCTCACCATTTCTGGTTAACCACAAGTCTCATACTAGCCTCTCTTCTATCATGGCAGGATAAAGACTTGTGCTTCCTCAACCATGAATACCGATGTGGCAGACTGCTGCTAGTTAGCCATGATATAGAGCTCCAACTAGGCTTTGTCCCCAGACAAGGGAGAAACCTGCGAACCTCTCAACTGTCAAGAACTCTGAGGTTCTGAGATTTCAGCTTACTTGCAAGCTAGCAGTGCAGTTACAACAATTTCATGGATACTGGAAAATGATATAGGCCCACGAGGCCAGAGATAAAGGTTGTTTTGTTAGTTACAGCCATAGCAGCAGCCAAAGTATCAGCACATATACACCAGGTACCCAAGCCTCATTTCCCACAAGAGAACACATAAAGGGCCAGATGGTACCTGCACATGTAGTAAGTTGTGATACAGGAGAGGACACTTGAGCTTAGGAAAACTGACTCTTTTATGAGATAAAAGCATGCATATTCTTTGCTCTGGAGGGAGACATTATTTTTAATATATTAGACAGTAAATGAGCCTACCCTCTGTTTCGCAAGGAAACATTATTCTAGTTTTTAAGGCTGTTAGAAAATGCCCTTTGCTCTGGAGGGACACACTATTTATGGACACACATCTATGCCACACTATGTGAGGAACCCATAGAGAACTGTTGCCCAATACTAACCATAAATGCCGAGCCTCGAGGATAGGAGTTAGTCCTACCAGGGCTTATTACTCTTTTATTCTTTCCTGGTGCTCCCTTAATCATGCTACTTGAAAGCATCATGGAGTCCTTTTCAGCAAATCTAGATCTCAGTGAAGGCCTAGAATTCAGGGAGGAACAGGGGCCTACATGTCTGCAAATCTGATTCTGTGAGTTCATCCTTGTGAATGCTGCTCCTTCAGATCCATATGTGTTCCTTGGCTTTTTGTCTCTCTCAGCATGGTAGGCATACACATGAGTTACCCCTAGATTGTGTCTTTTTAGTTATCAAGAATTTCAAAAGCTGTATCCATATTAAAAAAGAGACTTAATTGAATCAACAAATATTTATCAAGTACCCCCAATAAATGTGTCAGGCATAATTACTGGGAAAAAAATCTTTACATAAAACCTTCATTCTAGGTGAAATACCATTTATTTCCTATAAAATTAAGAATGACTTTTTAAAAATAACAATATACAGCGCTGATAAAGATACAGTAAAATGAGCAACCTTACACCTTGCTTTTGGTTACAATTGCTATAAACCCTCTGCAGAAAACTAACCGATACATAGAAAGGGCTTCAAAATTTTGCAATAAGTTATATACTTTACCACATTGTTTATAACAATCAAAAGTTACAGGGGCGCTTGGTTGGCTCAGTCAGTTGAGTGTCCACCTCTTGATTTCAGCTCAGGTCATGATTCCAAGTGTCAGGAGATTGAGCCTCAGTCAACCTCTGCACTGAGCATGTAGCCTGCTGAAGATTCTGTCTGTTTCCCTCTCTTTCTCTGCCCCTCTCTCCCACTCACACACTCTCTCTCTCTCTCTCAAAAAAAAAATGTGACACATTATATGCCCAGTGTGTTGAGAGAGACTAAATAAATGTTGATATAACCCTGAGATAAGTTTTTGTCCAATAATTATGGTTACCAAGAGTGTTCAAAGAGATGCAAATATGTTTTAATGATTTAATGGTAAAAATATATGTTCTAAAATTGTATATATTTAAATTCTTCAGTTATGTAAAAGTGCACAATTTTGTAAGGAAATATGCTGAAAAACTGGTAGTAGTTTTCTCTGTAGAAAGTAGTAGTAGTTTTACTGTAGTAGGGTTGCTATTTCCAACATCTCTCCAGAATGTCTCTAAATACTTGATCTGTGCAGTCAAGTATGACGGATTAGAGCTCAGGCTCTGGGATCATAGTTCTTTGAACTAAAATTCTGACTCCATCTTTCTCTAGTTGTGTAGCTTTTGGAAAGTTATATAGCCTGCCTAACCCTCAATTTATTTATCTGAACATTGGGTATCATAACAATATGACACTGGGCTGTAGTGAATATTGAATAGAATAATGCACCGGAAGCATTTAGTGGAAAGCCTAGTACAGAAGCGGGGAGATATTTTATTAAGACTAGGAACACAGATCCTGGAGTCAGACTTCGCGGATCCCAATCCTGGCATCATTACCAGTGGAACAAGTTACTTTCAGTTATCTTTGTGCCTCAGTTTTAGTTTCTTTTTGTTTCATCAACTCTTATAGGAGAACTCAATAGTTGAGTAGTAACTCAATAAATATTGAATGCATGCATTAGTGAAAGCTATGATTATGTTACTTAAAAATTAAATATATACCTATTATCTCCAAATTTCTAAGTCATTCCATTACAGCTTCTGCTCCTTTTATGTATCTGAAACACTCTTAAAGGTCACTCAATATTCACTGTTACCACATTAAATAATATATCTTCAGTTTGAATCCTTGTTGATACCTTAAACATGTGAACATCTCCTTCTCCATTGAACTCTTGTCAATTGGCTTCTGTATCTATGCTATCTTGTTTTCCCCCAAGTCCCCACTACTTCTGCTTCTACTCCCTATTTTTCCTGAATGCATATCTAGATGTTTTCCCGAAGTTCTATAATTCAGTTACCATGTTAAATGTTTAAATGAATAATATTTTATATTCACCATTCTAATTCGTTAGGATACATGTGAAAAGATGTTATGCTTTTTCATAAAATCCCGTATTTCTCTTCCACTGGAAGTGCCTGCCCCACCACCATCTCTGGATTTCCATCGTCCTCTGTGTGTTCTCTTCAGATCCTTATTATGGCCTGCACTGGTCATGTGTATGCTTTTACTCTTCTTTAAATTGTGCATTATCTTAGGCCTGACTTATTTATCTTTACATCCCCCAAGACAACTATTATAATGTCTTACCTAAATTAGGCACCAGATTGTTGTTGTCGTTTGCGTATTTATGTGTTTGGTTTGAATAAGTCATCCAATTAAAGTCCTTTATTACCTCATGGTTTAGAAATGGATGTGAGGACAAATCATGCCCTAGTCCAAGGCTCCAGGGTTGCTCCAACTCATGATATAGGCTGCTCTTTCCTTCCTTTTGACTCTTTGTGAATTTCCCTGAAGTTAAAGGTTTCATTAAACAGACCTTTTTTTCCCCCCAATGAAATGTCATTGTTTTAACATGGATATGATGAATTAAAAATACTTGGGATTTTCCTCTCAAATACTGGTCATCCATATTAAAGAGTCATAACAAAATATAACAAAATGGCAAATTTTCAAGAGAAAAGGCATATATATATGTGTGTGTGTGTGTCTATATATGTACACATATATGCATACACGTTTTATGTATTTGTAATAAGACACAAAATAAAAACAAGCATGTTAATGCCAAAAAACTAGGAAAAACAGTTATATGGGATAATGTAAAACATGTTCAACTACTCAAGATCCAAAAGTGCCATAACTGACAGCAAGAGAGTTAATTGAGCCAAATATTGAATTAGGTTTTACAATGATACATTTATGGTAGAAGGCAAAGACTTTCCTAAACTAATGGAATGATTATTACATAATTTTGTTCTGTACCAAATAGAAGGACTCCAACTGTATTTTTAATCATTTCTTTCACAATTATGGCAAAGGAAAATTGCGTGCTTTGCTGCTATCCCCTGTTTGGTCATATCTTTAAAATTTCAGGAAGCATATAGCATTAATCATATAAATTAGTGTTCCATCTCAGAAGGGATGCATGTAATTCAGGCCAACGGAGGACAAACAAATCTTCCTCTGCTATGGGGAAGAGAGCAAATACTGCCGATGTATTTTATTAATAGGGAGCTTCCTTACTCTTTGCCACCTGATTGTGTTCCTAATTCCATTAGAGGAATCCGTATGAAATATTAGTGCACAATATAGTTATTGACACTGATAATAGAAGTTAGGTCTCTAATGTGAAAATGTTTCCAGCTACCCAGCAGCATAGATTATATATTTTTAATTTTTATGTTCCCTCATGATTTCATGGTTTAATTGTATTAAGTATGCAATTAAATTTTCATTATATCCAGGGCCTGACATTCTCTATCACACCACCTGCAAAATCATGGCTCTAACTTTCAGCTAATTCAATCATCAGAGGCTGTACTACTAGTTTTCTTTTATACTAGGCCAACCCAAGGCTGCATAAGCCTAACCAAAGGGCAGTTTTTCCAAAAATATTTCTAATCAGAACAGCATAAAGAGTACCTGATGAAGGTAGGTTCTTGGAAAGTGTGCATGTAATTTATGCCACTTTTGTTAAAGTTTTTTGTTTCTTTGTTTTTAAATAAAGTTTTAATGACTTTACAAGGACCTTTAGTGACTCTACAATGACTTTAATGACTTTACAAGCTTACAAGGACCTGTATAATATGGTTCCTATTGATTCATTTGGCCTCATTTTCTTTTACACTTTTTTTTCCAGTTTTTTCACAACTTGCTGTTTCCTCTGATAAAAGGCTCTTGCCTTCACCCATTCCTAATTAACTTCCCTTCAATTTCACCTAGTTAACTCCTCTTTATTTTCCAGATTACGGGGTAAACATCACTTCCCCTGGAAGATCTTTCCTGACTTACATAACTAGACAAAACCTTTTATATTCAATCTGCCCTGCTTTTTCTTCAAATATCCTATTTCAATTTGTGACATTTATTTCTTTGCCTATTGTGTATGTCTCTCTATCCTTATAAATTCTAAGCTCTATGAGGGCTTTATCTGTTAGAATCTTCATTTTATCTCTCTTACTTCAAAATAGTGTTTGGTGTATGATTGCCAAGAAATCTAATGCTTTATTATTCACAAGTTTATGAAAGTAAAGTTCTAGAGAAGTAGCCTTCTTGAATATCAGGTTTCTACTATTCTAAACTCAGAGCTATTTATTCAGAGCTATTCCACCACAAAAAGAGGATAATGAACTAGTCCATAAGGATGAGTGTCTGGAGCAGTTGTAGGAAATAGGGTTGAGTGTCAGGAAGGGGAGGAGTAATTTCTGACTGAACAGACTATAATCTCAGTGAGAGAAGTAGTCATACTTTTAAATATCAGACGGAAGGTAGCACCTTAAATATAGACTTCCTTTGTTAATTGTTCATTCAACAAATTTTATTGAGTTTTAGTGATCATTCCAGATATTGATGATGTAGTGGAGGGCATTAGTCATATGATTTTATGGGGACAAATCTACAGAGACTGGAGAATAACAAACAAGATTATTACAGTTTCTGGAAAGTATTATAAAGTTAATAAACCTGGTAATAGGAGAGTAACTGGTGGGTGACAAGGTGCTAATTTAGATGAGATGATCAACAAGTCCTCACTGACATGGTCATACTTGCACTGAGATCTGAATAGTATGAGTTAAACTGTCATGTGGAAATTGGAGGGAAGAACATTCTGGGCAAAGGTGATATAAGGAGTAATATTCCAAGGTTGGAAAGTATTTGGCTTGTTCAATGAATGGAAAAAGCTTACTGAACAATAGAATAGAATAGAATAGAATGTAATGGGCATAGCATAGATGGTGAAGGTGGGAAGTTAGACAAGGGCTAGACCATGTTATTTTTAAATAAGTGGGTGGCTTAAACAAATGAATAGCTGGATAATGCGGTGGCCTACCAAAAGTAGTGGTTCCCTGCCTGAAGCTGTGACTCTCATTGTTTTTCAAAATGTGATTTGACAGTGTGGTATAGGGAGTCTCCATTTGTGAAAAAGTGTGAGAAACCACAAAGTGATAGGGGCGCCTGGGTGGCGCAGTCGGTTAAGCGTCCGACTTCAGCCAGGTCACGATCTCGCGGTCCGTGAGTTCGAGCCCCGCGTCAGGCTCTGGGCTGATGGCTCGGAGCCTGGAGCCTGTTTCCGATTCTGTGTCTCCCTCTCTCTCTGCCCCTCCCCCGTTCATGCTCTGTCTCTCTCTGTCCCAAAAATAAATAAAAAAAAAAAAATGTTGAAAAAAAAAAGAAACCACAAAGTGATCAAATTACTAGATTCCAGTAGAGTACACACCTCACAATTACATATCGTCCATCAAAAAAGAAAATGCCCAGAAACTCCCTTTTTATTTCACAGGAGACCCATGACCAGCTGTAAGGAAAGTGACCATGGCACCCATGGGGATGCTCCTTTCAGATCTCCAACTACAGGGAGGGAAATTAACCAAAGGTTCAAGCTGCTATGCTATGAGATGTATTTCTGCATCTATGCTGAGACTGTATCTATGAGTCCCATAAACTGTGCCTCACCAGTGTCCACGTGCATCTGAGATACTAAGGCACACCCATTCCTGGAAACACTCAATGTCCCTGATGTCTGTCTTTGGCTTGAGGATTCCATAATAACTTCATTTTTTTTTTAATTGAACATCAGTTTTCACTTCCTTCCTTCTTTCCTTTAGTCATAGTCATACTTGTACTGTGATATGACTACATTCCCAGCCATTTACAGCTTTCTCTGGATTTTCACTCACAGACATTTCTCCTGATAAATCCTTGCACATTAAATCCCATTTAGGTATCTGCTTTTCAGAGGACTAGCAAAGTGACAAAGTAGACCAATTTGCATTTGACATCTCAGTTTTCCTGTCTTGCCAAGAATTAAACTAAAGTAATATTGTAAACATTGTTACTTCTGGTGATTTTGATTTAACATAATTACGTAGTCAATTAAAGTTCTATTTAATAAATATTTTAAAACTATTCCTTTGTACTTGATGGTTCTAACTGCAGTAATCTCTAGGTCAGGTGCAAAGATACAATCTCATGGGGAGGTTAAAATTTTGCTGTCACATTTGCAAGCTATTTTATTTCTCTAAATCATTCCAATTCTTATAGAATTTCTATTATACAATTTTTTATAATTTAAATATTGCGTTATAATCATTGTCAAATCCTTTAGTAATCCAACATATAAAATAGTTTCATTTTTCTTACTAACTTCCTTATAATAATTTTTGGCAGGAAGGTAGAATTTTCCACTTTAAAGTAGATATCAAGGGATGCCTGAGTGGCTCAGTTGGTTAAGTGTCCAACTCTTGGTTTCGGCCAGGTCGTGATCACATGGTTTCATGCTTTTGAACCCCACAGCAGGCGCTGTGCTGACAGTGGGGAACTTGCTTAAGATTTTCTGTCTCCCTCTCTTTCTGCCCCACCCCCACTCACACTGCCTCTCTTTCAAAAAAACAAATAAATAAATAAAATTTTAAAAAATTATAAAGTAGACATCAAAACTTTGGCAGACTTAATCTATATTCTCTTTTGCATATGACACAACCTTATGTCCCCTTCTCTTGATTACTTGTGACTTTTTTTTTCTAGAAGAAACACGTGACCATCTTCTTTGTGACAGAACATATTACATGCTTCAGTACTTGAATTTTTATAAGCAAATGACATTCCATCAGATCTAAACACCTCTGCGTAACTTTCAAAGTTTCTTTAAAAATGTGATGCTGCCTCTTTTTCTTTAATACCCTCTTACCCTCTATTATGTCCCTGAAGATTCTAGCCAATCCCTTTTTGCTTCCCCCAACACAGGAACCAAAGCCACGCTTCCTGGAATGTCCTGCCACTATATCAATTGTATCCACACGTATCCACATTTCCTGGATCCTTTAGGACACAATTCATATTCTTATTTTTCTTCCATGGAACTAATCCTGATCTTGCTTACCTTTAATTACCCTTGCACTTTAGTCATCTGTTAACTTAGTTTGCCTTTATAGTTATAAACTATGTTATACATTATTAATATAATATTAGTATAGTAATAGAATTAATAATATAAAGAATATACTAATATATAATGAATATACTAACATAATTAATATACTATATTATTATACTATTAATATAATATATGCTTATATTAATTATGATTAGTTACCATATTAGTATAATTACTAATACAATGATATATTATGTGATGACTTCACTAGTTCATGACTTATTTCATGTTTTGGTGATGTCTCTCACATTACAGATATGCAAGCTTATCAAATGTTTTGTGTACAGCACAGAGACGAGAAATATCTGAACTGGAACTGGATTCTACCTGTATTACTTACCAGTTATTTGACCTTAGTCTCTCTTAACATCTATATTCTAATAAAGTAATGAAATTACTTCCTTTAAGGTTTTATTTATGGTTCAAGTGAGATAATTCATATAAACACATTTTCTATAGTGCTTTCCCTTTATAAATGACTTATCTTTCACTGTTTTTCTTCTATTCTATACATAAGTTTTGGAAATACTGAGATTGTAGCTCTGTGGGTTCTTAAAAATGGTCATGATCCAGTACCATATAAATATTTGCACATGTTTTTCATTTGGAGTATTAGATTCTGTATTTGATCTTAAACTAACATAGGGATAAATATTTTCCCTTTTTCTGCTTTTCTTTTTTTGAATAATAAATTAGAAACTATCTATGAATTGAATGTGATGCACAGAATACTTATACAAAGATGGCAAATCACATTTGTCTCTTGCCAAAATAATGCAATTTCATAGAAATAGGAGCAGGGTGGGAAAGTGAATACAGAGACACAGAGTTATGTTTCAGTGTGACAAATTTGATTCATTGATTGTATTGTACCGAGGATCTCACTTGTGGTTAAAATCGCTAGAAATCTAGAAAAAAGACTTGAATTTTAAATGGAACACAACCAAACTTTTATCCATTTTATCATCTGTTCCACAGTTAAAGAATATTTACAAAGAATTTCTTTTTCCTAGCTCATTTTGTGGATAGTTTGCTTAATTCTCAGGCTCTTTTCACACTGCTCTTCGTGGATCATGTTCATAGGCATGGATCTGAGAGAAGAGACCTTTGAAAACAAGTGTCCATATATCTACTTCCAAGAAGAAACCCTGATTGGCTCTTCTTGGATACTATCCTATTCAGGATCCAATTATTTTGGCTAGGAGAAAAGGATAATTAGGCAGCCTATAAATTACGCTTTCATCAGCATAACTTGGGGAAAGAAATTTCAAATGTAGAATAGAAAGCAGAATTTGTCCACTACAATAACGCCTATTTTTTTAAAAAAAAATTGGAGAATGATAGGCTTCCTACTTCCCACTTGCTCTGCTCACCATTAGTCTGTTCTCAACATAACTGGCATAGTAACCCTCTAATAGGTGAGTCAGAACATGTCAGTACTCTATTCTAAATCATATATCATTCCTCTTCAACACACAATGTAAAATTAAAAATCTTTATGATGATCTACAGGGCTATATGATCAGTCATCCCACTAACTCAAAATCCTACCACTTCACCTCACCAACCCCACTCCAGGCACAATGACCCATTTATTTACTCTTCATTGAATATGCCAGGACTACTCCCAACTCAGGGTATTTGAACTAGTTGTCCTTTGGACTAGTCCTTTGTCCCTGGTTTGCTCTTTCTCTAGAAACCTGTGTGGCTTGAACACCACCTTCTGGAAGATAACACCCCTGAATGCCATCTATAAGCACCTCCTCCATCTTTCTTTATGCTACTACTGATTTTTTCTTCCTTTTCACCACTTAACATATTACATAATCATGTTTCTTTGTTTTTGTCTCTTTACCCATACTGCAAACTTCTTGATGAGAAGATGCTTTTTCTTGTTGCTGTTTATTGCTATTTCCTAGCATCTATAATTGTATGTAGCACATACTGGGCATTTATATATATATATAGTATATATATATATATATATATATATATATATATATACTATATATATAATATATCTGAATATATATATACTATATATATGAATATATGAATATTTATATATATATATATTTTTTTTAATTTTTTTTTAGTTGCACTTAAAGGGAATAACATATCTATCCACCTCATCTACTGGAAGCAGATGAACCTCAATATATATTTTCAGAATAAATAAATTTTGAACAAACTTTTTAAAGGTCATCATTTTGGACCAAATCTTGGCCCTATCTTTAATAAAAAGTTCATGGATGGTTTGCTTTATTCTCCCCTCATTCCCAGAGTGGGTTAGTCTAATTTCCAAAGATGAATTCTACCTGTCCCTGGAGTAACTGGTACATAGTGCAGACCATTTTATTTTTAGAATTTTTTGAATAGCTTTTGCTTTCATCAGTTTATAAAATTTCACATTCTAAGTATAAAGTAATAAAATCTGGCTAAATATTTCAAATCAAGTATGCTTTCCCCCAGACCATCACTTAAATGGTGCATTATTTTTATTTCTCCCTTGATAGAATATCTAAACATTAGTGGGCACATGCCAGCACTAGCCATAAGTGTGACAGCACAGTGTAGAGATTTGGATCATACTGTCTGGCTTCAACGTCCAGCTCTGTATTTTACTATTTCTGTGGCTTTGGGAATTTTAACTAGCTTATTCTCTGTGCCTCATTTGTTTTCATCTGTAAAATTGTAATGATAGCATGTAACAACAACAATCTCATAGTGCTGTTACCAGGATTAAATAAGTAATACCAGTAAAACTTTGGATTGCGAGTAGCTTGTTCTGCGAATACTCCACAAGACAAGCAAACATTTCTAATAAATTTTAACTTGATAAACGAGCAATGTCTTGCAATACAAGTAGTACACAATGCTGAATGTCACATGATCACAACCAAGCCAATGGTTCTTGAAATTGGCTTTGATATATGAATATTTTGGATTACAAGCATGATTCCAGAATGACTTATGCTCACAAACCAAGGTTTTACTGTGTTTGTGTGTGTGTGTATGTGTACACACATATACATATATACATATGTGTATGTACATATCTATCTTGTTATCTATTTATATACATGTATATATGTATATATACATATACATATATACATGTGTATATATGTTTATATATATGTTATATATATGTATATATATACATGTTTATACATATGTATAAAATAAGCACTTATGTTTTGTTACCCCTGAAGATAAAGATGAGACATGTCAACAGCACATCAACTAAGGTGCAACACTTAGCTTAAAATAAGATTTTCTTTTTTAGCTTCAGTAGGTTTCACGTTGACTAACAATTGAAAAGTTGCTGTGTGTATACGTATGCCATCAGAGCTTTTTATAAATATTTCATTGCCCCTGGTATGAAGACCATCTTAAAGGGTGGAGTTTTATTTCATTATTGAAAAAGTACTTTTATACAAAGGTATAATAGAATCATATTTTCACTTTTCTTTAGATAAATGTTCATTGAACTATAAATATACCTGAAGTTCAATATAAATATTATATGTGTATTCCTTATAATTTCTTCATTTTGGTCATCTTTTTTTTCTAATCCATAAGGAAAAAATAACTTAATAGGATATCTCCAGGAGAAAAAAAGAAAAAAAAAATCCTTCAGTGTTTTCAAGTTTATTTCTTCATTTTATGTCATCATCTCTCCCCTGATACTGCTGTTTTATAGACATTATCATTCTCATGAGACAATAAATACATGTAAAAGGTGCTTCATAGGTCAACCAATCCATTTTCTAACATGCAGGTTTCAGACGTTTCGCTGCTAGGACTTTCCTGTTCACCCCCATAACCCATATGACTACTAGAAGTTACAAATCAACTCATATGCTTTCTGAATTGTTCTATAAGCAAAATGCCTACATAGTCTAAATAACTATGTAGTATAAATAATGTGATTTGGAGGAATACTGCTATTTAGTTCTCCATTTCTAACTGGTAGTCATTGGTAACATGTGGAGAGAACAACTGAGTTGCCTCAGTAATACCTGTATCTCCAGTTAGGCCTGTGTATATAGTATGTTAGCAAGTACCATTTTATCAATCTGCCTATAATAGGCTTGTAAATACCATTTCATTAAGTCTCCAAGTAAAAGCAAAAGAGTTATCTTTAAACACATACAGTGTGTGTTTGTATGTAATTATGCATGTGTGCATGTGCATGTGTGTAGTGTGTGTGTGTGTGTGTGTGTGTGTGTGTGTATACATTTTTGTGTTAAGGCTTTTGTTCAAATTGAGTTTGTGAGATTCATTCTTATTCTTGTTTTGCTGTGGATTGATCATTTTTATTATGGCATTGTATTACATGGTATAAACACACCACTATTGATTTATCCATGAAACCCTTAACGGAGACTTGGGTAATTTTAGGTTTTATTTATTTATTTATTTATTTATTTATTTTTATTTTATTAAAAATTTTTAATGTTTATTTCTGAGAGACAGAGACACAGACAGAGAGAGTCAGAGAGAGACAGAGACACAGAGCACAAGCAGGAGAGGGATGGAGAGAGAGGGAGACACAGAATCCAAAGCAGGCTCCAGGCTCTTGTTCCTTTTGTTCATTTGTTTTGCTCTTAAATTTCACATATGAGTGAATTAATATGGTACTTGTCTTTCTCTATTTCCTTAGTGTAATACTCTATAGCTCCATTCATGTCACTGTAAATGGCAAGATTTCATTCTTTTTTATGGCTCAGTAATATTCCAGACCACATCTAGAATACAGACAGCATCTTCTTTATCCATTCATCAGTCGATGGGCATCTGGGCTGTTTCCATAATTTAGCTATTATAGATAATACTGTTGTAAACCTTGGGGTGCATGTATCCCTCTCAATTAGTATTTTTGTATTCCTTGGGTAACTACTTAGTATTGCAGTTGCTGGGTTGTAGAGTAGTTCAAAGTTTTCTAACTTTTTTAGGCACCTCCATAGTGTTTTGCAGGGTGGCTGCACCAGTTTGCATTCCAACCAACAGTGCAAGAGTGTTCCCCTTTCTGGATATCCTTTCAAACACTTGTTTCTTGTGTTGTTGATTTTAGCCATTCTGACAGGTGTGAGGTGATATCTCACTGTAGTTTTGATTTGTATTTCCCTGATGATGAGTGATGAGGAACATCTTTTCATGTATCTGTTGGCCATCTGGATGTCTTTTTTGGAGACATGTCTGTTCATATCTTCTGGCCATTTTTTATTTGGGTTATTCTTTCTATATTTTGATACTAACTCTTTATCAAACATATAATTTGCAAATATCTTCTCCCATTCTGTATTTTCCTTTTAGTTTGGTTGATTGTTTACTTTGTTGTGCAGAAGGCTTTTATCTTGATAAAGTTCCAATAGTTTATTTTTGCTTTTGTTCCCCTTGCCTCAGAAGTCATATCTAGTAAGGAGCTGCCACAGCCAATGTCAAAGATGTTACTGTCTGTGCTCTCTAGGATTTTTATGTTGCAAGTCTCACATTTACATCTTTCAACCATTTTGAATTTATTTTTGTGTATGGTGTAGAAATATCATTCTTTTGCATGTTGCTGTCCAGTTTTCCTAACAACATCTGTTGAAAAGACCCTTTTCCCATTGGATATTCTTTCCTGCTTTGTCTAAGATTAATTGACCATATAATTGTGGGTTCATTTGTTGGTTTCATATTTTGTTCCATTAATCTATGTGTCTAATTCGTGC
Organism: Neofelis nebulosa; assembly: GCF_028018385.1. Taxonomy (NCBI): domain Eukaryota; kingdom Metazoa; phylum Chordata; class Mammalia; order Carnivora; family Felidae; genus Neofelis; species Neofelis nebulosa. The sequence goes on along the minus strand of NC_080794.1, from coordinate 31,989,224 downwards.
TAGTACCAAACTGTTTTGATCACTACAGCTTTGTAGTGCAACTTAAAGTCAGGATTTGCGGTGGCTCCAGCTTTGCTCTTCTTTTTCAAGATTGCTTGAGCTATTCAGGGCCTTTTGTTGCTCCCTACAAATTTGTTTGTAGTTCTGTGAAAAATACTGTTGACATTTTGATAGGGATTACATTAAATATGTTGGTTGTTTTGGGTAGTATAGAATTTTAATAATATTTGTTCTTCCAATCCATGAGCATGGAGTTTTTTTTTTTCCGTTTCTTTGTTTCATCTTCAATTTCTTTGTGAGTGTTTTTTTTTTTAGTTTTCAGAGTGTAGGTCTTTTATCTATAGCCTAATATAAGCTTCTTCCTAGGCATGTAATTTTTGGTACAATAATCAAAAGGATTGATTCCTTAATTTATCTTTCTGATGCTTTATTATTGGTGTATAGAAATACAACAGATTTCTGTATGCTGATTTTGTATCTTGTGACTTTACTGAATTTGTTTATCAGTTCTAGCAGTGTTTTGATGGAGTCCTCCGGATTTTCTATGTAGAATATCATGGCATCTGCAAATAGTGAAAGTTTTACTTCCTCATTGCTGATTTGGATGCCTTTTATTTGTTTTTTGTTTTTTTTATTTTTTGTTTTCTGTTTGCTGTGTTTAAGATTTCCAATACTATGTTAAATGGAAACAATAGAATAGATTAATGAAACCAGGAGCTGGTTCTTTGAAAAAATTAATAAAATTAATAACCCCCTAGACAGACTTTCCAAAAAGAGAAAGGATCCATAAATGTAAAATCACAAATGATAGAGGAGAAATAATGACCAACACCACAGAAATACAAACAATCAGAAAAGAATATTATGAAAAACAAATTGGACAACCTGGAAGAAATGGGTAAATTCCCACAAACATATAAACTACCAAAACTAAAAAAGGAACAAAGAAAACTTGAACAGACAGATAACCAGCAAAGAAATTGTATCAGTTATCAGAAAACTCCCAAAGGTCCAGGGCCAGATGGCTTCATAGGTGAATTCTACCAAACATTTAAAGAAGAGGTAACACCTATTCTTCTTAAATTACTCCAAAAAATAGAAAAGGAAGAAAAACTTCCAAATTCATTCCATGAGACCAGCAATACCCTGATAGCAAAACCAGACTGATGAAGACGCCACTAAAAAAGAGAACTACAGGCTGGTATCCCTGATAAACATGGATGCAAAAATTCTCAATAAAATACTAGCAAACTGAATCCAACAACACATTAAAAAATATTCACATGATCAAGTGGGGCTCATTCCTGGTTTGCAAGAGTGGTTCAAAATTCACAAATCAATGTGATACACCACATTAATGAAAGAAAGGATAACAACCATATAATCATTTCAATAGATGCAGAAAAAATATTTGACAAAGTACAATGTCCATTCATGACAGAAACCCCTCATATGAAAAACCCACAAGTAATATCATCCTCAATTGGGAAAAACAGAGCTTTTCCTCTACTGTCAGGAACAAGACAGGGATGTCCACTCTCACCATTGTTATTTAAATAGTATTGGAAGTTGTATCTTCTTTTTTATCTTAGCCATTCTTGTGAGAGTGTAATGATATCCCATGATTTTAATTTGCATTTTGATAACTAATAAGCTTGAATACTTCTCAAAATACATTCTTTTGGTCATTTGGATATCTCATGTGAGGTATCTTTTCAGTCTTTTGCCCATTTTTTTCTATTATTTGCCCTTTCCTTACCGATTTGTTACAATTCTCTCTATACTCTGAATATGAGTCCTTCCAAACTCTCTCCACAGGATGAACTGATATTTACCTCTATGAACAATGTCTTTTGATAAGTAGAAGTTTTAAACTTTTATGTAATTCAATGTATCAACTTTTTATTTATTCCAAGGTCATAAAAATATTCTCCTATATTTCTCCTAAAAAGATCTATTATTTTGTATTTCAAATCTAGATGACCATTTCCTGTTAAATTAACTTTTGTGTATGGTTTGAAGTAAATATCCATATAATTTTTTTTTCTCCAAAGGATATCCAGTTGACTCCATCCAGCTTTATTAAAATGACCACATTTCCCCTAGAGCACTACAGTATCATTTTGGGGGGTGGTGGGGCATTGATCAAGAACATGTGTGGGTCTGTTTCTGGACTTTATTCTACTGATCAGTTTGTCATTTCTTAGCTTCAGGTGTCTTCTCATTTCCCAATTAAGATATAATATCTACAGTGTGATGCCACTTTATTATTATTTTTTTATTTTTTTAATGTTTTATTTTATTTTTTTAAGAGACAGAGAGGGACAGAGTTCAAGCAGGGGAGGGGCAGAGAGAGAGAGAGAGAGAGAAAGAGAGAGAGAGATACAGAATCCAAAGCAGGGTCTACACTCCCAGCTATCAGCACAGAATCTGATGCGGGGCTCCAATGCATGAACCATGAGATCATGACCTGAGCCTAAGTCAGACGCTCAACCGACTCTGCCATCCAGGAGCCCAGTGTGATGCCACTTTAAAAGTATAATGGGAGAAGTGCCTGGGCCACTCAGTTGGTTGAGTGTCTGACTCTTGGTTTTGGCTCAGGTCACGATCTCACAGTCATGAGATTGGGCTCCACGTCAGTCTCCACACTGACCATGGAGCCTGCTTGTGATTCTCCCTCTTCCTCTCTTGCTGCCCCTCTCCACACGCTCTCTCAAAATTTATAAACTTAAAAACATAAAAATAAAAGTATAATGCGAAATTTTGTTTCTTGAATTGCTCCATGAGGTAGTACAACAGATAATTAACAATATGCATTTTTTTGACGTGTTCTAGTCACTTCATTTAACCAATGTCTAGGAAGTCACTGTTACCATATATGGGAGTTCTTCCCAAGGTATAAGAATTTACAGACTTGGGATACTAGAGAAATCCAGAGGTAACTTGGAATTGTTTGGTATTATAACTCTAGAGGAAAGACTGACAACATATATAGACCAAGGGCCAAACTTTGCTGGCCATCTTTTTTTTTTCTTGTTTTGTTTTTGTTTTGTTTGGTTTTTTTTTGTTTTGTTTTGTTTTGCAAATACTTTTGTAAATACTTTTATAAATACTTTTTTATTGACTACTTTTGTGCTACAGTGACAGACTTGAGTAACTGAAAGAAATTTTATGACCCACAAAGTGTAAAATATTTACTATGTGGCCTTTTGTAGAAAGAGAATCTGCATATATTCTCTTAAAAGTACTGCTTGGCACCATAGCTATACTAGGAAATTAAACAGGCCATCTTGCTATATTGTTTTCTAGATGCTATTTTGAGAAATTAATATGGAGTTTTCATAACATTTAAATCTATACAAACTGTTCAGAGAAAAAGATGTACTAGAAAATTTTCAGAAGTTATTGAGTGTAGCATATTATTGACCAGAGCTACTGCAAGGAGTTTCTAACAATGAGATCTGCCATTACATGCCATTGATGGAAATTGTTAGTGGGAGCCACTGTCCTTGGGAGTAGCTTCTGGTAAATGGCAAAATGTTGCCATTGATAATTGCTTGCCAATAAGATCCACAGATAATCTAAAAACCAACTCTTGAAAATAAATATAAAGAGACGTTTATAGGGGCCACTAAAACAAACAGCCCTTGGAGCAGAAGACAAATTTCCAGGCTTACTTTTTGTGAATGTGCTAGAAGTAAGACTCCAAAAGACCTGTTGGAATATGAGAAAGGGTTAGTATTAGGTAGTAATTCAAAGTAGAGATGGTTGATTAAGTCTGGAGTAAAGTCCATGACAGAAGACCTTGACTGTGAAGGGTTATATTAAAAAACAAGTCCTAAGGCAATTTTCTGGATGTTAAATAAAAAAGTAGAACAAAGAATTAAGTGCCAGACAGGAACTAATTGAGATTGGACATGTTTGAGGACAAGAAAGATAAGTCTTGGGTATTGACCATTCACATTAATAGGTGCCTGACACTTTCTTTGTTGTCTACTAAATATTGTGAGTTATGTTTTAAGGTATTGGATTGACATTAACCTTATGAGTGAAGGTAGACATTGTGAGCTCTTCAGATCGATCTTCATTTCTAAATGCTTCATTTCTGTTATGGCTGAATAAGCTTCTAATATTCCAGCCCACCACAGATCAAAATTATAAACTCTGAACTACACACACACACACACACACACACACACACACAGTACTGTGTGTATATGTATACAGAGACTCTGTAGAAGCAGATCTCAAGAGGAGTCAAAACTTGGAAGACAGTACCGGCATAGAGTATGCTTCCCATTTTTAAAGACAGTAAGCATAAGGGCATGTTGCAGTCACGGTGAGCTGCAAAGTGTCTGAAACTATGATAGAAAATCTGTTCTCTGCACCCAGGAGAATGGAGGAGGGCATCCTAGAAAAGAGAAATCCAGAGAATGGGAGCTCCAAAATCAGACTATAAACATTGCCCAGCTCTCAGGTGACAAGTGATTCTTACCTGCCTATGGCTGCCCCCAAAGCAACCTATAGCTAAGTCTAAAAGGATTAAATGAGATTTTAGCTGATTCCCACCAGGAAGACAGAATATGCAATTTTAACCTAACCAATTGGTTACCTGCCATAACAAAATCAGTAACATTGTTTAGAGAAGTATTACAGATACAGCATCTCTATAGTCTCACACACTCACAATAACTTGGATTCAATCCAAACATTTTTCACATTCAAAGAAAAAAATTACTATCAAAAGAGGTCAACCCTGAGATAACCCAGATGCTGGAATTTCCTTAAAGGACATTTCAATCAGTTAACACATGTACTTAATAAAATAAACCTAATTCATAAAAAGGAAATCCAAGCAGAGAAATAGAAAATATAGAAAAGAACCAAAAACAAATTATAGAAATGAAGCATACATATCTGAAAAAACATCATTAGAAAAGCATAATAGAAGAATGGAAGCAATAAAGGAAATAATCACTTGACGATAGGTCAATATGGAAATCAATGTGAAGAGAGAAAAATATGTTTAAAATATCAACAGTGTTTTTGGACAGCAACCTGCAAAAGAATGAAGCCAAACCACTTTCTTACACCATAAAAAACACACAAAAATCCCTCAAAATGGAGGAAAGGCCTAAATGTAAAACAGGAAACTATCAAAACCCTAGAGGAGAAAGCAGGCAACAGCCTCTTCGACCTCAGCTGCAGTAATTTCTTGCTCGACACATCTCCAAAGGCAAGGGAATTAAAAGCAAAAATAAACTATTGGGACCTTATCAAGATAAAAATCTTCCCCACTGCAAAGGAAACAATCAACAAAACTGAAAGGCGACCAATGGAATGGGAAAAGATATTTGCAAATGACTTATCAGATAAAGGGTCAGTATCCAAAATCTATAAAAAACATACCAAACCTAACACCCAAAAAACAAATAATCCAGTGAAGAAATGGGCAGAAGACATGAACAGACACTTTTCCAAAGAAGACATCCAGGTGGCCAACAGACACATGAAAAATGCTCAGCATCACTCATCATCAGGGAAATACAAATCAAAGCCACACTGAGATACCACCCCACACTGGTCAGAGTGGCTAAAGTTAACAATTCAGGAAACTACAGATGCTGGCAAGGATGTGAAAAAATGAGAACCCTCTTGCACTGTTGGTGGGAATGCAAAATAGTGCAATCGCTCTGGAAAACAGTATGGAGGTTCCTCAAAAAACTAAAAATAGAGCTACCCTATGACCCAGCAATAACACTACTAGGAATTCATCCAAAGGATACAGGAGAGCTGATTCATAGGAGCACATGTACCCCAATGTTTGTAGCAGCACTTTCAACAATGGCCAAATTATGGAAAGAGCCTAAATGTCCACCAACTGATGAATGGATAAAGAAGATGTGGTTTATATATACAATGGAGTACTACTTGGCAATGAGAAAGAATGAAATCATGACATTTGCAGCAACGTGGATGGAGCTGGAAGCTATTATGCTAAGTGAAATAAGTCAGTCAGAGAAAGACGGATATCATGTTTTCCCTCATATGTGGAACTTGAGAAACTTAACAGAAGACCATGGGGAAGGGAATGGGAAAAAAAAATAGTTACAAACAGAGGGAGAGGGAGGCAAACCATAAGAGACTCTAAAATACAGAGAACAAACTGAGGGTTGATGGGGGCGTGGGAGAGAGGGGAAAATGGGTGATGGGCATTGAGGAGGGCACTTGTTGGGATGAGCACAGGGTTCTGTATGTAAGCGATGAACCGTGGGAATCTACCCCCAAAACCAAGACCACACTGTACACACTGTATGTTAGCCAATTTACAATAAATTTAAAAAATACAAAATACAAAATAAATACAAAATAAAAATAAATTAAAAAAATAAAAATAAAAATAAAATATCAATAGTTGTAATGATCTATGAGACAATGACAAAAGGTTTAATGTATATGTAATTAGAGTTCAAGATGAGAATGAATCAGAAAAAACTTTGAAGAAATAATGGATGAAAATGTGAATTTTGCAAGTGATTTACTGAAAATCATTTACAAATTCAGTGAGCTCAGTGAATCTGATTCCTTGCACTTAATGACAAAGGATAACAAAATTTCTATAGAATACTTTGGTAACCTGGAACATTTTAAGTTGCAGCTTATGGTAGTGTACAACATTGTCATTGTCAGAATAACAGGGCAGAATAGATTTTTTAATTTTGAAAATGCTCCTAGGAGTCATAGTTTGTACAACATGTTGAAAATTACCAAGAATCTTAGTTTTAAAAATTTCACACTCTATTTTTCACCTTAAAATTATTTCTAGGAATCATTAAGCTTTGGTTGATGTCTATAACACTATAACACATTCTGCTGCAATGGGTCCAGGGTACACCTGTTCATTGGTATTTTTCTTTATGTTGTTAATATAAATGAAAATTATATCTTGGTCTTAATACATTCTTATTTTTAGTTATTTTACTTTTGATCTTTCCATGTTTATCTGTATTTCCTGTTTTAGGAAATGCAATTGAACTAATAAGCTGTATTAGTTATTTGCTTCTTTTTAATAGTCTATCATTTACAATTAATATCTCTATTACCAGTGAGTATACCTCTATTTCCTAGTATTTTTGTATGTACTTTTTAAATTTAATGTGTACTGACTTTCATGGCTAGCATTCTGGTTATTCATAATTTAAAATCTCAAAGAAATTTTCTTCTTTCTTAATATTTCAGCCATTCGGTAGAATTTCTTTGAATGGTACTTCTTTTTCCTTCTTCTTGCAGCAGGAATGAAATGATTCTGTGCCAATTATGTAAAAATAATTTGTCATGGTTATATAAACAAGCATAATCATAGATAACAAATGACTTCCATGTTTTGTGTAATTACAATTATCAGAAGAAGTGATTTCTTGGACTTCTTAAATTTTCTGATGAACATGTAGTCACATAAATTGTACTTATGTAGCATTCAGTCTATATGTTCCAATACTAGTATATATATCAGATCATTGTCATTCATGTTAAATACATAATGGAGATACATAGTGGCTTTTGATTCAACCTGATTTTCAAAAGAAATCAAAATATATGTATGGAAAGTGACTGAGGAATTGAGTAACACTTTTAATTCTGGTATAACTCAGTTCAAACTTTACTATGTTGAGACATTTAATGTTTGTTTATTTTTGAGAAAGATAGAGTGTGAGCAGAGAAGGGACAGAGAGAGGGAAACACAGAGTCTGAAGAAGGTTCCAGGCTCTGAGCCATCAGCACAGAGCCCAACTCGAACTCACAAAGCAGGAGTCGAACTCACAAACCACAAGATCGTGACCTGAGCCAAAGTTGGATGCTTAACCGACTGAGCCACCCAGGCACCCAATATGTTGAGACATTTAAAGTTATTAGGAAGGTGCCTGATATCATCCTTAGAGATGAGCCTGTGCTTCTTGAGTTAGTGTCCTTTAGCGAATCAAGAACAAATGGAAGTAGATTTCTTTTTATTTATACTTACAGGAAATGCCTCTATCTTTAGTATATTCCAGAAATCCATGAGTTGGTAAATAGTCAAATTTGTCCTTGCAATGTGAGCACATTTGATTTATTTGTTATGAAACTTTTTTTTTGTCTTTTTGAATTTCATATTACCAAACGCACGAAACAAAGTGCAGAGCATCAGAAATAACCATCCTCAAAATTTTATCAGTATTTTGTGTGTGTTCTAACCCCTGGCATTATCACATATTATAATTATCAGCTTTTAATTAAACATGTTTCTCCTTCATTCTCATTTTGGAAAATTCTCAAAAACCATGTCACATGTGACCTCCTCTGTGAAACCTTCTTCATACGTGTCAAGCCTCCTACCGCACTTTTCCTGAATTAGAATTAATCACTGCCTCATGCATTGCCCTCATACTACTTTATCTACATATTAATTCAACTACTTGCCATCCTAAATTACAACGAATTCTTTTACTATCTTTTTCTGCCACTAAATTGAATACATATTTATGTATGGGAAGATGCCATATTCGCTTTTCTATTACCAACTCTTAAAGCAATTATTAACATTAATAAAGGAATAATAAATATTTGTTGAATAAATGAATGAATTTTATAACTGCATTTAAAAGTTTATTAAATTATAAGAGAAATGCAAATATCCTAATTAGACAAGAAGCTAATAATGGAATATTTTTATCTTAGACTAAAAATTTCTCTACAAACCAACATGTATTAGTAAAAGGTCTAGACCATTTTGACATAATATAAATAAGTCTTTCAATATGGTTAATAACATAAATGTATTGGTAGAGTTAACAGTAATTTAAATAATTAAAATTAAAAAAAAATAATTATAATAAGAATTTATGTTAAGGCTCATAACAAACCAATCAACATAGAAGTCGACAAGAACTTTTCACATTGCAATAAGATGTGAAACAATGCATAGAAGATGTCAGTTGATGGGCACCTGGGTGACTCAGGTGGTTAAGTGGTTGGACTTTGGCTCAGGTCATGATCTCACAGTTTGTGAGTTCGAACCCCACATTGGGCTCTATACTGACAGCTCAGAGCTGGAGCCTGCTTCAGATTCTGTGTGTGTCTCTCTCTTCCTGCCCCTACCCCACTCACAGGCCCACATGATCTCTCTCAAAATAAAATAAAAATATTATTTTTTTAATTAAAAAAAAGATGTTATCTGAGAGATTTTGAACATGATAGTAATTGAAAAAATTACCAAAACATTTTTATCCTATTAAAATAAGGAGTTATAGCTCTTAAACATGGCACCTAACTGGTAAGAATAAGAAAATTTGTGGGTTTTTTTTAGCTCATAAGTTTTAATCTCAACACTTAAACATTAATTATGAAATCTTAGAACAATATTTTCTATAAATTACAATTTTGTTGACTATATTAGAAAAATATGCTATGGTAGGACAAAAGCATTTTTGAACTACAAGCATGGAAATTTGCATTCCTGAAATATAAGTTGAGAATAGAGAATAAGAGATAACTTAATACTTAGAATTTTTAAAAATTTCTCTAACAAAACACCTTTATGAGGATATTCTGAACAAAATAGAATAAATGTAGCAATAATAAAATAAGATATCTAGAAATTGAGAATTATTCTCCTAAATTCTTTAGAGATCAAAGAGAAAATAAAATCTAAAAGTATAAATTTTACAAAATATGACAATCATTAAAATTCTTAATAGCAAGATGTTTTGGACATAGAAAAAACTACCCCAAGGAGTATTTAGAGAATTATTGCTGGGAATGATTTATGTATAACTTTGATAAATACAATTAAAAACAAAAGAAATAAACTTTAAGTCAGGCAATTTCCTAAAATAAAAACAAAGGTAGAGGGCATATACAACCTGAAATCAAAACTTAGTCTAAAGCTACAATATTGAAATAATGTGGTATTGGTGTAAGGATGGGCACATGGATCAATGGAGCAGAATTGAAATCCAGATATAAACCCGCACATTTATGATTAACTGACTTTTGACAAAGGTGCCAAGACAATGCAATAGGGAAAGGGTTGTTTTTCAACAATGGTACTAGGATTGTTGTATGTACATAAGCAAATAAATAAAGACCCTTACTTTACTTCTTGTACAAAAATGAATTCAAAATAGATTATAGACCTAAATGTAAGAGCTAAAATTATAAAACTTAAGGAAAACAGAGGGAATTTTTTTTTCAAAATTTTCAGTTAGGCAAAGATTTCTTACATAATATACCAAAAGCATAAGCCATAAAAGAAAATGAAAGATAAATTGGTCTTCATTAAAATGAAAAACTCTTATGCTCTGGAAGATGTAATTTAAAAAATGAAAGAAAAGCCAAAGTCTTGAGAATATTTTCACATCATTTATCTGTTAAAGTAATTTCATCTAGAAAAAATTAAAAAAAAAACATAATTTAGTAACAAGAAGACCAACAATCCAACATAAAATATACTCAAGTACTTTAATAGTCATTTCACCAACAAATATACCAATGAAAAGCACATTAAAGGGTCCTCAGCATCATTAGGCACTAGAAAAATGAAAATTAAAATCATAATGAAATATTATTACTCACTAAAATGGCTACAGGTAAAAGATAGACAATGCCAAATGTTTGGGGAGGAAGTAGAGAAACTTGACCCTCATACATTACTATTGGGAATGTAAAATGGTAGAGTTACTTTGAGAAACAATTTCACAGTTTCTTAAAAAGTTAAACATCAACTTACTGTAAACCCAGCAATTCCATTCCTGGGTATCAACCCAAGAGAAATGAAAATATATGTCAACACAAAAGCTTATACATAAATGTACATCACCACATTATCCATAATAGTTGAAACTGAGAGCAAATCAGATGTTTATTAGTTGGTGAGTGGATAAACAAATGTGGTATACTCAAACAATGGAATATTATTCAGCAGTTAAAGAAATAGAATTCTGATACAAGTTCCAACATGTATGAACCTCAAAAACATGCCTCAAGCTATATTGCAAAACTACAGTCATCAAGACAGTATGGTACTGCACAAAAGCAGACATATAGGTCAATGGAACAGAATGGAAAACCCAGACATGGACCCACAACTGTATGGTCAACTAATCTTCAGCAAAGCAAGAAAGAAAATATTGAATGGAAAAAAGACAATCTCTTCCATAAATGGTATTGGCAAAACTGGACAGTAACATGCAGAACAATGAAATTGGACCACTTTCTTACACCACACACAAAAGTAAATTCAAAATGGATGAAAGACCATGGATGTGAGACAGAAAAACCATCAAAATCCTACAGGAGAAAATAGGTAGCAACCTCTTTGACATTGACTGTAGCAGCTTCATACTAGACACATCTCTGCAGGCAAGGGAAACAAAAGTAAACATGAACTGTTGGGACTTCATCAAGATAAAAAGCTCTGCACAGTGAAGGAAACAATCAACAAAACCAGAAAGCAATTGAAATAATGGGAAAAGATATTAGCAAATGACATATTGATGAAGGGTTAGTATCCAAAATCTATAAAGAATTTATCAAACTCAACACCCAAAAAACAAATAATCCAGTTACAAAAGGGACAAAAGACACAAATAGACATTTTTCCAAAGAAGACATCCAGGTGACTAACAGACACATGAAAAAGATGCTCAACATCACTCATCATCAAGAAAATACAAATCAACACTTCAATGAAATACCACCTCACACCTGTCAGAATGGCTATAATTAATAATACAAGAAACAATACATGTTGGCAAGGATGCAAAGAAAGGGGAACTCTGTTACACTATTAGTGGGAATGCAGAGTGGTATAGCCACTCTGGAAAACAGTATTGAGGTTTCTTAAAAAGTTAAAAATAGAAGTACCTTGCACAGAAATTGTACTGCTAGGTATTGACTCAAAGGACACAAAAATACATATTGGAAGGGGTATATGCACTCTGATGTTTATAGAAGCTTTATCAACAATAGCCCAAATATGGAAAGAGTCCAAAGGTCCATTGATGTTTCACTCACATGTGAAGTTTAAGAAACAAAACAGATGAATATGAGAAGCAGGGGGGAAGGGAGGGGAGATAAACTGTAAGAGACTCTTAACTATAAAGCATAAACCGAGGGTTGCTGGAAGGGAGGTGGATGGCAGGTCGGCTAAGTGGGTGATGGGTATTAATTAAGAACGACACTTGTGATGAGCACTGGGTGTTATATGTAAGTGATGAATCACTAAATTCTACTCTGAAACCAATATTACACTGTATTAACTAAATTAAATAAAAACTTAAAAAAGAATATGTGAGGATGGTTGTATATTGAGACAAACTAATAGTATACTTTATAAAAACAAATTAAAAGAGGGAAACATATGATTACATAACAGATTCCAAAAAAATAATTTGGTTCAATAGTGGATAAAGTGACTAGTTAATAAATGTGGTTAGCCTAACTGGATATTTACAAGGAAAACAAAAATGAAACTGACAGCTACTTTTCATCATATTAAATATTAATTTTTAAATAGTTAGACTTTGAACAACATAAATATAGTACAGTATTGTAAATGTATTTTTTTCTCCTTATGATTTTCTTAATAACATTTTTTCTCTAGTTTACTGTATTGTGAGAATACAGTATATAATACATATATAAAACATGTTAATCAACTGTCTATGATATCACTAAAGCATCTGGTCAACAATAAACTATTAGTAGTTAAGTTTTAGAGGAATCAAAAGATACATGTAAATTTTCAACTGCATGGTGAGACGATGCCCAAACCCCCTCATTGTTCAAGGGTCAATTTATGAATTTTTAACTTATATGTAAAAACTAGGAGGTACTATTTCTGTAACATTGTTGTCTTGAGATTCTTTTAACCAAGGCAGGAAAACAAAAGACATAGGGAAAATTGGATGTGTTTGATTACATAAAAGTATAAACAATATGTGCCATATTATACCGTAACACAGGCGAACAATATAATGATTCAACAATCTATACATTACTCAGTTCTCATCATCATAAATGTACCCTTAATTACCTTCACGTATTTTACCCATTCTCCTCCCACCTGCCCTCTGGCAGCCACCACTTTGTTCTACATAGTTAGAGTCTGTTGTTTTCTCTCTTTTTCTTAGTTCATTTTGTTTTGTTTCTTAAATTCCACATATGAGTGAAATTATATAGAATTTGTTTTCTTGAAGCATTATTTAAAATAGCCAAGATATGGAAGCAGCCTGACTTTCCATCCATAGATGAATGTATAAAGAACTATGTAGTATATGTATAGAATGGCATATTACTTAACCATAAAAAGTAATGAACTCTTACCGTTTGCAACAACATGTGTGGATCTAGGGGGTGTAATGCTAAATGAAATAAGTCAATTACAAAGGTTAGATTTTTAAATGGCATATGGATACACTGCAGGGAGAAGGCTAAACAGCTATCTTCTTATTCCTGGTAACCATGAGTAAATACTGAGTAATAGATGTGTTCTTTTTTTATAAATGAAGACAATACATAACTACTGATATGAGTTGTTCACAAGGATATATCATTAAATGAAAAGATCAAGGAAGAAAACAGTGTATATAGCTACCTTTTGTACAAAAAGTGGGGAAATCGTACATATATACACTTTCCTGCATTTCCTAAAAGATATACCAGAAAAACAAACTAAAAGATACAATTCACTAAAAGCGTGTGTGGGATAGAGACTGATAGTGTGTCAGTAATGGTAGTGAGACTTATGTATACTGTTAAATGTAGTTTCACATGATATAGTGTTACCTATTAAATAATTAAATTAAAAGTCAACTAACAGCACATTTTACTTTCTCACATGATATTCTAAAGAAATACATTCCCAATTTGCATTCCCACCAACAGTGCATGAGGGTTCCCGTTTCTCCACATCCTCTCCAGCATCTATAGTCTCCTGATTTGTTCATTTTGGCCACTCTGACTGGCGTGAGGTGATATCTGAGTGTGGTTTTGATTTGTATTTCCCTGATAAGGAGCGACGTTGAACATCTTTTCATGTGCCTGTTGGCCATCCGGATGTCTTCTTTAGAGAAGTGTCTATTCATGTTTTCTGCCCATTTCTCCACTGGGTTATTTGTTTTTCGGGTGTGGAGTTTGGTGAGCTCTTTATAGATTTTGGATAAAGCAGTGTGGAGGTTCCTCAGAAAATTAAAAATAGACCTACCCTATGACCCAGCAATAGCACTGTTAGGAATTTATCCAAGGGATACAGGAGTACTGATGCATAGGGGCACTTATACCCCAATGTTTATAGCAGCACTCTCAACAATAGCCAAATTATGGAAACAGCCTAAATGTCCATCAACTGATGAATGGATAAAGAAATTGTGGTTTATATACACAATGGAATACTACGTGGCAATGAGAAAAAATGAAATATGGCCTTTTGTAGCAACGTGGATGGAACTGGAGAGTGTGATGCTAAGTGAAATAAGCCATACAGAGAAAGACAGATCCCATATGGTTTCACTCTTATGTGGATCCTGAGAAACATAACAGAAACCCATGGGGGAGGGGAAGGAAAAAAAAAAAAAAGAGGTTAGAGTGGGAGAGAGCCAAAGCATAAGAGACTGTTAAAAACTGAGAACAAACTGAGGGTTGATGGGGGGTGGGAGGGAGGGCAGGGTGGGTGATGGGTATTGAGGAGGGCAGCTTTTGGGATGAGCACTGGGTGTTGTATGGAAACCAGTTTGACAGTAAATTTCATATATTAAAAAAAAAAATAAACAAACAAACAAAAAAAGAAATACATTCCCAACATTTTCAGAACTCAGTAATGTATTCTAAATTGTTTAGTTGTATAAAAAAAAAACAAAAAAATATGAAATAAAATAAGCAATAAATAAATCTGGTTTTAAGTTGCATAATTGACTGAAAATTTATTTTATTGCATAACCATGGAAATAAACCATAAATATTAGCATGATCTGATATTAATTTTTAAAAATTCCTTGGCCTGGTTGTAATAAATTCCATTTTGCCTCAGCTGTATGCACAAACTGTAAGAACTTCTAAGGATGTTATACGTAAAAAAGTCACAGTGATGCAATAAACTGCAATGAAGTCATGAAATAAAAATAAATTGCCTTAAAAAAACAGAATTTTTATTAGGATATAAAATTATTTTGTATGCATCCAAATGTCTCATGGGGGTAAAACAGTACAATCTAGGACCATACTGTAAGACATATTTTAAACTCATAAGTAATTGACTTACAATTTAATCATTTTTTAAATTGGTCATCTAAATCAAGATTACATTTCTACATTAGAACTGACATATGGTTTAAAGTTCAAGATAAATCAGACTGTAACACGTGTACCATACGTATTTTAAAAATTCACATCAAAATGTTGAGGTGACAAAGGAAATGGAATAAATGGAAAGACCCAGTCCTGGAACCACCTAGGGGTTAAGGTATTAGTTTGGTAGTTTAATTGGGATCCCAGTGGTCAACCTTTCCTTTCCCATCCTCAGAACTTTTCCTATGGAAGTGTTTTAAAAGGAATTAAGGGAAGTAATGAAGCATAAGAAAGCCATTCCATTTATCTTTGTTTAAGTTATTGTAGCCATTTAAATTAAATTTGATTTGTAGTAGCTTTAAACATTTTAGTTTTGCTTAATTAATTGTAAGTAGAAACAAGATTTGTGACAGAACTACTGTGCTTAATAGGCAGAGAGATGATATATTTACCTACCAAATCAAAAAGTGACAGTTTTATCAGTGCGGTGAATTCTTTTCCTGGGGCATATTTCAAACTTTCATAAACAAACAAACAAGCAGACAAAAATATGGACCAGTTGGGGACACCTGTCTGGCTCAGTTCGTAGAGTACAAGATTCTTTATCTCCAGGTTGTAGGTTTGAGCCCCACATTGGGAATAGAGGCTTCTTAACAAAATATGTATATATGGACCAGTCAGCTCTCTGAACAAAATTAAAAGCTTGGTTTTAATGAAAAAAAAATGTATACCCTTCCTTTGATATATTATTTTCAAGCTTTAACAATACTGGAATAACTCCATAGTTTTGGTTACTGTAAGCATATTTCAATCAATAATGCATATACAGTAAAACCTTGGATTGCAAGTAACTTGTTCTGCAAGTGTTCCTCAAGATGAGCAAATATTTTTGATATACAAATTCTTTGGATTACAAACATGTTTCTGGAATGATTTGTGCTTGCAAACCAAGGTTTTACTATATATTCCAATTTTCAGGATAGCACATTTTTGTTAGATGAATCATATTTTTACAACTGAGTTCTGTAACAATGATGGTGATGTGCTCCATTAGATAAAAAGTGAGCACTTATGTATTAAAATTTTTTTGAACAAAAAGTACACAAAATATAATATATTACATTATCAGAAATGTAGATAGTTTTACTGCTTAACTTGGCTTTCTATGTTAAGATTGCAAGATGGCTTCACCATCTTTAAAAAAAAAATCTAAATTTCCTTCCTCTTCAATTCACTTTTTCTTTCCATATACTTGTTTTATTTATTATTTTTATATTATTTTTTTCTAAATAATTTCTGCCATTAGTTTCTATAGAATTAGCATTGAATGGAAAAATTGTACAAAAAACAAGAGTCACACATTGTAGTCAGATCCTTAATCCTTAAAATGTCTTTGAAATGTATCATTTTCTACCTGTACTTTATGGTTGTTGATTTACTATTACAGTGCCATACAAGGAGTTCCATGTTGGAGTCAGATCTTGTATCAGTCCTGGCTTAAAATTGGTTCTACCAGTTCTTAGCAGAATCACATGGGATAAATTCTTTGATTTTTGGCTTGTTGGGATTCTGTAATATGAAGATAATACTACCAATGATTGATATATAATAGAGGAGCAACACATATTTTTCCTCACTCTTCTCAATAGTTTGATGAATTGATAGCTATTTAGAGATTGTTAGATTATATAAATGATATTTGTTAAACCAGGCACAGTGCTAAGCAAGCACTGATAGGAGAGCTAAGTACCTAGAGGGTTACATGAACAAGATGTTCAATATACTGTATAACTAAAAATAACTTATCTTCTATGGTGTAGTTTATATATATCTGAGAGAAATAACAGGAAAATTTCACAGCATTGTGAAAATAGAAGTTGTATGGTTGAAACTTTTTCAAAAAGCAGCATTTTGTACATTCGGAAAAAAAATTGTTTTTGTTCATCCACTGTTAGACCTTGCTTTAGCTAATGGATACTGAGTCATGGTAACTAAACTCACTGGAAAATAAAGGATATAAACCATGATTGTTTATTTTAATTAATTTGTATGATTTCACTTATATGTGGAATTTAAGAAATAAAACAGATGAATGTAAGGAAAGGGAAGGAAAAATAAAACAAGATAAAAACAGAGAGAGAGGCAAACTGTAAGAGACTCCGAAGTATAGAGAACAAACTGAGTGTTGCCAGAGAGGAGGTGATGGGGGAATGGGCTAAGGGGGTGATGGGTGTTAAGGAGGGCACATGTTGTGATGAACATTGGCGTTATATGTAAGTGATGAATCACTAAATTCTACTCTGAAACCAATGCTACGCTATATGTTAACTAACTCAAATTTAAATAAAATCTTGGAATAACAAAATAATTTATAATAATAAATGTAACTCTAGACGACTTATGATCCACACAAATTTCACCTGTTTGTTTTCCAACCATAGCAAATTTACACAGGAACCCAAATTATCAGAAGATTGTTTGATAAAAATAGAATCACATTAAGAACAGTTGACTATATGTAGATTTTATTGATTATATCAGCTATAATAATTGGGGCATCCATCCATCTTCTCCCAAAGGAAACATCTGCCTTAAATTACCCAATACTGTCAACTTCTAGACAGTACTTGAGTTGGAGTAGATGACTATATATAAATTATATTTTTTAAAATGACTTCCTGGGGTGTCTGGGTGGCTCAGTCGGTTGAGAGTCCAACTTCGGCTCAGGTCATGATCTCATGGTTTGTGGGTTCGAGCCCCAGGTCGGGCTCTGTGCTGACAGCTCAGAGCCTGGATCCTGCTTCGGATTCTGTGTCTCCCTCTCTCTCTGCCCCTCCCCTGCTCACGCTCTATCTCTTTCTCTCTCAAAATAAATAAACGCTAAAAAAATAAATAAATAAAGTGACTTCCTAAGTTCAGTTTTAGTCCAACTCCTCCTACGTATGAGATTATTTTCTTTGGACATATATCACTTTGAAATAAATAAATGCTTTCCTAAGGGTTGCATAATCAATACATTGGAGTGCTAGAAAAAAATAATAACACTTTATATTTAACTATAACTCATCCCTTATAATCTTACTTTATGTATGTTTGAGTTAAACTAAGCTAAGTTTGCTTCAGGCTTAATATTTTCTTCATAACTGATGATTTCCTAGCAAGTATGTGTTGACTTTACATTTTAACTGTGTTTTAACTGTCTGAGGGCACCTTTTATATTTTTTATTTTTATTTTTTTAAGTTTATTTATTTATTTTGCGAGAGAGAGAGGGAATGGTAGGGGGGGAGGCAGAGAGAGAGGGAGAAAGAGAGAATGCCAAGTAGGATCTGCACTGTTAGCACAGAACCTGAAGTGGGGCTTGAACTCACGAACTGTGAGATCATCACCTGAGCTGAAATAAGAGTTGGACTCTTAATCAACGGAGACACCCAGACACCCTGAGGACACTTTAAAAAAAAAAAAAAAAAGGTTTCAAGTTTTGGGAAGTTATCTCTTTTCTGTTCTTTGTATCATTATCAGTATTCTTTGGTGTGAATCTATAATCTCATGAATTCCTAAAATTTTAAAATTTAAACTAATTTCCAGTAAGAAAACTGTATGGCAAGTAAAAACCTTCTCTTAAAATTTTGTATCTGAATGCGTTTAGACTACCATCCCCCCTAAGCCCTCCTTCTCTTCAACTACCATCACCACCAACAGCAGCAACAATAACAAATTTCCTTAAAATAAAAAACACTAGGGGCGCCTGGGTGGCGCAGTTGGTTAAGCGTCCAACTTCAGCCAAGTCACGATCTTGCGGTCTGTGAGTTCGAGCCCCGCGTCGGGCTCTGGGCTGATGGCTCGGAGCCTGGAGCCTGTTTCCGATTCTGTGTCTCCCTCTCTCTCTGCCCCTCCCCCGCTCATGCTCTGTCTCTCTCTGTCCCAAAAATAAATAAAAAACGTTGAAAAAAAAATTAAAAAAATAAAAATAAAAAACACTAAGAAGAATAACTTAAGAAAGAAGATACTGTACATCAACTATCCAAGATATTGAATAGTCACAATTTACTTCTGCTATAATCAATTGTTTAAAAATATTAATCAACATTCATTTATATAGGGGATATGGGGGTTCAAAAAGTGTGTTAGTCACTATTCTGTTTTAACCATGCAGTTCAGGGTTTGCAAGCTAGTATAGACTGGTCTTAAATGGCTATTCGGGTTTGTTATTCAACAATGACGAATAACAGTGGGTCATTTTATTGCCAAAAAGGGACAAACACATGAAGAAAAAAAATAGAACCTCAAGGCCTAATGGTATTACAGATCAGGATTAAATGATTAGAAAAAGTATTTTGTAGAAAATGTGGCATATATCTCTGTTCCTAGGATACATTATAAGTATTATAGAATGTCTGGAGACTGGATTTTTATCTTTATGTCTCTGTTTTGCCCTTGGCTTGTTCACACCCTTGAAATGTGTATAAAGAATTAATTTTCTTTCTCAGGGTTCATTGGTTCTTACTATACTTCTCTGGAAATGATTCGAAGGAGAAGGGGATTTAATTAAACAAAAATCAGACTTTCTCTTTCTCTCTGCTTTTGGTGTGAAAATTTCAAGGATTAGGAGTAGCAAATAGGATCTCTCTCTTTAGAACTTCTACAGTCTCTTTGTGTTGCCTGGAAATGAATTAGCTGGAATTCTGATTTGTATCCTGCACACAAAAGGAGTAACTGCTCAAAACCTTACCTTGTCCCAAAGGTCAAGAGCTGTTTTAAGCATTATTATCTAGCATGCAGTTACAAGGTTCTTGTATTTCACTAGTAAGGTCATTTGCTGAACCACAAAACCCCTGCTATAACATGTCTCAGTGACCCTCCTTGTCCCTCACTAAATTACCAGGAAAAAGCGACTTTCCTGGAATTCAACCCAGGATATTCCATCCTGGTCTTATCCAAACATTCTCAATCAGTACAGGGTCCTGCTGCCTCTGAGTTCCACCGAGAGCTGTACAATGTTTGCAGTGTCTGTCCACACCCTTCACTCCACACATATATGCCCACCTTGAGGACATTTGTGCTGCTCTATTGTAATATGAAAACTATCGTAATTTAAATGTATTGAATACTTTTGTAGATGACAGGTAAAGGAAATTCGAAACTGACTTGCAAAACCTATGAATGTAGAGTTGGGAAAACTCTGAACCCTCATACAAAGATTTTCTTTTAACTCATTAGCAGGTTTATGTTAATAATAAATCAAGCCAAGAGTACTGTAGTCAAACAAGGACCTTTTATTTAACAGAGGAAAATCTAAGTCTGTACGTATTGTAAGCCATTCAGATGAGATACGAGTGGCTCTCAGGAGCTGGAAGAGAATGCCAGCAAAGTATAAATGGCATCAGGGGTAGTCCTGCACATAAATATTTTCAGATTTATAGCATTTGGTGTGAAGAACATATTATGCGAGGAAATACATTGTGAATAAATGGAAATTGTGCTCTGCTGAAGTCAGAAAGAAGGAAATATGATTTCATTTCTTCCCAACGTTTCTGCATCACGGTGTCTCTAAGTGTGCAGTCATAAATCTGAGATGAATCTCAAGAAATGGTGTAAAAGATTTCATTGCTAATCTGTCAGATTTTAGAATTTCCTTCATTCAGTCAGTAGGAGAAAAGCACAGAGGCAAAGGCAGACAATATGACCAGAAAGCCTGGGGGATTTTGGTTTCCTTGGTCACTTAGTGCAGAAATTTGACAATGTGAAAAAATAAAGACTAAATTACTTTCATTAAGACAGAGTAATGTGTAAAGATCCAGATGTCTAACCATTGTCCATTAGTCCTGTAAAGAAGGCTTTTGATCATCAAATGGACAAATTACAGAAAGAATTATCATAAATAAATCTATTGTTTTCTCTGCCTTGACAAAATACAATGATTTGACCACATAGAAATAGCTTTCCTTCACCTATTATGGATTATAGAAATCATTATATCATCGATCAAAGGTAATTATTTAAAATGAATGATCTTCCCTGAAAAATAAGAACTGTTATGTCATAATATGGACATTAACTGAGGTAATACAGGTAAAGTGAATTGTCAGATTTCTGATCCAAAGTTCTTGCTTAATAAATAGTAACTAAAATAATTATTCTGGATCTAGAACTAAAGTTTTAAGCTTGTCTTTAAAAATACAAATTTGGGGTGCCTGGGTGACTCAGTCAGTTGTGTCCGACTTTGGTTCAGGTCATGATCTCGCAGTTCCTGAGTTCAAGCCCTGCGTTGGGCTCTGTGCTGACAGTGCAGAGCGTAAAGCCTGCTGCAAGTTCTGTGTCTCCCTCTCTCTCTGCCCCTCCCCTGCTAATGCTCTGTTTCTCTCTCTCAAAAATAAATAAGCATTAAAAAATTAAAAAATAAAAATAGAAATTTGAAATGAGTGTCTATATATGAGATCTGTTTCATATACTCTTCTAACACTATGCAGGATTTTATTTTTCATCTTTGGAGTAATTTTGTCTCTCGGTTTCAACAGTTTTCTTATTTTGTCTTCTTTGTTTTCTCTCTTTTCGTATAGATACATAAATATCATTTATTACTACCTATATATCTATGCACAAATATATTTGGTAGATTCATGAATCTCATAAGAACAAGGACATTCTTCAGTTACTTTTTCATTTTTCTAGGGCTTTTTCCCCCTGGATATAATCAATATTCATGTAGTGTTTTTGGCTATCATGGCTCTTTGGTTTCTTTAATCTGAATTGTCCTCCCACTTCATTTATTTATTTATTTATTTATTTATTTATTTATTTAGCTAGTTAGTCTGTCATGACATTTTTTGAAGATCTAAACCAGAGGGCTTGTTGAATTTCTCCGCATTCTGGATTTTCTGATTGTTTCATTGTGATTAGATTCACATTAAGCATATTTTGTAAAAGTATGATAGAGGGACACTTTGTCCTCACTAAACTGCATTAGGAGGTACATGAAAGCAATGATGTCCTGGACTGCTGATTGTTAATATCTCAGGAATTTCTGAGCTAGTTTTTGCTATATACAGTCATTATTAATTAAACTGCATAAGCTTACAATTACAAAGTACATATTAATCAAAGGGAATATGCACTATAAATTCATCACTTCCTAGTGATTTTACTGCATTTACATCTATCCTGGTGACAATACTACACACTGCTCTGTTGTGTTCTTCTCAGCTCTGGGTACAGTGATGTCACATTGAGAGCTTGGAAATTCTGGGAATTCTGGGAATGCAAATTAGTGTATTTTTTGTATATTAGTGTATTAGTGTATATTTTGATTTCTGATAGAGCTCATCCTCCTTCATTAAGCTTTTTGTTTTTCAGGGGTTTCCTAGATGTCCTTAGGTGTTTTCCCCTATCATTTTTGTTCCAGAAAATATCTGTTAGTATTTTTATTAGAATAGTGTGTTAAATTAGGGGCACCAGGGTGGCTCAGTCGTCCTACTTCGGCTCAGGTCATGATCTTGTGGTCCATGATTGACAGCTCAGAGCCTGGAGCCTGCTTCAGATTCTGTGTCTTCCTCTGTCTCTGCCCCTCCTCCAGTCATGCTTTGTGTCTCTCTCTGTCAAAAATAAATAAACATTCAAAACAAATTAAAAAAAAAAAGAATAGTGTGTTAAATTATATTAACATGGGAGAATTTATATATTTGTATTATTTAATTTTTCTATATGTAGGTCATGAGATGACTTTCTATTTTTTTCAACTACATTTTGTACCTTCTTGAGTTTCTTGGTATTTTCTTTAGAAAGATTTAGCATATTTTTTTTTTAGTAAATTTATCTCTAAACTTGTTTCTATTACATTTATGAACAGATTATTTTCTTTCCATCATATTACCTAGGCTGTTATTGTTTGTTTACGTGAAGGTTATTGATTTTTGTATTTTAATTTTATATTTTGTTTTTTCCTGAATTTTAAAAACGGACTTTATCTTATAAAACAGTTTTAGATTTATAGGAAAATTGAGAAGACAGAACATGGAATTCTCACATAGCTTATACCATTTTTCCTATTATTAACATATTAATATGATACATTTGCTAAAATGAATTAATGGATACTGTTACATTATTATTAATAAATGTCTGTACTTTAATTAGATTTTCTTTGCTTTTACCTTATGTCCCTTTTCTGTTCCAGAATCCTATCCAGGATGTTGCATTGTATTTAG
Source organism: Neofelis nebulosa (assembly GCF_028018385.1). NCBI lineage: Eukaryota > Metazoa > Chordata > Mammalia > Carnivora > Felidae > Neofelis > Neofelis nebulosa. Next base: position 31,965,701 of record NC_080794.1, on the reverse strand, counting down.
CAGTCATGTCTCCTTAAACTTCCCATGGCTGTCAGAGTTTTCAGACTTTCCTTGTTTTAGATGACTTTACTAGTTTTGGGAATACTAATCAGGTATTTTGTAGGTTGCCTCTTTATTGGATTTCTGAGTTGTTGTTGTGGAGATTTTTTCTCAAAATTAGACTGGGGCTATGTGATTTGGGGATAAAGTGCCATTATCATCACCTCATTTCAAGTGCCCATACTTCAACATTATGTGTCTCTGTTGATGTTGACATTCATCACCTGGCTGAGGTTGTGGTGTCTGCACTGTAGAGTTAATTTTTCCCCTTTCCTGTACTCCACTTTGAAAAGAAGTTACTGTGTGGCTATTTAAGAGGTGAGAGTTATGTTCCCTCCTTGAGGGCAGGCTGTCTAAATAATTTATTTGGAATTCTTCTTCAAGGGGTCCTGGAACATTCTTTCCAATTTATTTATGTGTTCATTATTTATTTCTACCAGTATGGAGTCATGAATAATTATTTTATATGTTGGGTTATAATCCAAGACTGCTTTATTTGCTGCTCAAAGTGTTCTGGCTTTGGCCATTGAGAGCTCTTTCATTTGGCTTCCATGTTCCTTTGACATGGAATTGTTGATATTTCTTAACACTTCTTTACTTTTTGACAACACAAAATACTTCAAGTTTCTTGTATATTTCCTGCTCATTCTTAGAATCAGCCATTTCTCCAATGTACCAGAACCCTGGAGAAATAGTATTAGATACCATTCTGGGTGTTGGATGTGCTTGTTGTTTCTTTTTGGACTTCTCAGCTGCCACAGCAAGGAAATATATGTGTGTATATGAAACTATGTGTGTGTATCTATATGTAGACATTTATATCTATATTTAACCACAAATGAGTTCATATTGATGTGTTTAATTATAGCCTGTCACCATATGGATCATCCTAGCCTCCTCCCCTCGTTCATCTGTAAACTCTCAGTTTAACAATGAGGAACCTGGCTCTTGTCATCATCATCCATTATCTAATTGCTCAATTCCAGTACACATGTACAGCAGGATCAGAATTGTCAACCTGTACTCCGAGAAAGTTGTATCATCTGGAGTATATTTCTTACTTTAATTCCCTTTGACTTTAATCTTGTAGATTACATTCATTTCCAAAATGTCTTAGGTCAATACCTTCCTTCTCCCCACACCCCTGTACAGTGAAGTTGTTTCATGCATCTCTTGTAATACAGTTAGGTATTGTCATCACTGTCTTCATTCCTTCCTGAGATCCCCCAAACTACTAAGGGATATATATTTTTTAATTTGCATAATTAATGTTTATGCTGAAAGTTTCTATGGCTTTTGACAAATATGTGATGTCATGTATCCATCATTACAATATTATACAGAAATACCCTAAAAATACCCTGTGCTTCACCTATTCAATCTCACCCCTCCCTGAATTACTGATGATCACTAATCTTTTTTAATGTTTACAGTTTTGCTGTTTCCAGAATGACGTAGAATTGGAATCATGCAGTTGGTAGTCTTTTCAGATTGGATTCTTTCACTCATTCTAAGCATTTAGGACTCATCTATGTACTTTCATGGCTTGATTATTCATTTCTTTATATTATGAACAATATTTGTTGTGAGGATGAACATCTCTGTCTTTGAAATGATTATTATTTGTTTACTCTTTTAACAATCAATTATTATTTTTTTCATTCTTAGTGGTTGCCCTGGAGTTTTCAGTATATACTTACAATTAATTTAAGTCCACTTTCACATGACCATTGCTTGACAATAAGCAGTTATCTTTTTTTAACATAGTATTCCCAATTCCTCTCTTTACTCCTTTATAATATTGATGTCATTCATTTAATTTACCAATATGTTGCTATCATCCAACATGCCATAACTGTATTATTTTGAACAATATTTTGTATATTAGATAAATTAAGAAAAAAATAAATTATTTTATTTTACCTCCACTTTTTCTTTCTCTGATATTCTTTCTTGAGACCCAAGTTTCTAACATACATCATTTCCCTTTTCCCTGGAGACCTTCTTTTAACATTTCTTGAAGGGCAGATCTGATGGTGATGAATTCCCTGTTTTGTTTGAGATACTTTTTATTTATTTTTCACTTTTGAAGGACAATTTTTCTGTGTATAGAATTCAAGGTATTTTTTTTTTCTAACAACACTTTAAATATTTTATTCCACCCTCTTTTTACTTGCATAGTTTCTGACGAGAAGCCTTCTATACTTCTTATCTTTTTTTCTCTGTAAGTAACATGTTTTATACCTCTGGCTTCTTCAAGATGTTTTTCTTTGCCCTTGGTGTTCTGCAGTTTGAAAATGATATGTCTAGGTGTAGTTATTTGGTATTTAACCTACCTGATGTTCTCTGAGATTTGTGGTTTGCTGCCTGTAATTAATTATTGAAAATCCTCAGTTATTACCACTTAAGCTATTTCTTCTGCTCCATTTTCTTTCTTCTCTTTCATCAGTTACCTGTTTTACACATTTTCTATTATCCCACAGTTATTGGATGTTCTGTGTTTTTCCTCTATTCTTTTTTCTCTTTGCATTTCAATTTGGGAAGTTTCCAGTGACTTAATTTCAAGCTTTCCAGATTATTTCTTCAGCTATGTCTAGTTTACTGATAAGCCCACCAAAGGTACTCTTCCTTTTGATACAGTTTTTTTTTTCCTTGACTTCTTGTATTTCCTTTTGATTCGTTTTTAGGTTTTATCTCTATGCTTACATCACTCATCAGTTATTATATTCATCCATTTTCTAGGTTAGTCATATTAAAAAATTCTCATTGATTGTTCTACAATCTGTGTCATATCTGAATGTAGTTGTGATGCTTTCTTTGTCTTTTCAGACTTTGTTTTCAGTTTGCCTTTGGAGTATGCCTTGTAATTTTTTGTTGAAAGATGGACATGATAATGGATAATAGTAATTGAGTTAAATAGGCCTTTAGTATAAGATTTTATATAAATCTGTCCAGGACTTGGGATGTGCTTATTGTTTGATGTAGAAAATGCCGGAGGCTTCAGCTTCCTCTATTGTCTTTGTTTTTTTTCTCTCCTCTGTTATCTTTGAGTTTCTCTAAGAACTCCTTCTTAAACAGAGCCTGTTCTTTGCAGCTCTTTATATCTGTAATCTACTGCTATTATACTGAAGCCTTGTTTTAATGTGATAGTAAAAAGTAGGGGAGAGGAAGGTTTCTATACTCCTGTAATTAAATCTGAGTCTTTTAGTGGGTTTGTCCCTGGGATGCAGATTTCACAAGTGTTCCTTATTCCCACGCCCCTATAGGTGAGATAGGGAGCTTTCGGGTGGGGGTGAAGTTGAATAATTGTCCTGCTTTCAAGTTGGCTAAGGATCTGATAAAGTCTTTTTCCCTAGAGAGGAGGCATATGTAATAGAGAGTGCCCCAGGAATATTTCAAAATATTTTTTTCTTCTCCATGCCCTGTTAGCGACCTGAGGGGTTTTTTTTGTTGTTGTTTTTAGTGTTTATTGATTTATGAGAGGGAGAGAGAGAGAGAGAGAGAGAGAGAGAGAGAGACTGCAGGGGAGGAGCAGGGAGAGAGAGGGGGGAAACAGAGGATCTGAAGATGGCTCTGTGCTGACAGCAGAGAGAGCTGGATGTGGGGCAAAATCATGCATGTCCTGAGCCGAAGGCAGACACTTAACTAACTGAGCCACCCAGGCATCCCAGTGAGGACAACTTCTAAGACCTTTACATGCCAAGCTGAAACCAGTAGTCTCATGAGTTATTTTATTTTATTTTATTTTACTTCATTTATTTTATTTATTTTATTGTATTTTTTTTAAGTTTTGTTTGAATCTCCTGGGTTTTCATGTATGCCATCATATTACTTGCAAATACAGATAGTTTATTTATAATCTCCCCCAAACAGTTATAATTTTCTCAGTATTAAGTAATGGAGAAAATTGGTATTTCACTTTGTTCCTAACTTTGGTGGGAATGCCTATGGTATTTTGAACTAGCATGCCAACTTTAGCTCTGAGCCATGTGTAGTATGTTAAGGAAGTAGTCATAACTTTGTATTTTATTGTATGTTTTAAGTAGGAAAAGATATTGGATTTTGTCAAAGCTTTTTCAGTGTCTATGGAGAAATCATGATTTTTACTTTTATATCTAGTAGTATAGTGAATTACATAATTGGAATTCCTAATACTGGAACATTTTTCTATTTCTGGAGTAAATCCCATTTTGCCATATTGTATTTTTTAATGTACTGTTGTATTTATCAATCAGTATGGACTCATATTCTTTGAAAATAATTTGTTTTCTAACTGTATTCACTAAAAGTGCTCTGAGCAATACCTTAGTTAAAGTGAGCACACTTAATTCTTGTTCTTGGTTTTTAGATACCATGCCCCATTTTAGAGGAATCAGAACTCCTTGGAGAAATGCCATATGGAGCAGAAAGAAGTTTGACTAAGTATAGAATTGGATTCAGGTTATTGGTACAGACAGAAAAGTAGTATCAACCTTTAAAATTAACTCACTGCATCATTCATGGGCACTTTTTTCCAACAATAAGATTAAAGTTGATAATGTCATTTATATGATTAATTTTATTAAAAAAAACCCCTTAATATATAATATATTCTAATTTGTAGTGAGATGGGGAATGTCCATGAAAATTTTTTTTGTATTGCTGAGTTTTACTGGTTGTCTTAGGGCAAATATTTTAGAGTTAGTAAACCTCAACAACTTTTTCTTTTTTTCACATGACCATTCCAAAAGTGTTTATCTCTTCTGAAATGCCAAGTGATGGCCACATTAAACATATATGTGTATATATATATATATATATATATATACACACATATATATGTGTATATATATATGATGTATATAAAGTAGTATGTGTGCATGTATACATTTGCATATATGTATGTATTGCATGAAAACATAAACGAAGGAAATAGTGAGGAAGATGTGCAGTCAAAGAACTTTGAAGAGTTTTGTTTTATTTTTTTAAGTCTCGGAGGGCTGAATGGGATAGCGCCCTCTATCTAGCTACAACTAGTACTGTTGGGTATAGAGATTTATAAACAATAAAATTTATTGATTTTTAATTTCCACTGTTGAACTAGGAATTAGCAAAAGTAGGCCAAAGACTAATAAAGATCTTTGTTTAATTAAGAAACCTGACGTAACTTTAGCTATTGACCTCCACTCCTTTTTTTTTAATATGAAATTTATTGTCAAATTGGTTTCCATATAACACCCAGTGCTCCTCCCAACAGGTGCCTTCCTCAATGCCCATCACCCACCCTTCCCTCCCTCCCACTCCCCATCAACCCTCAGTGTATTCTCAGTTTTTAACAGTCTCTTATGTTTTGGCTCCCTCCCTCTCTAACCTTTCTTTCTTTCTTTTTTTTATCTTCCCCTCCCCCATGGTCTTCTTTTAAGTTTCTCGGGATCCACATAAGAGTGAAAACATATGGTATCTGTCTTTCTCTGTGTGACTTATTTCACTTGGCATCACACTCTCCAGTTCCATCCACGTTGCTACAAAAGGCCATATTTCATTCTTTCTCATTGCCAAGTAGTATTCCATTGTGTACATAAACCACAATTTCTTTATTCATTCATCAGTTGGTGGACATTTAGGCTCTTTCCATAATTTGGCTATTGTTGAAAGTGCTGCTATAAACATTGGGGTACAAGTGCCCCTATGCATCAGTACTCCTGTATCCCTTGGGTAGATTCCTAGCAGTGCTATTTGACCTCCACTTCTTGAGCTATTGTGTCTTACTGAATCTTCCCCCCAATAAATAAATAAATAAATAAATAAATAAATAAATCATAACCCTCCATTTTGCTCAGAGAGGCCTTTAGTGGGCATCTGGCTTTCTAGCCTCAGTTGAATTATATCTCCATGTCATGTTATGTGTACAGGAGGTCTGAGTAAGATTTTACATGGAAAATGTATGCCATACACAGAAACACAAAATGTATGACAGTTGCTGGACTTCTCACTTACATTATTTTCACAGTTTCTGTTATATACGTCCATTTTGCATTAGGCAACTACAAACATGTGCAATTCCTACCACCTTTGAACCACTTCTCACATCGTTTCAGATCTCTGCTGCCTTCTTGCCCTCTCTTCTGACTCTTTTTTACTTTTATTGTGGCTTTTAAAAAGAAGCTTTCCATTTTTAAAAATTATTTCAAACTTTCTCTGAGTCCAATTTTGCTTCTTTAAGAATTGATTCTTCTGTGTGTTTTCAATTATCTAACAAAACAAAATGTGAGTGAAAGTAAAAGATGATGCTACTTAATGATTTCTTAATTATATTCACAGCTGTTCCCCAATTGATATTCATAACATACTTTGATAATTTTCATATATCTTACTCATTGAGACTTCACAGTCATTTCAAATATTATGAAATGAATCCCTTTTTACAGAACGAGGAATCTAGACTTTAGAAGGTTAAAAATTTTTTTTTAACGTTTTATTTATTTTTGAGACAGGGAGAGACAGAGAATGAGCAGGGGAGGGTGAGAGAGAGGGAGACACAGAATCTGAAACAGGCTCCAGGCTCTGAGCTGTCAGCACAGAGCCCGATGCAGGGCTCAAACTCACGGACCACGAGATCATGACCTGAGCTGAAGTCGGCCGCTTAACCGACTGAGCCACCCAGGCGCCCCTAGACTTTAGAAGTTTAAATCAATGTAATCAACATTACCTGGTCAAGAAGTTATAGAGCCAGGACAAATCTTCTAATTTGGTCTAATACTCTTTACTCAATATTCCAAGAACATTTCTAATGAGACATAATAGTTAATATGTCTTGACATTAGGTAGAATGACATAGTAGCCGATATTTATTTGAGTGCTTACTCTTTTTTTACAGCAATTCTATAATATAGGTATATCAAAATTAAAGTTTAGCATACTTCCCCAATGCCACACAACTAGTCTGTGGTATATCAGAATTGGAATTCATTTTTTTTCATTATGGTGTGCATGGTCTTAATTTATCTCCTATACTGCAATTTTACAAAAGAGAGAAGAAAAGAGAAAATTTTATGAGAAACTACTATATGCCCTGAACTGAGACTTTATAAAGTTATTTTCATAGAAAAATGAAAAGTGTGCCTTAAATTATGTATGCACAGAGCTAAATGCACCTCTGTCAACCATAATAACCATCTCAATGGTCATTTCATAATGACCATCATAACATCTCAATGATGAAGAGGTAAAATGTAAAACATGAAGAAGGCAGGGACAGCTATCTTTATTTCATGGTACTGAAATGAAGTGCCAAATAACTTTTCCAAAGTCACAGAATGAATAAGTAATATTATCCCATTGCATGGGAAACCTCCTTTGATATAATATCAGTTCTTTATTGATCTTTCTATGATTAGCAACTGCCACATTGTATTAGCAACTGCCACATTATCTGGCATTTTTAATGAATACCTATTAAGTTAAAAATTAAATGAATGAATAAAAAGCAAAAAGGAGAACCTACTTATTCTGACTTCTTGCCCCAAAACACTGAACTTACTCCATATTAGGTTAAATATATAATATGAGAGTTCTTTTTCCCCCCATTATACAGAGTCCAGAGTTGAGGTCTAAAGTAAAAGCTGTATTTGACCTTCTAATCCCTTAATAGGATAAAAAAAAATGCTTAAGCAACATAATGAATAAAAAAAATTGGTCTACAAGAGCCTAGAAAATCTTGAGAAGCACTGGCTGTACCATTCACCTTAGTATGTAGCTAAAACAATTTGTAAATATTCATGATAAGGTAATACAGAGCAGCCTGTAGAGTCTAGCAAAACAAATCAAACAGGACATTTTGTATGACTTAAAAAATTTTCCACTGTGCAGATAAAGATGTATGTTGAAAGGAGAATGTGACATATATTACAATATTCATGAAATTTTGACTAAAACGGAGTATACAGAACTTAGACAACGTTGCATAGTTTCATAAAGGTGATATCCTCATTATAAGTGATGACGGACCCATAATACCTAGGCATGCTACGCTTTGTATCTAGTTAGTGACCCATAAATATCTTCTGAAAGTAAACGGTATCTATTTAAAAATGTTCTTTTTGAATGGTAATAAAAAACATTGTTTGATACCTTCAAACTTTAAAAGAATAGTGCCACACACACACACACACACACACACACACACACAGTCATTGAGATTAATTAAATCAAAGCTAGCAAATTCTCTTAGATAGAATATGGCATACTCTTTCATCTTGCCACATTTATAGCAGGGACCTGGTTTCCAAAGTATATTGTCTCTCTTATTGTAAAACTAATTTTAAAACAATGTGTCCATTCCAGAGACCATATATTTCTGATTTCTGGATAGAGGATGAGATCTGCAGGGAAAAGGGATTTTTAAGACAGAACAGTGTTAGAAAAAGAAATGATTGCCATACTAAATTACTTTGAATAAGTACAAAGACGAGAATAGAAAGTGAGAGTTGAAAAGTAAGAAAACAATAGTTTAGCTAAAGAGTTCTTAGGAATTGTTTTGGTTAGGCTGTAGAAAAAAAGAAGCATTTGTTTATATATAGTACATGTTACTGTCAGTTTTATTTATTATATAACTTCAGTGTCTTAAATAGATGACAAATTAATTTTGTTCACCTAAAGACAGCCTGAGTGTTTTTTTTTTTAAAACAGCATGTATGGTTTGGGTCTGGTGACCTTTAAGACTACTTCTGGATAAATCCAGAAGGAAGCAGTAACGGAAGGGCAGTTACCTGGAAAAAAAGACAAAGCAACACATGATTAAAGCAGATAAAATACAGTGATGCTTTCTGTACTTATTGCAATGAACATTTGTAATTGCTATTTTATTATTTTGCTCTGTTATAGTTTAAAGTGAACTAAACACAGTCACATTAGTCATATACAAGAGGCAGTCTAAGTGTATAATTATCTTTAATTCTGTACATTTAACAACAAGTTTGATGCTATCTTTCTGAAATAGCATGGACCAACTTCTGTTTACATGTGCAGGATTAAACTCTCCAAAGTGAAAGCATAGTGGTGCCTAATCTGTGACCTTTAGATGGTCAGAATGAGTAGAATTATTTCCTGGTGAGAATTAAAGGTGGTCAGGAAAGAGGCCTGACTATCCAGACTTCATACCATGTACACACAAACATACATATACACACATGCACCCATATGCACTTCTGCTTCATAACTTTATGCTTTACTCAGAATAGTCATATATTACTTTTTTGTATTGTCATGAACATTAGTATTCTATAATTGCATTTAAGGAAGGGGTTCTACTGGGGCATCTGGATGGTTAAGTGTTGACTTCGGCTCAGGTTGTGATGTCACAGTTTGTGAGTTTGAGCCCCGCATCCAGCTCTGTGCTGACAACTCAGAGCCTGGAGCCTGCTTCTGATTCTGTGTCTCCCTCTCTCTCTGCCCCTCCCCTGCTCATGCTCTGTCTCTCTCTCTCAAAAATACGTAAACATTAAAAAAAAAGAGAGGGGGGTTCTACTACCAAATTTTTGGAAAACCATTGCCTTGAATGAAGTAGAAAAAAACAAGTTTAAAGCTTGTTTTGGTATTTTATAAACCCAGTTAAGTAATAGAAAAATCACATTGCTGTTAGAATATCTTGTCAGTCTTATCAGTGGTCTTTTCACACTCATGTCCACACAGAAAAGCCCACAGTTGGCGTGATTCTTACTAAAGATGCAATGCTTCTTATCTCTATGAACCTCTGGTGAGATGGCCCATGGATAAGATGTCTGCACTGAAGCTCATTTTTGATAACAATTTAACATCTAAAATTAACATTGATAACAGAAATTGAACATTTTGATTCAATATGTGGTCCCTTACTATGCATTGAAGTACACTTTAGTAAATAGAAAAAAAAGTTAGATATTAATTGATTTAGCATGAACCTGACCTTTCATGTACTCATATGACATAACTTCACATTGCACGGTCCCGCTTATAATTATAGTCTTGGGCTAAGCAAACAACTCTTACTTGATGTTTTATGTATCTAGATAGGCATTCGAATAAGTAAATGCAAATTTTTAACAGCATTATGGATGTAAAGTTGAATTTAATAAACTGTGTATATTAAATCATGCAATTTGTTATGTTTTATAGACAAACATAGATAGCCCTGAAACTATCACCACAGCCATAAGAAACATGACATCAAAATCTAAAACTTACTCATGCCCCTCTGTAATCTAATCACTCCTTCCCCCATACCCAAATGACCAACAATCTGGTTTCTGTTACTGTAGATTGAGTTGTGATTTCTATAAGGTTGTATAAATAGATTACACAGTATATACTCTTATTTGGGTTCCTTCACTAAGCGTAATTACTTTGAGATCCCCCAATGCTGTTACTTTTATCAATAATCCATTCCTTTTCGTAACTGAATAATACTGTATTGAATGACATACTAGGTTATATCATCCCTCTGTTGATGAACATCTGAATTGTTTCCATTAGTTGGCTATTACAAAACTATCTGCTACAATGATTTGTGTGCAAGTCTTTGTATGAATATATGTTTTCATTTCTTTTGGTTAAATGTCTAGGAGTTCAGGGACTGGATTTTATGTCATGTGTATGTTTAACGTGTTAAGGAACACATGTACATTTTTTAAATCTAATTTCCCTACGAGGTTTGCCTCTACCACATACCCTAATTCCACTGAAAAGGACAGGTCTGTGTAGAAACAGCACGATGCATTTACCATGAGCTAGTTTCACAGCCACTTAGATCTAACTACATCTTCAACAATGATGTATCCACTTGCTTCTACAAATAGGCCTTTTAGTTTGGGGACTTAAAAATCCCTTTATATAGAGAATATAATTCTTCCTTAGGGGTTGTCCAAATATTTGTTTTGTTGCATTCTAGTGTTATATATAAGCTGCCAACTTAAGCTACTTTTTTCTACTAGTGTAGGGAATTCTTACGTCCCATAAAGCAAACTTCAATCCAATAACCCTGAATAATATGTACAAAACTCTAATATAGATCTGAATTACTGTCTTATTGAACCGCATCTCCTCAGTAATGTGGAACCTCTTTCATATTTTTCCATTTTTTAGTTCAGTGAAATAAGAATGTCAGGTTTGGACATCTTAGCCTTACATAATACCCCTGGCTGGAACACAGAAGGCAGTTTTTTGCTTTATTACTGTGCCTGGGATTACTTTGCAAATCTAGATAGATGAATTTGGTTAGGACCGTTTATATTATACCTGGCTGCCTTAACAATTTCTGGAAGTAAAAGATTTCCTGTAGGTTAAAATATATATATCCCCATTGGGAAGTCAAACCACAACTTTTTTCCACTCAAAATCTTTGTTAGGGAACAGTTGGTAAAACCAGTTTCCAGGACGCTGAAAATGTGATATGTGAAATAATGAGACCACCGCTTTTACACGTCCACAGAGGGGACCATGTAATATGAGGAAATAGCATGGGGGCCAGGTGTGGGATATTTCTCCGTATCTGCTCTCACAGTCCTTTGTAGTGTTTCCTCGGGTAATGAAGACATATGCTTCAATTTTCCTCTCACTTATTGAAAGCTTTTGTCTGTGTCCACATCAACTCAAGTATCATGCCAGTTGATAGACCTATTGCAAAGTGACAAGCCAGCTCCCCCTGCAGTGACTTTTGCAATCTTGCTTTTTTTTTTTTTTATTATTAATGACATGTCCTTGAAATGACACATTCAACCTTAAGCAGATTTTCTTGTAACACTCATTGCTTGTTTTTCCCCCTGATGATAAGGGTAGTAGTTTATTGTATAAATTTTATGACAGATCAATTATACAGAAAAAAAACCACATATACTACACAACTCTCTCCTTCATATATATGCAATGTTTTATATAATTAGAACATATATATACATGTATACATTCAGTTAAAAGTATATTAAGTGCATTTTCTTTGCCATCAGATATTCTCTGAAACTTTTATTTTAATATCTGTAAGAATTAATAACTTTTCAATTAGATGGCTTCTCTTCAGCTGGCTATTCTAACACTAAGAGCACAAATTCACATAGAATCTGTGTGGTAAAGAATTTGATGCAAGGTGAGGTTTTCCTCACTTGAACATAGCAGAATCTGTCCGCTCTCCATGGTAGCAGTGTTCATACCCAAAAGGTGAAGATCAGGGCGTGTTATTAGTCATCTGTTGTAGCGGTTGCTACTTACTACCACAATTACTGCTGCCGTGACCGTCATTACCAACACCTCCACTACTCTTGCTATTATTATTGCATTTGCCCCAAAACAGCATACCTCCCATCTGTAGAGCGGTGAGAGTAATTGTGCTGCCGAAATTCTCCATGGTATCATCGGTTACTACCTATGAAGAGCCCTTCCATCGTCCAATTAGTCCTGAGTAAAACAAATTTAAAAAGTTGTTTCAAACTTTCTGAGAGGTTAACAATTCAAAAGGATCTTGTGATTTAAAATTGTCTGCAGCACTTCAAAAGGGTGTCCTGCTACTTCAAACCTTTTTCTAAGTATTCATTTTGTCTCAATGTTGATTGTAAAAAAAAAAAACAAAAACAAAAAAAACCCCTGCAATAGACTTGTAAACAATAGAATTGAATGGAATTTTCTAAATTGTTTAGTTCAATCTTTTTCACTTACTCCAGAAGGACTTGAGTTCTCATCAAGTTAAGTACTTGTTCAAGGCCACAAGATATTAAAGGGAGCATTTGACCTAAAATAAGATACTCCATCTTTATACTATGCTCCACCACAATTTTTGCCTCAATGTAAGAACTTTGACAAGATACTTGGCTTTAGGTTTTCTGCTCTAATTTGATTTTTTTAATGTTTATTTATTTTTGAGAGAGAGAGAGAGGGAGAGAGAGCAAGTGGGGTGGGGCAGAGAGAAAGGGAGACATAGAATCCGAAGCAGGCTCCAGGCTGTAAGCTGTCAGTACAGAGCCCAATGCGGGACTCAAACTCATGGACCGTGAAATCACGACCTGAGCCAAAGTCAGACACTCAACCAATTGAACCACCCAGGCACTCCTCTGTTCATATTTTTAGAAGGAGAATATAAAATCACAGCTCTGTCCAAAACACATTTAATAGTTTTGGTAATCAGTATAGCTCAATTCATATAGAACTTTAAAAAAGAAGAAGAAGAAGAAGAAGAAGAAGAAGAAGAAGAAGAAGAAGAAGAAAAAGAAGAAGAAGAAGAAGAAGAAGAAGAAGAAGAAGAAGAAGAAGAAGAAGAAGACAAAAAAGAATGACGCAGGAGCATATTTGTTTTTCAGTTTCATTGGCATATACTTTTGCTCATGTTATGAACCAAAACTGAATTCATCTGAAGTTTGCTATAACTTAAAGCCAGGGTGCCATCCTGAGAAATAAGCAGGACTTCTTTTAGTTGGGTCTCTAAAGACAATATATGGTTCAAGGTAGGTGGCAGTGGTGCAATGAAGAAAGGCTCAATCATCTATTTGCTCCAGATGCCAAGTTTACTGAGGTCTAGAGATATATCCAGCAGGGAGAGGAGGAGATTAAGGACCAGTCTACTGGTGTGCTGCTGATCAAACCCCTAAATATCTGGCCTTCCTTGTTCTAAAGCAGTGTATTCATGCTGTTTGAAGCTTATTTTCTAGGCTTGTAAAATTTAACTACTCAATTCCCACATTTACCCTGTATCTGTGACTACCAAGCTGGTTCATAAAACAAGCACTGGACCTACTTTGAAGTAGCTGTTTATTAGCTGTGCAATATTGAATAGGTTTTGTTAACTCTAGGGCTCAGTTTCCTCGGCTATGGTATTAAAATGATACCATTTGCCTCTTCAGCTTTATTGTTAAGACTGAATGAGAAAAGGAATGCCGAATAACCCAGCAGAGTGTTGCTAATGAATAACATTAAGACCTCGATTAAAAATGATTACCTCACCTTTCTGTACTCAAAAAGAAGAATCTCAAGGATCCTGATCTGAATCTGGATGTTTCTCATATTTTAACTTTCTAAAAATATACTTTCATTCAAACCCTATTCTTCATGGCTTCATTAGCCTTTCATATCTTTATTTAAATGTCAAGCTGGAATACTTCTTATGACAGTTTTCATGAATTAGATATGGAGTCCTGGGAATTAGAGCTGGATCACCAACTCATTTGGTGGTTGAATAAGTACCATGATATTGACGATGCCACTTTCATTTACGACCCTCTTGCTGATTTCCTGTGTGCTTTTCTATAGTTATTAGCCTCATTGGTGTCTTTGGAGCAGAGGAATGACTGTCACAAGCTTCCTGATAGAAAGAAGGATTAAGGCTAAAATATGCATTACCCTGTGTGATTCTATCATTACTTGACTCCTTGGACAGGATTTATATAAACTTAAGTGATTGTAATGATCACTTCTTATGATAATCATCATAATCCAGACTCAACCATAAGGCATTGCATGGTCCACTATTTGATGTCTGCTGACCTGGGTAGATTTTTAAATAGCAAACTAATAGAGACTTAATTCATAAAAAGTATATCAACAACTAAAGTTGTGTCTCCTCTGACAGCAATATTCTACATGTTCAGGATTTATCTGCCCAAGCTGTCGTATCTGAGTACATGTTTAATTATATCATCTAATTCATTATAGATGTATTCTTTTCTCTTACTTTTGTGTGTGTGTGTGTGTGTGTGTGTGTGTGTGTGTATGATATTCTGCAACTTAGCTTTGTCAAACTACATTTCAATTGTTGTAGCCTTTAAGAGATGTAATACTCACCTAGGCTTCTTAGTTTCAACATACGGAATAATTTATATGGTGTTATATTCTTAGTGTGCTGGAAAAGAAGAATGAAATGGCTTGTGAAACATAAAGGGATGATAATAGTACCTAGAGGAGGTTTTGAATTATTTTTTGGAAGATTATAAGAAGAAAAACCACTAATGATTTTAATAGATCATTTGAAAATAGAAATATATGTCTTTATTCACATCTGTCCTTATTTCCTTATCCATTTACTTTCTTCCTCGTATCAGTTCACTAAAAACCATATTTATTGTGCACCTACTTTTTGCCAAGCGTTGTGTTAGGGACTAGAGTTATAATAATACTAGATGCCTTCTCATTCCTTGTGAGAGTCAGGAGATACATGTATTCAGAGATGAACCATATTTCTAATTGATATGATGAATTGGAGTGAATTTGTTTCACAGAACTCCACGGACTTACCAGATTATCTCCTAGTATTGAAGGTTCCTACTACTTGGAAAACATTTCATCCAGATTAATGTTATGTTTTCAGTTTATGCATGAACTCATAAAATCTTAAAACTTGGAGAAGTTACAGAAAATATAAAATTTTAATTACTTTCCACCCATATTTTAAAGATGAGAAAATTGAAGCATAGAAAAATTATGATATTTTCCTAACAACATACAACTAATTGGTGGCAAAGTTAGAATGAAAAACCAAGTATCCTAACTTCAAGTTCATTAATCTACCACTATAACACAACCCTAGCAGCTTTCTGATAATACAATAAATGTCTTCCCAGGTTACCTTGAGGTATTTTATGCTCATTCTCCTCTTCTGCCTGACATTTCTAAGGAAATTTCTCTATGTCTCACCATTCAATCTCAGTCTCAAACCATGTAACTCTAGGGAATATCTCTTATTTACATTTAATATCCTTACCCTTTATCTCTCCTGAGAGCCAGGATTATGTTTTGTCTCAAGATCCCCAGAAACTAGCATAATAGCCTATGTTTCTATGCATAAAAAACAGACATTCAAATATGTTAGTTGAGGTGACTTTTGATTTTTTTAACCTCTTTATTACTGATCAAACCAACTTGGACTATCACTGCATATATTTAGGTAATAATTTTTCGTCATTAATAAAAGTTGAAAGAAGTATCCCAGAAGGGAAGCAGCTTATTAAATTCAGGCATTAACACTGTGACCAAGTTTGTAATTTTATTGTCATCAATCTTCTGATATAATCTTCCAGGTGTTTGGTTAAGACTAAAATGAGTGAACAGTGCCCTCTTCTGTCTGATAACCATAATGGTATTATATGGGGTATGAACTTCAGTCTACAAACTCGGATGTACGAGAGGAAAAAAAAAAACACCTTTTTATTTTTATAATGTCTAAGTTAACATAGTTTTAACTTTGCTCATGGGAAATTTAAAAAATAGTCATTGGACCCTCCCTTTACTTCTGTCACTTGTGTTGGGCCAGGTGAACCAAACTTCTAGATCTCTAGTTCTCAGACAGGGATGATTCCTACCCTCTCCCCACTGGGGGACATTTGGAAATGTCTGGAGATACTTTTGATTGTTACAACTTGGGAGGGTCCTATTTCATGTAGTGGGTAGAGCCTAGGGATAGTGCTAAACATCCCACAGCATACAAGAACGTACAAGATAGTCTCTTGCAACCAGAATTATTCAGAGCAAGATGCTTACAGTGCTAGGTTTTGGAGACTCTTTTCTAGAGACTTAGACTATATCAACGCATCAGAAAGGCCTACCAATTTCTTGCAATTTTCTAAAATTAGTTACCAGTGAGTACCCATTGTCCTAGCCCATGTAGCTCCTCCAGGTTTACTACTTGCTCTTTCCATGATACTTTATGGGCCTTGGTAAGACTTCAAACTCTGGTCTGAGTTTAGAAGATTGTGTTTTCTCTGATGTCTTTTTATATCTGTCCTGAACTTTCAATGGGACCCATAGATTTCATTCTAGTCTTCCAAATCTGAGAATCTTGAGCTCTGTACAAAACCTATTATCTCTAATTTCCATAGTCTTTATTTTTAAAATACAAAATCCAGGATTCTTTGCCTCAAACTTTCCCTTAAGCAAGGAATCATTAACTCAACACTTATTGAAAGCAGAAGGGAAAGGATTAAACATTACTCTGTAGCTTAAAAATGTCCCATGACATTCTTCTGACATTGATACCGAAGCTTATTAGTCATTAAATCATTTATTTCTTTATTCAGTTAAGATATTTTATTTTATTTTATTTTATTTTATTTTTTTATTTATTTATTTAGTTAAGATATTTTTATTGAGCACACAGTATATGCTGTTTCAAGGTGCTCAGAGTGGTGAACAAGACAGACAATATCCTTATTTTCATGAAAGTTATGTTCTAATGGGACAAGACAAAAACATATTCCCTTTCAAAAAAAATATAATTTCAGGTTATGATCATGAAAAGAGAGCTAATGAAAAATTACAAGGTGATATAAAAAACAAATGAAGTAGGGAAAAGGGTTCCTTTTAGATAGACTGACCAGGGCAGACTGGATAAGACTGAAGATAGGCCATCGGATCTCCTATGGTGAGAATGATCCAGCCATGTAAGAGGTCTAGGAGGACCATTCCAGGCAATAGAGTAGTCGATACAAAGAGCCAAAGACCGGGATGTAGAATGAGCAGATGAGTGGGCCATGTTTGAAGAGTACAAAAAGTGCTTGTGTGTGTTTTCAGCAAAAAGGCATTTCTTAGGTTTCTATCATTTGAAATTATATTACAAACATACCTAGTTCTCTTATAAAAATGAATTTTTGACATTGACATTCCCAAATCATCCTGTGCTGTCAGCTCAGCTAGCAGGACCTGACTGAGCATGCTCTTTCCACTGCCTGCTTGGGAAGACGGCCTGGAGTGCCCTTCCTAACAGCTTCCCCGAGTGTCAGACTGCTCCTGTCACTGCGCTGGCAGTTATTTGATTGTAGTAAACCAGCAATGGATAGTCGGAGAAGTATGATTTATGATTAAGTCACTTGTAGGATTTAGAATTTGACCTTAATTTGAGAGGAAAATGTCAAGCGTGACTCCTGTTCCTAGACTATCCTTTTTCTCCTGTTTTTTTTCTTTCTTTCCTTCTTTCTCTTCTTTCGTTTCTCTTTTCCTTTCCTTTTCAGTGACTACAAATTTCTTTTTTCATATATTTTAATGTTAAACATTTATAAAGTCTGTGCAAGTGAATTTTTATGTGTAATAACCCTGCGTACCGTCTCCCTAGAAATGCTGAAGGAATTAATGAGATAAAGTCTGTAGAGAGCATGAAGCTCCTTGGGAAAAAAGACGTATAAATGCAGTCATTTCTATCTCAGTAAATATATATACATATATATTTATTAAAACCACAAATTTATTCTGACTCTGAAGTTTAATGTGCCACTGTGGTTTATTGCAGCTCCAGTTTCTATGTAAAAACCTCAGCCTGAATATTTTCAAGTTTTATACTTGATTCTGGCCTCTTTCACATAAAGTGAGGTCTTATAATAAAATTAATGATAATCTATTATAATCATAAACAATATTAAACTTCAGGACTTTCTAGTCACTGAATAATGTTCCAGTCCATCATCTTATTTTATCCTCACAATAACCCTAAGAATTAGGTGATATTTTTGCCATTTTACAAGTGAGGAAACTAGGCTAATTTCATATCACTTTGAGCTACCTAAGAAGGGCTTCACAACAAGCAAGAGTTAAAATAGAAAAACATGAAAAGGTTTCCTGAATTCTAATATGAGAAATATATGAATAATGACTAAGTTTATTAACACTCTTTCGAGTAAAAAAAGGATATCTGTATCTTCCTCTTGGTCTAGTTTAGAGACAGCTCAGCTTAGAGAGGGAAAGTTGTTTCCATCATCACAGAGAATCTATGTGAGAGTGAATCTTTGCCAGGCCGACTTAAGGGATAATTTTATTCTTGTATATGAGTAAAATCAGGTTAAAAGAGAGCTTTACTTGGAATTTAGGAGAAAACAACGTGTGTGGAATTATATTAAACCCTGTTTAGTGCAAGACATCATATACTCAAAATGGGGTGAATGTAACTAGAGTATCACATCAATCCAGAGTAACAAATTTGGAATAAAATGGAGGTAACCAAATTGATGCAAACATTTTATCCAAAAATATAAAGGGTTGGGTTAGGAATGGAATAGTGGAGAAAGAGGAGAAAAAAAAAAAAACAAGAGAAAAAAAAACAACAACAAAAGAAAGAAACATACTTTTCCTGCACTCTAGCTATCTGTGGGCTAAGCAATTCTTCCTTACAGCATCTTAGTAGATTTGAGCCTCACAACAAATTTCGGAGTTAGGTAGTACTATCCAAAACTTTGTTCTGAGAAAACCAAAATTTAAAATGGTACACAAAATGCCCAAGGTCCCACAATCACTAATTAGAGGGCCAGAATTCAAATTTAGGTCTATATTACTCAATATTATTGGGTCTTTCTACTACATAACACTGCTCTCAGGTAGTTTGGTCTCACTTACACACACACACACACACACACACACACACACACACACACACTTTCCAGATGTTTGCACCTTCCAGAGTTGCCAGATGAGTGTACAATAGAGGGTCGCCCCGCCTTCCTCCTCCCTTTTAAATATTTACGCTATTATTATTTGTCTTGAGGCTTAAAAGAGTTAATGTATCACTCCAAAAGGGATTAGAATGCTCTTATTTCTCTCTTAGCTTCCACTTAATTTAGATTATAGCATTGTATATTTGACTTTTTATTTTTGCAATACCAGCCAACTGCTTGCCTTACGGAAAACAAAATGCTGCCAGCAAGTGTTTTAAGCACTCCCCCACTGATCTTGTTCCTGAAAAGAAGAGGTCAGTTGTAGTGGCTTTGCAAGAAGACTATAGTCCTGTGTTAAAGACAAAAACAAACAAGCAAAAAAAAAAACAAAAACAAAAACACAAGCGCAGAAGTACGTGGGCGTAAATGGTAGGCTTATCTCTTCCTGCAATATCACCAACAAAAATGGTACTTGTGACTTCTGACAGCAGCAGTTCTTAGTTTCTGTTAAGTCACTTTATTTTGAGTTGAATAAAATACTGGAATCAATGAGGTTATATGTCACTTCATTGTAAAGTATAATCCAAGTAATTAACAGCGGGCATTTATAAGAAACAGATCACAGTAAGGACACCAGACAGCCTTCAATTGCAAAACAATAGGACCCAAGGAAAGGAATTTGATAACTGAATTTATTCAGATGTTTCAGGGGATGAGGATGTATCAAGGAGGGAAATCGAAAAGATTCTTTCTCAATATACTGTGGGAAAAATACACAAAAATGGCTAATAATGAAACACACGATTGTGTAGAAGTTCCACAGAGGTGAACTAATGTTACTAACACCTACGAAAAGAGAGTAAGTTGCCCTGTGATCATAGCTGCATGTAGTTGCAGAAAAGAAGGGCTGCCTGTAGAGATAAACATACATAAGGGTTACTCAAGCGTATCAGAGGCCTTGGAAAGAGGGGGACTATTAATATCTAATAGTAGTCAGTTGCAGTACATGCAGAGTTTTGGGTGATGCTCAGTGCAAGGCTTAGAAAACAAAGTGCTGGTTAAAGATCCATGAGATGAGAAAGAATCTGAGGCCATTAGTGGTAGGAAATAGATAGCTTTACTCTATAGTGTGGACTAATTATTGCAAGTTCTCATCTCTAGAGTGGTCCCAAGGGAAGGGGAACCCTCCACAGCCCTCAGTATAAACAAAGGGCCTGTGTGCAAACCAAGGTTGAAGGGAAACCAAGGCTGGACTGAGGAGGCAATCCCTGTCCTTCCCCCATCTTTAACAGCCAGGTGTGTAGAAGAGATCTTTCACTTCACTTTTGGTTATTTTTCATGACACCTGTTTGATTTCTGAATTTCACACCAGGGTTTTGTATTAAAGGGTTCGTATATAATTTAAAGGAAAACAGATATTAACTTAATTCAAGTTAAATACTCTTACTTGTATTTGCAATAATAACAGATATCTTTAAATTATTGCCCCAGTAAGATGAAGAGACAATCAGGAATTAGGAGAAATAACATAATGCAAATAAAATCAGTTTGAAATATAGAAGTACAGTTAGGACAAGGGTTTGTTGTTGCCATTGGTATGTTTCGCTTTGTTCGTATCCAACTCTTTTTTGGCTATCACTGATAATTCTGCTTTATCCATTCAAAAGCATGGATGTGCTTGATTGTAGTGATATGACGATAGGCAGGGCAGACCCACTTCTTACCTCACAGAGGCAACAACTGGTTGCCTGTTTCAACAAACAGTGCTGCAATCAAGTATGGGGAGCATCATGACAGTGGAAGTGGAGGGGTCAGGAAGAGCTTGGCAGAGGACCCAACCCAGTCCAGGTCTTCCTGAGCTAGACACCTCCCTGTCAGAAGACGTCTAAGCTGAAATTGAAAAAAAGAAATGGAAGTAGGTTAGCTCTTTAGGATAGACACTGCAGTTAATATATTTATTATTTAAAGTCCTAGAAAATTTAATTTATTGATAGTTTTTGGTAGCATTTTAATGTTATATTGTTTTAACTGTAAATATTCCATTTCTTTATCACATGTAAGCATCTTGGTTTGTGATAACCACATAATGTTTAGCCAAATAGCTCTTGACTGAGAGAAAAACTTCCTTCTACTTATTTTGCTTTCTTTTTCTTTCAAAATTTATTGGGATATAATTCATATACGATAAGATTCACCCTTTTGAAGTTAAAACTCAGTGTGTGTACCTGTTTTTTTTTTGTATATGCACACAATCTTGCAATCATTACCACTATCTAATTCCAGAACATTGTGATCATCCCAAAGAAAGACTGCATACCCATGAGCAATCATTGCCCACTCCCTCCTCCCTCACCCCCGCCTTTAGGAACTACCAGTCAAACTTTTGTCTCTATAGATTTGCCTATTCTAGACATTTCACACAAATGGAATCAACATGTGGTCTTTTTTTTTTTATCTTTATTTTATTTTATTTTTATTTTTTTAATAGGATATTTATTGTCAAATTGGTTTCCATACAACACCCAGTGCCCATCCCAACAGGTGCCCTCCTCAATACCCATCGCCCACTCACTTTCCCCTCCCTCTCACCCCCCCATCAACCCTCAGTATATTCTCAGTTTTTAAGAGTCTCTTATGGTGTGGCTCCCTCCCTCTCTAACTTTTTTTTTTCCTTCCCCTCCCCCATGGTCTTCTGTTAAGTTTCTCAGGATCCACATAAGAGTGAAAACATATGGTATCTGTCTTTCTCTGTATGATTTATTTCACTTAGCATAACACTCTCCAGTTCCATCCACGTTGCTACAAAAGGCTCTATTTCATTCTTTCTCATTACTACGTAGTATTCCATTGTGTACATAAACCACAATTTCTTTATCCATTCATCAGTTGATGGACATTTAGGCTCTTTCCATAATTTGGCTATTGTTGAGAGTGCTGCTATAAACATTGGGGTACAAGTGCCCCTATGCATCAGGACTCCTGTATCCCTTGGGTAAATTCCTAGCAGTGCTACTGCTGGGTCATAGGGTAGATATATTTTTAATTTTTTGAGGAACCTCCACACTGTTTTCCAGAGTGGCTGCACCAGTTTGCTTGCAAACATGTGGTCTTTTATGACTGACTCCTTTCACTTACCATAATATCTTCAAGATTCACCTATGTTGCAGCCTGTCTCAGTATCCCATTCCTTTTTATAGCCAAATCATATTTTATTGTATAGAATTGTGTTTATCTATTCCTCACTAGATTTGTATTTAAGTTGTTTCCACTTTTTGGCTACTATGATTGGTGCTGTTATGAACAGTTTTTTTTAACAAGTTTTTGTGTGGACATGTATTTATTTTCATTTCTTTTCTAGGAGTAGAATTGCAGGGTCATATTGGTACCTCTGTGCTTACTTTTTGAGGTATGGTCACTCTGTTTTCCATTTTGCATTCTCACCAGCAATGCTTTGCTTTCTTTTTATAGACCCCAGAGGAACTGGAGGATGTTTCTGACTTGGAAGAGGAACATGAGGTGCGCAGTCACACCAGCATTCAGACTGAAGGGAAAACTGACCGGGTAAGTCACCTCCCTGAGAGGACAACTATGCTGTGCCCTCTTCTTGTCAATCATGTAGGCGCTCACAGGTGGGACTCCTGGCTCTGGGGGTGGTTTTGCGAAGCACAGGAAGAAGAGCCTTGGAATCCATGGGCCACAGCATGAGAGGAATTATTTCCTTTACCTTGAAAGCCCACAGGGAGACCATTTCTGATCATGTAGTAAATCACCCCATGCCACTTTTGATGTTTATAGCAGTCATGGGAATATAGAATTCAAATGTGCACACATTTATTTAGATAGAAAAGAGAAACCAAGAAGTTATAAATATACTCTGTAATTCTAGGGGAAAAAACTGAGAAACTACCCCTGTACTTTTCTTCCTTTCTGCCTTGCCCTCTTCTCCCTTTACCCTCAACACACACACACACACACACACACACACCCCTCCAACAATGCTAAACAACTTCTGAATTACTCCGAGGTATTGTATCTCACTTTACTTGCACCCAGTGCTTGGGAACCTGTGAAAGTTTGGTTTCCTAGCCAATGATCATTTGTAACTGCAGACCAGCCTGCGGAACATGGGTCTAAAAACCAGGCAGTAGAGTATAGCAGCTTAGATTGTCCTGCAACACATCTGAATTAGCCACTCCCTTACTCTGTTACCTGGGAAACTCAGCCTTTCTCTAACTTGGTTCGCTGATTTATAAAGTGAGGATAGTACTAGTACTCTCTATATGTGGATTATTGTGCAAATAACTAAATTAACTAGTAGAGCCCTTAACACATGGCTTAGCTCATAGTAAGTTCTCAATAATCATTAGTTATTATTTGTAGCTATAGTAGTGATAGTATAATTATCATCAGCATTATTACTATTATTAATTAGCTAAATTCAGTGACATTACATTTGGAGGTGGATAGAAAAAGACAAATTTAAGAAAGTTGCATGTCTTTTTTAAGTTTATTTATTTATTTTTGAGAGGGAGAGAGAGAGAGAGTACCAGCAGGAGAGGAGCAGAGAGAGAGGGAGACACAGAATCTAAAGCAGGCTCCAGGCTCTGAGCTGTCAGGGCAGAACCCAATGTGGGGCTCAAATTCATGAACTGTGAGACACGACTACAGCTGAAGTCGGATGCTCAACTGACTGAGCCACCCAGGCTCCCCAAAAGTTCCATGTTTTCAAATATTCAGATTACTTAGAACTGATATATATTAGTCACGACACCTGTGCTTTCTTAGAAATGTTGGTGTTCTTGAGTTTCCATTCCTTGCTGATTATTTGGATTATTTCCCAACCCTCTAGAAACCAGTTCATGCTGGGAACTGCCTGGGGGCACCCAGCATCTAAAAGAAGTTTTCTTCAAATCTAGTAGGCATCTTTGGAAAGAGATCAGTTTTTACAAATGGCAATGGGATTGGGAATAAAGTTTGCTGATAGTCTAGTTTGCTCATGCTTTCAAGTAAGTGAGTGATTCACTTAGGCTGCTGCTGAGCCACTGTAGGTGGAGGGTAGTTGTCAGGACATACAGAGTCATTGATAGGAGAAAATTTTGTTACAATAAAGGTAACTTTTAGGATGCCGGGATTAGGATAAACATGCCATGTTTCTCATTCTGTATCATCACATGTATACAATGAAGCCTTGGTTAAGACCTTAAAACTTAGAAACTTCAAAGTACTTCATCTGAAAAATGAGAAGAATAATATCTTACCTTCTCACAGCATAACCTCAAGATAATAACCTCAAAGAAGGTAATGCATATGAAAGTGTTTTATAAACTTTATAATTATATGCCAAGAAATTAAGCTTCTTATTACTACTGTTTGATTTGTATTTTTGTTCTTCACTGGGGTTACAGGCCAGCTAGATGGCCACCTGATTATAGTAGGTTAAGATGTTGATGATCTCCATGGTCCTGGATCTTAAGAATCTTTCATAGAAGGCACTGCTTCTAACCTTGTAGAAATCATCCCAAAACTTCTCTGCATTCTGGATTTGTGTTCCATTGTGCACATTTCCCTGACAGGCCAGTTCATTTGGAATGCCCCTGGGCAACACCCTCACTACTACCTAGTGGCAAGATAGATCCCTTCCCATCACGTCTACTGGGAACAATGTTATATTCAACCTGACCACTCTCTGCTCTAGTAAATCTCTCTGTATAAAATGTGAATATCTTAGATTGTATTCACTTCCTGCCTTGAGGCTTCTCTGAAATTGCTGTGTGGAATCCCTCAGGAAGCTATTCAGATATTCTAATACATGCACAATCTTGTGTGAAGCATTAACACTCCACAGAGTAACCTTGGTGAATACTCTTATATTCCTTGGATGGACTATTTTGCATTTTCCATAGGCACTCAAAGGATTCAGAGGGAGATCAAGCCCCACCGGTGCCATGGTGACCAGCTTGATAATATATCTTTGGAATTGCCCTCCTTGTTTTCCATATCCATCCTTCCCAGGTTCCCATTTCTGTTCCCCAAGATTTCATCCCAGAATAAGCTACCTTCCATTCTTAGACTCTGCTTTTGGGAGAAAACGAGCAAAGATAGTCACAGTATATAAACTAAATATCACATTAACTTTGATATATTGATACATTATCCCAGTTTTACTAATAAGATCACTGAGGCACAGCTTTATATAACTTGTCTAGTAAGTGGATTATGTTTTCTGATTAAGAACTTTAGTGATTACCACATATAAATTTACCTAAAATACAGAGTTAGTGGAATGAATCTTTTATTAACAAGCAACAAACCACCACCACCCCATTAAACTTGATTCATCATCAATGGAATGGAAGAGAAGAGAGTAAAAGGTGCTGCAGTCATCTGAGAAATGGAGGAAGGATACAAATTTTCTTTTAAATTTAAAGAGTAATTAGGTATAGTACAGACAATTTAACTCAAATAACACCTTTTATTGGATATCTGTCTTGTGAGTTCATTACTACAGATTTTGCATTCATGGCAGGCCAGCTTAAACTGTCCCTCAACCAAACCACCTGACCAAAATGATCACATTTACCTACGTTTTATGAGCTCTCTTAGGCATCTTGCATCCCCAACAGTCTCCATATTCTCCATAGTTGTGTCTCTGTGCTTGGAATATATTTCTATGCTCAATCTCATATACATTTGATACTGTATCTCTGTATTCTATCCAGCATTCCTGAAGTCTGTATCCATTGGACTGAGTATATCTTTTGACACATTTCCCTGATACCATCCAATTTGGGAAGATACCGTAAAATTTTGAAGTGGACTCTGTTGAGAATTTTTTGAATACACGCCATGCTTCATGAGGAATTTCTGGTCACTGAATCAGACATGCATTTGGGTCCCTTTTTGCTGGCTGCTCTTATTAAAGAGTAAATGCTTTTTTGATTCTTGAATAATGCAGACTCTGCTGTATGGAACACGAGTAGAACGAATTTCAGGCACTTTTTAGTAATGGAATGACAGTTATTTATTATCATTTTCCTCTCTGCACTTCACTGCCAGTAGTTGTGGCTCAATATCATCTGTTATTGTTGTCATCAGTGGCAAATGCCACTGGGCATTGTAAAGGTGTATAACCAACAAATAATGATTTAGAGTCCATGGTCAATGAGAGTGAAATACTAAAAGACCAATAGTGCATGCCTTATGAAGTAGCAGAGGAACAGAAGTGGAAATTAGTGATTATCTTAATTATTAAACACGGATACTCACTGGACCAATACTGTGATTATATTCAGTAATCAGGCATTCCACAGTGGTATAGAGTGTGATTTTGCTATAGATTTATAGAACATTCTTTAAAGCTCTAATTGTTTATTCTGTTCATGTTCTTACCAAGTATGAAATAGAAATCTGTTATCTTAAAAACTCTAATTTGAAAGAGACATGAAAATAGACTCCTGTTAAGATCATCAAATTCCCAAACTTACTGATAAAATGACTTTTTGGTAAGTCCTAAAAGCTTTCTAAAAGATTATACTAAATACATGCTAACTCATCATTTCTATTTAAACAAGAGTGCCAGTTATCATTTAACATTTACAGCTTACAGAATGTTTCCCAGTTAGTATCTTATTTCACAAAAGCCCTGGTTTTTTTTTTTTCTCCTTGATTTTACTAATTAGGGAATTTAACTCAAAGAAGTTCAATAGTTTGTGCAAATCATGTCAACTGGAACCAAATCCCGGGTCTTCTGGCACAAACCACTCTCTTTCCAGCACAGCCCAGCAAATTTGGGTAGAATCTTACTATCCCATAAGATCTCATTGCCCTCCTATTGTTACAGCCAGTATAATGGAGTTGATATTATAAGTCCTCTACTAGAAAAATGACTTTTGAAACTGAAGACTATAAACCTAAGTATCAAATCTGCTTAAGTCTCACAAGTTTCAAAATGTCTCAACGTTACAATCTTCCGTTAATAACCAAATCATTTTGTTGATTACCATTTGGAAACTACATGGTGATGTCTGGACAGTCATCTCTGGTGGCTTGACAGTCTCCCTGGTGGATCACTTCACCTTGAAGAAATGGAGTATTAATCAGATAGAGTCAGACAGTGTCAGACCTTGTAGGACAACAATCCTGGGTCTCCAAGCACAGAATCCAAAAACCTCAGTCTCTTATCACAATGGCCTCTGTGATATTTCAATCCAGAGAGTATTTTGATTTCTAGATTTCCACCCTTCCTCTCATTTACTGTCTGCAGTAGGGGCAGCAGTAGCAAGGGGCTCCCAGGAAATAAATAGTGCCAGCAGGGTGATGGCTAAAAATGTTTCCCATGCCTACCTGAAGGACAACTGTGGTTTTAGAGAGATTTAGTAGAACAGATTGAAAGAGAGTTTTGCGAGTGGAATGGGTTAGCAAGTGGCTGATCTCCACTAGCATTGCCTTATAATGTACAGATGTATGAACTTGGGAGTTATATAAGCCTTGATTCAAATCTGGGTTCTACCCATTATTATCCATATGACACTGAACACATTATTTACATTTCTAACTGTTTTCTCATCTGTAAAATTGTGATAATAGTATCTGTTATCTAGATAATACTATCCAGATAATAGTATCTATTTTCTTGTTTTTCCTGAACATTAAACTAGGTACATGAACAATTTCAGTTCAGTTCCTGGCACATAGGAAGTGCTCAATACATTGTGATTTTTCTAAAAAAAATGAATGTCATGATAAATGTAGATTTGTGTGGTAGTATTATGCTTTGGCTTCCTTTTGAGTAGCTCAAGAAGCTTCATCAAGGCAAGTCTCAGTCTTCTAGTAGGAGACTCCTTTGGTTTCTTGGTTTGTGGTGTGAAACATTTTGACATGCTGGAAATTCTATTACCAAAGTCCTTTGAAGGAGTTTTTTTCCTTAGGAGAAGGACTTATCAGAAACTGCTTTTCAGGTTAGAAGGAAGATGGCATTAATGTGATTTTTAATGATGCTGGCACTTTCATGTACATCTAATTCACATACCTCATGTACAACTGAAATAGCGATCACAAAAAACCAAACCAAAACAAAAAAACTCTTGATAGTAGGATAAAGCAGAGAATTTGACCCAATAATTGTCAAGTTCTTATTTTGTTCATTATTGAATGGCTGGCCCTGCATTGTGAGGTTTTGTTTTGTTTTGTTCTTTTCTTTGTGGAATTTTGGTACTGTGGTTATCTGTTGTTTCTTCTCTCTCTCACAGTCCTCATTTATCTTCATCAAATTATATAAGGCTTAATTTCCAAAGTTTGTGGTACATAGGCAAAAACAAAAGAAAAAGAAAATTCATCCTGATATTTATAGGATGCACGTTAAAATCAGTTTTGCAAATAGTCACTTAAAACTGCCTTTTATTGAGTGAAATGTTGCCATTTGCAACGACATGGATAGATCCAAAGAGTGTAAGGCTAAGTGAAATAAGTTGGTCAGAGAAAGACAAATATCATATGATTTCACTCATATATGGAATTTAAGAAACAAAGCAAATGAACAAAATTAAAAAAGATAAAAACCAGAAAACAGTCTCTTAACTATAGAGAACAAACTGATGGTTATCATAGGGGAGTGAAATAGGTGAAAGGGGATTAAGAGTACACTTATCTTGATGGCACTGAATAATGTAGAGAATTGTTTAGTCACTCTATTGTACAACTGAAACTAATATAACACTGTATGTTAACTATACTGGAATTAAATTAAAAAATGAAATAAAATTGTCGTTTATTTCTCTATTCCTTAGAACGTATGTCCTAGTGATTCTTTCCTCTGCCTATACAGATCGAAAGCCAATAGGTCTCAAAAAATAAAAGATTTTGTTCTGTCTCGCACAATTTAAACTTTGATCATACTGTCTTGTAGATGAAGAGTGAAAAAGGGAACTCATTTAACATTACTGACCAAAGCCAGGTTTTCTTTTTTAATGTTTATTTGTTTTTGAGAGAGAGAGAGAGAGAGAGAGACAGTGCACAAGTGAGAAGTGAGGCAGGGCAGAGAGACAGGGAGCAGAGGATCTCAAGCGAGCTCTGATGCAGGACTCAAACTCATGAACTGTGAGAATGCGACCTGAGCCGAAGTCATATGCTCAACCAGCTGAGCCATCCAGGCATCCCATCAAGGCCAGATTTTTATTTGCAAGTACTTGAAGCTGTCGTCTCTAAGTGCTGAAATTCAGTTTAGTGACCATAACATTAAAAACAAAACTCTTAAAGATTTATAATTTCAATTGTAGTCAGAGCATATTTTAGCAAAAAATTATACCACCTTTTTGAAGATAGATTATTCATCATATTTACTGTTGACCCAAAAGTAAAGACAGTGTAACATGTAGTCTTTGATTAAGATTTGTCATATTTTGAATGTTATATTCCCTTAAAAGCATATAACTTGTAAATCTGCTCTGCCTTAAAGAATATCTTTGAGAACATTGGTTCTATATAAGTTCTATACATAGAAGAAAATTAGGACAGAAATAAGAACAGTTGCCTAGGTTACTGGACACAGCCTCAAAACGTCAATGCAGCAAATGAATTGGAGCATATCAAATTTTAAAATATAGAAGATGTTTCTTGGGGTAAAAAAAATAGCCATGTACACTCTAACTTCATGTTGGTGATTAGGAGAATGTCCTCCTTGCTGCTTTTTTAAAATGCAGCAAGCTGAATATTCTCCATCATGACAATAGAAAAATTGCCATGAATGGGTGGTTTATTTTAAAAATTGGAAGCATTTTAATAGGCTCCATTTATTATCAGAATACACTCTCAATAACTCAAGCTTATACTAAATTAACATACAAAATATGGTAAGACACGACCTCATTACCTTTTTCATGATATAATTTGGTTTAGGTTACTATGAAAAACACAACTTGCATAAGCCTGGATGAAATTACATTATTCAAGCAGCACTACACTAGGCAGTGCGTTTTCTCTTCATTGGCTTCTTTAATTTCTATTGTGTACTTGGCAGTAACTCTGCTTTCCTGTCTCTCTGGGTAACGATTCTCAGTGCTTCATGGTTTCCTCTTCCTCTATCCACTTTGCAAACATTAGGGTTCACTGAAGTTCTGATCTAAGCCCTCTAGTCCTCCAATCCTTCCCAGTTTTCCTGAACACTCTCATAGAGTCCCAAGATTTCAAATGTCTTACATAGGTAAGTGAATGTAGCCACATCCTGTCTCATGAGCTCTGGCTACTTACATTGCAGGCCTGTGGTTTCCTCTCCTCTCATGGCTTATAGGCTCCTGTGGCACTCACTGTTCCCAAGCCTGAATGCATCACCTTATCCCACGAATCTCCTTTAACTCCTATACCCCTTATAACACTTCTGTACTTTGGATCTAACACATCTGAACCTGGGAATATATTTTTTTTACTCCCTTCCACAGCTAGTCATACACCACATTCAAGCTTTACTATCTTCTAAATATTTTCAGAACTTGTCTGTTTTTTAACTACCTCCACTACCACTACTTTCAAAGAAAATTTCACACGGGGAAAAATTGAACAGGAAGGGAAGACTTTATTCAAGGCTATTGCAGTAGGGGAGGGAGACTAGAACTTTGTCTGAATTCGACTCTCCTAGAACAAAGAGCTGAAAGTTTTTCAGAGATAGGGTAACAGAGATTGTAGGCCATTCATTTTTGCTAATTGGCTTTACCCAAAGGAAAAGTGAATTTTTTTTCTGTCTTCATGACAGCAGGTACGTATACACCTTGGAGCAAGGTGCCCTCTAAAGTTAGGTAGCCACCCTCCCACAGAGCCTGGGAGGTAGAGGCTCTATCTTCCTTGACAATTGCATTTCAACCAGATAGTTCCCTGGTTTTTGAGAAAGACATTCCTTGTTTGTAAAGCTGTTGAGAAGCATTTAGAATATTCACTTGCATCTTAAAGATGCAAAGAAAGAATTTACAATTACAAGTTTTGTAATTGCCATTAAGAAAAGGGAGGTCAGGTGCCTAGAGTTGGAAAGAAGCCTGTCTAAAATTTAGTCAAGCTGAGGATAATGTTAACGCCATCTGGGTCACTATCTTAGTTTAGGTCCTAGATTTTCTTTAGAGGGCTCCTAAATTGTCTCCTGCCTTTAGTAAACTTCCATTCTCTCACTTGAACTTGAGATCATATTTCTAAAGTGCTAAATCTGTCATCTATCACCATGGGTAAAACCCCTTCAAGGTGTCAATGTCTCCCCTTGCCCTTAGCATGAAATCTGGTCCTTTAATGCCCTATGTAAGAGAACCAGGTTCTGCTCCCTGCCTCATATTTCACACTTTCTCTCCCACCCCTTCTTGTATACGGAAGTCTTCCTTCCTATAAGCATCAGGCTCTCCCTCACATCTCTCTCTGAGGCATACAATTAATTCCCTCAACTCCCCATCCTCCTTCTCTTTGCCAATAAATACCTGCTCATCATTACAATTCCAGATTAACCTAGACTTCACTAATACAAATCTAAGTGTAGTTTCCTTCCAACATTCAGGCCTGAATCTGAATGTAACACATGGAGATTCCCATATCACGACATTCATTGTTCATGCATAATTTCTTACATAATGGCTTTTCTTCTCCACTCATTAAACCTCACTAAACCTCATTAGTGCAGGGAACATGGTTTTAGTCTCATTTAGTGTTCTGTTTACAGAACATCACACACTGGCTGGTACAGGTATATGAGAGAGCATG
This sequence comes from Neofelis nebulosa, assembly GCF_028018385.1. NCBI lineage: Eukaryota > Metazoa > Chordata > Mammalia > Carnivora > Felidae > Neofelis > Neofelis nebulosa. The sequence continues at coordinate 31,933,593 of NC_080794.1, read as the reverse complement.
AAGAGAACCTTCCTTTGGTAAGACACCTTGCCTCAAATCTATACTAGTTCCTCAATATTTTGACCCTAGGGGATTTCATTAATTTCTTTCTTGCTCTTTCTTCCAACGCTTGTACCTACTTGTGCCAGATAAATCTTACTGTAAATTGCTAGGTCACTACTCTGAAATATTCAGTGGCTCTCTACTACCTAGTTCCTGCTAGCATAAACATTAATTGTTCTGCCTTTTTTTGCTAAAGTCCTTTACAGTGCCCCCTTGTTCCTGGCTCTATAAAGCATACAAATCCAAAAATCTGTTTTTTATTTGTGGAAATGATTCTTGTGTTCCTGATTATTAGGGCTATCCCTGAGGCTGTGTTTGTGATCTTTTCCATGTCTGAATTGTCAACCTTTTGTCTTTTTTATTCCCTCCAATACAAAAGTTTTTCAAGATGAACTCAACTCCCTTTATTTCCATGAAGTTTTCTTTACACTTAGTCCTTTTGATTTAATGATACAAAACCTTCTGCTGACAGACCATCTAAAGGACAGATTACTTACTCCTTTTGGGATTTTTAAAAATTTTTATTTATTTTTGAGAGAGAGAGGGAGAGAGATATAGAAAAAGAGAGAGAGGGGTCAAGAAAGAGGGGAACAGAGGATCTGAAGCAGGTTCCGTGCTGACAGCAGTAAACCTAATGTAGGCATCAAACTCGTGAACTGTGGCAAACTCACCAACTGTGAGATCATGACCTGAGCTAAAGTCGGATTCTCAACCAACTGAGCCACCCAGGCACCCTGTCCTTTTGGATTTTTACATGCTAAGGTCACTATGCTGTATTTCTATTTATCATGAAGTAGTGTACCTGAACAGTGTCACCTTTTTCTTATTCAAATTCTTTACTCAAATTGAGATTTAGTATCATTCCATTGATTAAAGAAGTTGGTGTATAAAAATCTGGGCAAAGAAAATTAAGTTTAAAACATTGCGTATTATTTTATCCCAAAATTCTTACAGTAGAATTCTGTTAATAAATACAACTTGAGATTTTAATCCAAGTATAATTGTTGACAAATATCTAAACATTTATCAACTAATGGAATTATATTAAAATACATATATTTTCACCCTGCCTTGATTTCTGGGAAATTCCAAGTTAAAATTAATGCCTAGTAACTAATATTAAATGCCTGGTATATTTGTCTCTGTTCCTATTCAAGTGTCTTATTTATTTTTAAAAATAATTAATCTAAAATACAAATTCTACTTAATAATATTTAAAAGATATCATTTTATTACCGTTTATTATCATTCTTGTCACCAGTGAGGTAATATATTTTAGAGTGAGAGGAGGAAGTAAGTATATCCAGTGTAGGGGTACCTGGCTGGCTCAGTCAGTAGAGTGTGTGACTCATGATCTCAGGGTCCTGAGTTTAAGCCCCACACTGGACACAGAGTTCACTTAAAAAAAAAAGTATATCCAGTATTACATCTTTTTACTGTAATTACAATGTCTGTAATTTAAGACTAAATCTCTTCACTATTTTATTTAACTATAGAGTTGAACCTTGGGCTTTATAAATGTACATATCCTATTTTTTAACATTATTGAATAACCCAAAAATTTATGTCTGGAGTTATTTATAAGGCCACAGGAATTTAAGTGATATATTGTGATATTTATATGTGACTTACTTGCTAGTTACTGAAATAAGCCTTCCACCAAGCTTTAAATAGAGTGTTTTCTACTCATTGATGAATTCACAGCAGGGGAAATAGCAAGTAGAAATGCCTTGGAGGCAAATGTTAGTGAAGCAAGAGGAGATCTGACACTAAAAAGGAAGGCTGATCTTGTAAGGAACATAAACCATTGCAAGAAATTTACTGTTATTTTGAGTAGGATGGGAAGCGAGCAGAGGGCTTTGAGCCAGAGAGTGACATGATATGACTTATGCTTTAAAGGGGTCATTCTGAATGCTGTATTGAAAACAGTCTGAGAAGTGGTACAGGAGGAAGCAGGAATGTAGAACGCCATTGCTGTTATCTGGGTGAGAAATCATAGAGGCCGAGAAAGGGTTTTAGAAATGGAGAAGCTGAGAGTTGTTAATTGAACATATATGGCAGTGGTGAGTTAACTGAATGTGGTGAAGAATTAGATACTGAGTATGAGAGAGAGAAAAGAGTCAAGGACAGCACACCATTTTTGGCTTGAGAACTGGGAACGTGGACTTGCCACTTATGTTGCTATGGGAGAGAATGAATTGAGCATATTGGAGATGGTAGGAGATGAGAAATTAATTTTACATATGTCGTGTCTAAAATGTCTATTAGACTACCAAATGAAGAAGTCAGGTAGGCGGATTTGAAATTTATAAAGTAGAGTGGAAGTCCCCTCACATGCATAGCTTTATATTACAGCTTTTTTTCAAAATTTTATTTATTGACTTTGAGAGAGAGAGAGAGAGAGAGAGAGAGAGAGACTGAGCAAGGGAGGGGCAGAGAGAGAGAGAGGGAGAGAGAGGGAATCCCAGACAGGCTCTACACCAGTAGTGCTGAGCTGGAGGCAGGGCTCAAACTCACAAACTGGAAGATCATGACCTAAGCCAAAACCAAGAGTTCATCACTTAACTGACTGAGCCACCCCGGTGCACCTATATTATAATTTTATAATCTATTCTGACATTGAAGTGTTATATATTACATGGTGACATTTTTTTTTACTCTCAAATAAATTGATATTTTAACTTTAGGTCTAGTTTCCTTCTAGTTTCAGATGTCATGCCCCCCCACATCTCCTCTTCTGACACACTTGCTCTTCTGAATGTCAAATTCTTTGGAAGGCCACCACTAATTCCCCTGCTTAAAACTGTAACACCATTCCTAACCCACATATAAACCTCTTCACTTCTCTTTTTTATTTTTCTCCATAGTACTTCTTTCACTGTCTGACATACAACATATATACTGGTTTGTTTTGTCATGTACTGGATAGTGAATTCAATGATAGCTACAACTTTAATCTTTATTTCTCCCTTTTATATATTCCCCATACTTAAAACAGTATTGGGCACATAGTAAATAGGCTGTAAATATTTACTGAATGAATGAATGAATGAATGAATGATGTTGACCATAAATGTCCTTTGGGAACAGGAACATGCACGGAAAATTTGGGGGAGGGATGTTGTCTTAGATACAGCATTTGTATCTAACCAATTACTTGCCTACAAAAATAAATGGGAGGGGCACCTGGGTGTCTCAGTCAGTTAAGTGTCTGACTCTTGACTTTGGCTCAGGTCATGATCTCACAGTTTGTGAGTTCAAACCCCACGTTAGGCTCTGCGCTGACAGTGGGAGTCTACCTGGGATTCTCTCTCTCCTTCTCTCTCTGCCCCTTTCCCAGTTGTTCTCTCTCTCTCTCTTTCTTTCAAAACAAAAGTAGTAATAATAAAAAAAAAATGAAAAAATCAGATAATTATAATTTTTTTGAAAATAATGTTTTAGTAAAGAATTACCCATATGACAGTCATTTGGAAAAATCTTCTGAAGCGAAAGTATTTAAGTGATTCTCTGCCCTTGTCCAGTTTGGAGGTGTTTGTGATGGACACCTGGCTTCCAAGTTTTGCCCTTACTTCCCATTCTCTGAATTATTCTCGTTGAAAAAGTTGTATTTCTTTAATGGTGAAAATTTAACATTTATAAAATAAATAGTTTTGAATCATTTGTCTCTGGTAAAATATGAAATATGTACTTACTTCTTTTCCTATTAAGGACAATGTGTATCAAGTAATGGTTAAAGTAGTCAAAAAAAAAAGAGCTGAAAATAAAATATTATTTTAAAAAATCCTCTGATAGTCTAAAAAATACCTTTGTACACTGAAATTACCACAGTCCAAGTCTAGGCTTTTATATGTGGATATTTTTAATCAGTGATTGATTATTAATATGTGTTTATTTTTTTAGAAGTATGAACATGTGTTTCTTTTAATGAGTTGCATAGGTGGAAACACTATATATATCTGAAGTTTGGTTAAAATCCTGTGTAAATATGAATGGATACAGAACATAAAAATTTCCCTCAGAGTGGAGTCATCCACTCTATAAAGCTCATGTACTTACAGGAAGTAGGGATTTTTATTTTTTTAAACTTTTATTTATTTTAAAATTTTTATTCAAGTATAATTAGCATACAGACAGTATACGTATATAACATATAACTTATAGTGTTTTATTAGTTTCAGATGTACAATACAATGATTCAGTAATTCTGTACATTTCTCAGAGATCATCAAAATAAATGTACTCTAAATTCCCTTTATCTATTTCACCTTATCCCCCCCTCCACCTCTCCTCTGGCAATTACCAATTTGTTCTCCATATTTAAGAGTTTGGTTTTTTGTTTGTCTCTCTTTTTTCTTTGTTTATTTGTTTTGTTTCTTAAAGTCCACATATGAATGAAATCCTATGGTGTCTATCTTTTTCTGACTTACTTCACTTAGCATTGTATGTACCCCCTTTATTTATTGCAGCATTATTTATAATAGCTAAATTCTGGAAGCAGCCCAGTTTTCTGTTAATAGATGAATGGGTACAGAAGATTTGGTCTGTATATACAATGGAATAATTAATCAGCCATAAAGAAGGTTAAAGCTTTGCCAACTGCAATAGCATGGATGGACTTAGAGAAAAAGGGACTTTATAAAGTCATACCTGGACATGTCTCCCCATGTCTGATTCTAAGATAATTGAAAAAAAAAGAGAGCAAAATTTTTGGAGTTAGACTCCCAAGTTTGAATCCTGTTTCTGACACGTACAGCTGTTGACATTCAGCAAGTTACCTGTTGATCTCAGTTTGCTTATTTTTAAAATAGAACTACTCACACCATAGGATTATTGTGAAGCTTACGAGTTAATATTTGTAAGGAGTAGCGCATAGTTAAGTGATAAAACTTAAGTGACCCCCTATCATGATGATCATTACCACCAATACCACAATTACTGCTCTCATCATCATCATCATCATCATCATCATCATTTGTGAATGGATTCACATTTATAACCTCTCTGTTAATTCTTCAGATTGGCAATATTCACTTTCTTGATTCGTCCTCTTCAAATTTTTTAGAACACTTGGTGGACAGCCAATCTGATTGACTAAGCCAAATAAATTCCTTCCTATTTGTAAAGCCCTTTGCATAGGATTTTTTTCATGGGTTAGTTTGTGGATGGGTGACTTTTGTGTCAGATACCTGCACTTGCCCAGTTTTACGCTGAAGCTGAAAACAAAAGGAACTCTATGTTGTTTCCTAGCATAGAAAATTACAACAGGAGCAATCTCAGGTTATTAGGGGACATTGGGTGTGTTGGATGTTAAGATAGGCACACAAAGCATAATATTACAAAAAATCAATGCCAGACTGTTCCCAGGGAACTAAGAGTCATCTGTATCCAAGAAATGTCCAGAAAGCACTTGCTTGTATGATTCATGGTCCTCGGTTATTTAGAGCTTGTAATCTAAGACAGGGCATTTGGAATGTAAAAAAGGAATATGTGGTCCACAAAACAGAAATGTGAAGACATCACAACTTGGCTGATAAAATATTCACATTCCACACTAATAAAGGCAAGCACATAGAACAAGTAGGAAATCTGAGTAAATTCTAGAAGTCTATAACTTGAGAATACACAGCAACTCTCTATCCAGGCTGTGTAGATAAGGAGAGACACTCAAACTTTTCCTTATCACTCCAGGGGATTTTTAGGTAAAGTGTAAATTATGTACTTTCAAAGCAACAATTGAATAGAAGATTTTTATACCTTTGTTCTCCAGCTACCATCAGCCCATCTTTGAAATTAAAAGTGACAGATTTTTAATCTTCTCTCTTCTCTCTTAGACTTAATTAGAGATAAGGTATCCAAACCCCTTTTACAGCAAAATCCAGTGTACAGGGAGAATAAAGAACTTCGGTGGAAACAAAGTGGTTTACAGTGTCAATTGACTTGAAGTTTAAAACTTTAAAAGAAAGAAAAATCCTCTAAAATTAGCAAGAAGATATATTTACCTTTTTTAAAAGTTTATTTATTTATTTTGAGAGACAGAGGGAGTGCAAAGGTGGGGAGGGGCAGAGAGCAAGGGAAAGAATCCCAAGCAGGCTCCTCTGTCAGCATAGAACCCCACGGGAGATTCCATCTCACAAACTGTGAGATCATGATGTGAGTTGAAACCAAGAGTCAGTCACTTAACCAACTGAGCCACCCAGGCACTCCAGACATATTTACCATTTTAAGTTCTTTTTAAAACTGTGAACGACACTGATCTTTGGCTTTCTGATGGAACTTTAAAGTTTTACGTATTACTAAAATTGACTTTGATGATGTCAATTTTTAGTTCCTCCATGTCCTGCTGTGCTAAAATTGCATATCTATTCCTTTGTCACAGATATATGTCTTTGAATAAACATGTCATTTTTATAGCCTATTAAGTTAATACAAAAGTTTATATTTGAAATTAGTTAAATGTGACTCTTGGGAGACCATGATCATAGAGTTGGCATCTAAAATATACTATAGGGAAGTTGGAATTAGCACAGCCTTCCATGGAGGAGTCAGTATGACAAGAAAATATATTCCTATTTTTAAAAAATTCCAAATTTATTTTCAAAAGTTGCATCTTTTTTCTGTAACATATATGGGTATGCCCTGGTATATTACAGCCACCTACTCTGCTGATGATGAAAATAATAGAAGTGGCAGCAACAACCTAACAATTATTTACCAAATGCTTAATATGTAGCAGGTACTTTAAATTTGTTAAATGTCTCCACAAGCACCCTTTGAAGTATATATTAATATCCTCACTTCAAAAATATAGAAAAAGAGACACAGGGTTATGTAAGTACCAAATATCACGCAGTGCGAGGTAATAGACTTGACATTGATTGAGATGTGCCTGCTTCAAAGACCTGCATGTATTCCTGTTCTTCCACTGCCTGACATAGCCACCCTTCCTACAGACCAGGCTTTAGATGGGACCACTTGAACAAAATCAATCTGCATACTGGCAAAAAAGTGCTACATTTATGGGAGACTAGGATTCATATGAGAATTTGACTTTAAAATCCCAATCAAAATGGCAGGTAACTTCATTTTGAAATTGAACTTGATGGAAGCAGAATCAGGGCTGTTATTACACCTGCTGTCCACATCCATTTGCTTGCAATTGTATAGCCACGAGATTAGTGTACTTCCAATAACATGACAAAGCTAATAACTACTGTTATTAAAATTTCTTAAAATTATATAAAATGATGGGGTACCTGGCTGGCTCAGTTGGTAGAGCTTGAGACTCTTGATCTTGAGGGGTTGTAAGAGTTCAAGCCCCACATTAGGCATGGAAACTATTTTAAAAAATAATGATCTAAGATTATATAAAATGGGATGATGGGGGCACCTGGGTGGCTCAGCTGGTTGAGCGTTTGACTTTGGCTCAGGTCATGATCTCCCAGTTTGTGGGTTCGAGTCCCGCGTCAGACTCTGTGTTGACAGCTCAGAGCCTGGAGCCTGCTTCAGATTCTGTCTCATTCTCTCTCTTCCCCTCCCCTGATCACTCTCTGTCTCTGTCTCTCAAAAATAAATAAATGCAAAAAATAAAAAGAAAAAAAAGTAAAATGGGATGATGGAGAACAGGGATTCCATTTCCAGAGGGTAGTTTCTTTTTTTTTTAATATGAAATTTATTGTCAAGTTGGTTTCCATACAACACCCTGTGCTCATTCCAACAGTGCCCTCCTCAATACCCATCACCCACCCTCCCCTCTCTCATCAACCCTCAGATTGTTCTCAGTTTTTAAGAGTCTCTTATGTTTTGGCTCCCTCCCTAATTTTTTTTTCTTTCCCCTTCCCCATGGTCTTCTGTTAAGTTTCTCAGGATCCACATAAGATGGAAACATGTGGCATCTGTCTTTCTCTGTATGACTCATTCACTTAGCATAATAACACTCTCCAGCCCCATCCACGTTGCTACAAAATGCCATATTTCATTCTTTCTCATTGCCACATAGTATTCCATTGTGCAGAGGGTAGTTTCTAAAGCCATGAAGAACTCCTTTTATTCTGTTTGCTTTTATTTTCATAAAAGGCACCAACAGGTAAACAAAAGGGCATTGGCTTTAGAGTCATTATTGCTTGATTCCTTTTGCTAATAACTATATGACCCTTAGTAATTTATTTATTTCTCTGAGACCCTTTTCCCTTCTATATCAATTTAGACAATACATACCTTGAAGTATTATAGTTGGAAAGAATGTATGTAAAGGATCTAGCACAGTGATAGAAACATAATAGGCGCCTAACACATAGTTTTATTCATGTATTGTGTTTATAAAATACAACAATGTCTAATCATAAGGGACTCACATCTTGTGTGGTGAATTAAGTATGAGTCCTCTAAGTTAAGGTGAACCAGAGTAGGTTAAAAAAAAAGTTTATGGGGCGCCTGGGTGGCGCAGTCGGTTAAGCGTCCGACTTCAGCCAGGTCACGATCTCGCGGTCCGTGAGTTCGAGCCCCGCGTCAGGCTCTGGGCTGATGGCTCGGAGCCTGGAGCCTGTTTCCGATTCTGTGTCTCCCTCTCTCTCTGCCCCTCCCCCGTTCATGCTCTGTCTCTCTCTGTCCCAAAAATAAAAAATAAAAAACGTTGAAAAAAAAAATTAAAAAAAAAAAAAGTTTATGTTTTAATTTGCAGGGAAGGGATAGAGAAACAGGCATAAAGAATAAAAAATGAAAGAGGAGGGAAGGAAAGAAAGAAGGAAGGAGAAGGAAAGGGATGTTATTTTGAGGTAGGGAAAACCCTCTATTTATCAGGAGTGATAGTGTGCAATAAACTGAAAAATATAACTAACACAATGTGTACTAGATAAAAAGAGTAAATATTTATTTTTGTGACCTCGGGATGATAAAGAACTCTCTATGATACCAAACACAGAAAAGCAAAGGAGAAAGCAGGCAAACTTTACTCCTGATGACACACAAACAAATAAATGAAAACAAACAAAGCCCAAGATTAAGCCTGAAAAACAGTTAAAATATATCAATTTGGAGAGCTAATGTTCACAATTTATATAAGAAAATGTTTATATATAAACAGATTTTCACCAATGAGAAAAAAAAAAAAAATGACTCCATTTCCACCACCTTACCTCCCGCCAACAGAAAAATGGATGTAGGACCGGAAGAGGGTAGTCACAAAACAGACACGTGCATTTCCAATGAACATGTACATAGTTGCTCCCTCTCATCAGATTACACACATGCAAATTCAAACAGCAATGAAATACTGTCTTCTAACATATTTGCAAAAGTAAAAGATTGTTGATCTTCACTGTCAGAAAACTTTTTTTGGAACGTGGACACTTATACACAGTTTGTAGGGATATTAATTGGGGTAAACTTTCTGAAGAAAAATTGAAAAGTATGCACGGAAAGGCTTTATAAGAGTGTTTCCTCTTTGTCTTTAAGAATTCTTCCTCCAGATACATTTGCAGAGACGTACAAAAATATCACTGCCTACTCAATATACATAAATATAGGCACAGAAACATATGAACATAGATACCTACCTGCCTCTGTATATGTGTGTGTGTGTGTGTGTGTGTGTGTGTGTGTGTGTATGGAAAATACCTGATAACCACTGAAAACTTGGAAAGAGATGATACTGGAGCTATACAATGAAATAAAATATTTAACGAGATGAAGCTACATTTTACAGACATTGAAATACCATATATTGAGTTTTAAAAATAAGAAATAACAGAACCATGTATATACTGTGATCCGTTTTTGTAATATAATTTGTAAAAATAATCACATATATATGTAGTATTCAAGGATAACCACTACAATATCACTTTCAAATCTTTGGTGTATAAAACAGTATGCTGTAAATATACAAGTACTATGTATGAAAGTACACAGACAAAAAGAATTCCACCGTACTATTTATGCATAACTTTATATACCCATATGGTCCAAATAAATTTTAGGAAAAAAATAGCTACCTATAGTTTTACTATTCAGAGAAAAACCATGGTTATAAATTCATTCCACAAACTAATAAACACGTGGAATCTGTGTTAAAGTACTAGAACTCTAGTTAGTGACTAATTTTTCAGTCTGGTCCTAAATGATAGTGTAGAACTTCACCACTGCAAGTCTGTTACAGAATTATTATTAAAAATGATAAGGTGAAAGCAAAATAAAGGTTGAAAGGCAGACTAACACACCAGATATTGTTACTGGTGGGAGAGTTTGCATTTTGTGAATGGTCTTGGTTCTTGGATTTCCCACAAAAGATTTACATGAGGATCCATGCCCGAATAAATACAGCCAGAAGGAAGGTACCAAGCCCAAAGCAGGTTATTAGGGACAGTACACTCTCAAAATGGGAGAGCAGGCAGGGTCACAGGTGGCATTTGCACTGGGGTTAAGGGTGTCTTTTCCTTTTATGTTTGCATATGTTATGAGTCATAGCTATGGTGGTCTCTCACTGAGGTTGTTTCCAATCATCACAGGACTCCTCCTGCTGGTTGGAAGGGAGGATTTTGAGTCCTACAATGTTCTTGTCATGGACATCTTCCTCCATGGGGAGGTGGTGGAAAGGTGGTGGTGGTATGAAAAACCACAATGTAAATATCTTTTTTTTTTTTAACGTTTATTTATTTTTGAGACAGAGAGAGACAGAGCATGAACGGGGGAGGGTCTGAGAGAGAGGGAGACACAGAATCCGAAACAGGCTCCAGGCTCTGAGCTGTCAGCACAGAGCCTGACGCGGGGCTCGAACTCACGGACCGCAAGATCATGACCTGAGCCGAAGTCGGAGGCTTAACCGACTGAGCCACCCAGGTGCCCCAATGTAAATATCTTAAAATGAAGCTATAGGTTACCCTGAGGCAGAGGTTGAAGAGGAGAGCACATGTTCTGCATCCTGTGGCTCTTAGTCTATCAACCTAGTGTACTAGAAGCCATAAGGCCAGCATGGTAAAAGCCACAAAGTCAGGATGTTGTGCCCTCAGTCTTCTAATATATCCCCTATTTATCAGCACCTTTGCTTCCAGCTCATATCTAACTAACTATCAATATTACTGGCTCCATAATCTGGTTAGTACATCTGGGGAGTAGTCTGAGCCAGTGTCCACTGACCCTTGGCCAAAACATTAGGCCTGTTGTACTATCGAGATTCTGGATCAGATGATTTCTTATTGTGGGGGCTGTCCATGCCCCGTAGGACCTTTAGCAGCATCTCTGGCTTCTACCCAGTTGAGGCCAGTAGCACCTTCACCCCAGTTGTGACAACCAAACATCCCAGGAGATTGCCAAACAGTGAGGTGGGGCTGAGAGGGTAGGGGCAAGGTGAAACCAATCATGGTACCAGCCATTCTTTCTTGGGAATATTTGTCCTTTTTCCATTTGGGTCCTCCCTAATTATTTTTATGTTAAAATATTCTTCTTCTTTTTAATGTTTATTTATTTATTATCAGAGAGAGTGCAAACAGGGAAGGAGAGAGAGAGAGAGAGAGAGAGAGAGAGAGACTCCCAAGCAGGCTCTACATTGTCAACACAGAGGCCAAAGCGGAGCTGGAACTCATGAACCGTGAGATCATGACCTGAGCTAAAATCAAGACTCAAATGCTTAACTGACTGAGCCACCCAGGCATCTCAATATTCTTCTTTCTTTAAAAAAAATTGATAGTGGTAGTGAATGGTAAGGTTTTATGTGTTAAAGTTTTTCTTCTCCCTTCTTTTTTTGTTTTGAATGTGTGTGGGTGTGTATGGGTGTGTGTTTTATGACCTAACTTGGTAAAAGAGAATAATTTGAGACATATGCTTATCCCCCACTTTTTTTTTTAAATTTTGTGGGCCTGTGCAATCCCCTGTTTAAGTACCTTTAGAAAAAGAAAACAGTCTATCTCATCTTTTACTTTGAAAATGTTTCTAATTACTATACATTTTCTTTGTGAGCTGTTTGTATTGAGGCTGCAAGAGACATGGTATATATATCTTTTGGAAAGATTCCTGCAAACACCCTGGAGTTTTACCTTTGAAAGCTTAACTCATTGAGGCCTTAATTTTATTATCTGTTTGTGCTCATCCATAAGCACAGCTTTATCTATATTCTCAGTGCTAAGATAGGCTCATGTGTCATATGCTGCCTCTTGAGCAGAGTCTCATTTTTAGTTCATGAATGGAATTTTACGTGGAAAAACCTTATATTCTGCTAAGTGTCTTTCGGATCCAGATGTTTGCCTCTTGAAATTCACATTCAGAAGACAAGAAGAATTACATTTTGTTTATTTAATTTCACTATGTGTTCTGACCATATGGATTTAATTTATACACAGTGAGTGGCTTGCTAGGGCTGCTGATGGGGGAAAGGTATTGCCGTTAACCCTGTGTTTTCATTGTTGCAACAGCAATGAAATGTTTTTATACATTTTAAGTCTCAGGCACTAATTGTACCAGATTTTAACATAAATACTCATGTAAAATAATTTCTTTGGAAGTGCAACAAAAGAAAGGAATTAGATTGCTCCGAGTTGCACATGGAGGGAAGAGTCCTTTAATTCAGATCTGACAATGTAATTTAGCAGTCGATTTCAGAACATATCAGTCCTTGTGATATTTATTTGGAGAATTATGATACTATAGGCAGTGTTATGGGAAGCTTAAATATATAAAAATGAGCTGGTTGCTTTTAGCACTTAAACTTGAATTCTTTGAGAACTGTTTGAATAGTCAGAATAACATGCCAATATTGTGACTCTCTGGGAACACTCTTCCATATTTTCTCCTTTTTTTTTTCTTTATCATAATTAAAAAAAATGAAACAAGACAATGTAAACAATCAGATTATATTATAAATAAGGAGACAGATTATTCAAAATACCGTACTATTAACTCATTACACAGATAAGCTATAATCTATTCCAGTATACATGAACTGAACTTTGAAAATTGCTCTTGGGGTGTCTGGGTGGCTCAGTCGGTTGAGCATCCGACTTCGGCTCAGGTCATGATCTCACAGCTCATGAGTTCGAGCCCCACATCAGGCTCTGTGTTGACAGCTCAGGGCCTGGAGTCTGCTTCGGATTCTGTGTCTCCCTCTCTCTTTGCCCCTAACATACTCACATTCTGTCTCTGTTTCTCTCAAAAATAAATAAACATTAAAAAAAATTTAAAAAGTAAAAGAAAATTTCTTTGGTCCAAATGATTGGATGATAACTGGTGGAAATATACCAACATCAATTGTAAGTTTACTATATAGAAAACTCATGTTGAGACTAAAATGACTTGTAGACTTCCAATGTAGGCCAGGAAGTGAATGAGTTAAATCCACTTCAGCGCTTCTCAGTCAGGTAACATTTCTTGTCATTTATTTCCCCCCACAATTTATTTCTCGCTAATATAATCATTTTGTTAATAATAGTGAATAAAAATACAACGTTAAAATTTTGAAGAGAATATCTCATTTTATTCTTGTTTGGCAAATATTTTTAAACTTTGTGTATGTGTGTGTGTTCTTTTGAAATATCATAAGGCTCAATCTTGGAAAAAAGGAACTAGTAGGAAAGATTCTTTTGTGAGTTCTTCAGAGTCGATTTATCACATATTGCCTCACTTTGTAAATTCACAAGGAAGGCTTTATCACTTTCCATTGGAAGATTTCTTAATGATTCTTATCCTGTCAGGTAGAGTCCAGAAAGTCTTAGTCTCTGGAGAACAATTCCTTATTAGTGCCCCAGTGTTCTGTCCTATAAGATCCCAAGGAAGCTTAGTTGGATTGTTATACATCATCTTAAATAAGTAAATACATGTAGGTAGATAGATGGATATTAGATACATAACATTGAAACATGCCTTTGAAATGTGCCTATGAAACTTGCCTCTCACAAATTGTTCCAAACATTTCCTTTTTTTCTCCTTCAAGTTTTTATTTAAATTCCAATTAATTAACATATAGTGTTCTGAGAAAACAGTTCAGACTTTACCTGGAGATTTGTTAAATTAATCTTTAGCTTAAGGAGGTTTAGAGCAAATAGAAATATGCAGTGTGTATAAAAATAAAACATATTCAGCTCATCAAGATGAGTTCTTTTTCTAAGAATGATCTTTTTTCTTAATTGCAAAAATTCTACTGAGAAAATGTTTATTTAGGAAGCATCTACTATAGGCACTACCTTTACAGCCAATCACATTTATTAACTTACTAAATAAGCCTACATTTTTCTAGGTAACCCAGTATTAGAAAACAAATTCAGTTTCTGGTAAATTTCAAAACATTGTGCCGAGTGCAGGAGGATCAAAAACTAATACCATTGTAATGGAAGATCTATTCATGTGGGAATAATCTACAATTGTGCCTATTTTATGTAACATTTTGACCAGGCACACTTGTGGAGCCTGTAACGCTACATCTTTGGAAAGTACATTTGGTCTCTTCTGAAGACAGTGCCATTCTTAATGTCAATCAGTTGGAGAAGTGGGCTCTCAGGGAACTGGAAAAGAAAAATCCTTTCTCTCTGGGACTTGGCCACCTATGGTTATATTTGGACACAATAACGTCCAACTGAGTGCCTGCGTGGTAAGTAATAAATACTAAAATGATTTCCACAATATAGAGGCTAAAAAATAATTAGGATGCAATAATGAGCCAGATTTTAGATGCCTTTTTACCAAGACCATATTACTCTGCATCTGCCATTATTTCGTTTGTAACACTTTGTCTAATGTGTTACAGTAAAACCTTGGTTTGTGAGCATAATTCATTCTGGAAACATGCTTTTAATCCAAAGCACTTGTATATCAAGGTGAATTTCCCCATAAGAAATAATGGAAACTCAGATGATTCGTTCCACAACACAGAAATATTCATATAAAAATAATTATAATACTGTAATATAAAATAAAATAATAAAGTATAAAATATAAAGAAAATAAATGAATTAACCCACACTTACCTTTGAAAACCTTCGTGGCTAGTGTGAGGGACACAATAGGGAGGGTTATTGTGTAGGATGACTTTTACTATCACTAACGGAATCACTGCTGTCTATTGGCTCAGTGGAATCTTTTTCTGCATGGGGGCCATCGTATACACTCGCACAGATGTTGAGTACAGTACAGTATTAATAAACTCTTATCATAAGGGTGCCTGGGTGGCTCAGTTGGTTAGGTGTCCAACTTTGGCTCCAGTCATGATCTCATGGTTCGTGAGTTTGAGCCCCACATCGGACTCTCTGCTGTCAGCCTTCTTCAGATCCTCTGTCTTCCCTCTCTTTTTGCCCCTCCTCACCTTATTCTATCTCTCAAAATAAATAAATAAGCTTAAAAATAAAATAAACTCTTGTCATATACTGTATTTAATGTAACTGGCAATAAGGCAGCAGAGGAGAGGGTCTATATCTTCAGGCAGTCTGATTTAGAATGAAGCAAAGCATTCCTAAGCTTACTCTTGTACAGAAAAGAAAAGGACTGTCCACGGGTGCTTTGAAGTGACAAAACAATACACTAGTGCCAATTGTGGGCACTTTCCAACATTCTGAAAAATCACTGATTTCTGGCAAACACCATAACCTGAGACCAAGCATCAAAGCATGGGAGATGATCACCCACAATCCCACAGCAAGAGAGAGAGAACCATTGGCTCAGTGGTGACCATGTGATGTTCAGTATCACATACTACTGGTATTGCAAGACAATGCTCAGTTATCAAGTTAAAAATTTTTAGAAATGTTTACTTGTATTGCAGAACACTCACAGAACAAGTTTCTCGCAATCCAGGGTTTTCCTGTATATATATGATTTGGTCTCATGTTAGATGGCTGTGGTTAGTTAAAAAAAAAAAAATTATAGAAAAGTTGCAATTTTAGTACAATTTTCATATAATTTTCACCCAGTTTCTCCTAATGTTGACATCTTGCATAACTAAGGTCTATTTGTCAAAACCAAGAAATGAACATTGGTATTATACTACTAATTAAACTGTAGACTTCATCAATTTTTCCACTAATGTTCTTTTTTGTTCTACATTTAAAGCCAACATCCAACATTTGTGTTTAGCTGTCACATTTACTAGTCTCCTGTACATTAGGACAATTCCTTATCCTTCCTTCTCTTTCATGATCTTGATATTTTTGAAGAATATCAGGTATTTTATAGAATGTCCCTTAATTTAGATTGTTTGATGTTTTTTTCTTCTCATGATTATTTTAAGGTTATGCATTTTCAGAGGGGATACCTACCATAGAATTCATGTGACCTCAGTCCATCAAATCAGAGATACAAGATGTCAATAGATCACAATTCTGGTGATGCTGGCCTTTGTCACGTGGTTAAAGTATTGGTTGCTGGCTTCCTAACCATTGTAAAGTACTGTTATTTTTTTCTTTGTAATTATTAAATATCTTGGGGAAAATGCTTTAAGACTATTCAAGTCTCATATCTTCTCAAATATTTATCTACTAATTTTCATATTCATCACTGAATCTTGCCTTAGTTATTATATTGGTGTTTGTCTAACAGTGATTTTCTATTTTCTTTATTTCGTCTGCATTTGTTAATTAGAAGTATAAGGAAGAGCTGTCCCATCTTTTACATTGTTTATTTATTCAATTATTTATTTCTATCATTATGTACTCATAGATACTTATTGTAGTCTGTGGATTTTAATTCTGTTTTGTTGACCAAATTGTCCCACCTTTTTTGTTGTCTCCTATTTCTTTTTAACATGTCCTCACTGTTTTGTTTTGGTTGGGTTTGGGTCTGGTTTTAGTTCTGGGTTTTGGTTTTTTGTTTGTTTGTTTTGTTTTTATTTATTTATTTATTATTTATTTAGTTAGTTTTTTTTTTTTTTTTGAGAAATTGCTTTCTTTTTGACATCATATGATGATCCAATCTCAACCAAATTGTGAACTCTTTTAGCTGAATTCACCTTACCAATGTCCAATGGCATCTGCCCAGGAGAAGCAAGATTTCATAGCATTGTTTTCCAGCAAGTACCTTTTCTTTCCCTAGACTTTAGGTTAGTTGGTTGTGTTGTGACTTCTGAATAAGATGACGGTAACATTTCTCTTATCGTGAGTATACTTTAGGTAGGTTTCTTCCTGATTATAGATAACTGAATCCAGTTTGCTTAGAGCATTTACTTCAGAAAACTTGCAACTGTAAATTCTTTCTGTGCCCCTTTGAGATGCAAATGTTCTCTTAGCTTCTTGCCAGGTGTACAACCCAGGTATATTCTTAAGGACCTGAAGCTACCCCTTTGAAATGTAATAATCAAGAAAGACAGTGACTGCATCTACCAGCTTCTATAAATAAGCACCATTAGCACACATAGATGGCTTAATCACATTGACCAACCTCCCCCTTAATGTAGTCCAGTACTTTTCTACAAACACACCCCAGTACTTAAAAAAACTCTCACCTTTGTTTCAGCAGATTTGAGTTCAATCTGTCTCTCCTATTACAGTATCTTGTAGATCAGTCTCTCTCTCCTATTACAGTTGTATAAAAATGTTCCTTGCATGTTTAACTTATCCAATGCAATTTTTCATTGACTACTCTGATGAGTTAAAAAAAAGAGTCATGAACTTTTAGATATTGGGCTTACTGTTGTCTTCATTGTGGGAGCAGTGTTTTATCCAATTTTCTACATCATCAGATGAAAACCAGATAAATTATATTTTGTGTTATTTCCATTCTCACTTTGTAAAGTTCCTACGTTACTCCTAAACACTTCCACAAATTTTTCCATACACACAAATTATGTATGTGGATGATTCGTAAATGTTTAAAATGTTGAGACACTACAATACAGTGAAAATGGAACAGAGAAGGTTAGCCTCAACTGAAAGCAATAGATCAGGGAGGACACAAATGCAGAGCAGAAACATGGCCTATGGGATTATAAGCCCTCAGAAATTAGTAGAGTTCTTGAGGGAGGGAATTTGCTATTCTCAAGGATGTATGATAAGGAGTTTGACTCAGTTTCATTTAAATTCCAAAATATGATAATGTAACTATGGGTCTTAGGTCACAAGTGAACAAAAACATGGTCAATTAACCAGTAATATAGTCAAAAAATATTTGTGGATTTTCCAAAAAAAAAAATAAAAACACACACACACATACATATATAATATTTTAAAATACCTAGTAAGTGGTAGACAGGGTATATATCATACAAAATTCTAACTCTGCTTTTCTTTAGGGATTACATAAGCCATATTCAACTAATAATAACATAATGAAAATAGTGCTTTCAATCTCTTTTGCCATATGTATGTGATGACAGTTATTATCAGCATATCGATATAGATTATTAATCATGATACTATATTAAATCACAATAATGTAGGTATATATAAGCATAATATAAGCAAATGTCATGAATATTTGAAATTCTATACCTCATTCCTCAGATTGTTATTTTTCCCAAGAAAAATATTAGAAAGATAGACTGTAGTGTTTAAATTCATATAAACTATTGAAGGCAAATATGTTATATTTATATTCAGTTTTATGTAAAATACATGTATAAATTATATAAAATTTTATTTATTGCAAATTATAATTAAGAAGCAATGAAACAAAGAAATAGAGATGTAGAATTATATTTCAAATTATAGCAATTTTAGTGATACACCATTCATATACTTGTCAAGATTTTATCTTTAACAAAATATTTTAATTAGTTATAAGTGAACATTAAATATCACACCATCAAATATATATGAAAATCATATTTAGTAAGACAGTTGGCTTCCTAGAACTCTTATAGAACAAGTTATTTTGAACCAAAATATATGTTTTTAAACTTAAAAAATAATTACTGGAATTGGTTTTCAAATTGTATTCCGTGCATGCTAATTTACCAAAGAGTAATAATAAATAACTTGACATTTTCTGCACTGGGAGATTTTAAGCTCCTTGAGAGCAGGAACAGTGCCATATAACTCCACAATGCAGTAGAAAATCAGTAAATGCTGGGTGATGATGTTGCAGATGATTCATTGTGTATATTATGACCAAACATTGTTGTACTATGCTGTAATATACAGTGATAGGATAGAGGTACTGTGATATTAGCAGGCAAGCTTATTCATAAACTGAAAGGGCCCCAATTATCTGAGCTTTCTGTATCCTCCTTGATAGATTTTCGCTCCCTTTCTTGGCCTCAGACTAACACATCTCTTGTCTACTTCCAGTTTACTGTAAACAGGGGCGTGGAATTCAGGTAACCAAACTTCAGTTGTGTGAGAAGTAAAAGTTACTAGGCTCTGAGTCACATCCTAAGGGTACTGTTTTGAATAAAATGGGCTTCTACAGTTTGCTTCTCACAGCCTTTCCAATATTTATTTATTGAATTGTTTCTTTGTTTTACATAGCTATGTGGTTTTGAAAATATGAGGATTTCTGTATTGTTAGTCTTGGCAACACCAAAAGACAAAAGTATTTTAAAAACCTGGAATCATATTCTAAAGAAAACACAATGCATGTGAAATTAGATTCATCTATGTCCTTGCAACATTTTAATTAAAAAATAAAGCAAATATATAGGACTATTTAAATCAGAATATTCATATAAGCTTGACAAAGTATTTTCTTTTCTTTGAGATTATCGTTTTGGAGGACAACTTATAATAACCCACCAACTTTGGTGAAAAAGAAACCAGAGGAAATATTTTAAAGGCTTGGTGTTAAACCAATGGTTATTATTTACATATATGTGTGTGTGTGTGTGTGTGTGTGTGTGTGTATATATGTATATATACATACATATACACACATACGTATTATACTATGTAATACTATATGTACTATATTACTATATATTGTCTTATCTTACCTTACCTTATCTTATCTTATCTTACCTTATCTTACCTTATCTTATCTTGATCTCTTAGTCCCAAAGAACCTAGCACTGGGCTTTCACGTATGACCGAAGGAGAAGCAGAGCATCCTTAGTCAGGGATGTTGCAGATAGAATGGCATTTTGGGAGAAGAGAGTAGATTGTATGGCCTATAAAATCTGTAATACCTTCAGTAAACAAGAACATAAAGCATACTATTTGTTTTCTTATTGTTTATTTTGAAAAAATCAAAGACACAGAAAAACTTAAATACACTGGGACAGTGTATGTCTGTATTTCCATGACCTAGATATAGCAGATTTAACCCAATGCTAGTGTGCTATATGCTTTTTTTTTCCCCTGAACTACTTCAAAGTAATTAGCAACATCTGAAGAAAATTAGCAATCCCTTCTTAATTTTGCCTCATACCCAGTTTATATTCAAATTTCTCCAGTTGACTCCCAAAGCAGCATTTATTTTTTTCTAGAACAAGGACACAAATTGAGTTCACAAATAAATATTGCGTTCTTTCTCAAATTGAAATTAACCCTCATGCTAAAAAACATCTTGCAAATGAAACCATATATAGAGATGTGATGGAAAAAAAAAAAAAAAGAAACATTGGGGAGGGTTTCATTTATAGGAGACATGCACGTGTTCCCTATAGGCTTGATTTCCATGGTTGTTAAAAGTGGATATTAATAATATCTACCTTAAATAGTATTATTTAATTAGCATAATTTTTCAAAAGTGGTTAGCAACATGACTGGCACATGGGAAGCATAAATAATGTTAATTGTCATTATTATTATTACCAGTAGAACATAATTAAGTAAGCTTGATAAGTAAGCTGTTTTGAGCCACTCTTGAAGCCTATAAGGTTTTATAAAATAAGATAGTTTACACCTAAGGGATCTGTGAGTGTAACTCATGAGGTCGCAAGAGTGTTATTTTTGACAGATGAGGAAACTTAAGAGACTTTTAAAGCTAATATATTTGTAAATTTGATTTAAAGGAATGTGCATAAAAATGTAAAAATGTATATCAGTCTTTAAAGCAAAGTTCAATTCCAACCCCTAAATATCATTTTAAAATATTATGGAAAACTTTTGTTAATGAATTCTCAGGAATATGTTTGAAATCACAATTTAGTATGCTTAAAATATCAATGCATAATACTTTTTTATGAATTTGTTCTCCAGATTTTAATTAAGTTGAATTTCTGCCAGCAGCAGTTCAGATTTTCTAAACTCCAGCAAAATGTCATACTATTTATATTTCTTATATATTAAAATGCACCCATTTCCCAAATGCCTCTGGGCTTATTAGCAAAAAATAATAATAAAAAAAAAGACAAAAACAAAACCAAAAAAAAAAAATAACAAAAAACAAAAACAAAAATAAAAAAAAACATGTGCATAAATGCTACTATTAAATTTGATAAACTCTGGAGATGAGAATAAGAAAAATAAAAAAAATATTTACCCATGCACATGTGTTAAAAGTTTGCAGAACATTTGAATTTAATTTTCAAGTTCTAGCTACCCATTCACATGAGAAATATTTAATTGATTAGGAATTCCTAGTATTTATAAAATAAAAAATAGTAATTGTGGCTTACATGTTAATAATATACTATTTCTGTGTTCCATTCAGGTTTATAGAAAGGAAAGTAAAAGAGTTATATGATTTACTTAAGCATTAAATTTCCATGAAAAAGTTATACCTAAGTAAAGCAGAACAATTTTGTGGGAAGAGAGAACCACTAACAGCAACACATGGATTTAAAAAACAAATCTGATATTAACCAGTTGGCTAATATTTTCCAAGTCATTTCTCTTTCCTGGGACTCAGTTTCCTTATCTGCTAAATAAGCAATTTGGATTTTGGAACTTCTGAGAATAAGAGAATTATAATGACCCTATGTTTCTATATGGTTTGTTGCTCATGGTATGTATTTACTCAATATAATTTACTTGGTTCCTGCCTAAGCTTTGTAAGGTAGCTAGATTAATGTATAAACTGTCCTTCACCACAATGTTGTGGACATTTTGGAGGCCAGGTGAAGGCATTTATATACATCAATCATAGTACCACTTACTAAGTCCCTACTATATTCCAGGCATCGTTATTTACAGATATAATTCAAATTGTCAGAAAACCCTGGAGCACTTGGGTGGCTCAGTCCGTTAAGCATCTGACTTCGGCTCAGGGCATGATCTCGCAGTTCACATGTTCAAGCCTCCCCCCCAACCCTGCGTTGGGCTCAGAACTTGGAGCCAACTTTGGATTCTGTGTCTCACTCTCTCTCTGCCACTCCCCTGCTCATGCTCTGTCTCCTTCTCTCTCTCAAAAATAAATAATAAAAACATTTTTAAGAAAAATTTAAAAAATAGAAAAGAAAACCCCTAATAAATTTATCATAATTTTAACATGTGATAAAATTGGGGTTGAGGATGCTTAAGGTACTTGCTACAAAGCTGGCACTTGGCAGAGTTGGAACTTGGATAGAGGTCTGTATGACAACTATTTTTGCATTTTTCTTATTGTACCATGTTTTTCTTTTCTTTTGGTCTTTTAAAGAGATAAAGTCATGAAAGTGTTTATAATAAATAATGTAAGCATATTAACATATTAGGTAGGATTAATGAGCATAATGAAATAAAAAGCAGATGAAAAGAAGGTTAAGAACTATTGTGCTATTAATACAGTCTTAGAGGAATACTGAGGACCCGAGTTTGAAAGTGGACAGGGAAATGTATGGGAGAGATTGATTTCTACCTGGTAGAGATAGAAGCTTGAAAAGTGTGTAAATGTAGATGAAAATTAAAATGAAAGATTAATGCTATAAAATTTTGATCCTACAAGCCTATTCTTTATCTCTCTCCTATTTCTATTAGCAACTATAAACATTTATATACATGCATATATATGTCCTACTTTCAGGAAACTTACATTCTGGGGGAAGGAGAATAATAAAACACACATAAACATACATGTATGCATGTATATGAGAAGGAGAGAGAGACTACTATTATTCTAAAAGGTGTTTCTGCTTTCAAAGTCCTTTTCTCAAGTAAGATAGGATATACATATTCATGAATAATTAGACTATAAGACAGACTAATATGAATCATTCTGAGGGGAGAAATGATAACATGTTCTGAAATTTAAAAAATAATAATTATGGGGTATCTGGGTAGCTCAGTCAGTTGAGTGTTCAATTTTTTAATAATTTTTTAATGCTTATTTATTTTTGAGACAGACAGAGAGAGGCAGAGCATAAGCAGGGGAGGGGCAGAGAGAGATACACACAGAATCCAAAGCAGGCTCCAGGCTCTGAGCTGTCAGCAAAGAATCTGACGTGGGACTTGAACCCACAAATGATGAGATCATGACCTGAGCCAAAGTTGGACACATAACCGACTGAGCCACCAAGCACCCCGAGTGTTCAATTCTTGATTTTGGCTCAGGTGATGATCCCAGGGTCTGCATCAGGTTCTGTGCTAGTCATGGAGCCTGTTTGAGATTCTATATGAATTTTCTACTTTAAATAAATTCAAGGGTGGTATATGAGGAATTAATATTCTTTATTCAGTAAGGAGTCATGGAAGCTCCTGTCTTTAGTTGAAGATTTGCACAATGCTATTAAAATCAGAAAGATTATACAAAGTGATAACAAGACAAAAGGATTGAAAAAGAAAGAGAAAATTGACCTGAACTTGTATAGTAGTACTGGGAATACAGACAAAGAGACAGATGTGATTAAAGTATTAGAGATTAAATGGATCAGCTTTCTGCCTAACAGAAGGGGATACATAAGGAAAGGAAAGAAGTTTTTTTTGTCTTTTTTTTTTTTTTAATGTTTATTTATTTTTGAGAGAGAGCGAGCAGGGGAGGGGAAGAGAGAAAAAGGGACCGGGAATCCAAAGCAGGCTCTGTGCTGACAGCAGTGAGCCAGATGCGGTGCTCAAACTCACCAACCCTGAGATCATGACCTGAGCCAAAGTCGGTGCTTAACTGACTTCTGACTTCCCAGGTGCCCCAGAGAAAAAGTTTTTAAAAGAGATTCAAGGGGCGCTTGGGTGGGTCAGTCAGTTAAGCATCTGACTTTGGCTCTGGTCATGATCTCATGGTTCATGGGATCGAACCCATGTCAGGCTCTGTGCTGACACCTTAGAGCCTGGAGCCTGCTTCAGATTCTGTGTCTGCCTCTCTCTCTCCCTCTCCCCCACTCATGATCTGTCTCTGTCTTCTCTCTCTCTCAAAAATAAATATAAATTTTAAAAAGTAAAAATAAATTTAAAAATTAATAAGTAAAAGAGATTCAAACTGGGTGGCAGGCAGTACTTCTGAGAAATACAAAACTCAAGAGGATAAAGGATTTGGCAAATGTTGGCAAACTATAGCCAGCAGTCAAATCTGGCCCGCCAACTATTTTTGTACAGCCCATGAGCTAGGAATGTTTTTTTACATTTTTAAGTGGTTGAATAAAATTAGAATAGATGTAATCAGAATAATATTTTAGGCACATAAAAATGATATGAAATTGAAGTTTCAATGTCCATATAAAATTTTTTGGAACACAGCCACACTCACTTGTTTGCACAGTGTCTTTGGCTACTCTTGCATTACAACAGCAGCAGAACTAAGTATTATGGTAGAGCAGTATGGTGTGGCCTGCAAAGCATAAAGTATTTACTATTTTCCCCTTTACAGAAAAAAGTTTACTACCCCCTGCTTTAGAGATAATTTTATAAAATATGTTGTATATCATGTATATACTTGAAAATGCCTAAAATGGTAATGGAAGATTACAACTTTCATTGAAAAAGGAAGGTAACACTAGAAATAGAATTCTGAGGATCATTGTGTAGAGTGAACTGAGTCTGTTATTGTAAGTTAACAGCTGGAATTAAAAAAAAATAAAGAAAATAAAAAGTGCTTCCTACACATTTATTCATTTGATCTCTAAGGCATGCTGTGAGGCAAATATCATTGTCTCTAGTTTATAGACGAGGAAACAGATTCTAGAAAATATGTGACTACACTTTGGAGAATAATTGCATTCAAAAGTAGAAGGTGGTCGAGAAACACCATTGAGTATGACTATTTTGATATATCATGGGCAATATTGCTCATGTCAGTTGGCATAGTAAGAGGACAAAAACTCGAGGCTAGAGTCTCTAGGTTTGCATACTGGTTCTACTACTTGCTAAGACTACAGTCTTGACTTAATAACTTAACCTTTTGGACACTCAGTTTCATAATCCATTAAAGTTAGGGTAATAATATATTTACCTCAATAGGGCTAATATGAAGAGTGAAGTTTAATATATGTAAGATGCCGAGGGAGTGTCTGGAATATATAAGTGTTAGCTTTTTTTTGCTTTTAGCAAGAGATTTCAAAAATCAGTTAACACACAATAAAATCTCATTCGGATGGAAGTGACTCAAAAAATGTTTGCTAGCTATTCATATCACAGTTCTAGTCTATATATCTGGGCAGGAGTGGAGACATACTGCCAGCCAGCAATAGCATCAGATTCCATTTACCTGATTTGTTTCAATCTTTATTTCTTTGCTTATTTTGCACACATTTATCCAAAAAGGAATGTTTGCTCAGAATTCCAAAATATCAAGTATTCTCTTAAGTTCTGTTTTGAAATTTTCATAGTGATTCAAATTGATTAATAGCACATAATAAATCATCCACAGAAGCACTAAAAATCTTCAGTAGAGGTGTTAGTCAGTAATTTAATGCTTTTCTGATGTTGTGGTTCCTCCTGTGGGAGAGTCAGAATTCACTAGGCCTTTCAATTTTATAAACTATTGCCCAACTTTTGGCCCTTATCTTGTCGGAAGTAAACATCTGGTGATTATAATTCAGCATGTGAGTTGAGATGTTATTAAGGAAATCGAGTGCAACCGATGAGATTCCAGTCCGTGACAGGGTCAGCCTTGGTGTTATCCAATAATCAACTCTGTTCTCTGCATGGCAGGTGGGTAGCAGTTGCAATTACTGTCATTTTGTGTCTGGAGAAACTTAGACAAGAGGGTTAAATGACTTACTAAAGGTCATATTGGAAATCAGTGGCATTCCAAGGAATAGAGCCTAGAACACGCTTACCCAGATCCCCTCTTGAATAGTTTGAACATTTTTATGAGGATAGTGAGTAATTTTTCATGATATGCTAGTGCATACTTCAAAATTATTTATTATATACAGATTCATGGATTTATTATCTCTGAGACAAAGACCATAAGAAGAGGTCTCATTTGAATCTACCTACATCTATTATTATTTGAAAGTTTTAACACTTCTTTTTATGAAAATGGAGAGAATGATAACGATCAGTAGTCAAGACGGAGAAAATTTATTTCAATTTTTGAGCTAGTTTAATGGGTTAGTATCTTATAATTTACTTATTGAGCTTTCATACTATTGATTTCAGACATAAGGGAGCTGTGTCTTCACTTAACGTTCCTTGCTATATGCCAGCAGTAGTAAGGGTTGCTTTTATTTTAATAGGCCACATTTCCTGAGAAAATAAACTACAAACTGCATTCAGAGTATAGCTCATCAGTTAAAAGCCTATTCCTACGAGTGTCAGGGTGGTTCAGTCAATTTAGCATCTGACTTCAGCCCAGGTCATGATCTCATGGTTCATGAGTTTGAGCCTTGCATTGTGCTCTCTGCTGTCAGCACAGAACCCTCTTCAGATCCTCTGTCCCCCTCTCTTTCTGCCTCTCCCTGCTCATTCTCTGTCTCTTTCTCTCTCTCTCTCTCTCAAAAATAAACATTAAAATAAATTAAAAAGCCTATTCCTATGAGCTTAATTTAATTCTTCAAATAAAATAGTGCAAGTATGCAAATTTTAAGTGCTAGATATGTTAATATATTTTGATAATTTTCTTACTGAATAGGAGATAGCCATCATTTATTGAGCATTCAATTTGTGTCAAACATTATGCTAAGGAATATAGAGGAAGCTTCAAATTGGAAAGCCTCATTGTTTATTTTCATGACTAGGTTAGAACTGAAGAATGGATAATTAACACTGAGATTTCACAGACACCAAGTTATTTTAGACCCTAAGTTAGTTTGACACTAAATAGATAATAAATGATAGATACTTGATATTGGTTCTTTGGTTATTATTATTTTGTTGGATTTTCCATTGAACATTCTTATAACTCCTTCATTCATGTAATTTAAGCATTTTTGATTTATACACTATTGATTCAATAAAGTGTATTTCAACTATTTTGAGCCTAGTGTTCAGAATATTTTGATGTTTTTTGAGATGATTTCTTCTTATTTCCACATGTATAGGGGAAATATAGTATCTGGAAATATAGAGGTATTATAAATATTACATATTCTCTGATAATAATCTAATAAGTAAAATTTACTTAAATGATTTATCCTTTTTTAACTACCCTCTCTTAGATTCATGTACTCATTTTATTAGAATATATATGGATTTTTTTTTTGAGAGTATGAGTGACCAGACTGTCCTGTGAGATTTTAAGGCTGTGATACTATTGAATAACTTTTACTTCAAGATTCTTTTTTATTTGACAGATGGTTATAGGTCCCAGATGCTAAGGCTGTGAATGTGGTGGTTTAGGGGTATAGATGGTATTCTACCCATCCTACATTTCAAATTGCAAGTGAAAATACAAGTTGCATATTGTACAAAATTTGACATATTCAAAGAATAGTACTATGCCAACACATCAACCCTGCTTTTCATGAGAGAAGAACACCTCAAAACTCAGGATGCTAATTAGTGAGGGCTGCCTTAATAAACCCTGCCCATAGCATTTTTACTCTTCCCTCAAAGTAGTTTTTATATACATGCACATTTGAATGTGTACATGATGACAAAATACACATATACATCCTTATAATTTTAAATATGTGTTTATCTAATACATATGATTTATATATGTATACTATTATTGTTTTCCAGTATATATTCAATGTTTGAATAAGGATCTATCTGAATGTATATACATACAAGGATAAATAGACATTATAATGTCAATAGACATTTCAAGATAATTTTGTTATACTTCCACCTTTTGAAGCATACTATTGATAAAATTAGATAAAATATATGTCTGGGGCACCTGAGTGGCTCAGTCTGTTAAGCATCTGACTCTTGATCTTGGTTCAAGTCATAATCTCATGGTTCATCAGATGGAGCCCTGCATCAGTCTGTGTGCTGGCAGCATGGAGCCTGCTTGGTATTCTCTCTTCCTCTCTCTCTGCCTTTCCCTTGCTTATGCTCTCTCTCTCTCTCTCTCTCTCTCTCATTCTCTCTCTCTCTCAAAATGAATAAATAAACTTTAAATAAATAAAGTATATGCTTTTCTAATATATGAGATGTATTATATTAAGTCTGAATTAATTTAAATTTGTATTGCATCAGAAATTTGAGAAATCTCAGGGTGCCTGGGTGGCTTAGTCAGTTAAGTGTCTGACTTTGGCTCAGGTCATGGCCTCAGGGTTCATGAGTTGGAGCCCTGCATTGGGCTCTGTCCTGACAGCTCAGAGCCTGGAGCCTGGTTCAGATTCTGTGCCTCCCTCTCTCTGCCCCTCCCCTGCTCATGCTCTGTATCTCAAAAATAAATAAGCATTAAAATTTTTTTTTAAAAAGGAAATTTGAGAAATCTCACATTTATATTAAGGAGTAGATTTAAATATGTCAGACACCAAATTATACATTGTTATTCTCAGTTCTAGAGCAAAAATTCATAATTTAAGAAATTTTTCATATGAAAAATTATGCTGGAAAGTTTTGATTATATCACTTAAAAAAAACACAACATCTTTGTTTTTGAATGAATGAGTTTAAGAATATCCTATAATGACCACTTCTGCCTAAAATGCTCTTTGATATAATGGAATGCTTATAAATATAATTATCATGTGTTTTAGGCTAAGATGACTCAGTTGCCTGAGTCAGAAAAGGAAAAGATTGCTGAGCAAGTTGCTGATTTCAAGAAAGTAAAGAGTAAACTGGATGCTGAGATTGAAATATGGGATGATACAAGCAATGATATCATTGTTCTGGCTAAGAAGATGTGTATGATTATGATGGAGATGACAGACTTCACAAGGTAATTATGTAGAAAATGATGCACAACATTTACAATGGGTTAGAAACATTTGTCAAGGTACTAAAACCTGTCTTTCTGAGTGGCAGGTGCTTGAAACCAAGTGGTAGAAGAAACACAAAAACTATAGTATTAGAAAGTTGTAGGTGGGTAGGTCTAGAAGTTTTGGTAAGTAAATATGGAAAAGTTAGTTTCTCATAAACTGCCAAAAAGTGAGTTTAGAAATCTGAAGAGATTTCTAATATCTTCTCCCCTTAGGAATCTTCTCTATGTATCATATTAGCATATTATTTTACAAAGAAATTGGTAAATCAAATTATGATCTCGGTTGGAGCTCTCTGAATGTTTGCTTTCCACAGCTTCATGATTTTAGTTGTAGTGATATATGTGTCATCAAGATTTGTGACATCTTTTGCTACCGAGACATCAAACAAATATATTTTAAATCACAGTGACTTAATAATATACATGAAAGAATCATACATTGTGTGTGAATTCCAGAAGCAATAAAATGTTTATTATAGCTTGAAAATATTATTTTATAGAACTATCCAAAAAGCAGTAAAATAAATAGCTCTTGCCCTACCAGTTACTTAAATATACAAAACTACAATTAAGCTAATTTAGTGTTGGTGTAATTATAAAAGCCACAGAAAGAATACTCTGAAACAGACCTGTTATACTCACTTATGTCACCATACGTTATGCACAAAAATAAATTTTGGATAGAGTAATAAATGTAAAATTATAATCATAACAAGTGGAAAATGTACACAAATCTTTTATATTAAGATTGAGGAAGGTTTTCCAAGCATTGGAGAAAAAGGAAGAACTTATAGAAAAAGAATTATTTAATTGAACCACATTAAAAATTCTGTAGATCAGTAAAATGTCCCAAATAATATTGAAATATAAATGGATAATTGGGTAAACATTTCTAATAAAAAAACAAAAATATTATGTCATTTATATATAAATAATACTTATGACATTATAAAGAATAAGACCCAAATATCCTAGAAAATGAAAACAAGACATGAACAGGTAATTCAGTTTCTCCACATAAAAGATATGACCCATAAATATGTGAATTATATTTAACCTAAAATAATTTAAAATAAGGTAAATTTTAAATTTATAAAATTGGACAAAACTTTTAAAATAGGTTTATTACAAGGAGGATATGGTGATGAAATCATATGTTGGTAAAAGCCTTATAGTAATTTGGTAAAATGTATAAACTAAAAACTTTTGTAAACTTTGACATTATCTGTATCTATATCATCTATATCTATATCTATTTCTGTACATCACATACACAGTTTCATAAAGAATGCCTTTTATTTATTTATTTTGGTTACATAGGTAAAGGAAATGAAATAACTATCTTGAGGAAATTTCTGCATTCGCATGTTCATTGCAGCATAATTCACAATAGCCAAGATATGGAAACAACGTTGGTGTCCCTCAAAAGATGAATTAATAAAGAAAATGTGGTATCTATGTTGATAGCTGGGTGGATAGATAGGAAGATAGACAGATAGATTTATATATGATGGAATATTTTTCGGCCATAAGAAAGACTAATACTGGATGGTATCACTTATATGTGGAATCTTAGAAAAAAATCAAACTCATAGAAACAAATGAATGGTGGGCAGTGAGGGGTAGAGGAAATGGGAAGATGTTAGTCAAAGAGCACACACTTTCAGTTGTAAGATGAATAAACTCTAGGAGTATCTAATATACAGTATGGTGATTATTGTTAATGATATTGTATTATATACTTGAAATTGGCTGAGAGTAGATCTCATGCACACACAGAAAAGATAACCATATGAATTGATGGATGTATATATTTTCATATGCATATATATGTATATGAAAGAGAGAGAGATATTTATGTGTATATATATGTATATATATATATATATATATATATATATATACATATACATACTCTAATTATTTACACTGCAGAATGAAAACACTTCTCATTGCCCTATTTATCAAACTGAGATTAAATATTGCTTTAGTTTATATTTCTGTCCATAATGTGCTGTTTTCCATATAAATCTATGGACACTTTAAACCATGTCTAAACTCTAATTCAACTTTTTACAGGAAATGTTTCCTTCATGTATGTTTCCTACATAGGTTAATTATATCAGTGATATAATAATTAAAATGCTATTTATTAATCCTTATTTTCAGAACCAGCCTATAACATAAGCATGGGGGATTTAATTATTGAGAATAATATAAATATTACCTATCTTAACAAAAAAGAAGATGTAGTGGAGAGAAGTTGCAGTATGAATAAGATATGGAGAGAGCATTAAAAGGCAGAAGAGTGAAAGTGGGTATCTTTTCATCATATATAGATGGAAGCAAAGATATAACTAACACATAAAATAAAAAAACTGTTATGAATAAAATGATATTATCAAGGATTGTAAATATAAACAATGAAGATATATAAATTCATCAAACTAAGGAAAGGAGGGGGAGAAAAAAAGATGAAGTCTTATAAGTGACCTAAATTCTCATTTTTAGGAAAAGTCAATAAATTATATCTTAGAGAAGAAAGTATATTGTTTACAGGTAGGGAGATCATCACAAGAAATGAAATCATACAAGGTTAAAAGTACCTGCTTTCCCTTTGTAGAGGTAAGGATTGCTTTTCATAAATTGTTATTATTTAGTTGGTTTCACCTTGCTTCTCTCTCTCTCTCTCTCTCTCTCTCTATATATATATATATATATATATACACATATATATATAGATATAGATATATAGATATAGATATAGATCTATAGATTTATATATCCATCCATCAATTCACATAGTTATCTTTTTTGCGTGTGCATGAGGATGCTTAAGATCCACTCTCAGCCAAAACACAGCAGCAATTGCACACAGATACATACACAAGATATTTCCTGAAGCTCCAGGCCCTGTATAGTGTATAACCTCTTCTTAATAAAGTCATTACTCTCAGGATCAGGAAACATACCAAGTTTTCCTGCCACTCGGAAAAAGACAGAGACCTAGACAAATGCCAAGACAGAGGAATTCATCCCAAAAGAAAGAGCAATAAAAGGTCATGGCCAGGGATCTAATGGAAACAGATATAAGCAATATACCAGATCCAGAATTTAAAATAAGATTAATAAGGATACTAGTTGCACTTTAGAAAAGCATAGAAGACACCAGGGAGTTCCTTACTGCAGAGATAAAGGGCTTAACTAGTCAGGCCAAAATAAAAAATGCTATAACCAAGATGTGAAACTGATTGAATGTAATGAGACAAGGATGGAAAAGGCAGAGGAACAAACAAGTGATATAAAAAATAAAATTATAGAAAATGATGAAGCTTAAAACTAGAGGGGAGGAAAAGTATTGGATATGAATGTAGACTTAGAGACCTCAGCAACTCCATTAAGCGTAGTATTATTCACACCATAGGAATCCCAGAAGAAGAGAGGGAAAAGGGGGCATAAGGTTTATTTGAGCAAATTATAGCTGAAAACTTCCCTAATCTGGGGAAGGAAACAGACATCTAAATCCAGGAGGTGCAGAGAACTCCCATCAAAATTTAAAAAAGCAAGCCAACACCAACACATATCATAGTAAAATTTGCAAAATACAGATATAAGTAAGCAGCAAGGGAAAAGAACTTCCTAACTAACAAGGGAAGACAAATCAGGTTAAAGCAGACCTTTCCATAGAAAATTGGCAGGGGAGAAGGGAGTGGCATGATATATTCAATGTGCTGTATAGGAAAAATATTCACCCAAGAAAACTCTATCCAGCAAGTCTGTCATTCAGAATAGAAGGAGAAATAGAGTTTCCCAGCCAAACAAAAACTAAAGAAGTTTGTGACCTTTAAACCAGCTGTGCAATAAATATTAAAGGGGACTATTTAGTGAGAGAGAATGACCAAAAGCAACAAAGACTAGAAAGGAGCAGAGATAATCTCCATAAACACTGTCTTTACAGATAATACAATAGCACTAAATTCATATCTATCAATAATCACTCTGAATGTAAACTGACTAAATGCCCCAATCAGGAGACATAGGGGAGCACCTGGGTGGCTCAGTTGGTTAAGTGTCTGACTTCAGCTCAGGCCATGATCTCACAGTTTGTGAGTTTGAGACCTGTGTCAGGCTCTGTGCTGAAAGCCTGGAGCCTTGAGTCTGCTTCAGGTTCTGTGTGTCTGTTTCTCTCAAAAATAAATAGACATTAAAAAAGAGAGAGAGACATAGGGTATTGGAATGGATTAAACACAAGATTCATCTATATGCTGCCTTTAAGAGATTCATTTGAGACCTAAAGTCACCTGCAGATTGAAAGTGACGGGATGGAGAATGATTTATCATGCTAATGGACATCAAAAGAAAGCTGGAGTAGCCATACTTATATCAGAAAAACTGAATTTTATACCAATGGCTGTAACAAGAGATGAAGAAGTTCACTATATCATAATAAGGGGGTCTGTCCAACAAGAAGATCTAACAATTGTAAATATTTATACTCCCAACTTGAGAGAACCTGAATATATAAAATTTTAATAAAAAACATAAAGAAACTCATTGATCATAGTACAATAATAGGTACTTTAACACCCCACTTACAACAATGGACAGATCATCTCAGCAGAAAATCAACAAGGAAACAATGGCTTTGAATGACACACTGGACCAGGTGGTTTCAACACATATATTAGAACATTTAATCCTAACCCATAACAATACACATTCTTTTGGAGTGCACATGGGACATTCTCCAGGATAGACCACATATAAGATCAAAAATCAGTCTTTGACAAATACAAAATGATTAAGGTCATACCACACATATTTTCTGACCACAACACTATGAAATTTGAAATCAACCACAAGAAAAAATTGGGAAAGACCACAAGCATATGGAGGTTAAAGAACATACAACTAAATAATGAATGGGCTAACCAGAAAATTAAAGAAGTAAAAAAAAAAAAAAATACATGGAAAAGTGACAATGAATTCAAAACAGTTCAAAACTTTTGGGATGCAGTAAAAGCTGTCATAATAGGGAACTATAAAGCAATATAGGTCTATCTCAAGAAGCAAGAAAAAAATCTCAAAACAACCTAACCTTACACCTAAAGGAGCTCAAAAAAGAACAAGATGTGAAGGCTAAAACCAGTAGAAGAAGGGAAATTATAATAAAGATTAGAGAAGAAATGAATGATATAGGGGAAAAAAAAGTAGAACAGAGTAATGAAACCAGGAACTGGTTCTTTGAAAGAATTGATAAAATTGATAACCCCCAGCCCAACTTATAAAAAAGAAAATAAAAAGGACCCAAATATATAAAACCTGAAATGAGAGAGGGGAGATCACAACCAACACCACAGAAATACAAACAATTATAAGAGAATATTATGAAAACTAAACATCAAAAAATTGGGCAATCTGGAAGAAATGGATAAATTCCTAGAAATATCTAAACTATCAAAATGAAACAGGAAGCAATAGAACATTTGAACAAACTGATAACCAGCAAAGAATTGAATCAGTTATCAAAAATCTCCCAACAAACAGAAGTCCACAGCCAGATGTCTTCCTGGGGGAATTCTACCAAACTTTTTAAGAAGAATTAATACCTATTCTTTTTTTTTTAAGTTTATTTATTTTGAGAGAAAGAGAAAGAGGGCAAGCAGTGGAGGGGCAGAGAGAGAGGGAGAGAGAATTCTTAACAGGCTCTGCATGTCAGCACAGAGCTACACATGGGGTTCAAACTCAAGAATTGTGAGATCATGACCTGATCTGAATGAAGAGTCAGATACTTAACCAACTGTGCCACCCAGTCACCCCAGTATCTATTCTTTTGAAACTGTTCCAAAAAATATAAATGAAAGGAAAACTTCAAACTCGTTCTATGAGGCCCACATTACCTTGATTCCAAAACCAAAGACTCCACTAAAAATAAGAATTACAAGCCAGTATCCCTGATGATCATGGATGCAAAAATCCTCAACAAAATAATAGCAAACAAATCCAACAGTACATTAAAAGAGTCTTTCACCAAGATCAAGTATGATTTATTCCTGGGTTGCAAGGATGGTTCAATATTTGCAAATAAATCAACAGGATACACCACATTAATAAAAGAAAGGATAAGAACCATATGATCTTATCAATAGAGGAAGAAAAGCATTTGATAAAATATAGCATCCATTCTAGATAAAAACTCTCAACAAAGTAAGGACAGTGGGAACATACCTCTACATCATAAAGACCATATATGAAATACCTACAACTAATATAATGCTTGATGGAGAAAAAAAGAGAGTTTTTCCTTTATGGTCAGGAACAAGACAGGGATATCACTCTCACCGTTGTTATTTAACATAGTACTGGAAGTCCTAACCTCAGCAATCAAACAGCAACAAGAAAAAAATCGAAAGGAATCCAAATTGTCAAGGAAGCAGTCAAACATTCACTATTTGTGGACAACATTATATTCCATGTAGAAAACTTGAAAGACTCCACCAAAAAATTGCTAGAACTCATTCAAAAATTCAGTAATGTTGTAGGATACAAAATCAATGTAGAGAAATCTGTTGCATTTCTATACTCCAATAATGAAGCAGCAGCAAGAGAAATCAAGGAATTGATCCCATTTGCAATTGCACCAAAAACCATTAGATACCTAAGAATAAACCTAACCAAAGAAGTAAAATATCTGTACTATGAAAACTAGAGGAACACTTATGAAAGAAGTTAAAGATGACACAAAGAAATGGAAAAAAATTGCATGCTGATGGATTAGAAGAACAAATATTATTAAAATGTTTATACTGCCCAAAGTAATCTACACATTTGATATGATCTCTATCAAAATACCACCAACAGTTTTCATAGAGACAGAACAAACAATCCTAAAATTTGTATGGAACAACAAAAGACCCTGAATAGCTAAAGCAATCTTGACAAAGATAAACAAAGCTAGAGGCATTACAATGCCAGGTTTCAAGCTATATTACAAAGCTGTATTCATCAAAACAGTGGGGCACTGGCACAGAAACAGACACATAGATCAATGGAACAGAATAGGAAACCCAGAAATGGACCCCCAACTATATGGTCAACTAATCATCAGCAAAGGAGGAAAAAATAACCAATGGAAAAAATTCTTTTCAATGAATGGTGTTGGAAAAACTGGGATGCACCATGCAAAAGAATGAAACTGGACCACTTTCCTATACCATACACAAAAATAAATTTAAAAAATTAATGAAAGACCTAAATTTTAGACAGGGAACTATGAAAATCCTAGAGGAGAACACAGGCAGCAACATCTCTGACCTGGGTCAGAGCAACTTCTTATTCTACATATCCCCTGAGGCAAATGAAACAAAAGCAAAAATGAACTCTTGGGACATCACCAAGATGAAAAGCTTCTACATAGTGAAGGAAAACAGTCAACAAAACTAAAAGGCAACTGAAGGAATGGGAGAAGATATTTGCAAATAACATATCTGATAAAAGGTAAGTATCCAAAATCTATGAAGAAGGTATCAAACTCAACATCTAAAACACAAATAATCCAGTTAAGAAATGGATGGGGGCACCTGGGTGGCTGTTGGTTAAGCCTCTGACTGTTGATTTTGACTCAGGTCATGATCTCATGGTTTGTGAGATTAAGTCCTACGTTGGCTTCTGCACTGACAGGGAGAAAGCCTGCTTGGGATTCTTTCTCTGCCCCTGTCTGCTCATGTGCATGTGCCATCTTTCTCTCAGAATAAATAAATAGACTTAAAACACAAAGAAATAGGCAGAAGATAGGAATAGACATTTTTCCATTGGAGATATGCAGATAGCCAACAGACACACGGAAGATGCTTAACATCACTCATCATCAGAGAAATACAAATCAAAAACATGATGACATACCATCTCACACCTGTGGGAATGACTAAAATTAACAATGCAGGAAACAACAGATTTTGGGGAGGATGCGGAGAAAGGGGAACACTCTTACACTGTTGGTGGGAATGGAAACTGCTGCAGCCACTCTGGAAAACAGTATGAAGTTTCCTTAGAAAGTTAAAAATAGAACTACCCTACAACCCAGCAATTTCACTACAGGTATATACCCAAAGGAGACAAGTATACTGATTCTAATGGGCACATGCGTCCTAATATTTATAGCAGCATTATCAACAATAGCCAAATTATGGAAAGAACTGAAATGCACATTGACTGATGAGTAGATAAACAAGATGTGGTATATATGTACAACGGAATATTACTCAAACACAAAAAAGAATAAAATCTTGCCATTTGCAAAGATGTGGATACAGAGTATATTACACAAAGTGAAATAAGTCAGAGAAAGACAAACCATATGATTTCACTCATATGTGGAATTTAAGAAACAAAAGAGATGAAAATAGGGGAAAGGAAAAAAAAAGTGATGGAAGTGGCGAGGCTGGTTGGCTCTGTCAGTTGAGTTTCGGACCTTTGATTTTGGCTTAGGTCTTGATCTCATGGTTTGTGAGATTGAGCCCTCTGTTGGGGGTCTGTGCTGAAAGCATGGCACCTAAATGGGATTCTCTCTCCCTCCCTCTCTGCCCTCCCCCACCTCAAAATACATAAACTGAAAGAAAAGAGAGTCAAAACATAAGAAAGACTCTTAACAATTGAGAACAAACTAAGGGTTGTTGGAGGGGAGGTGGGCAGGGGATGGGCTGAATGAGTGATAGATATTAAGGAGGGTACTATTGTGATGAGCACTGGGTATTATATGTAAGTGATGAATCACTAAATTCTACTCCTGAAACTAATATAACACTATATGGTAAGTACTTATATTTTAAAAAAAAAACTTGAAACATGAAAAAAAAATAAATGAAATAACTGGCTGTGCTCAGGCTGGGAAAGAAAGGCAATGAGGCTGGGATGTAGAACAAAAAGTGGAAAGGTAAAGATATGTCACCAACCAAGTGGTGAGGATTCAGACTTCAGGGCAGTTTTTCCTGCTCTTCATCTGTTTCACGCCCAAATGAATACATGTTTTATTGTTACATACTTTGAATCAAGTTGGAAAAGAATGCTGAAATATGTTTTTGGAAAGGATGCTCAGTGATTTTAAGGGTTTTGTAATCTGTGGCTAGGGTGCTAGAAGAGGATTCACAACTCCAAGGAGTGATAATTCATTGGAAAATAGACACATTTCTTGTTTCACGAAAGTTAAACAGCCCAACTTTCTCACAATCTATAGGTGTCACCATAGGATGCCAAAGGCATCCACAGAACAGGAATACTATGTGTTCAAATTGCGGGAAAAGGAAGAGTAGCAAAATTGAATGTTGAACCTTGATCATCTTTTGCCCTTGAACTCAATCTGGATTCAGTTTCTTTTTAGTTCATATAAACTGTGATAAATCTCCAATTGTTTTAAAGTGGATAAAACCTTGCTTTTTACTCCTTTTCACTCGCAGTTCTGTTTTAAGAGGGTTTTTGTTTTTGGTTTTGTTTTTTTTCCAGACACTGCAATGTTTTTCTGAGCCATAAATTTAGCAGTTTTATAGATAGGCTATTCCTTAGTTCTACCCACATTACACTTCTTTCACTACAGTTGTTTTAGCTTGTTTATAATGGGACCCAGGAGAACAGGGGTCATAGTTGGCAGTGCAGTATTTATCAACAAGTAGTCGATTTTTGGGAGTAAAGTACACTCTTTGTCCCACACATAGAATGTAAGTGGTTATATATTTTTTAAATAATAAAAAGAAAAAAATATATACATTATCTTTTCTAGAGCATCACTGAGTATTCTAATTTCTTTCAATTACTATTTTATTATCAATAAGAAGCAATTATTAGGCTTTGATGAATGCTTACTGTGTACACTATGAAAAATATATGTTTCTCATTCATATCTCAGCATAGTTTGATTATTATATTTCCCATTTCATTATTAAAGAAACTGTGATTCATAGAGATCCTTTCAGTTGCTCAAGGATACACAAATGAAATTGAATTTGAATCAAAGTTGGTCGAACTTCAGAATCTGGATATCTATTCATCGTATTGCAAGTCTTTATCCGTGAGTGAAACACAGAACGAGACCCAGTCCTTTCCCCAAGGGGAAAACAAAGAGACACGTTGGAAATAATAACAATTATGTAATGCATTGTGTTCGTTTAGCTGTAAACCATTAGGATTTCAGAAGAGGGGGGTTATCATTGGGGAATAGAGTAAGCAGAGAACAAAAGTATGAACAAGTAAAGTTTGTATTAGAATTTGGATGAAAGATGGGAATTAGATTGTGGAAGGAGATGATATAAGAGAGAAAATCCACAAAGGTGGAGGCTAGAGGATGGGAATGAGGCAGATCCATTTGGGGGGGTCTCTAAGAAAACTATATAAATACAACATGAAGTTAAGATGGGTACGAAGACAGTGATAGATTACAAAAAGGCCTTAAAAATAGATAGGAGTTTTTGTTGTGGTATTTTTTTAAGAAGTAGGAAATGGGGAACTTTTTAAGAATTGTGGTCATGGCGGTGGCATGATAGAAGGAAAAGAAATCTAAGAATTACATTCAGGAAGAACGATAGCACTTTTAGACGGTACTAGCAGAGACTCGACCCACGGGGGTCTAGCCACAGTTGGGAGACCCATATAATTAGTCAGCTTTGGAAATTCTGGTAGAGGCTAACAGAAACTTGGTCAAGTCCTAGAAAGTACTATACCAGGAGCTGGAAAAGTTAGTTCCGTAAAACCTGAGGTAGCCACCTCTGAGCTTGGCATAAGCCCTTTGGCACACTAACCATTTAGTGCTTCTTCCAGCCTTAACTGGAGACGTGGAGATTTTATTCTGGTTGTTTGTGAACAGCTACCAATGGAGTGAAGCATCCCTGTCACTACTACTGTGATACATTCATTCCAGGGCAGAAAAGTCAGGCTTTAGTTTTTTAAACATGATTTTTCCTTGATGAAGGATCATCTGCATAGTTACACAATGTATGTTACATTATTATGCGGAGCCTATGGCGTTTTCTAAAACTCAGCATCCCTTTTCTTCAGAATCTGGTGCTTTTTACAATCAGACTTAAGTACTTTAGACTTGCTAGAGGAAAATAAGCCTTTCCCCTTGTACCGATTAGTTTCCCAGGGAAGCATCTTCCAAATTCCTGCCTGGAAGGTAAGGGCTCTGGAAGCAGAGGTGCAGAGAGTAGAATGACTGATAGTCTTTCCATTTACTACTAAGTATTCACACATTCACTCAATACCCCTGTCATCAGTAACAGGGTCTCTACCTTTTAAGTAAGTCTAAAGGCCTCCAATGAAAGATTTTATTTCTTTTCTGGAGAATAATCTTTAGACTTTCTGGAGGTAAAGGAGAAGCCAATGTTCAATGGTGGGGAATAGTTGAGAGGACTGAACCACTTTTTTCAGCTCTCCTCTTCACCTCAAATTCCAGTCGTACGTGAATCTTTATGTTTAAATCAGTTTAATCCTTCGTTTTCTCACTGCCAGTTTGGAGTCTGGCTTTCTCAGGTTGACCAGATTATGTCCCACTTGGCATCTGCTTTCTAGCTTCCTAATAGTTCTTACTGTTGTCTCTTGTC
Organism: Neofelis nebulosa; assembly: GCF_028018385.1. Classification (NCBI taxonomy): domain Eukaryota; kingdom Metazoa; phylum Chordata; class Mammalia; order Carnivora; family Felidae; genus Neofelis; species Neofelis nebulosa. The sequence goes on along the minus strand of NC_080794.1, from coordinate 31,892,950 downwards.
CCATTATGTTCTTTCCATTCTAGAACATTTAGGTCTTTAAAAGAAAAAAATGCATCTGTAGTTTTAGTGGCATTTGGAAAAGGAGAAAAATTATATACATGTGACAAGCTGTCATCTTAAGCCAGAAGCCGCAGGAGGATTTATTAGGGTTGTGAAAGTTTTCTCTTTATGATATTTAGAGTTTAGATTATTTACTAATGTTTTCTTCATAAATTGTTCCCCCTTTTCCTTGTGTTACATCAGGTAAATTATGTCCAGGCAGTATCTGGACTGAACCTAAACAGTTCCCACATTTCATAGTTTATATAACACTTTAGAACATCTTATTCTTTTCCTCATCTGAACAGGAGACAAGCTCTAGGTAAACCTTTCTAGATATTTAATTGTATCTTGTATGATCACTTAGGATGTGGGTTTTTTTTTAATGTTTATTTTTTATTTTTGAGAGAAAGAGAGACAGCATGAGTGGGGAGGGGCAGAGACACAGGGAGACACAGAATCCAAAGCAGGCTCCAGGCTCTGAGCTGTCAGCACAGAGCTGGACATGGGGCTCAAATTCATGAACTGCAAGATTATGACAGCAGAAGATGGACGCTTGACCGACTAAGCCACCCAGGTGCCCCTCTTAGGATGTATTTGTTAATTGTTGCTGGAAAATTTGTGAGGAAAAAGATAAAAAATATAGCCCCTCCTTAAACAAGAAACAAAACCCATCATACTCATCTTTGTCAAATATGATTTCTAAGGATATATCAGTTTTAATGTCAGAATTAATAAAGTTTAAAAAATTGAAAATACTTAGATAAACGTAATACTGCTTTAAGAAGTATTATTTAAAAAAAATAATGTTTATTTTTGAGAGAGAGAGAGAGAGAGACAGAGTGTGAGTGGGGGAGGAACAGTGAGAGAGGGAGACACAGAATCTGAAACAGGCTGCAGGCTCCTGTCAGCACAGAGCCCTATGAGGGGCTCAAACCCATGAACCACAAGATCATGACCTGAGCCAAAGTTGAACACTCAACTGATTGAGCCACCTAGGAGCCCCTCACTATTTTTTTAAAAACTATTTTTTCAAAATATATACCAGGAGGTATACCTATCCTCATCAATTATATATTTTAAGACACAATGTGATGTCAATTTTTATTTTAAAAAATGATGTATTATTTTGACAAAATCTGTAGGCTTTTTAGAATTTCTTTTGGTTCATTTTCTAATGATTTACTGAATACCAGGCATTTTCCTTGGTATTATTAAAGATATACCAATTCCTCCAGGGCAGCATAAAATACCATGGACAAAGAGGCGAGGAGAATACAAAGATGGGCAGCAAAGCAGAGAGGTGAAAGGAAAAGGCCTAATGGAATGATAACAGATAGAAGTAGACATGATGCCGGCAGAAATTTAGCTTGAGAAACTACATAATCTTGACAGGAGTTGGGATCAAAATAGAGAAAGTAAAGGTTTGAAAGTTCTTCTCACTGAGGCTATTTATGCCCAAGCACATGAGAGATGATCACAGATGTTGAATGAAGATCTCTACTGAGCTGTTGACCACACAACAGAAAGATGAGAAGACCTTTCATTATCAGATTGTCTGCATTTTTAGTTGCATTCTAATGGCCCAATTATGTGTTTATGAGAATGATGTCCTAAAGAAAACTTTGGAGGAGAGAAAAGAATGCAGGAAATGTGTTTATTTACATGTCAAATCATGTATGCTGATTTCGTATATCAAACTGAAGCTATTTTTTTCCTGATACTTCCTTCTGAAGTTTTGAAGATTGCTATTTATCAATAAGAAAAAAAGAGCTGCTTATAAACAGTAACATCACATTTTGATGATTTCTAAATCTAGATAACCTAGTTAATACATACCACTTTTCTGGTATTGGACCAGTCTTCCTGGGCCAAATTTGGATAATCATACGGTTATTCAAATGCCTCTGAAATATTGCAACTGAACATTTTCAATTAGTGTTATACGCCCAACTACATGTATGATAAACATGGGAAAAATACAACTTTTTATTTCATTTTCATTAGTTACCCAACGTGAATGGTGCATGCTGCACTTTCTAAAAGGGTTGGAACTGGCTTATCTTGTGTACATAATAATGCAACTGGCAATTCTCCTGGTTTTCTGTTTGTATAATATTCTTATGATGTTTTCAGAGTTGTGACCTGATCCACTAGCTAAGCCTACCTTTCTACAAATGGGCCAAATTTCTCAAGGCATTTTGTTCTTCTATTTTAAGCATGGCCTATGGCAGTCAAGCATTAACCTAAAACACAGAGGAGTGTGTAGATGTAAAGGACGTGGGCCACTGAACTCCCAGCTTTCCTTTTGTCCAGGATATCCTAAGTAATGATTGGGCAATCAGGGATGTACTTTGAAACCCATTCATCTGAAGGGAAAGGGAAAGAGTACTCAGAAATACTCATGTGGAAATAATGTTGCATTTATCTGTAGAAGAGGAGTCTTTGGATGTTGCAGCTGTAGAGTGATGGCAGATGAAGCACGAGATTTGGAGATGAGGGTACATTTGTTCTTCACCCTTCACATACTTCCCCCTGAATACAACCTTATATTTAAGAAAACTTTTTGCCTCACCTTCTTTTTCTTTAAGATACGCTTCTGAGAGATGGAATTGAAAATGAGCAGAGGAACGGGTGGAAACTCACCTTGCCACTTATTCAGCCAGGGCTTCAGAATTAAAGCTTTTCTAGAAGCGTAGATAAAATGTATAAAAACTCAGGTGTTCTGCAAAGCCTGGGTGACTCAGTCAGTTAAACAAGTGACTGGATTTCAGCTCAGGTCATGAACTCACCGTTCGTGAATTCCAGCCCTGCATGGGGCTCTGTGCTGACAGTGTGTCTGTGCTGACAGTGTGGAATCTGCTTGGGATTCTCTCTCTCTCTCTCTCTCTCTCTCTCTCTCTCTCTGTCTCACTGCCCCTCCCCCACTCACTCTCTTTGTCCAAGTCAATAAATAAACTTTTAAAAAGTAAAATTAAAAAAAGAGATTTAAAAAAAGATGTGTTCTATGTCTCACATCTTTTTATTTGTTAAATATGGAATGTCTTTGCACATGGTTTATTTTGCTTTCTGAGGTAAAACGTTTATGTTCTAATATAATGTGTTCACGACAATAGCAATTTAAATGTTTTACCACACAACAAAAGGAATAAGAAATATTAGTAAATTTTACATTTTTTCCTTTTAAAAACAGTATTCCAGCTTATGATTTAAACTATAAAGGCAGAGAAATTTAATTTTCGCTTTATTTGATAGGGCTACTGAAGTTTCTTTCTCATATGTATTAAATTACACATAAATATCTAACAAATAATTGAAAATATAAAGTATGCAGGTCATTTAAGATTATGAAAAACATTTCTGGCTTTCCAAATAATAACTTGAAGAACGCATTCATTTTATATTTAAAATAAATAATCATATCATGGAAGAAAAGTTATTTTTCTATATTCCATGGCTTACTTTTTTTTCTTGTTGGGCATCATGTTAGGGCACTTATACGATATTATCATTGTCCTTTCCATGAGTATTCTCCCTGTAAAAATTAGGTTTGTTTTATTTTGTGAAGTCTTAAATCACTGGAATCATTATTCAGTAGTGCCGAAGAGAAATGCTTTAACATAAATAAGAATGATTCTATATGCCAGTTATACTTACATGATAAAAAATTTACATATATTTTGACATAATAAGTAATGGGCAAGAATTCAGCTTATGTAACATCTTAGTAATTGTTTATTAAAATTAACTGAGAGCGAGGGCACAGATACTCTTACCTGAAATTTGGCATCTCAATGTCTGGCTGTAGTGAATTTATGAGGCAGCTATATCCATTTCCAAGTAGCAAAACAGTTCTGAATTGTGTGACTCTGCAGAGATTCAGGTGGACAGAATTAAATTATGCATCGTCTTAGAGAACAGGTGATTAAAGTATTAGAAACGTGGGAGCAAGCAAAGACCACCCAAATGAGAATGTACAAGACAATTGATTCAGAGCTTGCTGTAGCAAAGGAGTCAGCCGCCATCACTTGCTTTTGGCAGGGACTCAAAGGCAGACAGGGAAGACAGAAAGCTTTAAAAGGGGAAAAAAATAAAAAAGAAAGACTTCAGGTATCTGTGATTGGAAATTGTTGACACAAGGAAGATGCAGGTGGGCTCACTAGAAGCAGGGCATCATATGCGATTGGTTTGGGGAGCATATTTTGCTCTCTCTGATTGTCACTGAATTTAAAGTGAGGCATATAGGTAGGGCAGCTATCATTGTCAAAGTCTTGACCATTCCTGTCCAGTTGCTAGAGAGCCTGTGGTTTGGTCTCCTGACCTAGTTGCTGCAGTTTGCAGGTCAAATCTCTATTGTCATATTTAGTCTGGCCATTGTCCATTTGTATAGCAGGATCGCAGAAATTTAACTGATAATAATTTATTTGGGATAGTGACATATGGATAATTGTATAAGAATGTTGAATTAATTTTATATTTTAAAATATTTATTTTTATAGGAAAAAAAATCTGCAATAATCTTTATCCTAAACCAATGGTCCAATGAGTTTAAAAGTAACTGGTTTAAAAAAAAGTAAACTGGTAAAGCATTCCAACAGAATGTCCAATAAAATATTCCAATAGAGGCTGTGAATATAACTGATTTTATCAGTCTTATTCCTGCTGTGTTTCAAGAACTCTTTATTAGTTCAGCTTGGAGTTTATTTGCTCTTTTACAATACTTTGATGAATATATCCTATAAATAGGATTCCCCCCACACACATTGGATATCTTAAATTCTTACTTCTATTTCTAATTTCCTCATTTCTAAAACTTTTAATGCCTTATTCTCAACGTTGTCATGTTCTCTTGTCTCAGATCCTTCCACTTTCCCCCAAGTGGTTGTCATTTTATTTTTCTTTTCTTAGATAGCTTAGACCAGTTGTCCTATTCTGTAACCACTCTCTCATGAAAATTTTGATCTCTCCCTTCATGACTACATGACACCAACCATTGTCTCCTGTCCTTTATCGGGCTTTCAGACTGGGAATCTCATCCTTTATTTTCTTATGATCAGATGTGTTTCGGTATCATCAATGATGTTATACAGGGAGGGAGCCTCAGAGAGATACTAAATTCTTGTTACTCTGGTATGTAGTTGTTCAGGTCATTTTTAATTTGGGGTGAGAGGGATCCTCCCTTTAGTTAAATTCGCTTACCTTCTCTAAGTTTTGGGGTTATGTTGATCACTCCACCGTAGTTGATATTTGCCTCTACTGGTTCTATCCCTCACTTGGACTACCTTGAAAGTAATCTTTGATATTTACATTTTGGGACCATATTCTATAATTGTGAGTGGGAGTTGGTCTCAGTGTCTGTACCTTTTCTGTCAGTCTCATTGACTAGGTCATTTCTGCTTTGTCTTTCCAAAAAGGGCACTGATCATTCATGTCCAGAGTTTTAAATTAGATATTTTTGGAAATTAAATGTTTTCAAAGGGAGAGATGAACTTGAAGTTTTCCTTAGGAAAATATCCTGAACCTCCCCAAATTCCATCATTATCTTCAAAGAATATGTCCCTATGTTCTACAGGGAAAAGCTAAATCTTCAGGGAAAGCTTCTGTCAAATTTCTGATCTGATGGCATTGATAATATGCAAGAAAAATAGAAATGAAAGCAAATTATTTGTAGGAGTAAAAATATTAAATATATTACTTTACCCTTTGAACATTAAAAGATGTTTTAGCTTATCATAATTTACTCACGTATATAGGGAACTTATTCAAACTTGTTTTAAGAATAATTTATTGTAACTATTTGGGAACTGTAAATGTTTTTAAAGTTCATTAACATATCATTACTTTGGAAAAAAGAAGCTGAATTAATTCATGTAAGATATTTCATGGAAGTTTTTAGTTTTCAGTTTAAACAAATACTAAAGCTACCTGGGGATTATTTTTCATGTAAATAGTTTAAAGGCAAAACAAAATACAGTGATATGAAGGCCAAGAAGATATTAAGAGAAGTCAAAGATTCATTGAAGTATTTGTTCTTTCACATTTTCATTTATTTATGCATGTATTTAAAAATATTTAATGAGCACCTATCAAACACCGGATTCTGTTCTTCAAATGAAAAACAAATTCTAGTGGCACCTGGTTGGTTTAGTCAGTTCAGCATCTGACTCTTGATCTCAGCTCAGGTCATGACTCAGGGTTTGTGAGTTTGGCCCCATGTCAGTCTCTGTGTTGACAGCACAGAGCCTGCTTGGGATTCTGTCTCTCCTTCTCTTTGCCCCTCCCCTGCTGTTCTCTTTCTCTCTGTCTATCTCTCTCTCTCTCAAAAATAAAGTAAAAAAAAAATTAAAAAAAAACAAAAGCAAATTCTAGGGGCGCCTGGGTGGCTCAGTCAATTAAAGGAGACTCAGGTCATGATCTCATTGTTTGTGAGACCCAGCCCCATGATAGGCTCTGTGCAGACAACATGGAGCCTGCTTGTGATTCTCTCTCTCTCTCTCTCTCTCTCTCTCTCTCTCTCTCTCTCTCTCCCCCTCTCTCTCTCTGCCCCTCCCCGACTCGTGTGTGTGCACGCGCACACACACATACACACACACACTCTCTCTTTCTCAAAATAAATAAACATTTTAAAAATAAAAAGCAAAATCTAGATTTGGATTTAATATCTACTCTCAAGGACTTGTAGAGATTAGGGGAGGAATAAATGTCAGAATTAGGAACTCATGAAGTGCCCAGCTATGCACTGAGAATTAGTAAAGACTTCACAGAACAGGAACTATTTGAACTCAATCTTGAAGAGTGAGTGGGAGTTTCCTAGGTGAAGAGGCAGAAAAGCACTCCAGAGAAGGAGTATGAAATGTAGGGCGTGATTACAAAGGAAAATGGCAGGAGAAAGCCCTGGTGGTGAGTTGGGAGCACATCATGAAGGGCTTGAAATTGAACTTCAAGTTATAAAATCCTGAGGATGTCAAATCTTTTAAGATGATTCTCATATATGAAAGAAAGGGGGAAAATAATGGTGCTGTTTTTTTTTTTTTTTTTTATTGGAATGTGAATTTAGGGGAAAAGGTAATTTTGCAGATATTGAATTCAAATACAGATGTTTTGGATTTCAGTAAAACATACAAGTAGAAATATCTAACTTGCTATTGGAAAGAGGAACTGGAGTTCAGGGTAATATTAGGTACAGATCCAAATTTGGGAATTATTCTCAGAGAGATAATTGTTAAAGCTGTGAGAGTCAATGAGCTTTTCAAGGTAGGCTGTATGAAAAGGGAAGAAAAGGAAACTACAGTCTGGATATTAGAAACTACTTAAAAATTTAAAATATTATAATATCAAATATTTATTTAGTCTGCTTTTCTTTCATAAATTCTTAAAATGTTCTTGTACGTTGTCTATCCTTCTTATAGAAATGTGATAAAATATAATTTTTATGATATTTTAATTTCCCTGGAATAGGAATATTTTATAGACATATCATGGAATTGGTACAGACCCAACTTGCCATGTCTTTATGGAAAATACAGTTGTATGTCCCTCACTGTTATCCCCCAACCTAGATTGGAGCTTAGTGGTCTAGAAGAAGATATACCCGTATTTTCAGTGGTTCTTATATACAATAAAAACAGGAATGGAAATTTAACTTTGAATCTGTACCACAATACCTTCATCCACCCTACACTGGAGATAAATAATAGCAACAGGATTGGGGCAATGAAAAGTTTCTTTTTATTTTATTTTTAAATAGAAGCTAGGGGTGCCTGGGTGGCTCAGTAGCTTAAGCGGTACCTTCGGCTCAGGTCATGATCTCACTGCTCATGGGTTGGAGCCCCATATCGGGCTCTGTGCTGACATCTCAGAGCCTGGAGCCTGCTTCAGATTCTGTGTCTCCCTCTCTCTCTGCCTCTACTCACACCCCTCCCCCCCACTCTCTCTCTCTCAAAAATAAACAAACATTAATTTTTTTTTTTTTTCAACGCTTTTTTATTTATTTTTTTGGGACAGAGAGAGACAGAGCATGAACGGGGGAGGGGCAGAGAGAGAGGGAGACACAGAATCGGAAACAGGCTCCAGGCTCCGAGCCATCAGCCCAGAGCCTGACGCGGGGCTCGAACTCACGGACCGCGAGATCGTGACCTGGCTGAAGTCGGACGCTTAACCGACTGCGCCACCCAGGCGCCCCTAAATTTTTTTTTTAAATAGAAGCTATAACACCTTATACTGTTAGAAGGAAGTTTCAGTAAGATATGTCTAAGAGATACCAAAATAAAAATAAATATGATTTGTATACATTTTTTTTTATCTGGCATTTAGCAATAAATATTGGCTTTGGAATCCAGCACACAAGAGTCTAAGCCAGACTTTGTCACTACATTTTTGTGTGGTGTGGGCACACCACTTATTCTAGATCAACTTCAAAAACAAAATTTTTTTTGTCATTGAAATGAGGAAAGCAAAACCCACCTGATATGTTTGCTGTGAAGATTTTATAAATAATGCATATAAAAATGCCTGGTACATTTAGGAGACAATAAATGGTGACTATTATTTTCAAATGACTTCCTATTCTTTAAAAAATAATGTGAATAGGCAGAAGAAAAAAAACCTCAGGAGAGAGTTGGTGTGGTATTTTAAATTCCTTACCAAATCCCACAAAACCTACATGGAAAGAACATGGGACACACCCACCTGATAGATGGTGAGTGACTTAGAAAGCTTATAGTCAACAGCTAATGGCAGACAGGCTGAAAATATTTTGGTCCTAAAATGGCATGGACCAGTCATCATAGATACTAATTTATTGTTCAATAATATTAAAAGAGAGCCAAAGGATGAAGTACAATTTAGGTGATATAGATCTTAAAGGAAGAGGAATAGTTGCATTCTTGCCAGAAATGAGGCAATACAAGCTTCTGAAGTAGGCATTTCTAATAAATTTCAAAATAGGCAAATATTTAAAGGTGTTGTTTTAAGTAAGTATAAAATTTGGTTTGGTATGTTCTTGTTTTTTTTCTGGGTAAAAGAAATGTGATTATTAAGTAACAAAATTGTACATTAAAAAAAATGTAATCCTATTACATTTGTAGGCACACCATAGCTAACATCATGATATCCCTTGAGGTGTACCTCCTACAAAATATTAGATTAGGAAGGGCAGATTCAAGCATCACAGAAATGTCAATTTGCCAGCTGGCCATCATGTGTTTGACTGGTGTTTAACAATGAGTATTGGCTGACCTCTGCTGAAGAACATGGATAGTATCTGGGTACCTGAGGCAATTGCAATCCACAAGTGAAAACACAATCTCTCAGATTTGTAATGGAGTACCAAGAGATGTCAAGGTGAGTCACATCACATAAATGTCACCTACTCTGACAGCATTCAGGACATCTGCCCGTGGTGCTTTTCTTCCAATTTTCTCCTTGTATAATGAGGCAACTCTAAGATGCCGGTGGGGACTGGTAGTCTTTTACAGTACACTGATAGAAATAAACATTTTATATTTCAAATCTGGCTCATTTGTTATAGCTTAGGGCAGATACTGAATCTCAATTGCTCTTGATGAGAGCAAAACTCACTTTATATAGCTACACAGAAAAATGAACGTAATAAAAAGGACATGAGTAGCTTTAAAGTACTCTCTTTTTTGGAGTTTTAAATGTTATTATTTATTACTTTTTAAGACTGTATCTTCTTTGAGCAGTATAGCTTCACAGCAAAACTGAGAGGAAGGTACTGAGATTTTCCATAAACTCCATGCCCAGGAGGAGCTAACCATCTTCCATTATCAACACCCCCTACCAGAGTGATATATTTGTTACAATGAATGAACCTCCATTGACACATCATTGTCTCCCAAAGCCCATAGTTTACATTATTTACAGTACTCTCTTAATGACTGTATTGCCAGTGGAACTGCTGATTTGGGGTCCATTATTTTTAGTAAACAGAGATAATTTTAAATTATTATTTTTAACAAATTCTATATTCTAACAAGCAGACCTAGCATTTACAAGAAAATCTCTAATGTATTTCCAAATCATAACTTTTCACTCTTTCTTGTCTGTGTTTTGCTTATTTTTGGTTTTGTTTCTTTTGTCGTAAATGCCCTTTCCTTATTAGTGTTATTAAATCATTTGTCTTCCTTTAATTATTCTGGGCTCTCTCTTTTTTCTTCTACCACTCACATGGCTACTTTATGTTTGCTGATTTCCACGGTAAGTACTTGTCAACACACCTTTTGGTTTTGTTTCTTCTACTTCTTTGTCCTCAATTTATTGGATTATATTTGTCAATTTTGTCCTTTTCATGGTCTGCTTCTTTTACCTTGTCCTGTAATAGTCTTATTGTCCAGCCATCCATTCACTTTATTTTTCTCCCCTCTCCTATTTTTCCTTTCAACATTTTTATCTTCCATGTGACCATCTTTATCAATATCTGATCAGTGATTCTTCCCCTTTATTTTCCCCCTTTCATTTTTTCTACATCCCTTTTATAGAGAATTGCTTATATGGCATCCATGCCAATCCTTTCTCCTTACATTTCCATAATGATTTCCATGTCTTTGTTTTCCCCACAGCTTTCTTCATTCACATTTGATAGGTATTTATTAAAGTTCACTATGTGCATACAACATAGAGACCTAAAGATAGGATGACACAGACCTTGCCTTCAAGAACTCCCCCATCTAGAAGAGACAGACACAGAAATCAGCCAGCAATTAATAATGTAGAAAGTGCAGAGATAACAGACACAGGGTTTGATAGAAGCCCTAGAAAATGGTGCTATGGCTTGAGGGAGGGTGGCAAGAAGAAAAAAAATTACCACATGATGTGTTACCTCAATTAAGTCTTGAGAGAAGAGTATTAAGTGGTGGCGAGACCTCTGTAGGTAGAGGGAGTGGTATGAAAAAAGGCTCAGAGACGTAAACTATCACTTGTGGTAAGGAGACGTTTAAGCACTTTGGCATTGCCTGAGTGTAAATGGTTGCAGAGAATGTGCAAAGGGACTTAGGGAGCAGAAAATGGTGTCACTGTAGAGGGAGTTACTTGCCACGCTGAGAAGCGTGAGCATGAAGAGCAACCTTGGATGCATTTGAAGCAGAAAATGTTCATAATCAGATTATCATTTTGACCATATATTCTTTCATGTATTTAGAGGATAGGTTCAAGGAATGTAAGAAAAGAGTTAGGGATCCTAGGTGAAGACTACCTTATGGGAATCTGCATCAGGGTGACACTAGAGGAAGATCAGAGACAGCAGATTCAAGAATTATTTAGATGAAAACATTGGCGGAGCTTAATTGCTAATTGATCATAGAGGAATAAGGAGGAGTATGATTCTTGGAATCTACATTGAGTGATCAGATGGACAGTGATGTCAAAAGCTAAGAGAGAGAGAGAACACAGCAGAGGAACTAGCTCATCTTTTGTTCTTCCTTAACACGTCTTCCAACAGTATTAATAACTTGCATTTTGTTTCCGAATGCACTATAATTTTTAAAGCTCTCACCCATCCATTACTTCATTTAATCCTCATGCGAATTCTCTGAAATTGACTAGGCAGGTAATATCCACAATTTTCAGATAAGAGCACTGAAAACGCCTTTCCTCAAAGTATATCCTAGTGACAGCAGGTTTTTTAAATGCTCACAATGTTTTCAATTAGGCAGCCTCACATCCTAGTCTGGCAGTCGGGCTGGGGGTATCCACTCCGGGCCTGGGAAATGCAGCGATGCAGGCACTTCCTTCACAAACATGAGCAAGTTTAAAAGAGGACGACCCTCATCAGATGCATCGTCAACCCGTGACTGTCACAATAATGCATATTGTTTAGCTCCTCCTCCTACACAGCAAGTTGTCATCCCCATCAGAAGGAACACCTTCAAATAAAAGGAAGCTTATCGATTGGCTTAGAATTCACCTTTAATAAGCATACATTTCATGTACACGCAATATTTTGCATACCATGTTTTAAACATGTGTTATAAAAAAGGCTTAAGACTGTATTAGTGACTCCCAGATTCAAGCCAATGATGCCCTCATATTTGTTGCACACTTTCTTTGTGTGTGTTCCTGCAGAGTTGTATTACAGACACAGATGTTATTTTAAAAGCCCTGCACAAGTGGTCGGTATGAAAGGAAGGCTTCTGTGTTCTCCCACCCCAGCTGAAAACGAGAGAAATCACTTTCCTAGTAGCAGTAACAACACAGGGGAATTTGATGATAACGGAGGCCTTCCCTGCACGGCACTCATGTTCATTTCTAATGGGAGATAAACACGTGTAGGAGGCAGGACACTGCACCATGAACTAACTCCCCTCAATGTATTTGAATCCACTTTGCAGTGAGAAGAGATCATTTCATCATGCTTTACCCTGTATTTCTAGGTGGTGTATGCTGGTGAGGGCCCTTGTATAAACTTAATCCTCACTCTTCCTTCTCATTACTATCAAGATTACGTGTCGATTTAAGGTCTAAGTTTAAAATGAAGATACATAATATGAATTGAGTATTTATTTGTTTGGTAGGCAAATGGGGAAGAGAAAATGCATTGAATTATGATTCCTGTGAGGAGCTTGGCAATGGCCTAACCCCATAAACTAATTGAAGGAACCTGTCAAATTATACTGCACAGCATAAAATCACGGACTGCAAGTGAGAAATAGATCACAATTCATCTGAGTGTTGTTTACATTAACTGGCGTTCGTTCTTTTAACCAGATTTATTCTCAAACTATCCTGACCCAGAAGGGTATAATACTCTAGAAAAGTGAGATTGTCAGGCAGCATTTTTCTATACAGATGTAGAATTTTTCTGATCGTGTTAAAATTTGGAACCTCTTTACAAATTCTATGCATCTCTATAATGTCTCAATAATATAGATCAGGTCAGATAATACTCTTTTCTAAAGTCGACAAATTCTGTTTTGTGTATGTGAATAGTTTTAACAAAAGTAAACCCAGGAATTCATTAGAATAGTCCTTCTCAAACTGTAATCAGAAATACCTGGGGAGCTTAATTTTTGCCCCTTAGACTTATTGAATCTGAGTACCAGGGTGTAGCAATTGAGAATATTTAAGCTTCCCAGTTTATTCTGCTGTGAACTGATTGAAAAATACCAGCTTGAAATGCATGTTTAATATTATTCATCTTCATGTGGAGAAAGTAATAATATATACAAACTCCCTGTATATCATGCTGCGATCCTATGTGTTAACACTAAATATACACCTATGTGCTTGTTTATAAAGCACCTTTGGATGTTTTGTCATAGAGGACCAGCGATCAGGTTGGGGTGAAAGAGGCATTTATTTTTGACTCTATAAACTTAATCCATTTATAATATTTGAAATTATTTTTCACTAAGTTCTAAGTTATGAATATGTATGTATGGGAGAGTGAGAGCTTATGTGGGGGATGAGTGTGTGGGTGTATATATAATCAACAGATCAAGAAAAATATATATAATAGCTAGTTGCATTCATCTGGACACCAGGTAAATTTTGATTTCTCCTTAGAAAATTCTGTTTTCAGTTTTTATGCACAATAGACAGCCTGACCCATCCTTCATCTCTATCCCATCCCTAACCCCTACAGCATAATTGAATATTGATAGCATTCTCATGATAAGGCAGGCCCTATGTTCGACTCTGGGAATATAAGACAGCTGACATATGGTGGCTACCCTCAAATGCTGGCAGTAGAAACATAAACAGATGAAGAAATACGTGTAATATAAACTTATCCCCAAATACTTAATCTAAAAAGATTTAAATGTGAGTCAAAAAATTCTAAGAATCTAATGTTTTTTATAAAGGGGAGGATGGAAAATATTGTTTATTACCTCTCTACCGCTACTATTCTCTCTCCTAAGTGGGATAGTGACCTATTCCCTCCCAATCTTTTGTTTGTTTGTTTGTTCATTATTTATAAATTTTGTGCTTCTTCAATAGTACTATAAGCTTTTGACTTGTTCTTGGAATATTCCAAATTCATAGTGGCTACCAAGATACCACCCAGTGGATGATGGAGGGGGAAAGGAAGGGCATTTGGAGGAATCTATGTCTGTCTACTTACTATCCCACTTTTCTGGAATGTTCTTTTTGTTCCCTACCTGTATCATTTTCTGCTTTGCAGAATCCTCTGAAACTCCCTCACTTTCCATCTATCCATCTAATTATCCTCCCTGCTTCTTTGGAAATACATGTAATTTGGGTTGCAAAAACATACAAGATACAAAAAGTAAAATTTGAAAGAGGCAAAATCTATAAGGCAAAGGAAAAACAAAGGATTTGATTGTAAAACAGCCCTGAGATTCAAACATAAAAATGAATGTCCAAAACACTATCCACTTCTTAAGAGTGGGGTATAAATTTGAGTCTAAGATGTATAATGAAAAAAAGACTGATTTAAAATAATAAAATTGACTTAAAATATAATTGAATAATCAGAGAAAGGATGACAGGTTGTGATTTACAGGCACATGATTCATTTTGTATTCTTAACCCTGAGTTCAGGGTTTTGCTTATGGGTGATACCTGTTTTCCTTTCATGATCTTTAATCGTCTAAAACTGATCCCTTCTCATTCAGGTGAATAATGTCTAGACCACAGAAGTGAAAGTAAGTGGATATTAAAGGAGTTCTCTGGAATACTCACAGTGCATAAATTAGAGTTTTATAAATGATGTAAAACTAGTCAATGATCAAAATAATGTTCAGCTGAGATTATGAAAATGAGGCTAAGGAGCAGAAGCTAGCTATTCAAATGATCTAGGAACCCATGCTATTTTCCATTAGTGAGCACAGTTACTGCCACCGCTGAAGTTAGGTGGAAATTGTGAAGAATTGAGCCAGAGATAGAGCCTGTGACCAGGGATGTTTGCAGCCCCAGAAGGGCAACAGTAAACACTTCCTTTTGTTTTCCTTTATCAGAATTCTATTGTAGCATGAATCAGAGATGGTTGATAAGTGAATTGAGAGGAAGTATGAAAAACCTCACAATAGAAGTTAGTTCTGACTGTATAGCAATTAAATATTTTTGTATGCTGCTTATGATTAATATTGAGTGTTTCACACTTTTTATGCTTATAAATTTCATTTGTTGTTCACCATAAATATATGTATGATTAAATGAAATAATAACAGTACTTTCAAATCATTTTCACATGCACCATCTAATTTGATAATCCAGATCATCTGTGAGGAGGATAAAAATAGCTAATAATAATTTATTAAGGGCCATTGTATTTCAAACCCTGTTCTGAATTATTTTAATTAACTCATTTAACTTTCAAAAGAATCCTATGAGGTATGTACTGTTATTATATTACAGATGAAGACATGAAGGCATGGGAGGAATATATTATTAACCCAAGGCCTCACAGCTGGTAAATACTAGACATGGGGTTTGAATCCAGCCAGTTTGACTCGTGTCTGCCCCTCAACTTTACCAGCATATTGCAGAGAAGGAGGTAGAAGCAAAGAGATCATATACTTCTGTGATTTCTCATACATGTCTTTATGTGCCATACAGAGGTATAGAAAAAAGTTGTCTGAAGTTATATGAAGTCCAGCTTCAAGTTTTTAATCAGTCAGTCTCAGAATCCAAAGTTCTTCTAGTCTAAGCATGATAAACACAGAATCATGATGCAATACAGAAACTAGCAAATATTTCAAGGCAGTCTTAGTTCCCACAATATGCAACCACATTGAAGCAATAAGATAAATGCTATATAGGGGTGCCTGGGTAGCTCAGTCAGTTAAGCATCTGACTTCGGCTCAGGTCATGATCTCATGGTTCGTGAGTTCAAGCCCCGCGTCGGACTCTGTGCTGACAGCTCAGAGCCTGGAACCTGCTTCAGATTCTGTGTCTCCCTCTCTCTCTCTGCCCCTCCCTCACTCACACACACACACACTCTCTCTCTCAGGAATAAACAAACATTAAAAAAAATTTTAAAAATATAAATGCTATTCTACACATTGTATGCATGCACACACACATATACAAATACACACACACACATAAACATATGCACATACAGACAAAGTTTAGAATTCAGGTAAAGAAGGAATCACTGCTGCTTGAAGTGTAACTTCCAGAGAGGAGCCCTTGATCTAAGTTTTTAGAACAGCTAGAAGGATGACACAAACCTGTCAAACCCAAACATTGAAATGAAGCAAAAATACATGAAGTGTGGTGGATAGTGCAGTGGGTTGGATATTTACTTTTTCTCTTTCAAAAATGTGATCTTAGGCAAATTCCTTCTCTATTTCCTCCTCTGTAAATTGGGAATAGGAAACTACCTTCTACACTAGTGATGTTGTGAAGCAAAATAATTGATGTGTATGTGAATATACTTTATAACTTAATATGTAAAGTTAATATACAATTAATTATATTGTATGTTGATACTTCATTAAATAAATGATTGCATGTAGTGGCTACTGACTATCAAATTCCTGAGCTATTGGGGCACCTGGGTGGCTTAGTCAGTTAAGCGTTGGACTTTGGCAGGTCATGATCTCATGGTTTGTGGGTCTGAGCCCCAAACGGGGATCTGTGGTGACACTGTGGAACCTGCTTGGGATTTTCTCTCTCTCCCTTTTCTCTTTGCCCCTCCCCCACTTGCTCTTTCTCTCTCTCTCAAAATAAATAAATAAAAGTTCCTGAGCTAGTGAAGACCAATTAAAATATTTAGAAATGGAAAAGTGGCTGTATGCGTTTTATCTCATAAAATGTTCAACGGTACCTAGAAAATAATAGATATACAATATACATTTGGTTTATGAATGCATAAACAAATGAATGAATTAAACAAATTAATGAATGTCAACAAAGTTCTGATTTTCATCAACTCTTCCACTCTTCTACCTTAAGTAGACTATGGCTTCAACCTTAAAAATGTGGGCAAAAACTTGTATTCTTATTTAAAACTTTTTTGGCTGGGTTTGGTGTCAGAGTGAATGGTTAGTAACAGATATTCTCATTTTAACTTGATTCATATTTTTTTTTTGTTTTTTAGTTTCGATTTGCTGTATTTAACCTGAAAAATACCTCTACGTAATAAAATCATTCAAAGGATATGTTTCACATACAAAAGGCGAACAATGTTTTACTCATTAATAATTATTAATATACATTCTCCAAGCTTCTTTTATTTTCTTTTCAAATACTTGAAAAGTATTTTTACAAAGAAATGTTGTGCACTAAAGAAAAACCTAATAGTATGTAAGAGCATATTTAAAGTCTCCTATCTCACTGACACTCCCTCTCTTAATCTAAATTCCAAGATATGACCACTTCCAGCTACTTTTATATTTAGCTTTTCTCTTTGTTACCTATGCTTCACTAAATGATTATATTGCTATATAATTTATCTGCTATGATCATTGTTTGTGATCCTCTCATAAACACAACAATTTTATTTTTCCAATTCTGCCATTGGCCACCCCTATAACCTCAAAATTCATATGCTGGTAACATTTTGTTCATCAATCATCAGATTTTCCTGAGGAGGAAACGATTTATCTGACCTGCCAGTTTGTGTAATGAGGACATAACAGCTATCTTACTTTTGTCCACCTTTTCTGACCCTGTCCTACCTTTTACCAAATCTCACAAGTGCACCTTGACTTTTGCTTGCAATTTTACTTCATAACTGTAATATCCCTGCTTTGTCTATTGGTTGTTTCTATATTTTGAGAAAACTGAATATTCAGTTATATTATTTGAGCTATAAACATTGTTCTTCATAATGATTGTATGCTCAGATTATATTTTCCTCTTTTTTTTTTTTAATTTTTTTTGACGTTTTATTTATTTTTGAGACAGAGAGAGACAGAGCATGAACGGGGGAGGGTCAGAGAGAGAGGGAGACACAGAATCGGAAGCAGGCTCCAGGCTCTGAGCCATCAGCCCAGAGCCCGATGCGGGGCCCGAACTCATGGACCGCGAGATCGTGACCTGAGCTGAAGTCGGACGCTTAACCGACTGAGCCACCCAGGCGCCCCTATATTTTCCTCTTTACGATACCAGAAGTTCAAGTCTTGTGCCATTCAGTGGAGGAGTTCTTCATTTGTTCATTCATTCATTCATTCATTCATGTATTCATATATTCATTCATCCATTAATTCAATAGCTACAGGGAAACTCCTGTGTTAAGCACTGTTCAAGCCTCTTGTACCACAATAAATGAATCAAAACTACAAAGGTGCTGGGCTTCATGGAGCATATATCCCATTGAATACAGACAGACAATAAGGAGTAGGTATAGTAATTATATTGGATAATATTTTAGAAAACTATGGAGAAATGAAAACATAGACACAGGTGAGGAAGAACCAGTATTGCTGGGTTGGAGTTATAGTTTTAAATAGTATGATTGAGATAGGCCTCAGTTGAGCAAGAGCTGAAGGAAATGGGAAGTTAAGCATGCAGATTCCAGAGAAAGTGAGCCTGAAGCAGAAGGCACAATTAGAGAAAATCCTAGCTGGAGAGTGTGCGTAAAGTAGTATGAGATGAGATCAGAGGTATGGTGGGAGGTACAAGATGTATCCAGTGAGAACTTTGGCTTTGACTCTGAATGTAATAGGAGCCATTTCAAGATTTTGAGTAATGATATTTACTGCTCTGTGTTACATTTTTAAAGGGTCACTCCTGTACTGGAAAACAAAACAAAACAAACAAACAAACAAACAAACAAAAAACCAACACACAAAAAAAACGTAAGAGGCAAAGAGAAACACGGAGACTTATTAGAAGCAGTAAAAGGAACCCAGGAAAAACTTAATGTGCCCTCCTACTCTGAGGACTCCATGTCTTTAATTTCTTTGACGAGTCTATCATTTTTCTATTTACTATCTTTATGGAACTCCTATTAGTTGAATGTTTGATCTTCTGTATTGATTCTCTACATCTTAGTTTTTCTCTCAAAATTCCATCTCTTGTCCTTGATGTTATTTTCTAATTCTTCCACTGAAATTATTATTATTTTTTAAGATATTATTTTTAAGTGATCTCTCATCCAAACATGAGGCTGAAACTCATAACACCAAGATCAGAATCACATGCTTTACTGATTGAACCATCCAGGTGCCCCTTCCATTGAAATTATTTTAAGATCACTTTTTATATTCAAAATTTCTTTCTTGTTCTTTAAATGCTTTTATTTTCTTCATACCTTTCTATACTTGTCTTACAGATACACTGTCTTCATGAGTCCTTTTAACAATATTTGTATGGAGAGTTTTATTTAGATTAATCTCATTTAGTTTTTCTCTTTTCCTTGAATAACTTGTGTTTCCTCAATGGTCATTTCCCCCCTGTTTATCCTATGATTTATTTTCCATATAGAAGACTGTTTCCAAATGTATTGTAACTCTTGGATCTGTTTATATTTTAAAATAAGCTAAAGAAAAACAGGCTGTATAGCTGTACATATAGGTGGGACCTGTCTCTTTCTCACTTAATAAAGAGTAAATGTGAAAAGTTCAGCCTTTAACCTGGATGACCCTAGATACTAATTTGAGATGTAAACATTTGTGTTAGAAATCAGAGTACTCTTAGAATATACTTTTTTAATATTTCTTCGGGAAAGAAGCTTCCACCTTTTGGCTTGGGGAGAAATGTTTGCCTGCTTCTGTGAGTCCATTTAGAGGAGGTCTCTTGGAGGTGGGATATAATTGACTATGTGTAAATGGAATTCCAGCCTCATTGTTTGCTCTAACTGGTGTTGCCAAGTCCGGAGCCTGTGTATAAGCTGAGACTTCGTTCACTATGATCTGTAAGTAAATACAAAATTACATAAATGCTAAATGTTCTTATTTTTCTTTAAAAATATAACAAAATACTTGACTTAGTGAGGTTGAGAAAATTTCCCTAAGGAAGTGACAATTATGAGACCTGAGTAATAAGGAGGAGTTAACAGGATAAAAACAATGCTGCAGGAGTTTTTACCACGACACCAGGGATTCATTGTCTCACCACTTCAAAGAATGAAGAGGTGGACACAAAATGAGCAGCAGGCAAAAGTTTATTAGAGTAGAAGATCAGAAAGGAAGAAGAGTATGAAAGCTTTCTTTACAGAGAGGGGACATTTATGGTTTAGCTAGGCATTTTTATTGTCAAATTCCTGAAGGAAACCTGAGAGGGAGTAGGTGGTATCTGTGACATTCTTTTTTTTATTTATTTATTTATTTATTTATTTATTTATTTATTTATTTATTTTTTAATATATGAAATTTACTGTCAAATTGGTTTCCATACAACACCCAGTGCTCATCCCAAAAGGTGCCCTCCTCAATACCCATCACCCACCCTGCCCTCCCTCCCACCCCCCATCAACCCTCAGTTTGTTCTCAGTTTTTAACAGTCTCTTATGCTTTGGCTCTCTCCCACTCTAACCTCTTTTTTTTTTTTTTTTCCCTTCCCCTCCCCCATGGGTTTCTGTTAAGTTTCTCAGGATCCACATAAGAGTGAAACCATATGGTATCTGTCTTTCTCTGTATGGCTTATTTCACTTAGCATCACACTCTCCAGTTCCATCCACGTTGCTACAAAAGGCCATATTTCATTTTTTCTCATTGCCATGTAGTATTCCATTGTGTATATAAACCACAATTTCTTTATCCATTCATCAGTTGATGGACATTTAGGCTCTTTCCATAATTTGGCTATTGTTGAGAGTGCTGCTATAAACATTGGGGTACAAGTGCCTCTATGCATCAGTACTCCTGTATCCCTTGGATAAATTCCTAGCAGTGCTATTGCTGGGTCATAGGGTAGGTCTATTTTTAATTTTCTGAGGAACCTCCACACTGCTTTCCAGAGCGGCTGCACCAATTTGCATTCCCACCAACAGTGCAAGAGGGTTCCCGTCTCTCCACATCCTCTCCAGCATCTATAGTCTCCTGATTTCTTCATTTTGGCCACTCTGACTGGCGTGAGGTGGTATCTGAGTGTGGTTTTGATTTGTATTTCCCTGATGAGGAGCGACGTTGAACATCTTTTCATGTGCCTGTTGGCCATCCGGATGTCTTCTTTAGAGAAGTGTCTATTCATGTTTTCTGCCCATTTCTTCACTGGGTTATTTGTTTTTCGGGTGTGGAGTTTGATGAGCTCTTTATAGATTTTGGATACTAGCCCTTTGTCCGATGTGTCATTTGCAAATATCTTTTCCCATTCCGTTGGTTGCCTTTTAGTTTTGTTGGTTGTTTCCTTTGCTGTGCAGAAGCTTTTTATCTTCATAAGGTCCCAGTATTTCACTTTTGCTTTTAATTCCCTTGCCTTTGGGGATGTGCCGAGTAAGAGATTGCTACGGCTGAGGTCAGAGAGGTCTTTTCCTGCTTTCTCCTCTAAGGTTTTGATGGTTTCCTGTCTCACATTCAGGTCCTTTATCCATTTTGAGTTTATTTTTGTGAATGGTGTGAGAAAGTGGTCTAGTTTCAACCTTCTGCATGTTGCTGTCCAGTTCTCCCAGCACCATTTGTTAAAGAGACTGTCTTTTTTCCATTGGATGTTCTTTCCTGCTTTGTCAAAAATGAGTTGGCCATACGTTTGTGGGTCTAGTTCTGGGGTTTCTATTCGATTCCATTGGTCTATGTGTCTGTTTTTATGCCAATACCATGCTGTCTTGATGATGACAGCTTTGTAGTAGAGGCTAAAGTCTGGGATTGTGATGCCTCCTGCTTTGGTCTTCTTCTTCAAAATTACTTTGGCTATTCGGGGCCTTTTGTGGTTCCATATGAATTTTAGGATTGCTTGTTCTAGTTTCAAGAAGAATGCTGGTGCAATTTTGATTGGGATTGCATTGAATGTGTAGATAGCTTTGGGTAGTATTGACATTTTGACAATATTTATTCTTCCAATCCATGAGCAGGGAATGTCTTTCCATTTCTTTATATCTTCTTCAATTACCTGCATAAGCTTTCTATAGTTTTCAGCATACAGATCTTTTACATCTTTGGTTAGATTTATTCCTAGGTATTTTATGCTTCTTCGTGCAATTGTGAATGGGATCAGTTTCTTTATGTGTCTTTCTGTTGCTTCATTGTTAGTGTATAAGAATGCAACTGATTTCTGTACATTGATTTTGTATCCTGCAACTTTGCTGAATTCATGTATCAGTTCTAGCAGACTTTTGGTGGAGTCTATCGGATTTTCCATGTATAATATCATGTCATCTGCAAAAAGCGAAAGCTTGACTTCATCTTTGCCAATTTGGATGCCTTTGATTTCCTTTTGTTGTCTGATTGCTGATGCTAGAACTTCCAGCACTATATTAAACAACAGCGGTGGGAGTGGGCATCCCTGTCGTGTTCCTGATCTCAGGGAAAAAGCTCTCAGTTTTTCCCCATTGAGGATGATGTTAGCTGTGGGCTTTTCATAAATGGCTTTTATGATCTTTAAGTATGTTCCTTCTATCCCGACTTTCTCAAGGGTTTTTATTAAGAAAGGGTGCTGGATTTTGTCAAAGGCCTTTTCTGCATCGATTGACAGGATCATATGGTTCTTCTCTTTTTTTTTGTTAATATGATGTATCACGTTGATCGATTTGCGAATGTTGAACCAGCCCTGCATCCCAGGAATGAATCCCACTTGATCATGGTGAATAATTCTTTTTATATGCTGTTGAATTCGATTTGCTAGTATCTTATTGAGAATTTTTGCATCCATATTCATCAGGGATATTGGCCTGTAGTTCTCTTTTTTTACTGGGTCTCTGTCTGGTTTAGGAATCAAAGTAATACTGGCTTCATAGAATGAGTCTGGAAGTTTCCCTTCCCTTTCTATTTCTTGGAATAGCTTGAGAAGGATAGGTATTATCTCTGCTTTAAACGTCTGGTAGAACTCCCCTGGGAAGCCATCTGGTCCTGGACTCTTATTTGTTGGGAGATTTTTGATAACCGATTCAATTTCTTCACTGGTTATGGGTCTGTTCAAGCTTTCTATTTCCTCCTGATTGAGTTTTGGAAGAGTGTGGGTGTTTAGGAATTTGTCCATTTCTTCAAGGTTGTCCAATTTGTTGGCATATAATTTTTCATAGTATTCCCTGATAATTGTTTGTATCTCTGAGGGATTGGTTGTAATAATTCCATTTTCATTCATGATTTTATCTATCTGGGTCATCTCCCTTTTCTTTTTGAGAAGCCTGGCTAGAGGTTTGTCAATTTTGTTTATTTTTTCAAAAAACCAACTCTTGGTTTCGTTGATCTGCTCTACCGTTTTTTTAGATTCTATATTGTTTATTTCTGCTCTGATCTTTATGATTTCTCTTCTTCTGCTGGGTTTAGGCTGCCTTTGCTGTTCTGCTTCTATTTCCTTTAGGTGTGCTGTTAGATTTTGTATTTGGGATTTTTCTTGTTTCTTGAGATAGGCCTGGATTGCAATGTATTTTCCTCTCAGGACTGCCTTCGCTGCGTCCCAAAGCGTTTGGATTGTTGTATTTTCATTTTCGTTTGTTTCCATATATTTTTTAATTTCTTCTCTAATTGCCTGGTTGACCCACTCATTCGTTAGTAGGGTGTTCTTTAACCTCCATGCTTTTGGAGGTATTCCAGACTTTTTCCTGTGGTTGATCTCAAGCTTCATAGCATTGTGGTCTGAAAGTATGCATGGTATAATTTCAATTCTTGTAAACTTATGAAGGGCTGTTTTGTGACCCAGTATATGATCTATCTTGGAGAATGTTCCATGTGCACTCGAGAAGAAAGTATATTCTGTTGCTTTGGGATGCAGAGTTCTAAATATATCTGTCAAGTCCATCTGATCCAATGTATCATTCAGGGCCCTTGTTTCTTTATTGACTGTGTGTCTAGATGATCTATCCATTTCTGTAAGTGGGGTGTTAAAGTCCCCTGCAATGACCACATTCTTATCAATAAGGTTGCTTATGTTTATGAGTAACTGATTTATATATCTGGGGGCTCCGGTATTTGGCGCATAGACATTTATAATTGTTAGCTCTTCCTGATGGATAGACCCTGTAATTATTATATAATGCCCTTCTTCATCTCTTGTTACAGCCTTTAATTTAAAGTCTAGTTTGTCTGATATAAGTATGGCTACTCCAGCTTTCTTTTGGCTTCCAGTAGCATGATAAATAGTTCTCCATCCCCTCACTCTCAATCTAAAGGTGTCCTCAGATCTCAAATGAGTCTCTTGTAGACAGCAAATAGATGGGTCTTGTTTTTTTATCCATTCTGATACCCTATGTCTTTTGGTTGGCGCATTTAATCCATTTACATTCAGTGTTATTATAGAAAGATACGGGTTTAGAGTCATTGTGATGTCTGTATGTTTTATGCTTGTAGTGATGTCTCTGGTACTTTGTCTCACAGGATCCCCCTTAGGATCTCTTGTAGGGCTGGTTTCGTGGTGACAAATTCCTTCAGTTTTTGTTTGTTTGGGAAGACCTTTATCTCTCCTTCTATTCTAAATGACAGACTTGCTGGATAAAGGATTCTCGGCTGCATATTTTTTCTGTTTAGCACACTGAAGATATCGTGCCAAGCCTTTCTGGCCTGCCAAGTTTCAAAGGAGAGATCAGTCACGAGTCTTATAGGTCTCCCTTTATATGTGAGGGCACGTTTATCCCTTGCTGCTTTCAGAATTTTCTCTTTATCCTTGTATTTTGCCAGTTTCACTATGATATGTCGTGCAGAAGATCGATTCAAGTTACGTCTGAAGGGAGTTCTCTGTGCCTCTTGGATTTCAATGCCTTTTTCCTTCCCCAGTTCAGGGAAGTTCTCAGCTATAATTTCTTCAAGTACCCCTTCAGCACCTTTCCCTCTCTCTTCCTCCTCTGGGATACCAATTATGCGTATATTATTTCTTTTTAGTGTATCACTTAGTTCTCTAATTTTCCCCTCATACTCCTGGATTTTTTTATCTCTCTTTCTTTCAGCTTCCTCTTTCTCCATAACTTTATCTTCTAGTTCACCTATTCTCTCCTCTGCCTCTTCAATCCGAGCCGTGGTGGTTTCCATTTTGTTTTGCATTTCGTTTAAAGCGTTTTTCAGCTCCTGGTGACTGTTCCTTAGTCCCTTGATCTCTGTAGCAAGAGATTCTCTGCTGTCCTGTATACTGTTTTCAAGCCCAGCGATTAATTTTATGACTATTATTCTAAATTCACTTTCTGTTATATTATTTAAATCCTTTTTGATCAGTTCATTAGCTGTTGTTATTTCCTGGAGATTCTTCTGAGGGGAATTCTTCCGTTTGGTCATTTTGGATAGTCCCTGGAGCGGTGAGGACCTGCAGGGCACTTCCCCTGTGCTGTGGTGTATAACTGGAGTTGGTGGGCAGGGCCGCAGTCCGACCTGATGTCTGCCCCCAGCCCACCGCTGGGGCCACAGTCAGACTGGTGAGTGCCTTCTCTTCCCCTCTCCTAGGGGCGGGATTCACTGTGGGGTGGCGTGGCCCGTCTGGGCTACTTGCACACTGCCAGGCTTGTGGTGCTGGGGATCTGGCGTATTAGCTGGGGTGGGTAGGCAAGGTGCACGGGGGCAGGAGGGGCAGGCTTAGCTCACTTCTCCTTAGGTGATCCACTTCAGGAGGGGCCCTGTGGCAGCGGGAGGGAGTCAGATCTGCTGCCGGAGGTTTGGCTCCGCAGAAGCACAGAGTTGGGTGTTTGCGCGGAGCGAGCAAGTTCCCTGGCAGGAACTGGTTCTCTTTGGGATTTTGGCTGGGGGATGGGCGGGGGAGATGGCGCTGGCGAGCGCCTTTGTTCCCCGCCAAGCTGAGCTCTGCCGTCCGTCCGGGGGCTCAGCAGCTCTCCCTCCCTTTGTCCTCCAGCCTTCCCGCTTTCTGAGCAGAGCTGTTAACTTATGACCTCCCAGACGCTAAGTCGCGCTTGCTGTCAGAACACAGTCCGTCCGGCCCCTCCGCTTTGCCAGCCCGACTCAGGGGCTCTGCTTGGCCGGCGAGCCGCCCCTCCGCCCCGGCTCCCTCCCGCCAGTCCGTGGAGCGCGCACCGCCTCGCCGCCCTTCCTACCCTCTTCCGTGGGCCTCTCGTCTGCGCTTGGCTCCGGAGACTCCGTTCTGCTAATCCTCTGGCGGTTTTCTGGGTTCTTTAGGCAGGTGTAGGTGGAATCTAAGTGATTAGCAGGACGCGCGGTGAGCCCAGCGTCCTCCTACGCCGCCATCTTCCGGAACTCCTCGGTATCTGTGACATTCTTAAGAGGGATTTTATGCCCTGAGGGGGTTTGCTGTAGTCAATGACTCCCAGCATTGTTTCCAAGTAAGTGTTTTTCCCCACCCAGGGACCTTAGGTCCTAACCTTTCCCTGTCTCCCTATTTTATCCTACCTTTTCCTATTATAGTCCTCCCTCTGAACATGTGACTCCTAACTGCCATTAGGGACAGGGATGACCAACAGATCTGAACTACTTCCTGTTGAAGGGGCATGATGACAGGGGAAGAGCAGTCAGGACAGGTTCAGAGGTCGATCCAGAGGTCCCATTTAATGGGAGGGTGTTTGCTACATCTGGGCTAGCAAAATTTTCTTGGATGTCTAATTTTTCGGACATGTGACAGCAACTGCAAATTACATATATAAAGAATATCAGACCTGTAATGCCCCTGATTTCGAATCCGAGAGACCGCCAAAGGGCCGATACCGATGCAAACACACGAGGGTTTATTTGCAAGCTCGAGCTTGGGCCCAAGTATACCCGACACAGCAGAGCAGAGACTTGGACCCCTATGTTAAGAGGCGTGGCAGTTTTAGAGGGGCCAGTGACCAATGAGATTGTAACACACACAGAAAGTTGCATAGTCATGTCAGTCCACACGCAGGTGGCCAATTGAATTACAATTTACCCTATAGTAACTGTTTGAACTAGCCTATCACTCTGGTCAGAATTGGCGTGCAAGTTTGGCGGGGAAGAAGGCGGGGTTTACATTCTTTGGCGGTTAAGGGTTCCGCATTCCTATATGAGCCGGTTTCCAGTAAGGGTGTGTTCAGCGGCTTGACCAGGGTGGGGGAGTGTCTTAAGCAATAAGTAGGTCATGTGGGGTTTATACATGAGATGGGGGGTGTAGCACAAAATGGAGTTAGTCTTGCTCTGTTTGTCCAGGGGTAGGGGATTTTTGTTAAATTCCTTGGGTCCCACAAGACCAACAATCATTAATATTCCAAATGTAATGCATTCTAGGGAAGAAGACACACCATAAGAAGGAAAGATGCATTGTAGCCATCCAAAAAATCCCTGGCAAGTCTGGTCGTGGGTGTGTGTGTGTGTTTGTGTATTATCCATTTAACTATAGTTTTTCCTCCCTCTTCTATACTTTTTTGAATCTGGTGATATTACTGATTAGAATAATTGAGCACCTGAACTAGCTCATGTTGCTCAATCCTCAATTCCTCCTTTGGCCATCCAGTTTCCATAGGAACAACTCCATGAGGTGTATTTAATTCTACCTCAAGGAAAGATTGATCTTCGATATCCCAATTACTCTAAATCTTGTTACTCTTTTGTAAATGTGTGTGGCCAAAAATTCTGATGTTGCACCATACTCTGGTATGATTTAGTATATGGTAGATATGGTTACAGGTAAAGTTCTCTGTGTCAGCTATTTCTCCTTGTTTACTTTCCCAGCAAAATTTTCCTTTACCCATGTACCAAATGCTATTGGTTACTGGGATAGAGATGAGTGGCCAGACCTGAGTAAAATCAGGGTTCCTTTTTTATTGAGGGCACGGACAGATTTTATTCCTCTCTTCACAGTCAGAAAGAGATATGGGATCCCAAGCTGACTCATTTGGCATTATGACTCCCCATTGGCAAAATCCTTTTTTGATTTAATATAGTCCCTATGCCTGCAAGTTAAACTATTGGATATGAATTAGCATGGTCCATCCTAGGCACATGTGTCCTTATGATGCAGCACCTCAAGTTACAGCTCCCAGAACAATATTCCATAACTTGGGGCTTCCGTATATATGCCCTAATTTTCAAGTTTCCAATTCATCCTTTATTAGAGTAGGCCATTGTCCCATGGCCACCTCAGATTCCATCTGCATTAACATGGTGAGCAATTCTTCCAGGGTTAGAATGCACGCCCTTTTGCAGGTTTGAGTTTGGAAGTGTCTATGTAGGGTTTCTCTCGTCTTATTTTCCACCTTACTAAGGCCTCATTTTCTTTTGTGCCTATTCTATCCTATTTTTTCCTATCATAACAGTAGAGGACATATTCCTAGTATAACATGTTCAAGATTCTCATTTTAGGAGCGATGATGAGATTTTGGAGTGATGGTGGGGTTCCGAGCTGACTGCCAAGAAAAAATTCTTGAAGACATCTTTGGTGCAAAAAGATGATTTTATTACAGTAGGGACCCGTGGGCAGAAAGAGCTGCCCTGGGTTTGCAAAGAGTGACCGATTATATACCTTCAAGTTGGGAAGGGGTTAAGGATAGAGTAAGTATCTAAGGAATTTTGAAAACAAGGTTTCTAGAACCTTGAGGGGCTAGCTATTCTTAGGAAAACTTCATTTATTACTATTTAGTAAAACCTCAGTCATGAGACCATTCAGATACATATCAGGGACCCTGTGCTTGGACTATAATTGCCAACATAACACAGGCATTAAAAATAAAGGAGGTTTGCAAAGGAATTTTTATGTGTTTAAGGAGATTCACAGGATCCTGATCCAGGGGGGTCAGGATGTTAAGCCAAGATCCCATCTTGCCACTAGCAAAATGTCATCATGGAGACAGCCGAGCTTCTAGAGGAGGGTTGCTCTGTTTCAAGGAATTGTCAATGGGCTATCGGCAGTAAGGTAATTTAATTTTTCATTTGCCTTTATTTTCCACATCACCGTGGCAAACACTTAAACCCCCTTACATCTTGATGAGGGTGATATTAGGGCTCCAGAAAACTGAGTCTATAGGTTTCTGGAGATTAAGCTATGGATACGGTTGCCTTTTTCTTGCAGTTTACTAAGTTATCCATAAAGTGAAGGAGACTCCTATCCTGCAGGACTGTGATCTCTAGCAAAACTCCATTTGTTTTCTTTCCTTTTCTTTGTTCTTGGGCAGCGGAGAGTATCTGAGGAATATCATACATATCCCACCTGGCAGGGAGAGCGCTGTTAGCCTGTACTTTGCCCTCAGCTTGCCTTATACTCCCTCATCAGGGAGCATAGTATGAATGAAATATATTTTTGTTGTTGTTGTTGTTGTTATTGATTGCACCATTTGGGACACAAGTATTACTAGTGGCAAAGACTAACTGTTACCACAAAGATACATAAAGTGGAAATATTAATATATTCACTTTAATGAAATAATTACCAAAAACAACTAGCAATTTTGAGCCACCAGTGTGTGTAATTATTTTTATGTGTTATTTATAACATTCTATGTATCTTCTATTTTCTAATTGACAAAACTGGAGGTTGAAATTAAAATAATATAAATAATTTGCCCTAGGTCACATAATCCTAAGAGTTGCGGGGAGGAAGACCTTCCTCTGCCCAGGGTCCTTCTAGCTGGACTTAGAATCAACCAGACATAAAACAGATTAACAGGACAAAATCAGATTTAATAGGCCTACTTTCAGGGAATCCACACAGACATGACATTCCAAAGACAATGAAGCAAGGCAAAGCTTATTTGAGCTGAGGAGAGGGGTAGGGGCCTGAGGACACAAAGGAGAGAATGCTTCTTAGTGGGAAGGTAAAAGGTGATGTTTGGAAAACAAAGATGGCCTTATTGTGCAGATAAGGTTCTTAGGAAAAGGGGAGTCTCTGTTAATAGCTCTCTTCCTGATAAAGGCTCTTCTTTCCAATATAAATGCAGGCAGTGGGGAGGAGACAGAACTTTTCCTGCATCTCCTAGGTTTTAATTACTTTTAACTCAAAATAATCTTTATGCTATAGAGGTCCATCTCACAAGGCCCATCTACAAGGGAGAGCAGCAACAAACCCAAACTCTGATTTTCACATTGCAACTCTTTTCTCCATAACAACTTGTGAAATAAAACCATAGTTTACAAAGATTAGTATAAAATAGTCTTTTAAAATCCCTGGGCTTGTGTATCTGTTGTTAGACTTTATTTTTTTCTTAATTTATTTAATGTATGCCAGTGTTTGGAACAGCAAAACAAAACGAAACTAAACAGAAAGAAGAAAGCCCACAGAAATGCTAATATGGAGTCAGAGTTATTGTTAGAACTGTCCAAAATCACTTAGAAGCTCCATTTTTGGGGGTGCCTGGGTGCCTCAGTCGGTTGAGCATCAGACTCTTGATTTCAGCTCAGGTCATGATCTCACTGTTTTGGGAGTTCAAGCCCTGAGTTGGGCTTTGTGCTGGCAGCACAGAGCCTGCCTGGGATTCTCTCTCTTTCCCTCTCTCTCTGGCCCTCCCCTACTTGCACTGTCTCTGTCTCCCTCAAAATACATAAATAAACTTCATACATTTTAAATAAAATAAAAATAAATAAATAAGTAAATAAATAAAAAAAATAGAAGGTCCATTTTTTTATAGTACCATGTTAATTCTGATAATTAGAACCCAACCATCAAAATTAAGACTGATTCTGTTCTTATTTATTGTATAATTTCAAAAGTCTTGTGTCTGCAATGCTAGCAAGGTGAAACAAATACAGTCATGAAATTTGTTAATAAATGAAAGGTGAAAGTGATAGGAATATTAAAATACAGAAACTCTAGAAAGAGTTTGGTGCTCAACACTGAAGGTAACAGAGATAGAGGGGAAAGTATCAGTCAAATGAGGTCTAGCAGAAGGCTAAATTTTTTAAACGAGACAATTTTATATTTTATTTTAAAAAGTCTTTTGACTTTTCTCCTTCTGCAGATATTCCTGAAGAGTCTAGTAATTCTGCTTTTTTACTTTGTTTTGATACAATTTTAAAGGGTGTTTCTTTCCTTTTCTGTTCTTTAGAAATCAATTCAGACTAACTGGGTAAGCAAAGAACAAAATTGAGGAATAATAGAACCCAGCTCGGTGAAAATATTGATTAAATACCTTCACCAAAGTCAAAGTTAATATGAAAAGCCTTGTAAGAACATAGAGGATTACATATGGGGATTATTATAAAGACTTGCATGTTGAGCCAACTTTTTGTTTTTATTTTCTCCTACATCAAGCAGATACCATAGTCTTTCATTTAAAGCATGTACAAATAGGATTACACAGAAATTCAGTGATAGATCTAGAAATCAGAAGATCGTTAACTTTCCTTAAAGTAAGATTTTATTCCATTGTTTTTCTAAAGATCTTTAGCGATAAAGTCTCACAAATTCAAAGTAAGCGGCTCATGGGGAGATACAAAACAAACTAACTTTAGACCATGAGACCCGCGTTTTGATTTTCAACCCAAATGTGTGTGTGTGTGTGTGTGTGTGTGTGTGTGTGTGTGTGTGTGTTGCTTCTAACATTTGACATGGTCAGGCAGAATCTTTTTTACAGCTGATTTTACCAATGTACGACATAGGCTTATTTTTGAATCATGATTCTTTTATGAAACAGGATGTCTCCTACTCATAATGCTTAGGTAGAAAAATGCCTGTTATTATCGTGGTCCTATCGATATAATTCCATTTCTAAAAATCCTCCTTTAGATCTGAGGCTCAGAAAATGTACTGCTTTTTACATAATTACACCCTTCGAAACCACCATTTGTGCCTGACGCAAGTTGAATGCTGCTGTTTAGGAGGTATGAATTATTCCTTTGTTACAGGTGGACAAACCATAGATGTAAAAACGACAGTAGATCATGTGCAAAAATGCACTCAATGATGTAAAACAAA
Organism: Neofelis nebulosa; assembly: GCF_028018385.1. Taxonomy (NCBI): domain Eukaryota; kingdom Metazoa; phylum Chordata; class Mammalia; order Carnivora; family Felidae; genus Neofelis; species Neofelis nebulosa. The sequence continues at coordinate 31,861,135 of NC_080794.1, read as the reverse complement.
TTTTTCTGAATTTATCTTCCATCATTATTCAGAGCTAAGAAACATTTGAAAAAAGAAACTGTGCCATTTAAATAAAATACACAATTGCCAATTTGAACCATGGGCGTTTGGCATTGTTTTCCAGGAGACTGGATGGGTGGGTTGTTTTGATCCACTGTGACCCACACCATGAATTTACAATTGGGCTTGCTGAAATAACAGCTGGAGCTTGGCAACAAGGCTTTTCTCTGCCAAATTAACTGAGCTGTATGGGGATAAAATCTGTGACCTTGTCTTCATTAACCCAGTGTTTTACCCAACTGAGTTAACTTCTCCAGTCCACACTGGGTTGTGTGTGCTGTTTACAACAGCAGACAAACAAAAACAGAGGATGTAACGTCATGGATATCGGCAGCATTTTCATTTTAAAATGAAAGGTTTTCTTGAAGATGCCAGGATCAGCCTCTCAATCACTGTTAACCAAAGCATTCAACTAGATACAAAGCTGTCAATGCTAGATCTAGCATTTTAAAACATAAGAGATGATATTAACCTTAGGAATATTCCTGTGTTGCTGGTTTAGAAATGGTTATCTGTGGAAAATCAGCAGCCTTTTTCCTCAAGCCATGATATATTATCAAGCCACAGGCTTACTGCAGAGGGCATAGTCTTTTGCTCTCTATTTAACACTAACTCTTTTTTTAAATATTTATTTATTTTGAGAGAGAGAGAGATAAAGAGAGAGAGAGAGAGAGAATGTGAGCAGGGGAAGGGCAGAGAGAGAGGGAGAGAGAGAATTGAAGCAGGCTCTGTGCTGTCAATATAGAGCCTGATGTGGGGCTCAAACTCAGGTACAGCTAGATCATGACTGAGCAGAAACTGAGAGTTGGATGCTTAACCAACTGAGCCACCCAGGCGCCCCTATATGACACTGATTCTTATGCCACTGAACTTGTGCTACTTTTATTTATTCACAGAGCTTGTCTTGGTCTATCTCAGGCTAGTCATGAATTCGTTTCATCATTTGAATTTGTGTGTAATTAGCTTTCCAAACCTGTCATGTGTCTCTGAAAGCATATGTTTTACTTTTTCATTTGGCCATTGTTCACATTATCAAATAGTTTAGTGTTGACCTCATATGTGGCCTGGGAAATAGAGTTTGATGATTGTTTTTCATTTTAATTTGTCAATGAAAGCATAATGTAACATGTAGAATTTCTGAAATGCACATTGGTGCAGTCCATCTTTACAGAAGTTGCTGTCATTTTGTTAAAAGGCTCATTCTCCAAAGCATGGACATTTTCATACTATTTGTCATTGGGGAAAACATCTCAATGCCTTTGGGAGAAGTTTTACTTTTTTTTTTTTTTAAACTTGTTATCTATGTTTTTCAGATGATTAGAGGAGGCACATACCTTTGGTTCTTAATAATCCAAACTGTGCTACTGAAGAGCAACCCAACTCTATTCCATTTGTGAAAAGAGATATTTTGAATAGTCGTCATAAACCTATATTGCTTAAAAACATCATGGAATAAAGTACATGTAGGATAGGTAGGTTTCCTGATAATATAAATACTTGCGATTTTTTTTTTTTTTTCTGAAAGACGTCTTGTTGAAGAACTGCCGACAGTGCCTTAGCAATTCAGCTATTGAGTAAATTATCTTATTTGTCAAGTGTTGTATTTCAAACATTTAGGAGGCCTGAAAGTTCCTGTGGTCCATCGTCTCATTTTACTGGTAAGTAAATGAGACTGAGAAAGGCTTCAGGAAACAATGTTAAAATATATCTACAGAGAACTCCGATCTATTTATTCAAGCAATATTTCATCACTGCACACATTTGGGCTGGTATTTTTAAATTAGAATTTGTTGTAACATTGTATGAAGGCATACTTTAATTTGACTGATATCTGTATTTCTGTAATAAGAAAGCAACATACATCACCTACATCTCCTTTATTATTGGAAATGGAGAAGCCAGGTGACTAAGTCAAAATTGGCTGATGTCAATATTAATCTACATCCTGCTTCAAATATTGTCCTCTGTTTGCCACTCCAAACTCATGAGATATGTATGCTAACAGATGAAGTACCAAATTCAAAAGCTTTTTATATTTGCTAAAAATATTATTTAAAGGTAAAGTTGTGACTGATTCCTCGGTTGCAATAAAAAAATGGTAAATCCACAAGTTCCTGGAAGCCATTTTTAATATTTATTTCATCATTGTTTTGCTGGATTAGAATTTTAAGCAAACATGGAAAATAAGTGGTTGGCAAAGGATTTATTAGATTGCTTAAAATATTCATTGAGCACCTAGTTCGTGATAAGCCTGTTCTAAGTAGTATAGATAGTTAAAGCACTTTGACCTAGCCTTTGGATGTCAAATTTGAATTACAGCAAATTATAGCAAAGAAACAAATACATGATTCAGAACAACAATAAAATAACTGGATATAGTTTAAGATCAATGTTTTACACTAAGTGCTATGGGAGAGCAACAAGAGAGTAACTCGTTATTTTGAGGAGGTCCATATATTTTTTAGAGAAAAGGTGGAAATTAAACATTAGACACCAGAGGATGAATTGGAATTGACAAGGTAGACAAGTGAGGAGTGAGCTCATAGGCTAAGGAAACAGAAAAGCTAAGTGATGGAGATAAGAATGCAAGGATATGTAAGGGTAAGAGAGTCCATATAGTTAGTGTGAAAGGTATGTGGTGAGGGGTGGTGAAGTATGGCAGGGTATGATTGGGTAGGTGGAGTCCAGATGGTAAATTTTATGTGCCTTAATAAGAAGTGTGTGTGTGTGTGATGTAGTATCCCATCAAGTGCCTGTCTCTGGGTGCCATGCTGTTGTTAAGGCATGTATACATGGGACAAGCACAGTCCCCTTCTTCCTTTGTCTCTAAAATAATTACTGGCATGTAATATTTAATGCATCTCAGGTCATAGAGCAATGTATACTTTTTTTTTTTTTTTTGGTAAATGTTAATACTGAGGAAAGTGAAGGGAATCATGAGTAGAGCTGTCTTTCATCAAAGCAAAAGTGAGTCCGTGTCAACCTTGTCCTATACACATAGGTGGAGGATAATTGCATACATTATTAATTTTTGAAATGTGATTTTTGTTCAAAGCTACTGGAGATTTTGTGTCTGCTCTTTATTTCTGTGTGTATGGAGGGGGTGTAGTGTCAAAGTGAGAAGAGCCTAACTGATGAAGGTTGCACAGGTTGCTAGCTAGTCCAAGGAAACTTAAGGTTAAAAATTCACTCCACACCTTTATAAAAGACATCACCTAACAGAAAACACAGCAAAGATACTATATATACATTCCATATTATTTTCAGAAAAAAAATCCTTCAGTTGACATATTCACTTAGTCAAAGTAAAAAATATATTTAGTTTTCCTTAGTATTATCTTATTGTTCTTTCTTAATTTTGGCGGCTAATATTGTAGTTTATCAAAGATAGAATCTTCACAATATGATAGCTCTATGAATTTTTGTTATTTGGTCTTCACAAAATTAGAGCTTTTGTGCAGCACCGTATTTAGAGACTCTTCTAGAGAACAGCCCAATTAGCATCTTATAAATAATGCAAATATGAATGAATCAATGAGTAGGAAATTCTGCCAAAGTTCATTGCTTATTTTCAACATATTGCTATTTACAAATACCTCAAGTTAGTTTTAATGTAAATTCTTTTCAAAGTACTATTATGAATACTTAAGGTGATAATTCACATTTTAAATTACACAGAATAATGTCAAACACAAATTGCCTGTAGATAATTGTTACAATTTCCTCCAGTTTGGCAATCCTCTTATGAGAAATTAATTCACATTTTTTCCTAGTATCACTGGTTTTCCATCATTACCAGGAGAACAGATCAATTCAGCCTTTTAAATTCTTTCAGTAGGTTTGATACAATCAGACTAATCATTAACTGTGTTTGAGCATTCACAGTCTTCATATTTGGTGTTTGGGGGTATGTACAAAATATGTAGACCAGACTTCCTATCTTCTTTTTAAAGTTTATTTCTTTACTTTGAAAGAGAGAGGGGTGGAGGGGTGGAGAGAGGAGAGAGAGAGAATCCCAAGCAGGCTTCCTGTTCTCAGTGCAGAGACCTACACACGAACCATGAGATCATAACCTGGGCAGAAATCAAGAGTCGGAGGCTTACCTGCCTGAGCCACCCAGGTGCCTCCAGACTTTCTATCTTTAAGTAATTACTGTAACAAACAGAAAGATCACATACATAAAAAACATTTAAGAGAGTGAAGATTAAATGGACAGAGAAGGGAAACATTTATTAGCTGTTGGTGGTCAGGCAGAGGGTTCAGGAGTGATCAACCATGAGTAAAATGCAGATCATCATAAGCATTCAGGTTTAGGGGTCACATTCCTGAGAACATACGAAAGACCCTGTCTACTGGCATATCATCCTTGCAGCCAGCCAGTGTTCTCTGAGACTCAGAGTTTACTGTCCACAGTGAAAGGGAAATTACTGCTGCTTAAATTTTCCACAGATTCTGCCATCTGCAGACCAGTTCAGTTGGGTTGAGTGTAAAAATAAAGGTATCCTAAACTTGTCAGCATTTCAAGCTCCCTGGGTCTGGTCCTTACGTACTCTCCTATTTCTTTGTCCAACACTGTGCTATGGAAATTCTGTTTTGGTCAAATTGGATGCCTTTTCCCAGAACAACTCCATAACTAGTGTGTGCCAGCCCCTCCCTCCTTTCCATTGGCCAAACCTTTTTGCATTTTCTTCCAACTCAAGGCTCCACTCTTACAAGTTTGTATTTAGCCTTCTGGAATAGATATGGGCAGACTATGCCTTTCTTCCAAATAAAATTGGTCTTATAAACTTTAAAATGATACTGGAAGCTGTTTGCTTTGGCTTAATTTGCCATTTTTATTAACACAACAGAAATAATATAAAATCACATTCAACTACTTTGCTGCTGAGTATTTTGCAATGGAGGAAAGAACCATTTTGAAGTAAATTTCTTGTCTTTATTAAATTTTGAATGCTTGAAAATCCAGTAGGATTGGATAGTTCCATCTATTTCCATTGTAATTCCTCTGAGGAAAATAAGTTGGTCTCAGATATATAGTGAATGTGATAGAGGATTTATCACAATATTGCAGGGATAAAACCGAGGAAACACTAAAGGAGTAATTGACTAATTATGCTAAGATGTTTCCATTTCCAGGCAGACATGAAACAAAATAATCAACTCTTCTATCTCACCTTATTCATTTTATAGACGTGGGATGTACAGTGATATCAAATCATACTAAAAAATTTTAAAATATATTTATTAAGCCAGTTTCTTTTCCTCAAATGCCCATTTTTCCTTGACATTCCCCGCCCCCCGTGGTCCTGCATTTATTTAAATCATCTTATATAGTACTACAATATTTCACTAACAGAATTTTTAAAATATTTTCTAAAACATTGGGATCTTTTAAAAAATCAAAACCACAGATACATCATACAAATGTAAACAAAAGAAGATGAACTAGGGGATTCTGTAGTGGGGAACCAAAATGTTCCCTACTTTTATTCTCCATAACATTGGCCACTGAGGTACCTCAGTGGAGATAGTTTGAAAATTATTAATCTAACTAAAAATTAATTATAGTGAGTTTATTCCCCATGGTACCCTCTGTGGAAATGCTAGTCATGGAACTGAGTCATTTTTTATATAATCATTGATATTTATATATTCCTATATAGATAATTGTATGGAGCTTTAATTGAATGTAGATGAAAGATAATCCATCTTTCTTAATTCATTTGAGAAATAATCATAAAATAGAATGGTTGGTCCTATGTTAATTGTTAATTATGACACAGTTTCTCTGCAATAAAACTCTCAGCTAAATAGGTAATGTATGACATCTTCATGAGTTAGTTTAGCAGTTTGGTTAAAATATAAAGTGTTTCATGTCTGTCTTGGTTATACATTTATTAATGCCATATGGTCGATCATCTGTGTGGCTGTCTTCCTAGCTGGTTTCAGATAGCTGAAAGTAAAAACACATTTGCTTTATAACAATATAGAAGATAAATATTTCCCACTATAAATATAAATATGATTGTCTACAAAATGTACTTTGTCATTTTATAAAAATATATAAAATATTTAATGTATAAAATTTACCACAAATATAATAAAATACACTATAAGTATGCTAAAATATACTCCAAAATATACTTTTTAAAGTTTTAAACCAAATATATAGTCTATTTAATTTGGAAGAATTATTTATTGAAAGAGAAAAAGGCATAAAATTGTAAGATCTAAGAGCTGGAAGGTCCAGTAAGATTATCTGTCCCATCTTTTCATTTTACAGATAGGGAAGATAATTCCTATTTTCTAAAAATTCAATATCCCTTCCAGGGTGACTGACTTGAGAAATGGTTGATATCTCTCTGAAGGCCATTGCACTTCAGGGCTTTAAATTTAATGTGACATTTCACACAAAACAGAAGTGTTGCTTCTGTAATAAGTAAAGCATATTGTAATATAATTGTTCTACATGAATCGTGAGTGCCCATTAAGAATGACTTCGGTAAAATAGATGTCATAATTGCGCTCATTAAGCAATCTGGATGTTCATCTGTGGATGACTGATTATTTTCTTTCAAAACAACACTGAAGATATATTAGAAAAAAAAATTTGAAAGCTTCCACTTTGTTCACCTGGATAATAGCCACACTTATATGTGATTGTGTGTGTGTATCCTCCAAAAACAAGTTAATTAAGTAGTGTAGTGCTTTATTGAACAAAGCAGAACTAAAAGGTAGTGAATCAAAATACATAAGCTGATTCAGAATTGGCGATTTTATATAGTGAACACACTTCTGCACTCATTCTTTGTCAACCAATGTGAGTGCATGTACGTGCGTTTTAATTGACTTTATCTCCCAATGCAGAGTTAGATAAGCAGTTGGGCCCCATGACCACAGGTGTGTTTGTTTTTGGTTATTTGTTTTATAAGATGACAGATACTGGATCATGCCACACTTGTTTCTGAAGAGCAGTTGAAAAGATCTCTGTAGGAACCAATATCCTCTCTGCTGTCAGGGAGTTAAAGTGGTAGAAAATATTGTATTTATGCCCCAACCACAGATGCTTTCATATACCTAACCATGATAATACCAATTCCATAAAGATAAACATAGCCACATAAGATATGAAAATAATTCATGTACATCTTAGGGAGAAAATGAATTTTTCAGAGAATTAGTGAAAAACAACCCATTAATAGACTCTAATTCATGTACAAATATGCCTCATTTTATTGCACTTCATTTTATTGGGCTTCACAGATAATTGTGTTTTTTTGGGGGGGTTGTTTTTTGGGCTTGTTTTTGTTTTTGTTTTTACACACTGAAGGTTTTTTGTGGCCATTTTTCAAACAACATTTGCTCATTTTGTGTCTCTGTGTAACATTTGGTAATTCTCATAATATTTCAAATTTTAATTATTATTAAAAAAAATTTAACATTTATTCATTTTTGAGAGATAGAGAGAGGCAGGGCATGAGCGGGGAAGCGCCAGAGAGAGGGAGACACAGAATCTGAAACAGGCTCCAGGCTCTGAGCTCTCAGCACAGAGCCTGATGCTGGGCTCGAACTCACAGTCGGATGCTTAACCGACTGAGCCACCCAGGCGCCCCAAATAATAGACTCTTAAATATGGAGAACAAACATAGGGTTACTGGAGGGGTAGTGGGAGGGGGGATGGGCTAAATGGGTAAAGCGCATTAAGGAATCTACTTCTGAAATCATTGTTGTACTATATGCTAACTAATTTGGATATAAATTAAAAAAATAAAATTAAAAAAAAGCTAGAAATGGTTCATCTTAAGTGAGGAAGGCATGTTCAAACCTGAGATAGGCCAAAAGCTGGCAATTATCCTCACAGAAATGGTAGAAGGAAAGTGTGCCGGAAGTAAATAAATTCTAAACTTTCAGAATCTGTAATTATTAAGTTTCAGACCTTCAAATATTTCCATTTAATGCTATTACCACAGAAATTTCCTTGAGATGTGTGTCATGTCCTCACATATTTAAAAGGAAAATCCAGCTCAGGGTCTACGGTGTAAATACCATCCACTGAAGTTACTCAACCAATTTGCAGAGGGCACCAAACTGCTTCTTGTTGACTCCTATTACTCAGAACTTAATAAATAATTTTAAGAAAATTTAATTCTAAAATCTGAGCTTGGATGTACCCAAAAGGGTTTTCTGTAGGCCTTTCTGTGTGTGTGTGTGTGTGTGTGTGTGTACTTATATTTATATAAATTGCATTACTTTGTTACTGAGCCACTATGAACTCACTCTCAGCCCAGGGCATTAAAAATAATTTTATTGTGGGGTGCCTTGGTGGCTCAGTTGTTAAGTGTCCAACTTTGGTTCAGTCATGATCTCATGGTTCATGAGTTGGAGCCCCGCATCGGGCTCTCTGCTGATAGCTCAAAGCCTGGAGCATGCTTTGGATTCTGTGTCTCCCTCTCTCTCTTCCCCTCCCCTGCTTGCACTCTGTCAGTTTCTCTCCTTCTCTCTCTCTCTCTCTCTCTCTCTCTAAAAATTAAACATTAAAAATTAAGAAAATAATTTTATTGTATTTGAAAAATGAAGGACCCAAAGAAATTTGAATCAAGACCCATCTTGGCTCATAGAAAGTTTGTATTCCTTTATAAGTTCTCATTACTGAAACATTTTAGAAATCTCAGAAAAATATTGAGATTCTAAAGGAAAGTACACAGGAGAGGTTTTAATTTTTTAATCTAGTCAAGGGAAACAGTCTTGAATCAATTATCCACAGTTTTCAACATATAATCAAGGATTTTGACAATATTTAGATATTGAATTGCCAAGCTATTAGCAACCAAGAGATTTGATTAGACATCCATATTAATAAACACCTGTCGTAATAGCATAACAGATGTTCTAGAAACACAACTAACCCAAAATGTAAATTTAAAAATTTTGGTCATATTCCTCTACATTGTGATGCCTAGATTAAATTTCATCACCTTATTCTATTTATTTTACTAAAACTCGATTGCTAAAATGATTTTGCTCAATAGAAAACTTTTTATTTTAAATGATTAAAAGGTCTTTACTGAAATCAAAGCCTATTGCACAAATATTTGAAATTATCAGTTACAAGTACATACATGATGTGGTGTGTGTGTGTATGTGTGTTGCATATATATGAATATGGGTGTGTATATGTATGTGTGTATATGTATATATGGGTGTGTGTATATATATGTGGATATGGTGTGTGTAGATATATGTAAATTTATGATCAATTATTTTGAAATTTGTAATAGTTGAGAGCTAGTAATTTTAATTGATACATATGTAAGTCTTTTGGATATATAGTTTTTGACAAAGGGTAATTTGTTCAACGCTGTTCCCCTCAATACAATGATTTCTATGATGTAGTAAACTATTGAAATAATATATTATCTTCTATGAAAGTAATATAGATGAATAGCATGTGTAAGAAACATTTATTATTTGCATAAATTTAATAAATAAGCAATGTGTTTTATCAAAGAAACAAATACATGTATAAAACCAAAGAAAAATATGAACTGAGTTGAGGGGGTATTTTATTGTATAAATGTGCTTGTTTTTCTCAACATAACTCCAAATATGAAACATTTCTTATGCACATTTGTATGATATTTAGGCAAGTATCTATTTAAGGAAGTGTCTACTAGTTAACTATGCCAGATTATTATTTGTTGCAAGAAATTCCAACATCATATTCAGATATTAATAGTATTCATATATCTTTATAGGAATTTGAAGTACACAAAGTGCTTCCATATACACTAACCCATTTTAAAGGTGATAAATCTGATATTTATATTAAGTCGTAATTATTTGTGAGTTTCTTTACCTCACCCCCCAAAATGGCAGCTAGTTGACATGGGCACCTAGTTCCTAGTGTTAACAGCATCAGTTTTGACAGAAACTAGTTATAAATGGAGTAGTAGGAAAATCCAAGGATAGTGCTTAACATAAATAGCCAAGGGGGAAATGTTATGGATAGGTGATGGTAAATTAACCATAGAGAATGTTTCCAGATTGATTATAACCCTGAAGTTTATACCTATTTCCATTTACTAACTGACTCCTTTTTATTCATAATCATGGTTAAATGCTAAAAGTTAAAGCTGTGTTAAAGCTCAAAAATCAATTCAAACTGAAGGCTGAAATACAAAGTTAGTGTTTCTCTTCTTACTTCTCTCTTCCTTTCTCACTCCCTTTCCATAAAGCTACCCAGACTTCCCCAGCCTATTTTGTGCACTGTCAGTTCTGCATGTTAGTTCTTCAAAGTGTCTTCCTTTATTAGCTGTTGTTTGTTGCTGTGATTATCTGAGAGGGTTCAGATTGTTCTTTCAACATTTTATGTTGTCTTCTATTTGTAGTGCAGGTGAATTTTGATAAGAACACTGTGTCACCTGTGCTTTTCCAGATCTGCCTAAATCTTGACTGTAGCATCAGGTCTTTTCTACGTATTTCTTGTCTCCCTCCCTTGTTTGCATCTAATAAAGCATGCTTATTAGGTGCCACTTTCATAAAGAAAGTTTTTTTTTTCTTATTCCTCTTTGCTTGTTCATTGTGTTAATGTTTTAAATGGCCTTCTTCTTCCTCAGTATTCTTAAATGTATTTTTCAGAGAATCCAGTGGTGTCTAACCAAACATGCCAAACATCTGAATCTAACCTTCATTCTTCTTTTTTTTTTTTTAAGTTTATTTATTTACTTTGAGAGAGAACACATGTGTACAGGTTAGGGGCAGAAAAAGAGAGAATCCCAAGCAGGCTCCACACAGTGTCAGCACTGAGCTGGATCAAGAGTTGGATCTCTAACCGACCAAGCCACCCAGGAGTCCTGAACCCTTCATTCTTGCAGGACATGCTTTCTGGGTTGCTCCAAAGGGTAGAGCTGAGGAATTTGGGAGATTTTTGTTCAATTTAAAGAAATAGCTAACAGTTAAAGCTGTCAATCTAACAAAAAGAAACCTATCCCATGAAGTCCTGGGCCCCCAGTGTGGAAACATGCCATCAGAAATTAGATAACTATTAGTCATGGAGGTGGGAGAAATCATTTCCACAGTGAGAGAACCCAGACTAATTGGCCATCAAGTTTCTGTTCAACTATCAGTTTCTATAATTGTAACGTTCAAAACATTTGTGATTATAAAGTATCATGATTCATGTCCACTCTGATTAGCCATTTTTCATTCACTTGTCTCATTTTACTTACTTTTATCCTTCAATATCCCTATGTATGGTTTATAGTACTTATTCAAGGAAGAAATTAGTTCTTTTGGAAATACTCTGTGGATCACTTTCACAACTCCAGCTGGACTCGAAGATGTAAGACTTACGTATTTTTTTTCTCATGCACATTCAATTATTGTTATTATATGGCTTCTCCTGTCAGTTCCAAACTTGGTACAGACATTAATTAGTTTCTCCTTCAACTAATATTCTCTGTCCCAACCTAGTATTTTATCACATTACTTGGTTTCATTTTCATCTTGTCATTATTAACATCTGAAACTATATTATTATTTATTTTACATGCTTATTTGCTTCTCAACTTTACTGTATTCCCTATAGTTTTCAAGCTTCAAGGGTATAAATGTCTAAGAAAGACCCTGTTCTATAGTTAAAATGCACAATAGCTCTGGCTAATGAATGCATTCATTTATAAATAGATGATCAAATGAACTACTTTTCTACTTTTGCATCTAACAGCTTATGACATAAAAGGGAAGACATTATTTGCCCAAGTGCTCTTTCCTTTGGAAAGACATTTCCATCCAGTCATTTTGTGCTACAGAGAGCAGGGGTCATACCTTATTCATATTTCTATCTATCACATTGCATAGCAAAGCACCTTGCACATCGCCAATAACAAATAGTTATCTGTCAAATGAATGGGTTAATTAACACCCTTCTTGGAAGTGAAGTAGTTTTTCCTAAAGAGTCCTAAAAAGTGAAATCTTTCATGATTCAAGACAGAAACAAGATGGGCTGTGTTTGTTTTGGGCCCCAAAAAGAATACAAGAAAATGGGAACCAGGGATAGTGTAAGCATAGGGCAAGAATTATCTGCCAATTCCTGAATGTATAAAGCTGATTGCACCACAAGTTTACATGAGCATCAATATTTTCTTTTGTAATTGCGGCTGATAATCTGTCATTCTTATACTGCAGGTTTGTTATGTATATCAAAATCAATACATATCAAAATCAATAATCTGTAGGAACCTGCTTTTTAGTTTTTAGAATCTCATACAGTGGAAACTTACTGTTATGAGTAACATTAAAACTTCTGTGAAACCAAGGGTCAACAATCTGTTTAATCCACGAGTAAGACTAACAAGTACCTTCAGTTTTAATTAGCAGGAGAATGGGGTGGGAGGGGTGGGATGAGAAAGGGAAGAGGCAAAAATAAAAAAGAAAAACAACAAAAAGAGAGGGAGAAAGAAAAAGAAAGAAAATATAAAACATACATGGTGAGATTGCACAGAGAGGGTATAACCAAGATGGAACCAGAGAAGAGGGAGTAGAACCAAGAGACAAAGTAATTGTATCTGATGGGGATTTCAGAGTGGCACCAAGGTGATGAGGTAGGCCAAGATCCCTAAACTGGGGCTTCATCCATTTGCAAACAATAGGCTATGTGAGATCAGAGATAAGGTAGAGATGTGTATTTCAACCCAACACAGGGTTAGCCAAGAAGAAGTATCATTCCATGGAAATAGGGAAGTCCAATTGCCAGAGGCAATGTGACATGTACTTGTTCATTGATAAAATAGAAACTGCAGGAGCTCCTGGGTGGCTCAGTCAGTTGAGCTTCTGACTTCAGCTCAGGTCATAACCTCATGGTTCATGAGTTTGAAGCCCTCATTGGGCTCTCTGCTGTCAGTGCAGAAGCCACTTTGGATCCTTGTCCCCCTCTCTCTCTGCACCTCTCCCGCTTGCACTGTCTCTCAAAAATAAGTAAACATTAAAAAATTATTAAAAAAAAATAGAAACTACAGCAAGAATATATGCTCATGCTTCCTAAGACTCTCTTCTTATGTGGGTGATATGGAACTTTGTTTCCAAGAACCAGACTGTGACAGGAGGCCCCCGTCTAGTAGTAGGAGTATAGTCTTCAGAATTCTCAGTATAAGCTGCAGTGCAAATGACTTGACTGCCTTTACTTTTGTCCAGTTTGGCCCAGCAGAAACCTCTGTAATTCCACCAGCCTGGCCTGGCATATCTCCACAGTTAGTTACCATGTGAATGGCTTAATGATGGGAACATAACCTTTGAAAAGAAAATTAAATCATGAATCTCACTTTGGTGATACTTGGGAGCTATCTGAGTATGTACAAAACTAGAAAGGATGCCCAAGCTTTGCTCTCAGAAGACAGAGCAGAACCTACAATTCCTAGCCCTTCAAGTATTGGCTATGCTTCCAAAAATAGCAGCTATGTTTAAAAATAAATTGTCCTTTTGTTCCTTGACTTTTAAAAAAATATATAATGTTTTCTGGTTTTCAGTTTGAATTCGCCTTTAACCTTTAGTTCTTTGCTGTTAAAAAAACACCTAAAAATAATTCCTGTTGTCTTTACTATAGCATCTGTGCTTACAGGAATAAACTGTTTTTAGTTCTTTAACTTACATAATGCTTCCTTCTCTAATATCCAGTATCCAAAGTGGGGGGTAATAAAAAGATGTGATTATGGTCATTTGTAATTTCTATTTAGAAATAACTTAGAAAAGAAGGAAGATGAATTATACATAAGTATATGTTTAAGGTATCTGCGTGCATATTTAAAAGTTTTAGAATAAAATAGTGTTTTAGGATAACCATTCATAGCTGCCTTTCAGATGCTTATTTAAAGGAAAAATGTCCTTTGTGAATTTGACATTTGTTTTGAACCTTTAAAATAAATATATTCTTATTTCTGGTTCTTCTCTTTCATGCCTTCTGGTAACCTACTGTTTGGTAATACCTAATAGAGGCAAGATGACAACATAAACTTCACAGCTTTGTATACTTTTATTTGCAACTGGGATAGGGAATTTATTAATTTTTCTCTTCAAAAGATGTATTTTTTTAAGAACTAGGATATGTAAGTTCCTGGCTTGTCTTCCTACTGCTCTCCCTGGGTCCATATGTTCTGGGACACCTATGCATGAATTATCCATGGACCATTCTTCAGTAAGTCTACAGCCTCTAGTTCAAGAACTAAGACATGCATATACATAACTCTAAGGCAGAAAGGGGTGACAGTCTCAAGAAAGGTACTATAAGATGGCAGAAATGTTCTGAGGGACTAAGTTGGTATTTCCTGCTTTAGGCAACTGGAAAGACTTTCTGGAAAAGATTACGTTTGAGCTGTGTGTTTAAATGGTAATCTCTAAAGCGAGTCCGTAAGAAAATACTTGAAATTGTATTTATGTTTGTTATCAGAAATGTTAACAATTGTATTTTTACCAGTATTTTATGTATGATTGACACTAATACTCTCCTGCATACTTCAGACAAGAGAGTTCTACAGCCTAGGAAGGTTGATTATGGTGCCTTTACTTGTTCAATAGCCTTCAACTATTGAACAGTTAATATGTGCCTGATTAACTGCATTTATGAATTATACCATATAGCTTTAACTAAGCTAAACTTCATTCAATTGGATCTGTTTTTAAATTTTTAGGGAAAAAAAATGGATTGAGGACAATTAAAAAAAGAAGCCCAAACAAAGAACAAGATGTTAGAGTTGGCAATTCTGTTTATTCTTAGCAGGAGATATTGGTCAGCCACATTACAAAGTTAAAATCAATGACGATCTAATAAAAATTGACAAGAACTGGGCCAATGAAATTAATTATCAAGAAGAATGCTTGAAGAATGGATTTACATTCTCGAATCCTCATGTTAAATTTCTCCTTAAGGGTGTATATTGTGTCTTGAGATTGTTTTTAATGACATGATCATTAGAAAGATATTTAAAATAGTGTTTTCATCTTTAATTGATCTCTGTATAATTTATATTTCTATATGTCTTTTATAATAGGCCTAATTTATTAGCACACATGTAACATAACTAAAGTAGGGAAAGAGAGGAGATGAAGATAAAACGTGTTATCTCATTCTACGCTTGACAGAGCAGACTGAATAAGGGCCCAAAGTAACCTATTTGGCTAAAACTATGGATGTTTTGCTTTTTAAAGCAGCAAAAGTTCAATGTGAAGAGGGGATGGCTTTAGAAAGCCAGTACCTACCATAAGCGTATTTAGCTTTCTTGGAACTGATCTCATGGAACAGTCACCATCTTAATGATTTTAGCCTCTGGGAAAATGTCATTTTTTCCCATTGGGGAAAAAAGTTCATTCATCTTCAGACCGTGAGCCATAGAAATGAATTCTGTGAGACTCTCTTGAGAGGGGCAAATTTGGATTTTATTCGGAGTAACCATCATCCTATCATATGGCCATTGATTTTCTTGTTTCCTATGACTTTCTTCCCAAATAACCGCCCCCCCATTAATTGGAGACCCTGTATCTCTCATTTTAAGGAATATTTTCAAAAAAAGGAACACTGGGGTTCAGGGAGGAGCTCTGGGTAGGAGAGAAAGCCAGCCATCTCAGTCAAGTTCAATATGCTTGCATGCCATCATTAAAGTTTTCAAAAGAATTTCAGGAAACCTTTGAGGCCTATTTTCAGAAACAGAGAACTGGCAGGCCTTGACTAAAATAGACCCCCATAGAGAGGGGTGGAGGAGATCTGTGGTCCAATGCAAACTGACACCTTGACCCTAGGCACTGCTGAGGCAGCACCAAAGCACCCATGCCTGACAAAGAACAAAAAAGTCTGGAATGTTAAAAAAAAAAAAAAAAAAAAAAGAGGAAGTTAGAAAAAGGAAAATCTAAGCCCTGACATTCTTTTCTATCCCTTTCTATTGTAATTTTGGTTTAATAAGAAATAAATCATTAAGCACACAGTTCGAAACTAGGTTATGGTCCTTTGAATATAGTTCATTCTGATATCAACATGTGACCCTCGAGACTGAGCCCTCCAATATGAAAGCAGATCCGAATGACTAAGTATGGCATGAGTCTATTTTATTCCCAGGCAAGAGATTTTGAGGGCAAAGGCCAGCACACACAGACAAGAGGGTGGATCACACAGCTGGGCTGCATGGCTAAGGTTTTACAATGATATTGATTTAACTTCTTCTAATTGAGGAGCCATTCAGGATAGTGTCTCCCAGAGCATTAGATAAATAATTGGATATCATGCCTGACAGAGGGAGAAAGTAAAAAATAATGTGAGTCTGAACTAGAGCAGATTATTTCATTCATATTTTAAAACCATACCCTTTACTTTAAAGAAATCAACTTTGGGTCACTGCACAATAAAATAAATTCAATAAAGCATATAAATCAATGGAGAGCAGCAATAGTGGCACATTAACATGAAAACTAACTGCATAAAAGAGTGTGTATCGAATCACGCTCAATCTGAATAAGCCAATTGAAAACGGCAGACTTTGTAATATCTTAAAACTTAATAAGCTGTAGCTCCATCTAACTGGATTAGGGAAGGGAGGGAGGCCATCCCAAAGATCTGCTGGCAGTTTTCCTCATCTAAGAAGCAATGAGAAGGCCAGATACTGGTAGCAAGCTAGACCCTTGAACCAGCTCTGCATCCAATCTATGACCTGTGGTAAGTCTTTACTGACTTTTGTGCCCATATATTTTTCTTCAACTGAACCATGATAACATTAGGCTGTGACTAGATAAGAAGTGAGTTGGTATGTAGGCTTTAAGGAGGTCAAATGCAAAATAATAAAAACTAAATTATATTATTTCCATAAATTGAAGATGATTATTTTCAAAGCCCATAAAATTTGGTCTGATATTAAAGGAGCAGGAGCAGCCAGTATATCACAGTGGTTTAAGGGAAGCTGGAAAAAATGCCCAGGCTCTGTAAGAGATCATGTACATGATTAATGCTGAAGCCAATGCCAACAGGAACAAAGAGGAACTCCCGCAGTCAGAGAGTGTGATTGTATTTACAGTACATTGGCTTTGATTAATGTGCACACTCAGAGAAGTAATGTGTGGAAGGCCAGAAGAGACCTGTTTTCAAATGTTGGTGCTGAGTACAGATTTTCCATTATGTCCTGCAAGGGTATTGATGACTAAAAATTTAAAAGTCTTTTTTGTGGGGGAGAGGGTGCCAGAGGGGTTACTTTCCCATGCATGTGGAAACATATAAATGGATTTCCTTTTAATGCTCACTACCCATAAGAGTCTGGAGAGCCACCAGTGAGAAGTTTATCCCTTATTTCAGTTTCAATAACCAATTACTTCCAAGAGGTTTCTTATGTGATTTTAACTCTAATGGTCTCCCTAAATGACCCCTTTAAGTATACAGTGGATATAGTTTCTGAATATCTAATGGAAACATATTCCAGAGTTTTCAAATCCTGTAGGTCCCAAAGAAAAAATGACTACATGTAATAATCACCTGAGAAACGTTCTGCATCTACCCCAGAATAGGATTCCTTGTCTCCTCTTGCCCCAAGCTAGAGTCTGATGTGCTTTCAGTGGTTGTATGTTTCCTGTGTAGGCTTGGGAGGAAAGAAAGACATGCTAAATTAATGTGTAGTGGATGAGGAAGGAGAGCAGCACCAAGCACATGAAGTATCTCTTCAGGTAACCCCGGTTTTTCCAGATTTCCAAATTTTCCCAGTCCCCACTATTTGATATCAATTGTAAATAAAGGAACATACAGCTAGCAAACCATTAAGAACTGAGAACCTGACACTTTCACTGGCAGTTGGAATAATACAGATCACGTAAACAACCAACCAACGAGACAAACAAAAAACCATCAAGCTGGAGAAGCAACCACCAGACCACTGTCAATATGTTCAGGCTGATTTGATCTAAGTCCAAGAAAAGAAGTAGCTCTCTACTAGGAGCCAAGTCTGACTACTTGGTAGTGACTCATGAGGACTGTGGTAGACTGAATGACGGCTCTCCAAGATGTCCACCCCTAATCCTGTGAATCCTATGAACCTGTGACCGTTACCTTCTATGGCAAATGAGACTTTGTAAATGTGATTACATTGGGGATACTGAGATGGGAAAATTATCCTGTATTATCTGCGTGGTTTTGAAGTAATAGCAGAGGTCCTTACAAGAAAGAACAGGACGTCAGAAAGAAGAAAGCCACTATTGTAATGACGGAAGTTGCAATTATAGTTATGCGCTTAGAAGATGAAGAAGCCACAGGCCATGGGATACACGTGGGCACTAGAAGCTGAAAAAGGCAAGGGAATAGATTCTCCCCTCAGAGCCTCCAGAAGGAACCAGCCCTACTGGTACCTTGATTTTAGTTTTGTGAAACTTATTTTGGACTTCTGACCTCCAGAACTGCAAGATAATAAATTTGTGATGTCCTAAGTCACCAAATTTGGGATAATTTGTTACAGCTGCAATAGGAAACTAATACAAGAATTCTGTGTGAGGAAGGATTAGCAGACCAACTAATACAAGATGTGATTGCAGTTGTAGATATAGAGGGAGCAGTGAGAATCAGCATCCATGCAACTACCAACTCTAGTTTTCCTTTAGGTCAGTACAAGAATGTCCTTGTGTTGGGAAGAATAGATAAGTGTGGCAGTATGTCTAAGATGTTTATGATCTTTACAAGTGATATTAAAACAACCTATTTAATTAGTCAAAACTGGGGCTGAGGTCAGTAGAAAAAACTTCTACCAATAGACAACAATTTTCACCAGTGGTAGAATTCTCAAATGAACATTAATGGCTTCATTTTTAGTTCTAGAACTCTTCTGATGGTCAATCCCACCACTAGGCTGTATCTCTCTCTGAATCGAAAGTCAAAAGTCCAGTTGAGAGACAAAAACACAATTGTGACTTTCTTTTTGTTCCCCTTACATGCATCTGCTTTCAGCCCCAAGGAGAATGAAAAAAAAAATTTAATAAAACAAGGAAAAGACAAATGTCATGATGCTGATAAAAGATATGTAATAAAAAAAGAGGTTATTTATTTCATAACTTTTGGAACTAGTAAGATAGACAGAATATGATGCCTTCATAAAACTCCACTCAGAAAAAAATGCCTAGGAATCTCTTTCTCATTCTTTTGTATTTCCTTACAAACGAATGAAGCCTTCCACTGAGTCAGAGCTATCCACTGAATTTCAGTGCTTCAAAATGAATACTAACAGAAAACCTAAGATCATGCTTCCACCTATATTATTTCCTTTTAATTGGCTCTGAAGGTAGTAATGCCTCCTTGCTTTTAAATTTAGACCAACCAAAGTTAGGAAACTTTGACCTTTTAGGCTTCTTCTTTTATTTTTTTGTTTTTGTTTTTGTTTTTTTTTATTTTTTGAGAGAGAGAGCACGCAGGCACACCCACACACAGGTGCATGTGCACAGGGGAGGGGCAGAAGGAGAAAGAGAGAGACCCTAGGAGGCTTCATGCCTAGCACGGAGCCTGATGGAGGGGCTGGATCTCATGACCATGACCTGAGATGAAATCAAGAGTTGGATGCTGAGCCAAATGAGTCACCCAAGCACACCTATGCTTCTGTTTTCTTATTTAGAGTGAAGATAACAGATTCTAGGAACAGAATGAACACGTAAGGTAGCATAACTTGTGGTATGCACAAGTATCCATGATCTGATGGCTACTCTTAAATTTGTGGAGTGATGCACAATGCTGGGTGTGAGAATCAAGTGAGAAAATTGAGCAATTTAACAGTTCCAGGAACAGGGTAAGCATACAAAATGTTTTTTATCATGTATGCTTTCAGTATAAAATTATACAAAAATAGTAAAATCTTCACACTTAGGAAGAATTAGATAATGTTTTCTGTTTTATTAAAGAAAAAAATAAAAACATCTGGTTAGCAGACCTCTTTTTTGCCTATAACTTAAAAACCAACTTTACTAAGGAAATGCTTCATTCTAATTCTACTTCTGCTTCCACTTAGGCATTTAGTGTTTTCATGAAATCACTTCATGAAATCCTTCTCTAAATATTATAGTCTGTCTAAGATTTGATACAATGCTAACAAGTAGAGGGTAAATTAGGGAATTTGAGGGCTGAACAATAGAGAAAAGTTTTATGCCTCATTTTTTTTTTAGAAAACCAGTTTTTAGGTTTGGTAAAGGGAGTTCCTACTTCCTACATGCACAACCCCCCCCCCCCCCCACACACACACAGACACATACAACAATATCAGCAGTAGAGTCAGCAATAATTATAACAATAATAACTCAGTGTTTTCTCCAGGTCGGTCCCCAAAAGGATCTCTAAAATAAGCCCTATGCTTGTTTCATAAACAAATACAAGATTGAACATGAAAGACTATGATTACCATGCACAAACTAAAACTCATGTAGTTTTTATTTTTAATAATAGGCCATCTACATTGTGATCATTTCAAAACAAAAAATAGAATTGGTGTTCTGCCCAGGCAGAGTATATGTCTCATAATCTCAGCTGTATTGGTGAAGAGCCTTGGTACCTTCCCAATTTTTCTCAATGACCTGGTGACATCCAAAGTACCCTTCACAGAAAACACAGACTTCTGTGGCTAAAAACAAAATATAGGATTTTAGCATCCTGGGAGTATGTACAGAGGAAATGCTAAAAAATGGATTCTGGAATACAAGTTGGAGTGACATTTCTTACCCTGATCCCTAAAATCTACTGTGAGATTCCCATTTATTTCTCAAGTCAGATATGTGGATGCAGCGGATCCAGCACAGAGCTGTGAAACTTTAGGGAACAGGCTATCTTGTAGGTAGAAGACCTGGTTCTTAAATGGCTATGTGGTGTATCATCCACGAGCCCACAATCCACCCCGACTGTGATGTGAGATAAGAATGAATTTTATTGTGTTAAGCCACTAAGATATTTTGATGTTACAGTAGTTAGACTACTCTGAATAATATGGAACGAGAGGAGCAGAAGTGAAAAAAAAATGTATACAATTCTCAGACAATATTTCCCTTCTTTCATGGGGCAACACATTTTTCCAAATTGAGTCCCAAAGGTTCCTTAGTGTATTAATTACTCAGGATGATTGTTAGTGAATTATTCACTTGCTGATTTTCTAAGGACTTTTCTAGAGTCCTCAAAACTTGAGAATAACACTTTATAAGAAAAAGTAACATGCAGAGGGAGAGAGGTGACTAATTAAAATTTCATGATTGAATAGTAGAAGAACAGTGTGTCCTTGCTTGAGTCTGGTACCTCTCTTTATCTCATCATTTTTGGTTGCTTTCATGATAATTACTTTTTTTTTTCTTTTGTATCTAATTTCAGAATTACAAGTAAAAGAATTTTGATGGTACTCTTGTAGAGCTAAATCACTTATCTTGGGAAGTTTATACTACCAAAAAGATGTCACTTTATAAGGAGTTAAAGAACAACCTTGAAGAACAATAATGACTATGAACACAGAGTTTATGTGTGTATATATTTTATATTCTTATGAGAGGATATTATGACCAAGGTTATGCAAAGCCATATTGTCATCAGGTATAAGAAAGAACTCAATTGAATCAAGTCTGTTCATATTGTTTGGCAAGTACTGTAATTTTTAAATAAAAAAGGCAAAAGAAAATTTTTTAAACATACCATTATTCACGAAGGGATGAGGACAAGAAAAAGTTAACATTTGCTGAGCATCTAATATGTGCCAAATATTGTGGAAAATGTATGATTTTATTAATCCTTACCATGTGGCAAGTATCACAGGCCTTTTAAGGAAGAGAAAATAAGCTCAGACCAACTGTTACTTACCCAAGGCTATATAGCTAATAAGTAGCAGTACTGGGAAGCAGACAAAATGTATTTACCAAGTCTATTCATTTCACTCTATTGCAGCACCAAGTTTGAGTGTTAGAATTAAATGAAATAACTATGTCTAAAGCTAAGATTGTCAGATAAAAGTTCTATTTCTTGTATTATAAATAGACATCAAAGTGCGATCTCTCCTCTAGCATGGCTTATGTAATGGTTGAATTTGAATTTGGTGTTAAGAATTCAAGGAAAGGGGGTTGGGGGTACCTGGGTGGCCCACTGGGTGAAGCTTCCGGCTCTAGATTTCAGCTCAGGTCATGATCTCATGGTTCATGAGTTCGAGCCCTGCATCCAGTTCTGCACTGACAGCATAGAGCCTGCTTGGGATTCTCTCCCTCTCTCTCTGTCCCTACCCTGTTCACAATGTCTCTGTCAAAAATAAATAAACTTAAAAAAATTAAAAACAAAGAATCCAAGGAAAGGGGAGAGGGAGGACTGACACTGATCTAACAGAAAAAAAGTAGTAGTATCTCGAGAAAGAAATCCCAGGAGTTTAGTCTACTAAACCATTTTAATCATTGTCATGACTTTAGAAGTCCATGTAATGTTAGACATCTTTATTTTGTTGGGACTAGAAGACAGATTCAGGTTATCTTCCTTGAAGCCATTGTGCATAAGCCAGTCACTCTTGGTGGACCTCTCAACCACCCAGCACCTAAATCTAATCTGTGGCTTTGCTTTCTATTGCATTCATGCTAACTGCCATCAATGGCTATGGAGATCTTTTTAATATTTCCCATATATTTATTTTATTACTTTTTAATTGAGGTATAATTGACATATAACATTGTATTAGTTTCAGGTGTTAAAAATGATTCAATATTTGTATGGTGAAATTATCACCACAATAAGTCGAGTTAGCATATTAAAATTAATATTTTAATTTTATCCTAGTGTGTTTTATTGAAAGAAGTAGAGGATAGTCTTTATTTTTTTTATTTTTTTTTTAATTGTGATTTATTTATTTTTTTTAAATTTATTTATTTATTTTTTTAATATATGAAATTTACTGTCAAATTGGTTTCCATACAACACCCAGTGCTCATCCCAAAAGGTGCCCTCCTCAATACCCATCACCCACCCTGCCCTCCCTCCCACCCCCCATCAACCCTCAGTTTGTTCTCAGTTTTTAACAGTCTCTTATGCTTTGGCTCTCTCCCACTCTAACCTCTTTTTTTTTTTTTTTCCCTTCCCCTCCCCCATGGGTTTCTGTTACGTTTCTCAGGATCCACATAAGAGTGAAAACATATGGTATCTGTCTTTCTCTGTATGGCTTATTTCACTTAGCATCACACTCTCCAGTTCCATCCACGTTGCTACAAAACGCCATATTTCATTTTTTCTCATTGCCACGTAGTATTCCATTGTGTATATAAACCACAATTTCTTTATCCATTCATCAGTTGATGGACATTTAGGCTCTTTCCATAATTTGGCTATTGTTGAGAGTGCTGCTATAAACATTGGGGTACAAGTGCCCCTATGCATCAGGACTCCTGTATCCCTTGGATAAATTCCTAGCAGTGCTATTGTTGGGTCATAGGGTAGGTCTATTTTTAATTTTCTGAGGATAGTCTTTAAAAGCAGATTCTGTGGCCAGTTTGCCTGAGGTCAAATCCCACCTCCAATACTTACTATCTGTGTAACTTAATAAAATATATGTTTAACATCTCTCTCCTTCAGTTTCCTCATCTGCAAGATAAGGATAATAATAATTCTAAACTCATAATGATCAGATCATTTTGTTTATGGAATAACACCTAGCACATAGATAATGTTAAATGTACTAGCTACTATTATGGAGCAAAGTATATACTATCATTGTTTTCACCTATTAAATGAACCACAACATCTCGAGACTTACGCTTTTTTTTAATTAATTTTTTTAACGTTTATTCATTTTTGAGAGCGTATGAGCAGGGAAGGGGCAGAGAGAGGGAGACACAGAATCTGAAGCAGGCTCCAGGCCCTGAGCTGTCAGCACAGAGCCCAACGCGGGGCTCGAACTCACGAACTGTGAGATCATGACCTGAGCTGAAGTCGACACTGAACCGACTGAGCCACCCAGGCACCCCGAGATTTATTCTTTATGAATATCAAAGGCGAACAGTATTAAAGGGATGATTTTCGACCTTGAAAAGAGGAGTAATATTATGTTATCAAAAATGTAGGGGCTACAAAGTGTAAACTATATAATGAAGTATTTTTGTTTTCTTTTTAATCAGTAGCAGAAAATACCAAATCATTTCATAGATATTTTCTGTCCCTGAAAAGGCAAAATAAGTCTATAAAACTGATATTTTCTCTTCTTAAACCAGATCCCTACTTAATTGAACTATTACCCATAAGCTGTATCATCTTATTTCTTGTGCTAATCCAAAGAGAAAGAAGGGAGAGGTGGATGACAGAAACAGGGTGAGGATGGGGAAGGAATGGGAGTCAAGGTTGGGGCAGCGTCAAAAATGGCTGAGAGGTTTATGTTGTACCAATAAATCAAGTTTCAAAGGTATCCCTTTCACTTGTCTAAAATATTTTTCCATGGCATCAACATTGCTGGATTATTGCAACATTTCCCATTATACCTTCTAAACATATAGTTTAACAATTAGTTGGCAGACTCCCTTCTCTGGGGCTTGATCTGCTCTACTTTTGGGAAAAAAAATTATTATTGCAACCACTATTTATCAAAGATTTCTGGCCTCCAGTATCTTTAAAATATTTCTGAAGCTTATCCCATCCTCCTCTGGGTATCCTTCTCTGTAGGATCCAAACTCAATGATTTAAGACACAATTTGCTGACAGGAGATCCTGAGAACCCATTATGAAAATGAAGGCAGCAAACAACCTTTGAATGTATTTCCCAATTTAAAAAGCCTTCATTACGTAGCACATTTCAGGCTGGAATGTTAAAAAATTTATCATAGTTTCGGTAATTGCAGTTTCCTCTGGAAGCTTGGCATGATGTGGAATCATTTGTAAAATGCGTATTTTGTTGGGCCCTCAGTAGGAAGTTTGCCAGGCAATACATTTAATTAGGAACGTGAAGAAGAGAATAATTGTGGTCTGTCATAATGTATTACTTTTAAATTCTACATGTGTTTAAGATAGTGGTCTCATAGTAACACATGAATTTAAAGCTAAAGGCAATTTGCCTTTCATCAGTCCCAGGTTTTTATATGGAGAAATATATTACTTTGACGGGGAAGAGTACATTAGATGCATTCCTTAGATGTAACTCTTTGACCATTGTTTAAGCTGCAAGAGTGTTAGCTGCTCTCCTTAGAAGCAACTTTTGTCCATTTTAAGACCTTGAAAATTGATACCTTGCCTTGCAAGCTTAGACAGCTTTATTTAACTTTCTCTAGAGATGCACAGAAATAATGAAACACATTGCCTTTCTTAAAGATAACCATGTACATAACATCTAGTTCTGGCTGATGCATTAAGTAAATTTGATAAGAGCAACTCCAATTTTGTAATAATTAATGTCAATTAAAAAAAATTACAAAACAACCTAGGTCAGCATATTCAAAGAGGAGAAGTATGGCAATAGCCATATGCTAAGGCCAGGTTTTCATTGTGTTAAGCATGCAGTTCCATGTTTTCAGGAAAACTTGCTTATCGTGAATTTTAGAGGCAGTTTGGGGTGTATGGAACAGTTACATTCATGTATGTAGTCATTGTTTTTTGAGGAAAGAGAAGATAGAAAAATATCTCCTTATGTTATCCCACTCAAAAAGTATAGGAAGTTCACTTCTTTCTTCTCCTACCTTGTAAAACCATAAATGAACCCAAGTTTTATTCCACAGCATTAGGAACCAAAATTAAAGTAACAACCACAATTTGCATTGTTGAATGCTTATTTTCCTTAAAGCCATGTTCTGATCACTTTTTAGACATTAGCTCATGTAATCCTTAGAAAGGCTCCACGTTGTATGCATTCCTATTACCACCAAGGAACCACGAGCACAGAGTGGCTGTTTATCTTACTTGACTTATACAAACAGTGAGAAGTGGTCTCTTTTGGAAATAGTCCAAGACAGTGGGACTCCAGATTCATACTCAATTACTATTATATTACAATTAATTAATTGTGGAGAAGACATAATGTGGTAAAAATGCAATGCAATTAACTGAAAGACTGTTAAAAAAATTATAAAGAGGAAGATTAAAAAGTAGCCTTGCTGATGAAAGCACAATAGTGCATAAGCAAGTCTCAATCTCAAGACTGAGGTTTACTCTAAAAAAACACTTGGGAATGAAGATCAAATGGAGTCCAGCTTCTTGGCAGTATTTCCTGAATCTCAACATAATGGGACTTCTTTTGTTTTTCACTTTTCATTTAATTCTGATGTCTAATTTGTGCCTTTCCAAAACTGAAGTTTGTAAAGCAAATGAAATGGCCAGTATTCTGGGGTGCAAATCTCGTGTGTGTGTGTGTGTGTGTGTGTGTGCATTTGTATTTGTATCTTAGCATGAGCCACTGAACTAACATGTATTATTTTGCTTTAAGGGGCAAAGGACCACTAAAACATACAACTGATGTGATTTATGCCGCTAAAATGATATCAGAATCAGGATCAAGGATGGATGTCCTTGCTCGGCAGATTGCCAACCAGGTGAGTCCTTTACAAATGACGAAAGTCCATCCTAATTGCTCTCTACCATGAAACACTGATTAAAACAAAGTTGGATTTTTAACTTCATGAGATTGCTTTTCCCTAAATTATTATTTCAAAATCTTATTTCATAATTAATACACAAGTAGTGGGCAATTCATTCTAAGGAAAGTTAATTATTTCTTAGGGCATTATTATTATTGTTGTTGTTTTTATTATTCATAGTGCTGTATTATTTCTTAGATTTTTGAGTTTCAAATATATTCAAATTACTTAAAACACCAGCTTTTTGAGTTTCAAAAATATATATGTAATATATATTTGAGTTTCAAATATAAATAAATTCAAATTATTCTAATAGGCTGTAATACTCATTGTTAGTATTTTTTTTTCTTAATACCTTATATTTGTAATTTTTGCTCTTCAAAAATCAATACCTTCCTAAATTCTATTATGTTATGTTTCAGCGTTAACAATATATTCTGTCATTCTGTGTAAAAGACAAGTAGTAATTAGTAGAACACTAAAGTGAATACATAAAATGTGGAAAGCATATATGCCTTATGGAGACAAATGCTAAAAGTTTTTAAACACTTAGTTTCCTTCCTTTCTTTTTTTGTTTGTTTTATGTTTTAAATATTTTTAATTGAAGATAGTTGATATACAGTATTATATTTGTTTCAAGTGTACAACATAGTGATTTGACAATTATATATATCACAAAATGCTCACATGGTAACTATTACTGACATCTGTCACTGTACAAGGTTATTACAATATTATTGACTATATTCCTTATGCTATCCTTTTCATCCCTGTGACTTATTTATTTTATACGTGAAAATTTGTACCTCTTAGCCCCCTTCACCTACTTCACCCATTCCCCTAATTGTCTTCTCTCCAGCAACCACCAGATTGTTCTCTGTTTTGTTTTGTGTTTTAATTTTTAAATTATTTTATAATTTTACTTTATTTGTTATTTTTGTTTGAAATATAATTAACATATAGTATTATATTAGTTCCAGGTGTACAATATAATTTTTCAACAACTCCATACATTACACAGTTTATTTTTTGAGATTTTTCATGTTTTTATTACAAGTTTCTAAGCAGCAGGGGTGCCTGGGTGGCTCAGTAGGCTAAACATCTGACTATTGGTTTTGGTTCAGGTCATCATCTCAGGGTTTCATGAGTTCAAGCCCTGCATTGGACTCTGTGCTGACAGCATGGACCCTGCTTGGGATTCTCTCCTTCTCCCTCTCTCTCTGCCCCTCTCCAGCTCATGCTGTCTCTGTGTCTCTCAAAAGTAAATAAATAAACCTTAAAACAAATTTCTAAGCAGGAGCTATATTATTAATTACCTTTTGCCAAACTTTAATAGAAAAATCTGTCGATTTCTTTATTTAATATGTTGAGAAATCCAATTAATATTTCAAACTGATATATAGTAGTACTTTGTAGGTTTTATATTACTTACCTTCCTAATATATATTTTTTTCCTTGTGGGAAAAAAGCACTTTTCCTTTTGACTTTGCAACTATTCTACATTATTTCTTGCCTATTACTTTGAGGGAAACTTTATTGGGCTGCTTCTTATTCAGTCTTTTTTTTTTCTTTGCCTTTTGAAAAACAATTAGCTTTAAACTATATTATTAGATATTTCTGGATATAAGGGAAGGGAAACAAATAAAGAATACTGAGGCAAATATTTTTAAATATTTATTGAATATACATATGTTTTAAATATCTTGCTACTTTAAGCTTTCTAAACATCTTATGAATCTTGTTAGTATTTAGTATTTGGTATTTACAGTTAAAAACAAACTTTTCCTAATATAATTCAAAATACAGTATGAATAAATTATTGAAGCCCAAACCCACCCATGGTTTTCTGTATTTTAGAATTTTATTGCATTCATTTTATGAGAGAGACCAAATAGTAGTGGAATAGGTGAAACATAATGCATTAGAGAGATTTGTGTGTACTGATAACTTTTTAAATATTTAGTGTTTCCTGCCAGTGTGCCTCTGTTTTTTTTTGGAATGCAGTTTTCAAAGTTCAAATAATTGTGTCACTAGGAAGTTTCGCTTTCTTATATTGATCTTCTTCTTTAATTGCATCAGAATCACCTAGCTGTAGGTACTTTTATAATGTAGCTTTATTACATTATACCATTGTTTTTAGCTTTATTCAAATTAAATGGAAGGAAGTAAAAGTATTCTCTCACTTCCCACAGCTCTTACATTTTAAAAAAAGATTAAAGAAATTGTCATTGAATAATGAAGAATTACAGATGACCCTCTTTGGCTTTTTCCACTTCATATAGGAGAGTAGTTTCAAATTAATTACTTTTGTTCTGAACAAATAGGATTCTGAAGAATCAAAATTGAGAATTATGAGCCTGATTCTTATTATCGAGATCTTCTGGGGAGATTGTCTATGATTGTGCTTCTGATGTTGTTTGATAGATTAACAAAAAAATTTTAGACAGAAAATAATATCTGAAATTTATTGTGGAATGCATATGAATAATATAAGCAAAGCAATTTTCAGTGTCTGTGTATTATGAAAAATATCTGCTGGGATATTGGTTGTTTTCTTTTGTGAACAACCTAATTAGTTCCAATTTTTTTTAACATTTTTTTATGATTCTTTCTAGTCTATTTACTCTACTAGAGTGTCATAAGATCAAACATCAATCAATTTTCAATTCCACCCAATATGGACATATATCATAAGTCTATATATATATATAGTGTTAAACCAATTTAGTTTCATTCTCTAAGGTTTCAGAGTCAAAGTTCATGTGCAGAGAGAAAGAAATGAAATCACATTAATTAGGGTTTCTAATTCTGTCTACTTGGACTTTCTTTTTCCTTTTTTTTTTTTCCCACCTTTCTTCTTTGTCTTGCTTCCTTGAACATATTTGTTGTGTGTAGCCAAATACAATTTACTACTCTAGCTGTACCCTAATTTGCTGTTTTAACATCCAGAATTCCAACGTAGGCTCACTTGTCCCAATCAGCCAACATCTCTTGGGCTTCAGAAGTATCTACCTGGTGTGGTAGGTTATATAAGCCATTCAAGACTGTGTTGCTTAACTTCTGTAAAACTTTGGTACAAATTCTATCTCCATTAGGCAATATATTCCTAAAGGATGGGATGTTGTTAGCTATCACAATTCTTTTTTTTATAATGTTTATTTATTTTGAGAGAGAGAGAGAGAAAGAGAGAGAGAAAGAAAATGAATGGGGGAGGGACAGAGAGAGAGGGAGCCACAGGATCTGAAGCAGGCCCCAGGCTCTGAGCTGTCAAGCACAGAGCCGGACATGGGGCTCAAACTCACAAACTGTGAGATCATGACCTGAGCTGAAGTCAGATGCTCAACTGAGCCACCTAGGTGCCCCTACAATTCTTTTTTTTTATTTTTATTTTTTTAAACGTTTATTTATTATTGAGAGACAGAGAGAGACAGAGCATGAGCAGGTGAGAGGCAGAGACAGGAGGAGACACAGAATCCGAAGCAGGCTCCAGGCTCCGAGCTGTCAGCACAGACCCCGACACGGGGCTCGAACGCACAAACCAAGAGATCATGACCTGAGCCGAAGTCGGATGCTCAACTGACTGAGCCACCCAGGCACCACTCCCCCTACAATTCTTAAACATGTTCCTCCTGAATAAAGAGAATAACAAATGAGAGAGAAGCACCCTTCTTACAAATCGAAAATTCCAGACTCTTAGTACACATCTCTTTAGATTCCTCAACTCTACACTGTAATTCATCATGTTAAACAGATATTCTAAATTAGATGGATTGGGTAACACCTCACAAGGTAGGAAAAATGCACAGATCTCAATTAGTTACAGAAACTGTATATTCCAAATAAAAAGAGAGGAACAGGAATCAAAATAAAATAAATATCTACAAAAGTGTTTTGCATAAGAAGATGAAAAATTAGACTTTCTTACCACCGAGTGCTGTGTCTGAAGCCTAATCTTCCTTCACTGTAGTTTTGCCAAAGTGAAGATATCCATAGTATCTGATGGGTACTCCCACCTAAATATAACTGAACACAATTAAAATGAAATTTTAGAGTTAAGTATAATGAAAGCCAATGCTAATTCAAGACAAGATGACATTTAAA
This sequence comes from Neofelis nebulosa, assembly GCF_028018385.1. Taxonomy (NCBI): domain Eukaryota; kingdom Metazoa; phylum Chordata; class Mammalia; order Carnivora; family Felidae; genus Neofelis; species Neofelis nebulosa. The sequence goes on along the minus strand of NC_080794.1, from coordinate 31,830,427 downwards.
AAACAAGGTAAAGAATTACAGCCAAATCATACCCAATGTGTTTAACTATGAGCAAACAATTGACAAGTATAATTTATACTGATATTTTGACAAAATATTTCGGTGGCTAGACTCATTGGAATTTTTTCTTTGCTGATGTTATGAGAGTCAAAAATGTATTCTAATAAAAGTATACTAAAAAAAAACTTCTGAAGCATTCACCATAACATTCTAACATGTTGCTTAAGAATATAATTTCTATACAAATCAAAACCACACTCAGATATCACCTCACACCAGTCAGAGGGGCCAAAATGAACAAATCAGGAGACTATAGATGCTGGAGAGGATGTGGAGAAACGGGAACCCTCTTGCACTGTTGGTGGGAATGCAAACTGGTGCAGCCACTCTGGAAAACAGTGTGGAGTTTCCTCAAGAAATTAAAAATAGACCTACCCTATGACCCAGCAGCAGCACTGCTAGGAATTTACCCAAGGGATACAGAAGTACTGATGCATAGGGGCAATTGTACCCCAATGTTTATAGCAGCACTCTCAACAATAGCCAAATGATGGAAAGAGCCTAAATGTCCATCAACTGATGAATGGATAAAGAAATTGTGGTTTATATACACAATGGAGTACTACATGGCAATGAGAAAGAATGAAATATGGCCCTTTGTAGCAACGTGGATGGAACTGGAGAGTGTGATGCTAAGTGAAATAAGCCATACAGAGAAAGACAGATACCATATGTTTTCACTCTTATGTGGATGCTGAGAAACTTAACAGAAACCCATGAGGGAGGATAGGGAAAAAAAAAAAGAGGTTAGAGTGGGAGAGAGCCAAAGCATAAGAGACTCTTAAAAACTGAGAACAAACTGAGGGTTGATGGGGAGTGGGAGGGAGGGGAGGGTAGGTGATGGGCATTGAAAAGGGCATCTTTTGGGATGAGCACTGGGTGTTGTATGGAAACCAATTTGACAAGAAATTTCATATATTAAAAAAATTTAAAAAATAAAGTAAAAAAATAAAAATAAATAAAGTTTAAAAAAATTTAAAAAATTGACATACAAAAAAATAATACAATTTCCAGATGCATTTGTGATAATATTTGTATTTTGATGCTATTATCTACCTGAAATTCATTTTGAGCAGAGATGTTGATACTAGATTTGTTTTCCAGATTAATGAACTTTATAAAAATAAATGCATAACAGTTTCTCAGGAATTTAATAGGGATAGATACTCAAGTATATTATGTTTGCATCTTTTTTATTGAAGTATAGTTGACACACCAGGTTACATTAATTTCAGATGTACAACATAGTGATTTGACAACTCTATATGTTACACTGTGCTCACTACAAGTGTAGCTACCATCTGTCGCCATACCATGCTATTATAATACCATTCACTATATATTATACTTGTAACTCTGTTTCCCTTCTATTTCATAACTGGAAGCTGGTATCTCCCACTCCCCTTCACCCCTTTTGCTCATCCCTCGACCCCCATTCCGCTGGCAATTATCAGCTTGTTCTCTATATTTATGGTACTGCTTTTGCTTTTTTTTGTTTGATTGTTGGCTGTTCTTTTTAGATTTCACACATAAGTGAAATCATATGATATTTGTCTTTCTTTGTCTGACTTATTCCACTTAGCATACTACCCTTTAGGTCTATCTGTGTTGTTGCAAATGGTAAGATCTCATTCTTTTCTATGGCTGAGTAATAGAAACCTCAGTTTCCTAAAAAGCAGTGGTGATAGGCATAGCAAAGAAGAAAAATGTTCAACGTATGCTGAGATTCAAGGGGTAGAATCATCCCAACCAAATCAGTGACTGACCAAATTTAACTGATGAGAGAGAGAGAGAAAGCACTCTTCATTGATATGGTTAATAGAGGGGAAAAATAGTAGGCAAGATGGATATGAGATAGGTGAGGATTTTACATGTTGAGTATGAAATTATGAGACAATAAGATGGACTGGGCAAATCCAAATGTATCTTCTGAAGACAGGGCTGGATGATAAGGATGTAGTAACTTGTGATTTTGTGATAGTTGAAGCTGGAACAGCGTGTACTATTGTCCAAGAAGAAGGTGAGACTTAAAAGATGCCCAAGAAGAAAAGCTGAGAATGTCAATGAGGCAGCACTGAAAAAGTTTTAGAAGTCATGGTCACAAACAAGAAGAGACAGATGGGATTAGTGGGTTGAGGGAGGGTTTCTGTTTTGAGGGACATTATGTTGATAGATTAAAGGATAGAAAAATGAGACATTAAGAGTGTAGAGAAATATGGGATCACTGGTGATCTGTGACCCTAAGGAAGGTGAAATGAGACAGCCTCTGGGCTAGAGTAGAGGTGGAGAAATGAACCCCAAGGGAAGGCAAAGGTCCTAGGCTCAGAGCCCTTTGCTATCACTGACTGCTTGAAATTTCTGTTCTAGAACTTCACAATGATACCTAATACTTTTTATTAACAAGCTTTGCCAGCCTAGCAGAATTTAAACTGCTGTCTGTAATTGCAAAAGTCATTTTAAATGTGTCTTAAATAAAGTTTATACTCGAGTATGGGCAAAAAATTGCTAAGCTTATGGCATAAAGATCTTTAAAAGTATTCACTTTGCTAATTCACTCTTAAACTCCAAACCAAAAGGTAATAAATGTTTTTTTTTTTTTACTTTTGCTCTCATCGCTAAATGTTGTATTCTGTACTGGTACTAAGCATCTTGCCAGAAGAGTGAAGGCTGGTTTAATGTAAGAAAACCACCTAGGCTGACATGCCACCTGCTTGCGTGTAGTAAGTGCCCCAGTGGTTAACAAACGAACAAACAAACAGACAGACAAAACAAACAAAAAAATGTTTAAAAAAATCTATGCATTAAAATGCTCACCAGATGCCCTGGTCAACATATCCTGTCATAATAAACTAGGAAATAATAATCAATGCATGTTATGATATGCTACCGCTTGATTTGCCTAAGAGTCCCTAGCGATGTTCTTTTAAGAGTTATTTTTATGCAAATTTTATTTGAAAAAAAAAAGACAAGGTCATGAATGTCTATAAATTTAGGACCCAAATTTTTCTATCACCCTCATGTAAAAAACTAAAAGGTAGGGAAAATATTAGTTGATTTGGTAAAAGAGATTTGGCCAAAAATAGAAATGCATTCTTAAAGTGGGAATGATTCATTTTCCTGATTCTGCTTCTAGGCAGCCAAAATCGACTCAGAAAGGCTTTCCAAATGTCAATAGGAAAGAAGGCTTTAATAAATTATATAACGTTGAATTTACCAATTAGTATGTTTTTCTACTTCACCCTGTAAGACTATGGTCTTTAGGTGTAACCAAACACTCTCATCAATTCTGGAAATAAAAGGTGAATCTGGGTCAAACAACTTTTAACTTCAAAAGTTGAATTTCATATTTTGGACTCATTGACTCATTGTTTCCTTGACGGAATTACACAATTGTAGTATAGTCTTGAAAGAGTCTCTTGAGAGAAACTACATGTTTTGCTTAAACTTGGGTAATTGCAACATTGGTTATTGGCCAAGAATCTAATTATTAGTTTGCAAGTTCAATTTTATCATAAAAATGTAGAGGTGCTAGTCTTTAAGGAACAAATCCACACTAATCCTAGTTAAAATTTACAAAAAAAGAAAAAAAAGGAAGAAAGAAAGAAAGAAAGAAAGAAAGAAAGAAAGAAAGAAAGAAAGAAAGAAAGTCAGTTTAAGAAACCAATTCACAAATCAGAGTGGCAGTTTATTGTTTATTACATAAATGGCAGGAAGACTGATATTGTTCCTAGACTGTGAAGGTAGGGAAGTGTAGCCATATCATGTAAGTTCGAATATCAGCTCTACCATTTATTAATTGGACAAGTCAGTTAATTTCTCTGTATTTGAGTTTCCTCTTTTGTTAAATAATGTTAGGACCTACCTCCTGGAGTTGATGATTAGTAAAAGAGTTAATATAGGTAAAGTACCTAGAATTGTATATGACAGATAAAATACACTAAGTACCAGGGATTATCGCTGATTCCATAAATAAGAACAAAGAATAGATAGGACCATTACTCAGCGAAGACAAAAAAAATGGCATTTTGAATAAATGTCATATAAAAAACATCATTGTACAGTGAATGAAATAAAGGTAAATTCAAATCTTTGGACAAATCATATATTCTATCAAAAACTCAGTGTGAAAATGGGCAAAATAACAATATAGCCCCAAATAAAATGGTAAAGTGAAATACTAACGTAGAATTATTCACACAAAGGACATGGCACAGTGTCCCACACATAGAAAGTACAGCCAACTTCCTGTCATGGTAAAACAAGATGCCTTGCCTTTCATCATTATAGGTAATTCTAAATAACTAATTTTGGTCTTTGAAAAAAATCAAAGTACTTGTTACTTCAGAACAGTGCTGGAGACATAGGGTTCACATGAATTCTCTATTTCCTTGAAACTGGGATGCTCACAGTATTCTGTGCTTTTAAAAAATGTACATCAGGGGCACCTGGGTGGCTCAGGCAGTTAAGGATCAGACTCTTGATTTCTGCTTAGGTCATGATTGCACAGTTCGTGGGATGGGGTCCTGTGTCAGGACAGTTTGGAGCCTGCTTGGAATTCTCTCTCTCCCCCTTTCTCTGTGCCCCCCTCAAAGTAAATAAATAAATAAACAAACCAACATTAAAAAATGCACGTCAATTGGGGCGCCTGGGTGGCGCAGTCGGTTAAGCGTCCGACTTCAGCCAGGTCACGATCTCGCGGTCCGTGAGTTCGAGCCCCGCGTCGGGCTCTGGGCTGATGGCTCAGAGCCTGGAGCCTGCTTCCGATTCTGTGTCTCCCTCTCTCTCTGCCCCTCCCCTGTTCATGCTCTGTCTCTCTCTGTCCCAAAAATAAATAAAAAACGTTGAAAAAAAAATTTAAAAAAAATGCACGTCAAATTCTCTTGTTAGTGATTTAAAATAAAATGGATTTGAAAGCATGTAGATATGGTCCAAATTCTGCTATTACATAAACTTTTCAATCCTGGGAAAATTATTATCCTTTCTAAACTTCTGATTTCTTATCTACAAATTGGGAGAAATCCCTTCCTTTTTTTTCCTTTTCCTCCTACTTCTTTTCTTCTCCTGTTTCTTTCTTTCTCTGTGTCCTTCTTTTCTTCCTTTCTCCTTCTCCTTCTTTTTCTCCTTCTCCCTCTTTTTAATTAGTCACAGTTTTAATCCTTTTGAGATTTGGGGGATTACCCTTATTTTCTTGTTCAAAGTTTGAGAAACACCTTGAATGTCAAGGTCTTACTATTGCCTATAATTATGGATATTATATATATATATATATATATATATATATATATATATATATATATATAATTTAAAGTCCAGTTTGTCTGATGTAAGTATGGCTACTCCAGCTTTCTTTTGACTTCCAGTAGCATGATAGTTCTCCATCCCCTCACCTTCAATCTGAAAGTGTCCTCAGGTCTGAAATGAGTCTCTTGTAGATAGCAAACAGATGCATCTTGGTTTTTTTTTAATCCATTCTTATACCTTATGTCTTTTGATTGGAGCATTTAGTCCATTTACATTCAGTGCTATTATTGAAAGGTATGGGTTTAGAGTCATTGTGGTGTCTGTAGGTTTCATGCTTGTAGTGATGACTCTGGTATTTTGTGGTCCTTGCAACATTTTACTCACAGAGTCCCCCTTAGGATCTCTTATAGGGCTGGTTTAGTGGTGATGAATCCCTTCAATTTCTGTTTGTTTGGGAAAACCTTTATCTCTACTTCTATTCTGAATGAAAAGCTTGCTAGATAATGGATTCTTGGCTGCATATTTTTCCTATTCATCACATTGAAGATTTCCTGCCATTCCTTTCTGGCCTGCCAAGTTTCAGTAGATAGGTCTGCTACTACTCTTGTGCTTCCACCTTTGTATGTTAAAGACCATTTATCCCTAGCTGCTTTCAGAATTCTCTCTTTATCCTTGTATTTTGTCAGTTTCATTATGATAGGTCATGCAGAAGATCGATTCAAGTTACATCTGAAAGGAGTGCTCTGTGCCTCTTGGATTTCAATGTCTGTTTCCTTCCCCAGATTGGAGAAGTTCACAGCTATGATTTGTTCAAGTACACCTTCAGCCCCCTTCTCTTTCTCTTCTTCTTCTGGGATTCCTATGATACGGATATTGTTCCGTTTGATTGCATCCCTTAGTTCTCTAATTCTCCACTCTTGATCCTGGATTTTTTTATCTTTCTTTTTCTCAGCTTCCTCTTTTTCCATAATTTTATCTTCTAATTCACCTATTCTCCCCCCTGCCTCTTCAATCCATACTGTGGCCACCTCCATTTTATTTTGCACCTCATTTATAGCATTAATTCATCATGACTATTTTTTAGTTCCTTGTTTTCTGCAGTAATAGCTTCTCTGCTGTCTTCTATGCCTTTTCAAGCCCAGTGATAAATCTCATGACTAAATTCTTGCTCAGTTATATTGCTTATATCTGTTTTGATCAATTCTTTAGCTGTCACTTCTTCCTGGAATTTCTTTGGAGAGGAATTCTCCAATTTCATCATTTTTTCTAGTTTTCTGTCCCTTATAAGTTTTGAAATCTTGTTATGTGCTCTGCACCTGTGAGCACTGCTATATTAAAGGGGGGGGGGTCATACACACTCCAGGGCCTGGCCCTTCAGGAGGTGATTTTTGGAGACTGTTACTTGCTCTCTGTTGTTGTGACTTTTGTTATTTTATTTCTCTACTCATAGTGATGTTTTGGACACTAAACCAGGTGTACTTTGAATTGTTCCTTGAAGTAGCCCTGGAAAGGAAAACAAACAGACAAACAAACAGGAAACAAAGACATGCAAACACACATTCAAATAAAACAAACGGACAAAACACACACACACACACACACACACACACACACACACACAAACAGTCCAAAAGCAAAGAAACAGAAACACCAGATTCAAGTAAAGAACAGGGTGGAAGCATTGCTGGGGGAAGAGCATATACAAAGAGAGAAATGACAGGGGCAGGGACAAAGAGAAAGTAAACATGGCCAGGGCAGAGAGACTAAATGGCTTAATCCAGAGAGAGAGAGAAAGGAAAATAAAGGAGGCAGGGGGAAAAAAATGAAGATAATGTTACCTAGACAGAGAAACTATCTGGCTTGATTATTCCAGCGAGAGAGAAAGGAAAGTACAGAAGGAGATGTAGAACATGTATCAAGGGAATAGATTAAATATGTCTGCTTAAACAAACAAACAACCAGAGTAACCAGACTAGAGGAGGGAAGAGATAGGAAGGGAGAATATATCTAAATAACAAGAATTGTCCTGGAATTAATCCAGGCTATGCAGCATCACTGGTCTGGATGATACAGCCGTCTGGTTGCACAGCATCTATCCGGCTCCCGCAGAAACACAGTTACCCTGCACGGAGGGGCGTGGTTTGGTGTAGGCTGGTCCCATCTCCACAATGGGCCCTGGGACTGATCCCTGAGGCCCCGCCTTGGTGTTGGTTGGGTGTGGGGGGCGGGGGGTTGGCGATCCCCCAGTCTCTTCTCCACGACCTGCTGGACTCCTTTCCAGTCGTCGTCACTGCGCTGCGGGTGCAGACAGGGGAGTCCTTCTCGCTCCACTGACTCCCTTGGCCTGGCACTTGGCCAGGATTCAAAGTCCCGCTCTGTGTGCTCTAGCACTGGGGAAGCACCTCTCTGTGGCTCGATTTGTGGTCCTTGCTGGCTTTCTCAGTGCTGCCGCATTTCAGGGAGGACCGCCTTTTCATGATGCGGACTGCGCTACTGACCTCGCTGCTGAGCCCCGGGGGTGGCAGAGTGGTGGACTCAGGCAGGCTTTGTCTTTTCCCACAGCACTCCAGGGAGCAGGCCGCATTCTCCTACTGTGGACTGTGCCCCTGATCTGCCACCGAACCCAGGGTTGGCTCCCGTCTTCCCAAGGTGCATGAACAGGGAACCGGCCCCTCCATAGTTAGAGATAGGATCCTTCTCAGTCCCAGAGTTAGGTTATCCTCTTGTCCAGATACAGTCCTACACTTCCCCAGCCACTCTTTCTCTTCCCTTTGTCTCCCCGCAGAAGGGGATCCCTCCCCTCTATGTCTACCGTGGCCACTTTTCTCTCTCCCAGTTTGCTATCACCCACCTACCTATGACTTCTCAAGTTGTCTCGTTTCTTCCTGGTAGAGTCAGTCTCTTTTCCTCCCAGATTTTTGGGGTTCAAAGTCCTTTGGCTTCAGCACTTCTTTGTTTGAGAAACGCAGGAAGTACCCGTCTGCCATGTTGGCCCCTATCCACATTTCCACATACTAATGAAGATATATTTAAAGTGCAAGTATAGTAAATTATCAGGGATTTAAAAAATTCTATTATAATTGCATAGAAGAAAGACCCCAAAGATTTAACCCTGACCATATTGTGTTATGTTGGAAGCTGTCTTCCAAGAAGTTCCTTATGGATGATATTATAGTACAGGAGACTGCTTTTGGTAAAGAGGCTTAATATATCTCTAAAACATGTATGCTGTTTATTTCTTGGCTCCAGGTAGATATGCTCCTTTTATCTATGGTGCAAATGATTTCTTTTGTCTGTGTAATGTGTAATGATGAAAGTAACAGAAGATAATGCATTGTTTGTTGCAGGTGTTTTCATTCCCATACAAATAAGAAAGGACACACAATGCAGAGCAACGGGTCCTGAGAAATATTCTAGTAATAGTGACTCTAAGTGAAAGAAATAATTGCATTTAAAATATTTCTTTAGATTTACCTAAAATGCAATCTGAAGACTTCTAACCTTATCATAAACTGAAGGCAATTATTTTATGTACCTTTTCACATTTGAAAATTCCTTTACCATTATTTCCATCATCTATGCTGAAGTAATTAAGATTGAAACATGAATAAAAATCCTCTCATGGTGGAAGCATATCAGAACCTACATGGGCTGGGGCTGAGAAATGAGGTTCAATGACAATAATGTTGCTGCCTTATAAGGTACCTCCTATGTCAGTATTTATTCACTCTGATCTACTTATTATTTATTTTGCTATTTTCCTTTTTATCTTTTATGCATATTTAGTGTCCAGATCCATCATGCAAACAAGATTTGTTGGCCTACTTGGAACAGATTAAGTTTTACTCTCACCAACTGAAAATCTGCAGTCAAGTTAAAGCTGAGATCCAGAACTTAGGAGGAGAGCTCATCATGTCAGCTGTGAGTATTGCCTGGCATTTTTACCATCACATATAGAAGATGCTTGAAACAAAGCAGCTACACCCCTCCTCACTTCACCAAATCTTTTAGGTTCCATGTAAATGAGAATAAACTCAATTGGAGTGTATTAAATTGCATGAAATTAAATTAGCAAGGAATTGAACTACAGAAATGCTATGTCAGCACAACTTGTCTTTATTTACAGATTTTTAGAATGAATCAGGATTTGTAAGCCACTTGGAAAAGAAATAGATATTAATTTAGAGAGAGGTTTTCTGACTTCACAAAGTGTGCAGGTGAAACTCTGAATTGAATCTTGTAATTTATATAAGATAAATGCCTATGGATTTGCAAATCAATGAAAAAATGGCTTTATTACTATTAATTGGTATTCATTTCCCGATTAATCATTTCCATAGCATAGAAATTCAGGCCTTGAAAACTGTTATTTCTATATGTAATTGTAGAAGTGGGGCATGATAGAATATATATGGATTTGGAAAAACTTTCATAAATTCTTTGGTGACCCTGAGTTTCAAACCACTATAAAATGACCATGTTAGAAATAATGTCCAACTTTTCTACTCATCTTTTAATAACAGTAGATCATTTCTCTAGAGTGGGTATGGTAATAAAATAATATTTGATATCTATAATAGTTTCAGTTATCAGTGACTTTGAGAAGGACATGGACCAAGATTGTAAATTTAAGTTAAAGTGAAGCATCATGAATGTTCTAGGAACTTATATTCATGAGGACAAATGATAACAGCATACTTATAAATTTGTAATTTTAGGACTTCTAAGTCCTGACATTGGACTTTCTCTCAGTGAACCAACATGCTTTAAAAGAACATTACTGCAAAAACAAAAGCAAAAGGTTACCATCAAGAGTAGAAGGCAGGGAACTAATTTTTATTGACTATCTAGCTCTTGCCTATATTTCATTCCATTTGACCCTCACGATTGCATGCCAGAGAGATTATTTATTTGCTTGTTTTATTGTCACCAACACTGGAAAAAAATGACATTCAGAAAAGTTGAAAACTTCCCCGAGGTCATACTGGTAAATGTCAGAACTGGAGTTTACCTTCAAAGGCTTGAGTCTTTTCTATTCAGGTGGACAGACTGGAATCTACGATGACACTGATTAAAAGCACTGATTAAAAGTGGATAATTTGGAAATTATGTCTAGTAATTATTAGAGATAAAAAGTGTTTCATTGCATTGCAATTTTGTAAAGACACAAACCATCACAACCTGTGTAACACTGGTGCCCTGTCACTTTTCAACAAAATGTATTTTAAGTTGTCACAGTCTGTACACACAGAGACCTATGTGGGTGTATGAATACATACATGCATATAAATGCATATATGCACATATATTCATGCATATACATATATACAAATTTTAATATATTGCATCTTTACTTTGGATTATTAGACATTGTCTTCATTTTCTCATTTAACATTAAACTACTTTAATGTGTAAAAGATTATTTATTTGTAGACCTGAGTCTGTCTTCTATTTACTTTTGTCTATTTTACATAGCCACATTCACCATCATTTGCAAATCCTGAATCCATATGAATGTTATTTTCCCATTATTTACTACTTCTGCAGGCTGTTGAAACTAACCTTTCACCCCCAAAAATACTGTTAAAATATGTTACTCTTAATTGTTCTTTCAAAATATAATTTCCTCCATATGTACAAATGGGTTTGTATTTCCTGTTTGGTACCATGATTCAAATTCATGAATTTACCCGTATTTTCAGATAGATTAGGCACAAGTTTACAATCCATGATTTACAATTTAAAAGCTGAGTCATTACATAAAATAAGGAATAGCATTGCAAATCCAAAAGCATTTTGTCATCATTTTGCCTACAATTTCCATTTAGAAAAGATAAATCTGGATAAAAGAAACATTACATGCCCCTTTTATATACCTTACAGCCATCTGCTTGCAGGTAGATCCTGGAAAGCATTTTAAATACATTTCATTTACATGTTCCTAGGAACACTTGCTTTAATCTCTTAGTGACCCTGAGTTCTTTTCTTGTCATCTTTCCTTTTTAAATTGAGAGGAGGCTCTAATCTATGTCATCCTTTTTCTCTGAAATCTTTTGAAAAGTAACAAGCATGATTGCAAAGCAGACAAACTCATTAAACATTACAGGAATTTGTTATTCAAAACTAGATTATCCAAAGTTCACTAAATAAAGTTTGCATTTCAAAATCAGGTTCATGAAACATTAATGTAGAAAATATATTTGATTAAAAGGAAGTAGGTAGAGTGCTTTCTGGGTCTGGGGTGTTAGGGGTTAGGATAAAGAAGATGAATCCATAGCATAAAGGAATGTGAAGCTCATTCTCATAATAGACCATTTAGTTAAAATGATTTTCTGGCTAATCTTACATCTGTCTGCAAGCAGTTATTCTGAAGTTACATGTTTTATTTAGAAGGAAGCCAAAGTGTAGCTAGTCCAAAACCCCAACTATGATTTGAGCATCTCTGTGTTCCGTGTTATAGAATATCTGGAGGAAAGATAGATGAATACAGGATGCCTCCTTTAAGATTAAATACATGCAAAATGAGAATACACAAAACATACCTATATATAAAGATGCATATAAAGATGCATATATATATATATATGCATAAATGACTCTAAAACAATTTAATAACCTATATAATAGCGGTATGCACAAAAGCAGATAGTAAGAGGTGAGGGAATAATGAACTGCACTGAGGTGGCAGATGGGCAAGAGAAAGACTCATACCTGGCTTGACTCTAATTTAGGCCTCAACGAATAAGTAGAAAACAAATGTATACTCATGGGAGGGAGAGGAAGAGCATTCAAGGTAGATGGCATAAATGAAATAAAAAGATACGAACCGGGAAAGAGAAGGAGTCTATGGAAATAGCCAACAGTCTGATTCGACTGGAAATATTTGTTTTTGGCACTGTTGGTGGGGAATAGAAGAGATGCTGAAAACAGAATAGAGACTATTTAAAAAGGGTCATTTATAACATTTTAATTTTACCCTGCAGGAAATTGAGAATAATTGAAAATTTTTAAGTTTGAGATGCGCATAAGCAGATCTACGTATTTGGAAATTAACTCTTTTTGACAAGGTGGTAATAGATGGAGAGACAAAGAGCTGGGCGAGAGAGGAGTAGTTAGGAATGATTTTTAATTTTTTAATTTTTTAAGTTTATTTATCTTGAGAGATAGAGCGAGTGAGCACATGCACATGCATACTGGGGATGGGCCAAGAGACAGGGAGAGAGAGAGAATCCCAAGCAGGCTCTACACTGTCAGCACAAAAGCCCAAAGTGGGGCTTGAATTCACAAACCCTGAGATCAAGATCTGAACAGTAGTCAAGAGTCACACACTTAACTGAGCCACCCAGGTGCCCCACAGAATGGTTTTTTAAAGTAGTCCAAGAGAATAAAAGCGATGCAGCCTCAAAGAAGCAAAAGAAGAAACCCCGGATTGGGGCCTCTGTGGAGAACGGAGGTGGGAGGGCCTCAGGAAAGCCCGGGGCAGAGGAAACACCCCTAAGCACAGAGGCTCAGGTGGAAACCCCTTCCCCACCACCAACCCCCAATGCCCCCCTCTCCCGGAACTAGTGTGGTATGTGGAGCAGCTGGAGCTGGGCCTCAAGATGCAGAACCCCAGTCCAGAACAGACAGGAAGGGCAGGCTACTGAGGCAATGAGAAACCTACACAGTGAAAGAACCCCATTGCCTGCTGATGCGTTCCTTGTCTATGGACAACAGACTCAGATAGAAGCTCAGGTGCACAAAAACTGCAGGTTCTCAGGACTGCAGTCTATATAGTTCAGGTGCAGCCTATAGGTGAGGCCACCAGAGAGAATAGCCCAAGGGTCTGCAGGCCTACCCAAGGTCACCCTGGACACTTGATGAAGAGTTTAGCTTCAATTTATTTTATTTTATTTTATTTTATTTTATTTTATTTTATTTCATTTTATTTTATTATTTTTAATTTTACACACAGAGAAAGAGTGAGTGAGCTGAGGAGGGGCAGAGAGAGAAGGAGAGAGAGAATCTTAAGTAGGCTCTGCACTCTGCCAGACAGCGGGGGACTGATCTCCTGACTCTGAGATCATTACCTGGGCTGAAATCAAGAGTCGGTCACTTAATCCACTGAGCCACCCAGGTGCCCCAGGTTCAATTTCTTTTAGCCTCTCCTCCAACCTGGAACAGTTACCCTCCATGGGGAGTGTGGGGGTTTGTTCTGAGTGTGGAACTTTTCCAGGAATGCTCTGACAGATGTGGGGTTAGTCTATGTACGGCTGCTCAGTAAATTTGGTGCCATGGCTGTTGGGTAGATGTGAGTCCAGAATTTTGGTTACTATCAGACAAGCACAGACCCATTTGTAGGTTCAGGTGAAATACCTTCTTGCCAGAAGGAGGTCCATTTAGAAAAGCTCTGCAATAAACTAAAGTGAGTGTTCAGTATCTTGTAGAAAGAATGTTTTATTCAATCTTTAGGATGAGATTAAGCAGCTGTTTGTAATAAGGATTATTGGGGAAGCTATATAACTGCACATGGGTGCTCCCCTATAAATGGATGTCCCATCCAATGGTATGGTGCTTTATGCCATGATGTCACATTGCAGTAATAAAACTATTTTTTGACAAAAAAAAAAAAAAAAGTGAACTCCTGGATTAAGGCGATAGTGGGTAAGAATGGAGAGGGGTGGATCCAGGCAAGAAAAAACTCTGAAATAGGGGTTGATTAGAGTCCATCTATTGAGTGATAAAAGTGAAGAAGAAGGAAGAATTGAGACTTACATCCAACGTTCTGAGATTTGGTAGCTTACTTAGTTAAAACTGGAATCATGAACCAAAAGCTATATATAGAAGGAAGAGCAGATTAGGAAGAGTAACATAACTCACTTGGGTTTTACTTGTTGAATTTAAGTGACTAAGTGGCATTCAAGAAAAAGGTCTAGAAGTTGCTGAGTATATGATTCTGGAACTCAGAAGAGAAGTATGAAAGAGACATAGATGAAACCACTCCAGTGAAAGTATGTTAAATAAGAAAAAAATAGCTGAGACAGAGATCCAGATTGTTTTTTGCTGTTGTTGTTGTTGTTGTTGTTGTTGTTGTTGTTGTTTTTACACCCAGTGATTCTAATGTGCCTCTGTCAAATATGGAGACTTGGCTGTGGCAGTTTAATAAAACTGAGAATTTACTATCTCCATAAAAACAGTCTGAGAATGGGCAATCCAAGACTGTTACAGAAGCTTTGCAAAATTTTCAGGGAATCAGACACTTTAGTCTTCCTACTTTATTACTCTTGGCTTCTGGCTTTCATTTTTTATCAAGGTCAAAATATAGCTTCTCTGGCTCTAGCTATGGCTTTTATATTCTGGACAGGAAGAATGAAGAGGAACAGAAGCAAACATTCCTGACATTTTTTTTAAGTTTGTTTAGAGAGACAGAGGAAGAAAGACAGCATGAGCCAAGGAGGGGCAGAGAGAAAGTGAGAGAGAGAATCCCAAGCAGGTTCTGCATTGACAGTGAAGAGCTCAACATAGGGCTCAAACCCATGAGCCATGAGATCATGACTTGAGCAGAAACCAAGAGTCGTACACTTAATCGACTGAGCCACGCAGGTGCCTCCATTCCTTACATTTTTTTAAATCCCCTTCAAAAGCTTTCACTTACTTATTATTGGCCAGTATTTACTCATTTGGCTATATATGATTGCAAGAGATGCTGAAAATATAAAATGTGTCTATTTCTTTGTGTATGTTTTCATGTACTCACATGGATTCCCCCAGTTAAATCTGAGTTTTGTTTCTTTGTTAAGAAAGAATGGATATAGGGTGGCAACTATCAATTTCTTTGATATCCTTCTACAATGATAAAAATCCTATCAGTACTCACATTTATTATAATTATCTACTTTTTAAATATATATTCTCCTCTAGACTATAAGATCCTTGAATATTGTTGAATGATTGAAGGGATAGTAACCAAAGATTATAAATAATGCAGAAAATTCAGGTTGACTGAGTCTTAATATGCATATCAGGTTTTACACTGAAAAGGTATCTTTATATCTTTTCCAAAGCAGTATCAGTAACATGGTGAAGGCAAAAATTAGGTCATAGTGGGCCAAATACTGAGTATGCAGTGACAGAAAAAAAAGTGGTAGCGAAACCTAAATTTTCCAGCAGTTTGTAGTTGAAAGGAAGATGAGAGAGAGAGAGAGAGAGAGAGAGAGAGAGAGAGACTTAGGGGGAGGAAGGGAGGGAGGGAGAGAGGGAGAGACTTAAGGGGCAGATGTAATTGTTAAAAATCCTGTCTCTCCTCCCCCACCCTTCCTCCTCCTCCCCACCCTCCATCCTCCTCCTCCACCTCATCCTCCTCCACCTCCTCCTCCTTTCGGTTTACATTTTTACTTATGTACTTTTTAAAATGGAAGTAATTGAGTAAATGTTTAGGTAAAGAGTAAGAAGAAGCTGTAAAGAACAGATCTATGAAAAATTAAGACCACAAAGGTCTTAGAATAAAATAGAATAAAATTTTAAGTAAGGGAGAGGGAATGGAATTAGGAAAACAAGTAGATGTACTAGGTTTGGAGAGAAAGAACTCTTCTCCTGAGGGATAAAGATTAATGCAGATATAAACGTAAACACAATCAGATTCAGATGAATGGATCTTCTTGCTGATGGATCCCATATTTTGATAAAATGGGAGGTGTAGCTTACTGTTAAGATTGAATTGAATGTTCTATCCCCAGTTTTACTTTAGCAAAAGAAGTAAGTAAATATGTCCATGTCTTTAGACACTTTTCAATACTTCTTGGACAAGAAAATAATTGAAGTTAACAGCAGTGATTTGAGGTAGGAATCAGAGATATTGTATGCTAGACATCGTTCTGGGTGGATTATGGAACCTGACTCAGCTTCAGTTTATCCTTCAATCACATGAAAATGAAACCAACATGGCCTTCAGTGGCTATCCTCTCTCAATGAAAGCAGGAGTATATACAAATTTAATTTAAAAAATGATAGCAGAACATGACAAAACTGTATAATTAAATATGGTATTGCAGGTTAGTTTCCATAGCCACCCTGACTTATTAATGTACCAATTTAGTAATACAGTAAAAATAGAATTCTAAGAAGATTAAAATGTACCTGGGTTACCTAAGGGCACTCCCATAAATTTTTCATCAATTGTTCCTCTAGTGTCCTTATGCATGGTGCCGAGTGGGGAAAGCAATTGTGCTTTATGAAAGGAGTCTCAATAAAGAAACAAATATTTTTATAATCTAGATTGTATGTACAGAAAACAAAATTCAGGAGAAAAAACTTAAAATGGTTTTAAACCGTTAAAACTAGCCTTTCCCCAAATGTTATGCTTTAGGCCAACAATTCTTTTATACTGCTTAAAACTGATTAATTATGTAATTGCCACATTTTGTTGTATTTCCTTTAATGTGTTTAATTGCACTCCCTTACCCTGAGGCAGGTGTGCCAAAGCCACAATTTTAAAAATTGGATAAATAAATAAAACTAATCAGTCAGGGGGGAAAGATCAGCAAGATTGAAAATTTGCCAAGCAACTGCAATTCAGCTGTAGCAGAAATCAAGGGGCAGTGTGCATTCAATTAGGAACGATAGAGAAAAGCAACAATACAGCTATTGACCAAAAGAGCCACTAGGGCCTACAGAACTCAGGCAATCGAGTACAGAATGACTTAGTAGGTTAATGTGCTTGCCACGTTAAGACATTAAGGGAATTAGTTAATGAGCTTTCTCAACCTCCTGCAATCATTGGTAGTCATCAGGAAAATTGGGAAAAGTAAAAGATTTGGAAAATTAACTGAAGTATTCAGACATTTTAAAAACAGCTGGGAGGTATATGAAATGGAATGAGGAAGATATAGGAAATGAAGAAGGGGGAGAGGAATGGGGTGAAGGGCAAGGAGCAAAAGTAAAAAGAGGAAAGAAGACACTTTGCCAATAAATTTAACTCTCTACAGTGTTTTTTGTCTGTTTTTAATGCTAGGTAGGAGGCAAATGGAATAATAGATCTTAGTAGTTCAAAGAATATATTTAAAAACAAGCAAAAGTAGGGGAGTGTTATGTTCTCTTATATTACATTGTAGTGAAGTAGACCCGGAAATTCTCTTGGTTTCTAGGTAATCTAATGTCACAATGGATTAAATCTGATTGTGCTATGCATCCAGGTGTAATAGCACTTGAAGGAACATTGGAAATAATCTATTCATGTTATATCTAACTCAGAGTAACTCTGTAAACAAATAGGTCAAGGATTTTCAAAGACTTGCCCTGATCGTGAAGATACCTAATGGTAGAGCCAGGACCAGAATCTAGATCTTGTGTTCTTCACTTTATTGCTACTGAAAGTAAGCCCGATGGCCTTCTAGTAGGTTTAGTGCCAAAGGGCAGGAGGTGGTATTGGTACACTCAGCTGGGGTGGTGCTACAGGTCACAAGAGATAGGGAAGGGTTTTAATTGAGAGAGATGGGAAAACACTGACTGGAAGCACTCTTCAGCTTCAACACGAGAAGCCAATGTGTGGTAATAGGGAAACTGGTGGACGCCAAATTAGAAGACCCACGTTGTGATCTAGACATCGATCTCTTTGAGTCTGTTCCTTCATCTATCAATAAAACTAAAGCTTAGGATTAATTGAACTCTATGGTCTCTTTTAACTAAGAATTTATGATTGTCTTCTTTATAGTGGACATGTACATTTCTTTCTCATTTCCTCTCATGTATATTCTTTAGTTGTTTTGTTTGTGATTGCCATGAGGAGTATATTTAATATCCTAAAGTTACAACATTCTAACTTAAATTTATGCTAGCCGAACTTCAACAACACACACAAATTCTATTCCTTTAACAACTCTATCCTCCACCCCTTTCAGTTGTCAGTGTCACAAAATTACATCTTCATATATTGTGCATCCAAAAAACATAAACCAATAAAATTTTCAATGTATTAGCATTTAAAATTATGTACAATACAAAATGTGTAGTTAAAAAAAACAAATTGTATTAATATTAATTTTTAGATTAATAATTGTTTTTTAAATGTATTAGCTTCTTAAATCATGTAGAAACAAAATGTGGAGTTACACAGCAATGTTATAATTATACTAGCTTTTATAATGACCCATGTATTCACCTTTACTGAGATCTTTATTTCTTTATACAACTTTGAGTTACTATCTAATGTCTTTTCATATCAACCTACAGGACTCCCTTTAACATTTCTTTTAGGGCAGGTCTAGGGGCAATGGACTCTCTTAGCTTTGGTTTATCTGGAAATCTTAATTTCTCCTTCACTTTGAAGGACAGTTTTGCTGGGTATAGTGTTCTTGATGGGCAGTTTTCCTTCTACCACCTTGAATATATTATCTCACTACCCTCTGGCCTTCAAAATTTCTGATGAGAAAGCTGCTGATTACTTATTGAGGTTTGCGTGTAAGTGACAAGTTTCTTCCCTTTTGTTGACTTTAAAATTCTTTTGTCTTTGGCTTTCCACAGTTTGATTTAATGTGTCTTGGTTGGCATGAGTCTTTTTGAGTTCATCCTACTTGGGAGTTTGTTAAGTTTTTTGGATGTTTATATACATGGCTTTCATCAAATTTAGGAAGTTTTAAGCTATTATTTAATCAAATATTCTTTCTACCCCTTTCTCTCTTTTTTGGGACTCTCACAATAAATGTGTTGGTTGGCTCAATGGTATCCCACAAGTCCCTCAGGCTCTGGTCATTTTTCTTCATCCATTTTTCTGCTTGTTCCTCAGACTTGTTCCTTTTTTT
Organism: Neofelis nebulosa; assembly: GCF_028018385.1. Classification (NCBI taxonomy): domain Eukaryota; kingdom Metazoa; phylum Chordata; class Mammalia; order Carnivora; family Felidae; genus Neofelis; species Neofelis nebulosa. The sequence goes on along the minus strand of NC_080794.1, from coordinate 31,811,351 downwards.
ATCTTATCTTCAAGTCCACAGATTCTTTCTTTTGCCTGCTCAAACTGGCCTTTAAACTCTCTAGTGAATTATTCATTTTAGTTATTTCAATTCCAGAGTTTCTTTTTGGTTTCTTTTTAGGTCTCTTCTCTTTTTATTGATATTTCCAATTTGTTCATACCTCATTTACTTGACTTTCTTCACATCTTCCTTTAGTTCTTTGAGCAAGTTTAAGACTTGTTGTTTTAAAATCTTTGTCTAGTTGATCTGCCATTATGCCTTTGCCAGGGATAATTTCTATTGGTATATACATATTTTTTCCTTTGATGGAACATACATATTAGCTTCTTTGTATGGTATATACTTTTTTGTTGAAAACTGGTCATTTGAATCTAATAATCTGGTAACTCTGGAAATCAGATTTTCATCCTTCTCCAAAGTTTGTTGGTTTATTTATTTGCTTGCTTTTTGTTTTGATGTGTGTGTGTGTGTGTGTGTGTGTGTGTGTGTGCATGTGTGTGTGTGAGGGGGGTAGTTTTGCTTTTTAATTACTCTGTGCCCAGGATCAGCCTAAAGAGAAAACTGGAAGTCTACTCAAGTCTTTTTTTGAGCCTGTGTCTTCCACTGGGCATATGCAGTGACTTTCTAGTTTTTTCTGTAGATGTGGTTGCTTTCGAATGTCCTAATTGCTCATGTATGTCTTCTAAAAGGAAAAAGAAAGAGAGAAAAATGAAGGGGGTAAATAGATGTGCCAGACTTTTAAATCCCTGGAAGTCACTTCAGCCAGAATAGGAAGTGCTTGCAACAATGAGGGGAGGTGCAATAACAGTGGCCACTATTTGTCAGCACTTCTGTGATAAGAAGCAGCAATCATTGGGGTGCTTGGGTGGCTCAATCAGTTGAGTGGTCAACTTTGGCTCAGGTCATGATCTCATAGCTCAAAGGCTCCTGAGTTAGAGCCCCGCATCAGGCTCTGTGCTGACAGCTCAGAGCCTGGAGCCTGCTTCAGATTCTGTGTCTCCCTCTCTCTCTGCCCCTCCCCTGCTCACGCTCTGTCTCTCCGTCTCAAAAATAAATAAATAAAATTTTTTTAAATAAAAAGAAGAAGCAGCCATCAGTGATCAGAGCAGTGATGTTTAGAGGACAGGGTTCTTTTCCCCATCCTGACTTTTACAACTTGAATGCAAGCGCTCCAGGAACACATGAACAATGCCTGCCAAGTGGCTAAGGGGTGGGTGATAGTTGTTATTGTGCTAAGAGCTGAAATTGACAGATATTAATCATAATATCTTATAATGCCTTTTTCTGGAAGTTGCAAGCCTTCAGCTGACTCCAGAGTTTCTAAATGATGTATCATAATATCAGATGTCAGTTTCCTATTCTGCCATTTTTTTCTGGAATCTTTGATCTTATTCATATCCCTTACTGTCCCTTTTCCTTCCCAGTTTTTATCCAAAATTTTTCTTTAAGCACCAATTGGCAAATCATAACATGACATACCAAGTTGTGTTTTGATTTGTTTTAAAAGAATGCTTCTAGAATTTTGCTTAAACAATATGCATTAGTGAGAATGAGATCAAATGCTTTAGGAGTTTCCTATTAATTTTAGGTCCAGAGGAAAGTGAGATGTGTATCAAAATGGTGTAACATTTTCCACATAATTATAGGATTGATTTGATACAGTTTTATTAAGACTGCCATGATATCTGTTAAAGAACAGCAGTGATCTGTTTTGTGAAATTAGATCATCTGTGCAATTAAGAGATGGAGAGGAAAAAATGTCTGGCTGAGGCACCTGTGTGCATGTGCACACTCGCACACACACACACACGCACACACACACACACAAGGTTGAGAAGGAGAGGTAAGGTAAAAGGAGAGGGGGGTAAGGAAAAAATGTGTGATGTGAGAGTCTCTACCATTAAATTTCCTCCTTATAACAATTGCCGTATTTTTATTTGTATGTCAAATAGCTCCACATTATTAAAAAGGGAAAATATTCAAAGAATTTAAAACTTAGTGAGAATTTTTTTTTTTTCTTTTAGAAGAAAGAATTGGCTTAATTGTTTTTAATCCTTAGAAAAGAAAAAAAGGGGGTTAATTAATTCTACTGTGTGCTAAACAACCCAAACCACAGAACTTCATAGAAGTGGGAGACAGGCCACGAAAGCAAGCAAGATGTATTTGGCAGCTATAGGATACTGTGAAATTCCCCAACAGGGAAAGTGCAGCCGAAGTAAAAGAGCAGAACTGGATACACACGTTCTGATGTTCATGAGTTCAGTTGGAAGACAGGGAGAAAAATCACAAAAGAAAAAGGTGGGGGAGGGGAGAGAAAAAAATCAAGGAGCTAAGGATTCTAGGACAGCAAAGTGCTGGTGTTAAACTACCTTTACCCAAAGGTGTTGATAAAGGCAGAACTGAAAGCAGACATGAAAAGAAGGTGAAGGCAATGGCAGTATGAATGTCATTTGCAAAAGTAATCATTTCAGTCCATGGGTCATGCTGAATTTTGTTGTATATTATGAAGTAATACTAGTTATATTCACAAGATAAATGTTCCTCTGTGTGTGTGTGTGTGTGTGTGTGTGTGTGTGTGTGTTCTCTAGAAAAATTAATGCAATCCACATTTTCCCCTTTTGATTAGTAAAGTCTGAATGATATTATAGCAAATCAATAACTGTTAATAATAAATGCTATGTATTGACTTCTATGTTTTTGTTTACTCCGGAGCTCCACATCTTTGACACCTTTGGTATATGGGATTGGGGCAAGATAATTATTTGTTGTAGGAGGCTATATTGTGCACTGTAAGTATTTAGCATGGACTCTACCCCCTAGATGCCAGTGCCCCTCCCCAACTCAGTTGTGATAACCAAAAATGTCTCCAGACACTGCCAAATGTAGAATCATCCCTGGTTGAGAACTATTGGATTAAGGGAAGGTAAGAATTAAGGGAATACTAATAATGCTGTTACAGATGTTGTTACTCCTTCCTGCCAGATGTCTTTACCTGGTAATTCACCCAGCTCCCAGCTCCTGCAAGTGTTGGTGCTGTCATCCTCTCTCTGGTTCCTGTCTCTGGATAATTGTCTTCACTCTGTTTGGGTGACTATACACCACGCCACCTCCATGCCTTAGAAGCCTATAGCCAGTGATGGAAGGAGAGGAGCATACAAAAGTCTAGACTCCTTGCCTCAAGATGGAATGAACTCTGCTGTGTGGTTTCACAGTCCCCTAGGAGATAGGCTGTCACTGGTCTTTGGCTGAGACTAATAATGTTGTTTAGCTGCACCTTCTCCCATCCTATGTTTCTTGCTTTCCTACCCTTCTCCTGGGAATAGCAAAAACTCCTCTCAGGCTCTCTGTAGATACCTCCTCAAGAGACAAATGATAGCATCATTGAGTCCTTTCCTGTCATTTCTTTGTTGATGGAAAAAAAGTGATAGAACAATTTGCTTGCTTTGGTGAATGCACCACTCTTATTGACACATTCATGTATATTATTTTATCCTTTCTACAAGTAAACTTGTAGCATTTTGTTGACAAGAAAACTAAGGCTAATAAAAGAACATAACTTGCCAAATGTCATGTGGTTATTAAGTGATGCAGTGAAAATGTGAATGTAGTTTCTAGTTTCAGGGTTCTTTGTTATTCCACACTAACATATGCTTATTTTCATTTTGCTACTCCAGAACAATAATATAGAAATTAGTAAATAAGTCCTTATTCTCAAGGAATTCAGCTGGAAAGAAAAGACAGCACAAAAAAATTAATTATAGGAACTGTTAATTTGCAAGTAGAATTTGTATTGCTCATGCACTTGAAAAGTTGTAGCAGCTTCACAAATCAAGACAAATATAAGAATCAGAAACTAAAAATAAATACAGGCACTAAAGAATTTTTAAAAATTGAAAAAAAACAGGCATTGCCAAGTCTTTGGTTAAATAGCTACTCCAATTAAGTATATTTACTGGAAATTAAGAAGTAACTGTATTATAGAGTTTTCATTGTTTGGTGATAGGATAGACATTTGTCAATAACAATTGGTAACACAATAATGTCCTAACCTAGGCATCTGTAAAAGACAGACTTTACTTACATTGACTCTCAATAACAACTAAACTTACAACATTAAATCTTAATTTAGTGAAAGCTGTTCAGTAGGAACTTGTGATAATATGATCTGGAAATGCTGTTTTTCTATTGTAACTGATCACAAAAAAAATAACACTCTGACAACTCTAAGGGAACAAGTGAAGTAAGTCATTGCAATATTAGATGTCTTGGGAAGGTTTTTATTCAAGCTCGGGATCACATGCAATTCATGGCTGAATTGTACAATCAAGTTTTGTGTTTTTTCCAAAGGGATACATACCCCTTAGATAGCACTCATACACTGAAACCATTGAGCAACTACTGTGTGTATGTGTGTGCGCGCACACACACACACACACACACACACACACACGGTACTATTTCTTATTGCTAATGACAGAATTTACATTCTTTTCCTGAAAGTTTTAGGAACTTCACTTATGCATTCAACCAGATGTGGAATACAAATCCCCTCCTCTTCTGCACAAAGACAAATCAGTTTTAGTCTAGGCTCAGCTTAGCATAGCATGTATCACATAACATGAAAGAGAATGTAATGAAAAATACATTTAAAGACAATTTTTCTGGTCAACGACACTGAATTACCCAACTTAGGTTAGGTTCTACTGTCATAACAAACAACTTTCGATTCTCAATGACTTAAGACAACCAAGTTCTTATTTTCTGCTCATATTTAAGTTTAATACAAGTTGGTAGAGGGCTTTTCTCTACATGATCAGAGCCAGGGTTTATGTATTTCCTAGAATCTCACTGTGAGGCCTCCATCATCCCCGTACTAGGAAAGGGAAGGCTAGGAAGGTTGCTCACTGGCTAATAATTACCTTACAGAAGGGAATAAACTATTGCATGTAAGGTGCTTAGCATAGTGTCTAGCATTTAGCAGGTACTCATTAGCCAGTGGTGGTGGTGGTGGTAGTTTTTTTTCAAATTAAGTTGAAAGGAAGAAGCTAGGAAAATGTTCTCCTTTTAGTGGGTATTTTTTGCATATCATAAAACAACTTATTGCCAATTACTGATTTATTTTTAAATTCTTTGTAATGTTTATTTTTGAGAGACAGAGAGACAGAGTGTGAGCAGGGGAGGGGCAGAGAGAGAGGGAGACACAGAATCCGAAGCAGGCTCCAGGCTCCGAGCTGTCAGCACAGAGCCCACCTTGGGACTCAAACCCACAAACTGCGAGATCATGACCTGAGCCGAAGTCAGATACTCAACTGACTGAGCCACCCAGGTGTCCCTGCCCATTACTGATTTAGCAGTGGCGCTTTAAATGGGCTTTGAAGATGAATAATCATGTTGCTTCTGTACCAAGGTTAGAGTTTGGCTCACATGTAGCTGATGAGTGATGGAAGCATTGCACAAAGTAAGTTTTAGGCTATCCTTAACGGTGTTTAGCATAATGTAAGAGATTTTCAGATGGATACTTTAATCTCCTTGGCCTTTAATTTCCTTGTTGCAAATGCAGATGGAGACATTTTGCCCTTAGATTGGCAGAAAGACTGGGAGAGATATTTTTATTCAACATTAGAGTGTTTATACAAATGTCACATGTTCAGAATTTCAATGACCATATAGAGTAGAACTTCAGCTGCCCCAAAATTCAGAGGAGTCATTCTGGCAAGATTAACGTTTCTGATAGCATGGGATTTTAAGATGTTGGGTGGAGTGCAATAGTTAAATATGTTACAAAAATGTTTAAGAGCAGTACAGAATTAGCAAACAACTAAGTGTATTTGGCAATAAATGCCAGACATATGTAGCAAATGAAATGCTCTCATTTGGGTGCTCTGAGAAATTTCACAGAAAATTTGAGCTGAATAATGAAGAATTGGAAGAATTTGATTAGGTGGAGAGGAGAAAAGCTGAAAATATAAATTGTCCTAAAATGCAAGGTTGTCTTTTAATAATAAATAAGAAAAGGCCTATTTGGATTAAAAAAATAGAAGAGAGTGGGGTGCCAGGGTGGCTCAGTCGGTTGAGCATCCAACTTTGGCTCAGGTCATGATCTCGCGGTCTGTGAGTTCGAGCCCCGCATCAGGCTCTGTGCTGACAGCTTGGAGCCTGGAGCCTGCTTCAGATTCTGTGTCTCCTTCTCTCTCTGCCCCTTCCCCGCTCATGCTCTGTCTCTCTCTGTCTCTCAAAAATGAATAAACATTAAAAAATTTGAAACAAAAAGAATAGTAAGAAAGTATACATACACCCATAAACATTTTGTTTGCAAGTTTATGTGTGTGTGCATGTGTGGGTGTATGTGTGTGTGTGAATGCGAGTGAGAGAGATGGAGACAGAGTAACAACAGACTGGGAGACGAGGTGATAGGACTATGTTTCATCAAGCTAAATCAGATTCTATTTAGAGTTAAAGGAATAAAGAGTCGTGTGTGTGGAATGTCTGGTGTCTCAGTTGGTTAAGCATCCGACTTTGGCTCAGATCATGATCTCACTCATGCTTCATGAGTTCGAGCCCCGCATTGGGCTTGGTGCTGACATCTCAGAACCTGAAGCCTGCTTCATATTCTGTGTCTCCCCTTCTGTCTACCCCTCCCATGCTCATGTTCTGTCTCTCTCTGTTTTTCAGTAATCAAAAACGTTAAAAAAATTAAAAAAAAAAAAACAAGTGGTGTGTGTGTGTGTGTATTTTTAGTTTGCATATGCAAATCATGTGTGTGATATATGCACATGTCTGTGTATGTGCATCAAATTGAGTATTAAATATCTGAAATGCATTTGCTTTCATAATCCTTACCAAAAAAAAAGTTAGCATGAGATAGCTAAATTATTAGTATTTTATAGATATGCAAACTGAAAAACAGGTTGAGCAACTTCTCTAAAATCCCAAAGCTATTGAGAGGCAGGGCAAGGTCTTAAACCCAGGCCTCTGACCCTAAAGCCCTAAAGCATATGCATGCAATGCCAAGATGCCAGCAGAGGAGCACAGAGGCTTGGGTGAAATGGAAAGTTGAGCAGACGCAGGGTCCATATCTCACACTTTGAGCAGATGGGGCACTTTTCTAGGACAAGGTTTCATTCTTCACCTCTGTGATCATTATAGTAAGAGTAATGGTAACAACCATAGCTAGCATTTATCCAGCTCTTAACAAGTAGACATTTAAATACTTGCTACATATTAATCATTTTATACACACAACAGTGTTGTGAGGGAAGTTACATTTTATAAATGCTCTAAAGAAAGTCTCATTTTATAAATGAGAAGCTAAGCCTCAGAGAGCTTAAGGACAAGGAAGATCTGTCTCTTTCTCCTTCTCCTCCATCACCTCCATCCTCTATCTCCCTCTCACCCAGGAGGGGCTCTGCCACCCCCAGTATTCAGTGTTGGTGGCTTGGGGGGTCACAAAGGTGAAATCAGAGTCTTTCCTTATCTGTCTTTTTGTTCACGTACATGGTATTCCATATTGCCCACATCGTATTCCAAAATGGCCCACCATAGGTAAGCAGGTACACTGGAGACATTCACATCTTTGGCACTCCTTTCTGGAGTGAAATTTGAAACACAGCATGTTTAGGCTCAAAAGTATTCATTCCATCTATCCTCCATGAGCTCTCAGCAAAGTTCTTTCAAGCAAAGGGCATTACCTTAAGGCATTTCTGCAGTCAGTCATTAAAGTAAAAGTGAAACTAAAGTATTCATGCATGTGTCAGTGCCAAACTACTTAAAAGACACCACTAATTATCTGTGGTTGTGACAACGTCCAATCATTTTTCACAATTGAACCAACAATAGCTTTTGAATTTTTGGTCATTTCCATACTCATGTCTTCCCTACAGCTCACTGTATACATCTGCCTGGTTATTACTATACCTTTTTGACCTTTATTTGGTCTCTTTTGTCTCTTAAGCAATTACTGGAGTCTATGAAACAAGCCTCCCCTTTGTACCGTTTAATTTAATTAGACCTCTCATTTGAGCTCTTGCTGAGTCAATATTTAGTTGCTTGTCTATATCCCTGGGACAACCTGAAACATTCCATACGCTAGCTAAATGGCTTAATATGCATGGACTTACGAGCTGAATGCCTTAGTTTGCATTCTCCGTGTGCAATATCCAGGGGACACCACTACAAAACTCCTTTCACTTTGCCTCTCCTCTTAATTGTGCTCTTGCACAGTTTACCTGGCAATTTCTTTTTCTGGGTGATAAATTATGGTGGAACAGAAGGAAGAGCAATCCTCAGTATTGCCTCACTAATTTTGTTTGTAGAGCTGTTTCTCTAATGTATCATTTTCAAATAGGTCCATTATACATCTGCTTCTCTGCCTGGGAGCCCCAGCCACGCCAGGTGCAGTGCTATCAATGGCACACTTTTGCCTGATGGCACCAAGTGCCCGGGAATGGGCTGACAAGAAAGGGGAAAGTGATGAACGGCGCTTTAGAACAACTCCAGGTTGTTTCCGCTTTGGAGGGGTCAGTGTAAATATTTGGGTTCTTGTGGTCTGTTCTGGGAAAAGTGATGTGAAAGCTGAGAAGGGATGGTCTACTAATTCATACAAGAGGACTTGAAGATCTAGTCTTGCCAAAATTTCAGACTTTAAAGGTCTCCTCAGGTAAAAAAAAAAAAAAAAAAAAAAAAAAGATTTTGTTTTAGCAATGGTCTCTGAGAACATATACCAGGGGCATTTGCCTGAGTATAAAAATACATATGTACGTACATACAAACACTAGGTTTTATTAAAAGGTAAATTTGTGCTTGGTTTTTCAATTTAAAGTTTTGATACAATAATACAAGAATAGGTAACTTGCTAAAGCCTCATGATGTGTATAGCACTGTTTTTATTTGTTTTATTTTTTTTTAATTTACTTCTTTATTTTGAGAGACAGATTGAAAATGCACACAAGAGCATGCGTGGGGGAGGGGCAGAGAGAGAGGAAAGAGAGAATCCCAAGCAAGCTCTGAGTGCTATCAGCGAAGAGCCTGATGTGGGGCTGGAACCCACAAACCCTGAGATCATGACCTGAGCCAGAATCATGACGGTCAACCAACTGAGCCACCCAGGTGCCCTGAGTAAGGCACCATGTTTTATATGCATCATTTTCTTTAGTTATTAATTGCCTAGTGAGTATCAGCATCTCTATTTGCAAATGAACAACCTGTGTCTCATGGAGTTTCATAATTTGTCCATGTTCACATACCTATTGCAAGATGAAGCCAGGAGGAGAATTCAGCCCTCTTAGACCCCAAAGTTGACCCATAGCTTTATAAAGAGGTTTCCGCTCTATAAAAAATTGAATCAAAAAGTAGGGACCTAAGTATGATGCCTACACCTATGGGGCTCCCATATTGTTCATGTCTGTGGGTCCATGAGCCAGCATAAATGGAAACCCTGATAGAAGGGTTCTTTGCCACTCTACCATGCATATGGTGCACATGCACTCTAGCTGCATGCAACAGATTGGCTTGATGTGAGGTCATTTGGAGATACTATTTTTCCTGTATCATTTCAGAATATGGCATTGTCTCTCATTAGAGTATCCCATCAGTAATATTTGAGAGTATAGGTGTAGTTGTGATCCATTCAGAGCTCTGTGTGAAATTTATCACCCTAACATTTAGAATACAATGCATATTAAAACATATTATTATTACCAATAACAACAACGACAGTAGTTTAACTCTTACTGGGGCTTGCTATGTACCAGGCAGTATTTGAAGTTCTTTACATGTATTATTTTATTGAATCTTCAGGATAATTTTGTAATATCCCTGTTATTGTCACAACATTGCAAATCAATCCTGATGCAAGATTAAGTAACTGGACTCTGAAATGACACAATTAATGTGTGTGGAACTAAGCTTCAAATTTAGGCCTTTTGATTCAATGTTTGCACTCCTAACCAATACATTTCACTGTTTCTGGAAACTAAGTACCCCTAAAGTAAATGAATTATTTATTTTAGCTTAGTGATGAAACATTCCCCTGCTCTAAATATCTTTTCAGTTTTTATTCTCTTACTTTTCCTTAGAAGAAGTTCAGATCAGAAGACATATTGGTAAGGGGAAAGGAAAGAAACGAGAAAGGAAAAACCAATGTGTATGGATACTTCTATTTCAACCCTTCTGGCAGTGGTAATCTTGCTGTTGTTCCAAAGCTCTAATACATCTCCACCTGCCCTCCACCCCACCAGAGAGAGAGCCTGTCCCGCATCCTATCCTAAATTTTAATAATAATAAGAACAGTTCGCTTCAATGAAAATTGAACAGATAAGTACTGACCTCTTCTCTGAAACTGAGGCAAAATGTCCTTTCACACTTTTAAAGATTCTTCACCTATGTCAAGGATGCTTTTCCTTCTGTACTATCTAAGCAAACAAAATAAAAGAAAACAGGTGGTGGAGGTTCTGGGGCAAGAATTTCTATGAAATGAACATTCCATGTTAAAATGGAGTGATCCAGAAACACTAAAACTTGAAATATGTCACAAACAAGGGTTGAGCTTTTCCAAAATGCAACTTTACCAAAGTGCATCTCTCCATTTGTGCAAGTCATAAACATCTTTAGAACATTTCAGGACTGTGCGTTTGATTAAGGTTCAATCAGGTGGAGCAAACTACAATCGCATTCTTCAGGGAAAGATTAGAATCAGGTTAATAAAGATTTCTAATCCAAAATGGAGGGGCGAGTTAAATATAAGTGAAGCTCTGTTCAGCACATAATAAGCACTGTTTATTCATGTATTTAAATGGTGTAAATATTAGCTAAATTTTTTTTTACTAGATTTGTGATCTTAGATAAGGTAATTAACCTCCTTTTCCTCTTCTTTAAGATGGGTATTTCAATTGACATCTCACATGGAATTTTCTTGGTTTGGAGAAATAGATGTGTCAATGGACATAATATTTTGGATATGGTAGTGAATCAGTAAATGCTAACCATTATTTTGGCATTCATGATACCCATAACTTGAATACTTTATGTATTACATGAGTAAAACAAGAAAGGTTGAATAGCAGAGAAAGCTTAATACTACCTTGAGTAATAGTGCTTTCTTTTCTGAAAAACATTCCAAGTTTCATAAACTGATTTATGAATAGGCTATAATCCCCAAATTTGACTGAGAACCTGGGAATGCCAGTATTTCGCCATAAAATCAAAATACCTAAACTATGATCTTTAAATCCGATAAATTTTGTTGCACTTCAGGGATAGAAGCTATCTAAATTCTGTGTTTGCTAGAAACCCGTGCATGTACAACCAAGGTCTCTAAGTAAAATGCGCTCACATATTTTCTGAATGAATATTTCACTACTATTCCATTTATGCTGAGTCTCATCTAATCTATTCTCTGTGATAAGTTGTAAGAAGGTCAGTATAGGTTGCCTAACAAAACTCATAAAAGTATACTATAGTGTATATTGGTCATGAATATATAAAACACATGGTAAAATAATGTTTTTCTACCTTTTTGATATGTTGGAGTGAGGCTGATAGCTTTAAATGTCCATTCTCTGTAGATCATTAATGCTTTAGACCAATGTGGGGCTGTATATTATCAAATATAATACTCACTCTCAATAACTAGCTGCTAAATTCCCTATTATTGTGAAACAATATTGAATGAACTTTGCAAATTTCTTATGGTTTGGAATTGCAAGAAGCAAATGTATTCTATGTTTAATCATGTGGTCATTCTGGATTTTTACAGCACAATGATTATTTAAGGTCCTCCTTCTTACCAATTTAGAAATCGTCTTTATGCATTAAGAGAAATATTGAGTTCCATCAAATTGAAATTTAATTTTAAAATAAAGGTGGATGAAAAATATAAATAAAATAGAAGTGGATATTTTGCATTTTGGTTGGAATATTCTATTAATTACAAATGTTGTCAGTTAGTAGGTGCTCAAATACATTGCTTGATCAAAGAAGCCTGTGGCTCAGTTCCAGCTGACCCCTTTTTCCATGAACAACACACAATTTCATGCCCTGATATTTCATGTCGTCCCTTTATTGATCAAGATTAAAAGGTTTGGTGTTGAAGTTACTTTTGCCTAAAACCTCACCATACTGTATTTTGTTGCAAATAATCCTGCTAAAGCAAAAAGGTTATCATTAACTCATTTCATCAAATAATCACATTCCAGTGCATTCTTCCTTGTTTATATTATCCAAATTATACTACAGTAATAGTAGTTTGAGAACCTAATGTATATATAAGTAGGTCATGTTTTGTTAGTTGATTTGTTCATTGAGAATCTAGAAAGGTGACACAAGGAAGCCAGTGTTACAGGATAATGCAGACTCATAGAATTACATTAGACTAGAATGTAGTTAGTTTCTACTGAATGATAAGGAGAGGTTGGAATATTCATACAAGATTATGCCCCAAACATTTCTATTAAATCGGGAGAACATGTAGCATGTGTGATGTTAGTCTGCTTGGGCTGCCATAACAAAATGTCATAGATCAGGTGGCTTAAACAATAAAAATTATTTTCTCACAATTCTGGAGGTTGAGATACCTAAGATCAAGGTGCCCTCTGATTTGGCTTGTAGTGAGAATTGTCTTCCTGGCTTGCAGATGGCTGCCTTCTTGCTATGTACTCAATGGTAGAGAGACAAAGAGAGAAGAAGAGCTATTTCTCTTAGAATACTAATTCCTCTCTGATTAGCACCCCACCCTTATTACCATATTTAACACTTAAAAAATCAGCTGTATTGAGATATAATTGGCAAAATCATAAGATATTTGAAGTATACATCGTGGTGATAAACATGGGAGTGCAGATATCTCTTTGATAAACTTTTTAATTTCCCTTGAATATATACTTAGAAGTGTGGGGTTATTAGATCATATGGTAGTATTAGTTTTAATTTTGGAAACCTCCATACTGTTTTCCATAGAGGCTGAACAAATTTAAATTCCCAGCAACAGGGCACAAGGGGTTCTACATTCTTGTTAACACTTGTTATCTCTTGGCTTATTGATGATAACCATTCTAATAGTTGTGAGGTGATATTCACTGTGGTTTTGATTTGCATTTCCCTGATGATTAGTGATGTTGAGAACCTTTTAACGTACTCAACATTGGACATTTGTATATTTTCACTGGAAAAACATCTATTCAGTTCCCCTGTAGATTTTTTGATTGGGTTTTTTAGTTTTTGCTATTGAGTTATGTGAGTTTTTATATATGTCAGATAGTAATCCTTTATCAGATATATGATATGCAAATATTTTCTCCTATTATATTTGTTGCATTTTCATGTTTTTGATGATTTACTTTAATGTGTAGAAGATTTTTGGTTTGATGTGGTCCCACTTGTTGATTTTTGCTTTTATTGCTTTTGTCAAATCTAAAAATATAATTTCCAAAAGCAATGTCAGGGAGCATACTCCCTTGTTTTGTTTTGTTTTGTCATCCATTTTGAGTTAATTTTTATGTATGATGTATGGTAGTGGTCCAATTTCATTGGTCCATTTCCACCACCATTTATTGGAGAAATTATTATTTTCCATTGTATATTCTTGTCACTCATAATTTAATTGACCATATATACATGGGTTTATTTCTGAGTGCTTTCTGTTCCATTGACTAGGTGTCTGTTTTTATGACAATACCATATTTTTTTATTACTACAGCTATGAAGAATAGGTTTTTTTTTTCTTCTTTTTCAACACTGCTTTGGCTATTTGAGGTCTTTTGTGGTTGCATGCAAATTTTAGGAATGTTTGTTCTATTTCTGTGAAAAATGCCATTGAACTTTTAATAGGGATTGCATTGGATCTGTAGATTCCTTTGGGTAAGTGGGCATTTTAATAATATCAGTTTTTCCAATCCATGAGTATAGAATATCTTTCTATTAATTTTGTCTTCAATTTCTTTCATTGATGTCTTATGATTTTCAGTGTACATATTTTCACCTCCTTGGTTAAATTTATTTCTGGGTATTTTATTCTTTTTGATGTAACTGTAAATGAGATTGTTTTCTTAGTTTCTGTTCCTGAGGGTTCACTGCTAGTGTACATGAATGGTATATATTGATTTTGTTCCATATAACCTCATTGAAATTATGTATTAGTTCTAAGAGTTTTGTGGTATAGCCTTTAGGATTTTATCTATATGAAATAATGTAATCTACAAATAGAGACAGTTTTACCTCTTCATTTCCTTTGGGCACCTTTTATGTATTTTTCTTGCCCAGTTGTTCTGGTTGCTAATTCTGGTACTGTGTTGAATAAAAGTGACAGGAGTGGGCATTCTTTCCTTTTTCCTGATCTTACAGGAAAGCTTCTGTTTTTTACCATTGAGTATGTTGTTAGCTGTGGACTTGGCATATGCCTATCATATTGAGGTATATTTCCAAAATGCCCAGTTTTTGAGAGTTTTTATCATTAATGGATGTTGCTTTTTGTCAAATGCTTTTGCGGCATTTATTGAAATGATGATATAATTTTTATATTTGTTTTCTTATGTGGTGTATCACATTGACTGATAATCAGATGTTGAACCATTCTTGAATCCCTGGAAGAAATAGCACTTGATCAGTATGATCCTTTTAATGTACTGTTAATTTGGTTTGCAAATATTTGGTTGAGGATTTTTGCGTCTGCATTTAACAGGGATACTGGCCTATAATTTTTTTTTCTTCTTGTAATTGTCTACTTTTGGTATCAGGAAATGAATATGTTTCCTCCTCTTCTATTTTTGGAATAGATTGGGAAGCATTGTTATTAATGCTTCTTTAAATGTTTGGTAAAATTCACCAGTGAAGGCATCTGGTCCTGGATGTTTCTTTGTTAGAAAGTTTTTGACTACTGATTCAATCTCCTTACTAGTATTTTGTCGGTTAAGATTTTCTATTTCATCATAATTGAGTCTTAATAAGTTGTATGTTTCTAGGAACTTACCCATTTATTCTAGGTTGTCCAGTTTTGGGGCATATAATTCACAGTAGTCTTTTATAATCATTATATTTGTGTGGTATTAGTTGCAATATATCCTGTTTCTTGGCTCATTTTATTTATTTGAGTCCTCTCTTTTTCTCCTTGGTAAGTCTAGCTAAAGGTTTGCCTATTTTATCTTTTCAAATAACAAGCTCTTAGTTTCATTGTTCTTTTCTATTTTTTTATGCTCTTTTTAATTTATTTCTACTCTGAATTTGTTATTTTCTTTTTTCTACTAACTTCAGGCCTTGTTTTTTGTTTTTGTTTTTTTTCTTTTTAAAATAATGCCTTGGGACACTGAGGTGGCTCAGTCGGTTAAGCATCCAACTTTGGTTCAGGTCATGATCTTGCAGTTCATGAGTTCCAGCCCTGTGTTGGGTTCTGTGCTGACAGCTCAGAGCCTGTAGCCTGCTTCAGATTCTGTGTCTCCCTCTCTTTCTGCCCCTCTCCTGCTCATGATCTGTCTCTGCCTCTTCCTCAAAAATAATTAAAAACCTCAAAAATTTTTTTTAAATAAAAAAAAAATGCCTTGAGATTTAGTTAGGTTGTTATTTAATCTTGTTTTCTTAATGTAGGCATGCATTACTATAAACTTCCCTCTTAAAACTCCTTTTGCTGTATCTCATAGGTTTTGTTATGTTGTATCTTTATTTTCATATGTCTTGAGATATTTTTAAACTTATTTTTTGGTTTTTTGAAATTTCTTTTTCAATCCATTGGTTGTTTCAGAGTGTCCATATCAATCTACACATAGTTGTGAATTTTCTAGTTTTTCTTTTGTGATTGATTTTGAATTTCATACCATGGGGGTTAGAAAAGATGCTTAATAAGATTTCACCTTAAATTTATTAAGAATTGTTTGTGTCTTACTATATGATCTGTTCTGAATAATGTTCCAAGTATACTTGAGAAGAATGTATATTCTACTGCTGTTGGAGGAAGCATCCTGTAAATGTCCTTGAATTCGTGTGGCCTAAAACGTAGTTTAAGTCTAACATTTCCTCTTTAATTTTCTATCTTGATGATCTGTCCATTATTGAATGTGTAGTAGAGAAATCTCCTTCTATTGTTGTATAGCTGCCTATTTCTCTCTTCAGGTCTGTTAATATGTGCTTTATGTATTTAGTTGTCCTATGTGGAGTGCACAGATATTTACAAATGCCATATCCTTTTGTTTGGATTGACCACTTTATCATTATATAATGACTATCTTGTCTCTTTTTACAGTCTTTTGCTTAAAGTCTCTTTTGTCTTATATAATTATAGTTTCCCCAGGCTTTAATTTATAATCAGTTTGTATGAAATATCTTTTTTTCCCCATTCTTTCATTATCAGTCTGTGTGTTTCCTTAAAGCTGAAGTAAGTGTCTTGTAGTCTTTTGTGTACTCTTAATCCATTTCACCTATTTCACCCAATCATCCACCCACTTGCCCTCTGGCAACCACCAGTTTGTTCTCTGTATTTAAATCTGATTTTTGTTTGTCTCTTTTTTCCTTTGTTTTGTTTCTTAAATTCCAATATGAGTGAAATCATATTCTGTTTGTCTTTCTCTGACTAACTCATCTCATTTAGTATTATCCCTTCTACAGCCATCCATGTTGCAAATAACAAGATCTCATTCTTTTCTATGACTGTGTAATATTCCATTGTATGTATAGAATACATCCTATTCATCTACTGATAGACATTGGGTTGCTTCCATATCTTGGCTATTGTAAATATTGCTGCATTAAACATAGAGGTGCATATATCTTTTCAAATTAGTGCTTTCATTTTATTTGACTAAATACCCAGGAGTAGAATTACTTGATCATATATAATTCTATTTTTAATATTTGAGGTAACTCCAAAATAGTTTCCACAGTGGTTGCACCAGTGTGCATTCCCAACAGTGCATGAGGGTGTCTTTTTCTTCACATTCCCACCAACACTTGTTTCTTGTGTTTTTAGTTATTGTGATTTTAGTTATTCTGACAGGTATGAGGTGATATCTCATTGTTGTTTTGATTTGCATTTTCCTGATAATTAGTGATGTTGAGCATCTTTTCCTGTGTCTGTGGCTATCTGTAAGTCTTCAGAAAAATGTCTCCTTTGTTCCTCTGACTATTTTTAAATCAGATTATATGTTTTTTGATGTTGAGTTGTGTAAGTTCTTTATATAGTTTGGATATTAACCCTTTATTGGATATATCATTTGCAAATATCTTCTCCCACTCATTAGCTTGCCTTTTTGTTTTGTTGATAGTTTCTTTGCAATGCAAAAGCTTTTTATTTTGGTATAGTCTCAGTAGTTTAATTTTGCTTTTGTTTCCTTTACCAGAGGAGATATATCCAGAGAAATGTTCCTATGGCTAATGTCATAGAAATTACTGCCTGTACTCTCTTCTAGGATTTTTGTGGTTTTAGGTCTCACGTTTAGGTCTTTAATTAATTTTTAGTTTATTTTTATGTATGGTGTAAAAAAGTGGTCCAATTTCGTTCTTTTGCATGTTTCTGTCTGGTTTTCCCAACACTATTTGTTGAACAGACTTTTTCCCTATGTATATTCTTACCTCCTTTATCATAGATTGATTGACCATAAAATCATGGGTTTGTTTCTGGGTTCTCTATCCCATTATATTGATCTAATTGTCTGTTTTTGTGCCAGAACCATGCTGTTTTCGTTACTATAGCTTTGTAATACATCTTGAAAAGTAGAATTGTGATACATCCAGTTTTAATCTTTTTTTTTTTTTTTTCCAAGATAGCTTTGACTATTTGGGTCTTCTTTGGTTTTACACAAATTTTAGGTTACTTTGTTGTAGTTCTGTGAAAATGCTATTGGTATTTTGATATGGATTGCATTACATGGGCAAATTGCTTTGGGTTTTGGTTTGCTAATATTTTTGTTAGCAGTTGCTGGCCTCATAGAATGAATTTGGAAGTTTTCCTCTGTCTCCTATTTTTTGGGGAATATTTTGAGAGGTATAGGTATTAATTCTTTAAATGTTTGGTAGAATTTACCTATGAAACCATCTGGTCCTGGACTTTGTTTGCTGGGAGTTTTTTGATTACCGTTTCATTTTATTTTCTGGTTATCAGTTTATTCAATCTTCTATTTCTTCCTGATTCAGTTTTGGAAGGTTATATGTTTCTAGGAATATCCATTTCTTCCAGGTGGTCCAATTTGTTGTCATACAATTTTTTATATTTCTTATGATCCTTTGTAGATCTGTGGTGTTATTTCTCTTCCTTAATTTTTGATTTTATTTATTTGAGACCTCTCTCTCTCTCTCTCTCTCTCTTTTTCTCTCTCTCTTTTTAAATGAATCTGACTAAAGGTATATCAATTTTGTTGGTCATTTCACAGAACTAGCTCCTGGTTTCATTGATGTGTTCTGTTATTTATTTATTTATTTATTTATTTATTTATTTAATTTTTTAATCTTCTAGTTAATTTATTTCTGCTCTAATCTTTATTATTTCCTTCCTCTTGCTACCTTTGGTTTTCGTTGGTCTTGTTTCTAGTTCCTTTAGGTGTAAGTTTTGGTTGTTTATTTGAGCTTTTTCTTGTTTCTTGAGGTAAACCTGTATTGCTATAATCATTCCTCTTAGAATGGTTTTTGCTGCATACTAAAGATTTCAAACCATTTTCATTTTCATTTGCCTCCATGTATTTTTTTTTTATTTCCTATTGATTTCTTGGCTGACCCATTCATGTATTTGTTTAGTAGCAACAAACAAATAGTAGCATATTATTTAGCATTCATGCATTCATTTTCTTTCCAGATATTTTCTTGTGTTTGATTTCTCATTTTATTCTGTTGTGGTCTGAAAGGATGCATTCTATGATGTTAGTATTTTGAATTTGTTGAGACTTGTTTTATGGTTTAATATGTGACCTGTTCTGGAGAATGTCCCATTTGCACATGAAAAGAATGTGTTTTCTTCTCTTTTTTGGATGGGATACTCTGAATATATCTGTTATATCCATCTGGCCCAATGTGTCATTCAAAGCCATGGTTTCTTTGTTGATTATCTGATGGTTGATATATCTATTGATGTAAGTGAAGTGTTCAATTTCCTTACTCTTTTTATTGTATTATATAGATTTCTTCCCTTATGTCTGTTAAATAGTTCTGTTATGTATTTAGTGCTACCATGTTGGAGGCATAAATACAATTGTCATATCTACTTGTTCAGTTGTTTCATTAATCATTATGTAGTGTTTTCTTTGTCCTTTATTATAGTCTATGTTTTAATTTCCATTTTACCCAATTTATATCAGTATGGCTACTCCAGCTTCCACTTGCATGGTAAATATTTTTCCATCCCTTCACTTTCAATCTACACATGTCTTTAGGTCCGAAATGAGTCTGTTGTAGGCAGAATATAGGTGGGCTTGCTGTTTTTTATCCATTTTGTCACCCTATGTCTTTTGATCAAAGCATTTGGTCTATTTACCTTAAAAGTAATTATTGGTAGGTATATATTTATTGCCACTTTGTATACCAGTATATTTTAAGTAGATAATAACCTGTGTTTCAACCCCCACAAATGCTCTACATTTTTACCTTCCCCTTGACATTTTTCAGATGCAAATGCTGAAATACTGGCCTGAGGGGCCACGCATGTGCATAACCTCCCTCCAGGGGGACCCCAGTGACTTAGAGTGATCCAGATGGAGAATGTGGAGATGGCACTACATGGGTGCTAAAACAGAAGCTTGACCCTCATGCAGCAACTTTTAAAGTATGCACACAGGCTTCTTTCAGAGGAAAACTGAGAGATAGGTGTTTCTGTCTGCTCTCTCTGCACTGAGCCGCAGGGGATAGTTACCACAAGTCTTCCAAAGCCCATGAAGAACTATTTGTTGGCTGTAGTCTGTGGGGCTCATGGATGCAAGCCATACTGGCTTTTAGAGCTAGATGTTTTGGCACAACATCCCTCAAGGCGATGTTATCAAAGATGGGGTGTTATAGATTGGATCCAATACCTTTATTCCTCATGGAAAAGGTATGAGCTGTGAGTTCTCTTCTGATGTATGTCCCTGTGCTGGAGTGGGATTTATGGTAAAAATGTATCTTAGCCTTTCTTACCAATTTTGTTTTGGGTATTTTCTCATTTACCAGATGTGTAGGAATTGCTCAGCTATTTTCTGGATTTCTTTCAGAAAGAGTTTCTCCATGCATAGCAGTAAATTTTGTGTGTCCATGGGAGGAGGTGAGGTCAGGAACCTCCTATATGTTACCATCTAGAACCAGAACTCCCTCATTTAGTTTTAATTACCAAAGATCCTAAGATCCTGTCTGCAGACACAGTCACATTGTGGGTTAGAATTAAAGGATTTTTGAGGGGATGCAATTTAGTCCATATCATAAGGGCAGGCAGATGGCTGCATATGTCAAGGAAGTCAGTGTGAGGAGAACAGAATTTAAGGAAAGGAATCTAATCACTGTTACAACTTGGCATGATTTTCAAGTGCCTGTTGGAGGACCTGGAAGAAAAGGTAGTAATTAAGTCTCAGTATTATTGAATTGGATGAAACCTTACAAATCATTTAGTCCAACCCATACACTGCACTAAGCTTTGAGCTCAGAGAAGTAAAGTAACTAGGATAAAATTATTCAGGATCAAAGTTAACATTGAATATTTAGTCTCCTGACTTGTGGTTAAGAAGTTCTCTCCACTATATTTTATGTTGGCTTCCACTTATAGATCAGAAGTCAGAGCACAATATGAGAATATGAGGAATCTAAGGGGCTAACTCAGTAACACACTGGCAGGGGAGGAGACCCAATGCCAAACCAGTGAGGTACCTGGCAGTGATGCTTCATCAGTCTCCATGTCTATACAGGACAGGTTCCAGGTTCTGGGGTAATGAGGACCCGAAAGGTGTGGATAGATTGGACACTGCCACAAAGGTTAAATAAATTCGGGGCTGGGATCCAGAAAGGACATTAGATGAAAATCTCTGGAAAGCTCATAGATGAGAAATGCTATAAATCAGACTTCTTTTTGTCAAGTCTTTACCAATATCCAGTCATCTTACAGCCTACTTAGTTCCAATAAAGAGCTTCAGGTTATAGATGTGACAAGTTGATTCATAATGTCAGTCATGTTTTGTATCATCTCTCTGATGTAGGATGGAGAACCAAACTCTGCTGAGGAGAGCAGAAGTAATTATGTATTCTTTTCCTGATGACATTCAGTTACTTGCAGACTCACTCAGGTGCTTTCGTTTCAGGTGGTTTAGGGAGCATGTTTAAGTATAGAAGTTAGGAAATGAAACAACATTCAGATTCTGGTTTTAATGGCGTCAAATACTCCAGAATATAACATCCAACCAAATTTGGAAATTATTTATTTTTCAAACTTGCCCCAGGGATAACTGTGTTACTTCCATTACAGTTTTCTTACTGATACTGCTAACGACCATGTTTACCCTAAAGATCTTTTAAGAATCCTTGGTAGAGAAGTTTATTCAGCAGCGTCCCTTCTTCTAAATGTTCTTGTTTTCTATTAAACATGCATCAAAAGAGCCCATAGATGTTTTTCCTTTTGATATGGGACAGAAAATCTGAACCTGCTTTGATTAAATTGGCATTTCTCTTGTATTCCTCATTTTGATTATTGTAGCATGGCAAACATGTGTGCAAAGTGTTATGGTTTATTAGATCTGTGGAATCAAAGGAAATGATAGTCATCTTTCTAGAATCTTTTAAAAAATGTAATCACCACTTAAATGTGAGCCAACAATCAAAATTAAAGTTCAGTTTGTCCTACGTCTTCAGTTTTAGATCTCTGTTTTCTCAGTGACGAGGAGGGCAGGTAAATAGCAGTTTCCTGGGGTAGGTGCAAGTAGGGAGCAGAAAGAAATTAATGCTATTTTCTACCCAAAAAAGGGAGAATGGAACAGAGAAAATCATGAGCATTTTACTGGAGAATTACTGGGATAATCTCATGAGTCTTGAAGAATAAGTATCAATTGAATAAAAGTTCTTGGGACAGAGGCAAACATTCACAAAGGCATGGGGGCATGCTTTGTACTTTATGCTATGAGCAAGGAATTGCAGAAAACTAAGGTTGGCAAAGTCACTTGAGCATAAGGCATGCTCAATACTCATGACAAATTCTGTGGGTTTTTTAAAAATTCTTCTATGTTAATGGTAATCAAACAGGAAAGGAACTATCAGAATTATATTTTAGAAAGATAATTCTATCTTCACCTGGAGGGTGCACTAAAGAAAGGATGACAACTCTGGGGGACAATTGGGAGCCTATTTCAATGGTTCACATAAATGGACATTGAATTGAATTAATAAAGTGGATGTAAAGTCTAAGAAGGGGTTTTCAATTTAAGAGAGATTTGGGAGATAGAATGAATACATTTTGGTGACTGTGAATAGAGTGTGCACAGATTTGGAGGTGGTGGCAGTTAAATATTTCTGTTAAGCGCACACTATGTGCCAGGCACTCAAGTGTTTAATATACATATACATATATAATTCATAATTTATTTGTCATGTGAACTTTATTAGATACAATTATTATGCCTATTTTTCAGATGGGAAAATTGAGACACACAGAGATTAAATACATCATCCAAGATTACTCAGTTAATAAGCGACAGAGACAAATTTCAGGAATAGACCATTTGCTTCTAAAAAAAAAAAAAAAATATATATATATATATATATACACATATATATATATGTGTGTGTGTGTATATATATATATATACACACACACACATATATGTTTCTAATCACCACTAACCATTAAGCGGATCTACCTAGGGAGAATATGGGGATTTAGGTACAGGTTACATTTAAAGTTCTTACAGTACATCCGTGTGTAAATGTCCAAGAGGTAATTGGAAATATGATAAAGGAACCACCAAAACATATCAAAGCTAAAGATAAAGGATATGGAATACCTCAGCATATGAGTGTTAATTGAAATCATAGATAGGTCCAAGAAATGATGCAGACTTCTATTGACCCAAATGAGAGAAGCAAGGAGGTTAAGATAGCTTAGTGGCATCAGGAATCTCTACATGTAGACCCTTTCATAATATTAAAACAAATAGTTTATTGGTTCATGAACAAGTTTGGTTTTATACTTTGTTATGTACAAACTATTTGAAATAGTTATTTGACCAAAATATTTGAAAATAGGTGGTACACACCTGCACTCTAATTGCATTAATCTCAGACACTAACAGCTAATTTAAATAGGTTGAGAATACTTAATTAATTAAGCTATGATTAATATTTAGCTATGTACCAATCTAGATTTGAACTACCAGAGTTGTCTCCCTTCTAAATCCAGGTGTGAACTCTCTAAACAAAGTTTTACTGTTGGTATAAGACAACTGGAAAGAGCCATTTGTCTTTCCTGGTGAACAAACCTTTTAGACAATAAATTGCAAAGTCTGGGGCCATGGTATGTTAGATATCTGGACAGAGGAGCAGAATTGATACTTTATTTTCCTTGCTATTATAAAACTTCATTATCTAAATTCTTTACTGTTCCACAGCCCACCTTACTTCTTTGTCAATTCCAATAAAATAGGCATTCGTGAAGGCTGAGTTATAACTTGTTTGTATCATTACCAATAAAAGTTTACCCACTGGAGATATCCTAGCCTTCTATATACAGCTCAAAAGCTTTTCCATAAATTGAAATGGACATCGCCCATGAACCTGAGATAGAACGAATCATTTTGTTAAATGAAAGGACAAAATTAAAAGCTATGAAATGTTAGAATCAACTAATCTTATTACTTGAGCTGCATTATCTGTACCATTGTTAAGGGACACTTTCCTTTCATGAAATAAGATTTTGAATAAGAATTCTATAAAATAAAAAAATAAGCATTTTCAATTTGCCAAATTTCTGGTACAGGATCAGCTACCTTGTCACTTCTGCTTAATTCAAACAAATGAACACAATCAGACATAATTACCAGATATCTTATAAGAGAAAAATTAAGAAACATGACATGATCCTAAGCAGAATCATGAAACAAAGAAAATACAAATACAAGTTTGAACAGATTATCTCTGTGGAATTGGTAGATTCATTCCTGAGAATCCTGAACATAAAGGGAGCCTAGCAAAGTATATTTTATCATCTCCTTTCAAAACAAAGTTTTTATTCTTCCTTTAAATTGCATATTTTCTGAAGAATTGAGGATAGGTTCAAAGATACCTTCTTAAGACAAAAGATTAGTGTTGTAGCCCAACATTTCCTAGGCCTTAATAACTAAGTGTCATACATATAGTGTTACATTGACAGAAATAACTCAAATTCCACTGTCTTTCACAACTCTTGTAACTTCAGTTCTTATGGGAGTGTACAGGAAGTGTAGTCATATATGTTCAAAACAAGTATAAGTCTTCCAGCATTGCTACTTCTCTAGTTGGCCAACTCTTCTCTCTCGGTGATGCTGTGGTTGTATTAAGTAGTGAGATCTTCAGTTCTGCAGGGCTAGGGTCCAGTCTTTGCTCTAAAAAGTAACACAGTTCCCTAAAATGAATGACTACTTATCTTTTCCAGATGCCCAGTCAATGTTTTCCAAAGGTGAAAATTCTGACCTCTTGCTACCTAAGATGTTTCATTCCTAAGTGAGCTTGCCTTTGTCCCTCAAAGGCATTTATACCTTGATGTCTGTCCATTCTCCCAGAATGTTATCCTCTCATTTTTCTGTGACTTCTCTGCCCATGTTTTTTATGTCTCTTTTTCAGAGTATTGTTGAACAATATCAGAATATCTTGCTGATTTGATCATACATACAGCCACAGTTTTCATTGAGATAGCAGATTATTTTACCTTAAAACCTGGATTTTGATGGTAGACATAGAAATGAATTGAGTAAGTATGGTGTAGTTCCATAGGTAAAATAATTTAGGATTCAAAGTGCACAGGCATGGTGAAGTTAAGTGTAGGTGAGTAATAGCAAATGGGGTGGTCATGCTTAAGTAAAGATATGACCTGGGAGATTAATAAGAAGCCAATGCAAAGCATAGTACTCATGGTACCAGACCCATAGTAAGGAGTGTCTGTATGTTTTGTTTTGTTTTTTAATTTTTTAACTTTTATTTTTGAGAGAGAGACAGACTGTGAGTGGGGAAAAGGCAGAAAAAGAGGGAGACACAGAATCTGACACAGGCTCCAGGCTCTGAGCTGTTAACACAGAGCCTGATGCAGGGCTCAAAACCAGGAATTGTGAGATCATGACCTGAGCTGAAGTCAGACACTTAACCATCTGAGCCATCCAGGCTCCCCTGTATGTTCTTGAACAAATAGTGCTAGAGGAAAATAGCTGCAACCAAATTTTCCAAGATGGTTGGCATGTGGAATACAAGCTACAAGACTGATGACATCATCTTCCTCTGAACTATTTTAGGCTGGGCATAGAAAATTGGCAATAGAATTTGAAAGGAAGCATGCTGTTAATTGCAAGTAACAAAATTTACTATCAATGATTTAAACCATAACAAGCATCCCAGATAATGGTTGTTCCAAGGTTTAATGATATTATTAAACTTGGATTCTTTCCATACTTCCCTCTATCATCGTCTATATCTTGTTGTGTGCTCTTGTAATCTCAATATAGATGCAGCAGCCAGATTTCAAGTGTTTACACAACTACTTTTTAAGAAGCAAAGAATGAGATTTCCCTTTATATGACATGATCTTTTATTAAAGAAAAGAATCTTTTCCAGAATCACCCCAGCAGAATTTCCCCTACCCTATTGGTCAAGACTAGATCATGTGAAACACGCCTAGAGCAATCATTTATAAAGGATAATAGACCAATCATGATTCATCCCTCAAGGCTGGGTAAATTTCTGCCTGAATAAATTTAGGATTTAGTTATCAAGAAAGAATGGGAAAATGGCTATGGGACATTCAGCTCCTAATGTCTGCCATAGAAATCACTGTGGAAAATGAACCAATACATCGTTTCAATTCCTAAAGGAGAATATCTCAGACTTTCCTTTTCTTTTTTTTTTTTCTGCAATGACACAAATTCACATGCAGAACATATTTCTAACGCCACTTCACTGAACACTGTATTAATAAAGTGGGCTAATAGCTTGATTACTAGGAAACTAGTTTTAGCTCTCCTCTTTTCTTTCCCACTCCAGAAAGTGTATCAGAATGCAAGTGAATGAAAGCATATAATTAGAGGGATAACCTTCATGCAACTCTAATTTATGGCAAAACAGTAAATCATTCTCAAATTTCAGTATTTGAACTATTATTATTACCACCAAATTATGGACCCTGTGACACATGTCACAAGTAATTGAAATGCAACAGTGTGTCTAGACCTCTAGGTTAAAAGCTTTGATCTAGAGGATAACCCCCTTCTTTTTTTTGTAGCCACTGTGTTTTGTTACTACATTGTTACATTTAGTGGACCTATGAATGTTCAAAATTGAAGGGTGAGGTTAAAGAGAGAAGAGAAATCTCTTGGCATGTGAGGTGGGCAACACACACACACACACACACACACACACACACACACATACACACACCATAACAGCCCATTGACTGTTAGGCATATTGACTAACAAGCACTTAAAAACCAGGGTCTATAAGTACAAAGATTTACCAGTAAATTCAACAATTTCTGTCAGAAAAGTAAATATTTCTTTTGGGTAGTTAAAATTAAGATGCAGGAGGAGAGTTATTGTGTAATTACATTTGGGACTTGTTTCTGCAGGACAAGAGTTAGACTGGGGTATGCCATTCAGAGATTGTGTGAAGATTATTAACAGAGTGTTCAGGGATTAAAACAGAAAGGCTCCCCAACCAAAGAGAATAGGTACCTCACTGCAAAATAGTTCAAGTAAAATAAGAAGAGTGGGCTGGGAGATCTCAACCCCAAATGAGAAGAGACTTTTCACTAAATTATAAAACATGTCCTCTTTTTTTGAGAGCACTAGATGATTGAGAGCAGACGATTTGGAGTTATGTAGATTTGGTTTCAATACCAGCTTATCCCTTACTGCCTGTGTGATCACACACAAGACACTGAAATTCTCTGCATCACAGTTCTTCAATAAATGGGAAAAATGACACCTACCTCACAGAGTTGTCACTAGGATTTTAGATAGTATTTGTAAGCGTGTGGACTTGACCGAAATGTACAAAATGGAGGGGCACTATTATAATTTCATCTTTCCTCATTCTTTTGCTTTTTGCAATAACCATTAGGAAAGAAAGGTTGTTGTTTTCAAGCCCTTGATAATCATAGTAGTGCTAGTGAATCAGTGTATATACAGGGCATTGTGCTATGTATTTAATCTGTCCTTATGGAAATCCTATGAGGTAGACTGTGCTTTTCCATTTAACAGAGGAAAAAACCAAGACGTAGGGAAAGAATTTATTTGAATTCATGTAGCTTGTCTCCAGAGCCCATAGTCTTAACCACTCAGCTCTATTCTTTCCTCCCTTCCCCCTACACACACTCACACACCTATGGAGTCAACACTGACCCTGTGGGCTTTTTTTTTTTTTTCATTTTTTTAAACTTTTTATTTTCATTACAGTTAGTTAACATGCAGTGTTATATTAGTTTCAGGTGAACAATTGTGATTCAACATTTTCATACATCACCCAGTGCTCATCATGACAAGGGCTCTCCTTAATCCCCATGATCTCTTTCGCCCATCCCCCTACCTCCCCTCTGGTAATCTTTCCTGGTAATTCTGATTTTTCTCTCTCATTTTTTTCCCTTTGCTTGTTTGTTTGTTTTTTAAATTCCACATATGAGTAAAATCATGTGGTATATGTCTTTCTCTGACTGACTTATTTCACCCAGCATTATATTCTCTAGATCCATCCATGCCATTACAAATGGTAAGATTTCATTCTGTTTTATCGCCAAGTAGTATTCCATTTTATATTGTATATAAAATGTATATGTGTATATTTATACACACATACATATGTCTTCTCTACCATAACTTCTGTATCCAGTCATCAATTGATGACACTTATTCCATTTCCATATCTTGGCTATTGTAAATTATGCTGCTATAAACATAGGGGTGCATGTATCACTTTGTATTAGTTTTCTTGTGTTCTTTGGATAAATACCCAGTAGTGAAATTGCTGGATCATAAAGTCGTTCTATTTTTAACTTTTTGAGGACCCTCCATACTGTTTTCCACAGTGGCTCCACCAGTTTGCATTCCCACAAACTGTGGAAGAGTTCTCCACATCCTCACCAAACCTTGTTTCGACTTTAGCCATTATGACAGGTGTAAGGTGATATCCCATTGTAATTTTTATTTGCATTTCCCTGATGATTAGTGATGATGAGCATCTTTTCATGTTTCTGCTGGCAATCTGGCTGTCTTTTTTTGGAGAAATGTCCCTTCATGCCTTCTGCCTATTTTTAATTGGATTATTATTTATTTTTTTTTTTGAGTTGAGTTCTATAGATTCTTTATGTATTTTGGATACTAACCCTTTATCAGATATGTCATTTGCAGATATCTTCTCCCATTCCATAAGCAACCTTTTATTTTTGTAGATTATTCCCTTCACTGTGCAGAAGCTTTTTATTTTGATGTAGCCCCAATAGTTTATTTTTGCTTTTATTTCCCTTGCCTCAAGAGACGTATCTAGAAAGAAGTTGTTACAGCTGATATCAAAGAATTTACTGCCTGTGTTCTCTTCTAGGATTTTTGATAGTGTCAACTCTCATATTTAGATATTTTATCCATTTTGAATTTATTTTTGTGTATGGTATAAGAAGGTGGTCCAGTTTCATTCTTTTGCATATATTACTGTCCAGTTTTCCCAGCACTGTTGAAGAGACTGTCTTTTCCCCATTGGATATGATTTCCTGCTTTGTCAAAAATTAATTGACCATATTATTGTGGATTAATTTCAGAATTTCCTTTTCTGTTCTATTGATCTACATGTCTATTTTTGTTCCAGAACTCTATTGTTTTGATTACTACAGCATTATAATATAATTTGAAATCTGGAATTGTGATGCGTCCAGCTTTGGTTTTCTTTTTCAAGATTGTCTTGGCTATTCCCAGTCTTTTGTGATTCCATATAAATTTTAGGATTCTTTGTTCTTGTTCTATGAAAAATGCTGTTGGTATTTTGATAGGGATTGTACTAATGTGTACATTGCTTTGGGTAGCATAGTCATTTTATCAATATTTGTTCTTCCAATCCATAAGCATGGAATATTTTCCCATTTGTTTGTGTCACCCTCAGTTTCCTTCATCAGTGTTTTATAGTTTTTGTAGGGTACAGGTCTTTAACCTCTTTGGTTAGGTTTATTCCTAGGTTATCTTATTTTTTTTTTTGGTGCAATCATAAATGGGATTGTTTTCTTAATTTCTATTTCTGCCAATTCATTTTAGTGCATAGAAATTCAACAGATTTCTGTACGTTGATTCTTCATCCTATGACTACTGAATTCATGTATTGGTTCTAGCAATTTTTTGGTGGAGTCCTTTGGGTTTTCTATAGAGAGAATCATGTCAATTGCAGGTAGTAAAAGTTTCACTTTTCTTTACCAATTTGGATTCCTTTTATGTATTTTTGTTGACTGATTGCTGTGGCTAGGTCTTTCAGGACTGTGTTTAATGCAATTGGTGAGAAGGAACATCTCAGTCTTGCTCTTGCCCTTAGGGAAAACCTCTCAGTTTTTTTCCCATTAAAGATGATCTTGACCGTGGGATTTTCATAAATGACCTTTCCTATGTTGAGGCATATTCCCTCTCAACCTACTTTGTTGAGGGTTTTTACCATGAATGGATATTGAACTTTGTCAAATGCTTTTTCTGTGTCTATTGAAATGATTGTATGATTCTTATCATTTTTATTACTGATATGATGCATCATATTGATTGATTTGTGAGTACTGAACCACCTTGCTTGCGATGTGGGCTTTATTTTTTAAATTAACACAGAGGCTAAGATCACAGTGATTAAAAACCACATATGGCTTCCTACTTCTACTGCCTGCTTAATTCCAGTGCCTAGGGGATAGTTTAGATGCCTACTGCTTTGGGTTGGGGCTTGCTGCCAGTGAAGTTTCCGGCATTCCAAGCAGCTGGGAGGGCAACATGCAGCTGCTCTGAAATGTGTTTGAACTTCATCCCCTCAACGAGGAGACAGCTGTGCTTATCTATGGAGAGACTCTGGAAGATTGTTTTGCATTTCATAAGACACTCTAGGCAGGAGCAGAGTGATTTCTGATTTGAGAAGAGACTAAATTCAAGCAGAGAACTTTCTAGTATTTCCCCACTGTGGACACTTTCCCAACCTCTGATATTCTCTCAGATACAAAGCTTGTGAGTCTTAAATAAATAGAAGACACTCGTTTTAAGGACACTTTAATTGTTTTTCCTTAAGGTGCATTTTTTTACACCTGACGTATTCCATGCCTCACATCTGAGGTAACAGCATTTTGTTGCTCCAGACTTCTGGAATAATTTCTGAAGCACTGTTTTGCCTCGTTACCTGCTGCCCTTTCTTTCTAGTGTGTGGATCAAACAATCATACCAGTTAATACTGCTGCTGCTTATCCTAGATTTAAACCACTGGCACAGTACATAATTGTAATGTCTGTAGGCCACAGCAGGCATGGGGCTGGGGTAGCACCTACATGTACCAGCTAAGTGAGACTATGGGAAACAAAATATATTAAAAAGGCACACAGGGTCCAGAAAACTCGCAGCTTTATCATATATTTTGTTGTAGCAGTTGTCAAAAGCTAGTCATGTTTTTATCAGAGCTCTTACTTATTAGATGATTGTGAAATTAAGTTTTAATTAAAGCATAGGAGCCAATGCTATATTTCATAGAGTCATGTTGAACCACGATCAAATCTTCAAAAACTCTGGAAAAGCTGGGTTGCAAAAAAACCCTGCAACATGGGGCAGAATTTCAGATGTACTTCAACAAAACAATCAGGAAACTGATATTTTGTTTAAAATCAGAAAAACACATTCCATATATAAGTATACACAATGTGCATGCTTATGTATATAAGTGATAATTTAAAGTTTATTTATGAACACTTTTTACTTCTGTAGCCTTCATTTTCCTAACAAAATACCAGAATTTTTCTGGAGAAGGATAGGCATGTTTGACAGGATATTAAAGATCATAAGTATGTAAAAGCTATAAGAGTTAAAACAGCAATCACTCTCCCATATTTTATTTTACTAAGAATAGAGGTAGAGAGTATAAGAATGCAACTGATTTCTGTACATTGACTTTGAAGCAACAGAAAGACAAATAAAGAAAATGATCCCATTCACAATTGCACCAAGAAGCATAAAATACCTAGGAATAAATCTAACCAAAGATGTAAAAGATCTGTAGGCTGAAAACTATAGAAAGCTTAGGAAGGTAATTGAAGAAGATATAAAGAAATGGAAAGACATTCCCTGCTCATGGATTGGAAGAATAAATATTGTCAAAATGTCAATACTACCCAAAGCTATCTACACATTCAATGCAATCCCAATCAAAATTGCACCAGCATTCTTCTTGAAACTAGAACAAGCAATTCTAAAATTCATATGGAACCACAAAAGGCCCCGAATAGCCAAAGTAATTTTGAAGAAGACCAAAGCAGGAGGCATCACAATCCCAGACTTTAGCCTCTACCACAAAGCTGTCATCATCAAGACAGCATGGTATTGGCACAAAAACAGACACATAGACCAATGGAATAGAATAGAAACCCCAGAACTAGACCCACAAACGTATGGCCAACTCATCTTTGACAAAGCAGGAAAGAATATCCAATGGAAAAAAGAGAGTCTCTTTAACAAATGGTACTGGGAGAACTGGACAGCAACATGCAGAAGGTTGAAACTAGACCACTTTCTCACACCATTCACAAAAATAAACTCAAAATGGATAAAGGACCTGAATGTGAGACAGGAAACCATCAAAACCCTAGAGGAGAAAGCAGGAAAAGACCTCTCTGACCTCAGCCGTAGCAATCTCTTACTCGACACATCCCCAAAGGCAAGGGAATTAAAAGCAAAAATGAATTACTGTGACCTTATGAAGATAAAAAGCTTCTGCACAGCAAAGGAAACAACCAACAAAACTAAAAGGCAACCAACAGAATGGGAAAAGATATTTGCAAATGACATATCGGACAAAGGGCTAGTATCCAAAATCTATAAAGAGCTCACCAAACTCCACACCTGAAAAACAAATAACCCAGTGAAGAAATGGGCAGAAAACATGAATAGACATTTCTCTAAAGAAGACATCCGGATGGCCAACAGGCACATGAAAAGATGCTCAATGTCGCTCCTTATCAGGGAAATACAAATCAAAACCACACTCAGATATCACCTCACGCCAGTCAGAGTGGCCAAAATGAAGAAATCAGGAGACTATAGATGCTGGAGAGGATGTGGAGAAACGGGAACCCTCTTGCACTGTTGGTAGGAATGCAAACTGGTGCAGCCGCTCTGGAAAGCAGTGTGGAGGTTCCTCAGAAAATTAAAAATAGACCTACCCTATGACCCAGCAGTAGCACTACTAGGAATTTACCCAAGGGATACAGGAGTACTGATGCATAGGGGCACTTGTACCCCAATGTTTATAGCAGCACTCTCAACAATAGCCAAATGATGGAAAGAGCCTAAATGTCCATCAACTGACGAATGGATAAAGAAATTGTGGTTTATATACACAATGGAGTACTACATGGCAATGAGAAAGAACGAAATATGGCCCTTTGTAGCAACGTGGATGGAACTGGAGAGTGTGATGCTAAGTGAAATAAGCCATACAGAGAAAGACAGATACCATATGTTTTCACTCTTATGTGGATCCTGAGAAACTTAACAGAAACCCATGGAGGAGGGGAAGGAAAAAAAAAAAAAGAGGTTAGAGTGGGAGAGAGCCAAAGCATAAGAGACTGTTAAAAACTGAGAACAAACTGAGGGTTGATGGGGGGTGGGAGGGAGGGGTGGGTGGGTGATGGGTATTGAGGAGGGCACCTTTTGGGATGAGCACTGGGTGTTGTATGGAAACCAATTTGACAATAAATTTCATATATTGAAAAATAAATAAATAAAAAATAAAAAAAATTAAAAAAAAACTTGAAAGAAAGCTATTGAGGAAAAATAAAAGAAAATGCTACTTACAAAAAAAAAGAATAGAGGTAGAGAAAAATAACTACTTGACTTTGTTTGAATGATAGTTCTTTGATTAAATGAGAGCACAGACATATGAACTTCCTTTTAACACACACAATATTATACTCACAGAAACAAAAAGGTAAGGAGTATGAAATTGTATGAATGAAACCATGGCATGTTGTAATTGGGGAGACAAGTTTGCTCAAGAAAAATATCTCATCTTGCTAGTTATGGTTACTATTGTTCTCAGAACCTTTCTTCACCAAAGAGATTTTGACTATGCATTTAGAACTTAGTTTAAGCAATAGGAGACAATTTGCAGACTCTTGGCAAGCCATAATCTACTTTTGGTGTGTGAGCTACTTTCATGGCTTCATCTTTTTTATTTCTTTTAGTACAAGGAATACTAACAGTTCATGCTGCTGCTGTTGAATTGAGGATTACCTCATAATAATCAAGCTCCTGTATTACATTTTACAGGACGTGTAAACACCTGGAATAGTTTCTGTTTTCCTCACTGGACCCTGAATGATATTCACTTAAAGGATTGTAATAAATGGAACTGGCCTCATGCTAATTTGAGAAAGATGGTGTGTGTGTGTGTGTGTGTGTGTGTGTGTGTGTGTGTTGGGATGAGAAAGAGCTATAATACTTGTCTCTTCACCTCTTGTCAAAAAATGTTCTTTTGGGGGTGCCTGAGTGACTCAGTCAGTGAAGCATCCAACTCTTGGTTTTAGTTCAGCACAATCTCATGCCTCACGACATTGAGCCCCTTGTCAGGCTCTGCACTGAGCGTGGAGCCTGCTTAAGATTCTCTTTCTCCCCCTCTCTCTCTCAGCCCCTCCCCTGCTCATGCTCTCTCTCTCTCTCTCTCTCTCTCAAAATATATTAAATCAAACAAACAAAAAACAAATTTTCTTCTGCTCTTCCTCAATTTTCAAACATGGGTAGAATTTGTCTTCAGTTTTGTTCCATCAGTCTCCAAATTCTGTCGTATTATTTGCCAGGTCATTTTAAAAACCTATAAGAGCCATACCTTAATTATGCACATGTGTACATGTATATGTAAAATCCTACCTTAGTGTGTTATAAATGCTATTACACTTACTCTTAAAAACCAACTCCAAAATGTATTTTTATTATAATTACACTGAAAGGAAACAAAAACTCAGAGAAGCTAATTAATTTCTTCTCAGGCTATATATTTAAGGTCTGTCAGAATTAGGGTTCAAACATACATTGTCTACTATAAAACCAATGTTTTATTTTTGAGCTAATAGATGAATTACTTATTGATATATTACAATAAAATTATTTAGAGTAATATTAATCTAAATGTGGGAATTTTGAATTCTCTGACAAGTATGTCTTTCAACAGATTCATGTTTAGAGTTTTAAACATAAATAATGATCAACCAAAGTATGGAAAAAACCCAAATGTTTATTGACTGATAAATAGACTAAAAGATGTGAGATATATATATATATATATATATATATATATATATATACACAATGGGATAATACTCAGTCATCAAAAAGAATGAAATCTTACCATTTGCAACACTGTGGATGGAACTAAAATGTATTATGCTAAGAGAATTAATTAAGTAAGAGAAAGGCAAATATATGATTTCATTCATATGTGGAATTTAAGAAACACAGCAGATGAACATAGAGGAAGGGAAGGAAAAATAAGAGAAAAACGGGAGTATACCATCAGAGACCCTTAAATACAGAGAACAAACTGAGGGTTGCTAGAGGGGTAGGTGGGTGTGTTAGGTTAAATGGGTGATAGGCATTAAGGAGGGCACTTTTGGGGATGAGCACTGGGTGTTGTATGTAGGTGGTGAATCACTGGGTTCTACTCTTAAAACTAATACAACACTGTATTTTACTAACTTGAATTTAAATCAATTAATTAAGCAAAATAAATAATGAGAAGCATGATTAGATTAAGGATTTTGTCCCATTCCTAGATGCCAAAAACTTTGTTTTATGGAGCTTGCATATGGTACATATGGGAAATATTGTTTTGGGGTGGAATAAAAATGGATAAGTGAAAGAGTGTCTATCTTTGGAAAACTTTTGCATATAGTTTCTTTAGTTACAGCTCCACAGCTTATATAAATATTACTTCAACTAATTTATTTGCATGGCAAGTATCTCCTATAGTTTGTCTCAAGCAATTAGACAGGATGAGGAAGACAGTATTATGTTTTCTACATGGATCTTATTGCCTTATGATGACTCTAATATTAGATGAAATATGGATTGCTGTAACAACATATAAAAAGGTGATTACTCCAGGTATCATTGACTGCTTCCCTGAAAAAATGATATTAATGTTAAACCTAACGGGAAAAGGAGAGTCTCCCTGATGAAAAGAGAAGAGGTTATTTCCAAGCAAATGAAATGGATTCTGAACAGGCTTGGGGGTGAGAAAAATTGGTGGCGTATTTAGAAGCTAAAATATTTCAATCTAGTTTAGTTTCATTTTATGGCTGGGATACATAATATAAAAGCAAAATAAAATTGATTAAGCAGAATGAGACTTAGATTAGTTAAAACTTTGTAACTTGTAACAAAAAGTTTAGAATGAAGACAAATTTTAAAGACCAATGTAAACCCAATGTAAAGTCCAATGTAAAATCAATGTAAAATGAATGGAATTTTTTGAGAGGTAATTTTTGCATTATTGTAGAAAATGGACCAGAGAAGAGGGAGAATACAAAGGTGGAGCCCAGAAACATATTGCAGTTGTCCAAGTTAAAGATAACGACCTGCTCTAGGGTGGTTATTGTAGAGAAGCAAAGACATTTTAAGGATTAGATGAGGGCTGTGGTCATGGACTAGATGTGATTGGTGAAGGAAAATGATGAGTCAAGGTGATTTTTGTTTTTTGCTTAGGCAGTTGACTGGTTGATGTTTCTTGGTTAAGGTAAGGAATTGTAGAGCTCAGATGATGAAATTTTGAGAACCATAATCTTTAGCAAGTTAATGGTAATCGTAACCTTGGAAATTCATGAGTGGACTTATACTGAAGTATAGTATGCTCCAAGTATAAGTATGCTTCACCAACAGCAACTAGAAAAGCCAGATAAGAGACATTTAGAATAAGCACGAAATATTTAACATGGCTGTATTTGGAACTACCCCACCAAAAAACAAAAACAAACAAACAAACAAAAGGAAACAAAAGCAATGTTCAAGGAAAAAATTGCCTAGAATTTTCCCTAATTGACCAGATCAACTGACAAATTCAAGAAGCTCAGTGGATCCAAACCAAGATGTGAAAGAAAAATAATCTGACAACAAGGTACATCGTAGTCAAACTGCTGATGAAAAAGAAGTCAGCTAGTATCTTAAAAGCAACCAGAGAGGAAAGACCTGTTTTCTTCAAAGCAAATTCATG
Source organism: Neofelis nebulosa (assembly GCF_028018385.1). NCBI lineage: Eukaryota > Metazoa > Chordata > Mammalia > Carnivora > Felidae > Neofelis > Neofelis nebulosa. Next base: position 31,774,795 of record NC_080794.1, on the reverse strand, counting down.
AAAACTTATTAACTGCCTTCGCAAAAGAAATTATGGAATCTTGAAGAAAATGGAATGATTTCTTTAAGGTGGAAGAAAACAAATGCCAGTCTAGAATTCTATTAAGAATAATATACTTTAGAAATAAGTCTAAAATGAAGATCCTTTAAGAAAAATAAAAACTGATGGAACTTCACACCATCAGGTCATTTAAAAAAGAAATACTAAAGGTAATTTTGTATGTAGCATGATAGTTTTTAAAATGGAAACATGGAAATGCAAGGGGAAAACTGTACATATGTGAGAAAATAAAAATAAATTCTGACTGTACAAAGTAAATTACAATTGCCATATTGAGTTTAAGATATGTTTTGAAGTAAAATTCAGGATGACAATATTATAAAAATTGAAATGAGTAAGGGGAATTCGAATTTTCTATATGCTGGTATTACAGAAGAATGATAAAAGTAACACTTTATATTAAACCTTAGTAAACCAAAGGATGTTTTCATCTTTAGACTAACTAAAGTAGTTAAAATATGAACTGAGGAGGTACTAAAGAGGGAAAATAGAAAAATATAAAATATTTCATTAACCCAAAAGAAACAAGAATGATAAAGATAAATAATACATAAATATGTCAAATAAAATGTGAATAGTAACATAGTTATAAACATAACCTGACTTAGTAATTATTTTACATAATAGGTGAATGAAGGAGCCAGTAAAGGACTACAATTTCTAAACTAGAATAGGAAAACACCATACAATACTTAAAAAGAAACATATATTAAATGTAAGGATGAATAAAAGTAGAAAGTAAAAGATTTAAAAAAGAGATGTGCTTTTCAAACACTCATCAAAAGGCTGTTGATAGAGTAGAAATCAAGGCATAATTACTACACATGAAGAAGAGGATTTCATAGTGATGAAGACGTCTTTTTAAGAAGACTGAGCATAATTATAAATCTCTATGAACCCAAAACTATAATGTAAAATGTATATACTTTAAAAAATTTGACAAAACTCGACTTTGCTTCTTACCATATTGTAGTAACTGAGACTGGGCTTTACTTGATACCCTAAACAACTACAATACTGAATGAAATATATATTACAACTATTTTCCTATTTTCAGATAGATACTGGAAAATAAGTGTTAGAAGACTGTAAGTCCTGAGAGAAGGGAAAAAACATCCCAGATTAACTACATCCCAGATTTCTTCCTGGAAACAATTTGTGGACTGCAGAAATGTTGCAAGAAACAAGACCAAAATACAAACAAAACAAAGGAAAACAAACAAACAAAAAAAGAATTGTATTTCTATATATTAACAATGAAAAATCAAAGAATAAAATTTCAACATAAATTTTGTAGTAATATCAAAAATGAAATATGAAGGGAAAATTTATTATCATATATGCAAGATTTTTAAACTGAAAACTACAAACTCATGTTGAGAGATATTAAGCACTAAAAATGGAGAGCTGTACTATATTCATAGATTGAGAGTCAGTATTGTTAAGTTGAGATTTCTATCCAGATTGATCTATATATGAAACATAATCATAATTGATATCTCCACAGACATTTTTGTAAAATTTATGAAGCTGATTCTATAAATTATATAGAAATCCAAATGACTGAAAACAGTCAAATCAATTGTTAAAATGTGTATATATATATATATATATATATATATATATATATATATAATATATACTATATTATATATATATATATATAATGTATTTTATTTCAAAACTTGATATAAAGTTATAATATTCAAAATGTATGGTACTGGCGTAAAGACAGAAAATAGATATGGAAATAAATTGAAAGTCCAGAAATAGACCTATACATATATGGTCAATTTAATTTGACAGTGGTTTCAAGATAGCTTAAAACAGAAGAGAAAAAGATTTTCACTAAATGGTACTTGAAGAACTGGATATCCATATGAAAAAAAAAAGTGTATTACATCACTCCACAAACAAAATTCAATACAAAGTTGGCCATAACCTTACACATAAATCTAGCACTTCAAAAATCTAGAAGAAAACATAAAAGAAAATTTTGGTAAATTTGTGGTAGCCAAACATTTTTTGACAGGAAAATAAGTCATTAACCATAAAGGGAAAAAAAAATGATTATTGGACTTTACCAAATTTTAAATCTGAGCTTTTTGAAAGACTCAGTTAAGAAAATGAAAAGAAAAATTGCAGACTGGGAGAAAATATTTGTATTTCATATATTTGACACAGGACTTAATGTAGAATATATAAAGAACACTAAAATTATGAAAGAAAAAAAATATGAATGTTATTAAGAACCCTAACATATCCCCAATATAATTAATAGAGAAAAGCAAACAGAAAACACAGTGACATTACATTTCACTTTATACTCATTAGAATGTCTAAAATGTAAAAAGATAGAAATTACAAAGTACAGCCAAGGAGGTAGAGTAATTTGTAACTCCCCTATCATTGCTGGTGGGAATTGAAAACAGGAAAATGGCTTTGGTCAACAGTTTGATAGTTTCTTAGGAAGTTAAACATACACTTAAAATACAACATAGCAGTTTTACTTCTAGATATTTTCCCAAGAGAAATAAAAACTTAAGCTATGAAATAGTGCAAGAATGGCCATAGCAGCTTTATTTATAATAATAAAAGATTGTTGGGGCGCCTGGTTCACTCAGTCAGTTAAGTGTCTGACTCTTGATTTCAGCTCAAGTCATGATCCCAGGGTCATGGGATTGAGTCCTGCTCTGAACATGGAGCCTGCTTGGAATTCTCTCCCTCTCTCTCTCTCTCCCTTTCTCTCTCTGTCTCTCTTTCTCTCTCTCTCTCCCACTGTCCCTCTCCCCGACTTGTGTGTGCTCTAATAATAATAATAATAATAATAATAAAACTGTTAACAAATCAAATGGATTTGTTGTGGTATACATATAAAATTTAATATTCCTCGATAATAAACAGAATAGACTCCATGATACATGTAGCAATATGGGTTAAGCTTACAAATATAGTGCTGAATGTAATAGGCAAAACACAGAAAAAGACATACTTTAGAATTCTATTTACATGCAACTGTAGAAAAGTTACATCGAATCTGTAGTGATACAAAGCAGATCAGTGGTTGCTTGATAGCTGGGATAGGAATTCCAGGCTTGATTGATAAGAGGCTCATGGAAACTTGCTGACATAACACAATATTGGTTTAACAATACTGAAATTTACATTCTTTTCTTGTGTACCTGGAACATACCGAGTTTAAGCATATGTTGGGTCATAAAAAGGCCTAAACAAATACTAAATTTCTGAAGCCATTCAGTTTGTTCTCCATTTACAATAGTATGTTAGGTGAGAAATCAGTAATAAAAAGAAAAATAAGAAATCCTCTCTTACTAGAAAAGTAAAAAATAATAATAAAATAAACACCTCATCCATTAGGCAACTAAGTAATAAGTGATAAAAAATGATGAGGCGCCTGGGTGGCTCGGTCGGTTAAGCGTCCAACTTCGGCTCAGGTCATGATCTCATGGTTCGTGAGTTCGAGCCCTGCGTTGGGCTCTGTGCTGACAGCTCAGAGCCTGGAGCCTGTTTTCGATTCTGTGTCTCCCTCTCTCTCTGCCCCTCCCCTGTTCATGCTCTGTCTCTCTCTGTCTCAAAAATAAATAAACATTTAAAAAAAAATGGGAAACATTCTCCCTGAGGTAGAAGATGAATCAAAGACACCTGTAATCACCACTTCTCACTGGTAGTTCTACCTAGTGGAATAATACAAAAGAAAAAAAAAAGACAAAATAAGCAAAAAGAAGACATGTAATTGTTAGTATTTATAGATGACATGCTTGTATACATAGAAAACCAAAAGAATCTAGAAAAATATAAAAGAATAATTAAGTGAATTTTGCAAGGTCTCCAGATGCAGGATAATATAAACAGAGGACAGTATATCCAGCTTCATTAGTTATCAGTGAAGTGCCAGTTGAAATCTCAACTATAAACCTGCCAAAATGGCTAAGGAGAAAAATAGGAGGAAAAAGTGTAAGTGATAATATAGAGCAATTGGAACTATCATGCTGGTAAAAGTATAAATTTGCAGGAGTACTTCCACTTTTTATGTGAAAATATCCAATAAAACTGAACATGTGTATTTCTATGATTCTCTAATTGTGGTCTCAGGTATATACCCACAAAAATTCATATATTGGTTCATCAAAATACATGTAACAGAGTATTCATAAATTGCTATTCATAATAACCCTAAACTACCTTAAAGTCCATCAACAGTAGAATGGATAAATAAGCTATGATGTTTTTACGTAGTATATCAGAATGAGAATTAATTGACCTTATAAATGAAATTTGATTGAAAGAAGCCAGATATACAAGGTTCTATATTGAATTATTTAATATAAATGTTATATATTTAACATATATATTAGAGAATATATATTGTATATAAGTATATTTAAAGTATATATAATTATATTTAACAAATACATCAATATCAATATTACGTATAAGTATTATATACTTATATATGTATATATGTATACATATGTATATATTTAATCTAGATTGTGCACAATATGTTTAATTATGCATAATATATATTATATATCAACATCTATTAGAAAAAAGAAAAATTATTCATATGAAAATAAGAAATTGCTTGAGAAGTGAGGAAAATAGCATCAGAGAGTATAGCAAACCTTTAAAAGGCTGCATTTTAAGATAGGATTTTATGAACATTAAATACTACAGTGAAACTGTCCATAAAAAGGAACAGGATAAAGATGCAGTAGTATAAAAGAATTAATGAATTAATAATTGTGCACAGTTGCCAAGAAAGCAGGAAGAAATAAAATCTAGAGCAGAGTGAGAAGTATTGGTTATCAGCAGAAAAAGAGATCATTCTTTTATTTTAATGGAAATTGCTAAGAATAAAGGTTAAATTCAAGCAGGTTCATTTTGCTGCTTCTATTTTTGTTTCTGATTCATTGTTGCTATTGTTTGCTTCCTTGCTTATTTGTTTTATATTATTTTAAGTGAAATATTCTGCAGAGAAAGTTAGAATATGAACTGCTAAAAGTTTGATGAGAGTAGACGTTTGAAACAGTGTTTGGGTACAATGAGTGCAATAATTGGCTAAGGACATAGCACAACTATGTCAGCTCCAGGTTGGTGTCTGTCGACTTATCTAGAAACTCATTTGCCCAAGGAGGGAATTTTCCAGAAGTAGTAGAGAGCCACCTATGGATCAGTGCTAGGGACATAGACAATTCTCTTCCACTAGATGTTTGTAGCGGAGAGAAATGAGCTACGAAATACTAGTTGGGGCCAATAGAGGGATTAAAATGGTAGAAGGATGATCAAGAGAGATTTGAAAAATAGTAGGAATGTGCAAAGATCTGTGGACTAGAAGTCCTTGCATGAATTGGAAAACTGATGCCGTTTAGATTTTTAGCTTCACACAACCTAGTTTTTCCTTACCTTTGGTCATGCATGAGATGAGTGTACGATCTAGGGCGAAGGCTGGCATTTCCTTGCTCTCAGCCCAGATTTCTAGCAGCCATGATCAAAATGTCAGGTTGAATTCTCTCAGTAGATGTCAATGGACAGGGCAGACCTCAGTGCCCTGTCTGATGCCGCAGAGAAGAGAAAGCACAGGTTGAAACACTGGATGTTGAGAGAACCATGCCAAACCCTGCCCACTCCTGCTAGCTCTACTTAGGAAAAAATATACTAATTGTTCTGAATTTGTGGAACTAGTGCCCGGGCTGTAATCGTTATAGAAAATTAGTTCTTCAGCTAAGCATTTACCTTTAAGTCAACATGGTTGCAGGATAGCTAATCATTAGTATTCCCAACCATATTTTTATAACAAGATATTTCAAATAGCATTAAAAGGAATTCTGAGTAGCCACCTAAATTGGTGTTATGTTTGTGATTATTTCCTTTTTCTTTAAATGTTTATTTTTTGAGAGAAAGAGAGAGAAAGAGAGAGAGAGAGAGTGGGAGAGGGGCAGAGAGAGAGGGAGACACAGAATCTGAAGCAGGTTCCAGACTCTGAGCTGTCAGCACAGAGCCTGATACAGGGCTTAAATTCATGAACCACAAGATGATGACCTTAACCGAAGTCAGAAGCTTAGCTGACTGAGCCACCCAGGTGCCCCTGTGATTATTTCCTTTTAAATTGATGCATAATATTTTTGGCCTAGAAGATGTGCTTTAGAAAAAAAAAATAGCTTTGAAAATGCTTTTTGACAGGACAATATTACAACCAAATAAATGTCATATTTCATTTTATGTCTGTCTCAGTAGTGTTAAATTTCTTTAGTTATTCCATGCATTGATTTTCTCCCCTTTCAACTTAAGTTGTCCTTTTCTGTTGTCATGTTCTAATGGAGAGTTGGCAAAGGACAAACTTACTATGTGAATCCTATCATTGGCTCTTTGGAATAACTTTTCATATTCAAAGTGGAGCCACCTTCTCAATTTAATTATAAGCTTGACAATTTCAATTTGGATATGTAACTCCGTTTTGACTAGCCTTAACAAAGTCCCTAATTTGATTTTCCCATTAAGCCAGCTTGACTGTTTAGCATTTTTGAATGCATCAAAATGCTTTCAATACAGGCTATTCTTCTAAAAAGCTGTTCAGAAACAAAAGAATATGTTATACAAGTATTGGGATGAAATTAGGTCCTCAAGAGAGAGGTTCAGGAAAATCAAAAACATATTGAATTGGATGATGTATTTTTGCTAACAAATATATATTTAAGCCTTTCCAGTGATGTATAGCTACCATGTTAGATCAACCTAGAGATGAAAATGACACCTGTTAAGTTATAAAGACTATAAAAATGTTTAAGGTTTTTTTAAACATTTTTTTAATCTTTATTTATTTTTGAGAGAGAGAGAAGCAGGCTCCAGGCTCTGAGCTGTCCACACAGAGCCTGATGCGGGACTCGAACCTATGAACTGAGATCATGACCTGAGCTGAAGTCAGACACTTAACTGACTGAGCCACCCAGGTGCCCCCAAAATTTTTAAGTGTTTCAAAAATATATTTATGCTCTTATTTGTCATCTACCAATGCACATATATAATGCCCTTTCACATTACCTATGGTGAACTTATTTCTGAATAATTTAACTGAGAACTTTAAAATTAAGTAAGGGTGAAATAGTACCTGAAGGGGTAGGGGACCAAATCCTGGGTTGTTTGTTTGTTTGTTTGTTTGTTTTTAAATCATTTTCTTTTCTTTTGTTTTTTATCATGGTTAGTGTATTCTTTAATCTCTCTCCCCTATTCCCTCCATCCCCTTTGGTAGCCATCACTTTGTTCTCTATAGTTAAGAGTCTGTTTCTTGGTTTCTCTCTCCCTCTCCCTCTTTTTTCCTTTCTTTGTTTTGTTTCTTAAATTCAACACAAGAGTGAAATCATATGGTATTTGTCTTTTTCTTACTGACTTATTTCGCCCAGTATTATACTCTCTCTAACTCCATCCATGTTGTTGCAAATGGCAATATTTCATTCCTCTTTATGGCTGAATAATATTCCATTGTGTGTGTATGCATATTCATGTATATATATGTATGTGCATATGTGTATATATATGTATGTGTATATACATATACATATTATATTTCCTTTATCCATTCATCTCTGGATGGACACTTGGGCTGCTTCCATATCTTGACTATTGTAAATAATGCTGCAATAAACATAGAGGTACCTTTATCCCTTTGAATTAGTGTTTTTGTATTTTTGGTGTAATTACCCAGTAGTGAGATTCCTGGATTGAAGGGCAATTTATTTTTAACTTTTTGAGAAGACTCCATACTGTTTTCCACAGTGGCTGCACAGATTTGCATTCCTACCAACAGTGCAAGAAGGTTCCTTTCCCACCACATCTTTCCCAACACTTGTTTCTTGTGTTGTTGATCTTAGCCATTCTGACAGGCGTGAGGTGGTATCTCATTTTAGTTATGATTTGCATTTCCCTGGATGAGTGATGTTGAGTATCTTTTCATATTGTCTATGGGCCACCTGTATGTCTTCTTCGTATAAATGTCTGTTCACATAATTGGGTTATTTGTTTTTTTGTGGGGGTATTGAACGGTCTCAGTTCTTTTCCAATCCTAGATTCTACTGCCAAGGCAAACAAATTAATTTAATTTTATTTCACAATCAGAAAAAAAATTGGTTTGTATTTACACTATGACACATTTTAAAGATTAAATAATGTCATGCAATTCTATGTCCTAGAATCTATAATACAATTTGTTTATGTTTTTTATCTTCTTGAGATCCACATTTTAAAATTTAAAAATGTTCTATTAAAAAATAGTGTTAATCTAAAAGTTTTTAAATTGTTTGGAGCCTATGAGGAAGACTGACTATTTCTATTTGCTATTTCAAAATAAAAAGTGCTTCTTAGAAAATGATGGAGTACAAACATTATCAAACCACCATCCTAATAAAATACGTTGGCAAGTAAGATAACTTCTTTTTTCCTAGTACCAGTATACATTAAAAAATTCTATAACTGTCACGGAATCAGGCTGGAACACTGGCGGAAAAACCAAGCGGCACTCAGAGACCTCGGTGGATTGGAGATTTATTTAACACCGGTGGGCTCAGAGGAGACCGATTCTCCAAAGATCTGAGCCCCGAATGCGAGCGGGAAGGGTTATTTATAGTTACCAGCCTCCATATTTGTGTGTGTGTGTGTGGGGGGGGGGTGGTTTTTGCTCACACAGCAAACAAAGGAAGAAGAACCAGGAGGAGGGGTCTCTAAGGCAGAGACTAGAGTTTGTTTTATTCCAATCAATCATCTTTGGTGTACTTTATCCACTTCTCCAACATTCCCCCCTTTGATGCCTTTTATAAAAAACTTAGTAGGCATCACCTTTCAGTTTTACAGGTTGGTACTCTCAGAAGGCTAAGATATGTGCAGTAGTTTGGCAAGCAGAAGTGTTTTCTATAAAATGTATCATGGCATTCAGTATACAGGGGCCGATGGATACAAGTAAAATTATGGAGAGGAGGGGCCCCGCCAGGGCAGGCAGCCAGGATGCCCAATCTGTGAGATCCTATCCTTTCCATTGATTGATATTTTCCTGTTGTCTATGAATTCTTTCCTTGAGCTCCTTAACCTTAGTTGGAACTGTTCCTGACAGGTTTACAAAATAGCAACATCCCTCTCCCTCCCCAAGAAAGATGCAAGTCCCTCCTTTTTCTGAAGTGAGGAGGTCAAGGGCTTGCCTATTTCGGAGGGTCACTGCCACCAGAGAGTTTATTTGGCTTTGTAAGGTTACCAGAGAATCCGCCATCTGTTCCATGTCTCCATTTAGCTCTTGTGATATAGTCCTTCTGATGAACCTATACCCCCTATTCCAGTTTCTATTCCTGTCGCAATTCCTGCTCCAATCAGAACGGGTAGCAGAATTTCCTGTTTAGTCTGGGATTTGGGGCTAAAGGCTGTTAGGAGCTGATCTTCAGTGTATATGGATATCTCTGGGGTTAGGAAGACGGAATAACATATCTGAGTCCAGTCGGCCTCTACGCATCAGTAGGCAAAACTAGAACAGAGAACACCCCAGGGGTTGAACATAGGGTTGCATTCCTCTTTAAGGTACCATTCATATCTTCAGGGACTGTACAGATTAGATTGTTGGCATTTGTGAGATGGATCCCAGTGGTCAGGGGTCCAATTAAGACAGAAGTGTTGGTTTCGAGATTTTCAGGAACTTCTCAGGTCAAAGGGATAGGAGTGGCTAAGTAAGCCATCAGGCTGAGGGGCAAGCACATCCAGTAGGTTTGGGTGTGATTATCTATTTTATGGAGGACTTGTAGAGTAATGTTAGTCCAGCGCTGGAGTGGGGAATTGGTAAGCATCTGATTGAGGGCTGAAAACTTCAAACCCTGGTAGGCTGCCAGGGGAGTGGTCGCCTTTATGGCTTATATTACCTTGTCCTGGGTATCCTTTATAACCTTTTGAAGGGCCCTGTCCTGCATCCCTTCCCCGTCCAAGATCCCCCATTGAGGAAGGTAAGTGGAGCAAGCTTCCCTTTCTGGAGGCTTTGCTGTGACGTGGGTTCCTGACATTTTGGGTTATCTCTACAGTCCAATACTTAGTCCTTGGGGCACCGGGTGACTAACAGAGAGTGGGTGTTTTTCCCTTGTAGCTATCTTTGTGGAAGGAGGTGAAGGCGCTGAACACCCTTGACCCCTTTATTGTCATATAACAGTCCTGGGGGCAAAGTGGATAAGTGGCAGTTGTGAAGGCGAGAGAGGTTATCACAATATACAGGCAATACTTAATAATCCTCCCATCCAGAGGAGGTATGTGAGACACAGCATGCATCTTTTGTCCCATATCCAGCTTGTTGGTGCAATCTCTATCAGCCAAACAGTAAGAAGTAAGATCAGGGCTATGACACCAGTGAGGGGCAAGGGCTGGCAGAGTTGCATCCAAACCCCTGGGCTCAGTCCACGTGTTGATTTCTCAAGCTTCTGCCATAAGCGGGTTGACTGGATCTGGATCACTTCGCCAGGTTGAGGGTTCCTCTGATTTGGCCTTCTTAGCTCTGGAGTGATGGACCCATGGGGTGATAACCTGAAACTGAATCTGCTATTTAGTTGTATGTCTGTAAAGTCCACCTCCAAGTCTTAGAAAGGGGCAGGTTTCTGATAACTGTCAGATCAGGTTTAGGGAAGATATGGTTTGCATATTTAGAGATCCATCTTGTTTTCCAGTTGTTTAAATAATCATATGCCCATGGGGTCTTATTATTATCCCTATAGTATAACAAGCACAGAAGATTGCCTATATATGAAATACTGTGACAATTTTCTGAAGTTTATCTCAAGTTGTCTAGTTTAGGCAAACAACATTTAAAGGCAATCATAACTAGAATTTAACATCCATAACAGTGCATTGTTGAAACATAGCTGTTCTCTCTAACCACCCCCCCTCCCCTTTCCAGAGATAGCCAAATTGAAACCAATGCATTTGTAGAACAAATCCAGTCTTAACAAATCTGGCCTAATTATTTACATAAGCTTAGCAAGGATAGCGATTGATCATGAGGATCTTTTAAAGTTTGCTTTGTTGGAACCTTTTATAAGGAATCTCTGGGTTGAACTTTTGGTAGCCTCTCCAGGCCAGAAGCCAAGCCAAATACTTGCCATCAGACAGGCCTGCAATACCTGTAGAATTGGGTGAATTCCTCTTCATGAGGCCCCCGAGATATCCTGAGGTTCCTGCACCTGCCAGGAAGTGACATTCTTTACTTACCTAGTGAGGCTGCTGGGAACTCTGTAAGCAAGGCACCAGGCCAACATTTCCAAGGGGCTTTATGACTCCATGTTTTATAAAGCCAACCCTAATTCCTTAAATCTGTCTGGTCATATCTGAGTTTATGAATGTCATCCTCAAATATGACATTCCAGTCAAAGCCTTGGTAAAATAACCAGTATTTCTAAATGGTGACCTGTTATAAGATGAACAGATTCTTACTGAACTTAAGCAAACAATTGTAATTGCCATGAAAGAAAGAATACTCATTGAGACTTTTGAATTTCAGGGGAATTATGTAGAGAGAAAAGATAAATGCTTCAGTTTACAAATGCATACTTTATCACATTTTTGTATATCATAGATATCTTAAAAGAAAGTTTCCTTAATCTGGAAGAGGAAACATTAGGGAACCAGCAATATTTTCAACAAGAATCACAAAACTATAATCTTCTTCAGTTCATTTAATCCCATGTTCCTAATTCTTGTTCAATTTGAATGCAGCTTTTTAGTTCTGGAATTTTTTTACCCATTTTAGTATTAATCTTAAAGATGTCGAATACCTGTATTTATCCCCAAAGTCCTTTTTATAAATCTCCGTGAAGAAGAAACACATTTTGTGAGAGAATAAGAACAGTTATAAATGGCAAAATCTCAGAAATAGACATCGTTAAAGATCTGATGAGAGTTCATTATGATGCAATTGACAAAGAAATTTGGTTATTTCTGTGACACATAACATCTCAAGTAATCAGAATATTAAGTGATGACCTTATATCAAAACGTTAAAATTTTAGGAATTGCGTATATTCGGACATTTACAGCATTTACCTGTGCAATACAATCTAAGGTTTACCATTGTATGACAGAGCTTTTCCAAGTAACTTAACATCCCAAATAAAAGGACCTAATTGGTCAAGAAGACTTCATTTACCATTTAAATCCTGAGAAGTTTGTTAAAACCCCAGAAGTCATAAATGCATCCTAAGTAGGAGTACAGATCATTACAAATCTTACAATTTTATATATTCAACCAAAGTGGCAATAAAAGATCCCAAAGATGAATGTATAGGATTATACAGTTGTTATCCAAACCTAGCTCCTTTAACATTCAGAAGTTTTAACTAAGTAATCAAAGACCTGATAGAGAAGAGACCTAAAACTTTGATTTTCCCAGAGGGTAAACCTTTGTTTGCATTGTCTTATCAAAAGCAGATCAACAGTTCAAGAAAACTTTGTCATTTGAGCAGAGAGAAAAGCAGGATTTCAACCTTAGACCAGTGTACTTTTAAAATTCCATTCATCTCAACCTTCTATAGCTTTCTTTTGCTTCTAAATTTTGTCCCAAGGCCATTTCTTTCCAAATAACCAGTCTCATTTAGGACAAAATTACTTTCTTCTACCCTCAACAAAACTGTATTTCCATTCCTTATAACTTTCTTAAATATCTCCTATTTTCCTACATACAGAGTTGCTTTATTTTCATCAGTCTTAAGTACATTTAGCAGAATTTTAACTCTTAGGAAACCTTAGTCACCAAGTGAGGACTTAGTAACCAACTGAGAGGTGTTTACATCAGAATTTTCTTAGATGGTAAATTCATGAACCAATTAAGTACAAAGCATGTTTTCCAATAGGTCCAAATAGCCTTAATTTCTCAGCAACAAGAAGTTAAAAACACAAACCTCTGTTCAATAATCAAAGTTTTAGCATTCCATCCTATTTGGAAAGTTTTAGGTTACCAAGGACCTTGAAAGTTATCTTAACAATTACCCATGAAAACTTTGAGACAGACAAAATTAACTATTATTAACAAATTGCAACAGAGATAACATGAGCTTATTTGACCTTTGTTGATAACTTTAAAGACAGGTCCAACAAACTTAAATTAGTTTAAACATCGAATATGTTTCACCTGCATCCACCTAAAAGTCAATCAGTTTTTCCCCATTGTCAGTTTTTCGTTTGGGGCACCAGTGGAGATATCTGAAATGGGTGGTCCAAGGGGGGATACACTTTGCTCCTTGACCTGGAAGGTGGGAGGAGGAACCAATGGTGCCCGAGGCACCAAGCATGGTATAGGACCACACCCAAGTTGGTCCAGAAACCTGAGGGGGAGGGGAAGGCGGAAGCAGCAACTGCTTGGGAATATGCCTTAAAGTCCCTGTCCCGAGGTAGACTAACCACAGTTGGCTCCAATTATAGCTATTAACCTTGGAAATGAGGGAGAATCCCTCACATCTATTAAGCAGAGGAACAGGGAGAGAGAGTCAGTGTCCCCTTTTAGTCTGGTTCTATCTCGGCTAGACCAATAAGGTCCCCTTCTCGAGGTTCCTCCTGGTGTCCGCTGGGTTTTTGGGACTTTCCCTGGTTGGGACATTTATTCTTTTGAATGTACTTTCCCCTTGCAGTAGGTTCATTGACCCCTTGCTAAGGAGGTTCTGGGACTCCCCCCTTGCTGCTGGGCATATTTATGGCCTTCTCAGCTCCCTGTTCTGATCCCCCTGAGAGCCTCTTGATATTAGCGGATGTGGACTGGGATCTGGAAAGTGCCTGCACTTGGCCGAGGGCCCAATTTGGCCGCTGGGCCTTGTGCGGGAGGGTTCTCTGGCCTGGGATGGGAGGAGAAATGGGTGGCTGCCCTGGCAGCACCCTGACTGTGGCAGCCAGTGGTGGCAACAGTGGTGGCAGCAGCAAGTCTGCGGGGGGGGAGGAGTTTCAAGCTCAGGGGAGTGGGGAGGAAGCCTAAATAGTCATAAAGAGGGGAACATTAGGGGAGGGGAGGTGGGTTGCTTCTTTGGCTTCCTGGGTGAGTCTCCAGATAAAGCAGCTAAAACCCTTGCCTGGCTCTTGTGGCTCTGTCCCAACCCCACTTTGCTCCCGTGAGGTGGAGTCACAAAGACAGAGGGACAGGGGCGTCCCCTCCAATGAGGAGACCAGCCAGATGCCCGCCTGGCCATGTCCTGAAGGAACCCAGGCGACGCTCAGCCCCACAGTTCCCAGCCCTGTGACCCACGATCAGAAACCATTCTGATATCGCCACAGACCTAGTGCCATCCATCATGGAATCGCAGAAGGGCCCACTCAGACTCCGTGGGGACCCCAAGGGCGCCTGCCTGTGGAGCCAGAGTATCGAACTCGGCAGGCAAGCTAGACAGAGTTGCACATTCACATTCACATACACACCAGAGGTTATTATATTCCCTACCATAGAATCCCTACCTGTGAGACTTCTGAAGTCTCAGGGAGTGATCAGGTTCCCCTTCCACTCTTGCGAGTGGGCCTGACTAGATTGGGCCCCAGCATTACTGGGGTCCAGGTCCTCACCTGCCAAGTCTCCTCGAGTCTGGTGGGAACGGCAGAGTGGGGGCTGGCCTGAGGCAACCGAGGGGGAGACTGCCGAAATTCAGGATCACTCATTCCGTCACTGCCTCGCTGTTTTCCCAAACCGGTGGCAACAATGGGCCAGTGCGGCCAGATTTTCCAGTCAGGGAACCAAATTTGTTATGGAACCAGGCTGGAACGCTGGCAGAAAAACCAAGCGGCACTCAGAGACCTTGATGGATTGGAGATTTATTTAATACCAGCAGGCTCAGAGGAGACCATTTCTCCAAAGATCTGAGCCCTGACTGTGAGCAGTAAGGGTAATTTATATTTATCAGCCTCCATATTTGTGTTTGGGGGAGGGGGATTGTTTTCACGTGCACAGCAAACAAAGGAAGAAGAACCTGGAGGAGGGGTCTCTAAGCTAGAGACCAGAGTTTGTTTTAGTCCAATCAGCTATCTTTGGTGTACTTTATCCACTTCTCCAACATAACCTTCCACAAAGCAGTTATTAGGTAGTTAATTTTTTAATTTTAGACATTATATTAATGTTAGTGCAATCTTTTCAACTATTCATTATCTGAAAATAAACTCACATTGGAAGTGATATAGTACTGAAAGTCAGGGTGTATAGTGGGTAAGAGCACCAGGTACTTGAACTAGACTGCCTTTGCTCAGATTCCAACCTTACCATTTAATGGCTGTATTGCCTTGAGCAACCTACCAAATCTTCCAGTTCCTTTGTTTCTTTATCCATACAATGGAGATAATAGGAGTACTTACCTCCTACTGTTGCTGTGAGTTAATTTCTGTCAGTTACTTAGAACCTGGCCAACATCTAGGAAACAAAATTGGAACCAAACTCCACACATTTGCTTTCAAGTATTGTTTTGTGCAGGTGCGATATCCACCAGGGGTCTTTATGTTTAGGTAAACATTGGGACTCACAAGAATTTCATAGTTTGCACTCGGCACCAGTTTACCCAGAACGTTATAGGAAAGGAAATAACATATTTTCAGGCAACATCAGGTTTCTCTCCTCACAGGAATCCCAGTGGCAATAGTTTGCAAGGCGGTTCTCGCAGGGGTTGGGAAACTTATGCTTTCCTCAGATGACAGCCCGGGTGCGAGAGCATGAGATCCACATCAGTGGGAGTGAGGTTCACTTCCTGAGCATCCTCATGTAGAACATGTATCTGATAGAGGTCTTGTATCCAGAATGTGAAGAGTTAGAATAGTATAGTAGAAGACATTCTGGTGTTCTGACATAATGTAGACAAGAAACTTAGAAAAGTAAAAGAAGGAATAACTACCATGTCTTTTCATTTTTCTTGGCTATCAGTATTATAATAGGATTTTGACAACGGTTTGCCAACAGGCATTCCACCTTGACATAGTTTTGGAGGACTTACATCATGGGTATTTAGCATTGGCTTTTGTTAAAAAAAAAAAAATCCAGATGTTCTGTGTATAGTAGTCACATGGATGAAAAGTTGACATTTTGTGAAGAAAAAGAAAACATCTTTATTGTTGTTGAATTACTCTTTTTCCATAGCAAAGAGTTATAGGCATATCTGAGTAGGACCAAACCTTTTGTCTGAAAACAGTTTTAGAAATGGACGAATATGCACTGTAGCCTAACTGAAGTCACAGACTTACATACCGCAAAGCACAGCAGAGAAACTAAACTAGTTACACTAAGGTTCCTATAAAATGATAATATTGAGTAGGATCCTAGATGGTCATAATTTGGATTGTTTGCAAAATGCATCTTGCAGTTAGGGTAAGAACTAATTTACCAAACATAATCTCTTTATATTTATTTAGATCTTCAGAAAAAATGAGGCAGAACTTACTAATTTATGTTTGGACATATTGAGAAACTCATTGTAACATTAGTAGACCATGAAGTTCAGTTATTTAAAACCACACCAGTGTTGTAAGAATAAGCACAAATCAGCAGCCCAGGAAAGGTGGCTATCTTTCTATTTACTGTGGTAAGAGAGCAGACTTCCAATTTATCAGAGCTCTTTCATTTCAGTCAGAATCCTCTTTGGAGAGTTATTTAAAACCTTGTCCTCTGTTATGGAAAGGGGGGGGGGTAGAAGACTGCTTTTATATATATATATATATATATATATATATATATATATATATCCTTGAATGCAAATGTTTACATATAACCTTAGGAGGTTTAAGGCCTTAAAAGCCATTTTTGTTCTCAGTTGATTCCTTGATCGAGAACACTTCATCAAGATCAGAGAGGAATGTTACCAGATATTAGGGAAACCAGCTCCTTTGGTAAACAAGTTGCATCTGCCTAGAATGTTCAGTTAATCGAAGTGATTTGTCATGGAGAGAATTTTGGAACTTGAGTTTTATAGTCTGATTGGTCTACTCTACCAGGCTTTTAGAGTATATTAACATCCTTGTTTTGCACAGGTGCATTTGTAAAATTCAGAAAACTTTGTTCCAAAAGTTGAACACAGAGACCCCAAAGTGAGGCATTGCCTGACTCAAATTTGCCTGTGTTTTCACAAAGAAGGTTCTATTGAGTACTTCCCTGGAAGGATTTTTCATCAAAGTGGATCTGGATGAAAAGACATAAAAAGGTTTTGCAGACAGGAAATTGTGCAGTTACTCTCTATGAGTAGGCCTGAGCCACTGCTTGGCCTCAAACAAAATTTCCTACCATTTGTTAGGCTTGTCTGTGCCTCTTGCTTGTGTAGCCAGTGATTTGGCTAATAGTAGAATGATGCATAGCACACATAGCTTTCTGAGACTTCAAAATCCTTATAAAATGCCTTACAAGCTTTCATCATGAAATAACAGTATTCTTGTAGCAATTGTACTAATCTGTCTGCAAAACTAGTCTTCATGCTCTCCTAGGGGGATAATTTGTCCTACAGTTTTTCTGAGTCACCCAGAGGAGAAGTTTTACAACAGCCATTTAGGATTTGAAAATAAAAGGCTTTGTCAGAGGCCAGCATTGGAGATCACAATGGCACAGACAGCACTTTGCTCATTCAATGAGGAAAGAAGACAAGCCCATTTCTCCATTTTAAGGCATGGATTGAACTTAAACATCCTCTCTAGGCTACTGGTTAATATATATCACTTGTGTGGAAAATCAAAAGGAAATGAAATAAATACAATCTATACATGACAAGATTACAAAGTCAAAAGGAGAAGAGGGTAGAAAAGCCAAAGCCACTGGTGAAATCCTAAATGATAGCAGGTCTCTAGAGCCTTCTGCCATGGAAGACTTTAGGGTAGTGCATGCAGAGCCCTTGGAGTAAACCAAATATTAATGTTTGAGAGAGAATACTACCGACTATCCTCAATACTAGTCATGTTAATTCATCATTTAGAAAAAAACTTTCTTCTTCTTATGGTGAGATTGGAAATTATTTTCAGGATCTAACTGGCTCCCCAAAGTTTTGAATAAAAATTGCTAATTATTGAAGGACATATTTTAGCCTACAATCCATTCATAGAGGAACACTAGTAATGAAGGGTGGTATTCTATTCAAAATCTAGTGGCTTTTATTTTTTTAAGTTGTGTGCAGATTCTTCTGAAATAGATGTGAGTGCTTCATGAGATCCTGTTTAATGTTTGCAAAGCATTTGTCATTCCTGCCACATGTACAGATTTTACATTTCTGGCTTCAATAAGTGAAATGACTTAAAGATGTGTAGTTGCCAAGTACTACTGCCTTTCAAATTACATATCTGGTGTTACCTTTTCAAGGATCTCAGGCTTGGCATACAATGGAGCTAATTAAATTTTCTTCCTAGGAAACAGCCAGCTAGACCACTGCCCCAGGCACATAACCTCAGCTTACTACTTTCCTTCACTCATTTATTCTGTGTGTGAGATGAGACTCCTCAAGCTGCAAAGGTAGAATACTCAAGCCATGCAACTGCTGATGGATTTTAGCAACCACAGAGCTGGTGTTTGAGTCTCAGCCCTGACAGCACACATCACAGAGAGGTGACAGTGGAGGCACATCTTCTTGGATGAGTTGGCTGTGGATGACAATCTGCCAAACTGAAATAATGGAAGAGGCATTAGTTGTATAAAAATGAACCAACTTGGCTTAGCTCTAAGGTGTTTTGCAGGATTCTAGGGCTATCACTCCATTTACCCCTGAGATTATGTTTGTGAACATAAAATTAAAAAAACATAACAATTAAAAACAAAACCATGTGGGGAAAAATTTGTTTTAGTAATTTCATGAATGCATCTTTTCAATTAAACAATTTTCTCAATCTTCATAAGAAACAAAGGAAATGGGGCACCTGGGTGGCTCAGTTAGTTAAATGCCTGACTCTTGATTTTGACTCAGGTCATGATCACACAATTTGTGAGTTCAAGCCCCGTGTTGGGCTCTGTGCTGGTGGTGAGGAACATGCTTGGGATTCTCTCTCTCCATCCCTCTCTGGTCCTCCCCTGCTCCCTCTCTCTCTCTCTCTCTCTCTCTCTAAGTAAACAAATAAATAGAAAGAAACAAGGAAATGTATTCAACAGCAATCAGCTATCTGGAAATCACTATATTAGGTTCTTGGCACATATTATTTAACTTTAATAAGCATTTTTCTTCTATTAAATATCTGAGAAAACTAGGATGGAAATGGTTAAATGATTTGCCCAAGTTCTAAGGCAGACCTGGAATTTAAACCCAACTTTATTTGACTGAAAAGCCTTGGCTTTATCTACTTTAACACACTGCATGATAGGTTTACAGGTTCTGTGTTTAAAAAAGAGACATTTTTAGGTAGAATTATTTGGGAAATATTCATGAAAGTGAATGGTATACATGCACATGTACACCCGTATGTGTGTATGATATTTATCTTAAACTGTAAATTCCCTAAAAGGAAGAATTTTCAGTTGTTGTTCTCAGAAAGTTACTTATCCGTAATATAGCTTTTATTGTGGATAGTCATCTTCTATAGAAAGGGCTCAGAATTACCCCTGGAAATAAGGAGATCCATTACAAAGAAAGCAGCGGCCATTTGGATCTTACAATATTATATAGAAGTTATAGAATCCATCTCATTGACACCAAGAGATGGAAATTAATCTCTTTAAAATATCATTTTAGGAGATAGAATATGAATATATTTATGCATCAGATAAATACATAAATGATAAATAAGTATATAGATTAATGTAGATAATTTACATAGATACACAAAATAGGGATTTATTTATTTCTGGGGTAAAAACAAAATGGAGTATTCCTGTCCATAACATTAAATCTCTTTAAATTCCTGATTGCACCCTTGAATAATAGCTCTTTTCTTCCCCCTGCAGTTGGACAGCGTCACCTCCCTGATCCAAGCGGCCAAAAATTTAATGAATGCTGTAGTGCAAACAGTGAAAATGTCTTACATTGCCTCAACCAAGATCATCCGAATTCAGAGTCCTACTGGGCCTCGGCACCCAGTTGTGATGTGGAGAATGAAGGCTCCTGCAAAAAAACCCTTGATTAAAAGAGAGAAGCCAGAGGAAACTTGTGCAGCTGTCAGACGAGGCTCAGCAAAGAAAAAAATCCACCCAATGCAAGTCATGAGTGAATTTAGAGGAAGACA
The DNA here is from genome assembly GCF_028018385.1 of Neofelis nebulosa. Taxonomy (NCBI): domain Eukaryota; kingdom Metazoa; phylum Chordata; class Mammalia; order Carnivora; family Felidae; genus Neofelis; species Neofelis nebulosa. The sequence continues at coordinate 31,754,572 of NC_080794.1, read as the reverse complement.
TGTCTACTGAAACCACTCTTCTACTCTGGTGTCCATATTACAAAGTCCTGGCTAAACACACTGCTTTACTTTTACACTTGATTAGTTCTGTAAGTTCACTAACTTTTAGAATTTAATCCACAGATAGTGTAAAACATTGGAAGCAACATATATTTGGGATCATGTCATTGTCATCTCTGTATGGCCAGCACCTAATAAGTAATCAATATATGCTTGTTAAATGAATGAACCCTTTAGGTGTCATTTAACCTTTCCTACTGTAGACAGTATCTTACACTTATTACCGAGTGAACATAGGAGACTCTAGGGAGTCCTGTTCATCTGTAACAACTTAAGTACACTCACCTTATCATTTTGAATTAGAGCTTTGACAGGAGCTCTTGACTTGGTTTTCAATGAAAGCAAAAGACTTCATAAAATGCTTTCCCATTTGATCTCCATATTTTCTTTATCTGACCCAATCTGACAGACATCTGTGAATCTCTGTGATTCACCTGTATCTAACGTCAATTGATTAGGGTAACCTCAGAAACTAATCAAGCTCAGCAGTCAAGTTCAGCCTTGATTATTAATGAAGTATTTTTTTTTAACATTATAAAGATTACAGTGAATGTTGATGCCACAAGTGTACCTTTTAAGCTTCCATGGTGTTCAGAAGTTCTGCACATTGAGTATTAGATTTAAATGGGTCCTCCACAATAGTATATGGCAGAAGAGTTATCACTCGTTGGAGAAATGAGACACCTATCTATATTCCTGAGTGAGTCATGATAACAGAAGTAGAAGGAGTTCTGCCTGACTCTAAAAATCCATTTGTATTAGCTTGCAATTGTAATTAAAAGGAAAAGGCCACTTTGAAAAACATTTTGGCATCGAGTAAAATATAACTGCATCAAGTATATCATTGAACTATAAAGTAGAGTTAATGGCAAAGAAGCTGGAGTGATTTTGATAACATGATTTAAAATAAAAGTCGTTGAGGTCATTTTATGACTTCAATCGCTGTACTTATCCTTAGTTAAGTTCATGAAGGACTTCATAATAGTCTTAGAGTCCAGTGCATTGCCCCCTCCCTCTATCCTCCCCTCCCTCTTTGCAGAAGTTAAGTTTCACTTTTCTCACACATAGAATTCTCCTTCACAACATTATAAACATGTATTCCCTATTCTATTTTATCAAAATTATACTGTAATTTTAACTTCACTTTGTACATACTGCCATTAATGAGTTGTTTCAACAATTATCTTAATTTGATGAAGTAAAATTCAAACATGCAACATTAGTTGATGCCAGAAGGACCAGTTTGGATAAAAGAATGTGTGAAACATAAGAATGCACAAAGCCGAGAGTATCATGTGTGTGTTACCTTTGGCAAAATGGTATGGGAAAAGGATTTATTTCATAGATAATTATCAATTATATGGAAAGTGTTCACTTTTTATTGTAATGAATTATTTTATTCTTCCAAAATGCTGAGTTGCCTTGGCTCAGCATATAAACATCCTAGGAGGTGAAAGCCATAGGTCTTTCCTGCCTTGCACTCTGCACTGGCCCACAATAATTATTCCAGACAGAGTCCACTCCATAAAAGAGAAAGCAATGCAAAAAGGAATTAGGGAATCCAGATAATTCTATCTTCCAGGACCATCTAGATAAGAAGGCAAAAAAGGGAGTTCCTTTCGTTGAAATGCTACCATTACTTTCTGTTCTAAGGTTAGATATTACAAGAGTGACATCTATGACCGTTGTTATCTTAGATAAAAGGGTGAGTTTATAATTTAGTTGAGAAAATAGTTTTTTTTTAAACACCAAACAAGTAGCTCAAAATCATAAGTCTCATTTAGAAAATCTAATGTCTGTTTGATCCTATGTCAGCTTTCCGCAGTTGGAGTTTAGAATGCAGTATTGATGCCAAAAGAACAGAAATAACTGGAAATTATACAATCACCAAATAACCTCTACATCTTGAAAAAAATGACATTTTATCCCACATGAGGTGTGAACTGGCCTCTCCTTCAAAGTAGATTGATTTCCAGCTTAGCTCAAAGCGAATTGCAATTATACAAAACTTAATTTAAAAAAATAACTTGGAGAATGCCCCAGGAGTAAAGTCCACTGTAGCAATCAAAGGTGTAATAAGAAAGAGATGCATAGAGGTGAGAAAGACATCTGTCCAGCTGAGTGAATTCCTGTAGTAGGCAACATTTTGAGACTTAGTTGGACTCAAAACCACTAATAAGTGCTTATACATAAGAACGACTAGCAGCAAATGCATTAACAAAACTTTGTACTATAAAGCATAGTTAAATGAAATTTATCAGGAAATAAGAATGTACATATGTGTTTATATTTAAGCTCTTCTGCAGGGAAATGATAGAAATTTCTTAACGAGAGTGTTGGGTTGGTGGCCCATCCATGCACCTTTTAAAATTGCATCACAGATTTTGGTGCTTCTTCCAATGATACATTTGCTTTAACCTGCTAATCAAAACTCAAACTCACCTTTTTCTTTTAGTGAAATTGATTTATGCTAATTTATGTAGGAAAAAAAATCCTTGAGAGGGAGGAGGGGGTTTATACCACCTACAAGGATAGTTCCATTTTACTTAGTTGCCAGCACCATAGTCAAACATCAGACTAGAATCATAATGATAACTTAAAAAATACCCATGAAATCATAATACACCAAATATTCTTTTAATTAGAAACACGGGAAGGTTTTTATCAAGCAGGAAGAATGACAAATATAAATGTCTCCATTTTATTTATCACAAGTGGAAATAATTAGATTAAAATATGTGTTCCTAATGGAGTTTCTGGGTACAACTCAATGAAGGAGTCAGGAGAAGAATTCAAACCCTGAATTGCTAAGGTAATTTGTTAACGATCTACTTTCTGTTTGTCTTAGAACATGAGTGAAAACAATGAATATTAAAAAATATAATATGCTTAATTATGACTTCTGGCCTTCACATACCTCTTAACTTATCAATATCAATATAACATATGCTCCCCATAAAATGCCTTCTGTGTAAGGGCTAAGGACTCCATAGCTACATAGAAAGGCTTTTTCAGTCTGGCATTCACTTACCAGCTTCAAAGGAGAACAGTTTCCAAGTCATAATACAGGAAGATAAAATCACGGACATGTAGATAAGTGCCCAATTTGAGCCTCAAACGCAATAATCAGTGCTCCTCACATTCAGTAATGAGTGGTTGAAAAGACACTACAAGAAGTATTTTTAGTGACTTTCTACACCTTGACTTTCAGTGTGGTCTTTTCACCATCCATCCCTGGGCTAGAGATCCTCCCATTAACTGCTGATGGTTCTCTCCCAGACTGATACAGTCAGGGATGTTCATCCCAGCCAATTATGCCCAGTTAATGTCCATTCCTCTTGGTCCATGCCCCCAAAATATCCCACTCTCATTTCTCATCTCCTTAGGTGTCTATCCCACATATAAATTGGTCAATATATTCTATAGCGTTAAAATTATAAATTTTAATTCCCAGCAGCTTCCTTCCCTACTTCCTTATTTTTTCTTTTCTTTTTTTATCTTGTTTCTATTCCAGAAAACATTCTTACCCTTTTTGGTATCAAATGCACACTTCCTGATAGGGATAGAGGTTCCCATGGATACAGATTTCTGTATAGAGATAGAATGAATGAAATGAAGGAATGAGATCTGAGATTTTCCTGATGATATTTACCATTCTCCAGTGAATTCTTTGCAGCATTGCTATCCTGTTTCAGTATCATTGTAAGTAATTCTCTAGGTCGGCAAAATACGCACCAGAATGCCAAGTTGAATGAAATCTGCACTTTGTTTTGTCAGCCTGTCTTTTGTCAAGACAGCCTGCCTATTGCATATTCGCCATTTTTCTGTTGGGATAGTCAGAAATATTTCCCTTTGACTTGAGCAGAAAGTTTAGGGTCATCTAATTAAAAGGTTGTGAGTGCATATTATTTCAAAAATCCTTTTAAGTACACTGGGAAAATTTCTGCAACCTGAGAAATCTATATTTATATTTCATTTTCTTTTTTTTTTTTTCAACGTTTTTTATTTATTTTTGGGACAGAGAGAGACAGAGCATGAACGGGGGAGGGGCAGAGAGAGAGGGAGACACAGAATCGGAAACAGGCTCCAGGCTCCGAGCCATCAGCCCAGAGCCTGACGCGGGGCTCGAACTCACGGAACGCGAGATCGTGACCTGGCTGAAGTCGGACGCTTAACCGACTGCGCCACCCAGGCGCCCCTTATATTTCATTTTCATTTAAATATCACATATCAGGAAAGAACACTTACAGAAAAAAAAACGCTGTAGCATTTTTTGTCATAATTCTCTTTCCATATTGTTATGATATCTTTAATATCAGTATTTTGCATGTTACTATAACAAAAGCCAGGCTTAATGGCAGAAACATCTACATATAAAGTTTTAATTTTGATGTCTTGGGTCTATTAGGAAAGAAAATATAGATGTTACTAAAACTAAAGATGTCTTAATCAAAGCTATAACACTATCCTAAATATCTACAAGAGAGAAAAGAAGACATTTAAAATTTTATATACACTTGTTGCCATTTTTAGCCAATTCACAGGAACAAAACAATTTTCTATTAGAACAAAAGGAACAGTAGTTTACAACAGTCATCATTTTACATGTGAACTTTTCCCCCTACCAGGATAGATAGGATCTATTCCTGAACACTTCAAAAGAAGATAATTAATACTATTTGAGAGAACCATTTCCAAATGGAACCCAACCTTGCCAGAATCCTGTTTATGGGCAATAGATAGTTTGTAGGGCTGACTTTTATGTAGATCCTAGGACAAGATATTTCATGGCTGCAGGCTGGCTTATGGCATCCAAAAGTCCCCATTGGCTTTATGGGAACAAATCACAAAGACTACCTTTCAACAGGAGTTTGACAAGAAAAAGCAATATATACAGAGCAGTTCTAAAGGGATGTGGGTAAGAAAGTGGCAGAGATGGCAGAGGAGGAATAAGAAAAGTAGTTGCAGAAGCAGATAACTTATAGCCAAACAGAGGAAGAGGTTTTGGTTCTACACAGATTGGGGAGCTTCCTCTTGAGGAATATTTTAAAGATAGAATAAGTGTACTTATCTTTGGTGGTTTGGGTGAAGTCATGTTGGAGGAAGGAGGATGAGCTATATAAATTTTGAGGATGATTTGATGATACTGTTTGTAAGATGAGAAATGGAAATTCTAGCTGCTGATGGGTGAAATTCTTCCCAATATCAGAGCTCATCAGGATAATCACACGTTAATGTATTTAACAAATATTTGTTGAGTAACAATGATCTCTCCCAGGCACTTCTCCAGGTTCTTAGAATACATGAGGAAAAAAAAAAAAAAAAAACAACAGTGGTCTTTACCCCATGTGGCCACTTAGTGCTAAATGCTATTACCTTATTTAACTCTCTCAGTCCTGTGGGATAAACATTGTTAGCTCCATTCCATAGATGAGGAAACTGAAGCTTAAGTAGGCTCAAAATCTAGCTCAAAAATTCATCGACTTTACAGTTTTGTTTGTTGCACTCTAGAGTCTGAACTTTAGCCATTATACCATCCAGACTTCCTGAAAAAAGAAATGAGATTTGCTCAGTTTAAAATGAAATACATATTTCAAATGCTGGCTCCTTCCTATGTAACAGCAAAAAGATAGAAACTTAAAAAAATGATTAGCAATCTATAACTAGACCATTTAAAACTGATAAAAGAAGTAATTAGGTGCATATTCTCACCTCTAATAATCTCAATTAGAATATCAGATATATGAGTAATGGATATTTCATCTATATATCTGGAACAGGATGAAAATGCTTGACAAATTACTTTTACTATTATAGAGGAGACATCTTCAGTGGAAATGCCTGTTCCAACCCATCTTCAGCATGGGTTGTTGCTGAAAACATTTGTTGGCACCACATCTTTCCTATTTCATTGCTAATGTGTGTCTGTGTGTTTAAAGTTATGGATCCCAAGGTACTGTTGGCCAAGGATTATTGGAATAAGATATAGTTTCTTTGTATTCCCAAGAGACCCAAACTAGAGCAAATGTATGTTTCCTTCTTTATGGAGGTCACAAATGTATGGGGTATATGCCTGTCTGCAGGTGTGTATAGTCCTTGAACTCTACATCATCCTTCTTCCTATAGCTAACTAAAGGCTTGAGTCCTCTTTTTGCTCATGTTGCTGGATAGTCATCCCTATCACAGGCCTGGGGGAATTTAATGATTTTCTGATCTTTCTTAAAATGGATTCACAGATATTTCCTCAAACTGAGAATGTGTTTACTTGGGGTCTTCACTTTTGGGTACCTGGCAGTCATGATGATTTCTGTCCCCAATGTAGGAAAACGAAACTCTTGAGAAGGAATTTCTCTTTGAAAAAAGCTCAGATTTCTAACAATCCTCTCCATAAATCTCTTCAAAAAGAGATTTAATTTTTTTTTTGTAAAAGCTATTAGCATTAGTCCTTGCATTTTCCTTTCAAATGAGATATCATCTACTTCTAAAGTTTTCTTTCCTTTGCATTTTTAAGACGAATGCTTATTTTTAATTCTGTTTATTTGAACTTGGAGGTATGCAGCCCCCTTTGATAATTAAATCACGTATTACACAATCCCAAACCAACTGCCATCAGTCACATCATTTTGCCATCTTGGTGAATTAGGTTCAGATAAACTCTGGTATTCACCAAGAGTCTTAGGTTTTCTTGGCCTAGACTTCTAACATCAAATTTAGACTGGAATGTTTATTAATAAAGCAAAGGGGCAAGTCGGAGATGGTGCATGCTCTCAGTTAAACAGGACTTCCCTTCTTCCTAACACTTTAAACATAAAATTGATTTCAAAAACACTATAGAGATAGTGTTCCATTTTTGCCAAAACTCACCCCGTTATGGCTCTGTGTTTTTCTGTGTTGGTATACAATGTGTCCATGCGGATGTAAATATGAGAATTTTAGCAACTTTCTTGCAGGGTTAAGCTGTCCTTCTTACTAGTTTTGAAATTTTTCTTTGTGTGGTACAATCCTTCCAAAGAAAAGGTCATTGGACCTAAGTGATAGCAGTCCCTGAAAACAGAGGTAGGCATGTTATTCCCCATTTATTACCTAATAGTTGGGACTTAAAGTCTTAATTTTTTCTTGGGTAAGTTGGTGATTAAATATGAACTAAAACTTCATGAAAGAATTCCATTTTGATTATGTTTTAGTTCTATCGTGACTTGGCAAAAGAAAAAAAAAAGAATCTGTTACTTTACCTTATGTACTTTTACAAGCAACAACTTTAACAGTTTAAACTTAGTGACATTTCTGAAGGTGATATGTGCGGTATAATTCAGGATGAAGGGCAGATTTAGACAAAGATAGCCTGAAGTGAAATAAAAGTAAGCAAAAATAATAGTCATGTTTATTGCAGCAGTATCTTGAGAGCTTATGTTTAGTGGCATTTGAGCTATTTCAAACCACCTTGCTTGTACAGCTTACCCTGCTGTTCAGAAGGCAGAGTGAGGTCAAGTGAACCACTCGCTATAATAATGGCCGATTCAAGGCAGTTTTATGGTTTGGATATAGATAAACTTTGGCAAAAGCACTTGTGGCTCTTTCAGACCCATATTTATCCCAAAAGTCAATTTTACCAATCACTAAAAATGAATTATTTATCCAAGAATAGAAAAAGCTCTTCAATCGTCTCATGACATTGACATAGAATCCCAAATACTCCATATTTGAGATTCTGCATGCCTTTTGTGCTTAATTGAACCAATGAAAATTTTCTTTCATTTTGTCCTCAAAGAGTGAATTATTTCACAAGTGTAACCTGGGTTTGTTTTGAAGTTATGTAGTATTATTTGAAACAATGTTTTAATTTCAACTGATATCACTCTGTAGTTTATTCATAACTTGCTTAACTGATAATTAAACTATGTTAAAGCAACGAAAATTTGTTATGCATTTGGCATTCATCTTTGGTGGTATGTAGTTTAGATGGGGCAAAAAAAAATGAATAAATAAGAGGTTAATATCTAACCATGTGCTTCTAGGTATGACCTTCATTCCTACTTGCCTTCAGTTATACATGTTACAGTTCAGGGAGAGTACCTTTGCAAACTACTGCATATACACAAGTAACATGCATCCTATCTGGTAGCATTAAGTTCTTGGTTTAAGTGGGCATTTTTTGCTCAATGTGGAAATTTGCCTTTTAACCCTAATAGGTTTATGTAGTTGAAGAATTGTTCTGTAGATTAGAATTTTATGAAAATGACCAATCATTGTTTTGAGAATGTCTGCACACACACTCATGGTTGGCATAGACCACCATTGGCTCCACCAATGTTTCTGTATCTGAATATTGGTGGGTTCTGTACATCCATTCTTTTGGCTTCCTCATCTCCACACTGGTAATAATCCACTTTCAGTGCGAATCCTTATAGGGATAGTCTTTGATACTTTTCCAGGACTTACACATTGCTTTGTCTGTTCTGGGACATCATTTCCTTCCTTCATGGCCCTACTGCTTCAGAATGCTTATTGCTAAGCCTCAGTCTGTTTTTATACTTTCTCAAAATGCAGTCTCCAAGTCTTTATCACTTAGTTTCCCTCATTCAGTTGTGCCAGACACTGGCCTCCTCTTTGTTAATGAAAATGCCAGTATGAGGTTGCCTTTCTGGGTCAGTCCCTCCTGGGCCCCAGGAGCCCATATTTGCTCTGACAGCAGCATTCTCTCCACCTTGATTTGTTTGTCATGCTCACTGTGGGGGTGGAAGTGGAACTAAAAGCACTCTTGGCAAGAAGAGTCTGTACCTGCCTGGAGGCTGAGCTGATGTCCTGACATTTCCTGGGCAACACCATTAAACATTTCATCCAGGAGCAGTAACTCAGAGATTTAACTTCCAGTCTTCACACAACTAATATCCTGTGGCTTGTGAGGGAAAAGCTACTGTTGTCTTTCATTGTCAAGGAACTCTGACTTCCTCTCCTGTCTGAATCCCTTTTGGAGTGGGCGGGGCGGGGGTGGGGCGGGTGGGAGTGGAGGAGTGATTCCTCTGAGAAAGGAGTTCTCATGGAGGCAACAGGAGTACCAAACCCGAGGGAGATGGCAAGGGGAGGGTCTGGGTAGAGTGGATCACTCTTGGATTTATATCAGATTGCCCTTTGTCCCTGCAGATTCCAATGGAGCCTGGAGATCTGTATCTGCTACTCTGAGCTCCACAGAGAGGTGAATGAAACCCCTTTCCTCTGGCCATCTTTCTTGCCTGCTCATTATTCCTTCTAGTTTTTGTTGGGGACAGATATTAGGTGTGCAGGTAAATTCTTCTGGTCACCCTTTATAATGGCAAAAAAGACAAATCCCAACGGACAAAAATGGGTTGTCTTCCTGAATACAGACCTAAAAATCTCACTTGGTGATGTGCCCTCTGTAGGCATTGATTCGGAGCAGGCATGAGCAAAGAACCAACAAAGGGTTGTTGTTGTTTCTGTTTCTTCGGCTTCAGAGGAAACCTGTGTGATAGTGCTGGGGATCCACAGCTGGGTTCTGGGATGTCTCCATCTGTCCATCAAATACTCGTAGCATCCCCTATCCACTGAGCTAATCCATTATGTCCCCACTAACTCTGAGGTTTATTGCTCTGGCCCTAATGCTGTACCAGAGAAATGTTTGAGTTCCTTAGGTCTATTATTCTGTAAAATCCTCAGAGCAATGAACATACCATGTTTACTTTTGTATCTCAAACCCTAGCGCGGTGATTGACATAGGAATAGCCCAACTGATATTTTTAGAAGGAATGAGAAAATTCGTCAGAGTTTATTTCAAATGAATAAATGCAGAAATCCACTCATCTGTGATTCAGGTCCTCTCTGAACTATCTCATCTGAAATTCCGAGAGTTTAATTCTCAATATCTCCTCACAGAGACCGTAATGAGTGTCAGGGACAGGATTGGAAAACTCCCGATTCTCCTGGCCACTCTTCCAAAACCATCGCCCCTGCTTTAGATAAAGGAAAGACACTGATGAGATAAAGCCAGCGGATGCTTTTCACTTGTTTGTTTATTAAGCAGTCAAAAATATTTCTTGAGGAACTGTCATATGCAAAGGTGTTATCGGTGATAGAAAAAAAAACATGAATGTTTTAGAATCAAGATTTGGGGATCTTCAAGTTAATTAAAGTAAATAGCAGAGGAGGAAAGGAAATCAAATTGCAGCTCTTGACAATCCCACACAAGGTGCATAAAGCACATAGGTTTCAGTGTTAGAGTAGGAGGGGGCTTTGTAGAGGTTCTAATAGAAGAGTAGGGTTTATCAGGTTGGAGAAAGACAATGTTCCAGGGAGACAGACATGAGCCAAGTCCCGAAGGTAGGAATGAGTATGCCACATGCAGGGCTCAACTGACTAAAGCAAAGTGAACTGAATAGCTACCAGTAGGATGGAACTCAGACAGACAAGAGTGGGTTAGATGATAGAGGTTCTCATGTCAGGCAAAGGTGCTAAGGCTAAGTGATTAATTGAAATCAGTTGCAATAGTTCTGTGTATGCTAAAAACAAATGCCTGGGTGAAATTACAGGTTTAGGAATTTTGAAACTATTTTTGAAATAAACGATAAAGCAGCAAACACAAGGTATCGTATTAGGTTCCTCGTAAAGGGGATACATTTGCATTCAGCTATTTAATATATGCATTTCTTTTAACAAAGTATAGTTTATTTTACTCCATAGGCAATTCCACATTTTCCTGTCAAATGGTGGTGGTCAAGTGGGTGGCACCATGTTTATCCCATGGCTTCACATGCCCTCTGAGATCTGGTGGGATGGCTGTATCTGATTTGAGGAATGTAGGAAGAGCCCCAATACGTGACTGTCACTGGGTGGCAAGATGACACCACGGTCAGGAGCATGGGTTCTGTCATCACCCTGCCTGGTTTGCATCCTAGCTCTGTCACTTTTAGCACCTGTCTTGCTGACCAAGTTGCTTAACCTCTCATTATCTCATAATTCTCATTTGTAAAACAGAGATGACATTTCAGAGTTCAATTAACAAACTAAGGATGTGTTTTGTACTTAGATTTAATGAAAATGAAATAAGATAGAACCGACCACACCAGATCATCAGAATATTGAATGAATTCATGTATGTAAAATACTATGAATGGTGTTTGGCTCAGGTAAACACAACATAAAATGTAACCATTATTATTATATATACAGTTTTTAGAAGCTTCAAGAATAAAACGCCCAAAACAAACTTCTGAAAGTTCCTTCATAGAACAGAGAGGAAGTAATGCCTGGGACAGGAGAGCACGGACATGCCAGGGAGTGGCCAAGAGGAACCAACTCACATTAATTCAGACAGGTCTTGAACACCCATGGGTTGGATATTCTCGGAGGTAATAGGGATGCAACGATCAGCATAAACAATCTTTCCTCTTAAAGACTTTAGAGACTTGAAAAGGAGACGGAAGTTAATTAAATAAGTGTCTGAAAGTGCAAAATTGCCACAAAGGAGAGGCACACAGGTGCCATGAGCCTACAAGTAAGGGCTTTGGCCTAAATGGCCTAACTAGGAAGACTGGTCAGAGGAAGCGACACTGAAGCTGAAATCCGAGGAGTGAGCAGGAGTTCGCCGGGTACAGTGGGACGGGAAGAGTGTCGTGAGCAGAGTTAATAGCCTGTGCAGGGCAACTGTGGGCCAGGGAACCCAGCACACTATACTCTGAAAGTAGGCTGGTGGAGAATATGACAGTAGGCCTGGCAAGAGAGGAAGTCAGAGAAGTAGCCAGGTATCAGGTGGCCATGGTAGAGAAGACGATTCTAAGTACGATTCCTGCCCTCATAATTCCCCCAAAGGCAAGCCAGGCAAGGGGCAGTTCTTTGCCTCTGTCTCCTCAAGGCAGCTCAGCCACTGCTTGGAGTCCTTCCTCCACCCCAGGCCTCTCCGCCCTCATGCCAGCCTGATATATTCTTCTCCTGAGAGGGAAACAAAGTCCTTAAGTTCCATATTTATGAATGAATAAAGTACATGGGCTTTCTGCTACTCATTTTGTGGAATGTGGCAGAAATATTTCAAACCAAGTGGGAGGCACAATTCTTACCTACAAGGTGTCTGTGTGAGATGGATGCTCACAGCCTCTGCTTTGGAGACTCCTTTCTCTGTTCAAGCCTCTGTCCTGTCTATACCAGCTCCTCTGCTGATTCCTGCACAAGGGCTGTCTATCTCTCATAGCTGGGCTAGGAACGTGATTTCCAGTTCCTTTGTGGAAAGAATGTACAAGGATTAATTGCAATTTTGCACACAAAATATTTAGCACAGTGCCTCATCCATAGTAACTGAGCATTGAAAAACAGCATGATTGTCAAATTTGTAATATATGTTATATTATATATGGAATGTGTGTGTACGTGTCTGTGTGTATCTGCCATACACCTACTTCATCCTCTTCAACTTTGCTAAGATCTCTTCTTGCTTGGGGTCTAGTTGTATGTCCCTCAGCCGGGCCCCCAGAGTTATTGTGATCAGTATCCCTTTGCATATAATCAAGTACTGTGTAATCGAAACCCCTCTAAAATGGAATCCAAGTTGTGGCGATCTTTGATGAAAACCTGATGATCAAAGTGATTTTTGTTATCAGTGAATAGTTAATATCTCACTCCTCTGTTTCCTCCACTGCTAAACTGTCTTCTTTTCACATTCACTTGAAAGAGATGCAATAACAGGTAGCATTGTTATCATCATCATCATCATCGTCATCGTCATCATCACCGTTGTTGTCCCTACACCAAGCATTACCGAATAGTTCTTCCACACCAGGCATTGTGCTGCATGTTTTATTTTATTTTATTACTATTTTTTAAATTTTTTAATGTTTATTTATTTTTGAGAGAGAGAGACAGAGACAGAGACAGAGACAGAGACAGAGACAGAGTATAAGATGGGGAGGGTCAGACAGAGAGGGAGACAAAGAATCCGAAGCAGGCTCCAGGCTCCGAGCTGTCAGCACAGAGGCCGATGCAGAGCCTGAACTCACAAACTGTGAGATCATGACCTGAACTGAAGTCAGACACCCCACCGACTGAGCACCCAGGCGCCCCAGTGCTGCATGTTTTATATACCTTATCTTATTCTTCACAAAAATGCCATAAAGCAACTCAGCCCACCAGATGGTAACAAAATTGAGGCTAAGAGAGATAACAAACTTATCCCATATGATTATGACTAGTAATAATAAGATTCATAGTAATAAGATTCCAGTGCATATATTTTAACTCTCTAGTGCTAAAATAAGTCTACATAAACTAGCACATAGATTTTTCCAAAGGATATGTCTCTTAAGAGCAAAAACTCTTTGTGAATCTCAACCGGCGTGTTGGATATTAGATGACTGCAGGTGGCACTGACATTTTTGCATTATCCCATTTTCCAATGTTTATTGCTTATGTTGTCCATACTTGCTAGGATTGGTTGCAAAGTCCCAATTCCCCCACGACTTCAGAACACCTGTGGTAAAGGCAGGATATTTCAAGTGTTCACTGAATGTTAATCGAACAAATAAGTAAATGGATTAAATTAAGTTCCAGCTGCACTGATATAGCTGCAGGGTCTGTATATAAATGACACTTTTAAATAATTGGTGAGACTGAGAATGAAATAGCCAATTCTGGAGACATGTTATTTTCTTCATTACATCAAGACGTAGGAGAAAACACAATTGATATATCACTTGATCTTTTAATATCAGAGCCCATAACTCTTCTCAGATGTGCTGATAGAAGTGCGGGAAACAGGAAAGCCATGGAAGCACCTCTGTTTACTAGAACATGCTTAGGTTGTGAATTACAAGATTATAGCGAGAAAAGAATTCCAGTGGATCTTTCTAACCAGGAATCTGGTGACTGCTGAGATCTCAGTGAGGGCCATGTCCCCAGAGCACTCTGACTTCACATTTCATTTTCCCATTCCAAATCTTTGCTTTTCCAGCAAGAATGGGCCCATTATGGACTCAGTAGAAACACTGACTGTGAAGACCACACTAACCTCCCTTTAACCTTTTTAAATAGATGATAAAGTTTTATTCTGTTGAATGAAAATTGTAAGTAGTCGTATTCTTGGTCACAAATACCCAAGTGGTAGTCTTTCTTCACTAAATTCTTGAGAGAGTAATATGAGAGTACATGTGGCAGTGTTTGGGGAGTGGGAAAGTGTAGGCTTCCCTTATAATCAATCTGATGAGACAGTCTTGCAAGACTGCAGAAGAGAGAATCACAAACTAGACTTCCTTTTTCGCCACAGAACTCTGTTTTCAAATAATACCTTGTGCGGTCCCAATATGAATGATAGATGAAATGTAAAGCTGCTTGAGTCCAAGCCAGAAGCTCTTCACCTTGAGACTTCCACCCTCTCTGTGTTTTCACAGAGGCAAGAGGAGGCACAGAAGATCAGAAACCCCAGATGTAGGTCATGGTCTGCAACCTGGAAACTATCTGCCTTCATTTATATTTTACTTTGCCTGTGTTTTCAAACAATCTGAATTGTAATGCCTTTAGGAAGGTCAAACAACCCTTTCTATTGTCTTGCAAGAGGATGATGCTAACATTTATCATTATATTTGAATCTGGGCCCTTTTGTAGACCTTTTGTGACTCCTCATGTTTTTTAACTGAAATTACCTTTAAAGTGCCTGCTTTCTATTTTTTTCCTTCTGGAAGGAATTCAGAGGAAAGAAGAAGGCGAGGCTGAATGAAATGCAGATTTACTTGGAAAGAAATGGTGATGAAGCAGAAGAAAGTCTGGGGAATACACCCAGAAGGACTTGCGCACTAAGACTGTTCAGGAAACAGTGTGTCTTCAACATCTTGCTTGAGAGAAAACCAGATACAGTCAAAGGAAACAACGTGATCCAGCCAGATTCCAGGAGGGTTCTATCCCTTATCAATGGCACAACTGACTTCTAATCTTTATGTTATTATCGTTTCTTTACCAATCCTTGTCTCCTGAGAGGCTCGGGACATTAAATGTTGGAATGACATGGAAATCTTTGCACTGACTTTCCTCACTGCTTTTAACCCGAGGCTTTGTGGAGAGTAGGTGGCTGGGTAGTGTTTCTTGAGTACTTGCCTTATGGTAGATGGCATAACAGAGTCTCTCCAGATTCTTCTTTGATCTTCATACTAACATTGTTCACTCTGACTTACTGAAGTTCCTGGACTACACCTTGCTGAAGACCACAGATGCCAAGACAAGAATGTGGATTCTCTTCTCTCGACTCCGCAAGTCATGATTTCTTGCCGCTCAAGTGTGGGTATCTTCCTAGCTCCTAGCACACACTTGCCCAAACCTAATTTCAAGCCTTCCCTTGCCATCTGTCAATAACACTCATTTTTCCAAATTTTTTTTTCATATCAGTAATTTATTTCTTTCTGCTTTTATGGGGATTTTCACTCTTTTTGGCTAATCAGCATCTACACCTCTTTCGGTATTGGGTTTCCGTGCTTTTGGGGTCTGATGGGACATGGAGGAGACTGTCTGACTCTAAAGAGAGAGATGCCATATACTCTCTTATCTAGATTCTCCTGAGGTTGGGCACAGGCAGCACCTTTGGCTCCAGCACTCAGACACAAGTGTGCTGGTCTTTGTCTCAGAAGGAAAATGCAGCAACCCCCCAGGGCCTACCTGGCTGCTCTCTACTGGCGGTAGTAAAGGCACAATATTCCATATCACACCAGGTTTGAGACGAGGTTTGAGTCTTTTCTCCTCTCTCTCTAGCCAAACCTGGCTTTCTAGCCCTATCTAGTGACTTGAGCTGCCCAATATATATATATTTAAAGTTTATTTATTTATTTATTTATTGAGAGTGGGGGTGTGCAGAGAGAGAGAGAGAGAGAGAGAGTACCAAGCAGGTGCCACACAGTCAGTGCAGAGCCCAACTCGGGTCTCAAACACATGAATCGTGAGATCGTGAGCTAAGTTGAAGTCAAGAGTCAGACGCTTAACTGACTGAGCCCCCCAGGAGCCCCTGCCCCAAATATTCACAATAAATTATTTTAGGCATGAGTTACCCTGAATCAGCTTCTACTTCTTAAAACTTCAACTTGGGCAGATACATATTTTTATAGCTGTGGAAGTCACTCAGTGGTAGTTATCTCCCACAAAATTCCAAATATACATCACGTGTGTAGAAACACATACAGCACACAAACACAGAGCCTGCTGGAAGGCACCTGACTGCTTAAGGAGCACCTTAACTCCACTGCCCAGACCCACTTGACATTGGGTACATACATCATAGTGCTATTTTAAAATCATGTTAACCCATTACACAAAAGATTATTGTGGTTCTCTTTTCTTTCTATGTGAAACATACTGCTCAACTTTGAGTCTTTACCAGTCCCATTTCCTTCACTAACCATCCCAACCACCAAACGTTCATAACCTAGAGGTCACATGGCCTGAAACCCTCCTTACTCTTAGCCTGGGAAAGCCCATGCCTCCTTTTCCTCTGCTTTTGCCCATGACCTATTGATTCCCCTTAAAAATCCTAGCCAGCCTCACCTCCTTGAACACTCCCTCTCTGATTCACTTTTCCTAAGCCCCACCTTCTCTCTTATTTTATTTTAGTGCCCAAATGTACGGTGCTGTCTACATTAAAAATTCTAGCTTTGAAGAATATATATAGGATATTTATGAGATATCATACCTTATATATATGACATATAAAATATATATGATTCAAATACATATGAAACCATTAAAATTATTGTGTTTTTTTTTTTCTGTGCAATATTATATATCCCTATCTTCTTGAACTTGAAAGTGGTCATTTGACTTACTTTGGTAATACAATGTGAGTTCTAGTAACGTGTGTCATCTTCAGGCAGAGATTTTAAGAACTAGCTTGTGTTACACCATGTTCCTTCTAATTCAAGCCCAGCCATGTTCGAGATAAAGCCTGTTCCATCCCCATCAGCTTGGGTATTGAAGTGAAGACCATTTATAGTACAGTCATAGTCTCTCTCTCTCCTCAGAATATATATTCTGAACAAGAAAAAGTCCTTTATTGTTTTCAGTCTCTGATATTCTAGTCTTGTTTATTACCTAGTTAGTCAAATAGATGCAAATGATGAACAGCAAAGTGCTTCACTCCTCGAGAAAGACAAATATGTGGTCAATAAAAATGACTCATTGGGGCACCTGGGTGGCTCCGTCGGTTGAACATTTGACTTCAGCTCAGGTCATGATCTCATGATTTGTGAGTTCAAGCCCTGCATCTGGCTCACTGTTGTCAGCTCAGAGCCTTCTCTGGATCCTTGGTCCTGTCTCTCTGCCACTCCCCAACTCAAGCTCTCTCATTCAAAAATGATTAAACATTTTGAAAAATGAGTTATTGATATGAAAATAAATGTTAAAATTGTGTGGGAAAAGGGAAAAAAGTCAAGTATGGAGAGGGAAGAAAAGCAGATTTTACAGAGAAATGATGAAAAGGGGAAAATATGCCTCTCAGAGAATATTCATTAGTTAATATGAGATCTCACTAGTTAATTAAATATAAGGATGAAAACATCAATAGACTTTCACATTGTTTTAAAATGAAAAAGGACTTGTAAACAAATCTATTCATTTGAAAGGAACAGACAGTAGTTGTTTTCTTGATCACTGTTCACACAAGCTGGGTTCTCAAAATTTATTTAGAGATGAATTATTTCTCTGGCACAATCAGATTTTGCTTTGACAAGTATGAATTTTTTTAAGTTTGTTTATTTTGAGAAAGAGAAATGAGCATGAGCTTGGGAGAGAGGGAGAGAGAGAGAGAACATCCCAGCAGGCTCTTCACTGTCAGCCCAGAGCCTGATGTGGGACTCAAACTCATGAGATCACGACCTGAGCGGAAACCAAGAGTCAGAAGCTTAACTGACTGAGCCACTCAGGTGCCCCGACAAGTACAGATTCAAAAAAAAAAAAAGTTTCTGGGAAAGTTATTGTCACTTTATTATTATTTTTATTTTGGGGGAGGATGTTTATTTATTTATTTATTTATTTATTTATTTATTTATTTATTTTTGAGAGGGGGAACTATGAAACTGACAAGAAAAACAGGCATTCCTACAGCAATAAGGTAGACAGAGAGAAGAGGTGAATTTATTAACTCTCAGATCCCTAGAGAATTATGTATCGACTTCTAACCCCTTCCCCTGAAAGCAGAAAGTAGAAAATGTATAAGTGGGGGAGGGTGAGAGTCCAGCATGAATTACAAATGAAGAAAAAATTAAAACAGAGTATCTTTTTCAGTTAAAGGATAAAGCCCTGTTCAGCTGGCTACCCCCTTCAACAAAGTTTAAAGAGGAAAATAGTAGTCCAGACAGGAGAAAACCATGATAACTTTCAGTATCAAGCTTTCATTTCTCTACTTGTTTCTAATTAACATAGCTCCATTCCAAAATTTGTAATCTATGAAAAGAAAAAGAAAAACAGTAAAATGACTCTATTACTCAAAGATAACTTCTGATAATATGCTAGTGTATATCCTCAAATGTTGTATTTCTTTCCTCCTTTCTATTCCATTCCCCAAAGAAAAATGACTACATACAACCTTTATGATCACAATTTTCCTTTAATGAAATATTATGGAAATTTTTCATGTATGACAATATAGATTTACAGTATCAGTGTATATAACTGCATAATACATTATATATTTAAACTATCACCTACAGACTGACTTGCTCTAGGATTTTGCAAAAGATGCTTAACTTTAAATTGCAGAGTTAGATGTATCCATTATCTGTGTTCCAAAGTAGTTGTTTTGAGCATATCTTGAGGACAGTACAGATCATGGCTCTTAATTCTAACCTGGTACTAGGAACACAAGGAAAAACTGAATGGTTGTGTTGTTTCAATCACTTATCCATTAATTCTTTCATATAAGAAATGTTTATTGAATGTCTTCTTTTTGTAGTATGGTATTCTAGGTGTTAAGGACACTAAGTATCATTATTTTTCAATAAATAAAGCACCAACAAAAAGTTTGTGGCTATCAGGGAGAGACAGACAAGAACAAATACTTTAAATGGTAATACTGGGAGAGGAGAGTACAAGGAAAGGGAAAGAGCCATGCCTATTTGGAAGAAGAGTATTCTAAGATGAGGAAAAAGCAATGTAAAGGCCCTGAGGCAGGAGCTGCTTGAAATAGAAGCCAATAAGGTTGAGGGGAGGCAAATGATAGAAGTAGAAGGAGATGGGGGTCTAGGAGGTTAGACTGCACAGAACCTTAGAGGGGTCTGGCTTTTTTCTTAAGATAACTCACTGAAGGATTTTGAGCTGAGGAATGACTTAATCTGGCTTATATTTAAAAGAATTTCTCTGACTACTATACTGAGAATAGACTGAATGGAAACAAGGGCAGAAGTAGAAAGACAAGTTGGAGGATTATTTCTTTTAATATTTTATTTGTTTAATGTTTATTTATTTTTGAGAGAAAGACAGACCGTGAGTGGGGGAGGGGCAGAGAGCGAGGGGGAGACGCAGAATCCGAAGCAGGCTCCAGGCTCTGAGCTGTTAGCACAGAACACAACATTGGGCTTAAAACCACTAACATGAGATCAAGACCTAAGCTGAAGTCAGATGCCCAACTGACTGATCCACCCAGGTGCCCCTGGAGGATTCTTTCAACAATTCATGTTAAACGTCATGGTGTTTGGACAATGTCTGAAAAACGGTGGGCTGAAAGGACTTGATGAGGGATCACTTGTGTATTATGAATGAAGCGTACAAGGCAAGGATCATCTCAAGGTTTCTGGCCTGAGCATCTGGAAGATAGAACAGCCAGTTACTAGTCTCAAAAGGCAATAGGAGAAAAATGATTCAGGGTGAAGATCAGGAGTTCAGATTAGAATCATCTGGGTTTGAAGTAAGGTTTGGGCTAGAAATATAATTCTGATATTCTTCAGAATGTAGATGGAATTTAATACCATGGTGGAATGAGATTCCCAAAGAAGCAAATGTAGGTAGAGAACATTGAAGCTTCAGTCCCTCATCTTTGGAAGCTGTAGAAATAAGCAGAAACCAGATAATAATAAAAATGATGGCCAACAGGAAACTGTGGTATATTGAAAGCCAATTGAGAAAGTGTTCCAAACAGGGAGAAATGATCAAATGTGTTAACTAGGCTGATAGATGAAAAAAATATGAGAATTGGGATTAGGCAGGGCTATGTAATCATGTGAAGACATTAATTAAAGAAACACAAATCAAGAACCTGCTGAAAATCAGCTACTCTGAGATATTGTGGAAGACTCAGGCATGGATAATATCTGGTTCCTCTTCTCAAAACTTAAAACTTTTTGTTGGAAACTGATATCTATCTATCATCTATTTATCATCTATCTATCATCTATCTATCTATCTATCTATCACAATGTCACAGAGTTCATTCTGTGATAATTCAAAGTGAGCATAACTCAGAGTGAGAAACACAGCTATCCCTCAACTTAGGAAAAGTTATATAATTTCAAATAGATTGATTCAAGAAGGCTATATGAAAACATTGAATTGTGGCTTCTGGTATGAATGGAATTGGCTGGTGGAGGTAGAATGAATATGATTTCAGTCTTCAGTGTAAGCAAAGGCGAGAAGGTTAAAGCACACAGAATAGTCATGGAACAGGTGGAAAGGAGCTACCCAAATCATTCCCCCTTCTTGATTCTTGATTCATCCTAGATTCATTCTTCATGCTTGCCACAAGCCACCTTTGAGTTAATGGCAATGAAGCAGGCTGTGAACTGAGAAGAAATTATATAATAACAATCATCCGGGAAGTTGGCAATAGCTTTATCAGAGTTAGTGGACATGATGTGACTGTAACAAAACTAGGGAACAGAAGGCAACCATCACAAGAAATTGATTTTTCACAATAGTGTCTTTGGGGTTTATTACAATAATTTAAAAATTTCTTAAAACATTTTTAACCTGTGGCATGAGATCCTTGGATTAAAGAAAAACACCTTATCATATTAAAGCAGTATTCAAACAAAACCTAGCTAGAATATAGCAACCTCTACCTAAATGAGATTTCCCATGGAGCTCCCCTAAAGAAATGATCTCCTTCAGAGGTCAGCTTTGCAAGATAACTCAAAAGTGATTGCTGTTTTCATTTTCCATCCTGTTTCCTTCTGATTTCTCCATGCCTGTCTCCATAGAAAGAGATTGTACGTACTTAATCTCCTTATGGAGAAGAGGGATACCACCTGAGGGAAGGCCCTGCTACTGAGGAGCTAAAACCCTGCAAATCATTTATTTGGCCATTGGATGTCATCAGTGTTCTGTGGTGCACCTGCTGAGTGAGTTCTGTGGCAGGGAACATTATGAGTTAAAGGCAGCAATTCGTTTACTGCTTTGATGGCATATTGGCATTCCTCTCAGTTAAATGGTGTGGAAACAGTAACAAAAGTGATTTTTATTAGGCAGTCTTTTAAGGTATCTGGTAATAACATTTTCAAAAAAAAAAAAAAGACAACTACATGTCCCGAGACAGAAAAATGTGAATTTGACACACTCGGTCTTGAGATTCAGCCAGTTGCTAATGCAAATAGCAGAAATAATCAAGTGATGTGGCCAGAGCTTTTGTTATTTTAGTTCTGGTGATCAATTTGGGATATATATAGATATATATATATATATATATATATATATATATATATATCTTGATTTGCTTTTCTACTACTTCCAGTAATGTGATCCTTAATGTTGGACATTTTGGGAAATGCAGGTACATCCAAAATAATTGTTTCTGTTAGTTTTCAATTTATATGCAGGTATGCTGGAAAGGAAGAAAACATGTAAGCATCTAGGATTAATGGATACCATATTCAAGTAAAATTTTTAATCTACTTTTGAAGATTTGGGGATTTTTTTTGAGCCAAATCAAAATCAAAAGTATTGATTCACATTATTTTTAAATTATATGAAATGATTCATTGATATAGTATGACTATAAAAGAATTCAAACAATATTGAAGCATTTAAACTAAAACTTAGAAGTTTCCTTTTAATGAGATACAGCCACTACACCTCTTTGGCCCACTCTTATGCTCTCCATTTTCCTCCTCTTTTTAGAGGCCATTGTTCAGTGTTTGAGAGTGTTCTTCAGGTCTGTGCAATTTCAAAGGTATTATTGAAGGCATTTGAGGTGGGTTAAGATATTAGCCTGGAACAGAGTGATAGCTGTGTAAGTGAAGCAGGTTTAAATTGGTGGAGAGTAAGAAAACAATTTTAAGTCTGTCTTCACATTATGTTTTGGTTACATAGTGTTGGAAGTAAGATTTAAAGTGTCATTAGACTTTATTCTATATAATAACACACAAGGCATTCCTTCAAGTCTCTCAAGGTCTTTATAGGTACCAGGAACATACATAAATACAGGAGATTCAAGTTAACATTGACCTTTGGTTGGCCAGGAAGAGTTTACTTTGTCTTCATTAGAAAGAGCTAGCACATTAACAGAGTAATATATTTTGATTTCTTTTCCTCACTTCTACTGTTACCAGATTTCTTTTTTAATTATTATTACTTTTGTTGAGCTAACATGTTTTAATGAAGACATGTTATAAGTGTCTCTGATTTGTATTTGTTCAGTAAATAAACCATTACATTATACATAAAAGGTCAACAGGAATGGAAGTTAAACAATCTTGCTCTGTTTTGAACAGTATCCATTACAAGAGATTCACAAGTGCTATTTTTAGTGAGGGAAAATTAGTACTACTGCATAAAAAATGCAATATTTTCTGAGTTTGGACATCATGAAAGGGAAGAGAACTTTTTAAAATTATTTTTCTCCATATAGCATCGAGCCA
The DNA here is from genome assembly GCF_028018385.1 of Neofelis nebulosa. Taxonomy (NCBI): domain Eukaryota; kingdom Metazoa; phylum Chordata; class Mammalia; order Carnivora; family Felidae; genus Neofelis; species Neofelis nebulosa. The sequence continues at coordinate 31,731,698 of NC_080794.1, read as the reverse complement.
TGGATTGGTTCTATTAATTGTACATTTATAACATTTAGCTTTGTTCAATCATAGATTATTTCTGGACATCTCATACAAAGGGAAAGTAACAAAGGAATGAAAAGAAAGCCTGAGAGGAAAAATGAAAGGAATTGAGTTTATTCATTCTGGAGAGAAGCAACTTGGAGGGCAGAGTAATAATGTTCTTCATTCAAGTGGAGACTTCCCAGAGAGAGAGCAGGGGCTCTCAGGGGTGTGGTTTCCTTCAGCACAATCCCTGCTGACCAGAAGGGCACTTAAAGGAAGAGAAATACTTATTTTATGATTAACTAAGGGCTAGGGATCCCCTTGGAAATCTTGTTTGGTGACCCGCAAATTCTCCACTGTCAGCACTGATAACAGAACAAGAAGAATTACATTTTTACCCCAATAAGAAGATTTCTGGTTATAGACCATGGTTTTAAAATTTATCTGAGTAGGAAAGTTGTTATTGGAGAAGGATATGAGGATATTGAAAATTGGACAATTGTATCAGTCTAGGATGGTTTGGTAATAAGAATGGATTTTTTAAAAGTCCTACCATGCTAATAATTTCATCTAATATTATATTAAATAACTAAAACTGGGGGACTAGTAGTTAATTATGCAAAGAAATGGATAGGGTGGGCTGAGTACTAATATCTGTTGAGAGTCTTCCCAGTGTCTGTTCTATTGGGATGTACTTAAGTAAATTTCACCTTCACATGGTTTGCCAGCTGACCAGAGTCCCACCACATGACTTTGTGGACTTCCTGGCACCATATAGCTGGACTGTAGCTCAGAACACCTGTCTTAGAGTCTACTGGAAATATCAGTAAGGTTATTCACTGGGCTCTTTCCTGATAGAAGAATGAAGGCACTATGTGCCAAGAATGATCTGGTGCATATGGTGATTCCCATTTTACAAATGAAAAACATTAGATCAGGAAAGCGGGCTACCATGGATTCATTGTGCAAATTTTCCAGATGGCTCAAAATAAATAGTACACAATTCTAATCACAAAAAGAGAGAAGGAATTGCAACACACTTTCCATTTTCTCATTTGGTGACCAAAGAACTAATTCCATAATAGTTTGCCAGTTGTCACTGTTCCAGTTTTGAAATAACATCAAGTATAATAATAATGACCAGGTAGGCTTGTGCCTATACAGTCAGCAATGTGGGATTGGAAAGTTAGAGATATGTGCCAATCCACTATTCCTCGCCTTTGCCCAATCACATGTCTTGAAATTGAAGCAGCTTTAACATGAAAAACAAAATTGTGAATACCTTGGGAACTAATGTGCCAGCTCTATTCTTGAGCTTTCTTTTCAGACCAACCGCTTTGTTGGTTAATGTTTTAATGAGACATTAACAAACATATTTTCTGAAAATAATGTTATCTATAATCAACTGCTTCCATTGAAAAATATCATAAACTTTTACACTTTTGCCCTGCTGAAACAGATGGCAAGCCAACTGTCAACAACATCAAAAAAAAAAAAAAAAAAGGCAGAAAAGGAGGCTGGAAGAAGAATAAAGGATTCTTGTTCTTTGTTAGATATCTTAATTATATTTCCAAAGTAATTCTTTTAATGTTAGAAAAGACAGTACCGTGAAATATTTGAATGAGAAATATCTCAAAATGAGAAATAGGCACTATTTAGCAGAATTGAAGATGAACTTGCTAACCATTTGAAAATTCTAATTTAACTAATTAGTGATTTTTGCAGCTGTATACTTTCCCTTAGTCAATTTTAACTTTAAAACTTTTTCCCCTGAGAGGTATACACTGAGCCTCAAAATCTTAAAATTAAGATTTCTCATGACTTTCCCTGACAGTTAAGATCTGACCCACTACTGCATTGCCACAAGGTCTGTGGATACCCTATATCAGAATTTTCAATTTCAAATCATGCCCAATGCTTTCAAGGCACCCTAATGTTTGACAGCCACTGTGCCCCAATCTTCTAGATCAATAGTTTTCAATTTCAATTTCTCAAAGACCCAAAGTTTAATGGGAGATTCTCAGAACCATATGAGGAGACAGGAGGGTGAGCAAGAAGGAGGAAGAGATAAAGATTATTTAATTTCAATGAGAGCGATTAATTTATTTTCTTTATTTTTAATTTTTTTAATGTCTATTTTTGAGAGACAGAACACAAGTGGGGGAAGATAGAAAGAGAGGGAGACACAGAATCTGAAGCAGGCTCCAGGCTCTGAGCTGTCAGCACAGAGCCTGATGCAGGGCTTGAACTCAAGAACCACAAGATCATGACCTGAGCTGAAGTTGGACATTTAACCAATTGAGCCACCCAGACAATGGCTTTCATTTGATGATGGAAAAAGAGCATTTGGTTTTTGGTTCATTTGGGAAAAGAGAGAAAGGGACAATATTCTCCTAGGGCTAGTATGATATTAGAGGAGATTCCCTGAGGCAGAGAGAGTTCAAATCTAAGGAGTAAATTGTTTAAGATTGCTTTCTGCAATCATGACCTAGAATTTGACCCCCAGGAAAAGCTCAGTGTGAACAAGCCTTGGAATATTTAATGTTTACACTATGTTCTGTTTAAAAAGGACCAGGGCAAAGGGATGCGTTATGAATTGGGGTGTGGGGGCTGAAGAATTCATTTTTTATAAGACCTATAAAATGAAATGTATGATTTCTTAATGGAGTGTTCCCATTTAACTATATATATATATATATATATATATATATGTAGTACATGTAGTACATGTAGTATATATGTATATATATATGTACTACATATATATATATATATTGAAAAGGCCAAAGAGGCTTGAAATAGTGTGACAAACTTTCACAACTGGCTTGTAGGGGGGAATGGATAAGGGTGCATAGAGAAAAGGAAGAAAAATCCAGGTGGCTGCTGAAACATGTTCTCTCCTTGTCATGCTAGACAATTCCCTCATGCTGTGGATTGCTGCTAGAAAGGATAGAATGGTTCTAGTGGTAATCAGTAGTGTTTTTTTTGCCTTTCCCAGAAAAGCAGGAGACAATGACCTACCCCCTAGTAATTGCCAAATTCCTTACAACCGTGAAAGTGATTATTTATCTTGCTCTCACTAGTTTGTAAACTTTGTCTGGGATCTTATTTTTGGTGATTCTTGTCAAAGAAAAATTGTACTGGACAGTCAGAAAGGCAAGGGAGACTGTGTTCATGACTACTGTGATAAGGGAGAGAGTTTGGACTCAACTACTCTTCAAACAAAAAGGGGAACAGTTTCTAATAGCTGGCTAAGAGAGTGGAAAACTACTGGAAGATTTTATGGCAGAAGTTAGTCAATATGATTAAGCCATCTGTGTTTGCTAATTGGTGTTGATCTAAGTTAGGCTCCTCCTCCCCTAGGAGACTGGGAGATATGAGTGCTACTTTTATAAAGTCAATATGATAAGAAAAAGAAAGTCAGGAGCTTATAGTGAAAAAGAAAGGTGTCTGAAGTTTAGTAAAATTGAGGGGGACATTAAGGCCTTCTTGGTTATCCTCAAAATCATAATAGCCAGCAAAAGTGCTCCTTTGTGACCTATAAAATCTCAACTTACTTTTCAGAGGCTGATAATATCTGTTTCTATGTATGTCTTTCCAACTAAACCAGCACTTTTACCCCCAGCGATTACCCATTAATGTAAGTGGTGAATTTATATTTCTCAAAAGTGTACCGATCAATTATGAGCATCTTGACTACATTAAGTAGTGGGAAGGCAGGGGAAGGAAGTGACTTCTTAAAGATCCAGAACATTAGCAAATGAGGTGATGACAAAAGCCACGAACACCATCATGATTCAGTGATTCTCAGACTGTGTTGAACCACATAGGGAAGATCAGCCAGGGTAAGAATTGGATGTGGAGTGGAGGAGTGGGCATTTGAGTAGGTGAAGGATGTAGCCTTTTAAACACAGTGTGGGCAGAGAGTCCTATCTTATAAGAAATTGTATCGTACAACTTTTAACATATTGAATAATTAAGATATTTAAGATCAGAATTAAATACATTATTAAATCTGGTTATTGTCGAACTTTAATTTCCCATATACTGAATCTGTTCAAAATGGATTTTTGTAATAGAATTGAGGTAATGAAATTTGGTGATTCAATTCATATTAACAACAACAAAAAATAGATTTTTCTTCCCAAAACATATTTTTTCCTTGACATGTCTTTTGTTTTCTTTCTTTTTAAAAATACCATCTTCACTGGAGTCATTGAATATGCTATTGAATTATAGATATAGCTGGCTTCTGTACAAACAGATGGAATTGATTTGTCTGCTGGTTTCAGCACAATAGAAACTAAAATTCCATTTCCTCACCATGTGCTGGCAATGCGCAGCTCAGATATTCTAGGAAGCCATTGGTTCATAACAGTGGCTCTCAGTGCTAAGTTAGGATAAGGTGTGAAAATCTTATACAGAACGCAATGATTAAACTCTCATATCTGGAAGACCAGAAAATGTCTAAAAATACAGGGTCATATGAACTCAAAACTTTTTCTTCCATATTGATGTTTACCATACCCAGGTTTCCACCTACATATTTCCAAGACATGTGGGTTTAGTCTTTATATTTGTAGAATCATTGTAATTGTACAAAAACACTTATACTATCCTGTCTGATAAATAAAATAACCAACTGGACCTGGAAGGTACAATAGCAATATGATTTTCCAGGTTCCAAGTTCTGGTATTTTTAGAGGGGGCATGAAAAAATGAATAAATTCAGTTCACAAATATGTATGTAAGCATGTAATTGAGGTATATTTGTAAACAAAACAGTGAGTTTATTTACTCATTAGCAATATATAGTGGTTATATTTTCAGAGGCATTACTCTAGGTCAAAGTTGAGCTTTGGGGGAAAGAATACATTTTTCTCCTAATGATGAGTAGGGTGAATTTCAAATAGGGTTTGTCAAAAGCCTGGAGTAGAAGCTACCAATAGATTCAACATAGATTAAAATAAACATCTATCAAAACCATATTTGAGGGGTGACTGGGTGGCTCAGTTGGTTAAACATCTGACTCTTGATTTAAGCTCAAGTCATGATCTTGCAGTTCACTAACTGAACTCACTACTAACTGAACTCTTGAACTCACTAGTTCAAGCCCCACGTTGGGCTTTGCACTGATAGCGTGGAGCCTGCTTGGGATTCTGTCTCCCTCTCTCTCTGCCCCTCCCCCACTTGCTCTCTTTCTCTCTCAAGAGAAATAAAAATACACTTAAAAAATTAAAAATGAAAAAAAAACACATGTGATGACATAATGTTGTAAAATAAATTACACATTCTCTTATTTTTATGATAAATATCTCACTACAGACATTTTCCTGCCTCTGTCCTGATTTGAAGAGTAGGCACTGAGTTAGATTAGAGAGAGTGACATCATCAAGGTGGCAGAATAGGAAGTCCTAGACCTCATCCCCCCACAGAAGTACTCACTTAATAACACTACAAGAACCAAAATACCTTTATGAAAACTCCAGAATCCAGCCAAGAAGTTGCAGTATCCTGGACGAGCACAAAACTGAGAATAGCCGCATTGAAATGGGTAAGAAGAGCAATTTCATTGATCAACAATTCAACTGATCCTTAGCTGGCATAGATCCGCACCAAGAGAGATCTCCTCTGTTCTCTACTTACCCCTGGAAGGGAAGAGGCAGTGAAGTGTGCACCCAATCTTGGTGCACTTCCAGTGAGACCTGCTACTGTTTTATCTCATCCAGAATGCTGAGGGAAATGGCATTTCTGACACCTGGAGACATCTAAGAGCGAAGAGATGGGACGGGCAGCTTTCAGCAGTGGCAAACCACTGCAAAGCTGGAACAAGGTGCATAATTTTGAACCATCTCCTTCAAGAAGGAGAGAGAGAAATGGAAGTCTCACACAAAATACCAGGGTTTCAGTACACTATTCCAGGAAAAGGGGGCAGGTGGCTCTCAGTAGCTAGCACAGCTCTCTGGTATTAAGAGAAGCCTCTCAACCCTGAGATTTGTCCATCAGGAGGCAGAGGGAGGTGTTGAGTGTGCATCTAATGTCTGGCCTTTCAGTGTACTGCCCTAGGGAAAAGGGGCAGGTGGCTTACCATGCAACTCTGTGACATTGGGCAAAGGCACACAATCTTAACAGTTCTATCCCAGAAGGAAGGGAGATAAGTGAAACATGCACATCCATAGAAAAGTTTTGAGAGGCTCCCAGAATCCGCTAAGCTGGTTGGTGAAAGTCTTTCCTTGTTGAAGCCAGTCTGTGAGGTGACTGTTTCTCCAATTGCACAGGCACCAACACAAAGCTACAAGGAACATGAAGAATCAGGAAATATGACACAACCAAGGGAACAAAAGAAATCTCTAGTAAATGACCCTAAAAATGGAGATCTATGAATTACCTCACAAAGAATTCAAGACGATCATCTTTAAAAAGTGCAGTGTGTTACAAGAGAACACAGAAAGACAACTAAATTAACTATTTATATAGTTATTTATTATTTATATATATTAAATATGTACCTATATATATTACATGATCAAATTGGATTTACCTGTGGGATAAATCTTGGGGTTCAAGGATGGTTTAATATATTCAAACCAATTAGTGCATGCAGTACATCACATTCATAAAGGATAAAAATTACATGGTCATCTCAATAGATGCAGAGAAAGCATTAGATAATATTAAATATATTTTCAAAATAAAAACGCTCAGCAAACTAGATAAGGAAGGAATGTACCTCAACACAATAAAGGCCATATGTGACAAGTCTACAGGTAACATCATAGTCAGTAGTGAAACATTGAAAGATTTTCCTCTAAGGAAAAAGGACAGGAATGAGACAGGGATATCGTTATTCAACAGGTATAAACTTCAGTTGTACAAGATGCATAAATTCTTGTACGTTTCATAGTGTAGTGTCTCTAGTTAACAATAATGCATCGTATACTTAACATTTAAGTAGACAGATCTCATGTTGTCTTACCATGATAATTTTTTTTAATTTAAAAAAAGAGAAACTGAGTTAAATTTCCAGAATTGGAAAATAAGTTAAATGTGTGGATGGGAAAAAGAAAGAAAAAGAAGGAAATGAGGTGAATAAAGGAAACAATCTCTTCTAGTTTTGTACAAGTACATTTGAGTACCTTTCAAAACACTATGAAACTCCTTAGGGGGCGCCTGGGTGGCTCAGTTGGTTAAGCATTCGACTTCGGCTCAGGTCATTATCTCCTGGTTTGTGAGTTCAAGCCCTGCATCAGCACAGCTCAGAGCCTGGAGCCTGCTTTAGATTCTGTGTCTCTCCATCTCTCGGCCCCTCCCCTGTTCATGCTCTGTGTCTCTGTCTCTCAATAATAAATAAACTTTAACAAAAAAATTCAAAAAAAAACTCCTTAGAATGTAAAATGGCATGTTTTTTCATCAACAGGAGATATTAGCAAAAGGCAATCATATTAGCAAAACACAATCATAGTGAATGAATGTTCCTAGCTACACTCAGGTCTTCTAAACCGTGTTTCTTTACTGCATAATGCTAAATTCACATGACTAATGACATTAACAGATTTTATTTTGGTCTCCTCTGCCCTGAAAACTCCTCTTCCTACCATTACTCTTGTCTCTGTAGAGAGGGGGTGCATGACTCTGAGATGGATGAGGGAATGAAGGTTGGTAGGACTCCTCATTTGCTTGGTTTCACATTGTATGTGGGCTTTATGGGTGCCAGCTCTCACAAATTTGCTCCAGACCTTTCTCAATGAACTAAAGTTGCTTTTTCTTTTTTGTTTATTTAGTTTGGAAGGAGAGAAAGCACAAGCAGGGGTGGGACAGAGAGACACAGGGAGGGAGACACAGAATCTGAAGCAGACTCCAGGCTCTGAGCTGTCAGCACAAAGCCCTGACGTGAGGCTCAAGCCCACGAACTGTGAGATCATGACATGAGCCAAAGTCAGATGCTTAATCTACTGAACCACACGGGCACTCCTGAAGTTGCTATGATAGTACATGATAGCCTGCATTAAAAGAAGTAACTTCCAAAACTCCATTTCTGGTCATATCTATTTTCAGTCCAATGTAGTGACAATGGTGGCATTTCTTTTCTTTTTCCTTAAATAAAGAGGCACTTTTTTTTTTTTTTTCCAATTTTGGGCATAGGAAGAAAAATACTACCACACAACAGAGAAGCACACACATGAATACAGATACCTTAGATATTCTTGGAGGTTTTACTAAACCAAAGTCTACAATTGTAATGTTGCATTATAAAATTCTAACCATATTAGAAAGGCTGTGGAATCTTAAGAAACTTTACAAAAAATAGAATTAGCATACTAATTTTTAAAATTCCCACAGGGACAACATAAAATTAAAATAGGATAGACTTTCTTTAGTTAGGACTCTGATATCAGAAATAATACTCCAGGGGCATGTGGGTGGTACAGTCAGTTAAGCTTCCCACTCTTGATTTAAGCTTACGTCATGATCTCATGGTTCGTGAGTTCAAGCCCTGTTTTGGGCTCTGCACTGAGTGTGAGCCTGCTTGGGATTCTTTCTCCCTCTCTCTCTCTGCCCTTCCCCCACTTGCTGTCTATTTCTCTCTCTCCAGATGAATAGCAATAAACTTTAAAAAAAATTATAAAGGGCACCTGGGTGGCTCAGTCGGTTAAGCACCTGATTCTTGATTCATCTCGGGTCATGATCTCACGGCTCGTGAGATCAAGCCCCAAGTTGGGCTCTGCACTGATGGTGCAGAGACTGCTTAGGATTCTCTCTCTTCCTCTCTCTCTGCCCCTCCCTGTCGTTCTCTCTCTCTCTCTCTCTCTCTCTCTCTCTCAAAATTAATACAAAAATTTAAGGAAATTATTAAAAAAAGAAATATCCCTGGTTGTTTAAAAGTCATATTTTGCAGAAGCATAGAACTCTTACAATAGCTAGAGATACTAATAATAGTACCTTGATATGCCCGTCAGTTCATGAAAAACTTCTTATGAATAAAGTCATTTACTAATAGCAAAGACAATAGGAGTGTTTACTATTTTTAATCTCTAATATATAGATGAGAAAATTGAAACTTTCCCAGAATAATGATCTTAACTAATAAGTGATAATCCCGAGCCCATAGAAGTAACAGATCTCAACAGCAACAGAACACAGTAAATGTTCAGGATTATAATTTTTTAAAAGGTATTCCTTTAATAAATTGACCTCTAAGTATTTTAAGCTGGGCCCCAGCCTTCTCCAAATTCAACCAGCCAGTCTTCTTATGTGAAAGGCCCAGAACTGAGCATTATCCCTCAGAGTGAGGAGATTGACCAGATGCCAGAGTCTTCTTTCTTTTGTTTTGTTTTGTTTTTCCTTTCTTCAGTCAGATAAAGTGATTATTGGGGTGTGACGATAAGAAACATGATTGCTGGATTCTCCCCAATCTACCCGCATTCCCACTACCAACCCTGCCACCCCATCATCAGATTTGGTAGACTCTGGCAAAGTCATCTGTTACCCATGCAATAGGCTAAAGATCGCCACATCATGTAAGAGAAACTTAAATTATGTATCCTCTTAAATTATGTAAAGTGTCCATGACTTTCTACAACAACCCCAATGATAAAGATCTGACTGTAGCCAGCTATGTGTAATAATTAGCACACTTGGATTGACTTTTGTTCCTCACAGATCTCTCTTTACCTGGGATGCTGCACTGCCACCCTCCTCTGAGATGCTCTAAATCTCCTTTGAAGATGCCGGGACATCTGTTTGAGATGGAGCCTGAATAATAAGATGCAAACATCCCTAATATAACTTTAGTGCCCCTTTGTGCCACTGTCCATCAGTTGGTTGGAGTTCTACTTCTGTCAAGGGCTATAAAAAGAAAAGAGCAGACAGTTAAATTCTCCTCTCCTTGCTCATCCACTAATGCTTAAAGAGATAATAAAATGGTCATTTATTCTCAACTGCAGTTCAATTGAAATGTTATGATGTTTTTGGTGACTTCTGAAGGGTAATGGAAAATGAGTGCCACCTGTTTATGATGTGCCATCGGGGACATGGCACTTCTTAGATGAATTCTACTTAAAAAGTCACATCTTTATTTGGTGATGAGTTGTTCGCTGGGAGAGCAGCTGATCCTTAATCACATAAACCCAACAAGCCATGGCTCACACAATTCATTTGTTTCATCTGTCTTCACAGTTAACACCCAGCAGCCCAGTCTGTTTGGCCCAGGATTAGAGCAAATTATAAAGAGGATCCACATGAAGAGACTGGTTGCATTGCTGGTAGGCCAATTGTGTTAAGGAAGGAAGACTTTTTTTGACTCTTTTTCTCTTTTTGCAGTGACTTTTGGTTGGGCTATTTGTAAATTTCCTCTATTCCTTTAACTTATTTTCACTTCCATCTCTTTGTTGGGGAAGAGGTATTCCTAACAGCATGAATTAATATTTATCATGTGCCAAACACTGTGCTAGTTGTTAAGAATATGTTAATTACTTTATTCTTCACAACATTTACATAAATCATGTTATTGGTCCCATTATATTATATGGTACTTATTGGAGTTCCTGGATCCTCATTTGTTTCTAAACTTTAAATTTTTTTTTTTAATGTTTGTTTATTTTTGAGAGAGAAAGAGAGAGAGACAGTGAGAGACAGAGAGAGCAGGGGAGGGGCAGAGAGAAAGACACAGAATCCAAAGAAGCAGGTTCTAGGCTCTGAGCCATCAGCACAGAGCCCAACGTGGGGCTCGAACTCATGGCCATGAGGTCATGAGATCGTGACATGAGCTGAAGTCAGAAACTTAACTGACTGAGCCACCCAGGTGTCTCCTGTCTCTAGATTTTAAATGAAGAAATACACACAGTTACTCAACTTTTCTCAGAATATCACATTCTGATAATAGATGTAAGTTGCACAGCTACCGACTGGGGACAATTTTCTTCTTTGTCACACGTTGGGATGGAGTGGTTCTAACTCAGCCCAAATAAGAAAAATAAAGTTTATCGAGAGTAATAAACATAACTGAAAGTTGATAAAGCAGAGCCTGCAGAGATGGCAGCCTACACTTTTTTTTCCTTTTAACCACAATTACTCCCTTTGTGTATCGAGCACACAGTTCTCTGTTTAAGGAAAAGCATCACACAGGAGAGTTCAGATAGGTTTACAAAACTCTGACTACAGGGAGGTTACTCAGTGTGGATGCTCAAAAAGTGATGGCAGTTGTGTATGGGATGCTTTCTGCAGACAGCAGTGAGAATGTTAGATACTAGAATTCTTTCACCGAGAACACTTCCAGGACTCTCAATGATGAGATATGAGTCTAGGGCAATAGCTTGGCTCTCACGCATGTCCCTGGTGGTGGGCACTAATAGCATTCACTCAGGCAGTCTGGGTGATTCACTGGTGCTACTTCTCCACTGGTGCTCTCCACTTCTCTACTCCATCACATCCTTCAGATGCTCTCCATTTCCCTGAATCAGGACAACTATAATTCTTTCCTGGGGGTTTTTCCTCATCTCTCTTCATCCACTCAATTTACTGTTGACCAATAAACATTTTTCCTTTGAGACTGCCTTTTGATACATAAAACAACAACAGCAACACAAGAACAATGATACCAAAATTTGCCCAAGTAAGACTCGGCTTTCACAATTTTAGTCTCCGAAACGGGCCCTTAAAGCTTACTTTGAAAATATAATGCTAAATATTGATTCTTTCTCTTTGTCTTTCTCCTATAGCAACAATGATCTCTGAGCCTTTGATGCTCAGGGAGGATGTAATAGAAACAGGTGATAGACAAGAAAGTTTTAAAAATGCCTTATTAATGTATTTTAAAGTAATGTTTTCATGTACAATTCATGAAGACTCTAATAAAATTTACCTCTTTCAAAAAAATGTTATCCCTCTCTAAACTTTAGCCTGCATCTACCATCAATTTAAACGACAGAGCTCTATATAATGATACCATGTTCTTCAAAATCTTCTCATCATTGGCTCAGTGTTTCAGTTTAGATATTTTTTTCTTCAATACTAAGTCCTTGATTCTAACTTGAGTGTAAATATCTTGAAGATGAGGACCAGAGATTACATAGAATTTTCCATGGAACACAGACTCTACTTACTGATATTTTAAAAATATTCATCAATTTCTTGCTAGAATTGGAAGTCAATGGGATTTTAGATGTCTGCGGTACCAAATAAATTAAAAAATATATGCATTCATGAGGCACAAACCATGTGCCAAAGTGGGGCACTAGAATGCAAAGGTAACCAGACCTGGAGATTCCACCTGGAACTTTTACTCTAATAATAAGGTGTTTCTGAAATGTCATAAGTATCCCCTTTATAAGTTTGGAAGTTATGTTACAATGATGCACTGATGTATAAACTGAACTAGTGGAAAAATACTAAAAGAATTTGACAAATGCTACCATATACCTCAAAGTATAGAGGACTTACTGTTCTGGTAAAGTGCTAATTGGAAAGAACTCCTACAATTGGCCAAAGCAATGCCATGATGAATTAGGACTGTAAACAAGATTCCTTAATCCCTAATTCCATACAAAAACTGTAATATCCAGGCATTTGTGGGCTTCAACTTACTAATGTGATGTAGATTCAATTTTCTCTACAAACATTGCCAAGACCTGAATTTAAGCCTCAATATTTTAGCCAGCAATCTACATTTAGACACCAGAGAACAATCCACAGCAATTCAGATTCAGGAAAGAGTAAATAGTTTAAATAATGAATGAATTTTTTGCCAACATAAACCAGTGGTGATTATCTCCCTTGGCTTGCTAAATATTTAACCTACCCAATTATGTTTCACTTGGTGCTGTAGCCACAAAATAAACTTAGCAGAAAGCCAAATGATTATGTGTGGGTTGTGGCTGTAAAGTAATGGTACTTGTTTATTGTAAGTATTTTGGGAATTTTAACTTCAGTTTGTGCCTCTTTTTAAAACAAGAACTAGAACTTATTTGACATGACAGAATAAATTAAGAGGATTTTGATAATGCAGTCTTTTTATCCCAGCTCTGAAAGGATGGAATTTCAATCTTTTGAAAGAGTGACTTTTCTGCCTGTAATGAACCCAGATAGGTCAGCTGCCTTATGTGGGTTTTCATATATTCAATACACAAGGCTATACTGCTTAGTTCTACCTTAGTGTCACAGATACCAGAATGATTAAAGGTCATATAAAATGCCATCATAAATTAGAAATCCTTAAAAATAGAAAATAGAGTAAGGGAGAATAGAATTGCATCTCCTTTTGGTGTTGACACATGCTAAATAATATCAAGATGGAGATATGCAAGTTAATGTATAATGAAGCTTCTGGCTTCAGCTCCAGTATGCATACAACTTGGAAGTCACCACTCTCTTCCTTAAAACCTGATTTCAAAATTCATCTTAAACATGGCAAAAGAAACTACTAATAAAATGAAAAGGCAACCTACTGAATGAAAGAAGATATTTGTAAATGATATATCTGATAAGGGGGTTAATATCCAAAATATATAAAGAATGTATGCGCCTCAACACCAAAACCCCAAATAATCCAATTAAAAAAAGAACAGAAGTCATGAACAGACATTTTTTTTTCTAAAGAAGACATACAGACGGCAAACAGATACATGAAAAGTGCTCAACATCACTAAGCATCAGTGATGATTCATTTGCATCCGAAATGCAAATCAAAACTGCAATGAGATATGACCTCAAACCTGTCAGAATGGCTAGAATAAAAATGACGAGAAAATACAAGTATTGACGAGGATGTGGAGACAAAGGAAATTTTGTGCACTGTTGGTGGGGATTAAATTGGTGGAGCTACTATGGAAAACAGTATGGAGTTTCAGAGGAAGCTAAAAATAGAAAAAAAACCTTATGATCTAATAAGTCCACTCTTTGGTAATCAGCCAAAGAAAACAGAAACACTAATTTGAAAAGATATGTATGTACACTCTATGTTTATTGCAGCATTTACAACAGACAAGACATGGAAGCGACCCAAGTATTCATCAATAGATGAATGAATAGAGAATGTGATATATATACAATAGAATATTACTCAGCCATAAACAGGAATAAGACCTTGGCACTTGTGACTGCATGGATGAACCTCGAGGATATTATGCTAAATGAAATAGGTCAGAGAAAGACAAATACCATATGATTTCACTTATGTATGGAATCTAATAAACAAAACAAGTAAGCAAATGACCAAAAAGCAGAAACAGACCCATAAATACAGAGAACAAAGTGATGGTCACCAGAGGGGTGGGAGAGGTCGGCAAAATGGGTGAAGGGGAATGGGAGATAGAGGCTACGAGTTATGGATTGCATAAATCAGGAAGATGAATTACAGCATAAGGAATACAGTCAGTGGTATCATAGCAGTGTTGTATGGTGACATATGGTAGCTATACTTGTGGTGAGCATAGCATGATGTAAAGACTCTGATCACTATCTTATATACCAGGAACTAATGTAATACTGTGTGCTAAGTATACCTCCATTACACAACAATACCAACAAACATAAAATTTATCTTAAAGACACTGTAATCCCGACAGCATCATATTTTCAAAAGAATAGACATGTTGATCAGTGGAACAGAGTAGAGAGCTCAAAAGAGACTTACAACTATAGTCAATTAATTTTTAATAATGGCATGGGGCTGTTCAATAGAAAAAGGTTGATCTTTTCAACAATTATCTTCCATATGCGAAACAGTGAACCTAAATAGAGATGGCACACATGCAAAACTATAAAACTTCCTTAAGAAAACATAAGAGGAAATATGCATACACTTGGGTTTGAAGATGAGTTACTAGTATAACACCAAAAGCATGATCCTCGAAAGAAAAAAAAAAAAAGACAAGTTGAACTTTATTATTTTTTATTCATTAATATAGTTAATGTCTACTGATGAAAGGGAAAGCTATTTTTTAGTAGAGTTGGCACACAATGTCACATTTTATTTATTTTTATTTTTTATTTTTGAGAAAGAGAGAGAGAGTGTGTGCAAGCAAGGGAGATGGGCAGAGGGAGAGGGAGAGATAATCTTAAGCAGGCTCCATGTTTTCAGCATGGTGCACGGGGCATTATCCCACAACACTGGGATCATGACCAGAGCCAAAATCAAGACCTGGATGCTCAACCAACTGGACCACCCAGGCACCCCACAATTGTACATGTTAAATTTAAATATTAACTTAAAATTTTGTTTTCATTTAAAGAAAAAGTATTTACTTCAGAAGAAATCATTAAGAGCATGAAAATACTAGACACAAACTGAAAGTATTTGTAAAACACATATGTGGTAAAGGATTTTTATTTATAATACACAAAAGCTCATAATAGTCAATTATAAGAAATAACCCAAGTACTAAATGAGTGAAAGATCTGAGTAAAAACCTTAGTAAAGAGGATGTACAGAGGAACAAATGATCACATGAATAGATGCTCGCCATCATTTGTTACTATGGATATGCAAATTAAAACAGCCATGTATACAAGTACAAACCTATTAAACTGTTTCAATCCAATGCTTTAAACTCTAAAAACTATAAAAAACCTGATGAAATAAATTTAAGATAACACAAACAAATGGAAAGACACTCTATGCTCATGGATTGGAAGAATAAATATTATTAAAACATCTATACTACACAAAGCAATCTACAGATTTAATGTGACCCCTGTCAAAACACCAACAGAATTTTTCACAGAACAAGAACAAAGAATCCTAAAATTTGTATGGAACTGCAAAAAACTCTGCATAGCTAAAGCAACCTTGAAAAAGCAAAGCAAAGCTGGAGGTATCACAATTCCATACTTAAAGTTATATTACAAAGCTGTAGTAATCAAAACAGTATGATACCGACACAAAAATAGACGCATAGATAGTGGAATAGAATAAAAATCCCAGAAATAAACCCACAATGATACAGTCAAGTAATCTTTACAAAGCAGGAAAGAATGTCTAATGGGGAGGAGCATCTGTTGACTCAATTGGTTATGTGTCCAACTCTTGACTTCTGCTCAGGTCATGATCTCACCATTCATGAGTTTAAGCCCCTCTTTGGGCTCTGGGCTGACAGTGCAGACTGATTGGGATTCTCTCTCTCCTTCTTTCTCTGCCCCTCCCTTGCTCACATTCTCTCTCTCTCAAAATAAATATATAAACTTAGAAAAAAATAATATCCATTGGGGAGACAGTCTTTTCAACAAATGGCGTTGGGAAAACTGGTCAGCTATATCCAAAATAATGAAACTGAATCATTTTCTTACACTATATACAAAAATAAACTCAAAATGGATTAAAGACTTAAAGACTTAACCTAAAGCCATAAAATTCCTAGAAGAGAATACATAAAGTAATGTCTTTAACATTGCCCATAGCAACATTTTTCTAGATATGTCTCCTGAGACAAGGGAAATAAAAGCAAAAATGAACTATTGGGACTACATGAAAATAAAAAGATTTTATACAATAAAGGAAATAATCAATAAAACTAAAAAGCTAAATACTGATTGGGAGAAGATATTTGCAAATGACATATCTGATAAAGGGCTAATATACAAAATATATAAAGAACTTATATAACTTAATACCCCCAAAACAAATTATTGAATTGAAAAATGTACAGAAGACATGAACAGAAATTTCTCCAAGGAAAACATGAATGGTCAACAGACATGTGAAAGATGTTCAACATCACTCAGCATCAGGAAAAGGCAAGTCAAACTACAAAACTACCTCACACCTGTGAGAAAGGCTAAAACCAAAACACATGAAAAAATAAGTGTCAGTGAAGATGTAGAGAAAAAGGAACCCTCTTGTACTGTTGATGGGAATGCAAACTGGTGCAGCCACTCTGAAAGACATAATGGAGGTTCTGAAAGAGTTAAAAATAGAACTACCTTATCATCCAGTAATCCCACAACTAGTATTTACCCGAAGAATACTAAAACACTAATTTCAAGGGATACATGCACCCTTATGTTTATTATAGCATTATTTACAATAGCCAAATTATGGAAGCAGCCCAAGTATCCATCAATAGATAATTGGATAAAGAAGAACGGTGTGTAGACACAATGGAATATTAGTAGCCATAAAAAGAGAATGAAATCTCGCCATTTGCAGCAACATGGACGGAGCTAGAGAGTATAATACAAAGTGAAATAAATTCGTCAGAGAAAGACAAATACTATATGATTTCACTCATATGTGAAATTTAAGAAACAAAACAAATGACCAAAGTGGGGAAAAAGAGAGAAAGACAAACCAAGAAACAGACTCTTAACTATACAGAACAAACTGATGGCTATAATAGCAGAGGGAAATGGGGAGATGAGTGAAATAGGTGACGGGGAATAACAAATGCACTTGTAGTGATGAGCACTGGGGAAAAGATATTTGCAAATGACATATCGGACAAAGGGCTAGTATCCAAAATCTATAAAGAACTCACCAAACTCCACACCCGAAAAACAAATAATCCAGTGAAGAAATGGGCAGAAGACATGAATAGACACTTTTCTAAAGAAGACATCCAGATGGCCAACAGGCACATGAAAAGATGCTCAATGTCACTCCTCATCAGGGAAATACAAATCAAAACCACACTGAGACACCACACCTCACGCCAGTCAGAGCAGCTAAAATGAACAAATCAGGAGACTATAGATGCTGACGAGGATGTGGAGAAAAGGGAACACTCTTGCACTGTTGGTGGGAATGCAAATTGGTGCAGCCACTCTGGAAAACAGTGTGGAGGTTCCTCAAAAAACTAAAAATAGATCTACCCTATGACCCAGCAATAGCACTGCTAGGAATTTACCCATGGGATACAGTAAATTCCAGAGGGGCACTTGTACCCCAATGTTTATAGCAGCACTTTCAACAATAGCCGAATTATGGAAAGAGCCTAAATGTCCATCAACTGATGAATGAATAAAGAAATTGTGGTTTATATACACAATGGAATACTACGTGGCAATGAGAAAGAATGAAATATGGCTTTTTGTAGCAACGTGAATAGAATTGGAGAGTGTTATGCTAAGTGAAATAAGTCATACAGAGAAAGACAGATACCATATGTTTTCCCTCTTATGTGGATCCTGAGAAACTTAACAGAAGACCATGGGGGAGGGGAAGGGAAGGGAAAAAAAAAGTTAGAGAGGGAGAGAGCCAAACCATAAGAGACTCTTAAACACTGAGAACAAACTGAGGGTTGATGGGGGGGGAAGGGAGGGGAAGGGTGGGTGATGGGCATTGAGGAGGGCACCTGTTCGGATGAGCACTGGGTGTTGTATGGAAACCAATTTGACAATAAATTTCAAATTAAAAAATAGATAAATATTTAAAAAATTAATATATAAAAATAAAGTTTAAACTAATGTAAAAAAAGAAGAATTGTTGAATCACTTTATTGTACACCTGAAACTAATATAACATTGTATGTTAACTATACTGGCAGTTAAAAAAATGAAAGGCTTTTGTAAAGAAAACAAAGATTAAAGAGTATTTTAAACCTTAAAAAATATTACTTTTGAATACTAATTTTTGGTCAAACTACATGTAAATGTTGAAGATTGGACTGAATCTGAGCTGGGTTGAAGTCGTGAGCTCCTCCACTTACCGGTTCTTTAACTTGAAGCAAGGCGGCCTCCATGTCATTTCGCAAGATTGCTGTAAGGGTCAAGCAAAATGACATAGGTGCAAATGCTATGTAAAACTATGCAGTAATGTAAAAATATGAAGTGTTACTACTCATTAAAGTTGAATATGGAAAGAAAGAAATCAATACTTTGACGATGCCCCATTGTTGGTAAAGATGCAGAGCAAACAGAATTCTCATTCATTACTGAGTTCAGGTACTTGGGAATTTTCTGTAATATTCTTACAACTTCTCTGTACATTCAAAACTAGCCTAAAATAAAAATTGATTGGGGCTCTTTGGTGGTTTATTCGGTTAAGCATCTGACTTCGGCTCAGTTCATAATCTCAGGGTTCGTGATTTCGAGCCCTGTGTCGGACTCTGTGCTGACAGCTCAGACCTGGAGCCTGCTTCAGATTCTGTGTCTCCCTTCTCTCTGCCCCTCCCCTGCTCACGCTCTGTCTCTCTTTCTCAAAAATAAATAAACATTAAATTTTTTTCAAATAAAAATTGATTAATGACTTTAAAGAAAATGTTAATGTGATGGGACCCAATTAAAAAGTCATGTTGGCCACAACCAAAGCCTTCATATCCATGCTAACTCTTGAGTAGGTTAAGAACCGATCATTATAAAACACACTCTAAGGCAGAGACCTGGCTTGTTGTGATGGGGAAATTCTGAACTCTGAAGCACTCTCCTTCCTCCGTGTTTGGTTCTTGCTTTTAGAGCCTCAACATTTCACATGGATGACTATAAAGCTTTCCTCTATCACCCGTGTTTATAGATCATGAAGAATAGAAATGTGGTAGGGTCCCCTCCCTAAGGAAAGAAAAAAAAACCCTCAAGGCAACCTGGCTATGTGCTTATGTGACAATATCCCTCAGGATCTTGTAACATGAGACCACTAATCAGACTGTTTGTGTGTTACCGTATATGGGAGACAAAGAAGTAAAAAATATATAAAAAACTACACCACGTGGTATTCGGGGCTCAGTTCTTTGGGTAGAACCCTACTGAGCAGTGCCAGTAGGAGTAAAGTTGCTTCCTGGAAAGAAAAGCCTCTGTGTCACGACTCTCTGTGCTAGAATCCTGCCACAGAAAGACATGATTCCATGCCCAACTACGTGTCCTCTTCCAGGCCACTCCTGTATTTCATGAGGCCAGAGGGCTCCCCTTCAGCCAAGAGGCCATAAGGCATTAAATGCCACATACCTCTATGACTTGTTTTTCCCTTTGTCCCCCCTCTTATATAAGCTTTCAAAGTCACTGCAGTAGAAGCATAGAAACACCTAATAATTTCCAATTTTTGTCCATGTTTCCTTAGGAGGAAATGTTCTGTGGTAGAAATGTTGAGGCTGACACCAAATTTTGTAAATCCACGTACTTTAATAAAATGGCACTTGTGTAGAGTGCGAAAGAACTATCACATGGAAAAATTTGTTCAACTGCAAAATTCTACAAAGAGTTTTGTTACAAATAGCCTAAAGGAAGAAATTCTTCTGATCTTGCCTGTCATAAAAACCTGCAAAGCTGCTATTAGTTAGAAACATAACGTTTGCTATGAAAAACTGCAGAGGGGACTTTGTTTTTACTCCTATGTTAATTTCAGCAAATTGTGTTTACCTATATGTGAAAAATTCTCAAGTGAACTTTTAAAGAATTACTCATTCATAGGTAAATATTTTGTGTACTTTATGAGGATTTTGTAACATTGCACTGAACTGAGCCTCAGAGGTGAACAAAAAGACAACAACTTTTGGAGTGGGGTCATGGCCCTGGCCATGGGTCCAAAAAGCCTGCTACCCTCTGTCATTTACCTGGTGTGTTTCACAGATTTTTTTTAACTAATATTATTTTAGGGGTCCCCAGGACACTTGGAATGGTGATATATTAACATCATGATGCAACTTTATTCAAATTTGCCTCATCTTTTTTATTTTTCAATAACCAAGATTCATAGCAAGTAGGAAACATCAAAAAACTGTCTTTATAATGTTCTTTAAAATACTTACATTTTAATAGTACACAACAGTAATTGTAAATTACTTTTATGTATATAGCTGAATTCACTATTAAAAACTGATCCATTGAAGTTATCCATAGTGTAATTTAAACTTTACAGTAAAAAGAAGTTAAATGAGACCCTTACCCTTATATTCTGTTGGGGAGAAAAAAACAAAAACAAAACACTTTCTCCTGAATTCTATCAAGTGCAATCATTCTTACCTAGCTTCTACAGAGTGATAAAAAGTGATGTCTTTAAGGAACCCTCAAGCAACTGACACAAGTGTGTTAGTTATCAACTTACCAGAGAGCAAACAGTGTTTAAGTGATGTCGATGTATTTTATTTTCCCCTCAGTCTTTAAAAACGGGTGCTCAATACATGATGAAAATCCAATATTTGAATAAACAGAAAATTCTAACTCCCCTGTCCCCACCTCTCCTTCACCAAATAAAGCAGTTAAGAGAATGTTTATCACATTATTGAAAATATCCTTGGACAAAATCTTTAAGAACTGCTGTTAATGAACAATACTTGGATGAAGAATCCATAAAAATTAGACTATTGAGGTTATCTAGTACATTTGTCAGCCTGGTAAATTTGTTCTGGGGCTATAAAATTTCATGACCAAAGAAATAGCTTTAATATCTTATTGGCAAAAGCCTAGTGAATAAATCACAAGTGCATATGTTCAGTTCAATTTTGTTTTTAGTATTAAAACCTCAAGAAATATAATAATTGAATTGCTTTCCTGGACCTCAGTGCTTAAACAGGATATAAATACAGAGTAAGATGAAAAGACTATCAGAGAAGCTAGGGAAACTTGTTTTGAATATTGCTGTGTCATTTCACACCACATAAAATAAGTACAGAATTGTGTATCTTTTTGTAAATCGTTGACTCTATGCCCCTAAAGTTCTCTCATAGCCAAAGTTTAAAAAGACAATAATCATTTCCATATTTATTACTTAACAATTGGGTAATTATCATACCTCACAATTTTGCTTTATTGTAAATTTCACATCTGAAATATATATCTATCTAATTGAAATTCTTTTCCTTAATTTTTTTTCTACTGTTTGTTTATTTTTGAGAGAGAGAGACACAGAGCACAAGCAAGGGGAGGGGCAGAGAGAAAGGGAGACACGGAATCTGAGCTGTCAGCACAGAGCCCAGATGCAGGGCTTGAACTCATGAACCATGAGATCATGACCTGACCTGAAGTTGGGCACTCAACTGACTGAGCCACCTAGGCTCCCCTCCAATATTTATTACCTAACAATTGAGTAATAATAATACCTCACAATTTTGTTTTATTGTAAATTTTACATCTGAAATATATATCTAATTAACTGAAACTCTTGGTTTTAATCTGAAAATATTAATTATAACTTAAAATTATTTATATCCCAGGGGTGTCTAGGTGGCTCAGTAGGTTGAGGGACAGACTCTTGATTTCAGCTCAGGTCATGATCTCATGGTTTGTGAAATCGAACCCCACAATGGGCTCTGCTGTGACAACACAGAGCCTGCTTGAGATTCTCTTTCTCCCCCTCTCTCTGCCCCTCCCCCATTCATGCTTTCTCTCCCCACTCCCTCTCTCAAAATACATAAACATTTAAAAATTTATTTATATCCTGAAGATCTGTTTCTGAGCCTTAATTTATTGGAAAGTAATTGTGTGATATTGGCCAAGTTACTTATCTCCTTAGAAACTTATTTTGTATATGAATAATTCCCTCTCACACTCCCCAATTCTACTTTTTGAGACCACTTCCCATAGGCTTCATGTCTATAATCTCATTCACCACATGCTAGTTTAGCACATACCATGTCTTGTCTTCCCTGCCTCCTACTTCAGGGAAAAGATAATCTTGCCTATAAACATCCCTATATAATTTTCTGTCTCATCAGCCCATTTTGCCCCAGGCCACTAAGTTTAAAAGTGAGAGCTATTGAACTCAAGTTCTGTAGGGTATGATTTAGGAGAAATGCTGGATTAACAATGTGGAATTGGCTTTTTTTTTCAAACTGTGAAATTTCTCAGGCTTTTTAATATTTCACACTACATTTGGAATCAGAAAGAAAGTGTAGAAGATGGGTTTCCCCCAAATCATTTGAATGCCCAAGCTATTTCAAGTAGCATATTTTAGAACTAGTGTTCCATAGAACATGTTTGGAAAATGTGGTTTATGTTAGTGGTTATCAATCTCAGCTGCTTATTGCAATCACTCTGGTAACTTTAAAATCACCCATTCCTATTCCCACTCCCACAAGTGCTGATGGAGTTGGGTAGAAGTGTGACTTGAGTATCAGAATGTTTAACATCTCTGCAGATCATTCTCATGTACACAAAAGATTGAGAACTACAGCTCTAAATCTGTCTTTTCATCTTTCCCTTCAGTGTTAGAATGGCTTCCCCCTCCCCTCTGCACCTGCCATCCATTCTGGGCCTCTTCATTTCCACAATAAACTGCTGTAATTTTCAGCACCACGTTGGGCAACCACATAGACCTTTGATTAAAACCAAGAAGCTTCTTCGGAGTATGTTTCTTCCTTTCTCCAGGTCCTAGGTCATATTAGTACCTTATCCTTTACTTGATCCTTCTGTTTTTGTAAGCATGTGCAATTAGGTTCCATCATATACAAATCGTCAGGTCACTTACTCTGTTGCTCTGTCAAACTTTTAAACGAGGAAAGTGCTTTCTGGGTGTCCACTTCTTTACCCTTATTATCCAGTTTCCATTCCCAACTTTGTTTCTAAATATTTTTCTTGTCCAAATATAATCCTGTAAGCCTTTGGTTCATCCTCGTTCTTTCCATTCTTTTTATATTACTTTAATATATTTTGATAATATCCTTTTCCTTTATATCTTTTTCAAAAGTATTACTGACACATTCCCTTTTTTACTTCTCCCAATGATTCCCATCTTTTGACAATTTCACTAATTGTGGGTGTTCATTAAAAAGAAGGCTCTTAGTTTATAGCAGCACTCTCAACAATAAATAGGCAAATTATGGAATGAGCCCAAATGTCCATCAACTGATAAATGCATAAAGAAGTTGTGGTATATATGTATAATGGAATACTACTTATCGATAAAAATAGAATGAAATATTGCCACTTACAACACAGATGGAACTGGAGGATATTATGCTAAGTGAAATAAGTTAGAGAAAGACAGATATCATGATTTCACTCATATGTGGAATTTAAGAAACTTAACAGAAGACATAGGGGAAGGGAAGGAAAGGTAAGTTTCAAACATAGAAGGAGGCAAACCATAAGAGACTCTTTAATACAATAACAAACTGAGAGTTGATGGAGGTAGGAGAGTTGGGGAGAGGGGAAAACGGGTGATGGGCATTGAGGAGGGCACTTGTTGGGATGAGCACTGGATGTTGTATGTAAGTGATGAATCACAGGAATCTATTGCTGCAGTCAAGACTACACTGTATGTTAGCTGACTTGACAATAATTAAAAAAAAGAAGAAGGCTCTTAGTCCATCAACCTTGGTATCAAAAATTAGAATGTACTAGGACACTTCTGTGTCATCCTCCAGTTTCCATTGGAATGCGGTTTTCTTCTTCACAAGAGTAGGTTATTGGAATGAACACTTTTAGTGTCTCTTTCCATCTAATAATGTACTCTTCTCTTGAAGAGATTAGAGATATGTTCTTATTAATGAGTATATGACATTTATTCTAAGAGTTGTGTACTGTTGTATTAAGAAGACAGTGTGTGGGGTGCCTGGCTGACTCAGTTGGTTGAGCATCCAACTTCGGCTCAGGTCATGACCTCACGTTTCGTGGGTTCCAGCCCCGCATCGGGCTCTGTGCTGAATGCTTGCTTGGATCGTGGAGCCTCCTCTGGATTCCGTGTTTCCTTCTCTCTCTGCCCCTCCCCCTCTCATGCACTGTCTCACTCTGTCTCTCAAAAATAAAGAAAAATGTAAAAAAAAAAAAAAAAAGATGAAGACAGTGCATCTCCATCTCTCCCTCCTTTGTGCACCTTCTTCTGCCAGAAATTATGCCAGAATCTTCAATATCATCAACTATTAGATCTCTACAGACTCAGTTCTTTCCAGTAGTAATCAAGTTTTACATGTGGGAAGATAGTAACAGGCCCCCCACTTTGATCATCGATCTAGGCTGCATTCTTCAATTTAACTCCCAGATGGCTTTGTTCTTTCAGAGTAATGACCTATTGGATACTTACCTGACCCACCAGTTGGTAAAACTTAACACATTGATCCCAAATTTAGATCCATTCCAGGCCCAGTTTATTGGATCTATTTCTCATTGGTTATAATCCAAAGCAAGGAGAAGTGAGTATTAGGTTGATGCTTATAACTCCCCTCCCCACCTCCCCCCATCCCCCACCACTGCAAAATATTGAGGGATTGGCAAGAATTCCTTGTAAATTAGTACAGACACTATATATGGAATCAGGTTTGGGGTACAATTGCCATAATGGCTTTAGCAGACTTAGGCCAAACAAGAATTGAACTGCATGTTCAGTAGCTTCTTACATCACAGATGTTACTATAGGCCTGGATTTCTAAATGCTAAATTTTCAGGAAATGTTTTTGTTAATTTTCAGGTAAGTCTTGTCTCAAAAGCAGAAAAAAAAAAGCAAAAAGCACTATGTAGGTGCTTTAAGCCTAGTTGGCTAGAGAGATATCTTTCATTGGTTTTGTATTCTCTCCTTATATTATGCACTCACCAAGATGCCAAGAATTATTCTCAATCACATGTACACAGTCTAAATTTTATTCTGCTTATAATTGCATAATTCAGAGACCTAGACTATAGGTTAATATTACTAAAACAGCATATCTCATTAATAAGTAGATACAGATGAATGAAGACCCTTATTATGTGGAAACATCACTTTTTTAGATTGAAGTAGAGGGAAAGTTCAGTGCAATTCTAAAAAAAAAAATAAAATCTAAGAAGAAAATTAAAAAAAACAAAGAAACAAAATAACTTAAACCTGGATCTACTAGGTACCAAGTTTGTTCAGTGAAAAATGAAGCTTATAAGTTACAGTCACAAATGATTTTGCATTCCAAACAGGAATATGCAAAAAAGAAAAGTGAAGACATATGGCTTGCCTGATGGAAGAAAGTGATTTTGTCTTGAGAAGGATTGAAAACTTAAATACCAGGTTATCTGTTTCGTCTATCTATCAATCAATCTACCTATCATCTATAGTTATAGAAAAGGAAAGGAATGATTGTTTTACAGATAAAACTAAGAAGAATAGGAGATCATCAAACTGTTATTGATTAGGATGGTGACTAGAGCTAACATACAAACAAAGTAACTAACAAACAAAACTAGCAAAACGTAATGAGACAATCTCAGATTCCAAACTGATTAATCCTTTCAGAGAAGCCAAGACCACAAAATCTACAGAAACTACTTTTCTATTTTCTAGATATTTCTAATATTTAAGCTATTAATCATAAATCAATTATAAAAGCAACTGATAAACAACTTTTGATGATTAAATTAGCTGTGAGATGTTTCTACATTTGGCAAACTTGAGTGAAGAAAACCTGGAAAATCAATGTGTGATACTTTTATAATTATTAAATGTATTTTAAAGTAATAGAGTGATTATGAGGAGATTACCTGAGAAATTTAAACAATGCTTTTTTTTAATGTTTATTAATTTTGAGAGAGAGAGAGAGAAAGAGCACACGTGAGTGAGTGGGGAAGGGGCAGAGAGAGAGGGGGAGGGAAAAAATCCCAAGCAGGCTCCAAGCTGCCAACACAGAGCCCGTTGCAGGGCTCAGTCTCACAAACCATGAGATCATGACCTGAACCAGGATCGAGAGTTGGATGCTTAAGTGACTGAACCATGCAGGCTCCCTGAAATTTAAACAATTCTAAATAAAAGTATACGGAGATGGAAAAATAAATAAAAATCAAGTATTCACAGGAAAGGTGATCAGAATTTACTTGAATAGTGTATGCTTTTGAAAGATTCAAAACTCCTTGCTTTTATGTATCACTATGAGAGACTCTGTAAGGTAGAATCTGGGAGAACAAAATATAAGGCAAAGGTTGAATCTGAAAGCATGAAGAAGGAGGGCCTCCAGGTCCAGTGAAAAATGTGAATTAGGGTGGGAAAGGAAAGGACCAAAATAAGAAATAGTTTAAAATCATAAACATATGGCTGGATTTTAATAATAACTAGAGGGGGAAATGGAAATAAAACAGAATTATAACTACTTATTTGAGGGAAAGATGTGTAAGAAAGCATGCTTTGGGTAAAAAATTCAGTAACAGAAGGATAGCAAAAATGGAAGGATGTTAACCTGCCACAGATACCTTGTCTTCTAATGGCATCATTTAAGGCAGCATTGCTAATTATTTCAACTCACCAATTTGGTGTGGAGATCCTGCAATTGAGACGAAAACAACCTACACTTAAAAAAAAAAAAAAGTACAAAACAAGAAACAGAATCTGCAAGTACAGAGACAAGTAACTAAAACTGTTTTAAGATCCCTTCACACTGGTCATGGAGAAGGGCAGGGTATTGTGTCTATACAAAATGCATGACAATAAACTTTGTTTAGAGTATTTTCTGTTATAAATGTCAGACATTCTACTTGGAGGGAGAAACGTTGACAAAGGCTGAATATAGAGATGCCAGGTAATTAAGACTCAAAGGCAGAATGTTAAATGGTTTTAAATATGTGGATGTGAAATAAACCGATATGGGAATCTCAAGACAGTGGGAAGCTGGAGAAGACAGGTGCCACCACTGAATAGGTATAAATTTTGCAAGAAGAGGAGAAGGATTTCAAATGTTGCCCTCAGAGAAGAGAAGATATATACTAACAGAGATTTCCCTCCTCCAGCGTTATGAGGGAAGCTTAACTTCTTGATGTGAAGTGGCTGAAAATGAAAATGAAATCTCTTTATTTTAGTAGTCTTTCCTCTCTAGCTTCTTTTCAAACCTGTGATTCACAGACATTGGAGATTTGTGTTACACTCTATATTACATTCAAGGAAATTGTTTTGTGTGGACTGATTATGGTATGCCTGAAAAATTATGTGTCCTTTCAAAGTTTTATAGATATGCATCTAAGTATGTGATCATCATATTGATACATTACTGACCCTTGGAGGTTTAAGGGAATTTGGAATAAGTGAAAAGATTATTGGGTGTCTCCAATGAAAGAATATGCATTGTTGGAGCATAGCCTTCTCGATGATCCATTTTAGCCATTAAATGCCTTTGAGCTCTTTTACAGTTCTGTAAATAACAGATAGTGATGCAAAATAAATTTTGTTTGTATGTAAAAGAATTTTTTCTTGTGGAGAGAGAACCAATTCGCCACTCCGGAAAAGCCAGTGTTGCATCCATTTGCAAGTTTATTTCAGTTTTCCTCATCTATAAATCATCTATAAAAAGTCTTTTGTATTCTCCTTTGAGCTAGTTATCATAGCTGTGTGGTTCTCTTATTAGTATTGAAGAAGAAAAGGGGCGAGGAAAACATTAACAAATCTTGGAAGAGCAGCCACTTCTTGGATTAAAGTGATAAACATCTTGAGGGTTAGGCACCTGAAAAGGTCCTCACCTCTCACCCTACTGAACAAAAAGTTCAGCCAATGGCTGAGGAACCCGAACCAACTGAAAGTTTTGTCCTGCTGTGGTAGTAAGCTTTAAAAACACCACCTTTCCTCTGTCATTTAAGGAGGAGCAGACCCATGGAGTTGAGTTGCTGTGCCTGGTTTGCAAACCTAAGTACAGATCAGTCTCGCTTTTCTTCCTCGTAGGTTTGCTCCTTAACTTTCTCTTGAACAATATGAATGTAATAAAATCTTATACATGTGTTCTCATATTTTACATAAGAATTCTGATTTTATCCTCTTTTAATATTAAATCCTTTAACAGACTTTATGGAAAAGGAAAACAAGCCAAGATTGAATTGGAATTGGAGTTATTCAAATTTGGAGCATTCAGAGAAGCCACATTCATTCTACCAGGGAAAAAAATCAAGAAAAAAAGATAAAGAATTCAGCCTCCATCTGTTGAAATTGAAGAAACAAACAAACATAAATGAATAGGACAAATGCTCGGCTTTTAGTGTCTTTGAACTTTAACTTAAGGGAGCATCCTTTCATAACTTTAATTTTACAACTTTTATAAAGTTTAATATTATTTTTAAAATATGATTTCCTTTTGATAATTGTCATATTTCTGTGGAAATTGAGTAGTATGAGTTGGCTAGTGTTCGAATTTGAGTGTTTGTTCATTATATCCTTGATTTCATTGTATAAACTCTGGTGGATTGCACTGAACACCATGGTTTGTATAAACTAGTACATATAATAGAAAAGGCAGTGAATAACTGAACTGTGGCACAATATGACTTGACAGAATGTGGATCTTCCTTGTGGCATAGCCTAAATTACCTACCAGTGATCACAGAGAAATCCCAAGGAACATTGTTAGGAACTACTGAAATGGGCCTATTGCAGCCCAACTTTCTAAATAACACCATGCTTGGCTGCTAAGATACAGCAAAGAAAACATGGAGAATGTAGAGCATGGAAAAGGGGTACTCTCACTTTACCCTCATGCTTCTACCGAGCAGTGGTTATCAATGTGTGGTTGCCAAAGCTACCATACCAGAGTCACCTGGGAACTTGTTAGAAATGTAAATTATTGGGCCCCTACTTCAAACCCACCCCAGAAACAAAAGTTGGAGGGTTGATGCCAGGAGTCTCTATTTTAACAAGGCTTCAGGGTGGTTCTAATATACACAGTTTCGAGAAGTTCTGCTATGGATGAATCCTTAGCTCCTTTCACCGCATTGTGGTTTTGTCGTATGTAATGTCCACTCTAATAGTTTTAATGTATAGGATTATTGTGGAAATAAGAAGGATAGCATGGATATTAAATGCTTAGTACAATGAAATACATAGTAAGTGCTTGATAAGTTTCCTTAGATAATGAGAAGTTCTGAGGAAGAAGGGTGGCCAATCTGATTTGTGAGAGTCTGAGGGCCAGCAGGTCCGATTTCTCTGGTTGGTGGGGTTAATAAATAGAAGGTTACACACAGTTCATGTCTTTGCTTCATGCCCCTTGAATCATCCTGCATGTAATCTCTATAAACACTTGCACTATTGAGGAGGGCACCTGTTGTGATGAGCACCAGGTGTTATATGTAAATGATGAATCACTGAATTCGACTCCTGAAACCAATATTATACTTAATGTTAACAAACTAGAATTTAATTTAAATAAAAACTTGAAATAAAAAACATAAAGTAAACATTTGCGCTTTCTGTCTTCCAATGGTAACCAGACTGAGATAATTTAGTATACCATCATCCTTTCCATTTCCACGTTTTCTAGTGGTAGTAAAATAAGACAGGTATTTAGGCTATTGATTCAATTATTTTCATTCCAAGGGGATGTAGGATGTTTAGACACTGGCTTTAGGTCCAAATAGGATCACTAACTCAACTTTATTGGAGAGTCATAACCATTGGGCATTG
Source organism: Neofelis nebulosa (assembly GCF_028018385.1). Classification (NCBI taxonomy): domain Eukaryota; kingdom Metazoa; phylum Chordata; class Mammalia; order Carnivora; family Felidae; genus Neofelis; species Neofelis nebulosa. Next base: position 31,701,505 of record NC_080794.1, on the reverse strand, counting down.
TAGATACTTGTCTGATTCCCATTTATCTATCAAATACTTCCCAATTTGTCTCAGAACATTTCAATCTAATAGTGCATGAGAGTGTCTGTCAATGAAACACTTACCTATTTGGTACTATTCTAAGCATTTTACAAAAGTTAAATTATCTAATAAAAGCTTTAGAAATGGATATAAATTTGAAAGAACTAGGGAATTCTGTATCCTTGAATCTTTCTTAAATAAACTACTAGCGGATGACCTTGATCCAACCTTCAGCAAAAGGACTGATGGCAAAATTTTAACATATATGTGTAGACCCAAAGCTAACACAAAGATGAAATTTAGAGTAGACTGCTAATATTAAAATGTTACATGTTGTAAAATACAGAGACAAAACCTTCTTATGTGTCCACAGAACACTTAACAAAAATTGAACATTTGTTAGCTCACAAAGAAAACATCAGTAAATTCCATAATAAAGAATATTAAAGGCAGTCTTTGAACACAAACCAATAAACCTAAAAATTACATGTAAAATCATAAAGTAGAAAGATTCTTCCATGTGGAAATTTAAAACCACCACAACAAAACAAAATCCTCTAGGTAAAAACATGAAAAGATGTTTAATGTCACTCATCACCAGGAAAATACAAATCAAAATTACAATGAGATGTCACCTGACACCTGTCGGAATGGCTAAAATCAATAACACAAGAAACAACAGGTGGTGGTGAGGATGTGGGGAAAGGGGAACCCTTCTGCACTGTGGGAGGGAATACAAGTGTATTAAAAATAGAACTGCCCTGGGGCGCCTGGGTGGCGCAGTCGGTTAAGCGTCCGACTTCAGCCAGGTCACGATCTCGCGGTCCGTGAGTTCGAGCCCCGCGTCGGGCTCTGGGCTGATGGCTCAGAGCCTAGAGCTTGCTTCCGATTCTGTGTCTCCCTCTCTCTCTGCCCCTCCCCTGTTCATGCTCTGTCTCTCTCTGTCCCAAAAATAAATAAAAAACGTTGAAAAAAAAAATAGAACTGCCCTACAATCCAGCAATTGCACTGCCAAGTATTTACCCAAAGAACACAAAAATACTAATTCAAAGGGATACATGCACCCCAGTGTTTCTAGCAGCATTACCTACAATAGCCAAACTATGGAATTAGTCCAAGCGTTCATCTGTTGCTGAATGGATGAAGAATGGAATACTTGGAATACTACTCAGCCATAAAAAAGAATGAAATCTTGTTATTTTCTTTTTTTTTAAGAATTTTTTTAAAAAGTTTATTTTTGAGAGAGACAGAGTGCGAGCGTGGGAGGGGCAGAGAGAGAGGGAGACACAGAATCCGAAGGAGGCTCCAGGCTCCCCACTGTCAGCACAGAGCCCAATGTGAGGTGAACCCATAAACTGTGAGATCACAACCTGAGTCGAAGTTGAATGCCCAACCAACTGAGCCACCCAGGCACACTGAAATCTTCCTATTTTCAACAACGTGGGTAGAGCTAGAAAGTATTATGCTAAGACAAATAAGTCAGTCAGAGAAAGATAAATACCATATTATTTCACTCATATGTGGAATTTTAAGAGACAAAACAAAACAGCATGGGCGGGGGGAGAGAGGGAGAGAGAGAGAGAGAGAGAGAGAGAGAGAGAGAGACACTGTGAAACAGACTCTTAGCTATATAGAACAAACTGATGGTTACCAGAGTGGAGGTGGGTAAGGGGAAGGGTTAAATAGGTGATGGGGATAAAGGAGTGCACTTGTGATGAGCACCAGATGTTGTATAGAGGTATTGAATCACTAAATCATACACCTGAAACTAATATCACACTGCATGTTACCTACTGGAATGTAAATAAAAGCTTGAAAAAATAAAACACTGCAGTCAAAGAGGAAATACGAATCGAAATATGTAAAGAGAACTACATGACAGATTTTTCTAGATTTTTTTTAAGTAGAAGTTTAGAGGAGTGCCTGTGTGGCTCAGTCAGTTAAGCATCTGACTTCAGCTCAGGTGCTGATCTCATGGCTTGTGAGTTCAAGCCCCCTGTCGGGCTCTGTGCTGACAGCTCAGAACCTGGAGCCTGCTTCGGATTCTGTGTCTCCCTCTCTCTCTGCCCCTCCCCTGCTCACACTCTGTCTCTCTCTGTCTCTCAAAAATAAATAAACATTAAAACAATTTTTAAGTAGAAGTTTAGATAACATATTCTTTATTGTCTAATATAGGCTTTTAATGATGTAAAATTTCTTACAAGCATTGCTTTAGTTACATTGCACATATTTTGATACATGGTACATTCTTTACACTTGATTTAAAGTATTTCCCAATTCCTATTTTGATTTTCTCTTTAATTTGCACATAATGGGGGGTGTCGATATATCTTTTTGCTAATTGATTTTCAAATTATTTTTGTTATGATCTGAGAACATACATTGTATAATTCTAATCATTTTAAATTTGTTGTAGTTTGTTTCATGTTTCAGAAAGCTATCTAACTTGATGAATGTTCCATGAACTTTAAAAGAATGTGCAGTCTTCTTGTTACATAAATGGTTCTGTAAATGTCAATTAGACCATGTTGGTTGGTAGCATTGTTCGTCTTCTAGATTCTTCCTGATTATTCTGCCTATTACTTTTTGAGAGAAGAGTGTTGAATCTATAAATATACATGCAGGTTCATTTATTTCTCCCAACAGTTCTTTTCTTCATGTATTTCAAATTTCCACTTTTAGGTGCAAACTCACATAGGATTTGCATATCTTTTTGAAAAATTGTCTCTTTTATAATTGTATGTTACTTTTTACCCTTGCCAGTATTCCTTGTCCTGAACTTCTTTGTCTGATATGAGTATAGTTACACTATATTTTTAAATTATTTTTTTCATTTAAAAATATTTCCCATTTTAAAAAAATCTGCCTTTGGGTTTATGTTTAAAGTGTTTCCCTTATTGATTCTTGCTTCTTTATTCAATGTGACCATCTGTCTTTTAATAGATATGTTGAGACCATTCGTATTTAATAGAATTATTGGTATTGTTGGATTAAAATCTTCAATTGTTCTTTTATCTACTTATTCTATTATTTGATTTTTTAGCCTCTTTCTGTTTTTATAACTCCATTTTATTTCCAGAAGTAGATCACTATTTATATATTCTTTCTTAATTAGTGGCTACCCAATAGTTTACAACACATATCCTTAGTAAACCAATGTCTACCTTCATATATATGTAAAGAACTTACGATCTTTAATTAAAATTCTCCATCCAATCGCTTATACTATTTGGTCATACACTTATATGTTGCATAGGCTATAAAATCATGGTATATAGCTACATGCTTTGTTTTAGAGACTTTTAGAACTAGTAAAAATAGGAACAATATGAATGTTTTATTTACCTTCATTTATCCTATTCCCATCACCTTAATTTCTTTGGAGAATCTAGGTTGGATCTAAATAGTCTGTTACTTTTATCTGAACAATACTTGCTTTAATACTTCTTATAGTGGAGGTCTGCTGACAATTGATTATTTGGTTTTGTTAGAAAAATTATTAATTTCTCCCTTATTTTTTAAAGTTATTTTCACTTAACATAATATTCTATATTGGCAGTTTTGTTTTTATCTTTCAGCACTTTATTTTTTTATTTTTTTTTTTTATTTTTTTTTTATAAATTTTTTTTTTTTCAACGTTTTTTATTTATTTTTGGGACAGAGAGAGACAAAGCATGAATGGGGCAGGGGCAGAGAGAGAGGGAGACACAGAATCGGAAACAGGCTCCAGGCTCCGAGCCATCAGCCCAGAGCCTGACGCGGGGCTCGAACTCACGGAGTGCGAGATCGTGACCTGGCTGAAGTCGGACGCTTAACCGACTGCGCCACCCAGGCGCCCCTATCTTTCAGCACTTTAAAGATTACTCCAGTTTAGCTAACATAGTTTATTATTAGCAATCTATTTAAGCAGTATATATATTTTGTATGTAATTTTTTTGTCAATGCCAAAAATTTTCTGTTTGTACTTGGTTTTTATTAGTTTGAATAAGGTATGTCTGTGCATTTTGTTGGGTTTTTTTTGTTTTCTGTTTGTTTAGTTTTTGTTTTTGTTTAGCATTTATGCTGATTTGGTGGTCTTTGAGTGTCTTTGATTTGTGATTTGATATTTGTCATTAATTTTTGATAATTCTCAATATCTTTAAAATATATATCTTTTGTTCTGATTTCTCTTTCTTCTCTTCCTAAATTCGGTATGCAAATAAACCTAATTGTACTACAAATGCACGGCATAATCACACTAAAGAAGGTTGGGAAGAAAATAACTTGTCCAAGTAACTTTGAAAATAACATTTTACTTGTATACTTGAAAGCTAAAAACAAGTAGAGTTATACAAAAATATTGTACTGCATTTGGTGAACATATTTTTCACAGGTTATATTGTTATGGAACCAGGCTGATCGCTGGCAGAAAAACCAAGCAGCACAGGAGATCTTGGTGGATTGGAGTTTTATTTTATACCAGCGGGCTCAAAGGAGATCCTTCTCCAGAGATCTGAGTCCTGGGCACAAGCATGGGGGACAATTCATCTCTGTTACTTCCGCATTGCGCATTAGTAGTAATTTGGCACACATGGCAAGCAGGGCAGGAAGAAGAACCCGGAAGAGGAGTCTCTAAGTTAGAAACTAGAGCTTATGGCAGTCCCATCAGCCATCTTATGGTGGATAACTTTACTTATTTTCCCAACAACGTAAGTTAAAAGGTTTGGAAGTTTTCATGCAAAGTATATTCTAGGATTGAGTAAAGAAATACATTGAAGACAATGAAAAAGTCAGGTTTCTCATTTTCGGTGCAATTATTATAAATAGGAAAAGAAAAGTATAGAACGAACTCTGTGGAGTTGGACTGGAAACAGAGTATCAGCATGAAAAGAGAAAGGTATAGGCAGATAGACAAATGGATTTAAATATATATGTATGTGTATCTGTTCAGAAGGCCTGGAAGCAAAACATATATCACTGATAATGAGAATATCTAATGCTTAGATCTTACTTTTTAAGTATTATTAACTACTATATTATTATTAATATTTGGGGCAGGGAAAACACAGATGATCCTGGAATATCTTGTGGTAACAGAAAGTAAAACATGCTCAAAAAATGATGGTGGTGTGTCAATAGGCAGCATCTTGAAAGGGTTCTCAATGGCCAAATCTATTAATAATTAAATATTAGTTTAATATTAATAATGTTAATATTAATATTAATAATACAATATCAACAATAAAACAAACAAAACAAAATAAATGCCCATGATAGTCTTATAACATGAATAATTGAATTGAGAGGAGAAAATTCTTTTTTATTTTATTTTTTTAAATTTGTTTTAATGCTTATTTATTTTTGAGAGAGAGAGAGAAACAGAGCAAGAGCGAGGAGGGGCAGAGAGAGAGGAAGACACAAAATCCAAAGCAGGCTCCAGGCCCTGAGCTGTCAGCACAGAGCCTGAAGCAGGGCTTGAACACTTGAACCACAAGATCATGACCTGAGTTGAAGTCGGACACTTAACCAACTGAGCCACCCAGGCCCCCCTGAGAAAATTATTTTTTTAAGTAAAATTTCTATTTAATAAATACAGAAGGAATGTCAAAAATAGAATAGTGTCTTTGGAAAACAGTACACTAATAATTGTTTCAAGTAAAAATCATCACTGTATTCTAAAATTAGTGAGCAAAACTATGATAAGAAAGAGTATATTTGCATAATCTCAAAATATCTCCCCATAATGTGTATATTACTAATAGAAGGAAAAAGATAGTAACTCTACAGTGGGGAAACCTGGCACACATCATTGTAACCAAATTATTAAAGTTAACATCACTAATAATGATGCATATTGGTGTCATGTGCCTCCTGATGTGATAGACTGAGAAGGTTACAACTCAGAGCATCCCTCTGACCTTCTTTTTTTATGTTTATTTATTTCCAGAGGGGAGGGACAGGGGCAGAGAGGGAGGGAGAGAGAATCCCAAGCAGGTTCCACACCGTCAGAGATCATGACCTGAGCCAATATTAAGAATCAGATACTCAAATGACTGAGACACCCAGACACCCCTGACATTCTCGCTACCGTCACATTACTTGAATTTAGACATGATGAAAACTCAGTCAAACACCAATTGTGAGACACTGTACACAGACTGGGGAGACTGAAAGGGAAGGGCATGGCAACTGAATCCTGAATTAGATCCTGGACCAGCAAAGAACATTTGTGAAACAGTTGTGAAATTTGAAAAAAAATCTCTGTAATTTACTTAGTAAAATTGCATCAATATTACTATCTTGTTTAGATACTTGCACAGTCATTATATAAAAAGTTAACATATAGGGAAGGCAATTGACAGGAAGATGGGACAATTTGCACAATTTTCGCAACATTTTGAAGTGTTAAATTATTTGAAATTAATGTTAAAAATATAAAAGTAAAATGAATAGATAGCTGTTTGGACTATTCATTGAATCCAGAAAACGTGTCAAGAAACAAAAAGAAAGGATGACAGAGGTTTGATATCAGAGAGCAGAGATTTGCAAACATAGTGACTGAAATTATTTACATGTTTATATTCATTTTCACGTAAGAGTATCTTTCTGTCCTTTCCTCAAGATTACTTCTCTTTCAGTGTAATTTTTTCCTAAAAATCATTCACCATCAGAAGTCCTGAACCTTGAGGATGTGATAAGCCCAGTTGAAGTATTATAAATTGTGTTTAATAAAAACTTGTTTATAGAAAATAAAAGGAATCCTTTTTATGCACTATTTTAACTTCTTTGACTCCTCTTATCAAGTCTCTAGATGCTTTGTGTAAGGGTAGGATAATTTATCAATTTTGGGGGCAGAATTAGCCACAAAATGCTTTATTATTACAAAAATATCATCAACTTTTCCATCTCTCATGTTAATTTAAGACATCTATGAGAAAATATTATAAACCTAAACTTAAATGCTTTCCCCAACTGGTTCACACACAGGAAGCGTATCTGATGTAAGCTTTTAAAAGTTACTTTTATGGGGCACCTGGGTGGCTCTGTTGGTTGAGCATTCAACTCTTAATTTCAGCTCAGTCATGCTCTCAGGGTTGGGGGATCAAGCCCCATGTCAATCTGAGCACAGAGCCTGCTTAAGATTCTCTCTCTGCTCCTCTTCCTCGCTAGCACTCCCTCTTTCTGTCTCTAAAATAAATTTAAAAGAATCAAAAATTTTTAAAAAAGTTACTTTTCCTATGTTTTTCAATTCTCCCTGGGGATTTCTAGGACTTGTTTCATGCCTGCATGATAACTTGGCTATTATTTTCATGCCTTTTAAATAAATTTTCTTGTGATCTGATGGCTGGTAGCAAAAAAGTCACTTGTATTTAGGAAAAAAGTTAAGAATTTTTGTTCTGTGACAAAAGCTTTTTTTTATATATAACTCCTTAAAGTTGAACTTATTCCACATATTAATTCTTTTGAAGATATTTTGTGGCCAGATTCAATTATATCTATGTAATTTATATACTATTTATGGAATTATGGTGATGATATTTCTGTTTCCATTATAAGCATATAAATTTATATTTATTCATCTAAATCTACTACTTATTTATCACTCATATCTTCTGGTGTTTCATAGAACACAACCACATTAAAATACAAAACTTTATTGTTTAGGATTGTCTTTTGCTGCAAGTAATAGAAAACTGTACAACAGTGACTTATACGAATATGGGATTTATTTGAGTAATACAAAAAGAAGATCAGGAGTTGGCAATCTGTGGTCCCTACTGTGGCTAATAAAGTAAGAGAACTAGACTCTTTCTGTCTTCTTGTTCTGACATGTTCTTGACGTTAATTTTATCATCGAGTTGCAACATGACAATTGGACCTGTAAGCATTTCATGTGCACTCCAGTGAGGAATAATGACATATACAAAAAAGATAAAACCAGAAGTGTTCTTTTATTGCTCTTGAGATTTTTGCCATTATATCTAGAAAGGACATCGTTCCCAGAGATTTTCACCTTTAACTCTAAGACAGTCTACAATAGAAGGCAAAAGCACAAGGATTGACTCTGGGGTATCCTATGGATACTCTTGCGTTGACCGTAGAAATTTGAAAATAGTGTTGCCCATTCATTATCAGCTTGAAACTTTCTTGATACATTAAAATTGTGATTTTTCTAAGGAGTAAATTTGAATCATTTATGCACTGTAAAGCTGCTGTGCAAGCCCTTATTCCTTCCAATATTCATTTAAGTGTTAATTGAAGATCTGATTTGGGTCAGCCCTGGAACAGAAAACTAGGGATGGAATACTAGACAAGAAGCAAGTCTTCTGCCCAATTATGAAATTAAGAAAAAACAATTAATGTTTACTTTTGAGAGAGAGCCAGTGCAAACGAAGGAGGGACAGAGAGAGGGAGACAGAATCAAAAGCAGGCTCCAGGCTCTGAGCCATCCTGCACAGAGCCCAACACAGGGCTTGAACCCACAAATCACGAGATCATGACCTGAGCTGAAGCTGGCTGAAGCCAGATGCTTAACCCACTGAGCCACCCAGGTGCCCCTGAAATTGGTTTTTAACTGTAATTATGAAAGGTGCTGCAGAGGTGACTTATAGGGTTTCTTGACAACCTTTAACTTTGGGAACTTGATTTGATCTGGGGCTTATCTGAAGAACTAATATTACGTGGGTTTTGAATGATGATGGTAAAAATGAAGCAGAGTGAGGAGAGGAGCTTTCCAGACAAAAGAACAATAACAATGTGAGGGCTTCAAGGTGGGGGAAAGAACATGGAGTATTAGAAAAACTGAAAGAAGGCCTGTAGATGCAGAGTAGAAAGTGATGGGAAGAGGTTAGGGGTAATCATGAAAGATATCGCAGGCCAGGCAAAGGATAAGTTCTATAATATAAAAACACTAGAAAGCTATTGGAGGGTTTTCAGCAAGGAATTATATTATTAGTTTTACACAAACCTTTGGGAGTACTGATGGAATAAAGACAAAAAATAAACAAACAAACAAAAAAACCACAAACAAACAGCTTTTAGAAGCTATGAGTCATTGATGTTCACTTGGAAGCCACTATGAGTCTCAGGACTTTAAGAAAGATGCTGGAGACACTCTTAAGTTCATGACAGAATGAAGCTGGTAAATTTAATTTCACCAGTCTGGAGACAATGTGATGTTCTGGGCTTGCAAAAGGGATCACCACAGTCACAGATTTTAATTGTCCATATCCTTAAAGGAGATGAGACTTAACAGCTCGATTTCTGCTATGAATGAATCTGTCTGAACTGTTATCAGCAAACAATGACTTTGCTTTTGTGGTCCAAATCTCACTGGAATCATTAATTACCATTAGAATAAGGCATGAAAGGGGATTCTATAATGTTTAGTTCTAGGATTCTCCTGATGGAAGCAGATGAGAGTTCACAACCGTTAATCAAGTAAAAATTTGTTAATGTTGCTCTGTATGATCCATTTGCTTCTTATGATATAATTTATCTAATTATTATTTATTTTATGCCGGTTACATTGGCATCATAAACCAGAGCTTGATAAACACTGGCCTAATGAGTAAAATTATCTGATTATGCAAAACCATAATCAATGAGGCTTTATTTTTCATGTACTTTGTATTTACCCTTATAAAACATTATGAAATGAGACCAGTCTTGATTCTTTTTCAAAATGTGGCCCAAAGAAAACAGCTCCTGGTACTAATGATGGATGTGTTCTTATGGTAAGTAAGAATAAAAAGACTTGACTATTAGGAAACTGATAAGTTTTACCCACCCTCCCTCAAGGATATTTCATTTGTCTGTTTTTAAATAAGTTAATGGGTGGGGAAGTCAGTCCTCTGTGGCCATGTCTGTGACGCCACTGAAGACACCACTCAATCCTTAGGCAGTTAAAGAAATGGTATTCATAATATGGCAGAAGTTGAGAGCTCCAGAAAATACAAATGTTGCCTGTCACAATAAAGACTGAAATTTAATCTTCATTGAAAAGTGCAGTAACTTGTTTCATAGGACTCTGCAAAGTTTCTCATGTGACTTACAATAAAAGTTTTAAATAAAAGAAAACGAAGGGCCTCTACAGAATTTTTTATGGCACGTTAGGTAGCAGATTCATGAGCCACTATGGAATGGTTGTGAATACTTGCTCTACTGGTCAGCCTAAGAATTTTATGAAGCACTTTTCTGTTTTGAATTTGAATTTACAGGTAGGATGCCTTTAGCTTAACAAATTTCCTGCTATGCATTTCCTCACCATCTGAAGAAGGCACACTTGGACAAGTGTGAAAACACATGTTGAAGCAGAAAAAAATGGCCTTCGGGTTTAAGGCAACCAAATTTAGAATGATTCTCACATGTTTATTGTTGTGTCAGGTCTTTTCTGTAAACATGTGAATAAAAACCCTTTTAATGTAAGGACAAAAACATGTTGGTCATATTTTAACAGTTCAATAAACAGGTAACGCTGAGTTAAATTTATAGATGAATTTTACCAGGAAGAGAGAAACTTCTTTCCCCTGAATATCACTTACACTTTCTCACTCTGCTGTTTGATGCTCTAGATATTATGACCTCCAACCAGATTCATCTTTTCATATTTCCATCAGTTTATTTCTCTCCAAGAATATCTACACTCTTTTCTCTGAGGCACCTTGCCTGAGGGATGATACAGAATCTATGCTTTAGTGTTTTATTCCTTTTTTACTCTATCACCTACCTGAGGAAACTGTACCTTGTGCCCAGTAAGTAAAAGATCAAGCCTCCACATCTGTTTTAAATAATCATATTAAAGTAAAAGAAGTTAAGAAAGAGTTTCATATTCTTTGTATTTAACATATTTCTGTGGGGGAAACTATTTTCTCATAAAAAAGATCAATCTACTTTGTCTGAATGCATTTCTAACAACAATGGGGCTGCTCTTAAAACTTTTGATTAATAATAATCAACATTTAGTGAGCATTTACTATATTCTTGGAACTGTCATTAGCATATTACTTAAATTATTTCATATAATCATTACAAAAAAAAACATTCTAGGAATGCTGCTTACAAATAATGTAACCAATCCAGAGAAATAAATAACTTGTTAAGATTTGATGACTGTCATCTTCCAAAGAGACCACCAGAAAACTATTGTTCAATCAAATCTAGGTCTGTTGGACTTAACCACCAGAAGGAGGAACAGTACTTTGACAAAGTCTTAGTGTCTTAGAAGGTTCAGAAAATGGTACCTATAGGGTTCTGTATCTGGGCTTAAATGGTTTAGGGGGTCTTTAATTTTTTTTTTTAATGTTTATTTTTGAGAAAGAGAGAGAGAGAGAGAGAGACAGAACATGAGTGGGGGAGGGACAGAGAGCGAGAGATGGAGACACAGAATGTGAAGTAGGCTCCAGGCTCTGAGCTGTGAGCACAGAACCCGGGGCTTGAACTCACAAACTGCAAGATCATGACCTGAGCCGAAGTTGGATGCTCAAGCCACTGAACCACACAGGTGCCCCGGTTTAAGGGTCTTTAAAAGGGAGAAACTGATCTCAACTGGGCATCATTGTAATATAATACTTTAGGATCAGTTGACACACCAAACTGAGAACCTGAAATGAATCTATGTGAGTGAACTGTTTCATGAAAAGTCAGTTGTTTCCCAGATGAGCAAACTGTTCAGATGAATTGTTTTGCAATAAAGTTATTTATTGGTTTAAGTGTCTTCATCTTGATCAAGAAAACCCTGGGAGTAAATATGTTGGTTTCTTACTCTCAGTCCTGATAATTAAGCTCTGTGGACAGCTTAACATCATATGCTCCTTGGAAATAGAAATATTAATGACAACAGTAATAATAAGATATCCCTTCATTACTTCTGCTTAAGATATTTGTGAAATGTTGGGACTTTGAATGACATCAACTTAAAAAGACAAAGAAAATAATTGACAAATTCTCTTCCTAAAAAATAGTAAAGAAAATTTAAAAAAGCAGTTGAGCTATATGAAAGAAAAGTCACAGACTAGGGCTTGAATTATACTAGGAAATTTGGTAGACCATCAGCCTAATGTTAGACTGTAACCAATAATTGCTTGGTTTAATAAGAGAAGAAGAATTTGACAATAAACATGTTTCTGCTCCATTTTCACTATAAGATTTTTATAATCTACATAATCTAAATAAACATTTTCAGCCATTTATCTTAGGGGCATTTTTCTTGGAAAAATTTAATTATAGAATCCATTGCAATTGATACTGTTAAATGTTTCTTTCAAACAAATAAAACAAATCTAGAAAATGTAAATTGCACTTCATAAAATATATAACTGGCATAACCATTCTCTGCTGCAAAACCAGGTTTTGTAGCCTATCCTCAGGTCAATATGTGCCCTTTGTCATGGACCAATCAGGCCTCAAGGTGTTCAACCAGTTAAAACTCAGTAGTTTTTGGCTGTCTTGCCAATCATAGAACTCTACACTGAAATTCAGGTACTCTTGTTTATAAAGCAAACTACCTCTCAACTCTCTCTTTGTTCACAAAAGTATAGAGTAGCTGTTGTCAACTATTGGTAAAATCAAGCTAACTGTAAACTTTCACCTGTACCCCAGCCCCATGTCATATCAAGGTGGTAGTGTCTGATGCTCAATTCCTAAATTATGCATTTTCCCACCAAATTATGTTTATCTCCCTCTGAGCAGCTCCTTCCTTGTGGATCCCCCTCCCCCCTTTCTGCACCATGTCTAACAAGACACAAAAAGCTTAGCCTTTTCATTTTCAGGAGCCTCTGAAAATAAGTCAATCACATAACAGTTACATGGGATTTATAACACAAAATTGAAACAGTTTATTAGAAATTTCTATTCTCTGAAATATTCCTTATCTGCATGTACCCAGTCGTTGCTGCCTTTATCTTTCTAATGTCATTCTTTCATAGGCCATCTGTCATCTCTTTTTCTATCATCTTTCTTAATCTCCTCAACACTACCCCTCTCCCCAGGAGAAAACAAAACAAGTCACCAAGCCAAAGTGAATCACTTTATTTCTTTATCAACCATTTTCTCTGATGTTTTACTGTTAGGCTTCTGTCAAGTATTCAGGGTATAATCTTCTGTTTTAATCACCCGTTGAAGAATTTCTGTAAACAAAGAGAGCTCCCTCTCTAGGAGAAATTCTGGAATCCAATACGATATAGGGCTCAGAACACAAATTAGTGGAAAAGGTGAGTTAACCAAATATTTGACCAATATCATAAAAGTTTTAACCTGCTCAGAGTGCAAGATTTAGATGCAAATTACACTGTTGCAACACAAAAGGTCAAAAAGTGCTTTCTTTAGAAAAAGATGTCTTCTCTCATGGATGGGAGAGTTCTAGAGCTAGTTCTAGCTATGACTAATGTGTACTTAGTTTTCTTTCTAGTAATTTCGTTAGGGCCCAAGTGTTTTGTGTTGGTCTCAGACAACTGATAACTAACTTTGTGGCTGGCTGGCCCTGGTGGTTCTTATTAGGATTGCAAGACACCAACAGCAATAAACAACAGGAAAAGTAGAAAGAGACAAGGCTTATTATTTACAGGTCCTGGAAATTATATGGCACACTTGGGTCATAGAGCAAGGTTGTTGGGAGAAAGAGAGACAGAGTACAGTCTGGCTCTTTATCTAGTCCTGTTTTTTCAATAGTCATCTTTGAAGTGGATGCCTCTTTGAAGTGAGGGCCTCATTAATCAAAGCTTAAATCAGGCACTTGAACTGCAAAACAGAAAACCCAAGTGTTAAGAGTTACACTACATGTCCCTAATGTGGCCAGTAAGTTATATAAAACTGGAACTTTTTGAGGTATACAATACAATGATTTGATATATGACTACACTGTGAAATGATTACCACAATCAAGTTAATTAACTCATCTATCACCTCACACAGTAGAGTCTTTCTGTTGTTGTGTTGGTGAAATCACTTAAGATCTACTCTTAGCAAATCTCAAGTATACATTACAGTCCTATTAACCACAGTCACACTGCTGTACATTAGAATTGATGATATGCTTTTGGGCTCAAGGACTTCCCTTGGCTCACGCTTCCTGTACACCTGCTTTGTCACTTAGCTTTTCCAATACAGCACCATTTACTGTGCAATTTTGGCTTTTTCCCTCATTTTGCTTTTGTAGTTTAATCTTAAACCTGAATTAATCTAGGTTTTTTGTTTTGTTTTGTTTTTGATACACAACTCATTTGTACCTGGATTGGTCTCTCCATTAATTCCATGAAATTGATGGTTTGCTTTTGGAAAATTTCCCACTTAACCTTCAGGGATCCTGACTGATGCCACCCTAAATATTTTTTCTAGATCTCTACATTACATGGCTTTGGGTAAAACACCACTGACGATACCTTCTCTTTCACAAGTTTCTCCTCTGTATCCTCATTCTTGGTCTATTCTGTTTATACTCTGAACATTCATTGGGCATTTTCAATCTCTTATGATTTTGAGTTCCATTTGTGTGCTAAGGACTCCCAGATCTGTATCCCCAACCCTTTTAACTTCAATCCATATACCCAATTGTCTGTTGCAAATATCCAACTAGATTGCTATAGCATTCACTCTTCATCAAGGTTCAAATAAGGCATTAGATCTTTGAGGGATCATTTATTCCACTCTGAAGCTTTTTTAACTGCCCTACTCTGTACTCCTATAGTGTTCTACAAACACCTCTATCAATCAAGAATTTAATACACTGGATCATGATTGTTTGTTTTACCTGTTAAATTTCCTAGTAAACTACAAGTTATCTGGGGGCAGGAACTTGATCTAAATAAACCTTGCATTTCTAACATCAGGGAGAGTTTCTGCAACACTTAGGCCATACTCTAAGTAGTTTTTTTTTTGTTTTGTTTTGTTTTGTTTTGTTTTGTTTTGTTTTAAGAATTTCGGATCTTTCAATACTGTGCTAGGTTTTCTTGACAGGTAATGTATGTTGTACTGTTTTAGGCAACTACTTTCCAGGGAAAATGCAGACCTGGTTTATGCATCCAATTGGCAGTTGGACTATATAATCTTGAAGATCTATTCCATGCCTTAAATTTTATAAATCTATGATACTGTAATGCTTTGAAAAGAAATCATGGAAGAAGGAAAAGTTAACTTTTTTGGCACATTGCCCAAAGTTTCTAATTAATCATTTTGCCAGTACTAACTGCACTGCTTAATTGCTCAGAAATCAAATTACATTAACACTACCAAAAGCTATTGAAAATTGGCACAAATACCATTAACAGATGAAGTATCATTTAAATTAAATGCTTCATTTATTTCATTATTTTAAAGTCATCACATGAGTTTAGAGTAAATGAGCACACAACTTATGGCAATTTACTTTTGGCAAGTATTTGGGCCTTCTAGGGACAGGATCTGTGTGCATTCACTCTGAGTCAATGAAGGGTGACC
The DNA here is from genome assembly GCF_028018385.1 of Neofelis nebulosa. Taxonomy (NCBI): domain Eukaryota; kingdom Metazoa; phylum Chordata; class Mammalia; order Carnivora; family Felidae; genus Neofelis; species Neofelis nebulosa. The sequence continues at coordinate 31,686,073 of NC_080794.1, read as the reverse complement.
TCCATTTTGGCTGTATTCTTCATGAATTTTTCTGTGTTGACAAAGTAGAGTATTTGATGTACTTGTTGCAACATGAGAAATGTGAATTGGACATATTTTTATGCTAAGGCAAAGTGCAAACTCAAATTAGCTGGCTAGAATTTTAAAAATGGAACTAGATTTCCTTGCATTTGTGGAAATCAGTCATCTTCAGGAAAAACACATTACAAGGGAAAAAGGTGTGAAAAATCTGGAGGTGTCTTTGGATCAAAATCGTACAAGTTTATAGTTCATTTATATTTTAGAGAAGAAAAAAGTAGACTCAGAAATTAAGTGACTTGCTTAAGGTCATGAAAAGGAAATGACAAGAATTTATGTTATTCTGGCTATGTCTTTGTTATTTTATGAGTCTTTCTCTTCTGCTGAATGTTTATTTCTAAAAAGGATTTTGCATACACCATTAAGTCTGTTTGAATGTCTGCAGGTGTGTGCTGTGTGTGTGTGTGTGTGTGTGTGTGTAAGTAGGCAAGTGAAGAGAAAGTGAGCATGATGAGATGGAGACATCAGATGGAGATAGCACAGATCATAAACTGGGGGATTAGATGAGATGATCAGAGTCTGACTTTTGTTCTTATGGTTTAGCTTTCTGTGTTTCTCTATCCCTTTTCATCAACATAAAATATTGACTTTCAATCACAACACTAGAAGAATAACAGAGAGAAAACCTGATGCTAAAGGTAGAGAGAGTAAAGAACTGGGCTCTCAGAAACATTTCTAGACCCTCAGATTGCCTCTGAGCTTGATTCCTTAAACATATAGCTACTTCAACTCTAGAACCACTTTATAAGTCCCCTTATAATTCAAGAACAATCAGGTAATTGTGACTCAAGATATAATTTTCCACATTTTCTCAGGTTTGAACCTTGTCCGGTGGTGGTGCTGGACTTGACAGACAAGTCTAAGCCCAGCAAAATTTCACTCAAGGAGGGTGAAGCGTACCCAAACTTTCTGGTACAGATTCCCTCATTTTCTCAGCATTCATTTTTCTTTGGAACCATCTTCTCCCTCTTAGACGTAGAGGGTTGGACTAATATGAAACCAGAAGTATGTGAATCACAGGGAGAATAACATTTATCAGGGATTCCATAGATGATTCATAGAAATGTTATTTTATGGATTCAATACTTCTCAAGTCCCATTCCTTTGGTACATGTGCATGTCATATTTGTGGATAATACTTTAACTATTAATATTTTCTCCATGTGAAATTGACTCCATACAAAATATTCTTGAACAAGTACTTTAACTGTCACTGGAATATTCAATCGTTTATCTCTTTCCACCCACAAATGTACTTATACCAGAAATTTAGGTAATCTAAAGAATATGTTTGTTTCTATTTAACTGAAAGAAAGGCATATTTTCCCTATTTAATTAATCAAGCTGAGCTCCATTTCAAGGGACTGAATTGTATCATCATGAGGCTTTAATAAATTATAAATCTTTCCCTGGTTAAAGGCAACATTTCCCAGGTTTAACATAATGGAATTGGGCTAATTCATTCGGAGCTCCAATTTCTGGGACTGAGCTATGCCTGCCTTCAGGCAAGTGGCATGAATTACAAGGTTTTTCTTACAGAGAAAGTGCATGGTAGAATTAAAATTTCAGAGAAGGTACGTGGTAGAATTAAAATTTCTCTATCCAAGATCTCACATAATGTTTGTTTTTGTTTTTGTTTTGTTTTGTTTTTGCTCACTCTAGATCTTTAATAATCACTAATACAAATTGTCATGTGGAGAATACATACTGGAGTTGACCTCTCAGCTGATAAAAAATATACACTGAAGCACTATCTTAACATATTAAAAGAAGAGTCAATGTCGTAAAATGAGGCTGATTGTCTTTGAAGAGACTAAAAAATTGGTTAATGTATTTTCTTTAAAATTCCATTTTACTTTTCAGTGAAGGAAGGTAAATTAGCACTTAAACTGGAGTGCGGGTCATCCCTCAAATTATAGAGTGATGCCATAATGATTTACATAATCTGAGAGTTCAAATCTTCCTCACGACCTCTGCAACAACCAGGACTTTTGGATCATAATCAACTCCAATAACTTACCTGGAATACTTAACTTCCCTAACTCTCTAAGATGGTAACTGCTACAAAGCCTACTTGGACTGGATAATTTAATATTTGTATTTATGGCTACCAAAATGAAAACTTGAAATGCCTAACCTGAGGTAACTTTGTCATTTTATGTAGGTGCAGATGTGAATAATGTATACAGAAGAACAATGAGAAATTAGTCACTGCCTAACATCCTCATATTAATGTGGCTTTATATCCTCTATGATTGTTCATCGGGAACTAAAGGAGCATCTTGAAATTTCTGTTTACTAACTTTAAAATCTTCTTATTGCATTTAATGGGAGAAATTATACTTGGTAATTTGAGAATTATAGGAAGATATGCATGTCAAATTCAAGGGCTTACTATGTAGTGGTTTATAGGAAATCAATATCAAAATATTATAGACAGAATATTAACCAAGAGAAACATGATTCAACTCAGCTCCAGTGCTCTTAAAATGCATTCCATGGAACAGATGCCAGTTCTTCAAGAGGATAGGAACCTGAATGCCATTTCTTGACATGTCCTTCTTCCTTATCTCCCACATCATTGCTTGGTGCTGAAAATTCTTTCCTTGCCAGCTTTATTGAGATATATAACTGACGTGTAACATTATGTATGTTTAAGATGTTCAATGTAGTGTTTGTTACACTTGTATATTGTAAAATGATTACCACTATAGCAAGAATTAGCTAATGTCTCCATCATTTCACATAATTACCATTTCTTTTTTGTGAGGCAAGCATATAAAATTCACTCTTTTACCAACATTCAAGTATATAATACAGAATTATTAGCTATAATCACTACAGATCCCTAGAACTTATTCATCTAATACTGGATGTTTGTACTCTTAGACTAACATCTTCCCATTTGTCTCCCCCAACTCCCAGCCCCTGGTAACAACCATTCTAGTTTCTGTGAGCTCAGCTTTATTAGATTCCACATATAAGTATTAGTCTTCCTTTGTCTGGCTTGTTTAACTTAGCATAATACCCTCAAATTAGTATTTCTTTCTTTCTCCGAATAATATTCCATTGTATTATATTTTTAAATATATAAATATATATCATATTCTTTACCCATTCACCTATTTACAGATATTTATGTCGTCTCCATATCCTAGCTATTGTGAAAATGCTACAATGAATATGGGAGTTCAGGTATCTCGTTGAGATAACATTTCCATTTCTTTGGATATATACCCAGAAGTGAGATTGCTGAATTTTATAGTAGCTCTATTTTTAATTTTTTGAGGAACCTCTATATTTTCCATCATGCCTGCACCAATGTACACCCCCACCAATAGTGCACAAGAGTTTCCTTTGCTCTGCATCTTTGCCAACACTTGTTATTCCTTGTGTTTTTGATGATATTAATTTTAAGAGATGTGAGGTGATATTTCATTATTGTTTTGATTTGCATTTCCTGGATGCTTACTGATGTAAAGCATCGTTTCATGTACCTGTTAGCCATTTCGGAGTCTTTTTTTTTAAGTTTACTTATTTATTTATTATTGCTGAGAGAGAGAGGGAAAGAGAGAAAGAGAGAGAGAACAAGTAGAGGAAGGGCAGAGAGAGAGAGAAAGGGAGACACAGAATCCAAAGCAGGCTCCAGGCCCTGAGCTATCAGCACAGAGCCTGATGGGGAGCTCAAACCCATGAACTTTGAGATCATGACCTGAGCCAAAATCAATGCTCAACTGACTGAGCCATGCAGGCACCCCTTAGTGTCTTTTTTGGAAAATGTCTATTTAGTTCCTCTGTCCATTTGTATGAGCTCTTTACGTATTTTGGATATTAACTCCTTATCAGATATATCACTTACAAATATTTACTTGCATTCTTGTATGTTGCCTTTTCATTTTGCTGCATAAGTATTTTTTAGTTTGATGTAGTCCCATTGGTTTATTTTTGCTTTTGTTGTTTTTTTCTTTTGGTGTCAATTCCAAAAAAGACATTGTCAAGACTGATGTACAGGAATTTACCTTCTACGTTTTCTTTTAGGAGTTTTATAGTTTCTGGTCCTACATTCAAAGCTTTAATCCTTTTAAGTTGATTTTTGTATATGGTATAAGCTAAGGGTCCATTTTCATTTTTCTGTATGTAGTTATCCAGTTGTTTTCAAAAGGCTATCCTTTCCCCACTGAGTCTTCATTGCCAAGTATTATTTGACCATATATGTGAGGGTTTATTTTTGTACTCTTAGTTATGTTCTATGTGTCAGTATTTATGTAAGTACCACACTGTTGTGGTTACTATGGCTTTGGAATATACTTTAAAATAAGGAAATGTAATGCCTCCATCTTTGTTCTTTTTTCCATAAGATTGGATTTGCCATTTGTGGTTGCATAGGATTGTTTTTTTTTTTTCTATTTCTGTGAAAAATGCCATTGGATCTTTAAAAGGGAGTATCTTGCATCTGTAGATTGCTTTGGTTAGTATGTATCAGTTGCTTCCAGTTTTCAATAATTGTGAATAAAGTTGCCATTAATGTTCACAAGTAGGTATTAGTGTTTCCCACTTTCCTTTCTTATAATATCTTTAACTTGTTTTGGCATAGGTAATGCTGACTTCACAAAATGAATTAAGAAGTGTTCCCTCTGCCTCCATTTTTGGAAGAAATTATAGAGAATTGGTATCATGTCTCTCTTAATTGCTTGGTAGAATTCACCAGTGATGAATGACATACGGTTTTGATAATTTCTTTCTTTTTTTAAATTTTTTAATGTTTATTTATTTATTTATTTTTTAGAGAGAGAGAGACAGAGCACAAGTGGGAGAGGGGCAAAGAGAGAGGGAGACACAGAATCCAAAGCAGGCTCTAGACTCTGAGCTATCAGCATGAGCACGACGTGGGGCTCTAACTCATGAACCATGATGGTCTTGATAATTTCTTATTTGGAGATTATAAACTATTTTGATTGTGTGTTTAAATTAGCTTATTTCATGTATATTTTCAAATCTGTGGGCATTACATTGTTCATAGTATTTCTTATTATCATAATATCCTTTGGAAAAGGACATTAAAATGCTCTCTTTCATTTATATTAGTAATTTTTGTTTATTAGCCTAGCTAAAAGTAGATCAGTTTTATTGACCGTTTCAAATAACCAGTTTTTGGTTTCACTGATTTTCTCTATTGTTTTCTTCTTTTCAATTTCACTGACTTCTGTTCTAGTTGTTATTATTATTTTTTTTCTTTTTTTTTCATTTAAGTTAATTTGCTCTTCTCTTTCCAATTTTCTAATGTAGAAACTTTGGTTATTAATTTTAGATATTTTTTCATTTTTAAAAATGAAACACTGTAAATTTCTTTTTGAGCACTGCTTTTAATCCATACTACCAATCCTGATGATTCATATTGTAATTTCAATTGGTTAACTCTCTTGAGACTTCTTTTATCCATAGGTTTAGTTTATGTAAGTGTTGTTTATTTTCCAAATATTTGGGTATTTCCTAGCTATATTTCTATTATTTCTATTATTGATTTGTAGTCTAATACCAATATCGTCTAAGAACACTGTTTGTAAGATTTCTATTCTTTTGATTTTGTGATTGTGTTTTTTTATGGCTCAGAATGTGGTCTATCTTGGTGAATGTTTCATGGAAGATACGGAAGAATGTGTGTTTTGTTTTAGTTGGTGGGAGAATTCTATACATGACAGTTATATCAGTTTAATTGTTATTCCTGGGCAGGTCATGCCTATGCTTATTAAATTGCTGCCTGCTGGATCTAAAAATGAATAATAGTGGATTTGTCAGCTTCTCTTTGGAGACCTATCAGTTTTTGCCTCATGTATTTTTACTGTTTTTAGGTGTATATATGTTATGGGTTTTTATATCTCTTTAAGGATTGAGCCCTTTAATAAGTAGTATCCCTCTTTATCTTTTATAATTTTACCTATGCTAAATTATTCCTTGTCTGAAATTAATATAACTATTCCACTAACTTTTGATTACAATTGGCATGGCATATCTTTTGCCATTCCTTTACTTTTATGTATCAGAGGGCTTATATTTAAATCAGCTTTCCTGTAGACAGCATATACTTAGGCCTTTTTAAGAAATGTATTCTGACAAAATTTGCCCTTTAATTGATGTATTAAGGCTATTCACATTTAGATTGTTATTCCTATATTTGAATTAATATTAACCATGTCTGTAACTATTTTCTAGTTGTTGCCAGAGGCTTCTTTTTCTGCTTTCTCTGGTTTAATTGAGTATTTTATGCGATTCCATTTTATCTTTTCTCTTAGCATATCAATTATATCACTTTTTGAAAAATATAGTGGTTGCCCTAGAGAGTTTACCATATGCATTGTAAGACAATCTAATTCCATCTTCAGGGAATGCTATCCCATTTCATGCATAGTGCAGGCACCTCATAACAGAGTATTTCCAATTCCTCCCCCCACCCCTTGTGATATTGCTATCATTCTTTTTTCATTTTCCATATGCTATAATCACTTAATACATTGTGCCCAAACTTCACCTTGTTTCCAGTCCAGCCAAATTATATGGTGAATAAAAGGCACTAACTGAGGCATCACCCGGTTCCAATCTGCTTATCATACTTCCCATGTGACCTGGATATGTTATATCCCTTCCAATTTTCTAAGTTTTTCTCACTGGCAGAATGAGTCCAGGGCCGTATCTGGAAGAACCCTACCTACTCTTCAAACCATGAAACCAAAGACCAGAGCTAGAATGACAGAATATCAAGTCGGGATTTTTGAGACAATGGAGCCAAAATTCACTAGAAAACAGATTAACCTCTAAGCAAGAGATTTTTAAGAAGAATGCCTTGTTTTTGGAACAAATTCTAATTATGAGCTGTTTGTTGTTCAATGAAAGAAAGTCGTCTGAGCTTCACTGGGGAGGAATAGAAAAGCCTGCTGCTATAAAGCATGCCCTCTCATGAAAAGAAAGTTCATGTAGTATGTTTTGGCATCCTTTAACAAACGAACAAACCCAAGATTTGCATTGGTAAATTTAGTAGCGTTGTTTGAAATGATATATCTAAATATCAAAATTAAATGAAATATAAAGGGAATTGAAGGTTGTTTTCCCAGACATAGAGACATAGAGCTAGGTGTTTTACTTAGAGTTCAGTGAATTCTCACAACATCATGACCTAATAGGTATGATTAACTCCATTTTTGACATTCAAAGTAAGTTTAAGGATTATTATGTGTAGGAAAGTTAACTTCTCTGTGGAAGAACTGAGATTAAAATTCAAGTCTATCAATTTTCAAAAGCCTTCCTTGGAACTCAATCATGGGCAATCCTGATGTTTGTAGCTGATTAAACACATATTTCACTTTAAATATCATTGAGACCAGAGGTGCCTGGGTGGCTCAGTCAGTTAAGCATCCTCAGGTCATGATCTCGTGATTTGTGAGTTCAGGCCCCACATCTGGCTCTGTGTTGACAGCTCAGAGCCTGGAACCTGCTTCGAATTCTGTGTCTCCCTCTCTCTCTGCCCCTCCCCCTGCTCATGCTCTCTCTCTCTCTCTCTGTCTCAAGAATAAATAAACATTAAACAAACTAAATACCATTGAGACCAATTTCGACTTTCAGATCAAACAGAATTTTTTATTAAATAAATTCCATGTGCTGAAGGACATGTATACCATAATAGCCACTTGTGGTTTTCAAATGGTAGAGCAGTGTAGAGGTAGTGGGAAGTGACGGCGGAGAATATAATTGAGGAAGTAATAAGACAATTTAAAAGCCTTTAGAAAGTAAGTACAAACCTTATGCCAGGAAGGAACGAGAGACATTGGCATGTTAGTACATGAAATGTCAAGGCAATTGATGAACAGTCCATTTCTTAGACAATGTGTATCTCTAGTAACCAAACAAAGAGGCATGTTTAAGAATAAGATCCATGTGTGATATAGATTAGTATCTGAGACCTATGTTGAGTTGAGCTAAGTGACAAAGCTATCTAAGCACTAAATGAGGGCACTGCAACAACAGCTTCTTAAGTCGATCTGGAATTTGATTGCTTTGTAGGTTGTAGTTCTTCAGATATGAACCAAACACAACTTTTGTTTCATGTATGCTTTTTATGTCATGGCTTGTGTTTCACATTGCTAATGTAAATTATACAATCATCTTTAACAATACTATTGCCAGATACTATACAAATATTTAAAAATAATTGTGCTTTAATTTAGCTTAAATTGAAAGCCATTACCTTTGATTAAATTACACTTAAATCAGACTGCTAAGTGATAGTGTATAAAAATGTTCTTGATACTTACTTTAGAGCTATAAATGATGACCTAGTTTTATTTTGTTTGCTGGCATTTCATTCCTTGTGTGCATATACACAGACTTTTAAGAACTATAAATGAGAAACCACAAATTAGTGATATGCAGCTAGAACATAAATTATTTTTATTCTAAGCTATAACCGGAACAAAAAATAAATGTTATGATACATTTCTGTCACTAATATGAATGTTAAAGAGCTGAAAATTTATGTTAGGAAGTACCCTCAACTAGACTGTGAAACAATAGGTTCTAACATCTTTGAAGGAGTTATTAGAGTGGACTGTGTCAAAAATATGCATTCTAAAAAGTCCCCAAACATGTATTTATATAATTGGAGCTATTATGGTTTATTATATCAATTATCCTTGTACTAAAGAAGAAAGAAGCAACAGCTTAAAACACTCTCATTAGAGACAGTGGCAGTTACATGCAAGCAGCCCAATTTTGAGCTTTTGAGGAGGTTAGAAAAAACAATTTAGATGTTCTTGTGAGGTTCTCTGTAATATCCCTAACCACAGCTTCTACTTGGGACTAAAGATACAGTGTATATTTTGATGATGATCAAATAAGAATAATAGGATTGTCACAGAAATCAAATCATATCCCATAAATTGTATCAAGCTGCCTTGGAATAAAAAGAAATTAAATAGAGGAGTAATCTGAGCTTTTAGAGACACTAACAGTGAATGGTTCTCTGATTTCATATAACTTACATCTATCTATGAAGACACAGAAAAGGCATTATTCTTTATGATGTAGGGGAGAATTAAAGAATAATGGATAGCATTTGCCATTAAGTGATGTTGTCACTGTTGTTGTCCTTGTTCTTTTTTAGTGTATTTATTCTATGTTGGGAGGAAAGGAATTAGATACAGGAAATGTTAATTAACTATATAGATCAAGAGCACAATAAATGTAATGCAGCCTTAATTGCCAAATGATTGGTAAATCATAAGAGCTACCACTTGAGAGAATGTGCAAATAAATCTCTGAGTTAGATTGATCTTGTCAGTTTTCATTCAATGTCAGTTTCCAGAGGATTGCAGTGCAAAGAGAATTTTCATTTGCAGAGAAAGATGACAAAGACAACACTAGTTTAGGAGACAATTTACGAACTAGTAGGCTAGATTATTACAACATGTCCCAGTTGGCTACAGATGATAATGATGTGATAAATACTGTCTCTTTTTCTATCTTTCTCTAGAGAGAGAGACCTTAGTAGAAGAATTTAGTAGCTGTTTCAACAAACAGTCAGGGATGGCTGATATGCACAAGAGGATTTGGAGACTTTACCTCACTTTGTTACTGTAGAAACAACCAGTATAGCCTAGATAACTTCATTTATCCCATAAGATATTCTTAGGCATTTTTGTCACTGTTTGATTTTTAGACACTGAACTTCCTTCTAATGAAATATAAAAAAAATTAATACGTAGTTCATAGTAAATAAGTCTTTAAAAAACATGCTTTCTTTGAGGGAAGGTGCAAGTGAGTAAAGGGCACAGACAGAGAGACTGAGAATCCCATAAGGGGCAGAGAGAGAGAAAAAAAAAATGGGGCTCACCTGGGACTTGTATTTTACCTGAAGTGGGGCTTGTGCTCTCCTGAAATGTGCCTCGTGCTCAACAAATTCGGGGCTCAAGGTCACTAGAAGTGGGGCTCATGTTCACCCACAGTAGGACATGAGCTCACCTGATGTGGGAGTTGAACTCAGGAGCTGTGAGATCATGACCTGAGCCAAAGTCAGATGCTTAACAACTGAGCCACCCAGTTGCCCCCCACAAACATGTTCTATCTTAATAGCAACATGATCATGACTACTTTCCCAACCACCATATATTTGACTTTTATTAATTTCCTTATCTAGCCCACTGATTCAAGATTCATCATTAGCAAGTTATCATGAAAATTGGAATTATATGAGAATATGAGTAATTCAGTACTGAGACAGGAAAAATTCAACAGGGGAAATATGTTACCTACCACCATTCAAACAACTGTGGAAAGAAAAAAATATAAATAATATACACAAAGTTAGTATAAGTTTAGCTGAAGATTTGCTTTGACAAATATTACTACCCTGTAGAATTTACTTTTACAACCGTTGTTACATTTTTATATTTTTGAATTTAACAAAATAATAACCATGATAAATACAAGTGTTTATGGAGTGATGATTGTATGCCAGGCATTGTGTTGTTTTATAGGAAATAACGTTTTTACTATCAAAGTAATACTAGGAAGAAACTAGAGGAGCTTTTATATATATATATATATATATATATATATATATATATATATACATTTATTTATTTTTGAGACAGAGAGAGACAGAGCATGAACGGGGGAGGGGCAGAGAGATGGAGACACTGAATCAGAAGCAGGCTCCAGGCTCGGAGCCATCAGCCCAGAGCCCGATTTGGGGCTTGAACTCACGGACCGCGAGATCGTGACTTGAGCCGAAGTCGGAAGCTTAACTGAGCCACCCAGACTCCCCTACAGGAGCTTATAGATGTTAACAATCCTGAAAAACATAGCTAGGAAGTAATAGAGTGGACAATTTTATTTGATAAAGAAAAATGTCATTAACCTTATTTTTGGTTCACTCTGTACAGAATATTTCTCTATCCCATTCTACTTTTGTACCTGCTTTATAAGATCTCATCTATAATTTAAGGTAAGTTCAAACTACAGTTTTCCTGTGAAGCCTTTCTAGATTTCTTCACTCAGAAGCATCTCTGCCACTCCAAACTTCTATAATATAAAGAGAATACAGTTTTATTGAGCATTTATTACACTCTACCCTGTTATTAAATTATGCATACAAGTATTTATCCTATTTGGATTATGAAAGCTGAGAGGTCAGGGATTATGACCCTGTTCTGCTGAATCCTGCACAGACCTTACTAAATGAGCATTTGTTACATTTATGTAACACTCCTATTGTTATATTCCTACCTCCATAATATCATATACTTATCTTAGAGTTTCATAAAATTTAAATTGCATCTTCACAATAACATGTAAAGCAATAAAATTCATGCACTATAGAAAAATATAGTGGTTCTACTCTAATAAGTTAAAGAAAAGTATCAATAATAGGTACCATGATGAATAATGTCACTTAAGCATCATGTTAATATAAAACAGATTTTTAATATTAAAAAAATCACTTTGATTCCCCCCCCCCCAATATTGCAGTATTTAGAAAAAGATAGGGAACAATCTTGTATGGTATTTACTGCAATAATAAAAGAATCCATATAATGGCTTTAGTTTTATTTCTGTGTGTGTGTGTGTGTGTGTGTGTGTGTACATGTTCCATTAATTGAAAAATCATTCAAAAGAGAAAAGCATAAGCATTAGCAGGAAAGATTTTGAAATTCCCAGAATGTAAACCACCCATTTCAAAGTAATTACACAAAGGTTGTATAAGGGATGACATCTCATTGAAGATGGGGGATTGAAATTTCATAAAGTCAGTGACTGAAATATTTAGTATTTTTCTTTCTTGCGTTTTCTTAGATAATGGCTACTTTTGAAAGCAGTGATTTAAGAGATTCCACTTTATTTCTGATAAATTTTAGAAAAAGACCAGAAATAATACAAATGTCCTCAAATACCTAAATGCCACATTTTCTCAAAAAGCAAATGGAACTGGTTACTTGTGAAATTATTTCTGACATTTGTAACAAGTCTTGCTGTTCAGATTGTTTTCGTTAAAGCATTTGTACTTTCTTGGTGAAACAAAATTTGGTGCATGAGAAAACTGTTTTTATCATTATATCTTGAAAGCTTAAGAAAATAGAGTGTCCATACCACACCTCTTCTGTTTCCTTTATATCTACTGGGGTTGGGGGGGTGGGGAGAGGCATTTATTTGGAATACAAAACTAAGAATATGCCATTCATTGTTGTTGACAATGATGATGATTTTGAAGATGGCAAATGAATACACTGAGGTATTTGTATTTTTTAAAATATTTCAGCCAGATGATCTTCATGTAACTTTCCATATTTAAGTTATAAAATTGAACACAATGCCGATTTAAAAATAGATGTGTGGCTTACAACAGACACTAAATGCAGAAACAAATGTCTTAAAGTGTTGAGAGGGCCGAGTCTCAAAAACTGACATGGCTAGCTTGTTCCTGAGGTTGTTAATCTGACACAGGCAAAGCTCGTCATCAGGATGTGATTAAACTATTATACTCACATCAGCTGCCTATAATTGAGCTATTGTTAGTTCATACTTCCTTGTTTATAGTAAATTAATTTAAAAGCATATTTTATTTACCTACCAATGCTAATTTTGACCTCTGGAAATTTATTTTCTACACAGTTTAAGAAAGCAACAAGAATTTTAGGCCTAATATACTGTCCTGGGTGTAAAAGGTGGAGACCAAGTTCTCTGAATATCATGCAGCCAGTTTTCTTCAAATTTCCATGGAATGTCTAGTATTTATCTTTCACACGGAGGGAGTTTTTATATGGTATCCCAATGATAGGTCAACATTTTAAGTGAATTAAGAGCCGACACAAGATCTACTGTTTGAAACAAAATGGCATCACTGAAAGATGACCGGGAGAGAGCTTCAGTGAACTCCACGGAGAACTTCAAATTCCAGAACAGCAAGAGATCTGCTTGTGTGAGAAGAAATGCCTCTTACAAGATGGGTGAATGGGGCTAGATGAAGTGATTATTTGGATGTGCACTACTGGTCCAAACTTAGGAAGATAATGAAAATTCAGAGGCGCTGACACTTGTTAAATATCTTTTCTGTACAAGTGTTTGAAATTTCCTTTAAAGAGCTATAAGTCTGATGTAAAAGGAAACTAATATTATTCTAATTTGCTTGTTCAATGACCCAGGAGGACTTCAAGTGCAAAGGGAGCACCAGGCAGGGGAAAGGAGGAAACTGATTGCAGGAAGTAAGTGGGAGCCCAGGAAAAACTGGATTTTTGGTACAGTTTTTAATTGTACATTTGAATTTCAAAAGCGATGGATTTCTTTGGTGTCAAATGTAAGAAGTAGAGATAAATATTGTCTTATTTGTCATTTCAAGGAATTCCTCAACATTTGAAGAGACTATAATACGCCAGGTGGAAAAAAAAAAAAGCTTCTGTGTATATAAAAATTAAATATTCCGTCTTAACTAATTGCTTTCTAAAATCTTTATGTCTCCTCTACATCTGCCTTTGTCACACAGACAACATTTTTCAACCATAAGCAAAACTCTGAAACATTTGCTAATGTTCTTAGACTCAAAGGAGATAGGACATCTGGCTCTCTCTTTGGCCCAGATGGGCTCCATTTACTGCAGCCGTTTACATTTCACTTCCTTCTTGACCTGGGTGTAATCAGTCTTTTATAGTGACCCCACTTTGAAATGCATACTATTTGATTCTCGGGTATTTTCTCTTTTATATATTTTAATTATTGAAATGGTATAATTCATATGTTTTTTTTAAATAAGACATATCAGTTGTCATTTTGCGATGAATATCTTCTGTAATTACTGATTTAGAAATATACATCTAAAATAACTGGGTAGATTTTTTGTAGAAAAGTAAAGATATTCTAGGACAGCTGATAAAATTTTTTTACATGTTTAAGAAATATCATATAGAACTTACGTTTTCTTAGTCCAAAAATAGACTTAGAAAATGGGGTAAAAAATTCATAGAGGCTATTATTCTTCTTACTATTGCAATTTCTATTATTAGCTTAGTATAAAATTGGTTGAATACATAATCAAACTCTTTCCCAGCCCACGTATGTACTCATACACGTCAGCCAACTATATCTGAAGATTTTTCTTTTTGTATTCTTCTGACAATAGTACTGGATCTCTAAACAATATGACCCTTTTTTGGTTTACATATTTAAGATATATGTGTATATGTAAGCAATATATACACATTATCGACAGTGAAAAGAAGCATTACTTAAACACCTGACCACAAAAAATATACATATATGGTTGAATCCTATGAAATTACCATTTTCATACATCAAAAATAGCACTTAATATATGTCAGATATATAAGGTAATTTATGTATATTATTTAATTTAACACTTTAAAGAACTCTATTAGGGTAGATATTTTAAAAATTCCTCCTTTATGGGGCATCTGGGTGCCTTAGTCGGTTGAGCATCCCACTCTTGATTTTGGCTCAGGTCATGATCCCAGGTTTGTGGGATTGAGTCCCGTGTCAGGCTCTGCAGTGAATGTGGAGTCTGCTTAAGATTCTCTCTCTGTCTCTGTCTCTGTCTCTCTCTCACTTCCTCTGCCTCTCTTCCCTGATTGTGTGCTCTTTTCTCTCTCTTAAAAAAAATTCTCCTTTAAGGAAATGATAATACAGAGAGCACAATTTATCCAAATTAAAATAATTAAATAGCAGGATTTAACCTCTGTCACTCTGACTCAAGATGGTATGCCCTCAAACACTGTGATGTATAAATTCCACATAGTGGCTATATTAATATGTTTAATTTTTTAATGATTATTTATTATTTTTGAGCAAGAGAGAGACAGAGTGTGAGTGGGGAAGGGGCAGAGAGAGAGAGAGACAAAGAATCTGAAGCAGGTTCCAGCCTCTAGGCTGTAAGCACAGAGCCCAACACTGGCCTGAACTCACAAACTGAGAGTTCATGACCTGAGTCACCCAGGCGCCCCAATATATTTAAGTTAAATACGCAGATCTTTTTATCTAGTTCCAAATATTTTAAAGAATCTTTCTTGATTTTCTATGTAATAGGAGGAATTTTCCATACTTCCCTCTATGTCTTTCTTACTTTCCAATCTCAAGATTTATCAAACCATTGTTTTTTCTTTGTTGAGATATTTATCGTATACATTACTTAATTGTCTTCTATACAATATACTTATTTAACATGGAAAACAGTAAGTATTTATAAGTTAATGATTATACAAGTACTTATTTTGAATCAATGCAATTGAATCTATAAAAATAATATGATCCAATGTTGGTAAACCAGTGCTGCTCCAAGAATAATATTCCACAAAACAAAATTTTACTGGTAGAGACTTTTATTTCTGACCAAGATGGGGAAGCCATGTTCAGATTTACCTTCCTGCCTGAAACTCCATAAACTGGATAAAGTATATGGCATTATTTTCAAGACACAAGATATCAGACAAGGAAAAATAGTGATCCCTGGGAGCTGGGAAGCAAATGAAGTGAGCCTTATAAGACTCCTTAGGAAGCACGGCAGTGAGGGAGAATCCAGGAGGGACCAGGCAGATTCCTTGAGTTGAAAAGACAAAATTGAGGGTCTGGGAAGACCAAACCAGCTAGAATTAACAAGACAGAGTAGCAGAGAGGAGAGATCTGCACAGAAAAAGAATGCTGGAGAAATACAGAGACTCCCCCTTGAGCATTCAGCTTAGTATTGATCAGTGCATTTGTATGAAGAAACTACTGGAGACTGAGGAAAGAACCACTCAAAAGTATTAGCATTCATGCAGGGCTGGGATGAGTGATTGTTCTTACCGGAGACTGGAAAGCCTCATGATTTATGGCATTGGTAGAACACATAGAAGGGTCTTGCCTCAGTAGCAGGGAATAATGAGCCTTAGATTTAGCACTGCTATCACCTTGCCTAAGTTAGAAATCTTAAAGGCATCACCCAAAGGATCAAATTGTTTCCAAGGATCCAAGAGTCAACCAATATAATCCATCACTTTAAAAAAAGAGAAAAAAAAACATATTATCATCTAAATAGATTCATAAAATACATATATGCATAAAATACTCCCTTTTAAAATAAAAACCTTCAGCAAACTAAAAATATTTTTGATATATTTATGCAATGGACTATAGCACAGAAATAAAAGACAAATACAGCTATACATAAGAACATGAAAACAAAATGGCTAGTGAAGCTACATACAATGATTATATATATTTGATATCATTTACTAGAATTCAAATCTATGATAACAAGAATTAAAAGGACAGTTGCTTCTGGAAGAGTAGATTGACTTAAAGGGGCCACAGGGCAACTTCAGAGGTAATGGAAATATTTGTTGTGTTGAATTGGGTAATGGTTATATCTATAAAATTATCCAAATTACATTTTAGCTTTGGGAATTTTGTTGTATGACAATTATATTAATAATATACTGAAGGGCACCTGGGTGACTCAGTCAGTTAGGTATCCAACTCTTGATTTTGGCTCAGGTCATGATCTCCGGTTCATGGGATCAAGCCCCATGTCAGATTCTGCACTGACAACTCAGAGCCTGCTTGGGATTTTCTCTCTCCCTCTCTCTCTGCCCCTCCTTAGCGCGCTCTCTCTCTCTCTCTCAAAATAAATAAACATTAAAAAATAAAACACAACAAGGGAACCTAGGTGGATCAGTTGATTTAAGTGTCCAACTCTTGATTTCAGCTCACGTCATGATCTCTAGGTTTGTGCTATTCTGGCTCTGTGCTGTTCCTGTGGAGCCTGTTTGGGATTCTCTCTCCTTCTCTCTCTCTCTCTCTCTCTCTCTCTCTCTCAAATAAATAAAAAACAAACATTTTTTAAAATAATATACTTAAAATAAAAATTAAAAAATGTTCTTCTTTACACACCAGTATTTCTTTTACTTTGGCTATGTCCTTTTCCTACTTTAATCATCTCCAACTTTTTAATTTGCTTTTCTTTTCAGATTTGTTTCTGTTATGATTGCAGGAAATCTTAACTGCACCTGCCCGTTTATTTTCACACTCCTGTAACACCCATCATGTCAATCTTTTAGCACTATGCATTGGGTTATCTGTTGTTAGTTTGGAAATATCATCCTCCCTTTCTAAATTCCCTACTACACTATAAAGGAGACAAGGACTACAATTCCCAGACTCCCCTCCAATATTTCCAAGCGAAAGCTGGTCAGTGAGTGGAATTCATGTGATTTTTGGAAACTGGAATAGAAAGGGAGCCCATTATTCTTGAGACCATTTGCAGAACAGTTGCAAAATTTATATATTTTAGGTGTGCTCTTGAGGAGTACACACATTGGTACTGCAACTTGAGATACTGCAACTTCCAATGACTTCCCTTGAGAATTATCCACTTGAGTCTTTGAGATGAATCTAATGTGCAGCCCAAGTGAGAACCAAAAATATAGAATGTTGAAGTTGAAGTTTTCTGACAGACTAAATTGTTTTCCATGCCATGAGCTCAAATTGTTAGTGGCAAGCGGCTTGGCTCTCCCATCTTCCTTCCAATGGTTGTAAAACCTTTATTAACACAGTATATACTTGGAATTCATAGAGGGCACTTTTGTCCTGAATGATTCCCACACTTAATAAATTTTTCGAAAATTATCTCTTTATATGTTCATCTCTTCTACTAACCTCTGTTACTGTACCCACGCAGTCATGGTTCCCCAAACTCTTGACCATTATAATAGTTGAAATCCAATTGAATTCTAGTTGAATTTACATTCTCAGAGAAATGAAACAGATTGGGCAGAGTTTACTAATTTGGATACCCAGTTGTGTGGGACTTGGGCAATCTGGAATTGAAGTTTTGGTTACACTCCAGAGTTTTCATCCCTTCCTGAAATATGAAACAGTGTAGAAGGATACCGATTTTTGCTCTCTGTCCATTTTGCCTCCCCCCAAAACACACGCACATACATCCCATAGCACAGGGAGCCAAAATGCCACCTGGCATCTGGAATAAACTTCTGTGCTTCAGTGTTATCTACCAAATTTAGGAGAAGCAAGCAAAAACAGAAAATCTTAGTGATCTCCCAGCCTACTCTTTCCTAACCCCTATCAAGAAAATTTAGGTTTCATATCCTAAAAGTATCATTCTCTATCCTTGATGCACATTAAAATCATCTGAGGATTAAAAAAAAAAGTCCAAGCCCCATGCTCTGTCACTTTGATTTATTTGATCTGGGATGGGACTTGTGCACGACTAGTTCTAAAGTTTCCCAGGTGATCTAATACGCAGACGTGTTGAGAACCACTGTCTTAAAGGGAGAGGGTATCCAAAAGAGCTTCTCTTTTTAAAACTGTTTAATAAGGAAATTTCAAATTCACCTAAAATTAGAGAAAAAAAATGAAAATGGACTCCTATATAATGGGACCAAGATTTAGTAATTATAACTTTGCCATTAAAAAAATGAGATATACTTGATATGTAATGTTTATTAGTTTCAGATGCACAACATAACTGTTTGGCATTTGTATATATTATGAAATGATCATCACAGTAAAATCTAGTTAACATCCATCACCACACACAGTTACAAGCTTTTCCTTGTGACGAAAACTTTTAAAATTTACTCTTTTAGCAATTTTTAAATATGCATATACATAACTAGAAGTTTGTATCTTTTGAGTCCCTATTTCCACCCTCTTCCAACCTCTGGCCACCACTGATATGTTTTCTGTATCTATGAGTTTGTTTGTTTGTTTGTTTGTTTGTGTTTCCTTAGATTACACCTATTAAGTGAAATCATATGGTATTTATCTTTCTCTGTCCGACTTAGTTCACTTAGCTTAATGCCCTCAACGTCCATCATTTTGTTGCAAATTCTGTCACTTTTGCTCTCTGTTTTTCATGATGTACTCTAAAACATACATGTAATTTCTCTGTTACTTTAGTATGCACCACAAATATCTCAGCACTTTTTTCTCCCATGACCACAGTATCGTTATCATATCCCCAAATTATAATAGTACCTTAATATCTATATTCAGTTCATATTTAAATTTCCTAAGTTGTTGCTGAAACATCCTTCCACAGTAAGTTGTTGAATATTGTGTCTTTCAAATCTCTTTTAACCTAAAATATCACTTCCATCCCTTTATGTTTTATGTCATGAGGTTATTGGGAGACAATGGTCCAGTTACTTTTTGGATGTATCTAATGCATCCTGTTAGTGTCTTTACATACCTCTTTATCTTCCACATTTCATATAAAGAGAAATTTGGATGTATGGACTTGACTAAATTAAGATTTAAAAATTAGGTAAGAGGGGCACCTGGGTGGCATCAGTCGATTAAGTGTCCAACTCTTGATTT
Source organism: Neofelis nebulosa (assembly GCF_028018385.1). Classification (NCBI taxonomy): domain Eukaryota; kingdom Metazoa; phylum Chordata; class Mammalia; order Carnivora; family Felidae; genus Neofelis; species Neofelis nebulosa. Next base: position 31,666,627 of record NC_080794.1, on the reverse strand, counting down.
TGACTCAAGAGTTATGATCTCATGGTTGGTGAGATCAAGCCCCATGTTGGTCTCCATGTTGACAGCATTGAGCCTTCTGGGGATTCTCTCTCTCTCTTCTCTCTCTGTCACACTCTGCTCATGCTCTCTCTGTTTCTCAAAACAAATAAACTTAAAAAATTAGGCAAGAATAAGTTAATGATAAAGCTGTGCATGACATATTGTAACCCATTTATCTTATTTATCTTATTTGTCTTATTTATCTTTCTTAGTTGGATAAAATTAATTTGGGGTTTCAAGTTGTTATAGTCAAATTCTTCCATTACAAACCTTTATATTACCTCTGTTGACACTCTGGCCACTGTAAATATTCAGTTCCTAATCAATTTTTAATATAATGGTGTTAGCTTGAATACGTTATTTAGTAAGAACAGTAAAGTGTTGAATTTTAAACAAGTCTTTTGCTGTATATTTATTGGACAGAGTTTTTTGTAAAGGAGAGCTTTTCCTTATCACTCATGGTTATGTGTTACCTTGAAATATATACTAGAAAAGGCAGAAAAAAATTCCAGATTAAAATCTTAGTGCAATAGCTACCTCCAAAAGGAATTCAGAGTTCTTTGACCTACTTTTGATTTATTTCAAACAATCTTAAAGCTATAATGAATAGTAGAAGCATCCCAATCCCAGACTTTAGCCTCTACTACAAAGCTGTCATCATCAAGACAGCATGGTATTGGCATAAAAACAGACACATAGACCAATGGAATAGAATAGAAACCCCAGAACTAGACCCACAAACGTATGGCCAACTCATCTTTGACAAAGCAGGAAAGAAATTGAATCATTCTTAACTATTAGGATCTGAACTCTGAAAAAAAAAAAAAAAAGGGTAGGTGGAGATTCCTATCCATTCCTTAGCCCAGACTTATTGCAAAGATGGCAAATATTTTCCATTTCCCCGAAACTTAGAGGAATTTTTACTAAACGTAATAACACAACAACTTAATTTAAAAAGACGAGGACAATGTAGAATTGACATTCTGATGAGAAGAGGAACGTCCTAGGAGAAACTGGAGGGGAGCCATGTTAGGAAACTGGAATAGGCATGGGAGAGATGTCAAACTGAACAAAAAATGAAAACAATACAGTCGGTATAGTAATAAAGATTGTACTTATGCAACACATACACTGTGTGAAGCTACATAACTTAACTAAAGCACTTATGGATGAAATAATATGATGCTTGGGATTTTCTTCAAAATAATTCAGTAGTGGGGGGGGCATACACTATGTGGGGTGACCCGAGATTGTACTTGTGTTGGTGTTGGTGAAGTGAAGTGTGCAGTACAAGAGGTTTTGTTAGACAATTCTCTCTACTTTTCTGTATTTAATTTTTTCACGAAACATCTGTGAATTCTTAATGATTTTCAATATACGGAAGGTCATATATAGTGTATATGTCACTTTGGAGTTAGCTATTTATTGTGAATCTGAGTTTTGATACGATTTTTAAAATATTTAAAGTTTTACGACTGCAAAACAATGGCTTGTTTCTATAGAAAAGCATTAAAATTTCTGTTGAGGTATTAAAATCTCTGTCACTATTTTTTCTATTCTTTGATAAGTATAGATGAAATGGGATCCCTTTGACTACTTTAATGGAGCAAGTTATTCAATCTGAAGGCAGACCTGGGAGTAGTAATTCTACTTAGGCTAATTGACAGGAGTATCTCATAATTATTAATGTTTTTAAAGTTAGGCTTACATGAAATAAAGTGTCAAAGTTATTAGCCTCATATCAATGGTCCTGTTCAGAAGAGAATTTTGAAATACGAGATCAAAGCAGAGATATTAATGTGCTATCAAGGAGTATATATGAAGACTGACTGTTGTTAAGTTGACATCTAGGTTCTAATTCAAATTGTGGCCAAAGCAAACTTATTGAATGGCCTTGTTCTTTCAGAATGTAAAATTGAATTGTGTGTACAGAGTATCTTCATTTCTACACGTGATGGTTGCATAAAAGATGTGAATTAGTGTCACACTTCACTAACAAAAGAATAGTCAGAGAATCCTGTGTTCAGCTTTATTTCTTAAAACAGCTGAGCTCTATCATACGGTATATAATAAAGGCTTTCAGAGAAATAATGGTAAAGCATAGCATAGATGGCTTATTGCTTGACTCTTTTTTCGACATCAATCTATGTTTTTTTATTCTAAGTAATTAAATCAGTGTTTCCAATAGTTTATTCCATGAAAAAGAACTCCATTGGAGCCTCCGGATAAACACAGGGATAGGATCCTTTGGTTAAATAAGTATGGAAAACATATACACATTCTTTTGAAAACTTACAAAGCATGTGTACATTTCTGAGAAGATGACGAGAAAGACTTGGCCAAGCTTCATTTAATTCAACATTTCCCAAATATATCTAACTACAGAACTCTGTAGTTACATTTTACCTATCGTGGAACTCTTGTGGAACTAAAGTTGTTTTTCTTTCTTTTTAACAACACAGATGTATTATGCAAAAACTATCTCACATGCTCTGTGCTACTGTACTAGGTCCGGGAATTACAAAGGTGAAGTTATATACAACCACTGCCATTATCACATTTATAGTCTTGTGGGTAAATGAATCTTGTGTCCTCTCTGTCTATGGTTCTTACACAATGTCCTTATGTTATTATTTCTCAACCTGTGGGATGAAATAGATAGAGGATATTTCCAAATCATCTGGGGATATTTGCCAAAACACACACATTGATTCCTCCCACATCCAATGTTATTTTTCCCAATATTCAAATATATTTTCAAGAAGGAAAAAAATGGGCAATTAAATAATATCTACTTTGATTCTAAAATACATCCTCTCGTTTTATAGCTACTGTTCTAGTTGCAAGAAACCCTTCAACTTACCCATGATGCCAGTATTCTGCATGCTAAACCAGTAGTCTTCTATTTCTTTCCCAATGCCTTGCTATTTTTTAACATCAGCCTGTATAGCCTTTGTTTTAATCCCTCTTTGATACTGATAATTGGTGGTCATGAGTTTTAATCAGATAGGAGAATTCCTCCTAATAGTTAGCTATTAAATCTCACTGCCAGTAGTAAGCTTATTATAAAACACTCTATTAAGAAATGTGGATAGCTACTCTATGGAAAACATAATAGAAATGTAAAGAAGCTTAAGTCAGGGAAACACCTCTTGAAAGGCCTGCGGGGTTTACTTATGAACAGTTAGATGGAGTGAAAGACATTCATTCAATCAAGTACAAATGGAATCTGAGAATGGAGTAAGAATCATTGAGCACGAGTTCTCTCTGGAAAGCAATGGTCCACCTCCGTGCAATGAGTAGAGCTTCTGAAATGATAGAACAGAATAAAGTCACAAGAAATAGACATTTAGAATAAAGCTACACTTACAATATATTTGACTAGATCAGAACATGGAAGCAGCAGGAAAAAAAATTGGCAAGGTAATTTGGGATTAGATTGTAGAAAGAAAGATCAATATGTCAAAAGCAAAATTAAGATTAAGGCCCAAAAGGAGAAACATCGTGAATTTCCCCATTTTTCTCCTTTTACGAGTATTTTATTTATCATTGCCAAATCACTTGGCCTAAACTTATAAAATGCCTGACGAGCTCTACCTGGGAAAACAAAGACCATTCAAAGCCCTAGAACTCACATACAAATACTTCTTATTCTGAGAAATAAATCATATGGCATATTTATAATACCACAATTATAGAAATATCATTTTTCTGTACTCTTTTGCTGAGTATATGTTTATCAAGCCTACTTTTTTACTTCAGAAATATTCCCTTTTTGGTAATGATGACCAGAAACTCTAGACAGCTGTCATCTGCTCAGGACTGAGCTGATTGCCTGGGTTACCACCTTTGATAAGTTGTGGATAAGTAGATACAGACAGCAATCCTTCAGCTCAGCCTTCTACCACTATTCTGGAAAAACCTCCAATTCGCCTCCCTGTTATAACAGCAACAGCATCTTTTGGAATATATTTGCATATGATTCAGGTGATGGGCTTTGAGAGATACACGAGCATGCCTGCAGCAGGGTGTGAGGGGTTTACAAGAGATCCCTCTTTACCCTTAAATATCGAATGTCCGAAAAGGTTCAATGTCAGAAAAAAATCTAGAAGCATCTGTTTTGTACCTATCTTGTAGCTGGAGAAGCACAGATGACAAGACTGTCAACTTGTCAGTTTTATATGTACAAAAGAAATTTCAACTAAAAGTCAAGCTGAAAATGTCATCTTTTGTAAAAGCACCCCTTAGACTTCATTTTCAAAAAGGATGCATTTTTGCACTCTTGCCAAAATGCAATTACATGCACAGTTGCACAGGCAAATACATGGGAATATTTTCATAAGAGTAATTTACGGTAAACGAGTGCAATTAAAAACTGAGAAGGTTTTTCCTCCATGCAGTTATGTGACTAATAGGACAGCAAATGGTAGTACAGAGAATTTAGAGAGGACAGAAAGTGTTTGTCAGCACAATCACTGTACCTCGATGTCTCAGGGGCATCAGCATATTTGATTCCACCAATTTCTTAACCTAAATGGGGTCCCATTCAAGGCACAGAGGAAATAAAAAAGCAGAGAAGATATATTTACCAAAATATGAACTAGATTAATGTTTACAAAAAGGAGCTTGAGCTTCTGACTTGAAACAATTTTCTGTAAGCAGAGTCCGTGTCCAGCAGGAGTTCTAATGGCTCTCTTATAGACACGTTCCTATCTCAGAGCAAAATTTTCCCTAAGGAATCTCTGGTAAGTGGTTCTCTTGTTCACTAACTATTTTCTAGGAAAAGAATCCAGAAAAAAAACAAAAAACAAAAATCCATAAGCAGTTGACATCCGTTTCTTCTTGTTTATTTTTCTGGGAAAATGGGAACTAGTAGCCTTTGTAACCTGCTAGTCCTTTCCAATGGGATAAAATCTTTGAAGCTCACTTAGCAATAGTTATATCTGGTATGGTTCTCTCTCACCTGTAATACGGTGACAAAAGAAAATACTCCAACAAAACTAACTGGAAAGTCTATGGATTCCAGCAGATATATGATGAGACAATGCAAATAAAGGACCGACATGAATGCAAATGCAAGAAAATGTATACATGTCTTTGAATATTGATTATACATCCCTGGGGGGGGATTGCTCAAGGTTAGTATGCACATGTAAAAATTCACAGATGTCATTTTAAAAAGTGGACTTAATCTCTTTTCATGACTGTGATCATTGGGTATGCCTCAGTATGTAAGCATTATAGAGCCCCACTTTGACATTCCTACCTTTTCCATCGTCAATGTTAAGAATGTGAAGTCTAGAGACATATGTTAAAATGTGGGTGGGGAATGGGTCTTGTTTGTAAGGGAGGCAAAAACTCAACCTTGTGTAATAGGAGTAGTAAGGGCCATTTCTCCACAGCTAACGCAAAGTAAAAATAAGCAAGGTGAGCCCTTGGTAAGGGATATCACCTCTAAGTCAGGATTCTGCTTTCTCTACAGATTTCATGCTACTTCTGAACATAACATGCAGAAGATTTATGTATGCATTTGGAAAGAAATGCATCAAACACAAGAAATAATAGTGGTTTAGAAAAGGCAATTAGAAATATGAGCACAATCTAAAAACATAAAAAAAAGATCAAATTCCATGAGTCTTCATTGATTGGTGGCAAATTAAGGAGATTGCAAAATACAGATAATTCAGAATTCATAAAAGTTGACTCAGTTGAAATTGACAGGGAAATACAAAGTTAAGCAATGATATCAGCTAACATATAAATGTAAGATATGTGCTTTTAAAGAGAACATTGTATTAGAGTTCAAAGAAGAGACAAAGCAGTGGGTGCTGGCAGAATGCTTTGTATTTTCATAGAAAGTCAGAAAAGATGACAAGAGAAAGACTTCCCAGAACTGACAATAGTGAGTGCAAATAAGTTCCAGAATCTTGATCCAATTTTTATATTGGTTTTAGAATAACAATAGCATAAAAACATATTTATATATTGTGTGGAACAGGATGGAAGCATGCATGGTAAAGAGGACAGATGAGAGAAAACCCAGACTAAACCTTTCATCATAAAGTAAATACACTTGTTTGCTATGAAATCCAAATTTTAGGAGAAAAAAAATTGTCTGAGTATGAATTTCAACTATTAAAATAAATAGATAAATAAATTGAAGAATATTCTTTCTTGCTGGTTTTTGTTTCTCTATTGCTGTTACCTAGGATTGAATTTCTCAGTGTAGGTGTAGATAATGAAGACCAATGGTTGTACACCTGAAATCAACATTACAATGTATGTTAACTAACTGGAATTTGAATAGAAACTTAAAAAATACCTTATCCCCTCCCCCAAAGAGTAATAGTTTAATGTGCATAATTACCTGTTATATTTATTAACCCACAGGTTGTGGGGCTCCATCCCCAGAGTTTCTGATTTCAAAAGGTCTGGGTGGGGGCTGAAAATTATATTTCTAAGGTGTTTCCGGAAGATGTGGGTGTTGCTGGTGTTTGGACCACACTTTGAGAACTACTGGTTTAGTGGAATGTGTGTTAACATATAGTGAAGGTTTTCATTGACACATAAATTAAAGAACATTAAGAAGGTTTCTCTTCTGCAGTATTTATCAAAACATTTTATATGAAACGCACTTTTAAATAGTACCAAAAAGAATACTGCCCCCTGATGGAATGATACAGGCAGGGAAGACTTTGTTCAAGACTTGAAATTGGGGGGCACCTGGGTGACTGAGCCTCTTAAGTGTCCAACTCTTTGATATCAGCTGGGGTCATGATCTCACAGTTTGTGAAATCAAGCCCCACAGAGGGCTCTGTGATGACAGCTCAGAGCCTGCTTGAGATTTTCTCTCCCTCTCTCTGCTCCCCTCCCCAAATAAGTAAATAAACTTTTAAAAAAAGACTTGAAATTGGGAAGAAGGATTTAACACAACTCTGTTGAAAGAAAAAGGTAGGAGTTTTAAGCACTGGAGGTAGCAGTGGAAAAGGATTAGATGATTTATGGAGGGAGATCGGTCGCTGTGGTGGGGCCATCTGTGTTTGCTAATAGTATTTATCTAAGTTAGGCTCTTATTGTCCACAGAAACCTGGAAGCAGGGACTTTATCTTTTTTTTTAAGTTCATTTATTTTGAAAGAGAGAGGATAGAGACAGAGAGAATCCCAGGCAGGCTCTGCAATGTCAGCACAGAGCCCAACATGGAGCCTGAACCCACAAACAGTGAGATCATGACCTGAGCTGAAACCAAGAGTCGGACACTTAACAGACTGAGCCACCCAGGTGCCCCTGGATTCTATATGTTTTGATAATTATGTTTCATAGGGATGGTTCCCCGATGCCTGAGCAAGACACTCCTGTGTTGTAACACTGGAAAGACACTGAGAGCTTTATATTCCAACGTGACAGAGAGAGACTGACAGTAGCCTGTCTTGACAGTAAATGCTCTAACAGAGGTGAGATGCCTCTGGTCAGGAAGAAACCTGCCTAAAGTTTAGTCAAACCGAAGAGCACACTAAGGCCCTCTTGATCAGTATTCAAGATGAGAGTGTCACATGTGTTGCTCTCCAAAATTATTTGTCATAAAACTACTCATTAAGGAGCACTTGTGGTCTTATGTTCTCTGAAGAATAAGTGCTGAGAAACATTGTTCTGTGAGAAAGTTTGTGCACAGAGCTGAAAAGTTCTGAGAGAATGCTGCTTCATCTATCTGTGCTGTTAATTGCCAGACCAAACTGTATATTCCTCCCAGTGGGAGCTGCATCAAGGGACAAATGGCACAATCAGGCCTCGAAGCCTAGAAGTAGGCAATACATAAGGTCGATGAATTTTGTAAAATCTGGTACTTATTTTTAGAACGCTAACACATCAATTAACTTTGATGTGAATGTGTTCCATATGCATATGGCAGTAGAGATACTTAGCATCTTGAGATGTATGCATGTATTTTTAGGTACATATGTGCCGTCAAAAGTAAGTGCTCGTGGCATCACATTCATATGCACAAACGCAACCTGGTCTTTACTCTTCCACGTTCTTTATCTTTCTCCCCACTGTCTCACTTAACATAGAGGCAAGTAGAAATTTGTATCTTTGATGTAAGTTACTTTTCATTATTTATTTGGTCATGCTGTCCAAATATTATTCTCAGCTTATGATAAAACACTAGACAACTTTAAAAAATGTATTTATCTTTTTTCCTTGATTTAAAAACATATTGTTTAGATGCATTGTAGTATAAGACCTAAAAATCAGCAGTGCCCAGCTACTACTCTCCAACTCCTTATTCTTACAGAGAGAAACACACATCTAATTGTTTGAAGAAGTATTTGCCACTATATTTATAAATTACATGCTTATACAATGTATTGATTTTTTAATTACACATGTTGCCTACCGACTCCCTAATATGTAAAATCATGGTTTGGCTCTCTCATCAACTCCCTCTGCATTAAAGTCATATGTTAGACATTCTCCAAAGGTACTTGTAACAAATTCTGGGGCTAATTTTGTGCAATCTATTTTCATCATTATCATGATATACATAATAATTCATAGTATTATTCACAACCGAGATGCCACGCTATGATTACATTTCCTTTCTTAGCCATCTCCCTACTCTCCATCCAAGTTTAATTATTTAATTTGCTTATCAATCTTTCTCCCTAACTGAACTAAAAAGAAAAAAGGATTCTAAATCACCTTGCTATATGGTTAAACACCTCATGTGATTTATTGGGGGCAGGGTTTTCTTGAAAGCAGTTTTCCTGGACCATATCATCGTCCTGTTTCAATATGGGCTGGCTCTCTGAGACACCGATATGTAGCGATCACTTGAGCCTTACAACATCCTACAAATTCTTTTCTTTTTAGTTCTGTAATAGATATCTTCTTTCTGGGTTCCACATCTTCTTGACTTATTCCCTCTTTGGTGAGACCTTCCTTCTGTAGCTTCTTGAGAAATTACCCAAGGGGTGTGTGTATATATATATATATATATATATATACATATATATATATATGTATATATATATATATATATATAGTAGTTAATATACAACATTTATTAGTTTCAGGTGTACAACAGAGGGATTCAATAATTCCATATATTACTCCGTGCTCATCAAGATAAGTGTATGAGAAGTAAATATTTTGAGTTTAAGCAAGCATAAAAACATCTGACTTTTCTCTTCAGATTTAAATGATGGTTTGTGACCATTTCTTCTCTTTGGATATTTGAATGGAAAAATGGTGTTTTAAGAAAAAAGGCAAAGTAGGAAGTGACTGCATCATGGCTTCTACCGGATCGTTAGTGACACTTCACAACCTCTATTATGTTGTGTACTTGATAATACTCTGCAATCCTGGAAATATGTTTCCTAGGATCCCTGCCTACAGGGATCTGAGCTAGATTCCATTCACAATAGATAACCACAAGAGAAGTAGGGAGCAGAAAAGACACAGGAGCCATATTTTTGTTTCTTCAACAGAGGAGGCTAGAAGGTGGGCTTCACTGAATAGAAGAGTCTTCATCAGTACCTGGTTCATTCTCTACCAACATCCTTCTTTGCAGAAGTGAGCAGAGATTACACAAAAAGGGCCTGTTCAGTCATTGCAAGACCCTAGTTCTTGGGCATCTAACACAAGAACTGAGAGCTAGTGATGGCCTGCTCAACCTTTTCTCCCCAGCCCTTCTCATGCTTTTATAGGTTTTTAATTCCCATTACCAAATGAGTTGATGACAGATAATTAGATGATAGATGATAGATAGATAGATAATTAGATGGATGATGGGCCACACATGCACATGTGTACAGGCACACACGCACACACACACACCAAAATCTCCCTTTTTGAAATACCTAGGGTGCTTCCTCTCTTAACCATGCACTCACTAATACCACATTTACCCATAAAAAAAGACATAATTCTTAAAATGTGTGATCCTTATCTAGTTATAGTGGTGACAATTTAGAAATTAGTTTTGCTGTTATTGTTCTTTGTTTTTATTTTATTTTGTTTGTGTTTGTTTTTTAATGTAGAAGAGGGATTAGCAGAGTGAAATAGGACCAGAGAGTAGGGGGTTAGGGGGAGGTGAGGGAGATCTTTCAAGACTCTCATTTGTGGTGAAAAATTTGATTTGGGGAAAGCAGAAAAAAATTTACAAGAGAAAACAGAGAAGTTAATCTGTTCAAGAAAGCTGAGAGATCCAAGGGAGTAGGATAAAAAGGGATGGAGGTAGGGAACATGCAACAAAGAATGGGGGGTGAGACTGAGGAAAATATTGGGGGCTTGGAAAGTTAGGCGGTTTTGCAGAACTGTGTAGTTTAGAACAAAGGGGAGAAAAGGACAAAGAAAGAAAAGGAGTTGCAAAAGTGTGTGAGTGAATAATTAATTAAAGTGCCTTAATGTTTTTGTAGAGATGTAAGTTTGGAATTCCTTTGAAAGATTATTCTTTCCATAATTTGACTATTGTTGATAATGCTGCTATAAACAAAGGGATAATGCTACTATTGACCAAAAAAGGGATAAAAACCCTTTTTATATACAGGTGCATGTATCCCTTTGATCAGTATTTTCGCATCCTTTGGGTAAATACGTACCAGGGCAATTTCTGGGTCCTAGGGTAGTTCTATTTTCAACTTTTTGAAGACCCTCCATAGTGTTTACCAGAGTGGCTGCACCGGTTTGCATTCCCACCAACAGTGTAAAAGGATTTTACCTTTCTACACATCTTCACCGACACATGTTGTCGCCGTGTTGTTAATTTTAGCCATTCTGACCTGTGTGAGGTGATATATCATTGTAGTTTTGATTTGTATTTCCCTGATGATGAGTGACGTTGAGCATCTTTTCAAGTACCTATTAGCCATTTGTATATCTTCTTTGGGAAAAAAAAAGTCTATTCATGTCTTCTGCCCATTTTTTAAAATGGATTATTTGTTTTTAGGTGTTCAGTTTTATAAGTCCTTCATATATTTTGGATACTAACCCTTTATCAGATATGTCATCTGAAAATATCTTCTCCCTTTATGAAAGTTGTCTTTTAGTTTTGTCGATTGTTTCCTTCACTGTGCAGAAGCTGAATGCAAGAAACAAAAGAGATAAACAATAGGGACAAAAGAGAGGCAAACGAGCAAACAGATTCTTAACTATACAGAGCAACCTGAGGGTTGCTGGAGGGGAGGTGGGTTAAATGGGTGATGGGTATTAGGAGTGCACGTGTGATGAGCACTGGGTGTTGTATGTAAGTGACGAATCACTACATTCTACACCTGAATGTTATACTATAGCATGTCTCAACGTAGAATGGTACATTCTACACTGTATGTCAACTAACTGGAATTAAATACAAACTTGAAAAAACAAGATTACTTTTTAGTGCTGGCTACCAATAGTCATTGTTTATATGCAATGCTGACCAAAACTTGGTTTTCAATTTATATGGGTTGTATTAATAATAAAAGGAAACAGGGCACCTGGTGGCTCTGTCAGTTGTATCTGACTTTGGCTCAGGTCATGATCTCATGGTTCATCAGTTCCAGCCTCACATCAGGCTCTCTGCTGTCAGCATAGAGCCAGCTTCTGTTCATCTGTCTGTCTCTCTCTCTGCCCCTCCCCCGCACATTCCCTCTCTTTGTCTCTCTCTCTCTCTCAAAAATAAATAAGCATTTAAAAAATAATAAATATAATAATAAAAGGAAATAACCTGAGTTGACCAATGATGATCTATTCCTTTTTACCTTCTTTTGGAACCTTCTGCAGTTCTTGGGCAAATTATGGAAAAAGTACCCTTAAAATAAATATTTCCTTCAAAATATCTATGAGGAGAAATCCCCTGAGAGAACAGGGTTTTATTTATGAAGTTCCATCCCAGAGAAAAAAAATCCAGACAATAAATATAAAATTTTCTCATATCCTCTCAAGGCTGGTACCCAACCTCACCTTTCTCCCCCACAGCTGGCTTCCTAGAACACACAACAACAACAATAACAACAACAACAACAACAACAACAATCACATCCTTTTTTCTGAGATTTAAGTATATCTTGGGAACAAAATGCTCCTTCATTCTGTTATGTTCTTTTAATGCGATTTTATGCTTTTCACACTTTTGAGTATAAAGGAGGAAATTATGTAATCAAAACAAATTAATACTAATACTAATACTAATACTAATACAATACTAATACTAATACTGATGAAACCAACACCAGAAATTGACTTCTAATTTTAAACCCCTACTATATGTCAACTGTTATGGAATGTTCTCATGGACATTTACTCCCTCTCAATCCCTTATCAATAGTAAAAGACACAATTAGATTAGAATTTAAGAAAAGACATTTTAAACAAACATGTACTTACACATATACACAGCATGTATTTGAAACTTTAGGAAGCTCCTATTCATGGATCCTCATACCATGTTCTTAGCAGCTAACGTACAGTTTCTAATAATCTCTTTCTTCGCAATTTCTTACCACCTCCTTTTGTCCCAGTGGTAGGAGATTTAATGTAGATTTAAGTTTAAAATTGGGTCACAAATGAAAATGTTTTTATTATTGCAACCTTATTCTTTGGAATGTATTTTAGCTACAATTGTTCTGTAACTGTTCTGAGCCTTATTTCCCGATTTTCACCTCAGACTTATATCTATGTTCTGCTATTTCTTCAAGCTTGAGATACCCTTCCTTCTTATCACTCATGTCTGTCTCATCTAGTGAGTGCAAGAAATTTTCAAAAACAATAGGACTGATTAAGTGGTAACAAAAATCGCATTTTATATGTTTTCATTGTATCTCTTGACATTTCCTTCTACCTACAAAGAAGAAAACATTCTAAGCTCTTTAGGATATATTATTTTTAGCAAGAAGACTAGAATAAATTGTATCAATCACACTCTTCTCCTTCTTTCTATTGGTTACTATACATAGCAGAGTATACACTGTTGTATTAAACGTGCTGTGCTTTCAAAGCCTGTGATACTTCTGTGTATAGTACATAAGCTATGACTTACAGGGAGGGTCAATTCTCCTTTTCGGCAAAAGACACAAGGTTACATTTTGGAACTGGGAGCTTTGCTACCTGCCGTCTGACTTCTTGCGGGCTGTCAGTACCTTTGATTTTAAATACACACAAAAAAGTATGTTACATCCTTGGGCTCTCCGAGCCCATATCCAAAGAAGTAAGAAGCAAAATGGAAAAACTGGAGAGGAGGAGGGTGAGAGAAAAGTTGTGCTTATATTCACTCAATTCTTTCCTATGAGTCCTCTTAAAAGAAAAGGAGAAAAGGACCAAAGAGCTCATCCATCAAACAAGTGCTTTCTCTTGGGATTTAATACTGCACCCTATACCCCCAAAGCTTTAAAGGTAATCTTCTTAGATTCACTCATGAGGCACTTGTGGTCAATCTCCATGTATGGCTCTGAAAAGTACAGAAAATAAGATTAGTCATTACGTTGGGCAAAGTACACCTCTCTCGTCAGTGTTCTGCAGTGTCAGTTCTCTCTGTTAGAAGTATTCTACTGCCTCATTTTTCACCTGCTGAGCTCCCGCTATAATCTTCAGTTTTGAGTGGAACTATTATTATTGAGTAGCTGATAGTTCTTGCTAAATGATTGCTGAACATCTGCACGGTTTGCTTGTATCTTTATCACCAAATCAATTATTTGGCATAACTGATATAATTATTGGCATATTAATACCTGCCACCCTTCTAAACTGTAGTTTCTAAGAAGGTTGAGATGCAAGATAATGGAGATATTAGTCATGTAGGCTGTTTGCGATTAAGCTTTCTCAGTGCAAATCCAGATTTCTCACTGAAGACTTTTGGGTAACTTTGCGGAAATTACTAACCTTAAATTTCCTAAGTTTACTCACCGGAAATAGGATGTGCTTCACAACGTTGTTGACAGAATCAAAGGTGATGATTCATACAAGCCACTCACAGTGGTGCACATGATGCGTATTGAGTCCCATATTCATTTTGTTATCTCAGCACCAGGCACATGCTAAGCATTTGAATATTTGCTGGAGATTATTTTAAATGTATTAACTTCTTTTAGAATGGCTAATGATATGAGGTTAGACACCAAAATTCATTGGGCATAAAGGTCAGACAGTTTGTCCATTTGAGCATAGCACTTCAGTGACTGTATTTTCCACTTACGTATCTGTGTACTTGTATAACAACTCCAAGAGAAAAACTGATTTTCAGCAAGGAAGGTCAATACCAGAAGGAAATTTGACACCACACTGTGTGTGTTAGTCTGGGTGCCATTGGAAACAGGGCACACTCAAAGTGGGAAGTTCAGTGTAAATGTAATAATAAGAAGATTTAGGGCTCAGTTGGTTGAATGTCCAATTCTTGGTTTTAGCTCAGGTCATGATCTCATGGTTTGTGGGTTTGAGCCCCACATCAGGCTTTGTGTTGACTGCATTGAACCTGCCTGGGAATCTCTCCTTCCCTCTCTCCCTGTCCCCACCGCCTACCACTCCCACTTGTGTTCTTTCTCTCTCTCTCAAAATTAAATCAACATTAAAAAAATGAGAAGATGATTTACAAAGGTATGAGCAGCATTTGGAAAAACTAATAGGGAATAACAAAGCATCTGAATCTGCTTACTACCATATTTCTAAAGGGACAAAGAAAGGAGACAAATACTAGAACCTGTAGACAAGAGGTGGACAAAAAGGGCATCCTGGCAGGAGCTGTGGTTTGGCAAAAAGGGATCAAGAAGAATAATCACCCTGATCTTTTTTCTTGTCTTTTGATTTCATGCTAGTGCCTCTCAATGTCTAAACCTGGAAAGAATCTTGAGATCAAGGAAATCCACTGATTATAAAATTCCCCATGAGTTAGACTCTTAGAGTAATGAGTACAGTGAAGAATGGTGCAAATTGGATCTGGAGGCAAGTGGAGGCATGTATATGTATATATATATATATATATATATATATATATATATATATATATACACACACACACACACACATATATATATATACATATATATACATATATATACATATATATATACATATATATATACATATAAGAAAAAGGAATAATAGATATTTTATATCATTATTAAACTCTACTACATCGGAAACTTTTCTTATGCTCCTTCTCCTTCTCGCCATCCACTTTCTCTTAATATCTCTCTTCCTCTTCTTGGTAAATTTTCTTCGCATTTCACACTTATCCTAGCATGAAAATAAAATGTTAGACTGCACCTGGAACTTCTTCATGTCCTAATCCTTCACCTTTCATCGATTCATTTCTTTTCTTATCCGGTTTAGGGAACATGATGCATCGTTTCAATCAATTATTGTCAGCATCAATCCCTGAGCTTTCCTTTCTGCCACATCAGTCCTACTCAACTCCAACCCATTTTCCTCCATTTATTACTCAGGCTGTTGAGTGCTGCTAGAGAAAATCATACAGCCTTCCATATTGGTGCCGATCCAAATGTATGTGCGCCAATCTCAGTTGGGCATGTGGTGCCTTTCTGAATACCTCCTTCATATCTCCGTATCAGGTATGATAAGAGAACTTCTTAAGCTCCCCATTTAATTTATCCTAAGGCCATGGTCCACCAAGCCTGCTAAAAGGTGTTCTGCCCTCAGAAGAAACTAAGTGCTTTCAAAAAATATGTCACAGATTCCTGTTTTCATTTTTGTCTCTTTACTTGGATTCTGCGTGAAGTGGTACAATATTATTTGAAGGTGGGCTGTGAAATGTAAAGGTGGTAAACCCTATCAGTAACTACCAAGTACAACGTATGGCTAATAACAAGATACGCAGAAACGGTGGTGCTCTGGGGAAGGCTTAAAACTCTAAACGCGTACATTAGAGGGGAAAAAAAGAGTAATCTTAAAACATTGTTTGTAGCAAGAGAATAAGGAGACAAAAACAGTGCTTGAGGAGTCTGGTTTCTCATGAAAACCCTATGTGGGATCTTTGGGCTCAACCCCAGGCAGTTCCAAGGTTATGCCCGGCAGGCCCCGTGGGGAAGGCTGCCCTCCCCCAGCAGATGGACACGCAGCCACTCGCTGCAATTTTCCGAAGGAAGTTCCAAGTCAGTCGCTCCGCTTTCTCCCTATCCCCACCCGCAGCCATGCCCATAGGGATTTCTGCATCCCTGCTCCTAGACCATTTAATTGGAGGCTTCCTTCTTGGAGGCCTTGGCTGAGGTTCTTTTCTCTACTTTAAGTATCTTTCAAATCCAACCCCTTCCTTTTCTCTCTCCCCTCAACCCACGGTTCATAGAAAGGCAAGAGGCTTTGTTCAGATGTCCCTCAGCGGTCTGTGCTGCCTCACTTGGACCCTTGCCTGCGGCCATCCCCTGGCGGAAAAACGGAACGTTAAGGAGCTACAGATTCTTTCAACCTCTCGTTTTCGCTGTCACAGTAAATGAATAAGGGCTTGATTAATCCTTCCGTCTGTCTTGTCTTGTTTGCCCACCTCCACATGATTAACTCAATTATTGGAGAAACACGCACTTGAAAACTTCAACACCATTCACGCTAAAAATCAGCGAAGTTGGAACAAGAGGGAATTTCCTCACTCTGCTAATACACGTCGATAGAAATACTATAACTAACATCACATTTAAGGAAAGCCTTCCTGTAAGATTTGTAAGATGAAAGGGAGCCAATTATGCCCACTTCTATTCAACACTGCATTGGTCTTAGTGCAATATAAACACAAAGAAATTAGCAGGTATACAGATTGGACAGGAAGAAGTAAAATTATTTTGCAGATGACATGATTTTAAATGACAAAATCCTACAAAATTTGCGAGGTATTTATTAGAACAAGTAAAGATAGTAAGTTTCCAAGATGCAAAATCAATATACAATGACAAACCGTCAAAATTCATATGCTTCAAACGGTTATATTTTATTGTATACAATTATATATTAATAAAATCTATTTTAAAATTAAAAATAGATATTAACCCCACTAATAGAACGAGAAATTTTCCCATTGTTTTTGAAATTTCCAAGAGTTCTTTATGTTAAACTATTAGAATGTAAAACTTAGAGACGTTTAAGAAAGGGGACATCATATTTCTATATCCTAAAAGACCTCAACTATAAAATGCTCCATTGGCTTTCTGTTGAAATAAAAAAAAATGCACATATTGTTTTAATATTTACTTTCATCTTGGGAAGCTTAAAAATGGAAAAAATGCAGTCTTAGAGGCAAAGATTTTGATTAAACCTTTAACTCTCATTGTGAATTTCTGTGGTTTCAAGCTTAGAAGTCATTAAGAGAACAGAAAAAAAAAGAATAGATAAATAATGTAGGAGAAAAAAATGAATAATATAAGAAACTAAAGACATAGTGGCCCGGGTCAGGTCGGGGCACACAGGGAACACCAAGAAGGTCAAAGTCATGGAGGAGCTGAACTTCACTTTCCTCTACCCTCAATAATAAGGTCCATAGCTGACCCAGCGTCTCTCAGAATCATTGTAGTTTTTCTACCCTGAAATACTTCTCATACAGTTTTTGTGAAAATGAGTTTTTCTTCTTTGCCTCTAAATAATATGTTCAAGCATCTTGAAAATTCAAATTCCACTTGAGCAGTGTTCTCACAAATGTCAAGTACCATTTCACTTCCTTTTCACTTCAAAGAAAATACAGCTCACATTATTGTAACATTTCTTCATTCATTTAATACATGAATTGTTGCTTCTGAGCATATTTGAGTTCTCTGGCTGATATTTAGAAAGGACAATTAAAATTCAACATTGTCTTACCAAATCTATTATAGGAAAGTCAACTGCAGCCCATAAAGACTTGGGTCGTTTACTTAGGAATTTAAAACAATCCTAATTGGTTGTTGACCATACAATATCATATTCCTTTTTTTCCCCCCGAATTTTGGTATATTGTAACTTTTTTCAGAGTTGTATGAATAAGTAGCCAGTTAACATATCACTTTACAAGTGATAATATTTGACTTGGGACCACTCTAATCTTTCACTGGGCAATTCAGAAAGAAAACATCCCAAACACTGCTTCTCAAACATGAAGACAAATGCATGAAATGATTTAATCAAACAGATCTTTGCTTTACAATGACCATAAAAAAATATATTACTGCTCAAACTTAATTTGTTTCTATTCATACTAAATCTTCTAATCCAAGCACTGTATTTTGGCAAAATGATCTGTTAGTTTTTGAATCTACAGTCTCTGAAAGCCATTCCCAGGGTAAGTCAGTGACAAAGGCAACTTTCTGTGCAATAAAGGGTCCAAAACATTCATGTTATACAGCATAATGCAGAAATATCTGTGCATTTCTAGTCTGCAGCAATTGTTAGAGTACCTCACTGGCTTAATTCTGTTTTGTGTTAAGTAGATTAAAGTAAGAGGGTCTTAGTTTCAATTTCAAAAATAAACTGTTTCATTTGATTTATTGAGAGACATATTTGTTCAAATAGGCATGATAATTAAGTTCACAGAAATGGGGAACATTTCTAAATTACCAAATACTTATATAAACTTTAAAATATTTTTAATTATTTAGAATGTTGCCATAGTAACATTTGGCATAAGCAGAGTTTTTTTTTTTTTGTTTTGTGCTTTCTATTTCTTTTTCTCCCTCCCTCCCTTCTTTTCTTTCTTTCTTTCTTTCTTTCTTTCTTTCTTTCTTTCTTTCTTTCTTTTCTTTTCTTTTCTTTTCTTTTCTTTTCTTTTCTTTTCTTTTCTTTTCTTTTCTTTCCTTCTTTCTTTTCCTGACATTGACCCCATTACAAAAACTGAGAAAATATGTTGGGGTGTTGTATTTTGCAATTTCAAACATTCAAAGCTGAGATATTTATATATTTTAATATGATATATTTTCTTAATATTATTTGAAAATGTACAAAGTTTAAAGAGATAATAAGCATCACCCCTTATGCAACAGCCTTTCCCAAGCATAGCAAAGGACAGTTAATACTAGAGTACTATTAATACTATAATACTATTAATACTATGTCTCCTTTATTAAATAAACACACATTTTTAAAAATAGTCCTTATATATTAAGGCAGTTTTAGATTTGCAGAATTTTTGCCAAGTAGTACGCAGTTTCCAAATACCTGGAAACCATTACCCCCTACTGTTAACATCTTACATTAGAATGGTATATTTGTTACAATCAATGAAGCGATATTGACATATTGTAATTAACCAATGTCTACACTTGATTCAAATTTACTTAATTTTCTCCTACTATGCTTTTTCTCTCTCAGTATTGGATCCGGGATACCACATTATTTTTAGTCATCGTGTTTCTTCTTCAGGATTCTCTTAGTTACGAGTTTGTCAGATCCTTGTTTTGAGGACTTTGATAGTATGATGGGTCCTGGTCAGGCATTTTGTAGAACGTCCCTGAATTGAAATCTGTCTCAGGTTTCCCTAATTGTTAGACTGGAGTACAGAAGACACCATTTTCATCATATCATGTCAAAGGTACATACTATCAATATAACTTATACTTGTTGATGTTAACCTTGATCACCTGACTGAGGTAAAGTTTAGCAACGTTTTCCACTATAAAGTTATTCTCTTTTCTCCTCTTTCCAGACTGTACTGTCTGGAAGGAAGTCGCTTTATGCAGCCACCATTTAAGGTGTGAAGATTTATGTTCCATTTCCCTGAGGGAGCAGTGTATATGATCATATGATTTTTCTTTTTAACAGTATTGATGTGGTTGCTTACGGTGTATAACTCTTTTTATACATTGTTGGATTCCATTTGTAATTTATTGTTGAGGATTTTTACATCTATGTCCACAAGAGATATTGTCTGTGGTTTTACTTTTCTGTAATGGTTTGATCTGGTTTTAATAGTACTAGGGTAATAGTACTAGGGTAATACTGGCCTCATAGAATGACTTAGGAAGTGTTTTCTCTCCTTCTATTTTCTGGAACAGATTGTGGGGAGTGGATATCACTTCTTCCTTAAATGTTTGGTACAATCCAGCATGGAGCCATCTGGGCCTGGTGCTTTCTCTCTTGTAGATATAAGAAATTCAAGTTACATATTTCTACTTCTCTAAGTTTTGGTGGTTTATATGTTTGAAGGAATTGACACTTTATGTGTAATTTATCAAACTGATAGGCAGAGCTTTTGTAGTAGTATTCCTTTACTATTATTTTACTGACAGGGGGATCAGCAGTGATGATTCCTTTCATTCCTGATATTGGTAAGTCCTCTCTCTTTCTTGGGTAATTTGCCTCTATGTTTACCAATTTTATCTTTTCCAAGACTAGTTTTTTTATTTCATTGATTTCCTTTATTCATTCCTTGCTTTTAATTTCATTGATTTTTGCTCTACTTTTGTTAGTTATTTTCTTTTGCTTGATCTAGACTTGATTTCTTCTACTTTCTTTCTTCTGACTTGATTCTTCTAGTTTCCTAAAAGTTTTCCCAAGGTGGATTAAGATTATTTTTTAGGGGTGCCTGGGTGGCTCATTCAACTAAGTGTCTAACTCTTGATTTCTGCTCAGATCATGATGTCAAAGTCAGGTTTGTGAGTTCAAGCCCTGTGTCTGTCTCTGTGCTGACCATGTGGAGCCTGCCTGGGATTTTCAGTCTCCCTCTCTCTCTGCTCCTCCCTGTCTCTCTCTCTCAAAAATAAATAAATAGTTTGTAAAATATTGTTTTTTAGATCATTCTTGTTTCCTGGTATTCATGTAGTGCTAAATTCCCTTTTAGGCACTGCTTTCACTACTTCCCACACATTATGCTAAGTTGTAGTTTCATTTTCGTTTAGTTAAAAATATTTTTATTTCTTTTGAGATTTTTCCCCATGTGTTATTTAGAAGTGTGTTGTTAAATTTTCAAGTAATTGGATACTTTTCAGCTATTTTTTGTTATTAATTTTCCACATAGTTCCATTTTGATCTAAGAACATACCTTATATGATTTCTGTTTTTCAAATAGGTTAAATGTGTTTTATAGCTCAGGAGTGATATATCTTCTTAAACATCCATGTTTCTTAAGGAGAAAACATATTTTGCAGTTGGATTAAGTATTTTATAAATGTCAACTAGATCAAGTTGACTTATGGTACCGTTCAAGTCAACTGTATCTTTACTAGTTTTCTGTTTGATGAATCAACTGCTAAAACCATAATAAAGATTTTAACACCTAAGTATTTTATTTTATTTTATTTTGCTATTATGGTTTCACATGAAAAATTTTAATGTTTTATTTTAATTTCTATTCTTATTCTTATCCTCTTGACTTTTTCAAGATTCTTTGTGATTTTCTAAAATGTAAATATGATAAACATATGTTTACTTCATTGCAGTTTTTATCTTGTTTGTTTTCTGAGTTTCCTACCTCTGTGATTTGCAATTTTAAAATTGTGTAGTTAGTGGTCAATATCACTCCCAATATTTCTCTTGCTTGTTCTTTATTTTCTTCCTGATATTCATGTTTTCATATGTTGCACATTTTGAACTTTATCCACAGTTCTTGGATACTCTGTTCTGTTTTGTTTTTTAGCCATATTTTTTCTTCCTGATTCTTTCTTCAGTCATGTCCAGTCTACTAATGAACTCACCAAAGACATTTTTCATTTCTGTTAGGATATTTTACTTTTAACATTTCCTTTTGTTTTTGTTGTTGTTGTTGGAGTGACTATTTCTTTGGGGCTAAAACTGCCGCATAAATATATGCATTTTAAAGTTTGTTTATCTATCTATTTATGTATCTATCTCTCTGGAAGAGAAAGGGTGAGCAGGGCAGGGGCAGGGAGAGAGGGAGAGAGAATCTCAAGCAGGCTCTGGATATCAGTGCAGAGCCTGATATGGGGCTCAATTCCACAAACTTTGAGATCACAACCTGAGCCAAAATTAAGAGTTGGATGCCTAACCGAATGAGCCACCCAGCCACGCACCCATCATAAATATTTTTAGTTGTTAAAATGGCTCATCTAATTGTAGTTTGTTTCATTTGTTTATTTTAAGCATTTTTTAATTAGTGGATATAAAGCAGAGATCAACAGTATTTTTTTTTAATCTAGTGACCTAAATCCTTTTAATTCAAATTGCTGTGTCCGTGTTTATGCATGTTATTGCTTTGATATCTAAAACCATATTGCCTTTACAAAAACTTCCTTAGTATGGGCTTCTCTAAGAATGAGTAAAAGTGCCCTTTTACTATTGTACTTTTTTTTTTTTAATTTTTTTTTTTCAACGTTTTTTATTTATTTTTGGGACAGAGAGAGACAGAGCACGAACGGGGGAGGGGCAGAGAGAGAGGGAGACACAGAATCGGAAACAGGCTCCAGGCTCCGAGCCATCAGCCCAGAGCCTGACGCGGGGCTCGAACTCACGGACCGCGAGATCGTGACCTGGCTGAAGTCGGACGCTTAACCGACTGCGCCACCCAGGCGCCCCACTATTGTACTTTTTGAACACTGCATATTGTCATTTAAACATTGACATTTCCAAACTGAAATATCTTTAATTGAATTTGTTTTATTTACAAAAATATTGGAGAACGTGTATATACATTTATATTTGTGTTAGCTATTTATATCTTTCTTCTTGACACTGATTATGACTTTACCCATCAATAGATTGATATCTTAAAAAGCTGTCAATTTATATGCATGGAGAATATTGATCCTTTGTTATCTTTCTTGAAATTATTTTAAGAATATGTTATTTGCCTTTAATTTTTGGTATGTTTAATATGAAATATATTAGTTTTGAGTGTTGTATATTCAACTATGCCCAATACCTCTGTTTGAAATTTCTTCCATTAAAGATCAAGTGGTTCCTCCCAATTTCGATTAATGGTTTTTTAATGTTAATAGCACTTGTGATACATATATCTGTGAACTTTCCAGACTGTCTTCACCATTTCAACAATTCTCATGCCACTGGAACCTCACTGGGGACAGTTTGCTAGTATTTTCATGCTCCTTAATAGTTTCCATCCTATTGACACCACCTGCTACTGTTCTTGGTGATACAATTTGCATTTAGCAGTACCATGAGAAATGTCTTTATACCCTGAATTATAACCACTGGCATTTACTTTGTTACTATCACATTAAGAATAAGAATCGGGGCGCCTGGGCGGCTCAGTCGATTGAGCCTCTGACTTTGGCTCAGGTCATGATCTCACGATTTGTGGGTTCGAGCCCCGCGTCGGGTTCTGTGCTGACAGCTCAGAGCCTGGAGCCTGCTTCAGATTCTGTGTCTCCCTCTCTCTCTGACCCTCCCCCATTCATGCTCTGTCTGTCTCTGTCTCAAAAATGAATAAACGTTAAAAAAAAAAGAATAAGAATCAACACACAGGATCATAGTGTGCATGGCTTTAGTCTCTCATCTAAGAAATGGCATACTCTTCTCTGCAATTCCCACCTATTCTGCAACTGACTCAGACAGAGAGCACTAAGACAAAAATCTTACTTCTGGTGACCATTTTTTCATGTCTTATTGTCTTAGTCTGTAGAAATAGTTTGATTAATAGAACTGAAGTTTCGTATTCTATAGCAAAATATTTTTATTCCCATGATACACTAATATATGTTAGGAAAATTTTACGTGACCATAAAATAATAGCCCTCTTGCAACCATCACTTTTTATAACAGATGAACATAGAGAGAGTGTCAAATACTGATCACTGAAAAGAGCCAAATGTGTAGAATATTCCACCTCCTAATGTATTAAAAATGTATACCAGATATTTGTACATGTGAAGCTACCCATTTCTCAACATTACTTTGTACATTTGGGGAAATCTTTACCTGGTCCACTTGCTGCAACAAGTGAAAAGAAGGTCGCATGGGTGGCTCAGTTGATTGAACATCTGACTCTGGATTTTGGCTCAGGTCATGATCCCAGGGTCATGGGATCGAGTCCCATGTACAGATTGGTGCTGAGCTTCCTTAAGATTCTCTCTCTCACCCATTGTGCCCTTCTCCCTCACTTGTGTGCTCTCTCTTGCAACTGAAAAATTTAAAAAAAATAATAATTAATTTTAAAAAAAGTGAAAGGAGGCAAAATATTTCTGATACCTGCCCCCATCAAGCTGGGTCAGCTGGAGACATGAATTCTTCAGAATTGAGTCAAAAGCATAGGAACAGATGTGAAATTATTCACATCAATGTCTAAAGTGTGTCACTGGCAATAATACAGACAGGGTTGATGGAGTCTGTTTCTATTTTAGACCTGATTAGCTAGTTTTCATGTGATTCTGTGAGATCTGATGTTCTTCCAAAAAGTTTCTCTTATGCTAAAGCAAATCAAGTCAATTTCTGATGATTACAAAAGAGCAGTCTGTTTATATGGAAAGATACATTGGTATCTACTTGATAGCTTGTATCAGAAATCGCACTCCA
This sequence comes from Neofelis nebulosa, assembly GCF_028018385.1. Taxonomy (NCBI): domain Eukaryota; kingdom Metazoa; phylum Chordata; class Mammalia; order Carnivora; family Felidae; genus Neofelis; species Neofelis nebulosa. The sequence continues at coordinate 31,642,224 of NC_080794.1, read as the reverse complement.
AAGGATAATAACATCTTTTATTATTTTTTCTTTAATATCAAAGAAGAAAAAATGGTTTCTTAAAACTATGAAATTAAAAATTATTTTCGTGGCTGCACACCAAGAAGAAAACATGTTATGAACCTCTACTCTTTTAGATGATATTTTATATTTCTCTTTTGCTAGATAATGATATCATCTACATTCTCTTTAATCCCTCAAATTATTAACTTTTAGTTTACAAAAGAAAGAATTCAACTTACATAAATAAAAATACATTTATTGGCCAACACTGTTAGAATCACATTATCTTTGCTCAAGAAAATATAATCTTAAATGACATTTTGAACCAAAGATTTTTTGCAGAATATTTGCTATGGTTTATTTTATTTGACCAAAACATATGCCACAAAAGATTATTATAAGATTACTTTGCACATTTATTTTAAGAACCTATGTAAAACTGAGCTTTTTCCCTGGGATTCAATATGCATATGTATCCTAAGAAGAACATATGGAGATTAATTTGTGGTTTTGCCAAGTTTTTTAGAAATCAAAATTTCACGGTACTGAGAGCCAGTGAAGAGCTCTACATTTAAAACATAAATGTGAAATTATATTATTCTCTTAATCATGTAAAAATATTTACTGTTATTTTTCCTTGGAGATAAATGTAAGATGTGGTCCATACCATTAAGGAGCTCACAATGTAGTAGGACAGAATTTTCAAGAACTAAGAATTATCAGTAAATGTTTCACTGAGGAGGTAGACTTGCACTGAATCTTATTAAATGGTTTCTGAGGGAACACAGAAAAGAGACGAGTCCAAGCTCAGAGAAAGACAATAAGCAAAAGCATGAAAATATGAAAGAACAAAGCATTTTCAGGGATTACAGGTATCATGACTGAGGGTAAAGTATAATGGGAATAACAGTGAGAAATAATGTAGTAAGGCAGTGGTTTTACATTTTGTTGGATATTAGATTCTACTAATAATCCAAAGGAAGCCATTTTGAGAAATGACCTCACACTATTTTGTTAAGAAATTTTTGGTTATGTCCACCCATGGACTCAAGATCGAAGATACAGGGCTTCTTATATTTACTTTCTACCCTATATCCATTATTAGATATGAGTGATTTAAATGGGATGAGGGGCTAGTATGATGTCATTGTGCATCCAATATCAGTGGTGCAAGCTTTTGCCAACATTATTTCCTAGGTTACTGCTTCTTGTGAGATTGGGAATTGTTACTTCATGTTGTCTTGCTACCATTTCTGTTAGAGATAACCTTTGCCCTATTGCAATTCCCAAACTGGGCTGACTTCTATTATTGATCATCATTAATAATTCCTCCCTAGTCATTGGACGAGGATAATGTTCTCTTCTTTGTATTATTGATCTTGGACTTCTAGCTTCCAGAACTATGATAAAATATATTTCTATTGTTTAAGCTACCCAGTATGTGGCATTTTTATGTTGGCCACAGCTGACTAAAATAGGACACTTGGTATTTCTAGCCCCAACAGAAACCTTGTTGAGCAGATAAAGTACCAACTTGTGCCATGCAAAGATAGCAGAGTCATGAGAAAAAAAACAAAAAAACAAAAACACATTACTTTTGTGGTAAGGTCCTAAGTTTTGGGGTAGTTTTTCATGCAGTGATAGATGACTGAAACAAAAGTAAAATCTACCCTGATCCGTAGGGGTGTTTGTTGATAAAATGACACTGACAAACATTTCTTATTCATGCACCATCACCAAGATTTGGGTCTTCATGAATATCTCAATACATCCTCCTACTCCCAGACTTTACCATAGTCGCTCCCTATTCAAATAAATACATTTGACAGTGTCATAAATTATAGTAATTTATTTGTACTACCCTTGCATTTTGGGGGGGATAATGCCTTGTTAAGGGGGATAAAGTATTAATTTTAATAACTGTTGAATATTATTTATTAATATTTTATTTATGCTTTTTTCTTCAATTTGATAAATGAAATTGGTATATACTTTTCTTCTAGGGGTAAACATTAATCATTGTATTAGCAACATAACTTAGCATCATAGAATGAATCAGTTTTCTAAATTTTTTTTCTGTATCATGGAACACATTGAAGAGTATATTAACTACATATTCCCTGAGTACTACAGAGAGGCCTTTGACTGTTTTGTATTCAAGTATAATTAACATACAATGTCCTATTAGCTTCAGGTATAAAATACAATTATTTAACAATTCTATACATTTCTCAGTGCTCATCAAGATAAGTGTACACTTAGTCACCTTCATCTATGTCACCCATAACCTCATTTATCACTCCAATGACAAATACCAGTTCTCTGTATTTAATAGTCTGGTTTTTTTTGCTCTTTTTTTCATTGTTTGTTTCTTAAATTCCATACATAAGTGAGATCATATGGTATTTGTCTTTCTCTGACTGACTTATTTCACTAAGCATTATATCTGCTAGTCCATCCATGTTGTTGCAAATAAAAATATCCCATTTTTCATGGCTGAGTAATAATCCATGTTTTATGTATACCACATCTTCTTGATCCATTCATCTGTGGATGGACACTTAGGTTTCATCCATATTTTGGCCATTGTAAATAATGCTTAAACAAACTTAGGGGTGCATATATGTTTTCAAATCAGTGTTTTCATTTTTGGGGGGTAAATTCTCAGTAGTGGAATAATTGACTTATATGGTAATTCTATTTTTAATTTTTTTTAATTTAAAAATATTTATTTATTTTTGAGAGAGAAAGAGACAGAGTATAAGCAGGAGGAGGAGCAGAGAGGGAAATACAGAATATGAAGGAGACTGCAGTCTCCGAGCTGTCAGCACAGAGTCTGATGGGGATTGAACCCACGAACTGTGAGATCGTGACCTGAGCTGAAGTCAGATGCTTCACTGACTAAGCAACCCAGGTGCCCCTCTTTTTAATTGTTTGAGGAACCTCCATACTTATCTCCATGGTGGCTGATTCAGCTTGCATTACCACCAATAGTGTAAAAGCATTGCTTTTTCTCCATGACTGTCAACACATTTTACTTTTTATGTTTTTGATTTTAGCCATTTTAGCAGGTGTAATATCTCATTGTGGTTTTGATTTGCATTTCCCTGATAGTGAAGTTGACCATATTTTCATCTGTCTGCTGTTCCTCTGTATGTCTTCTTTGGAAAAATGTTTAGTATGTCTTCTGCTCATTTTTAATTAAATTTGTTGTTGTTGTTGTTGTTGTTGTTGTTGTTGAGTTGTATAGTGTCTTTATATATTTTGGATATTAACTCCTTATCATAATTAAATTTTTTAATGTTAATTTATTTTTGAGAGAGACAGACAGAGTGAGAGTGGAGAAGGGGAAGAGAGAGAGGGAGACACAGAATCTGAAGGAGGCTCCAGGCTCTGAGTTGTCAGCACAGAGCCCAACGCAGAACTTGAACTCACGAACCCAGAGATCATGACCTGAGCTGAAGTTGGACAGTTAACCAACTAAGCCACCCAGGTGCCCCATATTAACCCTTTATTGTACATATTATTTGCAAATATCTTCTCCTATTCAGTAGGCTGCCCTTTTGCTGTGTCGATTGTTTCCTTCTTGTATGCAAGAGCTATAATTTTAGGATAGTCCTAATAGTTTAATTTTGCTTTTATTTCCCTTGCCAGAGGAGACATATCTAGAAAAATGTTTCTATGGCTGATGTCAAAGAAATTACTGCCTGTGTTTTCTTTTTCTAGGAATTTTATGATTTTGGACATCACATTTAGGTCTTTAATCCATTTTGACTTTATTTTTGTATATAGTGTAAGAAAGTGGTCTAGTTTCATTCTTTTGCATGTAGCTCTTTAATTTTTCCAACATAATTTGTTCAAGAGATTGACTTTTTAAAAAATATATATATTTACTTATTTTTGAGAGAGAGAGAGAGAGAGAGCTAAAGTGAGCAAGTATGTGAATGGGAGAGGGGCAGAGAGACAAGGAGAGTAAATCTTAAGCAGTCTCCATGCTAGGTGTGGAGCCTGACACGGGGCTCAGTCTCACAATTGTGAGATCGTGACCTGAGCCAAAAATCAAGGGTCAGACGTTTAAGCGACTGAGCCAACCCAGGTGGCCCAAAGAGACTTTTGGTCATATATTAACTGATCATATAATTGAGAGTTTATTTCTGGGCTTTGTATTCTGTTCCATTAATCTATGTATCTATTTTTTTGTGCCAGCACCATACTGTTTTGATTAATGCAGCTTTGTAGTATACCTTAAACTCTGGAATTATGATACCTCTATTTTGTTCTGTTTTTTTTTTTTCAAGATTACTTTGGTTATTTGACATCTTTTGTGGTTCCATACCAATTTTAGTATTATTTTTTCTAGTTCTGTGAGAATGGCTGTTGTTATTTTGATAGGGTTTGCATTAAACCTGTAGGTTCCTTCTCCTGATAAACAAAGGGTATCTATTTTCTTGTGTCATATTCAGTTTCTTTCATCATATTTTATAGTTTTTGGAGTACAGATCTTGCACCAAAATTTGGTTAATTTAATTCCTAGGTATTTATTATTTTTGATGCAGTTGTAAATGTGATGGTTTCTTAATTTCTCTTTATACTGTTTCATTATTATTTTATAGAAATGCAACTGATCTCTGTATATTAATTTAGTTACTTTACTGATTGTGCCTTTACAGGATCCATTTATCAGTTCTAGTATTTTTGGGTGGCATGTTTAGGGTTTTCTATATATAGTATCATGTCATCTGTTAATAATGAAAGTTTTATTTCTTCCTTACAAATTTGGATGATTTTTATTTATTTCTCTTTTCTGATTGCTGTGGCTACGACTTCCAGTACTTTGTTGAATGAAAGTGGTGAGAGTGGACATCTTTGTCTTGTTCCTGATCTTAGATGAAGAACCTTCATTTTTTCACCATCAACTATGATGTTAGCTGTGTTGTTGTTGTTTTTTTTTTTTTTTTTTTAAATTTTTTTTTTCTCAACGTTTTTTATTTATTTTTGGGACAGAGAGAGACAGAGCATGAACGGGGGAGGGGCAGAGAGAGGGAGACACAGAATCGGAAACAGGCTCCAGGCTCCGAGCCATCAGCCCAGAGCCTGACGCGGGGCTCGAACTCACGGACCGCGAGATCGTGACCTGGCTGAAGTCGGACGCTTAACCGACTGCGCCACCCAGGCGCCCCAGCTGTGTTTTTTTTTTAATAAGGACTTTATTATGTTGAGGTATGTTGTCTTTAAACCCACTTTAGAGTATTTATCATTAGTCAGTGTTGTACTTTGCCAAATGTTTTTCTGCATCCATTCAAATGATAACATGGTTTTATCTTTTCTTATGTTAATGTGATGTATCACGTTGATTAATTTCCCAATATTGAACAACATTTGCATCCCAGGAATAAATCCCACTTGATTGTATTGGATGATTTTCTAAGTGCATTATTGGATTCAGTTTGCAAATATGTTGTCGAGGATTTTTATATCAATTTTCATCAGAGATATTGGTCTGTAGTTTTCTTTTTTTGTAGTGTCTTTATCTGGTTTTGGTATAAGGGTAATGCTGGCCTTGTAGAATAAATTTGGAAGCTTTCTTTCCTCTTCAATCTTTTTGGAAGAGTTTGAGAAGAATAGGTATTAACTTTTTTTAAGTGTTGGTAAAATTAATCTGTGAAGCCATTTGGTTTGTTTTTGGGTTTCTTTGTTTTTGTTTTTTTTTTATGTTTCATTTTTTTTAAATTTTTTAATATATGAAATTTACTGTCAAATTGGTTTCCATACAACACCCAGTGCTCATCCCAAAAGGTGCCCTCCTCAATACCCATCACCCACCCTGCCCTCCCTCCCACCCCCCATCAACCCTCAGTTTGTTCTCAGTTTTTAACAGTCTCTTATGCTTTGGCTCTCTCCCACTCTAACCTCTTTTTTTTTTTTTTTCCTTCCCCTCCCCCATGGGTTTCTGTTACGTTTCTCAGGATCCACATAAGAATGAAACCATATGGTATCTGTCTTTCTCTGTATGGCTTATTTCACTTAGCATCACACTCTCCAGTTCCATCCACGTTGCTACAAAAGGCCATATTTCATTCTTTCTCATTGCCACGTAGTATTCCATTGTGTATATAAACCACAATTTCTTTATCCATTCGTCAGTTGATGGACATTTAGGCTCTTTCCATAATTTGGCTATTGTTGAGAGTGCTGCTATAAACATTGGGGTACAAGTGCCCCTATGCATCAGTACTCCTGTATCCCTTGGGTAAATTCCTAGCAGTGCTATTGCTGGGTCATAGGGTAGGTCTATTTTTCATTTTCTGAGGAACCTCCACACTGCTTTCCAGAGCGGCTGCACCAATTTGCATTCCCACCAACAGTGCAAGAGGCTTCCCGTTTCTCCACATCCTCGCCAGCATCTATAGTCTCCTGATTTCTTCATTTTGGCCACTCTGGCGTGAGGTGATATCTGAGTATGGTTTTGATTTGTATTTCCCTGATAAGGAGCGACGTTGAACATCTTTTCATGTGCCTGTTGGCCATCCGGATGTCTTCTTTAGAGAAGTGTCTATTCATGTTTTCTGCCCATTTCTTCACTGGGTTATTTGCTTTTCGGGTGTGGAGTTTGATGAGCTCTTTATAGATTTTGGATACTAGCCCTTTGTCCAATGTGTCATTTGCAAATATCTTTTTCCATTCCATTGGTTGCCTTTTAGTTTTGTTGGTTGTTTCCTTTGCTGTGCAGAAGCTTTTTATCTTCATAAGGTCCCAGTAATTCACTTTTGCTTTTAATTCCCTTGCCTTTGGGGATGTGCCGAGTAAGAGATTGCTACGGCTGAGGTCAGAGAGGTCTTTTCCTGCTTTCTCCTCTAAGGTTTTGATGGTTTCCTGTCTCACATTCAGGTCCTTTATCCATGTTGAGTTTATTTTTGTGAATGGTGTGAGAAATTGGTCTAGTTTCAACCTTCTGCATGTTGCTGTCCAGTTCTCCCAGCACCATTTGTTAAAGAGACTGTCTTTTTTCCATTGGATGTTCTTTCCTGCTTTGTCAAAGATGAGTTGGCCATACGTTTGTGGGTCTAGTTCTGGGGTTTCTATTCTATTCCATTGGTCTATGTGTCTGTTTTTATGCCAATACCATGCTGTCTTGATGATGACAGCTTTGTAGTAGAGGCTAAAGTCTGGGATTGTGATGCCTCCTGCTTTGGTCTTCTTCAAAATTACTTTGGCTATTCGGGGCCTTTTGTGGTTCCATATGAATTTTAGGATTGCTTGTTCTAGTTTCGAGAAGAATGCTGGTGCAATTTTGATTGGGATTGCATTGAGTGTGTAGATAGCTTTGGGTAGTATTGACATTTTGACAATATTTATTCTTCCAATCCATGAGCAGGGAATGTCTTTCCATTTCTTTATATCTTCTTCAATTACCTGCATAAGCTTTCTATAGTTTTCAGCATACAGATCTTTTACTACTTTGGTTAGATTTATTCCTAGGTATTTTATGCTTCTTGGTGCAATTGTGAATGGGATCAGTTTCTCTATTTGTCTTTCTGTTGCTTCATTGTTAGTGTATAAGAATGCAACTGATTTCTGTACATTGATTTTGTATCCTGCAACTTTGCTGAATTCATGTATCAGTTCTAGCAGACTTTTGGTGGAGTCTATCGGATTTTCCATGTATAATATCATGTCATCTGCAAAAAGCGAAAGCTTGACTTCATCTTTGCCAATTTGGATGCCTTTGATTTCCTTTTGTTGTCGGATTGCTGATGCTAGAACTTCCAGCACTGTATTAAACAACAGCGGTGAGAGTGGGCATCCCTGTTGTGTTCCTGATCTCAGGGAAAAAGTTCTCAGTTTTTCCCCATTGAGGATGATGTTAGCTGTGGGCTTTTCATAAATGGCTTTTATGATCTTTAAGTATGTTCCTTCTATCCCGACTTTCTCAAGGGTTTTTATTAAGAAAGAGTGCTGGATTTTGTCAAAGGCCTTTTCTGCATCGATTGACAGGATCATATGGTTCTTCTCTTTTTTTTTTTGTTAATGTGATGTATCACGTTGATCGATTTACGAATGTTGAACCAGCCCTGCATCCCAGGAATGAATCCCACTTGATCATGGTGAATAATTCTTTTTATATGCTGTTGAATTCGATTTGCTAGTATCTTATTGAGAATTTTTGCATCCATATTCATCAGAGATATTGGCCTGTAGTTCTCTTTTTTTACTGGGTCTCTGTCTGGTTTAGGAATCAAAGTAATACTGGCTTCATAGAATGAGTCTGGAAGTTTTCCTTCCCTTTCTATTTCTTGGAATAGCTTGAGAAGGATAGGTATTATCTCTGCTTTAAACGTCTGGTAGAACTCCCCTGGGAAGCCATCTGGTCCTGGACTCTTATTTGTTGGGAGATTTTTGATAACCGATTCAATTTCTTCGCTGGTGATGGGTCTGTTCAAGCTTTCTATTTCCTCCTGATTGAGTTTTGGAAGAGTGTGGGTGTTTAGGAATTTGTCCATTTCTTCCAGGTTGTCCAATTTGTTGGCATATAATTTTTCATAGTATTCCCTGATAATTGTTTGTATCTCTGAGGGATTGGTTGTAATAATTCCATTTTCATTCATGATTTTATCTATTTGGGTCATCTCCCTTTTCTTTTTGACAAGCCTGGCTAGAGGTTTGTCAATTTTGTTTATTTTTTCAAAAAACCAACTCTTGGTTTCGTTGATCTGCTCTACCGTTTTTTTAGATTCTATATTGTTTATTTCTGCTCTGATCTTTATGATTTCTCTTCTTCTGCTGGGTTTAGGCTGCCTTTGCTGTTCTGCTTCTATTTCCTTTAGGTGTGCTGTTAGATTTTGTATTTGGGATTTTTCTTGTTTCTTGAGATAGGCCTGGATTGCAATGTATTTTCCTCTCAGGACTGCCTTCGCTGCGTCCCAAAGCGTTTGGATTGTTGTATTTTCATTTTCGTTTGTTTCCATATACTTTTTAATTTCTTCTCTAATTGCCTGGTTGACCCACTCATTCGTTAGTAGAATGTTCTTTAACCTCCATGCTTTTGGAGGTTTTCCAGACTTTTTCCTGTGGTTGATTTCAAGCTTCATAGCATTGTGGTCTGAAAGTATGCATGGTATAATTTCAATTCTTGTAAACTTATGAAGGGCTGTTTTGTGACCCAATATATGATCTATCCTGGAGAATGTTCCATGTGCACTCGAGAAGAAAGTATATTCTGTTGCTTTGGGATGCAGAGTTCTAAATATATCTGTCAAGTCCATCTGATCCAATGTATCATTCAGGGCCCTTGTTTCTTTATTGACCGTGTGTCTAGATGATCTATCCATTTCTGTAAGTGGGGTGTTAAAGTCCCCTGCAATGACCACATTCTTATCAATAAGGTTGCTTATGTTTATGAGTAACTGTTTTATATATCTGGGGGCTCCGGTATTTGGCGCATAGACATTTACAATCGTTAGCTCTTCCTGATGGATAGACCCTGTAATTATTATATAATGCCCTTCTTCATCTCTTGTTACAGCCTTTAATTTAAAGTCTAGTTTGTCTGATATAAGTATGGCTACTCCAGCTTTCTTTCGGCTTCCAGTAGCATGATAAATAGTTCTCCATCCCCTCACTCTCAATCTAAAGGTGTCCTCAGATCTCAAATGAGTCTCTTGTAGACAGCAAATAGATGGGTCTTGTTTTTTTATCCATTCTGATACCCTATGTCTTTTGGTTGGCGCATTTAATCCATTTACATTCAGTGTTATTATAGAAAGATACGGGTTTAGAGTCATTGTGATGTCTGTATGTTTTATGCTTGTAGTGATGTCTCTGGTACTTTGTCTCACAGGATCCCCCTTAGGATCTCTTGTAGGGCTGGTTTCGTGGTGACAAATTCCTTCAGTTTTTGTTTGTTTGGGAAGACCTTTATCCCTCCTTCTATTCTAAATGACAGACTTGCTGGATAAAGGATTCTCGGCTGCATATTTTTTCTGTTTAGCACACTGAAGATATCGTGCCAAGCCTTTCTGGCCTGCCAAGTTTCAAAGGAGAGATCAGTCACGAGTCTTATAGGTCTCCCTTTATATGTGAGGGCACGTTTATCCCTTGCTGCTTTCAGAATTTTCTCTTTATTCTTGTATTTTGCCAGTCACTATGATATGTCGTGCAGAAGATCGATTCAAGTTACGTCTGAAGGGAGTTCTCTGTGCCTCTTGGATTTCAATGCCTTTTTCCTTCCCCAGTTCAGGGAAGTTCTCAGCTATAATTTCTTCAAGTACCCCTTCAGCACCTTTCCCTCTCTCTTCCTCCTCTGGGATACCAATTATGCGTATATTATTTCTTTTTAGTGTATCACTTAGTTCTCTAATTTTCCCCTCATACTCCTGGATTTTTTTTATCTCTCTTTCTTTCAGCTTCCTCTTTCTCCATAACTTTATCTTCTAGTTCACCTATTCTCTCCTCTGCCTCTTCAATCCGAGCCATCGTGGTTTCCATTTTGTTTTGCGTTTCGTTAAAAAGCGTTTTTCAGCTCCTCGTGACTGTTCCTTAGTCCCTTGATCTCTGTGGCAAGAGATTCTCTGCTGTCCTGTATACTGTTTTCAAGCCCAGCGATTAATTTTATGACTATTATTCTAAATTCACTTTCTGTTATATTATTTAAATCCTTTTTGATCAGTTCACTAGCTGTTGTTATTTCCTGGAGATTCTTCTGAGGGGAATTCTTCCGTTTGGTCATTTTCGATAGTCCCTGGAGTGGTGAGGACCTGCAGGGCACTTCCCCCATGCTGTGGTGTATAACTGGAGTTGGTGGGCAGGGCCGCAGTCCGACCTGATGTCTGCCCCCAGCCCGCCGCTGGGGCCACAGTCAGACTGGTGTGTGCCTTCTCTTCCCCTCTCCTAGGGGCGGGATTCACTGTGGGGTGGCGTGGCCCGTCTGGGCTACTTGCACACTGCCAGGCTTGTGGTGCTGAGGATCTGGCATATTAGCTGGGGTGGGTAGCCAAGGTGCACGGGGGCGGGAGGGGCAGGCTTAGCTTGCTTCTCCTTAGGTGATCCACTTCAGGAGGGGCCCTGTGGCAGCGGGAGGGAGTCAGATCTGCTGCCGGAGGTTTGGCTCCGCAGAAGCACAGAGTTGGGTGTTTGCGCGGAGGGAGCAAGTTCCCTGGCAGGAACTGGTTCTCTTTGGGATTTTGGCTGGGGGATGGGCGGGGGAGATGGCGCTGGAGAGCGCCTTTGTTCCCCGCCAAGCTGAGCTCTGCCGTCCGTCCGGGAGCTCAGCAGCTCTCCCTCCCTTTGTCCTCCAGCCTTCCCGCTTTCTGAGCAGAGCTGTTAACTTATGACCTCCCAGACGCTAAGTCGCGCTTGCTGTCGGAACACAGTCCGTCCGGCCCCTCCGCTTTTGCCAGCCAGACTCGGGGACTCTGCTTGGCCGGCGAGCCGCCCCTCCGCCCCCGGCTCCCTCCCGCCAGTCAGTGGAGCGCGCACCGCCTCGCCGCCCTTCCTCCCCTCTTCCATGGGCCTCTCGTCTGCGCTTGGCTCGGCTCCGGAGACTCCGTTCTGCTCATCCTCTGGTGGTTTTCTGGGTTCTTTAGGCAGGTGTAGGTGGAATCTAAGTGATCAGCAGGACGCGCGGTGAGCCCAGCGTCCTCCTACGCCGCCATCTTCCAGAACTCCCTCTGTTTGTTTGTTTTTTTGATTACTGATTGAATTCTTCTGCTAGTACTTGGTCTGTTCAAATTTTCTATTTTTTCCTAATTTAGTTTTGGAAGGTTATATGTTTCTAGGAATTCATCCATTTCTTTTAAGTTGTTAAATGTTGGCATATAGTTTTCATAATATCCTCTTAAAATTGTTTATATTTCTGTGGTGTTGATTCTTATTTTCTTCTGTCATTTCTCATTTTATTTATTTCAGTTTTCTCTCCCTTCCTCTCTCCTTCTCTCTCTCTCTGTCTCTCTCTGTCTCTTTTGATGAGTCTGGCTAAAGGTTTATTAAATTTTGTGACCTTTTCAAAGAACCAGCTCCTGGTTTCATTGATCTGCTCTGTTTTTCGTTTTTTGTTTTTTGTTTTTTTATTTTTTAGTCTTTCTTTCATTTATTTCTACTCTAATTTATTTCCTTCCTTCTAATGGCTTTGGGATAAGTTTGTTCTTCTTTTTCTATCTCCTTTAAATATACATGTATGTTGTTTATTTCAAACTTTTCTTCTTTCTTGAACCATTGTACCATTTTGATCTTCCCTTTAAGAACAGCTTTTGCTACATCTTGAAGATTTTCAGCTATTGTGTTTTCATTTTCACCTGTCTCTTTGTATGTTTTATTTTTTTTTATTTCTTGATTGATCTATTTATTGTATAGTAGCATGTTATTTAACCTCCATGTATTTGTTTTCTTTCCAGAATTTTTCTTTGCTTGATTTCTAGTTTTATATCATTGTGGCTGGAAAAGATGCATGATACCATTTCAATCTTTTTGAATATATTGGGACTTGTTTTTGGCTGAACATGTGATCTACTCTGCAGAATGTTCCATGTTTCTTGAAAAGAATGTATGTTCCACTGATTTTGAATGGAATATTCTAAATGTATCTGTAAGGTTTAACTGGTTCACTGTTTCCTTATTGATTTTCTGTCTAGATATGTGGATGATTTACTGATTCATTGATGTAAGTGTTGTGGTAAAGCCCCCTCCTATTATTAAATTACTGTCAGTTTCTTCCTTTATGTCTGTTAACAGTAGCTTTATGTATTTAGGTACTCCCATAAATGGGTGCATAAATTGGGTGTATGTGTATTTACAATTGTTAAATCCTGATTTTGGATTGTTATTTTTAATGATGTCGTGTCCTTCTTTGTCTCTTTTACAGTCTGTTATGTAGTCTATTTTGTCTGAAACAAGTGCTACCACTTTCAGCAAAAGATTTAATTTACATGGTAAATGATTTTCACTTTCAATCCTCATGTCTTTAGGTCAGAAATGAGTCTCTTCTGGGCAGCATATGGATACATCTTGGTTTTCTATATGTTAACTTATGTCTTTTTATTGTGGCATATAGTCCATGTACATATAAATTAATTGTTGCTAGATATGTACTTATGCCCACCCCCTTTTGTTTACTTGTTTTGTGATGGTTTCTGTAGGTTTACTCTATTACTTTATTCTCTTGTTCACTTCCCTTGTGGTGTGATGGCTTTTGAGATAGGCTTGAATTCCTTTATCTTTATTTTTTGTGTGTCTCTTATAGGTTTTTTGGTTACCATTTGGCTCCAATATATATGTATATTTATATATATTTATATATTTATAAATATATATATATATTTATTTATATATTTATAAATATAAATATTTATATAAATATTTATATTTAATATATATTTATATATATTAATAATATATATTATATTACATATACAATTATATATATTCATATATAATATATTATATATATTATATAATTATATATTATATATAATATTATAATATATAATAATATATAATATAATATATAATTATAATATAATATACTAATATGTTAATATATTATATAATATATAATAATATATTAATAAAATAATAATATAATATATAATATAATATATATTATATATTATGTAAATATATATATATTAAAATATATAAATATATATAGATATATATAAATATTTATATATATACATAAATATATATATGTATATATAATATAAAATATAATATATATAATATATAAAAATATATAGCTGGATATAGCTGTCAATATTAATTTAATGGTCGCTTAAGTTTGAACCTATCAAAAAGCACTAAATGTTTACTCCCCTTCACCCACGTTTTATGTATGTGATATTATACTTTGCATCTTTTATTTTATGAATCTCTGTACTGAGTTTTATAGATATAATTGATTTTACTATGCTTGTACTTTAATCTACTACTTTTACAGTAAAACCTTGGATTGCGAATAACTTGTTCTGAGAGTGTTCCATAAGATGAACAAACGTTTCTAATAAATTTTGACTTTATAAATGAGTGATGTCTCACAATACAAGTAGTATGTAACACTGAACATCACATGATCACAATAGAGTCAATGGTTCTTCTCTCTCTCTCTCTCTCTCTCTTGCTGTGGGATTGTGGGTGATCGTCTCCCATGTTTTGATGCTCAGTCTCAGACTGTGGTGTTTGGCATAATTCAGTGATTTTTCAGAACATTGGAAGGTGCCCACAATTGACACTAGTGTACTATTTTTAACTTCAAAACATCTATGAACAGTCCTTTGCTTTTCCACACAAGAGTAAGCTTAAGAATGCTTTGCTACATTGTGGGTCAGGATGCCTGCAGATATAGACCCTTTCCTCTGCTGCGTTATTGCCAGTTACATTAAATATAGTATGGCAAGAATATATTAATACTGTATTGTAGTCAACATCTGTGTGAGCTTATACAATGGTCCCCATGCAGAAAAAGTTTGAAAAGAAAAGTGGTAAGAAGAAGGAGATGCTTACAATGGAAGTTTAGAAGGAAAACATCCAGAAGGATGAACAAGGTATGTGAGTGGCTGAAATTGCAAGATTTTATAAGACATCTACAACTGCATCTCATCTGAAGAGGAGAAGGAGAAAAAGACAGAGGAATCTCTCACTTCAAATGAGATTAGGGAGATGTGTAACATGTGGGAAACAGTTTAAAGTTTTGTAGAAAAGCACCACTCAAATAAGGCTGTAGCAGCACAATGAGTCTGTTTAATGACACTGCAATTTCACATTTCCATGAAATCCTCAAAAGGAGGCAAAAGCATGTGTCGTTACACAGGTTGCTTGTTAAAATTGTGTGAAAAGAAAAAATACTCCATTGAGCCAATAGACAGCAGTGATTCTGTTAGTGATAATGAAAGTCATTCTACATAATAACCCTCCTCTCTTATCTCACTCACACCAGCCACGAAGGTTTTCAAAGGTAAGTGCAGGTTAATTTATTTTTCTTTCTATTTTATATTTTCTTTATTATTTTGTATTATAATACAGACTTGTAATCATTTTTACATGAATATTTTCGGGTTGTAGAATGAATCATCTGAGTTTCCATTATTTTTTATGGGGAAATTCGCTTTGATATACAAGTGCTTTGGATTACAAGCATGTTTCTGGAATGAATTATGCTTGCAAACCAAAATTTTACTGTATTATATTTCTATGTACCTGTAAGTTTTTTCCTTTCCTAATTTTTTTACTCCTGACTATGGGCTTTTCTTTCCACTGCCGATTATGGACTTTTCATTCCCTTTATCATTTCTTGTAGGGCTAGTTTAACAGTGATGTGCTTCTTTAATTTTTGTTTGTTTGGGAAACTCTTTATTTCTCTTTCTATTCTGATTGATAGACTTGCTATCAATTGTTGTTGTAGTTTTTTGGGTTTTTTTTGTTTTTTGTTTTTTTCCTTTCAGCACTTTGAATTTATCATGACACTCTCTCTGGACTGCAATGTTTCTACTGAAAAATCAACTGGTAGTTTTAAGGGGTTTCTTCTATGTAACTGTTTTCCTTCCTCTTGCTTCTTTTAAAATTCTCTCTTTATCATTAAATATTGCAAACCTAATTGAAATACAAACATTACTACATACATAATTTTATCGTTATATACCATGGTGTGACCCTCCCTGGGTTGATTTTTGGGGGACTCTCTGTGCCTCCTGGATCTGGATTTTGGTTTCCTTCTCAGATTAGGGAAGTTTTCAGCTATCATTTATTCAAATATTTTTACTATCTTCCTTTTGCTCTCTTCTTCTATGATCCCCGTAATGTGAATGTTATTGTGCTTGATGTTGTCACTGAGTTCCCTTGCTTATGCTCATTTTTATTATTATTTTTCTTTTTTCTGGTCAGCGTGGCTGCTTTCCAAATATTATTTTCCTGCTCACTGTCCTATTCTTCTGCTTCCTCTAGTTCCCCTTTATTCTCTCTAGTGTCTTTTTTTAAATGTTAATTTATTTATTTTGAGAGAGAGGGAGCAGGGGAGGGCAAAGAGAGAGGGAGAGAGAAAATCCCAAGCAGGCTCTGTGCTGTCAGCTCAGAGCCTACTCTGAGGTTTGATCTCATCAACCATGATATCATGACCTGAGCTGAAATCAAGAGTCAGACGCTTAACAGACGGGGCCACCCAGGAACCTCCCTACCCCCCCCCCCCCCACATGTCTAGTGTCTTTTTAATTTCAGTTATTGTCTTCTTCATCTCTGTTTGGTTCTTTTTTTTTTTTTTTATTTTCTATCTTTGTTGAAGGTCTCATTGAGATTCTCCACTCTTTTCTCAAATTTAGTGAGTGTCTCTATGATCATTACTTTGAATTCTTTATCAGGTATATGGCTTATTTCCATTTCATTTAGGTCTTTCGCTGTAATTTTTGTCTTACTCTTTTATTTGGGACATATTCTTCTCTCTCTTCATTTTGTCTAACTCTATGTTTGCTTTTATGTTTCAAGAATGCCAATAATGTCTCCTGATCTTGAAAGTAGGGAGTTGCCTTCAGTCCAGTCAGTCACAATTGCCCACTTTGTCTCTTGTGGGCTGAGTTTGATACCTATGCCATTAAGAAGTCAATTTAAGGTTATTGTGGGCTTGTAGTTTGGCAGCGTCAGCAGTCAGACCAGATTTTGTCTCCCACCTATCTGTTGGCGCTGCAGTGGCTTCACCTGCAGCGTGTTCTCCCTGCCTTTCTCCCTGAGAAGCTTTTCCTGGTGGGTGGGGCCAGCAGTCCAGGCCAGATGCCTGCCCAAGTCTGCAGGGGCACTGATCAGCAGAGCACTCTCTGCACAGACAGTTATAAGAGTCAGCTGCTGGGACTGCAAGCATAGTGGTGTATGATTATCTTCCCTTCTCCCCAGGATAGGAATCACTTTGGAGTAGCACTAGTCCCTACCAGGGCCATCTGCAGGATGAAACATGGCAGGAGCTGCTTTGGAGAGGCTCCTGCTGAGTGTGCCCAGTCAGATGGAGCAGATCTGAAGGAGAACATGGGGGCAGGACATGCAGTGTTAGCCAGGTAGATAGAGTGTTTTTCCTGCAGGTGTCCAACAATCTAGGCTAGGGTGGGTGGCGGGAGGGAGAGACGGTGTCTGCCAGCTGTTTTGTTCTTGGGGAAGTCTCCCAAAGATCCCCGCTCTTCCATCACACATTCTAGGATTAGTAAATAAATCTCCTTTACATTTATTTAGCTCAGGCAGTTTTCAAACCGCTTCTTCTATGCTGTATCTCATTGGGATTGTTTGTTATGCTGCCCCTTTAGGGGCAGAGACTGAGTTTCCTATTGTCCCTTGGCTCTCCCAGAGTAGTTCCCATTGATGTTAAAGTATCTGGGGGCACCCGGGTGGCTCAGTCGGTTGAGTGTCTGACTTCAGCTCAGGTCATGGTCTCACGGTTTGTGGGTTCGGGTCCCACATCAAGCTCTGAGCTGACAGCTCAGAGCCTGGAGTCTGCTTCAGATTCTGTGTCTTTTTCTCTCTCTGCCCCTCCCCTGCTCACACTCAGTCTTTCCGTCTCCCAAAAATAAATAAACGTTAAAAAATTAAAAAAATAAATAAAGGATCTGAATTTAAGCCTCACTAGTTTTCAAAGCCAAAAATTATAGGGATTCATCTTCCCAGTGTAGGTCCCCCATGTCTGGGTTGCCTGGTGTGGGCTCTGCTCTTCTCTCTTCTTGATGCTTGTGGTGTTCCTCTCATTTGTCCTTAGTCTCTCCAGGAGTTTGCTTCCTGGCTGTATCTCCACCCTTCCTACCCTTTCTGATATGTCCTTTTCCTAGTATTAACTGTGAAATGTCCATTTGGCTAGTCTTTGGTTATTTTCCAGGTTGGATGCACTGATGTGGCTGTTATCTAGGTATGTCCATGGGATGAGATGAGGTTAGGATCTTTCTTCTCTGCCATCTTCCCAGAAGTCCTCTGATTAATTTTTGTTTATTTTGATATATATTTTTGTACATTTCTTGAGTTGATAATAGCAATCGTTATTTTACCAGAAACATTTATTTCACATTGATATTCAAATTAACTGGCATAAACTATGTGGGCTATTTTCTTTGGTTCTCATCATACCTGCAGTGTGTCTATTTTCTCTCTTTCCCCCCTCCTAAACTTATTAAAGAATAATTGACAAATAAAAATGAATATATTTAAAGTGCACAATGTTATGGTTTGATATGCAAATGCATTGTGGAATTATTACCAAGATCAGTTAACACATCCAATACCTTACAAATTTAACTTATACTTTTTTTTATAGTGAGAATGTTTAAGCTTTACTCTCCAAAACTTTGAAATATACAATAGTGTGTCATTAACTATAAAAACTATACTGTACAGGAGCTCCTCAAAAGTTATTATTTTTATAACTGAAAGTGTGTGCCCTTCTATTCTATTTCTATAAAATTGTATATGTGTGTATTAAATTCTACATTTGAGTGAGATCATAAAGTAATTGTCTTTCTCTGTCTGACTTATTTCACTCAGCATAATGCCCTCCTGGTTCATCCATGTTGCCATAAACAGCAAGATTTCATTTTTTTGTGACTAAATAATATTTCATTCTTTGTGTGTGTGTGTATTACATCTTCTTTATCCATTCATCAATCAAAGCATATGTAGGTTATTTCTGTATCTTGGCTATTGCGAATAATGCTGAAATGAACATGAGAATGATAATCACCCTGTATATAAGAGTTGAAGTCAGTTATTACTTCAAAGATTTTAATTTTCCAGTACAATCTCTTCTACTAAGCAGAGTGAAATAAACTGTCAAAGCAAGACTTCTTCTTAATTGGTATGTAAGTGAATTTGTCATTTGAAGTATATGTTATTTGCAAAAATTTCAAATTTCTCATTTCTGTAAAATGACAAATGTCCTTACCTTAAAACACCTTAATCTGCAAGAAGCAGTTTTTAATCTGGCATGCAGAAACTTGGAGGTTAAAGTGGACTTTTCACTGAGCAAGGCATCCCTAATTTGAAAGCACAATGCTTTATGAATCAGATTTGGTTCTTGGAATGCTGTCTCCTGATGAAAGTCAGGGTCACAAAGTTACTCTTATTTTGTGGTACTGCCTTAAATCTTACTAATTATTAAAAAAATGTTTTAGATGTTCCTGACTCCAGCATGTTTATAATCCAGTCCTTTTAGCAAACAAAATGTGATATTTATGTAAAATGCAGAAGAAAAATGATAAGAGAATACACATCCTTCAAAGAAAAAGATATTAAATCCAAATATTATTATGCAAGCTTGCCAAACAAGATCAAAGTGTAAGAGTCATGGAAGATGGAAAGGGACAATAATTCAAATCTTGAGGAATTGTTAAGCTGTAGAAAAGTTTAGATAGTGGAATAAAGTAGAACATGCATAGAATTCTACCACTTATCAGTAGCCTGACTTTGAGTGAATTATTAATCTTGGTTTTTATATTTATAAAATTGGGATAATAACATCTATTCTTTAGGGTTATTGAGAGGTTTATTTAAATTATGTGTGTACATCTATATTTTGTACAATCTAAAGGAAAAAAAAGGAAACTTATTCAGAGAACTGAGCGTAAGGCAGATAAGACTGATAAAAAGGTGGAAAATTTACCAGAAATAGGAGAGACTTATCTTTACTAACCAGATGGGAACAGGGCCCAATGTTAAATTAACCAAATATCTCAAAGAAAAGTACTGAAACCAGCCTAAAAATCCTTTGACTCCTGGGTAAGAAATCTTCTGATATCCCTTCCAATTATGTAATGATAATAAAGAATAATGAGCTAAAGGTCTAACTCAGGTGAGGTGCCTCATGATTGGAAAATAATGGATATTAAGGTAGAGCAGTAAAACATAAGACGGGATATGAAAGCAGGAATGAGGAGACTATCTCTATTCTATGGACAACAAGCCCCCTCAGAGAAATGGAATACTCCCTGCCTGAATCTGGTTCACTGGCTCTTCTGAGAGCAAAGAGTCAATGAAGTTAAACTGAAGGTCATTGATATCCATAAGTTATTATGTGACTAGAACTCCTTAATACTGCTGGTGTACAACCTCTGGAAATATATGTCAGGGCCCTGACTTCCTGGAGGATAACTGAGAGGCAATCTTCCTTATTGTCAATCTTGATTTGCTGTTTATGATTTAAGATCTTGAGGTTTCCGGGGCGCCTGGGTGGCTCAGTCGGTTAAGCGTCCGACTTCGGCTCAGGTCACGATCTCGCGGTCCGTGGGTTCGAGCCCCGCGTCGGGCTCTGGGCTGATGGCTCAGAGCCTGGAGCCTGCTTCTGATTCTGTGTTTCCCTCTCTCTCTGCCCCTCCCCCGTTCATGCTGTGTCTCTCTCTGTCTGAAAAATAAATAAACGTTAAAAAAAAAAAAAACAATTTTAAGATCTTGAGGTTTCCAGTATTACCTGGCTAACTATTGACGCTGAGGGTTTGGGTTATTAGTAGGTGCATAAATAATGTTTTTTCCTTACTCTTTTGCCAATTACAGATGACCTAAAATCTGCAGCTTGACAAATTAATCCAGCGGAAATAACGAAGATAAATTCTAAGAAACATCCCTTAGGTAATTGGCTACAAATATTAAAGAATAGATTAACTTAATAAAGGACTAATGATTACCTACAAATTATATGAAAATATTAATATGAGAGTATTCATATATACAAATATATATACATATATAGAAGTGCACACACACACACAAACACGTAGCATACCAATCATTTTTTATTAGCTAAGAATGCAAAAAGGCAAACAACATTGATCAAAGTCATTAAATTGCTCATCTTCTATAAAAAAAGGAAATGGCTTATTACTATGGAATACCTATAGCAGAAGTTGAGATATATATGAATCATTAAAGAGAGCTTGTTTTCATAAATGGGAATCAAAACTGTGATTAATAGGACTCAACTTACAAAGGAGGTAACACTGTTAAACAGACACATTGAAAAATTTTGCTTAAGTATTGAGTGTGGAATGTGGAGTTTAACAGAAGTAAGTGGTTTCTGCTTTGTCACACTAATTGGTCCAACCTCAGCAGTCCCCAAATTCCAAATTAAGCAAATACTTTCTGCATGTTCATTGTAGCAGTAAATTACGTAATGCAGTATAAATTATAGTTAAAAAGACAGTTTTTCTTTTGAAAGTGTGTTCCAAGGCCAGCAAGGTTAAGAGAGGCAATCAGCATCCTACTGTTTCCTCTTTGCAGAAGAGATGTGTTTAGAACAGTTAGCAAACCATAAGTGAGGCAGAGTGGCTGTGCTAATATCAGACCAAAAAAATAAATAAGTAAAAGAGAGAGAGAGAGAGAGACTGTAAAACAAATAAATGTTACTAGAAATAAAAAGGGACATTTAATAATGATAAATAGGCTAATATATTAAGAATATATAATAAATGTAAACATGATTTATAATATTTTCAATTACAAATGGTAAAGTCAGTTATAAATAATAAACAAACGTAAGTAAGCACCCATCAACAGAGACTTAAGATGCATGAAGAAAATATTGACAAAATCTAGGTAAGAAGTATTTAATTTAATAATAACTCAAGATTTTAATACCCTTGCTTTCAATATGGGATAGAACAGCTGCTTGGAAAGGAAATAGAATACTAGAACAGCATTATAAACCCACTTGAGCCAACAGATCTTTATTTAACACTCAACATAGCAACAGCATAATATACTTTTTTCTCAAGTGCACATGGCAAATTTTCCAGGATAAACTGTATGCTAAATTAAAACATAAAATTAAAGGGGCGCCTGGGTGGCGCAGTCGGTTAAGCGTCCGACTTCAACCAGGTCACGATCTCGCGGTCCATGAGTTCGAGCCCCGCGTCAGGCTCTGGGCTGAGGGCTCAGAGCCTGGAGCCTGTTTCTGATTCTGTGTCTCCCTCTCTCTCTGCCCCTTCCCCCGTTCATGCTCTGTCTCTCTCTGTCCCAAAAATAAATAAACGTTGAAAAAAAAATTAAAACATAAAATTAAAAAAACATAATAATTAAAAGAATTCACATCATATAAAGTATGTTCTCTGATCATCATGGAGTGAAACTGGAGATCAGTAACAGAAAGACCTCAGGGAAATTTGCAAATATGTGGAAAATAAGCAACATATTCCCAAATAACAAATGGTGCAAGAAAAAAAATCACAAAACACATTAGAAAATACTTTAATACGAGTGAAAATGAAGGTAAACCTAATAAATGTATTGTATGCAGCTAACACGGTGGGTAGAGGGGGAATTTGTGAGTATAAATGCCCATATGGAAAAGCAGAAAGATTCCAAGTCAGTCATCTAATCTTCCATCTTAATACATTGCAAGAAGAAATAATAGAAAGCGGTAGAAGAAATGGAATAATAAACATTGAAATGGAAATTAATTGCAATGGAAAACAATAGAGAATAATCAATGAGCTCAAAAATTAAATTTTTGATAAGGTCAACAAATCAACAAACTTTCGGCTAGACTGACCTTGAGAAAAGAGAAAAGGTTTAACTTACTAACACTGGAATAAAAAAAAGGACATCACTCCCAACCTTGCAGAAGAATCACAAAAGAATACTATGAACAACTGTGTGCCAAAACATTAGATGGTGTAGATGAAACAAACTAATTTCTAGAAAGACACAAAGTACCGAAATGGATTCAAAAGAAAAGTGAAAATCTGAATGGACCTATAACAAGGAAAGGAATTGAATTAGTAATGATAAAACTTTCTGCAGGAAAAGCTCTGGACCAAATGGCTTCACTGATAAAATCTGCAAAATACGTTAAAAGAATTTATAAATTTTTCTTACAAACTTTTCTAGAAAACAAGGCCAATATTATTCTTAGATCATAACCAAATAAATACATCACAAGAGGAAAAAACAAAACACAACTATGTACCAGTATCTCTTATGAATATAGACATAAAAATTCTGAGCAAAATACTGAACCCAGCAACATATTAACAGAATTATACAGGAGCAATTGGATCTATCTCAAGTATGCAAGGTTGTTTTAACACATAAGACTAATGAGTGTAATAAACCACATCGATAGATTAGTGTACAAAACCACATGATCACTTCAATGGAAACAGAAGAGCATTTGAAAAAAAATCTAACACACTTTTATGACAAAGACATTGAACAAATTAGGAATAGTCAGCATGTTTATATATGTAATAAAGGACATTAACATGATTAAGGGCATTTATGAAAAGAAGACTGCTAACATTATGCTTAATGGTAAAAGACCAAATGTGTTTTGCTGTCTGCAATCGGGAATAAGGCAACAATGCCTGTTTTTACCACTTCTGTTCATCACTTCTATTCATTGTTATACTGGAGGATCTAGCCAGAGCAATTAGGCAAGAAAAACAAGTAAAAGGCATACACAAATAGATAGAAAGACATAAAATGATTTTGAGATATAAGAATTAAAAATTGTTTAATTGTTATGGTATCATAATATCAACAGATAAAACCTTGAAGCATTATACATAACTATAGTTAGCTAGTTAAATGTATATTTCAAATGGTCTATTTTATAACTTTCATTCTTATTTGGAGTACACATTTGAGCTCATCACGGCTAAAAATATTATGACACTCAGAAACCACATATTCTGCTTATAAACTTTAATCCTTCCATTTCCTTTTTTGGAATCTGCTGTTTGGGGCCAAGCCAGCCTGTGATGTTCTAACGGCCAAAGCCATATTCTGGCACCAATTATCTGGAGAAATGATACATTTTTAATTTAAAGAATGGTTGGTCTTTAAAACTAAACAAAATTTTATTTTGCTTCCTGAGCTCAACTCTACCTTTTACTAATTGTGTGCCTTTGCAAACAGTATCCGATATCCTTTTTTTTTTCTTTCTGTAAGCTTCAGTTTCCTTACCTATATAATGGGGATGATAATAAGGTATGCTCTCCTATAAAGAATTAGTTATAACTTTATAAAATAATGTCCCCTAAGTGCTTAGCTCAGCCCATAGCACTTATTATGACTCCAGGAGTTGTAGCCATGAATATTTTTGCTAATTATCTCTAGAATAAAAAGAGAAAATTAAATTCCATTTTTAAACTCACCTTTTACATCTAATTCACCTCTCTTAAATGTAATTTTTTTCAAAGAGTGCATCGTCCTCACAATACAAATATTTCCTCCATCCTTGCCCCGGTCCTCGATTGAAAGGTCATAATTTCTTTATGTGAAAACCTTCTAATATATTGGAACATTTTACATATTCTACCTATAATTATTCACATTCATGCCTAATCCCAGCACCATTTTTCTACCAAATTCCCGCCATATTGAAACTTCTTTCCAAGCGGATGCTGTTTTTAGATCTTTCAAGAGTCCTGTAGCACAGCACGACTGCCTTGCCCACGATAGTTTTGCAAAAACACCTTAAGAATCAACTGAAAAAAAATCAATTACAGTTTTTTACACTATGATCTAGAAGCTCATCACTTATACCTACAACTTCATGTTTTATTTAAAAAAATGTTGTATTTCTCTAAAAACTGTAGCAACATTCAGAGTTTCTGTAAACCCAAATGTCCTTCAAAGAATTTTAGATAGGAATGTTACTAGAATTATCTTTCTGACATCTTTTGTTAGGTAAAATAAAGTTGGTACAAACTACACAGAGAAATATAAACCCTTCCTTAAGAAGTTACAGTGTATAAAGCTTTCTTGTTCTGGTATACGCTTGTTGAGCTTTGCAAAACACACACACCACACTTAGGTCTGTTGAATGAAATCATTAACAGTAATACCTTGAAACTCCTAGTAAGTTTTTTAAAAATACCCACATAACTTTATCATTTATGTTAGATAGCTATGTTATATAGCTACGTTATCAAGATTTCCTGAATGTGTTTAAAACAAGGTTGTACCTATCTAGTAAACAAGAGCAAGTTATCCATTATCTAATTGCTGTAGACAGTGAAAACAAATAAATCAGTGTTTCCAAAATAAAAAAAAAAATAGCAGCAATCGCATGGTTGGGACTACATTAAAGATTTTTATGTTTTTTAAATTGTTCATAGATTTATGTACTATAAAATGATACAATGTTTATTTACCATTTTTATTTTGTAAACATTATAAACTAATATGCTAATCTTCAAACTGCAATACAATGATTGCTAAAGACTAGTAAATAATCCAGACCTTAGAAGATGAATCAGTTTTGGGCTATGTCATAATAATTTTGGCAGGGCCACGGAGCAAGCATACATGATGCAAGGGTGGAGATTTGCCTCCATGGAATGTATGATACTGATGCCAAGTAGCTTGGGAAAAAAATGTAAGGGGCAGAAAATAAGACCTAAGGCAAGCTTTAAAATTGTGCTTGAACTAAATATTTCTTCTATCTGGGGCCTGAGATCAATTTATCTAGGTTTCTAAGGTTTGGAGTAGTTTTTCTGGTCTGAGATGCAAGGAGCAACATAGGGAAATAAGAAGACCTTCTGATGTGGTGCAGGCTTATTATGTAGCAACTTTAGGTTATTCTCTTTGATGTCTGTGTGTTTGTGTGTGTGTGTGTGTGTGTTGATGTTCCTGTTTATCCTCAAATTCTTGATAAAGTCTTGCTAATTTTATACCTTAGTTGTTTTGTGGGAAGTTAGGAGGCATACGAGCAATGGAGAGAGAAGTGTGCCATCTGATCACACACAGTGTCTGCGCCCCCTTCCCTCACCACGGCGCATGTGATAGGTGTAAGGGACACAGCAGTCACTGGTGAAGCACAGCTCTGAGCAGCAAGGTGGCAATATCTCAATTCTGTGTTGCATGGTCAATATTGTGATGGTGGGAAGTCAAAGCTCAGAGGTCTCCTTCTGGGTAATTCAGACATAGCTGGAGCACCTATTAATGGGGGCGAAACTCCAGAAGTTTTATTGCTGGAAGATTTTTTTTTAATGAAATTTATTGTCAAATTGGTTTCCATACAACACCCAGTGCTCATCCCAACAGGTGCCCTCCTCAGTGCCCATCACCCACTTTCCCCTCCCTCCCACCACCCATCAACCCTCAGTTTATTCTCAGTTTTTAAGAGTCTCTTATGGTTTGCCTCCTTCCCTCTCTGTAACTTTTTTCCTTTCCCCTCCCCCTTGGAAGATTTTAACATAATGCTTCAGGTTTAATTTTTTTAAAAAAGGAAGAAGCTTTATTTTCAATAAATAGCATGGGATGAACTAGAACTGTGAATTTTGCTAATGAAATAGCTACATGTATTGCCATGAATTTACGTACTATAAGTAGATATTTCTATTCACATTTAGTGAGCTGTTTCACAGTTCAAAGACTGTAATATATAAGTTACTTTTATTTACTAGATCCCCTCACATATAGAAGGAAACTGACACCTAATCCATACATGAGGTTTTTAGCTCTTTCTTAGCTTTGTCAGTTTTATGTAGTTTCTACTTTTACTTATTTACTCTTTGCATGGGGAGACAATTCATGAGAGAGAAGTCAGTCATTTCAAAACATAGATATACAAGATTTGAATGAATTTCTTTAATAGAACAAAACTCTAAAAATAGGCATATGAAGCATAGCTTTTAAAAAGGAATTCAAATGAACTCGTGTCCTGTAGAAAAACACATTCATCTGCAAAGAGAGAGCAGGTGTTTGGGGGGAGGTTTTATGTTTCAATCACTTGAAATCTAATCAAAGCACTTTCTCTGGTTACACACTGGTTTCCAGCTTCCGCTCTGCAGCTAACTCCATCACGTCACGTAAGTGAGATATGAAATGGAAGCAGAGGTTAACTTCCTTTTCCAATGCCAGAGAGACAGGTAGTGGTAGGAAGGCAGGTTCCCAGTATCTTCTGAATCATTTTAATTCCCTATGCTTCCATATGTTTATTGGGTTCAGTAAGATGGTGGAGAAATACTGCAGTTTACAACTTTCTCATCTGTACTTTTAACAGGTATGTCAAGTCGGTGTGCAATAAAAGATTATTTCCAAACTGCAATGTTCAAAGAAAGGGTTTTCATTTTCTTTTTCTCTCTAGCCCATCTACAAGCACGAGGTAATATATATGCTGGCCATGACTTATTACGGTTTTAGAGATCACTGATTCTCCATTAAATCATACAAGAAGAATTTTTTCTTCCCCTGAACATTACCTCAGGCAGGAAAAGGCAGAGAAACTTTTATTACTCTGGTTGAGTATACTAGACTTCTGTCCTAATATTCGGTGCAGTTGATTAGCATAAACACAGTACTAGAGATTGTCATGGCAGGAACATAGATAAGCACTGTGGAATATACCAAAATAAATTATTTACACAAAGACTGAGGACCGTCTCATCCTCTGGTGCAAATGCAGATTGGCTTGGTTCTTCCCGCTGATAACTCAAATGTCATTTTCCTTACGGTCTTCTTACTGTTATCACATATGCATGAAGAAATAACACTGCATCCAGTAAAAAGATAAATGTACCTGTGGTTGACACATCTATGTATAATATTATAGAATTTATATAGTTGTGCTACTTATGTGTCAATATCTATTATTTTAACTTTCCATTGCAGATATCCCAAATTTTTCTTGGGTATATTGACAGGTAAGTAATATAATGGATATTACATTGGACACACACACTCACGCACACACACACACGCACACACACACACACCTTGTGCAAATGACATATACAGCATATTTCTTTGATTAAAAATTAATTTTCATTTGACTTAAAATTATTCAGTATAAATTCAAATATTCATTTAAAACAGATATTTAGGAAAATATTTTATATACAATATAATATTAGTGGTGCTTTCAAATGAGCTAACGTAAGGAATAAAATTTTGATGTCTTAAAATAACACAATTATTCTTTTTTATAGACCTTTTATAGCTGATGCTTACACAAAAATAAAGAAAAAATGAAAGTGGTCAAGGAAGGAAAATTTTTATATTTTTGAAAGGCATACAGCAAACAATGAGTCTGTCTATGTTTGACATATTTGATGAGTTAAAAATTGTGAAGTGCAAATTGTGAGGTGCAAAAATTGTGATGTGCAAATCGGTGATGAAATAATAACATGGAGAACTCAAAAGTATATTTAAAGATGATCCTCTAGGAACGGTTTACACAAATATGGAAGGAATGTTTGGATATATGTTAGTAAAATACATTATTTTGAAAGGTCAAATAAGTAATGCAGTAATCTTCTTCTTAAAATTGTGATAAAATTCAATTCTCACATCATGTAATAATTAGAGAAAACAGAGGTGAACATTTTAGTGTGCTGAAAGACTTTTACTTGTAGCTACCATTCAATCTTAAAATTAAGATTCCTTCTACATCACCATTTACACTAATATCTTTTTAAATTTATGTATTCAAATTCAAGTTAGTTAATATACCATGGTCTCTGTATTTAAGAGTCTCTGATGGTTTGTCTCTCTGTTTTTATCTTATTTTTCCTTCCCTTCCCCTATGTTCATCAGTTTTGTTTCTTAAATTCCACATATGAATGAAATCATATGATATTTTCTTTCTCTGATTTACTTTGCTTAACATAAAACACTCTAGTTCCATCTATGTTTTTGCAAATGGCAAGATTTTGCTCTTTTTGATTGTCAAGTAGTATTCCATTGTATAAATACACACCACTTCTTTATCCATTCATCAGTCAATGGACATATGTACTCTTTCCATAATTTGGCTATCGTTGATAGTGCTGCTATAAACATCGGGGTGCATATGCCCCTTCAAATCAGCATTTTGTATCCTTTGTTAAACTACTTAGTAGTGCAATTGCTGGGTCATAAGTCAATTTCATTTTTAATTTTTTGAGGAAACTCCATGCTGTTTTCCAGAGCAGCTGTACCAGTCTGAATTCCCAACAACAGTGTAAAAAGGGTTCCCCTTTCTCTGCATCCTAACCAACATCTGTTGTTCCTGAATTGTTCATTTTAGCCATTCTGACAGGTGTGAATTGGAATCTCATTGTGGTTTTGATTTATATTTCTCTGTTGATGAGTGATGTTGAGCATCTTTTCATGGGTCTGTTAGTCTTCTGGCTGCCTTTGAAAAAGTGTTTATTCATGTCTTCTGCCCGTTTTTTAACCGGGTTATTTGGTTTTTCGGTGTTGAGTTTGATAAGTTCTTTGTACATTTTGGATACTAACCCTTTATTGGATATGTCATTTGCAAATATTTTCTCCTACTCTGTCGGTTGACTTTTAGATTTGTTGATTGTTGCCCTCACTGTGCAGATTTTATCTTGATGATGTCCCAGTAGTTCATTTTTGTTTTTATTTCCTTGACCTCTGGAGAAATATCTAGTAAGAAGTTGCTGTGGCCAAATTCAAAGAGGTTGCTGGCCTGTGTTCTTCTCTAGGATTTTGATGGTTTGCTGTCCCACATTTGGGTCTTTCATCCATTTTGGATTTATTTTTGTGAATGGTGTAAGAAAGTGGTGCAGTTTCATTCTTCTGCATGTTTCTGTCCAGTTTTCCCAGCACCATTTGCTGAAGAGAGTGCCTTTTTTCCATCGGATACTCTTTTGTGCTTTGTCAAAGATTAGTTGGCTATACATTTGTGGGTCCATTTCTAAAATCTCTATTCTGTTCTATTGATTTATGTGTCCATTTTTGTACCATACTGTCTTGATGATTAGAGCTTTGTAATACAGTTTGAAGTCTGGAATTTTGATGCCTCCAGGTTTAGTTTTCTTTTTCAACATTACTTTGACTATCTGGGGTCTTTTCCAGTTCCAAAAAAAAATTAGGATTATTTGTTCTAGTTCTGTGAAGAAGGCTGGTGGCATTTTGATAGGGATTGCATTGAATGTGTAGATTGCGTTGGATAGTATTGAAATTTTAATGATATTTATTCTTCTAATCCATGAGCATGGAATATTTTTGCATTTCTTTATGTCTTCTTCAATTTGTTTCATAAGATTTCTGTAGTTTTCAGCGTACAGGTCTTTTAACCTCTTTGGGTAGGTTTATTTGTAGGTATCTTATAGATTTTGGTGCAACTTGTAAATGGGATTGATTCCTTGATTTCTCTTTCTGATGTTTTATTATTGGTGTTTAGAAATGCAAATGATTTCTGTATATTGATTTTATACCCTGTGGCTTTGCTGAATTCACATATCAGTTCTAGCAGTTTTTTGGTAGAGTCTTTTGGGTTTTCCATACAGAGTATCATGTCATCTGTGAAGAGTGCAAGTCTGAGTTCTTCTTTGCCAGTTTGCCTTTTATTTCTTTTTGTTGTCTGATTGTTGAGGCTAGGACTTCCAGTACTACATTGAACAACAGTGGTGAGAGTGGCCATCCCTGTCATGTTCCTGACCTTAGGGGGAGAGTTCTCAGTTTTTCCCCACTGAGGATGATGAAGCAAATGAAAATGAAAATACAACAATTCAAAGAGGAAAGTACATTGCAGTTCAGGCTTATCTCAAGAAGCAAGAAAGGTCTCAAATATACAACCTAGCCTTACACCAAAAGGATTTAGAAAATGAGAGCAAATAAGGCCTAAATGCATCAAAAGAAGGGAAATACTAAACATTAGAGCAGAAATAAACCATATAGAAAAAAAAAGATCAGTGAAACTAAAAGATGTGTTTTTTGGAAAAATAAATAAAATTAATAAAACCCTAGCCAGGCTTATCAAAAAGAAAAGATAGAGGGCCCAAATAGATAAAATTACAAATGAAAGAGGAGAGATCACAACCAATGCCACAGAAATTCACACAATTATAAGAGAATATTGTGAAAATTTTATGCCAACAAACTGGGAAATCTGGAAGAAGTGACAAATTCCTACACACTCACACACTACCAAAAGTTAAATAGAAAGAAATAGAAATTTTGAATCGACCAATAACCAGCAAAGATATTGAATCAGTTATCAAAAATCTCCCAACAGGGGCGCCTGGGTGGCTAAGTTAGTTAAGCATCCGATTTCAGCTCAGGTCATGATCTCACAGTTTATGAGTTAGAGCCCCACATAGGGCTGCGTGCTGACAGCTCAGAGCCTGGAGCCTGCTTTGTATTCTGTGTCTCCCTCTTTCTCTGCTCCTTCCCTGCTGTCACTCTGTCTCTCAAAAATAAACATTGAAAAAAGTTTTAAATTCTCGCAACAAATAGGAGTCCTGAGCCAGATGGCTTCCCAGGGGAATTCTACCAGCCATTTAAAGAAGAGTTAATATCTATTCTCCTCAAACTGTTCCAAAACATAGAAATGGAAGTAAAGCTTCCAAACTCATTCTATGAAGCCACCATTACCTTAATTCAAAACCAAGGACCCCCAACTTACTAAAAGGAGAATTACAGGCCAATATCCCTGATGAATCTGGATGCAAAAATTCTCAACAAGACACTAGCAGGTAAAGTTCAACAGTACATTAAAAGAATTATTCACATGACCAAGTGGGCTTTATTCCTGGGCTGCAGGGTTGGTTCAATATTCACAAGTCAATCAATGTGATACACCACAATAATAAAAGAAAGGATAAGAACCATATGATCCTTTCAACAAATGCAGAAGAAACATTTGACAAAATACAGCATCCTTTCTTAGTAAAAACCCTCAAGAAAGTAGGGATAGAAGGAACATTCCTCAGCATTAGAAAGGTTAATACATTAACATTTATACATAAAATTAACATAACATTAACATAAATGTTAATACATTAACATTTTATGCATGTGTTCATTCACCTTTCCTTATTTCATTGATCTACAAATATGCATTGATACACTACTGTGTATTAGAGTCTGTTTTAAGTTCTAAAAGTTCTTCCTCTTGTGTTTTGCATTCTACTGGGGGGGGAAATGTTATATTAAGTGCTGTGAAGAATATGAAAGCCAGTGGTAGGTTAGAGACTGAGTAGGAAGATTCATTGGCCAAAGGGGTCTATGATTTCTGTCTCAGGAATTGAAAGTTAAGCAAACACCTGGATAATGAGCAGATGTTGAAGAGTGGAACATCTTATAAGTGAAGATGCTTACAGATGAGATTTCAGATTATGTCAACACCAGTTCAGGTAGCATTTTCTGATGATAAATAAATAAAAGGTGAGCAAATGCCCACTGGTAATTTCATACCGGGATAAGATCTCCATCCAATGGAACCCTAAAACAATAAAGTTATCAATATTAGACACAAACTAAGAAATAAGAAAACGTAGCAGAATTCCAATGCACAACATCAACTACAATTGTAACAAATGGAGGAACGAGCTCATTCTCTTAAGAAAATATCCTCGGCTTTCCTTCTCAGAGGAAGAATGACTAGACACACGGTGGCTGGAGTCTGCTTCTATACTTTCACGAGAGGACACAGACTGTACTATTTTCCCAGATAATTGGTAAAGTATATAAACTCCCTGTGATAAACAACATAAAACCAGACCAAAGATCGTGATTTCAAAATATTTGATGTTAACTTTTGTTTAAGGTCAGGCTGAAAGAATTGATGTATTTATAAGGAAGGCAGCCTGCAATTTACAATTGAACTACCTCATATCTTCTTGTTATTTTCTCAAATCAAGCCAAATGGCCAGAAAGCTAGGAACTTTGGCCACTTTGGTTTCTTCCCCATCCCAAATGGTGACAGTAAACCTATATTATAAATACTTTAGCACCACCGCATTGACTAATATTGAAGATAACTGTAAAAAGGAAATATAAAAAAACAACAGTACATACAACCTCTTATTCTGTTTAGTGAATGAAAATCGCTGCCAGCACTTTTCACATCATCAATTTTCCTCCATTATGAGATGCACATCTGAAATTTCTTTCTTAACAAAAGCCCAGAAAATGACTCTGCGAAATCATTATGTGTGGGTGTGATGGATGAAGTGAATCATAGCTGAAACCTTATCTATTCTATTTAATTCAGATTTGCAGTTCAACTCTAATCCTGTAGAACTTTGACTTAATATGTACAAACCTTATATTGTTACTCACCTTTGACCATGTCTTCTTTTCGTATTTTTTCCTGACTCTGATTTTTATCAAATTGGTTTTTTTTTCTGCAAAATTGCTTTATTCCTCAAGATCGCTCGTGTCTTAAGTGAAGTCAAGTGGACTATAATTGAATAAATAAGATAGAAAACTACTGCAAATGCCCTTTTAATTTTTTTCTTGCAGAAATAAGAATCTGTGAATAAAACCTCTCATGGGAAAATGCACATAAATATTACGGACAATATTTCTACTACTAAAGCTACTTTTGAAGAACCTGAATATTGTGTAGAACCCAAGTGTTACTCTGTGGAGAAGGACCTTGGAATATAGCATACTGGTGCAGTCTCCAGTTAGCTCAGAAATCGACATTCTTACTAGTGTTTGTATAGAAAGAGGAGACAATATTTCCTCCCCTTGCAAATATTCAGTGTTCTTCTACTACCACTTTGCTGGGAAAATATGTAACATTCTTGTGACAGGAGCAGTAAGCATTGGACTGTGACCCTTGCATTTTGCTCATTAATATTTTGCAGGGCTCTCAGTCTGCTTCAACATTCAGTACAACATCTCGGTGCCTACTTGCTCCCCATGCCCAGGGTCCTGACTAGTGAAATCATGAGATGACTCCTAAAATTCCATAATTCCTGCATATTTAACTAACCTCAGACACTGAATGGTAACATTGAATAAATTAGAAATGCTGAATTCTATGCATTAGCAGTGATATTTAAAAATCTTAGAGCACAATGATGAAGAAATATTGACCAAGGTGGTTTTGACTGCTAATCCCTGGAGTTTCAGTGATAGGTCCATATTAGCTTCCTTAATTTGGGTTGAAACCACTCTTAGACAAATTTTACATCCTATCCATTAATGGATTTAATTCTATTAGGAACCCCAATAAAGTTTGTTTTGAATCTCAATCAAATTATTCTAAAGTTTATCAGGAAAAATAAGCAGACAAGACTAGCAAAAAGAATTCAACTCTAGAAGGTCAGTGAGAGGGCACTAGCCATCCCAGACCTAATTTTAACCGAATAAAAAAAATTGACATAAAATTAGAGGAACAGAGCAGTGAAACAGAATTGACAGCTAGGAACTAAGACCAATTACATATCTGCCTATTTTAAGATAAAAGAAAAAGCACAAATCAAGCCAGAAATGAATTTATATTAAATAGTGTTGAGATAATTGGTTAACTACTTGGAAAAATAATACAAGTAGAGCCCTATCTTACAACACATAGCAGAGTATTATAAATGAATAAAAATGGAATTGCTTTAGGTAGATTAATTTTTATTCAAACAATGGAAGATATTATTAAGCAGAAGGTGGACACATTTTCACTTTATAAAAATTTAAAACTGGCATATCTAAAATAGTAACCAAACTATATCCATCAAAAATAGGGGATACATTTATTTATATATTTATATTTTATTAAACAAGGGTCACGTACACAGCAATAAGATACAAACACTGTAACTCTGATTACAAAGTAAAGGCAATGAGCTGGTAATTCCTTAGGTGTAGGTGTAACAAGCAGATATAAAAATTAGGAAAAAATTACCTAGGTTGGTAACTGTTCATATGACCTTATTTTGAGGGTGGTACATAGATTTATCATTTTAAGTGTTATTTATTAAATTTGAAAGAGAGAGCAAGCAGGGGAAGAGCAGAGAGAGAGAGAGAGAGAGAGAGAGTGAGAGAGAGAGAGAGAGAGAGAGAGAGAGAGAGACTGGACTCCAAGCAGACTCCACACTGTCAGCACAGAACCCGATGTGGGGCTTGAACTCACGAAACGGTGAGATCATGACCTGAGCTGAAATCAGGAGTTGGGTGCTTAACCAACTAAGCCACCCAGATGCCCCCGCAGATT
Organism: Neofelis nebulosa; assembly: GCF_028018385.1. Classification (NCBI taxonomy): domain Eukaryota; kingdom Metazoa; phylum Chordata; class Mammalia; order Carnivora; family Felidae; genus Neofelis; species Neofelis nebulosa. The sequence continues at coordinate 31,607,387 of NC_080794.1, read as the reverse complement.
TATCTTTTTATAAAGCAGTTTGTCAACATAAATCCATGTATCAAGGCATTTTAAAATGGTTCTGTGCCGATCCAAGAAATTATACAGCTGTTTACTCTAGAAATTACTAATTGGGAGCATTGATACACACAAAAATCTTAAATGTAGTGTTTTTATAAAGCAGAATTTAGGAATAGCTTACATTTCCAAACATAGGGGGAAAGTATGAATATGGTGATGAATCTACTTAATAAAACTGTATGCAGCCATTGAAAATGCTTATTGTGATTAGGTGACATTATGGAGTGCACCAGGAAAATGCTTATTAGTTGAAGGCATTAGGAATAAAAGGCAGATATAAAATCATATGTAATAGTTCAATTGTTTAACTATCACTATGAAAAAAAAAACTTGAAGGGACTACATACATCAGGAAGAGTAGACATGACTGAATATTTATATTTCAGATAGAATAGTTTTTAACATATATGTTTCCCTTTTAAAGAATATTATAATGAAAAAGTTACTTTAAAAAGAATACATTATATATAATCTACAGCATTCCTACATTACCTCTGGATATTTTTCTAAAGCAATAATGCATTTTTCAGGATTTCACCCCCATTTTCTGCTACAATGTTTGCTATTCAGTTACAGATATCTGTGGTTTTATTCCATACAAGACATGTTTTTAATGCTTTGAAAAGTACCAAGCTATTCTGCACATACTATTATAAAGATGATATGCCACAGCAATCAGGAGCACCAATTAGCATCAATTATAACCTATCTTACCTGTCACCCTGCATCCTTGTGAAAATAGCTACAGAACTTTGCTTCTTTATATGCCCTGGGATTGAGGGATTTCATTGTTATTTGAGCTTGAACCCAGTCATTCAGTGAACATAAAGGTTAAATGAGGGCTGCGCAAATTAAGACTTTTAACAGATCATGATGTTTTCTAAAATTCCTTTTACCACTAACTTTTCAACTTATGACATTGAAAAATATATATGTGATATTACATTTGTGAGCACCTGTAAAGGTTTAGAAATGTGCCAGCTCTAATGGAAAGTGTAATTTAATGTGTTTTTTTTGATGTTGTTCTTTTTTTTTTTTTAATTTTTTTTCAACGTTTTTTATTTATTTTTGGGACAGAGAGAGACAGAGCATGAACGGGGGAGGGGCAGAGAGAGAGGGAGACACAGAATCGGAAACAGGCTCCAGGCTCCGAGCCATCAGCCCAGAGCCCGACGCGGGGCTCGAACTCACGGACCGGGAGATCGTGACCTGGCTGAAGTCGGACGCTTAACCGACTGCGCCACCCAGGCGCCCCTGATGTTGTTCTTTTAAGAGAATTTCTATAAAGTGCATTCTGACTGTATTTATACAGTTTTCTATAATGTATTCTCAATTGAACTGATGCTCCTTTGGGGAGGAAATGGACAAAGTCACTTTTCAATGCAAAGATACCATCTTTCATAAGATTTTTAACTTCTTTTTTTAAAAAAGGAAAATGATAGTAGTCATTTACTTTGAATTACGATATGATATCTATTCCTTTGCTTTGCTGAGACATTATTTTTTAATCTTTTTACTTTTGAAATTGGGGATAAATGAGTGAATACTGTAGGTACAGACACATTCAAAGGAGAAACTAATTTCTTCAGGTCTAAAACAAAAAATAAAGTTAGACATATCAAATAAATCTAATTAAAGAGCAATGACACCACCATCTGTGTATCCAGTATTATAGTCTCTCACACTTTGTAAAAACCATTTGCTGTGTGTGTGTGTGTGTGACAGACCAAACCTCTTGCACATGATTTCTTTCTATTTCCATCACATTTGGCAATGTCGATATTTCCTATTTTCCAAAACTTCTCTTTCCCCAATTATTGGACAGTATCTTCTGTGGATGTTGTTCTGCCTGTCTGACATGCATCATTTGAGATTCAGGGCACTTGGGCTGAAACACAGAGTAAGGCAGGAGTCAGTTTCCTGAAAGCCATAAGCAAATCTGTGAGAATCTAGAAACAACACAGTATGGAGTCAGGCTCACAGAGCTGACAGGTGCCAAAATTACCCAGCTCTTACCTTCCTGTCTCATCTAAGATGTGGAGAAGAGGGGAAAAGGGAGAGAGAGAGAGAGAGAGAGAGAGAGAGAGAGAGAGAAAGAAATACTTGTGAAAGAGGAAAGAAAAGAAAAGTGACTTCTGAAGGTCACAGCCTTTGGAAAGAGGCCTGCTAAAACGCTGAGGTTTAATCATAACACTATAGAACACTTTCTTATACTCTGTGAAGTGCTCAGAGGGAAATTTATAGCTATAAATGCCTACATTAAAAAAGAAGAAAGATGTCAAATCAATAATTTAGCTTTGTACCTCAAATAACTAGAAAAAGAAGAGCAAACTAAACTAAAGCTAGCAGGAGGAAAGATATAATAAAAACCATAGTGGATATAAATTAAATAGAGAATAAAAAGTGATAGAATCAATGAAATCAACAGATGGTTCTTTGGAAAAAGCAACAAAATTGAAAAAATATTTAGGTAGGCTGACTATAAAAAAAAGAAAGAAGACAGAAAGAACTGAAATCTGAAATGAACGTGGAGCTATGATTAATGATCCCACAAATTGAAAAGAAATATAAGAAAATACCATCAACAATGTATGTTAACAAGTTAGAAAAACTAGATAGAATGTACAAATTTCTAGAGACATACAAATTACTGAAATGAACTCAAGAATTAACAGAAAATCCAACCACTTATGGATTTATTAATAAAAATAAATGACGGATTCATTAATTTAAAAAACAACAACAAAGAAAAGACCAGGTCAAGGTTACTTCTTTGATTCTTTCTTTCTCTTTCTTTCTTTCTTTCTTTCTTTCTTTCTTTCTTTCTTTCTTTCTTATTCATTTTGAAAGATAGAGGATGGGCAGAGAGAGAGAGAGAGAGAGAGAGAGAGAAAGAGAGAATCCCAAGAAGATTCCACACTGTCAGTTTAGAACCTGACACAGGGACACAGGGCCAAACAGTGAGATCATGACCTGAGCCAAAGTCAAGAGTTGGATGCTTAACAGTTCCAGACACCCCAACTTCACTGGTGAATTCTACCAGAGATTGAAAACAAAACACAAGAAAACATCAATGCTTCTTGAATTCTTCCAAAAATTGAAAATTATTCTATAAGATTAACATTATGTCATCCCAAAGTAGACAAAGATACCACAAGAAAAGTAAACAGTAGACCACACATGAAGATAGGTGTGAAAATCCTCACCAAAGTAGTAACTTACTAAATTTATAGAATAATAAAAATACTCACCACGAATAAATGGATTTTTTCATGATTGCAAGAGTGGTTTAACATATGAAAATCAAGATAATATACCACATTGACATAATGAAGGGAAGACTGAAATAATTGTATCAATTGACATGGAAAACACATTTGACAAAATCTGGTATCTGCTTACTATAAAAACAGAGAATAGTAGATATATACAGAAATTTCATGAACATGATAAAGAGTGTTTATAAGTAACCCACAACTGGGGGTGTCTGGGTGGCTCAGTCAGTTAAGCATCCGGCTTAGGCTCAGGTCATCATCTTATGGTTCATGAGTATGAGCCCTGCATCTGGCTCTGTGCTGACAGCTTAGAGCCTGGAGTCTGCTTCAGATTCTGTTTCCCTCTCTCTCTGCCCCTCCCCTGCTCATGCTCTGTATCTGTCTCTCTTAAAAATAAATAAACATTAAAAAAATAAAATAAATAATAATAAATAACCGATACCTAACAAAACACTAAATATTGAAAGACTGAAAGTTTTACTCCTAAGATCAGGAACAAGACAAGCATCCCACTTTAACCACTGTTATTTAAAGTTATATTAGAAATTCAAGAGAAATAAGGCAAGAAAAAGAAATAAACAGCATTCAAATTGGAAAGAAAGAAGTAAAAAAAATTCTATATACAGAAGAATTCAGGAAAGGTACAAGACCAACATGAAAAATCTAGTTGTATTTCTATACACTCTCGATGGAAGTAAAAACAATTCCATTTGTAATAGCATCAGACACTATAAAATACTTAGGATACAGTTATCTGTGGAAGTACAAAAATAACACACCAAAAACTACAAAATACTATTGAAGGAAATGAAAGTAAATAAATGGAAATAAAGGGGAGTCTGTATTGATAGACTGAAAGACATAATATTTTTTTAATGTTTATTTAAAAATTTTTTCCATGTTTATTTATTTTTGAGAGATAGATAGAGTACGAGCAGGGAAGGGGCAGAGAGAGAGGGAGACACAGAATCTGAAGCAGGCTCCCGGCTCAAAGCTGTCAGCACAGAGCCCGAACATGGGGCTCGAACCCACAAACTGAGAGATCATGACCTGAGCTAAAGTCGGACACTTAACAGACTGAGCCACCCACGTGCCCCTATTTATTTATTTTGAGAGAGAGAGAGTGTGCATGTGCATGCAAGCAGGGGCAGAGCAGAGGACGAGGGGGACAGAGAATCCCAAGTAGGCTCTGTGTTGTAAGCACCGAGTAGCAGGGGAGATGGATCTTACAAACCTGAGCCCAAATCAAGAGTCAGATGCTGACTGACTGAGCCACCCAGGAGCCCCAGTAAACAGAAATAAATAAAAAGGAATCTCTATTAATAAACTGGAAGACGTAATATTGTTAAAATGCCAATACCACTCAAAACTTTCTATACTTCCAAAGAACTTGCCATCAAAATCTCAACAACCTTTTTTTCTTTTTTTTCCAGGAATGGAAAAGACTACTCTAAAATCTGTGTAGAATTTTAAGTGTTTCTAACAGCCAAAACAATTTGCAAAATTTCCTACAAAGCTACAATAATCATAGCAGTTTGATGTTTGCATCACCCATATACATCAGTGAAAAAGAACTGAGTGTCTAGAAATAAACTCATACAGTTACAATCAAGTAAATCTGGAAAAGGTGTCAAGACTAGTCAGTGGGGAAAAAATTGTCTTATCAACAAATGATGCTGAGATAAATGTGCATCCGCCTTCAAGAGAATGGTGCTGGATTCTTCAAACCATATATAAAAGTTAAAATGGATCAAAGGCTTGAATATAATAGCTATAATGATAAACCATGTAGAAGAAAACATCGGGGTAAATATTTGTAACTTTGGATTTGGCAATGATTAATTACACATGACAGCAAAAGCACAAGCAAAAAAATAAAAAGAAACGTAATAGACTTCATTAAAATAAATATTTTTTGTGCGCTAAAGGACATTACTAACAAAATAAAAAGACAACCCAAAGTGGAAGAATGTATTTGCAAATCACTTACGTGATAAAGAATTAGCATCCAGAATACAAAAAGACTTACTACAATGCAACAACAAAAAGAAAAGCAACCTAATTAAAAAATGGACAAAACACCTGAATAAATATTTCTCCAGAGAAGATTTACAAATTAAAAAGAAGCACATGAAAACATTTTCAATACCATTAGCTATTAGGGAAATACAAATCAAACCACATTGAGATACCAATTCGTACCCATTAAGATTTGTTATATCATAAGAAAAATAAAAAAGTGCTGACCAAAATTATGGAAAAATTGGAGCCCTTGCATACTACTGATGGGAATGCAAGAAAGTAGGCAGTTCCTCAAAACTTAAACATAGAATTAGAGCCCCTGGGTGGCTCAGTCGGTTGAGCGTCCGATTTCAGCTCAGGTCATGATCTCACAGCTTGTGAGTTCGAGCCCCACGTCAGGCTCTGTGCTGACAGCTCGGAGCCTAGAGCCTGCTTCGGATTCTATGTCTCCCTCTCCCACTGCCCCCAACCCACTTGCATTGTCTCTGTCTCTCTCAAAAATAAATAAACATTAAAAAAATAAACATAGAATTACTGGATAGCCATAAATTATAAACAGGTACTCAAACAAAACTTATATACAAGTGTTCATAGCAGCACTATTCCTAATAGTCAAAAGTAGGAAACAACTCAAATAACCATCAATTGATGAAATGATAAATATAATGCACTATTATTTGGCGATACAAATCAAAGAAATACACGTACATACTATTACATGAATAAAGTTTATAAACATGCTAAGTGAAAGAAGCCAGACACAAAAGTCACACATTACGTGATTTCATTTATATGAAATGTCTGAATAGAATGAGCCATAGAAACAAACAGCAAAGTAGTGGCATCTGGGAGCAAGTAGGAGGGAGGAAGGGAAAGTGGCTACATAATGAATATGAGGCTCTCCTTGAAGTGATGAAACTGTTCTTGAACCTAGTGGGGTCCTTGTCATATGACATTGTGACTAAATATAGCTAATGATAAATTTGCTTTTGTGTATTTTACTAAACACAAAACAAAACAAACACCAAAGCAAAAGAAACAAAATCAGCCAGTGACTCGAAGAATCTGTGTTTTCACAGAAGAAAAAAAAAAAATATATATGCAAACATGGAGGACATATTACAACTTCAAAAACTTACAGGAAGTGATCTAAGCATTTTTATCTACCACCCATTGCTAATAATACCCTTAATGGGCCTAGTCATCTTATTAAAATATATTCTAATATTTTAGAAGCTCTAAAAATAAATTTAAATGATATGTTTTCATGTTTGAAGACGTTTTCATACCTTGTCCCCCTTCTCTCCGTTCTTACCTGCTCTTACATTGCCCTAAAATATATGAAAAACCTGATTAAATTAGTGATATCCTAGAAAGTAGTGTTGCTTCATGTTCTACTAAAGAAGCAACACTTACCAATAGGTTCCTAGCTTTGGGCCCATTATATTTACTGGACCATTTTAATTAGGATAGTTGCTTTCTCTGGCCATGGAATTTTCCATAACAGAATTTACTTGGATGTCTCCTAGTGTCCTGAACTAGTCAATGCACTGTACCTAAACAAATAAGTAATTTTGCTTCAACCATGTGCTCTTAGTTTTGCTCTAACAGGAAGTTTCCTTCAAATCTATTAAAATGTGTTCATGCTCACCATCTGAAGATAACAATTTTGTTGTCTTCTCATGTCATGAGTCTGTCCTTTATATATACAACAAGGTTCAGGGTTGGATTAGCTGGCAGAGAAGTTCTGGGAGGTTTTAAGAATTACAACTATGTCTGAATTATGATCGCTCGGGATACAGGTTCACTAACATTTTAGGCAGATCTCAAGCTCTGGACAAAACTTGATGACAGAGAATCAAAAACAGTAAAATCATAGAAGATGATTCCTTAAACTGGGTCAAAGTGGTCCATTTCAGAATCAAAAAGCTGAGACATCTCAAAAGTACAGTGGAATTTGCACTTCATTTGTGAACACAAATTTTCAATATTTTTCAAACTGGAATTATTAAAACTTGGTCAAAATCACAGCTGCTTGTTCTGTAAACATACTATGTAGCTCTGCTTTCTCCAATTCTAAATTTTTGGTTGTGTTAAATCCTTCGAGAAAAATGGAGAAAATGCATCTCCTTCAAACTAGTCTTTATTGCCTTGCCTATGAAATAGCTCCATGAGAAAGGCAATTAGCTTGGAAAAAAAAAAAAAAAGACAAGGTTATCATCATGCTTCCTGCAACCTTAGACTTTCCTGGCTTAACTCCACTATCTTTCATTTATTACAGGTCTTCTTTCTACCTTGAGGTCTATGTGAGGACATTCAAGAAGTCACTTAGAGTATCCAGACTTGAGGCTGATAATATTGCACCAGACATTTTTAAAACCTGGATAAAGTCACAAGAGAACCTGGTTTATTGTCCAAGAGATTGCTAAGGTTTGGCTTCATCACGTAAGTTTCTGGTGGCATGATGGAGATTGTGAAAAACAAATAAAATATTAAAAAAAAATAAGTTATTGGCAGTGGTGGATGATATCTAGAACAGATTTACCTAAGCAGGTTCTGTTGTGTTTCATTCTGAAGACAGTGTTCTTTGGGGAAAATTCCAAGACATAAAAATGATATTCTTATTAAAGTCTCCAAGATGTAGTTTTGTTTTCTATACCTCCAGATATTGTTCCGTTATTGTTTTAAGCATCTGAATTTTTTTTTTTATAGATTTTTTTTTTTTAACGTTTATTTATTTTTGAGACAGAGAGAGACAGAGCATGAACGGGGGAGGGTCACAGAGAGAGGGAGACACAGAATCTGAAACAGGCTCCAGGCTCTGAGCTGTCCACACAGAGCCCGACGCGGGGCTCGAACTCACGGACCGCGAGATCGTGACCTGAGCCGAAGTCGGACGCTTAACCGACCAAGCCACCCAGGCGCCCCTAAGCATCTGAATTTTTTATGAGTATTTACAGTTATTCTAATTTCCCTGTTCTAGAGCTCATATTAATAATATTTGTAGAACATAAAGGAACTTTATATCATCTACGAAGAATCTCAGAAAGCAAAGAATGCTATATTAATATGTTTATATGCTTTTTCCTTGAGATAAGTAGTTTTTAAAATACCTTCTATATTTTATTGTAGCATAAGCACAAATACATAATTTTGAACTTACTAGTCTGAGGCAATACCTGCCATCACGTAGCCTCAGTAAAGACTTAATGTTTGTGCATAAGCATGTGTTTTAAGTGTGCATGTGACACATTGCATTATTGCACACGAGGTATGTTATTATGTGTGATTGACTAAATCTTTCTACAACTGTTTATAGGGGGTTATCTCCTGAGAAGTCTAGCAGCAGTAAAAGAAAGAAAGAACCTGATTTTAGAGCCATGTAGTTGAGATCAAGTTACATCTTCAGGATGTCATTGTATTTTTATTTATAATGTAGTCAAGGACAGAAGTTGATAACAATTTTCTGCTGCCTTCAAATTAAGATTCTCTCTTTTGAATTGTGCTAACAGAATGTTTCCAGATCTCTGTGTGGCCACTTCAATGGTGTATTCCAGTGGATTCCAAACTCTAGTGTGTGCAGAACTACCGGGAGTCTCACTAAGACAGAGATTGCAGGGCCCCACATCTGAAGAGTCTGAGTTGCTAATTCCGAGGTGAAACCCGAGAACTAACAAGTTCCCAGATGACATTTAATCATTTTATCTATTTGAGATAGTTTCACACAGGTCGTGAGATGAGTCTCTCACTTGTGTTCTCCTCCCAGGAAGACCAGCACTTGAAGAGACCGCACTCTCACTGCCTAGTTCTCTTACCTTCCCATGAAATATTCCCTGAGTACCGTTATGTCTTCCTTCTAGGCCCCCAAGATCCTCTCTATTTACTACTCTATGCAGCACTTGCACAGGCTTAAATGAAAGCCATATTTTTTTTTTAAAAAATTTTTTTTTTCAACATTTTTTATTTATTTTTGGGACAGAGAGAGACAGAGCATGAACGGGGGAGGGGCAGAGAGAGAGGGAGACACAGAATCGGAAACAGGCTCCAGGCTCCGAGCCATCAGCCCAGAGCCTGACGCGGGGCTCGAACTCACGGACCGCGAGATCGTGACCTGGCTGAAGTCGGACGCTTAACCGACTGCGCCACCCAGGCGCCCCTGAAAGCCATATTTTTAAAAAAAATTATTGGGGAACCTGAGTGGCTCAGTTGGTTAAATGTCTGACTTTAGCTCAGCTCATGATCTCATGGTTTTGGGTTTGAGCCCCACGTGGGGCTCTGCACTGACAGCACAGAACCTGCTTGGGATTCTCTCTTACTCTTTCTATGCCCCGCCCCCACTTGCTCGTGCACGTGCATGCGTGATCTCTTTAAACTTTAAAAAACATTAAACTTTAAAAAAAACAATAATAAAAAAATAAAAAGCATTAAACTTTAAAAAATTATTTTTTCCACACACTTTCAATACACCTTTCTCTAGTTACTATCTTTTCTATTTCTTCCCCCTTTTAAAACTCTTACGAACTTTTCAGTTACCTGTTTATTCATCGTCTCACATTTCTCACCTCAACATATTCTCAACATGCCTCTCTGGCTTCATATCTAAAAGTTCCTAAGAATAATTTTTAAACAACTTTTACTGCAATTCAGACACCATTTGATGTTTAAAAAATCCTCTTGAGTTTTCTTTTTCTAGTTTCTATACCGCCATAATCTCATGTTTTCCTCTACTTCTTTGACAACTTCTTTTCCGTCCGTTTTGCTTATTCTTCTTTCTTTGCATAACAATCAAGTGCTTGAGGTTCCGAATCCTCTAATTTCAATAAGTTCCTTTTCTCACTCTATATCACCTTTAAACAAATTCATTCACTCTGGTGATTTCCATTTTCAGCTATAGGCGAACAACTTCCAAGTTTTTAATTCCAGCTTTGATTAATTTTTGAGTACCAGACCCACAATTAAACTGCATACTAGGTGCTCTGAACTTAACATACCTGATGCATAATATTCCCCTAAAATGGTTTGTCATTCCAATATTCTCTGTCTCATTGAGGGGTACCATCATCATTTACCCACTCATTCATTCCAGAAACACCTAAGTTATCCTCAACATCTCCTTTCTTTTCACCCAGCTTCATACAATTAGTCACCGAGCTTTGTCAATTTCACCTCTCCTATCCTCAAATTCTCCATCCACCCCAGTGATCCCAGGCTGACTTCATTCAATGTTTTTCTCACTAAAACCATTGCCTTCTTTAACTTCATCTCCTCATTCTAGAAAGAATCATTATTGAACAATGCAATCTAAACATGCTACATTTTCCCTACTTAAAACATGTTTGTCCCTTTACATTGTTCTTAGGACAAAGCCCAGACTTTATGGCATGACTCACAAGACATTTTTTACCTGTTGTTTTATACCTGATATTTTACCACACTTGTTTACAATTTAAGCATATTGATTACCTTTAAAAATCAAATGATCTTTAAATAATAACTTTAATAAATATTGAATGTACTCTAAATATCATGCCATGCCATATACGACTTGGAAAACATTTCTAATTAGCAAAATTTGAACAATAGAAATATAATTGTAAAAGATCTTAAAAAAGTGCAATATTAATTTGGTGCCACAAAAGCAGTGTTACATTTTTTTAAAAGGAATATGTATAATTACACACTTTCACACACACATATGTGACTTTAGAGAATGACTGATTTGATACTACATGTATATTAAATTGTCTGCAGTTGAACATTGTGATTCTATTAGCTGTCAATTCCACAGAAATTGTCAAATTTGTTTTACAGTGATGAATAACCATAGTTATTCTTTTAAAGAGTTGCATATCTTTAGAATTTTTTCCTATGGCTATTTCTGAATCTCTCTCTTCAACCCAACGAGTAATAAATTGACATTTTTGCTAATGAAGTGATAGTTTGGTACATTTGACACACCTTGTTCATAGATGAAGCATTCATATTTCTCCCTTATCAAATAAGAATCTTTTTTTTAAAGTTTATATACTTCTATTGATAGAGGGAAGGAGAGGAAGAGAGAGAGGGAGAAAGCGAATCCCAAGCAGGCTCTGCACTGTCAATGCAGAGCCTGACGTGGGGCACAAACTCATGAACCATGAGATCATGACCTGAACAGAGATCACAAGTTGGATGCTCAACTGACTGAGCCACCAGGAGTCTGCCCAATAATAATCTTTAAGTTAAATTTATTTAAATCCAACAATATTTCATATTTCATGCATGAGCCTTTCAGAGGTCCTCATATAAGATGGAATGGTAATGACAGCCGTGCTTCTGTGAATGTTCTGGCTCAAGAAAAGAAATGTCTTTAGGAAACCTATCATCAAAGATTCAAGACCATCAAAGTTAGGATTTACCAAGTCATGCTCTTACTTTTGCTATACTGTCTTATGTATGCTTTTGGTCTCATGCAAGTAAAAAAAAATACTGCCCATAAACAGTATAATTTCTGTATCTTGCCTGTTCAAAAATAAAAGAAGTCAACTATATATTCAATTCTTTTTTATCTTTTTTGCTTCAGGCTTTGTAAAGATGTTGCTCATTGACATAACATTATCTTAACCCTCACCATTTTTAATTTTAAAATTACCTCATGTATGACATGAGTCTGACATATACATTGTAAACCAACAGTGAATCTGACAATATTAGTACTGGAGAGTACATGTTTAAATACTTGAGTTTATAATTTATGATAAGGATAAACTTCCAAATTTAAACATCAACTGCATATGATTTATTAGCTTTATGTTTAAGTGTAACAAAGAGAACAGCAATAGAAAAAAGCCATACATAACTAGTCACTAGTGATAATTAAGCAATAGTTACTTTTCATCTATAAAGTATATTACTATAGACTATTACTCTCAATGCACGTGAAATGACTTTGAGTGATCAAAGTCTGGGCATACTAAATAATAGTCACATTTTGTTATGTATTATTTCACAAAGGAAAGTGTGCAAATACGGAGAGGTTAGCAAAAAAGGAGAAATATGACTTTCTACAACACTTGATTTCATAATTGTTGGGAAATAATTCTGTGGGGGAGAAATCACCCTCAAAGTTACATTCTCAATATTTACTTACAGACAAAAGGAAGATGAGACAGACACAAAACAATATTAATGTGATCTGAGACAGTCTCCTTTGAGATTTCCATTGTTCATACAATTTTGCCTATGGCAATGACACAATTTATTTGATATACAGCATTAATATGCATGAATAAATAGACTTGATATGAGTATCAGAATAAGCAAGGCTACTGTGATAACATCCAAATATAATCCTTAGGCAAACATAAGATAGTGTAAAGCAAACCATTGAAAAGTAGATTCATTAAGAACTAGCATCATATTTATGTAATTGTTTTCCTTAAATCTACAAGGAAGTTCAACTTTTGTTCACTCAAAGATAAAAAAAAATTCTGACAAAATCTAAGCTTTGGAAGTCAAAGTATGCTTCTTTTGGATAAAATCCTATTTCAGAATTTGAACTAACAACATACTTTTTTACTTTATCTGGCTCTACTTAACTGTCAATTATTAATTAGGAATTATCTTGGCTCCCACCAATTATCTTTGAATGACATTAATTATTTCTCAGGTTTCAACAGATTTTTGCCACTCTTTATCTGATGAATTAGCACAATACATATTAATTTTTAAAATAGCATATGATTATTTTCTACTGCTTTCCCTTCACAATGTAAATATAAATCTTATTAACTTTTCTCAATTATCAACACAGAAAGCCAATTAAAGTAACAGTAAATGAGAGAGGAAAATAACAAACAGAAAAGAAGTAAGAAACAAAAAAAAAAAATAAATAGAAGAAAAGAAATTTTCATTGTGTGTTAATGCATATTGAAGCTGACCTAAATCTTGTAAGAATAAAGATAGCGCAATGTATTACCTAATGAAGACTTTTATTTATTTGTTTTGGTCATATATACCACTTTATTAATTATGCAATTGAGTTCCGTGCATAAAGCTAGCGTCACTGTTCCTGTAATTTTCAGGGAAGGAAAACTCTGACAAATTGTGCGGCAAAGTAACAAGGGAGATGGACGGATTACTACAGAAACAAAATTACTTTATTTATTTATTTTTTTTAATTTTTTTTCAACGTTTTTTATTTATTTTTGGGACAGAGAGAGACAGAGCATGAACGGGGGAGGGGCAGAGAGAGAGGGAGACACAGAATCGGAAACAGGCTCCAGGCTCCGAGCCATCAGCCCAGAGCCTGACGCGGGGCTCGAACTCACGGACCGCGAGATCGTGACCTGGCTGAAGTCGGACGCTTAACCGACTGCGCCACCCAGGCGCCCCGAAACAAAATTACTTTAGACCCAGGGTTTTGATCCTTGGGTTTGCCATTCCAGAAAATGGATTTGATATCTCTGGAGCAAGCTTATACCAGCCCCAAATCATGAGATTCACAAGAGACTGACATATAAAGTACAAGTTCCATTTGTTGGTTACAAAGAGAAAAGTAATTCTGACAAACAGGTTGGGATCCTCATGACGGCAGGACTGATGCCTCCCCATAGTCACATCTACCTAGGAAGAAAACAGATAAGGTTGCTTCCAGAACATGAAATCAGAGAGGGAAGATGAGTAGGTTATAATTCATAGAATCATTGATCCGTAATAGTCAATTCAGTCATTTTTTTGCCCAAGAGCACCCCTGCTTATGAACAAAATTATGATTTTTTTTTTTTGCATTTAGATAAAAAGCATATCTCAAAAAAGTTCCAAAGTAATATCATGCAGAACATGTTAGAATAGATTTAAAAATTGTACAATATCCATCCAATGAAATATTTATGGCATTGAGAACGATCGAGTAGATATGTGTAACATAACAGATAAATGTCAAAAAAAAATCCAATGTTGGGCTGCTGGGTGGCTCAGTCAGTTACACAGCTGACTCTTGATTTTGGCTCAGGTCATAATCTTGTGGTTCATGAGACTGAGCCCTGCCCTGTGAGCATGGAGCCTGCGTGGAATCTCTGTCTCCCTCTCTCTCTGCCCCTTCCCCTCTCACATGCTCGCTTTCTCTAAAAATAAATTAAAAAATAAAACTTGAAAATAATTTTCAGTGTTGAGTGAAAAAAGCAAAAGGTAATAATCCATTTAGTATAATATTACGGATACGAAATTCAACACATACAAAATGTAACAGTACTACATTTAAAAACACTCATTTAGGGGCGCCTGGGTGGCGCAGTCGGTTAAGCGTCCGACTTCAGCCAGGTCACAATCTCGCGGTCCGTGAGTTCGAGCCCCGCGTCAGGCTCTGGGCTGATGGCTCGGAGCCTGGAGCCTGTTTCCGATTCTGTGTCTCCCTCTCTCTCTGCCCCTCCCCCGTTCATGCTCTGTCTCTCTCTGTCCCAAAAATAAATAAAAAACGTTGAAAAAAAAATTAAAAAAAAAAAAAACACTCATTTATAGTAATACTATTTTTAATACTTTTATCATTTATATTCATTTATTTTTTGAGAGATACAGAGACAGCATGAGCAGGGGAGGGGCAGAGAGAGCGAGACAGAGGGAGAGTGAAACCTAAGCGGGTCGATGTGGGGCTGAACTCACAAAACCATGAGATCATGACCTGAGCTGAAACCAAAAGTTGACACTTGAACTGACTGAGCCAGCCAGGTGCCCCAGTAATACTATTTTTAAAAGCAGAAGAGTCATAAGCACAAAATTTAGAAATGTACTTGATATTAGAGGAAAGGCGGTAGGATTCAAAGGGCACTTGAGTATTGAGAGCTACTTTTTCAGCTCATTTGATTTTCAGATGTGTTAGGTTTATATGTAGGTATTTGTTGGTTATTAATATATACACATATGAAACCATATATTCTATCATATATCCAAGATGATACTTGGTGGAGATTCCATAGGTAGATAAATTCAAAAGGTGGCAAGTACAACTACAGTTCAGTTGACATTCTGGCCGCTTGTATTACAATCAGGCTAGTTTTATTCAATGCCACAAACCACAAATTGGAAAAACAATAGCATTCATCTTTGATTTTATGTTCTTCAGTAGTTTCATTTCAAACTGAGACTGATGGATTTCCTTTTCATTCTTAATAATTTTTCTTGCCTTTTACTTGTTTCCCATCTCCTAGAATGGAACCCTACTTTGTAAAAATTCAGAAACAAAATTTATCAAGCATTAGCTTTTTTTTTTTTTTTTTTTAACATTGGGATGAACATTTTAATCTGACAGTAGCACATAATACCATACAGGCAGTACTTCTAGCTCCAAGAGTCCCTTTCCAGTTTATAAGGAAGTTATCAAAAATAACCAGATTTGCTAGAGCCTGGTCCCCTGCCCCTGGAAGGGACAGGGAACGGAATGGGCAAAGCACTGAGGTCTGCTTTCTTGCCACTCATAGATCCAGTTCTGAGCTCAGCTTTTGTAATCTACCAGCTCCTCAGGCTGAAACCGCAAGCCAATCTCCTTCTCTGTAATCTCCATGGAATTGCTGCATGGATAAGCTTCTCCTGCCAGCTTGGATGCACAAGTTTCAACAGATGATACTACGCATGGAGCCCACAGGATTGGTCTCCCTGAGCATCACTCAGCCTGTCTCTGCCACATCCAGCCCCTCTAACATCATGGCAACCACAGGTCCTGATTGCATGGACTTCACCAGGCCAGCAAAGAACAGTCAGTTCTTTAGGTCAATGCAGTGTTCCTTAAAAAGCCTGAATTAATCTCATAGCAATAAAATGGAATCCTTTTTGCTGAAAACGCTTGATCTCCCCAACAAGGCTGTGCTGGACCCCATTGGGCTTGATGGCAATGAAGGTATGTTCGCTGTTGGCCGTGACCCCTCTAGCTGCTCCGGCTGCAACCAATGGCAACACTTAATGTTAGCTTTTGATGTCACATATCATTTTCATGTCCTCTACTGGACCATCAAAATAACTGAAAAGTTGCAGGCTCTAAAGTGGCCACGTAATTAAGACCAAATATCACGGCTTTGATCTGCCTGGCCTCATGAATTCAGAACCGATGTGGACTTGGGTGCCTAGCCCATATCCACATGGGTAATGATGATAAAATGCCCTTTTTGTAATCTACTCCTACCATGAAGTACATATGAGCCCTGAGGAAAAGACATATTGTGAGAGTGGATCCTTGGATACACACAAAAAATACCTCAACTAACTTAGATTAAATTACTTTCTTCTGTTGGAATAACAGCCTGAATTACAAATGAATTTTAGTTAATCAAAATGAAAAAAAAAAAAAAAGAGAGAGAGAATGTCTCTTAAAAGCTGAGGTTTTGCTGAGTTCCTGGGTGGCTCAGTCGATTAAATGTCGGACTTCGGCACAGGTCATGATCTCACAGACTCTGAGTTCCAGCCCTGCTTCGGGCTCTGTGCTGACAGCTCAGGGCCTGGAGCCTGCTTTGGATTGTCTCCCGCTGTCTCTGCCACTCCTCTACTCATGCTTGCTTACCCTGTCTCAAAAATAAATAAACATTAAACAACTTTTTTTTTTTAAAGAACTGAGGTTTTGCTTAGGAAAATTTATGCCCAATAAAGATACTTGAGGCATAGAAAATTTGTTTGTTACGCTTTTCATCCATAAACAAAGCCTGATAATTTCCTTTTTCATTTGTTTTGAAGATTAATAAGAAAAACAAAATTCTAACTGTTTGGGCTAGCTAGTGACTTCTGCTTAATCCACACAGGGACATTCACAGAATACGACTATTGGATGTGTTTGCATTATAGGTTTTGCCATAACAAAATTGAGGGTGAGACTTGTGTGATATAGCTAATATCTCCAAAATTCTTGGGCTAAGGCCTATTTCTGAGTTTCTCCTGTCCCTGATTATCAACTGGGCTTATAGTCACTCCCAAATTCCATAGCATTTTTGTGATCAGCTTTTGACCCAGGGACTTTAGTTATTATCTGTTTACAAATTTATTTCACATTTAGTTCATGGAATACTTGAAAACAACTGTAGTATTATTTTAAATTAATGCCAATATCAGTTTAAGATCTATAAATTTTGTGAAGTATTTTCTGATTAAAATGTACTGAAAGAGCTAGCTGGTTTATTCTCCTCCAAATTACTCTTGCCATAAGCACAGACACACTGAAAACTATGAAATTTCAACTGTATTTTGTATGGAAAGACATATACTTAGTTTGTCACTAGAATACAAAGAAGGCCAGAGTGACTATAGCAAAATGAGAGAAAGGAGAATTAGGTCCAAAAATGGGGCCAAAGTGGAGTGGTCATATCCCATGAGGATGTGTAACCTACGCATAGTTTAAATTGTAAAATGAAGTAAAACATGCTAGAATATTTACACTGAGAAATGTGATCAACTTATTCAAGGATCACCCTGGCTGCTAGGTGAAGAATTGAAAATGGAGTGCAGTGCAAATTGATGATGCTACTAAATTTATAATGCTGAATATTCTAGAAATATAGAATCTTCTGCCAAAAGAATTATGATTTGGTCTACCAATATGTTAAAAAACAATATAGTATTGATACAAAAATTGATAGATGGGTTGACGATTTAAAGGTCCTTGGGGCAAAAGTTGACAGAGAAAATAGTGGAAAAGAATGACAGCTCAGAAATTGACCAATGTGTACATAATATATATATATATATATATATATATATATATATATATATATGCATAAGTTTTTTTTTAAGTTTTATTTATTTTTGGGACAGAGAGAGACAGAGCATGAATGGGGGAGGGTCAGAGAGAGAAGGAGACACAGAATCTGAAACAGGCTCCAGGTTCCCAGCTGTCAGCACAGAGCCCACGCGGGGCTCGAACTCACGGACAACGAGATCATGACCTGAGCCAAAGTCCGCCGCTCAACCGACTGAGCCACCCAGGCGCCCCTATGCATAAGTTTTAAAATACCCAAATTAATTAAATTCAGTGATAGTCAAACATTGCTGAAAATTTGGGCCACCTGCATGGCTCAGTCTGTTGACCATTCGGATCTTAATTTTGGCTCAGGTCATGATCCCAGGGCCATGGGATTAAACCCAAGTCAGGCTCCATGCTGAGCAGGGAGCCTTCTTAAGATTCTCTTCCTTTCCCTCTCTCTCTCTCCCTCTGTACTTCTCTGTGGCTCATACTTTCTCTCTCTCTAAAATAAAATTTTAAAAAAGTACAAAACATTGTCAAAAAATTAAGAAATAATATAAAAAATGTCATTCACATCTTATATCTGAACTTATAGTTTAAAAAATATAAAGAAAAAGATGTGTCTATGTATAGAATTTTGTGAAGGAAAGTATTTCCTAAACATATTAAAATTCTTTTAAAGCGACATAGATTTTTAAAGATTATAAAAACACAAAGTCAAAAGTAAAATTAAATGATATATGTACAATAGCAAAACAGTTAGACAACCATGAAAAAGAATTAGTATCTTTTTTAAGGAAAATTATCTTATCAAACACAAATGCAAATGGTAATACATCTACAGAAAAGAAGTCCAAGATCATCAAAAGAAAGGAAGATCAGTAAGAATATAAAAATTCCAAATCATTGTTTATTAAATGTATGCAGATGAAATGAAAACAAATGTGATCATGAGGTGTCAAATTTTCTCTTTTCTAAATATTTTTAAGACAGAGAGAAAGTGCGCACGAGTGTACACACACACACACACACACACACACACACACACACACGAGCGAGCACGCGCGCGCGCGCCCGCGTGGGGGAGGGCTGGGGGGAGGGGACAGAGGATCTGAAGCAGGCTCTGTGCTGACAGCAGAGAGCCAGACGCGGGGCTGAGCTCAGGAACAGTGAGATCATGCCCTGAGCCTAAGTTGGGCACTCAACCAACTAAGCCACCCAGAGGCTCCTCAAATTTTCGAAATGCTTGTTCTCTCATAAACTGCTAGTGAGAATACTGACTGATAAAAGATTCTTTAGAGAGCAATTAGAATTTTAAAAATATGTACTTTTTACTGTAATTACATTTCTACAAATTACGCTGTAAAAATAGAGGATATGTTTAAGGATGTCCCCCAAACAATATTATATTGAAGCATTGGAAATAAACAAGTTATTTAAATAAAGTATGGCAGGACAGGATTAAATAATGTGTAACCAATATTATGGATATTTTCAAAAGCTATTAATGATGCAGACTACTTTCTTGAATGCAATGTTACCTAAAATTCAGGATGTAAAATGATTGCAACCACATTAAAATCATGCATGTGCTTAGATGTGGCAATGAGGGCAGAGTGTCTATAATCATGGCATTAAGGGCATTTGCTTTGCCCTCAAATTAGGAAGGTCTGGATCATGGTTCTGAAACCTGCCAGCTGTGATACCTTAAGCAATTCACTCTCTGTGACCTTGGCAATATTAATATGTGCCTAAGCTTGGCTTTACAGAAAATAGAATAATAGTAATATATGGCACTTTGTGAAAATTTATTTCATGGTATCATGAAAAGAGAGGAAAAGAGAGCCAATAACAGTGTTTTACATTTTATATATGATTTCCATTTTGTACGTAAGAAACACTTCTGTTTCCACCTAAAAAATAAAAAGTGTGAATATTTACTGTATTTTGGAAGCCTTTTTCTACCCC
Organism: Neofelis nebulosa; assembly: GCF_028018385.1. NCBI lineage: Eukaryota > Metazoa > Chordata > Mammalia > Carnivora > Felidae > Neofelis > Neofelis nebulosa. The sequence continues at coordinate 31,587,365 of NC_080794.1, read as the reverse complement.
TCTTTCATCATACCCCTTACAGTTGCTCCCTACAAGCAGCTGTTCTCCTTAAATTCGTGTCGAGCATTCTTTTGAGCTGTATTGTTTAACTGTCTGCTTTTGAACTTTATGCATTTGTGAAGATACCATAAAGTTTCAAACGTAATTCGCTTCCTTTTCTTAATATTACATTTTTAAGATTCATCATGGTTGACACGCATGGCTTGTTGATTTATTTTCACTGTGCATACTATTCATTGAATGAATGTATGATGATTAATCATTCTATTATTGATGATATTAGGCTGTTTCCACTTTTTTTAGATATTACAAAAAACATTCTTATATATGTCTTCTATGCACCCATGCCAGATTGTCTATAGATATCTATAGAATTGAAATTGTTGGGTTGTATACACACACACACACACACACACACACACACCTTAAAGGAGAGGTGTACAAAACAATACGAGGCTCCTTACACTATTCAAAACAGAGATAGTTTTGTAGAGAGGGAGCTTTGTCTGTAATGCCGAGAACTTAAAATTAACACATCCCCACCAGAAAATGGTATGTTCTAACAATGCTTTTGTAGAACCCAAATGTTCTATCTGGCTGACACATTTCGCATTTGAGGTTACTGATGTGATAGTATCTCCTCTCGTGGGTACTATTTTCCCCGCCCACATCCATGCTTTAGGCATGAAGCGAAAGAAATAGTGATTTCTCAAATAGCAAATGTTTCAGGCAAGCCGTTTTCTTTGTTTAAGTGTAACATCATCAATTCATTATCAGCATTATTGTTGACGATATATACTCTATTAGTTTATAAAACCTAACCAGGTATCAATAGCCCAACCACCATCAGCATTTCCTTGACTGCTTTATGGTATGGATTGAGTGGGCTGTGTATTAATTCCAATTTTGTTTTAATGATACAGAGAGACGTGCTCAGGCTTTTAAATCACTGCAGCAATGCAGCTGGAAAAATTAAAGCAATTTCACCTCGAACCGAGGTAAACAAATCATTTTCACCCCGTTTTCAGCTTTCATTCCTTCAAAAAGGTATAGGACAGCAGCCTTTCTTTACAGCATATTACAACATTAATTATTCTCTGGATAAAAATAAGGAATAAAGAATACAGTGGGTGAGGTATTTTTAACTGGATTTGAACATGGATAATTAACAGGCAAGAAACGATGTTTCTGCTCATAACTAATTTTTTATTATAATTTCTTTTGATGGAAAATGTGCAAAACTTTAGTTTCTCTCAATCTCTGAATGGCTCCCATCTATTCTAAAGCTGAGAGAAAAATCTGTGAACTGTTTAGAAAAACTTCCTAAATATTAGTGTCTTTGGACACTAATGTGTTCATTGTGAAAAGAAGGGGGGGAAATCACATAAAAGCGATTCCAACTAAAAATAGCTATGCTATGTTGGTTTAGCTGAATTACAGCCAGGAGAAAATTTTAACAGGAGAAGGGATGAGAACAATAGTCATCATTCCAGACTCTAAAAAAAGGACAGAGGAGTATCCTGGTATAAGCTGTAAAAATTTGTATGATTTTTACAAATCTTTTTTTTTTTTTTTTTTTTCAAATGGATACTGCTGAAATAAGTCTAGGTTTGCCTTGAACATGCAGGGCACACACTCTGAAGTCTTTCCCTTATTTACCAGGGTGACCATGGGTCACCATGACTTGGACTGCCTGAGACCGTCCTAAGGGACAACCTTGGTGAGGATGGAGAAGGGATAATTGAGGACAGTTGGCCTAACTAAATAAGGTAACTAAAACAAGGCGATGCACTTTTCTACATTAGACATCAACCTGTCTGAATGTATGAGAGGATCTAAGTAATGATCGTATCTAAGTTGGTTTTAATTTTTCTCATGTAACAAGAACTGAAAAGTATTTCATCTGGGGCCAATATGGTGGTTTGAAAAGGTGGTCAGCGACACAGCACTGTCAAAACTTCCACTCAGTCATCTTGGGATGGTGGTTTATATCCTCCATCTGGTCACCTCATGGTTACATAACAGCTGCTTTACCACCGCCATCTTCATTTTAGGAATAAGTGAAAGGGCATGCCAGTGAGAGGCCCTTCTCTTGCAAAGGACTTTCCTAGGAGGCTCTTCCAATGACTTCTACTCTCATCTTATTTTTCACAAGATTATATTACAACAGACGTCTTTGTTCCCACCTTTTGAAAGAACTATTACAATTGTGAAATAAGATGTACTGAATCATGTTGGTAAACAGATCTTTTTTCACGAATTAAAAAAAATTATAACCAAACTCCTACATGCAGAGGGCACAATATAGTTGCCAAGCTGGGGGTGGAGGAAAGGGGGAGATGCTGGTCAAAGGGTAAAACATTTAGTTATAAGGTGAATAACTTTCAGGGATCTAATATAAAGTCAGATGACCATACTTAACCATACTGTATCGTACACTCGCAAGTTGCTACGAGAGTAAATCTTTTTCAACATTTTTTATTTATTTTGGGACAGAGAGAGACAGAGCATGAACGGGGGAGGGGCAGAGAGAGAGGGAGACACAGAATCGGAAACAGGCTCCAGGCTCCGAGCCATCAGCCCAGAGCCTGACGCGGGGCTCGAACTCACGGACCGCGAGATCGTGACCTGGCTGAAGTCGGACGCTTAACCGACTGGGCCACCCAGGCGCCCCTAGAGAGTAAATCTTAAATATCTCATCATTAGAAAAAAAGTTATTGTGTGAGTTGATGCAAGGTGTTAGCTGATGCTATAGTTGTAATCATTTCACAACATTTAAGTAAGTGCATCAATTCAGCACATTTTGTACACTTTAAATTTATGCAATATTATATATCTCATAAACACTGAAAAAAAGGAAACTACTCAAAAACTGAGAGGGGCACGTGGGTGGTTCAGGCAGTTAAGCATCTGACACTTGATTTCCACTAAGGTCATGAAAGATCTCATGGTCCTGAGATTGAGGCTGGCATTGGGCTCTGTGTTGGGTGTGGAGCCTGCTTGAGATTCTCTCTCTTCTCCTTCTGCCCCTCCCCTCTCTCAAGAGAGGGAGAGAGAGAGAGAGAGCAAAGTTATGATTAATTTTATTTGTCCACCTGGTAGGTGTTTTTTGGATGACATTAATGTTTAATTTAGCGAACTCTGAGTACAGCAGATTGTTCTCCATAGTGTGGATGGGCCTCATCCAATCAGTTGAAGTCTTGCATGTTACAAAAAGGCCAGCCTCCCAATTCTCCAGAAAACAGCTGGTTGACTTCACCAGTTCTCCTAGATCTCCAGTCTGCTCACTCACACTGTGTATTTTGTACTCATTAACTTGTGTAATCACGTGATCCAATTACTTACAATAAATCTCCTATTTAGGCATGTATTGTATTGTTTCTGTTTCTCTGGAGAACTGGAATAATATGAGAGTCATATGAATGGAGTCAATGAGTGGAGCTCCACATGCATGGAGCTTTATGTCTTCTCCAAGCTCTTCCATTCCTATGATGATTTTTTTTTTCTTGCCCTTGATCGGTATTTTACATTCTTCTTCATACAGATTTTCTGCTTTTCTTCTTAAATTTATTCTTAAGTACTTTAAACTGTCTTGTTTTCCATCCATCGTAACTCCTGATTATTATTTACAATCATGCAGGCTCTTTTTTTCTGCATATTAATTTTATACCTAGCCACTTCACAAAATTATCTCACTTTTTGTACTAATTTTACATATAATTATTTTTAGAATTTCACGCGTACAAAAATATTGAAAACTAATGATAATTTTGTGTCAACTTTTTAAAATGTTTACCCATTATGTTGTCTCTTTCTTAATTGCTTGACTAGTACCTGCGGTATAATAGTATCCTTGTCCTTGACATTAAAAGAAATGTTTCTCAAATGTGATATAATATTTTAAAATAACAAGTAAAATAGTAAGCTTTTGCAGGTTGAAGCCACCTTTTGTCTTCATATTTCTAGCCTACCAAAATCACCACTATGACTACAAATATAATGGTATACCATAGGTATAAAAATATAACTTTTAGTGAAATAAATGACAAAACCATGAGGTCCATTTAGCAACCCCTTTCTACCATCACACTTTATAATCGCATCAATATCCTCAAGACATCTGACTGCCAGTTACCTTGTTTCAAAGTGGGCAGAATTTCCTCTCTTGCTCATTTAGTGTTACAGTTTTGCAGAGGAGATCTCAAAGATCACATCTTGTGCTCTCAAGGTCAGAGAGTATTTCCGTTAAATAGTTCTTTCTGTGATCATGTTATTACTTACACATGTGCCAGGTGAATGGTGGAGGTTTAGACCTCTCAATATACCGCCACTATTCTCTGCATCACGAATTCCATCCTCTTCAACAACCAGCCACCCGAAGTGGCCTTATTGGCATATCTACTTCTTTCTCCCCAAAGAACATGTTCTTTTAGCAGCGGCTCCAAACCCTCCATTGCAAGGAAATTGGATGTACTACTGTTCTATTTTTCATAGTTTTATGCACAATTATTGTGTCCCTCTGAAATTCATATATTGAAGCACTAATCTCCAAAGTGGTGATAAAGGATGTGGAGCCTTTGGGCAGTAATTAAGTTTTTATGCCATCACGAGGGTGGAGCCTTTAGAAAAAGAGAAGAAAATACCAGGATTTCCTTTCTCCAGCACGTGAGGCTATAGAAGAAGGTGACCATCAGCATCCACAATCTGGAAAGAGGGCCTTCACCATGAATCAAATCTACTGGCACCTGGATGTCGAACTTCCTAGCCTCTGGAAGTGTGAGAAAAAATTGTGTATTGTTGAAGCCAGCCAGTCTATGGTATTTTGGTAACAGCAACCCAAACTGACAGACGCATATGTTCTCAGATTTTTCTGAAACCAGAGGTGAAGTTAAGCTAGGAAATCTTGCCAAAATACATACAGCATTCCATTTATTATATTTTTGTTACACAGATGGCACACAGAGGCTCAGGGATTAAGTAAACTCTGAAAAATCAATCACATAGCTGGTGTTAGAGCCATGATTCATACCCAGAACTTTCTGAAGCCAAAGCACTTGTTCTTTCTAGTATACTACATTCTTTGTAAAAATTGGAATATAGCTGGGGCACCAGGGTGGCTTAGTTGGTTAAGCGATTGACTCTTGATTTTGGTTCAGGTCACGAACTCATGGTTTCATGGGTTCGAGCCCTGCCATTGGGCTCTGAACGCTGACCACGCACAGAACCTGTTTGGGATTTTCTCTCTCCCTCTCTCTCTCTGCCTCTCCCCCACTTGCGCTTTTTCTCTCAAAAAATAACAAACTGGAATAGAGCCAAAAATATAAATAATGTTGCCTTTAAATTGTATAAAATCAATAACAATGAATCGAATTACATGTCATCATGGAAAGCTAGCACATTGGAGCTACACGCCTATCTACGGAGTTTGGCACTAGGGTGGACAGACTATCTTATCTTAAAGGAGAGAGAATACTGTAAGAAATATTTTGAGAGATTTCAAATACATAAAAATAGAGAAAGAATGCAATAGAGCCTTTCTTCTACGTGGACACAGCATCCAGTTTCAACAACTACTATCCCATGGCCATCCCATACGATCTTCTCCCTGGCAAGCTATTATGTTCCAGTAGATCCTAGGCTTCCATTCCATTTCACCTGCGAATAGTTCAGTAGTATCAATAAAAGATTAGACTTTAACAACAACATAAAAATGATACCATAACCATATCCTTAAAAACACACTAAATAATTATGACTAACAGTCAGTGAAGATTCAAGTTTCCCCGGAAATCTCAAAAATGGATTCTTTGAATCAGGATCTAATCAAGATTTTCTCACTTTAAATATTTTTTAATCTCATTTTTACTCCCTACCTTTTTGTTTTCCTTGTACTTTTTTGTTGTTGTTGTCATTAAGAAACCATGTTGCCATTACATTATTTTGCTGGGGTTTACAAAATTGTGACATATTAATTCACAATTTATTATATGAATTTATTATATTTTATTATATGAATATTTTTGTAAAAAATTATTTTTATATGAATTTAATTTATTATATGAATATATATGAATATATATAATTTATTATATGAATATTTTTTGTAAAAAAAAAATCTCCCTTAACTATTTGAACACCCTGAGGTCAGAGGTCACACAACACAGGGTAAAAATTCGACTTTTCCTCCCATAAGTACTATTTTTTAGGAAAGTAGCCAACAAGGTGTTTTTTTGTTTGTTTTTGTTTTTGTTTTTTGTTTTTTGTTTTTTGTTTTGATCTGCAAACTATTACAAATACTTAGATTTAAATGTATTTGATACAATTCACTCTAAGACTATTACTTTCATTGCTTCCTAAGTAGTCCTATTTTTGGCCAATAGTAGTCTCTTTATCTTTGTTCCTGGACCCTCAGTCGATTTTCATAACTACTTTGCATTCTGATCCACCATGTTATGGGGATCAGGCTTATCTTGCGTGCTTCCCCCATTCTTGGAATCAGCCATTTTTTTCATACATCTTTGTATTTTTTATTGGGAAGTAGTTTTTCAGATACTGTAGTCTGGTTTATGGGTGTTTTTTGCTACTATTTGTGTTTGTTTTGGAGAAAATATACCCTAAATTCATACTTATATCTCAAGATTAAATTTGGGAGAATAGGGTTTTGTATTTGATATGCTTGATTTAGTTTGCATCTATTTTCTCTAATGATGATAATATTGCATCGAATTATGAAATTTATGATAATTAGTGAAACAATCTATGACATAATAACTTAAACATTTAAAATTTAATTATGTAAAGAGACGTTAATAAAGTGAAAGATAAAGATAATATGAAATGTCATAAAAATCCCAACAGCAGTGTGTATTCCTGTGTGTGTGTATGCATGCGTGTGCATGTGCAATAATTAAAACATTTGTTTGGAAGTACAAAGGATTTTAAATAGCTAAGCAAATGTTCAAGAAAGAAAAAAAACTTTTTTCCAGTTATCTGTTCTTAAAATAGTGCATAGTAGGAGGAGTACAAATTACTATTTTGTAAAATCATTTGAAATATTCTTTTCTGGGATTTTTTGCCATCTTGATACACAGGATATTTATTTCATTTTGGCTTTAATTTTAAAATTCAATTAATTTTTTTAAATATATGTTAATTTTTATATCTGTATTTCACTTTGAGTTGATAAATATTCCACATAGTTTTATCTATCCATACATATATGTATTTACAAGTTATAAAGTCAACTTCACAAATTAAGGTATAGTTAGAGAAATGTAGGCTCTCTTTGGCTTCTACTGTTTTTCCTATTTTTTTCCTTTCTCTTTTTTTTAATAACCATGGGCACAATATTTCTTTTAATTTTTTTAATGTTTTTTTGAGAGAGAGAGAGACAGAGCGTCAGTGGGGGAGAAGCAGAGAGAGAGGCAGACACAGAATCTGAAGCAGACTCCAGGCTCTGAGCTGTCAGCTCAAACCCATGGGGCTCAAACCCATGAACCATGAGATCATGATCTGAGCCAAAGTTGGACATCTAACCGACTGAGCCGCCCAGGCACACCTCTTTGGTTTTCTTACAATATATTTTGGAGATTACTCCATAGAATTTGGATAGCACTATGTTTACACTGTTTCTTACTGGCAAACATTTATGCTACTTGTGGTCTTTTTGGTAGCACAGAAAAACTACAATGGAGAGCTTTCTGGAAAAGTCTTTCCAACTTTTTCTGGGTATATCTACAGGAGAGATTTCTTGTATGTGGGATCACTGTATCAAAGCTTGAATGTATAGGTAATTTTATTAGGTACTGTGTGATTCACTTCCATGGGTGCTGTGTGATTTTGCATTCCTCACAGCAATCTGTAGAGTGTCTATTCTCCATAGGAACATAAATATGTTTTCAAGTTTTGTGATTTCTGCCAATGTGATACATACATATCTCTTCATAGTTTATTTTGAAATTCTTTTCAAGTACAGTTGAGCATCTTTTATGTGATCAGGAGCCACTTCACTTCTATTTATTTGTGACCACTCTGATTACATGTATGTAACATTTGTAACTATATTAAGTAGATGATAGAAAGTGATGAATGGAAAAGTGGATAGATAGACTAAAAGTTATTAACTATTACAAATTTAATTATTTTTCTTTAGTTATTATTTTATTTGCTTATGATGCTCCTGTCTGCAATGCTTTTTTTTTCAGCATCACTAAGTCCAAATTATTACGTCTTTCTTTTTTATATCTAAATTTTAACTCATAATTATAAAACTTTCTTTATATAAAAGTAATATAGCATTCAGTTTATATTTTCTCTAGCATTTGTATGGATATAATTTATACCTATAAAATTGCACACTATTTTAAATGTATAATCTGATGAGTTTTGACAAATGAAATGCTTAACCACTATTCCACTTGACATTATAACCATTCCATCATTCCAGAAAGCTCCACTGCAGCATTTTACAATCTCTCAACCATTTTATACTATAGGCAACCACCTAACCACATTTTATCTAGACTGATGTCTTTGGTGTTCATCAGTGATGAGAGTATCTGACATTCTTTTAAAATATTGTTGACGATAAACATTTCTATTCCCAACTAATGGTTATTGTAAGTAAAGATTTATTGAAATTCACATGAAATACTTGTATGAAATATACTTTCTTTCTCTTGGGAAAACACCTAGGCGTGGAATTGGTAGCTCCCATAAGTGCTTTAGCTATGCACAACCTGCCAAACTTCATTTCCAAAGTGTTTGTACCATTTTATCGTTTGAGCAGCAATGCAAGAGAGTCTTAAATGTTTCACATCCTCACCAATACCTGATATTGTCAATCTTCCTAAATGTAGCCCATGCAGTGAGTTTTTAGTGATATATCAAAGTGTTTGAAATCTCCACTTCTCTGATTACAAATTATGTTAAGCTTACTTCAAAGAGCTTATTAGATATTCATAAATCTTTAATGAAATGTCTTCTCAAGTCTTTTTCATTCGTCTGAAAGCTTGTTGATTTTACTATTGAGTTATTGGAGTTATTTATATATTATGTTTAAAATTCTATTGTTTGGTATATGAACTATGAATGTATTTTCCTAGTCTGTGACTTACTCTTTTTCTTTTTTATAGTATTTTTTGAGGAGTAGATTTAAATTTCAATGTAATTTACTTTTCTTTTAGGTCTACAATATATTCCAAGTGTTTGTTGCTGTTGTTGTTGTTTTTGAGCATGGTGTTAGGCAGAGGTCAAGCTTAGAGTCTTTTCATAGATATATACCCAGTTGTTCAGCGTCATGTATTGAAAATACTAAACATTAAATATTTAATGACATTTGTGCCTTTGTTGAAGATTAAATGACTACATATGTGTGGGTCTATTTCTTTATGTTCTGTTCTTTTGATCACATGTTTTTAATTACTCTATGTCTTGAAGTAAAGTAGTTTAAGTTCTCCATCTTTACTCTTCACTATTTTATATCCTTTGCATTTCCAAGTGCGTTTTTTAATTACCGCCCAAATTTTCAGATGTGTGCAAGTGCACGCACACCAACACACATGTGCACGTTTACACAACCACTGGGATTTTGATGGCACTTTCTTTGTATCCTTACTGAGGAGAATGCATCTCTCAAATCCTTGAGTTTTCTAATCACTGAACATATTATGTGTGTATATTTTATTTGGATCTTCTTCAAATTCTTTTAGTAATATTTTGTTTTTCTTAGTGTAGGAATACTGAATATTCTTTATTAAATTTGTTCCTGAGTATCTTATGTTAAACAATTTTTTATTATTTTCCAATAATTGTGTATCATCTCAATTTTTGGTGCTGACCCACAGAAATATCATTGAATTTTGTAAATTACCTTATATCCTGAGATTTTCTTTAATTTAGTTATTGTCCCATCAACTAAGTCAGTGAATTTCATCCCTGAGGAAATCTTCTCCTACATAGTTATATCCATATATCTCAAGTGCAGAAAAGATCCAGAGAGGAATATTTGGTTGGAAGGAAAATAATATTTAAGGAATTTGATTTCTTTATTTTTCTTATCTGAGTATCATTGAAACACAATGTTACGTTAGTTTCACGTGTACAATATAGTGAGTCAACTTCTCTATACATTAAGCTATGGCCACCACAAGTGCAGCTACCGTCTGTCACCATACAATGCTATGATATTATCACTGCCCATATTCCTTGTGCTGTGCCTTTTATTCTTGTGTTGTGTTCATTTTGTAACCGGAAATCTTAGAAAAGAATACAGGCAGTAATTTCCCTGACATTGGCTATAGCAACATTTTTCTGGATATGTCTCCTGAGGCAAGAGAAACAAAAACAAAAATAAACTCGTGGGACTACATCAAAGTAAAAAGCTTTTGCATAACAAAGGAAACTATCAGCAAAACAAAAAGGCAACCTGCTGAATGGGAGAAGATATTTGCAAATGATGTATCTGGTAAGGCGTTAATATCCAAAATATATAAAGAACTTATACAACTCAACATACTCACACACACAAATACGATTAAAAAATAAGCAGAGGACCTGATAGACATTTTTCCAGAGAAGATATGCAGATGGCCAAACAGACACATGAAAAGATGTTCAACATTATTAATCATCATAGAAATGCAAATCAGGGGCGCCTGGGTGGCGCAGTCGGTTAAGCGTCCGACTTCAGCCAGGTCACGATCTCGCGGTCCGTGAGTTCGAGCCCCGCGTCAGGCTCTGGGCTGATGGCTCAGAGCCTGGAGCCTGTTTCCGATTCTGTGTCTCCCTCTCTCTCTGCCCCTCCCCCGTTCATGCTCTGTCTCTCTCTGTTCCAAAAATAAATAAAAAAGCGTTGAAAAAAAAAAAAAAAGAAATGCAAATCAAAACCACAATGAAATATCACCTTATATCTGTAAGCATGACTAAAACCAGAACGACAAGAAATAATAAGTGTTGGTGAGGATTTGGAAAAAAGGAAGCCTCATGCACTGTTGATAGGAATGTAAGTTGTTATAGCCACTTTGGAAAACAGTAAAGAATTTTTTTTAAGTTTATTTATTTTGAAAGAGAAAGAGAGATGGGGGAGGGGCAGAGAGAGATTGAGAGGGAGAATCTCAGGCAGGATTCATGTCCACTGCAGAGCCCGACTCAGAGCTGGATGTGGGGCTCAATCTCACCACCATGAGAGCATGACCCGAGCTGAAATCAAGAGTCAGACACACACTGATTGAGTCACCCAGGCACCTCAAAACTGTATGGAATTTTAAATAGGTTATTGTTTCAATATAAAATTGAGGTTAGTAATAAAATGTCTATATATTTCCAAGGACATGAATTAAAAAAAATTTGATAAACATGAAGCTAGAAGAAATATTTGACATTGTATAACAGATAACATATTTTACTTATCATTGCTGGTATTACACTGAAAATTTTGGATCTACTCTTACGCATCATTTTATTTTTTAAGTACATTTAAATAGCTCCAAATTTTAGCCATTTTAAGAGAGTGAACGTTCTACATAGTATTCATTGCGAAATGGAGATATTTATTTGGTATTGGGATTTAATTTTTTTTTATTTCATTTTGGTAAGAACATTTAACATGAGATCTGCCCTTTTAGCACATTTTATAAATCTTTTCTTTTTAATGTTTATTTATTCAGAGAGAGAGCAAGAGTGGGGGAGGGGCAGAGAAGGAGGGGGACAGGATCCCAGGTGGGCCCTATGCTGACAGCAGAGAGCAGGATGCAGTTCTCAAACCCACAAACCATGAGATTATAACCTGAGCCAAAGTCAGATGTTTAACTGACTGAGCCACCCAGGTGCCCCTGCCCTTTAACACATTTTTAAGTATACAATAAGTGTTATTGACTGTAGGTACAATGTTGTACAGAAGATCTTAGAGTTTATTTATCTTGTTATAACTGAAACTGTATGCCCGTTATTAGCAACTTCCCACATCCCCCTCCCCCCACCTCTGGTAACTAACATCAACTATTTGAGTCTATGCATTTGCCTATGGTAGATACCTCTTACAAGGGGAATCCACATTATTTTTCTTTCTAAGACTGGCTTATTTCACCTAGCATAATGTTTTCATTTTTTTTTTCTTTCAATGTTTGTTTATTTTTGAGAAACAGAGACAGAGCATGAGTCAGGGAGGGGCAGAGAGAGGGGGAGACACAGAATCTGAAGCAGCCTCCAGGCTCTGAGTGGTCAGCACAGAGCTCAACGTAGGACTCAAACCCACAAACCGCGAGATCATGACCTGAGCCACCCAGGTGCCCCTAACATAATGTTTTCAAGATGGCTCCATACTGTCACAATGGTAGGATTTCCTTTTTATTTTTTTAGGTTGAATAGTGTTCTATTATATGTATATGCTGCATTTTCTTTCTCCTTTCATCCATCGATGGATATTTAGGTTGTTTCCACATCTTGGCCATTGTGATTTGTACTACAGTGAACATGGAAGTGCTAATATCTCTTTAAATTGTTTGGATAAATGCCCAGAAGTAGGATTATTGAATCATATGGTAGCTTTATTTTTTATTTTTTTGAGGAAGCTCCATATTGTTTTCCTTAGCGACTATACCATTTTGGATTCCTACCAATAAGGTGTAGAGGATTCCAATTTCCTTACATTCTAGTGCACACTTGTTTTTCATGTTTTTTTGTTTGATAGTAGCCCACCTAACAGGATGAGGTGATATTTCATTGTGGTTTTGATATCCATTTCCTTGATGATTATGTTGAGCAGATTTTCTTATACGTGTTTGTTTTCTAAGGAGAAATACCTATTCAAATTCCTTGCCCATTTTAAAATCAGGTTAGTAGGGTTTTGTTGTTGTTGTTGTTGTTGTTTGTTTTGTGTGTGTATGTGTGAGCATGTTGTTTTTTGTTTTTTGTGGGGTTTTTTTTGCCATGGAGTTTATTTGATAACTCAGATTTTTTTCTTTTTTTTCATTTTTGCATATATATTTTGCATAAAGTAATCATATACACTGTTGTTTTTATCATTGAGATTCTTCCCAATTTTCTTTCTTGGATTTTTACTCTCTAAAGAGAGACTGACGCTTTTTTTTTTTTTTTGAAAGACTGACACATTCATAACTTCAGTCTTTTAGTAAGTGCATAAACTTCATAAACCCTGGGTAGGGCATTGAAAACCTGCCTAAGGGATCACTGGGGAGGTAGGAAGGATTTCTGAATTTTCTTAATGCTAACAGATTTTACACACTTTATCACCATATACTGTGATGTTTTCTACAAGAAAATGAAATAGTTTTAAATCATGTTTTGAAAAGATTACCAACTCACATTTTGGAGAGCATGCTCTATTTCCTTCAGTAAGTCATCTGGGCATCTGTGAAATAAAGAATTTGGACTGAATGATCGAGAATTCATCTGTACAGTTTTGTGATTGCTTAACTTCTTACAGAGATAGAAATTTAGAAGCTGCTGTTATCTTATTGTAATTAACAAAACAGAATACGGTGGAGTCAGCCATTCAACACAGTGGATTACCGTCACACATCACTTGGGTCAACTAACCAAGGCTTTATTTTGCTTTTTAAATGCTATCTCATTGGGTAAATAAACTTGAAATTACAAAATGTGTTTATAATTAAAGGATCTTAGCCAATTCAAAAATAAGCAAGTCCCAATATATGACTTTACTCAATTTCTATGTGTTTTTAAATTATTTGGTTTCATACATATATTTATGCTATTCCATATTAATCTTTATTTTTCCAGTTCTGGGACTAAAATCTGCACCTCTTACTGTTCTCCCTTTTCTGTTATTACTATCACATATATCCCAGGCAACACTGAAGAAAACTTTACTCCAATTTTACCTTCTTTTTTCAAAAAAAAAATTAATGCTTTTTAGTATTTATTTTTGAGAGAGAGAGAGAGAGAGCATGAGCAGGGGAGGGGTAGAGAGAGAGAGGGAGACACAGAATCTGAAGCAGGGTCCAGGCTCTGAGCTGTCAGCACAGAGTCCGACGTGGGGCTTGAACCCGCAAACCATAGGATCATGACCTGAGCCAAAGTCAGATGCTCAACCGACTGAGCCATTCAGGTGCCCCAATTTTACCTTCTTTTAATGCACATCCAGTTAATCATTATATCTAGAGCTTCCACTACTAGAAGCTGATACCATCCAGTTTTTATCTTTATTAAATGAAATTTAAAATAATTATGATAGCATGATCAGCTCAGATCTATGTAAATTTACCTTTACAACTTTCTTCAAAACACTCTCTCCTGATTTGCCACACATACCTAATTTCTCTTCCTTAATGTGTCTTTCTCTCTACCCATCACATGCCCACCTGCATTTATTCAGATATTTTCTTTTATACTTGATATATATCCCATTGTTTTCTATTTAAAACAGTCAGTAAAGGGATACCCACTTCTTACACCACCTCCTTCTTTATTGACATCCATTAGTTAAAGATAATTTTCTCTCTTCTAAGGTCTTTGACACTTTGTTTGCTATTTATTTACTAGTTAATTTTTTCATGTATTTATTTGTTGATTTGTGCTTGCTTTGTCCATCTGGGACATAGAAACATGACACATTTTTCCTCTACCTGTGTAATTTCATTATCTCACTTAAGTTTCTCAGTGATATTGAAAAATTGGTCCTATTATTATCGTTTAGAAGATTAGCTAAATGAGGCTTGGGAAAGTTAACTAAATTGTGAATGGTGATATCACTAGTATAACCACAATGGCGAGAACTTAATCAAGTCCTTGTGCATTCTGCATATTGTTTCTGTTGCTGTAATTTCCAACAATGCTTCATTATAAAGAAGCCTTTTCATTGAGATTGTTTTTTTCTAAATGAAATTCCTCAAGAATTGTGATCCCCAGGAAAACCTCATGAGCTGAGCCTTGAGGAGGATTCATCTTATCAGTCTACCAAATACCCAGCATAATACTATGTCCTTGGGAAGATGTAAGAGCCGCATTTTAGAATTTTCAATTTAACTAGGAATATTTGACAAACACTGATAGAAACGAAACATATCACATCTATCCCTCAGTCCAACGATTCTGATATTTTCTTCTGCCAATGGATAAAGGCCATTAATAGAAATATATTGAATAAAATCATTAATAGAAATATACTTTTATTAATTTTATGGAAAAATAAAATACATCTCATCCTAAACAAAAAATAAGTCAAAAATTATTACAAATAAAAAATATCAGCAGAACTAAAAAAAAAATAAGTCTGTATAAGTAAAGAGCCATTTGAACATGAACATACAGTTTGTGCATAATATGGAATATGATAGCATTATGCTATAACCACCAGCAAGGAAGAAAGAAGCTGACAGTGTGTGATGGGTGGTGGATAAGAGATATGAAAGAATCATTTGTAAGAAAGTGCAATCATATTTTTTCTCAAGTTCATTAATTGTTTCAATAATTTAGGACCTTTGGTTATACTTAATAGGTACTTAATATGCCCCTTTAAAACAGCACACCTGCATCCCTTGGATAAATACCTAGTAGTGCATGCTAGGAATTTACCCAAGGGATACAGGAGTTCTGATGCACAGGGGCACTTGTACCTCAATGTTTATAGCAGCACTCTCAACAACAGCTAAATTATGGAAAGAGCCTAAATGTCCATCAACTGATGAATGGATAAAGAAATTGTGGTTTATATACACAATGGAGTACTACGTGGCAATGAGAAAGAATGAAATATGGCCCTTTGTAGCAACGTGGATGGAACTGGAGAGTGTGATGCTAAGTGAAATAAGCCATACAGAGAAAGACATATACCATATGTTTTCACTCTTATGTGGATCCTGAGAAACTTAACAGAAGTCCATGGGGGAGGGGAAGGAAAAAAAAGAGGTTAGAGTGGGAGAGAACCAAAGCATAAGAGACTCTTAAAAACTGAGAATAAACTGAGGGCTGATGGGGGGTGGGAAGGAGGGGAAGGTGGGTGATGGGTATTGAGGAAAGCACCTGTTGGGATGAGCACTGGGTGTTGTATGGAAACCAATTAGACAATAAATTTCATATATTTAAAAAAAATACCTAGTAGTGCAATTACTGGGTCACCGGGTAGTTCTACTTTTAACTTTTTGAGAAACCTCCATACTGTTTTCCAGAGCAGCTGCACCAGTTTGCTATCCCATCAACAGTGTAAGAGGATTCCCCTTTCTTCACATCCTTGGCAACATCTATTTTTTACTATGCTGTTAATAAAAATGATATTTAAAAAAAATTAAAAGTTTAGAGATTGAGTTAACAAAAGAAAAATTTACTTAAATATTTCTGGTTATACTTTCATTAAATCACATTATTTTTAATATTATTAAAATTGTTTTCACTAACAGGCTGCAGTGAAAAAGGTATAAAGAGATTCCATTACCTAAATGTCCCCAAACATTATAACATCGAAGTGTAATTGTGAGGGGTCCTTTGAACCAGTAGGGTGCTTTTACTTGTGAAGTTATCATTAGTATGGAGACAACAATGTCAATTTTCCTTTCGATTCTTTTATTTTCTCTTATTTCCAAACCTTCTTTAAAGGCAAAGATTTATATGACAGATATCGTGAGTCACCTCACAATTTTCTTATGAACTAACATGGATAATTGTCAATTCTATAAAGAAACATCAACCAAAAAACCTTAAGGTAACATTTTAAATAATTAAATTACTACCTACTCCCTCACAAATTAAACTGAAGTTAATTTTCTTGCAAACTGTGTCCCACTGATGATTCAGTGAAAAATGTTTTGTTAAAAACAAAAAAAAAGAAAAAGGCTCACACACCAGATAAGTTTTAAAAAATTTTCCTTTCTCCTTTTGCTCTATGGTCCATTTCATTATATTAAAAGTTCCTGCACATTCTCCTCCAGAGAAACCTGTTATGCTTTGTTAATTCGATATTTCCCAAATTCACCATGAAACTGTCACAAACTTACAACAAAACTACTTAACGATATTTCACAGAAATACTATGCTCTTCAGAAAAAGCTTGGGTAAAGAGGAATGAGGGACTGTCTTTCCTTAAAAAAGAAAAAGCCCTAAGAATAATTTTGTTCATGGTAGATTATTTGGCAATTTGCACATTAAGATTTCAGAATAACTTTTACGTATCAAAACTGTAGAACTCTGATAGTCCATCAGGAGTCAAAACACAGATCATGCAGCCACCATTGGTTTTGCAAATAAAGTTCTCCTGGAACACAGACACACATTTGTTTGTGTATTTCACAGTACAACTCTAGAGATGAATAACACAAAACGTACAAAATGTACTAACTAGTGCTTTACAGGAAAAGTTTGCCCACCATCGATCCTAAATTTTTAACAATCAATTGACTGGAAGACGAGTTTGTGATGATACTTTTTTTTTTTTTAACGTTTATTTATTTTTGAGACAGAGAGAGACAGAGAATGGGTGGGGATGGGGCAGAGAGAGAGGGAGACGCTGAATCTGAAACAGGGTCCAGGCTCTGAGCGGTCAGCACAGAGCCCTACTCGGGGCTCGAACTCACGGACCGTGAGATCATGACCTGAGCCGAAGTCGGACGCTTAACCGACCAAGCCACCCAGGCGCCCCTGTGATGATACTTTAAAAGTTAAGACACACACTTAAAGCATGGGCCATGCAAGTTCTGCAGAGGTGGACCCAAAGAGATTTTTACCTAGACCCAAGATACGACCTAGAAGAAAAGTTCTGAGACCTAACATCTTCACCACTCTCGATCACAGATAATTACACACGGCCATGATAATTTTCAAATGGGGATATTTCAGATGCAAGTATCATCAATTGTCCCCAGCGTCCATTAAAAATTTCCAGTAATGCACTTGTAAAATATCTAATTTAAATTGTAGTGGGTGTTACTCTTACTGAGCAATAACATCATCCATCCTGACCTTTTCAAATACAAATGTCATTTGTGTGGCTGTAAATCATGACAAATGAGATGCAACATTAGCTATATCGCTTAGGCATCTTGGTAGGAGATTGTTAGCCTTGTTTCAAAAGGTCATCTTATATTTTTTTCTAAAAATATGACATTTGTTTGGTCTTTCTGACGTAAGTCTAAATGAATGTTTATTAAGTCTATCTATCAAGAAGCCTATTATGAAATAGCTTCTTAGCTCATCCAATCAGATTATATTTTTCCTGGAAAGGAAACTGAACAGATTTCTAAGGGAAATGAGACAATGGAAAAAAAATATAAAGATAAGCTCTTCTAATATAACAGTGGCCCCCAAATGAGCTATTAGATGTCTAATAGGAGGCCTTTCCCACATACAAACCATGCCATATACAACAGGGACAAAGTTATATATGCCACATAAAAAAAAAAAAAAAAATTCCTCAAAGCCTTTTCTACTTTTCCACAACACGATAGCTTGACAAATTATATACAAAAGTCTTTTTGTTTCTTATCATGCACCTAAGGTTTCACCACTATATTTAAATCCTCTCAAATTATCATAACATTCCTTTTAAGAACAATATGAACAATACAACATTTCTTGTGACTCAAATGGAATTCGTAAACATGTTAAGTTCTTTTTCTGAGATGGGATATTATTTGCAGAGCCTGGAGGACTCTCAGAGAGAAAGTAAACCTGGATTTTTGTCCAGACTCTATGTAGTTCTAGATCACACACGACTTCCATTCAGTCTCAGTTTGTTTACCTGAAAAATAGATATAATATTAATCTTATGTGCAACAACTTTAATGTAAAGATTGAATGATACCTTTCAAGTAAATATTACTCTCTGAAAAAAATTTAAAAGATCAAGATGGAATAGTGAGCCTATACACTCTATTTTCGAACAGATGATTGGCAGGCCTGTTGCCCCTGTTTTTTTTTTTACTTTTCTTTCTTTTCTTCTTTTTTTTTTAATTTTTTTTTAATGTTTATTTATTTTTGAGACAGAGAGAGACAGAGCATGAATGGGGGAGGGGCAGAGAGAGGGGGAGACACAGAATCGGAAGCAGGCTCCAGGCTCTGAGCCGCCAGCCCAGAGCCAGACGCGGGGCTCGAACTCACGAACCGTGAGATGGTGACCCGAGCTGAAGTCGGACGCTCAACCGACTGAGCCACCCAGGCGCCCCTGTTGCCCCTGTCTTATTGAGGTATAATTGATGAATAAATTTGTGTGCATTTAAAGTGCACACATGATGTTTCGATATAATGTTTGACATACATATATAATGTGAACTGATCACCACAATCAAATTCAATATCCACCATTTCATATACTTTTTACAAAGTTAGCTTTGTTTCCTTTGGTGAGAAGAATTAAGATTTATTCTCTTATTCTGCAAATTTCAGGTGTACAGTTCAATATCATTAACCGTAGTCACTACACTGTGCGTTCGATCTCCAGAACTTATTCACCTTGCGTATCTGAACTTGTAATCTTTGACCAATATTTCACTATTTTCCCCACCCCAAACCCTTGGCAGTGACTGTTCTGCTCTCTGCTTCTATGGGTGGGAAAAAGACCTGAATAAACATTTTTCCACAGAAGACATAAAGATGGCCAGCAGGTCTATGAAAAGGTACCCAGTGTCGCCAATCATGAGGGAAATGCCAAACTGACACCAAAATGTGATATCACCTCACATCTGTTAGAATGGCTACCATCAAAAAGACCAAAAAAAAAAAAAAAAATGACAGGTGTTGGTGAGGAGGTAGAGGAAAGGGAATCCTTACACACTGTCGGGGAGAATGAAAGTGGCAGAGCCATGATGGGAAACAGTACGGGGGTTTCTCCAAAAATGAAAATAGAGCTACCATATGACACATCAGTCCCACTTCTGTGTATGTCTTCATCTGTTTGGGCTGCTATAACAAAATGCCACCAACTGGATGATTTACAAACAGCATTTATTTCTTACAATCCCAGAAGCCAGAAGTCTGAGATCAGGATGCCATTATGGAGTGACTTCTTCCAGGTAGCGCTCCTCTCGATTTATCCTCACATAAAATGAAGGAGCTGAGGGTCTCTTTTATAAAGCTACTAATCCCATTCACGAGTGCCCCATGCTCATGACCTTATTACCCCCAGTGATCCCACCTCCAGATATCATCACGCTGATGGCTAAGATGTCAACATGTGTGTTTGGGGGAGGAAACAAACATTCAGCCCACAGTGAAGTATATATCCAAGTAAAATGAAATCACTGTCTCAGGGAGACATCTGCACGCTCATACGGATTATAGCATTAGGAGCCTGTGGTAACATGGATGAACTTGGAGAGCAATAGAAGTGAAAGAAGCCAGTCACAGACCAACAAATACTGTATGATCTCATTTACACGTGATTGGCTTGTCACGAGGGCAAAACATAATATCTAGGCATTTCCTGGCAAAAAGACAATGCACAAAATGTAAAAAGCAAAACCCTTGTTCATCATGTTAATAATTTGTTAAACAGCTCTGGAGGCAGACACAGTGCAGGGGCTATGATTAGACAGCCTAAGCGGGCTTAGTCAGCTGCTTCTTAGGGAAGCAGCCAGTCGACAAGGAGGACGAGGAGACACCAGTATATGTGACACATTGAAAAGTAAGGTCTTAACTATGAGATTTACATCTGGGATACTCAGGCAGGGAAAATTCCAGCAGGTAAGACTAGATAACTGATAATGCAGAGTAAGTGTAATCTAACAAAGAGGGGGGAAATAGTAGCTGTCCTCTCACTCTGCATTTATTTCCATGTAAATCAGAAAAACCCAAGTTACCAAGTGACTGTGTGAGGAAACTGCATCCCGGGAAAGATCAGAAGTCAACAGGGGTTCCACTAGCAAGGAGAATTATATTCACATGTGTTCTCTCCTATTTTTCTGATTTAGTCAAAATACATTTACTTTACGCTTATGCTGAGCCAGATACCGATAAAGTCCTGGGGATATACGTTTATACAAATAGGATTACTATTCTCCAAGAGTTTTAAGTTAAAAGAAGACACAAGCCAGCATACAAAAATTCAAAATAATGTGATAAGTAGTATTATTTATAGGGTTCTTTAAGCAGGTGGAAAATGGGTACCCAATGCAGCCTTGGGAGTTAGGTCAGAGAACACACTGGAACTCTCACTACCTCTAACAGGGCCCACTGATTCAATGCAAGGAATATAGAGCACATTTTTTGGAGGATATTATGCACATATTCATTCAGCCTAAACAGTTGAAATATTTTTGAGTGAATATGTTAATTACAGTGTGGTGTTTGCAACCCAGCTGCCTGTACCTACTGAAATAATAGTGTAGGATTTGGGTTCCTCTGTTTGGCGTATTACCTATGTATTGAATTACCTTATCCTATGGTGCCAAAGCGAATTTGTAGGGTATTAGTCAGGTCTATAAAAAATAACATTCCAATTAACTTTCTCAGAAGACCATCAACTAAAACTCAGACTTAAAAAGGAAGAGTGTTAGAAATGCCCATGTGATATGCTTGAAGGGACTGAGGAAGAGCACAGTTCTCACTTCCCAGTGGCTCCACACCTACTTACTTAATAGGTGAGATCAGTGGATTAAGCTTTGACCCTTTATTTTTTTTTTTTATTTTTGAGAGAGAGAGAGAGAGAAAGAGAGACAGAGAGAGAAAGCTCATGAGAGCACATGAAAACAGGAGAGGGACAGGAGGAGAGGAAGAGAGAGAATGTTAAGCAGGCTGCATGCCCAGTGCAGAAGAGCTTGATGCAGGGCTTTGTCTCATGACCATGAGATCATGAACCTGAGCTGAAATCAAGAGTCAGATGCTTAATCAACTGAGCAACCCAGGCATCCCAAGCTTTGATCTTTTAGAGTTATCTCTAGATCTTTTACAGTTATCTCTAAATCTATTTATTTCAAAGGCATTCATGGAGCACAGTACCAAGTTTTTCAGTGTCCTTGCAAGCCCCATTCAAAATATCATCTGTGTGCTTAGACTCAATTGACTGAGACCATCC
Organism: Neofelis nebulosa; assembly: GCF_028018385.1. NCBI lineage: Eukaryota > Metazoa > Chordata > Mammalia > Carnivora > Felidae > Neofelis > Neofelis nebulosa. The sequence continues at coordinate 31,565,386 of NC_080794.1, read as the reverse complement.
AGTATGATGTTAAAGATTTTGGCAGACCAAAATCTCAACCTTGGAGAACTCAGTGCACAGCAGAATATTAAGCTTTCCTCAGTAACTAGTGTAGCTTTTGAGCAGTAATGATTTTTGTTGCAAGTGGAATTTTAGAACACATCATATTACAGCATCTGCTTGTGCCCATGTTATGTGTGTTCCTGCCCTGTTCAGGTTCAGTGTGCCAATTTTACTCCCCTGTCAAACTGGGACTGTTTTATCCCTGATGGTGCGGCTGCCTTATTAAAATGTTTCTGTGGTTGGCCAGGCTCAGTTGCCAAGGTAACCATCCTGTTGTGTGTTGCCTTTAGGAGTTTCTCATTAGATACATGAAAACCTTGACTGCATGTAAATAATAAAAGCTATCAAGGTAATGTGCCTTTGTGTTTCACGTGGTATTTTCCAGAGACTCACAAAAATATGTGATAATGCTGAGCTTCTATTCATATGTTTAGTCAGTGATTATCAAAGGTCTTGATAGGACTATATTAATCTTTCCTTACATTTTTAAAAGTTTTAGTTTATAAATAGGGAGCCCAATTTAAAATATTTTGTTTATATTATTTTATGTCAAACTTCATGCAAAAGTAATTTGATGGAGTTTTGACATTGGTTACGGCAACTTCGAAGGAAAACATTTGTGAAATTCCTTTAGGCCTCTAAACTTCATTTCTCCTTCTTTCTAGCCTATCTCTGCTCTCAGCCACTGGGTAAATTAGTAATTGTATCAGCATTATTTCCTCTTCTCAAATTTTATCCTATTCCCCCACCCCTTGCCCAAAAGCCAGAATCATAGGCTTTGGAATTCAGATATATATTTTGGCTTATGTCTTTGCTTTGCTATACTCATCATTCATTCATTCATTTTCTTTTGAGCCTCAGTTTCCTTATCTATATAAAGTTACAGATTGATCCATGAATGGATTAGTGATAATGAATATACATAATTTAATAAAGTATCTGACACATTGTTGGTTTTAAAATAATTATATATATTATCAAAAATGAACCATTTGTCCTTTCATAGGGATTTATTTGATGTTTTCTTTCTGTTTGTATTGATAAAATGGTTGATAAAGAATGAACAGTGGGATAGCTGGGTAGCTCAGTCAGTTAAGTATTGGACTCTTGACTTCTGCTCAGCTCATGATCTTGTGGTTTGAGCCCCACATTGGGTTCTGTGCTAACAGCATAGAGCCTGATTAATATTCTTCCTCTCTCTCTCTCTCTCTCTCTCTCTCTCTCTGCTCCACCCAGCTTGTTCTGTATCTCAAAATAAGTAAAAATAAACTTAAAAAAAATAGAATGAGTGGCCTCCTAAGGGGGTGTTAAAATGATTCTAGGGAAACTTTCCTGCCCTCCAAACATTTGCAAAGATTTCTAGCCTACCAAGCTATGAGGATCTTTGCATTTTAGAATGCTTGTTTTGGGTAAGTCTTTGTGTTTTCAGGAGTGTCGACTGAAAGAAAGCCAATCGCAAAGTAGGTGAGTAAATGCTTTATTCCTTGTCTTACTGAGGACTACAGCCTGGGAGACAGTCTTTCAGCTTGTTTTGAAGACCTGCTCTGAAGTTTGTTACGTACAGGGAATTCTATATGAAAAATGGAAAAACAGTATATGTACTTGTGAGCAGTTCTCCAAATACTTGTGGGTCACAAGGTCAAAATTAAGGTTTTTATTTGTTTGTTTTATTTTGTTTTTCACATAGACTTGAGAAAGACTCTTAAGTAATCTTAATACATTATATTTCTATTGCCTCTGATTATTCGAAAATATTGTCTCTGTGGCTCTGCTTACCTGGTTTTCTGGTTCCTCCTGTTTTTGATATATCCTTGAGGTCACTAGGGACAGGTCGCTGTCCTTTCTGCAGGAGATCTGGGTGGCTCACACCCCTGTCCATCACACTTAGATTAACCAGCTGTATTTGAAAAGAAGTGAATTGGGCTTAGGTTCTATGAAATAATGATATACACACACTTTGCTGGGGGACTTGACGCAGATTCTGTTTCTGGTGAGTTACATCACATGTTTGTGCTACTTCCCCACCAGAGAAACCTAAACCATGAATTCATCGACAGTGAGGACAATTAGAGAAAAGAGAAAACCCCAAAACAAAAAGATGAATGAAGCTTGTAACAGATCAACATACCCATTGATTTACTTAGGAAGCATCAACCAAGTTTTTAATTATTTTATCTTCCCCTGTGTAAGTTGCATCTTGTCTCACCAGACTTCCCCTTATATTTGTATTTTTTGTATTTATATTTATTTATATTTATATTTATTATTTACATTTACATTTATATTACTTACTTATATTCATATCCATTCCTTCATTTTTTTAACCTCATCATTTTCACTCTTACAAGGAAAGAAACATCTTTCTGTTGCTTGCTCTGTTTAGTTTTCTAGAATTAAGGAAATCACCATTCAAGTACATTGAGCACAACCAAGTGAGTCATCACTGTAGACCTTTATGGCAGATGGGAAGGTGTTGGTTACATTTCCCATTCTTTCCACATAGATTCCCCAGTGCTCTGTGGGTGCTTATATGACCCCACACAGAGCTACTTCTTTTAGTCTCTTCCTCTTTGAAAGAAGAGAAGAGAAGAGAAGAGAGGAGAAGAGAAGAGAAGAGAAGAGAAGAGAAGAGAAGAGAAGAGAAGAGAAGAGAAGAGAAGTAGAGAAGAGAAAATGATGCACTATTATTCTCCACCCCAAATCTCTTCTTCTAAGAACTTTAAGCTTATGCAATGGTGATGCAGAATGACTTACAATGGAGCATTAGGTACCAATAAACTCAAGGGAATGAAAAGCACACTACTATGAGTTATAGTGCCCTGATGGGCCATTATATAGGCATCAGCAAGCTTTAAAAAATCACAGTGGTTAGACAAAATAATTTGCATTGCCCAATATCTTGTAAAAACAGCTGAATGTTTTATTTCACAAAATTCTTTCTCTGGTTATGCCTCAGTGATTTTCACTTACTAAGTAGCATCACTGAGCCATGAAAATATTCTCCCCAGGCACACACAGCTCACTAGAATTTTTGTTCACAAAATATTGATTTCATGATTAAACTTTCCGTTGGATAAAAACTCAAGGTCTGAGCTTTAGACTTTTCATACTGGGTTGCATTTATGATTTGAAAATCCTTGAAAATTGTCTATTTCCATTAATAAAATATAGAGATAATGTTCTACATGGAGAAGATTAGATTTATTCCCAAATCCCTATTGCTCACAAGAGGCTACTATTCTGTCAATTTTATGATGATATTTAAATACTTAAACTTTATTATGTGGGCCACATGCCATTATTTTTACACCTGTAAAGTAAGACTGGAAGTTATCAGGAAACAAAATTGATGCATGGCTACTTAGAAGAATGTACACTGATATCTCTTGAACTACTTTTGATTATTGCCTTTTCTTCCACTAACAAAGCTGCTTACAAAAGAATGAATTTTCTAAATTCCATTTATAATGGCCACAGGAGTTAAGTGGCAATGTGAGTTACTTAAACAAACTATGATAGGTTCTACATATAGTCCCTCTACTAATCAGATACTTTGAAATACTTGATTTCCTTTCTAACTTCCTCCATTATTTGGTTGGCAAACACTTAGGTGATCCTTAAAATTGCAATACATTAGGTCTTTAATGGAGTGATTCAAAGTTACCTTAAACACTCCAACATTGATTTTAAATTTAGCAAGACTTTAACTTGAAGTCTAAGCTCCCGCTTCTACATTTGAAATTGGAGTTACACATCGAAAACATTTTTCTAAAGATCACATTGTCCTAAACAGTCAAAATATCAATATAAATGTACAAGCTTAGATTTTCTAATCTGATATAATAATATAGAGTGAATTACATTTTGTGTGATTCTAAACTTTCATAAAATTTTAAAATGCTTACCACTGACACCGCAATTATACCAACCTACACAACTTGGAGGGCTACTTTCCTAAAGCAATATTTTTGGAATTGCCCTTTTGATTTCCTGAGTATTTAAGAACTAGAACTATTGGTTAGGATGCAGCTGAGCCCTTGACTGCAATACTAGATACATATGAACGCTATTTAAAATTGTTGGTGACTCCATCACAAAAAGATGGAAGCGGTGAAGTTAAACATGCCCCTTAGATTTGAGACCCATGTTTAGTGCCTGATGGCTCTGGCTCTTTGTTAGGATATTGTTTCTGTTGCTTTTATGTAATTGACTCTCTTCTGCAACTCTAAAGATATTGGACCTTGAAGAAATCCTGCATCCTTATAAGACACATCTTCTTTTAGAACCAAGTAGTACTTTCAAGTATGAAAATGACGTCCAGTAGAAATTTTCATGTTTCTCAGGGCTTCTGCTTATTTGGTGTTATCAAAATGTGTTATTTTTAGTAATGAATTGCTTCATCCTCTAAAGAGATTGGATTATTCTAGGTTATTTCTAATATGTAGAGAGAATCTCCAAGTTTGAAACATGTTTTAAAGTACATCTAGCCCACTTATTCATCAGACAGAAAATAATTGCTTTTTTAAAAAAAATCACATTTTAATTTTTTTTAAGTTTATTTATTTTGAGAGAGAGAGAGAGAGATCACGTGGAAGTGGTGGGAGGCAGAGAGAAAGGGACAGGGAGAATCCCAAGCAGGCTCCATCCTTCCAGTGTGGAGCCCAGCGTGGACTCCATCTCACCAGGGGCTCAATCAGACCATGAGCTAAAATCAAGAGTCGGATGCTTATCTGACCAATCCACCCAGGGGCCCCAAAAATCACTTTTTAAAAATAAATCTGTAGTATATTGTAAACTTGTATGTTAATGTTAACTATTTGTTGTCCTCCTCCTCATCTACTCATATCATTATACTCAACTTTTTTATTAGGGTGGCCATATAATTTTATCATCCAAACTGGGCAACCTTTGAAATTAAGTTAGGGAGTGATTATTAATGAAGTAATCAGGCCTGTTCTGGGAAAACTAGGACATCTTGCCACTCTAGCTATGCTCAACTACAGTCACCTGAAATGCCTAGAACATTTCCATTCACAAGGAATTCTCTAGAGCAGCAGTTTTTACATTCTATGATCCCTTAGGGATTTTTTTAGTCAGCTAAATTTAAATACCACTATGGTATGTAAAAATATTCAAGTAGGGTCACACTGATTAAATAGGTGACAGAAGACCCGCAACTCTGTACCTTTAGCATCCCCTCAGAGCTCTGATCCCTCAGGCACTACTTTGGAAATATGGAACTCCATAGGATTATTTGGAAACTATTGCATTAATGAAGAGAAAATAACATTTATCAAATATCCATGAGATGCCCGACCATATACATGTAATTCGCTGGGAACAAAAGAGCTGAGATTTAAATCCACGTCTAATTGATTGCCCAGCCTTAGTCTCATTCCTCTGAAGAAAGTGCATTGCATTTTTGTATAATTCTTGTTTTAGAAAGTTCCTCATTGTATCAGTCAGGTCATCTTAACTTATACTATACCAATTGCAAACACCGTCCAAATTTCAGAGGCTTAAAAATAGGGGAGGAAAGTAGGCCTTTAAAACGAAAACATTTCTTGTTCACCCTATGTACCCATTGCAGGATGACAAGACGCTGCTTATGACATTCCCTGAGGTACATAGTTTGTGAGAAGTTCTATCTTGGCATATGCTACCATGCTCCCAGAAGCAAGGAAGGAAAAAAATGGTGAAATATTCACTACTTCTTAAAGTTTAGAAATAACAAATGTCTTTTTCCTCCACATCTCGTTAGCCAGAACAAGTTATATGGCCATAAGTTAAACAGAATGAGGGTGTATAATTCTTCCATAGACAGGGTCACCAAATAATACAGTCAGTTAACCATGATCTTACCTTAACAAAATCTATATTTTTGAACTGGTCATTAATATCCCTTCTTTACTAAGGGATCCTTCATATCATGAGAGCCCTTATATATTTAAATTTTTAAAGTGGTTTGACTCACTCTTCAGTATCCAACTCAAACTTGTTCTTTTCCAAGTTAGATACTTCCAGTGTTTCAACTGTTCCTGAAAAGGCGTGGTATACAGCAATGTTTCTAAAACTTGAATGTGCATTGGCATCTTCTGGAGATATCAAAATGCAGATTGTGATTCAGTAGGACTGGATGAGGCCTGTAATATGACTTTTTGTTTGTTTGTTTTAAATATGTTTTGACCTAGTTCTGAGGTCCTACCTAGAAGCCAGCCAGTTTCTCTAGTTAAGTCCACACTCCAACCACCTGCATTCATAGGCTTTCACACTCTGGGTCATTATGTACCTGAGCTCATTGACCTAGGGCCAGGTGTCAGACGACTAGGGACAGCCTTGACACCCAGAAACTGAAAATTTATTCAAACAAACCAATTCAGAAGAGGCAGAAAAACCTAGCCACCCCACCCCACTTACCTTACATAAGCTGCCGCTTACAGCTCCACCTTTCTCTTACCCCATCCCCAGGTACACCCTCTGTATGACCCTGACTGACACCATTTTCTCATTTGGAGATGCCTATAATAGAGTCCTGCCTGTTACTTATCTTGGTGTCAGTGTCGTGTCCTGCCATCAAAAACTTAATCTGTGTCTATTGGTGGTTTCCACGTCTCTCTTTACCCAAATGTCCTTGGTGATGGAGTATTAAAGATACTGACTAAACTCAGGGGACTGGCTGCATACCAGCCAAGGTGAGGTCCTCACTTAGGGCAGGAGGAATGATGGATCACTTGAGTTGCACTTCTGGGGGCACTTTTCCAGTATCTTCCTGGTCATTTCCTACATTTGGCAGAGGCTTATTTCAGGGTCTTGTCACTTCTTCAACACCAGTGTTGTTTTGTTTTTGTTTTTGTTTTTGTTTTGTTTTAATTGTTATTTGAGGCAGAATTCTGGTTTATCCATGCACTTCTGGTGACTCCTGTGGAAGAAGATATCGACCAGACTTCCTCAGAGTAGGAGGAATGACACTCCGTTTTTGTTGATGTTGCTTAGATGGCCCATCTTCTGTGCTGCTACACACCTTACTGTTGTCAACTAACTTCATGTTGCCCACATCCTGAGGGGTATTGTGGGTTGCATCTAGGTCAGTGGCCCAATGTTTAGACCAGAGTTGAATATCTTACCTCTGTCCTCCCGCAGCTGCCAAAGTTACCCAATTGCATAAATAATGAAAAAAAAAAAAAGCATTGTCCAGTGTACTTGTGCTTTACTAAGTGCCACACCATGTCAACATGTGGATTGACTGACACTTTGGATAAGGGGCTGCGTTGTCCCAAGGAGAGCCAGCTACACCTCTCTAAGTGTAGACCCCAGTCCCTGGGAGGTGGACTGGGAAGGGTGGGAACAAAAGATGGCTGCCTATGAGGTAGGCTACCATTATCCTTCCCCTTTCTTGTAATCCCACAGAAAGTCCTCACTATGACTTAGCAAACAGACACAGAAACTGAATACTGTGGCTTTAGGCTACTAGAAGTTCAAAACAGGAAAAAAAAAATAGGGGAGAGGGATTAAATAGAAACAAAACCCAAGATACTTGGGGAGGAACTAACAACAGAATACACATACACATAATTCATTAAAATAAAAATCCATAATGTGAGCCAATTAAAAATCCAAAATTTATTTTAAAAATGTATATAGAAATAATATATAAGAATAGTAAGTGGTTTTTGTGTTTCTACTACATAGATTCTAGATTAACTGCATTTGCTAAAATGCACCATAGACAAGGATTCATGGGCTTAATCAATACTGGGCCTTAAATTATAATTATACCTGGGATCCCACTAAATTTAAACATGGTATCCCAAATAATCTTGGGAAAATAACTAAATATAAATTAGACAAAAAAATAACCATGCCTCGTTTTAATTACAACCTTGGCTAAATTTCCCATAGTCATAGTACCCTTTGCCCTGAAATATCTCATCTTAGACATAAACACTCTGACATATTGAGTAATAAATTTAAATTAAATTAAGTCTTTGACACCTACAAATTGGCTTGATAAAATGGGACTCCATGAGCCCCTAGTTAGAATGGTTAATACATCCCCAAATAAATCAAAACGGGGTCTTCAAGGATCAGAATTTATTATATAAGACCTAATTAATGAATGGGTGATTATCTCCATTGCTTCTTTATTTGACAGCCTCGTTTTGCCTGTTCTTAAACAAGGAAAGATTAAATGGCTTGTCATGGTAAACTACCACAACCTTAAGGCTGTGGTCATATCCGTTAAGTCCCCAACACCCAATAGTATTGAAATTACTAACTCTATTCATCAGTAGCCAGTAAATATTTTTCTATATTACATACTGGGCTAATATGTTTTATGTTCTACTACATCCTTACTTTAATAACCTCTCAGCAGCAGTTAACCTTCACCTCCAGAGGACACACACACCTTTACTAGCCTCCCTATAATGTATGTGCACACCATCTTTGCAGACAAGATCTTAACTGCATCCACTTTTCTTCAGGAGCACAGGTATGACGTCACATTGATGATATCCTCCACTGAGGAAATGCATTTGGCACATTCATTAAAAACTCTTTGTGAGTACTGAAAGCACTATACTCCTCATTTACAGATGTTACTTAATTTCACTAATGGTGCTACTTACAAATCAGCCTACCTTGAAAAATAGGCTCTAGAATCCATCCAAATCAAAATCAACAGGCACTCCCATTAGTGCTCTCAGAGACTCTTCACTGTAAAGACGTTAGCAACCTCCCTGTCTGCCTCTTAGAGTCTCTGGACCACCTATGATGGCCATAAATTGCATATGGGGTCCTGAGGCAAAAAAACAAAAACAAGAAAAAAACAAAACAAAAAAAACCAAACACAAATCAACTGCCCTTGTTGGCACCATTAGAGTGCAGATTGCTGGCAACAGCCTGGGCTCTCCTGAAAAGAGAGGCTGCCACACACTCTGAGACTGTAACCCTCCTTACCTAGTTTTCCATCATTATTCCTTGGGTCATGAAAACTGCACCTTACAAGCTTGGCAAGGTTAACAAAGCCTTCTTAAATAGGACAGAGCCAAATCTGAAGTCACTGGTATACTTCACCTGTAGGATGGAGTGGTTTTCCCTGTCCTCAGTCCCTTGCCAAATATCATGGTGCTGGAGATCACTTTTCCCCACACCCCTTAGCTACTTGGGAAGCCCCTTAGAACAAACTGAGTGAATAGCAATCAGTCGATATACTGTACCAATGATATTTTTGCCATCATAATTTATATAGTTCAGTAGAATATTGCAGCTTACCATCCCTTAACTGATATGTCCCTGATAAAGGATGGGACCCTAGATCAGCACATCTGGTGAAAATTTGGGAATTCTTCTTAAGACTGAAGGCTTTTGTGAGCAAATGGTGCAATCTGCACATTTGTACAAGCTCTTGACTATAGCTTAAGAGAAGAGGTGTCCCCTTCAGGTTAAGGAATTCTGGGAATCTCTTGTGTCACAATGCCCAAAATGGAAATCAAAGTCACAAATGTCTCCACATATGGTCAGATGACAATACAAGGACTCACTAGGACTCTACCTATCTCCTTCAGCATTTCAGACATCAATGAACTTTAGTGCCCATGCACACATTTCACTTCTCAAAATACACAATGCTGCGCTCTTGGAAAAGGCATTCAATAGAACTTTTATTTCTCCAATAGGTCCCACGCATCCAGTTTGATTGAGATGCCTACTTGACTTCCCAACAACTTAGAAAAAAGACAAAAAAACAAAAAGACAAAGAAACAAAATAACCCACCAACTGGGTCTTAATCTCTCTTAATCCAAAACTGCTTCTTCTAAGACACTGACAAATTCGGACACAAGACATTTACTGCATTTACTGCTTCTCTTCTTTCAATATCAGGGATTCTGTTTCTTGAGCTCATTGTTTGCTTAGCCCATGAACCTTGCACTCTTCCAGAACATATACCCTTACACTCTGCTCCATGACTAAGAGAAGAATCTTACACAGGTTGCCACTACCTGAGCCATTCTAAAATTAAGTGGAAATTATTGCTTTCCCGAGTCAACAATCTCTTCATATAGGCATATCTCTCAGCCTCTTGAGGAGAGGACCTCCATTGCTTTGTGCCTTCTACTCCGCTCCTGCTTGCTATCAAGAGGTTCTGCCTATTTCCTACATGTGTCCCTTACTCTTGGTTATGAATACAACTAGCTTTATTTTTTTTTTCAACGTTTTTTATTTATTTTTGGGACAGAGAGAGACAAAGCATGAACGGGGGAGGGGCAGAGAGAGAGGGAGACACAGAATCAGAAACAGGCTCCAGGCTCCGAGCCATCAGCCCAGAGCCTGACGCGGGGCTCGAACTCACGGACCGCGAGATCGTGACCTGGCTGAAGTCGGAGGCTTAACCGACTGCGCCACCCAGGCGCCCCTGAATACAACTAGCTTTTACATATACTTTACTGAACTTTTAGTTCATGCCTTCTAAAAATGAAGCTGCAAGACCTCCAACCTCGATCTAAGGAATATACCAATATGTTATTATCATAAATGCGTAACTCGTACTTTAAACACATTACAACTCCATCAAGATACTGTTTGAGGCCATCAAAATTTAAATCTGGTATTTATTTATTTTTGGCTAGTGTTGTATAAATGTTTCCATGGCAACGGGTTGGCCTACAAAGACTCTTTATACTTCTTCATGTTGTGTTCTTCCTTTTTACTTTCAAAATAAGATGTTCTCCATGGTGTTTAAGGCAACTTCTGCCTTATTCTCTAAAAGTCTCCTGTCTTATTTTGGCCACTCAAATATCCCAAATATTCAAGCTGAAATTCGATTTCAAGACATCAAGGATTCAACTGTAGCGTAACTTTGTTTGTTTGTTTTGTTTTTAATACTGTCTTGACTCCGTGTTGAGCCACTGACTAGAGGCGGATGTTTTCCCCTTCTTGGGTAGCTAGTTTGGTCCATATTCCAACCATTTCCATTAATGAACTCTCACATTCTGGGCCATTGTGCCTTAACCACCTTGGGACCACATTTCAGACAACTATGGCTAGCCTGAATGCTCTGGAGCTTGTGAATATTATTCAAATAAGCCAATCCACTGGGAACCCAGCTAGCTTTACCCTACTGGGTCTACATAAACTGCCCCTGACTTATCCATTTTCCAAGTCTTGGGCAATTTTTTTGTTTGTTTCTCTTCCTAATTGGAAACATAAAGGAAAGAGAATTAATCTAAGAAACGTAATTCAGCCTAGTCTAGTGAATATATGACAAAGTCACTGCAGTACAGCCGGTATCAAATTTGTACTCATACATTTATGTTTAGAATATGTTTTATTTCCAAAGAAAGACAACAAAGTCATGCTTACATCTAACATGATTCAATTACCATGTGGAAATGATAACAACTCCCTGAGAAATGTATACAAAGTCCTTGTTTTGTGGATGGGTGATGTTCATTCATTCTTTTAGTTGATTCACATTTCCTCTTTGATATTTGTAACATAAATACTGATATATAAACAAATGCCATTTAAAAAATTCAATGTTAGGTAGGAGGACAATGGGAGAGAAGAAAAAAAATATTTGGTTAATAAATATACAAACATACTTAAATCAGAACTACTATAGTCCACCTTTCTGTAACTCATGACATGGTCATAGGTGGTATTTATAACTGGTATTTATAACTACTTTCTTCTACTCATTGCATATCTTCTTTGGCATGATAGAATAAAAGAAAGGTAGAGAAATACATTTCTGTGTTTGCAATTTTTTTCTTGTGTATTCATCTAGAAGTTATGAAGGATCATGTACAGTGTTTTCTGCATCACACTGTCATTTCCAGGGTACAACAGAGAGAAACAGATGTTCCAAAACAATTTCATCTACAATATAACAGGGATTATATCTTCTAATAGTTGGTATGACCATCTCCTCCGTGCATCTAATAATATACAATAATCTTATTGTACTTGACCAATCTCCAGAATTCTGTTACGACATCTCCTGGGATAAGGGGAGTGAACAATAAGATAGGAATTTGAGTTAGATAGGTAATTTGTTTATTTTTTATTATTATTTTCCATTTGATTTTGTTCATTGTTTTGTATGTTTGTTTACTTAATCCACCCTTTGCTTTTCCCTTTCCATAAAATGTCTGGGTGTATAGGAAATTTCAAACTAGGATTCATACCTGAAAATTTGATCATTATTATATCCACAATACTTTATCCATAATATTTATTAAAACATGTAAATTGTGGGAAAAAAAGACAGGCTTCTTTTGCTCTTTTTAGATTTGAGATCTCTCTTTTAGATACTTATTGAGATAGCCACATATGTGCTTCTTATGGCAAATATTTGTCTGTTGTTTCCATAAAGATATCAGGATTTCATTGAAACTTTAGAAATTAGTTTCCAGTCCCACATTTTACACCTCAATCTTTTCATTGTCAATGATGATCAATGACACAGACTATGATTTCAAAAATGAATTTTAAAATATTTCTTCTAGCTTTTCCTACAGACTATAGCTTTTTTATCTTTACCATAATAGCTCCTATACATATAATATTTATAGTAAACCACCAAAAATAATTTGTGAGAGATAACAGAGTAAAGAAAGTTCTTTGAATTATATTTACTCAGAGAGAAAAATGGGTACTTAAAGCATTTCTTCTGTCCATATTCAGTACAATCATTCCAAATGAATCAGAGCCATGTGAAATACTGGTTAACTTAAAATACAACATAATATCTTGTCTTCTAAAAGAGAAAGTGTCTCTGAAACCTAAAGGAAAGATATTCAGTAGTGCAAAATATTAGATAGCTCCTCTCCATGGTAATTATAATCTATGATTTATAAAAATCTGTGCCAGTATTATTAAAGTGGGTAGCTAACAATGCGAAAGTTTATTTGCCAATTAACCTTTGTTCTTCATAAATATAAATTAAGATCAATGGTTCATTATTTAAATGGAAAGAAGAAGATATGATACTGATATGTACATATATGATAGTGTTTTCATTAAGATTTGAAAAACATATATCCTCCTTCCCAAGAATATTTCCTCGACTTTCCTACCAAATTATCACATTTACATTGGTGATCACTGGAGAAAGTGTTGAAATCCTCTAAAAATCGTGCCAGAGCAGTGTAATGTTTGAATCCATTCCTTAAAAATCATGTCATATTATGGGGCGCCTGGGTGGCTCAGTCGGTTAAGCGTCCGACTTCAGCTCAGGTCACGATCTCGCGGTCCCGAATTCGATCCCCGCGCCCGGCGCTGGGCTGAGGGCTCAGAGCCTGGAGCCTGTTTCCGATTCTGTGTCTCCCTCTCTCTCTGCCCCTCCCCCGTTCATGCTCTGTATCTCTCTGTCTCAAAAATAAATAAAAAAAAAAATCATGTCATATTATCGTTTTTCTTTTCCATGCACAGAATAGGAGATACAGGATCGACAAGTACTTACAAGGTGGGAAGGACCTGATTCAGGAATTATTCTGTAGAGCGACACACTAAAGCTATCACTGTAGTGAAGAGTCTAAGCAGTCAGGAGTAGCATGAAGGGAGGGGAAAAAATGCTTGCCACATAATGATTTTGCAGAGTATTTACTCTTATGTGTGCGTGTAATGTCAGAAGAATAGTAGGGAAAATATAAAATAACATATTTTTGTTTATTTTTCTTTATACTATGTGCATGTGTTTTTTTTTAAACTGAAGTATAGTTGACATACAGTATTATATTATTTTAGGTGTATAACATAGGATTCAACATTTATATACATCATGAAATGTTCACCACTTCAAGTATAGTTACCATCTGTCGCCATACAGGGTTATTGCAATATAATTTTTTTAAAACAAGGAAAAAGACGTTTGCCTCTGGATACAAGTCTACTAGTCCTAAGAACAAGATACCTATAAAACCTATAAATTGTCTTTCTGCCTGAATGCATTCCTTCACTACTAAAATGAAACCAAAAGTTAAACCCCAGATAATTGAATAATTCAAGTCCTGTTCTCACATACAGATATCTCTACAGTTAATACCCATTGAGCAGAATAAGTGATGCCCACTATTTTCTTTTGTAGTTTCAAAACAAGACATTGATGGCCAATGTCACATTTACTTGAAACATAGAAACAAGTAAAGTAAATGATTCTGCCTGTTCTTTAGAATGCCGTATTATCTGGCTTAGGATGACTATTGACTGCTTCTTACTGTGCTAATAGTTTTTATGTCTTGAAAAATTAATTCTCTGTGACAGAGAATGGTTCAAAAAATTGTGTCTCTTTATTCATGCATGTTTGTTCTTGGAGTGAAGAACTTAATAACACTATATTAGAACGAATTAACACTTTGAAAACAATTCATTCAATACTTGGGCTCTTTAGAATCACAAATACTCTTGACTAATGTTGTTGGGTTTTTGCACATACAAAATTGGAGACAAAGTGAATCTATATAAATTCATTGGTTCCTGACCTAGTAAAAATTTGGAAGAGTTGACTGATGCTTCTATATTAAAAAATTAAACTTTTTATGATGTTCATGAATAAAAGCAGCTCATAGATGAAATAATTTGTATGAATGCAAAGTATTTTATAAAATACAATTACATGTAGAATTTAAAATGGGCACTTAAGTAGCTAAATTCAGATCCACGTTAGAGTTCACAAGGCCCCTTTCTCGTATACTACCGCATTTATCATCATACCATCATAACAACATATTTAAGCACCATTATCCTTTTCGTGCAGATGAGATAAATGAGCTCATGTTATATTGCTTAAAGTGGCAGAACTGGGCTTGAATGCACGTGCCTTAAGTTCAAGTAACTCTTCTGAACTGCTAACCAAACACATTTAACACAGTTGTATTGAACATGCCCATTCTTTGTGCAACATCACTCTATATTTGTAGCACAGCAATGAAGCTGTCCATGGGATAATTGCAGAAGCATCTTGTAAAAAATGAAATAAAATAAATGGCACAAGTAGAAAAGAAGCATGAGGTCTATTGGCAGCCCCATACATTGGTCTCCAAAAGAAGAATCTTGTCTGTTGTGTGAAGTGGTAATTTTTTTCCCATACAACTAAGGGTGGTTGATGGAACATTGCTCAATATACCCATTCAAAGGGCAGATTGAGAACACTGCTGTATTATCTCTGAGGGTCTAGTAGTATCCAGTTTGAAAGAACAAGAGACTTGATAAGCTGTAATGGTGGAAATCATAAGGAACATAAAGAATTGGTTTGAACTCCTTTATTAGTATTTATTATAGTATTCATTCTGTCAGAGGAAAGCCACAAAAGGCACATCTGTCTGTTCCACTAGTATGAGGCTGTAACATCTAATAGGAGGGAAAAGGTGTGCCACTTTCCCCAGATTCAGTATAGAAAACTCTGACATGTCCTTATTCACAGTGTGGAAGTAACAATTTGCTTCAACTATGAATCCACTTAAGAATTTAGACTCTATGGTTATTTGGTTTTGTGCTATAAGATTTATTCCTCCAATCTTTGTAAAATCAAACCTATATTCCATGACAGATATCCAAATTGGTTTTCCTATTTATTTAAATTACAGACCTATGTCTACTGCACCTGCCTTATTACATTATTCTATTTATAGGCACTGAGTGTTTATTACACAAAGCTTTGTATTTCTTTGCATCCAGAAAAACAGAAATAATGTGTTCCCTGCTGATATTTGCCTTTATGTTATTGAGTATAACCCCTACAACCTGTACTCTACAATTACCATTTTTGAATCAAAGTCTTCTACTTCCATTGCATTATGCAATATGGATTAGTCTGCAATTTAAGTAAGAGACTAACTGGTCATGCACCATATACCACATTATCTTAGAAAGACCAATACCTGTCTCACACTGTAATCTAAGTTGCTTAGAAATTGTGGTGCTCACTCTCTCATTTTCCTCTAAGAAGCAACACATAAATATATCCAGACTACATAAGTAGTATCCTAAACACAAATTGTAGCCATTGAGAGAAAAAATACGCATATAATTTCAGTTAATTATATTCATTATACCTCATTCCTAACAAGCTGAACACAATTTCAAGTAAATAGCTGCACATAATTTATATAGTAGAAAACAAAAAAAAAAAAAGTAGAAGAATTTTTATGTGCACACAAGATTTCAAAATGGAAAGCCAAGGAATATAGTTTGGCACAGTTTGGAAACTAAAATAATGTATGCACTTTGTATGGTAGCTAAAAAACAATTTTGGTGAAATTATTTCCTCAAAATCTTTTTTTATTGTGAACAAAAGTAAACGCATGAAAACAATGCACTGTTTTATATATAAGCAGGACCTCTCAGCTGCTGAAGTGATTTAGAAAATATGGTTTATGAAGCAATTTGAGCCACCCATTATGATTAGAATATTAAAAAAAAAAGAAAATCCATGAGCATTTTAATAAAGGATAGTCATGGGCTCATTTAAGAAACAAATTTACAAGAACTTGTTGAGATGTGTTCACATAAATAATGCTCCTTCAAATCTATTGGCAAACCTTACAGAGTTTGAAACCAAGTTTTAATTAGGTAGAGTTGGCCTGTGGCAGTGGATGAGCTATAGGCTGAGAACTGTGAATCCAAACATTCTTTCTCTAAGTCAGCTTGATTATACACTCGTTTGTTACAAATGTTTGGGCCACCTGTGTTTTGAATCGACCATTAACACACCAGCAATTAAAATATTGGGGTTATTGTTGCATATTTCTAAAATGCAAAGTGTCACTTCCAATAGTTTTCCTTAAAATGTATGTGAGCCTTAAGTAAGTGGAGCTTAGGAAAATCGTTGAAACACTTAGTGTTTGTTTGTTATAACGTTTATTTATTTTTGAAAGACAGAGAGAGACAGAGAGCAAGCGTGGGAGGGGCTGAGAGAGGAGGAAGAGACACAGAATCTGAAGCAGGCTCCAGGCTCTGAGCTGTCAGTACACAGCCCCACGTAGGGCTCGAACTCACGAACCGCGAGATCATGACCTGAGTTGAAGTCGGATGCTTAACTGAACCTCCCAGGCACCCCGAAACACTTAGTCTTAAGCCAAAGCAAAACAAAACAAAATATTCATGGAACTGTTAATATGTTTCACAAGTTTCACACCCTAGTCTTATTATATCAATCAATAAATCTTGGGCGATGGGGTAATTTGGTCCATTTTAATAGTAAATATCTGACTCTGCTATTATCTTCTCTTCCTGCTGATAGCGGGTCTTTTGCTTCTGGTTAGGAGGTAGAAAACATCAAGAAATCAACACTGTCTTATTTACGTTTTCATTCAGTCAATATACAACTTATCCCCTTACACACTGTAGGAATTAAATTATTTCATTTAAAAAAAAATATTTTTAACCAAGTTTTAAAGTAGTTGAAGTGAGTTGGTAGGCAATGTTGAAATAGAAATAACTTTTGGATTTGTGACCTAACAATTTATGAAAACAATCCAGCTAGATGGATAGATGCATAGATGCATAAAGTGGTAAGAGGCCAGATTCTGAATCCTTTTTCCCAGGGTCAAATATTGGCTTTGCCACTTATTGATCTCAAATTTACTGGATAATTCTTTTGTGGCTCAGATTCCTTAAGTGGACAATGAAAACAACAATAGTATATATCCTGCGGCGTTCTTGTGAGAGTGCCTGACTAAATATATGTTAAATACTCAGAGCAGTGCCTGCATATATAACCATTGCTTTGTGTTAACTATTGTTATTAACCCTAAGTAGGTATAGTGGACAAGACGACATTTTATCCAGAGTTCAATGTTGTGATTTATCAAAGTTCTTTATTCACTGTCGTTTTGGGGATAAATGACAAAGTATGATTTTTGAGATTCTGATTTTTGAGACTTTTATCTGTACTCCTATAATTCAGTTTACATATCGGCGAACTGGGGATTCTACCAGTAGCCTATGTCAGATGTTTTTATATGGCAAGAGCTAAGAAAATATATAAGACACTTTCCAAATAAAGAAATATATGTCTTCCAGTGAATCAGTAGAGAATTGCATTTAAACATGTGTAACATCATTCATCTGAGTATCTTAAAATTGCCTTATGGACAAGTATGATTCTATTTAAGAGCCAGAGAAAATGAGATCTGAAATTACTTTTTCAAAAGGTCAAAAGGCAGAAAGCTAGTAACAAAATTGAGGTTTCTGAATTTCCTACTACAGTGGCCTAATCAGTAAGCCTACCTGAGTCTTCCCAAGTCATTCTAATGACCTAAATGGTGAACAGTTAATTTTCCACATGAGTGCATTAGACATAGGGGCACTTTACTCCTTCACTCTCTCTGGCTCTTCACTGTCTTTCCACACTGATTTCCAAAAAGCCTGAGCCTCTCTTTGATGAGAAAGATTCTTGTAAAGCAAAAATAAGCTGGACAACTTTTAATATATGGTGGAGCCGACCAGGTTTTTGCACAGGCACATGTCTATTTAGTAAAACCACTCGACAAATAGTTAATGAGCACTCATATGTACTGGTTGCTAGGACAGACAAAAAGAAGTAAAATGAGGGATAATATTTGCTTAATTAATGTCTTGCAGCAAACATCTCCAGCAATAGACATGTTTTCATGTGCCAAAGAGTTAATAGTCTTGGTAAATCTCCACTGATGCATTAGCCCACCAAATGTTACAGTTGGAATTTGTTGACTTGGCCCAACATACAGAAACAGAAAACTGATTGTATATGCTTACCTTTCACTACCCTTCGATAGCTTCCCTCCTACACACAAGCATCCCCAAACCTGTCCATCTCCTCTGCTGGACATCCACGGTGGACCCCTCTTTCTTTGTATCTCCATTCCTTTT
This sequence comes from Neofelis nebulosa, assembly GCF_028018385.1. Taxonomy (NCBI): domain Eukaryota; kingdom Metazoa; phylum Chordata; class Mammalia; order Carnivora; family Felidae; genus Neofelis; species Neofelis nebulosa. The sequence goes on along the minus strand of NC_080794.1, from coordinate 31,546,491 downwards.
TTTTAATGTTTATTTATTTTTGAGACAGAGCATGAGTGGGGAAGGGTTAGAGAGAGAGGGAGACACAGAATCTGAAGCAGGCTCCAGGCTCTGAGGTGTCAGCACACAGCCTGATGCGGGGCTCGAACCTATGCACTGTGAGATCATGACCTGAGCCAAAGTCAGATGTTTAACGCAGGCGCCCTTTTGTATCTCCATTTTGAACAAGGTACTGGTCTATCTTTTTTCACTTACCTTAAACCTTTCCACAATATTGTCTGTACTTGCTATATCTTCACATCCCTTAGCTCCTTTGTAAGACTTTAGTTCCCTCTTTTAAAGACAGCATCAACTCCACTCTGGTCTCAAATTGACTTTGCATTGAATTTCCAAGTATCTTATACAATATCTGCATTTTTCTGTAATTTTAAGCAAAAATAAACTGGAGGCGTCTAATCCAGAATCAGATGTATGCCATTGGAAGAACTCTAGAAATCAAGAGATTTCACAACAATATTTAAGGTTGAGCTCGTGGACCCCTAGATGACTTCTAGATGGATTCAAGATGTGATATAGGTTATGAACTCCCATGAAATTGGGTGCAAAAAGTTATGTATGTGTGCTTGTACAGATATATATATACATATATATATATATATATATATATATAACATACATATATACATATATATCTCACATATATATCATATATACATGTTTTTGATACATTTTTCCAAAAAAATATTTCACAGCTTTCATCAAGTTGTCAACAAAAATAAGACTCAAGAGAATAACATTTTTATTTTATTTTTAAAATCTTTTAATGTTTATTTATTTTTGAGAGAGAGAGAGAGAGAGAGCATGAGCAGGGGAGACACAGAAAGAGAGGGAGACACAAAATCTGAAGCAGGCTCCAGGCTATGAGCTGTCAGCACAGAGCCAGACTTGGGACTCGAACTCACAAACTACGAGATCATGACCTGAGTTGAAGTTGGATGCTTAACTAACTGAGCCACCCAGGTGCTCCAAGGAATAAAAGTTTTAAAAATTATAATGTAGAGAAATAGGTAAATGTATATGGGAAGAGAAACTATCCAAATAGAGAGAGAAGACTTTTAAGACTGCAAAGGATGTAATATTGATAATACAAACACTGCGGGTTAATCAGATAGGTATTCACTAAAGGAGCTGAAAACATTTGTGTGAGTGGAGAGGAATGGCAGAGCATTCAAGGAAACCATTTCTATATCATCATGAGCATAGAAGAAAGTTTTGAAAAAAGATGTGCTTATGGGATAACAATGCTAATAAGTTCCACCTTTATGATGATTACATCACCAGCCTGTGCAAAGCATTTTACATGGATGATTTAGTGTTCACTACAACTTTATGAAACAGGTACAAGAGTGCATTTCATTATCTTATTTCCATGTAAGAAAATCCATGCTCAGTGAGGATAAATAACTTGATGTTGTAGGCTCTAAGTCTAAAGTTCTCTCTTGGCCAACAAAAGAGTGGATGCAGGATGAAAAAACAAGTGATGGCTAAAGTCTGGGAAAAGACAAGAGCCCCGGATAAGGATCCTTGCTCTGTATTTATTAAGATCAGAAGGCTTATAAATGGTGGGCATGCACAAAGAGGCAATGAATATGTGAACATTAACTCATGGGCATGAGGGAAAGGGGGTTTTGAAGATATACAGTGTTTGGGGTTTGGGTCAATATAAAACAAAATCCTGGTGCCAGTCGGATGGGCAGAGGTTGTTAACAGCAGATGGGAAGCTCCAATGTCTGTTTCATTTAGCTAGCCTAGGGGATGAGACAGACAGGGGGAATAACCTCAGGGTTAACAAGGCACCTTTTCTTTTGTAAATCATCTCTACTGTGGGCAGCTTCACCTGCAGCACAGTGGTCTATAGCCTTATTCACCTGTTCACCTAACTTGGTCCTTACCTCCTGTAAAAGCAGCTTTCTGCTATAGTACTAAATTGGGGGGGGGGGGCACTTTTGCCCTGAATACCTAATCTTGCTTACTTCATATACCTTTGTATTGGAGACATTTGCCCCCTCTCTATTCTGGGGGCAGCCCTCAATCCTTATTCACCTAATCTTATTTACCCAAACTTGGATGTGAGCAACCTATGGTTTGTACTTCTTTATGCTTTGTTAACCCATTGGTGTAAGCCCAGGAAATTTCTAAATTTATTCCCCACAACTTGATAAGATCTTGTGGCCAGAAAGTGTCTGATCTAAGATCTAAATCTTAACCTCTGAACACTAACCAGTGCTTGCTGGAGCATATGGTTGGTGTTGAGACAAAAATAGAAATGAGATTTTGTATCCCATTCAAAAAAAAAAGCAATATATGAATAAAATTTTATTAATCTCTCAATCGAATTTAGGTAGAGTTTGATAATAAGAGTCCACATTTTTAATAACTTCTTGGTCTGCTACAACTATAACCATAGCCATTTAATAACCTATTTTAAACCTTTTCCACTTTCAGATGTTGAAAAGAATTCTTCAATAATGGGGATTCTTGCTAACTATTGTCTGCCTGCCTTACCATGCAGTGGCTTTATAAGATATTCGCATTCAAATGCCAGTTAAAGTTCTGATGGAAGATGAAAACTGCTGTAATCCATTTTGGGTAAGGATAGATATTAACACCTTTCACTTTGTGATTACGCACCTTGTCCTTACTAAATAATATAAACCTCCTTTCTTTCCCTCTCATATTTAATGAAATGAATTGGAGACAAGTTGCTGACCTTTCAAAATGAATCTCACTAGAACATTGAGTTAGAAAGCAAATTGAATAAGTAAGCAATTACTAGGGATTATTCTTTGCTTTGGACTTTGATCAATGAGAATGGAATTTGCAGTTGCCACAGATATAGAAGGAGGTGAAATGAGGAATTTGTATTGCTAGTGACTTTATAGAATGTTTATGGGTTGGGTGAACATACTGGCAGTCTTAATAGAAACTCTCTAAGAGATAAACCAGATTCTTGAATGGCTAAATATGGAATACTTAAAAAACAAAAAACAAAAAAACAAAACAACGATCTGTTCAAGATTCTGGTCATATACTAATAAATTCAGAATAGAAAATCATAGTGTCCCTCCTCACTGTAAATACCTGTATCTTCTTTGTGATAAACAAACAACTGAGCAAACAAACAAACAAACAAAAAAATCCCCAGAATTTCACAATAGAAGGAGACCTCATTTTACATACTATTATTTTGTGGAAACATTCCTGATACTGATCAAAAGCGCTTTTCTGCAGGAAATCATCTCGGGATTTTTCAAACCAGAGTCAAGTTCAAAGCACGGGAAATCTCAAGTCACTTCTGGCTTTGTTTAAATCAAATGAACACAGCAGATTAACCACAATTAATGGGTAATAATGGGATTTATATGCTTAAATATTTTTGCTGTAAAAAAAAAAGTGAAGGTTCTTTCTTGATTTGAATAGTTCATCCAGATATATAGTCAATTTCTCTTGATGCTTATTAGGAATATTAATGTAACTGATGATCGTGATCATGATGCAAATATAGGTAACTGTCAGCTTGCAAACTTGTGCGCTGCATGGGTGCAAACTAAACTTGGCCCTTGTACATGAGGGGGAGGAAAGACTGAAGAAAGAGACATGCCACTCCAGACTGGAAGGTGGTAGTTTAACAAGAAAGGAAATTTACACATTGGGCAGCAGCAAGATGAGTACATCTCACCCACCACCAGAATCTTAAGAGTTTATCTAGAGGCTTTAACTAGGTTCAGTCACATAAACCATACAGATGGTCTCAACAACACGTTGCTCTCTTAAGACTGCACCCTTGAAAACAGCCCCAATTGTGCAAACAGTGGGCAGAATGTTCCTTTCAAGGACAGGGGAGGGGGCGAGGAGCTTCCAATTGCCTGGGTCCAGCTTGCAGGTCAACCAGTGGTCGTGTCGTCTTGATGACTTCCTCCAACAATAGTGATAAAAACGTTTATATGGTGTTAATATTAAGTGCCAGACATGGTCTTACCTTGTCAACTCAATACCCAGTGGTATATATTTCATTACCATGACAGATGTAGCTCTGAAAATTTTTTGTAAGTTGTTGTATACCCACATATAAAAAAGGTACCATAGGTTCTTCTGGTTGCCTTGTAGTTTCTGAGTTGTGTCTCCATAAACACAGGAGTCAGTAAATGCAATTTTAGCAACTTGTATTAAGATCAGAACACTCAGGCCTCAAATATGATTGTAAAATATGAATGATAACACCAAGGTGTATGCATTTCCTCAGAATGCCTAATATGTATGACAATGACTTGTGTGTCTTTGACAGTATGAAGTGACTGCATATTTATTTCTTCTATGAAGTCTTTGTAAGATATTATACAAATAAGATATATTATATGATTTTTTTGCCCTCTAAGTTTTAAAATGGTATTATTTTTAACTGAATTATGTAATCAATTCTGATTGTATTAGTATTCGTAGTACTCCATAAAACTTGACACAATTGCAGAAATATGTTTTAGATATATTATGTGTTTGTTTATTTATTTTGAAAGGGAGGGAGAGCAAGAGAGCACATGCATGGACACACACGTATAAGCGAGGTAGGGGCAGAGGGAGAGAGATAAAGAATCTTAAAGCGAGGTAGGGGCAGAGGGTGTGGAGCCCTGTGAGGGGTTTGATTCCACATCCCTGGGATCATGACCTGTGCAGAAATCAGGAGGCAGACACTTAATCAACTGAGCCACCTACGCACCCCTAGATGTATTGTTTAACAAAGAAATTATGTCATATATATTCAGGATGATTAGCTTTCCATATTATATTATGCTGTAGAGATGTTTTCTACTTGATGTTTATTTATTTTTGAGACATAGAGAGACAGAGCATGAACGGGGGAGGGTCAGAGAGAGAGGGAGACACAGAATCTGAAACAGGTTCCAAGCTGTCAGCACAGAGCCCGATGCGGAGCTCGAACTCACGGACTGTGAGATCATGACCTGAGCCGAAGTCGGTCGCCCAACCGACTGAGCCACCCAGGCGCCCCAATGTTTTCATGTTAATACAAAAAAGATCTAGTTTATGTTACTCTTTTTATTGAGATATAACTGACAAGAAACATAATATCAGTTTCAGTGTACAACATAATGATTCATTATTGGTATATACTGCAAAATGATCACCATGTAAGTCTAGTTAATACAGGTCACCACACATAGTTTTAACTGCTGCATAGCCGTCCACAGGATAGATGTAAAATTCATTTAACCATGTCCCTGTTGATGTTGTTACATCCCATGCTGAAGCAATCCTCTTTGCCATATCTCTTTGTATACCTTTAATTACTTTTAGAGCAGATATTTAGAGGAATGAAATAATTATTTAATGTTTCACACAAATTTTAATTTGATTGATAGGGCCAAATCATCCTGCACACAATTATATTAATTTAAAATCTCAAAAGTAAGGGAAGTTTGGAGTTTATCATTCTTTCCTATTTTATGGGTCAAATCAGTGAAGCATATTATCTCATTATTATAAATGATGATTGATAAGTTTGAGTATTTTTTCCTTAAAATTTTGTGACCATTTTTTCCATGTAAATTGTTTTTTCACGTTTGTCCATTTTTTTCTATTAGTTTTCTTTTCCTTACTCATTTATGCAAATACTTTAAATAATTTGAAGGTTAGCTCTTTGTTTTCATATATGTTGGTAATATTTTCTCTAAGTTTTATATTTGCATTTTAACAATATCTGAAATAGTTTATCATATTAACATCATAATATTTGAGGGAATAAACATTTTTCTTTATATTTTTTGTTTTGTGGAGATTTCTAGTACCTCCATGTAATTAATTAACCTCTTATGTATGATTTTCTATTTTGTTCATTAATAAATTGGAATTTTACTGTGAAAATATAAGGCAGAGTTGTGGATACTTCATTTGTATATATTTTTCTATTTTTGATGTTTGTAGTATGTTTAGCTGTCTTTTAGATTAGACTGATGCCATTATTGTTTCATTTTTCCCCAAATGCTCAAAATTCTTTATGCAAATATTTAAGGTAAATTTGCCAACTGTTTATAAAAATCTGAATGAGGTTTTTATTGGTGGTTTAAATCTAAGTAATACATTTAATAATTTAAATGTTTTCAATATTGAGACAATGCCACCAAAAAAAACCCCAAAAAATATATCTTACCATTATTTACATCTTACGTCTACTATTCAATTTTCATATTTTTATTTATATAACTTTGGCACATCCTAGGTTTACTTTAAAGCCTTTAGAAATAACTTTGTTATATGAATTTTAAAATTTCCCCAGTAATAACAACTGCTGCTATTTCAAAAAATGTATTAATTTGGAGATATTCATCTTGATGGCTTTTCTTATTAGTTTTTGTTCATATGGACCCTTGGTAAAATTCTTCCTTAATGACCTGAAGCCCAGTTTGTGTAATTGCCTATATATTTTGTTGGCAAATTTTGCCTACTCAATATCGTCTGTAGGTAAGATACACTAGGATCTTTGGACACATTTCTCAATCAGATACATACCACAGTCTGGTACAGATGAATCCTTACAGCATTTGTCAAGACTACGAGAGAAGTCTCCTTCCCAAAATGATCCCATCTTGATGATTTGGGCTGGAACTAAAAAAGAACAAGAGCCTTTCTTATTAACCTTGCCTTTAAAGAAAAGTGAAATAAGTGAATAAGAGTGAAATAACAATTGGATATGATTCCTGTTAATTTATCTACATCAGGAGATGTGATGATGAAAATACACAGAACCCTTTGGAAGTAGATGTTGTACTGGCATCAAAAATCTCTCTTATTTCATTCGTTAAAGCAGTTGTGGGCACACTTTATGACCAGTCACCTGTTTTTATAAACAAATTTTTATTGTAACACAGTCATGCCCATTATTCACATATTGTCTATGACTGCTTTCATGCTCTAACAGCAGAGTTGGGTAGTTGCAACAGAGACCTAATGTCTTATGAAGATTCAAATATTTGCACTTTGGCCCTTCACCTATAAAACTTTGTGGATTCTTGATCTAAAGATTCAGGATCAAACCCTACTTAGATATTTGGGGAAAACAAAAATCTCTACCTGCGCAAACAGTGCGTTAAACACATACAAACCAAGGGTTAAAAGCACTGGAGTGGTAACGCCTGAGTATTGTTTAAGTGGTTTGATGAATAAAAAAGTAGTAGTAGAATAACCCTTTGCCTTGTTCCTAGGTTGTATGGTATCCTAAAATTTCCACCTCACAGTTTATTTTAGAATACATAAATGACCAAAATTTATGTGTATGCTAGAGGAGATGGCCTTGATTTTGATAATTACCTGATCCAGTTTGGGGTTTATTCTTTTTTGTGTTCTTGCTTTGTTTGTTTTTTCCTAAGAGGAAATCTTACTGTCTGAAATAAAAAGAGATTTGTCTTTTTAAATATAACCATATTTCCTTCCTTCCTTCCTTCCTTCCTTCCTTCCTTCCTTCCTTCCTTCCTTCCTTCCCTCCCCTCCTTCCTTCCTTCCTTCCTTCCTTCCTTCCTTCCTTCCTTCCTTCCTTCTTTTCCTCCTTCCTTCCTTCTGTTTCCCCCCCCCCCCCCCGCTTTGGCATTGGATTGGCTGGGAAGTCTATCAACATGTTAAACAGTAACAGTGATATAAATGTACGTATTCTGCATAGATACTTTTAAAACTGTGAAATAGAAGATCTTAGACATATTTTAATAAATCTGAATTCTAAATAAAATGTAAGTGTAAAATTTTCAACGTGTGGTCACAGAAAATCAATCCAAATCAGTCATAACACATTTCTGTGTATTTCCACATTCATAATACTACCTTCAGAAGTTGAAGAACATTTTAAGAATATACTAAATTTTAAAATAATGCAAGTTATTATGTAATAAAATGGTGCATATATACTCTGATCTATTTAAGCAATTTAAATTTATACATATTTAATCCACTTGGTGGTTTATCATGTGAGATACTATGATATCTCTCCAGATGATAGTTAATTAGTTTTAATATGATAGTGCCTGGTAAGATTATTTGATATTTCTTTTTAAATCCAGCATTGCAGATCATATTCTAATGTAAATCAGGTTGCAATATAAGTCAACTCTCAGAGGTACTTTGGTTTGTTAGAAACTCTAAGTCTAATGCACCTGATGTAATGAGCTAATGTAAGTAGCTCAAAACCTGTTAGGTACAAATGTGATAATTCTTATAGTCCTCACAGTTCAGGAGCTATAATACTTTACAGTTAATATAAGGCAGTACTCACTTGAGCAGCACAAAATTTGGTTCATAATTTCAGTTTATATTATTATATTAATAGTGACCTGAAATGTTCATAGGAGATTCATTTGCCAAAATGGAACTTTTAAATTAAAGAAATAATCAAAGACAAGTGAATATTTCATATGTAAGCAGTCTGAAGAGCAGCCCACTAATATTTATATTTGTTTACAGTCCTCCAGTAAACACACTTTCCTGCATGAGGTGAGTATTTCATCTAATTTATATGCTATTGACCAACTGAATGATCTCAGTTAGAGTGTAAAATATTTTTTCAATTGTTTCATTCTGCTCTGTATTTTAAAATATTTACAGCTTCCCAAAGGAAATCCAAATACTTAAGTTTAGTGTTTTGCAATCTGTTTTTTAATCATTTAGAGTTTTGCAATCAATTTTTTAATCATACATATTTTTTGACTAGTGATTATTAATGTTATGGTTTTGTGTTGCTGAAGTTAATATGAAAATATCAAAATGGTTTTCAGATGGAGTTCCTTGTGGTGAACTTAACTTTCATAGATAACTGTTATAAAATCTGGGCAAAATACGAAAACACATATTTGAAAGCATTTAAGAGTGCACAAAAGCAGACAGGAACTACAAGTGAACTGACAATTTATGAAAAGGTGCCACCTCAGGTAAAATTTTGCATTTTTATGACATAATGCCTTAAAATACACCCCAGCATTCACAGTGCAAGGTGACTCATATTAACAAACAAAAATCCCCATCTAACTGCTACTAGAATAGTGGCAATGTAAAGGTGGGGGAATCTTAGAAACAACATACTTACAGACAGGTGAGTTCCATAATTGGTGTGTGCCTACACTAAACCCCAGGATTGTCTCCCCTAAAGTGCTTATGCACATGAAAATCACAGCTGAAATTCTGGAAGTAATGAAGTATTGTAGCTCCTGTGCATCACACGATTGCCAGATTTTGGTGTTTAAGTCCACAGATGTTAATTGCATGCATGTTGGAAAAATATTAACAATTTTCAGAGGAACATAACAAAATGCAGAGTATCTGCAAAATATCATTCATAATATCTAATATAAAGTCTAAGGTTTTTTAGAAATACAAAGGAATGAGGAAATATAATCTATAGTCAGGGTAAAAAGCAATTCACAAAAATTGACACTGCGATGACCCAGATTAAGTTCTTGGTAGAGAAGGACCTTAAACCAACTATGATAAATTATGCAAAAGCATGAAGGATAAAATATTTTAATGAATAAAAATATAGAAAACTAAACAGAAAATGAAAATGGAAAAATAAATCAGAAATTCTACAGCAGAAAATGATAACTGAAAATTTAGAATACTTTATTAGCTTAACAGCAGGTTGGAGAGAGCAGAAGAAAAGATTCATGAAATTAGAGATATATTAATAGAAATATTCCTACATGGTAAGTGGACACAACATTTAAAAAAGAAAAACTTGGGGAAAAAATCAAGTGGTCTAAAATACGTGTGATTTTTATCTCAGATTGAGAGCAGATGAAAAATGGCAGAAAAATTAATGGCCTAAACATTACTAAGTTTGGCAGAAACAAGCAAACAAACAAACAAACAAAAACCCCAAGAAATCCAAGAGTTTCTTGAAAATACAAATATAAGCAGGATAAAACTCGCAAAAATAACACTGAAGCATGGTCAAAATGCTAGAAACTGTAGGTAAATAGAAATTTTCGACACAAAACACATTACAAACAGAATAATACAAATGAGAGTTGACTATTCATCAGAAAAAATAAAGACTGGAAGATAACAGGCTAACAATATTCAAATGCTGAAAGAGAAAAAAAAAAACACTTCTCAAGCCATAATTCTATAACCAGTAAAAATATCCTTCAGAAATTAAAGCAAAATATATTCTTAGATAAATAAAAATGGAGAGGTTATCAACCAGCACATATGCACTGCAGGGAATGCTAAACAAAGTCCTTCAGGCTAAAGATGAGATGCCAGATAGAAATTCATACCTACATTGATGAATGAAAGGAAACATTCCATTTGATAAGGAGGAAACAAATCTTCAGAGAGTCAAGACAGTTGGTTAGTGTAATCTGACAAGACGAACAGTGCTAGGATTCAATACAAGACATCAATCACAAGACTCAGCTTGTTTCCATGAAGTCTTTGTCTTCCTATCCTCCTGCTGTCACTTACCCTTACCCATTATTCATTTATATAGGCAGCTCAGACAGACACACACATATAAACACACAATAAATTAACCCGTTAATTGAAAACTAATGTCACAATACAAGGTCAATTCAACTCTCTTTGAATGTCGTTCAATGTGAAGTATACTTTCCTAGAAACTATACTAATTTCTAACATACTAATTGATTTATAATTAGAATATTAGAGTATAATCTCTTTGGGAGAGTGTCAGGTTTTAGCAACATTTGGAGGCTGTAAGTAGAAACATGGACCGATAGTAAAAACGATAAATTCTGCTCTCCCTAGTTGTTGTCCCCAGTTTTCACATGACTTTTCCCAGAGCCTCTGGTATCTTCTAATATCTGAGAACCAAGTCCAGGACAGCAGGGCCAGGGGTAGAAGATGGGGCACTGGATTGTACAACTGTCCAGTGGATGAGAGGATACCCTTATCACTATTCATCATGGTCTTGTATATAATTACCACCTCTAATACCTTTACTATACTCTTCAGTTTTAGAACAACAGATAATTTTGAGAAATGTGTTTAAGGGGCACAATCAAGGCCCATGAACCTCCACCTGCTACACTCTGGCTGCTCCCCACATAAAGGGGAAAAAATCCCTTTTCATTAAACTATTGTAGTTAAGGATACAGACTGGATACAAATTTGGTACAAATGTGAGACATAAAACACACAGACACCAAATAGCCAAAAACCAACAATACAAATGTAATCCTGTCATTAGGTTCATAGCAGTCAAAATAAATGTAGATACAGCTGTTTACCTGAAGAAGGACACAGTCACTAATTACTGGTTATGATCACACTGAAAAGCCACACAGTGTCACCTTCAAACCTATTCTTCTTTCCTTTTACATCTGTCTTCTCCTCAGGGTTAAGTCCTGCCAGTGCTCTTTTCTAGGTCAGTTCTCTGGAAGCCGTCTCTGACTGGGAGATTAAAGGTCAGGTGATGTATTAAAGAATTGCCTCAAGAGATGACTAGTGAGGGGTGGAGAAGAGAAGACTGAGAAAGACAGAAAGCTAAGCACACAATCAAGCTTAGGCAAAGTCCCGGGCTCTACTTGGGTGAAACAATGGCCTGGTCTGCCAGAAACAATCAACGTATGTTTCCCAAGGCTGCAAAGACTCTGCTGTATTCCTTATTGGGAATACTCAGGTCTTCTTCAGAATCTTCTGTGCAGGAAACCTCAACCATCTCTTACGTTATAACTTCTCATAGCATACGTTCAATTACATTTTTTATAACAAAATCCCCTTTCCATCAGAAATGGTAATTTCAAGAGAAAGACATTTCTTCTCAACAAAGAAATTAGTACAAAATTCATAAAAGCAAGAGGAAGGCTTTCTGCTTGATTGCTGGAAGTCGAAAGATCTGATTCCCATTAACCCAGTTTTGTCTTGCGTATTGGCAACCAATGAACTAGTTTAACTTTTTGTTTTGTTTTGTATATCATAATTTAAATGCTTATATTAATACATTGTCAATTATTACTTATATGTGTGAATACAAATATTAATACAAGTAAGTAAATAAAAATCAATATAATTCCCAAATTATAATTTGTCTCGAAAAATATGGAGAGAAATCTAGTATCCTTTGTTGATAGCAAGGTTATGTTATAAAGATAAATGCTATAGATAACTTGGAAGAAAAGTTAAAGAGAATAAATATTACTTAATTGGAGAGCATTTTATAGCCTTTATTTAAAATGACTTCTTTATCTAAAATATGTTTTTGTCGTGGCTGAGCCTCAGGAAAGAGAGTATTAGTGATCAGTTTCTGTCATTTAAATCAAAATATATATCATAATAGGTCAACTTAATTTCTTTGAGGAAAGTATTGAAAATTGATGGAGATTAGTGTGTAATGAGTTTAAAAGATTTTATCTTAATGAATTTATATAACGATTGATATCACGAGTAGAGGAGTGCTATGATGAAACTAATTTTTCTAAAAATAATGTAACTTTGAGTTGTGAGTGAAGATTGAGCTGCATAGGAGATACAAAAGAAGAAATAAAACAAACCACGAGCCTTTTTAATAGGTCACATGGTGATCATGAAGTCCTCGATCAGACAGGGGCCCTGACCATGAGGACAAGAGATAAATTACCTTTCTCATTATTTCATTTTTGCAAATCTTTTCTTCTTGACTTATCTGGAACTTTTCTAGAAGTCAAAATTGCTATTTTCCAAGTTCTGTAACTTCTAGTTGTATGTGCATAGTATAAAAGAGATACAGTGTTCTTTTTGTAACCTCAAACACTTTAGTCCAAAGCCTGAAACAGTATTGGTGTTCAATAAATATGATTTTTGAATAAATGAATACATAGCTGAATGGGAAAACTTGGATTTGAGGGTGATTTCATGTGACTTCATGCCAGTCTCTTAACTATTCTGAGTTTTTCATTTCTAATCTGTAAAGGGGAAAAGAAAAATAATACCCATATTATAGACATATAAAACAAGTAAAATAATTTTCTAAACTACCAAGTAATTACAATTTTTAATGTTATTCCTATTACTATAATATATTGGTTGGAAGAATTTTATAATTAAAAAGTTACTTCGTGTAATATAGCTTGAAGATTGTTTATTCTTAGGTGCTATATTTATTTATTTATAGAACCAAATGCTGTGCCAATATAAGTGAGAAGTGGAAATTAAGTTTTAGAAATTTCACAATGTGAAAAAATTAAATAACCCTTTTTCTATACATAAAGTATAGTTTATTAGTCTTTTGCCTAATTTAAAACCTACATGAATTTTAGCTTTCACATTTTAATCCTAGAAAGTAACTGGAAGCAATGAGTTAGATTTTTTAATTCATTACCCATTTTATTGTGGCTTCTCACAAAGTCACCTAATGTATCTGTATTTCAGTTGTGTTAATTAAAAAAAAGAAAATAATGGTTAACTATGACTTAACAAAAAAAGGGCGACCTAACTATATTGATTTTAGATTTTTTTGCAGGTAGCAAATGTTATGTAAGCAACAACAATCATTTCATTGCAAGGAGAACTGATGAAAAGGGAACTCTTGTCTCAAAAAAAACACTCAACAGGGTTAGTAAGACACTCTATTAGAACTTTCAAGACACCAACCAGCACATCATTCCTTAAGTGAAAAATAATCAGAAACCTCCCGGCTTCCTCCTGGAATTGAAGAAAAATCTTAAACACGATAGAAAAATATAAAAAGATTTAAGAAATTTGGGTCAAACTTAAATGTCACCAAATCTCTCCTATTTGTCAGGAACATAAAAGATGAAAAGATGAAATGTTCAGATTTTATTTAACTTAAAATAAAAATAACAATGCTTTACCACTTGGAATCATCACCATTTTACTCTCTATCATTTTAGGGAATAATAGACTCTCAGAATTGGAAGGGGCCTTCGGGTCATCTAGTCCAGCACTGCCTCCAAATGGCTTAAACCCTTCGTTGTACTTCTCTTAAATGTTGGCTTATTTTCCTACCTACTTCCCCACACAAATTATTTCAATTTGGAAACACTCGACTGGATAGCTATGGCTTACACTGACCTACATTTACTTCCTACAAATGTTTCACATCTTGGATTTAAATGAAGCAAGAACAGAAAGGAGTGCAGCTACCCAGCATTCTGGCATGTGGCCGATCTGTATCCTTATATGTCCTGTTGAGAAAGGAACACAAACACAATGAGAAAACAAAACAAACAAACAAACAAACAAAATGAAGAATCCCAGACAGGCAATTGCTCTCAGTGCTTTCTAAGTCCAACTATAAGAAGCTGAGTAATTAAAAAATTAATTAATTAATTAAAAAAACCCAACGGTGTCAGAGAGGAGACAAACATTTAGTATGTGTCTAGTATATAGCCCATAGAAAGCCAAGTAGAAGGAAAGTGCCTTTCTCAATATGTGATATACAGATTGAAAGTTAGTGAATTTAGATAGAGACAGAGCAATCTTGGTGTTTAAATGTCTATTGCTTTATCTCTACACCTACAACCATTTCAATATTACAACCATTGAGATTTCCCAAGAGAACAGACTGGCATTTGAAATGTTTTTAAAAATAGGCTCCTCTGGACTAAGCCTCTCTTAGCACATTCCCCTATCTTTCAACCTCATGATGTAAGGCAAATATCAACTGATAAATTAGAACTCAGAAGCGAGGAGTTTCAGAGATACACATGGGAAAGCATGGTAATAGGCAATAAGTCACCAGATTCTGAACCTTAGGTCTCTGACGAGAAAATGTTAAGTGCAATGGTGGTTATACTTTTCAGGGGATTAGAGAAGTTGGCATGTTGCCCGGGTAGAGACTTGCACCAGGAGAAAAACAGAGAGCAGGGGTTACCTACAGGCAGAATTGAGATGCAGATTCCCATTAGCATGATTATTTGAGGGAGAACTCTCTGGGGAAGAGGATGTGTAAGGAAGGAGAAAATACTTTTATTATTATTATTATTTATTTGTGAAAGAAAGAAGGTGAGTGGGGAAGGGGCAAAGAGAGAGGGGGCAGAGGATCTGAAGCAGGCTCTATGCTGACAGCAGTGAGCCTGACATGGGGCTCTAACTCACAAACCACGAGATCATGACCTGAGCCAAAGTCAGAGGCTTAACCAACTGAGCCACCCAGGTGCCCCGGCAGGGGAAACTATTTAAGAAAGAGCATAATCTGTATTGGACACTAGCCTCCACCTGATGCAACGGGGACTCAGGAATACAGATTGCCCCAGAGAGTTGGTCAGACCGGAAGGCAAAGAGGCTGCCCTTTTCTATCCCGGTGTCAGACCATTGTTAACTTAGGACTACCCTGGAAGACTCTGGGAGTTGGACTTACATCAGTGTAAAATAGACAAAGTCAGAGGTATATTAGCTACAGGAAAAATGGCTTGGAATCTCAAAGTGTTGGACTAGACTCACTCAAATACTTCCAGCTAAAACTCAGGATTGATGGTTCAGTGCTCAGTACTGGTGAGCGGGCCCATCAGGAGTGAACAGTGTCTACACATGTTCTTCAAATATGCACAGTTTTGGAGAGATGAGAAATACTGTGCATGAAAACCTGGCAATTTTTGAAATCTCTTAACCTATCATTATATTGAATGAATATTTAAATATTGTTTTATTCTTTTCAGAATTGCTTCTGACATATTCCCTGAAGATCACACATCTATTGGAAATGTGTCTCTTTGGTCTAGTAATTTTTAAGATATGCCATATTGCCTACTTTTTAATGCATGTGACAGAATTCCAGGTTAATCTGGACCAAAATGAAATCGTGTGGAACTAATTATTTTAAATTTTAAATATCATAAGAGCAAAAATATTAAATCTGGAAGAGGTGTTAAGGATTGCTATATCAAAATCAATTCAGTTGCAAGAATTACAATTGATAGGGAGACAAATTCAAGTGACTTAAAAAATAAAAGGCAATCATTAGTCTGGAGGTAGAGTGGGTTTCACATATAGTTTTACAGAGAGGTCTTTTTCTATAATCCTTTCGGTCTTGCCTTTGTGCTTTGGCTTTCTTCTTGGGGCGACTTCTCTTTTGGTACTGTTAAAAGCAAGATAACAGGCATCTGGTCACCAAACTGAGACTTAACAGTTGGAGTTTTGGCTCTCTCAGAAGTGGAATCTAGTCAATGAGGAATTGCCTGATCAGCACTAGTTAGGTAATCTGCCTGACCCGTGTCATCCCCTGGAAGAAAGTTAACTGCAACAAGCAACCCAATTTTTGCTTAGGATAACTTTCTTGTTTCTGCTTCTTTCTGCCTAGGAAGGCCCTTCATTTTTGCACAGCTCCTCAGAGCTCCTTTCTATCTGCTAGATCAAATGCCGCCCATTTTATGAATTGCTGAGTAAAGCCACTTGAGATCTTTAAAATTTACTCAGTTGAATTTAGTTTTTTAATAGCAGCAAACGTGCCTGACTCAATCCCGGAGCATTTTATGCATATGCTACATTCTTCAACAAATAGAGAATGTCTTTTTCCCTAACATTTGAAGCAGGATATTAAATATTGATTCCGATTTGTCTGGCTTGGGCCTTATGCTGATACGTGTGGCCAAAAGAGGTTGAATATACTGACTGACTCTGAAGAGATGCTGTACTGTGTCCCTTGAGCTGGTAGCGGGGTCAACTCCCCCAGAACTATGCAGATTGTAAGATGTCCAAGGCTATTGGGAGAGAAAAGGGAAAATGTGGAAGGCAAACAAGTCTGCTACATTATCTAGTGTGCTCTTGTGTTTATGGACTGGGACACAGAACCAAAGCAGAACTTAGACAGTTAATGGGAATGGAAGACCCTCAGTCCTCTGACTCTGAGTCCAGGGCTCTTTCTAGCATGCCAGGTTTTTTCACACTCACTCTCCCTATTTCTTCTAAGACTTCCTAATGAAATAACAGGTAATTTCAATTAAATTTTTTAAATGGTAATAAGAAATGTATTCTGGGGCACGTGGGTGGCTCAGTCAGTTGAGCACCAACTTTGGCTCAGGTCATGATCTCACAATTTGTGAGTTTGAGCCCCATATCAAGCTCACTGCTGCCAGCACAGAGCCTGCTTCGGATCCTCTGCACCCCCCTCTCTCTGCCCCTCCCCTGCTCGTGCTCTGTCTCTCTCAAAAATAAACAAAACGTTAAAAAAAAAGATATGCACTCTTAGCTGTGTTGTGTTACTCATTTCCTTGTGTTAATGACACCCTGTGTTAGAATCATCTTTCGACAGAGTTTTAAAGAAATGTAGACATCTGGGACTCATTGTCACAGAATGCAACTTCAGAGATTCAGGTTAGAGAATGAATGCTTATATTATCTAAGTACCCTACAAATGATTACAGAGGTAGGGGTAAACACGCCTGCTGTCTATGTTTGAGTACCATTTAACACCAAGACACCTTCATAAAGAGATCACATTGATTTTCTGTTAAATTCTGGACCTATTCCTTTGAGATGAGTGTTTTATTCAGCAATTATATATTCTTGGGTTTTGATTCAAATCACAGAGAATTGTGAGGGCACAGGACAGTTGTCATCGGACTTCTATAGGTAATGATAACCTCATTAGTAACTTCAGCAAAGGCATTCTTGGCCACCACTCAGCTACCAAAATCCTCACTCTTCAGAACCAAAGTTAAAGGAAAATTATTCCTTTCTAACAATATTTCTCTAAAATAGAATGTGGGAGAGTAATTTATAAGATTATAGACTTGAAACAGAATGATTATACACTAGAAATTCCTTTTTTCTTGAATGTTTTGAAGGCAGAACAGCTAGAAATATCATGAAACAATAAAACAAAATCAAAGCTTATTCTAAAAGATATCATTCAGTTTGGAAAAATAATTGAATTCCAAAATAAAAGCTGTAGTTTGAATGAGATTAAAGACTATAATAAACTGTTCATTGTTAGTTGTTTTGTAAACTTAATTTCCTTAGCATTAATCACTTTTTGCTTTAAATTAATACAGTAAGGCATATAGAATTGTAAATATTCACAAAGCATGAACAAAATATTTCATGTTACAGTGTATAGAACTAAAAGAAGGGAAAATCTGTGCTTATCTGAGCACCACAACTGTCCAAAAAAATTAAAAGCAGAAATAAGTCAATTAATTGATAAATTAAAAGATAGACACAAAAGCTTTTTTCACTAAACTGATTAAATTTTCTTTTGTTTTGGTTAGCTAACTGCTTTCAGTAAAGTTAAAAGAATTGAATCATTCTAAAAATGTTAAAAGTAACTGATTAGTTCACTAATAAATATTAATTTTATGACTGGAAAGGAAAAAGAAAATTTAATCCACCAAGGACTCTTATTAAACATAAAAGCTTCCATGATTTTGATTAGATGATTTAACATGAGAGAAAGACAACTCACTCCTAAGCAAAGGTGTGTGACTGTCATCTATTTCCAGCCTGGGCAGAGTTCCCAGTGTTTTTTGTTTGTTGCTTTTGTTTTTGGGGTTTTTTTTGTGTGTGTGGATTTTTTTGGTTTCAAGTTCTTATTTAAATTCCAGTGAGTTAACATACAGTGCAATATTAGTTTTAGATGTAGGATTTAATGACTCATCACTTACATACAACACCCAGTGCTCATCCCAACCCATCACCCATTTACTCCATCACCTCACCCACCTTTCCTCCAGCAACCCTCAGTTTATTCTTATGGTTAAGAGTCTGTTTTATGGTTTGCCTCTATTTCCCCCTATATTCTTTTGTTTTGCTTCTTTAATTCCACATATGAATGCAATCATATGCTATTGGTCTTTCTTTGACAGACTTATTTTGCTTAGCATAATATACTCTAGCTCCATCCATATCATTGCGAATGGCAGGAGTTCATTCTTTTTGATGGCTGAGTAATATTCCAGTGTGTGTGTGTGTGCGTGTGTGTGCATGTGTGTGTGTGTGTGTGTGTGTGTACACACCACACCTTCTTTGTATGTTCATCAGCTTATGGATATTATATTTGGGCTCTTTCCTTAATTTGGATATTATTGATAGTGCTGCTATAAACATTGGAGTGTATGTGTCCCTTTGAATCAATATTTTTGTACCCTTTGGGTAAATACCTAGTAGTGCAATTGTTGTTTTTCAAAGTAGTTCTGTTTTGAATTTTTCAGGAACCTCCATACTGTTTCCCAGGGTAGCCACACTAGTTTGTATTTTCCCACCAACAGTGTAGGAGGGTTCTCCTTTCTCTTTGTCCTCACCAACATCTGCTGTTTCCTGTGTTAACTTTAGCCATTCTGATGGATGTAAGGTGATATCTCATCAAAGTTTTGATTTGAATTTCCCTAATGATAAGTGATGTTGATCATCTTTTCATGTGTGTATTATCCATGTATATGTCTTCCTTGGAAAAATGTCCATCTGTGTCTTCTGCACTGAAAATCAATTTTTAAAAGACATTAGTTAGAAGGTATTTATTCCAAAAATGTTCTTAAGTAGAAGTATAATCTGATGCCATGACTATTTAAAGAACTCACTTATATAGGCAAACATACAATTCTGTTTATCAGAAGTTATGCAGTAATAGTTAGCAAATCTATTCATGACCATGAGCATTCACCAAAAATCTTGGATAAATGAAACTTTCTTCCTCTTAAATTGTTTATGACAATTTTGAAGATTTAATAAATCATATGTTCTGCTGTATTACTATCTTTAAAATTCTAAATATTCCATATTTTATTTTTGCTTTTTATAAATAACAAATAGTATATTAAATGCTATAAATACAGTCAGCTAATCAAATTGCTTCACAATTTTTCTATTTGTGGAGTTATTGTTCCATTAATATGGACTTTACTGAAAATAACATTGAGAAAAATGATATACACACATGAATATACACACAGTTCAAACCTCATTCATCCCCTAAAAGTGATAAGGTAAGTGGAAATACAGACAAACAGAATCAGTGATACAAAACAGATAATTTAGAACAGCTTTAATATGTATAAAAATTTCACATGAATAAAATATAGAAATAAAATTCTGTGACTAAGAGTTAGATTACTCAACATATTGAGTTGAGAGAATTAGGTAGGCATTTGATAACTAATATCAGTTAATTAATATTCATATTTCACATCATGTATTTTGCAAACCAAGTAATGGGAAAATTTAAGATGAAAAGAGAATGTTTATGTAAGCATTAATAAAATTTTTTCTAAACATTGGTAGAATAATATAAGACAGATACAATAAAATAATGTATTAATAAATCATAATTATTCAAATAATAAATGACAAATGATATGACTTCATACAATTTTAATACTGTGCACTTTAAAGGAAATATAACATATAATTAAATAGAATGTCAGAAACAAATATTTGATTTATATAGAATAGTTAAGACATTTAAACACATTTAAAAATTGATAAGAAAATCATTAAATTTTCAATAGAGAAATGAACAAAGGCCCTAAAACGTGTTCTCAGGAAAAGATGAAAAATTGGTAATAAAGTACATAATGTGTTATCATTGGTGATTATTTTGCCCTGTGGCCCATGAACTACTCTCCATTTCATTCCCAAATTCTCCCTAAATATATGCATTTGTATTCACGATTTCAGTTATTACACAGTTATTACTTCATTTTTGTATCTCCTCCTGAAAAGTGTCCTTTCTGCTTCAAATTATGCATGGGTAGAAACAAGCTAATTTGAAGGCTGTTTTGTTTTCATAGTTTCTTAATGGTGAAACAACATTGAAACACATCCAATAAATTCTATGATGCTATCACTCACAAAACTTGTCCTCCTCCTTATCTGTATCCATCTCACAATAAAATCCAGAAAACAGAGTCATCCTCAACCCCACCCTTTCTTTCATCCTGAATTCCCAAGACATCTCCAACTCCCATCAAACCTACCTGCAAATATTTCCATCTTTTATGTCAAAATCTTCTTACTTTGTTTCCGTGAATCCACAAGGGCCTCCTTTCAATCCGTTTTCCACATTAAAACAAAACAAAACAAAACAAGGAAAAACATGACTCTGTTTTTAAGTTGCATCAAATATTGTCATTCTGTTTTTAAATCCCTTCAAATTGCTTCTCATTTTGATCCAAGAAAAGAAGTTAGGTAATACCTAATTTTTTGTATTGACCTATCTATCTCTCCAGCTTCATATGCACAAAAATGGTCAAATCTTACTCTCTCTGCTTCAAGTGCACTGGTCTTGCTTCCAAAAAACAATGTTTTCTCCTACCACAGAGACTTTATGCACATTTTCTTTTTTTTTTTTTTTTTTAAATTTTTTTTTTCAACGTTTTTTATTTATTTTTGGGACAGAGAGAGAGACAGAGCATGAACGGGGGAGGGGCAGAGAGAGAGGGAGACACCGAGTCGGAAACAGGCTCCAGGCTCCGAGCCATCAGCCCAGAGCCTGACGCGGGGCTCGAACTCACGGACCGCGAGATCGTGACCTGGCTGAAGTCGGACGCTTAACCGACTGCGCCACCCAGGCGCCCCTTCACATTTTCTTTATACACATTTGCTCTTTTGTCCAGAAGCCCTTATTCCTCCTTTAGCTCCAAGTTCACTGTGGCAGTTTTACAGAAACCACAAGGAGGTTTGACTTCCCTCTTATAATCTCATATCACCTTGTACACTTCTTCATTGCACTGACCACAGTTATAAATTTACATTTATTTATGGGATCGTTGGATTCACTTCAATCTTCCTCATTCTAGTATAAATTTCAGAAACTCACAGTCCATGCCATATTTGTCTACTAAGTATCTTTCCAGGGCCTAATGTAGTCACTGGTGAAATGTAGAAAATTAATTAACATTTGATCTACAAGTAAATAAAATGCATTTTGTATAAAACAATAGAAATACAAACACTAATTGAATTCCATTCTGTAAAAGGACAATGAAATGATCACTTATAGATATTGGTGGTGTGAGGGAAACTTAGTACAACCTTTCTGGAAATCACACTGACTAAAACACAATTCTTAAGAATGCTCACAAGATTTGTACTAGGTAATTTTATCTCACATGTAATTTTTAGAATATAAAAAGGCGGTATACCTTTCTAATTAGTTGAAGGGAAAAAAAAAAAGAATGACAATATCCAAAGGAAATATTCAGAAACACTGGCAAAGTTGTGAATGCATATTTACATATGTTCACACAAAAACAATAAAACATTTCAACTTTACTTATTGTGATGAAAGCAATGGAAACACCCTGAAATTTTATTATTAATTTTAAATTCCAATACAGTTAACATACAACGTCATATTAGTTTCAGGTTAAAATATAGTGATCCAACAATTCCATACATCACCTAAGGGTCAGTACACTATTTCCTGGTTTATCTTTTTCTCTCTCTTTATCAGTTTGCTTATTTTTTGTTGTCCATCCATGCTGTGGTAAATGGAAAGATTTCATGCTTTTTATCGTTGAGTAATATTCCATTGTGTATATATATACCACTTCTTTACTCATCTATTGATGGACACGGGGGCTACTTCCATAACTGGGCTATTGTAAATAATGCTGCAATATACATAGGGGTGCATGTATTCCTTGTAATTAGGATTTTTGTATTTTGGGGGTAAATACCTAGTAGTGTGATTGCTGGATCACAGACTACTGCTATTTTTAACTTTTTGAGAGTCCTCCAGAGAGGCTGTACCAGTTTGCATTACTATCTACAGTGCATGAGGGTTCCTTTTTCTTCACATCCTCACTATTATTTGTTTTTTGTGTTTTTGGCTTTAGCTATTCTGACAGGTGTGAGGTGATATCTCATTGCAGTTTTGATTTGCATTCCCACCTGATCAGTGATGTTGAGCATCTTTTCCAAGTGTCTGCTAGCCATCTGTATGTTTCCTTTGGAGATATATCAATTCATATCTTCTGGCCATTTTAATTGGATCATTTTTTTTTTTGGGAGTTGAGCTGCTTAATTCTTTATATACTTGAGATACTAACCCTTTATTAGATATGTCATTTGCAAACATCTTCTCCCATTGAGTAGGTTGCCTTTTAGTTCTGTTGATTGTTTCCTTTTTGTGCAGAAGCTTTTTACTTTGATGTAGTCCTAATAGTTTGTTTCTGCTTTTATTTCCTTTGCTTCAGAAGACATATCTAGAAAAATGTTATTATGGGTGATGCCAGAGAAATTATGCATTAAACTTATATATTGCTTTAAGTAGTATAGACATCTTAAGAATATTTGTACTTCCAATCCATGAGTTGTCACTTCTATGTGGTCTGTCCTCAGGCTGATTTCTCTTTTATTGTTTTATTAATTAAATTATTCATTATTTAATTTACATCCAAGTTAGTTAACATATGGTTCAACAATGATTTCAGGAATAGATTCCTTAATGCCCCTTACCCATTTAGTCCATCTCCCTCTCCCACAACCCCTCCAGCAACCCTCTGGTTGTTCTCTGTATTTAAGAGTCCCTTGTGTTTGTCCTGCTCCCTGATTTAATATTATTTTTGTTTCCCTTCCCTTATGTTCATCGGTTTTGTATCTCAAAGTCATCATATGAATGAAGGCATATGATATTTGTCTTTAGCTGACTCACTAATTTCACTTAGCATAATACCTTCCAGTTCCATCCACATAGTTGTAAATGGCAAGCATTCATTCTCTTTTGATTGCCAAGTAATACTCCATTGTATGTATGTATCACATCTTCTTTATCCATTCATCCATCGATGGACATTTAGGCTCTTTCCATATTTTGGCTATTGTCAATAGTGCTGCTATAAACATTGGGGTAAACGCGCCCCTTTGAAACTGCACAACTATATGTGTTGGGTAAATACATAGTAGTACAATTGCTAGGTCAGGGTAGTTCTATTTTAAATTTTTTGAGAGACCTCCACACTGTTTTCCAGATTGGCTGCACCAGTTTGCTTCCCACCAACAATGCAAAAGAGATCCTCTTTCTCTGCATCTTCACCAACATCTGTTGTTTCCTGAGTTGTTAATGTTAGCCATTCTGACAGAGGCGAGTTGGTATCTCATTGTAGTTTTGATCTGTATTTCCAAGACAATGAGTGATGTTGAGCATTTCTTCATGTGTTTGTTAGCCATCTGGATGTCTTTGGAAAAGTGTCTATTCATGTCTTTTGCCCATTTTTTTTACTGGATTATTTGGTTTTTAGGTGTTGAGTTTGTCAAGTTCTTTATAGATTTTGGATAGTAACCTTTATCTGATATGTCGTTTTCAAATATCTTCTCACATTCTGTTGGATGCCTTTTAGTTTTGCTGATTGTTTTCTTCACTGTGCAGAAAATTTTATTTTGATAAGCTCCCAATAGTTCATTTTTGCTTTTGTTCCACTTGCCTCCAGAGACGTGTTAAGTAAGAAGTTGCTGCAGATGAGGTCAAAGAGATTTTGTCTGCTTTCTTCTCTAGGATTTTGATGGCTTCCTGTCTTACATTTAGGTCTCTCATCCATTTTGAGTTTATTTTTGTGTATGGTATAAGAAAGTGGCCCAGGTTCATTTTTCTGCATGTTGCTGTCCAGTTTTCCCAGCACCATATGCTGAAGATACTGTCTTTAATTCATTGGATATTCTTTCCTGGTTGCCAAAGATTAGTTCGCCATATGTTTGTAGGTCCATTTCTGGGTTCTCTATTCTGTTCCATTGATCTGAGTGTCTATCTTTGTGCCAGGACCATAGTGTCTTGATGATTACAGCTTTGTAATACATCTTGAAGTCCAGGATTGTGATGCCTCCAGATTCTGTTTTGTTTTGTTTTGTTTTTTTTGTCAAGATTTCTTTGGCTATTTGGGGCCATTTCTGGTTCCATACAAATTTTGGGATCATTTGTTCTAGCCCTGTGAAGAATTCTGGTGTTATGTTGGTAGGAATTGCATTTATATGTAGATTGCTTTGAGTAGCATTGACCTTTTAACAATGTTTGTTCTTCCAATCCAGGAGCACGAATATTTTTCCTTGTGTGTGTGTGTGTGTGTGTGTGTGTGTGTGTGTCTTCAACTTTCTTTCGTAAGCTTTCTATAGTTTTCAGTGTTGATTTTTCACCTCTTTGGTTATCTTTAATCCTAGGTATTTTATGGTTTTTGGTGCAATTGTAAATGGTATTGATTCCTTGATTTCTCTTTCTGTTGCTTCATTATTGGTGTATAGGAATGCTACCGATTTCTGTGCATTAATTTTATATCCTGTGACTTTCCTGGATTCATGGATCACTTCTAGCAGTTTTTTGGTGAAATCTTTTGG
Source organism: Neofelis nebulosa (assembly GCF_028018385.1). NCBI lineage: Eukaryota > Metazoa > Chordata > Mammalia > Carnivora > Felidae > Neofelis > Neofelis nebulosa. The sequence goes on along the minus strand of NC_080794.1, from coordinate 31,521,240 downwards.
GTTGTCAATATAGAGTATCATGTCATCTGCGAACAGTGAAAGTTTGACTTCTTCGTAGTCCATTTGGATGCTTTTTAATTCCTTTGTGTTGTCTGGTTGCTGAGGCTAAGACTTCAAATACCATGTTGAATAACAGTGGCGAGAGTGGACATCCCTGTCGTGTTCCTGACCTTAAGGGGAAAGCTCTCAGGTTTTCTCCATTGAGGATGATATTAGCAGTGGGTCTTTCATATATGGCTTTTATGATCTTGAGGTATGATCCTTCCATCCCTACTTTCTGGAGGGTTTTTATCAAGAAAGGATGCTGTATTTTGTCACATGCTTTCTCTGCATCTATTGGGAGGATCATGTGGTTCTTGTCCTTTCTTTTATTGATGTGATGTATCACGTTGATTGTTTTGCAGATATTGAACCAGCCATGCATCCCAGTTATAAATCTCACTTGGTTGTGGTGAATAATTCTATTAATGTATTCTTGGATCCAGTTGGCTAGTACCTTGCTGAGGATTTTTGCAACCATGTTCATCAGGGAAATCGATCTGTAATTCTCCTTTATCGTGGGATCTTTGGTTTTTGGAATCAAGGTAATGTTGGCTTCATAGAAGGAGTTCAGAAGTTTTCCTTCTTTTTTTTTTTTTCTGAACAGCTTCAAGAGAATAGGTCTTAACTCTCCTTTAAATGTTTGGTAGAATTCCTCTAGAAAGCCATCTGGCCCTGGACTCTTGTTTTTTGGGAGATATTTGATTTCAAATTCGATTTCTTTACCAATTACAGGTCTGTGCAAATTTTCTATTTCTTCCTGTTTCAGTTTTTGTAATTTATATGTTTCTAGGAATTTGTCCATTTCTTTCAGATTCCCCATTTTATTGGTGTATAATTGCTCATAATATTCTTATTATTCTTTGTATTTCTGTAGTGTTGGTTGTGACCTCTGCTGTATCATTCTTGATTTTATTTATTTGGGTCCTTTCTTTTTTCTGTTTACTCAAACTGGCTAGGGGTTTATCAATTTTGTTAATTCTTTCAAAGAACCAGCTCCTGGTTTCATTGATTTGTTCTACTGAGTTTTGTTTGTTTGTTTGTTTGTTTGTTTGTTTGTTTTTGGTTTCAATAGCATTTATTTATGCTCTAATCTTTATCATTTCCTGTCTTCTGCTGGTTTTGGGCTTTATTTGCTGTTCTTTTGCCAGCTCCTTGAGGTGTAAGGTTAGGTTGTGTATCTGAGAGCTTTCCTCCTTCTTTAGAAAGACCTGGATTACTATATACTTTCCTCTTATGACTGCCTTTGCTGCATCCCAGAGGTTTTGAATTGTGGTGTTATCATTTTCATTGGCTTCCATGTACTTTTAATTTCCTCTTTAATTTCCTGGTTAACCCATTCATTCTTTAGTAGAATGTCCCTTAGTCTCAAAGTATTTGTTATCTTTCCAATTTTTTTTTTGTGGTTGATTTTGAGTTTCATAGACTTGTAGTCTGAAAATCTTCACGTTATGATCTCGATCTTTTTGTAATTATTGAGGGCTGATTTGTGTCCCACTGTATAATCTATTTTGGAGAATGTTCCATGTGCACTCGAGAAGAAAGTGTATTCTGCTCCTTTAAAAATACAATGTTCTGAATATATCTGTTAAGTCCATCTGATCCAGTGTGTCATTTAAAGCCATTGTTTCCTTGTTGATTTTCTGTTTAGATGATCTATCCATTGATGTAAGTGGGGTGTTGAAGTCCCCTACTTTTATGATATTATTATCAATGAGTTTCTTTATGTTTAATGATTAAGTGATTGCTATATTTGAGTGCTCTCACATTTGGAGCATAAATGTTAACAATTGTTAGGTGTTCTTGGTGTATAGACCCTTAATTATGATAAAATGCCCTTCTTCATCTCTTGTTACCGTCTTTATTTTAAAATCTAGATTGTCTGATACAATCAGTATGACTACTCCAGCTTTCTATTGGTGATGATTAGCATGATAAATGGTTCTCCATCTCCTTATTTTCAATCTGTAGGTATCTTTAGGTCTAAAGTTGGTCTTTTGTAAACAGTATATAGATGGATCTTGTTTTCTTATCCATTCTGTTACCCTGTCTTTTATTTGGAGCATTTAGTCTATTGGCATTTGCAGCGAGTACTGAAAGATATCTTGCCTGTAAAGTTGGAGTTTCTGGTGGTATTCTCTGGTCCTTTCTAGTCTTTGTTGCTTTTGGTCTTTGTTTGTTTGTTTGTTTGTTTTCTCATCTTTTCTCCCCTAAGAAAGTCCTCCTTAAAATTTCTTTCAGGGCTGGTTTAGTGGTCATGAACTCCTTTAATTTTTGTTTGTCTGGGAAACTCTTTATCTCTCCTTCTATTTTGAATGTCAGCCTTGCTGAGTAAAGAATTCTTGGCTGCATATTTTTCCAATTCAGCACATTTACTATATCCTGCCACTCCTTACTGACCTGCCAAGTTTCCATGGATAAGTCTGCTGCAAACCTGATCTGTCCTCCCTTGTAGGTTAAAGACTTTTCTTTTCCCTTGCTGCTTTCATGATTCTTTCCTTATGTGTATATTTTGTGAATTTAACTATGATATGCCTTGTTGATGGTTGGTTTTTGCTGAATCTAATTGGAGTTCTCTGTGCTTCCTGGATTTTGATATCTGTGTCTTTCCCCAGGTTAGGAAAGTTTTCCTCTATGATTTGCTCACATAAATTTTCTACCACTTTTCCTCTCTTCATCTCCTGGGACCCTATGACTCAGATGTTATTCCTTTTTAATGAGTCACTGAGTTCTCTAATTCTTATTTCAACCTCTTTTGCCTTAGTCTTCCTGTTTTTCTGCTTCATTATTCTCCATAAGTTTTCCTTCTATATCACTGACTCATTGCTCTGCCTCATCCATCCTTGCTGCCATGACATCCATTAGAGATTGCATCTCAGTTATAGCAGTTTTTATTTCATCCTGATTAGCTTTTACTTCTTTTATCTCCACAAAAGAAGTTCTATGCTATTTTCAACCTCAGCTAGTATTCTTACTATTGTGATTCTAAATTCTGGTTCAGACATCTTGCTTGGATCTCTGTTGATTAAGTCCCTGGCTATCATTTCTTTTTGTTCTTTTTTGGGGGGTGGTGAATTCCCTCATTTTGTCATTTTGAAGGAAGAAAAGGAATTAATAAAGTAAAAAAAAATTAAATTGAAAACAACACAAATAAATCAAAGCAAGAATGTTAGATCATAGGTGCATTTTGGTCTGGTTGTTGAAAGAAGCTTGATAGATTAGAGAATAAAGAGAAAGATAAGAAAAGAAAAAAAAGGAAAAAAGGAAACCTTTTGAAAATTTGAAAAAATGAATACAATAAAATAGAATAAAGTGAAATGATTAAAGTAAAATAGGATTCAAAAAATTTACACCTAAGTAGAAATTTTTTAAAAAAAAAAACCTGTTTAATAAAAATGGAAAATAGAAATAAATGTTTTCTCTTTCTGTATTCAAGAATAATGAAAGAAAAAGTAAAAAAAAATGAATAAAAGGGCAAGTGAAAAGAATGAAATACAATTGAAATTCCTTCTAGTTTCTTATAGAAGTCAAACTATGAAGCACTTTATAGTCCGTAAACTAAGCCAGCAGAGAGACATGTGGTGTTTGTCAAGAGCACTGTTTGCCCAGTTAGGTGGGGCTTATTGTAACGGCTCCATTCGCCACTAGATGGTGCTGCTTAGCTTACTAGGGTGGTTTGTTGTGACATAATGTAGGCATGTATGCCCAAGTGTGGGAGGGGTGAAAATGGCATCACCCAGCTACACAGTCTCTTATATCAGAACTCTGTGTTCTCCCCGACCAGCAATCAAGCACCCCTCCTTGGTCTCCACTCCCTGCTTCTATACTGTCTGTGACCAAGCCATCAGACTGCCAGGCAGCACTTCCCCCTGAGTTTTATCTAAGATGGGCTGTGTTTCCCAACCCCTCAATTCTGAGGGACTGTAGCTTTGACCTGCTCAGACCTTCTGGGGGGAAAGTTTTGCTGAGCAATGGCCAGGTGCAGGCGTTGCCCCTGGTGCATTTGGGAGACCATGCTGCTACCGATGCCCAGAGACTGTGGCTGAGTGCCAGCCCGCCACAAAATGTTTGTGTGATCATGTAGCAGCAGTATTTTAGGGTTTATGGTAAATCACAACACACATCTGGCACCATGCTTCACCCTTAATATCCTTGTTCTAGCACCAGCAAATGTGGTTGTTTTCCATGGTCTGCTGGGACCTTTGCCTGTGGGGTGGCTGCACATCCTCTATCAAATGTCCTCCCAGCAAGGAAACCACCTCTTTCCAGGTGACCCGAGGGATCCTCGCTCTCTGCTCCTGGGGATTCACCCTTCCCAATAAAACACTGCCAGCCCTCCAGCCGTGGAGTTTCAGACTCTGCACTCCTCCTGTTTATAGAGTCTTAATGGAATTTAAACCCTCTCTTTTCTCCCTTTTTTGTTCAGACATTGTGGCTGTTTCTTATTTTCCTTTTTCTCTTCAGCTGCTTTTGGAGGGTGGGTGCTTTTTCCCATACTCTTCCCCTGTCTTTGTCCTCTCTCCACAAGCAAAAACAGCTCCCTGCACTCCGCGGCTTCTCTCTTCCCCCGTTCACCTCTCTGCAGTGGGTACCTGCAGAGTTCTGTGGTTCAGGTTTTGCAGATTTTTGTGTAAATCCTCAAATCAGTTTTCTAAGTGTGCAAGATGATTTAGTGTTGATCTGGGTACATTTCAGGGACGAGAGACACAAAAAAAACCCTTCCATGTTGTTTCACCATCTCAGCCCCTCTCCCCAGGCTGTTTTCTCTTTAAGGGTGGTGACCCCAGGCTCTAACACTGGCTGGTTATTCAAACTCACGGAATCCAGACTATCTGGTTTTCAGGGCCAGACATTATGGGGATGCTATTTTCCCTGTGTGGGCTCCTTAGTGCTTTCCTCTCTCTGACCTCAGGTCCCTTCTTCCTGTTGGCATCTCCTGAGACCACTGTGTCTGCCCTTCCTAACCTCTCAGATGTGGTTTCTTCTCTACATTTAGTAATGGAGTTTCTTCTGCCAGTCTTCAGACTGATCTCTGGGACATTGACCTAGATGTGTTGCGTGATATCTAGTTTTAAGTGTGGGATGGGTCAGCTTAGGGTCCTCTTAACTCTGCCATCTTTCCAGCACCCACCCTGAAAGTTTTTTAAAAATTTTAATGAAATATTTAATAAATTAGGTAAAGAGACAACACATTAATTTTAAACATGGTAAAATTACACACACACACACACACACACACACACACTACTATGACTGAGACTAAAATAAATTATATTAAAATGATAACAATAATATCTGCCTCTGATTTTTCATAGTTATGTTTTTTTTCTTCTTCATATTTTTGTAATTTATTTTCCATGTATTTTTCAACAAATGCTGCTATATCTATGACTAATCATAACAACTATAGCTAACTAACTATATATTAATTGTCCAGATTTGCTATTTTATATTTCAGATAATATTAAAGAAATTGGCAAAATAAATTAGTGACAAGGTTAATTCAAACTGCATAGGCTATTTTCTGTTTTTAAGCTACAGTACTTTTCCATTCTTCATGAATTCTTTAATTCAGTAAGAAGCCTTCTGCAGATTTCCTAACAAATTTTTAGATTCATGTCAGCTGTACATTTTGATTTATATACACTTAAATTACTTAAAATCAGTGAAGCAAATACAGTCATGATTGCTAAATTCCAAGTCATAGAAATTCAGTATTATTCCTACTAACTCTTTTCATTTCATATCTTTAAAAAAATGTTGGTAGAGTTGAGCCAAAGATATAGAGTTGTTCTAATGTATAGAAGAATTAAGTTGTGGGAGAAGCTAGAGATAGTCTCTGTCCCATGAAGCCTCACAAATTTTATGGCAATGTCTTCTTACTTAATCTTTTTAACTTACTTTTTTCAATGAAAATGATACACACTAATTTTCCTTTTAGGGGAACGACCCCTTACTGTAATCTATAAAATATGAGTTCTAGTAGCATCTTAAAAATAGCCTTTTTCTATAGGTTAAAAAATTGTGGCTAGATAATTTAATAGTACAATCATTATGGACACACACATGCATACACATTTCTTGGGACTGAAGGTGCATTTTAGGGTCCTCAGACATTGTTCTTAATTTCTGTTGAGCTAAGGTAAAATTCATCCCATGTATCAAAATATTCTTTATCTGTGAACACTGGATTTCTTTTTCTTTATTAAAGTTTATTGATTTATTTTGAAAGAGAGAGAGAGAGAGAGAGAGTGAGAGAGAGTGTAAACGAGTGGGGGAGGGACAGAGAGAGAGGGGAAGAGAGAATCCCAGGCAGGCTCCATGCTGTCAGCTCAAAGCCCAAGGTGGGCCTCAATCTCATGAACTGTGAGAACATGACCTGAGCAAAAATCAAGCGTCTGCTCCTTAACTAACTGAGCCACCCAGGTGACCCTGGATGGATATATGTGTGTATATATACATACACACATATATATATATATTAACACACACACATATAATATATATATATATATATATATAATATATGTGTGTATGTATATATGTATTATATATATACAATATATATACATATATATACATTATACAATATATGTATTATATATATAATATATATAATATATATGTGTGTAAGTATATATGTGTGTATGCATATATACACATATATATATATACATACATATGTATATATACATACACACATATGTATATATTAACACATATATATATTAACACATATATACATAATATATTATATATATATATATTATACATATATATATATATATATGGAGAGCAAAGTACAAAATAGGACTTACGCTGTTCACCCCCAAAAGATAAGTTAATTTATCAGCCCTTTACTAGTTTATATAAGTTCTAATTACAGGAGTAAATAAAATCATAAGATTCTATGATTTTGAATCATGCATTCTTTCTGTTTTTTTAATAGTTTTGTCAGAAACATAGAAAGATTCCCACTAAGTGCCAGCCACAGTTGAGAAGGAACAACAAAAAATATAATTGGATGTTGGAAGCTGTCACTTTCAATGACATTGGTTATAACATAAAAAAGGAACTTTAGGTATGGTGTGACTTTGTTTTGTTTATAAACATCAATTTTGAATTTTTCCCCTATATATAGAAGGCTTAAAAAATATTGCCAAGATATAATGAGGGCTATTTCACAAAACAAAATATTTAATTTACCAGGAAAATACAACAAGTCTAAATAAATATGGACCCAAATATATGGCTTCAAAGTACACAAAACAAAAATGAATAGAACTACAGAAAAGTAGACAAACTAACAATTATAGTGGGAGAATTTGACCGTTAATAAACAGTATAATCCAGTGATTGAAGAAAAAGCAGAAAAAACTTAAGGGCAAAGAAAAAAGGTTAAATACCCATTCTAAGAAGTTAGATAAAGCATAGTAAGATAAATACAAAACAAATAAAAATATAAAACTAATAAAGGATAGAGCAGAAATTAGTAAAATAGAAAATAAATATACAAAAGAGAGGATACAATAAATATACAAAACAAGGTCAAATATTAGTTTTTTGAAAAGATCTATAAAATTAATAAGACTCTGCCCCAGAAAGCTGGGGAAGCAGTGAGAGAGGTTCCTGTTCACACTCACCTTCCTCTTATGGATGGGATGTTTTATTGGTATTAATTACCTTTAATCTGGGCCCCATTTGTAAGAGCAGGGCACTTTCAGTGGAAGAATCCAGGGGGCTTAAAAGCTTAAATGTGGTGTAACCTCTTTTGGCCTGCTGGTTGCCTTGCCAGTAAGGAGGTTGCCAATGTCATTTGGGGGAAGTGCTTGCAGTAATGTATGTGCCTCAAGCTTCAGGAAAAAGAGACTAAATCATTCTCAAGATAAAAGTTGGTGCTTAGATTAACCTTCAGCCTTAAGGTCCAGGCTACTACCGGTCTTTTTAGGGGCAGGGATAGCCACGGGGATAGGGGGGACTGGCATAGGAGGCATAGGTTCTTCTGTGGGATTAATGAGTGGCCGACTCCCTAGTGTCCCTGCAGAGCCAGAAAAAGTTCCCTGGCAGGAGTTGCCCTCTAGAACAAATGGGCACTTGACCTCCTCACCGCTGGGAAAAGAGGCACCTGCATCTTCCTCAGAAAAGAATGCTGTTGCTTTGTAAACCAGTCGGGAATAGTCACAACCAAAGTCAGGGAACTGAGAGAAAGGACCAGTCCAAAATAAATACAGATGATGCCCTCTAATACATCTGTATTAGATTACATACATCTGTCTAGATGTGCATACATCTAGACCTGTTAAAGGGACAGCAAAGGGGGGAATGATAAGGAAGAATCTGTTATAAGACAGCCTACAGGACTGATAGGGAAATTCCAGTCCCGCCTGAAGACTCCCCTTCCGGGGTTTTCTTCCCACCCTGCTTGCTGCACTCTAACAGACTATAAAATGTCCCCGCTGCTTATGCTTGGGACCCAGACCTGTGGAAAATGATCTCCTCTAAGCCCACCATTGTAAAATAAACTTCCTGCCTTCCAAGAAAAAAAAAATAGTAAGACTCTGGCCAGCCTGATAAGATAAATAAAAAGAGAGAAAGAAGTATTATTACTGATATCAAAAATAAATAAGCAATCTTCAGTGCTTCACTTTAGGCCCAATAGACAAGAGAACAAGATGTGTGCAAACTTACTCCAACTAATGTACATACAGAAACAAACTGGCAGCTTATATGATCTTATACCTAATAGAGGTATCAAATTAGTAATTACATATTTTACTACAGTGAAAACTCCATGATCAGACATCTTCAGTACAGAAATCTAGCATTTGAAGAGAACAAAACTCAAATCTTAAATAAATTTTTTCGGAGACTAGAATGAAAATATACCCTTTAAGTTATGTTGTATGGCAATCATGACCTTGATACCAAAACTGACAATAATTGACAATTTCAGATGAATTAAATGAAAAAAAAAACATTAGATTAAAAAATCTTTAATAAAATATTCGCAAACATAGCACACCAATATATAAATAAGATTCAACATCACCACGATTTATCATAAAAAAATAAAGGCAATCAAGTTGTGTCGTATTACTAGGCTAAGAAGAAAAATCATTTATTTAAATAGATTGAAAAATGTTTCATAAAATTCTTACTGCAATATAATAGAAATTTTAAATTGGAAAAAGAATATTTCCCTCAAAACAACAACGAATAAACAAGGAAAAATAACTGACCCAAAAAAAAAAACCTATAGAAAACCCCATACTATAAGTGAAACATTGAAATTTTTCCATATGCAATCAGAGCCAAGAAAAATTATTTGAAATTACCACTTCTATTCAATATTGGAAAATGTTGTAAAGCATTGAAATAAATTAAAATTATAGGGATTGGGAATACAGAGTCTCTCAATGTGTGATTGGATTGTATTTTCTTGAAAAGTCATTGGAGTCTAAAGATTAAATTTTAGAATTAATTGGAAAGTTTATCAAAGTTTCTGATTAATAATGCAATATTCCAAAGTGAACTACAAAGCAACAGATATAATTTACAATAATATGAAAAATATCAAGCACTTAGAAATAAATTTAACAAAAGATGAACATGAGTTCAAAAAATAAAAACTATCAAAATATAATGAAACAATTAAAAGTCCAAAGCAATAGATTTATGGCAAAGTTTATACTATAGACCAATGAGAAATCTATAGTCTTTTCAAGTAACGATTCAGAGGCATTTATATACTCACGGGAAAATTATCATTCCTCTAATTTTCACTATGAAAAAATCAATTCCAAATATTAGAAACTACATCTAAATGCCAAGCGATAAAGATTTTAAAAGAAAACATAGGAAACTATATTTATGAAACCATAGTAGACTATTTGAAAAACTATAATTTATTCATTCTGTTTATTATTATAACAATATCAGAAAGACTTATTAAGCTAGTCAAAGTCACATATATTGACCTGAGATGATAGCCATAATATATTAAATGATAAGAGGAAATAAAAAGTATAACACCATAGTAATCAATATCCTATGGTTTGGGCACCAAGAGAGGCATATAGTCTAATGGAACAGAATTAAAAGTCTAGAAATAAACTTCATATTTATGATCAACTGACTTTTTAAAAAGGTACAAAAATAATACAATAAGGAAAAGACAGTCGTTTTATCAGATGATGCTCGGAAAATTATATATCTTTATTCAAATAAATACATTTTTCAAAATAAATAGCATAGAATAAAATAAAACGAATATGACACCTGTAATTAATACCATATAGAAAATTAGTTACGAATGGGGCGCCTGGGTGGCTCAGTCGGTTAAGCGGCCGACTTCAGCTCAGGTCACGATCTCGCGGTCCATGAGTTCGAGCCCCGCGTCGGGCTCTGGGCTGATGGCTCAGAGCCTGGAGCCTGCTTCCGATTCTGTGTCTCCCTCTCTCTCTGCCCCTCCCCCGTTCATGCTCTGTCTCTCTCTGTCTCAAAAATAAATAAAACGTTAAAAAAAATTAAAAAAAAAAGAAAATTAATTACGAATGAATCAAACACCTATATGTAAGTGCTGTAATTATTAAAAAATATCTGGAAATTAAAAAAAAATTAGGAGGAAATTTTCATGACCTTGGGTAGACAAATAATTCTTAGTTATAATACCAAAATAACAATCCATATAAGAAAAAAATAATAATTAGACTTTATCAGAATTGAAAACTTCTTTCCCTCTAAGCACACCATTATGAAAATGAAGGCACAAGTGATAGAGAAGAAAATAGTTTCAAATAATATATTTGGTAAAGAAATTATATCCAGGATATGTGATAATTTTTACAATGTGAAAAACAAGAAGATAAACAATTTAACAAAAGTCATAATATTTGAATATACATTTAATCAAAGACACACAAATGGCCAATAAGCCCAATAAAGATGCTCACTATTATCAGTCATCTGAGAAATGCAAATTAAAACAACAATGAAATAATAGTTGTTACCCAATAGAATGACTACAATAAAAGTCAGATGGAGAAGCACCTGGATGGGTCCATTGTTTGTGTGTCTGACTCTTGGTTTCAGCTCAGGTCATGATCTCCGCATTTGTGGGACTGAGATTCTCTCTCTCCCACTGCTCCTTTCCCCTACCCACACTCTCTTTCTTTCTAAAACAAAATTTTAAAAAAGTCAGATGAAAGCAAGTACTGGCAAAAAAGTAGAGGAACTGGAATCCTCATGTAACTCAGATAAGAAGGTAAAAACATAAAAGCCACTTCGAAAAATAATTTGCATTTTTTAAGATGTTAAACATAAATTTTTCATGTGACCCAATAATTTTATTCCTAAGAATTTGACCAAGAGAAAAGATGTCCTCAGAAACACATTATGTGAATTTATATAGTAGCAGTATTTACAATAAACAAATGAAAATAATCCAAAAGCTCGTCAACTGATAAACAGGAAAGTAAGATGTGGTATACATACAATAGAATATGATTCAGCAACAGATATAAATGGGCCACTGACACTAAACTACTGCTAAGAAACTTTTTGATGTTTTTGTCTATTTTGATGAACGTCAATTTCCTAGTGTTTCTTGAAGCTGGGGAGAATTTAGATGGGACAACTCAGTGCTCATTATTGAGGTATTAGATGAGATTAAAATGTAACATTTTATAGTCTCACATATAGTGTATATTTAATAAGTGGTGGTTATTATTATGGATAGAGTTCTAAGGTATTATATCCTCCCAAAGCAACCTAATGTATACATACTTACTAATTATATACCGGAAAGACTTCCAAAATCCACTCTAACATTTATTGACATTTCTACACCAGTTCTGTATGCCAATTTCTTCCTGTCTTAAATTAAATAGATAATTTAGAGCTACAGGACAAATTGTCTCCGTTATGATTTCAGAGTGCTTTCATATATATATATATATATATATATATATATATATATATAAAACCCCAAAGCTTATTCTTTCAACATATTTTAACCACCATTTCTAAGTCATAAAAGAAAAAAAAAGATCTTTCAAGTATGCTGAACTTTAGTAGGAAACTGCATATTAATGGTTACATTTATAATATCTGAGGAAAGTTGAAGAAGGCGTTTTAAATCCACTGCCCTCTAATTCTTTCAATATTTTTAACAGCCCATTTATTCTTCTGTATCATGAGAATTCCATTAATACCCATACATTAAATTATTTCAGTGAAATGTTTAACGTGCTTTTAAAATAAAGGCTGACTTCAACTCTTTTAGAGGGATTGTAGCTGACACTAAAAATCCAGATCTGATAAAGAAGATTTCACATAGCGTACCTTTAGCAATGCTCCGTAATTAGCAATTTAATTGTAACCTGCACTTTAGAAGATATCCAGAACCCTATATTTGACTTACAAAAAATAAATTAAGCTCTAATTCCATAGTGAATTCTTGAAACTTGCAGAACAACAAACTATGCTTTCTCTAACTTTTGAATAAATTAATAATATTAGCTACGACTTATACAATGATATGACAGGTAGAGTTTTATGTATGCTAACTAATTTCATGTTCAGAGAATTTATAAAGTGTGTACTATTATGATCATATCTTTATACTTATGAGAAAACTGAATCAAAGAGGATGGAAATAATTCCCCCAAGTGTAAAAAACAATCAAGTGATGGAACTAATAAGTGAATCCACTAATAAGTGAATCCAGGCGATATGATGCTAGAACCAACCTTTCTGAATAGTATGCTTCCAACTAAAAAAGATACCAGAGCCTGAGATTCTCAATATTCATGTGAGTATACTTAGGCCATGTTTCTAGACTATGAGTTAATGATCTAACTCTGATTAGAGAGCTGTCAAAACCATAATATTATAATATCCTAAGTATATTTAGTTTCCTTAGGTTAAATTTGATGTAGACTTACCTTACACTAAGGCAATGAGTAATAAAATACAGGAAAGATCAGAGGGGGGAAAGGGAAAGAAATTGGTGAGAGAATACTAGGGACTATTATTTTATTTACAGATATCCCTGTTTCCTGACAGTTTATTTACTAATATTATCAAAAGAAGAGTTGATGGTGACTTAGAGTTATTGACTTGTAGATAAGCTATAACATTGTTCGGCTGATAGCCAGGGTACAATCAAATGGCTTAAGAGCTGGACTTCTGTCATCTTCAAAATTAGCAAACTCCAAGCTATTTCAGTTTATCAATTAATTGGACTACATTGGATATAATTTCTTAGAAAGCAAATTTTGAGGATTAAAAACATTTTATGTGAGGAAAAAATGATAGCTGTTCCTTTTGGTGGTATTCAAGCTATAGCTAATGAGCCTGAAATGCATAGCTGCTGTGTTAAGTCTAGTGAACTGAGTTCACCATCTGATATTCAACATCTACATAGCACTATTATTATATGATAAAAGATAACACAAGTTAATTAGGATTATCAAGCTCTTGCATACTTTTTTGAATAGTAGGGCTCAAACATTAAAGAGTTCACTCTTTCAGTGTCAATGTATAAGATAAACTTAAGATATACTTAAAGTGTGATTCATGAGGTTTATTAATGGAATTGCAGTGAAGCTTTAATTACATATAGACTTAATTATATTCAGAACAGAGAGGATTTTTTTAGGGCACTGAAACTATTCTACAAAATGGTAGATATATGTAATTATACATTTGTCGAAATCCATAGAATGTACAAGAGTGAAAAAATAACGTAAATTATGGATTTTGAGTGATAATGTGTCATTGTAGGCTCATCAATTGTAATAAATGTACCACAGTGGGTTGAGATATTAATAGTGGGGGAGGTTGTACATGTGTGAGAACAGGGAGTATATGGGATCTCTCTCTTTTCTCCTGTTAACAAAACCTGCCCTTAAAATATAAAGTTTATTAATTAATAAGACTGTACTAATGGAATTGCATTTAGACTAGCAATTCTTTCTCGATACTTTTTTGGTGGATTTTAGAGGTAAGAGTTTTTTTTAAAATATTTATTTATTTTTGACAGAGAGAGAGAGAGACAGGGTGTGAGCGGGGGAGGGACAGAGAGAGAGGGAGACACAGAATTCAAAGCAGGGTCCAGGCTGTGAGCTGTCAGCACAGAGCCCGACTTGGGGATCAAACTCACGGATGGCGAGATCATGACTTGAGCCTAAGTTGGATGCTCAACTGACTGAGCCACCCAGACACCCCTTTTTTTGATGGTTTTTAAGTCATAGCATTTTAGAATTAGGAAAGACTTTCAGGAAACATCTAATTCAGCTTTATTTATTAAGTATGGACTTTAGGTAGAGATGATATTCTAAGAAATATGCACATATCAAATATTACAAAGAAATAATTCACTAAGATATTTATATATTTGTTCCAGCTATTCATACCAGACTGTTTTCAGAGATATGTCATTTCTTTGATATTTTGGAATACACCTTTTATAACTGAACAGAGGACTACTTATTTAACCATTAGTGGGAGGGAGAAAGGAGCTGTGGTAGACCGACTACTTTTTTTTTAAGTTTATTTATTTATTTTTGAGATGTGGGGAAGGGGCAGAGAGAAGGAGAGAGAGAATTCCAAGCAGGCTCCCTGCTGTAGGTGCAGCGCCCACTATAGGGCTTGATCTCAAGAACCCTGAAATTATGACCTGAGCGGAAATGAAGAGATGCCTAACTGATTGAGCCGCCCAGGTACCCCAGACTGACTACCTTAATTGCTTGAATTAATGGCATCTCTGAATTCCCACCCTTTAGAATGCCTTCACGTGCTAATAGTGGCTTTGACTATACCACTCTAAAACAGGCTGAGAAAGAGACTAAGGAATTGGAAGACCTTGGTCCTCATTTCCACCGGGCTACTTGCTACCATGTACAGAAATCTCCTGGGGAAGAATGTAAATCTTCCTGATGGCGGCAGACTTATTTTTCGTACTATATGCCTACCTCCTTCTAGAATGGTTTCTGAGGTAGCCTAGACACGCCTTAAACATCAGTGTCATTGGGAATAGCAATTCCACAATGTGACTCCCAATTTTACAGAAGTCTGTTGATACACAATTAAAGTAAGTCTGCCTTAGTAAAGTGGCTTCTTTCCTTTATTGTACTTGGGTAGCAAAACAATTCTGGAAACAAAAAAAAGAAAAACATAGATGGAATTTTTATTCCATCTTTATGGATTCAAGGATTTCAAAACTGTCTCCTTTTTTTTTCCACTCTAGAAAACTTCCTTCCCCCCCGCCCATCTTTGCCTTCTCAAAGGAAACAAATGTGATTTTCCAAATAATCACTGAATAATTACACATATTAATCACTGGAAACCCAAGGGAGCAATCAGTTATAACTAGATAAGATCTCTTATGTAAGTAAATTTAGCAGTAACTCACATTTCCCTGGTTTACACCATGTATAAGATGGATATTTTTTCTAGCAAAACAGGTATCATCAGAATATACTATGAAATGCATTCATTTTTATTTGAAAAATAAAAATTTAATTATGTGTTTATATAACATGTGTAGAAATTGCTGTTAAGGAAAATACATTAAGAATTTAAAGATTTAGTTTAGAAGTTTTAGAATTCTTTGGTAAAAATTAAACCGTATCACAATAATAGTTGAATTCTGCTATAAACTGTTTCTAGTATATTGATGAATGCAATGAGATTCCATAACCGAAAATGTTATAGACGTACTATTTGGGAAATACGGAGAAATAAAAGTAAGTATATGTTTTCTCTGAATTCTTTCCTCACTATTATACTTGCTAGTAGCAGGATTTCCTCTTACTCTCAGGTAATAGCTCAGATTTTGGGGGGTAATTTCCCGAGAAAAATCCAAGGATGAGATTGACTTTCCAAATGCAAAGAATTTGCATTAGACTCAAGTCAGAACTTCATATTGCCGTTGACTGAGAGATGGTTACAATTTCCCAGTAATATCTAATAATAGCCAGTGGCTGTAATTGGAGAAGAGTAGTCATGAGTACTCATGATTATTAATTGGGTCTCTATAACTATTGAGTGGTCAGATTGCAATCTGTACCGTATTTTGTAAAGCTGGCAACAAGTGGAGATCATTCGGAGTTTTCCAGAGCTGTGTTCTCCTGTTCATTGTGAATGATACAAAAATCCTAAAATGAAGGAGAAAAGAGTAGAACATAGCATAGATTTAGAATCATTGCAATCATGAAAATAAAAGCACTGAAAAAAATCAAAGTAAAATACAACAAATTTAAATAGCTTGTCACTGTGTGACTTCAATATTATTCTGTATAAATTCTTAACAATTTTCAAACTGTCCACAATGCCTTTTATAAGTTGATATATACCTTCTTACCTGTTATTCAAGAATCTCTGAATAAAAAGGCAAGTTTTACCTTTCGTTGGGAATGCCAAATAAATTGTATTTGAGCTTGTTGGGCTCCTCAACCTTCCTCTACTTTGTCTACTCAATTTTATTAAGATATAGCTTATATAATAAAACATGGATTTAAAGCATATGAATCAATGTGTCTTGAAAATTTTTTTGCTGAATTGTAACCCATGAAGTCATGCAAGTAACTTGGACCTAATGGAGATAGAGAATATTGTCCTTATGCCAAAAATTCTGCAATGCCTAAAGGAAAAATGTGTGTATAGAGATTTGCAGGCTACTAGGAGGGCTTTGCCTTCCCCTAAAAGTGATGTGATAAGCCACTGGAAAGTACTGAGCAGGAAAATAACTTCATTTAACTTGAGGTTTAATATAATCAGGCAGGTTGAATTAAATATCTTGATGCTCTACTCTCCCAGTTTATAGAATTTAGATCTGCTTTGTACTGGAAGAGGAAATTTGTTAGGAATATGTAAAGAAAACAAATACACTTCATGGAAATGTTAACTAAAGGTCTCAATTTTTTTTTAATTGTTTTTTTAACGTTTATTTATTTTTGAGACAGAGAGAGACACAGCATGAACAGGGGAGGGGCAGAGAGAGAGGGAGACACAGAATCGGAAGCAAGCTCCAGGCTCTGAGCCATCAGCCCAGAGCCCGACGCGGGGCTCGAACTCGCGGACCGCGAGATCGTGACCTGAGCTGAAGTCGGACCCTTAACCGACTGAGCCACCCAGGCGCCCCTAAAGGTCTCAATTATAGCCTCTTGAAAGAGCCTTTATAAACAAAATGCTTAAATGAAATTTAAACAAAATTAAAATATTTTAGTGAGTTTTTCTTTCTACCACCTTTTATATATTTAAAAAAAATTTAATGTTTATTTATTTTTGAGAGAGAGAGAGAGACAGATCCTGAGCAGGAGAGGGGCAGAGAAAGAGGGAGACACAGAATCCTAAGCAGGCTCCAGGGTCTGAGCTGTGAGCACAGAACCTGATGTAGGGCTCTAACTCATGAACCATGAGATCATGACCTGAGCTGAAGTCAGATGCTTAACTGACTGAGCCACCCCCGCACCCCCAAAAAGTAGACTCTTGATATTACTTATGCTGAATGCCTTTAAAAGTTAAATCTTGATATGTGTTAGAGTAAATGCTTCACATTTCTGAACAAAATAGAGAATACTGTAATCATCCAGTGAATTATTTTTGCATTGAATATTTACAAGATATAATTAATCTAAATTTAAGCATTTTCTTGGGCAAGTCTTCATTTTCCTTTGCATATTCATACTGACAAAAGTTCTGCTAAAGCTTAGTCTTAGTATCTGATACCCCAGGGGTCATCTTCAAAGGATCTCCTGGTGACAGTATTCTAGGGACATTAGGACCTTAGCCCCAACCAATTTCAACAAACATAAGCTAGCGGTATCAAGAAATCGATTCAAATGATACTGTCATATAGTGAGAAAATACTTAAATGTTATACTCTGGTTATATAAAAATTTTAAACAGAAATATTAAAAATCTGAAGTTTTCTCTAAAAAATAACTTTAGCCAATATTGAAAAGAAAAGGAAAATAAAGTCTACAGTGAGGTAAACTTTGTTATTTTTTTCTTTCCAAGTTTATATTTAAATTCCAGTGAGTTAACAGAATGTAATATTAGTTTCAGGTATAGAATCTAGTGGTTCATCACTTAGCATACAGCATCCAGTGTTCATCACAAGTGCACTCCTTAACCCCCATCACCCATTTAACCCATCCCCACCACCTTCCCTCCAGCAACCCTCAGTTTGTTCTCTATAGTTAAGAGCTCTTATGGTTTACCCTCCTCTTTTTTTTCTCCTTCCCCTATGTTCATCTGTTCTGTTTCTTAAATTCCACATATGAGTGAATTTGTGTGGTATTTGTCTTTCTCTGACCAACTTATTTCGCTTAGCATAATTCTCTCTAGCTCCCATCCACATTGCTGCAAATGACAAGACTTCATTCTTTTTGGTGCATGTATTCCTTTGAGTTAATACTTTTGAATTTTGGCGGGGGGGTAAATACTTAGTTGTGTAATTGCTGGATTGCAGGATAGTTCTGTTTTTAACTTTTTGAAGAAGCTTCACACAGTTTTCCAGAGTGGGTGCACCAGTTTACATTCCCACCAATTGTGCAGGAGGGTTCCCCTTTCTCCACATGCTTGCCAACACCTTTTGTTTCTTGCCTTGTTACGTTTAGCTACTCTCGCAGGTGTGAGGTGGTATATCATTGTAGTTTTGATTTGTATCTCCTACAGGGAGGCAAACTTGAAAATATATATATAAAAGGTGGGGTGTATCTTTACACAGGTATTTCCAATTCCAGCCCTAATATGGAAATATGATTTAAATCCTCTGATTTTAAATTTCTCTAGATTCTGTAGTTCCCTTAGCATTCTTTCCTGTGAAAATAACTCCAAATATTTTTTCTAGCACTTAGCCATATTTTCTGCCTTCCTCAGTCTTGTAGAAAATCTTGTAGAAAATCTTATAGTTCCGAAAAAGAAATTATTATTTCCAAATAATGGCTACAGAACTTATTATATTAACATTTGTTTTACATTTTAAAATCTGTGAAAAGTGTACTTATATATTCAAGTAATTATTCACCAAACGTTAAGCGGCATTATGTGCTGAGCTCTGTGCCAAGATGGGGGTGTTGCCAACATATACATCCTAGCCCCTATCCTTTGGATGATTAAACAGAATATAAATAAAAATCCTATTTTTTTAGTTTATTTACTTATTTTGAGGGGGGTGGGCAGAACGGAAGGGAGAGAGAATCCCCAGCAAGCTCCCCACTGTCAGTGCAGAGCCAGACATGGGGCTAGATCTCACTGTGAGATCATGACCTGAGCTGAAATCAAGGGGGCCACCTAGTCCGCTGAGCCACCCAGCACCCCCCTAAATAAAAATGCTTTCAGAAGCATCCACGTGGCACTCGCATCTACTGCAGAGACCTTAACAGAATGACCCAGTTTGAACCTTTCATTCCTCCAACAATTTGGGTGAGGAGGGGTGGGGAAGTTCAGGGTAATTACTTCTTATCATGAAATTAAGAAACTATAGTTCCAGCCAAGGAAGACTAACTGGTAGTGGACTAACAATTCCGCAATTTGTAAAATAGAGAAAATATAGGAGGTAAATACTGAGGCATCGAAAACTACACCAAACTAGACAGGATTCCAGAATAAAAGGGACATTCACCAGATGAGCCCTGCTATTGGTCAGATGATCTGCATAGGAAAATTTCCTAACCAACTGCTTCAATCGCCCAAATTTAGCACTAATTATTAGCTCAGGATTGTTAAAGAGGCTCTGCAGCACGACGGCAAGTATGGAGGAGAGAATTGTGCAGAGGTTGAGTTCCGGAAGAACTTGCGGGGGGGGTTTCTCAAGAATCTTTGGTGGAAAGTTGAGCTACAGGTGCTCAAGGTGAGACCCCGCGAGGGGTCATCCAGACCGGGCATGTGGGGTTAGAGCAAATCAGAGCCATTCTAAGTTGAGCAATGCTGACAAATATTACATTTCCATCCCAGAGGGGAGAGAACTCGTCATACCTAAGACATTTGAGAGAGAGCAGAAAGGAGAGACTGAAGAGCAAGCATCACATCTCTTCCCTCTGACTGAACCCATCCCCCCACTACCTAAACCCCTGCACTGGGGTAGGGCACCTGCGTGGCTCAGCTGGTTAAGCCTCAGACCTTGGCTCAGGTCATGATCTCACAGTTTGTGGGTTTGAGCACTGCGTTGGGTTGTCCACTGGCAGCTCAGAGCCTGGAGCCTGCTCTGGATTCTGTGTCTCCCTCTCCCTCTGGCTCTTTGCCCCTCCCCAGCTTTCTCATTCTCTTTCTCTCTAATATAAATAAATAAACATTTAAAATAAACAAATAGATACGTAGATTAAATCATTAAAAAAAAAAAAAAAGCCTGCATCATAGAGCTGTTCTGAGGATTAAATAAGATTATATACAGGGGGATTCAGAAAGAGTGCTGGATAGACACTGAGTCAATATAGGTGCTTCCCTTCAATTTCATTATGTATTTGCATATAACTGTAACCCAGGAGAGAAACCTTGCCCCCACTTGTCCACGGATCATGACCGGCTTCTGCCAAACGAGTTTCTCACAGGCATCTCAGTTTCACTTTGGCTCTTTGGGACTCTGTAAGGCACTGGTGTCTGTCAGCAGTCCTTAGCAACACCAGATTCGAAGCACCTTAGATTCTAGGTACCAGCATCAGCCAAGAGCTACCTGCAGTATTTGTCAGGGATATCTGGAAAGTAGGCCAGGGTAGGAGTAGACTTTGTGGGAGCCTGTAGGCATTGTTTATTAGCACACGTAAAACATCGCTTGAGGCTAGCGATCCCATTATATCAGAAGGGGATGAAAACCTTGGAAACATGATTTATAAATATTAATGTGACTAGATTTAAACCAAGGCTGTGATATCCTAGGGAGAGAGATTCCGAGACATTTTCCAAAATACACATGGATTTTGAGAAAACCTCTCTTTTATGAGAACGTACAGATAACTTCTGCTGCCCGCAGGATATTTTGACCTAGATTTTTAAACATAAACCTAATAAATGTGTTTGTTAAGCTCCCAATTATACGGTTACGGTAAAGAGCATGTGGAAGACAACGCTGGGGCCATGTGACCATAACACGAGACACAGTGCTGTGATCTAGTATTCTTGTAACGTTTCACAGCAAACCTACTCGTCCAGAGCCAATTCTCCCTGTCTATGTAATCTTAGAAGGTTAGAGAGGCAAATCTCTTCTTCCAAGCCACTAGGGGAGCATTTATTCCATCACACAAAGGCATTAATTCTTCCCCTCTTAACCTATAGGGGTGAAAGCAGTTTGCAAAAGCCACCAATTTATAAGCCCCTCGGGCTCCTAGCAAATCTGACTTCTCTGCTAGTACCCTGAAGCTCCCTTTTAATCATGGGCCTTGAGAAGGTATAACTGGCAAAACTGAATTGGCAATCTCTTCCTTAGGTTTGCTGTGCGATGTACTTCCCAGCTGCTTCGTTATTGGCTCCACATAGAATTGGAAATCTTGTGGAAATGTCTCCTCTTTGTTTAAGCACAGTACAGCTAGGTTTCCCTCCCTGCCTGCATCAGAACTTGTTTCCATAGCAGCCACTTTGGGGAATGAAAGGGACTTACATGATACTTTTTCTGTAGGTGAAATCTGAAGAATAAAAGCATCAGTGTTCACTTGCACAAGAACAAGGATTGCTTGGATACGTTTCTGGAAAGATGGGGACTATGTTCTCTTTATATAGCAAGGTGTTAAGCCCTTTAACGCAGGCTTTCAGTGGAGCCTTGCTCAGGCTCCACTCTACTTTCCTGCTAACACCACAATCCTAGGAGGGACAGCTGGTGGGGTACCAAGCTGCAGGGAATCCTAACCAAGGTCATGCATTTACATTTCTTTTAGACTGGAGTTCTTCATACCCTCTAAAACTACTTTCGTCCAAATTTACACATCGGGGCTGCGAAAGAAAAGCCTATAGCACTGGTGCTTAATTAGTCTATTAAGGTTCCATTTTGTAGCCTGAAATCCAGGGGTATGAGTATGGAGGGCAGACTGCAGTCTAATAGCTGTTATCCCTCGGATGTAAGGAGTTTGAGTGACTCTCTAAATTCCCTAATTTCGAGGCCTCAGATTTGGAGCCACTGCACTGAATCTGGAATACAGCTCAAGGGAAGGGATGTAACATGCTTAAGGCAAAACCAAACAAAAAAAGGAAGGCTGAATCTTAGTTTGCATAACCCTCCTGTAATATGTGCTCAATTCACAGGACTCTTGCTTTCTACCGAATTGCTTACTGAAGGTTGAATATTTTCATTCTCTGGCTACAACCATGACCTCTAGCCCCTCTTAGATAGGAATCTCTAAAATTAAATTCTCTTCAGAGCCCTATACTTATAAATTCTAAATGGCTATCAATTGCCATAGGCATATCAAAGTTATCATGGCCATCTTTGTGGCCATGATATTGTCCTATACTCTCCAAGCAATGGATTTATCATAGAGGTTCCCAAACTTCATTAGTTCTTGCCCCACATATCTAATGGCCACTATAGTATATAGATCTCATGTTTTCTTACTGACAACCTTTAGATCTTTATCTTTTTCTGCTGCCTCATAATTTAAACTCAAATTACCAGGGGCACCTGGGTGTCTTGGCTGGTTAAGCATCCAACTCTTGATTTCAGCTCAGGTCATGATTTCATGGTCATGGGGTCGGGCCCCTCATCAGGTTCTGTGCTCACAACACTAAACCCGCTTGGGATTCTCTTTCTCCCTTTCTCTGTGACTCTGCCCCACCTGCATTCCCTCTCTCTCAAAAGTAAATAAATAAACTTAAAAAAATAAACTCAAATTACCAAAACCAAACAAACATAAAACAGTTGTCACCAGAACTTGCTAACAAGCCACAATAACCCAATCTTCCAGCCCTGCTTACAGGTGCTGTTTGCCAACAGAAACTAAGCTCCTATAAGTCATGAGCTCCAAACAAGTCCACATGACCTAGTTTTCACAGATTTGGTCCAGTTCAGACATCCTGCTAACCTTCCAGATGAACTTGAGGTCACAACTGTCTAATGGTAATAACAAGAAACACACCTACCAGTACATTGACAGAATGGAGTGAGGTATTTAAAGGAAGGAAACAGATGGACTGATTCCAAGAAACCCTGTTCCCTTTCCCTGAAAAACTCCAAGGTCAGCTTACTTACCAGACCCTTCATTTTACTCTAACCCCCAAAAACCCCATACTATGAGGGAGAAGGGAGAAGGCATTTTTAGAACATGAGCTTCCCTTCTTCATTCTATAGCGATTGAATAAACTACCCACTTGCTGTCAAAGACTGCTTTGCTATTTGACTTTTTTGGTGAATGGTATGAGTAGGGAAAGAACCTACCACTCTAGGAACAAATTCTGGTGAGCTTGCCTAGACAGCCTTCGTCCTCCAATAGCTTGGAGGACCTTCAGTGGCCTCCAAGAGTCACCGGACTCCTGTCACATTGTTGGGACCAGAGGAGATCCTCTGAGGATCACTGGCTAGGGAGGTCTCTAAGGGCCATCCTACTTCATGCCTGAGCTTGCCCTTTCTGTGACCATCGTCTCCATGTGACAGTGGCCATGGATGAGAGGGACAGCGATGGACAAAACAGGTTTCCTAGGTGATTGGTAAAAACTCACAAGTGGCGCAACAACTTTAGAACTCACTCTTGGGAGAGTGAGAGACATCTCCCACTTGAGGTTGGATATTTAGGACAAAGACCACCTGAGAAGGGTAGAGGACTCCAGGCTGGTCCTTGGCGAGGCAACAGGGACATCTGAGCACAATGGTCAAAAGGTATAGTTGCAACAGGTTTTCTTACTTTTGTTCTTCTTTCACCCTGGCTAACACCTGGTGTGGTGTGCATCCTCTTCCTTTCCACTTTTTGTTCACAGCTCATTGGGGTCCCCTCTCCTTTCTATCTTCTGCTAAGTTTTCACACACCTCAGAGGAAGAATCTAACAGTTTGGTAACAAAATAACAACAACAAAAACCCCTCTCTCTTAACTGCTTTTCCTGACTCTAGTAGCATAATTTTCTTTGAATTCATTCTGGACTTTGATATCTTAATAATCTTCATAAAATGCCCCTTCCTTGCTTTCGTAACTTTAGTAGCTCCATTTCAAAAGAAAGAAAGAAAGAAAGGAAGAAAGAAAGAGGCTCTTAGGTGGCTCAGTGGGTTAAACATCCGACTCTTGATTTTGCCTCAGGTCATGATCTCAGGGAGGGTGGGTTTGAGCCCTGCATGAGGCTCTGTGATGATTGCTTGGAGCCTGCTTGGGATTCTCTCTATCCCTCTCTCTCTGCCCCTCCCTTGCTCATGCTTTCTCTCTTTCGCTCTCTCTCTCTCTTTGAAAATATTAAATAAAGAAACATAAAAAAATAAAGAAAAAATCAGAATGTGGGGAGGATGTATAAGTTCAAATCGGAAGAATATATAATATATATAATTTCAGCATCAAACATGGATAAAAAAGGTACTGGAAAAAAAATAATAAGCCCATATTGTACAGATACATTGAGGTAAACACATTTCAGAAAAGAATTAGATAAGAATTAGATTTATCCAGAGAAAGTAATTACAATGAAATGTAGACAATCCATTAACATTACGCATTACACTAAAATACTAAAGAAAGGACTGATTATCATCTCAATAGATGCAAAGAAGCATTTTTAATGTTCAATATTTGTCATAAGCATATTAGAAAATAAAGGAATAAAAATGAACTTCCATAACATTATTTTTTTCACCAAAATCTGTAATGAAATTTATAATTAATGCTAAAACTTTTGTTTTATTAAGGCAAAAACCAAATAATAGAGACAGAGACATTTAATAAGGCAAAAGTGCCTATATTTGCCTTTATTTTCTTATTTAATACCACATTAGAATATTTTGTCAAAAATATAATAATAGCATGATAAGATAATAGCATGAAAAGAGAGCTACAGTGTGAGTTTGTAGGGAAGAGACATAATTATTATTTGGAGCCAATACATATTTGTAGCTGAAAATAGAGGAAAATAAGCAGACATAGTATTTGTACCTATAAGAGAGGTTGTAGAATATGAGATTGATATGAAAACAATTTCCATCTCTGTTCCAGAAATAACCAACTTGCAATAAAATGGTTTAATCTATTTATGTTTTATTTTTAGTTCCAGTTCAAGTTATGAATTATGAAATAGTTAAAACTATTTTAATATAAATAATATGAATATGGTGTGAAATTAGGATAAATCCTCAATTATTTTTACAAGTATACCCAGTTAGCCCTGCACTATTTGTTAAAAACTTTCTTTTCCCATTGAATTGCCTTGCCACCCATTTGTGGATAATGTATTTTACTACATTGATCTACATATCTATCTTTTCACCGTTATTAAAGTGTTTTAATTCCTGCATATTTAGAGGTAAGGCTTTAAATCTGATATAGTGAATCTTTCCACTTTTTCTTTATTTTAAAACTGCTTTATAGTTATCCTCTAGTTTTTTTTTTTTTTTCATTTATACATACATTTCAGGAAAAACTCAAAAATCTCTATCAAAAAAGCCTAGTGTAATTTTGATTGATACTTGAAGGTATTGACCAATTCAGAGACAATTGCCATCATAAGGTAGATTGAATCTCCTAATCCATATACATGGTATATCTCACAAACTTATTTAAGTCTTTAAAAATATTATCCAACAATATTTGTATACAGGTCATTGATGCCTTTTGCTAGATTTATTTCTAAACATTTTATGTTTCTAGGCATTACTGAAAGTTGAATTTTCTTTTTCATATTTTTTCCAATTATTTTCTGCTAATGTAAAAGACTAGCTGATTTTTGTATAGTGACCATGTAAACTCTGATCTTGCTAAATTTGCCTACACGCTCTTGTTTCATAGGTTTCCCGGGATCTTCTAGGAAAACAATTATATTAGCTGCATATCTAGACTGTATTTTCCTTCTGTTCTTGATGTTTTAGTTTCTCTTGGCTAATTGGAAATAACTATCGAACCTAAGTAAATGTGAGTAAAAGTGGTGGAAAAGGGTACTTTTGTTTTTTTATAAAAAGCATGGGGAAATAATTTGGACTTTCAAAAATAAGAATGATGTTGACCGAAGGTTTTCTGTATCTGTTCTTTATCAGTTTGAGTAAGTTCCCTACTATCTCTAGTTGTTCAGAGAGGTTTTCTTTTTGGTTTGTTTCTCAGTGGATAGGTGTTGAATTTGTTAAGTGATTTTTCTGAATCTGTAACAATGATTATGTAGTACTCCTTTATTTTGTCACTATCATGAATTTCATTATTTGATTTTCAGACGTTACACAAACTTCACATTCTTTGAATAAAACTTGCTTGGTTTTGATATATTATTCTTTTTATGTTGAAATTAGATTCATTAATATTTTATTATTTATCCATCTATGCTCATGAGTGCTATTAGTCTGTGCTTTTCATTTTTTAAAATTTCACTTGTTTGTTTGTTTGTTTGTTTGTTTATAAATATCTATTTTTGAGACAGAAAGGGGACCAGTGGGGGAGGACAGAGAGAGAGAGAATTCTAAGGAGGCTCCTCACTGACAGCAGAGAGCCTAATGTGGGGCTTGAATTCATGAACCATGAGATCATGACCTGAGCCCGAAGTTGGACGCTTAACCGACTAAACCACCCAGGTGTCCCTGTGCTTTTCATTTTTGTAATATATTTGTTAGGTTTTCATATTAGGGTTATATTGCCCTCAAAAACATTATGCCAATAAGCTGGGTGACCAGAGAGAAATGTGCCATGAATTTTCTTTGACGGTTTTCTGAAATAGTTTATGTTAGATTGGTATTAACTTGTTCCTCAATATTTGATGGAATTTACTAGTAAACTTATCTGGAAAAGAGCTTTCCCATTTGTAAAAGCTTTGTCATTAGTTCAATTTATTTTTATAGGTATTATGCTTCCCAGAATCTGTTTCTTCTGGTGTTAATTTCAGTAAATTGTAATTTCTTAATGAAATGTATAATGTATATTTTGTTGAAGTTATCAGATTCTTGACATAATATTATTTATAGTATTATCTTGCTATTGCTTTACAATCTGTCAAATCTGTAGTGAAAAATCTCTTGCTTTATCCCTGATATTAAGTTTTTTTTGTGTTGCTTCCCTAATTTTCTTTTTGATCTAGATATGGGCTTGGCAATGTAGTCAATCTTTTTAAATAACCAGTTTTTGTTTTGCAGATTTTCTCTAATATGTGTCTGTTTTCTATTTCATTGATCACTTGCTCTTCATTATTTCCTTTATTACCTAATTGTTCTACTTTTTTTTTTTTTTCTTCTTATAACTTGAGAGTTTGTTATTTGGGACACACATATTTATAATTGTTTCTTCCTGATGAACTGCCTCATTTTTAAATTACAAAATATCTATATAATCTCTGGTAATTCTCTTAGTCTTAGAGTCTTTTAAATCACTGATTAAATAACTACCCTGGTCCTCTCATGTGTATATTTGCATGGTGTATAATTTTCCATCATTCACTTTCAACCAATCTGTGTCATTATATTTAAAACTTATCTCCTGTGCGTGGCATATAGTGAAATACTGTTGTGGTTATTATTTATTGAACTCTGCCAATCTCTTCTTTTTAATTGGAGTATTTAGATCATTAGCTTTTGGTATGCAACAACTCATGTGGTTGGCTTTGAGTACACCATTTTCTCCTTTGTGTTCTGTCTGCCCCATTTGTTTCGTTATTATTGTCATTGTTTCCATTTCCATGGCTCCTTTTAGCTTATTTAGAATTTTCTAATTACCTCTTTCTAATTTACCTATTTTACTTTTGCCTTTTTTTGTATTTTTTTAGAAGTGGCTCTAGAAATTGAAACATTCAGACCTAAGATTTCACAAACTATTTAGACTTAATATTGTATCACTTCACATAAAATATAGAAAGGTTGAAGACAAATAGTTTGTTAATAATTTGTTTTTCTTACTCCCACCAACCATTATATTACAGTTGTTATGTGTATTTAATATACATTTATTTAAAAACTTACCAACCAATATTACATATTTTAAATATATAGTAATTGTAAGAACTTAAGGAAAAAGTTTTTCGTATTTTGTATTTATCCAGCTAGTTACTATTAATGTTGCCCACTAGCATTATTTCCTTTCAGCCTGAAGAATCCTTTCAGCATTTTTGTATACAGCCAGTTTGCTTGCTGTTTATTTTCTTAGTTTTCCTTCACTTGAAAATGTCATTCATATATGAAGGGTATTTGTATTAGATATAGAACTCTGTGTTTTCCTTCTTTTCTTTTAAAATGTTGTTCCATAGTTTTGTCATTTAATATTTTTGGTGAGAAACCAGTTACTTTAATCACTGTTCCCATGTATCATGCATTGTGTTATTTCTCTCTAGCTGTCTTAAAGTTTTTTTTTTTTCTTTACTTTATCTTTTTGTCACTTTTATTATGATATGTTTAGGAGAGATTTTCTTTGAATTGATTCTGTTTGTTCACTGATATTTATAGAACACACCACAGTAACAGGTAAATATACATTTCCTTACAAAGGTCCTTATGATGACTTTGGGCTCACCTGGAGAATCCAAAATAATCTCCCCATCTCAATCCTCAATTTACTCATATTGGTCAAGTGCATTTAACATTAACCAAGATAAATCCTATTCTGGGACACTACTTATAGAAACTTAAAGGAATAAAAATCATGCAGTGTATATTCTATGTGATAATAAGAGGTTTAAGTTAAAAATCAATAATGGAAACATGACTGAAAAATTCCCAATTATTTAAAATTTAAGCAAAACATCTCTAAGTAACTCATGGGTCAAAGAGGAATTCTCAAAACAAGTTTAAAAATATTTTGAAGTGAATGAAAATGAAAATGCACAATATCAAAATGTTTAGAATTCAGCTCAAGCATTGCTTAGAGGGAATTTTTGACTCTCAGTTGCATAGACTAGAAAAGAACAAATGTCTCAAATCAATAAGATAAGAAAATTTTAAGAAACTAGAGAAAGAAAAGAAGATTAAATCCAAAACAAGTGGGAAGAATAAGTTAAATAGTTGAAATGAAGTCGATTAAATCAAAACAGAGAAAGAATAGAGAACATCAGTGAAATTAAAAGATGGCTTCTTAAAAATCCATCAGTATAATTGAGCTCCCACCAAACTGAGCAAGGCAAAGGAGGGGGGAAGTGGAGAAGACACAATTACCAATGTAAGAAACAAAAGAGGGGGTACCATGTGGACCACACAGGCATTAAAGGTATAATAAGATACCAGTTGATTATTGTAATAAATAACTATAACGTTATTGGCTAAGAACAGTAGAAATAGACTTTCTTACATTTCTGGAGGTTGGAAATTTTCAAATCAATGTCAGCCACATTACATTCCTTCTGGGGACTCTAAGAAAGAATCTGCTTCCTTGCCATTTTCATCTTCTACTGGGACCTGCATCCCTTTCACATCTGCTTCCATTTTCATATTGCCTTCTCTCTCACCACGTCTGCCATCATAGCACCTTCTCTAATTCTGACTCTCTTGCCCTTCTCTTTCTCCTACAAGGGTCCTTATGATGACTTTGGGCTTACCTAGATAATCCAAAATTATCTCCCCATCTTAATCCTCAATTTTATCACATTGGTCAAGTCAATTTTCCCTGTAAGCTAGTTTAAGATAGAATTAGGGTGTGGACTTTTTTATTGAGAGGGGGTATTTCTGCCCGTTACATAAGAGATTTCACACAAAAGCATAACAAACACATAAATCTCAAATGATATGCCAATCTTTGCAACCTCTGTGTTCTGTTCTCTCCTGATTTGTCTGTGTAGGCCTTGCAAGGAAAAGTGTGGAATGTGGCCACCCTTTTGTATTTGAAACAGAGTGATTTGGCCTCAACAGCAGCAAAACAGATCATGGAAGAGACCTACAAAATGGAGTTCCTGTACAGTGGTGTGGAAGACAAACACGTGGTGATTATACATCACATGAGGCTGCAAGTCACAGCACTGTAATTTATGGTAGCAGCACGGACAACTGGAGGAGGTGACCCTTATTTGGGATGTGTGCAAAGTTTTTACACGATGTGGACTTTTTTCAGAGGTGTTTTATTACTGATTTGCCCATAACTGCAGGACAACTTTGTGGACAAATTTCTTGACCTTATGCCCTGACTCATGACATCCAAACCTAGAGAAGTCGTCAAAATTCTACAGACCATGCTGTGGCAGAGTACCTTCCTGCACATCCCCCTTCCAGAGCAGATCCACAAAGCTTCAGCCACCACCACTTACCAGTGGGCAAGTCAGACATCACTTTGCAGTTTACATCTGGGTTGGTTGTGGCCCTGGATGTTGATGCAAGCCTAGAACATGTGCAGGATCTTCAGAGTACTGTGAAGGTCCACATCTTATATCCAGATGGTCAGGTTCAGATGATTCATCCTAAACAGGCAGATTTCGGGAATCCTGGGCCAGGCCTCCACCGGCTTATCACCCAGCTGTACATCTCCCACACTGTCTGGACGGAACCATGCCCGTGAAAGTCAGGCTGCTGCTGGCCTGCAACTCCCGTTCCTGCATTCCAAAATCCCCCTCGATCGGGGGTGGCAGCATCGAGAACACCATCCCCTTCAGCAAGTCTGTGACTGTTTACATAATGTGCAAACTGAATCACAAGCAGTCTTTAGAGCTCAGGCCTAGAAGGGCCTCCCTTCTTAGGCATCAGGGCCAGAAGCCTGGAACATTTCACCTGGAAATGGCATATAGGCATAAGGAGGACCATGACTCTTATAGTCTCATCTGGTATCAAACACAAGATAAATTCTTTTGCATTGAAAAACCCAAAACCTTCACATCTACACTTCCTCCCTCCTGACTGCCCCCTCCCCCCACAACAAAGTTGAGAAAACACCTAGCTGTTCTAGTTCCTGGTCTTTCAAAACAACAATGTGGCTATAGGTTCAACATTTATGCCACATGGCTACATTCCTCAAATGTGAAACGAAGAACAGTTTATTGGAGTGTAATCTTGTTGTTTTTTTTTTGTTTTTTTTTTTTTTAATCAACAGTCTGTTTTCTGGGGCCAACTCCTTTCACAGCTGTACTTTTTTTACATGGACGGTTCCTGAATGGCCTTAGACATCACTTTCTTGCCAAGAAGCTCTTTCTTTAACTCAGGGAATAGGTGTGCCAAGGACTGCATGAATAGTTGCAGAATGAATCATTTTTATCCCTGAAGGAGTTTCTTCATCTTGCCTGTCATTACCCTTAGAACTAAAATAATATATTAGGGCCATATATTAGGACAAACAAGGATTATGGAAAAGAGGAATCCAGTGTAAGAAATAAAGTCATTTCCCACTACAGAGAGGGAGGGAGAGAGAGAGTGAGAGAGAGAGAGAGAGAGAGAGAGAGAGAGAGAGAGTATCCCACAAACTATTCTGTGTTCATGAGTTCAACAAATAGTTGAAATGGACTAATTCTACAAAAGATGCAAATTATGAAAACTTCTCAGAAGACATAGATAACTTGCATAGTCTTACATCTACTAAACAAAGTGGATTTTTAGTAAAAATCTTTCCATCAAAGAACCTCAGGCACAGAAAATTTCATTGAAGAAACTTTCAAACACTTAAGAAAGAACAATTCTATATTTTCACACAAAAACTTCCAGAAAAATTGAAGAAAAGGAAAAAAAGAAAAATTGAAGAGAAGGGTATACTTTCTGTCAAATATTATGAGGTCACATTAATATCAAAATTAACACAGAAACAACAAAAATAGAAACTATAAGGGCAGAAATACTCATGAACTTAGACTCCAGAATTTTTAACAACGTGTTAATATACCTATTCTAGCAATAAACAAAAAGAATAACCTTGAAAAATAATATTTTCTATGAATGTTAACGTTTCCCAGCATGCTAACAGAGGAAAATGCTATAGTCATCTTAATAGATGCAGAGGCATTTGGCAAAATTCAATATTCACTCATGGTAAAAATTTTCAGCAAACTAAAAGTAGAATGGAACAATTTTATCTAATGAGGGACATCAACAAAAACCTTATAGCTATCATGATGCTTAAATACTAAAAGGCTGAATCCTTTCTCCTCTTAGATTAGAACAAGGCTGGCATCCAGCATTGTATCTAAAGTTTTAACCAATGCAAAAGACAATGAAAATAAATAAAATTCATACAGATTAGAAAGGAAGAAATAAAACTGTTTCAATTCACAGATGAAATCATTGTCAGAAAATCCAAAGAAACTGCAATAAATACACATTAGTTGTATGTGAATTTTGCAAGGTTGTAACGTGCAAGATAATACAAATAAATCTATTGCATTTCTGTATACTAGCAGTGAAGTATTGAATCCAATTTATAAAGCAAATACTATTTACAAAAGCTCCAAAAAATAAAATATTGGGCACAAATTGAACAAAATGTGTGTGTAAGCTGTATACTGAAAACTAGAAAGCCCTGATGAGAGAAAACAAAAAGGACCTAAATTTGAAGATATAAAGCATGTTAATTGATTTTAAGATTCAATATTGTTACATTTGATGTAATCTTAGTCAAAATCCAAGCAGACTGTGTATTTTATTTTAAATATAATTTAAATGTATATGGAAATGCAAAACACTGGAAATTAAGCAAATGTGAATAATTCATAATAAACTTTCTCAAAACTTAAGGTCTGCTAATCAAGACATTGAGGCTTGAATTAAAACATTTTTGTCTTTGTTTTTGTCATGGAGTTAAACATCCCACCAATCAGAAATTTCTTCAGATTTTTTACTTTGGGGTTTCCAACCATAAAGGTAAGTGGATTTTAACACCAAATCTAAATGGACATTCATGGTTAAAATTTTTCACAAAAATTTTTCCCCTGCTCTTCCCAGAGCCAAAATCGGACATGCGCGTTTTCCCTGTTGTCTAGCTGCACTTAACGAGGATTTTGTGATTTTGGAGTCTTAGCTCCACTTGGATGCTCCCGTTTAAACTTTATTTCTGCTCATAGCCCTGGCTTTGTCATTTGACCTGTTTACTTGGTAAATCCCAGTCTCCAGTAGCCAGGGATAAACTCAGTAGATAAAATCAACACAAATTCTGTTTTTGAAGCCATTTTATTTCTATGGATTCATCATTAAAAAAAAAAAATCACGATCTGAAAAACTGCAATAATTTTGCATCATCTCAATTTTAAATACGCACATTCCAATAATTTGAAGAGAGTTGTAGCAGAGAAGTTTTCGTATATTTCCAGTTAAATGTTGGAAACAAAAATCCAAACCCTTATTTTTTAGGAAAGCTAAAATCCTCTGATACAAATGATATAAAGAGAAAGACAGTGGTGTGGTGTGTGTGTGTGTGTGTGTGTGTGTGAACAAAAAGGTGTATAAAATTTTCTTCAACAGTTTTTTTTAATTTAATATCCTTTGTCTTATATTTGAAAAATAAGGTCACATTTATTTATTATTGACTCGAACCATGGATTTTGTATAACTCTCTCAATATTTTTCACAACGAAATGTTAAATAATGGTAGAACAATCTTACTATTGTTCAACACATCAGAGTAGCCTTTTATTCTTTTGAATATACTTATTATCACTTCAATAAAAGCAAGCAATTGGAATACGAAATTCTCTATTCCTGAAGTGAAGTTTATTTTAAAAAGTTTTCTACTTGTTAGAAAGTGCTGTTCATAAATATTATTTTGGAAAATTGTCTCATGTAATGCTAATGAAGAGTAAAGAATGTAATGGGGAAAAATGAATGTGTCATTTGAAACCAAATGTGTCATTTTATCAACTATTTTTAAAAAATGTGTGAAATTCCTAATGCTGTGTTTTGGTTTTTGGAGACATGCATTGCTCTGTTATAAAAAAAAAATAATTAATATTATGTAACTTTAACACGCAAAGTATTTCTCATTCATAGGGATTCATCAGATAAAGAAGTGCTTATTTTGGAAGAAGCCGTGGATTAGCTAGGAGACTTGCCTTGACATTTCACTCACATATCAAACATACTGTGTTTTACTCGTAATGTACATTTATCTGTGTCAGTGATGGACTCAGTCAGTTTGACAGGCATCATATAATCTAGTCAACAAAATCTAGAAAAAGGCTTTTCAACATGAAATGATGTCATAATGTGTTAAAATGGCACATATCACTCTGACGGTGTGACAGGTGTTTTAAATCTTAGGCTATTTATTTTCAAATAAGAAATATATGTAATATTTTTACACTCCATGGTAAGACTTTCAGACTTTCTGTCTTCTAATGTCTGCTTTGGGTTCAGAGTTTAAAGAAAATAGAAGTTACTCATCTTTTCCAACTTCATCCGGGGTTTTTTTTCAGTTTGGTTGTTTTTATCATTCAGCACCCACCAGTTTGCCTCATACATTCTGACTGTATCTTCTCTGGCTCTTTTGTTTGGATCACTGTTTCTGCCTTCTCTATATTCCTGCATGTATTCCTGAAATTCTCACTTTTTTTGCTGATTTTCATTCCCTTTGTTTCCAATATCACATTTTGAAGGATGCCTGCCATATTCACATATCTAAATCTTTCAATAAAAATTCACCTGGCCAGACTAGTGTCTTCTTAAAATTAGAGGATGCAAAACAAAGCTCACTACCTTTCTTTCAAAATGTGTTCCACTTAACTGACTTCCTTATCTTTGTTTATTGTATCATATTCTTCAAAGGTGTGAAATTTTAAATAATCTTTAATGATACTTAAAAAAAATTTATTTATTTATTTTCAGAGAGAGAGAGAGTGCCAGCAGGGGAAGGACAGAGTGAGCGATAGTGAGAGAATCCCAAGCAGGGTCCACGCTGTCAGCACAGAGCCTGACGCAGGGCTTGAACTCACGAACTGTGAAATCATGGCCTGATTTCAATAGTCGGATGCTTAACCAACTGAGTCACCCAGGGGCCCCAATGGTAACTTTTTGCTTCTATTGTTCACTTTCCCCATTGAATTAATTACAAAGATATGTTGATTTTATTTCAAGAAGGTCACATGCTTCTGTATCATACATTTCCACTGCTCCATCTAAATGCAGGTCTTCAAATTCTTTATTCCTTGCAGTACTATCCCTATGCTATCCATCCTATCAGTAGCATGATCTTTCTAAACTGTCGTTTCAATCATTATCACTTCTCTGTTTAAACATCTTCTATAGTTCTTCATATATTTATAACACCTAAGTGCAATAGTATAACATTCAAGATTTTTTTATTTACCAAGGTTATCTTCAACTTTTACCTTTGAAATATACTACCTCTCAAATTGTACCCTTTGCTACGTTCTTGATGTAGGTCAATACCTTTATTTTGTCACTCCCTCTGCCGGGAATATACATTACTAATTGTATTGGGACTGATGCTTTCATTACTACCCGTTGAAAAGTGTTTGTTTATTTTTTGTTTAATGACAAATCACATGTATTAGCTCCATAAATCTATTCTGGATATATTAATCAGAGATGATATCACTTCCTCCTGATCCTAAATAACACTTGATGGAAGAATTATTTTGCACTGTGTCATTTCTACGCCCATGTCACCTAGAAGACTCTCTACGCCCATGTCACCTAGAAGAATAGCTTGAATGCAAAAGAGCATCAAAATATTAATTAAAATAAATATCTGTAGGAAGAAATTCTTGCTTGTGAAATGTCATGGTTGTTTCAAATCTGTGTGGTTTTGCCTTTTTTTGTGGAGTTGTTGATTATCTCAGGTGCTTTTCGGCAAAAGAGAAAACATTATAGCCTCTGTGAACATTTAGTAGGAAATCTTTAACAAAGAATATCAGTGTTGTTTCCAAGTCTGACTTCCCACCTCTCCTCTTCTTTCCATTTATGTCAGCATGGCTGAATACTAAATCCTAGCACTTAACAACGTAGAACAGGAGTTCAAATATTAGCCTTACATTCTGGAGCCCTGTGTTCTCATTCCAACTTAGCTGCTAACAAGCTATATGACCTGGAGAAGTCATCCTGCTGTGTGCCTCATTGTCCTAAAAATAAGGGACTGGGCTGTGTTCTCTCATTTGCCTTCAAAGTCAAAACTCTACAATTATGATTTTTTTTAATTATGAAAAGCCATATTTAAATTTACAACTTATATCAAATTTATAACCAAGAAGACAATAATATAATAAGTTCAAAGAATCTTCTCTATCAGGCTACAAGACGGAGTGGTTTATCACAGTCACGGTGAAAGCTGCAACCTTTTCCACTTGGGTGGAAGCCACCAAATAAACTGATCTTGCTCGGCCATGGCCAGTGCTGACTCAGGCCTTTCATACAACTACCAAGTATCAATGCACATGTAAGTTATGATTTAGATCTAGTACAACCATTAAATGCCTTTGAAAATGATGACTAGGAGGCATTTCAAGAGGCCAATGCAATTCATTCCTAGAAGAGCTTACAAAGCAAAACTTAATGTCCTTTACTTTCAGTCCTTGTAGAAACTGAGTTTTAAATCTACGTGTAATTAGAACCAAATATTTGATTTTTCTTACAACAATAACCTATTTAGGGATTTGTTT
This sequence comes from Neofelis nebulosa, assembly GCF_028018385.1. Taxonomy (NCBI): domain Eukaryota; kingdom Metazoa; phylum Chordata; class Mammalia; order Carnivora; family Felidae; genus Neofelis; species Neofelis nebulosa. Next base: position 31,484,603 of record NC_080794.1, on the reverse strand, counting down.
AGTGCTATACAGAGAGAGATCAGCAGACTTTTATATGAAGCCATTTGCACATTCATTGAGAGCTCTCCAAACTTCCTAGTAAAAGGTTGTACACACACTGCTGTAAGATGCCAGGTCTGGGTGAGTGTGAAACATATCCTGACAGTTTAATTGAAATAACTATTGAGCATGAAGGAAAGACACCTGTTGCAAAGGGACATAAACAACAACAAAAATCCCTGCTGGTATTTTCAGACAAAGTAGAGAAAATCAGAAGGACTCTTTACTCACTCACCATAAATTAATGTATCAAATGGGAGAAGTGTTATCAGAATTCAGGCATCAAGAATTACTGCTGAACTACTGGCTGCTACTGAACAGCCTTGGACAAATTATACTTCCTGATCCTCAGTTGCTTTCTTTGCCTGACATATAGGAGTGTCATGAGAATCTACTGAGATAGTAGAATAAACCTCATATATTCTGAAACACGCATCATTAAGTATCAGCTAAATTGGGAGACATGTAGAAATCAGAGTATTTCAATACCAATCTGAATTTCTGATTTCTGTAGAAAATCTACAGTGGCAGAAGACCTGTATTTCCTTTCTCTTACATGGCAAAACTATGCTGGATCTGAGTAGCTTGTTTAAGAATTTAGCATGTTTTGTGTTATGCCATGCTAGCAACCACAGACAAGCTTCATTGTTTTCCCACTGGATCCTTAAACACATTTGCTCATGTGATGCCCAGAATAGTTACTCTGAGGAATTTTAATTATTTAAAAGCTTATCAGAATACACATATTTGAAAATATTTTAAAATAACCTCATCTATCCCCATGTCACTATTTAAATCTCCATAGTTGGTTGGGGTAGAGGTTTTTAAAATGGGGTCACTTATCCCATCCTCATTTTTCATCTAGGGGTCTTTATATTTCCAGGATATAAAGAGCATGTGTGTAAGGAAGTAACATATATATCAAAACTGATGTTAGTAAATTATCGAGTATAAAGAAACAAATTTCAAATATTCACTGCCGATGGTGATATCTTTCACAAGGATATTGATTTTAATACTCAATTTTGATGTTACATTAGAAATATTAAACAAAAAACTGCAAATTCTTGTCATCCTGTCTCTGTTTGATGTCTGTACCCTGCCTTGTTTTCTGTTGTAATTTGGTATAACAAACTCAACTGTGGGAAGCAAAAGTAAATAGTGGAACAAAAGGAACATTTCAGAATGTGAACAAAGTAAGGACAGAATACTTTATAAATTGTGACTATAATATATGGCAATCTGTTAGGAACTCTTGAAAGAATGTACCCTTCTCATTTGACTAGTTTTAATGAGTTTCATTCTAGTATAACAAGTTGCTTAGAAGCCAGTGAGAGGCATGTAAAAGGTCTCTGAAACAGAGAAAGATGTAATGCAGGATATCACTTTTCTCAAAAAGTTAGGAAAATTATACATATTATATTATATTATATTATATTATATTATATTTATTATATTAGACATAACACACCTTCACACACCCATATACAATATCTCTCCAATGAAATAAAAAATCTTGTAACGTTGCTTGTGTCTTGAGAGGTGACTGCATTTCCAGAGGACTCAAGTGAATTAATTTTTATTCTTTTCCTTTTTTTAATGTTTTATTTATTTACTTATTTACTTATTTGAGAGAGAGAGAGAGAGAGAGAGAGAGAGAGAACACAAATGGGGGAGGGAGAGAGAGGGAGGCTCCCCCTCTCTTTGAATCCAAAGCTGGTTCCAGACTCCAGGCTGTCAGTGCAGAGCTCGATGCAGAGAGCATGAGTGGGGACGGGGCAGAGAGAGAGGGAGGCACAGAATTTGAAGCAGGCTCCAGGCCCTGAGCTGTCAGCACAGAGCCCCACAGGGGCTCAAACTTAAGAACTGTGAGATCATGACCTGAGCCGAAGTCCAACGCTCAACTGACTGAGCCACCCACGCGCCCCAACCCACCAACCAACCTTGAGATCATGACCTGAACTGAAGTCAATGCTTAACTGACTGAGCCACCCAGATGCACCTGTTGTTTTCTTTTTAATAATTGTTGAATTTTGAAATCTGAGTTTATTACTGTTTCAAAAACAAAGAAACTAACAAAGTAAACAAGAAACTAAAGCGGATGACCTGATTTGATCCAATCAAAAGTTTCGATCAGTTATATGACCAGCTGAATTTTTAACCTGGATGAGAAATGCTATTTAATTGCATCATATTTAGGAGCCTTTTGTAAAAATAGGTAAATATAGTCACAGAAAGAGTAATTGAATGTAAGATTATAATAGGTATCCAGAAATAATCATTTTTAGAAGGTCAGAATAAAATTCTTTGAAAGAGGTGGTTGATGAAAACCATATTATTGTAGAAATTTTCAGATGCAGTTATTTCCATATTAAATGTCACTTCTTAGCTGAAAATGAATAAGTTTTTTAAAACATATATTAAGCAGGGGTGCTTGGATGGCTCAGTCGGTTAAGCACCCAACTTCGCTCAGGTCATGATCTCACAGTTCGTGGGTTCAAGCCCCGCGTCGGGCTCTGTGCTGACAGCTCTGAGCCTGGAGCCTGCTTCGGATTCTGTGTCTCCCTATTCCTCTTCCCCTGCCCCACTCACACTCTGTCTCTCTCTCTCTTTCAAAATGAATAAATGTTAAAAAAATATTTAAAAATGTATTAAGCATTAAATGTTTAAAAAAATGTTTTTGAAACTTTGTAATAATGAGCTAACGAATGATTATTATTAATGAAAGAGAGAAATAATTATGTTATTGGCAAACAATTTTACTGGAAAAGCAAATGTATATCTTCCTTGCTCTATGCCATATAAGACTGCTTGAAGAATACAATTTTTCAAAAATGCTCTGAGGCAAACTACTGTGTTAAGGTGTGGACTCAGTGTGTGTTATTCTGGATTGAAAATGTTTTAAAGTGTATTCTGTGCTGTCTTGAGAAATACAAACTAGGAGCAATATTCTTTACTTTTGACCAACTGTATCTGTGTGCACAAGCATGTGTGTGCACGCTGCACACATGTGTGGACTTCTTGATTGGTGGATGGTGACCTTCATCACTTTGGGAGGTTATCAGTCATGACTTCCTTAAATATATCTCTAGTCCAACCCATTCTCACCTCTTTAGCACTTGGTTACCCCTGTGCTTGACCTTTTTCTTGAATCTTCTGTTTTTCTTTCTGTTGTCTGTTTTCCTTCCTTTTGTCCTGCTAGGCCTAGATACATTATACTGACTTATCTCACAGCTCTCCTATTCTCATCAGCTCTGTCAATTATGCTATTAAACTTAAGTGTTCTTAATTTTAGGTATTATCTTTTTGTAATTTTTTTAAACAGTTACTTCCCTTTTTTGCAATTCCCAGTTGAATGGCAAAATTTTCTACTTTGTGTTTTAAGTTCTTCCACAAATTAATCATATTGATTTCATAGCTTGTCTGATAATCTCATCACTTGAACTTCCTAAAGATCTGTTTTTATCTGTCTTTCTCTCTCCTTCTCTCTCTCTCTCTCTCTCTCTCTCTCTCTCTCTCTCTCTCTCAGTCTTTATTATTATCTTTCTCTTTTCTGACTGGCTATTTGATGTTGAAACTCAAGCAGGATGCATAAAAAAGGTAAAAATAATATAAGTGTCTACTTTCTATTATATTTTCTTTTTCTATTGGTTTTATATTGATTCTATTTTCTCCAAAGAATGTATGCTTTTTTTCTGGCATTCACTTAGCAGAGGAATTTCACCAATCCATGATCATTGTAATCCAATTAGAAGTGTAGATGATTGCAAGTTCAGCCATGATTTTAGTACTGATCTCTTCTTAGTTTGTTCTTACTTCTAGAGAAGCCTCTGGAATAAAAGAACCTCTGGAAAAAAGTGAAATAAAAATGGCCAGGCTCATAGTCGAGATCTTCCCTCCTTTCCTGATCTCATCTCTGTAACTCCACACTGTCTTGGAATGATGAATTGTCTGAACTACTTGGTAGGAATTTTCTGTTAATTATTTTCTTATATTTTGTAATATTTTAAAATATGACTTTCTAACTTACAGTTACAGGCATAATAGAATGTTCAAATCAGGGTAGCTTCAAGCTCTTGCTGTAACAAGATGAAAATGGAATGCAGTAGCACTTTTGTTTAATATGAAGTATATAAGAAACATTCAACATTGGAGCATGTTAAACAATATTTGCCTCAACCCTTTTCTTTTTCTTCCACAAACATACAAATATAATCATCTAAATGAAGGAATTTTTCAGCTGTCAGTACAGACAACTTATTAAAACTAAAAACATTTTATTAAAGAAAGCATTTTATTTTTTAAATCAATTTATTTATTTTGAGAAGGAGAGAAAGAGAGAAAGAGAGAATCTCAAGCAGGCTCTGCACTGTCAGCACAGTGCCTGATCTGGGTTTCAAACCCAAGAACTGTGAGGTCATGACCTGAACCAAAACCAAGAGTCAGATGCTTAACTGACTGAGACACCTGGGTGCCCCTATAGAAGATGGTTTAAAATAAACACTAATGCAAATGCTGTATAGCTCAAATGAATTTTTGTTCTGAATGTAAGTCTTTGGAAATAAATTTATCTCTTAAATACATTTCCTCAAAATAGAACAAGAAGAATATCTAATATTAATCCTTGCTCCATGAGTATTAGAGAAAAATAGTTGTGTAGATTTGAACACACAGATGCATATTTCAAACCGAAACATAATACATTAATGGAATAATGTATTAATAGGGTAATGTTGGAAGCAGTAAAATGCAGAAATGACAAAAGAGAAAATTCAATCAAGGTGTTATATAGGTATAAAGGTACTACCACAATACATATTTGATATAAGGTAAACCTAGAACTTTATTATGGGAACAATTAAATGTATTGAGGAAGAACATAGAAGAAGATTCATGGAACTCATCTGAAAATATAATGTGGAATAAATTTTCACCTGGTGGAATGAGTTCTGAATTTAGAACTTTAACTCTTTGAGCTCCAATTAAAATGATCAATGGAAAATCAGTGTCTGTATGTGATATATCCTTTGACTTTTTGGTAATATATTGAAATATGATTTTGTAAGTGTAAGTAGGTAAAAATAAACATAATACAATGCACAAATCAGAGTAGCTTCAAGTTCTTACTGTAACAAAATGAAAACGCAATGCAACAGCACTTTTAAGGTCTGTCAGAGAAGAAAGTTGTGAACAATCAGAAGTTACCTCTGTAAACAAAAATTAAAAAGCCATTCACGACTTCTAAAGTATTTGAGTATATACAAGGTTTTCATTAAACAATTTCTGGATACTGTTTTCTGTTATTTGGATGAATTATTTTAAAGTATATATTGCTGTTTAGTTTTGAGATGTGATCTTTTGTAATATTGTGACAAATATTAACAAAGGTAGGTTATATTTTACATATCTAACTAATTATTGAATGCTAGAAGACACAGAATTTAAAGAGAACAAAGACCACAGAAAAAGAGTTTCTGAATTTGGGGTTAAATTGATAGAGATGGGCAAATGTAGGTAAAGGAGGGACACATTGAAGCCCCCACATCCCAAAAAAGGATACAACTACTTGCTTGTTTTGAATATAGTAAAATCCAAAGTTATTTCTGATTACCTGAGAATAGGAAAACATAGCAAAATACTACAGTTCATTATAACTTTTAAGTAAGCTTGTACCTTGCCAATTGACTTAAAAGATAAAAGGAAATCAAATATGCTGTTTACGTTAGTAATACCCTAATAAGGTCAGGGCAAAGCAGTAATGCTAAGAAAAAATAAAATAAGATGACATAAACTTTAGCCAATATAGCTAAAGTCATAAATTATCCAAATTCCACCATTAAAAGTAAAAAAGCCTATGCACACTTAAAATAATGATATGCTGTATACTGGCCAATATAGCTTCAAAAATCTCTGAATGCGTTATCATGGATCATTAGACAAGTAAATGTCATACTCAAACATAAGGAAAAGGAATATTATCAGCTTAATAATAAATGAAATAGAACTTCTGATTAAAGCCATTAAAACATAAAGAACACACTATATCATGGCAAAAGTGGGGGAGAAGAGAACAAAAAAGTCAGTTGGGCATCCGACTTCAGCTCAGGTCGTGCTCTCACGGTTTGTGAGTTGGAGCCCCACATCAGGCTGTGTACTGACAGCTCAGAGCCCGGAGCCTGCTTTGGATCCTATGTCTCCCCTTCTCTCTGTGCCCTGCCACCACTCCCCCAGCTCCCACAGGTCATGCTCTGTCTCTCAAAAATGAATAAACGTTAATAATTTCTAAAAAAGAACTTAAAGTATGTTTGTTAGATAAAACTCAGGTTACAAGTTAAATTTTAATTTTAGATAATGAGTAATTTTTTGCTGCATGCTTATTTGAGACATATGTTATGAGAATTTAAAAAAATTAAAAAGAGGGGCACCTGGGTGGCTCAGTCGGTTAAGCGTCTGACTTCGGCTCAGGTCGTGATCTCGCGGTCCGTGAGTTCGAGCCCCCGTCGGGCTCTGTGCTGACAGCTCAGAACCTGGAGCCTGCTTCTGATTCTGTGTCTCCCTCTCTCTCTGACCCTCCCCTCCATTCATGCTCTGTCTCCCTCTGTCTGAAAAATAAATAAACGTTAAAAAAAATTAAAAAGAGAGAAATTGCTAATCAAAAGAATAATCAGACAAATCAAATCCAATATCAGTTAAATATTGAAAAACACTGTTTTGTGCTCACTTCAGCAGTACATATACGAAAATTTGAATGATACAGAGATTACCACGACCCCTGTGCAAGGCTGACATGCAAATTCGTGAAGTGTTCCATATTAAAAACCAAAACAAAAAAAAAATGAAAAAAAAAAAAAAAGAACACACACACACACACACATACACACACCAAAAATCACTGTCTTAAAAATCAATTGACTAAAGAAAAAATACAATGAATAAAACACAATAAGAGATTGCTTTTATATGAGATTCAAATACAGCACGTTTTTGTCTGAGTCTTTGGTACACAAAATGCAGTCCACAGGATAGTAGAATCACCATCACCATGAAGCTTATTAGACATGCAGAAACTTAGTCAATCCAAACAGGGAAATCATACCTGCATTCAATATGATTCCCATATAAAAGTTTGAGAAACACTGATCTAGATAGTACAGCCAATTTCAATGGAAATTAAAAAAAAAAAAACATAACCTCAAATATTTTATTTTATTTTTCTTAAAGTTTATTTATTTATTTTGAAAGAGAGAGAACAAGTGGGAAAGGGGCAAAAGGAAAGGACAAGAGAGAGTCCCAGGCAGGCTCTGCGCTTTTCGAACAGAGCCCAACATGGGACTTTATCTCACGAACTGGAAGATCATGATCTGAGCCAAAATCAAGAGTTAGATGCTTAACTGGCTGAGCCTCCCAGGCAGCGCTCAAAGATTTTATATATCAGGCAAAACCTAATTTTCAGTTTATTTCTAAAACAGCAACATAAACATCAAGCAAACATTTGAAGAAGAAAATGAAAGAATGAAGATAATGCATAATTATAATTATTTAAAATATTAATCATTAAGGAGTAAGAAGATCTAATAACAGAGCCATTGAAAATGAAGTAGCATAAAATGATGTCAAATTGTAATAAGGCAATTGTATTTTGAAAATAAAAAATGGATAAATAGCCTCTTGGAATAATTTAATTTAATATATAGTATGCATAACCAAATCATGTATTTTAATGAAATAATGAACTGAAAATAATGAAAGCTATATGCTGAGAAACCTGATTTTTTTTCAAAATATAAAACAAGATTTAATATAAACACTTATGTAAACATATCACAAAGTAGAAATTCTTCCAACAATTATAAATATGAACATGAAATGACTTAACACATATATCTGGTCTTATGTTCAATGAAGAGTAAAAGTTAGCGGTCTGTCTTCTGTCTTCTTTCTTCTCTTTACTTTCCTTACTGTATCCTTTCCTTTTTCTACCCTCTTTTTCTTTAATATTTTCCCCTTCCATTCCTTTTACTAACTTCGGATGAAAAAGAAAATTCTAAAAAAATCTACTAGAAGTCTATAGAGTTAAAAATTTTTTTAAAGAGAATTATAAAAAAAATTAAGGTTTACTTATTTTTGAGAAAGAGAGAGAGAGGGACAGAGATAGCACAGGTTGGGGAGGGGCAGAGAGAGACCCACGCAGAACCCGATGCAGGCTCCAGGCTCTGACCTGTCAGCACAGAGCCCAGTGCAGGACTCCAACTCTTAAAATGCGAGATCATGACCTGAACCAAAGTCGGACATGTGACCGACTAAGCCAAACAGCTGCACCTAAAGAGAATTTTAAAAGACGTTGGCTGACATTGTTGATAGGGATGCAAACTGGTGCAGCCACTGTGAAAAACACTATGGAGGTTCCTCAAAAGATTAAAAATAGAACTACCATATGATCCAGTAATCATACTATTATTTGTCCAAAGAATATGAAAACACTAATTCAAAAGGATGCATCCCCCTTATGTTTATTGCAGCATTTTCAATAGTGAAAATATGGATAGATGAATGGAAAAACACTATATATATATTTATATATATATATACATATTTATATATATATAAATATATATATAATCTTATGGAATATTATTCGGCCATAAAAAAGAAAGAAATTTTGCTGTTTGCAAAAATATGAATGGATCTAGAGATATAATGCTAAGTGAAATAAGTCAGAAAAAGATAAATATCATATAATACCATATAATAAATACCATATACTAAACTCATATGTGGAATTTAAGAAACAAAACAAATGAACGACAACAACAAAAAGAAACAAGCCAAAAACACTCTCTTAATTATAGAGAATAAACCGTAGAGAATTACCAGAAGGGAGATGGGTGGGGAGATGGGGAAAATAAGAGGAAGGAATTAAGAGTACACTTATCTTGATGAGCACTAAGTAACATGTAGAATTGTTGAGTCAATGTATTGTAAACCTGAAACTAATATAACAAACACTCTATGTTAACTATACTGGAATCAAATTTCATAAAAGATGAATACGGTTTTGGGGTCTAATGTGCAACATGGTGATTATATTAACCATACCGAATTATGTACTTGGAAGTTGCTAAGGGAGTAGATCTTAAATGTTCTCACCACAAAAAGGAAATAGTAATTATGTGAAGTGATGGAAATGTTAGCTAACACTACAATGGTAATCGTTTTTTAATATGTAAGTGCATCAAATCAATAAAAACATTGTATACCTTAAACTTACACAATACATCCATTATATTTTATTAAACTGGAAGAATTTTTTAAAAGATGATGTGGGACACTTCAAATGCAGATTAAAAACATATTGTTACCTTGAACAAGTTAAATAAAAAAATTAAAAAAAATTTTTAATGTGTATTTTTTTTTTTTGAAGGAGAGACAGAGTGTGAGTGGGGGAGGGGCAGAGACAGAGACGGAGGCACAGAATCCGAAGCCTGCTCCAGGCTCCATGTTGTCAGCACAGATCTCTATGTGGGGCCCAAACCCACAAGCCGGGAGATCATGAACTGAGCAGCAGTCAGATGTTTTACTGACTGAACCACCCAGGTCACCCCTAAATAAAAGGATTTTTTACATGTTTCTTTTGATAGAGAGAGAGAGCATGAATGAGGGTAGGAGCAAAGAGTGGGAAAGAGAGAATCCCAAGCAGGCTCCACATTGTCAGCACAATCCCCAAGCAGGGCTTGATATTACAAAGCTGTGAGATCTGAGCTGAACCAAACTCAAGGGTCGGTCGCTTGTCTGACTGAGAGAACCAGGCGCCCCAGGATTTTTTTTTTTTTTCTAGATGAGAAGACCATGAACTCTGTTGATGAGAAGTGGGAGCGAAATGTGACAACATATAAAGAAAATGAAAATGCCGTTATATCTTTTTTGGTTCCCTTATACCATAAAGAAAACCTTGACTTGGGGCGCCTGGGTGGCGCAGTCGGTTAAGCGTCCGACTTCAGCCAGGTCACGATCTCGCGGTCCGTGAGTTCGAGCCCCGCGTCAGGCTCTGGGCTGATGGCTTGGAGCCTGTTTCCGATTCTGTGTCTCCCTCTCTCTCTGCCCCTCCCCCATTCATGCTCTGTCTCTCTCTGTCCCAAAAATAAATAAAAAAAAAAACGTTGAAAAAAAAAATTAAAAAAAAAAAAAAGAAAAAAGAAAACCTTGACTTGAGAATGTTTTATGAGAAATTAATCACCATTCCCACATTATGTCCTTTTCTCAACAGACTATGGATCACAGACTGGAAACCTATTCAGGCTTAACTCTCACTGAAACCAAAATGGTGCAAACTTGATTCTGTTTAAAAGCTCTGAACATTATGATTCCCCTTACAGTCCTTCCCTTTATTAGGAGCAAAAGATCACAGTGACTAAACCCATTCAGAGGAAGAAAAGGAGTTCAGAAAGCAGAAGAGTAGAAAAAGAATACCAAAGGAAAGTTAAAAAGAAGATTCTTTTGCAGAAAAGCTTGATCTCATAGGGTGTAAGATCCATTGTAGAAAGTAAGACTTGAGCTAAAATGATTTCTTTTTAAAAAATGTTTATTAATTTATTTTTCAGAGAAAGAGAAAGAGCAACAGAGGGGCAGAGAGAGGGGGATAGAGAGAACCCCAAGCAGGTTCTAAGTTGTTAGCATGGAGTCCCAACCCAGGGCTCGATCTCACTAACACGAGACTACAACCTGAGCTGAAATCAAGAGTGAGTCGTTTAACTGACTGAGCCACTCAGGCACCCTTAGCTAAAATAATTTCTTATTCCTTAACCATAATCATTCACACATGCCAGATGAGATGAAACGGTATTTAACTTCTACACAGAAACCACCAGGGCTGATTTTTCTAGGAATTATAAGTGAAAACACACCTAGATGTTTCCTATGATCTTTTCACTTACTTCAGCCAATGCTAATATTTAAATACTTCCTCAATATTCTTCCCCAAACCCTTTTTTTCTTCTTCTTGTTAAGCATGTATAAAAGAGAAAGGAAATTCTATTTACTGGAAACAGGCTACAAGTAGAAACAGTTTTATAACCCTAAGGCTCTGTACAGAGCAGACAACTGGATTTGCAGTTTTGAATGAATTAATTGGTCCCTTTACTCAATGGAACAGATGAAGTGCAAATCTCATAGAGAAAATAAAGCATATCTATGTTCTAATTTTATGTGTAACACAATTTTAGAGGAGATATTAATCTCTCAAGCTCAGTTTGCTAACTGTTGAAAAGGGTAATAATATATTCAGTTGAATAGACTTGTTATGAGTATTTAATAAGTATAAAAGTTTATAGTGTGCCTAGGCTTATCACATGCATGAAATAATTTTTTATTTTTAATAACAATATGATTAATGACTTTAATAAATTTAATTTTAATTATTAAAATGTAAAAAAATACAGAAAAGTTAAAGAACCTTATCATTTTTTGAATTCCTGTTGTTCAGGATAAACAACTTTTTAAAATCTTGGTGTACTTGCTTGGAGTTTTATCATTTTTTAATAAAAGTAAAATATTATTATACAAGATTAAAATACATGGAAGTATAGAAGAATAATACAGTAAAAACAATATATGTCACAACAGAGGAATTGGCACCATTTACTTTTAGATGAAGTTTGTTGCAAATAGATTGAGAAAGAAGTTTCCGTGTTTAAAAAGACGTTAGTCAAGTTTAAAATCTAGGCTGGCTAACATCTGAGCCTTTTGAAGAAAGTTTATTCTCAGTATTTCTGATTTCTGAGAAGATGTGGTCTTATATTTCCAAGTTGTGATTTTTATTTTTATTTTATAATATAATATAGCTATTGACAGCACTGATGTCAATTGCTGCCTTTGATGCCCATTATTTTCGATAATGATGCCCATTATTTTCGATTACTTGTGTTGCTTTTATGTCATTAAAATACTGTTTACATATTTAGTAAATTACTATTTTCTTCTTATAGCCAACAAGCCTGATACCTAAAATTTAAACACTTTCTGAAATAGTTCATTATACTCATCCATAAATATTAAGCACCAGGACAATAGTGTGTCTAGTTTATACTATATTCAGTGCTATGGATGTTCCCTTTTCAACATTATATACAATAGACAAAAAATACATATATTTCCCAAAATCCCTACATTGTAATAGATACTCCTGCTTAGTTATGCTTATATAAAACCTATGAAATTGCTCTAAACATTTTTAGAAATTTTAGAATTTCTCCTATCCTTTTGGCCAAAGTGATATAATATCATAGCTTACTGTCAAACTGGCTATGAGTTTATTAAAGCCACTATGTACTGAACAAAAACCTATGAGTGATTGATAAAATTCTCTGGATCTCTAAGTTCAGTAGTGATTCACTCACAGGTTTTTAGTATTTCTTGACAAATAATATTAAAATTATTATACATATATATATATCATAATAAATCAATTACTAAGATAGATTCATATTATCTGTCATTATATTAATATACTGTATTCTTTCACTTCAAAAATTTCTTTAGTCAATGGTAACTTTCCTGTCAATTCCTTAGAATACCATCAGCTTTGAGTTGATATTTTTAGAGCAATGGTTATCACAGTGTGACTTTTAGCCCTCAAATTTCACTGAGATCTTTTCAGCTGATGCAGGAAAATCATTTTCTTAACAATAGGGAGATAATATTTGAAAATGCAGACCTTTGTATTGATAGTACAAAAGCAAAAGTGCGTATAAAATAGCCAATGTCTTAACACGAATCAAGACAGTGGTGCCAAAACGTACAAAAAGTAATCTTTTCCCCTGCTGCACACACATGGAAACAATATTTATTTCACCTAAGAATGTCCTAGAAAATTATTAATTCTAGTAGATATTCGCCTTAAGTGAGAAAGTGGGAAGTATGTATAAAACACTTCTACTCCCCACCTCAGTATGACGTTTGTAGCGGAGACAAACAATTGTACAGTTGTATGAATTGTGAGCTCAACCAGCTCTTTGTTATTGTTGTTATTTAACACCATTTTATGAGAAACAATGGCTGCTGCTATTCAGAATTTGGTTTTAAGGAGAAATTTGCTCAAAAGTGAAGAAACAGGGCTTGCTAATTCAAGGAAAACAACCAGCAGTGTGTGTTGCCAATGACATATTTTTAATATCAAGAGACACTTTGAATTTTGGAAAATTTTTATCTACCACCATGAGCCAGACAGCTTCTCAATATATGAGAAACAAACTTTTCTGATGAGCTCCATGGTGATACGAACACGTGATTATCAATTTGATTTGAAGAAGTGTGTAAACCTTTGGGAAGTTTATGTTGCCTGGTAAAATTTTCCAAATGAAATGACTAATTATTTAACAAAAATAAATAAATAAATAAATAAATAATCGGTTTTAAGTACGAGATGTACCAATGGAATTTAACAGAACATGAGTTTATTGATATGATTTTGGATTCCAAATTGCAACTAACCTTTAAGAAACTGCCATTTGTTAAAGTTTAATGTAACATCAAATTATATTATTTGCAACTATCTGATAAGATGATTAAAATATTCCCTTCTCCTTTTCCTAAGTATATGTGTTGAGTCTAAATTTTCTTTGTATACTTGAAGCAAACAAAATATCACAACAGATTAAATGAAAAAATTGCTATGTAGATCTAGCTGTCTTAAACTCTATTTTAAAGAGAAAGGCCAATATGCAATGCAACTGTTCTCATGAAAATTATACTTTGTTGTGGAAATTGTATAGTATTTTTCATTAAAATGTTATTTTTATTAATATAAAATGTGCTTATCATTGTTGTATTTAAATGAAACAATATTTTTAAAAATTTAATGTTTATTTATTTTTGAGAAAGAGACAGAGCGTGAGCAGGGGAGGAGCAGAGAGAGAGGGAGACACAGAATCCAAAGCAGGCTCCAGGCACTGAGCTGTCAGCACAGAACCTGACACAGGGCTTGAACCCACGAACCGTGAGATCATGACCTGAGCTGAAGTCAGACGCTCAACCGACTGAGCCACCCAGGCACCCCATTTGAAACAATATTTTAAAGTGTTTCAGTCTTAATTTAAACTATGATAAAAATCAGTGGATCTAACCTACAAAATCAAAAGCTGTTAGTGATTTTTTTAATGTTTATATGGTTTTGAGAGAGAGAGAGCATGAGAGGGGCAGAGAGAGGGGAACAGAAGATCCAAAGCAGACTGTGCGCTGACAGCAAAGAGCCAGATGTGGGCTGGAACTCTTGGGTCATGAGATCAAGAAGCCAAAGTCACATGCTCAACCCACTGAGACATCCAGGCACCCTGAAGCTGTTTGTGATTCTGAATGATTTTTAGAATTGACTCTAAAGCCAAAAGTTTGAGAACCACTGTTTCAAACTATCCTCAAACTGTCAGTTAAACATTGAGTAGTTTATCATGGCTGGCTAAGGGATTGTTCCATGTTCTAGCCCCTGTTTTTCATTATTGGTCCCTTCTCTTTATATGCAGATTTGATACATTTTCTAAAATTAGTCACCTTTCAATGAAATTGTTAGTCTGTTCTTTCCCAGTGTGATAACATACTTGCAATCCAAATCCCCCTGCCACTTACGGTGTTGGAATTTGATCTGTACCATTTTGTATTGTTGTAATAGCTGAAATATCTATATATAGCCAGAGAAAAAGGTCACATATTATACATATATATGCTAGGCACAAAGAAAGCATAAACTTAACAAATTTTTTTGATTGATTTAAGATTGGTTTATTGTCATAAAGTGGACTATTTACAAAATCACAAATTCTGTCACTCCTTCCAAAGTCATTGTTGTAAATATATTTATGCATTCATTTTAAGACTTTAGTTTTTTCTTCATGCATGATGGAAAAAGTTGAGGCTCATAATGTGCTAATAATCAATGTAATAATTTGAAAACTAGATTTCTACAACTCACAGGAAGAAATAACAAGTGAAATATTAGAACATTCTGGGCACACTGTCAAGAAACAATTTTATATGTTGAATTTATTTGTTGATTTTCACTGAGTGTAAATCTGTATGAAAAATTAGAGTCTTTCTTTTTAAAACAAGGAAACTTATTTATTGGGATTGTGAAGCAATAGCCTTTACTGAATTGACTAGTCTCCAGAACAAGACTTAAAATACATGAGGGTCTAGTTGGGGGAGGGGTAAAACAGGTGATGGGTATTAAGGAGGACCTTTCTGTGATCAACACAGGGTGATGTATGGAAGTGTTGAATCACTACACAGTACACCTGAAACTATTTAACCCTGTATGTTAACTACCCAGAATTAAAATAAAAACTTAAAAATATAAAATACATGAGGGTAAAATATCTTGATTATTTAGTTCGGTTAAAATGATTTTTAAAAGTTGATGCATAGAATTTGATTAGAATTCAATGATGATACTAATGTCATTTAATTTCTAATAGATCATCCTTCTTACCCAAAGTGATACTGATGTAGGATAAGATTTAATCCAACAAATATTTATTTTGTATGTCCCAATTAGCGGAGTGTGTGCTGGGACTTAAAATGAAATTAACATTTTAGAGATAAAGTATCCATAGTGGTAACATATAAGGATATCTGAGTATATTTTTAATTTGTGCAATTGTAGGCACAAATAAACTACAAAATTTCCAAATTACTCTTTTTATTTGTGCAACAGACATATCCTAAGAATTTTGCGGACAGCATCAGTGTTAATAAGCTACAATGTGATTATTATTTGTGACTCATTTGCCTATGCTTATAAATGTTATTATTAATGTTGAAAATAAAACTCCAAATGCAATTTAGAAAACAAACCCACATGACTCCATCTGTCCTTTGTTTCCTGTCAAAGTAACTTCTTTGCATATTACAATTGCTACTCCCTCCCCCAAGTAGCAAGAATGCAATAGTAGTTATATAAGTAAATTAAACAAAATAATTTATTTCTGATAAAGGATAGAATAATGTTAAAGTTCAATACCTACTATTTTATTAACTATTTTGATTAGATTACTTAGTATTTTTAAAGCAGAGTTTTTCCTCTGAGAAAATTCCTGGAAAACACAATTTTAACCAGTCTTTTTTTTTTTTTAATGCTTATTTATTTTTGAGAGAGAGAAAGGGCACAAGCAGGAGATGGGTGGCGGGACTGAGAGAGGATCTGAGGGGATTCCATGCTGGCAACAAAGAACCTGATGCAGGTCTTGAACTCATGAACGGCAAGATCATGGCTTGAGCTAAAGTCCAATGCTCAATGGACTGAACCACCCAGGCGCCCATTAACCAGTCTTTTATGCAGGCATTCAATAAATATTTACTCAGTTCAAGAACAAGGGGTAAGAATTGGCAGAAAGATAAGTAAGAAATTCTTTCCCATACAGAGATTAAGATCTAATAAACGCAATTCTCTAAATTTTTCCAGTAGGTTAAAATCATATTGGATTGGTTCAGTTGTATCAAAAATGAATTCTTCAAAAATTCTTGAAATTCTTCAAAAATTCTTCAAATACTTTAAAAATTAGTACCTTTTAAATAGATTTTAGCAAAGTGATTCTGATTAATGGGAAAAAAAATTCTTCTAACACTAGATAGATTTAGGTCAATAACTATTTTTCTTTTGATTTGTTTTTAATGTTTCCAAAATAACAAAATATTTTCCTAGAAAATCCATCATATTTTTCTGTTCACTGAATTTGGTGAATAAAGATAAAGGGTTAAGTCCTCTTTGATTTTATATTCCCCTCCTTTTCTTTCTGCCAGAAACAAGAAATTATGAATAATCTACTTCCAAAAAGAATTCTCCTCTGTTCCAGCATTATAACTCTTAAAAAATTCACCATTTTAACCAATTGTTTTAAATCATATATTCTTTCGGCCTGGGTAAAATATACAAGGAGTCAAGTATTGTGTTTATTCACTTAATAAAGAATTATTCATTCTAAACCAGCACAAAACAAAATAATACAAAGTTTCATGAACCTTGAAACAATTTGAAATGATAAAAGGATCACACACTGGAACAGCAAATTCTTAGCATAAAGACTTACATGAAATTTGATCTAGCCCTTCTGTATTT
This sequence comes from Neofelis nebulosa, assembly GCF_028018385.1. NCBI lineage: Eukaryota > Metazoa > Chordata > Mammalia > Carnivora > Felidae > Neofelis > Neofelis nebulosa. Next base: position 31,467,466 of record NC_080794.1, on the reverse strand, counting down.
AATTCGTATTTGAAAAATAATCCAAATTCCATCCACGTGAGGAGCAGTAAGACTTATTTCATGAGTCCAAATTCATTTACTCGGCGATTATTCGACATTTACAATGTGGCCCAAAGACTATGAATTAGTCCTGAAAATGTTAATATGAATCAAATATACCAGTTGTTTATATCCTGATGGAGAAAAGTCAACATGCATTCATCAAAATGTATTGATAGATTATGACAAGTTTTAAGACATAAAAGACAGAATTCCAGCTCTTCAGAGTTTATTAATTGGTAAAGAGAGATTTAAATGTGTACAATTATAATATAGTGTTCTAAGCTATTGCAAACAGAAGAAAAGGGCCTAACTCCCATATATCACTTAGGTTTTTAGGGAAGGCTTCCACAGCATTAGAATTTACTTTCTAAATAAAAGGAGGCAATCGTGTGAATACAAAGTACTATGATGAATGAGAGAAAGGATTATATGTCTTACAAAAGGTGTAAATGCCCAGCATTTTTGGATTAGAGTGACCTTAGTCAGACTGCATGGGTATGAATCCTACCACACAGCTTATTATTTTGTATGACCTTTAGCAATTAGCCATATTATGGATAGGATAAAGAAAACAATAGTCTCAACCTTAAAGGATTATTTTAGAGACAAAGTGAAGTAATATGTAGTAATTAAAACTGTGGAGCACTCAGAAATAACTCAATCAAAGACTATCTATCATTATTGCAATATTTGCGTGGGATATCAATTAGGGAAGAAGTAGGTTTATTTAAAAAAAATGCTCAGATATATAGCACCCAAATCTTGGTTTCTAAAACTATTCTCATTGAACCCTAGGACTGGGCATCTTGTACAGAGATGTACAAGATGTGCCTGGAGCATTTCTATTAACAGATAATGAGAAGGTGTGCAAAAAGAAACAAACAAAAACCAAATGAAAAAATCCCACAAACACCACAATGATATCAAAAAAGATACAGAAACCAGCTGAAAGAATTTCCAGTGGTTAAAACAGAGACAAGTTGAACAATGAAATAAATAATTATTGGCTTATAACCCAAATGGTAGAACATGAACCCCACTTCTTTAGGTATGGGCTCTAAATGGTGATTTCTTTATAAAGAATAGACTATGAAAAAAGGGGAGGAATAACTTTCAAGTGGTTAAACCTCACGAACACTACGCAGGGGGAACATAAATTGTATTAAGTCGTCTTGATAATATATGCCTTTTATATAAGTAGATGAAAATGGGACTTTACTGTGGCCTTCTTCCCAGGAACACACACCTGAGTCCACACATGAGACAAGCATCAGACAGACCCTAGTAAGTGGGACTTTCTTAATGTTAAACAAGCCTGCTAAGATGAGATGCGAAGCTTCCACCAAACCACCTTCCAAAAAATACTCATTAGTTGACTCTAATCACATAGTCATTTCTCTTCTGGTAAAATGTGAAAGAAGCCCAGATATGCAATAGTAATTGTCTGACTTAAAAAATCTTTGGTCTTCAAAACCTTTCTTTTTAAGATAGTTCTCTGCCATGGAGCTATTTGTGACTCAATTAGAATGAGGTATGTTTATGGGTAGCGGAGTGGGAAGAGAAGTCAGTGGAGAATGAAGAGCATTGGAAATCGGGAACCCAGTGTACATTTGAAAAAAGTTTTAATGTTTTTTTAATTCATTTTTGAGACAGAATGAGAGAGAATAGGGGAGGGAGAGAGCAGGGGAGAGAGGGAGGTAAAGGATCTGAAAATGGGCTCTGCACTGACAGCAGAGATTCTGACATGGGGCTCAAACTCAGGAACCGTGAGATCATGACCTGAGCCGAAGACAGAAGCTCAACAACTGAGCTATCCAGGTGTCCCAGAAAATGGGAACCCAGTTTATAAAACAAAACACAGGTTCCGGAAGATGGCGGCGTAGGAGGACGCTGGGCTCACCGCGCGTCCTGCTAATCACTTAGATTCCACCTACACCTGCCTAAAGAACCCAGAAAACCGCCAGAGGATTAGCAGAACGGAGTCTCCGGAGCCAAGCGCAGACGAGAGGCCCACGGAAGAGGGTAGGAAGGGCGGCGAGGCGGTGCGCGCTCCACTGACTGGCGGGAGGGAGCCCGGGCGGAGGGGCGGCTCGCCGGCCAAGCAGAGCCCCCGAGTCGGGCTGGCAAAAGTGGAGGGGCCGGACGGACTGTGTTCCGACAGCAAGCGCGACTTAGCGTCTGGGAGGTCAGAAGTTAACAGCTCTGCTCAGAAAGCGGGAAGGCTGGAGGACAAAGGGAGGGAGAGCTGCTGAGCCCCCGGACGGCAGAGCTCAGCTTGGCGGGGAACAAAGGCGCTCTCCAGCGCCATCTCCCCCGCCCATCCCCCAGCCAAAATCCCAAAGAGAACCAGTTCCTGCCAGGGAACTCGCTTGCTCCGCGCAAACACCCAACTCTGTGCTTCTGCGGAGCCAAACCTCCGGCAGCGGATCTGACTCCCTCCCGCTGCCACAGGGCCCCTCCTGAAGTGGATCACCTAAGGAGAAGCGAGCTAAGCCTGCCCCTCCCGCCCCCGTGCACCTTGCCTACCCACCCCAGCTAATACGCCAGCTCCCCAGCACCACAAGCCTGGCAGTGTGCAAGTAGACCAGACGGGCCACACCACCCCACAGTGAATCCCACCCCTAGGAGAGGGGAAGAGAAGGCACACACCAGTCTGACTGTGGCCCCAGCGGTGGGCTGGGGGCAGACATCAGGTCGGACTGCGGCCCTGCCCACCGACTCCAGTTATACACCACAGCACAGGGGAAGTGCCCTGCAGGTCCTCACCGCTCCAGGGACTATCCAAAATGACCAAACGGAAGAATTCCCCTCAGAAGAATCTCCAGGAAATAACAACAGCTAATGAACTGATCAAAAAGGATTTAAATAATATAACAGAAAGTGAATTTAGAATAATAGTCATAAAATTAATCGCTGGGCTTGAAAACAGTATACAGGACAGCAGAGAATCTCTTGCTACAGAGATCAAGGGACTAAGGAACAGTCACGAGGAGCTGAAAAACGCTTTAAACGAAATGCAAAACAAAATGGAAACCACCACGGCTCGGATTGAAGAGGCAGAGGAGAGAATAGGTGAACTAGAAGATAAAGTTATGGAGAAAGAGGAAGGTGAAAGAAAGAGAGATAAAAAAATCCAGGAGTATGAGGGGAAAATTAGAGAACTAAGTGATACACTAAAAAGAAATAATATACGCATAATTGGTATCCCAGAGGAGGAAGAGAGAGGGAAAGGTGCTGAAGGGGTACTTGAAGAAATTATAGCTGAGAACTTCCCTGAACTGGGGAAGGAAAAAGGCATTGAAATCCAAGAGGCACAGAGAACTCCCTTCAGACGTAACTTGAATCGATCTTCTGCACGACATATCATAGTGACTGGCAAAATACAAGGATAAAGAGAAAATTCTGAAAGCAGCAAGGGATAAACGTGCCCTCACATATAAAGGGAGACCTATAAGACTCGTGACTGATCTCTCCTTTGAAACTTGGCAGGCCAGAAAGGCTTGGCACGATATCTTCAGTGTGCTAAACAGAAAAAATATGCAGCCGAGAATCCTTTATCCAGCAAGTCTGTCATTTAGAATAGAAGGAGAGATAAAGGTCTTCCCAAACAAACAAAAACTGAAGGAATTTGTCACCACTAAACCAGCCCTACAAGAGATCCTAAGGGGGATCCTGTGAGACAAAGTACCAGAGACATCACTACAAGCATAAAACATACAGACATCACAATGACTCTAAACCCGTATCTTTCTATAATAACACTGAATGTAAATGGATTAAATGCGCCAACCAAAAGACATAGGGTATCAGAATGGATAAAAAAACAAGACCCATCTATTTGCTGTCTACAAGAGACTCATTTGAGATCTGAGGACACCTTTAGATTGAGAGTGAGGGGATGGAGAACTATTTATCATGCTACTGGAAGCCAAAAGAAAGCTGGAGTAGCCATACTTATATCAGACAAACTAGACTTTAAATTAAAGTCTGTAACAAGAGATGAAGAAGGGCATTATATAATAATTACAGGGTCTATCCATCAGGAAGAGCTAACAATTATAAATGTCTATGCGCCAAATACCGGAGCCCCCAGATATATAAAACAATTACTCATAAACATAAGCAACCTTATTGATAAGAATGTGGTCATTGCAGGGGACTTTAACACCCCACTTACAGAAATGGATAGATCATCTAGACACACAGTCAATAAAGAAACAAGGGCCCTGAATGATACATTGGATCAGATGGACTTGACAGATCTATTTAGAACTCTGCATCCCAAAGCAACAGAATATACTTTCTTCTCGAGTGCACATGGAACATTCTCCAAGATAGATCATATACTGGGTCACAAAACAGCCCTTCATAAGTTTACAAGAATTGAAATTATACCATGCATACTTTCAGACCACAATGCTATGAAGCTTGAAATCAACCACAGGAAAAAGTCTGGAAAACCTCCAAAAGCATGGAGGTTAAAGAACATTCTACTAACGAATGAGTGGGTCAACCAGGCAATTAGAGAAGAAATTAAAAAATATATGGAAACAAACGAAAATGAAAATACAACAATCCAAACGCTTTGGGACGCAGCCAAGGCAGTCCTGAGAGGAAAATACATTGCAATCCAGGCCTATCTCAAGAAACAAGAAAAATCCCAAATACAAAATCTAACAGCACACCTAAAGGAAATAGAAGCAGAACAGCAAAGGCAGCCTAAACCCAGCAGAAGAAGAGAAATCATAAAGATCAGAGCAGAAATAAACAATATAGAATCTAAAAAAACTGTAGAGCAGATCAACGAAACCAAGAGTTGGTTTTTTGAAAAAATAAACAAAATTGACAAACCTCTAGCCAGGCTTGTCAAAAAGAAAAGGGAGATGACCCAAATAGATAAAATCATGAATGAAAATGGAATTATTACAACCAATCCCTCAGAGATACAAACAATTATCAGGGAATACTATGAAAAATTATATGCCAACAAATTGGACAACCTGGAAGAAATGGACAAATTCCTAAACACCCACACTCTTCCAAAACTCAATCAGGAGGAAATAGAAAGCTTGAACAGACCCATCACCAGCGAAGAAATTGAATCGGTTATCAAAAATCTCCCAACAAATAAGAGTCCAGGACCAGATGGCTTCCCAGGGGAGTTCTACCAGACGTTTAAAGCAGAGATAATACCTATCCTTCTCAAGCTATTCCAAGAAATAGAAAGGGAAGGAAAACTTCCAGACTCATTCTATGAAGCCAGTATTACTTTGATTCCTAAACCAGACAGAGACCCAGTAAAAAAAGAGAACTACAGGCCAATATCTCTGATGAATATGGATGCAAAAATTCTCAATAAGATACTAGCAAATCGAATTCAACAGCATATAAAAAGAATTATTCACCATGATCAAGTGGGATTCATTCCTGGGATGCAGGGCTGGTTCAACATTCGCAAATCGATCAACATGATACATCACATTAACAAAAAAAAAGAGAAGAACCATATGATCCTGTCAATCGATGCAGAAAAGGCCTTTGACAAAATCCAGCACCCTTTCTTAATAAAAACCCTTGAGAAAGTCGGGATAGAAGGAACATACTTAAAGATCATAAAAGCCATTTATGAAAAGCCCACAGCTAACATCATCCTCAACGGGGAATAATTGAGAGCTTTTTCCCTGAGATCAGGAACACGACAGGGATGCCCACTCTCACCGCTGTTGTTTAATATAGTGCTGGAAGTTCTAGCATCAGCAATCAGACAACAAAAGGAAATCAAAGGCGTCAAAATTGGCAAGGATGAAGTCAAGCTTTCGCTTTTTGCAGATGACATGATATTATACATGGAAAATCCGATAGACTCCACCAAAAGTCTGCTAGAACTGATACATGAATTCAGCAAAGTTGCAGGATACAAAATCAATGTACAGAAATCAGTTGCATTCTTATACACTAACAATGAAGCAACAGAAAGACAAATAAAGAAACTGATCCCATTCACAATGGCACCAAGAAGCATAAAATACCTAGGAATAAATCTAACCAAAGATGTAAAAGATCTGTATGCTGAAAACTATAGAAAGCTTATGCAGGTAATTGAAGAAGATATAAAGAAATGGAAAGACATTCCCTGCTCATGGATTGGAAGAATAAATATTGTCAAAATGTCAATACTACCCAAAGCTATCTACACATTCAATGCAATCCCAATCAAAATTGCACCAGCATTCTTCTTGAAACTAGAACAAGCAATCCTAAAATTCATATGGAATCACAAAAGGCCCCGAATAGCCAAAATAATTTTGAAGAAGAAGACCAAAGCAGGAGGCATCACAATCCCAGACTTTAGCCTCTACTACAAAGCTGTCATCATCAAGACAGCATGGTATTGGCATAAAAACAGACACATAGACCAATGGAATAGAATAGAAACCCCAGAACTAGACCCACAAACGTATGGCCAACTCATCTTTGACAAAGCAGGAAAGAACATCCAATGGAAAAAAGACAGTCTCTTTAACAAATGGTGCTGGGAGAACTGGACAGCAACATGCAGAAGGTTGAAACTAGACCACTTTCTCACACCATTCACAAAAATAAACTCAAAATGGATAAAGGACCTGAATGTGAGACAGGAAACCATCAAAACCTTAGAGGAGAAAGCAGGAAAAGACCTCTCTGACCTCAGCCGTAGCAATCTCTTACTCGACACATCCCCAAAGGCAAGGGAATTAAAAGCAAAAGTGAATTACTGGGACCTTATGAAGATAAAAAGCTTCTGCACAGCAAAGGAAACAACCAACAAAACTAAAAGGCAACCAACGGAATGGGAAAAGATATTTGCAAATGACACATCGGACAAAGGGCTAGTATCCAAAATCTATAAAGAGCTCATCAAACTCCACACCCGAAAAACAAATAACCCAGTGAAGAAATGGGCAGAAAACATGAATAGACACTTCTCTAAAGAAGACATCCGGATGGCCAACAGGCACATGAAAAGATGTTCAACGTCGCTCCTCATCAGGGAAATACAAATCAAAACCACACTCAGATACCACCTCACGCCAGTCAGAGTGGCCAAAATGAAGAAATCAGGAGACTATAGATGCTGGAGAGGATGTGGAGAGACGGGAACCCTCTTGCACTGTTGGTGGGAATGCAAATTGGTGCAGCCACTCTGGAAAGCAGTGTGGAGGTTCCTCAGAAAATTAAAAATAGACCTACCCTATGACCCAGCAATAGCACTGCTAGGAATTTATCCAAGGGATACAGGAGTACTGATGCATAGGGGCACTTGTACCCCAATGTTTATAGCAGCACTCTCAACAATAGCCAAATTATGGAAAGAGCCTAAATGTCCATCAACTGATGAATGGATAAAGAAATTGTGGTTTATATACACAATGGAATACTACGTGGCAATGAGACAAAATGAAATATGGCCTTTTGTAGCAACGTGGATGGAACTGGAGAGTGTGATGCTAAGTGAAATAAGCCCTACAGAGAAAGACAGATACCATATGGTTTCACTCTTATGTGGATCCTGAGAAACTTAACAGAAACCCATGGGGGAGGGGAAGGGAAAAAAAAAAAAAAAAAAAAAAGAGGTTAGAGTGGGAGAGAGCCAAAGCATAAGAGACTGTTAAAAACTGAGAACAAACTGAGGGTTGATGGGGGGTGGGAGGGAGGGCAGGGTGGGTGATGGGTATTGAGGAGGGCACCTTTTGGGATGAGCACTGGGTGTTGTATGGAAACCAATTTGACAGTAAATTTCATATATTAAAAAATAAATAAATAAATAAATAAATAAATAAATAAATAAATAAAAATAATAAAAGCAAGGATGTCAAAGAATGGAAAATTAATGATGGATAATGCTTAGGAATGAAAATAAATGCCTACTTCTCCTGTTTGAAAAAATAAAAAAATAAAAAAAAAAAACAAAACACACACACACACACACACACACACACACACACAACAATCAGGAAAAGTAGACAACCATGTGGACGAATGGAAGAAGAATTACATGCTATGAATTGTCTTTATACTTCCAATCACCTCTAGCACAATGTGTGTGTCATGTGCGTGTGTGTGTGTGCCAATGTGTATGGTTTGCTTTATTTTGTTTTCCATAAACCGACAAGGGAAGAGATGCCTTTAGTGTTTTAAAATACCTAAGGATGAATCTTAAAAGCCCAAAGTGAGATGATTTCATAAGTGAGTCAGGCAACATCTTTCTTTAGCCCTCATTACAATGTGAATACTATTCAAAAACTTAAAGGTGACTGTTTTTGAATCAATATGTTTTTGAACTGAAGTACTAGAATTCCATAACAACAGAAAAGTAGATACTGCTTTGTGCTCCTTGAATCCTAAGCTTGTGTCTGTAGATTTTCAATTAATAGTACCACCATGTGCTATGCATGATACACAAGTTGTATAGCATATCTTAAGGCTTTTGTGAGTTTGAAATGTATTGATACAATGGGCTTTTGAAAATCTGTTGACTGCCTGCTTAAAATCATTTCCAAGACAAAAACATTTCTCAAAGTATTCTCAGTAAGCAAAGATGAGGCAACGTTAAGTCAAAAGCAGGGACTGTGTGAAATGTTCTGTCCTCTGTCCCTCTTTCAACTCACAAATCTCCTTAATTTAGGAAAGACCGGGGAAAGCCCTACCAGCTTCTCTTTAATTTTTATCATACCCTTTTCATAAATTTATTGGGCATAATATCCAATTTATTTTGTAAGTAATAATGCCCAGTGGAACTATGTTCCACATTATGTACTTTGAGTGATGCTATTCTAGCACAAACATTACTTTTATTATGAAAGAATAATTTAAAAAAAGAGCGTGAAGCCACTGATCTTGGGCCAGCAATGCCTTTACTAAATTGTAACATAGGCAAATCCCTTACGGCTCTATGTTGTTTCTTAACCAGGTGGTTCTTAATTTATCTTAATTCTCTAAAGATATATGATTTTATGTTTTTTCATAAACTCATCATAAAGAAAAAAGCTCCATTTACTCCTCATGTTATCGGACCCGTGTGTTTGGCTCATATGTACCGTTCATCCTTATTTATTTATTTTTTAAATCGAGGATTTTGAGATCGAGATTGTCAACTTCTACTGTAGAAATATGGAACTAACAGCAATAAGCAAGACCTAGCATAAGATTGTCATTATATTAAAAAAATCTTAACATGAAATTTTTGGAAGAATACAAATTTAAGAACAAGGAACAAAATTATATTGAATAAATACACTCATTGCAATATTTTTCTATTTGTCAGCGGCCAACTTCATAAAAGACTGATGTCAAGCCAGTTATTTCTAATTTTTACTTTAATTTAGTTTAGTTAAGAATTAACTATGATGCTTTATGTATTAACCCATTATGCGTTTTGGACCCTATTAGAACAGTGTTCCATTGACAGTAAACCCTTCAGATATTGTAGCAGTGATTATAATCTGAGCCCAGTTTCTCATCTTCCTCTTCCCAACCCTCCTCCTCCTCCTTTCCCCCCCCCTCTTTCCTTTTCCCATTCTCTTTCCCATATCCTTTTGCCTTCCCTTTCTCCTCCTTCTCTATCTCCTCCTCTTCCTCTTTCTTCCCTTGCTTCTCTGTCTCTGTCTCTTCTAGGACAATTCACTGAGCTTTAGTTAGACACAGGAATCCTGGTGCTAATTTCCCTCATAGTTATGGTCTCATGAGTAAGTTGGGGAAATGACATCTTGTGAAAAAGTCACGCATGCAATTTACAGTTTATCTCTTTAAAAATGAAGCCTCTTGGGGCGCCTGGTTGGCTCAGTCTGTTGGGCAGCTGACTTCGGCTCAGGTCATGATCTTGCAGTCCGTGAGTTCGAGCCCCCGCATTGGGCTCTGTGCTGACAGCACAGAGCCTGGAGCCTGCTTTGGATTCTGTGTACCCCCTCTCTCTCTGCCCCTCCCCTACTCATGCTCTGTCTCGCTCTGTCTCTCAAAAATAATTGTCAAAAATTTTTTTAAAAAATGAAGCCTCTTGGGTTGCTTGGGTGGCTCAGTCGGTTAAGCGCCCAACTTTGGCTCAAGTTATGATCTCACGGTTCGTGGATTCGGGCCCTGTTTTGGGATCTGTGCTGATAGCTCAGAGCCTAGAGCCTGCTTCAGATTCTGTGTCTACCTCTCTCTCTCTGCCCCTCCTCAGCTTGCTGGCTTTCTCTCTCTCTCTCTCTCTCTCTCTCTCTCTCTCTCTCTCTCTCTGAAAAATAAATAGAAACTTTAAAAAAAAATTTTTTAAATGAAGTCTCTTGCCTTAGACATTCTCTTCTATCCCATGGGCAGGAATGTGTATATGGCAGTGTGCCAGCTTTCATCACTGGATCAAGGACAACTCTTTACAAAATGGCACACTAAGAAAATAAAAGAAAAAGATATGTAGGTCCTTGAATGACCATATAGGGAATAACTGGGTTTTACTTCTAAAGACATGTTGTAATTGTGCGCATGTGAGTCTATGGGAAGCTTTTCATTGACAGATATTTGATGATCTGCTTGAACAAGCTGCTTAACTTGCGATTTCTGGGTAACTCTTCCTGTGGGGGAGAAACACCAGTCTTTTCTAACTGAGTAATGGAACACTTGGGAAATACACATGGAAGAAAAAAAAAACAGATTACAAAATGACCTTTATTTTTGGTAGAACTTGACAAAAGAATATGACTTCTAAAACCTCTCCCTTGGATAGCTACATAACTTGTGGGGCTCTGTGCAACATGAAAATACAGGATCTCTTGTTTAAAAAGAAATTAAGAGAGGCACCTGGGCTCAGTCAGTTAAGTGTCTGACTGTTGATTTTGGCTCAGGTCAATCTCATGGTTCATGAGTTTGAGCCCCGCGTCAGGCTTTATGCTGTCAGCATGGAGCCTTCTTGGGATTCTCTCTCTCCCTCCTTCTCTCTGCCCCTTCCCTGCTCTCTCTCTCTCTCTCTCTCAAAATGAATTAATAAACATTAACAAAAGTAAAACAATTAAGAATTTTAAGATGGTGACAGAACATTAAGCCAAGCACTGAGCCCCTCTAATCCTGGGGCCCTGTGCAACTGCATAGGTCACCCAGCCATGAAACTGGCCCTGTCTCCCTGTTCCTTAAATAAATTGTAGAATCTGTTGGTCAGGAGGTTGCATTTCTAATGCCACCACAGAGGGATTCCTGACTTTCTTCTCGTTCATCAAATATAGTGTGCTCTTGAGTCCAAGTGAGCTTGAAAGGTACCTAGGCCTGGTCTGTGTCCTGACCAAAGTTTGTATAATTGGGGAGTTAAAAGGAGAATCTCTTCTATGAGCTGAAAAGCAAATCATTAAGACAGAGCCAGGAAGGTCTTAAGCTACACACTAATACTGACCTTTTTTTTTTCCTTTCCGACTAAGAAAAAGTACTCCCCTGGGCAGACATGAGTGATGGGATGGGCTACAGCAGTTATATTCTCAATGTTTCAAAATAAAATTCTATTCTGTGGGCTGGACAGTGTACGCTATAGGAATAGAAGCATTTTTCTTCTCTACAAAATTTTGTTCACTTGCAACATTGAGTTTACCAAGCATTGGTCAATTGGTAATAGAATTCTTCCTTGCCAAGCATGAAGCACAGGAACGATTCCTGGTCGGCACCAGAGGTGATGGAGTTAAAGTCTTAGTATAGGAGTTAAAGAAAGGGATTCATTCATTCCTTCCTTGTCTTTAAATTTTCAGTCAACTGAGTAATTTGAATAAAAATTGATAGGAATCAAAACATCAGCTATTTTGCATATTACTAATAGAGCTGCATTGAAGAACTTGGTTTGGACTGAAGGTCAAAATCAAGTTCAATACTATTATCCCTCAATATTAACCTTTGGACTTACGTGTGGGAAAATTTGGTTCTTCATAGTGGATACTTTCCAAATCAGCCACAATGAAGATCTTATCTCAGACTGTGTGTCCCCCAAATGGTCAAAGAAACAGAGATTTCGGATTTTAACAAAGAGAAATATGGGCAGGCTGACTGAAACCCTGCCTTTTTTTTTTTTTTTAATTGGAAAAAGGCAATGCACAGTGAATGGAAGAGTGGAAGCTTCTGTCTATTTAAATGGCTGAAATTCCAATATCTTACAGGATGGTAGGAATCTGGTGAGAAAGAAAAACAATGACTGTTGAATACAGAATTGCTGCATAATTCAGATCTAGCAACTTGGCCATGTATCTGTGTCCTACGGAAAAAAAGGATCCCTTGGGTATTTTTTTTTTCTTTTCCTTTCTTCTCTTGTTTTCCTGTCTGCCATTGCACCATGAAGCTAGAGGCTACAACTAATATCTAAATATTTGAAGCATTATTTTAAAAAACAGGCTGCAGGTCAGACTTTACTAATATCTGTTCTAGATCTATTAAATTAAGTGACTTGATTTAATCAGCATTTTCTTAGGATTTGTAACACACTCAGTTGTGGATTTTTGCTCAGTCAGCTTTTGTTGAAATCATAAAACGCAAATTATTAAATAATAAAACTGTCATACATGTTGAAGAATTATTTTGGAAAATATTTGATATAAGATTTTGTTTCTAAGAATTGCCTTAGAAAGGGGAATAAAGAAAACAACCAAAATCCAGATTTTCATCATGCCAGATATTTGGGCTTAGAAACCATTTAGAAAATGACTTTAGTCAGAGAAAGAGTTGGTATAATGAATTAGTACATTAACACTAAAAGCGGTAGGTTTCTGACTAAACTTATTTCTCTTATCATTTGAAAAAACTTGCCATTTACAAACTTGCTTAGAGCTTCATTTTTGAGGCAAATGAAAACAGGATTTAACTCCATGGCTTCCACTGACATTAATGGAATCCATTCATCTAACTGGTCATGCTCTGCTTGGAAATTTACACTTTAAGGCTAATATTTACAACTCTAAGTATGCGCTGTGAGGTTGCCTTAAGGAAAAAAAAAGCAAATATAAACTGAATTCACTAACTCTTTGATTCTTATTAAAATAATTTTCATGAAAATCTGATGTATTACTTTCTTATTCATAGCATACATGTCCAAGATATAGTTTCTCTTATTCACACTTTATTTAAAAAAAAATTCTTATTATTATTATTATTTTCGAGAGAGAGACAGAGTGTGAGCATGGGAGGGGAGGAGAGAAAGGGAGACACAGAATCTGAAGCAGGCTCCAGGCTCAGAGCCTGAAACAGGGCTCAAACTCATGAACTGTGAGATCATGACCTGAGCTGAAGTCAAAGGCTTAACTGACTGAGCCACACAGGCACCCCAACACTTTATTTTTTTTTTTAAATCGAATGAGGGTCTAGATGTTTTCATGTGGATCCTGAGAAACTTAACAGAAACCCATGGGGGAGGGGAAGGGAAAAAAAAATGAGGTTAGAGTGGGAGAGAGCCAAAGCATAAGAGACTCTTAAAAACTGAGAACAAACTGAAGGTTGATGGGGGGGGGGGGGAAGGAGGGAAGGGTAGGTGATGGGCATTGAAGAGGGCATCTTTTGGGATGAGCACTGGGTGTTGTATGGAAACCAATTTGACAATAAATTTCATCTATTAATAAATAAATAAATAAATAAATAAATAAATCGAATGAGACGATTCAAATTCTTCTTCGGTTCTAATCTTCATTCCTCTCCCTCAAGAACAAACACTATTCCTTCCATTTAAAGAAATTGAAGTATACCAAATTTAAGGAACCCTCAAAATTGGGATACACAAATTTCTCTAGTAGGTCAATTACACAAATGTGTGTCAGAAATATCTTAAAAAATAAATATTTTAAACATAGAACTACATGTTTCATCAAATTTCTGAATTTATATCAAAATAGCAATATTAGCACAATTTCAAATTAAGTACATATTGTAAGTATGTATCTTTTAAGTTAATAAACAAAAAAAATTATACCTATGAAATAATGCATGAGATACCATTGAAATTATGTGCCTTTAATAATATTGATTGAATTGGGAAAAAGCAGCCACGTAGATCATTATTATTAGGTGAATACTTGAAAGGGTCATACCCATCTATCGCCATGTCTTTTGTAGTGCTTTTTAATGAGATACCCAATTGATATTGAGCATAGCCTCATGATTTACTTTGGCCAACAGTTCATGAGCACACATGATATAATCAGCATCCAAGTACAAGCATTAAGAGCCACCCATGTTTCTGTCATCTGCCTTGTATTTGTCCTATACTACAAGATCAGTATGTCCAATATCAAGGCTGCTCAATTTGTAAATCTGATCTACATCCAATTCATTGAATCTGACATATTATATGGGTGGGAAAAAAAAAAGCTGCTGTTTAGTAGGACACTGAAAACATGAAGCTATTTGTTACTGAAGCATAACATAAGAAAGATTCACTGGTTCATCATCATTTTCAAAAGATGAAATTATGTAAACTAAAGAAGGGAAGTCGAATCATTAGCAGTATTAGTAATAATTGCCACTTACTGTCTACCCTTATTTGTTTATCCTAGGATTTTCTTGTGACAGGATAGACAACTCCCATGTTGCTAAATACTCAGTATTCCCCGTGCTGACTAAAAAAAACACATTTTTTCCTAGTGGTATTTTGAAAGGTCTCTAACTTAGAAAATGTGCTTCACTTGGCTTTAAAATAGTGCCTTAGGTTGGTAGTTATCTTTATCTACAACTGTTCTTCTAGAAAAGTATTTGGTAACAATATTAAAAAATGTCAACATTTGTTATCAAGGAAACATATTCTGTAAAAGGATTGTTCTGATTCTTATTTGTACTTAAATTTTCAAAAACAATGTTTACAAATTCTCACTTTATAATAAAATAGGGCTTAGATAATCCATCTATGCTATTTTTAGATGAAGAAATATGAGTTAAATGACTTACTAAAGATTAAGAGTTAACTAGGACCACACAGAATATTTTATTTTATTTTATTTTATTTTATTTTATTTTATATTTTTATTGTATTTTTTAAATATAATTTATTGTCAAATTGGTTTCCATACACACCTAGTGCTCATCCCAACATGTGCCACCACAATGCCCATCACCCACTTTTCCCTCCCCCCCACCCCCTATTAACCCTCAGTTTGTTCTCAGTATTTATTTTACTGCAATACACAGATCAAATCTTTCGACCACTATTCAACCATGTCTATGTGCAATTCTTTTTTTTTTTTTTTTTAAGATTATTTATTTATTGTGTGAGAGAGAGCACATGTGTGTGTGTGAGCCAGCAGGGGAAGGATAGAGAGTGGAGAGTCCCAAGCAGACCCCTCACCACCAGCCTGATGTGGGGCTCAAACTCATGGGCAGGAAATCTTGACCTGAGCTGAAGACTGACACTTAACTACCTGAGCCACTCATGTGCCCTATGTGCAGTTCTTTAATTCTACTAGATTTTTTTTCAATTTTTTTAAGTTTTAAAATTTGTTTGTTTATTTATTTATTATGAGAATTCTTAACATAAGATTTACCATCTTAATAGACTTTTAGGTGTATAATGTAATATTGCTATCTGTAGGGACAGTGTGTACAAAAAATATCATTTGTGTAACTGAAATTTTATTTACATTGTTTAGCAAGTCTCCATTTTCTCTTATCCTAAATCCTTGGAAACTAGCATTCTATTATTTGTTTCTATGAGTTTGACTATTTTTTTTTTTTAACGTTTATTTATTTTTGAGACAGAGAGAGACAGAGCATGAACGGGGGAGGGGCAGAGAGAGAGGGAGACACAGAATCCGAAGCAGGCTCTAGGCTCTGAGCTGTCAGCACAGAGCCCGATGCGGGGCTTGAACTCACGGACCATGAGATCATGACCTGAGCCGAAATCGGACGCTTAACAGACTGAGCCACCCAGGCGCCCCCAGTTTGACTATTTTTGATAACATATAAGTGGAATTATGAAATATTTGTCCTTCTATGACTGGCTTATTTTACTTAGAATAAAGTCCTTAACATTTATCCATGTGTTTTACAGTTGACCAATGTCAAGGAACTTCTGGGAGTTTTATAGTTTCAAATCTTTCATTTTTTGTTTAAATCTATTTTGACTTGATTTCTGTGTATGGTGTAATATATTGGTCCAATGTCATTCTTTTGCATATAGACATACAGTTTTTCCCACATCATTTATTGAAAAGATTATCCTTTTCCTATTTTGTATTCTTGACACTCTTGTTTACTATATAGCATGGGTTTGTTTCTAGGTTAATTCTGTTCCTTTGTTCAATATGTATGTTTTTATAATAGTACCATTCTGATTGGATTACTAAATTTGAAATAAAGAAATATGATGCCTCCAGCTTAGTTTTTCTTTCTCAGGATTGCTTTAGTTATTCAGGGTCTTTTGTAGTTTCATACAAATTTTAGAATATTTTATATATATATATATATATATATATATATATATATATATATATATATTTCTGTAAAGAATGCCATAATGCGATTGGAATTTTGATACGGCTTTTCTTAAATCAGTAGATTACATTGGGTAGTATGAACATTTTAACAATATTAATTTTTCCAATCCATGAACACAGGGTACTTTTTCATTTATTTGTGTCTTCCAAACTTTTATAGTTTTCAGTGTACAGATATCTTGCCTCTTTGGGTAAGTTTATTCCTTAATAGTCTGTTCTCTGTGATACAATTGTAAATGGGATTGCTTTCTTAATTATTTTGGTGGTAGAGGAAGTAATTTTATTGACTATAAGGGAAGTGAAACCAATACCCTTGAAATAAATATGAAGTAATGAAAAAGAAAAGATGAAGGAGCAGGAAATAGACAGGAAAAGGCTGATAGAAAGGGAGATAGGAGGACACCTGGGCAAACCTCATTTATTTTAACACCTTACGTAAGGGTGAATTATCTTAATAATAACCATAACAATCACCTCTAGAGAAGTTACTATGAGTCAAGTACTGTTAACAATGATTTTACAAATCTCTATTAACCCATCCAACTATGATGTCAGGTAGGACATTATTATCACAATCTTATTAATGACTGAAGTGAGAAGGAGAAATTTAAATAAATTTAAATAAATTTAATAAATGTTAAATTTTTATACACTTAATAAATATTAGAAAGAAGTATCAAACTGAATTTGTCTAAGACTCCATAGGTGTTAACAGTGAGATTACTGAGCTAAGCTCTTTCCTCATAAATGTCTGGAGGCAAAGTCCTTCAAATAATACTCTTTGGAAGCATATCTAAGCCATCATGGTACTAAGTGGTTTTCGCTGCTTCTCTGTCCCTCTGTCTCTTATTTCCTCTTGTACTTAATTTCAGGTGAATTATCAACACATTTCTACTCAAATTAACATAGTCTTTTTTTTTTTTTTAATTCCCATAATCCAACCACCAGACTCTGTCAAGAGGGCAAACAGAGAGAAGAGCTTAATGAGTGAATTGCAGCTATGCATTTATGTTCAATCCATGGCTGATTATAAAGTACAGTAAAACCTTGGATTGTGAATAACTTGTTCTGGGAGTGTTGCCCAAGAAGAGCAAACAATTCTAATAAATGTTAACTTGATAAACGAGTGATGTCTTGTAATCCCAGTAGTATGTGACACCAAATGTCACGTGATCCCACCTGAGCCAAAGGCTCTTGAAATTCACTCTGATATACAAGTGCTCTGGATTACAAGCATGTTTCCAGAATGAATTATGCTCTCAAACCAAGGTTTTACTCTTCTTTTTCCTTATAAACTTTAATTGAATAACTATACAGTATCCTTTTGGATTGTGGACACTTGTCAGTGAGTTGGTGGGTGAAAACTGTATGAGTAACACAAGTTTATATATATTAAGTCAGCCTGGCTTCATATGGCAGGAAGCTATCATAAATGCACACAGGCAGTTTGACACATAGACCACAGGAATTACACAAAGTAAACTATGAATAACTCTACTGTTCATAAACAGTGTCTGAGACATACATCTCCATAACATTTTCTTGAACAAAGAAATGTCCCTTAGAGACATGAGCTTTTACAAATCCATTAAAATCATATCTTGCAAACGGCTGCCTCCATTTTACAAATACTTGCTCAGTACTCCTGGAGAATTGTGGTATATTTTTGTCTGACTTCTAGGTGTCTGAAATAATTTCTGATATTTTCAAATGCAAGGATCAGGCTTCAATTTTTATTTTATAATTTAGAAGTGAACCTAATGACTTTCTTACCTTTAAAGAAGTTATTTGTTTGTCCTAATGGCTCCTGAATAACTATGCATCATGTAGCACATTATCTGGATTCACTATGATTACATCTCTGCAGGTTGACCTGTGTTCACCTCAGTCGACTTCTTGCCTTTTGGACAAATGGTTCTGATTAGTATAGTTAGATAGATAGATAGATACACTAATCACCGACTACATGGCAGAGGTGAAAGGAGAACATAAATTTTCTCACAATGTACCTACATGTTACATTATCTCTTGTTGTTCTCTTACATTTTACTAGCTCATTCAATGTCATTTTATCAGCAGAAAATATAAGTCCACAAACTTTAAGTTTGGTAATTGTTCCGAGACATGATTTCACTCTGACTATTTTACAGAGTGTGGCACATTTTACAACTGATGTATTTCTCTAAAAACAAACAAACAAACACACAAAAACAAGTGGATCAAAATTGTGTGTTAATTTTCCACACTCGTGTACAGAAAAAAAATCTATTATAAAACTAAAGATACAAAATGGGTGACTAGGGGGAGTTCCGGAAGATGGCAGCGTAGGAGGACGCTGGGCTCACCGCGCATCCTGCTGATCACTTAGATTCCACCTACACCTGCCTAAAGAACCCAGAAAACCGCCAGAGGATTAGCAGAATGGAGTCTCCAGAGCCAAGCGCAGACGAGAGGCCCACCGAAGAGGGGAGGAAGGGCGGCGAGGCGGTGCGCGCTCCACGGACTGGCGGGAGGGAGCCGGGGCAGAGGGGCGGCTCGCCGGCCAAGCAGAGCCCCCGAGTCTGGAGGGCAAAAGTGGAGGGGCCGGAGGGACTGTGTTCCGACAGCAAGTGCGACTTAGCATCTGGGAGGTCATAAGTTAACAGCTCTGCTCAGAAAGCGGGAAGGCTGGAGGACAAAGGGAGGGAGAGCTGCTGAGCCCCCGGACAGCAGAGCTCAGCTTGGCGGGGAACAAAGGCGCTCACGAGCGCCATCTCCCCCGCCCATCCCCCAGCCAAAATCCCAAAGAGAACCAGTTCCTGCCAGGGAACTTGCTCCCTCCACACAAACACCCAACTCTGTGCTTCTGCGGAGCCAAACCTCCGGCAGCAGATCTGACTCCCTCCTGCTGCCACAGGGCCCCTCCTGAAGTGGATCACCTAAGGAGAAGCGAGCTAAGCCTGCCCCTCCCGCCCCTGTGCACCTTGCCTACCCACCCCAGCTAATACGCCAGATCCCCAGCACCACAAGCCTGGCAGTGTGCAAGTAGCCCAGATGGGCCACGCCACCCCACAGTGAATCCCGCCCCTAGGAGAGGGGAAGAGAAGGCACACACCAGTCTGACTGTGGCCCCAGCGGTGGGCTGGGGGCAGACATCAGGTCGGACTGCGGCCCCGCCCACCAACTCCAGTTATACACCACAGCACGGGGGAAGTGCCCTGCAGGTCCTCACCGCTCCAGGGACTATCCAAAATGACCAAACGGAAGAATTCCCCTCAGAAGAATCTCCAGGAAATAACAACAGCTAATGAACTGATCAAAAAGGATTTAAATAATATAACAGAAAGTGAATTTAGAATAATAGTCATAAAATTAATCGCTGGGCTTGAAAACAGTATACAGGACAGCAGAGAATCTCTTGCCACAGAGATCAAGGGACTAAGGAACAGTCACGAGGAGCTGAAAAACGCTTTTTAACGAAATTCAAAACAAAATGGAAACCACGACGGCTCGGATTGAAGAGGCAGAGGAGAGAATAGGTGAACTAGAAGATAAAGTTATGGAGAAAGAGGAAGCTGAGAGAAAGAGAGATAAAAAAATCCAGGAGTATGAGGGGAAAATTAGAGAACTAAGTGATACACTAAAAGGAAATAATATACGCATAATTGGTATCCCAGAGGAGGAAGAGAGAGGGAAAGGTGCTGAAGGGGTACTTGAAGAAATTATAGCTGAGAACTTCCCTGAACTGGGGAAGGAAAAAGGCATTGAAATCCAAGAGGCACAGAGAACTCCCTTCAGACGTAACTTGAATCGATCTTCTGCACGACATATCATAGTGACTGGCAAAATACAAGGATAAAGAGAAAATTCTGAAAGCAGCAAGGGATAAACGTGCCCTCACATATAAAGGGAGACCTATAAGACTCGTGACTGATCTCTCCTTTGAAACTTGGCAGGCCAGAAAGGCTTGGCACGATATCTTCAGTGTGCTAAACAGAAAAAATATGCAGCCGAGAATCCTTTATCCAGCAAGTCTGTCATTTAGAATAGAAGGAGAGATAAAGGTCTTCCCAAACAAACAAAAACTGAAGGAATCTGTCACCACGAAACCAGCCCTACAAGAGATCCTAAGGGGGATCCTGTGAGACAAAGTACCAGAGACATCACTACAAGCATAAAACATACAGACATCACAATGACTCTAAACCCGTATCTTTCTATAATAACACTGAATGTAAATGGATTAAATGCGCCAACCAAAAGACATAGGGTATCAGAATGGATAAAAAAACAAGACCCATCTATTTGCTGTCTACAAGAGACTCACTTTAGATCTGAGGACACCTTTAGATTGAGAGTGAGGGGATGGAGAACTATTTATCATGCTACTGGAAGCCGAAAGAAAGCTGGAGTAGCCATACTTATATCAGACAAACTAGACTTTAAATTAAAGGCTGTAACAAGAGATGAAGAAGGGCATTATATAATAATTACAGGGTCTATCCATCAGGAAGAGCTAACAATTATAAATGTCTATGCGCCAAATACCGGAGCCCCCAGATATATAAAACAATTACTCATAAACATAAGCAACCTTATTGATAAGAATGTGGTCATTGCAGGGGACTTTAACACCCCACTTACAGAAATGGATAGATCATCTAGACACACAGTCAATAAAGAAACAAGGGCCCTGAATGATACATTGGATCAGATGGACTTGACAGATCTATTTAGAACTCTGCATCCCAAAGCAACAGAATATACTTTCTTCTCGAGTGCACATGGAACATTCTCCAAGATAGATCATATACTGGGTCACAAAACAGCCCTTCATAAGTTTACAAGAATTGAAATTATACCATGCATACTTTCAGACCACAATGCTATGAAGCTTGAAATCAACCACAGGAAAAAGTCTGGAAAACCTCCAAAAGCATGGAGGTTAAAGAACATTCTACTAACGAATGAGTGGGTCAACCAGGCAATTAGAGAAGAAATTAAAAAATATATGGAAACAAACGAAAATGAAAATACAACAATCCAAACGCTTTGGGACGCAGCCAAGGCAGTCCTGAGAGGAAAATACATTGCAATCCAGGCCTATCTCAAGAAACAAGAAAAATCCCAAATACAAAATCTAACAGCACACCTAAAGGAAATAGAAGCAGAACAGCAAAGGCAGCCTAAACCCAGCAGAAGAAGAGAAATCATAAAGATCAGAGCAGAAATAAACAATATAGAATCTAAAAAAACTGTAGAGCAGATCAACGAAACCAAGAGTTGGTTTTTTGAAAAAATAAACAAAATTGACAAACCTCTAGCCAGGCTTGTCAAAAAGAAAAGGGAGATGACCCAAATAGATAAAATCATGAATGAAAATGGAATTATTACAACCAATCCCTCAGAGATACAAACAATTATCAGGGAATACTATGAAAAATTATATGCCAACAAATTGGACAACCTGGAAGAAATGGACAAATTCCTAAACACCCACACTCTTCCAAAACTCAATCAGGAGGAAATAGAAAGCTTGAACAGACCCTTAACCAGCAAAGAAATTGAATCGGTTATCAAAAATCTCACAACAAATAAGAGTCCAGGACCAGATGGCTTCCCAGGGGAGTTCTACCAGACGTTTAAAGCAGAGATAATACCTATCCTTCTCAAGCTATTCCAAGAAATAGAAAGGGAAGGAAAACTTCCAGACTCATTCTATGAAGCCAGTATTACTTTGATTCCTAAACCAGACAGAGACCCAGTAAAAAAAGAGAACTACAGGCCAATATCTCTGATGAATATGGATGCAAAAATTCTCAATAAGATACTAGCAAACCGAATTCAACAGCATATAAAAAGAATTATTCACCATGATCAAGTGGGATTCATTCCTGGGATGCAGGGCTGGTTCAACATTCGCAAATCAATCAATGTGATACATCACATTAACAAAAAAAAAGAGAAGAACCATATGATCCTGTCAATCGATGCAGAAAAGGCCTTTGACAAAATCCAGCACCCTTTCTTAATAAAAACCCTTGAGAAAGTCGGGATAGAAGGAACATACTTAAAGATCATAAAAGCCATTTATGAAAAGCCCACAGCTAACATCATCCTCAACGGGGAATAATTGAGAGCTTTTTCCCTGAGATCAGGAACACGACAGGGATGCCCACTCTCACCGCTGTTGTTTAACATAGTGCTGGAAGTTCTAGCATCAGCAATCAGACAACAAAAGGAAATCAAAGGCATCAAAATAGGCAAAGATGAAGTCAAGCTTTCGCTTTTTGCAGATGACATGATATTATACATGGAAAATCCGATAGACTCCACCAAAAGTCTGCTAGAACTGATACATGAATTCAGCAAAGTTGCAGGATACAAAATCAATGTACAGAAATCAGTTGCATTCTTATACACTAACAATGAAGCAACAGAAAGACAAATAAAGAAACTGATCCCATTCACAATTGCACCAAGAAGCATAAAATACCTAGGAATAAATCTAACCAAAGATGTAAAAGATCTGTATGCTGAAAACTATAGAAAGCTTATGAAGGTAATTGAAGAAGATATAAAGAAATGGAAAGACATTCCCTGCTCATGGATTGGAAGAATAAATATTGTCAAAATGTCAATACTACCCAAAGCTATCTACACATTCAATGCAATCCCAATCAAAATTGCACCAGCATTCTTCTCGAAACTAGAACAAGCAATCCTAAAATTCGTATGGAACCACAAAAGGCCCCGAATAGACAAAATAATTTTAAAGAAGAAGACCAAAGCAGGAGGCATCCCAATCCCAGACTTTAGCCTCTACTACAAAGCTGTCATCATCAAGACAGCATGGTATTGGCATAAAAACAGACACATAGACCAATGGAATAGAATAGAAACCCCAGAACTAGACCCACAAACGTATGGCCAACTCATCTTTGACAAAGCAGGAAAGAACATCCAATGGAAAAAAGACAGTCTCTTTAACAAATGGTGCTGGGAGAACTGGACAGCAACATGCAGAAGGTTGAAACTAGACCACTTTCTCACACCATTCACAAAAATAAACTCAAAATGGATAAAGGACCTGAATGTGAGACAGGAAACCATCAAAACCCTAGAGGAGAAAGCAGGAAAAGACCTCTCTGACTTCAGCCGCAGCAATTTCTTACTTGACATATCCCCAAAGGCAAGGGAATTAAAAGCAAAAGTGAATTACTGGGACCTTATGAAGATAAAAAGCTTCTGCACAGCAAAGGAAACACCCAACAAAACTAAAAGGCAACCAACGGAATGGGAAAAGATATTTGCAAATGACACATCGGACAAAGGGCTAGTATCCAAAATCTATAAAGAGCTCATCAAACTCCACACCCGAAAAACAATTAACCCAGTGAAGAAATGGGCAGAAAACATGAATAGACACTTCTCTAAAGAAGACATCTGGATGGCCAACAGGCACATGAAAAGATGTTCAACGTCGCTCCTTATCAGGGAAATACAAATCAAAACCACACTCAGATACCACCTCATGCCAGTCAGAGTGGCCAAAATAAAGAAATCAGGAGACTATAGATGCTGGAGAGGATGTGGAGAAACGGGAACCCTCTTGCACTGTTGGTGGGAATGCAAACTGGTGCAGCCGCTCTGGAAAGCAGTGTGGAGGTTCCTCAGAAAATTATAAATAGACCTACCCTATGACCCAGCAATAGCACTGCTAGGAATTTATCCAAGGGATACAGGAGTACTGATGCATAGGGGCACTTGTACCCCAATGTTTATAGCAGCACTCTCAACAATAGCCAAATTATGGAAAGAGCCTAAATGTCCATCAATTGATGAATGGATAAAGAAATTGTGGTTTATATACACAATGGAATACTACGTGGCAATGAGAAAGAATGAAATCTGGCCTTTTGTAGCAACGTGGATGGAACTGGAGAGTGTGATGCTAAGTGAAATAAGCCATACAGAGAAAGACAGATACCATATGGTTTCACTCTTATGTGGATCCTGAGAAACGTAACAGAAACCCATGGGGGAGGGGAAGGAAAAAAAAAAAAAGAGGTTAGAGTGGGAGAGAGCCAAAGCATAAGAGACTGTTAAAAACTGAAAACAAACTGAGGGTTGATGGGGGGTGGGAGGGAGGGGAGGGTGGGTGATGGGTGTTGAGGAGGGCACCTTTTGGGATGAGCACTGGGTGTTGTATGGAAACCAATTTGACAGTAAATTTCATATATTAAAAAAAAATGGGTGACTAACCCTTTTGAGACCTAGAAATGCATATTCAGTGTTTAATGCATTCTAATGTACTCCTTTCTTAGAAAATCACTAAAATGACTAAGCAGAAAGGTGTCATCAACTGAAATGCTCACCTAGATGGCAGAAGACAAAGGGTTGGTGTACAACCATCTGTTCTATAGCTTTGTAATTTTTAAAACCTGCATAAACCTTTGTAAATTTTTATATTCTTTATAACAGGGGCCATCCTCAGTTTAGACATGTTTGTGATTCTATGCAATGGTGGTCGTGTATTGTGTCTAGTATGAATATCCAAATATATTTGTTGTACCATATTCTTAATAAGTTTATTAAGGTATAATTTATATGCCATAAAATTTTCCCATCTTAAAGATATAATTGATGAAGTTCCAGATTTGGGACACTTTAGGGGACATCTGTTGGTTATTTTTTCTCCTGTGCATTTAGTGTACTTTCCTGTTTCTTTGGATATCTTATTTTTTTAACTTGGACTTTTTGATAATACGTTTTACCAATTTTAGTTATCAGATCACTTCCCCCTAAGATTTGTTCTTAGATAAATCTTCCCTTCATATTCCCTTCCCTTAATATTTATCACTATTGTTATTTTTCTTGTTGCTTCTATTCACTCTTCTGAATGATTTCTGTAGATTCTGTATTTTTGGTAGTATGCAGTGACTGAGACTCTTCTAGATATTTTTTTAATATTTGTAGGATTTTTTTTGTTTTATTTTATTTAAGACTGGCTTTGTAGGGTTACCTTGGATTACCACAATTTGGTGAGTTATTAATTGGTCAGATAATTTTCTTAAAAGCCTTGCCTTTTGTCTTTTGTCAAACACATCTCCGTGTGAAGACACACTTATGAACTTCAGGCAGTTTCTAAGACAGCCTTAGTTTTCACTTCTTGCTTGGGTATGGTCTCAAAGTCAGCCATAGGTGAATG
The DNA here is from genome assembly GCF_028018385.1 of Neofelis nebulosa. Lineage (NCBI taxonomy): Eukaryota > Metazoa > Chordata > Mammalia > Carnivora > Felidae > Neofelis > Neofelis nebulosa. The sequence goes on along the minus strand of NC_080794.1, from coordinate 31,441,780 downwards.
ACTGACCTTTTCCTATCCCAGTTCTATATTAGAAATGTACATAATCTTCCACATAGTTGTAGCTTTCTAGATTTCAAAGAATATGTTGTCGCTTTTTTTTTTTTTAATTTTTTTTTCAACGTTTTTTATTTATTTTTGGGACAGAGAGAGACAGAGCATGAACGGGGGAGGGGCAGAGAGAGAGGGAGATACAGAATCGGAAACAGGCTCCAGGCTCTGAGCCATCAGCCCAGAGCCTGACGCGGGGCTCGAACTCACGGACCGCGAGATCGTGACCTGGCTGAAGTCGGACGCTTAACCGACTGCGCCACCCAGGCGCCCCTGTTGTCGCTTTTTAAATATCCTGTTATCATCTAGTTCATTGCACTTTCTTTCAATGTTTTTGATGATGGAGTGCCAGACTCTTGGTTACCACAACTGCAATCACAGCCTTAGAGAATTTTGATGTTGCAGGGTGATTGTTATAGTTGTTAGTAATGATGTGGGGATAAGTTTTTATTTTCCTCTCCTAGTGAGATGAACTCTGAATTGTGCCAAATAGCCACACACATTGGAAATGGATTTCAGTGGAAATATTCATTGTTATTTGGGGGTGGGTCTTACAATTGAGCTTCAAAAGACATCAGCTCACCATTGGCTGTGATACTACTAGTTTTTCATAGCTACTGTACCTCAGAGATGGGGTAACAGGGGAATTTGAAAGGGCATGGGAATAGCCATGGGAATAGCCAAGTTGAAATGCCAGAAACAATGCTTTCTTACAAAGATTCGATAGGTTTTCTTGAAAGGATTTAGTTTATTATATTTCATTTGTTAATTTTCAGAGTCCAGAAATAGTTAATTCTAGTCATTGCCAATATTTTCTTAGAGAATGGTCCATTCAGGTCTTCAAGATACCCCTCTGGAAGTCAGTCTTCTCTGTTGTACTTTTTAATGTCTCTGCTCAATACTAGTAGGAAATTAGTGATTAGCTGTGGTTTGGAGGGAAGGAAATGAACTTGTAGGCTTTGCTTTTTGCTATACCCAGAATCTGTGTAGCTTATTGCTTGTGTTATAAAGGAAGAAAATAATAATAAATACTACTTAAACATACAAAATAAACACTTCAAATTTCATTGTGGGACTGATAGCTGTTCATGAAACAAAGCCCCGAGGCTGTAAAGGTTGAATTATGAGAGATTAGAAATATTTTATTTTTAAAAGTTCCATCTGTTTTCTCAACATATGTATGAAATATTTTTTGTGGTCTTTCTTGACTTATGGTTAATTTTCACATATTAAAAGTAGGTTAAAGTCTCTTGCTGCACAATAAGATAGCAAACACAGACTTTGATAACACAGTGCTCTTTCTAACATTAAACAATGCAAGACAAGGAAAACAAAAGAGATAAGTATACAAGAAAAGGTCATTCGAGTCTGGAAAATGTGAGGAAATAAATCTTCCTAGAAATTCAACAGAGCCCACTCTTGTTCATGCTTGAGTTTGGTATCGGAAGTTCTCTGTCAATTATGATTGAAAATTAATATTGTCATATTGTTATGTACATGTTAATGTATCATTATGCTTATGTAGTTAAGTATCCTTAAGCCTAAGACTGATAAATTATATGTAGTTCTCATCCTATATTGTGGCTTCAATCACCAACATTCTCTCTCTGTTTCTTTTTTTTTTTTAATTTTTTTTTCAACGTTTTTTATTTATTTTTGGGGCAGAGAGAAACAGAGCATGAACGGGGGAGGGGCAGAGAGAGAGAGGGAGACACAGAATCAGAAACAGGTTCCAGGCTCCGAGCCATCAGCCCAGAGCCCGACGCGGGGCTCGAACTCACGGACCGCGAGATCGTGACCTGGCTGAAGTCGGACGCTTAACCGACTGCGCCACCCAGGCGCCCCTCTCTCTCTGTTTCTAATGTATTGAGATGAACATTTCAATACATTTATAGAAATATTTTTAATTCTCAATTTTATTTTCTCATTTTATTTTTTCAGTTAATGATAGGTTAGTGGATGATGTTAGTGGATGATGTTTAGTTAATGATAGGTTAAGGATAGTTAGTGATAGGTAGATGACCAAATTAAGCAGACGCCTTCAAATCCTCAACCATAATATTGATAGCCAAAAGTATAAACCTTTATGCATCTTGGTTACCATTGTTTTGACAGCACTAAGCAAAATTATATAATTACATTACCAAATAGCCCTACTTAAACACTGTTTGATCACAAATATATACTTGATGTGGGGTCAAGTTTTCTCACAGTGTTTCTTTCTTTTCCTATGAAGTCACCAAACCCTTTGTCTCTATTGTGCCCCAAAATGTTCAGAATAATTGCAACCGCATACTACAAGAACCATGGGTGCCTTAGTTATCAATGAATCCTAGCACATGTGATATAACACATGTGGAATAATCCTTTTTTATTATGGCATGGATATGATTATTTTTCACTTATTTTCCAAATGCTATTAAGACATTTCCTCCTGTCTAGTGCAATTTAGTTATCATTAGAACCCTATAGATCCTACAGAATTAGTTTTTTTTAAATTTTTTTTTTATGTTGATTTATTTTTGAGAGAGAGAGAGAGAGAAGGGGAGGGACAGAGAGAGAGAGAGAAGGATACACAGAATCCAAAGCAGGCTCCAGGCTCTGAGCTGTCAGCACAGAGCCCTATGTGGGGCTCGAACCCACAGACCATGAGATCATGACCTGAACCGAAGTTGGACGCTTAGCCTACTGAGCCACCCAGACACCGTGAATTAGTGTTTTTTTTTAAGTTTATTCATTTACTTTGATAGACAGAGAGAGTGTGTGTGTACATGTGAGTGGGGAGAGGCAGAGAGAAGGAGAGAGAGAGAATCCCAAGCAGGCTCTACACTGTCACTGTCAGTGCAGATTCCGGCTTGGGAGGTGGTCTACACAGATGAGGAGCTCAAAGTCACTAACTGTGATACCATGACTTGGGCCGAAATCCACAGTTGGTTACTTAACTTACTGAGCCCCCCAGGTACCCCAAGTTAGCTTAGCTTTTCTTTTTCCCCAGCTCTATTGAGATATAATTGACATATAATATTGTGTAAGTTTAAGGTACATGCTGTGTTGATTTTCTACATTTATATATAGCAAAATGTTTACTTTCATAGCATTAGTTAATACCTTCATCCCATCACATAATCGCTACTTAATTTTTGTGGTAAAAACATTTAAGATCTACTCTCCTGGCAACATTCAAGCATAAAATACAGTATCGCAGTAATGCTGCACATTAGATCCCAAGAACTTGTTAATCTTACAGCTGGAAATTCATACTCTTTGATCATTATCTCTTCATTTCCTCATACTACTGTCTGTTTCTCTGAGTTTGGTATTTTTAGATTCATCCAAGTTGTTACAAACAGCAAAATTTCCTGCTTTCTCTTGACTTCTGTGGAGATGTATATATATGTGTGTGTGTGTGTGTGTGTGTGTGTGTGTGTGTGTGTGAATCCCCTCTTACCCATTCCTCTGTTGACAGACACTTAAGTTGTTTCCATGTCTTCATTATTGCAAATAATGCTGCAATTAACACAAGGGTGCAGATCTCTCTGTGAGATACCAATTCCAATTCCTTTGGATATCCAGAAGCAAGATTGCTGGACCACAGGGTACTGCTATTTAAAAGTTTTCTGGTCTCCATAGTGGCTGTACCAATTTACAATCCCACCAAAAGTGCACAAGCGTTCCTTTTTCTCCACGTCTTATTCTCCCAACACTTATTATCTCTTGTCTATTTGAGGATAACCATTCTAACAGATGTGAGGTGTTTTCTCATTCTGATTTTGATTTGCATTTCCCTGATGATTAGTGATGTTGAGCAGATAGCAAGAGTCAGGACCAACTTTGGGCTCATTGGTAGCTGCAGGGGCCCTGGCTATCAGCATCCTCTGTCTCCTATAGCTTCATCGTCTTGCCCTTGGCCTGCACGCTGCAGTGGAGACTAGTTTCAGGGGGTCGGGAGGGGGGCATGCAGGTGCACAGCTGGAGGACCTAGCCCCAGTCATGAGCACAGAGGTGGTGGCACGCCAGGTGGCCTAGGCTGGTGTCTTGCACTAACGGAAGCTGGAGTTGGCTGCAAGCTTGGTTCCTGGGCTCTGGGGATGCTAGAGAGGGACTCAGGTGGCTGGCATCAGTGAATGCAAATCCTTGTGGGGTGAAAGCTGGTAAAATCTGCAAGAATCCACAGTAGCTGTGCTGGCCTAGGCTTCATCGCTGGAGAAATCTACTGAGTTTGCCTGAAAAGCAGGTCTCTGTGAAGTGAGATCACTCCTGCTGTCTATCTGCTAATAGCCGCTTCTGGTTTTTTTCCTTGTTTCTAGCTGGCTCGATACACCTCAGCTTTGCCAGTCTGGGCAGTGCAACCTAAGTAGGACCATCAGCAATGCACTGGGAGGCTAGAGAGGCTGGGTCCCTCTCTTTTCTTATAGCGAGAAAAATCTTTCTAGCCGGGAAGTTCCTTCTTGGTACTGAACAATGCCAGCTTGGGAGATAGGATGATGCAAGCAAAATGAAGTTGTCTCCCTTCTCTTCTTATGCAACTATTTTCAGCTTTTTTGTTCCATGGTATCACTAAACCTTCCTGTGTGGACTCTAGAATTTTCCTGGAACAGTTTTTGTCCATAAATACCTGTGTAATCATTGATCTTTGTAAGGACATAGGGATGTGGGTTCTCCTACATTACCATTCCCTGCGACCCCCCCCCGCCCCAGATTCTAGTTTAACTTTTCTGAAAATAAAAAGAAAATAACTTACCTAGGTTCAGACAGTAAGTTATACAGTAATGAAAGATGGGATTGATGTAGAAAAAGGAATATCTAGACCAGAAAAAATAAAAAGAACTAGGCATAGGCATGTATGTGTTTTTGTATGTAAATATCTATCGAGATATATAACGGACAAAGAGATCCAAAATAGAAACATGATAGTAGAGTTTTTGTCAGATTTGTTGACTGATGTGTTGCTCCCAGGCCCTAAACAAGGCTTTGAATCTTAGTTGATATTCCACGAATACTAGCTGAATAAAATTAAAAACAAAACGAAACAGGGATAAGACAAGAATTCCTGAAGTTGATCACTTTTATAGTTTTTCCCACACCTAACATGAAATCTTTTCCAGCCCAAATTGCTAACAGAACTATTTTGGAAAGCATACCAGTTATATCGATAAGTACATGCAGTTTGAAAGCTGATTATTTTCCAGATCTCAGTGTGTTTTCTTACGTTTGTATTACAGTGAACGTTTGATGTTTTTGGCTGCTCAACATTCAGATGCCATTTACATTTGAGGTGAACAGGGGCATAACCCAGCTTCCCCCCTTCACGTGCTCCCATAAGGACTTGCGTTTTCGTAGGTGGGCACAGATGGAGGTTGCCTTCGCAGAAGCAGTAGGAGTGTCCTGTACCAATGATATGTTGCAGCAGCAGCAGCAGCCAAGTCAAACTCTTCCTTCTAGGACTGCGGTTCTTAGTTTGGACCCTTAGGAGCCTCCCAGTCCTGGCCAGGCTTCCAATTTACTCCAGCCTCTTCTGTATTCATTGTCTGCCTAAGTTCGCCAGTTTTTTTGTTTTTGTTTTTGTTTTTTTTTTCTGTTGTTTAAACCAATAATATTTTCTGATGCATGGAAACAACTTATGGACTACATGTATGGAATCGGGGGGAATTATGACTATTTTCAGTCATATTGTTATTCCGGACAAGAAGTTTCACCATTGGTTAATAAGTCACACTGATTAGTGTTAATTAAAATTCATAAGTTCCAGATAAAGCAAAAAGTAGAGGAACTGCCTAAAGAAAAACAAAAACAGAAACAAAAACAAAACATTGGACATTTTATCATTCCTGTGGGTATTGATATATGAGTAGGGTAACCATATTATTTATTTGTTCAAATTAGGACACTTTTGAGAAAGAAAGCAGGCCTCACCAGATATAACATTGTGCAATGAGTTATAAACCAGGATATATGGCCAATTTAAGTACATGTAACAGTTTTCTTCCCAGGTTCTTGCTAATAGATAAAAAATACACTGTACCATTTAAAAAAAAATTTTAATGTTTATTTATTATCAAGAGACAGAGAGAGACAGAGCATGAGCATGAGAGGGGTAGACACAGAATCCAAAGCAGGCTCCAGGCCCTGAGCTGTCAGCACAGAGCCCAATGTGGGGCTTGAACTCACAGACCATGCGATCATAGCCTGAGCTAAAGTCAGATGCTTAATGATTGAGCCACCCAGGAACCCCTATACACTGTATCTTCTTGAGAGTACTTGGCCTTACTCCTTACTCCTCTTACTCAGTAACTCCACAAGGTAGAGTGACTCATCCCATCAGCAAAATTTGGAAAACAAGTGACCTGTTGAGCCAATCCCTTCTATTGAGCTCTATTTTTGTAGATATTTTGCTGAGACACAGGGTAATTCTCATTTGTTATAAGCACAAAAATTAGGTCCAGTTTCTGCCTTCTAACACCAGGAGAGAAAGGGGGCAAACACTTATGAGATTTCAAGGTTTTGTTTTTAATGTTTATGTATTTTTGAGAGCGTGCAAGCAGGTGAGGGCAGAAAGTGGGGGACAGAGGATCCAAAGCAGGCTCTGTGCTGACAGCAGTGAGCCAGATGTGGGGCTTGAACTCACAACTGCGAGATCATGACTTGAGCCGAAGTCGGATGCTCAATCAACTGAGCCACCCAGGCACTCCTCAGAAATTTCAACTTTTCAGGGAAACTCTAAGGAAGGCCTGAGTTCTAGAAATCTTTAAAGTGGTGACAGACCCAAGCAATGATCTCCCACTTGGTTTACCAGCAATAGTGGTGATAATTTGAACCCTGTGCCAATTTTTTAAGTGGGTCAAATGTGAATGTCAATTCAGAGAGGTCTCCATAATTGCTTCAAAGAATGCTATTGACAAAACTAAGATTTTTGTCGGCAAAACTTAGAAATTCATATTGGTGGTATACTTTTAACTATCTATATGTTATGGATTTTCCCAGTTATCGCTACTAATCTTACTAGCCACTACCATTTTGTCAGTTATTCCACTAATGTTGTATTTTTGGCCCTAGATCTAGTTCTGAAACTTAAATAATATTTTGTTATCATGACTTCTTAGTCTTCTTAATCCATTGTAGTTTCTTGGTGTTGCTTTGTCTGTAATGACCTTGATACTTTTGAAGATAACTAGTCAAATATTTCATAGAATGTCCCTCAATTTTAGTGTGATTTTGTATCATGATTAGGTTGAGGTTATACATTTTTTAAACAGCAAAAAAGTTACATGTCATTTTGTTTTGCTTTGCTTTGTCTTTCAGTGCACTCTTTCAAGAGATACATGCTAGGTCTTATGATGAGGGATGTTAACTTTGATTTCTTAACATCCCTCATCATACAACATAGCATTATCAGGATTCTCTAAAGTTACTTTTTTTTTGTATTTAGTAAATATTTTACTGGGAATACTTTAAACATCATTCAGATAGATATCTGTTTTCATTTGATCTTAACTCTCTAATCACAGGTTTCATTCATGATATTTTCCTGGAAAATTATTGCAGTGGTGAGTGTCTAATAGTGATTTTCTATTTCCATTAATTCTTCTACATTTAAGAATTACAAGTCTGCTGTAAAGAATCATTGTTCCTATCTATTATGCATATTTTTATTCTTATATCTAGGTAAGATATAATATACATTATATATATTCAATATCAATATGGACTAATGGATATTTATTTTATTTTGTGGGTTATAATCCATTGTTGTCATTATTTATTTTGTTGCTATGTTATCCAAGATTGGTCAGAAAAATAAATTCAATGTTTGTACTTCCTTTGTTTTAGTCATCTTTTTGGTGGGTGAAGATTTTCCTTTAGTGGATACTTTGAGGTGAAAGTGGGGATGCGGAATTCCCTAGGTATTTTGAAAACTGATTCCCCCCCCCCAGTAGCCTTTGTATTTAAAGGACATTTTGGTTATATATAAAATACTTTATGGAAAACAACAAGAATTGGTGTGGATGTGGCAAAAAGTAACCTTCATGTACTCTTGGTGGGAATCAAACTGGTGCGGACACTGTGGAAAACAGTAGAGAAATTCATCAAATAGTTAAAAATAGAACTACCCTATGATCCAGTAATTGTACTACTGGGTATTTACTCAAAAATACAAAAATAATTATCCAAAGGGATACATGCACTCCTATGTTTATTGCAGCATTATTTATAGTAGGCAAACTATGGAAGCAGACCAAGTGTGCATGGACTGATGAATGGATAAAGAAGATGTGGTGTATATATACAACGGAATATTACTCAGTCATAAAAAATGACATCTTGCCATTTGCAAATACATGGATGGAGATTGACAATGTGATAAGTGATAAATAATAAATAGACAACATACAGATAGACAAGTAATAAGTGAAGTAAGTCAGAGAAAGACAAATACCATATGATTTCACTCATATATGAAATTTAAGAAACCAACAAAGGAAGAAAGGGAAAAAAAGAGAGAGACAGAAACCAAGAAACAAACTCTTAGTTATATAGCACAAACTGATAGTTACCAGAGGGGAATATGGTGGAGGGATGGGTTAAAATGTGGCATTTTTTTTTCTATTTTACTTTCAAGCAATTTGGTGGGTTTTTTTTTCCTTGAAATTATGTTGAGCTTTCTCTGTAGTGTTATATTTTTTCTTTCCTGTTGTTCTCTATTTTTGGAGAAAATAATTACAGGCAAAAATTTAGGCAATCATCATTGTCTTCAACTATCTGAAAGTCCTTATATGATAAAAACACATATTTGAATGCTCAAAAATCAAGTTTTACTAAGGAAAAGGACTTAATAACCTAAGAAATTTAGATTAGTTTAAAGGGGGATTAAACCATACCTGCGGAGCAAGAAAGTCAGTGTTATTCTTATTCAATTTTTCATTAGTGTTAGAATGCTTCAAACACTTTCCAAACACAACAATAAAAACACAAAAACTTTAAAGTACAATTGAAAGGTCTTTCTGTTCAGGGATACTTAACAAAGATAGCTGGAGGAAAACATCAAGTCTAATATCTTTATTAAGAAGCAACCACAATAAATCAGCTCTATTAGATTGCCCCCAAACTGAACATTCAACATTTAATTTCTTTATAATGAAATCCCTCACTAATAAATTAACTACAAATTGTAGATTGCGTGAGCTTAAACTGAGTGAGACAGCTATCTCAATGCTGAAAAAGAAAAAGGCCACGAAACAGCAATGGTCATTTTGAAATGCCATTAGCCATTTGCCTACTCAAAAGATCTCAGTTCCAGTGGGGGAAATGGCATTCTGTTAAGGTGGCCGTTACATTATTCAAATAGAGAGCATTCAACCCCATCCCAAGACCGTGGCATTTGATGTAGTTTGAAAAGTAAACACCAGGGAAAGAGAAAAGGGAAAAGTGGAAATGAGATACACTCAGTAGAAACAGAGATTGATGGATAATTTACTCTGAAAAACGCCAGACATTTGGTTATTATTTGTAACTTGTGACTATACACACTCTGTTGCTCTCTTTGTAGGAGTATGGGAATTTCAAATGTCTGGGTTTAAATCATTTAAATCAATTAACATTTACTGAGGTTCTTCATTATGCTAGTATAGAAGTGAGATGTGAAGGTGAATAAGAATAACTTATTACCCATTTTCTTTCAGAAAGAATTTGAGTGGTATGGCCATGTTCCCAACTGCAAGAGTGTGTTTCGTATGGGTACAGACTTGAAAACAAGCAGAGCAGAACAAACACACAGGGAAGGAAACAAGTATGTGATGGAAACCCAAGGGAATGATAGAGTCACATCAGCTGGCGAGATGGCCTTTACACAGGCTGTGTACCTAAGATGGACACTTAAGAATCAGTAAATTTTTAACGAGAAGAAATCTGTGTGAAGTCATAACAGAGGCAAGGGATAGCATCAGCAAATAGGAGGGAACTTGTTAAACAGTAGTGACTAGTTTGAAATGGCTAAAGTATAAAAGGTCTTCATTAGATTGGAAAAACATTTTGATATATGGTTGTGGAGGCTTGGCTGTCAGGCTAAAGTATTAGGATTATGATTTAGACAATTTGTATAGCACTAAGCTTTCTAGTATTTTCCTGGAGCTTTTTTCCCCCATTTCCCCCCTGCCCTTTTAGTAGTATCATTCTTTTAATGTTTAAGCCAATGCATATTGAGTGCCTCAAATTCGTTAAACATTGTTCTAGGTGATGGGCATAAAGTAATGAGCAAGATAGATAATACTCTGGTTTTCCTGGAGCTTGCCTTGGAGTTGGAGAAGCTGCATTAATAGTAAATAATAATAAATAAATAATTTCAGAAAGTGGTAGGGGAAGTAAAAGAAATAAAATACAATAATTGAAAAAATGACTGCTTAGATGGTTTGACTGCATTCATGACACGTATGACCATTAATCTTATATTTTACAGTACCCTTTAATTACTGTTTTCTAATTCCTCTGGAAGGGAGATCTTCGTTGTTCCTCAGTGAATGCCTATGTCCAATCTTTGCTTCATGTTCCCCATGCATAGATTTTTTTTTCAAACTGACATGCCCCAAATTCCAGCCCCAAACTCCATAATTTTGGGAAAAGGCACCTTCTAGGATTTATGATTTAAAAGTATTTATAAAAACGTAAATGTGCCCAATGTAATGGGTGCTTATGGAAATCATAAACCAATGTTAAAAACTTTGTAAAAATTACTTTAACTCTAGAACAAGATTCTAGGGAAAGGGAAATAGAAGGGACATGTTTGATGGGTCTGGTAGAGGAGAAAGGGTTAGGGTGAGAAAAGCAGGCTGAGAAGGTGGGAACAGGTAACAAAATGCCCAAGGAGGAGGAAAGCAGCAGTCTCAAGTGAGAATTATGGCTTTGAATGAGAGCATGAGAAAACTAGAAAGAGAGCAAGTCACTAACTCAAATAAGTGGCCTCTGGCCAATTGTCTCTGGAAAAATCACAGAAGGCATTCATGGATCAAACTATGACATCTAGGGGCGCCTGGGTGGCTCAGTCGGTTAAGCGTCCGACTTCAGCTCAGGTCAGGATCTCATACTCCGTGAGTTCGAGCCCCGCGTCAGGCTCTGGGCTGATGGCTCAGAGCCTGGAGCCTGCTTCCGATTCTGTGTCTCCCTCTCTCTCTGACCCTCCCCCGTTCATTCTCTGTCTCAAAAATAAATAAACATTAAAAAAAATTTAAAAAAAAAACTATGACATCTAAAGTCTCCTTTCCTTCATGTGTCGCAATTGTCATTCCTTTCTCGTAGGGTTTATTGAATTTTTGGAAATCCCTCCATAGAAATACTTGGGATTGAAGATTTTAACTCCTAAGGTTAAAGAACAAATCAGGTCAATGGTGACTTTAAGAAAGTTATTATAATTTTATTTTACATAAAAATAAAAGAATAAGAATATCATCGCAAGAGAATTAAGTTTAACACACTAAGAAGTGGCATTCTCAGATTTTTGTTTAGTAATAGCTTATACAATATGGTTCTTTTATTTCATTCTTTTTTTTTTTTAAATTTTTTTTTTTTTTTTTTTTCAACGTTTTTTTTTTTTATTTATTTTTGGGACAGAGAGAGACAGAGCATGAACGGGGGAGGGGCAGAGAGAGAGAGGGAGACACAGAATCGGAAACAGGCTCCAGGCTCCGAGCCATCAGCTCAGAGCCTGACGCGGGGCTCGAACTCACGGACCGCGAGATCGTGACCTGGCTGAAGTCGGACGCTTAACCGACTGCGCCACCCAGGCGCCCCTCTTTTATTTCATTCTTAACATCAGGGTTTTGGAATCTCTCTTATAATTGCAACAAGATATTTGTAAATCAATACTCCTTGAAGACAAAGTATACACTAAGAGGACATATTTTTTCAGACTGGTCCATAAGTGAACATTTCAAAGCCTGACTGGCTTTATGACAATAAATGCTTACTTCTGCCATGCAAGTCCAGACAGCATCATCAAAACAAATGTATGCACGTCTTACCAAACAGAATTAGGAAAAAAGTGCTCACAATCTGAGTTTATTTTTTTCCTTATTTTCTCTCTTTCAGTATCTGCCCTAATTTTCATGGAAAAGACCATATCATCCCTCATTTTTTTTCCATATTCAACCATCAGTTCTAGCTTTCTCTTTTTCTTAATTTTCCTTAATAGGAAGGCTCACCATTCAGTAATGGAAATTCCATTAGGTATGAAATGTACTATAATTAAGGTGCACAGTGACAAAGAAGCAGTAAGTCATACTGATTATGAGTATGGATTTTGGACTTATAAAGATTTGGCTCCATATTAAACATTTATCACTTACTGGATGATCTTGGATTAATATCTATGATCCTGTCTCCCAATCAGGAAATTAGGAATGATTACACCCACCTTGTGGAATATTTGAAGATAAAATAAGATAATGCTTAAAAATACTCAGCATGGTGCCTGGCAAAGCTTAAAAAAATAGGTTATAAAGTGAAAACTGTGACCTAGGTAGGATGGAAATTGAAGGAAAGATTTCAATATAGCCATGATTTTCTCAAAGGTTGCAAAATGCACCTGAATTCAAGAGAATAGTTCTGATTTTACTTCTGGGATATACAAGATAGTTAAAATCCTTTGAGTAGAACTTATTGCCCATCACAATGCTTCATGTCTGTTTGCTTATTATCAGGAAATGAATAGAAGTCTTACAGTCATTTTGTGAAAGGCTAGCACTTTATTATTGTTGGGGAGTGTTGTGTAGCTATTTGTGTTTATGCTATGGTAGACAGCAATTCTTGACCAGAAAACCAAAAATGGAAATCGAAGAGTTTGCAATTCCTTAATGTCATATGATGTTGAGCATCTTTTCATACACTATTTGCCATCTGTATATTTTCTTTGGCAAGGTGTATGTTTAGATCTTTTGCCCATTTTTTAAATTGGGCTGTTTTGTTACTATTGAGTTTTAAATGTTCTTTGTATATTTTGGATACAAATCTTTATTAGATATGTGTTGCAAATATTTTCTTTCGGTCTATTGCCTGTGTTTTCATTTTCATTACAATTTCTTTTGCAAGGCAATTTTAATCTTTAATGGAGTCTAATTTATCAGTATTCTATTCCATGGTGTTTATGGTATTGTATCTAAAAACTCTTCACTAAACTCATGATTTTCTCCTGTTATCTTTTTGAAGTTTTATACTTTTGCATTTTACATTTATGTCTATCACCTATTTAAGTTACTTTTTGTGAAAAGTGTCTAAATTCTTTTCCCCCCATTGGAATTTCAGTTGTTCTAATACCATTTGTTGAGAAGACTACCCTTTCTTTATTGAATGACTTTTGCTCTGAGAAAACTCATCAACTAGAGTCTCACAAAAGAATTTCCTTAAATTCTGAAAAAAAAAGGGCAAGCTTTTCTTAAGAAGAACAGAATGTTCATAGAACAACTGAAAATGGCTACTTTCCACCTCCCTGTGATTCCGTGATGGACACATAAAGATATATATATATATATATATATATATATATATATATATACCCAATCTTTACCCTGATAATCTGCTTGGGTTCCTGGAGGTAAAACCCATTAAAGTGTGTGTGTGTGTGTGTGTGTGTGTGTGTGTGTCTGTCAGGGAGGAGGGGATGTAACTTCCTGAAGAATGTAGCTCAGGCTTGCCCACACTGAACACTTCATCAATCACAGTTTAAGTGTTTCTACTGGTCTTGTCCTCAGGGATAAATTCCTGCTTCTTGGTTCCTACTCCTTGATAAGCTATGATTCTCCATATTTCTCTCTCTCTCTCTCTCTCTCTCTCTCTCTCTTTAGGGTAGCAGCTTACTCTGTGACCTCAGTTCTCTGATGGGTCTAAGAAGAGCTATAATTTTACAAATTATTTAACTTTTCCTGTTGTAAAGACAGGAATGATGACATCCAAGCTCTTTACATGCCAGATGGGAAACTAGAATTCTATCTCACTTTTGACCATAGACTTGACAAGAATTTCCAGGTATGCTTATGTAAATGAGTATACTGGCTTCTGGGTTTTTGTATATACAAAATGATGTTGAATAAGATCAATATTTTAAAGATTGTTTTCTATGATATGTTAATAGATATTCAAATAAAGCACCATTTGGTGATAAAGCAAAATTGGCACATATTCACTTCGGTGCCTCCAAAAGCAGCTGATGAATAATGTGTCTCTTCCCTACATGACTTCATTTGAGACGTAAACTGGAGGAGGAGAAAATGGATGCAAAACCTAACTTGTAGAATGTTTGGGGCACAGAATATGATTCTGGGTACAATGGACAAGTAGTCTTGACCGGGCAACAGCCCCAATTTGAGCAAACTCTTCAATTGCTTGGGTCAAGCCATACTGGTCTGAGGCAGCAATTTTCTCAGTGACAGAGAATACTGGAGGAAGAGTGGCAACTAAGTTTTCCCTGTGAGCAGTTTATCTTCAAGAGAAAAAAAGGAAGAGCAGAGTGATGCATACCACATTCTTGCCCCCTTATTCACCAAATCTCACTTTACAACCCTTTGGGGCAAGGTTAGTAATGGCACAGATAGAAGGCAGGAGTGCATTTAAGAAGATTCTGTTCATGCAGAAACTCGCAGAGTGGGGGAAAGCCATTCTACTCTGAAAACGAAGTTCAATAACTTTCAACATTACTGAGCCTTTCTTAGGCCAATGCCCACAGAGATTTTCCAAGATGGGCAGGATCAAACTTTGACTTGCCAGCTCAGTTTTTCCTATTTGTATGTAGATCTCTCAAACTCGTTGTCCACATCCAAGTGCAGACTTGGTTTTCTTACTCTGAATAGAGTATGGGTTTTCCTTTCTTAATTTCTGCCAACATTTTTGATGGGCGATTTCACTTAAATTGCAGATAAGCAGCTCCTCGTAAATCTATAGATGGCAACATGGGGCCTTATTTCTAAATGGCAGTGATTGCAAGCACCTGGGTAACAGCTGTTCTCACTAGACAATGCAAGGACTCTTTATTTTGCCAATTTTCACCAATTACCCAATGTGATCATAAAGTTCTTATGTAGGATCTGCCTACGTATGTATCCGTCTTCTGTAGGCTTTTGGATTTGTGATCACTGCTCTAAACAGAACCAAGCTCGGTTACATTTTAGCTCTCTCATGTAATTTATAGGTAACACTGAGAGCTGGTTTGGGATTATAAACCCAGCAGACCCTGAGCCACCTCTGTTCCTATCTACAAACCTTCCTTCTCCCTATCCCATATGCCAGATCCATTTGTTTTGCATCCTGCCTCTTTCTCTGATTTTTCACTCTGAGATTGGCCTTGAAAACCCAGCTATGCCCACATACCATCATCCCTGGCACCTGGATCTTGTGTGTATAACCTGTGTCTAAATCTCTGAGTCAGCCAAGTTGGAACCAAGAGGTCCAGATTAAGGGTGTTATGCCTCTATTTTCTTAGGTAGACCTATGGGTATCTCTCCTCCCCCCCTGCCTAGACTGGATATGATCCCAAGCCACACTTATTTATGGTAGAATGTATATTGCAGATCCTAGGACAGAGGCAGAATATCAGAGTGTGAGTTTAAAAAAAAAGCTGATTATACTGCCAAACTAGAGAAACCAAAGCAGATGGGAAATCAGAAATGAAGCGTAAATGAGAATATGAAAATTTTGGCGCTTACTTATTATCAGGAACGTTTAATAAGCATAAAATAATTCTGGCAGAAGAAAACTTACATGTTTAAATCAGGGCCTTTACTTTTCATTATAGTTTATACCCATAAAAACAGACAAGAGCAGACTTACCAATGAACAACACAAGATTATTTCAAAATAAAAATTTTGATCTTTTCTACAGTGAAGCAATTTATTTATTTATTTGTTTATTTATATTTTACAAAGATAGTGAGCTGTTAATTTCTACAGTTGCAATAGCACTTACTTTTATATTAACACTTAAATGAAACCAGCCTTTGGTTACTGAATTTCCCCTTGAACATTAAATGACACTTGAATGAGTTTTCTCCAAAGGCCTTTTTCTATAAAGCAGGGTGTGAGGTCACAGAGACTGTGGTTGAAAGTTGTTGATTCAGTAACCCTTAAAGTTTCTTTAGGCTCTGCTCCTTCTTAAACATTTCTCAACACACAGAAGAAAATTCCTCTTTAACATGTTGTAACATACAACTACTTTCTTACCAAGCAAAGAGAGACGAGGATTGGGGGGAGGTAAAGAGGGCATTCACCAGTCTTAGAAGCCAGAAGAATCCCTACCAAAGCATTTTCCTTAGTCAGGTTGCTGGCTTGGGCCAGGGGTGAGAGGTGCATGTGAAAGCTGGGGCGAGGGCAGGGGTGGGGCCAGAGCACAACACCATCACCCCACTGAGAACACTGTCCGGGGAAACCAGGAAGTCCCCAGCAGAGGCTCCTGTCATTTTCTGGACTCAGAGGCTGGAAGAAATTAAGGGGGACTAGGTGTGGAAAGGTAGTGAGAATTGAGTCAGAATAAAGCGTTTTCCAGCTATGACCTATCTCCCCTTTAAGGAGGAAGCAGAGGTGTCTTAGCAGGATCTCAGTCAAGGCCCACCATCTCTCCCCATCCTCACATGAGGAGGCCTGTATGTGGAGTGCAGGGCTGGGAATGTAGACACACATAAGGGTTGGGATGCTTGAGTCCACCTCTCTTCAGATATGCAGGGTACTGGCTGTGTACAAAGTCTGCTGTGGAGTAGGCAGCATTCTGCTGTGACACTTGTCAGGTTAACTTATTCCACACAAACCATTTTCTTTTTCATTTCTGTGCCTCTGCTCACGCCATTGCATCCCTTCAGAAAAGTCTTTGTCTTCTATTTCAGATAAGCTCTTGTCTGCTCTTCTGGTCTGTAATTTATCTCATCAATATTTACATTTTCTGTGGAGCATTTGTTTAAAACTGACCTGAGGCCCAACGAAGAGGGTTCCTTGCCCTAGGTCTATGTTTTAAAGAGCCCTGCTCTGGATGGGACCATTCTGTAACCAGAGCCCAAGTCCTCCTCACTTCTACAGCATCTCCAGAAATCCAGATTCCCGTGCCCTAAGGTCTTGACCCAGTGGTGTGTATAAGCAAAGGCATGGAGTCTTTGGGTGATGAAGATGGTCTGAAATGTCTGTAGGTCTTTGATGTGCTAGAGAAAGCCTGGGGTAGTAAAAGAAAAGGGGGTTCTGGAATTGTGACTCAGGGACTTTTATTACTGTCCCTCCAAGTTCCCAAAGGAAACTCACTGGAGATGAACTAATTTAAATTTACACTTGACTTTCAATATTGTTAAAAGGGTCCATGTTTTTGACAGTAGGGATTTCAAAGATGCTTGTGTAAAACTTTGTTAGCTTGATTTAAACTTTTAAATGTTTAGACAATGGTGGGAAGACCTCAATTTGTACTCTTGTCTGAGCCTTGAAAGTATTATCGAAGATTAGAAAATAAGTTTGCTAACATTTCTACCATAGACATTTCCCCACAATCTTTAAAAAAAAAATATCCACAGTCTTTAAATTTAGCTTTTCTCTACCGTAGTTTCATCGTACTTCGAGTAGTGGTGGATTAGTTATTCATCTCCATGGGTTTTCTTTTCACTGGGCAAACATGAGAGGAAGTGTTCTTTTCTGTTGATTGATTGATTGATTGATTGATTGATTTTGGCAAAGACAGAATGTGAGCAGGGGAGGGACAGAGAGAGACAGGAAGAGAGAGAATCACAAGCAGGCTCTGCCCTGTCAGCGTGGAGCCCGATGCGGGGCTCAAACACATGAATCATGAGATCATGACCTGAGCCGAAACCAAGAGATAGTTGCTTAACCGATGGAGCCACTCAGCACCCCAGAAAAGTGTTCTGTTCATCACTACTCCATTCTCTACCATGTTGATGGCACCACACACAACTTATGACCAATACTGAAATTTCAGTTCAGAGAATTTCTTTGATCTTTAGCATTTTGAATCTCATTGTCCACAAATGCCCTTGTTTTCCAATGCTTTTGGCTTTACACATTACCTTGCTCTTCATACTTGACTGTTGAGAGACTGAAAAATAATTGCTGAATGTCTACTTGTTACCGAAGTAAAAATATAATAGTGTGTTCCTTCCAGAAATCACTCTCAAACTCTCCACTCCACACCTGGGACAAATCCCTGTCAGGGAAAAGCCTTCAAGATGTGTTGTGCTTAAATCCTCAGCCACAGTGTAGTTCTGCATAGAGGGAGATGATACAAGATGTACAGGGTAAGGCTCATAATGATTATAATAATAATACAGCAACTAACAAAATGTATCACTATGTGTTATACAATATACTGTATATTTTGTGTTAACGGTATGACTTACTATTTTCAGTTACCCTGCAGGGTAGAAATCATTTTTCTATTGAAGTTGAGGATATAAACATATAGAAATTAAACTAATTTGTCTAAATTAACAGTTTCTGAATAACATATCTAGGATTCATATCCAGGTATGTATTATTTAAACTCTCTTTTATATTAGATTTTCTTAAACTCATCTTTTTGAGGTCACCATCTACTAAAATATTTACTACATAATTTTGATCAATAAATGGCTGTAAAATTCATGAATGAACAAATTCATGAGAGAGATGGATAGATGGATAAATGAATGGATGGATGGATAAATGGACAAATGGATGGGTGGATGGATGAGTAGATAATAGACATGTATTTAGGAATAACAAAGGTCAATTATAGGGGATTAAGTTTTAGACCAGATGATGAAGGCCCTTACTGCAAATGTGGGGTAAAAATCTATCAAACAACAAACAGAAGCATTTAAAATTTCACTAATTAATGTGATACTCCTCCTCCTAAAAATAATTCAAGGTAGAAATAATCATAGCAGAGGCTTTAAAACTTTAGTGAACATAACACTAATCAAGGGTATTCTAGGCCCCACCACCAGGGATTGTGCTGGGGTGGGATGGAGGGGCATATATTTTAACAATCTAGATGACACTAAATGATTTTGATGTCAGAGTTCATGAATAACACTTTGGGACTCTGTCACTGGAAGAAAGTAGCCAAGAAAAAAAAGAAAAAATTTGATTCTTAAAGAAAAAAAAATTTTTTAGTGTTTATTTCTTTTTGAGAGAGAGAGAGAGAGAGAGCAAGTGAGGGGACGCAGAGAGAGAGGGAGACACATAATCAGAAACAGGCTCCAGGCTCCGAGGTGTCAGCACAGAGCCTGATGTGGGGTTCAAACTCACAAACTGCAAGATCATGACCTGAGCTGAAGTCGGACGCTCAACTGACTGAGCCACCCAGGCGCCCCAAGAATTTAATTCTTAATACAGTTTTTACCAGAATGATGCATTTACAGTGATTTGGTCCCTGTCCAGTGTCCATATACGCTGTTATTGTACAGCACATGATGGTATCTCACTTCCAGGAGTCTCTTGAGTGTCATCAGCCACTGATGTGGGATTGTCACTCCTCACAAATCAGTGTCACTGCAGGCTAGTGGCACTCTGGCCATGCCCCATGAGCACCTTTTACCGGGCAGCAGCGAGATGGGTGCCATAGATGGCCTCTGCTTACTGGTCTCGAACTTTCCTCTCTGACTCGATCTTCCGTCCCCTTTCTCTGCCTTACACTTCCTTGACTTTAGTACCTGTCATCTAATCTGGGAGTAGAAAAACCCTCTCTACGAGTTTTTATTTGAGTCTCTCTGTTGGATTAACCAGTGGCTTTTACAATTAATAAACAAATATTCATAGTCTTTTATGGTTCAATAATGGAGTACTAGTTTTACAGTCTAGGAAAAGAAAAAAAAATAGAGCACAAGTGAGTCAGTTCGAGTAGCAAAGGCAACCCCTTAAATACAACATCAGAGTAGATACTCTGAGTCCATAAAAAGTAATTTGATAATTAGTATCATACCTGGGATTTGTATAAAATATTTTTTTGTGTGAATAGAAATGGCAGAATACTTTTTAGATGAAGACAGTAAATACTAATGATATATTTGCTACTGGTGACATGGCAAAAAGTTTTTTTCAAAATATTAAGACTTAGAGACCAAAATAAGGTAGACTGAAAGGTGATTTGATTGTTTCAAGTGAAAACAACTATCGAAAGTTCTGCTTTGTAACTTTTCAATTTTTTTGGAAATGTCTATCTTCCATAGTGTTCCTGAATGATCATGCGTAGATCCCAGGACTTTGTGAACTTCTGTTTAAACGTGCTCTATTAAAAATGTTTGTTTTGGTTGCCTTCCAAACTCTAAATGATGATGACGAGGTTTTCAAAGGAAATATGCCCCGAGTAAAAAGAAAAGGAGAAGCAACAAATTGAAAAGCAGATGGAAAGATGTTAAGTGACTTAGCAAAACTAAAGAAATCTGAAACCAAAGCTGATAGTGGAGAAAACTCCAATTATAAGATGGCTTTACCTGCAGAAACCGCGAAAGTTTCAATACTAACGAATACCAAATAGCTCTGAGAGTGCCAATGGAATTGCAAGCACTTAGCCTAACAGATCTCTTCCCATCAATCTACATAGCAAAGAACTAGCCTATCCTTACTCCAGCAGAGTACTGGCAGCTTCCTCTCTGAAGTTACTGAACCCAAGAAATTGAATTCAGGGACACCCACTACTACTAGGACATGGAAGCAATACTGAAACAGGGGGATTAATTGAAAGACTATATTCCAATCCTCAAGGCTCACAGCCCTGTCCTGATTTTGCTCTCAGAATGTTGACAAGACTCTCTCTCTCTCTTAAGCCTGAGCTTGGAGAATTCTCTCTGAGGAATTTATTAGGCCAAGGGAAAAAGAACCTATAGATTTTGAAAATCAGTCATCGTTCAACAATTTCATGAAAGATTTGTCAAATTAAAGTGCCACCTGCTACTGAGAAATTCTTTCCATATACTAAGAGTTTCCAACCAGCTTTTCAGTGCTTCATTTTTAATTTATTAGACAACCAAAGATTGCCAGATACTTGAGAAAAAAAAAATTGGCATGCCATACAGACGAAAACAATTACGGAAAAGGGAATTGGAAATAAACAGAGCCAGGAGTGCTTGGGTGGCTCAGTGGGTTGAGGGTCTGACTCTTAATTTCCGCTCAGGTCATGATCCCAGGGTCATGAGATCAAGCCCTATGTTGGGCTGCAAGCTGAACATGGAGCCTGCTTAAAGTACTCATTCTCTTGGGGTGTCTGGGTGGCTCAGTCGGTTAAGCGTCTGACTTCAGGACAGGTCGTGATCTCCCTGTCTGTGAGTTCAAGCCCCACGTCAGGCTCTGTGCTGACAGCTCAGAACCTGGAACCTGCTTCTGATTCTGTGTCTCCCTCTCTCTCTGACCCTCCCCCCATTCATGCTCTGTTTCTCTCTGTCTCAAAAATAAATAAACGTTAAAAAAAATTTTTTTTAAGTACTCATTCTCTTCCTCTGCCCCTCTCCCCTGCTTGAGCTCTCTCTTGCTGTCACTCTAAAATTAAAAAAAAAAAAAAAGAACGAAAAGAAATAAACAGAGCCCATTCTGAATAAGAAAAATAAACTTTAACAATTAAAAAAAAATAAGAAATATCTAGTGACATATGACATAACCTTAACACAAGTTAGGTATATATTTTAAAATGAAAATCTGGGTAATGGCAAATAGTTATTGTATTTAAAACATGAAACACAAAATTAGTAGATGGTGCCAACACTTGAATAAAAATCCACTCAGTAGTACGAGCATTTACATAAGCAGTAGAAGGAGGGTGGGGGCCACAGGGGACTGTTAGGTTTTAATTTTTTTTAATAAACTCTGTCAAACTATTTAATTTTTAAAACTGCTTTTAGGTTTTGATTTAATGTTACATTATAAGGATATTTTATTGATGTCCAGAACATTAAAAATGTTCACAATGGGTGTCTATTTTCTGATAAATGAAAGGAGTGTGTTGCATCCACTTATTGTAACTCCTATTCTTACTGCAGTATTTGGATATTTAGATTCTCACCAGGATGCCGCGGATGACAAAGTTGTATATGGGAGGCATGTAGTCCCGAGAATTACTGAGCTTTAAAGCCACTGAGCTATTTCAAATGCCACATAATAGCTGTGTGTGCACAATCTCAAAATCCATAGTCTTGGAGTTTGCCCCCTGTAAAAGGAACAGGACTTTGCCATACACATTGAATACATGTTATTCTTTATTTTATGTGAAAGACTCCCAGAAACAAGGTAAAAGAAAATCCATTCTTAAAACAACAGCAACAACAATAACAACAACCACAAACCCCTAGGATTTCACATAAATCACACACATAGAAGAAAAACAAGCAAGATTTAGTTTACCAGCATTGTTTTTGTAACAGGCTCTTAGAATCCTTCGGTACCCTATTAAAACATGTATTATATGCAGATTTCCAGGAAAATACAAACAAACCAGAACAAATTTGTTCTCCCCCTTAGGACAGAGCAAGCTCTGAAGAGCCTATTCTGTCTGTTTGTGTTTCCGTGTATTCCAGATTTGAGGCTGAGGATGAAAAACCTGATTTAAAAGTGGTTTTCTGTGCTTCATGAAGCTTGCTGATAAATTCCCACAATCAATTTCTTCCTTTGCTTAATAAAAATGCATCCACGACCTTTAAGAATTCAGGATCTTTTCGGGGCATCTGGGTGACTCGGTTGGTTGAGCGTCCGACTTCAACTCAGGTCATGATCTCACGGTTCGTAGGTTCAAGCCCCGCGTTGGGCTCTGTGCTGAGCCCAACAGCCTGGACCTTGTTTCGGATTCTGTGTCTCCCTCTCTCTCTGTCCCTACCCTGCTTGTGCTCTGTTTCTCTCTCTCTCTCTCTCTCAAAAATAAATAAACATTAAAAAAAATAAAAGAAAGAATTCAGGATCTTTTCTCTTTAAAGCTTTATTACCAAATCTCATCAGAAGTAAATAGGATTGACAGTTTAGATTGTGTTGAAGGAAAAAAAAAGTCATAAAAAATAATCCTCAGTGTTTAATAAAGTAAGAACCTTATGAATGATTTTTAAATGAATGCTGGCAATCCTTATAGGACTTTATTGTCTACAATAGGTAATCATACATCATCTCACTTGATCCTATCAAAATTGTGTGGCGGGGAAGGCAGTCATTTTACTGAGAAAAATAACTCGGGTTCATGAAGGTTCCAAAAAATGCTCAATTAACAGGAAGCAGGATCAGTCTGAATTTACAACTTCTCATTCCCCAGTCCACTACTGGTTACCCTGAATATACCTTTATCTCTTCCCAAGGACAAGAATTAACACACTACAGATGTTTACCTGAGTATGGGCAAGGGAGTGTGACCTTTAAATTGAGGGTTCTAAGCAGATGCCCACTAGTCTTCAAAAGCTTACTTTAAATATTTCACTACTCTGGTCATATGTGATCTCTGCATACGTGGAAAGGTACACAAGGGAAACCCTTCTGAGTTCCTTGTCCTTCAACTAGGAGTTGAGACATAATAATAAAGATAATAACAATAACAGTGATAATGAGGAGGAGAATTTGGTAGCTAACAATGATCACTTACAAGATGAAAGGCACTAAATGCTGTACAAAACATACTTAATCTCCATTACAATCATATGTGATTGGTACAAAAATTATACTCATTGTACAGGTGAGGAAAATGAAGGCCAGAGGTTAAGTCAGTTACCTAAAGACAGACAGCTAAACAATGGAGAAGTTAGTGCAATCTGGCTGTAAAAATATCTATAACTAAAGCTTCTGGTTATGCCTTTGTAACATTGTCTCTTTTGCAAACTCAGGTGCACATGTAAATCAAATTTGTTTCATGATTTAGAAACAACCATCCCTCCTGAAGCTTATTACATCTTATAAACATCTTTCCACTAATCTCTCGTAGCCAGCAAAGTCCTGAACACAAAACACCACATTAGGCAATATTTTTCATACCTCTTTAGATATCTATGTATGCCATGTATCCAAATGAATACTGAATTATTCAGTGAGTAGGACCAAAGTAGCCACAAGTCAGGAAGCAATTCTGAGCTCTGAGCTACCAACAAGGTTCCACACTTGAAGGTCATAAAGCCACATGCCTCAATGGCAAATGCCATCAGGCAAGAGAAAACTAGGTGGACAAAGCATGTCACCTCGGTCCTACTTTGTAACCCAGCTTTGCCAACCACTAACACATAGAGTCTTAGCATCCACTTTATTTTTATTTTAATTTTTAAATGTTTATTTATTTTTTAGAGAGACAGAGTATAAGCAGGGGAGGGGCAGGGGAGGGTATAAGCAGGGGAGGGGCTGTTAGCACAGAGCCCAACGTGGGGCTCAAAACCCATGAACAGTGAGATCATGACGTCAAATGCTTAACTGACTAAGCCACCCAGGTGCCTCAAGCTTACACTGCAAAAGCAAAAACACTCTCCCCATCCTCCATACACCCAGATTCCATCCTGCAAAGAAGCCAGGAAGGCATTAGGAAATTGAATTTCTGCAAGATGAAGACTTTTTCCTATTTTTTGACTGAATATTACATTAAAAAAAACTATTTCAATTGTCAATTTTGAACATGATAATACTGAAAATTGAAACCCCACTCTCTTTAGTCATCTTGTGAAGATTTGAGGCAAGGATTTGATTAGTCCAAAACAAAACAAAAGCCTTATGTTTTCATTGAGTTGGAATAAGTTTGTTTAAATACTTATAAACTTCTTGGGGCCAGTTGATGGGAGCTGACATTGAACTATGCCTCTGCCATCTTCCAAAAGTAGCAACTGCCCTGTCTATGCCTATGCTTTTGTTCACAGGGACTGGTCCACGTGTGTGTCTGCCCCCTACTTGCCTCACCCCCTCTGTCCATCTGAAGTTTAGGTGAATTTATAACTCTAGCTTCACTCCCACACTTCCTCTCTCTCCTCTCTTTCTCTTTTCTTTCCAAGTTAGTTAATTCTGTGGTTGCCCCAGAAATTGCAGTCACAGAAGAAAATCCTGCAGAGACTGTTTTTTTTTTTTAATATATGAAATTTACTGTCAAATTGGTTTCCATACAACACCCAGTGCTTATCCCAAAAGGTGCCCTCCTCAATACCCATCAACCACCCTGCCCTCCCTCCCATGCCCCATCAACCCTCAGTTTGTTCTCAGTTTTTAACAGTCTCTTATGCTTTGGCTCTCTCCCACTCTAACCTCTTTTTTTTTTTTTCCTTCCCCTCCCCCATGGGTTTCTGTTACGTTTCTCAGGAACCACATAAAGTGAAACCATATGGTATCTGTCTTTCTCTGTATGGCTTATTTCACTTAGCATCACACTCTCCAGTTCCATCCACGTTGCTACAAAAGGCCATATTTCATTTTTTCTCATTGCCACGTAGTATTCCATTGTGTATATAAACCACAATTTCTTTATCCATTCATCAGTTGATGGACATTTAGGCTCTTTCCATAATTTGGCTATTGTTGAGAGTGCTGCTATAAACATTGGGGTACAAGTGCCCCTATGCATCAGTACTCCTGTATCCCTTGGATAAATTCCTAGCAGTGCTATTGCTGGGTCATAGGGTAGGTCTATTTTTAATTTTCTGAGGAACCTCCACACTGCTTTCCAGAGCGGCTGCACCAATTTGCATTCCCACCAACAGTGCAAGAGGGTTCCCGTTTCTCCACATCCTCTCCAGCATCTATAGTCTCCTGATTTCTTCATTTTGGTCACTCTGACTGGTGTGAGGTGGTATCTGAGTGTGGTTTTGATTTGTATTTCCCTGATAAGGAGCGACGTTGAACATCTTTTCATGTGCCTGTTGGCCATCCGGATGTCTTCTTTAGAGAAGTGTCTATTCATGTTTTCTGCCCATTTCTTCACTGGGTTAATTGTTTTTCGGGTGTGGAGTTTGATGAGCTCTTTATAGATTTTGGATACTAGCCCTTTGTCCAATGTGTCATTTGCAAATATCTTTTCCCATTCCGTTGGTTGCCTTTTAGTTTTGTTGGTTGTTTCCTTTGCTGTGCAGAAGCTTTTTATCTTCATAAGGTCCCAGTAATTCACTTTTGCTTTTAATTCCCTTGCCTTTGGGGATGTGCCGAGTAAGAGATTGCTACGGCTGAGGTCAGAGAGGTCTTTTCCTGCTTTCTCCTCTAAGGTTTTGATGGTTTCCTGTCTCACATTCAGGTCCTTTATCCATGTTGAGTTTATTTTTGTGAATGGTGTGAGAAAGTGGTCTAGTTTCAACCTTCTGCATGTTGCTGTCCAGTTCTCCCAGCACCATTTGTTAAAGAGACTGTCTTTTTTCCATTGGATGTTCTTTCCTGCTTTGTCAAAGATGAGTTGGCCATACGTTTGTGGGTCTAGTTCTGGGGTTTCTATTCTATTCCATTGGTCTATGTGTCTGTTTTTATGCCAATACCATGCTGTCTTGATGATGACAGCTTTGTAGTAGAGGCTAAAGTCTGGGATTGTGATGCCTCCTACTTTGGTCTTCTTCAAAATTATTTTGGCTATTCGGGGCCTTTTGTGGTTCCATATGAATTTTAGGATTGCTTGTTCTAGTTTCGAGAAGAATGCTGGTGCAATTTTGATTGGGATTGCATTGAATGTGTAGATAGCTTTGGGTAGTATTGACATTTTGACAATATTTATTCTTCCAATCCATGAGCAGGGAATGTCTTTCCATTTCTTTATATCTTCTTCAATTACCTGCATAAGCTTTCTATAGTTTTCAGCATACAGATCTTTTACATCTTTGGTTAGATTTATTCCTAGGTATTTTATGCTTCTTGGTGCCATTGTGAATGGGATCAGTTTCTTTATTTGTCTTTCTGTTGCTTCATTGTTAGTGTATAAGAATGCAACTGATTTCTGTACATTGATTTTGTATCCTGCAACTTTGCTGAATTCATGTATCAGTTCTACCAGACTTTTGGTGGAGTCTATCGGATTTTCCTTGTATAATATCATGTCATCTGCAAAAAGCGAAAGCTTGACTTCATCTTTGCCAATTTGGATGCCTTTGATTTCCTTTTGTTGTCTGATTGCTGAAGCTAGAACTTCCAGCACTATGTTAAACAACAGCGGTGAGAGTGGGCATCCCTGTCGTGTTCCTGATCTCAGGGAAAAAGCTCTCAGTTTTTCCCCATTGAGGATGATGTTAGCTGTGGGCTTTTCATAAATGGCTTTTATGATCTTTAAGTATGTTCCTTCTATCCCGACTTTCTCAAGGGTTTTTATTAAGAAAGGGTGCTGGATTTTGTCAAAGGCCTTTTCTGCATCGATTGACAGGATCATATGGTTCTTCTCTTTTTTTTTGTTAATGTGATGTATCACATTGATTGATTTGCGAATGTTGAACCAGCCCTGCATCCCAGGAATGAATCCCACTTGATCATGGTGAATAATTCTTTTTATATGCTGTTGAATTCGATTTGCTAGTATCTTATTGAGAATTTTTGCATCCATATTCATCAGAGATATTGGCCTGTAGTTCTCTTTTTTTACTGGGTCTCTGTCTGGTTTGGGAATCAAAGTAATACTGACTTCATAGAATGAGTCTGGAAGTTTTCCTTCCCTTTCTATTTTTTGCAAAAGCTTGACAAGCATAGGTATTATCTCTGCTTTAAACGTCTGGTAGAACTCCCCTGGGAAGCCATCTGGTCCTGGACTCTTATTTGTTGGGAGATTTTTGATAACCGATTCAATTTCTTCGCTGGTGATGGGTCTGTTCAAGCTTTCTATTTCCTCCTGATTGAGTTTTGGAAGAGTGTGGGTGTTTAGGAATTTGTCCATTTCTTCCAGGTTGTCCAATTTGTTGGCATATAATTTTTCATACTATTCCCTGATAATTGTTTGTATCTCTGAGGGATTGGTTGTAATAATTCCATTTTCATTCATGATTCTATCTATTTGGGTCATCTCCCTTTTCTTTTTGACAAGCCTGGCTAGAGGTTTGTCAATTTTGTTTATTTTTTCAAAAAACCAACTCTTGGTTTCGTTGATCTGCTCTACCGTTTTTTTAGATTCTATATTGTTTATTTCTGCTCTGATCTTTATGATTTCTCTTCTTCTGCTGGGTTTAGGCTGCCTTTGCTGTTCTGCTTCTATTTCCTTTAGGTGTGCTGTTAGATTTTGTATTTGGGATTTTTCTTGTTTCTTGAGATAGGCCTGGATTGCAATGTATTTTCCTCTCAGGACTGCCTTCGCTGCGTCCCAAAGCGTTTGGATTGTTGTATTTTCATTTTCGTTTGTTTCCATATATTTTTTAATTTCTTCTCTAATTGCCTGGTTGACCCACTCATTCGTTAGTAGAGTGTTCTTTAACCTCCATGCTTTTAGAGGTTTTCCAGACTTTTTCCTGTGGTTGATTTCAAGCTTCATAGCATTGTGGTCTGAAAGTATGCATGGTATAATTTCAATTCTTGTAAACTTATGAAGAGCTGTTTTGTGACCCAGTATATGATCTATCTTGGAGAATGTTCCATGTGCACTCGAGAAGAAAGTATATTCTGTTGCTTTGGGATGCAGAGTTCTAAATAGATCTGTCAAGTCCATCTGATCCAATGTATCATTCAGGGCCCTTGTTTCTTTATTGACTGTGTGTCTAGATGATCTATCCATTTCTGTAAGTGGGGTGTTAAAGTCCCCTGCAATGACCACATTCTTATCAATAAGGTTGCTTATGTTTATGAGTAATTGTTTTATATATCTGGGGGCTCCGGTATTTGGCGCATAGACATTTATAATTGTTAGCTCTTCCTGATGGATAGACCCTGTAATTATTATGTAATGCCCTTCTTCATCTCTTGTTACAGCCTTTAATTTAAAGTCTAGTTTGTCTGATATAAGTATGGCTACTCCAGCTTTCTTTCGGCTTCCAGTAGCATGATAAATAGTTCTCCATCCCCTCACTCTCAATCTAAAGGTGTCCTCAGATCTAAAGTGAGTCTCTTGTAGACAGCAAATAGATGGGTCTTGTTTTTTTATCCATTCTGATACCCTATGTCTTTTGGTTGGCGCATTTAATCCATTTACATTCAGTGTTATTATAGAAAGATACGGGTTTAGAGTCATTGTGATGTCTGTATGTTTTATGCTTGTAGTGATGTCTCTGGTACTTTGTCTCACAGGATCCCTCTTAGGATCTCTTGTAGGGCTGGTTTCATGGTGACGAATTCCTTCAGTTTTTGTTTGTTTGGGAAGACCTTTATCTCTCCTTCTGTTCTAAATGACAGAATTGCTGGATAAAGGATTCTCGGCTGCATATTTTTTCTGTTTAGCACACTGAAGATATCGTGCCAAGCCTTTCTGGCCTGCCAAGTTTCAAAGGAGAGATCAGTCACGAGTCTTATAGGTCTCCCTTTATATGTCAGGGCACGTTTATCCCTTGCTGCTTTCAGAATTTTCTCTTTATTCTTGTATTTTGCCAGTCACTATGATATGTCGTGCAGAAGATCGATTCAAGTTACGTCTGAAGGGAGTTCTCTGTGCCTCTTGGATTTCAATGCCTTTTTCCTTCCCCAGTTCAGGGAAGTTCTCAGCTATAATTTCTTCAAGTACCCCTTCAGCACCTTTCCCTCTCTCTTCCTCCTCTGGGATACCAATTATGCATATATTATTTCTTTTTAGTGTATCACTTAGTTCTCTAATTTTCCCCTCATACTCCTGGATTTTTTTTATCTCTCTTTCTTTCAGCTTCCTCTTTCTCCATAACTTTATCTTCTAGTTCACCTATTCTCTCCTCTGCCTCTTCAATCCGAGCCGTCGTGGTTTCCATTTTGTTTTGCGTTTCGTTAAAAAGCGTTTTTCAGCTCCTCGTGACTGTTCCTTAGTCCCTTGATCTCTGTGGCAAGAGATTCTCTGCTGTCCTGTATACTGTTTTCAAGCCCAGCGATTAATTTTATGACTATTATTCTAAATTCACTTTCTGTTATATTATTTAAATCCTTTTTGATCAGTTCACTAGCTGTTGTTATTTCCTGGAGATTCTTCTGAGGGGAATTCTTCCGTTTGGTCATTTTGGATAGTCCCTGGAGTGGTGAGGACCTGCAGGGCACTTCCCCCATGCTGTGGTGTATAACTGGAGTTGGTGGGCGGGGCCGCAGTCCGACCTGATGTCTGCCCCCAGCCCACCGCTGGGGCCACAGTCAGACTGGTGTGTGCCTTCTCTTCCCCTCTCCTAGGGGCGGGATTCACTGTGGGGTGGCGTGGTCAGTCTGGGCTACTTGCACACTGCCAGGCTTGTGGTGCTGGGGATCTGGCGTATTAGCTGGGGTGGGTAGGCAAGGTGCATGGGGGCAGGAGGGGCAGGCTTAGCTCGCTTCTCCTTAGGTGATCCACTTCAGGAGGGGCCCTGTGGCAGCAGGAGGGAGTCAGATCTGCTGCCGGAGGTTTGGCTCCGCAGAAGCACAGAGTTGGGTGTTTGTGTGGAGGGAGCAAGTTCCCTGGCAGGAACTGGTTCTCTTTGGGATTTTGGCTGGGCGATGGGCGGGGGAGATGGCGCTGGAGAGCGCCTTTGTTCCCCGCCAAGCTGAGCTCTGCCGTCCGGGGGCTCAGCAGCTCTCCCTCCCTTTGTCCTCCAGCCTTCCCGCTTTCTGAGCAGAGCTGTTAACTTCTGACCTCCCAGACGCTAAGTCGCGCTTGCTGTCGGAACACAGTCCGTCCGGCCCCTCCGCTTTTGCCAGCCAGCCTCGGGGGCTCTGCTTGGCCGGCGAGCCGCCCCTCCGTCCCGGCTCCCTCCCGCCAGTCTGTGGAGCGCGCACCGCCTCGCCACCCTTCCTACCCTCTTCCGTGGGCCTCTCATCTGCACTTGGCTCCGGAGACTCCGTTCTGCTAATCCTCTGGCGTTTTTCTGGCTTCTTTAGGCAGGTGTAGGTGGAATCTAAGTGATCAGCAGGACGCGCGGTGAGCCCAGCGTCCTCCTAAGCTGCCATCTTCCGGAACTCCATAGTTTAATTTTTTGAGACTGTTTTTATTGGAAAAAAGAAATAACTGAAGACTGAGAAGCAAGTCGGGGAGTAAGGTGAATGACAGAAGAGGAAAAATAAAATTTCTGCAATGCAGTCTCGGGAGAACAGGAGACAAAAATGCCAAGGCCTAAAATATTGAAGAGAAGGCAAGGGAAGCATTGCAGAAGGTTCTCCTAGATTTTGTTGTGAAGGTTTAATAGAATTAAAGTGGAGATTTCCTGTTTAGCTAGCGGCAAGCTGATGCTGTGAATAAAAGGCTGCTCAATATATTTCCCATTAAGAACTCCAAATTATTCTGCAGTTTGGAGTTCTCACAGCCGGGGGGGGGGGGTCTCTTCTAAGTATCCAGCTCCAATTATCTCCTTCTTTTAGAAATATATGCATATGGACACTCTCAGAAGATCTGGTTCTTTTTACCCCACATGCAGTTTAACTGAATAAATCCTATTTACCTGTGTCTTTTTCCACCAGTTATAAATGTGTGTACGTAATTCTCTGCTATCTGTTCTTTATGTCTGTGGCTGCTTCAGACGCTTTGCTCACCTGCTTTTGCTCCTGAAGACAGATTTGTAACTAAGTTGTATACATTACACTCTCCTGGTTGGCTCTGTTAATGAAAAAAATTGCATTGGACGTGATGAGAAGACAGGAGCAAATTTTATTCTGATAGCGTTGCCAGTGATAGGAGAGGACACACAGACCGAGTCTGAATACCTAGCTCCCCAGACCTAAAAGGCTGCAGAATTTTTAAAAGCTGAGGCTGGGGTAGGGGTGGGAGGAGTGGGATCCTAGGACATCTGTATTTTCTAATTGGCTTTACCCAAAGGAAAAGTAAATTTTCTTTTATCTTCATGATGAAAGGTAGTTTTATAACTTGGGAAGAGGCACAGAAAGAAAGAAATGGGGGTGCCATCTTCCTTGATGATTACATTTCAAGAACTGGCTCCCAGGTTCTTGAGATACACAGTCCTGGGTTGTAAAACTTGCAAGAACCTGGAATATTTACATATATTTTAAAGGGGCAGAGAAAGCAATTTATAATTACAAGTTTTCTACAGTAAATCCTCTAAGCAAAGGGAGTTCAGGGGTCTGGAGTCAGAAAGAAATCTGTGTGAAGTTTAGTCAAGCTGAGGGGAGAATTAAGGTAGTCTTGGTCAAGTCAGTCATAGCCATCATTGTGGACATTTAGAAGCTTCAGTAGCTCCAAGTGGACCAGAAAGAAGTCATCAGTGCTGCCTGGATTGCTGCTTTCAGCAACACGGTACTGACTTGGCTACCAGTGTCATCAATGTGCCATCAAGGCCAACTCTGTTCAGTTGTCAAATGATTATTTACTTAATACCTACCTTGTTGAATGCTCTGTACTAAGCCCTAGAAGTTGAAGGTGGTCCTCATGCTCATACCACATATCTGTCCTTGAACATTCACTATCATGTCCACCATAAACAAATATCCTACCTAGAGGCAATAGAAACATTTTTCTCCCCTCTGCCTTTGCCATCAAGGCAAAACCCAAACAAAAGAGAGAAATGAATAACAAACACAGAAACAAACCAACAAGTGATAAGGAAGGATAATTAATCTCTACCCCGTAGGCAAGTTTTATACTCATACTATGGTACTCTGGGCCATATAAAAAATAAAGTAATAGTAAAGAGCTTTGGAAAGAGAGAGAAGAAAGAGAACCTTTCATTTTTTTTTTTTGCCCCCAAATAACTGGAGTTGTTCTATGGTACTAAGTCTCAACATTAGAAATGCTTGTTTCTGTTGTAGACTATTCTCTTGGTCAAAGAAGGAGCACATCTTTCCCACCTTCTTTACACCCATTCAGTGGCTGTGAACCTCTCAACTCTCCCATGTCTACACATATATTTAAAGTGAAACCAGATAGAAGATAATGCTGCAGAAGTTCAGAGGCTAAGAGAAAAGAAGGATCCTTTGGGGATAGTGGTGATGCCCAGAGATGAGGGACCAAGAGAAAAAAGGAAAACAAAGAGGCACCAAAGAAACAGTTCTCTTGAATCTTTCCATTGTGGATTTGTCTAATGAACCTACTGGGAAAAATAACAAACTGATTTGCCCCATTTCCCGGGTCTCAGGTAAGTGTCTCCAGTAATGTGCTACACTTTTTTTTACATTTATGAATATTAAAGGCAGAGCAATGTCTAACTGGAAAGAATTAAAAGAGGAGGGAGGGAGGAAGAAGAGAGGAAGGATGGGAAACTATTCATAGGACTCCTTTATTTATTTATTTATTTATTTATTTATTTATCAAATAACAGATCATGGGATTTCCAGGTCACAGTCTTTTCATTTTCCTTCATAGGAAATTTCATTCTCCACAGTATTCTAAGTTTGGCATCAAACCTATTCAATTATTCATTATGACCCTCTGAAGTAGGTAATATTATTATACCTACTTTTTGGATGCAGAATTTCAAACTCTGGGAAAGAGGAACACTTGCCCAAGTCACACGACAAGTATGTAGGCAGTGGAGCCAGGAATCAAGAGCAGACAGTCTGGCTCAGCCCCTGTGTTTTCACATGAGATTCCACTGTCTCAATGGGCACCAGTTTTCTATATTGAAATGCCATATGGCGTATTGCGAGAAAAAGAGTCAATCCTAACATTATTTAGGGTCACAATTCTAAAGTATCTTAGTGAATAAGGCCCTGTCTTACCTTTACTGCTTCTCTCATAGTTGACATCTCTGACAGAAACCCCCTCACCTTGGGCATCAGTCATGGCATGTGATATGGAATCCCAAAGCTTTATGTACATCACCTGACATGATTAGAGCCCAAGCTGTGAGTAGTTGCAGGACAGGGACATAAATTATCCGTGGTTATTTTTGTATGTTTGCACGTAATCCAATTTGCTGCAGCTATGCTGAGTGTACAGAGTGAAATGTGATAGCTATGAGTCTAGAAAAAGGGTCAAAGAAGTAAATAAGCAAAACAAAACAAAACAACATTGAAATGTGTTAGTAAAAAGTGTTTGTCATATAGTTACCATATAGGAAATAGGAAGCTAAAAAATGGATAAAAATGGATAAAACCAAAACTATTGAGTCAGAAGCACTGATCATAGGAACTGAAATACTGACTACAGTGTAGCAAAGTGTACTTATTATTATTGGTTTGTCAGACAGAAAGACACCCAGCATGGAGTTCAACATATTCTGCATCTTGCACTGATTGACTAAGGGGTAGCATGAGAAGTTACTCTAAATTACTTCTCTGACACACTCCCTCCAACTCAATTAATGTATTAAGAGGTCACCACTAGAAAGGTAAAGCATCATAGATATTAGTAAGTTATCCTTTTACCATTGGGAGGGTTTACATAATCTCCATCCACAGTCAAATAACTAGGGAAGAATAGGTTATCCACTGGAAAGGGTGATCAGTCAGTTTTTCCATAAGGATGTTCCTTGAGCTAAGTCATGAAGATGAGTACATATTCATTAGGAATATAGAAATGAGGGAGGAATATGTGGAAAACCAATAAGGGCCTAAGGAATTAAAAATATTTAGGTATGGCTGGATTCAAAAGGTATAAATAATGCTTCTAGGTGATGAGGTTGAAGTGAAAAACAACAATAGTGAAGAGAAAATGAAATGCCAGAACTCATAAGACTTTGGAGATCATATCTACACATCCGTACTGTGCTATAAAAGCAGCTTAAAGCCACCAAAGGATTTTACTTTGGGAAGTGACACTACGAGATTTTTATAATAATTTTTAGCTTTTAGAGCAGTGGAGAATGCTTGGAAGAGGTGAAAGACTGGAGACAAAAAGACCAGTTAGGAGATTGCAATAAACTTAGAAAAGACAAGAATTTTAAAAATGTAAGATTATGGTATTCTATAAGTATGGGTTTGATTATTGTAGCAGAACCATTAAGAAGGATGAATGGAAGGATGAATAGATAGATGGAGAAATAGGTAGTTGAGGTAGAGATAAATATACTTACATAATTTATTAGAAGGATTTGTCCTTGCACAATTGTGGGAGTGGGTTGAAGAGTGTGTAAGACTGTTGTCTTCACATGAGATCCTAGAGCTCTGAAGGTGTAGGGCAAGCAGGAGAAAGGGAAGATGGATTAGCGTGGGGAGAATAAGGGTAAACCAGAAATGTGAACATGGGCTGGAACCTGCAAGGACAGATTGGAACCTATTTAAGTGCCTTACTGCTATCAGCTTCTTTTGTAGCTGTCCTAAGGAGAAAATAATGCTCTTCCTTGCGAACTGAAACAAACCCTTGGGTAAGGAGTTGGAGAAATATCTGAGAAGGTGGAGTGATTGATGCTCCAAGCCAATGAGGCAAGCTAGTAGGTAAGTGACAACATGCATGAGTTATAACACTTTCTGCTCCCCCTGTACCAACATTGTAAACATTAAAAAGACATATATATATATATATATATATATATATATATATATATATATTTGATTGTGTTTAATTTTTTGTCTTCTAAACTCTAAAATGTCTCTTGTGACCCATGATGGTTGGAATATACAGAGAAGGAAGCTCTGGGAAATGTAGTTTACCGTAGTCAAGCTGATACCCTACACAGGCACTAGCAAAGACTGAGAGAGATGGTTTGATGGAGGTAGAATAAGAGCTGGTTTCTGACTGGATATGCCTTGTGGGATAGAGCAATATTAAAATTGAAGGATTCATTAAATTTGGTAGCTGTAATCCAGTACCATGAGATTTCAGGGGTAGATTCTGCAAAAAAAAACAAACAAACAAAAACAAAAAAACAAAAAAACACAAAAACTAAAAAATAAGTGGGAATTATCAACAGAGAGAAAGTTTTTTTTCCCCAAGAATTTGGAAGGCAAAGGGTACAAAAAAGGATATAGTTTCGGAGGAAACCTGTTGGAGATATAGTCATATAGCAATCATATTAGTACAGAAGACTTCAGCATTTTGTCATGTTTATGATCTTACTGCAGAAGCCAGTGAAGATAGGGTAAAATACAGACAAGAAGAAGATAGTCTGAAGAAACAGTGATCTATAGGTGCCAGGAGAATGTCATATATGAGTACAAACACAGGTGGACAGATAGGTGCCACTCTAAGAAGGGACACCTTTTCTCTGAAAAGGAGGAGCCAAGAGGTAAGGGTAGAGACTATCATAATTCACTCATCACAACATTCTTGAAGTGTTGAATTTTATACAGGTCTACTGACATCGAAAACGTAAATGCCTTGTTGTTAACTTTTTCTCACACTGGATTCATGATACTATCAATTATATTTGTGTCCACACAAGTATACAACCTCTTGAAGTTTTATGTGAAACTGAATTTTATATATTTACTGTATGAAGCTTTAAAGTATGAAGTGACATAATTTAGCATGTGTGTATGAATTCAGTAAAGATTCTTTGTGAATTGTGTTAGATTCTATATTATCACTAAAGTAATGCAAGTTGAATTGCAAATCTATATACTTGAACTTATTGACAGATTTTCAGTATAAATTTAGGGTTGGTAATACCTAGAGTTCTAGAATGTTCCATCTTAATTCTCTGGCATAAACTGCATTTATTTCTCTAGCAAAATCTGTTAATTATGTGGCCAGAGTTGGAAAAAAAAAAAAAACTTTTGGAGATTTTCTAAAAAAAAAAAAATAGTAACTTATAAAGTTATACCTAATGGATGACAGTTAACTTTGATAGGTACTCTTTGTTGAAGCAAGGCAGCATTACCTTAAAAATTAAGATCACATTCTTCTTTGCTCAAGAGTAAATGAAATGACATGTGATGAATAATGTACGCATTTTAAGACCAAAATATTTTCCATTTTATCCTATTGATAATACATAAAACCTATTGATCATCATGGTGATGGATTTGAAGAAACAGTAAATTTGAAAAAAAAAATAGGAACTTAAAATTTGGGGTTATAACGTACCTGTAAAATTGTCATTATCAGAAAAATAATTGTGACTCTTTTCATGGTTTTTGTTGAGATAAGATAGCTACAAATGAAATCTTATTCCGTTTTTACTTTAAGACTAGCACTTCTGCGATTTTTAAAAAAAAAATGTTTATTTTGAGAGAGATAGTGCATAAGAGTGGGTGAGGAGGAGAGAGAGAAGGAGAGAGAGAATCCCAATCAGGCTCTATACTCAGCATGGAGTCCAATGGAAGGCTCAATCCCATGACCATAAGGTGAAACTAAGAGCCCAACACTTAACCGACTGAGCCACCCAGGCACCCTAGCAGTTTTGTGATTTAAAAACAAAGCAAAATGAAGCCAAAACATGAAACGACTAAAAAGTCTCTTTATCTTTTCCCCAATGTACAATTAACTGAAGCTAAAATACATGTTTATTCTAATTTGGCAAAGGGGAAAATGCTTGTCAGTCACACATTAGATGACACAATTGTTTAGAGAAGTGACCATAAATTCTGTCATGCAAGTAAAAATGAGTTATACTTAGTCATGTAGAATGATGACATATTTTCATCAATTCTTTTATACACTCAAAAATTGAAAACATTCATTTTACATAAGTTTCCTGTTGCCTTTTACTTTCAAATTTTTCAGTTAATGCTCAGAACATTATTCTTCATTCTATTGTGCTTTCCTTTGACTTTTTTTTTCTTTGACATGTGATTTCTGAGCTATCTTTAATAAAGGAGACATATTGTTAACATTCTTTAATTTAAGCTCTATCTAAACCTCTAAGAATTTTTTTCTCTCTAGATAGATATCCCACTGCTAATACGTACTTTATAATGTAACTTATCTTATGGATCAGAGTGTCTTAAAAAATGGTTGGTTCATAAGTAATACACATATAAAAATGATATATGCAAAAGAAAGTAGTTGATAAACTGATAAAGCAAAACTGACTATTTTGGTGCCCTCAGGAAGGTAATAATTGGAACTATAAGCCATTTCTTTCCAAAAAGATTGTTGATTTATAGGACTCAGGAAAAATATTTTTAACTGAGCCTAGAGTCTCATTTTAGAAACTGAATTTCTATGTTAATTCATCATGGAAATCACATTTCTATTTCAAATTAGCTGGAGATTTTGCCAGTTACTTGGTGAGTCTAGTGGGAGTCCTTAAGAAAGTCATCAGTATTGATGAATGCAGGACTGAAGCTGAAGAGAAGTCAGGGAAATCACTGAGATGTATTACTATAGATATCCACACAACATGTTGTTTATAGCCTTAAGTTTGCTTTGACAAAAAAAAAAGTATACTATTTTACTAATTTGAATACTCAATAATCCTGTTGTTTTAGGACACTGTTGTGTTGAGAATTATGTATACTGTATTCATCATGTAGTTTTCATTTCAAATGTTTCTAAGGAAAAATGCCAACTTAGGAGAACTGAATTAAAATGCAGACTACCCACTGCAGGTGGCCCTTTCCATCCCAAATCTCTAGGTGAAAACCTAAAAGTAGAAGAATAATTACAAATACTCTTTGAAAGATACCAGACTATGAGATCTGGTTGTTGAAGGGACCACAGCACAAAATATTGCCAGAGAAGGCAGTGAGAAAAGGTAGGTACCCCTCTTGGTGGAAGCCAAGCACAGAGGGGTTGGATGCTGGAAACCTAAACATGCTGGTATGATCATGCCTCCATATCCCACTTCCCACACCCTTGGACCCAGGCGGCAAGGGAGGTCTTAGCACCAAGTGTGGGGTCAGAGTTAGGTTAGGGCCCTGTGAACTTGAAGAGGAATAGAAAAATACCAAATCCATTGCTAATTTTTGTCCCTTGTGTTTTCATATGTTTTAAACTCAGGTTACCAATTAATACTACTACTACTAATAGTAATAAAGAAAACCACTGGGATGCCTGGGTGGCTCATCTGGTTGAGCGTCCAACTTCAGCTCAGCTTATGATCTCATGGTTTGTGAGTTTGAACCCAGTAGTAGGCTCTGTGCTGTCAGCATGGAGAGATCAAATCCTCTGTTTCCCCCTCTCTGCCCCTCTCCCATTCACACTCTCTTTCTCTCTCTGAAAAATAAATAAACATTAAAAAAAAAGGAAAACTACTGGCATTGTAGTTGGATTGCATTGAATCTAAAGATAAATTTGGGGAGAATTGATGTATTTAAAATATTAAATCTAATTACATGGCATATCCCTACACTTACATGGGCTCTTTCAATTTTTTCCAATAATGTTTTGTAGTTTTCATGTCATCCACTTAGACTTATTCCTGAGTTCTTGATAATTTTGATAAAAGTGTAATGGTTCTTCAAATTAAATTTTCTTTTTTTATTGTTGCTGGTATATAAAAATAGATTTGAGAAAAAATATCATTTATGTAATGATAATTTTCCTGTGAAATTGCTAAATTTATTTATGAATTTTAAGAGTTTACCTATGGATTTATTTGGATATGTGCACAAAAATAAATATTTCTAATACTTATTCACTTATTTTGTTTATCTTTTCTTATTGAACTTCCCACATTAGTGGAATGTCGAGTAGAAGTAATGATGTTTGGAAATTTGTTTACGTGTTTATGAGAGATGGGTTTTAATTTTCCTTTCTTTTGATGTCTCTGTCATATTTATTCTGACTTACTAACATATGTTAAGGGGCATTCCCTTTCTACTCTGAAAATTTTGTGTATAACTAAATATATTTGTCTTGAGATACTTGTAATATCCTATGCAATAAGTTCTATCAGTATACTCACTATAAAAATGAGGAAACTGAGACACAATGTTTGAAAAAAAAAAATGGCACTGGTCTACAAAGAATCTTAGGCCTTGATCCAAAATAGAGAAAAATCCAAAATCCAAATCCTGACAATAAGAACCTCTTTCATCCAGTGATGATGAAAAATTTCAAACCAGTCTACCAGGGCTCTTGTATATGTCTTCATACAATCCACGATTTGGCAATTTCTCTGGTATACCAGAAACATCCTTAACATATTTTCAAAATATATTTTCAGAATGGATTTTATTCAGCTATTTCCACAACAAAGATTTGAGGGCTACTTTTGTGTAAATCATCGGAGGCATCAGAAATAAAATGCAGAGGGGCACCTGGGTGGCTCAGTCGGTTAAGCATCCAACTTCAGCTCAGGTCGTGATCTCAGGGTTTGTGAGTTAGAGACCCACATCAGGCTCTGTGCTGTCAGTGTAAAGCCTGCTTGGCATCCTCTCTCTTCTCTCTCTGCCGGTGTCCCTCTCTATCTCCCTCAAAAATAAATAAATGAACTTAGAAAAAAAATTTATAAAAAAATGAAATAAAACCTAGAATATACCCAAAATGGATTCCTCCACAGAGGTCAGCAATAACAATGTAGATTTGCATAAAGCAGCACGGATGCAACTCAAATGCATAATTTTGAATAAAATAATCAGAAGTTGATGAGATTTGTAACAAGATACAATGTACGTAAATTAAAAAAAAAAAAAAACTTGTATAAGTAGCCACACTAAATATATATTAAAGAATGGAAATAATTCAAAATAAATTGTTTGAAAGAACTGTAAGGACATTCATGAACAGTCAAGAAAATGGGGAGGAGGAATAAAAGGGGGAAAGAATAGAATAAAATAATCGAAGATAAAATAGGGGCTTTATAGGAGCTGACACTGATTTTTATGCTTTTAATTTATGGTAAGAACAACTCACCTCTCTACTTTCAAAGCCAAGCAGTTTGCAATAGAAGAGAGTCGCCCTGCTGGATCAGGAAATGCATGATCAAGGACTATATCAAAACAAAATAAAAACCAACCAAAAAGTATAAGTCAGTGAAACAGAATAGAGCATGCAGCAGTAACGAAAATGTGTTACACAAACTTTTCATAAAACAGAAGAAAAATTTAAATACGTGAGGTAAACCTGCATTATTAAAAAAGTGGATATCAACAACCCATCTCCTAAGCAGGAAAATAAACAAAATTCTGTCACCAATGTTTTCTAAATGTATAATAAGCATGATTTTATTAACATTATATGAATAAATGAACTAGCCACAGAGAACATATACATTCGCACAGCATGGAAGACCGTTTTGTTTCACAATCCATTGAAATTGCAAAAAGAAAAAATAAACAACTGAGACTATGCACTATGAAACATCTATGACATATCATTAAAGAAATTTGAAGACAAATGACCCGAATAAAATTCAGTAATATGATGTTCAAAGTTTTTCTGTCTCTAATTATATCAATACTAATTAGAAATAGACAAAGAACATGAAATAAGAGGCCGATAAAAGTAAAAAAGGATAATATCCATATAATTACATCCCCGGTCTAATTTATTCAAAGAAATACGAATGTAAAAAGTGAACTTTCATTTTTCTCCTATTACATTAGCAAATCTAATAAAATGTGTGGTAATACGAATTTTGTCAGAAATGTTTGAAAGTAGATACTCTCACAGCCCATAACTGAAAGTATTAATTAATGCCAATTAATTGTTGGAATAAAATTTATATCAATAGACATTAAATACACATATATCTTTAACTCAATATTTTAATTTTTAAAAATTTATCATGTAGATACCATCTGTAGATAGATTAAAAGGCATTTGAAAAATTGTAATATTGGTCACATTGGCCAACTGTGTTCTATAGAACACGAGTTACATAATTATTTTATGCTTCTAGATAGAATAGTATGTGTCTCTTTAAACAATGTACTATTTTCACATTTATCACACATATGCTAACATATACAAATAGAAAATCCAGTTACAGAAATAATATAGTAATGTATATAGAGAGAGAAAGAATAAAAAAAAATACCATGGATTTCTGTAGGGAATAGGATGAAAAGGTTGGGCCAACTTTTAGCTGTATCAATGTATTACAAACACTTTACTTTTCATAACTTGCCATTTGTGATTCAAAGTGGCAAAAATATGAAGCCTTGCATCTACTCAAGGATGAGAAGAGAGGGAAAGAGAAAGAAGGAAAAATCCAAACAAAATGGCTGAACACGGATCCCTTTCTTTTGCGCAAGTGCGTTGTTTGGCTTGATGTTGGTGTAAGCAGTTAGAGGTTGTTCCCTGAGCACATTGGATGGTGTGGTGTTCCAACAGAGAGTTGTCTGCTGTTTTGTGAGCAGAAGTTGTTAATGCCTGCAAATTGATGCTATTCTCCAGTCTCGGGTTATAACGGGAAAGCAGATGTTCATGTGCAACTAACCCAAACACATTGAGAAAGGCTGCAGACATTTTCCCATTTCAATTACCATAATTTAATGTCTAGAATACATGCCCAAAAGCTTTTCATGGCAGAAGATCAGCACATCCCCTGTAATGCAAACCAAGTCCCTAAACTCTTCTGTATGCATTGCTCATTTTCAGAGACAAAATCATTACACTGAATATGAGTTCAAAAT
The DNA here is from genome assembly GCF_028018385.1 of Neofelis nebulosa. Lineage (NCBI taxonomy): Eukaryota > Metazoa > Chordata > Mammalia > Carnivora > Felidae > Neofelis > Neofelis nebulosa. The sequence goes on along the minus strand of NC_080794.1, from coordinate 31,399,423 downwards.
GTTCCGGAGTGCTTTTGTTGGTATATTTTCAAAGATTACTAAGGTTTGTTACACAGTAATTTTCATTATAGATTCCTTATAAGAGTTGTTTACCTTCAAACATTTTCAGACTTTGATTTTTGCAAATGCTAATATTGAGCTGAATTTTCTAGGCCATTTCTCAAGTGATTACAATCATGTATTGTTACCTTGTGCTTGCCTTTGCAGGAAGTTGTCATTAAATGTGAAAGGTACCTTCTTTTGAAGCATGTAAAATGATTAACTACTTTTTAAATATGAACATCTTTGTATGAGACATAAAAATTATTTGATTTTTCTAAAATAAAAAATAAACAAAAGTATCATTTTATTAAAAAGGGAATGCAAATATTGATTACAGTATGAGCACAAGATATGAAAATATGGAAATATTCGTAGTGGATTATATGCAAAAAAATAGAAATTTAAAAATGAGTATAATACATACATGTGTACATCACAAGATATTGCCAGCAAAAACATGAATGCTTTAGTTATTTCTTATTGGTGGATATCATGAAAGTTTGCATTTCTCCTTCTTTTACCTCATCTGTATTTTATAACCGTTCTATTAGTTTGCATTAAGAAATCATATAAGTGCCTCAGGTGATACAGAAAACATGCTTTGAAATAAAATGTAAAGAAACATTAAACTTAGGCAAAACTTCGAGGTTCCTTCTCTAATACCTAAAACTATAAAATTGGTTATATTCGAAAAAAATATGTATTTTTTCATAAATATATTCTTATATATTTATGTAAGATGTCCATTGCAAGGAAAGAATAACAACAAATAATCTGAACCACCATAAGAAAGAAATTAGGTGAATTATGGATTTTTAAAATTTCTTTCACACATTTTGTTTTGTTTTTGTTTTATTTCTTGGTCATTGAAAAACCTGAGATTTTTAATGAGACATGAATTCATAGGGAAAATAATTGATTACAAGTTTGAAAAGTAAGTCTTCTCTCCCTGACCTTGAGTTTCGTAATTCTTGTCCTTAACAGTGTTATGTCTCTATACTGAATTCTTCCAGTGAGATTCTACCACGGACATTCATAGAGTGTGAGTGTGCGTGTCTGTGCATGTATGAGTGTGTGGATGAGTTGAATAAGTATTTATATAAAGAAAGAGCATAAATGGTGGCATTATATACGGTGTTCTTTACTTACAAAAAAAATTCAGCTTTCAATTATTCTATAACTTAAAAGGAGATATACTATTTATTTATTTATGTATTTTACTTTTTTGAGTTTATGTCTTTATTTTGAGGGAGAGAGAGAAAGAGTACAAGGCAGGGAGGAACAGAGAGAGGGAGAGAGAGAGACTCCCAAGCAAGCTCCGTGCTGCCAGCGTAGAGCCCAATGTGGGGCTTGAACTCCCGTACTGTGAGATCGTGACTTGAGCCAAAATCAAGAGTTGAACGCTTAACCAATTGAGCCACCCAGGCACCCAAAAGAGATATACTGTTTTTAAATGATCATGCATTGTCTGTTGTGTGGGCCTAGAATAATTGCTTTAATATATTCCATATTGTTAGAGGTTTGGTCATTCATTGCCAGTGTTTTATGCTTTAAAATTTGATCAAATAAAAAGTCTCTGTTCATATATTTGGGTATATTTATTTGATGTATTTTTGAGAAGGAGATTTCTGGGGCAAAATGTTTGGACTTAAAAAGGCTTGATACATATTCAAAATTATTCTTCATATATTTTAAACAGTTTTTATTAATGTATCACTGGGGTGTTTAACATATCCTTGCTAACAGAACTATCTTTTTTATTTAAGCAAATATTTCAAATTAATTAATACGTTAAATTGCTATTTCTTTGTTCTTAAGAGACATCATCTTTTCATTTGTTTAAAAGTCATTTTCTTTTGTTTTTCTGCATGTGTGTATGCATACGTGGCAGGAGTGAATAGTTTATGTTCTGTGTTCATTTTTCTATTTGAGTGTTCGATTTATTTTTTCTCATGAGCTGTGAGAAATATTTATGGACTAAGGATATTATTCCTTTTTCAACCATGTTCTTTGCAAATATTTATTCCCAGTTTTATTACTCATTTGTCTCTTGACTTCGTTTATATAATTGTGCCCAGATCCCCTTCAAAGGAGAATTTATTGATCCAGGCACTGCTGGGAGTGCTGTGTGTTGACAGTCTTCAGCTGTCAGCCCCCTCATAGACAGCCTCTGCTTCATTTGCTCTGTGTAAGACAAGCCCTTCCGCAATGGCCACATGCAGTGATGGATGCGGGTTGAGGTGTGAAAAGCCCAGGATTTGGTCCCAATGTGATACAGCTCTGGTGAGCCATTTTAGTGGCCGAGGTGCTCATGGAGTCATGGACGCTGTCAGTGGGCACATTTTAACTTCCCCTCCTGCCCTCCCTTGCTCTTGCTTCTATTCTCTTCCTTCAACAGATATTGAACACAAGGACACTTCTCAATCAACATTCTGCTCTCTAAATACCGAATCAGTGTTCGTTGCCCAAAGACCCCAACCTGTACACACATCGCGACATTTACAGATACAATTGAGATCCGCTTTCATATTCTTTTTTAATCCCATATATGTTCCATCCAGAGGTAAGTTCATTCCTGAAGGAGATCTGTGTCCGTGTATAACACATTTAATATTTACATATAAATATAAATATTACTAAATATATATGTATGATGTAAATGATGCATTATAAAGAATGTAAATTAGAAGCCTATAATGTATATTAAATATATATCTATAAATAATATAGAATATAATTTTGCACATTTAAAATTTTCTAAGTGTCATCAAACATCACCACATAATTTTTTTCATTCAACATTTTGTTTTTTCAGATTCGACTCTTGGTAGTTAAGGTCTAGCTTATTCATTTTACCTGCTGTAAGGCATTCCGTCATATAAATACACCCACTTTCCCGCTTATGGTCATTTAACTTATTTTCTGTGTTTTACTATCAGGAATATTTTTCCTCATGTCTATGCGCATGAGTTTTTCTAAAGCATATATAACTAGGTGTGAAAATGTTTGCTCATAAAAGATAGAAATATTTGATGTTACTGGAGAATTCCAAATTTCTCAAAAAAGAAATTTCACAAATGTCTTAATTTTATTTTTTTTTTAATATATTTTTTTTTTAACGTTTATTTATTTTTGAGACAGAGAGAGACAGAGCATGAACAGGGGAGGGGCAGAGAGAGAGGGAGACACAGAATCCGAAACAGGCTCCAGGCTCTGAGCTGTCAGCACAGAGCCTGACGCGGGGCTCGAACCCACGGACCGTGAGATCATGACCTGAGCCGAAGTCGGACGCCCAACCGACCGAGCCACCCAGGCGCCCCAACAAATGTCTTAATTTTAAAAGATGTCCTCCAAATAATTTTCCGCCCCCCCATGAGATGAGCGATTATATGGGAAATCATCTTCCATTAAGCTTGATGCCAGTGGCCCAGCAGGTGGAAGATGAATTTGTGACAATAACCTTGTTAACAGTAGTAGATTCCTCCTAGTCCCAGAGGTAGGACATTTGTAAGCCACCTTTGTAAGACCTCAACTATTTTATAATCAATCTTCTAATATTCACTGCTTATCATCGAAATTTCTTTTTCTGTTAACCTCTTAACTCTCATCCTGTAATAAATTTGAGGTTCAGGCCTATATTTTTTATAAACATTGTCAGCTTTTGTGTGAGAAAAAAGGCTTCAGGCTATTTTGTGTTAGAAAAATCTTCAGGCTCTGGATCATGGAGTTCAAGGTTATTTCTGCACTTACTATTTTCAATTAAAAAAAGGGCGCAAACAAACATGTTTAAAATGTGCTTTTCCCAAATTTTAATTGTGAGAGGATGTGAAAACTGGGTGTCACATCTCCTTCCTGTCCTCAGGCTATAAGGAAGTCTTACTTGTTCTTCATACTTTACCATCGACGAGAGCCTTTATCCGGGAGTCAAATGTGCAGGAAACAAGCACTCATGTTGTGTCTGCCGACTCTTCCTACACTGTTTCTTCTTTTTCAGCCATGAGCAGCTCTTACTGAACTAAACCTCTTGGAATACAGCAGCTCTTTCTCCTACTATAACTAATAACCACAAAAAATCTAATATCTCTGCCTTATGGCTGCTCCAAATGAATGGCTTCAGATTGTTCCTTAATGCAAGTTCTGATCCCTTCTATCAGCAAGCACATATATTTCTGCACAACTGGATGTCACTAAGCTTTCTCTGACAATAGTATGAAATGAGTTTGATTCTTGACCCCACTACTCAGTGCTTGTGTGCACTGAGGTACAAATTTTCAACTTTCAATTGCTTTGGCTGTGAAACGACAATGTTTTAACCTGTCAGACTATTTGTGATAATTGACTGGAAAAACTTATGTGAAAATTCCTAACAGAGTATCTGAAACACAGTAGACACTTAATAAAAGTTAGCATTATTTCTTCTGTTGTTGCTCTTGCATTTTTGAAATAACTTCTCCTGTACCTTTCTTATTTATTTTTTTATTAAAACATGCTGCCTTCTCCTGTACCTTTAATTGAATAGTAAACTCTGATTTTAAAATATTGAGAATGGATTTAAAATCGAAAAATGTATGGGGCACCTGGGTGGCTCAGTCGGTTAAGCGTCCGACTTCGGCTCAGGTCATGATCTCGCGGTTCGTGAGTTCAAGCCCCGCGTCAGGCTCTGTGCTGATGGCTCAGAGCCTGGATCCTGTTTCAGATTCTGTGTCTCCCTCTCTCTCTGCCCCTCCCCCGTTCATGCTCTGTCTCTCTCTGTCTCAAAAATAAATAAACGTTAAAAAAAATTTTTTTTAAAAATCGAAAAATGTATGAGAATATTTCAAGTACCCAAATGTTTCATTATTAACTATAATACTATTATTTATGAATCAAAAATTATTTCATTTTTGAGTTTTACTTATATGTATTGCAGACTTGATATCTATATTAATATTCTTGGCTTTGTCATATGTCTTACCCTATTCTGTTTCTATTCCATGTTGATTATATTTCCCAATACACTTACCTCCTCACATTTCAGTGCACCTCATATTGGGTCCAATATTTCTCTTACTAAACTCCATTAAAGGCTCCTAGTTTCCAACCTTTTTAAGATTCACCAGATAACTTTATTATGCTTTCCATGACTTCTTTTGAAACAGCTTCTTTTAACACATTTTTATCATTCATATTTCAATAAGATTTGTGCTTACTGCTGGCCATTTCAAAGTGGAACAACGCATTTATGAATATGTGACTTACTTCCATTTTTGGTAAAGCTTTTACGACTAATTCAAATTTGTTTTCAGACAGCTCCCTCCTTCATAAAACACAAAACACAAAATCCAGATAAACAACAATATATTTCCCTGTGCTGTTGGAAATAAATATTCTTGAGAATGCAGGATAAAAATATGTACAAATTTTTAAAGAAGTACATTGGGAAAAAGTAAAAAAAAATACCTTAAAATTAAAATTGATCCATAGTTTTTCATCTGAATGAACTTTGAAAATGAGGAAAGGAGCTCACTATATATCACATTTGTAGATGAATGCTTCAAGACAAAGAATGTTTATGTAACACTGAATATGCCACGGAACATTTTACCATTGCAGAGCATATGTTCCTTGGGAAGAAGAGAACATAAACCCACTGTATAGATGAAAATAGCAAAATTTGGAATCACATGAGAGAAATGCTCAACTTCTAAACTTCAACGGATCCATAATGAACCTGCAAACTGAGAATTAACACCTGTTCTGGATCATTATCAAGAGTGAAAGTGCCAAGTGGAGACTTGTTTATATGTGGGAAATGCTATTATTCTTCAAGGTCAGCTGCTAATGTGTATCATTTACATAAATGTTTCTATTAGCTGCCTCATATTAATTTGGGGGAAAAGGTAGTGTATGATGTATTTGCCAATTTTTTCCACTAGGATAAATTGGGACAGTTATTTATCTAGAGTCACTGACCAAAAAATGTCCACAGCTGTAACTAGGAAAATACTACCCCAGAGCAAGCTGATGACACAGGACAAATAATGTCTATCCTTCAGCCTTGTTCAGGAGTATATTGGGTGTCCACAATGACAGCAATGAGGGCAACAAGGGTGTTGAAAGAATTGTCTTAGTACTTTTCAGAAGGTCCCAGAGCACCTAAATGAAACTTATCGATCATTCTTCTTTGTGGACCAGGAATATACTGCCAAGTGTACTCTTAAACTATAACTCAGACTGAAGGTCCATAAACAAGGTACACCTAAACAGCAATGTCCCCCATACATCCCAATGACAAGTTTAAGACAAATGAAGTAATAAAAGAGACAGGAAGCAAAAAATGGATCAAAAAGGAAGGAAGGAGGAAAGTCAAGTGGTAGGTACATTGGAGACAGGGATACATATCTGTCTCTTCATATAATAAGTACCCAGAGAACCACTGTTCAGACAGGTACATATTGATTATTTCAGAAACCAGTTAGGTATAAAAAACCTGAGGAGTAGTTTCCAGTCAAGTACAGCTTAATTTTATCAGTTAAAGAACATTATCCATTTTTATAGTTCTTTCGGAGAAAGATTCCTTTGTTGCAATCAAGTCTTAACTTTGTGAGGAATATGTTCTCTTCAAAGTAGCTATATTGGAGATCTTAAAAGTTATGTACTTCAACATAGAGCCACACGTGAATGAAGCATCTTTATTAGGGAAAGTTTAAAGATTCTTTTATATAGAAAACACTTATTGCAGGTGTAGATTGCTGTCTTTTACTGATGCGAAGAAAGTAAAGAATTATGATAAATATTTATCGTATCAGATGTATTCTTTCTTTCTTTTTAAATGTTTATTTATTTTTGAGAGAGAGAGAGAGAGCATGAGCAGGAGAGGGGCAGAGAAAGAAAGACACAGAATCCGAGGCAGGCCCCAGGCTCTGAGCTGCCAGCACAGAACCCAAAGCAGGGATTGAAGCCACAAGCCATGAGATCATGACCTGAGCTGAAGTCAGAAGCTTAAGCCACTGAGCGACCCAGGTGCCCCTCGAGTGTATTCTTTCACACCCTTTTGAATATGTATCTTGCATAAGGCAACATGACAGACACTTGGAGAAATATGGCCATACAAAATATGATCACTGATCTCAAAGAGGTAAAATCTTGTGGAGGAAATGGTATCTCTACCTGAGCAATGGCAGCTCAAAGTTGAAAGGTTTTTTTCTGAATATTTTTTTAATTTACTGGCCCCGGTCAACATGGTGGAGAAGTAGGGGGACCCGAAGTTCCCTCGTCCTTCAAACACAGCAGGGTTGAGGCCAGAGGACTTGTAATTCCAAGGGTCCCGGCTGCAGAGTGACAGAGACATCTCCAGAGGCCCACGGGGACAACGTGCCTGGTCATAGGTGCATGATTGTGAACTGGGAGAGAGAAAATGGGTGGGCAGGAATGGAGGGAGGAGATCTTCTGTGGAGAGACAAAATGAAGAGGGAGAGAGGCTGTGGAAGTGTGGGATTGTATTTGGACAGGAGAAAAATCACGGACCGGGAAGAGAAAAACACGGAAAAGGAACCGATTTCTAACTGTGGGGCTTTTTCCGGACGCGGCCGGCTGCCCTGTTCACACACCTGGGGAGGAGAGGAGCCAGCCCCGGGCCCAGTAACTGGCTCAGAGGTGCGGTCCGCAGTGGGAGATAGCAATCCCTGCCTTTAGTGCTGTGGGAAGGAGGCAAAGACCGTTCCAAGGACAAAAGACTGCTTGCACAGGCCAGCCACCCGGAGGCCCGAGTTCGGTTGGCTGGACGGAGTGGCACTTTCCCAGAACTGGGAAGCAGGGAGTGAGATCTTTTAAGACGTCGGGGTTTGAATCCCAGCCAAGAGCCTGAGAGACAAGGGAGACTGTGGAGCGAAACAAACCAGCCTGCTCATGCCCGCGCAGCACTGTGAAAACAGCCTGAGCACAGTGGTTTGGGACACCCTGCCCAGGGAGGAGAGACTGGGATGTCACTATTTTCTCTCCATCACCAACAAGGTGGGGCTTCAGGAAAGGGACAGCAGGCCCAGAGTGGAGGTGGGGCTCGCCTACACCAAACCACTCCCCTCTGCACCCGGTAACTGCACGAATAACAGAGCAAGATTGACACTGAGTCAGACGGCCCCTCCCCCAGACCAGTGCAGCCACTGGTTCCAAGGCACCCAGTGGTTTTGCATTTTCTGATTTAATTCTTGGTCAATTTTTATTATGTGTGTGTGTGTGTGTGTGTGTGTGTGTGTATGTGTGTGTGTATTTTTCTTCTTCTTTCTTCCTTTTCGTCCTCTTATTTCTTACGTTCTCTAGTCTGGTTATTCTGGTTGTTGGTTTGTTTAAGCAAACGTATTTAATCTATTCTTTTTACACCCCTTCTGTATTTCCTTCTTAATTTTCCTCTCTCTCTCTCTGGATTAAGCTGTATAGTTTCTCTGCCCAGTCAATTTTCTTTTCTTTTCTTTTTCATCGCCCCTGTCATTTCTCTCTTTATGTGGGATAAAGCTTCTTCCACGACCCCCCCCCATTTTAATTTTTTTTTCCAGGGTTGCTCCGAACCACCACTACAAGTAGGGAGATAAAGCAACCACAGTCACAACAACAGACAGAATGTAACACATTCCAAAAACACCTCCTGAAGGGTCAAGCCCTATTCAATGCAATCTCAATCAAAATTGCACCGGCATTATTCTCAAAGCAAGAACAAACAATCCTAAAATTTGTATGGAACCACAAAAGACCCCAAATAGTCAAAGTAATGTTGAAAAAGAAAATCAAATTGGGAGGCATCACAATCCCAGACTTTAGCCTCTACTACAAAGCTGTAATCATCACGACAGTATGGTATTGGCAAAAAAAAAAAAAAAAAAAAAAAAAAAAAAAAAAAAAAAAAAAAACAGACACATAGACCAATGGAATAGAATAGGGACCCCAGAATTGGACCCACAAATGTATGGCCAACTAATCTTTGACAAAGTAGAAAAGAGTATCTGATGGAAAAAGACAGTCTCTTTAGCAAAAGGTGCTGGGAGAACTGGACAGCAACATTACAGAAGAATGAAACAGGACCACTTTCTTAAACCATACACAAAAATAAACTCAAAATGGATGAAAGACCTAAATGTGAGACAGGAAATTATCAGAACCCTAGAGGAGAAAACAGGCAACAACCTCTTTGACCTCAGCTGCAGCAACTTCTTGCTTGACACATCTCTGAAGGCAAGGGAAATAAAAGCAAAAATGAGCTATTGGGATCTCATTAAGATAAAAAGCTTCTGCACTGCAAAGGAAACAATCAACAAAGCTAAAAGGCAGCCGACAGAATAGGAGAAGATATTTGCAAAAGACATATCAGAGAAAAGGTTAGGATCCAAAATCTATAAAGAACTTACCAAACTCAGCACCTGAAAAACAAAATCCAGTGAAGAAATGGGCAAAAGACTTGAATAGGCGCTTTTCCAAAGAAGGCATCCAGATGGCCAAGAGACACATGAAAAAATGCTCAACATCACTCATCATCATGGAAATACAAATCTAAACCACAACGAGATACCACCTCACACCTATCAGAATAACTAACATTAACAACTCAGACAACAACAGATGTTGGTAAGGATGTAAAGAAATGGGAACCCTCTCGCACTGTTGGTGGGAATACAAACTTGTGCAGCCACTCTGGGAAACACTATGGAGGTTCCTCAAAAAATTAAAAATAGAACTACCCTATGACCCAGCAATTGCACGAGGTATTTATCCGAGACATACAGGTGTGCTGTTTCAAAGGGGCACAAGCACCCCAATGTTTATAGAAGCGCTATCAACAATAACCAATATGGAAAGAGCCCAAATGTCCATTGACAGATGAATGGATAAAGAAGATGTGGTATATATAAACAATGGAATATTACTTGACAATCAGAAAGAATGAGATCTTGACATTTGTAACAACGTGGATGGAACTAGGGGGTATTATGCTAAATGAAATTAGAGAAAGACAAATATCATATGACTTTACTTTTAGCTTTGTTGATTGTTTCCTTTGCAGTGCAGAAGCTTTTTATCTTGATGAGGTCCTGATAGTTCATTTTTGCTTTTGTTTCCCTTACCTCCGGAGATGTGTCAAGCAAGAAGTGGCTTAAGCTGAGGTCAAAGAGGTTTTTGCCTGCTTTCTCCTCAATGGGTTTGACAGCTTCCTGTCTTACATTGAGGTCTTTCATCCATTTTGAGTTTATTTTTGTGTATGGTGTAAGAAAGTGGTCCAGGTTCATTCTTCTGCGTGTTGTTGTCCAGTTTTCCATTTGCTGAAGAGACTGTCTTTATTCCATTGGATATTCTTTCCTGCTTTGTCAAAGATTAGTTGGCCATAAGTTTATGGGTCCATTTCTGGGTTATCTATTCTGTTCCATTGATCTGAGTGTCTATTTTTGTGCCAATACCATACTGTCTTGATGATGACAACTTTGCAATGCATCTTAAAGCCTGGAATTGTGATGCCTCCCACTTTGGTTTTCTTTTCCAGGATTCCTTTGGGTATTCAGGGTCTTTTTTGGTTCCATATAAATTTTAGGATTATTTGTTCTAGCTCTGAGAAGAATGCTGATGTTATTTTGATAAAGATTGCTTGAATATATAGATTGCTTCAGGTAGTATCGACATTTTGACAATATTTGTTCTTCCAATGCATGAGCATGGAATATTTTCCATATTTTTTGTCTTCTTCAATTTCTTTCATAATCTTTCTATAGTTTTCAGTGTATAGATTTTTCACCTCTTTGGTTAGGTTTATTCCTAAGTATTTTACGGTTTTTAGTGCAATTGTAAATCAGATCAATTCCTTGATTTCTCTTTCTGTTGCTTCATTGTTGGTGTATAGGAATGCAACCGATTTCTGTGTATTGATTTTATATCCTGTGACTTTGCTGAATTCATGGATCAGTTCTAGCAGTTTTTTGGTGGAATCTTTTGGGTTTTCCATATAGAGTATCATGTCATCTGCAAAGAGTGAAAGTTTGACTTCTTTCTGGCTGATTTGGATGCTATTTTTTTCCCCTTTGTGTTGTCTGATTGCTGAGGCTAGGACTTCCAATACTATGTTGAATAACAGTGGAGAGAATGGACATCCCTGTCGTGTTCCTGACGTTAGGAGGAAAACTGTCAGTTTTCCCCATGGAGGATGATATTAGCAGTGGGTCTTTCATATTTGACTTTTATGATCTTGAGATATGATCCTTCTATCCCTACTTTCTTTAGGGTTTTTATCAAGAAAGAATGCTGTATTTTGTCAAATGCCCAAACAAAAAGAAAATTTTAGCTGCTGAGAATAATGGAAAGGCAAGCTTTCAAAAGATTGTTCCCTGAGAACCACCAAGCAAACACGAGCAAACCAAGTAAAATGAGCAAAAGGAGGGTGGGGTGGCGCTTAAAGTGCAGGAAGCAATGGAAGACCAAAGAAGAGGTTAGTTGTTTTGAGGGGTCTCCCAGACCCCAATTCTCTCTGTGGCAATGTCCAAACTCCTTTTCTTGCTGGTATCTGCTCTCTTCTCATATTCTGCTTCTCCTCTTTTTTTTTTTTTAATTTTTATTATTTATTTTAAGAGAGAAATAGAGAGCAAGCAGTGGAGGGGCAGAAAAAGAGAGAGAGAGAGAGGAGAGAGAATCCCAAACAGCCTCCACGCTGTCAGAGCAGAGCCCAGTGTGGGGCTCAAACTCATGAACCTGTGAGATCATGACCTCAACTGAAACCAAGAGTCAGGTTGGTGACTGAACCACCCAGGTGCCCCTCTACTCTTTCTTCAAAACAGCCCCTCAGAAATAAGGAACTTGAATGAAGTGAACCAGCTCTCCAAACCATACTGTTTAAATATGGAAAAATATTTAAAGCATCACTAAAAAAAAAGTCTTTGCTCCTTAACAGTCCTTTAATTTAGGGCTCATAAATAGCCATAAAGTTCAAACAGAATCTATTATAATTAAAACAATCAGTCATGTATTTTGACTTTCTTTAGCAAAATTAACCAACACTGAAGCAGTAGTGAGGAAATAGAGGTTGGATGGGGAAAATAAACACAGGGAGAGAAAGAGTGAGAGAGAGGCCCCCTTCTACCGAGTCACTAATAGTCTATCATTCTAGGGCATCCTGTTTGCATTCTTCAAAACTCTTATGTTTAATTCAATTTTGCTTTCTTGCATTTATTTACTCATTTTCTGAAAGGTTTTCTTATTAAACAGTAGGTTCAATGAGGGTCAATATTTTTTTCTTTACCAATTATCATCAGAATACTGCATAGAGCCAGAAACATAGGACTTATCAATTACTTGCTAAAAGAATGATTTCTAATGAGGACCTGTAATGGTTGTAATGGTTGACCTTGAGATTCAGACTGCTGGTGACCCCAGAGCCTAGAGAGAGAAAGTTTTCCCAGTGAATAAACTGAGCTTAGGGAGCCAGAGAAATGTGTTACCAAATTAGACTGCAAATGAAAAGAACAGCCATGACTCTAGGATTTTATACTCCCATTAACTGGCTAAAAAATTCTAAATTAATTCCAGGTTGATTACCAGGGATTAGTGAGAAGTTAAATAGCAGGATAGATAAAGGCAGTTTCAGTAGGTGAGAAAACGGTAGAAAAATATGAGGAGAATAATGCTATAATACTTGGGTATTAGGCTGGACCATGTGAAATTGCCATTCTTGTTTTCATGAAAACTGGTTGATATCAGTGCTTTCAAAAAGTTCAACTCACTATCTTCTTTCACTCCGTTTTATGACAGCACCCTTCTTCTAGTTGCTGTGGTCCAAGAGAAGAGTGTGATAATGAGATCCACGCTGTGACTTTAACCATGAGCTGAAACAAACTAGAAAGAGTCTATAGAGTTGTGCATGACAACTGTGAGCCTCAAAAATTTTGATATTGATGCCTCTAAAAATGCTTGCAAAGTACTGATAGTGAGGAGGCTTTAAATGAGGGTTTGAAGTTAAGAAAGTTAAGAAAAAAGAAACTCTATCTCAAAAGTGTTCATTTAAAACATACATATAGAGGGGCACCTGCTTGGCTCAGTCCGTTAAGCATCCAACTCTTGATTTTGGCTCAGGTCATGATCTCACAATTCTTGGGTTCAGTCCTCACGTTGGGCTCTGCAGCTGGCATCATGGAGTCTGCTTGGAATTCTCTCTCTCTCCCTCTCTATCTGACCCACCCAGCTCATGCTAAATAAATTAACAATTAAAAACATAAAACATACATATATAATATAACATATTATATAAACAATATTATATAATATCATTGTATATTATTATATATATGCAATATATATAACAGTACAACTGCATGAAATTATACCGTTCAGGCTTTTCAGTATAGGTTAATTTTTTTTGTAACATATTTTGTTTACTATTTATATACAATAAGAAAAAAATACATAAATCGAATCTTCTTTTTAAGACAAGACAACCCATTAAAAAAATTAAAAGTAAAAAAAGAAAGGGGGCACCTGGGTGGCTCAGTCAGTTAAGCAGCCAACTTCAACTGAGGTCATGATCTTGCAGTTTGTGGGTTCAAGCCCCACATCGGGCTCTGTGCTGACAGCTCAGAGCCTGAAGCCTGCTTCAGATTCTGTGCCTCCCTCTCTCTCTGCCTCTTGCCTGCTCACATTCTGTCTCTCTCTCTCTCAAAAATAAATAAACATTTAAAAATTAGGACACGACAGCTCATATAAATACAGAAATTTGGAATAATTGTGCATATCGCTTTATTTTTTAATTTGTTGGGTTGACAGTATTTGAAAGGTGTCTGAAAAAATTCTGTAATAAATTTAAATGACTTTTGTAGATTGCCATCTATCTCTATCTCCCTGCTAAATGTAGCTAATTACAGGGAAAAGAAATGGAAAAAAAAAAAAACAAACAAAAAGCAAACAAAAAAAAAAACCCTTAAACACTGAAGGCACTGAAGGCATATTTCACTTCAGTGAGATTGCTTATATCTGTTCAGTTGTAGGTATTAATAATTTCTGTCACTTATTATCATGGGTTCTTTTTGACACACAGCTACAAAATCTCAACAACACATTCTCATTAAATTACAACACATTCTTCTTCATTTCTTGGACTGGTTTGAAATAAAACTTAAAAAATGATATATCAGAAATTAGGCATTATCACTATCATATTAGATAGCTCTCTAAGTGGACTTTTCTTAATATGAGGGGAAAATTTTTAGATTTATGGAAATATCACAAAGATAGTAAAAAGTTCACAAATACATCTCATTCAATTTTTCCCTTTATTTGCACTTTACATTGTTGTGGTACAAACTAAGTTTTGTCAAAATTTATAAACCAGCTTTGGTAATGACTATTAACTAAACTTCAGACTTTATTTAGATTTTGCCGATCTTGTCATTAAAGTCCTCCCTCTCTTATGGGCTCCAATCCAGGACACCACATTGTATTATCAATCGTGTCTCACCAGTCTCCTCTGGTCTGTGATGGTTTCTCAGGTTTTCCTTGTTTTTCAAGGAAACATTGAAAAACATTCTTGAGGAGTGCTATCCACACACCCTGTAGATTCTCCACTCTAGATTTGTCTAATATTTATCTCACTATTGAATAGGGGTTCTGGTTTTTTACAAAGAGTATCAAAGAAATGAAGTGTCCTTCTCATCTCATTACATCAGGGTGTACATGATATCCACACGACATCACTGGTTAAGTAAGTGTTTGCCACTTTTCTCCTTATAAAGTCACCATTTTTCCGTTCCTAAACTTGATTCCTTGGGAACACATCTTATGTTCAATCCACCTCCAAGGGGCAGGAGGATCAAAACAACCTGTCACTATGACACACTTCTTTCTAGCAAGCCTACCTTGTATATGGCCTGGAAAAAAATATTCAGATGCATCTTAATTTCAATATCCTGTGTGTGTGTGTGTGTGTGTGTGTGTGTGTGTGGTGTGTATGGATACATATATATATATATATATATATATACACATATATATATGTATATATATACGTATACATATGTGTGTGTATATATATATGTATACATATATGTGTGTGTATATATATACGTATATGTATATATATACACGTATACATATACACACACACACACACACACACATATATGTGTGTGTGTATGTATGGGTGTATACAGACATACACATACATATATATATACACACATTCACATACCTATGTGGGTACACTGAAATTTGCGGAAATTATCTCATGGAACAATTGACATAATCCAGGAACAATTGACATAATCCAGAGTCCTTTTTTTTTAATGCTTATTTATTTTTGAGAGAGATAGAGAGAGAGAGACAGACAGACAGACAGACAGAGTGTGAGCTGGGGAGGGGCAGAGAGAGGGAGACTCAGAATCCGCAGCAGGTTCCAGGCTCTAAGCTGTCAGCACAGAGCCCCACGCGGGGTTTGAACTCACGAACTGCCAAAGCCAGACGCTTCACCGACTGAGCCACCCAGGCGCCCCTGTTAGAAGCCTTTTTATTAATCCTTAAGGCTGCCACAGAGAAACAACTATAAATCCTTTGTGGGGTATCTACTTCTCTTAAAAAATAATTTTGAGTTTACTACAGAGTCCAAGAATATTGCACTGAAGTAAATATACATATACTAAGTTAGAAATATCATACTTCTCAGATTTCAACTGTAAAATAAAGTAGAAAAACAAAGCTGTTTTTACCTGCTATGAGAAACATTGAGGCCAAAGATGGCATGAAAAAATCTTTTCTGGAAACCCTTTCCCCTGTGTGAGCCCAGTGATGTCATTCCCTCCATACCCATCACCCTGTACACCCATACGCATGTTACAAGCATCTCCACTTTCTTCTGGTGTTTTACTTCGCTAAGTAGTCTCTGAACGGGAGTAGACTCCGATCCTAGAGGATAGGAACAATGTTTTGTGCATCTCTCCATGCACAGGGCCTGACACATAGCAAATATTTAATTGTATTTATGCACTGAGTAAAGGAATAAACATCCTATAAAATTACCATCAGAAAACATTCAAGACGCTATACCAAAGTAGTGTTTCTGTTTATATTCAATGTCCTTTTATAAATGAATCATACAATTTTATCTTCCTAAAACACAGCTAATAAGCCACAGTGGCACATCTGATTCTAATAACATCAGCCCTGGATTCTTTTTTGAAGTCACCGGCAAGGAGGACCATCTACACTCATTCATGCCCCACTGACCTCCTCTAAAGTTGAAGCCTACATTGCAGTCCTCAGCCTGCATCTATTTTAGTTATGCTCCATTATCTGAAAATTAATGCACAGCAACCACATTGGGCTCAATGAATCTACCTTTAGTTCGCTGTGTTCCTCTGCAGGAATCTCATTACCCCTCTGTCTCTGTGAAGTCAGGAACTGCAGGAAGCTTCTGAGGCAGATCAAAGTTCATTCAAGCCTGTTAGCTTGTCTATGTTTGTTCCCGCCTTGAAGAGTCATTGTTGTTGTTTTTCCTTCATCTGTCTTCTACCCATGGAGAATGCTGGGACTAAACACTGAATCTTTTCTATAGGAGTTTATATTTTTGCAAGTTGTCCTATGGTAGAATGCTAATAACAACAAATACCTTTTTTTGTGAAATAAAATTGAAAGCTTAATATCTGATATACAGTAGTTCCTTCAGATCCAGAGTGTTAGAAGGCACGCAGATCTTAAATTTTGTATATTTCACCTCCCAACTAATGTCTGACTACCTCATAACATTCCAGATAAAATGGTTTCCTACTACTTAGGTTCTCAGAAATAAAGTCCAGAACATGGACTTAAAGAATATAAGGTGCTGTTCTTATGTTACAAGAAGATAATTCAATAAAATTGTAATGTGTACTAAAATATTATATAATTACATAAATATAAAATATAAAAAATAAATTGTTATAACACATCATGTAAAAAAGGATGATGATACAGAAAAAATCAAATGCCAATAATATGATGGGTCACGATGCAAATGTTCCGGTTTCATCAAGTTCTTATAACATTAACAATATATACTCAATATATAATTAGTTGGGACTATATATATATATATATATATATATATATATATATCTTTTTATCAAAACTGGTATCATGAACTGACCAGATAGACTGTAAACCAAAATGATGAAGTCACCAAAAGATAGTAGGTTTCAAGAGCAGGGATGCTGATGACTTACAATGAGGCCAGAACCAGGGTCGAATTGCCGTCAGGATCCTAGGGATCCAGGTAGCCAAAGTTCACACAGTGAATAAAGGTGGACACCTCCCAGTTTCCTGGCTACATTATTTACATTTCAATGATCTGCAAAGCTTGTGTCAGATGTCTACTCTGTTCCAATCAACACTGTCCAAGAAGTGAGACCACTTAGCAGAAAGAAACCATGGTTTAAGGTAAACCATTATGTGTGCAAGGAAAAATTAAGGGCATAATTTTGAGTGAGGCATATCCTCTATGAAGTGATTATTATGATACTGAAACCGTAATGGCTCTTGAGGCCTCTGACTGGCTGGAACACTGGCCCCTTACAGAGTTCCTCTGTCCAAGATAATCTCGGAAGCAATTCCAAATAATTCTGGGAGTACCTTATCCCCATCCATGAACAAAGTTATGGTTACTGTTACCTGTTGGAGTCAACTAAAGGAGGACTTTGTGGCCACTAGCTTCCGTAGATTCTATAGAGGTGCCAACCACAGCAAACCACAGCAAAACCAGCTTTACCGGTTCTGTTAAGCCTCCATCACTCACATCACCTTAGTCCTCATCAAGTTGGAGTGGTCCCACCATTATTAATATGAGAACTAGCCAAGCAGGGATTTAACAGCTTTTGGCCCGGGTGATGCTCTGAGATAAAATCGTCTCCACTGGCCTTTCTTTCCAATGCATAGATCTCTGGTTATTCATCCTGGCTAATAATAGTCTTGTGAAATGCAAGGGAACATTTTCCCTCCCTACCTGATTTTTCTCTTAGGAAGAGGGTACAGCAATGGATTTAAAGACAGATGTTGTCATGTTTATATATTCAGTCTTTTATTTATCTCTCTTCATTGTGCTATTATCTTCTAGAACCATTATTATTTCACAACATAGGAAATGGAATGTTTCATAATTTCATATGCTGGATGGATCCACCCTATTTTGTATGATTTTTATCTGTTGATATCTTTCTCCGCCTTCCTTGATTATTATAAATATTGAATGAAATGGTGAATATGAAAGTGCTTCAAATCCATCAAGTTACATAATCATAAATATTTATTATAAGAAGTTCCTGGGAAGATTGCATCTTCCTTTTTTCATATCTAATCACTCAAATTCTCTTCCTAATATTAAATTAAAATATGTCTTTTCCCTACTTTGTTGAGAAGCTATTGATAAAACTTCCCTTGGAAAATTGTGTGGGAATCCTCAGATAGGGCAAGTTCTAAGGAGCAGGATCCTCAACACCCCTAGAAATTCAAGAAAATATTTACATTTGGATCCTACTTCTTTATCTCAAATCATTCTATCAGTGTTCATGCTTCTGAATCAATTGCTAACACAGTGGGCCAGAATAAATGTCTTATTATCCATTTCTTTGAACCAGGTATGGAAAAATCACTAACTTAGTCATTCAAGACCATCAGACATGCAGAGCCCAATAAAAAACCTGGAAAGGGAAAACACAAAATCTGATAATTCATAAATATATTCAATTTCATTAGTAGTATGTGCGATCTTTACTATAATGTTAGCCAAAGCATAACACTCAATGCTGGCTGGCGTGTGTGAGGTTATCATCCACCACCTGTTGGAAAGTAAGTGTATTCAATTTTTTCATAAAGCACTTTACAAATGTGTGCCAAAGGCTTCTAAAATGTTCTCTTTTTTTGAACTGGTAATTACAGTTGAATAACTTTCTTTTAGGGAAAGCTACCCAAAACTCAGGCAAAGATTTATGATAGTGCATTATTTATATAGTAAAAATTTAAGAATGAAATAAAATCTTCAACAATAGAGGAATAATTAAAACAATCATGTTTAATCCATACAATGAGATAGTGTTCAAACATTAAAATTATGTTTACCGAATATTTCAATGAGATGTGAGAAATTATCTGGAATAATTGGCCTCCCTACCCCTAGTGGAAGCAATCTCCTGACCCCCTGGAGAAGTGATTTACACCTTTCCAGTAAAAGCAGCTCCCCTCCCTCACCCCAGTGGTGGCAGCCTCTTTACACACACTGGGGAGAATTAACCATGCTTTACCTGAGGGAATGGTGATGGCCACCAGTTACCATGCAAGACAATGCAGATTTTCCATAGGGCCCACCTACAGTAGTTCTTTATGCTTCTGGACCATAACTAGATTGAGGTCATCATATCAGACCATTAAAGGTATGGTACAAAACGTACTCCACGAGGAGGTGTGTTACAATACAAAAGAACTATTTGTGTTTTCTAGTTCATTCAGACAAAAAACCAGGGAACATGTGTGGAATTGTGTATTAAGGGTATAGAATAGTGGTGGAAGGAACATAAAGTTCGAGGGGCACCTGGGTGGCTGGCTCCGTTGGTTAAGCATCCGACTTCGGCTTAGGTCATGATCTCACAGCTCATGAGTTGGAGCCCTTCATTAGGCTCTATGCTGACAGCTCCGAGCCTGGAGCTTGCTTCAGATTAGGTGTCTCCTTCTCTCTCTGTCCCTCCCCTGCTCACACTCTGTCTCTCTGTCTCTCTCTCTCTCAAAAATAAACATAAAAAACATGTAAAGTTCTATATGGCTAAATTTAGTGATACATGCTCACTAACTAGAGCTTCTGCATTTAATGTTGAAGTTCAAGAAGTTAGAAAGAGGTCTAATAGTTTATTTGATTTGTTAGCTGAAACATGGTCTGAGAGGTGATCCACAGTGAGCAAATTAGAAATGCTAGATCTGCTGTGGCTTAAGGTAGAGAAAGGAATTCAAAGGCTTAGGGAAATAAGAATATTAGGACATATCATTTAAGGGCACTCACCTATGCTGAAAGACTCTAGAACATACCTTTTACCACTAATGTAAAAAAATAAAGTTGCGGGGCGCCTGGGTGGCGCAGTGGGTTAAGCGTCCGACTTCAGCCAGGTCACGATCTCGCGGTCCGTGAGTTCGAGCCCCGCGTCAGGCTCTGGGCTGATGGCTCGGAGCCTGGAGCCTGTTTCCGATTCTGTGTCTCCCTCTCTCTCTGCCCCTCCCCCGTTCCTGCTCTGTCTCTCTCTGTCCCAAAAATAAATTAAAAATGTTGAAAAAAAAAAATAAAGTTGTGAGGAGAGCCTCAGCATTCTTAAAAGGCCCTGTGATCACTCTTCTTTGTAGGTCAGACCTTACAATAGGAATTGCAGTTATTTAATAAAAAACCCAAATGCAACAGGAGTTATCGAATCTCAGGGTGCAGGCACCAAAGACAGCACTCAAATGTTAAACCAAGGTGTGCATGGTTACTGTATTGGAGAGTAGATTCAAAGCTGCAGTCACAATGGTCTGAAACACCCAGACCCATAAAGTTGGCTAGCTGATCATGGTGTTCTTAGATGTGAAATAAGATCTATATAAGCATACAAGTTCTAGATCAAATAAATGAAAGCCTTACCTGAAAAACAAAACAGAGAGCCATGATACTCATTGAGTCCCAGACTTGAGCCAGCTTATAGACCAAGAACTCCTTTAAAAAGGACCATGGTACACTACCAAAAATTTATAGTCTTCCTCCCAGTCTTCTCCAAAGGGACATATGGCTTTGTAGCAGGGTAACTGTGCATTAGAGAAAAGAAAACAATTAGACCTTTGGGAGACTTTTGGACACTAGCTCTGAACTGATACTAATTCCAGGAGACCCAGAAGGTCACTATGGTCCACTACTCAGAGAAGAGGCATGTGTATGTCAGGTGATCAATGGAGTTTTAGCTAGTTCATCTCACAGTGGGCCCAGTGGGTTCCTGAATCCCACTGGAGATGGTTATTTCTCCAGTTCTGGAATGCATAATTGAAATGGACACACTCAGTAGCTGGCAGAATCTGCACATTGTTTCCCTGTAATTGGAAAGGCCAAGGGGAAGATATTAGAACTGCCTCTACATGAGAAAATAGTAGATCAAACAATGCTGTAATTTTGATTGCAGTATTGAGGAATTTCAGAGATTAGTAACACCATAAAGAACCTGAAAAATACAAGGTTGGTGATTTTCAACACATAGCCACTCAACCTCCCAGTGAGGCCCGTGAGGACAGGCAAGATGGACCCTGGAAATGACAGTGGATCATAGTAAACTTTACAAGGTAGTGACTCCAATTGCAGCTGTTGTGCCAGATGTGGTTTCACTGTTTGAGCAAATTACCACATCTCTCAGTATTTGGTATGTTTTTATTAATTTGGCATATGTCTTTTTCTCCATTCTTGTTAATAAATCTACCGAAAGTGGATAGACCTCTCTTAATGGGCAAAAATCATAAAGATATTTGAGTACTATGAGAATGTGCACCATAGCGTGACCTCAGCTGAGGAGGATCTTAATCGTCAAGTGGATCGTGTGGCGCATTCTGTGGATGCCAGTTGGCTCTTTCCGTAGCTACTAGTGTCATCATCCAAAGGCTCTTGAACAAAGTGGAAGAGATGAAGGTTATGCCTGGGCTCGTCAACATGGACTTCCAATTATCAAGTCTGACCCGGCTATGCCCCTGCTGAGTGCTAATCTGTCACCAGGAGAGACCAACCTGAGTCCCTGATATGGCACCATTCCCTGCATGGTCAGCCAGCTCTCTGGTGAAGGATTGATTAAACTGGACCACTGCCATCATAGAAGGGACAGCATTTTGTTTTACTGGAATACTGGAATAGACACTTACTCTCTGTTTGGATCTGCCTTCCCTGAAAGCAATGTTTCTGCCAAAATGACCATTTGTGGATTTCCAGAACACCTTATCTGCATTGTGATGTTCCACAAAGCATTACTTCTGATCAAGGAGCTCACTCCACACCGGGAGAATGGTGGCAAGAGGCCCAGGTTCATGTAATTCACTGATCTCATTATATTCCCCACCATCTTGGCTTGACAGAATGGTGGAATGGTGTAAGACTGAATTAAAGTTAAAGTTGCTAATGGGTCCGCCTACACTTGTCCCTCAAGAACAACATTTAATCACAAGAATTCCCATCCTTGGGGCGCCTGGGTGGCGCCGTCGGTTAAGCGTCCGACTTCAGCCAGGTCACGATCTCGCGGTCCGTGAGTTCGAGCCCCGTGTCGGGCTCTGGGCTGATGGCTCGGAGCCTGGAGCCTGTTTCTGATTCTGTGTCTCCCTCTCTCTCTGCCCCTCCCCCGTTCATGCTCTGTCTCTCTCTGTCCCAAAAATAAATAAAAAACGTTGAAAAAAAATTTAAAAAAAGAATTCCCATCCTTTCATTAGCTAAGGACAGACCTAACATGAATATTTAAGAGATCAGGCAACATAGAAAGGTATACCTTCTAAGAACTGCTAAATTTATCAATTCCCTTCATAAATCAGGCTATTTACACCAGACATTCTACTTTCTGTGCTGTACTACTCAGAATAGCATTTAGCAATAAATTAGCCTTTGGTAGAAATCTCCTGTGGGCTTTACTTGTTTGAGCTTTTAATTAAATTGCTGAAAGCAAACAATAATTCGCATCATATTTTATGAGACTGTTCACTCCACAAAACAATGAATCTAACTCATGCTTTTAACTGAAAATCACCTCTCTCAACAAAAATGTTTTTGGCCCTTCTCCCTCACAAAAAAATAGTACATTCTTTAACAAAATTCCATTATCACAATGAGGATAGAAAAGATGAATATTTTCTTGGAAAATATTGTAAAATAAAGTTTCGCTTTTACCTGAAACCAGGTCTCCATGTTCAATATCGCCAATGCCTTGAATTTTTTTCTTTCTCATTATTTGGCCTTTCCATTTGAATAATAAACAACACAATAATTCAGGGAAAAGTCTCTGAAAAAGTGACTTCAGAATTAAAATATGAATACCCATGTAAAACTATGCATGGTTTGGATTGAGCCAACTTAAAAAAATGACTAAAAGTATTACATAATACCAGACATGATCAAAGCATCAAATCTTAATTCGACAAGTGAAATTCCTTCAGGATGTAAATCATGTATTGTGTTCAAACATATTAGCCCTTTGTTATTTTGCACTTTCTCTCAAATATTCATGTCAGGTTTGTTCTTAGGTAATGAGAAGATAGAAGTTCGTGTGACTAAATGTTATTTTTGAGGAACAAGTGTAGGTGGGTCCATTAATAGTAATAAGGCACAGAAAAAGCAGCCTACCTTTACCCCTGGTTAGTCCCCAAGGTGGTACTGAAAAATGTTACACAGTTCTTCCTATTTAAGCTATTTCTCACTGATAATATGTCAAGGATTGTTGGAATTTTGTTATAAAAAAAGAAAACACTTGAAAGCATTATTAATTTCCAATAAATCTGCAGAATAGAATAGTGACATTGTGTGTAGTTACTCACTTATTCAACATTATCTACATCAGGCCTACATCAGGCAATAGTATGTATCAACACGATCTATAACAAAGTGACAGAGAAGTACCAAAAATATAGGCTTGAGAAAACTCAAAAAATCCTGAAACCGAAGTAAATTATGCAATATATTTAAGACAAAAATTTAATGAGACATAGGTGTATTAATGATATAGGTACCATTCAAAATAAATAACCATTGTTATTTCTTTTTTTAATACAATTTTATTTTGTATTTTATTTAATTAGTTAATATATTTATTTTTGAGAGAGAGAGAGAGACAGAGCACACGAGTGA
The DNA here is from genome assembly GCF_028018385.1 of Neofelis nebulosa. NCBI lineage: Eukaryota > Metazoa > Chordata > Mammalia > Carnivora > Felidae > Neofelis > Neofelis nebulosa. The sequence goes on along the minus strand of NC_080794.1, from coordinate 31,375,548 downwards.
GTGAGATGCAGGGTGTGGGGAAGGGTTCAGAGCCCATAGCAGGGCTCAAACTCACCCAGAGTGGGGCTTGAACTCACAGAACCACAAGATCATGACCTGAGCCAAAGTTGGATGCTTAACTGCCTGAGCCACCCAGGTGTCCCAACCATTGTTATTTCTTAAGCAACTAATAATATAATATAATATAATATATTTAAATATATATAGCCTATAAAAAAAACAGCATCTTGAGAAAAACAAAATAGCACTAAGGGGTTTTAATTCATCCTCCAGATAGATCAAATATATTCAAATTTAGCAGTTGCCTAAATAATATACCCATATATACACAAACGTGTGTATGTACGTGCACATATATGTGTATATATAGTGATGTTCGTGTGTCTGTGTATGCGTATATACATCTATGTATATACATATTCAAACTTTACTCAAATAAATGTAATTGCTCAGTTGGGTATTTTAAAAAAATTTTCTATAGATATTTTTTGTTAGCTACTATGCCAGCAACTTGTAGGCTCTGAAAATGAAGTGTCAAAGAAGACAGATGAGTTCACTGCCCTCATGAAGCTTGAATTCCACTTGGGGCAAAATGATAGTAAGTAGATAAGTAAATAAATAAGATTAGGAGAATATGCTATTGCGGAAATAAATGCAAGGGACGATAAAACTGTGGAATCTTATGTCAATTGGGAAAGTGTTACCTATTCAAAAATAGTGCTGAGAAAATTTTTCATCTATTTAAACAAAAATTTGTCTGCCTTACATTGTATATGTTTCCTATGAAGTGCTAAGTATAAAAACAAAACTAGAAAAGTTTTATTTTTTTTATTTTTTTTTATTTATTTTTTTTTTTTTAATTTTTTTTTCAACATTATTTATTTATTTATTTATTTGGGACAGAGAGAGACAGAGCATGAACGGGGGAGGGGCAGAGAGAGAGGGAGACACAGAATCGGAAACAGGCTCCAGGCTCCAAGCCATCAGCCCAGAGCCTGACGCGGGGCTCGAACTCACGGACCGCGAGATCGTGACCTGGCTGAAGTCGGACGCCCAACCGACTGCGCCACCCAGGCGCCCCAAAAACTAGAAAAGTTTTAGAAGCACGGAAAAAATATTTCCATTGGTATGTTGAAAGGCTAAAAATTATAATATCTAAAATATATATATTTATTTGTCTTGCCTAAATATATATTTATTTATACTGTCATGAACCTGTGATTTCTGAAGGAAAGCTATACTACAAACATTTTTTTTCATCAGCAGGCAAGGATAATATACTTGCTACATTTAAAAAGACAAATTTTTGGTGTACCTGGGTGGTTCAGTCCATTAAGGGGGCAACTTTGACTCAGGGCATGATCTCACAGTTCGGGAGTTCGGGGAGTTGGAGCCCCTCATCCAGCTCTCTGGTGTCAGTGCAGAACCCACCTCGGATCCTCTGTCTCCCTCTCTCTCCGCCCTTACCCCACTTACTCTTTCTCTCAAATATAAATAAACTTTAAAAAAAAGTCTTTTAGAAATAAAAATATAAATTTTAGTGTGGAGAATATATACAGAACTAGCCTGAAACAACAAGAAAAAGTAAAACAGAATATAAGAAAAATAGGCAAATGTTACGATGAACAACTCATGAAATAATAAATATAAATGGCAATACACATTTGAAATAATTTTCAAATGAGATTATAGTAATTTTATTATAAACGTCACATAAAAACTTTAAGAAGAAAATTGTTGAGAAGATATGAGATGAAAAAGTGCTCACAGGCTTTGCAAAAAGGGCAGAGGAATTATCAGTCTTGGGACAGCAAAATGCAGTATCTGCATTAAGAATATCTTTTAAAGAAACTCACCTTGAGTTCTTTCACTGAAAGAAATAATAGTTTCCAATAGTATCTTCCATTCTTTTGCCATTCCACTTGAGAAAAGGTGTCCCATCTTACAAAAATGGATTATGAGGCAGCCTCTTGGCCATACCCAAGTGAGAATATGTATCTAGCAGAAGCATACTCTAGGGACAATATTGGCTTCCATTATGGCAGAGCACAGTGACCTGACTTCTGAGCACACAAGAGGAGAAAGATAATTATCCCAAAGAAAATTGGTATCATTTAGGAATGTGCCAAAAATAGCCCATGCTCATTGTGCCTTTCCTTTGTGCTGCCTTACATCCCCTTCCTTCTTACACTTACGATTTCCACAATGTTCTCATCCAAAAATAATGGAGCCATTTTTCACCAGGTTCTTTTCAAAATGAGACAAATCTTATATTGCTACTATAGAGAACTTTATGTCTAGAAGGTGTCCATTTCACTTCTACTTTTGACCCAATTCATTTTTCTGTTTTTTCTCCACTCTATGGGTTAAGTGGTGAGTGCTTGAATAACCACCAACACACTTTAGATACAGTAGAAAGAAAGAAAATTGAGAGACAAAGTTAATTAAAATATGTATAAATATAAATAAAAGAACAAGAAAGGAAATAGAAGTGCTTTGCTGTGCTAACTTTTGTCACGTGTTAAGATGTCTGTAGCTTTTTAAATGATGTTCATCCTTCAACACACATTGCATTATAGTCTTATCTTTGGCCACACCTATATTCATCATTTATTTACACACTCCCATTAGAATGGAGAATAATTTATTTGATGATCATTAGCAGTATATCTGTTTTCAGGTGATGACTGGATTTGCTGCAACAAAAAGAACATATCTGGAATAGCAGTTTACCGCTCTACTAAGATTATATGAATCAAATATCATTCTATTAGATCCCCCGGTGTTCTGATCACAATCGATCAGGAGATTTGAATGACAATAGAGTCATAATTACGTTTAGTGCATCTTTCAAGGCACTAGCTAGAACACTGTTGTCTTATGTTAGAAACTCAGCTCTTTTTAACACTATCTTTCCTGTTTTAGGGTGTTTTTCCTCAGGAAATCTCTTATCTCGATGACTTACTCCTCTATTTAATTCAGAACTCTGCTTAAATGTTACTTTCTCAGAGTGGCTCCCTTGATCATGCTTTCAAACACTGTGTTTTCTTTTTTTTTTTTTTAATGTTTATTTATTTTTGAAAGAGAGAGACAGAGTGTGAGCAGGGGAGGGGCAGAGAGAGAGGGAGACGCAGAATCTGAAGCAGGCTCCAGGCTCCGAGCTGTCAACACAGAGCCTGACGCGGGTCTTGAACTCACAAACCGCGAGATTATGACCTGAGCCGAAGTTGGACGCTTAACCGACTGAGCCACCCAGGCGCCCCCACTGTGTTTTCTATTATTGTTTATTCCATACTCTGCTCTTTTTCCTTTATAATGCTCAGGACTACCTGACATCATATTGTACATTTATATTTTTTCTCTTTTTCTGTTTTTCCTATTAGAATGTAAGCTCAACAAGAATAAAAAAAAATTCTCAAATTCGCAACTGAATTCAAATTGCCAAGAACGTGACCTAGCACAGCTTTTTTCAAAATATGGTCCCAGAACCAACAGCATCAAATAAAAAATGTACATTATTGGGCCTCACCCAGACCTACTAAATTAGAGACCCTAGTGGTGGGCTCAGCAATTTGTCCTTTAAGAAGCCCACTAAGTGATTTTGAAGCACTCTCAAGTTTCAGACAACTAGTTTGAAACACTATTGTCATGGCAATGATCTGTGCTCAATAAATACTTTATCCTTAATGTCAATTTCACAAGTCAGGAGTTCGTTGAAAGGATCTTCCCTGTTGCTGAAGTTATATATTTCAACTCTATCATCAGTAACTGGGAAAATAATCTCACATGAGTTTTGATCCTATTGGATATCACAAGATATAAATGAGAGCTAAAGTCAGTTTACTTTCCTGAATTCCTGCATTGGGAATGAAACCACAGTGGCTCACTGATTGTCCCGGGATTAGTGTTTAGATCCAAGCCCAGTGGTTCTTAAAAGACTTGGCTTTTCTCCTTGCTCGGGACACATGAACATACAAGAATGGCCATAGGTATCGGAGAGAAAGATGAGAATATTGGCAATGTGCATTTGTATTTTTATACGAATGTCCTTCAGAATCACTCAACTTCTTCTTTAGTGGCTATCTGCATTTGTAGAACTGAATCAAGGATGGGAGCTGTTTTAAGAAATACAACTCTATTCTGGCAATTCAGCAAATTCCTCTTTTATCCAACTGTTTTTTTTTTTTAATTTATATATATTTTTTACTTTTGTAGAATGTTAATAAGTTTTGCTCCTAGGAGTGCCCTGCTTATTAGCCATAACCAGAGCTTTCTTCATTTCTATGAGTTTTTAGTTCTCAAATAATACAAATTGATTAATTGATGCTGGTTAACTTAAACAAGTTTTTGATTGGAATGATATTTGGTTAATTTCAGAGTTAGCTGGAAAACTAGGGGAAAAATTCAGAAAGTAACTGGGTGTATGCTTTAGATAGTTCCATTTTCTTTAATTAGCTTTTTATTAACTTTGAATAACATTCATTCAAAGTACCTAAGGAGAGTATCAGATTGCCTTACATTAAGAGAAAAGAATGCCGGACACATTCAATTATAGCACCACTGAGAGAGCAAGATAGGAAAGTGGCAGTTCACTTGAAGAAATCCCCAGTTCAGGTAGGAAAACAAGAGACATTTGATGCTCGGTAGCCAAGACAAACAGGAAATATTCACTAACCTTGTTTGTTAGTGTAGATCTCTGGCCCCTAACCAAATAGTTGAGCATAAAAATACTGCTGAAGAGTATGAGCCCAGAAACATCTTTTCTTCATGGTGCTTCTGGGCAGAAAGTTCTTTTATTCTTTTAAAAGAAAAGGAAAACAATACTGTGCTGTACGTGAGTGGCTTGTTTTTTTTTGTTTTTGTTTTTTTTGCTTTCAAAGTTCCTCAGAATGCATTAATCTTTACCACCACTCTGGGAAAGAAGAACGTATTATTATCCTCATTTTTCAAATGAGAAACACAAGACAGAAAGAGATTAAGTAAGTTGCCAAAGGCTAAAGAAGAAGTAAGCATCACATCTAGGTTAGGATTTGTGAATTTGAGCAACACTCCCCCGTGTACTTTTCCCTCAGTAAGAGAAGGGGGAGAGGTGGGTGGAGGAGGATGGTAAATTATGGAGCTTTTCTTGTGCAAATTATTGCCAACTTGTCATCAAAATTCTGATTTTGCTTCTTGAATACAATGGCAGTAGACGCGGCAAGAAGTGTTTCTGCCAAAGACACCTCAGAATTGTTGGCCCAATTTCCACTGGCAACTAGTGAAAAGCCCCCGGGTCTTTTCTGCTGTGTCACAGGGGAGCAGCGCCCTCTTCTGTACAGACTTCCTGTGCAGACATTCTTTCAGGAAGATTTCGGGTTCTCCTTCTATGTGGAGCCACCCCCCCCCCCGCCACTTTTTTGTTTTTAAATATAGTCCAGCTGTTCTCAAGTACTGTGACACACATCACAGAGAGTTGGGAATTATCTTCCTCATCCTGGTAAATAATTCCCAAATAATCTTTGACACATTTCACTTTAATAGTAGTCTAATCCATGGGAGCTAATCGTAAATATGATTGACTGGATCTGGTTGCATCATATTTTGTTCATCAGGAAAGAGTTGTATGACATAGGGAGGCACAGTGTCTTACAAATTCTTGACTTAAAGTTAGGATAAAAATGAGAAACAGTAATTCCCTTACTGACCTCTAATTTAGCTGTACTTTCAATGGTATTCCCTTTCTATTTCTGCCTCTTGGTTTCCATGTTTTTAATTTGACTAAGCAAAACTAAAGCTCTGGCAACCACTTTCTTAGATATGGATATTCAAGTCCAATATACTGTATATTGTCACAGCAGGTTAGTATTTATTTAACTATTTAATTATAAGTTATGTTGTAATCTTCCAAATGCAGTGAAAGAAATTTCAAAATATGAATGATACTAAAGAGAACAAATACAATAGCATCCAGATTGATTTCCCATTTCATCTTTGTCTTTAAAAATAGACATAGATAATAGAAATAGGTTGAACCTTGATAGGTAAGAAGGCATTTCTAGTCTTATTAGTTGATTCCTCCAGATGGTCTTGCACATTTTACCTTCCCCATTTTTTAGAAGATTTACTCTGTTTTATGAAAATGTACTAGTACTTTATCTGCAGAGAATAGATGCCAGTACTTTTCTCTCTGTTTATATATCATTTCCATGATTGACCAGCCATATGGAATTAGGAAAGCTACTCAGTCTCTCTAAACTGCAGTTTCCTGCTCTGTAGACTCGGAGTGATAATTATGACAATCTCATAATTAATTATGGATTAATGGAGATAATGCGTTAAAGCTCTTGCCAAATTTCTGGCACATAGCAGTTGTTCATTTCATGGCAACTGTTGCTATTAAATCTTATGATCATTCTACAAGTAGTATTATATTTATCATTTCAAAGATGGAGAGGTATTAGAGAGCTGAAATGATTTCCTTAAGGTTGTAAATATGCTTAATCTGTGTCCAAGCCCACCATTTTATCTGATTATGATAGTTTACTTTCTCTTGGAATTTGTGGTCCTTTGATCTCCTTTGTTGTGCCTGGATCTAGGCTTCAGTTTCCTTATCCTTTTTCTAATTACCTTAATTGATAATTTTGGTTAGACTTCCTTTTCCAGCTCTGACCTCAAGACCCCTCCAAAATATGGGCCCATTTTTATCCTCCCACACTATCTAGACTTTGACTGTCTTGTCACCTGTCCCTCTTCTGCTGGGACTGCCCTGAGCTCTGTGAGACCAGGAGATACAGCCTGCTTTATGACAGCCATCACTTTCCTCTACCAGAAGAGGCTAAAGGATATTAACTATGGGCCAGTTGATTCCCGTGGTTCTCAAACTTTGGTCCACATTGTAACCAGTTGGATGACTTCATAGACACCAATTTCTGGCTTCTACCTACAGAAAATTCTGTATGTTAGGATGGATCCCAATATTTTGCATTTCTAAGTCCACAGATGAGGCTGATACAGCTGGTTGGGGAATCATATTTTGAAAACTCTGGGTCTGTGTGTTTCTGTAAAAGTCCTAATAGAACATGCATCTCAGAAACATTGGTTTTCTTTCCAAATTAAGAAACAGCTGAATTATTCATTAGACTAACTACGGTTTTCAGTGAGTGCCAATTATGATCAGCATTTGGAAGTATCAAGTACTATTAATATTTACACTCATAACAAGCTATGCAACTATTAATTTGAATGTCACTAGCATGATTAGAATACAGTTATTTAAACGTGAAGACAGAAATTGTCTTGTTTTAGGGGCACCTGGGTGGCTCAGTCAGTTGAGCGTCTGGTGGCTTAGGCTCAGGTCATGATCTCACGGTTTGTGGGTTCGAGCCCCACGTCAGGCTCTGTGCTGACAGCTTAGAGCCTGGAGCCTGCTTCAGATTCTGTGTCTCCCTCTCTCTGCTCCACTCCCGTTCATGTCTCTCTTTTTCCTTCAAAAATAGATAAAAACATTTGAAAAAAATAAAAAAAAATAAAAAAAGAAATTTTCTTGTTTTAGAAAGCACCTTTGTTTTGAGAAGTTCAGGATATTCTACACTTAGAATTTGCTTCCTCTGGTGTGGATATAAAAAATTAATTTATCTATAATATTTGCAAATTTGTTTGAAGATTTATTTCAGAGAATGTTACTATGTGATCTTAGAATATTTATATTAGTTTGAATCTACCCTCTTTTAATAAAGTTTCTGTTGGGAATAGGCCTATGAAGGAGTTATTTGTGTATAAAGACAACTTAATTTTCAAGCATATTTGGTAAATTCTATGCTTTGGCAATCAAGATTTTATGTTTGTGAGAATATATGTACATATTTTGAATATTATGCATTTTCTTTTTTTCTTTTAAGTTTATTTATTTATTTTGGGAGAGAGAGAGAACAAACTGTGAGATCATGACCTAAGCCAAGATCAGACACTTAACCAACTGCACCACCCAGGCACTCCAGAATATTATCCATTTCCAAAGAAACACAATATAATGGAGTATTTTATCACTAACACAATGAATATAATTTAAACTTTTTGTCCTTTTCAGATCCTATGCTTTATTGTGAACAGCCATTTACAATTGTCCTAGTCACAAACAAAAGCATAGTTAATACAGATTGATAAATACTAAGATGTTAAGTAAAATATCTTTGATTATCCAGTTTTAATTTTTTTCTAAATATTTATATCTCTCATTTCAGCAGTTACCTAAATTCAGACCTCTGGGATTATAGGGGCCAAAGGTTTTGCTCCCAAGCTACCATTAGCACCATATTAATATGCATGATCCAGATATTGAATAATGGATGTTATATTTGAGCTCATTTCATACTACAGTTTTTTCTCTGCATAATTCTTGAAAGGAGTGCTCTGACATTTTTCCACCAGATTAAATGTTTTGAACTTCTTTTTCCTATTTTTCTCTATTTGGTTCTAAAACATAAACTTATTTCTCCAATAATTTGTGTACAGTATTGCATTGTTAAATTAGAGAAATGAAATGGGATTTAAATTTTAATTAAAGCAAACATATGAGCCAAATGTTATATAGCTTATTAAAGTAATATTTGTGAACTGATTGTGGGATATAGCAGTTAATTACTGCAGCTCACATTATATAAAAATCAAAGTCTAAGCTTTCCATATATTATAATAATGAATTATATCCACTCATTCACTCATTCACTTTCTCGTTCACGCAATAAGAGTTTGACTGTCTTCTATGAGACCAACATACAATGTAATTTCTTCTCTTAAGATTTACATCATAATCTAGGGAGTACCTCATACTTATTATAAGACTCTTTAACTATGTCATAATTCTTTCTCAAAAGGTTTGTTTCTTTTTTGCCAGACCTTAGGATCTGTGTTTTCATTCACTTATTTTTTCATTTATCCATGCAAATAAATTTCTGCTGAATACCAACTCTCAGGAAGGCATTATTTTGGCTGAGATGAGACTAATGCCTTTGTCAAGAAGTGACATGTAAATTGTGAAGCTATATATGAAAAAATTGGATCAAAAGCTACTTGAATTCACAGGAAGAAGGTGACTTGTGCTGGAATGTTCAGTAGTTAGGTGCAACCTAGATCTTGTTGTTTTCATGGTAGGAACCCCGTGGTATTTGGGTCTTTAAGACATTACTCCATTTACAGGTGTTCAATTGATCCAGAGATGGGCAGTGCTTTAGAAAAATTACCTGTGATTCCCAGTGCTCCCAGCACTGAAGTAGAATTGACTCCACAAATGAGGAAAGAAGGTCATAGAGATAAAATTTATAGCCTCCTAATTCTCATTCTGGTGATATTCTCACTAGTACCTGCTGCTCTTTCTTTAAGAGCATTTTCTGCATAGACGACTTATATGGGTTGCTCAGGGAAATTAAGATCAAGCGAAGATCGTCTTGCTGTAATCCTGAATCCTGAAGAACTGCCTTTAAAATCTCTGTAGTCATACAGGATGGAGATTTATTTATTAGCTTTGGTTGGAATTTAGTTACTGATATTTGAGCTTTCAGGTATCTTAGGTGAATTTATGACAGTTGGTTTTGTTCAGCTCTGTAATTTTTGTTTAATTTCAAAGGTAGCAATGACAGTGCTCTAGAATTACATCATTTATTTCTGAATATTCCCTAAGAATATTTTTTTCAGCACTATCCATGTTCCTAAATATAAAACTAAATGATAAGGACCTGAGTAAATTCACCTTTGCACCAGTATTTTAAATTTCCTTATTTTGGAGAAAATAAGAAATATTATCTAAAGTAACATTAAAATGGAGTGGACTTATCTTCTCCATGCCATTTCCCCCTAGGGGATACTCTTGAGCTACTTCATATTAATATTAAATATAAAGGTTTAACTTAACCCGCTGGTAAACATAACTTACCTGCAGAATGTGAACAACTGCATATCCCACTGTAGAGCTATACATAATGATTCTTTTCTTTTTTTTTTTTTTTCTATTTGCCATGTCTTTTGGTTTAAATCTCACACAGTAGCAGGCATACTTTTCCAAAAATGTATTCACATTTTATAGGCAATCCAAACAATGAAGCTAGTTCAACTTCACTTCTTAAGGAATCAAAATATTCATATTTCTGATATATTTTGATCACCCACTGGAAGCATGACTTATACTCATCTTAATTCTTTTTTCTGAGTAAACATTTAATTTCCTGGAAGAACTCCAAAGCTGTGATATAACGTGAACTGAGATAGTTTTGCTAATGTTTTGAATGCATCAGTTTGTCAATGAGCTATACACAACGATTTTAATATGAATCAAATGCCAAATATCTTGATTCCTTACTCAGTGAAGACTCACTATAATTTGTTGGATTTTATTTCATTATAAAAGTTTTCAAATCTTTTTGAAAAAAGGTATATACACATTATAATGTTAGATTAATGAAATACTAGTTTTTTTCACCTTTTACAAACAATAAAGGGAGCCCATCAAAACTAGTGCATAATACCAAATGAATAAAACATAATATAATTTTGGTGGAAAAACTTTTAAACTATGTAGAATAATAAGATCCCATTTTAATACAATGTCGCACAAAATAGGATGAAATAAATACTCTTATCTTTCGCATCTTTTATTTTTATTTATTTTTTAAGTCTTTATTTAAATTCCAGTTTTATTTAAATTCCAGTTAGTTAACATACAATGCTATATTAGTTTCGGGTGTACAATATAGTGATTCAACTTCCATACAACATCCGGTGCTCATCACGAGTGCATTCGTTAATCCCTATCACCTTTTTAACCAATTCCCCTATCCAACTCCACTCTGGTAACCATCAGTTTGTGGTCTATAGTTATGCAGTATAGAGTCTCTTCGTTTGACTCACTCTCTTTCTTCCCCTTGCTCCTTTGTTTTACTTCTTAAATTCCACATACGAGTGAAATCAAATGGTATTTGCCTTTCCCTGACTTATTTCACTTAGCATTATACACTCCAGCTCTTTCCATGTTGTTGCAAATGGCAAGATTTCATTATTTTATGGCTGAATAATATTCCGTTGTATATATATACCACATCTTCTTTATTCATTCATCTATCAGTGGACACTCGGGGTGCTGTCACAGTTTAGCTATTGTAAATAATGCTGCAATAAACATAGGGGTGCATGCATCCAATAAATTACTGTTTTTGTGTTCTCTGGGTAAATACCCAGTAGTGCAATTCCTGGATCATAGGGTTTTTCTATTTTTAAATTTTTGAGGAACTTCCGTACTGTTTTCCACGGTGGCTGCACCAGTTTGTATTCCTACCAACCGTGCACAAGTGTTCTTTTTTCTCCACATCCTTGCCAACCCTTCTTGTTTCTTGTGTTGTTAATTTTAGCCATTCTGACAGGTGTGACATGATATCTCATTGTAATTTTGATTTGCATTTCCCTGATGGTGAGTGATGTTGAGCATCTTTTCATGTGTCTGTTGTACATCTGGATGTCTTTTGAGAAATGCCTGTTCATGTCTTCTGTCCATTTTTATTTATTTAGATTACTTGATTTTTGGGTATTGAGTTGTGTAAATCCTAAATATATTATTATATATATTATATATATATATTATATATATTATATATTATATATATTATATATTATATATAATATATATATAATCAGATATGTCATTTGTAAATATCCTTTCACATTTAGTAAGTTGCCTTTTAGTTTTCTTGATTACTCCCTTCATTGTGCAGCAACATTTTATTTTGATGTAGTGCCCAATAGTTTGTTTTTGCTTTTATGTCCCTTGCCTCCAGAAATACATCTGAAAAAAATGCTGCTACAGCTGATGTCAGAGAGATTACTGCCTGTGCTCTCTTCAAGGATTTTTAGTGTTGTAGGTCTCACATTTTGGTCTTTAATCCATTTTGAGTTTGTTTTTGTGCACTCCAGTTTCATTCTTTTGCATGTGGCCAACAAGTTTTCCCAACACCATTTGTTGAAGAAACTATCTTTTTCCCATTTATATTCATTCCTCCTTTGTGGAAGATTAATTAGCCATATAATTGTGACTTTATTTCTGGGTTTTAAGTTCTATTCCATTGATCAGTGTGTCTACTTTTTTAAAAATGTTTATTTATTTTTGAGAGAGAGAGAGACAGAGAAACGGAGAGAGACAGAGACAGAGACAGAGAGTGAACAGGAGAGGGGCAGAGAGAGAGGGAGACACAGAATCTGAAGCAGGCTCCTGGCTCTGAACTGGCAGTACAGAGCCTGCATGGGGCTCAAACCCAGGAACCGCAAGATCATGACCTGAGCCAAAGTCAGATGCTTAACCAACTGACCCACTTAGGTGCCCCAATCTATGTGTCTATTTTTTTGCCAGTACTACACTGTTTTAATTACTATCACTTTGTAATATAACTTTTTTTCTTTTTTTTTTTTGTGGGGGCTTTGTAATATAACTTGAAATCTGGAGTTGTGACACTTCAGTTTTGTGTTGTTTTTGTTTTTCAAGATTTCTCTGGCTTTTCAAGGTCTTTTGACTTTGAATTTTTAGGATTACTAGTTCTACTTCTGTAAAAAATGTTGGAATTTGAGAAAGATTGAATTAAATGTGTAGATTGCTTTGGACACTGTAGACGTTTTACCAATATTTATTCTTTTAATCCATGAACCTGTAATGTCTTTCCATTTCTTTGCATTATCTTGAATTTCTTTCATCAGTGTTTATATTTTTTGGAGTACAGGTCTTTCACCTCTTTGGTTAAGTATTCCCAAATATTTTATTGTTTTTGGTGCAACTCTAAATGAGATTGCTTTCTTAATTTCTCTTTCTGCTGCTTCATTATTGGTGTATGGAAACTCAGTAGATTTCTATATATTGATTTTGCAACCTGTAATTTTATTGAATTTATCAGTTCTAGTAGGTTTTTTTTTTGTTGTTGTTGTTGCTGTTTTTTTTTTTTTATGAAGTCTTTAGGGTTTCTGTATATATTATCATGTTATCTGGATATAGTGAGATTTTTACTTCTTCTTTACCAATTTGTATGTCTGTTATTTCTTTATATTCTCTAATTACTGTGGCTAGGGCTCCAAGTACTATGTTCAATAAAAGTAGTGAGAGGGAACATCCTTGTCTTGTTCCTGGTTTTAGGGGAAAAGTTCTCAGTTTTTCATCCTTGATTATGATATTGGCTGTGGGTTTTCATATAAGGCTTTTACTATGTTGAGATATGTTTCCTGTAGGCCCACTCTGCAAGGATGTTTACTATGAATGGATATTGTACTTTGTCTAATGCTTTTTTTCTGCATCTGTTGATGTGATTATATGTTTTTTATCCATTCTTCAAATGATGTGACATATCATGTTGATTGTTTTACAAATATTGATCCATGCTTACATCTTGGTCATAAATCCCACTTGATTGTGGTGTATGATTTTTTAATACATTATTAGATTTTGTTTGCTAATATTTTGCCAAGGTTTTTTGCATCTATATTCATGAGAGATATTGGTCTGTAGTTCTCTTTTTTTTGTGGTGTCTATCTGGTTTTGGTAACAGAGTGATACTGGCCTCATAGAATGAATCTGGAAGTTTTCCTTCCTTTTGTAGCTTTTGAAATTGTTTGAGAAGAATAGGTATTAACTCTTCTTTAAAGTTTGGTAGAATTCACTTGTGAAGCTGTCTGGTCCTGGATTTTTGTTTTTTTGAGAGTTTTTTGATTAATGATTCAATTTCATTGCTGGTAATTGGTCTGTTCAAATTTTCGACTTCTTCCTGCTTCAGTTTTGGTAGTTTATATTTTTCTAGGAATCTATCTATTTCTTCTAAGTTGTCCAATTTGTCGTATATTAGTTCTCATAATATTCGGTTACAATTGTTTGTATTTCTGTGCAAATACAATTGCTACCAAATTGCTACAAAAGCAAAATAGTTATTTACAAGGTTCTCAATTCCTGAACAGAGTAGATTTACTTTTGGAAGTGGGTGATGGAAGGATGGCATGGATGGGCCTTTTGGCTTTGAAAAAGTCTTTAGGCAAAAGCTCTAGAGAGAAGGTGAGATTGATCCCTAGATATTCTTGTGGGGCCTGGAGTCAGGGGGAGATGGCTAGGGAAGAACCCAGTTATGGTTAAGAATGCTAGGAGCAGAGATATTGATACTTAAACTTAAAATGTTTGCTAGTTTGCAAATTTTCTCATGGATCTCAACAGAATTTTGAAATTTTGGTACATTGAAAAATACATTTTTTTCTACTTTGAACAAATTAACCTTCACATATAGTTTAAAATAATCATCTATTATAGAAAAATTGAATATTAAAGTCTTTTTGCTGCATATCTGTTTTCTGATTCTCATTTCCATATGAATTCGTCATTATTTATTATTATTAACATATTGGAACCACATTGACATTTTCCTTACTAAATTAGAAATAAATTGTCTCACATACAATTGAGTACAGATATACCTAATACACACTAAAGACTGTAACCTGAAGACACTATACTTTGCTTAAAAATATGTGTCACTCAGTAAGTGTTTTTGTCAGCCAACAGAACAAGTAAAAAGACAGTCACAAGGGCATCATTTGTATTGGAAATCTGGACATTCTACATGTGAGAGCAAGTTCTTGCCAAGCAAATTCATAATGCAGAAGATTTGGCAGGTGACCTTATTTTGGAATGGATAACTAATGGCATTAAACTTTGGAATCATGTAACTGAATTGTCTTGTTCTAAGCCCATACCCATCAAACAACCTTCTGAATAAAATGTGGTTTTCCATATTGGTATACATGATCCCTGTGACAGAGAGACTCTAAGTTGTAAATTAATAAATTGGATTCCGATGTTACTCATCAGACTCAGAGCTCAGTTAATGTGAATCATCTTTAAGGAATGCAGAAACCCCCTGGATGCAGGCTGATCAAGTCAATGCAACAACATGGTGTCTGACTGTGGATGCCTATATGGGAAGCCAATAGGACCATTCCAGGCTATATTCCTATATGTTCTTGGTAATTGCAGACCTTTCTTTTTCTCAAATTACAATATCTCTTTTGTCCTATCTGCTATCAGTCCATGTTTAATGAACGTTTTAGTAAAATAATCAACATATATAATCTTGAACTAGTAAAATCATATAGCATCATTCAATTTAGCCCTCTATTAATTTACCCTTTAATAACAATTACAATTATACTCATTCTTCTTTCTCTAAAATGAGATGATCACTATTTTAATTATTTTGTATAATTTTAAATGTTGAATACTTTGTTTTTTTAGGAAGAAAATTCACAGAAGTCAATGAAACAAATATGTCTTAGATATATAGTTTATGAAAATTTATATTATCAATTTTATTTATGTAATTTTACTTGTTAAATAGTCAGTCATTCCTTCCATTGTTTTTAATGAAAAAATACTCCTTGGAAAGATGATTTATGACAACTAAGATATCCATTATTTAAATGAGGAGTGAAACGTCCTGCTTACATATTCAGAGTTTTCTGAAAATAAATTTGTCTCATTGAAATAAAAAGTATACCTTAGAAATTTAATCTTTTAAGGTACATTTTTAGTACAATAAGTATATTTCCAAGTGTGCCACTAAAGGGGTATGACAGAAAAATAAAAGTTTTATATATACAATACATTTAAAAGAAATGGAAAATTTTCACTTTGCTTCAGAAATAATTATAACTTTCTCCTCATATAGGAATGAACAAGCTATGTTGGGTGCTTCAACTCCTACATTCTTTTTGGGAAATACATTCAACATCTAGTGAGATGTCATTGTTCTGTATGAAATGTGAATACATTCTAATTTTCAATTCCCTATTGCATAACATAAGTGGTATGTATTCTTTGGAAGGAGAAGAGCTGAGTCTGCTGTGCTTGACAATTTTAGATTCTCTTCTCTATTTCACTTTTGGATGGTTGAATCGACTCTTCTTTATATGTAGATATAAAGTCTTCTAATAAATCAGTGTCTTGGCTAGGCTTGTGGTTGGAATTCATATGGATAATTTCCACATGCAGCGGAAATGTCTCCCAAACCTGAACAAATCATAAGAAGGCAGTAAGTTACATTTCCTGACAACTGAAGGTTTTTGGAAGTCTCATGCATCTCACATACCTGAAAACTTCCAAAGGAGTTAGCAGTCTTATAAATTGTGGAATCTTTTGGTAGAACTATAGTCTTTAAGAAATGTTGATCAGCTAATCTAATAAAGAAGATTCACAAGCACTCTGACGTTGCAAATTCTTCTCTTTATAGATGAGTTTTGTGTACATACTAATTTTAATGTTTGATAAAGTAAAAATTCTGACTTGAAGTTATATCAGTTTCTTCCCTCCTTCCCTCTTTCCTCTCTTCCTTTCCTTCCCTCATGCCTTCTTTCTGCATAGTATATTTTAATAGAATTTGGATGGGTACCAAATTAATTGGTAGAATTAATTAATTACCAAATTAATTGGTAATTCTATTTAATAGAATTTGGATGAGTACCAGGACTCGACCTAATTTCTTCTATTTCCAATCTGAATTATGGGAATCACAGCTCTTGGATTGGAAAAAAAAAACAAACATGGTGATGTAGGGAAATAGGCAGCATGAAGGAATGAGAGCTGGAATAAAATTATCCTTAAACTGAGATTACAGGCTGTACTGGTGCATTCAAGGGATGAATACATCTTCTGAGATTACTGTTGGTCAAGTAGCACGGAAATGAGTGGCTCGACAGCTTTATGTTTTAATCTATCAACAACATATATTATATTATTAATATTCATGCAAAAACTATTTTTCAGAGTAGACAAAGTTTCCATTGAAGAGTGGCATTTATTTATTTATTTATTTATTTATTTATAGAATCCCAAGCAGGTTCTGTGCAATCAGTGCAGAGCCTGATGCGGGGCTTGATCTCAAGAATCAGGAGCTCAATCTCATGAACTGTGAGATCATGACCTGAGCTGAAATCAAGAGTCTGGAGTGAAACCAACTGAGCTACCCGGGTGCCCTGAAGAGTGACTTTCTAATTTTCTAGCAAAGAATGAGGCATTTGTTGGACATGGATGCACAGACAGAGAAAATCTCAGGGGACAGAGGCATGGGCAGGAATGAAATGTGATGTCTGGATATGATAACTCTAGAAAATCTAACATGTGGTTGGTGTTATAATTCCCAGCACCTGTCATATAAAATAATTTTATGATATCTGGCTGTCTGGCCAATTTTAAATCTAAAGTTTTGGCATCAGACAGACATAACCATAAGCTTTTCACACACCTGAGTACATAATAAAGAAAACATTTCTAATAAAAATACTAAAGCCCAATTTTTCTTTCAGAAAGGATTACATCTGTTCCTTCAGTTTCCACCTCCAACACTTTAATTCCACCTCCAACTGCAGCTTGAATGAATAATACTGATCTCCACACCTCCATTTTAAGTTATATCCAATTCATTTCCAACGTTGCTTCCAGAATATTCTTTGCAAGATAATGCTTTTGTCCCGTTCACAAAAATAAAATAAAATTTTAGCGACTGACTATTAATATTCAGGATAAACCTAGATTCAAAAACTTCTGAAGGCAAACACCTACATACTATTCTAATCTCAATTTCTTAACCTCACATGCACAGTCTGCAATAGTTTAACTGGTCTCCCATTGATGTAAATAAATTTAAGGCCTCATCTCCACAGTGTTGCTTATACCCTTCCCAATTCTGTGAGTGTCTTCCATTTGATTTACCTATTTAAATTTTATCCTTTTTCAAAATCCAGTTTAGAACAACACTTCACTGAATTTTTTGTGAAATACCTAATTCAAAGGCCTCCCTTTCCCGTGTTCCCTCAGAATGTAGCTTTAAATTGCCTAAGCCCAACCTTTGTTTGCCAGTAGTCAAACATTTAATGTTTTATGCATGGTTTTATGTCAATCAAACTTTCATGTGTATATTTACTTTCTCCACATTAGTGAGGTGTTCCTAGAGTCCAGAGCTTTACATTAATTAAATGCTCAAATAGTTAATTGATTTATGTATTGACCAATGTGATTGTAGATACCATCAAGAGCCAGGATTTATTGAAAGAATCTTATACTCCACCAAAATTCTCAGTGCCAAAGTTGAAAGACATGCCTGGATTTGGCTGGAGACATTTTATATTATATAGAAAAGTGATGGATATTTGAAATTAATGTATTTATATAGTGTGATTCTGATTAGGAAGCTCAGCAGTTTTTTTTTCTTTTTCTGAATTTGCTAAAGCAATATTTAAGTTTCCAAGAATCAATAAATGCACAAGAAGGAAAATAATGAAATATAAATGAATTGCCTATTGTAGTCAAGAAAAAAGCATAAATCCATAAATACACTGTAATCACATCAAATGGGATTGTCATGGGGAAGAAAAAATAGTTACGTGGAACAAAATGGAGAGTAATAAAAATATAAATCCCAGTTTATAAATGAGATTTTAATAAATAGTGAAGATGATATTGTAATCAGGAAAGTATTGGTTATTAAATAAATTATGTTGGTATCTGTCTGGAAGAAACTAAATTTACTCCCTTTTCTCAAAACTAGAATATAAAAATAAAGATTCTTAAAACAAATGTAAAAAAAAAAAGAAATTTCCAGAAGACATCTTAGAAGTCTACTTGTACTACTAAGAAAAGAAGGAAGCTGTTTATTAAAACTAAAAATTCAGAAACTTTAAAAAACTAATAAATATATTTGACCGTATATGTGTTAAAAAATATATATATTACCTGATATCACAGACTAAATTAAATTTTAAAGTATGGCATTGTCTATTAAAACACAAAAAATATTCAGCAATTCCATTCTTGATAATCTGTGCTACAGAAAGGAAAGTACCAGTATATAAGACTATTGGGGCGCCTGGGTGGCTCAGTCGGTTAAGCGCCCGACTTTGGCTCAGGTCACGATCTCGCGGTCCGTGAGTTCGAGCCCCGTGTCGGGCTCTGGGCTGATGGCTCGGAGCCTGGAGCCTGTTTCCGATTCTGTGTCTCCCTCTCTCTCTGCCCCTCCCCCGTTCATGCTCTGTCTCTCTCTGTCTCAAAAATAAATAAACGTTAAAAAAAAAATTAAAAAAAAAAAAAAAAAAAAGACTATGGATATTTATTACAGTATTACTTAAATACCAAAACAAAGTGAATTCCTACTAATAGGTAAAGAGTGGAATGTATTTTGCTACAAATCACATCTAGAAATACCAGGACGTTGTTAGGAAGAATTCATTTAAATTTTGGTGACTTAAAGGGATTCTCAGGGTGCTTGGGTGGCTCAGTTGGTTGAGCAACCAAATCTTGGTTTTGGCTCAGGTTAAGAGCTCATGGTTTGCGAGTTTCAGCCCCACATCAGGCTTAAGGCAGATAACGCGGGCCTGCTTGGGATTCTCTCTCACTCTCTCTTTGCCCCTCCTTCACTTGCTCTAGCACATGCACTGTTTCTTTCAAAAATTAATAAACCTAAAAACAAAAAAAGGGGATCCCCATGTTGTATATACAAGTGACAAGAACAAGATGGTGTAACTGTGCATAATTTGATGTTTTTTTGTGTAAAAGTAATGACAAAACCTATGTATGTATTTGAATTATATGTTTATGCCATATTTTATAATTACACAAGTATATAGGAAATTTTGAAAAAATAAATATCTTGGTAATATGAAATATTTGAATGTTTAAGTGTAATTTATTAGAGGAAGGAGAACGGTTGAGACAATAAGCAAAAGGGAAATGAAGATAAGGATAGCCTTTAAAAATACGACAGCTGTGTATGATAAATCACATTCATACTTTTTTGTTCAATTACATATGTGGATTTACAAATTATATATTTGGAACATATAATTATATATGTCACATACACAATTATATATGCAGAATATATATGTATATATGTATGTATAAGTGAGGATATGTCTTTGGTGTGTGTATATGTGTATACATGTGTGTGTGTGTGTGTATGTACAGATATGAGTGATAAATAAATAAATAAGTAAATAAATAACTGCATTTTCTGAAACTGAACTGCACCAGTGGTTTTCAAATCTCTGTTTTTTGTTTTGTCATTTGTATGTGTGTGTTTGATGGAAAAACTTTATGACTGGAAAACATGAAGTACTATTTTAGCAATGCAACTGATTCTCTGAGCACATATACAAAATATTCCACAACTTACATGTTTTTTTTTTTTTTAATTTTTTTTTTTCAACGTTTTTAATTTATTTTTGGGACAGAGAGAGACAGAGCATGAACGGGGGAGGGGCAGAGAGAGAGGGAGACACAGAATCGGAAACAGGCTCCAGTCTCCGAGCCATCAGCCCAGAGCCTGACGCGGGGCTCGAACTCACGGACCGCGAGATCGTGACCTGGCTGAAGTCGGACGCTTAACCGACTGCGCCACCCAGGCGCCCCACAACTTACATGTTTAATAAGAAATAAATTTCCTCTAAATAAAGTCATTTCTTTATAGCTATAAAACACTTTTTACAAATTGTGGCTTGATTATCTTACCTGCCAAAGCTAAACAGCCTCAACTCGGTGGTAGAACAGACATTTTACACACATGCAGCTTTTAAGGGGTTCTAAGACAGTCCAGGAGAATAATCATGCTTGTTCAGTACGTGATTTTTTTTTTTTACTAACCCTACTTTCAAAATTTTGTTTCTATTAACATGAATTGTTCTTCATTTTTTTTAAAAAATTAATGTTTACTTTTGAAAGAGAGAGAGAGAGAATGAGAGAGACTGAGAGCAGGGGAAGGGCAGAGAGAAAGGGAGACATGTAATCTGAAGCAGGCTCCAGGCTCCGAGCTGTCAGCACAGAGCCCAGCGCGGTCCCGAACTCACAAACTGCAACATCATGACCTGAGTCAATGACACTTAACTGACTGAACCACCCAAGCACCCCATGTTCTTCATCATTTTTAATGTTTTCAGCACTATAAATAATTATGTATAAATCAAATATTTCAATGTTTGAAATTGGGTTTATTAAAAATAGAGTCTGAATAATAGAAAAATTGTAAAATATCACATTTATTAACAAAATGCTTTTGGACTTTATTTACATGCTTAATGTGGAATTTGACTTCATTTCCTTGCATACAACTATCCAAATACCCTAGAATTTCCAATCTGTGATGAAGCGTCATGGCTCCTAGAAACTTGTGTTGAAGTTGCACTGGGCTCTATCTCCTTTGCCCTCCTACAAAATTATAGCTTCTAAATACTTAAACCCGGGGCGCCTGGGTGGCTCAGTCGGTTAAGCGTCAGACTTCGGCTCAGGTCATAATCTCGTGGTCCGTGAGTTCGAGCCCTGCGTCAGGCTCTGTGCTGACAGCTCAGAGCCTCGAGCCCCTTTCAGATTCTGTGTGTCTCTCTCTCTCTCTGCCCCTCCCCTGTTCATGCTCTGTCTCTCTCTGTCTCAAAAATAAATAAACGTTAAAAAAAAAAATACTTAAACCCTTTTATTACATATCGTCTTGAATTTAGGGCTCATTAGTTTGGGCAGTCGTGTTTTTTAGACCCAAGGTCACTGTTTCAAAACTGCATTTTCAGCTGAATTTCAGGACAATTTTGAACCTGAAATTTACAAATATTTATTTAACGGGTATATGATTAAAACCCAGAAGGCCAGAAGTCTGGCTCAGGTCATGATCTCACAGTTTGTGGGTTCGAGCCCCACATCAGGCTCTGGGCTGACAGCTTGGAACCTGGAGCCTGCTTTGGATCCTGTGTGTGTCTCTCTCTGCCCCTCCCCCGTTCATGCTCTGTCTCTCTCTGTCTCAAAAATAAGTAAACGTTAAAAAAAAAAAAAAAAAAAAGACACACCTGAGACCTTGTTGCTCTCTCTGTCTACCTCTGCAGTGTGAGAACATGGTGACAGGGTGGCTGGCCAGGGCCAGAGCCCTCCCCAGTGAGTGAAACTAGCCAGCACCTTCATCCTGAACCTCTCAATCTCCAGAACCATGAAAAATAAAGACTTGTGTTTCAGACATCCAGTCTATGGTATTTTGTTCTGGCAGCCCAAGCTGAATAGAACATTCTCACTCACCTTTCTTAAAGCATTAGCCAATGAAATGAAGTAAGAAATTAAACAACAGAAAGAAGTAAGTTAAAGAGTTTGGAAAGGAGAAGGCAAGAGTGTGATTTACAAATGATATCCTTCAATGATTATAAATCTGAAGAGAATCAGTAGAAGAATTATTCGACAGATAAGGAAAATCAGTAACTTGGCTGATTGAAAGTCAAGACAAAAATTGCAATTGTATTTATATACAAAAATAGTTACAAAATAAAAGTATAAATGAATATCACCTCAATTGTATGACACCATTTATACTTAACAAAATAGTAGAAAAGTATATCTTTATTTTTATTTTTTTTATTTGAGAGAGAGAGAGAGAGAGAGAGAGAGAGAGGGAGAGAGTTCAGGGGAGAGGGGTAAAGGGAGAGAGAGGAAGAGAGAGAATCCCAAGCGGGCTCTATATTGAGCTTGCAGCCCAGTGTGGGGCTCAATCTCACAACCCTGGGATTATGACCTGACCTGAAATTAAGAGTCAGAAACTCAACTAACTAAACCACCCAGGTGCCCCAAAAAGTATATCTTTAAAAATAAATATATGTGACCTGTCGGAAAAATTTCCCAAATTAATAATAATATCAATAATATATATTAATATAAATGTTAGTAACTAGAATTTATTCATCGGTCATTTCTATGTGGTAAATACAGCCTGTTCTTAGCACTTACATGCCTTAATTTGTAATACCGACAACTCTGTGAGTAGGTATTATTTTCATCCTTATTTTACAGATGAGGAAATTGAGGCACACACATTTTATATAGCACATCTGAAGTCTCATACTTAGTGATATAAAACTAGCCCCTAATTATATAGCACAAACATATTAACAAGAAGAATAGAGAATTCAGCCATTATTCTATGAAGGTATAGTTATTTAGAATATAGAATTGTCTATGGGAACAAAAGACAATAAACCAGGAAGTTAACATGCCATTTATGAACAAAAGTATAAAATAATATCTATATGTCACTTCCTATATGTCATCCAACATATCTTGGAGAAAATAAACTTTTAAAACAATGCTAGCAAACTGAAGCAAGCAACATATAAAAATAATTACAACAAATGAGATTACCCCAAGAATGCAACTTTTAACAAACACCTTTCAAAAAGAACTAAAGAAAGCAAACCTCATCATTTAGAACAAATTGAGCCTCTGGCTGATAGCGCTTGAAAGAAAGTCTTTTCCAAGTACAGCAGAACACACGCAATTTCAAGCAATTGCCACCAAAAACATCCTTCATGACCCATCGGAAGAATGAACAGCAGCCTCAGGAAAGCTCTAAGATGCTGTGGAGAATACTTCTTGCCATTCGGGAAGTTGAAAACTGCTTTTACTCTTTAAAATATTTTTAAGCTTATTTATTTTGAGAGAGACGAAGCGAGCGAGTGGGGGAGGGGCAGATAGAGAGAGGGGAAGAGAGAGAGAGAGAGAGACAGTCCCAAGCAGGCTCGTCATTATCAGCTCAGAGCCGGACGTGGGGCTTGAACTCACGAACCTTGAGATCATGACCTAAGCCGAAATCAAGACTCTGACACTTAACCGACGGAGCCACCCAGGCATCGTTAAAAGCACCCCTAAAGCTCCTTTTAAGAGTAGCTAAAGAATACGAAATGAAAATAAATAAACTTACTATACAGGAAAAACAATTAAAAGCTCTACAGTTACATGAAGCCCCTGGGTTGACACAGAAGATGCGTGATTTTTGGGGAGAAGGCAATATAGATGGTGGAAACTTGGAATTGGGTGTAACAAGATGCAGCAGAGAATGGAGACGACTTAAAAGATGAACACAAAATTTTGAAGAAACAATAAAAAAATTTTTTTTAATTTAAAAAAAGGGGGGGGGGGAGGGGGCACCTGGGTGGCTCCATCGGTTAAGCGTCCGACTTCAGCTCAGGTCATGATCTCACAGTTTGTGAGTTCAAGCCCCGCATCGGGCTCTGTGCTGACAGCTCGGAGCCTGGAGCCTGCTTCCAATTCTGTGTGTGTGTCTTTCTCTGATCCTCCCCCGCTCGTGCTCTGTCTCTCTGTCTCCTTCAAAAATAAATAAAAACAGGGGCGCCTGGGTGGCGCAGTCGGTTAAGCCTCCGACTTCAGCCAGGTCACGATGTCGCGGTCCCTGAGTTCAAGCCCCGCGTCAGGCTCTGGGCTGATGGCTCGGAGCCTGGAGCCTGTTTCCGATTCTGTGTCTCCTTCTCTCTCTGCCCCTCCCCCGTTCATGCTCTGTCTCTCTCTGTCCCAAAAATAAATAAAAAACGTTGAAAAAAAAAAAAACACAAAAATAAATAAAAACATTAAAAAAAATTTTTTTAATTTTTTTAAGAAACAGATGGAGGCACTTCAGTTAATATTTGTTTGAAAACCCTTGAAGAAGAAAGAAACTAATGGCACACTGTATTAACTGTAGAGGGTGCAATAATGGAGGCACTTAAGGATTGTGCAATAGTTTACCAAACTCAGAAAGCTTGAGTCTAGTCCTGCAGGAGAAGCCCCTACCCCCAGTGCACACAATTAGAACGGAAGAGGCAATGGCTCTGGTAGAATCCTCAATGGGAACAAGTGTTTCCTTACTGAAACCAAGAAAAATCAATGGAATTTTCACCAAACATCCAATTTAGAGCAACTTTGCTGTGTAATAAGAGAGGAAAATCTCTCTAAAGCTTGTGACAAAATCAACCATGTAGGTGAAGAGGCGGGCATCTATAAAATACAGCCAAAAATTGTTTTGAGAAATATTAAAAAAACCTTAGTGCTATTTCTGTTAAGTGGTTATACGGTGGCTTGAATGAAACTTGATAGGATTATTATACTTAGGTAATGTTTCATAGCTATAGATTATTTAAATGGGACTCAGAAATTAAGTCTTGCAATTTACTCTATTTTTATTTTTTTTAATGTTTATTTATTTTTTGAGAGAGAGAGACAGAGTGTGAGCAGAGGAGGGGCAGAGAGAGAGGGAGACACAGACTCTGAATCCAGGCTCTGAGCTGTCAGCACAGAACATGACGTGGGGCTCAAACTCACGGACAGTAAGTAAGCTCATAACCTGAGCTGAAGAAGGCCGCTTAACTGAGCCACCCAGGCATCCCAACAATTTACTCTATTTTTAAATAACATAATTAATATATTTGTTATTGCCAATAAGTCCACTACAATAAATAAAAAACATAGCGAGAATTTAATTTTTTTTCTCTCTCTCTCTCCCCATATATACATATATATTGCTTCTGGCTTACTACTATTATTTAATATCTCACATTGAGACTTCATTGGATCATAACTTTTAGAGCAATGTTTTATAAAAGTGTATTATTAAAACGTGAATTTTATTAACTAACAGCTTCCATCTTATTTGACTTTATATAGTAAAACAGTTTTGCCTTTTTGCTATTGCTATTTAATGATACCATTTATTGATCCAGAAACAACAATATTTTTCTAACTTCTGAAATAAATTTGATTTTTCTTATTCAGTTTGATTGACATACTTTTGATTATACAATTGCTAAAATGGAAACTCAATACAATTATAATTCTTAGGCTAGTGTTTATAAATGTAGTTTATTTGAAACTGGATTTCATGAGTAATTTGTTGCCTGTTTCCCTACATCTAGACGACATAGGATAATATTTTTGTTGTTATTTAACAAGGCCCCAGAACATCAACAGTAGTTTTACATGAGTAGTCTCACAATTGGAGACATTTAAAATTCAAAGTTTATTTCAGGTGACAAATTTACTCTAGTTTTAAAAATACGTTTACTTCACTAAAAGTTTATACGAAGATAGTGGACCAACAAATGGTGATGCCAAACTTGGTTACTAAAGACAGGTGCAAAAGAAATATGCTTGTAGAGTAAATATTCAGGTTTATCTAACTTTCCAGCTAAAATTCTCACAGGTACAGGGGCACCTGGGTGGCTCAGTTGGTTGAGCGTCCGACTTCAGCTCAGGTCATGATCTCACCATTCGTGAGTTCAAACCCTGCATCGGGCTCTGTGCTGACAGCTCTGGGCCTGGAGCCTGCTTCAGATTGTGTGTCTCCCTCTCTCTCTGCCCCTCCCCTGCTCACACTCTGTTTCTCTCTCAAAAATAAATAAAGATTTTTAAATTTTTTTTTTAAATTCTCATAGGTACAAATGTGTGCCGTTTATGAACAAAGTTACCTATACTCTTGGAGGAGAGTTCTGAATCTGAAAACAAAGGTATATTGAGAAAGAAGATATAGCTATGTGCATATTTTCAAGATTTTCAAATTACTCACTTTAAATCTTTTTTTTTTTTTTTTTTTTTTTTTTTTTTTTTTTTTTTTTGGCTACCGACACACTTTTGATCTGGTGCAGTATGACATCAGAGAGGATAAAGCAGCCATTTGGAAATATGTCCAGAGCATTCTCCTCTTCTTCTTCTTCTTCTTCTTCTTCTTCTTCTTCTTCTTCTTCTTCTTCTTCATGTTACTTGTCTATTTATTTTTGAGTGAAAGAGAAAGACAGCATAGGTGTGCACAGGTGCACACAAACAAGTGGAGGAGGGGCAGAGAGAGAGAGAGAGAGAGAGACAGCATCTGAGGCAGGCTCCAGGCTCTGAGCTTTCAGTGCAGAGCCCCAACCCAGGGCTTGAACTCATGCGCCATGAGATCATGATTTGAGCCAAAGTCAGACGCTTAACTGACTGAGCACCCAAGTGCCCGACATTCTCTTCTTCTTCCTCTTCCCTTTCCTCTTCCTCTTCCTCTTCCTCTTCCTCTTCTTCTTCTTCTTCTACTTCTTCTTCTTCTTTTTTTCTTCTTCTGTTTATTCATTTCTAAGAGAGAGAGACAGAGCACAAACAGGGGAGGGGCAGAGAGAGAGGGAGACACAGAATCTGAAGCATGCTCCAGGCTCCAAGCTGTCAGCACAGAGCCCGACATGGGGCTCAAACCCACCAGCCTCGAGACCATGACCTGAGCCAAAGTCGGACAGTTAACGGACTGAGCCACCCAGGCGCCCTTCATTCTGTTCTTCTTAATAAGGCCTCCTCCGAACAGAAACTTTTTACCAAAGTCTAACCAACTGGGGTTTTATAAAGGCCTAAAATAACAGGAGCAGAAAGAAACAGAAGAAACATTTGAAGAAATAGTAAGTGGGCATTTACCCAAATTAATGACAGACACCAAACCACAAATTCAGAAAGGTCTCATAACTCTGAGCAAGACAAATATAAAAGCATTTACACTTAGTATAGTATATTACAACCACAGAAAATCAAAGACAAAGAGAAAAATCTTGAATGAAGCCAGAGTGGGAAAAATCACTTTATTTGTAGAGGGGCAAGGATAAGAAGAGATTTAAAGTCTTAAAAGAACAACTGTCAGAGTTTCCTAGGGCTGTTCTAGCAAAATACTACAAACTGGGTGGCTAAAACCACATAAATTTACTGTCACATAGTCCTGTAATATACAAGTCCCAAATCAAGCTGTCTGCAGGGCCATGCTCCCTCTTAGCCTCTTGGAATTCGTTCTTGCTTTGTATGACCAGCATTCATTGGCTTGCCGCTGAATCAGCTCCTTCTCTGCCTCATTCATCACATGGTCATTTCACATCCCCTTTCCTCTGCATATGGCTGCCTGAATTTCCCCCTTTTTATGAGGACACCAGTCATATGGACTCATCTTCATTTGGTTAACATGATTTAATTGAGCAGAACCATTTCTAACAAGACAATTAGAGAAATAAATGTCCCAGATTAACCACCCTTGCACTTATATATTTGCTTTTATACGCGCATCTTAGAATTGCAGAATTTCAGAAATGCAATGGCTATGTTGTTAATCATTTATGCTCTATGTTCTCATATTCTCTCAGAAATATTACTATCTTCTCTCTAGTCTCATGGATGATCATTATGCTTTGAGATAAAAAATGATTTAAAAATCACAGATGTAAAACATTATAAAATGAAAAACAAGACTTATTTCAGCTACCCTTCTTCAAGGCAAATACTCAATAATGTTGGAGTATTGTACTAGAATTTTATGCACAAAAGAGATAAAGCATATTATATGTGCAACATATGTATATTACATATGCATATTACATGTGTATAAGAACAATATACACTTATATTTTTATGAAGACATGAGCATACATGTTTCTTTTTCTCACCTAATATATCTCAAAAAGCTTTGCAGATCAGTACTCATATGAGTTCATACTATGCTACCTCACATCCATAAGAGCATCATATTATAAATATTAAGGATTTTTTTTACTTCTTTATGTTTATATGTCTTTTTCATTCTTTGTGCCCTGATATAAAAAGACATGTTTGCAGAGAAAAAAAAAAAGATGTATATTTTACTATATACTGCTCAAGTATAAGCAATTTTTGATTTTTCTTGATTTTTCTTTTGCTTATTGAAATATTAAATGTTTTTAAATTTATATTTTATTAATTTTTTCATTTTAATTCCAGTATAGTTCACACACGGTGTTTTATTAGTTCTGGGTGCACGAGATAGTGATTCAACAATCCTATATGTTACTCAGTGCTCGTCATGATAAGTATACTCTTTTATCCCCATCACCTATTTCGCCCCTTGTGAGCTGTTGGTGGGAATGCAAACTGGTGCAGCTACTGTGGAAAACAGTATGGAGATTCCTCAGAAATGAAAACTAGAACTAGCCTACAATTCAGTAATCACACTACTGGATATTTACCCCCCCCAAAACAAAAACACGAATTCAGAGGGATACATGTACCCCTGTTTGTTGCAGCATTATTTACAATAGCCAGATTATGGGAACCAGCCCAAATGACCATCGATAAGTGAATGGATAAAGAAGATGTGATAATGCACACACACATGAATATTATTTAGTCATTGATTTTTAATTTCAAAAGTTGATAAGAATGACCACAACTAAGAAGGAAAAGAATCACGAATTTTTGAGCCCAGCTTCATCACTGTACTTCACTCTAAATGCTTACACAGTATGAATATGCCACACAAGTGAATATTCCTTTTGTTGTTTTTGTTAGTTTATTGTTTTTGATAAGCCCCTTATCACCCAGAAAGGAGAAGAAAAAATATGTTAGCATTTGCAAAATATTTGCTTCGCCTTGGTGCAGCCATGATGTATTAGGCTAGATATCTTCATGTATCCACAGCAATTTATTTCAAAAATCACTTTTTGACAAAATAGTGATTGTAATACATTACAATCTACATTCTATCTACATTATAATGTAGATAAAAGATATTTGGATTTAATGTCATGTTAGAGTTTACATTCACTAAAACAGAAGTTGTCAGATGAAGAACTCTCTGGAGAATTCTGCTTTAAATCAATATTTTTAAAGCAGAATTGTTTTTTAAATCATTGAAGAAATGGCTGGATCTTCAGCTTCATGATGAGAATACCTCTCTACAGAGTTACTTACTGTTATGATGTAAGTGAGGGTAGGTAATTTCCGAATTTACAAAGCAATAAAAATTGTACTCTGCTTTCATAGGCATCTTGCCCTGCAGCCTTCTTTTGACATCTCCTACTGCAAGCAATGCCTTTCCGTTAATCTGTTCCAAATTCTCTTATCTTTTTTTAAAATTTTTTTAATGTTTATTTTTGAGAGAGACAGAGACAGAATGCGAGTGGGTTGGGACAGAGAGAGAGGGAGACACAGAGTCTGAAACAGGCTCCAGGTTCTGACCTGTCAGCGCAGAGCCCGGATGCGGGGCTTGAACTCACAAGCTGTGAGATCATGACCTGAGCTGAAGTCGGATGCTCAACTGACTGAGCCACCCAAGCGCCCCAAATTCTCTTATCTTCATTTTCTACTTCTCTTTCCTTCACTCCAGCTGACCATCCTTGAGCCAAAACAAGAAAGGATCCCATGGATTATCAGTAGCATCCCTTTAAGATGAATCGTTGACTTTATACACTTTGTAAGTAATTATTCACATTACAACAATTGCTTCAATCAGACATTAGCACTTCCAGCTTTCTATATTTTAACTTTTTCTTTTTCTTTTTCACTGTTTGAAACCTAGTGCAATTTCAGACATTAGGTAGGGAGATTTGAATTGGCAGAGAGGAGAATCCTGCTGGACGCATTGTCAACTATGGTACTTGTCCACTAGAAACATCATATGAGCCTTATAGGTAATTTTAAATATTCTAGTAGTCACACTAAAACATAAAAAGTAGAATGAATTTTAGGGGCGCCTGGGTGGCTCAATTGGTTGAGCGTCCAACTTCGGCGAGGTCATGACCTCACAGTTTGTGGGTTCGAGCCCTGTGTCGAGGTCTGTGCTGACAGCTCAGAGCTTGGAACCTGCTTTGGCGTCTGTGTCTTCCTCTTTCTCTGTTTCTCCCCTGTTTGTGTTCTGTCTCTCTCTCTTTCAAAAATAAAGCATTAAAAATTGTTTTTTAAAGTACAACGAATTTTAATAATGTTTTTCATTTAACTAATAATATCCAAAACATTATTATTTCAATATGTAATTAATGCAAAAAATATTGAGACATCGTGCATTCTTTTATTGAACTAAGTCTTTGAAAATGTGTGTTTCAGGCATATAACGCATCTCAACTCAGAACTAGCCACATCTTGGTGTTCATGGCTACATGGGCTACCATACTTGCTAGTGGCTATCCTATTGTATAATTGAGGTCCAGGGGCTAACTCAAGGATAGGTGGGGCTGGTCGGGAAATCTAAAATCTGTTCTTCACAAACAGCTCTCAGATCTCTAGAGCAAATGTGGAAGCGGTTGTTGGTGTAGCAGGAGATGTATAAAATCGTCTCAAGCGATTTCGGCTGTGGAAGAATCTGTATCACTTCATCACCAGTCTTTCATGATGGGATCTGAGATTCATGTCTCTGATTTGTCAGCTTTTTCATCAGAAAAAAATTTCCTTCTTAGCACAACTTGATTTCTATTATTCCTTGCGTATCTCTAATGTGACCCCCAATACGGTTTTCTCTTTAGCTAATTCAGAAACCCCAGAGACATATTTTATTAATTCTAACATATTTATTGACATTTCCATTAGGATTTTTAATGCTACAGGATTAAAAAAAATTAAACTCTAGAATGTGCCTCTGCAAATCTAGTTTTATTCTTCCTCTAAATAGGATATTTCTGAAAAATATGTATGTTTCCATGAAGGGGATTCTTCATGATGATAGTTATTACTGCATAACAAATAAAAATGTCGAATGAATGGATGAAGTTTCCAAAATATGATGAAACCTCACAACCACAGTGCTTTCAGATCAAAGGCATTTTCAATCTTCTATAAGCACCTAGAGTTATCAGTAATCACAATGGGTAATGCAAGGTAAGTTTTAATACTTCAAGCACATTTCCATCTCTACACTTCATTTATTCCACAAATTAGTTTACTATAAATCCATCATCAGTAACAAATTTTATATAGCGTTTCATAAAAAAGTGATTTCTTTTATTGCTTTTCACATTTGGAGCACTTTTTTTTTCCCTCCACTTTTTCATACCCAAGTAAACATATAGGTCTTATCATGCCATTAAAATAGTACAAATTGTATAAAAACTGTCAGCATCAATAAGAAAAGTTTGACGCTTTCCATTATGCCAAACACCATGTGAGTGCCCTATGTCCTTAACATTTATAGATTTTTTTATTATAATCAGCATAAGAAAAACAGAAATATATTCCATCAAATAGAAGCAAATCAGCATGTTCAATGGTTTTAAAGTGACTTAGCTAGAAATTAATTTAACTGAAATCATCAGCCTATTGAGAAATAAGAATGACAGTTTATAAGTTTCTTCCTCCTGAATATACATATCATTTGAAATGTAAATGCAAATCAACTGAATAAAAACAGTCTGGAATGGAGATTCAAGTGTTTCTTCTGTACACTAACCACTCTTGTTTGAGTTGACACATATAATTCCATAAATCAATATCTTTCTAATTGTTACATCTTTTAGGGTAAAAAGACTCATAAAAACCTTTAAGACATTCTTCTGGAACTATGGAGTTATACATAATTTATCCTATTTTCTTCAGCTGTAGTGGAGTTGGTTGGCCATTTATTTTCTCATTAATTTAAGTGTATATAAAATGGAAAAAAATAAAAAGGCATAACTGCTTTATTAAAATTATTGGCTATTATGGAGTTTAGATTATGATCTTGAATCATACTTTCGTGTTTACATAAACTAATACAAGAAGTGCTTTGTAATTTAAATATGTATATGAAATCAGTTAAAGTATAGTTTATGTTTTCAAAATGTTACTGTTAGGACGTCTGGGTGGCTCAGTTTGTTAAGTGTCTGTCTTCGGATCACGTCATGATCTCGTGGCCCGTGAGTTTGAGCCCCGCGTCTGGCACTGCGCTGACAGCTCAGAGCTCAGAACCTGGAGCCTGTTTTGGATTCTGTGTCTCCCTCTCTCTCTTACCCTCCCCCATTCATGCTTGTCTCTCTGTCTCAAAAATAAATAAACATTAAAAAAAATGTTTAAATGTTACTGTAGATGATGTTATTCGTTTCAAACCAAACTATGATCCAGGCTGGTAATTCTCAACCATTGACATCTCAAATAATACCAGTTACTCATCAATGTACATGATGGAAATAGATTTTTTTTCCCTGAAGGCATATTTGTGACAGCATTATTAATTAATATTATAAGATATCTTTCTCCACAGAGATAAATAACATTTTGGCACCAATGCTGGCAAGCAGATCACTTATCCAGAACATTTTTCCATTGGTATTCATAATTCTCATTATTTTAATAATATAATGAAAATATCAAATTTTCATTGCAGTGAAGAAGATAATTCACAGCTGCGGCTGAAATATAAATCAATGTTTCTTTCTGAAGATTGGAACACACTCATTCAGAGCTCTAGGACAGTATGTGTCTCCTTGACTCAGCAACTCCACTTCCGAAAATTTGTCTTAAGAAAATTACTAAGGACAGGCAAAGAGGGCTGCTATAACGATATAGGTAAAGACAAGCCCTTAACTAAATAATTTTACAAACATAAAATTGCAACTGGGGTAAATCTCATGAAGAAAAACCATGTATGCCTGTGATGGTAAAAATGACCCAGGTAGGGAGACCAAAGAAGAATCTTCCTCTAGGTAAACACCAATGTGAACTTAGAACATGAGAATAAGTTAATAAACAAGGGATATAGGGGACACGTGCAACCAGAGGTGTAACAGACACTGAGGAAGAGGTGTGAAAAGTATAAGTAATTGAAAGTAGTTCAATGATATGAGAGTAAATGGGATAACATGAAGTTATGGTAAAGGAGGGGTCTTGAGATTGAGGTCGGGGCTGAGTGTTTTAGCACCTAATTGAAGTTAGCTTTAAATGGTGGGAAGATAGCATTAGGCACTGAGATAGTAACATATTTCTCTGGCTCTGGTGAAAGCTTAGAACAGAGACATTCACAACCCAATCAGAAACTATTGTATTTGACTCCATGAGGATGATGGTGGCTTGGACTTGAATAGAGGTTGATGGAGCGGCCAGTTAACAGATTCCTACATATATCAAATAGGAAAAATTCACATAGGAATGAGGAAGCAGAATTGTCCAAGTTGATTCCTGAACTTACGGTTTATGGACAAAGTTTTCTGAAGAGTTGCCAGGAAGAACTGAATGGAGATCATGAGTTTTCCTTTGAACATAGGACTTTTGGAGTCTATGAGATATTTACAAAATATGTAAAGAATTTTGTATTTTTCTGGATATATAGATTGTGAGTTCAGAAAAGAGATTAGTGCTAAAGACATGATTTCTTCATTTTTTTTAAGATAATGAATGGACTCTTGGGGATGAGTTAGATAATCTGAGGGGAGTATGTAGGGCAGAGAGTATGAGAGGGAAAGTGGTACAGTGCAAATCTCAAAGGAATTCCAAAATTTAATGTGAAATTAGAGGAGAATAATCCTAGAAAGATGACAAGGAGCAGTCAGGGAAGCAAAAGGAAATTTGAAGAGCACTATATCAGAAAAACAAGACAAAAACATTTTTTTTTCAAGAAAGGAGGAGACATGTCTGAAAGAAGAAGGGTAAAAAATATATATATATATATATATATATATATATATATATATATATATGGAATTTAATTAAGTAATTGGATAGATTGACCATGAAAGCCTACAGAGGGAAGGCTGGTGATAGTCATTTATAACATCAAAAACTAAAAATAACAAGGATGTATAGAAAGAAGGAAATAAAACAATATTAATGACAAAGCAATGTTCAAAATACATTAAAAGACTAAGAGTTCTTAAAAGGATCTGTGGGTTTAACATGAGCCTGCTTGGGATTCTCTCCCTCCCTCTTTCTGTCCCTCTCCTGCTCACTCACACTCTCTCTGTCTCAAAATATAAAATAAATAAACTTTTCAAAAATAAAAAATAAAATAAATAAAATGTACTATGTATAGAAATAAGATAAATACTTACAGGTTATTCAGAAGGAAGTTTTCCAAATATTTAAATTATTTAAATCATCTCTCAAGGGGAAAAATAAAAAGAAAGACCTCAAATCCAAGTTAGCAAACAAAATTATATATATATATATACACACACACACACACATATATATATACACACACGTATATGCCTTTTTTTTTAAGTTCATTTATTTATTTTGAGAGAAAGAGAGAGAAAACATGTACGAGCAAGGAAGGGGCAGAGAAAGAGTGAAAGGGAGAGAGAGAGAGAATCCTGACCAGACTCCACACTGCCAGCGTAGAGCCTGACATGGGGATTCACAAACTGAAAAACCCTGAAATCTTGACCTGAACTGAAACCAAGAGTCGGACGCTTAATCAACTGAGCCACCCTGGCACCCTTATTTATTTATATATATATATATATTTTTTTTTAATTACATACGTATTATTTTACTAATATGTTATGATCTCTAAAACATAGATAAGGATAGAAGTTTTAAAAGGTAAATCACACAACAATTTAACATAAATATTGTAGTTATGAATCAAAAAACCATTTTTTGTCTGTTATAATTATTATTATCATTATTAACACTATTTCTCTGTTTGATTTATTTCACTTACGACAAGGGCTTAAATTACATCCCTGTTACCCCAAATGGCAGGATTTTCTTTATTAGAGCTGATAATATTCCATTGTATAGGGGCGCCTGGGCGGCTCAGTTGGTTAAGTGTCTGACCAGATTTTGGCTCAGGTCATGATCTCACGGTTTGTGAGGTCGAGACACACACTGGGATCTGCGCTGGCATTGCGTGGATTTCTCTCTCTCCCTCTCTCTCTCTCCCTCAAAAGAACAAATAAACATTAAAAAATATATATTCCATTGTGTATACATATACTACATATTCTCTTGCTTCTTTTTAGTTTACTTACTTTTATTTTTTATTTTTATTTTATTAAAGTATAGTTGACACACAATGTTACGTTATTTCAGGGGAACAACATAGTGATTTGACAAGTCTGTAACGATGCTCTGCTCATCCCAAGTGTAGCTGCCATCTGCCACCATTCAATGCTATTACAAGAACATTGACTATGTTTCCTGTGCTATAGCTTTTATCCCTGTGAATTTTTCATTCTATAACTGGAAGCCTATATCTCCTACTCCCCTTTACTCATAATGAATTTAATGGTTTTAGTGAAAGCAATGATCTAAGATTAGGTTCCTAGTCCACTTTAATACTTAGTTGTTATCTCTATCGTAGCTAAACATATAATCTCTAAGGAATCAATAAATATATTATTCAATATCCACTTTGATAAAGGCTCATTATTAATGGGAATATAATAAATTCATATGTCAAAATATGCCGTTTCTGATATATTGTTACTGTGTATAATGTAACTGGCTGACAAAAATGCTCACTCAAGAGGAGAAATGAAAGTACCCTACCAGCCATCTTCTTGTTTAATTCTGGAGCTTGCTTTATGAATGCCATTTTATTTATTTATTTATTTATTTATTTATTTATTTATTGTTTATTTACTTTTGAGAGAGAAAGAGGCAGAGCACGAGTGGGGGAACAGAAAGTGAGGGAGACACAGAATCCGAAGTAGGCTCCAGGTTCTGAGCCGTCAGCACAGAGCCTGATGTGAGGCTTGAGCTCACAAGTGGTAAGATCATGACCCGAGTAGAAGTCGGGAGCCTAACGGACTGAGCCACCCAGGAGTCCCTATGAATGCTACTTTAGATTTACCATTTCTTCATAGGTAATATTTTAAAATTATCCACTTTCTGAGGATCAGTATAATTGAAAATAGATAATTTAGGGGCATCTGGGTGGCTCATTCGGTTAAGCACCTGGCTCTTGATTTTGGCCCACGTTATGATCTCATGGTTTATGGGATCAAACCCCAGGTCGGGTCCTGCGCTAACAGTACATAGCCTGCTTGGGATAATCTCTCTCCCTCTTTCTCTGCCCCTATCTCCCAATCTCTCTCTCAAAAATAAATAAACAAACATTAAAAATTAGATAACTTGGGGTGCCTGGGTGGCTCAGTTGGTTGAGCGTCCATCTCTTGGTTTTGTTTCAGGTCATAGTCTCACAGTTTTGGGGGTTTGAGCCCCACATCTGGCTCTGTGCTAAAGGCACAGAGACTCCCTGGGATTCTCTCTCACCCTCTCTCTCTCTGCCTCTCTCCCACTCG
This sequence comes from Neofelis nebulosa, assembly GCF_028018385.1. Lineage (NCBI taxonomy): Eukaryota > Metazoa > Chordata > Mammalia > Carnivora > Felidae > Neofelis > Neofelis nebulosa. Next base: position 31,338,765 of record NC_080794.1, on the reverse strand, counting down.
TGTTTTCTCTGTCTCTCTCAAAATAAATAAATTAACTTAAAAAATTCAAAATAAACTTTAATGTTTATTTATTTTTGAGAGAGAGACAGAGACAGAGAGACAGAGTGTGAGCAGGTAAGTGTTAGAGACAGAGGGAGACGCAGAATCCAAAGCAAATCTCAGGCTCTGAGCTGTCAGCACAGAGCCCAACCCGGGGCTTGAACTCATGAACTTTGAAATCATGACCTGAGCCAAAGTCGGACACTTAACTCACTGAGCCACCCAGGTGCCCCCCAAAATGTTTAAAAGTAAATAACAATACAGGCGTTTTCCTTTACTGCCCAAAGTAAACAATATGCTGTAAAGGGACTACTGCCTACACACTTTTGGAACTTTCCTTTTCCCCTTGTGTCTTCTGCGCTGTGGTGTGTGCTTAGCTGATGCAGGAATTCTGTTCAATTTATTGCATGTGTTAACATTGCTTTTGCTTGTTTAGGTAAAATAACAATATAAACAGATGTTTTGGTATTTTCTTTCTGTACCCCATTGGATTATTTTGCACATTCCACTTTGCAGAAAAATAATTTAAGCTACCACAAGATCACATAAATGTATTATAATAAAAAAGCATACAGTAATAACAGTGCTTAGGGAAGAAAGTATTCTGATCAACACCGGGGTTTGTCATTTCTATAGCTAAAAATATCTCCACACTTTCCACGACCTCTTCCTTTTTGCTTAACCTCCAAAATGTGTGAGGATCTGATAATTAACTCTCTGTGTTGGTATATGAATTAGGTCTAACATGTAACAAATTCTTCCAAGGTAAGATGCAATGTCCATCAAGATTTTGATTTGTTTACCTGTTTGCTTTATTTACTGGATTAATTTGTTTTATTTACGAACTAGTTTATTTGTGTAGCATTATCCAAAAAAGGCTAACAGAACCAGAATGTGAATTCTGGCCTATTTTCTAACTCTATACTGATATTATTAAACTGTATGGTAAAAATACATTGACCAATTCAAGCACACACCCACACACCCACCCACACTCACCCATACACACATAGCACATTTTCTAGACTTCATTAAAAATAACAAACACATGGGGAGATTAAGAAAAAAATGGGAATAAATTTCCTCATTTATTTTTGAGTTTCCAGAATCATGTAACTCTAGGTTATTAGGGCAGAAATGTGTTCTCTTCTGGTCAGTTATTTATTAGTGATTTTCAAACACATTTAGTCCATTAAGCACTTTAGTAGGTCTTAAAGCATCTTGAAATATTTTTTTCTCCTTTTAAAATTGCTACCTTCACAAAATAAACCTGCATCTACTTAGAATTAATTGAAGGGAATCCTATTTCTCTGAGATTCTGCCAATATAGTGCTATCATGCTAACATTAAGTTTAATAAGTAGATTATGAATTAATATCAGAAGCAAAAATATGAGACGTGAGGGTTTTGAGCATATTCGATAAATGCAAGGGCTCTCCAGTCAGACTGCTTGGGTTCAAATCCTGACTGCTCCATTAAATAGCTGCATGACTGTAGATAAATTATTCAATTTCCTGCATTTTAGTTTCCTTGTGAGTATATTCCTCTCAGAATTGTTGAAAAAAAGATAAAATTAATATATGGGAAAATGACATTAATTTCTCACACAAAGAACTTAATAAATTTTAAATGTTGTTATGATTATGCTGAGCTCCATACAAAATAATTTAAATGAGTACTATGCTTGATCTTTTAAACTATGTTTTCATGAGTTGAAAGCATTCGTGCCCTTTCTAAAGAAGACCAGTGCACATATTGTCTCCCGGGGAAATTGGTCTCCATTTATGCTCTCTGTTGACAAAGAAGGCTCAAAATAGTTACTCTGAGGAATTCAGGATTACAAAATGTTTTTGAGTTACTGTTTCCAGTTAGTAGTTCAATACCCATAGCTTATTGGGAGATTCCCTGGCATTTATGTGAAGGTCATACCAACGAGGAATAATATTTATTATTACACTACATAAAAGTTTAAAACGTTTCTGAAAATTCTTGTAAAAACTTTGTTCATTATATAAAGGAAAAGCCACATTTTAGCCAATCTTTTAATGAGATTTAGAAACATGTTTACTGAAAGAATAGTATTAAACCAGTACCAAATGGAGATATATTTTTTTTAAATGTTATATCACCACAATCAAACAATATATATGGGAACTAATGCGAAAATCACAGTTCTTTGGAAATTCATACCCTCATCTAAGTTCCATTTTTTTTTTTAATTTTTGAGAGAAAAAGATAGAAAGTTGGGGGAAGGGGCAGAAAGAGAGGAGGACAGAGGGTCTGAAAGCAGGCTCTGGAGGGACAGCAGAGAGCTCAATGAGGTCACAAACTCACAAATCATGAGATCATGACCTAAGCCAACATCAGATGTCCAACCTATTGAGCCATGCAGGCGCCCCATTCTTTTATTTTTTTTTAATATTATTGACGCTGTATTAGTAAAACTCAGTTTAAATCCTTCAAAATCAAGCTTTCTAATGTTTCAAGTTACTCAAAATGACCACGACAAACCATAATTCAATTAACTATGTTCTTTGAGATGTTAAAAGGGCAAAATTTAACTAAATTCAGCATCTTCTTTTCTGCACCCACTTAGAATGTTAATCACCTAGTATACTGGGTGATCTTTTCAAAAATGTATGTGTATACTATATTGCATCAATCATAGAATATCTATCTATCCATCCATCTACTTACCCATACATATGCCAGTAAAGTTCTTTCATGATTGAAGATCTTTTTCAGCTTTTCTTTCAGTATTACTAAATAAATCCTGCTTGAAATACTTTATCAAAAGATAATGCCTTCTTAGGTTTGCGTAATACTTTAAAGTTTAGAAAGACTGTTCGTAATTACATGCAGAAACATACTTTGATCATTTTGTCTCCCCTCAAACCTATGATATAATGTGGCAGACATAATGTAAGGTAACAACCTTATAAGTCAAACACTTGTAAAATCCGTCACTTTACACTAAAGAAGGAATTCAAGACTTGCCATTAGCCAATAGAAATGGCCAAGGCGATGGGATGTCACTCCCTTGATTAGGTTCCATTGCAAGGCAACTACAATGATATATCACACACACACAATTGTATTATGTTCTATAGGACTCCATCTTTGCACACTGGAGTGAAACATTCCACTGTTCACCTTAAAAATAATACTGTCAGAGAATCTGTGGAGAAGGTTAGGTGGCAGGAGACTGTGGGCAACCTCTGGGACCTCAGAGTAGCCTCCAGTTGACAGCCAGTAAGAAGGAGGTGTCCTCAGTCATATAACCACAAGGAAATAGATTCTTCCATACAACCTGACTGAGCTTGGAAACAGATTCTTGCCCAGTGAGCCTCCAGATGTGAATGTAAACTGACTGACACCTTGGCTGCAGCTTGGTAAAACCGTGAGGAAAAAAAACTCTGCTTAGTCTTCTAGACTTCTGGACTAAAACAAGCTGTAAAATCAATGGGTGCTACTGACTGGTTGAAAAATTAATCCATTAACTTTGTGGCAATCAGTTAGGCAATAACAGAAGCTAAGACAGTTAGATATAGTCATGTTCATCTTTATTTTATCAGTGTGAGAATAAAAGTATAGAGAATTCAAGCGCTTTGCCCAAGATGTTATTGCTAGTGAGTTCCAGAGCCAGTTCTTTGACCCAGTTTTAATTTCTTCTTCTTCTCCCCTTCCTATACTTTGCAAGTATAGGCATCATTTGCTGAATGTTACCTGGATGCTAGACAATTACTTACCATCTATAGTCATTATCCTTACAAAAACCCTATGAGGAACTTCTTTCTTATTACCACTTTCTCGCACATGAGAAAATTTGTATGATTGCCTCCCACTTACAGATGAGACGTTACTTCTCTTTCTAAAAGCACTGAACAAGAATTAAATTTTAACTCCAAAACTCATGCTATTAAGCATTCTTTATGATTCCAGTGCTTCCTTTATCACCCCACTGTTGCCTAGAATATTGCAGATACAGTAAACTACAGACGTAATACTCGTAAGGGCAAATCTAGGCTGATGTCGCCATATTCCTTGATTTTTTAGGCCAATCACATAAACATGGGAGTTATCTCTTAATATTTCAATCCTCTCTTAGAGAATTTATGTGTTTCTGATAATAAAAAAGATCCGATTTGTAATTATTATTCATTAAAATTAAAATATAGTTTATCTGAAATTATAAGTAAAGTATAAGGAAACAGACTGCTCTCAAATACCAGTTTTTATACTTAATCCCATAAACATAACATCATTAAAGCAGATACAGCAAGCAAAACCTTTTCTTTCTTGAGAAGTAGTCTTCTATATGAGAAAAAAAAAGGCTGGGGAGTGTGTGTATAAAAACTCTAGCCACAACAAAGCCATTTCTTCTTTTCAAACTCTTGAACTAGTGTCCCAAAGAGAACTGGAAAAGACAGCCTTTTATGTTGTTCTGGTTTTAGAGAAAAATAATAGTAAAATATTTTAAAGTAATATTAGGGAGACAATAAAAAGAAACAGTTTATTCAGCCACAGCATGTGGGGATAAAAGCAATTAAAAAGGAGATTCAAACAGAGAATACACCATTTTCCTTCTATACTAAAGTTGGAATATACTGACCTAGTTAGCTTCTTAAACAGCACAAAGACTATGTCTACACTAGATCATTTTGAGGCATCAAATATTCACTGGACGCAGGAATAAAACTGTGTCACAGTTTCTATTGTAATCTGAATCATGATGCAATAGATTGCAATGACGCAACCCACTATTTGGGAAGCTGAGCCCAGAAACCATACCTGAAATGCTTTTCCCATTCTGTTTCCATTTGCTTCATGGATGAAGAGACAGGATATGATGTTTGAAGACATGCAGTTAAGGTCAGGTAGCCAAAGGATGGTAAGAATAGATTTAAAATCCAGGGTCTCTCACAGTTTGCTCTTTGGTATGTTAATGCTACTTACACAGCATCCATAAATTATGACCCCAAACAAATAATATTATTACTGATTTTGTCAACCAAAAGACCAAACTATTTGCAAAAAGAAAAGGTAACAGCGTTTTGCCCAAAGGAAAATAACTCAGCAAATTTATAATGTCAAGAAGTCAGTAAGATAATTTGCTAACATTAGAAAATTTTTATGAATAATGCCATGTCCTCATGCAAGATAAAGGTATAATAATCATATCTCATGTACAAAGTACAAGATGACCTAGTGCTTAAGAACGTGAATAAAAATGCTTTCCAACTTTTCTTTTAAAAAAAAAATATTTTGAGAGAAAGAGAGAGTCCATACATGTGAGCAGGGGAGGGGCAGAGAGAGAGAGTGAGGGAGAGAATCCCAAGCATGCTCTGGGCTTGATCTCAAGAACCAGGAGATGGTGACCTGAGCCAAAATCAACAGTCAGACGCTTAACCAACTGAACTACCCAGGCACCCCAAAATGCTTTCCAACTTTTCTTTAAAACCCTTGAATATGGTAAGACACAGAGAAATAATGGGATAACATTTGTTTAAATAAAATAAAGGACTGAGAATTCAAAGTACTTATAGACACAGTTCTTCTGTGTGTGAAACAACCTACAAATTTCAACACATCTCAAACTTTAAAGTGTAAATTAAATTACAATAAATAAAAGAAAAAGCAAGTATTGCTAATAATAGTCTTCATAATGATACATTTAAGAATTGAAAATATATGAAGATACATATCTATTTTTATTTTATAGGAATTTCTATTATTTCATGTTCATGTATATTCACAATACCAATGTCAAAACATGAGACAAAAATAAATGTACATAAAAATAACAAAAATATATTTATACCTTTTTATATTTCATTTACTTATATTTTCTGTTTACAAAGAGCTACAAACACACCATAGAAAATTTCACAACATAGAGACAGTACAAAAAAAGACACACTTTTAGTTAATTATATCATCAAATGAAACATTATCATCAAACTTTGGAAAGTTTTTATAATATTTTACTCATATTTATACACATAGGAAAGCATATATATATATATATATATATATACACACACACACACATATATATAGCATATATATGTATACATATTTATACTTTATTATGAAACATATATATATACATATATATATATATATATATATATATATATATACTTCAATGAATGTTATATGAGCAATATATTTAATATATCTTGAATTTAAACATATTTGTTATGTTTTTGATGTTTAAAATATTTGTTTAGGGATGCCTGGGTGGCTCAGTCAGTTGAGCATCCAACTCTTGATTTCAGCTCAGGTCGTGATTCAAGGGTCATGGGATTGAGCCCTGTGTGGGACTCCATGCTGAGCTTGGAGCCTGTTTAAGATTCTCTCTCTTCCTCTCTCTCTGCTCCTCCCGTATTTTCTATCTCCCTCTCAAGTAAGTAAATAAATATGTTTACACTTAATAAATTTATTAAAATTTCAATTAAATAAAATTATCACATTTATTAGTTTCATTTAATTTAAATGTATAAATTAAATTTAACATTTTAATTAAGCATATTAATATGTATAACATGGATACATGCATACATAATATAGTATAACAGGTAAAATATAAATATACTATAAGTAGATAAAACACTTATAGGTATAATCACAACAACTTACTACAGAATACTGAAGAATTATCTGCACTCCTATGTTTATTGCAGCATTATTGAAAATAGGCCAGCTATGAACACAACTAATTGTCCATCAATGGATAGATGGATAAGAAAGATTTCATATGCACGCACACACACACACACACACACACACACACATATAATGAGATATTATCCATTCATGAGAAGAATGAAATCCTTCCATTTGCAACCAAATGGATGGTCCATAAGGACATTTTGCTAAGTGAGATAAGTCAGACAGAAAGATAAATACTGCACGATCTCACTTATTTGTGGAATATAATAAAGTTGAACTTGCAGTGGCTGGGGTGGGGAAAAAGGGGAGATGTTATTCAAAGAGTACAAATTTTCAGTTAGAAGATGAGTAAGTTTTAGGGATCTAGCACAGCCTTGTACTTATAGATAACAATACTGTAGTATATACTTAAAAGTTGCTAATGGAGTAAACCTTAAATGTTCTCACCACACAAAAAAAAAGGTAATTATTTGAGGTGACAGAGGTAATCTTAGCTAACACTAAGATAGTAATCATATGGCAATATATAAGTGTATCAAATTAATACACCACACACATTAAAGTTGCATAATATCATATGACAATTTTATCCCAATAAAGTTGGGGAAAACAATTAAAATTTAATTTATGTTTTTAATGATAGTTTTACAATATGATATATCTTCTTTCAAACTTGGACTGAGATCACATAAACAAAAATAACATTTAGCCATCTATAGAGCCAACACTGTCAGGATTTTGAAAAACTATCTCACCTATAAATATCTCAGAGAAGGGTTTAGGTGTCTATAGGAAAATATACAAGTGGAGGCAAAATGTCATGCTTTTTAAAAGTGTTTTAATACTTTGAGAAGAATCATAAACACACTCCTATTTCTTTCCTTCTCTGTTATGCTGGCATTTGAAAAGCTGTATTTAGTTAAAAATTCATTAACTCATTCTGCTACAAGATAAACCATAATTGTCCTAACTGTTATTGGCAGAAGAAAAAACAGAGACTATCTCAATGTTCAATTAGGATTGTGCACAGAGGTGTAACTTTATCAATGTTGACATTTGCACAAGATCTGCATATTTATTTTTTTTTTTATTTTTATTTTTTTTTTATTTTTATTTTTTATTTTTTATTTTTTTTTATTTTTTAATATATGAAATTTACTGTCAAATTGGTTTCCATACAACACCCAGTGCTCATCCCAAAAGGTGCCCTACTCAATACCCATCACCCACCCTGCCCTCCCTCCCACCCCCCATCAACCCTCAGTTTGTTCTCAGTTTTTAACAGTCTCTTATGCTTTGGCTCTCTCCCACTCTAACATCTTTTTTTTTTTTTTTTCCCTTCCCCTCCCCCATGGGTTTCTGTTACGTTTCTCAGGATCCACATAAGAGTGAAACCATATGGTATCTGTCTTTCTCTGTATGGCTTATTTCACTTAGCATCACACTCTCCAGTTCCATCCACGTTGCTACAAAAGGCCATATTTCATTCTTTCTCATTGCCACGTAGTATTCCATTGTGTATATAAACCACAATTTCTTTATCCATTCATCAGTTGATGGACATTTAGGCTCTTTCCATAATTTGGCTATTGTTGAGAGTGCTGCTATAAACATTGGGGTACAAGTGCCCCTATGCATCAGTACTCCTGTATCCCTTGGATAAATTCCTAGCAGTGCTATTGCTGGGTCATAGGGTAGGTCTATTTTTAATTTTTTGAGGAACCTCCACACTGCTTTCCAGAGCGGCTGCACCAATTTGCATTCCCACCAACAGTGCAAGAGGGTTCCCGTCTCTCCACATCCTCTCCAGCATCTATAGTCTCCTGATTTCTTCATTTTGGCCACTCTGACTGGCGTGAGGTGGTATCTGAGTGTGGTTTTGATTTGTATTTCCCTGATGAGGAGCGACGTTGAACATCTTTTCATGTGCCTGTTGGCCATCCGGATGTCTTCTTTAGAGAAGTGTCTATTCATGTTTTCTGCCCATTTCTTCACTGGGTTATTTGTTTTTCGGGTGTGGAGTTTGATGAGCTCTTTATAGATTTTGGATACTAGCCCTTTGTCCGATGTGTCATTTGCAAATATCTTTTCCCATTCCGTTGGTTGCCTTTTAGTTTTGTTGGTTGTTTCCTTTGCTGTGCAGAAGCTTTTTATCTTCATAAGGTCCCAGTAATTCACTTTTGCTTTTAATTCCCTTGCCTTTGGGGATGTGCCGAGTAAGAGATTGCTACGGCTGAGGTCAGAGAGGTCTTTTCCTGCTTTCTCCTCTAAGGTTTTGATGGTTTCCTGTCTCACATTCAGGTCCTTTATCCATTTTGAGTTTATTTTTGTGAATGGTGTGAGAAAGTGGTCTAGTTTCAACCTTCTGCATGTTGCTGTCCAGTTCTCCCAGCACCATTTGTTAAAGAGACTGTCTTTTTTCCATTGGATGTTCTTTCCTGCTTTGTCAAAAATGAGTTGGCCATACGTTTGTGGGTCTAGTTCTGGGGTTTCTATTCGATTCCATTGGTCTATGTGTCTGTTTTTATGCCAATACCATGCTGTCTTGATGATGACAGCTTTGTAGTAGAGGCTAAAGTCTGGGATTGTGATGCCTCCTGCTTTGGTCTTCTTCTTCAAAATTACTTTGGCTATTCGGGGCCTTTTGTGGTTCCATATGAATTTTAGGATTGCTTGTTCTAGTTTCGAGAAGAATGCTGGTGCAATTTTGATTGGGATTGCATTGAATGTGTAGATAGCTTTGGGTAGTATTGACATTTTGACAATATTTATTCTTCCAATCCATGAGCAGGGAATGTCTTTCCATTTCTTTATATCTTCTTCAATTACCTGCATAAGCTTTCTATAGTTTTCAGCATACAGAAGATCTGCATATTTAAAATGTGATCATACTCTACTAAAACGAGTACTGTTGCTGTGGACACAATATAACATACTTTAATGATCGCATTAATATTGACATATTATCCTAGGTCCAGATAAAGCAGTAAAATGGTCATTTAAATTAAATTGCTCACAGTATTGATTTTATTGCCATTTCTACAGATATGAAAGGATGCTTTAATTTTAGAACCCGATATGACAGGCCATTTTAATTCTATCAGATTCAAGGAGTCTGAGGGCGCTCTGTGTGGGTGTTCAAAGTCTAAAAATATTAAAACATTGAATTTCTTCCTGAATTTCATCAACCTGATTTTTTTAAACTAGAAAGAAATGTTCCCAAAATAGGTTTCTAAACTCTCTTTTGCTTGCTTTTCCCACTGACTTCTCTGTTGATTCTGCCTTACAAAAAGATGCAATATATATAATATCTGCTTAAAAGTGAATATATATATATCCATGTGGATATATATATGGATATATATATGTGTGTGTGTGTATATATATATATATATATATATATATGATAAGAGCTTTCTCCATATTTCTTTTAAAAAGAAAAAAAATCATCTATTGCCAGATGTGGTAAATAATATTGAATATTCCAAGAATTAAAAAAAAATCAATTATTGAAGGAGTGTAAAGATGCCAAACTACATCATCAAAATTTCTTATGATTTATTTAAAAATTCAACATTTTTTTTAACGTTTATTTATTTATTTATTTATTTATTTATTTTTAATTTTTTTTTCAACGTTTTTTATTTATTTTTGGGACAGAGAGAGACAGAGCATGAACGGGGGAGGGGCAGAGAGAGAGGGAGACACAGAATCGGAAGCAGGCTCCAGGCTCTGAGCCATCAGCCCAGAGCCTGACGCGGGGTTCGAACTCACGGACCGCGAGATCGTGGCCTGGCTGAAGTCGGACGCTTAACCGACTGCGCCACCCAGGCGCCCCTAACGTTTATTTATTTTTGAGACAGAGAGAGACAGAGCATGAACGGGAGAGGGTTAGAGAGACAGGGAGACACAGAACCAGAAGCAGGCTCCAGGCTCTGAGCCATCAGCCCAGAGCCCAATGCGGGGCTCGAATTCACGGACCGCGAGATCGTGACCTGAGCTGAAGTCGGACGCTTAACTGACTGAGCCACGCAGGCGCCCCCAAAATTTTTTTTTTTAATTCAGGACTTATCTCCTGAGTGCCTGCTATGGACCAAATTGGGAATTCAAAGTTAAATAAGTTAAATAAAACTGGATTTATTCCCTTGAGAAGCACAACTATCTTATACTCTCTTCTTGGCAACACGAAATTATTGTCAAAAATTTTGGATTTTGGAGCGTCTTATTATCTTAATGTTCATGAGACCTCTTTTAAAACATTAATAACTTATGTTTTAAAAAATGATAATTTCCCGGGGCGCCTGGGTGGCTCAGTCGGTTAAGCGGCTGACTTCGGCTCAGGTCATGATCTCGCCGTCGGTGAGTTTGAGCCCCGCGTCAGGCTCTGTGCTGACAGCTCAGAGCCTGGAGCCTGTTTCGGATTCTGTGTCTCCCTCTCTCTGACCCTCCCCCGTTCATGCTCTGTCTCTCTCTGTCTCAAAAATAAATAAACGTTAAAAAAAAAATTAAAAATGATAATTGCCTTATTTTTTTATTACTGGCACTGTTTTTGAAATTTGGGAAATGTGAAGAGAAACAAACAAAAAACAAACAAATAAAACACTAGTCGCTAGCTTCCAGGGTTATAACCTATTCAGAGACGTAGTTATACAAATATTTAACTACAGAGAAAAGCTAATGCAAATTGATGTCCATTTTGGAGAACTTTTTTCTCCCTCTTTCTCAGTTCCAGAGGTATACTGAAAAGTCTTCAAAGATTAAGGAAAAGTGACTTGAATTTCAATTGCCAATCAATTAATTTTGTTTCTAATTAATCAACATGGAAATAAAATAATGTAAAATCAAAGTGAATGTCATCTCGATTGGGGGCAACCTTCTTTTTCTTTAGGAAGATTGTTTTGGTTTGGGTTACGTTTTAAGTACAAATTCATTGTCAACAAGGTCTTGTGAAATTCTAATTTGTATTTGTTGCTTCTTCCAATCCAGAAAGGCCTAACCTTGAGTAATTTCTATAAGATTTTGGAATCCCTTATAATCTCAGAGCATGACAAGCTGGAAGGGAACAGAACTCACTTTTCCAATTCAATTTTTTAAGAGATGATGTGAAATTACAATATGCTTCCTAGGCAACCAGTACTGACCAGATACAAAATGGTGATAGCCAAGTCAAAATTGGCTTTGGTGATGATCCCAAGAAGAGGAAGGAGAGAATAATAGAACTGAATGGAAGGGAACCAGACATCTATGTAATAATCCCATCATTAATTCAGAAAATGTGCCAATCTTTTTAAGCCTGAAGCTCAGGATTCTCCAAATCCATATAATAAGGCGGCAAAGCTGTGACTAGTTTTTTTGGGTTTCCTTTCCAGGGAAAAGCCAGCAGATTCAAGTTATTACTAATTCCTCAACTCTGTCTATGACGACAGTCCAAAATCTTCTGAGTTTCATAAGAAATTTATTAGGAGATTAGATGGCCCTGTCCCCATTTCGTCACACTTGCCTTTGCATTCATTCATTGGTTCATTCATTTGTAACAGTTGTTACTTTGAAAAAAATAAAATGGTGTCTCTGCCCTTATGGAGTTTCCATTTTGCAGAGGACAGCAAGCAGACAAGATGATTTCAGATAGGAGCAAATGCCATGAAAAGAATAAAGCAAGAAGCTGTTTTATAGTGGAAAGAAGGCCTTTTGCCTGAGCAGTGAAGTGTACAGCAGAGATTGGCAGAGCAAGTGCAAATTTTTGAATATGCTTTATAAAAATACATGACTCCCTGAAAAGTCTCTCTAAGACTCAGCATTTTCCAAGAATGGTACTTACGTATATTTTAATGATCTGTTAAAGTCATAAATGCATGCTTTTTATGGCTTTAATTACTGAGTAAATTTCCTAATGTTGTAAAATCCTGTATAGCTGACGGGAAGAAATCCTCATAATAGTTTGATGGTCTTCAGACAATACACAAAATAGCTATTAATGAGTTCTGTGCAAAATGCATTGCCTGATAACTTGCTTGCTTGAGGCAATTGACATGGAAATGAAATTATCAACTGAACTGGGCTTTAATCCTGGCCTTGGCCCTAGCTAGATGAATATGAAGTGACTACTCTGGACCTTGGTTAATTATTTGTGAAACAAGAGGATGGCTAAAAGGGAACCCTCACTACTCAATCTTGTGTTAGAAACTGGTTAAATAAAAACAGAGACACAGTGGTGCTTTCCCTGTCTCTGTTCAGACTGGGAATGCAAAAGAGCGTCAGCTTGTGAGGTAGTGGGAATTTTGGCCTTTCTTTTCAGAAGAGAGGAATCCTCAAAAGCTCCCCATCTTCCACCCTGGTTTTCGGATCAGACTGTGTGGAGATAAAGAGTGGTCTCATTCAAGAAGAGTATGAGGATTTCTAAATAACAGAGACTTTAATCGTCCTTTCCAGTGCTATATATTTGAAATGTTTATTCCACTTTATCGCATAAATATTATGTATGAATTATTTATTTCATCAAAACTATTCTCTGGCTTTAGGGAAAGGAACACCGAGTAATGATTATCTTCTGAGCTGATTCTCAAGTCCAGCTTAAGTATCTTTATAACTCCAAATCTATCTGAATATTTTACCCTACAGTTGAAACCTGACGGTTGATACTATTTGGCCAGTAAAAACATACATGACCCTGTAAGAATGTGGTTTTGCAGAATGGCATCTTTGGGGCATTTTTTGATGAAAACAGAGAGTGAGAGGGAAGAGATGATTGGTCTGCTTGGATGAACTAAACTGTATGCTCTAAAGGAGGTGTGGGAGTAGTAGCATCGGTAGCAGACCAAATGCGCCTGTGGTCTGATGTAGGTCATGGTTGTAAGCTCTGGCTTATTACTGTATTCCTTGTTTTCATTGTCCCTTTCATTTCATTTCATTTCATTTCATTCATTTTTTCAATGTCCCTCTTCTTATTCATCTTATCTTGTAACGCGTCTTTTATGAACTCTCTGTCTTGCATGCTCGAGATTTCTCTTCTCATTTTGCTTGATATCTAAAGAAAACTATTATTCCTGACAACTTTGGTTCTCATCCTTTTCTGTTAATGGAAACCCACGTATACCAATTGCAAAAGCAGAAGTGGGTAGTTTTACATCTTGGGATCTGTTCTTGTGGGTTTAACATATGTGTGATAAACTTAAATCAAAGGGTACAAAGTAGTTGACATCATATATTGATTTTCTCTTCCCTTTTAGATTTTGTTTTAATTCATTACAGTCTTTATTAAATTGTTATTAAATAATTTATTTATTTTGAGAGAGAGAGAGAGCAAGCAAGGGAGAGAAGCAGAGGGAGAGGGAGAGACCCCTGAGAAGGCTCAACACTCAGCACAGAGCCCCACGCGGGGCTCATTCCCATGTCACTGGAATCATGACTTGAGCCGAAATCAGGAACTGGATGCTCACCCGATTGAGCCATCCACGTGCCCCAATTTTCTCTTCACATTTAATCAGTGACACTCTGCTGGAGTTGATACATATGTCAGAAGGTCCCGAAGTAAGATGTATCATAGTTTGACTCTTAAGTATATAGTAGAATTTATTATTTCATTTTTTAGTTCGGTCTTAGACGTTCTACCTGACACTTTCGAAATTTCAAATTAAATAGGCTGGGTTCATCAAAACTCCAGGTAATAAAAAGATTAAAAACAAGACTAATGGATCACTTGAGTTTTAGGTGTCATAATGAACTTTCCAATTTAATGACATTGGTACATGATTTGCATATAAGAAGTCATCACCTATTTTTCTTTCCCCTCTTGCTTTCATATTCAAAACCTTTATGACTCTTGGCCAAACACTAACCCTCATCTAGTTCGAAGGAAATTGTTTCTCACGAGGCCATTTTGTGTTCTGGATGTTTGCAAAACGAAGGAAACAATTGTGGATCTTGGAAGGAGGTAAGGTTACTGCAGCTGTAACATCTTCCACATCAAGAATTCACTCAGCACATAACACTCCATGTAGGTAGGTACCTGTACCCAAAATACACAGAGTTCTTTCTTTCCTCAAGGGGAGCTGTAATTTTCTTATACAGATAATAGCACATTTACAACAATATATTGGAAGATTATTTAATATATTTAGGTATTCCAGGTAAGGTTTATCAGAAATAGTTTTGACTTGTTTGTGGGGATTCCTGTTTATTTTTTAAACCCTGAAAAGACTTACGCAAAACCAGTAAATCTATTTTTCAGGGCAAAAGAATTTGTAGGAAGGCTAGTTTAGTGTCTCTCAAATAACTTTCTTTCCTTTCAAAACATAAGCATATATTTTAACATAAAATTAGCAGTAATTGTCAGAATTCACAATGGGGTATCTATTACACGCTTGTTTTGTACTCAATTACATTTAAGTGCATTCGATAGCACCATAATGATTATGCTAAATGTAGGTAAGCACTTTCCTGAGGCAATTTTTGCAGTATATTATATGTTTACATTATTTTCCTTCCTATTAGACTTACAGCCACAACTAACACTCAGTAACTACAGGCTACCTCTTAAGGAAATTGGGAACTCTCAATTATTTTTACATCTTAAAAGCCAGAAATTGGCTCTTCTCTTTTCTGAAGCGTGAATTTTATTTTGCAGTGTATAAACTGTGTAGAAGCTATTTTTACTTCCTGCATTAACTTTGATGAATATCTGTCATTTTTCTCAAATTATTTTGAACTTACAGTCACAAAACCACCTGATTAGCAACCTGCCCGAGTACATGATAAGGGAGCAAAAGCAGCAGTATCTAGATGGGAAATTTATTCCAATTTGCTGCTTGCTGCTCAGCTGATTGAAACTTTCGAATGGAAAAAGTTGCTTTATTGATGACAATAGATTTGGACAGCGACCTTTGAAATCAATGAAATCTGCCCTTTACCTCCTGGGTTTTTAGACGCAACATGGGTTCCTTCTCAGCCCCTCCCAATCCTTCGTTAGACTCATGGAAAAAGTTACCCTCAGCACTCTAAGTTTAGTGATAAGAGTAATGGAAAATCAGAGTAACAAACTCCAAAACACTCCTGGCTGAGTTGAGACATGTATTTTCACCTAAATCTCAATTATATCTTCTAACACTGGGGTCATACATATTCTCTACCTCTGCTACCTCATAATCAAAGAGATCTTCAGGTCATGGTACAAACATTTCTAGTTTATTTGCCAACAGATAAACAAATAAATTTTAAAAACCCTTTTTAATTAGTTGATAGCAAAATATTTCGCAGGGCAAAAAGATATGAAAGGACACGTGTCGAATATATAGATAAATGGCAACTGTACAGACAAAGTAGCTGGTGTGTGCACATGTATTTCCAGATATTTAAGTTAGTATAGAAATAAAAATAACTCCAATTAGTTATAAGAAGAAATTATAAACTTATCTTTCAGTGATCCTTTCATATTTGGCAAACATTCCTTGATAAGATAAAAATATTATCAGCTAGGAATGATTTAGTCATAATGTTTAAATGCAAGAGGCTCGGGGCGCCTGGGTGGCTCAGTCGGTTAAGCATCCGACTTCAGCTCAGGTCACGATCTCACGGTCTGTGAGTTCGAGCCCCGCCTCGGGCTCTGGGCTGATAGCTCAGAGCCTGGAGCCTGCTTCCGATTCTGTCTCCTTCTCTCTCTGTCCTCCCCTATTCATGCTCTGTCTCTCTCTGTCTCAAAAATAAATTTAAAAAAGTTAAAAAAAATTAAAAAAAAATAAAAAATAAATGCAAGAAGCTAAATTATTTAAAAATGAGGAGGGAATGTGAATTCAAAATGTACCTACAGGAAGGGGAAGTAGCTACCCTTATGTAAACAAAGATGGTCTGAATGCAAAAATTCCAGCAACTTCCCTATCTCCCCAGCACCACCGGTCTCCCTCTTCTCTTGCTTTCTCACTCTTTCTCAAATCACCAACTCAGACCTTCTGGTCTTTTGGGGGGTTGTTTGTTTTTTTACTGAAGCTAATATATGTCAAGTGCCCACTGTGTATTGAATGGGTATTTGTCACTGTATTGCATTCTCAAAACAAACTTGCAAGGTATTAATTCTAGCTAATAGTGTAAATATCACTACAGTAACACTTCACTAGCATTATCTAATGGAATCTTCACAAAGGTACTATGACATAAATATTAGTATTTATGAAAATTAGTATTTTTGAAAATGATTGATTATAGACTAAATATATTTTCCAAGGACATCCAACTAAAGCCTTATGTTATAAAACTCACTGATTGGAGTGCCTGGGTAGCTCAGCCAGTTAAGCGTCTGACTTCAGCTCGGATCATGATCTCACGGTTTGTGGGTTCAAGCCCTGTGTTGGGCTTTGTGCTGACAGCGTAGGCCTGGAGCCTGCTTTGGATTCTGGGTCTCCTCCTCTCTCTGCCCCTCCCATGCTCATGCTCTCTCTCTCTCTCTCCCTCTCTCTCTCTCAATAATAAATAAACATAAAAAAAAAATTAAAACTCACTGTTCATTCTATAATCTGCCTAATGACCCTATAAAGGAATTTGTATTTTTAAAGACAACTGTTTTTTTCATTTTATTTTGTCCTTACTTTAGGTTTCAAACTCAGAGAAGTAACCAGAATATTTAACAAGAAAGAAGATGATACATATTAAAATGTTCCCAATTTGAGGTTGATTGTTGCTAATTTGACATGGTGTGGTAGAAATCAGAGTTATACAATCATGGGAAATGTAAAGGGCTTACTGGTGGAAAGATAGACTCATGTTCATGACAAGTTACAACCACTTTCACATGATTAGATTGGAAAGTATATTCCATTTGGTTTCAGTCAAAGGAAAAAGCTGTAAATTGACTCAAGGTCTCCTGTAACCCTATAGTTATACAAATAAGATTTACTGATCCAAGAAGTCCCTTATTATATTGTGCATCTCATAATTAATTCAACAAAGCTGGTGAATTCATAAATTCGTACCTTGGAAATCCTTGTAGAATTGAAAAATTTAGACATGAAATAAAGAAACCTATGTCAATTGCAAAGTCTATCTCAAATTCATCATTATTTTATTTTCTATATATAATTCACAAGATTACAAATATAAAATAAGTTATTGACCATTGTCCTTTGCGCCATTTTTATAGTTTTTTTGTCTCTAGTAACTCAAACTCATGTTTCTTTAACACCTACTGTGTTAGGTTTCTAGGGCAGCCAGAACAAAGCACCACAAACTTGGTAACTTAATCAGCATAAATTTATTTCCTCCCAGTTTGAAGGCTAGAAGTGCAACATCAAAATGTCGGTGGGTTTGGTTTTCTCTGTGGGTCTTTCTCATTGGCATGTAGACAGCTATCTTTTCCCTGTGTCTTCATATGGTCTTCCTCTGTTTTGTCTGTGTCTAATCTCCTCTTCTTATAAGGACATCAGTTACTTGAGTCAAGCCCATTCATATGACGTCATTTTACCTTAATGACCTCTGTAAAGACCTTATCTCCAAATACAGTCTGAGACTCTGGGGATTAGGATTTCAACATAGAAATTTGGAACAGGAAGTAATTCAACCCATAACACCTAGCATATTTATTTATTTTCTTACTATCGTTGAAGAATATTTCACATAAAATTTCAAGGGGAGTGATCATAACAAAGTTACTTGCACTGGTTTCCTACGTGTACTAACAGAGCACATATAGTTTCTACTAATGTTCTGGATGAAATCAGAGAGGTGGTGCAAGTTGCTCCATTCTCTTTGAAATACTTGGTTCTAGTGTAGAAGTGTCAGATATATTCTTATTTACTAACATGTACTATATCTGTACATTTTAATGGAGTTAATTGTGGAGAAAATAGGAGGTTTCTTAGTGTTATTTTTTTCTGAATAAAGTTATATAAAAGAAAGTCACTCAAATAATTTCTTATAATTTTAAGCATTAAGAGTAAAGTTCTCACAAATGAGCGTTTACACAAGCAACAGTGTTTTTAAATGCAGGTGCTAAAATAGGACACTTAAATAAGTTTGTGAAGTGGAAAATATGCACTTACTAATGTCTGAATTGTGAAAAACACACCCTTGAGTGCTGAATGGTTAACTATGTTCACATACAGCCTCCGGGACAGGCAAGCGCCAATTTTCATGTGCAATCACCTATCTGAATGTGCAATACTTAATCATGTGTCAGCATTTGGTGGTGACAATTTCTGTCCTCTCCTTCCCATGTTCTCTCTCTCTCTTGTACCCTTGCACATGCTCACACCCTACCTCTCTCTCTGTGTGTATGGCCATGAGAAAATGTCGTGTACATTTTCTGTCAGTCTTCTGAGTAATTCAAATGGATGCTATCAATGGCAAAGTTAAGCTGCAAGTTATTTACAGTTAATAGAGATTTCACCTTAAGAAAAATTTGCTAACACATCTGACTTGAGCATTCTTTACTCACTAGGGGAATTTTGGTTTCCAGTCAACTGATGTGAATTTAAAAGATCACTTATCAAGGGTGAACATAACTTCTGTAGAGATTATCTGAACAGCACCAACATGAATTATAAACATGTATCTGGACCATCATAGTTAATAACAGGTTGTTTCTTTAATGTGATTCTGTAGGGTAGAGGCGTCTCCAGGGAGAATAGAATAGGAGAAATTGAGACATGACCTTTGAGTTTTGTCTCGTATATGTGTATCTTAACCTAATTTTTCCTATCAAGAATGTTTTCATAAATGACTTATCTAGTAATAAACATGAATAAGTAAAACAATATTACTACCTGTATACAACCCTGCTATAAAGGTTGGAGGCAATATATGTTAAAATTCAAAACATAGTACTTGGCACCTAGGAGACAAATAGTTGCTAAAATTACTATTATTATCACCATTTCCAATTTTACATAATATTTCCTTTAATGTAATTAAGATCCAATCCATTTTACAGATTATTATTTTTAAAAGTTTGTGCTTTATGAACAAGGCAAACTAAAGGTATGCATTTATCTCTTTGTCCTTTAAAAATCACATTAAAGTGATGGCAAAAGCAGAGAATAAACCCACAAGGACAAAGGGTTGTTTTTTTATTATTTTACCATAATTTTTTTATGGAATATCAGGCAGGAATGGCAATCAATGCTCTGTAAACTTTAACCAAAAACACAAAGGTTTTAAGGTCACTTTTAAAGTTATACCAAACCCCATCAAATAGCATACATTAAAGTTAGAAAAAGGAAAAGTAAGAATGCATACAACCATCTTCTAAACAATTGCCTTTGTAACTATAAATTTAGCAATAAATTTTCAAAGGGCTAAAGTATAGAAAAAGGGAATGTCAGTCATTCAGGAAATCTACAAGGCCCCGCAAGATAAAGACTAATTGGCAAGAAGCATTGCAAATGTTGTGGATACCGTTTCTGGGGTACAAATTCTCTCACAGAACTCATGAAGAACATTATGAATAATGGAAAGAAATATTCTGAAAAGTATCCTTAAACAAATATATTAATTAATTTCACAAAAAGAAATTAAAATATGGAACTTCAATATAGAAATTTCATATGGAAATTTCAATATGGCTTAGCATTCAATAGAGATAGTTCTTTAGATGGGAGTAAGATATGGCCTTTGGTGTCAACCTGGCTTTAAAATGTAATAAACTTTTCTCCTAAGCAATTTCCCAAGGATTCAGTTCTTTTGATTTACAGATAAATTCTCTTATGTTTTCCCAAGAGCACAAGACTATGTCAGGTATCTGATCTGTAGCAACTTTCAGCTTCAGTATGACATATTCCTGGCATTAGCCATCTTCCCACAAATCCTCAAGACCCTCTTGTGTCTGGATACCTAGACCAGTGTCCATAGTGAGAGGCCTTTGGTGGCTTTCTAGCCAATTGACTTCAGTCAGAAATATCCTAGTCAGCCCGGGGAGTTTTAATTATATTGAATCACCAAAGGGAAGATACCAGGAATTCAACTGTTTCTGCTTTTGGAGCTTGTTACCATATGCAAATGTACCCACTTTCTTCCTAATAACTAGCCCTAAATGACGATGAATTAGGGTAGAATTCTTTGTCAAGAGTGAGCTCTTATAAGGAAATTTTGAATTCATATAGTTTCTCCAATAGCTAGACTGACTCTCTTGTAGTAGTGAGCCTTGATTTGGGCTGGGAATTTGTTCTTTTTACCCTTAAATATGCTTCTAAGGCTTTAATCTCCAGTAGAGAAGACCATCTTCTGGAAGTACAGGCAAGACCTTCTACGTCCACAAACACTGCAGAGAATGCAGCAGATAGATTATAATATAATATAATATAATATAATATAATATAATATAATATGGAATCACCAGGTAAAATGGAAAAAAAATCCCATTGACCTCAATATCCTTTACGTTTTGTGAATAGACATCTAAACAATAGTTTTTCACATTCAGAAATATATACACATCTACGTAGTTATATTTCATTTAGATTTCTCATCTTTCCAGTCAAATTTTGTAATATTTCCTACGGAAGAACTTCACACTACTTTTTAAGCTTGATTGTTTGTATTTTATGTTTCTGTGGTTATTATAGTATCGTTCTCCATTTTACTTTGTGTTATCTTTAACATACTAATTTTTTCTATAAAGAGATATAAGTTTTACCTTTACTGAATCCTTTCTTTTCTTCTAAAAATTTCAGTTATTTCCCTCGGACACTTGGGATACACTATCATATTATTATACTCAGACATTTCTGGATGTTCATTTATTGTCCAAGAAGCTATCTTTAAGCAAAAGGGTTTATATAACCGTAAACAAATTAATAACCAGGGATGCATTTTACTGAGAAGTGGATCTTTGAAAGTTGGAGGGCCCAATAGACAGTTGATTAGGTTGTTTAAAATATATTCCCACATGTTTCTTAGTATGAGATCTTAGATGTCACAATGAGTTTGCCTCCTTATCTATTATGTTCCTAGATCTTGGCATTACCGTCATAACATATTATTTGCAGTTAGCCCTTTAAATACACAAATGAGTCATAGTGCGATTTCAAAAAATGTCTTTGGGAAGTTTGGATATCTTTCTGAGGACTCAGAGAAACTAGCATTTTAAAACTGCTATTGAGTTACTCCTTCAAAGTATTATAATGATGTTTTATCTTCCATTTCAGCAGCCTCCAATCTTGTGACATTTGTAAACACTTTATATGAGATTGTAAAGGTACTAAAGCTATCAGACAAAACCATTTTGATTTCATTTTTATATACTGATGAATTGCATATGTCTGTTTCTTTCCTGATTCCCTTAATGCAAAACACATTAAATAGCTGAAAAAGTACCACATGCTAAATGCCAAATGTAAAGTCATTTCTTTTCTGAAGTGATTTCTGTTTACAAGTTATGCTTCTGTCTGTTAAAATTCATAATGTGTGTGTGATCCTTTCCTTATGAGATTCTTTTCCCCCTACCTTATCTCAACTTTTATTATGGTACATGTAGACAAAGTGTTGGTGTCTACAGTCAGTGTATTGTGCCTACTTTAGCTTTAGAGCCCTCTCATTACTATGCTTAATTTGAATTTCTTTTGTCTCGTTAGAAAGCCATCTGTCAGTAAATTATAGTTTGGTGGCCCTACGTGATTCATGAGACTACGAATTAGATGCAAAAAATAGGGCTTGTTGAAACCTGCAGGTAGTTGAAAGGGTTTTTTAAAAAATGAAGATTTTTTAATGCTGGAAGTGAGTATTTGGTAAAAATAATTAATGGAAAGATTTTACTAATTTCAAAATTGGGGTTTTTGTGAGCTGTGTTTGAAAATCCAGAACAGGTGTATACAAACTGTTCTGCTCATTTTTGTCCTTGATGAATAAGAAATTGTTATGATGACATTTATTATTTTATGAACTCATTAAAGAAAGATGTGTGAAGAATAGTTAAGAAGCTCTTTAAGAGTCTAATAACTGAATACTTTTCTTAATGTTTAGCTGAATTTATATGCACATTTTATACTAGGTAAACAATTATGTATATATAAACATTAATCTTTGAACCCTTATTTATTTATTTATTTATTTATTTATTATAAATGACATATTTTTAAAGTTTATGTATTTATTTATTTTGAGTGAGGGAGAGCAGGGTAGGGGCAGAGAGAGAAGGAGAGAGAGAATCTCACGCAGCCTCCATTTTTTTCATCAAGGAGCCCAGTGTGGGGCTTGATCCCACGAACTGAGGGTTGACCTGAGCCTAAATCAAGAGTCGTCCAATTAACCGACTGAGCTGCCCACTTTTCTAGCTGCTGGATGTAAAGGATTTACTAGTATAAAAAATTACTCAAGAGGGGCGCCTGGGTGGCGCAGTCGGTTAAGCGTCCGACTTCAGCCAGGTCACGATCTCGTGGTCCGTGAGTTCGAGCCCCGCGTCAGGCTCTGGGCTGATGGCTCAGAGCCTGGAGCCTGTTTCCGATTCTGTGTCTCCCTCTCTCTCTGCCCCTCCCCCGTTCATGCTCTGTCTCTCTCTGTCCCAAAAATAAATAAAAAACGTTGAAAAAAAATTTAAAAAATTACTCAAGAGACTCAATTTCATATAAAACTTCCTTCTCAGAGTTAAGACTGTCCACATTCTCACCAGTAAGCACTGATTGCATGTACAGAATCCCTGGACCAAAGACAAACAGGATGAGTAGAGGGTGGGTCCAGATTGCTTTACAAATGCTCAGATCCCTTCCAAGCTGCTACCATCACAGGAGGTAAATTTGGTGAAAAACTGGCCACAAAGGGTGGGGGTCATAAAAAGATTAAGGCGTATAATTATGGGGTGTAATGTAACAGATATTGTACTGGATCAGGGATCCTGAGGTCTGAACCCACATCTCTCATGAACTATGAACCTTAAGCCAAAAGGTAACTCATCTCTCTCTCTCTCTCTCTCTCATATGTAAAATGAGAATACAATTTTACAAAAAATTAAAATGCTTCGTAAACTATGACGTACTATATAAACAGTAGGAGTGATAAAAAAAAAATTACAAACTCCCTTAACCAGTCCAGGAGCTGTAAACTGGGGTGAGAATTCAAAGCTAATATCATTACCTGGTTTAACAGCTTACTTTGCCTATACCATCCAGGCTTTCTCATAACACTTTGGTTATTTTACCTCTTGACCAATTCCTTTATAATTTCATTGTCTTTGGGTTTATTTTGCTCCTTTTTATCATTTTGCAGCCAGTTCACTGAGGAACTACACTTTCCAGTCATTCTTCTCATTATTACCTATATCATCGCTATTATGATTTTAATAATTATTTGTACATGTCTAGTATTTTGTGAATGATAGAATTGGTTTGTATTATTGTGGTTGTCTTTTTCTTTTCTTATTTTTTAATCTACTTTGAAGACTCTACGGACCTTTTTGCCAGTTTGTCATGTTATAGATATGACAGTTTCACACTGAAGGCCATACCATTGCCCTGCCCTTTGGTCTAATGATGTCAGTTGCATATAGTTGTGATGCTTTCAGTGACAGTCACAGTGAGCAAGGGAAAATACAGAATGAAGTGTGAATGGGAGTAATCAGAAAACCGAGCAACATTTGCTGCTGCAGAAAAAATAGCAAAATTCTGAGGAAAATGTGGAGATTATGGGTGAGATGCCAAATGGTAATGTTTGTTATCACCTATATTTTGTCCCTGTAGCATCTGATATTGGCATTATTTTAATCACCTCGTACTTACAAATCCATTATGACCTAATCAATTACAGGTTTTGAAAAGTCAAATGCATAGATTTAAGGAAAATTCTGACTGATTCACTTCATTCTTTGTTCTGACTGCCAAAATACCACTTTTTCACCCAAAAGAAAGTTGTGGTATGTATTAATTTGACTTATAGCCAGATAAAAGGGATAATTAACACTAGGAAAAAAATAGGAAATTATTTAAATCTATAAGGAATGTTACAAATTACATTAATTTGCATTGCTTGTAACTTATAATTTGGTAGAAATATTTTGAAATAGTTTTTAAATGTAAAAATGCACTTAAAATGAATTAAAGGCATGCCTGGCTGGCTCACTTCATAAAGCATGCAACTCTTGATCTTGAGGTCATGAGTTCAAGCTCCCCAATGGAGGTAGAATTTACTTAATTAAAAATAAATTAAAAATATAAGCGTAACTTCTGATTTCCATTTTTTTGTGTATAAGGAGCTTGGAAGTTGCCACTCCATCTTAACAAGTGAAAAGCTGAACAGGCTGAAAAATCAACTCTACTTGGCTCCATAAGAGAAGGAAGGACATGGGCCAACCCTTTGACCCCAAGATCAGAGACAAGCTGGCAAATATAGGGCCCTGTTGCTTACTAGGACAGAGACTTCAGAGCTGAAAACTGTGGGAACCAGTACTGAGGTAGAGAAATTCAAACCGTGTTTGACTAATTACTAGAGAGTCAGGTCTGACAATTTTGAGTGTTAGAAACTCCCGGGGCACCCAGCCATGAGGAACAACAACATGGTGAGATTTATCTCCAGGAGCTCAACCAGACTCTCAAAGTAAACATCAGAGAAAAATCTTCACTTACTTCCTGCAGGAGAAAGGGTAAAGAAAACATTCAAAATACCCAAAAACACTCTATTCTTTTTTTTTTAAATGTTTATTCATTTTTGAGAGACAGAGAGAGAGAGAGAGAGACAGAGAGCATGAGTGGGGGAGGGGCAGGAGGGAAGGAGATACAGAATCTGAAGTAAGCTCTAGACTCTGAGCTGTCAGCACAGAGCCTGACACAGGGCTCAGACCCACAGACCTCAGGTCATGACCTGAGCTGAAGTTGGACACTTAACTGACTGAGCCACCCAGGTGCCACAAAACACTATTCTAAACAAGGCATGATCATAACAATAATCACTGTTTGCTGTTATTTATTACATACCAGGCGCTGCTAAGTGTTTTTCGTTCAGTATTTTATTATAGAGGTGAAGAAACTGAGACCAAAAAACAAACAAAAAAAAAAAAAAAAAAAAAAGAATTAGAACACAAATCAGTGAAATAATTAAAAAAAAAACCAGGAAATTAATTCAGAAAATAATGAAACCAAAAGTTAATTCTTTGAAAAAAAATCAATGAAAATGATATGCCTCTAGTTAAGCTAAGAAAAGAAGAGAGAAACAAATTACTTACATTAGAAGTAAAAGAAGGGACATCACTAAAGACCTACAAAAACTAAGAGGATAATAAAGAAATACTATGACCAATGCTGTGGACACAAATTTGATAGCTTAGATGAAATAAACACATTTCTTGAGAGATACAATTTTACAACAATAATAAATCAAACAACCCAATTAAATATGGGCTAAAGATCTTCACAGACACCTCGTAACAAGATGCTCTTCATCATATGTCATCAGAGAAATCCACGTTGAACCAACAAATAGATGGCCCTACTTCCCCATTGCTGGGAAGGGTGCAGGTGACGAATCGGTCGAGCATCAAAGATTTTTAGTGGAGTGAAAACACTCTGTTTGATGGCATAATAATGGATACATGTCCTCGAAGTCCAGTAAATGTTTAGTTTGCTGCTGGTAATAATATAAAAATGATATAACAATAACCAAAAAAAGGTCATAATATAAATCTTACCAAGTTACCTAGAGCAGAGTCAGGATGTCCTGTCAAATGTTGGAAAATACACAATAAAAATTTTTTTGACAAGTTGAATGGAGGTATCTGAGAAATTCGTCCAATATCAGGAATTTGTGTTGGTATTCTGTACCTTCCAATTTTTATATATATTCTGATACATATACCTTTTAATTTGGAAATATATATATTTCGGGGGATGGGTTATATCAGGCCCAAATGAGGCAGACTATGGTTATGTTCAGAATAACTTAAGTCTGAAACTTAATAGAAACACGATTAGAGAAGTTTACACACACACACACACACACACACACACTCCTCACTCCAACATTGTCATCCACCACTGTGGCTGCTAATGAAACGCAGGATGCTTCACATTTCTTGGACAGTGTTGCTGTTCTCTCTGATTCTGAGTCATCTGAGCTGCCTTGTTGTTATATATTTTAGATAATAAATCCTATATCATTTCACCATGAAGTTTGTGTAGGATATTTCCTTAAATTTTAATTAATATTTGTCAACAATGTGGTTGAGATGTACATCTCTTTTCTGAATAATTTGAAATGGCAGATCTTCTAAAAATGGTACCTTGTGCACAACTCATAAGTAGCTCCTTGGCAATCAATGGCTGGATATCCTCACATAGTACTGATGGGTATTTGAAGATATAGGAAACAAGAGGAAACTGTTATCCTAACACTAAATCAGCAAAGCTTCCTGACCCTGTTAATAAGAACGGGACACTATGTAACTAAATCAGAGATTAACATCAGACTAAGGATTGAATGTTGAGAAAGCTAAGGCTTCTGATCACGCCAGCCTGCTTGCTTACTGCCAATACAAATCCCAAGTTCGTCTTCATTCTGGTTCCCTAGAGATAATCAAACTCATGGAAGGAATAATTACTGAGACTCAGTTGGTACTGAGAAATAACACTGTCACAATCTGTGATGAGACCATATGCTAAAGATTAGTTTTTCCACCCACAGCTCAAAAATAATCATATTATTTTTCGGAACTTAGAAGTAGGATAGGAAATGAAAAGTATTCTGGGGGCGCCTGGGTGGCGCAGTCGGTTAAGCGTCCGACTTCAGCCAGGTCACGATCTCGCGGTCCGTGAGTTCGAGCCCCGCGTCAGGCTCTGGGCTGATGGCTCGGAGCCTGGAGCCTGTTTCCGATTCTGTGTCTCCCTCTCTCTCTGCCCCTCCCCCGTTCATGCTCTGTCTCTCTCTGTCTCAAAAATAAATAAAAAACGTTGAAAAAAAATTTAAAAAAAAAAAAAAAAAAAAAAAAAAAGAAAAGTATTCTGAAATAAAGGGGCCTCTTGCTCAACCCTGAATGAAGGATAAAGTACCTTTTTCCATTTATAGCCTATCTTCAAGTATGCTTCAGGTTAGCATAGCTACTAGAAGAAAAATGTAATTGTTGTAACAACACTGATCTGACTCTTAGGAGATGGCATTATGTTATAGAAAGAGCTCTAGTAGAATTTCCTGGGTCTAGATCTAGCAAAATGATGGCAATTTTGAGGGAGGGAATAGAAAATGATGAGCATGACATATGAGACATATGATAAACAAGATGTTCTACACTGCAATGCTATATTGTGAAGAAAGAGAAATGAGAATGGGAACAAAGATGGATAAAATTATGTATTAACCCTTTGCACTGTACTCAATAGATAAACTCTATTGTGTTGGTATAGAAATTTTATTGTGTAATCAACATGGCCAGTCTTTGACTGGTGATGCCTATATCCTCAGATAATGTCTACATCATTAAAGGCAAGATGAATGGACTGGTAAGCACTTACTAAACATTTATTGAATGAATCTATGAGTCAATGAAACAATTAGCCACATGTGTAGTATCTCTTATTTGCAGAAAAAAAAATGATTTCTCGGGGTGCATGGGTGGCTCATTTGGTTAAGTATCTGAATCTTGATTTTGGCTCAGGTCATGATCTTATGGTTGTAAGATCAAGCCCTGTGTTGGACTCTGTGCTAAGCACAGAGCCTGCTTGGGATTCTCTCTCTCTCTCTCTCTCTCTCTCTCTCTCTCTTTCTCTTTTTCTCTCTGCCTCTCCCCCACTTGTGTGTGCTCTCCCTCTCTCTCAAAATAAATAAAACGTCTAAAAAATAATTTATGCTGCCACAAAAGAGAAAATATTTGACATACTAAATAAACTTACTCATGTGTCCATAGTTTATATCTTCCATGTATTCTCTAGAATACACTGAGACAAGCGGATCATATGCCATGTCCTTGTGGCATCGTTGATCCTCGGAAAGTCTCCAAACATATTCGGGTTCAATTTCCTTCTTCTCTTTAATGAATGAGAGCATAAGATCTTCTCTCAGAATTTTTCCTGCTCTGAAAGTCTACCGTTCTCAAATGGTAGCACATGATTTGGATCTTGGCCCTGCTTGACTTTGGCTTCTTACAGGAAATTGTTTGATGAGACCTAACTGACCTTTCCCCATATCACCTGTGTGTAACAGGAATTGGTCTCTATTGATTGAAGTCACCAGTGGATACCTATTTGCTCCTACTCCATTGCTTTTGAAATGATAAAAACAAAACGAAACAACAAAAATCCCTCTTGATATTGAGGACAAGTAACAGCCAGCTCTTTAATCTTTATTAGGGCTGTCGAATATGGTTGCACAGTATTTGCCCTGCAGGAAAATTCTTGACCTAGGGGACATAAGAGAGCAAAGTGCCAACCACCTTCTCTTTGCCTAATTTGTACAAAGGTGACATTGATTTGATTTATTCATACTTACACGGTTGACATGACTTGAGTGACCAATAAACTATACTCTGTATATAACACAGAGTCTTTCCCATACATACCAAGGCAGAACTTTGAGACATGTGTTCCACTCCACTTCTATTAAAGGCATTCTCAAATAATAACTGTTCTTTCATTGAAAAGATTTCTCGCAGGTGGCACTATCAGAAAAATAAATATTTCTATTGTTACTATTCTCTTACTACAGATACCTTCCATAAACTGATTTAGTTTGTATGTCTCTTACAGTTTCTATGTTTAAGTTTGTGTGCATGTGGGTTTTTAGTATGTGAGTACTCATAAGCACTTCAGTGTATAATAAAGTTTCTCCAATCAAAGCGGATAGGAGGATGACAAGGGTAGTGTAGGAGAGTCAGATCTATTTTCTAATTCCACCAAATCAAGCATATAATTTCATCACTGCATAAGTGAATATCATCTGGATTTCTGTGTACTTCCCATATATCGCCTTCTCCTAGTTTTGAGAAAATAAGTATTTATTAAGTACTTAACAACTTCCTTGCAGAAGTGGGCAAGGTCAGTGTAGCATGACCTGTTGATAAGAAGCTTTCAACCCAAAGTAAATAGAACTATATAAAAGCATAAAAACCATGAATTGTATTGCAGTTCAACCTCACCTTTTACAGAAAATGAAACTTGGCGGAGAGTGGTCAGTCGCTGCATCCGAAATCATGTTAATGTGACATGTTGGTCGCAGAGAAAATGCATTTTAACAGCAATAGGCTTCCTCTCAGTACTTGTCCTAAGTCAATCTAGCGCAGTGGGGAAGATCATGACCTCTGGATTTCAGACGCTTAGGTCTGAATCTTGGCTTCATCATGTACTACCTGTGTTACGCTGAGGAATTCAATCCACTTCTTAGTGCCTCTGTTTTATCTTCTGGAAACTGAGGAAGTTAATAACACTCCCTTCATTTCATATGGATTCAGTGAGTTAAAGGTCTGAAGTGCTTAGACATAATGATAATGATGATGATGGTGGTAGGAAACAAGCGCCTTTAGTGGTAATGACGATGGTGATTTTTCTTTTCATGATTTTGAAACAAGGGGGTGTTCCTTTCCCGGGAAGCTGCACCTCCAGTATTGCCTCACACGCGGTAATCCACTGCTTTAAAAGAAATCATTAGGAACCAGAAAGGAGGGGCGCCTGGGTGGCTCAGTCGGTTGGGCGGCCGACTTCGGCTCAGGTCATGATCTCGCGGTCTGTGAGTTCGAGCCCCGCGTCGGGCTCTGTGCTGACCTGCTCAGAGCCTGGAGCCTGTTTCGGATTCTGTGTTTCCCTCTATCTCTGACCCTCCCCCGTTCATGCTCTGTCTCTCTCTGTCTCAAAAATAAATAAACGTTAAAAAAAAAAAAAAAAAAAAAAAAGGAACCAGAAAGGATTACAAACCATGTTAAGCTGATGAATCCCAAAGTTATGAATCAAAGTTCAATGAACTGAAATTCCCTGTTGTAAATGAAGTAGAAAAATAACAAAATATTTCTAATGGTATCTCTCTGAACCATTTGAACTAAAACCAGTCATTGAGATTTAATGGAAACAGGTAAAGGTCCTTCCCGCACATACCAGGGTAGAATGTTGTCGGAGAAATAAAGGACTCACCAGGGTAGAATGTTGTCGGAGAAATAAAGGACTCACAGAGAACCGCTACTGCATTTTTTTTTTTCAGAATTAGATTTCACTTCAATAAGATGAAATCTTAAGGAATTGGAATAATTGTAATAACAGAGAGCAAAAATAAACCTTAGTCTGATTGATATTTTTAATTTGCCTCTTTTGGTAATTAGCTTTCTTATATCCTTTGTTCCAATTGGCAGATTTTTAAAAATACCTATTATTTATTTTTGAGAAAGAGAGAGAGCACAAGCAGGGGAGAGGCAGAGAGAGGGGGACGTAGAGGATCCCAAGCAGGATCCGCACTGTCAGCACAGAGCCTGATGTGGGCCTTGAACTCACAAACCTTGTGATCAGAATCTGAGCACGAGTCAGATGCTCAACCGACCGAGCCCCCCAGGAGCCCACCAAGTTGCAGAATTTTAATGGTGATAGTTTGAACCATGAAGGAAAAATAAAGTGGTTTACCAAAAAAATGGTTTCATTAACAGATTTTACACAAGTTAGCTATCTTTGATTATTCTGAACTCATATTTTGCAGGAAATTATTACAATACACTAAACACATTTCATGACCATAATATTTTGCTCAATAAGCAACAAGGAATAACTAATTGTGATCACGTTAATTGATAACCACATAAAATAACTCTAAAAATGTTTGGAGGAGCTTTATAGAAAAGTAAGTGAATATGCTATGGCAAAAGCAAATTGCAACCTTATCTTATCAAGCTACATGACTTTTCATGTTTACTTTCATAGATTTATTTTCTGTCCACATTTTAGAGGAATTTGAAAAATGCTTGCTTATTTCTTCTTGTCATTTATAAGTAACGATAGGGAGAAAGCATCTTTTCTGAGCTTTTATGAATTGTTATACTTCTTTCTAAGCTTGGATTCGCTTCTGTCATTCTACCTTTCATACTTTCAATGTATAAAATATCCCAGAGATTTTCCTTAATGCAAAGTTTTCTTTCAACATAACTTCCTCTGGGGTGTCTTCATCTTTTACATTATCGTTTTTTTCCCCATTTATGTGCATATGTTCTCCTTTATAAATTCTTCTGGCTCATACATGGAGTCAGCATCTCCCCATCACCTATTTCTTCTGTAACTATATTTATGTGCAATTGTTTTTTTTTTTAATTTTTAAAATGTTTATTTATGTTTGAGAGACAGAGAGAGACAGAGTGTGAGCGGGTGAGGGGCAGAAAGAGAGGGAGACACAGAATCTGAAGCAGCCTCCAGGCTCCAGGTACCAAGCTGTTAGCACAGAGCCCGACGCCGGGCTTGAGCTCCTGAACTGTGAGATCATGATCTGAGCGAAGTCGGACGCTTAACCAACTGAGCCACCCAGGCGCCCCGATTTATGTTCCATTGTGATTTCACTTCTGGCATGAACATTTGCTTCCTTGCTGTACTTTCATCTCTTTTGGGCATTCCATCTTTTGATTATTCATTTTGAAAAAAAATGTCATGTGGGTTATCATGGGGACAGAAGGAGACAACACAATGACACACTTTGCTCTATGAGCATGAACTAAATAACAGGTGCAAAGTGACCAATCAGCACCCTGTAAAAGAGCATCATCGGTTACTGATAATGCAGTACGTTTGTTATGTATGCAGAAGTATGTGGACGGAAGAACTAGCAGCGAAGTTTATATTTTATGCAATCAATCATGGCTCATGTACTATGGCCACTGAACTTCAACTGTGGGGAAACTGGCATTATTTAACTGAACCATGTTGCTTGAAATCTGTGCACAGTGGAGCCATGCTAACTGAACACTGCATGATTGTGAAGCTTTCATCATCCAGATCTTTCACATATTTGTTAGGTGTATAATGAAGTACTTCATAGCTTTATATATATATATATATATATATATATATATACACCTATTATAAATGAGACTTATTTTTTTTTTATTTTCCAGTGGTTATTGTTAGCATATAAAAATACAGTTGCTTATTTTTATTACATAATATCCTGAAAACTTGCTATCCTCACTTACTAGTTCTCATCACTTTTTGTTTTATTTGTGTTCTTTTATAAACTTCTTGGGATGATTCTACTTGGGAAATTGTGTGGGCTGAAAATTTAAATATTTTTATTTATCCCTTTTTATAGGTATCCTTGTTATTGCTTTTATTGCCTTTTGCACTGGTTGGGATCTCCAGTATAAAGCTGAATAAAGAGAGACAGAGCATGAACGGGGGAGGGGCAGAGAGAGAGGGAGACACAGAATCGGAAACAGGCTCCAGGCTCTGAGCCATCTGCCCAGAGCCCGACGCGGGGCTCGAACTCACGGACCGCGAGATCATGACCTGAGCCGAAGTCGGACGCTTAACCGACTGAGCCACCCAGGCGCCCCTATATTTCATTTTTTTGGTAGTATTTTTGTCTCGTTTTGCAACCAAGGTAAGAGGGCCTCATTAAATGAGTTAGGAAGTGTTTCTTAATCTCCTATTTTCTGGAAGCGTTTATGTAGAATTGGTGTTTCCTCCTTTAAGCACTTAGTAGTATATGCAGTAAGATAGCTAAGCTAACCTAAAATTTTTCTTATTGTTATTGTTTTTATAGATTTTCACTCTAAATTTAGTCTCTTTAATAGATTTAGAAATATTGAGGTTTTCCTTAAATAGTGAACTTGTGGAATACGTGTCATTCAAGGAATTAATCCAGTTCATCTGAGTTGTCAAATTTAAGTAAAAACTTGTTTGCAATATTTCTTACTTTCCTTTTTTGACGCTTTAGTGTCTGTAGTCACATCCCTTCTTTCATTCCTGTGTCTGTATCTTCTTTGCTTTTTTTTTGTTTGTTTGTTTTTTTAATTAATCAGCCTGGCTAAATGTTTATCAATTTTATTGATCTCTTTAAAGAAATAGCTTTCAGTTGTTTTCTCCATTGCTTTCCATTTTTAATTTTATAGATCTCTTACCTTTATTATTCCCTTCCTCTGCTTAGTTTTACATACTTTTATAATTTTTTAGGGTGAAGGTTAAGGACTCATCATACTTTGCATAGAAGGAGGACATGTTCCCTCCATTGGCCAGAAGGACAACGTTTCTCTGAAATTTTAGCCCTTGTCACCACCACTGCTATTTAACTCCATTATTGGTCCCACCCTTGAAAGAAAACTTGCAAGGAAAAAAAGAAAGGAAAATGGAAAACTCACTTCTGTAAAAGTTACTTCTTCATGTTTTCCCCTCTAAAAATCATTTTATATATATTTTTAAACTACCAGGCATTCTCAATATTTTCCCTTCTGTCTGGAATGGAGCTCTTTATTTTTTTAATGTATATTTATTTTTTGAGAGAGAAAGAGTGAGAGTGAGGGAGAGGCTGAAAGAGGGAGACATACAATCTGAGGTGGGCTCTATGCTGACAGCAGAGATCCTCACGCAGGGCTTGAACTCACTAACCGTGAGATCACGATCTGAGCTGAAGTTGGATGCTTAACTGATTGAGACAGCCAGGCGCCCACACAAATCATTTGATTCTTAAGTAATTATTTATTTTTTACTTTTTAGAATACTCAGATGGTTGATTTGTATATTTTGTCTAGATGTTAGTCATAATCAACAGAAGAAATAAGTTGACCTGTGCTACTCCATTTAGTCCCAAACTTCTCTTATATAGGGGAAACTTCTGACCTCTGGAAAGCAGTTGTTTTTATAAAGATTTTTTTTTTTAATTTTGTTTATTCATTTTGAGAAAGAGAGAGATGGGGAGGGGCAGAAAAAGAGAGAGAGAATCCCAAGCAGTCTCTGCACTGTCACCGCAGAACCTGATGTGGGGCTGGAACTCATGAACCTTGAGATCATGACCTGAGCCCAAACCAAGAGTACGATGCTTAACCAACTAAGCCACTCAGGTGGCCCGGAAAGCAGTTGTTTTTAATTGTTCAATGACACGCCTTAGGAAAAGGGTATTAAATAATAATAACAATGATAATGATACTTAGCATATTGAGGTCCTATCATGTATCAGGTACATTTTCTTTCTTTTGTATTGTTTTCACCTTTTTATTTTATTTTAATTTAATTATAGTTGACATATAATATTATATTAGTTTCAGATGTACAACATAGTAATTCGACAATTATATATATATTACAAAATACCATGTTGAGTATAGTTACTACTTATCACTGCACAAATTTATTGAAATGTTATTGTCTATATTCTATATGCTGTACTTTTTTCATCCTCACGACTTATTTAGTTTATAACTAGAAGTTTGCACCTCTTAATCCCCTCCACCTATTTCACCTATGTCCCCATCCCCCTCCCCTCTGGCAACCTCTAGTTTGTTCTCTATATTTATGATTCTGTTTCTGTTTTGTTTGCCTATTTGTGTTGTTTTTTAGATTCTTCATATAAATGAAATCCTACGGTATTGTTCTTTCTCTGTCTTATTTCACTTAGCATAATACCCTCTAGGTCTATCCGTGTTGTTGCAAACAGCAAGATTTCATTCTTTTTTTATGGATGAGTAATATTCCATTGTGTATATATACCAGATCTTCTTCTTTTTTTTTTTAATTTTTTTTAATGTTTATTTATTTTTGAGACAGAGAGAGACACAGCATGAACGGGGGAGGGGCAGAGAGAGAGGGAGACACAGAATCGGAAGCAGGCTCCAGGCTCTGAGCTATCACCACAGAGCCTGACGCAGGGCTCGAACTCACGGACAGCGAGATCGTGACCTGAGCTGAAGTGGGACGCTTAACCGACTGAGCCACCCAGGCGCCCCATATATACCACATCTTCTTTACCCGTTCATCTATCACTTGACATTCAGGTTGCCTCCATACCTTAGCTAGAGTGAATAATGCTACAATAAACATAGGGGTGCATAATATCCTTTTGAATTAGTGTTTTTGTTTTCCTCAGATAAGTACCCAGAGAGTGGATCTTAGAGTACCTCTATTTTTTGGCTTTTTGAGGAACTTCCATACTGTTTTCCATAGTGACTGAACCAATTTGCATGCCCATCAACAGTGCACAAGAGATATTTATTCTCCACATTCTTGCCAACATTTGGTATTTATGTCTTATTGATACTTGCTATTCTGACTGCTATGAGGTGACATTTCATTGTAGTTTTGATTATTATGTCCCCAGTGATTAGTGATACTGAACATCTTTCCATATGTCTTTTGGCCATCTGTATGTCTTCTTTGGAAAAATGTCTTTTTAGGTCATCTAAGCATTTTTAAATTTTATTATTATTACTGTTACTATTATTATTATTATTATTATTACTGGTGTTGAGTTGTATAAATTCTTTATGTATTTTAGATATTAACACCTTATCAGATATATCATTTTCGAATACCATCTCCCATTAAATAGGTTGCCTTTTCATTTTGTTGAAGGTTTCCTCCACTGTGCAAAAGCTTTTTAGCTTGTTGTAGCCCCAGTTGTTTGTTTTTGTTCTTGTTTCCCTGACCTGGGAAGACATATCTAGGAAAATACTGCTAAGGTTGATGTCTAACAGGTGACTGCCAATGTTTTCTTTTAAGAATTTAACAGTGTGAGGTCTTACATTTAGGTCTTTAATACATTTTGAGTTTATTTTTGTCCTGATCAAAATACCAATGGTATTTTTTATAGAGGTGGAACAACAACAACAACAACAAAGTCTTAAAATTTGTATAGATCCAAAAAAGAGCTCAAATAGCTGAAGCAATCTTGAGAAAGAATGGAGTTGGAGGAATCCAATCCCAGATTTCAAACTATACTACAAAATTTTAGTAATCAAAACAGTATGATACTGGAACCAAAATAGACATATAGATCTATGAAAGAAATGAGAGCCAGAAATATACTGATACTTACACTGTTAATTAATCTACAAAAATGGAAGTAGAAATACTTAATGGAGAAGATATATAATGGAGAAAGGTTGGGAGGTTGGACAGGTGCATGCAAAAAAATGAAACTGGACCACTTTCTTACACCATACACAAAAATAGATTCTTCTGGATTTTATTTTCATTGTTATCTATAAACAAAGATTTTATATTGTGCCCATTTTGCCACAGAAGAAGCTGAGACTTTAAATTAAAGTTAAGCAATGTATTCAAGGACAGACACATTAGGTTCTATTGATAGAGACATGATTGAAACACAAGATTGTAAACTGTAGAACATATTTAGCCTGTCTAGTCACCTTCTTCTTCTCCTTTTTGGACTCTTCTAAGGCAGCATAAAAAGAGGTCGTGGATTGATGAAGATTTATATTTTAATATTTGGCTATGTGTCTTACTTGTTAAGTTTTCTAAGCTCTATTCTATCAATAAAGTAGAGATAAACTCACATTGTTTTCACAATAAAAAATAAAGAATAAGCATGTAAAGTACTTGTCTTAATTCATGGAAAATGACCAACACATAATAAACTGTAGTTATTGTGATTTTTATTTAAACATTGTAAGTGAAAAATAAATATCATATGATTTCACTCATACTTGGAAGTTAAGAAACAAAACAGATGAACATAGGGGCTGCGGGGAGGTGGAAGGAGAAGGAGAGGTGGTAAAGCATGAAAGACTCTTAACTATAGAGAAGAAACTAAGGGTTGCTGGAGGAAGGTAGGTGAGGGATGGGCTGGATGTGTGATGTGCATTAAGGAGGCACTTATTGGGATGAGCACTGGGTGTCATATGTAAGCGATGAATCACTGAATTCTACTCCTGAAACCATTATCACACGGTATGTTAACTAACTAGAATACAAATAAAAACATGACACAAAAAATAAAATTATGAATATTGCTCATATGGAACTATCGTTGCCAATGGTATCCAAGTTACTTTTTAAACCTTTGTTTTCTAATCAATTTTTAGTCTGAGAAAAGATAAAAACTGGCATCAGAAATCATAAACTATCCTAAACAATATATATTATTCAAATGTCAATGTATAATTATTGAAGATGCTGTACCAATCACTACACTAATTTTGGTTTAAAAATTGATTTAAGCATAGTGTTTTGGAAACTGAAGAGGAAATAAAATACAAGATAAGGGCTGTGGTTTCGCTCATTATGCTAATAAGTAATATCATGCTATATAATCATTTACAACTTCTGACACTCCCAGCTTCTTCTCCCACTAGAAATTTCCCATACTTCCTATTGATGGAAATACTTATGCAGAAATATACTGAATTCTAAAATTTTACCAAAGGAAGTGGACAAAACAGTTCCTTCTTGTCACCAGGCTAAACTATTTGCTAAACAAGATGAAGGAAACTTGTGCCGTAGGATTACATTCTTATTATACTCAGAATAAATAAGAAACTGAGTGTAGAGGTGGCAAACAAGTATAAATCTATTTCTATTAAGAGGAAGAATCACATTACAGTTACTTGGGAATTAAATTAAAAATACAGTGAGATCACTGAGAGTATCTAATAGATGCACTAAACTAATAAACAGGGAAAAGAAGAAAGAGAGGAAGCATTCTAGCTAAATTTAAAATCAGAGAGAGAGCTTTAGGTACAGCTGGTGGAATTGCATCTTGACCTTTACAAGGATCTGGAAAGGTCAAGTGATCTGGAAGTCAGATCAGTCTCCTGTGGCAGAAATTTTCTGAGACCTGCCTAGACTTGCCCTTAGCTATTTTCAGTAAAGATGCCTCTCTAGACAAACAAATATTTTGATCAGCAAAACTACCACACTCAACGAGTGCAATTATGTTTTTAAAGATGTATTGGCTAGCCTGCTAACCTATTTTTTTCTCAAGGGAATTTTTATTTTATTTTGAGAAGTATCTGCTACTGAAATGTAATCACAGAAAAGTCAGCAAATGGCCCAGCTTGACTAATTCAAAAAAAAAAAAAAAAAAAGAAAAGAAAAGAAAAAAAAAGAATAATGCCTAAGGAGTTACTGATACGAGAGAAAACAGTACACATTAACTTGAATCAGAATAGCAAGTCATTTACTCAATTTTTCTTTCAGCCTATCTATTGAGTGCCTCCAATGTGCTGGAAAGTCTGGCTAGACACTGGAGATATAATGAGCAAGGAATACCTGGACCAAGCTCTCATAGAGAATGGAGTTAAATGAGATAGACAGTAAGATAATTATGTCAAGGAATATAACACTTTAACTTTCTAAGAAAAGGTAGAGAGTTTCTTGGGACAATTAGTAATGAAACTACTTAGTGGAAGAAGTTTTTCCTGCGAAAGTAATGATTGAGCTAGTGTTGAACAAAAAGAGGCTTTAAGTGTAGGAAGGAGACCAGGGTAGGCAAAGGGAGGAATGGTTCAGACATTTCACTGTGGGTCCCATTTAGAAATGGGTGGCACATTCAAAATAATTTAATTTACAATAATTTCAGGCAAGAACTTTTTACAGAGGTTTGGGCAAGGTTAAAGAAATCAATAGGGCAATGATGTGCCACAAAGGAAGTAGAATCAGCATGAAGCCTTTACCATTTTTTTTTTTTTTTTTGTCCTGACATGGCAGGCTGAAGGTATCATACAAAACCAATACATCTGGACCCATGGGAGAAACCTGTTACAGACAGAAGCTGTAACTGTTTCAACAGGGTCAGAAAAACTTGCATGGCAGAGGGGAAGGGGTGAGTCTCTCCTTACATCCCTACAATATCCTGGTAGTGAATAAGGGTGGGGGCAAAGAAAGAATAACCAGAAAAACCTGTCAAATGAAACACATGCAAAAGGAATCAAGAATCAAAGAATAAATTAATAAACTCCATTTGATCTTGGGTTGCATAAAAGATGCTAAATGCCTACTCTTTCTTGTTATCAAAAGCTCCAAAAAGTTTGAAAGGAGATATATGAAATGTGTGGTTCAAAGAAGGAATATATATTAGGTAACTCTTCGTTTATAAAGCAAGTATGAATATTGAAGAAACTTTAGAGAGGGAACAAAGAAAGGTTATCTGAGTATTTTGGGGAACTGAGATTTGAGACTCAAGATTTTGTTTTTGTTTTTTTTTAATATTTATTGGTTCTATTAAAAAAGATTAGGGGCGCCTGGGTGGCTCAGTTGGTTAAGCATCAGACTCTTGATCTCGGCTCAGATCATAATCTCACAGTTTGTGAGATGGAGCCCTGCATTGGCTCTGTGCTGACAGCTCAGAGCTCAGAGCCTGGAGCCTGCTTTGGATTCTGTGTCTCCCTCTCTCTCCCTCCCTCTACCCCTAATCCACTCTCTCTCTCTCTTTCTAAAAATAAATAAATAAAACTTAAAAAAAAGAAAAAATATATTATCCTGTTAAAATTATTCATGACGCTTATTAAAGATGGTAAAACAAACTTTATTCAGGGAGACTACTGGAATAGGTTTAAGGAATCGCTGGAATGTAGTTTTGCAATGGGAGAGAGAACTCCAAATACAACAGGGGGGAAGTGGTAATTTATAATTTAAGGACCAGGATGGGGATCAGTACTTGGAAAATTACTAAACAGTGGTAAGGGGAAGGGGAGTTCTGGTTAACAGGATTTTTGCTGAAGGCCGGGCCAAGGTGATCACAAAACACCTAGGGAATGGTGAAGGTTGAGGAACCTGATCCGATCGAGGGTGATCAGATATAGATGATGAAGATTTTGAATAAACTAACTTTAATAGGATTTTTGCTAAAATAAGACAATACAGAGATGAACATGGACACTAAAGTTCAAAGCCTAGTTGAAAACAGAATTCAGAGGAGTCTGACTAAAATTTGGTCAAGGAGAGAACCTTCATCAGTCCTAACCAATGACTGTTTCCTAGGATACAGAGCAGTACAAGACTTAAAACAGGATTAAAATATATGCTTGCTTCTGAGAGTAGTCAAAGAGGTGAAGTTGACTTAGAGACCCATTATGCCTGCATATCAAGGGAAGTAGAGAGACCCAGACAAAGCTTTACTTAGTAATGATGAAAGGAGGAAATAGACCAATTCTTAGGGGGTTATAGAAAATCATGAAAAGGATGTGTAAGGAACAAGCTCAAAATATAGTAGAGTCATCTTTCTACCAAGAGGCCCTGGATGCCTTGATTTTGTCATCCAGAAACAGTAATTCATTCTCCAGCTGGAAGATTCACTGCATACAAGTATGTCTCCTACCCGTGCTTTATGACTGGGAGCAATTTTATTGACCTCAGTGTTCAGGAATGCAGACCGGAAATAACACTGTCTGCAGGCACTGCCCTGTCATATTTATGATATAAATGGCAAAAGCTTGTTCATGATTCATTATTTGTGGCTGCATCACTACTTTTCTCACTGACATGGAACAGAAGAAAACAGTGATTGATGAGCAAGAAAGAATACTGAAGGATAAAGATAAAATGTCATAAGGTCAGTTCATAAGTAACTGAAGAGTTAGCAAAGATTTTTCTTTTGAAACACTATCTTTATCACAATAAAAGATTGTATTAATTATGTGTGATTTTTCTTAAAATTAGGGACATATGCAATACACTCAGTATAATTGTGTGTGTGCATATATATATATATATATATATGAACAAAATGCTGTTTTTATAAGCACACAGTATCTTGGTATCTCTCGTGAGGCTGGGCTCCCATAGAAAACATTTTCATCTTATAAGTGGGATAATAATACACTAATCCCCAGGTCTTACTTAAAAAACCACATTGAATTGAGACAAAAAAGAAAATGATCTCAAGGTATGATGTAACAGGAAACACATATAAGGAATGAAATAGGTATATGAAATGTGGATTAAAGTCTATCCTTTACAGAAAAAATCCAATTACTATTTCTTTATAATTTTGATGGACTCTATATAGTGGCAAACATACAATGTAACCCGCAAAACGTGATCATCAAAAAGTATTTTGGTTTAAAATTGCAAAAGAACATCCTAGAAGTTATAGAAAGAGGAATAGAGGACGATCTGAGAAACTGCAGCTCTCTTTCACTGTTTGCTGTCAGAATTCTTGGAAGCTTATGTTTGTTGCATGCATAAAACTGCTAAGATTTAATATAAGAAGGCTAAAATTTCTAGAATAATAGCAATTATATAATTAGTTCCAGGGCTTTTTTGTTTTGTTTTGTTTTGTTTTGTTTTATAGTTTGTTAACAACAAAGTTTAAGTTTGCTTTAACAAAAAGAAACTTGGGCGCCTGGGTGGCTCAACTGGTTAAGCACCTGGCTCTTGATCTCAGGTTAGGTCTTGATCTCAGGGTTGTGAGTTCAAGCCCTATGTTGGGCACCACACTGGGCATGAAGCCTACTTAAAAAGACAGACAGAGAGAGAGGAGAGAGAGAGAGAGAGAGAGAGAGAGAGAGAGAGAGAGAGAGAGAATGACCAAGATAATCTGCACAGTGTATATGAAACTCTTTGTAAATAAGCAAATAACCCAGGAGCCATTCCTATGATATCCATTGTTTAGTGAATGTTGAAGCAAAATATTCTTTTCCAAAGAGACACCAACAAAACTAGTTTCAAAGCTCAAACCAAAACTAGTTCAAATTTAATTTGAGGATAGGAGTAGGGAGGAAGGATATTTCTTAGCCTGGGTTATTTATAGAGTATGATCATGCTGTATGAACCCCGTGTGTGTGTGTTTGTTTGTTTGGTTGTTTGTTTGTTTTTTAGGAAATTCATGGCTATCAGTCTGGGAAGTTTGTTTGGTGGTCTGGTCTCATTAACTGTTGTTACTGCCCTGAGGATTCAGTCCATTTCCACCATCTCAAATGTTCCACTTGCTTTGCAGAACATTCTAAATGCGAAGTAGAAGGTTACAGGTTTTGGCATCCTTAGGCAACACTAAGGCTTTTGGCAACTGCAGAACATCTTCCTCCAGAAGCTGCATTATGCTCTTTAACATTCCACCTGCAATGTGGCAGAAATCATATATCCTCTAAACCCCAGTTAGCCAGGTGTCCTCCCAACTACTGCTAATAAAAGACTCTTGCCAACATTATAATGAAGTCTCATGACGCTACACCACTGCTCGTCTCTACCCGGCAGCTCCAGGCCCACAGAGAAACGGGTTTTCTCAGGCTTAATTAGGCCCACATTTGGCAAAAAGCACCTCAATATGTAGAAACCTCTTCTCCAGAAATGGGCCATCAAATTCTCACTTCTTATACTTTCTGGAACAATCCATCAGAATAAAGTTCCAGCGAGGCTTCTTATCCTTTAAGCTTCCATTTTTATCCACAGTTTTCAAAAATCGCCTTGAAAATGTGAAGAGAAGAGCCAGAATTCTTGCCTTTCAGGATGTAAAATCTATTCTTCGGCTTTGGTGAGTGAGGCAGTGATATTGCAAATTGGATCATCATAGAGTTGGCAAGAATTGTCATTGGCATGGAGTTGTGGTCCAAGCCTGGCACTTTGTACAGCATCTTTCCTTTGTCTTTCCTATTCAGTGAGTAAATTAAAAAACAAAAGCCTATACTTCTGTATTACTCAGAGCTCTACGCATAAACAGAACCAATTGGATGTGCATATATAGAAAGAGATATATTATAAGGAATTGACTCACACAATTATGGAACTTGGCAACTCTAAACTCAGCAGTATATGCTGAAAAGCTTGAGATCCAGAAGAGCCAATGGTGCACTCCAGTTCAAAGACCAGCAGCCTCCAAGCCCAGGTTGCTGATAGTGCGTATGACGTCTGAAGGCAGTCTTCTGGAGAATTCTCTCTTGCTCAGAGAAGTCAGTCTTTTTGTTCTATTTAGATCTTCAATTGATTAGACAAGGCTCACCCACAAATGGAGAGCAATGTGTTTTACCCAAAGAACATTGATTTAAATGTTAATCTCATGCAAAAACACTCTGCAAGTTCGCAGACAAAATTAAACATCCTGAGTCCAACTGCTGTGTCAAAATGCCACTCTCACACATTTCCTTAAATCCTACTTGATCTCTAGATAAAGACAATAGCATAGTCATAATGCTAATTGTCCATTGACTTCAATCACAGGGTGTGGTAATACTAAGGCAGACCTAACAAAATGCAGCAATCATGTGTATGATTGAAAATGATAATTAATCTTTTCACCAGAAAAGGATGCAGAGTTCTTGGTTGATGTATACTCTTTTTGCTATATCTCATAGCCTACATACTATGATATACTGTTAAAAATGTTTAAATACTATAATAAAGCTAATATAACTTACTATATATGATAAAGAGATAATAGAGGGAAGAAAACAACATTTATAGATATAGATATACAGATACAGATCTATCTTTCTCTATCTATCTATCTATCCATCCATCCAGACTCTCCACACACAAACATACTCATAACAACGTAAGGAAGAAATACTCATAACAATTATAGTCCTCATCTGTCTAACTAGTCATGTGGCAACACCTGGTATTCATAACTACCTTCTTCCACTAATCATTCTGTATTCCCTTTGCATTTAGGAAGCACCAAGCTGGTTGTGGTTCTTTACCCGGTGTGGTGACCCAAATCTTTATTCCTGAAGGGTCTGAGCCCCTTGTAGTCCTCTCTGAATTGAATTATTTAATTTTCCATTGACTTCAATCACAGGGCATGGATGTAGTACTAAGACATGACTTAAGAGAGCTCTTGTATTCCAGATACAGTCTCCCTTATCTCTATGATAGAACAACAGTCTAATTTCCCCCAGGCAGTCGGGACTAATCACTCCTTATTTGTCTGTTCATTCAAAGGTATGAGGAATCCAAAGTGGCCAGGCAGCAGTCTTAACTTCCAGTTCAGTAAATCACTGACATATTCAATCAACCATTGATTGAACTATTCCTCCCTTTGGAACTAGTATTTCTAGGCCAACAGAACATAGGTTGTGGAAATAGGAAGGAAAAGTTTTGCTAGGGAGTCACTAGAGGTAACAACGAGTGATGCCACTCCCACTTCTACCCTCCACTTCTGGTTCCATGAATTTTGACTCTGGAATAAACATATTAAATGCTGATTCAAAGTACATACATCCTTCTGGGGGAACCTTGTCCCAACCTTGCAAGATATTCCCACCTAGCTGATACTATAACAGTCTTCAAAAGGCCATTTCACTATCCTACCAAGCTAGCTGCCTTAGGGTGGTGCAGAACTTGGTAAGACCAATTAAATCCATGAGTATGCACCCATTGCTGCTATCCTTTAGAGTGAAGAGAGTTCCTTGATCAGAAGCAATACAGTGTGAAATACTATGATAGGAGATA
Organism: Neofelis nebulosa; assembly: GCF_028018385.1. Classification (NCBI taxonomy): domain Eukaryota; kingdom Metazoa; phylum Chordata; class Mammalia; order Carnivora; family Felidae; genus Neofelis; species Neofelis nebulosa. The sequence goes on along the minus strand of NC_080794.1, from coordinate 31,293,868 downwards.
AGACATTTTCTACGTCAATAAATGGTAGTTTTGTTAGAGGCATTGAATACATAGGAGACAAATCCTTATCCAGAGTAACCGTTTATTCCAATAAGAACAAAACTCTGCCCCTTCCATGATGCAGGGATCTAAAGTAATCAACCTGTTACCAGGTAGTTAGCTGATAATTCTGGAGAATGGTCTCATATTGAAAATTATTATTGGTCTATACTGCTGACAGATTGGACGCACAGCAGTGGCCATAGTGAGGTTGGCCTTGGTGAATGGGAGCCCATATTGTTGAGCCAAGATATAACTTCCTTTCCTTTCACCATGGCTACTTTGTTCATGAGCTCATTGAGTGATACAAAGGTAGCTGGGGAAAGAAATTAATTGGGACAAACAGAATAGGTCACTCTATCTATTTGATTATTGAAATGCTCCTCTGCTGAGGTCATACTTTGGTGAACATTCACATGGGAAACAAATATCTTCATGTTTGTTTTTTTTTCCCCCATTCAAAGAGATGTATCCACATACCTCTTTCCCAAATTTCCTTGTTACCAATTTTCCAAACCATTGGAGATAGCCCATGAATTGGTATATAACCACACATTTGGCCATTTCTCCTTCCAAGAAAAGTGAACAATCAGGTGCACTAAATGACATTCTTCCTTTGGGAGGGTTTCTCAACACCACTGCCCTTCAAGGATGTCCCAGCCAGGGGCTGTAGTACTACAGCTCACTTTCAAGTGTTGCCTGTATAACATGCAAAATCATCTATAAATGAGGCCTGAGTTTTCTCCTCCTATATAAATTGATTATAGCGACTTCCCCATGAGGTAACAGACACTGGGTGGGAGAGAGAAGATAGTGTGGCAAGAGTGGGGACTGTGGATATTTGGACCACTCCTTCATGCAACTTACTTGTGACTTCAGTGCCATATATATATATATATATATATATATATATATATATATATCTCACTTCTATTTGTTGAAATTTTAGTGTACATGCCCAACTTCATGGCTTAGTGAGTCAGATAATATGATGGACGGCTCAGGTTCCATGATAACTTGGTTCCCCATAGTTAAGCACTTACTGTTCACTAAGGTCCAGCAAGATAAAGCTATTTCTCAAAAGGGGAGCTTTTATCCACAAAGGACTGCAAGACGTTGGTCCATAATCTGAAGGGCCTGTAGTGTGATTCACCTACAGAAGCCTACCAAAGACTGCAAACAATACCACAAGGTGTCACTGACACTTTAAGTGCCATTGGGTCTGTGGGTCTATAGGGCCTGAGTGGCAGAGAGGCTTGCACAGCAGTCTGGACCTGTTACGCAGCCTTCTCTTGTTCTAGGCCGCGTTCAAAATGAGCAGATTTTTGGGTCACTCAGTAAATGTGTGAAGTAAAATACCCAAATGAGAAATGCATTTCCTCCCAAATCCCAAGAAGCCCACTAGGTGTTGTACCTCTGGTTGTAGGAGGGACCGGATGCAACAACTGTTTAGTCACCTTGGAAGAAATATCTCAGCATGCCTCAAATAACTGGTCCCCAAGACATTTCACTGAGATAGAGGCCTCTGAATGTGTTAGGTGCATTTCCTACCCTCTGACACCCAAATATATTACTAATAAGTCTAGAATATTTGCTATTTCTTGCTCACTGGGTCTAATCATCATGATGTCGTCAACGTAATGGACCCATGAGGCATCTTATACAAAGGAAAGTGATCAAAATTATGTGAACTGAATTATAACATAGATCTGGAGAGCTGATATATCCTTGAGGTATGACAATAAGGGTGGCCTTGCTATCTGAAAGCAAATTGCTTGTTATGACTTTATTAGCAGGTATTGAGGGAAAAAAAAAACAAACCAAAAACACACTTGCCAGATCAAGATCTGCATACTAGATACCAAGGAATACGCTAATTGCTCACACAGTAAAACCACATTTGACCCAGAGCTTCAGTTGGAGTCACCACCTGGTTAAGCTTACTATAGCCCATTATCATTCTCCACAATCCGTCTATCTTCTGCACAGGCCAAATGAGAAGGTTGAGTAGGGATGTGATGGGAGTCATCACCTCTTTCTCCTGCAAGTCTTTTATAGGGGCACTAATTTCTACAATCGCATTAGGAATGTGGTTTTAATTTTGTTTTGCTGTTTTTCTGTGTTGAAAACAGGTTTAGTGGCTTCCATTCAGGCTTCCCCACCATGATAACTCTCACTCCACAGGTCAGGGAATTAATGTGAAGATTCTACAAGCTGCTGATGAAACCTATTTCAATTGTGTATGCATTTTGGAACTGGAGAAATGACCGAGGATGGATTCAGGGATCCACTGGGCCACTGTCAGATGGACTTGAGCTAAAACCCCACTGATCCCCTGACCTCCCTAAGCTTCTACTCTGCATGGTGGGCCATAGTGATGTTTTGGGTCTTCCGAAATTAGTGTCATTACAGACCCAATGTCCAGTAGTTCCTGAAAGTTCTGATTATTTCCTTTTCCATTATATAGGTACCCTGGTGTAGGGTGTTGTGGAGAAAGATTAGCATTTGAATTGTTGAACTGAGTAAAGCAAATCACCCTCCTCACTGTATGTTAGCATCTTCCAAGTTGGCGGGGGCTGAATAGAACAACAAGGTGGAGAAAGGGAAAATCTGTTCTCTCCATTTGAGCTGGGACACCTATCTTCTCCCGCTCTTGGACATTGGCACTTCCATTTTTTTGCCTTTGGACTAGTACCAGAAGTTATAGCCTCCCTTCCTCTACCTTATACCCCACCACTACACCTTCATTTTCAAGTCCTTGGACTTGGTCAGAGACTTACACAATTAGCTCTCCTAGTTCTCAAGACCTTGACCTAAGACTGAATTACACTACCAGGTTTCCTGGCTCTCCAGCTTGCAGATGGCAGAACGTATATCTATATATGTGTACACACACACACACACACACACACACACACATATATATATATATGTAGCCTATTGGTTCTGTTTCTCTTGAAAACCCAGGTTAATCTATAGATCCCTTTGCAGAAGGCTGGGAGAAAAATTAACAGTGTAGATTTTTAGTAGTTTATTCAAATCCTTCTTTAAAAGGATCTGGCTTCCCCTTCATTCAAGGGGTTCTGGTTCTAAAAACTGGCTCAAGTGTAAGATTGACTGAGAGGCCATGAATGTATTTTACAATTCAGGTTAGACTTTTGTTCACTTGACCTAGAACTTTTCTGCTTATAGAGATCAAATAAGAATTTATTAGACTTCCTACATATTTCACCAACATTAAAAACACCAACATTAACCAACATCACTAGTCTGTACAAGTCAGACAATTCTGAGTGTTGCTCGACTCTGCTGTCCTTCATAGCAGCCATGACTACCTTGCCCAGGGGGTTGGATGTCACCACTTAATCCCTGACATTCCGAAATCCCACGATTCCCATTACATTTACCTTTTCCAATTCCGTGGCTGCAGCTCCCACTGTAAGTCCTAGCCTACAGAGATGAATAATCTGAGAGCTGTTCAAGTATTCTGGGGCTTCTCTCACAAATCTATTTCTCACAGTCATGGTTAAAGGTGTATCTTCTGGACCCTCCCTTTCATGGTGGGGAGATAGTTCTTAAATGACAAATCCCCATGAACATTCCAATTTCCCTAAACTTTTGAAGCCATTCCTCTCGAGTAAGTCAAGGCAACTTTGGCATTTCTAACTCACTTACTGTGGGCCACTTCTTAGTCCATATTTCAGTCAACTAAATATGTTAACTAAACAAACTGTTAGACCCCTTTCTAATTCCCTAAACTATAACATTCAGTGTAGAATCTCTTAGTTTGCCCATATCCATAAATTTGGCCTGATCCAACTTTTTGTTTCTTTCACCATTATCCCACAAGCTTAATATCTATCCCCACACCTTCCTTGGATTTCTGTATGTATTAATTAGAAAACTTCAGTACTTCTTTGCGTTGTAGTGTACCTCATCATGTGTCACACTTTGTACTTCATCTTTAGGGGCCTGCTGGGACCTGAGTCTAGTTATAGGTCTAGAATCAAAGAATGGTTCTGGGAGTGGATCCTGGGGAGAGCCAGCATTGACCTGTAAGGCAACTGCCTCAGGAGACACCATTGCAATTTCCTCAGGCGAAGAAAGGTTAATCCCCTCTGACGGTGGTGGAGAGGGTTCTTTTACTGGCAAAGACTCATCAGAATTTAGGAGTTTAGTATCCTCATCTTCATCAGTGTCTTTGCACAGATCCCCTTTCCAAATTTCAGGACCTCATTCCTTGCTAATGAATACCCTCATTTTAATAGTATACCGACACCTTGTGAGGCTGGCAATCCAATTTGTATTGTTATTCAGCCACTAATAAGTTGAAATTCTGGTGTTGGTTTTTAGCAATTTAGTCATGCATCTATAAGGAAAAAAGGTGTCTTTCAGGGCAGAGCTAGAAGCTTTCAGATTATTTGTGTGATACTTGAACTGGGAATTTGAACCCCTGAGCACATCTTTTTCTTCCCCACTTTGTCCAGCAACATTAGGAGTAAACCACCAATCTCATTAAACTCAATGTTTGAGAAAAGAGTATGTACATATATTTAAAAGTATCATAAACAGTATCACTTAATCCTTCCTTTTTATAAGTGTTTGATGAGGAGTACTCATTATTGATACATGGCATATCTCTATTGCCACATCATGCCAAGGCCTATCAGTGCTCTGTTTACACTGGAAATAGAGTTACTTGTATCTTTAAATCCAGTCAGATTAGATAGCCAATTTCAGAACCTTCAGAACCAATTCAGAAAACTCATTCTTAAGTTTCTATTCTCTAGAACCATTCTTGGTACCAGTATTTGTATTAGTATTCTCCACAGAAACAGATATATATACGTATACATATATATATGTATATATATATATATATGTATACGTATATATATATATTCTGGCTCACACTGTAGTAGAGGTTGGCATTCCAGAATCTACAGTGTGGGCTGCAGGTTGGAGACCCCAGGAAATGGCAGGTTTAGTCTGAAGACTAGAAACTCAGGAGGGCTGGTGGTACAGATGAAATCTGAAGGTAGTGTGCTGGAGAATTTCCTCTTGCTGTGAGAGGCCATTTTTTATGTTCTGTCCAACCCTTCAAATGACTGGATGAAGTTCATCTACATTATGGAGGGCTAGCAATTTTACTGATTGTTCATCAATTTAAATGTTAATTTCATCCAAATATCCTTGACACACTCAATGATGCATCACAATTTCTATATTTTGAAAGGTATAGGAAGCATCTCATAACCAATGAACATTCCAATTTCTGCTAGATTCTCAAATCTGGTTCTTTCACTGTTTAATTCTTCTTCCGCGGATGAAATGATCTTTTTACACTTTTGAATAAAAATATTTTTCTTACAAGCATATATAATAATAAAATTACCTAAGATTACTAATGTTAATTGTGCAATAGTTTTGTAACTATTGTGTGTGATTAAGAGCAATTTAGTCAACTTACTGGAATGCAAATACATTTGTGGAGAAAGGCTTCCAACTTTAGGAGACAACAGCATTTTCTTTTGCCTCATTCAAAGACACCTTTTTCTCAATTCACTGCTTAACTGTTGATGTTGGTCAGCATTATGTTCACACTATACATTTATCTACTAGATGCTGCATGCTGAGTACCAGCTGGGGGTAGAATGGCACAAAACAAAAACAAAACAGAAACAAAAACTGCCTTAATAGAACTTTTGCAATAGTATGTGATACTATTAAATCAGATACTTGAACAGTAAATCAGATACTTGAACAAAGAAATTATGATTGATTCTATAAAGAAAAGGGATATGGGGCGTCTGGGTGGCTCAGTCAATTAAGAATCTGATTCTTGGTTTTGGCTCAGGTCATGATTCTCCCAGTTTCATGGGTTTGAGTCCTTCATTGGTCTCTGTGCTGCCAGCACAGAGCCTTCTTGGGATTCTCTCTCTCCCTCTCTGTCTTCCCCTTACCCACTCATGCTGTCTCTGTCTCTCTCAAAATAAATAAATACATTTAAAAAATTTAAAGAAAAGATATTTGCTGCTTTAAGAAAAGAGAGCGGTGCCTGGGCGGCTCAGTTGGTTGAGCGCCAACTCTTGGCTTCAGCTCAGGTCACGATATTGTGGTTTGTGAGATCGCGCCCCATGTCAGGCTCTGTATTGACAGTGTGGCGCTCGCTTGGAATTTTCTCTCTTTCTCTCTCTCTCTCTCTCTCTCTCTCTCTCTCTCTCTCTCCCCCCCCTGCTTGTGCCCACACACTCTGTATCCCTCTCTCTCAAAAAAAAGTTAACTTAAAAAAAAGAAGAAGGAAATATAAGAGAATTATGCCTAGGGTGGAGAAGATGCTAACAGACAGTGAGGAGGGTGATTGGTTTTGCTCAGTTCCACAATTCAAATGCTAATCTTTCTCCCCAAGCCCTCAGGGCCACACTCTGACACACTCAGAGATTAGAGGAGTACAGAAGAACATCCCAACAGTAAAAGAGCATGAAGAGTAGAAGAGCATGTGCAATGCCGCTGATCACTAGGGTGCGTGGGAACTTAGTTTTAATTTTAGTATTATTACCATTAGCGTTGTTATTATTGCTGCTGCTGCTGCTGCTGCTGCTGTCGCTGTGTTGTTACTACTGCTACTTTTACCTCCACTACTACTACTAGCTACCTACTTACCATCTCCTAATCCATATGTCTAGCCCATCTCTCCAGCTGGGCTATAGATTAGCATTTCCAACTTCCTATTTAGTGGACGTTTCCCCCTGGAGGAACCAATCCAGCGGGGGCTGGCCTAGCATAGCGCTCTAGGAAATTGTTACAGGCACATGGGAGGTTATCTGAGGAATTCTAGAGGTGTCACCTCGATGCCCCTGTGGCTTTTTACATGGTACCTACCCAGCCACGTTCATGGCAGGGGTACTAAATATTCTGAGAGTGTTTCAAATCCATGTACTCCAAGTCAATACCCACTTGGGTTTGCTTTTATTGCCGTGTAACTATGTGGAGTAATAGAGTAGGGATTTTAGAGTCAAAATCCTTTGAGAGGTTTAATCTCCGGTGAGTTAGTTAACTTCTCTGAGCCTCAGTTGCTTCTTTTTATAAACTGGGCGTTACAATATCTGCTTCAAGGGAAAGGTTTAAGGAGCAAAGTGGGTAATTGAAAAATGCAGCCTAGCACATCACCTGACACAAAGTAGGCGCCTTATAAAAGCTAGTTCTCCACTTATCCCGCCTTTTGCCTACTGAAGCCAATCACGCTAAGGCTGGTGTGAATCTTTTGAAAGATTTGAAGAGGAGATCAAAGCTTATTTCTGTGGTCATTTCAAATATATTCCCCACAGGATTTCATAAGGTGCATCTTGTCACCTCAGTAACTGGTCTATTTGTCACTCAGTAAATGCGTGTTATTTGTTAAAGTGAACTAACCTACTTTCAGGCATTCCCTTTATGACCTAAAATCTAGAAGTTAACATATTTAACCTCTGATGTCCACTTTTTAACTTACTTTTCATTATTTTAATTAATTTCAATAATTTCTGGGCTCACTTCTTGCCTTCTTAAATTTCTGTTTAAAATTGCATCTATTACTGCATTCCGTAACAGTGAATGCAATGACTGTGGTAGCCACTCTCCAAAACGGTCCTTAATGATCCTTACCCGAGGAACTTAAGCCCTCGTGCATTTTTCTGACACGTTGAATCTGGACTTGCCCTGTGACTCACTGTGGCATGAAATATTCTGGAAGTATGCTGTAAGGAAGCCCAAGCAGTCGTGTGGAAAGGCACCTATAAAGGTTAACTCAGCCTCAGCTGCCCTCCCAGCTTCTGACCACCACCAGCTGCCAATTATGTGAGTAAGGCTTTTTTTTATACCTTCCAGCCTCCCTCCCCAGCACTTTGAATGGTACCATGGTAACCTGGAGGTTCTCCTACAGAATTGTGAGAAGAAATTATTGTATCAGGTCACTAAGTTTGGGGGTGGTTTGTTATAGAGCAATAACTAACCAAAATAACAAACAATGCAGTGATGATAATGGTCTTCCATAAACCATTCAAAATTAGAATGGCATAGCCATCTGAGATTTCAATTCTTTTTACTATTATCAGGTGGCAAGTTAGTAGCCTCCACTTACTCTCCAAATATATCAATAAAGTCACCACCTGCTAAAATAATCGATTCAACTCTATCAAGAACTCTTATTTTTATTTGCGAAATCTCTTTTCTATACTTACTACTAATTAGTTCTATCTTTATCTTTATGGCCAACTGTCATAAACCCTTCTACCCTCTCCCCCTTCACTAACCACACTGTATCTCCTTTATCTTATGACTCAGCAGAGCCTCTCCACCTCTGGTTTTTAACCTCAGAATATACTCTAGTTTACATATTCCTTTGGACAGAACACAGTTCTCTTGGAGTAGCCCATTGTGTGTTGAATAGAATAAGACTATTATCTTTTAAGTAACGATATTAAGTGCATTTGTATGGCACTTTATGCTCTTCAAATGTCCCTACATATTAAGTCATATGATTATAATGTCAATTATTCCCTAAAGAGGGATACCTGCATACCCTTGTATTAAAAGATAAACAAACTGAGACCAAGAAAATTTTAAAAAAGCTACCAGACTATCGTCAGAAACTTCAGTCTCAGGCTAGAGTTTTGTTTTGTTTTGTTGTTTTGACTTCTGGCCATCAAGTGTAAAGACATAATGGTGAAGAGATACTCTTCTTCAGCTATACTCTCACCAACAAATGATTATATTTCATATAACTGACAGGCAAAAGATTGACTAAAGTCATTACACTTTACAAGATTTGTTCAGCCTTGCTGAAGGTGAAACTAATACTATGTATATCCCAGAACCTTCAGTCATATGTCTTCAGGCAGCAGACCATCTGACTAAAAGCATGAATCAACAAATGTTCAAAATAAATTCTCTCTCAAATTGAAAAATCACTCAACTTGTCTTCGTGGAATTTTCTTCTAAGGGTCCCAATTCAATAAATAGAATAGGATGTTGAAGGTATATGCCTTTTTTGCCTTCATTAAATCATTTGTAATGATAACATGTTTTAGGGAAACTAAGTGTTTGTGTATTAATAACAATCATCGGAGAGGCAAAAGAAGCTATTTTCTACTTTCATACCTAAGTATGTCTTGGACATATGAATAAAAATTGAAATTATAAAAACTGACAAGAAACACCTGTCTTATATATGTGACTATAAGTATAAATTCATGTGCACTTGGGTAGATCGGCGTGTATAAGTGGCTTCAATCCAAGATAGCAATGTATATATGATTAGATAAGATATTCAGATGTATGTTTAGTTTTTGAAATAATCTATCTTTTCTAATTTTAGTCATTTCTGCTTGTTTGATGCACTATTTCATGGAACAAAATAACGGATTTTAATATTTGTAGACAATATCCTTATCATATAAGGACTAAAAATATTACTTTAAGGTGAATTTTAAGAAAAGATTTGATAGAATCTTATTGATTTTTTTATTTTTTTTTAACGCTTATTTATTTTTGAGACAGAGAGAGACAGAGCATGAACAGGGGAGGGTCAGAGAGAGGGAGACACAGAATCCGAAGCAGGTTCCAGGCTCTGAGCTGTCAGCACAGAGCCTGACGCAGGGCTCGAACTCACAAACCGTGAGATCATGACCTGAGCCAAAGTCGGCCGCTTAACCGACTGAGCCACCCAGGTGCCCCAGATTTTTTGAAAACATATCAAGAGACATATGAAAATTAATTTTTTCTTCTGTAGAGAAAAATGTATAAAGCTATCTTGAACCATTATTCTGTATACTTGTGTATCTCTCTTTGCATTTGGAGAACTGAGATGTGTGTGTGTGTGTGTGTGTGTGTGTGTGTGTGTGTGATGATCTTTTTTTTTCATAAACCAGATTTCTTTTAAAAATAAATCGACCTTTTTCCTTTTGCTATGAAAGTAGCGCATATTCATTGTAAAAATTTAGACAAACAGAGAAGATAAGCACCACTCATAGGGTATGTATCTTTCAGATTTAAAAATGCATTTTTTTGTACATAAAAACTTAAAGCCACTCTATATTCTGTTTGTACTCCTTGTATTTCCCTTAATATACGTGATGTTCATTTTTAACGTACTTTTACAGATTTTTAATTTTTTTCCATTACTTCACGTTACTTTGATATCCTTTTAAATCATTTCCTGAGATCTCATACAGTTTCTTTAACTGAACATACAGCCAGTTTTACATCTGTGAGTATTTGAGTAAGGCCAGGAATCACTATTTTCAGCATTCCTAACGATTCCAAGCCAATACCCAACTATACTGTCATTCATTTCAGTTCTCCTCAATCTTTAAACAATTTCGTTTAAAAATGACAAGTTTTAACACAGTATTTAAATTATAGTGAAAAATTACTTGTCGTACAGTTTTGTGTCCTTGTCAAACTGAATTATAAAATATGGGGAAATATCTGTCATTCAGATAATATATAATGTCCTCATTCATTTAAGAAAACTTTTGTATTCATAAGTGGAAGTAGAGATTGCACAAATTCAGGGGTCTTTTATAACAATTTTGGTGCCCTTATTATGTTCCAGGATATCTTCAAACACTACATTACTTTTCATTTATCAGATAAGGATGTTGAGCTCTGAGACATTAAATATGGTGCTTTAGAGCATACAATCAGTAAGTATCAGAGTTGAGAGTCATGTCAAATGTCTGACTCCAAATCTCTTTATTTTTCTACATTTTTCATTCATTCCCTCCTCTTTTTTTTTCTGTTAACGAGCTGTCAGCTCTTAACTGACTACATGATCACAAGATATAGATGTAAGACACTTAGCCTCAGTTTCCAGAAGCAGAATTATAAGTGAGAATACCTGGGTTTCATGGAAGTTTCTTGGGGGATGCTGGAGTAGTGGTTCTCAAACATCCACTTTTGTTCGAACTACATTTGCCAATCTTATTTCCTAAGGTCCAACAAACTATTATATTTGAAGAAAAACTCCACTGTCATTACAAAAGTGTCCGTTGGTGATCCATTTTTGCATTCACTAATCATGCCAACTCTTCAAGGCCCAATTAATAGTTAACTCAATGAAAGTTGTTCTGATCATCTTGGTGAGAAGCAGACACTCCCTTTCCCTGAAGCATCTAAGACTTAATTCTAAAGTTTTTGCCATGATCCTGCTAACAACTTAGGATACTTTGATTCATATGTAGACACTCCTTAAATATAGAGTATTTTACCTCTTTTCTATCAGTCAGAATACTGAGAATCCATAAATATTGCTTGGGTGAACAAATGAATGATTGAATGGTCACAAAAGTCTTTCACAGCTCTGAGACTTCAAATATGTTGATCTAACTCTTACTAGTAGTTATTGTTCATCAGAGCAAAATAGCTGAGACTTTCACGAAAACATTTAAAAAAAATATCTAATTGCATATTTCTTTGTGTTCATATCTAAACTATATAATTCAGAATATCATAAGCTTAGGAAAGTTGAAAAAAAAGTCAAACATTTTATTTTTCATCTTTAGTCCATGGTTTTGTGGGGAAACAAAATGTAATGTTAAAGAATAGGAAATGAAACAGTCTATTTTAATGGTCTCATGATTAGTGACATTGAGTTACATATATGGCATATATTACAAAATTTTCTTCAGATTAATTACATTTTGTCAGGGATTTTTCATTCTGCTTCTCAATGGACATATTTTATACTGATATTTGCATCTATGTCTAAGTATATATCTGTGTTTGTGTGTGAAAATATACACTTACATATGTACATGTGTGTGAACATGTGTGTGTGAGTGTACATAATATTTATGTGGCAGGTCCACAGAGCTATATCTGATAAGGCATGGGGGAAGTTAGGTGGCTGAATTTATCTTGTCTCTAGGGTTTCCTAGAGTGTGAATAGATATCTCTTGTTATTTCTTCATCCTCAATAACTGTACTGCTGATAGCCATCAGTGATAGCCATGGAGAAGGTCATTATTTACTCTAGATAGTATTTCACCTGACTTACACAAACCAGTCCAAAAAGGCTCCCTGTGAAGTTTTCAGGGGGTCTACACAAAAGTGTAGATCAACTTAAGGAAGTTGTTTCAAATTTTACAGAGTTCAGATGTGTGTGCAGTGAAGGAGCATCAGCTGGTGATGTTTGATTCATGTTTTCAGGGTCACACTCTCATGTCTCATCCTTTTTCCCTTCACTTCACCTTTGGTCACCATTTTCCTTAACCTCACTCACCAGTCTATTTTTTTGTACTCTTTTTCCTCTAGTCAGTCCACCAACCTTCCCTATAAAAGAAATCCTTTTCTTACACTTATGGGTTACTCTTTTTTTCTTTTCTGCCAAATTTGATCTGACTTGGTAGAAGGAGAGTTTTGTGCTATAGATATCTACTAGATTTAATGGCCATATATGAAAGTTGGTCCCATATATATGTGTGGGTAGAAGCATTGTGAGTGGCTTTCAGTCTGGTCTCAAATAGCATTATTGATGTATCTGAAATTCAAAACACCTCATGAAAAGAGAATGAATTTGTTTCTGGAGACTATCTCCTTATATAAGAAATCTGCATGTATTCATTCCACTGATTTTTATTGAACTCTTACTATGTACCAAATACTATGCTAAGTCCTAGACATAATATCATGAAAAATGTATTTGGATATCCTCAGGAAGACTTATAAATGAGAAATTTATGTATTAATAAAATAGTCATGTTTGTGGAATTACAGCTATGATAATTATTATGATGAGAAATATGTCTCAAGAGAGCAGATAACGTAGGATTTGATTGAGTGAAAGTTGTGCAAGAAAGTTTCCCTAAGGAAATACAGATTGAGCTGGATTCTACTCATGTGTTAGATTTACCCATCTTGATGTACAATGTCTAGGAATTGTCTAGGCTAGAGGAGAAGAAAGAGATTTCCAGACAAAGAAGACATTCCTTTGGCAAGAGTGGGCATGAGCATAGTGCAGGAATGATAGAAAGCTAGTGCATTAGACAAAGCGAGGTGAGGTGTGGTGTGATGTAACGACGGAGAGGAAGGGAAGCTGATCATGAAGGGGATGTAGATCATTTCAAAGATTTTTGTCTTGACTCACAAAAGATAGAGTGGTCTTCAAACTTTTAAACTATAGTGGGGATAGAGATTTGCATTTCACAAGATAGCTGGTTGCATTAGGAAAGGGCAAGGTTATTAGGAAGAAGAAATTGAAAGTCAAGGAGACTAACTGAAGATGTTTGAATGAGAAAATGGCATGATTAAAGTGTTCCACTTTATTTCAGTGTGGGATTCCCACACCCCACTTTGTCATTATCCTCTAAAAATCAAATCGGGGGTGGGGGGGGACATTGCTAATTAGAATTCTAAGCAAGTCAGGTGTCAGTTAATTGAGTTTTTACTGTACTGCCGCCATCAATTTTCAAAGCGTCTAATGAAGTAAAACATGCTCTTTGGAATTCAAATGTGTCTATTGTATTTCAAACCATAATCATCTTCAATTTCACCTCAGATTGCCATCTGAAAAACTGTATAATTATTATTGGGAAAATAGCCAATGATCTGTGTATCATTTTTCCCCCATAGAGAAAAATTTACCTTATTTTTTATTAAATAAGAAAATGAAATTAAGGAGAAAAATAGAAGCAAAGAGCTCTCCTCTCAGTGAGTGGTAGGGCACTAAAAGCCATAATATATGCTCAGTGCAATTTATTTAAAAATACTTCTAATATATTAATTAATTTTCATTATATTGCAAAGTATTCTGTGATTTTCCACAAGGCAATATTTAGCAGTAAAAACTGAAGAACTGAGTTCATCTCAGTAGATCTGAATGTAATAGACATTCATAGTTATTTTTATTTAGCAATACTATTTGAAAATATCTGAATATAAAAGACAGATTAACTTTTTCCTCCAGATAGGTGGAATAAAAATGAAATCAAAGAGAAGCTATATAACTTGATTTTAGGCTTAAACAGAGCCCAATTCTCTCACTGAAAATTCACAGCTAGAAAAGCTTGTATTATTATTATTATTATTATTACAATTGGACCAATAACATATAAATAAGCTCAAGACAGCATACAATCATTCTACTTGAGTGCTTAGGTTGGGTGGAATGTCAGTAGTGAACCCCTCCCTGGAGGTTGAGTACTGACCACTACCTGTCTAGAAAGGTTAAAGAATAACTCCATCTGGAGACTGAGACATGGACTTGAGAGTAACTAAAAGTCACTTCTAATCATGAAAATCACTTTTAATTTCATGAATGTCTTTCCTTGTTGTCAGAGAGTAAATATCATTTATACTTCCTGAAAGTGTCACAAAAAGAAAGTTGGCTATTTATTATTAAGTCAATGTTTACATAATATTTATCTTTCTTCATCTGTTTTACTGTTTTTTGATTACTCTTCTTATTAGCAGATAGAGAAACTGAATCATGGAAAAAAATGTAATTTTCCCCCACATATTGTTAGAGTAAACAGTTAGCTAGACTAACAGAATGCCTGGAGGCCAGCAAAGGGGGAGTCATGGCCCATCACCAGAAAAGTTAGAGAGCTATCCTGACAGCGCACCAAAAACAAAGCTACAAGTAGCTGAAATCAAACCAGACAGGCCCAAGACAAAGAAGGCCAGAGACTCTGATCAAGTAAGGAGAAAAAAAAAGATGTGAAACATTAATCCCAAGAAATCCCCTCCAAAGTAATAAATATTGCACTCCCTAGTTAACAACTGTCTATAAAAGATAGAGACCCAAACTCCTCAGCTATGCCTTGAGCTCATCCTCTTTTATATCTCAAGAGTGTACTCTCACTTTAATAAACTTTCCTGCCTATATCACTCAACAATTGTGCCTGGTCTCTCCTTGAAGTCTTTCTTGTGATGAGACTAAGAGCCTCTGGATCCATCCCAGGGATGGCTTGGAAGGAGACCGTATGGCCCAGAGTCTTTCCAGTCCACTAGACAACAAAATCAGCGCCAAAATAAAACAAACATTGTCACAAGAGGAATGAAGAATGTACTAAAAAACTTTTCTTTCTATATGGTAATGTTTGGATTTTTCTGTTAATACTCTCATGTATCTTGTACTCTACAAATACCGTAGGAAGTACAACCTATTTTATGATACATGTAATTACTTATTTCTATGCACATCTCCTCAATTGTTTTGCATATTCTTTTGAGCAAGGTATGTATTTTTAATTTTCATTTTAACGGTAATTTTGAGCACAATGCCTCACAATAGCAGGTGTACGTAAAAGTTTACTTATCAATATCTATGATTTGACAGGCACGATCTTAAGGCTAAAGAGTATCAGGGTGAATGAGATCTGGCACCTGTCTTCAAGAGTTCGCTGATACATGTAAATCAGTGATAATAAACAAGATTATTTGTATACGACAGATATATGCTTATCAGTCCACAGAATTCTGGAGATGGTATAATCAATCTTTAGGGAATGATAGACCATTCAAGGCAATGGGTAGTTGCATTGGGTGGCTTCAGGATATATGTAATAGAATGACTCATTCTGGAACTTCTAATTGACAAAAGGGAGAGCCAATATGGAAGCTAAAAGTGTTTGAAGAAAAACAGTGATAGTTAATTTTAAGTGTCAACTTAGGCTGTGGTTCCCAGATATTTGGTCAAACCCTAGTCTAAATGTTGCTGTGAAGGTGCTTTTTATATGTAATTACCATTCAAATCACTAGATTTTAAGTAAAATAGATTTTTTCTTTATAATGTGGATGGGCTTCTTTCAATCAGTTAAAGACCTTAAGAAAAAAGACTGAGGTCCTCCAAGAGGAATGAATTCAGCCTCCAGACTTCCCTTCTTGAAACTAAAACATCAACTCTTTGCTGGTTCTCCAGGCTCCAAGCCTATGCTGGCAGATTTTGAATTTGCTGATCCTAGAATCATGTGAGCCAATTCCTTTAAATACCCGCCCCCCCATCTCTCTCTCTCTCTCTTTCTCTCTCTCTCTGCCTCTCTCTCTCTCTCTCTCTCTCTCTCTCTCTGTATATATATATATATATATATATACACCTTATTTAAAGGAATATATTATACTACATTATTATAATATATATGTTATATAACACAAATATTTGTATTCCTATTGTTTCTGTTTCTTTCGTAAATCCCAAAACAAATACCATGAAGAGTCTTTGTTGACGTACTTGTTCTAGTGTTTTGTGTGATTAGCATTATCTTTTGCTCTCAGATATATCTTTGTTTGATAAACTGGATGACTAAGGGTGACATATAAGAAATGTACTAATTATCTTACTCACCTTTTTATCCCTTTTTGGTAACATTCCATTGTACATGTGTTTATATTTATATATAAAATTATATTTATATATATCACATCTTCTTAATCTATTCATCTATTTATGGACACTTGGATTATTTCCATATCTTGGCTGTTGTAAATGATACTGCAATAAACATAGGGGTGCATATATCTTTTAGAATTAGTGTTTTCTAATGTAACATTATGTGTCAATTATACTCAAATTATTTTTTTTTTTAAGAAATGTGAGGTAGAATATTTCAGATTAGACACTGGAGTGGAAGTGTGGGGACGTGGGCTATAAGGAGATGAATGGGATGAATCACAGTTTTTGTTTTTGCTTAAGCCTTGAGTGTATGCTTGCATTTTCTACCAAAATAAGAAATAGAAGAGCACAAAAAGGAGTAGGATTCACTTTCAGACATATTAATGTGAATGTGGAACTTCTAGGGGAGATGTCCAGCAGATAATAGGCAAATGGGGGAAATCAAATGTGATATAGATTTGGAGATCATTAGTATATAATTGATAATTAAATCTAGTGAAACTAAGTGAGTCCATCCATGAAGACATATATGGTAAGGAGAATAAGGGGTAAAGAATTTGCAAGCAACAGAAAAGGAAGCCATATTTGACTAAGTAGCCCTATGAGAGCAGGAGTTTTGTTTACAGGAGGAATGTGAGTGATATTACTTGGAGATCGAGGATGATCAACAGTCCGAGTTTTCTGTGACTGAGGGGTTTCCAGGGTACAGGACTTACAGTGTTAAATTCAGAACAGTCACAGACAAACAGCAATGATTGATCTTCTACAAGAGAAGTGTCTTTGTATGAGTGTGAAAGGGAACACTTTTGAAGTAGAAGAAATAATCAGAAAAAAATTTTAAATTGCTTCTTCCTCCTTTCCCCCATCATCCTTGATCTGTCTGTTTATACACGATGAAAGAATGAAACTTCTCCAGTCGCTCAATATATTTGTAAGGATCCTGGTACCCTTAGGGAAGAAACAAAATTTTATTTAAAGCAAGGAGAAGAGAACATTCAGTGAATATGCAGATGCCACGCAATTTTGTGTTGTTTTGTTTTCATTGGTGCACTGGTATTCCAGATGGCATAGTGGAATGGGTTGGCAAGGAAGTCTATAGTGGGAAATTAAATCAGAAGTGAAGAAATATAGAGCAGCATAGACGTGAGAGTGGAGTAGAGACAGGTGATTGGAATTACTTGCATTTAGAGGATGAGAGACCTCAGGGATATTATGCTGTTTGTTGAACTGTGTATCTCTATTCTCGTGTGATGGTAGCTATGTCAACCAAGAGAGAGGAAGCAGTGTTAGTAATAAAAGCTTGATTGCATTTTTTGTTTCAAACACAGTAAAAATATTGTGGTTTTGCTAGAGTTTTAAATAGAACATTGGTTAAAAGATAGAAAAACAAATATCACTGTCCAACAAACAAGCAAAGAGAACAAACAAAAACAGGCAACTCTGTTTTCTCTCGTGGCAAAACTCAATTTTTGCTTGGGGTTTGACCTCAGTACAATTTAGCATCCAGTAGTATTTTATACCCAGAACAGAATGTAAGGGTTCGTGCTCCTGCACTGCATTACTTAAGATTTTTCAGATTGCAGAAACATATTTAAGCTAATATATTTAGGAAAACATTGCAAGGATGCATGGGGAAGAAAAGAAGGCAAGAAACTCAACAATGGTACAGTCACACCCCAAGAAATTGAAATGCCATTCTAGATAAAACCTAAATCAAATGAATCACCGCGAGGGTCACTAAATCACTTTCTGCTCCACTTACAGTTATTTTCTCCCCCTGTACCATAGCTTCTATTTAATCACGAGTTTTGTTTGCTACCATTTCACTTTATTGTCATTATTCAACATCATACCACTATATGCTTAGTTTCTCTGTATAAGGGATTTCTTGATGACAAAGGTTTTCAATCAAACCACTTCCTAACAACAGAAAAATCTAAATGCCTACCTTAGGTCCCAGGAGATATGCCAAGTGAGACAGAGTGATAAAGTTCAAACTATGATGAACTATAGTATGAAAAAGATATAAAGCTATAGTTCAAAAAAAAAAAATCTTTCTTACTAGTGGTTTAGATCTGATTCCTGACTCGGGTTGGGGATTGGTAGTACACGTTTCCCTCCAATACATGCAGACATCAGTGAGGATGTGAGAGAAGATGGAGTTCACCTGAAATTTAAACCTTAGATAAACTTAACCCCAATACAAAGGGTCGACATTAACAAATTATTAAGTTGCTATGTTGTACCACATGAGTGATACAGCCTTTATCTTTATATTTTAGGACATTTGAGTTAATCATTTAGATCCATATTTAATCTGTTTGGGACATGGCTTATACTTTTCACTTGTGCCTTAGACATCTATCTTTCATAGATAAGTCATTATATCTCTTTCATACTTTTCTTTACGTTTTTAAATTTCACAGCTTTTTCTGGTTTTTAGCCCAGAGAATCCAGTTAAAAATTCTTTTTCTTTTTCACCTCAATGAGGTCAATGCTACAAACTCAATATAATCTCTTCTTCCTTCATTTGAGTTTAATTTCTTACTTTTATAAATCTATAATCATACTCCCTTGGGAATAAAGATAGCAGATTTACATGTGTGGAGGCCCTGGGAAGGCCATCTCAAAATATGCCACAATAGCATACTAACCATTTTAAATTAGAGTTACTTAAGAAATAGTCAGTTCAAGAACACTCTGATTCTCTTTTGTCTCCTGAAAGGAGGAAATAAATCTCCCACAGGAAATGTATCCTCCCTACACCAGGACGTAAAGAGACATCCTTATCACCAGAAACAGGAAATGAACAGCCAGAAAAGACTATATAAACAAGCTTTGTTACTTTTACTAATTTACTACCTCAGTCCAAATTCTGTTTAGAATTCCATACTAAGTGAAGTTTCTGCACCTAAGGGTTTGTGTTGTTGTTCTGTCAATTCCTCACAAATATATGTTTCTGTTTCTAAAATGTATAAAAGTTGTATGCCTTGGTTGCTTCTTGGGTCTCAATTTTATTATACTCATGTAATCATTTTTTTTTTTCTCCTGTTAGTAGGCTCATGTCAATGTAACTCGTAGGCCAGCTAGAAGAATCTTGAAGGATAGGGAATTTTTTTCTGCCCCAACACATGCAAGATACATAATTATTATAGCAGACATATCACATAGAAACTTTCTGCCATATTTTCTATAATCTGCACAACCAAGTTAATTCCAACAGTTATTTTTTAAAAACTCTGTTGGCATGATTAACTAGAAAGGATAAATCATTCAGAGATGGAGATGTGGAAGAAATGAAAAATATATATGATAGGCCATTTTCTATTAATTTTATGTGTGTATTGTTTGAATTTAACTAGAGATTGGTAGCAAAATTATTTCATTTATTTGTAGGACATTTCTCTCTACTAATTCATATACAAAGATGAATTTATGAGATATAGGGCCAAGGGAAACATGTCAGAAGAGTTAAAAATAATTATTCTTATTTAATTTTTAGCAAAGTTGATTAAAAGCAATAACTTATTAAAATTGACTATTAATGGATTGGAGAGGGATTCAACTGGCAAGACTGAAATTTAAATTTATTTCTCTATTAGCTTTGTTTTCTCAATTTTCAGTTAGTCCTCATAGCATGATTTGGATAGATATGACAGAGAATAAGAATGAAGATATTTGGAACTGAAAAGTCATATATATGTTTCATTATTGGATCCCTTCTATATTAGTTAGGTTTTCCAGATAAATAGAACCAATAGGAAATATAGATACAGATATGCAGATATAGATATATGAATAGTTGACTCATTCCATTACGGAAGCTGGAAAGCCTCATGATCTAACAACATTCCAGGAAAGACAGTAGTATAATTCCAGTCTAAGTCTGAAAGCCTGAGAACCAGGGCAGCTGATGGAGTCTGAAGGCAGTGGATGGATGTCTCAGTTCAAGCAGGGAGGCAAGAATAAAACGATGTGAACTCATCTGTATTTTGTTTATTCAGTCTAATAGATTGGATGATGCCACACACATTGAGGAAGATGATCTACTTTACTGAGTTCAATGATTAAAATGCCAACCCCAACCAGAAACATACAGAAATAATATTTATGGGCTATTTGGGCAATCTTTAACACATAAAATTAACCATCACATTTTCTTTTATTTGAATTTGAGATTCAAGGCCAGAAAGGAAAAATTACGTAGTGAAGTATATCATATAGGAATGTTTTTAGCTGCTACTAACAGAATAGCATTTACAGAAGCTTGAACAAAGATATTATTTTTGCTCACATAGCAAGAAATGTATTAAGCAAGTCATCTGTTGGGTTGATTTCAGGGCTCTGAGTTATCAAAGCTGATGACTCATTGCTTCTGTTAGTTACAACCATTTCCAGGAAGAATGTGAAGGTAAAATAGCACCTAGATCAAGAAAGTGCAAAGATTTTCTAAGAACACAGAAGCAAAGTTTGACTTCCCATCGTTTGGCCAATGGTATCCGCAAGTAGCAAAATGTAGTTAGGGAAACAAATGTGGGAACAGATATTGGTGTAGGTAGGCAGCAAAGTCTGCTATAACTCAAGCAGATCACACTTTTCTTCTGGAAGAATAAAAAATAAGGCTCAGTTGTTTCTATCCAATGATGCAATGATCATGATACAACTGGTAGTACCATTAGGGCAATGTTTTCTTCTAAAAGTCAATGCTGGAGAAATTAACATGGCCAAACCACATCAGAGATTTGGTATAAAACATATGGGATGGAGTAGCAAAATTCCCATGCCAGAATTTCTTGAAGATTTTCAATGAAAATATACATTAAATTGTCCCTCACTTTAAGAGAATAAGACAACTTACTATATAGCGTTTTGAGAAAAATTAACACAACATAAATTCCTTTCATAGGAATCTTGGTGCATGGATATACAGCATTTTCTTGACTTTCTTTTGATAATTATCTTATATAAAGCTCGAAAGAGATTCCTGTGGCATACCACCGGTCTTAAGTGCAGAGTAATACAGTCACGAGTCTTGTTACCTGATAGAAAAAGGACAGTTATGGCTTCAGTGTATTGATCATCTTCTCTGTTGCAGGAATATATATCATCTAAATAAATACTTGTGCGTTGGCATAAGTATTTATATTTACAAAGTGGAAGAATGAAATCCAAAGAGATTAGTTAACTCAATCATGTTCGTAAGGCTAAAACTTTTATACTGGTAAAACACAGGTAAATCTCATTCTAAAGGCAATGGTATTTTCACTCTGTCTTCGCTTAAAGGGAAGAATAAATGACACTAAGTGTATCTCAGAGATTTTAACATATCTTATTACACCTTTATGATAAATCACACATTATGGATTTGTTATTTAATGCATTTGGAACATTTGAAATGTAGAGAGAAAGAAAGGTTGATAAATACCAACTTAAAACTATTAATCACTTCCAAATAAAGGATAGTGTATATTGGTAAATGAAATACTCAATACTAAAAATCAGACTAAAATGCTGAGCTCTACGATAAAAACTCCGAAACCTCAAAACTTACCTTTCAAATTCTCTACCAAATAGCATGAGTTGTCTCTGATCCATTTTCCACCTGCTTCATTTGCTATCTAATCCACTACTTCTACTGAGAAAAATATGTCCATCCTAATCTGAGTACACATTAGATATTAGTTTTCCCATCCTGCAAGTTGTCCTTATAATCCATTTTCCCTTATATAGTCATTGTTCACTAATTTTTCTATTCATTCCACTTTTCAACCTACTAGAACTTTGATTTGCTTGACATAATACTCAGTAGAAGTTCTGAGATGTTAAGATCTTTGGAAGCCTCCTTCAGTTTTAAGAAATGCAAAGTGCTGTGAATGTCTACTCTTCTATAATAAATAATATCACTTAAAAAATAAATGGCAGTCATAATTTGAAAGAAAGCCTTTAAGTTGTCATTCCATATCTCTTAGCTGATATACTGTATAATTAGAAGTTCCTAAGTGCAATTCTTCAAAGAAAAGCTGGAAACAGAGTTCATATATTTGTCAGTGAGTAATACATAGCAAATCCAGCTCCCCTGTGGTTAAGAATTAGTCTGTTCTTCCATTAAAAAAGTGCAATAGGCATAAGACGATAGACATTTGTTGAAGCGAATGTGATCTCTGCATGATTCATCCCTTCAAGGAGGCTTGGCCTGTCTGATGTGGAATATTTAAAAAAAGACTTCTTCATCAGGAAGAAATACATGATTTTATCCCTGTTACCTGGATTTGAGTGGAAAAACAAAAACGAATAAACAAAACATTCAAGCAGTTTTTCAGTCAGACGAGAAAATGGTGTTCATGAAAGCTTAGCCATATATATTACATTCCTCAGAAGCTAGTTGTTTAATTATGATTCACAATTACTGACTCAATTTAAATTTCTGTTTAAGTTTTACTTATTTAATTAATCTCTACACCCAACGTGGGGCTCAAACTCATGACTCCAAGATCAAGAAACTCCAAGATCATGCTCTTCCAACTGAGCCAGCCTGGTGCCTCTGACAGACTCAGTCTAGGTGAAGAAACCTAATGAGCGTTTTGTTTTGTTCTGTTTGTTTTGTTTTGTTGTTTGTTTGGAAATAGCTTTTCTTCCAATCCAACTATGCGCAACTGTCTCAGATGCATGCTGTTAGGTATTGTTAGCTGTCACCATTTCCATATATTGGTGGGATCTGGGAGCAGCGTGCTCAGTAACATAGTACATAAATAATAAAATTCAGAGGAGGCTTGGTCCCACCCACATGATGTTATGTCAGAGTATCCCTTGAAGTACTAGCTCTAAAGTGCCTAGAAGAACCCTTTCTTGAAATGTCAAAGCCCCAGCTTTGAATCAAAGCTATATGGAACATCAAAATCACTTGCTGCAAGACTTCACTCCTTCAAGATTTCTTTGCAAAATCCATGTTCCTATCTGCTACCTACTCCTTTTATTTTGTTTTATTCCTTATTTTATTTTCAATTCTATGAAAATTTCCCCTGCTCTTTGCAAAGAATGCTTTAAGAGCTCAAAGCCTATAAGTTGCTTATATGCTTCATAACTTCAACAACAGAGACCTTATAATAAGATTAATGTTCTATACATGTACATCTATCTATCATATATCTATCTATCTATCATCTATCTATCTTGATCTATACTTACTATGCAAATGTTGTTGAAAGTGTCACATGCTCAGATAGTTATATTATTGTCCTATGAAGTAAGAAACTAAAAACTTGGAAAACAAAAAGGGAAAAATGTTCTTATTTTCATATATATATGTGTATATATATATATATATATATATATATACATATATATACACATAATAGAATATAATCTCTTAATATAAGTAATAATATGTATTACATATTTTATAATATAAATAACAGCTACATTTTGTATGCATATATAGCATAGCATTATTTACCTAGAGAAATTCTAGTAATACATACAGTTAAGAATGCTTTAAATTTGGAATCATGTCACAAAATATAATCACTTATGTCAAAATTAGAACACACTTTTTATTAATTGGGTTATATCTTTCAATGGAAAATAGGAATTTAAAGTGCATTGTACTTTATTCCACTTTGGAGTTGTGAAAGAAAGCACATATTAGACAAGTTAAACAGGCAAAGAAGTTTTTGTTCAAGATTATTGCAAAAAGGGTCAAGATTATCATAAAATGGGAATCGAACTGGACTCAATTCTACTTACACAAAAAGCAGAATTTTTAAGCGCTGGGATAAGTTAGCAGAAAACTAGTAGAAGACAGTAGTGGGGAGGTTAGTCAATGTGATCAGACCATCTGTGTTTGGTAATTAACACTCCTAGAAATTGGGCGCCTACCGTCAGAGACTGGGGGATAGGGACCCTGTCTTCCTTAATTATATGTCAGAAGGATGGCTCCTAGGTCACTAAGAAAGATGATCCTGGGTTGTAAAACTCAAAGAGGCTGGAAGGGGATTTATATCTCAAAGGGGCAGACAAAGAATTTACAGTCGCAAGTTTTTGAAAGTAAATGGCCTAAGAGAAGGGAGATTAGGGGCTTACAGTTGGAAAGAAATCTATCTCAAGTTTAGTAAAGCTGAGGGGAACGTTAAGGCTAGTTAGGTGGTTAGGGTTAGTGTGGGATGGAATACTATATTTTATAAATTCACCCTTCTTTGAAGCTGACATAGACATAAATTTATGTGTGGCATTTCCAAAATACTAAGAGTCAAAACGAAGCTGAAGACAGGTTAGACTGTTCTTTTATACAAGCTGCATTCAAAAACCACTGTTTCTGCCTTACCCTTATCCTATTCTTCTGAATTAGGTAGTATATGTCTATGGCTCCTTTTGGCTCCAAAGAGTATATATTTTAGGAAAAAAGTGAAGGAGAAAATGACCTGACTTTACATATAAAATACCTTTTATTGGGATAATGTTCTAACCAAAGAAGTCAATATCCTTGAAAGAGTTTTACAATTGTCATGTGTAATAAGACCCTGAAGAATTTAGAGGCAAACGGTCCTAATTTGGTCCTAATTATCTCTTTTAATTAGAGCCTTTCAATATTCACTTAGTGGAATACACTGAGGTATCACAAGAGCAGCATAGACTCTCTCAATTTTATAACTGGAAGACACATTAGGGGTCCAACTAGTTCAGTTTATTTTATTAATTTTTTTAATGTTTATTTATTTTTGAGAGAGAGAGACACAGAGTTTGAGTGGGGAGGGGGGTGCAGAGAGAGGGAGGTGCAGAATCTGAGGCAGACTCCAGGCTCTGAGCTGTCAGCATAGAGCTTGACGTGGGGCTCTAACTCATGAACCCATGAGATCATGACCTGAGCTGAAATAGGAGGTTTAACTGACTGAGCCACCCAGGTGTTCCCCTGGGTTGCCCCAACTAGTTCATGTTAAAGGTGAAGTAACTAATATAAAACAATTTGCCAGTTGGGTATATCTCTTACTCCATAACTCATATGTGTGTAATAGCACTAGAAGTGGTGGGATATTCTCTTTCTAAACTTCATATCTCTAAATTTTATTATAATGCTATATCCCATGAATGTCAGTTTATATATTATGATTCTTATGATTTATGATTACATACTACCTAGAACTATCATACTGTATTTTTCATTAGGATAAATACTTTATGAAAATGTTCCCTACATTCTTTTCATTAAAGGTTAATTGAACTTTAAAATTATTCCTCTGTTATCACAACTTATTTTATGTGGAAAAATAGACTTCCTAGTTGATTTCATTTACATTCAGGTAAAAACAAGCTTTGTGATGTGGCATTCTCAAACTTCTCCTTATCAAATAGTCCTATAAGGAATCCATCTATTTCTTTACCAATGCTGTTTTTAATCAGCTCTGATTTAAATTTTTAGGAAAGAAGAAAGTGTTTGTAAGTACTTTTTCAGAGAGTATTCATCTTCTTAAGAACCATTTAGATTACCAACCCTTTTAGATTTTGTATATGTAATTGAGCCATAATTTCATGATTAAAACACGTGTTATGCCCAAATGTTCACGTACCCTCAAAATTCATATGTAGAGATCCTAACCCCCAATGTGGTGTTATTAGGAGATGGGGTCTATGGGATAATTTGGTCATGAAGGTGCAACCCTCATAGATGAGATTAGTGCTCTTATAATAAGAGACATATTGTTATTCAAATCAGCTCTTTCTTTATTGATTTTCTGCCTAGAGTTTCCATTATTGAAAGTAGAGTATTGAAGTCTCCTACTCTTCGTATAGCCGTCAATTTCTCGCTTCATATCTGTCAATATTTGCTTTACATATTGAGCCAAATGAACCCTAAAAAACATATGTAGAACTTTTCACCCAACAGCAGAATCCACATTCTTATCAAGTACACATGGAGCAACCTGAAGGATAGATGGCACGTTAGGTCACTAAACAAGACTTAACCAATTTAAGAAGATTTAAGAAAGACACTTAAAATAACCTGAAGTGTCTTTTTTGACCACAGTGGAACAGACTTTTAAGTCCTTAATGTTAGGAAAATGGACAATTGACAAGTATGTGGAAATCAAACACCACACTCTTGAATAACCATTGGTCAAAGAGGAAATAAAAGGGGATTTTTAAGTATCTTGAGATAAATGAAAATACAACATATTAAAACTTATGAAGAGGGAAGCTTATAGCAATAAATGCCTACATCAAAAACAGAAGATAAATAAACAACTTAACTTTACACCTTAAGAAATTTTTAAAAAGACAACACACTAAGCCATAGAAGAAGGATATAATAAAGATTAGAGCAGAAATAAACTAAATAGAGGGGCGCCTGGGTGGCGCAGTCGGTTAAGCGTCCGACTTCAGCCAGGTCACGATCTCGCGGTCCGTGAGTTCGAGCCCCGCGTCAGGCTCTGGGCTGATGGCTCGGAGCCTGGAGCCTGTTTCCGATTCTGTGTCTCCCTCTCTCTCTGCCCCTCCCCCGTTCATGCTCTGTCTCTCTCTGTCCCAAAAATAAATAAAAAAATGTTGAAAAAAAAAAAAAAAAAGAAAGAAACCAAATAGAGAAGAAAAACATAATAGAAAACATCAACAAAACTAGTAGTTTTTTTTTTGAAAGGACAAATGAGATCTACAAAGCCTTCACTGTACTAACAAAACAGAAAACACTCAAAATCAGAAATGAAAAATGAAACATTAGAATGGATGCTTCAGAGATAAAAATAATTGCAAGAGACTATTACATGCCAGCAAATTGAATATTCTGGAAAAAATGAATGAATTACTAGGAAAATACAACCTACCAAGATTTAGTCATGAAGAAAATACAAATCCTGAATATACCAATATCAAATAGGAGGTTGAGAAGTAAACAATACAAACAGAACAAAAAACCTCTAACGAAGAAAAACCCAGGACCAGGTGGTTCTACAGGTGAATTTTGCCAACATTTAAAAAAGAATGAATACCAATCCTTCTTAAACTCTTCCCAAATAAAGAAAAGACTCCCAACATTCACTTTATGAGAAAGCATTGCCTTGATACAAAAGCCAGACAAATACACCACAAGAAACGAAAAGTACAGCCCAATGTCCTTGATTAACACAAATGCAAAAATTGTCAACAATATTTTAGCAAACCAAATTCAAAGCACATTAAGAGGATCATACACCATGACCAAGTTGGATTTATCCCTGGGATGCAAAGATAGTTCAACATACACAAATTAGTCAATGTGATACATTACACTAAAATGAAAGAAAAATAAACACATGATCATTTCAATAGACAGAGAAAAAGTGATCGACAAAATTCAACATTAATTTATGATAAAACTGTCAATAAAAAATTATGGAAGGAACTTATCTCAATGTAATAAAGACCATGTATGAAAAGCCCAAGCTAACATCATAATCAATGGGGAAAAATGGAAAGGTTTCCCCCTAAGATCCAGTATAAGATAAGTAGAGATGCCTACTCTTACCACTCCTAACATAACACTAGAAGTCCTAGCCTGAGTGCACATGCCTGCGTGCACACATGCACCTACATGTACACGGATCCAAAGCAGAAAGGAGGAAGTTAAACTATCTCTGTTTCAAGATGACATGATCATATACATAGAAAACCCTAATGATGAACCAAAAACCTTTGAAAACAAATAAACAAATTCAGAAAATTTGTAGAATAAAAAATCAAATACAAAATGTGGTCATAATTATATGCACAAAAAACAAACTATCTGAAAAGGAAGTTAAGAACATAATCCCATTCATCATAGCAACAAACAACAACAAAATTAAGAATAAATTTAACCAAGAGGCAAAAGACTTATACACTGAAAATTATAAAACATTAACAAAAGAAATTAAAGAGGACACAGATAAATGTAAAGAGTTCCTGTGTTCATTGATTGGAAGATCTAATATTGTTAAAATGTCCATAACATCCAAACCCATCCACAAATGCAATGCAAACTATCAAAATTCCAATGGCATTCTTTACAGATATAGGAAAAACTATTTCAAAATTTGTATAGCACCATGAATGACCCTGAATAGCCAAAGTAAATTTGAACAAGAAGAACAACGCTGGAGGCATCACACTTCTTAATGTCAAAAAATATTACAAAGCCACACAATAAAAACTGTATGGCATTGCCATGAAAACAGACACATAGACCAAGAAAACATAACAGAGAGACAAGAAGTAAATCCATACATCTATAGTCAACTGATTTTTGACAAGAATGCCAGAAATACGCAATGGGGGGAAGCACAGATCTTCAACAAATAGTGTTGGAAAACTGTATATCCATGCAAAGGAATTCAATTTGGCCTGTATCTCACAATATATACACAAAACAGCTCTTTAATATGGATTAAAGTCAAACATAAGACCTGAAACCATAAAAGTACTAGAAGAAACCATAGGGCAGTATTTCTTGACATTGGTCCAGGCAATGATTTTTTTGGATATGACCCTAAAAGGACAGGTAACGAAAGCAAAAATGGACAAGCAGGATTGCATCAAACTACAGCAACAGAGTAAAATGGCAATCTAGAGAATGGAGAAATGTAAATTGGTAAAATCACTATGGAAAACAATGTGGAGGTTGCTCAAAGAATTAGAAATAGAAGTACTGTAGATCCAGCAATCCCACTTCTGGGTATATATCTGCAGGAAATGGAATCAGTATGTAAAATACTAGAAAATATATTTAAGGCATATATTTAAGGGAGCTATTGGTCAAAGGGCATAAAGTTATGCAAGTTAGTTAAGATGAGTAAGTGCTAGATCAAATGTAATGTCATGTGACTATAGTTAGCATTACTATTTAAGAATACTGTATACCTGAAAGTTTCTAAAAAAGAGTAAATCTTAAGTGTTCTCACCATGAAAGAAGAAAGAAAGAAAGAAAGAAAGAAAGAAAGAAAGAAAGAAAGAAAGAAAGAAAGAAAGAAAGAGAGAAAGAAAATGGAAGGTATACGAGGTGAGGGATATGTTAATTAGCTTGATTATGGCGTTTATTTTAAAGTATATATATATATATATATATATATATACACACACACACACACACACACATATATCAAAACATCAAGTTGTATACTTTAAATATACACAATTTTTAAAATTTAATGTTTATTTATTTTTGAGAGAGAGAGAGTGACAGGGGGAACGAACAGAGAGAGAGGGAGACACAGAATCCAAAGCAAGCT
Source organism: Neofelis nebulosa (assembly GCF_028018385.1). Classification (NCBI taxonomy): domain Eukaryota; kingdom Metazoa; phylum Chordata; class Mammalia; order Carnivora; family Felidae; genus Neofelis; species Neofelis nebulosa. The sequence continues at coordinate 31,264,228 of NC_080794.1, read as the reverse complement.
GCAGGCTCTGAGCTGTCAGCACAGAGCCCCACCTGGGGCTCGAACCCTTGAACCGTGAGAAGCCCCCACTAACCATGGGATCATGACCACACAGAGCCCCATGCAGGTCTCAAACCTACGAACTGTGAGATCATGGCCTGAGCCAAAGTCAGACACTTAACTGACTGAGCCACCCAAGCGCCCCATATACTCAATTTTTATTTGTGCATTAGACCTCAATAAAGCTGGAAAAATAAACTGTTGCCATCCTCAAAATAAATAAATAAATAAATACAAATAAAGCAAACTCTCTCTCTCTCTCTCTCTCTCTCTCTCTCTCTCTGCTCTCTGCCAGGTGAGAAGATGACCATTTGCAAAGTAGGAAGTGGATATTCAGAATATACTGGATCTGACAGCGTCCTGATTTTTGGCTGCTCCAACTCCAGAACCATAAGAAACAAGTGTGTGCTGTTTCTGCTCTCCAGTCTAGAGTAATTTGGTGTAGCAGTCCAAAGTCAAGAGCTAAAAGTCAGCTATGAAGTACCTATCTGTAATAAACCATTTAAAAAGTATCAAATAACTTACATGAGAGTAAAGTAACGATTACCTTCTACATTAGTTTGTTTTCTCCTATAACTGGATATCTGCTCAAAGCAAGTATCATATGGTATTATATGTTTAAACAGTTTAATAATTAAAAAAGCAACAATAACAATCAGCTTCCCTTTACAATGCGGCAAAGTACAGTTAGCCTGAGTCTTCTCATTAATATTCCTTTTCAAACAAATTATCTTGACATTTCCTTTTTTTTTTTTCTTCTAATTTAAGACTTAGGTAGGTTAGTTTTTGAACAATCGTTCTTGCAAAAAAAAAAAATATGGTTCTTGCTGAACATAATACAAATGCGAACAGTGTACTTAACCTGACACATAGCAAAATAAAATGCTGTAATTCTGTACTCAGATAGTAATTTTAGATTAGTCCTGCCAATTTGGAAATATAAAGAGCTGTATGTTGATTATGTCTCTACTATAAATTTTATTCATACAATTCAGATCATTCAATGCTGCTTAAAGATTAAGCTATACTTATATGTCTCTACTATAAATTTTATTCATACAATTCAGATCATTCAATGCTGGTGTTAAAGATTACTAAAATTTGCAATTCATAAAAAAATTAGTGCTCAAAATTTCATCCTGGCTGCAATAACTAAATTTTCAATATTCTGTGTATCAATAAATTTTCCCAAAGGAATGCTTACTTTTTAAATCATTTCATTGCCAGTATACATAAATAAGGTCTAAAACGCAATGTGATCTTGTCATAACGTGTTGCTTAAAGTAGAAATTTGTGCAACTACAATTCTTTTGCAAAGCAATTTTGAAAAATATCAAGAGACTTTAGTTACATTGAGAATATAAAAGCACTTATAGAAACATATACTAAGTAGAAAAACTGAAAGGGGGATGACATCTAAGTGTACAAAGAGGTTCTCTCTATATTATTTTTCATTGTAATATTTACAAAAACATCCAAATATCCAATTACAAGGGGATGATAAATAAAGTATACCCCATCAATGCAATAGACTGTTTTGAAACCACAAAAATATATTTGCAAAGTTTTATTCTAATGTAGGGAATTATTTATGTAAAGATTAAAAGAGGGAAAATATATAAAAACTCCCCAAATAGTAACAAGAGTTGATTTTGAGGACTGGGGGATTATGAATGAGTTTTCCTTCTTCACTCTTTTCTGCATTGCCAGTTTTTTGCTGATCATGCAAAAAGACTATCTAAGAAGGATTTTAAAATGTAATGATTGTTAAATAATAGGTTTTTTTAAAAATACTCCACTAAAAAAATGCAGTGTAATCAGACGCTCTGATTATATCCTTACAACAGAACTATTTTGTGAGGAGGAACTGAATGAAAGACAAGTCGGAGTTCATTTTGTCTCCAAGACCTATTAGTTATGAGAACTTAGGGTATGCATTACTTCCTCAAGTATTTGGAAAAACGCCACAATACCTAACTTTTAACATTTATTTATTTTTGAGAGAGAGAGACAGAGAGTGAGCAGGGAATGGCAGAGAGAGAGGGAGACACAGAATCCTAAGCAGGCTCCAGGCTCTGAGCTGTCAGCACAGAGCCTGACAGGGAGGCTTGAACCCATGGAACATTAACATTACCTGAGCTGAAGTCAGACATGTAACTGACTGAGCCACCCAAGCGTCCTTCCAATACCTAACTTTTAAATTTGAGGTTAGAAATTAAAAATGGGGCCAAGAACTATTAGGAATATAGCATTGTAGGTACTCATTAAAATGGAATTATTATTACCACTCTTAGATGAAAAATTGAAATAGTTAATTATTAATAAAAATGTATAGAATAAATTTTGTTGTGATAGGGAGTACGTTAATTGCTCATATAAAGGCTGATTTTTTCATATCACTGATAATGGTAACATATATCCTAGAATCCTATATATGGCTGATAGAAGTGGAAAGGAAATTTTAGATAAAACTCCTCCTTTACTTTCCATAGCTAATGAGGCGGATTCCTCCTGAGAGAAGTATTTTAAATATAAAATTGTGCAATATTAGTAATGATCACAACATATAGAAATGACGTCTATAATAATTTTCATGATTTTGGTTTATATAAATATATATTTACATAGTTTAGATTGTCAACTACGGAAATTTCATATACATATATGTGTGGATATGATGTGTATACACACACACACACACACACACACACATACATTTAAAGAGTGGTTGTATAGGATTCTTTTACATATTACCCTTTATTCGTGAAATATACTTATCTTAATACTGGTCCAAGCAAGAATCTTTTCATTATTTGTTTTTATGCATGAGATAGTATCAAACAACATGAACCCCCCACCACGAGAATATTTACAAAACTTCTAATGGCTTACAAGTTCCTTCCTTTTGTATCCCTGCCTAATACCACTCGTGGTTTTCATTTTTATATAAAGTTATATTTACATGTGACATTAAACAGTGAATTGTATGGCAAATATTATTGTATATATGGCAATATTATTCATTTTAACTGCTGCATAGTATTTCTCAGCACATTTACCCCAATATATTCCTCCATTCTCTTGTCCATTGTGTTTTAAGTTGCTCTCTACTTTTTTGATATTCAAAGCTATGCTCATCTAAATATTCGTGTAGATTCATAAAATAGTGCATATTCAATTATATACCTTGTTCTATCAATTACTGTTCAATTATTGTAATGATATCTCCTGGTTTCAAGATAATCCACTACATAAATTACAAATAGTTTAATTAAAATATGATCTTATATTGAGCTGAGGGGGTTAGGGCTGGCTGTCCCAGAATGTACCACTTTGGTGTATGGATCATTATGAGCTGAAGACAATCAGGGCCTAGCAGACTCAAGAAGAGCTTTTAACCACTCGCTTAACCGTCTGAAAGCATTTCAATAGGGGGCCTAAACCAGGGAAAGAACTAATGCCAGAGATAACTTTTATATCAGAAAGACTTATCTGCCTTGCACGGCAAACATTTATTTATCAAACATTTGCTCTTCTCATCTTTCTGTCATTGTCTTCCTCTCCTTTCAGGCTCCAGACCCATATTCCCGTCTCCTTAGCTGGGGAGAGTATAGAAGCTACAGTTACCTGACTGCTGGGGATTCTCATGTCTTTGAGGATATTACATTTGCTTTTCTCTTGTTAATCTGGTTTATGTCAACTTAATTACTAGGCCAGCCAAAGAACCTAGAAGGAAAGGAGTGAAACTTTTTCTACCCCTAAAGAATTCTGGTTATATGTGTAAGTTTTAATTAATGTGGTATGGGAACTTCTTACACACATTATATAGTTGGGTCTTGATTTTATCCAATCGGACAATCTCTGCCTTTACTATGGGTGCTTGGTCTATTTTAATTCAACTTATTCATATGATTGGGTTTAAATTTAACATCTTTGTAAGTTTTTTCCCCCTCTTTTTTCTCTCTCTCTCTTCCTCTTTTTTTTTTCTTTTTTGAGCATAGTTGACATACAATGTTACATTCCTTTCAGCTGTACAACATAGCGATTTGACAAGTTTATACCTTATGCTGTGCTCACCCCAAGTGTACCTACCATCTGTCACCATACATCCCTGTTACAACCTCACTGATTATATTCCTTACCCCGTGCCTTTTATTCCTGGGACTTATTCATTCCATGACTGAAAGCCTGTATCTCCCACTCCCCTTTCGAAACTACAACGAGATATCGCCTTACACCTATAAGAATGGCTAAAACTGTTCTCTCTTTATTGTTTTTACTGAGGTGTCACTACTTCTAGGGCAACACTGCACACATAACTAAGAAGTATACGTATGCATAGTAGCCCATACCTACACACATATATTTATCTATCTATCTGCCTGTGAATTAAAATAAATGAGTCCATACCAATGTATCCAATTCTAGCCAGTCCATTGTGAAGGTATACATAACTAATATATCCAGAACTATACATACTAATGTATCCAGAGGATGATTCCAGTCATCCTCTTACCCCCTGCTGTTCCTCTTACCCCCTGCTTGCTTATTTATAACTTCTATGTTTGACATTGAGAAACCTAGGTCTCATTAAGCCTGATTTATTTACTTATACGTTCAGTCCTCGTAAACATGTAAAGTGGAAACACTTATTACTGTTAGAAACAATGTTATCAGTAGTTCTTTCTATCTTTAACCTTCTAGTATCAATTCAAAGCATTGTTTTCCAAAGTTACTTTTACTTAGATCAGCTACTTTGGCACCTCCTTCAGGAAGGTTTTATTGTACATTTATAATATAGTATATAATATACTATAGTATATTATATAATATAATAAATATAATATAATTAATATAATATAATATAATATAATATAATGTAATATAATATAATTACATTCACCTTGTGGTTACCTGGAATCTAGGTTGACTTTTGAAAGAAAAATTTGCACACAGTACACCGAGTAGACTTTTTGTTTTGTTTAATTTTATAAATTTTGACAAATGCATAAAGTAATGTATCTACCAACACAATACCAGATAGAACACTTTTATCGCCTTAAAAATCCCTTTTGTGACTCCTTTATGGTCAACATTTCCCATCTCTCCCAACCCCTGGCAACCACTGATTTATGTCCTTATTATTTTGCCTGTTCAGAATGGTAAATTAATGACATGTAGTCTTTTGAGTCTGACTTCTTTCACTAAGCGAAATGCATTCAAGAGTAATCTATACAGTTGAGTGGATCAATATTTCAAGTCTTTGTTGTTGTTGTTGCAGTGTATATGTTTTAAATTTTTTTTAAGATGGTTGAATAGTAGTCCACTATATTGATGATCCACACTTTTTAAAATTTATTCATTTGTTGAGGGACAACTTGGTTGTTTTCAGATTTGGGTGATTATGGATAGAGCTGCCATAAACACCCATACAAAGATTTTTGTGTGAACCCAAGCTTCCCATTCATTTCACTAAATATTTAAGAGTGAAATCACTATGATGTATGGTAAATATGTTTAAATTTATAAGAAAATACCATACTGTTTTTCAAATCGAATGTACCATTTGCCATTCCATTGAGGGTTTCTTGTGTTCATCATTTTTGCCAGAATTTAATAGTTTCCATTTATCAAAGTTCTCATTTTGCATAAGGAGATCCAATTGTTTCTGTGTCATTTGTTGAAAAGACTATCTTCTCTTTAATAAATAGAAAGTGGCTCCTGTGTGTCTTTTTTCTTTAAATTTTTAAAAAATGTTTATTTATTTTTGATAGAGACAGAGACAGAATGCAAGTGGGTTGGGGCAGAGACAGGGGGAGGCACAGAATCTGAATCAGGCTCCAGGCTCCAAGTTGTCAGCACAGAGCCCGACATGGGGCTCGAACTCATGGACCGTGAGATCATGACCTGGGCTGAAGTTGGACACTCAACCGACTGAGCCACCCAGGCACCCCTTCTGTGTATCTTTATCACAAATCTGTTCATATAGTTGTATGGATCTTCTTGGATTGCTATTCTCTTCACTCTTAGCTTTCAAGAATCCCTGCAGGACTATGCTAGTCACCGTTGGGTGTCTAGTTACACTTGCCCCTCCCTGAGCTGTAACCTCTTGCTTGGTATTAGAGCAACATCAGTGGATCAGTTGTGATGGAATTAGGTGAGCTCTCCATGTTCTCGGTTGAGTCTCAGTCTTAGGCATTGGGAGCCCAGACCTTGGGTTTGGGACATTCTCTGAATTCCTGCCATTCTCTTTGTTTAGCAAACACCTCATTATATTTGTGGTGAATTTTGAGTGAGAAAGGGTTTCCTGTATCTCTTCAAATAATAGCAGAACTCTAGTCTGTAATGGAACATAGTCTTGAGCCCAAGAAGGGTTTGTTTTCCCCTTTTTGAGAGGCAAGAATTTTAACATCCTCCCATCAAACCAATGTGGGAGATGGGTGCAGAAACCTGTGGGCTGGAGGCAGAGAGTATTCCTGGTCTTTTTCTGAGCGAGATGAGTTTTGCTGACCCTTTTTCCTGACGTAAATTCCCAAAATTCTCACTGGGGCACTTGACAATAGTCATTATGAAATTTGTAGAAATCTAGCATTTCAGCGTTCCCTTATCTTTCAAGTTTAAGTTTTATTTCTCAGATAAATGAATGTTTTCCTTTCCCACTCCCTAAAACTCCTCACTGCATTGAGGATTTAATAAGTGGTTAATGAATTAAAGAGAATTGTAGCATTAGCTTAAACTGTATCTTATTGATATCACATTTTCTTTCTCTCTTTGATGTTTTTGATAAAGATTCAGTGATAGGTTAACTGATATCTTTATTTTCTCTGCCATTTAGATACCTGGTAGAAAGCATAAATTAAAATCCTATTATACAGAATGGAAGACAAGCTGAGCAGAAAATTGGATTATTTTGCAGATGTACTTTCGATTGCGCAGCATAAATAACTATTTTTATTTTACTTTACATTTCTTATTTGATCCTAAAGGCAAATGAGGTCAACAATGTATGTTCTTACAGACATAGTGAATTTTATTCCATTAAATAGGTTTGAAAATCTTCAGTAATTTATAAAATTATTCGTATCTCATCATAAAAATTAATTTTAAAGACACATTTTTCACTCCTTGTTTAAAATCAATTTCTTAGCGTTTTGAACCAGCACTGACAGTTTTAGAGCTCTATTTCATTGGCAATGTTCTAATCACAAGGGGGAAGATAATAAATAAGACTGAGGTATTAGCCAGTGTGATTAGTATATAAACCCTGACAAATATGTGGAGAAAAATTAGATGTTGTGGTATAGAAATTGAGCAGGTTGCTAGATCCCTAGGTAGGACTTTAAAGACTCAGATCTCCAGAATATCATATCATTATAGCTCTCCTTCCACTTTTGAACACTGCTCTAAATGTTATCTTCTCTCCTTTTTCAAATGGTAATAGTGCAGGGTTACCTGAGTGGTTCAGTCAGTTAAGTGTCTGAATTCAGCTAAGGTCATGATCTCAGGGTTCACGAGATTGAGTCCTGCCTTGGGCTCAATCCCTGTTTGGGATTCTTTCTCTCCCAGTTTCTCTGCCCCTTCCCTGTTCTCTCTCTCTCTCTCTCTCTCTCTCTCTCTCAATAAACAAATAAACATTTAAAAAATTGGGAATAATACATTTTACCAATCCCACTCAATGGTACACCTCATCATTTTCCAACATATATTTGTCTGTTCTGATTCACACATACACATTCATATAATTTCAACTTCTTATATTCCAGTGGCAGATAAGCATCGATAAATGCTAAAGAGGCCTAGTAAACATTATCCTCAACCACTTCCCCATAGACCATACAGAGAAGAAGGGACCTGAGAAGAAATGTGTACGAGAAACTCCCTTTTTTTTTTTTAATTTTTAAAGTTTATTTATCTTGAGAGAGAGAGAGAGAGAGAGAGAGAAAGAGCATGAGAGGGGTAGGGGCAGAGAGAGAGGGAAACAGAATCTGAAGTAGGCTTCAGGCTCTGAGCTGTCAGCACAGAGCCCGATCTGGGGCTTGAACTCACAAGCTGAGAGATCATGACCTGAGCTGAAGTCGGATGCTCAACTGACTGAGCCACCCAGGTGCCCCAAGATAAACTCCCTTCCTAAAGTGGCATGGAGGAAGATCAAATACTTGACCTGTAATATCCTAATATCTTAGGAAGTAAGCCCTATTTTATTATATAAAGTGAATTGTGTAAATTTTGTTTTTATTTTAGATATGGAAAGCCACAAGACCCTGCCATGTTTATCCTACAGCAAGTAAAATTTGGAAAACATACAAAAATCATGAATTTTCTTGAGTCCTTTAGAGAGCCAAAGTTTCGAGTAACCCAGGATACCTGAATTCTAAATAGTGACAAACTTCTCCAAGAGGAGATGAGGATAAACAAACTGGTCCATATTTGTCAGAGTGTGGGAAAAGGGGCTGCCATACAAACAGATGAAAAGAGTTCAGCTAAAACGTACACAAATCATGAAAGGCTGAGATTGGCTTAGCATGTCAGTTTAGAAGAGAAACTGAATGTCAAATACAAGAGAAGCTCATAGTCATTTGTCAACTCTTTCCCAAGAGCCTCCAATGGTGTTTGTTAGAGAGACTGATGGAAAAACAAGAGACTAGAGAGAGTCCCTTTGTGACACAGGTATGTGGGAGGTTATCGATTTGTTCCTAGAGACCAGAAAAAAATACTACCCATTCCTAGAGATGCTTCTTTCATATGAAAGGGAGTCTTCAAGGGTTGGAGGAAGAGCAAGACACATTATGGTTCTCACGGTTAAAGAAAAGAGCTAGTGTTTCTGCAGGAGAGGAGGAAGCAGAACCACCTGCCTCTAGGCAAGGGGTAGGAATACCTCTTAGACAAGAGTTCTGCTACTACTTCAGGTGGGCAGAAACACTTCTCCCATTCAAGACCACCATAGATGGAATGCATACTTTGGTTTCCAGGAGAATTGATACAAATGATGAGAATCTTTTTTCAATCTTGCCTGGAGTTCTTTCATCTTAGATCTGTGTGGTTCTCTCTCTCTCTCTCTTTGTTTCTGAAAGTCAAATTGCACAAATGTTATCATGTTTGATATTGTCCTCCAGCTCTTAGATACTCATTCTGTTTCATTTTCTTTTCTTTTACTCCTTTCTCTTTCTCTTTCTCTTTTGTGTAGATAACTCCTATTTATCTGTCCTCAACTGCACCTTTGTTTTCTTTTGCTGTATGTGCTGATCTATCATTCTTCATCTCTGATAGTGATTCTTTTTCCTAGAAATTTTATTCAACCCTCAATAACTTCTCTACTCAAATGCCTCGTCTGTTCATGCACATAGTCCAACTTTTTTTTTCCTGTAAACACTTTAACATATTAGTAATAGTTATTTTACAGTTCCTGACCAATAGGTCCAATATCCTTTTATCTGAGTCTGATTTTTTAAAATTGTTTCTTGCTTCATTGGTTTCTCAAAATTTTTTATGGAATACCAGTTGTCATGTATAGAAGAAGAGTAGAAAATGGAATAGATAAAAGATAAAGTTTACATTTAGAAATGGGGACACATCTTCTGCTAGGCCATTAATGTGGGTGTGTTGATTCAGTCAAGACAATTTAAGTTTTATCTTTGCTATAGTCAGTTTTTATTTTACCTTATTTTATATTTTATTTTATTTTATTATTTTTGTTTTTGAGAGAGAGAGAGAGAGAGAGAGAGAGAGAGAGAGAGAGCATGTGGGCAGGGAAGGGACAGAGGAGCACAGAGAGCTCCATGCTCAGCATGGAGCCCTACATGGAGATCGATCCCCTAACCCTGGAATCTTGACCTGAGCCAAAATGAACTGAGTCACCCAGGTGCCCCTATAGTCACTTTTAATGCATCAAAGTCTTTGTGTTCCTCCAGCAGTGGTCACATGTCACCATCTGAGACATTAGTTACTTAAAACTAGAGTCTGAAACAGAGATTCTTAAACAGATGATAGGTGCTCTCAGAGGAAGGGATTGAGTAAAACAGGATAGCATTGGAGAAAAGGTAAATAAGATATGATTGCAAGACAAATCTAGAGAAGTATGATCCTATGGGAAATCTGCAGTGTGAGTTACAGGACAAAAGTGATCTTACCTTAGAGATAAGGTAGCCAAGTGGTTATTCCTCTACCTTCTGAGTCAATGATTAGCTAAAGGTCATCCAGTGGGGAGAGGGTGCATCTTCTCAGGCATCTCCCACTGGGACAGTTTCCCTCTGCTATGTTCAAGCCTTTGTGGAAGATATAATTGCAGTATCAGGAAATACCTGCATCAACTAAATAATTGGAATCTAGGCAGGACACCCAGAGCATACAGTCTGAAACCAAGTTCTATATTTTGTCATTCCAATCAAATCACAGATACTGGTACATAGCTAGGACATTAATATATTAAATTAAAGAACTAGAAGTAGAACGATAAAATAATATTTTCATTAAGTGTCAAACAGAGGCATGTGTTAAGTTGTATAAATATAATTCTACATAGTATTTTTTTCTCACACTAGCTAAGAACAGATGTTCAAAATTTAGTGGTTTTATTTTTGCCATAAATTCCATGTGTATGCATGCCTATTGTATGCTTACAGCTGGCAAACTAAAATTGAGTAGACACATTGGATAATCACTAGCACATCAGATAGTGAGTCATGATACCTGAGTCCTAGTCTAGAAATGATTACTAACAAAGTCCGTGATTTTGGACAAGTTACTTCTTCTGCTAGCCATGGTTTATTTCTAAAAGGCAGATAAAAAGACAACACATAATTTTAAGATTCAGTTTGGCTTAGGGGGAAATTTATTCAAATTCAGAATATATAGCATGTGTCTTTCCTTTACTGCTAACAGCAAAATGATATTCTGCAATGCAGACTATTCTCCATGCAAATTAACAGTGATTTGAAATACCATAATGAGAAATTCCAAAATGTGCTTAAGTAGTGGATTAATTTACACCTGCATTTTTAAAACTCCACTGCTATGTATGTTTAAAAATAAATATAAAAGACCTTGAGGAAAAAAAAAGAAAACAAGCTAAATTTGCAAGTCAGTAGATATTTGGGTCAAGGAAAGTGGTGATTAGCGAGATCAGGTTAGATCTAAGTCTGATCATTTTTAAATGTCTTTTTCTTTTGAATATGCTAATATTTTATTTTTAACTGTAAATAAATGAAGCACAAATTTAGAGATATGTAAAAATCTTATATACATTTCAGAGAGGAAAGGATGCTTAACTTCTCTTTTAATTCTCTGATATTACAAATAAGTATATTAAGGTGACAAGAGTTAGGGATGGAGAATGGGCAGCGGTTTTGATCAGAATTAGTGGTGCCCTTCTGGACCTCTGGACTCTGATGAAGTAAAAGTGTCTATGATCTGTTAGAAAAATAAAAACACAAAAGCATGATTTTGCTGTTAATCTCCCTCAGTTTCCTTATAAATACATATTTTACGTAGGATGACCTACACTACCATTTTGCTTAATTTACAGTTTTACATTTCCCCACATTCATGAGTAGAATCTACATGAAAGTTTTATTCTCTGTTGATGGTGTATATGGGGAAGACCCAAATAAAACTTTGGTGAGAGTTGGAGAGACAACACCTAATTCAACAACAAATCTTATGTGGTCAGAAGTGAATATTGTGGGTTTTAAAAAGTCACAAAGTCCAAGAAGATAGTTTTAGTCTATCAGACAGAGTTGGGGACAAAATTCCCACTGGCAGACATATTCTTTCTATCTTTGTTTAAAAAGGCCTTATGATATGATATGGTGTGTGTAGTCTTATGGCTATGGAACAAAAGAAACAATGGAGAAGATGAAGTAGTACAATGGGTGAACAGTCCCATAATTATTCCTTCTTCCTGAATCCCTATCATGGGAAAGTCATATATGGGAAAGTCATTAATTTGTGATTTAAATTATAAAATTAAATAAAAAAAACTGTATACTTCCCAAATCACATTCATTGTTTTTAGAGACTTGGAGATTATCTGGTTAAACTCCTGATTTCACAGGCAGACCTACAGATTTGTCAGGCTTAACTTGTTTGCCCAGGGCTAAAGAATTTTAAAAGTAATAGATATGGCAGGTAATCGATACTCTTGGTCCTATTGAAAGTTGTTATTTGAAGTATAATTCTCTGATCAGAAACATTGGCACATCTGGGAGCTGGTTTGAGATATGGAATCTGAGTCACTACTCCAGATTTATTGAATCAGAATGTGCAATTTAGTAAAATCCCAGGTGATTCATTAAATTTAGTAAATCCCTGGTGATTCACATTAAAATGCAACAAGCACTTCTCATTAAGAAAGTTTTGGGGTGGAAAGAGATCTCCCACAATGACTTCATCTCACTTCTATATTCAGCTTCTTGGGTTCTAAAACAATTTTCACTAAAGTACTATGCTTAGTGTCTTCCTTGGTGTAGGAAGAAAATACTAGAACTTCTATTTATATATAATTTTAAAAATCCTATCAAATTGGTCATTCTCTTTTAGTTCCCCAATGCAATTCTTCACCCTTTTATTCCTTCTTCTGTGCCATATGTAGTCTGTCTTCCAAGGGCACAATCATCTAGGCTTATTTCCCTTTGGATTCTGGATGGGTTTAGCCAATGGGAGGGACCAGATAGGGATCAGGAAAGGAGGGAAAAGTTAAGATATTTCTCTCTGACCTTCTAGTTCCTCTCTGCTTGGGTACTAGGATCATGGAAGTGACTGCTTTCTTCTAAAGTTATAGAGGGGCACCTGGGTGGCTCAGTCGGTTGAGCTTGACTTCAGCTCAGGTCATGATCGCGGTTTGTGAGTTTGAGCCCTGCAAAGGGCTCTGTGTTGACAGCGTGGAGCCTGCTTCTAATTCTGTGTCCCCCTCTCTCTCCGCCCCACCCCCGCCTGTGCTCTGTGTATCTCTGTCTTTCAAAAATGAATAAACATTAAAAAAAATTTCAAGTTATAGATGGCGTTGGGCAGCCATTCTTCCAAAGTTTCTCCTTGTTCTAGTAACCCAATTTTATTTTTTAATTCTTTCAGGAAAGAAGCGGTACCATTTTCTGGGGCTGCTAGTTGATGCTTACATCAGCAATCTTTGCTGGTTCTTTAACCTTACCCACAGCTCCATAATTTCCCCATTATTTTCAAAGTTCCAAAATTGTCTCTCCTACAAGGCCTCTAACTAATCCATTCATCTTTTCTTGTTTTCATTCCTAAAAAACTACAGAATAGATGCAGGTTACAGAAACAAGAGAATATATCAAGAAAGAGTGAGTCAAGGGAATCAAGAAACAGGAAATTAAAAAAAAAGGACTTAAAGGATTTACAAGATATTGATGAAGACAGGTTACAGAATAGCAATGATATAGCAAGCCTAGAGAAAAAAAAATCATTCAAGAAAGAAGCTCTGGGGGTTCATTTGGTTAAGTGTCTGACTCTTGATTTCAGCTCAGGTCAGGATTTCATGATTCATGAGAGTGAGCCCCAAGTTGGGCTCTGCACTGACAGCACAAAGCCTGCTTGGGATTCTCTCTCTCTCTCTCTCTCTCTCTCTCTCTGTCTCCCTCTGCTACTTCCCTGCTCTTGCTCTCTCTCTCAAAATAAATAAACAAACAAAGAAAAAAAAAAAAGAAAAAGAAAAAAACCCTGGGAGACATATTGCCCAAGGGTGAAAAATAGACTTTAAAGATCATCCCATGGTGAACGTATTGAGAGGGTATTTATGTTTTTAGAAAAAAAAACTTATTAAACCAAAACATGAGTAATTATTAACCCCAAGAAGTAGTATGTATACAACACTATGTGACTTCTCTGTAATATTTCAATAAAATGTAATCATTGAAAATAGATTTAAAAGTTATAATTAAAAATGATGATTTGGGATGCCTGGGTAACTCAGTCAGCTGATTATCCAACTTCAGCTCAGGTCATGATCATGGTTCATGGGTTTGAGCCCCACATGGGGTTTTGTGCTAGAGCCTGCTTTGGACTCTCTGTCTCCCTTTTATTTTAACCCCTCCCCTGCTTGCTCTCTCTCTCTCTCTCAAAAATAAATACACATTAAAATAATAATAATAATAATAATAATGATTTTAAAACAGCACAATTCTTACCTTCCATGGTGAAAATTGTCATGATCTAATTACTACTACTAACAAATAAAGCGATTGATATTTAAGCAGGTTATTGAGAAATACATAGGTGAATACCTTAGTAAAACAATGAAAAATACTCAAAGTGGTTGCTTCTTGTAGACAGTGATGATTAATATCTCACAAATTTTCCCTCTATTGTCATTCGAATACATTCGGTTTACTATAAAGAAAACTGATTGCAAATTAAAACGAGTGTAATTCCACTTTTACAATCCCCGTTTTGAAAAGACCTACAGAATTACTCAGAAGCCATATAATACTGGGGTGCTTTAGTGATCACAGTAGTCAATAGCAATAATTTTTAAATTAATAGCCAATGGTGAACAGGCAACGTGATAGGCATTGGACATACAAATGCTATAATCTTCCCTAGAGGAGGCTTGAATAAGGAGGCTTAAATACAGGAACAGACTCTCTTTTCATCTCCTCTGGACCTCACTTCAGTTTTTCCTCTCGTCATGCCTCTGTTGTGATTCAGGCCTCTTCCCAGGAAGACTGGTCAACTTCCTTAATAATTACGCTAAGTTTTAAGAATAATTTTTTAAGTTTTTATTTAAATTCTAGTTAGCATACAGTTGAATATTAATGTCAGGTGTACAATATAATAGTTCAACACTTCCATGAGCATCACCTGGTGCTCATCACAAGTTCACTCCTTAATCCCCATCACCTATTTCACCCATCCACCACGTCTCCCCTCTCGTAACCTTCCATTTGTTCTCTGTAGATAACAGTCTGTTTCTTGGTTTGTCTCTCCTCTTCTTTTTTTCCCCTTTGCTGATTTGTTTTGTTTCTTAAGTTCCACATATAAGTGAAATCATGGTGTTTGTTTTTCTCTGATGACTTATTTCACTTGAACTTATGCTCTCTAACTCCATCCATCCCCTTGAATGTGGCAAGATTTCATTATTTTTATGACTAATATTCCATTGTATATATAGACCATCTCTTCTGTATCCATTCATCGGTTGATGGACAGTTGGGCTGTTTCCATGATTTAGCTATTGTAGATAATGTTGCTATGAACATAGGAGTGCATGTTTCCCTTGAATTAGTGTTTTTGTATTCTTTGGATAAATACCTAGTAGTGAAATTGCTGGATTGTAGGGTAGTTCTATTTTTAGTTTTTTGAGGAACTTCCATAGTGTTTTCCAGAGTGGATGCACCAGTTTGCAATCCCAACAGTGCACAAGGGTTCCCTTTTCTCCACATCCTCATCAACAGTGTTGTTTCTTGAATTCTTTATTTTAGCCATTCTGACATATGTGAGATAATATCTCACGCAGTTTTGATTTGTATTTCCCTAATGACCAGTGATGTTGAGCATGTTTTCATGTGTCTGTTGGCCATCTGCATGTCTTCTTTGGAGAAATGTCTGTTCATGTTTTCTGCTCATTTTTTAATTGGTTTATTCACTCTTTGGGTATTGAGTTTTAGACATTCTTCATATATTTTGGATACTAGACCTTTATCAGATATATTATTTGCAAAAATCTTCTCTCATTCCATAGTTTGTCTTTTAGTTTTGTTGATTCCTTCACTCTGCAGAAGCTTCTTATTAAGATAAATTATTACATAGTTTGTGAAATAACATTATAGTCATGAATTCACTATATTTCACTCATTTCAGTCAGTCAAAAATCATTCATAAATTCTTATTCTTTATTTGGCACTCCATAATGTTTCCAGGTATTTAAAACATTATTATTACCTTTTCTGTAGTTAAAAATTTCCAATGTATTATTTCTGGCATGAATGTTTTCTAAAATTATCTGGGAAGACTTTATATTTCTCATATTTGGATATGAGGATATCATTGCCATTTTCCCTGTTCTCACCTTATTGACATATTTCTTCTAACTCCTGAAAGATATAATCATTAAATAAATAACATGAATAAGTATCAGGTAAATGTTTCCTAATACATTTTTTTTCCTTTCCTATTTCTCCATCTAATGACTACCATCTTAAACTATAATTTCTTGGAGGACAGTGACTATATGTGTATTCAAAGCCGGGTCTAAACTATCTAGAAAAGAATCCTTAATAAATGTCTATTATCAAGTTACCCTTGTATCCCATGTATTCTTTCACAAAGTATTCTTTGGTATCAGTATTAGCCTATCTTGTTTGCTATTTTTAGTTGAGATATTTACCTTGATTATTCCTTAAAAGTAAGCAGTGTTGGATGACAAAGGGCAAAGCCAGGTTATACGTAATGGGTATAGTTTTCAGTATTTGTAGTTCAGCATTTCAGTATTTGCCTGATTTTATCAGGCATTATGATTTAAAGAAAAAAAAAACTTCCTTTCTACCTGATATTAGGTTGAATGTATGTATATGACAAGTTGTATCTCAGTGACTATTAGAAAAATATTATAACAAAAATAAGTGACAAAATAATTACAACTTAAAACCAATACACTCAGTCCTTAAGCCCTTTGTTATTCTATTTTTTTATTCTGTCATTAGACTCATGATTCATGTTTGTTGAAATGTGAGGAACACAGAAAATACAAAAAGGCAGTCAAATGCATGTGAGTTGTTTTATCAGACTAACGTGGTTGAATTATAAAGCTTCATGGTTAGACAATTGCATGACATATGAAAAAAGATGGTATCTGGTTAGAAAATATTAAAGATAATTCTGAATATTTTGACCTTTTCATTGCCAAAGAAAATAAAGGCAGGCCTGAACATCTAGTTTGTTCTAAGATAGATTATGTGTCATCTAAGGAGTCTGTCATCTCATGCCTTTATATTTTATAAAACATCATTCTGGATAGAGTCAGACATAAAACCAGGGTGAGGTCATTCTTTTTCATTGAATAAAATCCACAATTTTCACAGAATGAAAATATTATTAGGAAACATGAAAATTGAGTACTATTGGGAATATGTTTTAAGCTTCCTTATAAATGAACATTTCTGGATAGGGTGATAATTATGCCAAAACATGCTTTCATTTTAAATGAAAAAGAAAAAAAAATCTTCTCAGTTATTTAGTTAAAATCCATCATTTTACAGAGGAGGGAGCTCAGGTTGGGTAAGGAGAAGTAATTTTCTAGAAGTCACACAGTAAATTAGTAGGGCAAGACATGACTAACTCAAGTGTCCTGCTTCTCAATCCAGGCTTATTTTTCTAATGCACTTGCTTCTCAAACATTTGGACCATTATTTTTGGATTCATTTTTAGAATTAAAAGACTATAAAGACCACTCTTCATAACAATAATTGTGTTTTCAGTTTTTAGTATTTGCTGATTAAAACTGTCACTATAACCAATATCATTCATAGTATTATTTCACATTTATGGATCAAAATAAATAGCCCTCAGATATAAAGAATGTATTTTATGAGACTTGAAAGCCTATGGGCATAAAATACATTGTAATACTATAACCTTATAGCATTACAATATTTTTTGCTTAAATGCTGCA
Organism: Neofelis nebulosa; assembly: GCF_028018385.1. NCBI lineage: Eukaryota > Metazoa > Chordata > Mammalia > Carnivora > Felidae > Neofelis > Neofelis nebulosa. The sequence goes on along the minus strand of NC_080794.1, from coordinate 31,246,569 downwards.
AATGAAGAGTAGGGGAATATAGGAGAAGGAACAGATAGGGAGTCTCAAGGACAGCTTCACCTAAGAGGAGGGAGAGCATTTTGGCCAAAGCACAGAAGCATGAGAGAGCGAAGTGCAGTTGGGATCTGCATAGTATGGAAGGTGAGGTTAGGAAGCCATAGGAGATTGAGCTGGTGAGACGGCAGGATCAGATTTGGATGTAGGAAGAATTACTCTTACAGCAGAAGAGGGCTAGATTGAAGCGAAATGAGATGCGAGAAGTAAAGAGTATGATGATAAAGACTATTAAAAAGTTTCCAACAAGATATAGTGAACATCTAAAATGTTGCAGTAGATATTAAATGCTTAGGACTTAAGAGATTGAACAGATATTTACAGTTTTGATCGTGTATTGGTTTTTAATGTAAGTGAAATAAAGAAAATCTATTAATCCATTAGTGTTTGTAAGTGAGATAAAATTTATTTGGCTATTATAAACATTGACTGTAATTGCTTCCTGGATGTACATCAATTCCCAGGAGGAGTATAATGTGTTAAGAACACACTATAGAATATATAATACAATTTAGAATTTCCAGAGCATTAAGTCTTATGAAATGCATAGCAAACAGGAATTCACAGAACAGATTGAGAGCAGGTGGCCAGAGGTATACAGTGTGTGTGCAAAGGGAAAATTTTCCCAGAAACTAAGGGTGAAACAACTCTTTTGAAGCAATAAAATGGTCAACAGCAACAAATTTTGCCATGAAACCAAGAAAACTGAAGTCTAAAGAATGCTCATTCAATTTTTACAGTAGAAATTTAGCAAGAATATTTTCAGTGTGATAATGAGGTCAAAATTCAAATTAAAATAAAACACTGAGTGAATAGGAGGTAATGATCTTCATTCATAAAACTTTTGGAGAAGTATGTGATGGCATGTCAAAGAAATTAAATGTGAAAATGACATACTTTGTGGAAGGATAAATTTTAAACATATTTATATGCAGAGAGGAAGAAACAAATGTACCAAAAGATGTTAGAGGATATTTAGTGAAATAAGAATGTTGCATATTTCTGAAGAGATTGAGATAAAGATTAAAGATAAAAGTGAAATTGTTTGATATAAGTCTGAATATTACTTTCTCTGACTTGGATAGACGTTAGGATGGTTGAACATACAAACAAAGTCAAAGGCAAACATGTCTAATATAAGAGTGTTAGGGGCACCTGGGTGGCTCAGTCGGTTGAGTGTCTGACTTTGGCTCAGGTCATGATCCGGCGGTTCGTGAGTTCAAGCCCTGCGTAGGGCTCTGTGCTGACAGCTCAGAGCCTGGAGCCTGCTTCAGATTCTTTGTCCCCCTCTCTCTCCACCCCCCCTCCCCCTTTCAAAAATGAATAAACATATTTTTTTAAAAGAGTGTTAATAACTGACAAGTTTTGTGTCTTTGTGAAATTAGAAGCAAAGTCATATGAAAAAGATGGAGACAAGCTAAGATATTTGAGAAGAATAAAAAGAGTAAGGAATAAATTCCCTATGGAATGTCATAAAGGAGTAAAGAGCTATAATGGCCTTATGAAGAAAGATGTTAATAAAAGCACATTTTTTTATGTGGTTTCCACCCAAGACTGTTGTGTTGTGGGTGGAAAGATAAATGTTTCCAATAACACACTTAATTTAATGTTCTTAGACTCAGGCCAATTAATAATCATTATATTATTTTAGAAATGAAAATACTAGTCCTCTACAGAGGTCCGTCTCAAAATAATAACTCAAAACTTAAATGTAAAGCTCTAGCAAAAAGCTTAATTGGATGTTCTTAAGATCCCATTTGCAGTTAGATAACTCATCCTTAATTCAATCAATCAGCTGCCAAGGATTTTTTTAAGTTTCAAATGCATGCATAACATCGGTCTTCAAAGCAATATAGGAAGATCTTAAATTATCTTTACTTTCAAGATTCTGAGACTGTAAAGCAATAAATAATACAAGAACAAGTGAAAAATAAGTCAGCAAATATATGACAAAATTAATAACTGAACTACTAATTATAAATTGATGTAAAAGTAAAATCAAGCCTAAATGTATAAAAGCACCTATTAATCTATGGAGTATGAGCTGAAGCCTGTGAAGTGAAGTACCTTATAGTATAGTTTAGAAGAAAAAGTAAACGTTCCTCTATTATTTTTTACTAATAAAAGGCAACAACACTTGTCAAGTGACAGGAATAAACTATTTATGGTATAATCTAAATAATGTTGGAAAGGTAATAGTCGATAAAAGATTTAAATGGATTTAATATTGCATAAGAAGATGCACAAGTAATTAGACAAAAGAAGCAGATATTTGGGGAAAAAAATAAAAGAAAGAAAAAAGAAGCATCAGGTGCCTGAGAACATCTTTCTTTTAGGGAAACCAGTAGATGAACTAATATGATTTGAGACTACAGACTACAATTGGATTAACTGGTTAGATTCCTAGGTATAACTAAACCAAGACTGTATTTTCAATAACTCTTGCTCATGATCAGCCACTGCATTCCATATCATCACCCCTTCTGCTAAAAAAAAAAAAAATGTATAAGGTAGAGTAATTATAAAGTCAAAGTCTTAGAACCATACCTATAAAAACAGAAAATAAACTGATGGCAACCCGCGAGAAGGGGTTGGGTTCTCATTTCTCATTTTCCCATCAGCAAAATGAGTGAAGTAGGGAGGGAGATACAGGCTTCCAGTTATGGAATGAATAAGTCATGGGAATAAAAGGCACAGCACAGGGAATATAGTCAATGATATTGTAACAGGGTTGCATGGTGACAGACTGTAGCTATGCTTGTGGTGAGCGTAGCATAATGTATACAGACGATGGATTCCTATGCTGTGCACCTGAAACAAATGTGTCATTGCGTGTCAACTATACACAAATTTAAAAAAGTTTTTAAAAAGGAAGCATTAAATTATAATTAACGGGGCAACTGTCAGTAAGTAGACAGAGAACCTAGAGCACTACTGGAGTATTCCTCTTAGTAAAAGAGATTTGATAGGAAGGCAACATGATGGTAAGCTATTTATGCAACAGCAGTGACACTGGCAATATCCAAGCATATGGTACATTTTGGAGGAGTTAAAAATAAAATTGATTAGGTAAGAGTGGGATACACATGGGTGGCTTTGAAAGGCAGTGAGAGGAGATTAGATTTAAAGCTGTTAAGATTAGGAAGCAAATAACTTGTTTTGGAGTAAGGGAGCGGTAAGAGCAGTATTTTCAGAGAAGTCACTAAATTTTAGCGTAGAATGAAATTTAAAGGTAATCAACTCAAACGTACAGGAAGATTAAAGTATTGAGATGAATTGGATAGACGTGAAATTGAAAATGGAGAAAACAGTTGTGAGGAACACAGTGTAAAAGAGACAGTTTCCTTTTCTACAGTTTTTATGCTTTGGTGACAGAATTATGCCAAGCCGCAGCAACATCTAGAATTTTGATAGATTATTAACATATATTTCTAATTGGCATTTAGTGCTTTATAATAAAATTAATTAGGAAAAGCAAAATAAATGTTTAGACGCTTTTAGTCTTGATATGCTAAAATGTATTTATCTCCGGAAGCATTTGTTCTTAAATGTTTTATTAGGATAATCCATAAAATCAGAGCTGTAATCTGTGATGATACCAAATTATCTTCTCAACTTGTATAAATTCAAATACACTGTAATATCAGTGTGATCTCTTAATACCAGATCAGTCTTTACGGATATGTCTTGTTCTTGGAAGAAGCCAGATACTAGAAGACAACTAATTCTCTTAAAATGATTAAGGAAAGAAATTTTGTGTCTAAACTCATTATTCCTCTCTTCTCCTCAAAGATATTCAAGGAAACCTATAATACTTGAATTAATCACTTTTCCTATGAAACAATTCAATTTTTATTTAAAAGTCCATCAATGACAAGCTTCATCTTCAGGTTTTTTCTCAACTTAAATGCATTTTAAAATGAGGGAGGCAAATAGTAAAGGTTCTGACACCTACAGACAAATTTCAAGAATCTCTTCCAAAGATAATGCATGAAATTTAACTGGCAAAAGGCCAGTGTGGTTGTCATTATAGAGGGAAAGATTGGGCTGGTAGTCAAAAGATTTGGTTTTAGAACCTGGACTGGCCACTATATACTTTCAATTAAACTCACCAGATCTTGCTTTCCTTGTCAGTAAAATGGTGATAAGAGTGAAATAATGCTACTGTTAGCAATGCTAACATACTAGCACTAAAAATAATAATTGGCAGAAATTTTGGTTTCTCTAACATTTTCAGGACATGAGTGAAGCTCTAAGTTAAGTTTTTACATGCATTATTTTCATCAATTCTTATAAGCTCAAAGAGCAAATATCATTATTACCATTTTTAAAATGGGGAAATGCAAATTATGGATACAGAAACAAAGCTCAGTAGATATGCAACTTTTCTAACATAACTGAGATCACAAGTGCTGTGAAATACTATGCTTTATGGCAGACAAAAGATCAGTGATTGCCAGGGAGCAGAGGTGAGGGAGGAGGTTGTTAAGAAAGGTGCATGAGGGGGGTGCCTGGGTGGCGCAGTCGGTTAAGCGTCCGACTTCACCCAGGTCACGATCTCGCGGTCCGTGAGTTCGAGCCCCGCGTCAGGCTCTGGGCTGATGGCTCGGAGCCTGGAGCCTGTTTCCGATTCTGTGTCTCCCTCTCTCTCTGCCCCTCCCCCGTTCATGCTCTGTCTCTCTCTGTCCCAAAAATAAATAAAAAACATTAAAAAAAAAAATTAAAAAAAAAAAAAAAAAAGAAAGGTGCATGAGGAAAACTTCTGAGGTGACATCTATGCTCATTCATGATTTTGTCAGAGGTTATCTAACTATACATTTGTGAAATCATCAAAGTGTATACCGAATTTTACTGTACTTATTTATATCTCCAGAAATCCAATATGATGTCAATACAATGTATAACTCAAACTTGAAAATGAGTATGAGAAGAGTAATTCATATTAAAATCATATGCATTGCTATATGTAAATTCTCAAGCACATCTCTTTCAAAAGACACAAATATTCAAAATTGTCCCTGGGGGTAGGTAGGATCAGCCCTCTGAGATCTACTGGAGTAAATCACTTAGTACTTTTCACTATGGATGTATTTGACTAAAATATGCCTGCTTAGCATGTTACTGAGGAGACATAGAGGGAAATGATAATAGCCTAAAACTTTTTGGAGATGGAGAAAAGTTCTGACTCAGAACATAAAGCTCATATAAGTGAAGTAAGTCAGTCAGAGAAAGACAAATACCATATGATTTCACTTGTTTGTGGAATTTAACAAATGAACAAAAGGAAAACAGAGAAAGAGAAGGAGAAAGCAAGAAGCCAACTGTTAACTATAGAGAACAAACAGATGGTCACCAGAGGGAGCGTATAGGTGGGGGGGATGGGTTAAATAGGTGATAGGGATTATGGAGTGCATGTGTTGTGATGAGCATCAGGTGATGTTTGGAAGTGTTAAATCACTATATCATACATGTGAAACTAATATTACACTGTATTTAACTGTAATCTAAGTAAAAACTTAAAAAAAGAGAAAGCATATATGGTAACTATGATTTCAGGTGTAGAATTTAGTGATGCATTATTTACATAGAACATCCAGTGCTCATCCCAACAGGTGCCCTCCTTAATACCCACCACCCATATAGCCCATTCCCCACCCACCTTCCCTCCAACAACCATCAGTTTGTTAAGAGTCTCTTATGGTTTGCTTCCCTCTCTCTTTTTTCCCCCTTCCCCTTTGTTCATCTGTTTTGTGTCTTAAATTCCACATATGAGTGAAATCATATGGTATTTGCCTTCCTCTGACTGACTTATTTTGCTTAGCGTAATACACTCTAGATCCATCCATCTTGCAAATGGCAAAATTTCATTCTTTTTGATGGCTGAGTAATATTCCATTGTATATATGTATACACCACATCTTCTTTATCCATTCATCAGTTTTTTGGCATTTGGGCTCTTCCCATAGTTTAGCTATTATTGATAATACTGCTATAAACATTGGGGTGCGTTGCCCTAAATTTCAATTAAAACTTGAAATAGAAAGTAACAAAAAACAACCCCCCCAAAAAAGAACATGAACTCATAACCATAATATCTTTGATATAAAGTATACTTCACAAAAGCAGCTATGTATAGAGCAATGATAGCATATTTCTAAATGCATTTACTATCATAATCAGTAAGCAGCCATAAAAATGTAGGTAGATATGATGTCACTGAAGTTTCTGTAATTGATTCTCATCTCATTAATGATATTTAATTCATTACTTTCATAAATTATGTTAAATATATATATGAACACATATGTTCACATGTCCACAAAAAGGTGTTTGTTCATTTTATATGCTCACACATATACACACACACACATACATACCACCAAAGGCAAGTTAGAGTCAGGTGCTCCAAAACAGATAAACGACATGTTTTTATTAAAAAGAAAGCCTTTCCAAGTGAAAAAAAAAAAAAATATTAGTTTGTCTTCATTGTCAGCTTCAGGTATTTGCCTTATACACATGCAACAGTAAAGAATCTCTGGTCTTGAGGAAATTATATTCACCAGTCTATGTTAGTAGAGTGCATTTGCCAAATTAAAGACATTTTATGGGAATTTAAATGACAGTAGCTTTATTATTTAAAAATCACTATTGCTACTAAACTGCAAACTTGCAGAAAAGTGAATTAAAACATATGAGGTAGTAGAGAGATGGAAAGTTGATATAGGAAGAGGATGATGGTGTTAAGCGTTAATCGTATTTAGATTGAGTTGTCTATGAAATATTCAGGTAAAAATGTCTAATCATTTCCAAGACCAAGAAAAATGTCTAGATTGAGGTTACAGTTTTGGCAGTCATAAGTATATGTTGAAACAGCAATGTGATTTGCAGTTCTATTCTGCTAACAAAATTTGAAAAGATATATTCTCTCTCCTATATTTTCCCTTAAAGTTAGAAAGATATCTGTGCCATTTGTAGTGTTATATCTATTTTTACTTGTGCTAACCTTTTTCAAAGCTTTCATTATTTCCAACGGATACAACCACAATAACTTCCTAACTGGCCAAGCTACCTGAAGTTCCCCACCTACCACAACTTAATTATTGTTTTTACACATCTTTATCCTTATTTTTCAGTTGGGCTACAAGCCCCTTCCTTTATTTTTTAATTGTACTACTAGTGTAGTTAATTGTGTTAAATTAGTTTCAAGCTTACAATATAGTAATTCAGTAGCTCCACATATCACTCAGTGTTTTTTGATTCTGATGTAGTCCTGTTTATTTACGCTTTTGTTTGACTTGCCTCAGAAGACATATCTAGAAAGATGTTGCTATGGCCAATGTCAGAGAAATTACTGCTGTGATCTCTTCTAGGATTTTTATGGTCAGTTCTCACATTTAGATCCCTCCCTAATCCATTTTGAGTTAATTTTTTTTGCATGGTGTAAGACAGTGGTCTATAATCATTATTTTGCATGTAGCTGACCCATTTTCCCAATACCATTTGTTGAGGAGACTTTTCCCCATTGCATATTTTTGCCTCTTGTGTCATAGATTAATTGACTATATAACTATGGGCTAATTTCTGGGCTTTCTATTCTTTTCCATGTATCTATTTGTCTATGTTTTGTGCTGGCATCATGCTGTTTTGATTACTACAGCTTTGTAATATAAATTGAAGTCAGGAATTGTGATACCTCCAGTTGTGCTTTTCTTTTTCAAGATTGTGTTGGCTGTCTGGGGTCTTTTGTGGTTCCTTGCAAATTGTAGGATTATTTGTTCTAGTTCTGTGAAAAATGCTATTGGTGTTTTGCTGGGGATTACATTAAATCTGTAGATTGCTTTGGATAGTATAGATATTTTAATAATATTTCTTCTTCCAATCCATGAGCATGGAATGTCTTTCCATTTCTTTCTGTCTTCTTCAATTTCTTTCATCAATGTTTTAGAGTGTTTAGAGTATAGGTCTTTCACCTCTTAGGTTAAGTTTTTGCTAGCTATTTTATTGTTTTTAGTGCAGGTGCAAATGGTATTTTTTTTTTATTTTCTCTTTTTGCTGTTTCATTACTAGTGCATAGAAATGTAGGGGCGCCTGGGTGGCTCAGTCGGTTAAGTGGCCCACTTCGGCTCAGGTCACGATCTCACAGTCGGTGATTTCGAGCCCGGCGTCGGGGTCTGTGTGACAGCTCAGAGCCTGGAACCTGTTTCAGATTCTGTGTCTCCCTCTCGCTGACCCTCCCCTGTTCATGCTCTGTCTCTCTCTGTCTCAAAAATAAATAAAACGTTTAAAAAAAAAAGAAATGCAACAGATTTTCATATATTGATTTTGTATTCTTCAACCTTACTAAATTCATTGATTATTCTAGTAGTTTTATCATGGAGTCTTTAAGGTTGTTTGTATACAGCATCATGTCATTTGCAAATAGTGAAAACTTCACTTCTTTCTTACCAATGCTAGCTAGCTAGTTAGTTATTTTATTTATTTATTTATTTATTTATTTATTTATTTATTTATTTATAATTGCTGTGGGAGGACTTCTAGTACTATGTGGAATAAAAGTGATGAGAGTGGACATCTTTTCTTTTTTTTTTAATTAATTAATTTATTTATTTTGAGAGGGACAGACACAGCATGAGTGGGGGAAGGGCAGAGAGAGAAGAGAGTGAAAATTTCAAGCAGGCTCCATGCTGCCATTGCAGAGCCCAATGCAGGGCTCAAACCCATGAAGCCATGAGATCATGAGCTAAGCCGAAACCAAGAGTCAAACGTTTAATCCACTGAGCCACCGGACACACCGAGAGTGGACAGCTTTGTCTTGCTCCTAACCTTAGGGAAAAAGCTCTCTGTTTTTCCCCGTAGAATATGATGTTAGCCGTGGGTGTTTCACATAAAGCCTTTATTATGTAGAGGTATGTCCCTCTAAACCTACTTTGTTGAGGTTTTTTTTTAATCATAAATGAATGTTGTGTGTTGTGAAATGCTTTTTCTGCTTGTATTGAAATGATTGTATGATTTTTACCCATTCTCTTACTGGTGTGATGTATCATGAATGCTTTGTGATTATTGTACCACTAAAAGACTCTTCCTCTAACCATTATTTCTAAAATCCATAATGACCTTCCAAGATTTAATTCTAAAGAATATCTTCATCTGATCCCTTTCTGATAGAAAGGGATCCCCCCACACAAATGTATGCAAAACATTTTGCATACACACACAAATTCATGCAATATCTATCTTCTTTGAGCCTGTATAGCATTTAAAAAATATTGCTTATTGTGCACTGCTTACTTTTGTTATAGTTAGTTATGCATATTTTATTAATTTTTTTACAGTCTTTAAGTGTGATTTGGGCTTTATCTACTATATTTACCAGTGTAGCACACAAATGATGCTTTACATTTAGAAGGCACTGAGATACTCATCAATAAGCACTAATAGAAATGTTTTATCCATTTTATATATATGACTGGTCTTAATATGACTCTCTAATTAGAAACATCAATTATATTTAAAAAGTATTATTGATATATAAAATGCTTTGAAATAAGAACTGCTTGAATAACTACCAAGGGGGAAATGCAGAGCCTAAATTCTGAATATATGTTTTAAAAATCAATAGGAAATGGAATACCTAAACCCATAATAAAATTGGCTTCTTAGTTCTCTATGGATTTTTATGGGTTCAAATTACATAGTGGAAATCAAGATTCTCAGTTTTGACTTTTGGTGATTATTAAGCTAATTCTCAGGCCCTAATTCAGTTAGCTATTACAGTACTTTGTATATGATAATTTTGTGTATAGTAGTAACTTGGACTGTGGCTAATTTGGACTATGCAAACAGTTTTTTAATGACAAAATGTCAATGTTAAATTAAAGATAAATATCTTCTAGAATTTCTGATTCAAAATTGCAATTAGCAACAGTGGGAGTAATGGAAAATAGCTGTCTTCAAATGCTACTGGGATCATCTAGAATGATTCTTAACTTTTAAATTATATTATGCTAGAAATCGTTCTGGTCAAGGAAAAAACACTATTCTTGGGAGTTCATGAAATATGTTGAATAATCAAAGATGTAAAAATGGCGATTATCTGAGAAATAAGAAACAACCATCTGTCCTAAATCATTCAAGTGCTATTCAGGTACGATTTTGTCTAGAGATTTGAAGATAGGCCAGAAGATCTCTTCTCATATTCTTGTGTGCTCATTAATTTTTGGATAATTAAACCACCTATGCAAACAATAATAGCTTTTAAAATTATTTATGATAAGATATAGTTTATGAAGTGAAGAATGTTAAGAAAAAAGGTAAAGCTGGGCTAGTTTCACAGGATGGCAGAAACAGAATAGAAGACTGGAATGGATAAAAAAAAGTGACAGAAATGCCTAAATGTCAAGTTCCAGACAAATGCTGACAAAGATCTAATATAAAAATTACTTATTTTTTTCTTTTATTGAGAAATATCCATTTTTTTTTATTTTAGAAATACGCAAAGGCAATTACTAAATCTACTTTAATATGAAAAGTTACATCATTTTCTATTTCTAGATTACAGATCTCGACAATATCCTTATCCAGTGACTTCTTTCTCCACCTGAAAAATGGTTTGAGACTATTGCTGAATACAGATTAGAAGAACAGCTGTGAATTTTATAGCAAAAGATAATGACGTGTACCAAACAACATTACCTACTTAATAGGTTTATATAACCTAACTTCTCCATGCTCATCCTAAATTCAGGGACAAAGAAGAAATATTTTTACCCATAAAGATAATAGGCTTTTCCTGTCATTTCCCTTCATAAAACATGTTGGGAAGAAACATTGCTTTACTTCTTCAGGGGTGATAATAAGCCCTAAAATGTCTATGTCTGAAATTGTTTCAGCTCTTATCTGATACGTTTTAAATAATTAAAAACAATGTGACTGAAAACTTCACATTTCTGTGGTATCAAATAATGTTTGTAGGAGTTTCAGTTAATGACTGTACAATATTAACTATGTTTTCGAACATTTTATACCGCCTGCAGTTTCCTTCTAATGTATATTGTTCAATTTATGTATCTCACTGTTTAATAGAACCGTATCTCATTTTACTGAGTCTCTGTGCCTCAAAAATATATTATTACTGACTTAATCAGAATAGCCAGTTCTTGTCCATGGACTCCCATTGAAAGCCAATTAGTCCCCTACTCATGCCCTCAGTTACTACCAGATCATATCCTCTGTGTTTGCCAATGGCGATATCCAGCAAATGAGAATCATAAGAACTAAACTTCATTTATTTGTAATGACCTGGCATTATTATTTAGGTGATGTAAACAGTGCATCTTTTCATGGCATATAAACAAGTAATCTGTCATCATAAAACTTTTGTGATATAAAAGGGAAAAAGAAGCACTGAAGTAGAATTTATCAAAGAGATTTTCTGCAGATATCCTTTTATTATTATTCAGTAGTGTTGGTAAAAAGCCGTACATTTGGAGATTTGCATTGTAACCAGTGTATGTTTTATCATACCCATGACCGTTTCTGCCAATAAGAATAGCACTTCTCAGATTGCTTTATGAACTCAGAGAGAAGCTGAGAATAGACATCCATTTTAAATATATTTATTCATGTTATATATTTTAATAGATTCAATTTGGTGTGGCGGGTAGAATATAGGAGCAAAATACCATCGATATGGGTTGAACTTCTGGCTTTGTATTTTTTATTTCTTTTTGGAAATATTTCAGGTTAACAGAAAAAATTTTAGCCAAAGATAGTAAACCGAATTCTCATATACCCTTCAACATCTCCTTATATTGTGGTGCTTGGGTGACTCAGTTGGTCAACCATCTGACTCTTGAATTTGGTTTAGGTCATGATCTCACAGTTCGTGAGACCCTGCATCAGGGTTTGTGCTGGCAGCATGGAGCCTACTTGGGATTCTCTCTCTCTCTCTCTCTCTCTCTCTCTCTCTCTCTCTCTCTTTCTCTCTCTCTCTCTGTCCCTCCCCTGCTCACACTCTCTCTTAAAATAAATACATTAATTTTAAAAATTCCTTAAATTATCTTACATTACTATAGCCACTTGCCAAATTAAGAAATTAACATTGGTACATTATTATTACTATTCTACAGACTTTATTCAGATTTCAACAATTTTTTTTCCATTCATGCTGTTTTTCGCTCCAGTGTTCAATATAGGATGCCACATTCCTTTTAGTGTCCCAGTTTCCTTGGAACCACTATAGTTTCTCAGTCTTTCTTGATTTTTTTATGACCTTGTGAGTTTGAAGAGTATTGAGAGGTATTTTGTAGAAAGTTCTTCAATTTATGTTTGTCTATTTCTTTTATTACACTGGAGTTATGGATTTTGGGGGAAAATTACCGCCAAGATGCTGTGTGTGCCTTTCTCCTCACATTGTATTAGAAGGGATGTGACATCAATGTAACTTATTACTGGTGATGTTAACCTTGACCACTTGGTAAAGGCAGTGTTTGCCATTTTCTCTATCCCAGTCACTATTTTTCCCTTTGTATACTCTGTTCTTTCAAAGTAAGTAATTAAGTCTAGCCTATAATTAAGAGGCAAGGAATTATATTTCACCTCTCAGGAGGAGAGAGTTTCTCTATGTATTGCTTGGAATTCTTTAAGGAAGATTTCCTGTTCTCCCCCATTGATTAATTGAATTATTTATTTATATCAGTACAGATTCACAAATATTTACTGTATACTTTGAACTATAAATCAATACTGTGTTATTCATTTTGTTGCTCAGAATGTTCTAGTTTTTCCATTGGGAGGTCTTTCAGATTACTCTCTGTGGACCTTAATATGACCCATTTTTTAATACATCTTTTTACTTCTTATTTTCTGATGATACAAAATACCAGAGGCTCATCTTGTATTTTCCCTACTGCAATCCTGGTGTTGGCCGTTTCTTCTAGGTCTGGATCTGTTTTTAAATGTTGTCACGTACTGTAACCACTTCAGGTGTTCGTTGCCTCTTCTGCCAAATGAACACATTTTAACAGAATTCCGTGGCTTTCAATTTTGTGCAGATCCAAGGCCCTGAGGATAAATCTGCAAAAATATATGCAATCTCTCCTGAGAGAAGCACAAATGCACACACAAAGCATAATTTTCCCCAAAAGTTTCAGAGACATGAATGAAACTCGGAAGACCACTAATGGATATTCTGTAAGGATCTGCACAAAATAAGACCTGATGCCCTTGATAACTAAACTTCATCGATTGTAAAATGATTTTCTCCAAGTATTGCTAAGAGGTTTGTCCAATTTCATATAACACTGCACCACCAGTACGTTTTGCCTATGTGAATTTGTGACTTTGGATACTTTACATAGTACCTGTGAGATTTCATTTACTCATTTTAAAATGGGGCTGATCATTCATACTTCAAGGAAATATTGCAAAGTTTGCTGAGTATGTAAGATGCTTCAGAGAGACACGGCCCCATAAGGACACTCCGGAAATTAGGTATTGCTGTTTGTTATTGTGATGGCATACCAAATTCCAGTTTTATAATCTTTTTTTTTTTTTTTTAACGTTTATTTATTTTTGAGACAGAGAGAGACAGAGCATGAACAGGGGAGGAGCAGAGAGAGAGGGAGACACAGAATCCGAAACAGGCTCCGGGCTCTGAGCTGTCAGCACAGAGCCCGACGCGGGGCTCGAACTCACGGACCATGAGATCATGACCTGAGCCGAAGTCGGACGCTTAACCGACCGAGCCACCCAGGCGCCCCCCAGTTTTGTAATCTTAAAAATAGTTCACTTAATATCTGATTTGCTCTTTGCCCAAAAGCTAGGATTTGTGTTTTATAAATTTGAAACCAGATACTAGAAATCTGTCTTTCAGATATTTAATCTTACCATTGTTAGAAGAGTAGAAAGTGATGTGGTAAAGAACAACATCCTACCTGGCCCTGGAACCAGTTCCAAAAACAGACATTGGTGCGTGGTCCCCCAGTGTACATTTAAGCCCCATGACCAGGTTTCTATAATTCTTGATAAATGTCTCCCTTGCTGCTTGTATCTAGTTTTAGATGGCAGTTGCCTACACTGAGTTAAAATCATCCCCCTAATAAATTCAATCTGTAGAGTCCTATATCTCCTCTTTGGAATAAATACTATAAAACAAATCTTTTTCCTTTGCTACATGTGAACACTTCATAAATAATGGCAATTTTTTAAAAGGTATTACTGTCATTTTCACGAAAATAACTTGAAATAATTCTAATAGCCTCATCATGATGGCAGGGTATCGTTTGTCAAAAGACAGAAGCAGCACATGGTTTGAGAATCTAATATCAATCAGAGATAAAAGATCATTTACAGTCTTACTAATATCCAAAGTAATATGCTACTTTAGAAACAGTAAAGAGACTACTATCTGTAATGGTGGCTTTTACGTGTCAACTTGACTGGAGCATTGGGTGTTCAGACATTTGGTCAAACGTTATTCTAGATATGTCTATGAGGATATTTAAGAATGACATTAACATTTAAATTGGTTGACTGAATTGAAGCAGATTACTCTCCGTGATGTGTTGGGCTTCCTCCAATCATTTGAAGGCCTTAATAGAACACATGAGTCAATTCCTTCAATAAATCTTTCTATATATTTATGCATCTTATTGATTCTGTTTATGGAGACTGTGACTAATACACTATCTAGATCGTTACTATCTAAATATCCTCTAGATGATTAAAGGTGGTGTTGGCGGTCTTATTTACTCCAAATCCATATCAGAACTAAATAAGTAGAACTATGCAGTATATATAACCACCAATACAGGCAACTGGTCATAAAATTCTTCAATATCTAGGCAGTCTATAATATATAGCATTATAAAAATAAACACAGAATATTTGTATATTAACTATGGAGAAAATCTCAATCTGTCTAAGCAAATCAACGTACACAGAATCACACCGAAATATAAAAACTGTAACCCACTTGATTCACTATCAGATGGAGCTTAATTAATTATTTAGGTAGCCTCCAGAGCAGGCAATCAAAGAAGAATAAATTTATGTAAATTTGACAAGAAAGATAAAATATAATACATTTAAATTAACAAAGTTCTAAGATGCAAACACCATCAAATTGTCTTCCCATACAGAAACATTTATGATAGTTGTGAAAGAGCCATGCATGATTTAAAATGAAATTTTGCTTTAAAAATAGTGTTTTAATTATTTTCCTTAAAAAAATTTTAATGTTTATTTATTTTTGAGAGAGAGAGAGAGCATGAGCAGGGGAAGGGCAGAGAGAGGGAGATAGACACAGAATCTGAAGCCGGCTCCAGGCTCTGAGCTATCAGCACAGAGCCTGACTGGGAGCTTGAACCCAGGAACCACGAGATCATGAACCGAGCTGAAGTCCGATGCTTAACTGTCTGAGCCACCTAGGCGCCCCAGTATTTTAATTCTTGATACAACTGCTAACAGCCTTCTTACATTTTACAACAATCTTTATCCAACTCATATTATATTGATGTAATAAAAAGCATTTCTTTTTTTTTTTTAATTTTTTTTAACGTTTTATTTATTTTTGAGACAGAGAGAGACAGAGCATGAACGGGGGAGGGGCAGAGAGAGAGGGAGACACAGAATCGGAAGCAGGCTCCAGGCTCCGAGCCATCAGCCCAGAGCCCGACGCGGGGCTCGAACTCAGGGACCGCGAGATCGTGACCTGAGCTGAAGTCCGCCGCTTAACCGACTGAGCCACCCAGGCGCCCCTAAAAAGCATTTTCAAATGAACACTGTAACATTTACTTGCTCTGGAATCTATTAGGAGAGTGGTGGACTTTTGCCAGTCTATTCTCACTCTTAGCAAAAAATATAAGAAATTTGGATTAAATTTGGATTAAAATAACAAAGATTAAAATAAAATAGGTTTTATTAAATAAATAAATAAATAAAACCTATTTTATTTTAATCTTCCCCCATAGCAGTAAATACAACTTTTGTCTACAAAAGTTAAGGCTTCCCTAATATATTTGTACCATTTTGTCTAAGCTGTCGTGACCTAAATTCGTTTTTATGGTCTATAAATAAACTGGACACAGGTTTCTCCTATTTCTAAAGGCACTAATTCTTTTATTATATATGACTAATCACTCACCAGGTTTCATTAATTGTTATATAGAGAGAAAGACTTGTCCTAGATGTATGAAACTTCTTGAGAGCAAATACCATGATGTTTTTTTCAATATTCATTTAATGATGCCCATTTTTCTGAATTGCATTTACATTAACATTATCATAGTTAACATCTGTGGTGACATACAACCTTCCAAATGTGCTGTACTTCTGCATTTGAATTCTCATCTTATTTGAACTCTTTTGAATACATCCTTGTTCTTAAACTTTACATTCACTTCTATTCCCTCCTGATTTTTTCTTTTCTTAAATAACAGCATTTTCAAGCTTTTCTCCTTCTATAGAGAATTTAGAGATCTCCTCATTTAGTTTAGTTTATCTAGCGATGCCTGGATAAGACTGACTAGCTCCCAAAGAAAACCCTACAGAGTAACATTTCCCAGGTGAATTTACCATAGTCCAACCTCAGGCTATACAGTTTTTGGTCTAAGAAGCCTGATGTGTCATCACTCCAGAGAGGATCTATCATTCCAAATTGGCAGACTTATTAACTTCTCTCCCAAAGACTAAAGTATAAAGGCTAGAGTAACAATATCTCGATTTACATTGAAAATTATAAATTGCAAAGAGAGAGGGGTAGATGGCGTTCTCTAACCAGTGCATTTTCCCCTTATAGATGTGATAGATGGGGAATGAAATTTAAATAGGCAGTTTGCTTACTGAGACAACATCCAGAAGAGAAGGATTAGTTTTCATTTTATTTAATATCACCAGTTAAAGATGCTACATTTGTCTACACGATAGAGATATGCCTGCCTGAAATAAGGAAAATATTTGGACCAAGATGTAGCTTCCTAGGATAATAGTTGGCTGGGAGCCTCCTAGGACCCCATACTCTCCTTTTTCTGTATTTCCAGTTGTTCACTAATCCAGGACCTCTTTCTTTCTTTAGAAAGACTTGGGGAAACATGGAACCTCTTTTGGATAGTTTTTGCATTTCCCTGATTGGATCATTTATATATTGGTTTAATCATTTAGTTCTAAGGTAACAGTTCGACTTACTTGATTTAAGATTCTTGGCATTGCAGTGTTTTTTACAACTGTTTTGGAATGAATAAAAACCCATGGATCCATCCACTTCTAACCTCCATGGGTCCCAAATTAATATAACTTCAGAACCGATCCCTCTTCTGAGTTTCAAATCCTAGATTTTCTAATAAAAACACCATGTTTTTGTGGCTTTTAGATAAATTATTCAAATTTAAAATACCTAGAATTGAACTGCTCTTTTTTTTCAAAAATGCTATCTCTTCTTTTGTATTCTCTTAAATATTATCATCCATTCCTTCCCTCAGTTATTGGAAAAGTATATTCAGATTTTATCAACTACTATATTTGTGACAATGCATTGTCTCTTCTACAGATTTTCTCTTTAAGGTCTTCTCTATGATGAATCCAGAAAAATGCTGAGAAGTTAAGAAGCTCATCCAAAGAAACAGTCTTATAAATTGTAAAGTAACACTCGAAGCCCATTCTTTCTGACTCCAAAGATCTTAGTTATACTTTTATGTTACAATTCTTCCTGACATCACCACTAGCTAACCAGTCACTCAAACTGAATCCTTTAAAATGATTCTCAATTGCCTATTTTCTCTCATTACCATTATTTCTTATGCTTGAATTCTATTTTGATTTCTTCTTAACCATTGACTTATCTATTCCATTTACCAGTGACTTATTATACTTTCCATGGTCTTCTATTAGATCCCAATGTTATTATCCTAAATCATGTCATTTTCTGTAATCTGAAGGTAAGCTGGCTTCCATTATATTGCTAGTTTAGCCATCTTAAATGTAAATCTGATCTTTTATAGTCTTGCTTAAAGCTCTCAAAGGGCTTTATGTTGCCCCATGGATGAGGTACTTAGCATGGCAAATAAGCCCTTTGTTCCCTCCTATCTGGGTCAGTTACCACTATCCTTTTACCTAAGCATTCTACTTTCTACTTCCACGTTCTCTTCAACAATCTCAAACTTTGCACATTCACTTCTCCCCACCACAACCTTTTCTCTCCTTTGCAAAACCAATTATTAATATTGAAAAATACATTTAGTGAGTGCCTACAATTTTTAATGCACTGTACTAAAAGTTTTACATAGATTATTGAATTTTAGTCACAAACAATCCTATAAATCTGTATGATTATCGTTTTCATTTTACAGATTAAGAAATTACGACTCAGAGGATAATTTGCCTGAAGTCTCATTTCTGATCACTTACACAACATCAAGTTTAACCTAGGCATAAGAATTCACACTTTCAACCACTACAGAAAATAAAATGTACTCATCACTCTAAAATAGAGAGCTTTTAAGAGTTTAATATGGACTTTTTAACATTGTAATTAAAAATTCAGATAAAATGGAAGAATCTTCAAAATGAAAAAAGCAAAAGGATGTGAATTATTTATAAAATAATAGTGTGACTAATAAAAATGGCTCAATTGAACATGGGGTTTATGAAATGAATTGAACTTACAATATATGGTTACATTAAAGGAAAATCTATGTTATAAAGCATAGAATGCTTAGCATGATTAATAACGGCTCCATTACACCGAAAAAGTTGTTGGGATCATAAAAGGCATGTCAATATTTCTTGTAACTTTAAAGTTCAGTTCAACTTTCACTTGTGGATGCTATTAAGAAAAAACATGAAAATGCATTGTTAAGATAGATGACCTTTTAGAAATCATCAGGGCATATAAAGTAAATCAAAAAATCATTTTCAATGTTTCTTACTGAAATCCCATACTAATATTTATGGCTGAATAGAGCCTTAAATATTTTTTTTTCTAAAACATAATGGTATATATTTTAATACATTACAGAACATTTACAAATTCGTGCTGTCCCACTGGCCCAAGACCTTGGAGAAATTTAGGGCTGAGATTCAGAAGCTATTTGCCATTCACCAAGTCACATAGATTAGTTGTTGTATCCCTTTGTGGTTTGAGTGTGCATTAGAGACCAAATCCTATTCATCACAATTTATTTTTAAATACCCATTCTGAGTCTTGGTTTTTATTTTTACAAACTGAATGGAAATAACGACGAAAGAGCTAAAAATCTGATACTTCCGCAACTTAGCCACTACATTCACTTGCTGTCCCAGAAGGTGTTCTCCTGTATCCACGGAAGCCAGCTCAGGCCTTCTGGGAGGCAGATAAGTGGCATTCGATTTCTTGTCCTTGCACCTTGGACCTACCATGGGTTTATCTTTTTTCACTTGGTTCTTTATTTATTTATTTATTTTTTAAATTTTTTTTAACGTTTTTATTTATTTTTGAGACAGAGACAGAGCGTGAGCAGGGGAGGGGCAGAGAGAGAGGGAGACACAGAATCGGAAGCAGGCTCCAGGCTCTGAGCTGTCAGCACAGAGCCCGACACGGGGCTCGAACTCACAGACTGCGAGATCGTGACCTGAGCCGAAGTCAGACGCTCAACCGACTGAGCCACCCAGGCGCCCCTCACTTGGTTCTTTAGATCCGTTTGCAATGCCATACATATTTCTTTACATGTTTGAACCTCCTTTGTTTTTGTCCTGCTCTCAGGCTTGTGATCAATCAACTTCTTGTCTTGCTACTCGCTTTTAGGCATAAGATTTCAAATTGAACATCTGATCCTGCTCTATCATCTGACCTGCCTCCAGTATCTGCTTGATCTGTTTCCCTTTTTTTTATTCTTACTGACCCCACAAGTACATCATTAACTCCCTCTCTCTCTGCACACACACAGAGTTGATTTGGAAATGTGAATTAGAAATTCCACTATGCCCGCCACCAGAAAACAATATGGAATTTGGACATAAAACGCATATTAACCAATAAAATCAATGCATAGATGGAATCAGAGGTACAGAGTCAACCTAAAGAAAGAGCTCCCATTCATTTGCTTAGTAATATGATATATCTAAAAGGAGAGAGTACTCTTAAATCCAGTATTCAATGTCTATACCTTTTTGCCCACAAAATAATTAGTGATAATGGCGTTCTTAGCCTATAACTTTTTCATGATGTCGTGAAAAATTTCTAACATAGGTAGTATATTTGGTTGTTGCTATAGTCTCGGACTAGGGTAGTCACAGCTGTAGTCCACCCAGATGATTCTACAGGTAGACCATCATCAGGTGATGGATTGTCTACACCAGTCAATAATGAGATGCTAGTGAAGTTTCTATGTCTGTTAAGGAGGAGTTTATTCTAGATCTCCTTTAAATACAGCTTCCTTTCACTTTCCCTTGAAAGGAAACTTGAAGAAGGCAAAGCAGTTGTATTGTTTGCTTGATTGTTTCTAGAATTAATATTTCCAGTCCTGTGGAAAGTTGCAAGTGAGCAATAGTGGAGATACTGGGGATGGAGGAATTGACCCCATGGGCTGGGAGATCTCTTTTGCTAGGAGCAATGCCTCATGGCCTAAGCCTGGAAAGTGCTGGCCCATGTGCATCCTCTTCTTTGCCCCCTCAGTCCCTCCTCACTCCCTTTGCTCTTTCCTATTACAGTTTTCCTTCTTTGTTCCATGCCTTTCCTAGGTTCTGCTAACTCCTCCGGGTGACATAATCACATCTCACTTTCCCTCAGGCCCTTCCCATTTGTATTACTATTTCAGCCTCTTGAATCTACTTCTCCCTTCAGCTGTGAGGTTATGAAGCCTGGGGTGTCCATCCAGTCTGTTGGTTCTCCCGGAGACAGCAAGATGAGCTTCGTCTACCAGAGGAGTGAGGGACAGCATGAGGCATGGTGGGAAGGCCAGCGTCTCTTCCTTCCTTGCAGCGTGGCTAAGTTTATCTTCTGGCAACTACAATTCTAAAACAGACCTCATTCTCTGAGGACTAATTGTCTCATTCCAACACCTTCCTTATTGATCTGGGTGACAAATCCCTCCTGGTAACATAATTCCTATCTCATTGTGACAAAAGAGTAACTCTCCCTTCATTTGATGAAAAGGGCATTTCCCCCTTTCCTTGTCTGAATTACAATACAAAACCTCTTCCACAGTAACATGGTGGCTGGGCCCAAACAGCTTTTCTCTAGTAACTAAATTTCTCTTTAGCCAGAGTATAAGACAGAAGAAGAAAAGGTAGGAGATGAAGCGTGACTATCAAACAGAGCTGTGACATGAGGCCCCCCCCACCTGGCCTGGTCACGGCAGAGCAAACAGGTCCCGAGACGAAGCCTTCCAAGGGGCAATGTTCAGAGAACAAATGTTCCATGAGAACCAGACAGGAGCTGTGTGGCCTTTACTGACCTAGCTTCCAAAGGTACACAACATCACTTCTACCTCCGAGTCCCTTAAGGCCAGCCCAAATGCATGTGATAAGAATTGGGCTCCACATCTTGATGGGGACATAGCAAGGTCACTTTGCAGAAAAACATTCAAGATAGGAGACACAGTCCAGTTATTTTTGGAAAATGCAATCTGGGAGCTAAGTCATACCTGCTGGGATCTGTTCAAATTCCTGACCCACAGAATCCATGAGCATAATAAAACTGTTCTTGTTTTACAGCACGAAGTTTGGGGGTAGTTTGCCATGCAGCAATAGATAACCAGAGCAGTAGCGTTTGAGACAATTGCTGCTATAACATTTACTGCTGCTACAGCCAGCGCTCAACAGCTGACCGACACAGCCCAGCTGAAGTACTCACAGCTTGCAACCAATGAAATGAGATTCATGATGTTCTAACCTTGGAAAATGAAATGCAGACTTTATCTGAACGCCACAGAGGCCACTATCATGGGGAAGAAGCAGATGGTTCCAAAAGATTCTGGGCTTCCTTTACTCAGGAGTCTCAATATCCGGCCATCGAGCATTTTGCTGTACATTCCCCCTACTGCTACTTACCTGAGTATCCTCTCAAGGGAGGTACATCAAGGAAGACCTCTGGTCACAGCGATTTTGATCTCTGCCCTCGATTATACTCTTGCTTTATGTTTTCATTGGAAAATAGAGGAAGATAGTTTTTTTAAATTATCAGGATAGTTGTAGAAAGCATATGCCATTACTTCCTGCCAGCTCTCTTATCTCCCATACTTTATCAGTGTGGGAAGAACAAATTTTTAAATTTTTTTTAATGTTTATTCATTTTTGAGAGAGACAGAGTGTGAGTGGGGGAGGGGGCAGAGAAAGAGGGAGGCACAGAATCCGAAGCAGGCTCCAGGCTGGGGGCTGTTAGCACAGAGCCTGATGTGGGGTTCGAACCCACAAACCATGAGATCGTGACCTGAGCTGAAGTCAGATGCCTAACTGACTGAGCCACCCAGGTTCTCTGGGAAGAACACATTTTTAAAGGCATGTATTCAAAGGTACATGCTAACTATAATTCCTTCACAGTCTGGGCCAGAGTTCCTTGCTATGCAAAGTAAAGTTTTACTCTAAAACTAAGAAGCCAACTGATTATAACTTGACATCACATGTCGCCATTCTATAGCAAAAGAAGATATAAGCATGTCTTTGTGTATGGAAAAGTGATCATATATGCATGCTATATGCATAAATAAATATAGATAATATATATACCAATATATTAATATGTGCATGCATATGCCAGCATATGCACATACATATGATTTCTCCTTGAACGTTTTTTTTCTTATTCTAAATCTAGATTTCTGGTTTATTCTAATGAACTTGTAAGCTTTATTATTTAGAGTCTGTCTTTGAGAAATTGATCCATTCTCTGTTCATTTGTTAAATTATGATTCTAGCCATAAATCCTCTAGACTCTGAGGGATTAAATAAACCAGGCTTTATCTCAAAAGGGTTCTAGGTTGTCAACACTATCTATTTTTAATTAATTTATTTTATGAGAGAGAGACACAGAGAGAGAGAGAGAGAGAGAGAGAGAGAGAGAACCAGTGTGGGAGAGGCAGAGAGAGAGGGGGATAGAGACCCAAGGTGAGCTCTGCACTGATAGCAGAGAGCCCTATGTGGGGCTCGAACTCACGAACTGTGAGATCATTACCTGAGCTGAAGTCGGATGCTTAACCGACTAAGCCACCCAGGTGCCCCTAGGTAGTCATCTTTAAATTCTTACTCTGATTTTCCAATATCTCAGTGCATCTCTTTTTACTGTATATGCATATTATCCAAATAGTTGCAAAGAATATAGAAGAAAGATGGAAAGGGTGCCTGTTCAGTTTGACAGTGTATATTGTTTTACGTTCTAATAAATCAAGACTACAGATCCACATAAAAAACATGAAACCTTCGTTAATTTTTTATCATCACTCAAAGTATGTATGAAATCATGTCACATACTTCTATGAATGTGTGTACATGGATGATGTGTGTATGCATAAAATTATGTGTAATAATTATCATAAAGCAAACTACTTTGGTTCAGAACAAACACACGTGTTTGAAATTAAATTTTTACATAATAGTTAGAAAAAGTAAGTATATAATTATATGTATTACATATAAAACTATCTATAAAAATTATGAACACCGCTCTTGCTTTAGACTAGAAAATGTTGTGACCATCGTCTTATGCCGATATTTGTCTTGGTATTTTTAATGGTTTTGAGTGTAAGGGTTAACAACACAAACCTGAGTTCATAACCCGCTTTACCTTCTATTATTGTTATGACACAAAATAAGTTAGCTAACCTCTGTGAGCCTGTTTTCCCATCTGTAAAATAAGAATAATAATTCTAAAAATAAAATGGAGGAATTAATGTAAAGCTACGGGAATTTGAGTTAATTCATGTAAATTGCTTAGAGTAGTGTCTGATACATGGTAAACCCTCAATAATGTTAATTGTAGTTATTAGTAATATCAGCCATATAGGAGGTTACCACGTATTTTTTTCATCTGTGACTTTATTATTTTTTAATGTTTATTTATTTTTAAGAGAGAGACAGAGAGACAGAGCATGAGTGGGGGAGAAGCAGAGAGAGGGAGACACAGAATCCGAAGCAGGCTCCAGGCTCTGAGCTGTCAGCACAGAGCTTAATGTGGGACTCAAACCTCCAAACCACAAGATCATGACCTGAGATGAAGTCACATGCTCAAACAACTGAGACACCCAGGCACCCCTCATCGGTGACTTCAATGGATGAACAAACATATAGTTCTCGTGCCCCATCCCTGGACTGGAAGCCGCAGGAGACACTCCCAGCCTGAAGCTTGGCCCCCAGGAACTGGCAAACTAATGGGGTTGCAAGTGGTCTTAAAACCGTGTAGTCAGATTTCCAGGATGGAGATTATATTCTTCATTTTGTGACTCATCAGATTAGCACCTAAATCTCGACATGCAGTATCTATCAGTAGCCTGGCTAATTTCAATCACTCCATCGTAGATATGATTCCTTCCAAGTGCCCTGTCTCCCACCCATACTCCCCGTGTCTTTGCTCCCTGGTGCCTGGGCTTTAAGGTAATTCCAGTTGGTTTCTGGATTCATTTCTGGCCAGATGGCCTGGGAGGTGACCTGTGTCTCTAAGATGGAACAATTAGTAGGACCAGGATTTCCAAGTCATTGCACCCTGGACAGCTGGCCTATAATCCCACAAACCTGAGCTCCCCTGCCTCTGGGGCAGAGAAAGGGAGTGGGCAAAGCACGCCTGTGGTCAGGTGAACTGGAGAGTGCATCCACACAAGTCAGACACACACACACACACACACACACACACACACACCTAATAACCTAAGAAGGAAAAAATGGAACAAATGTGCAGGGAAGGGGGCACAGAGTGTCTCTGAACCCCAGTCAGTGAGATATGTCCATCCATTACACAGAGAGGATCCCATGCAGAGATGGGTCAGAACCAGAGTTAGGAGGACTGGCCCACTCCATACTTGAGGGTGAACTCTCTGGCCTCCCTGTTGACAGTTCTGGGTCCTGTGTCAGCAGGTCAACGAGTTCCACCCAAATGGATTGCCCCAGGTCTGGTCTATTTACCAGCCGGTTGAGGCCTCCAAGACTTGGAGGTAAGGCTTCCAGTTATCATTGCTGGTGATGGGCAGGCAAGCCTCTCCGCTGTTGCCCACACTGGGATGGTAGATCCTGGTTACGAATGTCACTGAAGGGGCTTGAACAGACAGCCCCCTAGAAAGCTGATAGGCAGGTCGAAGGTCCTGCAGGGCAGGACGAGTTCAGGTCACATCAGGACGTTGGCAACATTGCTGAATAGGTTCCGCGTGTACAAGAGAAGCTTTGCCTGAAGATCCCATCATTCTTTTGCTCGCTGTCATCTTAGGACCGAGTGTGGGCCTCTGGTGGGATCCAGCATTACTGTGCTCTGGTCCAAGGAGGTTACCACCTACATATATATTTTACCAGTTCACTAGCATCTAAATTGTTTCCAGTTTTTTTGGCTATTGTAAACTCTACTTTGTTGGGCATATTTTTATGCACATTTCTCATGTCCTTAGTGTTTATTTCTCAAAATAGAAGTTTGGGGTAAAATTGGTGCATATTTTAAAGGCTTTTGATTGTCCAGTTGCCATCTAGCTTATATCCTCACTGGTGGTGTCCAAAACGGGACGCTGAAATGTAATATATGTTAAGATATTTTGCAGTCATTTCCAGATATTTTCACTTAATTGTTTCAAAATCTTATACACACAAAGGGGGATTTCTAAATGATGTTAAATGAATGCGCCTTACATTTTGGTTGATATTTAAATGATTCAACGCTGCTGACTCACTTATTTGCAAGTAAATTATTCATTTTGTTGAGGACAACTTGAAAATTATTTCAGCCCTGCTGGTTGTGCTGCATGCTTCTCAGAATGTACTTGGATCGATCCCTTCTCAGTTGGTAGCGATGATGGGTTCAGGGCAGGGGACTTATTTTAAACTTTACCTAAACCAGTAATAAGTGTTAAGTAAATCTAACTGCCAGAAATGTCATGGGATCTGGCATTTCATGGCTAAATAATACACTGAAGATTTGGAGCTACCACTATTAGACTCTATTCATGCCCTTCGTCCCTTTGTTCCCACGGATGCCTGAGAATTATAGATACTGATTTTATTAATATTTAACTTTCAGAATGTATTTGCTACAACTAGAATGGTTTCTTTCCCCCCAGGTTTCAAAGCAATATCTCTACCCCAATCACAAGACAAATTATTTGAAACAGCTTGCAAATCCAGTTTGGAACAACAAAATAATTCAGTATAAACTGATGTAAAAAAATAAAATAGTCTCAATTTTGTTCTCATTGCTGGCCTTTCCATGCTTCCTGATTTAGTGGTCATCATAAACTTTTAAAGTGAGTTAACTGTTTTCCATCATATGGTGCAGGCAGTAAGCATCTTCACTGTAAGGAGACCTCTGTAAAAGAAGAGAGAACTCTGAGATGACTTTTTTTTTTTCCCATGCATTCTTGGACCTTATTTTTTTATCTTATTTTATTTTTTTAATATGAAATTTATTGTCAGCTTGGTTCCCATACAACACCCAGTGAGTCGGCCTTTAAAATGAGTCAAGTTGGAAAGTTTACGTGCTTCCTGGTGTCCCTGTGTTCTGCCGATTACCAGGTGCAAAACATCTGTTCTGCAAGTTGTTGATATCACCCAGCCATAGGGGAAGAACATTTGATTTTCCATAATTGATTTTGTTCTTTATGATGTGGATGCCCGCCTCTACTTTTGCAGGAGGTCTTAATGTAAGTTTATAGATATTTTTCAAATGTAGACAGTCACGCTCACATTTTTGTACACTGCATTTGCTGGAGGTGAAATTGCCAAGGTAAATAGGAAGCTAATCGGGGAGACCTTGTACTCCCAGAGCCTGAAGGGAACCAGTCGGAGACCAAACAATTAGTGGTTACTTGTGCATGTCAGAAGCTCCAGAGAACATGCAGTCAATTATTAAATGGGTTCTGCCACCAGGTGAATGTTACTTCAGTGTAGGCAGTAATGAAATTGCAATCAAGCTGATGACACGCCTTATTTATTTATTTATTTTTTTGCAGAGGAGTGAAAGAGGGAGTTGGTGGAGATCTGTATCCGCAGGTTCAGCCAAAATGATCATCAGCTTGACATGAAGTAATAACTTTTTTTTTTCTTAAGAAAAATCTCCTCTACTTGGTATGGATTAACATCTCATGTTTTGCCAGGGGTTTCAAGATAATGCCGATAAATGTCCTATGTTAACATAAAGTTGTTTTTTTTTTAATATTAAAAAGCATAAGCTGCTGACCTGCAACCCACCACTTGGCAGGAAGCCACTGATATCCACTCTCTTCTCTCTTGCCTCTTACACACTCGTCTGTCCTAATGATGAGCACGATTTTAATGAATCACTGACTGCTTTATTGACTGACCTTAAGAACTTGGTCAATTTTTACTTGATTGGAATCATTAATTTCAAAAGTGTACACAGCAGTTTAGTCCAAATCAGTTACAAAACATTAATAAGGACAATGATAGCATCCCTGCCCTCATTAGAATCCATCAAGTCTCAATTGCTTAGGAGGCTCCATTAGTGCAAACATGAAGCAAATAGTACTTAAATCCTGAGGAAATAAAGAACCATGCAAGGGTGTCATACTAGCAGCCCTACTCTTACCTGATGAAGCACAAAGAGAAAGGAACCCAGCTCCCACCCTTACGTGATGTGCTTCTAGGGTGGGGCAAAAGGGACAAGTAACACAACCTGGCCATAAAAACTCTGATTCAAAAAGAAGAATGTGAATTTATATCTGACTTGCCCAAGTAGTTTATCTGTTAATGAAATTAGGAAACTTTCAGAGGAGAGGTGATAATAACCCCCTCTCTTAGCTTCGTCTGAGGGGCAATTTTGCAGTTTGAGTCATAAGATTTTTTTATAAGGAAGGGTCTCTTAGCTGGCGACAAACAGGTTTTAGGCAAAATTAAATTGAAGAAAATGAACAGATGTCCCACCAGTGGAGTTTTTAAGCTTAACTCTTTTAATTGATGGCAAATATCACAGAAAGCCATCCACTATTTTTTTTTCCTTAGAACTGCAAAAGAGAGAAACAAGATTTTATGGCTGAATATTTCAACCTCCACCTCTAAATTTCAAGTCATGTCAGGGGTGCTACATCAAGAAAAAAGACCAACAAATCCAAGAGAATTTATTTATAAAGGTACAATGTAGAGATACTTTAGAAATATGATCTAGGAGTTTAAAAAAGAATATTCCAGAATTCAGTCATGCAAACAAGGAGAAGATGCCTTCTTACACCTTGAAAACATTTTAAAATCAATAATAAAAACAATGCAAAACAAAACAAGTAAAAACTACAGTAAAAGGACACTTAATTTCTAACACCATAAGCTTAATAGTAATTTCTAATAAAATGCAGCTGTATATTTATCAACACATACTATACCTATTATAATGAATTTTTTTTAATCTATCAAAGGAATAGTTATTTTAAATAAGTAGAAGATTCGGATTTTTCCTGAAGTGTCTTGTTCTAGTAGGAAGAAAATATTCTGGTAATATTTTTAATATATACATTTTACTTTTAGTTATAAATGATATATACCACATACTAGAAACAGAAAAAAAAAACTACAAAGATTAAAATTAAAACATTTTTGGGGCACCTGGGTGGCTCAGTCGGTTAAGTGTCTGAGTGACTTCAGATCAAGTCATGGTCTCATGGTCCATGAGTTCAAGCCCTGCATTGGGCTCTGTGCTGACAGCTCAGAGTCTGGAGCCTGCTTTGGATTGTGTCTCCTTCTCTCTCTGTGCCTCTCCCACTTGCACTCTGTCGTTTCTCTCAAAAATAAATAAACGTTTTTTAAAATTAAAAAAAATGTATTATTTTCTTTTACATGGATCTAATCAGAAGTGGTATATGTGATATTAATAACTAGTGAGTTAATATTCAAATTTGAAAAATTATATGTTATTTGTATAGCAAAGTGTTTACAGTTGTCCAAAGAGAGTTCTTGCCTTTGCCATCACCTTCTAGGAGGTAAGCTCTTGGTCCCTGGAATGCTGTGCATGATAGGCATATCTTGCTTTACTTGAGGACTCTGGGTCATACTGAATAGTTTTAACAATGTGACTTTGTGTAGGGGCTTTGGTTTATGTGGTATGAATCATCTTAGAGACTGAAATCAGCCATGTGGGAAATCAATCAATTTATCAATCATGTCTAATAATGGAACTTTAATAGAAACTCTGGACGTTGAAGCTTCAGTGAGTCTCTGGTTGTCAATAACCCATGAATATTATCACCCATCAATGCTGGAGGAGTAATGCATCCTAACTCTGGTGGTGGAGGACAATGAAAGGTTCACATCTGAATCCTTCTAGACTGTGATCTATGAATCTCTTCTTCTGGCTGATCATCTGTATCTTTTCCCTGTAATAAATTTTAGTTGTGAGTATAAGATATCTCAGTGAGTTCTGTGAGTCTTTCTAGTGAATTATCAAATCTGAGGGTGGTTTAGGGAACCATCTGAGTCTGTAGTTGGTGTCAGAAGTGAGGGCAATTCAGAATACTCTGCCCTCTAACTTTGTTGTTGGCCTAAACTTGTAATCTCTCTGCATATACTACATAATGTACAAGTTTTCTATATATGAAATGTAAATCATCCATGAGATCAGTCTGATATTTCGCAAAGTGTCAATTGTTGGCATGATATTTTTGAATACAACTGTCACTACCTCAGTAATCAATTTGAGCCATGCTTCTGTATATGAAATTACAGTAAGCTTTGTAAAGGTGTCTCCATTAAATCGATAGTCATTGTATAACTTTCATTTACTAAGTATAGAAGAAGTATCTTAATAGCAACAGTAGTATTTATTATTCTCTCTCCATTTTTTTTCTTTTTGTTCTTCTGACTGGATAATTTCAAATGACCTGTCTTCGAGTTCACTGATTCTTTTCTCTGCTTGGTTGAGTCTGCCATTGAAGCCCTCTATTGAATTTTTCAGTAGAGTCATTGTATTCTTCACCTCCAGATTTTTTTAATGGTTTTCAATGGTTGTCCTTTTTGTTGAACTTCTCATTTTTTTCATATTTTGTTTCCCTGACTTTGTGTTAGTTGTGTATCTGTGTTCACTTGTAGTTCTCTGAGTTTCAAAATAATCATTTTGAATTCTCTGTCAATCAGTTCATAGATTTTCATTTCTTTTCTTTTTTAAAAAATTATATATATATACATATATATCAATAGTGAGATAATTACTGTAGTCCATCTAATTAACATATCATCTCACATATTTGCCATTTTTGTGTATGCTGAGAACAGATGAAATATACTCTCTTAATATATTTCCATTACTCAGTACAGTATTATTAAATATAGTCATCATGCTATACATTAGATTCTTGATTTATCCATCCACTGCAGCTAAAACTTTGTACTCTTTGAACAGCATCTCTTCATCTCTCCTACCACTCCACTCCCTAGCCCTGGTAATCATCATTCTACTCTCTGCTTTGATTAGTTCAACTTTTTTTTAGATTACACAAATAAGTGAGATCATGCAGTATTTGTCTTCCTGTTCCTGGTTTATTTCACTTAGCATAATGTACTCCAGGTATATCTAGGTTGTCACAAATGACAGGATTTCCTTCCTTTTTAAGGCTGAATAATATTCTCTTATATGCATATAACATTTTCTTTATCCATTTATCTAATTACAGACACTTAGCTTTATTTCATATCTTGGGATATTATAAAGCTCCACTTTTTTAATGTTTATTTATTTTTGAGAGACAGAGCATGAGCAGGGGAGGGGCAGAGAGAGAGAGAGGGAGACACAGCATCTGAAGCAGGCTCCAGGCTCTGAGCTGTCAGCACAGATTATGACATGGGGCTTGAACTCACAAACTGCGAGCTCATGACCTGAGCCAAAGTTGGATGCCTGACTGAGCCACCCAGTCACCCCAAGATTTCCATTTTTTTAAATTGTTTTTAATGTTTTGTTTTTGTTTTTGTTTTTGTTTTGAGAGAGAGAGAGAGAGAGAGCATGAACAGGGGAGAAGCAAAGAGAGAAGGAGACACAGAATCTGAGGCAGTCTCCAGGCTCTTAGCTGCCAGCACAGAACCTGTCACAGGAACTCATAAACCGTGAGATTATGACGTGAGCCAAAGTCGGATGCTTAACTGACTGGTCCACCCAGGTGTCCCAAAGATCTCCATTTTTTTAAAGATTGATTGTTGGAGCTTAATTTTGTTCCTTTTGTGGTGTCACATTTCCATGACTCTTCATGATCCTTGTACCTTTGTGTTCATGTCTATGCATTTGAAGAAGCAGTCATCTTTTTTCAGTCTTTATGGACTTTTTTTGGCAAGGAAAACTTCATCAGTGAGTCTGGCCAACATTCTGGGTGGATTTGTTGGTGGAATCTGTAGGTGGTCTAGCTGGCTGGGTCCACAAGAGGGCCCTCTACCAGTGACCATGGTGGCTGTTGAGATCCTCTAGCTGTGCTGATTCCTACAGTGTTTCGTGGAGAGTCCAACAAAAGCAGACCTGGGTAGTGCTTAGAAAGACCGAGGTAGTTAAACACTCACTTTACTTCCTCTTTCTTCTAGAGATTTGCAGGCCAAAAAACCGTACTGGCTTGGATACAGATGATGCAGGTAAAATAAACCTGCTGTTAACTTTTTTTTTAAATGCATTCTTTCTTTTTTGTATGCATACTATAACCTATCACCTGGATTCTGGAGCTCTCACTAAGGTGATTTCATCTATGGATGATTGTAAAATAATGTTTCTGTGGGAGGTAAGGGCTGGAATCTCCCATTCCACCTTCTTGCTGATGCCACTAGATCCTTTCTTAATTAACATCAGAGAACTAAAAACAATCAAATTAAAATTTTTTCAGCTCTTATAATACTGTTAAGATTTTATCAGTCATCAACACCGTCATATTATGTCACAAAAATTTACTTGGTGCCTGAGATATGAACCACACTACTCTTGAACATGTGTGATCAAGAATGGTCCCTAAAGAGTGGGATCCTTGGGGCTGCCTAGCAAAAATGGAACCAATCAAAACCAACAGTAGACATAGTTGGAGTCGGATCCTATAAGCTCCCTGTGTGCAGGTCCAGGGATTCTAAAGAAATTTCCAACGTAACTGGGGCGGTGGATGGGGGAAGGCACTCAAAACATTGGAGAATTTGACAAAAAATATGAAGTACTTTTATGTCTTCACAATCAGAATAACCAAAATACATATAAAACAAACATCGATCCTGGGTATAATTGCACTTTCATCTATTAATGTTTTGCCT
Organism: Neofelis nebulosa; assembly: GCF_028018385.1. NCBI lineage: Eukaryota > Metazoa > Chordata > Mammalia > Carnivora > Felidae > Neofelis > Neofelis nebulosa. The sequence continues at coordinate 31,214,148 of NC_080794.1, read as the reverse complement.
ACTGCAATATAGATAATTGCATTATTGTGATGAAATGAATAAAAGTTAAAAAGTAGAATGATGCAAAACTATAAAGTTTTACTAGTGTCTGGGTATCTCTTACTGGACCTTAATAAGGTTCACTTGTTAATAAGAAACCTATCTACAAAATGTATTTCAGAAAGGGACCTCCAGGGTCAAGCTAGGTCAGCATTGCCCGCGATTGTTGCCAGCAAACACAGCTGCTACTGAAACATTTTTTTTAGAAAAAGGAAGATCAACCTCTGAGTCATCTCAAAGTAAATCATTGTCACAAGCCTGGGTATGTGTTTTAAAGGGAAGCCTGTAATCAAAGGTCCAGTCATTAGCATCTTTGGGCATAATATCAGGATAACAATGCAACCATTCAAGCACTCAAGACCCAGAGTAAATACCACCTATCTGTGGTTAAGAAAGTAATAAATTCCAGGGGATCCGCCACAGATAGCTCAATAACCCCATCAAGGGTTGTATCTACTCAGTTCCCCTCCCTGCTCTCTGGTCATAATGCACATGCGTGTAGCATCTGTTCTATTTTTCCCACTGCCATAGCATTTCTGGGTAATGATGTTATGGAGATATCTCCAATAAGAGAAATGAATGCAGACAGTTCAGGAGGAAAGGATACATAGTTGTAATACTCTGAATGAGACTATTAAATGTTGGAGGGGTGAGCCTCTCCCTTGAAAAGAAAAACTTGGATGCAAGAAGACTGTTTCAGTGTGTAACTGGATGCAAAGAAATAGAAGTTCTTAGGAAATCTGGAAGAAGCTCAATTAAGAAAATAGTAGGAACATTTTCTCCTCTTCCTTGGGTTGGTGATATAGATCTGGGAAGGCCCACTGCAGACAGACATCCTTGACCTTGTAGTCTTAAAATAAATGTGTAGGGAATTTTAAGAAACACATAAATGTTACAAGATTGCCAAAACACAGCTCTAACCGTTTACTGAGAAGTGTGGAAAAGTACAGATATGTTGTCATTTTATTTCAGAGACATTCTAACCTAAGCCTGAAGGAAGTTGCTTGCTATCAAAACAAAATACCTTTATTGTAACTTAAAAGATAAGGTTCACGTCTTTTAAATTTGGCTTAATCCACACCTGGGGCATTAGCACCTAGGACAAGGAGACCTTTAGTTTTAACTTGTTAACTGAACAACGTTCCAGATTGCACCATGTATTTTTTGTTGTTAATTGGGAAGTTCAGCCTTTAAATTATTGGGGACAACACAAACAAACAAACGAAGATAATACATTACAAATGCATTTTGACCTAATCTATTACGCTATACCCACCACTACCAACTATCTCAAATTTGAGGCGGATGGAAAAAACGAAATCTGAGAAAATAGTAAATGCCAACAGGATCCTCACACGATCTTCATGTTCTTTTATTGTTACTACTGTTCCATGAATGAGGACCTAAGACTTATTTAGGTATTTATTAATGCCTATACACCTAATAGATGCAGGAACTGGAAATTCACACATAGCATGTATATTTTATACCTTTGCACTCTTTTCTCTAAGCCTTGCTGCTACCAAGTAATTCTCCTATGTGATCGTAATCGGAAGGAAACAGCGCATTCTCCTTGGTGAGAAATGCATACATAGAACCATGTCAGCCCTGAGTGAAATGGTAGATGAAGCCATATACAGATGTGCTAGGATAATTTACTGACATTACAGTTCTCTTTTGCTCCTACTAATAAAGTTACTAAGGTGGCCAGAACTTTTGTACCTCAGCCTTTAGGTAGATTGTAAAAGCTACAAATATAAAACTGTAGAGAACCCCTCTCTCTGCCGCTATGTATATCCAAGTTGAAGTAATGGTGTTTAGCCTTCTAGAAGGGGAGGAGGGAATGATGAGGGACCTCAAAACGATAGAGACACGACTAGAGAAAGGGAGAGAATTTTCTCTGAGTCTCAAGAGGGATTTGAGATACACAGATTCTCCAATATAATAAGAGTTATGACTTATTCTAAATGTTCAAGAATACAACTAGCTGTGTAGAGAGATTTGAAAAAACACAGAACCATTTGAATCTCAAAAAAAAAAAAAATCACTTGGACTTGGTTCCTAAGCATCTCAACAGTAACATGTGGAACAATGTAGAACAGTGGATGCTTTCATAAGTGAAATGAAATGCTTGGAGGAGGCTCAAAAATATGAATAGAGAGGAAATTCCAAAAATCACTACGATTTAGTTTTCTGCCAGCTCAATGGGATTGAAACTCAGTATTCAACATGGGTTTACTGAAAAAAAAAAAAATTATAAGTAATTCCTTCGTACCTCCTTTGGTGGAATAAGAATCATATAAGCTTACCTTGGCTGAAAAGAAACCATCTGACGGTGCCTCGGTGGCTCAGTTGGTTAAGTGTCTGACTCTGGATTTCAGTTCAAGTCTTAATCTCACAGTTTGTGTGTTCAAGCCCCACATCGGGGTCTGTGCGGGCAGTTCACAGCCTGCTTGGGATTCTCTCTCTGCCCCTCCCCTGCTCATGCTCTGTCTCTCTCTCTCAAAGTAAGTAGATAAACCTAAAAAAAATGTTATCTGTATCTCAGGTTGTATAATTCAAAATACAAACAGACAAAAAAAAAAAAAACCCACTAAATTTGAAATGAAAAGTAGGATGTTTTGTCCTGGCTCTTTAAATTGGTTGAGAGAGTTGGGGAGCCTGGGTGGCTCAGTCGGTTAAGCAGCCGACTTCGGCTCAGGTCACGATCTCACGGTCCGTGGTTTCGAGCCCCGCGTCAGGCTCTGTGCTGAAAGCTCAGAACCTGGAGCCTGTTTCAGATTCTGTGTCTCCCTCTCTGACCCTCCCCCATTCATGCTCTGTCTCTCTCTGTCTCAAAAATAAATAAATGTTAAAAAAAAATTAAAAAAAAATTCCTTAAAAATAAATAAATAAATAAATTGGTTGAGAGATATTGCATCTGTTGCATAATCATTTTCCACTATAGGTTACCATCTGTAAAATGAGAGGTTTTAACTAGCATATTAATATAGTTATTTTCTGATATTATATTCAGTAAATAGAAAAACTGTAAATTTATCAAACAGAAATTTTTGAGAGTAAAAGAGAATGCTGAAATAATTAAAATTATGTACTTTAAAATGTTTATTACCTGATAGATTGCTTTAATATAGTTGATAGATCTATAAATATTTTGAACTTCTTTTATTTCTATATATTAGAGAAAAAAATCTTTGTATTGATTATGAAATATTTGAATACTATAAATAATATTCATGTACAGTAATCTGTTTTCTACCCATATCTCTAAAATTCAATGCTATTGATTTTATTTTATTTTTTGAAGAATATATGTCTTTTAATATGTATTCATTTTAATGTTTCCAAACAATTTCCTGAAATTTCCTCTAAAGTTTTATTTCGGGGTTAACAAAACTAATAATATTTACATCTTCAATTGATTTTTCTCTATAAATCATATTTTCTTTTAAAAAAAACCTTTAATTAGTGTATAGCTGATATATGAACTATAATATTTTAGACAGAAAATATTGATCCTAGGTGATCTAGTAAATTAAGAGAAAATTCTGCTAAATGGATGATATTTTAAATTCTATGTCTTCATATTTAAATCTATAAATACTTAAGGTCACTGCTGAAATATTTTCATAGGTACATTTTTCCCTCTCAAGTCCCAGTGCCTACTTTGGCATATATTTTTACAAGAAACAAAACTTGTCAAAAATGCTTTATGTTTATGATTTTTTAAATATTGAACTGAGTTTAGATGCTTCAAAATTAGAAACCTTTGAAATTGATTTCCATTCTGGTACACAATACAAATTTATCCAACTACAAATTGGAGGTCAATCAAAAATTTCTTCCATAGGTTGAACTATTGCAAAAACAGGCATATAATTTAAAAATTATAATGTGTGTCTTACTTGTGCCCCAATTGGTTTTTTTAATTTAATTATATATATATTTTTAAAAATTTACATCCAAATTAGTTAGCATATAGTGCAACAATGATTTCAGGAGTAGATTTCTTAGTGCCCCTTACCCATTTAGCCTATCCTCCCTCCCACAACCCCTCCAGTAACCCTCAGTTTGTTCTCCATATTTATGAGTCTCTTCTGTTTTGTCCCCCTCCCTGTTTTTATATTATTTTTGTTTCCCTTCCCTTATGTTCATCTGTCTTGTCTCTTAAAGTCCTCATATGAGTGAAGTCATTTGATTTTTGTCTTTCTCTGACTGACTAATTTCACTTAGCATAATCCCCTCCAGTTCCATCCATGTAGTTGCAAATGGCAAGATTTCATTCTTTTTTATTGCCAAGTAATACTCCATTATATATATACACAATATCTTCTTTATCCATTCATCCATCGATGGACATTTGGGCTCTTTCCATACTTTGGATATTGTTGATAGTGCTGCTATAAACATGGGGGTGCATGTGTCCCTTCGAAATAACACACCTGTATCCCTTGGATAAATGCTGAGTAGTGCAATTGCTGGGTTGTAGGGTAGTTCTATTTTTAGTTTTTTGAGGAACCTCCATACTGTTTTCCAGAGTGGCTGCACCAGCTTGCATTCCTGTGCCCTAGTTGTTTAATTTGTAACATTCCTCCCTTGCTTTTATACAGGTAAATGTCAATACCTTCTTTGTTTGTTTTTTTTGTTTTGAGAGAGAGAGAGAGAGCACATGCACGCATGAGAAGTAGCAAGTGGTAGATGGAGAGAGAGAATTTCAAGCAGGTTCCATGCTCAGCGAGGAGACTGACCCAGGGTTAGATCCCATGACCCTGGCATCATGACCTGAGCCAAAAACAAGAGTCAGTCGCTCAACCAACTGAGTCACCCAGGTGCCCCATTTACCTTCTTGTTTCTAAGTGTCTTCTTTGTAATTACTCTTTGACAAAGGCTTTGAAAACTAAAGTTTTTTGTTCCTCCATTTATTGAAAACTTGATTAAGTATTTTCAAAGATTGGGAATAAAATGCAAATAAAATTTTAAAAACCCATTAGCAAAAAATTCAATGGAGTTTAAATCATTTAGTTCCATTTGCAAAAGTATTTCAAATTCTCAAGCATTTCTATGAATAACAGGCAGCAGTTAATGAAAGTGTTTTCTGTCATGCTGAAGCAGTTTTTTTCTATCCAACATCGGCTTTGTTCACACATATTAAAAGTCCAGTTATTCTATGTATTTATGAAAAGAAAACTCTTATACACTTTGACAACTTAAGTTTGTACTTGGATTATAGAATATTGTGACTTGATCATACCCAATTTAAAACTATGTGTGCATGTATACCACATCGAAGCATATTTGTGTCCTAGGTTCTTAATTTCCTAAAAAATATTGTTTCTAATTCAATACAATGCTCCATCAAAATTTGTATATGCATTATCACCACTAGGAGAACAATTTTATTTTTACTGTTAGGCTTCTTATCTGAATTTACCATAACATTGGCAGTCATGTAATGTGTTTCAAGTTTTATGGAAGGGATTTGCAATTTTTTTTGACAGTTTAACTTGAATTTAAAAAGTCAAACTTTATTAAACCAAATGATTTTTTTTTAAATTTCTGACACTGATATACAACTGTCAATGAAGATAATACTTTAAGAGCTACCACATCACTTTTGTACATAAAAATTTTTGGAATAAAAAATGTAAGAAAATTATTTAAATGATTTCTTTTTTAATTTTAATTTTTTTTTTTTTGAGAGAGAGAGAAAGAGAGAGACAGAGACAGAGAGAGGGAGAATCTTAAGCAGGCTCCATGCTTAGCACATAGTCTGACAGGGAGCTCGATCCCAGGACCCTAACATCATGACCCCAGCCAAAACCAAGAGTCAACCATTCAACCCACCACTGAGCCACGCAGTTGCCCCTTAAATGATTTATTAAAGAAAAAAAATCATGCTTCATTGAATAAAACAGCACTTATCTTCTGTGGCTACAAGTGTTAAAATATAATTTTCAGTTTTAGTCTTCCTTAAAAAATGTACTTACCCTATGACACAAATGTAGAATTTTCTTTAGCAGATTTGTGTCTTCTGGTTTTCATGTGTTAGTGAAATCAATATTGTCCCCACAATGATGGAAAATGTCAACACTTTGTTCAAGTTCTATGTTTATCATCCCCTTCCTGAGAAACACCAGTTTAGTCCCTCATTTTTCATTAAAGATGTACTTTCAAATTTAGGTCATTGATATAGACAATTTTAGTACTAAATGAAAAAAAAATTTACGATACAATAACATCTTCATGAATACTGTTCTTTGTAACTCAAACCTGGACAACTCAGAATCCATTTCTCATGCCTATTTCTCTAAACATAACCTAAATTTCTCACTTTCCTACTGATGTCACCAGTTAGTAGCCTGGAGGCTTGGTACATTTTTTCAGGCCATAGCGTGGTTCATTGGAACTCACTGGCAGGTACCCAAGGTGGGCAGTAGACACAGCATCATCATATAATCTTCACCTCTGAAAGCAGGACTTAGCTCCACCTATCCCTTGGTTTCACAGAGTCCCAGCACATTTCATATTATCAGTAAAGCCCTTCTTGCTGTCCTTGAAAGGAAGTCTTTAGTAGTGCTGATTCTGGGAAGCATCAAGTTATGGTTAGCCACCTTTCAGACTCCACCACATTTAACACCAGAAATCTGTTCTTTGCATGTGTATGTCAAAGGCTATTAAACAAAAACATAGCAAAAGCAAACAGTATAAATGGAGGTCATATTAATCCCATCTTATTTTAATGGAACTGTTATTAAAAATATTTTATTAAAAAACAAAACCAACACAAAGCTTTAACCAGACTGTCTAGACAACAGGTATAAATCAGGACTGTTCTGGCAACTTGGATATATGGTCATCTTAGTCATGGATTATGGATTTGTAGAAGGAAATCATTTTCCTTTTTGAAATTGCCATGGCTGTATAGAGTTCAGTGGCTAATTTTCATTTGTTGAAGCTGCTAACTTACTGGAAAGAGTGCTGAGGAAATTTTTTTCCTGAAAAAGGGAGATAAACAAGTTGAGAATTTCTGGAGATTTTGATCAAAGAATATGGCTGCCTCAGCAGAGCAATAACCCCTTACTCATGATGAGAATATCAGATGGCATGCAGTTATTATAATGATACTATGAGACTTTATTACTTAGATAATGGCAATGATATAAAGATGGCTATAATAGCTGTGAGTTGATTTCAAACTCTATAATAAAAATAAGTTGGAGGATAATTTTTTTTTGGCCAATAAATCAAACTTAAAATTAAAGGAATGAAAATGGCCAATACTCATGAGAACACAAAAGTAAATGTAAGAACATAAGAGTTACTGAATCTTAGCATTAACCATAAAATTAAAAAAATAAATAAATAAAAGAAGGTCACGATACTTTGGTCAAATTTGTGCCAGACAAGTTGATAATATCTCACCTATGCTTAATATATGTACTTATATGGTTAATCTACACGTCTTATTCTAAGAAGAGTAAGATGTTGACAGGGGCTCCTGGGTGGCTCAGTTGGAGCATCTGACTCTTGATTTCGGCTTGGGTCATGATCTATGTGAGTTCGAACTCCATGTAGGGCTCTGTGCTCACACTGTGGAGCCTGCTTGGGATTCTCTCTCTGCCCCACCACCGCTCATCCTCTCTCTCTCTCTCCCTCTCTTTCTCTCTGTCTCTGTCTCTCTCTCAAGATAAATAAATAAGCTTTAAAAAATAATAAAAGAAGTTGACAAATTGGGGCAGAATAAAGATACAGATAGGAAAATAAGACAAAACCAAAAGTAACATCAAAACTCAAAATTCATGTTTTTAAACATTGTTAGGTAGGTTTTATAAATTAATTTAAGTATCTCCACAGTTGGGGGTGTCTGGGTGGCTCAGGTGGCTAAGAGTCTTATTCGGCTCAGGTCATGATCTCATAGCTCATGTGTTTGAGCCCCGCATCGGGCTCTGTGCTGAAGGCTCGGAGCCTGAAGCCTGCTTCAGATTCTGTGTCTCCCTTGCTCTCTGTCCCTCCCCCATTCACACTCTGTCTCTCTCTCAAAAATAAATAAACGTTTAAAAAGTTAAATACTCCATAGTTGCTATAAAGAGAAAAATCATGAATATTTGTGGTTTCTCTTTGTTCATAAATGAATAACAAACTAAATTCTGAGGAGAAATGGGTCTCTTTCTGGTACCAATGAAAGATTCTCCAAAAGCTACAGGTCACCTACCAAGATTAACATTTCCTATTCTGTCTTGCAATAAGTGTCCTGGGCCTACTGTGGGTACAAAGAAGTTTAAAATCTGTGATGCCAGGGGTTAAAGTAGAGCTGTATTCAAGGCTGTTTAGCCTGCCCAGAATACACTCCTGAAGTGGTTATGAAAGAACAAACTAGGATGCATTCACTGGGAATAACATGTGAATATAATTTACCCCGGTTTATCCCTCATGCTAAAATCTGTTATCACCAGGTAGTTTCCTTAAGTCAACTTGTCATGACTTTCTGAAACAAATAACACATAACTCTGTAAAGATTGATGCCATGGCAACAATTGCTTCATATTCAAACCATGCCAAGTAGAACTGGTTAGAACTTGTGGGCAAATCATTTTCTAAGAACAGATTAATTATACTATAAGCTATGGAGTAGACGAAAATCCATTTAAGTTATACATGCATATAATCTATGTAATGTCTAAATAGATTTATATGCATTAAGTTTATACATATAAATTTAATTTATATATATTATATAAATTTATGACATATGCATACACACATATGCATATATTTAAATGTATGTAGTTGTATATACACACATATATATTTTAAAATATATATACCTATACATATATATACATTTTTGAATGTGTATATACACATTTTGAATGAATATATATATACATATACATATATATATTCACACATTTTTGAATTCTGTTGGCATAAGATAAGTTATAAAACTCTTTATATATGTGTAAGTGGACACATATATATCCAGATATCCACATAGAAAGTGTGATCCCTTACAAGAGACTGGCAGTGTTAAGAATCACATTCAGCATTTATTTCTGAGTATAGGAACAAGCATACATCTTACATCCAAATTACCTTCAGTTACACACAGTACACAAACTAGAAAGATGCACTGTTATTTTCATATCACTGATAACATGTATGGAATAGAACATATCAACATGGATAGTTGGCTTTCTTTTCTTTAATGTTCATTTATTTATTTTGAAGGAGAGAGAGCGGTGAGTAGGGGAGGGGCAGAGAGAGAGAGAGAGAGGGAGAGAGAGAATCCCAAGGAGGCTCTGTACTGTCAGTGCAGAGCCCAAGGTGTGGCTCAATCCCATGAACTGATCTGAAATCAACAGACAGATGATCAACTGACTGAGCCACCCAGGTGCCCTGATAGTTGGTTTCCAATCTGTCAAAGAAACAGAAAACTAATCAAGTAGCTCTTCCAGGCTTCTATTAAAATGAGATGTATGTAATTAAGCTTAGTTGATAAACTCTTTATTGAGACTCCAAGCCTACTAAATGTTACAGTTAGAGTTGATTATTTAAGTAGTATACCTTTACTTTCTATGGGCAAATATTTGCAGACACATGAATGGATATTTTGAAGACTATAAGTACAGCAACACTGTCGGATATGGTTAATTCATTTATTAATTCTCCTGAAAAGGGGAAAGACTCTTAAAATCTGTCAACTCTTCCCTGAATGGAGTTCCAAAAAAGTTTTAGGCTTCTGGAAATTCATGTTGGAGATTCAGGTGTTTTTTGTTACCCCATAAGTATCCACGGATGTGACATACAATTTCTAAAGGATCTGTTTACATTTTATCAATGGGTTTAGTTATACACCACCCTTCAGATGAATTACTGTACCTTTTTATAGTTAGGGTTTGGTTTTTTATTTGAAATTTGGTTTACAATTTTAGCTGCAACTTGAAATCCAGGTGCAGAATAAAACTGAAGTTTCTAAACCGTCATAAAATGTATTTTACTTTTGTATACATTTAAAATTCATTCTGATTGGGGCACCTGGGTGGCTCAGCCGGTTGGGCGTCCGACTTCAGCTTGGGTCATGATCTCGCAGTCCGTGAGTTCGAGCCCTGCGTCAGGCTCTGGGCTGCCAGCTCAGGACCTGGAGCCTGTTTCGGATTCTGTGTCTCCCTCTCTCTCTGTCCCTCCCCCCTGCTCATGCTCTGTCTCTCTCTGTCTCAAAAATAAATAAATGTTATTTTTTTAATTCATTCTGATTATTTTTAATTTTTTTAAGTTTATTTATTTATTTGACAGAGAGAGAGAGAGCCTACGAGTGGGATAGGGGCAGAGAGAGAGGGGAGAGAGAATCCCAAGCAGGCTCTGCACCATCAGTGCCATGCCTGAGGTGGGGCTCAAACTCACAAACAATGAGATTATGACCCAAGCTGAGATCAGGAGTCAGACACTTAACCAAATGAGCCACCCAGGTGCTCCTCTAAATTTTAATATATAGGTTGCACAGACATTATTAAAATTACTATTATTTTATTTTATATTTATATATAATATATACATTTACATAAATATAAATGTTTATAATTATTATAAAATAATAACATTATTATTATATTATTAGCATTATAAAAATAAACATATATATTTTTTTTCAATTGAACTGAGTTTCTTGTGGCATAAGTTACATAAGTCTTTTCATATTAACATAATTATGAAGGAAAATCAACATAGCTTAACATCAATGCAAGGCTAGAAGACATCAAACCTTTGCCAAAAGTGGGGAAACATTTCCCTGAGCTCCACAGAGGCAAGTAGGAAAAAAGAACTAAATAGGAAGAGCCAAATAGGGAGAAGGTAACAGGAGATTAAAACTCATCCTCATTATTTATCCTTAGTTTGGTGACACTAATACCTAATCCAATTAAACATTTAGCAAATACTACGTCCTTCATACTTTTTTATGAAGTAGTCAAGAATTTTGCCCAATTCTCTCATCACTGTCAACTACTCAGAGGGTTAGCTGGAGTTTTTGCAGGACAAACTGACTGAATGAGTGGGGGGAGAGATCGAATCAAGAAGCTACCTTTCCGGGTTTGTATCCCTAGGATAACTCGTTTGATTACTGTGTGGGAGAAAATCCCAGGACTAGCCACTTAGAACCAAAGAGTGGTAAGTGCACACTCCGTGTGCATATTGTAAGAAATCATAACCACCCAGAGAAGGGGTCAGCAAGCCACAGTCTCTGGGCCAAATATGACCTGTTGTCAAGTCAGGTGGTCAAGCAAATCCTAAGGTTTCCTTGTCACACTTCCAGAAATTCAATTGGTAAGAAAACAACAAGCCCAGATAAATTTAGACAATTTATTTTAACAAATTTAATTACATTCGTTCTCACTCTTCATCCTCACCCCCACCCACTTCCATGGGGAAGAATGCATTGTTAATCTAGGTGAGCGCTACACACGTAAGTCAGTGTTTTAGACCAGGACCACTGAGCCTAGAATTCTCCTAATCTTATAAGGAAGCTGCTAGCAAACCTGCCCAAGATTTGCCTCAGAGGCAGACCTTATTATTTTACTTTAGTATATAGTTAAATATCTCCAGGGGTAAGGTGAAAGTCTTTAGTATAAATATTACCTAGATTTAACGGCACATCTCCCAAAAAGGAGGAAATTTTTACTATTCTGGAATATTTTGGACTCTGTATCTTAGAGAAATGTTGTGAACACATCCTTGAAGCGTCCTTTTCTCAGAAGACCTGAAGAAACCGGAATCATAGAGAACTATCTCCTAACAATATTTTTTAAATAAAGTTTTATGAGAACCTTATGACACTTTGCTTACATATTGATTGTTTGTGGCTGCTTTTGTGCTGCCGTAGTAGAGTTGAGTAGTTGTGACACACGCCATATGGCCTGCAAAGTCTAAAATACCTGTTATCTGGCTCTTCACAAAATAAGTTCACAGACCTCTGTCTTGGACAATCTGCTGGGTCCTCGATATGGATATTCTTCTCAGATGGTAAAAAAAAAAAAAAAAAAAAAAAGTAGACAGAAAGTCAAAAACAACAACAAACAAAAAAAATTAAGAACAGTACAAAATATATGAAAGTTTCATAGGATAAAGCAATAGACAGAGAAGAGAATCAACGTATAGGCAATAGTTGGTCATCCTTCATAAGGAACCAAAAATAAAGGAATCTCTATTAAACACCTAAAACAAAGGAATAGGAAGTAAGGACAAAAGCACCCCTGTTCTAAAAAATATTTTTAGAATAGAAATTCTCCGACTTCGGTTCAGGTCATGATCTCATGGTTTGTGAGTTCGAGCCCCGCGTCAGGCTTTGTGCTGACAGCTTGGAGCCTGGACACTGCTTCGGATTCTGTGTCTCCTTCTCTCTAAGCCCCTCCCAACTTGTGATCTGTCTCTCTATGTCTCTCAAAAAATAAATAAATGTAAAAAAGATTTTTTTTTAAAAAAATGGAACTTACTGACTTTTTAAAAAATCAAGCAAAAAATTAAAAAATCAATTATAAAGGAACAGGAATTATTGGTAGACTTTCCTCTATCTTTTAAATAGGTGGAGAATTTTGAAGAAAATACCTGAGATACCTGAGCCTACCTGAGTCACTACCCTGAGCCTAGGATGATCAACCATATGTTTTTTCATGGGTGGAGGCAACAAAAACAATTCCAAGTGTGTAATAGCTCAGAAAAAATGGTACCCGTGAAACAGTTTATAAAATTGTTCTCAGATATAACTCACTTACCTGAAAGATATGCCTAAGTTTAGAACCCAAGAATGAGTGACTCAGCATGTAAATTGATGGATAGTTTTCTATACAGTGTTCTTTTAAAATGTAGATTGTAAACAATATAATACCATTTAACCCATGGCTAAAAATTTCTACATTGCTCTCCATATTTTATGTAGACAGTCAGTGGCTAAGCACAGCAGAGCTAGGGCATGGACATTTCTGCTCAATATGGAACTTCTCTGTCAAAAATCTCTGTTTCATAGCTCTGTGCTGGTTGGCCAAGATTTTGTCAGATTATCACTCTAGTCTGAAGTTTCTCATGCCCAGTCCTGCTTTTTCCACTTGTATCTCTTACAAGACTTATCCCCAGTAAATCTCAAACTGCTTACTCTATTAGCAACTGATTCCTGAAAGATCCACCGATATAACAATAACTGCAATTAATTGAAACACTTGAAATATTTTTCCATCAGTGAGTCTATAACGTCACACATCCTTCAAAGGATACCAAAGGAATAAGGTTCTGGAATAATAAAGTTTTAGAAATGGTAAGTGGAGTGGGGGAAATCGAACATTTTTTCTTGACTTTCTGATTTTAAATCTACATTAGTTCTAGCAAGTGGTTCAAGAGGGGAAGTCCGTCCACTATAGGTATATAGAAATATAGCCTTATTTTTAGAAATAATCTAGGCATTAAATGAAAAATAAGTGATAAATTGGGACGTTACCATTTTTAAATGTCTATTTAATTAAATATATCTAAACTAATCATCAATGACTGCTAACGGCACAAAAGGTACAGCCAGACTTTACATGCCTCCTAATGGAAATACATAAAACCACCAATGAAGGATTCCTGCCATAAAATCAAACCTGTATCTAATTAAGCCTCTAGCTAACTACTAATTTATAAGATATATAGGAGAGATAAAAACATGTTAAATGTCATCAGGAATGCAATCAGCAGTAGGCATTCCATGGTAAACTTCAGAACAAATGGACCAATTTATTCAAGAAATAAATTGCTATGGGAGAGAGAGAGAACTCATATGTTTAAAGAGAACTAAGATAACTATCAACGATTTCAACTTATGGACCTTATTTGGATCCTAATTCAAAATAAGTCAAAACGTATGAGAAAGTAAAGGAAAGATGAACACTGGATGTTAAGGATATTATTGTTAAACATTTTTAGATGTGGTAATGGCTTTATGCTTACATACCTATATGGTTTTAAAGGAAACTATTTTTAGAGAAATATACTGAAGTATGTGCATAAAATTGTATCTTTGATTGCTTCAGAATTATCTGGAGGTTTGACTAGAGATATAAGAAAAATAAGATTGCCCACTAATTGCTCATTACTGAAGTTAGGTATATGGTACAAGAGATTTCAAAACTATTCTTTGTTCACTAGTTTATGTGAAAACAACATCTTTTAAGAATTTAAAAGTTAAAAAAAAAAAAAAAGACACAATTTGCTTTTAACTAACCAAAGAGTAGTGACATCATAATATAAATACTGATCCAGGGCACATAACAACCTCTTAGTACTGGAGTCTGTTAGCCATCCTATATTTCTGTCAAATTACTAGCTTTAGAAAGCACCAATCTGCTGACTCTTCAGAGAAAGGAAACGTGACTCTTAATAACATTTCCCTTAACTGCGTCAGTCCAGTATTCAGCATGGAGGCTCATAGAGCCTGGCCGTCTGGGTGTTGTGTGTAAGCAATGAATCATGGGAATCTACTACCAAAGTCAAGAGCACACTGTATACACTGTATGTTAGCTAACTTGACAATAAATTATATTAAAAATTAAAAAAAAAAAAAAAGAGAAAAGAAAGGAACGTTTGCAGCCTGGGAAGTGGCTGGTTGTGAAGCAGCAAAGCAGACCAAGAAAACCAGATCTCCTTTGAAATGTCAAGGCTGAAAGCAGCGGGACCTTGCCCGTGGATCTACATGTTTTCTCACTCTATAAATGTTTAAAGTAGTAAAACAACCTCCTTCCTATGATGTATACTCCATCCCCATCAGGTTCTGCTCGCCTGCCTGCGTGTCACTACTCTGATTGTGCTCTCCCCCCAATAATTTATGACTATGCTTTTTTCCTGCTCTTGAAACTACAAATTCCTTTCCCCTGCACCCCTTAAAATTTACTGATAAGATTATCAATAAAAACTGGAGAAGAGTTTTGCTCGAGGCCATCCCAACCAGAGACCTTGCCTCCCTGGCCCTCTCCTTTGTCTGATATAGGAGTCTGGAGCAATCTGTCATCGCCACCCCAGGGTTTGCTGATCAAACCTGGCAATCCTCAACTCTAAATTCCATGACGTCGGCTTGATACCCAGCTGCTCCCACCATTTACATCTCCACCATCATATAGTCCTTTCTCCCCAGTCTGCCACAACGGCCATCTCTTATCCTTTGCCAAACCAGCTCAGTGCTGCTGGATAACAGCTGCATTCATCAGAGTGATATTAGAATATTCATTATTTCTAGCCTCGAGGGTAAGCTAGACGGGTTTTTATACTTCTCTAAAAAACTGGCCTATCATCACATCGCTTCACCGCCACATCCCTTCTCACACCGTGGTCAGAGTGATCAGGATGTAACGTTTTCTTGCTTATGACCTTACGTTGGTTCTATTTCCATTGAAATTCAGAGTGTAAATTATGGTATTATATGACCACCTCCCCCGTTAGCTATGATTCACTTTTCTCCTGTCAAACTAGATTTCTTTAAAGTCCCCAAGTCTTAAAATGTATTTTTATTGCTTTTCTTATATGTTGTGACTAGATAACTCCTACTTACTTTCCAGTTCATAAATAAAAACATACTCAGAGATTCTTTTCAATCTTATTTAGAATCCATGGGTTAACATATTTATCACCCAAGGTAAGTGTGACAAAGCAAAAAGTAAGATTTCCAGTTCCAGAAATAGTTTCTAGTCTTGTCACCTGGCTCAACCCACTACTATTTGTGTGATTATGCAAATTTCCAATTTCCCTCTAAGTCACACTATCTATATATGCAAAATAGGGATAATAAAAGTATCTATTACAGAAAGTGTTGTGACAATAGTGTAAGACCAAGTATCTCAAGCTTTTAAAACAATAATCTTATGAATCTTTAAAACAGAATCTTATGAAACAGTGAATGTTAGCAGAACAAAAGCATTCGATAAATTACTGAGCTAACAAAAAATATTGTAAAAGTCCTAACTGATCTCATCAATATTTTTCTAAACAATCTGTTTGAACATCTCTTCCTGCTTTTGTTTGCTTGCTTTTGTTTTGAAGACTTTTAGAGTAGTTTTATATTCACAGCAAAATCAAAAAGAAGGAACACAGATTTCTCATATGCCCTCTGTCTCCACACATGCATAGTCTTCCCCTCATTATCAATATCTCCCACCAGAGTGGGATATTTGTTACAAGTGATGAAGTTAAACTGACACATAATAATCACTCCAAGTCCATAATTTATATTAGGGTTCACTCTTAGTGCTCTACATTCTATCAATTTGGACACATAGATAATACCATGGATTCGCCATTATAGTATCATACAGAATAGCTTCACTGCCCTAATCTTGGTTGGATGGAGAGGGTCTATATTTTTTTTTAAGACTGACAATATTCTTTCATATGCAAAGTATGTCCATGTAATGGTTTTTTGATAATATAAATTAAATTAAGAATATAGTCAACTAGTAAATCTATGTGAAGAAGATCTGGTACTCTCTCTCTTCTAATACTTAACGTTAAAATAAAAAAGAATACAATGTCATATGATTAACCAAAATAAGGAAAAGTTAATACCTGGGCAATGTATTTGGAAATTGGAAGCAATGAGGAAAATGTAAAGGGAAATTTTTTGTATTACAAGTGATTTTATTCTTATGAACAGTGGTACATATATACATGCACTTGGAGATTTACTGTGGAAAAACAGAAAGTGACAAAATTTAGAGAGAGGCCTCTTGCTTCTAGTCATACATTTTGTCTGAAACCTGACCTGTCTTAAAAAACAACTGAAAAGCTGAAGAAAAGATATGGAAAGTCTGCAGAAATGAGCCAACAACTAGTATAAGGCTGTATGTGATTCCTGAAAGAAGTAAAACAAATGAAGTAAACCCTGCAATTGTTTTTGCTTTCTGCGCGAGACACCGTCTAAACTGCAGCTCAGAGTGAGAACCAAAACAGAGCACCGAGGGTCTTAGTTGAAGAGGCAGTTTGGACTATGGAGAGGCCAAGGCTGCTGTACTTTATGGACAGAGTAAAAGAGAGGAGAGAGCCACGCAGAGAAAGATCTCCAGAAATCTGTATGAGGTACCCTGGAGTCTGGCTGAATGGTAATCTACATGTGTGTGTGTGTGTGTGGTGAAATTCAGTGAAGCTGGTTAAGCACTATCAGGAAGCTATAAACGGACTTAAAAAAAAAAATTGTTTTTTAGTGTTTATTTATTCTTGAGACAGAGGGAGAAAGACAGAGTGTGAGCAGGAAAGGGGCAGAGAGAGAGAGAGGGAGACACAATCTGAAGCAAGCTCCAGACTCTGAGCTATCAGCACAGAGCCTGATGTGGGGCTGGAACTCACAAACTGCGAGATCATGACCTGAGCCAATGCTGGACGCTTAACCGACTGAGCCACCCAAGTGCCCCAAAACTGACCATTTTTTAATGCTCACACAAGACTCAAAAGCAATCAATTTTCAACCATTAAGACTGACAAGAACTTGTTAAACACCAGGATAACAATTAGAGATCCAGAAAGGATTACATTTTGTAAATAGGATTAAAGTAGCTCTAGGAAAAGATTATTCTTTTCTGTCCTCAGAAATCTGGAAACAAAGCTTGAAAATAGCAAACTGATCCACAGGCAAAGGCAATCCATAGGCAGCGTAGCAATTACACTGTCCAGCAATAAACAAACAGAAAATACTAGAACTGCAAATAAACAGGAAAATGTGACCCACAAAAAAGAGAAAAATCAGCTAATATAGGTATATAAAAAAAATACAAAGATGATGCAATTAGAAGACAAGAACTATAAAATATGCAAAAGTAGTTCAAGGAAAACATGGAAATGATGAAGAAAAAACTATCATAAAAATGGAAGTATTTAATGGGAAAAAAAACAGTATCTGAAATGTCAAATTCATTGGATGCATTTTAACAGCATATTTAACATTTAGAAAAAGTAACAATAAAAAAAAAAAAAAACAGCAATAGAAACTATCCAATCCAAAGAACAGAGAGGACAAACAACTCAATACTATAATCTCAAATAAATACAGAACTGGGCTTAAACAAAATTGCAGGCTGATTCATTTAAAAATATCACTGAACACCAGAAATTGAAGAGAAGTCCCTCATCTCGTAAAAGGCAACTACAAATAAACTGGCAGATGACTTAGATTCTAGTAAATGAATTTAGAAAAGTCACAGAATATTAGGATAAATGCAAAAAATAAATTTTAATGTATATACTAGCATTGAAGAACTAAAAGCAATTTTTTTAAAAAAACAATTTTATTTTTATCATGATCATAAAGGCACCATATGAAGATCATTTTTTTTAATATATGTAAGACTTATAAACTGTAACTATATAACATTGCCAAGAGAAATTAAAGGGGACCTAATTAAATGGAGATCAACAGTATACAAATGAATTAGAAAACTCAGTATCTTAAGATGGCAATCGTCCCGGACATGTCATACAGAATTCATTAAAATTCGATACAGTCAAAACAAATTTTTATAGAAAGGAATTAATAAACTTATTCTAAAATGTATATGAAAATGCAGAGGATCTAGAATTCCCAGAACTATTTTGAAAAAGAACAAAATTTCAGAATTTAAACCACCTCATTCCAAAGCTTAAAATAAAGTACCAGTAATCCAGACAACATATATTGGTGTTAGAAGAGACATACAGATTAATTAAACACAGTAAGGTCCAGAATAGATCCACATATTCACAGCCAATTGATTTTCAAAAAGGCATCATGGTAATATAATGTTGAAAAGCAAATCTTTTCAGTAACTGGTGCTGTAACAACATTTTTTAAAGTGATAAACCTCAAACCCTAATTCGTAGCAACTCATAAATAAATTTAAACAACTGAATCATAAACAATTGGGTCAAAAAAACATCTAGCCAAATATAAACGTTAAAAGAATAAAACTTCTAGAAGAAAATGTTGAAGGAACTTTCCAAAAGATGATGAAGAAGCAAAACTGAAAGGAAACTCGAGCATAAAGACCAAGAAAAAAAAGATCATGTCATGTGCACACACACATAGACACTTACACACACACTATTTGTTTTCCTTTTTTATTTTATTTTATTTCTTTTTTTTTTTTTTTATTTTTGAGAGACAGACTATGAGCAGGGTAGGGGCAGAGAGAGAGGGAGACACAGAATCCAAGGGAAGCTCTAGGCTCTGAACTGTCAGCACAGAGCCTGATGCAGGGCTTGAACTCACCAACCGCAAGAACATGACTTGAGCCAAAGTGGGTCGCTTAACTGACTGAGCCACCCAGGTGCCCCCACAATTTGTTCTCCTAATAAGGGCCTAAATTGAGTGAAACATGATAAAACAAAACTTAGGATGAAAATTGAAATTGTAATGCTAGGAAAATTAAAGCTTAAACTAACTCTTTTTTTATTATTACTAATAAGCACATTAAAGATATATGTAAACAAAGAAGATATGACTGAACAATGCATTGAAACAGGAAAATGTTTTAATATAATGAGAATATAAGAAAACAAGCATTAAAGCAATTACAAAGAAGATATTAAATATGAAATTCAGACAAGTAAATTGGTATTCCTTATGTTGAGAACCTAGCATTTTGATAAAAAAGAATATCTATAAAATCATTTTCACCATTTACTGACTAAAGGGCCTTCTCTGTAATCCAAAGAGAAATACCATATTTCATGAAATGTAATTTTAAAAATCATCATTGAAGTACATCTTCTTTAACTTACTGAACATGATGGCTAAAGAAAGTGTTCTTTATTATTCAAAAAGAAAAAAAAAGAAAAGAAAAATTCAAATATAGAAGAAAAATCAGAATGATCTGAAGTATTGTCACAATGTGAGTCAATGCTGGTTGGACAACAGAGAAAAATTTCATATGGTCCCCAAATTAGAAGGCCAAAGAATGAATGGAAAAGACATGTGAGAAGTTTCGAGATTTTTTTTAATGTTTCACTGCACAGAGTTAACTGATAGTGTCTAAAATTGAAACATGGAGCATGAAGATACCCATATAAATGCATTTCACTATTGTTTTCCCCCTTAAAGTTCAGAGTATTTTAGGGACTGATATCACTGTTAGAAAGAAACACATCTTAAATTCAAGAGATCCTTTTGATCTCTCTCTTTTTCTTTCTTTGATGAGTTAAGAACAGTTTAAAATTTCCATGTAAAATATGACCAAATTTTATAAATGTTATCAGTTGACCTGTTGGTATATTTAAACCAGATATAATTGTACCACCCATCTATATAGTTGACCTATTTGTCCATATGACAGATAGATGCCTAGACCAGTAGTTACTTAACGTTAAAAAAAATTGAACATGTGATGATTTTTCTCATCTGTCTTTGTTATAAGTTTTTTTTAAATATTTCACTTTTTTAATTGAAAATGTGATACTCTTATTTTTTTGCCACTCATTTCTAAGAATTACGAGAAAACAAAAGTTCCAAGTCAATAAGGTAACTACATGCCACCCAAAATAAATAAATATTAACTTTTGTCCTATGTGCTTTAAATCTTAATCTTTATTTAGGAAATCAAACATTACAGGTTAAGATAAAATTCCTTTTTACTTCTGCTACATTAAATTTTCCTTAATTTTTCCTTTAAACAGATACTGTTATGAATTTGTGTATATTCTACATGATTTTATATTTTAGCATATGTATTTTCCATAAACAATCTGTGGTATAAAGTCTTCTTCCTTCTAAAATGTTGTTTTATTTTGAAAGATACAGAGACACAACATTTCTTAAATTTAAAAATAAAAATAGTCTCTTTTATTCTGTACTTGTGACATTTATAGGCTACAACCACTAATTTGAGGAATATTATGAAGACAATATACATTTCCTTAAAATTCTGCAAGCCATAATTGCCATTTGGGCATCATGTCACCATGGGGAATCCTACAGGGCCATAGTTTTGATAGATGTATTTGTTCCCTGTATTCAGGACAAGAGCCTGCTAGAGTCTAATTAACCCTTGATCATTTATATATATTAGAAAAGAATATCTAGCTTTAAACTTATCTAAGTACTAAATAATACCTCAGATTAAGTTCTATTCTCAGATGGAATCCAAGATAAAAAGATGTAACAATGATTCATTGCTATATTCTTGAAATGAGAAATAAATAATTTCTTTAGCGCTTTGTTTTAAATTGGCTTAGGAAAAAGCTAAACTTGCCTTAAGTTTCAAATACAATTAAGTGAAAACAATTTTAATTTTAGAGGATTTAAAAATAGATTCTAGGGGCGCCTCATTCAGTCCGTTAAGCATCTAATTCTTGGTTTCTATTCAGGTCACGATCTCCTGGTTCCCTGAGTTTGAGTCCTGCTTCAGGTTCTGCGCTGTCAGTGCGGTGCTTTCTTGGGATTCTCTCTCTCTGTCCCTCTCCCTCTCATGCTCTCTCTCTCTAAAATAAGTAAATAAACTTTAAAAATAAAAAAAATAAAAGATTTTAGTGTGGATAAGGAGTAAGTCGGAAATCTCTGTATCTACCTCTCAATTTTGCTGTGAACCTAAAACTGCTCTAAAAAAAATGGTCTTAAAAAAAGAGACTCCATTAAAACAAAAAAACAAAAACGAAATATTAAAACTTTATTTCTCCTTTTGTTAGTATTTGTATTTCATTATAGAACCAATTAATTTTAGCAACCCATCACCTTAACCTCTTGGCCACTTCATCCACACAACCAATTAATTTTAAAGCATAAAAAATAAATATTAAATTTATGGGGTGTCTGGGTGGCTCAGTCAGTTGAGCGTCTGACTTTGGCTCAGGTCATGATCTAGCAGTTTGTGAGTTCGAGCCCCACATTGGACTCTGTGCTGACAGTTTGGAGCCTGGAGCCTGTTTCGGATTGTGTTTCCCTCTATCTCTGCCCCTCCCAGGCTTACAATCTGTCTGTCTCTTCTCAAAAGAAACCTTAAAAATTAAAATAATATACATTAAATTTAAAAACAAACATGAAAAGCGTAGTTGCAGTGTTTTTTTCTCTAAGATACATTCTTTCCAAATATGAGAACCATATCAGAAAACTAATATAAAATCTGTATCACGAAAAATAATAATAAGTCAAACCAATAATTAACCTTGGTTGTCTGGTTTTTTTTTTTTTAATTCACGAGCTATTTCATAGACCCCAGTGCTGACACATGAGTAGGTTGCTAATTATACATCATCAATATTATCACTACTATTAATACATATGTAGACATATAAATTCTCATTTTTATTTCTAACTCAATATTACTGAATCACATGGTTATTTAAAATGCTTCATCCTTACATGGAATTTGTTTTCATAAATAATAAGCCACATTTTCACTTTCATGGAGAGATACATGGTCCCAAGGCAAGTGAACCAGCTTGTCAGGATTTTGTGAAAGGTGGCAACAGGTGAACTTTATACCAGCCCTTGGGGCCTAAAGATTAAGTCTCGGGCAATAAAACACTGCACTGAAGCATATATCAAGAAAACCATAAAAATAGAAATATATAGTCTAAAAAATATTAAGCTTTATTCAATTTTTTTCTATGTCAAGGTTTCATAGCACTAAGAGTCATGGTTCTCAAAAAAAAAAAAAAGGCAAGAGCGAAAGTATATTTTAATATTCCCAAATCCTACAATTAAAGCAAATAGAAAATCTAAATAGCAAAACCAAATCCATTGATAACATCTAAAACTAACACTACTGATGAGGAATTACGCTGTATTTTGAAATATGAGTATGTTCTATAAATATAATTGAATTAAAATAAATAGCAAGCAACAACAATGAAGTGTAAAAATAGGAGGACAATAAATATAATGGAAAATGGTAAAATAGAGAAATATATTATAAAAAGTATTGTTTCTATGAAAAAACTAAACAAAATTTATGAAATTCTAATGTTAATTCACCTAAAAATAATCAGAATGATATCAAGAGACAGAGATTACCACTGTCAATAGTATAATGAGATTATCACCAAAGAATTTACATCCCATGTGAACATCACAAGGAGATATTAGAAATAACATTAAGCTTAAAAAGTTTTATTACATGGGACAAATTCCTAGAAAAATGAAACTAACAAAGCAAACACAAGGAGTAGGTGAAAATCCAAATAAGCCTATATCGGTTTATAAAACTAAAGAGTTGTAAAAACCTTTCAAAAAAAGCTCTTGCCTAAGTGTCTTGAATTATTCCAAACATTTAAGGAAGAAATAGTGCCTACCTTACATAAATTATTTAAAAGAAATAATAAAAGGAGACACATACATTAATTAACCTTATAAGGCCAGAAAACCCTTAGTAGCAAAAATCAACATGGACATTACAAAAAAAAGGAAATACATACCAATGTTTCTCATTAACATTAATCCAAAACTAAGAAGAATGAAGAAATCAAATTCTAATTCTTTGATATTTTAAAGAATGAACAGATGAAATCCAAGCAGGCATAATTCCAGAAGTAAAGTTTTGGTGTAATAATTGAAGAATTGGTGTAATAATTGAAGAAACTAAGAAGAATGAAGAAATCAAATTCTAATTCTTTGATATTTTAAAGAATGAACAGATGAAATCCAAGCAGGCATAATTCCAGAAGTGAAGTTTTGGTGTAATAATTGAAACTTGGCAATGTAATTCTCTTCATTAACAGAATAAAAATATCTCAGAAGATTCAGAAAGCAATTAATAAAATTCAGCACGAATGAATTAATAAAAAAAAGAAAAACTGTTAGCAATCAGGAACGGAAACCTTTTCCTAAATCATATGTAAAGTACCTAAAAACAGTATAGAAAATATCTTTGTTAATGGTGGGGAATTGAAAGTGTTTCCTCAGGATCCAGCAGGAGTCAAGGATGCTTACCATCATCATGTCTATTTATCATTGTATTAGTAGTTTTAGCCTACAACATCAAGAAAAAGAAATAAAAGTTATTAGTATTGCAATAGAAGAAATAAAACTCATTATTTACAAACATCATTCTTTTGTACATAAGGAATACAATAATCTATACAAATTGATCAAATTAATAAGAATAAAGGAGAAGTACTTAAAACCAAGGTCGGCATAGATTAATTTTATTTTTTACCTTTTTTTAAAATTGTTTTTTAATGGTTATTCAATTTTGAGAGACAGAGACAGAGCACGAGTTGGGGAGGGGCAGAGAGAGAAGGAGACACAGGATCTGAAGCAGGATCCAGGCTCTGAGCTGTCAGCACAGAGCCCGACACGAGGCTGGAACCCACAGACCACAGTTCATGACCTAAGCTGGTGTAGGACGAGCCACTCAGGCGCCCCTCTTTTTTATCTTTTTAAAAAAATATGTTTGAATAAACCTAAGACTTTGCAAGATCTCTATATAGAAAGCCACAAAGAATTATTTTTAGAAAAATTGAATGAAGCATCTTCATAGCATCTTCATAGACTGAAGAATTGTAAGTTTCAATACCTGCAAACAGCAATTACTTTCCAACTGAACTACAAATTCTATGCAATGACAATAAGAATCTATCCTTTTTTAAATAAAAATTGACAAGGTGATTCTAAAATTATATATAAAAGCAGAGGGTCAAAAATAGGCTGTACAAGCTGAAGAATAACAACGACTAATCTATATGACCAGATACTACCCTATTATAAAATTGTAATAAATAAGCCAGAGTGCTATTAGTGAAAGGTAAGACAAATAGTCTAATATAAAAGAATCTAGTCCAAAAAGAGATCCACATACATCGCTTAATTTTATAAGAGGCCTATACTACAGTGAAGTTGGGGAGAAAATCAGTATTTTTTTTTAAACATTTATTCGCTTTTTTGGAGAGAGAGAAACAGAGCATGAGTGGGGGTGGGGCAGAGAGAGCAGGAGACACAAAATCTGAAGGAGCCTCCAAGTTCTGAGATGTCAGCACAGAGCCTGATGTGGGCCTCAAACCCATGAACTGTGAGATCATGACCGAGCCGAAGTCAGATGCTTAACCTACTGAGCCACCCGGGGGCCCCCAAAATGAGTATTTTGAATAAACTGTACAGGATCAACTGAACATTCCTATGGGGAAAAAAAGTATCTTGACTTCACCCACATTATTTTATGTCCAGCTGTCAATTCTGGATGGGTTTTATATAAAACTTCTGAAGGAAAATCCAGATAATCATCTTTGTGATCTATGTGCTCCTGGGATCCACAATAATTTATTAGACAGGATGTAGCAAGCACCAGCTGTAGATGGAAAGATAAGTACCTTGAACTCTCTGAAAATGGAAAACAGTTCTTCAACAGACACCCTGAAGAGAATGAAAAGACAAGCCCCACTATAGAACGTATCTGTAATGTGAATATCTGGCGAAGGACCCATTCCCAAATACATAAAGAACACCTAAAAGCCACTAAGAGAGAGTCTGCCCAGGAAAAATTGGCAAATAAATTCTTAAACAGATATTTTGTGGTAGAGGATCTCTCAAGTAGCTAATAAGAGTGTTAGATGTTCAATCTCATTAGCTGTCAGGGAAATGTAAATTAAAACCACATCGGTAACACTGTACTCACTAGAGTCGCAGAATTTAAAAATTGACTTTGCCAGTTGGCAAGGATGTGGCACATCTGGAACTTTCGGACTTTGCTGAATGGAGAACAAATTATACAACTTTTTGGGGGCAGTATCTATTTTAGCAGAACATACACATGACTATGACCCAACAACTTTGCTCTTAGACACATATGTCAAAGAAATTCATGTATATGTGCACCAAAACATACGTACCGAAAAAAGGCCAATGTTCGAATCAAGGCTTTGACTTCAATTAAAGGTGATTTGTGTAATAACTTTTGAAACTTCTTTCCATCACATAGTGATAAGCAATATCATTAAATTAGTTTTTCCTGCTGCAAGCTAGATTTTCCATCATTTACTTAGAACTCTTGAACTGCAAGATCATGACCTGAGCCAAAAGCAAGAGTCCCATGCTTAACCCACTGAGCCACCCAGGCACCACCATTCATGGTTTGAATAAATCTGTTTTGATTTATTTACATACCAATTATAGTATTATTTAGTCATTTATCCATGGAAGAAGAAAGGGAAGCTTCTTGCCGTACTCCTTGACAAAGTTGGACATATTCTGCAGAGTCCAGCAAGTCACTTGAGAATCAACATTCTGAGATAAAACTGATTAAACAGCTGCTTTTTCTTCTAATTCAATGAT
Source organism: Neofelis nebulosa (assembly GCF_028018385.1). Classification (NCBI taxonomy): domain Eukaryota; kingdom Metazoa; phylum Chordata; class Mammalia; order Carnivora; family Felidae; genus Neofelis; species Neofelis nebulosa. The sequence continues at coordinate 31,187,873 of NC_080794.1, read as the reverse complement.
GATGCCATTAGTCATGTCTCTTCTTTTTCTTTGTTACTCCCTTGTATGTAGCATTTCAACCTGAATCCTGTGCAGAATCACAATTCCCTTTGGTAAGAAATATTTTTTGATGTTTTATATTTTATTCAATATTTATTTTGTATTTTGGGGTGCCCAGGTGGCTCAGTCAGTCAGGCGTCCGACTTCAGTTCAGGTCGTAATGTCACGGTTCATGAGTTCGAGCCCCGTGTCCGGCTCTGTGCTGACAGCTCGGATTCCGGAGCCTGCTTCAGATTCTGTGTCTCCCTCTCTTTCCCTCCCCTGCTCACACTCTGTCTCTCTTTCTCTCTTTCAAAGATAAATGAACATTTAAAAAATATTTATTCTGTATTCATTTATTTTAACGTCTGGAGAGATCATGTTAATAGTGATAGTGTGAATGATTGATGATTGACCAGGTGAGGTACAGCTTCAGTCAAATGAACCTTGGCAGTGATTTGAAGTAAGTCACAGGAAATTATGTTTGTTCTAATTCTTGAGTCCTCTCTGGCAAGCTCTCAGAATCCCTTCAGGTGTTTTCTACCCAAAGTTATTCACTCCATGGACAATATTAACAGAATTCTGCATGAAAATCTCAGCATATCAATATCTGTAGGGGATGTGTGAAATTAAGGCTCTTAATAAATTTCAGAGGTAGAAAATTTGTGCGGTACAATTGCCAGGGCTCTGAAGTTTTGGACCTGACATGGTTCCCCCTTCCTTAGAAAATCACTAGTTATAAAAGTCATTTCCCAGAAGCATTGTGCAAAAGTGAAAAAAAAATGAGATTTTAAAAGTAAGAAGTGAAAATCAAAGTCAAATGTAAGTTTGTGCCTTCTTTTCTTGATCTACAGTCATTTTTTCAACTCTGTGTGTCTCCCGTAAGAATCTATAGCTGAATTAAGAGCTTTCTCATTGGGGCACCTGACCTCACCTCAGGTCACGATCTCATGGTTCGTGATTTCAAGCCCCATGTCAGGCTCTGTGCTAACAGCTCAGAGCCTGGAGCCTGCTTCAGATTCTGTGTCTCCCTCTCTCTCTTTTCCCCTTGCCAGCTCATGCTCAGTCTCTCTCTCTCTCTCTCTCTCTCTCTCAAAAATAAGTAAACATTAAAGTAAAAAGCTTTCCCATAGAACCCAGTGGCCCCTGCTTTCACACCCCCACATTTTCTAGTGTTAATTTCTAAGTGGGACACAGGAATTGACTGTTCCGGTCATACCTGTCACAAGAATAAGGCCTATGTCTGAAGACCATTCAAGTTTCTTCCTGTAACATGGTAAATGTCATGAGCAGACAGTTTTGGGGAGCTACTGTTGGAGTTCTTGATCCCAATGTGATTAAATGTTATGCATTTTGTGGTGGCTTCATATAGGCAAAGAATCTGGAAAACACATGAACAAATACGCAATCAAACAAAACAAAACAACCACAAAAAAGCAGGATATCAGTATTACAATACCCCAGTAGACAAAATTCTTGTGTGTGTGAGCCACAGAAAAGAGAGAGCTTTACGAGGAGTCCCTGCCAGTTTATTTCTCCAGGGTTAGTCTATCATGGCTAAATAAATAAAAGATGAGCCGAATTCCTCCTTTTACAAGAGGCTTGGGGAAGGTACACAGGAGGCTGGAAAAAGTAAAAGGTAGGCTTTTGCAACTGCGCAGTCTCAGGGGCGTATTCACAAAAGATTGAACCTGTTGGGAATGGTAGTAGTTGCAGAATTTAGTCGTGTTCCATAGTTAACACATCGGTGAATGAAGTGGAGAATCACCTCGAAATCAGTACAGCCGAAAAAAAAAAAAAAGATCATAGATCTCATGTTGAAACACAGTGACCATTTTATCTGGTTTGAATAAATTATTCCTCTATGCATAATCTCAGCCAAGTCTCTTATCAATTTGGATTAGAATGGGTTAGAGTTGTTAGAAATTCTTTGGTATATATGGAGTGCTAACATTTGTGGCAATCGAAGGATGATTTAATTCCTCTGTTTCATCAGTACATTTTTAGTGTTTCCTTAGACTGCAGATCCCTGAGCTATCTTAGCAGAGATTTTCACTCTTTTTTATTTTACAGCTGAAGAAACTAGGGCACTGGGAATTTAACATACCTTTGGGTAATAAATTGAAGAAGAGGAAAGACTCCAGTTTTCTTCTAAGGTCGAGGTTCTTCTCATAGCACTGTGACTCTTGCAATTATAGCACCATTATCAGCTTCATAAGGGAGTTATCTCTTAGTCACTTCGGGGAATAAACTTAGAAGATATAGAAGCTATAAATCTGTTATAGAAAGTAAGCTTATTATACTTTTCTGTGTTATATATTGTGCAGACAGATAACATATCCATCCATGCCTTTCCATTGGCTTTCAGACACAGCCTAGAATCCTTAGCACAGCACGATCTGGCCCTCTGCCTCCATCATCTGGCTTCACCATTAATCTCACTCTCCTTACCCATCAGAGGTTCCACTGAAACTGGACTCTGGGCACATCTAATCTGCACACTCCTCCATTTCTCCAGTCAGTTCTACACCTCCATTCTTCCCCCACATCTAAATTCTGCTTATCGATCAAGTATTCTCAAATACCCTACCTAGAAGGACTCTTCCTGCCTTTTGAATTTCCATAAGAATTTAGTCTTTTATGGTTTATCTCTTCTCTTGCTTGGCATGATGAATATGTGTGTAAACATTGTTTACTTTGTGAAATTTATATATATATGTATATATATATATGTATATATATATATACACATACATATATGTGTGTATATATATATACATATATATATACGTATATATATGTGTATATATATATACGTATATATATACATATATATATACGTATATATATATATATATGTATATATATATCACACCAATGATAATGTCTTTGGCTAGTAATCTTCAAATTCAATAACTATTTAATAAAAACTGTGGAATAAAGAACAGATATTCTGGAAGTAAAATATTTCATAACATTACATAATATGATCCCAAATTTTAAACTTTTCTTGTGATGGGGACATAATGAAACAAGTTACAGGTAAAAGAATTACTTCTTTTTTTTTTTTACTGTCTTTTTTTTTTATTTTTTAATATATGAAATTTACTGTCAAATTGGTTTCCATACAACACCCAGTGCTCATCCCAAAAGGTGCCCTCCTCAATACCCATCACCCACCCTGCCCTCCCTCCCACCCCCCAAAGAATTACTTCTTACAACTAATCTGAAATTACTTCTTCTTTAAAATATAAATAAAACTATCAATATTACCAAAATGCAAAAACACAAATATTTGAAGTGAATACATTATGTATATATGCTACATTTAAATATTAAGATTTTCTATTAAAATCATCTTATTTACAAAATATATTTTAGAAGATACCATGACAATAAAATCATTAGAAACCATATTGTAGAGTGTAGAAGATGCTAACTTGAGGGTAAGAAGACCCGCCTTAATCCTGTGCTATTCACCATGTTTCCTTGGGCAATCACTTTTGCCTTTAAATTTTAATTTCTTTATATGTGTAAAGCAGGTAGTATTGTTAATTGTATAAATCTGATTAATAATGTTGGGGAACGTGAGTGGCACAGTCAGATAAATGTCTGGCTCTTGATTTTGGCTCAGGTCACGATCTCACAGTTTGTGAGTTCGAGCCCTACATTGGGCTCTGCACTGACAGCAGGGAGATGGTTTGGGATTCTTTCTCTCCCTCTCTCTCTGCCCCTCCCCCACTCATGGGCTCTGTCTTTCTTTCTCTCTGTTACTCTTTTAAGATATTTCTTCCCAAATATTGCACCATGGTGTTTTCTGAAAATCTCAAATTTCAACATCCTAGATAGTCATTCTGATGCTGAGTTCAAAAGAAAAATGATGACCTATTTTAATAATCTTGTAATTATAGTTAAGTATTAATAATCTAATGCTGTACCACTGAGAATTGTAGAACATTCATGAAAGATTTGGTCCATTGTTCCTGGATATCTAAAATTTATTCATTTGTCTTAAAAATATTTTTATTTTTCCTTTCTCACTCTTGATAATTAACTTAGATGAGTATATCATACTGTATTAATATTAGTTTTTACTCTGAATATTCTGATTATTCTGAAAGTATTCTTATATCATTGCATCTCTAATATGGGTTTCAAGACTTTGGTTTTTTTAGGCTTGGGATTCTAGTTTTTCACTTTTGAGTTGATTAAATGCTTTTGGTATCCTAAAGATATTCTGATATTTTCTACATGTGAATTTATTTTTATTTTCTTGCTCAGAACTTCTCATCCTTCCTGTTTCCAAGAATATTCTTTTCCCTTAATCACTCTTTTTTGTTTCATCTATTTATTTCCCTAGATTTCCTTATAGAATAGTTTCCAATGTCTATCTTGCAGTGTATAAACACATCATCTATGTGTAATCAATCTTTTATGATTTTATTGTTAAGTATTTTAAATAATATTTCTAAAATTTCTGCACTGTTAATTTCCCAGTCTGCTTGTTCTTTTTATAGATGCATTTTTTCTTTTCTTACAAATGATGTTAATCCCTTCTATCATTTATATACTTATTGTAGACATAATCATTCTATATTTTACTCACATATGAGCTACTCTAATGAATTTCTAATCCTACTTTTAATTTATCTGTTGACTTTCAGGGATAGTATCCTGATGCTTTCTATGTTTTAAGATGTTTTGTTAGAAGCTTATCTTTAATTGGAAGTATTGTTATTTATTTTTCCCATTGAGAAGCCCTTATGTTTCGGTTGCAAAAGTAACTCCTCAGAATGCTTCCATATTTGATTCATTCAGAAGCTTAGCCCAAATAAAATACTATGATAATTTTATGCCTTGAGATTCAAGAATAATGAAGAGGATTGAACTTGGAACGAAAAACTACGCTTTTTGAAACTAGCTTAGAAGTTATCAATAATGCATACTGTGTAACTGTGGGATATGGGTAACAGCATCAATAACAAAATAAAGTAAGCATCATGCTGAGCACTAGTCACTGCATACTTAAATTAGACACTGAGCCCATATTAATGACACATATATATGTGCATGTGCAGGGTTCTATTCTGTGTGTAAGTGCATGTATATAATGGGATTTGCAAAATTTAAGATACTGGAGGGAGTTGATACTTCTATAATAGTGTGTATGACAAGGTACAGCCTTGAACTTTTTATCTTGTATCAAAATGGAAACCCAGGGATAACTTTAATCATAGAAGAGTGACGTGTACATAGTAGTTACTTAATACATTGCTGCATCTTTTTAGCATGGGGAAAGCATGGATACTTTTTAAATCTTTAAACTATAGTGTAAACTATTTTTTAAATGATAAGGATTAAGGCCAAAAAAATATGTGCAAAAAAAAAAAAAAGTTAGGCTACGACTATAATTTTCCAGGTCAAAGATTCACTAAGCTGTTGGTAGTGGGGATAAATATTCAGTTATATACTCAGGAGATTTTACAGAGGTAGAACTAAGAGGATGCCATAAAATTTGGATATGAGATTATAGAAAGAAAAAGAGCTTAAAATACTGATTTTGTTTGTTTGCCAACTGTGACAAGATCAGATGTGAAAGATATTCTAGGGAAGAAAATAAGAGCTCAACTGGAAGTTCAGAACTTTCAAGTTTCTTCCAGAACTTCACCTGCATGGTAGACCATAACTTGCTGGAAATATATGAGGCAAACTTTTCCATCCAATAGCTGTCAACTTTTTATTAAATGGGTCATACCTCCAGGGCAGTATGTGAACGGGAAATGGAAAGATAAAGACTCAGCAATCACATTCAAATCTACACAAGTTGAAGAAGGGTACTCAATTAAGAAGTCACCTCGGAAGACACTGTCAAAAATGGAAGAGCTTGGAAAGTGTTGTATACAAGATAGGAGAGTTTTAAGATATAGCGATCTTGGGGCACCTGGGTGGCTCAGTTAAGAGTCTGACTCTTGGTTTCAGCTCACATCATGGTCTCACAGTTTTTGGGTTCAAGCCCTGCATCAGCTCCGCACTGACAGTGCGCGATTCTCTCTCTGCCCCTCCCTTGCTTGTGCTTTCTCTCTGAAAATAAATAAATAAACTTAAATATCTATATATATATACATATATATATACATATATAATATATATATATACATATATATACATATATATGTATGTACATATATATGTATATATATTATATATGTACATATATGTATATATATAGTATATATATATTATATATGTATATATATGTATATATATATATATATATATATATATATAGGAATCTTGCTGAAAATGATGCAATGTTTAGATAGATGAGTAGGAGAAAGAAAGATTTAACATAAACCATTTGTCTTAAGTAAACCATTTGATATGAACAGGAAGTTTCTTCATGGGTAGAGGGAATAGTGCTCGCTCAAGTCATATGAAGCTTTGAGAAGCTCCAGAATTTCTAAGTATAAGCGGCTCTTTGGTGCAGCCCATCCGGAGCACTTGGCAGGCTTGAGACTGCATGTACACAGAAGTTTGCCCAGGATTGGGGAAAAAAAACACTCCAATGTCCTTATCTAATGACTGTGTGGGAGGTGTGTACAGGAGATATCATTGACAGGATGGGAAATTCCACCTTAATTGTGAGTTGCAGAAGTGGAAGCAGTATGTAATACCAGAAGCTACAGTTAAGATAAAAGGAAGGGTTAATGAGGACATACCTTAGAAAGTAACAAAGTAAAACTTACCTGCAAAGCTAAAGGAAAGGAGGCAGAACATCAAGCCAAAATGGTCTAAGACCCGCAGTGAACCAGGTTACCTTCACGTCACAAAAGCACAAACCAACTCCAGGTAGCCATTGTAGAGAATTAATTCAAGGGAAGAGAGATCATCAAAAATAAAATCGCCAGATGGATCTAAAATTAAATCATTTTCTTTGTATACACTACACATACTTCTGGCACAGACACATACTTGTTTGGGGTAGAGGCAAAAGACCACAGAACTGAAACTTCCAGGTAAATATCAGTGACAGTACATTGGTCACCTGAAATGGTCGCCTCGATCTCTTTGGCACCTGACTCAGCTCCCAATGTACATTGGATCTGATAGAAGTTCTCAGACAGAGGCGCAGACCTTCCGGACAGAGACCAAAACTTGGAGCATTGAGAGTGGGGGTGCAGCACGCATCTTAAGAGCCGTGCCATTCATCTGTGAAAACTCCAGGGTTTTTATATTTAATGAACTCTAATATATTGGTGTTCGACATGATCAGTGTACCTACTGCCTCAGCTACCCGACCAAAGACCGTAGGATTTACACAGACGTAAATTAGGTTAAAAATGTGTTGATCAGTTTAAGATGAGGTATCCGTCATCGGATGCAGGCTGCTTACTGAGGCATAATTCAGACATACTGCACCAACCACATAATCCATACACACAAACACCTCACACACACACACACACACACACACACACACACACCAGAGAAAACTTAATGTTGAAATTAAAGACAGGGGAGAGTTGAAAGAACAAATTTCCAGAAGAAGAGGGTAGAAAATGAGATCTAATGTGTAGATTGAGAACTACTTTTTATTTATTTTATTTTTGTAATGCTTATTTATTTTTGAGAGAGAGACAGAGGATGAGGGGGGAGGGGCAGAGCGAGAGGGAGACACAGAATCTGAAGTGGGCTCCAGACTCTGAGCTGTCAGCACAGAGCCGAATGTGAGGCTCAAACCCAAGAACCCTGAGATCATGACTTGAACCAAAATCATACACTTAACTGACTGAGCCCCCCAGGCATCCCAGAGAGCTACGTTTTAGAGAAGAAGGACAGCCTTTTTTCTAAGAATTGAAAAGTGTGGATTGAGTGTTATGACAGTCAAGTCCTACTAAGATTTTGTGACCTCAAGAGATGTCATATGTAAGAGTTTCTACTTTTCTGAAGAGGCAGACATGACATCACCACAGAGAGGGAGGGTAAGGTGGGTGGAGAGAAGGGGATGATGAGAAGAGTAGAAAAGACTGTGTAACAAAGAATGAGAAAAATCTGAAGAGCAGCAAGGAAAATAATTTCCCTATGAGGTAAGAAGCTATGAATTTGTACTGGTGCCAGTAGGCATGGTAATGAGATTTTCTCTACGAAAACTTAGTAGAATAATGTTAAGAGTTAAACTGAAAAGTTATCATACACTGCAGTTCAAGACCTTTACCTTCAGCTAGAATTCTTTTAGGTGGACCGAACGCCACTTTCACCTGATAAACTGTGCCCAGATTAATGTAATTTTCAGCTGCTTCATGAGTTATTTACTATTTTTCTAATGTGCAATGGCATTTTTTTGTGGAGTGCTCTGAACTGTTACCTTCTCGACACATAGCAGAAAGAATAATCTGATTATTATGGCTTTATGTCTAATTATATTAATTTTAAATCTGAAACATGTCAATTTGTCCTGCTAATAGACACTTTTTAAGCTTCATTTAACTCTAAATCTGCGTTCTAAAACCTGTACAAGATTCAGAACTACTTAAGATTAACTCTGAAGCTTCGTATGACTTAATAATATACTATGAAATGGGATGATAAACTGTTCTGAGAGTGGAAGAACATCTGATTGTAGCATTTGGTCATTATCACGTTTACATATTTATGGTTGGAAATTTGGAAGGCCTATCAACATTTGAAGTGTACATGTAACTACTTATATGTAGTGGTTTCATCTTTCGATTTTTTTTCCCACCGAAATACACATTTCACACAACTTTTTTATCTGTTCCTCTGTTGATTGACATCTAGTTCGTATCTAAATTTTAGCTATTATGGATGAAGTTGCAAAAGCATTCCAATACTAGTTTTTTGATAGATATATCTTTTCATTTCTCACTCATTCCCAGGTAATGTTGCTTGATCAAAAGTAAGTATATATTTTACTTTTGTAAGAAACTGCCGAATGGTTTTACAAACTGGTTTTACTATTTTACATTCCTATCAAGAGTATATGAGAATGGTGTAAGAAAGTGGTCTAGTTTCAATCTTCTGCATGTTGCTGTCCAGTTCTCCCAGCACCATTTGTTAAAGAGGCTGTCTTTTTTCCATTGGATGTTCTTCCCTGCTTTGTCAAAGATTAGTTGGCCATACATTTGTGAGTCTAGTTCTGGGGTTTCTATTCTATTCCATTGGTCTATGTGTCTGTTTTTGTGCCAATACCATGCTGTCTTGATGATGACAGCTTTGTAGTAGAGGCTAAAGTCTGGGATTGTGATGCCTCCTGCTTTGGTCTTCTTCTTCAAAATTACTTTGGCTTTTTGGGGCCTTTTGTGGTTCCATATGAATTTTAGGATTGCTTGTTCCAGTTTCGAGAAGAATTCTGGTGCAATTTTGATTGGGATTGCATTGAATGTGTAGATAGCTTTGGGTAGTATTGACATTTTGACAATATTTATTCTTCCAATCCATGAGCAGGGAATGTCTTTCCATTTCTTTATATCTTTTTCAATTTCCTTCATAAGCTTTCTATAGTTTTCAACATACAGATCTTTTACCTCTTTGGTTAGATTTATTCCTAGGTATTTTATGCTTCTTGGTGCAATTGTGAATGGGATCAGTTTCCTTATTTGTCTTTCTGTTGCTTCATTGTTAGTTTATAAGAATGCAACTGATTCTGTATATTGATTTTGTATCCTGCAACTTTGCTGAATTCATGTATCATTTCTAGCAGACTTTTGGTGGAGTCTATCGGATTTTCCATGTATAATATCATGTCATCTGCAAAAAGTGAAAGTCTGACTTCATCTTTGCCAATTTTGATGCCTTTGATTTCCTTTTGTTGTCTGATTGCTGATGCTAGAACTTCCAACACTATGTTAAACAACAGCAGTGAAAGTGGACATCCCTGTCGTGCTCCTGATCTCGAGACAGGAAAGCATCAAAACCCTAGAGGAGAAAGCAGGAAAAAACCTCTCTGACCTCAGCTGCAGCAATTTCTCACTCGACATGTCTCCAAAGGCAAGGGAATTAAAAGCAAAAATGAACTATTGGGACGTCATGAAGATAAAAAGCTTCTACACTGCAAAGGAAACAATCAACAAAACTAAAAGGAAACCAACAGAATGGGAAAAGATATTTGCAAATGACATATCAGACAAAGGGCTAGTATCCAAAATTTATAAAGAACTCACCAAACTCCATACCTGAAAAACAAATAAGCCAGTGAAGAAATGGGCAGAAAGCATGAATAGACACTTCTCCAAAGAAGACATCCAGATGGCCAACAAGCACATGAAAAGAGGCTCAACATCACTCCTCATCAGGGAAATACAAATCAAAACCACACTCAGATACCACCTCATGCCAGTCAGAGTGGCTAAAATGAACAAATCAGGAGACTATAGATGCTGGAGAGGATGTGGAGAAATGGGAGCTCTCTTGCACTGTTGGTGGGAATGCAAACTGGTGCAGCCGCTCTGGAAAACAGTGTGGAGGTTCCTCAAAAAATTAAAACCATATCTACCCTATGATCCAGCAATAGCACTTCTAGGAATTTACGCAAGGGATACAGGAGTGCTGAGGCATAGGGGCACTGGTACCCCAATGTTTATAGCAGCACTCTCAACAATAGCCAAATGATGGAAAGAGCCTAAATGTCCATCAATTGATGAATGGATAAAGAAATTGTGGTTTATATACACAATGGAATACTACGTGGCAATGAGAAAGAATGAAATATGGCCTTGTAGCCAACACGGATGGAGCTGGAGAGTGTTATGCTAAGTGAAATAAGTCATACAGAGAAAAACAGATACCATATGTTTTCACTCTTATGTGGATCCTGAGAAACTTAACAGAAGACCATGGTGGGGTGGGGGGAGGAAAAAAAAACTTAGAGAGGGAGGGAGCCAAACCATAAGAGACTCTTAAAAAACTGAGAACAACCTGAGGGTTGATGGGGGGTGGGAGGGACGGGAGGGTGGGTGATGGGTATTGAGGAGCGCACCTGTTGGGATGAGTACTGGATGTTGTATGGAAACCAATTTGACAATAAATTTCATACTAAAAAAAATAAAATGCCAATCTCGTCATGCCACTCTGCAGATTACATAATCAAATGCTCCCATTATGCTTCTGAGTAATGTTCAACCTACTTCCAAGACCCCTTTTGTCAGAATCTCCAGCTCAAATTTCAAATCTCTCAGTACATTTTTCTCTTCAATAAAATCATTACAGTTTTGACAGTGTGTTCAGCAGAGTCCTCTGCACCCATTCCTCTGTATTTTTGGGTGTGATCTTCCTTCTCCTTGAAACATAGGCCTCTGTCTCTACCAATATCTTTACCAGGATATACTTTAGGCATCATGACAATACTCACCTCTTCCATGAGGTTCTCCTCATACTGCTCATACATCGGCCTGAGCACCTTTTACAGTGGATAAGGCATGTTCTCTAAATCCATGCCTTATTTGAATCATCAGTTTCTTGAGGATGGAGCTGTCTTTGTAATATAACTTCCTGTCTTTGTAATATAACTGTCACACTTTCAATGACTGAGAGATCATTGAAATTACATGGACAATTTATAAAAGATTTCTCTGCTAAGCTTGGGAGGAGATATGAAGCATATCTTCTAGATATATTTCTAGAAATAAGTATTCGAATGAGTGGACTGTCTTAGATTGCAGTCACACACCTCCAGGTACAGTGATGTCTTTGCTGTTCCATGAATGCACTGAGTGTACACTTCGGTTGATTTTTGGTTATTTCTATAAGGGATGTTTCCCCCAGGTTGCCTCCTGGCCTCTTTACCCACTTTCCCCAAACTTTGCTTAAATTTCATCTTTTCAATGAGGCCTGCTGATTCCTATATGAAGATTCCACCCCCACCCTCCCCCATCTGAATCCCATTTTCCCTAAACTTGCTCGCCATTTTTTTTGTTTGTTTTCCGCAGCATCTATTGCTATCTAATAAAATATAATTTCTTGACTTCTGTTATTTTTGTTGCTGTTAAACCCTGTTTCTTTACTAGAAAGTAAGCCACAATTTTTGACTCTATTTATAGACTGATCTAAATTCTTAGAATAACATTTGACATAAAATACTTGTTCAAAAAATATTTATTGATTGGATCTTATGGAAGAACCACCACCACTTTAACCTTCCTGGACTTCATTTTGCCCCAATAATTCATTTTTAATGTTTACTTATTTATTTTGAGAGAGTAAGACAGGGTAGGGCAGGGAGAGAGGGAGGGAGAGAAAATCCCAAGCAGGCTCTCTGCTGTCAGTGCAGAGCCCCACATGGGACTCAACCTTATGAACCGTGAGATCATGACCTGAGCTGAAATCAAGAGTCTGACACGTAACCGACTGAGCCACCCAGGCACCTCCAAATAATTCTTCATCCCTTCTTTACCTTTTAGATACTCTGCACAGAGAACTAATGAGGAAAGAGACATGTGTTAAAATCAAGATAGAACCTCACTGAGTTGGCTAATGCAGGGAGAACAACTTTGGTCTTGGTATTTCTTTACTCTTTTCATTTACCTGTGTCAGACACACATCTGAATAGAAAACACTTGTTTGAATTCTTTCCTTTCTACATTACATTTTACTTAAGAATCTGCATCTACAGCTTTGAAAATAAAGGGTAATTATACCATTGCCCCCCCAAAAAAAGATTAATCAAGTGTGATTAGGAGAAATCTTAGGTAGCCTAATACAAAACATATATTTAAGAACTGGGGCTTTATTCTCATACATATTAGGAATCTTGTGAGATTCATACTAATGGGATGAACTGTGCTGAAAATAACCATGTTAGATTTTGAAAGTGAAGCTGGAGTATGAGAAAGCCACGGAGATTTTAGGAAACATTAACCACCTTGTTTACCATTCAAGTTTTTCAAAAAAGCTAACTTGAAATCAGTTTAAAGAGGAAGAGGCATTAACTCGGAGAAAATATTTCACTGATAGTTAGCATAGCCGTCATTTTTAGTGCAAATTTGTGGAACTCAACATTCTCATTTTTGTAATTGTGGAAATCACATGTAATGACTCTCATTAAAATTTAGCGAAATACACTGGCTTCAAACTACTGCTTTTGATTCATCCCTGTCACTTTACTGTTCATTTTGAAAGCCAGGTAGACATAAATTGAATTTGGCAGCTGCAAGGAAATGTTTGTGAATCATAAGAAGAAACCTAATCAAAATTTAACTCAATGTAACTATATCTCAAAAGTAATAAAACTAGTGCATTATATGTATTTCATATCACAAAGGAGTCACATTAAACCAACTGTGGTTAAAATGTGAGCTACCTCTCATATTCCTCCCTTTTCCCCGTGATTGGTGGAAATAAAAAGATTTGTTTTCTCTGAAAAAATGAGAATTTTTGGAACACTTCGTAGTTGTTTTATGACATATTTATATTTGTCAACAATGAGTCCTCATTTGCATTAACGTTGCACAGACTTTTCCTCAAACTAAAAATAAAATCGGTGTTAAAAATATTCAGTTACAGTCAGTTTTGAGAAAGAATGAAAAGCAAAGCAAAACTTTGTCTTGGTGGTAAGAGTTGGGGAGTATTACCTTGTTAAAGACAAATATCCTATTTATCCTACATTACATATAGACAATGGATTGAGCTTATGCAATTAATTACTCTGGCACAATGAAAACCAGAGGCTGGCAAGGTAAACTTTACCATAGATTTGCAGCCTCCAGGATAGTTTTCAAATAAGAACGACACGAAGTAAGATCTTGGTTATTACAACATTTCAACAGGTCTAGTTGGAATCCTACTCCAGAAAGTGCAATAAAGCAGTTGATGGAAAAAAAAAAAAAAAGTCAATTGTTTTCAGTTCCCTCCCCCTAGTTGTACCTATCTGTTAGAAACTCAAAAATGAATGTTTCTGAAAACTAGTTGTTTTCCATCTCCTCCTTCTTCTTTTTCTCCTTCTCCTTCTCCCTCTTCTTCCTCTTCTTCTTCTTTTCCAATACATCTATCTCTTTAACTATCTTCTGCAATAGGTACAGGCAATTTTCCCCAACACTTTCCAGTTCCTATGGGCAGGGCCTGAATCTTTGATTCCCCTACAAACATTTGGAAGTTGTCTTAGATATTAAAATCTGGGTGAAATTATATTTGCATGCTAGTAATGATAGTCCTTGTTGCATGTCCTTTTTGGGGACACAAGGGACTAATGTTAAGAATTTTATGTATGCATATATTCACGCAAATAATCTGGTTTTAAGCACTATGTTTAAATGCACCCCTACTAAGGCATTTGGGAAGACAACGTCACTCACCACAAAGGGGACTGGATGGTTAAGTATTAGCACTTGGGTGTCCTATTGTGTAGTTGATATGATTGAAGCAATGGCTTCACCATTATGGGAAGCCATCTTGAGATTTGGGGCAGCAAAACAGACATTATGAATCGATTTTATTTTCTTTCTTAAAACCCACTCACTGTCTTCTAGTAACTTCAAACAAACTTGTTGATATCTACTTCCCCACCCAATATTAGCACCTGTGTTTGTTTGGGTAAAACTTTAGTTTTGGTTAATTAAGTGTGTCATCTATGCCAGAGTCAATTAAATTATTGTGTTTCCCTAAATATAGTAAATAGTTCTGAGAGGGACAAATGGCCTAAGCAGAAGCAATGAAAAGCCACAGGACATATAAATGCTAGGACAACATCAGTGATATTCCTAACTGGAGTTGAATCTAAGGAATGTGAAATCAAAGGTTGCCATGGATATCTTGCTTTCTCAAGGGAAGATTTTTTTTTTTTTTTTTTTTTTTTTTTGACTGCAGCCAACTGAAGATACAAGAGATACCGGAGAGGAGATAGAAGGAAACAGAAGACTTGTGACATTTTGGGGACCCTTGAATCAAGCTATGACTAAATGTAGGCTTATTGCTGAACTATTCAGATGTTGCAGTGGAATGAATTTGTGCATCCCTGCCCCGGAATTCATATGTTGAAACTCTAATTCCAATGTGATGGTATTTGAAGATGAGGACTTTGAGAGGTAATTAGGTCATGAGAGTGAAGTCCTCATGAATGGGATCAGTGCCCTTACAAGAAGTAGCCATGTAGCTAGCCAGCCCTCTTTCTACCATGTGAGGGCCCAGCAAAAAGATAGCCCTCCGCAGACCAGGAAGAGGGCACTCACCAAGGACCACACTATGCTGGTGCCCTTATCTCTGATTTGCCGCCTGGGTTGTAAAACTGGCAAAAAGCTCTGTGAAATATTTACATGCCAAAGAGGAAGAGACAGAATTGACAATGATAAATTTTCTTCTCTTTTTTCTTTTTAAAAATTTTTAAAAATGTTAATTTTTTTTGAGAGAGAAAGAGAGAGTGTGAGTGATGTAGGGGCAGAAAGAGAGGGAGTGACAGAATCCAAGGCAGGCTCCAAGCTGTCAGCCCGTGTCAGAGCCTGACATGGGGCTGGAACTCACAAACCGTGAGATCATGACCTGAGCCCAAGTCAGAAGCTTACCGACTGAGCCACCCAGGTGCCCCTACAATGATCAATTTTCTAGCGTATTGCCTTTAAGGAAAGGGAGAACAGGAAGGTAGAAGCAGCAAGCAGTCTACCTAAAATTTAGTCCCAGAACATTAAGGTCACCTTGGTCACTATTAAATAATAATACAGAGCCTTTATAATTGAAACAACTTGTGATTGCTCTTTGTGTAAACAGATAATTCTCAGTCGGAGTTCTCAAACAAACTGAGTCTGGGGCAAAAGCTTAAAGCTAGAGATTTGAGGATGAAACCTGAAGGAAACAGAAGAGAAAGGGGGAAAAAGTGAGTCAGAAAAGTTGGGAAACCCCATTAGAGAGTGTCCTCCATTGAACTGCCACAACTTCTAACTGATTGCTCACCCTGATGGTATTTGCTTTGAGAAACCCAATGAAATACTGCCCTTGGGAATAATTCGTCTGAGAGAAGAGAAAGGAAATGATTAATCATTAGTTCCTTCAATCCCCAGTTTTTCATTCATTCCCTTGCCCTTCTTTGCTGTACCACTTGGCCTCCTCTGGCAGAGGGAGGAGCATCACAGAAAGCCTGGGTCCTGGAAAAGTCCAATAAGGCAAGAGCATAAGGGTAACAATCGGCCCCAGCCAGGTAGCGCTATGCATTTCCTCAACTTGTCGTGGTGGGAACAGTAACTCAAGCAAATTATTTCTATAAGATAACTCTCCTTGACTACAAATACAGCACACACCATTGCTGGGACAGTCCTAGATGGCATCTGAAATGGATGGAGGAAAGAAGGAGTTGTAGTCAGTGGTATAGGAATGACTAGTTATATGGAAAAGTATAAAAATGGATTCATTTTTATACCATGAAACAGAATCAAGTTCTAAATAGATCAAGAACTCTATGTGAAAAAACCTGATACCATGTAACTAATGGAATAACACATGAATAGAGTCTTCACAGTCGGGAAAGGGAGAAAATTATTCACTATGACTTTAATCCAGAAGAAATAAAAGAGTAATACATTTGACTACGTTAAAGACACTTTCAGATGACAAAAAATAAGCAAAACAAACGGATAAGTAACAAGCTGAATTCTACCCCAAAGATACATTGGCAAAAACAAAGTGATTTTGACACAAAGTAATTATATGCAGCACATTAATAATTGGCAAAGGCAGGAAGCACCTCAAATGTTCTGTAATAGAGTACTGGTAGAAAACTATGGCACATCCAGATCATGAGGCAAAGATCATCTCTTGATACTATTTTGTATATATTCTTAAGTAAGACGCTGGAGGGAAAATACAGGATTCTATCATGTGTAGTGACGAAGTTAATTTATATATTGGGACCCACAAAGTGGAGGCCACCCCAGTGACCCGGCCCACACCACAAATCTAAACCTGTGTCAGCCTGCTCTTCTGGGGAATACCTGTCAAGGAATCCTAACCTACGCTGGTCACAACTCTCCAACTCAACGTCAGCTAGTTTACCTTACCCCCAAAACACAGGACCTGCTGGCCTTTTAAGGAAATCCTGATCTCCTAGTTAATCATGCACTGCCTGGTCTAATGTTCTGTAAGACTCACTCTTGCCACAGATCCCTCAAGAACAGTCCTCCACTGCTTGTGACATCATGTATGTACTCTCCCAATCCATGGATTGTTAGACCTTGAATGAAGGACATCAAATGGAGCACTAAATTTTATTTGACAGTAGGAAATGTGTAGGAAAATGGGTGGTATATGCATTTTTGTATTTATATTTTTAAAAGGATGGGATAATAACAACAAAAATTGAATAATAATGGCTACCTTATGTCAAAGGGAAGAAAATAGGACCTATGAGATAGATATAAAGACTAGATCACATTAAAGATAATGTGTTATACTTGGCAACTATGTAAATATTTGACATAACTAAAGCCCAAACTTAACAATTTTAAAAATGCAATAAGTGAAATTTTTAAAAAATTAAAATTTGAGTTTAACTGTTAATCAAGTTGGTGGTAAAGTCATACAGAGAAAAACCATCAAGTACTTGAAACAGAATTTGCTTGTTCATACGTAGTGGTAGATACATATTTGCAAATAATGATAATAATAATAAATGGATAAATGGTAATAGAAAAAAATGGTAATGACAATGTCATGTAACAATAACGATAACGGCATTTATTACTTCATGAATCATATTGTTAGTGATATTGGTATGTATCATATGCATGTGTATGTGTGTTTTTGTGTGTTCTTATAAGATTTTCAGCATAAGGGAAAGAGATAAAGATATGCAACCAAAATATTATATTTAAAAACTATGTAATCTTAAACAGTGAACTGAAAATATCGGTATGGACATGATTAATTTTTTCTTTCTTAGAAACTTCCTAAGTAGATAGAAAAGACATCAATAACAACTTAGTAGCAGTGAGCAACGCTAGCATCTGATTGTAGTTTCTAAATACCAATTCTCACTAAAAGGAGCTAATACTCCTTAGGCAAAGAGTTGATTTTTGCTTGTCTGTCTGTTTGTTTGTTTGTTTGTTTTGAGAAGGATGTGCACATTATGAGGCAGGAACATTTTGTCTGGCTTCAAAGCCAGACTCAAAGCCAGACAGTAAGGATGTCATGCCTACAGAGACAAGGATGTAATTTGAAAAGTCTTCCAGTGTGGAAAGATGAGACAACTGGAGTATCAAAAATGACAATGATCTCTAGAACTTATCTACTCATCATAACTGAAACTGTATCCACCCACGCAGCATCGTGCACTTGAAAATTTTACAACAGGGTAATTCTCAGGATAACTGTTCCTACCACAAAAATGGAACAAAACAAACAAAACAACAGCAACACAAAACAACAGCAAAACAAAACCTAAAGGACACAAGAAAACTCTGGAAGGTGCTGGGTTGTTCCCTTATCTTGATGGTGATGATGGCATCACAGGAGTTTGCTTATTGCCTATTTCCAAACTCATCGAGTTACACACATTATGTACAGTTTTGTATACACAGTTGGATGTAAATATAGCTGTAAAAATGATAATGACTACAGTGGATATAACATGTCAAATAAATAAAAATCTGCAAATTTGTAATAAAGGTCCAAAGCATAGTTTAAAATATTTATTGGTAACTTTTGGAATTAATTAAATCACCAACTCAGTATTCTGAACGTATAAAAATAAAGTGAAAGAATAAAGCATTTATATGTCTGTCACATGCAGACTATATTTCACAGAAATCAAATAGTTAATAACGGGGAAAATTATTTGTCTTTTTTTTAAATTATAGCTAGTAAATGTGAGACATGTCAGAATTAGAGAAGCAAGCACTTTGCAACTGATCAAGGATTGCTAAAACCAGTAGGTAAATGTTGACAGAAAACTTAGTAATGGATGGATCAGACTGACAACACTTCTATCAATCCTAACATTTAAATTGGAATGGCCAGAGTTTATGTGCCTCATGCTGGGAGGGGATAAAGTGTATATAGCAACACTTATGCAGTATGCTTACCACAAATGAGAGAAAGAAAGAAAGAAAGAAAGAAAGAAAGAAAGAAAGAAAGAAAGAAAAAAGAAAAGAAAAGGAAAGAAAAGAAAAGAAAAAAGAATAAATGAAGGAGGCAGAAAAATTAATCTAATAAACCCTATGGATCTAAATACAAGTTTATAGAGATATATGGGATAAAGCAATATATTAAAAGTCTACACAATTATATGATCCATTAAATGGAGAACATAGAAAGATACATTAAGGGGAAAAGCTGGTGCATATTAAAAGATTATTTTTTAAAAAATTGCTGGAACTAGTAAGTAGTTATAGCAAGGCAGTAGAATACAACGTTATTATACAAAAGTCAACCACTTTTTTCTATACCATTAAGGAGCCATTAGAATTTGAACTGAAGAGCATAACATATTACTTACATTAGTACCCCCTCCCCAAATGGAATACTTAGATATAAGTCTAACCAAATATGTACAAGATCTTATGAGAATCCTCTAAAATCTAATGAACAAAATGAAAAGAAACTAAATGAATGGAGAAATATTCCATGTTTCTGGATAGGAAGACTCAATATTGTTAAGATATCTGTTCTTCCTAATATGATCTATAGATTCAATGCAACACCCATCAAAATCTCAGCAAGTTATTTTGTGATATTGACAAATTGATTCTGAAGTTAATATGGAGAGTTAAAGACCAAGAATAGCCAACACAATAGTGAGAGAAGAACAAAGTTGGAGGACTAACACTACTTGACTTGAAGGCGTACTATTAAACTACAGTAAGAGAGCATGAAATTGATGAAAGAATAGACAAATAAATAAATGGAAAAGAATAGAGAGCCCAGAGATAGACCCTCATAAATACAGTCAACTGATCTTTGAGAAAGGAGCAAAAACAATTCAATGGAACTGAAATAGTTGTGTTAACACATGGTGCTAAAAAAACTGGACACCCACCTGCAAAACAATGGATTGAGACAGAATTTACACGCTTCACAAAAATTAACTCAAAATGGATCACAGATCTAAATGTAAAATATGAAACTGTAAAACTTCTAGAGATAACATGGGAGAAAACCTAGATACCTTGAGTATGGCGATGTCTTTTTAGACATCACACCAAAGACATGATCCATGAAAAAGATAATTGATGTGCTGAACATCATTAAAATTAAAAATTTCTGTTCTGTGAAAAGTAATGTTGGGAATAAGAAGACAATTTTTGACTGGGATGAAATATTTGCAAAAGACCTACCTGATACAGGAGTTTTATCTAAAATAGACGATAAACATTTAAACTCAACAATAAGAAAATAAACAACTTGATTAAAAAATGGACCAAAGACCTTACTTAGCAGACGCCTCATCAAAGATACACAGAAAACAAATAAGCATATGCCCTACATCATATGTTATCAGGAACATGCATATTAAAACAGTAACGAGATACCACAATGCCCCTGTTAGGATGGCCAAAATCCAGACCACTGGCCACACCAAATGTTGGAAAAGACGTAGAGCAACAGAAACTCATTCATTGCTGGTGGAAATGAGAAATAGTACAGCCACTTTGGAAGACTGGTAGTTTCTTACAAAACTCAACATACTTTTACCATACTATCCTACAATCCTGCTTGTTAGTATTTACTCACAGGAGCCGAGAACTTATGTGGACACAAAATCCTGTACATGGATGTTTAGAGCAACTTTGTTCATAATTGTCAAAACCTGGAAGCAATCAAGATGTCTTAAGCAGGTGAATGGATAAATGAACAGTACATTAGGAGAAGGGAATATTTTTCAGCGCTACAAAGAAATGAACTATCAAGTCATGAAAAGACACAGAGGACATTTTAATGCATATTACTAAGTGAAAGAAAGCAGTATGAAAAGGCTACATACTATGTGATTTCAACTGTATGGCATTCTGTAAAAGGCAAAACCATGGAGACAATAAAAAGGTCAGTGGTTGCCATGGATTGGAGGAAGAGGGGCAGTGAAATATGAATAGGCAGAACACAGAGGGTTTTTAGGGCAGTGAAAATATCCCATGAGATGCTCTAATGAAGGATATACATGTCATTATACATTTGTCAAAATTCACAAAATGTACAATCCCAGGAGAATGAACTGTAAACTATGGACTTCAGGTGATTATGATACGTGAATGTAGGTTCATCAGTTGTAACAATGTACCACTCTGATGAGTGGTGTTATAAGGGGCAGGCTATGCATGTGTGGGGACCCGGATATATGGGAAATATTTATACTTTCCTCTCAATTTTTCTGTGAGCCTGAAATTATTATAAAAATAAAGCCAGTAAAAAAGATTATTCAAGGGTCTGAGGTGCCTGAGTGGCTCAGTCGGTTAGGTCTCAGACTCTTAATTTCGACTCAGGTCATGATCTCGTTGATCATTAGATCGAGACCCATGTGGAGCTGTGAGCTGACGGCGCAGAACCTGCTTGGCATTCTGTCTCTTTCTCTCTCTCTCTCTGTCCCTCAGTCACATGCTTACTCTCTCTCTTCCTCTATCAAAAATAAATAAATAAACTTAAAAAATAATAAAAATAATAAAGATTATTCAAGGATCTATCAACCAAATGAGTACACTCTGGATAGTGATTTTGACTCACCAACATAAAAAAAAAAAAAAGAGTTTGTAATAACCAGGGAAAATTGAACACACATTGAACACTAGGTAACATTAATGGATTGCTATTTATTTTGTTTTATATTATGATTATGTTTTTAAAATCTTGATTTATTAGATATATAAAATATTTACAGAAGGAACAAGAAAATGTCCTAATTTGTTCAAAATTTCAGCAGAAATACTATGTGATAGACTGGCATTTGGTGATGTTTATAAAATTTAATCGAGGTGAATTTTCCTCTCCTTTGTTTATAGTCCAAATTTTTATCATAAATTATTAAACTAAAATATGTAAGTAGAATTTAAATACCTTTAAGGTAGACAACTGAAAAAACTGAATACTCTTTGTAATTATTAATTGGCTTAAGTTACTTGGGGGGTTTCTGTGTACTCAGGATGTAGAAGGGGATTTTATTGGCATGGGGAGAGTGAGCCTGGTTACAGTTGTCTAATAGTTTTTATTTCCCATTGTCATTCATGTTTGTCAGAAATTCTTTCCGTATTTAACTCTTATTTTAAGGAGGCGAGAGGTTTTCATTTTTATTTAGCTCAATCCCTATATACTTAAGGCCACTGTAATATAAAAAAGTAATAGAGTATGGTTTCTTTGATAAGGTTTTTACATTTAAGAGTGAGAGAAAACATTAACTTAATATAGTGTATTGATAAAATATTTTAATCCCTAAAGATACTGTAGTCGTGAGAATAGATATGTATGTAATAATTTTCTTCTTCATAACAGGTAATAGAAGTTGAAAAACCACGAGGAACAATGACTTTTGGCCCATAATTCCAGGAAATCTACCCATAACCTGGACTCTTATTGATTCCAAATAAGAGTAAAACCTTGTCTAATACAGTATGAAAAATGATGTTTAAATCCAATCAAAAATAGACAATTCTTCAGTTACCACTGCTAAGCAAAAGAAACATTCTTTCAAAATCAACAAGATTATAGGGCTTATTTATTTTCCATGAAATAGTTTCTATTTTCTGGTTGAATCGTTCTGGAAACATCTAACATTACATACTTCATAAATCTGTGGTCCTAAAGAGTAACCGTGAATCTATTTAAACTCTTTACACGTATCTTCACTCTTGCTATATTATCTAACCTTTTATTTGATTGTTCCATGGATTCATAAGTGTGAAGAGAAATTCGTACTTTATTTTTTTTTTCAACGTTTTTTATTTATTTTTGGGACAGAGAGAGACAGAGCATGAACGGGGGAGGGGCAGAGAGAGAGGGAGACACAGAATGGGAAACAGGCTCCAGGCTCCGAGCCATCAGCCCAGAGCCTGACGCGGGGCTCGAACTCACGGACCGCGAGATCGTGACCTGGCTGAAGTCGGACGCTTAACCGACTGCGCCACCCAGGCGCCCGAGAAATTCGTACTTTAAATGTTAATGAGTCACTAAATACAACACATTAAGTATACTCCATATTAAATTCATATCTAATTAGAAAATTGCTACCATCTAAACGAGATTATCTTTTGTACAGACTTACTTTTTCCAAGAAAAATCATAATACATAGTTTAATGAACATAAGTATTCCTGACTTAATACTGTCACTCCCCTGAGCTCTGTACCTGGATAACCGTTTGCCTGATTTCTCCTCTTGGAGAGACCCACATCCAATCGAGAGTTGTGCTCCCCTATAAACTCGCTTTTCTCCCTAGAATGCTTATTTCTATGTCTGTACCATAATGCTTCTGCCTGCTTAAACAAGAGTGAGCAGCCAACCTGAAGCATTCCTTGCTCTAACTCCCCATTCAAAATCCATGTCTCTGTCGGGTTGATTCAGCCCCTCAATCTCTTTGTATCCTGTTACACTGTACTGCGGCATTCACCCATTCATGTCTCTATCCCTGGCCCAATGTGGCAACAGTCTGCCAAATCCTTCCTTCAGTCATTCGTGCTTTCATTCAACAAATATTTATTAAATAGAAATTGCACGCCAGTCATTAGTTTAGGTGCTGGAATGCAGCAGATAAAACACATAGACAATAATTCTTGCTATAGTGGACTTTACCTTCTGCTGGCAGTTGTGTGTCCACAATTGTACGGCCAAATATTTTCAATTGCAGATTTAACAGTTAACTCCTCCGCATCATATCCATCAGAGGCTTCTCGTTTTCTAAGGAAAAAAAATCTTTAACGTGACAAACCCTTTATACCACTTCTTATATTTTCTCTTTGCCTTGTGCTGTGTGTTTCAACCCTCTGGGACCACTTGTACGTTTTGGTAGTGCAGGCTTTGTTTATTCCAGTCACCAGGCTTTCTTCTTCTGTGGAAAACCTAACAGCTATTTGTGGAAAACAGAATAATACCCACCAAAGATTATCCATATCTTAATTCCTGGAATGACAAAAGGGACCTAACAGATATAGTTAAAGTGGGAATAGATGATCTTGCATTGTCCAAATGAGCCCAATCTAGTCACAAATCCTTGAAAGACATAAGTGTCTGAGAAAAATCACAATAAAACCACCTTTGACCCACTGTTGCTGGCAACGATAGGCTGAATAATGACCCTCTGAATATGACTTCCTGATCCTTGGAAACTGCTAATATGTTACCTAAATGGTAAAAACAATTTGGCAGTTGTGATTAAATTAATCATCTGGAGATGGAGAGAATATTCTGGATTATCCAGATGGGCCCAAATCAATCTCAAAGATTCTTATGAGAGGAAGACAGGAGGATCAAAGTGACAAGAAGGAGATGTGACCAGACATTGGAGTGATGTACTTTATTTTTTTTAAGTTTATTATTTATTTGGAGAAAGACAGAAAGAGTGAGCAGGGGAAGTGCAGAGAAAGACAGGGAGAGAGAGAGAATTGCAAGCAGGCTCTGTGTGGTCAGCCTGGAGACCGATGTGGGGCTCCAACTCATGAAATGTGAGATCATGACCTGAGCCAATGCCGGCTGGTCAACCGACTGAGCCACCCAGGTGCCCCCCATGGAGTGATGTACTTTAACGATGGAGGAAGGAGCTATTAGCCAAGGAATTCAAGCAGCCTCTAGAAGCTGACATAGGCTCCCATGGAACCCCTAGAAAGAATGCAACCCTGCTGAAACTTCAATTTTAGAAAATAAATTTGTATTGTTTTAAGTCACTGAGTTTATGGTAATTATTATGTATCCATAGGAAACTAATACGCTAGCTTTGAAGATGGAAGAAAGTGTCCATGAAACGAATATGCCAGGCTCTGGAACCTAGGAACAATTCTCACTGACAGCTAGTTAAAAAAAAAAAAAAAAAAAATGGAGATTTTGGTCTTTTATCTGCAAGGGACTGAATTGTGCCAATAACCCAGATATGAACGAAATTCATTCTTCCCCAGAAAGAAAGGAACACAGCAGCCCTGCAGGCTCCTCAATTTCACCCAATAAAACCCACATCATACTTCCAACCTTCAAAACTGCAACACGGTAATTTTGTGTTGTTTTAGGCCAATAATATACTATCTGTTCCCTAACCCAACACACACACACACACACACACACACACACACACACACACACACCTCTTTACTAGGTAAATTTCCACTCATTTATTAGGACTTTAGCCAAATATTCCAACCTTCAAGATTTTCCCTGTGGTCTCTCACCCTCTAATCTAGATTAGAGCCTACTTACACTCTTCAATAACCATCTGTGAATAGATCTACTATAGCACTTAATTTACAGAATTGCAAATCCTTCTTTGTCCGCCCTTCTCACCATACTTTAAATCCTCTGGGAACAGAGGCAATGTGTTTTCTTTACTGCTGCTTCCAACATTTCTAGCACAGCGGCCATCCATTTATATTGAATACAAAATAAATGCGTGTATAGAATAATGAAAGAATCTTAATCAGCTTGTTTCTTCCGACACAGTTTCCGGAATCATCCCCCAGTAAGTTGTTATTAGTTATTTGAATATTTTATCTCAATATAAATATTTAAAAATGTTTAGTCCTACTGAAAGCTATGTTAATTTTATGATCTTACTGTATTGGTCAACTTCAGCAATCGCTCCCTATTTACATTATGCCAATTTAAATATATTTGCTAGGCTTTCAAGTTTATCCATAATTGCACTGTAGTCTCATTATGCAACTGCAGTACTCACAATTTTTGACATTTTCTCTAGTCCTATATTTATGTGCACACTCATATTTTCCCTTGGGAAAAATAGTTCATTGATACCCTCTCTTGCCAGCCCTTTTAATTCCTTTTGTTATAATTTTTAACAAGCTGTTAAGCAATTAATAATATACCTTATATGTTATTTTTAATTTCAAATGTTTTAATTTTGAATTTAATTTCATCTCCACCAAAAGGTAAGCATGGATGAGTATCCATAATACTATTGATAAAGGTTGATTTGAATATGTGGTATATTTTCAGCCTTATTCTTATAAATAGACAAAAAGTTTACTACCATTTTCTGTGTCTAATACAATCTAGCAGCAAAGCATGTTATAATAGACTCAAAGTTCCTGCCTAATACTACACAGGCTTTTGTTTGGAAAAGTACTTTTGTTATAATCTCAAGGCTGATGAAACTTTCCATGAATTATATCAGTGTGTACCATGAGTGACAAGCACATTTTTCAGTTTTGGAAATAATTTTAAAGAATTAAAATCAAATTCATTCAACATTGAAAGAGCTGGACTCAGGCATATATAGAAACTTCTCTTACAAAAACAGGAGCGTTATGACTCCTCATATATATTTAGGAAGCATATTTCTCTAATTGCCACAGGAAACCATTATTTCAAATGATGTTGTAACTTTAAGAATATCCCATGTTTTAGACAAGTTTCAAATGCCCTCCTGCCCAAACTCCTGTTTCACAGAATGTATGCTCTTAACCCCCTCCTACATTATATCAGTATTAGTTTGCATGAACATTAGAACATAGCAGAAGTGATGGTATACGCCCTCCACAATTGGATTATAAGAGAAATTATGAAGATTCTATCTTGATCTCTTTCTCCCCCTTTTTTTTTTCTCTTGAGGGGAAGCCATGAGTATCAGTTTCCCGGTGCTGCTTAAAAAACTACCACAAACTTAATGGCTTAACCAACACAAAGTTATTCTCTAAAAGTTCTGGCGGTTAGGATTCCAAAATGAGTTTTAAGAAGATAAAATTGAAAGTTGAAAAGGCTGATTGCTTTGGAGGCCCCAGGGAAGAACCTTTTCCTTGCCTTTTCTGGATCCAGAAACTTCCCACATTTCTTGGCTCATGGGCACTCCAATCTATGCTTCAGTGGTTGCAAGGTGTTCTGTTGCTGACTGTAACTCTATTGCCTTTTATGCCCTGTGTTTACATTGGTCCACTTGGAATATTCAAGAAAATTTCCCCATCTCAAAATTCTGAGCTTAATCATGTATGCAACTTGGTCATAGATTATGTAAAGTAACTGTGTAAAGGAACATAGTCATAGATTCCAGTGATTCGGGTGTAGACATCTTCATGAGTGTATTATTCTGCCTATCATGTCACACCATGCACAGCCTTATAGAGGGGCTCATGTGACAAAGAATGGACGCTTCCAGCCAAAAACCACCCATGTGTGCTTGGAATCAGATCTTCCAATGCCAATCAAGTTTTCAGAAACTACAGCACCTGCCTAAAGTTTAAATGATCCTCATGGGACACTCTGAACAAGAAACAACTAGCTAAGATACTTCTGAATTCTCAACCCTCAGAAATTGTTAGATAATAAATATTGGTTGTTTTAAGATACTAAGTTTTGTGGTAATTTGTTATAGTGATAGATAGCTAATGAACTCCTAAATGCTAACAGGGACAGTTAATATCTGGTTAAACTCATCAGCTATTGAAGCTTTCTTGAATAAAAAATATATTAGGTGAATTTTCAATGAGGTAATATTTCATCAGAATTCACCATTTTATTCAGTGTTTTCTGAACACTTTATATAATCAAATTAAGATACAAAATACTATGGAATTCACTTACTTTTGTTTCCTTATATTATCCTAATCAAAACCAAAGGCAAAATTCAAACTATCAAAAATGTGAAACAAACAAATATTTTGTGACTTTTAGTTCTATCCATCAGTAATTCTACTACATGCAAAATCACTTTTTTTGTTTCCCTGATGATAAAAACAAAACTTTCTCGTAAAAGCTTAAAACATTCACCAACATAGGAAGAATAAAACTAAAGTCTAGTATAATCTAATAACTAGGAAATAATCTGTGAAAGCACCTTGTGCCCCCCGCCCCCCATGTGGGTGGGCCTTATCCAGTCTCTGAGGTCCTGAATAGAAGAAAAGGCAGAGTAAGAATTCTTTCTCTCTTCCTGAGTGTCTTCAATCTGGGACCTGGTCTGTTCCTGCTTTTGGACTCAGACTCAAACTAGAATTTATACCATCCACTCTACTGAGACCCGAATTTACTGACTACAGATCTTGAACTTCTCCGCCTCCATAATCAGGACAGCCAACTCCTCATAGAAAAACTCTGTGTGTGCATGCATGTGTCTATCTCCTATTAGTTCTGTTTTTCTGGAGATCCTAGACCAACACTGATATGACACTGATATTATGTAAACATCTGTAAAACTTCTGCCAACGGTATAAAAGCTTCCTAACTATGTTTCATTTTTATAAGTGCGTAAGCAAAATTGAAACAAACTAAGCAAAATTTGGACGCCGGGGTGGCTCAGTCCGTGAAACGTCCCATTCTTGATTTCGGCTCAGGTCCCTATCTCACAGTCACGGGCTTGAGCCCAGTATCAGGCTCCGCGCTGGGCTGGAGCCTGCTTCCGATTCTCTCTCCCCTCTCCCTCTGCCCCTCCCCCACTCTCTCTCAAGAACAACAACAAAAAAGAAAGAAATTAAGTAACACTAATTTGGATCCGTCCTTTGATAAATGAATGGTGTAAAGAATGAAACAGGGAAATTCAGTGCTCTTTCATTAGGTGTGAAGTTCCTTTTTTTTGTTGTTTTAGTTCATTGCAGGCAAAAAATGCTATGACAAAAACTAAACACAGTAATTACTCAAAAACCAAATGTATAAAAGAATAGTTGAACTTGCTCACTCCAGGTTTGATATGAGCATAACATAATTTCCCACATTTCCCACTGACAGTCCCAGGTAGCAACTAGCAGCTCCCTGTGTCTTCGAGTGGCCACTGAAGACAATGGCACAATGGGGAGGTACACCAAATGGCTGGTGGGGGAGCAATGTCAAACAGCTCCCCCTAGTTACTCAGATCTGAGCAAGCTTCAGCGACCACTCTCCACTGAAGGAAAGGTCTTCAGTTACCTTGGAACTGTGTTTACGCAGTTGAAGGTCCAGCAAACTTATCATGGCCTATTTTTTTTTTTTTTAATTTTTTTTTTTTTTAACGTTTATTTATTTTTGAGACAGAGAGAGACAGAGCATGAATGGGGGAGGGTCAGAGAGAGGGAGACACAGAATCTGAAACAGGCTCCGGGCTCTGAGCTGTCAGCACAGGGGCCCGATGCGGGGCTCGAACTCACGGACCGCGAGATCGTGACGTGAGCCGAAGTCTGCGCTCAACCGACTGAGCCACCCAGGCGCCCCATCATGGCCTATTTAAATGATGCTTTTAATAACAATGATTCAAAAAATAATTCATGAATAATAGCATCTGATTAAACTATTTTAATAATATTAACAACAGCATCTTTTTATTCACAGTCGCATGAAACGTTGCACTTGAGAGGGAACTGGAGCAGTAGACGTTACCCAGGGCTCTGCACGGGTTTATGGTCGTCTTACACACAAAGCAACACAACTTGAACAACTGCCAGGATAGAAAGGGAAATTGTCATAACGGGATACAAGAGTGGCTCCTTTAAAATGCACCTGCAGATAGACGTCAGGAGCTGGAGTTGGGATCTAGAAAGATCCCAAGGTGGCCTAACCTGTTGCACACTTGTTGCTTTATTTCTGTTTATCTGCATCATTTTTTTCTTCTTGTCGAAGATGTGCTTTTTCCATTTTGAAACTACATCATAAAAATTGGACATTCCAGGGGTGCCTGGGTGGCTCAGTCAGTTAAGCATCATATTTCGGCTCAGGTCGTAATCCCATGCTTCATGAGTTTGAGCCCCACATCGGGCTCTCTGCTGTCAGCATGGAGCCCCCTTAGGATCCTCTGTCTCCCTCTTTCTCTGCCCCTCGCCCACTCTCTCTACCCCTTTCTCTTTCTCTCAAAAATAAGTAAACATTAAAAAAAAAAAAGAAATTAGACATCCCAGTGTACCAGAGACTGTAATGTTTAAGTGTTAGTCATGCATACAGACTCACTGGTTATCTTCTAGTCCATATTCCATATACCTGGGAGAGAATTTCTGATAATCAAAACTTGGTTTGTATGGCCACCAGTTTTCAGCTACGGGTGCCTATGTCAGGAGGCTGGGATCACACTTTGCATGTGTGACCGTTGCCTGAGGATCCAGATGCTTTTTTGAGAGAAGAAGGTGATCCAGGCAGGCTGAATCTGAGGAGGCAGAGGAGGGTCCCATAGGACCAGCCACGCGGGTCCTTGGTTTCACTCGAGACACAGATCAAACTTGAGCCAGAGAAAGTGAAACAGTTTATTGAATAGTGGAAGTGACAGACAGAATAGCAGACAGAGCATCTGGAAGACTTGGGAAGGAAAGGAAAATGAGTCATGTCATCACTTGAGGTTGCGGGTTTACATTGGGAAGGGGTCTAGTGTACGTGTTCCTTCAGGAATCCAGGTAGGGTCCGATCAAAGGCGAGTGCCAGGTGAAGGATAGGTGTCATTCCACATCACTGAAGGTAGAGGGTATAGATGCCAGCATCAGTCGAGATTTGTTCGAAGCTAATGTCTTGAACACGTTTGGGATGTTTGGGATCTGGCTCTTCTCAGATGTCATTAAGTGTTTGGGGCCTGAGATGAAACTCAGAGAATTAACTTTTGCTTCCTCCTTAAAGTGGAAACATAGCTACTTTGGCTTATTCAGAGACAAAACACTGAACCTGAGGAAATGGGGCCTGACAGAAAACCGCAGAGATGGAGTCTTTCTAAAACAGTGCCTTTAGCTTCTCTACCTCAAAAGGATGTTGTATGGAATGGATCCACGTTGAAAATAGTGCTTCCTATAAATACATGCACATTTAGGAGAATTTTGAAGTGCATTATATTAACTGAATAGATCTTTCAAAATGTTATTCGGTGTGTTTCAGAACTCCGTATACTGTTAAAATATATATGAGTTGCACAGGCATGATTGTAAATTGAACCTTTACACTCATGAGATGTGAGTACTTTCTAAAATAAAGGTAATCACTACAGTCAATATGGGTTCAGAGAAAAAAAAAAAATTGCCAAACCAATGTTGCCACTTTCTTTGAACCAGATGTCATTAGGAGTGATATTATGTGACATGGTATGAAGTGTTGGGGTCCTGAGGCGATGGCCAAGAAAGGATTCTTGACACGTCTTGGGTGCAAAAAGGTGGTTTTATTAAATCATGGGGACAGGACCCATGGACAGAAATTGCTGCATTGAGGTTGTGATGGGTGACTGATTATGTACTTTCAGGTTGGCAGGGGGTTAGGGATAGAGTGAGTCTCTAAGGTATTTTGGAAACAAGGCTTCTAGGACTTTGAGGGGCTAGCTGCTTTAGGGAAGGTCTTTCATTACTGTTTAGTGAAAACTCATTCATGAGACCCTTCAGATGTATATCAAGGGACCATAAGCTTGGCATATGATTGCCAGCATATATGTTGCGGAGGGGGGTAGAGATAAAGACGTTTCCAATGGAATTTTTATTTGCTAAAGTAGACTTGCAGCATCCTGGGGTGCTGGGCTAAGATTTCCTTTTGTCCTTAGCAAAGTGTCATCATGGAGGCAGCTGAACTCCTCGAGGAAGGTCACTCTGTCTGTTTCAAGGACTTGTCAATGGGCTGTAAGTTGAAGGGAAATTTAATATTTTTTTCCTTTTCTCTTGTTTCCTACATCATTATAGACAGCATATACAGTAAGGATTTGATACAGTTGTTTAAAATGATTTTGTAGCTGACACCAAGAGATTTAGAATGCATGACTCAAAGCAGAACTTTAACAAATACATACATTTGTTATTGTTTTGTTTTGTTTTCTTGTTATGTCTTCAGCTGCCTGATAGAGATCTCTGCATTGGTAAAAACGGTGAGTCTTTCTTTTCTCATCATTCATTCATGAGTTCTATTTATAATTTGAATTTTCTAGCTAAAATTATGATGCTAATCAATCTTTTTATGTTTTGGAATGAATCCTGAAAGGACTTTGCAGGATTACAAACAAACAAACAAACAAACAAACAAAAAAGTGGTATTTACTAAATGGCCAATAATGAATGTAAATTCAGTTGTTATGCCATAATGACAAGCAAAACATATCTTTTGGTTCATTAAAAAAATCCATTCATGCTAATATTCTTTCATTTTTGTCAAAAGCTGAGGCAGAGACTGAAAGAGAAAGAGAAGCAGTGACTTTTCCTCCTTATCAACACTCCCATATCTTCCTTCAGTTTCTTGATTCCTCTTCCATAAAGTTTTTATGGAAATTAGCTTCTCTTTCAGGAGGACATTTGGCCACCAAGAGTTCGCATCAAGAATTTCACTTAATTTCATGTCAAATAATAACAGACGTCAAAAGCTCTCCCTCCTAAATGTATTCCTTTACCAGGTGTGGTAAATGTGTGACTAATGATTACTGGTTCCTGCTGGGTCTTGCTTAGTTTGGTAATTAGCTCTCTCAGCTGCCTCATTGTAAATGAAGGGGTCCTAGTGAGTCACTTAAAGAGGCTGAATGGATAATCCATCAAGTAGTCTTTTTGAAAAAGCCCATTAATAGGGGAAGGCACAGGAGGTGGTAAAAAAGGTTCAGCCTGAGAAGTTGTCAAAACATCATCTAGTTTTCTTGGCATCAATATTTTCACAGTCAAATCTCAGCATCTGTCATTTAGAGTTTTTATGGCCTTCCTATTCCACCTTAAAACTGATAACAATAGAAGAAGAAAGCTTGGAGAGTAAAACATACATGTGCCAAATTTTGGAATATGTCTTTAATTGTAGCAGATATTAGGCAAAAAAGTGTATGTTGAAAAAAATCTTGCAATCTGAGCAATGTGTTAGAAATAGTAACTGAAAGTTTGCAATGCTGCTTTTTTTTTAAGTTTATTTATTTATTTTGGGAAAGAGAGACAGAGAGGCAGGCAGAGGCAGAGAAGGAAAGAGAGAAATTCCAAGCAGTCTCTACACTGTCAGTTCACAGTCCTGATGCAGCTCTTGAACTCAGGAACCATGAGACCATGGCCCGAAATCAAGAGTTAGCCACTTGGCTGAGCCACCCAGGCACCCCTGCAACCCTGCCCTTAAAGGACAGATGATTATACTTGTGTCTGAAAAAACTATCAATTTATGTATCAACTTATTGTTATAAGTCTGTGCTTGTTTTATTTGTTATTAACTATTTATAGTATTTTTTTACTTTTGGATTTTATGAAAATACTGCAAATTTTCTCAGTGGCATTGGGGGTGGAAGATAATCCACATTAGAGGAAAAATTGCACTGACAATGTTAAACAGAGCGGGGAGATTTTATTCAAGACTAATGCAATAGGGGAGAGAGGCCGTGGCTAAGTCTGAACTTAAATTCACTAACACAGGTAGTGGTAGGGTTTAATGTGTGGAACAAGCTGGTAGGAATGTTCTGTAGGACATCAGTCCATCTGACTCTGCTAATTCACTCTATCTTTATGACAGGAGGCAGTTTTGCAAGTTGGAGCAAAGCATTCATAGAACTTAGGCTTCTCCTGTCTTACAGAAACTAGGAGATGGGATGCTACCTCCTTTCATCATTATATCCCAGGTGGTGAAACTGGCAAGAGGCTTTTAAAAAAATGTACAGAAATCTCAAAGAAGCAGAGAAAAATGTAAATTGGTTAAAGCAAATGCTCTAAGAAAAGGGAGATTAGGACCTCGTGTCAGGAGGAACTGTCTAAAATGTAATTAAGTTATGGGAGCATTAAGGCCATCTGGGTCCCGAGCCTAAAGAAGGGGTACACTAGGGACTTCGTGTTTGTTTTCAACTTTGAATTAAAAATGTAACTAAAGAGAATATGAAAATATTTTAAGATTTGTGAAGGCTTTGAGATGTTGAATACACTACTCATTTGTAGTCATTATAGTATTAATTATTCCATATACTTACAATATTACAAATATTTAATTTTATAATTCCCTTGTAAACTGAAATAAGTAACCCTATTTTGATAAATATTTTGTAGTCATAAACCATCTATATATAAATTTATATTATATTTAACTTGGTCACATAATATCTGGGGAACTTCATTTGTCTATTTGACATTTAGAAATAATGATTACTAAGGGCAATTACTGAGGCAGCTGTGCCCACAGCTCAGAGCCTGGAGCCTGCTTCAGATTCTGTGTCTCCCTCTCTCTCTGCCCCTCCCCTGCATGCACTTTCTCTCTCTCTCTTTCTCAAAAATAAATACACATTAAAGGCGGTTATTACGTTTTGAGTACTTTCTGTGGTCAGCTTCTATAATAAGAGTTTATCAACATTGTCGCCCTAAATTATTATAATACATATTCCAGATTTGCAGATGAGAAAGAAGTTAAAGCTTGTCCAAGGTACAAAGGTAATACAGAGAATTAATTATCTCTCTTACCTTCAGCTCTTTTGACTGCACGACACCCTGTCTCCAGACTCCATCTTCTCTCTTTCGTAACACCTGACTTTTCCATTGGACATCTTAAAAATATATCTCAGCCCAGTCAATGACAGAACACATCTAAATTCTATGCAGTTAAATTATTGTCATGCTTCTTAATTCTGAATGCATTCTCTGTCACAAAAAAGCATGCTGATGTTTATCTTTATAACTTTTAAAAAGAATTAAATTCTTTTTCTTAACCAGCTAAAAAGGCCTGAGTGCATACTATGGAAAAATTGAGTCCAAGTTGAAAATGACACTTAAATCTTACTGCTTTATTAAGTAGGGCAATAGGACCTGGTGTTATTTAATGAACATGAAAATCATAAATCTCAAATTTAAAACACTCTAACATTTGGAAGACTCCAGAAAGACATGTAGAATGGTGGGGCAATTAGCATAAGATCCAGACAACCTAACCTTTTTATATTAATGCTGTGGACATAGTCCAGGTAAGACTTAAAGCTGCTGTCGATATTCTTGTCTTTTACTGGTATAGCATCAACAATTGTGTTTAAAACTATTTCAGAGCCAAGTATTCTTTCTGTGAACAACAACAACAAAAAAGGTTTGGCTCTCAATTGTATGAATGACAAATATTTGTTCTTTCATTTGCTGATATAGATAAGTGAAAAGGTGTATGAGTAAAAGCACTGAGTTATTGTGAAATTAGTTGTTTGATGTAGCTATCAATATTCAGCACTCTAACTATTTTTTAAAGTGTATTTACTTATTTTTGAGAGAGACGGGGGCGGGGTGGGGGAGTTGCTGAGAGCACAAGTGGGGTAGGGACAGAGGGAGGAGAGAGAATTCCAAGAAAGCTCCATACTCTCAGCACAGAGCCTGACGTGGGGCTTGAATTCATGAATTGGGAGATCATGACCGAGCTGAGATCAAGAGTTGGCTGCTTACCCAACTGAGCCACCCAGGTGCCCCAGCAAAGTAACCATTTTAAAGCTGTTAATGACTGACTGAGGATGATAAGCAGTTTATGTTGGCATGCAGCAATCAGCAAGATGGTGTTTACTGATGAACAAATACATTATGTATTCTCTGAAATGAAAAGGCAGATACTAGCAGGTTGTATGCATGCTGGAGAATGCATCACATAAAAATATGGCTTGTGAAATGGAAGTAAAATCTGTTTGATAAGCAGTTAGAAATGTGGATTCTACATCTGGCTTAGCTACCTAATACTAGCTCTTGGATTTTCAGTGTCCTCGTTCAGAAGGCAGCTGCATGCAGTGATTGAGAACATTTCAGTGGTCCTGAGTCTTAGTACCTGCTCTGCCATTTACCTTTAAGCATCAGTACTGGGGCACCTGAGTGGCTCAGTCAGTTGGGTGTCCGACTTCAGCTCCGGTCATGATCTCATGGTTTGCGAGTTTGAGCCCCGCGTTGGGGTCTGTGCTGCAGCTCAGAGCCTGAAGCCTGCTTCAGATTCTGTGTCTCCTTCTCTCTCTGCACCTCTGCCCCACACACTTGCACTCTGTCTCTATCACTGTCTAAAAAATAAATATTAAAAGAATAAGTGATAAAACAATAGTCATTTTCTTATAGGGTGGCTTGAGAATTAAGTGAGAATTAAATGAGATAATATGCTTAAAGTATTAGACACAGTACCTCCTATACTGCTGTCAACAAATATTAGCCATGGGGCACCAGGGTGGCTCAATTGGTTGAGCATCTGACTCTTGATTTTGGCTCAGGTTGTGATCCCAGGGTCTTAGGATAAAACCCAGATGGGGCTCCATGCTGGGCAAGGAGTTTGCTTGGGATTTTTGGGATTTTCTCTCCCTGTGTGTGTGTGTGTGTGTCCACCCCCCTCCCCTGCTCTCACTCTCTCTCTCTACAGTAATAATAATCATAAAAACAATAATAATAAATATTAGCCATTACTCTAATAGAGATGACAATCTTTGTTCCAGTATCTGCTAATATCTTGCAAAGATTCAAAGATGAAAATGCATTTGCATTTAGTTTGCAATGTTAGGGAAATGTTACAATGTACATTTAAAAACATCATCATTCTTATTAAACCTGTATTTATTTAAAACCCCAACAGAGACTATACCCGCCAACATGGGCCACCTGCGCACCAAAACCATGAGGAAGGCAGGCTGGGTCATCATTAAGAAACACTGCATTCACCTGGGCAATGACTTCCACACCAACAAACGCACAGGCAAGGGGACCACCATTATTCCCAGCGAGAAGCCACGCAATAAGACAGCAGGCTATGTCACACATCTGATGAAGCAGATTCAGAGAGGCCTGCTGAGAGTTACCTCCATCAAGCTGCAGGGGGAGAGTTACCTCCATCAAGCTTCAGGGGGAGGAGAGACAAAGGATGAATCATTATGTACCTGAGTTCTCAGCCTTGGATCAGGAGATGGCTGAAGTAGATCCAGACACTAAGGAAATGTTGAAACTTTTGAACTTGGGCAGTCTGTCCAAACCGTAGGTTACCCAGCCTACAGGTGGGATGGATTTCAAAACACCATGTGGGGCCGTTTGAATCTTTTTATGGTGCCGGACTATCTTCAATAAACCTTGGACAACAACAGCAAATAAATAAAAATAAAAGGTAAATTTAGGAAAAAGTATAACACAGGTTATTCAACTTTCTATGGGGCCGATCGTGCATTCTCTTTAGGCAATGCATCGTGGTTTATGTCAGAATGGAATGGAATGTATACTAAATAGGAACTTAAAGATTCACTTGCACTGCTAGGAATTTACCCAAGGGATACAGGAGTGCTGATGCATAGGGGCACTTGTACCCCAACGTTTATAGCAGAACTTTCAACAATAGCCAAATGATGGAAAGAGCCTAAGTGTCCATCAATTGACGAATGGATAAAGGAATTTTGGTTTATATGCACAATGGAATACTACGCGGCAATGAGAAAGAATGAAATATGGCCTTTTGTAGCAACGTGGATGGAACTGGAGAGTGTGATGCTAAGTGAAATAAGTCATTCAGAGAAAGACAAATACCATGTTTTCATGTATCCTGAGAAACTTAACAGAAGACCATGGGGGAGGGGAAGGAAAAAAAAGTTAGAGAGGGAGAGAGACAAACCATAAGAGACCCTTAAAAACTGAGAACAAACTGAGGGCTGATGGGGGGTGGGAGGGAGGGGAGGGTGGGTGATGGGGATTGAGGAAGGCACCTGTTGGAAGGAGCACTGGATGTTGTATGGAAACCAATTTGACAATAAATTTCATATTAAAAAAAAAAAAGATTCACTTGAATATATATAATGATATGACCATAGTTAGCCCAGTTTCAGAAATGAAAATCTCTGTTTCTGTGGCATACTGTGGTCAATTTAGCAGTTCTAATTAAATGATATTTTCTCCCTCACTGTTTATTGAACTGTTACTTTTGTAATTTTCAGCAGTAGCAACTTTAACTAGGACACTCAACTGGAATATTTAACTATCTTTTTGATGCCCCCTTGAGTTTAAAGAGCTAATATCCCTTCTATGGAGACACAAATCCTTTACAATGAGAGTAAGCTGTACTTTCGTTAATAGTTTAATACAAAATATTGAGGAAGAGAGTAGATATAAGAAAAAAAAAAGAGAGAAAAGTGAAATCCTATCTATTTTCTTGTAGATATGATGATATCTAGAATCACTTGGCTTGATGACCAATGGTGTCCCGTGAAAAATGAATTTAGACCTAGTTCCAGAAGTAATGCAAAACCATTAAAAGATTTTCTCAGAAGAGTGACATAATCTGGGAACTTGACCTGTTATAATCAGAGTCTACCTACACAATTGCCATGGATGCAGAAAGGCACAAAATTGATGCCTGATCTTCTAAACATTTTTGTAAGAACCAATATACCCCATTGGAAAAAAAAATCATTATCTTGTTCTTGCTGTCGCTGAAAGTGAGTGAATTAACTCTATTTTTAATTTCTCTCACTTCCAGAATATCTTAATAAGGAGTTAACATGAGTTAATTTAAGTATTAAGAAATAAAGCCATTTGTGGGGAGCCTGGGTGGCTCAGTCAGTTAAGCGTCCTACTCTCAGATTCACTCAGGTCATGATCTCGCGGCTTTATGGGTTTGAGCCCTGCATCGGACTCTGTGCTGACAGTGTGGAGCCTGCTTGAGATTCTCAGTCTCTCTCTCTCTCTCTCTCTCTCTCTCTCTCTTTCTCTCTCCCTCTCCCTCTCTCTGTCCCTCCCCCACTCACGCTGTCTCTGTCTTTCTCAAAATAAATAAATAAGCTTTCTTCAAAAAAAGAAATAAAGCCATCTGCAAAGAACTAGTAGAATTATTTTTAAAAATCTATGTCATGAAAAACATACTTCATTTCATTCCACTAATGAAAATGACTAGGTTTGTTGAGAACATCCAGTGTATTTGTATTTTCATTGCTAAAACTAATGAAATTAAGAAAATACGTCAAGGCATTATAATTTTCAGCATTACAAACATTTCATACATTACATACAGTAGTGGAATTGTTTTGCCATATCCTTAGATCTGGCCATTCGCCTTTCCTCTTATACAATCGCTATCTGTAAAATATGATTCTGCAGACACAAATATCTGTCCCAGGGCCAAGCATCTTCTGGAGAAAAGTAGGGAAAAGGAGAGAAGGAATACGTTTCAGGGATGGCCACAATTGGTTACACACTGACTTAAACTGTTTTATGAATTAATGACATTCTGGATTTCCTCTATATTCTAAGCTGAGAAGTTTTTCAATTTATATACTATAAAATTTGTACTATGCAGTATATTATTCTATGGGTTTTAATAATGCACAAAGTCTTCTATCCTCCATAAAACTCTTGATATAGAGCAGTTCAATCACTCCAAAAATGTTCCCATGATGTCCCTTTATAGTTAAAACAGCCTTCTACTCAGTATCCTAGAAAACATTGTTTTCCATCCCTAACGTTTACCTTTTTGCAGAATATCATATAAATGGCATCGTACAAGATGGAGCTTTCGGGATCTGGCTCCTTTCACTTAGCAACATACATTTAAGAGCCATCCACGCTGTCACATCACTTGGTCGTTTATTCCTTTTTATTGCTGCATAATATTCCTTATATTGAATTTACTAAAGGACGTATGTGTTGTTCCCACTTGTTAGCATTTATATATAAAGTTTTCTATATATATTCACATACAGGCTTTTGGGTGAACATAAGTCTTCATTTTTCTTTAGTAAATAGGTAAGCATGAGATTTCAGGGTCATAAGATAAGTGTATATTTAACTTTATAAAAATGCTAATAAGTCACTCTACCATTTTTCTTTCCCCCCAGAATCTATGAAAGTCTGGGAACTCAGCAACTACACATGCAGCTGGTATTGTCAGAAGAGGTACATAGTAGTATCTTGTTTTAATTTGCAATTTTTTTAATGGTTACTGCTGTTGAGCATATTTTTGAGTGCTTATTTGCCATTCTTTGGTGATGTGTCTGTTATGATATTTTGCTGAAATTTGTTTTCTTTGATTTCTTAATGAGTATTGAGTTTGAGAGTTCTTTATCCTGGATTTGTTGTCGTAAGTGAAGTTTGCAAATAATTTCTCTGAGTTTGTGGTCTGCCTTTTCATTTCTTTAAGAATGTCTGTCACATATCAAAGGTGACAGACATTTTCCCTGCTTACCCTTAGAAGTTATATAGTTACATTTTACATTTCGGGTTATGATCCATTTAACTTTTGTATAATTTGCAAGATATAGGTGAATGTTCTTATATTTGTGTGTTTACACTCGACAATTCTAGCACAGCTTGTTAAAATCGTTACTTGTACTTTTCTCAATTGGCTTGGATCTTAATTAAAGCTCAGTTGACTAGGTTTGTGTGTCTGTTTCCAAGCTCTGTGTTCTATTCCATTGTGCTGTGTGTGTCTACATTGTAACCAACACCAAATTTTTTTTTATTTATTGTAATTTTAGAGTTATTTGTTCTATTATATTGATTTCTGTTCTTCATCATTTCTATCTTTATGCTTGCTTTTAATTTAGTATGTCCATCTTGTTTTCTAGGTTTTTTTTAATTTTTTTCTTTTAACATTTATTCATTTTTTTGAGAGGGAGAGAGAGGTATGAATCAGGGAAAGGCAGAGAGAGGGAGACACAGAATCCGAAGCAGGCCCCAGGCTCTGAGCTGTCAGCACAGAGCCCGATGCAGGGCTCGAACTCACAAACCCTGAGATCATGACCTGAGCCGAAGTCAGATGCTTTACCGACTGAGCCACTCAGGCGCCCCCTTGTTTTTGAGGTTTTTAAGGGCAACGGCCAGTTAGCAAATATGGTAGAAAAATATATTTACAGTAAAAATAAATATTATAAATTTTATGGTTTAAGAAAAAGGAAAATTAGTTTAAAAATGACAAATTCCACATTTTCTGGAGAGATCAAAATAGTTTTAGTTTGTACACATACAAAAATAGAATTTCATAGATGGACAAAACATATTGAATTGTAGCTACATATATTAACAGGAAATTTGTTTTAAAAATTGTGTAGAATAAAACAAATCCTGGTATAACGGGGAGAGCTAGCAATCAGGGAACTGACCTCCGGGAGTTTGGAAGATCACCGATCCCTAGAGAGGGCTATTGGTGAAATTCAGACGTTGGCACAGCAATGTTTAAGTTAAAGATCCGGGAATCTGCAGTAGAAATCCGGGAATTTCTACTTCTGATCACTAGCCCTGAAATCAACAAAGCAGACAAAGACCAGCAGCAGAGAAAGATAATGATAGGTGGGTCGTGTGAAGTCGCTAGGGGATTTTATTTTTTGATGAATGAAAGCATGAGAGAGACCGAACACTGGTTATTTCTGTAATACTGTAACAATCCCTGGTATAACACTACTTCATTCTTTTCAAACTGTTGGCTTGGTACATTTTGTCATTTTAGTTTCAAAGATCCCCCTGACGCATTTCAGGGTGGTGGTGTTACATAATTATTTAACATCATCCGATTTGTTTCCTCATTTAGGTATTTACAAAGCTGTGACTCAAACTCCAGTCTAATTAACGTGTGGTATTGCAAATTTATTTCACTTTATCAGAAATTCAAAATTTCTCAACCTAGATCTGTCAAAATCTGACAAAGTTACATGTCAACATTTGCCTTTTAAATATGCAGCACAGTGTATTTGGATTTTTAATTAGCAATGTGTTGCTTGAAAAACAAACAAAAGTTTATCCAAGAAATTTTGAAAGAGCTCTTAATCTGCTACTTGGCATCACTCCTAAAAGATTAAAATGTAACTGTTAACAATCACATTTTCTCTAGATTATTTATCCCTTTAATTTCCACCATATGTTGTTTGTTGCTATTACCTTTTTCTTCTAGTTCTTTCTATAGAAGCTGAATGGCAAACTCTAAACACAGATGTCCAGAAAGTGACATGTGTGGGCATTCAGCCCTCTCGTTTTCGGAGATGATACTTAAATCTTGGTTTCTGTTACTAAAGGTGTTTACATGAAAAAAACCCATTATTCCAGGAGATACTAATTCATCGTCTTTTTAATGACCATTATGCTTCCTTGTCTCTCACTCTTGTCATCAATTACTGCGGTCACTGTTTTTGTAAAAATCACACATGCATATCTTTGTCATTAAGTAAGACAAAAAACAAAACAAAACAAAACAAAACAAAACAAAAAAGTTACTCAAAATCTAATGACATCACAGATTATTTTTCTAGATGTATTTGTGAGTGTATAAACAGATCAGTAATAGATAGATGAATGGATGGATGGATGGATGGATGGATGAAGTGGAAAGCTCTTCCCACTTTTGCTCCCAGAAGAGCTCATGTAGTCCTGTGACTTTAAATGACATTCATTTTCCACCAACCCCAAAATGTATATATTTCAGTAACTGAAACCATATTTTTCCTGATTTTGACCACTCTACCATCGGTGCCACCAATAACGATAAGTTCCTACTGGTGCTTCTCCTTGACCATTTCTATAGGCTTCTGGTCTCCCTTCATCACCTCTTTTCTTTCATCTTTCACCACAGTCATGAGAATTATCCATTAAACATAAAAAACAGACCCTCTTATCCCCTCACTCAAAACCATAAAAGAGCTTCCCGTCACATTGATAATGAAATACAATTTCTTGGCATGGCCTCTATGGTCCTACTGGTCCCTGAGCTGCTTTTTGAGAGAATCTTCAAGCAATTCCCCTTTGGCCCCCTCTGTTCCAGTCATACTGAACTTCCTAGAAGGATCTGAGGTCATTTCTTCTCTTGATACTTGCTCTTTTCTCCCCTAAGAATATTCTTTCCCAAGGTTTTTGCCTGGATTACTTCTATATTTTATTAGATCTCTGCTAAAACAGGACTATGGAGAGGAATTACCAGACCATCCTTAAAAGGCAGCTCTGTGTCCTGTCTCTTACCCTACTTTATTTCTCCTCATAACACTCATACTTACTGAAAATTATATTGCATGATTATTTGGATAATTTTACTGAATGTGTTCCTTTTAGAATGCAAACTCAATGGGGATAAGGGATTAGCTTCTCTTATTGCAGTTTTATCTGTAGGAACAGAGTGGCACTTCATGAGCATAAAGTAAATACTTGCTTAATGTGTGAATTTAAAGATTGATTAAATCAGAACCTGCTGTATGTTATGTGTTATTTTTAAAATAAAAATATTGAATTGAATCTTAATTTGACCAAGATGTAAGTAAATTGATATTGAAAGAGTGGTGAAATAAAACAAAGCCATAATTCTTACACAAAGATGTTAATTTTAAGAGTCCTCTGCAGTTAAAAAAATGTAAAGGTTTAGAGGCACCTCGTGGCTCATTTGGCTGAGCATCCCACTCTTGATTTTGGCTCAGGTCATGAGCCCAATGTCAGCATGGAGTCCGCTTGGGATTCCTTCCCTCTCTCTCTGTCCCTCCCCCACTCATATGCACGCACTCGCTCTCTCTTTCTCAAAATAAATAAAATAAACTTTAAAAAATAATAAAAGTCAAAATAAAAATGTATTGGTCTTGGTCATTAATTTTTTTAAATAGTAATATTCTATCAAACAATACGTACTGATTTAAAAAATAAAATATGATGGGATTACCACACTTTATTTTCAGTTCACCTTGTTCCTATCAATGATTTATTTTGGTTATATTACTTTTACAAAATTAATTTATTTTTTTAAGTTTATTTATTTTGAGAGAGAGAGAGAGCAGGAGCAGGAAGGGGCAGAGAGAGAGGGAGAGAGAAAGAAAATCTCAAGCAGGTCTGCACTGTCAGCACAGAGCCTGATACAGGCCTTGAACTCACGAACCGTGATATCCTGACCTGAGCTGAAATGAAGAGTCAGACACTTAACGGACTGAGCCACCCGGGTGTCTCTACAAAATTAATTTATTTAAAAAAATGTAATTTTCCACTGTATGCATAATGGCTACAGATGTTTAGGCTTTGTTTATATGTGAATAGATTTACCTTTTAAATCACAGCTTATTGCTTTTTTAATTATTCTCATTTTTACTTTATTGATGCGTCTGTTTGCCTTGTTTTTTGTTTTTTGTTTTTGTTTTTGTTTTTGTACGGCTTCTCATGAATGTCCTACTTATGCTCTATATCCCTTAATTTAGAGTATACTTAAACATATTTGCACACTTTCAAAGTCAAGTGGACTGTGTAGACAAGTATTAGAATTGTATTTTAGTTCT
The DNA here is from genome assembly GCF_028018385.1 of Neofelis nebulosa. Lineage (NCBI taxonomy): Eukaryota > Metazoa > Chordata > Mammalia > Carnivora > Felidae > Neofelis > Neofelis nebulosa. Next base: position 31,143,737 of record NC_080794.1, on the reverse strand, counting down.
GCCAGAACTTTCTGTGATCACTCAACCATCATCTGGCTTGTGTTGCTATGTCAACTATGAAGATTATTGAATTTTTCCCCTTTTATTACACTTGATCGTGTCTGTACCGACATTACAAATACGTACCAATGTTTGGTTCTCCCTATCTTCTGGGAACACAGATGACTATACTTCCTAACTAAATTGCTGAAAATGAGATATGAGAGGAGATGGTAAACTAAACTTGCTGAAATCATCAAAAGCGTGGATTTTCATATGCTACCGTGACAAGGGGCCACCACGTTCCAGCTGGTGAGGATAATGCTTTATGGTTCAGAGCCCCTGTTAATCCACAGTTTGAGCCGCATGTAACTATTTATATTTGAACACTTTGACCTGTAAAGTGGCAATCAATCTCGTATAGCTCAATGAACATATAGCATAAATTACAAACAAACCTTTGCTAGATTATGGCATTCATTTATTTTTCTTAGATAAGCTGTGCCCTTTGAATTTTCAAGATCAGTTTTCTTTTTCAGGGAATGCATCGTTTATTTTATCTTTCAACATGCTTTCTGTTCTATTTGAACTGTATTTTTCTTTTGGAATTTTATATGTTTAAGGGGATTTCCTTTGCCTGTATTACATAACAATCACTTTCTCTCAACTTTATGTCCTCATTTTTTCAATGTTCATTTATTTTTGAGAGGGAGAGACACAGAGCATTAGCGGGGAGGGGCAGAGAGAGAGAGGGAGACAGAATCCAAAGCAGGCTCCAGACTCAGTGCTAACAGCTCAGAACTCACAAATCACAAGTTCATGACCTGAGTTGAAGTTGGACGATTAACTGACTGAGCCACCCAGGAGCCCCTGCCATTATTTAGTTTTTAATTTTATTTACTATGATATACTAAGATTTATCCATTATGTTAGCATTTTAAAATTATTCTTACTGTTTTTGTCTGTTTATTTTTCATTTAGCTTTTATTTCTTTTAGTTCTATTTTTGTCTTATTTCTGGAAAATATCTGCTTTTTTCATTGTTCTGCTATATATTTTTTCTGTTGAGTTTTCTTTACTTTTTTTTTCTTTTAAAGGAAACATCAAGTCTGTAATTCTATTGTAATCATGGTGGATGTTCTATCCAACACCATTTTGTGTTTCCCTTAGTAATGCCTCTTGTGGTGCATAATATTTCATAGCAGTGTGTTTACATTTCTCTCTTTTAAAAATTTTTTCCTGATGTTTATTTACTTTTGAGAGAGAAGGAGACAGAGTACGTGTGGAGGAAGGGCAGAGAGAGAGGGAGACACAGAATCTGAAGCAGGCTCCAGACTCTGAGTTGTTAGAACAGAGCCTGAGCAGGTCTCGAACTCATGAACCGGGAGATCATGACCTGAGCCGAAGTCAGACACTTAACTGAGGAGCCGTTCAGGTGCCCCACATTTCTCTTTTTAAAAAAAAAATTCTATGGGGAGCACCAGGGTGGAATACCTATCAATTAGAAGTGCTTTCAACTGGGGCACCTGGGTGGCTCAGTCAGTTAAGCGCCAACTTGGGCTCAGGTCATGATCTCAGTTTGTGAGTTCAGGTCCTGCCTTGAGTTCTGTGCTGACATTCAGAGCCTGGAGCCTGCTTCGGATTCCGTGTCTCCCTCTCTCTCTGCTCCTCCCCTGCTCACACTCTGTCTCTCTTTCATACATAAAGATAAAAAAAATAAAAATAAATAAATAAATAAATCTTACAATTCATGTTTCATTTTGATTCTTATCTTGGAGTTAGACCCAAGAGTGTCTGAAGACAAGTGGAGTGGAGAAGGAAGGGTAACCGTAGAGGGGTTAAGAAATCGGGACAAGCAATAGAGTCAATTTATTAACATTGTTCTGAGCAAACTCTAACCATTTTTTTTTTTTCTTTATCTTATGCTGTGTCTACACTAGATTTGCAGGATGAAGATAAAGTAAATCACCTCTTTAGGTCACAATCTTTCTGTGGTCCAATTTTCTACTCACTGTTCCCTCTGCCTCCTTTTTGCTATTACATCTGGCAAATTCCAAAACTAGAGACTAGTGTGTGTATAATAAACATTTATTGTTCACATAATTTCTCTAAAATCTCCACTATATTGGAGGTTCCTTATAGGGGTCCTCATTATCAAACCACATCTCTCCAGGACATTTCCTATTATTACCCCCACATTCTCACTTACCCATACTCTCTTGAAGTATCAACCTCTGATTTCAGATAACATCATTTATCATATTTAAATGATCACGGGGTTCATCTTTCAGGACAATAACATCATCACATTTAGAGAAGGTATATCCTATCTGACTTAGGAGATAGCAGCAGCTCCTTTAAGCTGTATAGTATTTGGATTTGATTGTGTGGTTGTCTATTAATCTGTATGGCATTGAAGGTGAAAACCACAGGTTTTCTGCTCACCATCATATTCACGAGATTAAACTATTGTTGGTATATGACATATTTTAGAGTTTGAAGAAAATATTGAATTAATAACATTAACTGAAAGAAAAAATAAAATAAAAATAGAATAAAATTTTAGAAACAATGAGCAGATGGTAATCTGCTTTAAAGCCCCGATATTTCAGGGAAAATAACCTTGAATCTAGTAAATATATACTTTTATCAGTTTAGGATTAAGGCTAATATTTACAATTCTTTCCTAAGCAATACTTTCTTAAAAATAAAACAAAAACAAATTTAAGTTGACACAAAGTTTTCATTTTCTTGTATGGGCTCAATAGTAATTTTTAAAGTTAAACATGATGGTGTTGTGAATAGTAACCATTTTTTTTAAGTTTATTTATTTATTTTGAGAGAGAGAGAGGGAGGGAGAGAGAGAGAGAGAGCATGAGCAGGGAGGGGCAGAGAGGGGGAGAGAGAGAATTCCAAGCAGGCACCAGTCAGTCAGTGTGGAGCCCAAGGTGGGACTCGAACCCACAAACTGTGAGATCATGACCTGAGCCAAAACCAAAAGCCAGCTACTCAACCAACCGAGCTACCCAGGCATCGCAAACAGTACACATTTTTAATGAGGACAAATGATCATACTGAATAACAGCCTGGAAATATTTTATGGCCTTTTTTCTCCATTGTATTTTTTTTCCAGATTTACACATGACTCATTACAAATGTTGTTTTCTAGAATGTAAATAAATATATATGTTATTTTAAGAAGCTCCTTCATACAAATTTTTCTCTATTTCCTCTAAAATTTATACATCAATATTTTCATGGTAAGAACTTGTGAATACAAAGGAGTGTTACTTTTTAAAACTCTTAATAGACCTTGTAAGAGAGATAGAATATGGTTTTCACACATAGAAAATATCCCAGAATATTTTTTAAAAACATTTTTAAGAAAAAGTGGCTTTTGAAGGTATTTACTAATATAAGCATTCCATGAATCTTAAAATCCCCTCATTAGAAAGAAGGTGACATTGATGAATCTTCTCTATCAGACCGATTTCCTTGGGTTGTAAATGTGTCCCTAACCTAATCAAGTAAAACACTGCAGAAGTCCTGGCCAATAGAAAAAAGGAACATAAATACATTACATACATTTGGTAGTAAATTATTACCTAAATATCATTACCAAAAATTAAGTGAATTATGAAATTACTAAAGAATTGTTACTAATTATTTTAAGAAGTCAAGTCTCCTGAACAATCATTGAATTTATGTATAAACACATTTTATGAACATCAACCTCATTGATCATGAACTTTTCAGGGTGTGTCTGAAGTAAATCAATAATATGCTGACAAAGCTAAAACTAATGAAAAATCAGTGAAAAAGTCTTTGGTTCCAACCTAGGACTGTATGGTAAAGGTTGTCTTCTTCAGAATTCAAGATTATTTTCAAATCAGGATGGGATTGTTATCAAAGCATGATAATAATTAGAATTAGGAAGAAAGAGTAAACTTACCAATATGGAGCAAAATGATAGATTTTGATGAAAATTCCAAATGCCAAATGGTAGTTGAAATAGGTAGGATGTAATGACCACTTTGCAAATTAGAGAATTAGTGGAAATAAGTGGGGCAGATTTAAATTTTTTAAAAAATTACTTATGTGGCAATATTGGAAAGTGAAGCAAAGAGTAAGTAAAATTACCATCATAAAGTAGGACGACTGGATAGATTGTCAGAAGAAAGTCAGTGTGTGCAATGAAAGAAAATAGACTTTGGACACAATGTATCAGGCCCTGACAATAATTAAGACAGAAAACACGGAATAAAATAATAAAAATAAACAATAAAATTAAAGAGCATCTTAATCTTTCCATCGTAAAACACCCGTCTGCACAATACGAAGAAACCAGGTTTGTATAACCACAAGCTCTTTTCCTTCTCCACCATTCATGCTAGAGGTAGAAACTCCTAGACATACCGACTGGGCCGGACACTCATGAATTCTGGAAATGGTGTGCTGTGAGATTTAATCCTGTCCTCCAAATGGAACAACCAAAAAATGATGGACAGATTAGAAAGCAAGACAAAATCTTAGTCTTTCTATCAACTGACAAATACTGGTGTGATTTCGGAGTAATCAAAGAAGTCTTGTGGTAAAAGCCTTAACTTTTGCTTTAAGATCATATAGACTATAGATCTATAGATCATATAGACTACACACTTTCCTAAGATACTTTAAGAGGAAGAGCAGGCAAGGAGGAGAAGGAAGAGGGGAATGATAGGGGAATAGGAGAAAGAAGAAACAGATGAAAGGTAGTAAGTGTTTGGCTTTTATGCAGTAAATTATCTATTTAAAAGAATCCTGTCTGGCAAACAGAGCAACTGAAAAATGATGGAGACAATGAAAGAATAGAAGGAATCCTCACATCCATTCTTTGGTGGACTTGTGGCAGAATGCAACTTCTTAATCAATTCACCAATGAACTGTGCACTGTTCCAGTATTTTTACAGTCCCGTCACCACATTAGAGTTAACTGAGGTTGTTTTTGCACAGTGTAAATTTACACATGTTGCACAAATTTCTAGTGATAATTATGCATAGGTAAATCAGATAAAGAACAGGATTAAGTATTTGCATAAATGGCATAGAATATATATGGCATGGTTAATCAAGTGTTTATTTTAATGATATACAAACTTTTAAGAACTGGTTAACCATGAAGATTAAATTGTTCAAGTTAAATATCCCAGTCAAGTACAGTGAATTAAGTTCATTGAAAAAAGACACCAAACAAAACTTATTATCATGTTGATATATGTTGTAAAACTGAGTTTGCTATTTTTTAAATCTATGCTGTATAATTCAAACAAATCAATGTATTTACAATAATATAATTCTAACAAAGGCACTTACCAAATTCTAAACAACTGTCTGTGGGAAAACAATGACACATTCCTTACTATTTTTAGTACAGTTTTCCTGGTGATCTTGAACTACTAAAAAATGTACTATTTTAGAGAAGGCATGTGGGTATATGGAAGGCTTTTTGCTCCAGGTTTAATTTCACGTAAATAAATTGGTTTAAAGTCTAATATCTACATTATTGACTGAATGCTAACAAGGACAATTCATATGGTTTCTTACAAGTGTTCCATTGTATCCTGGGCTTGGCTCAGTGGAATGGTCCAACATGTGGTGACCTTGTTTTTCTTAATCTTAATATGACATCAAGGTTTTGCTTGTGTGAGGAAGAAGCAAAAAAAAAACAAAAAACAAAAAAACAAAACAAAACTTACGTTTGATTGTACACAAACCAACTTATTTCCCATTTCTATAATGCATAATAAAGTCATTAAAGATTAATAAATATCAGAATGATTTTTAGAAGTTAGAAAGTCTCTTAATATGTATCATTCTTCTACCTACTCAGTTTTTAAGAATTCAGAAACTGAAAACTATACAGTTGCAAGTTTATATTTTATATTTTATTCTTATACAACTTCAATTCTAATTTTAGTGTGTGTATGATATGTGTGTGTGTGTGTATATATATATATATCTCCCCTTGTGTTTTCTTGTCTCATTATAGCCCATTTGCAAGCTTCCTTTTCTTCCATTATTAAATATATTGATATGTACATATGCATGAAAATTCCATCTATGTACACGTCTCAAGGTGTGTATATATTCATAGTTTAAAATAGTTGCGTAAAGCCAATTTAGTTTATGTGCTGCCAAAGTGAGAGCACCTAAAGTCAATTTAATACTCTTGTTTCCATGATGTATTTCCTGGATGTGCAAGTCATCAAGGTATGGATTCCCTGGAAAATAACAATATATTTGACTTGAAATACAAAACACTTATGCCAGATGACAGAAATGCTCTTTCTTACTTGTCATATCAAGATAAAACAAATTTGACAAGCACCTACCTGTCAAAGACGTATAATCAAATACTGTTTCTAATAACTCATACATTCCAGCTAAAATTTTTGTTCACGGTAATCTCCTATGGAAAAGTTATATAATTTTAAAAGGCAGCATTTCCTCAAAAGTTTCTGTGATATCCTAATTCATCTAGAAGATATAACCTTACTTTATAACCCTACTTTCTTTTATCTTCCTTTCCCATGTAAATATCACATTTCTTGTGAAATTTCTACTGCCTGTAATAGAATGAAAAGAATAGGTAAATCTCTAAGAGTGTCTGAATCTCATGCCTCCACATGTTTAGATTGAGCTTGCCTCAAGTACAACCATGATATATATTTTTTAGATAAAGACAACTGGTTAGATACAATGGGAGATTTAAGAAGCGATGTGGTCTCCATGATCAAGGCACTTTAGAGTCATAATCTGATCTTATTCTTCTCAGTCTTCATACTCTGAGGTTGAGTGCACGATGCAAAGGAAACTAAAGAAAGATCTTAATGATGGAACTCAGTCTTGATCATGATTCTGGAGCAAAAGTAATGTAATATAATGAAACAAAATCATATAAATTGAAATGCCCTTACCTGTTTATGCCAGTTCATTTTACTTGAGGCAAGTTCAAGCTAAGCATGTGAGGCATGAGATTCAAACACTCTTAGATATTTACCCTTTCTTTCCATTCTGTCACAGGCAATAGAAATTTCACATGAAATGTGATACTTACATGGGAAAGGAAGATAATCTCCATGTGTGTATCTATTCACAAATTAATAGACATTTAAATTGTTGCTTCAGAATTATCTTTTCTCTTTTTTCTTATTTTCTTATTTTTTTTAAATTTTTGGTATATACGTACAAATAAAATTTACATTCTAACCATTTTTAGATGTACAGTTTACTGGCATTAGATACATTCGTATTGTTGTGCAACCTTTACTACCATCCATCCCAGAACTCTTGTCATCTTGCAAAATTGGAATTTCCTTTTTGGAAGTCTCATTCCTCCTTCTTTCCGGCCCTTGGCAACCACCATTCTACTTTCTGTCTCCATAAATTTGACTGTTCTGGTTACTCCATATAAGCAGAATCACACATTATTTGTCTTTTTGTGTTTGGCTTACTTCACTAAGTGCAGTGTCCTCAAGGTTCATCTATATTGTAGCATGTGTTACAATAGCCTTCCTTTTTGAGCCACCTGCGTGGTTCAGTCATTTGAGCACCTGATTCTTGATTTCGGCTCAGGTCATGATCTCACAGTTCGTGAGTTAGATCACCACATTGGGCTCTGCACTGACAGTGTGGAGCTTGTTGGGATTCTATCTCTCCCCCCCCTCTCTCTCTCTCTCCCTCTCTCTGCCTGCTCGTGTTTGCACGCTCTCTCCCAAAGTAAATAAATAAACTTAAAAAAAAAAAAAGAATTTCCCTCCTCTGTAAGGCTAATATTATCCCATTGTATACATTCACACATTTTGTTTATCTATTCCTTCATTGATGGGTACTGGAGCTGCTCCTACCTTTTGGCTACTGTGAATAATGCTGCTATGAACTTAGTGTACAAATATAGTTTTGAGACTGTTTTCAATTCGTTTGGGTATTACCCAGAGATGGAATTGCTGGATTGCTGGATCATATGGTAATTCTATGTTGGTTGTTTTTTTTTTTAAGAAACAACCATACTGTTTTTCATACCAGTCACCACACTTTACATCTCCATCAATAGCGCACAATGGTTTTAATTTATCCACATCCTACACAACACTTGTTATCATATATATATATATATATATATATATATATATATATATTCTATTGGGTGGGAGATAATGATTCAGATTATTTTTTGACTAGGTTTTCTCCCCACAGTTATTGAGGGAGAGTGAAAATAAAATAAAGGAAGTAGGTGGATAATATATTGAAATTTCACTATATACTGGCAAACATTCAAATAGGTAGATCATTCCTTATTTAAGAATGAATAAGGGTGTCTGGGTGGCTCAGTCTGTTAAGTGTCTTGATTTTGGCTCAGGTCACAGTCTCAGTTTGTGAGTTTGAGCCCTGCATCAGGTTCTGCTTGGGATTCTCTCTCTTTTCTCTCTCTGCCCCTCTTGAGTCTTTCTCTCTCTCTCTGTCCAAATAAATAAACTTAAAATAAAAGAATGAATATAAGAAATTAAAATGCTAAATGTAAAAGGAACAAAACCAAGATTTTCTTAAGGCTCTGTCAGCTGAGTATTTCAATTGCTTTTGCTGAGATAAAATACAAAACACAAAAATATTTTTTAATATTATAAGATTATATTTCTTTTTTATTTATTTTTCTTTTTTTATTTTTTTAATAGAATTTATTGTCAAATTGGCTATAAGCAGTGTGTAAAGTGTGCTCTTGGCTTTTGGAGTAGATTCCCGTGGTTCATCACTTACACATAACCCAGTGCTCATCCCAACAAGTGGGTTCTTATAAGCTAGTACTATGTTTTTAAAAATTTAATCATTGAACACTTATTTAAAAATGGCTATTCCCCAGGAATTTTTGGCATTTTATTTTAGCACTAAAGTCACTGTTTCTTAAGATTATTTTACGTGAAACAATCCCATAGATGGTAGCAGATTTACTGTAAATAAAACAGCAATTGGATACCCAGCTCCCGAGCTTACTTCCATCATGGCTAAGGCAGGCATTTCTGTAGAAGCTTCGTGCTCTTGAAAATCTAACTTGAAATCTAACACACTAGGCCAACTTGAAATCTACCGCACTAGGCCATAGTGAAAACAAAATTAATTCCAAAGTGACATTGTATCAATTCTGTCACCAAATAATTTTAAAAAGTTTTATGTATAGTTAATTAGGTAGAAGAATTGGGTGATGGGTATTGAGGAGGACGCTTGTGATGAGTGCTGGGTATTTAAAAGTCAAAAAATTCTACACCTGACACCAATATTGCACTATATATTAACTAACTGAAATTTAAATAAAAACCTGAAACTAAAAAATAAATAAAATAAAATAACAAATCCATCCCCCCAAATTAACAGAAACAATATGGTTGGCAAAACTGATAAGGCTTCTGCACACATGGGGTTCACAGTCTTGGGGAGGGAAAATTATGCTAATAAATAAATAAATAATATAGGATTACAACTGAGACAAGTGGTTTTAAGAGTAGCTGTATTATTTTATGAAATAAGGAAAAAGAGAAACCTAACTCAAGAATAATAGGAAAGGCTTCCCAAAGTAAGTGCATACTGACAGAGATCTGAATAGAGTAAGTGTCTATTAATTTATTAAACATTTTTAATGTTTATTTATTTTTGAGGGAGAGTGTGTGAGCTAGGGAGGGGAGAGAGAGAGAGAGAGGGAGAGAGAGAATTCGAAGCAGGCTCCAAGCTCTGAGCTGTTAGCACAAAACCGAGTTTGATGCGGGGCTCGAACTCATGAACTAGGAGATCATGACCTGAGCCGAAGTTGGATGCTTAACTGGCTAAGTCACCCAGACTCCCTGAATAATTTGCGGATTTAAAAGATCTTCGAGATCACTCTAGTTGGGATGAGAAAAAAGAAATGGAGAGGACTGAATGGAGATAAGGAGACACTAATCAGGAGCTGTTTTGGAAGTACAGGTAAAAGATAATAGGGATTTTGTAGTACTAGTGAAGGTAAGTGAAGGTAAAGTGAAAGGTAACGTACTAGTGAAGGTAAAGAGAAACAGATGGACACTTGAGAGCTGTTTAGAAAGCAAAATGGATACTAAATATTAAAGGATTGGTGGGGCGCCTGGGTGGCTCAGTTGGTTGGGCAACCGACTTCAGCTCAGGTCATGATCTCACAGTTCGTGGGTTCGCGCCCCGTGTCGGGCTCTGTGCTGACAGCTCAGAGCCTGGAGCCTACTTCAGATTCTGTGTCTCCCTCTGTCTCTGCCCCTTCCCTGTTCACACTCTGTGTCTCTCTGTCTCTCAATAATAAATAAATGTTAAAAAAAAAAAATAATAAATAAATAAATAAATAAATAAATAAATAAAGGATTGGTGATAAGAGGTTGAGAAGTTCGAACATACTAATGTGCAAGACACATTCTTGAACCAGGATGCACAAATTCTCAAATCAATTGCAAAATCATAAATAATACTAGAGAGATCGAGCTTAAATACAATCTAAAGAAACATGGGATCAAAGAGCAGGATGATTTTATCATAGAATCTGTCCACAAAATACCTACAGATTAAAAGCAATTGAGAGGGGATTTGGCAAAATGATTTTAAAATGCACGTGGAAGTCTATTGCTGAAGAAACAAATATGACAAATCTTTTTTTGTTGTTTAAGTTTTTAATTAAATTCTAGTTAGCATATAGTGTAATATGGGTTTCAAGAGTAGAATTTCGTGATTCACCACTTACATATGACACCCAGTACTCATCACAAGTGCCTCCTTAATCCCCGTTGCCCATTTAGCTCGCCCCCCACCCACCTCCTCTCCAGCCCCCTTCAATTTGTTCTCTATAGTTCAGAGTCTCTTATGGTTTGCTTCCTTCTCTCTTTCCCCCCCTTCTCCTATGATCATCTGTTTTGTTTCATAAATTCGACAGATGAGTAAAACTGTTTGGTATTTTTCTTTAAAATATGTTTCAACCTCATGAAATTGTAAAAAGAATTAAAAAAATCGTTATAATTTGCCATGTCAGATATGCTATTAGACGCTAATAAACAAATTTACCAATGACTTTGAATAATGCCCTGAAAGCAATCAAAACATTTTATGGGAACATATCATACGTTTAAGTAGCATGACTAAGGGAACAGACTTATTCAAACACAAGTGATTTAGGGACAAGTCGTTATGAATATGGTACAAAAAATATTAAAACTAAATTTTCAGATAGTTAATAAAATTAATTAATTGGTGTTTCTCTTCACACTTCTTGCATTCCCTACTTACCTAATATTTATTCGACATACTTTTTTTATTCAATGGCCTTTACAAATTGGTAGTGTACATAATTTCTGATGTTCTACATTTACATTCTTAAATGCCTATGGGATACTTAATCTGAAATATCCCACAGCAAAATATGTTTCTTAAATTGTAGTGGGCTTACGGGAATCCATCTTATTTTTGCTTTATAATTCCACATGTGTTATAAATGATTTGCACGCATTTAATACGGAACTTAAATATATATTTAAAACAGAAAAGAGGAGGAAAAGAGAAAATGTTTCAGAAAAATCACAGTAATAGCAGAAGAAAAATTATCCAAGGCCATAGGATAACAAGTGAAACAGACATTTCAAAAATATATCCCAGAGCTTTTGTCAGTAAATGTAAATTAATTGCTAAAATGTTAAAAATTCTTTATGTACTGTTTTTTTTTTTCCTTTGTACTTTCCTTTATTTTCATTATAGACATACATTACTTTGGGGAGCCTGGCTGGCTCAATCAGTAGAGCATCAGCATTTTAGTCTGGGGATCATGAGTTTGAGCCCATGTTGTTTGAAGTTATTATTAAATAAATAAATATACATTACTTTCGTAATCAGAAGATACACACACACAAAGCTAATATAAATCCTCTCAGAATATCAGAAAAGTTTCAAGCTGAAAGATTTCATAAGACTCTCCTTTGCCTCCTTCATTGTACATTTTAAAGCTGAAGTTAAGTACTTTTTTGAAACAAAACATCTTAGTTCCCAGTATTTTTACTAATTGTTTTTTAATTCCCCTAAAGTCTAAGAAAATAAAGACTTTAGATTAAATGGCCCACTGGACATTGCACACACACTTTTCTAGCTAAAGGAATCTCATAGGGAGGGGCTGAAAAGAGAAAGATTTAAAGCATTTTGCCTGCTGGAAACATAACTAAAAGGTGTAGAAGTAATTTGAATTCAAATGCTTTGCATTCTGTCACTCCAGTTCACATTTAAACAAGTTAGTGACCTGCCATCACTTTCTGCCTTCTCAGCCCTGACAGATTTTCTGAATTGGTCACAGATTTTTGTGTCATCTATTTTTATGTTCTGCTTATCAGACAGAAGGACAATGACAAGAGAGTTGAAATTACTTAGGGGCTCCTGGGTGGCTCAGTCGGTTAAGCGTCAGACTCTTGATCTCAGCTCAGGTCTTGATCTCACGGTCGGTTGTCAGTTTGAGCCCCGATTATTGGGCTACATGCTCCAAACTGGTCGTGGAGCCTACTAAAAAAAAAAAAGTTGAAATTACTTAGAAATGATTGGAGACATGGGGAAAAGTCTATTAAAATGAAAGGTAAAATAACATACCTTTTTACCATTCAAAGTCTTCAGGATTTTCAAGTGTTTCTACATGATGCCTCACAGACATTGTATAGGAAAAATCCATGCTCTTTTATGTATGAGATTAAAAACAGACAACATCTTAAAAAAACATTTTTTTTAAATGTTTATTTTTGAGAGAGAGAGAGAGACAGAGCGTGAGCGATGGAGGGGCAGAGAGAGAGAGAGGGAGACAAAGAATCAGAAGCTTGCTCCAGGCCCCGAGCTGTCAGCACGAAGCCTAACACAGGGCTTGAACTCACAAACTGTGAGATCAGGACCTGAGCTGAAGTCAGCTGACCGACTGAAGTCAGCTTAACCGACTGAACCACCCAGGCGCTTAACCGACTGGGGCACCCAGGCGCCCCAAAATGGATAACATTTTTTCCAAGAAGTAATAATAAGTGGGAGGTCAGTGGAAATGTTTGCCATTTTCAAATAATCTTTCTAGACCAGGTTCTATGAAAATAAAAAGCCATTTAGCAGGTTTCTTATCTTTTATTGTGTTTAGATTTCTCCTCATAGAAAGAAGTGTTTTAATATATTGTTTTCATATTGCTCAGTTTTTAATACCATAAAGTGTTCTTCATTTATTCAACAAACATAGTTTGATTATTGGGTATAATCAAAACATACCTTTAGAAGATATAGTGGATATAAAAGAAGCACAAAAATAATTTTGTCTTCAATATGTTAGCATAATTCTAATGATAAATTGAAACCACCTCATGAAAAGTGTCTTGAATTTAATCAGATGTTTTGTGATAATTCCCTTGCAATCACTGATCTATAATGATATTGGATTCATAATAGTCCAGTTACTTGCAGATTTTTGAGAATGTAAATTCACACTGAAATCCCTAAGAACCATAGTGAATTATTTTAAAATCTAGTTTGTGTATTTGTGATTGCTTTACTCATTTGTAAGATGTTTTCTTCTTTTCACTGGATTTGCCAAGTTAGAAATCATTATTGGAAGGTAAAATTTTTCTCATGATTATTTAAATTATGTTGTGTACTGAATGAACAAAGAAACTCTGATAACTACATCTGTGTATTGAATTATTTAGTCAATACATAACCTTTTCTTGGTGTGAGGGGAATGCAATTTCAATCTAAGTATACCCCTGCCATTCAGAAAATAAAAATCTTTATATTAGGGGGACACTCATAAATAAAGTCACAAGATAGGCATCCTTATATCTTGCAACTGACTTTCTCTGCTTTCTCCTCACCCCAGTGGAATATGCTGGGTGATCCGTTTGTTTTGTAGAAGCTTCTCTCTGAAGCATTGTTAGATGTAAAGCAAATAGGCAATGATGCAGAGAAAGAAGTGCCCTCTTACACTGTTGGTGGGAATGCAAACTGGTGCAGCCACTCTGGAGAACCTTTTGCAGGTTCCTCAAAAAGTTAAAAATAGAACTACCCTACAACCCAGCAATTGTATTACTAGGTATTTACCCAAAGGATACAGAAATACTGATTCAAAAGGGCACAGGCACCCTGATGTTTATAGCAGCATTAGGGGCAATACCCAAATTATGGAAAGAATCCAAGTGTCCATGTACCAGTGGATGGATAAAGATGTGGTAATTATATATACAATGGAATCTTACTCAGCCATCAAAAAGAATAAAATCTTGCCATTTGCAAAAGACGTGCATGGAGGTAAAGTGTGTTATGCTGAGCGAAATAAGTCAGTGAGAGAAAGATAAATACCATATGATTTCACTCATGTGTGGAACTTAAGAAACAGAATGAACATGGGGGGAAAAGAGAAAGGCAAACCATAAAGCAGACTCTTAACTAGAGAGAACGAAGTGAGGGTTGCTGGAGGGGAGGGAGAGAGAGTAGGGGATGGGTTAAATGGGTGAGGGGATTAAGGAGGGCACTCGTGGCAAGCACTGGGTGCTATTAAAATAAAGGGGAAAAAATGCAAGCAGGATTAGAAAACATAAATAAATAAATAAATAAATAAATAAATAAATAAATAAATGAAATAGCACTCGTGCACACAAAGGGTAGCAGTGTGACATTAGTCTTGCTGGTTCCAGCACAAAGGAAATGCAGGATGCATCCAGAATTGAGGGAGAAATAGAAGGCCATCTGGAATGGAAAAACTAGATTGACCAGGAAGAAGATATTTCTGGTTATTCATGTTCTGTGGACTAAGAACTGACTGCAGGGAATTCTAAAAGTGCAATCAGAAAATGTTGAGAATCTGTCCAAATAACAGTAAGATTGGATTAGCTTTGACAGACTATATTCAGATGTAATAGATGGGTTACACACACAGGGAAGAAAAAGTGACTATTCTTAAATATCAAAATGAATGGTACACATAGTAACTAGCAGAAACATGTAGAAATTGTATGTGATTTGTATTCCATATTATTACTGATAGTGGACATCAGAATATTTTACAAAGGATTTTAAAGAATCCCCTGTGTATTTCTTGTGCTTTTTCAAAAACACATTTTCAAAAAGCAGACGAAACTATTTCTGGTCTCAGAAGTGAACAGTTAAGTGAGAAGAAATGCTTTAAGTATGAGAGTAAATGGAAACTGTTACCAAGTATGCATCCCTGAAAATACTCTCTAACTCCTGGGTGGTGATTTCATTTGTTCTTCTTTTACTAGATTAGTTTAAATCTGACCTGGATCTTGTTTAGGTTATTAGATAACAGTTTTTAAAGGGAATTGATATTTAATGACAAAATGAAATAATTTAAGAACCTAGTTACAGACAAACTCTTCTTGCTGACATTTAAAATAAATTGGCCACTATCCAAATAAAATGCTATCAAGTTATTTTATGGTGAAGATCGATTTTTAGGAAAACAGAGAAAAACAATATTTTTTTTAAATTTTAATCTCACATAATTTATAGAATCTTAAATAAAGCAAACTTACAGGAGCCACCTGTGAGTTACTTATTTATGCACTAATTACTCATTTTAAAAAATAATTATTGGACACCATTTTAGGTATGAGATATCATGCTAGACATTGGAAACAAACAAACAAAAAAAGATAAATGAGAATTTGTCCTTGGGTAGCTTATGTTTATCAAGGGCAAAAAGATTTATAACGAATCGTGGGCAGTGGAGTGATTTATGACTAAAATAGAAAATTACTGAAGATGTAGTGAGAATACAAACCCCCAAAAGGGTGATTCTATTCTGTGGAAATGGAAGAGTGTCAGGAAAGGTTGCAGAGACCTGGTCATACTTGAATGGAGTCTCGAAAGCTCCAAGAAAGCTTGCCAAATAAATCTTACACCAAGCAACAGAATGTAACTGAACTATTTTAGACCATACACATGGACAATATTGTGATTCCTTATCAAGAAAAATTTATCTTAGTACATAGAGAAGGTCCACAGCATAAAACCAAAGGAGGCTTTCACTTTATAAAACCCCAGCTAGAAAAATTGCACTTTTATAGGATGTTGCACTGTTGGTGGGAATGCAAACTGGTGCAGCCATTCTGGAAAACAGTGTGGAGGTTCCTCAAAAAATTAAAACGAGATCTACTCTATGATCCAGCAATAGCACTGCTAGGAATTTATCCAAGGGATACAGTAGTGCTGATGCATAGGGGCACTTGTAACCCAATGTTTATAGCAGCACTCTCAACAATAGCCAAATGATGGAAAGAGCCTAAATGCCCATCAACTGACGAATGGATAAAGAAATTGTGGTTTATGTACACAATGGAATACTACTTGGCAATGAGGAAGAATGAAATATGGCCTTTTGTAGCAACGTGGATGGAACTGGAGTGTGTGATGCTAAGTGAAATAAGTCATACAGAGAAAGACAGAAACCATATGTTTTCACTCTTATGTGGATCCCGAGAAACTTAACAGAAGATCATGGGGGAGGGGAAGGGGGAAAAAAAAAGTTACAGAGAGGGAAGGAGGCAAACCATAAGAGACTCTTAAATACTGAGAACAAGCTGAGGGTTCATGGGGAGAGGGGAGGGAGGGGAAAGTGGGTGATGGGCATTGAGGAGGGCACCTGTTGGGATGAGCACTGGGTGTTATATGGAAACCAATTTGACAAAAAATTTCATATTAAAAAAATAAATAATCAGAGCATCTTAGAGGTCAGAATGGAACTTCATAGTTGTTTGTTTTCAATCCCCACCTAGTGAAAGAATATATAAACTGAGATAGATTTTTCTGAGAAAAGCTTGAAAATTATCCATATCCAAGACAGACAATTTTTAAGCTTTTCACAGAAATAATCTATTTAGTTTTGTAGACATGTAATAATTATGGAGAAAATCTATTACAAATTTCTGGTATATAACTTGACGAATTACTTGGGTTTATGTCTGTAGTATGAAGTCACGCTGAATGTATCTGAACTTTCTTCCCTGTTATAAAATCTGAAAGTTTTCCACTACTGGGAAACGTATATTTGAAAACAGACATCCTTCTAGGCATTAACTGACATCGTTAACATGTTCATGTATTGTTTATGTGCTCTTTTCAAATTTATCCAAAATGTATTAGAGGTTCAAATTTGCAATAACATATTTAAACTTAATTTCTATGAACTATAACTATATTTTTCTAAAGATGTTTTTATTCACCAAATGTTTACATAAATATAAAGGATTTAGTCTTCCAATTTCCCATGATATAACTGATTTTAATATTGGACAGACTAAATATAGAGATCCATAATATATTTTATTTAAATGTTTATTCATCTATGAATAAAAAGCATTAACTTTCCAGAAATAGTTTAGAGTGTTTATCTGAAAATATGGCCCTTAGAAATTATGGGGAACTTCTAGTTTACAAGTTAAAAACTCTTTCGATTTTTTTGTTATTGAAGGATTTAAATTAAAATATGTCTAGAATATATTTGCAAAGAGGAAATAAACAATTCAATATAACAACTTTTTTTTTGTCTCTCCATAATTAAAGTTCTTTGACAGCACTACCAATAATATTTTAGGAACCAGAATTCTGAACACATTAACACAAATCTCATAATAAATATGAATATAAATGCTGCCACTTGTGTAATTGAGCAAAACAGTGGGGATTGTGATATTGTGGGGGTGGTGGTGCTGATATTGCAGATGTTTGACTAGAAATTCAGTGGCAGCAATCTGCTTATAAATCAGTAAGTTTAGGTTTGAAAATCCTTTGGGTACTGAAACCAAACTGCCTACTGTAAGATTCTATGTTCACGATGAACTGATGTATTGACGACCCTATTGATGTGCTAAAGCTACATGCTGATGTCAGAGAGCCCTATGTGGGCCTCTAACCCTGAGATCGCCACCTGAGCCGAATTTGGACCCTTAACCAACTGAGCCACCCAGGTGCCCCAGTCAACTTTTTTTTTTTTTAATCAGAAAGGCATCTTTTCTTTTTTACCCTTTTATTTCTTTTATTTTTCTTCTACTTTTAAATTTTTTTTTCAACGTTTTTTATTTATTTTTGGGACAGAGAGAGACAGAGCATGAACGGGGGAGGGGCAGAGAGAGAGGGAGACACAGAATCGGAAACAGGCTCCAGGCTCCGAGCCATCAGCCCAGAGCCTGACGCAGGGCTCGAACTCACGGACCGCGAGATCGTGACCTGGCTGAAGTCGGACGCTTAACCGACTGCGCCACCCAGGCGCCCCTCTTCTACTTTTATTATTTCTTTCATTTCTATTTCTTTTATTTCTTTTATTTTTAACCCTTTGACCCCCTTCAACCATTTCTCCCACCCCCAACCCCTGCCTCTGGCAACCACCCATCTGTTCTCAGTATCTATGAATGTTTTTTGTTTTTCTTTTAGATTCCATGTATAAGAAAGATCAAATGGTATTTGTCCTTCTTTGTCTGATTTATTTCACTTAGCATAATGCCCTCAAAGTCCATCCACATTTTTCCAAATGGTAAGAATTTATTCTTTTTTAAGACTAAATCATATTCCATTATAAATAAACACAACAATTTCCTTATCCACCCATCCATCAGTGGAAACTTATATTGTTTCCATATCTTGTCTACCATTAATAATGCTGCACCATAGGGTGCAGATATCTTTTGGAGTTGGTGCTTTTGTTTTCTTCAGACAAGTATCCACAAGTGGAATAATTGGACCATGTGGTATTTCTGTTTTTACTTTTTTTTTAATGTTTATTTATTTTAGAGAGAAAGACAGAATGCGAGTGGGTTAGGGGCAGAGAGAGAGGGAGACACAGAAGCAGAAGCAGGCTCCAGGATCTGAGCTGCCAGCACAGAGTCCAACGTGGGGCTTGAACTCATGAGCTGTGAGATCATGGCCTGAGCTGAAGTCGGACGCTCAACTGACTGAGCCACCCAGGCGCCCCTCTGTTTTTAATTTTTTGAGAAACCTACATACTCTGTTTCACAGTGGCTGCACCAATTTACATTCTCACTATAAGTTCACTTTTTAGTAAAAGAAACTAGAAAATATATAAAAGTTTTCTAGAAATGTCTGAGACAAATATTAGACCAAAATGGTATTTATAATGGTCGCTTTCATAGAAAAGTACCTCATTTTTTTCTTTCTTGTTTTTATCTCCAATCTTCATTTCTTCTTGAAATATCCATGTAACTAATTTTAAAAATGACTTCCATTTGAGCTACCCTTTTCTAGCTCCTTCTATGTCTAAGTTGAATCAAGGAAATAATTTTTCTCCTAAAGTAAATGTTTCAAGATGTTATCCTCCTGAAATTTGCCGAGACCTCAGTATAATAGCAATACTGTTAACAAAACTCATCAAATAGCCATACAGGGAATATGTGATAATAAAATCTAAGCTTCTAAATTTTCACTTCCCCCATCTCTCTACCCCTCTCCATCCCTGTCTTTCTCCACATACACGCCAGGGTACCTTTAGGTAAATTATCTTCATTTCTTCTCTTACTGGTAGATATAAACTCAGAAAACAAAAATCATAAAAATAATACTTATTATGGAGTTCTTTTATTGCACACAAACATCTCAAATTCTCTGCAGTAATATACTAAGAAGTTTTACTTTCTCAAAAGTTGTTTCTTCTGAGAGGTATTCTAGAGGTGTAAATACTGCCTTATAACACATAAAGTGTCAATTTTCTCAATTTGTTGACTATTTTACACATTGTGAAACATTAGTAGAATTAACAAGTGGCAGAAAGTCAAAGTATTTCCAATATTCTAAATAAGAAAAAAAGTCTCTTTCCATCATATTCAGTGCTTTGACCCTGTTGAATTATAATGGATACCTAAAACATGAGTAGTTTGGTTTTATTGCACTTTCGGTCACAAAAGATGCACTACCTTAGCACAATCTGATACGTATTACATATTTGATATCTGCTTGTTGAATGGATCAAATTTGTATACAGTAAAATGAGCCAAAAGCATTTATAAAACAGTGCCCGAGAGATGGATGCTTTGCAGACCTGGACATCAGAATACGGAGAGCAGAGAAACACAAGTTAGAAAATGGGCCTGAACCCACAGGTTTAACTAGCATTTACTCCCAGGGAATAGTTTCTCGTAACAGGAAATGAGGTGGATGATGTACATTTTGGCCATTAATTTTAGGTGTGCAATTCTTACATGTAATTTTGTATCAACAAATTAGACTTAATTTTAAAAAGTCTACTTTTCCCTAAGTTTCTCTTCTTATGTTTTCTTTCCTGAGTTTCTTCCAGTTACTAGGTCAGAAACACCTCCAAAGGGTGGCAGTGAAAATAATTGTTATACATGTTATACCAGCTTTTAAAACGTCATACATAGGGGCACCTGGGTGGCTCAGTTGGTTGAGCATCTGACTCTTGCATTCGGCTCAAGTCACGATCCCAGGGTTGTGGGTTGGAGCCCCATGTTGGGTTCCATGCTGAGTGTGGAGCCCGCTTAAGATTTGCTCCCTCTGCCCCTCTCCTTCTCCCCCCAGCCCCCACTCACTCTCTCTCTCTCTCTCAAATAAAAAAAAAATTAATTAAGCAATTTAAAAACTAGACTGATACAAGTACGAAAATAGGCTTCTTTTCTTTGACAAATAAGAAACTACGATACTATGAAACAATGATAGTCTTTTCATAAAATGATGACAGAACAACTGGACTTGTACATGGAAAAACTGATTCTAGACACAGATCTTACACCCTTCACAAAAACTAACAAAATGGATTATAGCCTAAATATAAAATGAAAAACTAACACTCCTAGAAGGTAACATACAAGAAAATCTACGTGACCATGGGTTTGGTGGTGACTTTTTAAAAACAACACTGAAGACACAATCCGTGAAAGAAAGAATTGATAAGCTGAACGTTGTTAAAATTAAAAACTTCTGTTCTGTGAGGGAGAATGTCAAGAGAATGAAAAGACAAACCTTAGACTTGGAAACAGTATTTGCAAAACACATACCTGATACAGTACTGTGATCCAAAATATATAATAACTCTTAAAATAACTTGATTAAACTATGGGCAAAAGGTCTGAAGACATCTTACCAAGAATATATACAAGTGGCAAATAAGCGTATGAGACAACGCTCAGGGTCCTATATCCTCAGGGGAATGCAAATTAAAACAACAATGAATACCTCCAGCCACTATTAAAATGGCTACAACCCAATACACTGAGGATACCAAGTGCTCCCAAGGACGTGGAGAAGGAAATGTTGACTGGTACAGCCGCTTTGGAAGACGGTTTGGCTGTTTCTTAGAAAGCTAGACATCAGCTTCCCATGTGATCCAGCAATTGCCCTCGTTGGTATTTACCCAGATTAGATGAACACTTAACGTCCACACCAAAACCTGAATGTAGATGTTTATAGCAGCTTCATTCATGATCCCCACACCTTGGGTGCAACCAAGACGCCCTTGAGAACCGATAAACAAACAAGGCCATACGGACAATGGAATTATTCAACACTAGTGGTAATGATCTTGCAGTATGATGCTCTTAGATGCCACTAAATACAAAATGTGCTTAAACCGCTGTTCCTTACCTGCTTGATACACTTTCTTCAAGTGTTCCACTATTGAAGATAAAAATTTTAGAGCAACTTTCCTGCAGACTCCCTCCACCGTTTATCCTTGCAATATTTTCTGCCTGAAACTTTACCTGATACTGTTTGCATTCTGTACTGTGATGACAGGTAAGTCTTCTGGCTTTCTCTACAGTTAATTTCCAAATTCTAGAAAATAATATATCTATGGATATATAATATTATTATATAAATATGTAAGTATGTAATATATAATTTTATTATAATTTAAATTGTATATTACATAGAGAAATTATTGTGTGAATTTTTTTATTCAAAAAAATTTTATGTTTTTATTTTATTTTTGAGAGAGAGAGAGAGAGAGAGAGAGCTCACGCTAGTGGGGGAGGGGCAGAGAGAGAAGGAGACACAGAATCTGAAGCAGGCTCCAGGCTCCGAGCTGTCAGCAGAGAGCCCGACGCGGGACTTGAACTCACGGATAGTGAGATCACGGATAGTGAGATCATGACCTGAGCCCAAGTCGGACACCCAACCGACTGAGCCACCCAGGCACCCCTATTGTGTGGATTTATTAAGTATCAGAGCTAATTGTTACGTTAGAATTACTTTTCTTTTTCTTTAGACCCAACATCACAGCTGTCGTACCACTTAGAGAAAATGTTTCCAGCATCAAAGCAAAATCAATTTTTTCTCTTCCTCTCCCATGTTCACTTAAATTCAAATCACATTGAATAGTGTGTTTTTTATGTAAATGATGATGTTCTTCCACATATTTTGCTTCCTGAGGCTTTTAATTGGCTTTCTTTTCTATTAACAAAAGTATAATGAATGTTTCTCATCTCCACAAAGTATTTCCCCTATCTGGAGTTTCATCATCTCTTCTAGTCGCTTTGCCAGAGATATTGCTTTGTAGACTTTTCAAACTTCTGCTTTACTGAGATCTGTTCTGCACACAGCTGCCACTCTAAGATTTCACCACACCACACTCCTGTCTTCCATTCACTGTTTCCTGAATCCCAGGTTATTCTCTTCTTTGATTTTGTTTGTTTTCCCTAAAGAAGTAACTTCCTTAAAAAAATAAATGGATAACAAACAAACAAAACAAAACACATTGTATTCTAGTCCGTTTCAACTCCAAATGATACCTTGCAATTTTTTCCTCCTATGATTTATTTTCTTTTATTGATCTGGTTTTATACACAATTATTTTTCTCCTTCCATTATGGCATTAAGATTTTCCTTTAGTCCCCTCCCCCCTTTCATGCTGCTGGTTTTAATGGATTGAATCTTCATAGCAAAAAAAAAGAAAAAGAAAAATCCAGTTGTTGTGTTTCCTACTAAGTTAGTGTAGTATTTAGGTAATGCCAGAGGGAAGAGCTCTTAACTGGGAAGTGCTAACTTCCAATACTGGGAACCAAACAATTCACTAAACTGTTTTCCTTAGAGGAAATCGTTTTATTTTTTGATGAGGGAGTAAAAACTGGCTGTTCTCCTCTCATATGAAGGAAGGTATAAAGGATGGTCAAGTTCCCTAGCTATTCCATAGTTAAATATGGGATCGATCTTTATTTTTTAGTGCCCTCTGCTCTGCCAATTGCTTGGACGAGGGGTCTCAAAGCAGTTTCACTTAAGCTGTGAATTTCACCTGAACACTAACCCTAGATGGTGGCTTGTTTTCATCATTTCATCCATCAATTTGCATTCCATATTCCATTTTCCAGAGATTTATTTAGAGTTCTCATCTGCTGATAACCACATCATATGCTTCTTGTTAGGCTTTAAGAGATTATTCCTTTGTGTAGTTTTCACTGAATAACAATGAGGTTTCAGAAGGAAGAGGAGGCAAATGCCTGCTCTCCAGCCATGATTTAAATAGAAATTTAAAGTTAACTTTCATATTCTTATTTTGAATACAAAAAATGTCAACGTGCATAAATCCAATATATGTATAAAATTTCTATTATAAAAAGCAGTTTTCCCCATCACTTCAATTGCCCCTTAAGAGTTATTCACATCAAAATGTATTATTTTAAAACGAGATTTTGAAATTAATGTGTATTAGTTTTAAATAGAAAGAGATGAGCAAAGATTCTGTGGGTAATCAGTTTACTTGAGGAAAAACAGCACTTCTGATGTGAGCTATTTCATTTACATATTATTGTGCATATATAATAAAATACACTTTGCTAAAAAAACTCTTTCAAAATATTTTCCCCAGAAGAATCTTGGCTACTTCAGGGCATGGCACACATTTTGGTAATTTCTATTTGCTTTCTTAACAACACAGTTCATAGATCAAGCTGATGGACCATCAACCATTAATCAGTTATTATATAAACACATTTAGCAGCTGCATTTATTCCATAAACAAAAGCAGGTCAAATATGTCATCACAAAAATGGATCTAAATTGGTTGTACATAGTCTGTAATTTATTATTCAGATATGAAAAATGATTTTTGGTAATGAATTTTTCATATAACTAATCAAGTTTATTTTCTAAACTCTAAAGAAACCATTAATTTGCCTTGTTATAATAATCTATTTTAATGGGCCTTTCAGAACTCCCTATACGGCTACTAATGACTGAATATAAAAGTCATCTCATGTTTCATCTATTCCTAGTTTTATTTTCATTAATCATTATGGAATCATTGAAGCATTGACATTTTTCTACATAAATCAACAGCTGAGTTTGCATCCAAAAAAAAAAAAAAAAGCGTAATTTGTGCAAGGCTGAAGAGTCCTTTCCAGAGAGAGATGAAAAGGCAACTCCCCAGTATCACAACTCTTTGGCAAGGAGATCTTTAAGACGCACCTTCCAAAGGTCACTTCCGTGTTACCCCCAGTGCTATGAAAATTCAGAAGACCTCCAAGGAACTATGACCTCCTCACTGAGAAGTCTGTGCATCATTCAATTGTGAGTGTGGAGTTTCCAGTAGTAACATTGGCCTGTGATACTAGGGCACTAGCAAACATGACCCCACCAATTCATGGCCAGCAGTTTCTTGATCAATTACATGGGCTACTTTAGTATGACAGTATATTTTTTAATCATGGTGATTATAATTGAATAAAATGTACGTTTCAAAATTACTGTTGCCACGGCACTTAAGTTTGATTATGGTTTGGGGTCATTTATCTAGGACCCATTTCTATAAAAATTCCATTGCAGGATGCATGGATGGTTCAGTCAGTTAAGCGTCTGACTCTTCATTTCGGCTCAGGTCATGATCTCATGGTCATGAGATCGAGCCCCATGTCGGGCTCTGCACTGGGTGTGGAACCTGCTTAAGACTCTCTCTCTCTCTCTCTCTCTCTCTCTCTCTCTCTCTCTCTCTTTCTCTCCCTCCTCTACCCCTTTCCTCCACTTGCATGCTCTCTAAAACAAAAATAGTTTAGCATATTATGCTTGCAGTGAGCATTTTAATGTGCACATAAAACCACCAGCAATTTTGTTTATGGCTTACAACATAAAATGTAATGGCATATGATTTTTGTTCCTGCTGTCATTTAGAAATAACCCAGCATCTCGTCTAGGCACTGGAGATCTAGCAATGAACAAAGCAGACATAATCTCTGTCCTCATGAAGCTTACACCCTGCGAAGACATATATTCTCATAGGTTGATGCTTTTCTCCATGATGTGGTTTCTATACGATACTCTTAGCTGCCTTGTATCTGCCTATCAAACTCATGTGCTAAGACCCATCTTAACTTTTATTTCCTTTGTGAAGTATCCTTGAGGTCACTTCTCTTTAACCCTAAATGTCCCTCAATATCAATTTTATAAAATAGTATACATTTCAATTGAGAGGGTAGTACAGTATAATAGTTTCAAGAGAAGCCCTTGGAAATAATAGTGTTCAGATAATAGTGTTCAGATTAATATTATCACTGGCATTTACTTTGGCAGTATTTTTTTAACTACTTGGTGCCTCAGGTTTCTTATTGACAAAATGAAGAAAATAAGAATATTTCTTAAGACATTGTAAGGAAAAAACTGAGTTATCCAGTTTATAGGCAAAGTATGCAGGAAAAGTGTTGTCATAAAACACTAAAGAATTTTAGTTATGATTCAATTTATTTTTACCCTTACTATTAATAGTATTATCATTGTATCACATTGTGGAATAGTTCTGTTCTTCAGGGAAAAGTGTAGTTGTTAGAAGAGAGTCTCTGTTAGAAGAGAATGAGTTGTTTACTCATTATTGAACTACAAATGCCTAGCACAGTTCCTGACACCAAGAAATGCTTAATGCAAAATTACTGATTTGAATTTAACCCTTAATTATATTAAAGGCAATGTGACAGCCCAAGTGCGAGGCAGTGACACAAAGCAAACAGAGATGTAAAAGCAAAACAAAACAAAACAAACAAAAAAAAAACAGAATAACAACAACAACAAAATCCCTATTAATCTCTTACTTTGCAGAGTATAATGTTGGACTCCAAAAATAGAGAAGATAGAGGGGGTTGGGAATTAAGAGGATGCAAGGCTGTCAATGTCCCCAGTGTATTAGGCAAAGTTGTTAAACTCTTTGGGTCCAAACTCTCTCATCTACCTAATGATGATTGTAATAGAAATATACTTTAATGTGAGAGTGCTTTACACACACACACACACCCACACACACAGCATTACAACAGGAAGCTGTGTGACTTAAACAGGTGGAATGAAGTTTCATTTATTCAATTAGTACATACTTTTTTAAAAAATTTACTACAGTCTTTTTTTATTCAATATTTGATTTTAGTTTTATTAACATACAGTGTTATTTGCTTCAGGTGTATAATACAGTGACTGATAATTCTATGCATCACCCAATGCTCAGCACGACAAGTGCCTCCCTAATCGCTATCACCTATTTCACCTATACCCCTAACCACCTCCCCTCTGATGACTATCAGTTTGTTCTCTATAGTTCAGAGTCAGTCTCTTGGTTTCTCTCTCTCTTTCTTTTGTTCTTTTTTTTTTTTTTTGCTTCTTAAATTCCACATGAGTGAAATCATATGGTATTTATCTTTCTCTTACTGATTTATTTCAATTAGCATTATACTCTCTAGCTCCATCTATGTTGCTGCAAATGACAAGGCTTCATTCTTTTTTATGGCTGAATAATATTCTGCCATCTTCTTTATCCATTTATCTATCAGTGGACTCTTGGGTTTTTCCATAATTTGGCTTTGAAAATAATGCTGCAATAAACATAGGGTTGCATGTATCCCTTTGAATTAGTGTTTTTATATTTTGGGGGTACTAGATTGTAGGATAGTTCTATCTTCAACTTTTTGAGGATCCTCCACACTGTTTCCCATAGTGTCTGCACCAGTTTGCATTCCCAACAATAGTACATGAGGGCTCCTTTTTCTCCACATTTTTGCCAATGCTTGCTGTTTCTTGTGTTTTTGATTTCAGTCATTCTGGCAGGTGTGAAGTGATACCTCATTGTAGATTTGATTTGCATTTCCCTGATGATGAATGATATTGGTCATCTTTTCATGAGTCTGTTAGCCATCAAGATTTCTTCTTTGGAGAAATGTCTGTTCATGGCTTTTGCCCATTTTTTGATTGGATTGCTTTTTGGGTGTTGAGTTTTGAGTTACATCAGTTCTTTAGATATTTGGGGTACTAACCTTTTACTGGATGTGCCATTTGTAAATATCTTTTCCCATTCTATAGGTTGCCTTTTAGTTTTGTTAGTTATTTCCTTCACTGTGCAAAAGCTTTTTGTTTTGATGTAGTCCCAATGGTTTATTTTTGTTTTCCTTCTCTTGACCAAGAAGGCATTTCTGGAAAAATGTTGCTATGACTGATGTCAGAGAAATTACTGCCTGTGCCTTCTTCAAAGATTTTATGGTTTCAGATCTCATACTTAGGTTTGTAATCCTTTTTGAAATTATTTTTGAGTATGATATAAGCAATTGGTCCAGTTTCATTCTTTTAAAATGTAGCTGTCTAGTTTTCCCAACACCATTTGTTGGGAAATCCCACTGGATAGTATTTCCAGCTATGTCGAATATTAATTGACCATATAATCCTGGGTTTATTTCTGGGTTTTCTATTCTGTTCCATTGATCTATGTGCCTATTTGTGTGTGTGTGTGTGTGTGTGTGTGTGTGTGTGTGTGTGCTAGTACCATACTATTTTGATTAGTAGAGTTTTGTAATATAACTTGAAATATCGAGTTGTAATGCCTCCAGCTTTTTCTTTTTCAAGCTTGCTCCGGCTATTCAGGGTCCTTTGTGGTTACAAATTTTAGGGTTGTTTGTTCCAGTTCTGCGAAAAATGTTTTTTGTTATTTTGATAGGGACTGTATTAAATGTATAGATTGTTTTAGCTAGTGTAGACATTTTAACAATATTGTGCTACTAATCCATGAGCATGGAATGTCTTTCCAGTTCTTTGTGTCATCTTCAATTTCTTTATCCAATGTTTTATAGTTTTCAGAGTATAGGTCTTCTGTCTGTTAGTTAGGTTTATTCCTAGGTATCTTATTCATTTTGATGCAATTATAAATGGGGTTGTTTTCTTAATTTCTCTTTCAGCTGCTTCATTATTAGTGTATAAAATGCAGCAGATTTATGCACATTGATTTTGTACCTGTGACTTTCCTGAATTCACTTACCAGTTCTAGTAGTTTTGAGGTGGAATATTTAGGGTTTTCTGTATATAATATTGTGTCATCTGGGAGGACTGAAAGTTTTAATTCTTCCTTACCAATTTGGATGCATTTTATTTCTGTTTGTTTTCTGATTGCTGTGGCTAGGACTTCCAGTACTATGTTGAATAATAACAGTGGTGAGAGTGGACATCCCTGTCATGTTCTTGACCTTAGGGGAAAGCTCTCACTTTCTCCCTATTGAGTATGATGTTAGCTATGAGTTTTTCATATAAGGCCTTTATTATGTTGAGGTACATTCCTTCTAAGCCTACTTTGTTGAGGCAGCACACATATTTTTTAAATAATTTAAACACATGAAACATACAGAATTGTACACCCGTGGCCTTTGAAGGTGAATTTATCCATGGGTATAAACTATGGGTACAGCTTCTAATTGATATCCCCAGCTACTCTTGATGCAGGAACCTGAAATGCCAGCTGAATGTTGTAATTGGAGAATACAGTTTTTATATGTTGTCATGGCTTGGAACTTGCCTGGCCTCCATTAAGCCTATCAAATCTTCCTTTACCACAAGAGAAATTACGTTTCTGAAGTAGTGTTTTACCTCACTTTATAGTAAGGGTGAGAACAAGGTTACAGGAATGTGAAATGTAGAATTGGGCTTTTATCAGCTAACAGTGAGATCTTAAACCCCCAAATTATGAATTTAATGATTTCTATAAATCAGAAATCATCCAGGACAGTATGTTCAATTCACTTAAAACACTGAAATAACTTACCAGTACACATTATTATCTCTTGGTTCCTTAGAGTGAGCCTATCAAAAAATTAATTGTCAAAATGTGTTGGCTCATAAAATATTCTGTTCTCTTAATTTGGGATCCAGCTGTTTAGTTGCTCATCTGAAATTATATGTCATTTCTTTAGCACCTGAGCTCAAACTAAGGTATCCTCGATATGTCAATGCAGTACTACTCAGTTTTTGTTGTATCCTTATGGCCATGATGGCAATTCACCAGTTTGTCCTAAACATCATTATAACTCACCAAAATAAAATTAAGATATGAACACAGAATAAAACATCCCATTTATTTGATAGCTCTCTGTTCTTCTTCGAAGCAATCAGTGTAAAATTACTGGTATAGAAAGACTAAACTCCATTATACAAATTGTTGAAAAAAGGGAAAATTGGTATCTTAAAAGTAAAATCTATGCCTTTGCTTAAAACAAAAACAAAAACTCTAGATGTTTCTGTTGTGACTGTTACCTCTAAATATTAATAAAATTTAGTAAGTTTAATAAAAATAAGCAGTCTGCCTAGAAATTATCTGATCATTTTGAAAGCCAAAATGAGATGTTAATGATAAAGATAATAATGTTGACAACAATAAAAAAAAATCCTGATTACATGTAGAGACTTAAGAACAAAATCCGGAAATTATCTCTTTCTGTGCCCATATTGACGGAAGTGAAATGATAATGTTTTATAACAGGAGCAATAATGATTATAGTTAAAGCAATCTTTAAATTACTACTGAGTTATGTTTAATTTGGCATATTGATAGTTAAATAAAACTTTAAAAAACTTCCATTTTAGATTATTGTTTTCATTAAATTAAGTAACATTATAAGAATGGCATCAGGGGTGCCTGGGTGGCTCAGTCAGTTGAGTGTCTGACTTCGGCTCAGGTCATGATCTTGCAGTTAGTGAGTTCAAGCCCTGCGTTAGGCTCTGTGCTGATAGCTCAGAGCCTGGACCATGCTTCAGATTCTGTGTCTCCCTCTCTCTGCCCCTCCCCTGGTTGCACTCTGTCTCTCTCTCAAAAATAAATAAACACTAAAAAAATTTAAAAAAAAGAATGGCATCTGTTGCCACTATTACTAAAGTTAAATGTTTAGATTGTGAATATTATCCCTTTTGTAATATTTATTATTATTTCACACTTTATTTAAAAAATATTCGTGGCTTGTATGAATCCCCCAAAATTCTTCATTTTTAAGTGTTCAAATCTGAAATAGATTTTCTCTGTTATGTCTTCCATTATTATTATCTTTAGGAATTTTATCAGTTAAATATCTATTTTCACCCTTTCCCATCCAAATAATCTGCCAGTATTTCTAAAATCAAAAGTTGGATTATAACAATTTATATATATATATGTATGCATGTATATACATATACATATATGCATATACATGTATATATATATATATATGACGTGTATACATCATGCCATATAAATTCCAAGACAGGGTATTCTGTATTATATTCCTCATCTTGGAAGATTGCTTATAAATAATACCTTTATTTGCTAATGATGATTATTGGTATTCCTCTCTTAAAGATTTTTTATATTATATATTTCTATTGTTTTATATATAACATAATGCGTTTAAATTACGTTCATCTAGAGTTTTCGAAAATCATTTGGATTTAGACCTTTCCTCAATCCAGCCTTCTTCCAAAACATAATGAAAGAAAGAGACTACCTAATAAAATCCCAGAGAATATATTTGGTCAATTTGTACTAGGTTTTATTTCAGGGCTAAATATTCAATTCCATCAATCTCTCCACGGATTCTTTTGTTAGTACCGCTTTGCTTGCTCTGTTTTAACTGTTCCAGTTGTATAAAATATTGTATTATTTCAGACAGGATGTCTGTCATCATTAATATGATATTTATAATTTATTCATAGTTTTGCCAGTTCATATTTAGTTTCATATTAATTCCAGAAGCAAGTTTTTGTGTTCCAACAAGATGTCACCAGAATTTTAACTGAAATTGTATTAGGCTTTTATGAAATTTTGAAGAATTGTTATCTTTATAATATTTTGTTTACCTTTCCTGGAATGAATTGTGCCACTCCTCTTGTTAAATCTACCTCCTCACCTCTCAGTGAACTTCGTAGATTTCTCTAGGCAGCTCCTGTACATTTCTTGTTTCAGACTCCTGCATATTCACACTTGCCATTAATATTTTGAATGGAATATTATTTCTTTCCTATTACATGCTCACCTGGATATTGCTGGGATACATGAAAGCTATTAATTTTGGCATGTATTACTTGTGTCTAGATGCTTAACTGAACACATTAATTATAATTTTTTGGAATAATTCAAGGTTCTCTTGGGATTGAGTACATAATCACGATGTCTGCAAAAATAATAATTTGTCTCCTAATTATTCTAGCTTTCCAATTTGTTTAATCTCTTGCTTCTAGAAACTTTTGAAAAAAAAATAATAGTGGTGGGTGACCTCTCTTATTCTTAGTTTTTAAAGATTCTTTCTCTAGTGTTTAATCCTTAAACAAAATTTTCTCCAAAAATTTCATGAATGGACTTTAAGAATTCCTTGAACCCCTGGAATTTTTTGTAATATTTTGCATGCACCTTCATTTCCTTGAGGAGAGAATTCTTAGCTTAAATAAAATTTCAAAAGAGACTAGACACAAATAAACTTTTATAAAACTTATCTTTGGATTTAGTATACAGAACTCTATAAAGGTAAATGTAAAATTCAATTAAATAAGCAATTTAAGAGAGGGAGAGGTGAATTTAAAAATTAGAATTTAAAGTTCTAATTGATAAAGAAAACATGAAAAATAAAATTATATATTTGAATTCAATTGAATTAAACCATACCTTTATTTTTAAAACTACAAAATTAGGTATTTATAATTCAAGCAACTAATCAATGACTTACAAATAATGTATCTTTCAGTGACCTAGACCCCAAACTCTTATAACTATCCCACTCCCTCTTTGGAGACATTGTGGCAATTTCTAAAACTGGCATTATCAGTACAATGAGTGGGTATAACCATTATTTTGTCTCACTGGCACATCGGTGATATTTCTAGTTCATTCCAATTAACCCATAAAAGTTAAGGAAAAATAATCGAATGCCAATAAGACAGACTACAGAGCCTGGAAGTCAGCTTTGCCATTATCAACACGTGAACAGAACTGAGGTCATTCATCATAATTATGACTCGGTTTCCTTCTTGAGTTGATTATTTCTAGACTCATCATACCTTGGATTTTGAGTCGGTTTTTTGCTCTACTGTTACTGCAGTGTTTGCCATATGAGTAATCAAGGTGCCATTCCTTGCAGTTGTCATGACAAAGCAATTGGAGGGCAAAAATGTTGGATTCCAGAACAGTTTGGTAGGACTTGCAACATGTGATTTTAAAGAGGCTACAGCATAAGCATCTATTTCTTTTTAAATTTAGTTTGTTTTTTACTGTTAAGTACCATCTAATAATCACAAAGTTCCTAGAGAACATGCAACATTAGGCGTGAAGCATAAGCCCCACTGACCCAATCAAAGGGGGGAGGTGGAGACTGGAAGCATAGTGAAGGGAGGTTTTCATCAATGTTCTTGAAAGAGTAGGTGACCTACAGGCACAGTTGGTGCAGTTACAGCAGACAATTTATCTCCTAGCATGCAAGTCCCTCCCCTGGCTCCTCATTGGCTGAGTACCGCAGAGATCACAGCCTCACCCCATGTCGCCTCTGCCCACATAAGAGAAAAGTCGTCTGAGGTGATGCAGACTTTCAGTCCCTCCTCCTCCTGTTCTTTGGCGCATGCTCATTGCAAAGCCCACTAAAATGAGAAATGGAGAGGGGAAAAAGAATCAGGAAGTGAAGTGTCTCAGGGTTTGGGACTCCACTGGGGCGGTGGCGGGGGGGGGGTGGGGGGTGGGGGGGGTTGGTCATACATATTTCCAATAGGTTGTAAACCGACTGTTAATTAGGCAGCACAGCTTTTATTTGGTATTTCTGAAAATGAATCATCACCCTTACTTCTCACATTAGGCTACTCCTATAATTATTTACCCAGTGAGTTTTCATATATTCTACTTCTTTTGATCCTCAGAGCAAACCCTGTCTTTCAATATCACTGAGGAAAAAGTTTCAGTAGGGCAGAAAAATAAAAATAAAATCTAACCTGGGTAATACGCTTGTTAAAGGTTTGGTTTTTTATATTGTCACTAACCAGAGTATTCTATTGAATTGCTTTTTTTTCTTTTTTAAGACTTCTGAGAGGAAATGAAGCCATGTGTTATTACTAAATAAGGTCTACAAAATATTTTAGAAGGAGCAAACAGGAAACCTGTAGCTCAAAGATAACTTCTACATAAAAATGTGTGCTAAACAATGCATTTATATTTTAAATTGGTTTCCTAAAAATAATATTTGTTTAGCAACAAAAGGTTTTCAATAATTTATAAACGTTACTAATTTATGATGATTGGAAGGAAACCAATCTGAAGGGGTGAAAAGCATGAATCAAATAACAATATAAATTGATCTTTTTTCTTGCAATTACATTCAGAAACTTGAACTAAGCTAATAAGGTACTGGTGAAACCATGCTTCATAGGGTTAATGAGGTTGAAAGTAGCACAAAATTTAATGTTGGTTTTTCAGAGAATTGTTTCCCTTTAATCAGCTATTGTGTCTTTTCAGATCCCCACCAACAAGCCCACTAGCTGTCTCTACAGAAACCTGGACTCAAGGTCGACTGATAGAGTTTCAGCCTAGGAACAAGAAAGGCTCTGAATTCCTTACCTGAGATAAAGAGCTGGAGATCCCAGCCAGTTTATACCAGCTCGTGGAGGATGTCTATAACCCATCTCCTTGTCCTAGATAACCTCCTGTCATCAGGGCCTGAGTTTTGCCTTGTTCTGATGTTAATTCTCCACCCCAACATGACATGGGATTTATGTTACATCTATGTTTGCTCAATGTGCACGCTCGATCTTTCCTCACCAAGTCATAAATTGCCCCACCGTTTTCACCGATATCTATGTAATCACAACCCTTGTGGTTATAAAAATCTTGTTCTCTCCCAGCACAAGGTGGCAGATTTGAGACTTGCCCTCCAGTCTCATTCAACTGCCTCTCAAATAACCCCTTCCTTTGCTGCAAACCTTATGTCCCAGTGATTGGCTTTGCTGCATTTGTTTGGTGGACTTAGGTTTGGTTACTGGGTAGGGAATTCTTTGGTGAGTCTTCTCTATGGAAAGGAGTTTGCATACAGTTTTCATTTTATCTTAAGTGGGTTAAACATCTCTAGGTGCAAACTTGTTAATCTGCTTCCTCAAGAGAAAGGTGGGATTTCTGTGGCAAGAGCAATGGAAAATCCCAGCCTAGGTTTCCTGAACTGTTATTACTTCAGTAGTAGTAGAATCCAAATAAATCACATCTAAGATGCTATTTGGTATCTGGAAACTGACAAATTTACTGTTTAGGGATTTAAAGTAAATTTTAACTCGCAATGCAGCCTAATTGACTCCAAGAAATGAATAGATCTCTTCCCTGGGGTCTGACCTGTTCCAGGCAGGCTAACAACATTTCCAGAGTTTCATTACCCTAATTCTAAAATAGTTGAATGATTGCAAAAGGACAATTTAACCTCCTCTTTTTTTTGAGATGCATTATTTTGTGTATTATATTCCCATTACATGACATAATTAATGGGGCATGTAATGTACTTGCACCATTGAATTTAAATACCTTGGAAAACTTGTTACCCACCTAAACATGTAGACGGCAAAGACTCGTCACTATTACTCTTATCAGGAAACCACGGTGACATCACCACAGTGAATGCAAATCACAACGGGCACCACCCTTTCCATTAGTCAGGCCACAGTGACACCACCAGCCCATCACTCATAGACTCTTAGATCATCACATTATCATGAACTTAATTTAATCAGTAAGCACTTCTTGGGTGAAAAAACGATCGATATTTTTTAATGCAAGATCCCATACATTTTTTTTTTTTTCTCCCAGGATTCCAAAATAAACTTCTATTAAAGACTACTGTTCAATGAGTCTCTGCTGTTTGGGGCTCAGGGTGGGCTGTTTGACTACCCCAGCTCCCAGCAAGAGCGGAGAGTGAACTGGTTACTCTTGGCATGTGATGGTGGCCCAGAAGCTTAGGCTCCCTGTCACCTCATTAGAGTGCATTAGGAAGACTCCCGGTTCCTTGGTCTCATCACACAAAAGCTGAAGCAGGGACCATCGCCCATTTACCTAGAATGCCTCTTAAGAAACTAAAACCCACAGCTTCAGATGGACACATTCATGCACATACATATAAACTTCATCAGACACATGTATACATGCATACACACATGTTCCACTGACATATACCTGCAGTGTCTCAATCCCATATATGCTTTGTACAGTTGCACTCGTATACAACACTCAGAAACCTAAACAGTCCCCAAATTACATTAATCACATTCCTAAGAGTCAGATAATATTTAAATGTTTTACATCGAGTCTATCATCGACATCGCACAACAATCTTAGGAAATCAATGCAATTGTTGTCTCCATTTTATGAAGAGGAAACTGCAGTAGACAGAGAAACAGCCTCTCAACATGTCCACATCGTAATCCCTGAAACTGTAATGTTACCTAAGTGGCAAAAGGGACTCTGTGGATGTGATGTAGTTAAGGATCTTGATATGAGGAGATAATCTTGGATATCCAGTTAGGGGATGTGAAGACAGAAGCAGAGGGCAGACAGATCTGAAGAAGCTTTGCAGCCAGTGTCCGTGATGGAAGAAACCAGGAACGCAAGTGATCTTAAGAAGCCAGAAGCCGGAAACAGCAAGACAATGGATTCTCCCCTAAATCCTCTAGAATAAACCCAGCCACATTGACACTTTGACCTCAGAACTTCTGACATCAGAATTACAGCATAGTACATGTGTGCTGCTTTAGACCCTAAGTTGGTGGCAATTTGTTACAACAGCAATAGGAAATGCATACAGAAATTAAACTGGCATGCAATTTGTTTAAAGTCACGCACATAGTCATGGGTAGAGCTAGGTTCCACAAGCCCGCACACATGGCTTAAAAGAGAATGCTCTAAACATCAAAATCTATTTCGTCAGACCCCTGCCTACATGGGTATAATTGTAATCTTCTTAAAAAATTTTTTAATGATTATTTATTTTTGAGAGAGAGAGTGTGAGTGTAGGAGGAGCAGAGAGACAGAGAGACAGAGAACCTGAAGCAGGCTCCGCACTGTCAGTGCAAGGCCGGATGTGGGGTTCGAACCCTCATACTCACGAACCGTGAGATCATGACCACTGTGTCATGAACCGACTGAACCACCCAGGTGCCCCTTTAATTATAATATTCTCCTACAAAATAACACACACACACACACACACACACACACATTTACACACGTGTGTATGCGTTTCACACATTTACACACCACCAGATGTCTTATGTTTCTCACTCAAGACTCCAACAGGGAGAAAGACCTGCAGAAGCGTCCTTTGCCAGGACTCAAAGTGCACCGAGGCCTCGGGGACACTTCCCTCACCTGCCTGTAGGCTTCTAAAGGCCGCGGTGGAAACAAAAAATCAGAGGGGAAAAGTTGTGAAAGGGAAGAAAATCTTTTATCAGCTTAAAACCTTCTTAGATTCTCCTCTAATTGAATTTTGGGAACATTCTTATGTACAGGCAAGTGTGTGCAATGTTATACAATAAAAATATAGGGGCGCTCAGTCGGTTAAGCGTCCAACTCTTTGTTTTGGCTCAGGTCATGATCTCACGGTGTGTGAATTTGAGCCCTGTAATCAGGCTCTGTGCTGACCGTGGGGAGTCTGCTTGGGATTCTGTCTCTCCCTCTCTGTCTCTGCCCCTCCACTGCTCACGCTCTCTCTTTCTCTCTCTCAAAATAAATAACTGTAAAATAATAATATATGGATATATAGAAGTAGAAACTCAGAATCTCTATTTTAAGCTAATATTGGTCTATCATTACAAATTAAGATCTCTCCAGGGGCGCCTGGGTGGCGCAGTTGGTTAAGCGTCCGACTTCAGCCAGGTCACGATCTCGCGGTCCGTGAGTTCGAGCCCCGCGTCAGGCTCTGGGCTGATGGCTCGGAGCCTGGAGCCTGTTTCCGATTCTGTGTCTCCTTCTCTCTCTGTCCCTCCCCCGTTCATGCTATGTCTCTCTCTGTCCCAAAAATAAATAAAAAAAAAAAAAAACGTTGAACAAATTAAGATCTCTCCAATGATTACAATCAGAAACTTATTGAAACTATAGTGATGAGGTTTACATGTATTAATAAAAAGGTCATCCATTCAAACTTTTATTTATTCATTCATTCAATAAATATTTGCTGAGTGTTCCAGTCAGGGGAGACATGGAGAAGGTTACAGTTAATGGGGAAAGACATTAATTTAAAATAAAATGTATGGCTTGCATCAGTTCTATGAAAGGAATAAATGGAAGATGCTGGGGATGAGGGCATTGCTATTTTATAAAAGATAGTCAGAAAAGACTTCTTTGTTAAGATGACCTTTTAACAATATGTGAAATAAATGAGGGCAAGAGCTATGTGGATACGCAGTGAAAGACATTTCTAGCCAAGGAGAGAGAGAGAGTACAAGGGTTCTCAGACGGAAGCACACTTAATAAGTGATCATATTAAGTATATAAGTTGCCAAGTATTCATTTTATTGGAAACTAGATAGTATATTAATTTCAGTTGTAGAAAGATGGTAGACATAATATTTTGTATAACATTATAATTATATATACAAATATATATGGGCCATAGTACCTGGAAGGGTGGTCAGATCACTGTAAGAAGGACGTAGTTATCAATATTTGTTATCTGATAACACTAATGGCTTTAACATGATCCTGACTTGTATTAACTGATGTTTAGATTTTATTAAGAAGATGCTTCTGTAATAATTAATTTTCTATGGAAATTCCATCCCCTTCCATTATGACTCTCTTGTGAACTTTAGTTTATAGCTGACTCCAGGAATATCACACACAGCTGTGGCGTGCATTAATGCACTGTAAGCAGTAACGGAGAGATCTAATTGCTATTAGTAATCTATATCATCATTGCATTAACTTACTTCAGTGAAATAAATTACTCAGTTGGGTGTACCTTTATTATGACTAATAACATGTGCTTAGACACGGCACTAGCAGCCTTTTTTATTTATTATTTATTCACTTATTTATTTTTATTGCTTTTTTTTTTTATTTTAGAGAAAGAGAGAGTGCGAGAGGGGGTGAGGGGCAGAAGGAGAAACATAGAATCTCAAGGAGGCTCCACATGCTCAGCGCAGAGCCTGACATGGAACTCGATCTCACTAACTGTGAGACCATGACCTGAGGTGAAATCAAGAGTCTGATGCTTAACCAACTGAGCCACCCAGGCACCCCAAAGATATTTTACAATTTTGACTATCCTGGTATTGATGAATGGAAATAACTCCACCAGAAGGGTGATGATGATGATGATGATGATATAGAACCATTGTTGTAGGGGTTTCACTTTAGCCAAACACTGAGGTAAGAAGTTCTGACCCATAAACGCACACGTATTCAATCATGTCTGAATATTGCCTTTACCTATCTTCAAACATCTGGTATATGAGAGACTGAATTCCACATCAATATTTTATTCCCCTGTGATTTTCATTTTATTTTTTCTGTTTTAAGTTAGAGGACTAAATTGCAAACTGCTTAAACTATCCTATATCATCTTCCCACAGAAATAGGCTCACCAATAATGATTTTGTATAATATGTTGTAACCTAACTCAATATAATGTTCATATGAAGAACTGTTTTGCATTTTTTCAAACATTATGACTGAATTGTCTACTACATTATACAAGTCTGACATGTGATTTCATGAAATTTCACTCTATTAGAGTCTTATTAATAAGTGCATGAAAAATAAAAGGAGACTGGCAGGAAGTGAAAGTGAAATTGTGTCTTAAAATTTGTTCTACTGGTAAGTACATGCATTTTTCAGTGAGTTATCACTATAATTACTCATTTAAATAGTCCGTTTTTATGTAATTTTCAATCTCTACATATGCTAATATAGGAATGCTATTATAAAAATATACTGCAAAGTGTATAACCAAGAAATAATTTTAATACAAAAATTATTTCTCCATGAACAAGGGTATCTATGATGAATATTGGCTCTGAGGACA
The DNA here is from genome assembly GCF_028018385.1 of Neofelis nebulosa. Taxonomy (NCBI): domain Eukaryota; kingdom Metazoa; phylum Chordata; class Mammalia; order Carnivora; family Felidae; genus Neofelis; species Neofelis nebulosa. The sequence goes on along the minus strand of NC_080794.1, from coordinate 31,104,478 downwards.
AATGTTCCTCTTGGTCTAGGGTTGTCATAACTTAAAATAAGTAAATGTGTAACATACTGTAAAGTAACGACCCAACCAGAAATAACTGTGAGTTATGAGGTTATGAACACAACTGGGTAAATATTTTAAGCCACAGAGGGTAAAATATGAGACCTTTTCCACCTTTTCCACCGACACTTACTTTTCTTAACCTCAGCTAAAAACTTTTGCGTTAAATTATTCAGGAAGTAAAGAGAAACAAAGAGGAAGAAGAATAGAATGAGGGCTACAATTTTTGTAAGCATTATATAAAATTGTATAAGAGGGAGCTGTGTAAAGTTAGAAAAACAATTTGAACACAGTGTCCTCCCAAAAATCCAGGAAAACTGGATTCATGTAAAATTCATGTAAAAAGTAACAAAAAATTATTGTAGTCAAACCCCATAAAAAGTTGCTATAAGAAAAACAAAGTGAGGGAGGAAGCAGACAGCATATCTACACACAATGAAAGCATGAAAGAAAAACAATCTTAAAACCTGAAGAGTTTTTTTCTGAAAAGAAAACTCGACAGTGAAATGGCAAAACTCCTGGAAGAATTGGAAATAAAAGCAAAAGTCATTTCAGATATGAAGACTGAGTAAAAAGAGTTTAGAATTGAATAATCATAATGGTTTATACCTCAAAATAAATACAAAGTGAGACAATAACAATTTTTAAAGCAAAAATATTGTATAAGAAGGTATTTTTAAAGAAGAGTCAGGAGAGAATGACAAGTAAGCAATGAACATGCAAAAAAAAAAAAAAGATGACAAGAATTTCTAATACAGAAAACCAAAACAAGGGATTAGAGCCAATAATAAAATCTATAATTCAAGGAAACTTCCCCTAAATAATAATAATGATTAATATTTAAGTTATGTATTAAAGAGCACTATGTGAATCTGAGAATATCATTCACAAAAGACCAGACCCAAGACATATTATAGTAAAATTATTAAACTTTAAAGAAAGAGAAAAAAAATACTCCTGGAGTATCTCACACAAATAACACAAAGGTATACAGGAGGACAATAGAGTCTCAGTAGATCTTTCAACAGAAATGGTTAGTGCTAGGGAAAAAAATGAAGTAAAATATTTAATTGCTCAAATAGAGAAAATGTAAGACAATATAAATACTGAGCAAAATTGACCTTTAATTTTAAAGGATGCAGTTTCTAACATGGAAGATCTCAGAGAATTTTGATTCCATGAGCCCTTCTTAAGGAATCTACTAAATAATGAGCTGCAGACAATAAAATAATCAGAAAGACCTCACCAAGATTCCTATTAATGAGACTATATAGTTACATCTACAATTTACATTAAATAAGGGTTAAAATGGAAATGGTACGTACAGAATATTTGCATAGGGATGTATAAAATGGGGAAAATGAACACAGTATATTCAAATAACAAAGACTTTACTTTTTTAGTAATCATAATTACTGGTGGTAGTGTCATCAGTTGAGATTGTTTATGTTTAATATGAGATGTTGATGCAGACCAGAGAAGACACAGGTGTAATATAAAAGAAGTTAAGAAAAAAGCCTGTAGACTTGAATTTAAATCAAAATATCAGAACTATGTATTTCACAACTGTATCTCTAAAAAAGCCAAGAAACAGTGACTAATCTTGTAGCAATGAGTATCCATAGCATTCTAGCACTCAGATTGACATCTTCAAGTTCCATTTTCTGTCAGAAAGAAGGAAGGGAGGAGGGAAAAATGGAAAGAGAGAGGAAGAAAGATCTAGGGTTTCTTTGAGAAATGATCAATTTCATGTCAGTATTGGGAGATACACAAGATAATTCTGGGACTTACTTATGTACCAAATGAGAAAGAATGTCTCCAGGTTTACTAAGATCATATGAAAAAGATGAAGGAGTCAAACTGAAAAGAGTCCCATTCAGCAAGGTGGAGGAGGTTAGGCATCAATGAGTTAACAATTGTAATGTTTTGAGACCCCCAAATATCTTTAAATCCATGAGATCATAATGATAGCAAGAAAATAAATTAAACTGACTAGTCATCTTCTTAGTATGATGGACCCAATAAATTATCTTGAAAACTGGATAAATACAGCAAAGGCTCATTTATTCTGCACTTCCTGTATAAATACTATGACTGGGTTATTCCATTTTACATGGAGAAAAACGTCTCCTTGTGAAATTGTGCCGACTACTAATCTAAATTTAATGATAGAATTAGATATCATTATCTTGCAGCTCCCAAATGAATTGATGAACTTAGACTTCAAGCATCAGTGGCTTCTAATAAATGTTTTTAGAGTGGGAACCAGACATCATAAGCCCCTGATGATTAAATCTGATTCTGATCAAACCTCTTGATCCAGCTGTCTCTTTGTAGAAAACACGGAGGACAGAGGAATATGGTGAACTATTCCATGAATATGTAATCAGTAAAATTCAGATTGGGAAAATCTACAGGTCACAAAGTCCTGAGTCTTCAACAGATAAATTATAAAGATAAAAGAGAGTTGAAGGGTGAACCAATAGATTAAAGAGATATAAAAGATATATCAAGTTTAAAAAATGAACAAGACTAAATTATAGGGTTTAGGAATCGACACTTGCATGATAAAACTATAAATATACCAAGGAGGTAGCTTTTTTGAAAATCAGTTTGGAGGATATTGTGGAGGGAAGGAAGGTCTTTGATTGTGACAGGGCATATGTAGGGGTTTCTGGGCTGTCTGACAATGTTATATTTTTTATATGTTTGTGGTTAATGATTCATTAAAATATAGTCTCTTCTGTGTGCTTTTGTGGGTCTGGTTTTTATTTTACAATAAAAAAATATTAGAAGATTAATGCAGCATGACATGTTTTTGGCTCAGTGCAAATGCAAACTCAGTGCAAAAGCTCAACACTGGTTTACTTATACCTTGTGTGCCCTGTGCGTTTATATTACCTGCCTGGTTTCTAAAAGACTTTGAGCTTGTGAACTTTACTCTAGTCTTTTCACATCTTTTATTATTGTAGAGCTTCAGTGAAATTTGTCTTGACCACCTCCTGATCAGAGAATTCTGTCCTTTCTGTGACTGCAGAAGAATTAATATCTCATTAACACTCATCTGGGGATTCCCAATGAATGATTGATGATGTAAGTTAATCCATCATATGTATCTGAAGATCTAAAATGTATTTAAAGATTCTTATGAATAGTGGATATATTTTATGCATCTTTGATCCTGATAAATGACTAGCCAGATGTCTTCTATAATAAATATGTGCCACTGAATTTATTTTGATATGTAAAACTTGGATACACCGTGTCTGCTCATGGGACTGTATCAAAGATACACCAAAGATAGCTAAATAGAAAGGATCTTTTCAAAAAGATGTTTCCCAAATGGAAACTATACACATATATCTGCATTTGCATCCTAATTACACTTTAAATCTAGTATAATTTTACATTTTTGTATGTCTAATCTACACATACATATGCATATTTCAAAAGTTAATAAAATTGAAATCAGATATTTAAACAGTAGCATCTTATTAAAAAAATTTTTTTACATTTATTTATTTTTGGTAGAGAGACAGAGCACAAGTGGGGGAGGGGCAGAGACAGAAGGAGACACAGAATCCGAAGCAGGCTCCAGGCTCCGAGCTGTCAGCACAGAGCCCAACGTGGGGCTTGAACTCACAAGCCGAGAGATCATTCCCTTAGCAGAAGTAGGATGCTTAACCGACTGAGCCACCCAGGCACCCCTATCGGACTTTTAAATGCTCAATAGGAGACCCTGTGGTTAATCATTAGTAATGATAAAGAATATAAGAAGTTACAAGAGGAGTTGGTATTGGATTTCAGTTTTGGTGAAGAAAATGAACGAAAGTCTGTACACTAAAGATAATAAATGAATGTAATACAAGATTTTCTTTAAAAATATATTTAGCTCCTGGGGTGCCTGGTGACTCAGTCGGTTGAGTGTGCGGCTCAGGTCACGATCTCACAGCTCCGGAGATTGAGCTCTGAGTTAGGCTCTGTGCTGACAATGCAGATAATGCAGTAGGATTCTCTCTCTGAGGAAAAGTCCATTACATGCACATTTTTGTCAGTTTCCTGAAATTGAATACTTTTCTTGATTTATTCTCTAAATCAGTTTAATTCTCAAGAACAAGATTGGGAATTCCTCCCTGCACGGTTCTCTTTATTCTTACTTGGCTGCAAAGGGCCCAGCGGTGACTACATCCTTGGAAACCACAGGGGAAGAGAGGACTTCCCTGAGGGCGGGGGCACTTCTGTTCCTCAGTACTTACCTGGGAGGGGCTGCCTCAGGGCAGAGGAGAAGAGGACAAGAAGATGGCACCCAGAGTAGATTTTATGAACATGCATGTGAGGGGTTGGCTGCTCAGGGCTTCTGGCGTCTGGGCTGTCCTCCTCCTGCTTTTCTTCTCTGCTTCCTCAGGTTCTTTCTCTACTTCCTTTAGCCTTTCTCAACGCAGTCCTATTTTCCTCATTTCCCAAATAACCTTCCTGGCCCTTTTCGGAAGTGTCACACATGATAGAACCCAAACTACCCATGGCTGAAACCTAGACATCCCCCAAAGAGCACAGTGGCCTGAAAGAGACGTTGAAACACGGACTCCATGGAGGGGAAGGTCTCTCAGTCAAAAACTGAGCAAAGGAGGAGCGCCTGGGTGGCTCGGTCAGTTAAGCGTCCGACTTCGGCTCAGGTCATGATCTCACGGCCCATGAGTTCGAGCCCCGCGTCGGGCTCTGGGCTGATGGCTCAGAGCCTGGAGCCTGCTTCTGATTCTGTGTCTCCCTCTCTCTCTGCCCCTCCCCTGTTCCTGCTCTGTCTCTCTCTGTCTCAAAAATAAATAAACGTTAAAAAAAAAATTAAAAAAAAAAAACTGAACAAAGGAAAACACGAAGTTGAATTGTTCATATCCAGACAGGTGGCAGTGTCCATCCTACCATTAGTCCGTTAAAAGCAGTTAGAGGAAATGTTAGAACAATTCTAACAATAAACAAACAGCAATATCTAATCGTAAAGATGATCTTACATGTTCGTACACATTTATTTAAGTATACCATGTTATATGTGCATAAGACTATAACACTTTGACATATTTTGTTCTTTTGATTATTTGGGAGTTGGAGGAGACCAGCGTTTTTTATATGTCCCTAAGTGGTATAACATCTACCCCCTTCCTTGGTCTCAGACTGAGATTTAACTCCTCACTGTCACTATGTAGCTATATGATCTTGGATACTAATAATGACTGACATTTCTTGTGTGTTTAATACATGCCTGGTACTCTTGTAAGTCCTTCATATGTATTTACTCATTTAGTTCCAAATCAGTGAAGCAATCATAATTTGTAAAACACATTACTGATAAGGAAAGTGAGGCACAGAAAGATTATGAACATTACCAAATTTACACAGTCTTTTTTTTTTTTTTTTTTTTTTGCTATTGAACTGATTCTGAATCTAGGCAGTCTGATTATAAAACTTCTTTTCATAAAGTCTATATTCTATTTACCTCCCTGGTAAGTCAGTCCCTTTCTGTTCCTCTAATGTTCTTTTCTACCATGAGCTAAGAGGACTGTGAGGAAAGCCAGTGAGATACATCATGGAAAGGATTGAACACATGTCTAGTAGATAGTGAATAGTTATTAAGTAATTGTGCTACCATTCTTCAGGAATCTGAAGAAACCACAGCTCGAGATTAAGTTTTAATTAAGTGAAATTAAAACTTAAAGTAAATTTAAGAAAATCATATGGCCGAAAGTAATATAATAAGTGACATAATTGACTTGGTCTAGAATCAGAGTCATATGGGCTGAAGTGTGGTGTTCCTTGTGAAACCTCACATTCAGAGTGAGAACCTAGACCTACGTACAGGGACATACTTAAGAACTGGGGGAGTAATCCAATTAATTGCCCAAGGCGACATTTCTTCAGGTCTCTGTCGCTTCCTTTCACTGCTAGCGGCGCTTACTCCTTTTGATGTACGATGTCTTTGACTCCTGCCTTGAATGTGTGGCCTGGGATCCTGCCACATGGAGAGCAACTGACGCTTCTTCGCAGGAAGCAGAACGTGCCAGAAGTAAGTGCTTGGTTGCTTGGTCTTTCATGTTATCCTGTTATTTCTTTTCAGGGGACAAATATTCTGTTTTAGATTCAAAGCAAAAAAAAAAAAAATTGTTCACATTTCTATAAGAAAAAAATACATATTCTCTTCCTCAGAAAAGCGAGTCTGAGGCTGTTCAGGAAGGAGACCCAGAATCAGCAAAGTCATAGTAGTAACTGGCCAGCAGTGAGAGAATACAAAGCTCTTGGTAATAATAACAATAGAACATAAGTTCTTCCAAATATTGCAGCAAGTTTGTTTTAGGAAATTAATGGATATTCTGTGGGGCAGAATAAACCCATATTTTAAACATGACACAAAGGGAAATTTGGATTTTATTTCGATGATAACCTACCAAGTAAAACAAGTTTATTCTGGATTCTCCAGTGAACACCTTAAAGTCACATACTATCATGTGCTTTATCCTCTTAATTTCCACATGTCACAGATTCATTTGGGATCCAGTAGTTAAACTTATAATGATTAATAAGAAAAGAAGTTGGGGGCCCCGGGTGGCTCAGTAGGTTAAGCATCCGACTCTTGATCTCAACTCATGTCACAATCTCGTGGTCCATGGGTTCGAGCCCCACACTGGACTCTGTCCTGACAGCTCAGAGCCTGGAACCTGCTTGCGATTCTGTGTCTCCCTCTCCATCAGCCCCTCCGCTGTTCACACACCCTCTCTCTCTCTCAAAATAAATAAATAAACTTAAAAAAAAAGAACAGAAAAGAAGTTGAACACCAGTTGTTGGGGTCAAAGCAAATGACTTTCCTGGTTGATCTAAAATATTGCCTGGTTGATTTCTAAAGCAAAGATAATGTTAATAATATTAAGAGATTGAGAGGGATGTGATACTATCTAACACCATGACTTCTCTGTTAATTTCTTTTTGTGGAAGGACTTACTATTATTATAGCTTTATTTTATAATTTTGTGTAAAAAATCATTTAGTATGTGCGCATTGCTAGTATGTCCTAGTTATGATGATTTGCAAATTGTATTTGTAATAAATTTTGCAGAGTTTCAGATTATTATGATACAACCATATTTTTACAATGCTTTCAAATTTGAGAATCCTAATAAGATTGATTTGGTACAATTTCATTAGATCCTATCTAATTATCAAATACAACCCTAGTATGAGACTAATTTTTTTGGAGACACCCGACTCTCCAAGGAACCAAAGACAGAGTAAAGAATTGGAACGGGAATAAAAAATGAGTAGTGACAGCAAAAAATAGGTGTGCCATTAGCAATTTATGAGAACAAGAGAGACCAAATTGACTTGGCAAGTTACCTTGAAAAACCTAGTATTTTTTGAACAGGAACATCACCCCGATACTGTTCTTTCACTGAAACTTGCTTTGCAAACTAAGGAAAAGTAAAGGCAAATTAACTGGTGAATGTGGGGAGGAGGAAGCGAGAAACTGAAGCCATTTAAGACCTGCCCAGGGCAACAGAAAAGTGTTTTATTTAAGGTGCTGCACTTTGCTGGGGTCCCTGGTGACTGTATGTGACAAAAGGACTGTGATTGAATTCTAAATTCCAAGTTTTAATAATGAAGTACAAGCGCCAGTTGTCTTTGGCAGCCAAACTGAGTTTCCCTCTTGGCATCTTGCACTTTTGATTTCTGCCAGGTGAGACTGAGGGCACTTAAATTCAAAGAATTCAATGCCAGTTGTGCTGGTTAATTTTAAGTGTTAACTTGACTGGATCATGGGTGCCATTAAACATCATTCTGGGTATGTCTGGATGAGAGTAATAGTTGAATGGGTAGACTGAGTAAAGTAGACTGCCTTCCTCATTGTGGGTGAGCCTCATCCAATCCTTTCAAGGCCTAAGTAGAAAAAAATAAATACATAAAAAGACACTTCACTCTCTCTGCCTGATGGTCTTTGAGATGAGACATCGGTCCTCTGCTGCCTTTAGATTCGGACAGAAACTTACACCATCCATTCTTCTATTTCTCAGGCCTCCGGACTTCAGAACTTGGAACATCTCTGTCTCCATAATCATGTGAACTAATTCCCCATGATACATTTCCTTAGATAGGTAGATTCTTATTGGTTCTGTTTCTCTGGAGAACCCTGACTAGTACACTACTGTTACTAAATCTATTTTAATTCTGAACTCTCTTGCCTCAGTAATTTGGGGAATACAAGAGAGTTCGTTTACTGTTTCACACACACACACACACACGCACACACACGTGTATGTTGTGTGTGTGTGTGTGTGTGTGCGCGTGCACATCTGTAGACCAATACTGTAGTTTGACCAGGGAAACATAACCTACACTAGATAATTCCACTGAGGGAATTTTACATGGGAGTTTAGTTACAGAGGTGTTTGAAATAGCTGGGAGAACGAAAAGCAGAAGGTGGGACATCATCAGTTTTAATACCTCATCTCTACTCTCAGAGCTACAGGGACAAAAGGAACACACAGAGCTGTTGGAGCTGAGGAGCCAGGCCACTGGGCAGGAGGAGAAAACTCAGTGGATCAGCTTGCTGGGAGGTGGAACCCGCCACAGAGGGGCTGCAACTGCTGCTGATCACACCACTTAATGCAGAAAAATAGAACGCAGGATACCCTGCCTTCTCCTGTTGGCTGAACCCAGCAAGGAAACTGAGGAAATAAAATTGGCAGAATTCAGCCCCAGCGATTTAGAGCAGACCAGAGGAAGGGTGAAAAATGGCTTTGGAAACAAATGCACGATCAGCATATATGAGTATATAAGTATTTGTCTGTGTGCATATAATATAAATACATAAATATGCACAGATATACATATTCTTGATTTTGATAATGGAGGACATTTCTAACGGAAAAAAAGTCTTAGATAGAATCTTCGGAATAGCTCTTTGTTCGGAAGCTTTCCTTTTACCCTTAGTAGTATGAGAGCAGAGAAACGAAAATACATCCAGGCATCAGAGCAGAAAAAGATGATGGGTGAAAAACCTGAGAATACTGGGACATTCAAATTCAGTCTAAGCAAACGATTGCCAATTACCGTAGCTCAGGTCATCAGGAAAAGCAAGTCTGCAAAATAAAAGCAAAATTGGGTTGCTTCAGGAAATGATTTATTCCTCTACAACTCATAAAATATTATCTTCTTTTTGTTAAACACTGAGGCTCTGGAAATATAAGATACTTAATCAAAGTCACTAGTTTTAGAGCTCAACTCAAGTGACTGAAAACTTTTCACTGTAACAGACCACTGACCTGTGGGGAATCCACTCTAGAGAGTAAGGATAGGACCGCTCCACGGATGTTGAACACCTGCCGTTGTAGAGAACTCATGCTCAAAAGGCCCCTCCCTGGCTTAATACTCTGCTGCGGCATCTTGTAAAACTTTATAGTTTTAACTTTGAACTCTTGTTCTGAAGTGAAGTCTGACGCAGAAACAGAAGTGGCATGCACAATATCCGTATCTTCTAATATTTCTTGCTCACACATTTACATGTAATATCCACGACGTCTCACAAGCACGGAATCCCAGCGGACCCACAGTAAATGGTAAGACAGCAAGACCCAGGGCAAGTTGTTTACATCTGTGACTGAATAAGAGGGGTCACTGAGTTCCCAGATGCCACCTCTGGCCATCTGAACCAAAATTTGTTTTGAACACACACAAAAAAGCAAAACTCTGGCTCTCTAAGAAGCAAGAATGATCAAGGAACCCTATCATAGTCTTTCCTACTCATGTTACCTCCATATATTAGCTAAACGCCTACACTGAAGTTGGTGACGTAGAAGGAAAGGAAACGCCTCCCTTGCTTATTGGTAAGGTAAAGGCGGAGCGTGTTGGTAGAATGTGAGTGTATCAAGAAGTGAAATAAAAACATTTAACGTGGTTTTGTATTGATTCCACTGTTTTGATAAGACAGTATAACATATGCAAGTTACAAAATATGCATTGTGCAATTTGGGGGATTCTCTATGCTTTCATATTTGTACTTAAAACAGGCATTGCAAAATATACAGATCAATAGCAAAATTCATGCTAATGATTTTTTCTTTACACTTAGAGCAACATTAAATAGCAAAACATAAAGCATCACAAGTCAAAAGATGGAACAAACACTACATTTTAGTATCTTTAATTGTATTTTTTCTACTTTTTGAATTGGGTCCCTTCATTTTCATCTTGCAGTCGGCCCCACAAATTTTGTAGCTGTCCTTGAGAAAATAGTAGTCCTCATATCATAGAAGCACATGGAATTTCCTTATGTCAGGGGTTTTCAGCCTTCAGTATGAATCAGAATAACCAGAAGGGAGACTTTTTAAAGAAATGCCTAGGTTCAAACCCAAAGATTCTGATTCTGTTGGTCTAGCATGGGATACAACATTTTTTTAAGTTTCGTGGATAATTCTAATGTACACAAAGGATTGAGAACCAGTGAGATCCAGACACTGAGATACAGAAGTCTTCATGCTTGCAGAAACCCTAATTATGTATAATGGAATAACCTCAATTCAGTACAGGTTATATATTTCAATAGCAGCTTTCTAGAGATAATGCTTCAAACAAAACACAAGAAAACAATGGTTTTCAGACACACTGGTAAGCCAGAGAGGGGACTTTGGGGACCTTGGTATCTCTCCATTTTCAATGAACCTGTTACAACCAGGCATAAAATAGTTTCTGCCTGCTACTTTAAGCGAAACAAAATCTGAAGAGAAAGTTCAAGAGTTTACTATTAAACACTGCAGTAGTTTGCTGATGAAAAGAGCATTTTTTAAAAATAATTTTTAACACTTATTCATTTTTGAGAGACAGAGGGATAGAGCACAGGAGGGTGGGTCAGAGAGAGAGGGACACACAGAATCTGAAGCAAGGTCCAGGCTCTGAGCTGTCAGCACAGAGCCTGATGCGAGGCTCGAACTGCGAGGCTCGAACTCACGAACCGTGAAATCATGACCTGAACCGAAGTTGGACTGAGCCACCCAGGCACCCCAAAAAATAGCGTTTTTAATTATTAAATTATTAATTTAGTTATTACTGTAGCCATAAAGAAAATAGATTGGCACTCATATGTTTTGTTATTTTTGTTTCCTAATTAAATAATTCACATGTACAAAGCTTCTCTTGACCAAAGTCTTAAGTAGATTTAGTAGCTATTTCAATTCACAGTGGCCAGCAGGAATTATATTTGGGTGCCTGCATGCATGTGTCCACACCCTGTCTCTAGAGCTTTTTAACAAGGATATTGCTGCTGGGTTTTTTTCTTTTTTTTTTTTTTTTTTTTTTTTTTTTCCCCGAGTATGAGAAGTTAATGCTGTAAGACTATGTTAGGAATTCAAGAGATATTCATGGGTGAGCAGAAGAGTAGTTCTTTCACAAAAGCGTAGGGAATTCTTGTTTATTTTGAAAACAATTACAACGTTTTTACTCTTCTCAACAGCATTGACTCCCTAAAAATTTACATTCAATCCTACGGATCGCAAAAACCTCGTGAGGAATAGTGTTGACTTTTATTACAAAAGGGGTTCCAATTAAAGTTATTTTTAAACATTTTTTAAAAACTTACTTTCACTACGGGCGCCTGGGTGGCTCAGTAGGTTAAGCATCGACCTCGGCTCAGGTCATGATCTCGCGGTTCGTGAGTTCGAGTCCCCCGTGCAGCTCTCTACTGTCAGCTCGGAGCCTGGAGCCTGCTTCGGATTCTGTGTCTCCCTCTCTCTCTGCCCTTCCCCCGCTCACACTCTGTCTCTCTCTCTCTCTCAAAAATAAATAAACATTAATTTAAAAAATTTAAAAAAAAATTACTTTCACTAAATGTCTCTCCAATACAAAAGTTAATGAGATACAAAAAAAAAAAAAAAAAAAAAAAAGTGGACGTTCTATAGGTAAACAAGTGTGGGGAACACTTTAATACGGTCCTGTTTGGTTTTGATTGGTTTTTTTTCTCTGAAGGATTTTTCATAGCCTGTAATATGTAAATATCCACTATACATCTCCAAGATGCTTTTGGAACACACACTGGGAATATTCTTTTTTTTTTTTTTTTCTTTCTAGCCATTTTTTCCCATTGAAGTAATAGTGGTTAATTCATTGGACAATGTATTTTAATATCTTGTATTTTGAATATACCTACACCCAAACCTATGGTCTTTCCTGTTTGGGATTCAAGGAGTAAGTCAGTTTGGTACCAACAACTATCTCAGTTCAAGGTAATGATGGAAGAAGCTCTTTTGGGGGGTTCAGGTTTAAGGTCTATTCTCTGCTTTACTGTCATCAGGTCATTAAGCTGAATATTTGATCCCTAGCTTCACAATAAGCATTTATAGACCTTAGTTCCTTATTGTCTCGTTCAGACAACCTATTGAATGAAGACTAGGAAAGAATGTCCACTGTGTTCTGTGTGGTTTTAAGGAATATTTTAGTTACCATAAGCTAAACTAAATTGATTTTCTAGGACATAGTTCTTGAAGTCTTTTTGAAAAATTTTTTAATGTTTATTTTTGAGAGAGAGAGAGAGAGAGAGGGGGCTTGAGCAGGGGCAGGGCCGAGAGCTAGGGAGGAGATGCAGAATCCGAAGCAGGCTCCAGGCTCAGCTGTCAGCACAGAGCCCACTGCAGGGCTCGAACCCACGAAATGCAAGATCTGACTCTTAACTGAACTGACTGAGCCAACCAGGCACCCCAGGTTTTTGATGTTTTCAACACAGGCTGCATTTTTTGATTTAGCTTTAAGAACGCTTAGTGAAATCAGCAGATTTACAGTGTTTGCTCTTAGTGTTTTTTTAAATAGTGTATACACTTTACCAAACATTTAAAAATGCAGATATGCATGGCGGAGAGTGAAAATCCTCTATAATTACAATTTCCATTGATGACAAGTGGGTTCAAACACTTCCAGAGAGTTCACTACAATTATACACATTACATGTGTGTGTGTGTGTGTGTGTGTGTGTGTGTGCACCCACACCTGTGTGCGTAGGCACAGTTAATCACATAAATAATCTAAATTGCTATTATTTTGGTATATGTTAACTTCATTTTAATAGGCATATGTTAACTTCATTTTAATAAACTTTCCCTTTCACATCAAAAAATTTCCTATATCTGCAATTCATTTTAATAATAAAATTATTTTTCTCATATTGTGTACCTTTTCATTACATCCTAATCTCACTTCAATAGAAGCTCTAACAGAATAAAAACTATGCTTAAATATTTAAAACATACAGTTTCTTTGTTTGATTATATCTGTCAACTTGATTTACGCCTTCTGGCTCTTTGTGACTTATGAAAAATCAGGGTTTTTTTCACAAATTCAAAATAAATTAACAAGAATACATCACTACAGAAATGGAATATATATTAATTAATGTATACTTTGTAGATATACAATGTACTTAATGTATCAATTTTATTTTGTAATTTACTATACCCTGGGAATTTAAGCCCCAGAGGCATTTTGTCCCTTCACTGGCATAAAAATCTAACGTACTAAGGAATGGAGCAGGTTTATGGCTCCAAAATAGGACAGATAAAGCCTCGTTTGGATGAGGGTTAGTGTAGTGAGTCCACTAAAAACCAGCACTGTGCATGTGGCTGTCTGGAAGCACCTCCAGAGTAAACAGCCACAGCAGCTAAATAGGGCTGAACGGAGAGACCACAGCTGATAGCATGAGCAGTCAGGACGCAAGACTGGAATTCTTTATTAGCAGAACAGACTACATGGCAGTCCAGGTAATTTGAAGAACGGGTATCAAGTGAGGTGTCAACAGAGTCATCTTGTACAGAGATAAAAAAAGCTAAGAATGCTTGGCAAGGAAAAGTATCTGAGGCTGACGAAAAAAAAATATATTACACGCATTAACAGATGATCAATTGTAGTGTTGAATACAAACCAGAAGAAAAAAAATATATAATGTATTGCTTTAATCCAGAATGAACAGTTACGGTAAGTTTGGTATTTGGGAACTTGAAAGGCTCATTGAATTCCGTCGATTTCACCTCCTTAAAAGTGTGTCCCGATAAAGATAATTTATTTACCAACACGTAGCACCTTCTGTACACAATAGGTAGAAACTGGAGAGATATAGAAGATAGTGCATGAGTGCTTTCAACTGAAAGAAATGTGGGGGCAAAGGTCAGAGTGAAAATAAGCAGGTAGGACGCCAGTGTATTCCGTCTGAGATTACGCTGGGCAACCCTGCTCTATCTACCCTAGATTGACGTTCTTAAAAATGATCCCTATCGATTAAGGTATTCATTTTGGATTAAATGATCACATGGTCATACAGGAGAGAAGGGATGAAAATAAGTAAGCATAAATCAGCTTTCTATCTAGGGAGTGATGGTAGAGGTAAGGGAGAAGAGACTGATCTGTTGGAGTTGGGTTATGTCTGTGCAATCCCTGCTTTTTAAAATTATGACTCTTGAAATAATAAGAATAAGATATTTTTGTTTGGAAGAAACTGCTATGTTCCTGTTTGTATTAGGAAAATCCCAAAAACCACCAACTGTATGCTAAGAACTGAATATGATGTCCACGTAGGGACAATACATTTTCTATTATTTTTCCACTATTTTTTGAGTGCATTCTTAAGACACGGTGGTGTTTTATACTTATTAAGTCATGCACGTTTTTGAAAGGAATGTCAAAAATGATACAGATGAATAGTAAGCATTTTTGAGCATTGGAATTAATAATTTGCAGCATCTACTATAGTGCATTTACATAATAGATCAAAATACAGTTTGTCAGTTTAATTCAACAAATATGTATTTAAAGCCCTACAATATGCCAGAGTAAGGTTACAGAGGAAAAAGTGAATAAGACATAGTTGATTTCTTTGGTGAGCTAGGACAGGAAACCCCAAAGGTGGACATAATAACAAAGAAAACATGAGAGTTCCTTGTAAGAATAAAAAACAGCCAGAGTTCTAACTTGACCAATAATCAAGTATTTTCTCAGTGTCTGAAGAGTACACGTTCACACTCAAGCCTAACAATTACACCTTTTAGAATATACTTAGCTACCTGATTTTCATGTTTGCCATACTATTTCAGACCTTTCTCCTTAGGGTGTCTCTAACATCCTCGGTGCCTTCCCTCCCATTGTTCAAGAACCCTACGTTTTGCTTCTGTTCTCAGGAGGCAGTCAAGTATATCGGTAATTTAATTTGAGTCTCAGAGCTGTGAGTAATCCAAGGTTCACCTCTCTCCTTCTCTCATGTTGTGCATGCAGCATCAGAGGCCCTGAAATATTAAGGTTTCCAAACTTTTCCAAAGTCACACAGGTTTGAGGGCAAAACAAAGACTAAGTACTTTAAATCTCAGCTCAGACTTCCGGCCACTCTACAAATTTACTGTCAAGTGAAGGGAAGACTCATAAGAACACAGCTCCAAAGGTAAAAGGTAAGACTTTAAGGACTGAACCTGGAAAGTATTCAGTGTTACAGTTTCAAACATTTGGAGTCAAATCTCTAATACACAATGGCCATTCCCATCAATAGATAAAAGGCAGTGGGCTGCCTTTTTCCTCCTTCTCCTTTGTTCCCATCTTCACTTTTGATGTTCTTTCTCTTAGTATGGTTTTGCTAGAAACAAGCCGGGGTAACTCCTGCTGGACTTCATTTCCAGCTTTTAAGCACTGGCTATAGGGCGGGCGATACTTCAAAGGAAGTCTGTCTGCAGAGATATCAATCAACCCAAGCAAATAGACTCCACAGAGAGAGGAAATTGTTCCTATCAGGAGTGTTCAGCAAAACAGAGACCAAGTGTTTCTGAAGCTGAAAACCCCAATCTGCATTAGTTTTATTTAACGATTTGAGACTTGCAATGGAAATAAATGAAAGTTGCATCTAAACTGTAAGGATTGAGAAAGCCTAACTGAAATGTTTGAGAACAGCTCTACTTTCTAAGTGATCTGGGAGCCAAGGGATGACTGTCCATTTGGAGCATATGCCTGTGACCTGTGTGCTCTGTGAAGCAATGTCAAATTGTTTTAGTACAACGGATCATACCCTGGGGCCCAAAGAATCCATGGGCAGAATTGACAACAAATTGAGCTTTCTGGGGGGCAGGGGAGTTGCATTTTAAAAATAGTTTTATTTTTTTCACTAACGTCTAGGTAAAGTTAGCATTTCCTTCAGTTGTGAATGTTGGCAACAACCTACTGCCGTGTTAACGGTGTCTGTTCCTTTTCACCAGTGACAATCACAGATATTTCCAAATCACATTGCAAGTATCTTGAAAAATTTCTGGGTAATTACAGTAGTGAATTAGACCCTCAATTAGATCTTGTTATTTAATGAGTTAATAAAGAAGCAAGCAGATGGATATATAAAATGTATTAAAATATAATAATAATTAAAGCTTGGTTTCCTTCTAATCCATGTTATGTATTATGCATTTTAAGGTTTTGTTTGTTTGTTTGTTTTTGTTTTTGCTTTTGTTTTTGTTTTGAGAGAAAGAGAGAGAGGGTAAGGGGCAGAATGAGAGGGAGAGGGAGAGAACCCCAAGCAGGCCCTGCATTGTCAGCACAGAGTCTGATGTGGGGCTCGAACTCACTACCTGTGAGATCATGACCTGAGACAAAATCAAGAGTCAGACGCTTAACCAACTGAGTCACCCAGGCACCCCTGTATTATGCATTTTAAGACATTATTATGAATCTGAGAAGCAGGCTGGCAGAATACTTAAAATGGTCAAAATACACATCCCTTTGCATTACCTTTCAAAATTATACGAATTAAACTCTTGCGTGGGACTTAATGGAGCCTTAGTAATATGGGTGAGTCTATTGGAAGAAGAAAGACACTGATTGGCAGAAGCAGATGTTGTTGGCTTACCCTTTAAGGCAGCAAAGTCGGTATGACACGGTGTGCACGTGTATTCAACAATCTTGACCAAGGTTCAAGGGGTTAGAGGAAAACGTCTAAACCAATGGGTGAGTTACAACAACAGGAATAAGACTGGCAGGGAAGAAATCCTTAAAATGTGATGTCTTTGACATCATCTTAGCTCTGGATAATGACTTCATTCACAAATACTACTCCAGCCAGCATCTGTGGGATATTTGGTCAGGATCCACTCACCCTGACACTGAAAGGGGAAAAAAAAAAAAATTATATATATATATATATATATATATATATATATATATATATGAAAAATAGATTTTCATATTTTCCTCCATTGAACTGGTGAAGACACTGAAACCAGAAAAATAAGTAATTTGTCCAAGGTTATTGTCTTAGTCAGCTAGGGCTGTCATCACAAAATACCGTAGGCTTGGTGGTTTAAACAACAAAAAGTTATTCTCCCAGTTCTGAGGCTGGAAGTCTGAAATCAAGGTGCCAACATGATCAGTTTCTGGTGAGAGCTTCTTTCTGGCTTATGAATGGACACCTTCTCTTTGTGTCCTCACGTAGCTGTGAGAGAGATAGAGAGAGAGGGACGGAGGGACGGAGCTTGAACTCTGGTCTCTATTCCTCCTCTTATAAGGATACTGATCCTAGTGGATTAAGGCCCACCCTTTATAATCTTATTTAACCTTAATTACTTTTTAAAGATTCTTTCTCCAAATACAGTCATACTAGGGGCTAGGACTTCAACACATGAAGTGTGGGGGGACATAATTTGCTCCATAGCATCATCAAATAGTAAGTGAAATCACCAGAACTAATTTAAGTCTCTTAGAGTCCAGAACTCATAGCTTTTACTGCGGCAGCAGTTACTATTCTAGGACCAGAGCCAATGGGCTCTTCTTCAACTACTGTCCCAGTGGGAAGCTGAAGTACTAAGTACAAGAAATCAAGAGGGACGGGGCACGAACTCTCTTGAATGACAGGGTGGCCCATCGCCTTGCACCACATGATATGACTAATTCTGTGGTTGTCATTCAGTTCAGATTTGTCCCCCCCCCCCCCCCCCCCCCCCGTTCCTGGGAACATCTGAAAGTGCTTGAAGACATTTTTGTTTGTCATGAGTTGAAAGGACGGTGCTACAGGCACCCTACTGGGCAGGGATTGTTGAAATATCCTACAACACCCAGGGCAGTCTCCCACTTGGAGAATTATCTAAACCAAAGTGTCTCTTAGTGCAAAGGCTTAGAAACCTTGGGCCGTTTCCATTTGCTTCGCGTACTTTTTCCCCAGAAGTGGGTCATATTTTAAAAACTGCCTGCTGATGGTGGAACTGAAGATCAGAATGGCCTCAGCACATAGAACCGAGCTGTGTCTACATGCAGTACCTGGGACTCCGCACTGGAGGGGCCTAAGTGAAGGGCACGCTAGTGCTAAGTGAGGAAGCGAGAACGATTAACAGTGAATCCACTGGATCTGGTTCTTTCTCAAAGGCTTCCGAGATTGTACATGATTTACATCAAAACCCGTAAAACTTACAGTATAGCGTTTCAGATTTTCAAGGGTATCAACCTTTAATGTTTTTCAGATGTTGTAGGAATCAGGTGTAGGAGTTATGCTGTATCACCGAAGTCTTATTTTCAGGAGCCCTTGTATAAAACAAGCCAAACGGGAAACCTCTAGTGAAAGCTCCCTGGCCCCCTTCCATTCCTGGCAAAGGCAGAGGGGCCCGTGTGGCGAAACATCCTCTCTTCTGCCCGGATGGACTTTTCATTTGAGTGATCTGGTAACCCTGTGTTTCCTACTTCACCCTGCTCCCCTTTTCGGTCCTGGCTCTGCCTGCCACCCCTGCCTGACACTCTTCTCCCCTGGGGTGAGTCACAAACTCCCAGGAGAGAGAAGATGGGAGCCAGGACAGGTTGGGGAGCTCTGCCCAAACCTACTACTAGTTATGCTGGTTAGACCAATAAAAGGCATCCGTTCCCTCACCCCTCAAAAGAAAATAGTTTATGAAAATAAATAAATGCATGTTCAATTTTCTACTTTCTCGCTAGCTGCTATAGTACAAAATTAACTACTAATAAATCCATGGTTTCAGCAGGAAGATAATTAGGCAATGAAATTCCATACGTTTTCTCTTAGCTTTATTCTTTGTGAGCAGTATTTCATTTTTACTTGACAAAGATGATACCATTTTGTGTTAAGCTTTTCCGCGTAACTGTAATCTCCTGGAATGTATGAACCTGGTCTTTGTCATCCATTATGCAAATTCTCAAAGATCTCAGTGGACAACATTCAGAGTAAAATCTGTTCAAATTGTAATACAAGCACTAAAGTCTACTTACTCTCTATTCAATAAGTTTTATTCATGATAAATGTCAGGCAATGATTACTATCTATTTGGCAATATAAGATCACTGTGTAAAGCTCTTCAGGGACTTGATTAAATAATTGACATAAAACACATATTTTCTGGGGCGCCTGGGTGGCTCAGTCGGTTAGGCGTCTGACTTCAGCTCAGGTCACGATCTTACAGTTTGTGAGTTCGAGCCCCACGTCGGGCTTTGTGCTGACAGCTCAGGACCTGGAGCCTGCTTCAGATTCTGTCTCCTTCTCTCTCTACCCTGCCCATGCTCAAGCTCTGTCTCTCTCTCTCTCTCTCTCTCCCAAAAATAAATAAACATTTAAAAAAATACATCTTTTCTCAAGTACAAAAAAATTAATATAATTAATTAATTTCAATAATTTTAATATTGTGTCAACTTCATTAATTATTGGAATTTATAAATGGGTTACCATAGTTGCCAAAAGATAGGGTTTTTTTGGGGGGAGGTTGTTTTGTTTTTGCTAATCAAGAGCATCTTTGCTTATAAAGAACTGAAAAAAAAAATCAGTCAAACACATGGAAATATTTTCAAAGACCAAGTTGTAAAATTAATTTCATCTTCTTCAGAAGCAATGTATTTAGGAGGCTGAATTTTTAATATATTTTCTATGATGTGAATTGAAAGCTTTAAAAATGTGTAGGACCTACAAAGGTCTTAAAATGACAACTAAATTGTAGACTTCTATTTGCTATCCTACCTCTTTTCATTATTATACTGAGGTTACCTCCAAAGATTACAAGAAAAAACTAACTTCTAAAATATAAATATTGTTACCATCTTTGACATTTCAATACAGCAGGAAGAAACCTGTAGTCACAAAAATACAAACTTTCTTTCAAAGCCCACCAGGAATCAAATTATGATTATATTTTTTTTTCTTAGGGCAACTATCATTACTTTCTGAATTAAAAGCTAAGGTTTCCTGTTGCTGGCACAAAACATATCTATGTGTACCTGATGAATCAGACATTAACATTTGTTTCTTTATAATTGAGCTGTATCTTCAATCAGGAAAAGTGATAATTGAATAATAAGTCAATTATTATTTGCTTATTTGAGTGAATATATTGAATGAAAATCAGTGCATTAAAATATTCATGCACATTAATAATTAAACAGCTAGTCAAAATGGTAGATCATTTATATCTACAGAAAGAGCCTGAGTTATAACACAATTTTAAAAAGCATATGCAAATATAATAAAGACAGCCTTTACAACTTACTTTACTTCCCCCAGGGAAATGGAGTCTTAAAAAGGTGTAAGCACTGATGCTTTACCGCGTGATACAATTTTTCAAGGCAGTGAGCATGAGGAAAATATTGAGGCCAAGAAGGTGACTTATTGTCACAGTAGCCATCAACCTCAAGACAAGATACAAGGTCACTGTGGAAGGGTACAGAGATAATTTATATGCCAGTAACCCCGCTCCCTATTTCCTACTTCCCATTAATCACAATTTGGTACATGGATTTTTATTAAACTTTCAGATTGTCTCACCTGGCCTGTTTGGTGGCTCCTGAAGACACTACTCCACCAAAATGATGGTAGCAGGAGAAGCCCTGGGCTCGCTGATGCTAGCCTCTAGAAAAACAGTGCTGAGAAGAAGGGGTCCAGGGCAGTGGTCGAGGTGGGCTAAGCATTCGCATTGCTGGGACAGAGAGATAAAGCTGAGAAAATCTGAGGCTCATTTTCTATAATCACTGTTGGAAGTAAAGATTTTGAAGTCGCATCTCTCATAGTCTACTTCTCGTTGTGTTAGCACATGCATTGTTTTTAACAATATGGAAGACAGTGGCCACCCCCGAGAAAGGGACACTGGCAACATCACGCATCTTTAACTTGCTGACCTTTCTGAATATAAAGGATTGATGAATGTAGTCTGTCTTAAAGAATACTCCAGTGAAGTTGAGAGCTAAAACGTTTTTTTTTTTTAAGTAATAATTGGCCAAAGATTGCTGACTACTAAAATAGGAACAGAAAAGAGAAGTAGCAAAGGATTATAGATGTGATAGGACCTGAATTCAAATGTGTTAGCTAAATCTTTTTCAGTAAGCAAGCTCCTTTCCGCGAAGTGAAGTAACTAATATGCCATTAGGTTATCTATCAGCAAAATACTTTCCCAGAAATCCAAAAGAGCTTAAGCCTACCAGCCAGAGAAAACCAAAACACCCAACAAGTGCAGTACAGTTTTTCTCATAAAAAAAATATGCTAAATGTGAATAGATTATTTTTATAGATACTACGTAAAAAAAAAGGCTAAGTTTTGACATTAGGATGATCTTGGATTAGCGATTTTTCCTATCTTTAATGGTATTACTAGCTGGCTATATCTTGGTAAAGCAGATTTAAATGTTTGATATTTTGTAGAAAGAACAGTTCTTTGAAATTCCCTGAATTTTGTTTCCATGTGTATATTTAACATATAATTTCAGGCACATCTGCATGTTTTTTAGGGAAAAAATTACATTTTAGCTTAAAACGTATTGCACTGAGTAAATGTAAAATGTTGATCTAAATAATTATATTTTCCAAGCCTATCATTCAATTGCACATATATGTGGGCAAGCACATGTGCGTGTTCACACACACATTCACTCTAAGCCAGTGGAAATGTATCAATTATTCCCTTAATTCATCTTTACTGAGGGACGCCTGAGTGGCTTAGTTGGCTGACTGTTTAATGCTTGATTTTGCTCAGGTCATAATCCCAGGATCATGGGATTGAGACCCACATTGGGTTTGCACTGAGCATGGAGCCTGCTTAAGACTCTCTCTGTCTCCCCCTCTGTCTCTTTCCCCTTCTCCCACTTGTGCCCTCTGTCTCTCTAAAAATAAAAAAAATAAATAAAAATAATCCACCTTTACTGAGTAAGTATATATATGTACCTCTGTTTCATATATATTATATGTGTGCAAACATGTATGTCAGTATGTGTGTGTATGTATGAGTTTATAGAAACAAAGTAGTTTTAAAATTTTAGGAAATTTTGTTTTCTGAATTAATTAGGAAATCTGACTTCTAAGACTAGAGACCATTCTTAATTATTTCATAAATGTTGATTTTTAAATTGGTAGTTTGCAAGTGTTTTAATTTCCCTTTTACATGGATAAAATAAACTCTGCAAAACTTCGTTTCATGGTGTTACTTTTTACTGGCCTATTTACTGCATAAAATCATGTAGAAAATATGCCAAATGAACAAAATGCCTTTTTAAAATCTAAATAGTAGCAACGGGTTTCTTTTGTGCATAATTCTTGTCTAGGAATATCCCTGCTGTTGGTTAGAGAACAGCAACTATTCAGAAATTCTTTTCTGGACTTTTGCTCAGCATTCCCACACCTTCTAAGATGAAATTTTCAAAATGCTAAAATGCATGTTTGACACTTCATTAAAACAGCTCCAGCAGAGATCAAGGCTATGATTCACTTCCTGAAATAAAGGTTTTCTGTGAAACTATGTAACAACAACAAAAAAAAAATTGAAACAATTTCTATAACAACAAAACAACTATGTATGTTATCTGATTGATTTTATTCAATTACTATACAAAATGTAGTATTTCCCTGATTCTGCGCTAGTCTGATATCGGCTAATTTAGGAGTATATACATGGCATGAAAGAAACAAACAAACAAACAAAAAAAAACCAAAATATCTAATTAGTAGTTGATGCAGATATCTCTATCTTTATTGATAAAAAAAAAAAAGGAAATCTCATGATGATAGCAAAAGAGAAATAAACAGCAATTACAGTTAAAGCATCATGATAATTTCCAGCACTCTGGGAAATCTTGTCCAAATACAAGTGATTTCACAAAATATACCATAAAAAGTTTCATGAAGAAAATATTTCACTCTGTGATATTCCTGCTGAAGAAACACCAGCCACACATGAATTCAATGCTTATTTATAAAATAATTAGCTTATAATTTTCAAAAGTATCTCTATCATTAACGTCAAAGAAAGACTGAAGCTTTTCCACACAGAACATGGGAATGAGACATGAGGGCTTTATGCAAAGCATGACTCTAAACTGGAGATTGTGTTTTTGCTATAAAACACTCTAAATGTGTTTTTGCTATAAAACACATTACTGGGGACACTGTCACAACTGGAATGGTGCCTGCGGATCAGACAATAATATATCATGTTAATTTTCTGATTTCAAAGATTATATTAAGAGCATGTCCTTATTTAAAGGAAACACAATGTAACGTATTTGGGGATGATGTAGCATCAAGGTGGCAATTTGCTCTAATGTGGTTTATTAAAAAGAAAACCAAATTTCTTTCTTTGTACTACACCTCGCCTATTTTGTAAGTTTGTGATTTTTTTTAAATTAAAAAAAAAAAGCAGGCACAAAAAATACATAGGTATATTTAAGGACTTGAAAAATGTAGCAAATTGGAATAATTCAGTTCAGAAGCAAACAATAAGTGATATATACATGTAGATAGTTTCAAAGTTATGCTTATATAAGCAGTTCAATAGTTATGGATTTAATACAGTCACTAACTGCTGTAACAACTGGACAGAAAATCAGCGAGGATATAAATGACTTGACTGATATCGAACAACTTGACCTAACTGACATTTATAGAACAGATTACCGGATGACTGCAGAATACACATTCTTTCCAAAAACTCATAAGACATTCTTCAAGATATACTATATACGGGTCCATAAAACCAGCCAATAAATTTAAAAAGATTGACATCATACACATTATGTTCTTTGAAAACAATGAAATTGGATATCCACCACAGAAAAAAAAAAATTTAGAAATCTTCACATATTTGGAAACTAAATGACACACTTATAATTAACCTATAGGTTAAAAAAAAAATCATAAAAAAAATTACATATATTTTGAACTAAATGTGAACAAAAACATGATATCAAAAATAATTGGCCACAGCTAGCATGTCTTTTGTGGAAATTGTACACCTTTATGAGCTATTTTAGAAAAGAAGAACGATCTCAAATCAGTTACCTAAACTTTCATATGAAGAAAATAGAAAAAGAAAAATGAACTAAATTTAAAGGAAAAGGAAGTGATGTAATAAAAAATGATAGTATATATAAGAAAAAATAAAAACAGAAAAGCAATAGAAAAATCAATCAGACCTGGGCCCCTGGGTGGATCAATTGTTTGGGAATCTGATCATGATCCCAGGGTCGTGGAATAGAGACCTACATCCAGTTCCATGCTGAGCATGAAGCCTGCTTAAGATTCTCTCTCCTTCTGTCCCTCTCCCACACTTGCATGTGCTCTCTCTCTCTCAAATAAAAAAAAAAATTATATTTAAAAAGAAAAATCAATGAGACCAGAAGGTACCTCTTCAACCTTTAGACAGACTGAAAAAAAAAAAAAAACAAAAAACAAAAAAAAAAACACACCAGGCTCCGGAGAAGACAGAAATTTCCCAAATTAGAAATAAGAGGGAACAGCAGTACTGGTAATATAGGATCTAAAAGGATTTTCAGGGATTATTAAGAACAAAGTTACATCTACATCTTAGAGAACTTAGGTAAATGGAAAAATTCTTAGAATGACAAAAGTTTACCAAAACTAAGTCCAGGGGCGCCTGGGTGGCGCAGTCGGTTAAGCGTCCGACTTCAGCCAGGTCACGATCTCGCGGTCCGTGAGTTCGAGCCCCGCGTCAGGCTCTGGGCTGATGGCTCGGAGCCTGGAGCCTGTTTCCAATTCTGTATCTCCCTCTCTCTCTGCCCCTCCCCCGTTCATGCTCTGTCTCTCTCTGTCCCAAAAATAAATAAAAAACGTTGAAAAAAAAATTAAAAAAAAAAAAAAACTAAGTCCAAAAGTAATATTAATTCTGAGTGTATCCATAAGTAAAGAAATTACATTTATAATAAAACTTTCTTATAGAGGAAACTCCACACCCTGAACACGTCGTTGTTGAATTCTATCAAATATTTAAAATACGAATTATATCATCTGCATAAACTTTTTCAGAAAACAGAGGGAAGGAACATTTCCCCATTGATTCTATGATGTCAGCATAATACTGATATAAAAGACAGACACATAAATCATAAGTAGGAAAATTAAAGATGAATACTCTTTTGGAATGTAAGCACAGAAACCCTTAACAAGGAATTAGCAAAATAAATCTTCAACACATAAAAAGAATTATTCAAAATGAATTAGTGGTATTTATTCCACAAATACAGGGATGGTTAAACATCCCCAAATTAACCCATGCAACATACCATGTTAATCGAATAAAAGAAAGAAAAACACATTATATTCTCAAAATCAGAAAAAAAAAATGTCACAATAAAATACCAGTTCATGATAAAAGTTCTCAGCATCCTAGGATTAGAAAAAAATGCTCTACAGACTGGTATAGAACATCTATAAAAACCTCCCACTAGCATCATAATTAAGTATGAAACATTGAATGTTTTATCCCTAATATGTGGGACAAGCTAAGGATGTCTATGTTTACCATTTCTGTTCAATTATGTACCAAAGATTCTAGCAAATGCAATAGGTTAAAAAAAATTACTGGCACCAAAGTTAAAAAGAAGTAAAATTGATGATTTATTTACAGATGATGTAATCTTCTATGTAGAAATTTTTAAGAATCCCAGATAAAATTATTATAATTAATATATTAGCAAGGTAATAAGATATAAGGCATATATTTAAAAATGTAAAGGAAAAGAAAAATCAAATGTACCTCTATATATTACCAATATCTAGAAATGAAATTAAGAAAACACTTTTGTTTACGAAAGTATCAAATACTAGGAATACATTTAGCAAACAAAATGCAAGATGTATATGCTGAAAGCTAATAGTAGTGATGAATGGTTAAACATAATAAGCTATATCCATACAGGGTCACACTACTCTGCAATAAAAAGACTTAAAATGCTTATAGAGATACATATTATAATATAGATGGTCTTCTAAAATATTATAGACAGCTGAAGCAAGCCACACACAAAAGACTACATACTGTATCACGCAAATAGCAAAATTTTTATAGAGATTTTTATAAAATTTAATTTATTAATATTTTTGTTTTAGAGTCATAGTTTAAGTACTGTATCTAAAAACTCAAACACAAAACTTCACAGATTTTTCCTTTTCTGTTTTCTAGAAATTTTATATTTTACATATTACTTTTAGATCTATCATCTATTTTGTGTTAATTTTGGATGAGAGATATGGGTTGATTTTCCCTTTTTATTTGTTGGCATATGGACATACAATTTTTTCATCATTTATTGAAAGATAGCTCCCCACCAAATCTTCAGTACACTTGGTCAGAAATCAGTTACTGTATTTATGCGGGTCTATTTCTTGGCTTTCTATTCTGTTCTGCCGATCTATGTGTGTACCTTTTGCCATTACCACACTTTCTTGATTATTACAGATTTACAGTTAGCCTTGAAATCATGTAGTGTAAATTCTCCAACTTTGTTCTTCTTTTTCAACGTTGTTTTGGTTATTCTAGTTTATCTATATTTCTAAATACATTTTAATGTATTTTTAAGTTTATTTATATTGAGAGAGAGAGCTAGCATGCACATGAGTGGGGAAAGGGCTAAGAGCGACGGAAAGAGAGAATCCCAAGTATGCTCTGCACTGTCAGTACAGAGCCCAATGCAGCGCTCAGACTCATGAACTCTGAGATTATGACCTGAGCTGAAATCAAGAGTCAGTCGTTTAATCGACTGAGCCACCCTGGTACCCTGTAAATATGTTATATTCAGACTGTCAATATCTACAAAAAAATTCCTAGGATTTTCATTGGGGTTGTGTTGACCTGTTAAATTAGGAATATGGAACTTGTATTTTTGTACCCTTTGGGTAAATAGTGTAATTGCTGGATCAAATGATGAATGGATAAAGAAGATGCAGTGTGTGTGTGTGTGTGTGTGTGTGTGTGTGTGTGTATGCAATGGAATATTACTCAGTCATCAAAAAGAATGAAATTTGCCATTTGCAACAATGTGGATGGAGCTAGAGAGTATTATGCTAAGCAAAATAAGTCAGTCAGAAAAAGATAAATGCCATGTGATTTTACTAATATGTGGAATTTGAGAAACAAAACATATGAACATATGGGAAGGGAAAAAGAGAGATAGAGAAAGGGAAAACAACCATAAGAGACTCTTAAATATAGAGAACAAACAGGGTTGATAGAGGGACATGGCTGGGGATGGGATAAATGGGTGATGGGTATTAAGGAGGGCATTTGTTACAATGAGCACTGGGTGCATATGTATGTGATGAATCACTAAATTCTACACCTGAAAACAATATTTACCATATATGTTAACTAACTAGCATTTAAATAAAAACTTAAAAAAGAAGGAATTCATATACTGACAATATCTAATCTTCCAATATAAATCAGATACTGCTGATGAGAATGTAAATTGGTACAGCTGAAGTGGAAACAGTTTACCAGTTTCTTTTTAAAATATAAACATGAAGTTAGCCTATGACCCAGCAATTCAACTCCTAGGTTTATATTCAAATGAAATAAAAACATATGTCTGTACAAAAATTTGTACATGGATGTTTGTAACAGCAATTTTCATAATAGCCAAAAAGTAGAAGCAACACAATGCTCATCAATTGAACAGATAAATGAAATGTGATATAACCATAAAATGGGCAGTATTTAGCAATATAAAAGAATGAAGTACTGATGTATGTTACAATATGGATGATCCTTGAAAATATTATGCCAAGTGAAAGAATCCAGGTAAAGCCCATATATTACATGAAATGTCCAGAATTGACAAATATAAAGATATAGATTAGTGATTGCCTAGAGCAGGGACATTGAGAGTAAATGGGGAGTGACTGCTAGTGGGTACAGGTCTTTTTGTGATTACCAGAATGTTCCAAACTTGATCGTGGCAATTGTTGCACAATTCGAAATATATTAAAAACCATTAAATTGTAAACTTTAAATGAGTAAATTTTTAATGTGTGAATTACATAGTAATATATCTGTTTTAAAAGACCTATGTGGATGTTTATACAGCTTTGTTCTTATTCATTAAAAACTGGAAGCAGCCCAGATAGCCTTGAGCAGGTGTGTAGATAAGCAAACTGGAGTACATCCATAAAACCGAATGGAATAGAGTCAGCAACATTGATTCAAGCAATGAAATAGATACCTCTTAAAATACATTCTGGTAAGTAAAAGAAGCCAGACCCCAAAAGCCATATATTTAAAAATTCTGTTTATTTGGCATTCTGAAAAAGGCACAACCATAGAGACAGTAAAAAACATCACTAGTTGTCAGTTTGAGAAGGGGAGAGATATTTTGTACAAAGGTGATACATAAGCAGGTGTAAGGGTGAGGGAAGTGTTCTGTAAAGCACTGTAATGACAGATGCAGGGCCCTACGCATTTACCAACATCCACAGGAGGGTACTCAATGAAGCGTGTACTTCAATATATGCAAAATTAAAAAACTCAACCAAAGTCTGAGGATCTCAGGACGTGATGTGACCCATGCCAGACTTATCTAGCTGTATTCTAAATGTATGACACAACCTCCCTGAAAAGAATGGGAAGGGGAGCAACCTAAATAATTTTGGAGAGCAATACTTGCCTTGGTTCTGTAAGACTAATGACAAAGATAACTCTTCACAAAGAACACTCTAGTTGCCACTTTTCTTTCTCACATGATTACAGGGAAGCAACTCTGAAAATACTACACATGTCGACTAAGGTTGAAAGAGTAAACACATATATTGAAGATAATGAGAACCAGATTATCACTGTCAGAGAAAGAAGCTATAAATAACGACAGAATATAGTGTCAGCTAACTGACACTAGATCAGAATACAAGATAGTAGTATGAACTCATCATTTTGGTTTCTAAGTTCTTTTTCTTTTTTTCTTTTTTTTTAATGTGTATTTATTTTTGAGAGAGAGAGAGACAGAGATAGAGAGACAGAGCATGAGCAGGGGAGGGGCAGAGAGAGAGAGAGACACAGATCCAAAGCAGGCTCCAGGCTCCCAGCTGTTAGCACAGAGTCCGATGCGGGCTCGAACTCATGAGCCATGACATCATCACCTAAGCCTAAGTCGGACGCTCAAGGCACTGAGCTACTCAGGTGCCCCTGGTTTCTAAGTTCTATTTTCCAGGAAGGATAACCAGCACTCCCTGGAGAAGTGACTGGTTTTAGGTCGAATGGAGCAAGGGGAAACATACAATGAGTCTGGAACATCTTATAGTGCGAGAAAATAACAAGTCTTTAAAATGTGCTTTAGAAAGGAAAAAAAAAAAAAAAAGAACAAGAATTTGTTGAAAGGCACATGAGCCAATCTTAAAGAGAATGTAATAGAACAAGTAAGAAAATTTTTCACAACAAAATAAATAACATAGATTGGATTATGACATGGTGACTAAAATAAATTTCCATGAGTCTATACTGATATATATGGGTGACTGAGTAAATAAGTGGAGTAGAGGGATAACTTTTGTTTATGAGAAAGTCTAAAATATAAATGGAGGGGCACTTGGGTGGCTCATTCAGTTAAACGTCTGACTCTTGATATCAGCTCAGGTTGCAATCTCACAGTCGTGGGATTGAGCCCTGAGTTGAGCTCTTCATTGAGCATGCAACTTCCTTGGGATTCTCTCTCTCCTTCTCCCTCCACCCCCCCAATAAATATTTTTTTAAAAAAGTTTTAAATAAAATAAAATAAAATAAAATAAAATAAAATAAAATACAAATGCAGAAGGGTGAGGGACACAGCAAATCCCCATTAGAATACCCTGGAAATAAATGCTGCAGGCAGTTTCTATTGATGAATGCTAAAATTAATGGACACAACTTTAATGACAGCAAACAAAGTATGCAGTATACCAAAGTACATTGAATTATCTTTTTTTAACTGCTTCTTAATTTTTGTGGTGGTTTTTAACACATGTCCACAGATACTTTGGTATTTCTCCTTCCAGTAGATGGAGGGAACATAATTCCCCTTTCCTAGAGTGTGAACTGCACGTGGTGACTCATTTTAACAAAACGAGTATGAAAAGAGATAATAGTAACATTGCAGTGCAGAACCCAAGTGATCCAAGTGAACATCATGCTGATATCCTGTCCCCCCTGATATGATGTGATGAAGAGGACACTTTACCTCTGCGGTGTTTTTTCCAAAAAAAATATAATCTCACTCTACACATGGAAAAACCAAGAAACTGTCACAGATAACAGGAGACTAAAAAGACTTGAAGACTAAATGTAATATGATAACCTGGATTGGATCTTTGGACTAGAAAAAAAAAAGCATTAGTAGAAACACTGATGAAATATAAATGATGTAGTTTAATTAATAGTATTTTAGCAATGTTAATTCAATGTTAATCACCCATTTTTATATTGATTACATAGATAAATTATATAAATACATTCCAAGTACTTTAATCAATAAAATCAGGGGTGAAGAATGATAAATATAATTTAATTGATACCAAATACATTTTTCCAGTCTCATGACTTTGCCTCAACATTTTGACATTCTCCCACTGAAGCTTCCATTGATTGCAAGGGGATGTGCGACCAACAATTATAAGAGAATATTATGAGCAATTATATGCCAACGAATTGGGCATATAATATGGAAGAAATGCACAAATTCCTAGAAACAGATAAACTACTGAAAGTGAAACAGGAAGAATTGAAAAATTTGAACAGATCCATAAGCAGTAAAAAAAATGAATCACTAATCAAAAATCTCCCAACAAACAAGAGTCCAGGGCTGGATGGCTTCCCAGAGGATTCTACCAAACATTTAAAGAAGAATTAACACCTATTCGTTTGACATTGTTCAAAAAAAAAAAAAAAAAAATAGAAATGCAAGGAAAACTTCCAAGCTCATTCTACAAGGCCAGCATTACCTTGATCCAAAACTAGACAAAGACCACACTAAAAAGGAGAAGTATAGACCAATTTCTCTGATGAACATGGATGCAAAAAATCTCCACAAAATACTGGCAAATCAAATCCAACAGTACATTAAAAGAATTATTCACCACTATCAAGTTGGATTTATTCCTTGGCTGCAGAGCTGGCTCAATATCCACAAATTGATCAACCTGATATACCACATTAATAAGAGAAAGGATAAGAACCACATGATCCTCTCAGTAGATGCAGAAAAAGCATTTGACAAAATATAGCATCTTTTCTTGATAAAATCCCTCAAGCTAGTAGGGATAGAAAGAACATACCTCAACATCATAAAGGCCGTATATGAAAGGCCCACAGCTAATATCCTCAGTGGAAAACTGAAAGCTTTCCATAAGGTCAGGAACATGACAGGGATGTCCACTCTCACCACTGTTGTTCAACATAGTATTGGAAGTCCTAGCCTCAGCAACCAGACAACACAAAGAAATAAAAGGTGTACAAATTGGCAAGGAAGAAGTCAAACTTTCACTATTTGCAGACATGATACTCTACGTGAAAACTCAAAAGACTCCACCAAAAAGCTGCTAGAACTGATATATGAATTCAGCAAAGTCACAGGATGTTACATCAACGTACAGAAATCTGTTGCATTTCTATACACCAATAATGAAGCAGCAGAAAGAGATATCCAGAAATCTATCCCATTTACAATTGCACCAAAACCCATAAAAAACCTAGGAATAAACTAACCAAAGAGGCAAATGATCTATACTTATGAAACTTAACACTTTTGAAATTTGAGAAGACTGAAAGAAATGGAAGAACATTCTGTTCTCAGGGATTGGAAGAACAAATATTATTAAAATTTCTATATAACCCAAAGCAATCTACACACTCAATACAATCCTTATCAAAGTAACACCAGCATTTTTTTTACAGAGCTAGAATAAACAATTCTAAAATTTGTATGGAACCAGAAATGACCCCAAATAGCCAAAGTCATCCTGAAAAAGAAAACCAAAGCTGGAGGCATCACAATTGCAGACTTCAAGTTGTATTACAAATCTGTAATCATCAAGAAAATATGGTACTGGCACAAATACAGACACATATATCATGGAAAAGAATAGAGAACCTAGAAATGGACCCATAAATGTATGGCCATCTAATCTTCAACAGCACAGGAAAGACTATCCAGTGGATAAGACAGTCTTTTCAACAAAGGGTATCGGGAAAACTGGATGGTGACATGCCGAAGAATGAACCTGGAACTCTTTCTTACACATACACAAAACTAAATTTAAAATGGATGAAAGAGGAGTGCTTCAGTGGCTCAGTTGGTTAAATGTCCGACTTCTGCTCAGGTCAAGATCTCACAGCTCCTGGGTTTGTGCCTTGCATTGGGCTCTGTGCAGACACCTCAGAGCTTGAAGCCTGCTTTGGATTCTGTGCCTCTCTTTCTCTCTCTGCCCCTCCCACGCTCACACACAAATTCTCTCTCTCTCCCTATCTCTCTTAAAAATAAAGAAACACGAAAAAAAATTTAATTGATGAAAGACCTAAATGTAAGATAGGAAACCGTCAAAATCTGAGAGGAAAAAACAGGCAACAACTTCTTTGACCTCAGCCACAGCAACTTCTTATGAGACATGTCTCCAGAGGCAAGGGAAACAAAAGCAAAAATGAACTACTGGGACCTCATCAAGATAAAATGCTTCTGGGACTCCTGGATGGCTCAGCTGGTTAAAAGTCTGACGTCGGCTCAGGTCATGTTCTTGTGGTTCATGGGTTTGAGCTCCACATCAGGCTCTGTGCTGACAGCTCAGAGCCTGAAGTCTGCTTTGGATTGATTCTGTCTCCTTTTCTCTCTGCCCCTCCCCCTCTCCTCCTCCTCCTCCTCCTCCTCCTCCTCCTCCTCCTCCTCTTCCTCCTTCTTCTTCTTCTTCTCTCTCTCTCCCCAAAATAAATAAACATTAAAAATTTTTTAAAGATAAAAAGCTTCTGCATAGGGAAGGAAACAATCAACAAAACTAAAAGGCAACCAACTGATGGAATGGGAGAAGATATTTGCAAATCACATATCAGATAAAAGGCTTAGTATTTAAAATCTCTAAAGCATGTATCAAAGTCAACACCCAAAAAACAAATAATCCATTGAGGAGTTCAGCAGAGGACATGACACTTTTCCAAGGAAGACATCCAGATGGCCGACAGATACATGGAAAGATGTTTAACATCACTCATCAGCAGCGAAATACAAATCAAAATCACAGGGAGATACCACCTCACTCCTGTCAGAATGGCTAAAATGGACAAATCAGGAAATAATTAGATGTTGGTGAGGATGTGGAGAAAGGGGAATCCTTTTGTCCTGTTGGCGAGAATGCTAAGTGATGCTGCCACTGCAGAAAATAGTATGGAGGTTCCTCAAAAAGTTAAAAATAGAACTACCCTGTGACCTAGCAATTAAAATAGTAGATGTTTATCCAAAGGATATGAAAATGCTGATTCAAACGGGCACATGCACCTCCATGTTTATAGCAGTGCTATCATCAATAGCAAATTTATTTTTTTTTTCAACGTTTTTTTTTTTTTTTTTTTTTATTTTTGGGACAGAGAGAGACAGAGCATGAACGGGGGAGGGGCAGAGAGAGAGGGAGACACAGAATCGGAAACAGGCTCCAGGCTCCGAGCCATCAGCCCAGAGCCTGACGCGGGGCTCGAACTCACGGACCGCGAGATCGTGACCTGGCTGAAGTCGGACGCTTAACCGACTGCGCCACCCAGGCCCCCCTCATCAATAGCAAATTTATAGAAAGAGCCCAAATGTCCATGGGCTGATAAATGAATAACGATGATATGGTATATATATACAACGGAATATTACTCAGTGATCAAGAATGAAATCTGGCCATTTGCAACAATGGAGATAGAACCAGAGTGTATTATACTAAGTGAAATAAGTCAATCAGAGGAAAACAATATATTATTTCACTCATATGTGGATTTTAAGAAACAAAACAGATGAACATAGGGGAAATGAAAGAAAAATAAAATAAGATAAAAACAGAGAGGGAGGCAAACTATAAGAGACTCTTCCCTACAGAGAACAAACTGAGGATTTCTGGAGTAGAGGTGGGGGTGTGTCAAATGGGAGATGGGCATTAAAGAGGGCATTTGTTGGCATGAGCACTGGCTGTAATATGTAAGTGGTGAATCACTAAATTCTACTAATGAAACCAATATTACACTATATGTTAACTAAAGTAAAAAAAATAATAATAAGGGCTGTTCATCACTTTAAATCACAAACTGAACATGTGCTATCAGTGAATATATTTTTAAAATTGATTTTAAATTTTGAGATAACATATATCCTATAACTTGTTTATCTCATATAGTTTGGATTGGCAGTCCACTATTTAGTTGACACAATCACTAGTGGGAGATCATAAATCGAAATAAATATGTGCAACAAACATTTTGCCTAAAGTTATAACATAAATGCACATGTATTCCTCAAACTTAAGAGTGGCTCCCAGGCCTTTTCTATGTGTGGAGCTGCTTTTGACTCTACATAAGCCATGTCCATTATAGTCTATGATTTCTGTCTCAATTCCTTTTATTTGAGCAATCCACAGCTAAGATTGAAACTTCTTTCTAGATATTCATAAAACTTCCTAATAGTTGAACCACCCATATCAACTTTGAATAAATGTTTTCACTATTTGCATTGTGTTTTTTCAAAATACTGAACTTACTCTTCATGGAAATAACTCTTTTTACAGTCATATCTTTAACATCATATGTTAAAACATATATCTTTTAACATAATACATAAATGACTTATACAATAACAATAACCATTACCTGGAAAAACAGGTGTCTGCAGGTAAGGAAATGGCTCAATAGAAGGAATTAGAATTACCTGAGTATATTAGAGAATGACCCGCTAGAAGAGGGGACTCAATGAATAATGACCGTAACTCAGTATGATTCTCTGCAAAAGACATCAGCTAATTCCGTGAACCGTTTAACTAGGGGTCAGTTAAGAGACTGGACTGCAGATTCTTACACTAAGAATTATCATACAACACAGAGCCCTGCTCAAAATGTGTCTTCAACTTCTCTTATGTCAAGACTTGTGCTCTCTTCTCACAAGTAACCCTTGTCATCAATTTGGTATAAGTCATTCTAGACATTCCCAATGTGTGTGCGCACACACATACACACCACATACATGCATATTTTTATTACTTTTTATACCAAAGGTAGCATAAACTATATGTCTTATTTTTAAAAGGTTTAAACATTTGAATTAAATTGTTAAACAGTTTCATTTAAAGTCGAGTATACATCTGTACTAAATGTTATGCAACTATCTTACAATGATCTGGGCAGCAAAGGTGAGAGCTGGAACTAGGGTGAAGGAAGAGGAAGAAGAATGGGAGACTGTAGAGGCTTTCCAAAAATTAAATTGCCTGCAGTTACTCTATGTTTGGGAGGCAAGAGAGAAAATCATCTAAGGTAACTATCAAGCTTCCCATCTGGGTAACTGGATAGATATTTGGTTGAGTAAAAGAAAAATGGCAGATAATTTTTGCTGAGGAAAAGGTTGGTACATAAACCAGCTCCCATACCCAGAGGGCAGGAGAGCTCAAGAAAATGGCAGATCACTCCAGATTAGTGGGTGGCAGTCTTAATAAACAAGGGAATTTACATATGAGGCTTGTGTTGTCTTTTCTTGGGCAATAGATCTCTACACCTGCCAATCTTATCTTAAAAGTTTATATAAAAGCCTTAACTGGGTTCAGTCATGTATATCATCCAAATGGTATCAACAACGTGTTGTTTTCTCTAGGCTATGTCCTTAAAAATGACTCCTAGCGTGAGAATAACCGATGGGGTGTACATTTCAAAGATAGGGGTAGGGGTAGTGAGCCTCCAACTGTCTAGGTCCAGCTTGTGAGTCAACTGAGGGTCATGTCCTCTCAATGATCATCAAGATAAAAAAAGAATTTAGGTTTTGTCATATTGGATTTTCTATGCTTTTGACATATATATGCAGTAGAGAGGCATTTTAGAAAACCAAGGTAGGGGCGCCTGGGTGGCTCAGTTGGTTAAGCGGCCGACTTCGGCTCAGGTCATGATCTTGTGGTCCGTGGGTTTGAGCTCCGCGTCAGGCTCTGTGCTGACAGCTCAGAGCCTGGAGCCTGTTTCAGATTCTGTGTCTCCCTCTCTCTGACCCTCCCCTGTTCATGCTCTCTCTCTGTCTCAAAAATAAATAAACATTAAAAAAAAATTAAAAAAAAAAAAAAGAAAACCAAGGTAAAAGTATGGAGCAGTGATATGAGTATGAAATTCAACAAATCCTTTCGTTTTGCACTACACAATGTTTTTGTGGGGGCAAAGACCTTAAGGAATTCCCATTACTCTATGTCGATAGTATTCTTTTGATCAAATTGACTGTTTCTTCTCAAAAGGGAAATAATTTCAGTCTAACATTATATTCTTAGCAAGCAGGTTAAAAGTTGTTATATAATTTTTAATCAAAAACTTTTAAAAGTGCAGAAGTAAAATAATTCTAGAATACTTTTACAATAAATTCATTTAGATTATTTCTCTATGTTGAAAATACTTGACAACTTTTACAGTAAAACACGTTAACTGTGACTAGCATAGACAAATTCCAGAGCCCCCAAACCTCAACCTACTTATTCAAGAATACTGATTGTGAAGTCTAGGCATTGAAATGTACTATATTACAGTAATTGCTCTATAATAACACTGGAGAATCATCAGTGAGCAAAATAAAAGTGATTGTTGTGGCCCAGGCAGTTTATGGCAACTACTCATTCTATGGAGTATCATTTTAAGGCTTTGCCTGTCTTAGCAAAAAATCTCATTTGATCTACTCTATGTGTGAAGAATCTAATTTAACATCAACATTTTCAATAAGCCTGTGATTCTGACTCATGTCGCTACATATCAGGGGAACCTCTTGAAAACTTGAAAACAAACAAAAGATACAGAACATAATAAACATTAACACTTATTATGTGCTTAAAATATTTCAGACACTAGATTTAATATGTATGAATTTTCTCATTTATTCTTCACAACAGCCCTATGAGATAGGCACTTAATCACCTCTTCAATGTGATGGAAATTCGGTTTAGCCAGTTTGGTAAATTCATTCATATCATATATATCATAAAGTGGTGTGGCTGGGCAATCCTACTGTATGTTGTGGGCTCCTAATCAATATGTTATACTGCTTCCACATATAAGCTTTAGGGAAGGAAACATTTAAACATTTTTATTGGTTTATCCTCACGACAGTGGAACTATCCATTTACATTTTTTTCATGACTACCCAGAGACAGAAATGAATAATGTCAGTGAGAAACATATAAACAAATTGAGCTGATTTCCAAAAAAATTCAATTAGGCATATTTATTTAAAAACAGAAAATTTAGTTAACTTCTCTTTTTAAAAATAATAGTTTTGTGAGATTCAGCCTTTGTATATGCTTCAACATATTTTATTCTATCAATCTTCTGGAAGTTTCACTTAGGGGATGGTGCAGAAATGCTGAAGTGGCTGTGACAGTAAATCAGCTTTGCATCATGTACTATGTTTTTCAAGGTGATGGATTACAGGCTGAGAAATCATGCTGATCACTGGATATCACTGCTGATAGGCTGGGGTCGGTCCAAAGTCATTCGAATATCTTTGAACATTAATCAGTGCAAATCTCATAGGTTTAGAGATGAAAAGAATGTCACTGATTATAAATAACCACTATCTTGTATGGTGACTATTTAAATTCATCAACAGGGAAAAGAAAGTAAAGTAAATTTTTTAAAAGATATTACTGTCATATACTATTTTAATTGACTACAATTTACTCCACACATTTTATCCATGGAAACATTTAAGGGTAGACATTTTAGGTATACAGAATATATGTTATATTCAAAGATGCTAAATTTCTTTTCATTTTTTTTAATTGCGATATCATTTATATATAGTGAAATGCACAGATTATATGTGTAATATTTAATGAATTTTGACAAATATAAACACTTTTGTAACCACTATCACAACATATGGCATATTTCTATTACTCCACAAAGTTCTCTTTTTTTTTTTTTTTTGTATTCAAGCTGCCCTCCTTACCCACTTCTATTACCACCCACCACTCCCCACCCTAGTCTAAGGCAACCACTGTTCTGAATTCTATCAAATTAATTCAGTGTTTCCCACTGGAACTTCACATAAATTGAATCATTTAGGGTTTTGTGTCTCTAGCTTTTTCAGCCAGGATAAGGTTTTAGAGATTGACCCATGTTTCAAGACTCACTAGTTTGTTTTTTTAATGCTGAATAGTTCTCCATTCTACGAAATTGTCATGATTCCTTTACTTGTTCTCTTGTCAAAGGATATATGGACTGTTTTTCTTTTCTTTGTTTCTTTCTTTAATTTTTTTTTTTTTTTTTTTGAGAGAGAGACAGAGCATGAGCGGGGTGGGGGTGGGCAGATAGAGAGGGAGACACAGAATCCGAAGCAGGACCCAGGT
Organism: Neofelis nebulosa; assembly: GCF_028018385.1. Classification (NCBI taxonomy): domain Eukaryota; kingdom Metazoa; phylum Chordata; class Mammalia; order Carnivora; family Felidae; genus Neofelis; species Neofelis nebulosa. Next base: position 31,065,627 of record NC_080794.1, on the reverse strand, counting down.
TCCTAGCTGTCAGCACAGAGACCGATGTGGGGCTGGAAATGTGAACTGTGAACTCATGACCTGAGCTGAAATCAAGAGTCGCTCAACCAACTGAGCCACCCAGGTGCTCCTGGATTATTTTTCCATCGGATGTGTTATGAATAACGTTACGATCTTTCTTGCAAAAGTGTGTGTGTGTGTGTGTGTGTGTGTGTATGTACACATTTGTTTCTTTTGATTAAGTAGTAGACATGGAGTTTCTGGGTCATATGATGAATGCATATTTATTTTTACAAGAAACTAATAAATAGTATTCTAAAGTGGTTCTATGGTCTTACACTCTCACAGTTATGCATGAGAGCACATAACTATTATTTGTTGTTGTCAGACTTAACACACAACTACTCTTTGATGTTGTCAGACAAATTCTATTGGATGCAGTGGTATCTGTGCTTTCATTTTGTATATCCTTTTTTTGTTTGTTTTTCACTTTGTATATCCTGATAATTAAGTATGTTGAACATGTTTCATGTGCTTCTTGGCTCTTCGTGTATTTTCTATAGTGAAATATCTGTGCAAGTATTTCACCCATCTTTAGTGGGCTGCCTTCTCATTATCATGTTGTAGAAGACTTTAATATAGATATGGATAAGTTCTGTATCATGTACATGTATATTTCCTAAACTGTGATGTTCCTATTCTGTTTTCACTACTTTTCTGTCTTAAAATCTCTTTGCCCACCCTAACATCATAAAAATATTTCCCTTAGTCTAATTTTAGAAATCTCATATTTTTAAAAATGTTTATTTATTTTTTGAGAGAGAGAGAGAGAGAGAAAGAGGGAGCGAGATGTGGAGGGTCAGAGAGGGTCAGCCGTGGAGGGTTGCACTTTTAGCACAGAGCCCTATGTGGGACTCAAACTCATGAACTGTGAGATCATGACCTGAGACAAAACCAAAAGTCAGACACTTAACCAACTGAGCCACCAGGCACCCCCAAAAATCTCATATTTTTAATTTTTACATACAGGGCCATGCTTCACCATAATTATACTGTGAGATAAGAATCAAAGTTTTTTGTTTGTTGTTCTTAAACTGGTATCATTTGTTGAAAAGACTTTTTTTTTTTCCCTCATAAAATTGTTTTGAGGTCTTTGATCTATTTCTGTATTCTGTTCTGTTTCAGAGATCAATTTATCTATTCTTATGACAACACTCACTTTAACTTTTGAAATTAGATAGGATAAATACTATGATTTTGTTCTCTTTATGAAGTTATTTTGGTTTTTAAAGTATTTTATATCTCCATACAAATTCTATAAACAACCTGTCAATTTCTACCAAAAAAAAAAAATGCACAGATTTGATTTATATTAAACTTACCTTCATAAGGGCACCTGGCTGCTCAGTTGGTAAAGCATTTGACTCTTGATCTCAGATTTGTGAGTTCAAGCCCTGTGTTGGGTGTAAAGCTTAGTTAAAAAACAAAATAAATCTATTTTAATGCAAGATCATGATCTTCATCTCCACTTTTTAGGTTATTATTAATCTATATTTTGTAATTTGTAATTTGTAATGTAGCTGTCTAGCATACATTTCCTCAAATATACTTCCCATATTTTATTTTTTGATGAAATATAAATGATCTTTAAAAATTTTTAATTTCCAATTATTCCTTGTTAGATTGTAGAAAATAAAACATTTTTCTAAATTGACTTTATAGGGGCGCCTGGGTGGCGCAGTCGGTTAAGCGTCCGACTTCAGCCAGGTCACGATCTCGCGGTCCGTGAGTTTGAGCCCCGCGTCAGGCTCTGGGCTGATGGCTCGGAGCCTGGAGCCTGTTTCCGATTCTGTGTCTCCCTCTCTCTCTGCCCCTCCCCCGTTCATGCTCTGTCTCTCTCTGTCCCAAAAATAAATAAAAAGCGTTGAAAAAAAAAAATTTAAAAAAATAAAAAATAAATTGACTTTATATTCTGTAACCCTAGGAATTTTAACTCATAATTTGAGTAGATATCTAGATTTCTTAGGATTTTGTGTGTGTATGAAATTTTTGAGTATGTAAATATGGTTTTATATCTTTCTTTTTAATCATTATACCTTTTATTTATATTTTCACCCTGATTGCACTTGGCTAAGACCTCCAATAAAGTGTTGAACAGAAGTGACGAGAGCAGGTATTTTTTCCTTGTAGAATAAAATGTTATCTGTAATGTATTTTTTCCTATATGTGAGGTTGAATTTTTTTTCTTCTAAGTGTTATGATAATTTTCTCACAATTTTTAAACGCTAGTTTTCTGCTTCTATTGAGATGATCATTTGATTTTTCTCCTTTATCTTAATTCAATGAACAATATTGACATTTTCCCATTTTAAAATAAACATGAAGTCCTGTGATAAATACCACTTGGTCATGATACATTATTTTTTACCTATCACTAGGTTCAATTATCTAAATTATTTTAAGGCATTTTGCATATATGTTCCTGATAGATATTGTTCCATAATTATCTTTTCTTTATTGTTGTTTGAGTATTAGGATTATATGCTACTGTGAAGTGACTTGGAAAGTACCAGCCCTATTCTGTATTTTCTGAAAATGTTTATGTAAAGTGTTACTTTTTTCTTCCCTAAATGTTTTTTTTTTTTACTTTTTTTTTTTAACGTTTATTTATTTTTGAGACAGAGAGAGACAGAGCATGAACGGGGGAGGGTCAGAGAGAGAGGGAGACACAGAATCCGAAACAGGCTCCAGGCTCTGAGCGGTCAGCACAGAGCCCGACGTGGGGCTCGAACTCACGGACCCCGATATCATGACCTGAGCCGAAGTCCGACGCTCAACCGACTGAGCCACCCAGGCGCCCCGGCTTCCCTAAATGTTTAACTGAACTTCTCACTGAAACTACCTTGACTTGGAATTTGCTTTGTTGAAATGTATTTACTACACATTGAATATTTTTAAAAACTTACAAGACTTCTGTTTTCTGTTTCTTCCAGTATAAGTTTTGATAATTTGTCTTTCAAACAAGTTTTCAATATTATGTAAGTTTTCAATTGTATTGGCCATAAAGCTATTCATAATATTTATTACCCTTTTATTAGCTTTAGAATCTGCAGTTATATGCCTTTCTTCATTCCTTATATTGGTCACTTTTCAATCACATAAATTTTACTTTTACCACAGTGGTTTGATTATTGTAGCATAAAGTAAGTCTTTTTTTTGTTTGTTTTTTTTTGTTTGTTTTTGTTTTTTTTTAAAGTAAGTCTTGAAATCAGGTTGTATAAGTCCTCCAATTGTGTGTTTATTTTCCAAAATTGTTTTAACTAATATAGATCATTTGTAATTCAATGTACATTTTATAATAGCTTAATTAATTTGTATAAAAAGAAAACCTGCCGAAATTTCAAATGGGAACATTTGGAAGTTACATATCAAATTGGAGAAAATTAGCATGTCAGTTTGATTAAGTATTCCAGATCATGAAATGGATATATTTGTACATGTATTTCCGTCTTCCTTATTTATTTATTTATTCATTTCTTCCTTCAGTTTTATGAGATATAAATGGCACACAACTTTGTGTAAGTTTAATGTACACAAAGTGGTGATTTGATATGCATATATTGTGAAGTGATTACTACAATAAATTTAATGAACATATTCATCATCGCATATAGCTACTATATTTTTTTTAGGGAGAGCATTTATGATCTATTCTCTTAGCAACTTTCAAGTTTACAATACAGTATTCCTAACTGAAGTCATCATGCTATATATTAGATGCCCAGAACTTATTTATCTGAGACCTGGAAGTTTGTACCCTTGGGCCAACATGTCTTCAATTCCCTTACCTCCCCACCCCTGGTAACTACTTCTTTACTCTCTTTTCTGTACTTTGACTCTTTTTTAGATTTCACCTAAAAATGAAACCTTACATTATTTATCTTTCTCATTCCTACTTATTTCAATTAGCATAATTCCCTTAGTTCCGCCCATATTGTCACAAAGGATGCTTTTCTTCTATCTCTCTTTTTCTTTCTCTTTCTTTTTTGGGTGAATAATATCCCATTGTATATTGTATACAAAATTTTCTTTAGCCACTCATGTACTGATGGACACTTAGGTTGTTTTTGTATCCTGACTATTGTGAATAATGCTGCAATGAACTTGGAAATGCAAATATTTTTCAACCAGAGATAGAAAGATGGATAGAGATAGATGGATAGATAGATGATATATAAATAGCTACATAGATAGCTACATAGATACATAGATAGATAGACATCATTGGAGCTCCTACCTGCAATTATGCCTGAAGCCAGATGCAACTTTCCTATTGAAGCTGGAAAATTCTCTTTCTGTTTTATTTTGGCCTAAGAAATTTGTTTTGAGTTTTGTCAGTTACGGATTCAGAGTTTAGAAATACAAACATCAAGGCTTTTTTTCTTTAAGTGCATACATATTGTCTAAGTGCACATTATGTACTATAAAAGTATGTGTGTAATAATATTTCTAGATTTAAAAATCTATTTTTATTCAGTCTAGGAGAAGGAAATCATGTGTGCAAAATATTATTTAACATTTTCCTTTACCTATATTTTGAAAATCAAGTATCAGTCCATCAGTACACATTTAAGATTTTTCTAATCAACCCTTTACCAAGAGGAAATGTAAGCATTACTCTTTAAAAAATATAACTACCTATGTGTTCCAGAAATTCTATTCTTCAAAGTCAAATACCACCTGCAGCATATTGGTGCAGCTGTCTTGGAATACAGAGCATTTGGCTCATTCTTCTGTACATCTTTTTATGCCATTTTCTAAATGACAATGTCTATATTTGGGGGAGTAACTTTACATGTTCACAGATTGCAGAAAGTGATTTGAGATGGAGGTGGAGGCTAAATCTTTTTTAAATTTTTTTTTTTTTAATTTTGATAGAGAGGGGGAGAGGAAGAGAGGGAAAGAGAGAGTGGGGGAGGGGCAGAGAGAGGGAGAGAGAGAGAATCCCAAGCAGACTCCACTCCCAGATAAAAGCCTGTTGTGGGCTCAATCTCACAACTGTGAGATCATGACCCAAGCCAAAATCAAGAGTTGGATGCTTAACTGAGCCACCTAGGTGCCCCAGGGGTTAAATTTTTTCTTACCAAGTTAATGTTACGATTTCTTATGATTTTATTTTTTTTTTACAATTTCAATTAAGATATAGTTTGTTTTACTTGTGTGCTAAAGCATCACCTCTCATTTTGAGAACATTTGTTTTACTTTTAGTGAAATGTATTAACTTAATATGCCTGGAGATGCATTAATACAGGCACAAAGTAATAATATTAGAACTCTAATAAGTTGATCTAGGAAGAAGACATGAAGTTTCAGAATTGTAAACCCCTCTGTTTTCATTCTTATAGTATCTACAGACCGACTTGGGGCAGACAACAGTATAAACTAGATACATACAGAATTCAGGCTGCCAATTTTGGTGGTCATTGAAAAGTATAATAAATCTAGAAAACATAATTTAATCCACTTTGAAGTAATTATATTAATCATAGAATAATTACTGTTACAGAAACTAGGCATCATTTTTAGTGTGATAAAAATGACATTAAATGTACCCTCTTAACTATTTTTAATTATACAGTTCAGTAATGTTAAGAACATTTACATGACTTTGCAACAAATCTCTAGAACTTCATCTTGCACAACTGAAACTCTATACTCATTGAACAGCCAATCTCTATTTCCCCTCCCCCAGCCCATTTTCTACTTTCTGTTTCTATGGTTTTGACCTTCCTATATATCTCATGAATAGATCCATACATTATTTATCATTTTGGTCTGGCTTCATTTTATTAGCATAATGTCCCTGAGGTCAATCCATATGGCAGAAACTCTTTTATGTTAAATGCTGCATAATATCCAATGTATATATATTACACATTTTCTTTATCCATTCCTCTGTTGGCACTTGGATTGTTTCCATCTCTTGGCCATTGTGAATAACACTGCCATGAACATGGGTCTGCAAAATCTCTTCTAGGAAGTAAGCATGCTTTTATTGTTCCGTATGTGGTTGACTTATCTAGTATTGATTTTTTTTACAAGAAAAAAAAAAAAGTAAAAAGAAACCTGAACACTTGTCTACAGTTGAAGGACATATAGTGAACATGGACCAGGCATGAAGAAAGCCTGTATTTTTTCAGTCTTGCTTGGAGACCATGGTGACAGCAGCCAGCAGAATTTAGAACTGCTCTACAGTTGGTCACAAGCACAGGATTTCATCTATAGCAAAGTGGTCCCTGGTGTGGGAGATAGTGGGTGAGGGCAAGGTTAATACTTGAACTCATTTTTATCTGCTATCCCCCTGCAACTATTTATTGGACAATGTAAATAGACATGGCGCTGTTGCCACACAGATTGAGATTCAAGAGAAATCCTCTCATGTCTCCTTTCAAGCTCTATATCAACATTATTGATTGCTTAAACCCTTATTGTATATTACAGTTTCCTGCTCCATTTATTTCATATACCTTTATGGCCTCTGGTGTTGAGTTTCTTTTCATGGCTATTACATAAGTTAATATATGTATGGTTTTAACATGTCGCTCCAAATCCATAATATTTGAAATAATTGCATATAGCAAAAATAGAAATGAATCTGTTTTATTACACAGACTTATTTTTGCATGTGTAAAAACGCACACCTGAGAAATCTTATCAATAATATTGTTCACTTACCCAATGAAGCAGGCAATCTTAAAATAAAGGGAAAAAAAATGTGTCCTCTTTCTTAACACCTAGTTAACACAAGATATGAAGCATGTCATTTACTTTAGTGGTCAAATTATCCTATGCTTTATTAATTTTAAAGCTATTTAATTGTAGAAGGTCATCAAAAGTAAGAAAAACCTTTTGCTCAACAAAATATGAAGATTGTATCTAAAGCATCTGCTTTTTCTATCCTGGTTCCATAAATTTAGAAAAAAAATCTGATTCTATTGATTACAAAAAATAAACACAAGGTGTCTATTTAACTCATCAATCATCTAATATTAAAGTGTGTCTTAGATAGTTTAGATTATATAATCCTTAAAAGAAGTAAATATACATTAGATTATTTTTATGTTTATTATATATTTACTTTTTATGCTGCAAAAATAATTTGAACCTCACTACTGCAATATTACCTGCTAGAATTTAAGCACAGAAGCACAGGGACTTTTCTTTCTCCACCTCTGTGTCCCACAGTGACACGAAGAGGGTCTGTCACACAGCTGGCAATGATTATTTTTTAAAATAATATATTATGAGTGCATGACCTGATATGACTCAGAATATGCTGTTATTTTTGGTATATTAGTCTGCAATTGATAGCTGATTTTATCATTTCTCAAAACTGGTTTATTTATGAAATATATTCCAAATATATTTCCAGGTCAAATTTTCATCGGTTCATTATAGGTATATAAAAGTTTATTTTCCTTATAGCGAACAATGCTGTGATGATCCAACCTTCGTTAAATCTTTGTGAATACCCATCATCACTTCCCGAGAATAAATTCCACAAAAGATACCAGTTGAGTCAATTTATCCGTGATTTATACATACAAATCATAGTTATTGCTTCCTCCAAAAGACAATGTTTAATGTTTCATTTTATTTTACGTTTTTATTTTTGTCAGCTTTATTGAGACATAGTTGACAAATAAAATTGTAAGATATTCAAAGTGTGCAATCCAGTGATTTAATATATGCATACATTGTGAAGGGTTTCTAATCATCTAGTTAAACACATCCATCACATCACATGTTTATATCTCTCTCTCTCTCTCTTTTGTGAGTATATTGAGTTAAACTCTCTTAGCAAATTTCAGTTATGCAAGACAGTGTTACCAACTATAGTCACCATGTTATACATTAAATCCTCACATCTTATACATCTTATAGCTGAAAGTTTCTACTTTATTTACCAACTTCTTTCTATTTCCCCTCTTCTGTAACTCCCTGATAATTACCATTCCACTCTTTATTATTACATGTTCAGCTTTTCTGGATTCCACAAATCAGTACTATCCTACAGTATTTGTCTTTTTCTGCCTGGCTTATTTCACTTAACATAATATCCTCAATTTATATCCATGTGGTAAATGACAGGATTTCTTTTCTTTTCATGACCAAATAAGATTCATTATATATAATATATTTTTACTATATTGGAAAAATGGATATATATATATATTATATATATAAAACGTGTGTGTATATATAAATATATATTTATATATATATATTTAATATATATAAATATATATTATATTTATTTTATTTAATATTTATTTATTTATAAATATTAAATAAATATTTATAAAATTTATAAATTTTAAATAAATATTTGTAAAATTTATAAATTTATAAAATATATAAATATAAAAATTTATAAAAATTTATAAAATTTATAAATATTTAATATATTTATTATATTTATTTATATTATAAATATATATAATTTTATATATATTAAATATATATTTTATAAATATATATTTTATATATATATTTATATATAATATGTGTGTGTATATATAAATATATATATTATATATATATATAATACGTGTGTGTGTGTGTGTATATGATAATATAGTGTCCACTCTAGATTACATACTTAAATTTAATATTTTCCATATCTTAAATATCTTAAATACGTAAAGGCTGCCCTTTTGTCTTCTCCTCTATAAACCGATTTTAAAGATCATCCTCACACATTTGCACACATATCTGATTAGTTACAAAAATTTTGTCTGTAAAACTTCAGGTCAGATATTATGAAGAAATTAGCTTTTCAAATTCAGGTAGCTTTTCAAATTCAGAGTAGTAGACAAAGTTAAAATCTCAACAAAATTCACAAATGTGTTGGAAACATAATTGTGGGTCCCATAAGAACAAAACATTGTCCCCAGGGCTGCTTTCCAGTCTGGTGACGTTCCATAACACTCTGTTTAGCATCTCAAAGCAATATTTATCTGTGGAAATGTAGGCATTTCTGGGAGATTACTAAAATGCTAACCAGAGGATATTTCACAGATATCATCTACATCTCATTTTTGCTTTGCTGAAACAAGGACTATTCCCGTCCCTTTTCTGTTAGATAACAGAAGGTCCCCTTCCTCCTACGTGAGTGTCAGTAGCAAGCTCTTTAGTTACTATTCCTAAGTCACGTTTTGGAATGTGATTCCAAAATTGAGGTGGTCACACAGTTACTGGCTGGTCGCTACTCTCTCTTTTCCAATCTAAATGCATTTTTTATTAAATTACAAATTCTTATTTTAAATTCTGAGTCTGAACCTTATGAAAAAAAAAAATGTATTCCCAGAGTTACCTGTGGTTAGGATTGTTCTAGTGATTTAAATTTGAAAAAAAAAGAAGAAAGAGAAAAATCGTTTAAGAGTCAGGTTAACTAGAAACTCCAGAAAAATACAATATTTTTTAGAAAGAAAATACAATGATATGTGAATGTTGTGTCCTAGGACTTCAGTAACAACGTGCCACAAACTGGATAATTTAGAAAACAGAAATGTGTTCACAGTTCTGGGAGACAGAAGTCGGAAATTAAAGTAGTTGCAGGTCAGGCTCCATCTGAAGGAAGTAGAGAGGAATCTGTCCAGGCCTCTTTCCTAGTTTTGGCATGTAGATGACCATCTTCTCCCCGTTTCTCTTCATACTGTCTTTTCTCTGTGCATTTCTATTTGTGTTCAAATACTTGCTTTTTGTATAGACAGAAGTCATATTGAATTAAGACTCACTCTAATGACCGCCCCAGGGGAACTGGAGAGGTATATCTGTATGAAACTAAGGAAGTTGGAAAAAAAAAAAAAAAAAAAAGTTAAACCCTTGGGGCGCCTGGGTGGCTAGGTCGGTTGAGTGTCTCACTTTGGCTCAGTTCATGATCTCACAGTTTGTGAGTTCAAGCCCCTCGTCAGGCTCTGTGCTGACCGCCCAGAGCCTGGATCCTGCTTCAGATTCTGTGTCTCCCTCTCTCTCTGCTCCTTTCCTGCTCACACGCTGTCTCTCTCTCTCAAAAATAAAGATTAAAAAAAATTTTTTTTAAGTTAAATCCTCAAAAATCTAAAACTTAACTCCATAAGGTAACAATGTAAACAGTTTATTTTTGTATTAAAAGTAATATCTGTGAGTTCAGCTTATCACATCGGGGTCACCAATTGTGGGTTCGGCTTTGGGCTTTGTCCTGCAAAGCCAAGGGTGGCAGAAAGGATTACTCAAGACTCCGTGCAAGTCAAAAGAGGTGGGAGGGAGGCTAAGGGATGTCTCCCAGAGCTGTTCTCAAGCTCCCATATTTATTAGGCATACGCTATAATGAAAACATTGTGCAATATGTCAGTGGCTACATGCCAGTAAGAACATATAGAAAGCATGCAAAAAAACCCAAGGTGTTCCTAAGACTACAGAAGAGCAGATGCCAAAAGGAGGGTGGAGAACAAGTAAGATATTCCGTAGATAACATGATCTAAGAAATTCATGCACACAGGCAGGACCCAAACCCTACAACTACATATATATTATATAATATATATATATTATATATTATATTATATATATGTATGTATATGTATATGTGTATATGTATGTATATACATATATATGTATGTATATATCCATATGTATATACATATGTATATGTATATACATATATATACACACATATGTATATATATGTATATATGTATATATGTATATATATGTATATGTATATATATATTATATATATATAATATATTAAACTGGATATTGGTCTAGATACTGGTCCACTGTTTTCAGCAGGGTCAGAAAGCAGTGCAATGCGTTTCCCCGAATGTCCTTAACCAGTACATAGCTATATGATTTCCCACAAATATCAATAGAATTTGGAAAGAAAGATGAAAGTAGCTTTAACGAACTAAAAGAGTTTGGTTGCAGGTAGATGAGATTAGGATAAAATTGCTGTGTTTACAATATGTTCTACAAGCATATGGATATAAGTAATAATTGTGTATATGAATATAATATGATAAAATAAAAAGTAAATTAAACTGAAGTAATTAAATACATATGCCAAGTCCTTCCTGACATATGCAAAGTCAGAACAAAAGTCACCTGCATACTTTTTGAGATATATATATATATATATATATATATATATATATAGATATAGATAGATATAGATATAGATATAGATATAGATATAGATATAGATAGATATATATATGGATATATATATGTGTGTGTGTATATATATATATATTAGTATTAGTATTTCAGGCTGTTTATTGCTTATGGAAAATAAACTAGTCTGTTCTTATTTGGTTGTTGTTGCTATTTTGTTTGGTTTGGTTTTGGCTTTAGTTTCCAAGTGTCTACTGAAAATATATTTTTGTGTGTTGATCTTGTATCCTGAAGCATCTTACGTATACTTATTAGTTCCAGTACCAATTTTTGTGTATTCTTTTTGATTTTTTAATGTATGCAACCATGGATTCTAGACACACACTTAAATTGTTTTGTCTTGAATTAATGTGCAAACTTCATTTCCATGTTTCATAGGGTCATTAAAAGGGGCATAAGCCACTTGTTTCTGTTGAGGAGGAAAATTTTTTCAACCTTTAAGATTCTTCTAGTGGGTCTAATAATTAACTTGACATGACACAGATTTAAAAGAGAAAAAAAAAGTTTAATTACATACACATAGAGGCTCAATAATGAAATTAAGACCCTAAAGAAATAATTAAGGCAGGTAGTTTTGATACTTTGTAAACAAAGAAACAATAAATCTGTGAGGGATTGACAGGAACAAAGAAAACTCGTGTTTGGGACCTTCAATTAATAAGGAACTCTAAACAGAAGTTGGGCTGAGGCAGTAAATTAGTAAAAAGTAACAAGGTTTATTATACAGCTTTTGGCCCTATATTCCCTTTCTCTAGTGATAAGGATGTCTCTTTATTTCCTGGTACAAGAAGATACCTTTCACGTGAAAGATTTATTTCTTGCTGTCCGAGTATTCTTTTTTTTGCACTGGATGTTTCTTAAGTGATTTTTATTTAAAATAAACTGTAAACCAAAGTGACACATTTTGGGCTTGCCTATTCTTGGCCTCTACCTTCCTGACTTTAGGGGAAAAGATTCAGTTTTTCACGAAAGATGGCCATGTGGCTTTTCTTCATGATTTGTTGATATGGTAAAAAACCTTTGAGTGGTTATTCTATTAAGAACCACTGTTCCATTCCTTGGATGCAACCCAAGAGTTGGAAGCCTCTCTAGCCTAATATTGAATACCATTTTTTTTCCATTTCACTATTTTAAAAAACAAATTTCATCGGAATATTCATAAAATAAAGGTAGAGAAGGCAACCCAAATGCCATGTTGAATTCTGTGCTGGGCTACTAAGAGCATCCAATAAATACTGTTTAAATTTTCAAAAATTTCTTGGCAAAAACACATATCTTGGTAAAAACAGAGCGCACTGACTTCCCTAAAACTCTTTACATTAACCTTTAGAATGAAATCTTAGTTCTTCAACCTGGTGTGTATGCTGCTCTGTGGCATATTCTTTGCCTGCCTCACCAGTCAGCAGTTGGTTTTCTATATTCTATATCATCTACAAAATCATTTTAAGAACTAAACAACAGCAAACTGTTATCTTCGTGCATTCCCAGCAACTAGAATATAATCTGTATGCTCTATATTCTTTCCCAGCTTATTAATATTTTTATTTGAAAATTGAGCAATAGTGTGTTATTACATGGTGAATATTATCATGTGCTTCTGCTATGGGTAGCATGTCCTACTCTGCATTTACATAGTGTTAAATATCCTACATTATGTACATAGTGTTAAATATCCTGTATTGTAGATACTTTACAATTCTAGTTATCGATCTGTGCCGCTAGATTTTAAGGTTTTTGAGAGAAAAATAAAAATACTAAGGAACCTACTCTGATTCGCTTTATCTTTCTCAGGATTTAGCAATGTCAGCACATGCACAGGTCTTTGAAAAAAAGTTGAGAATGAATGATTTATCATATTGATTAATCTAGGTCTGATAAAGTTCTTACTCATAAGAATTTATTCAGCAATGCATATTCTAGCTTATTTAGTTTACTGATTTAAAATATATGTATTACAGATATGTCTCCTAACACAAGGGAAACACAAGAAAAAATAAACTGCTGGTACTATACAAAAATAAAAAGCTTTTGCACAGTAAAGGAAACCATAAAAAAACAAAACAAAACAAAAAAAAAAACGGGGCGCCTTGGTGACTCAGTCAGTTAAGCGTCCAACTTCGGCTCAGGTCATGATCTCGCGGTCCGTGAGTTCGAGCCCGGCGTGGGGCTCTGTGCTGACCGCTCAGAGCCTGGAGCCTGTTTCAGATTCTGTGTTTCCCTCTCTCTGACCCTCCCCTGTTCATGCTCTGTCTCTCTCTGTCTCAATAAATAAATAAATAAATAAATAAATAAACGTTAAAAAAAAACCAAAAAAACAGGCAACCCAGTAAATGGGGAAAAAAAAATGTTTGCAAATGATAAATAAGGGGTTAATGTTGAAAATATGTAAAAAAAATTACACAACTTAATCCCAAAATAATCTGATTAAAAATGGGAAGTCCTCTGACTTCAGTCCAGGTCATGATCTCCCAATTCATGGGTTTGAGCCTCACATCCGGCTCTGCACTGACAGCTCAGAGCCTAGATCTTGCTTCAGATTCTTTCTCTCTCTCTCTCTCTCTCTCTCTCTCTGCCCTCCCCTGCTTGTGCTCTTTCTCTCTCTCTCAAAAATAAAAACACTTTTTTTTTTTTTATTAATGGGAAGGGGACTTGAATAGACATTTTCCCAAAGAAGACATATAGATGTCCAACAGACACATAAAAAGATGCTAAACATCACTAACCATCAGGAAAATGCAAATCAAAACTGTAATGAGATATTACCTAAAACCTGACAGCATGGCTAGATTCAAAAGGACATAATTTAAAAATAGCTTCATAGAGAGAACAAAATTATAGTATTTATCCTATCTAATTTCAAAAGTTAAAGTGAGTGCTGGCATAAGAACAGATAAATTGATAATTGGCTTCTTGAAGTATTTTATAAATTCTATATAAAATCTCTTAAAAACCTGCCAATTTTTACAAAAACAAAAGGGATGTAGAGATTTGATTTATACTAAATTTACCTTAATGCAGGGCACCTGGCTGGGTTAATCAGTAAAGCATGCAACTCTTGATCTCAGGGCTGTGCATTCAAGCCCCACATTGGCTGTAAAACTTAGTTTTAAAAAATAAAATAAAAATATATCTATCTTGATGCAAGATTATGGCATTTTTCTATATGGTGTAAAAAGTGGTCCAGTGTCATTCTTTTACATGTTGCTGTCCAGTTTTTCCACTGGATACTCTTTTCTGATTTGTCAAAGATTAACAGACCATACAGTTGTGGGTTCATTTCTGGATTTTCTATTCTGTTCTATTGATCTTTGTGTCTATTTTTATGTCACTATCATACTGTTTTGATCACTACAGCTTTGTAATATAACTTGAAGTATGGAATTGTGATGCCTCAAGCTTTGCTTTTCTTTTTCAAGGTTGTTTTGGCTATTTGAGGTCTTTTGTGGATCCCAACTAACTGTGGACTTGTCACTATGAAGAGAATACAGAAAAACTAAAAAGAGTGCTTGTCTTGGAATTCTGCTTCTTAGAGTAGAGATTCTTCAAGTCATGTAGGAAACATTGTGAAAGTTTCGAGACCAACTTTAAAAGCTTAAGGAACAAGCATTCTTTCCATGTATTTCCTCTTGAGAAAAAAATCACAGAAGCATTTCACACCAATACCCTTTGGCTTAAAAATGTTCATCAAAATGGGGTGGGGGAGTGTGCTTTTGTTAGATTAATAATATTTGCATCCAATACACTGAATCTTACTTTAGAGGTAAGACTTTAATAGGGACACTGTAAATATTTGGTTTATTTGGCACTACTGTAAGTAGTATGAATTTTAGAATTGCTTGTTCTAGCTCTGAAAACTGCTGTTGGTATTTTGATAGGAATTGCATGAAATGTGTACATTGCTTTGGGTAGTGTAGACATTTTTACAGTATTTCTTCTACCAACCCATGAGCAAGGAATGTCTTTCCATTTCTTTGTGTCAGCTTCAATTTCTTTCATCAATGTTTTCTACTTTTTAGAATATAAGCCTTTCACCTCTTTGGTTAGGTTTATTCCTAGGTATCCTATGGTTTTTTGATGTCATTATAAATGTGATTGATTCCTTAATTTCTTTTTCTGCTGCTTCATCATTGGTGTATAGAAATGCAACAGATTCTTATACAATGATCTTGTGTCCTGTGACTTAACTGAATTTATTTATCAGTTCTACCATTTTTTGGTGGAGTCTTTTGGGTTTTCTATATAGAATATCATGTAATCTCCAAAGAGTAAAAGTTTGACTATTGTTGATTTGGATGCCTTTTATTTCTTTTTGCTGTCTGATTGTTGTGCCTAGGATTTCCAATACTACGTTAAGTAACAGTGGTGAGAGTGGACATCCCTGTCTTGTTCCTGACCATAGAAGAAAAGCTCTCAGTTTTTTCCCCATTGAGCATGATATTATAGCTGTGGGTGTTTCATATATGGCCTTTATTATGTTGAGGTACTTTCCCTCTAAACATACTTTTTTGAGGTTTTTTATCTGAATGGATGTTATACTTTGTCAAATGCTTTTTCTGCATCTATTAAAATGAGCATATGTTTCTAGGGGTACCTGGGGGGGGTCAGTCAGTTGAGCATCCGACTTAGACTCAAGTCATGATCTCACAGCTTGTGGGTTCCAACCCCTATGTCAGGCTCTGTGCTGACAGCTCAGAGCCTGGAGCCTCCTTCAGATTCTGTGTCTCCCTTTCTATGTCCCTCCCCCACTTGCCTCTGTCTGTCTGTCTCTCTGTCTCTCAAAAATAAACATTAAAAAATGATCATATGGTTCTTAATTTTTTTTTATTAATGTGGTATGTCATGTGAATTGATTTTCCAATATTAAACCATCCTTGTAACCTAGGAATAAATCCACTTGATTGGGGTGAATGATTTTCTTTAATGTATTGTTGGATTTGGTTTGCTAGTATATTGCTGAGAATTTTTGAATCTGTGTTCATGAGTGACATTGGTCTGTAGTTCTCTTTTTAAGTGGAGTCTTTATCTGGTTTTGGTATCATGGTAATATTGGCCTGATAAAATGAATTTGGAAGTTCTTCTTTACTTTCTAATTTTTGGAATAGAGTAGAATAGGTATTAACTCTGCTTTAAATGTTTGGTAGAATTTGCCTGTGAAGCCATGGGGTCCTGGATTTTTGTTTGGTTGGAGTTTTTTGATTACTGATTCAATTTATTTGAAGGTTATCAGTCTGTTCAAGTTTTCTATTTCTTTCTGTTTCAGTTTTATTAGTTCAAATGTTTCTAGGAAATTATCCATTTCTCCCAGGTTGTCCAGTTTGTTAGCTTTCATAATATTCTCTTATAATTTTTTTGTATTTGTATGGTGTTGGTTGTTATTTTTCCTCTTTCATTTGTGATTTTATTTATTTGGGTCCTTTCTCTTTTCTTTTTGATAAGTCTTCCAGAGGTTAATTAATTTTATTAATTTTTTTTCAAAGAACTAGGTCCTGGTTTCATTGATCTGTTCTATTGTTTTGTTTTGTTTTAGTTTCTCCAATATTTATTTCTGCTCTAATCTTTATTATTTCCTTCCTTATGCTGGCTTTAGGTCATTTGCTGTTCTTTTTCTAGCTCCTTTAGGTGTAAGGTTAGGTTGTTTATTTGAGATTTTTCTTATTTCTTGTGGTAGACCTGTATTGCTATATACTTCCCTCTTAGGTCCACTGTTGATGTGACCCAAAGATTTTGGGCTATTGTGTTTTTATTTTCATTTGTTTCCATGTATTTTTGTGACTGTGGCACAAAGGAAACTTTTATTTGCAGCAAATAAGGAGATCATGGGGAATGGCTTCAAAAACTGTGACTCCCTGAGAGAGGATGAATGGGTGTTTTTTGTTTAGAGTTAGGATAAGTATTCAGCTAGGGAAGCCTGGTTATCCTATGTAGAAGTGGGCATAAGTCACACATGCACCTTAAGAAAACATGACTGTACACATTGAATGTTATGTAAATGAAGCATAGGCTCCTCCCTGGGAAAATATTTTACTATCATAATGTGGTGAAGGTAATTATAGGTCTTTCCAGAAGTTACTTTATTGTCCATTTGCATGGGCACAAGTCAGATTTCACTCATGTACTCTGGATGGTCTGAGCCAGTAAGGGATTTTATCAGGACAGTGGTCATAACCTGGAAGTTAATTTTGGGTTTCATTTTCCTGTTCCTGATGCATGCTTCCAGTGACCCAAAGAGTTGCTGTCTCCTTTATCCAGGGTTGTAAGGAAAGGAGGAAGTGCACAAAAAACAAGCATCCAAGGTGGAGATTTAAACAGGAAAAAACAACAAACAGACCAACAACAAACAGACCAAACAACCAGGTGGGACAGAGATTTCTATCAATCTCCCAGGCATTATCCAATAACCAGGTGGGATGGAGATTTCTTTCAATTTCCCAACAAACAGGCAGAACAGAGATCTCTTTCAATTTCCCATACCCTAGACTAGTCCCTGTTAGATACCTCCCATTTGGCCAGGCTGGAGCATCCAAGACTCTTAATGGTTTGGTCCTGTGATTATTTGCCACCTGGGGATGTCTACACTCAACTATAGACCCTAAATGAGTGCTCAATCTTGCAAAGTGTTTACCAGAGAGGCCCTGTTTACCTAGAAGATTCTGACTATTATGCCAGCTTGCCAAGACTTTGTGAGACAACTCCAGTTTTACCTCTAAAATTTGTGTCATGGGCCTGGAATAATTTATCCCAGCAGAACTCCTTTGGAGTAAATGTAATCAGAGTGGCCACTGGCTTTCAAGTGACAGAATGCCAGGCTGGTGGTCACAGACATCAGGAAGGGGGAGTCCTATCCAAGGAATCTACCCCTGTTCCCAGTAGCTTTAATGGTTTAACCCAGGCAAACTCCACTGACTGCTTCTCCATTATTGGACACCAAAGACCTGGAGGACAGAACCTCAGAAAGACCTGTTTCCATTTATTTGTTTTTTTATTTGTTTTTTGATTTCTTGGCTGAACATTCATTGTTTAGTAGTATGTTTTTTCATGTCCATGTACCTGTGGCCTTTCTAGATTTTTTTTCTTGTGGTTGACTTCTAGTTTCATAGTGTGTGGTCAGAAAAGGTGCATGGTGTGACTTCAATCATTTTGTATTTCTTGAGTTGCTGGAAGCCGAGCTATCCCAGCCTGAGTGGCAGGGCCCGGGCTGTGGAAGGATTGGTGACTGCAAAGCTTCTTGTCCTCCCGCGTTTAGGTAATTTGGCCTTGAAAGTGCCTGGGGTATTGTCTGTTGGGGAATTGCCCTCGGCAGGTGCCCTGGGAAAAGAACGATTAGGGAAGAAAATAAGGTTCCACAGGAAATTGTGCGGCCTCACGTTTAGCCCTTGCCATCCCTATGGAGACTCCTCTACTTTCAGGAAGGACAGCCTCATACCTTTGCCAGCAAAGAAAGCCTGTAAAGGAGAGACATATGGATCCGAAAGCCCCACTCCAGTCACTAAGGAGTGTATCTATGGATACAGGTCACTCTGACCCCTAGGCCCACTTGGCCCCCAGGAGCCATTCCAGATGATGATTGAACCTAGTCGGTTAAGCTACAGAATGGTTCATTGGTTCCTAGGTGCATTGTCTCTCTGAGAATGTATGAGGCATGGGTTTCTAAAGCCTTTTCAGCCCCTTTCTGGCACCTTGGACCGAGGCAAACACATTGTTCTTCTGGCCTCATGTGGTTAGGAGGTCACGTCCCTGTAACCGTTCCACTTGAGGTGTTGAGAAATGGAGGGCCTTTCACGAGAACAGCAAAGCAAATGCTTTGTAGATTATAGATAAACGCAGATGATAATGTAATAATGTAAGAAATGAATCTGTAATCAAAGGGTATATGGGAAAGTTAGGGGAAAATCACCATGTTATTTCTTTTTTTTTTTTTTTTTTTTTTTTTTTTAATTTTTTTTTTTTTCAATGTTTTTTATTTATTTTTGGGACAGAGAGACACAGAGCATGAACGGGGGAGGGGCAGAGAGAGAGGGAGACACAGAATTGGAAACAGGCTCCAGGCTCCGAGCCGTCAGCACAGAGCCCGACGCGGGGCTCGAACTCACAGACGCGAGATCGTGACCTGGCTGAAGTCGGCCACTTAACCGACTGCGCCACCCAGGCGCCCCAACCATGTTATTTCTTAAAGGTTGTTTATACATGAGAACATTTTCAAAATTAAGTAATGTTAGAAAAGCATAGATGACATATGCTACAAGGAAATCACTAGCATATAGAATGTCACATTTACTGCAATAAATCGGCCAGTTCAACACACTGCTGTTGTCTGTGTCCATTTTTATTTTAGTTTTTTATCTTAGCTTTTGATTTTAGTTTTTTATTTTTATTTTGGTTTTGGTTTTGTTTTATTTTCACTTTTTCGCCGACGCCGTTCATCCTTCGGGAACCCCTGGACCTGCCGGAGCTTGACTCCGGTGTTGAGTTCTGTTTTGCAACCTAATATGTGATCTATTCTGGGGAATGTTTCATGTGCACTTGAAAATAAAGTGTATTCTGCTATTTTAGGTTGGAATGATCTGAATATATCTGTTAAGTCCATCAGACCCAGTATGTCATTCAAAGCTATTGTTTCTTTTTTAATTTTCTGTTTAGATGATCTGTCCATTGACGGACAGATAATTACAAAGTCCCCTAATATTATTATATTATTACAAATTAGTTTCTTTATGTTTCTTTTTTTTTTTAATTTTTTAATGTTTATTTATTTTTGAAGGAGAAAGAGAGATACAGAGAGCATGAGTGGGGGAGGGGCAGAGTGAGAGGGAGACAGAATCTGAAGCAGGCTCCAGGCTCTGAGCTGTGGGCACAGAGCCCGATGAGAGGCTCGAACTCACAAGCTGTTGAGATCACTACCTGAGCCGAAGTTGGATGCTTAACCCACTGAGCCACCCAGGTGCCCCAATTTCTTTATGTTTCTTATTAATTGTTTTATATACGTGGGTGTCTCCAAGTTGTGGGTATAAATATTTATAGTTTTTATATCTCCTTGTCCTTTGTCTCTTGTTACAGTCTTTGATATAAATCCGGTTCGTTCAATATATGTCTTGTTACTCTGGCCTTCTTTTGACATTCATTTGATTGATAAATCTTTCTCCATCCTCTCACTTTTAATCTGCAGGTGCCTTTTAGTTCTAAAATGAGTCTCAGGGTTCAGGTCATGATCCCACAGTTTGTGAGTTCAAGCCCCATGTCAGACTCTGCTGGCAGCGTGGAGCCTGGAGACTGCTTTGGATTCTGTGTCTCTGTCTCTTTCTCTCTGCCCTTCCTGAGCTCATGTGTGCTCTCTCTCTCTCTTAAAATTAAACTTTTTAAAAAATAATAAAATAAAATAAATTAAATGAGTCTCTTGTAGGCACCATACAGTTGGATCTTGTTTTTTAAATTCATTCTGACACTCTATGACTTTTGATTGGAGCATTTAGTCTATTTATGTACAAAGTAATTATTGATAAATATGTATTTATGACTTTTTTTTTTTTTTTTACTTGTTTTGTCATTGGTTGTTTCTGGAGATTTTCTCTGATCCTTTCTTGTCTTTATCACTTTTGGTCTGTCCTTTGCATTCTAAGAATCCCTTTAACATTTCTTGCAGGACATGAACTCTTTTATTTTCTGTTTATCCGGGAAATTCTTTATCTCTACTTTTAACCTGAATGATTGACTTGCTGGATAGAATATACTTAGCTGTGGATTTTTCCCATTCAACACTTTGAATATATCATGCCATTCCTTTCTGGCTTGCCAAGTTTCTGCTGAGAAATCTGTAAACCTTATGGGTTTCACTTTAAGTTAAGAACTTCTTTTGTCTTGCTAATTTTCAGATTTTTTTCTTTATCACTATATTTTGCAAATTTAATTACAATAAGTCATAGTGTTGGACTGCTTTTATTGATGATGTTGAGAGTTCTCTGTGCCTTCTGGATGTGGATGTCTGTTTCCTTCTACAGACTGGAGAAGTTTTCAGCTATTATTACTTCAAATAAATTTTCTGCCTTTTTGTCTCTCTTCTTCTGGGACCTCTATAAAACAAACATTATTATGTTTGATGGAGTCACTGAGTTCTCTAAGTCTTGTGTTGCAGAATTCTTCTTTCTCTCTTTTGTTTGGCTTCATTACTTTCCATTGCTTTGTCTTCTAGGTCACTAATTTATTCATCTGTTTCTTCCTGCCTGCTGTTCATTGCATCCAGCCTGCTTCCATTCTTGTTTGTTACACCCTTCATCTCTGATTGATTCCTTTTTGACTCTTTCATCTCTATGGTAAGGCTCTCACTAATGTCTTTTTTTTTTTTTTTTTTCTCAAGCCCAGTGAGTGTCCTTATGATCGTTGCTTTGAATTTTCTCTCAGGCTTGTTACTTATACCTGTTTCACTTAGATCTCTTGTTCTTTCATTTGGGATATATATTTATCTAAGTGTCCGCCTCCTCTGTGTGTTAGAAAATCCAGTTACGTCTCCTGCTTCTGAAAGTAATGGCCTTATGAAGAAGTCATGTAGTACCCAGGGCCCCGAGTTTCAGGGAGTGTCTCCAGTCTGTGCTGCCTGCTCTCTGTTGTGTTTTGGCTGCTCTATCCCTCAGGCAGGTTGGCTGCAAAGGCTCTCCTTGCCTGAGGCAAGCGTGACTGAGAGGGGTAGTCCCACCAGATCACAAAGGGGTGGTGCTTGGTGTAAGCAGGTTAGGCAGTCCTTCCCCTGCAGATCTCAGTGGCTTTGTTTATGCAGAGAAGAGGAAGAAAATGGCACTGGTCAGCAACTTCGTTCCTGAGGAGACATCTCTGCGAATGCTGATTCTCAGAGACACACTCCAGATAAAGTGAATAATCTCTCTGCTGTGTGTCCCAGAGGCTCTTTAGATCCTCTTTGCACACTCTCTGCCCCCAGGTTGTTTTCCTGGCTGCTCTCCAGGAGCAACCCAAGCCCTCTGGGCTCTATCCCAGCCAGGCCTGCTGACCTTTGAATCTCCAGGCTTTAAGCCCCACTGGTTGCAAGAACTCACAGCATTCAGGCCCTCTTATTTTCCATGCCAATGACTTTGGGGAAATGTTCTCCTTGTGTGTTCCTCTCTGTGCTTCTCTCTCTCACCTTTCTCTGATGACACAGCTCCCTCCCCACTGCTGCGCTTGTGACCCATCTCTCCTCTAAACCACACGTCCCCGTATCCTACCTTCTTTAATGTGGCCTCTTCTCTCACTTTAGTTGTGGAAGTTATTCTGTCAGTCTTCAGTTCTATTTCTGAGGTATTAAGGATTATTTGATAGTTATCTAGTTGTGTTCATGGGACAAGGTGAGCCTAGGGTCTCCCTACTCTGATACTATCTTCCTTTTCTCTTAGATAAGGCATTTTTACCAATTATCTAAGACCTATGAGGTAATGCCAGCTTGCTGATTTTATTTTTTAGTGAGAGGGGACAAAATTCCCTTCCAAAATTGTTTTCAATATGAACCCTAAAGGGGTTTCACTTATTAAAATAAGTGAAAAGTGGCAGCCATTGCTGTCATGGTTGAGAATTTCATTATAGCTTCAAATGCAGCCTCAAATATCATTTTACGATTATTTTATGATTACAGAATAAAGTAAGACCTGGACAACCAAATGTAAGAAATAAGACAAATATGGATCTGATAAATCCAATAACGTCTCCATGTATATGTGGCTTAAAAAATAGATTATTTTTTGCATTTTTTTTTTTTTTTTTGTCTGATTTACTTCTCAGGACTTATCAGAGCCAGGCAGGTAGCTCACCAGTTCATTTATTTTTTTCCGCATTCTTTACATTTGGAAAGATTCATTAAGCTCACCATCACTTTATATGTATCTGAATTATGCATTGATTTCTGGGAGTAGGGCCTTCTCTATTACCATCATTGTTCGGTAATCCTATGTGAGCTAATAAATTATATTATGTAAACTAGTAGTAAATCAATATATCATCCCCAGCATCAAAAACTTTTAAAAATAACTATTCTTTTTTTTTTTTTTTTTTTTTAATTTTTTTTTTTTCAACGTTTTTTATTTTTTATTTTTGGGACAGAGAGAGACAGAGCATGAACGGGGGAGGGGCAGAGAGAGAGGGAGACACAGAATCGGAAACAGGCTCCAGGCTCCGAGCCATCAGCCCAGAGCCTGACGCGGGGCTCGAACTCACGGACCGCGAGATCGTGACCTGGCTGAAGTCGGACGCTTAACCGACTGCGCCACCCAGGCGCGCCAAAAATAACTATTCTTTAAATCTTAAATATACTAATACATTTATATACTAATACATTATACTAATTAGTATACTACGTTATACTAATACATTTATATTCACACTGGGTTCAAAACACAATTTTTTTTTCCGAATCTCTGAAACAATTATTTCTAACATCTGATGAAATATTTACCTTTTTTACTATGTGGTATAAAAACCAAACCTGTCTCATTGTCAGACATTGTTGAAGAAATTAGCTTGGTTCTCCTAGCATAGAATTTATACGAAGGCATGACTTTCTCTTATTCATATTAGCCTCGCAATGTGCTATGGCAGGTAGTAGGTATTCAATAATATTTGTTCAAAGGATGCACAAGTAGCCTTTTTGACTTAGCCACAGGAATATTCTGACACCCGAAATGTTAATGCACCCAATTATCTCTTCACCCTGTCCTTGACTCTTTTGGCCATCTTATTATTGGTTTTTGAGCAGTCTGCCCTTCAATTTATCCTTGAATCTCAGTCCATCCTTGATCCTGAACATTATATATTGCCTAACCTCAGTTCTATCATTTGATAAAGCTGTGATTCACTCTAAGACCCACACCTTATCCTTGAACAAAGTAATCTTTAACCTTACTGAGTACCACTAATTCTGGTAGGTAGCAGTCCTGGAATTTCCGTGACCAAATTGTTGACTTAAAATACTTTTTTTGAGAATAAGAGGACATGGGACCAGAAGTTATAGTATGTGATTTTTCTTCCAAAGTCTGGTACAAAGTAGTTGTGACATTTTAATTAGACCCCTAATGCATTTCATTTATATAATTCAAAGGTAATGCCAATCCTGCCTGAATGTCTTATTTTCTGATTTTCTGATTTCTGATTTTCATTATGAAATGTGTGACAAACCTGGATAAGGAGTAAGGTGCAATGTAAATTTAAGAAATTTAAAAAATCTCCCCTTCATAATAAACAATTATGGTAAGGTTGCAGGACAAATGTTTAATATACTCAATCACTTTCTTTCATACCACCAAGTGGAATTTAAAGCTAAAAGCATAGTGTTGTTTACATTAGCACCTTAACATATGAAACACTTAGTTATAAATTAAATTATATATATATATATATATGAACTATGTGAGGAAAACTATAACATTTTGATGAACAAAATCAAAGAACTAAATACATGGAAAAGTATTCTATGTTCATGAGGAGGCAGACTCAATGTTGTCAAGATGTCAGTGCTTCCCAATTTGATCTATGTAACCCCAGTCAAAATACAACAACTTATCTTGGGAATATTGAAAAATGGGTTCAAAGATTATATGGAGAGGCAAAAGACCCAAAATAGCCAACACAATATGGAAAGAGAAGAACCAAGTTGGAAGACCAGTGCCCCCACAACTTCAAGGCTTACTTTAAAGCTATAGTAATCAAAGCAGTGTAGTTTGTGGAAAAAACAGATCAAAGGAATAGAATAGCAAGTTGGATTAGCTATAGGTCCCCCTGAATACAGCCAGTTGCTCTTTGACAAAGGAGTGAAGACAGTTCAATGGAGCAAAGATGCTTTCTTCAACAGATGCTTATGGAACAACTGAACATTCACATGAAAAATAATGAAACTCTTAACAAACCTTATACTCTTCACCAAAATTAACTCAAAATGGAACATAAATAACTTAAACATAAAATGTGAACCTATAAAACTCGGAGAGAAACCTAGATGATTTGGGGTATGGTGCTGCATTTTTAGGTATAACACCAAAAACTAGAGCCATGAAAGAAATAATTGATAAGTTGGATTTCATTAAAATTAAAACTTCTGCTCTGTGGAAAACAATGTTAAAAGGATGAGAAGTCAAGCCATAGACTGGGAGAAAATATTTACAAAAGACGTTCCATGAAAGACTGGTAGCCAAATTATATCAAGAGGTCATAAAACTCAACAATAAGAAAAAATAAATAAATAAATAAATAAATAAATAGGGCTGCGATTTTAACAGACAACTTGGAAGCAATCAAGGTGCCCTCAGTAGGTGAATTTCAGGATAAACTTGGGCACATCCAGACAATGGAATATTACTCAAGACTAAAAAGAAATGAGCTGCCACCACCATGAAAAGACATGGAGAAATCTTAAATACATGTTACCAATGAAAGAAGCCCATATGAAGAGGTTGCATACTGCATGATTCCAACTATATGACATTCTGGAAAAGCTAAACTATGGAACTAATAAAACGATTAGTGGTTGTAAGCCAGGGTTGGGGTGAGGGGTGTGCAGTGGAGATGAAGAGGCAGAAAACAGAGGATTTTTAGGGCATTGACAATATATACATGACACCATAATAATGAGTATATGTCATTGTACATTTATCCAAATCTCTAGAATAGAAACATCAAGAGTGAACTGTAGTGCAATGTAATATAATATCTGTAATGTAAAATTTGGGCTCTGAATGGTTATAATCTGTCATCTATATTAGTTTAATGTAACAAATGTACAATTCTGCTAAGGAATGTTCATAATGGGATAAGCTACATGTATAGGGGGCTATCTGGGAAATCTCTGTGACTTCCTCTTTGTTTTGCTATAAACTTTAATCTCCTTTAAAAAAGGAACATCTTTTTTTTTTTTTTTAAGTTTTAATTTATTATTGAGAGAAAGAGAGAGAGAGTGCAAATGGAGGAAGGGCAGAGAGAGAAGACACAGAATCCGAAGTAGTCTCCAGGCTCTGAGCTGTCAGCACAGAGCCTGATGTGGGGCTAGAATCCGGTGAGATCATGATCTGAGCTGAAGTTGGAAGTTTAACCAACTAAGCCACCAGGCACCCCCAAAACAGAAACATCTTAATAATTTTTTTTTTTTAATTTTTTTTTTAACATTTATTTATTTTTGAGACAGAGAGAGACAGAGCATGATCAGGGGAGGGTCAGAGAGAGGCAGACACAGAATCTAAAACAGGCTCCAGGCTCTGAGCTGTCAGCACAGAGCCCCACGCGGGGCTCAAACTCATGGACTGTGAGATCATGACCTGAGCCGAAGTCGGCCACTTAACCGACTGAGCCATCCAGGCGCCCCAATTTTTTTTTTTTTTTTTTTTTAAACTCTCTGCCTCAGTGATAAGGTTTTCTATGCTTGTTTTTTTTTTTTTTTCTGTTTTTCTTTTTTTCCTTTTTTTTTTTTTTTTCTGTAAAATCTACCTAAATACAGAGGGGGGAGAGACATTAAACATAAACAATACAATTCTCTGAGCATAGATAAGCAAATAAAATAATAAATGAAAATCGATGGGAAGCATATATAAACCTAGCCTCAGAAACCCAAAGGGAATTTTTTAAGTAAATTGGAATATTTTCTAGTCTTGATTTTCAATACTGAGAAAGCTCTCTATAATTTTAATTGATTATTTTTGCCATTATTGTTTTTTTTTAATTTTTTTTAAGTTTATTTATTTTTGAGACAGAGAGAGACAGAGCATGAATGGGGGAGGGGCAGAGAGAGAGGGAGACACAACCGGAAGCAGGCTCCAGGCTCTGAGCCATCAGCCCAGATCCTGACGTGGGGCTCGAACTCACGGACTGCGAGATCATGACCTGAGCTGAAGTCGGAGGCTTAACCGACTGAGCCACCCAGGCGCCCTGACCATTATTTTTTATTCAATTAAAAAATGTGTGCCACAAAGTATCCTTTTTGTTGAGGATAGTGGCAAGGAGGAGTGTGATGGTGAGAATTCCACTAATACATTGTTTTTGGAATAAGAATTGTTTAATTAGCTTTGTAGAACCCACCCAAAGACCCAAGACCATCAGTACAGCAGGAAATGCAATAATAATGATAATATGCCCATGGTCAGTTAGGACTTGCATTTTTATGATGATGAATACAAATAAAATCCAGAGCACTCCAGTAAGTGATTTGGCCAGATCTTCTCCATTTTAATTGCCTATAAAGGATTTCCTATTTGAACAAACACCATTGGATATATGTGCAGCTACTTTTTAGACATAAATATCACATGTTCTGAATAGTATAAAATTGCTGGTATATTTCATTGCCAGCTGTATTTTCTCTCTCTGCCAATTTTAGTAATAAAATCAATTGAAATTACTGCTTTGTTAACTTGGCTTATATAATATGCTTGCTGGTTCAATATAGCGAGTGTCAATTTGTCTACTCAGGTATTCACACGTGTTTTGTTTTTTATTTAATTTTCAGTGAAAGAAAACCCCATAAACTCCTAGGTTAGTAAGACCCACTATTCATCAGCCAGCAAATAAAATGTGTAGCAAAATTTCATCATGGGGAATAGGAAGGCTCAAGATTTTAGAGAAAAATTTGCTGAGTACAAACTAGAAATATTTACATTTAAACATTTCAAACACTTTTTTTTTTTTTATAAAGGATGAAAGCTTATAGTTACTTTCAAAGAAACTCTAACTTAATTCTTGGAGAAATGCTAATAGTGTATATATTTCTTTCCATCGTAATAATGTAGTACAATTGCCTAAACATTCTTGGGGTAGATTCACATGCAGCAAGATACCTTGAACAATGTTTCACATCATACGGGATCATTTTGCAAATGCAAAATGGATGATGTTTATTTGAACTAGATTCTCATATATTTTGTGATTTTTTTTTTTTTTTGAGGCGAAATGCTCCATTTCTAATTGGATTTAGATCACCAGATATATTTTTATACTGGATAAAATGTTTCTTGTTCTTATTTGAGCAGAGTTTGCCAATTTGTTTCATTTTCTCATTTTCCTCTCTTTGAGTATGTGTGTTTGTGTCTGTGGGTGTTTCTTTTATCTTTGTGCTGTGTTTATTATTCACAACACATTAATTAGACATGGTGAGAAGTGTCAGATACAAATATGAGCTTCTTTGTATGAGGCTGTGGACAGGAATCAGCTGCCTCGCCCTTCAGGGTGGCCTGGCTCATTCTCAGAGGGTCCCCATTTGGCCACTCTATTTTAATTAGGTCTCTTCTGCTATTCTTTATATCTCAAAACCATTTTTCTTCTGTTTTGTTTTTCTCTAAAAGTGAAACCTTATATATTTTTACACTAGTTATCCTTAATGATCTGATCGTATTAGTTCTTTTTTTTTTTTTTTTTTTAACGTTTACTGATAATTGAGAGAGAGACAGAGCGCGAGTAGGGGGAGGGCAGAGAGAGAGGGAGCCACAGAATCTGAGGCAGGCCCCAGGCTCCAGCACAGAGCCTGATGCAGGGCTCGAACCCACAAACTGCGAGAAGATCATGACCTGAGCCGAAGTGGGACGCTTAACCAACTGAGCCATCTAGGTGCCCCGATTATTTGATAGTATTAGAATATAATCACTAAATTTTGTGTACAAATCCCCAAGGAGTTTTTATTCCTATAACTGTCTCCATTGTACTCTTGACATCTCTTTGAAAGGAACTTAAAATTGTCAATTGATAATAGCCTGGTTTTAAACTTTCTGTCTCAGGTAAACTCAGTGTCCTGCACATAAGAGCAAAGTCCTTAGGGCTTTGCTTCCTTTCCCTTGACAAATGGTACACTCCCTGGGAGCTGGTCTGCTAGTTTTCTAAGCATGGCGATATATGCAGTTGGTTGCCCCGCCTGTTTATTTTCCCGGGGAGTCCTTCGGCAGTTGGAGATGGTAGTCTCCATGGCGTGGCCATAATTAGAATGCTTGACTGTACAGGCTTGTGTGAGAGAGCAAAATGAGGTAGTCTGGCCCTTGCCTACAGTGTCAAGGATAAGACCGGTTGTAGACTCGGCAAGTGGCCGCATGTAGCCACAGCAGTAAAATGTCTTTGCGGTTCTTCCCTTCCCTTCTGTCATTACTGACTATTTGGTGAAGTGTTACTACAGTGATAGATTCACATGTAAAATCTTATGTACTTTCCTTATGCAAACACACAGTTTGGTTTCTCTGTTAGGGTAATGTATTAAGAAATAAGGCTTGCCCCAGGTGGTAGTTTATTATTGAGGAAAATAGCAGCAACCTAAGGGAAGATAGCTATCAAAAAGGTCTAGGTCAACTTGATTTAATAAAGAATAAAACTGGAAGACTGGATAAGGGTGAATTTGTAGGAATACATTAATCACCTGGGGATTCCTAGAAAAGCAGAAAAAGAACTAGGAGTGCTGGAGCTTTAAGATAGATTTTCTGGTATAAAAATTCAGGAGAATCTGAACTTTGCTGCTGCTGCTGTTGTTGTTTTTCTTTTTTTTTTTTTTTTCAATAAGGACAAAAAAAGAATGCAAGGTGTATGGCTGATGAAAGCTTGTAGAAAATTAATATTACTCAGAATGTCTGGGTATTTATCCTCTCAAACTTACCATCCTTGATTTTTATACTGAGATATAGATTTAGACTGATTTTTTTTCCTTTTAAAACACTTTTCTGTGGGAAAAGTTCAATAATGAGGTGGGACTGAATGATACCAGAGATTTGCTCATTCAGTATTTTTACATGTATTTTTTTTCATTGTGGTAAAGCATATATAACATAGAAATGCCACTGTAACTGTTTCCAAATGTACAGTTCGTCAGTATTAAATATATTCGTATCATGGCGCAAATATAACCACATGCGTCTTTAGACTTTTTTATATTCCCAAATTGAAACTCCATACCTATGAAACGATAATCCCTATTCCTCCCTCCTCTTGGCCCCTGGCACCCACCATTCTATCTCTATGAATTTGACTACCTTGTGTACTTCAGATAAATGGAATCATACGGGATTTATCCTTCTGTGACTGGCTGATCTCACTCAGCATAATGTTCACAATGTCCATGCACTTTTTAGCGAACGCCAGAATTTCCTTTCTTTTTAAGGCTGAATCATATTACATTGTGCGCACCACATTTTGTTCATCCCTTTACCTATCAATGGACTTGGATTATTTCCACCTTTTGGCTATTGTGAATAATGCTGCTATAAACATGGATATACGAACACCTGTTGGAGTTTCTTCTTTTAATACTTTTGGGTATATACCAAAAAGTGGAATTGCTGGATCATCTGTTAATTCTATTTTTATTTTTTTTTCAAAAACCACCAATCTTTTTCATAGTGATTGTGCCATTTTACATTTCCACCAGCAATGCACAAGGGTCCCAATGTCTCCATCTCCTTACCCAAACTTGTTATTTTGTTTTTTTCTTTCTTTGTTTGCTTGCTTGTTTTATAATGGCAACCCTAATGGATGTGAAGTGGTGTCTCATTGGGAATTTTTTTTTTTTTCATTTCCCTAGCGATTAGTGATGATGAGTATCTTTTCATGCACTCATTCATTTGTGTATGGTTGGAGAAGTATTTATGCAGTTGTTTGCCTACTTTTTAATTATGCTGTTTGCTTTCATATTGTTGCTTTGTAGGAGTTCCTTCTATGTTTGGTGTAGTAACCCCTTAATAAATATATGATTTTCAAATATTTTCTCCCACTTTGTGGGTTGCCTTTTCACTAAGTGATGGTATCTACTGAGGCACAAAAGTTTTACATTTTAATTGGTCCAATTTATCTATTTTTCTTGTAAAGTTTGTGCTTTTCGTGTCATATCTAAGAAATCATTGCCAATTTCAATGTCATGAAGCTTTCCAGCCAGGTTTTTATAGTGTTAGGTCTTACATTGGAGTTGGATCTGTTTTAACTTATTTTTTAGTTAAATATATTCTTATATATGGCGTAAGGGTCCCACTTCATTTTTTGTATATGGATACCCAGTTTTCCCAAAATGATTTGTTGAAAAAATTATCCTTTTCTCTACATATATTTATAATGAATTTACAATGGATATTACAAGAAATGATAGTACTATGCTATTGTCATTTGAAATGATTTCTAATATGTGGCATATTTTTAATAAGGAAGATTGTATGGGGCGCCTGGGTGGCGCAGTCGGTTAAGCGTCCGACTTCAGCCAGGTCACGATCTCGCGGTCTGTGAGTTCGAGCCCCGCGTCAGGCTCTGGGCTGACGGCTCGGAGCCTGGAGCCTGTTTCCGATTCTGTGTCTCCCTCTCTCTCTGCCCCTCCCCCGTTCATGCTCTGTCTCTCTCTGTCCCAAAAATAAATAAAAAACGTTGAAAAAAAAAATTAAAAAAAAAAAATAAGGAAGATTGCATGTTTGCAGATAATAAGAATAAATTTGTTTGATAAGAATTTTGCTATTTCAATAACAAAATTCATTTGAGTTATTTTTATATTGTATCCTATTCTTAAGCCTACTTTATAATGAACTATTCAACATGTGCATTACCTTAACTCTTAAATCTAAAAATCTGAAAACAATAAAATAACATCTAAAGTTATAGAAGCATATAAGAATGTATTCCGGAAACAACAAAAACTGTGTGTTTGTGTGTGTAAAATTTTAGGGCCCTACAGATAAAGGATTTTTTCTCTTTCTTTGTAGACTATAACTAAAATTAGTACTTTCTTTCGCTTTTTGTATATGAAAATTCTGATCAGAGAGAACATTATTAGTACCAAACAAAACAGATACAAATTTTTTATAAGTGTAATACAATAAATATCTTACAACTCAAATGGAACACAAGAATTGAAAATAGCAAGTTAAGATTTCCACTTTGTTGAGGTTATTATGATAATATATATTAATTTGCACATACTATACTTATAATTTGAATGATTGCATAAAATCAAAGACATAAATATTTGTGTTACTCTGTATACTTTGGAAGTATTATTATTTTTTTGCTAAGTGGTTTATTCACACTTAAGATTTAAAGATTTGCCATTGTTAACTTTTAAATGTCATTTAAAATTGTATTAAAGCATAAATTTGAAAGATTAAGGACTTTTTTCTCATATCTCTACTACTTAAAATTTTTTTTTAATTTTTTTTTAATTTATTTTATTTTATTTATTTTTTTTTATTTATTTTTTTTTTTTTGAGGAGGTGGGTGGAGAGAAGGAGACAGAGGATCCTCCACGCTGTGAGCACAGAGCTGATGCGGGGCTCGGACCTATGATCCATGAAATCATAACCGGGGCCAAAATCAAAAGTCAGTCTCTTAACCAACTGAGCCACCCAGACACCCCTCATATCTCTATTACTTTTAAATTGCACTATGATAACGCATCACGTCATTACTGAATGTCTTTCTTCAATAGCTTTTCTGCTGGTTCCGATCTAGTCACAGAGTAGCTAGATTAGACTAACCCACTTACCTGGAAGCAAGCAAAAATTCTAGAAAAAATAATTAAAATGGAACACTTTGAAGGCTCTGGAGAATTACTATGTAAAAAAGTACTGTGTGAAAAACTGTAGTAAAAAATAAACCTATAGCTTACCTCAGGGATCTATGGTTGGCTCAACATTTGGAAATCAATCCATGTAAGTAGACTACAGCCACACGGATACCACAGCTTAAAGTAATGGAATAGGACCATGGTTCCATTTGTTAGTTTTTGGAACTGAGGCCATGATTAAAAGGGACAGTCAGGGGCATTCGTATTGCCCCTGGAGGTGAAATTCTTGGACCAGTACAAGATGGACCAGAGAAAACATATGCCAAGATTGTTTTAATTAGTCACGGATGAAAGAGCTTTAAAGCCAAACAGATACCATAGTAATTCTAACCTGACAATAATGGTGACTGGTGTTGCAGTGGCGTTATTTCCAAGACCCTCTCTCTGGGCAGGTTCTGGGAAGCCAGGTTCAGAGGAGTATTGTTGCAAAGCTGAAACTTAAAGGAATTGATAAAAGGGCATCACCAAGATTGGAGTCTGCAGCTTTATTTGAGTCAACACAGGAAACTTCATTATTGTGTTAGACTAAATGAGAAAACAACCACGGTAGTATCTTACTCCCTTGTTACTTGCCAAAAATGCTGGTCATGTGCTTTATTCCCGGTTGGCTAAAAATTTTTAGCATGATTTTGCATTCCATTTTCTTTACCAGGCGATCTCTGAATATTTTTTTTTGGTAAATTTTTACAATGCTTTGTGAAATTTTAGGAAATGACTAGTAGATTTATTAATCATTCCCTGATAAGAATTTCTGAAAAAATTAAGCTAAGTACAGAATATGAAAATGAAGGTAGAGTTTCACTTCTCCCACACATGGATTAGCTAAGACTGTGTTTTAATTGATGGAATACTGAGAGAGTTTAATTGGCAGAAAGAGAATCTCATATGGGGTTGTTGATTACACCATCCTAGTCAGTAACAATTAACTTAATTGGACTATAAAAGTATCTGGCGAATGAAAAGTCATTTGTTCGTTTGTTTGTTTTGCCACTCTTGAAGTGTGGACAAAGGCTCTCATTTACTTACCTGAATAAACTATGTGGTGCTATAATAATGTAGAGCTGTCTAATATAAATTTAGTTTGTTTTGACCTTACCAAAGCACATCCTCTATTTTTTCTTCTGCTATTATAAATCACGATGCAATCAACGGGCATAAATAAAAAAGGTTAAGCAGAGTTCTGTCTGATTTTGAAATCTTTTTCTTTTTTTTTCTAATCTATATGTAGACTTTCTATTTTCATCTCTGTAATAGCAGACACACAGCAAAGGAAGTAGGAATCATTTCAGCTACGGGATAATGTGGAGGAAGTCCAGAAGGAAATCTTAATTAAATAGTTTACATTGTAAAATGCTTCATCAAAATTTAGTGTTGTAATTCTGGAGGCTACATTTTTGTCCCAGATGGTGACTGTCACTGTTTATTCTCTTGAGTCTGATTATAACCCACCTGCGCAGCACAGTCTGTTTTACCGAACAAATGTCCATTTGTAGAATTAGCGCACTCTCTCTAGTCTTTTGACTTAAGTTTCTAAAGAGTTACTATGTTCCAAGCACATCGTCCTTTAATCAACCCACGAGTGTTGTTTATTATGTTGATTATGTTGTTTATTATGTTTATTATATTACAGGTGAGAAAACTAAGGCTTAGACAAAATTGCTTAGGAGAATTATATTTAATAACCAGATGAATGGCACAACCGACTTGTATCAAGGTCTATTTCACATCAAAATGTGAACCACTATGCCACACTGCCCCTTATGAATGGTTGTTAAATGCAGACGCATTTTTATGAACAAAATAAAGAAGCATTATTGAATTTCACCTTAAAAAGCCACATGGAGAAAAATATAGGCTACTTGTCCCGGCCTCTATTCCTATAGATATTACAAACTTTCCGGTGCTGTCAGTGTCCAATTCCCACTCCAGTCCCCAGACATTGAAGAGACTTTTCAGTGATTTTTTTTTCTTCCCAAATTATTCAAGAAAAGATCTTGAACTTTTAGATACTCAGCAGCTAATATTTCTGGAATCTTCCATCTTTTACTAGATTGCCCATTTACAGTGCTTTCCAGAGTCTCTCTTAAGGTGTTATGTTGTCCTAAAAACAGGACATCTATAGAATAGTTTATTTCATGTTAAAGGCTAATATTGATAAGACTAATGTTTAAGTCAAATTATCCAAAGAACACAGGAAGCTGACATTTTGGTGAATTAGATCCTAAAATCTACCTTTTAGATAAAAACAGAAAAGACAGGGGTGCCTGAGCAGCTCAGTTGGTTCAGCTCCCGCTTTGGCTCAGGTCATGATTTCATGGTTCATGGGTTCGAGCCTCGTGTCGGGCTCTGTGCTGACAGCTCAGAGACTGGAGCCTGCTTCAGATTCTGTGTCTCCCTCTCTTTCTGCCCCTCTCCCACTCACACACACACACTTTCTCTCAAAAATGAATAAACATTAAAGAAAACAGAAAAGGTAAATTGAATTAATTCCCTACATCTAGATCGTGAACAATTATGGACGAAGGGAAAACAAAAAAAGTCACTTTGTAGAATGTCAAAATATAAGATACAGAATTATAAGACATTTAATGGTTCACCTGAAACCTCTTGTAGCCCATGAAGAACATTCTAAAATAAATTGGATGAACTATTGACAATAATTTTATTAACAATTTTAGATAGTACCAATTGAAACCCAACATATAATATATTAATTATATACTTTATTCTAACTTAGAAATTTGTACTTGTTGGACATGGATGAATTGCTTCAACCGGCTTGGATATTTGAACACAAAAGGAACAGGTGAACAAACATTTTAAGCTTAGAAACTAATTCACTCTTGATATTTCAAAAAAGTAACTGACGGCTCTTCTGCTGTTAAATTATGTTAGTTACTAGATAATACCTCTGGCAGCCAAAATTTGATTTTGAAATAAAACACACGCATGTGTTATGTGATCAATGATCCTAGATAATGGAAACTTGGCAATAATCTTGGGAAAGGGAGATGTTAGTGAGGGAAGAGATTGTGTATCAATAATTACGAACGGATACCAATATTTGGCAGTTTTTACTCAACAGAATAAATAGTGAGAGATAATTTACTACTGATAGTTAAAAATGGAATTAGTCATTTTTTTTAAAAAAAAGAGTTATAAAGCATTAGAAGTCTTGTTTTCTAATCAATATTTAATGGAAACATTCTGTATTTTAGTTCGTCTATAAGGAAATCACAAAGTGAAATTAGAGTTAAGATCAAATTAAAGCACTGATTGTATAGTTTACTAATTTAGTTGAGAACATGCTAAATATATAGGAAATCTCAGGGGTCTGCATTTGCCATAATATATGAAAGGGAAAAAAAAAACACAGTAACTGTTGGAGACAATTAACTAAACCTATGACACCCCTCATTTTTCTCCTCTTCCAAAAACAGGCATCATAGATCACAGACTTTGAACTTTTTTAGATATAGTCAAATTCCCCACCAAATTCCCCACCAAAAAAAGCTTAACACATTGGCACGCCTGGGTAGCTTAGTTGGTAAAGTGTCCAACTTCGGCTCCGGTCATGATCTCACAGTTCATGGGTTCAAGCCTCGTGTCGGTCTCTGTGGTGACAGTTCAGAGCATCGAGCTTGTTTGGATTTTGTGTCTCCCTCTCTGCCCCTCCCCTGTTCACACTCCATCACCCTCTCTCTCTCAAAAATAAATAAACATTAACAAATTAAAAACAAAAAGAAAGCTTACCACATTTCCAATACTGCCAAGACTGTGTAAGTGTTCGTTTTCCTCCATGACCTCACCAACACTTGATATAACTAAATTTGTGTCAATATAATAAATAAAATATGGTATTATTAAATTATTTTAATTCATGTTGCTTTTATTGTTTGGGAGTATAGGAGCATATGAAACATTTATTGACCAATTATATCTTTTCTTCTGGGAACTGTATACTCATATCCTCAGCAAATTTCATACTGGTCATATGTGTTTAAAATTTTCATCTATGTTCATGTTTTCTTAGATTTAGCACTGTGTTAAATAAGAAGGTGAAACAGCACAAACTATCAATACCAGATATGGGTTTGGTTAGGTGTGAAATCAAATGAATGTCCTATAGTCATTGAATATTTGTTTAGAGACTAAACTTGAATAGCTTAAATATAAGATGGACGAGTTCCTTGAAAATAGAACCTAAACTGAAACAGGATGAAATAGAAAATCTAAATAGCCTTTGTGATATACAGATGCTTTGCACACACTGTTTTTTTTTTTTTCTTTTTCTTTAAGAATTGACTTTTTTGCAGCTGTAGCTGCTAAGAGTGCTATCATCAGACAACCTTAATCTGTCAGCCTTCTAATAGTTGTTTCAGCTTCAGGGTCATCCTTCTCAAGGCTGAGCCCTTGTTCAGAGACCTTCACCCAGTGTTTAATTACTGGGGATGGAAGGCAGTGTGTAGAGCCCCTGTCACTTTGGCCTAACGTGGAAAAACTGTAATTACCTATTGTAATTCCAGAACTTTCTGTGTTTAAGCTAAGGTTGAGGTCAGATCCTCGCTTCTTCTCTACACAAACTTTTTTTTTTTTTTTCTGTTCTCTTCCACAGGGATTGCTACCAAGGGCCCTCATAAATGAACACCCTTCCCAGTAAGTCTAAGAGTCGGCTTTCCAGAGAACTCAATATTTAACACCCTTCTATGTATAGAGGAAAATGAATTTATTATTTTTTAAAACCTTCCAATAATGTAAATTTCAGGGGCAGATAGTTTTACTTGTAAATTCTCTCAATTAAAAAAGAAATAGCACCAATCTGATGTAAACTCTTCAAAAAACAGAGATAGAAAATACTTCGTAACTTGTTTTATGAGGCCACCATAACCATACCACCAAAAGCTGACAAAATTATAAAATTTAAAAAAAATGAATATTAGAATATTAAAGACTAATATCCTTGTTGAAAATAGATATCTTAATCAAGTATAACCAAGTAAAATGCATCAATATAGACATGATAATATATTATAACCAAGTGATATTTAAACCAATAATGTGAGATTGATGTATCATTTGAAAATCAATTAATAAAATTCATTGTTTTCTCTTAAACTTAAAAAGAGGCAGGTGGAGGGACGGAGAGGGAGGGGGGCAGGGAGAGGGAGAGAATCCCAAGCAGTCTTCATGCTGTCAGGGTGGAGCCCGATGCTGGGCTCGAATTCATGAACCATGAGATCATGACCTGAGCCAAAAATCAAGAGTTGGACACTTACCCAACTGAGCCACCCAGGTGCCCCTAAAATTCACTGTATTAATAAATGAAAAGAAAATGTGATCATCAAAATAGATGCTTATAAACTTTTCAAAAAATTCAACAACCGTGAAGAACTTCTATTCCAATTTTGAGAGGTTTAATAGCACGATGGCTTTGAAAACTGTGTGTGCAGTGACATAAACAATTAGAAGAATGAGAGACTAGAGAGCCCAAATATAGGCTCACACTACCGCAGTTGTTTGTTTGTTTGATATTTTAATGGATCAAAAACAACTCTATGAGCAAAGTATTTTCAGCTAATGGTGCTGGAAAAACTGAATATATATATGGACAAAAATAAAACATGCTATGTGTCTCTTACCATACACACTCACACACACACACACACACACACACACACACACACAAACCAATTTGAGATACATTAACCTAAATTATAAAAATTGAAACTAGGGACACCTGGGTGGCTCCTTCTGTTAAGCGTCAAACTTTGGCTCAAGTCATGATCATGTGGTTTGTGAGTTCGCTTCAAGTCGGGCTCTGTGCTGACAGCTCAGAGCCTAGAACCTGCTTCGGTTTCTGTGTCTCCCTCTCTTTCTCTGCCCCTTTGCAGCTTGTGCTCTGTCTCAGTCTCTGTCTCTGTCTCTGTCTCTCTCTCTCAAAAAATAAACATTAAAAAAAATTTTTTTAAGTTAAAACCATAAGGCTTCTAGAAAAAAATTAATAAATGCCTTGGTGGGGTGCCTGGGTGGCTCGGTTGGTTAAGCATCCGACTTCGGTTCAGGTCATGATCTCACGGTCCGTGAGTTCGAGCCCCGTGTCGGGCTCTGTGCTGACAGCTCGGAGCCTGGAGCCTATTTCGGATTCTGTGTCTCCCTCTCTTTCTGCCCCTCCCCTGTTCATGCTCTGTCTCTCTCTGTCTCAAAAATAAATAAATGTTAAAAGAAAAATAATAAAAAATAAATAAATAAATGCCTTGGTGACATGAGAGTAAGCAACACTCTCTTAAATTTAAATACATTTTGGAAAGCAATAACCATACAATTTTAAAGTGATTAATTACATTTAATCAAAATTTCTAAATGATGTTTACTAAGATATAATATTAATAAAACTCATAAAGATACCACCTATAAGAGGAAATGTATCTACCAAAGGAATTGTATCTGGGATGCCAAAAGAACTTGCAACTTGATAATAAAAAGATACACTGTGAGGTAGTAGCATGCAAACGAAGTGAACAAAAACCTCACTGAAGAAGTTAATTACATAATTGCCAAAAAGCACCTGCAAATGTGCACAATATCATGTCTCTTCAGTGACCTGCAAATGGCAGCTACAATGAAATGCTATTCCACACACGCTAGAACAACTTGTGTTAAAAAGTTGCAATAGCAAATGTTGACAAGTATGTGGAACAGTGGGGCTCAAGGGTACTTTCTATACTGATGAAAATATGGTCAGTAGCCACACATGATAGCTCAGCTCTTGAAACATGTCCAGTATGATTGCAGAACTAAACTTAAAGTTATTTAACTTCAATCCATTTAAATTTAGATAGCCACATGTCGATGTGGGGGCAAACTAGAATTCTTATGCACTTTACACGGATGAGAAATTATACAATCACCGTGGTCAATTCCTGATGGGCTCTTATAAAACACTCCTAGATATTTACAAAGCTTTAACATAAATGTAACTTTGCAGGATGACCAAAAAGACTGGAGCACCAGTACTTGTAACAACGTTATATGTAATAACCCAAACTGGAAAGAATCCAAATGCCTACCGAATAGTAACTCTAAAGGACTTTGGTATATTCGTACAGTGGAATACTACCAATCAAGTACAAGGTACGAGGAAAACATAGACAAATATCAAAACTGTGGTGCTAAGTAACAGCTTATAGGACATTTTATATTTTATATGATTCCATTTAAATGTATCTCTAGAATGGACAAAATTAATATGGTTGAAATCATCTAAACACCTTGTCTTCAGGAGTTAAAGGCAGGAATTTACCAAAAAGGGGTGGGAGGGAAATTTGAGGCCAGGTCTCTGTATCTTCCGAGATATTGGTGTTGTGTAAGCATTTGCATTTTTTCAGAACTCTTCAAAGTATACATTTAAGATTTAAATATTTCATTGTATGAAATTGAGGGAATCTTAAACAAATATACAACACTAGGTAATAATGTATGTGTGGAGACCTATTTTGGCAGAAGTTTACTGTCACCTGTAGTTTATTTTTTATTCCTTTTTGAAGTACAATTGACATACAATTTTATATTAGCTTCAGGTATATACAACATATTGATTTGACACTTCTATACATTACTCAGCGGTCACCACAGTAAGTGTAGTCACTATCTATCATCACACATTATCACAATATTGTTGACTATGTATCCTATGGGACACAACCACAATTAGATTCTATAATTAGTATTTATTATACTTGTTTTATCATAATACATATCTATCCCATTATTCATATCAATCCAACTTTATATGCTCTTAAAGTAAACTTGTAGGTTTATGGCTATTCAGTATAAATTCTTTCCATTTTTGTGAATTTTTATAATGAAATTTCAGCTTAAAAAATTAAGCCTCTCTATATGTATACATACGCAATACATTTTTCTCACAATTATTTTCTGATAATTTTACATTTCTTATCGCCCCAAAACCAAAAGGGTCTTCTAATCAGTAAAATAATTTTTGAATTAATTTTTTTCCAAGGACTATCCCACCAAATAATCACTTGAGGATATCAAGACATCGGACTGTGATGCTTTTTTTCAGACTTTAGTTGCATCTGTGGCAAAAAAAAAAAAAAAAAAAAAATACAGTATGTCAAGGGAGTAAGAATTCTGGTAGATGTTTGACTACCCAAATATTTCAATTTATAAAATATAAAATTATGTATCATCAGAAAATGCAGGCAAATAATACAAACACTTTTCAAGAAGGACACTTTAAGAGGATAAACACTAGATTTTTCTTGCTTGAAAGCTGTAGATTCAAAGCATCATCGGTGGAATTATTCTAAGAAATAAAAAGAAAATTTTAGATTGGCTAATTCATAATAAACCTCCTTATGATAAAATAATTTATTGGAAAAATAAGGTGTATTTATCATGTACATTAACTGGGAATACTATACTTAATAGATAATATAAAGACACTGAGAGATATTTAAATAAAAAGCAAATAGATAAAAACTCAGACCTCATTAAGAAAAAAAATGATTGATTGAACCAAATTCACTTTATTCAAACAACTAAATGACCACTGCCAGTGGATGTTTTAACAGCTTTGGTAATGGAGTGACTTTTATACAATACATAACTATATTATATCATGTTAAGTGGGTTAGTATATCCTTCTGCAATCAAATGAAAGCACCATAATTCAGATACAGCATTTTTAATTTGTGAAGGATCTCAGAATCCCTAGGATAAAACATTGCTGTGTCATATTTTCAAAGCTCTCTAACTATCCATTTGTGTAGCCAGAGTTTAAAAACTAAAAGCTTTTATCTTTTTTTTTTTCTCCTTATGGTGAAATCATTGGGTCATGGTGCACGATATAATGCAAGACATTTCCAAGCACAATAGGTTTAGACAGTAAATGTCAGAATCCTATTATACTAATTCTGCACAAAGCATGAATTATTAATGGTGCATCTCTAATTACAATGATTGAACATATATAAATATAAAGTAGATTCTCTGGGGGAAAGATACTTTCTAGACAAGAATAAACATAAATACAAATTGAAAGTTCCATTGGATATTAATAACACAGAAACTTTGATGTATAAGTGTACTTATAGGCAGACCATGATTTTAGTCGCTAAGAATTCCTGGAAACTACATCATGAATTGAAGATAAAATATTCATCATTTGTGTATGCATTTTAGAGCCACTACGTAGTATAACTTTGTAAAAGGGATACCAAACGTTTCATTATTCTGGGAGATGCTCTGCTGGCAAAACTAAAGGTAATCAATGGAAAACCATTAAACTAGGAAGAAGAGCACTTCGGGACAGCCAGTTATAAAATAATAAATGGTTCTAAAGTAACAGAAAGAGACTTCATGTTCTTCTTCCCTGAAAATTACCTCCAAACAAAATGAGTAAGAAATAGAAATTTAAATTATATCATCTGTAATCCTAAATTATAAATATTATCAGATATAGGTTATATGAAGTATGGATGTGGGAAGACACGGAGAATGAACACTGTGGACCACTGAATTCAAAGAGAATTGGCACATCAGTTTTTTCAAAAGAGTCAAACCAAGAAACAGACTCTTAACTCTAGAGAACAAATTGAAGGTTTCCAGAGGGGAGGTGCGGGGGGGGGGGGGGGCGGGGGGGAATGGGTGAAGTAGGTGATGGGGATTGAGGAGGGCACTTGTGATGAGTACTTGTATGGATGTATTGAATCACTAAATTGTACACCTGAAACTAATAATACACCATATGTTAACTAACTGGAATTTAAATAAAAACAAAAAATAAAAAGAAATTTAAAAATAAAGAAATGAATCTAAAAATTTTTAAATAGTTGGGTCTTCTGGGTGGCTTAGTTGGTTAAGTGAACAACTCTTGATTTGGCTCAGGTCATGATCTCATTCTCGTCAGATTGAACCCATGTCAGGGTCCCTCCTGGGCATGGAGATGGCTTAAGATTCTCTCTGTCC
This sequence comes from Neofelis nebulosa, assembly GCF_028018385.1. NCBI lineage: Eukaryota > Metazoa > Chordata > Mammalia > Carnivora > Felidae > Neofelis > Neofelis nebulosa. Next base: position 31,022,921 of record NC_080794.1, on the reverse strand, counting down.
CTGTCCCTCTGTCCCTCCCTGACTTGCATGTGCCCTCTCATGTCTCTCTCTCAAAAAAAAAAAAAAAAAAATTAGGTGATGTAATCTAAGAAATAAATCCAACCATTTATTTTGGATACAATGAGGACAGCAGCTGTGGCTGGTGATAGGACCTCTCCGAACGTCACTCAGCATTATGGAATGACATGCTAAAGAAACAAAGGTGAGAATATCATAAAAAAATAAGTCGGATAAAGACCATCTCCCTCCCACATAAAGTTGCAACTATGCTGAACATAGACTTCTGCACAACATTTTTCTCTAAGAGACATTGAAACTGTGCCTATAATATCTTCAGGGTCTAGGATACAATAAACTGCATATATGACATTTACCTGTAAAGACAATATTTTCAAATTAATGAAAATTCTTCCAAAAATTGTTTCCAGACACATGAGAAATAAATGAGCAAACAACAGTAGTATATGAAAATAATGATTAAAAAGTCAGCAAGAGTATGTTTGGTGGCCAACAAAACTATTTAAATAAGGGACTCTGTGTTAAACTGTGTGGAATTTATAAAACAAAGTTTACATTTTATAAACCATGGCAAATAAACAATTATATAACAAAGAAAATATGGAAGAAAAAGAAAAAAATGACTTGGAGTCATTTTATATTGTACATTTGTATATTTTTAATTTTCCAAATTTTCTTCAGTGAACGCGGAAAAATATATTATGCTTTTAATCTTTTTTTAAATTTATTTTTGAGAGAGAGACAGAGTGTGAGCAGGAGAGGAGCAGAGAGAGAGAGGGAGACACAGAATTCGAAGCAGGCTCCAGGCTCCGAGCTGTCCGCATAGAGCCCCACGCGGGGCTCAAACTCAGGAACAGTGGGATCATGACCTGAGCCGACTCAGCCAACCGACTGAGCCACCCAGGTGCCCCAATATATTATGCTTCTAATCGGAACATTAAGTTTTAAAAATAAAGTGAGGTACTTTGAAAAGCTTAAACTTTCACACTATTTTCAAGCTAATTCAGCCTACAGCAAGCTGTGTACTTACACACAGATTTCTGGGATGTCTGGTGGCTCAGTAAGGAGCTTCTGACTTCCGCTCAGGTCATGATCTCACACTTGTGAGTTCAAGTACTGCATGGGCTCACCGCTGTCAGTGTGGAGCCTGCTTAGGATCTCCTGTTCCCCTCTCTTTCTGCCTCTCCTGGCTCATGCTCACTCTCTCAAAAATAATCATTAAAATCTTTTAAAATAAAAATAGGAGACTTGTAAGCCAGAGACAAAGATAGTTTATTACTTACAGCAAAAAGAGTAGCCAGAGTAGCAAGACAATATTGGCTCCATGAGCCTCGGTTTCCACAGTCAGTCACCGTGAGGACTCTGCACACAGGGACGGTGAGTTACGAGACGAATTCCAAGTTTTGTAGACTGATTCTACAGGGGCTGCCGACAAACCTGTACACTCCCTCTTTTACACAGCAAGAGAGATTATTTTTAGGACCATGGACTATCCCCAGGGAGGGATGTCTCAACATCTCTGTAGAAGTCACTGCCTTTATCTTCACGTATCCAGGACCGTACATACATTTTTATATGAAGAATCCCCTATTCTTATCTCTCCAGAGCTTGTATATCTCCACAAATGTTCCCGAGGAGAAGCACCTGGTCTCTTAATATCTGGACATGTAAAAATGCCACAAATTCATGGAGAATTGACTTGCGATTCAGTTCAATTCCAATTGAACACCAATGGTCCGATTTTGGAGACTTTTTTTTTTTTCTTTCCATGATTACTGCCTTTCAAGAACATAACTTCATTTAAAACCAATGGATACATTTATAAATACAATTTTACTGCGTTTACTGGTTGTTTTAATTGAAAGAAACTAATAGCAGAAACAGCCACTGAAAACTCTGCTCTGTATCACATCACCTATAATTGGGAGAGGATAATCACTCTGAGCATCCAACTATTTGGGGAAGGCTTGAGGAGATTCCCAGGCTTGGCAGTCTGCCCATCTATATTATATTCCCAATTGTTGGTCCGTTCTAGAGTAAGCGCCCGAGGCAAATATCTCATTCTTGGTATTTCATTCTTCAGGTAATTGATATTATATTTCAGAATCTGTACTGTGGCTGCCGGGTCTCTGTGAAATGATTAGAAATGACATGAGTCAAGAAGCAGGATCTTGGACCTTCTGTATAACTAGAAACAGGCTTATATTGTTCGTGCTTCTGCACTTTTAATCAACATTATTCAAATTTCCTGCTTGCTCACATCCAACGTGGGCCAAAGGGAAGCTTGTGTGTGCGTGTGTGTGTGTGTGTGTGTGTGTGTGTGATGCCATTTTTTTAATAGGCAAGATGTTCTTTCTTTTTTATTTTTTTTTTTTAATTTTTTTTTTTTTTAATTTTTTTTTTTTTAACATTTATTTATTTTTGAGACAGAGAGAGACAGAGCATGAACGGGGGAGGGGCAGAGAGAGAGGGAGACACAGAATCGGAAGCAGGCTCCAGGCTCTGAGCTGTCAGCCCAGAGCCCGACGCGGGGCTCAAACTCACGGACCGTGAGATCGTGACCTGAGCTGAAGTCGGACGCTCAACCGACTGAGCCACCCAGGCGCCCCGATGTTCTTTCTTTTTTAAATTTTTTTTCCAACGTTTTTTATTTATTTTTGGGACAGAGAGAGACAGAGCATGAACGGGGGAGGGGCAGAGAGAGAGGGAGACACAGAATCGGAAACAGGCTCCAGGCTCCGAGCCATCAGCCCAGAGCCTGACTCGGGGCTTGAACTCACGGACCGCGAGATCGTGACCTGGCTGAAGTCGGACGCTCAACCGACTGCGCCACCCAGGCGCCCCTGTTCTTTCTTTTCTTAAGTTTATTTATTTATTTTGAGAGAGAGAGAGGAAAAAAACACACAAGTGAAGGAGTAACAGAGAGAGAAAGAAAGAGAGAATCCCAAGCAGGCTCCTCATTGTCAGCACAGAGCCCAACGCGGGACTAGAACTCATGAACCAGAGATCGTGATCTGAGCCGAGATCAAGAGTTCGATGCTCAACTGACAAGTTGTGTGTGGGGCTATTAAAAAGAATTTATGACTGTAAAAGTAGAGAGAATTCTGAGAAAATACATGCAATTTACTGATCGAGAGGTAGTTTCGTCGCAGTAGAAATGCATAACATGCTTGTTATTTGTGAGGAGATACTCTGCTCTTTGCATACACATTAACCCTCAAGCTGCTTTCATACCCAGCACAGTATGGAATTTGTTCTTCCCCTTTGAGCGTCTCACGTATTTCAAGAAAGGTGGCCCCAGACCTGAGGAATGAATCATGATGCTAAATTCTAAACCGGGGTCTGCACACTTTTTCTGGGAAGGGTAAGAGAGTACGTATTTTAGCCCTTACAGGTCAGACTTTCTCTGTTATGATTAGTCAAATTTTCCTTTGCTATGTGAACGTAGCCACGTACCATACATAAGTGAGTAAGCATGGCTGGACCACATTCATTTTCTGGGACTGCCTCAGCCGATTACCATAAATTGGGTGGCTTAAAACAAAATAAATTAATTCTCTCCCAGTTCTGGATGCTGGAAGGCTGACTTCAAAATGCCAGCAAAGTTCTTGCTCCTTCAGAAAGCTCTAGGGAAGTGTCCTTCCTTACCTGTGTCTCAGCTTCTGGTGGTTGCCTTACAGTCCCTGGTGTTCCTGTGCTGTGGCCACATCACTCCATCTCTCCCTGTATCTTCACGTTGCTCTCTCCCTTCCGCGTGTCTGTGTCTCCAAATCTTTCTCTTCTTATGAGGATGAGCCCTCGAATTTGGGATCCACCCTAATTCAGTAGGAGCTCACCTTAACTAATTGCATCTGTAAAGATGTGGTTTCCAAATAAGGTCACATTCACACTGTAGGGATTGGAATTTTAACATATCTTCAGGGGAATACAATTCAACACATAACCTATATGCAAATTGGAATATCTGTAATTTTCATATGTTATGAAATACTAAAGGTTTTTCAACCATTTAAACTATCAAAACCATTCTTCACTTGTAGGCTCTACAAAAAACAGGCAACGGGTTACATTTTAAGTTTTTGAATAATAATGTAGGAAGATGTTAAGTGACCCTGAAGTCAGTTTATGATCCCAAGGAAATAAGATCCCTGAGAAAAGCAGTGTGTTGAGAATGGACAAAGCAACCTGATGGGGGAAAAAATATCTGAATTCACTGTGGAGCTGCTGACTTTGCCAAAGCATAACTGCCTACATTTGGACTTCTTTTTATGAAAGTTTATATATTCTAACAACTTATTGTAGAATACCTACTATGTCTTATTCCCTGGACTAGGAGCAACAGTCAATAAAGCAGACAGAACATTTGCTTACATGAATTTTATATCTGAGTGGAAGAGAAAGAAAGAAAGAAAGAAAGAAAGAAAGAAAGAAAGAAAGAAAGAAAGAAAGAGATGGAAGGAGGAAGGAAGGAAGGAAGGGAGGAAGGAAGGAAGGAAGAGAAAGGGAGAAAGAAAGAGGGAGGGAGGAAAAGAGGAAATTAATGTTTAATGCCTCCATTTCAAACTTTATTGTGCATACAAATATTCTGGATTGGGACCCGAGATTTTCAGATGCTCCTAAGCAACGATAATTCATATGGTCTACAGACTAAACATGGAGTCTCAAGGACTAAGGAGCAAGGGCCTGGCATCTAGAGGATATATGCCACCAATTATATCATAACCATATGTCACCAGCCCAGCATTGCATCCAACTTACTATTTGTTTCTTAACATTTCTGTCCCATTAATGGGATCATCAACAGAGGATTGCTTGCTGAATTTTATATGAATCTCTTAGAGTTGGTCTTCTCCAGAACCATGAGATTAACAATAGAAGATTTTGACCTGATTTTTTTTTCATTTTTTGGCCATTTTTTTTTAATTGAAGTACAATTAACACACAATGTTATATGAGTTTTAGGTGTACAATTTAATGATTCAACATTTCTATACATTACTCGGTGCTCACCACAATATATGTACTCTTAGTCAGTTTTATCTGTTTCATCCATCCCCCGACCCCGACATCCTCTCTGGCAACCACATTCACCCTCTGTATTTAAGAGTCTGTTTTCTGTTTGTTTGTTTTGATTTTTAGATTCTATGTATATGTGAAATCATATGGTATTTGTCTTTCTCTGACTGAGTTATTTCATTTAGCGTTATACCCTCTAACCCAATCTATGTTGTTGCAAATGGCAAGATCTCATTTTTTATGTCTTAATTATATTCCATTATATCGCATCTTTATCCATTCATCTATCAGTGGACACTTGCTTCCATATCTTGGCTATTGCAAATAATACTGCCATACACATAGGGGCACCTATATAATTTTCAAACTAGTGTCTTCATTTTCTTTGAGTAAATACCCAGTAGTTCAATTAGTGGATCATACAGTCTTACTATTTTCAATTTTTCAAGAAACCTCCACACTAGTTTCTACAGTGTTTACACCAGTTTACATTCTGCCAATAGTACATGAGGGTTCCTTTGTCTCCACATCCTCACCAATACCTGTTTTTCTTGTTTCTTTGATTCTGTCCATCCTGACAGGTATAAGGCAATATCTCATTGTGATTTTGATTTGCATTTCCCTGATAATTAGTGATGTTGAGCATCTTTTCATATATCTGTTGGCTACCTATACGTTTTCTTTGGAGAAATGTCTGTTCAGGTTCTCTGCCCATTTTTCATTGTATTACTGGCATTTTTTGGTGTTGAATTATGTTAAGTTCTTTATATATTTTGAATAGCCAGAACAATCTTGAGAAAGAAGAACACAGCTAGATGTATTATAATCCCAGCTTTCCAAATAGACACAAAACCACAGTAATCAAAACAGCATGGTACTGGCACAAAAATGGACACAAAGATCAATGGAACAGAATATACAGCTCAGAAATAAACCCACACTGACATGGTCAATTAATCTATGACAAAGATGGTAAGAATATACAATGAGGAAAAGAGTCAGTTCAACAAATAGTGCTGGGAAAACTGGACAGCTATACTTAAAAGAATGAAACTGGACCATTTTCTTTTACTGTACAAAAAACTCAAAATGGATTAAAGACCTTAATGTGAGACCTGGAACCATAAAACTCCTGGAATAAAACATCAGCAGTAATTTCTTTGCCATTGGCTATAGAAACATTTTTTTTCTAATTATGTATCCTCAGGCAAGGAAAGAAAAAGCAAAATTAAACTATGGGGACTACACCAAAATAATAATAATAATAATAATAATAATAATAATAAAAGCAAAAACTTTTGCACAGTGGAGGAAGCCATCAACAAAATGACAAGGCAGGCAATCTACTGAATGGGAGAAGATATTTGCAAATGATATATCCAATAAGGGGTTAACATCCAAAATATATGACGAACTTGAACACTAATTCGACCCTAACAAACTCGAATGACATCCATAATCTTTTGTCTTTCTTTTACATTACAACTCATAAAGTATTTTTGGAATACCATATCTTCTTTAATATCTGTAAATAAACACTTAAAAATTTGTCATAAGTTTATATGGTTACATAGGGCACAATTTCTGGGCACTTCTAAACGGTGACCATTTTGCATCAAATGGTACATTGCTTTTTTAGGAGTATCTAACAGAATATAAATACCATAGTAACTTGAGGTCTATAGTAATTTAAGCAAATTGATAATCTCTTATTTAACAGTTGAAAAATCTACCTGGTCTCTGTTTCTCAGTGAAATAACTTTAATCTTACATTTCCTACATAATTTTATCTTAGTGAATTATATGTTATGCATTAAAATCTTTACTTGATTCACTATCCACTGTAAAAAAAATGTGTATTATTTAAAATTGTATTGGGGGCACCTGGGTGGCTCAGTCGGTTAAGCCTCTGACTTCAGCTTAGGTCACGATGTCACAGTTCATGAGTTCCAGCCCCACGTCAAGCTCTGTGTTGAGCTGACAGCTCAGAGCCTGGAGCCTGCTTCATATTCTGTGTCTGCTTGTCTCTCTGCCCCTCCCCCACTCATGCTCTGTCTCTTTCTCTCTCTCTCTCTCTCTCTCTCTCTCCAGTAAATAAACTTTAAAAAAATTTTAAAAAATATTTCTTAAACCTGTAAAACCCTAGGTGTTAAATTCCCTTTGATCTAAGTTATCACAATTAAGCAAAGATATGCTTTACAAATTTTCAAAAATTATGTTTAAACATAAAATGTAGCTCATTGTAATTGTAATTGTACTTCTTCAACAGACTGAAGTGAAAGGAAGGCATTATGAGGCCTGGATGACAGGCCACGGCGCTGACATTAGTGTTCCTGTTTGGCTCTTGGTTTTCGGTGCCTCTTTTTCTCTGTTTTGTTCTGTTTCGTATCTGGAGTGATGCGTTATGGTGAAGTCAGGACTAATGATAGGTGGCATTTTCTTTTAAAGTGGGAAAGAACAATTGGTGAAAGGAGAAATGAGAATAGGGAAAAAAGAGGAAAGGAGACAATGCTAGTTTTCAGGTAATATCTTTTTTTTTTTTTTAAGAGCAGATGGCAAACAGACAAAACAAATGAAGAAACTAGAAACAGAAAGAGACTACTAAATACAGGCAGCAAGCTGGTGATTGCCAAAGGGGAAGTGGGTGAGGGGATGGCTGAAATAGGTGAAAGGGATCAAGAGGAACAAGCTTCTACTTATAAAATAAGTCAACCACGAAGATGAAAAGTCCAGAATAGGGAATATAATCAATAATATTTGTTATCCCACTGTGTGGTGACACACAGTGACTACGCTTATCCTGCTAAGCACTGAATAATGTATAGAATTGTCAAATCACTATGCTGTACACCTGGAACAGATACAACGTTGTATGTCAGCTATACGTTAATCATACTTTTTCTTTTAATTAGGAAAGAGAATATGTAAGACATTCAGTGTGAACATTAACATACAAAGAGTTTAAAAGTCAGGGCTCCCAATCTCACAAAAATAAAACACTGAGAAAACTAAAAATTAATTACTTTTCTGGGATCCATCAAAGAACAGCGATTGCAGGACAAACCGCCACCCAGAAATCTGGAGATGGTGAATATAGAAATACAGCTAAGGTTTGCTTATCTAAAGCAGAAAACCTGTGGTGCCATAAGTGGGTAGGAAAAGTGGGTAGGCACACTTAGTTGGTAATTTTGATGGCTTGCCAGAGGTTGAGTGTGAGCTAGCATAAGAGTAAGAACAACCCCTGTGAGTCTGGCCCTTACAGAGTTTCCAACCCCACCTGTTGGTGAGCTTTATCTTTAGGATCCTGAACGTGTTCTCACAGTGAAAATCTGGGGATCCGCTTGTGACTCTGGTAGGAGGGGGAGAGCCATCACTATGAAATATATCCAGAGACTTCCCCAGAATGGAAGCCTCCTCTCCAGGGGAAATGATGTTGCCAGAGCCTTATCTTGGCTGAGAGAACGGCATTCTTCCCACTCCAGTTCAGTCTTCCTGTCTACATAGTTGCCAGGAGGCAGGACTTCGAGAAAATAGATGATGGGGACCACTGCCGCCAGGGATGTGTGTAGGGTTAGGAGGGAGAAAGTTATAGCCCTAGAGTAACACTAGTGAAAGTCACAAGCCCAAAACACAAGCCCACAAAAAAATCTGGAAGTAAATTGAAAAATTAAAGAACTGTCCCTTCATGCTACACACCTTACCACCACACCAACAGGGTTGCAGTATATCAGTGAACAGTGAATTAGAACTAAAAGAAATGCAAGGCATGGTCTCTTTCTAAGCGGGGTCTCTTGGGGTATCTCAAAGCCAACAGCTGAGAGAAAAACAAGGACACTGGAAAAACTGGAAACCCTTGTTACCTTTAGGTACAGAAGACATTAGACATAGCCTAACTCCTAACATTTCTTCCAACGACAAAAAAATCACAAAGGATGCCATGAATGCTTGGTCATAGATGACTGATTGTCTAACAGAAAGAAATACCAAATAACAACAACAAAAATAAACCCTTCTGATCCTAATAAGTAATGTGTATAGCAAGATTTCAGGGTACAAAGTTAATATACAAAAGTGATTTGTTTTCCTATATACTGGGTGAACAGTAGGAATTTTAAATTTTAAAAAGGTATTATTGACATAGAACTTAAAAATGAAATAGGTATAGATCTAAGAAAATGTGGGTTAGATCTATATGAAAAATATTACAAAATGGTAATGAAATAAATGAAAAAAAGATCTAAATAACTGAAGAGATATTCCGTATCATGCTTTGGAAAACTTAAGATATTAGTCATTCTCAACTTGGGTCTATGTATTCAAAGAAATGCCTATCAAAATACCTACAGGCTATTTTTTTAATATGGCACATGGATTTTAAATTTACATGTAAAAGGAAAAAGCCTAGAATACCTCACATAATATTCAAAAAGAACTAAGTTGGATGACTGACACTTTTCAGAATTATTATAAAGCTAGAGTAATTCAGGACAGGGAGGCATTGGTGAAAGATAGATATATAGAAACATGGAACAGAACAGACAACCCAGTACAAATGCACACAAATGTGGTCAACTGATTTTTGATAAAGGCACCAAGGCCACTGAATAGAGAATGGGTAGTCTCTCCCTCACCAGCTGGCTGGAACAGTTGACCATCCATATGAAAAATGAAAGGTACCCAAATATAAGCCTTACATTTATTTGGTGGCAAGTTTATAGATACAACAGTAAAAGCACAACAAAGTAAACAATTGAAAAGTTGGATTGAGAAAAGTAAAAACTTCTGTTCTATGATAGACACCATTAAAACTAATTTGAAAGACAGGCCACAGACCTGGAGAAAATATTATAAACATACAGCGGATAAAAGAACTGTATCCAGCTTATTATACAAAGAACACTCACATCTCCACAAGAGAAAAAACAAACAAACAATTAAAAATGGGCGAAAGGTCTCATCTGCAACCTCACCAAAGGTGATACAAAGATGGCCAAAAAATAAATAAATAAATGAATAAACATGCTCAATATTATTTTTCATTAAGGAAATCCAACTTAAAACAACAATTGAAATCACTTGAAAGCATAAAGCTGAGCAAAAATCAAAATGGCGGCATTAATGCTTCAGGGAGGCTCAATTTCAAGCTAAGTTACATTTCTCTTCTCTTCTGCAAACCTCCCCTCCTCCCTCCTTAGCCTTTCATTTCAGGAACCTGATACCAACCTGAAAACATGAGCTAGAAGACTGGCTGCATGTACATAACTGTCACAACTGGCTAGATCCTGTGTTGCCCTGTAACACCCCAGCCCCTTCTTCCAGGTGGACGGGCAGTATTGAAGGCCTTAGCCTGCTGCAGCCTCCTGGGCCTGGCAAAGCAACAAAGCTATTGTTCCTCTTTATACCCTAACTCTGACTTCATGTTAGAGATTTTGGCTCTGGAGCACAGAGGTCAATTTTCAACAACACAATGAGATATTACTGGATATCTATAAGAAAGGGAGGAAGGAAGAAGGAAGGAAGGGAGGGAAGGAAGGAGAGAGGAAGGAAGGAAGGGAAAGGGGGGGAGGGAAAGAGGGAGGAAGGAAGGAAGGAAGGAAGGGAAGGAAGGAAGGGAGGGAGATGAAACAAAACCTGATAATACCAATGGCTGATGAGGATGTAAAACAGCAGGAATTCTCCATTTCACATGGAAAAGAAAATTGGTAGAGCTACTTTGGAAGATATTTGGAAGCTTTTACAGAGCAAAATATATTCCTATAATACAACTTAGTATTAACCCCCTAGATATTTACCCAATTCATTTGAAAATTCAAATCCACCAAAATCTGCATGATGGATGTTTTTATCACCATTTTCATAATGATTAAATATGGAAGCAAACAATATATCATTTAGATAGGAATAGATAAACAAATCGTGGTACATCTATATAATTGAATATTATTTAGTGATTTAAAAAAAGAGGTATCATGCCACAAAAAAGACATAAATTGTTCTTAGATGCATGTTACCAAATAAAAAAAGCCAGTTTGCAAAGGGTGCATAACTGATGACTTCAATTACATGACATTCTGAAAGAGCCAAATCTAATAAGATAGTAAACAGGTAAGTGACTGCCAGGGGATTAAAAATGGAGATAAGTGAAATGCATGGAATTTTTAAGATGATAAACTCTTTTGTATGATATTGTAAAGGTGAAACATACCATTACTATTCATTAGTCAGAACCCATTGAAATTTGCTTCACAAAGAATGAGACCTAAAATACACAAATTGAAAAATATATATATTTAGAGGATCAGGATGGATTTATAGCTTGTGCCAAAAGAATCTGTCTTATAAATCTCCTCCCTGAAGAGAATGGAGGGGAAACAGTAATATGGAAATGAGTGCAGTCTGTAAGACAAAAGGCACAAAAAGCATACCTGCCCCTGATCATTGTACTGCGGTTGAGGAAAGTTGTATCCCAAACAGGTCTGGCTGATGATTCTGATACTGCTCTTCATGTATACTGGATTTGAACAAATAACTAATATGAACAAATAAGTAAAGATATGGCAAATGATAAGCATCAAATTTGTCATTGTCATGGAGCCCCTGGGTGGCTCAGTCGGTTAAGCGTCCAACTCTTGATTTCAGCTCAGGTCACAATCTCACGGTTCATGGAATCGAGCCTCATGTGAAGCTCCATGTTGACCTCACAGAGTCTGCTTGGGATTCTCTCTCTCTCCCTGTTTCTCTGCCCCTCCTGCACTTGTGCACTCGCCCTCTCTTTCTCTCTCTATCTCCCAAAATAAAGAAAATAGACTTTAAAAAATTATCATTATCGTCATGGGAATGTACCAATAAAAAAAGGGAAGAAGCCAGAATGATCCTGGTGATGATGGATTCGTGTTGGAGACACTGATGTAAAACTCATGTTTAGTTTACCATAGAAATAGAGGGCAGTGTATAAAAATATGGACTCATACGCACACATATATTCCCTTGCTGTTAGCTAAGAAATAGAACCCCAGTATCAATAAGCATTGGGTTTTCCTGTTCATTTCTAATAACATTCCCCAATGAAAGGAAGCAGGATTTCTTGGAAAATAAATGGTTGAATCTAGATCTGAGCAAGAAGTATGCAAGTTGACTGTGGAGCACTTATAGTGGCCACAATAAGGCCAAGTAAGGACATGCTCATTCAAACCAACAAACATCGGGAAAGGTGTGTCACAGGAACACAGAAACCACCTGAAAGAGCTCTCAATGGCCCAAACTGGAACAATTTGAGCAACAAAATAAATAAATCTGTATTAGAATATAACCCAAAGTACCAAATAAGCATCCATAAGTCCATGATGATATAAATTATTGAATAGATCATTAAACGTGAGAAACAGGCAGATCTCCCATGTAAAATAAGTCCAAATATATTATCTAGATGCTCTGCTTAAGAAGGTAGGATATAACTCCTCACTCCTTAAGTATTGGCTGAGAACAGTGACTTATTTCCACAGGATACACCTTAGAGGATGGGGAGGGATGGGATAATAGTAAATGGAGACCCGCTGAGCACTGCCTCAGCCAGGTAATCAACATCAGCAGCAACAGTGATAGGTCATCCTGTCGACATAAACCTTTGATATGGTTTGCTGAGAATGTCCTTCACCTCCATGATCTTCCTCCCATGCCCCATAGCCCCAGGCCAATCATGAGAAAACCATCAGATAAATCTCAATAGAAGGACATTCTACAAAGTACTTGAAAACTGTCAAGGTCATCGAAATCAGGGAAACCTGAGAAACTAAGATGCCAATGTGACACGACTACTAAAAGTAATGTGGTCTCCTGGACAATATCTTGGAACCAGATTAAAAAAAAAAAAAAAAAAAGGTCATTTTGTAAAGGAATGGACTAGTTGTAACAGGAAGGACTGCAATTTTAAGAAATTTATTTGCAAACATTTCTCCTCTACTTGGAAAAATTACTCAGACCGTTATTTTCCACTGAGAAGTCACTTAGTATTCAGTTATGTGTACTGGCAAGGTCACAGAAATTCAAGCCAACAAATATATATTTTGAGTATAGTACTTTCCCTCTTCTTACTCAAGACTCCTCTGAAAATTAGTTCCCCTATTTATGTCAAAACCAAATTGCAAGCCTTAGATAGGCACAAATATTTCCTTGCTGTGTTCTTTCCATGTCATATGAGGGATACAGCCACTCAAGATTATGAATGGTTCTAGATGTATGTTTTTAGTGAAGTTCACCATTAACTGTATTTTTTGCAGCCTTACTGAGACATAGTTGACATACAACCTTATGTAAGTTTAAGGGGTACACTGTGTTGAGTTGATACACTTATCTATTGCAGTGTGATTACCACCATAGCCTAGCTGACACCTCCAACATCACATAATTACCATGTCTTTTTTTATGGTAAGAATACTTAAGATATACTCTTCTCATTTTTCAAGTGTACAAGGCAGTATTGTTGACTATAATCATAATGCCGTGCATTAGATCCTCAGGATTTGTACCGTTTGACCAACATCTCCTGAATTCTCCCACCTCTCAACCCCTGACATGACCAATGAGTCAAAGAGGAACTTAAAGGGTTACCTGGGCGGCTCAGTCAGTTAAGTGTCCAACTTCGGCTCAGGTCATGATCTTGCGGTTAATGGGTTCAAGCCCCACGTTAGGCTCTGTGCTGACAGCTCAGAGCCTGGATCCTGCTTCGGATTCTGTGTCTCCCTCTCTCTCTGTCCCTTCCCTGCTCGTACTCTGTCTCTGTCTCTGTCTCTCTCTCTCAAAAATAAATTTTAAAAAATTTAAAAATATTTAAAGAAGAAATTAAAATAGAAGTCAGAAAATATCTCAAAAAAATAAAAATGTTAACTCCCAATTAGAGATCTCCCACTTAAATAAAACTGCATGCTAAATTTGGTTTTGCCTGTTGGAGGTTCAAATAATTGCTATTTGGTGGACACAACACTTCATGTCCCAGATGGACATTCACAGCTTCTATACCAAATCCAGCCATCATATAAATATATACACATATATGCTTCTAAATGATTTTTGGGCCATTCCATCTTACTGCTTTTGTTACTAGAGTAGGTTCTTTCCTTACTCGTGCCATTCACCAAATGGCCAATAACAGAACAGTATTTGTTGGCAAGCAGGTAGTTGACTTAATGGTCAGAGAATGGAGAAGGGAAGCTCAGCTCTGAAGGTACCTTCTTCTCCCCAGTTAGGTCTCACGGTAGGAGTTGTACAGGCTTAGAGTAATGAAGGGGCTGGTAAGCACGATGACCTTGGGGTTTTTTTGGGGAAGTGGAAGGACGCTTCTCCAAAGAAGAAGGCCACCTCTTTTTTTGCCTTAAATCGGCACAGTCAGATCTGTCAAAGCTTTGGTAGGTGTGGTTTTTGTTATCACAATTAGATGATAATGATCCAGAGTGTTAGCAGCGTGTCTGAACTGGACCAGACCTATGAAAACTGGGTCATGGGGGCTCTTCTGGAGCTTGTGGATTCTGGCCTCTGGCCTTAGTTTCCGGTGCAAAGCGGCACCTGTGAGTCGGGCTAGAAAACTGGGTTGTTGTGGCTTGTTAGCAAGTTCCTGTGACACGTTTCTCATTAATTAAGGAGATAAGTAAAATATTGACATGTGTTTATTTTCTATTAGTTTGAGAGTTATACTATTTCTTCTTTCTCCTTTGGCATCTGTTGGACAAGATACATACAAATTCACCATTTAGTTTGAAGAGTTAAAGACGATAGTATTAGTGTTGCTGATTCAAATCTTAGAGATTAGGCAACTACTTTAAATGAGGTACTAAGTGAGATTTTTAGTTTTTTGTTTTTTGTTTTTTTTTATATATATAAAATGAATGGGAAATGAGCCAGCCGTAGGGATCTGAACATATGGGAGTAAGTAATGGAAATGATCCAGAGAAAATGTAAGGGTTATCAGGTGTCCATACATAAAATGAAAACCATTTTTTTTTCTCCATATTATCACCTCTTTCTAATCTCAGATGAGTTATATCATCCCCTTAAGGCAAAACAAACAAACACACCAACAAAAATAAAAACAAACAGAAGTAAAAATACTAATTAAAAATAAAAGTCTGAGATGGGAATTAATTCTTGGGCTACCAAGTTAAAGTGTGTTCAAGGGGTGCTTGGGTGGCTCAGTCAGTTGAAAGTCTGACTCTTGATTTTGACTCAGGTCATGATCTCATGGTTTGTGAGATAGAGCCTCACAATTCAGGCTCTGTGCTAACAGCACGGAGCCTGCTTGGGATTCTCTCTCCCTCTCTCTCTGCCCCTCCCTCACTCATGTTCCTGCTCTCTCTCTCTCTTTCTCTCTCTCTCAAAATAAAATAAACATTAAAAAGAATGTTTTCTAGGTGTGTCATTTTTCTGTCTGTGACTTATAAATACAATTAAAACCTTCCTCTCCACTTACAAGATTTATATTAAAAGCACCTTTATCACACTTTTAAAAATATGTTGGGAGAGTCTTGCTTATATAACAGTTGAATAATTTCTCTAAATGCAGTGTCTGATTTCAGAAAAAGACAATTTTAATACTCTAAGCAAAATCCATCACACGGAGAACAATATTTCAAACATGCTACATTAACATTTTGTTCACCAAATGTACCCTGGCCAGAATGCTACAATAAACACATGCAACGTTGTTGAACAATTTCGTGTGGAATGTTGCTGATTTCCTTTTCCAGGTTTCTGAGCAGCTGACAGAAGAGGAATACAGTTTATATTTTAAAACCCCTTGGTAATTGGAAATGAGCGCTTTGCTGCTCTTGTCATTGGAGCAAGCAGTTTCAGAGTCATTTGGGGCCTCACATCAATGCATTTGACAACAAATTGCTGGACGGAAATTCCCAGCAGTGTTACTCCTGAACTTCTCTCTTGTTGCCGTAGGCTGTCGTCAAAGTTTCTCAGCACTCGACAGGTAGAAACTTTCCCAGTATTGACATTTCTGATGGCATCATTTATTTATATGAAATGAGAACAATTTCTCACTTAGGATTGCTCAGGTAAAATGAGCTAGTCAAAGATTAGATCCTTCCTTTAAGTTGCTTGGAATGGCAGTAGGAGCCTTAGATGCTCTGTACTTACAAAAAGAAAAAGAAGAGGGAAAAAAGCTTTTACAGAATCGCATCACTGCTGCAGCCTTCTGCATACCTTTAAGCAGCTTTGAGCCTGAACTGTATTGTATGAACACGGATTTAAAGGAGAGTTAGTCTAGAAACATTTTTCCTGGAAGGCAGAAATATGGCTTAGAAAAAGACTGAAAATCTTTCCTTCTCAAGTCCACCAACTTTCATTGCAACAACACTTAGGTACACATCCAATCAGATTAATGGAACAACATTTACTTAAATGGTTTTAAGTTAATGTATGACAGTATTGGCTGGAGTAAATCTCTAGAGGTGTGCTGTCTTCATTACTATCTAGTTTAATATCATCACAAATGGCATTGCTGTGATCCTCACCAAATATGCATACTACACAAAACTGTAAAGAGAAGTAACAGATTAAATGATTGAAGTAGGAGCTAACCTGTCGTTTTCAGTTGGAATGATGAGCCGAATTTACAAGACTAAATGCAATAAATATATACATATATGTTTCAAATATATTAAAATATAATAGATACTAAAATACATATGTTTATGTATATATATATATATATATATATATATTCCATTATTTGCATTGAAAAGTCTAAGGTAACAAAAAGATATTAATAATTAGATGATATTTATTAAGTATGAATGAACCAGAATATACATTTGTGACTTTTTTTCACTTATTTCTCAAAATAATCTTGTGGGAGAGTTCACTTATATAATAAATCTAATTTTGCAGTCTCTGTCTTTACTACAGAGAAGGTAACCCATCTAGTAAATTGTAACTACCATTCTATTGAGTTAAAAAGTTTTCCTAGAATTAGTTTGACCATATGTTGACTTTCAAATTTTAGTTTTAATGCTGTAAGAGAGAAATCTCTAGCATGCTATATCAAAGAATTTATTTTGTGATAGGGACTTTTTTTTTTGAAGAAAGAATAATCACATAATCATTTTAAACTGAATATAAACATAAAGAATGCTGAATGAATCTTATCAGATTTTTAACTGTCATTCGGGTAAGTAGGTAAGTAGTTTGTTTCTCAGAGAAAGTCTTAACCTCTTTATAATTTACATTAACATTGCTAAGCATTTTATCATGAATGCCAACTTCTTCCTAGAAGGAGGTTGTGAATTATATTGCTTTAAGAAATAATCTGTGTACAACTGTGTTTAGAATATTACAATAATATTTCTTTTTTTTTAAGTTATTTATTTTGAGAGAGACAGCATGAGTCGGGGGAGTGGCAGACAGAGAGAGAGAGAGAGAGAAAGAGACAGGGAATCCGAAGCAGGCTCCACACTCTCAGCACAGAGTCGAATGTGGGGCTTAAACCCACGAAAGCGTAAGATCATGACAGGAGCCGAAATGAAGAGTCAGATGCTTAAGTGACTGAGCCACACAGGCACCCCTGGAATAACACTTCATGATTATTTATAATACTTTGTGTATAAATATTTACCAATTTATTATTTACTTCTGTTCTCACTTCTTTCCTTTTTTAAAAATTTCCATACATGATTTTTAAAACTTTTTATTTAAAGAAAACTTTTTACCGTTGATACGAATACTATGTATATATGATAAGTAAACCTCTGAACATCTCTCCCAACCCACCAATCCCTGGCAATCACTGATCTTTTTACTTGTCTTCATGGTTTTGCCTTCTCTAGAAAATCATGTATTTCAATCACACAGTGCGCAACCTTTTCAGGTTGACTTATTTCACTTAGAAATATGCATTCGGGGGTTCCCCACATCTTTAGATGGCTTGATAACTCATGTACTTTTAGTGCTGAATAATAATCCATCGTCTGAATGTGCCGCCATTTATTTTATCCATACTCCTGCTGAAGGGCATCCTGGTCGCTTCCAAGTTTGGGCAGTTTTGAATGAAGCTACTATCAACGTTTGTGTGCAGGTTTTTGTGTGCACTTCAGTATTCAGAATTTTTATGTAAATAACAAGGCGTGTGATTGCTGTATTTCTCTAATCAGAGTAAGTTCCGTTTTGTAAGAAATCGCCAAACAACCTTCAAAGTGGCAGTACCATTTGGCATAGCCACCAGAACCGGATGACAGTTCTTGTTGCTTCACATCCTATTGGGTGTTGTCACTGTTCCAGAGTTTGGCCATTCGAATAGGTGTATGTGGTATCTTACTGTTTTAATGTGCATTTTCTGGATGCCATATCACTTGGAGTATTTTTTATGACTGTCATGTGCATATCTTTGTTAATTAGGGTCTGTTAAGGAAGGTCTTTGGTCTATTTTTTAACTAGGTTGTTTCTTGTTGAGTTTGAAGAGCTCTTTGTGTATTTTGGACGCTATTCTTTATCAGATGTGTCTTTTGCAAATATTTTCTCTCAGTGTGTAGCTTGTTTTATCATTCTCTTTTCATCGTCTTTCAAACGAAGTTTTTAATTTTCATAAAGTTGAGCTTATCAATTATTTCATGGACCATGGCTTTGGTGTGGTATCTAAAATATCATTGTCGTGCTCAAGGTCATCAGGTAGAATTTTATTTTTATGATAGTATCTGAATCCCTGGGCACAACGTTCAAAAAGCTTTATTTTTATTAAGAATGTAAGTGGAAGTTGTTCTGGAAGTCTCTTCACTGTTTCACTTATATATATGTTTTTCTTCTTTTGAATTACAGCACTTAAATTCTAGAAACGTTTATAGGAGTAATTTCTCACATTTATTTTCTTCTTTTAACGGTGATCTTTGTAAGTGATCTCATTGACTACAATTGGCTTGTAGATTGTAAAAGTCTGTCTGAGTCTGTTGCATGCTACTGTCTAAATTCTCCTAACCCAGATAAGAGGGGATGAGAGGAAAACAAAAGTAGGTGCCTATTTTGGTGTCATAAAGGGGTGTTCCAGTTCAGATCATGGACAACTTAAGAGAGTTGGTGAAATGTGAAAGCATTAAAAGGCAGAACAGAATTTTGACTGGTATTTATTTTTAAACGTTACAGATGAAATCCAGATTGAAGAAAGGAAGTGCTACTAAGTATAATCTTTAATTATATAAATCTTGGTTTTCCTCCTAGCTCTAAGCTATAGGAGATATTAGTGGGAATCTGCCAAAGCAATCTATATATATTTGCTCATAATGTTGTCCTTTATATGGAATTGAGTAAGTCAACCCTAGGAGATTATAATCAAACTGTCCTCATCTATATTATGTCTTAAGGAAATGTCTTGTTATTTTTGGCTTGTATAAGACATGCTTCCCTAGCTGTTGATAGTAAAATGGGTTCTTGCCCATTTTATACTTAATTAGTTATACCATTCATATTTTTGGATGACTGGTTATTTTAAAGCTGAGCCTTTAAAAAAAGTCTTCAATAGTTTTACAAGGAAGTATATTTCTCTTAGAAATCAATCAAAGAAATTATAACTAAATTCACATTCACAACATGATAGAGATAATTGTTGGTAGTTACATCTCTTTTTAATCATTCAATTTAGGTCTGTAATGAATTAAAACAATCAAAATATATGTAAATAAGATATTTTTTTTTAAAAAGCACTCAAAGAATGAAGGTCTAACTGGGCTAACCAAATGACTCAAATTACTGCATAAATACATTAATATTCATGATGCTTCTCTGCAGGATAAGAGAGTTTAGCCTAATGAAGGGATTCATTTATTGCCTCTACTTTAAGTTCATGAAGGATTTCCTCATATATACAAGAATATATTTGAATTTCGGGCACTTTTCATGCCATGAAGTACCATGTAAAAAACTCACTTTTTGGTTTGCTTTACAAACATGTTGTCTGGCATTGCATTAAATCCTCCTTTAAAAGTATTCTTGGGGTTTCTGGTTCTGCATGAAAGGAATTTGGAAGTCACCATGCTGTCCTAAACAGCAAAAAGTTGAACAGACTGAACAATGAACAGCTTCCTCTTGGATTCAGAAGCGAGGGAAGGACACAGGGCCAACTGCTGCCTTTGAGACGGGCGAGACAGGTGAATACAAGGAGTCACAGTTTACTGGGGCAGAGAATCAGGAATGGAAATAGTTTCAGAAATGATCACCAGGGTAGTACAGATGGAACATTAGTAACTGATAAATTGCCAACTTAATGAAAGGGACCAAGTCATAGGAGGGCACCCTCAACACTATGGGATTTACTTCCAGGACCTTGACCAGGTTCCAATAGTAACCATCAGAGAAAAATACCCTCGGACTTCTGGCAGGTGGAGAGGAAAGAAATCATTTTAAAATATGCCAGAGCACTATGTTCTTAACATGACCAACCCTCAGAGGAAAGTATTTAACCAGAGCCTAACCTACTGGAAAGTAGTTATCAGAGCCTGGGGAAGGGATGTGTCCAACTCCAGCCCACTCTAGCCATCCAGTCTCACCTAAATGGGAGAAAAGAGCAGACAAGTGGTTGTCAAGTTCACAGCCCAGAGGTATAGGCTCACTAAAACACTTAGAGCTAAGCATAGGTCTCTAGAACCCTTGCCTCCTCTCACACCTCACCATCACATTCCTAAGGCCCCTTCCTGGTACATCACACCAAAAAGCAAAATACATAACCTGAATAGAAAGTGTAAACATCAGAATCAAATATGGTAGGGATGTTAGAATTCTCAGACTTGGAATTTAAAATGACTATAAGTAATAGGCTAAGAGTTCTAGACAGCAAAAACAGATAGATGATGTACACACACACAGAGGAATTCTAAGAACCAGAAAGAAATGTTCGCAATAAAGAACACTGAAACAGAAACAAAGAATGCCTTTGATAGATGTGTTAGTAGACTGGACACAGATGAGGAAAGAAGCTCTGAGGTAGAGATAGAATAACAATAGAAAACCTGAATACAAAGCAAAATAGAGCAAGGAAAGATTGAAAAAAACCATAACAGAATATCCGTGGACTACGGGATAATATGTTATATAAAAAATATAACATATGCCCAATGGGACTACCAGAAGGATAAGCGAGAGAGAAAAGAACAGAAGAAATGGACCAAGGAAGACGGACAGATGGTAAATAGGCATATAAAACGATGCTCCACATCATATGTCATCATGGAAATGAAATTAAAATGACAATGAGATACCACTGCACACTTACTACAACCGCCAAAATCTGTCACAGAAACACAGCAGATGACAGCGGGGATGTGGAGCAAGAGGAATTCTCACACAATGCCGGTGGGAATGAAAAATGGTACAGCCACCATGGAAGGCTGCTTGGAAGTTTCCTATGAAACTAAGCATAATCTTCCATACAACTGAGCTACTGGGCTCCTTGCTAGTTACCAACCCTTAACTTAACACCACACACACACACACACACACACACACACAATGCCTGCAAAAATGGCTTTAGTGATTTATTCTGAACTTGCCAAAACCTGGAAGCAACCAAAATGTCCTTCAACAGGCAAATGGATAAATTAATCGGAGGAACACCAGACAATGGAATATATTTCACAATAAAAAGAAATGAGCTGTCAAGCCATAAAAAGACATGTAAAAACCTCAAATGTGTATTGCTAAGTGAAGAAAGGAGATAGCTTATCACTTGGTGTAATGCTACTCGAGAGTTCATGATTGAAGAGCACGAGAGCAGAATCAGTCTTATGTAACACAATTAATGAAGACAAATCAGCCTTATAGTACATAATAATTAGTGAAAAAATGATAGATTTTTTATAGCAAATGCTATTTCTTAACAGTAATTGTTTTAGCGTCAAAGCAAATAAGGTCTGTGAGGGCAAAAATAAGTGCCTCCTTACTTGGCACATAACAGTTGCTATATGAATACTGAAGGTCAGATTACTGAAAATGTTTCCCCATTACGACTTACCATTACTCGGGAATGGATGAGCTTTATAAGTAAGGAATTATCTGAAATTCATTTAACTAATTTTTTTAAGTTTATTTTTTATTTTTTAAATTTACATTCAAATTAGTTAGCGTATAGTGCAACAATGATTTCAGGAGTAGGTTCCTTAGTGCCCCTCACCCATTTAGCCCATCCCCCCTCCCACAACCCCTCCAATAACCCTCTGTTTGTTCTCCATATTTAAGAGTCTCTTCTGTTTTGTCCCCCTCCCTGTTTTTATATTATTTTTGTTTCTCTTCCCTTATGTTCATCTGTTTTGTCTCTTAAATCATATGACTTCACTCATTTAGCCAATTTTTAAGTTGCTTTCATCATAAGGCACCTTTATAAAGGGTAGGGATGAGGTTTTGTACTTTGATAAACTAATTTCTAAATCTAAACACCTGAAAAATAATAAATTAGCTGAAAATAATGCTTTTTATGTAGTTTATATTTTCTAATTTACCAAATGTTTTCACTTCTCAGTAATACATGGTTTTAACAGTACTTTAACTTTTCATTCTGAATGACTGAATTCTAGAAGTCCCTGATAATACAGAAAGAATAGAGAAAGTTTTATTTTCATCAAACCACTCCCTGAAATAATGGAGGGATCTATAGCATCCAAGGAAAAGGTGAAAAAATAGATGAATTTATTAGGAAAGTGAAACGTGACAAAGAGAAATAAGAAAATAACTTGCTATTTAATTTCCAATTTTTGATGAATGTTTCCTAAGATCAATGAAACTCTTGGACTAAGAAAGTAAATTCACCCCAATGAACATAAATCTATCACAATTGATACTTACAAATATATTATCTGACAGTAATGATGATTTGATGAGAAAGGACATTGTTGCTTTCCTTGACTTTAAACCCACAGATAAGGAACTACCTTTATCTCTATTCATTGTAACCAATCTCATACAAAAAAAAAATTAAATCATATGTACAATTTTTTAAAGAATATTTTACTTACCTGAGAAAAAGGAAACTTAAAGAAACCATTTGCAATATTATCTAACACTTTCTTTTCACATCTCACTAAATTTTATACTTTCCATATAAAATTTATGTCTAAATGTTCCTTTACTCGGAGGTTAACTTATCTAGTCCTATTTTCACTTACTTCAACATTTTATATATTTTCCCTAACATATCTTTCCTGACAACTAACTATTACATGTCTAAATAGACAATAATGCTATTGCATATGTTGAATTTAATCTTCTATAACCTTAGAATATATTGGGTTCTTTCAATTTGGAGATTTTAATCATTTTGGAGGATGCATGTGTTCATGTTGTTTCTAGACAGATTTGCTCTTTGAGAAAAAAAAAAAAAACCTAGGTATTAATAATTCCAAAATTCTGGTAAGTTTTGAACTGAAATTTTACACTAAAATATGGATAGATATCATGCTCAAAGTAGCTACTGCAGCTATAAGAGTTGATGACTTCAGAATCAGTCAGCCTACATTTTTGTATCAGTATTCAGTATTCGCACACCCTATTATGTTGAGAAAATGTTATTTTATTTTGAAACGATGACAAAATGAATAAACTAGAATCATGGAAGACTCCTTAATGTGGGGTCCAAATTAATGCCAAATTAATGTCTCTTACCATACATATTTAAATAAAACCAGTGTATTAGGTTAAATTATCAAAAGAGAATGCAGTTCTAGTTATAATGTGATAAGCAATGGCAGACTATTCTTTTACTGCAGCGTCTAAAACATTTCACAGATGTTGCAAATCATATTTTTAAAGACCTTGTGTGGGAAAACAGGGTTACAGGAACCAAAATGTCACAGAAAGAGTAGTCTTTCCTATGTAAGGCATCAATAGCTGTTTTGTTGTTGTTGTTGTTGTTGTTGTTGCTGTTGTTGCTGTTGTTTTCCTGGGGTTATAAGCTAATTCCAGATGTAAGTTTGGCCCACAGAGAGAGACATGTGAGTTGGCACAACTATTCGGAAAGTTAAAAAGTTCTAAATGTGTGGCCTATTTCTCCATGGTGCTTTTACGTTGAGATTATCTATAGCAAATGTACCATAGTCTTCGCCTCAAGATATTTACCAAAGTTGGAAGTACAGTGAAATGCGAGACCAGTGAGTAAAGGCCCAAATCTCTGAAGTGCTGAGATTAAGCGAAGGAGGAAGAGAGAGCTGCCAGGCTGTTAATGAAAAGTCCATGTGACATTAAGCCCAAGGAACAAGGAATAGAGGAGGCAGAAATCTCATCAAACCTGTAACACATCCCTCAACTGGCCCAATTCCTCACTGAATTTTTGTGATCAGCCTCTTCCTCAATCTGCTTATCCAAGTAAAAAAAGAACATCTGTTGAAGATAAAATGAACCTGCATCTTGGGGAGCCTGGGTGGCTCAGTCCGTTAAGCATCCAATTCTTGATTTCGGCTCAAGTCATGATCTCACAGTTTGTGAGTTCTCCCCCACTTCGGGCTCTGTGCTGGCAGCTCAGGACCTGGAGCCTGCTTCAGATTATGTGTCCCCTCTCTCTCTGCCCTCCCCCATCACACTCGGTCTGTCTGTCTCTCTCAAAAATAAATAAACATTGAAAACTTAATATATATATATATAAACATATATATAATAGTAAGTACTGGTATAATGATAGATATTATAGATCAATACCAGAGAGCTGAGAAATAGTCCCCCTCACATAACCAGTCCATATGATCAATAAAATAATAATAATAATAATAAAACACTTATTTACTGGGAAAAGGATAACACTTTTCAGTAAATTATGCCAAGGCAATTAGATATGCATAAAAAACCAGTATATTTAGACCTTTTCCTAAAGTTTACATATAAAAGTAATTTGAGGGGTGCCTGGGTGGCTCAGTTGGTTGAGCATCCGACTTCAGCTCAGGTCATGATCTCACAGTCTGTGAGTTTGAGCCCCTCGTCGGGCTCTGTGCTGATGGCTCAGAGCCTGGAGCCTGCTTCAGATTCTGTGTCCCTCTCTTGCTCTGTTCCTCCCCTGCTCATGCTCTGTCTCTGTCTCTCTCAAGAATAAATAAAATATTAAAAAAATAAAAAAAATAATTTGATATGATGTATATATTCAGTTGTAGAATATAAAATAAAAAGCTCTTAGATGGAAAGAGAAGACAGAAGAATATCTTTATGCCCTTGGAGTAAGCAAAGATTTCTCAAATAAGACACAAAATGCAGCACACTATTTTTCACTAATTTTTAAAAAATGATAAATTGTTTTTTATTAAAATTAAATTCTTATGTTTATCAAAAGACAATATTATTGGGGCGCCTGGGTGGCGTAGTCGGTTAAGCGTCCGACTTCAGCCAGGTCACGATCTCGCGGTCCGTGAGTTCGAGCCCCGCATCAGGCTCTGGGCTGATGGCTCGGAGCCTGGAGCCTGTTTCCGATTCTGTGTCTCCCTCTCTCTCTGCCCCTCCCCTGTTCATGCTCTGTCTCTCTCTGTCCCAAAAATAAATAAAAAACGTTGAAAAAAAAAAAAAAAAAAAAGACAATATTATTGCAAAATAATGCAAGTCAAAGCCTGGGAGGAGATACTGGTCAGACATTATATAAGAAAATTGCATTCATATGTAACAGAAAGATTTCTATAAAATTAATAATAGAAGAGACAAAATATTAATGGATCAAAATCCTGGACAGGCACTTTTCAATAGAACAATACATAATCACAACAAACACAAGATGAATTCAAATTCAAACCACATTGCACTTCCGCTACATGAATCATACCTCCAGTCTCACCCACACCTGACATAGATCATATTTAGGTGAAATGTTAGCGTTTGGACTTTGGAGTCAATGCTGGAATGAGGTAAGAGCTTTAAGTCTGTTGGGATGGAATAAAGATACTTTGAATGAGAAAAGGGTATGCATTTTGGGGGGCCACAGGTGGACTATTACGGACTGAATGTTGGGTGTCTCGTCAAAATACGTAGGCTGAAACTTTTAACCCCACTGTGATGGCATTTAGAGATGGAGCCTTTGGGAGGCAGTTGGGGTTAGATGAAATTATGAAGATAGGGACCCCATGATGAGAATAATGTGCTTACAAGAAAAGAAAGAAATGAGCTTCTTTTCTCCATTCTGTGTGAGGACACAGAAAGTGGCCCTCTGCAAACCAGGGAGAAGGTTCTCCCCAGAGTCCAACCACTTTAATCTCGTATTTCCAGCCTCCAGAATGATGAGAAATAAGTTTCTGTTGTTCAAGCCACCCAGTCTGTGGTGCTTTGTTATGGCAACCTGACCTAAGACAAGCCTGATTCATTTATTCAGGTGATCTTTATTGAGAACTTATTATATGCCAGAGACTATTATAGGCCCTCAGGATACAAAAGTGACAACAACAAGAAATATCTTTACGTTTTCTACCTTTACCTAATAAAACTCTGAGAAAGAATCCAGAGTTAAGTATCTAAATTACCGTACTTAGTTAATATCCAGGATCTTACTTTTCACCCTGTAGCTATTGATTCTCCCCTTTGTACTCCATTTTAAATGTATGTGCACAAGAAAATCATTTGGGAAAAAAACAACAATGTTATTAGGAGATATATATACACATATACATGTACACACACACATTAAACAGCATTCATACATGGAGAAAACTATGTATAAAATAAATAAGAACTCCTTTTTATCTAAATGAGTACAAAAATTATCACTGATTTTGGTTGTTTATATTCTACAACTCTTTTCTTGGGCGTTTTTGGCCTAAAATCAGATCTTAAATCATGTTCTTCTTTTGTTTACATTCTGTGCTGCTATCGTGGAAACACATAATCTAATTAAATTTAGATTGTTCTATTAGCAAAATATATTTTTAAATCCTCACCAATACTCAATGCAATCTTTTCAATGTTCCCATCCCTGGTATAGGTATCTAACTTTGTAGCGTGAGTAAGGAATAACCAAACAATGTTTGGCTTCTTAACATAATTTTCTGCACAGGAAGCATATTCAGTTTCCAAACTACACCTAAGCAAATATGTGCCTTTGGTGATTATTTTAAGACTAAAAATACTAAAATTGAGGCTAATTGCTAGTTTTCATTTTAACACCTCTGCTAGCATAAAAGTAGCATTTTCTTCACATGTTCTTTAGTCTTACTTTAATATGTTAATTGATATTCTTGTGAGCAGATAATTACGTTTATTTTGAAAACTTACTATACTATAGTAAGAAGTAATTAGTATTGGGCACGATGTCATAACAAGCCGCAATAATTACATTGAAAGAGTGGTGTTTTTGAAATAAAAAATCACATGGGTGAGTCCTAGTCCCATCACATATTACCTTGTTCAATGTACTCAACTTTATTTTTTCTTTAAAAAGAACGTAGTAAAAAACATATAGCATCATACACTGTTAACAGTAAGTGCAAAATTGTATCCCATCTTTGGTGACAAACTCTACTCCCATTGAACAGGAACTCCCCAGTGCCCCTTTCCCCTTGCTCCCCCCCCCCCAAGCACAATTCTTTTTTTTTTTTTTTTTTTAAGTTTTTATTTAAATTCCAGTTAGCATGCAATGTAATACTAGTTTCAGGGGTACAATATAGTGATTCAGCACTTCCGTATATCACCCAGTGTTCATCACAAATGCACTCCTTAATCTCTATCACTTATTTAACCCGTCCCCCAGTCGCCTCCCCTCTGGTAACCATCAGTTTGTTCTCTATCCTTAAGAGTCTGTTTCTTGGTTTGCCCCCTCTCGTTTTTACCCCTATGATCATTTTGTTTTGTTTATTAAATTCCATATACGTGTGAAATCATATGGTATTTTTCTTTCTCTGCCTGACTTATTTTGCTTAACATAATACTCTCTAGCTCCATCCATGTCATTGCAAATGGCAAGATTTCATTCTTTTGTATTGCTGAGTAATATTCCATTGCATACATACACAACATTTTCTTTATCCATTATACTTTCTGTTTCTATGAGTGCAATTAATTTAGATAGCTCATATAAGTGAAAGCATGCAGTATTTGCATGAAATTCCTAAGAAAAGTGTCGAAGATATAGTTTGGATTTTTTTCTGACTGATTTTATTAAAATGTCAGAAGAGGGGTTGCCTGGGTGGCTTAGTTAGTTAAGCGTTCGACTTCAGCTCAGGTCATTATCTTCCAGTTTGTGGGTTCAAGCCCTGAGTCAGGCTCTGTGTTGATAGCTCGGAGCCTGGAGCCTGCTTCAGATTCTGTGTCTCCCCCAGTCTCTGCCCCTCCCTCCACTTGTGCTCTCTCTCTCAAAAATAAACATTTATTTTATTTTATTTTATTTTATTTTTTAATATGAGAAGAAGGAAATTAATTTGCACAGAGGGAACTGTTAATCAATAAGGGGGCAGAACTTAAAGACTGGGGAAATTCTCAGCCTACCCATATTGCAGACTGTGAGGATGCTAAAGGTGTGGCCATGTGACCATTTGATAAGGAGATTAGTTTGATTCAGGCCTCTAACCGGAAGCTAGAAGCTATTGTTTAAGATAATAGAAGAATGCCTCAAAGTGATTCAGAGATCATCAGGACTGCCACTCCCACCACAGGCCCAGAATGCATGGTCCTGAAGGGGCGTGGCTGCTACCTCTACCTAGGTTTTAAAGGATAGGGATGGGGCCACAGCGTGGTAAAGCCACAGGCCCTGGCAGAGAACGGCAGCAGGGCTGGGGCCCCAGTAAAGCTGCAGGACCATGGCCCACAGAGCCATCAGAGTGACTCACTACCCCATCGGGCCTACAAAACAGAGCATGAGGCCAAAGAGGATTATTCTCAAGTCTTAAGGTCTGATAGAATCTTCTCAGTTAGATTTTGGACTTCTTTGGGATCTGTCCTTCCTTTCTTCTTTCCTATGTCTCCCTTTTGAACTGGGAATGGCTACCCTATGCCTGTCCCAATGTTGTATTTTGTTTTTAACTTTTTAAGGTTTATTTATTTATTTTGAGGGAGAGAGAGAGAGCGAGCGAGCAAGGGAGGGACAGAGAGAGAATGTGAGAGAGAAAATCCCAAGGAGGCTCCACATTGCCAAGGCAGAGCCAGGTGCAGGGCTCGAACCCACAAATTGTGAGATCATGACCTGAGCCGAAATCAAGAGTCAGACTTCTAACCACCTGAGCCATCCAAGCACACCTCACTGTTGTATTTTGGAAGCATATAACATGTTTGGTTTCACAGGTTCATGGTTAGAGAAGAGTTGGTCTCAGATGACTCATACCTTGAGTCTCACTCATATATGATTTAGATGATATTTACTTTGGACATACACTTTAAAGTTAATACTGGAATGAGTTAAGACTTTTAGGGTTATTGGGATGGAATGAATGAACTTTGTATGCAAAAAGGACTGAATTTGGGGAGTCCAGGATGGAATACTATAGACAAAATGTTTCCTCCCAAAATTAGTAGGTTGAAAACTAATCCCCAGTGTGATGGTACTTGGAGAAAGGACCTCTGGGAGGTAATTAGGTTATGAAGGAGCAGCCTATGAATGGGATCAATGGGTTTATAAAAGAGACCCAGAGAGCTCTCTTTTCACCATTTCATGATCAAACCCAGGTGATGGGAAGTTGAAATCTGCTGCCTCCCACCACCTGAGTCAAACTCTCAAGTGAGTTGAAACTCTAGCCAAGTAAGAAATTGCTGCGGCTGAGGTCAGAGAGTTTTTTTCCCGCTTTCTCCTCTAGGGTTTTGTTGGTTTCACTCTTATGTGGATCCTGAGAAACTTAACAGAAGACCATGCGGGAGGGGAAGGAAACAAACAAACAAAAAAAGTTAGAGAGGGAGGGAGCCAAACCATAAGAGACTCTTAAAAAACTGAGAACAATCTGAGGGTTGATGGGGGGTGGGAGGGAGGGGAAAGTGGGTGATGAGCACTGAGGAGGGCACCTGTTGGGATGAGCACTGGGTGTTGTATGGAAACCAATTTGACAATAAATTTCATATTAAAAAAAAAAAAGAGACTCCAGCCAATAGTTTGAGTTCAACCTCATGAGAGATCACTGAGCCAGAACCACTGAACTAAGTATTTTGGGATTTATGACCCTCAGAAGCTGCTAGATAGTAAATGTTTGTTGTTTCAAGCTATTAATTTTGGATTTGAAATGTTATGCAGCAATAAACAATAATAAAATAGGAACACGGAAGCAAACAAAATAAAATTTCTTTAGAAATTATACAGCACAGTATAATAAATAATTGGTCCAATAGTACTTCTTAAATACTAGAATATTTTTATACTCTGGTATAGATACAGCCTATGTTAGGATTCTGGATATTCAGTCTGGTTCTAAATAAATTACAAACTTCAGGTATTGGAAGGTCATTTGTCCAAAGCTAATCCCCTACAGATTTGACTTTGGGATGAGAAGTTAGTTTCTTTCAAAGCCCAGGGAAAATAGCTAAAACCCGGTGCTCATGGCAATTGACGCTCAATCAGTCACAATGCTTAAATTGGAGCCCTTGATCCTAACAGAGAGAGCTATTTCATCACCAGAATAAACGCTGATGTGTTCAGTCCAGACACTGACTTACCACATTATAAACTGGAATGGCACATCTTTGGCTTCTGACTATAGAAGACAGAAGTTCCTACAACTCAGCGTGAAGGTTGGGAGTAGAACGAGGCTCTGCCATGTTATGCATTCTGGACCCATAAAGGCAACCAGGCAAAGGAAGCCTGTCACTTCCCTAATTATTTACTTTAAAAGTTCAGTGGCCCTGGGGCGCCTGGGTGGCTCAGTCGGTTGAGCGTCCGACTTCAGCTCAGGTCACGATCTCGCGGTCCGTGAGTTCGAGCCCCGCGTCAGGCTCTGGGCTGATGGCTCGGAGCCTGGAGCCTGTTTCCAATTCTGTGTCTCCCTCTCTCTCTGCCCCTCCCCCGTTCATGCTCTGTGTCTCTCTGTCCCAAAAATAAATAAAAAACGTTGAAAAAAAAATTAAAAAAAAATAAAATAAAATAAAATAAAAGTTCAGTGGCCCAGTAGTTGGGATCCTTTTCCCAGTGTCTATTTCTCATCTGGACAGATCTTTGTGTGCTAGTCTAAAACACAAAGAGCACACTGCCCCTGGAGGAGATTAACAAGGACCAATTTGGAAATATATCTATGAAGTTTCATTTGTGAACAGTAGCTAGTACAGGACTGAGACTGTTAAGAAACAAAACACAAACAAGATGAGCCCTACCTTCACCCTAGCTTCTCCGTGAGGAAATTCCGAGGATATATACCACAGGAATGAGGAAGCCAAATAGAAGACACTTGCGTTTGGGAAAGTAAAGACAGCTAGAAGATGCAGAGGAGGATAACAGAGATGTAGAGCTACACAGAGAAAAAATTAACTGCGGAAACTGGCATGAGGGACGCCATGAATCTTTGGCAGAATACTAATGCATGCACAGATATGGTAAAAATCCACAAATCCTAGCCAAGTTGAACAACAAAGAAAGAAAGAAATTCACTGGATCCTGCAGCCTAAAATACTCCTCAGACACACAAATGACAGGGAATCTTTCCCATTCCCACCACACAGTGGAGTGACCATGACAAATGGGAGGATCTTTTGATATCTATCCCAGAAGCACCATACTTACTAATTGGCCTAAACTAGCCCTGGGATTAAAATCTCTTCTCGATCTGCCCCCTCTCCTCTCAAAAATGACCACAAAAATCACGCCTGAAAATGATAGATTAAAAAAAAAGGAGAAAGAAAAGAAAAAAAAAACCCACCGATCCAATAACAACTTAAATGTCTTCAGAGACAAAACCTAACAGAGAAAATCATTAAAGGAATAGAGAAAATCAGTAAAAAAATATGAAATTTATAAATGCCAGCCTCCAAGAAAACATGATAGATGTGTGAAAAATAGGAAAATATTACCCACAACCAGGAGAAAAATTGATCGATAAAAGCATAAACAAAAATGAAAGAGATGAGGGGCACCTGGGTGGCTCAGTCAGTGGAGTGTCAGACGCTTGATTTAGGTTCAGGTCATGATCTTATAGTTTCTGGGATCCAGTCCCGCCTCCAGCTTCGTACAGATGGTAAGGAGCCAGCTTGGGATTTTCTTTCTCTCTTTCTATCCTTCCCCTCCCTCTCAAAACTAAAATAAATGAACATTTAAACAAATGAAAGCGAGGATAAAGTTAGTAGACAAAGGTGTTATAAGCACTCAATGCTCAAGTATTTTTTTTTAATTTATGTTTATTTTTATTTTTGAGAGAGAGAGAGAGAAAAAGAGAGACAGTGTGAGAAGAGGAGGATCAGAGAGAGAGGGAGACACAAAATCTTAAGCCGGTTTCAGGCTGCCAGCACAGAGCCTGCCTCAGAGCTCGAACTCAGGAACTGTGAGATTCTGACCTGAGACCAAGTCTGGCACTTAACCACCTGAGCCACCCAGGCACCCCTCAATGCTCATGTATTAAAGGTAAACATTGATGTAATGAATGTAGCATCCGAAGATATAAAAAACAGCCAACTACTACTCTTAAAGATAAAAAATATAATATTTGAAATAAATATTTCCCTGAATTAGATTACCAATGCATTGGAGACTGAAAAACAAGAAATCAGTGAACTTGATAAGATAACAAAATATTATTTTTTAATTCAAGAAAAAAAGACTGAAATAGAAGGAATAGAGACACAAAGATTTGTAATATACTATTAAGCAATGTAACATACATGCAATGGAAGAAAAAAAGGGATGACAGGTAAAAATTATTTAAAAAAATAATAGATTAAAAATGTTCAAATATGATGAAAACTCTAAGCCTACAATCCAAGAA
Organism: Neofelis nebulosa; assembly: GCF_028018385.1. Classification (NCBI taxonomy): domain Eukaryota; kingdom Metazoa; phylum Chordata; class Mammalia; order Carnivora; family Felidae; genus Neofelis; species Neofelis nebulosa. The sequence goes on along the minus strand of NC_080794.1, from coordinate 30,990,075 downwards.
GCTCAAAATAATCCCAACCATGGGAACAAAAGAAAATTATACAGGCATATTAAAATCAAATTGCTGAAAACCAATTCTAAAAAAATCTTAACAACGGCAAAGGTCAAAAGCATATTATTTTCAGAAAAACAAAGATAATAATATAAAAAGTTCATCAGAACCTATGTAGTCTAAAGGACAATGAAACAATATCTTAATATCACATATGGAGTAAAAAAAGAAATAAATTTTTTTAAATCAACAAGATACATACGTTTAATTAAGACAAAATTAAGATTTTTCAGAAAACAAAAATTGAGAGGATTCACTGTCAACAGACTTGCAGTAAAAACAAATGTTAAAGGAAGTACCTCAAGTATTAAGAAAATAATCTTAGATCTCTAAAAATAAACAGAGAACTCTAGAAATGGAAAACTGGTAAATATGTGGGTAAAAGTAAAATATTTTTTTCTCACTCAGCTAAGAAGTACAAATTTCCAGTTATAAAATAAATAAGACACTGAGATGAAAAGCGCCACGTAAGGAATATAGCCAATAAGATTGTTATATAATATTGTATGGTGACAGATAGTGATTATACTTACCGTGGGGAGCACTGAGTAATGCACAAAATTGTTGAATCAACATGTTGTACATATGAAACTAATATAACATTACATGTCAATTATATTTCAGTTGAAAGAGCAACTTATTTACAAAGCAAGTGTTTTAAATAAAAATGACAATGTATTGTGGGATTTGTAACATATGTAAAAGTAAAATGCTTACAACCATAGCACAAGGGATTGGAGAATAAAGTGAAAATTTAGTGATGCAAGAACCCTATATTATATATGAAGTGGTAAAATATTATTTGAAAGCAGATAACTATAGGTTAAGGATATAATAATTGTAAATAATTTTAAATTAAATAATTAAAAATAAACGAATAATTATAAATTACTTGAAAGACACTAATTACCAAAGCTGAGTAACAAAATAATAAAACACATGAATAGTTTTATAGCAAATAAATGCTGTATGTATATAAAATTTTCATTATAAAGAATACTCCAGGGGTGCCTGGGTGGCTCAGTCAGTTAAGCATCCGACTTCAGCTCAGGTCATGATCTTGCAGTTTGTGAGTTTCAGCCCCACCTCTGGCTCTGTGCTGATATCTTGGAGCCTGGAGCCTGCTTCGAATTCTGTGTCTCCCTCTCTCTCTGCCCCTCTCCCACTTGTGCTCTGTCGCTGTCTCTTAAAAATGAATAAATGTAAAACAAAACAAAACAAAACAAAACAAAAACATTAAAAGAAAAGAGAATACTACATGCCTTCATGGTTTTATCATTAAATTCTTCCAAATCTTTAAAGAAAACATAGCACCATCCTTGAATAAACTCTTTCAAATAATATAGAAAAAAAGATTTATTTCTAGCTCATATTTTTGTGGCCAGTATTATATTTGTACCAAAAACTAAAGACATTACAAGAAAAGAAAATATACGTGATCTCTTACATAAATGTCAACAAAATATTTAACAAAACAGTTTAAATCCAAATCAGCAACACATAAAATATTACATCATTAATAAGTAGGATTTATGAGAGAAATGCAAGGTTGCTTTAACATTTTTAAAATCAATCAATGTAACCTACCATAGTAACAGAATAAAAGAAAAATGTGATGATCTCAATAGATGCAGAAAAGAAATATATGACAAAACTCAGCATAAAGCTCAAAATAAAAAACACAGCAGACTAGTACCAGAAAGGAAATTCCTCAACCCGACAGAAGCATCTATAATAAACTTACGTCTTCTGTCATAATTAAAGTAAAATACTAAATGCTCTCTAAGATTTGGAATAAGCACTTCAATTATATATTGCAATTGAAAATTTGATCCAATATATAATATAATTAAAGAAGTAAAATTATACACAGTGGAAAAGAAATGAAGCTTTCTTATTCACACAAAAATGTGATTGTATTTGTAGGAAATCCTAGATAATCTATGAAAAATGCTATTAGCATTAATAAGTTACATTAGCAAAATTGTAAGATACCACTATAAAACAAAACTATGTGTTTCTATATACCAAAAATGATTGCTTTTGAAGTTGCTTAGGCTTCTTAAATTAACATTCAAAACAGTGATACATTAAACAATATACACACAAAACCTATGTATGTGGAATTATTAAACATTACTGAAGGAAATTAAGGAAACCTAAATAAATAAGAGCATGACATATTTATGCATAAGACATTATCAAGATGTCAGCTCTCAACTTTCCAAAACTCACATTTGCAGATTTATTGCAATCTCAATGAATACCCTAGCAGGAATTTTTGTACAACATGCCAAGGTCATTGCAAAATATATTGAGATGCAAATAAATTAAAATATCAAAAATAATTTTGGAAACAAAAATAAAAGTAAAAGAATTTGCAATACCTGATGACAGATTTATCTTATGTCTTTGGTAATGATGACAGGGATATATTGACATAAGAAAAACATATATATCAATGGAACAGAATAAAGAACTCAGAAATAGACAGCCTAGAAGGTTAAGTGATTTGCAACTTGGATGCCAAGCTAATTCAGTGGGAAAAATTCTCTATAACAACCTAGTATACACAAGGAAAATAATTAATCTTGATGTATATATTTCATGCCATAGATGAAATTGTCAATAGGACCATAAATCTAAATATAAAAGCAAAAAATTAAACTCTTTGTGTGATAGCAGGATTAATCTTTACAGTATGAGAATAGGCAAAGTTGTCTTAGAACACAAAAATCATTAATCAGAAAATTAAACCTTGATAAACTTAAAATCTGATCAAAAGTAATCTTTGAGAAAATGAAAAGGTAAGCTACAAACTAGGAGAACATTCACTGTCAGAAGACATATATCCAGAGTACAAAGGTTCTTACAAACACATAAGAAAACAGAGACTATTTAAACAGATATTTATCAAAGGAAGTTAAATCAACGACCAAAAAGTACAGGAAAAGAAGGTGACCATAATTGGGGGAATTCCAATTAAACCTATGCTGAAACATCAGGACGTATCATTGGAATGGGTGAAATTAAAGACTGAGGATACCAAGCATTTGTGAGAATGTGGAGCACCTACAACAGGCATTGATGTCAATTTGGCAGTTTATCCATTTCTTCTGTTTTACATGTGATTTACAAAAGCTCATGAGTTCTGGAGGCTGATGCCGGCATGGTCAGTTTGGGGGAAAGCCTTTCCTTCTGGCTTGCATTGTTAACCTCCATGCTGTCTTCTGACATTGCAAAGAGAAAAGAAAGAAGGGGAGGGAGGAGAGAAGAGCTGGGGAAAAGAGGGAAGAGGAGCGAGCCCAGTTTATTTCCTAAAAAGTCAAAGATTCACTTAGCATATAATCTACCCCTCTCACTCTTAGGTATTTACCCAAACGGAGTGGTCACAAAGATGTACACACAAAAGGGCAAAGTTGCTCTCTTTGTAATAATCAAAACGATAAGCAACCCAAATATCCATCACTAGGTCAAAGAAACCAGGTCCTGTGTATGGGATGGTAAGTGGTACAAGAGGTATGACTCTATATAGTGGGATCAGTAGTGCAAAGGACAGCTGACATGTACAAAAACATGGATGAATCACATAAAACATGCATCATAAAAAGTGTCAGCCTCAAGGGTACAAATTGGTTCAATTTATAAGAAATTTTAGAAACATCACATCAAATCTGTAGCTGTATAAAGCAGAATAATGGGCTGAGGGAGAGGGATGGGATTGATTGGGAAAGGGATGATGGCAATATTATTTGTTTTGGTTGTGATGTTGGTACTCAACTGTGTCCATTTGTCAAAGCTCATGGAACTAAAGAAATGGTTGCACTTTGCTATGAGTGAAGTATAACAACAAAGTTTATTAAAACAAGAATAGGCATTGTAGGACTCTGTCAGATGTTTTTACTGTACCACATACCTTCAGTTCATTTGCGTGGAAAGCAGACAGTAGAGTAAAAGCCAGAAAATTATATGATTAGAAGAAATATGCAATTTCTGGTTGATACGAGTTAAATATCCTACCACCAGCAAAGTTCACCTTTTTATTTTCCACCTATGAAATTTTGAATTTTCTTTCCAGTTGTTCCAGGAAAAAAAATCCTAAGGATCGATATGTTCAAATTTAGTTTCTCTCGCTATACATAGAAAATCCTAAAGACTCCATCAAAAAACTATTAGAAGTAATACATGAAGTCAGTTAATTTGCAGGATATAAAATTAATGCACAGAAATAAGTTGTGTTGAAGAACCATAAAGAGAAAGTAAAGAAAACAATTCCATTTGCAACTGAACCAAAAAAATAATTACAAAATACCTAGGAATAAACTTAACCAAGAAGGTAAAAGACCTGTACTCTGGAAACTATAAAACACTGACGAAAGAAATTGAAGAGGCTACAAATAAATGGAGAGGGAATCCATGCTCATGGATTGGGAGAACTAATACTGTTAAAATGTCCATATTACCCCAAAGAATCTATAGACTAAATGTAGAAAAGGATTATTATCAAAATGCCAACAATATCTTTCACATAAATAGAACAAATAATATTAAAATTTGTACGGAACCACAAAAGACTAAACAGTGAAAGCAATCTCGAGAAAGAACAGAACTGGAGGTATCGCAATCCCAGACTTCAAGATACACTACAAAGCTCTAGTAGTCAAAAGAGTATGGTATTGGCACAAAACAGATAAATCCAGGAAATGGACTACATAGCCCAGAAATAAATCCATACTTTCATGGTCAGTTAACCTATGACAGAGGCAAGAATATACAATAAAGAAAAGATAGGCTCTTCAATAAATGGTTGTGGGAGAACTGGACAGCTATGTGTGAAAGAACGAAACTGGACCACTTTCTTATGCCATGTATAAAATGAAGTCAAAACGGATTAAAGACCTAAATGTGATACCTGAAACCATAAAACTCCTAGGGTAAAATATGGACAGTAATTTCTTCGACATTAGCCTTAGTAACATTTTTCCAGATATGTGTCCTCAGGTGAGGGAAACAAAAATAAAATGAAACTATTGGGACTACACCTTAAAAATATTTTGTACATGGGGCGCCTGGGTGGCGCAGTCGGTTAAGCGTCCGACTTCAGCCAGGTCACGATCTCACGGCCCGTGAGTTCGAGCCCCGCGTCAGGCTCTGGGCTGATGGCTCAGAGCCTGGAGCCTGTTTCCGATTCTGTGTCTCCCTCTCTCTCTGTCCCTCCCCCGTTCATGCTCTGTCTCTCTCTGTCCCAAAAATAAATAAATGTTGAAAAAAAATTAAAAAAAAAAATCTTTTGTACAGTGAAGGAAACCATCAACAAAACAGGAAGGCAACCTCCTGAATAATATTTGAGAAGATACTTGCAATGGCATAGTCAATAAGGGGTTAATATCTATAATATACAAGGAACCAAAAAACCCCCCAAAAATCTAATTAAAAATGGGCAGAGGACCTAAATACACATATTTCCAAAGAAAACATCCAGATGGCCAACAGACACGTGAAAAGATGCTCAACATCATTCATCATCAGGGAAATGCAAATCAAAACCACAATATGAGATATCACTTTGTACCTATCAGAGTAGTTAAAACAACAACAACAACAAGACAAGAAATAACAAGTGTCAGCAAGGATATGGAGAAAGGAACCCTTGTGCACTGTTAGTGGGAATGTAAATCAGTGCAGCCACTATGGAAAACAGCATGGAGGTTCCTCAAAAAATTAAAATATAAATACATAAGATCCAGTAATTCCACTACTTACCTAAAGGAAACAAAAATACTAATTCAAAAAGATATATGCACCCTTATGTTTATTGCAGCATTATTTACAATAGCCAAGATATGGAAGCAACCCAAGTATCCATTGATAGATGAATGGATAAAGAAGAGGTATACACACACCCACTACATAACTCAGCCATAAAAAGAAGATAAGATCTTGTCATTTTCAACAACATGGATGGTCCTAGAGGTATTATGCTAGGTAAAATAAGTCAGGCGGACAAAGACAAATGCCATAGATTTCATTTATATGTGGAATTTAAAAAACAAAACAAAAAAAAAATGAATAAACAACCAAGAAAAGCAGAACAGACCCATAAATACAAAGAACAAACCGTTGGTTGCCAGACATGTGGAGTGTGTGTGTTTTGCGGGCCTGGGGAGGGGGTGGGAGGGCGGGAGATGAACAAAATGGGGGAAGGGAATCGGAGATACAGGCTTCCAGTTATGGAATGAATAAGTCACAGGGATAAAAGGTGCAGCATAGGAAATATAGTCAGCGGTGTTGTAATAGCAAAGTATTGTGACAAATGGTAGCTATACTCGTGGTGACCATAGCATAACATACAAACTTGTTATATCATTATGTTGTACACCAGAAACTAATGTAACTTTGTGTGTCAACTATACCTCAATTAAAAAAAAATTAACTTGCACTTATGATTTATACTCTTGAATACTCTTTCTTTATTTACAAGGATATTGAGTCACTAAACCAGAAGAAAATAGAGTTATTTTTTCATGAACTCCTCTTGTTTTTGTCCTGGATTTTCTGGGTATTTACAGAAAAAAAAATTCTTTACTTAGAAGTTATACTATAGCTAATAATAGTGAAATATATATATATATATACACACATATATATAATATGTAATATGTAATATAATATGTAATATATAATATATAAAATAGTGAACTTAGAAGTGAACTATATAGCTAATAATATCACAAATATTCATTTAGTCTTTACTCAATCCAAAACATTGTGCTATACATGTTTTAAGCCATTAGACCCTTAGCAGCCAAAGTAATTAGAAATAGTATAATCACAGTGTGATTCAGCTACTTTAGAGCATGAGGTTTCCAAAAAGACTAGAAAGGTATATCAAATTAATCTTGTTTCTTTTATTCTCTCTCTAGCAGAATTCCATGACTTTAAGAAAAATTTATAATGTTTTTATTATTGCTAAGTGTGCATGAATTTACTCTTTCCAGCTAGATATTACTAATTTCAGAAAATTAAATTTGTGCTCCGTTTAAATGTATATATTTTATTAAACTTGAAAATCAGAAACAAAAGAATCTTTAAAAATTCACAAATTTTCAGACAGCCTTTACCATAAGAAATATTATTTCTTAGTTCCTCTAGTTTAAGTAGCAATGATTATAAAAAACATTAAGTTGAAGTCATTTTTAAAAATCCATATTTCAATTTTAGACAATATCGATTGAATCTCTGTTATGCAAGGTGGGGAAATTTACATTTATACTCTCTCTTACCTCTTCTCCAGTTCATATATTCTTACATTAAACAGAAAATATTTATTGATTTGTACATTTGCGGTTTTAAGCAATGAATGACCTTTCTTGCCTCTTAAGCTAAAGAAATGTTCATGGTGACCAGTTAACCCCCAATGAAGGGGCAAAATGTAACTTCTAAATCAAAATGCGACAAATCCTAATACTCATAACATCTGAAAGGTTTTATAGATGAGTACCTAATTATTTGTTAGTCCCAAGGTCTCAGGAGATTCTTTTAACATTTCAATTGATTCTTCATTTTTTTTTCCTGTTATACACAGAAACTGAAATGTTTCCCACTTATGTAGACTAAACTGGTTTAGAATAAGTAAATAAGGGAATTATAAGAAAATGGTTATTCAAGAATTTCAGTTTCTATAGTCAAATTATATGGGTACATTTGGATTACACAATGATTATTTGTTCTATAAAGAAATATGCCAGATTTCTTTTGAAAGCAAGTGGGCATGAGACACTTAAAATTTGTTTTCACTCATACAATGTGGCAAGTTTATATCTACAATTTTATAATCACAAGTATGATTTAAATAGCACGAGAGTATGCGAGCACTTTTTTTCACATCTCATGTACCTCTCTCAATGACAGCATGAGGACAATATTACTAAACAATCTTTCTTTTATATATTAAGAAACTGACTCTCAAAAAGTTTACACAAATTAGCCAAAGTTAGGCAGTTAATTCATCAAGTCTGAATCTAAATCTGTGTCCTTACCAAATTTCCAGGCTAATTAAAGTCCTCATTCTTATAGGACCTGAGTTGTTCTCTACTGACCCTTGAATTGATGACATACAGAGTTCTTCAGACTGTTTCAAAATTTGAATATTAGTGTAACTCTATGAACCAAAATGATAGTTTTTTTATTTATTTATTTTATTTATTATTATTTTTTTAATTTGGCACGAGCAGGGGAGGGGCAGATAGAGAGGGAGATGCAGAATCTGAAGCAGGCTCCAGGTTCTGAGCTGTCAGCACAGAGCCTGACATGGACTTGAACGCAGGAACTGAGACATCACGACCAGAGCTGACGTCGGACGCTCAAACCAAATGAGCCACCCAGGTGCCTCAAGGACAGTTTTTTATTAAATAAATAGAGAAAATTATAATAAATTTGTACAGGCCTCTTTCCATTGATATTAAAATAGTGATAACTGTATTACAGGTTGGGCACAGTGGGATAAGATTGGGAGTATGAGAGATACATATACTTAAAACTCACAAATTGAAAATAAATATGCTATTCTTTCAGCAGCAAGATTCCTGGTGCTTTATAACTTATATACGTTGGGTTTTCACATACGTTACTTTAGTTAATTCTCATAGAAATCCTATGAAGTATGTAAAGTGTATGTAAAATTTTATGGAAAAGAAAACTGAGTGGGAAGTAAAATGACTCACCATGACCAAAATAAACACGGAGCCCTCTGTTCACAATAAAAGGCAAAGATGACCCCGTTTTGACAAACTGACTCTAAAACTTATTTGGGATAAAAAATTCAAGAATAGCCAATAACTATTGGCTGGAGTAGCAACCTGGAAAAATGGTTATACCACTTATCAAATGATCCAGAAAGAGATGAATAGACAGAAGTAACAGTATTGTTTTATTTATGTTTATAATAGTTAAGTAATATTGTCTTTAAGCCTTGCAAAACAATTTTAAAAAGATGGGCCATTCATTAATTGGTACTGAAATTACTATATCTGTACATAGAAAAGAAAAGTAACTTCAAGTTATAAAATGTCAACTTTCCATGGATTTTAAATTTAAATTTGAAAGGCAAAGGTAATTTTTAAAAAAGCTGTATGACTTGATGTGGTGAATTTTTCAAAAACAAGACTCAGTTCATGCAAAACTTGCAAGAAAGATTAATAGACTAAAATAGACTACCTTGAAATGAGAGTTTTCTATTAACCAAAAGATACTATAAAATGAAAAGATAAGCCCAAACCAGCATTTGTTTGCAACACGTGTTAATCGAAGCATTAGTATCCAAAATACAAAAAAAGAAACCACAAAAGTTAGTTAGAAAAAGACAAACACTCCATTAGAAAGAAAAGAGCTAAAACCATGGACAGGGCTTTCATAGACTAACACATAAGTGTGACAAGATACTCAAGGCTTATTCATAAAAATGCAAATCAGCTCATCGCTTCACACTGAAGCATCATGGTACTATTTGACTAGCTTAATAAAAAATACAAATAACCTGATGATACCTAGTGTTATGGAGGTTATAGCTCTTTGGAAATACTAGCCAACTGAGAGTTAATGCCTAAGTTCATGACACTTGCTGAGTGTTCATTTACTTACTGAGATTGAAGATGTGTACTTCTTAAAATTCAGAAGTGATACCTATAGTTATATATTCTAGAGATAACCTTATACCTGTTTACCAAGAAATACAAAAGAATATTTATAGCAGCTCTGTAATAGAAATCACCTGAAAACACCACAAATACGAATCGGCAAGATAATATGTAAATGTTGTGTGCAATAAAAAAAAGAATGATCTAAGGGTCACCTGGGTGGCTCGGTCAGTTAAACGTCCGACTCTTGATATTGGCTCAGGTCATGATCTGAAGGTCCTGAGATCAAGCCCTGCGTCAGGCTCTGCCCTGACCATGGATCCTGCTTGGGATTCTCTCTCTCTCTGGCACACCCCAGCTTGTGCATGTGCATGCCTGCATTCTCTGTCAAAATAAATAAACATTAAAAAAAATGATCTATAATTAAAAGTAACATACATAAGGCCCCCCCCCCAAAAAAACCCTAATGTTGAATAACAGAAGCAATCATAGATTGCATAGATTGCATAGATCATTTACATAGATCTCTATGTAAATAAGATACAATTTATGCAAATCCTTAAAAATATATTTATAGGTTTAGAGGACCGGGCTGTGGTAGGGCAAGGGTAGCACCTTGATCTGCTAAGGTGCAAATAAAATACTATTCCTTAAAGTATATGGTGAATACTTGGGTGTTCAGTTCTTACTATTTTAAAAATATGCATATGTGCATCAGACCTACATTTTACGGTAAAACTACTCCAGAGCTCCCTGCTGCAATCCTAAATTTGGAGGAAAACCTTGATTTTAACTTTAAACAGAGGCAATAGGTAGAAAGAGCAGAAAGAATGCACAGGTTGTAGAACTGGACATACCTAGGTTTGAATTTCCACTTGATAACTTTCAGCAATCTAACAGCAGAGCCTCAGGGAAAATATTCCCTTGGCTTTAGCTCTCCAGAGTTGTGTGAATTGCGAACATCAAAATTCTTGGCACATAATAACTCAGTCCAGACGTCTGCACCAAAAGATGACCAAGCTCTAGCACGGTTTCTAGTAGCTTAAGTACCTGTCCCTAGGATGAGCTCATCGCCTCCTTAAAATGCGTCCTGAGGTAACGCAAGGCTGCCAGAAGCATTTACTGATTGTTCCAGCTAAGACCTGGTGACAGGCCGATGGACTCTGGAACTCTCTCTTAGAGTAATTACTTTAGAAAGTGTGGAGTTACACATTCTTTCTCAGCCACTTGAGATGTAAAACTACAAGCCCAATATTTCTTTGAAATGCAAACATTGAGAGAGAGAACTCTCTGCCTTCCAGCCCCTGTGGGAGGATAAAGGCCTAACTTCCAGGGAAGCCTTGTTGCAACTTGCACCACTGTTTTCCAGAAAAAGGTAAGAGACGGATAAAGGATCAGTTTAGTTCTCTGGATAAACTCCAATTCACAAATCCAGGTAGCCTACTCATCTGAACTAACCCCCTTAACAGCTTTCAGTACTTTTCCCTTAACATATCCCAGCCTTTAAACAGTCTCCAGCTTTGGGTTTCAGCAAAATTAAGTTCAGTTCTCACTAGACTCCTTTCCTTATTTCAATAGCATTACTGAGTAAAACCTGCCCTTACCACCTCAGTGTCAGACTTTATCTTGACAATAAAATGATACAGCATATGTGAAGTACCCACATCAATGCATGACCAATAAGAGATACTTTTCAATAACAAATTCTGTCATTTCTACTCACCTACAGTCTCATCCCAAGTTTCCTTAGTAGCAACTTTTTCTCGAGTAAAGAATACATAAAAGTCCATAGGTGAGGTAAAGGACATTTAAGTAGTATACCGACAGCCCCATAAGGCAATTGAAAAACCACTGAATTCTGCTAAAGTTAAAAGTTGAAATTTTAGGGGCACCTGGGTGGCTGAGCTGGTTAAACGTCCATCTTTGGCTGAGTTCATGATCTCGCGGTTCGTGGGTTCGAGCCCCTCATCGGGCTCTGGGCTGACAGCTCAGAGCCTGGAGACTGCTTCACATTCTGTGTCTCCTTCTCTCTTTGTCCCTTTCCTGCTCCCATTCTGTCTCTCTCTCAAAAATAAATAAACCTTAAAAAAAGGTTGAAACTTTGTACCGTCAAGAAAATAGTTAATTGTGTATTTATTAGCATTTATTAGCATGCTGATAATTCACTTTTATTCATTCACTTTTATTATTACGTTGCTATTTGATGAAAATCATTTCAAAACCTTAATATTTAAAAAGACAAAGACAATAAACAAGAACAACCTTTTTTGCAAGATAAGTTGATATTGACTGCATAGAACTTTTATTTCCAAATGTTTCAACTGTGATTAAGTGAGAGAGAAAGAGAGAGAGAGAGAGAGAGAGGACAAATGGAGTTCACCAGTATTTCTTTACACTGTGTATCTTTTCATCCCCCTTCTAGAACAGTAATAACCAAGAGAAATAAAAATGCATGGGAGTAACTTACCATATCTGTAGGTACATTAGAAGATCTTGTGTAAAAGGTTGATGAAATCTAATCAGTTATTAATGAAATCAAAAGTACCTTAATAAGGTTACATATTGATGACCTCTTTTACTGTGGATAGTTATTCAAATATGTATTCCGTAAAGGGTTTGGTGTATTTGATAATGTCATTACCAATCAATATGCAAATGCGTGGTATTAAGTGTAGTCTGTGCAGAGGATTTCATTAGAGATGAGAAAATTCAGAGTGTCAGAAGTAGAGAAAAGAATCATGGATTAATTATATTGCCAACATTCTTTGAGCAGTTTCCCCTGCAAGAGTCAGTTTAAATCTCAGAAGAAATGATTGTCTAACTACTTTGTATAACTTAGTTACTGTTTTTTGACCATACCTTTCAGTCAATGCTCTAGTAGACTATATTGAAAATTCACTTTTCTCCCCTTTAAGGAAAAGTAGTTTTTTCCTTACTATTAAAAAAATTAAGGTAATATAATTTCACAAAAATGTAACAATTCATTCATCCAATCAGTTATTAAATGTATTAGATATGAATATATAAATGCTACGCACATGTAAACAGAGTCATATCGATATAAATAGATACAGATAATCCATTCAGCTATTCAATGTTTTGTGCCTAACGCCTATCAGGCCCTATTTTAGTTATCAGGGATTAAAAAAAATGAATAAAATAGAGTCCCCATATTCAACAAGCTCAGTCTCCTTTGGAAGGTATATGTCCTCTTTAATAGCAGCACAACTGCAGAAAAAATTCACAGTAGGTAGTAATGTCATAGCATAAACCTTTCAAGAAACTTGAACATTAGCAATGTCTGAAACACTAGATGAATGCATGGGTGTTCTATGAAATTGGAGATATTGTTGGAAGTAAAAGCCATATATTGGCAAAGTTATTTGTCCTCTATTCTAGCAACAATGAAGAATAAATGACAGGTTTAGTGCAAAAGAGTAATGCAATTGTTTTTGTGTCTTACGGGGAAAACTCATGTCATTGCATTAGCGAAAATTGAAGAAATGTGACAACAAGGAAACCATTCTGCAGACCATTTCAAAAATCCAAGTTAGAGATTAAAAGAAAGTTCTTTAAGCCAGTAGCTATATGTAGGACAAGAAATTATAGAAATTATAGAATTAAGAACCACATTGTTTAACACATATGCTCAACTTATTTGAGAGAAAAAGATTGAGAAACTGAGGAAAACCCACACCATTTAATTTAAAAACCAAGATGATGAGAGTATCAGAACAAAAATAATGAATATCCACAGAAGTTCAATTCATGACAGAAGGGACCTGTAATTGTTCCATGTTGTATTTGAGGTAATAAGGTGGAAATTTTTTAGGAGACATCAGGGAATACAGATTCCTACTAGGGGTATAGAAATGGAAACTATTCACTTTAAGAATTATCAAAACATGGTCTTTTGCTTAAAATATTTGTGAGTTGTTCTTTTCTCATAAGACTAATATTTGAGTATCTACCATCTACCATTGCTTTGTTTTCTGGGTACATAAGCATAACCAAGAAATATGTCTTTATATAGAAGATTAATGGAATAGGAAAAATGGAAAAGTCACAACGTTGTTTCAACTAAATGTAATATGATATTTGGAAAATATATGCAATTTCAAGTAGAAAGGAAAAAAAATATTTCTTTTTGCCTGGGTGGAAATAGAAGAAAAATGGGCATGCAAAAAAAGGTAGCAATTCAACCCAAGTGATTTAGTTAGAATTCATGAGAGAAAGGGATTTGTAGAGGACTGTTCAAAGTAGAGAAAAAGCAGATGCTGAGTAGAAAAGGAGAAATGAGGGTGCAAAGAGTTTGGTCTGTGGTTATATGTAATTTATAATGGAGTTATTATTATAATTAAGATATTAATTTAAAGAATTACAATACTGTCAAGTCAGTGTATTTATGTGTGAATATATATGGATGAATGAGTGTACATGTAGAACAAAAAATGGAAATCTGTACCAAAAAATTGCTTAAACCCCACCATTCACTTTTATTATTCATCAGCTTCTGTTACTTGCTTGCTGTTTTACAAGTGATAATATTTTATGTGTTTTACACATGATCTACATTCTTTCCCCATCAGCAGGAAAGATGAAATTCCATGTAAACTAATATGATCTTGAGTCTTGGGATGCAAGAAAAAGGCATTGTAGACACTCACATTATGGTGATTGTAGAAAATACATGCTGGTATGGGGCGCCTGGGTGGCGCAGTCGGTTAAGCGTCCGACTTCAGCCAGGTCACGATCTCGCGGTCCGTGAGTTCGAGCCCCGCGTCAGGCTCTGGGCTGATGGCTCGGAGCCTGGAGCCTGTTTCCGATTCTGTGTCTCCCTCTCTCTCTGCCCCTCCCCCGTTCATGCTCTGTCTCTCTCTGTCCCAAAAATAAATAAAAAATGTTGAAAAAAAAAAAAATTAAAAAAAAAAAAAAAAGAAAATACATGCTGGTAATGAAGGAAGCGATGCCTTATTCCTTACACAGCAACATGTTTTAATTAAATAATTCATATACAGAGTTTGAGATCACTTAATCATTTCATGCGAAGCAACATTAAGAGGGGCAGATCAAAACAAATGTATGTAACTATCAGTATTTTGGTTGTGTAATGCTTTTCATAAAAAAATAATCATTTTCTAAATTATATAATACCTCATAATTTTCAATGAATCCTTTTCAAATGTAACTCTGTTTTCCACTTTTTATTATTATTTTTCTGTATGTACAGTGCTTAATTAATTGCCTTGCAATAGAAGGCTCAAAAATATGTGTCAAGTGAATGAATAAATATATGAATGAATGAATAAATCAATGAATAGATTAATGCTAGCAGGGCAAAGATGTCCTTTTAGCTCATTATCCCTGAAATAATATAATATTTGGATTTTCATGGGCTCACAGGAACATAATTATGTACAAAGTCAGAGATGATTATTTTTATTTCGTAAAGGCCTCATAATGTCTTTCATCAACATATTCTTAATGAGTACCCACTATATGTTAATAATTGCAAAAGAAGACCAACACCATAGAAATTATAGTCTGGCTCCATATTAATTATGTATAGAGTGTTGTACTTGTTTTATTTAAACATATAGAAACCTTATTTAATGTAGGATTCATATAAATTTTAGAAGCAATAGTGCTGAATAGGGTACCTCATAGACATATATATCTGAAGTCATTTCATTAAACGCACACTTCCTAAACAACTCTCCTACCAAACAGAAGTTAAAACAGGCCCTCTGAAATATATGTTGATCCAAAAGAGAAAAAAATTTAAGTCACTGATCATAAATTATTATGACTTGGGGCTGCTCATAAAGACAAACCTAAAATGTAACAAATGTCAAGAATAATAATAAAATAATAATAAAACTTTTACTCAATTATATCTTTAAAAGGATAATTTCTTAAGCACAGCTATTGGGAAAATTCTTTAATTTTATGCATAATAAGCCTCTCCATGGATTCTCAGTAGGAATAGAGTCACGTGATTTCAGAAATGAAATTCAGGGGCATCTGGGTGGCTCATTCTAATAAGCGACAGATTCTTGGTTTCTGCTCAGTTTATGATCTCATGGTTCGTGAGTTCCAGCCCCACGTCGGGCTCTAGCGGACAGTGTGGAGCCTACTTGGGATTCTCTTTCTTCCTCTGTCTGCCCCTCTCCACCCCTCAAAATAAATAAATACACATTTTTAAAAAAGAAGAAATGAAAGAACTTCGGAGATAATCAGCCCTAAAAACCAGCTCTACTGCATTTAAGATAGGAATGTCAAGTAAATAGTCTCATTTCACTAAGTAAACTTTGGGTCTGATGTAAAATAGTTTTATGCCTCATACTGGATTGTTTTGTGTGAATTATTGTATTGGTCAGGATAATGTAGGGTGCACTGCACAAACAACCCTAAATTCTCTGTGGCATATAACAATGAAGGTGGCTTTTCAAGTTTTTGCTCAAAACTCACTCACATATAGTGTTTAAAGCAGGTAACATGGTTACTCCTGAGACTGAGAGGGTGAAAGCTTACATTAATCTTCAAATGAGGGGCAGTATATGTTTAGAACAATAATAAAATCTACCACAAAGGCTTAGCAAATGAGTTCCTCATAAAACAACAGATTCAATGACAAAACTCTGCTCTGATTCAGGTACATTCTGTGTCATTAAGTCCATCACTAATTTAAAAATGGAAATTTTATGTGTGTGAGAGGAGGGCGTTGTATTGATTGGTGTTTCTTGGAAACTTCTTATCCATATTAAATACATAAATCACGTTATAAAAGACAAAGGGAAAAAGTCTAAGCATCATCTTTACTATAATTTATCTTACCTGTTTAGGATTTCTATTGAAATATATAATAGTAATTATTTCAGAGGAAGAGAGGGGAGAAGAGATTATAAATCTAGTAATTTTTATTGAAATTTTCCATTTACAATAGTTTTCCTGAAACAATTGCAGATAAACTGGTAGTTTTGGATATCATTCCAAGAGGAATTATTAACTTTCTTCAAGAAATTATTTTTAGTACGTCCTCACTCAATTGTCCCTGTTTCTATTGTGTTTATAATTTATTATTCAGCAAAGATCTGAAGTGAAATATATCTGGTTTCCTAGAAAATTTATCGTAACAATTCTCAGCTTAAGAGCCACTTAAAATCTAATTCGATTCACTTAAAATGATTTCCTGAGCAACTTTCATTTTCCTAGCACTCTGGTCTATGAGAAGCCCCAGAAGTATATTATCTCTTTTGATTTACTAGTTACTATTATTTATTAGCACTTGGAATTATAGCAATTCATATTATTGTCTCTGCTTCCTGGACCAGAAGCCATGGAAGAATTGGATCTGGATACTTGGATCGGGATCTAGACTGGAAAGGAAAGCCTGTATTAGGTAGTTTGATAGAGAAATTTAAGAATTCCAACACATGAGGAATTTGCAAGAGTGAGAAGCAGCAAACTTTCATACAGTTGGAGACACAGAGGTAGCAATGGTGTTGGAACCTGAGTCCAGAAGCTGGAACTAAGACAAATGCTGCCATACGGGGGCTGGGAACGTGGTGTTGGGGCCTGTCCATTAGGGGCTGGAACCATGGAGATGTTACAGAAACATAAAGCGAGGATGATCAGGACTTCTTCCATCCTCCTACCCTGAATATTTGTGTCGCATCCTGCATCTAACAAATCTAATTCAATGCAGTAGACAAAAAAGAGAGAGACTAAGGGTCCTAGTGACAAAGATGCTTTCAAAATGCAGTTTGAATGAGACCCCCCCCTGAGATAGGTATGGAGCACAGGAAGAACAGAAGTGGGTCAGAACACGAAGAGGTAACTGTTTATGGCTACTTTAGTATATGCATAGCTTTGGACGGAGGGTTCCCTTTTTTGGTGGCATTTGCATGTTCTCATACTTAGAAGGTAGAAGAATAATGTCATCCAGGAGAGAGTGAGAAATATTCTAATACCTACATCTCTTGTAAGACCTTTGGAGACAAAGAACCATGGTCCCATAAATTGAAAAAAATGTGTTTAATCTCAGACTTGAAAAGACAGTTAACAAATATGTGTAGGTCTTAAAAGGACTTGTGAAACATATTCATTTTGCTAACTATTCATTTACTGCCTTGACAAAGTACCAAAAAAAGCCCACCCTTAAAATAATTTCCTTTGTCATAAGGCAAAAGATCTCCAGACGCATCAGTAAGCATAGGAAAACGGTAATACAATGAATGGTATTGTATAGGTCCATCCCTAATGTCTGAAGGGTCCAAACCAAGAGAAAAGGTGGTGGTCACATACCATATGTTTCATATCAAGAAAGGTTTAAATAAAATATATCTGTTTTATTTCCTTTAAAAATATACCTTAGTAATAATCAAAAACAAAAACAAAAAAAAAAACTGACTCAAAGTTAGCAAAAATCAAAGATGATTGAATTTGTACATCAGTGGTCAGCAAAGCTGAGAGGAGACATGAGATAAAGATGCCTAAGGGGCACATGGGGGGCTCAGTGGGTTAAGCATCGACTCTAGATTTTGGCTCAGGTCATGATATCACATTTGGTGAGTTTGAGCCCCACATCGGACTCTGTGCTGACAGTGTGGAACCTGCTTGGGATTCTCTCTGTCTTGGGATTCTCTCCCCCACTCACACTGTCTCTATCTCTCTCTCAAAATAAGTAAATGAACTTAAAAAAAAAAATGTATAAAGTATACATGTATACCATAAAATTTGTCTGTGCCTTAATTTCAGCAAAACAACTAATTTTGCCACCAATACTCATTATTTTCAATTTGTGTTCTATTTACAATAATGATTTGAACATGGAAAATGAAATGTTATTGTATTCAATGTAGAGTTGTTAGTTATGCCTAGAATATGTTTTCTTCCTTTCCCTATAAATCCAACCCAGACTTAGTTTCTTCCACTCGTCTAAATGTTTCCTGAGCAAGATTACTAAAGTAATCTCTCCTTACTTTGAAATTCTCTAATTATACAAGTAGTCAGATAATTACTTGCAAACTATGTTGTAATACCACCCTTTTTTATTAGCTTAGACTTTAACTTTTCCCCCCATTTTCACGTATCTAGATTACCCCACTATAATGTTGCTTTTCTACAGTAAAATCTAGTTTTATTCTTAGCTTGAGAGCTTTTGCTCTTTACGTGCTCAGTGCACCCAAAGTTGGCTTTTTATACACATAGAGAGTAGTCATTTGCTTGGAAACTTGTGCCATTGATCAAAACTGAACTTAGGGGGTGCCTGGGTGGCTCAGTCAGTTAAGCATTCAACTCCTGATTTTGGCTCAGGTCATGATCCCAGGGTCATGGGATGGAACCCTGAGGCTGAATCTGTGCTGAGTGTGGAGCCTGCTTTGGATTCTCTCTCTCTCTCCCTCTGCCCTTCTCCTCCACTCGTGATCTCTCACTCTCTTTCTCTCTCTCTCTAAAATAAAAAAAAACAAAAACAAAATAAAATAAACGTTAAAAAAAATTAAAAAAAAAAAAAAAAGGGGCGCCTGGGTGGCTGAGTCGGTTAAGCGGCCAACTTCAGCTCAGGTCATGATCTCTCAGTCTGTGAGTTCGAGCCCCGCGTCGGACTCTGTGCTGACAGCTCAGAGCCTGGAGCCTGTTTCGGATTCTGTGTCTCCCTCTCTCTGACCCTCCCCTGTTCATGCTCTGTCTCTCTCTGTCTCAAAAATAAAATAAACGTTAAAAAAAATTTAAAAAAAAAAAAAAAAAAAAAAAAAAACAAAAACAAAAAATAAAAAACAAACTGAACTAGAAGCACTTAAGTCTACTGATTCCTTCATACTCTTAAGTGATGTCATCCAATTTTTTTCCAGTACTCAATGTTAAACCATCTACAGCCTGAAGGTGCCCCACCTGACCTGTACTCTTAACTTAAAGAGTACATACTATTCTTGCACAGAGGTTTTCCATCTCAAATTATCATAGGCATAATTGCACATTGTTCCCATGTCAGCAACTTTTATGGAATACTAGATGAATACCAGTGAGTAATAGCCTTCACCTGATTTCCTACTCTGTGTCAGACACTTTGTACAGGTGAGTACACAGGCCATGAATTTGGACTGCATGGGCTCCAGTCCAAGCTCTCCGTGAATTGAGGCAAGTTGCTTTATTTATTTATTTATTATTTTAATGTTTATTTTTGAGAGAGAGAGAGAGGGAGATGGGGGATGGGAGCAGGCTCACCTGATGCCGATGCTGCTTGAACCCATGAACTGAGAGATCACGACCTGAGCGGAAGGCAGAGGCTTCACCGACTGAGCCACCCAGGCGCCCCGAGGCAAGTCGCTTTAAATTCATCAGTGTTCAATCCCCTCACTTGTAAAATGGGCTCTTGTAAAGATATTCCTAACAATAGTTATCATAAATTTGTTAGAACTATAAAATAGGCTCAGTGTGAAGTACTTTACTGGGTGGAAGAGAGTACATGCATAGTTGAATTTGGTGTACTTACCTTTAAAACTACATACATGGGCTCCTTGGTGGTAAAAAATATTTAACTCTTCAAAAAAAAAATGGTGTTATCATGGAAACGTTTTCTTAAATTCATGTTTCACCAATTGGAATTCTGGACTTCAAGCTTACACATGACATCCTAGCCAAGTTCAGCATTGTAACATAGGTATGTATACAGCAATGTAGATCCTTTTAATCCAGGATTAATACAGCCTAAATTTTATCCTTTTCAGGTTTAAAAAAAAAAAAAAAAAAAAAGTGTGACCAGAAATAAGTTAGTGTGACCATTATGGAATCTATTGGTGCTGTTGATAGCTGACATTGTTAGAAATAACTGAGTGCAGTACCTTGGTGTTAAAAACGTTTGAAGGGTCTCATCCCTTGGGGAGTAATTGCCCTATTGTTTTTTTCTTTTTTTCTTGAAGTTCGAGAACAAGGGTTAACTAGACATGATTATTTCAAAGGATGTAATTAAGACCCTTAAATAGATAGTTGCTGGCTTGGAAACTAAAACAAGCTTCAGGGTATGGATTTAAGTACTGACACTGTGTACCCGTAATATGCTTATTATAACTGGCAGGCAGTCAATATGAAACCCAGCTGGACGCAGACACGCCCGCAGCCGCAGCTCATTGCATCCTTATGCTTGTATCATAAAAACATACCCCCTTGCTGACACTATGATCCTTCTTTCTCTGGTCTCAAGCATTGGACGAAACCGCTCATTTTCAAAACGCTGCCAGAATGAAACCCTGTGATCTCGTGGCATTTAATTTCCAGACACTGATACCAATTGTATCTTTAATGAAATTAACAGAGGCCTAGCCTCTTACACTGAAAGGAAACAGTGGTAACCTGGTGCAAGGGTTTATTTTACAAAATGAGAAAAGGGTGGATGTACAAGCGAAGCAAATTGCCCGAAATCGAAGAAATAAGCAACCCTGGATCAGACACCGTGACATGGGTCCCTTTGCTCAAACAACCTTAACTCTATCTGGCTGCATTCCCAGGGACATGAGAGCAAATTAACAAAATTATATTTATACTAAAAACACCGGGACATTTATTTTCATGCAGCAGAGTAGAAAAGTGAAAAGTCCTTTTTAAGAGAATAACCAAATCCTTATAGGCAATTAATAAAAAGCCAAAAAAAAAAAAAAAAAAAAAAAAAAAGCCTGGGCTTTGGAACCTCAATTAAGTCACTTACCTTGTGAGATCCTTGAGGAGAGAAATTCTAACTTATTCATGGCCTTTCTTCTGAGTATTTCAGGTAGTGCCCGGCATATAGTAAGCATGCAAAATACGCTTGTTGAATGAAATTGCCTACATTTGAACTGTCAGGGTTCCTAGCAGCTATCAGATTTATGATTTTTGTCATATTTTCTGACAGCTATGAAGGTTCCCTAACCGTTGTGCAGATGCCTGTCCTATGTACTGAACCGATTTCTGAGTCAATGAACAACAGAATGAGCTCGAAAGCACTAGAAGAAAATTCTACCAACTCAAATAGATTGGTATGTACAACATAATAATAACTCCGAATTCAGGTTCAGGGTAAAAGTAAAAGGTTTCCACAAAATTAAAGATTCCCAATATATCAATATGTATTACAATTAGAATAGTGGAACAAACGCCATCTAACTGTACTCATTTTTTCAGGTGTTGCTCTTGAAATACTTGAAATACTTGAAAAAATACTTGAAATTATTGAATGGAGAAATACAGTCTCGTACACCGTGAAAATTCACCCACATTTTTCACCTTTGTAATATATGGCCGTGTGCTCAATGTTCGAAGGATTTAAAGGCCACTTCTGTTCTCTATGTTTTTTGTGAATTTTCTGTCACCTTTATAACAGCAGCATCAAATCCACCTTATGCTCCCTCCATCCAGCTAATTTTAGCTTTATTTTTTTTAATTTTTTTTTAACATTTATTTATTTTTGAGACAGAGAGAGACAGAGCATGAGCAGGGGAGGGGCAGAGAGAGAGGGAGACACAGAATCTGAAGCAGGTTCCAGGCTCTGAGACATCAGCCCAGAGCCCGACGTGGGGCTCGAACTCACGGACTGCGAGATCATGTCCTGAGCTGAAGTTGGACACTTAACCGACTGAGCCACCCAGGCTCACCTGCTTTCATTTTTAAAGTAAATTCATTCTTTCCTATGGCCTATTCTCTGCACCAAAAATGTTATTTTTATTTATTTTTTTAAATTTTTTTTAACGTTTTATTTATTTTTGAGACAGAGAGAGACAGAGCATGAACAGGGGAGGGTCAGCGAGAGGGAGACACAGAATCTGAAACAGGCTCCAGGCTCTGAGCTGTCAGCACAGAGCCCGACGCAGGCTCGAACTCACGGACCGCGAGATCATGACCTGAGCCGAAGTCGGCCGTCCAACCGACTGAGCCACCCAGGCGCCCCAAAATGTTATTTTTAAAGTGTTTTAAAGGTAAAATCATCACCAGATCCTTATGAATCCTTGCAATTTTGTTACCTGTTGGCACTTTGATTACAAACTCACACTGATGTTGAGTAGTCTGCTCGGCCATTATTCTCTCCCATCAGCTCTTGTTATTTTTAGTCCATGCAAGGTTTTGTAGGAATTCATCTATTTTGCCATCACTTAGTATTGGGCCACGATCAGGGGAACTAAGATGAAGCCAGAGCCTTAAAAAGCTCCGTTTCATAAAACACTGTACATCTAGAAAAAAGACATTCTGACAACACAATAAAAGAAAAAGCTAATACAGCCTAGAGATAGGGTTTGCCAAAAAGTTTCCAAGAGATGCCGTTATCTGGTTGAATCTGGATGGTAAATGAGAGGTGGAGTAGAGAAGGGGACAGTGCATCCCAGGCATGCTTTGAGTCACAAAGGAAACAACCGACCGACCGACCAACCAACCAACCAACCAGCATTGCTTAGCATAAGGAGGGTTTTCCTAATTCTCAGGAAGTCTAACTAGGAGCTATAGATACAGAGTGATGGATTCATCGTATATTTTTGGCCTGTACTGTGTGGTAGGTTATGCAAAGAGTATATTGTCAAGATTGAATGAATGACATTGAAGAATTGGCAATAGCAAAAAGAAAGAGCAAGACACTAGCAGCTAATGGGAAAAAAAAAATTACTACAAGAGGAAATGCACCGTATTGTCAAAAAATTGCTGTCACAAAAAGTGGGTTTTATAATACAGCGTTTAGGTTTTTATGTTGACAACATCTACTTTACAGAAAAGAAGGGGAAAATGCGAGAAACTAAAACTAATCCAAGAGTTCACAGCCTAAGGAGTGTAATTCACAAAAGCAATATTAGCATAAAACTTGGAGCCAGCAGAGTGCAGAGAGCTCTCCTGACATACAGTTTTTCAAACATTACACAGAGAACTAACAGACTGACATTTGCATTTTTCCCTGAGAATAAAAAATAGTGGATTAATCTGCAGTGAACATATTCAGAATTTCATTACAAAGAAAGGCCAAAACATGAAGTCAACTTCTAAAATCAGAGGTGTAAATATGCTGTAAAAAGACCTATGACCAAAACGCGTGTGTTTAAAGGCTAGACTCAGTAACAGCCACTCTGCTGGGCTGACACAGGCGATATAAGGAAATTCAGTCTGTTTCCTTTTGTAAGAAAAGAAGGATGTGTTGCACCTAGGCTTTTAATGTTCTTATAATTCTATAATTAGAGATTAGTTAAGAAATGTCAGGTAATCACTCTGTATTCTTTGAGAGTGCAATATAAACCCCGAGAAATATGAAAAATCTAAGACTTTCTAGATGCCTCATTATTTTACTCCTTCGTGGCTATTCAATTAGAATAAACCATTTGCAATGCACTGCTCTATGAAAGTCAAGAACCAAGGGAGTATAAGCAATTATTTACAAAATATGGGACTGGATGGATGGCTAAAAATACATGGCTTTGCTAAATAACCAGCGGGTTTTGTGTAAATCTTATTTGAGGGAGAAGAAAAAAAAAAAACAATCAACTTTCAAACGTGCTTTAAGTTTTCTTAAAAGATTAAAATGGAGAAGATACAATAAAAGGAGAAAAAAATAAAATGTTATTTGGATTAGATGGCTCCATCATTTTAAATCTGTTTATTTTTCAAAAAAAAATAATCTAGGTTGCATTTTAACAAGTTAACTGGTTTTTCAATTTCATCATTGCAAAATGTTTTTATACCTCCTCAAAGATGACAAACAGATGCATAAACTCTGCTTCTCAGTTTAAGCAATTCTGCAACATTTGTTCAGTGCTTATTGTGTGTAGAGGGATGAAGAAAAGCCTGATCCCTGCCTTCAAGAAGTTAAGGTACCAATTATCACAGATAAATATGCAAGAAGGCAGTGTGGAATGATTTTTTTTCTTTTTTCTTTTTTCTTTTTTTTTTAATGAGCAATGAGCTGTGGGAACACAGAGGAAAAAGTCACTGATGCTCAAGGAAATAAAGGAAGCTTCTTAGAAGAGATGCATTTGAGCTGGGCCTCAAAGGTTTGGGAAGCAGTTTCACAAGGACACAGGGGAAGAGAGAGGAGGATATTATAAAACACTGCTTGGAACAAATGTGAGGAAAGTAGGAAATGACTTGTGATTCAAGGCCCTCTGAGTGCTTTCTGAAGCCTGAAATATGTTTGGGAAAGAATGCTATTTAAGAATAGACTTGATTTGACAACAATTACAGGTATGGGGCAACACTATGAGGATTTAGACTACGCTTTGTTTGCAATAGATATCCTTCAAACATAGCTGATTAGTGAGTCAGTGGGTCAGAATTTTTCTTAGGAAATTCCACTGGTGTAACTTGTGGAGTCTGGATGACTCACGGAGGGTTCCCTTAACTGAGCAGTGTTGCATCCACATGACTCCTGAAACAGAATGCTAGGGACACCAGGGACAGTCACAACAAAGTTTATTGCAATGAGAGGCAAGGCAAACCGATCAATTGGGACCAACACTCTTGACCAGAGAACAGCTGGGATACAGAGTTTTTATAGCTGACCACATCGTTTTATTATCACCTGGGAACAGAACAAAGGAATAGTTCCCAGGTGAAAACAGTTCAAACAGGCCCTTGCCCCAGTCCAATCAAACACTAATCCATCCTTTGATTGATAGGATAAGGCTGTTATCTCTTAACCTAGAGTGTTAAAGCAAAGCTGTTATTTCTTAAGGCTACAGGTTAGCCCTAGGCTACAATTTAACCCTTACAAGCAGATTGGTGGAAAAATGCACTCAGTTACTGAAATTACCAACAACTCATTGGCTAAACAATTCCTATCACATTTATGTTGAAAAATACCAAAAAATAGTTCTTTTTTAATTTGTCTCAACGTTTATTTTTGAGAGATAGAGAGCAGAGCATGAGCGGGGAGGGGCAGAGAGAGGGAGACACAGAATCCAAAACAGGTTCCAAGCTCTGAGCTGTCATCACAGAGCCTGATGCAGGGCTTGCGCCCACAAACCGTGAGATCATGACCTGAGCCGAAGTCAGACTTGTAATCAACTGAGCCAGCCAGCTGTCCCTACCCAGAAAAGTTCTTAATAAATGTTATACTAATAATAGTATGGCGAACCTTGGGAAATTGTTGGTATTCAACTGTTTTTGACTTACAAAAATGATCATCTCATCACGTTCAGTTAAATCTAACCCATAATGACTTTGGTGCTATAAAATTAACTCATTTATCAAGGTGTCTGATATATGTTTCCAACAGAATACAACTAGCTTTTAGGGGAAAATTATTTTTAGGGGAGTATAATGAAGAAAGTAAGAAAAAGCAAAGGACAGATGTCTGGTTTCAGGAACATGGGGGATTGAGGTAATAGACCTCCTTTTATTCCTCTGCCCTCCATTACTAGAGCTAAAATGCTGAATAAATCATATTTAAGAACATTAAATATACAGTGAGTCCATAAAGAAAGAAAGGAAACTCCAAGTGCCAGAAATAAAGGAGGGCTTGGAAAAGTGCAGCATGCTTATAAATTGCAGGCTGGTGTTTTCATACTGGAGACACAACGTTGGGCTCCTGCAGTAAAGGGACTGGGCTGCTATACAGGGTAGGAAGTGGTGATCCCTCAGTGAACAGCACATAAAGAATGGCCCCCATGGACCAGGAAGGCCAAAAGAAAGCTTGTATCTGTCCCACATTTTAGAGGAAATTACATACACACATGTATAACAAAATACAGTAAAACCTTGGTTTGCGAGTATAATTGGTTCAGGAAAAAGGATTACAATACCATAATATAATACCACAAATGAAGAAAATACAAAATATAAACAAAACTAAACAACTTAACCTGCACTTACCTTTGAAAACACACATGGCTGGTGGGAGGGAGACAAGAGAGAGGAGGGTTATAGTGTAGGATGACTTTCACTAATATTAACGGAATCACTGCTATCCGTTGGCTCAACGGAATCTTTTTCTTTTCGTGCACCTTTAACAAAAAACCTATCCCATGACCTAGAATGAAGCAAAGCATTCCTAAGCCTACTCTTGCATGGAAAAGTAAAGGACTGTCCATAGGTGCTTTGAAGTAACAAAAATACACCTTCCAACATCTGAAAACTCACTTTCTGCCAAACACTGCTGCCTGAGACCAAGCATCCAAGCATGGGAGACAATCACCCATAATCCCACAGAAAGAGAGAGAGAGAGAGAGAGAGAGAGAGAGAGAGAGAGAGAGAAAAGAACCATTGGCTCAGTTGTGATTATGCGACATTCTGCATCACATACTACTCATATTGTAAGACATTTCTTGTTTATCAAGTTAAAATTTATTAGAAATGTTTGCTCATCTTGTGAAACGCTCAGAACAAGTTACTCGCAATCCAAGGTTTTACTGTATATATTTTATATACTTTCATACATATATAAAGTAATTGTATGTATAATAAAAGCAAACTTTGCACTTCATGAAGGTGCAGCAACAAACAAATTTACAAACCAAGAAATTCACACACAAAAATTATCTTCTAGGGACGCTTCCTGGGTGGTTCAGTCGATTGAGCCTACGACTCTTGATTTCGGCTCAGGTTATGATCCCATGGTTCATGAGTTAGAGCCCTGCTTTCGGCTCCACACTGACAGTGAAGAACCTGCTTGGGTTCTTTGTCTCTCTTTCCCTCTGCCCCTTCCCTGCTCACTCTCTATCTCTCTCTCTGTCAAAATAAAGAAATAAGCATTTAAAAATATATCTCTCTAGTGGCCCAACAGAAACAAATGTCATGGAAAGCACAAATCAAGAGGAAGATGGAAAATGTAATGGCAACAAAATTTATATTGTGTCCACTGTCGTTAGCATAAATATATTGCTCTTGCAGTCTAACAACTCTATGAGGTAAGTCTTACTATTATACTTTTCACAAATGGGGAAACTGAGGCATAGCTAGATTAAGATATACGGATAAAGTTATACTGCTAGTAAGCAGTGGTTCAAACCTGGCAGTCTTATCAACTTTAAGGAGCTTCTTCAAGGTAAATAAGACCATATTAAAATTTGAAATTAAACAGATTTCTGTAAGTGACAAGCCATCCTAAACTAGGTGAAAATACAAGTCATAAATGGGAAATATGTATTATAAATTCATGCAATTGACAAAATAGCAAACAGAACATGTGTCTCGATTTTTAAACACAAAAGGTGGGGCACGGGGCGCTTGGGTGGCTCAGTAGGTTAAGCGACTGACTTCAGTTCAGGTCACGATCTCACGGTTTGTGAGTTCCAGCCCTGAGTCCAGCTCTGTGCTATCAGTTTGGAGCCTGGAGCCTGCTTCGGATCCTGCGTGTGTCTCTCTCTGTCTCCACCCCTCCCCCACTACTTTTTCTTTCTTTCTCTCTCTCTCTCTCAAATGAATAAACGTTAACAAAATTTTTATTTATTTTTGAATAGTAAAAAGAAGTTTTCAGGCAGAAAAAATATTGATGTTCATTGAAAAGCACATACCCAATACTCCTGCTTGGTTAGACATTCTTAACAAAAGTATAAAACCTATGTAGAATATGTACTAACCTCAGATGATCATGTATTAATTTTTTTTTTTTTCCTGAGGAAGAATGGAAAAGATGAAGGAGGGTAACTCTATCTGATTTCATTTTCTTTAAAACAAATTTATGGAGCAAATATGGCAAAATGTCATCATAAGTCCATAGGTGTCTATTATATGGCTTTATGTATTTTGCATGATTTTGCAATATGTTGTGATTAAAAAGGTTTTTTTTTAAATAAAAATGTTAAAGAGTGAATGAAAAAAATATCACTGAGAGTAGTCAGCTCTAACTTCACTCTGACTATATTTTTAATTCAGGATCATATGAAATGGACTTCAGTGTCAACCAGCTCAAAGGAAACTTGCAAATCCTCTTTAAAAGACACACCCACAAAGGGACCCATGATTTATTTTTACTGCATGTAACATTTACTAAATAGGCAACAATTAGAAAATATGGATTTCATAAGGTATAAGGGGAAAGAATGACCCAAAACTGGTCCAATTAACGCTATTATATATCATTGTGTTCCTGTTACATAATGTAACTCATAAATCTCACCATGTTTCATCCCAAATATAGTAGGTATGAATTGGCAATTACAAGTCAGACAGGTACCATTATAACTTTATTTTTCTAATAGAATTTAATTTCCTTTATGAGTCTCTATTTCTATGTGATACAGGAAATAAAAAGTTGCTTCAAGGTATTTTAATCATTTTGTCTATTACAGGTTTTTAGAAATCAGTAAAATTAGTCAGATTAATTAAATGAGTGCTTAAAACTCTCTCTGAACATTTTCCTTTCTCATATGTCCTAAGTCCAACTTCTGTTCCTAAATTCACTGACCTCACCCGGGCCCCTTGCCCAATGATGGCACAGGGCTTAAAATATTTCTCAAAGCTCAGGTCTTTCTTATTTGTGGAGTTCTCTAAGGCCAGCTGCCTCTTGCTGCCTCAAACGTGTGGCTATCAGGTGAACTGGATGCACTGTGGTTGGTTCCTATCAGGTTTGTGACATACGAGTCCCCACAGAAACAACCCCTTTGCTCCCGGTGAACCTGATTAGTGGCCTTTGGTGAAGCTTCAAGGCACCCTAAGCTCCCACTAACTTCTGCACCCTACGCCTGGGTCCCAGAAGACAGATTTCTTCATTCCAAATTCATCTCCGTCGGAAACTATGACCACTGTTATCTCCTGTATACATATGGTTCTACACCATGGTTTTGAAGTTCTTGCCCAAATGGTATGCTTTTCTGAGGGTCCGGCTATTCAGAAAAATTCAAAAAGTACTAGTGATGCTTTAAGATCTGTCCCCTCCCAAGATCCTTGGATGGGTTATCTGTCCTACTACCCCTCCCTGGGCGGGGGGGGGGGGGGGCGGGCTGCCTACAGAATGAGCCTCTTTGCCACTATCTCCAAGTTTTACCCAAGTCTCTGCAACCTAACCTCATTTATATATCCTTTCCAGGGGCAAAAATAGTACTTCCCATCCTGGTATGGGTCATGAGAACTTTGTCCTACATAAGGGCTATTTTCAACTTAACTTTAATGCTAAGTTAGCGCAATAAATGTTTTTGTTCTCAGCAATCATTATATGAAGAAATTTGGGAGAAGAGACGAGGAAGGGAAAGTATTTCTACATTGTCCCACTTCACTAGTAAGAGTCCACTAGCAGAAGCACAAGCTAGTAAATTGAAGAAGAAAACAGGGAGAATACTCAGTTTAGCGCATTTTTAATTTTTTTAATGTTTATTTATTTTTGAGATTGAGAGAGAGAGAGAGAGAGAGAGAGAGAGAGAGAGAGAGAGAAAATGCAAGCTGGGGAGGGGCAGAGAGAAAGGGAGACACAGAATCTGAAGCAGGCTCCAGGTTCTGAGCTGTCAGCACAGAGCCCGACACAGGGCTTGAACCCACGAACTGTGAGATCATGACCTGAGCCAAAATCAGAGGCTCAACTGACTGAGCCACCCAAGCACCCCAGTGCATTTTTAAATTATATTAAGGTGTGTCAATAAAGTAAAAGTTTGTGCTTGTTTGTTGGTTAGTTGGTTGCTATGGTTTATTTAAATTTCTAAAGAAAAAAAGGAATTGAGGAGTGGAAGGTAGGAATCACCTTACAGAGATAAAATGTAAATGATTTTTGTATCTATATTTCTATGTTTTCCATCCTGTACAGGATTGTATCTGATTGATGTATTAACAGTACAGACATATATGAGTTATAAAATTCATATACATATAATTCTCTGTGACAAATGTTATGTTACTTTTCATTTGGATAAACCAGAAATCAGACTTGTCTACTTAAAATAGCCCATGTCTATGAATCAAATTCTAATTAAGCAACTATTTTAAAAATCTTTTTAAAAAGTTCACTGTGTAAAACAAAATACCTTAAACTTATGAGGAAATAGTGTTTAATTAAAATGATTATTTCATTGGTATAAATATGAGAAGGAATACTAGTCATTTTCAACTGTGATCAACTTAAACTAATAATCTACATATTATCATAATGCATTAGATAGATATTTAGCATGTATATCCATAGTTGATTCATTGTGATCAGTGTAGTCTGTGGGCAAGGAAGTATGGGAGATTAGTTACAGGTCTAAATGATAAGAAAGTTATGAAATGTGAACAAGTCTATCAACTACGAGTTTCTTATTGCAGAACAAAGCTTGTTACAGTCATTAAAACAATTCAAAAGTAAGCAAGATGACAAAACACAGTCAAAACTCAGCTTTTTATTTAACCTCTGGAAATAAATTTTACCAAAAAGTAAAAATAAAAATACATTTTTTCTCATGTCTTGATTTATTTCCTCAAGGTTTGCTATTCTTCTATAGTTGTGATTAAAATCAATATCAATGCGGGGCATCTGGTTCAGTCAGTTGAGCGTCCGACTTCGGCTCAGGTCATGATCTCCAGTCCATGAGTTCAAGCCCCGCGTTAGGGTTTGTGCTGACAGCTCAGAGCCTGGAGTCTGCTTCAGATTCTGTGTCTCCTTCTCTCTCTGCCCCTCCCCTGCTCACTCTCTGTTTCTCTCTGTATCTCTCTCAAAAAATAAATATTAAAAAATTTTAAAATCAATATTAACTATATATAATCTAAAAACAGACATTACATCTGGCTATTTAATATCTCAATCAGCATTACAATCACTGAGAATATCTCAAAATTGAAGCAGATTTTAAAAGCCTATTCTAATGAAAAATAACACACAATTTCTAACTAGATTCCTCCCTAATGAAATATACATATATTGCTACATACCTAAGTTACTTAAAATGTACCTTATGCCTCATCTTTTGATTGTCTCAATTAAATATCAAGAACTTCCTATTATAAAACTTCCACATATTTATATAACAAAGACAAATTGTGGCCTGTTAACTCTTTCTTTTTTTAATGTTTTTATTCATTTCTGAAGGAGAGAAAGAGAGAGCATGAGCGGCGGAGGAGCAAAAAGAGAGGGAGACACAAAATTCAAAGCAGGCTCCAGGCTCTAAGCTGTCAGCACAGGGCTCGATGTGGGGCTTGACGTGGGGCTCGAACTCACGAACCATGAGATCATGACCTGAGCGTAAGTCAGTCGCTCAACCGACTCAGCCACCCTGGTGCCCCCCGTTAACTCTTTTTTTTAGGAGGCCTTTAGGATCTTCAAAGGCAATACATTTTGTTTTCTCAAAATTCAGTATACCAAAGTTTAAAATAAAAATACACAAACACGTGAACACACACACACACACACACACACACACACAATCTACTAGATCTTTGCCAGCTGTACCCTCTGAAACTCAAGTTTCTAATGTCAGCAAAATCCCCTATATCCTCAAATTCTTCTGCGGATATTTCCTTAACCTCTTAACCCAAATCAAACTAAAAGTTGTTTCCTATGGTTTTCTCCGGTAGCAGAAGCATTTTCTCCCACACTTAAGAATAGCACTGGACCTGGCGGTTGGTTAGTGTAGTACTTGATTTACCTTTATTACACCCCAGACCATTTCTCTCTATCCTCTGTTGATATATAATATGAAGCAAAACAACACCAAAAATAGTGTATAAACTCAAACAATGAGCTAGGGTTCCCAGAACTATTCCCTTGATTCCTAGAATGTTTAGCTTTTGACACATCCCATTTTTTCCAGTCTGTCTACATTTATCATATTTCTTGGTCACTTCAGCATACCCAGACATGATTCAGTCTCTCACTTCGTGACTCCCTCAATGATCTTGATCTCCCCACTTTTAGTAAGACGTTCCCATGACAAGTACTAGTATTTGTCAATACTCATAATTACACTTCCAATATAACCTCATTTTTTTGAAGTTTTATTTAAATTCCACACATTAGTTAACACACAGTATAATATTAATGTCAGGTGTACAATGTAGTGATTCGACACTTCCATACATCACCCGGTGCTCATCACAACAAATGCACTCCTCAATCTCCATCAACTATTTCACCCATCCCCCACCCACCTCCCTTCCAGTAACCATCACTTTCAATGTAACCTCATTTTTAAGTGCCCAACTCACTGATTACCAGTTCCTGTTTTGTGTCCAGATTCCAACGATGTTTCCAGCTAACTGGCACCTGAGATTCATTTATCTTTTCCTTACCACTCTCACCTCCTTCCATATCCAGTTTAGAACCATGGTCCATTGTGTTCATTAGGATAATCACTTCCTTTCATGTCACTCCTCGTTTGCTTTTCTCCCTCTTCTTTGTACCTCAGGTCCGGTTAAACTCAACAATTTTGCTTCATAGTTGTGCTCCTTCAGTTGAGTATTGAAGAAAAACTCACAACTTATTCAACTGGCCTCAACTTAACTTAATAATCCCTAACTTTGGGTGGACCCTGAGTGTCATCAGTCTTACTGCTTTTCCATAGTCCGATAACTTTACAATATCAGAGATAAATTAGAGACTCCTATGCCAAAATTTTTAATCTCATCTCAAACTTTGATGTATCTTCCACCCTCCACATTCTCAGCTGATACTTGAGTCATCTATTTTCTTGTCTCTCACAGAAAATAGACACAATCTAGAGAATGTCCACATGGTCCCACCAATATTTTTACTGACTTAACTGCATTTATGCTGGGCCTTCCCTCCCCTTGCTGTAGATGAACTGTCTTACTACTGTCTAAAGCCACTTTTCAAAGTGGAGCATATATCTTCTCATTTCCTCATGCTTATTTTTCTATCTATTCTCCTTCTCTCCTACATGATTAGTTTGTCCCTTCCCATGATCATTCCCATAAGAATACAAAGATAGGAAAAAAGGACAAATGTCAAATCGTGGAGGCAAGGTATTGTATATATATATTTTTTTTCTTTTTTAGTTTATCTACTTTAGAGTGAGCTTGAGCAGGGGAGGGACATAGAGAGGGAGAGAGAGCATCTGAAGCAGGCTCTGCACTGTCATTGCAGAGCCCGACACGGGCCTCCATCACATGAACCTCAGTTCATGACCTGAGACAAAACCAAGAGTCTGACGGTCAACTAACTAAGCCACCTAGGTGCCCCTGTATAATATGCTTTTAAGACTTTCTGTAAGTCCACCCACTGGAAAGACTGTCCAAAAAAAAGAATTCATATAATGAAGGAGCTGGTAAGGTTTTGATTAGGTCAGACAATTAACTTAATTTGTTTCATTTCTTCTTTTTCCTCAGGCATTTCTTCTCCCAAATGAATTATTTGACTACTGTTTAGAGCTATGGTTTAGTTTAGCTTTTGTTTTAATACACAATGGATAATTTACCTTTGCAGATGCCTTTTTATTCCTTCAGAAATTACAGTTACTTCATTATTAATGTCTATAGTTCATCAAAAATTAAAAATTATTTTATCTAAGGTTTAATCAATATATTTAAAGTATAACATACATCTTGCCTACTTAATGTCACATAGCAGATGATTACTACAACAGAAAACTGCCGGAAAATTAACTTTGAACCAGAGATAAGCTGAAGGGCTAAACTTATGTTTTTTCAATAAAATACATACTATTTTATGCTTAGGAATCACATTATGGAATAATTGTAGAAGTTTGAATTAAGACTATGTATTTGATAATGATAGTGAATGTTAAATTTCCTGAAGCGTCATACTTTATTATACTTATGTGGGAGAATGTCTTTGTTCTTAGGAGAATAAACTCTGAAACAGTTCAGGAAAAAAAAAAAAAAGATCCTTTAATCAATTATTGTAAAATGTTAGTAACATATGGGGTATTTATTGTATTATTCATACAGAGTTCATATGAATTTGCAATTTATTTTAATGTTTATTTTGAGAGAGAGTGTGTGTGTATGTGTGCAACCAGGGAGGGGCAAAGAAAAAGGGAGAGAGAGAATCTCAAGCGACCTCTGTGCTATCGGCACAGAGACTGATGCAGGGCTCGAACCCAGGAGCTGAGAGATTGTGACCTAAGGTGAAACCAAGAGTGGGGACACTTAACCGACTGAGGTACCCAGGCGCCCTGAATTTGGAAATCTTCAAAATAAAAATTGGGAGGAGCACAATAAAACTAAAGAACCCCCCAAATTTTGGGATTTCATTTTAGTGTATCTCTTTAAAAAAATAAAAAGACTCCATCTGTGCCTACAGTAAGGCAGTATCAGGTTTATCCAAATGGGTTTTGTATTTATGTTCAAGAAAATCTTAGTAATCCGGTAATTGACGTAGTAAGATTTTATTTACCCTTACACCATTGCACACGCTCCCTATATCTATTTAATGACCAGAATTAGATTGTAGGAATGCCAATCATTACTATTTATATCTTTGAATACCCACCTGTTTCTTTACCCTAGCTGCTTCCTAGAGGTGTTTCTCAGAACACATTTTCCAAACCTTTACTGCCTGCTTCCTAAATCTGGTGTGCATGTGTATGAAGTCTCATTTCTGGCTGTGTGACTATGTTGTGTTTCTTTATTTTTTTATTATCAAAACTATTTGCTATACATCTGAAAATATGACAAAAACTCCGATTTCTTATAAAAACTTTGCTTATGATATTTTTTACACACTCTTAAGTATATTTAGATTCGGATTTTGAAACTTAAATAATTATTGTAGGAAATTCTTTTTGTCCAAAACAATAATTTCCTCCTCCTTTAGGAGAAGTGGAGAGCACTTAAGAATTGTATATATGACCATTATATAAAAGGAATTATGCAGGTTAGCTCAATGTCTGATTTTTGACAGTTTTATTGAGATAAATTCACGTAGCTATACAATTCAGCAGTTTTCAGTATACTCCAGAGTTGTGCAACTATTGCCACAATATTAACTTTAGAATATTGTCATCATCCTAAAATGCGATCTGTACCCAGTAGCACTGCCTCCTCAAGCCCATTTTTTCTCCCTCTAAACTCTTTTCATTGCTGTATGCCACCACAAATTGCTTTCACTTAGCATAAAATTTTCAAGGTTTATCTATATTGTAGCGTGTTTCAGTACTTCATTTTTTTTTCATGGTTGACGAATATTACACTGTGTTTATTCATGTATCAGTTGGTGGACCTTCGGGTTATTTGAACTTTGGGGCTATTGTGAATAATTTGACTAAGAACCTTTGTGCACAGGATGTGATGTGACCATATATTTTCATTTCTTCTGGGAATGTAATTTCCGTTTTGTGTGATATCTCTTTGACATTTTGAGGAACAGTCAACTCTTCTCCCAAGTATAATATATTTTCACAAGAGTGATCATATAAACTGTAATTACATAATTAATAAATTAATTCTTGAAAAGGGGTGTCCTCAAGGGTAGGGACTTGGACTTACTCAGATTTATTCCCAGCAATGATTTTGTGTATTAGCTATAATTGCAATTATAACCTTAAAATATTTTTTGGCTCAAACCAATCATTGTATGTTTTGGGGGGGTCAATATTTTCTTCCAGTTATTGACTTCTAGAAAGCATCTCAAAGTCTCATATTATTTTTAGCCAAGCAGCTAATTGGCTAGAATCTTTAAATTATTATTTTTAAAACATCAGTCAATTTGACTTTTTTTCATGTAGTAGATAAATTTTGACTGAATTATAGACACAGATAAATTAAGAGTGTTCATATTATTAAAAACATTAGAAAGAGTTTTGCTCTCAAATTAGCCTTTTTTGTGCATGGAAAATGCACTAGCCTCCGTTTAGCCTTGAGGGGTACGTGTGTTTCTTAATAATCACAAGGAGATTAATTTTCTATGTTATGCTCTTAAGCATTATCCTTTTAAATTATGTCTTATGTGATGTATTCAAATAAAATGTGATCAAATAGAAGCCTTGGAATTAAGAATTTTAAATATCTCTTTCTCCTTCCCAAGTAACAAAGTGGCTAGAAGTACAAGTCTCTGTATTAATTTGCAAATGAACAAGGACTTTGGAGTTATTTCTACACTAGTCCCAGGCTGCTGTTGTATTAATTATTAGATAGATTAACTACACACTGAGCTGGCACTTCTCATTAAACAGCTGCTAAAACATGAGGGATGAACAATGCCTTGTGCTTTAGCTTCAGATGCATGCACCCTGAGGCTATTTAATATGCCTTAATAAGCTACTGTTTTCCATGCAGATAAATTTCACTTAGTTGGAGAGCGTTCTGAAACACCATAGGTCGGGAATTTTCAATGTCTGTCCTCAACTCTCAAATAACAAAAATGTAAAATATTCATACCTGTTTAACTTTCTGTATTCATATTGAAATATTTTATTTTACTTTATTTTATTTTTTAATGTTTTATTTATTTTTGAGAGACAGAGAAAAATAGAGCGCAAGCAGGAGAGGGACAGGGAGAGAGGGAGACACAATCAGAAGCAGGCTCCAGGCTCTGAATTGTCAGCGCAGAGCCTGATGCAGGGCTCAGACACCCGGACTACCAGATCATGTCCTGAGCCGAAGTCGGAAGCTTAACTGACTGAGCCACCCAGGCGCCCCTGAAATATTTTAATTACATTAAGGCAATAAAGAATATAAATACACAATGATATCAAAAAACAATGAGGGGGTTCCTGACTGGCTCAGTCAGTAGAGCATGAGACTCTTTTTTTTTGTTCGTTTAATGTTTATTCATCTTTTGACAGAGAGAGACAGAGCGTGAGTAGGGGAGAGGCAGAGAGAGAGGGAGACTCTGAATCTGAAGCAAGATCCAGGCTCTGAACTGACAGCACAGAGCCTGACGCGGGGCTCGAACCCACAGACCGTGAGATCATGAGCCACCCAGGCACCCTGAGCATGCAACTCTTGATCTATGGGTTGTGAGTTTGGGCCCAACAATGTGTGTAGAGATTCCATTAAAAAAATAAAGATAGGGGGGCCTGGGTGGCTCGGTCGGTTGAGCGTCCGACTTCGGCTCAGGTCACGATCTCACGGTCCGTGAGTTCGAGCCCCGCGTCGGGCTCTGTGCTGACAGCTCAGAGCCTGGAGCCTGTTTCAGATTCTGTGTCTCCCTCTCTCTCTGCCCCTCCCCTGTTCATGCTCTGTCTCTCTCTGTCTCAAAAATAAATAAACATTAAAAAAAAATTAAAAAAAAATAAATAAAGATAACTGGTTAAGCTTAAATGAGGTCATAAAGGTGGGTCCCTGAGTTGGTGGAATTAGTGTCCTTATGTGAAGCAACATTAGAGTGTCATCCCTCCCTCTCTCTTTTTCTTTCTCCACATGGATGTAATGTAAAAAGACATGTGAGGACAGAACAAGAAGGAAGCCATCTGCAAGTCAGAAAGAGAGCTCTTCTCAGAAACTAAATCAGCTGGAATCTTAATCTTGGACTTATGGTCTCCAGACCTGGGATAAAATATATATTTAGTGGTTGCAGTCCATGGAAACTAACACACAAAGAAAGATGAAGAACCTCCATAGAGTCAGTATGAGATGATCAGAGAAAATGTGATAAAAACAACATATACTTTTCATTTAAAGCATATTTTTTATTCCATAGAGCTCTCTTTCCTTGAGCTTTAGAGTTATGTATTTAAAATACTGCTGAATATATATAGTTAAACTCCCATAGGAGCCTCAGTCTTTTCTGATCTAATTCTAAAATTGCTTCCTCCTGGGGCGCCTGGGTGGCTCAGTCGGTTAAGCGTCCGACTTCGGCTCAGGTCACGATCTCGCGGTATGTGAGTTCGAGCCCCGCGTCGGGTTCTGTGCTGACTGCTCAGAGCCTGGAGCCTGTTTCAGATTCTGTGTCTCCCTCTCTCTCTGACCCTCCCCCATTCGTGCTCTGTCTCTCTCTGTCTCAAAAATAAATAAACGTTAAAAAAAAAAATTGCTTCCTCCTCCCCCAAATCAATCCTTTTCCCATTTCGTTTTTATCAGAATTCATGGAATCATTATGGTCCCACTCACCTTGCTCTTTCTTCCTTTTCCATTCTTCTTCATTCATTCAACTCATCAATTTTGCCAACTAAATATGTTTTACATCTGCCTTCCCCCATGATGAGCACTTTATAATGACTCCTTAAATTATCAACTATAGTTGATACTGGATACTTACAAAAGAAAATGAAATGTATAGCTTGAGGGTACATTTTACTTACTCTTCTGCTTAATTTGTATGAATTTATAAGCAAAGAGATGCCTACATGATAAAGGAAAAGGCAGAAACACAAAGTCATGCTTTGTGTCTGCATCCAGGCAGAGATAATCTGGATGCTGAGCGTTTCCTATCACTTACAGTAGTATTTTGTAAATTCATGAATGAAATGCATTTTGGCTTGTGATAATTATAACCATTGTCAGCACACAATCATTTTAATAATTTTTATTATGCAGATAATTGGTTTGTGCTGCTAACTACAGCCCTGTAGGTCTATTCTCCCTCTTGTAATATAGTAGCTGGAAAAAGTTAGGAGGACATTTTATGCTTATGGGTTTATTTTTCTTTCATGCAAAACTGGTTGATAATTGTGACATTTCAACCAAGGACATATTATCATCTCATTAGTCCTAAGTCTCTAAATAATTAAACAAACAAGTATTAAGTTTCCCAGAAGGTCACCAGCTCTATTTAACTTCCAAACTTTATGAGATCCACAGATTATTGGAGCTAGTTCTAAATCAATATATTTCATACGCAAAACAGATATGTTAGACTATTTTAATGTTCTATCTACTTATCTACCTATCTATGGAATAACTAATTAACACAAACTACCAAAACTCACACAAGAAGAAATAGATAATATGAATATGCCTATATCTGTCAAAAAATTAAATCAATAATTAATAACTTCCAGAAGAAATAATACAAAATTTTCAACAATTTCTCCAAAGAACACAAGCAAAGTGAGACTTCATAATTCATTCTATGAGGCCAGCATTACCTTCTTACCAAAACCAGAGGGAGCCACTAAATAAAACTATAGAACAATATCTCTTGTAAAAATCAAGGTAAATAGCTTCAAGCAAGTATTAGCAACTAAAGCACAAAAATGTCCAGAAAAAAATATTCAGTGTAGCCACTTGAGATGTATTCCAACTATGCTAAAGCTGGTACAACATTTGAAAATCAATTAATGTAACCCTCCAGACCGCTAGGCAGAAAAAGATATATTGCATGATTATATCAATAGGTACAGAAAAAAACATTTTTTTTTTTTTTAAATCTCACACCCGTTCATGATAAAAACTCTCAGCGAACTAGGAATAAGTGGAAAACTTACTCAACTTGATAAAGTTATCGACAAAATCTACAAAAACCCCTGTAGCTACTATCATACTCAATGATGGGGAACTGGATGCTTTCTGCCTGAAATACAGAACAAATCAGGGATGTCCCCTTCCATCATTCTTATTCAACATTGTAATGAAGGAGTTCTAGCTATTGCATTAAGGCAATAAAAAGAAATAAAAGATGCACAGATTTGGAAGGAAGAAATAAAGCTGTCTTTGGTTGCGGATGACATGATTATTTGTGTAGAAAATTCCGGAGAATTCACAATAGTTTTCAGACTATGAAGTCAGTATACAAAAGTGAAGTGCTTCCCTACAAGACAACAATGAACAATTGGCATTTGGAATTAAAAGTAAAATACCATTTATTATAGCACCATAGAATGAAGGAAGGCAGTCTGAAAAGGCTATATGATTTCAATTATACAACAATTTAGAAAAAGGCATAATGATAAAGTTAGTAAAAGAGACAGTGGTTGCTGGAGGTTTAGAGGGAGGGTGGGAAAGTTGAACAGGTGAGTCACAGAAACTTGGGGG
This sequence comes from Neofelis nebulosa, assembly GCF_028018385.1. Taxonomy (NCBI): domain Eukaryota; kingdom Metazoa; phylum Chordata; class Mammalia; order Carnivora; family Felidae; genus Neofelis; species Neofelis nebulosa. The sequence continues at coordinate 30,949,651 of NC_080794.1, read as the reverse complement.
ACATGAAGCTAATCTTTATGATACTGTAATGATGTGTACATTGTATTCTGCTTTGGGTGCAGCTCATAGAATTTTACCGTACAAAGAATCAAAGTTAATGTATGATCATTTAAAAAAAGAATTGTTTAGGACTTCGAGGAATTCCAGGAAGGACACGGACCATAGTCTATGACAATTTAACTGTATTACAAAAGCACAAAGTATTATTAGTGAAGGAGGTGGGTATAAAAGGAGCTGACCAAGTAATTTCCATAGTGAGTGGAATCCTTAAGATTAAACTTAAGACACTGCACATACATTTTGTGAAGTTGATAAAGTTTAGTTTTTCCTATGGAGGTATGAGTTGAACAATTCTGATACCACTTACTCCAAATGTATACTGGAATTATACAATCACGTAAATAGATAATGGAGGGTAGGTGCTATTAGCAAGGGAGTTTCCATAAACAAGGAAGGAATCTAGCATGATCCGTTTGGTAATGGATTAAAGTTGATGACATCAATATAAACTTCTATTTAGCTTAATACACGTAAAGACGTTACATATAGAAACACCTATACATATATGTTAATATACACAGATAATTTAAAAGTGATACTACACTCTCAAGGAGGAGTAACATAACTCCCCAAGACTTAAATGTGAACTGCGTGTAATTACTTCCTTCCAAAACGTATAGTATGGAAAAGGGGAAAGAGAGTAACTTTAAAGTGTAGAAATCTGACAAATGGTACCCATCCGGATAATCAAGGCCAATAAAAACAGTGATATTCCGTGTCAATAGTAGGTATGCTTGATATGAACCAATGAAAATGACCCCTAACTCTGTGGTCTTCCTCCTGAAAACCTATAATCCCAATCTAATCGTAAAGAAAACATCAGACTTATTTCAGTAGAGAGCCATCCTTAAAATAAGTGACTAGAATACATAAAAAATATCAAGGTCATCAAAAACAAGGAAAGTCTGAGAAACTGTTGCACCCAAGAGGAGCGTAAGGAGACCTGACAACTAAATGCATTGTGCTGTCCTGGATGGAGTCCCGGACACAAGATAGTAGGTGGGAACTAAATAAATCTGAATATCAGAAGACTTTAGCTTTTCAGAAAAGTCAATTGTACTACATTATAAATTGTTTGAATAAAATGTGATCTTGAGACGCAATATTCAGCCTTAAAATGTATGTTTTCAATAATCATCATCAAATATAAAAAATATATTATAAAAATATAAAAAATTTATTTATCTGACTGTAAAAGAAAGTTTGGTGTTGATGAAGAGACAGAGTTTTAGCCTTCAGTGAACTCATACTAGTTTTATTGCCATTAAAATATATTTTACTGACATACATGTACAAGAATTATACATCATGAAAGTTATTGAATATCTGTAATGAATCTTATATACATATATGCAAATAAACACACTCTATGCATCAAGTCCTTCATACATACATATATAGGTACATGTGTGTATGGAGAGAGAGAGAGAGAGGGAGGGATATAGTATCCAAATTCCTACCTGCCTCAATGCAGTAGGCATTATTATTTCTATATCCTAGAGAGATATGGAATCATCCAATATTATTACTAGTGTTTGCTAAAGCCTGGACTTGTACACAAGCATGATTATTTCCAAAATATAAAATAGAATCTTAATTCTAGAGTCTATGAGGAAAACATCAACATCCAGATCTTCTACCAGCTTCTTGAACTTGATAGAGTTTCAGGTGCACTGCTGAGTAAATGCTCAAAATAAGGTAAATTTAATAATATATTTTCTCTGAACACATTACCTATAACTCTGCTGTCTAGAGTTTTTCAGGGTGTCTAAAAAAAACCTCTATTGATCATGCCTAACTTAGTCTTAGACTTATTGCAGTAAGGGAGAAAACCACCTTGACAAAGTCTTAGGTAGTGTCTCAGTGCGGAAAAATAAAGAATAGATTTATAGAATTTTAGGAAATGTGTTAGGTGCTCTTAAGACAGATTTTATAAAGTAGTAAACTGGTTGGGGTTGGACAGAGTTTATGACGATAATGGGTTTGAATTGGTTGACAGGGTCTTTAAGCAGGTCTTTATTAGCAGGTTTTAATCTTGATAAGTAATATATTTAGATTGTTTGCAGTTTTAACTTTCAGGATGGGTACTTCCTAGAGCAAGCAGCTGCGTTATTGCTTGCCCTAAATGTAGTTTAATATAGGGACAGGCAAGTACACAGTGATGGAAATTATGATGGTTCTATATCTTGCCATAGTTATAGCCATTCTCTTCCCTTTTCAACTGCAAGAGAGCAAAACAAAACAAAATAATGTGACTGGGGAAATAGTTTGTTTGGACATATACATGGGGTAAATGCAAGAATTATAGGAAGGGTTAAAAGGTTAATTTTTCACCCAATATTTTATGATAAAAATTTGGAATATATAGAAAACTTAAAAAGTTTACAATGAAAATCCATTTACCTGCCATGTGTATTTCATAATGAACATTTGACCATAGTTGCTTCTAGCCATATGCCCATAAGCCCACTACCCATGCATCATTCAATTTTACATTTTGTTCTATTTTTTATTCTTCTTAAAGTAAGTTGCAGACATAATGATGACATTTTGAAAAGTCCTTTAAGTTTACCTTTGCAATGTCAGTGTGGAAAATTAATTAGAAATACAGAATAAGAATTCTGTTTAAGAATCAAGGGGTCATACAAGAATCAAGGGGTCACGCATGGGAGAACGCAAAAAGTAAATTCTGGAACTGAGATGAGGAAATCAGCAAGAGGTTTCCCGTGGTCCCTAATGCACAGGGCCTAAGAATCTGTCTTGGCCTAGATAACAAAAAATGTAACATGTACACATCAAAGATCTTTCAGGAAGAAGGTTGAGACCATTAATAAAATAAACACTAATTATACTACAATATTTTAATAGCTGTCATCCTTAGAAACACAATGTGTGCAAGACCTTTTAAAAGTATTTCCCCTTGGGGCGCCTGGGTGGCTCAGTCCGTTGAGCGTTGGACTTCGGCCCAGGTCACGATCTCGCGGTCCGTGAGTTTGTTTGAGCCCCGCTTGGGGCTCTGGGTTGATGGCTCAGAGCCTGGAGCCTGCTTCCGATTCTGTGTCTCCCTCTCTCTCTGCCCCTCCCCCGTTCATGCTTGTCTCTCTCTGTCTCAAAAATAAATAAACGTTAAAAAAAATTTTAACAAAAATTAAAAATAAACGTATTTCCCCTTTAATACTCCAAGACACCTTTATAAGTATGTATTATTATCCATATTTCATATAGGAGAAGACTGATGTTTAAATATTTAATCATATCCTCAAGGTAACAGAACTAGAAAAGATTGAGTTGAGAATCAGACCCAAATCATAGGTCTGTTTTAGACATGTGCCATAGCTTCTTTCTTTTACTAATCAAGAAAGAAGAGTTGGGGGAAATACAAACTATAGTTTAAAAATTCCATAATATGTATAGATTTCTTTGGAAATGTATTATTTTTAAAAACCACCCTCCTTCCCACATACATTGAACCAAAGTTGCTTGTGTGTAATTTCTATTTATATCTTCCTGCTTCTGTTTTTCTTCTTAAAATAAATTTTACTCCCAGTATTTCTTACACCTTAGAGTGTATTCTCTCTCTTATCTAAATGTCAATGGTTTCCTAGGTTACAGTTAATTCTGTTTAAGTACCACAACACTGTAATTAAAACTTCAATTATCTGTACTTGCAGCCTCATTGGTTCAGTTAGATAATGTTGTCTATACTAAATGACAAATGTCTATGTTCATATGACCTATATAGTCAGAACTAGTAACATAACCTTGAATATAGTTTCAGAGATGTATGGACGGGCGGCATATTTAGTGATATTCTAAATTGATTGTTTCTGAAATCTTCAGTTGGAATACTCATACTCAGTCAAATAAAGCACCCTTCCTTTATGAAAATGTTGATTCCTTGTATCTTTAAATTTATGGAAGGGTTGAAGGCTTTAAAATTATGGCATAAAATCTCCACAAAACCATCTAAAATTTCATTCTAGTCTATGCCTGTGATCATTTCTTATGCCTTCTTGACAAAAGTCTATGAATGTAGCCTATTATTTGCTTCTGTTTTTGTTACAGCATTCATTATTCTAGAGCTACTAATCATTAATTTCTACATATACAGCTAATTAGAGCAGAATAAATTTGGAAAATATAATTGTGCAATTAAAACTGGGCATTGACATATCTACATTTTAAAATCTCAAACATTTTTTTTAAATTTTTAAACAAATGTAATGCTTCTGATAATATTCATCTCTAGTCCTATTTATTTTGGATCAATGTTTATTTAGGTCTATAAAGAGATTACTTGTTCAATAATTATATATAAAATGTTGCAAATGCTTAATTGGTGCTAACAGCATTTCCACCTTTTGACTCTTGAGGGTAGGAATGCCTTACTTTACTCCTTTCATTTTTATCCCTCTTCTCTTTCTGTATGAAAGCAATTTTAATTGTAAAAGGCAGACTAGACTTATTAAAGAATGTTTAATGTTTATTTTTGAGAGAGAGAGAGAGAGAGAGAGAGAGCTCACAAGCGAGGGAGGGGCAGAGAGAAAGGGAGACACAGAATCCGAAGCAGGCTCCAGGCTCTGAGCTGTCAGCACACAACCCAACGCGGGGCTCGAACCTTCAAACCGTGAGATCATGATCTGAGCTGAAGTCGGACGACTAATCAACTGAGCCACACAGGCACCCCTAAAGGGTAGACTTTTTTAGTAGACAGTTACTTTTGTAGTTTAAACTGAATAGTTAGAATAAATGAGTATGCAACTAAACAGTATCATTACCATAAGGCTTTAAAATTCCATATTGTATGTTTTAATTTATTAGCGCAATAAATCTTCAGTAGGAACCACGAAGTATTAGGTACAATGTCATGTGCTTAGCACAACTGTATCCAAGATGGACAAGGTCTGTGTCATAATGTCACTTGCCTTACAGTGAAGGAAGACAAGTAAAAACAAACACATAAGTATATTAGAGTGTATACAGAATTCCCCAATGAAAAATAAAGAAATAAAGTAAGATGCTGGCATTGAGACCAGCAGGAAGAATGTTAGATTGTACGTTTGAGACTGGCTTCACCAAGGTGATGTTTAGATTAAGGTCTGAGAGGTAATTAGGAGTCATGAATCAAAACTGGGAAAGGGAAAGGACCCTCATAGCTACCAGGAACTAATAGAAAGTTTAGAGAACAGGTAGATAGCAGTTACAGGGGTAAAAGTTATGAGAGATGATGCATCTTTTTTTTTTTTTTTTTTTTTTTGGTCAGGATATTTACTTAAAAAAATTAACACTTCACTTTTAAATAAAAACAATATTTTAGAGAAGTTTTAGGTTTACAAAAAAATTAAGAGGAAAGTACAGAAATTTCCCACACACCCTCTGCCCCCACACATGCACAGTCTCCCCCATCATCTGCTTCTCCCACCACAGGGTACATTTGTTACCAATGACTGACACGTCATCATAACCCAAAGTCCTTAGTCTACCTTGGGTTTCCTCTTGGTGTTGTACATTCTGTAGGTTTGGACAAATGTATAAGAACATGAATCCATCATTGTAATATATTATAGAGTATAGACTTCACTGCCTGTGTGATCTGCCTGCCACCCCATCCCTGACAACCACTGATTTTTTACTGTTCCCTAGTTTTGCCTTTTCCAGATTGTTATGCAGTGGAACCACACATATGTAGCCTTTTCAGATTGGGTTATTTCACTTAATAATATATGCTTAAAGTTCCTCCAGGTCTGTTCATGGCTTGATAACTCATTTGTGTTCAGGGCTGGATAATATTCCATTGTCGGAATGGACCACCATTTATCTATTCTCCTACTGAAGGTCATCTTGGTTACTTCCAAATTTGGGCGATTATGAACAAAGCTGCTACATACATCTGTGTGCAGGCTTTTGTGAGGACACAAGTTTTCAGCTCCTTTGTACAAATGCCAAGGAGTTCAAATTCTGGGTCATATAGTAAGAGTGTCTTTAGTCCTTTAAGAAACTAACAAACTGTCTTTCAAAGTAGAGAAGTGGTCAGGAACCATATGATCAGGCTTGGTAAGCACCAATGTTTAATGTTTGTAAACCATTAAGGTGCAATGTGAAGCCATCTTTGCACACATGCACACATACACACAGAAGTCATGTAATTCTATAGTAAGATCTTTTCCTGACTCACAATTATCATTTACGAGTTAATGAATTGTTGTTTTTCTGTTCAGGTCATGGAAATCTTGAAAGAAGAGAGAGGTGAGAACAAACGTGACCAAGAAGAGTGATGGCTGGAAAATAGAATTTCTCCACTTTGAAATTCCATCCCTGGTGGAGAGACCTAATAATATTCTGTAATATACGATCACCTTGAGTGTAGCTCCCATAGCTACAAGCAGAAGAGGAAATTTACATTTAAAAATAAATATAAGTTGCACCCCTGCAATACCACGGGGCGATAAGCCATGGGGTGATGAACCGACTAAGACTTTCTTGCCAATGCTCTTTCTCTTCCAATTTTTCCACAGGATAGATTACCTTTGAGAATTCTCCTAAGTGAGTGATGCTGAATGGTGTAGCTGGTTCCTAACCACTTTTTTTTTTTTCTCTCCCCTAAGGAGGTGAAATAGAATGGTGGAAGAGAATGGCATTAGGAAATCTAAAGAAAAATCCCTAGCTTAATAGTTGCTCTTCATTTTAATTTTTTTAATTCACCATTTTTTAAAAACTTTTTGAGACTTAAAATACATATTTGGCTAAGTTGTTTTGAAAATCATTTGAGGGGTGCCTGCGTGGCTCAGTCAGTTAAGTATTCCACTTAGGCTCAGGCCATGATCCCATGGTTTGCGATTTAGAGCTCCACGTAGGGCTGTGTGCTGACAGCTCAGAGCCTGGAGCCTGATTCAGATTCTGTGTCTCCCTCTCTCTCTGTCCCTCCCCGGCTCACACTCTTTCTCTCTCCCCAAAATAAATAAACATTAAAAAAAATCATTTGAAATTATTAGGATTCCAAAACTTATTTACCTCATCTTCTTATGCTTTCACTCGTGTAAGAGTCTCCTAAGATGTTTTGAGTTTGTGTGTGGGAAGGAAGGAAGGAAGGAAGGAAGGAAGGAAGGAAGGAAGGAAGGAAAGAAGGAAGGAAGGAAGGGTGGGAGGAAGGAAGAAAGGAAGGGAAGAAGGAAGGAAAGAAGGAGAAAAGGAAATTTTCACATATATGTGCACACATGTATAAATTAGAAGTTACATAGATGGTTCCCGAGAGCTAGATATAGATTATACATCAGAATATATTATATATTATGTATTATGTTGGTATAAAATAGATTTTTCTTTCTTTTCTCACAAAATAAAGTTGTATTTTCCTGTTCAGGTGCGTGTACAATGAGTGTCCCACCTTGTACCCATTGTATCATTACAGGACAGAAGTACAGCATTCAATGATCTAATAAGAACCTTAGAAATTTCTGAATGTAAATACTACCTACTAAAAAAAAAGTATTCTTTATGGACATATATCCTCTAAAGATTAATACCTTAATCTTTTTAAAGTATTTTAAACAAACTGGCTCTGAGACTCTACAATTGAAGAGAAATCCAACTAGACTTTTGTTCAATTTTTGACGTCAGTTTAATAAAGCTAATGAAAAAATTATAGGACTGAGCAGCACTAATGGATTAACACATGAATCATACATAGAATTACTAAAGTTGAGGAAAACATTTTGTATTTAGCATATCCTAAATGAGAAGTCAAAGACTCACTTTAGAAAATCGATCTTGATGTATTTCACTACCTAAAATATTATAGTAAAATTTTGGTGAAGCATGTTTTATATAGTAGTTATTATAGTAGTTTATTATAGTAGTTAACTTTAAGGTTTTTTTTTTTTTCTTTAGAAGTTAAGAATTCTAGCTCTTGAATATAAAAGGTATGGGGATAGAATTCTAATTTTATTACTTCCTAAATGCAAACTTTAACAATTGTCTCTGATCAGTGTTGTTATCCGCAAAATTGAGATGTTTTGACAAATAAATGTGGGTATCATTCAATATTCATAATAATTATTAATTATCAAAAGATCAAAATCCTAGAAATATATACCTATATAATTTGGAGATGATATAATAATACTAAAAACACATTGAAAATCTGTAATGTGATGTGTAAACATACATTATTTTCCTTTGTGGATTGAAAGCATTTCCAAATAAATAATATTTGAAACATATAAGAAAAATGAACTGTACCTTGTTAATTAAAGGTCTGAGGAGTAAAGCTCTGCTTATTTAAAATCAAAAAGCCTGTTAAGTTGGTAGCCAAATATAAGATAAATGATAAAGAAAATTTATGAGTTTTTTTCAATTTCAGTGGCAAGCAGATCCAGAATCTAATTGTTAAAATTTTACTGTATCCAGAATAAAAAAATATAATACTAGTAAAAAACCTAATAACATCTAAAAGAAAATATTATGCAAATTTATCAGAAACTAAAGTTGCCAACAAAAATGGAAATACATTATGTATTACTAGAGAAGCTAATTTAATGTTGTAAAGATGCCAATTTCCTTTAATCTATCAATTTTCCATAATCTCAATGTAATATAAATATTTTTAAATAAAACTTGAAAGTACATGTTACTTAATATGAAATTTAAAAAAATTTGAAAGAATCCAAGAGTACCCTGACAAAACATAACAAAAAGAGTTTTGCCCCATCAGGTGTTAATATCAATTATAAATCCCCTGAATTTATAAGACCAGACTTTTTTATTATAAATCAGTCAGTGAATCTTCTTGTCTTTCTGTAATGCTTTCTAGTGAGATTGCTGTGATCAATCTCTTAGTTTATTAATTCTGCCTTTAGGTGAACCTAATCTACTAAATACATTCTTTTTTTTAATTTCAACAAACATTTCTCATTTCTATAAGTCTCTGTGACTGCTTATTAAATTTCCTTTCATTAATATGATTATATCATTATTTGCTCATGTGAGATTACAAAAAATTCTTTATACATTTTTAACATGGTTATCTGTATCTAATCTAACATGTAATCTGTATCTAATCATTCAAACATGTGTCATACTTTGGGGTTTAAATCTGTAGTTTTCATTTCTACAGGGTAGCTTACCATCAATTCTGCCTGGAAATCTTTGATATGAACAAGTTATTTTATCTCAATTTGTAGAATTCTCAATTGAGAAACTCTCAGAAATGAAACATTTCCTGACGTTTCTGGTAGAATACAGAAATAGTCATCAAATTGGAACCATGTCAGTCTCATTAAAGGTCTATGCTTATCTCTGAGTCTCAAGTATAATTCTCTAAACTTATCGTGGGACCAGTGCAAGATATATCAATTGTAATGCTATAAATTGCCATCACCCATAAGGCCACACTGTCCCTCTCTGTGTCCCCCTTATTTGTGTGTGTGCAATAATAGCAATATCTCAACAAGAATGCCCTATTATATCTACTCGTTCTAATCAGGTTCCCTCACCTTATATAATTCTTCCCAGTGTTAGGAGCAGATGTTTAAGTCTAAGTTTGATCCCCTCTTTCTCCAGGAAAAATGAGATACAGATATTTGTTCATTCTTTGTGGATTTTGGTCTCTTTAGGTTTTAATTTTTATGATTTTAATTTTTTTTATTAATGTAACTATTTCTCAATTTTTATTGTAAGAGATTGATTCATATAGAATTTCTTCTTTGGAACACAGGTTTTTTAATTTCATGATCCTATATGGAATTATTTTTTGTAAATAGCCTATGTTAGTTTAAGATATCTGTGTGTGATAAGTTAATAAATCTGGTTGATATTGTTTAAGAATCTAAGCGATTTTATGATTTATATTTAATATTGTTCGTATTTTTAGTTCATTGGGATATTAGAACTATAACTAATAAAACTGGGATGCCTATGTGGCTCAGTTGGTTGAGCATCTGAACCTTGGTTTCAGCTCAAGTCATGACCTCACGGTTTGTGAGTTCGAGGCCCACGTTGGGCTCTATGCTGACAGTGCAGATCCTGCTTGGGATCCTCTCTCTCCCTCTGTTTCTCCCTCTCTCTGCTTCTTCTCTCTCTAAAAATAATAAATAGTAATAAATAAACTTAAAAAAACTCCTATTTTGTATATTTAGAACTTTTACTCTATTCATCTTAATGTTAAGATAATTATTACAATAAATTTTTGAAATTATAAAGTATAGATTTTATCCTTTGTCATTTTAAAATGTCAGTTTAATGCAATGATTCTTGGCTTCAGTTTTTATATTTATTTGTCACAAATTTGTTTTAGATATGTATCTATAAATTTTAGGTAGCAAGATATTTATGTCTGAACTGTAATATTTTTAATATAACAATTTACAACGCAATTATTTAATTTATTTTTTTACAATGTAATTACTTTAACATCTGCTTGTGTTGTGCATGGTTTATTGAATATTGGTTTAATATCTTTATTTATAATAACTAGAAACAAATTAACCCATACAAACCAAAAATCTGGGTAGTTTGTTAATACATAAAAATTGAGAATCCAATACAGAAAATGCACAAATGAAAACCCACACTGAGAAATGTTTAAAAAGAGAAAGTGTGTGTTGGAAAATCAGGAATCAGTCTTATTGCTTTTTTTGAAGACAATGTCCACTGGTTTCTGGATACTTTTAAGATTTTCTCTTTGTCCCTTATTTTCAACAATTTAACTGAGCAGTGCATAGGGGTGGTCGTCTTTGTATTTATTGGATTTTGCTAAGCTCTTGAATTTGTGAAAAATTTCTACTTTATGAAAGACACGGTTAAGAGAATGAAAAGCCAAACCACAACTTGGTAGAAAATATTTGCAAAACACAAATCTGATAAAGTACTGGTATTCAAAATGTGCAAATAATGTGTAAGGTTAATGGTAGAAGGACCCAAATAAATATATGTATTTTTTGAGAGAACATAATTTATTGATTTAAATTCCAGTTCGTTAACATACAATGTAGTATTGGTTTCAGTAGAACCCATTGAGGGGCCCTGGGTGGCTCAGTCGGTTAAGCATCTGACTCTTGATTTCTTCGACTGAGGTCAGGATCTCGTAAGTTTGAGCCTGGCATAGAGTTCTGCTCTGACAGTGCAGAGCCTGCTTAGGATTCTGTCTCCCTCTCTCTCTGCCTATCTCCCACTTGCTCTCTCTCTCTCTCTCTCTCTCTCTCAAAAGAAATAAAAATAAACTAAAAAAAAAAAAAGTAGAACCTAGTGATCCATCACTTAATAAAGCACCCAGTGCTCATCCCAACAAGTACCCTCCTTAATGCCCATCACCCATTTAGCCCATCCCCTACCCACCTCCCCTCCAGCCACCCTCAGTTTTTTCTCTGCATTTAAGAGTCTCTTATGGTTTGCCTCCCTCTCTTATTTACAATGTAATAATAGCTTTAAAGTGTCGAAAGACAGAAATCTCCAACTTATAATTCTTATTTGTCAAAAACAACCTTCAAAAGATGAAGGTAAAATACATCACTGTAGTGTATACCTCAAACTAATAGAACACTATATGCTAACTATACTGGAATTAAGATTTAAAAAAAAAAAAATTAAAAAAAGAGAAAGCATGGGGGCGACTTGGTGGCCCAGTCAGTTAAGTGTTCGACTTCAGCTCAGGTCATGATCTTGCAGTCTGGTCTGTGAGTTTGAACCCCACATTGGGCTCTGTGCTGACAGCTCAGAGCCTGGAGCCTGTTTCAGATTCTGTGTCTCCCTCTCTCTCTTCCCCTCCCCTGCTCATGCTCTGTCTCTCAGTCTCTCAAAAATAAATAAATATATACAAAAAAAAAAAAAAAAAAGAGAGAGAGAAAGCATGAAATGGCATGCTGGAAATAAGATCACACATGTCAGCAAAATTTTTAAAAAAGGTTTAAATAATCATATTAACCTATTTTGCTTAAGTTAATTAAAAATAAAATCTCATAGGTTTATTACAAGAGTACAGTTGTATCCAGTTACATAAAATATTTTCAAATTTATAAAGTTCTGTGCATATAAATAATTTTTACTGTTTCATTTCTTCTGTGCTTCATCTGATGGGCTAAATAACACATTCTTAGAATAGTTTACTAATGCATAAAATATTTTTTTCAGGATGATTATAGATGAAAATGTCACAATAAACAATGTTTCATAAGCATTTTTATAAGAACACTAATCTTATTTTGTGTCTTTATATTTAACTTAAATATTAAAATGCTATATATATATATATTTTTGAACTGACAATAACCACTAAATTTCACTTCTATTTTAATTTTTACAGATATTTTTGGAATCCACAGTAAATTGTGCAAGTGTATCATGTAGATTTTTCATTTGTATTGGTAACGATATTATCAATTAATATCATCAGTAGTAACTACTAACAAGTTTTCTAAATCCCACTCAAAGCACAGCCTTAAAACAGATTTAATAATCCTTTTCCCCAAATATGTCAAGATCAAAGAAAAAGATGGGAGGATTTTTTAAAAATAACACTGGTAAATATTTACTGCTTTCTTGATCCTGAAGAATCCCTAAAAGAGCTAAAGAACTTATACAAAGCAAGCTACTAACAGGATTTTATTTGCTTCCCCTAATGTCTATTCTAAAAGCTGTTTATTTGCCCTTGCATTTTGGCATCTCAAGAGAGCCATTAAAGCATTTGAGGTAATCATAAACATTATTGACAGGCTATAACTGCTTTTGAAAATATTCATCCAAAATTACTGTAATAATCTTATTTGCATTATAATAGAGCTGCTTAAGCTCTCAGACTATTTAGAGGAGAGAATAAATGTGTTGGATCCATTGTTGCTCCATAAATGGTATTTTATTTGATATTAATTTCATATCAAGGTAGAATATTTAAAGGATTTGTACAGAAAACTTGGTTAACACATACAGATTGAAACTGGGTGTAAAACCCATCATCTACATATCTGACAAAGCTTGAGTACAAGCAAGAGGAAAATCATTTTCTGTCTTTATCGATATGAAATATTCCTCATCCTGTCCTCCCTTCCCAAGTGTTCTATTTTTTTTCTCACTTTTTTAGTGCAGATTTAATTTCTCTTCAACTGAATTTATGTCATGCACACTTTATCCTCAATTAGACCCTTATTTCTCTTTCTGGTATTAATCATCTATAATTACTAGGTATTTGTGTATTTTATTTTATTAGATGGTACATGTCCTAGAGTGCATTCATTTGATAACTAGCATAATGAAAATCTGTCCTCTAATTCCTATAAATATATGAATGACTAACACATCAAACTGTCATTTGATGCAATCAATAAAGTATAATAAAGATAAAATATTCAAACATTCAAATTGCTGCCAAAAATAGTCAAATGTATACACAATGTTTTGGAGTCTCAAAAAGACAGCATAGGCCAAAGCATTGTAACTGTGAGAACCAAGGCCTCCAACACCATAGAATCTCAGATGATAGGGATGAGAAATACAAAGTCTACAGGTAGGTCACTAGCAGTAATGATGATAGGGGAGAACCCTGCTTGAATACATAGTTTCCCATACAAATATATGCCAGCTATTGGGTAAACAGCCCATATATCAGGCATTGGTTATGTTTATATGCCCTTTTTAATTTGTAAGATAGTACATGAATCTCTCAGGAAGTGTGTTCTGAGCTGGCATCTTAGCTGAGAAATTAATGAGTTATTCTACTTTTATAGTACAATGGCTGTCTCACATTTGATGGATTAAATCATTAAAAACTAAAGCAAACCAACTAGCCGAACAAGTAAAGACTGTGAATCCTGTGGTCATGAGCTCATTGCAATAACTTCTTTGCCGAAAGACCTGCCTGTCCTTAGAGAGGAATACAAAATGCTTAGAACCACTGAAACCCAAACACTTTGGGTTGGTAGAACTCCAAATTTCCACAAGGTTTATTTATTCCTTCTGGAATGCAATGATCTTGGAATGCACATCTAGGTTACTTGAGAATTTTTGCTCAGGAAGTTCAATGTCCATGATGTCGGTAATCTAGAAGACCAGCATTATATTCTCCCCACTGTCAAGATGATCAAGATCGCTGTCCGTATCATTGCTATTATCAGTTGTTAGAAATTTAAAAACTCAGAGTCCACCCTAGGACTACGAATCAGAGTCTTCATTTTAACATCTCCAAAGGATTTATATGTGCATCAAAATTTAGATGCATTCCACCACATGATGACAGACTTCAGGAGAGTTAACAGCCTGGAGGCAAGGTAGTGAAAAAACACTGCTAAATTTGCGAGGTAAAAGTGAATTGCTTTGGTCCTACCCTACGGATGGGTGTTGAGAAAAGGCTTTGGAAAATTCATAGCCACTTACCAAATGCCAAAGACCGTGTTGCTCTGCTCTGGTAAAGATAAAATACCTGACAGAACGATCTATGATTAAGTTTATGTTAGTCTGTAGTAATCTCCCCATTATCCATCTGGTTTTTGCAAAGGCCAGAAAAGTGAATCTCGTCGCAATATGATGGAGGTCACAACTGCTGTGTATCAAGGTTTCTTAATGACCATGTTATCTGCCCATTACAATAATTATGTCCATCTTTCATCTTATGCATATGCTGCCACCTGGCCTCTGTTATTCCAGAATCACAAAATCACCACTCATGTGAATCACCACTTACCACTACTTATGGTAGCAACCAAACTATTGATCATGGTGAATGAAATATTGACCACTGGCCTTCTCAAACATCCCAGTGCTTCTTTCCTGTGCATTCTTCATTACCTCCTTTGAAGACATTCCCTTCCCTACCATTGGGAAGGGAACAATCAGATATTGGATACAGCCACTTACATAGTAAATTCATTCTAATGTGGACATCTCTCTAAGTCTCCTGATAGGATATTCTTGGTATATGTTAATTCAGTAAAGTTCCAACACATCATCTAATTTTCTGTATGTCATGTTCATGTCCAAGTTTCAAGGAGACATCCCAACAAACTAATAGGATAAATTCTAAGTGGCCCTGCCATATTGAGTTCTTTGTTATAATGCACATTTCTATATCAATAATTTATCCTATAAACAATCTTATATTTTGTTTCCTTTGGCCTAACCCCCAACCTACACACGTTTATGTTCTGCCTGCAGGTATTTATTCTTAGAGTACAATTTTTCTAGTGTTAACTATTGCACAATCTGACTCTGTTTTTCGTGTTTTGTGTGTGTGTGTGTGTGTGTGTGTGTGTTTTGTCTGAAAGCCATGAATGTTAGTGAGGGAAGATCTTGAGAAAAATAATGGTTTTACAAAGTTTCTCATAAGTTAGGGCAAGTTTTCAGGGGCTCGAAAGAAGTTCTATTTTGGTAAGATGTTAATCATTGCTTCTACTATCTAGAAGTGGTTTTCCAAGGCTAAACATTTCCAAACTGGTTAACTCAAATATTACCATACTTAGTTTGGGTGTAATTCTCTTTCAGTCCCAGGGATTTGAAATGGTAGACCTTCCAAACTGCATGTTTAGCTTCTTTTTTAGCCCTATTACTTTTATAACCAGATCCCAGGACTAATATTTAGCACAGTGTTCCTAGGGTTCAAAGATGGTAAGAATCTCCTTTAAAAGTATTGAAAACAACATCAGCTTTCCATAGCATGCCTTAAGAGCTCATTTCTAGGGGCACTTGGGCAGCTCAGTTGGTTGAGCATCCAGCTCTTGATTTTGCCTCGGGTCATGACCCCAGAGTCATGGAATCAACCCCTGGATGGGACTCTGTGCTGACGGCTGAGAGTGGTGTTTGCCTAAGATTCTCTCTCTCTCTCCTTCTGCCCCTCTCCCCTGCTTGCATGTTCTCTCTGTAACTCTAAAATAATTTTTTTTTAATTGAAAAAAAAAACCAGAGTTAACTTCTAGCCTTTTATTTTCCTTTGGTAAGTCTTTCAATCCATTCAAGCTTCGCACTCCTTATAAGTATTGTGCACGGATCAAGTACAGAAGCTAGTTGGTATCCCAACACCTGACTTTTCATATTTACTTCATCCCAAAGAGCCCCAAATGAAAGCTTTAGTAATTGTGATGCTACCAAATGACCAGAATTATTCACACGTAATTTCTCCTTGGCACCGCTATTTCGCAGGTGGGCAAACCAACATCAAAATCAAGTCCCGAGGGTTTTCTTTTTGGTACCATTTTTAGACCTAGAGCCCTAGTCTGCATTTTTCCTAGAAAAGAAAAGCTTCAAGAAAAAAGGACAGGTTAACACTTTACAAGGATGAGGGAGGGGACGACAATGGACGAGGCAGCATCTAATACAAAGGAGAACATTAAGGATCTAGCCAGATCCTCACAACCAACACAGCTGCTTGCTCAGTCTTGGTGGGATAGATTCAGAGAAGGTATATGAAAGCAGTGTATCTTGGAATGATCCACTGTGGGTAAGGAATTATCTGCTGACCTTCTCCCACTGTTTTTCTCACATTGGACACATCCAAATGTTTCTCATAGGTGCCAATGTTCCTGTGATTTTGTGTTGCCAATTTAGCCTTTATAAGACATTTTCCCAACAACTGAAACATCTATGCATTTATGCCAAAGATCGGGTGCAATGGTGTTTCCTTATTAGTTGGCATCTGCACATGCTGGCGACAGGTACAGCAGTGGAAATAGTAGGAACACACAGGCAGTAGGACCATAGGAGTGGAGTGGGCTCTTCACAAGCCTCCATGGAGCTGCATGCTATATGTAGTATATACCATATATGTATACTATACATCATCTATTTTGCACATGTACAAGATGTTGGATAGGAAGTAATGAAAAGAGAATTTTACTCTACTTTCACAGAGTACATGGTTAGACTACAGAAAGAAAGATGAATAATGATAATAAAAAAAGCTATACATATTATACTAGAAAAAATAGACAATATTCTGGGATCACTCAGATTTAAAGGATCAGGAAGATTTTCCAATAAAATTGTATTAAACTAGGAACTAAAAATAGATTGGGAAGTAAACAGATAAAGATTATGAGAGAATGGGTAAAGTTAAAATTACATATAAGCAGAAGCTATACCACACTGGAAGATTTAAGATATTTTAAAGTGCTTTAGCTTTCAAAAATGCATTTATAGTAAAGAAGGGATTTGAAACATAAAAAGAGACCATATTTGATTGTAAAAGAGATTATTCTGACTTTAGCTGAGAAAAGAATTGAAAGAGGTATTACTGGAGACGAGAGGCACATCATGAGATTATTGTAAGTAATCTAGGAAGGCTGGTAGGATTTTGATACCGGTAGAGTAAAATGGAGATATTAAAAAAGAAAACTAAGAGGTCAAATCCATAGGCTGTGACGACTGAATGCAGTGGGGTAAGTACAGGGAATTTCTTGCTCAGAATTTGGCTTTGAAACATATAAATATAAAAGTATAAATATCAATATAAATATATACCAAACATTATTTCATTGTACGTCTGTTCTTCATTTTTCACCTTGAATTCTTTGGAAAAAATTTATAGGAGTGTTTAGAAAAATAATACAGCACAAAAATCATAATCAAACTAACTGTGAATGTTTTACACTTATATTCATTACTTCTTGATCTAATGTTTTCTCTACTTTTTTTTTTACTATTCACAATGTTCAGATAATTTAATGAATAAATAATTATGAATAAATAACTTCTTGGATAATAAGGCAGGTACTTGTGATGAGCATTGGGTATTGTCTGTAACTGATGAAACACTAAATTATACATCTGAAAAAAACATACCACTTATGTTTTTATAGTTTTATTTCCCCAGAAAACTTTCTTTTCACAAAATAAGAAGGGAAAGTTAAAACTATTACAACTTACTTGGTAGAAATAAAGGATTCTAAACTGTACTGTTATTCTCACAAGCTTCACTCGAGATTCACTCTCTGCTTTCTACTATCAGGTCTAGTCCTATGAATGTCATCACCCAGTTTCCTTTGCCCTCTGTTGTCCCATTGGTTGTAACCAATGAGAGGTGCCAAGAGGAGGTTGAAAGGCACACTGATATGAGATTGTTATTTATCCTCCTCAATCCCTGTCTCCACTCCATAGTATAGACAGGATCAATAAGATCCTACTCTAGGCTTGCCAGGCCCCCTATGAGCGTTAGAGCTAAAAGGGTCAAAAGACACCATAAACAATATGAAAACTATGGGCCATAAACCGGGAAAAGAGATTGGCAGCATGTAAAGTGGACAGCATGTTAGTACAAAGAATGAAGGGAATTCAATGAGACAAAGACAAACCTGCAACTATAAAAAAAGAGGAAAATATAAATAGGTATTTAACAGAAGAAGGACAAATCACCAAGTAGCATGGAAAATCAATTCTCTAAAATAGAGAAATTAATAGATTCTCCATTTAATACAGGGGCAAAACGTGAAGACGGACAATACCAAGTGATTGAGAAGCAACCAGAGGAACCATTTTTAACATTCAGGGTTGGTGAGAGAATACATTTATAAACATGTTTTAGAAAATATTTGACTTTACCTAGCAAATATGAATATTCATATGCCCGAAGATTCAGGAACCAACACTGGATACATGTACAACAATTCTAAAAGCAGTACGTTCATTATTGCACAAAGAAAAAAACAATCCAAGAAAAAACTAGATTAACTTCTGTGGTATATTCACAAAGTGAAATGTTATGCAGTAGTAGAAATGAATGGACTACAGTGGCCTCCAACATGAATGAATCTTAGAAACATAATAATGATTATAAAAAGAACTGCTAATAAAAATATCAGATTAAATATGTAAACATGTGTTTATACATGCATGCATAATAATTTTAAGAGCAGCAGATTAATAAAAACTATCAACATATTGTGTTTAGATACACATTTACTAAAACCATACACACATACCGCAAAAGAAAGAAATAATAAAATTTCCTAATGATAACTACTTATTGGCATAGAAAAAGGAAAGATTTTTTTTAATGTTTATTATTTATTTAAATTTTTTTTAATGTTTACTTATTTTTCAGACAGAGGGAGACAGAGTGCAAGTGGGGGAGGGGCAGAGAGAGAGAGGGAGACACAGAATCCAAAGCAGGCTCCAGGCTCTGTGCTGTCAGCACAGAGCCCTACACGGGGCTCGAACTCACAGACGACCAGATCATGACCCGAGCCGAAGTCGGGTGCTCAACCGACTTAGCCACCCAGGTGCCCCTGATGTTTATTATTTATATTTGAGAGCGAGCGAGAGAGACAGAAAGAGTGTGAGTAGGGGAGGGACAGAAAGAGAGGGAGACACAAAATCTGAAGCAGACTCCAGGCTCCATGCTATCAGTAGAGAGCCGGACGCAAGACTTGAACCCACAAACCTTCTGACCTGAGGTGAAGTCAGAAGCTTAACCAACTGAGTGACCCAGGTGGCCACAAAACAGAAAGATTTTTATGGGAAGATATGCAGGATTTAATAATGCTCTATTTCTCACTTTATAGAGTAGGCATACGGAGATTATTGGGCTTCTTATACATTTTGTATATTTTAATTTTTTAATTTAGTAAATGCTTATTAGTAAAAACAGAAAAAAGTTTTTATTAATAAATCAAATAAATAATTAAAAATAAAACTAAAGTTTTAAGTGCTAGTTGGAAAAAAACTTTTTACTGTGTGGTATGCGTGTATGTGTGTGTGTGTGTGTGTGTGTGTGTGTAATATCCTCATCTCTATGCACTTATGAACATGATCCTTATATGTGTAATTACATAATTATGATCTACAAATATTTATGTGTAATATGATTCTCACTCCCATTCTGAAATTCCTGTGGAGCTGACAAATATGGTCCCTGCATTTTATTTCAATATCTTTCTTTTCATTAATTGCAGCAACAGATAATGAAGAAAAATGATATTTCAGACTCAAAAGTGAAAAGGCAGAAAAGCACATATCAAATAAAACATCTTTCACATCCCATGAAGAACTCACTCTGCTCACTGTGGAAAATGAAATATTGCACATGTTAAAATGCTCTCTGCAAAACATGCATTACACAGCTCTGAATAAACTTTATATTTAATGCCCATAAAAGCAGATTTATTAATTAAGCTGAGCTTGGCATACTTTAGACCCAGAGGGCTGTCTGCAGAATGTGCTTTCATTTAGCTTGGCTGCATTCAGAACTGGAGGCCATATCTTCCAAGAAATATTTTATAGAAGTAGATTGGCCATCACTAATTTAAAGCCTTCCACCTGAGTGGCCTCCTCCACAGTGTCAGAGTATGCTGCAGGATTTCTCAGTCTCTAATGTAGTAAAACTCTGTTAAAGATCTGATTTCTGCCCCCCTTATCTTACAGCTATTTTTTTTTTTTTTTACAATAGTAGCTAAAAGCTTGTGGCTGAAGGGAGTAACAGTTGAGAAATGCTACGACCTCTTTACTAATGGAAGAGCTCATCACAAAGAGTGGACAGACATTATTAATATATTCCGCCATGTGTAAATTTTGTCCTCGTGATAGATTTCTAATTCTGCATGACAACTTTGAACCAGATCTCAAAGGAAATACCAAGCCCATTGTTAATTTAGGGGATATATTTTCGAAAAGAAAACATGTTTGTAATGTTTTAACAAGTTTGCTCTCTTTTCATTTATATATATTTTAAAATTTTAATGTTTATTTATTTCTGAGAGAGAGAGAGAGAGTGGGGGAGGGGCAGAGACAGAGGGAGGCAGAGGATCCCAAGCAGGTTCTGCTCTGGCAGCAGAGAGCTGGAGGCGGGGCTCGAACTCACGGGACCATGAGATCATGACCTGAACTGAAGTCAGACGCTTAACCGACTGAGCCACCCAGGTGCCCCTCATTTATTTTTAATAAAAGGCCAAGTTATTTAATTTGTTAAATACATTAATATAAACATTATTCATGTGTCACTATATCTATACATATATAAATTCTTCCAGGTTTTGGAAAATGCTTTTTTAAAATAGTTCTTATTAATCATTTTTTTTTAACGTTTATTTATTTTTGAGACAGAGAGAGACACAGCATGAACGGGGGAGGGGCAGAGAGAGAGGGAGACACAGAATCGGAAGCAGGCTCCAGGCTCTGAGCCATCAGCCCAGAGCCCGACGCGGGGCTCGAACTCACGGACCGCGAGATCGTGACCTGAGCTGAAGTCGGACGCTTAACCGACTGAGCCACCCAGGCGCCCCTTATTAATCATCTTTTTGTTGAAATAGTGTTTCAATCTCTAAATACACCTCTTTTTTTTTTTTTCACTTTTTCCATAATTAAATCTAAACCAGAAGCTGGTACTAAAATCTTCTGAGGAAATTATAAAGGAATTAAGAAGATGCATTAGAGAGGGATGAAGCAGGACATTATACACAACATCAAGAAATCCCCTAGAGGGGTGCTTGGGTGGCTCAGTCAGTTAAGTCTCCGAACTCAGCTCAGGTCATGATCTCCAGGTACCTGGATTCGACCCCAACCCCCAACCTCCCTCCCCCCCCCCCCCACCTTCCCCCACCCCCACACCCCTGCGGGGCTCTGTGTTGACATCTCAGAGCCTGGAGCCTGCTTTAGATTCTGTCTCTCCTTCTCTCTGTACCCCTCCCCTGCTTGTGCTTGGTCTCTTTCTGTCTGTCAAAATAAATGTTAAAAAAAATTAATACCCTAGAAAAACATATATTCATAGGTAAACAGTAACATTTCTAAGTGAAACCCAGTGTCCACCAAATCTTTACCAAACTCTTGTCTCGTGCATATAAGGTGCCTACAGATATAATACAAATATCAGCTCTGAATCTGAGGCTAGGGAGAGATGATTTAAGGTTAGTGGATATGCAGAAAGTATAAAACTGAAAGGGTAATTCAAGTGTGGTGGGGAACAATTGTAAAAATCAATTCCAGCTTGGTATATATAATATTATATCTTCCTTCACTGCTTAGCCTATTAGATTGTTCAAACACAGAATGGATGCAAGGATGATCCAAGGACATTGGCAATATGTATTTGTTTGTGACATTAACATGCCCCTCTGCTTTCTTAAAATATTAGAGCGGAACATGGTGGAATACACTTGAAACCATCCAATGGCCTCTCCAAATTTGCCTGCTTTTATGGGGTGACATAGGGAGGGTAGAGAAATGAGTAAACAAAAATTTTATCTGCAAGATTGGGGAAATTTTAAAAACATAGTACACATAATGCTTGATCAACAAAAACCCAGCTTTTTAAATACTTTAGCCCAATATATTTTGTCATTTTAGCAGATTATCATTTATGCAATAAATACATCATACTTTCTATCACTTGCAATTCAATTTACATTACCTGTATCATCAAATATTAAAAAAGATATAATTTAAAATAATTTATTATGTATTTATTTTATTTTTATAAATCTTGCTTAAGATTCTATTTTTCCCTCTTTCCCTCTCCCCCAGTCATTCTCTCTCTCTCTAAAAATAAAAATAAAATATTTTCAAGCTAGTGTTTCATGCCACTCACGCTCCTAAATAGTTTTGTACGTTTCTAAACAAGAAACAGAAAATCGAGCTAAAATTGGTTTATTCTAATAATAGAATCCATGATTCCTTTAACTGAAAAGCCCAAGGAAAAGCAGCCTCAGATGTAGCCTTATAGAGGTGTCAGTGACATCTTAGAACATATTTTTTTTTCTCTCTTGGGTCTACTGTCTGCTGTCCTGTTCTCAGATGTCTCTCCACAAATGATTTTCAGGAAGCTCCAAAAACCTCAGAGGCATATTCTTCTAGGATTGAGTCCAGCAGAAAAGAGACAACATGCTTCCCTAACGAGTTGAAACATCTTACATTTGGTCTTACTGACTCTCACCAGTCTGAGCTGGGTCATGTGTACATCCTCTGCTTGAACCTGTCAGGAGATGAGAGTGCTTTTCCTAAAACACTTAGAGTAAGAGGGTAGTTTCTGGAAAGCAAACAAGTAACAAGACGAGGTGTGGCTGATGGGTGGGAAAATAACAAATAAACGTCCACTCCAACTCTCATGCTTCGTACTTGTTCCCATGCCCAAGGAAGCATATGTGAGCACATTAAGCTTCAGAGTGAGGATATGCAGAGCAGTCTCCAGAATGATTTTGGTATTGGACTGGGAACCATTATATTCACACAGCTGCTTTTCATAGAAACAATGTATTTGTGTGTGTGTGTGTGTGTGTGTGTGTGTGCGAATGCGTGGTGGGAGGAGTTGCTTATATATTCCAGGAGCCTAGGTATGGCTAAAGGTAATAGGAGGAGAAATTTGGGCCAGACAAGGACAGAAATGATGACTTGGCAGAAAGCTGTGCATTTCAGGATATATACTTTATTCCAAATCTTCAGTAAACTGGCTAAATCTCAAATTCTGAGCAGACGTCATTGTTTTATTTTGAAGGTTCCTATCAGGTTTAGGACCCAGATCACGAGGACTTGACACCAGGGAGTATGACTAATTAAAACCCACTTTTTTTTTTTTTACATTTTTTTGTTATTCTTGAGAGAGAGAAAGAGAGAGAGAATGTCAATGAGAGAGTTCCAGAGAAAGAAAGGGATAGAGAAGGGGGTAGAGGATCCCAAGCAAGCTCCGTGCGGACAGCAAAGAGCCCAAGGTGGGGCTCGAACTTGCAAACGGTGAGATCATGATCTGAGCTGAATTCAGATGCTCAACCAACTGAACCACCCAGGCGTCCCTTAAAGCCCACGTTCCGAGTGAAGATTGAGGATGTAAGCCAGTTGAATTCAGATATTACAGGGACAAAATTTTGGTTAAAGGAAGTTATGGGCTTAGCGATTTGACCCAAGTTCACTACATTGCTGAGGACAGTATTGTTTGAGGGTACTTTTCTCAGTTCAGTGGAGTATCGGGGACCACTAAACACTCAATATTGTGTGTCCAAAGTTGCCATAATGATGAGAATTTCAGCTTAAAGAGAAACTTGAAGATGAATCCCAGGCTTTCCAATCTGTGTGACCTTGCACACAATATTTAATCTACTTCATCTCAGTTTCCCAAATGGTCAAATTTGTCCTTTTAACTTTGCCACAGCAACTTTGGCCCAATCATGATGGTTCCTTGCAAAGTATTTCTCAAATATTTTCCTAAAGGTAGCTTTCAACTTGGAAAGCAGAAACTTAAATAAATATTTATTTATTTGCTTCATGGGCTAGCATTTAAGAAGCCCTCACTAATTTTTTTTCTTTATAGATAAATATAGCAAAAAGAAAATAGTTTATTCTACTCACATTATTTATTTTCAACGACAATAAAGATCATAAACTAAATAGAGAAATAAACAAGATCCTCTGCCCTCAAGTGAATTTCTTAAATTGATATCTAGGCAATCAGAGATGGACAAAAAGATAGAAAAGAAAGAATATATCTTTTAGTATCTGAAATTCATAAATAGTACCACTTTTGTAGAATTTCTGACATCTTTTGCATTTTAATTTAGTGTAAAATACTTTCTGTTACTGAATGGAAGATTCAAATGTATATATAGTCCAATCTGTTACTGTTTTAACATATATCATCCTTTGAAAAGATATTTATCTCAGTTCTATTAAAATACTTAATCATAATTCTTAGGGTACTTTATTGCATTGGATTTATTTGTTTTTTTTTTAATTTTATTTTTTAACGTTTATTCATCTTTGAGACAGAGAGAGACAGAGCATGAACAGGGGAGGAGCAGAGAGAGAGGGAGACACAGAATCTGAAACAGGCTCCAAGCTCCGAGCTGTCAGCACAGAGCCCGACGCGGGGCTCGAACCCACAGACCGGGAGATCATGACCCGAGCTGAAGTCGGACGCCCAACCGACCAAGCCACCCAGGCGCCCCTGCATTGGATTTATTTGTATTGTATTTTAAGAGTATTTAAAAATCTAAAATAGTATATTTTGTTATTTTTTTCAATTGCAAGTTTTATCATGATTTCAGACAAATTTTTCTCAAAAACTTTGTCCTTTGTATGGCATAGGGAATATAATCAATAATATTATAATAATTTGTGTGGTGATAGATGTTAACTGTACTTATCATGGTGAGCACTTCACAATGTATATAATTATTGAATCGTTATATTATACACCTGACACTAATATAACATTGTATGTCAACCATACTGCAATAAAAAATTATATGTTTCATAATGAATACTTTTTCAGAGGAAAATATAATTTAGTTCAACAGGATTAATTTACATGCAATTTATTAGGCATTCTCTATTGCATAATACAAGGCATAATATTTTAGTTGTTTTTCTTTCTCAGAAAACAGACCTCATAATCACAAATTCATGTATCAGGTGGAAAATGAAGATTCATCAAATGTAGACCATACAATAGGTAGATGAAATTTGGTTTCATACCGTGAGAGATGGGACAAGTGCAAAACTTCTGTCATAACAATTGAGTATATTAGCAACTTTACATTGGATAAACATGGGACAGATAATTTGTTTTTCACTATAGAACAGCCCCTAAATCCTTTTGAACATTAAAAATTGTTTCTAAGGAAATATTTTTGTAAAAGATATCTATTTTCTTTTCTTTTAACTTTTAAATGTTTATTTATTTGAGAGAGAGAGAGAGAGAGACAGCATGAGCAGGGAAGGGCAGAGAGAGAGAGAGAGAGATACAGAATCCAGCAGACTACAGGCTCTGAGCTGTCAGCACAGAGTGAGATCATGACCTGAGCCAAAGTCAGAGGCCCAACCGACTGAGCCATCCAGGTGCCCCAAAGATATCTGTTTTCAAAAACTGCTCTCTAACTATGTCCATTTGAAACTAAAAGCTTATTAGCCTAAGCTTTTGATCAGAATGTAATGACTTATTAGATAATAGAGCTTTTCTCAAATGTTAAAATATAGATATTTAGCAGTTTTACTTTGGAAGCACTTCCATGAACATCATTCACTCATTCATTCAATTAATAATATTTCAAATAGAGTCTAATACAAGCAAGGCAAAGTTCAAGATGCTAAATAAAAAAAATTGGTAAATCATAGCTCATTCTTTAAGGAAAGACAACTTTGGGGGAGGCCGTATAGGGAGAGACACAATAGACAGCATGAAATTTTATAATGCCCTGCATTAAGGTCATTGGGCGATTAGCACAAGTATGAAGCTCACTCTACAAACTCAACATTGAGACATTAATACTCCCATCTTTTTATATTTCTGTTTATTTCTGATACGTTTGAGAGAACCTTTTTTTTAATGTTTATTTTTTGAGAGAGAGACAGACAGACAGACTGAGCATGAGCAGGGGAGGGGCAGAGAGAGAGGGAGACACAGGATCTGAAACAGGCTCCAGGCTCTGAGCTGACAGCTCAGAGTCCAACAGGGGACTGAACTCACAAACCGTAAGATCATGACCTGAGCCAAAGATGGATGCTTAACCGACTGAGTACCCAGGTGCCCCTGTTTGGGAGAATCTTTAAGTCATCTTTTCGGGACCCCACAAACCCACAAAACGAAATTATCCCATCATTCCAAAATAGCTTATTTCCATGGCAACAATGTGAGGCATGGTAAATCGTCATTCTCCCATTCAATGAGGGCGCTCTAGCTTGAACTGCACACTAGTCTCTCTGCATCGTCCATACTTGGGACAGAGCCATTTTTGAGGGACTGAAGATCATCTAAATATTAAATCTACATCTGTAAATCTTCTGAAAGAGAACACAGGAAAAAATATTTGTGACCTTGAGTTAGGCAAAGACTTTGGAGATATGGCAATAATATCGAACTCATAAAAGAAAAAAAATGACACATTGTACTTTTAACTATGCAATTCTTTTGCTCTGTGAAAGATGTTATTAAGAGAATGCTACCAAAAGCCATAGATAGGGATAAAATATTATAAATCACATTTCTGAGAAAAGACTTGTAAGTATACTCAAACTCAACAATAAGAAAAGAGACAATAAACTGGGTAAAAGGTCTAAACAAACACATTGCCAAATGAAAAACATGAATGACAAAGAAATGTAAGAAAAGATGTTCATCATGACATAAGTAATCATTAGAAAAGTATGAATTAAAGTCAAAGTAGATACAACTGCACACGTTAAAATGCCTAAAAACAAAAATTGTCAATGCATTTTGCTAAGTAAAAGAAGTCTTATAGTTATGGAATTAATAAGTCAAAGAAATAAAAGACACAGCATAAGGAATATAGTCAGTGACATAGTGATGTATGGAAACAGACGGTAGCTACATTTATGGTGAGCACAGCATAATGTATAAACTTGTTGAATCACTATGTTTTACACCTCAGAACTAATGTAACTTTAAATGTCAACTATACTCAAATAAAAATAAAAATAATAATTATTTAAAAGACAACAGGGGCGCCTGGATGGCTCAGTCGGTTGGGCGACTGACTTCGGTTCGGGTCATGATCTCACAGTTGGTGGGTTCTAGCCCCGCATCGGCTCTGTGCTGACAACTCAGAGCCTGGAGTCTGCTTCCAATTCTGTGTCTCCCTCTCTGTGCACCTCCCTTGCTCGTGCTCTGTCGCTCTCTGACTCTCAAGAAATAAATAAATGTTAATAAAAAAACTTAAAAGATAACTTATCATATAGTTCTATTTATAAGACATTCTGGAAAAGACAAAACTATAAGGATGGAAAAGAAATTCGTGGTTTCCAGAAATTGGTCATGGAAGGAAATGTTGACCACATAAAAAGAGACATGAGAGAATTGTTGAGGTAATAAAACTGTTTTGTATCATGATTGTTTGGTAAATTTAAGACTTGGTTTATGGTAAAATTTACAGAATTTTAAACCATGTAAGTAGAATTTTACTATATGTAAATTTCTAAAAATAACCATGCAAGATATTGGAGAAAACTGAAATTAAATATTAAAATATAACAGCTATTTTATAATTTTGCAATTCTAACCACACTTAAAGAGGTGGATGTAACCCAAGTTACGTTGGAAAACATTATTTTGAATAGATAATACACAAAAGACAAAGACGACTATACAAAAGCTTGTCTTCTGGAAGGGTGTAAGATAATAGCATTCCAGATATTGGTTTCTAAATGACTTTCTCAAATAAAATGAGCAATGACTCCTTGCAGAAGCAATTATCTTAGGGTTCAGAGAGGAAAAGTTCACTAAGATCCTGGAGAATTATTGTGATGCAAAAATATGGAAGTGCACAATAGCCAGTCAGAATCAATTCCAATGGACAAACTTGAAACCATTTATCCCAAACAACAAAGTCATGATAGTGTTTGTTTATAGCCCATGGAGTAAAATATTCACGAACCCATACTGATATAAATTAGTAATTAAACTAATTTTTATTTATTTAATAAATAAACTAATAAACTAATAAACTGTATTTAAACTAATTTTTATTTATTTAATATTTTATTAAATGTGGAGTGAATGAGGAAGGTAAAAATTTACCTTAAAAAATCCACAGTAATAGCTGTTCAGGCAAGATCCACTCATCAATACAAACTTTAGTTGTCAAAATTTTAAGGAAAAAAAGAATTTCTGTATGGTCACAGAAATCTCCCCCAATACATACATATATACATATATATAAGCAACATATATACATGCATACATATATACATATATGCAATATATATATGTGTGTGTGTGTGTGTGTGTGTGTGTATATATATATATGTATATATATATATATATGTATATCAATAAAGAAAATAGTAACTGTATAGTTGAAGAAATCTGGAAAGACCACCTTAGCTAATGATTGAGGTTAACATGAGTAGTAACAAGACATAATGATGTCATATAATCTCAATATCAATACACTGAGAGGTCGGATCACTTGTATGGTAGACTAGCTAAAAATGCAAAAGCACAATCTACATGAGAAAACAGGCAAATCCAAATAGAAGGACATTCTACAAAACAACTGACACGTACATTTTAAAAGTGTCAAGGTCATGAAAGATGGATTCTGAGGAACTGTCACAGGTTGGAGGATACTGAGGAAGCATGACAACTAAATGCAATGTAAAATCTTAGATTATATCCAGGAAAAGGAAAAAAAAGACATTAATGGGAAAATTTAAAAAATCCAAGTAAAGTCTTTAGGTTAATTACTAGAATTGTACCAATTGTCATTTCTTAGTTTTAATAATTGCACTATGGCTACAGAAGATATTAACATTAGAGGACCCTGGGTTAGAAAGCAAACTTAGCATTATTATGACTATTAATAATTGAATTTAGGAGGTGATTATATGAACATACGGTATGTATATAATCTTCAATAAATCAATTATATATAAATATATTTATAAATATATATAAAGTAATAATATCTGTATCAAGGAAGATGGAAAAGAAGAATAGATTTATTAAGTATTTAGAAGGCCAGAACTGTGTGTGTGGGGGGGGTTGATCTATTTGGTGATATGCAGTGAGGAGTGGATAATATTAAAATTTATTTTCTGATTTCAGGCTTCAGCAATTATGTGCTGATGATATTTTCGTTATAGATGAAAAAAACATTAGCTACATATTAAGAAAAGAAAATGAAGTCAATACCAGAGATGTTATATCCAAGGTACCTGTGGGACATCTAAATATACCAGAAAAAA
This sequence comes from Neofelis nebulosa, assembly GCF_028018385.1. Classification (NCBI taxonomy): domain Eukaryota; kingdom Metazoa; phylum Chordata; class Mammalia; order Carnivora; family Felidae; genus Neofelis; species Neofelis nebulosa. Next base: position 30,919,999 of record NC_080794.1, on the reverse strand, counting down.
TTGGAAGTTCAGATCTGAACAATAGCACTGTAAAAGTAATATATGAGTATTTAGTAGTGATTTTACTATCCTTATGCAACTACAAAGTATTGGAATCAGCTTCTCCTTTCTGCTAGTTTTGTGATGGTCGTTAAGTGACTTTATCTTTAGGATAAAATACTATATGATGGGACACCTGGGTGGCTCAGTCAGTTAGCTGTCTGACTTCGGCTCAGGTCATGATCTCCCGGTTTGTGAGTTTGAGCCCAGCGTCGGGCTTTTTGCTCACAGCTCGGAGCCTGGGGCCTGTGTCTTCTTCTCTCTCTGCCCCTCCCTCACTTGTGCTCTGTCTCTCTCTATCAAAAATAAATATGTGTATAAAAAAACTAAAAAACAAAGAAAATGTAAGTGAATAACAGGACATTCTTCACTGATAAGCTGTTCACTTAGAATCAGTGGAATCCCCATGGAATCTGTCCAAAATATAGGCAATAAGATCTGCAGAGCAAAATGTAGGATTATTATAGTCACGTTAGACCTAAAAACAAATAATACATGATTGAAAATCAAAGCCTAATGAAATTGTAATAAATGAGAACATAAAGTTTCAGCAACTTTTTTTAGGGGACAAAGTACATTTATTACCAAATAGGAATGAAAGCATTGCACAGCCTGCTGTCATGAACCTGGGCCAGTTCTGTTGTCAGGAAGCACCAATGGTTTCTTGTATGAACGGCTCACTCCAAGCATAAAGAACAATATTCTATTGCAGGATCAGCCACCCCAACACCGGGGTTAGGCAACAGGACCCTGGCAAAGTGGTAGACCTGGATCCTGCAGACTAGGAGACATGTGCGGCTCATAAGAGTTGAGAGTTTCTCCACTACTGTCAGGAATGAGGCAAGGATTTCCCCTGTCATCACTGTTACTTGACCCAGTACTGGAAGTCGTAACCACACCAATCATGCAACAAAAAGAAATAAAGGGCATCCAAATCAACAAGGAAGAAGTAAAACCTTCATTATTTGCTGATGACACGGTACTCTATATTGAAAACCTGAAAGATTGCACCAAAAAATGACTAGAACTGACACGCACATTCAGCAAAGTTGCAGGACACAAAATCAATGTAGATAAATCTATTGCATTTGGAAGAACATTCCATGCTCATGGATTGGAAGAACAAATATTGTTAAAATACATGTATTACCCAAAACAATCTATACATTTAATGCAATCCCTATCAGAATACCAACGGCACTTTTCACAGAGCTAGAACAAACAATCCTGAAGTTTGTATGGATCCACAAAAGAGCCCAAACAGCCAAAGCAACCTTGAAAAAGATAAGCAGAACTGGAGGCATCACAATTCCAGACTTCAAATTATATTACAAAACTGTAGTGATCAAAACAGTATGGTACCAGCACAAAAATAGACACACAGATCAATGAAAGAGAATGGAAAACCCAGAAACAAGCCCACAACTATACCATCAATTAATCTTTGACAAAGCAGGAAAGAATATCCACTGGGACAAAGAGAGTCTCTTCAACAAATGGTACTGGGAAAACTGGACAGCAACATGCAAAAAAATGAAACTGGACAACTTTCTTACACTGTACACACAAAAAAATTCAAAACAGGTTAAAGACCTAAATGTGAGACAGGAAACCATTAAAATCCTAGAAAAGAACACAGGCAGTAACCTCTTTGACATTGGCCTTAGCAACTTCTCAGTAGCTATACCACCTGGGGCAAGAGAAACAAAAGCAAAAACAAAGTATTGGGACTTCTTTCATTGATCTGTGTGTCTATTTTGTGCTGATACCATACTGTTTTGATCACTACAGCTTTGTAATGTAACTTTAAGTCTGGAATTGTGATGCCTCCAGTTTTGCTTCTTTTTCAAGGTTGCCGTGGCTATTCATCAAGTACTGATACATGTTATAACATGAACGAACCTTGAAAGAACTATGCTAAGTGAAAGAAGCCATTCATGAAGGACCACATATTGTATGATTCCATTTATATCAGGTATCCAGAATAGGCAAATTCATGAGGACAGAAAATAGATTAGTGGTTGCCTAGGGTTGGGAACAGGTGCACTGGGTTTGACAGGAAAGGTATGCAGGTTTTTTTTTGGAAGGTAATGAAAATGTTCTAAAGTTGATTATGATGACGAGGGCACTACTGTACGAAGATATTAAAAGCATTGAAGTGTATGCTTTAAATGGTTTAATTGTTTAATATATGAATTACATATTGTTAATTTTTTTAATTGTTTTTAATGTTTATTTATTTTTGAGAGAGACAGAGTGCAAGCAGGGGAGGGGCAGAGAGAGAGGGAGACAGAATCAGAAGCAGGCTCCAGGCTCTGAGCTGTCAGCACAGAGCCTGACGCGGGGCTGGAACTCACGAACTGTGAGATCATGACCTGAGCCCAAGTCGGACGCCCAACCGACTAAGCCACTCAGGTGTCCCTATTGTTAAAACTTTTTAAAAATAATATTCAAGTGCTAAGACTGACAAATGATAGCCTTACTGCTGGAAAGTGGGGACTGTGTCTCCAATGTTAAGGGAACTACTGTAATTCTGTTCAAGCCTGTTTTTGTCAATTAGGAAGAGAGTCAAAAGTGGTCAAATTTTCCAAATTTACTTAAAAGAAAAAAAAAAACTCTGAAAATCCTACCGTTAATGTAAATTCTCCCAGGGTAAAATATTGCAAACTAATTCAACACTGGACAAACAACACATTTGAAGTCAAGTCTCATCACACAAAAGTTACAAAAAGTTGCCATTTTGTAACACACTATTATTTTGGTATACTGATGTCTTTCACAATGTTTGTGATTACAGAGCAATGTGGCCTCAATATTAATTTCTTCATGCTATCAGGATTATTTAGATATCTATTGTAATAGCAACCATCGATATTTATGGAAACTTTATGACATTCCAGGCCTGAATATTAACTCATTTGTACATTCTATTGGTTAGATCTTATTATCATCCCCATTTTACAGATGAGAAATGTATGCTCCACAGAGTTAAATTACTTGGCTGAAGTCCCACAGTGGTAATGCCGAACTAGGATTTCAAAGCAGTCATCTGATGCCAAAATTCTTCACAATTCTTCTGTACTGCCCCTTTACACGTTGGTGTTCTTGGGCACGTGGTTTCTGCCTTCAGGCCTCTTGGAATCTAATAGGGAGAAGACATGACAATTCCAGTACAAGGTGGATGCATTAAAAGAAATGCAATAATATGTTATAAAGGAAAGCACTTTAACTTAGGCGCAATGGTTGACAATTTAGCTGATGTTTTTGATGTATAAAGTGAATTTGCTAGAATGAAAAAAAGGAATAAGTTATTTGAACCAGAGAATGCTCAGAATGTATAAAATGTAAGATTGAAAGTCAGAAAGTTACTCAGGAATCATAAATACCATGATGCAACATAGAAAGTGATGGGAATACATTTGGAAATCTGATGAGTGATGGATGGGGACAAATGACAAAAGAAGTGATTAAATGTTCTCAGCAGTGAAGAGCTGTTGAAGGTTTGTGTTTTAGAAGAAACACGATGACATTTAGAGTAGAGGCTGATTTGAAAAGAAAGAAGCAAGATAATCATTTAAAAAATGATTACAACAGTATTGGAAAAGATGATAAACACTCACAGAGTAGCAACAACTTAGCTTTGTTTTCAGTGTGTGCTTAACTGGTTAATGATGTGATTGTGTGTGTGTGTGTGTGTGTGTGTGTGTGTAAGTATGTACATGTGTATGTGTTTCCCCAATCATTGAAGATCTTAAAAAAGTATTTGAGCATATCACATGTTTGTTATTTATGCTGCCTTTATAGCACATATAATCTCTAAGTTAAATTTGAAAAAGCTTAATAAGTACTTTCTTTCATAAAACAATTGCATGAAAGTGGACAAAATACTTTTGATTTTAGGTACTGTAGCAAACACAATAATTACTAACATAGATAAGAATATAGCAATGTCATTCTAAATTAAATTTCATATCTGTATTGAGAAGAAAAATTCCCCCCTCACCTCCGGAAGGACTTCAGATTACAAGGTAAAGTTTTGTGAAATTCACAAAACCTTGTGAAGGCAAACAAGAATAAACATATAGAAATACAATTTAAAATATACTCATTGGAAGCTTGATTCATAACCTGCTACATGGTTTCATATTCCTCCTTTTATAATATATATTACTGAGAATACAGCATCTAGTATATAAAATTTTTGGTGGACAATACATTTCTAAAACATCTGCCACATTGTAATGAAATGCCCTTCTTTGTAAATTTTTAAGATTCTATTATGGGCTGGCATGGAACAAAAATGCAGGTTTTTTTTTTTCTTTGAAAAAGGAAAACAGTGCCACCTAATGTTAACTATCACTAGTAAAACATATGGAAGTTTACATAATCTTGCAGAAAATAATTGATCTCTCAAAATACTTTCTTAAAATAATTTTATGATTAAGTAAGTTATAATTTGAGATTTATATGAAAGGAAAATAAAACCTGTATTTGATGCTATGCTTGGTAAAATATAAAATGCATTTTCTGACATGTTCCTCAAGCCCCTCATTTAACTTGTAACTTACTTGAATTGCTATGTAAAATATTCTGTGATGGGACATATTTATAGTGGGTACCCTTACATTCCGAGTTGCACTAACACAGAGGTATTTAATAAATATTTACTGGTTTGAATTCTCCTACATAATGTGGCTGTGATAAATAGATTTAAATTCTAAATATAGATAAGAGAATAAAATGACAGGAATGAAGGAATACATATTTAACAGTGTATTTTCATCATAATACATTATAAGCATTATAGAAATTGGAAATCATTATAGAAATCATAATCATTATAGACATTGGAAACAATCCAAAGAGTACAAGCAAAAATAAATGGTTTCATTAGCCACAAATAATCTTTTATTTTTATTTTATTTATTTATTTATTTGTTTGTTTATTTGTTTGTTTGTTTATAATTCTGGACTATTTCCTTAGCAGGTTTGTTTAGTGTTTTTTTTTTTTTTTTTTTTTTAATGATCATGAATTATTTAGGGGTACCTGTGTAGCTTAGTTGGTTAAGCTTTGGACTCTTGGTTTCACCTTAGGTCATGATCTCACAGTTTCATGAGTTCAAGCCCGTTTCTGGCTCTGCACTGACATCACAGAGCCTGCCTGGGATTCTGTCTCTCCCTCTCTCTCTGCCTTTCCTCTACACACACTGTCTCTATCTTTCTCAAAATAAATAAAATAAACTTAAAAATGTGATTTAAAAATTATTTAAAAATTTTCAAATCAATTTGAGCTTTAAATCTAACTTATAGTTTATTTTTAAATTTCCAAACCTTAATTTAGTGTTTCCATCATATTTATTCAAATGGAATAGTGTCATTTACTTAACCAATTTACTATTTGGGGATATTAGGATGCACCATATTTTAATATATTATAAAATTTAAGCAATGTTATGGTGTATATCTTTGCCACATATTCTTTTAGCAATATATTTTAAGACTATATCTTTATGCCAGAAGGAGAGAATTCATATAACTTCATAAAGTTGTTGATGTTCTGCATTTTCCCACCTGTAACTTTTAATTCCACATGATTTTTAAAAAGAAAAATATCAATAAAAAGAATCCTTATTTTAATATTAAGAACTCCAAAACACCCAGATTATCATTTTGAGTCGAAATTAAAACCCAAATCTTTATGTATTAATTCAATACTATCCTACTATGTATTAATATATAAAAGAAAAATTACATTTCAGCTTTTATTTATGCCCATGTGACTGAATATTCTCTAATTTTTCATAAAAAATAGTTCTATGGTCTCCATTTAAATGTAATTTAACCCCATTATCTCTCTAACATAGAATATACTTAAGTTAGCATATCAGAAACACAAATTCTTACTAATGTTAGATTAAGTAGATATGTTAATCAATTTTCCTAAGACCACCTTTTTCCTATGGAATTGATAAAATAGTATTTACTGAAGTATAATGTAGATACAGCAGCTTACACTGATCATAAATGCACAGCTCGATGAATTTCCACATAGTGAATATGCACATTTAATCAGAAGCCAGTTCAAACAGCTCACCAGAGGTCTCTTCCATCTCCCATGTTTATATTTTTCTTAGGTCACTACACCACCCCTGCCCACCCCCACACCCAAACAAAGGTGACCACTCTTCTGAGTTTTAACACCACAGAGGGTCAATTTATAAGTGGAATTCTATAATTTGTATATTTATGTGGTGGGTTTCTAGTACTCAAAAATATATAAGCTTCATCCATGTGGATGCAAGTAGTTACAGTGTGTCCATTACCATTGGTCAGTAACATTCCATTGTTAAAAATAGACCAGAGGTTGTTTATATATGCCACTGTGCCCCATAGGCCAAATTTGGCCTGTCCCTTTGTCCCTAAAGTTTTATTGAAACACAGACACAGTCATTTATGTACTTTCTGTGATTACTTTCACACTATGGAGAAGTGGAAAAGTTGTGACAGAGACCATATGTCCTGCCTATGTACTAAATAATTTACTCTCTGGCCTCCTACAGGAAAAAAAAAAAAAATGCTGACCCCTGACCTACGCTACATATGATGAACGTTTACTTTGTTCCCACCTTGGAGCTTTTAAGAGTAGTGCTGTTATGAGCAGTACTGAAAATGTACTTTGGTAAATATATAAACACATTTCTACAGAGTTTCTATAAAGGACTAGAATCCTAGTTCCGTGGATCTGAATGTGGTTACGTCAGATGATATTAGTAAAGAGTTTTTGTGTCTTTTAAATAAGTTTACCAGCTTACATAAGTATTCCAATTAATCCACACCTGCTTCTGGGCTGACTTGGCATATCTTCATTTTATCCATTTTGCTGGGTATGTAGTAGTGTCTCATTGTAATTTTGATTTCCGTTTCCTTACTAATTAAGTTGAGCATCTTTTAGTATGTATAAGTGGCCATTTTGGTTATCTTCCTTCACAAAGTGCCTATTCAAGTAAGTCCTTTTTCTCTTTCCTTATTGGGCTCTCTTCCTTCTCTCTGTTGTAGAAATCTATAAATATATAATAGATGTGAGTCATTTGTAGATATGTTTATTGCAAAATGTTTTTCCTACACTGTGGTTTGCCTTTTTCACTCTCTAAATTATATCTTAAAAAAGTGAAGTTGTGAACTTTAATGTGGTATAATTTATTCATTTTTTCTTAAATATTTGGAAACGTTGTTTTCCTTTGCAAGAAACTTTGAACACTCCAAATTCTTGAGAAGATTTGCCTATGTTTTCTTTTAAAAGATTTACCATGTTACCTACACATGTAGATCCTCAATTTACCTAAAGTTGACTTCATTGTGTATGTGAAGTAGAGATGGTGGGATTTTTTTTGCTTTTTTTTTTTGTATAAATATGCAATTTATCCAGCACCATTTATTGAAAACATAATCCTTTCCCCCTTGCCCAGCAACATCATCTTTACCATATTAGATTTTAATGTATTTTTCTCCACATGTTAATTTTCCTTATTTTTTTTGGAATATCTATTATATTCCATCTTTACTAATCAGTTTTAGTATTGTAGCCTCCTAAGTCCCAATAATTGGTAAGGCAAGTAATCCTACATAACTCCTCAAAATTAATTTCATTTTTTTATAAATATAGTAATGTTCACTAAATAGTCTATGTACTATCTTTCATTCGTCTGCCTTCTGAAGTTAGGCAAAGCTATGTGATTAGTCTTATTGAAGTGTTTACAAACACAAGTGTCACTTCCGGACTAAAGCATTACTGAGGACAAGAGTTTCCTTTCACTTAATGCCAGGTTTCCGTGTGATTATTAATATTATACCCGAATTATTTATTTCAAAAAAAGACACTGAATCATGGAATGATGTTTGCCAGATGGATATTGCTCTCAACCACAAAAAGAATCTCCAATTAAATAGAGGTCTTGTCAGCCAATATGGCAAAGCACAAATGAATAAAAGAACTCTTCTCCCAGGGGAAAAAAAAAGAATGAAATAATCAGGCATGTGCAGCTCCATGTAATGTGGATTACTTCACATTTCTCAAGAAAAAACAGTCTCAAGAATCAGTTTGAGCCAAGTCATAACTTAATAAGAACAATTCCACTGTTGCTATGGAAACCAACATAGTAGAGAGGCATCATGTTTTTGTGTCTCCCGTCTCCCCTTCCAAACCCCCAGAGCATTGGGGCACAGAATCATAAAGTAATTCCAACCACCAAGGTTATAAAATCTGATGAGGAGTGACGGGGACATTGAGTTGGCTTGACCACTGATCCACACATCACACTGGGACAATATAGCAAGTACAGTCACTGAAATTCATAGATAAGGAGAGAACAGGCTTCCTCAGGATGAGCTGTAAAAAGTAGCACCTGTAGTAGGAACCCAACATATGTTATACCAAAACCACTGGCAAAGCAAACTCATTCAATTACCTTCTTTCAAACCAACTATGTATTACATTTAAAGGGGAAAAAAGTGAGTAGTTCATTGACAAAAGCTTTTCAGCAAAAATTACTATACAACTTATATGGATTAGTAGTCAATAACTTTTTGTCTCCTATATTTAAGGGAGAAAAGGTGAAAACACAAAGATACCTCTATACATGTAAAAAGACGAAACTGGACTTCAGAAAATTAATTCCTCTCACACAGGGAGGAAAGGAAAAGATTTTTAAAAATATTTTAATAAATGCTGCATTATACAGTTTTTAACACATATACACACTTATACATGTATATTCCTCTATCGATCTTTTGCTAGAAATAAAACACATAAAGCATGTTAACCCATTAGTCACCTGATAAATACACTTTTTTGGATTCAGGTGCCTTTTTAGGACCTCTTTGACTGGACTCATTAAAACTAAGAATCACCTATTCATGCCCTAATTTATAGACAGGCATAATTTATATATCTATTTATTTCATTTATTATATGCTAGCATATATTTATTTATAGTATTATATATTTATATGTACATGAAACATATACTATATATAGATATATAGATACAGATATACCTCCCATATACCTCCAGAAATATGTTAATACTTTATCCAACTTTTTCTTCTAGAATTCCTATACTGTAATTACATGTACAAGGGCATGTCAGTGTAAGGCAGAAAGTGATGTAAGTAACCTTTTTAGATCATATAATCACAAACACATTTATGATAGAACTGATTCTGCATTTGGAGACACCATCAAAGCCTTGCTGTAGTTAAACATGTATTAGGAGAAGCATCGAAAGCTTCCAGGTAAGAGTGTCCATACCCCAGATTCCCAGATTGGCTAACTGGATCAATCAATTCAATTTATCTAACACTTATTGAGTGCTAAAAAAACATAAAAAGCTTATCATTATTACTACAGAAGTATTAGGTAGAAGGAAATAAACCTTATCTTGAAATACTTTTTTCCCCCATGTTTATTTATTTATTTTGAGAGACAAAGAACATGTGTGTGAGTGGAGAGGGGACCGAGAGAGAGGGAGAGAGAAAATTCCAAGCAGGTTCCCTGCTGTCATCGCAGAGCCTGACACGGGGCTTGATCTCACAAGCTGTGAGACCATGAGCCTAGCCAAAATCAAGAGTTGGACGCCTAACCGACTGAGCCACCTAGGCACTCCAGGAAATACTTTTAAAGAGGATTTGGGGCACCTGGGTGGCTCAGTCAGTTAAGCGTCCAACTTCAGCTCAGGTCATGGTCTCAGGGTTTGTGGGTTGGAGCCCCGTGTCGGGCTCTGTGCTGTAGCCTGTTTCAGATTCTGTGTGTCCGTCTACCTCTGTCCCTTCCCCATTCTCATTCTGTCTCTCTCTGTCTCAAAAATAAGTAAACATTTAAAAAAATTTTTTTAAGAGAATTCAAGTGTTATTGTGGCTTCAGAGATGGCTTTGTAGTTTTTTCAGGGTGCTTGAAGTATAGATGAGAGTTTGATAATAGAGAAAGGTAGAAGAAAATTTCAGATAAGGGAACAGCATGAACAATAACAGAGTATAGGAGATACAAAAAGATGTTATTTAAGTCAATTTCAAAAAAAAAAAAGACTTTCTCCACTCCAAATTATTATATATTCAGCATGTAGTGTCTCTGATCTCATCATTGTAAATTTTAGTAGCTCAGAGATACTTCCATACTTTCCTTCGAAGAAAATTAATTTTGATGTCAGAGTTAATGACCCAAATTTCACTACCAGATTACATTACTGATTCATTTCTGCTTCATAACATTTACATTTCTTTTCTGCTTACGAACTTGACAATATTTTAAAAATAGTTTGTAAATTCAAAACTTGATTTTCAATCTTAACAAATTTTCAATTTATTTCAAAATCTTTAGCAGTCTTCTTTTTATTTCCTTTTTCATTTGAAGTGGCCCTGTGTTTGGTCTGTTCTTGAATAATGAAATATTGCACAATTATATTTCATTACATACAAAGTGCGAAAAGTAAATATTTTGGAAATGTCAAACTTTATAGGTAGAATAACTGACCCACAATGCATTTGAATAATTGTTAAAATTTAAGACAAGGTTAAATTTGCAATTATACTAACTATTCAGTATATAAATAATATAAGTATAGAGACATGGTTTGTCATATTTTCATAAGGAAAATTTCATTTTAAGGATATAAAAACATTAGTATCATTAAAAATAATCATAGATTTTAATGTATTAAAATGCTTACTTTATATATTTGATTATTATTAATTGTAATTCTAGACTTTGTAATTTATTAATATATACCTTGACTGATTCTTCATTCTGGAATAAACAACTAAACTGTTTGGTTTGAAATCCCAAAACTTCCATAATTAAATCTCCAAAAAGTTTCCAAGATATATTTTAATTTTACTTGCATAAGTTCTCTGATTCTTTTGAAAAGGTCCACAGGACTTGTAATCATTTTACCTCCGTGAATTGACTAGGAAAACGTCATCAATTAATTATTTTCACCGAAACAACTAGTCTTTCACGGATTATAAAATGCAGCAGAAGTGACATTTTTTTCTTTGATGTCTTTCCAGACGAAGTCACCTATTCTGATCCAAGAGTCTCTGTGATTTCTGTATCTTTTGACCAACACGCACCATGCTCGTGCTAAATATATTCCTGTCGGTAGGTCCATATTGCCGTAAGCTGGGACATAAGTCGGTCTGTATGCTACGCACCATCTCAGGTCATTCCTTTTATTTCCATCCTTTCCTCACATACCTGCCCAACATGCCTTGGAAGTAACGTTCAAAAGCTCTGGTATATACAGGGGCGCCTGTGTAGCTCAGTCAGTTAAGCATCTGACTTTTGATTTCAGCTCGGGTCATGATCAGGTTCATGAGTTTGAGCCCTGTGTCGGGCTCTGCGCTGGCGGTGTGGAGCCTGCTTGGATTCTCTCTCTCCCTCTCTCTCTGCCCCTCCCCTGCTTGTGAGCTCGCTCTCTCTCTCTCTCTTTCTCTCTCTCTCTCAAAATAAATAAACAACAACAACAAAAATAACCTCTGATATGGTATATATTACCGATCACTAGCCTCATGTACTGCCTGGGACAAGTGTTCATGCTATTTTACCATTCTTATTTAGACATATAATAAAATGTATGTTTCTACATTAGAATACTTATACTAAATAGTCTGTTTTATTTTATATTGATTGCATTTATTATTGTATACTATTATTCATGCTTAATATTATATGCTTCTAAAATAGAATGTCTCCTATGTTTGACATCATAATGAACTTATTGCTGTCCTGATAACGATTCTTGATTTCAGAAAAAGAGGTAATACCTTGCAGTATCTTCAAGAATTAAATTAACTTATTTGCAACCCTTTGGTGATAACTACTGTCTACAAAAGTACCCTAAAAGTTGTGCCAAGTAGATGCCCTTCCTGCCATTAAGAAGTTTACAGTATAGGGGCGCCTGGGTGGCGCAGTCGGCTAAGCGTCCGATTTCAGCCAGGTCACGATCTCACGCACGGTCCGTGAGTTCGAGCCCCGCGTCAGGCTCTGGGCTGATGGCTCAGAGCCTGGAGCCTGTTTCCGATTCTGTGTCTCCCTCTCTCTCTGTCCCTCCCCCGTTCATGCTCTGTCTCTCTCTGTCCCAAAAATAAATAAAAAACGTTGAAAAAAAATTAAAAAAAAAAAAAAAAGTTTACAGTATAATTCTTCTTAACATCAAAGCAACAACAGAAAGAAATATTTTTTGCAAGTACTCAAACTCCCGTTCTATAGAGGAAGTTCATAAAGTTTTGGGGATAAATAAATGAAAACAATAATCTTAGGGACAGAACTTTGTCATCATGTTTATGAACATGGAAGAAATAAACAACATCTAATTTCAAAGAATATAAACAAGATATATCTGCTAGAGCCAATTTCATTCCAAATGCTTATACTATACCAGGAAATAAATAAATGAAGACTCTTGAAAATGTGTTTTTTCTCTTTATTAAGAATCCCTCCCCACCCCATGACAGTGTAGTTCAAGAAATATCACAAAATACACAAATGTCACAAGGCTTGATTAGTTGCCAAATTATGTTACCAACAATTAGTGTTAAGAGAATTTGAAATTTGGCATATTGTGTTTATGAAAGATACACTCATATGCATATATGTTAATTCTCTTTTGTGCATTTTATCTCACATCAAAAACGTATTATCAATGAGATAGCATTGTGTGAAAATGGAACAAATTGCACACATTACCATTTCAGAATACGGCTGCCTGCCTTTTCAATCTGTTCAGGCTAAGCCTCCAATTCACTTTAAAGATGAAAATTTGTTTAAGTAAATGAAATAATTATAGCATTTGTATATTAAGAATAAAACCTCAGTCAATCAAAAATGTTGTTTATAAAGAGTTTACAACAATCCATAAGGAGGGTTGCAATATAATGTTTAATGAAAAATGCATAGCTTAAATCTATATTCTTTACTTATTGCAAATATTTTTGTAGAAAAATGAGTGTAAGTATAAAAGAAGTGATATGTATGTATAGATATATGCTTGTATAAAATAAGTAAAGTGACTTAAAGTAAATATACAAAAATGGAATCAATAGTTGAATCTTAGTGTTTCTGATAATTAACATCGATGACTATGAATGATTACTAAAATATTTACATACATTTAATTTTGACAGTAGCACTGCAAAGTCCTGGATGCTCTGCTTGTACAGACCTGCTTCATTAGCCTCCCCACCTTCATAGCAGCTACAATTGAGCAGACGTTTTGTAAAATCTCATCCTGCTTTATTCTTTACAGTGAATTGGACTTTGGCTGAGCATTGGCCCAAACTTGGGTCAACCAGGGTACCTTTCATGGTCATTTGTCATCTGATCTGAGAACTCGAAAAAGAAAAATGAGGGTTTAGGTGACAAGAAAAATAGAGGTGGGAGATGGTTGGTGTTTATTCCTGTATTTTCAAATTCCCTTCGATACCACTTTTCCTCCTTTCTGAGATCACACTATATTTCCATATCTGAATTTATGACACACCCTATTTGTACACTGATAACTAATTTCTGAATGTGCTCCTGTGAAATTGAACTTATTTAAAACCAACACAGTACAATTACTCTAATTCTCTGAGGAAATTGAAGTTAAGGGAAGTTAAGTACCTTTCCCCAAAGTCATACAACTACTGGAGCTCAGAGGTATCTTTTGGACTCAGGTCTGACTTCAACATCCACACTCATTCCCTTACACCAAGATCAGGAAGAGTGAGGGATTACTGATGACTCATAAGCTTTTACATTTTTTTGAAATTTTTCCTATATTTTCCAAATTTTCTATAATAATAATTTATATATATATATATATATATATATATATATATATATGTACATGTGTGTGTGTATATATATATATATATACATATATATATATGTATATATATATATATATAATTTGTACATTGTAAGGCTCTATTATTAAAATTTGAGAACTTGAGCATATAATAGGTATCTGGAGTTGGGGATTGGAGTGTTGAGTTCTGTGGAAAGGAGGAAATGTATTGAAATGATACCAGAGACCAATTTCATCTGTTCTACCTCTTTTTGTTTTTATATATTATAGTCAATTGTTGGATATATTCCTTGTTTGCCTATGAGTGTATATTATGCAGCTTGGGATATAATGATAGATATATATCTATATATAGATATAGATATATAGATATAGATACATCTATATCGATAGATAGATAGATAGATAGATAGATAGATATTCTCTGTGTCTACATCTGTATCTACACACACACAGATCTGTACTTTGCTGCTATATGTTGAGGCTATGTTATTAGGTGCTTATGAATGAATAATGAATATGTTTTCCAGGTGGATTAAAACTTTACATTATAAAATACTCCTTTTTAACTCTATTAATGCTTTTAGCTTAAAGTCTGATTTAGCATTACAAATATAGCCATATCAACTTTCTATGTATTGATATTTTTGTTATATATGCATTTTTAAACTCTTTATATCTTTTTATTTTATATATCTTTCTTATAAAAAGCAAAGTTTTGTTTTCTTTAAAGTGGGATAATCTTTGATTTATAATTGGACTCTGATCCATTTACATTTATCCTTAGATCAATATATTTGAGATAGATCAAACCCTTTTTGGATTGCTTTATCTTTTTAATGATTCTACCTGTTCTTGTTTCTCTCATCTTTTACCTACTTTTTGATTGGTTACTATCATTAGTGATTCCCCTGGAGATTTCAAAATGATTCTTAACTAATCAAGGTCTAAATATCAATCAGCTTTTTACACCTTCTACGAAAATATGCAAGGACTTTAGAAAAATAAAGTTCCCATTATGCCCTCCTGATTATTCCTCTTGCATTGCCAACATTCATTTTTTTAAATTTCTTTTTTGATAATTGTTTTAAAAGTTTATTTATTTATTTAGAGAGAGAGAGAGACAGAGACAGAAAGCAAGTAGAAGAGGGGCAGAGAGAGGGAGAGAAAGAGAATCCCAAGCAGAGGCATGGACTCATGGATCTCTCACGAGATCACCTGAGCAGAAGTCGGATGCTCAATGGACTGAACCACCGTGATGCTCTGCATTTCCAACATCCAAATGGGAGCTTTACCTTTCTTCTGGGAGAACAATTTTTACTACTTCTTGTTCTGCCATCTGCTGAGTATTTATATATTTAGTTTCCTTAATTTTGTCTGAAAATGCAAAGAGGTTTTTCAACTTTGGAGATGTTTAAGTCAACAGTTGGGTTTAAGCTTTTGTTACTGTTGCTTTAAGCTTTTGAAAAGGCATTCGTAAATAAGGAAAAAGGGAAATTGAGCTCAAATATTCGGCTCTCTGAACCTCGTTAAAGCTGGTTCTGGCCTGGTGTGTAAAGTAAATACAATGGCATTTCAAGTCATTTAGTGGTTAAAACAATTCTACGTGTTTTCCGCACAGATGAATGGATTGCTTGAATGGTTTTTGTCTGGGCCAGATGTGGCTATTCTTGGCTGGGCGTGCCCCTGTATCTATGGATGAGTGACAAAGTGCTGGTTGGTTTAGGATGTCCTTGCCTGGACAAGCTCAGCGATGTTCCATGTGTTATGCCATCCTCGGGCAGGATAGCCTGGCCTTGGTCTAATCATGGTGGCAGAGTTCCAAGAGACAGAACGGAAGCTTGAAATCTCTTTTGAAACTTAGATTCAGAACTGGAAAACTGCCACTTCTGTCAGATTGCTTTGGCCAAAGCAAGTCCCAAGACCAGCGTAGATAAGGGGGCAGGAGAAAGATTCCACCTTCTGATGGGAAGAACCAAAGAGTCACATTGTAAATGGTTCAGACATCACAAGTAATCTATCACAGCTGATAATACTTTATGAATTTATTAGTAGTCTCTTGCTTTTAAAGTGATATGCGAATATATCTTATCTGGCTTTTCTAGTTGTCCTCTGAGGTGGAGGTGATCTGATTTATTTAGTCTAGCATTATTATTACTGGGAGACTATTATTTCTGCTTTCTAGGAACTCTTATTGTACAAACTGGCACAGCTAGCAATCGTGAAACTATTATATTTTTGCAATAGTGGAACTATTATATTTTTGTTAAAGAAAGACAATAATTATGTAAGTGGCATTACTTCCCCCCACCCTCCCCACTAAGCAGTAATATTCACTCAGTCAAATAAAATACACTGGCTGGGAGGTCAGGCAGTTGTTTAGTGATACTCCATTTGCTCCCAAGGGGTTCATATACTAGCATGCTTAGTTATGTTTACTTCAAGTGGCTACATCATGTAAATTTAGTTCTTGACATGCAATTCAGGAAATTGAGTCTCTTTTATACGGTTCACTGATTATAAAGTCCAAGCACAATTTATTGGATAGTTTCCACTCAATCAGTCTGCCTGGCGTAATTTTTCCCAAGGGATTGGAACTTGATGTTGTTATTTCAATCCCAAGCAGATCTACTTGCATTGTAATAGTTGGGAACTCATGATTTCCATTTACGCTGACTTTCACAGACGTGCTAAACTGTTGTTTCCTTTTCCCTGCTAGCACCAACGCGAGAAAAACAAACCGAAGCCAGTTGCAAGTAAAGTGAGAGTAAAGAGGGTATGCTCCATTAAACAACTGCTTGGAATATTTCCCATTATTTTCTTTTATTCTACATGAGGAAGAAGCAAAATTATTAATTTGTAAAAAGTACCTATTGTTTTCTCTTTGGCAACGTCACCAGTTTTAAATCCTGCACTCCTCAAATGACATTACTCTTTATCAAATTATTAAATTGGTAATGTTTAGTATGGTAGAGAGACAGCGTAACTTACCTCACTAGCCCATTTAATGGAAGAATAATGCTAATTTCAAAGGCTGCGAGGTATGGTTCATCACAACTTTACTTTCTTCTTTTCAATATTTATTTTTCTAAAGATGATCAACCAGTTAGCAAATATTAATTCATTTGCTACCTTATGACCAGCACTAGACTCTCAGAAATGAAGGCATGAGAAATATCCCTTTTTAGAAGAACACAGATAAAAAGATGTTTAAAAAAGAAGCCTCCACATTTAAAGTGCAGAGTAATTAAATGCATATGTAAATACATTTTTTTTCAATATATGAAATTTATTGTCAAATTGGTTTCCATACAACACCCAGTGCTCATCCCAAAAGGTGCCCTCCTCAATACCCATCACCCACCCTCCCCTCCCTCCCACCCCCCCATCAACCTTCAGTTTGTTCTCAGTTTTTAACAGTCTCTTATGCTTTGGCTCTCTCCCACTCTAACCTTTTTTTTTTTTTTTCCTTCCCCTCCCCCATGGGTTTCTGTTAAGTTTCTCAGGATCCACAAAAGAGTGAAACCGTATGGTATCTGTCTTTCTCTGTATGGCTTATTTCATTTAGCATCACACTCTCCAGTTCCATCCACGTTGCTACAAAAGGCCATATTTCATTCTTTATCATTGCCACGTAGTATTCCATTGTGTATATAAACCACAATTTCTTTATCCATTCATCAGTTGATGGACATTTAGGCTCTCAACAATAGCCAAAATATGTAAATACATTTTTAATATTCATTGTAAAAAGTCACACCCCAAAACTGATTTCTTTTTTTTTTTCAATTTTTTTTAAGGTTTTTTATTTATTTTTGAGACAGAGAGAGACAGAGAATGAACGGGGGAGGGGCAGAGAGAGTGGGAGACACAGAATCGGAAGCAGGCTCCAGGCTCTGAGCCATCAGCCCAGAGCCCCAAAACTGATTTCTAAGGACCATACAAAACACTGTAATTCCCCCTGGCTATTCTTTCAAATTGCAAAAATGTCTACCTCCCTCAGAACTCCCAAAGCAGTAAATTTATAGTAATTATATAGATAAATATCACAATCTACCTTCCTGTGTAGTTATTTATGACCAGATGATATTTTTTACTCTGGAGAATTCTGGAGAATTTTGATTAGTAGAGTCTTTATTTGCATATGCTCCATAAAGCCCAATGCATTAACTGCACATAATAGGTAATCAATAAACAGCAGTGACTGATTAGTCATTGAATAAAAGAGTAAAAATCAGTGAGTAACTTAAAATTTGTTTGAGGATATTTTAGGCTTGAAAACAAATAGTATGTAAATAAGCAAAATTCTGAGAAGAGAATTATAGAAAAGCAAGGTGTATAAGAAATATGCGACAAATCTGGAGATAGTGAATATATTTTCCTAGCTGAAATACAAGAGGCCATTGTGGATTATGGTGGAAAAGCCATAATTTGAAGTCAATCTATCAAAGGATCTGAATATCAGATGTCAGACTTTAGGCTTGATGACAAATATTTAAGTCAATCCTGGGTCTTGATTAATGGAATAACATCCAGAAAGCAAATCAGCTCATCACTCTCCTCACTAACCACCAGCTGAGCAAATTTTCCTCAACAAATGGTGTAAATCCTGTGAACGAACGAATTTCACCCTGACTAACTGCCTGAATTTTTCTCAAAACAATCTTCTGCTGGAACGCTTGTCCTTTACTCTTTCTTTTTGCTTATGCCTACTAACGTTTCAGTTTAGACCTAAATTTATGTAGGCAACCTCCTCTTCCACAACACGAATCCCGTAAGACATACTTCATGTGTTCCTATTTAGGTATTATTACACATCTTTTCTCCTGTCAGAAAAATCTTCAAGCTTCTTTAAAGCACCCACAGATTTCATCTCTTCTTCTAACACCAGAACCTAGCATAGAGCCCAGCACATATTAAGTGCCCAATTGTGATATTTGATTGAACCGCTGGTAATGCCTTACGTGGTATACAGCAAAATCGTGGCTTCTGCCCTCCAAATGCCTACAGTAAAATTAGACAAAAAAGATAATCTAAAAGAAGTTAAATAACAACAAAAATGTAAGCAATATCAAACATACACAGTGAATAGTGTAGATGATAAGCTCTTCAGTTTTAGAGACTAGGGAGGAAACTGTGTGATCTGTACTTTCAGAGAGGAATCACAAATGAACTAGGATTTGAGCCGAGAGTCAAAGGATCCATAGGATAAACTGAGAAGACACCAGAAAAGAGACAAATCCGTGTGAGATTTAGTGTAAACAAATACAAGAAGAAAACAGAAAATTACAAGGTATATTCCATGAGCACAGAGCAGACCAGTTTGTCAATGTGGAATTTCACATAGGCAGTAGTAGATGGTGAGACTTGATAACCAAATGAGGAATAAAGGTGAAGGGGGTCAAGAGTTACAAACTTCCAGTTATAAAATAAATATATCATGTTCAGCATAGTGACTATAGTTAATATTGTATTACATATTTGAAAGTTGCTACAAGGGTAGATCTTAAAAGTTCTCATCACAAGAGAAGAAAATTCTATAACTATGCATGGTGATGGATATTAACTAGATTCACTATGATCATTTCAAAATATATACAGATACTGAATCATTATATTGTACACTTGAACTAATATAATGATAAGCATCAATTATATCTAAAATATAAGGATAGAGTATGAACACTCTTTAATCATGGTTCTGGGATGCAGGATTTAGACAGACCCTCTGTTAAGACAGAAAATGAGGATCAGAGCTTCTGTCCTTCAAATGTACCACCTGCATGAATCACCTCCCATGTTATTATTAATTCAAGTCGTCCATATTCTCTTTCTGTTTTCCATCTTTATTTTCTCCCCTTAGCCTTGACTATATGCTGATCCAAAGAATTTTTTTTTTCATCTAAAGTCTGGCATTTCTTATTGCAGTAGTTGGTATCTAACCTTGTTCCTGCCTCTATTTCCATTTCTGCCTTACCACCAACGACTGAATGCCAGCCATACTCTTTAATGTTCCTACCTCCATGTATTTATGGCTTCAAGTTTCTTTGTTTTTGTTTTGTTTTGTTTTGTTTTGTTTTCTTTGCTTTGATTTTAGCCAGTCCGGCTGTTTTCTACATTGGTGCATGACACACAAAATTTACCAAACAAAACTATCCAGATTTTAGCCCAAACACAATTAGCGTTAGAGAGAATAAAATAATAAAAAAATAAACAGCAAAAAAAAATTATCCATGAAGATTAATTTACAACTGTGCATGAAAAAGACTAGAGGGAAAGACATGAGTTTACTTTAGTAGTCTAGGTGAAGTTATTAGAAAAGTATTTTTTCAATGTTTCTGGCTTTAATGGATTCTCTAGCCCATCCCCTGTCTATATTCAGGGATGGGACACGAGTGATGGTTCTAAATATCTTACTCTTCTGAAACTTGTGAGTGGGCCCTTGGCACTAATGTATTATAGCATACATCATAGCCTATGATAATAATGGGAAATTGAAATTACTTCCATTTGAGTAAAATAGAATGACGCTCTAGTTAAATATATACAACCAGCTTCAGTTACAGTACAAATCATTTGTAATGTTATTTTATAAATCATAACTCTGAGATAATATCTGGAAAGCAGTTGTTGAAAGACAGAATGGGCTGCTCCATCTTGAGCAGCACCGAGGTTTCCTCCTACAATGGGAAATTCCATTCGCCTTGTTTTCACTTCTTTTTAAAAATTGTTTCAGAGAAATGCTCAGTCATTGCCTAGTTCTCTCAAACATGTCAACTCTTTTGTTTTTTACTTTATTCATTCTATTTGAGACTATTTTCTGATGTGTCTAGCCAGGATGACATTTGTTTACTACATTAAAAGAAGCTATTTCTAGATGCAATTACGAAGTAATTTGTCTTCTGTCAATATGCCTCCATTTTTCTTAAACTCACTCAAATACAAAGTTACACAGACAGTACCCAATTGTTCTTATTTCACACTGCTTTTCTTTTCCTGGAATATTTGTCTACACTTTGGTGGGAACTTCTAAAACCTAATTTAAATTTTTTTTTCAACGTTTTTTATTTATTTTTGGGACAGAGAGAGACAGAGCATGAACGGGGGAGGGGCAGAGAGAGAGGGAGGCACAGAAGCGGAAACAGGCTCCAGGCTCTGAGCCATCAGCCCAGAGCCTGACGCGGGGCTCGAACTCACGGACCGCGAGATCGTGACCTGGCTGAAGTCGGACGCTTAACCGACTGCGCCACCCAGGCGCCCCCTAAAACCTAATTTAAAAAGAAGTTCTTCTTGATGTTTTGATTTAATCAGTTCCTCATGTAATTGGGTACACACCAAAAAATGAAACAAAAACAAACCGACCTGTAAATGAAAGGCGAGGTATAATTTTCAAATCGAAATCATGTTGTATGAAAATTTTACTATCAATATTCCATTGGAAGCAAGGAAGAATTTTCCAAAAGTATCAAAATGTGGATTACTGAAAAGAGATTTTAAAAATAGAAATGAACATGATGTACCAAAACTGTATCCCACTTCATATTTGATCCTGGCCTACAGATTGTTAAATACAAAGCTTAGTTGTTGTTGTTTTTTTTTTTTTTTTAACTAGAATCACGTATATTGCCACATTGCCATTTGATTATTAATGCAGAAAATTCGTCTCCCTCCCTGCCTCATAGGATGATTCTTCCAGAATTTAAATAAATATTTATCAAAAAACGATATGCATACAAAGCAAACATTTTAAGTATAATTGGTAAAAATTACCTAATAATAACAAAACTGATATGTATGTGCACTTGCCATACACCAGGTATGTTAAGGCGCATTCTCTCTTGTGTGCTCTCTCTCTCCACATATACTTGATCTTCACATATACTTGCGAAATCTGTTCATCATACACTCTCAGTTCTAATCTCACGTTTTAGGCAAGACTTCAGAACACTTCCAACGTTATTCTAAGCCAGATTCATTTCTTAGAGGTTTCTAAAGGATCTCATCTCTTTGCTTTGGTTTTTTCAGAATTACTAACATTGTTAGAAACTGTGATTATTGTGATTATTCTTTCAAATATTTCACTCCTCCCATAATCTGTAAACTCCATCAGACCAGATAATATGTAACCCCTCTCTTCTCTATGAATGTAGCATCCAGTGTATCCTTGAGCACATGAATGGGGATCAACAAATATTTAGTAAATTATTTAATTATTTAACATATTTGCTCATAAAACTTTCTGGACTTGACAGTCATTTTCAGAAGCAGATATTTGATTTACTTTTCTATCCTTTTTTTTTTTTTTTTACCTAAGTATCCTACGTGTTGATGTCTTACCAAAAAAAAAATCAACAACTTTATGTTGGTTTTTCAAGTTTATTAATATATAATTATAGTAATCTTCAACTTATAACCTTGAAAATCTACTTTTCTGTAATTATATTTTATATATAAATATATAATATATTTATATTTTTATGCATGTAATGAATAAAATATAGAAATATTAATAAAATGTATTATTTATAATGTATATGGTTTTAATGTATGTTTTTATATATAAATATAGTGAATGCAAACATAGTCTATAGTCTATATTTGTTCCAAATGAGGTTTGTATTCCAAACTGTTACATACATATTAAGAATTTATATATATATATATGTATATATATATATATATATATATATATATATATATAAAATCATCAGATATCATGGTTTGTCTTAAAGTTCATTTGCTTCTGCTTTATTATTTCTATCCTCACACATTTAAAAGGTTAATATGCTTCACATTTACCTGTGTTAAGAAATACTTTTGTTTGCTACCTTTTTTATGACAACTAGTTTAACCTGATACAGTTTCTTCATAGTGACACATAGGCCATAGTAGTAAGGTTTTGGTTTTTCATGATATAATATTCTTTATTGTTAGATAAATATTCTCAAAGTCACTAGTTATTTCACTTATTTTTTTATTCTTTTTAAAAACTTTAATAAATTATAATTAGAATAGTGTTCATGATTTCTTCATTTGGGGAATTTATCAAGATTTTTCAAAAAATTTGATAGCCAAGGTATCATCAATCTTTGTGACTGTTTCATGATTATATAAAAACAATGGGCATCCTTCCACTGATCTACATGTTTATTTTTGTGCCAGTACTGTACTGTTTTCATCACTACAGCATCGTAATATAACTTGAAGTCAGAATTGTGATGCCTTCAGCTTTTTCTTTTTCAAGGTTACTTTAGCTATTTAGGGTCTTTTGTAGTTCCATACAAATTTTAGGATTATTTGTTCTAGCTCTGTGAGAAATGCAGTTGGTATTTTGATAAGGATTGCATTAAATGTGTAGATTGCTTTAGGTAGTATAGACATTTTAATAATACTTGTTCCTCTGGTCCATGAGCATGGAATGTCTTTCCACTGCTTTCTGTGCTCTTTAATTTCTTTCATCAGTGTTTTACAATTTTCAGAGTACAGGTCCTTCACCTGTTTGGTTAGGTTTATTCCTAGGTATCTTAACGTTTTTTGGTGCAATTGTAAGTGGGATTGATTCCTTAATTTCTCTTTCTACTGCTTCCATATTGGTGTATAGAAATGCAACAGATTTCTGTACATTGATTTTGTATCCTGTGACTTTACTGAATTCATGTATGAGTTTTAGCCTTTTTTTGGTGGGGTCTTTCAGATCTCCAATATAGAGTATCATGTCATCTGCATATAGTGAAGGTTTACTTATTCTTTGCTAATTTGGAGGTCCTCTATTTCTTTTTGTTGTGTGACTACTGTGGTTAGGACTTCCAATACTATGTTAAATAACAGTGGTAATGGTAGACATCCTTGTTTTGTTCCTGACCATAGAGATAAGGGAAACAAAGGCAAAAATAAGCTATTAGGACCTCATCAAAATAAAAAGCTTCTGTACAGCAAAGAAAACAATCAATACAAGTATCAGGCAACCTAGGAATGGGAGAAGATGTTTCCAAAGGATATATCTGGTAAAGAGTTAGTATCCAAAGTATACAAAGAACTCATAAGCCTCAACACCTCCCCAAACAAATAATACAGTGAAAAAATGGGTAGAAGACATGAATAGACATTTTTCCAAAAAGAAGACATACAGATGGCCAACAGACACACTAAACATTACTCATCATCAGGGAAATGAAAATTGAAAATGTGATGAGATATCACCTCACACCTGTCAGAATGTCTAAAATGAACAACACAAGAAATGACAGGTGTGGGGAAGGATGTGGAGAAAAAGGAACCTTCATGCACTGTTGATGGGAATGCAAACTGGTGCAGCCACTCTGGAAAACAGAAGGGAGGTTTCTCAAAAAGTTAAGAATAGAACTACCCTACAATCCAGCAATTGCACTACAAAAATACTAATTCAAACTACAAAGTACTAACAAAAATACAAAAATAGTAATTCAAAAAGATGCATGCACCCTAATGTTAATGGCAGTATTATCTATAATAGCCAAATTGTGGATACAACCCATGTCCGTTGACTAATGAATTGATGAAGAAGATATCATATATATGTATGTGTATATATATATATATATATATATGTATATATATATATATATATGTATATATGTATGTACACACACACACACCCCACCACCAGCACCGCCACACCACACACCTGAATATTACTCAGTCATAAAAAGAATGAATTCTTGCTATTTGCCACAATGTGGATGGAGCTACAGAGTATTATGCTAAGCGAAATAAGTCAGAGAAAGACAAATACCATATGATTTCACTCATATGTGCAATTTAAGAACAAAACAAATAAGCCAAGGAAAGAGGGCAGAGAGAAAGGAAAATCCAAAAACAGACTCTTTCCTATAAAGAAACTGATGGTTACCAGAGGAGAGGTTGGTGCGGGGATGGGCTAGCTGGGTGATGGGTATTAAGGAGTACATTTGTTTTAATGAGCACTGGGTGTTGTATAAAAGTGTTGAATCACCATATGGTACACGTGAAACTACAATAACACTGTAAGTTAGCTAACTAGAATTTAAATAAAAACTTTGAAAACCCCCAAAAAACAGAAAACAATGGGTATTCTTTTTTTTTGCTACAGTTTTAGACATTTTAATATACCTAATTCTATATACACTTATATATAGATAAGTCATATTATTTTGTTCTGATTCTTCATGTGTTTCTTTGTTGTTGGTCTAGGTGGCTTTTGTTTTTGAACACATGATGCTTTAAAATCTCCCACTACAGCTCATGAGTCGCTGATTGAGCTTTGAGGGAAGTAAAATTTGCAGTCCTGTGTCTTTTGAGGCTCCACATACAATACAATCAGTCCAGGGATTGAGAAATGAATAGGAAAGAAAATATATCTTTATTTTTTGTGGATAGTTTACCATAGGTTTATTCTTCATTGTACTAATTGAGTATTTAAAATTATTTGGTCACTAAAAATGTGAAATGTTGCAAACTTACTTTTAACTTGTAATATTTACTAAGTACATATATTTTCAAAGTGACAGGATGACATGGTAACTTATTTGAGAGGCATACCACTTATTTAAGTTTACTCTGAAAACTATAGAATAAGTCACTTTTCTGCTGACTTCAAGTTTACTAAAGCAAACATTTCCAATAGCTATTTTTGCAAAAAATATTGCTGGCCAACTTTAATAAATTAAGAACCTTCAGTTTAGCACTGGTCTCTTAATGACGTTAATCTATCCACTTAGGGTACATTTACTATCTATCATTGTGCATTTCCACATTTAAGAGGGCAATTTATGTTGACATTTTACTCGTAAAATACTAAAAGACCTGGACGCATTCCCAAAGTGACCCCTAAGTTAAAGGGTCATTCTAATCGATAATCCAAATGTTAACAGGATTAACTGTCAAAATTCACTTTTGATTCATAAGCAGATGTATTGTCTACTTATGCACATAAAAGTTTGATATCTCTCTTTAAATCCCAAGTGTGAGAAAATTGCTATTCTCTTCCTAAATATTTCAGAGTATATTTATTGACTGCATTTTAATTAGATGTTCTAATTGCAAAATAGACATCAATTCTTGGTTTTGCCTCTATATCGTAATATTCTATCTTTAAAAAGAAAGGCCCTTTGGTCTTTCTTTAAGCTTTTGTCTCTATCCTTCAATTCAGATACCTTAGCTTATATTAAAATCTGAACTAATGTTACACTGTTATGTTAACTAACTGGAATTTAAATTTTCCCAATACAATAAATTGACAGTTTAATTATCAGCAAAAATAAAAATTCATTTTATTCAAGATAAAATTAGTTGTCTGATTGAAATAAACACATATGGTCTTTAAAGGTGTTCTCAATTTAATCAAATCACATTATACTTAACAGTGATCTTAACTTTCTTGTTGTTAAACACACAAAACATTACTGAAAATATTTTTTGTATCACATAACCAAAATACTAAAACTAAATATTTCTACTTGGAGCTGTGATTACTACCTTTAGTGTGGGCAACTATTTCCTCAAAGGTTTTAGGAAAATAGATTTTAAGGTCTGAAAAATTTAGGGTGGACCTTTAAATTAACAAATTAGATCAAGAAAATATAGAGCTGGGCACCTGGGTGGCTCAGTTGGTTGAGTTTCCAACTTCAGTTGAGGTCATGATCTCGCAGTTGGCGAGTTCCAGCCCCACATTGGGCTGGCTATTGTCAACACAGCGTCCACCTTGGATCCTCTGTCCCCCTCTCTCTGCCCCTGCTTCACTTGTAGTCTTTCTCAAAAAAGAGAGAGGAAGAGAGAGAGAGAGAGAGAAATGTAATGTTGAAAGACAACTAAGACACTCATTCCTGAGGAAGAAGAATGAGGCGTGTTGCAGATCTGTGAGTAAAAGGTATGAAAACATTTATTTTACTCACAAACCTGCCATTTGGGCAGAGGGGAGCAGAGTAACTTGGCATCAGCTGGGACATCTCAAAGGCTGAGAGCCAGAATCACCTACAGCAGGATTGTCCATGGGAAATATATAACAATCCACGTACGTAATTTTTAAAGTTTTAGTTCCACACTAAAGAAAAAGTAAAAAGAAATAGGTAAAAGTAATGCAATAAGATTTTATTTAACCTAATCTGTTTCATCATGTAATCAACATTACAATATTAATGAAATACTTTCCCTTTTTTTGTCCTGCTAAATCTTTGACATTCAATGTCTATCTGGCACTTAAAGCGCATCTCAACTTGAAATAGTCACATTTCAAGTGCTTAATAGCCACTCAATAACTCACACACCACAACTTTAACTGCTTGCTCACATCCATGTCTAGTGATTGATGCCATCTATAACCGTAACATCTTAGCTGAGACTGTCAGCTGGAACATCTACATGTTTCCTTTCTTTGTGTGTCCATGGTTTCAAGGACAAGCATTGAAGAAGAGATGGTGGGGGATGGAAAGAGAGAGAGAGAGAGAGAGAGACAGTAGGTGAAGTGCAGTAAGTCTTGCAGTTTATGATATGCTCCAGAAGTCACGTAACATAGCTTTTCGGTACATGATCAGTCAAAACAGTCACAAGCTGGCTTAGGTTCAAGTGGAGTGTATAATTTAACCAATGTACACACTGGGTAATTTATTTCACAAAGTTTAAATGCTTGTAAGCAGAAAATTGACCATTTGCTGGGTAGAACTAAAGGCCAAGGGGTAGAGTGACAGATGGAACTTGTAAAATAATATCATTGATTGCCAATAACCCTCTCACCTATATACTATGTAATGAGAGATGTATATTCAGACAAAGGATGATAGTTTCACTGAATAGGAAAGGTTGAAGGACTTATATCTACTTAGCACACGTGCAACCATGCACTTCTGCTTTATTTTAAACACTGGTAATTGATCACAAGTCTTTCCTGCTAAGCCCTGTCCTCAGGCTCAATATTCTCAGTGTAGTGCTCCAACCAGCCACTATCAATTGGTAGAATATTGATAAAAACTATTTTTCATCGCTGGATTAGAAGTCATAATGCAAATTTGAGAGTAGATATCCTGGGAGAGACTATGAAGAAGCAGGCCAGAGGAAATTTGGTACATAGTCTAGGATTTTATGTTTAAGACTTTAGAAGTGAAATAGGGCAAGAGAGACAATGTGACAACCAATATGGTTTGGAGTAGATTGGATCTAGCAACGAATTCCAATGGTGTGTAAGAGTTACATGTTCAATTAGGAGACATCAGGGACTGGGCCATCATAACCTAGATTCCAGGCCTACAAGGAATATGGATGCTGGTATAGTATGACGACAAGAAAGAAAATAAGATATTAGTCAAAGATGATATATATTTTGTAGGGTTAGATAATGAAAAAAAAAGTAAAAGCAGAAAATACTATATGAAAGTGTATTTGAGAATAAAACAAAAGTTGTCCCTTGCCTCTAGTTCCAAATAGTGGTTGCAAAATAAAAAGAAGAATCTTCTCTTGAGGGTGTCATAAATAAGGCAGTATTTTTAAGGACAATTTTTTTTTTTCCAGTTAAAATCAGGAAAGTGTCAGGAGCAATGATGATGTGATAATGGTAAATATTAATGATTGCATTTACTTCTCACAGCATGTTTTTGACAGAAACTTTCATGATAAATGTTTAAACTGAGAAAACTGAGACCTAAAGTTAGTGAGCCCTCCACAAAATAATATCACATACCTAGGAAGCAGTTTAGTTTTATCCCAAAGCCTATAGTTATAATAACCATTATCTCGTAAAAGGTGTTTCAATACTAAGAAACACTTTATTAGTCTCATAGTTGTGTCTAAGATTTATGGAAAGAGAAACTCAAATTTCTTTAGTGCTCACTATGTAGTGGCCACTTTACAGCAATTTTTTTTTTTCTTTTATTGATGGACTGAGTCTTCTTCCTTCAACTTCTTTTTTTGCTAGAGCATCGACTCAAGAGAAACCTTCTGTATTACTCAGCATTTTTCTGGTTAAAAGGCAGTCAGGGACTTTTGATAAAATAAAGCCATCTTCATTTTACAGCCCCATTTAAACGCTTTCAATAATGCCTACATGTGCATATAATGATGTATTTATACTACAATAGGAAAAGAATGCAATATGATCTTAATTCAACCAGTGATGAAAATATTTATTGCAGCATTTTCCAAAGATTCAAAATATCGTGATTGACTTCTTTCTTTTCTCTAAGCCATGTAATTGTATATTAATTACATTTTAGAAAGAGAAAATAGTAAGTACTCTATTAATTATTCATTTTCTTCATGTTTTTATTTTAACTTCTCATATACTTGATTGATATGCTTGTCGTGGCAGTGATATCTTTCTGAGTCATATAATTTTCAGAACGTTTGTGATTTTTTTTCAGTTTCTTCAAAGGCATGCGTTTATTCTATCTTTAATGATGCCACCATTAACACCATGGCAAAATTTGTATGCTGCAAACGACTCAGTCCTAATGATTAAAAGAAACGTTAATGAATGGTAAATAACTCATAGTAAAAACTTCACATCATTGTCTTAAATACACATGTCTATTTATGAGTTCAATATTGATTACAATGTCATTAAATCACTTTTCATCTGGCTACTGCATAAACGACTTGGTTGTTTGCTAAAATTATAGTGAAGTGTAAATTGTGACAAGTGTAAACTTGTCAATATATTATATTAATGGCTACTTATAAAATGTACCTAGTAAAGTCTTGTAAAGACCACAATAGCATTTTAGGGAGAATAGCAGATATTTGACCTGTGGAGATTTTTAGGGTTTCTAATGTCATATCAAGGAATCGAAGTTTCTGTTAATAGGATTTACAAAACACACCATTGTCATTGCTCTTTCAGCAGATTACATTAGTGGTGGTCTTACTTTTGCCCAATATTAATACCATTTAGCTGTGTTCACATAAGAGTATTTTACAGATAGAAATGTTGTGTTTATTAAGGTACTAATAATGTTATAAAAATAAACAAAAAGAAAAGAAGCTTCAAAAAAAAAAAAAGAAAGAAAGAAAGAAAAAAGGTTGATAGCCACTGGTCCCATTCTTTCACAGACATAGCAACATAGAAGCCCTAAAAAAGAATTGTGAAGATAGGACCAGTAATAACTAACTCTAAATGACAAAAAAGCAGTGATAAGATCGTGTGGGTCCATCAAGTAGCAGAATATATGGAGAAACCATATACATCATTATAATTATAAATCAGCAGATTAATGCATTTTTAATGGAAATATAATCACTGGAAAACTTGACCACTTGCTAAATTAAACTTTTCTTCCAAACATCTAATGAGTACAGTGGCACAAATCCTTGTTGTTATATTTTATGCCAGAAGTACATTAATTTTTGCATAACATGCTCGAGAAGAATAGTTTGAATTTGAATGGTTTGTAGCTTCACCAAGGTAAAACAGGTGATAAACCGAAAGATAAATAATAAAATAACCTCTTTCACTCTATTCATGATTATGCATTTTTTATTTCTGTCATTTATCTATGGTACTAAAGAAAAATCCAGGGAACACATCACTTGTGAAAATTTATTCTACCAAATGAATACACAATACAGAAAAAATTTTACATTTAATGAATAACAGTGAGACTTTATTTTTTTAATGTTTTTAATGTTTATTTACTTTTGCGAGAGAGACAGAGAACGAGTGGAGGAGGGGCAGAGAGCGAGGGAAACAGAATCTGAAGCAGGCTCCAGGCTCTGAGCTGTCAGCACAGAGCCAGACCTAGGGCTCAAACTCACCAACCGTGAGATCATGACCTGAGCCGAAATTGGATGCTTAACCCACTGAGCCACCCAGGCACCTCTGTTTGTAGTGAGACTTTAAATGTCAATAAATTCTAGTAAAATTGATGGAATATAAACATACTTCTGTATGTTAACTTGTGCCATTTCTATCTCCTCTTCCATTTTATTTAATTTCTCCTCTCATCAACACAGTCATTTATTAATTGATATAGTCCCCTGAAAATATTTACTTCATGTATATGCCATACTATATTTAAACTAAACTTGAAAAAAATTGCGAAGTGAAATAATTGTTTCAAAAAATAAATACAAATAAATGCATATACTTTTCTGTCATGAAGGATGTGATACACACACATACACACACACACACACACACACACAAACTTCTATGTATGTGTGTTTGTTCCACATACAGAAGAGTACACAGAATAATACAAACTATATTTTACATATCTTAACTTGTTCCTACTTTTGTTTCAAATATTTTTCTTTCCTGGGGCACCTGGGTGGCTCAGTCCATTAGGCATCTGACTCTTGATTTTGGCTCAGGTCATGATCTCGTGCCACATGAGATTGAGCCCCGTGTTGGGCTCTGTGCTGACAGCACAGAGCTTGATTGGGATTCTCCTCTCTCCCTATTTTTCTCCCTTTCTCACCCCTTCCCCCATTCATGCTCTGTGTCTCTCTCAAAATAAATATTAAAAACATTTTTCTATCTTTATGAAATAAATAATTACAGATATTTTTGAAGGTCTCTGTGTACCCCTTTCCAAACATATTCTCACTCTAAAGGAAACCAAGTTCTGAAAAAAATGTTATGTTTTCATTTGGTAAAAATATTACCTGTATCTAGAAGTGTGAACACTATCCCACACTCTTCAATATCTCAGATCCCAAAAAAATCAAGGTTCGCATGAAAAATCTCAGTAGCAACATTAAAAGCTAAAAGACCAAAATTTTGAAGTTCTGAAGAAAAAGTGTTTCAAGTCTAGAAATTTAATTCAAGTTAACATGGGGAAATATACATTTAAAATATTACCTAAAATTGAATATGTATATATTTTAAAATTTATGAAAGATTGGGGAAAACAAGGAATCCAAGAATGTAACACAAAGAAAATTCTACACGATACCTGTTTTGCCACCACGGAAAGCAAAATAATCTTTTTTATGAACATATATGCAAAATCCTAAATAAGTTATTAGCAATGTAAATGTACCAGTCTGTAAGCAGTATATTATATCATGATCAAGCTACATTTAGCTCATGAATGTTAGGTTGTTTTAACATTTGAAAACCACTATTTGAAAGCAGGTAAAGGAGAGATATAACATAATTATCAGAAAGGTTGAAAAAATTATTTGAAAACATTAAGCATCAATGTGAAATAACAAAGAGGTTTCTGAGCACATTGGGAATAGAAGGAAATTTCTGTGATCTAATATGGAGTGTCTACATAAAACCTATAGAAACTACTGTATTTTATGGTGAAATATTGAAATCTGCACTTCGAAATAGGAAAAAAGCAAAAATGTCCCATATTCTGTGGTGCCTGGATGGTTCAGTCAGTTGAGTGTCCGACTTTGGCTCAGGTCATGATCTCATAGCTTGTGGGTTTGGGCCCCATGTAGGGCTCTGAGCTGACAGCTCGGAGCCTGGAGCTTGCTTCGGATTCTGTGTGTGTGTCTCTCTCTGTCTGCCCCTAACTCACTCGCATTCTGTCTCTGTCTCTCTCAAAAATAAATAAACATTAAAAAAAATTAAAAAAAAAAAAGAATGTCCTATGTTCTTCTGTATCATATAGGAAGTCTAACCAATGTAATAAGGTAAGAAAATAAATAAATGGAAAAATATCTGGAATGGTAAAAAGAAGCCTTGATTTTTCGATGATGTAATATCATATGTGTGCCGGAAGCCAAGCTATCCAACCGGCCTGATGGCAGGGCCCTGGAGGTGGGCGGATCGGGACTGCATGGCGGCCCACCAAAAGTGAAGCTTCTTGTACTCCTGCTTTTATGTAATTTGGCCTTGGCATTGGTCAGGGAAGCCCCCTTACCAATGAAAGTACCTGGGGATCTGTCGGTTGGGGAGTTGCCCACGACAGGCCCCCCCGGGAAAAGAACCATTGGGGAAAGAAATAAGATCCCACAGGGAAATTATGCAACCCTACATCCAGCCCTTGCCATCCCCTATGAAGACTCCTCTACCTAAAGGAAGGATAGCCCCATATATTTCCCAGCCAAGGAGGGGACAAATGGGTTCAAAATCCTTACTCAGGCAACAAAGGAATGTGTCTATGGATACCAGTGACTCCAACCCCTAGGCCCACTTGGCCCCCAGGAGGCATTCCAGATGATGATTGGACCTGGTGGGTTAAGGTAAAGAATGGTTCATTAGTTCCTAGGTATATATTGTCTCTCTAGGAGCACATAAGGCCTAGGTTCCCAGGGCCCTCCTGGGTCCCTCCCAGCACCCCAGACCAAAGCGAATATTTTTGTTTCTTGTACTGCAAATGATTCAAAGGAACAATTAAGAAGTCATGTCCCTGTAAACGTTCCACTTGAGGTGTTGAGAGACAGAAGATCTTTCATGAAAATAGCGAAGCAAACGCTTTATAAACTATAAATAAAGGTAGATACGTAATGAAAATAGTATGGAGAAATTAACCAATAAGCAAAGGGCAGGAGGGAACGTTACAAGAAAATAACCATGCTGTTCCTTAATGGGTGATTCCACAAAGGAACATTTTTATAATTAGGTAAAGCTGAGAAACATAGATGATGCATGCTACAAGGAAATTGCTAACAAATACAAGCCACGTTTGCCACAATAAAGCGGCCAGTCGAACACACTGTTGTTGTCTGTGTCCATTTGTTATTTTCGCCAACGCCGTTCATCCTTTGGGAACCCCTGGACCTGCTGGAGCTGGACTCCGGCATGTGTGTGAAGAAACAAATAAATCATAAGAACTATTAAAATCCATACAAATTTAGTATGGGTATTTGTAATAGTATTTTTATATGTATGAAAAAAATTACAAGCACAAAGTGAATTTAAAAGTGTATCTTCGGGGCGCCTGGGTGGCGCAGTCGGTTAAGCGTCCGGCTTCAGCCAGGTCACGATCTCACGGTCCGTGAGTTCGAGCCCCGCGTCAGGCTCTGGGCTGATGGCTCAGAGCCTGGAGCCTGTTTCCGATTCTGTGTCTCCCTCTCTCTCTGTCCCTCCCCCGTTCATGCTCTGTCTCTCTCTGTCCCAAAAATAAATAAACGTTGAAAAAAAAAAAAATTAAAAGTGTATCTTCTGGGTGAAGGGATGGGCAAAATAGGTGAAGGGGAGTGGGCGGTACAGGCTTTTAGTTATGCAAAGAATAAGTCATGGGACTAAAAGGCACAACATAGGGAACATAGTCAACGGTATTGTAATAGCGTTGTATGGTGACAGATGATAGCTACACTTGTACACTTGAAACCAACGTAACTGTGTGTCACCTATACTACAGAAATTGACAAAAAATAAATTATGTCTTTGAAAATAAGACACATTTTAGATACGTCTTATAAAATGCACAATAGGAACAAGATTATGAGAAGATGACAAAAGCCAAGGCAGCAGTTTTTGCATTCTCAGAAACTCCACATGAAAAGAGAACAATGAGGGGTGCTTGGGTGGCTCATTCGGTTAAGTGTCCGACTTCAGCTCAGGTCATAATCTTATGGTTCATGGGTTTGAGCCCTCCATCAGCCTGCTTCAGATTCTCTCTTTGGCTCTCTCTGCCCCTCCCTCTCTTATGCTTTGTCTCTAAAATAAATAAAAATTAAAAAAAATTAAAGAAAGAAAGAAAGAAAGAAAGAAAGAAAGAAAGAAAGAAAGAAAGAAAGAAAGAAGAAAGAAAAAGAAGGAAGGAAGGAAGGAAGGAAGGAAGGAAGGAAGGAAGGAAGGAAGGAAGGAAGAAAAGCGAGCAATGAGATAGTCCTGCCAAAGGTAGCAAATTCGAATCTGATCAACTTTCTGTATCCAGCATGCAATCTGCACCAAGTAGAAGGGAATGAGAAACATGTTGAATTTCAGCATGCCTATGCATTATGCAAAATTCAGACCATGGAAAATCACCTTCCAGGTGAGTACAGGTTGTTTAACTGATACATCTTATAATAAAGAAAGGGACGGGAGGGATTGTAAATTAATAGAAACTTGAAAAGCATTTAAAAAAGTAAAAAGGCGAGAGACACTAAATTGTTTGACTAGTAATGTCATTTGTATGACAAAACTATCAAAAAACACCAAGTTTTTACCGTAATGAAATAGTGTTTGTATAGATGGAAAAGAGGTGGCTGGGATTGGGTTTGGACACATGAGGGACTTTTGGACTCGCTAGCATAGTTCTGTTTCTTGATGAAGATGGTTGTTACAAATGTGTTTGCCTTATAATAAGTACAGCTTTAAAATAATTTAATAATTCCCACCCACTAACAAGTAGTGTGTCTTCATTTATTTAATGTATCTCACTGAAGTTTTAATTTTTTTTTCTTGTAAAGTTATTGTGCAATTTTGTCTTACCTATTCAAAGCTATTGCTTTTTAAAATATAACAGATACAAAAATATAAATGCACTGCTTAGTAAATTATTATATGACCTGATACATCAGTTCTAAAATTAAATGGATAGCGTATGGCTAAGACTAGCAAATTATTTCCTTTTCTTTTGTGTGTGTTTTTTGTTGAAATTCTAGTTGGCTGACATACAGTGTAATTTTAGTTTCAGGGATGCGACATAGTGACTCAACACTGAAATACAAACACCCTGAACTCAGGACAACTGCCCTCTTTAATGCCCCCCGCCCGTTGAACCCATGACCCCATCTACCTCTCCTCTGGTAACCCTAAGTTTGTTTTCTGTAGCTGAGTCGGCGTCTAGGTTTGCCTCTCTCTAACTTCTTTGTTTTTAACCTATGCTTATTTGTTTTGTTCTGTTTTCAAACTTTTTATTTAAATTCTATTTGGTTAACATATAGTGTAATATTAATATCCGGAGTAGAATTTATGATTCGCCACTTACCTACTATACCCTGTTCTCATCACAAGTACCTTCCTTAATACCCATCACCCATTTAGCAAAAAGTTTTAAATGAAAACCTATTAAAGAAAAGATAACAGAAGCACACAGTGTAGAATTTGCCCCAACAATTATCTAGACTTATAAATCTAAACTTGATAAGCATTGTAGAAATAATGAAGTAATATACAAATAGAAAGATGAAAACCTAGAGATTTCAGAAACAGATCCACTTGTACAGAAGTGTCAGATTCATGTCAAAAATACTTTCCCAGGATAATTGGAGAAAAAATGTTCTTTTAAATAAATGATTATAGAAAAATTATGCCTCCATATAGAAAAAAATTAATTTGAATCTCTATTTCATATAATAACATACAAAATTCAATTTTCAGTGAATAATAGACCTATTGTGAGAGGTAAATTAATACATTTCCAGAAAATATAGAAATATCATGACTTGAGGGTAATGCCTTAAATAAGATACAAAAAACATTGTTTGAAAAAAGTAATTAGTAAATTTAATTATATTAAAATGAGAACTTCTTTTCCTCAAATGATTGCATAAAGGGAATGAATGGGAAAAGATAGTAAAAACCTAAAATTAATAAATGTCCAGAATCCAGAATGTATGAAAAACTTCTCAGAGGGGTGCCTGGGTGACTCAGTCGGTTGAGCTTCTGACTGGCTCAGGTCATGACCTCACGGTTTGTGAGTTCAAGCCCCGCATCAGGCTCTGTGCTGATGGCTCAGAGCCTGGAGCCTGTTTCGGATTCTGTGCCTCCCTCTCTCTCTCTCTCTGCCCTTCCCCTGTTCATGCTCTGTCTCTCTCTGTCTCAAAAATAAATAAACATTAAAACAAATTAAAAAAAAAACTTCTCAGAATAAATTTGAAATAGAAAAATGAAGAAAAGGCACTTTACAAAAGACAATGAAAATAGGTTAGCAAGATTGTGAGATTCATTTGTAATTATATATAATATATATAAATATATATAAATATATATATTTATATATATTATATAAAATCACGGTGAGATGTTACTACATACCTACCATATTTCTTTTCTTTGACTTTGGGAGTGGATATAAAGTCTATAAAGACATTGGAAAAGTACATATGTTTCAAATGAGATACCTCCCTCCCTCCCATGCTCTGTGTGGAGCCTGCTGAAAATTCTCTTTTTTCTTCCTCCCTCTGCCCCTCTCCCTGGATCTCTTTCTCTCTAAAATAAAAAAAAAAAAAATAGTAACAATAATAAAAAAAAATCCAAAATGCACGTTGTGTTTGGTGAACAAAAATAAAAAGAAACTCAAAATTGGACTTTTAGTAGGGTATAGGAAAAAGAATAAGTAGGGCTATTTTTAATTCTTAGGTACCTCTTTATTGAATTCCGATGTGTATTTCTATGATGATGTATCAGCATTTTTAAGATAGATATAATTTAAAAATATGTTTATTCAACTGTTTGTCTTATCAGTAGTCACACTCATTTGAATAAGAAACCAAACAAATAATGCAACAGGATATAGAAAAGATATTACCTAAACTTGATGTCAATTCAAGAGAGAATTTTTTGACAACTAAAACTTTTTTCTTTTTGATTAATTTTACGGTTGTATTTTTCATTTTGCAAAAATGAAAAGACAAACATTTGTAAGAACCATATAAACTTGCTTGAGATTCCACTGGTTTTGACCTACACACAGAAAATTTGCATTTCAGGGCAAATATGTATATGATAGAGAAAAATGTATTGTCAATACTCATGGTGCTTTTGTGGTCATTTGCAGAGACACACAGGGTGATGGAAATTTTGAATTGCCCCTCATGTGTATTCCCAGCTTAGTTGAAACAAGGAGATACTCTACCTCCTTGTTTCATCTCTGCAAACCAGTGTCCTTTTCATGGTGTATTTTGTGGACATATTTTACATTTCTGTACTTTTTGTCAATTTTGCTGTTTAGAAATGGCCCCAAGCACAGCACTGAAGTTCTGTCTAGTGCTTCTGAGCATGAGAAGCTCTGATGTCTCTTACAGAGAAGAGATGTCTTAGTAAGTTTTGTTCCTGTGTGAGGAGTTATTTGTTGTTTGTGAGTTCAATGTGAATGAATCAATGATATATATTAAATAGGGCATCTTTAAATAGAAACAAACAAAAAACAAGCTTAAATTTTGATTGGCTGACGAACATGGAACCAGGGACTCCTAGGAACCTAATCCTGCATTTTTCTTAGAAGCAACAGTTTACTATTCATTAATTTGGTGTGTGCAGTGACTTTAAAGAATATATCTGCCACAAGTTAAGGGCAATTGAGAGAAGGAGGGAGGGAGAGAGAGAGATAAAAAGAGAAAAGGAGAGGAAGAGGACAGAGAGAGAAAGGTATACACACACATACAAATCCAGTGTCTTTATTATATATATATATATTTATGTATATTTATTATTTTTATATTTATACTCATTATTTACATTTATTTATATTTATAAATATATTATAAAATATTTATAAATAAATATTTATTTTTATTTATATTATTTATATTTATATAAATACATATATACAAATACTTGTGTGTGTATATATATATATATATATATATATATATATAAAATCAACTGACAGAATGAGTATATGCTAGGCGCCTGGGTGGCGCAGTCGGTTAAGCGTCCGACTTCAGCCAGGTCACGATCTCACGGTCTGTGAGTTCAAGCCCCGCGTCAGGCTCTGGGCTGATGGCTCAGAGCCTGGAGCCTGTTTCCGATTCTGTGTCTCCCTCTCTCTCTCTGCCCCTCCCCCGTTCATGCTCTGTCTCTCTCTGTCCCAAAAAATAAAATAAACTTTGAAAAAAAAAATTAAAAAAAAAAAAAAAAAAAAGAATGAGTATATGCTAAACAATGCTTTTTCCCTACATTTTCCTGGGTATTCTCAGGCACACAATCTCCCCAAGTTACTCAAGTGTTTCTCATATTGCTTTAAAATCCTATGAGATTTATGACTAGGAGTCCTTTAAATACATAGGTAAAATGCAGATTACTCATCCAGGAATGTAGACTTCTTTTTTTCTCCAGGTACAATCATCTTTTTAATTTTTCATTAAAGGTTTATATTTATTTCAAGAAGACCAAAAAAATTAAATAGGTAACAATGTATAAAGAAGTAAAATATAAGAATTTTTCTTTAAATGGAGAAAAACCTGTCATTAAAAAGCTCCCGAAGTACCGTAAAGAAATAATAAAACAGACAAACATCTAAATACATAGCCAGATGACAGTGTTGAAGAAAAGATAATCTTCTACCAGTAACTTTAGATATCTGGGTTAAATCATCTTCATGTTTTTTTTTTTCTGATAAATGAGTCTTTTTTTTTTTTCAAATTTAAACATTATATATGGTTTAACATACTGATGAATAAATTGAGTCCTTTATAATTATGGGGAAAGGCAATTTACAGGAATGCAATCAGCTTTAATGACACAAATTAAAGTGTGTTTAAATATTGATAGCTTTTAAGTGTTATCATATCAGGGAAATGTTATGCATGTCAAAATTTTACTGTTAAATGCTTTGGGAAATTTATATGTAATTATGTTGTATTCTGTTTATAACCAAAACAAACACAAACTAAGTCATTCATGACTCATGCTTCTCTTGAATTTAACATACATTTGCCTGATCAGAAACATAACTGAATATATCATTATTTTGACAGAAAATTATTCAACCAGGGAATTTTATTAGTTCTGTTATGAAAACTTAGGATTCCAAACTCAAGTGTATATGTAATTTAAATAATGACTAAGGTATAATAGATGTTTAAAATTGTCATGACTTATGTTCTATTTCTGTAAAGAAAACTTGACCGTAATTAACAACTTAAAGCAAAAACAAAGACAATTCAAATAAATGGGACAATTCTTGAGTGAAATTTATGTTATTTTAATGAACTATTTAAATACCAATAATGCCCGGTTACCATCAAAAATGTTTTAAAAATTTTGAGATTCAAAGAAAAATTCAGAGGCCTTTCTCTGGAAAGACTTCTCAAGTGAGTTAACAACATACTATCTAATTCTTAAACCAGTATCTTCTTGTAAGTGTCATCTCTAAGGATTTGAAATTATATATATTTGACCAAATATAGAGTTTCATTAAAACTCTAGTCAGGTACTTTAATGCCACTTATAAAGTTATTTCATTCTAAGAAATGATCCATTACTTTATTTTTTTTCCTTTCAATATTGTATTTAAATTCAAGTAAATTAACATATAGTGTAGTTTTGGTTTCAGGAGTACAATTTAGTGATTCATCACTTACAAATAACACCCAGTGCTCATCACAAGTGCCCTCCTTAATGCCCATCACTTATTTAGACCATCCCCCACCCTCCTCCTTCCATCAACCCTCAGTTTGTTCTCTACATTTAAGAGTCTCTTATGGTTTGTTTCCCTGTCTCTATTTTTCCCCTCCCCTGTGCTCATCAGTTTTTTTTTTCTTAATTCCATATATGAGTGAAATTATATGATAGTTGTCTTTCTCTGAGAGAACTTATTTCACTTAGCAGAATACACTCTAGATCCACCCATGTCTTTGCAAATGGAAAGATTTCTTTCTTTTTGATGGTTAAGTAATATTCCATTGTGTATATAAACCACATCTTGTTTATCCAAACATCAGTCAATGGACATTTGGGATCTTTCTATATTTTGGCTATTGTTGATAGTGCTGCTATAAACATTGGGGGTGCATGAGCCCCTTTGAATCAGTATTTTTGGATCCCGTGAGTACAAAACTAATAGTGCAATTTCTGGGTCATAGGGTAGTTCTGTTTTTCACTTTTTGAGGAAACTCCATACAGTTTCCAGAGTGGCTGCACCAATTTGCATTCCTACCAACACTGGAAGAATGTTTCCCTTTCCCTGCATCCTTGCCTACATCTGTTGTTTCCTGTGTTGTTAATTTTAGCCATTCTGACAGGTGTGGGGTGGTATCTCATTGTGGTCTTGATTTGTAGTTCCCCGATGATGAGTGATGTTGAGCATTTTTTCATGTGTCTGTTAGCCATTTGTATGTCTTCCTTGGAGAAATGTCTGTTCATGTCTTCTGCTCATTTCTTGACTGGATTATTTAGTTTTTGGGTGTTGAGCTTGATAAGTTTTTATAGATTTTGGATACTAGCCCTTCTGATATGTCATTTGCAAATATCTCCTCCCATTCCATAGGCTGCCTTTCAGTTTTGCTGATTGTTTTATTTGCTGTGCAAAGTTTGTTATTTTGATGAAATACCAATATTTCATTTTTTCTTTTGTTTCCATTGCCTCTGGAGACATTTCTAGTAAAAGTTGCTACAACTGAGGCCAAAGTGGTTGCTGCCTAGGTTCTACTGTGGGATTTTGGTGGTTTCTTGTCTCACATTTATGTCTTTCATCCATTTTGAATTTATTTCTGTGTCTGGTGTAAGAAAGTGGTCCAGTTTCTTTCTTCCACATGTCACCATCCAGTTTTCCTAACACCATTTGTTGAATGTTTTTTCTTCATTTATTGAAAGGATCATATGTTTCTTATTCTTTATTTCATGAACGTGGTGTATCTCATTGATTTGTGAATATTGAACCAGGTATACATCCCAGGAATAAATCCCACTTGATCATGGTGAATAATTCTTTTAATGTACTTTTGGATTTGATTTGCTAGTATCATGTTGGGAATTTTTACATCCATGTTCATCGGAGGTATTGGTCTGTAATTCTCTTTTTTAGTGGGGTCTTTGCCTGCTTTTTGGAATCAATGTAATGTTGGCCTCATAGAATGTGTTTGGGAGTTTTCCTCTCATTTCCATTTTTTTGGAACGCTTTTGTAAGAATTGATATTAACTCTTTTTTAAATGTTTGGTAGAATTCCCCTAGAAGCTTTTTGTCCCTGGACTCTTGTTTGTTGGGAGAGTTTTGATTACTGGTTCAATTTATTTGCAGTTTATGGGTCTGTTAAAGTTTTCTATTTTTTCCTATTTTGGTTTGGTATTTTATATGTTTCTGGGAATTTATCCATTACTTCCAGATTTCCCAATTTGTTGGCAGGCAATTGCTCATGATATTCTCTTATTATTGTTTGTATTTCCGCTGTGTTGGTTGGGACCTCTCCTCTTTCCTTCATGATTTTATCTATTTCAGTACTTTCTCTTTTCTTTTTGATAAGACTGGCTAGGGTTTTATCAATTTTGTTAATTTTTTTAAAAATTTTTTTAACGTTTATTTATTTTTGAGACAGAGAGAGACACAGCATGAACGGGGGAGGGGCAGAGAGAGAGGGAGACACAGAATCGGAAGCAAGCTCCAGGCTCTGAGCCATCAGCCCAGAGCCCGACGCGGGGCTCGAACTCGTGGACCGCGAGATTGTGACCTGAGCTGAAGTCGGACGCTTAACCGACTGAGCCACCCAGGCGCCCCAATTTTGTTAATTTTTTTAAACAATCATCTCCTAGCTTGATTGACCTGTTCTGTTTTTTTTTTTAATATCATTTATTTCTGCTCTAATTTTTATTATTTCCCTTCCTCTGTTGGTTTTAGGCTTTATTTGCTGTTCTCTTTCCAAAT
Source organism: Neofelis nebulosa (assembly GCF_028018385.1). Classification (NCBI taxonomy): domain Eukaryota; kingdom Metazoa; phylum Chordata; class Mammalia; order Carnivora; family Felidae; genus Neofelis; species Neofelis nebulosa. The sequence goes on along the minus strand of NC_080794.1, from coordinate 30,877,704 downwards.
CCTTTAGGTGTAAGGTTAGACTGTGTATTTGAGAACTTTTTTTGCAACTTGAAGAAGGACTGCATCTATACACTTCCCTCTTATGACCACCTTTGCTGCATCCCAAAGTTTTTACACTGTTGAGTTTTCATTTTCATTTACTTCCATGTGTTTTTTAAATGTATTCTGTCATTTTCTGGTTAACCCATTCATTTTTTAATAGGATGTTCTTTAACCCCCATGTATTGGAATTCTTTCCAAATTTTTTCTTGTGGTTAACTTCAAGTTTCATAGTGTTGTCTGAAAATATGCACGCTATGATCTCAATCTTTTCATATTTGTTGAGGCCTGATTTGTGACCCAGTAGGTGATCTATTCTGAAGAATGTTCCATGTGCACTCAAAAAATGTGTATTCTGCTGTTTTAGGATGAAATGCTCTGAATATACCTATTAAGTCTATCTGGACCAATGTGTCATGCAAAGCCATTGTTTCCATGTTGATCTGCTTAGATGATCTGCCCATTGCTGGAAGTGAGATGTTAAAGTCCCGTATTATTACTGTATTATTATAAATGAGTTTATAATATCATTATAAATAAGTTTGTTATTAATTGCTTTATAAATTTGTGTGTTCCAAGTGGGGGCATAAGTATTTACAATTGCTAGATCTTCTATTTGGATAGACCCCTTTATTATGATACAGTGCCCTTCTACATCTCTTATTACAGTCTTCGTTTTAAAATCTAGATGGTCCAGGGCGCCTGGGTGGCACAGTCGGTTAAGCGTCCGACTTCAGCCAGGTCACGATCTTGCGGTCTGTGAGTCCGAGCCCCGCGTCAGGCTCTGGGCTGATGGCTCGGAGCCTGGAGCCTGTTTCCGATTCTGTGTCTCCCTCTCTCTCTGACCCTTCCCCGTTCATGCTCTGTCTCTCTCTGTCCCAAAAATAAATTAAAAAAGGTTGAAAAAAAATTTAAAAAAAAAATAAAATCTAGATGGTCTGATATAGGTATAGCTACTCTAGGTTTTTTTTGATGCCCATTAGCATGATAATTTGTTCTCCATTCCCTCACTTTAAATCTGGAGATTTCTCTGGGTCCAAAATGAGTCTCTGATAAGCAGCATATGAGTGGGCCTTGTTTTGTTTTGTTTTAATCCATTATGGTAAGCTATGTATTTATATTGGGACATTTAGTCCACTTACATTTAGAGTAATTGTTGATAGATATGAATTTAGTGCCATTATATTACCTGTGTAGTCACTGTTCCTGTAGATTGCCTCTGTTCCTTTCTATCCCTTGTTGTTTTGGGTCTCTCTATCCCTCTCAAAGGGTCCCCTTAAATATTTCTTGCAGAGCTAGTTTAATGTTCACAAACTCCTTTAGTTTTTCTTGTCTTGAAAACTCTTTCTCCCTCCTTCTATTCTGAATGAAGCATTGCTGGATAAAGTTTTTTGGTTCATATTTTTGCTATTTGGCATGTTGAATGTATCATGCCATTCTGCGGACAGGTCTGTGGCTAATTTTAGGTGTCTACGCTTATAGGTTAAGGACTTTTTTCCCCCTATTTGCTTTCAGAATTCTCTTTTTATCTTTGTGTTTTGCAAGTTTCACTATGATATGTCTTGGTGTTGACCTGTTTTTATTGATTTTGAAGGGAATTCTCTATGTCTCTTGGACTTAAAAGCCTATTTCCTTATTCTCTTTAGGGAAGTTATTAACTACAACATATTCAAATAAACCTTCTGCCCCTTTTTCCCACTTCTCTTGGAACTCTTATGATATGGATATTATCACACTTTTAGGAATCACTGAGTTCCCTAAGTCTATATTTGTGATCTAATAGTTCCCTTTCCCTCTTCCTTTCAGTTTCATTATTGTCCATAATTTTATCTTTATATCACTATTCATTCCTCAGCTTTTTCCATCTCCATTTCCATTACATCAGTCAGTTTTGCAGCTCAGTTATAGTGTTTCTTATTTCAGCCTGATTAGTTTTTAGGTCTTTTACCTCTGCAGCAAGAGTTTCACTGGTGTCTTCTATGATTTTTTGCAAGCCCAGCTAGTATTTTTATGACTGTAGTTTTAAATTCTTGCTCATAAAAGGGTGCCTGGGTGGGTCAGTCGGTTAAGCATACGACTTCAGCTCAGGTCATGATCTCACAGTTTGTGGGTTCAAGTCCCATGTTGGGCTCTGTACTGACAGCTCAGAGCCTGGAGCCCCTTTGGATTCTGTGTCTCCATCTCTCTACCCCTCCGCTGCTCGACTCTATCTCTCTCTCAAAAATAAATAAGCATTAAATAAATAAATAAATAAATAAACAAATTTTTGCTCATATAGATTCCTTATATCTTTTTTGAGTAAATCCCTGGCTGTTTTTAATTCTTGGCCTTTCTTTTGGGAAGGATTCCTCCATCTTGTCATTTTGTCTAGGTTTCTGTCTTTTGTGTGTTATGAAAGCTTGTTGTGTTTCCTGCTCATGAAAAGAATGCTGTGTTAGGAGGGGTCATACAATGTCCAGTGCCTGGTGTTTCAGGAAGTGCTTCTGGTGTATGCTGTGTGCACTCTTCTGTTGTGTTCTGGCTGCTCTTTTCCACAGATCAGTGCTCTGCAGAGTTTCCCCTTGCTTGCAGTGGGGAGTGTATGGACCCTTAAGTAAGTGTGCTTTGATTTGTTTGTTAAAATAAGCCTGCCACACTCTCTGCCTTTAATTGTTCAGATCGTTCTCTTAATCATCTGGTTGATTTCCTAGGTGTGCAAAATTATTTGATGCTGATCTAGCTGCGTTTGAGAGAGGAGGTAAGCCCGGGGTCCCCCTACTACTCTGCCATCTTAACCCACCTCCCTTATTTTAGTTGTTCATCAAAACACAGAGTGGTGCATCGCTGTATTTTTTCAAGTTTTCTGAAAATGGATCCCATCTAAATTTGAATTCTTCCAAAAGACCCTGAGGCAGAGATTTGAATAGTCTTAGTATATATAGGAATGAACCTCAAGGAGGGGAACCAGGGAGTGGTACCTGGGAGAGAAGATAGCCAGTGAGAGTGGAATATTAAGACTGCTGTTACCACAGGCAACTAGAGTATCCTGACTGAACACTTTGCGAAATGTTATTAAACACATATCCGGGGCACCTCGCCAGTTCAGTCAGTTGAGTGTCCAATTTAGGCTCACGTCATGATATCACGGTTGGAGCCCCGCGTCTGGCTCTGAACTAACAGCTTGGAGCCTGGAGCCTCCCTCAAATTCTCTCTCTCTCTGTCTCTCTCTCTTTCTCTTAGCATATCTGTGGTAAATACAGATTATCAGGAATCATTTACTGAGAGCTGTTACCAAAGGTGTTAATTCACCACAATAGCAGACAGACCTGCAGCACTTTTCCACTGATTCCAGAAAAATCCCCTCTGGTCCAGAGAAGCTGGTCTTAGAAATCCTGAGGAGCATATCAGAATGGTTGGGATGTGGGCTGCGAATGGAATCTGCTATGAATGTTATCCCATATGATTTCATATGTGAGTTTGGCCTTTGTGCAGTTTTTAAAGGCAACTAAAATTCATAAAAAGAAAAAAATCACAGTAAGGGATATGTTAGCTTCACATGCATTTGATTTTTATATTAGGCTTTTAAAAATAATAGAAATTTTATGCCAGATGTTACTATTTTTGTTATATTTGTTAAATGTTAACCATTTAAACTTTGTATTTGTTGAGTTTATATACCCATAACATGAAATATAAATGTTAAAAACTACCTATGATTTTTTTAGTATGTTATTTTTTTTTCCATTTTGGCCCTAAAATTTTACAAAGTTGACATTCTAGGTGGTAGGTGGGTCTTTTTTTTTTTTTTTTAAAGAGAAAAAGCGTGTGTGCAAGTGTGCAAATGGGGGAGGGGAAGAGGGAGAAGGAGAGAGTGACTTTCAAGCAGCCTCCATGAGCAGCTCAGAGCCCACACTGGGCTCAATCTCATGGCTGTGAGATCATGACCTGAACCAAAATCAAGAGTCTGGTGTTTAACTGACTGAAACGCCCAGGCGGGTGGGCCTTCTGTTAATTTATCATATGGTTTTATAATTTGAATCAAAGACAGTATATTTATTCAGCTCTGTGAATTTTTCTCCCATTTTTTATTTGTTTCTGACAATTCAATTTTATTTATTCTCATTTTAAGGAAGTCCTGATATATTAATATAGTGCTTTATGGATTTTTCTATTTCTTTAATTCTTTTGCAGTAAATAATAAACTGATTTTCTTTTCTCCACCAGTTTTATTGAGATAAAATTTACATATAACATCTAATAAGTTTAAGATGTACAACAGAATGATTTGATACATGTATATATTGCAAAATAATTTACCACAATAAACTTACTCAACACCTTACTTCACGTTGGTTTATTTTTCCCTTGTGATAAGAACTTGTAAATGTACTCTCTTAGCAAGTTTCAAATATACAATACAGTGTTGTTAACTATAGTCGTCATCTTGCACATTAATTTCAGATCTATTTGATGTTATAACTGGAAGTTTGTAACACCTTTATCCAATTCCCCCTTCCCCCCTCCCTACTGTGGCAACCACAGATCTGATTTCTGTTTCTATGAGTTGTTTTTGTTTTTTTGTTTTGCGATTCCACAAGTGAGATCATAGTGAGATCATGCAATATTTATTTTTATTGACTTTTTTCACTTAGCATTATGCCCTCAAGATCCGGCCATGTTGTCACAAACAGCAGAATTTCCTTCTTTTTGGTAGTTGAATAATATTCCTGTGTGTGTTTGTGTGTGTGTGTGTGAGTGTGTACATACACACATTGTTTTTCTTTATTCATTCATCCACTGATGGACACTTAGGGCTTGGCTACTTTATTTATTTATTTTAACGTTTATTTATTTTTGAGACAGAGAGAGACAGAGCATGAATGGGGGAGGGTCAGAGAGAGGGAGACACATAATCTGAAACAGGCTCCAGGCTCTGAGCTGTCAGCACAGAGCCCGACACGGGGCTCGAACTCACGGACCGTGAGATCATGACCTGGGCTGAAGCCGGCTGCTCAACCGACTGAGTCACCCAGGCACCCCAGGGCTTGGCTACTTTAAATAATGCTTCAATGAGCATGATGGTGCACATCTGTCTCTAGGATATGATTTTATTTAAGCAGTGAAATTGCTAGATCATATGATTGTCTTACTTTGAATTTTTTGAGGAAGGTCCATACTGTCTCCCATAGTGGCTGCACCAGTTTACCTTCCCATCAACAATGCACAAGTGTTCCCTTTTCTTTACATCCCCACCAGCATTTGTTACCCTTTATCTTCATAATGATAGCCATTTTAACAGATGTGAGGTATAAGTCATTATGATTTTGATTTGCGTTTCCATAATGATTAGTGATGTTGAGCACCTTTTCATATACCTTTTTGGCCAATCGAATATCTTCTTTGGCAAAATGTCTATGTGGGTCCTTTGCCCATTTTTTAATTGGCTATTTGTTATTTTGCTATAGAGTTGTAGGAGTTCGTTATAAAGTTTGAACATTAGACCCTTATCAGATGTATGCTTGCAAATATTTTCCCATAGGTTGCCTTTTTATTTTGTTGCTCATTTCTTTTGTTGTGCAGAAGGTTTTGAGTTTGAGGCAGTCATGATTTTGCCCCTTCTGCTTTAGGTGTCATATCCAAGAAATCATTGTAAAGACCCACGTCAAGAAGAGTTTTCCCCATTTTAGGTCTTACATTAAAGTCTTTAATTTATTTCAAGTTAGTTTTTGTGAGCCATGTAAGATAAGGTTCTAGATTTACTCTTTAGCATGTAAATATCTAATTTTCCCAGCACCATTTATTGAAGAGACCCTCTTTTGTCCATTGAGTATTCTTAGCTACCTTGCCAAATATTAGCTGATCATTATCAACTGGTTACCTATACACTGTCATCTGTGTTCAATTTTTCCCATATGATTCATTTTATATTCCTCTTTTAACGGTTTATTATTCATTTTGTCCTGTGAATTTTTCATATCAGTGGTCATAATCTAATTTTCAAGAACTTTTCTCCTATTTTGCTCCTTTTTATAGTAGTCTTTGTATTTTATGTATAACATTTTCTCAATTTCTGTGAATACCTAATATAAATTTCGAAGGTTATTTTCTAGTCTTATAATAATTTCTTTGAAAGTTAATTTTTGTTTGTTCAGCTCAGTCTTTTTTGTTCATGTTGCTGGTTTTCTTAAAATATGTATTTTTTATTGCTTTTCCATCCAGATTTCTGAAAGTATGATTCCTCCAGTGCCTAATGCAACATATCTCTGCGGTCGTGACATGCATATTTCTATAACAGGCTTTCTCCTCAGTACAAGTGTTGATAGACCGGCTACCCCAGAGAGAGTATGGATCAAGCAGCAGACAGAAGCAGGCAACTAAAATCCCCAAAACTGCTCTGGTAAAGTATTGGAGGAACACTTCAGCTCATTTCACTTTAGGGGAATGACATTCTCTCTACTTCTTTCTTCTCCATCCCTCCTTAAGCCCCTTGCTCTCTTAGGATTTTCTGTTTCTTTTCTCAGGAATTAATATCCATCCTTAGATTTCTCAGGTAGAGTGCAATTTTTTCTAAAATGTTTTCTAGACTTTACCTACAAGCGGAAGCCACAATTAGGTGCTGATAGTTCTGTGAAGGAAAGAGAGTGGATTGCACCTGCAGCAAAGTTTATAAGTACGGTTCTCACTACCCGCGTCCATTTTTAATCTTTGTATCATTTTTGCAAGATATGGAGCATCTCTGGTGACCCTCTTGGGAGGCCATGTACTGTGGCTGTTGTCTTAGATTTGTGTTTCCTCTACCTTATTTCTACCGTTTGCTTTCTCTTTCTCAAAATCTCAACAGCTTTTCCAGGATCTTAAAATAATAGTTTCAAAACAACTTCTTACACTATAATTATTTCTCCATTATATTTTCATATTGATTGTCTTAAATATATTTTATTTTTATAGAGCAATTTTTTTTAATTTTTTTTCAACATTTATTTATTTTTGGGACAGAGAGAGACAGAGCATGAACAGGGGAGGGGCAGAGAGAGAGGGAGACACAGAATCGGAAACAGGCTCCAGGCTCTGAGCCATCAACCCAGAGCCTGACGCGGGGCTCGAACCCACGGACCGCGAGATCGTGACCTGGCTGAAGTCGGACGCCCAACCGACTGCGCCACCCAGGTGCCCCTATAGAGCAATTTTATGGGAAAATTATTACAGGAAAATTGAGTGGCAAGTACAGAGAAGCTCATATATATAGCTCCGCCCCCTGCACACAGTTGATGGTTTATCCTACTGTAAACACTTTGCATTAGTCAGGTACACTCATCACGATTGGTGAGCCAATACTGATACTTTTTACAACTTTTTTGAAGTACAATTGAAAATCAAATCATAAGATATTTGAAGTGTACAATGTGTGATTAGCACATCCATCACATATTTACCTTGTTTTTGGTTTTGTTTCTTTTTTTTTGTTGAGAACATTAATGTCCCATTCCCTTGCAAATTTGTATTATGCAATACAGTGTTACCAGTCTTGGACCATTTGTACATTAGATTCTCAGACTTTATTCAAGTTATAACTTATGTTTGTACCTTTTACCAACATTTCTTTATTTTCACTACCCCCAAGCTCCTGGCAACCACCGTTCTACTCTCTGAGTCCCTATTTTTATGACTTTAGCATTTTTTTTCTGTCAGATTCCACAGATAAGTGAAGTGTTTGTTTTTCTCTTTCTGGCTCCTTTGCTTAGCCCTAAAGTCTCATCCGTGTAGCGTACACACAAAAAAGGAGGGATTTAATTCTTTTCAAGGTTGAATAATATTCCATAGTATGAATTATTTATTGGTATGTATTCACTTGCCTAAAAAGTTAATAAACTCAATTTTTGTTTGTATATGTGTGTGTATATATATATATATATACACACACACACATGCACATATGTATATACACATATGTATACATATAGACACATCACAATTTTTTAATCCATTTATCCATCAGTGGACACAGAGCCATACTTTGGTTATTATAAATAATGTTTCAATGAACATGAGAGTAAAGATACTTCTTTGAGAAAATGATTTAATTTCCTCTGGATATAAAACTAGAGTGGGATAGTTGGATCATATGGTAGATTTATTTTTAATTTTTAATTTATTTTATTTTAAAGCTTATTCATTTATTTTGAGAGACAGAAAGAAAGAGTGCAAGTGGGGGGAGGGTCAGAGAGAGGAGGAGACAGAAAGAATCCCAAGCAGGCTCCACACTGTCAGCATGGAGCCCAGTGTGGGGCTCAACTTCAGAAACCATGAGATCATGACCTAAGCCGAAACCAAGAATAGGATGCTTAACTGACTAAGCCACCTAGACACCCTATTTTTAATGTTTTAAAGAAACCTCATACTGTTTTTCATAGTGACTCTACCAATTGACATTACTTCAGGGAGGGTATAAAGATTCCCTTTTTTCCACGTCACCATCAGCATTTACAGGTGTGAGTAGATATCTCACTGTGGTGAGATATCATTTGTATTTTTCATTTGTGTTTGTATTTTTCGCTACTGATTGGTGATGTTGCTTTGCGTGTCTTCTTTTAAGAAATATCTATTCAAATCCTTTGTCCCTTTTAAAATTGGATTATTTGCTTCTTTGGTACTGAGTTTTGTAAGTTCCTTATATATGTTGGATGTTGTCGCCCTAATGGATATATAGTTTGTGAATATATTTTTCCATTTTTTTTTTTTTATTTATTTTTGGGACAGAGAGAGACAGAGCATGAACGGGGGAGGGGCAGAGAGAGAGGGAGACACAGAATCGGAAACAGGCTCCAGGCTCCGAGCCATCAGCCCAGTGCCCGACGCGGGGCTCGAACTCACGGACCGCGAGATCGTGACCTGAGCCGAAGTCGGACGCTTAACCGACTGCGCCACCCAGGCGCCCCTATTTTTCCATTTTATATGTTGCCTTTCACTTTATGATTTTCCTTTGCAGCACACCGGCTTTTTAGTTTGATGTACTCCCACTTGTTGATTTTTGCTCTTGTTCCTTTTGCTTTTATGTCAACTCCAAAAACTTATTGCGAAGACCAATGTCAAGGAGCTTACCTCTTATGTTTTCCTCTAGCAGTTTTGAAGTTTAATGTCTTCTCTTCAAGTTTTAATCCACTTTGAGTTGATTTTTTAAAATTTTTTAAATGTTTATTTATTCTTGAGATAGAGACAGAGCACAAGCGGGGGGGCGGGGGTGCAGAGAAAGAGAGAGGGAGACACAGAATCTGAAACAGGCTCCAGGCTCTGGGCTGTCAGCACAGAGCCCTATATGGGCTCGAACTCAGGATTGGCGAGATCATGACCTGCGCTGAAGTGGGACGTCCAAGCAACTGAGCCACCCAGGCGCCCCACTCTGAGTTGATTTTTATTTATGGTGGAAGGTAAAGTCTAGTTTCTCTCTTTTGCGTATAGCTGTTCAGTTTTCCCAACATTATTTTTTTTAAGAAACTATCCTTTCCACATTGTATATTCTTAGCTCCTTTTTAAATAAATTAACTGACCATATATATGTGGGTTTACTTTTGGGGTCTCTATTTCACATCCAGTGCCCCAATTTTAGAGATTCCCACCTGAAAGATAGGCCCTCAGAACACCAGGCTCTGAAAGCCAAAGAGGCTTGCATCCATTAGACCCACAAAACTATAGAAAACAAGGAGGCTCTTCTTAACAGGCAAGCAAGAAAAAAATACAACTATCACCCAGGGCTCAATGCAGAGGGGGCAAGTAAAAAGACTCATTTATTATTGTTTCCTTGAAAGGGTTTATATACATACTTTAAAAGCTGCTGCTTGAAGACCAGGCTTCTAATTTCATACATAACTAGGAGCCTGCTACAATGTTCCCAGGAGACTGGGAAAGCCTGCAGTCACCTCCACTGACTTCTTTCTCAAACCCTCTCCAAGTCACCAATATCTCACGGGAAACAGCTTGTACACATGTCTGTGCCCCAGCTTTTGTAGTTATTGCATGAGGGACTGGTCCCCAGATCATCAGGCTCTAATATCCAACACAACTTCCATCCACGAGTTCTACAAGACCATAGGAAATAAAGAAGTCGTTCTCAAACAGCGATCCACCCAGGGTTCAACACAAAGGGAACAGGCAAAATACCAATTTCCAAGTCTTTCCCTGAAAGGGTTTTATCAGTATACTTTAAAAGCTGCTGCCTAAGGGCCAAACTTCATCGGGGGCCTGCTGAAATCTTCCGTGGATACTGGGGAATCCTGCGGACAGCTCTTTCTCCATTCAGCTCACTCAATAACGAGAGCAAAAAAAGTCACAGGTTTCTCCCTGGAACAAGTGTGTACACATACCTGGCATCCCACCATTTGAGGCAGCTACATGAAGGATGGAGCTGCCCCCTCCCTGGATCTCCTGGCTCTGACAGCCATGTCTAGCCATCTTTATGGAGTGACAGGAGAGTGAATATTGTCAAATTGTCCATACTACTGAGAGCCACCTACAAATTCAATGCATTCCCTTCCAAAATTCCAATGACATTCTTTAAAGAAGCAGAAAAAGCAATCTTAAAATCTGTATGGAACAACAAAAGACTCTGAGTGGCCAAAGCTATTCTATCTTGAGATAGAACAAAGCTAAGAAATCACACTTTCTGATTTTAAATGCTTATTTATTTATTTTTGATGGTGGAAGAGGGACACACACACACAGAGAGAGAGACAGAGAGACAGAATCCCAAGCAGGCTCCACGCTATCGGTGCAGAACATGACACGGGGCTTGAGCTCACGAACCGTAAGATCATGACCTGAGCTGAAATCAACAGTCGGACACTTAACCAACTGAGCCACCCAGGTGCCCTCACACTTTCTGATTTTAAATTATATTATAAAGGTATATGAATCAAAAGAGTATCATACAGGCATGAAAATAGTCACAAGATCAATGGAACAAAATAGTCTTATAATGTACTACCTGGTATCAGCTTTCGGTGAAATGCATCTCTCTTCCTGGAACTTTTTTGATCTCAGTAGTCTCTGTTCATTCTTTTCTTTTTAAAACCTTAACAATTAATTAATTTATTTCCCAGAGAAAGGGAGTTTTTATTGGGTTCTATTCACTCATTATTATTGAAAACCACATAAGAATTAGGCCTCAATTAGAATACTTATATGGTTAATAAATTTGTTAATAGGGATTTTTGTAGTAGTAATGTTAATTAGCATAAATATTTGAACTCTATATTACCTAAGTGGTAAGTTTTAGATAATTGCTTTTATAACTCGCCTTGATCTTTATGCCATTATATTGAAATGAGAGCTGGACATTAATGATTGATTATTCTCCTGACAAAATGTAAATAGAGTATCATAATTTATGTCAATAAGTGTTAACATAAGGCCTTTTAATGTGCCTATTTCTTGTCAATTGCTTTCGTAGTCTTAAAAGACTCAAACATTAAGAAAACCATTTTGTTAAATGATTAAAACATAAAAATTGGTCATAATCAGCCTAATTTTATGTCCAAATAAAATAATTTATTTTTAATATTTTTCACTTAAGACATAAATGGTGTTAATGGAATGTGTCCATAGATAGGGGGATAATTGACTTTAGGGTATTTGAATAGTGAAAGAATGTACAAATCATAACTTTGCTGAAGATTGGAATCCAAATGAACATTATATACATCAGTGTTGTCGAAAGGTAAGACACTTTACATTCAGATTGGATATTAGAAAGGCAGAGAACAATTTGTACATATGTTACTCAATAGATATAAATTAATTCTAGACACTGGTATGTGAATTAGTGAAAGGTATCTAATAATAAAGGGACATAGGACTACAAGAATTTTGTTTTGGAGATGCTTAGGTGAAACGTATCTGGATAATTAATTTCAAGCAACTTTGACGCGGCTAGTTTCTAGAGATTATGGGGAGATTGTGCGGTTCCTCAAACCACCTGTTGCCTGGCTATTTGTTAAGAAAATAGACAGACCTGGAGAGAGATTTAGTGTTTAAACTTTTTCTTCTTGGCATCTGAAGGTACTCTGAATTAATTTTAAAAAGTCATACTCAGCATGAGGCAGAAACTCACTTGCTTTGAATGGTTTCTAGCTTCTCGCAGTCAGAGTATAACTTGGAGCTATACATCTTAAAATGATGTTATATAGGGGCGCTTGGGTGGCTCAGTCGGTTGAGCGCCGACTTCGGCTCAGGTCACGATCTCGCGGTCCGTGAGTTCGAGCCCCGCATCGGGCCCCTGTGCTGACAGCTCAGAGCCCGGAGCCTGTTTCAGATTCCGTGTCTCCCTCTCTCTGACCCTCCCCCATTCATGCTCTGTCTCTCTCTGTCTCAAAAATAAATAAACGTTAAAAAAAAATTTTTAAAAAAAATGATGTTATATAAATTTGTTACAAATAGTGGTGTGTCATAACAGACCTCAGGATTCTTTTTTTATTGGTATCTATGTACCATAGATGATTTAAATTATTAGAGAAAGTCAGCAAATTTTTGTTAGCTCTCAATTCGATTGTTGGATAAATAATGGCATCATTGTTTATTGTAAAGAGAGAAAGAGAGAGAGCATGGGCTGAGAAAAGGGGCAGAGGAAGGAGAGAGAGAAAGAGAGAGAGAGAGAGAGAGAGAGAGAGAGAGAGAATCTTAAGCAGGCTTCACACTCAGCGTGGAGCCCAACATAGGCCTTGATCACACGACTGTGAGACGATGACCTGAGCCGAAATCAAAAGTCTGATGTTTGACTGGGCTACCCAGGCGCCCTAAATAATGGAAGTTTTGATCATTTTGTGCTGTAAAAATAACTCAATTGGATATACTGTGCACTGGTTTTATTGCAAAAAATCAGAAGTTAGATTTATAAATTAATTTAACTGTGCATAGGATATGTGTAAATAAACACTTAAACTGTCTTGCAGGATTACAAGAAAGTACAAGAACATTGGCATTTATAGATAAGGATTATAATAAATGAAATTAGTTATAATGCCTTTTAAAAATAATCACTGGCAAGGAGGTTGGAGTGGGAGAGAGCCAAAGCATAGGAGACTGTTGGGAACTGAGAGCAGACTGAGGGTTGATGGGGGGTGGGAGGGAGGGCAGGGTGGGTGATGGGTATTGAGGAGGGCACCTTTTGGGATGAGCACTGGGTGTTGTATGGAAACCAATTTGACAGTAAATTTCATATATTAAAAAATAAATAAATAAATAAATAAATAAATAAAAAAGAAAAAAAAAGAAAAAAAAAGAATCACTGGCTTACAGTTTGTATTTAAAATTCTTATAATACCCAATATTCCAGAAACAAAAAGACAATCAATAATAAGACTTACTTTGTTTGAGGTGTAAGAGTTAATATCCATAGGTACCTAACTATAACTATATTAAACAACACAATGGATATGGATTTGGTCATCCTTATTATCTTCACTCGTGCCCCCTTTTCTCATTTTGGCTCATCATTTGTATAAATCATTTTATTATCCTGTCCCAGACATTCAACATTTCCTGATTGTTCCTTTATACTGCTATCAGTTAAGGTTTATAGGGTCAAGGAAAACAATCTGCCACATGTATTCTAGCAGAAGTAGAACAACCACCATTGATCCCAGATAATAAGTGAATCATGAGGTACAAATTTAAAGTCTGTGCATAACAGAAAAGATGGGAATTGAAATAAATGTCATACTAAATACACAGCAGGTTCTCAAATTTTGAATTGAAATACAAATTCAACGTCTCAAAGAATGTGTATGTGCAGTGTAATTGTGGATTATCAAACACACATTCACAGCACAAAAGGAAATTAAAAAAATAGTTTTTATGTTTCAGGTCGACTTTTCATATACATTGATAAACTATTCTTGGAATCCCTCCTCTTATCTTCTCCCCTTTCAGTGATCAAGGCTGGGGTCAGAAAATTAGAGGCAAGGCAATGTATCTTTATGGTCAAAATCCTCCTAAGCTGGTACAATTAATCTGTTTAGATTTTTCAAAGTGGAACATTTATAAGATAAATAAGACACCTCCTAACAATACTGTCCTTCTATCATAGCATTAAACTGATATACCCCTATAATAGAAAATTATCTTCTAGTAGGGAGAAGGAATGAAGAGGGTAAGAAAGACAAGATTATCCTGGTTGAGGAACCCCAAACAATTGTCTCTATGCCTAGACTCACTAATAAGATAAATATTTTATCTGGTTCTGAAAGAAAAAATCTTGATCACTGAACATATAGGATGAATAATTAGTGTTTATTTTATAACAAGATTTCTGACACACAAAAATGAATCTGAGAGAGTCTCTGTGTAAGACATATAATGTTAGGTCAGTAACTTAACACTATATTGGGATGTACCATATTTATTTCTCTAGAGCACATTTCACCTTGTTCATAAGCTTCACCATCTGCTTGGGAACAGAGTATATAAACTTATTAAAATCAAAGGTAAAGTGTTGTACCATTCAGAAATTTAAACAGTCCTTGCAGGTTTAAATCGTTCCTTTAAGCTGTTTTCTCCTCTCACCAGCTTCCTTTCCAGAATTTTGACTGGATGCATTGAATGAACTAGTATTTGATATTATGAGAAGGCCAATGAGATTGAAACAGAAACTCTTGCACTATAAACACCTACAGGCGGTGGATAAAATGTAATTCATATAATGTAGTTTATATTGATGGGATATTTACCTCTGGAAGAAATTGAATTAAATCCACAGGTGCCAGAAGTGAAGGGAATTCTACAAGCCATGAATCAGTTAATATTTTCATTAATTCAACAAATATTATGGAGTGCAACCGCATATCATGCACAGTGTGGGCTTTCCATAGACATGAATAAAACAGAAGTCTTTCTGATATCAGATCTAGAGTCGTAAATGTTTAACCTTTCATGTGGTAATTACTGAATGATCACACCACATTCTTATCTTAAGGAATCTTCAAGAACACCAAAGGTGGGGAACTGAAATAAACCTACTGTAAAGAGATCAAATAAACTATCTCCATAATAAAATATAACTAAATTCATCTCTCTACCATGGATCTCAGTGAATTAAAAATTATTTGTTAGGATAAATGAAAGTTCTGGCTTATATTTCAGGTATGTTTGAACTTCAACTTTATATATAACGAGACTGCTGAGTTGGGGAAAGAAATCCCTGCTGAAAGCTAACTCTCTCGAAAGACTGGTGCACTAATCTGTTAACAGTGCAAAGTTTATTAAACATGCCCAGTAAAGGAAAACACTACAGTTTAAAGAGAGGCTTGCAGGGGGAAATTATGGATGAATGCTTATTCATGGTTTTGGAATCTGAGATCAAGTTGTCCTTTAAAAAGATTATTTACTGAGATCGGGTAAAGTTTGTGACATAATAGTTTAGTATTATTGGACACAGCAAGACATAGGCCTTGAAGTAATTTTTAGTAAGTAAATGAATTGCTTGATTAATATCGAATTGCCTGGATGAACAATTTGGTTAGATAAATTTGTTTCATCACTTTTTTTTTTTTTTTAAATAATGCAGTATGTTGAACGTTACAGCCTTATTTTTGCCTTTTTGGGCAAGAATTTCCTGGATCAAAAGGACGTGAACAATAATGGCCTCAGCTCTCAGACCTGAACATTCTTCATTTTGAGCTAGAAAATAAACCATCATCATCTGTGGACATGATCAATCCAAACTGGAAAAGGTGGTTGAGGAATAGTGATTTGTTATTAAATTTTTAGTGACGGTCATTTCAACTTTGGAAGCACGAGGTTTTCATGCTGCTTTTATGAATTATCAATTGTTGGATATTTTTGATGGGACAACAAGCGTGCAAGAACATTTCAGTCTTTGCAGGGTTCATATCTGAGCACCTCAATGTAGACAAATTCATTTAAAAACAAATTATATTTATATAATCAGAAATCACAGCCACTTCTAAGCCAGAATTCAAGCATGCTCAATTGAAACCAGAAATTAGTTAGATCCAGTCATCACTATAGAGAATACAGAAAACTGTATATAAGGTTATAAGCCAAATCACTCAATTTCATTGTCTTTTTTGGTTTATTTCCAGAATCAATTAAGTCAGATCAAAGCAATGTAAAAGCTACTATGACATTATTCCCTGATAACAGCACATGTTTCACCTCGAAACATAATCAAATGCTGCCTTGTCCAATTATATTAAATTCTCAGATGAGCTTTCCTTATCCAGGACCAGGGAAAGGGTGGAGCTTGGGAAGAATTTCTCAATGGCAATGCTCAGACTAAATGCTAAACTATCATTAATTTCCCCTACCTTTTTTTTTTTTTTTTCCTGGTATCCTAATGGGGAGTCTCTTTGCCTCCTGCTACTTTCGCTAAAGAGTAAACCTCTTGTTTCCTGTTGGGTGGGGGCTGTTCACCAGGCTAAGAAGAATGAAAACTGGGAAAGAGGACCTAGGGGATCTCACGGATTCTTCTTACAATTTCAACTAATCCTTCTGCTTTCATCTCCACCTTGCACTACTCTTTGGACATATTTGGTAATACCGCCAGAGGATTTTTGAGTTTTAGTGATGCAAATGGCTCCCTTGTTGAGTTTTGCCTCTTTTAGTACATTCTACTTATGCATACATTTCTTTCATTTTTCATATTGCACAACTTAGTGGACATTTTTCATCTGGGTAGGTTCATTACTAGCATATATATATATATATATATATATATATATATACCCTTACAGTCATTTTGAATCTATGTCAGCTCTGTTGGCAATGACAAGTATTAAAATATTTGAGGAAATTATATTCCTGTTTTAAAAAATCTTAAACGGATACAACAAAAATTACCAAAATAGAAAAATTGACATTGGCAATAAAAATGTAGAAATGAAGTCTTTAAAAAAGAGATTGAAAACTAGAATGATCATAGTGAGTTATAACTTAACTGACATTTACTTAGAGTCGATAAGTAAGGCACTATGATCACAAATTTCTACCTCAATTCCTTTCCTAATGGTGAGAATAAATTAAGAGACAGTCAGCTATGAAGCCAAAATGCTGAACAGAAACAAAGTAATATGAAATTTAATTTTAGACTTGTCAGTAATAGTCTTTGTCATTCTGGAAAATACACTTAATATCTACACATCTCAGTTATGTCATCTACAAAATGAGAGAGTTAGATTGGAAGATCTCTAAATTTCTTTCTAGGTGCTAATTGTTTATAAAATTAGATATAAATTTCTGATACGAAAGATTATTTGAAATTTCAAATAATAGATTATTTTTTATAAATACTTGATGCTTAAAATACTATATAGTACTGTCAATTTTTAATTATTTTATCATACTTTAAATACAGTCCTAAAAATAATTGAATAAGAAGAAAACACATTTTTTATTACAGAAATGTTAATATTTATTGAATACTTATTAGACACTGGATGCTACCGGGTTGTTATTATTAACCTCTTTCCATAATTATGGAAGCTAATTTGGGTAATTTGACCAAGACTTCATAAATCATAAAAGCCATGCAAACACAAGCATAATTATTAAATACAAATGGATGTGCATATTATAATACCTTTTCTATATAGTTTTATGGGATTTATGCTTTATTATATCTACTTTCCATCTAGATCTATTATACCAGGCAAAATGTAAGTAGTTTCGTCTTCATGAACAACTAATTCTTATAACTGTAAACTGATTTTCAAAAACTTTCTATTTTTGTGTCCTCTGAGTCAACTTTGAAAACTACATGAATCAGTATTGCTTATCTATAAGGAACAACGCAGACTTGGTAACTTTTCTTTGTAATTGCAGTAAAATAAGTAAACAAATATTCCTTGTTATTGAGATGATTTTCAATAAATGTATTAAAAGTAAAAAGAACAAATAATTATGAACAAGTTCTCACTTAGCTTTCTATGCTTTGTCATATTAATACAGCAGTTAATTACATAGAAAGCACAATTTTCTTATTTATAAAAAGCCACCTATCACATAAGGCATCATACAGATGAAAAGCAAAAAGAATAATAAAATTAAATATTAAAATTAATAGTCTCAGTATATAATTCACTGAGATGAATGAGTAATGTGATTAATATATTCATTTTTCTATTGAAGGCAATGTACATAAAGAAAAAATATACAAAATACATATACATAACTCTTGCCAAGTGTGGCTTAGTAATTAGCACATGCCTAAACGGGAAAGGCAGCAGAAGATATGAGGCTTGCTCTAATGTGCATGCACTTTTTTGCTCTCTGTGATCTTGAAACCTCATGGCTTTTCCGCCTTGAGTTTGTTCCCAAATGCCTCAACCAGCTGTTATTCAGCTTTTATGGCTGTGCTTGCGGAAGTGTTGTTCTGCAGCAGTAGAAGTCTCTTGATATTTTAAAAATTGAAAGTCAACATGATCCAAATTTAAAGACACGAGATCAAATGAATTCTTAACATGGTAGAATTATGACAATCAATTATATAGAAGTAAACCAAAAAAAAATGTGTTGGGGGGAATAATCAGTAGCATGATTTCCCATAGGGTATAATATTAAATGCACAGTGTCAGTTCCAAATACTTTAAACACATATTAAAATTTAAGCAATTTAGTACAGTAAACTAGAGGGATTCTATGATGCCTGAGAAGTGCTTCTGTACATGCAAAGCAATACAGAGATTTTAATGGTTTCACAAAAAAATTATGAGATAAAGAACACTGTATTGTACTATACTAATAGGACAACCAGACAAGCAAATAGTTGAATTTGTTTTTTTTTAATTCATCTAAATGCATGCAATGCAAAATGCTTTAACTTACAGAACTTTTAGAAATTAATGTGCTGATACCATATAAAGGAAATGATGATGGTTCATTTTCCACATTACATGAATGCATTCAAGTAAGAAAAGCAAGCAGATACAATCTCAGCTCTTCATGGAAAACTAGAAAATAGGAATCTATATGGATTAGGAGGATAATCTGAAAGATCTCTAGATGATGGCTATAATAATAATAAAAAGGTGAAAGATGAAGGATCAGGTATAATTTGTAATAGCTGTTGAATATCAGAGTAATCATAACTTTTTCTGAGAGAGACAGAGAAGGCGAGAATTCCACATTTTCAAACATTTCCAACTTTAAAATATTTCAGAATATGACAAAAGTGAAGAGAAACTATGCTAATATCCATAAGATGCTCAGATTTTCTGAACAAGGGAAGAAAGAAAACATTAAATAATTTTAATGAAATGCATACATTTCTTACCAATAATAAACATATAATAAAGTTTGCAAAAAGAGAAATAAACCAGTGCTGGTGCTATCATTCTACCACTAAATGATAAGCAAAGCAGACTGTTAATCAACAAGAAATGTTAGTTGCTTCTCAATGAATAAGAATGCAATATGGACAGAACTTCGTTGAGTGAACATATTGCAAACCACAAAAATCTGGAAGCATGTAGTAATTAAATAAATGAGATAAACTATATACAACAAAAAGATGGTCCAAGCAGATTATACAGCCTGTATTCAATTCAACAGATGGCCCATGTGCCTGACCAAATTACCTAACAGCAAAAATTGTAATTTAATGAACCCTGGGAAGTACTTTTGGAATTTGGTTATCCCCAAATTTATGTAACTCTAAACTATAATTCAGTAATAACTACAAACCTCAAATCTTTTGTTTGTAAACAACATAAAAATTCATCATCCCCCATCTAAGATATGATGACATTTATTAAGTATTGAAGTAAACTGAGTAATTTGAAAAAAAGAGGAAAACTTTTGGGGCATTTGGGTGGCTCAGGCAGTTAAGCTTCCGACTTTGGCTCAGGTTGTGATCTCATGGTTTGTGAGCGCAAGCCCCGCATCGGGCTCACTACTGTCACCACGGCTTCAGTCCCTCTGTTCCCCCCTTTGTCTGCCCCTCTCTTCCCTCAAAAATAAAACATTTTTTAAAAATAGGAAGACTTTTGGGGCACTTGGGTGGCTCAGTTGGTTAAGCATCTGTCTCTTGATTTCGGCTCAAGTCATGATCTCACAGTTTTGTGAATTCAAGCCTCACGTCAGGCTCTGGTGCTGACCCTGCAGAACCTGCTTGGGATCCTCTCTCTTTTTCTCTCTCTCTGCCCGCCCCTCTCCTGCTTGCGTTCTCTCTGTCCCTCTCAAAATAAATTAATTAATCAATTAAAAAATTTTAATAGGAAGTCTTTTATTATTTATTTTATTCAAAAATAACTTTACAACCCTAAACTAGGGTTACCAAATATTCAACTACGCACATTATATAAATTTAAAGTAGATATCCAATAAAATTTTCAAAATTATTGTAATGGGAAATCTTATAATTAAAACAATTACAGGGGTGTGACTGGGTCGTTCAGTCGGTTAAGAGTCTGACTTTTGATTTTGGCTCAGGTCGTGATCCCGTGGCTCATGGGTTTGAGTGCCACATGGGGCTTTGTGCTGACAACATGCAGAGCCTTCTTGGAATTCCTTCTGACGTCTCTTCTGCCCCTCACCACATTCAAATATGCGCTTTCACTCTCTCTCAAAATAAATAAACTGAAAAAAATGTTAAGCAATTATATAAATATATAATTAATTAAATTATATAAATTATTTAATTTATATATTGTATACATATTTACTCAATTAATTTTAATTAATTAATTTCCCATTAATTTTAGATTTTTAATATTTCAGACATAAATGCTTTTTTGTGCAGATATAAAAGAGGATCACCACTCTTTAGTGTGACACAACTTTTTCTTTGTTTTTAATTTTCTTTCATTGGGTTCTTATGCTTCAGGTTTTTAATTAAATTCTAGTGAGTTAACATATAGTGTAGTATTAATTTCAGGAGTAGAATTTAGTGAGTCATCGCAAGTACAACACCCAGTGCTCATTGCAACAAGTGCCCTCATTACTACCCATCACACATCTATCCTTTTTCCCACCTACCTCCTTCCATCAACCCTCAGTTTGTTCTCTACAGGTATCTTATGGTTTGCCTCCCCCTCTTTTTTTTATGGCAATATTTCATTCTTTTGGATGACTGAACAGTTTTCCATTGTATGTGCATACCACATCTTTTTCATCCATTCATTAGTCAATGGACATATGGGCCCTTTACATAATTTGATTATGGTTGAGAATTCTGCTACAAACATCAGGGGGCATGTGCCCCTTTGAATCAGTATTTTTATACCCTTTGGGTAAATACCTACCAGTATAATTGCTGGGTTGTATGGTAGTTCTTTCTATTTTTAAGTCTTTGAGGAACCTCCATACTCCAAAAGCTTAACATTTACTTCTAAATCTTAGTACCTTTATCCAAGTAAATATAGTCACAATTTGGAAGTGATTTTTTTTTTTTTGAGGAGTGCATTGTATTTGTAGCAAAACTTGATCGTGTATGGTCAAGATACCAACAAATATCTTTTTGAAATCTATATTGCATACCAATATAAATATTACCATAACACACCGGTGAATTCTAATCAATGAAATTACAGGCATGTTGCTTCTCCCAAGGTCTTATTCTATTTTCATCTTTGGCTGCATGATCTTTAATTTACTGAAACATAATCCACCCTTCTCATAAGTCTTTCAAGGGATCTGCATGTATTCATATACCTAATTATCAATGTACTCACCAAGTAGCTTCTTCTTTTTTCTTTTTAATTTTAGTTAGTTAACATACAATGCAGAAATGGTTTCAGGAGTAGAATTCAGGGGTTCATCACTTACATACAACACCCAGTGCTCATCACAAGTGCCCTCCTTCATACCCATCACTCATATCTAGCCCATCTCCCCTCCCACCTCTTTCCATCAACCCTCAGCTTGTTCTCTATTGTTAAGGGTCTCTTGTGCTTTGTCTCCCTCTCTCCTCTTCCCCTGCTTCCCATATGTTCGTCTGTTTTGTTTCTTACACCCCACACATGAGTGAAATCATATGGTATTTGTCCCTCTCTGACTGACTTATTTCACTTAGCATAATACATTCTAGTTCTATCCATGTTGAATGAAATCTTACCAAGTAGCTTCTTCTATATGCTGCTTTCTCCTGAGCCAAATGAAGTTTCCTCATGTCTCCCTGATGATGTTGCTCACTGTCTGGTCCACAAGAGATGTGCCCTGGACCTTTGCTTCATGATCCACCAGACATTGAGCTTCTTCACCAGTCCTGGGTTACACGAAAATTTAAGGAAGTTCCTCTTACCCACCGGGCTACACATTGCCATACAGACCCCAAACCATGACCATTTGCCGTAAAACTTCCACTAGTCTTTCATAACAAATCTCCTTTATCTTCTATAAAAAGCACTTAGCAAAGACTTCACTCAGTCATACGCATTAATAAGTATAAACTTTGGCAGGGAAATGGTAAGCCAGTTTCTTTTTTGAGATAGAAATAAAACATTTTAAAAGTAGCCTTGTAGAGGGGCGCTTGGGTGGCTCAGTCAGTTAAGCGCCTGACTTCAGCTCAGGTCATGGTCTCGCAGTTCATTAGCTCAAGCCCCGCATCAGGCCCTGTGCTGACAGCTCAGAGTCTGGAGCCTGCTTTGGATTCTGTGTCTCCCTCTCTCTCTGTCTGTCTGTCTGTCTCTCTCTCTCTCAAAAATAAATAAAAACATTAAAATTTGAAACCAATAAATATAAGTAGCCTTGCAGAAAGTCCTTTAATATGGAAAACTAGGTATATTATCAACCTGAGCATTATTTCCCTCAGAGCCTGTCAAGGTCTTCAAAATTTTTCTTTCCTATCATAATCCTACTAAATGATCCTTCTGATCATATTCTCCAAACGGTAGAACATGTTGGTAGAAATTAATCTGCTTGTTACTTCTAAATAACAGTTTTACAGATTCTGCCATTTTCAACACACAAGTTGGCTTTCAATTTCAGTCAAAACTCATGCTCAAGTTATTCTTCTTATATCATAAAGCTATTCCCCCTTTTTATATGTTATGTCAAGTGTATCGAATTTTGCCTGCAAGGCTTTCATTCTGCTGTCTTTGAACCAACTTTTCTTTGAAAAATCCTCATCTCCATCCATGGGGGTGATCCCATGTCAGCTCTAGTGAGATACATAACTTGGCCAATACAGTGCATTTCATTTGCCTGTTTCAGGCATTTGACAATGACCCCCGAGAATAAATGAGACTCAATCCCAGCACTTGTTGAAAGTTGTTGGAATGAAAATCTCTCTTTCTAGTGAAATCACTAGCTATAAAGTCAGTAAAGGACCTGTCAGGGCAACTAAGTTTGGAGAATTGCTGCTTGACAGTGAAGCTAACCTAAATGAAAGCACAGACAAGAAAGCACCCACATGCGGGTGGGGAGATGGGAATGGGCCAACTCTTTACAACCTAGTTTGACCCTGGTAATCTGGCCACTCCTGGAATCAAATCTACCCTTGTATTTTTCTTTTATATAAGCCAATATATTCCCTTATTTATGTGAGTCAATTTGAGTTACACCTTGTATGGCAACGGAATTGATTCTGATGATTAAATCTGGTTGTATAAATCACTTTCTTTTTCTAATACAATCATCTCTCTCTCCTTTTTTTTAATGTTTATGTATTTATTTTGAGAGAGAGACAGAGAGTGAGCTGGGGAGGGGCAGAGAGAGAGGGAGGCACATAATCCCAAGCAGACTCGAGAGCTGTCAGCCTAGAGCCCGACACCAGGCTTGAACTCACAAACCATTAGATCATTACCTAAGCCAAAATCAAGAGTCAGACGCTTAACTGACTGAGCCACCCAGGCACCTCACAATCATTTTTTTTTAAAAAGAAAGAAAAAAAAAAAATATATATATATATATATATATATATATATATATATATATATCTCAAAAGTTCTATGCTATGGAAAATGTTATTACAATGCTATAAATTTGTTCTTTAGTCTAGCTATATTACAATAATAAATTCTAGCCATTTCTCATTTATCCAGTTACTATATATGTTTATATGCACATATGTATCTATCTATATCCATCTATAGATACAATTATAGATGGAATGTAGAATTAGACATATCAATATTCTAACAAATATATATTTAGATAAATATACTTACATATATCTAAATATATATATTTCAAAATATATAAATATAGATAGATATTGATAATTTTTAGTATATTTAGATATATATACTTACATATATCTAAATATATATATTTTTTAAAAATATATAAATATAGATAGATATTGATAATTTCTTAGTATATCTGGGCTTACTATAACAAAATGCCATAGCCTGGGTGGCTAAAACAACATTTATTTCTCACAGTTCCAGAGCCTGGAAAATCCAAGATTTGGTGTTTGGTGAGAGCCTGCTTCCTGATTCATAGAGAAATGTCCTCTCACTGCAGCTACACAAAATGTAATGGGCAAGGGAAGTGTCTTTATAGATGTATTCATCTCATTCGTAAGTGCTCCATCCTCATGACTTAATCAGCTTCCAAATGCCCCACCTCCTAAAACAATTACACTGGGGGTTAGTTTTCAACATAAATTTTGGGGAAGATGCAAATGTGCAACGTATATTATATTATATATATTGTGTATAAATACACAAGTGGACAAGTAACTTGGGTATCATATTTAGGCAAGTATATTTCTTTCTTATTAAAACACTTTATGTGTTTTTGCCATAGCATAGGAAAAAAAAACAGTGATAATCTAAATGAGAACTGTGATCAAAAATTGAAATTATTAGGGGATCCTGGGTGGCTCAGCTTGTTAAGCATCTGACTTCTGCTCAGGTCATGACCTCGCGGTTTGTGGGTTCGAGCCTCATGTCCAGCTCTGTGCTGACAGCTCAGAGCCTGGAGCCTGCTTCGGATTCTGTGTCTCCTTCTCTCTCTGCCTTTCCCTTGCTTGTGCTGTCTCTCTCTCAAAAATAAACAAACATTAAAAAATTTGAAAAATGGAAATGATTAGCATGGATTTAAGATCTTATGGTTGATGAAATAGTTCAACCAAACATTTTAAGCTTGAGACAGATCAGTGTAATTTTTTTTTGCTAAGCATAGTTTATGGGCATTGAACATGGGAACAACAACAAAGTAAGAATTTTTTCATCTTCAAAATACCTTGTATTCTTTATGCACAAAGACAGTGACTTCAATAGCAGATGCACTTGAGATTTGCCATTAAAACAATTGTAGTTTCAGAATCTGCACTTCTCCTCACAGATAAGGCCATTCCAAGATGATAGCCACCTTCTACAATGAAAAGGCAAGAAAAACTTGAAGGCAACATGTCTTTAGTTCATCAAGGAACTTTTACAGTAGAATGTTTTTTTTTAATTCATAAGATGAACTTAATAATACAAAAAAAAATCCTAGTAACCATTCCTAAAAACCCAAATTCATTGTGAAAAAAAAAAACAAACAATTTTAATCCCACTCTGTTTTCTCTGCTAAAAAATAGAAAGTTAAAAACTTTATGTGAATTAACAGGAAGTAATGTTCAATTCATCCCCTCCCATATATCAATAATATCAGATTTCATAAAATATTAGGCAACCATTACCAGCAGCTAACAACAAAATATATTTTATTATGTGGAAAAATACAGAGCACAGAATTGCAAAGTAAAATAATATAGCAGTCAAGAGTTTATGTTCTAGAGTCAGACTCCCTGGCTTTGAATTCCATTTTTACCACTTTTATCTTTGTTATTCAACTATCTGTGCATTTAATAATAGCCCTGTTGTCAGTTACTCTTTTGGGTATATAATGAGTTAGTCCATGCAAAATGCTTAGAATAGCACCAGGCAGATAGTATAACCTCCTTAAATGTTGATGATCGATTAAATGATAACTAGATACACTGAACTATAGACTTCTCTTCATGTATATATAATTAGGCAGACAAAAAGAGAAAAGGATATAAAGGAAAGGAAATACTTAAACTAGTGATGATTTCTGAGTTCTAGTGTAGGTGATTTGATCTGTTTTCTGCGTCCCCACCAAAAAAAGAAAGAAATTATAGATAACACACACACATGGATATATAAAGACATAGAGACGGACTGTGACAGAGAAAAAAAAAAACACAGAGAGGTTGAGAAAGACCACATATATAAATTGTATATCTTTAATTAATAGGTTTTTATTTCATTTATTTATTTATTTATTTATTTATTTATTTATTTATTGTTTTAATGTTTATTTATTTTTGCAAGACAGCGAGACAAAGTGGGGGAGGGGCAGAGAGAGAAGGAGACACAGAAGCTGAAGCAGGTTCCAGGCTCTGAGCTGTCAGCACAGAGCCCGATGTGGGGCTCAAACCCACAAAGCGAGGGATCATGACTTGGGCCAAAGCCGGACGCTCAACTGACTAAGCCACCCACGTGCCCCAATAAGTTTTTAATTATCATAGTTGGACAACAACAAAAAAAAACTAGTTTACTTATTTGGTAAATCCATGAACTTCATGTATTTAAACTTTCACTGGTATTTTCATTTATATTATCAATTACTAGATTTTTTAGAATAAAAATTTAACAGGTTTCTCCCCACTAGTAACTACACCCACTCTTCTTCCATGAGCTTCTGAGAGCCATGAAGCCAATAATATACATTCCAGCCAGATATTCACATGCAGCCTGCAGACAAAATTCATGCTGAACTTCCATTTCTTGGAAACCTCATATTACAAACTCAACACCCACCCCATCTTTCTGAAAGAGGTAAATGAGCACATTCCACATAGAGGTGGAGTTTCTCTAGCATTATTGGCAGCTACAACCTTTCAGAATGACACTTCCACTGAGATAGATCCTTTTACGGACAATTTTTTAGAATTGTATGGTCATTCTTTGCACAACTTGGGACATCAGAGCAGATATTTACTCAGATGATATATTTGTCAAACAGAATTGACATGTTAGGCCATGGCATAACTGGGAGAGCATTGGGTTTGTCTTTTATCTACCCATTGGTTCTGTGACTCCCTAGACAGTATGGAGGCAAGGTTCTTATTGAGTCTGAAATTTGCATTAAATTAGCAAGTAATACCACCCAAACTCAATAGCATGCTGAAGGCTGCATGTGTATGTTTCTGGCCAACTCTATGGAGATGCAAGATAGGCTAATAAAGAGAGGAGGTAATGGTTGTATTTCAGGACTCACAATGCTAACTTACTTCTAAAACCCCATGGAAGAAATACCAAAGATGCAGAATAGTCTACAAATTAGAAATAAAACTGCTTTTCCTCATGAGAATGTTTAAAGAGACATAACATTATAACACTATCAAATGTTAACTTTCTCCTTGTGGAATGAATCGGTGACACCATAACCTGTCAACTTGAGGTGGTTAACCAAAGCATTCTGGTAAATCAGGAAATGCTCGGAAACAATTGAGTTAGCCAAGAATTATTTACTACTATCAATGAATGCCTTGGCATGCTCATCTTCACATTCATACTTCGAAATAATTTCAGTGCAATTTTCATGAAACTTTGTTCCTCAGAAAGTGTAGGCACTTCCAGCCACTGAATAATAAAGTGTAAACACCTAACAATGAAATGAAAAGTCTACATTTTATGAATCTTATAATGGTGTGGCCTCAAGTTTATATCAGTTTTATCTAAGACTGCATAAGAATCAAAGCAAAAGCTTTTTTGCATGTTATCTCACTTAATTTCATGGCCAGAAAAATATGTTTTAAATATACTTCTGTAGTAATATACGTGCAGTTTGTTTTTCCTTCTTTAAATATATTTACTTCAATTATCGAACACTTGTGTAACCACCATTCAAGTTGTATTTCCTTTTAGGAGAAAGCATCTCTATTGTTAAGCTCTAGCTGACATGTTTTCAAATTCATGTTCTCAGCATTGAAGGCCACTCTCAGAGATTTTATTTTAAGCTTCTTTATTTATTTTGAGAGAGAGTGAGCGTGCAGAAGGAGCACAAAGAGAGTGAGAGAACTCGAAGCAGGCTCTGCGCTGAGGCTTAAACTTACAAACCATGAAATGGTGACATAAGCTGAAAACAAGAGTTGGTCACTTAACCAACTGAGCCGCACAGGCATCACCTGGAAATTTTCTTAAAAGTGAAATTTACTCATCTCACATTTAGAATGGCTAAAATAAAAAAACACAAAACATAACAAGTGTTGGCAAGGATGTGGAGAAAGAAACCCTCATGCCCTGTTGGTGGGAATGCAAACTGGTGTAGTCTCTGTGGAAAACAGTGGTGGTTCTTCAGAAAATTAAAAATAAAACTACCCTACAATCCAGTAATGTCACTATTGAATATTTACTCAAAGAATACAAAAACCCTAACGCAAAAGAATATATGCACCCCTATGTTTATTGTAGCATTATTTATAATAGCCAGATCATGGAAGCAACCCCAGTATCCATTGATAGATGAAAGGATAAAGAAGATGTGGTATAGGGGCACCTGGGTGGCTCAGTCAGTTAAGCATGAGTTCAAGCCCTGCTTCTGTGTGGACAGTTCAAGGCCTGGAATCTACTTCAGATTCTGTGTCTCCCTCTCTCTGCCCCTCCCCTGCTCATGTTCTCTCTCTCTCTCTCTCTCTCTCTCTCTCAAAAATAATAAATAAATATTAAAAATTTTAAAATAAAAAGATGTCATACACACACACACACATACACACACACACAGTGGAATATTACTCAGCCTTTAAAAAGAATGAAATCTTGTCACTTGGCAATGACATGGGTGGAGCTAGAGAGTATTACGCTAAGCAAAATAGGTCAGTCAGAGAAAGAAACATGCCATATGACTTCACTCATATGTGGAATGTGAGAAACAAAACAAATGAATGAAGAAAAAACAAAAGACAAACCAAAAAAAACCCAGATTCTTAACTACAGAGAAGAAACAGATGATTATGAGAGAAGAGGTGAGTGGAGGTTGGGTTAAATAGGTGATAGAAATTAAGGAGTGTGCTTGTCATGATGAGCACTGAGTAATATGTAGAATTGTTGAATCACTATATTGTCCACCGAAAACTAATACAACATGGTATAGTAACTCTCCTGGAATAAAAAAAAATAAAATAAAATAAAATAAAATAAAATAAAATAAATAAACTTAATTTTGATACAGGAATTACTCTTTTGTGAAATAAGTCTAAGATGTAATCATGAAATGGTTTGCAATACAGTATATTTTATTATTGAAAACAAAGAAAAAAGCAAAGCACAACCTGGAGCTCTTCTGGTGATGGGGGTGGGCCCCCTTAAAGTAGTGAAATTCCAGTATCAGCATGATAATCATGATCTAGGAAATGCCACCTCATAAAAATCAGTAAAAAGAGACTAGTCATGTTGGGATGAAGCAAACAATACAGTATTAAAGTGTATTAGATGAAAAAAAAAAATGTCATCATGGACATTCAACTGTTACGTGTTAAACATAATTCATAATGTATCAATTCAACTTCAACCATATTAGAAACAGCCAAGAGTTTTCTTTATGAAATATGAGATGAGAGTCTTATGCATGATTGAGACCATGACTATGATAAAGTAGGTGATGGAATTTAATGTTTTTATGTCTATTGTTTAGGACTCTTGAAACAAGTTAATCAAATCACCCAAATGAGAAAATAAGCTGTAATTGCCAATCAACTCTTATCTTCAATAAATTATCATATCTGGTATGCTTTGATTGGATTTTGTTGGCAGGAAGAAGCTGGAGGTGGGCTAACTAGAAGTGAGACTGCTTAGGTGACTAATTTGGAGAATGTTTTTGGCTTTCTCAGGTTAGTCTTGAGTTAGATGTGGGGAAGCTGGCAATCGCTGGCCAGTTCAAGGTCAGTTGCTGTAGAGGTTGTGGTTGGGCTTCCCAGGTTGGTTGCTTAGAAGTTCTGACTGGGCTTCCCAGGCTACTTGTTGCAGAAGATGTAGGTCAAAGCTCTACTGGTATATATTGTCATCATTGTGCATTTGTACAGTCACTCAACACTTGCTGAATCACGGGCGCCTTGGTGGCTCAGTCAGTTAAGTGTCCAACTCTTGATTTCAGCTCAGGTCATGTTCTCACAGTTAGTGAGATTGAGCCCCAAGTTGTGCTCTTAGCACAGAGCCTGCTTGGGATTCTCTCCCTCCCTCTGCCCCTCCCCTTCTTGCATGCATGTGTGCTGTTTCTCGAAAAAAAAACCAAAACTTAAAAATATTTCATTTCATCATAACCATTTATACCAATTGAAGTAAAGTTTCTTTTTGGAAACTTATAATTAATGCCGTTTAAGTTCTTAGTTTTTATCTTAAAAAATACAACATATTTTCCTTAACACTTTAGGTAGAAATCACTTTAATCCTCACAACCGTGCCATGGTACCCTTACACAAATTTTACAGAATCAACACGAAATCACAATGACCCAGTGTCTTCTGGGGAATCAACAGAATAGGACTGGCCGTTACTCTTGTTAACTGTTGTTCAAGACTTGCAAAGCCACTCTTTGAAAAATCAATGTTCCTGAATAAATATTCTCCCTTTTGATATTCTTTAAGTTGAGATAAGAAAATTTCAACAATTGTATACTACACAACAATACCTAAAGACCAGAATTCTGTGGTAATCCAAGAGTCAATCATAACATTGGCCATCCAGGTGCTCAGAAAATTAATATTCATTGGAATGATAAGAAACTACTCTATGTTTACTCTATAATAATTTACTCTTGGCATTTGGCAAGAAATGTCAAATAAAATATTTTAGAATGATAAGCACAGTTATTTTTATTGTTCTTACTTCTCCACATTTTTCACAATGGATATGTGCTAAATGTATAATCAGAATAAAAAGAATATGCAATATAGAAATGAGGCATATTTTATTTGTTTTACATATTCATTTTCATCTCTATTATGGCTCAAAATCAATGTGGTTTGTAATATGCATGGAAAAAGACTCTTATCACTGAAATAGAAAACATCTGGCAATAGCAAATAAAAACAAGCTCTTTTAAGCATCTAAATCTGACTTGCTTGCACAAAGGACAGAAATGGAAAATATCCACTAAAAATATTCCACTATTGACAATAGAAATATCACAATAATCTCTCACCTATTCACCAAAAAAGTTTTTTTTTTTAATTAGATGATTTCAAGAATACTATTCTATGGGGGTGCCTGGGTGGCTCAGTCTGTTGCATGTCTGATGCTTGATTTAGACTCAGGATATAATCTCACAGTCCATTGGATCAAGACCTGCATTGGTCTCCGTGCTTTTAGCACGGAGCCTACTGTGGATTCTCTCTTCCTCTCTACCCCTCCCCTGCTTGTACTCTCTCTCTCTCTCAAAATAAATAAATTAATTAAAAATATATGTAAAACAATACTACTCTGTGGGATGTAGTTGAGAGGAAAATAGGAGGAATGATGCATCATGGAGACCCAGGATATGAAATGATTATTCGAGGATTCCAACATTTAGCATATTAAGCTTTATAAAAGAACACCTTTGATACACAACATTGAGAATGAAGTAAAAATGCCATTAAAAATATGTGGTATAATGTCTTCTCCTGCTTTCCCTCCTTCTCTTCCTCTCCCCATCTTTCTTCTTCTCCCAACTATTAGGTACCAAGCACTATTTTAGACACTTGAAAAGTCCTTGGTTGCTAAACACACAAAACAACCTGTCCTTATAGAAATAATACACAAGTTACTAAATATGTGGTTTCAGACCTGATTCTTCATCCTGACTTTATAAATTAACACTTCTAATGATTTTGGTTAAATTTCTTAAATTTCTGAAACACAATTTCCTCCCCTATAAAATGTACACTACATTATACTATATATAATATTATACATATATTATATGTAGTATGATATTATACTATATTATATATATATGCACAACATAGAATATAATATTATTTAGTCATAAAAAAGAAGGGAATCCTGGGTGCTTGGGTGGCTCAGTCAGTTGAGTGTCCTACTCTTGATTTCAGCTTAGGTTATGATCTCATGAGGTTCATGAGATTGTGCCCCACGTCTGGCTCTGAGCTGGTAATACAGAGCCTACTTGGGATTCTCTCTCTCCCACTTTGTCTGCCCCTCCTCTGATTGCACACACACTCTCTCTCTCTCTCTCTCAAAATAAATAAATAGGCATTTAAAAAAAGAAGGGAATCCTGACATTTGCAACAACATCGATGAAGCAGAAGGGAATTGTGGTAAGTAAAATATGCTAGACAAAGACAAATAGTGTATGATATCATATATATGTGGAATTTTTTAAAAGTTCAGTTTATAGAAACAGAGGAGAATGGAAGTTGCCAGAGCCCGGAAGATGGGGCAAATGGGAAGTGGGAGATGATAATGAAATGATACAAACTTTCAGTTATTAGATGAATACCTTCTGAGGATCTAAGGTGCAGCATTGGTGACTATAGTTAATAGTGTGTGTTGCATAGTTAAAATTCGTTAAGAGAGTAGATTTACATGTTCTAACCACACACACAAAAGATAACTATGTGAAGTGGCAGATGGGTTAATTAACTTAATTGTAATAAATATTTCATAGGGGATATGTCTATCAAATCATCACCTTATACACTTTAAATATATCTTTTTGTTGTTGCTGTTAATTATACCTCTGAGAAACAGGGAGAGAAAAAAAACTCTTGCTTATATTTTCTTCAAAGGCCAAGAACGCAGGCTCTTTAATCACTGCTTTTATTCTTCTTTTCGCTCGTTACAAAAACGAACAAGAATTCTCAAAAAAAAAAAAAAATCTTTACCCAAAGTTAAAAACAACTTTTCCAAGTTGACTTAGACCAATTATTTATTTTTTTAATAGGAATTTGACCTGTTGCAACAGGGAATCACATATACTGGAAGATGTCTTTGTTTTGTTTTGTTTTGTTTTGTTATGTTTTTTTTGTAATTCATTTTTTTAGCATATTATAGAACTTCATCTGACTATCGATTGGAAAAAAGAAGAAGTAAAATATCCTCACCGCAGGGAGTTCGAGAAGCATTGACATAATGAGTCAGTCCACAGTTCTGAAAGTGATCATTTGATATTTCTCCATATTATCTTTTTTTTAAATGTGTATTTATTTATTTTGAGAGATAGGGAGAGCATACATGCCATGAATGGGGAAGGGGCAGAGAGAGAGGAGAGAGAATCCCAAACAGGCTCCACGCTATCAGTGCAGAGCCCAACACAGGAATGGATCTCAGGATCATGAGATCATGATCTGAGGTGAAATCAAGAGTTGGACACTTAACAACTGAGCCACCCAGGTGTCCCAGTTTCTTCGTATTAACTTTCAGTGTATTTGTTCAGTTCACTGGGAGCAAAATCAGTACGGGCACCAAATGACCAAAACCACAATGAAAGAATGCTAATTGATGCTACCTCAGGCATACGATGAGGAAGCAGTATGAACAAGCTTTTAGGTGTTAGTGGGGCAGTTGCCAAGAGCCAATGATTTAACTCATCACGCCGAATAATAAAACCTCCATAAGAGTCCAACACGATGGGTTCGGTGAGCATGTTGTTCAACACACGGAGGTGCTAGGAGAGTGGCATCGGGGGAGGGCATGGAAGCTTTGCACCCTTTCCCCATGCCTTGCCCCACAAATCTCTTCCATCTGGTTTCACTCAGTTATTGGTTATATCCTTTTATAATAACTAGTAATCTAGTAACTAAAATGTTTCTCTGAGTTCCGTGAGCCACCGTAGTAAATTAATTGAATCGAAAAAGGGAGAAGGTCATTGGAAACTCCAATATATACCCAGTCAGCCAAAAACACAAATGACAGTGTGAACTTGTCACTGGCCTCTGAAGGGGGCGGGGGTGGGGAATGAATGACAGTCTTGTTGGACTGAGCCTGTAACCTGTGAAAACTGACACTACCACCGGGTCAGAAGAGTGTCAAAATTGAATTAAATTGAATTGGTGGTGGTGTGGAACCATGTTGGTACCAGGTGCAGAATTTTACAGCTCTTTCTAACAATTGGTTCACAGAAAAAGAGACAATTATCTGCGACATTTTAAGACTAGGATAACCAGATATCCCCCCAAATCCAAGTGACCTTTTCCCTTAATATACATTTTTTTCTCCACTTAATATTTGGTTATAGAAAGAGGATGTCATAATAAAAGAACAACAAAACAGACTAGAGAACGTTGGATGAATCATCATCAGTTGCAGAGAAACTGAAAAAAATGTATTGATAAAGAAGCAGTTTAGCATTTGCTTTCTTCCTCTGCTTTCCACATCGTCTTTGAGTTACTTCCATGTATAAATAAAGCAGGAAGCTTCAACTTCCACCAGTGAAGCTTCCAGCAATGACACAGTTTAAAATATCCTAATCAAAATTTTCAGTAGGGGACAAAAAAGAATGAAAAATAGCGCTATCTTTGACAGCATACCTTGGTAATGAGCTCGGATAAGCTCAGCAGAATTTCAATTCTGAATCACTCAAAAATAAGCATTTTAGGGGGTTCTTGGGTGTCTTAGTTCAGTGCCTGACTGGATTTCAGCTCAGGTCATGCTCTCACATTTTGTGGAATCGAGCCTCACGTTGGGCTCTGTGCTGGCTGGCATTGTGGAGCCTGCTTGGGATTCTCTCTGCCTCTCTCCCACTCATGGGTGTTTAAGCTCTCCTTCTCAAAATAAACATTTTTAAAAAAGAAAAAGGAAAAAAGCAATTTAGTTAATCTGAAGTTATTTCTTTTTTTCCCGAAGATCCTTAAATTCTCACAGTTTTACCATTTGTTTTGTTTACTTGACTGTTATCTTGGGTTTTCTTTACATTGTATGCTGTTCATTCAAAATAGCATTTACTCAACACACAAATATTGTTCATAATTAAAACATACAAACATACAAATAAAACAACGAGTAGAAAAAAATAGTTTAAAGCTAACAGACCAAGTTTCCTTAAAAAGACAAATTATTCAATAGCCTTCATAGTATCTAAATTCTCCTTGTAGAAAATTAATTATTGTGGGTCTTGTTTAAGTTTATTCTGTGGTTGATGGGGGGGTGGGAGGGAGGGGAGAGTGGGTGAGGGGCATTGAGGAGGGCACCTGTTGGGATGAGCACTGGGTGTTGTATGGAAACCAATTTGACAATAAATTTCATATTAGAAAAAATAAAAATAAAATTAAAAAAAAATTAAAAAATAAAATAAATAAATAAAATAAAAAATAAAAAAATAATAACAAAATAAAATCTGGAAAAAAAATATTCGATATGTAAAAGGTAGGATACAGGTTACAGTAAGCATTAAAAAAATCCCTTAGAAATTCACATTTTGTATACATGAGTAATGATCATGTAAATTTTGGTTTAAAAGCACAAAACATGGTTTTATGTTCTTCTAGGTAGTATTTCCTGGTAATTTTTAATTACAGAGGAATAATTTTAAATGTTCTTTTGAATTCCAGCTTTATACAAACATATATATATGTATATATATATAAATTTGTATATATATATTTGTAAAAAAATATACATATATTTTTATATAGCTGGAATGAATATATACATATATATTGGATATATATGCATATATATTAATATACATTAATTAATATATACATACATATATATATGTGTGTATCAAAGGGTTAACAACACAAAAATCACAGCAATATCATTACCAAAAACTTCTAGCAAATTCTATGCCAGATTTTATTCCAATGCATTATCTCATTTAACGTTTTAAATAGATTATCTCTATCCCTAACATCTGTATATAAAAGTTATTGCTCTCACCTTTAGTATAGAAATAAGAAAAGTGGCCCTTGGAAAATAGCTTTTCAAAGATCACATAACCCTTCTATGACAAATATGTATATGGACGTCTCTTTGGAAGAACAGGAGAAGCCAGCTTGACACAAAATGGAATGTGTAACTAATTTTATTTGTCACCATAGACTGGGTAGCTTAAAACACAGAAACTTATTTTTAATAATTCCGGAGGCTGCCATGCCAAGTTTGAGATCAGGGTGCCAGTAAGGGCAGCTTTTAATAAGACCGTCTTTCTGGTTGGCAGATAGCTGTGTCCTCACTGTGTCTTTACATGGTGGGGAGAGCAAGATTTGCTTTCTCATTTTACAAAAACACTAATCCTCTCGTAGAGGCTTCGCCATCATAACCTCATCTAAGCCTAATTACCTCTCAAAGGCCCCATGTTTAAATATCATCATATTAGTCTTTAGGGTTTTAACACATACATTTGGGGGATATACACACATTTAGTCCATTACTACTTGAAGAGAAGAGAAGAGAAGAGAAGAGAAGAGAAGAGAAGAGAAGAAACATAGATATAGACATAGCATTAAACATAAAATTAAATTTTCCTAAAATATTAAATGATAGAGGAAAGAGGATAGTTGTAAAACAAGGTGGCTGTCATTATTAATCACTGATAGTATTTTATGCTGGAATTTGTCTATGTGGGGGATAGTGTAATTTTACTATTTTCCCTGCTTCATAGGTATTTGAAACTTTTCTTAGTATTGTATTTTAAAATTTGTAAAAAATGTATCAGAAGCAGCCAAAGCAGTACCAGAAAAAATAATATAGCTTAAAGTTTCTATGTAAGAAAGTATTATGTACAGTAAAGAGCATCCATATTAAAAGTTAGAAAAGAAACAGCAAATAAACTCCAAAGAAAATGCAAGGGATGAAAATGACATGGATCAGAAAAAATAATATAAAATGGAAACATACAATAAAGAAAATAAAAAAGAGGGGTGCCTGGGTGGCTCAGTAGTTAAACATCTGACTTCGGCTCAGTGCTGTGCTCACAGCTCAGAGTCTGGAACCTGCTTTGGATTCTGTGTCTCCCTCTCTTTCTGCACCACCCATGTTTGCGCTCTGACTCTCTCTGTCTCTTAAAAATGAATAAATGTTTAAACAATGTTAAAAAAAGAAAAGAAAAAATAAATTTTTGAAAAGCGTGAAAAACTTAATTACTTTCTAGGGAGATTGATGAATCACCTATGAGAAAAGCCCTAAATGGGGAATATCAAGGTCAAGAATAAATAGGGCATTACAACAAATTTTGCAGATATAACAGAAAATAAATACAATTTTATTTGTTTAGAAACTTTAGATTAAATGGAAGACTCCCTAGAAAACAGACTATCGCATGTAACACAAAAAGAAAGAACTCCTGAGCATTGGTATGTCCAATTTTCCAAATGCTTTACTGAAGAGTAAAGCAATGTAAGAAACAATTACAGTTGATCTTACAGAAAAGTTTTCAAAGAATTGAAAAATTGGGAAGAATGACTGACTTCTATTACGAATCCAGTATCACTTTGATGAAAAATAGACTATGAAAAGAACAGAAAGTTACTAGTGTCTCTCCTACTGGACATTGAAGCAAAAATCCTAACTTCAAAAAGATGTTGAATGAATAACAGATGAACATGTTCACTTATGTTTATGTTCAATTTATTCAAGGAATATGTGTTTTGTTTAATATTTAAAAATCAATCTCATCAAAAGGTTAAAGAAGAAAAATCATTTTTTTCAGTAGATACAAATAAGGTGGTTGATAAAGTCAACATCTTCTTGTAATAACACAAAACTAGGAATAGAAAGGAATTTCCTAGATCTGACAAGGCATATTTTCACAAACTATAGAGCAAACACCTTATCGTGAAACAGAAAGCTTTCTTTTAAAGTTCTGGCATCTTACCAGGTCAGGTCAAATCAGCTTGATTTTCCATTTTCGCCCTCTGCATTCTGTTGCCTGAGGATTTTCTCCTGCTGCTGGAGCCAGCTTTGGTGTCCCTGTGGCAGGACAGATGTTCTAGGGAATAATCAGGCTCTAGGAGTGGCTGACTGGAGTCGGTGCACACATATCTCACCATATGCACCTGGCCGTTGGGTGGGAAAACTGCAAGGTGCATGCCCCATACTGGCTCCTAGAGCTTCTTTCCAGTGAAGAAGTTCCAGTAGCTCACAACAGACACTGACATCATTTACTGGCTATCTTCCCTTTCTTCCTTTTTCCCATTTCCTTAACAAACTATTTGAACTAGAATCCTGGTCTCGATATTTACCTCTGGGGAAATTCAAATGAATTCATGATGTAATTTTTGAAGTTCTATTTATTGGATGATAATAAATTCCCTCCTAAAAGTTAATTTTTCCACTGATTTTTTCCCTGCTTTCTCTTCTTATTAAAAATATTATGCCTCATATTGATTTCTGTTCAAAGGACTTTAGAGATTATAAACAAACAAAGCACTCAATATAAAAACAACCCACTATAGTTTCACTCCCTTAGGGTAAACAAAAATATACTTTGCTTTAGCACAACAGCTAATAGTCAAGGTGAAATCTTTCGTTAATCACAGGAATACAGTGCAACATTTTCGTAGGCAAATCTGAATATACAAGCCAGTATACGCAGGTTTTTTTTTTTTTTTATCATCAGAGACAACTTTTGATTTAAATCAGAGTAGGTATAAAACGCTCTAAAGAATACGTGGCAATGAAGGTGTTTTCTCTTCCTACATCCTAGTTTCTGCACGTGAAAGTATTTAAAATGAAAGGTAACATTACCAGTCCCTCCTTGCATCGTCTTCTTCTTGGGAGGAAATTAGATTTATCTGATTCATTGGTTTGGGAGAAGGGAGGACCTGATTGGCTCACCAGTGTTTCATCTGAAGCCAGCCTGTTGATGAGAAGCATGAATGGTGACGACAGAGGCTTCCTCTCCAGCAGAGCCCTGAGATGTCCACACCGTAGTGACTGGGGACAAGTGTCCAATTCAG
Source organism: Neofelis nebulosa (assembly GCF_028018385.1). NCBI lineage: Eukaryota > Metazoa > Chordata > Mammalia > Carnivora > Felidae > Neofelis > Neofelis nebulosa. Next base: position 30,838,886 of record NC_080794.1, on the reverse strand, counting down.
GAGTAGAGTATGAATAAACCCACTAAGCTACAAACCAAAAGCTGTATTTTCAATACCACTATAAGCTAAAAATATTTTCATCCCCATCTGTCTAACTTCTACAAGTATCTCCTACGTACTTGAACTTAGGAGGAAAGAAAGGGATGTTATTTTACCGTTCCCCTAAAATCAGAAATTATTGATGAAAAATCTCTGGGGATGTTGACAAGCTCCACAGATGATTCTGATGCACATTGATTTTTGAGCATCCTGAGAGAAAATGATAAATAACCACATGATCTACTTTTCTGGAGAGAAGATTGTATTCAAACTTTTAAATAAATATTTGAAGTCTTCATATAAGTTTTCATGAAGTACAGGCTAGGAGTTTTTTAAATCATTACTTTGAAATTATAATTTTATTATAACTAAACACAATTTAATTATACTTAACTAAATTATTGTAGAAAATACAAATTCACAATAAAACTGTTTAAATATACTTTACATGAAATAATAATATAATGAAAATATTTGTTATTCTTTCAGTGTGCCCAGTGGTATATTAGCATATTGGGAAATACACCTCAGTTTCTGTTCAGGATTTCTGTTTGGGGCAGAGATTTTCTCTCAATGTCTACATCTTCATTCAAGGTGTCCAGATTTTAAATGCCCTGTTCAGTGGACGTCCCCATATACAGGTGTCCAGGATAGTCAGTTGAATTGAACTCAGACTAGATGAGTCTTTCCTGTGGATGTTCACATATTAGAAGAGCTGGAAGCTGACACTTTTCTATCTGTGCTTGGGGATTTTCTTCCTTTTTAAAAAAAAATTAATGTTTATTTATTTTTGAGACAGAGAGAGGCAAAGCATGAACGAGGGAGGGTCAGAGAGAGAGGGAGACACAGAATCTGAAACAGGCTCCAGGCTCTGAGCTCTCAGCACAGAGCCCGACGCAGGGATCGAACACCCAGACCGCGAGATCATGATCTGAACCGAAGTCGGACACTCAACCGACTGAGCCACCCAGGTGCCCCATTCCCTTTCCTAAATGAAAGGTTCGTCTCCATATCTTCCTCCTTTCTTTAATCCTCTGTTCTCTAGTTTGAGGAATAGAGAAACTACTGCAAATATTTCTATCTCGTGCTAAAGCAATGCTTTCTCTTTTTTTATTTTAATTTTAATGCCAGTATAGTTAACAAACAGTGTTACATTAGTTTCAGATATATAAGACAGTGGTTCAACAATTCTATGCTCATCAAAGTAAATGTACTCTTTTTTTTTACCAATTTATTTTTTATTTTATTTTTTTAACTTGCTTTATTTTTTATTTTTTTTTAAATTTACATCCAAATTAGTTAGCATATAGTGCAACAATGATTTCAGGAGTAGATTCCTTAGTGTACTCTTAATCTCCTTCACCTATTTCAACCATCCCTCCACCCATCTCCCCTCTGGTAACCGTTTTTGTTCTCTATAGTGAAGAGTCTGTTTTTCTGGTTTACCTCTTTGTCTAATTTGTTCATTTGCTTTGTTTCCTAAAAGCAATAGAGGAGTGAAATCGTATGGTGTTTGTCTCTCTCTGACCAACTTATTTAATTTGGCATTATACCCCCTAGATCCATCCATGTTGCTGCAAATGGCAAGATTTTATTCTTTTTATGGCTCAGCAATATTCCAGTGTGTATATATACCACAGCTTCTTTATCCACTCGTCCACTAATGGATACTTGGGTTGCTTCCATAATTTGTAAAAACATGCTTTCTTCAGCCTTTGATTTTGCTTAGTGTTATCTGATGAACTAAAATGAACACTAATGGAGGAACTAATGAGAGAGTAAAGGAGAAAGAAAATTTTGGAAAGTACAAAAATACTTCAGGATATAATATTAATATATAAACAATTATATGTAACCATGTTAAAGAGAGGCTACAAATAAACAAATAAGACTTGCCATAAAAATTTCAAAACATATTCTAGATGAATGAAACAGAATAGATGATGAAAAATGATTCGTATAAATACGTGTGCGTGCATGTGTTTTCTGACCTCAGTATCATATCTATTTACCCCTACTCCCCTCCCTTTCTACTGCCTACTTTCTCTCTCTCCCCATACATATTATTCATAAGTCAGCAAAGGGTAGACAAATATACAGCTTTTTCACAACTACCTAATCCTGCCTTGTTACACAGAAGCAACTACATGCACTATATAAAGAAATAAGTACCTCTGTGTTCCAGTAATACTTTATTTATAAAAACAGGTAGTGGGTTATAATTTCCTGACAGCTGGCATAATTTAATATAGCATGATCAGAAAGGGGGAAAGGATAGACAATTTAGTAGATGGCATGGCAATATTTTTCTAGCCCTCGCTAAACATTAACCAACGACTTCCGGATAGGACAGGAATAAATTCTGATTATTTAAGAATAGCACCCATTTTCAAAAATATGCATTAAAAAGCATGATAAATCTATTTATCATGAAACATTTTCCCAAGAGAATTTTTATCGTCATTTAAGAATTGAACATGCAGTTTCTTTTTAGTTTTGACAACAAATATGATTGTAGTACAGCTTGGAAGCAAAAATAAAACACAGGAAATAAGACATGAAAGTAAAACTTTTTAAAGCAAACAATATAATTGCCCTAAAGTTAATTTCGATACCTTCTATATTTAATGCTTCAGTAGTAACTTATTTACATGCTCTGTGTTGCCTCGAGACCAACTGAAATCACTCTCCTTCTAGATATGACATTTGGTTATATTTTCATAAGTATTTTGACAGTGTCGTAAGAATCAGTATTAAACATTAATGAAGAGCCTTTGGAACATACAGCGTGCAGTTTCTTACTACCTAGAAAATTAAAGGGCAAGCTAGAATTGCAAGAAATCTCATTATCTGTTTCCATTTGTTTGATTTGCATTTTGGGAATATCACTAAAATGGATTCCACTTTTTAAAGAGAAAGACTAAAAAGGGCATTGGTCATTAGTGAGACCTTCAAGATTTAATTTCATGAGAATGAAAAGTGTAGGGTATTTTCTGTTAAGGTCCAGTCTCCTCTTTTAATTAAGCGTGTCATCTGCAGCTCTGAATCTGGATGCTGTCAAAGTTAAGCTCACGGTGTCAAGGCAGTCACACCATGGTTGCGCCGTTCCAAGAAATAAAGTGCTTCTATTTGCTGAAATCAGGAACCGCCGTGTTCTCCTCCAAATTAAGCTGACACTTAAAACAGTTAATATTATCTCATATAGGGGTCTTTTACTAACATTTTCAAGCAATTCACTTGAAATATGCATTTCCTTCGAAAAAAAATGAAATGAGCCCCTGACGCCTGACGAGATATCACACTGAAATACCAACCACAGGTGAGATAATGTGGCTACAAAGGTAGCATCAGCTGCGTGAAGACTGATATACAAACACCGTATAATTGGAATTAGGAGCCGTAAGGTGAGGAGTGCTTGGTAGGAAGCATTTTGTCCATCGTGAAAATCACCCTAATTGTCAGTAATGACCATAACATTTTTATTAGTTGTAGATACAATTATAAAATAATCTACATTATGGAATTGGGTTTCTGAAGAATTGATATTACTACCTGGGGCAAATTAAATGTAGGGAAGCTTGCTGTAGTTTAAGTTATTGAACTTGTATCAATCCAATTCCGAGGAATTGGGAGACAGAGAGCCTCCACTGAAGGAGTCAGTTCACCTCCCTAAAATGTAGCTTCTTCGTTATGAACATGGTTCCAATAATCATCTCCTACTACACGTATTTTTAAAAATATTCTGCCATGATACAGGAGTGGAAATGGCCATTGTAAAACTCAAAGCAAGGGGGCGCCTGGGTGGTGCAGTCGGTTAAGCGTCCGACTTCAGCCAGGTCACGATCTCGCGGTCTGTGAGTTCGAGCCCCGCGTCAGGCTCTAGGCTGATGGCTCAGAGCCTGGAGCCTGTTTCCGATTCTGTGTCTCCCTCTCTCTCTGCCCCTCCCCCGTTCATGCTCTGTCTCTCTCTGTCCCAAAAATAAATAAAAAACGTTGAAAAAAAAAATTAAAAAAAAATAAATAAAAAAAAATTAAAAAAAACTCAAAGCAAGTAAACACATTGTCTTTTTTGATTAATAAGTAGATGCTGGGCTTTAAAAAAAAAGTATATTCCATTGTTTTCTAATTTAACTGCTTCATAAAAATCCTCTGGGAAAATGGTTCCAAATGTAGATTTCCAGACCATCTCCCATGATTATCTATCTCCATAGGGTGTCCCAGGAATCTCTGAGTCAAGGCATATATAATTTTCTAATGACGAGACAAGTTTGCAAAATATTGACTTATATCCTTCACATCAGTGAAAGTTCATAGTGTTACAGCAATTCAAATGTTAAAGTGTTTGAACTGAAATAAAATTGCAAGTATTAAATTAAAAAAATTGCTCCCCCTACTCCTTGACACACACAAAAATCTCTTTTTGTCGCTTTCTTTCTTTCTTTCTTTTTCTTTCTTTCTTTCTTTCTTTCTTTCTTTCTTTCTTTCTTTCTCTTTCTTTTTTGTTGTTGTTAATTACCAATGATATGCCAGATATAAAACATACTCAATTAACTTCTTCCTTTTGTCGGATATGACATCTCCACTACTTAAGACACGTACCATCTTCCTTACAAAATTTCTTAACTAGACACATACAGAAGCAACACTTTTCTAATTATAACCACCTAGAAAATCAATTGTCAACAAACGTTAACCTTATAAAAAGAAAAGTAATAGCAGTCATTTTATTACTCCTGGTGAAAGAATACAACACCTTCCATATTCTTCATATATGAAGAAAACAAAAACATATTTTTTGCCTCATAAAAAATCAGCAAAATCCAGAGAGTTGAAACTCTATGGGACAATCAGTCTAGTTTCATCAACAGATTTAAAAAAAAAAAAAAAAAAAAAAGAGGGGCACTTACAGATCAAAAGAATCATAAGAGACTATAGACCTTTCTTACTTTAACCCTGACTTAAACAAACTTTATAAAAAGGTATGGGGGGGGGCAGATACATACCAAAATATTTGTGGAAAAAACAATATGATGTTTGACGTGGCTTCAAAATATTCCAGGAAGGGGGAATTAAGTGAGGTTATAGATAAAGCAGAATTGATAATGGCTTGGTGATTGTTGGGGATAGGTAATGAGTATATGAGGGTGCATTTTCCAGTTTCACTCCTTTTAAATAAATTCAAAATTCTCTATAATAAAAGGTTAAATATATTTAAAATACCTAGGCCCATTTTAGGTATTAGTGACTTAGTGGTAGAACTTAGGTAAACCCTAGGCATTACATTTTAAGTAACCTGCATGGATTTAACTGATATACCATCATGGATTATATATACTGTAAAATGTGGAGCCTATATATATATATATATATATATATATATATATTTCCACTATTGTATTTATTTTATGAGGGGCATCCAGAAAGCCCATGCTGTGAACCATTAAGCATTTTTGCTTAGGCATTTTTTTTTTCTTTTCATAGATTTGAGAGATCTGTCTTAGTTTGCTAGACATTTTTTCTTTTCAATTTTTTTTAATGTTTATTTATTATTGAGAGACAGTGCGAGACAGAGCATGAGCATGGGAGGAGCAGAGAGAGAGGGAGACACAGAATCTGAAGCAGGCTCCGGGCTCTGAGCTGTCAGCACAGAGCCCGATGCGGGGCTCGAACCCACAAACCACGAAATCATGACCTGAGCTGGTCAGATGCCTAACCGACTGAGCCACCCAAGTGCCCTATTTTTTTTCTTTTCATAGATTTGAAAGATTTGTCTTAGTAAATCAATTTCAGACACGTCTTGTAATTCTATAACTGCAGATAATAAGAAAAAACAAATATTTGACTTATCTTGATGCAATGTAGTATTCTTAACAATAAAATTCTCTATTCATAAGAATTATAATAAAGGCTTGGGAAAATCTTTTTTTGCATGCACATAAGAATTTTCTTAGGAGAGGTCAGAAAAAAATAGACACATAGATGAGTAAATACAGAGGCTTAGAATTAATAAAAGAAAATAATATTCAAACACTTCTTTGAACACTTAGAGAAGGTGTAATCATTAATACACATTGAATCCACGATAAAAGAAAAAAAAAATCACAACTGTCTACAGCCAGCGGTTTACAATTCTGATTATTCAATACACTTAGATTGTTTTTTCTTTAACTACCAGTACCCATATCCAAGCTCCAAGAATTTATATGCCATTGGTCTGGAGTGGGGTCTAAATATTAATATATTTTATAGTTCTTCAGATGATTCTAATATGCTGCCTGGGTTAAGAAATATTTTGCCACAGACAGAACAACTCTCTATTTGAGTAAGAACTTTGAAATCTGCTCCTATTTGGAGAATTATATAACCTCATTAAAAATAAAGAGGATATCACAGTAGATTCAACACTGAAGGAGTGTGTTAGTGAATTAATCTCAATGTGGCCCTAGCTGTTGATTTTTTTTCTTACTCCTGACTTGTGTATAGTGTAACAAAATATTTAGTAAATGCATGCTGTCTCTAAATAGCTCTATTGAATGTCATATGTGAGAGCAAGATGAGTCAAATTAATTCCATGCCTCCACAGAGATTTTTATCAAGGCCAAAGTCAGACATGCAACCAAGCAACCAGCCGATGTGTATGTATTGATTGATTACTCTATGTGAGGTTTTCTACCAGGAGCTGGGAGGCCCTGCAGTGAACGAGAACTTCAATTCCAGTGGATTTAATCCAAATGGATAAAATGAACAAGTGAATTAATATAGACACAGTTATTTCAGGTTCTGATAAGTTATACAGGTAAGGTAATGAAGACTGATCAGATAGAGGGTAAATTTTTCATGGGTTACTGAGAAAAGCCTCTCGTAAAGGTCCTGTCTGAACAGGAACAAGAGTGAGAAAAAGAAGCCAGCTGTGTGGAGATATGAGGAATTGTTTTCTAAGCAGTAAGAAAAGCCTTATAAAATATAATCCAGGAAAGATCCTGGTACGGTCCACGAACATTGAGGACAGTATGGATGGAGTCTATTGAACAAGAGCGAAAGAGAAAGATATGAAAAGACATCGGCAAAGTAACCAGAAATCAAAGCAAGCAGTGTCTTTAAGCCACAGTAAAGATTTTTATTTGTTTTACTGTGTTTCCCATAAATGGCGATGAAAAGATTTTTACAGTTCCAAGCAAGGAAGTGACACGATCTGATTTATAATTTTGAACTGTCACTCTGGCTTCTAGGTAGAAAAAGGATTACAAGCCAAGAGTGGAAGTAGGGAACACAGGTAGAGAAGCTAACTGCCGTATTCCAGGGAGAAATAATAAGCCTACTATAAAGCATAATTGAATATGAACTAGCATGGAACTAAAAACCCACATCACTGTGAACGCAGAAAAAAATATTTATCAAATTTACAGGCTATACAAACCTATAAAACAGAACTATTAGTTGGCTCATTACTTAACTCAGATTTTTTTTGTGTGTTAAATTCCATCTAGTTGATAAACTATGAGCCATTATTTTAGATTTTGAAGACATATTAAAACTTAATGATTTCATCTACTGGTCTTGACAGTGTTTCACAACTTTGTATGAGTCTGGGTGTTAGTGTTAGAAGATTAAGATTAATGCCATGGTATGAATTGAGATTTTATAAAAACATAGTAAGAATGACCTGGAGATTTTTAAGCATGGGATTTACATGATTTGATTTCTGCTTTAAAGGTCATGCTTGCTATTGTCTAAGAGGGTCAAGAGCAGAAAAGAAAGACTAGTGAGAAAATTATTGCCTTTTAAAATTATAAATCAGATGATGTAACTTCCCTGCTTAGAGTTCTTAAGTCCAGATAAGAGGTGATGTTACCACAGGCAGCTGTGGAGAGAGTGTGAAGTGACAGGATATATTTTGGAGAAAGATCCAAATGGATCAAAAGTAGGACATTAAGGAAAGAGAGAGTTCAAAGCCAATGCCTTGAGTTTTGTGCTAAATAACCAGATGACTGCTAATGCCATAAACTGGATGGAGAAGACTAGAGAGAGAAACATTTTCTAGGGACAAATAAGGATTCCATTTCAGTATGTTAAGTTTATAACATCTTAAGGATCAAGTGGAGATGTTAAGAAGTGGGGGCAACTGGGTGGCTCAGCTGGTTATGCATCAACTTTTGGTTTCGGCTCAGGTCATGATCTTAGGGTTCTTGGGTTTGAGCCCCACGTTGGGCTCTGCGCTGGCAATGCAGAGCCTGCTTGGGATTCTGTCTCTCTCCCTCTCTCTCTGCCCCTTCCCTGCTCTTTCTGTCTCTCACTCTCTCTCTCACAATAAATAAACATTTAAAAAAAAAAAGAATTGAACATAGAAGGAAAGACATAGGGATCTTAGATGTAGATTAAAGCCACAGACCTGAAACAAAACATCCAAGGCAGAAATAAAGACCTCAAGGAGAGCTAAGGACTATCCCTAAGTACTCTAATATTTCAGAAAGAGTGGGATGCCAGCAAAGAAGCCTGAAAAGCCTGAAATTCAGAGGGTAAAATTATTTCAAAAAGCCAGCAATAGTAAAGTATATCAGGTGCTGGTAAGATATAAATAAAACTTGTGAATTCCCTGCCCAAGAACAGAAACCGAATAAAAATTAACTGGGGGTGTTTCAAAAGGATCCATGCTTAATACATAAGGTAAACACAAATTGCATGAGTTAAGGTGAGTCCACTGCTCACAATGAACGGAAACTGGTTGAGGACCTCTGCTGTATTCAGTCCTTCAGTGACACAGACTCTTTGTTTAGTGGCTTCTGTGGATCATTTGCATCCAGACGGCAAGGAGAAGAGACAGAGAAAGAAAGAGAGAGAGGCAGGGAGGGGGAGAGGGAGAGAGAGAGAACAAGAGAGAGAGAGAGAGAGAGAGAGAGAGAGAGAGAGAGAGAATATATAGGGCCTTTTTAGGCTTTTAACTACCTTGGCTAGGAAATGATCTATCACTGTTGCTCACTTTCCATTAAAAAGAATTAATCGGGGCGCCTGGGTGGCTCAGTCGGTTAAGCGTCTGACTTCAGCTCAGATCATGATCTCGCGGTCCATCAGTTCGAGCCCCGCGTCAGGCTCTGTGCTGACAGCTCAGAGCCTGAAGCCTGTTTCAGATTCTGTGTCTCCCTCTCTCTCTGACCCTCCGCTGTTCATGCTGTCTCTCCCTGTCTCAAAAATAAATAAGCATTAAAAAAAATAAAAATAAATAAAAAGAATTAATCAATATGGCAATGGGGTGGGGCATTTCATTTATTTGGTGTGTCGTGCAAGACGAAGTGAATTCACTGCTTCAAGCCAGTCTCTGTCACATAAATATTTGTTTTTGAAATTACCTCAGTCTCTCAAATTATTTTATTCTATAAAAATATTGGTGCGCTATTCCACTGATCATTTTGGTCAGGACTTTGATTCAATACATGCGACCCTTTTGCTTCCCTTCACCAGTTACAGGTCTCCGTAATTATGCTGCTGTTATGCTACCGTCCATCGAATTTACCAGATGCTCTAGAATGCATTTCGTTGACAGGTAAGACACAGTTAATACTTTTCTGTTAGATATATGTCTCATTCAAAGTGTTCTTTTTATCATAAAAATATAGTGTACCAAAAAGACTATTATACCTTAATTATATAACACCTTTGCTTTTCCATAATCCTATTGTACTTGTCACATTAGAGTACTACCTTCAGATCGACTTGTTTGTTTCAACTAAACATATTAAGTCATTAGATATTGATAGTAAATATATTTATTTTAATGGTAGTATTACGTTCTATACAGTCAGTTTAAAAATTCATCACATGAGAAATGTGATGATGGCTACATAAGAACAGAGATGTAGAAACGAGGCTATCGGTTAATAGACACTTAAATTACAGTTTTTACTAAAACTGCTTGCATATTCAATATTCAGTAAGTCGCTGCCCTATTAATTGCACTGATAACAAACTAGACGAATTGAAAATAATGTATCTGCTGACTCTCAGTTGTACATCACTAAATACATAAATTGTGACGATTTCAGCACTCAGCGCACCATTACTTTGAATTATACTATTTGAAAAGAGTTTTGTTTTAATTGTCCCTGTTATAATGGTGTGAATTGTCCTAAAAATAGCTAGCTAGGTGAAGGATGACACAAGTGACCTGCTGAGAGCGCTTTGAATAATTACTTCTCACACTAAGGATTAGTTTCAGCTGTCCTAATAGCAGCTAGTCTTTCCAAGGATTTTTAAAAAATAATCAGCTAAAGTAGCAAAGACAACTTATACCTATAATAGGCATTATATGTTATGAATTAATTATATCTAAGCTAACATTGCTCTCATTAATACATGTTGATATCAATCATGTCAATTATTAAACACAGGGAAGGACTGCAGAATGGGTATATATAGATGAGCCAATGAGATGCTCTTCACTTATTTTCTGACTGAATCAATTTCAGTTCACATTGATTTAAGAATTTTCTCGCCCAGTTAGTGATAGAACGGCAGATATTTACTCAGTCTGCTAGTACTATTTCAAAACACCCAGAGAGTACAAAATGAACTAGTTTATTTGAAAAACATTTTATTTGAAAAGTTTAGGGGAACCTGGGTGGCTCAGTCGGTTAAGCGTCCGAATTTGGCTCAAGTCATGATCTCGCGGTTTGTGAGTTCGAGCCCCGCGTCAGGCTCTGTGCTGACAGCTCAGAGCCTGGAGCCTGCTTCCAATTCTGTGTCTCCCTCTGTCTCTTCCCCTCCCCTGTTCATGCTCTGTCTCTTAATAATAAAAAAACGTTAACAAAATTTAAAAAAAGAAAAGTTTAGTCCACAACATAAATTGACCTACTGTACATAGTTTTCTAATTGTCGATTTAAACTTATCTGTGTATACCCAAATGTATGCCTGTGTGTATTAAGTGTACATATACACAATATATGCGTGTGTACATATATAATGCATATACATGTAAGTAAATATATGTGTGTTGTGTATGCTGATGTATACGTGTGTGTGTGTGTGTATTCAAATAAAGAACAAAAAAAAATAGCAAAAAAAATTATCAGAGAAGATTGGACTAGGTAGAGACCAAGTAACATTGCCATGGTGACTATCACCAAAAATTTCATGAAATAACAAAACAAATGTCAAGAAAGCAAATACATTTAAAGCAACACAGGAAAACTTGAGACAGTATCATTTTTAACAAGTCAAAAGGATAGATAGGAAATAGGATCAGATATTCAGATGTTCAAAATTTGAAAGATATAATGGAATAAGTGAATTAGGGAGAAAATGGATTGAGGATAAAGTTCTTGGCACTTAAGCAAGCTGGAAGACGAGCCCAATTCATACAAGAAGTGGCAGAGGGCCTATCTGGAAACAAACAAACTGGTTGACCTCTCTCTCTCCTGGATTTGTGCTAAGTGATAACTAAAACTGTCATTAACCCAGAGGTTAAGCAATTAGTGTGGGAATTGGAACAGCAGAATCAGGAGAGTGTCTCCCATCGCTGCTGAGTAGGTAACAACCACCCTGAGAAGACATCACCAAGAAATCAAAACTTAAATCATGCACCGTATCTTATTGCTGCTTTTACCCCACTATAGAGTGAACTGACAAGTGAATTACAATTATCACTCTAAAACATGATGCAATTAAGAATTATAAAATAATAGAACAAAACAATGAAAGACAGGCACCACACCAGATAAGCTGAATTGATGCTTAAAGAAAAAAGCTTTGTAATGCAAATATATGAGAGAATAAATACCGATATCATCCAAAGTAAGTTAATCACCTGCCTCAAACCTCATACGAAAAATAGTGCAAGAGGGAATGTGGACAATGTGTGAAATACAAGACAATACAGCTTCCTGGTAAAAACGTAAGAAAATATACTAATGACTTAATATAATCATTAAAAATGTTTCTATCAAAAGACCTAATGGAGTTAAAATGCAAGCCAAGTTCTTTGCAATCATGATATGAGAAGTTCTTTGTAATACCAATATGAAATAAAGAAAGTGTACCTGGAATCCTCTAAAGAATGTTACTGATCAGTAAAATAACCCAGCAAGCATGAACAAAATTTTGGAGAGACATGTAACCAGAAAAGATACCTTAATGGCCATAAGGTATAAGAAGTTGTCCACCATCATTAGTTACTAGAGAAAATTAACACCACGATCATATACCTCTACAATTCTCTCCAGATTGACTAAAAGTGAAGAGAAAACTCACGGTTTGGGCAAGGATTTGGAGCAAGTACTACTCTCATACCCTGCTGGGATTATCTCTCAAAGACAAACACACTCAAAAACCTATGACCCAGGAATTCCATCCTTACTATATACTACATGGAAAGATCTAGAAATGCAAACGTATATTCAGGGTACATTGTTGGCAGTATTTTACTATTACATCTTTTTTCTTCTATAATCAAATATTAAGTGGAGGAATCTTCTGGTGAGGAGGAAAAATATCATTCGGATATTGATTTTGAGTTATCCTCTTATTAGAATGATAGTACAGATAAATAAATATCTCCTTCTAGAATCTGACTGCCAGAGTACTTGTTCTCTTTCTTCCCTCCTCTTCCCTCTTTCCTGTTACTTACACGCACTCCCTCCAAAAGAAAGACTTATTAAGCTATTTATCATTCACTTTATGGTCAGCCATTAAAACTGGTGGGAAAGAATATGATTTTATCTTATTGTATTAGACAGGGTTTTCACATAATTATGAAGCTTGAAAATTTTCTCTATATTCATTCCTTCTATAAGCTGGAGACCCAGAAAAACCAATCATGTAATTCAGTCTGAGTCCAAAGGCCTGAAAACCAGGGGAGCCAATGGTTTAAATCCCAGTCTAAGGGCCAGAGAAGATGAGGTAACATGTCCCCACTCAATCAGGCAGGTGGGAAGCGAAATGGGGCAAAGTTTTTTCCTTGCCCATGCTCGTTGTTCTATTCAAGCTCTCAGTGGATTCACTGATGCCCACTCCGGGAAAGTCAATGCCCTTGACTAAAATCATCAGTTCAAGTGATAATCTCATCTGGAAGCATGTCACAGACCCGCCCAGATAGGATGTTTGATCTGGGTAGCCCATTGCCAGTCAAGCTGACACACATACTCTGTCCTCATACTTACTACTCCATTGTTATGACTTACCAGAGTGTCTTGCATATTTTACTGAATTAATAAACGTTTGTTGAATAAAGCATTTTAAAATCGGCACTTTAGATGTGGAAAGTTGGCAAAACTGAAGTTATAAAATAAATATGTATTTTAGTGAGCTTGGATTTCTCTATTCAGGGCTTTCTCCTTTCTTTCTTTAAAAGTGAAGCACAAATGACCAAACCCTGGCTCTTTGTGCCTACCAATAGTACCCAAAAGCCCATGTTCATTAAACATATGCTTGTGATATTGTACCAGTTGGCTTTCTCAGGGTGTCTCCACCACGCGTATGCTCTTGACGTGCTTGTTCCAGGTAGGTGAGACACCACCTTGTCACAGAAGATGTTGAAGAATTCACTGGCCACGTCAATGACACTGAATTCACTGTGTTCACGCTTCTCTCATTACCTTTAGGAAAGCCGGTTTTACTTTATTTGTTATAATTTCTTAACAATCGTGGATGGACACAATGAAAAACAACCGCTAGAAGAATAATGACATGTCTGAGTGTCATTACAGTGTCAAATTGCTGAAAAGTTTCTAAATGGTGTTTCTTTTGGTACTTCTGGCTTTATAGATGGTAGTGGCCAGTTTGAGGACACAGGTCCATAGACCCCACTTTGAGTATTGGTGCTCTGAATTATGTAGGGGAATGTGCAGATCAGCGTCTCAGCACACACACATACACACACAATGGCACTATGAAATTAGAGTTATTTGGGAAGGTTTTATTTACTATTTGCAAATGTGTGGGCCAGGGACATAGAAAAATCAAGAGATAGCAACCAGAATCTCTTTTCCAGATATGAGTTCCTAGTTTCATAGAAGTTACAAAAATTAAACAAGGCTTACTGCAAATAAACTCATGATTTAGGATTTAAACCCATCCAGGGGCACCTGGGTGGTTCAGTCACTGAAGCAGCCAACTCTTGATTTTCACTCAGGTCATGATCTCACAGTTTGTGAGTTCAAGCCCCATGTTGGGCTCTGTGCTGACAGTGTGGAGCCTGCTTGGAATTCTCTCTCTCTCTCTCTCTCTCTCTCTCTCTCTCTCTCTGCCCCTCCCCAACTTGTACTCCTACCTCTCTATCTCAAAATAAATAAATGAACCTAAAAAAAACCGATTCAAACCCATCTGACTGAGCCCAAACAGAATAGATGATCTTCTGAGGAACTTTCATTGCGTGCCTACATATAAAAAATGAGGGGGCGCCTGGGTGGCTCGGTCGGTTAAGCGTCCGACTTCGGCTCAGGTCATGATCTTGCGGTCTGTGAGTTCGAGCCCCGCATCTGGCTCTGTGCTGACAGCTCGGAGCCTGGAGCTTGTTTCAGATTCTGTATCTCCCTCTCTCTGACTCTCCCCCATTCATGCCCTGTCTCTCTCTGTCTCAAAAATAAATAAAGGTTAAAAAAAAAATTAAAAAAAATAAATAAATAATGAGGGATGAGAGACAACTTAATCTATGAATAAGTATCAAATAACAGAAGGTAGGCTAAACACATATATGCAAAAAGACTAAGGGAGGGTGATCAGAAGAAAACAGCGAGAAATTAGTGAAGCTACTCAACATAGACTTGCTCGTGAAATTACTGAGCTCCAGACCATGTCAAACACAAAGTTCTGAGCACATACCACTGAGGAGAAGAATCACTGACGCGGTGATATGTGGCGTGAGGAAAGTCATAGAGGGTGTGACCAGCAATTTGTATTTGGAAGCATCCAAAGATTCCCTCAATCAATACAAAGGGTGTGTGCTGGGAAATAACGTGAGCTGCGAGATGACGCAGGAAAAGCTATCATTACCTACAAACTTGCAGAGCAACAGATCTCAAACTACACAAGTGCTTCTTACAGAATCACTGTCAGAAGGACTCTTCAGGTGTATAATACGGACGTCTTTACTTTTTACATCAGATTTGTTTTTTATTACTTTAGAGAGAGAGAGAGTGCATGGGAGTGGGGAAGAGGGAGAGGGAGAGGGAAAGAGAGAGAGAGAGAGAGAGAGAGAGAGAGAGAGAGAGAGAGAGTGTGTGTGTCTCAGGCAGGCTCCAAGCTCAGTGTGGAGCCAGACGCTGGGCTCGACCCCACGACCCTGGGATCATGACCTCAGCCGAAATCAAGCATCAGATGCTTAACCGAATGAGTCACTCATATGCCCCATTTACGTTACTTTTTCTATTGACAACTAGTAGAAAAAAAAAAAGAACTATGCAGGTTTCATATTCAAAATAAATCAGAGAGCATAGAAAATTGTTATGCTCCCACTTCAATAATTAGCTAAGGAAATTTATTCTGGGCTTTAATGGAGCCTCCGAAAAAAGTTTGCTAAAAAGCAGAATCATCACCTTTTAAGGTTTACCATTTTCCATCTGTCACTCTGTCATGAATACCTCTTCATTTATAATAATTTTGCAAAATTAGACATAAAGCATTTGTTGTGGATAATAGTGTCTGTCTCAATTTGTCAGCCAAACTGTAAAATAAACCCAAATATGCAGTTAATTGAGATTTAATAAAAATTGCATGTTGGTTAAATAATAAATCACAAGGACTTGAATCAAAGCCTTTTACCAGGTAAGTACGTAATGAACCCTTAAAATGGATTAATATTCCAGTCCTGAGGATTTGCAGAAACCTATTAGGCAAACATCCCATCATTCAATTTATTCTACTTAAAAAGTTATAAAAGTTTTGCCAGGTTTCTCAAATACAAAGGTACATGAGGAAGTAGCCCTTTTTTTTCCTGCAGTTTGCAGGTACAAAAGCAAGCATAAATTGTTTTAGTGTTTCTTCTACCAGATTCCAAAGATCAAAGATTCGATTATCAGATGAGACACACTAAGCTGCTGAGTTTACTGTGTCATAGAAATCCTATTAAAAAAAGTTCTATATTTAAATATATTCAATTTATTTTATGAAGGCTTTTCATTTTAGCCCCTTCAAGACTTTGCTTATGCAGACCCACTCTCAAGATATGTTCATCGGGGCACCTGGGTGGCTCAATCCATTAAGTATCTGACTTGTTTTTGGCTCAGGTCATGAGCTTATGGTTCGCGAGATCAAGCCCTATGTTGGGTTCTGCGCTGACAGCATGGAACCTTCTTGGGATTCTCTCTCTCCCTCTCTCTCTCTCTGCCTTTCCCCTGCTCTCTCCCTCAATCTCTTTCTCTCTCTCAAAATATATAAACTTTTTTTAAAAGATACGTTCATCTGTTCCTAATAAAAGAGTGAATTATAGAACAGCATTTTAGGTGTGTTAGTTGAGTGACTTTTAATCTTTCCCATCTTCCATAGCTGCTGCTTCATGCTGTAAGTGTGCATCTCTCAGTCAAATTGTGCTTTTACAATATACAGTGGTGAGTTAATAACTGAATGTAACTGTTTGCATAAGACACTCTAACATAGTTCCCATTTGTAGTGTTTTATTAACTTTAAAAAGTAAAAATCGTAAAGTTTAAACATATTGAAACCATTTAAAATGTAACTACACATAAAGCCAACCAGGTGATATTACAAATCATGTGTTTTCAATTAGACACCATAGTCGGCAAGTTAATTTAGTTAGACCAATGTATCCACACCATCAACAAAAATATTCATCATCATTATCACTTTTCAGCTGGCAGAAATTAGTAGCAGATGTTATGGAAGTGTTCCATGTTTATATTCAGAGATGTTCAACATTCCCCTGTGAATTCAAACTAGGAAAACACAATGAATCATGTCCCCGCAGTCATAGCAAACCATATTTTGCATCATAATAACCATTTGTCTAGTGGAAACTCATCTCAGATTTGCTTCCCCTCAAAGGTAAGGAAGCTAAAGGACAGTTGGATATCAATAAAAATGTTCTTCATATCACTCAGGCTAAAAAATAAAAAAAATAGTTTTGTTTTTATCATATTCTGCAGAACCCAATAAAATAACCAGATCTCTCTATTGTACCATTTCATTGCTCAGGTTATATATTAAAGAAACAGTTACTTTTTAAAGGTGTATACTCTTTTATTACCACTCCTTTAAAATAAATGAAGACTATTTCTTTTGCTTTTAAAGAAGTAGCCTGAGAAACGTAACAGAAACCCATGGGGGAGGGGAAGGGAAAAAAAAAAAAAAAGAGGTTAGAGTGGGAGAGAGCCAAAGCATAAGAGACTGTTAAAAACTGAGAACAAACTGAGGGTTGATGGGGGGTGGGAGGGAGGGCAGGGTGGGTGATGGGTATTGAGGAGGGCACCTTTTGGGATGAGCACTGGGTGTTGTATGGAAACCAATGTGACAGTAAATTTCATATATTAAAAAATAAAAAAATAAAAAAAAAAAAAAATAAAAAATAAAGAAGTAGCTTTTACAAATACAGTATGACGCAGGACAAATAAACATTACAAAAGGGCAAAAATAATTAAATACTGCAATGTTATGAGACTCCTAAAATGAGCTTGTTAGAACAATTTAATGTTGTACTTAGCCCTGAATTCACTCAAAACAAAGCCAAAAAGGAGCTCATCTTATAACCATAAACATGTTTCTAACATCAAATTTGAGAAGAAATTGCTGCTTGGGTCTTGACATAAAAAGATATGAGTAATGTGGGGTGCCTGGGTAGCTCAGTTAATTAAGCATCCGACTTCAGCTCAGGTCATGATCTCACGGTTTGTGAGTTCGAGCCCCTCATCAGGCTCTGTGCTGACAGCTTGGAGCCTGGAGCCTGCTTCAGAGTCTGTATCTCCTTCCCTCTCTATGCTCCTCCCCTGCGCTCGCGCTCTCTCTCTCTCTCTCTCTCAAAAATAAATAAACATTACAAAATTTAAAAAAGAAGATATGAGTAATGTTATAGATGACATTTTCAGCAGGGTTTGCAGTAGAAATAAAAGCACTTTCTAAATGATATTACTTCTATCAACACTGATAAACACTGAAAAAAAATGACATTTAACTGTAAACTCTGAAGGCACTGGAAGCTGTGAGGGGGTTAGACTGGGGATAATAAATTTCTGGTGACATTAAAGAGTTCTAGTTAGGAAGCTCTAGAATAGTATCCCAAGATTACTTGTCACTAAGATGCTCTGTGATAAAAACACTGCTTTCTTAACTCATACTGGGAGTCTTCACATACTATCTGTTCCTCTAAATTTTCATAACTTATATTGATATATTAATGCCTATGAGAAGTCCTGCCATGAAAAAATCTGGTTACATTTGTAAACTTTGTACTTCTTAAAATGATTTAACCAGAAAACTCATTTTTAGGTAACACACATTAAACAGGTTATGTATCCTTTAAATGATACTCCATTAACATGCATAAACAAGTGATGTATTCTTTATTTTTTTATTTTGCTTTTATTTATCTTGAGAGGGGAGGGCCAAAGAGAGAGGGAGAAAGAGTATCCCAAGCAGGCTCTGTGCTCACAGCACAGAGCTCAACATGGGGCTCGATCTCACCAACTGTAAGGTCATGACCTGACCCGGGATCAAGAGTCGGGCACGTAACCAACTGAGACACCCAAGTGCCCAAGTGATGTATTCTTGAAATAATATTCCAAAGAACAGATTTTGTAATTTTCTGATATGGCAGGACTGATAACTGGCATGTTTCTAAATAAAGTAAGTCAATTAAAACATTCAACCATAATGACTGGTTGTCATTTCACAGTTGTTTTCTCTGATGGGTGCCCATCAGTTCATTGTTTTTCAAATTGATTAAGAAGCTTTATACAATGGATTTATGAGACACACACTGGACATTTGCTAGGGAAATTAAGAACTGGATTTCCACCAAAAAATAAGGTCAGTTTGTTTTTGCCTAGAGTTGAACCACAGATTTCTGTTAGGAAGAACTTAGTAAAAAAACAATTTGCTTAAATCCTTTCAGAAAATTAAAAAAAAAAAAAAAAACCTACTTGAATGTATCTTAGGTCAAATTCCCTAGACTCAGAACCTGATGTGAGTATTCTTGTTCAAGTGCTCTGTACACAGGAGAGAAAAGCAGGACAGGATGGTGGAAAAAGTTAAACAAAGATGTCCTTTTAATGAAGAAGTCTAGCCTCAGCTAGTATTAACCACCTGCCGGGGGCTCTATACTGTGTTTTGGGGATGGGGTGGGGAAATGTGGCCCAGCCAATTATCTGCAGAAGAGGGGAGCTATAAATGATAAAGGGCCAATACTCACTACCCATGAAAGGTGGGAGAGGAATGTAAGGGACACGGGCTGCCTCTGCTACAGGTGTTTTTTGACTTGTTAAATTTTGAAAGGTTAGCAGCCTCTTTATTTTTTTAATAAATAGTACCCCTCATAGTTCATTAACCATACAAACCTCAGAAAATGATTTATAAAGTAGGCATCGAAAACTAAATAAGCTCCAGTTTCTCACAGACAACACGGTTTTACATTTCTACTCATATATCTCAAGGTTAAGCAGATTGAACATATTAAAAGCCAAGCCAACGAACCACATATCCCAACCCGGACTGAGCCTCCCTCCGCTGGTTCCCAGTTAGTAAATGGCATGCACATCTTTTTGGGAGACATCTTTCATATCTGTCTTTTTCATGCCGCATATCCTATCTATAACCAAGTTCTCTCATTTTTGCTCTGAAGTGTCTCTTGAAACTATTTATTTTCCTTCATTTCTTAGCCGCAAAATGCCAGTGCAAACTACCTGAGATTACTAAAAATATTTAAAGTGTTTTACTGCCTTTGGTCTTAATCCTCTTTCATATATTCCCACATTACAACTAGAGCTATCTTCCAAAATTAAATGTAATTCTCTATTCTTCCTGTGTAAAATCTACCGCATGTCTATTGTTCTTAGGACAAAGAGCCAAATCATTCACAAGGCCTAGAGGACTCTGTGGAATTAGTCTTCTTCCTACATTTCTAGCCTATTCTAGTGTTATTTTTTCCCCTTCTTTGTGCATCTTAACCACTCTGGCTTTCCTTCAAGTCCTCACATAGTGCATACTCTTCTATTTCTTGGTCTTTACACATGCTATTTCCATCTACCTGGCATTCTAATTCTCTACTCATGAATCCAAACTCACACACATGCACACAGATGCCCCCCCCCCCCGTATTCCTGGAAGTTAACTCTTTAATCTTATTCATATCTCATTTAAATCATCAGTTTCTCACGGAAGGTGCCAGAGACACCTTGGTCCACCCACTGACATTATCTTTGCTTTACCCCCATCCAAATTTTGACTACGTTTACCCTAAAACACTCACTTCTCTGAAGACACAATCTGAGATGCTGCTACAGATACTCTGCCATCACAGAAGCATAGCCTAGAAGTCTGAGAGAGTTAATGCTTCACACACACACACACACATACACACACACACACACATCAATGAGTGCTCCTCTCATTGTTTCAGAAATGGATAATTCCAGTTCTCTTCTCTTAGTAAGGAGGGGAGAAAGGTTTGTTTTCAAAGCAGTGAGCAGATATATATAAAATACATCTTTTTTATTGGGTTTATCTTCTCCTTGCTTTGCTTCAATCTCACTGGTCGATCATTCACTTCTGTTCCCTGGCATCATTGTCCCAAAGTAAATCTGTACCTCAGTCTCAAATTTTTCAGGTGGACCTCAGGCTAAGACAGTGGTACCAGTGTAACTCTTGACAGTAGCTCTTCAAATGAGATGCTGGAAGTAAATCACTTCATTGCACGTGACCACATGGCAGTGAGTTGGGAGTCGATAAACACTTAACTATGTAGTAACTTCACGTTATAAGACTCTCCCTGATGGAGGTTGGGGCGAAGGAAACCTGGGAGGTGAAGCATTACTTGATAAGGTGGTGGTGGCACCTGAACAGTATG
Source organism: Neofelis nebulosa (assembly GCF_028018385.1). NCBI lineage: Eukaryota > Metazoa > Chordata > Mammalia > Carnivora > Felidae > Neofelis > Neofelis nebulosa. The sequence continues at coordinate 30,817,848 of NC_080794.1, read as the reverse complement.
GACCACCTTATCAAGGTCATTATCATCTTCACATCACCACATGCAATCCTCAACTCTGTCTTATCTTATAAGAACTAATAGCATCATTTAATCAGCCCCTTCTTTGCCTCTGATAGTCCTTAGAAGACACTCTCCCTATTTCTCATATTCACAAGCACTTTTCCTTAATATTTTATGGTTCCTCTGAACTTGACCAACTCAAAATATTAGAAAGTCCCAGGGCTCAGTTCTTAGCCCTGTTCTTTTCGTTCTCTTCCCTCACTCCCTAAGAGACCTCATATAGTCTTATGGATTTTTATATCAGTCCTATGCTGTGGATACCTCATTTTATACTTCCATTTCTTATTTCCCCTTTACACACTAGGCATATATCCAAACTGCCTATTCTACATCACTATTGGCTATTTAACAAATCCCACAATATCTATTTTGATATCTGTTTTCTATGTCCATCCACACAAAATCCATCAACACTCTTATCAGCTTTCCTGAGAAAGATATCCAAAATCCGATTACTTTTCACTAACCTACGACCCTAGTGCAAACCAATCATCACTGCTCCTTTGTATTAGTGTGTCATAACAGACTCCTAAATTCCATCTTTTCCCCCTACGTTCCATATTCTACACACGCGACCATCTTAGACACAGATCAACTTATGTCATTTCTTTACTCAAAATCATCCAATTTATCTTCACTTTGCTCCGTCCAAGTCCTTATCATTGCCTAAACGACCATACAAGTTCTGCTCCTGGCTAACTCTCTGACCTCAATGTTTATAATTCTTCCCATGCTTAGGCTGCCCTAACCATATTTGATTTTTTTTCTGTTCCTCAGATTTTCCCAAAATGTCTAAATGTCTCATTTCCTTCTTTCTTTCATATCATTGTTATTACCCTTTATTTTTTTAGGCTTATTTATTTATTTTGATGGAGGGTGAAGGGACAGAGAGAGAAATGGAAAGAGAGAATCCCAAGCAAACTCCATGCTGTCAGTGCAGAGCCCAATGTGGGACTTGATCACATGAACCATGAGACCATGACCTGAGCCAAAATCAAGAGTCCAAGTCTTGACTGACTGAGCCACCCAGGCACTCCATTATTATCCTTTTAAAAAAACGACAGTCCTTCTATAGCATTGCTGTGTATCACATGCTACTCCTTTAATGTTGTTCTTAACATTTATAATCACTTGGATATTTGTTTGTGGTCTGATTGATTCTATTATAATGCCCATTCTTTGAAAATCTGCATTTTACCTAATTTCTATCTCCAGTACTGAATGAATGAATGCCTGAAACACAGCATGTGTTAGAAATATATATATATATATATATATATATATATATATATATATATATATCTGATAGAATCAATCAATGCTCCTTCAATGTCCATTTATTCAGCTAAGCCAATATAATCCCTCTCAGTTTCATTAAATATACATCAAGACCCCTAGAAAGATGTCTTTTTTGCTAATGCTTACATTATGTACGTGACTAAAAATAATTATACATATCACTACATGTTATATCCTATTATGTGTGTGTTTCATACTATAAGTGACTTAGTGATTTTTCCTTCTTTCTTTCCTATTCTTTAACCTCCTAGGATAAAACAGTGAATGGAGCAGATATTTAACAAATGGGACTAAATATCAAATATATACATATTTGTTAAATTGTTAACATTATAAACAACTGTCAAGTTTACTTGAATCAATAATGATGCTCTATCCAAATAAGAATGGTTATTATACGTTTGCAGTAAAGTTTCACTCAATAAAATTTTATTGTGGAAAATTGCTCTAATACAAAAATTTAAATCAACATTATGGCAGATTACTTCATTTCATTTATGAAAGCACTAAAGAGCCCAATAGGATTGATATTAAATTCCTGTGGCTGGATCTCAAAGTTATCCATTATGTGGTTCCATCTCACTTCCCATTTCACACTATTTTGCATTGTAATACTACGATCAGTTTTACCATGAAAAACAAAAAGCCCATTCCCACATGTTTGTCTTTATGGATTGTGTTCTCACATCACAGAAAGCCATTTCTTCTCTCCATAATCTACCCAAAGTATACCCATCATACAAAGTCCAGCCAGGGACCCGTCTTTCCTCTGAAGCCCTTTCTGATTATTCTCACACTTAGTGATAATATTCTAACATTTATAGATATACTTTATATTACACATCTAATCAACTAATTCATCTTTACATGTTCAATTTTGTTTTAAAGTTATGGATTGCTGTTTGTCTAATCTAAACTACAATGTAAATTATTTGAGAGCCAAAACCGCAATGCTCTTAACACTGATAAATGAATTTTGCTAAAAGTGATGCAAACATGATAATGGTAAATAAATGAAATAGAGGGTTATTTTTCTTATAATAATACTATAGGTCAACAACTCAGGATATGAATTGTGTCCTAATATTGTTTGTATCCTAGACTTTCAATCTTGCTTTCCCACAATCCTACTGTCTTGGCTTTTTCCCTTTGATTATTGCCTTATGATTTCAAGATGGATACAAAACAATCAAACTTCAAGCACGTTTTCCAGATAAGACAAAAAAAAAAAAAAAAAAAAAGAACAGTGCAGCTGCTAAAGGACTTTCCACTGGAGTCACTTTTCTGTATATTGGGAAGAAAACCATCTCTAAGGACCTCTGCCCAGATAATATTGACAAAAACTATGATAAACCACCCACTCTTCATGAATTTCTAGCTAGATGTGGTCCTTGGACCACACTGTGAGTAGCAAATTTTATACTATACATTTTTTAAATATATTACCATTTAAGACTTGCTCAGTTTCATATAAGGGTTCTGCCTCTTAGCTCACTGAGTGATTCGTGGGAAGTATTTTTATCTGTCAATTTCCCCATCTGTAAGCTGGAGATAACAACAGAACTAATTGTATAGGTCTTTAAGAAAATTAAACTTTATAATCCATATGAAGCATCTAACATAATGGCTATCCCAAAAGAAGTACTCAATTTCTTTTTAGCAATTACTGATATTTGTATCATTATAACCAGAAGCTAGTATTATCCAAAGTGCCTTCCATGATATAGTCAAAGCTGTTCTCCACAAAACATAATAATAATTTTGGGAAGAAGTTGAGTTACATAGATTCAACCAAATTAAAGCATTTAAACAGCTCAATCATAGATAGGCCTTCTGAAGTTTATAATTTACTTATGTGATTTGTGAGCCTCCAAGAAGTACCACATTTAGCATTTCCCAAAACTGTAGGCCAGTTAAACTATTTTTATAAACAGAGCCCAAGAAATTTACTGTAGAGCCATAATATTATCCAACTCCTTCTTAGTCTATGTAACAATTCTCCCTGAATTTATTCAGAAACTGCCTTCATGACTATATGCAGCAATTCTGCACTAGAGTTTAGTCTCAAGATAAAGTTTGAGAAACAATTCAGAAGGCGTTTCACATAATTGAGGTAGGAGATCCCACTAGAAGGGAGATGTTGCCATCATCAACATCCAGATGCATCTACAAAAGGAGAATCTTTCTTTACAGAAATATCAAAGAGAGGGGTGCCTGGGTGGCGCAGTCGGTTAAGCCTCCGACTTCAGCCAGGTCACTATCTCGCGGTCCGTGAGTTCGAGCCCCGCGTCAGGCTCTGGGCTGATGGCTCGGAGCCTGGAACCTGTTTCCGATTCTGTGTCTCCCTCTCTCTCTGACCCTCCCCCGTTTATGCTCTGTCTCTCTCTGTCCCAAAAATAAAAAAATAAAAATAAAAAAAAATATCAAAGAGAAAAACATGAAGGAAGCAGAGAAGCAGGAACAAGAAAAGGAAGAGGAAGGACAATTTTTACCCCCAAGAACTTCTATGAACATCCCTTGATTGCCATGCATCACTGAACCTTAATTTAAGGGCAAGAAACCCCCTCCAAACACAGCTTTGGCTCAGATGTTGTGACAAACATTGTTCCCTAGGTGGTTAACAATGAATTGTTTCGCAGACTTTCTTTTCCTTTATTTACATTATTTAACTAGGGAAAATGAGTAAATGATCAGTGAGTTTGGTTATATTATATCAGAAGATGGATTTATATTTATAAATATCCATATTGGACATGGAAACACTGAGTTAATGTGCAGTTGAATAAAAATGCTAAATACAATGTCAAAATCAGGATAGTTGATAAAAATAAGTTAACCTAAATCTTCTTGTCCTCCCTCTTGGTCATCCTTACAAAATGAGGCCTAGTAAATTTGTGCTTACCGTTTGATATGCACATTTTCCCGTTTCAGACTGTAGTACTCCGCAAAGGAGCAGAGCCAAAGTTTTGGAACTAAATCATGGCTTATTTTATGACCAGACAAATATCATTATTAATACTAGGAATTCAGCAATCCACAAGCAAACATGGATGGTAGAAAGATTGAAATTAACACTTTGAAGTAGATTTTTGTCATCTCACCTGATAAAGCTTGTATGTTATTTAATGAGTGTTCTGAAAGAGCATCAGAAGGAAAAGTGAATCTAAGATGAAAGACACTGTCATTCACGAGATGTTGTGCACCACTCTTGGAGCCAAAGAATGGACAGATCATCACTGTGATGTCCCCCACATTCCTTCTGAGGCATGTACTATCGAAATTATTTCATACAGCCAAGCAGATGCTGTAGGATTTAAAAAAAAAATTAATGCCATTATCACTATCCACCAGCAATCAGTCATTTGCCAATTGACATAAGCAATGTCATTAAAAGATAATCTGATGGGGTGCCTGGGTGGCTCAGTCAGTTAAGAGTCTGACTTCAGCTCAGGTCATGATCTCATGGCTCATGAGTTTAAGCCCTACATTGGGCTCTGTGCTGACAGCTCAGAGCCTGGAGCCTGCTTCAGATTCTGTGTCTCTCTCTCTGCCCTTCTCCCAGTCACACACTCTATCTCTCTCTCCCTCAAGAATAAATAAAAACATTAAAAAAAATTCAAAGTAATTTCAATCAAAAAAAAAGCAAAAGTTTTTTATGTTGACATCAATGAGTTGATTCTAAAATCAGCAGAGTAAGGGGCTCCTGGGTGGCTCAGTTGGTTAAGTGCCCGACTTCGGCTGGGGTCATGATCTCACAGTTTGTGAGTTTGAGCCTCATGTCAGGCTCTGTGCTGACAGCTGGGAGCCTGCAACCTGCTTCGGATTCTGTGTCTCCTTCTCTCTCTGCCCCTCCCCCACTTGTGCTCTGTCTCTCTTGTCTCTCAAAACATTGAGAAACATTAAAATATTTTTTTAAAAAGATTAAAAGATAATAATCTGAATGTGGTTATCCACTAATCACAGGATATTATGATCACAAAATTCTTGGAGAAAAATGTACTTGTATGAAGAGGCATCAGATCTAATATTTTTCTTGAAGACACTCAAAGTTGATTTGAAGACTGTACAGAAAGAAAACAATACATTCTTTAAGCAGAGTTTTTCCTCAAAAAAATTACATAGAAAAAAATTCTTAATATTGTCTTGCCCAAAAATATATCATATCACAAATATGTATACAGTAATTATTACTTCCTGAATCATCCAAGAATAGCATATTCTTTCATGTCAGTTCTGTCTGCTTCTGCAAAACTGGAATTGATTTTTTTTTTTTACAACTAAGTTTTCATCCCAAATTAAATAATACAGTTGACAAACAAATAAATGTGTCATATAGGTGCCTGTATGTTACAAGAATGTACAATTTATTTGGAGTCATCAAAATGATTAGATAATTTATTTTAAAATAAATGATGAAACTCCTTTGAGAATTTATATAAAACTGGGAGTACCACAACTTTTGAAGAATGATTAAAGTAGTTTTGTATAGATACAAGTATAGAAGGGCTTCTAAGACCTCTAGGATTCTGAAGACAATGTATGACCCTGTCTATATCCTGGTACAAATCTCAGGCACATCTAAAACAACTTTTTTTTTTTTAATTTTTTAAGTTAATTTATTTATTTTGAAAGATAAAAGGGTCGGGGCAGGGAGAAGAGAGGAGAGCGAATCCTAAGCAAACTCCACTCCATCAGCGCAGAGCTCAATATGGGCCTTGAACCCACGAACCCTGAGATCATGACCTGAGCTAAAGTCAAGAGTCAGATGCTTAACTGACTGAGCCTCCTAGGAGCCTCTAAACACATTCTTGAACACATCGAAGGCAGAATCTTTCTCCTTCCCAGCTCCTAGGAAGCAGAGTTATTTCATATTTCAACCACTTCCAGCAAGGAAATACCTGTTTTAGTATTTCTGAAAATGTGCATCTCAACTCCCTTTGTTTCATATCCTGTCCTGGTAGAAATGTAACATAACTAGATATCTGGGGGTGGGTTGGAGTTAGAATATGCTGCATGGAAATTTTACATGATCTACAAAAGGTACTTGATTTAGAAAGATAGCCTCAGTAGCGGAAATTGATGCTAAAAGGGAGTGGCTTTTCCTGATACAGTAAGTTGTGTTTGAACCTACCTCAACATAGCTTCAGCAATTCCTATCTTTGAGCATGTGAGGACCTACAAAAGAGAAGGCTGTTAAATCAAAAAGGCTTATATTTGCAGGAGCCTCAGCCATTGTCTCTGTGATCCAGCTGCCAGAAAGAGACATCAAAATATGAAAGTATATTCTGTGTGCAGAAGGAGTAATTCTGAGAGATCAGCAAGCAAAAGATAAGAAATTCTAAACAGCAAAGCTTTATTAGAAACTACTTTAAGGCATCTGAAAAACAATACCATTGGTGGATAGCAAAACATGACAATAAAGCAGTATATAGGAAAGGTAGAGCATTAAATATCAATAGGAGAACAAATATATTGATTCTGTAGTAGTCACATAATGGATACTATTCAGAAATTATAGTGAACAATCTACAAATATACCCAACAATATGGATGATTATCGCTTTCATGGAACAGAAGTCAGCCAAAAAATTGTACATACATATGATTCTTTTCATATAAAAAAAACAGGCAAAACTAATTTATACTTAAGAAATTAGAATAGTAATTGCTCTTGCAAAATGTAATGTCAGAAAGGGGACATAAAGGAAACTTCTAGAATACTTGTAACATTCCATTTCTTATGAGTGGTGATGATTCAAGGTGCTACATTTGTGATAATATATTGAACCATATATCTATAATGTAAAGAATTTTTAGACATATTATACTTCAATAAGAACTTTTCATAAGCTTGAAAATACAAGAAAAGGTTCTTCAAATTTCATAGAGAAAAACGGCTAGAAAAGGCTATTATAGTCTCAGAGAGGAAAAGGAGTAGAGGAAAGATCCTATTACATGGCAGGTAGGGAAGCTGAATCTAATCTCCTTAGGTACTTTTACCCAAATCAGGTGTTGTCTTATAATCACTCAGTGTCATAGCTCGGACACTCTTTTTAAGGAAAAAAAACACACATCATTTTATAATGTTCTTATGTTGCAAAAAACATATTTAAAAAAACAATGTTTCCAGTATAAGTAGAATGTTGCACTTTATGCAGAGCAAAACTAACAAAACTGTCATTCAAAAACAAAAGAAAGAAAACCTGTCATTCCATATGCAGGTATATAAAATGAAAAAATGAAAATGGTAGTTGTATACAGCTCTAAAGAAAGAAAGGCAACTCCTTAGTAAATGAATAAGTATAGTAAGTAAATAAAAATACGTTAATAGTTTTAAGAAGAATCTTTAAACAATCAAAAGATAACATTAATTTTCTCCTAAGGAAAAAGTGAGAAAGTTATTAATGGAAAATGGATTATAAATTCAGTGGTTTTAAAATAATGCTTCTGATTTTATACATAAAACAAGCAAGCAAACAGAAAAACATAAAAAAAAAATAAATAAGAACAACCCTGATCATCATCAGATCATAAAATTATCCCCAAATTGAAATATTTTCTTTAAATGTTTTAAAGTTCATTTAAACTTTAAAGTTGGGGAGGGGCAGAGAGAGGGAGGGACACAGAATAAGAAGCAGGATCCAGGCTCTGAGATGTCAGCACAGAGCCCCACACAGGGCTCAAACTCAGGGACCGCGAGATCATGACCTGAGCCTAATTGGGACATGTAATAGTCTGATCCACACCGGTGCCCCAATAGTTTCTTAATCTACTTCTGATTTTGAATTATATGCCTGTGACCACGTTAAGGAAATGTAAATCATCCAGACCAGCAGCAAAATGGAGAGGCTACTAAAAAGACAAAACTATTTCATAAAAGACTTCCAGGCCTTAACTTCACTTATAAAGACTGCCTTTCCTCTGGGATTTTTAAAAGCTTCGAACTATTCTAAGTTGTGATTAAATAGTGAGTCTAGATATTTTAGCAACTACCAGGCAACTCAGAAATTTAAAACGACTGCTTTTTCAATATCCATTAAGCTGTTAATATTTCCAAAATAGTAGCTTGTTGTTTTTCAACAACCCTAAATAAATATGTTCTCAGACATGAATCCCGAAAAAGATATGTTACATCTTTTTTTGTGTCTGATGGCATCATATAACCCATCCATTCCTGAGAAATAGAATTATGAGACCCATCACTTTGAGAAAATCTGTTTTCATAGAATTTATCCTCTTCAGAATTCTGCCTCCCAGTCTCTATGTATGAGTGTTCAGATAAAATAATTACTAAAAATTTGGTTGTAGTATATGAAAACATATAAATCATTTGAAAGAATATGTTATCTTGAGAATGTGAATTATATATTTGTGCATTGTGTTTACAAGCATTTTCAAGATTTGAGGGGCTCTGTTTGTATGTTTGGTTTTAGTGAATTGCCAAATAAATAGTTTTTTAAAGATGTAGGCAAATTAATCAATCTTTTATTTTCTGATTTGTCAGTTTTGTGTCATATTTGGAGAGCCTTTGACTTCTAAGCTCATTATATACAGAATAAAACCTCCTGGTTATTTTTTCTAGAATGCATAGAGCTTCTTTTCTGTTTCAGTGTTTACATCTCTGATCTTCTGGAGGTTATTTTTGTGTAAGGAGCAGGGTAGGTATACACTTTATCTTTTTTTTTTTTTTTTCTTTTTTTTCCTGACAGGGACCCTATTGTCTCAGTAACATTTTCTAAACAATCTCTCCTTACTCCACATTCAATACCATGTCTTTATATCTGGATACATGTTTTTAATTCTTAGTTATATATCATTGATCTGCCTACATGATTTAAATACACTGATTTATTTACTATAACTTTACTATATGTTTATTATATTAGTGGAACAACATCTTCTAATCATTTAACATTTTACATGTAAAATCTACTTTCAAATTTAACATTAATGGGCATTAAGACATCTTTCCCTGTCAATAAATATAAAAATACATCATCAATTGCAGTCATAGATTACAAACAGCATGTATATGATTCCATATCAAACACAAAAATGTGAATTGAATGTCAGAAACATATTCTCCCATAACATATACATAAATATTAGCACAGAGTGCCTCTCTATTATAAGTTTTAGGTTGGTAGAAAAATGGGTATGGCATCATTATTGTCTGTTTTTGTGTTCTTTTCTTCATTTTCTAACTTGTTACTTAAGCATATAATCCTTTGTTCTTTATTAATTACAAAAGAATGGCTTTTTCTTTCTCTCTTCAAAATTTCTGTGCTGACAGCACAGAGCCTGTTTGGAATTCCCTCTCTTCATATCTCTCTATCCTTCCTGGGCTCATTCTCTCTCTCTCAAAATAAATAAATAAACATTAAAAAAAAAACAAAAACAAACGAAAGAATAGAAAACCCAGAAATAAGCCCACAATTGCATGGTCAATTCATCTTGACAAAGCAGTACAGAATGTCCAAAGAAAAAAAGACGGTCTCTTCAACAAACGGTGTTGAGAAAATTGGACTGCAATGTACCAAAGAATGAAACTGGAGCCCTTATTTATGCCATACATGAAAATAAACCCAAAATGGATGAAAGACCTAAATGTGAGACCTGAAACCATAAAAATCCTAGAAGAGAACACAGGAAGTAATATCTTTGACGTTGGCCATAGCAACTATTTTTCTAGATGGATCTCCTCAAGCAAGGGAAATAAAGTCAAAAATAAACTATCGGGACTTCATCAAGATAAAAAGTTTCTGTATAGCAAAGGAAACAATCAACTAAACTAAAAGATAATTTACCAAGTGGGAAAAGGATATTTTCAAATAAGATATATGATAAAGGGTTAGTATATAAAAGATGTAAAGAACTTACATAACTCAACACCCCCAAAAAACCCCCACATAACCCAATCAAAAAATAGACAGAACACATGAACAGACATTTCTCCAAAGAAGACGTCCAGATGGGTAACAGACACGTGAAAAGATGCTTGTAATAACTTATCATCAGGGAAATGCAAATCAAAACTACAATGGAATATCAACTTACACCAGTCAAAATGGCTAAAATCAATAATGACACAAGAAACAAGTGTTGGTGAAGATGTGAAGACAAAGGAAACCTCTTGCTCTGTTGGTGGGAATGCAAACTGGTGCAGCCACTGTGGAAAACGGTATGGATTTTCCTCAAAAAGTTAAAAATAGAACTACCCTATGACCCATTAATTGCACTTCTGGGCATTTATACAAAGAATACAAAAACATTAATTCAGGGGGATACATGCACCCCTAAGTTTATAACAGGATTATTTACAACAGCCAAGTATGGAATAATGGAAGCAGCCAAGTGTCCATTGATAGATGAATGGATAAAAAAAGGAGATGTTTATCTAAATATTTATTATTTTATATATTATAATGGAATATTATTCAGCTATAAGAAGGAGGAAATCTTTCCATGTGCAATGACATGGATGGACTAGAAAGTGTAATACTAAGTGAAATAAATTAGTCAAAGAAAGACAAATCATATGATTTTGCTTACATGTGGAATTTAAGAAACAAAAACCAAGAAAATAGTGGAAAAGAGAGGGAAACAGAGAGAAAGACTAACCAAGAAACAGACTGTTTTTTTTAATTTTTTTTAACATTTATTTACTTTTGGGAGACAGAGAAGAAGTGGGAGAGGGGCAGAGAGAGAGGGAGACAGAATCCGAAGCAGGCTCCAGGCTCTGAGCAGTCAGCACAGAGCCCGATGCAGGGCTCCAACCCACCAATGGTGAGATCATGACCTGAGCCAAAGCTGGACATTTAACTGACTGAGTCACCCAGGCACCCCGAAACAGACTCTTAATTATAGAGAATAGATTGGTGGTTACCAGAGGGCGGCGGGGGGGGCGGGGCGGGGAATAGGTTATGGGATTAAGGAGAACACTTGTGATGAACACCAGTGATTATGGAATTGTTGGATCACTAAATTGTACACCTGTAACTAAAAAACCACTGCATGTTATGTAACTGGAATTAAAATAAAAATTTAAGGGTCACCTGGGTGGCCAGTCGGGTTAAGCGTACATCTCCAGCTCAAGTCATGATCTGGTGGTTCATGAGTTTGAGTCTCACATCGGCCTCTCTGCTGTCAGTGCAGAACCCATTTCAGATCCTCTATCACCCTCTCTCTCTGCCCCTTCTTCCATCGTGTTCTCTCTCACAAAAATAAACATTAAACAATAGATAAAATAAAATAAAATCATTTAAAATAAATGAGTAAATAAATGCATAAATTCACACTAAGACACTGCTAGTTCTAACCAAGGTTTATAGTTGGACTAATAGGAACTCAGTACCCAAAAATGTCATCAAATAATAAATATGAGTTTTAAGCTTTATTTAGCACAATTGGACAACTTGGTAAAAATTATTGATTTCCCATTTATTTATTTCTTTAAAGTAGGCTTCGTGCCCAGCATGGAGCCCAATGCAGGGCTTGAAATCATGACCCTGAGATCAAGACCTGAGCTGAAATCAAGAGTCAGTTGCTTAACTGACTGAGCCATCCAGGTGCCTCCCACCCTGTAATTTTAAAATGCAAGGAAATTCTAAATATGAGGGTGGAATGGTAGCATTCATTAATTCATTCATTTATGTGTTAAATATGAATTACATATCTAGCAGAGATAAAACAAGATAGAAAACTTTAAACTGTTCTCAAGGGCTCACAATTTTCCAGATGCTCAAAACAAACAAACAAAACAAACAAACAAACAAACAAAAAAAAACTCTATAATCAACCTGTACAAGAATTTTGACAAACATATGCTAACAAATAATTAAATGACTAAAAAGACCAAATTTCAAGACCAGTCCTCAGACTAGCTTATTTTTCCTTTTTCTTATTAAATTGCCGTATAGAATGAAGGTATCATCAGACAAGAAAAACCTCTAGAATGTATTGCATTCTTCAATCTGCTCAAATCTAAATTTCTAAGGAACATAGACAATCTCTCCCTTTTCTGCACCATTGTTTCTCCAAACCTGTCAGAGTTCTTCGTTCTTAGAAGTATTTGAAATACATTTATTGAATGTAAAGAGTGAATGAGTGAATGAATTATGCTCTCAGCATCATAAATTTTAAGACATAAATGCCTGTTCTGTAGCTACATGCTCAAACCAATTATATTATTCAAGTAATAGAAAAGGAATGAGGAGATACAGGAAAAAAGTAATGCATTAGAAAATAACAAAGGAGGGGAAGCCTGGGTGGCTTAGTCGGTTGAGCGTCCGACTTCGGCTCAGGTCACGATCTCGTGGTCCGTGAGTTCGAGCCCCGCTTCGGGCTCTGTGCCGACAGCTCAGAGGCTGGAGCCTGTTTCAGATTCTGTGTCTCCCTCTCTCTGTGACCCTCCCCCGTTCATGCTCTGTCTCTCTCTGTCTCAAAAATAAATAAACGTTAAAAAAAATTAAAAAAAAATAACAAAGAATGTGTATTATATGCATTAATGGGATGGTGCAATTCTGGGAATGCGCTTACTCTTTGCCTGGGCTCTAGGGTGCTGCTTTACTTGTGACTTTAACTCGTGGGTAAATTTGTCCTACTATGAGATAATTTGGTACCATGAAATAGCATAATGACAAAGTTTAAATAATCTTTCATACAATGACTCCTGCTTTTTAACAAATTTAACAATTTGAAGGAATGACACAAAAGATTTGTGAGACCAATCTCCTGTCACCTTGGGCTGACGGATAAGGGTTGAGTGAAGAGATGACACATCTTATGAGAATTTGAAAATTATACAAATATAAATGGCTTCTCAAGGCCAAATTGTATCAATCTCTGACATAAAACAAACAGATACACATCTTAAGTTTTCTTTTCATATAAGTGAAGGTACAAAACCATAAGGATTAAAAGTTTGAGTTACCAAAAATGTTCTTTCAATTTTTTTTAATGTTTATTTGCTTTTGAGATAGAAAGAGACAGAGCACGAATGGGGGAGGGTTAGAGAGAGAGGGAGACACAGAATCCGAAGCAGGCTCCAGGCCCTGAGCTGTCAGCACAGAGCCTGACATGGGGCTCGAACTCACGGACCCTGAGATCAGGACCTGAGCCAAAGTCGGAAGCTTAACCGACTGAGCCACTCAATCACCCCATCAAAAATGCTCTTTAAAGGGAAGAGTCAATCGGGGCGCCTGGGTGGCCCAGGCGATTAAGCATCCGACTTCAGCTCAGGTCATGATCTCACAGTCCATCAGTTCGAGCCCCACATCTGGCTCTGTGCTGACAGCTTGGAGCCTGGAGCCTGCTTCAGATTCTGTGTCTCCCTCTCTCTGCCCCTCCCCCGCTCATGCTCTGTCTCTGTCTCAAAAATAAATAAAAACACTAAAAAAAATGAAAGGGAAGAGTCAAACTCAGAATTTATGGGTCAGGAAATTAAGCTTGTTTCCTTAAGTGCGCTGCTCTAACGGCATGTTAATTTTTATTTCCAAGCATATAATGTTACCATAGTTGGTATCACATAATTTTGTCTGAAGTTTACCTCTTGAAATGCAAAACTATTAAAATCTTACTTATAAGTATTCTACTGGCCAGTACGTTGTCCCTATTTACTGTTCTATTAGAATGTATTATGTATATCTTCATATCCATATTGAATTTCTTTTTAAGCCTATGAGCAATATAGCCTAGTACTCACTACTTCCCTAGAAATTGAGCGTATCCTGGTGATTGCAGACACAAACACACTTGTGGCAGACCTTCAGCTGTTCTGATAAATGGTACAGTGTTTTTGTGTTTGTATTTTTTTTTTTTTTCAAATCAGCTGGGACAAGTCAGGTGACAAATGATTTCCATTAGCTTCAGCAGAATGGAAACAAAACAGATCAATACAAATGATTTGCAGCAAGTTTAGATCATAAATTTCCTTTTGCCCTTGTACATCATTTTAATATAGAAGTTTTTTTTTTCCTCTTCATAGCAGAGAAAAAAATCATTAGAGAATTGAAAATTCTGGTTACAGTAAACTGTCCCTGATTTAAGGGGAAACTATTTTAATGCACTGTTAATTTTCTCTGATGGAATATAATAATATTATTTTAAAAGATGACAAACTATAAAAATGTTAATGAACAGCATTTCAGAAAATTAATTTCACCTGTAAATTGTGTAAAAACCATAAAATGCTTATGTCTACGAAGTTAGCTTTGTTGTTTATATTTTAATTTAAGATCTTTACTGGTTAAACTTTTGCTTTTAATTCTATTTCTTAAACATTTTCCTTATTTTTTTTTTTTTTAGTGAGTAAAAGTCTCCTCACTCCCTTTCCTCATTTTCAAAAGATGTGTTTTAGCTTCATGCACTATGTTGCAGGAATGATGAAGTGGAGAAAAGAAGGAAAAGATGGGAAAAGGAGGAAGAGAAAGGAAAACAAATCTAATTTTCAAAAAGCACATTATTTCTCTTTTTGCCTGAATGGTTCCAAAATAAATAGCTTTCTTATACAGGTGTGGAGGAATTTGCAAAGACCCATAGGACCACGCCCAATGGCTACCAGGGGATTCGGGGCAGTTAATAGAATATTTATTTATATGACTTTGTGGATCCATAAAAAGATGAGCATAAAACTGTCAGTCATGCTACATGCATCAAGAGCATCCATTCTGAATAATGTTCTGCTATACTCAAGAAAAATGTATGAAGACATTTACCGCACCCAGGGGACTCCCCCACTGCTTCAATGAGCAAGCATTTTTTACCTAAACAAAGAAGATGAAGTTCAGTCCTCGCCATCACCTAAGAAATAGCAAGAGGAAGGTGGCCAGGTGCATGGTCCTGCTCTAGCTGACATCTATTGACTCATGGACAAGGGCAATGGGACAGTGACCATGCTTTTAGAACCTTCCTCATAGTCAGTTAACCTTTCTGATGATTATAAAAGATTTCTTTGTAATTTAAGTCCAAGGATATAGCACAAGAAGAATATCAATTTGGGATGGCAATAGATAGGAAGAGAAGCAAACAGATATTATACTTTTACGATCTAAGTAACTTCAAGTGCCAACTCTTTTTTGGAGTGGGCATGCTGGGGAGGATATGGGAATGAGTTCAGGTCCAGGATATTTCTATGTCCCCAAGATGAGCTCTTAGAGGAATGCTTCAAATTTTACCTAATTTTTTTAGTAGTTTGAAGTAATTTCTCCAGATTTTTGCTGTGGTTCATAGAGAGAGCCCTAGACCTGGTCTGAAAACCTGGGTCCCATTCCTGATTCTTTTCTTTGTTCTATGCATGATCTGTAAAAATGATTTAAATAGTCTGGAATTTAGTTTTTGTTTTTAATCTGTAAAGTGGGCAAAATATTATCCACACTCTCCAAACCCTAATGCCTATAAGCATCTGATATCCAATCTGTCCTAACGGGTCCAAAGTGTCCATATAGCAGTATAACATAATATTAAGGAGTTGAAGTCTAGACCCTGACTGCTTGGATTCAAATCCAGCTTTGCGATTTACTAGCTTTTTTAACTTGGGCAAGTGACTCTCTGACTCCATTTCTTGAACTTCAAAACAGAGAAATAGTTGTATCTACCAAATAAGACAGGGGAGGATTAAAGAAATTAATATAGTGAACTGCTTATAACAGCACCTGGATCGTATAACTTTTAATTAGCATTATCATCATTATTGTTATCATCATAATTATGACAATGTGTGTACAAAAATAGCAAAGACATTTTGAACAGGATTTGAAGACTTCGGAGGAAGGGAACAGAGGCTTAAAAGTCAGATAAAAAGTGTTTTGCAAGAAAAAATGTGCCACAATCTATAGATCTGACATTTATGAAGTAACGGGAACCTGTCTGAGCGTTCACCTAGCTCACTCAATTTCAACGCTACATAGGTCATGGATCATAAATAGTAGTGGAAAATTCATTCAGCACACAAGTCTCGTGTTTATTTTACCTCATCAGTCAAGATCGACAGTCATCAAACTATTGTAAAATAAGCAGGGTTTTAATTCCATTGGCTTATTCAAGCTTCTTATATTCCAAGTAAATATTTTAATGAAATACATGTAGAGAGGAAAGTTTACAAATTGTAAGTTAACAGATTGATGAATTTTCACAAACTGAACAGATCCACGTAAGCAGCATCCAGATCCGGAAATGATACATTATTAACACAACAGAACAATGGCAACTTTAATTCATTCTCCTCACTATAAAATTTTCCTCTGTACCACCAAATACCAGTGCTTCTTTATCCATTCTGCTGCTGATGCACATCGAGGGCTTTGTTATTTTGTTGTTGTTGTTGTTGTTGTTATTATTATTATTATTATTATTATTATTATAAACAGTGCTTCTAAGAATATTTTTGTAAGTGCCTTTTGGTGAGCCTAAGTGTGCATATTTGCTCATTACATACCAGGAGTGGAATTTCTGGATCATTGGCTTCATACGTGATTGGCTACGATTCATAATGACAAAGACTTTTATAAATCCAGTGTACATTTTAGCATCCCCACAAAAAAATTGTTGGAGAGTTTATACTACTCTACATATTTGCCAAAAATTGGTATTAGAAGTGTAATTTTGGTCATTCTGGAGGACATGTAAATGTTATCACAATATGAAATTATTTCTCATTTCCCCCAATTATAATTAGCTTGAACACCGTTTCATGTCTAGAGAATATGTATATTCTCTAGAGTGAAATGCCTACTTGAACGTTTTGTTCATTATTTCAATATGTTGCTGTGTCTCTTCTTGTTAATTTTAGGATAACCAAGTGCTATGTTGGATACAAGAATTATAAATAACTACTCTAAATCTGTGGCTTGATTTTCACATTATTGATGGTATTTTCTTCATATTAAGTAATCCAATTTACATTTTAATGTAACCAAAATGATCATTTGTCTCCAGTATTTGGCACTGGTGAAATAATTCCATACATCCTGGAAGTCCTGGCCACATCAATGACAAAACTCAGAGAATGATTAACATTCTTGCTTCCCCCTTGGAGTGGGAGTATAACTTCCTTGGTTTATTCAAATGCAAGGTGAAATATAGAACATGAGCAGATGGGGCCCAGCAGAAAAAGAATAGCGATGGAGCCTTGCTAAAAATGGAGCCCCTTCAGTTTCCCTACCTCAATATTTGTATTCAAAGATTTTATATTAGCCATAAATTATTCAGAAGCATATCCTCCAATAACACTCCAAACACAACCCATGTCCTTCAAAATCTCTTAATCTAGAACTAACACCAAACCATTCCTTGGTCTACATTTTCTCTCCTTTCAGTCAGTCTATGTTCTTCAGAATGAGAGCACTCGCTTTCCTGTAGCGCCAGCATGGTGACCATCCAAAGTACTCCCTCCACAAGTCTTTAATCTATCAGCCCCTTTCTGCAAATCCTCAACCTGGGATCATACATTTCCCTTTGTTCTTTCACTTGGAATTTCAAGTGAATTTGAAAAATGCAACAACATGCAAATTGCAGCTAATGCAAACTGACAGTTCTGGGTCTGTACTTATATAATGAGCTTTCAGTATTCTGCCAGATTCTCAGTTTTATATTTTCCATATAATGCTGAAGGTCCTGGATTGTGGAGTAAGTCAAGGGGAAAAGCTACAGATCTGGAAAAGGAAGGAACAAAATTTCACTTTGCAAAATAACATGATCGACTTTGTACAAAATTCAAAAGAATACCTGAAGTAAGTTTCAAATTAATATGATTTTATAATAGAGTGGCTGAAAGGAGACAAACACTCATTGTATTGGTCTACTGCAATAACAAACAGTTGAAAGTCAAATATCAAAAATATCAGTTAAAATATCAAATACAAAATATTTGGGAATAAATCCAACAAAAATAATGCACCATTGACTTTGACAAGCTATGAAATATTATTTAGAGAAATTTAAAAGTAAATTAATGAGGGATGATGTTATGGTCAGGTTTGGAAGTCTTATTGCTAAATGATGAAATTTATCACTTCACTGAAATGAACGTGAAGTTCAAATTGTAATAGATTTTTAAGGTCCTGTCAAGATTGTTTGTGAAAAGTGATGGCAAAATCAGTCAAGATTCCCTTGGGGAAGAACGTGGCGAGACTTTTTCTGCAGATATATTTCCTTCATATAAAGTTATAGTATTTAGCATAGTATGGTTGGTTGTGGTTGGACAGACAGACAAATGGGCCGATGGAATCAAATTCAGATACCCAAGAGACCATACAGACATGTAACTTAACACAATGGGAGCATTGTTGAAAAGTGGAAAATTACAAACTTTTCAGTAAAGGTAATGAGACAACTGGGTATCCTCATTTGAAAAAAGGAAAATTGAACCCCAACTCATATGACTCAAAAATAATTTCCATGTGGATCTAGAACAAAATATAAAAAGCCAAATACTAAAGGATCTAACATTTAATATGGGTTAGCATATTTATGACTTCAAGGTATACCAATATTGTAAACAACACAAAATCACTAATTATAAAGTTCTTCAAAATTAATACTTAGTCATAAAATTTGATCATAAAAAATGAGTTAAAGTCCAAAAATATATTACGAATGAGTTACAAATGCAGTACAAATGAAGATTTATAACCAAAAAATATAAAGAACTACAAATCAATAAGAAAAATATAAGCAAAGCCTCCTACAATGCAAAAGATCTAAATAAAGAAGAAATTTGAATATGTAATCAACAATTGAGAAGCAGTTCAATATCTTTAGTCATCAAGGAAAAGCAACTTAAAGGTCCAATAAGTTGTACCCAAAAGAAGGCATAAAATTAAATTCCAGGTGTTAGAGTGAATATACAGAAACTCATACCATTACTTTGAGGGAATGTACATTTATAAAACTGCTTTGGGAAGCAGTTTGATGTTATCTAGCAATTTAAAGACATGCAAAACTCAGCAATTCTCCTCCTAGGTACATATACAGCAAGAATATATTCATATGTGAACTCAGAAACATGTGCAAGAATATTCATAGCAGCATTGATCACTAAACTGGAATGTACCCAAATGCCCATTAGAAGGAAAACTGGCATATAAATTGCGGTATATTCACATGCTGAAAATACTTTACAACAATCATAAGAAAATAGAACTACAGATACATGTAGTAATGTGAGTTTATCTCTTAAGCATAATATTGAGCAAGAAAAGCTAGACCTAAATTAACATATAATGTGTAATTCCATTCGCATCGTGCTCAAAAATAGACAAAATTAAACTATTTCATTTAGATATGTATCTTAGGTAGTAATGCTACAAAGAAACTAGGGGGTGATTACCTTTAAATTGAGGATATAGTGGTTGCCTTTAGGAAAAAGGAACAGTCTGTGATTGAGATAGGATTTTCAGGTTACTCATAACATTTTATTTCTTGACCTTGAAAGTGGTTATAGGGATACAGAACATAGAATTTTTATTTCTTGACCTTAAAAGTGGTTACAGGGATGCTTCTCAGTTGTGCATTTACATTTTATGCAATTTTCTGTGTGTTTTTAATTTTTAAAAGGGTTTAAAAATACCATCAACATCTCATTTCCTTTACACTGTATTTCCATCTTTTCCTTCATCAACCTCTGTCAATTAATTTTATTTAAAAATATGAGAAGATTTAGTTAAAGGAACAGGGAAAAGAATAAAATCTACTAAGGGGTGCCGTAGAAACTCCATATGGGAAGGGAAATGTCATGACAAATACTCACTGCTGATTCAGTTGAGGGAGGTCATGTTTAACTAGCCTTCAGGAATTATTTGAAAATATTACATCCATAATAGATGATAGAAATTCAATGATGTAGTACCCTTGTATTTTTCTCTAGGCAAATAGCCATGTTACACATGAGAAATTAATGACTGTGGTAACAAGTTAAATAAGTTAGAAATAGTGCTGGATAGAAAACTGACAGTGGCATTCTTTTTACTCACAGTCTAAATACATAAAACCCTTCTTCCTCCATTGGCTTTTTCTGGAATAACCTAATAAGAGTCCAGCCATCCCATTGGAAGTGCTGAGGCTTTGAGGCCTGAAGGAATCAAGGAAGCCAAGATTCATTTACACTTTTACCCCCGGGGCCATCCCATTCAAAACACATGCTGGTCCCTCTCAATCCCTCTGTATCTCTCACCCACGCAACGGCAAACGCGCAGGCACAAACACACAAACATTTCTCTCTTCTTTCTTTTAAATTATCTTTTTCTTTTTTAATGCTTATTCGTTTTTGAGAGAGTAAGAGTAAGCTGGGGAGGGGCAGAGAGAAAGACAGAGGGAGACAGAGGATCAGAAGCAGGCTCCATGCTCTAAAAGCCGCGCTCTAAACGTGGAGCCTGACTGCGGGGCTGGAACCCACTGTAGAGAATGAATTTAAAATTTTGTATGTCTTGCCTATTGTTCGATGTGAGCACCGTTAAATTTTTCTAGACTTAGTTTGCTATACCCTAAGATTATGGAAATACTTACTAACCAGCATTTTCTCGCTTCTGTAATCTTGCTTGCTTAACACATTCTTCCCCTTCCCCCTTCTCCCTTTATCTCCCGCCACAAGTAACGGACAAAGCCTTCCCGCCAAAGGACAGACAAAGGAAGCCCAATCAGAGAACAACAAATGTCTTTACTTTAAAATCAACCAATCAGGCCCCTCATAACCTGAAACCTCCCCTATGCTAATTGTCTCTGTCTATAAAAACGCTGTACCAACCCTGATCGGGGCCTCTCAGCGTCACTGGCGACGAGTGCACAGAGGTCCAGGTTCGAACCTGCAGTAAATGACCCTTGCCGCTTGGCTTTGACTTACGACTCTGGTGGTCTCTTGCGGGGGGTTCGCGACCTCAGGCATTATACCACAAACCTGAGATCATGACCTGAGCCAAAGTCAGAAGCTTCACCCACTGAGACACCCAGGCACTGCCATTTTGCTCCTCTTATCTTCTTTATTCATTCCTTTCATTTTTTATTCATTTTATTTTCCATCTCCCTGTCTAGAGAAGGGGGAGGGGAGAACTCTCCACCAGAGAGAAGTATTACTTAACTACCAGATAGCAATTTTGCTGCTATAATCTCAATATACTGTGAGTTAAGGATTGTGGTCATATATTTAACCAGTTCATAAGAAGAAAAAAATTTCAGCAAATTTTTTCATTGTTTTGTGTTATAATAATCATTCTCTCAGAGAAGGAATATAAGGGAGATATGTCAGCTTCCATTTAAGCACATTGTTTTACCAAAGAACAGGAAAAAAATTAGTTAGCAGTTATCTAAGCCATTCAGACAAGCACATTTTAAAAACACCGTAGACACCGGTTTAGCCAATGTTGTTTGTTTTGGTGGTCTATGTGAATCGCAGTAACCAGATTATTTGCAAGTCCTCAATTTATTTTTACTTCTAAGACTGGTTTCTGGAATCTATTTGTTAGAGCTTGAACACACAACACACACACACACACACACACACACACACACACATATTCATAACATATACTACCGGAAACATCACAGATATTACATTAATTTTGACACAATATATCAGACTGACACTGAGGATAAACCATCATATCAGAACTGACTTTCTCAACACATTTTGAATGAAACCATCTTTGAAGCATTGATATAAGTTTTGCTTGCGTATTACTTAGTTGGAAATTAGATTCAAAAATATACATTGTCATTATTAATAATCACTTGAAGGAAAAATTTTTATACCAGTGAACATAAATATCAAAACCCCAAATTAATAAATGGGTTCCTGGGTGTATTACCATGTATGGAGAACGTGGGTTTGTCATTTCTAGGAATATCCCACAAAACCAAGGCTGGGATTATTGTCTGTATTTTGTGCACCATTTATAATATTTTATTACTAACGTCTATCTTATTTCCCTTGCCTCCTTCATGCCAGCACTGTCCCATGATACATTGTGTGATGATAGAAATAATCTTTATTTGTGCTATCCAATACATTAGCTAGGAGTCATATGTGACTATAAGGCACTTGAAATATGAATAGTGTCAATTGGAATATACTGTAATGTAAGCAACAAACCACATTTCAAAAGTTAGTGCAGACATTAGAAAGTAAAGTATCTTACTAATTTTTTACATAGAATGTGTTTTGAGATGATAATATTTGGGGTACATTGGGTTAAATAAACAATGATATTATTAAAATTTATTGTACCCATTCCTTTCTATTTTTTTTTAAAAGGTGGTGACTAGGAAATGTAAAAATATATACGTGGTGGCATCTGTGGCTGTTTTGTGTTTCTATTGAGATAAGCTGTCTTATAAAGTCTGTGAAGGGGTGCCTGGGTGGCTCAGTCCACGTAAGTGTCCAACTCTTGATTTTGGCTCAGGTCACAATCTTACAGTGTCGAGGTGGAGCCCTGGGTTGGGCTCTGCATTGAGCATGGAGCCTGCTTAAGATTCTCCCTCCCTCCAGGCGCCTGGCTGGTTCAATTGGTTAAGTGGCCGACTTGGCTCAGGTCATGGTCTCGCGGTTCATGAGTTCGAGCCCCGCATCAGGCTCTGTGCTGACAGCTCGGGGCCTGGAGCCTGTTTCAGATTCTGTGTCTCTCTCTCTCTCTGTTCCTCCCCTGCTTGCTCTCTGTCTCTCTCTCAAGGATGAATGAAGATTAAAAAATAACAAATAAAAAAAAAAGATTCTCTCTCCCTCTTTCTGTACTCCTCCCCAACCTGTGCACACACACAGTCTCTCTGCCTCTCTCTTTCTCTCTCTCTCTGAAAAACAAAAACAAATAAATAGCTAGATAGTTAAATAAATAAATAAATACATAAAATGTCTATGAAAAATAATTTTTCATACATTGTATTTTGTAATACTGTATTCTAAGATTTACATTTTTAATTGTTATATTCTATTTAATAAATACTACTGTACCTCATAATTAACTATTTGAGACCTTTTGTTTTAGTGTTTGTTTGTTTTTTTGTTACTGCACTTTATAATTGATTATGTTAACTCTAATAACAACATTTTATTATTAAGCTTGCTATAGAGAAATGTAGTAGAAATCAGTCATTCTTAGTCCTTTGGAAATATAGTCTAGTAATTTTGGGAAAATAACACTTTATTTTAAAACTGATTGAGTTAAAGTGTGCTTGCAAAACAGATAATTATTCAGAAGAGAGTATTAGCAAGTACTTAAATAAAATACTATCCTCTATGAAACTAATTGAGGTAATAATTCTCCTCTTTCCTAGAAATATTATTACAGCCATTTCAAATGAATATAAGTATTAGTTAGAATAATGGAAAATTTGAATTATGCCTCACAGTTTTGATAATAATATTTGTTGATAATATAATCGTTGATAATAATATTTCTAACTAAGAATCATATGACAGATTTGTATTGCATGTTTTCATTGCTGGAAATAAAGGGCTGGGAAAATCTGTGGGAGCAAAAATAGATTTAAGGAAAGTAAAATTATACAAATACACTTCTATTCTAATATTTATTCTTTGGGGAGGGTTTTGTTGTAAATATATCTGATATAAAAATGAATAAATAGAGATTATGTCAAATCAAATATCACAGCTCATATAAAAGTTCCTCCAATTATGGATATGTCTCTTCAGACAAGGGAAACAAAAACACATATTAACTATTGGGACTACAGCAAAATAAAAAGCTTTTGCACAACAAAGGAAACAACAAAACTAAAAGACAACCTACTGAATGGGAGAAGATATTTGCAAATGACATATCTGATCAAGGGTTAGTATCCAAAATATATAAAGAACTTATATAACTCAACTCCCAAAAAACAAATAACCCAATTAAAATATGGACAGAAGACATGAATAGACATTTATCCAAAGAAGACACCCAGATGGCCAACATCAAAAGATCATCACTCATCAATAGGGAAATATAAATCAGAACTACAATGGGAGATCACCTCGCACCTGTCAGAATAGCAAAAGTCAAAAACACGAGAAACAACAAGTGTTGGTAAGCATGTGGAGATAAAGGAACCTTCTTCCTCTGTTGGTGGGAATGCAAGTTCATGGAGTCACTGTGGAAAACAATATGGGGATACCTCAAAAACTTAAAAATAGAATTAGCCTGTGATCCAGTTTCACACTACTGGGTATGTACCCAAAGAATTTGAAAACACTAACTCAAAAGGGTACATGCACCCCTATGTTTATAGCAGCATTATTTACAATGGCCAAATTATGGAAGCATCCCAAGTGTCCATCAATAGGTAAATGGATAAAGAAGAGGTGATGTAAATGTATATAATAGAATGTTACTCAGACATTAAAAAAAAATCTTGTCATTTGCAACAACTTGGATGGAGCCAGAGAGTCTTATGCTAAGTGACATCAGTCAAAGAAAGACAAATACCATGATTTCACTTACATCTGGATTTAAGAAACAAAACAAAACAAAAAAACAAACAAAAAAACAAACAAACAAACAAAAAAAGAATCAAAGGGGAAAAGAGACAAACCAAAGAACAGACTCTGAACTACGGAGAGCAAACAGATGGCTACCAAAGAGGAGGTAGATGGGCTTGGGAGACATAGGTGATGGGGATTAAGAGTACACGTATGATGAACACTGAGTAATGTTTACAATTGTTAAATCATTATATTGTACCTGAAACTAATATGACATTGTATGTTAACTATATTGGAGTTACAATTTTAAAAATAATTTTAAAAAGACAAGAAATAAGTGTTGGTGAGGAAGTAGAGAAAAAGGGCACCCTCATTCACTATTGGTGGGGAGGTAAATTGGTGCCATCATTGTGGATAACAGTAGGGAGACTCATCAAAAACTTGAAAACAGAATTACAGTATGATCCAGCAATTCCACTACTAGGTATTTGCCCAAAGAAAATGCAAACACTTATTTGAAAAGATATATGCACCCCTATGTTTATTGCAGCATTATTTACAATAGCCAAGATATGGAAACAACCCTAGCGTCCATCAATAGATAAACAGATAAAGAAGATGTGGTATGTACATACACACACATACACACACACACATATATGCACACACACACACTGGACTATTACCCAGTTATAAAAAAGAATATAATATTTCCACTTATGACAACATGGATGGAACTCCAGGGTACAGGGTATTATGCTAAGTGAAATAAGTCTGGCAGAAAAAGGCACATACCACTATTTCACTTATATGTGGAACCTAAAAAACAAAACAAAACCAGACACATTCTCATAAATGCAGAGAATATACTGGAAGTTGCTGGAGAGAAAGAGGTGGTGGGATAGTTGAAATAGATGGAGGGAATTAAAAACTATAAACTTCCAGTTGTAAGTAAGTAAGACATAGAGATGAAAAGTACAGCATAGGGAATACAGTAAAAAATAATGTAATCACTTTGTATAATAACAGATGGTTACTACACTATGATGGTGAGCATTGGATAATATATACAACTCCCAAATCACTATGTTGCACATATGAAACTAATGCAATATTGTATGTGAACTATACTTCAATAATAAACATTTTTTTAATTCAAAACGTAATAAATACAGATATGTTAAATCAGATATCACAGCCCATCAAAAAGCACCTCCAATTTCACTCCCCAATGGCAACTCCTTCACTCTTTGTAATTTTGATATTCTGGTGGTCCTCACTTATTCTACGTTATATCTTATCATGTCTATTTCTTAATCTACCAACTTTAATAAAAATCCATTATCTCTGAACAATTAAAGATAAAAACTTGAGTCCAATTGACTGCTATTTTCCCTTGACATCTTTTCATAGTAAATAGTTATATTTAACAAAACACATGTTTTGTTTACTTTCATGTAGGTTACCTTAGCACCTTCAGAAAAATATATAATATAATAAATATAACCTAATATAATATATAATTTATTATATGTAATATATAAAGTAATACCTCATAAGATAACATAACATAATGATATAAACTATTCCATTACATTTTATAAATTGTTCCATGAATTTATAACAGTATCTCTTAATTCATCATATTCCTGCTTTTTATATCTTCCTTTCCCCTTCTCATTTCTGTCATTTACATTTTAATTATCTAACATATTTCACATTTACTTTTTTTATTGCAACCATATCTAAGTGTTCCCAGTATTGATTCTTCCATAGGTTCTAAAGTTCAAGCCCAGTAATAACATTTACACCATTATGATTATGTAAATATTATCCACAGCCAAACCAAATCACATTCTAAGGCTTTATATTTTTACCCTTACCTCAATATATTGACATTTTAAAAAATGATATGCTTAATTCTATTTTTTAATTAAATGCATGTATATGTTTGTAAATATACTTTTATAACAGTCTGAGCATTACTTAGAATGCAGCAGGTAATAATATATCATGTTTTCTATACTTTTGATGTATATAGGACCAACAGGACTTTTTAGATCCAGGGTTTAAATCGCAGCATTAAACCTCTAAAAAGCCTTTGGATTACAAATATAAATGTATCACATTATAAGAATATTTGACCAGAAATTCAGTAACACAGTATTATCTAATGAAAATAAATTAAGGGGGTTTTCTAGTCAGCGAATGCACATGAAAATTAAAG
This sequence comes from Neofelis nebulosa, assembly GCF_028018385.1. Classification (NCBI taxonomy): domain Eukaryota; kingdom Metazoa; phylum Chordata; class Mammalia; order Carnivora; family Felidae; genus Neofelis; species Neofelis nebulosa. Next base: position 30,790,855 of record NC_080794.1, on the reverse strand, counting down.
CTAAATTTCAGAAAACATTCTGACTCTTTCAAGCCATAGAAATTATTAATATTTTCTTTTGATAAACATGCTCTTGGTCTTCACACAAGGTATAGTCGAGATGGGAACCAGAGAGCAGCTCCTTTGAAAAAAAGGCAAAGTGTAATGATTCTACTGTTTTCTTTTTATGACATGTATTTTTAAATTATTGATGGTTTTAAAAATTAGTAAAATATCTAATAACTATCATTTGTTATTAAGCCGTACAAGTGGTTATGAAAGGAATGCTAATGGAATAAGATCACCTTTCTGATTCCATGTGCCTGGAATTGTGGGAAGATAAAGCATTGCCTTTTAAGACTACTGTATGGACACGTCTCCTAACCAGTGGTAAGATTGTTGACACTGGACAAAGAGACAAACCTTTTTGAGTCCCTGATGGAGGTGAGCTGGCACACAGCAGGGAGGTGGAAGTGAGGTGGGGAGTATAAAGCAGTGATCTTGGGGCACCTGGGTGGCTCAGTCGGTTGAGTAACTCTTGATTTCAGCTCAGGTCATGGAATCAGGTCCCATGTCAGGATCCATGCATGCTAGGCGTGGAGCCTGCTTAAGATTCTCTCTCTCCCTCTCTTCCTCCCCTGCCCTCTCTAAAAAATGTAATAAAATAAAATAAATAATACAAGCAGTGAGCTTGTCACATCCTATTTATAATTAATGGGAAAGTTAACAAATGCCTATAAAATCTATGGGAAATAAATGCCCATAAAATGATAGGGAAATGATTTTTCTTCATAACATGGAGCTCTTCCTATAATCAATGTGATTTCACTTCCTTACTATGCATTTTAAAGGATTTCAGCCATCCCGGTACCTTCTGGATTACTTTCGTCTTCGTAAACACAGTCAGCCTCACCCCATTTTGACTGATAGAATATAAGGCTAAAACAGGACATAGAAGAATGGGCTAAATAATCTGTAACCGAGTTACCATTCATTAGAAGAAATGTTTCTTTTCACCTTGGGATATTTAGAAACAGGAAAGTCTTGGAGAGGAAGATAGAGCGTGAAGCACACGGAGGGATTCGGAGAAGTAAAAGGAAAGTGAAATCACCTGGGGAAAAGTTGTGTTGTAACATCCCCTGTCACAAAATCGTATGGTAGGTGCTCCTCCCCAAATGATGGTGTGCTCCATGGGCACACCAAGGTTGTTGATAGACTGGAGACAAACTTCCCTACTGTGGAGTCCATTAAGCGTGTCAGATTGAGAATTTATCTCGAAATACTACATTTGTTTCTAGTTAAGACTGAATGCTATTTTCACCTATTCATAAAATCTCAGTTGCAACAATTCCCTGAGGACATAGTTCTTCACATGAGTGAATTTTCACCTGGCTTTATTTTATTTTATTGTGTTAGATACGTATAGACTAGAGGGAGTTTTTCCGTAGATGACTAGTTTACGTATTTGTGAACACCTAAGAGATACGTCTATAAATGATTCAATTTATAGGATTAATTACAAAAGGTACTAAGATTACCTTTACAAATTGAACTAAAGTTATGAAAAAATGGCAACAAATCTAAGAGAAAAATTGATATACCTGAGATCAGATACTGATCATTACTGCATTCTGACGTATAGAATCTACATAAACATAGCAAATTCAGGCTTCGGATCTATTTAAATACTGTAACACTCCCCGAATTTATCACAATCACATAAATACTTGCATAGAATAACATCGTGCTGATACTATATATATTGTCTAAGGTACTTATTCTATTTTTTTTTATGTTAGCTAACGGATTGGTTCACTAGAGGCCACAGAACCCGAGATCATAGCAAATACATTTCTCATGCAAAAATGCTTTATCGCTGGCAGTGATTCTGACAATTTTTTCCAGGGCCTCTCTAAGAGCAGGACTGTAAGTAAAAAAAAAAAAAAAAAAAAAAGAGGAGGCTAAAATCTAGTACCATTAGCCACTATGGAGTAAATATCTTAAAACAGCTGATAATCCTAACACTCTACTGACACTGTAGTATTATGGTAACAAAAGAACTTACACCTGGATGTTATTGTTTGCTTTTGCTGTGTAGCAAACGATCCCAAAGCTTAATGGCTGAAAAACGTTTATTAACTCACAACTGCCTGGGTTTTAAGTATAGGCTTGAATCAGTTAAGCGGTTTTTCTACTGATACTGCTTGGGCTTACATACCCACTATCAGCCAACTATAAGCTGTTTTGTCTAGAGTGAACTAGCTCATGTGTCTGGAGTTAGTGCTATCACCTGGGGTTATGACCAGCAGGCTAGTCTCAGGTTATATTCATGATGGTGGTCACAGTTTTCACCAAAACACCAAAGTATGACAAATGCCAAAGCATAAATCCATCTTTGTGTCACATCCACCATTGTCCCATTGTCCAAAACAAGTCACATGATCAAGCTAAGGATAAACTTTAGTCTTTCCAAGAACATGGATATGGACACTTGTAAATAACTGAGGGGCTATTGCTATTACAACCCATAAACCCAGAATAATGGTTTGTTAATAAAATAGAAAACAAATCAGATCTGTCCAGTGCCCTAGTTGAGCCAAGTTAATACATTAATTAATAATGCATTTTTCTTTATCCATTCATTAATATATTCAACTATCGATTCATTAAATTCATGGCAAAAGGTAGAATTGAAACACATGAGTTAGAATTAAATCCTAACACAAGCTTTCTGTTCTTTCCTTCCCCACTCCAATTGAAATATTTGCAACTGAATGATTAAATATGCAGAGGGGGGGGGAGGGGGGGGGGAATCAATATGGCTGTCCTAAAATGGCATCCTGAATCCACACACCCTCCCAGCCGTATGGAGTTAGAACAAAGAGAGACATAATAATACACAGGAAAAAGGATTGCAAGATGTAGAACAGCAGATGAACATCTTAACTCTAATACACAATAACCCCACAAACTATTAGCTTTTCTCTTATCCATTTCGAAAATTATCTTTATATAAATAGAAGAGCAGAAGGGGTGAGACAAATTGAGACTAGGTTTAAGAAAGAAATGAAAACTTTCACTTGAGAAACAATTTCATAGCCAATATCATTTGTAAATGATAAAGCCCAATGCTGCGTATACATCCTGCTTAGGTAAAATGGTAAAACGTGTATAAAATGTTGCGATGTTATACAGAAAGGATGAGGAAAATATCACTGTATACCAACAGTCCCACACCTAAGAAAATATCCTAAGAAAATTATTCAACAGTATTCACTATCTGTAATAAACTATTTTGAGAAACTGAAAGCAATTTTAGAGAAATAGCTTAAATTATAATTTAACATCAAGTTAATTAAATAGCCCTTTAAGGTAGTAATTATGAGGATATTCAAACATAGAAAATATTTAACATATAAGTACCATTAAGTGAAAATGGTAGCATATATTATTGTCACTATCTGTTTTATATACACACAACTATATGTATATAAATGTGAAAAAAGCTCTGATGAGTTAGAGTGGTTGACTTCATACATAACTATTTTAAAAGAGAAAGTATTTATATCTCTTTGTATTAAATTTGACATATAGCATCACTCTGTAAACTAGCTGTATCCTAATTCTTTAACCAAATTCATAAAAGCAATCTAAAATAAAAGCAGAACATATGAAACCGGTTCTATAATTTAGTTACCCATTGTTTCGATTCAATGTCATTAATTGGTTACATAGTGCAGTGGGTCAATCTATTAAGGTTTGCATATTTTCCTTTTTGTGTAAACAGTTATTCAAAAAATAAAATAGAAAGCAGAGGAAGTTATAATTATGTTTATAACCAAAAAACTACATCTAAAACTAAAAAGACATATTTAATTGTATTCAAAACCAAAAAAAATAAAAAATAAAAAAATGTTCCGGTAGTCCAAATCAAGCAAAATGCCTATCAATACATTACCAATACGAACAGCCAGGATAATTGATTCAATAGCTTACTTTTCCACGTACACATGGTCTGAGAAGAAAATACATTCAATGCTTTAGTTGTATCGGGCATGAAATATGTTTCTCAAATATCATTAAGTAAATTTCAACCTGACTTTCAAACCAAATTATTAGTATTTCCAGAATATCCATCTCCTTTGCCCTGCTATAGAATTACTCCAAATGTAACTCTAAGTTATCAGGCTTAGGAAATTGAAATGGAAATTTAGATGTGAACTGTTTTCAGCTCAGTTAGGAAGCATGCAATTGCAATTGAATGGTCAGCAGCAGATACTGCTTGAGCCTGAAGGCCTTTCCAAGTTTTGTTAAGCAACTCACGGAAATGATTAAAGCCTATGGCAGTGCCATCTTTTCTCTCCTCCATAAATAAAAGAAATGTTAGTAGTATTTAACTTTGACCCAGAAACGCGATGCTGTTTTCACTGCAAAATGCCAGCACCGTTTATGATGGTTAAGACAGGTATTTCAGTTCAGATTTGCATTTTTTTTAATTGAAGGGAAGCACTGAGCAATATAGCCCCATGATAAAAACAAAGACATTGGAGTGTTTAGGAAAGGATAATGTTGATTTAAGATCTGATTTTTAAAACTCTTAAATTTTAGATAGCACAAAGAAATCCAACTGAAAATAAGCAAAGTGGATGGGGTACCTGGGTGGCTCAGTCAGTTAAGCATCTGACTTCAGCTCAGGTCATGATCTCACGGCTCGTGAGTTCGAGCCCCATGTTGGGCTCTGTGCTGACAATTTGAAGCCTGCTTCAGATTCTGTGTGTGTGTGTCTCTCTCTCTCTGACACTCCCTGCTCACACTGTCTCTCTCTCTCTCTCTCTCTCTCTCTCAAAAATAAACATTTTAAAAAAATTTTTAAAGAAAATAAGCAAAGTGGAAAGGAGAGTTAGTAATTGTGGTAAAATTTTCATAAAGTCCATTCTTATCTTTTGGGTTCATTGTGAGACATCTCTGAACACCAAGAAAATTAGACTTGCCAGTACATTTCCAGAATTCTGATGGCTCAAGATTCCCTGTATTGTACCAACATCTGATGAAATTCAAAGAGTTTTAATCCTAACTCATTCAACTTTGCTTGAAACAAACAAAAGTGACATAATGTTAGTTTTATAAAATGAATAACTGATTAGTAAGGAGGGAGAGAAGAAAACCAATTAAAATAATAAACATTTCACACTTTTTGCATGGACTGAATCTGAAACTCACTGTATGTTTAGAAAACTTTCCATTATTTGGATTCAAAGCACGATTTTAATTATAGTTCTGACCTTTTAGTCTCTATTGTCTCCTCTTTTTATGAACTTTGCTCCAGAAATCCCCCCAAAGTTTTTGAGAAATCTTGTTTTTGAAATGCATTCTTTATCTGTTAGATGTGGTTATTTTTTTCCCAAAAACCATGAATTTGAAAACGTTACGTCAGAGTGGATTGAAGGCAACAGACACGGAATCGGCTATTGGTCACTGGCCTACGCTGGAATGAAAAGCAAAGTTTAGTTAGTATTCAAAATGAGATCTGGCACTCTCTGACTTGCGAGGTGAAACATGTAATACAGTTGTCTATAATGAACTGTGAAGACCAAGTTCTGAGGATGGATGGGTGGGAATCGCCCCTATGATAAGAGAACACACCAGGCATGAAAACTGTAAACCCTATGGAGCGATGGGGCTGAAGCTAACAGTTCTGGACAGTTTCGAGAAATACAATAACAAGTTCAAGTTGCCATAAAGGTGTGCACAAAGTGCTTGATCTCTCTCTCATTCCTTCTACTCACCCTGACAAAAACCTCTTACTATTTTACCATGTTAAAAGTACACTCTGGAGAATAGCTGGGCCAGGGGGGATGTGAGAAACTTGGTGGCAAGTGTGAACCTGCTCCAGACACACGGGCAACCTAGAGCAGAGTCACTCATCCGTGCGAAGCCTAGATTAGTCTAACTGTAGTCAGTCTGCCGCACAGGAGCACTGGAATCCTTTTTTTTTTATTTTTTTTTATTTTTTTTTTTTGCAGTAAGCCATTGAAAGTTTGTGGTACAGCATTAGTTTGGCAACAGCTGGAAAATTCGACGAGAGATTTGGCCGTTTGCAATCACGTGGTTATTTTGCCAGTGCTCTTGCAGGGGAGTGCCCGGAACAAAATCCTGATTAGAATGGATTAAAGCAAAATGGGGGGACAATGCTAAAGCAAGTGTAGCAAACTCTTTTGAGAAATTTCTTATGTAAATGGACAGAGAGGGATGGCATGAATGGAGATCCGAATGTGGTGTAAAGAGTTGGTTTTTTTTTTTTCTTTCTTTCCTGTTTCAAAATGATATAATCATGAGCTATCTTTCACAACTTTAAAAGCTGTTTTTGTTTCTCAAACAAGCCAATATTCACAGGTAATATCAGGAAAATAAAAGTGTCTTCTTGATTTGGTCTATGTCAGCAAAAACTGAGCCAGCCCTGGGGATGAAGAAAATTTCGAAGACTCAGAACTGTGTCATATCAGTAACATCATATTCCATGCAATCTTTGCTGATTTTCTCCACTTAGTTACTTAAACAGCATGCCATTAGGGAAAGAAAAAAATCTCCCGTTACCAACCCTCTCTTTATATCACTCCCAAGAATATCTTAGATTTAGGGCAAATATTCCTGCTGCAAAAGCATGTTAAGAGATTCAGTTAACAGAAAATTATATGCTAGATATATATCAGCTATGAAATACATGCATAGAATATAAACACAGAAGCCTTAAGCAATCTTGCTTTATAAAACCCACTTGCCAACATACAAAAATGGCAAGTGTTTACCTTTTCGTCTGCAGATAGCCAATTTCTGTGAGATTTTTCAGATGCCGAGTTTCGGAAGTGCTCAGAATTCGTTTTCCTCGGCACTACATTCAAACAGAGTAAGAGGAGCAAAACCTTCTCCATGTATCTTTTACTGCCTCTGGCTCCCCCTCCTTGATGTGTGTGGTAGTTCTTTCTCCAAATGTCCTGTCTTAGACGGGGGTGTGGAAGAGATGCACTAACGGACTTTGCGAGTTTGTGGAACATCTATGGACTCACCAGAAGAGTGAGATATAGAGTGTGAGCCCTCTTCAGGGAGGAGTCACACACGTCTCACCAAAACCATTGAAATCATCTAAGCATGAACGTTACAGATATCCTTCTTGGGAGATAACTTGTTTATTGGGCTTAAACTTGGATTATCATTCTCCATCCCTCTACTGCTTTTGCTCTTGAGAAAAGAGGTTCTTTCTCTGTTTCTTGAGTGGCCCTGAGATTCAAGTATATGGGAAATATTCAAATGGCAATACCAGCTATTTCTTTGGTTTAAGTAATTCTGAGGATCGGATAATTTGTACATGGAGAGCAGGCCATGTGCCCTTTGAGGTTTGCATATAATTTGACAGTTATATTATCTCCAAAGATGATATTGAGGTTTATAGGTATGTCCTTGTCCCACAGGACAATGCATTTGACAAATACTTATTGAGCATGCTGGTGAACTAAATAAAACAATTCCTGCATTCATGAAGCTAACATTACAGTGATAGACAAAATATGCACAAAGGAACAGACAAAATAATTACATATGGTGACAAAAGCCATGAAAAAAATGAGCAGAGTAATAGAATTCAGCTAAAATGAGAGGAAGCTGCTACTTTGAGTAGCTGATCAGATTAAAAGGTTTTTGCAGAGATAACAATTGAGCCCCTAGACCTGGCTTATGAGAAAGTGCCAGAAAGACAAAATCTGTGGGAAAAGCATTCAGAATAAAAGGAATAGAAAATACAAATGCCCTAAGAAACAAATAACCTTGGCGTATTTTACATAAAAATTCAACATTACTGGAATGTAGTGAAAATAGAAAGAGTGTAAGATTAGAAAAATAAGGGATAGATTGTGTGTGGAATTTATCTTCCTCCGAAAAACATGGATAATTTCCTTTGATAACGTTGATTATGTTTGAAATAACTAATGGGCCCACTGGGGAAAAAAACAAAAACTGGTAATGATTTGTGAGCAGAGATATCGTATTAGGAGAGCGAATTCACACAGCTACATCACTGTGGACATAACAAAGGCTGCCTCCGTACGATAAAAATGAAAATGAATATCTAAGATGAAAATAAACAATGTGGGAAACCCTACATTAGCTGTTTGGCTTGTCTATATTATTCGAAATGGCTGCATTTAGGGGATGATCTTTATGTTCCATTTAATTTTTTTAATAAACTTTTAATCTTAGAACAGTTTTAGATTTAGTGAACAATTGAGAAGGTAATACAAAGAGTTCCCATATAGCTTATACTCCATGTCTCCTGTTATTAATATTTTATATTACTATGGTACATATGTCACAATTAATGAACCAATAATGATACATTATTATTAACTAAATCTATAATTTATAGTTTAGATTCCCTTTAGTCTTTCCCTAAAATGCTTTTGTCTGTTCCAGTGTCTCAGCCAGGTTACCACATCACATTCCATTACCATGTCTCCTCTTGACTATAACAATTTCTTGGACTTCCCTTGATTTTGATGACCTTGAAAGTTTTGAAAAGTATTGGTCAGCTATTTTATAAAATGTCTATCAATGTGGATGTTTCTAATTTTTTTAAGGATTAGACAAGATAGCCTTGAGAATAAGGACCATGAAGGCAAAGTGCCATTTGTATTGCATCCCACCACCATGACTTTTTACTATGGGTGTTGACCTTGATTACCTGGCTGTGGTAGTGTTTCTTCAGGTTTATCCACTGTAGTTTCTTTCTTCACTGCTTACCATCCTTTACTCTTTGGAAGAAAGTCACCATGTACAGCCCACACTTACAGAGTGATAAATTATGCTCTGCCTCATGGAGGGAAAAGCATCTACATAAATTATTTGGAATTGTTCTATATGGGATATTTGTCTTTTCTCCCCACTTTATTCATTCATTTATATTAGTATAAATTCATAAATTTTTATTTTATACTTTGGGTTTATAATCCAATACTATTTTATTTTGTTGCTAAACTTGTTCTATCTTTGGCTGTTCGCGCTATTTTCTGTTTGTTCATGGTTCCTCTGACAGACCCCATCATTATGAATAGTTGTGATTTTTTTTTCTCCCAAGTTTTTACTTAAATTCCAGAAAGTTAACATAGAGTATAATGTTAGTTTTAGGTGTAGAATGTAGTGATGCAACACTTTCATACAATACCCAGTGCTCATCACAAGTGCCTCCCTTAATCCCCGTCACCTATTTAACATGTCCCCAGACCCAACTCCTGGTAACCATCGATTTACTCTCTATAGTTAAGAGTCTATTTCTTGGTTTTCCTTTCTTTTCTTCCACCCGTGTTCATTTGTTTCTTAAATTACCCATATGAGTGAAATCGTACGGTATTTGTCTTTCTCTAACTGCTAAGTGACATATTTCACTTAGCATAATACTCTCCAGCTCCATTTTGCAAATGGAAAAATTTCGTATATTTTTATGGCTGAGTAATATTACTCGGCCATAAAGATGAATATTACCATCTCCTCTTTATTCATTCATCAGCTGATAGACATGTGGGCTCTTTCCATAATTTGGATATCGTTGATAATGGTGCTGTAAACATCAGTATTCCTTTGAATCTGTACTTTTGTATCCTTTGGGTAAATACCTACTAGTGCAATTTTGCTGGATCATAGTATAATTCTATTTTTAACTTTTTGAGGAACTTCCACACTGTTTTCCAGAGTGGCTTCACCAATTTTCATCCCCACCAACAGTGTCAAAGGGCTTCACTTTCTCTGCATCTTCGCCAACCCCTGTTGTTTCCTGTGTTGTTAATTTTAACCATTCTGACAAGCGTGAGGTAATATCACATTGTAGTTTTGATTTGTACTTCCCAGATGATCAGTGATTTTGAACATCTTTCCATATGTCTGTTGGAAATCTGGATATCTTCTTTGGAAAATATCTTTTCTGTCTTCTCCCCATTTTTTAACTGGATTATTATTTCTTGGAGGGGTTGAGTTTTATAAGTTCTTTATATATTTTGGATACTTAAACCTTTATCAGATATGTTATTTACAAATATCTTCTCCCATTCCATAAGCTGTCTTTTAGTTCTGTTGATTGTTTCTTTCACTGTGCAGAAGCTTTTTATCTTGATGAGGTCCCGATAGTTTATTTTTGGTTTTGTTTCCCTTGCCTTTGGCGTCATGTCTAGTAAGAAATTGTTCCAGCCAAGGTCCAAGAGGTTACTGCCTGTGTTGTCCTCTAGGATATTGATGGTTTCCTATCTCACATTTAGGTCTTTCATCCATTTTGGCTTTATTTTTGTGGTCCAGTTTCATTCTTCCACATGTTGCTGTCAGTTTTCCCAACACCATTTACTGAAGAAACTTTTTTTCCATTGGAAATTCTTTCCTCGTTTATGAAAGATTAATTGACCATATAGTCGGGGTTCACTTCTGTTTTTTGTTCTGTTCTATTGATCTATGGGTCTATTTTTGTGCCAGCACCATACTTTTCTATTCACTACATCTCTGTGATATAACTTGAAGTTCATAATTGTGATGCCTCCATGTTGCTTTTCTTTTTCAAAATTGTGTTGACTATTCAAGGTCTTTTGAACTTTCAGACAAATTTTAGGACTATTTGTTCTAGATCTGTGAAAATGTTGTGGCATTTTGATAGGGATTGCATTAAATGTGTAAGTTGCTTTGGGTAATGTAGACATTTTAACAATACATGGTCTCCTAATCCATGAGCATTTCCATTTCTTTGTGTCTTCTTCATTTCTTTCATCAGTGTTTTATAATTTTTAAAGTACAGTTCTTTTACCTTTTTGGTTAGGTTTATTCCCAGGTATCTTATGGTTTTTGGTGCAATTGTTGATGGGATCAATTCCTTGATTTCTCTTTCTGTTGCTTCATTATTGATGTATAGAAATGCAACAGATGCCTGTACATTGATTTTGTATCCTGTAATTTTATTGATTATGTGTATCAATTCTAGCAGTCTTTTGTAATTATTTTAATGTTTGTTTTTGTAATTATTTTAACGTTTGTTTATTTTTGAGAGATAGAGAGAGACAGAGCGCAAGTGTGGCAGGGGCAGAGAGAGAGGGAGACACAGAATGTGAAGTAGGCTCCAGGCTCTGTGCTTACAGCACAGAACCCAACATGGGGCTCAAACCCACAGGCTGTGAGATCATGACCTGAGCTGAAGTCAGACGCTTAACTGACTGAGCCGCCCAGGAACCCCAGTTCTAGCAATGTTTTAGTGGCATCTTTCAGATTTTCAATGTAGAGTTTCATATCATCTGAAAATAGCGAAATTTTAACTTCTTTCTTGTGGATTTGAATGCCTTTTTTTTTTCCTTTGTATTGTGTGATTGCTGTGGCTAGGACTTCCATGACTATGTTAAAAAACAGTGAGAGTGGATATTCCTGTCTTGTTCCTGACCATAAAGAAAAAACTCTCAGTTTTTCTCCATTAAGGATATTAGCTGTGAGTTTTCATATATGGCCTTTATTATGTTGAGAAATGTTCTCTCTAACCTTACTTTGTCACAGGCTTTATCATGAATGGATGTTGTACTTTGTCAAATGTTTTTTCTACATTTATTGAAAAGATCCTATGGTTCTTACCTTTTCTTTTGTTAATGTGGTGTATCACATTGATTGATTTGCAAATACTGAACCACTCTCGCAGCCCAGGAATAAATCCCACTTGCTCATGGTGAATAATTCTTTTAATGTATTGCTGGATTCAACTTGCTAATATTTTACTGAGAATTTTTGCATCCATATTCATCAGGGATATTGGCCTCTAGTTCTCTTTTTTAGTGGAGTCTTTGGTTTTGATATCAGCGTAATTCTGGCCTCAAGGAATGAATTTGGAAATTTTTCTTCCATTTCTATTTTGTGGAATAGTTTGAGAAGGATAGGTATTACTCTTCTCTAAATCTTTGGGAAAATTAGCCTATGAAACTCCCTGACCTTGGACTTTTTTTGTCAGGAATTTTTTGATTACTGATTCAGTTTATTTGCTGGTTATCAGTCTGTTCAAGTTTTCTGTGTCTTCCTGTTTCGGTTATGTAGTTTATATCTTATAAGAAACTTCTGCCAAGCTGTCCAATTTGTTGGCATATAGATTGTCATAATATTCTCTTATAATTGTATTTCTGTGATGTTGTTTGTTTTTTCTCCCCTCTCCTTTGTGATTTTATATTTTGGGGCCGTTTCTCTTTTCTTTTGGTAAGTTTTGTTAGGGGGTTATCAATTTTATTTTATTTTTTTTCAAAAAAACAGTTCCTGATTTTATTAATCTATTCCATTGTGGGTTTTGTCATAGCCATTCGTCATCGTTTTTGTTGTTTTATATCATTTATTTCAACTCTATTATTATTTCCCTCCTTCTGGTGGCTTTAGGCTTTGTTTGTTGTTCTTTTTCTACTCTTTTATTTGAGATTCTTCTTGCCTCTTAAGGTAGGCCTGTATTGCTGTATATTTCCCTCTTAGGACTGCTTTTGCTTCATCTCAGAAGTTTTGGACCATTCTGTTTTCATTTCCATTTGTTTCCATATGTTTTTTTTTTTTTTTAATTTCCTCTTTGATTTCCTGGTTGACTCATTCATTCTTTAGCGGCATGTTGTTTAGCCTCCATGTATTTGTGGACTTTCCAAATTTTTTCTTGTTGTTGACTTCAAGTTTCATAGGGTTGTGGTCAGAAAATAATCATGGTGTGATCTAAATCGGTTTGTACTTGCTGAGGCCTGATTTATGTGATCTATTCTGGAGAATGTCCCATGTGCATTTGAAAAGAATGTGTCTTCCACTGTTTTAGGATGGAATGTTCTGAATATATCTGTTAAGTACATCTGGTCCAGTGTATCATTCAAAACCATTGTTTCCTTGATGATTCAGTGTGCATTGATGTAGGTGTATTGATAAAGTCCCCTACTATTATTGTATTATTATCAATTAGTTCCTTTATGTTTGTTATTGTTTCATATATTTGGGTGTTCCAATGTTGGGGACAGACTTATTTATAGTTGTTAGATCTTCTTGTTGGAGAGTCCCCTTTATTATAATATACTGCCCTTCTTTATCTTTTCTCCCAGTCTTTGGTTTAAAATTTAGTTTGTGTGATATAAGTATTGCTAATCTGCCTTTCTTTCGACATTCATTTGCATGATAAATATTTTGTCATCCCCTCACTTATGATCTGCACATGTCTTTAGGTCTAAAATGAGTATCTGGTCAGCAGCTTATAAACAAGTCTTGTTTTTTATCCATTCTGACACTCTATGTCTTTTGATTGGAGCATTATTCCATTTGCATTCAGAGTAATTATTGAGAGATATGGTTTTAGTGCCATTTTATTACTTGTTTTATCATAGTTTCCTGGAGATTTTCTTGTTCCTTTCTTGTCTTTGTCACTTTAGGTCTTTTCTTTCCACTCAACGAGTCCCCTTTAATATTTCTTGCAGGGCTGGTTTAGTGGTCATAAACTCCTTTATATTTTGTTTGTCTGGGCAACTCTTTATCTCTCCTCCTATTCTGAATGATAGTCTTGCTTGATAGAGTATTCTAGGCCATAAATTTTTCCCATTCTTCACTCTGAATTTATATCATGCCACTTCCTTCTGACTTGCCACATTTCTGTCAAGAAATCTGTAGCTAGCCTTACAGATTTTTCCTTGTATGTTAGGGACTACTTTTGTCTTACCACTTTTAGGATTTTTTCTTTATCACTATATTCTGCAAAATTAATTACAAAAGTCTTGGTGTTGGCCTCCTTTTGTTGATTTTGATGGGGTTCTCTCTGGCCCTGGATGTGGATGTCTGTTTCCTTCCCCAGATTAGGAAAGTTTTCAGCTATTATTTCTTCAAATGAATTTTCTTCCCCCTTTTCTCTCTCACCTTCTGGGACTCCTATAATACAAATATTATTACATTTGATGGGGTCATTGAGTTCCCTAAGTCATAATTCTACTTTCTCTCTTTTGTTCAGGTCAATTATTTTCCGTTATTTTATCTTCTGTATCATTTATTCATTCCTCTACTTCTTCCATCCTTGTGTTCATTGCATTTAGTCAGTTTGAATCTCAGTTATTACATTTTTCATTTCTAACTGATTTTCTTTTTAACTTTTTGATCTCTGTGGTAAATGTCTCCCTGATGTCTTCCATCAATCCCAGAAAGTATCCTTATGATTTGTTTCTTTAAACTCTCCATCAGGCAAAATACTTATATATCTGTTTTGCTTAGATCTCTGGACATGACCTTATCTTGTTCTTTCATTTGTAATGAATTCCTCCATCTTGGCATGTTGTCTAAGTCTCTGTCTTCTTCTCTGTGTTAGGAAAGTCTGTTATGTATCCTGCTTCTGGGTGTAATGACTTTCTGCAGAAAAGATCATATAGTGTTCAGGTCCTGGTGCTTCAGGGAGTGTCTCTTGTGTGTCCTGCTTGCACTCTACTGTTGTTTTTTTGCTGCTCTATCCTTCAGACTAGCCACCTGCAGTGGCTCTTCTTGACTAGAGTGGACAACGTTTGGCACTTGGCCAGAGTGTGGTGAGTTTTAACTAGGGGTTCTCTGGTCTGCTTGTTAAATGATACCTAATGCTACTTCCACTAGAATTGAAGACTTGCAGTCAGATGTGTTGTGGGCACAGGTTTCTGCTTGTCTTCTGGGGTGGGACCCACCTCACTGGGACTGAGGCAAACCTTATTGGGAAGGAAAGCACTGGCAGAATACAGGGATTTGGGACCCAGTGCAAGCAGGTTAGGCAGCCAGTGTTGGAGGTTTACCAAAGTGTTTCTGTATTTATGCCAAGGAGGAGGGGAGGGAAAGGGTGCCAGCCACATCTTTCGGTCCTTGAGAGGAGTCTCTGTTCCTTCTGCTCTAGGGAAGCACTCAGAAGATTGAATATTCTCCCTTCTGTGTGTCCCAGGCATTTTTCAGATCACTCTTTTCATACTGGCTGCCTGAAGGTTGTTTGCCTGCCTCTCTCCAGGAGCAGCGCAGTGCCCTCCAGGCTCTGTTTCAGCCAAGCCTGTTGATTTTTAAAGCTCCAGAATTTAGGGACATGTGGGCAGAAGTCTGCACTGGTATTCTGGGGGAGGACTCCCCGCACTGGCCTGCAGACCAGAGTGCAGAGGTGTGGGACTTGGCACAAACAGGCTAGGCAGTCAGTGTCCAGGCTAACCACTCTCAGCTGGTGGCTCTGCTTCTATGCTAAAAGGTGGGGGAGGGATATTGGGCTCACGGTCTCCTTTGTCTCTAAAGAGTCATCTTTATGAATGCTACATCTCACATATATGCTCTAAGAAGAGTGAATAATCTCTCCCCACTCTCTGTGCACCAGGTGTTTCTCAAATCTTACTGGCTGCCCACCGGTTACCTGTCTGCCTTTTCTCTAGGAGCAGGGCAGTGCCGTCAGGGCTTTATTGCAGCCAGGCCACTGAACTTTAAAACTCCAATCTTCAAGCCCCACTGGTTGTAAGAACTCAGGAAAATCAGCCCTTTCCTAGTCAATGGCTTTGGGGAAGTGCTCTTTTTGTGCAACCCCCTGTGAGCTCCTCTCTCTGTCTCTGTCTTTGTCTCTGTCTCTCCCTTCTCTTTTCTCCTTTCTCTGGGCTCCCTCCTTTCCCTAGCACCTACAATCCATTTATCTCCTAGGCTGCATCTCTGTACCTCCTACCTTCTTCAATGTGGCCTCTTCTCTTCTCCTAGTTGTGGAGTTTGTTCTGTTAGTCCTTAGGTTGATTTCTTAGTTATTGGGGATGATTTGATATGTATCTAGTTGTTCAAGATACAATATATGTACAAGAACAATATATGTTCAAGATACTATATATGTATCTATATAGTTCAAGGCACCAGACAAACCTAGGATCCTCCTCCTATGTCACTCAGCTCCTTGAAGTTTTTGTGTTTTTAGGGAGAGTAAGGGGGAGATTTCCTTACTTTAAAGCACCATAAGATGCTTGTTTCATGCTCATTTTGTATATTTCCTTCTCCAGTCTTAGAATCAGCTATTTATGCAAGAATCCTTGGATCCTTGTATTTCTGAATGGTATTAGAAACTAAGATCTGACATTTGGTGGCATCCTTTTTATCTAGGGTGTTTTTACACTTAAGGCCTCTCAACAAACAGGGTAAGAAAATATATCTTCATATACTAATATGTGAAATATGTGTACATATACTTATATATACTCACATTTTTCTAAATTTTTGCATATGTAACCATCTGTATCAATATATAGCTAATTATATTTCATACTTATGCCTCCAACTCTAACCCATTACTACATTGACAATTCCAGCCTCCTCCCCTTCCTTATTTGTACTCTCACACTCTAACAGTGAGACATCTGGCTCCCACAGTTTTCCACCCATTTACTTAATTGTTCAGTTCCCATAAACATGTATAATGGTATCAGAATTGTTATCCTGTACTCCCTTGGGAAATAGCATCATCAGCTATAGTACACTACTTATGTAAGGTGTCTCTTGCCTTTAATCTTACAAACTCTGCTTATTTTTACAGTTACTTAGGTCTACCTTTTTTCTCCAAACCCTTCACTGATATTGTTAACACGTTTGTAAAACTTGTATTCCCTTCTTAAACTTTATATATTCCATCCTGAAATCCTTTGACTTCCTAAATGATTTGTTTAAATTTGTGTATACTGAGATTCACTCTTAGTGCTGCAGTGTTCTATGGACTTTGGCAAATGCCTAGTGTCATGGATCCACAATTATAGTATCTGCACGGAATAGTTTTACCATCCTAGAAATTCCCCCCATACTTCACCTATTCAATCCTTCTATCACCCTGAAAACCTCTCAACAAACAGAGCAAGAAAATACATCTCCATAAACTGATATGCACCACCAGTCTTATCATAATTGCTATAGTTTTGTAGTTTTGTCGACCCAGAATGTCTTATAATTAGAATCATAGTCTGTAATCTGGTAACCTGTCTTCCCTGGGGAGTAGGCCATTGTTATGGAGAATTGTGTGGGCATGTTTCACAATGATTACTCTTTCCTGTCAGAGCTATAAGGGGATCTTTCTTGGATCTTTTTTTTTTTTTTTTTTTTTTAATTTTTTTTTTCAACATTTTTAATTTATTTTTGGGACAGAGAGAGACAGAGCATGAACGGGGGAGGGGCAGAGAGAGAGGGAGACACAGAATCGGAAACAGGCTCCAGGCTCCGAGCCATCAGCCCAGAGCCTGATGCGGGGCTCGAACTCACGGACCGCGAGATCGTGACCTGGCTGAAGTCGGACGCTTAACCGACTGTGCCACCCAGGCGCCCCATTGGATCTTTACTGTTAGAATTCACTGGAACTCCTGTAGGTAAAATCCAAGAAAGCGTTAGCCGTCTCCCAAGAGTGACTCCCATGAGTTTCTCACTCTCATGCTGGTCTACACTCAGCCTCTAAGAATCGGTCAAAATTAAGATTTAGTGCTCCAACCAGATTATGGCTTTGGTGACTTCTGATCCAGATTTCAGAAAGGCAGTTTGCCCTGCAATTTTGGCTCTCTGTTGAGTACAGATGTTATTGATTTTCACTATGTTTAGATTTATTATGTTGTAAAGATAGCTCAGCAACTCTAAGTTCTTCCCACCTTAGAGCTCAAACTGCAAGTCCTTTTCTATTTATTTATTTTTATTAAATAAGTTAATATATTCTTAAAATTTTCCTCTGTGTCTATACAACACAGGGATATACCTATTATTTTTTTTTTATTTGGGGTTTTATTAAAACATGTTTGCCATAATACCTACATTCTCAAGGAGCTTAAATAAATTCCTCCACCTTTATTTCCTACACTTCCTTTTTGTCTTCCCTTTGCACTTTTTCTTTTGTTTGTCCACATTAGAATTTTTTTCAGAGAATTACTTGGAGGACATGTGTTAATTCATGTAGTAATTCATAATTATTTGGAGGACAATGAATATTAATTCATTGATATATAATAAACAAATATATACCGTGAAAATAAGGAATTCTGTCTTTATCTGTCCAATAAAGAAATGCCATGCTGATTTAAATTTTAAAATCAGTTTTATCGTTGAGCTCTTTGTGACATAAAGCAATGAAAAGAATAATCATTTTATTATTATTTTTTAACATTTTATTTATTTTTGAGACAGAGAGAGACAGAGCATGAATGGGGGAGGGGCAGAGGGAGACATAGAATCGGAAGCAGGCTCCAGGCTCCGAGCCATCAGCCCAGAGCCCGACGCGGGGCTCGAACTCACAGACCGCAAGATCGTGACCTGAGCCGAAGTCGGACGCCCAACCGACTGAGCCACCCAGGAGCCCCAAGAATAATCATTTTAATGGATCATAACCTATGCTATAGGCTAACACAACCCTGTGGAGTTACCAAGGTGACACTTTACACATCAAAACCTATTGGTATCACCAACAGGGAGTTTATGAAGGCCAAGCTGAAAACTAAATGAGTAAAACAGAGAGTAATTTTTGTTTATTTATTTAACAGAAGCCCTTACCATTTGCTGACATAGACTGGGAGAGTTATAAATTTAATAAGGCTTGAGATAAAATTTTCATAGAAAAACAAAAACATAATCCATTTCTAAATAGAAATAAAGATCTCCCTAAAATATAAACATTAAAAGGTACATATACCTTTCATTTATTTTAATTTTTCCTCCAAATAAGTATGAGTGGTTTTTTCCTAGAGTGCAACCAAAAAGCAAATAAAAACTTCCAAAATACAGCATTTGGCACCCAGATCCTACATTCATATTCATTGTTAAAGATGGCACATTATGACAAAACTCTTCCCATGAAATAAAAGTACATATTTTAACATCTGAGTCCCTTACTGACTTTGACCTTCATTGAACTTCTAATTAAATCAAGCATCTTTAAAAATATTCATGTTGTCTTCAGATGAGTTGGTGATAGACCCAAGATCTCTGCACATCTTTAACAAGGAATAAATTTCCTGTAAGATCACCTAAGTCAGTAAACATTTTATTTATAAAAACCCAGGGTCTTATATTATCAGGCAATTCTAAAGAGACAACTTTGGCAAAGTATTAACTCTTTCAGACTGTCCAAGCTCTGAATGCATTGAAGCAATAACACAATTTTGACTTAGGAACGGAGTGTGATATAATGTAGTGTATTGAAAGGAACCTGAAGCCCTGCATCACTGGATTCCAATTTGATTCTGACACTAATTCACTGATATGGTTTCTGGTCTTTATTTATGAATGCATAACAGCATACACATTTGATTCAGATAAATGCTAAAACTTTTATTTTTGTTCATCCCATAGATTTACCAGATTTTTTTGTGTCATCCCCAGGAATTGGGTTCATATGGTTAACACATGTTCTTTTTTTTTTTTTTTTTTAACGTTTATTTATTTTTGAGACAGAGAGAGACAGAGACAGAGCATGAACGGGGGAGGGTCAGAGAGAGGGAGACACAGAATCTGAAACAGGATCCAGGCTCTGAGCTGTCAGCACAGAGCCGGACGCGGGCTCGAACTCACGGACCGCGAGATCGTGACCTAAGCCGAAGTCGGCCGCTTAACCACTGAGCCACCCAGGTGCCCCTATACATGTTCTTTAAAAGGCAAACTAAGGGTGAATGGAGGGTGGGGGAGAAGGGAAAGTGGGTGATGGGTAGGGAGGAGGGCATTTGTTGGGATGAGCACTGGGTGTTGTATGGAAACCAATTTGACAATAAATTATACTTAAAAAAAAAGGCAGTATGTTAGTGGTGTCTTTAGGTCATTTGTTGATCCTAATAATTATGCTACAAAAGCTATGGTTTAATTTTTATTACAAATAATGATAACTCCATCTAGAGAGTTATTTGACATTGATTTTCCTTTTGGTTTAAATAAACTGTTATTAAAGAAGAGGAAATATTTTGATGATTCAGTTCATTTTTGTTTGTAGATTCTCTCTTCAACTGTCTCCTTCTTCCCATGATGCTTCTTACATGAGAAACACCTCCAGTCTTTCTTTTCAAACTTTATACACTTTTTCCTATGTATAAGTTAATTAACTGGTGGAGTGGTGAAAATCTACAATGCATTGGTTCATGCTCTCCTATTTAATAGAGTTAAAGTGTTATAGCATTACTTTTCTCAGGTGCCCCGCCCTTTGCCTCTTTTTTTTTGGGGGGGGGGGAATTGCTGAAATTTACATACCTTAACAAGCCCAATTCCAAGAAATAAGAAATAACAAGTCCAATTCCAAGTGCTTATTTCTTATTTACTCTCTTGGGTAAAACTGAGAATTTGCCTTCTTAGAAATACAACTATAAAATTCATTGCTCTTTGTCTCTTTAAATGTGTTCTTATTTGAAAAAGGTAATGTATCCTATTGGAAAAAGTCAGGTAAGTATTGTCTACTCTATAAATATAATCTTCCTCATGGGCAGACCCCAAGTTCTAATTTATATATGTATCAGTATATGGTATATGTGGCCACAAGGAATAACTACTCTGGCTATAATTCTGAGTCAGACTCTCCAGATTTACCACCTTGAAACTAACAAATATTTTGATTTCCCACAGGACTCCTATACTCTAATGTTTTCTTTTAATACCCCAACATAAAAAATTAAATACTGTAAATATGGAAGTACATTTCTCTTAGAAATTACTTGAATAAGAGTTCATGGACAAAAACTTGGGGAAATTAATTCTAGCCACATATTTGTCATATACATAATTAAATATTAACATGACTTACAGAAACATTAACTTGTTATAAGACAACAAGTTGATCTACATTACTTATTTGCTTCCATATATCATTTTGTTATGTAAAGCACATACATCTCTATACGTGCACTATAGGAAATTACAAATAAATCAAGTTAAAATCTCTTTGATAGAAATACATGTATCCAGTAATTCTTTACAAATTATATTATTTCTTCTGCAGATATAATGATCCAAAGTGTAACTTTAATTATTTTTCCACTTGTGCTTAAATAAAGGCACTTACTTTTATAGTCCACACATTTTTAAATGTGGTTGAATATAAAAATGTTGATCAAATTTGTTCTTTATGAAAAAACAAAAAACTCCTTTAACTAATGTTGATGGGAAATTCAGTGAGACTAGATAATTTGAGACAGACATAATGCTAGAATAATTCCTCTTTAGGGAAAATTGGCAACACTAATTATAGACCCAATTGCTAAAGTTGGTGAATTGTTACATTGTGGAAAGGGTGCACCCTCACATAACAATCTTCACTGAGCTCCAGGCTATTACTAAACTACCATAGCCCTACTGCTGACTGTGAAGACTGATTAATATAAACTCCACGGACACATGTAATTTGATCTAATTTTAGTTTAGTGACTACACAGACCTTGCAACCAAATTGATTCCATCATTCTCCCTTTTCCACTACCTACCAGTCTCTGTATCTCTTCATCTCTGCTTTATTATTCTTTCTTTAAAAACTCATTTCTTTTTTTTTTTCCAGAAGAACATAATGGCAAAGTTGTCTCCCAAGTCCAAACTTCATTGCTGAGTGAGTGCTAATTTTGAATTGTTGGGAGAGCATATAGGATTGTCCCAGCTTGACCTAGGTGTTTGCTTTGGTCTGCCTACAGGGTAGGAGAAAGGAGAGAGGAGAGTGACAAAGGAGGAGAATACCAAGTAGAGTAATAATACAAATAAAGCAATCACTTTCATAGCAAAATGTCTGAAAATTCCTACACCAAAATGCTAAGGATGGAAAGTAGAAATTAATTTTAAAAATACGTTATTTAGCTGCATTTTGTAGTGTTTCTAATATAATCATGCCATGTCTGCTTTTTAACCTTTTATAATCAAAGTATAACAAGATTAAATTTAATGGACAATCACTTCATCAAATTGGGTAGGGTTTTTTAAACAATAAAAGATGAAGGTAATATTATTTAATAGAAATGAGCATGCTTATACTGTGCTATCACAGCTTTGAACATTTATAATCTTCTTTTCCTGGCAATTAGGTAATATACATCTGAGTCCTTAAGTCACTGAATTCTTTCAGCAATTTTACACAAAGGAAAACTAAGACCGTATATCCTAATACAGAAAGAAAAATACATATCATACCACTAGCATAATAATAAGGAATCAGAGGTATAATTTTCTTTCTATAAAATTGATTAAAAAAATTCATTGTGATAGAGTTGTTAGAGTGAATTCTGTGCAATCATTTTAAATGGTAGGAAGACCCTTCAGTACCTGAAAAATTAATCTCTATTGATTTTTAAATTAATGGTTTAGGATGTATTTTGTGGTGTATTAGCCACAGTGTTTTTCCGAATAGGTAGTCTTTGATTTTCTTCTGATCAGCATTTCCTCAGCCACATTTTCAAATTCTACATGACAAATTGAATTTCTTGATCAGTTTTTATAAGGAGTTGGCCAATTTTGTTTATTATTTCAAAAAAAGAATTTTATCTCTAATTCCATGTTTGTTTCCTTTTTAAAATTGATTTATACTCTTTCATTGCTACTTTTATTTCAGTTAATATTCTTTCTTTTGTTTATCTTCATAAAGTGGAACCTTAGGCCATTAAATTCAAACTTTTTTATTGAAAAAAGAAACATATGTACTTAAAGCAAAATTTATTTCTGACTGTTATTTAAACTGCATCTCTCTGTGTAATTTGTTACACTTTAATTACCAAACTTGAGAAAATAGTTCAGAATATTTTCTGATTTCTTTTGTGATTTCTCCTTTGGCCAATAAGTTGTTTAGAACTATTTTGTTTAATTTACATATATTTGGAAACTTTTCAGTATCTTAGTTTTATTCATCTCTACTTTATTATACTTTTATTGATTTATAATTTCATATTCTTGGAGTATATACTCGGTAATATTTGTCTTATTCATGGAAATATTTTATGTTCCAGCATATGATCAATATTGATGAAGACTTCTATGGATTTGAGAAAACAAGCATTTTGGATGATTATTTGTAATGTATATAAATACTAGTTAGTTCAAGGTGGGTTAGTTGTGTTGTTCACATTTTTTTTATTATTATTGACCTTTACTCATACTTGTTTTTATCAATTAATGGGAGCTGTTAAAATGTCCAGCTCAGATCATGCATTTGCATATTTCTGACATTAGTTTTCTCAGTTTTATTTCCTGTATTTTGAGTTATTAGATATACACACATATGACTGTTAATTCTTCCTGGAAAATTGAACCTTATATCTTTTCTTTTTATTTATTTATTTATTTATTTATTTATTTTATTTTTGAGAGAGACAGAGACAGAATGCAAGTGGGTTAGGGGAAGAGAGAGAGAGGGAGACACAGAATCCGAGGCAGGCTCCAAGCCGTCAGCACAGAGCCCGATGCGGGGCTCGAACTCACAGAGCTGTGAGATCATGACCTGAACTCAAGTCAGACGCTCAACCGACTGAGCCACCCAGGCGCCCCTATATTTTTTCTGGTGTACCAATTTTTCTTTTATAATGCTTGTCTTTAAGATGATTTTTTGCTATGTTATTAAAGCTCCTCCAGAATTTGTATGCTAATTTTTTTGCATGGTGTATACCTTTCTATAATTTTACTTTTTACCTGTGTTTGTATTGAAATTGAGACTGAGTCTCTTATTGAAAGAATAAAGTGTTTTTTAATCCAGTTTGACAATGTCTTCCTTTAAACTGGAATCTCTAGGCTATTTCCATTCAATGTAGCTCTTGAGGTGTTTGAATCTATGCTTACCATTTTACATTTCTCATTACTGATACTCTTAGAGGTTCTATTATGCATTACCAATATATCACACTGTATTTACAATTAATGTATTATTTCATGTAAAATGTCAAAAACTTACAAGAGGTTTTATTTCATTTATTTACCCTTTCTGTTATACTAGGGTCATCCTATACAGTATATGATCCCACGTAATTATAAACTCAAAGCATTGTTATAATTTGTCCTTTAGTCAGAAGCCTTTTAAAGAAACTACATTTAAAATAGACTTTTTTATACACCTACATACTTATGATTTCTGAAACCTTTAATTTCATTCCCAAAAACCTCTTTTCTTTTTTCACTAGAGAGAGACAGAAAGAGAGAGACAGAAAACTCAAGGAGAGAGAAAAAATCTCAAGCAGGCTCCATACTCAGCACAGAGCCCAATGCAGGGCTTGATCCTACAACTCTGGGATCATGACCTGAGCTGAAATCAGGAGTTGGACACTCAACTGACTGAGCCTAAATTCCTGTAGATATTAATATACATTTGGTATCTATCTTTTTATCCTGAAAATGTTTCTGTGTTGCAGACTATGAATCTGGAGTTCTCTCTTGTCCAGCAAGAGAGTGAAAGCAGAATTGTATACAAGAGAGGCTAATGTCTGGGAAGAGACAAGAGCCCCAAGCAGGGGTTTGTTCTCTGTATTTATTAAGCTCTCAAGATCTTATACATGTGGTGAATCTGAAGAAAACAATCAGATAGTAATCATTAACTTGTGTCTGTAAGAAGAAAACGTCCTGGGGGACAAGTGGAGTTTGAAACTGTGCTCAAAGGATAGTGGCACTAGATGGAAAATAGTTTTCTGCAGGAGATATAACAAGTTAACCAACCTTGGGAGTTTTCACCCTATGGCGGTGGCTTTCTGCCCTAAGCTTTTTTATCCCATTTTTGTAAGTATAAGGAATTTTTGAACCTATTTCCCAAAAATTCTGTAATATTTTTTATAGTTTAGAAGAACTGTGGCAAATTCCATTTTTTCCCAAAATTTCTGTATTACTATAATTTTGGGGAATGAAATTTAAACTCTACTGAATTTCACATTAACAGCACTATTTTGATGCTTTTCACACTCTTTCAAAGTTATTCCTGAGGCACCTGAGTGGTTCAGTCACTTAAGCACCAACTCTTCATTTCAGCTCAGATCAGGATCTCACAGTCAAGATCAAGCCCCACATACAACTCCATGCTGCTTGGGATTCTCTCTCTCCCTCTCTCTCCCTCTTTCTCTGTCCCTCCCCAACTTGTGCACTCTCTCTTTCAAAATAAATAAATAAACATTAAAATAAATAAAGTCATTCCATTATCTTATGTAGTCTTTCAATTCTAATGAGAAGTCACCTATAATGGATATCATTTCCCTGTATGTAATGTATCTTACTTTCTAGAAATACTGTCCCACAATGTATCTGTTTCATATACTTTTCACTTTTCTTATAATGTATTTCAGATTATTTTATTGACCTATAGTCATGTTCTCTGACTCTCCTTCAATCTACAATCTTCCACTAAATATATTCGAGGGGCGCCTGGGTGACTCAGTCGGTTAAGTGTTAGACTCTTGTTTTCAGCTCAAGTGATGATCTCACATTTCCTGAGTTCAAGTCCTGTGTGGGGCTTTCTGCTGTTAACACAGAACCTGCTTCAGATCCTCTGTCTCCTTCTCTCTTTTCCCCTCTCCTACTCTCTTTCTGTCTCCTCTCACTCTCACAAAAATTAATAAACAATATATAAATAAATAAGTCAATACATACATAAATATTGTATTCCAAAAAAATAGATATCATAATTATAGTTCTAAATTCTCCATTTGATTATTTGCTTATAATTTCAAATTCTCTGTCAAATTACCAACCTCTTTATGCATAATAACCATATTTTTCTTTATGTATGTAAATATAGTAAAAATGATTCTTTTATCTTCTAATTCAATACCTAGGTGATCTCAGGTCAGTTTCTATTGACTGTTTTATTTCCTGAGTCTGTGTCAAATTCTCTCACTCTTTTGCATTCCAAATAATTCTTTTTCTTATATGCTATACATTGTGGATATTATGTTGCTGGTAATGTGAACTTTTTCTTGATTTATAGATTTTGGTTTTTGCTCTGGCAGGCAGTTAAGGTTACTTCTTTTGAAGCATCATTTTTAATTTTGTTAGGTCAGTTCTACAGTCGTTCTACTTTGTTATGGCCCTCATGACTTCTGGTGAAATATTTGTGGACCTCCAAATCACTATTTCGAAATATGTGTTTGTTTTAAATACATTTTGCTTTATCTTTAGCATTTGCCATTGATTTTAATGTAAGTAGGCGTGATTTTCCTTGAGTTTCTCCTATTTGGGGTTCACTGGTGTATTTAGATCTATAAATTTATGTCTATCAACAAATTTGAAAAATACTCTGCCATTATTTTTTTTCTGATTTCTTTTCTGTCCCATTATTTCCTCCTATCCTGTGGGAATACAATTACATGAAAGTTATATCTTTTGATTTTGTCTCACAGATTCCTGCCTGAGACTGTTATTTTTTAATGTTTTTCCTTATGTTCTCGATACTGAATAATTGTGATCTATTTCAAGTTTATGGACTCCTCTGCCTGCTCTTTCTATGTCTCTATTCTGCTACTTAGCTTCAGTGAGACTTTAAAAACATTTTTCAGATACTGTAGTTTTTAGTTCTAAAAATAACTCCATTTGCTTTTTATAGTTTCTACTCTGTGGATAATTTCTACAGATTTATTTATTGCAACTGTGCTTTCTCTTATCTTATGGAGCGCAGTTATAATATCGGATTTGAAATTCCTCTGATGGCTTCAACATCTGAGTTGTTCTGTGGGTCGGTTATGTGTGCATTAATCTTGCCTTTAAAATTGGTCACATACGGGGCACCTGGGTGGCTCAGTCGGTTAAGCGTCCGACTTCAGCTCAGGTCACGATCTCGCGGTCCGTGGGTTCGAGCCCTGCGTCGGGCTCTGGGCTGATGGCTCAGAGCCTGGAGCCTCCTTCCGATTCTGTGTTCCTCTCTCTCTCTGCCCCTCCCCCGTTCATGTTGTGTCTCTCTCTGTCTGAAAAATAAATAAACGTTAAAAAAAAAATTTAAAAATAAATAAATAAATAAATAAAATAAAATTGGTCACATTCTCCTGGTTCTTTGTATCGTGAGAATTTGGCGTTGTATCTTGAATATTGTGAATGTTGTATTGTGCAGGCTCTGAGTCCTGTTAACCTCATCCAGAGAATATCTATAATTTTGTATTTGTGGGCAGTCACTTGGTCACATTAGACTGCATCTTCTCTCTTGTCTCTTGGGAGTGGTTCAAATCTCACTTATGTTCCCTAGGCCTTGTTTGTGTCTGTTCTCAGCATGCATAGTTTAGAAGCTAATAGAAGATTTGTGTGGGTTATTACAAATACCCCTTCTCTTTCCTAAGCGTTTGCTCTGCTGGTTTGCATTTGGGTGGCACATGTGTAGATCACAGGTTACAATGAGGTTTGTGTTGATTCTCAGCTGAGAAATCTCCTCTCTAGAATTCTTCCATACGCTCTCTGGCACACAGGAGTCCTCTTCCCTGATTTCTCTGGCAAGGAATATGAGACTCTCTTGGACTTGAGCCTTTCTACCGTTGCATCACCCCTTGTGTGAAGGCTGTGCTTGGAGCAAAGTCGCGGGGCACAAACAAAACAAACATACAAAAACAGAACAACTCACCCTTGCACAGGTCACTTCTCCAAGTTTTTACTCCTTTCTAATATTGCTACTTTTGTTTATTTCCAGAATTTTCAGGTGGTGGTTGTTTTTTGTTTGGTTTATTTTATATAGTTTTTACTTGTAATCAGTGGGGGGATGAGTTGTGATAAGTGTATCGCCATAGTGGAGATGAAACTGTGTAGATTTTACTTCCTGATTATATGCATTTGTAGTTTCAAAAATTTTCTACTATAAGTTTACCGAACTTATACCACATTTTAAGCTGAAAATTACTACTTACACAATTTTGTTGAGCAATGTAATTTATAGCAGTTCATCCTTGAATAATTAAGGATGTCTATCTTCCAAATGTTTATTTTAAAAATGAAAGTAAAAGAAACCACCTCATAAAGAATGGTTTGAATAATAGTGCATTGAATAATAGTGCATACATAAAACAAAGTACAGTTAATATTTATGTTGAAAACATGAATGACTTAGAATGATCTGCACTAAGTTGTTAGGTAAAACATGTATGCTGATACTCAGATATGAATAATGTCTGGGTCCACACAACATACACACCCACGGTGGTAGACAATGTCCTCTGGCTCCCCAAACTTACTCCCCAACCCTTTTTATATTCCCTTGCCTTCCAATCTTATAAAGGTTTAAAACTTCAGACATTATGTTTCCCTGACTTTCCTAGAAAACAGTATGTCTGCATGACCTACTTCTTTCTGGAAGGTAGTCTTGAAGGGAAGTGTATTTGGGACCTCTGAAAAAGCATTTTATAGTCTCCTAAGAAAAAAGATAGGAAGCTCACTCATGACATCGGCTACCTGCTGGCTTTTCACCTTTAGTTGAAATCCAAAGGACATGACATTGAAGCTGAGCCATACAATTTAAAATTATAAAATTTTCATAGACAGTGACCCAGTACCTGATGTCATAAATCTGCTTAATCCAAGCAGGAGCTGTATCTATAGACTACTAGTTAAGGAAACAATAAGTTTTTTTGTTTGTTTGGTTGGTTGGTTTTTACGTTTCAGCACTGTTTGTTGGATTTTTCTCTGGTAAACCAATTCATTTCACACACCAATATACACACGGTGTAGTTATATAGCTATGTATTATCTTAGAAAGCTCATGGGGCGCCTGGGTGGCGCAGTCGGTTAAGCGTCCGACTTCAGCCAGGTCACGATCTCGCGGTCCGGTCCGTGAGTTCGAGCCCCGCGTCAGGCTCTGGGCTGATGGCTCGGAGCCTGGAGCCTGTTTCCGATTCTGTGTCTCCCTCTGTCTCTGCCCTTCCCCCGTTCATGCTTTGTCTCTCTCTGTCCCAAAAATAAATAAAAAAAAAAAAAAAACGTTGAAAAAAAAAAAAAAAAAAAAAAAAAAAGAAAGCTCCATAGCAGCTTATAAAAATATAAGAAAGTATAAATATAAAAAAATTATAAGCTCCATAGCAGCTTATAAAAATATAAGAAATGCTCAATTCCACTTAATCGAATTTTTCTGTTGATTATTTTTTAAAATGTTTAATTCATTGATTTAATTAATGTTTTAATTTTTCTGCTATTTAACAATTTATAGTAACAAAAATATATCTGGATTTTTCCAGTGACAAATACAGTTCAATGTTTTCCACGTGCATGTTAGTTATAACCCCTCTTTAGTGGATTCAAGGTTTATAATCTTTGTTCATGTTAATATTTAAATGAAAATCCGAGTAATATTTATTTAGGTTTAGAAATAATTAGCAGAAATAATAAAAATTATTTTAAAATTTTGATGCAAGTTAAATTAAAAATACCAAAGTTATGAGGTGCCTGGGTGGCTCAGTCGGTTAAACGGCTGAGTTCAGCTCAGGTCATGATCTCACTTCAGGAGTTCTAGACCCACATCTGGGCTCATTTGCTTTATATCCTCTGTCTCCCTCTCTCTCTCTCTCTCTCAAATATAAATAAACATTAAGAAGATACCAAAAGTTATAATATGGTTTGCATAGTTGGGTGAGACACTGAACTAAAATTTTTGAATAAAAAAGATTTTTATAACATAATTTACTACACTAACCATGCTTTATGGAATTATATAATCATCTAAGCATATTTTATGAAAATGATTTAGAATTTGACAGCATGAGAATCCTTACAACGTTATACTAAAAGTGAGAGAAAAATTAGAAATTATTAAGGCAATGATGGAACAAATAATAAACTTCTTAATTGTTTAAAAATTATGTTTGCTCTTTAATGCAAACACACATTATTTATGTATATATATATTTATGTATTCAAATATTTAAAAAGCTATACACCATATTAAAATACGTATGCCCAGTTTTATTTAAGGACCTTTTTAACCTGATTAGTTGTTTTGTTTGTTTGTTTTTGTTTTGTTTTTGTTTTTTTAATGGTTCTTTGTTTAACATCCTGGACTCTATATATCCCTTGAAATTCCTTAGTTACAAAAATACAGTATTAAAATATATATGCCAGTTTTATTTAAGGACCAGTTTGACCATTTTTTTTAATTGGTTCTTTGTTTAAATTCCTGGATTCTATGTATCTCCTAAAATTTGTTAGTAACAAAAATAAGTACATAGTCTAAAAACAAACCTTGATGTATTTTAGGTCCAAGATATTTGCACCACACTCTTCCCCTAATTTAATATAATTCCTTTTTCTAAGGACAAAATCAAATGTGATTTTCTAATTTTTTCTTAAAGAAAAGCCAAATTATACTTTTACAGTCATTTAAATATCCAAGTCTTAAGGACTTGAATAAAACTCTTATACAGTAAGTATAAGTATATACTGCACATATTTATTCTTGAATTGATTATTTCTTGACCTTCAAAATTATTCTAACTTAGTCAAATTTCTTACTTACCTTTTGGCCTCTTACCTCTTCAGAGGCAGAAAGATGTTTCTTTTCAAATTTTCATGAGAAGTTACTTCCATATCATAATTTTTCAAAATTGTCACGCACACTAACCATTTAAAAAGCACATTTTATTACAAAATCTATATTTTTCCATGATTTTGCCAATAAACTGTCCCAAGGCCATTTAAACAATAATTCTTCCTTTCCCTGTTGCCTTCTATAGCATCTCACAAATTCTTGCATAGGGTAGATCTATCTCCAGGCTACTTTGTTCCACTGACAGCAAACTTTCTCTTGTTTTTACATATCTCACTAACACTGTAACTACTCTCTGAATAGCTTTATTGCTACCCTTCCTCATACAACTCCAGTCTGTAGAACTCTAAGACGGCTATAGTTCAATAATTGCCAATAAGATCTATTTTGGAACTACTTCAGCAATTCCGAGGAATTTTAAAAGTTCACGCATCTGGCTTAATGTGGGTTATAGTGCTTCACATAGACAAGGTCTATCCCAAAATATACCAAATAACCCCATATGAATAAAAATGAATGGCACACACATCCAAATTTTGCAGTGAATCCAAGCAAATTTAACAGCTTTTGTTAAGCAAAAGTGTCATCTGCCATAACAACTCCCACAATCATAACACACAAACCGCAGACAAACTTCTTTCATGCTCCAATGTGTATGTTTATGCCTTAGGATCTGCTAACACTTCTCAAGTGGAAAACAGTTGCTGTTGAAACAAATAGTTCCTCTGTGAGTCTCCAACTGGGCTGTGAAGACACTGGCAATTCTGTTGATTTTAGTAATGATCATCATTTGTGTCCCATCCAAGTAAGAATATGTTATTTTTCCATAGAAAAAGCTGTATCATCTAAGTATTAAATTAAAGGGAACACATACCCTTTTATATAAACATCATAATCACATACCACATACTCATTTAGTCTTTAATACAGTGTGTCTACTCTGTGTAAGTTACTTGCGATACAAAGACGAGTGAGAAAAAGAGGTAAAGAGCGTGCATGACTTTACCTTTAGGCAAACAGACTGGAAGTGCATAAGAAGAGAATATATATATTAGAATGCATAATAGATTCTTATACTTACATCTGATAAATGTCAGAGTAAAACGACATCACCTGAATCCTAAATTCGGTTCACATAAGCAATTCTACTAGGAATTCATGAGAGAATCAACAGTGAAAAAAGGGAGAATTTAGACGGAAATAATGAAACTGGTAATAGCTTTCGAGTGAAGATCTGGGCTTAGATAAAAGGAGAGTGTTTTCGGCAGAAAATTGCAAGAAAAAGGACATATAGGTAGAATTGCAGCTGAAATCTGAAAGGGAAATTTAGTAGAAGAGTTTGGCTAATGTGAATTGTTCATATGAGACTGAGAGGTCTTGTTAGTTGTATTGGGAGAAGCTACACTGAAGAGTGTTTTGGGGGCACCTGGTGGCTCGGTTGAGGGTCCAGCTTCGGCTCTGGTCATGATCTCACGGTTGGTGAGTTGGAGCCCCGCGTTGGGCTCTGTGCTGACAGCTCGGAGCCTGGAGCCTGTTGCGGATTCTGTGTCTCCCTCTCTCTCTGCTCCTCCCCTGCTCGTGCTATGTCTTTCTCTCTCTCTCAAAAATAAATAAATAAACAAACAAACATTAAAAAAAATTAAAAGAGTATTTTAAAGTCACGATACTGCTACACTAAGAATCTTCGAGATGCAAGATGCCAGCTAACAGACTGAAAGTGAGTAACCGACAGCAGTGTGTTTAGTAGGGACTGGATGAGGAAGAGAAGTCAGGTTGCCATAGCAGTGATCTAATTTTAACATTGCGTTAGATTTTCCAAGAAAAGTCTCTTTTTGTTTGTTTGAGAGGAGAGTTATTGTTTTCATTAATTAACTTTGAAAAAGGAAAAACTAGAAGCAGCAGAATAGGTTAGGCCAGTATAAAACAACTACCAATCCATTGTTTGTGCAAATGTCTCAATGCAGTGAAGTCATATGAGAAGAGATGTCAGATTTAAAAGCTACCTCGTCTTCTGAATAATATTACTTTTACTTGAGTATGTATTTCAGCACTCCATAAATTGACTATTTTTAAGGCATATTCTAAAACCTAATTTCTAGGTCTCCAGTTTTAAGATCAACTGGTGATGCTTGATGAGGCACCTGGGTGACTCAGTCAGTTGAGAGCCCGACTTCGGCTCAGGTCATGATCTCACGGTTCCCGGGTTGGAGCCCCGCATGGGGCTCTGTGCTGAGAGCTCAGAGCCTGGAGCCTGCTTACAATTCTCTGTCTCCCTCTCACTCTGTCCCTCCCCTGCTCGTGCTCTGTTTCTCCCTCTCTCTCAAAAATAAATAAACATTAAACAGTTTTTAAATTAAAAAAATTAAATCAACTGGTAATACTTGAAAATGCAAATACTTAAAGCCCATTTCATGCCTACTAAATCAGAATCCCTCTAAATGGAGCCCAAGTATTTACTTTTTTTTTTTTTTCTTTTAAATAATAGGTGATCCTTAGGGATATAAGCACATATTCAACTAAGCCTTGGGTAAGTTTTTTTTTTTTTTTCTTTACATTTTTTTTTCTCTGTGTGGAGTTTAAGACATCTCTTTGCTGTGATATTGCTACGTTTTGAGGAGTTGAAGGAAACTTGTCTCCATGTGTATGTGCTAATACTTAGCCAGTTTTTTTTTTTTTTAAGCTTTAAAACACAGGAGTTTAAGGACAGACACCCTTGGGGCACCTAGGTGGCTCAACTGGTTAAGTGTCAGGCTCAGGTCATGATTTCATGGTTTATGAGTTCAGGCCCCATGTTAGACTCTCTGCTGTCAGCGCAGAACCTGCTTCGGATCCTCTGTCTGCCTCTCTCTCTGCCCCTTCCTACTCATGTGCATTCTGTCTGGAAATAAAAAAGAAAGAAAGAAAGAAAGAAAGAAAGAAAGAAAGAAAGAAAGAAAGAAAGAAAGAAAGAAAGAAAGAAAGAAAGAAAGAAAGAAAAAAAAGAAAGGAAGGAAGAAAGAAGGAAGGAAGGAAGGAAGGAAGGAAGGAAGGAAGAAAGAACACCCTTAAAACTGCAGGAAAATAATATAAAACTGATAAATCACTAAATCATTAAATTAAATTTAAATCACTAAAACTGAGAAATCATTTAAAAAGCCTGCCTTTGTAGTAGTCTTAGCATTTATCTGAATCACACTGTTAATACTCCGCACATGATGATAAGAAAATAATCTCAATGTTGGAGAAGTCTAGAAATTAGTCTTCTTCAACTGCCTTGGCAGGTTCATGGAGTCAGACCATATCCCAAACCTTAAATGAAGAGCTGTTTTCATTGTCAATCATCCTGGAAAAAGGACAGTGAATGTAGAAACTGGAGACACATTAATCTAGCAAAGAGGAGATATATTCCCTCCATTCTCTTCTCTGGGGCTTGATTTGTTCTGATTTGTAAATGTGGAAATGTTAAAGCAATTGTTGGTTAGAATTTATGTGTCTTTTAACCATAGAGCTATTCTGAGAGTCATCTGGAAAGGACACCTGTAAGGGAATCTGAGAAAGTGTGAAGCATCACTGATTTCTAGAGAAGGACATCGGTACCCAGCAGAGAAGCAGCGTCAGGAGAAATCACTACCAGGGGCAGTAGTGTGGTTGAAGAATCACCCAATATTTGTGGGAAAACATTAAAGATACATTTCTGAGCACACATGGGACAATACCATGGATCACGTTGAGTGGCGAAAATTTTTAATGATTATTTCTTGTTTGCATTTGGACTTTCATAGTTTGAATTTTTAAATTATGGATGTATTTTGTAACAACATGTTAGTAAGATCTATGACATTTAGCTAGACTTTCTTTTCCTAGTTTAAGTTAAAACATAATATCATGACCCTGTTCAACAATTTTCAGAATTATAACTTTCTTCTTTGGTCAACTCTGTCAAATACAGCTCATAATATCTAAGAAGCACATGAGTAGGTTTGTACTTTTCCTCCTAGCATGTGAACAAGGTTTTTTAGGAGGATTGTCCCAAGATACAAGATTATATTCACATAATGCACAGTACACAAGATGTGCAGGTAGATACTAAACAATCTTTCAGAAATCCTTTCAGTGCTTCAGTGTCTATTGAGGACATTTATCATGACTGGAGAATCATGGCAACAACATGGTCCCTTGTTTAATTTCCCCTGTGTATTTTCCCAAGTATAGTAGGAAGGACAACTTAAAAAAAAAAAGATGATCTATTTATCTATTTATTTTAAGAGAGAGCATGAGCAGGGGAGGGGCAGAGAGAGAAGGAGAAAGAGAGAGAGAGGATCCCCAGCAGACTCTGCACCACGAGCACAGAGCCTGACATGGGGCTTGAATCCACAAACCGTGAGATAATGACCTCAACCAAAATCAAGAGTCAGACCCTCAACCAACTGAGCCACCCAGGCACCCCAGAAAGGACAACTTCTAAAAGATTCCCTGTTAGAGATGTGGGGGTCAAGTAAATTTGAAAACTGTGCACAACTGAACCCTGGCAATGCACTTGCTTTGATGTTAAGTACAGTAAATGCCCTGAGAAGGTCAGCAGTAAAGAGTCTGCTATGACTGATTATTCCAACATAATCTTATTGGAACATGGAAACCCAATTGCATGTTAAACTTATTAACCCATAAAGTAACATATTTTATTTTTTTAATTTATATTATTTTACTTTTTATTTTAGAGGGAGAGAGTGTACTTGAAGAGGGGAGAGGCACAGAGGAAGAGAGAATCTTAAACAGGCTCCATGCTCAGTACAGGGCCTGATGAGCCTGACTTGGGGCTCGATCTCATGATAGTAAGATCATGACCTGAGCTGAAATCAAGAGTCGGACGCTCAACCAACTGAGCCACCCAGGCACCCCTAAGTAACACATTTTAGATAATGGTACTAAAATAGAAAGAGTACAGGCCTTGTTATCACACACATGTAATCAAATACCAACACAGCCTCTTGCCTGTGACCTGTCCTTTTAAAAACACCCACAAATAAAGATAAACACCTCCCAGGGATGTGTTTTTTTTTTTTTTAAATCAGTTGAAATAATGTATATAAAAAATCTAGGATAATTCTGGTCAATATAGTCGTTTGAAAAAATGATAGTTCCTGAGTCATCTTCAGAATTTCCTAACCAAAACCTCCTAAACTCTCCCCAAATCAATATTTTTGATTTGGGGGGTGCCTTGGTGGCTCAGTCAGTAAGCATCCGACTTCAGCTCAGGTCACGATCTCATGGTTCGTGAGTTCGAGCCTCGCATCGGGCTCTGTGGTAACAGCTGAGAGCCTGGAGCCTGCTTCAGATTCTGTGTCTCCCTCTCTCTCTCTGCCCCTCCCCCACTCACACTCTGTCTCTCTCTCAAAAATAAATAAACATTAAAAAAATTAAAAAAAAAATATTTTGGGTTTGGTTAACGATCATAGGGGCAGTATCTCAGTAAACAAAATAAATGTATTTAAAGGCACAGAATAGTACTTATATGAAATAGCACTAAATATAGGAAAAATAAAGAAAATATTGATGAGACTGTATTAGCTGTTTTTAATAAAGGAATCTGCTCATGTCCTTTCTTTCTAAAGAGAAATGAGGACTAACCAGATGTAAAGAAAGTTACTCCAGTTAGACATAATTCTATATTATCACACTATTAAATTCAATAGGTAGGAAAAAAGTCTTGGGGAGAGCAATTCTAAGTAAAGACAAGTTACAACCCTCTTAAAAGTGTGCAGTTTATTCATTTACCTTCAAAAGAGCTAGACACACAGGATTCTTTTGCAGTAACCAAAGAAGACCCAATCAAAATTTGCAAACCTATTGATCCTACTTCTGCTTTGGGTGACCTCTCTTGTGCATCCCTCTCATAAATAAGATGACACAGAGAAAGAACTATTGATTTTTGCATGATTTTGCTTGCCTTTTTCTCCCAGTACATTCAAAATTATATAGCTTATTCCCAAAATAAGGCTTCTGGTGTAGACAAGGGTAGATTGTGTTTGATAATTATCAGGAAAAATAACAACAATATAATGAACCCAATCATTCCAATAATCTTTAAATGCCTCTTCTCATTCCTAAATATCTGACAAGGATATAAAAATCAAATTTGGGGTAGGTCACTGCCTCACCATGCGATACAGAAAGGTTATTTGAACAGCACTCTTCTTTCTTTAAGTAATGTGTCTTTGGAAAGAATCCTACTGAGAATCTACTCAATAAAAGTTATGGGTATTTTTGTTTTTCAAAAAAGAAAATTTGTCTGAGAATTTTTTTCTTCTCTGATATACTTCTGCTCAAATTTCTTGCTTCCTCTAGAAACCAAACTCCCATCCCCAAGTCTGATCTTATTTATAATACTAACAATGAGACAGAAGGATAGTGATGAGAAGAGGTTTGGATGAGAAATTAGATCTGGAAGTTAATCTTTTGCAATCTTAGCTGTCTTTCTACTTCACTGTATGAACTTTGGCAAGACAGCGAGCCTCTCTGAACCTCAAACTTGTTATCTGGTGGATGGATGGATGTTAGCTAATTTCTAAACTTTCTCTCAAATATTATGTATGTGTATTTTTAATCAAAAGTGTGATGCCTCCTTTATAATAAATCAAAGAAGATTTAGTAATAAATGTTAAGTAGACTGAATCACTGTAATGTGTTTGTAATAGTGAGCCATCTCCTATATATTCACAGAATCCCCACTTGCAACCAGATAAACAACATAATAACCCACAGATAATTGAATGGATGAATAAAGCCCTCAAAATCTAAGGATCACCTGAAGAACCCATGGCTAACCAGTGCTGAATATGATAGAGAAATATAGCAAATAATCATAAACCAATAGAATAATCAATATTATGGAATATTTAAGAGTTGCTAATACCTACTTATGTAGGAGCACTAATCAATTAGAAAAAATAATAATGATAGGAAAAGATTCTAGACCAGACAAGAGCTTTTATCAGAAACACTGATGAGAGGAAAACAGCTTTACAAATGGTTTCAAATCCTTGAAATTTCTCCCTTCTCCTTGGATTTCTTACATTGATTTCAATGGTCACCACCACACTATATATAACCCCTCTCTAAACTGGTATCCCATTTTTGTAAAGCTTTAACCTAAAGATGATTTCTTAATTTTTTTAATGTTATCTTTTTAGTACAGTGATATAGAGTGAGGTTTCAGAATTCTCTTCCCAATAAAAGAAGACCAAATGGGAAAGAAACATAGGACACACATGTTCTCCTGTTTATGTTAATCCAACTTATATTATCTCCTCACATATGTATATATGTATATATATATATATATATATATATATACACACATGCCCATTTATAGCACCATGTATAGTGAGATATAATAGTAAGAAATTGTGATATATATGTGTGTATGCATAAATAAATCATATGTACTCATATTAACAATATGAATTTTGCAATAGCATATGCAAGCAATATAAAACACCTTAGAGTATATAATAGTTGTTTACAGCTAAGATGGAAAAAAAAGAGTAGGATATAAAAATAAGATGGAATGAATGAATAAAAGAAAACTAATAAACCAAATGGAGAAAGGATCATGCATGGGCCAATGATGATAATTTGCCTTGAAGCAAAAAGTGCAATTAACTCAAATGTCTGCCTCTGCTCTTAAAATAAAAGGAAATATTTTCAGTCATCAAATTACTAGCATCTTGGCGATTCATGTAGTGAGCCAAAACAAGAGATACCAGTGCAAAACTGTTCACTGTGAAATAGCAAACAATCATTTTAACACCACAGACCTAGTTCTAGCATCCATGTAGATGGAAAGATGGTGATATATCAAGTTATGAGATAAGGAAAAGGCCAGAGTATAAAATAAAGACCATAAAACCAAAGTGAGGAGAGTCAGAAAGGTAGGCGATGGCACAGTGGACAATATGACCCTGCATTTCTATTTTTAAAAAAATCACTGTTGCTGAATTTCACAATTTCTTATGGAAAATATTGAATAGGCAAAATGATGCATGTTGGTTTGAGACAAGGTGGGACAAGGACACAGCTGCTATGAATGAGGTCAATGTGTGCTGTCTGATGTACTCGAAGTTTTTGTGCACTGAAAAAAGTAGTCAGGCACGTATTTTAAAAAACCAGTCAATTTTTAAGTTAAAATTTTAGTGTAGCTTTTTTCTTTGTAAAACTTTAAACCTTAACTTAAAAAACTGAATTACTGTATTTGTAAACCAAGGAAATTTTAATATCTGATCGTAAGGAGACTTCGATTAATGTTTGGTCCCATTGCAAAACTTAATTAACTAACCTCAATTAACATATAAAAATGCATTTATAATTTTAATACGTTAGGTTTCCTTTTAATTATTTAAATTGTTTTAGCTCTAAACTAAATCCTCCCAGTCACTAAAGTAAATCTTACAAATCGATTACATTAAACCTATAAGTAAGCTGATTAGGAGTTTCTTAAATGTTTCAGTGTTGTTTATAATTTTTTTTTAAATTTTTACTTAAATTCCACTTAGTTAACATACAGTGTGGCATTAGCTTCCGATGTACCATAGAGTGATCAGTGCTCATCCCAGCAAGTGCACTCCTTAATGCCCATCACCCAGCTAGCCCATCCCTCCACTCACTTCCCCTCTGGTAACCATCAGTTTGTTCTTTATAGTTAACAGCCTGTTTCTTGGTTTCTCTCTCTCTCTCTCTCTCTCTCTCTCCCTCTTATTTGTCCTTTTGCTTCTTCGTTTTGTTTCTTAAATTCCACACGTGAGTGAAACCATATGGTATTTGTCTTTCTCTGATTGGCTTATTTCCCTTAGCATAATACCCTTTAGCTCCATCCATGTCATTGTAAATGGCAAGATTTCATTTTTTATAGCCAACTAATATTCCATTATATATTCTTTAAATATATTACAATATATATTGTATATTCCTTAAAGAGCTAAATAATATTCTGTTATATAT
This sequence comes from Neofelis nebulosa, assembly GCF_028018385.1. Lineage (NCBI taxonomy): Eukaryota > Metazoa > Chordata > Mammalia > Carnivora > Felidae > Neofelis > Neofelis nebulosa. The sequence continues at coordinate 30,751,491 of NC_080794.1, read as the reverse complement.
ATTATAATATATATTAAATATATATATTATAATATATATACCTCTTCTTTATCCATTCATTTGGATGGACATTTGGGCTCTTTGGATAAATTGGCTATTAATAGATAATGTTGCTGTAAATATGGGGGTGCATGTATCCCTTTGAATTAGTATTTTTGTATTCTTTGGATAAATGTTTAGTGCAATTGCTAGATTATAGGGTAGTTCTATTTTTAATTTTCTGAGGAAACGCCATACTGTTTTCCAGAGTGGCTGCACCAATTTGCATTGCCACCAACAAAGGTTCTCCATCCTTGTCATCACATGCCAATTCTTGTGTTGTTGATTTTAACCATTTGACAGGTGTTAAGTTATATCTCATTGTAGTTTTGATTTGTATTTTCCTGATGATGAGTGATGCTGAGCATCTTTCCATGTGTTTGTTGGCCATCTGTATGTCTTCTTTGGAAAAATGTCTATTCATATCTTCTGCCCATTTTTATTTGGATTATTTGCTTTTAGGATGTTGAATTTTAGAAGTTCTTTATACATTTTGGATACTAACCTTTTATCAGATATGCCCTTTGCAAATATCGTCTCCCATTTCATAAGTTGCCTTTTAGTTTTGTTGATTGTTTCTTTTACTGTGCAGAAGATTTTTATTTTGATGAAGTCCCAATAGTTTATTTTTGCTTTTGTTTCCTTTGCCTCCAGATGTATCTAGAAAGAAGTTGCTGCAGCTGAGGTCAGAGAGGTTGCTGCCTGTGTTCTCCTTTAGGATTTTGTTTGTTTATAAATTTAGAACAATTTAAGTTATAAAACTACAATTCTAAATCACTCAGTTATTGATTTTCAGCTAAAATCAGAGATGTGTTTTCCTGGAGACTTTGGTATAATAAATTTTCTTAATCATGAAAAGTATTTAAAATACCAAAAACACACAGATTATTCCTTAAAACAATAAAGAATGCTATAATTTGGGTTTATATGATCAGCCCAACAATGACTTTATATTCCTTGGGGTTAAAATACATTTACAAAATAAGGAAAAAATAGAATCTTGTCTTCTCATGTTAAGCAAGTTCATGTTTCCATCTATTTCACTGGTTTCCTAATAATTAGAAAGCCCTTCAGCTAGGGCACTGGTCTAGAAGTTGCCTTAAACAAGGAGGAGCACCACTAAATCGTATCCTAAGCATCATTAAAAAAGAAAGAAAGAAAGAAAGACAAAAGAAAGAAAGAAAGAAAGAAAGAAAGAAAGAAAGAAAGAAAGAAAGAAAGAGAAAGAAGAAAAAAGAAAGAAATCCCATTTCTTTCAAGAGGGTAAGTATTGAATCCACATCCTTGGGCTCAAGTCACATAAATCTTTAAACTGTAGTAAAATTATCCCTAGCATCACTGACTACTCCAGTTGTGTTTGTATGTATTTGTTTCCCTTCCTAGCTCTCAGGAACTTGTACAGACATATTTTTCATAACTAATTGTGTGGTTACAGCTTGTAAAATTATTCCACTGAAGAATGAATAATAATAGTCTCTTTGTCTCTCAGTAACTTTTCCAGGAGCAGAAGTTCTTGTTGGAATATGCCCACGTTATGTCATGTGCCCAAGAAATAGCTGTGAGAGCCGTGAGACCAAAGACAATCTGGATCCCCAAAAAGGAGCAGAAGGGGTTTAGATTTTGGAAAGTCAGAAATAACACAGGTTATCATAGTCTTCCTACTTCCTATATTCCCTTGTGTTTCTTGGTTGTTGTTCCAGCTCCTTCTGTGTGTTACATCCCCAAACTTGTGAGATTTTCTATTGACTCTGGACAAATACCAGTCACGGCTCTTATCTGTTAGCTACATTTCTCACTACCCCTTTTATGTCCATAAAGTTCGCTGAATTGGATTTGGAATAGATAATCCAGTTTATCGTTCATTTTTTAAGGCTTTGTCTTAGTGGTTAACAATATAGTGATTAAGAGTGATTGGGGCAGGGCGCCTGGGTGGCTCAGTCGGTTGAGCATCCGACTTTGGCTCAGGTCTGTGAGTTTGAGCCCCGCGTCTCAGAGCCAGAAGCCTGCTTGGGATTCTGTGTCTCCCACTTTCTCTGCCCCTCCCCTGCTCATGCTCTCTCTCTCTCTCTCTATCAAAAATAAATAAACATTAAAAAAAAAAAAAAGAGAGAGTGATTGGGGCACCTGGGTGGCTCAGTCGGTTAAGTGTACAACTCTTGACTTCAGCTCAGGTCACGATCTCATGGCTTGTGAGATCGATCCCTGGGTTGGACTCTGCACTGACACAGGCAGAGCCTGCTTGGGATTCTCTCTCTCCCTCTCTCTCTCTCTCTCTGTCTCTCTCTGCTTATCCCCTGCTCATGCTCTCTCTCAAAATAAATAAATAAACTTAAAAAAAAAGTAATAGGCAAGAAAAATCACTGAAAAAGAACTGGAATAGTCTAGGAAAGAAGTGATAGTTACATGCTGTGGCTATACAGACCCTAATGAAGTTCTCATTAATCTAAAAAATAATAAAGGGGCGCCTGGGTGGCGCAGTCGGTTAAGCGTCCGACTTCAGCCAGGTCACGATCTCACGATCCGTGAGTTCGAGCCCCGCGTCAGGCTCTGGGCTGATGGCTCGGAGCCTGGAGCCAGCTTCCGGTTCTGTGTCTCCCTCTCTCTCTGCCCCTCCCCCGTTCATGCTCTGTCTCTCTCTGTCCCAAAAAAATAAATAAAAAACGTTGAAAAAAAAATTAAAATAAATAAATAAATAAATAAATAAATAAATAAATAAATAAATAAAATAAATAAAATAAAAAATAATAAAAAGATAAAAAATCTGAAAATCAATTAAATTTTATATTTAATTAAATCAGTTATATCTGCTACATTCTGAGACTATGTTTTTGTTTCATGTAGGTGTCATTTCTTTACAAAACTATGATGATAGAAGACTATATAAATATATATATATATGTAGATGACTATATATACATCATATATGTACATATATATTTGTATATATATGTATATGTGTGAAACACCTTCACTGAGAAAAAATCCCTTAGGAGGTCTTTAGGACAATTATATCTTTCAGAAAACTCCCTCTCCAGGAAGTCTAAATTCTGTGTTGACAGTAGTCCCTGTCTATTTCATAAGCTGAGAGCTGCCTCTCTTTACAATTAGAAGAAACAAAATATTCCAAAGCTAACAAAAAATCCTTTGCAAAAGGGAAAAATGCCACAAAAAGGTATTTTCAATTAACGCTTACATTGTGTTTTCTCTTTAATAGTTTGATTTTCTAGTTTCGCCTAGGGGTGACTTTATTTGTTCAGTTTTGTTATTAAGGACTTGACAGACTTTTGTAATGAAAATGAGCAAGCCTACATATTTAGGGGATAGTTGGCCCATGTTCATTTATAAGGGTGTGTATATTTGATCTAAATATTTGTCTGCTTTGCAAACCATATTATGCCTTTTAGTTAAACACTGAAAAGCAAATAAAAAAATGAAGGGGCTTGTGAAAATCTTGCTCTCTAGTATGGTTTTCTGCTCCAGAACTGAAAAACTAGATTTTAAGTCTCCGTTTCCTTATTTTTAAATATATATCCTAATTATTATTGAAAATGGTCTTCTGATTCTTGTTGGGAAGTTTCGCAAGAATACTGACATCTAAGGATCGAAGTAGATCTTTACTGCAGTGGGTGGGTAAGCATATTAGAAAACAGACATAATCCAAAGAGCCAGTCTGATTGTTAGTCAAGGAAAGAAAGGCCAACATTATAGGAGCCGAATCAGGTGCCAGGTCTGAGGCTATATATTAGAAAATAAGGTGGGGCGCCTGGGTGGCTCAGTAGGTTGAGTGTCCAACTTCGGCTCAGGTCATGATCTCATGGTTTGTGAGTTCAAGCCCCGCGTCCGGCTCTGTGCTGACAGCTCAGAGCCTGGAGCCTGTTTCAGATTCTGTGTCTCCCTCTCTCTCTGCTCCTAACCCACTTGCATTCTGTCTCTGTATCTCTCAAAAATAAATAAAAACATTTTTAAAAATTAAGAAAAAAAAAAGAAAAGAAGGTGAAGCCTTGGAAGTTGAGGAAAACAGAAGTGGTTTCAAAAGTCAGATTACAAAATGGCCCTAGAACAGATATTTTCAGAGATAGGTTGTGAGAAGAAAAACAAGTATTTTGTCTGTATTTATATTTGAATTTGTTTTGATTGTGAGGTTCTAAGACAGTTCTTGTGACTTAGGAGCACAGAGTTAGTGGAGCCATAAGCAGTCTAGCCTTGAATAACAAATAAAATGTCAATGCAAAAACAATTGCAATTAAGCAATTATTATTTTTCCCATGTGCCAAATGAGCAATTAAAGCAAAATTAACTGAATGCACATTAGGGTTTCTTTCTCTGACTCAAAAATAATTATTCAGTGTTCTCTCTGCAAAGAGTATGGCAAGTGTTTTGGAAATATAATTAAAAATAAAATCTCCCAACCCAGAAATTCTCTCCACAGAATTCGTAGAGAAAGAACACTTTTATTATGGAATAAGCATTAAACCTAAATGCCATGCTCATCAAAGACAATCCACTAAGAAACTGCAAAGACAGGAAGAAATATCACCTTTTCGTACAGTCTGGCAAATACGACCCATTATAAACATATACTCAAGATAAATGAACAAAAGATAAAAGTTTTAGGTGAGAAGACTTTACAGCACAATTTGCCACCCATAGGTCATTCTAACTTTACCTGGTAATTAGGGTGACCATCTGTGTTAGCTCATTGGTTTTGTGCAGAGGAAAATAAATTTATCATGTATTTATTACAGGAGGTAGTTTTATAATTTGGAGGAAAGTATATACTAAAGTGAACCTTCTATCCAACCACGGAGACAGGGAGGTAGGGGCAATATCTTCTGTAGTGGCTGTGTTTCTCATTTTTTTAGTGTTTATTTATTCATTTTGAGAGCGGGGGAGGGGAAGAGAGAGAGAATTCCAAGCGGGTTACGCACAGAGCCTGACGCAGGGCTTGATCCCACAAACTGGGGGATCATGACCTGAGCTGAAATCAAGAGTTGGACACTTAACTGACTGAGCCACCCAGGCGCCTCTGTGATGATTGCATTTCAAAGAGATGATTCCTAGTCCTTGAAAAAGATATTTATGGTCAGAAAATTTACAAAAGTCCTGTCCACCTTTCAAAGGGATTATAATATGTACATTTTGAACAGAAGAGAAGGTTCCTAAAGTTTTCTAGAGTTAATGCTCTAAGAAAAGGGAAAGACGAATCATCGCTTCCATTATTTTCAACAAGGGAAATTAAATCTCTTACTTGCAATTTGTATTTGTCCTTACACTAGACACTAGACAGGATACAGCAATGAAAAAGATAAAGTGTATGCCCTTAAGACATTCATAGAAAAGCCATCTGAATTGAGACCAGAATTACCATGTTCACTATCTCCGATTTATAAGATAAAAGCATCCTAAGTGATAATTGCAATAACTTTTATTTTCACCCAGAACAAATTACAAATCTCATTTTTTAGACTACATGTATTTTGGCATGTTGTAATGAACGTAAACAATACAATTACTCAATTAACTGTCTTTTTATGTATTAATTTCAAGTTGATAAAAATAACTTTCTGTGTTCATACTGCTAATGAAAACAAAACTAATTTGGGGGAAGTAATGTGGAAAATGTCACTTTTGATTTAAATGTTTATGCTTAAACAAAGCCAAAATTCCCAGTACTTCAAATCATACATATTCATTTCTATATTAATCGAGTGATTCATTTATTTAATAGGTATTTCTTTAACAATAGTGCGTACTGGTCACTAACCCAATTGTTAAATATAGTAAATTGAATGTATTGGAATAATATTAAAATCTTAGATTCAGACCAAAGCAGATTCAAATTCTGTCTTATTTTCCCTCTAGTTGTACAACTTGGGGCAAGTTGCTTAACTTCTCTGACTCTCAGGTTTTGTCTACAAAATACACGTATGTTTCATTGCAGTAATGTAAGAATTAAATGTTTATACCTACAAACCTTCACACAGTGTTTACCATCTAGAAAATGTTCCAAATGGTAACTATTACTATCACTTAATATGAAAAATTTATGTGTAGAATAATGATGAAAAAGAAATTCCCTGGCGTTTGTGGCATATGGAACAACCATCAAGGGGAAGCCACTGGGGACAGAGTCTATCTGACCCGGCTATGAAGATTTGTTACGAAAATGGGTGATTGCATCAGAGGGGACTGGACTGTGCAAGGAAAAAAAAAAAGCTGCCTGAAGATTTTAGCTTATTCTTTGTCTCTTACTTTTAGTCAAAATTATCATCTTGAAAGACAGGCACTGTTATATTCCCTATGTAAATGAGAAAATGAGAACTCAGAAAGGTTTATAAATCAAGCCCAGTTTTTCTCAAACTACTGGCAGTGACAGGCCAGCTGTTTTTACTTTCAATCCATCAGATACCAATACTTTCATAAACTGTAATAAAAATCACCATAAACCTGGAATGAAAAATAAAAACTTGCATAATATAAAATCTAACCGTCTTACTAGATTCAGTCGTCGTTGTTTAATAAATATAACCAGCATAGGTAAAACATAGGGAAAAAGAAAACTAGTAGACACTACATATATTGTTTATTGAAAGTGATTAATATATTTACTAGTACGCTTAATTTTTGTTATTCCTCTACCGTAAGTAAGCAAAAAGTTTTAACTTGAAGGCAAGTCCTTGTGGGGAGCCTGGGTGGCTCAGTCAGTTAAGTGTCGGACTCTTGACTCAGGTCATGATCTCCTGCCAACCCCGTGTTTGGCTCTGCGCTGACAGCGTGGAGCCAGCTTGGATTTCTCTGTCTTCCTCTCTTTGTGCTTGTGCTTTCTCTCTCAAAATAAATAAACAAACTTAAAAGAAAAGGGCAAGTCTTCATATTCAATGATTATGTAGATTTTGTAAGAACGTGTATACTAATATGTAAAGTTTTTAATTTGATAAAGGATCTGAATTTCTGCATGTTGAGTTATTTAATTTAAGTGAAATTGATGACAGAATTATTTGCATAGGTTAATATATAGTTAAATATATCTGTTTTACTTGAAAAATGCCCATAATAACCTGTCTCACAGAAGTACATTAATAAAAATAGGAGAAATTAAAAAAAGCTTTCAGCAAACTCAATATATTCATCTTTAATTTTCAACCAAAATGATGCAGTTTCACTAATTTATCTTATAAAATTGATTTCATAGTTAATTTTCAATTATCTCTCAATGAAAGAAATGAAATCTGGATCCATGAATTTCCTATGCATGGATTTCATCCTGGTGGAAAATAAAAATGATATATCAAATGGTTAAGGTGTTTGTCAACAACCTTTTTGCAAATATCTAACATCAAGATCATCATCCACTTCATTTATAATTATTATTAAATTATGGAATATGTTACAACAATTTATTTTTTTAATATGAAATTTATTGTCAAATTGGTTTCCATACAACACCCAGTGCTCATCCCAACAGGTGCCCTCCTCAATACCCCTCACCCACCCTCCCCTCCCTCCCACACCCCATTAACCCTCAGTTTGTTCTCAGTCATCAAGAGTCTCCTATGTTTTGGCTCCCTCCCCCTCTAACTTTTTTTTTTCTTCCCCTCCCCCATGGTCTTTTGTTAAGTTTCTCAGGATCCACATAAGAGTGAAAACATATGGTATCTGTCTTTCTCTGTGTGACTTATTTCACTTAGCATAACAGTCTGTTACATCAATTTATAAACACCGTTCTCAACTGTTAACTTTGGGTTGTGTTCTTGACTTTACCTGTCATGGAAAATATGTTAAGTTTCTTTATTGTATGGAAGTAATAAATAATTAAACATACCAATTATATTAGATTTATAAGCAAACGTAGCCATCCAATTCATTTCCTTAAAAAACTGTGACAAAACAGTTGAAGAAAACTCTCTTGAAGAGAAAGAAAACAGTTGTCACAAACAAAACTCCCTTGAAGAGAAAGAAAACAGTTGTGACAAAACTCTCTTGAAGAGGCATTTAGAGTTTGTTTCATATGTCAAGCATTCTCAATATTTTTTTCAATTAACCATTATATTTCTACATGCAATACCAATTATTTTTATCATTATCCATATTATCCTATAATTTAAAGATATTTAAAAATATAACGCATGGCCTTTACATAATTCACACATAAGCCAACTGTATAGTTGACAGATGACTTTTTTTTTTTTTTTGGCAACATTTTCTCTGTGAAGAAAGCAGTTAATTTACATTCTGGCACAAGCTTCTTATTCTGGGTGACTATCCCGCAGAACATACTCCTACGTAAAATTGAAATTCCAAACTACCTTTGTCAACAATGTTATCTTTCACAGTTTTACCAACTCAGGGTTAGTTGTGTTGGTCAGCAATTAATCTGAAAAATATTCTGCCACCTATATTTTCTGTATACCTTGATTTTTTATATCATTAGGCAATTCTTGAATATGTCAAGTTAGTTTCATTGGAAAGTGGGACTTGAGTCACCTGGTCTGCCATAGCAACATATCGGGATAAGCTCTCTGATACAGTCATTCACAAGTTTCTTAGTAATTGTAGATGGTGTTTTCCTTCTTAGGAAACTAAAGTACGACATTAAAGCCTGCAAAGCAGTAATGTTTATATGTAAAATATTGAATATCTGCTACTGTCAGCTTTTTTATTGCAATACTATTTATTTCAAAGTGTTCTTATGGTTTTGGATGTATTTCTTTATGTTGTGTATGTAAATGCCATTTAGATTTTGATGGTTTAATTGCTTCAGAAGCTAATTCATCTCAACAAATAGCACACTTTTTTTATCACTTCATCACAAATTATAGCTATAAGATAAATTTAATATATAAGAGATAATTGTTCTGACTGAAACTTGTTTGACCTTTTCTTGGTCTTCATTTCCGTGAAGCAACTTCCATTATCGCTATTCAATATACCACTGAAAGAAAACGGTGTGCCATTTCTTGACAAAAAAAGCCCAGTGAGTTTTCTGAGTGTGTAAATTAGGCTTAAAACTTCTTCATTTCTTTTTCTTTTTATTTTATTTTTTTAAACGTTTATTTATTTTTGAGACAGAGAGAGACAAAGCATGAACAGGGGAGGGTCAGAGAGAGGGAGACACAGAATCTGAAACAGGGTCCAGGCTCTGAGCTGTCAGCACAGAGCCCGACGCGGGGCTCGAACTCACGGACCGCGAGATCATGACCTGAGCCGAAGTCGGCCGCTTAACCGACTGAGCCACCCAGGCGCCCCAAAACGTCTTCAATTCTTGATGTAGCTTCCATTATTACCATGTAGCAATACCACTCCTTAAGGAAAAGATGTGTCATTTCTTGGCAAAAATATTCTTGTGAGCCTTTACTGTCTGCAAATCAGGATTAAAATTTAATTCCTTAATTTGCCCAAAATGGGAAACTATAAAATATGTCTGATGAAAATTTAAGGGATCTTTAAAATAAATAGCCACACATTTTCCTTTTATTTTTATTGAATTATTCTTGATGAACTAACTTTCAAATATCACACGTTGTCTCCTGGTCCTACTCTGCACAAGTAAAATGGAGCTTGCAATCTTATGTGATTTCCCAGATGAGTTGAAGAACACTTGCCCCATTCAGTGAGGCAAATCCACTGACTGCAAGTATTATCTCACAGAAATAGCAACTTGATAAATAGTTTTAAATGGCTACTCCTCGCTTTCTTTTCTTATTACAGACCTAAGACAGCCAACACACAGGTAAGCATAAGTCCACCTGTCACATTCAAGTACCATTGGTAGAGCACCAAGCACTCAGCCAGAAATTTTCAGAATTGGGCTTCACACCCAAATATGTTGTAATTCAAAGCCCATGAGCTTGCTTCTCCACCATAATACCCCTCTAAGCTGCCGACATCCTTCACTACGTGCCAGGTCAACTCTGTACTCAATCTTTTCATTCCCTTCCCTTCCCAGAAAATAGGGCCTCCAAGTGATACCACAGTTAAGCTGCTCCCCTATTAGTAACTCCCCTTCTTGGAATTCCCACAAATTATTGGAGAGCAATTAGCTGTTCCTAAAAAGATTCTCAAATTACGGAATGTATGGTTCAGGGAGAGAGTTAATGGAAAGAGACAGTCTCTAGATTATCTTCCCCTTACATTTTTATAGATTTGTTTATTTACTATTTTAAAGAGAGAGAAAGAGAGAGAACATGCACAAGTAGGGGTGGGGACAGAGGGAGAGAGACAGAGAGGGAGAGAGAGAGAGACAGAGAGAGAGAGAGAGAGAGAGAGAGAGAGAGAGAATCTTAAGCAGACTCCACGCTCAGCACGGAGCCCAATTCAGGACTCAATCCCATGACCCTGGGATCATGACCGGAACAGAAATTAAGAGTAGGAGGTGGAATCAACCGGGCCACCCAGGCACCCTTCTTTCCCTTACATTAAATTGTGAAAACTATTTCAAAGCTTGAGAGAGACTATTTTATTTTATTTAAAAAAAAGTTTATTTGATAAAGTTGGCATGCCACATTTTGTAGATTTAAAGTGTACAATGTGCTACTTTGATACATTTATATGCCATAATATGATTGACATTGAAGCAAGACTTATCACATTACAACTTTATAGTACAGCATTATGGTCTTTATTCTTTATACTATGCACTACATCTCTATGGCTTATTTACTATTTGTTGCAAGTTTGTATCTTAAACACCACCAATCTTATCCCCCCCCCCCCCCCCCATCCTCCATGCCCTGGTAACTACTGTTTTACTCTCTGGTTTTGTGTGTGTGTGTGCATGCATGTGGATGTGTGTGTGCAGGGTTGACTTTTTTAGATTCCGCATAATAGATATATCATATGGTTCTTGGTACTTGACTTTCTCTGCCTGACTTATCTCACTTAGCATAATGTGCTCAAGATCCATCCATGTCGTCACAAATGGCAGGATATCCTTCTTTCTGATGGCTAAACAATATTGCATTGTGTACATATACCACATCTTTTTTTTTTTTAATCTGTTCATCTGTTGATAGGCATTTGGGTTGTTTCCATATCTTGAATTTGTAAATCATGCTGCAATAAACAAGGGTGTGCATATACCTCATCAAAATCCTGTTGTCATTTCCTTTGGGTGTTATGCCCAGAAGTAGAATTGCTGAATCAGATGAAAGATCTATTTTCAATTTTGGGGTGGGACTTATTGTTTTCCATAGTAGCTGGACTATTTTACATTCCTAACAACTGAATATTTTCACCTCATCCTCACCAGCACTTCTTGTCTCTTGTCTTCTTGAGGATAGCCATTCTAACAGGAGTGAGATGATATTTTTTTATAGTTTTTATTTGTATCTTTTTGATGATTAGTGATACTGAACATCTTTTTATGTGCCTGTTGGCCATTTTGATGTCCATCTTGGAAAAATGTCTATTTAGTTCTGCCCATTTTTAATCAGATTTTTGTTTTGTTTTGTTGTTAAATTGTGTGATTTTTTAATGTATTTTGGATATTAACCTTTTATTGGATATATGGTTTGAAAAAATTGTCTCCCACTCTGTAGGCTGTCATTTCATTTTTCTAATTGTTTCTTTTGCTGTGAAGAAGTTTTTTAGTTTGGTGTAGCCCCGATTGTTAATATTTGCTTTTGTTGTGTGTGCTTTTGGCATAATGTCCAAATTATCATTGCCAAAACCAATTATCAAAGAATTTCTTTCCTGTGTTTTCTTCTGTGAGATTTACAGTCTTACATTTAAGTTCTTGATTTGTTTTAATTTTTGTGAGTAGTATGAGATAGTGGTTCAATTTCATTGTTTTTCATATGTCTCTCTGCCACTTGTTGAAGAGACTATGTTTCCCCAAATGTGTGTTCTTGACTCCTTTTTAGAATATAAGTAGACCACATATCCTGGGATTTTATTCTGGGCTCTATATTCTATTTAGTCTATATGTCTATTTTTGAGCCAGTACCATACTATTTTCATTAGTATGGATTTTAGTATAGTTTGAAATCAGGAAATAGAGCTGCAGATTTCCCCCAACCCCTTCAAAATCTCTTTGGCTATTTGAGGTCTTTTATGGTTGCATACAAATTTTAGGATTATTTCTTCTGTTTCTGTGAAGAATGTCTTTGGTATTTGATGGAGGTTGCATTGAATCTGCAGATGGTTTGGGGTAGTGTAGTCATTTTAACATCTGTTCTTCTGATCTATGATCACAGGATGTCTTTTCATTTGTTTGTGTCTTCTTCAATTTCCTTCAGTAAAGTCTTAGAGATTTCATTGTACAGATCTTTCACTCCCTTGCTAAATTTACTCATAAGTATTTTATTGTTTTTTCATGCTACTGTGATTGGGATAGTTTTATTTCTTTTACTGATTCTTCATCCTTAGTCTAAAGAAATGCCACAGATTTCTCTAAGTTGGTTTTCTAACCTGCCACTTTACTAAAATCATTGATTAATTCCAACAGATTTTTATTGATTCTGGGATTTTCTATTTATACAATTATTCAGAAAATAGTGATAATTTTAACTCTTCCTTCCCAGTTTAAATGCCTTTTATTTCTTTTTCTTCCTAATTGCTCTAGCTAGCACTCCCAGTACTATGTTGGGTAGAAGTGGTGAGGTTGGGCAACTTTCTCTTATGCTAGATCTCAGAGTAAACTGTTTCAACTTTCTTCCATTAACTATAATATTAGATGTGTGTCTGTCATACATGACGTTTATTACGTTGAAGTATATTCTTTGTATACCAGATCTGTTAAGGGTTTTTATGACAAAATGATATTATATTTTCTCAAATGCTTTTTCTTTGTCTATTGAAATTACCTTTTTATAGTTTTTTTATGATTTCTTATCTTTCATTTTATTCATATGATGATTACATATATTAGTTTGCATATGTTGAACCATCCTTGCATTCCAGGAATAAATCCCATTTGGTCATGGTGTATTGTCCTTTTAATGAATTTAGTTTGATAATATATTCTTGAGAATTTTTGCATCTATAGTCATCAGGGATATTGGTTGTGTGTGTGTGTGTGTGTGTGGTATCCTTATCTGGTTTTGGTATCAGGGAAATACTGGTGCCATAGGATGAGGTTCAAAGTGTTCCAGAGGGACTATTTTAATATTTGAGTTTTGAATTGCTTTCATCCTAGTTTCTTTCATTGTCTAACCACCAGACAATGAGTGAAATGATAGTGCCTTACATTAGATATTAGCTTCTTAGAAAAGCCTTCCTATCACTGAACAAAACAAATCAATTTTTAGTTGATTGTTGTGCATTGTGTATGGTAAGGGTTCAAATTCATTTTTTTTTTTTACATATGTATGTCCATTTATTAGCAACGTTTGTTGAAGAAACTATCATTTCCCATTGTGTATTCTTGGTTTTTATCAAGCTTTAGTTGACTGTACATGTGTGGGTTTATTTCTAGGCTCTTTATTCACTTTCATTGGTCTATATCTTGATGTTAGTTAATATGATGCTATTTCAATTGCTATCACTTTGTATTATAGATTGAAATAAGGGAGTGTGATGCTTCCAATTTTGTTCTTTCTCAAGATTACTTTGGCTATTCTGGGTCTTTTTTAGTTCTATATGAGCTGTAGGATTGTTTTCACAATTTCTATAAAAAATGCCATTAAGATTTTTTTTCATGGAAACAGCACTGAATCTGTAGATTACATTGAGTGATATTGATATCTTATCAATATGTCTTTCAATCCATGAACATGAAATATATTTCCATTTATTTTGATCTTTTTCAATTTTGTTCATCAATGTTTTACAGCTTTCAGTGTTTAAATCTTTAACTTCCCTGGTCAGATTTTTTAATAAGTATTTTTTTCTTTGTGATGCTATTGTAATTGGGATTGTTTACTAAATTTCCTTTACATATGGCCCATTGTTAGTATATAGAAATACAACTGATCTTTGTTAATTTTCTATCCAAAATGTTATTAATTTGTTTATTAGTCCTAGAAGGTCTTTTTTTCTGCATGTGAATATATGGAAATAGCTTCTTGACTTAGTCTTGAAAATGATTTCTTGGATATTACACCCAAGCATAATAAATAGAAGCAAAAGTATACAAGAGGGACTACATCAAATTAAAGTGATTTTTGCATGGCAAAAGAAGCAATAAAAAAACCAAAAGGCAACATATGGAGTGGAAAAAAAATATTTGCAAACTATGTATCTGACAAGAAGTTAGTTTCCAAAATATGTAAAGAACTCTTACAACTCAATATAAAAAATAAATAAATAACATGATTGAACGTGAATTAAAAATCAAACTACCATATGATCCAGTAATCCAACTTCTGAGTATATATTCAGAAGAGTTCAAATCAAAATCTTGAAGACATATCTGTGCTCCCGTATTCATTGCAACATCTGTCACAACTGCTAAGATATGGACACAATCTAAGATTATGCTAGATTAATAACTTCAAGTGATCTGTTTTACAACATAATCTCTATAGCTAACAATACAGTATTGTGCACTCAGAATTTGTTAAGAGGATACATTTAACATTGTTTTAACATGCACACACGGGTGCACGCGCACACACACACACACACACACCACAAAAGCAAAGGGACACAAAGAAACTTTGGGAGGTGTTTGCTATGTCTATTACCTTCACTGCCCTGAAGGTATCACGGTTATTTGCTAACATGCAAACTCCTCAAATTGTATATGTTAAATATGTGTAATTCTTTATATATCAATCATGTCTCAATAAAACTGTTTTTTAATAAAGGAAAATAAAATAAATGCTGTAATTTAGGGGGGAAGGCAGAAATGGGAAGACTTCACTGTATTTTAGCTATCTCATAATTTTAACTAGTTAATCTCTGAGAATATTTACTATTAGGAGCAAAATTTAAACATAGAATTATTTTCTCAGATAAAGCATGCTGCCAAAAAGAAAAAATGAAAAAAAAAAAAAAGGTGTAATAAAACAGCCCTGATTCTAATACTTAAAGCAGTGGATTAACTTTGAGGACATTATGCTAAGTGAAATAAGCCTATCACAAACCATAAATGCTATATGGTTTCACTTATATATCTAGAGTTAGAGTAGTTAATAAAAACAGAAAATGGAATGGTGGCTGCCAAGGTTTGAATGGAAGGGGAAATGAGGAGTTATTGTTTAATGGGCATAGATTTTCAGTTTTGTGAGATAAAAAAATTCTGGAGACTGGTTGTATAACAAAGTGAATACACGTGACATGACTGAACTATGCCCTTAGAAATGGCTAAAAGGCACATGTTATACATATTTTACTAGAATTTAAACAAAAATTATTGTAGTTATTTTCTCTCATACTTCATTTCATATGAATTTTCGATAATTTCGATCTCTTCAGTCACAACGATCAATGTTGTTACCAGACCATGTAACATAGCTCCCAGAAACGAATCTTTATTCAGCTATCTTAAAAAGATGAAAAGCAATTGTGAGGACCTGTATTAAGTTATGCGTAGCAGAAACAAATTAAAATAAATCAGAGATTAGTACAATATATCTCTAAGTACTGTTTGTGAAGGATATTTTTTTTAACATTTATTTATTTTTGAGACAGAGAGAGACAGAGCATGAACGGGGGAGGGTCAGAGAGAGAGGGAGACACAGAATCTGAAACAGCCTCCAGGCTCTGAGCGGTCAGCACAGAGCCTGAGGCGGGGCTCGAACTCACAGACCGTGAGATCATAACCTGAGCCGAAGTTGGCCGCTTAACCGACTGAGCCACCCAGTCGCCCCTGTGAAGGATATTTTGACTAATAATCCCTTTATCAAAAGATGGGATTTGTTCAGGGTAAAAATAGAGTACATATATTATCATATAAAATAATATTACTATGGTCATTTGTTGTAGTATTATTTCATTTAATCAGCAACGTGGTAAGCAAGACGGAGGAACATTGTGAGCAACTTTTACTGGGTTATTCTGTGAGAATTACATATTTGCAAACTGTTTGGGAGGCACCGTAACAATAAAAAGTAAATGCCATTTTGCTCTCATTTTTTAGGGAGCCAAGAAAAAATGTGATGTATAAAACTCCCGATGATTAATTGTATAACTCCAGGATTCCAAAGAGCAAATTATCAGTGCCACTACCTAGTATTTTAAAGTTATGGCTTATCATTTTTATGCAAAAAAAAAAGATTTATAAAGTATCAAATTTGTAGAAGAAAGGATTCCAATAACTCAAAAGAGAAACATCATATGTGACAGAGACTACTTGTCACTAACCCATGATCTTTTCTCCTTCTTTAGTAAAAGAACCACAGTTTTATTCAACATCGTAGGTAATAAGCAAAAGGAATCTATTTCTGGGTTTCCTAGCAACCAGGTGAGACCATGTAAATAGGTTTGGAGCAATGCAGCTTAGGCTAATGTGTTACTTCAAGGAAACACCCATAAGAGTAAGCCGGCACCAATCCTTTACCACTTTGTTCTCTTTTCCTCCTGTCTGATAGCTGCTACACACTATCATATTGATTGGATAGTATTTAATGCTGAATTCAGTTTAAACAAAAGCCCATACTTTGCTTAAGTTGTGATTATTTGGGGTTGATCTGTCATATGTAGGTGAAACTAATCCTAACTGTACAAATTCATTGCAGGGTATAAGACCATGATCACTAAATGGAAATAGGACGAGTGGAAAGGAATCTTAACAGCAACAACAGAGTAAATTATGTTAGTAAAAGTTTTATTATAGATTTAACTACTATTTAATTTAGTTTTATATTTCTTGTCATATATTTATAGAATCTAATTGTTTTACAAAGTTTGCTGGCAATAGGGAAAAAAAAGAAGAAAAGGAAAGGGATTTTGCAATCCTTCTCCATTTCCTGCTCCATAGAGACAACAATCTTTAAGTTTTTTCAAGCAAAATCTTTTATTTTTTATTGAAATTTACCTAAATTATATGCATATATACTCTCTCTTTCCTTCCTTCCTTCCTTCCTTCCTTCCTTCCTTCCTTCCTTCCGTTCTTTTGTTCTTTCTTTCTTTGTCTCTTCTATATCTCTCTTCTTTGGTTAGGTCTGATCTTTTGACCTTCTATTTTAGAAGATGAGAATCTAGCTCTCCTTCGCTGTCCCGTTCCAAAAACTACACAAACACATTTCATCCACCTAATATACTTGTATATTAAATTCAGTAGACCAATATTCAATGTGCATATTAATATAGCTATGTCAACACTAGTCACATCCAAAACATGTAGTAAGGCATTACACTTAATTACTTTTCCTTTTATCTACATTTTGTTTTGCCTAGATATAGTAATTTTCTTCTTTTATACATATACTTTATTTTCCATGTACTAGCATCAATTCTCCACTAACGTCTTCTCAGTGTTATAAAACTTCTTTTAAAATTGTCAAGCTCTTCCTCTTCAATCAATTCCATGTTTTCTGACGAAATCTCCAGTGGAGTTTCCTGACTTGCTTCAATCTGGCGAGGTTTCTCTGGAGGCAGGCTGATGAATTATACCCTGGGCGCCATTATATATGTGTGTGTGTGTGTGTGTGTGTGTGTGTGCGTGAACTCACCCCTTTGTAGTGTTGGAGTCTAGTTCCCGAAATGTTTGAGTCTCCCTGTCTGGGTTATTGCAACTTTTTATAAGGAATATTCATTTTCTTCCTGAGAAAGGTGCATATGAGGTAAAATTGTTGAGATCTTACATGTCTACAAATTATCTGTCTTGTATCTCTTGTTTAATTGACTTTGTAAAATTGGGTAAAACATTTTAATTAGAAATGAATTTCCCTTAAAATTTTGAAAGCATTTTAATTGACTTCTGCTTTCTACTTTTGATGTTAAGAATTTTTTTTTAATGTTTATTTATTTTGAGAGAGAGAGAAAAGAGAGAGAGCAGAGGAGGGACAAAGAGAGAGGGAGAAAGAGAATCCCAAGCAGGCTCTGTGCTGTCAGCTCAGAGTCTGATGTAGGGCTCAATCTCACAAACCATGAGATCATAACCTGAACCAAAATCAAGATCCAGTGTCTCAACCCACTGAGCCATCCCGACACCCCTTGCTGTTGAGAACGCTATGCTTTTCTTTTTAATGAACATTTCGCTTTCCTTTTTCAGAAATTTTAGGTAGTTCTTTCTCCAGGGTTTTGAAATTTTATAAATCAATGCCTTGTTGTAAGTCTATATTAATCCATTTTGCAGGACATTGAAATGGAGCCTATCAACTTGGAAATTGTTCTTTTGTGGGTAATTTCCTTCAGTTCATGGTTGGATACTATCTATATCTCATCACTCTTTCTAGCAGATTATTTAGAAGCTGAGTCTCCCCTACAGGTCTTTCATTTTTTAAATTATCTTTCTCTTCTGTTTCCTGTCCCTAATCATATTTTGATCTCAAGAATGTACCTTCACCTTTCTCTTTAATATTCAGTTTTACTTTCTGCCCTCATGTATTTAATTTTCAAGAGCTTCTTTATTGTTACCAGAAGGGTCCTTATTTTTACTAAACTCATGTTATAATTTCTTGGATTCAACACCTTCTTTATCTTTCTGGTGATAGTAGTGATGATGTATTTAAATTTTCTTTTCTTCCTCTAAAGTCTTTTTCTTTCACTGATGTTTTTTCTCTTCATTTTGCTCTCTGACTTATTTTTGGACACTTCTCTCAACTCAGTAACCATTGGCTATTCATTCACATTTCAGTTTGAATAGGGTCCTTTTACACTTACAAATTAACATTTTAACAGGATCTGATTGGTTGATTTCATTAAGAAACCCTCAATATCACTATTTTTTTTAAAGGATTGCTCAGGTTCCAAAAAGAGATTTCTCTAATCTTTTGCTTGGGGAGAAGGTGGAAAAAAGGTATGCATTTGGGATCCTAGTAAGGGAATAAACTTATCTACTTTTAACAATTATTATTAACATCTTAGTTAAACATATTCTTACATCACTCTAAGGTCAAGAAGGACTAGGGTTTGCCTTAGAGAGCCCGGTAAAGATTGCATTGTGAGATACCTAAGCTTGGAAGGAACCATTCCTACTCAGCTCAACTACAGATTTTAAAACTTTACAGATATGCCAAGGATATTTCTTCAGAGAAACTTATGTCCAGATACGAGAGATATCACATATATTGGTGATTCTGAAATCACAGATATTTAAGATTAATATTACAAAGTCATTAGTTTAGACAACATGAGAAAATACCAATTCATAAAAAGATCAAGAATAAATTCAGGATTTAATACAGATGAAATGGGGACATGAGGTCTGATTTGGGGCAAGTGGTGCAAACATTTAAGTGCTAGCCTTTCGGGGTGCCTGGGTGGCTCAGTCGGTTAAGCGGCCGGCTTCGGCTCGGGTCATGATCTCACGGTCCGTCAGTTCGAGCCCCGCATCGGGCTCTGTGCTGACAGCTCAGAGCCTGGAGCCTGCTTCAGATTCTGTTTCTCCCTCTCTCTCTGACCCTCCCCCATTCATGCTCTCTCTCTGTCTCAAAAATAAATAAACATTAAAAAAAATTAAAAAATAAATAAATAAATAAATAAAGTGCTAGCCTTTCTTCCACCAGGTTCAACCACTGGTAAGACAGAGAGTAACATTCCCAGAGATTTTCTGACTCCCCTATTTGCCTTCTATATAAGTAATTTATCTTCAAAGCAGAATTAAAAGTACTTGTATGGATGAAAGGACATTTCAGGTTAATCATCCAATTATATGAAGTGCATTTTTGGCCTCTATCTATACACCATGTTTTCTTGATTCTAAAACACACTTAATTTGAAAGGACACTATCGATTTAATAACAGTGTTTACCTAAAAACAACGTCTACCACCTTAAATGTGCATGCTGATTGAAAGATCTAGTTCGATTTCAGAAACTAAAATAAGAAAACATAGATACGTTACCCTTGAGAAACACAGAACAAAGCTTCCATTTCTCTGTACTTGCAATTCAAGCGTATCTTCAAATAGAAATAGCGTATATGATTTCATCTCCATAAATAGCACTGTAAACATTGCCTCCAAGAAAAGAAAGGACACTGTCAAGTCCTTCTCATACAGTTGGCCTGTTTGAGTAAAAAGTGCAGGGTCTTTTGCTTGTCTAAGAACTAAAAATAAACTAGTGAGGTAATTTAAAGACTCTTTTTTTCTGAGAAATACAAATGTTATTTTATTTTCTCAAAATTGGAGAATATATAAATATATTTGTCTAGTGGTCGTCTTAAATATCAGTGAATTTTTCTCCAGTTATCTGTATAATTACTTGGAAGTTTGATGTTTCAAATATGGCACTGAGTGCAGGAACTCAACAAAGACTTGCGCCAGCTGGTAGAGTCTAATGCAAGGTCAGCCTTGTGCACTAATCAACAAGATCAGGGTCATGAAGTGGGTAGGGGGACAGATAAAATTTTTCACAGCTTTGAAACATCACATATAGGTGGATACGTACATGTAGCTGGAAAGAAATACCTGCCTTGGATTTGAGTATCTGTCACAGGAAGCACTCTGGATGGGGGTGGGGGGGGGGAGGAAATTTCTGGATATTATTGTTTTCATCACTATTCTTGGTTTTGTCTTTTCTATTATACAGTAATTAATATGGCAGCCATAGCCCCATTTTTAATGACTATTTTAGAAATATGAAAGCTTTAGCCATATGCCAAACCTTAGTCTATTATGGAAGAAAATTAGATTTTTTTTTTGAAAAACGTCAGTTCTGTTGCTTTAATTAAGAAATTTACATGGGGCATTTTATTTGGTTTTATCTTGATTTTTCTTAAAAGAGAGAGACCGTGTAAACCTAGGAGGCATATAACATATTTTCCGTTTTTAGACTCCATGCTTTAGGAACCCTATCCATTAATTACACAGTAGAGTAATCAAGAGAAAATGGAATAGCTGTACCTGATCAACATGACTTGCTTGGGTGTGTTGTTCATTCTCTGGTTTTCATTGTTCAAGCCCGGAGTCAGTCAGTTGTTAGCAATTCATACATATCTTCAAAGGCAATGCTGAACAAGAAAGAAGTAATATCGCTCTCTGTATCTCATTGCAATTACATTTCTTATATGCAGCCCGTCCACAGGATGGAGTAATTACAAGATAACATGTCATTTCATAGCCAACTATATCTATTTTTGCATAAATCCATTATATCTTTTTTATTATAAGAATTAGATATGCAAACAATTCATTTCTTGCAGAAACCAGTGCAACTGCTTTTCCCATCCACTCAGTGCTAGACTAGAAGCTATTTCAAGAGCAGACAGATGCTGGAATAGAGAATATAGAGTTCATAGCATCAGCCCCCATAACATCTGGTACTTTCAAGAGTGTTTTTTATACATTACTATTTTTTTCCTACTATATTTTTTCTCATCATTTATTTTCGAACTCACCCCATCATTCATCTCCCTCTCATCCTTTTTGATATATTTTCCTTTAATTCAAGTATGCATCATTTGTTCATTCACTCGCCGGCTATTTATTTCCTACCTATTCTGTACAAGGCTTTGCTTTAGACTGTCGATACCACAGATAAAATCCCTGCCCTCATATACTTACTGTGCATTCTGGTGGGTGGACAAAGACAACTTTTAAAAAGAAGTTACAAGCATGATTACAATTAAGGAAGGAGAAAGATGTGGGGCTTGAATGTTACCCTCCTCTCTCCCTGGGCTGGTGCCAAAATGTTGTGTAGAGCTGTATGTAAATGAGATTTCAACATTTTCCTCCGCTGACAGCTAGAGGGAACTCTTGGGGCTTCCAGTGGGGGTCAGAAGGAAATACATTAGAAGTGTAACCCACCTGTTCTTAAGCCTCACCTGTGACTTCAGGATGTATGGGGGCTTCATCTCCCAAGGATCCTTGGTACTTGATGGAGGTGTTTGGTAATGCTCAACTTTAGAGATACGTGGGCAAATAGAAAATGTCCATGTTGTCTATTGAATGTGTCCCATTATTGAGCCTTCAGTCTCTAATAGAGACAATAGCAACAACAACAACAAAAACAAAAACAGTTGAGCAAAGAGTATGACTACGACATAATTCCACTTTCTTAGACACCACTGCTGTGATTTTGCAACCAGACTCCATACAGCACCCAGATCTGCCACAAATATTGTGACTCCCATTGAATCAGTTGTATCCTGAAAGATAAGCAGCAGAGAAACTTGTATTACAGATGAGACCACGTGTAGAGCCTTCTTTTGTTAGGCTCCACTCAGGCACTCAGGTTACTGATAATAAGTAATAGCCACTAAAGTGATATGTTGAAATCCAAAGAGGCCTCTAAAGATGATGTCTCCACATCATTAGCAGATACAACATATTACAACCTCCGTTTTGCTTTGGGTGAGAAATATTTAGCACTCAGATAAATTTTAGAATTCTAAGACAATAGTCTTCAGAATCTGAAAATTTACTTCTGATTTTATGGTATGCATCTGGTACCTAAATTCCTACCTTGATAAGAAGTTTCAATTGAACTTCTAGCTAATTAATATGATCAATAAAGGATTGGCCTTTGATACCATATTATGATTTTTAAATTTCAAATTTATTTTTCATGGGCATCATTTTGTTCATATTTTAGAAAAACCAACGGAGAAAAAAAACACTTGTCGATATCTGAGCTAACACATTAAATCCAAAATATCTGATAAATGCAATTTTTTAACTTTGCTTCTTTTTTCCCCCTACATTTTATTTTATTTTATTTTATTTTTTATTTATTTTTTTTTTTGGGGGGGGACAGAGAGAGACAGAGCATGAACGGGGGAGGGGCAGAGAGAGAGGGAGACACAGAATCGGAAACAGGCTCCAGGCTCCGAGCCATCAGCCCGGAGCCCGACGCGGGGCTCGAACTCACGGACCGCGAGATCGTGACCTGGCTGAAGTCGGACGCTTAACCGACTGCGCCACCCAGGCGCCCCTTCCCCCTACATTTTAAATTACCAAAATCTCATAATTGAGAGTAAGAAAGATTTATTCTATCTAGATTTGCTTGTAAGTGGCTTCCTGAGGTATACTTGGACATTGGATCGGTTTCTGCTTATAGGTTAGGAGATAGCAAAAGGGGTTTGGGTAGAGCTAGGGACATTGGTTTTTTTCATGGGGCTATTTTCCATAAGCATTTTGGTTTTGGATTAAAGTCTGGATCAAAGTTTGGGGTTGATGAATCTGACTGGCAGTGCCTGTGCCAAATGATCATACTCTCACCACAAGAAAAGTTGAGAAAGCAAATATCTGGCATTTTTATCTTCAAAAATGGAAATCAGTCTCCGCTTCATAAGTTGAGGATTGCTATACCCGAAAAGGGGGTGAGATACTGGGCAGCAAAAGAAAGTAAAGTGTCCTCTAGGGAATTCCTCACTAGAGGTGAGTTTGAAGCAGTAAATCTGGTTTAGAGTCAACACAAGAGGTCTTATGGATCTCCTAAGGTTTTTGATTATTTGCAACCTGGGATATAATTCAAAAGATTAAGATAACCAAATATTTGTCCCTTTTATATTTTTAATAAACTTTATTTTTAGAGCAGTTTTTTTTTCAAGTTTTTATCTAAATTCTAGTTAGCATATACAGTAAAATTGATTTCAGGTGTAGAATTTAGTGATTCATCACTTGCATATAACACCCAGTGCTCATCACAAGCGCCCTCCTTAATACCTATCACCCATCTAGCCCATTCCCCACCCACCTTCCTCCACCAACCCTCAGTTTGTTCTCTATAATTAAGAGCCTCATATGGCTTACTTCTTCTCTCTCTTTTTTCCCTTTGCTCATTTGTTTTGTTTCTTAAATTCCACATATGAGTGAAATCATATAGTATTTGTCTTTCTCTGACTGACTTATTTCACTTAGCATAATACACTCTAGCTTCATCCATGTCATTGGAAATGGCAAGATTTCATTCTTTTTGATGGCTGAGTAATACCCCATTGTGTATATACATATGTATATGTATATACACCACATCTTCTTTATCCATTCATCAGGTGATAGACATTTGGGCTCTTTCCATAGTTTAGATATTGTTGATAATGCTGCTATAAACATTGTGGGGGGGGCATGTGCCCCTTCAAATATGTATTTTTGTGTCCTTGTGGTAAATACCTAGTAGTGTAATTGCTGGGTCATAGGGTAGTTGTGTTTTTAAATTCACAACAATATTGAGCAGAAGATACAGAGATTTCCCATATACCCTGTGTTCACACACATAAATAGCCTCTCCCATTATCAATATAACCAGCCATATTGGTAGATTTGTTACAATTGATGAATCTATATTGACATATCGTTATCATCCAAAGTCCATAATTTACATTATGTAATGTAAATACATTACACAAATTTACATTTACATTGGTGTTGTACTTCTACACATTTGAACAAATGTATAATGACATGTATCCACCATTATGGTTGTATCAGAGTATTTTCTTGCCCTTAAAATTCTCTGTGTTTAGCCTATCCATCCCTCCCCCAATTGCTGGCAATCACTGATCTTTTTACTGTCTCCACACTTTTGCCTTTTCAGAATGTCATATAGTTGGAATCATACGGTATTTTGCCTTTTTTAATTGGCTTCTTTCAGTTAGCAATATGCATTTAAGATTTCTCCATGTTTTTTGATAGTTCAATAGCTCATTTCCTTTTAGCACTAATAGCCCATTGTCTTGATGTATCACAGTTTTCTTATTAATTCGCCTACTGAAGGACATCTTGTTTTTTTCCAAGTTTGGGTAGTTATAAATAAAACTGCATGTTTTTGTGTAGGCATGTTTTCAACTTCTTTGGGTAAATATCACAATCGCTGGATTGTATGATAAGGGTTTGTTCAGTTTTTAAAGAAACTGCCAAACTGTCTTCCATTGGGTTTGTAACATTTTGCATTCCCACCTGTGATATGGGAGTCCCTGCTGCTCCATATCCCTGTGATCACTTGGTGTTGTCAGTGTTTTGAATTTTGACCATTCAGATAGGTGTGTAATGGTATTTCATTACTGTTTTCATTTGCGATTCTCTGATGAGATTGACTGTGGAACATCTTTTCTTATGCTTAATTTCTACCTGTATGTCTTCTTTGGTGACGTGTCAGTTAAGATCTTTGGCCCATTTATTTATCAGTTTGTTTCCTTATTGTTTAGTGTTTTTTTTTCCCTTACATTTTCAAATAATCTTTGCGTTGCATTGTGCTATGAGTTTAGAGAAACTTGGGCCAGGCTTTAAATTACACATTATTTCAGGAGTCAAGTGGGAACCCAAGATAGATTATCTTCCCTATTATGTAACCTGGGCTTAAGTATAAGAAACACCATGGACACCAATTTTCATAGAGGGTGGCTCTGTTATTTTAGAATCATATATGTGATCAGGGTTCAAGACACTTTTTTATTTATTTTATTTTATTTTATTTTTTTAACATTTATTTATTTTTGAGACAGAGAGAGACAGAGCATGAATGGGGGAGGGTCAGAGAGAGAGGGAGACACAGAATCCGAAACAGGCTCCAGACTCTGAGCTGTGAGCACAGAGCCCCATGCGGGGCTCGAACTCATGGACTGAGAGATCATGACCTGAGCCAAAGTCGGAAGCTCAACCGACTGAGCCATCCAGGTGCCCCTCAAGACATTTTTTAAATGATTTACTGCAACTCCTCATGAAACAAGTATTCCCTTTTCACCAATTCTAGCTCATGGTCACCTTGTCTCTGCTTGACTATCTCTAAATATGAAAAACACACAACCCGCAGAAGTAGTCCGGAATATTATAAGGCAATTCAACTTCTGAGAAGTCTGTCCCTAATGTCTATCCCAGATCGCTCTAAGTGTTAAGATGGGTTCAGAAATAGACTTTGAGATGGAGATTTGTGAGCACATTCATGGCAAAATGCCCCTTAAATCAACACCTCTAGGAAAGGAAAAGAAGTAGGATCGGTGGAGGGGGGAGTTTAACTTTGGTCAGAAGAGGACTCAGTTGATCCCTTGTGGGGATCTGGAGTTGGCCCTTTTAAGTTACCTTGCCTTGAGTAAAGGAATATAGGGGAGTTCAACTCCCCATCCTGTACCAGCCATTGGATTTGGGCCATCCATGGGGAGGGGACATAATTTTGAATGAGTTGACTCTCGTTAGGTGAGAACAGTTGTCAGAGAGCTACCATCACTTTCAAAAGCTGAAATGTGATCTCAATTCTGAACAGGGTATCTAAGCTTAACATAGATTACTACCTATGACTTTTCTCCATTCTTTCTTATCTGCCTTCCAGAGCCAATGAAGTTCAATACCTCTTCCACACAGGCCAAGAATATTAGAGTACACATTTTTACTACTCATAAGGCTCCTAATGTTTTCTTTATGACAGTTGCAATCATATACATTACATATTTGTTCCTCGAATTGAATGGATAATGTGGATGTGTCCTCACTGCCTACCATACAGTGATATGATATTTTAACTTATCCTAAAAAGACATTACTTTTTTGAAACTTCCACCTCATGATTGACCAATTAGTGATAGTGAAAATTCATGTTTGTCCTATTATTTCTCTTTTGCTTTCTTCCCTTTCCTCCTAAAGATCGTTTTATTGTGCCCAAAGGCAGAAACACAGTATTTCTAGGATATTCCAACTGACCTAATTTTGAAATACATAAATTTCCTAAAGATCCTGCCTGATTCTCCACCCATAACACCTAGCTTAGAACATAGTAGGTGTTCAATCAATGTTATTTGCATGCATACAGGAAGTTTAATTCCTAACTGACATGCAAATTTATTTAGTTAAATCCAAACTCAGACAAAGATACTGAGAGTTCTTATTCATATGAAATGTGGCCTTTCTATTGTTACTCATAAGCTCTATATGAGAGAGTTGATGAAATATAATGAAGACAAAAGAGCCAGATAGTCTCATGATTCTGGCCTTATTTGTTTCAATTCCCTTGAACTTTCTTGTGTGTAAGGAAACAGCTTTGTTAACAGATTCCCTTGTGATTTTGAAGAGTGATGAGAAAATTCCAAACCAACTCTTCACTTTTAATTTAATTATATTGATGGAGCCTTACACTGAGAATAACACTAGCTATCAATCAACTTTACCTACTTCTGTGTTCTGGAAAAACTCATCTCAGCTCTTTTTCCCCCCCTCTTTTATCACTGTCTTCCTTTTTGTGATTAAGCTAAGATAAACCATCTTTCCAAAGAGAAGTCAGTATTCAGTTCAAATTCATTTTTGGTGGCCAAAGCAAATTGATGCACTTTCTGTATGATATAGCTCACCATTCACTAAGTTTTCATCTGTATTGTTTCCTCACAATTGGAACATATTTATGATCAATATCTTGTTTATGAGGAATGATTACTTCTTAGCCAAGGGGTATCACATAAGAAATTTCAAAAAAAAAAAAAAAAAAAAGAAAGAAAAGAAAGAGAGAGAGAGAGAAAATAGTTTGCACCTGGCCAAGTTATTGGAACAGCCAACTCTTCATCCTCTACTACAGCCTGAATATCTGTTTTAATTACAACACAATATTTAGTTACTGATGAAAACTTCACATATAACTGCAATCCTATATAATTCAGAATTATTCTAGTGCAATTCCAGGAGATGGTAGGAAAATGGCAATTGCCTTTCAGGTAGCAGTCTTGTGTTTTAAAAATTACATATAGTCCAAGTAATTCCTTGAAGTTCCTTGTAAATTAAAGCCACATTTTCTATAACATTAAAAAGGGGCAAGAAGTTGACTTTTTTTTAATTTTTTTAATATATGAAACTTATTGTCAAATTGGTTTCCATACAACACCCAGTGCTCATCCCAAAAGATGTCCTCTTCAATGCCCATCACCTACCCTCCCCTCCCTCCCACCCCCCATCAACCTTCAGTTTGTTCTCAGTTTTTAAGAGTCTCTTAAGGAAGTTGACATTTTTCTAGTAACCTATTGTTATGTGAACGTAAAATTTGATAAAATGCAATCTTTTTTTCCACACGAAAAGCAATGTTCTAAGTGCTTTATTTGTAACAGTTTATTTACACTTATGTGTTAGGAATTATTATCTTTGTTTGATAAAGGAAGAAACGGAGGCATAGTGAAGTCAAAAAAATTGTCCAAGTTCACAAAGCTAGCAAAAGTATTATCTAGATTTGAGCTCAGGCAGTCTGATGCCAGCCAAGTCCACGATCAAAACAACATATCCTACTGTTTCTATTACTAAACAAAAATTTTATTTCCCCTTGGCTCTTTTTTTCTTATTAAAATGACATGATTTTATTTTTTTAAATAAGTTTCATTATCAACCTTTACTTTCCTATATAGTATCACAATCTCTGATATTGTCAGTCAGTGTTTAACTTAACAGTGTTATCTTTCAGGATTCCACTACAGAATGATAAACTTAAGTGAAATGGTGTGTTACTTTGAAGGTTCTGGTGGATGAGCATGTTGAAAGTCTCTAGGTAGAATCAGGAGTCTAATATTTGTCACTAATTTTGTAACTTTGGCATATCACTTGATTTTAGAATTCAGAGTTTAGAATTTCAGGCCTTAAAATAAGACAGGTCAATTAAGTATAAAACTTTCCCTTCTGAATCATTGAAACTTATCCCTGTGCCTGGATCATAATCTTCGGCATAATTATCATCCATATCACTTAATGAGCACGTCCTACATGATTTGAAAACATTATTACATTTAATTCCCACAATCCTGGGAGTAGGTGCTCGTTTCAGTTAAGACTGAAGCTTAGAAAGGGAAAAGGATCCCAAATCCCACAAATCCCCAATCCCCAATCAGGGGTAAGGTGGTCGTGGAGCATTGTTGGAACCCTAGTTTATTCAATACTCAAATTCACATACTCCCCACAACAGGATAGCTCATAAATAATTAAGGCAAATAAAATGATAACCAAATTCTCTTGACCACTGGACCAGTGTTTCTATCAGTCAGGGTCCAGTAAGAAAATAGAAATCACTTGTCAGAGACACGGAAAGAATCTAAGGGAAAGAATTATTAACTGCATATAAAGCTGTTACTTGTGTAACTAAAAGTTAAAAAAGAGAAATGTAAGAGATCACGGAGGTAGGAACTGCAGGAGGCAACGCCACTACTATGGTCAGGGGAACAAAAGGAGGGAACAAAGAGAAGATATTGGAATTATTAAAATGTAGGAAGGGGACACCCATAGCGCTAAAACTAGGAAGTCCGGAGAGAAGGTGTTTCTTGGCTGGTGCGGGCTTTCATGGAGTGGGGAACAATGAGGATGGTTTGAGAATGTTGCAAAAGCAGTAGACTGGACCTGGCTGGAAGAAAGACCCATTCTTGCTTCCCTGAATAAAGAAGCGCTCCTCATGTGTGACGTCTACCAGGATGACACAAAACACAGGAAACAGACACAAGAAGCAAATCCCATGTCCCTCCTGTAGCCCAACTGTCCTGATTAGTAGAACCTTACCTAGAGTGAGAAAGTAAAGCAGAAATGGTGATGGAGAGCTCAGCTCCAACCTCAGAAGGCAGAGAATAGAAGTGAATTTCGAGCTGAAATACAGTAGTTTAATAACTAGCACTGTGTTCAAATTAATTATGGATGTCATCCGCACTCCCAAGTCTATAGTACTTTGGGATCCACCCTTCATACATCCATGTCTCTGTGGGAGAAAAATCTGTGCTTAAATTTGAGTGATCTGAGATTTTTTTTAAAGCTAAGCCTTTCTTCTTTCCTTCCTTTCTACTTTTTATCCCTCTGAGACTTTAACTGCATCCCTTTCCATCCCAATCTTCTACCTCCATGAAATATCAAATTATGATTCATAAGAAAGAATGGAAAACAAAGTAAAACAAAAATTCAAAACAAACAAAAAAAATGTAGGAGGGAAAGGTGAAAAAACATTCCCTTATCTAGTAAGTTCAGACTTTATGATTCCACAAAACAGCTTATGTATTTGGGATAAAATATAAGGTAACTTTTGTTTTAACATTCTTAATGGAAGATAGAGAGAAAAATGTGCCACATGTATCCAGGGTCTATCTTCAATACTTCTCCCCAATACACTAAGCAGACAGCAAAATAAATTATTTGTATTGCCACAATTGTATTGGTGTCATAAATATTTTATTATTAAACTCCATTTTCTCATATAATATCCTTGTTGCTAAAATTATTTTTGCCTTTAACAATAGTACTTGACAGGTATACAATGTAGGATAAATAATCAGTGTGAAATCTTATGTTTCCTTTATGAGAACTCAGCCAACGCCAAGGCATATAGATCAAATTCGTGTCATTCTCTTAAACTGATTCTGGAATATAGTTCTGAAAACAAATGCAATCGATGCCTATTTATTATATTCCTACCGTGTGTCAAAGTTTAAGCACTGAGAATTAAAATGAGAATAAACTAAATAGCATCTAGATATGGAAGAGATTAAAGACATTACGGAAAATATTATGTACAACTCTATGCCAATAGAGGTTAGCATCAAGATAAAACGAGAATGGAAATATTTTGCAAAGTATAAATTATAAATGATTCCAGAGGAATTTTAAAAAGCTAAACAATTGTTTATCATAAAATAACCAATTGTTAATCATAAATTGTTAATCATAAAATTGTTAATCATAAAATAACCAATATTTGTCAAAAAGTGATTTTCAAAATAGGTTGCAGGCCCACATCTTTTAACAAACATATTCTAGCTTACTTTTAATGTTGTAGAACTTTATTAAATTAAAAGATATAATTTCCAGGCTCCTGGGTGGCTCAGTTGGTTAAGCTCTGACTCTTGATTTTGGTCAGGTCATGATGTCACAGTTCCTGAGATCGAACCCCGTGTTGGGGTCTGTGCTGATAGGGTGGGGCCTGCTTGGGATTCTCTCTCTTCTCTCTCTTCTCTCTCTCTCTCTCTCTCTCTCTCTCTGCCCCTCCCCTGCTGTGCACTTTCTCTCTCTCTCTCTCAAAATAAAGAAATAAACTTTAAATAAAGAGAGATAATTTTATTTGGCAAGAAAACAGTGCAGAAATGTTTAAAGCAATCTCAAATTAACGCATAAATACTGCGTATATCTATTTTTTATTCTACTTATTGGAAGGGAAGCCACAGTTCCTGTTCCTTTGCCCTTCGGTATAGAAGCTTAACATTAGTTTAAAGTGTCTGCTAAATCAATGCACCACCTGCCTTAATCATGAAAGGAGTATATTTTCTGTTGACCAAGTTTAGACTAAAGAAATAGACATGAATTGACCCCACATATACCCCTTCTCTTTCTTTGAAATTGGTTTGCCCCTAGAGAGTACACTATCTGATGTGTTGTCTGCAACAAGCTAACTAGAATATTTTCTGTGCCTTATAGCCCCTGTAGTTTCCAGCGCCGTCAATGACTACCTGGCAAAGTCTCATTTGGGGACACAGATTTAGGAAACTCTAAACATTTTATAACATCTAAGACATGTCTTTCCAACTAACCTTTATTGATAACGAAGGTGGCACTTTATCAGCTTAATGTGTTTTCGCTATTAGTGCTGATATTTATGGAACTTCATAAAAACCCAACACTTCCTAATACCTTTTAGTTGAAGCTGAAAAGTTTATTTTCACATTTTTCTGGAAGAATAAATATGCCAACTAAATATCAACTAAATTTGAGGAAAACAGAAAGGAGAATATGGCTGCTTTTCTTTATCAGATATTAAAATATATTATAAAGCTCTTATAAATAAAATGTGTTGCTACCAAATGATCAGACCTTTCACATTAGGTGGCATATCAGGTGGCTATGGATAGTTCAGAACCCTTGAAAAGCATCAGGTGGAGGATGAACACGGAAAGTTTCTATGTGCAATTTTCTTTTGCTTTTTTTAAGATCATTCTTATGCTTCATTATAAAAATATCTATTCTGAAGCCCACTTTTAAATTTCATAAAATGAATTCAAGATATCAAAAGACTGTGCTTTATATTGTCAGAAGTCACCCTCTTTGTTGCCCACTACTATCCCTCAGTATCATTGAGAGCAGATAATTGCAATAATATTTATATATTTTATTATTATTTAAAATTTATGTATTTAAATTCGACTCAGTCAACATACAGTATAGTATTGGTTTCAAAAAACCCAGTGATTCATCACATACATATAAAACCCAGTGCTCATCTCAATAAGTGTCCTCCTTAATGCCCATCACACATTAAACCCATCCCTCCACCTTCCTCCCCTGCAGCAACCCTCAGTTTGTTCTCTGTATTTAAGAGGCTCTTCTGGTTTTCTACCCTCTCTGTTTTTATCTTATTTTTCCTTCCATTCTTATACTCATCTGTTGTGTTTCTTAAATTCCACATATGAGTGAAATCATATGATATTTGCCTTTCTCTGACTGATTTATTCACTTAGCTTAATACCCTCCAGTTCCACCCATGTTGTTGCAAATGCAAGATTTCTTTCTTTTTTAATGGCTGAGTAATATTCCATTGTAGATATATATGACACCTTCTTTATCCATTCATCAGTCAATGGACATTTGGGCTCTCTCCATACTTTGGTCATTGTCAATAGCACTGCTATAAACATTGGGGTGTATGTACCCTTTTAAATCAGCATTTTTGTATCCTTTGGATAAATACCTAGTAGTGCAATTGCTGAGTCATAGTGTAGTTCTCTTTTTCATTTTTTTGAGGAACCTCCATACTATTTTCTAGAGTGGCTGCACCAGTTTGCATTCCCACCAGCAGTGCAAAAGGGTTCTCCTTTCTCCACATCCTTGCCAACATCTGTTGTTTCCTGAGTTGTTCATTGCAGCCATTTTAACAGGTGTGAGGTGACATCTCATTGTGGCTTTGATTCATATTTCCCTGATGATGACTGATGTTGGACATCTTTTCATGTGTCTGTTAGTCATCTGGATATCTTCTTTGGAAAAGTGTCTATTCATGTCTTCTGCCCATTTCTTCACTGGATTATTTGTTTTTTGGCTGTAAAATTTGACAAGTTACTTATAGATTTTGGATACTAACTCTTTATTTGATATATCATTAGCAAATATCTTCTCCCATTCCATCGGTTGCCTTTTAGTTTTGTTAATTGTTTCCTTTGTTGTGCAGAAGCTTTTTATCTTGATGATGTCCCAAAAGTTCATTTTTGTTCTTATTCCTCCTGCCTCTGTAGACATGTCTAGTAAGAAGTTGCTACAGCCAAGGTCAAAGAGGTTGCTGCCTGTTTTCTCCTGTGGGATTTTGTTGATTTCCTGTCTCACATTTAGGTCTTTCATCCATTTTGAATTTATTTTTGTGTGTGGTGTAAGAAAGTGGTCCATATTCATTCATTCTTCTGCATGTTGCTGTCAGTTTTCCCAACACCATTTGTTGAAGGGACTGTCTTTCTTCCATTGGATACTCTTTCCTGCCTGGTCAAAGATTAGTTGGCCATATATTTGTCGGTCCATTTTTGGGTTCTCTATTCTGTTCCACTGGTCTATGTGTCAGTTTTTGTACCAGTATCATACTGTCTTGATGATTACAGTCTTATAATATATCTTGAATCCCACAATTGTGAGGCCTCCAGCTCTGCCTTTCATTTTCAATGTTACTTTGGCTATTCAGGGTCTTCTCTGGTTCCATACAAATTTCATGTTATCTGCTGTAATAGCAGGTCCACTTTACTAGGACCTGACTTTGAATTCCACTTTCCTTTAATGCTATTTATACATGCACATATCATTTACTTAGGTCCCAGTACATTAGGGACTAATTGTTTGTCACATTGAATGGTGGCACACTGTTCCTAGAGGGTCCTTACCTTCAAAATTTATAAGCATAATTTCTTTTTGAATCCTGAAATCCACTTCAAGAAATGGGATATAAGCCCAAACCTATGTAAATGACATCATTCAAGCAAATTTACACAGGATAGGGGAGTATGTTTCAGAAGAGAAACTGCTTTTTAATGAATCACGGGTATGACTAAATTGGAATACCCAATTGAGATATCACAATAAAATAGAAAACATACTCCTAGATTATTCAATTCAACATTTATTTATTTTTGAGACAGAGAGAGACAGAGCATGAACAGGGGAGGGTCAGAGAGAGAGAAGGAGACAGAATTGGAAACAGGCTCCAGGCTCTGAGCTGTCAGCACAGAGCCCGACTCGGGGCTTGAACTCACGAACCGTGAGATCATGACCTGAGCTGAAATCGGATGCTTAACCGACTGAGCCACCCAGGCGCCCCAAGATTATTCAATTTTTAAGAACAGGTTATAGTATTGTGTTTTCTCCACCTCTTATTTAGAATTAGGATGATGAGAATATGATTAAAATGTGACTAGATGTTGAAATCCTATAATTTGATTAAATTCTGTCTCTCGATCCTAAAATCCTATGTGCCATTTGGAAAAATAAATAAATCCTGAAGGTTTTTAACATATATTCTAAAATGTTGCAATATTGGAGTTATATATTTAATAAAATATTTATATATTTATGGTCCATGCAAAATTAGCCAAAGAATAAAAGAATAAAATCTGTATAATTCAATGGACTTGTCTTAACAAATTAACCAAAAGACAATAACCAAGTGAAAGACATGACTAAATTCACTATAGTGTTATGAGTACCTAGGGCAGGTGATTATAAAATATTGTTTCATAGATCTGATCTGTTGAAATAAATGCCGTTTTTGTTGGAGTGTTTATTCCTCCAAGCACATGTATTAATGGCATGAAGAAAATTAAAATATTAAGCAAAATACATTTGAATATAATGTCAATTCCCTAAGTATCTTGACTTCATGAAGCAATGTTACTTCTCTATTAACCTTATGCATTAGTCTACTCAGGCTTCTATCACAAAATACCAGAGAAGGTGGCTTAAAAAACAGAAATGTATTTCTCATAGTTGGGAAGACTGAGATCAAGAAGTCCAAAATCAAGGTTCCTGGCTTACAGATGGCTGTCTTCTTGCTGTGTCCTCACATGTTTGTTGTGTTTTTGTTTTTGTTTTTGTTTTTGTTTTTGTTTTTCATAACAACAGGATGGGAGCTCCATCCTCATAACTAATTAGCTCCCAAAGACTCCACTTCCAAATATCATCACGTTAGGGGTTGGGGTTTCAACATATAAATTTTGAGGGGACACAATTCAGTCCATAGCACTCTCAACTTGATTTAGTGATAAGACATTACATTATAATTTATTTGAAATCATGTGCAAGTAAAAAAAAAATGTGGGGGTGCCTGGGTGATTCAGTTGGTTGAGCGTCCAACTTTGGCTCAGGTCATGATCTCGCGGTTTGTGAGTTCAAGCTCCACATCGGGCTCTGTGCTGACAGCTCGGAGCCTGAAGCCTGTGTCTTCTGTTTCTTCTTCACAGAGGGATTCTGTGTCTCCCTCTCTCTCTGCCCCTCCCTCACTCACACTTTGTCTCTCTCTCCTTCAAAAATAAATAAACATTAAATTTTTTTTAAAAATGTAAACTAAATGTTCATATTGTATGTTGGAATAAATACTAACTAGTTAAAATTAAATAATGTTATTATTTTGATTTATTATAAATCTGTTTTCTTTAACTCAAAAATATATCTGCCCATATTCAGCAAATTAATAAGGGATTTTTTCCTAACTAAAGATCTCAAAATGCATTCTTAAATTTGAAAAAAAAAGGGTGTCTATTACAAATTGATTTTATGTCATTTATTCAGAGTCAGAACAGATCTTGCATTTCTACTCTACACAACCGCTCTCCCTTATTTTTTGAATGTATTTCTAAACATACCTTCATCCCATCCCCTACCCTTTCATGCTATAAGATCTATCATTTAATCCAATTCTGCATAATCAGTTAATATTTTCTCCTTTGCCTCTTACCAAGCCAGAAATCTAGATATTCCCCAGGAAATACTTTCTTGGGAAAAGTTGGAAAGAAGTTGTCAAGTCCCAGGGTAACTACCATGGGGAAATTCTGGAGCCTCCACTCTCTGTCCTTTGTCAGCAGCCTTATCGAGATTATCGCTGTGGTAGAGGTGTCTAGTTGACTTCCCAATCTCCATTCTCTGTTTCTTCAGTGATCAAAGAATCCACTTTTATTCCAGGTGAAGGACCAGGATTTTATTTTTAGTTCATTTTACTTATTCTTCCTAATCTGATGTGGTTCATTTATTTTGTAAAATACAATTCATATGTTGTCCAACTGTCAAATTCTATCGAGTTTCTCATTACTCGCTCTCACTTTCTCTATTAATCTCTTCGTAGAAGAGAAGCCAACATTTTGTAGGCCAGCATCATCCAAGGATCACACTTTAAGTAGCACTGTACTATATGATTCCATGCCCTAGCTTCTTACAGCCTGCTGTAGTCAGTGAAGCATAAGGGATTCATAAGGTGAGACCTCAGAGAAAGTTCCTTAGGAGGGGTACAGACAGCTTGTATGTGTTCTTCTTGCCTTCGCTGTTCCCACTTCTTATCTGCAATGTAGGCCTAGTGGCTGGAGCTCCACGATATCACTGTACCTTGATAAGCTAAGTATAATGGACACAAAGGTAGGAACCTGAGGCTCTGAAAACACTGTGAGACCCCCAGGTGTATTTTGGACTCCTAGCCCCTGGATTTGGTAAGAAGTTTCCAACTTCTTCCTTATGTAAGCCTCCGTTGTTTCTAACCTCTGGTGCTAGCTGTGAAACATTATGTCTAGTTGATATTGACATGTACAAGAAAATGCATTTTAACAATCTGGAAGATAGATAAAATGAGTCTAGAAATTCCACTTGAACAGAACAGAAAATTAAGAACAGTTCAGTGAAGCTCCAAGCCCAGATTAAGAAGCCTGAGGGTATTCATCACACTGATTAATTAATCGACAAGTCAGAACAGTAAGGAGCGTTGACTACTAACACATTCTTCATTTGGGCTAAGTAACTGGAAGCAGAACTCTTTGCCTTAGATTAAATATTGAATGTTAGCCCCGTAACTGAAGAGATAAGAATTATAGGCCACACACATTCCAGGAGAAAAGCAAACAGAAAATCCATCCAGATACCATATCTTTCTGTATCCCATAATCCCCAGATAGGATACCAAAAAAAAAAAAAAAAAAAAGGTAATTAAGACAACTAAAATGTAAAGATTAGCAGATAGTTTTGAATGACCAAACATTTGAAAAAAAAAAAAAAAAAAACAACTACTTGAAGGAATGGTAACAAATCAAAACAGAAACAACAACACCCTCAAAAATCTTTTATAGAGCAAATAGAATTTAAAAATTAGAAAAAATATAATAAACTCCATACATTTCAGAGAATATCACATTAAAAAAAAGAAGAAGCAGCAGTAAGTAGAGGGGTGCCTGCGTGGCTCAGTGGGTTAAGCGTCTGACCCTTGATTGCTGCTCAGGTCATGATCTCATAGTTTGTGGGACTGGGCTCCCTGTCGGGCTGGGTGATGAAAACATGGAGCCTGCTTGGGATTCTCTCTCCCAGTTTCTGCCCCTCCCCCACTTACACTCTCTCTCAAAATAAATAAACTTTAAAAAAATTAAAATAAAATAACTGGAGATCATGGAGTTTTGAAGTGCTATTTTGAATTAACTGAACTTCCAGTAAAATATTTTTTTTCACTTATTTAATAAATATTTATTGAATGTCTGCTTCTAAGTTCCAGGTTCCATTTCAGGTAACTGTTGAATTGTATCGTAATTGGGAACAAAACAATACAGAGCTTTGTTTTATATAACTTTATTGCATGTAGGTAGAGACACAGTGAATAAAAAATGGACCGCTACTGTCCTTTCTTTGAAACCTACTTTAAAAAGAAAAAGAAGGAAAAGAATAAACAGAAAAGGAAACTGAATCGTCAGCGAAACTAGGAAATAAAAACAAGCACAAAATAAAATCTATGAAAACAAGGCTGTCCAATGCAGGAAAATTGAACCTGGTTCATGAAGACGTTCAAGAAAACATTTATCCCTTGCAAGGTGTCAGGAAACACACATTGGTCACAAGTAGATGGTACTTTCCACAAAGAATAGCTGTCATCCAAGGAGGAATGGGTGTCGATTTCTTACAAGCATGTCCCTGAGCCTACCTAAAACCTTAGAATGGGAGAAAAAATAGGTTGAAATTGGAAATATAATGATATGCTGTCTTTGCAAGGAGCAGCATATGAGAGCATAAAGAGGAAAAAGTAAGTTAGAATCGGCTCTGCAGTATATTACCTTAGGTATATGAACACCATCTTGCTAAATCCAGTGGTTTGTTCTCGATCATCATTTTGGTGGCCATTTCTACTGCATTTGACAAAATAGATAATCATTCCCTGTTGAAATCCTTTCTTTCTTTAGCCGTGGTATATCAAGCACCCTTCATTTTAATCCCACTCCTTTTGTATTTCCTTCTCAGCATCCTTTTCAGTCTCCTCTTTTCCCTACTTCCTAAATAATGGGTTGTCATGTGCTTAATTCACAATTCCTTTCTTTCACTACCAATAGTCCCTCCTTAAGTGACATCATCTGGTCCTATGGTTAGTACCATCTGCATTCTGACAACCCCAGGATTTATCTGCAGCCCTAACTTTTCCCTAAGAATTTGATTAATAAGAATTCCATGCTTAATAACTCTACTAGACTGCCCAATAGTCAGTTAAAATTAAGATGCCCAATGTCCAAGAATGAATTCCCAATTCTCAATACTTTCTATGCCCCCATGTCCCCTAGGGGGAAAAAATGAAAAGAGTAAGGTAAAAATAAAAGTTCCTGCTGATCCATACAATTGTTTAGGAGAAAATATAGCTGTCATTCCTGAGTCCAATCTATGTTCCATCTCCTTTCCAATAAGGAAGGATAAGTGTTGATAATATTGTTTTTTGTTTTTTGTTTTTTTAACTCTTAGACCCAACTATTGATGCTAATATTTGGTGGGAGTTTGAAGAGAAAAATGGTTTGGATGACTTTAAAGTATTTCCCCTAAGATATACTTCTTTACTACAGAGATTAGTAATGTATACTCCAGAAACAGCAAAGACCATCATAACCAATTGGGTAAGTTTAATATCTCAACTCATAAGATTATCATATTAGTCTCATAAACCCCTTGGTAAGACACATGGACAAAGAAAGAAAAGTACTTAGTATTATTGTCAAAACAGCATAAATTCATCTCATTTTGATCATGAGAAAATATCAGACAAACCCAAATGGAGGGACATTCTAGAAAATAACCGATAATTCTCCAAAAGTTTCAAGATCATGAAAGAAAAAAAAAAAAAGCTTGAGGAATTATTGAAAATTGGAGGACACGAAGAGAAATAAAAACTAAATGCAACCCTAACACCTATTAGAATGACCAATATCCAGAACACTGACACCACCAAATGCTGGAAAGAACACGGACAACAGGAACTCTCATCCATTGCTGGTTGGAAGGCAAAATGGTACTGACACTTTGGAAGACAATTTGGCAGTTTCTTACAAAACTGAACATATGCTTATCATTTGATCCAGATGTCACACCTCTTGGTATTTACCCTCATGAACTGGTATATATATATACATATATGTATATATATATACATATATATATATATATATACCCCAGTATATATATCTATATCTATATATATAGATATAGATATATAGATATATAGATATATAGATATAGATATAGATATAGATATAGATATAGATATAGATAGATATATAACCCAACACTTATATTTTGATAAGTATTCAAGTCATGAAACCTTATGTATCAAACATGAAAACATGTTTTCAATTTGTGTGGACATAAAATGTATCTTTTATGTTTATAGTAGATGTTTCATGTTTATAGATGTTTATGGTAGCTGTATTCATAATTGCTCAAACATGGAAGTAACCAAGATGTCTTTCAGTAAGTGAATGGATTAATAAACTGGTGTATCTAGACAATGGCATGTTATTTATCACTAAAAAGAAATGAGCTATCAAACTATCAAAAAACAAAGAAGAAACTTAAATGCATTTCATTAAGTGTGAAAAGTCAATCTGGAAAGGTGACATAATGTGGGATTCCAACAGTCCTTTGCCTTTGGAAAAGGCAAAACTATGGAGATAGCAAAAAGATTAATGGTTTCCAGGGGTTGAGGAGGAAGAAGGCATGAATAGATCATAGAGAATTTTTAGGACCGTGAAACTATTTGATAATACATGTCACTTACATTTGTCAAACCCATAGAATGTACAACACTAAGAGTGAACCTTAGTGTAAACTATGGACTTTGGGTGATGATGATGTGTCAGTGTAGGTTCATGGACTATAACAAATGTACTACTCTATGTTGATAATAGGGGAGGTTATCCATGTGTGGGGACAGGGGCATATTAAAACACTGTATTTTCCACATAATTTTTTTGTGACCTAAAATTGCTCTAAAAATAAAGTTTCTCATAAATATGGAGAACAAACTGAGGGTTACTGGAGGGTTGTGGGAGGGGGGGATGGGCTAAATGGGTAAGGGGCCCTAAGGAATCTACTCCTGAAATCATTGTTGCACTATATGATAACTAATTTGACGTAAATTTTTTTTAAAAAATTAAAAAATAAAGTTTCTTAATTAAAAAGTAAGTAAATGTAACGCAGTATCCTAGATAGTCTTCTAGAACAGAAAATGGACATTAGTAGAGAAACCAGTAAAATTTGAATAAAGAACGTTAATTTCCTGGTTTGACAATATCCTGTTAGTAAGGTGTTAACATTAGTGGATGCTGGCTGAGGAGTAAATAGAAACTCTCTATCCAATGTTTGCAACATTTCTGTAAGTTTCAAATTAGTTCAAACTAAAATCTTTCCAAAATATGGACATACTGACATGGAAGATTTGTGTGGTCTGTGAAGAACTAAACGCCACACTTTTTAAATGTTAGATTTCTCTGGAACTTGTTTTAAGGATAAACTTATCTGATGAAAGAATTAAAACTTGCTGCATACGATATCCTTGTTTACTGACTCCTGAGAGGGCCCAGTTTTCATTTCATGGTAGAAAGGAAGTAGAAACGTGAGGAGAGTTCATGCCTTCTGGGTAGGAAATTGACCAAGGTTCAAT
Organism: Neofelis nebulosa; assembly: GCF_028018385.1. Lineage (NCBI taxonomy): Eukaryota > Metazoa > Chordata > Mammalia > Carnivora > Felidae > Neofelis > Neofelis nebulosa. The sequence goes on along the minus strand of NC_080794.1, from coordinate 30,710,413 downwards.
TAAGGGCCAGCGACTGGGCTTTCCGCAGGTCCAACCCTATGGTAATGTTCTACTGCATTTCCCTATTACCAAAGTTCCCTGTACAAATTATATCTTATCTGTGTCTGGGCTTTCCAGAGACCCCGTAGTCAGAAACATCCCTAATTTCAGCCTAACTGGCCTTCTGATAAATTGGCAAGACTGGAAACTTTTCCTTTCATAGGTGTGAAACACTCTGGTGTCTGAAGCTTCAAATAAAGTACATGCAACTCCCCATTTCCCATCCTTATTCTGAAAATCGAATAAGGGAGTGGACTTCTTGCTTCAGACTAAATGAGAAGAATTGAAGTCCCCAAACCCCATTGCCCTCCCATCCAAGCTCTCAGTAACCAGACCCTCTTTCATGGACAAAGTATATTTCAAATATGAAGCGGAAAGAAATTTAAAGAAAATGCAAAAGATCTTTTAAAAAATAATATCCAATGTACATCTGAATTCAATAGATGGGTGATTGGGTATTAAAGAGGGCACCTGTTATGATGAGCCGTGGGTGTTGTATGTAAGTGATAAATCACTAAAGTTTACTTCTTTTTAATTTTTTTGACGTTTATTTATTATTGAGAGACAGCGCATGAGCAAGGGAGGGGCAGAGAGAGAGGGAGACAGAGAATCTGAAGCAGGCTCCAGGCTCTGAGCTGTCAGCACAGAATCCAATGCCGGGCTCCAACTCAGGAACCACGGGATCATGACCTGAGCCGAAGTCGGAGGCTCAACCAACTGAGCCACCCAGGGGCCCCACTAAATTTTACTTCTGAGACCAATGTTGCACTGCATATTAGCTAACTGAAGTTTAACTTACAATCATTTAAAAATAAAATAAATTCAATAGCAAAAGTGGACTGAAAAATTATTCATTTAGGGACCAGCCATTGGCAATCATTTTATCAATTCATTTTTTCAAATAAGTAAATCCCAGAAAGAAAGTTGACAATCATTTTCTACAGTTTTACACCAACATGTAGATTTTTTAAAACATTAATATAAAACATACTAGTTTCCAAAGAGAGTTCAGAAGAATATACACATACACATATACATTTGCACATATATATACATATGTATACATAAATACGTATATAATTTTTAAACCAAAAATAAACAGTCCAATAGTCCTTATGATGACAAAGGCTATCCATGCTGTGGGAGAATACAAAATTATCTAGGAAAAGTGTACAGAATTATAAAGAATAAGGTTTCTACTAAATCAATGCTAACCAGAGATATCATTATTTATGAAATCACAAGTGAACAAAGAGCAGACCTAACATGATTTGAAGATAAAAATGTTCTAAATTCAGGTATCTTTTCTTTCCTCTTTTCTTTTCTTTTCTTTTCTTTTCTTTTCTTTTCTTTTCTTTTCTCTTTCTTTCTTTCTTTCTTATTCTCTCAGGATTCTCTCCTGGGTATATATAAAAGAGAATATATATATACATATGTATATACATATGTGTGTATATATATATATATATATATATACCCTGCCCGTTCCAGAGAATGAGGGTGGAAAACAGCCACCTGAGTAAAAGGCAGTTTTCACACTTTGGCTATTAGCTGAGAAGAAATTTCCTTGGGGATATATGTATGCATTTGCCACTAAATTAGGTGTCGTGGGGCTTTTCATGTATAAACAGTGTTAAGCTGAAACAGTGTTCAAGGGTAAAATTTAGACTTATCAATTTGAAGATTCTTTCTTGAAGACGTAGTCCAATCTATACTTTGCATTTCGTGAAACACTGCTTGAAGTGGAAATCAATTCTTAAGTTAATTTAAACTTAAAGTTGTTTGAGTACCCAAAAGTCTCAGAGCTTTTTAAAGCATTTCGTTATAAGATTCCATTAGGGACAAAAATATACTTATGAAACACAAAGGTTACATATTGAATTTATATATGTCATAAATAAAGCATACTCTGCACATAATGTAGAGATGGGAGTAAAATTTAACCAGGCTTTCACCGGTAATGTCGTATCAGCTATTTGATTAAAGAAATGGAATATTAATAAATTACTGCAAGCTGCCAGAATGCTTGTCAATCTCCCTACCTCTAGTTCCTTCCTGTCCTCTGAGAATTGTTCACACTTTTCAAATTGTATTTTCCAAAATCAAACCCAATTTTTTTGTTTTTTATTTATTTATTTTGAGAGACAGAGAGGAAGGGGGAGAGAGAGAGAGAGAGAGAGAGAGACAGAGAGAGAATCCCAAGCAAGCTCCACACTGTCAGCACAGAGCACACAGCGCTCGAACCCATTAACTGTGAGATCATGACCTGAGCTGAAACCAAAGGTCGGAAGCTTAACCAGCTGAGCCACCCAGGTGCCCCAAACCCAATTTTTAAAAACACATAACAAAGAAATATATAAATGGCAACCAGAGCTCATTTTGGTAATGTTCTTCCACCCTTAGTCTCCCATAAAAGAGAATTTATTTTAAACTTTAGGGGAATTTTATGAAATGTGAGGAGAAAAAGTGCAGTTCCTTCAAGAGAAACTGTACCTTGAAAGTAGAAAGTATCTATCTCTCTCACTCATGGTCTCATGCTTCCTCTCTACTTCAAGGTCATTTTCTCTAATTCTAGCTACCTTTCTAAAAAAAAAAATTAATTTTAATTTATTTTTGAGAGAGAGAAAGAGAGAGACAGAGACAGAGAGACAGAGCATGAGCGGGGGAGGGACAGAGAGAGAGGAGACACAGAATCCAAAGCAGGCTCCAGGTTCCATGCTGTCAGCACAGAGCCCAATGTGGGGCTCAAACTCATGAACCATGAGATCATGACCTGAACCGAAATCAGACACTTAACCGACTGAGCTACCCAAGCGTCCCTAAAAAATTTTTTAACGTTTATTTATTTTTTGAGAGACAGAATGAAGCAGGGGAGGGGCAGAGAGAGGGAGACACAGAATCTAAAGCAGGCTCCAGGCTCTGAGCTGTCCACAAAGAACCTGATGTGGGACCCGAACCCACAATGATAAGATCATGACCTGAGCCAAAGTTGGACACTTAACCGACTGAACCACCCAGGAGGCCCATTTTTAAATTTTTTTTAAATGTTTATTTATTTTTTGAGAGAGAGAGAGAGACAGAGCATGAGTGGGAGAGGAGCAGAGAGAAAGGGAGACACAGAATCAGAAGCAGCCTCCAGGCTCTGAGCTGTCAGCACAGAACCCAGGAAATTCTATCTTTCTGATTGGTGGGTTTCCCAATGGTTCAAACCCAGGTTCTTCATCTTCACAGCACCTACTGAGGAGCTTGACAATATTCTTTATTCTCTGACACCTGATTTCATATTCCTAGGGAGAAAATCCAATTTTCCTACATTGACTCAATTCCTTAACCAAAAGTGGAAGATTCTGAAGGGTACACAGAATCACAAAAGTTTCATGCCTCAAAAAATAAAGAAGGGGAAAACACTATCTAACTCATATACATTAAATTAAAAAAAATTATAAAGCATTGTCTTTAATTAACCTAAATGCCCAAAGCATCAACAAATTAAGTCCAGCAATATATATATATATATATATATATATATATATATACATAAAAAGATAGCATATCATGTCCAACTGGGGTTTATCTCAGGAGTTGAGAGTTGTTTTAATATTTAGAACCAATCAGTGCAATTCATTACATTAATAGAATAATGAACGAAAGTATATAATCATCTCAATAGGTAGGGAAAAAAGGTTTGGCAAAATTTAGTGCCCATTGATTATTTCTTTTAAAATAAAATTAAAACTCTATCTGCAATATGATAAAGGATATTTAGAAAAACATACTGCCAATGTAATATGAATGGTAAGATATTGACTTTTCTCTTTAAGACAGAAAATGGAGTGTGGATGCCTAATCTCACTTCTCATTCAATATTAAGCTAATGATCCAAATGCAATTAGGTAACAAAAACTAAAATAGGAATTATAAATATTAGAAGGAAAAAAATAAAAACTACTAGTAGTGGATAATTTTATGTGTCCTTTTGGCTAGGTCATGGGACCCAGATATTTAGTCAAAGGTTTTTCTAGGTATTTCTGTGAAGGTGGTTTTAGATGAGATTAACATTTAAATCAATGGACTTTGAGTAACGCCAATTGTCCTCCATAATGTGGATGGGCCTCATCCAATCAGTTGAAGGCCTTAATAAAACAAAGACTGGCCTCTCTTAAGCAAAAAGAAATTCTGCCAACTGACCAGTTTATACCTTGAACTACAGCTCTTCCCTGAATCTCCATCTGCTGATCTACCTCATCAGATTTTGTACTTGCCAAGCCTCTGCCACCATGTGAAAAAATTCCTTAAAACGAATCTCTCTTAATGTATAAACACACATCTTGTGGGTTCTGTTTTTCTGGAGAATTGTGGTTAATACAGGTGTGTATACAACAGAAATAAAACTCTGTGTCTAAAAAAGAATACACAAAACTTTTTTGAGTAGCTTTATTTTGAAAAGCTCCAAACTAGAAACAATACATAACTCCACTAAACTGGAAACAACGTATAACTCCATCAACAAGAGGATGGATAATGAAAAGTAGATCAGATGTCACGGATTACTTTCAAAAATATCGGATGAAAGAATCCATACACAAAAGAGTACATTCTGTACATCCCATTTAATGAACTTCAAGCACAGGAAATGTCAATTTACAGTGATTGAAATGAGAACAGTTGGTTGTCTGCGGGAGCAGAGAGAAGGTGCACAGGTCGCGTAGGAGAAACGAGATTTCTACGTGAAATATTTAAGGTTTATGCATTTCACATTATGAACTTTCATTTCATTTAAATAAAAAAGTACAGACATATGTAAGTAAATGACTCAATAAACAAACAAACAAACAAATAAGTAATATGGGAGCAGGGTGAAATTTTAAATTACGTGATCGGGTCTGGAAAGACTTCACTAAGAAAGTGACTTTTTTTTTTTTTTAATTTACATCCAAATTACTTAGCATACAGTGACTTTTGACAAAGACTTAATGGGCAGAATCCGTGAGCCATGAGGCTGTCTGGAAAAAAGTGTTCTGGTGGAGAGAACAAGTACAAATATCGCAAGGCAGGAATTTGCCTGGCATGTGGGAGGAAGAACGAGGAGACTGGGTGGCCTTGGAAGAGCTAGTGAGTGCACTGTTCATTGTAAGCCCTTGTAAGTTATTTTTTGGGTTTTGCCTTTTATTTTGAGTTTCATGGGGGAGTCCCTGCGGTGTTTTAGGATAAGACTCACATAGTGCACTCACATGATGAAAGATAGCTTTGTAAAGACCCTTTGCATTTCGAAAAATTCTTTTCACTTTGGCATACATAAAATTAAACAAGAATTTATACATTTGGTGATCTAAATGATGAGTTTTAGTCGACTCCAACCTCCTTTATCATAGCACCTACTCGGCAAGCATTAAGGTGGAAACAATTAAAAATATTACTGTAATTCTGCAATTCTGTCACCATTCTTACCAATATTTTTAAACAATATCACGTAAAAAGAAAGTAATGTTATCCTAAAACCCTCACAAGCCCAGATGGTAAGCAGCATAGAAGCTTATTTTGTAAATTGCAAAATCCTCAGTAACATGAATGAAATTTGCATCTGTGCATTTGTCTTGTAGGTACAGATGCAAGTATTGGGCCAATATAAGCAAAGGAAGTTTGAATTCTTAACGTTGCCCATTGGTCTTCAGTCTTTCCTAACAGCATGTAACTAAAATTTGATTATTTTGGTAAGCTTAGGAATGAAATAGTTCCCAGATATGCCTTTATTTGCAGATTTAGGGACTTTTCAACCCAGTGTGTGTTATGCTGAATAATGGCCCCTGCCAGACATCTGTATCCGAATCTGCATCGGAAACTACAAAAATTTGTGTGATTGAGTTAATGATCTTGAGATGGAGATATTATGCTGGATTTTCCGGGGGGGAGGGGGGGGTCCAAGAAAGAGATCAGAGAAGGCACAGAATGCAATGATGGAAGCAGAATGAGATTTGCAGGTACTATGCCACTGGCTCTGAAGATGGAGGAAGGGGCCATATGCCACTAAATGTAAACAAAGAATCTGGGAAAGAGAATTCGAAAGGATACACTCTTCACATATCCTCCAGAAAGAGCCCTCTCTGCTGACTCCTTGACTTTGGTCCAATAAAACTGATTGCAGATTCCTGACCTTCAGAACTGCAAGAGAATAAATTCGTGTTGTTCTAAGTCAGTAAGTTCATGGCAATTTGTTACAGCAACAAAAGGAAACTAATATATCCACACTGTGAAATAGATATCTACAACTTTTTTTTATAGTGTACATCAACAGCTATCAACGAAAAATTGCACCAGATTAAACAAGCGAGCACAACTTAATTAAAGACTATTGTAATAGTGGTCAAAACTGTTTTAATCGGGGACAGAAGCAAAACTCAACTCCACTAAAACAAAAGTCAGGAGAGTTTCTCAGCAATGGGGTGAGTTAGTAAAAACGTGTTGGTCAATGTGCTTAGACTATGTGTGTTTACTAATTGGCTTATACTGAAGTTAATATTCTACCCTCCCAAAGATGCTGGGAGACAGTAGCCCTACCTTTCTTGATTAGTTGTATCTCAAAAGGATGGCTTTCAGAATCTTGAGAAAGACATTCCTGGGTTGTAATCTTGGCAAGAAGCTGGAGGAAGATTTAAATATCAAAGTGCCAGAGAAAGAATTTATAATTGTGAGTTCTCTAAAGTACATGTTCTCAGAAAAAGGATAGTGACCTATAATCATGAGAAAAGCCTATCTAAAACTTAGTCAAGTTGAGCAGAACATGAGAGCCATCTTTGTCAATTCCTACGAAAAAATGTTTAGTCAAAGCCAAACCAGATATTTATCTCAGTAGAATTTACCACATATACTAATCATATTTATTCATCCTTTATATTGAAAATCTGGAACTTTTAAAAATTAGGGTAATGCATGAATACTTGCCCATTAACAACCACAAAAAAAGTCATTTTAAAGAAATAAATTGAATGTGCCACTTTAAAGTCTTAAAACATATAGAAATCATTTCTGATGGGATGTGCTTTTTGTTGTTTGAGCTATTAGGAAGCAGAACTATTTTACAGTTCTGAAATTATTTTATCACTATGTTCCCTCTTAAAACAGAAGAGACCTAGGAGTAAGAGAGATGTAAAAAGGTTATGCACAATTAGAAAGAAATGAAAACAAAAGCTTAAATTAAAATACTAGCCGAAGAATATCGATGCTTTTTAGAATAATCCTCAAGTGTGCATATTAATTACCCCAATATTTGTTGAACCAATATTGTGACTCAGGCCCTAAGGAAATAAAATTATAGATAAAAAGTACATGTCCTTAAAATATACACAAACCAACATATGAAAATAAAAAAAATTGCAAGATAGCCTGATAAGTGACATTTCAGAGATAAGAGTGAGACAACTGTGGGTCACAAAAAATAAAATATCTAGTTCTGCCTCAAGGAATGAAGTAACACTTCACTAAGGAAGTAATATTGGAACTGATTCTTAAAGATGAATAGAAAACACAAGGTGGAAAGAGGATGGGAAAGCCTTTTCAGGGAAACTAGCTTGTAATGATTCTTCAGATAGAGTTAAAGAGCCTTATTTGTCAAGATTATGGAGAGTCCACTTTTGCAAAAGGAAGGCTTTGTTAACAGATAATAGAGATAAAATCAGCGGAAGTAGTTGCAAAAGCAATGGTGGTGAGAGAAGTAAGGATATAAATTGAATATATTAGAATAGAAACAATAGAAATAGCTACCTTTTCCTGAGTGCTACTATGACGTTCTAAGGGCTTTCAACTCTTTATCATATTTAATCATTTGATATATGAAGAAGATTTTATGTCTGTTTTATTGATGAGGAGCCCTAGGTTTAGAGGAGATAGGGAATGGTTTAAAAGACTGAAAAAGCATGTGTGCTGTAAGAAATGTATAGAGTAATCCTTAGTAACATGATACAAATCAGAGATCAATAGCATCGTGTTTATTTTATTTTTATTTTTATTTATTTATTTATTTTTTTAAATTTTTTTTTCAACGTTTATTTATTTTTGGGACAGAGAGAGACAGAGCATGAACGGGGTAGGGACAGAGAGAGAGGGAGACACAGAATCGGAAACAGGCTCCAGGCTCCGAGCCATCAGCCCAGAGCCTGACGCGGGGCTCGAACTCACGGACCGCGAGATCGTGACCTGGCTGAAGTCGGACGCTTAACCGACTGCGCCACCCAGGCGCCCCTATTTTATTTTTATAAGAAAGAGGAGTGATTGGGTCAGTTTTATCTTCTGATAAAACAGTTTCATGGCAATATAGAAGGTAAGACTGGAGAGTTGGCAATGAAAGGAAACTGAGAGACTCCTGGCGAAGTAGCCAGTACAGTGACCTAATTAATAGTTTGCGTGAAAGCTTATATGATTCTTAAGATGAGTTTCAAGTATTATCTATCTTTGGAATCTCAGAACCTCAGCCCAAAGCCAGGCAATGACATTCGATACATGTTTTGCTGAGTTTAACAGAAATGAATAAATGGACTAAAACAATAAAACATCTGGAGAAGAAGGGAAAATAGTATAACACAACATAAATTATTGTTGAATGCCTACTAGATGGCTCATGCTTACATTAAAAAAATTTTTAATCATCAGAGAAATATTTTAAGATTATTAAGTAATCTTGGAGATGATAAAATTAAGCCTCATTATTCATTGAAGGAAAGAATCATCCACCAAATCCACAGTGTCTATAGGCTTGTTGAGGATGGCCTCTGCCAGCTGGGATTGTTCACATGACAGTGGCATCATTTTAAAAGAAAGAGCATAAAAAGTGCAAGGACTCTTGATACTATTCCAGAGCCAGCGCGTTGTCATTTCTACCAAATGTTGTTGCAAAGAAGTCAACATAGCAGCCAAATTCACAGGAAGTGGGTAATAGGTTCTATCTCTTGATAGGAGAATCTGCAGTTTCATTTGAAAGGGTCTAAATAGAGAAATAAGTGAATATTTGGGGACATTTTTGAAATCAATTGACCAAAATGAGTGAGTCTTAAAGTTCCTCTTTTGGCCCTTGTAGCTCTACAGGGTTAAAATAAACGGAAGTAGAAGACTGAGTATCAGAGTATGATCTTATGTTTAAGGCAAAGTTGGTCTAAAAGTAGTTTTTGAGGCAAAGTTGTTCAAAATCTAGGCTCCTACTTATAGGATCCCAAGTACTTCTGTGGGTGGCACCTTATACCAAGATAAGATCTGTTGGGGACCTCTACAATGATACCTAGGAATTTCTGCAATGATAGAGAAATAAATCCACCCGATTTCTCTGCTACGTTATTATGATTAAGTTACATACCAAAATGTGGCCAACAAAAGTAACTCCCTACAGCTTCCTCTGGTTTCAAACATTTGCTACAAGTTTCTCCTTGGTACAGCCATGACACAGGACCAAATCTGATGAAAATAAGTCTTCTTTATTTTTCATTTACTCATTCATCTATCTGTTCAACAATGTCTGGATAATAAAATTCAGCAACGAGGAGTTACCTTAGCTTTATGCCATCTAAGTGAGAAGAATGACATTTATGAATCAGGCTGATCACTGTTCAGACATGTGCCCAAAATCTGATACTCAACTTTTATATTGATTATAGTTATTTTTCAGTTTCCTGGCGACAGCGTGAAGGCAGTAACTCTGACACTGCAATAAAGAGAACAGTCAGAATAAAGAAGCATTTTTTAGGAATGGTTTGGTGAGAATATTATACGCACTAGAGAAAAAGCCCATAAGAGACATAATGTAAAAGAAGTCAAAATCTGCATGAAGTGCATATTTGGTGGTTCTAGTGAAGACCAAGAGAGTCATCACCAAGAGGAGGAAGCATTAGTATTCAAAAGAAGAAACAACACATTTTTAAAGAGATAAAAAAAAAAAGTAACAAAACTTGTGTCAGGATCTACAGAAAGTTTTGTAAAAGAAAAAAAAAAGGAGGGTTTACTTGAAATAGGTTATCACTGATGCCTATAAACTCAGTAGTGCAGGTAATGAGCTCATTTTCTGATAAGTGCGATTCGGGAAGAAACAAAGAGGGGTTTGAGTACAGGCAATATGAAAATTTCAAAACAGATTTGTTTGGGGACAGAAAAAAGCCAAGCCAGTGGGCACTGGGGAGCAGTTGAGTTTGGTCGGCATGACTCCTCTGGATCTAGTGAGCTCTCGGCACAGCTGGCTCATCAATAGTGCTAAGCAGTGTCCCCAAACAAGGGTCAAAACAGTTTAGATAACTGCGTAGAAATTTTCTTATCAGGTAAAATCACTGAAAACACTCTGTGTTATCAGTCAATGTTGCATAAAAGTATCCTGATACTTTACAGTGTAAGTGCATTATGAACACTTCTTTCATTAGTTCTCTTTCTCCCAGCTTGCCTGCAGGTTCCAGTGTGCAAATAACTCTCAGTTCTACGAAAGTGCATTAAGTCTTTGAGGGTTAATGCGCTAGGGTGGCATTCAGTTCCTCAGAGTGGTAATTTACTAAATAGTAGGGTGGGATGCGTTCTTCCTTATCCAAAGGAGTGAACTAGAGCAAAGAATTAAGGGTCACGTCCATATTGAAAAAGCTTAATATAGAACTGCAGCATCCGAGCTAGTGAACACAGGGCAAGAGCACTACATAAAAAAGAAAAGTGAGTTTCCCTTTGATAATATATTATTTCCAATTGGCTAATAAAAAGGAAAATGGCATATAAAAAGCATGCAATTTTTCTAATTAGATCAGCATGATCTCTGCAGTCTTCTCCAAAAGTATTCAATACTTTGGGCTATTTAAATCCATTTAAGCTTGTTTTGAAAGGAACTAAAGGGAAAACATACTTTCAATGGTGTATATAGCTTTCTTTTTATCTAGGACAAAGGAATTCTCTCCTACTTATGGAGCATCTTGTCTACAAGCAGCAGGGATTTATTTTGCATCAGTTCAAGCTGTCCTATCTGCCAAAATGATACATGTTCAATGACTTTTAAAACCACTCGAACATCTCCATTCAATTGTGCTCCCCCCACCAAGCTTTTAGAAAAGCAGGAAAATTGTTTTAATATTTTGAAAGGCATCCATTAAGATGACTCCGTTTAAAACACTAAGTGGCTTAATGGTATTTTCAATGCTACACAAAATATTCTAACCATGAAAAAAATTCAGCTAACTACCAATATATAGGAGCTCATTAACTTTCAAAGCTATGAACTGCATATAAGAATCTAGTGTAGCAGCTAGGAAATGTCTGAGTAGTTAGTACATATTCCTTTATTTATTTATTTTTAATTTAAATGTAAATTTAATAGAACACAATATTCTAAGCACCTAATTGAAAGATAATTTTATTGGAACAAGGAGAGTATATGAAACAGAACTGAACTGTTAAAAGTTTCAGCACAGATGTAATATAAAACCTTTGTGCAAACTTACTATGTCTAAGAAAACATTTCAGTTGAATTGCTTTGAGGTGCTAAATTAAGCATACACTAGTCAGGTTTATAGGGGGATATTGTTGGGTAAGGTGAAATTTCCACAAGGGATGTTACAAGTAGATGTGGCTTTGAATGTGTAGGTTCCACAGATGTTGTTTCTATCAATCCCCCAAAGAGGCTAAAGCACAAGTAACAACACGAGGGATCTGTAATGGGAGCATAGATTGGAATCAGAGGAAGTAACTTCCTAAAATCTGGCTCTTTTTGATCGTAAAGCTTTCTAAGAAGAGAATATTTTCTAAGATACTTATTTACTTTGAAAGATAAATAACGAAGTATGCTACTTGTCTTGACTTGTTTCTCCCAAAGATACTGATGCCTTTACATCAAACAATGCTAATACCAAATTCTATTCACAGGTAGTATTTTAAAAAAGAAAGCTTTGATCTAGCTTTTGAGTAGAATTATAAGTACATCAGACTACCAAATTGCATACATTTATTTTAAGGTCATCAAAATCATATATATTCAATTTACACGCTCATACATTTGAAAGCAGATGCTGAGAAATCCACAAGGGAAAACAAAGCAAAACAGAACAGAACATTGACATAGTTTCCGTTTGTCATTTCAGTGCAGAAAAAAGGCAATAATCACAGCTTTTGGAAGCAAAGTATTGTTAGTGTTGATTGTTCTGTGTTAGTTTCATATAAAGCAAAGAAAAACTCATTTCAATAAATAGTATTCAAAAACTGATTTATTTGAAAATTTCAGCTTTTAGATTGACATTTTTACTTAGGCTGCTACATCTTGCATCAGGACAAATGAACAGTTTAAAATGGAGATTCTTTTCAAATAAAAATTTAAAAAATAAAATAAAATAGAGATTCTTTCCATTATCATAAATCTGTGAGACCATATATATCAACTATAGTGTGAGTGAATAGCCCAAAAGAAAAAGAAGCAGCAAAGCATAAGGGTACAATACTGAAAATAAAGTGCTCAAGAAAGGAAAATTTATTGTTAGCATTGAAGTCCCAATATAGGTTGAATAAAAGCATTAAATGAACTTTTCTTCTATTTTCAGTAACCATTCTGTTTTCTTCTTCCTTTCTTGGAATTATAAGCAACGTAGAATAGTAAGTGTTCATGGCAACAAGTCTAGACTCAATGAGTTATGCAATTAAGATCTGAAAACCCCTGAAGATTCAAGAATTGAAATGGCGGGAACAAGTGTCTAAAGGCTGGAATTGGTCCCTAATCAATGTCAATTCATAAATTCAAATCATGTCCAAATACAGTTTTGAAAATTGTAATCTTTCCACATGGTAGTCCAATGTACATATTGACCATTTAATCCTGATAATCAATGCTGTTATGGTAACAACTGTTGAGTAAGCCATAATTACAGAAATACATTTTGGCCAAGACATTAAACATACAAACATAAGGAATGCCTGGGTGTCATAGTCATTTAAGCGTCCAACTCTTGATTTCAGCTCAGGTCATGATTTTGCAGTTTGTGACATTGAGCCCCACATCAGGCTCTGCGCTGACAGCAAGGAGCCTGCTTGATATTCTCTTTCCTCTTCTCTCTCTGCCCTGCCCCAACTTGTTTACATGCACATGCGCACACACACACACACACACACACTCTCTCTCTCTCTCTCTCTCTCTGTCAAAAATAAACAAACATTTAAAAAACATACAAATATTAAACACAAATATTTCTCATCTGTTGCAAAAATGATGGTGAGGGGAAATGAGAAAGGAAGTGCTTTCACAGGAGGTGCTATGCCATCCAGTGTTGGGATTTCTACTTTTATCCAGGACAATGATCAAATAGGGTATTTTTACAAAAAGAACAAAAGAGCAGAGTCTTGCATCAATGTCTAATGCTGTTTGTGATGTTGTACTATAGTTTTGCAAAATGTTACCACTGGAGAAAATTGGCCAATGGGTACATAGTTCTCTCTGTATTATCTTCACAACTTCATCTAAATCTTGAATTCTCCAGGGGCACCTGGGTGGCTCAGTTGGTTAAGCATTCGACTTCAGCTCAGGTCATGATCTCACAGCTCATGAGTTTGAGCCCCACAATGGGCGCTGTGCTGACAGTTCAGAGCCTGGAGCCTGCTTTGGATTCTGTGTCTCCCTCTCTCTCTTTGCCCCCCGCCACTCGTGCTTCTCTCTCTCTCTCTCTCTCTCTCTCTCTCTCTCTCTCTCTCTCTCTCTCTCTCTCAAAAATAAACACACACTCTCTCTCTCTCAAAAATAAACACTATTTTTTTTTAATCTTGAATTCCCTAATGAAAATTTAATTAAAAATGTAAGTTTTCCTGAAAATGGAGTTCACCACAGTGCATCAAAGAAAATGCTGACGGAGCAAAGAATGCAGAGATAAGTCAAAAAATATCTGAAAATCTAGAGGAAAAATCTGCTACATGGCTACTTTGAAATCTAGTGTATTATTAGATAGAAAATAATGAATCCATATCACTTTTATATTCCATATACAAAAATAAACTCAGAGTGAATAAAAACCTAAATGTGAAGCATGGAATGATAAAACTCCTAGAAGAAAACATAGGCAATAATTTCTTTGACATCAGCCACAGAAACATTTTCCTACTTATCCTCAGGCAAGGGAAACAAAAGCAAATATGTAAGTGATGAATCACTGGGTTCTACTCCTGAAACCAACACTTCACTGTATGCTAACTAACTTGAATTTAAATAAATAAATTTTAAAAATGAACTATTAAGACCTCATCGAGATAAAAATCCTCTCCACAGCAAAAGAAACTGTCAACAAAACAAAAAGGCAACCTATCGAATGATAGAAGATACTTGCAAATGATAAGGGATAGTATCCAAAATATATAAAGAACTTACACAACTCCACACCAAAAACCCACAAATAATCTAATTAAAAAATGGCCAGAGTACCTAAATAGACACTTTTTGCAAGGAAGACATAGGTGTCCAACAGACACATGAAAAGATGCTCAACATCACTCATCATCAGGGAAACACAAATCAAAACAGCAATGAGATATCACCTTACACCTTTAAGAATGGCTAGAATCAACTAACAAGGGTTGGTGAGAATCTAGAGAAAAAGGAAACCTCATGCAATATTGGTGGAAATGTAAATTGATGCAGCCACTGGAAAAGAGTACAGAAGTTCCTCAAAAATTAAAAATAGAGAACCACATGATCCAATAATTCCACTAATGCATATTTACCCAAAGAAAACAAAAACACGAATATGAAAACATATATGCACTGCTATGTTTACAGCAGCAATTTTAACAACAGCCAAGATATGGAAGCAGCCCTAGTGTCGACTGATAGAAGAATGGAGAAAGAAGTGGTAATATATGTATACAATGAAATATTACTCAGCCATAAAAAAGGATGGGAACTTGCCATTTGTGACAACATGGATGGACCTAGAAGGTATTATGCTAAGTGAAATAAACCAAAAACATACAAATACCATATGATTTCACTTATATGTCAAATCTAAAAAACAAACAATTGAATAAGCCAACCAACCAAACAAACAGAAAGCAGAAACAGACCCATAAATACCGGGAAAAAACTGATGGCTGCCAGGGAGGAGAGGGTAGAGTGATGGACAAAATGGGTGAAGTGGAGTGAGAGATACAGGATCGCAGTTATAGAATAAGTCTCGGGGTTGAAGAAATGTTAGCATAGGGAATACAGTCAATGGCACTGTAACAGCATTGTATGATGACAGATGGTGGCCACACATGTGGTGAGCACAGCATAATGTATAGACTTATAGAATCATTATGTTGCACATCTGAAATGAATGTAACATTATGCACCAAGTACAGTTCAATAAAAAACATATATAGCTTATTAACAGTAAATTTGCAGTGTGGTAAGGACAACAGGTCAAGAAACATTCCCATTGAAAAGATATTTTGTTATTCATGGTTCCCAAGAAGAAGAAGCACCCAATGCCATGGTTTGGATGGGATGGGGAGACATGAAGAAGCACTGAGGTCCATCAGGAGGGAGGGAGAGTGGGATGGATCTTAGACAAGAGTTTTTTTTGTAATTTCCTTGGAAGGAATGGACACTGCAGGTTACACAGATTTAGGATTGGCTAGCCTGAATAATTTCAGCAGGCTCTGGGACAGAGTGGCTATCCCTAGTTGTCTGGTACCTGGCCCTGGGGTAACTAGGAGAGGTGGATAGTGGCCCAAGGAAAGCCCAGTAAAGGAAGTGGTTGCTATATGGGTTCCAGACTGATTGGTTTGTACCTGAAAAGCACACCTCTTGGAGGATTCCCTCTGAGGAAACAGGGGGTGAGGAGAGAGGCAAGAGGGCAAGGCAAAGCGGCTCAGTTATACTATTGAGGTGTCTGGAACAAGAAATATCCAGCATACACACGTAGGGCCGATGTTAAAACATCAAATTTATAAAAGCTCGAAACACTGTTAATGTAACGTCTCAGTACAGAAACAAAAGTTTTCCCAGAAGCATATAATGTAGGCAGCCAGCATGTGCCCGCCAACATATTAGAGGGAGGCAGACTCCTTTAAGATGATTTGATCATTTCTGTATTTTGAGCGGAAATGTGAGGCATTCACAGAGGCAAAATTTAGGTAGTTTTACTAATAGTTGCAGAACACTTGGCTGAATGTATTCATTTACGTGAATTTGTCCAGGTAATTTGTCTGTGGATGAATAATGTGAGGTTTATTTCCATCACATCACTTACAAATTAGTATTCTTTTATTTGCCTGATTTACAGAAAAATATGTATATAATATATTTAGAAATTCAATGAACCTAAAAGAATTATTAATGCAAATATTAAATGTGGTGGGGATAGAAGGCATCGTGAAGGAGAAGGCTGAGCTGTATAACCCATTAGCGTCACCCAAGCACAGATGCTTCATTCCTCCGGTAGCATGTTTATGAGCCTTTGGAATGTATTCATTTTTTTTTTCATACAATCTCCACGGTTTCGCAGAACTCCACTGCACAATCTGGTTTCTTTCTGCTCGTATACCCACACAAAATTCCGTTAGTGGAATGGGAAGCTTGTTCCTTCCCCTAAACTGCTCCCAAGAAAAACTTGCACTTGGTCTTAAAGATAGGGAGAAAAGTCCTGGTAGCCTCACTCAGCCATATGCCATCCATCTTCCTAAAGGCCCATGAAACTCCAAGTTTCTCAGAGAGGGTTTTATATTTTATAACCTGCTGTCTAGCTGAGGCAAACGTATTATTCAGACCTATGAAACACTAATGGGAAAAGGGATTTTAATTATTTGACAATTGCTATTTTTTTTTCATACTGTCTCCGATAGTACTCCTTAGGTCTTTTGGCTTTTGTTTGTGGTCAAATCATATGGCCCCAAAGTCAAATCATGACTCTCCCATTCAGCTATCTTTGTTTACTTTAGACAAGGTCATGAACTGTTGATCCACGGTCTGTGTGGTAGGTAGAAACATCAATATCGGTGAATGATAGTTTTTGTGAAGATTAGAACACTTAACTATTGGGAAATCACCAAGCACAGTACCTGACAAATATTAAGTGCTAAAAATTTAGTTATTATGGCTGTGATTATCTAAACAGTGTAGATACTTTACATGTGGTGCTTGGCTATTTTGTTTCTATTTCAGACTTGCTGTGACATTAATGATGAAAAATAAAAAAAATTAAAAAAAAAAGTAGTAGATATCCTAAAAAGCCAGCATGAGGAAACAAAGGCACATGATGTGTTTGAGATTTTTCCTCTCTAGAACAACATAAAAAGAAAGAAAATACAGACAAGCTAAGAGGAATTACCATTTCCCAAGGCATTTCAGCTAAGTATTCTCACAAATTTCTTAGAGAAAATGAGCAAAACATTTCTACTAGAATCCATTGCACACCCTTTAGCACGTTTGTATACGTTGTGCTTACCTTTCTGCACAACATGATTAGAAATACTCATTTCAACAAAGCATTTTGGTCTTTTTTAAAGAATCTCGATGTTATTTGAGATGGCAAAGTAGAACCAGGCCTCAATAACACTCTTTGCCTACACCTATCAACTGACATGATGAAGAAAGAAACACAAAGAAATCAAGAATAAAAGGTAACTGATCAATAAGTAAATGGATAAGATAGTTTTCTGAAATTTTGTGCGGCTTGGCAAGCTTCAGCTTCATACAGCTCCAGCCAACACTGTATCTGTCTTCACACTAACACTAAAAATTATAATTAGATTCTGAAAAAATGACCAGTAATTGCTTTATTGAAGAATCATACAAATAACAGTCCCAGGAGAACACAATGAAATTTCAATGGAAAAAGTAGCCTCACTGTAAACAGAATAAAATAAAATAAAGTTAAACTAAATTTAAAAAAATGCTAGTCTTAGACATGTTGGGAATTCCCTGCTTGGAGGAAAGCAAGAGATAAAAAACAGAAGGACCATTAACACCCAGAGCTCATTATCTCCACCGTGAAATAGAAATATAGGGACACAGTAAACAAATGAGCAAATAACTGAGGCAAACAGGAGGCAGAAAGAAAGGCGTGCTGAGGGTTCCTTATGAGCATCCCTTCTTTACATCAGCTCTTAACAAAGGCAGCAAAATGACCTTCTTTTAGAAAGTTCCCACCGGGACGGAGGAGAGAGAATGAGAATTCAAATTAAGTGGAGTCTTTGCAGAGGCATCACCGTGTTGAAGGAACCACTTGAAGCCCAAGGGTATCCAGACAACACGAGGCAAGGACAATATAATACCAAAAAAAGGACAAATTTTCCAACAAATATGTTATTCAAATATAAAAGTGGCTTGAATTCTTAGGATTATAGCATCTATGCGCATTTCTTCATACTCAGAAAACAAACAAACAAATGAAAAGAAAACAAAACAAAAAGCATTACTCAAGGAAGGCATCCTGTCAGCCAAATGTAAAGGATTATCTCAGTTGGAAGTCAGGGAGGAAGTGTCAAATCCATGTTCCAGACAGTCTATGGCTAATCAAGTGCCAAAGGAGACAGGCAGTGATCAATTTCCAGTTTAAAATCTTGATAATGTAAAAATTAAAATGTAAGAAAAAATGAGAGGTAAAGGTGAAGAAGAATGTGAATCAATGTAGTTGTATTCTAATATGCCTGTAATGATGTTCCCTAAGTCTCACTCAACTGACTTTTTTTTAATTTTTTTTTAACATTTATTTATTTTTGAGACAGAGAGAGAGACAGAGCATGAATGTGGAAGGGTCAGAGAGAGGGAGACACAGAATCTGAAACAGGCTCCAGGCTCTGAGCTGTCAGCACAGAGCCCGAAGTGGGGCTCGAACTCACAGACCCACGAGATCATGACCTGAGCCGAAGTCTGCCGCTTAACCGACTGAGCCACCCAGGGGCCCCTCAACTGACTTTTAAAATGAGGATATTAATTGTTTCACATGTTCAGAATTCTAGAGTTACATGAAGCCCCCAAACAGGTACATCAGCACCTTAAAAACATCACTAAAGACCTAGGAGTTTTTGGCACTCTCTTTTATAATCATTAGCATTGGTTTCCTTCTAAGTCTGCTCATGCTTATACTTGTAAGTGAGCTGTGAGGAGTTACCCAAGTCACATGCCTCCCTCCCACCCCTCGCGTTTGACAGGAGAGAGTCAGAGCAAACCTCCCCCATAAGCACAATATATAAATCCTTTCTTTCAATAAGATTGGGGTGGCATAACTCACCTGCTTGCTATTAGGCTAACACCATTGGAAGAAAAGGTATTGTTAATTGACATGTGTGGACTAAGAACAATCAATACCTGAGTCCAAACACAGCAACCTCTGTGGCATATTGTTGTGTGGGACAAGGGTATATATTCATACAAAACACAGGCCTGTTGGGAAGGCAGAAGGTATGAGGGAATGGAGAAGGCAGATTGATGCTGGGAAGGAAACTAACATTTTCAAGAGAAGAGGATAAAAGATGGATAAACTGACAAATAGATTTAAGTATATGATTTAAAGTCATACGTACACTAACCAAATAAGTTTTAATCAGAAAGAAAATGCTAACAAAATGGAAAGTTTAGGAAGGAATGAAAGTAATAGGAAATATTAGTATTTTAGCATTTCCATTTTTCAAAGTTTTAAATTAATATCAGTGAAAACTGTTCAATCAACTGTGTTAAGTAAAATATAATGTTAATTTTGATAAAGTTCAGAAGACAGCAATTGAATTAAATTACAATGAAAGTAGACCAATCCATACTATCAGAAGGTAAATACATGAATAGAGAAATCAAAGTATAATCAAAATGAAAAAAAAAAACCTTAAAAAAAAGAGGATTTTTTTTAATGTTTATTTATTTTTGAAAGAGAGAGAAACAGAGTGTGAGCAGGGGAGGGGCAGAAAGAGAAGGAGACACAGAATCTGAAAAGGCTCCAGGCTCTGAGCTGTCAGCACAGAGCCCAATGTGGGACTCAAACTCATGACCTGAGCCAAAGTTGGATGTTTAACTGACTGAGCCACCCAGGTACCCCCAAAGAGGAAATTTTTAAAGGCTATAATATATGGTGAAAGAATGAATACCTGATGTGAGTTAATTTTATGTGTCAACTTGACTGGGCTAAGGGATGACCAGATAGGTGGTAAAACGTTATTTCTAGACATGTCTGAGTTTCCAGAAGAAATTAACATTTGAATTGGTAGACTGAGTAAAGAGGGTCCTCACTAATTCAGGTGGGTAACATCCAATTCATTAAGGGTCGGAATAGAACAAGAGACAGAGGAAGGGCAAATTTACTCTATGCTCAAATTGAGATAATCCATTTCTATGCTCAGACAACTACACTCCTGATACTCAGACCTTTGAATTTGATCTGGGCCTCACACTCTCTGTTTCCCTGGTTCTCAAACCTTCAGACTTGGACTGAATTACACCACTAGTTTTCTTACCTTTTGAGCTTGCAGAAAGCAATTTGTGGGACTTCTTGGGCTTCATAATCATTTAAGTCAATTCCTACAACAAATCTCCATATAGTATATCTATATATCTACCTATATATCTATATCAGTCCTATTTTTCTGGAGAATTCTGATTTACTATTTCAACAACAAATAACTATTAACTGTTCTCACCTGGTTAAAAGAGAGTCACAGGTATTCACACACACACAAAAAGAAGCCAGAAAAGACAAGAATGCATCTTTTTGCTATAAGAAATATGCATAAAGCAGAGAAAATAAACAGGAAAATACTGCAAAGAAATTGCCAAGCAAATACTAACAGATTTCAGACAGAGTTATGAAATTAATGTCAAACTTTAATTTGTTTAAAGTTTTAAAAGACACAAAAAGATTCACTCTATAGTAATGAAAGATTCAGTTCAGAATGTGCCTGTCATAAATGCATAAACATAATATTTAATCAATAAAATTCATAAAGCATAAATCACAGAAATGCAAGATTAACTGAATATGACAGAAAAGAAATAATGGGAAAATGTACATTATAACTGTCACCTCATGAGAAATCAGGATGTTAAAAATAAATAAAGATCACACTATATCCAAAATTAACTCAAAATGGGTCAAACATCTAAATGTAAGAGCTAGACTAGGAAAAATTTTTTAATATAATTCACTGTCAAGTTAGCTAACATACATTGTATACAGTATGGTCTTGGTTTTTGGGGGTAGATTCCCGTGATTCATCGCTTACAAACAACACCCAGTGCTCATCCCAACAAGTGCCCTCCTTAATGCCTATCACCCATTTCCCTCCGCTGTCCCCCCATCAACCCTCAGTGTGTTCTCTGTATTTGAGAGTCTCTTAGGGTTTGCCTCCGCGTCTGTTTGAAATTGCTTTTCCCCTTCCCTCCCCCCATGGTCTCCTGTTAAGTTTCTCTAGTTCCACAGATGAGTGAAAACGTATGACATCTGTCTTTCTCTAAGTCAGTCTGGAAAAAAAAAAAAAAAATTATGTTTATTTATTTATTTTTGAAAGAGAGAGTGGAGAAAGGACCGAGAGAGAGGGAGACAGAAAAAAATCCCAAGAAGGCTCCACGCTGTCAGTGCAGAGCCCAATCCAGGGCCTGATCTCATGAACCAGGAGACCATGGCCTAAGCAGAAATCAAGTGTCAGACACTTAACCGACTGAGCCACCCAAGTGCCCCAGGAAAATATTTTTGTAAATGAAAGACAAAGGAGTATAAAATATATAAAAAACTATCCACGTGGCGTTCAGGGCTCAGTTCTTTGGGTACAAACCTAACTGAGCAGTGCCAGCAAGCGTAAAGTTGCTTCCTGGGAAGAACAGCCTGGGTGTCCAGACTCTTATGCAAGAATCCTGCTACATTACCTGGGGACTCTTGTCCAGGAGGAGACGGTGTGTTTCCACCTCCTTTGCCACCAGGGATGCAAACCTTGGGGCGCACGGAGAGGCAGTCTGGGCTGACACCAGAGGACCCTTGATCCCCAGGAGACTAGCCCTCCCGGCATGCTGGGGCGAGGACTCCGTGTGCTCCAGCGGAACCCGGGAACCCAGGAGGCCCGGGAACCAGCTTAAGGAGTGCCCGTCAGATGGGTAAGAACACGGGTTCATTTTGACAGACCTGCTTGGAAGAGGCCGAAGGGGAGCCTGATCACCTCCCGGAGGTGCACTAGCAGTTCCACAAGGGACGAGGAGCAGAGCTGCAACTCTAAGGCGTCGGGCGCTGGGCACTGGGTGGCAGGTTGGAGTCGCCGTGTGACTGTGTATGGGGACTCGTGCCTCGTTCATCTCCTGGATCCACGACTCTGATAATGACAGCCAACTGTCTCTGGTTCTGCTACCTCAGAACAGGGACTTTAAGGAATATTCCCGAGCAGCTGCCGAAACTCTTTGTTTTGGGGAAGGTTCCCTGTCTTCTCTGGACCCACACGGACTGCCTGATTCCGCTTGTGCAAGATGAAACAAAAGAAACCTGGAGTCTGCTCCTCTGAGTTGACAAGATTTAAAGCTAGGCCTTCTGCTGGCGCCTCTCCTCTTCCGCCTTCCTTTCCCCCCTCCTTTTCTGCACCACCTGGGGTGCGGCCTGCATAACTGACTCCTCAATGCTTCAGGCACCATCAGCTTCTCCCACCCTAGATGTTGAGGCGTGAAGACCACCCACGTCAGATGTCCCCCATCAAGGTTCCAGGTAAAAATAACCATGGGGAACAAATTGTCTAATGTGGACCCAAGTAAAACGTATTCAGTGTTTAAGTTCATTTAAGTTGGTTTGAGAGAGACAATGTCTATCAACATTCAACAAACATTTATTCTACCTAGATTGGCCGAAGGTCAAATAAGCTCATGTTATCTCTGTTCCAATTGGTTAACAAAAGGATGACTCTAAATTTTTTTTTAAATGTTTTTATTTACTTTTGAGACAGAGAGAGACAGAGCATGAGCAGGGGAGGGGCAGAGAGAGAGGGAGACACAGAATCTGAAGCGGGCTCCAGGCTCTGAGCTGCCAGCACAGAGCCCGATAGGGCCGGAGGTGGGGGGGTCGGGGAGGGGGGGGGGGGGTCGGGGGCGGGGCTTGAACTCACCCACTGTGAGATCATGACCTGATCAGAAGTTGGACCCTGAACTGACTGAGCCGCCCAGGCACCGCAACAAAAGGATGACTTAAAGTGGTGGTTAATTTTGTCTGTCTCAAAGTTTTCATGGGTAATTGTTAAATTAGCTTTCAAAGTCTTTGGTAAAAGACTTTAGGGGCGCCTGGGTGGCGCAGTCGGTTAAGCGGCCGACTTCAGCCAGGTCACGATCTCGCGGTCCGTGAGTTCGAGCCCCGCGTCAGGCTCTGGGCTGATGGCTCGGAGCCTGGAGCCTGTTTCCGATTCTGTGTCTCCCTCTCTCTCTGCCCCTCCCCCGTTCATGCTCTGTCTCTCTCTGTCCCAAAAATAAATAAAAAACGAAAAAAAAAAAAGACTTTAATACTGAAATGTTAAAGTTTTGCTTGCATGATAAATTGAGATTGAATTCATTGGATATCTAATGAGATAAGAGGCTAAAGAACTAATTGCTAGATGTAGGTTTTTGCTTCTGACTTGTGGCAAAAAACTAAGGATATTTGGAACTGTGGAAAAACATGCTTTGTGCTTAATGGATTCATAAGTTTGCCATCAAAAAAAAAAATTCTGATGTAACATAGAGTTTACAATTGGTTATTACTTAGTTTTCACTGGAGACTAAGGTTTCTAAGAGTTAAAATTCTGCTAACTATAGCTAAAACTGATAAAAATTTTAAAAAAGCAACTGTGTATGTAGAAAATTAGGAGATATGAGAGAAAGATATAAGAAATGAAAAAAATATTTTTTTGAAGGTAAAAGAAGGTAGTTTTGTCATAAATGAGACTGGTTTTTGGAGGGAAATGGCTTGGAGCAAAATCTAAATGCAAAGAAAAGTTGTAGAAGTTTCGTGAAGGAAAATCTTTAAAAAGAAATTTTATATGTGGTCAGGTTGGACTAAGGTTAAAATAAGTGGATTTTAAAAGCACACTGGGTTAAAATTAAAATTCCTCCTCCTTTGATTCAAAGGCTGGGAAAATGATGTCAATACCCTTGGTGCCCGCCTCCAAATCCTCCACATTTGTGTTGTTCCTGTTTAGCAGAGGAATGGATGCCTCTACCGTATGAGGGAGGGATGATATATGAAGGGCTTTTACCAAGGTACATGGGAGCCATTTTACTAAACTTAGCCAATTGTATGCCAGAAATTGATATCCACATGGCTGAAACATATTCCTGTGGGCATTGTTGAAAAAGGCAGGGGAATAGACCTTGACTTGGCCCTTTAACCCCCTCCCTCAATAGCCAATGGTCAATATGTAAGTTACTGTTGGGCCAAAATAAAATTAGTGAATCCTACAACAACCAGAAATGTCCTGCTTGGTCACAGTCCATACCCCCAAGATCCTGCAGGGGGGAAACAGAAGAGTAAGAAAACAACAACAACAACAACAACAGGAAAGACCAGGCCAGCTCTTGGAGGTAGGGTCAAGCCTGGGTGAGAATGACTACTCCCAGCACCTCTCGAGACTGACAAGGCTTTTGACTGCCAGTCTCATAGCCAGCCAAAATGAGAGGCCAGGAGATGAGGTTTCTCCTGGCGGACTATAGGAAATTGAGATAAGGGACAACTTTCTTCCTTTTTCCTATAGATGGGTATTTCCCCAACCAAGGCCATTACTCCTTTGGAATGCATTATGATTCATTTTCTTTTGTACAAAGGCTTGGCCCCAAAACAAATTGGAAGAAGGAAACTGGCCTCCAGAGGAAATTATCAATGACAACACTATCCTACAATTGGATGTGTTTTGCAAACGTGAAGGGAAATGGGGAGAATTCCCCTATGCTCATTGTTTTTCGGCCTTAAGAAAAAAATTGAGATACATGTAAGCAATATAAGGTGGAACCTAATTTAATGGCAACCCTTTCTAAAGTCCAGCAATCAGGAGGGGAAACTATTAAGGGCCCCTTACCTGTGTCCAAAACAGACCTAGAGAAGGAGGAAGGGAAGTCTGCCACCTCAATTGACTTCCTCCTCCTCAGGCCTATATCTATCTATATCTATATCTATATCTATATCTATATCTATATCTATCTATATCTATCATCTATATCTATATCTACATCTATATCATCTATATCATCTATATCTATATCATATCTATCTATCTATCTATCTATCATCTATCTATCTAAAACACAGTTCTGCTCCCTGCTAACCACCTTATCCAGGCCCTCCCTCTAATGTAACAGGCATGTTTCCCTTACAAGAAGCTAGGATGCCAGAACAAAAAACCTTTACATTACAAGGTTTAAGACAGATAAAAAGAGATCTAGGTAAATCTTCTGATCAGATAAGTATATAAATGGGCTTTTCAGAATATTGCATATGTTTTTTGAGTTGACCTGGAAAGATATAATGCTTTTGTTCAATCAGACTGGTAATGAGACAGATGTTTTGAAAAAAAGAAAATTAAGGAAGTCTAAGATTTAGCCCTTAAATGATGCTAAATTAGCCATCGTTTTACAAACACACGATAAAAGCCCAATGGCCTTCCTGGAGAGGTTGAGGGAGGCTGTCATTAAATATATGGCTATCTCCCCTACTACCCCTAAAGCTGAGATGATTTTAAAGGACAAATTTGTCTTTCAATCAGCCCTAGATATTCAAAAAAAATGCAAAAATTGGCTGTTAGCCTTGAAGGGATCCTGGAGGAGCTCTTATGAGCTGCCAATTGGGTATATTACAAACAAAACAGAAAAGGAGGCTTAAAAAAAAAAAATCAGCAGCCTTAGTTGTGGCCTCATGTACCATGTCAGACCGGACTTCCCAAGTTTATATGGCCACTTATATGGTCATTGAGAGCACTAAAATGAGAACATCTTCAGAGTGGACAACCAAAATGAAAACCCCATAAGCCACGTCCCTTATGTGGAGCCAATCACTGGAGACCTGAATGTCCTCAAGGATCTCTATGCGTGAAGGCTCAGATAACCACTCTCCCTGGAAGAGACTAACCTGGGCATGGGGTTCTCACGGTGGCTCCCCCAAACCAACTATCAGAAACCCAGAACCTTGGGTGACTCTAAATATGGAAGGAAAACTGGTTGATATCCTTCCTGACACGGAGGTACCTTTTCTGTCCTCCTTTCCACCCCAGGCCAACTATCCAAACACAGCATGACGATTGGAAGCATCTTTGGAAAACTTCTAACTAAATTTTTCTCTCAGCCCCCGGGGTGTATATGGGGAAACCTAATTTATTCTCCTTTCCTGGTAATGCCGGAGAGCCTTATTCTCTTGCTAGAAAGGGACATTATAAGTGAATTAGAGACTATGGTGCTACTAACTCCAGGACAGATAAACAATTATGTGAGTTTTTGAAAATTACTGGGTATTGTAGGCTATAGATACCAGGGTTCAGGAAAATAGTTTGCTGCTATATCATTTTTTTTTCAATTTTATTTTTTATTTTTTTTAAATTTACATCCAAATTAGTTAGCAGACAGTACAACAATGATTTCAGGAGTAGATTCCTTAATGCCCCTTACCCATTTAGCCCATCCCCCCTCCCACAACCCCTCCAGCAACCCTCAGTTTGTTCTCCACGTTTATGAGTCTCTTCTGTGTTGTCCCCCTCCCTGTTTTTATATTAGTTTTATTTCCCTTCCCTTATGTTCATCTGTTTTGTCTCTTAAAGTCCTCATGAGTGAAGTCATATGCTTTTTGTCTTAAAGGAGATTCAATCCCACTTACTCTCCCCTAAATAAATAAATAAATAAATAAATAAATAAATAAACAAACTGGGGTTTGACTCCTAAATACTGTCTCCAAGCCCTTAAAATGGTGACAAACAGAGCAGGGCAATTACTATTACCAAGCTCACAGAGCTAAATGATTATTAAAATACAGCATCAGGCCTTTCATTTAGGGAGGGACAAAACTTACCAAGTGGACCAAAGGATCTTTACTGAAAAAAAATTGTCAAGGCCAGTTCTGCAGGTAGTATCAGCCAGTGAAGTATGTCTTAGAAACAATCCTCTCAACCACAAACTTGCTCTCCCAGACGGTCAAGGAACTGGAGACTATCCAGGAAAGACTGACAGTTAGGTTTCTCTCATATGCCAAGATCAAAAAAAAAAAAAAAAAAAAGTCCAACATCTGTCGGTATAGGTTAATACTTTTACTAATTGGGTAAAGGCCTTCCCCTACAAAACAGAAGAGGCACAAAAAATAATAAAATTCCTGCTTTATAAAATAATACCCAGGCTTATCTAAACATTTACGAATTAATAATGGTAAACAGTTGCCTTGACTCTTTTTCTAGTAGAACTTCTGGCTCTTGAAAAAGTTTTACATCTCAAAGTAAAACAGGCTGTTTGCTTATACTCAGAAAAACTGTAAATAACACCTCACAAGCATTAGATGCTTTTTTTTTTCTTTTAAATTAAGCTAGGGCCAAACTCTTGAAAATAGAGCCATCATTGATTACTTAGTGCTCCTGCTTCTCCATCACCTGGGTTATGAGAGATTCCCTGACATATGTTGTTTACAAAGTCAGGGTCTCTCCTAGATTATTTGACAGGTTTGGAAACTGTAGATATAATCTTAAGATGCCATCTTGTTAGGGGTGCCTGGGTGGCTCAGTCGGTTGAGCATCTGACTTCAGGTCAGGTCATGATCTCGTGGTTTGTGAGTTCAAGCCTCGAGTCGGGCTCTGTGCTGACAGCTCAGAGCCTGGAGCCTGCTTCTGATTCTGTGTCTTCCTGTCTCTCTGCTCCTCCACCATTCACTCTTTGTCTCTCTTTCTCTCAAAAATAAACATAAAAAAAAAAAATGCCATCTTGTTGGTCAGCATAATCTTTACTTTGTGTTTTTTTCTTTGTGGCTGCCAATGTTTATGCCGCCTCATGCCTGCCAGCTTTCCTGTAGAATCACTCTATGGGCTGCTCGACTGACACTTGGGCAGACTCTAACTACTGTACCCCCACACCGTCCCTCATCAGCTTAAGAAGCCAGAGCGGCCATCGTCCCTGCTCCCTAATGGCAGTTAGGTTCCCTATTCCAGGGGAGAAACAAATAGGGAAAGGGTTAATAGATATGGACCTTCAGGGAGTCAGAATGCAGCTGCAAGTGGGGGGCTGAAGAAGCAGATGGGGTTCTCCCTTTATAAAATCCCTCATGGGTGCCCCCCTACTATCAAGGACATAGGGCAGGGAGATCTAAATGAGATAGACAGTCTAACCATAAGACAACAGATGAGGGCCCTGGGCTTTACGCTAACCACCTTACACCACTGGGCCAGGGAATCTGACCACAGACGCTCACCCCTTTAAACCAGGAGATGCAATACGGATAAAGGAGTGAAATGTCCAACCCCTAAAACCCCTCTGGAACGGCCCATTCACTGTCATTTTGTCCACCCCTACTACAGTAAAGATAGCCTAAGTGGGTCCTTGGATTCCCTACGGCAGAGTGAGGCCGGCATCTCGAAACTGGGAGTGCATTCCTGATCCATCAACGCTGTGCAAGCTGACCATACGGAAGAAGCCATCTACAACTCCAGAGGCCCTGGGAGACTGCAGCCCTGCTTCAGTCCCTCTAGAAGCTGACTAATCTATGCACAGCAGAAGCTTGAGGGATCGAAGGTCCAATGAAAAAAAGACTGTCCTTATTTTTCTGTATGTTTCCTTACTGTGATACACCGTTATGCCTTGTTTCTCGCTATTATTGTGATTCCTGCTCTACTCTTTGCCATAGGATTGGCCGAGTACAACCTGGCTGGCTGGAAATGTGGTGAGAGGTTTCTGTTAATACTCACCTTCCTTTTATGAATAGGATAATTCGTTGGTACCAACGTGGGGAAACAATGGCCATAAGAGACTAAAAAAATTAGCTCCCCACAAACCTTATAGTAAAACAAAATACCCCAGTCTTACTATCGGGGCTTGGCTTCTCAAAAGTTCAATTATTGGGAAAAACTGTCTTGCCTAGTGGGGAAAAAAGTTCATCGTTGTCTCTGTTAAAAACTGAACATGCCTAAGCCAAAGATTTTATAACTCAACAGCCCGAAAAACCCAAAGGTGGGGGACCCCATATCACTTTGAGCCAGAGCTCCACCCCTTGTCTAACTTCTCTCATCTCCGAGAGGGCTGAGACAATGTCAACGCAGCCAGCAAATGGCTGGTCCTAGGTGGACTATACTAGATACGTGGAAGGACAGCCTACCTAGCCCTTCCCTCAGTCTGGTCAGGATCATACATGCTGGGAAATATTCATCTGTCTTTCTTGTGGCTCTCACTTGCCAGAAGGAAACATTTGGGAGTCTAAGTGTATGGAGACCGGGAGACTCAAAGGAAGCAGCGTGCCTTACAAATTGGCAATTAAAAAGGTAATAAATGGCCTCCCAAGCATATAATCCAATATGATGGCCCTGCCACCTGGGTGGAGGATGGGTCCTGGGGCTACCAGCCTCCCATTTGCGTGCTAAACTGCATAATTAGACTGCAAGCGGTTGTAGAAATTATAACAGATGAAACTGCCAGAGCTCTCAACTTACTAGCCAAGCAACAAATCAAAATGCGCAATGCCATCTATCAAAATCGCTCAGCCTGAGATTACCCGCTTGCTTCTGAGAGAGGTGTTCGTGGAAAATTTAACCTGAGCAACTGCTACCTACAGATAGTAAGAGAAAAGTCATAGAGGAGATCACAGATCGAATAAAAAAAGGTAACTCATGTCCCAGTCCAGACCTGGAATGGTTGAAACCCCCGGGAAGGTATTTGGAGGATGGTTTTCAACTCATGGAGGGGCGGGATTCAAAACTCTCATGGGAATTATCCTCCTAATTTTGGAATTATCCTCTTAATTTTGCTTAATCTTACCCTGCTTAGCTCCCCTGGTTGTGTGGTCTGCCTCCAGTCTCATTGAGGCCATAATTTAAAAAAAAAAAAAAAAGATGGCCACTCATGTAATGATGTTATAAAAATATAAACCACTGAACCAAGATGATGTTCTTTGACCCTAAATAGAGGGGTCTGAGCATCAAAGCGGGAAATGCAGTAGGGTGCCCTCCCTAAGAAAAGCAAAAAACCTCAAGGCAACCTGGCTATAAGCTTAGGTGACAATATCCCTCATGACCTTGTAACATGAAACCACTTAATCAGACTGTATATTTGTGTGTTACCATATATAGGAGACAAAGAAGTAAAAAATATATAAAAGACTACTCCACATGGCATTCGGGGCTCAGTTCTTTGGGTACAAACCTAGCTGAGCGCTGCGGGCAAGAATAAAGTTGCTTTCTGGAAAGAAAAGCCTCAGCATCACGACTCTGTGTGCGAGAATCCTGTTACAAAACAATTTAAAATTATTTTTCACCTAAGAAACTAGATGATACTTTAGTTCATCAATGAAATGTAAGCTTACACTCATATACATGTGGTGCAGCCAAAAATCAGTGCAAATTTTCAAAGATTAGTGATAATGTCTTGTCAAAATGTATGCATTTCTTTGAACAAGCATCACACTGCCAAGAATTCCCTTTAAAGATACAATAACAATGATTTATCAAGAAAAAAATGCAAGGTGCACTTGGATTGTTGGATTCGTATGTACAAACACACAGAAAAGCTCTTGTCCAATAATATAATCACACCAAAAAAAATCAAGCTATGCACATGGCATAAACTAATATACAAAATATTTTAAAATTAAGTGCTTGGTATGTACTGATAACAAAATACTTTGGGAAAGGGAAAATTGCCAGAAGCAGATCTATGTAGACAGCCTATTCTCTTTTGAGTAAACAATAATCAAATACTATCTAAATTGATGAACATACGAAAAATTTTTGTCCTTAGATAAATAGTGAAAGATGTTAAAACGAATTCCTCTGGGGAAAAAGATTTGGGGTGCAGGGAATTGAGGTCCCCGATGTGTATGTCTGTATGCATGTGTATCTACAAGTATGAGGAAAGTGAGGAAACAATACACAGAGACTGCACATGGATGTGACAAGACAATCTGCAACCCACACTAATTCAAAGGGAATCCAGAGTACAGAGTTAAAAATAATTATATGAAATTCAGTCTTCAAGGAATGTGCAGAAATCTTCGTGTGGGCTCTGGGTTACCCCATGGCAATAAAGGGTGGAGGAGTGTTTGAAGGCAATTTCATCTAGATTTCAAGAGCAAGAGGAAACCAAATGATATTGGTCCATCCTACATCCATTTACACTGGTTGTTGTGTGTTGTGTGATTATATAAATACCTGGGTTTGCCTTCCAATTCTCTTCTTGACTATAACTTTTACCTGGAGTTAGCCTCATGACACCAGTAAAAGTCTTCTACTCATTGTCTTTTGCTCATGGGCCTCCATGTCTCTGAAAATTTTTTTACCCCAATGTCACTAAATCTCGTCCTTCTCTGAAACCCAGCTTAAGACGTAACAAATGTCTAACCTTGACTATAAGCGAACAATTCTCTTCAGTTTGCTAGGTCTCAGGAATTTTTTCTTTTAAATAAAGAAACTGAATTTGACATCTCTTAGTTCTAAAATTCCATGGGCTTATGTTGCCTAAGCCCCAATCTTAGTCTCGTGAATTTATCTCTTACCCATGTCCAAAATGTGAAAGTGTATTGCAATTTTTCTAGCAAAAGGGATAATTTTGAGATTAGGTCTTGCACAAACTTGACAGAGAATGAAAAAAGGAAAACACTTTCTGTACATTTTACTATATCAACATATCATTTTCTTATCATTTAATAAATGTTTGAGATATTCCATAGACTAGAGGCAAGCATACACACACACAATTTTGTAATAATAGTAGATACAACAAAAAGATTTTGAAAGAATTACTCAGTTAAAAAACAGAAGAAAAAAACAGAAGACACTTATACTAACATCCAATAGAAGATTCTGTGTGCATGGGCTCACATGTGCCATATGCAATTTTTAGCTATTTTAATTTTTTTTCCCTGCCATAAATTTCTTCCAGTGGCATTTCTTTCTATTTGTGAGTCCAGGTAAGAAATATCTCTATACTTCAGTACCAGAAAATTCAGTCTTGACTATGTTAGAAAATCGTAAGTCAACATTGATTTTCTAAATACAGGAACAGCAATGGTGTTTTAAAAATTCACTTCATAATAGAATTTTGTCACTGGGAGACAGTTCCTGAAGTGAATATTAGAGTCTATCAGTTCTTTAGGACTGATTCCAAACATTGTCAATAGAATATTTTTATTTGCTCCAACAAAAATTGCCATGCTCAAGATTAGAGAAGATAACAAAACTTAATAATGTGAAAGAAAATCTGCACAAATTTTGGAGGTTAATATCCACCTTAAGGAATAATAAAAATGTTAATCAAATGGTGTATAAATCTATGCCCCAACTTTTTAAAATTTAGCTTATATCTCAGGTTAGGAATAAATAATTATTTGAAAAAAAAACTTATCTATGTACATAATGTAACATTTTTGTGCCAAAAATGTATAAACAAAGCAAGTCTAGAGAGAATTTTCCTAACTGTTCAAAACTCCATAAAATCCCAATGGTTGTCAGAAAGCATCAAAAATAAGAAAATAGGAAGAAATAGGAAGAGATTGGTAAAAGAATACAAACTTTAAGCTGTAAGATGAATAAGGTCTCAGATGTAAATATATAACATGGTGACTCTAGTTGATAGTACTTTATCATATAATTAAAATTTTCTAAGAAAATAGAACTTAAATGTTTCCACCAAAAAGTAAATATGTGATCATGTGTTAATTAATTAGATGAGTGAATCCTTTTGCAGGGTGTATGTGTAACAAATCATTATGATATAGAGTATGAATACCTTACAAGTTTGTATGTCACTTATACCTCAATAAAGCTGAAATTTTTAAAAAGGCATAAGAAAAATAACAATATTTCAGCATTACAACCTTTATCGAAAATAAGCACCACCCTTTCATGTTACAGTACATATGCAATAGTATAATCTATTCTGAATGGAAATGCAACTCTAAAATCACTGCACTATAAATAAACATTAAAAAGGGGGGGGGCACCTAGGTGGCTCAGTTGGCTGAGCATCTAACTCTTGATTTTAGCTTAGGTCATGGTCTCTCAATTTGTGGGATTGAGTCCCGCATCAGGCTTTGCACTGACAGTATGGATCCTGCTTGGGATTCTTTCTTTCCTCCTCTCTCTCTCCTCTCCCCTGCTTACACACATTCTCTCTCTATCTCTCTCTCAAAAATAAATGAACATTGGGGCATTTGGGTGGCTCGGTCTGTTAAACATCCAGCTCTTGGTTTCAGCTCGGGTCATGATCTCACCGTTCATGGGCTTGAGCATTGGGCTCTGTGCTGACGGTTCAAAGCCTAAAGCCTGCTTCAGATTCTTATCCCTCTCCCTCTGCCCTTCCCTTGCTTGTGCTGTCTGTCTCTCAAAAAGAAATAAAGTTAAAAAAAGTAAAAGTAAGTAAATAAATAAAAACACTAATAAAATCACATCACTAATTTGTTTATTTTTATTTTTATTTTTTAGTGTTTATTTACTTTTGAGAGAGACAGAGAGAAAGCAGGGAAGAGGCAGAGAGGAAGAGACACACAGAATCCAAAGAGTCTTCAGGCTCTGAGCTGTCAGCACTGAGCCTTATGTGAAGTTTCAACCCACGAACCGTGAGACCTCAGCTGAATTTGGATGCTTAACTGACTGAGCCACCCTGGTGCCCCCCACATTTTTTAAAAATTTTTTTAAATGTTTATTACACTAATTTGTAAGTGAAATAAAATACCTGTTCATTTTTTTAAATTTTTTCTAACATTTATTTATTTTTGAGACAGAGAGAGACAGAGCATGAACGGGGGATGGACAGAGAGAGAGAGGGAGACACAGAATCGGAAGCAGGCTCCAGGCTCTGAGCCATCAGCCCAGAGCCCGATGCGGGGCTCGAACTCACGGACCGGGAGATCGTGACCCAAGCTGAAGTGGGATGCTTAACCAACTGAGCCACCCAGGCGCCCCAATACCTGTTCATTTTTAAGTAAATGGTATCTTCTTGAATCAACTCTGAGAGATTTATATTAACATAAATAAATATATTAATTATCTATTATATAACAATTCTTCAAATTATACAGGAAATATACTAATTAATGTATATTAATTCTTAAAAATATATAATCTATCTCTCTCTATATATAAATATATATTAATTCTTCAAATTCTACAGGATTACAAAACTCCTGTTTTACCTTATTTTCAATGTCAAAGCACTGTTTGGGAAAGATAATATGAATAGAGAATAATTGAGATCATCAGGCAGAAATTTTTTTAAAGGAAAACAAAGAAATCAAACATTTATTAATTATTTTAGTGATATCTTACAACCACAAACATGGTATTTTGTGGATAAATCTTTTAATTAAAAACAACAGCAACAACAACAACAACAACAACAACAAAATAGAGAGGAGTCTGTGCAGATGGCAGAATAGGAAGCACTAAGAATCTGTCTTCACACCTAGACAATAAATACACTGACAAAATCTGTCTGATGTAACTATTTTGGAACTCTGGAGTCTCTTGAAGGCTTATACTTTCCAGGGGAAGGCTTAAGTATTATAGTTAATTTCAGGCAATTTCATCTGTTAGCACAATAATATCTACTCATCCTCCACCCCCAGACCCATGATAAACAACCATAAAAATGTTCTAGGAGCAATTTGTCTGTTTCTTGTGGAAGCCAGGGAAGGAAGCAAAAATAATCCTATGCAGCAAATATCAAAGTTCTGTGTCTAATTAGTGATTTTCGCTTCTGATCTTAGAAGTGCTGACAAGGAGGTGAACAGTTGACTATTGTACCTCTTGTCATTGTTGCAAGCACTCCCACTTTGCCTGAAGTGACTTCCAAGATACTTAAAGAGCTGGTGCCCATTTGCTGCCCCCCTTCTTTTCTTCTCCCCCTCCTTTTTTTTTTTTTGGAAATAGACATTAAAGACTATGGCATCCAAAAGCAACTGTATTTATGGAGGAAATTAGAAAGCCATCCTGCCTGCCCAGAAAAAGGTACAGAATCAGAAATGACTTAAGAAATTTATTTAGTGTAATCCTTGGCATCAAAATAGCCTACAGCCAAAAAAAAAATAAATAAACAAAAACAAAAAAGAAGGAGAATATGATTTCCAGAGTTACCACATTATTAATGCAAATATCGTTTTAAAAACAAAAAGTTACAAAACATACAAAGAAATAGAAAAGTATGGCCTATATATATATACGTATATATATGTATATATACATATAAGTATATATATATATATAAGTATATAATATATATGTATATATACACATATATATGTATATATATATATATACACACATATATATGTATATATTTATATATGTATATATTTATATATATATATGTATATATATGTATATATTTATATATATATATGTATATATGTATATATTTATATATATATACATATATAAAAAAAAAAACCACCCAGAAACCATCCCTGGAAAAAACTGATTGCAGATCTACTAGAAAAAGACTTTAAAACAACTATAATAAAGATCTCAAATAACTAAAGGAACATATGGATAAAGTCAAGAAAATGATGTCTGAACAAAATGAAAATATTAAGAAAGAGAAAATTTAAAAGGAAACTAAAAACACATTCTGAAGCTGAAAAGTATAACTGAAATGAAAAATTCCCCAGAGTGATTCAAACACAGGCAGAAGAAAGACTCAGTAAATTCAAAGACAGGACATTAAAAATTATCAAGTTTGAAAAAAAAAAGATAAAAAGGCATTGAATAAATATGAACAGAGCCTAAGGGACTTGTGGGACACCATTGAATACATCAATATACACAGTATAGGAGTCTCAGAAAGAGAAGAGAGAGAAAAGACCATATTTGAAAAGAATAATAGCTGAAACTTCCCAAATTTCTTGAAAGACATGAATAGAAATATCCAAGAAGCTCAAAAAACTCCAAGTAAGATTTCAGGGCCCCACACCAACATACATTATAATCAAACTTTTGACAGACAGTGGGAGAATCTTGAAATAATAGAGAAATGCTTCAATCCATAAAAGGAATCCTCAGTAGATGATCAGCATATTTCTCACCAGAAACTCAGGAGACCATTGAGCAGGGGACTGAAAGTTTCAAACTACTAACATCAAACAAATAAACACTGTCAACCAAAAATCCCATACCTATCAAAATTGTCCTTCAGAAGTGAGGAAGAAATTAAGATATTCACAGATTTGAAAAGGCTAAGAGAGTTTGTGACCATTAGACATGCCCTGCAAGTTATGCTAAAGGGAGTCCCATGGAATAAAATGAAAGTATACTAGACAATAATTTTAATAAAGATAAAGATCTCAGTAAAAATAAATGTATGGGCAAATATGAAAGCTAGTATTAATAAACCAGTGGAATGTAACTCTATTTTTCATTTTCTATGTGCCATAAGAGAGTAGTTCATGCACACATAGATAAATAATATGCACACACAAAATATATAATAAAATAAAAATTATATATATTTAATAATAAAATTATTTTTATTACTTTTATTTTATCCTAATTTTATTTTATTTTATTTTAATAATTTTATACTCTTTTATTATTATTATATATTAGCCAGAAGCCAGTATTATTGTAATTTTGGTTTGTAACTCCACATTTTGTTTCTACATAATTTAAGAGACCAATGCATTTAAAATATTTTTTAATTTATGTTTTGGGGTACATGGTGTATAAAGATGTGGATTGTGATATCAACAATTAAAAAGAGATGGGGTTGAAGCTGTAAAATAACAGACTCTTGTGTTTTGTTTAAGTTACAATGGCATAAATTCCATTTACAGTGTTATAACTGTAAGGATGTTAAATGTTATCTCTATGGTACCCCAAAAGAAAATATCTATAGAAAATACACAAAATGAGGGGTGTGTGGGTGCCTCAGTCTGTTAAGCATGGACTGTTGATTTTGGCTCAGGTCATGATCTCATAATTCATGGGATCAAACTCCACGTGGGATTCTGCACAGACAGGGAGGAACCTGCATGGGATTCTCTCTCTCCCTCTATCTTTTCCCCTCCTCCATTTGAACATGATCTCTCTCTCGCTCTCTCTCGCTCTCTTTTAAAATAAATAAGTTAAATTTTTTTTAAAAAAAGGAATATACACAAAATGAAATGAGAAAGGAATTGAAATATTTTCACAATCAACTAAACACAAAAGAAAACAGCAATACAGGAAGGAGGAACAAAAAAGCTGTAAGATATATGGAAAACATAAAGCAAACGAAACGGCAAAGATGGAGAACTGGAACCCTTGTATACTGTTTAATGGGAAAGTAACATGATATAGTCAGTTTGGAAAACAATATGGGCAGTTTCTCAAAAAGTTAATAAAGCAATTAGCATCGACCTAGCAATTCCATTTCTGGATATATACTTCTACAAAGTTGAAAAGGGACCTTGAAGAGAAACTTGTACACCACGTTCACTGCAGCATTATTCACAATAGCTAAAAAGTGGAAGCAATCCAAGTGTCCATCAATGTATGAATGAATAAGCAAAATGTGGTTTTTGCATACAAAGGAATATTTTTCAGCCTTAATAAGAAAGACATTTCTGACATATGGTACAATATGGATAAGTCTCAAGGGCATTATTCCAAGTGAAATACACTAGTTGCAAAAAGACAAATAATGTATGATTCCATGTATATGCTATACTTAGATTCATCAAAATCACAGAGACAGAAAGGGGAATGGTGGTTGCCAGGGGGTGGGAGGAAGAGGAAAATGAGGAATTATTTTTTTTACTGGGCATAGAGCTGCAGTTTTACAAGATGGAAAGAGTTCTGGGAATGAAAGGTGGTGATGGTAGCACATTACGAATATATTTAATATCACCGAACTGTACATTTAAAAATTATTAAAATGGTAAATTTTACGTTTGTGTATTTTACCACAATAAAAAAATTGGGGAGGGAAATGAAATACGTGATGATTTTATGTAGAGTATGAATATAAAGCTACGGAAGAAATCACATAAAATGTAATATTGTGATGCAAATAAGTTTTTGTGTGCCTTGAGATAGAATTTCTAAACACCCCACCATACATGGACCCTGAAAGCATGAATTTTTGTTTGTTTATATGTTGTTTGTTTTTTAATATGAAGATCTAATTGGTCTTGTTAAACAATTCCTGAATCAGGCACCATCCCATCTAGCAAGCAGAGGGGAGCTTCTTGAAAGCATGGGTTTTGTGAAGAGGTTGAAGAAATCTATTTATGAAATATAGTACTGCAACGTGAAAGTATTACAAATTAACATATTGCTTTACATTGTGTATACTCGAAATATCTATGTTAACTGAATTGCTGACTTGAGTATGAGAAAAGATCTCACCCCTTCTGCCATATGAGAACACAGGGAGAAACTAACCATCTATGATCCAGGAAGCTGGTCCTCACCAGACACCTAATTTGCTAGTGCCTTGAACTTGGATTTCCCAGCATCCAGAACTGTGAGAAATAAACGTTGGGTGTTTCAGCCATTCTGTCTGTGATATTTTTGTGATAGCAGATGAATGGACTGAGAAAAGGCTGGGTGTCTGGGAGCAGAATATCAAGTGTACTTGATGAATTAGTAGTAGGCCAGGATGGCTGGAACAGAGATCTGGCTCCTATATTTGCAACTCCTTTCCTTGAAGAAATACAATTAAATTGTGAAAAGTTTTAGAATGTCTGATAGAATGTCTCAGAGTCTGACCAACTATATTGGTCACATCTCCCACCTAGAAAAGGAATGTGCAGTGCAGAAGGAAGAATAGAGAATGGTGCAAACAGAAGTTTCCTTTTCCTTATGGGAAGAGACAGAAACATAAGAGAACAAATTCGCTTCCCCTCTTCACACATACAGATAGCATTCTTATACGATTTCCAGGCTGTTTGCTCTGATTTTACCTGTTTTTCTCCCATTTAAGAGCCAGGTCATTGGTTTATAGTATTATTATGATTATAATTCAGCACTGCCTTAATAGTAACAGAATTTTTGTAACATTTGTCTCTTAATTCCATCACAGGATGATATATTATTAAAGAATAACTAACACAGAATCGGAAGAGCTGGGTGCAAACCCTCACTCCATTATTTTCTAGTTTTTGTTATTCTGGCAAGCAGTTAACTCTCTGAGCCTGATTTCCTTAATCTTAAAAATAATAAAAATCAAATTTCTTCACAAAAATGTTGATTTTTCCTACTCCCTCATTGTGTTGCCTTAAACTTCTCAATTTACTAAAATTATAAAATAAAGTGATTAAATATGTCAATGTTTCCCAAACTTCCCTGAGGATCAGAAATAGGTAGGAAGCTTGTTGACAGACAGATTCACAGGCTCCTCCATGGGACATTTCAACATAAGAAGTCTTAGGCTCTTGGAAATTTGCATGATTAATGAGAATCCCAAATGATTTTATCATCACAAAAATTTAGGAAAGTGACCTAGTGTGATTTAAAATACAAAGTTCTGGGCACCAACCCAAATATGACTACTCAAGCTCCGGAAGAGATGCCTGGTAGCTATAATTTTAATCAGTGACCTGGGAAATTTTTGCGATTAAGCATGATTGAGGAACACTACATTGGATAACTGCTAAGGTCTCATCCCATTCTAACATTCTTTGAATACTATACAGACTAGATTTTAAACCAATTTTTATAAAATTTTATAAAAAGCATCCTACACTCACCATAAAACCTTCAAGTATCTCAGATCACTCTCAACGTGTGGAAGGTACAATGTCAAATACAAGTAGAGAGACTTTTTATTTGCCTCTCCTGCCATTTTTTGTTTAGAAAATCCTAGAGATGATATTTTTATATGTGTGGAGAATGGTTTTTTGTGCTTTTTTTTTTTTTTGCTTTTGTTTACGTTTTATGTGGCAGACATATTTAGTTTTCATGTACTACTTTAACTGGTCCTTGTTCCTGCAAATACTAATCAATTCTGAGGGGAATCCTCAAATCTAGTATTTGAAGTAAATCCAGGAAAACCGGCCCTGAATTTTAAACACACATGTGAAATCATTCAACAAATATGTTAAATTCGATATATATGTTACATAAAACTGATAGTTTTTGGTACTACAAATATGAATAAGATATAGATCCTATCCTTAAGGTCTTACAGGTTAGTAAGAAAAAAGAAAATAACATTAAAATAGTTTGTAGGTAATATCATAGAAGTCTGTATCCTGTGAAATTTTGTAAAGGGAAGTATTGCCATCAACACTTTGGGAAGTGGTTGTGTTAGGCTGAGTCAGGAAACAGTTCACAGAAAAGATATGGCTTGAACTAGGTCTACAAATAAAAGAAGGTAAAAAGCAACATGAGGGATGAGTATAATCATTCCATGAAAAGGTAGCAAATGATGAAAAAAAAGTATGTTTTATTATAGCTGATATGTTAAATTCAAGGCATCACAGGATGAAAATGAAGAAGACAGCACAGTCAAGTTGAATCATGTTTGTCAAGACAGAGAGGTGAACATTCTTTAGTAGATAATGGCAAGCCAGTGAGAAGATGTAAGCCTAGAAGTAATGTGATCAGATTTATATTTGAGAAAGACTACTATAACAAAAGAAATAGAAAATAATCAAAAAGATGACAAAACGGAGTGAGATATCAATTCAAGAGTCCAGACAGATTATAAGGATTTTGTAGAAAGGCCATCACAGAATCTTTGGGAAGAGAAAGTTTCAATGTTTAAGAATGTAGAACTAAACAGAACATGAATGCCAAGTGGAGGCCTAAGAGTAAGGGAATAAATGATGCAAAATTATTTCCAGAAAATTTATTTTGCTGACTGGATGAACAGTGGGATCATTCACCGATATAGGAAACAGCAAGAGAAAAGATAGTTTATTCTAGTACAAGGATAGAAGCAAGGTTAATAAAGAGTTTAGTTTTGTTGTGTAAGTCTTTAGGTGCCTGGGAGACTATTAAGAATAATTTCCTATAAATTCTGGAGTAGACATATCTGGCACTAGAGACATATTCAAGATGGAAATGCATATTTTGGATTCAACCGTTAATTAAGAGTTTATATAAAAACGTTGGATGCTAACTGCTGTGACCATACAGTTTATCCTGGGCAACTTTGGCATAAATTTGAATACTTTCCTCTTTCACATCCAAAAGAGTCCCAGATTAAATGACAAATGTTAAAGTCTCCAACTGTAACATATACCTCTCTAAATAAAACGTTAGAAAAGAATAAGAGCAAGATCTTAAAATGTGGTTATAGAACTTTAACATGCTATTGCGCGATGGCTTGAGAGATGATGGGTATTTGTAAGAGGAATAAACTTGCAACCAAGCCATAATGTCAATTTGAATCACATGAGTTGTTTAAAGCTATGCATAGATATGACTCGTGCTCCTGACCATGACTAATTAACTGACACTGGATCTTCTCTCCATTTGAAACAACTATAAAACTGGACAAAATATTTGACTCAATCCTTTGGATATTAAAAAGCAGG
Source organism: Neofelis nebulosa (assembly GCF_028018385.1). Taxonomy (NCBI): domain Eukaryota; kingdom Metazoa; phylum Chordata; class Mammalia; order Carnivora; family Felidae; genus Neofelis; species Neofelis nebulosa. The sequence goes on along the minus strand of NC_080794.1, from coordinate 30,668,810 downwards.
CGGTGTACGACAGTGATTCTTGAGAAAAAGAAAATATACAAGATGAGCTCTATGATCACCCAAGATCACTATAGCTTCTTTCCTAACAGTACTTATTTCTACAGAGTAGTGAGTTAGGAGCCCAAGTCAAGCAGTGGTTTCATTGAGCTAAGGAGGTGGAGGTCAGGGCTCTAAGCTGCTTAAGTAACTGTGATTGATGGGAGGTGGTAACTGAGAAGGGGAAGCTTCTCTGTGGGGAGTGAATATTTTGTGAATGAGGATTAACTATGAGTCTTTGGCCAAAGGGTTTATTGCACATGCTCAGAGTCAGACTTCATGAGACTTAGAGGAAATCTAGTGTAGCACTAGGATCTAATGCTAAAATTTACTGCTAAGAGACAACTGGATTTTCAGCCCAGCCAGAGGTGAGAGACCTCACTGAGTACCATAAGCATCCAGTTGAGTCCCCAGAAAGCCAACCCTTAAGAGTAAGAATCATGGTTTGGGGTAAGGGATACACTCTAAGACCAAATTCAAAACCAAAACAGACCTAATTTAACAAAGAATCAAACTAAGGCTGACAAGACTAAAGGATCTATCAATAAATTAACTGCCTATGAGAATATAATGCAATAGTATTTATGGAACAACAATCTAACCCAGATTCCCTCCAATAAACCACACAATGTCCACTGTACAATAAAAAGTTGCTAAACATGAAAAGAAATGGGAAAGTGTGACTCATGTTCAAGGAAAATTTAGCCAGCAGAACTAAACTCCAAGAACATCCAAAAGTTGGAACTGACAGAGAAGAATCCTAAGGGCTTAGTCTATTGGGGCATTGTAAATGTGCCACTCAGGTACGGGTCCTCAACACTAAGATAATGATAGTAAAAGCTAAGCATACTTAATACTTGCTATAAGTCAAGTATTGTACAGAGTGTTATAAGTACTGCACATTATCTCATCGAATCCTTGTAAAAACCCTACATGACAGTCACTATTATTTTCCCTTTGTTACAAGTAGAAAATCTGAAATTTAGAGAGGTCAAGCAAATCACCTAATTCTGTTGTATATGAAGAAATCAGGCACCTAACAGGTATGCATACACATTTCTTGAGGTAAAATTATGTTTGACCAAAAAGATTTCAGACAGGCATATGATGGTCTGAGAAGCCCATCATTAAAAATGTTGTTGACTAAATAGCAAATGCATTAACATAGCTCCAAGTTCATTTCTGGGTGAAAAAAAGTCTCCAAGGAAGAGGAAGCACCAGTCTACTGAAACTGATTGTTTACAGCGTAGGTCCTACAGCTACTATAGGAAGAGATTACACACAAAACTGTTATGTTTACATAGAGTAATAGAAAAAGTGGTTGCGTGGGAGATAAAATGCAACACGACTACAACTAATATTGGAAATAAATTTTCATTTTACTTGTATCTGCGTAAAATGCCTTAAAGCTCACTGGTCAAAACACATCGAATCTTGGGTAGAAAATGCCAGAGAACAAATGATACTAATGAATATATTGTACCTGCAAATGCTTAACTGTCTTCAATTATCTTTAGGTTATAAATACATAGGCTGAAAATATGACCATTTCCTTATCACCTTCCTTTGTGAAGTTCTTAAAACGAAATATCTCCCACAGGTGTGGGACAATAAACTAACTCCACAGCACTGACCTAGCACAAGTTTTTTTTTTTTAAATATATGAAATTAATTGTCAAATTGGTTTCCATACAACACCCAGTGCTCATCCCGAAAGGTGCCCTCCTCAATACCCATCACCCACCCTCCCCTCCCTCCCACCCCCTATCAACCCTCAGTTTGTTCTCAGTTTTTAACAGTCTCCTATGCTTTGGCTCTCTCCCACTCTAACCTCTTTTTTTTTTTTTTGCTTTCCCTCCCCCATGGGTTTCTGTTAAGTTTCTCAGGATCCACATAAGAGTGAAACCATATGGTATCTGTCTTTCTCTGTACGGCTTATTTCACTTAGCATCACACTCTCCAGTTCCATCCACGTTGCTACAAAAGGCCATATTTCATTCTTTCTCATGGCCACGTAGTATTCCATTGTGTATCTAAACCACAATTTCTTTATCCATTCATCAGTTGATGGACATTTAGGCTCTTTCCATAATTTGGCTATTGTTGAGAGTGCTGCTATAAACATTGGGGTACAAGTGCCCCTATGCATCAGTACTCCTGTATCCCTTGGATAAATTCCTAGCAGGCTATTGCTGGGTCATAGGGTAGGTCTATTTTTAATTTTCTGAGGAACCTCCACACTGCTTTCCAGAGCGGCTGCACCAATTTGCATTCCCACCAACAGTGCAAGAGGGTTCCCGTTTCTCCACATCCTCTCCAGCATCTATAGTCTCCTGATTTCTTCATTTTGGCCACTCTGATTGGCGTGAGGTGATATCTGTGTGTGGTTTTGATTTGTATTTCCCTGATGAGGAGCGACGTTGAACATCTTTGCATGTGCCTGTTGGCCATCCGGATGTCTTCTTTAGAGAAGTGTCTATTCATGTTTTTTGCCCATTTCTTCACTGAATTATTGTTTTTCGGGTGTGGAGTTTGGTGAGCTCTTTATAGATTTTGGATACTAGCCCTTTGTCCGATATGTCATTTGCAAATATCTTTTCCCATTCCGTTGGCTGCCTTTTAGTTTTGTTGGTTGTTTCCTTTGCTGTGCAGAAGCTTTTTATCTTCATAAGGTCCCAGTAATTCACTTTTGCTTTTAATTCCCTTGCCTTTGGGGATGTGTCGAGTAAGAGATTGCTACGGCTGAGGTCAGAGAGGTCTTTTCCTGCTTTCTCCTCTAGGGTTTTGATGGTTTCCTGTCTCACATTCAGGTCCTTTATCCATTTTGAGTTTATTTTTGTGAATGGTGTGAGAAAGTGGTCTAGTTTCAACATTCTGCATGTTGCTGTCCAGTTCTCCCAGCACCATTTGTTAAAGAGGCTGTCTTTTTTCCATTGGATGTTCTTCCCTGCTTTGTCAAAGATTAGTTGGCCATACATTTGTGAGTCTAGTTCTGGGGTTTCTATTCTATTCCATTGGTCTATGTGTCTGTTTTTGTGCCAATACCATGCTGTCTTGATGATGACAGCTTTGTAGTAGAGGCTAAAGTCTGGGATTGTGATGCCTCCTGCTTTGGTCTTCTTCAAAATTACTTTGGCTTTTTGGGGCCTTTTGTGGTTCCATATGAATTTTAGGATTGCTTGTTCCAGTTTCGAGAAGAATTCTGGTGCAATTTTGATTGGGATTGCATTGAATGTGTAGATAGCTTTGGGTAGTATTGACATTTTGACAATATTTATTCTTCCAATCCATGAGCAGGGAATGTCTTTCCATTTCTTTATATCTTCTTCAATTTCCTTCATAAGCTTTCTATAGTTTTCAACATACAGATCTTTTACCTCTTTGGTTAGATTTATTCCTAGGTATTTTATGCTTCTTGGTGCAATTGTGAATGGGATCAGTTTCTTTATTTGTCTTTCTGTTGCTTCATTGTTAGTGTATAAGAATGCAACTGATTCTGTATATTGATTTTGTATCCTGCAACTTTGCTGAATTCATGTATCATTTCTAGCAGACTTTTGGTGGAGTCTATCGGATTTTCCATGTATAATATCATGTCATCTGCAAAAAGTGAAAGTCTGACTTCATCTTTGCCAATTTTGATGCCTTTGATTTCCTTTTGTTGTCTGATTGCTGATGCTAGAACTTCCAACACTATGTTAAACAACAGCGGTGAGAGTGGACATCCCTGTCGTGCTCCTGATCTCAGGGAAAAAGCCCAGGGAAAAACATTGAGGATGATGTTAGCTGTGGGCTTTTCACAAATGGCTTTTATGATGTTTAAGTATGTTCCTTGTACCCCGACTTTCTCGAGGGTTTTTTTTAAAGAAATATTGCTGAATTTTGTCAAATGCCTTTTCTGCATCGATTGACAGGATCATATATGGTTCTTATCTTTTCTTTTATTAATATGATGTATCACGTTGATTGATTTGCAAATGTTGAACCAGCCCTGCATCCCAGGAATGAATCCCACTTGATCATGGTGAATAATTCTTTTTATATGCCGTTGAATTCGATTTGCTAGTATCTTATTGAGAATTTTTGCATCCATATTCATCAGGGATATTGGCCTGTAGTTCTCTTTTTTTACTGGGTCTCTGTCTGGTTTAGGAATCAAAGTAATACTGGCTTCATAGAATGAGTCCGGAAGTTTTCCTTCCCTTTCTATTTCTTGGAATAGCTTGAGAAGGATAGGTATTATCTCTGCTTTAAACATCTGATAGAACTCCCCTGGGAAGCCATCTGGTCCTGGACTCTTATTTGTTGGGAGATTTTTGATAACCAATTCAATTTCTTCGCTGGTTATGGGTCTGTTCAAGCTTTCTATTTCCTCCAGATTGAGTTTTGGAAGAGTGTGGGTGTTTAGGAATTTGTCCATTTCTTCCAGGTTGTCCAATTTGATGGCATATAATTTTTCATAGCATTCCCTGATAATTGTTTGTATCTCTGAGGGATTGGTTGTAATAATTCCATTTTCATTCATGATTTTATCTATTTGGGTCATCTCCCTTTTCTTTTTGAGAAGCCTGGCTAGAGGTTTGTCAATTTTGTTTATTTTTTCAAAAAACCAACTCTTGGTTTCGTTGATCTGCTCTACCGTTTTTTTAGATTCTATATTGTTTATTTCTGCTCTGATCTTTATGATTTCTCTTCTTCTGCTGGGTTTAGGCTGCCTTTGCTGTTCTGCTTCTAGTTCCTTTAGGTGTGCTGTTAGATTTTGTATTTGGGATTTTTCTTGTTTCTTGAGATAGGCCTGGATTGCAATGTATTTTCCTCTCAGGACTGCCTTCGCTGCATCCCAAAGCGTTTGGACTGTTGTATTTTCATTTTCGTTTGTTTCCATATATTTTTTTAATTTCTTCTCTAATTGCCTGGTTGACCCACTCATTCATTAGTAGGGTGTTCTTTTTTTTTTTTTTTTTTTTTTTTAATTTTTTATTTTTGGGACAGAGAGAGACAGAGCATGAACGGGGGAGGGGCAGAGAGAGAGGGAGACACAGAATCGGAAACAGGCTCCAGGCTCCGAGCCATCAGCCCAGAGCCTGATGCGGGGCTCGAACTCACGGACCGCGAGATCGTGACCTGGCTGAAGTCGGACGCTTAACCGACTGCGCCACCCAGGCGCCCCAGTAGGGTGTTCTTTAACCTCCATGCTTTTGGAGGTTTTCCAGACTTTTTCCTGTGGTTGATTTCAAGCTTCATAGCATTGTGGTCTGAAAGTATGCATGGTATAATTTCAATTCTTGTAAACTTATGAAGGGCTGTTTTGTGACCCAGTATATGATCTATCTTGGAGAATGTTCCATGTGCACTCGAGAAGAAAGTATATTCTGTTGCTTTGGGATGCAGAATTCTAAATAGATCTGTCAAGTCCATCTGATCCAATGTATCATTCAGGGCCCTTGTTTCTTTATTGACCGTGTGTCTGGATGATCCATTTCTGTAAGTGGGGTGTTAAAGTCCCCTGCAATGACCACATTCTTGTCAATAAGGTTGCTTATGTTTATGAGTAATTGTTTTACATATTTGGGGGCTCCGGTATTCGGCGCATAGACATTTATAATTGTTAGCTCTTCCTGATGGATAGACCCTGTAATTATTATATAATGCCCTTCTTCATCTCTTGTTACAGACTTTAATTTAAGGTCTAGTTTGTCTGATATAAGTATGGCTACTCCAGCTTTCTTTTGGCTTCCAGTAGCATGATAAATAGTTCTCCATCCCCTCACTCTCAATCTAAAGGTGTCCTCAGGTCTAAAATGAGTCCCTTGTAGACAGCAAATAGATGGGTCTTGTTTTTTTATCCATTCTGATACCCTATGTCTTTTGGTTGGTGCATTTAATCCATTTACATTCAGTGTTACTATAGAAAGATATGGGTTTAGAGTCATTGTGATGTCTGTATGTTTTATGCTTGTAGTGATGTCTCTGGTACTTTGTCTCACAGGATCCCCCTTAGGATCTCTTGTAGGGCTGGTTTCGTGGTGACAAATTCTTTCAGTTTTTGTTTGTTTTGGAAGACCTTTATCACTCCTTCTATTCTAAATGACAGACTTGCTGGATAAAGGATTCTCGGCTGCATATTTTTTCTGTTTAGCACACTGAAGATCTCGTGCCAATCCTTTCTGGCCTGCCAAGTTTCAAAAGAGAGATCAGTCACGAGTCTTATAGGTCTCCCTTTATATGTGAGGGCACGTTTATCCCTTGCTGCTTTCAGAATTTTCTCTTTATCCTTGTATTTTGCCAGTTTCACTATGATATGTCGTCCAGAAGATCGATTCAAGTTACGTCTGAAGGGAGTTCTCTGTGCCTCTTGGATTTCAATGCCTTTTTCCTTCCCCAGTTCAGGGAAGTTCTCAGCTATAATTTCTTCAAGTACCCCTTCAGCACCTTTCCCTCTCTCTTCCTCCTCTGGGATACCAAGTATGCATATATTATTTCTTTTTAGTGTATCACTTAGTTCTCTAATTTTCCCCTCATACTCCTGGATTTTTTTATCTCTCTTTCTCTCAGCTTCCTCTTTTTCCATAACTTTATCTTCTAGTTCACCTATTCTCTCCTCTGCCTCTTCAATCCGAGCTGTCGTTGTTTCCATTTTGTTTTGCATTTCGTTTAAAGCGCTTTTCAGCTCCTTGAGACTGTTCCTTAGTCCCTTGATCTCTGTAGCAAGAGATTCTCTGCTGTCCTCTATACTGTTTTCAAGCCCAGCGATTAATTTTATGACTATTATTCTAAATTCACTTTCTGTTATATTATTTAAATCCTTTTTGATCAGTTCATTAGCTGTTGTTATTTCCTGGAGATTCTTCTGAGGGGAATTCTTCCGTTTGGTCATTTTGGATAGTCCCTGGAGTGGTGAGGACCTGCAGGGCACTTCCCCTGTGCTGTGGTGTATAACTGGAGTTGGTGGGCGGGGCCGCAGTCCGACCTGATGTAGGACAAGTTTTTGAATTCGTCTTTACAAGAGAGCAAAAGTAGTCATGTCGACATTAGGTTGACAAGTTTAAAAATAAACCAAGTGTGTGTTCAAGCTCCCGCATGCCTTTCTGTTGACAATGATCTGAGAAGACAGATCAGACATTATCTGAGATAATGACATGCGGTTAGAAGGTGGAATGAATGGGGGAGGTTGGAGAAAGTAGGTCTGCACTGAAACTCCCTTTGCCTCCCCAGATTTTAACACCTCTGCTTTCCACATGATTCTATGGCTACCTCTTTTGGGAGAAACTTTTAAAGCAATGTTTCAAATGTCATTTCTGCCAATTAAACTATTTTTTTTGGGGGGGGGCCAGGAAGATAATTATTTTCTGTCATGAAAAACATAATTGTCTAATGAAAATGGCTTCTATTAATGCTTCTTACTAATCTAAGGTGAACTATTTGTAAAATATTGTGCCAAATGCTTTAACACATCATCTAATGTAATTCTCAAAACACTGTACCATTTAAGGACAATGAGGCTTGGAGAGGTTATACAAGTTACTCTGAGACTTGACTCACTTAGAAGTGTGGGAAAATACTGAGTTCTAACCCAAAGCCCATGTTTTTGATAGCTACTCCCTTTCAGTCATAAGCCCTTCTTTTCTAGAAATGAATTTGCAACACTAAGATTCATGAGCATATATTTATTCCAACATAGAAAGGTAGGTAAAACAAATAAACACCATCAAAGATACGTTTTGAAAATTTGTCAGTGTTTTCTTTGAGTAAATAATGTTTCGCTTTAATAGTTTTGATGTTTGATTAAGAAAAAGAGAAAAAGGGGCTTCTAGGTGGCTCTGTCGGTTAAGTATCCGACTTCGGCTCAGGTCATGATCTCATGATCTGTGAGTTCAAGCCCTGCATCCAGCTCTGTGCTAACAGCTCAGACCCTGGAGCCTGCTTTGGATTTTGTGTCTCCCTCTCTCTCTGCTCCTCCCCTGCTCATGCTCTGTTTCTTTCTCTCTCTCTACAAAATAAATAAATGTCTAAAAAAAATTTAAAAAAAGAAAAAAGGAGAAGAGACAATATTCAATTCTCAATTTTGTTTTTGCAATCAAAGTGGTATTGTTTTAGTGTCATAGATTGTCCTCAAGCAGGTAATTAGCTTTATCAGTCAACACTTTCAAATTTTCTTTAAAAATTAAAAGATTTTTCAATGTAGCAATCTTTATGGTAAATCAGATTAACAATTGAAAATGTCTAGAGTCAGATAAATAATCTAAAACCAGTACTAAAATAACCTGTGACTTCAGCAATATTCATATCTGAAATAAGATTAAACATCAAAAATTTTTCTCTTTGAAATTTTCCCTCAGATATCATGATTTTAGTTTTACTGAGGCCTGTTTGTGAGTTTTTTAATCATTCTGTAATTTTCTCTTATCTTTAAAAAAGTAGGTTTACAAATATGAGAGTAAATTAAATAATTGTTCAATTGTGTTCCAAATGACTAAGAAGAACAATAATTGTACTATTAAAATAACATAAAAATGTATAACTAGATAGTAACTTGAGGGCTACCTACTACCACAAAAATAAGAGAAGCATTTAAAGGTTCAGTTCTAGTATCATAGAAAGAGTTCTAATTTGTTTTAATTCCATTTAACTTTAATAACTATTATTTTATTTCCAGTTTCTATACACAATAGAATTTCACCCCATGTTTACACTATCATCTTCCCAATATACTTTCTGAAATCATATTTCTGGTTCAAAGAGCAAATTATTTGGGTATGAGATGGCATTATCTGTCATTTATCATCACTTTGGAATCTGTCACATTCCATCCCAATGAAAATTTTTCCAATATCTTAATATTTTTCTGAAGGACTTTCTCTAAAAAAGATTGGTGGGGAGAAATTTCCCAGAGCCTCATCACCCTCAGATCTTCTAAATAACATAAGAAAGAAACATAATGAAAGTCGAATGGAAAAACATAATGAGGAAGAAAAAGGTACCAAACATGAATATTATGCTTCTCTGAAACTGTGATTATTTGCTGACTGGCTAGAGTCATTTTATTGTATTCCTTAGAGGGAATTACTGCTAAGAATTAATATATAAAGATTGTATGGAAGGAGTAAAAACTTGACTTGTGAGGATTGTATTAGCTCCTACTGCCATAACAAAATACCATAGATTGGGTGGCCTAAACAACAGAAACGTATTTTCTCAGCTTTGGATGCTGGGAGGTCCAAGATCTAGGTCTCGTAAGTTCTTTTGTTAACTTTCATGTGTTAAAACCATCTCTGGGGCACCTGGGTGGCTCAGTAGATTAAGCTACTGACTTCAGCTCAGGTCATGATCTCACAGTTTATGAGTTCGAGCCCCACGTTAAGCTCTGTGCTGACAGCTCAGAGCCTGGAGCCTGCTTCAGATTCTGTGTCTCCCTCTCTCTCTGCCTTTCACCCACTCATGCTCTGTCTCTCTCTCTCCCCAAAATAAATAACCATTTAAAAATTAAAAAAAAAAATCTCCACAAATATGTTACATGGTTTACGGCTTTTCCCCCTTATTACTGGGCTACTGGATAACAATGTATCCCCAGTCGTGATTTACTGACTCAGACTTAAAGCAAAGTACTAAAATCTGTGGGGTCTTCATCTAAAGAAATGAATATCCCAAGAGCTGGTGTTCCTGGGAAGAGTGTATGCCCTACAGATGCAATTCTGATGAGGGTAGGATTTCTGCTCTTGGCCATCTGAAGAAATGCAGGCACCATTCGAAGCTTCCACTCATTCACAGTGAGCAAGGGGCAGCATCATTAGCATAGAGGTAGTGAGGTTCTGGGGCAGGAAGAGTCTAGGATGGCACCGTGGGATCTTCCAGAGAACTAGGTTAATAAGAAGCACTAAGACAAAACCAATAAATCCAGAGTCACCTCAACAGGAACAAAGTGAGGCTTCAATGTCGGCCACTGACACAGAAGCAACGGGGGCTGTGGTGAAGAGAGAGGGAGGAAGGGAGGGAGGGAACGAAGGAAGGGAGGAACGAGGGAAGAAAACACACCCGAACTGAAAAACCAGACTTGTTCAGTAGCACACAGGCAACAAAAGCTGTGAAATTCTCAGAAGCAATTGGGACACCTTTACGGAAAGCTAATTTCTAGCAAATAGATAGATGAGAGTTTAGTCTTTTAAAAAAATAAATGAAGAGGGAGATGTTCTCCCTATTTTCCATTTCAAAAAGTATATTTTATTCAAGTTACTACCCAAAATAGACACCGCATCACATACAACTTTGGGAACCTGCCTGCTTTAAGGCATTCCTTACATGTACAGGATAAAAAGACACATGCATGCCCATGTTTACAGCAGCCCTATCAACAATAGCCAAAGTATGGAAAAAGCCCAACCTCCATCGATGGATGTACGGATAAAGAAGAAGTGCGTGCGCATGTGCTTCCGTGTGCGCGCGCGTGTGTGTGTGTGTGTGCGCGCGTGCACACACACTAAAGTATTACTCAGCAATCAAAAAGAATGAAATCTTGCCATTTGCAACAACATGGACGGAACTAGAGTGTAGTATGCCAAGCAATTAAGTCAGTCAGAGAAAGGCAAATACCATATGATTTCACTCATATGTGGAATTTAAGGAACAAAGCAGATGAACATAGGCGAAGGGAAGGAAAAAGAAGATAAAAACACAGAGGGGGGTAAATCATAAGAGACTCTTAAAACCAGAACAAACTGAGGGTTGCTGGGGGTAGTTGGTGGGGGATGGGATAAATGGGTGAGATGGCCATTAAGGAGGGGACTTGCTGGTGTGAGCACTGGGTGTTACATGTAAGTGATGAATCACTAAATTCTAGTCCTAAAACTAATCCATTACTACACTATATGTTAACTAACTTGGATTTAAATACATTTTTAAAAAGAAATCTTCAAATTAAAAAATAATGAAAACATAAAAATAAAAATATTTTACAAAGTAAACAGATAATTTATCAATTCCACCCAAAGAACTTAAAGACTCTAGAAAGTTATTAAACTTGGAATTCTCAGTACTCACTGCTGAATCACAACAACAGATATAGAGAGCAGAAATCTTTTAATTTAGCAACTTCTTTTCATGATTCTTATGTGGCCAGTCTGACACCTGTCTGAACTGGCAGTTGAAAGTCCAACAAATAATTCACCATTATAATAGGAAAACATCTAAGTTCATGTAATTCAAATGACTCTATTTCACTGTCTGTTTATTTTGCCCAAATATTTGTGTTAAAGGGAGATTCACTTTGATCATTCACCTTGCCATAAAACAGTTAATTATGTGTGTTACTATCCAAGAAAAGAGCAGAACATGTAGAAATGTTATAAATGCATCATAACATTGAATATTATTAATGTAAATTAAAACGAGATGACAAAATGAATTGTCAGTAAAATCCAATTTATACATAGGAAAATTTTCTATATCACCAAAGATTATTTTCTTTTTAATATTTTTAGAGCAGTTTAGGTACACAAAACTTGCTTTTATATAAAAATAAATTTTTTAGGGGCGCCTGGGTGGCGCAGTCGGTTAAGCGTCCGACTTCAGCCAGGTCACGATCTCGCGGTCCGTGAGTTCGAGCCCCGCGTCAGGCTCTGGGCCGATGGCTCGGAGCCTGGAGCCTGTTTCCGATTCTGTGTCTCCCTCTCTCTCTGCCCCTCCCCCGTTCATGCTCTGTCTCTCTCTGTCCCAAAAATAAATAAAAAAACGTTGAAAAAAAAAAAAATTTAAAAAAAAAAATAAAATAAATAAATTTTTTATTTAAATAACAGTTTAGGGGCCCCTAGGTGACTCAGTCAGTTAAGTGACCGACTTTGGCTCAGGTCATGATCTCACAGTGTGTGAGTTCAAGCCCCACGTCAACCTCTGTATTGACAGCTCAGAGCCTGGAGCCTACTTCATTCTGCGTCTCCCTTTCTCTCTGCCCTATCCTGCTCTCTCTCTCTCAAAAATAAATAAACATTATTTTTTAATTAAAAGTAATAGCTTATAAAAGAGTAAGGAAATATGAAAGACTAGGATGCAAAGTGTTCTTCATAACTCTGTGAAACTTTCAATTAAAAATCCTTATTATCAAAGATAGATTAAATACTTAACCAAAAATATTTGTTTAGGCATAGAGTATTTCAGAATTTTTTTTTTTTATTTAAGGAAAGGAGTGTGATTTCTGATTTCATCAACATGAAATAAACATTTATGCTGTCAAAACAAAGAAGTTTCTTATACTATTTTCAATAAGCGTATTCTTCAATAGACTATCTTCATAATCTAAAGTAGTCACACCTTGATAATTAACCACTGTTTTAAGATGCATACTAAGTACCAGAAATTACTACTTTAGCCCTTTGGCTCTCCCTCCCTCTTGTGAACATATCTGACAGTTTCAAATCTGACACAGAAAGAGGAAAGTATATTGAAGATAATGCCAAATAAACCAACACTAATTACAATATACAAAGTCCATGCATGACTGTCTTATACTTTTGTGACTGTATTTGCCACTTCACCAAAGTGGGCAGAATATAATTAATCAGCAAATTTCTCTTTAAAAAAGAACAAAAAATTGAGACCATTGGCTAAAGTAAGAATAAGTGTCTTACTGATATACATTTTGGGTATAAATCAAAGTATAAAAATGTAACTTGGAAAAAATAAGCTTAATTTTTTACCTCCAGGTTGGTGAACAATTCAACCAGATTCTTTCATGGAACACACCCATTCCACACCCACTATGTATTGTCAATATTCTGGAATCTTATGATATACCAAGTGTCTGAGAAGGAGCCTGTTTTTTCCTTAGTCATCCATGCATATATGTCACCAAGGTACAGCTAAGACACATGGGTCCAAGTTAATATTGATGTCTTCAGGTCCAACAGTTCAGAAGGTTTATGCCGCTGGGGAAAGTGCAATCTGTTACAAGATTGAGAAGGCTGGTGCTTATAGAACCTCCTCTTTAAATATATCAAAGAGATGGTCCTCTTTCAAGTCAAACATCTTCTTTGGATGTTTTGTGGGAAGGTAGTACAGTTCTCTCTATTCAGAATACCACGAAACTCTCTTCCCTTCATCCCAAGGAAATCCTCTGCAGTGAAAGAAACACCTTTCTTTCTCAGAATGTATTCTTTTCAAGAGTCTTAAGTGTGTGGCAAGGTGCCTCTTATTGTTATTATTTGAAAGAGAGAGAGAGAGAATGAACCAGGGAGAGGGGCAGAGGAGAAAGACTCTTAAGCAGACTGCGTGCTCAGCAAGGAGTCTGATGCAAGGCTCAATCCCACAACCTTGGGATCATGACCTGAGCTGAAATCAAGAGTCAGACATTTAACCAACTGAGCCACCCAGGCACCCTGATTTTTAACTTTATTTACACCCGTTTAGGAGGATATAATTAGACTCTTGATGCAATGGCATATTAGTTGAATAAAATCATAATGAAATCATCATGTATGTAATTTAATGACTATATTTTTAAGTTTATTTATTTATTTTGAGAAGGGGGTGCAGAGAGAGAATCCTAAGCAGGCTCCACACTGTCAGCACTGAGCATGATGCAGGGCTCAACCCACAAACCTTTAGATCATGACCTGAGCTGAAACCAAGAGTAAGATGTTAAAGTGACGAGCTACCCGGGCACCCCTTCTTTTATTTGTTTTTAAGTTTACTTATTTAATTTAATGACTATTTTAATCACCTGTTATTTACCTCATTATTTAAATATTAAATAAATAAATGATTTTAAATATTTTAATTTCTAATTTTTATTTAATAATTAGTTTCACCTTTAAAAGATCACTACTGAAAAAAAAAAAAAAAAAACCTTTGATTTTACCTATATGGTACTTAGACCTTAGACAGTGAGTCATAGTATATTTGACTTTGACTAGTGTTTGAACAGAGCAAAATACACTTATTCAAATATTTTAATAGGTCCTGACCATGAAAAGCAAATATGTTATTTATTTATTTATTTATTTGTTTATTTATTTATTTTTGAGAGAGAGAAAGTGCACAAGAAGAGAAGAAGGGCAGAGAGAGAGAGAGAATCTTAGGCAAGCTTCATGCTCAGTATAGAGCTGGATACAGGGCTCAATCCCACAGTCCTGGGGTTCACAACCTGAGCCAAAATCAAGAGTTGGATGCTCAACCAACTAAGCCACCCAAGCTCTCCAGTGTTAATGTTTTTATACACTAGTCTCCCAGCATCTGAGATCTTCTTTAAGTTTGAGGTGGATGCCTCAAGAGAAAAAAAAAAAAAATCTGCATAGATTCTTGGCACCAGGTAACATTTTTCCCTCCTGCTTCCCTCCCTCTCTCCCTCCTTCTCTCCCTTCCTTCTTTCCTTCCTTCCTTCCTTCCTTCCTTCCTTCCTTCCTTCCTTCCTTCCTTCTTGATTGTGTTTTGTTTTGTTTTTGAAGAGAAAAAGAGTGGAGGAGAGGCAGAGGGAGAGGGAGAAAGAGAATATTTATTTCAGTGTAGCAATTCGCTGTATGGATTTCTACTTTTTGCATTCATTCCCAGGCAGAAGGACAACTGGATTGATTGCTTGCAGTCTTTTGTAATTATGAATAAGGCCATTGTAAATATTTGTGTACAGTTTCGGGATGAACATAGGTTTTCATTACACTTGAGTAAATGTCCTGGATTGAGGGTGCTGATCCATTGGGTCAGTTCATCCCTAACCTTATAAGAAATTCCAAACTCCTTTCTAACATTGCTGTATTATTATTTGTTATTCTTACCCACAGTGCATGAGAATTCCAGTTGCTCTGCATCTTGCCGGTTCTTGGTATTATCAGTTTATTCTTTTTCTTGAAGTCAGCCATTCTAATACATATATAGTGATATCAAATTTTTAATTTGTATTTTTCCAGTTACTCACGATGGAGATCATGCAGTTGAAGTTTTAAATGTAAATGAAGGGGCGCCTGGGTGGCTTGGTCGATTAAGCGTCCGACTTCGGCTCAGGTCATGATCTCACCGTCGGTGAGTTCGAGCCCCCCCATCAGGCTCTGTGCTGACTGCTCAGAGCCTGGAGCCTGTTTCAGATTCTGTGTCTCCCTCTCTCTCTGCCCCTCCCCTGTTCATGCTCTGTCTCTCTCTGTCTCAAAAAAAAAAAAAAAAAAAAAAAGTTAAAGTGTAAATGAAAACATCTTAAATGTGTTGTTGATTTTTATTTTAGGTATTAATTTCTTTTTGCGTTTTCCCTTCTGTTTGTCTCCACTCAAGAAAATAATTTTGTGTTTTATTACTTCATGGAAGGTGTTTGGGCTGAAAGCAGAACGGATTTTGAAATCTTATGGGCCTTAGTTGATTAAGCCTCCAACTTTGGCTCAGGTCATGATCTCACGGTTCATGAATTCGAGTCCCACATCAGGCTCTGTGCTGACCGCTCACTCTGGAGACTACTCCGGGTTCTGTGCCTCTCTCTCTCTATGCCCCTCCCCTGCTCACTTGCTCTCTCTCTCTCAAAAATAAATAAACATTAATATAAATAATAAATAAATAAGTAAATAATAAATTTAAAAACCAAATGCGATGTGGTTAATGAATATTTTTTGTTTTTACTTAATATTTGTTTTTATGAATATATTTATTCATAAAATGAATATTTTTTGTAAGTTTTTACTTAAATTCCAATTAGTGAACATATGGTACAATATTAGTTTCAGGTGTACAATATAGTAATAAAATGAATTCATACTTTAAATAATCCTATACAGTGTTTAAAAAGTTTCTCACTATGTTTTTAAATACTTCTTTTCATAATTTTTTTCAATTATCACTTTGTTAGAAAAAGTAGAATAATTTTGCTTAGATTGCATTTTATAGGATCAGTGACATGCCCTTTATTTCAAGTTTGTACTAGTTCTTTAGTCCTGAACAATCTTTCAAAAGCAATTACAAATGATTAAGTGAATTCATTGTGGTTTTTCTCCTATGATTATCCTGCCTTTTAAATTTGCACATGCTTAAATATTCCAAGTATTCTTTAACCTATTTCTTACAACAGACAGCTGGCAAGGCTTTTATTATATTTTAATTATACAGATTCCTCTTCTTCATGTTCCTATCCGAGAAAGATATAAAAATTTAAGAATGGTTCATTTTAATATTGTCATTATGTTTGTCAATCTCCTCACTTAGAAGCCAGGCTAGTTCTTCCTTATGCAGAGTACAAATTTCAAAGTTGTTAATTATTCTCATCTATTTTATTTCACTTCATTTTGCTCTTTTTATCTTTTGACAGAGAACATTTATAGATATACAAATATTTTATTTCCTACAACTATAGATTTCCCCCATCTGTGTGGCAATATTCATTATCAACTTTTCCCAAATAAATTCACCAGTAATCTGAGCCAACATCATCAGTCTAATTGCCCCTGGAGAGAGATTTCTCTATAATAAAAAATGTTTAAAGTAGCAATCGCATCAGGGGACTTAAGCATTAAAAATATCTCTCTACAATTGTTAGATTTGTAGAAAAGAAAGGACAACGAAGTTCAGAAAGGAAAGATGAGATATTAGTGAAATGATTCGGGGTTCCTGGGAAAACTCTACATATTAGATTATCTGTTTACATTAAATGTCACAATGCACTAATGCTGTAACTCAGCAGTGGGCAGCCTTTCGTGTTTATTCTACAGCATCCATGGCCTAATGAATGGTTCGTGATAGATAAAGATAAAAGCATCTAAATGTTTCCTAAACCTTTCCTAATGGTAGGAAGAAGAGAAACTTTTATGGAAGCAATAGTTGAAGTAACTTAGATAATCTCTCTTTCTTAAAGTCACTTCTTCATATAATCTAATCACATGAGTAAAATTTATCATATCCACAGTCCCAGCCAATTTGCAGGGTGTTTATGCCATGAGGCAGGTATTGTTGGCTTTACCTGAGAATTCTGCTGTCTACACAGTTTACTCATTATAAAGTAGGAAAGCAAGAGTATTCATTATTTACCATGTACAGGCATATAGCTCATTCTATTGTGCTTTACTGTGCTTCACGGATATTGCCTTTTTTATGAATTGAAGGCTTCTGGTAACCATGTGTCAAGATGGTCTGTTGGCACCATTTTTCCAACAGCATTTGCTCACTTCTCTCTGTGTCACATTTTGGAAATAGTGCCAATATCTCAAACTATTTTATTATTATTGTATTTGTTTTTATGATCTGTGTTCAGTGATCTTTGATGTACTATTATAATTGTTTTGGGGTTCCACAGTGTCCATATTTTGTGAATTTTGTCAATAAATGTGTGTGTCCTGACTGACCCACTGATTGGTGGTTCCCCACCTTCTTTCTCTACTCAGGCCTCCCTGTTCCCTGAGACACAACAATATTGAATTAGGCCAATTAACGACTCCACAATGGCCTCTAAATGTTCAAGTGAAAGGAAGAGTTGCATATCCCTCCCTTTAAATCAAAAGCTATAAATGAATGTGCTTAGTGAAGAATCCTTGTCAAAAGCCAAGATTAGGCAAAAGCAAGGCTTCTTATGCCAAATGGCTAGCCAAGTTTGTGAATGAAAAGGAAAATTCTTAAAGGAAATTAAAAGTGCTATTCCAGTGAATGCATAAATGACAAGAAAGAAAAACAGCCTTACTGCTCGTGTGGAGAAAGTTTGTGTGGTCTGGCTAGAAGACAAACCCAGTCATAACATGCGCTTAAGCCAAAACACAAACCAGAGCAAGGCGCTAACTCTCTTCAGTTCCGTGAAGACAGAGAGAGGTGAGGAAGCTGCCCAAGAAAATTTGAAGCTTGCAGAGGTGGTTCATGAGGTTTAAAGAAAGATGCCATCTTCATAACATAAAATTTGCTGCAAGGTGAAGAAGCAAGTGCTTACGTAGAAGCTGCAGCAAGTTATCCAGATCTAGTTATGGTCATTATTGAAGGTGGTACACTCAACAACAGATTTTCAATGTTGATGAAACAGCCTCCTCTTGGCAGAAGTTGTCATCTAGGACTTTCCTAGGTAGAGAAGAGACATCAATGACTGGCTTCAAAGCTTCAAAACACAAACTGACATTCTTGTTAGAGGCCAATGCAGCTGGTGAGTTGAGTTGAAGGCAATGCTCATTTATTATTCTGAAAAACCTAAGGCCCCTAAGAATTATGCAAAGTCTACTCTGTCTATACTCTATAAATAGAAAATCAAGGCATGGATGACAGCATATCTGTTTATAACATGGTTTGCTGAATATTTTAAGCCTACTGTTAAGACCTACTGTTTAGAAAAAAAAGATTTATTTCAGAATATTACTGCTCATTTGTCAATACACCTGGTCAACTTAAAGCTCTGATGGAAATATACAGTGTGATCAATGTTGTTTTCATGCCTGCTAACACAACATCCATTCTGCAGCCCATGTATCAGGGAGTCATTTCAATTTTCAAGTCTTATTATTTAAGAAATACATTCCTTAAGGCTATAAGTGTCATGGATAGTGATTCTTCTGATGAACCTGGGAAAAATAAATGGAAAATCTTCTGAAAAAGATTCACCACTCTAATGTAATTAAGACTGTTTGTGATTCATGTGAAGAGGTCAACACACCAACATTAACAGATTTTGAAAGAAGTTGATTCCAAATCTCATGTGTGACTTTGAGGGGCTCAAGACTAAAGTGGAGGAAATAAATGCAGATGGGTGGAAATAGCAAGAGAAGTAGAATTAGAAGTGGAGCCTAAAGGTGTGACTGAATTGTTGCAATATTATGATAAAACTTCAAGAGATAAGCAGTTGCATTTCATGGTGAGCAAGGAAAATGATTTCTTGAGATGGGATCTACTTCTTGTGAGGATGCTATGAAGATTGTTGAAATGACAACTAGGGATTTAGAATATTTCATAAACTTAGTTGATAAAGCAGTAGCAGGATTTGAGAGGATTGACTCCAATTCTGGGAGAAGTCTACTGTGGGTAAATGGTATTCAACGGCATCACATGCTACAGAGAAATCATTCATGCGAATAATAGTCGATTGATACAACAAAGTTCATTGCTGTCATATTTTCTTTTCTTTTTAAGTATTTATTTAAATTCCAATAGCTAATATATAGCGTATTATTACATTCAGGTGTACAATTTAATGATTCAACACTTACATACAACATCCAGTGTAAATCACCTATGTAACCCATCACCTTACCAACTTCCCCTCTGGTAACCATCAGTTTGTTCTCTATAGTTAAGACTCGACTTCTTTATTTTCCTCTCTCTCTTTTTTTCCCCATGATCATTCTTTTGCTTCTTAAACTCCACATATAAGTGAAATCATATATTATTTTGGTTTCTCTGACTCGTTTCACTTAGCATAATATTCTCTAGCTCCATCCATGTCATTACAAATGGCAAAATTTCATACTATTCTATGCTTGAGTAATATTACATGGTATGAATATACCACATATTCTTTATCCACTCATCAGTCAATGAACATTTGGGATCTTTCTATAATTTGGCTATTGTAGATAATGCTGCTACAAACACAGGGATGCATGTATCCTTTTGAATTAGTATTTTTGTATTCATTGGATAAATACCTAGTAGTGCAATTGGTGGATCTTAGGAAGTATTATTTTTAACTTTTTGAGAAATCTCTATACCGTTTACTAGAGTGGCCACACCAGTTTGCATTGCCACCAAGGAATGTTGGCATCCTCACCAACACCTGTCATTTCCTGAGTTGTTAATTCTGACAGGAGTGAGGGGATATCTCATTGCAGTTTCAATTTGTATTTCCCTAAGGATGAGCGATATTGAACACTATTTCATAAGTCTTTTGGCCATCTGTATGTCTTCTTTGGAAAAATGTTTACTCATGTCTTCTGCTTATTTTTTTAATTAGATTACTTTTGAGTTTTATAGGTTTTTTATGTATTTTGGATACTAACCCTGTATCAGATATGTCCTTTACAAATATCTTCTCCCATTCTGTCGGCTGCCTTTTAGTTACGTTGATTGTCTCCTTTGCTGTGCAGAAGTTTCTTATCTTGATGAAGTCCCAATAGTCATTTTTGCTTTTGTTTCCCTTGCCTCCAGAGATGTGTCTAGTAAGAAGTTGCTCCAGCCGAGGTCAAAGAGGTTGCTGCCTGTGTTCTCTTCTAAGGTTTTGATGATTTCCCATCTCACATTTAGGTCTTTCATTCATTTCGAATTTACTTTTGTGTATAATGTAAGCCAGTGGTACAGTTTCATTCTGCATGTTGCTGCCCAGTTTTCCCAACACCTTTTGTTGAAATGACTTGTCTTTTTTTTCCATTGATTACTTCTCACTGCTTTGTCAAAGATTAATTGACCAGATAGTTGTGGGTTCATTTCTGAGTTTTCTATTCTCTTCTATTGATCTATGTACCAGCATCATACTATCTTGATCAGTACAGCTTTGTAATATAACTTGAAGTCCAGAATTAGGAAGCCCCAGCTTGGCTGTGCCTTTTCAATATTACTTTGGCTGTTTGTGGCCTTTTGCAGTTCCATACAAATTTTAGAACTGTTTTGGTATTTCAGTAAAAAATGCTATTGGTATTTTGATAAGGATTGCACTAAATGTGTAGATTTCTTTTTGTAGTATAGACATTTTAACAATATTTATTCTTCCAGCCCATGAGCATGGAATGTATTTCCATTTCTTTCTGTGGTCTTCAATTAAAAACGGCAGTGTTTTATAGTTTTCAGAGTATAGATTTTTACCATTTTGGTTAGGTTTAGTCCTAGGTATCTTATGGTTTTGGTTTTGGGTGCAATTGTAAATGAGATTAATTCCTTGATTTCTCTTTCTGTTGCTTCATTATTGGTGTATAGAAATGTGACAGATTTCTGTATGTTGATTTTTTTATCCTGCAACTTTACTGAATTTGTTAGAACTGTATCAGTTCTAGCAATATTTTGACAGAGTCTTTCAGGTATTCTGTATAGAGTCTCATGTCATTTGCAAATAGTGAAAGTTTGACTCCTTCCCTGCTGATTTGGATGTGCTTTATTTCTTTTTGTTGCCCCATTGCTGAGACTAGGATTTTCATTACTATGTTAAATAACAGTGGTGAGAGTGGACATCCTTGACCATAAAATAAAAGTTCTCAGGTTTTTCCCATTGGCAATGATATTAACTATGAGTTTTTCATAAATGGTTTTTATTATGTTGAGGTATGTTCCCTCTAAACCTACTTTGTTGAGGGTTTTTAGCATGAATAAATGTTGTTCTTCGTCAAATGCTCTTTCTGCATTTATTGAAAGGATCATATGGTTCTTATCCTTCTTTTATTAATGTGGTGTATCACATTGGTTGATCTGTGAATACTGAATCATCTTGAAGCCCAGAAATAAATCCCACTTAATTGTGGTGAATGATTTTTTAATGTATTGTTGGATTCAGTTTGTTAGTATATTATTGAGAATTTCTACATCCATGTTCATCAGAGATATTGGCCTGTAGTTTTATTTTTTAGTGGAGTCTTTATCTGGGTTCGGTATCAGAGTAATGCCAGCCTCATTGAATGAATTTGGAAGTTTTTCTTCCTTTCAATTTTTTTTGGAATATTTTGTGAAGAATAGGTATTAACTCTCTTCTTTAAAATTTTGGTAGAATTACTTGTGAAGCCATCTGGCCCTGGAGTTTTGTTTGTTGGGAGATTTTTTATTACTCATTCAATTTCTTTGATGGTTATCAGGCTGTTTATGTTTTCTATTTCTTTCTGTTTCGATTTTGGTAGCTTATGTATTTCTAGGAAATGATCTATTTCTTCCAGGTTGTCCAATTCATTGGCACATAGTTTTTCATACTATTCTCTTATACTTGTAATTATTTGTATTTCTTTGATGTTGGTTGTTATTTATTCTCTTCATTTCTGACTTTATTTGAGTTCTTTCTCTACTTTTGATAAGTCTGGATTGGGGTTTATCAATTTTTTAAATTTTTTCAAAGGACCTAGTTTCATTGACCTATTTTATTATTGTTTTTGTTGCTGTTTTTATTTTCTGTATCATTTATTTTTGTCCTAATCTTCATTATTTCCTTCCTACTGTAGGCTTTAGGTTTCACTTGTTCTTTTTCTAGCTCCTTTAGATGTAAGGTTAGGTTGTTTATTTGGGAGTTTTCTTGCTTCTTACGGTAGTCCTTTATTGCTATATACTTCCTTCTTAGGATCACTTTTGCTGCATTCCAAGGTTTTGGACTATTGTGTTTTCATTTTCATTTGTTTTCATGCATTTTTTCTTTTTTTGATTTTCTGGTTGACCCATTCATTGTTTAGTAACATATTGTTTAACCTCCACTTATTTGTGATCTTTCCTTATTATTTTCTTTTGGTTTACTTTAAGTTTTATACTTTTGTGGTCAGAAAATATTCATGGTTTGGTCTCAGTCTTTTTATACTTATTGAAGCCTGAGTTGTGACCTAGTATGTGATCTATTCTGGAGAGTGCCCCATATGCACTTCAAAGGAATGTGTATTCTGCTATTTTAGAATGGAATGTTCTGAATATATCTGTAGGTCCATCTGCTCCAGTGTATCATTCAAAGCCATTGTTTCCTTGTTTATTTTCTGGGTCTATGATCTGTCCGTTGTAGTAAGTGTGTTTTTAAAGTCCCCTGTTATTATTCTATTAATATAAATTAGTTTATTTATGTTTGTTATTGTTTTATATATTTGGGTGCTTTCATGTTGGGTGTGTGAATATTTACAATTGTTTGATCTTCTTATTGTATTGTCCTCTTTATTGTGATAATGTGCTCTTCTTCATCTCTTGTTACACTGTTTGTTTTAAAATCTAGTTTGTCTTATTTAAGTATTGCTACTCCAGCTTTTTTTTGACATCCATTAGCATGATTAAGTGTCTCTTCATTCCCTCACTTTCAATCTGCAGGTGTCTTTACGTCTAAAATGAGTCTCTTATAGACAACATATAGATGGGTCTTGTTTTTTTATGCACTCTGACACCTTATGCCTTTTGATTGGAGTATTTAGTCCATTTACATTCAGAGTAATTATTGGTAAGTATGTATTTAGTGCCATTTTGTTACTTGTTTTGCCATTATTCCTGGAGATTTTCTGTTTTTATCACTTTTGGTCTCTCCTTTCCTTTCAAAGAGTTCCCTTTAATATTTCTTGCAGGGCTGGTTTAGTGGTCATGAATTCCTTTATTTTTTGTTTGGGCAACTCTTTATTTCTCTTTCTATTCTGAATGATAGCTTTGCTGAATAGAGTATTCTTGGCTGCAGATTTTTCTTATTCAGTACTCTGAGTATATCATGCCACTCCCTTCTGGCTTCCTCATGACTATTGAGAAATCTGAAGCTAGCCTTATGGGTATTCCTTTGTAAGTTAAGGACTTTTGTCTTACTGATTTTAGGATTTTTTTTCTTTATCACTATATTTTGCAAATTTAATTACAAAAGTCTGGGTGTTGGCCTGCTTTTGCTGATTTTGATGGGAATTCTCTGTGTCTCCTGGATCTGGAAGTCTGTTTCTTTCCATAGATTAGAGAAGTTCTCAGCTATTATTTCCTCAAATAAATGATCTTCCCCTTCTTCTCTCTCTTCCTGTGGGATTCCTATAATACAAATGTTATTACATTTGATAGAGTCACTGAGTCCCTAACTTTATTTTCATGTTCCATAATTCTCTCTTTCATTCAACTTCATTATTTTCCATGATTTTGTCTCCTATATCACTTATTTGTTCCTCTGCTTCTTCTAGCCTTGTGTTCATTACATCAAGCCTGTTTCTAATCTCAGTTATTACATTTTTCATTTCCAACTGATTTTTTTTTAACTCTTTTTATCCCTGTGGTAAGGGTCTCCCTGAAGACTTCCATTCTTTCTCATGCCCGGTGAAGTATCCTTATGATTGTTGCTTTAAATTCTCCATCAGGCGTGCTACTTATATCTGTTCTGCTCAGATCTCTGGCTGCGACCTTATGTTGTTCTTTCACCTGGGATGAATTCTTCTGTCTTGGAAGGTTGTGTACATCTCTGTCTTCTTCTTTGTATTAGAAAATACCATTATGTTTCCTACTCTTGAGAATAATGGCTTATGAAGAAGATGTCTTAGAGTGTTCAGGTTCTGGCACTTAAGGGACTGTCTCTGATGTTTGTTCAATAAGTTCTGCTGTTATTTTTTGGCTGCTGCTCTATCCTTCGGGTCAGTTATCTGCAGTGGCTCTTGTTGTTTGCTCTGGGAAGTGTTTGGTCCTTGGTAAGAATGTGGCGAGTTTTAACTAGGTTTGCTCTCATCTGCTTGTGAAATGAGACCTGATATGACTTCCACTAGAACTGAAGCCCTGCAGAACTTTCTGGTCTGGAGATGTGTTGTGGGCAGAGGTTTCTGCTGCTCTTGTAGGGTTGGACTTGTCACACTGGGACTGAGGCAAGCTTGACTCAGAGGGCCAATCCTGCAACAGGACTTGGTGTAAGCAGGTTCAATAGCCAGTGTGGGTGCTATGTTGCTTTCCACAAATGGCTCTGTATTTATGTTGAAAATCAGGGGAGGGGAATGATACCAGCCAGCTGCTTTGTCCCCAGAGAGTTATCTTTGTGACTACTGCCTCTTAGAGAAAACTCCAAGAAGAGCAAATAATCTCTCCCTGTGTACCCAGTGCTCTCTTCAGATCTCTGTTTCCATGCTTTCTGTCCTTCAGTTGTCTGCCTGCCTTCTCTCCAGAAGTAGTGCAGTGCCCTCAGGGCTCTATGCCAGCCAAGCCCACTGAACTTTAAAACTCCAGGCTATAAACCCTGTTGGTTGCAAGAACTCACAAAAATCAGCCCCTCTTGTTTTCCTAGTCAACAGCTTTAGAGGAATACTCCCCTTGTATGTTCCCCTCTGTGTTCCTCTCTTTTGCCTTGCTCTGCGACCATGGATCCCTCCCCTCTGCAACATCCACAATCCATTTCTCCCGAAACATTCCCACACTTCCTACCTTCTTCAGGCTTTGCTCCATTTAGTTTTGGAGTTTGTTCTGTCAGTCTTCAGGTTGATTTCTGGTGTATTTAAAGTGATTTGATAGTTATCTAGCTGTGTTCGTAGGATGAGACAAGCCTAGGGTCCTCCTACTCCTCTGCCATCTTATCTTCACCCACCACCATTGATGTCTCATTTTAAGAAACTGTCACAGCCACCTGATCTTCTGCAACCACCATCCTGATAGTCAGCAGCCATCAACTTTGAAGCAAGACTCTCCACTGCAAAAACATTTGACTCATTGAAAGCTCGCATGATGATTACCATTTTTTGGCAATAAAGTATTTTTAATCAAGTTTTTTAATTAAGTTAATTTTTTTTAGACATAGTGCTATTGCAAACTTAATAGACTACAGTATAGTGTAAACGCCTCTTTTATATGCACTGAGAAACCCAAAAATTCCATTAGTTCACTTTATCTCAGTGGTCTGGAAAAAAACCTAGCAATATTTCCAAAATATGCCTATATTCTTATGGAAAGAATAATATTGTACCTTCTACAGTGCCTGGTAGTAAATATGCAATAAAAGTTACTATTATTTATTTGTAAACATCAAGGATGATAAATAATTTCATAAATATTTTAAAAATTTTCTCTTGCTTTCTTAAATGCTAATTTTTACATAAACATCATTAACCTGAAAAGCATGAATTAAGTCTTTGTATGGCTTTGGTATATACTTTAGACTCTGTTTTTAATAATTCAGTGAATTGTCTCACAGAAGAATGTATGTACATGTTTTTTGTTTTCTTGGTTTTTTTCTCTGCAAAATATAGGCAACTAAACATTTGAGAACAGGTGCTAAATATATGCTGACAGTTTCCTTAACTGTCTTTTCTGTATTCCATTTTATATTCTGTCTTGTTAACCTAGTTGAGGTTTTGTTTATACATTTTAGCTGTTTGTTTTCATTTGCTTATTTATCTTTGCTTCCCAGTGTTCTTTTTTGAATTTATTTTTTATTGTTTATTATTTTTTGGAGAGAGAGACAGAGACAGAGAGCAAGCAGGGAAGGGGCAGAGAGAGAGGGAACCACAGAATTGGAAGCAGGCTCCAGGCTCTGAGCTGTCAGCACAGAGCCTGACGCTGGGCTCGAACTCATAGACCGCGAGATCATGACCTGAGCTGTAGTCAGACATTCAACCAACTGAGCCACCCAGGCGTCCCTGCTTCCCAGTGTTCTTTAGTAAGCTTGAAACCCTAAAGAGCATGGCTCACATTTGCCCAAGCATGAGATATTTAATACAGATAATAAACTGTTGATAAGATACAATGGAAAAAGTATTTTCCTGAGGCAGTCAAGATGGAAT
Source organism: Neofelis nebulosa (assembly GCF_028018385.1). Lineage (NCBI taxonomy): Eukaryota > Metazoa > Chordata > Mammalia > Carnivora > Felidae > Neofelis > Neofelis nebulosa. Next base: position 30,642,483 of record NC_080794.1, on the reverse strand, counting down.
TATGAAGGGTCTTCATACAATAGAAGTTTGCTTATAGAATCAGAAAACTTTTCAATATATCCCAGCTAAATTAATACTTAATCTCTCTAATCTAAATATATTTTATGCCAACAGCTAAAATGGTATTGAAATTATAACTTTCAGCACAATGCAAAATATTTCACTCAAAGATGGCAGTGAATTAGGAGGTGATGATGGTGCATCCTGTTAACACTACCTTTTGAAGTAAAAAATAAAGAATGATTTTACTAAATCAAAGTAGTGTGTTGTCACTTAGAATTATTAAATTATTTTTTAAAGCACTAAATAAGTCTTCACCTTAAATTTAATTAGATATTCTTTTTTATTTTTATTTTTTAACAATTTTTAAATATTTTATTTATTTTTGAGAGAGAGAGAGAGAGACAGAGCATGAGTGGAGGAGGGGCAGAGAGAGAGAGAGAGAGAGACAGAGCATGAGTGGAGGAGGGGCAGAGAGAGAGAGAGAGAGAGGGAGGCAGAATTTGAAGCAGGCTCCAGGCTCTAAGCTGTCGGCATAGGGCCCAACACAGGGCTTGAACCCATAAACTGGGAGATCATGACCTGAGCTGAAGTCGGATGCTTAACTGACTGAGCCACCCAGGAGCCCTTAATTAGATATTCTTAATGGTTCTTATTATTTTCCACATTAAATACACAAGCACATGGTCAAAACCACTTTGTGCTTATTCATATATTTCTGGATATTCAACAAAGCCTGTAGTATGGGCAAGTCCTGGTGTAATAGCTATGATGTCACTATCTTATACTTTGAATGACAATACAAGTTTATGCTCATATCCTGTTAGAAAAAAAATATATTTTTTTCTAGAGAAATAATCTGTACAAGAAAATTCTCTATGGACACATTTAATTCAAATGAGGTCTTGGTAAAGAAATTGCCAGTTCAAGATGTCAGATCCCCAGAAATAATTATCTCATTACATGGGCTCATAGACTATTAAGAGATCAAAATATTGTCTCAATGAAGTTAGTTATATAAACCTACATTTTAACTAGAGGAATAAAATAATTAAAGCTGAATTGGGCAGCTAACACCTGGTTGAATTCTATAGTGATAAATTACTTTGATATTTTTAAATATTTTCTCTTATTGTAATCTCATTTGTGGCTTAAGTATTAATTTAACCAAGTATACTTACCCACAAAGTGATAGCGCATCACCTGGTTTCTCAATTACGAAGGTGATCACTTCTGATAATTGTTTTCCCAAACGTTAAAAATAGGTTTGCAATAATATTCATACAATCTATGTAGCATTGTAAATTTAAATTTGTACACCAATTTCTGGTGTAACCAGCTAAAGATGTCAGTGTCTTTATATCCCCGATTTTTTTAGCAGCATCATCAATAGCCAAATTACGGAAAGAGCCCAAATGTCCATCAACTGATGAATGGATAAAGAAGATGTGGTATATATCTACGATGGACTATTACCCAGCCATCAAAAAGAATGAAATCTTCCCATTTACAACGATGTGGCTGGAGCTCGAGAGAAGAATGCTAAATGAAATAAGTCAGTCAGAGAAAGACAAATACCATATGATTTCACTCATATACAGAATTTCAAAAGTAACAGGTGGACATGTGGAGGGAGGATGAGAGAGAAGCAAAACACTATTCTTAGCTCTAGAGAACAAACTGAGAGTAGTTAGAGGGGAGAAGGGTGGGGGGGTGGTCTAGATTGGTGTTGGGTATTAAGGAGGGCGCTTGTTGGGATGAGTCCACCTGAAACTACTACCACACTGTATGTTAACCAACTGGAACTTAAAACTTGGAAGAAAAATAAAAAATAAAATCAGATCAGTGGTGAACAGGACGTGAGTTTATGTACATTAATTAACCCCAAATGTTTGTAAAGAAAGATGAAGTCTAATTAATATATAATGGCTTATTTAAAAGCACGTATGAAAGCACATGCCATGATTGCTTCTTTATTAACTCTTTTATTACTACTACGGCTACTACTGTTACTACTTTTACTACTACCACTGTTATTTATTATTAATTCTTTATTAAGTAATACGGTTATTTAGTCCACTAAACCAAGGCCTTTCCAATGACGACATGGAAAGCTGGTGATTACTCAGGAACTCATTCTTATTTTGTTACCGTGAAGGAATTCGTAAATGAAGTCTTTGTTGTTTTTGTGTTGTTGCCAATGTTTTTCGTGTTGTTAAATTGGTAGAGTGAAAAAGCGTGAAACCTGGAAGTTAGCTTCTGCACTAGATCACGCTGTCAACTTGTCACTTGGCCTTTCTACCTTAAAATATCATCTGTAAATTGAGGCAGTTGCTCTGGACAAGTCCTCAGTTTCCCTAAATGCTGCTACCACATGTATTCCTAAAAAATGCAAGGGAGACCACTATTTCTGATCTAGTTTCTTTCTTTCTTTTTTTCTATTTCCATAATTACATTTTCTTCCTTATCCTTTTGGAGAGCATTTATTCCCTAGTGGATCAGGGCTGCATCAAAAAATTAAAAATTCATGCCCTCACAATTCTTACAGAAAGTTGAATAAATCTGGTGTACCAAGATACGAATAAGAAACTTTAAACAGAAACATAGCTATTTTATTTCATTTTGGAATAAGGAAGAGCACAAATAATTAAGTATTTCATGGATAGACAAAGATTCAATAAGAACTAAAATATAAGCAAACACAATAGTATCTGTATTTATATGTACATATTTATTATGGATTTAAAATATTATATATTTTATTTTATTAAGACATGTCTTATTTACATCACTGATAAACAACCTACTGCCAGAACTACTCATCTATTCATCTGTCAACTATTAATTATGCCAGACCCTGTGTTAAATGCTGCTAATAAAATATTGAGAAAAGCGGGCATACTCTCCATTATCAATGGAATACACGGTCTAATGGAAAAGATAAAAATCAACTATTCAGACAAGTAAATATGCAATTAAAACCGGTGATAAGACTCAGAAGACAGGATACTATAAACACCTGGAACATAGGGATATAACCTGGTGAAGGTAATAAGGGCATTTTACCTGATCTATGAAATATGTATGAACGGTGTTAAACTAGACTTATGTGTGTGTTAGAGGATGGAAGTGGGATGAAGACAGAAAGGAAAGTCTACTGGATTCCAGGCCATATGGTATAGACATGGATAAACACATAGGTCATGGGGTAGAAGGAAAGATGAAGCTTCCAACAAGCTGACCTGGTCCAAGAATGGACGGTGAAGGCTAATTTGGTATAACATGCAACAACTTTGTTCAGAAGAAATTCATGAAGTTTCCTATAAGAAAATACAATATTTTTGTCTTCGTCTCAATAACAATGGGACTCTTAAAAGGTCAGAAACAGAGGTGTTGAGGGGTGCCTGTGTGGCTCAGTTGGTTAAGCATCTGACTTCGGCTCAGGTCATGATCTTGCAGTTTGTGAATTGGAGCCCTGCATCAGGCTCTGTGCTGACAGCTCGGAGCCCGGAGCCTGCTTTGGATTCTGTGTCTCCCTCTCTCTCAAAAATAAAGATTAAAAAAATATTTTAAAAAAAAGAAACAATGGTGTTGACATGCTCTTATTTTTGTTTCAAAGACAAAAGTCTATAGTATGGAGAACTATTAGAAGGAAGTCAGGAGGGGATATTTTTGGAAGTTATTAGAGGGGTCTAAGGAAGGAATAATGGTACCCAATACAAGGGAGAAATAGTTACATATAAAACTGACAAAACAGGAGGATGGTTTTGATTATAGGCTGAGGAAAGGATTTGAAAAAGTGGATGGGGTACCTGGGTGGCTCAGCTGGTCAAGTGTCTGACTCCTGATTTCAGCTCAGATCATGATCTCACAGTTTGTGAATTTGAGCCCTGCATTTGAACTGTCAGCACAGAGCCTACTTGGGATTCTCTCTCTCTCTCTTTTTCTCTCTCTCTCTCCCTCCCCCTCCCCACTCATTATCTCTCTTTCTTTCTCTCTTATAATAAATAAGTCAACATTAAAAAAAAGAGGATGGATTTTGATACAATATTGAAGAATAAAAGTAAACAATATGTTATCACAAAATAACCAAGTAATTTCAGAGATTTATAAAATAATGTTTTATAGAGCATTCTTGGTGTTAAATAAAATAAGTTCTGATTGTGTTTGTGTGTGTGTGTGTGAATATTAAGATTTATCAATTTACTCTGTTGTCAATTTCTATCTCCATGAAGATCTTCTTAGACACTATTAATATTAAAAGAGATTGAAAAGACATAAATGTGTATACTTCAAATATACAGCAGTTTAATTAATGGACAATTTGATGTCACTGGAAATGTTTTCTCACAAGCAATCTGCATGTACATTTTACAGTAGCAGGCTTTTCCGTATTCCTTGAGCTATGACACCAACATTTGCCTTATAAACACATAGACTGAATCTCCAGAACCAGGTTAGTGGCCATCATGACTTCTTAACTGGTTCAGAAATACTTTCTCTGATAGCTTTCCCCAGTGAAAGCTTTTTTTTTTAAACTTTCTTTTCCCTTTCTTTCTTACTTTTTTTTTTCTTACATAGAGACTATAAATCTGGCATAAACATCTGGGACACACACCTCATTTGGAAGCAAGAGCAGTTTTCTGTTTAGATCAGCTTCCTGGGGTGCAGAATATAGATCAAAGCACAGTGGTGGTTGACCAGCCAGGTCTAGAATTACAAAATACATTTCTCTATTAATCAGAGGAGAGAATTGCAGGATGAGGAAGTTTCTCCTTAAAGATGTAGGGGTATCATTTCAAAAATTACATTAAAAAGCACTAATGCATTATACTGACATTCTAGTTAATTCATATAATAACAAATGACCCATTAATGTGTCACATGAATATCTACCATTTTACTCACATTTTTTCCATTTATTCTCTCACCTTCCTCAGTAAAGAAACCAAATAAAAGATAGATTTTACCATTAGGACTCTATCAATGTAATACAATATTGATTAATCATTGACTTTAAGTTTAGAGATATTTCTTTCAAATAACAATTAGTTTAAATACAATCACTGATACCATTCCAGTCATATAAAGTGTTTTTGTCCATTAATCAATACCTGTAGTGTGAGTTCCACTCTGAAGTTAACCCTAAGAAACTACTGGAATCATAATAGTTTGGATACTCATCAGGTGTAAAAATACGTAAACACACACACACACACACACACACACACACAGAAACACAGAATTAACACTGCAAAAATCAATCCTCCCCAAATAAGAACTAAGTAAAGTAAAATCATATCCAATAAATTCATTCATTGTATTTACAATAATGAAAATTAATGTGCATTCCAGTCTTATCACAACCCTCATTTCCGAAACACCAATCCTCGTCTATTCAATTCTATAGTCTAATGTGAAAGGTACCAAAGTGGGAACTTGATGAATTTTGTTTCCCCTCCTTTACTTCCTTTCCTCAGAACATGAGCAAACACTAAATTAGCCAGTAAGTGCTGTTAACCTTCTTCGGTAACTTTGGTTAGAGGCATCCCATTCTCTTCATTCCTACAGGCATTATGTTGTTTAGACTATTGTCAATTTAACTTTCCTATTACAGAATACCACCTGTTCATATTCTTCATCCTCCAACTGTCTAAAATACGATCTTCTGAATAAACTTTGACAATACCCTTTGGTCACATAATCTCTACATTTTAAAGAAAAAGAAGGAAAAAAAAACAAATAAAAAGAAAAATATAAACAAAAAAATTCTCCCACAATTTTCACTCTGGTAGTTTAAGTCCTTAATCTAAATCAAATTTAATAAGCATAAGAATTACCTGAAGATGTTTTAAAAATCCAGAATCAGAGACTCTCATTAAATTGGTCTGGTGAAGATCATAGGAATCTACTTCAGCAAATATTTTAAGTGATTCCAACACAGCTGGCCCTAGACTACACTGAGAAACTTAATTCTAAGTCTTCTCACTTTTCAGTTTCGTGAAAAATCTTCTTTACCTAATACAAATGTATCTTGATTTTCTGACTCTTCTACTATGCTAGTCCATTTGCCTAGGTCTTACTTTCTACATTTCCTAATCCCCTGCCAATCTCAATCACTATCCCTTTTCATATGTACTCTAACATCTGAGAAGTTGTTATCTTCTGATTATCCCAAGCCTAAAGTAATCTATCTCTGTTGTATAGTTGAGATTTGGTTTCATATGACATTCATTATAAACTGCCTGCATAGTTTTCTATTACTACATAAAAACTGGCCACATCTTTAGCAGCTCAAAACACCCACTTATATGTTATAGTTCTATAGGGGTCAGAAGTCTAGCACAGTGTGGTTGGATTCTCTGGTCAGGCTGCAATCAAGATGTCATCTGGAGCTCAGGGTCCACTTTCAAGTGTATTCATGTTATTGGGAGAACTCAGTTCCTTGCATTTTAGTACTGAAGTCCCCATTTTCTTTCTGGCTATTAACCAGGAACACTCTCAGGTCCTAGAGGATGCAGTTTGGTCCTTGTACCATAGTTCTTTCCATCTCAGCAATAGCGATTCTCCTTCACGTGGAATCCATCTCACTATTCTAGTATCTCTGACTTTCTCTTCTTTCACTACTTGGAGAAAACTATCTGCTTTTAAAGGGTTTACCTCCAGGTCAAGCCCACCTGGGTAATCACCTTCTTAAGGTCAACTGTGTCATACAATTCTTTTATTATATGAAGCATAATGGGAGCAAAATCCATTAAATTAATAATTCTGAGGATTATTCAGAGCATGTACACCAAGAGCTGGGGACTCTTAAGGGACATCTTAGCATTCATCTACTTATTTCTCTGAGACGTATATTGATTTTTCCCTTTCTTAAATACAAGTTCCTAGAGAGTAAGGATGAGGCATTGTGCATTTTTTTGCATACCACAAATCACCTGTCCTAATGTTTCACACACAACAAACATTCAATAAATAATTGTTGAATGAATGGGCTGCTTCTATGATAACCTCTTTCCTGATGCATTGAATTTAAATGAACTGATAGCATGGGGCCTGGCAAAAGCAAATATATAGGCACACACTGAGTTTTTTATCTTCTTCATCCTAGTGAAGTTCCTTAGTGTTGGAAAACAGTAAAATAAGCTATCCAAAAATGAGACAGAGGAAAGACTTAAAAATAAACATCTATTTAGTGTATTGTAGGATAACTCTTGCAAGCATCATAATATGTAAGTAATTGAAATCTTCAATAGAGAAAAAAGGGAGGAGAAGGAAGAGAAATAATCTTTAACAAATACTGGGTTAACTTGATGAAAACCATAAACCCAAATATCTAAAGAATTCAATAAACTCCAAGTGTAAGAAATATGAAAAAAATCGCACACCGCACATCATAAAGGTATTTCTTACGACAAATGACAAAAAAAAGTGTAAATGAAGAAAAATCTTAAAATCATCCAGGCTAGATAAACTTGAAACAAATAAAATTTTTAAGTAACAACCTTTTAACTATGAAAATTTCAGAACAAAACATTTCATTGCCAATTTTACCAAACATCCCTTAAGGAGAAATCAATACCAATTCTACACAATCAAATACAGAATATTGAAGTGAAAGAAACACTTCCTTACTCATTTCATATGATCACTATCAATCTAATACTAAAACCAGAAAAAGACATTGAGAGCAAAGAAAACAACAGACCACATGATTAGATACATTTTTCAACAAAATAATAACAAATGTAATCTAAAAGTATCTTAAAATATAATACCTAATGAGAAAATGGGTTTCAAGGTATTTCTTGATTTCCACAAAAGATCCTGGATAGTCAAACAATCTTGTAAAGAAGAACAAAGCTGCAGATATAGACATTGCCTGATTTCAAAGTATACCACAAAGCTATAGTAATGAAAAATAGTGTAGTATTGGCATAAAACCGCACACTTGCATGATAGTCCCAAAATAAATCCATATATATATAGTCAATTAATTTATGACAAAGAAGCCAAACATATAGAATGGGGAAAAGATAATGTCTTCAATGAATAGTGTTGGGAAAAATGGACAGCCTCATCCAAAAGAATGACACTAGACCACTATCTTACACCATGCACAAAAATAACCAAAATAGATTGAAGACTTGAATGTAAGACTTGAAACCATAAAACTCCTAGAAGAAAACAGGCAGTAACTTCCTTGACATCAACCTTAAAGTTAAATTTTTGGACCCGATTCCAAAAACAAAGTCAGCATAAGCAAAAAGAAACAAGTGGGACTATATCAAACTAAAAATGTCTGCGTAGGAAAAGATAGCATCAACAAAATGAAAAGGTAACCTACTGAATGGGAGAAAATAATTGTAAATGATATATCCAATAAGGGGTTAATATCCAAAATACATAAAAAACTCAAACAACTCAAAGGCAATACATACATAGATGCATACATACATACATACATACATACATAAATACATACATAAAATCAGACTAAAAACTGAGAAGAGAATCTAAATAGACCTTTTCCCAAAGAAGACATGTGGATGACCAACAAGCACATGAAAAGATTCAACATCACTAATCATCAGAGAAATGTAAATCAAAACCACATCAGATATTATCAAAAAGATAACAAGTAGCAAATGCCAGAGAAGATATGAAGAAAAAAGGAAATATATACCCTTTTGGTGGGAATGTATATTGGTGCAGCCACTGTGGAAAACACTATGGAGGTTCCTCAAAAAATTAAAAATAGAACTATTATATGACTTAGCAATTCCACTTATTGTTATTTATCCAGTGAAAAGGAAAATGCTAATTGGGAAAAAATATATAGTCACTCCTATGTTTATTACAGCACTATTTACAATATCCGAGATATGGAAACCATTTAAGTGTCCACCAGCGTATGGAGGATAGTGTTTGAAAGGATAGAGGAGATGTGGTATATATACAACAGAATACTACTCAACCATAAAACAGAAGGCAATCTTGCCATTTGTGACAATATGAATGAAACTTGAGAATATTATGCTAAGGAAAATAAGTCAGAGAAAGACAAATACTGTATGATTTCACTTACCTGTGAAACAAAACAAAACTCAGAGATATAGAAGACAGACTGGTGGTTATAAGAGCAGGAGATTGGGAGGTGGACAAATGGATGAAGGGAGTCAATTGTACAGTGGGGGATGGTAACTATACTTAATATTGTAATGTGGACAAATATCAAATTATTATGTTCTATACCTAAAACTAATATGTTACATACCAACTTCAACTCAATTTTTTAAAAGTAAAATTTATTAGCCTACAACATTATCATGTTTAGAAAACTATAAAAAAATCTACAAAAAAATAAGTAAGAAATAAGTTAGTTTAGTTATGCAAGAGGATACAAGATCAATATATGAAAAATTATTTTATTTCTAGTACTGAGAATAAACAATTAGAATCAAAGTGTGGAAAATGTTACCACTTACAATAAGATAAAAATTATTGCATAAATAAATTATAAAACATATAAAACCTGTACAATAAAAATTATAGAACATTTCTAAGATAATGACTCAATATTAAGACTTACTAAAAACCTACAGTAATCAAGCCAACATCATTGTGAAAAAAAAAAGAGAAGAAAATAAATGAAAGAAAATATAGAGAGCCCAGAAATAGACCTACACATATATGCTCAAAAGATCTTTGTTAGGTAATTAAGAGGAGAAGAGATTGTCTTTTCAATAGATGGTACTGAAAGAATTGGATATAAATATGCAAAAATATAAACTTCCATTTATATCTCATACCAGATACAAGAGTACATTTCAAATCAATCATTGACTGACATTTAATACCTAAAACTATAACATTTCTAAGAGAAAATATTGGAGAAAATCTTCGACCTTTCAATAGGTTAAAATTTCTTATATATGACAACAAAACTATAATCCAGAAAGGAAAATTTTGAGGAACTGAACATCAAAACTAAGAACTACTCAAAAATACACTCTTAAGAGAAAGAAAAGATAAGGCACAAATTTGAAGAAAATATTTTCAAATCATATCTCTTCTAAATTACTTCTTCCCAGATTATATGTAACAATCTGTAAAACCCAATAATAAGAAAGCAGAAAAATAAAATTAATAAAAGATACTTTACCAAAAACAAAAAAGGTAAACAAATAGGCACATGAAAAGATGTTCAACATTATTAGTCTTTAGGGAAATGTACACTCAAACCACAGTGAGATGTAACTACATATCTATTGAATGACTCCAACATATGTGTGTAGGTATCTCTATCCAAGAATATGACAACACAAAGATATGAAAGATATGTGTACAAATATGCAGAGCAGATTTACTTCTGTTAGCCAGAAGCTGCAAACAACTCAAATCTCCAACAACAGATGAATGTACTTGTTTATACAAATTTTGGTATTTCTATACAACTGAAGCAAATTTTGGCGTTTCTATACGCTTCCATACAACATACAATTAATATGTTGATTTACATACCAATCAATAATTATAGAGAAAGAACTTTTTATACATGGAATAACATGGATAAGTCTTAAAAATAATATTGTTGATTGAAAGAGGCTAGACTCAAGAAATAAAAAGAGTACATGATGTATGAATGTATACATTCTCTATAAAGTATCTCTATAAAGCATAAGCTAATCTATAGTGACAAAAAGTAAATCAAAAGCTATACATGGGGTAGAGAGGCAAGGAAGGGCACAAGATAAAAAAAATCAAAGAGCACAAGGAAAACTTTGGAGTGATAGATATGTTTATTATCTTGATTGTGGTGATGGTAATAGTTTTACTCCCACATGCATATATCACAGCTTATCAAATGATATACTCTAAATATGTAAATTTTAGTATATGTCAATTATATGTCAATAAAGTTGTTTTTAAATGTAAAACTGCAGATAGAGAACTGAAAGACATTCCCCTAAGCTATGTGGAGTGTCTTCCAAAGGCAAGTGTTTACCAGCAGCAAGAGGACACAGGACAACAGAGTTGAAGGAGATCCATTAACAGAACCCTAAGCATTCAACTTTAGGAGGCCCAAGACAGGTAAACGATATTAGAGAAACTCATTGAGAAAATCCAAATGCCAAGGCAAGTCAGCCAAGAAAAACCTCTCGTAAACATTCAAGGTTTTTATAGACCACAGGGCCACTACCTGCTCAATACAGAAGGAGTAGCAATAGTGCTAAAGAAAATCCTGAAATACAGGAAATAGGGAACATGATGGGAGAACAAAGAGACCATCTCAGCAAATAAGAACCTGGCAGCTGATCTATCACAAATGGAGCAATATCCCATAGTTTCAAAAATCAGCACTTTCTCTGTGAAACTCAAACAGATCTCTGGAATCTCATCAGTGCTCAGAACCTAAAGTTTATGTATGGGAAAGTCCTGATCCTAGTCTCAAAATATTTGAAGTCAGTGTTGAAATAAATCAAACTAAAACATCCAAAGAACTGCCAAACTTTAGATCATCTTTTTCTAGACCTCACCCCAACTTACAAGAGGAGTGCATTTTGGGGGAGGTAAATATAACTTTTTCAATCTCTATTGTCATTTACTTTTTATTGTAACAAATACAGATCTGAGATATGTAGTGTAAAATCAAACAATTGAACAAAATATTTTAATTAAAATACCATAAAGAAAAGAAAGAATGTGAAAGAAATATCTGAAGAGATACTATCTATCAACATTAAAATATTGACACTTGATATCAACCGTCAAATTCAAGAATCTCAGAAAATCTTAATCAAAGCAAATAAAAAAACACACACACACATACTTAGGCATGTCATAATGAAAACACCAAAAAACAAAGATAAAATGTAGAACTTAAAAGCACCTAGAGGTAAATGGCACATTATCTACAAGAGGAAATTTAGTATGAATAATAACTTATTTATTCAAAATAATGGAGGCAAGAAGATAAGACAATGGAAATTTTCACAGTGCTAAAAGAAAGAAAATGTCAATCTAAACTTTTATATCCACTGAAAGTATCATTCAAAAGTAAATCTCAGAATGACAAAATTGATAGGATTCATGTTCAGTAGACTTGTACTAAAATATGGTTTGCCAAATGTCTGAGGATAAATCATACCTGATGGAACCAAATTGTGTAAAAAGAAATAAGAAAAGAGGGTAAATGAAATTATACTGCTGTAAGATTCTAAACTGTTTATGTACTATTGTACATAGTACTATATTATATACTATACACTATGTATATTATTATTTAATGGTAGATTACTTTAACTTAAAGATACAACCAGCTCCTAACACACACACACACACACACACACACACACACACACACATTGTTAAAAGGCAATAGAGAAGACGAAATAATATAAGATTCAAACCATCCAAGAAAAGTGCAAAATAAAAAAAAAAAAAAAACAGAAGAACAGAAATAAAGATAAATACACAATCAATACTAAGTTGGGAGACTTGAACTCAGAACATCAAATACACTAAAAATAAATGGAATAAACATTCCAAGTAAAATTCCAGGACTACCATGGGGCGCCTAGGTGGCTCAGTTGTTTGGACATCTGACTTCAGCTCAAGTCATGATCTCTCACCTTGTGACTTTGAGCCCCATGTCAGGTATTTGCTGACAGCTCAGAGCTTGGAGCCTGCTTCGGATTCTGTGTCTTCATCTCTCTGCTCCTCCCCTGCTAGCACTCTGTCTCTCTCTCTCAAAAATAAATAAAAATAAACATTAAAAAAAAATTCCAAAACTACCAGACTGGCTTAGAAAGTGTGTTTTAACTTAGAAATACTTTGAATTTAGGTATTGACAGGTTGAAAAGATGAAGGCAGAAAAAAACATATATGATGAAATGATTAAGTAGAGGAAAACTGGCTTAGTTACATTAATATAAGACAACATAGAATCCAATATAAAGATACAGACATAGAAATGTACATTTTTAATAGCAGAAGATAAATTCATCAAGAACACATCATAAGACTCAATGTATATATGCCTAACAGAACTTCAAATATATGAAGCAAAACTTGACAAAATTAAAGGGAAAAGTAGACAGCTCCACATTTATAGCTGGAGGTTTTAGTATATATATTTCAGCAATTGATAGGACATGTACAAAAAAGCTCAATGTGAATTTAAAAATTGAACACTATTATCAACTAGAGCTAATTGTCTTTTATAGATCACTATACACAACAAACTCTACAACGCATACCTCTTTCAACTACTCAGGAACAGTAATCAAGGTAAACTATATATTCATTTTTTTAAAAGTGCCAATAATTATCAAGATGTTGAATTATCAAGATCTTGAAATCACACTGAAATCTTATCACAACTGTATTAGATATCAATAACAATAAGATATCTACTCAATCCCAAATATTTAGAAATTAAACCACAGCTTTCTAAATAATTCATGGATAAAAGAAGAATACATTAAAAAATTAAAAATATATATTTAATTGAATAATAAAATGAATCATAATATTCATGGAATAGAGCTAAAGCACTTAGAAGAAAATACATAGCTTTAAAATACTTAAATATTTTAAATTTAGAAAATATGAAAAAAGTATTTACTACCTATGTTCCTACTTCAAGAAAAGAGAGAAGCAAATTAAAACCAGAGTAAGAAGGATAAAGGAAATAGTGCAAATGAATTATTTACTCAGCAAAATAGACAAATAGTGGAGAAAAGTCAATGAAATCAATGACTATTTTGATAAAGTTAATAAAATTCATAAATCTCTAACTAGATAAATTGTTAAGGAAGAAAAGAAACAAATTACTGAGATCAGGAATAAAATACTGTGTAACTCACTATAAATTCTACAAACTTGATAGGAACAATAAAGTTCTCTAAAGAAAGATTTCTTACAACAAACTCAAAAAGCACTAATCAAAAGAAGACAAAATACATAAATTGAACTGCGTTTTTAAAAATCTTCTTATAAAAAAGCACATTAGAAAATATATAGAAACTACATTATGGGAAAAATATTTTCCTCACATTGTGTGAGAAAGCAGTTATATACAAAATATACATATATAATTCTACAAATCAACAAACACACTAATAATCAAATAAAAATGGTCACAGGGACACCTGGGTGGCTCAGTCGGTTAAATGACCGATTTCAGCTCAGGTCCTGATCTCACCGTTTGTGGGTTCAAACCCCATATTGGGCTCTGTGCTGACAGCTCAGAGCCTGGAGCCTGCTTCGAATTCTGTCTTCCTCTCTCTTTGCCCCTTATCCCCTCACTCTTTGTCTGTCTGTCTGTCTCTCTTTCTCAAAAATAAACATTTAAAAAAATTTTTTAAATGGCCACAATAGCCCCAAACTGGTAACAACCCAAATGTCCATCAATAGGAAAATGAATATAAAGAAAATATGACAGACATTTAACATGTGATAACACAGACAAATCCCAAAAACATGTAGATTATAGGGAGTAGATACCAGAGAATACATACTATATAGTTCACTTATATGAATTCTCAAAATAGTAAAAAAAAAAAAAAATCATAGTTATAGAAATCAGAAAGTGGTTGCTCCGGGTGGGTGGATGGAAGGAGTATTAACCAGGAAAACATGTAAGGAAATTCTTTGGAGAGTTAAAAATGTTCCTCATCTTAATCTAGGTAATGGTTACACAGATGTATACATTTGTCCAAGTTTAATTTTTAAAGGAATTTTAAAGGAAAATATGAAATTTTTAAAGGAAATATGAAATGCCAAAAACCACCTACATGTCTATTAATTAGAGAATGGATAAATCGTGATACTATGATATAACTAAAAAATATACAACAATCAAAATGCTTGAGTTAGAGCTACATGTATGAACATGGATTGATTTCAAAAGCTTAATGCTGAGTTAAAAAGAAAGAAAGAAGCAAGGAAGGGAAGGAAGGAAGAAAGGAAGGAAGGAAGGAAGGAAGGAAGGAAGGAAGGAAGGAAGGAAGGAAAGAAGGAAGGAAAAAAGAAAGGAAGGAAGGAAAGAAGGGAGAGAGGGAGGGAGGGAAGGAGGAAGGGAAAAAACAACCTCAAAGAATGCATGGAGTATGACATCACTTCCCTAATTTGTAAGGTACAAAACACGCCATTCTTGAAACTGCGCTCATGTGAGTCATGACCAGTGGGTAAGCAAGGAGAGCAATGGGATTGAGAAGAGATCACAGATTATTACTATGAATTTTCAAGGGGAAAAATATATATAATGCCAATGTTTAAGTGTTAAATTTTTAAAAATCTGTGGTAGTTTAAAAATAATGGACTTTCATACGGTTGGAAATTTACCGATATAGGATTTTAATATTATTGATTTAATTTACATTTAACACTCTCTCTCTTTTACCTTATATACTCATTAAAAATATTGCAGTTTACTTTTCTTTGTGCTTAATTTACTAAGTGTGCTTGTCATAGGGAACACCCTGAAACAACTTGTGATCAGCAGATCATGAAAAATTGAGCCTTGGTCTTAGGATAAAGGATGTGTTCATTTTCTTCTAGAGAGAATGAGATCAGCATGCTGCACGAGTTTCTCCTATCAATATAAAGTCAGTGAGCACCAATTAATAACAAAACAGCAGAAGTCTATAGAGTAGAATATGACACTCATAATTCCTAGAGATATGAGCCATCTACCCCCCAACAGGGACTCCGGAAATAATTCTTCAAGTGGCCATATGTCCATAACTGGAGGTCATAATTTAATTATAAACGGAAGCAATAAACACCAGGACAACTCCTGAAACTGTATCTCCTAGTCAACCTGAACTTAGCAAGGTAAAACACTGTTGAGAATTCTTGCAGAGTTCAAACAGTATTCAGCATAAGAATGATTAAATACGGCTTCCCCTGATCTGCTTAATAGGGAAAGGTGGAAGGAGTAGGAAATGTTTAATAGTGCTCCATACATAGAAACACTATGGGCTTGAACTGATTAAACAGCAATATCCCCACCTTCTGCATTACTCAGAAAGTGCTATGGTGCCGCGTGATGTGGATCTGTTTTCAACTTAAACACCAAAAAGAAACTAATCTGCTCACCCAGGAAAAACAAGATTTTCAATGACCCTTCCATTACCTCAGCAAGAATGGTGACTCAGAGAAGTTAGCTCAGGAGCAGAGTCACAGAGCCTTCAGCCTAATCTGAAGACAGAGTCAACAGTGCTCCGTGGCGATGGACGAGCACGGAGTGCAGGTTCAGTCTTCGTTTTGCCAAATGCATGCATCCTGAAGTTAAGAGGTTCATTCCAGGAAATATATCTAGAAAGATCTCAATTGGGCAGATCCTACACGCGAGGATTCAGATGCCTCAAGTTAACATCGTGAGCTAAGAATTATCTTATATAGTCATGTAATTTATGGAAGGAGGCTAATATCTGTTTGTGTAGGTTACAAGTACCATAACCCACGTTTCTGCCAACTTAATGGAGTGAGGAAAGGAAGGATGAAAGAGAAGAACACAAGTGGCTTTGGCGAGACTTTGGGTGGAATATATTTTCCGTGCCCCTCTAGATCCCCTTCACCCTTCTCCACCCTGTTTTGTACCCAGAAAGGCTGACCTGTAGGACCTGTATCAACTGCCTCACCCACTCTCTAGGTTCCACTTGGTTCCAATGGTCACACTAGCATGAGATCAGGATGCTGGAAGGGAGTAAAGGTCTGCTTATTCCCCTGACCCCCTTCCTGCCAGGTCACCAGGGTTAGGTGGCCCTCTTCATAAAGTTTTCTCACCAGGTTACAGTAACTCTTCCCTCCTCTTACCACTCCATGCCTGCAGGTAAAAATGTCCTTGCTACCAGGAGTTGCACAATCTCTTGTTTTCTATTTTTTTAAATTTTTTTAAGTTTATTTATTTTGAGAGAGAGACAGCACAAACAGATGAGGGGCAGAGAGAGAGAGTGAGAGAGAGAGAGAAAGAGAGAGAGAATCCCAAGCAGGCTCTGTATTGTCAGTGAGGAACTCAGTGCAGGGCTCAAACTCACTAACCCCCAGATAATGATTTGAGCTGAAACCAAGAGTCTGACACTTAACTGACTGAGCCACCCAGGCACTCCTCTCTTGTTTTCTACCTGTGAAAATAGCTCCTTCATTTAAGTGTTCAATTACCTACTTTTAGTGTTTTATCTTCCTACCAATATCCTGACAAAGACTCCAAACAGCTCATCTTTCTACCAAAAATAATATCAAGTATTTTTCCTTTAATACAAGCATAGGCCCAACTCAGAAATAGCCGCCAAGGAATATTGAGAGTAAAGATACAGACAGAAAGAGTAGAATCATGCAAGTTAAAAAAAAAAAAAAAAAAAAAAAAGAATCATCCATTTAGAATGAGATTAAGGAATCGTTAAACATTATGGAATTAACTAGCAGTGGGCATTTTGTCAATTGTATTGGAGCAAAACCTCCAAATAATTGCTGTTAATAAAGACATAGTACTTATAATAAACTTTGAATAAACACATATACATAAAATATGAAATTTCTGCAAATGATACCATGGGGGCCCTGTGTTGTTTTTGTTTTGTTTTGGTTTGATTTTTAATGACACAGCAGAAAATAATAAAAGTTTAAGGCAAACAGAAGATAAGCAGAACTTACCAGAAGAAATTCAGTCTGACTCAGAATAGATTGATTATATGTTCTTAGCTACTGTAAGCTAAGATTTCCCACCATTTCATGATGAGAAGTTCTATTGTACCAGAACCTGGTGGTAATTTACTGAATATATGATGTAGAGCACTTTCATATTATTTGCTAAGCTCAACACAGGTGCCTTAATTTTACTCTCCCTCAAAGTTCTATAAGGGTAGTGTTTAAAGCAACCTCCCTCCTCACCCCCAATGTGACTGTCTCCTGACCCAGTTGATTGGATTCCAGACCCAGCTGCACCCATCAGAGTGCCTTCTCTGGGAATTTAGAATTAGGTAAAGAGACACTACTACAGTTACACTGTATGTCCAGATTATAAACTCTGGAATCATGGGTAACCACCTACCCTCTATCAGGGGACCGTGAACCCAGAGAAAGCCAGTTTGCTTAAGAAGAATGAAGCAGATGTAAATGTACAGAAAGAAGAGTGTGTGTGAGAGTGCCTTGAATTCATTTTTTTTAAAATGTATTTATTTATATTCAAGTTAGTTAACACACAGTGTAGTATTGGTTTCAGGAGTCGAAACCCAGTGATTCATCACTTACATATAACACCCAGTGCTTATCACAAGTACCTGCCTTAATGCCTATCACCCATTTAACCAATCCTCCCACCCACCTCCCCTCCAGCAACCCTCAGTTTGTTCTCTGGATTTAGAAGTCTCTTATGGTTTCCCCCCTCTCTGTTTTGTTTGTTTGTTTGTTTGTTTGTTTGTTTGTTTGTTTTTGAGGGCTTGAATTCTAACATTCCCTTAGTCAAAGTTACCTTTGAAAGATCTATTTTTGTCTTAATCCAACACATTATATGTTTATAGGAATGCAGTCCAAGAACATTTCAAGCAAGATTTTGAGAACTCTGGATTACAAGTACCATTCCTTCCAAGTAAATCAGTGGACAACAAAGGCATTGGGATTCATGGTAAACTGTAAGCCAACAGGAAGGCTGTCATATCCTCCTGACCTATGACATGACCTCAGGAAGCTGCTGGAGGGCAGGAAGCTTAACCTTTATTAAGAGGCCAATAATTGGGTTTTCTAGATATAATTATAGAGAGCATTTATTGCCCAATTATTGCCTGATACTCTTCCAAATATTCTGCGTTGATTAAAGAATTTAATTTTTGCAACAACACATTTGGTAGTTGCCATTGTAATCTCTGTTTTACAAATGACTCTGTTGTCTCAGAGTCATTTGTCTGTATCTCAAGATACAACATGATTTAAAAACTGCCCTATGTGACACAACCATTAAAAGCTGAGTAGTTCTGAAACCAAGGCCATCTCCTTCCCCCAGCACCTACTCACTGTGTTTCTCATATAAGTGTGGCATTTCTCTATCACAAAACTGCTTCTGTGATAACTTAAGCCAAAGGAGAAATCCGAATTTCAAGCAAAACAAACAACACCAAGTCCCAAGAACGAAACACTGATTTTTATTTCTATATTATCACAAATAAAATAAATACCCATCTCTTCCAAAGAAATTTTAAAACTAATGTAATGGACTGAATATCTGTGGACTCCCCCTCACCAAATTTATATGTTGACATCCTAACCCCCCATGTGATAATATAAGAATGGGCGGGGTGCTTTGGGAGGCGGTTACATCATAAGCGTGAAGTCCTCATTTAATGAGGTTAGTCCTGTTATAAAAGAGACCTGAGAGCTAGCTAGCCCTCTGTCTGCCGTGTAAGGACACAATCCATCTATGCACAAGGAAGCAGGGCCCACCGGACACCAAATCTTCTAGCACCTTGATCTTGGACTTCTCGGTCTCTAGAACTCTGAGAAATAAAATTTGTTGTTTAAACCACCCAGCTTATGGTAATTTGCTATAGCAGCAGCCCCAAAGGTCTAAGACAGCCACCATGCCAGTAATATGCTACAAGTTACGTTGGCACTACACTTAAAGTCCTCCTTACTTCGGTTCTGCTCATGTTCAAAAAAGAAGAAAATAAAACTATGGTAAGTTGATTTCAATGCAAATCCATGCAAAAGAAGGAGGAGGAGGAGGAAGAAGTGGAGGAGGAGAAGGAGAAGGAGAAGGAGAAGAAGGAGAAGGAGAAGGAGAAGGAGAAGGAGAAGGAGAAGGAGAAGGAGAAGGAGAAGGAGAAGGAGAAGGAGAAGGAGAAGAAGGAGAAGGAGAAGGAGAAACAGAAATTGTTTCAGTGCATCTATCACATATGACACAATGACTTTAAAACTCAGCAAAACATCTTTAACCCAGGCATTGCTCTAGTGATCTATCATTCTGGCTGTGGAATGACTCAATATTGTATTAACTAAGTTAATTAAAAAAAAAATTTAAGTAACAAGTTGTTGAGGAAGAATAAAATGCTTTGCTAATAATTTTTCTGGCTAAATGAATTGAACAAAGGTAGAATGAAACACATTTGTGCTACAAATTGCTGGAGACAGGGCACCAGTATCAGCAGTGGGGGGTGGGAGGGACCATCTAATAAGCATGGAACTAGCCACTCATCTCAGAAGTCAGAGCTCTGTGATCAGATGCCTGGGTTCAAATCCGAGTCCAAATCTTGGCAGTTGCATAATTATGGCACATTATGTTGTCACTCCAAACCTAAATTTTCTCCTCTGTAAAACAATGTGAATGATAATACATACTTCTGAGAGTTGTTACAAAGATCACATAAAAATATATGCGACGTATTTACCATAATATGTGGAACACGGTAATTGCTTAATGAATGTTAGCTAATATTAACAGCATGACTGGTTCTTTATAACTTTTGAAATGATATTAAATCAGTTCTCTTTACTTCTCTAGGAATGTAATCATTACATATGAAAAATGCCCACATCTTTGATACGGAGGGAAAAGAAATTGTGGTAAAGCTGAAAGACTAACGAAACCCTGATTTTTTTTCTCTCCCATACAGTTTAGTTAACAAGAGGTAATAAATCAAATTTAAGGCTCTGAAGTGACTCAATGTTCATTTTTATGTGTAATCAACTTTAATTGCATGATTTACAGCAGTCGGGGGTTTTTGCTTTCTATTTTCCAGTTTTATACAAAGGCAGAATGGACAAGGTAAAGAGAGAGAATCTTGTAAGCAAAGAAGACCTCAGGGACATTTTGCATGTTATAATCATCCTACTGGAACAGTTTTACCCACTTTTTAAGTTTTTCCTTTTTTAGGTATAAAAACACTTAAAAGGGAATAAAATGCACAGATGAAGTAGAATGCCCCAGGACTTACCTGCCTAGAAGCGTGAATATGCTACATTTTGAATAATACCTCAGATACCAAACCAATAAGCCATCTCGAGCTCAAGTGACAGAAAGACAAGTGTTTTTTTCCAGAATCTCCACCTGTTTTCTTATGATGTTTTCAAAAAACCCACGAATGCTCACTCCAAGCCTTCACAAGTCTTTGAATCCCAAATTAGCATGTTTTTCCATATGGGATGGAGAAGCAAAACGATCCCTAAAGACATCAATAAGCCACTGTTTCAGTCCTGGACTCTGTTAACCCGAGACTACTCACTGTGTGCAACTAATAACCCCTTCCTTGTTTGTCCGATTTTTCTATCTGTTGCCGCCAAGAATATTTTTAACAGGCAGAGCCTTTAATGATAGGACATTTTCCTTTATATCAGAAACCTCTTTTTTTTTTTTTTTTTTTTTTCCCAGAATAGAAGTGGGCTATCCCTTGGTCACGAGCTTATTAAATTATGGTCACAGGAGGGGCCAAGGTATGCTTCAGCAGAATTGACCAGTTTATTTCCAGGAAACGCTCCAGGCCACGACACTGAGAACCGTCCACCACACCGTTTTCTCTACTTAAGGCGATTCGTCTCTAAATCCCGATTGCCCCTCTAACAAATGCCCTCTGCTAGGATCTTCCTTCTATCAAAATGATAGTTTTATAGGAGTGTCCGGGTGGTTCAGTTGTTTAAGCATCTGACTCTGGATTTTGGCTCGGGTCATGATCTCACAGTTTGTGAGTTGTAGCCCCACCTCCAGCTCGGGCTGGCAGCGTGGAGCCTGCTTGGGATTTTTTCTCTTTTTCCCTCTTTCTCTGCACCTCTCCAGCTTGAGCTCTCCCTCTCTCTCTTTCTCAAAAAAAATAAATAAACTTTAAAAAATATTTTTAAAAATATCGTTTTACGAATAAATCACAAATACGAACAGGCTTAGGAAATACCATATGAGATTCCTGGGAAGGTAACAGGATAGCTTTCTTTAAGGACTCCTGACCCTTCCATCTCATTTAAGAAGTTTTCAAAGTTTCTGAGGTAATATTGTTGGCTTATCTCTGAGAAAACACAAAGGATTTATTTAGAGGTGGTTTTTAAATAACAACACAGAATTTTAAACTTGATCTGGCCTAATGCTATTATCAGTTCAAAGAGCATTCTAGGTCTAGTAAGATGGGGGAAAGGAAGATAAATTCATTATTAGAAACATATTTTTTAGGGGCGCCTGGGTGGCTCAGTCGGTTAAGCGTCCGACTTCGGCTCAGGTCACGATCTCGCGGTCCGTGAGTTCGAGCCCCGCGTCGGGCTCTGGGCAGACGGCTCAGAGCCTGGAGCCTGTTTCCGGTTCTGTGTCTCCCTCTCTCTCTGCCCCTCCCCCGTTCATGCTCTGTCTCTCTCTGTCTCAAAAATAAAAAAAAAAAAAAAAAAAAAAAAACGTTAAAAAAAAAAAAAAAGAAACATATTTTTTATTATATGGATTTTTTCAATTCATAGATATGCATTATTTCATAATTTTATGATTATGGCAATGGCTATGTATTTTGCTGATACTTGATTTCACTTAACATGCTAATATTCTATTGGAACAGCAGTCCTTATATATCTATATTTTAAGTATTACATTTTATTTACAGGCAAGGTATCTGTTTATCCAGAGCATTCATATGTTTACCTTGGAAATGAAAAAGCTATGATTAAATATAAATAATAACTGTTTTAGAAACGCATTACTTTCCACTTCAAATTCCTCCATCTATTATTTTTGTTCATTTTCTTATACAAAGGATCAGATTTTCCATTCCCCACATAGCTGGTTTTCTAACTTGTGAAAAATCACAAATAGTCACCATTAATTTTAAACACAATGCTAGATTTTCATGCTTCAGATTCAAATTAAGGAGAAGTATTTTAATATAATGATTCTAGTAGTTTCAATATGGAATCAGTCAAAATGAATAACAAAATACAAAATTGTCAAAATACTTGAGTTCGGACAAAAGAAAGGCAGACATTTCTTGAATTCTTCTGCTGCACATTATTCACTAAAAAAACAGCACCTATAATTCAGACAGAACTCCTACTGACTTCTACATGAACACTGAAAAATTCTGTTTCAAATAGAGGTAATTAGTCAGTGATTAAGAGACAGAGAGTAATTAGTACAAAAGAGAATTGCCTTTGTTTGTATAAGACCTGCCAGTCCAGAAAAAGAAGACTTCGGAGAAAACTTTTTTGAAGTCTCTAAAGTTTTAAGGTTAATTGATTCCAAAATTAAAAGTTCAAAACTACCAGCACAAAAGTAAAAACTAAGGCAGTGTAAGTATACCCTTCAATGCCTGGTTCGCACAGGGTGGAAAATTTCCCCACATCGTAACGTGCCTGTCTCGTCATCATTCGGGTTTATTTACAAATGCCTTCCCTCAGAGGGGTTCCCTGATCATCCTTGGTGAGGTAGACCGTAATTCTTTACTCTTCCTTCTCTCACTTATAGTATTTATCAGATTCTGAAACCATATCGTGGTGCATTTTGTTTTGGTTGTACGTCTCTTCTACTAGAGTATAAGTTTCATGAGGATAAAATGTTTGTCTTGATTCCAGCTCAGTCTCCCCATGCTATCTTATACTAATGCCTGGCATAGATGAGATGATCAATGGGACATTTGTTGAAAAATGAATCCCCAATATAGGAAGGAGCTTCTTTAAAAGATCTCTATGGGGGTGTCAAAGAATTGGGTGTTGCAAATGATTTTATTCTTGGCAACAGCTGTATGAGTTTTTTAAGGATTTCTCGAAATAATGCATAGAATCAATGTGCATTATCTACCTGAGACTTCATTAATGAGCTCACAGGGCACCTCCTCTCAGAAGACTTCTTATTAAGCCTAATTAATCGATTCCCCAGCGGTAATCTGAAAGCCACTTGTCCATTTGTGTCTTCTTCAATAGTGAGTCACTCTGTGGTGAAGATCATATCCAACTCATCTTTCATTAAAAAACAAATCTTTTGCTTAATTTTTAAAATAAAAATTGTATAGATATTTAAAGGGTATAACATGTATGTATATACACACACACATAGTAAAATGATTACTATAGTAGAGCTAATATAGCTTCACATGGTTCCTGTGTGTGTGTGTGTGTGTGTGTGTGTGTGTGTGTGTGATGAGAGCATCTGAAATCTACTCTTTTAGCAAATTTCCAGTATTCGATACAGTACCCTGTTGGCAAGAATGTAAATTTGTGCAGCCGTCATGGAAAACAATTCATCTTTATAATTGCCTCAGTTCCTAACACTGCATGTAGTATCAGCGCCTAAGAAGGTCACATTAAGCAAATAACTCAGGGGGCGCCTGGGTGGCTCAGTCGGTTAAGCGTCAGAGTTTAGCTTAGGTCATGATCTCACGGTTCGTGACCTTGAGCGCTGTGTCCAGCTCAGTGCTGACAGCTCGGAGCCTGGAGCCTACTTTGAATTCTGTGCCTCCCTCTCTCTGCCCCTCACCGGCTCATACTCTCTTTCTCTCTCTCTCTCTCACTCTCTCACAAATAAACATTAAAAGTTAAAACAAAAAAAACCCAAATAACTCAAAACATCACAAGATCCAAAACCTTCTTCTGATGAAAACACTATCTTTTCAAGCATTTAACAAGGACCTCTGCCCAACACCTATGCTGCCCAAACCTGAACACATAGTTCTTTAACATGCCCCATGTTTCTTTATGCTGCATAACCCTCTCTGTACCTGAATGGTCAATGTGGTTCCACTACCTTCACAACACAATCTGTACAGTAACAGTTGTCACGTACTATATTTGCTGTCCTTTCATAAGTGTTTCCTGTTCCCTTTGCCCCAAAAGAATCTAGGTAATAAAAACAATCCACGAATGGTATGGGTGAACAAATTAGACACCTCTGTAACTTCTCTTGTGTCTGCCCACCCTCCTATTCTAAGTAAACAAGTTGATTTTCCAGTCGGCCCAGAAGACCACACTTTTCTAGAGATACAGTTAAGATCCAAATCTTTTCACATCAAGAAAACCACTGAAGGAGAGGGCTAAATAAAACTCTTGCTGTCTCAATCAATTATGAAAACAAACTAAAACTCAGGTTTAACACTGAAGTGTTAAACTCTGTTTACGCGTAAACACTGAGTTTGATAGCTATATATTTTTATAATGTCACAAATGTGGGCAGTCATGGTAATTCATCTTCCACCAATTATATCTAGAGATACATCTAGAGACAGAGGTACAGATAGAAATAGAGAGATGCAGATACAGACTATTTCTGCATTCCATTGTTCGAAATAGTGCATTATCTTAGTGACCTTTATTATAATAGTTATATTATATAAATATATAATATATAATATATAAGCATATATAATATATACATATACACAAATATATATAATGTATAAATATATAATATATATATAAATATATTATAGTTATAATAATTCCTGATATGTGGTAGTGTAAAACCTCAGGATTTGTTCAGAATTATTTTGATTATTCTTAACTTTTTGCATTTTCAATTTTTTTTTAAACATTTATTTATTTTTGAGACAGAGAGAGACAGAGCATGAACGGGGGATGTCAGAGAGAGAGGGAGGCACAGAATCTGAAACAGGCTCCAGGCTCTGAGCTGTCAGCACAGAGCCTGATGCGGGGCTCGAACTCACAGAGCGCAAAATCATGACCTGAGCCGAAGTTGGCGCTTAACCGACTGAGCCACCCAGGTGCCCCGACTTTTTGCATTTTCATGTAAATTTTAGAGTCAGCCTATCAACTTCCATACACACCCAGCAGCAACTGCTTGAGTCTTAGGTAGGATTACATTGAACTTATAATACATTTTGAGGAGAATCAACTTTATAATATCAAGTAATCCAATCACACAGTACATATCTCCATTTATTTGAACTATCTTCAAATTTAAGTAAATGATTTTTTTTTTGTAGAGTGTTTTTTTATGTTACTTATGAAATTTATTGTTAAGTAAAATTGTTAATCAATTTATCTATTCTATACATTAATCATAATTGATTAATCTATATACTCTATACATTAACCATCAATGATTAATTATGTTATCTATTGTATACATTAATCATAATTTTTAAAAATTTGTGTCTAAAAATTTTAATGTCTGGGGCGCCTGGGTGGCTCAGTCGGTTAAGCGTCCGACTTCCGCTCAGGTCACGATCTCCCCGTTAGTTCGAGCCCCGCGTCGGGCTCTGTGCTGACTGCTCAGAGCCTGGAGCCTGTTTCAGATTCTGTGTCTCCCTCTCTCTCTGACCCTCCCCTATTCATGCTCTGTCTCTCTCTGTCTCAAAAATAAATAAATGTTAAAAAAAAAATTAATGTCTAGATCATCTGTGGCTCTATTTCTATCCTCTGTTCTATTTTCTCTTAGTGCCTTTGTGTGTATGTCAGATAAATTTTTACCAAATTCTAAATATTTCATTTGAAACATTGTAGAGATTTGGGGCAATGTGATATTTCTCCATAGAAGGTTTGCCTTATCCTCTGAAAATGGAAGAGGCACTGATCAGTCCAATCTTGTCAGGGACTGAACTGATTTAGGGCTGGGTTTGCGATGTTTCTCTCCATCTGACTCTACTTTGCCCCACTTCTTGTATGCAATTCTGCAACTCTCCAAGGTCCCCAAATGAGCATATTCTGGAGAGCCTGGCATTCCTGCCCTTCAATGTTTGTCTCTCAGCCCTCTGACAGTGCATAAAACTATGTTTTTTATTCTCTTTGACTTCATAGTCACCTGCTCTGCCTTGCTAAGTCAGCAAATATGTAGAAAGGAAAATTAACAGTGACAAATGAGTTCTCTCTGCACCTGCCGTCTCTCCAAAATCTTGGCCCCTTAAGTCTTGGATCCTTTAGCAATCACAAATACAAATATTTTATTCTCTAGGCCTGTGATATTATCGGAATCTCTTCCAGCTTTTCTGCTTCTTAGCTTCCTTACCCTGTCCACATTTGCAGGCTTTTTTTTTCTTCCTTTGCCATGAAGTTGCAAATGCCTTGACAGAATAACCACATTCACAACATTAGATTTGGGAATGCCAGATAAAACTCAGAATGGATACAATATTTTGGACATACTTAACCCTAAAAATTGTCTGATGTTTATCTCAAGCTCAAATTTAATGGGTCATCCAATGTTTCAATTTTGCTAGATCTGACAACCCTATCTTAGTGTACAACCCTTCGCTCTAGGATCTGGCTTCAAAAGACACAGCTGCGTCAGAAGTTCTCTGATGCCATCAAACCAATGCTGTTTTCTGTTTTGCTTGTTAATTTTATGTTCCCTTTCCGGTAGACATTTTGGGCAATGTGATATTGCAGGGGTATTGGGGATTGTTGTTGTTGTTGTTGTTTTTAAATTTGTTTATTTATTTTGAGAGAGGGAGAAAGCATGAGCTGGGGAGCAGCAGAGGAGAGAGAAAGAATCTCAAGCGGGTTCCGCACAAGTGCACAGCCCAATGCCAGGGCTCAAGCCCATGAACCGTGAGATCATGACCTGAGCCAAAGTCAGACACTTAACCGACTGAGCTACCTAGGCCCCCTGGGCTATTGGTTTTATACAAATTATTCCACTAGCCAGAAGCAGTAACTAATAATATTTTTTAATTAAATTATGTATTCTTTAATGAGAGATTGGTTAAATATACGATAAAACAGGAATCAAAGGAAACTGATATACTTAACATTTACCTGTTTGTGTAGATGAATAATAATTTATGTGACACACATAAATTATCTGACTGTAAAAAATGTTTGCCCACCCTTATGCATAATCCTGCTATCAGATATTTATTCACTAAAATATTAATCCATCATAGTTGAATTAATGATTTTTTTATTTTTTAATCTTTTATTTATGTTTGAGAAAGAGAGAGAGAGAGACAGAGACAGACACAATGAGAGTGGGGGAAGGGCAGAGAGAGAGGGAGACACAGAATCGGAAGCAGGCTCCAGGCTCTGAGCTGTCAGCACAGAGCCCAATGCGGGGCTTGAACCCACAAACCATGAGACCATTACCCAAGCCAAAGTCGGATGCTTAACCAACTGAGCCACCCAGGAACCCTGAATTAATGATTTATATGATTTTTGTGTATATGTATTATCTAATTTTTGAACAGTGAGTATACAACACTCATGTAATAAGTAACTTCTAATTATAGAGTAAATAGAAAGAAATACTGAAACATTTACATTTTATCAAAAATGCAATGTACTTATTCACTTCCAGGCCCTAGTTACTATCATTCTTTTTCCTGGAGACCTCTTTAAGGTGACACATATCCAGCAAAGCTTTCCCTGAAGCCCCAGTTTTGTTTGAGTAAGCATTTTAGTTTACTTTAATTAAGCACAAATTTTTCCATAAACCCCTAAACTTGTTCAGTGATAGTATTTTGAATGCCCCCCCCAAAAAAATTTAGGTTAACTAATTTGTTTTACTTACATGGTATTTAATATGCATTTAATAGATGTTTAATGTTTAATAAATATTTAGTAATAAATACTGTTGAATAAATGGATGGTATGAGTCTATTATTTATGAAAGAAAAAGAGACCAGCAGTAGACAGGAGTGCTCACCATTCAGAAAATCCCCCATAAATATTATGTCTGTCAAACCAGATTTTGATACATATTAACTGGCAGACATGGGGGTCACACTCCCTGAAAATTTCAAAAAGAGCAGTTATTTTATTTTGCCATTTCAGTTCAGACTTTTATGTTGTAGCAATCTGTGTTCCCAAGGGCAGGATTGATAAAGCCTTATAAGTGATAAAAAGCTTTACGCCTGCCTAACTAGAAGGTCACCCCAGTAAGGCATGACTTATTTATGTTTCTCTTTTTGTGGCCTGTCTTGTCATGTCTGTTACTCACTTACATTTTTTTATTTAATTGATTCATAAGACTTCTCTCAATATATCTGGTATATTTACTCTTTGACATATATTGGTTCTCTTTTCTCAGTTTGCTATTTGAAATGGAAATATGTTAAATTGGCTCTTTAAAAAACCTCAGCTATAACAAGACAAGACATCTATAAAGAAAAGAAGCATATCCTTTTTAATACTGATCAGTTTCGGGGTGCCTGGGTGGCTCAGTTGGTTAAGCGTCCGACTTCAGCTCAGGTCACGATCTCGCGGTCTGTGAGTTCGAGCGCCGCGTCGGGCTCTGGGCTGATGACTCAGAGCCTGGAGCTTGCTTCTGATTCTGTGTCTCCCTCTCTCTCTGCCCCTCCCCCATTCATGCTGTGTCTCTGTCTCAAAAATAAATAAATGTTAAAAAAAATTTAAAAAAATACTGATCGGTTTCCTATTAATAAATAGGATATTTATTAATATCCTATTAATATAAATTAATTATTTATATTAATTTACAGATATTTTACAATATTTATTTACAAATATTTATTAAGCAAATACCATGTATTAAGCATTGGGGAAGAAATGACAAAGAGAGATGTAGTTCCCATGCTCATGAAGCCTGCCTCCTAAAAAATAAGAAAAAAATATTCACAGACTGAGAATATATTTCTTAGAAAATGTTTTGTGATTTGTACTTACACTTGGAAGAATGGTCTTTCCTGTACTAAAACTATGAACAAAACTGTAAGATTTGGGAGCACCTGGGAGGTTGGTTAAGCATCCGACTTATGATCTTGGCTCAGGTCATGATCTCACAGTTCGGGATCATGGGATTCTCTGCTTGGGATTCTCTCTCTCCCCTTCTGTCTGCCCGTCCCCTGTTCATGCTCTCTCTCTTTCTTTCTCAAAATAAATAAATAAACTTTAAAAAAAAACCTGTAATATTTGGAATGTATTTAAATATATAAGAATAAAAATATCTAGGATGCGAATCGTCTACTTACTCTCAGTGTTTTCCCGAAACATCAATAAGAGTATGCATGTTTTTAACTGAGGAATTCACAGCTGATTATGTGAACAGAAAATCATTCTGTTCAAAATGAGACCCCTGACAAATTTTACATGATATTTCTGATTCCTCATGGGAACACTTGAAAAGAATCAAAGAGTTAATATTCACATTTCATACTCACAGCCTAGGCGATAGAAATTTTTAACAGGAAAAAAAGGCACATGTTTAATTAAAAGGAAAGTTGAAAGAGTAGGAGGAACTAAAATGTGCTCAAGTCCAATGACACTATTGGAAAATAATTATTTGAAAAACAGCTTATCTGTTGAAAGCTGGCAAACCACCAGGATCTTGATTGCTTTAAGCTATTTTATAACCACTTTAAGCAGATAAATTGAACTAAGAGATATGAATTTCAGTCAGACAATAAGATTCCTCATCTTTTCAAAATGGAGTGTCCTCTGTAATACAGTTCATTGTACGTTGTGTTAGAACAGGAATTTATGAGCAAACACTGGATTCCTGTCTTGAAACGTTCATCATGAGATTTGGACTGATAACTCGTTAACGTATTAGAATTTTATTCTTTTTCATTTTTGTCCTCTTCCGAGGACTATAGGCAGACTGTGGGCGTGTCCACACACAAGCACATGCATAGTTGTCAAAAAAAAAATCTCTGTATTTAGTTTTTCATTAGTCAATAGTAATATAGGGCTACAATTTTTCTAAGCAGCCGCAAATATAAATATTAGAAAGGTAGTTTTGAAATATCTTCATCTTTTCCATCTTCCATAGGGGAAAGGAACGAGATGCCACAAGCTGTCCATTTTATTACTCCAATCCAGCATGCCTTTGAAACAAGGTTTGCAAACCTAAAATTGTGCAGAGAACAGGATGCTCAGTAGAGTGG
The DNA here is from genome assembly GCF_028018385.1 of Neofelis nebulosa. NCBI lineage: Eukaryota > Metazoa > Chordata > Mammalia > Carnivora > Felidae > Neofelis > Neofelis nebulosa. The sequence goes on along the minus strand of NC_080794.1, from coordinate 30,611,728 downwards.
CTGGAGTAAGTCTCAGTAGAAAATGGTGCTACCCGTATGGAATTTGTGAATGAGATTTCATGGAAAATACATTGTTCCCCAGCTTCTGCTGATTTGGGGCACACATGAATGTGAGCTCAGTTGTCTTTCTTTTTTTTTTTTTTAATCTAGATTAAATTAATGCAAATTAAATTAAATTAATGCAAAATCCTTAAATGTTTGAAGACTGAAAAGAGCAAATAAGACATACATGTGGTCCACCTGACCCGAGTTCATTGCTTCTGCTTAAAAACAAATCAAGAAGTGGGTAAGTCCGCTTTTTATTTTTATGTTTATTCATTTTTGAGAGACAGAAAGACACAGTGAGAGTGGGGGAGGGACAAAGAGAGAGGGAGACGCGGAAATTGAAGCAGGCTCCAGGTTCTGAGCTGTCAGCACAAAGCCTGACATGGGGCTCTAACTCACAAACCGCAAGACCAGGACCTGAGCTGAAGTCTGAAACTTAACCAACTGAGCCACCCAGGCACCCCAGGGTAGGTCTACTGTAAGTTGAATCTCTTGATCTTTCGTTTTAAGGTACTCTGAACCTCTTAAAATAAAAAAGTTTTATGAACTTTGCCTTATTAATATAGCTAACCAAAGTGATTTCACATGAACTGTGTCATTAAAAGTCCTCTATAAAATTTGACAGGTATGTTACAAATAGTAAAGTAAAATGAGAAAAGTAACAAATTAAAATGATAATTATAGTACCTTAAGGATAAATAGGATCATGTAAATGACATAACCAATCCCCCAATTAGCAAATGAAGAAATTCTAGTCCCAGATAGTGACATATTAATTGTTGTGTTTTCTTTAATAAGGGAATTATAAAGCATATTTTATGCACTAAGAAATGCGGAAGCTATGGTAACCAACAGAATCTGTTGCTGAGGAAAACTGTTACAGTTTTCTCTCTGAACTGCTAGGGAATCCACTCAAAAGACATAATTCAAAGTGTGTTTGCTCGTTTATTTGTCTGTCAGATCAATTTGAAACCTCTGTCTTTGGCACTGCTATAGGGAAGCTACATGACCTGAAAGAATCAAACCACTGATTTATAATTTCCTGGAGCCTTTACCCACTTCCAGGGCTAATTTCACAGAAAACGACAGAAATGATTATTAGCTGTTTCTGAGATTAAGAGAAATTTTGGGGAAATGCGCAGCAAGTGAAAACAAAATCTATCAATTTAGAACAAAAAGAATCCTTGATAATTGAGGAGATACTATTTTCAATGTACTTATGACACAATGTATCTAGGGCACCTATGTAGATGTCCCTTAAGTATAAAAGCTTGACTGCAATCTTTAGAATGTCATCTCTAAGCAGTATATACTGTTTGTGTGTGCTTAAATATTGTGTGCAAAGGATAAAATTCTCACTTTACAACAGAACTTTTAGTATAGTTATTTTTCTCACATATCTTCTCTATGCTATGCAACCAAGAGATTTCTACTATAATCTCTGAATGTTCAGGTAAAAACAAACAAACAAAAGACGGAGGGCTAGAGGTCACGGACTCCTAGAGATAAAAGTGAACCAGCTTCCCAAACAGAGTACTCATTTCTCTTTGCATAACAACTGAACTGTCTCTCCTTTGCAAGTATTTGTTAATGCTCCAAAGCCACGTGTAAAACATGACTTCTCTAATTTGAAATAATTTTCTTCTCCTTCGACTACGCTTAAGGCACTAGCTAAACGGAATTGTTTCAGTCTAAGATGGTTCCTATTACTCCCCAAATATTTTACTTCAACTCATTTTTGCAGAAATTAAATGAAAACTATAATTAATTAAGCCAAACAAACATCAAGTAAGTGGAAGAAAAGAATCAAATACAATCCTGTGCCCCAAGGAGTTCATAATTTTAGAAGGAAACTCAATACATGATTAAGTCTCAATACATTGTGTAGATGTATAAAATATATAGCAGGAGAAAGCAAAGCAATTAATTCATCATGGATGAAAAGAGGGAGTCTTAAATATCTCAAATTAAAGAAGTAAGTTGAGAAAGAGATCCACAAAATGGTGGAGCGGGCAGCTCTGAGCTCCTGTTTCCTCACAGAAAAATTGAAAAGCAAGCAGAAACTGTTAGACCAACTTTGTCAGGACCCTAAAACAGTCAAAGGTTGACAGCAGACAAGTGTATATTGAAAAAAAAAAAAAAGGCCACTTCACAATGGCAAGAAAGCTTGGGTTTATACTTAACCTTTTTTTGACCCTCCTCCAGTGTGGCAGCAGTATGGAGGCTGGTCAGAATGTAACCACTGGGGAAGAGTTTGGCAACTCCTTAGAAAACTAAACATGACATTACCTTATAACCCAGCAATTCCACTTCTAGGTACATACTCAAAAGAAGCGAAGGTAGTGTCTTAAATAGACACCTGTACACCCATGTTCATTGCACCATTATTCACAAGAGCCAAAAAGCAGAAAGAATTCAAGTGCCCATCAACAAATGAATGGATGAATAAAACGTGACAAGTACATGCAATGGAATATCATTAAGGCGTATACAATAATGAAATTTTATACCCATCACACACACATTTTTGAGGGTAGTCCTCAAAAATATCATGCTGAGGGAAAAGCAAGTCAAAAAGGACAAATATTATGACTTCACTTCCGTGAAAAGTCTAGAAAAATGGGAGAGAATATAGAGAGAAAATAGGTTGAGCAGGGGCTGGGAGAGAGTGGGGGTTGCTGACTATACTGCTTCCCGGTGACAGAATTTCTGTTTGGGGTTATGAAAAAGTTGTAGCAAATAGAGAGTGGTGATGGTTGTGCATTTGGGAATGTCATTAAAACCACTGAATTGTAGACTTTAAAATGAATTGAATGGCAAAATAAAATAAAATATATAAAGAAATTTAAAAGTTTGAAATTATATGTGAATACGGACCTAAAAGATGACCAGATTTCCAAAAGATAAATGAGCAAAGGACAAGAAAGGTAAAGGAGTGCCAAGAAGAAAGGCACAGAAAACTGAAGGATTTTAAAGATGAGATTGGCTTGTACGGGGATTGTGAAGAATTCTAAATCCAGATGGGGTTTGCTCTGTAGGAAGAGGAATAGTTGAAGACGATTGAAGAGAGGGAGTGATATGATCACATCTATAAATTTTGATAAATCGGAAGATCTTTTAGAAGGAGAGATTAGTTGGAGGATACAAGCTCAGTAAGGGGATTATAGCAAAAAGTCAGTGAGATGGAAACATTGGAGAAAATGTAGGGGAGATAGGAGAGAAATATTGGAGCTGACTGTGAGGCAAATGGACATAGTGTGGAACAGAGTTCATGTCCATAAACGATGGATTATAATGCCAGTTATGACAGGTATACAGGTATTACTTACATCAAAGTGCAGACCCTAACACTATATTGATATGTCAAATGAGACATAATTCTAAAACCTATTACTTGTTTTATCATGTCTCGCTTCCTGTCTATGTATTAATCAGTGATATATATTAACATTGCTTTAAAAAAACAGAAATTACAAGAAAGTTAAGAAAAAAATCTCCTGGGAAGGAAAAATAAGTGTTATAACTAATTTTAGACAACAGGCTTTGGTGTTAAATAGAAATCTACACTGATCATTTATTGCACACCCCAAAGGACTTTACTTTTAAACTCCCTATTCTAACAGTACTTCAGTGACACATAAAATTCTGAGCAGGATCCCACAACATGGGGCCAAAGAGAAAAAGAATTACTCAGTGCCAACATTCTAGTTAAATTCCATGTTTACAGCATATTCATGCATGTAGAAAGTGCACGTAGGATAATTGGGCTATCTTTTGTTCTTTAGCTACCCACCGATGACCATGATGGGAAAAAATACTGTAGTTCATCGTAGGCTTGAGACTCAATATGGCTCATAACTCAACCAGATGCTGTGGGGTTAAGTGCTGTTCATTCACTCCAGCCACAGTGAGTCCCAGCTATTTATTTTACTATGATGCAACTCTAGTGTGGACATCTGGCCTGAATTTAGAATACAAATTGATTTGCAATTCTGATTTCCTACAGAAATATTAGTCCTAGTCTTATGTAAAAATAGGCAGGTACATTCATGGTAGCACAGAGTTATGTTCCCAAATGAACAAAAATACCAAATACTAAAACCCAAAGAATTTATTTTGTATGGCTTTATAGTTTCATGCAGTAAAAATCATTAAACGCACACACACCTAAATATATGCATGGAACATATACACACACATCTGATGATAGTCCATTAATGTGTCCCCATTAAAAGGTTCTTGAGAAAAGTGTAATTTTTTTAAAAAGAATGTACTGGCAAGATTATGGTTCTTATTATTTCTTTCCTTCCCACAAGAGATTTTCAATTTGCCTAAAAACAGATTTCATGGGTAAACAAAATTTCTGAGGGAAAAAATTGACTGGATCTTTTCTCTGAGCTGTAATATTCCTTGTTCTGGCTTCTCTCTCCTCAACCGTGGTTCCAGCAGCAAAATCTTGAGCCATGTACGCTATCCAATTTAATTTCGATGGCAGTGCAAATTAAGAAATACTGATGAAATAATTTCCCCTCATTCAGATGGAACAGAGCATAAATACAGGAATGACAGAAATTATATTACTAGAATTCTAAAGATATTAAAAAAATAATATGTAAATATTTCAAATGAATTTATGCTAATAAATTTGGCAGCTCAGATGAAATGGACGAATTCCTTTAAAGTTACAAACTATCAAAGTTCATTCAAGAAGAAAAAGATAACCTGATTAGCCCAATATCTATGAAATAATTTATCTTTGTAGTTTAAAAATCTTCCCACAAAGAAAACACTTAGCTCATATAGCTTTAGTGAAGAATTCGAGCCGGTAATGGAAGTTATGCAAGAAATAAAAACTAAAAAGCAAAAGAATACTTCCCAAGTCATTCTATGAGGTTAGCATTATTACCCTGATGCCAAAAACGGGTAAAGATATTATAAGAAAATAAAACTGTAGAACAATATCCTTCATAAAACAGGATGCAAAAATTCCCAACAAAATTTTAGTAATTCAAACTGAACAATATATGAGTAGGAAAATATATTATGGCCAAATGTGGTATAAAACAAGAATGGAAGGTTGATTTAGCATTTACACTGATATAAACATACCATGTGAAAAGCAATATAAACAAATAATTATTGAGATCCAGAATACATAAAAACTATTAAAAATCAAATGGAAAAGGAAAGCAATCCATTATATAAGTGGGTTAAAATTAAGAACAGCCTTTTCATAGAGGAAAGAGGAATAGCCATTAAACAAATGAACAGAAATTCAAGCAGCAGAATTGAGAAAACAGCACAAATATACCAAAAATATATTATTTTAGACCTAACAGATCTTCAAAATAAAAAATCTAAAAGATACTTTTATTATTTAGAAATAAATACATTGAATTTACAGTTATAATATCAACTCTGATGTATCTCAAAAATAACATATTGAGCAAAAAAGTAATTTTCAGATAATAATACCATTTAGATAAGTTTAAAAATGTAGAATAAGTCATTTGGTTTATTATGCACATAACCTGTAGTAAACTACATATATGAAGGAAAATATTAGGAAAAGAAACGATATTGAAAAAGATAAAAAATTCAATATTAGTAATCTCCATGAGGGAAAAAAGAAGAACACACAATGGGTTTCAATGAGCCTGTTATGTTCTATTTCTTCAGAACAATGAAGGCAGCTCAAGTGTTTATTGTGTATCCTTTATTCCTTTGAGAAATTACTTTGACATTAAAAATATAGGCCCTACCATTAACTATATATATATATATATATATATATATATACACACATACCTATATACATAAATGCATACATACATACATGATGTACAAACACACACAAAATATCATCATTTGTCCTTTACTGGTTTAAGAATTGATGGACTGCAGGAACTACTATCTTTAAGAAAAACTTTATTTTTAAATTTATGCTTGGATGTCAAAAACAGCATCAACAACAACCCTCATGCACATAAGTGAGTTCTTTTGCACTTGATTTACACAGAAGCTGATACTTCTCCGGGGTTTACAAAAAAACTAAAGACATGCCTCAAAGATATGCTGTTTCATTCTAAATCAAAAATCCTAATTATTAGAAGAGTTTGGTCATCTGCAAGCTTAATTCCCAATCTCTAAACCTCAATTCTGAGATATAGAGAGCAATCCCTGTGTTTCTATATGTCACATTACTGGGTGCTATTTTCCAATCTGAAAGAGTTACCTTGACAACCAAATCACTGACTCAAATTCACCGCCCTGATTTATTCCCAGCCTCAATGTCACTCCAAAAATTGTTTTGCCTACAATACTGAAGATTACTCTTTAATTAAAATTGTAACCCTTCACCCCTTTCCAATTGTCTTAAGAGCATTTCCTTTATCATAACCAATTTATAATAAAACCCTATTAAAAATAATTGCAAATTGTTTGATGGAGTTATGTCTTCAAACATGTTTCAAAAATTAAATACTAGTGGAACTTGATCTTACCCTACAGTACATCTAAGTACATTAATTTGCAACCAAATAACTTTGCTTTTGCTGACTGAATATGATAACCTGCACAAATTTAAAATATTAGCTAAAAAAATAAATTCAACATAATTCCCCTTTATATCTAAAAAAAAATCCTCATTACTGATAATAAATACACACGATTTTTGTCTGAGCCAGCTTTACAAACTCCCTATTTATCGACATGCGCAGCTGTTGAAAGAAAAATGAAAATAAGTTACATTATTCAAGTGTGTGTGGTAAAAATGCCAACACAGTTTTTACAGAAAACGTATTCAAATAATCACAACCAGAGGGAATAAAATCATTTACTGTTTCTTGAATGTATTTGCAGAATCATTTTTTTAGAAAGAGTTTTAATCTGTAAAGCAAGTATTCCAGAGTCTGAACATTAGACTGGATCAAAACAGAGAAATCATCTTATGTGAATATTACATTGTGGAGCACTCCTCTGCTTTCCTTGAAATTACTGTCTAAAATGCATTTGTAAGTATCACCACATGTAAACAGGAGGTCCTGCTGTCCCAATTACAACTTTTTTTAAACATTAGTAAAGATGTCATGGTCTTTCCAAAAAATAACATTGTTGTACTTGTGCAATTTAGTTCGTTTCCCAAATGATTTTATTTTATTTCTCCCAACTCTTTTAGAGAAATAGAGTGTAAAAGAATCTATTACTGATGATTATGTTTTTTAACGAAGGAAAAATACTTGAAACTTGTCAGAATAAAGATAAACAATCCTTTCAGTGCTAGTCCTCATTTGGTTTGATTTTGCACGCAATGGAAGATACTGCTTCTTGAGCAGCTGATCTTAAAACATATACCTTTTTTCTGAATCCTAAAAATAACTACCTACATAAACATGAAGAACTAAGTGCAGCAGGTTGTTAGAAAGACTTTCTTGCATGATCCATTTTATCTCTTAGGAGGACAAAATCATGCTCTTGTTCAAACGTATAAAACTGTTGTTTTCCACATTAGAAAATACAGAGTGGTATTGTTTGTGGATAATAGAAGAATCAATTTTATAACTAACTGGGTTAATGTTAGGAATACCAAAAAACATTCTGATACAAGATAAGCCGTGTTTATGATTCACCAGTGTTTGCAGGTGATATGTGTTGAGTGAAGTAAAATTGAATTAATATGAAGATTGGCATGGAGTGGATTAGCTTGTCAAGAAGTCATTCTCAAGGGCTGAGAACAAGGGAGAGATTCTATTTTAAAGCACAAAATTCTTCTTCTCAATTCACTAGGATTCAAAATAGTTCTGTGGTCAGCACTGGTTCTGTTGTTCATCTATTTCCATAACGCTTGTTTTTTCCCCCAAATCTATGCACAAAAATAACATACGTCAAACAGGATAGAGAAAAACACTGTTTCCTATTTTAGAATCACCACAATGATGAAGTTATCCAGAAAAAAAAGACAGAAATATAGCAAATTTGCTTTAAAAAGCAAATGTTTTTAAAGCTACATTTTATGCGCTTTACATAATCTGGTCCCTACTAAGACAGCAAACTAAAGGAAAGTATACAAGAGATGGAGACACTCAGAGGAAAGTAATATTTACAGGAGTTCTAATAGGAATAAAACATAAACTTCGGAGGGGAAGCCTAAAAGACCCAGAAAAGCTTTGTTTATGAAAGAGGAAACTTCAAAGCAACAACACCAAAATAGTGAATATAACACTATGTATTAAGTACTGGGTTAGGTTCCTTCGCCTGTGCTCTTTTATTTAATCTTCAGAACAACCATGAAGAATATAATACCATATAGTATACGAAGCTTTGAGAAAAAGAAGTGATTTATTCAAGTTATTTTAGTTACTGAAGGGCAGAATCTCAAGTCCATTCAGGTCTTATAATACCAAACTGAACAAAAAATAAGTATCCTATGGTTAAGTGGAAAAAGACGAGTTAATGAATACTAATAAAACTGGTAGGTTAAATGTATCATCCCCATGTATGTAAAAGACAGGCAATTAAGGAGATAAGTATTCTGCTGTGGGTGATAATAAACAAAGGAATTATTAAGAGCCAAAGCATAAGAGACTCTTAAAAACTGAGAACAAATGAGGGTTGATGGGGGTGGGAGGGAGGGGAGGGTGGGGGATGGGTATTGAAGAGGGCACCTTTTGGGATGAGCACTGGGTGTTGTATGGAAACCAATTTGACAATAAATTTCATATATTAAAAAAAAGAAGTATCTTTCATTTCTCTTCTTTCAGAACTATTGATTGGTAAATTTAAGAAAAGAGAACTGACAAGTAAGACAAAAATAGAATTAGAAGTTCAAATCAGATGACAGGAAGAATCTTGTTCTATTCTCCCATTTCTTCATTTAGGTATTCAGTCAACAAATGCTTTCTAGTGATGCGTAGTAGTTTAGATTGTGTTGATCATCAGGGCAAAGTATTGCATGGAAGGTAATAAAGAATTAGGGTTTATTAGTAGCAGTAAAACTAATAAACTCAATGAATCAGATAAAACTGTGTAAGTCAGCAAAATATTAGAAGGCAAAATAAATAACCAACTAATAAAGTATAAGGAAACTAAAACACACTTATCTTCTGATTATTATTTTTATGGGATAGCCAAATATTACTTTTGAAATTCAACCAAAGGGAGCAGAGAATATAGCTGAATTCCAATGTCCAAGTACCTTTCTTGTTTACTCTGACCCCAGACTTCCTCCTATAATCAGAATAAATTAAAGTAGAAAAAAAAAAAAAAAAAAAAATATATATATATATATATATATATATATATATATATATATATAATTTATTTATACAAATAAATTAATTCGTATTCAGAGTCATGCAATTTTAATATGAAGGGTGCCAACTCTGGGGACAACAGTGGAATGGTAGACAGGGATGTGATACCAAGAGGGTTGGACTTGAGTTCTGCCTTCACATTTCCTGAACAGCCCCATCTGAAACCTTGCTCCATAAAAAGAAGTTCAAGGCAGAACTGAGTAGGTGAGTGAACACACATAAGACCTTAGATCCTGTACTTGTGGAAATAAGTTTTGTTGGAGAAGAAAGTAAATAATGGGATAAACAAACAAGTATATAACAAAAAATATAGAAACATCTTGCAAGATCTTGCAATAGAGGATTATAAGGATGAGGTAGGAGGAGGGACCTACTTAGATGAGTTGATCCTAAGGCCTATTTGAAGAGATTACATTTAATCAGGAATTATGAAAAGGAGGCAGAGCCATGTAAGAACTCCAGTCAAAGCGTATTGAACACACAGACAAAAAAGGTGTGAAAAAGCTTTAGGTGGGAAGAGGTTTGGGATGTTCTTGAAGATGAGACTATTTCTACGTGACTGAAGGTTAGAGAAACTGGGTGGAGATGCTATTTGAAAGGTAAGGAAGATTCAGGTCATACGGGCCTTTGTAATTGAGAAAACTGAAGGCCAATGATCAAGTGACTGGTCTAAAATCTAATTAGGTAAAAAATAAACTATAATATAGGTCTCCTAAGAGCTATTTATTTCCTATATTTCATAAGTCCTAATAGGTTATAAAGCTCAAAAATATATTTAGAAAGAGGAGAAACTATTCAAGGGCTTACCTTTTCCTACTTGTGGTGATAATCAAGTGTTCCACGCAGAAGTCATGATCCAATTAAACTGTGGTTCTAACATGACCCCTGTGTACCAACTGGTATCATTACCATTCCAGTAACTTAAGTACACTAATGTTAGAGTCATTTTATTTTCTCAATATCAATGTTCTTTCATTACAAACACAACGTTCAAAATAAAACAAAAACGTGTATGTTTGATGTTAGCAACCAAGAATGCAATTTCAGGCTGGCAGGAGGCACTAGAAAAAGACCCGGGCTTTTCCAGAATTTATACCTTAATCAGCTGACTTACATGGCAGCTAAAAAGCCCTGTGGGGGACTGGGGGTAGGAAATTGAACTGTCTGCATTTGGGATTCAGGTAATTCTAGTCTACTCTCACAAGCAGAGAGAACACCCAATTAACATCAGTTTTCAGTGCCCTTAGGGAAAAACCTCAACAAGAAGAAAGAAATTGATAGACTGAAGTTCACAGAAAGTTGAACAAATCTTTCAATTCTAAGTGCAATTTGATGGTTGGTTCTTGAATATCTCCCGTTTCCACTAGCTATTAAGGCTTTAGAAGTTTGGCATATGCATTTAATGTACATGTATAATACAGTTGTCCATTTTCAAGAGGCTGAAACTCCCAGTGATTATATTTTTATATTTAGCTCTTGCTAAGGATATCCTTGGGGATATAGCATTCTCTCCTTCTTAGTAGGAGAATGATAAGACCTGAATTGATTTGAGGTTCTGCCCCTCAGTAACTAAACAACTTTGACTAAGTCATTTTTCTTCTCTTGTGTTCAATTCTGTTATTTGTAAAAGAGTATATCAATCTCTTTAATTAAAAGATATTTTGAGAATTAAACAAAAGAGCACAAGGGAAGAAATCTAATTCTTAACCACTGCAGCTGCTCTCGGGAAGGCCTTACTATTGTTACGCTGTCCCTCAGGCTGATGTTTGACTGGTTGTTTATGAAACAGAGCAGCATCAACCCTAGAAGTCTCATGTCCAACAGTATCATTTACTGTGATTTTCTGGACAGTCGTGCCTGAGCCTTAATACCTCAATACTTGATTGGCACTCCAAATAATTTATTTTATCAAAATAGCTATGGGAGAAAACAATATGTATACGGTACGTGGTAAGACTCAAGAGTGGACACTACTGCTCATTTTTATTAAAATAAATTAGCACCAGAGTAAAACAATACCATGTGATTTCACAAAGTTAATAGTCCTCAGATAAGAGAGATGGGGGGAGCATTCAAATTACTTGAAATGTAAAATGGTTTCAGATGGCAACAATTTTTGTATCTTTAACACTATGTAACATAAAACATTTTTTTATTTTTTTTATGTTCATTTATTTTTGAGAGAGAGATAGAGTGCAAGCAGGAGAGGGGCAGAGAGAGAGGGAGACACAGAATCCCAAGCAGGCTCCAGACTCTGAGCTTTCAGCACAGAGCCCAACACGGGCTCAAACCCACAAACCGTGAGATCATGACCTGAGCTTAGTCGAACGCTTAACCAACGGAGCCACCCAGGTGCCCCTAACATTATTTTTAAACTACAATTTTGGTTTAAATTGTCATCATTTGGATTACTGGAGAGGTTGAAGATATTTTCATGTGTTTTATAATTCGCATTTCTTTCTTTTTAAATGTACATTCATATCCTTTGCTTATTTTTTTCTGATTAGGTGATTTTACTTTTCCCAATTTGTAAGACAATTTATATGATAGATAACAAATACAGCAAGGGATAAAAATGAAAAAAAAATTAGTAATTTTACGACTCAGTTATTTAGTAGCATTTTGGTATATTTCCTTCAAATGTTTTTAGTTTTTATTATAGGGTTAATTTTATTTTTTTAATATGAAATTTATTGTCAAATTGGTTTCCATACAACGCCCAGTGCTCATCCCAACAGGTGCCCTCATCAATGCCCATCACCCACCCTCCGCTCCCTCCAACCCCCCATCAACCCTCAGTTTATTCTCAGTTTTTAAGAGTCTCTTATGGTTTGGCTCTATCCCTCTCTAACTTTAAAGGGTTACTTTTAACCCAATATATGATAAAAAAAATCCATATCATCAACAATTCTTGAAATCAGAATTTTTATGTTGTATAGACATAATAATAGTGGATATAATTCTTACTACCATAGGCACTATTCCAAGAATTTGTTCCAAGAATTATCAACTCATTGATTTATGTGTTTAGTTAATGTATTATCTTTTTCTTCATGTTTTTTTCTGAATATCCAGAGTATTTTTAAGATTTCGAATAGTCAGATGAATATTTTCTTTTGTAGTTTCATCTTTTGGAATCTTGCTTAGGGTGGTATTATCACTCCATGATTATATGAAGTTTCATTCATATTTAATTTTTAGATGGAAAATGAGCCTTCATGTTTCAGTGATTTTTATGTGGAAGGGTGAGGTCACAGGATCCATATGAATCTGTGGGAGTTATCAGAAAAATGAACACAAGTATATGAACACAACATTTTGCATATAATTTCAAAAAATTGTAGGCCTCCCAAAGTCCATTCACAAGCTACATACAAACCCATGGAACACACAATAAAAAAAAAAAAGTCTTGTTTTTATATATATATATATATATATATATATATATATAGTCAAGAATAAAATAGTTATATAACCCAGGGAATGATACGCACTCATTAATAGTTTCTTGGTTTGTTTTATTTTATTATTTGCAATGTGTAAGAAAGATGTAGACTGCTTTATGTGTGGTGTTTGGTATTATAGAGATGAAATCTGGTATGATTGAATAGGCAGGAGTCAGAAAATCCAAATCATCCCAGTTCTGAAACTAGCTGAGTTAGGAAGATTCCTTTAATTTCCCTTTGTGTCCAAATACCAATCTGTAACGTGTGTGTGTGTGTGTGTGTGTGTGTGTGTGTGTGTCTGTGTTTATATGTAAGAGTGTATTTGACTGAGAGGCTGAAAAGTAAAATTAACAATTTCTAAGATCTTTACAATTTCTTTTTTTTTTTTTTTTTTTCAACATTTTTTATTTATTTTTGGGACAGAGAGAGACAGAGCATGAACGGGGGAGGGGCAGAGAGAGAGGGAGACACAGAATCGGAAACAGGCTCCAGGCTCCGAGCCATCAGCCCAGAGCCTGACGCGGGGCTCGAACTCACAGACCGCGAGATCGTGACCTGGCTGAAGTCGGACGCTTAACCGACTGCGCCACCCAGGCGCCCCAGGATCTTTACAATTTCTAAGAAATATATAAACCTGAACTTGTGCCATATTATACATTTTCATTGTCTTTTTACCAAGGCAAAGTTTTCATACACTGCAAAGCACAAATTTTACTGTAACATTTCATAAGATTAAAGGATAAAGATATACAGTAGTGAAATCAACACCACAGTCAAGATCTAAAAAATTTCCACCACACAGAAAACTCCTGACTCCTTCCAGTCATACCTCTCATATGCAACCATTGATTTGATTTTTATCACCAGAGATGAATTTTACTTGTCCTGAATTTTTTATAAATGAAATAAAGCAGCATGTATTCAGTTGTTTCTGTATTTGTTTCCTCCACATAAATTACATAATGTTTTTAAATTAATACAAGTTGTTTTATGAATCAGTCATTTGTTCTTTTTTTAATTGATGTATAGTATTGTACTGTATAATAGACTACAACATTTTTTTTTTTTTATGTTTAGATCATGTTCCTATTAATAGACATTTGGGTTGTTTCCAGTTTGAGGCTATAAAGAATAAAGCTGCTAAAAAAATCTTCTTGTACAAGATCTATCTGTGGATGTATGTTTTTCGTTGCTCTTGTGTTAATACTTAAGTGTGAAATTATGGGGTAACAAGATAACTTCATATTTATCTTAAGGAGAATCTGCCAAATAATTTTTAAAATGGTTGTGGACTCTTACACACTCACCAACTTGCACTAGGCTGCTTCTTATTCGTGCCAACAGTTGACATTGCAAAATTTTTGAAATTGTAACTACCACATTGAGTCATATCTTACTGCAGCTATAATTTTCATTTCCCTGACAGCTAATGATACTGAGCAATCTTTGATAGGCTTTCATCCATTCTTACGTGATTTCTTCTGTGAAGTGGCTGACGAAGAACTTTGCCCAAATACTGGATGTTGGCCATTCTTGATTCAGCGGGTTCTTTAAATATTCTAGATTAGAGTCTTGAGTCGGTTATATACACTGGGAATATTTTCACCCAAACTGTTACCTTTTCATTTTGTAACAATGACTTTTAGAGAAAAGAAGTATTTATTTTTTATGAAGTCCAGTTTGTAATTGATCGTTTCTGTTATGGTAGTGCTTTTTGCGTCCTTGCTAAGAAATCTTTGCCTGTGTGATTCACAAAGATATTTTTGTTACATTTTCTTCAGATTCTTTATAGATTTATTTTTTTCTGATGAAAGATGATCCATTTTGAATGAGTTTTTACCTGTCATATGAGGTAAAGTTTGAGTTTCATTTTTTCCCCATATACTTATCCCATTTGCCCTATACCGTTTGTTGAAAATACTTTCTTTCGGGGCGCCTGGGTGGCGCAGTCGGTTAAGCGTCCGACTTCAGCCAGGTCACGATCTCGCGGTCCGTGAGTTCGAGCCCCGCGTCAGACTCTGGGCTGATGGCTCGGAGCCTGGAGCCTGTTTCGGATTCTGTGTCTCCCTCTTTCTCTGCCCCTCCCCCGTTCATGCTCTGTCTCTCTCTGTCCCAAAAATAAATAAAAAAAAACGTTGAAAAAAAAAAATTAAAAAAAAAAAAAAAAAAGAAAGAAAATACTTTCTTTCTCCATCAAATTTCAATTTAGTCATTGTAAAAAACCAGTTGACAGTTTATGTGAGGGTCTATTTCTACACTCTCTATCTTGTTCCATGATTCTATTTTCTTACATGAACCACCTTGGCTAGGTTATCCCAGCTTTGTTTTTAATTCAGATAGTTTGCGTGTGTGTTCTCCAACTTTGTTATTTCTGTGATTATTTTGCTATTTCTAAAATTTGAGATATGATTCTTTGTTTTCTACCCAAAAATTGTTGGTTAAATATTAATTGGTATTATTTTTAATAGAATAATAAATTTGGGGAGAGTTGAAAATGTGACAACATTGAGTCGGTCAGTGCATTAAAATATAGATCTCTCCATTTAGGTCATAACTTAATTTTTTCTCAGCCAATATTTTGGTAGTGTGAGTGTAGCACTTTGTTAATTTTATTATTTTTTGGTTTTGATATTTTCTTTTTTTAATGTTTTATTAATTTTTGAGACAGAGAGAGACAGAGCATGAGCAGGGGAGGGGCAGAGAGAGAGGGAGACACAGAATCGGAAGCAGGTTCCAGGCTCTGAGCTGTCTGCACAGAGCCCGACGCGGGGCTGGAACTCAGGAACGGTGAGATCGTGACCTGAACCGAAGTGGGACGCTCAACCGACTGAGCCACCCAGGCGCCCGTTTTTGATATTTTCATAAAGACATTATTACATCTTTATTTGCTAGTATATAAAACATTCTTACGTATGTTGTATTCTATGCGCTTGCTGATTTCACTTATTTGTTTTAATATCTTTTATAGATTCCTTAGGACTTTTTACATATAAATCATCTATATATAATGACATCTGAAATCTTTATGCCATTCTTTTCTTTTTCTGGTCTTACTATTCTGGCTTATTACTAGGAACTCCAGAACAATATTTAATAAAGGTGATAAGAACAAACTTTTGTTTGTTTGTTTTGTTCCTGATAAAAGTGGGAAAGTATTTAATCTCTCAGTATTTAATATGATATGATTTTTGCATATACCTTTTGAGGAAGTTCTCTTCTATTCCGATGTTACTGAAATGTATATCATGAATTGAGGTTGGTATTGTTTTTTCCACCTCTTGAGATGTCCTAAATTTGTTTCCCTTTATAATCTAAGTATGTCCAATTGCATTGAATATTTTCAAGTGATTAATTAACCTTGTTTTGAGATAGATTCCACTTGAACATGATATATTATCCTATGTGTTGCTGGAATTAATTTGCTAATTTTTGTTGAAAACGTTTGCTACTATGTGTCTGTATTTTTTTTCTAATCAAGTATTGCCATCAAGTTTTGATATTAAGTTTATGGTAGCCTGGGGCGCCTGGGTGGCTCAGTCGGTTAAGCCTCCGACTTCCGCTCAGGTCACGATCTCGCGGTCCATGAGTTCGAGCCCCGCGTCGGGCTCTGGGCTGATGGATCAGAGCCTGGAGCCTGCTTCCGATTCTATGTCTCCCTCTCTCTCTGCCCCTCCCCCGTTCATGCTGTGTCTCTCTCTGTCTCAAAAATAAATAAACGTTAAAAAAAAAAATTAAAAAAAAAAGTTTATGGTAGCCTAATAAAATGTGTTAAGAAATGTCTCGTTTGTTTTCTGAAAAATTGTGCAATTTTGGTATCATTTCATCATTAAGTGTTTAATAGAATTTGTGGGTAAACCATCTGGGGAATTTTGTTATAAATTCAGTATCAGAATATACTGAATATAAATTCAGATTTTCTGTTTCTTCTTTTTATACTTTTAGTCTTTTGTAAAGTATTTTTTCTGTTTCACATAAAAGTTGTCAAATTTATTGGCATAACTTTTTCATGATATAATATTTAGTGTTCATTAAAACTGTTGGCATATTATACTTTAATGTCTATAAAACTGTCCAAAATAACTTATAAAAGTATACTTAATATTTTACTACCTTATATAAAATTAAGAAATTTATAACACTAAAATTCCATTTTCCTTCTCTACTTTTCTTGTGCTATTTGTTTAAAATAGTTTATTTTTACAGGTGTATTCAATTCAACAATACAATGCCATTATTTTAAATTTATTTTTTAATTTTTTATTTAAATTCCAGTTAATACATATTGTTATTTAAAATTTTTTTTAATGTTTTTATTTATTTTTGAGACAGAGAGAGACAGAGCATGAGCAGGGGAGGGGCAGAGAGAGGGGGAGACACAGAATCTGAAGCAGGCTTCAGGCTCTGAGCTGTCAGCACAGAGCCTGACGCAGGGCTCAAACTCACGGAGTGTGAGATCATGACCTGAGCTGAAGTCAGACACTTAACTGACTGAGCCACCCAGGTGCCCCAATACATATTGTTGTTTTTAATTTAAGCAGTCAATTGCCTTTTAAATAAATGAAGAGAAGAAACAATGGTTTTAAATATTTACCCAGGGCTGGGTAGTAATAGCCAGCGCTGGGTAATTTACCCAGGCTGACTGGCTGACTCAGTTAAGCATCTGAATCTGGATTTTGGCCCAGGTCATGATCTCACAGTTGTGAGATTGAGCCCCAGGGGCAGATAGAGAGAGAGAGAGAGAGAGAGAGAGAGAATCTTAAGCAGATTCCACACCCAGTCTGCTTAAGATTCTCTCTCTCCCTCTGCCTCTCCCCCACTCTCATTGTCTCTGTCTCTCAAACACATACATACATATATTTTTACCCATAAAAGCATCACTTCTCCACTTCTCAAGCTCTTCATTCCTTTCTATAGTCCTAGAAACATTTTCTTTCAGACCCAAATGTTCCATTAGTTGTTTTTTTTTTCTCTTTTTGTTTTTAACTTTTTTTGTACAGCAGGTCCTGAAAACAAATTTTCTCAACAAAGTTTATCTTTTATTTATGTATAAATATAAATCCTTTGCCTTTACTTTTGGAGTATTTTTTACTGTCCATACGAACCTGGTTTACAGTGTTTGTTTTTTTAATTTATGTCAGAGGTGTCTTATCATTGTTTTCTGGCCTCCATTGTTTTTTATGTATATTTGTTTGATAGTATGCTTGATTATTTTTCAAATGTATTTTTACTGAATACAGAAATCTAGATTCATGAGGGTAGTAAGAAACTACCAAAAATGTAGTGACTTAAAACAACACAAATTTATTACCTTCCAGTTTTCTAAGTCAGAAGTCTGAAACAGGTCACACAGGGCTAAAATTAAGGGGTTGGAAAAACTGTGCTCTCTTCTGCAACCCCTAAAGAATCTGTTCCCTTGCATTTTCCAGTCTCTAAAGTCCACCTGCATTACTTGATTCTAAAGCCCACCTGCATTCTTCCATGTTCAAAGCCAGCAATGGCAGATGGATTTCTTCTCATAGCTCTTCTTTCAATCTGATCTTCTCTTCTACCTCCTTCTCCCCTTCTAAAGACTTTACCATTACATAAGGCCCACCTGAATAATAGGTATATCTCCTTATTTTAAGGTGAGTTGATTATCAGTCTTAATTCTGTTACCTCTCTTCCTTTTCCGTATAACCTAACATGCAGGTTATGGAGATTAGGGCATAGATATCATTGGGGATCGTTATTTTACCTACTACAATATGCAATTTATCTGTGGTCTACTGTTGTTCAATTTCATCAGTTTGAGTAAGGCATAGACACCTTTCCCCCATGTCTTTGTACCTTCTTCCATTTCTAGTAAACGTATGCTAAATACTCCTTCTGTATACATTTGGTTTGGTCTCTTTTTCCTGACCAAATAAAGTCCTAACTGAAAACACATGCATCTATGAATGCATACATACATACATACAGAAATAAATGAGAAATGTCATTGGCGAAACAGATCTCAGGGTTGTTTTCCAAAATACTTACCCACTGAGGCTAGGCAATATTATGTGCCAGAGAACAGGAATGGGAAGGGGAAAAAAAAAAAAAGGAGAGTGACCAAATTATAATTAAAGAATACAAAGTAATTGATAATATAGACAAAGGAAGACTGATTAAAAACACTCCTTGAGCA
The DNA here is from genome assembly GCF_028018385.1 of Neofelis nebulosa. Classification (NCBI taxonomy): domain Eukaryota; kingdom Metazoa; phylum Chordata; class Mammalia; order Carnivora; family Felidae; genus Neofelis; species Neofelis nebulosa. The sequence goes on along the minus strand of NC_080794.1, from coordinate 30,592,760 downwards.
GGGCAGATTTTATTTATATCCTAAAATTTGGTAAGCCTAAAAGGAAGTACTCAGCATTTGTAAGTGATCAAAGATATGAAAACATTTTATTTTATTTTTCTTACTCATATCCCCTTCGTCTTTGGAACCAGAAGCTAGTGTAGTGCTCGGCTTAAAGACTTTGTTAAATTTGCTAAATAAACCAGATATGACCTTTCATTTAAAAGAATCTAATATAATGAGTGAATTTAATCAAATACTGGTTTGTTTTTTTTCTTTCTTCTTCCTTCAAAATACATACCTGGTCATTTTTCATACTTAACTGCATATTAAGGTGTAAAATGTGTAAATTAACAATATCACCTTTTTTCATAGAACATGTCAGAATAATAAATAACAACCTAATGTAATTGAAAGTGTACAGAATTAGTGGTTGGCAAACCCAGATTCTATCTTGGAAAGCATTTTTTTCAAAAACTAGCAGAAACATTTGTTTCTCTTTTCTTTCTTTTTTTTTTTTTAAATGTTTTTATTTATTTTTGAGACAGAGAGAGACAGAGCATGAGCAGGGAAGGGGCAGAGAGAGGGAGACACAGAATCGGAAGCAGGCTCCAGGCTCTGAGCCATCAGCACAGAGCCCGATGCGGGGCTTGAACTCACAGACTGTGAGATCATGACCTGAGCCGAAGTCGGACACTCAACCGACTGAGCCACCCAGGTGCCCCTCTTTTCTTTATTTTAAGAGAGAGAGCGTGAGCTGGGGAGGAGGGCAGATGTGAGAGGGAGACAGAGAGAGAGAGAGAGAGAGAGAGAGAGAGAGAGAGTGTGTGTGTGTGTGTGTGTGTATGTGAGAGAATCCTATCAGCACAGAGCCGAACATGGGGCTCAATCCCATAACCCTGGGATCACGATCTGAGCTGAAATAATAAGTTGGATGCTCTACCAACTGATCCATCCAGGCACCTCTGAAACATTTCTAAAAGTAAGGTCATAATGCTGAATTTCCACACCTTTGTCCTTAAAATTTCCAGAAATAATCTGGCATAGGTCAGTGATTATTGCTAACTAAAACAATAAAGATAGCATTTTTTTATTTACAATGAGAAATTACTTACTCAAGCCCAGAATATTCTAAGTCTGAATGGTCAGTGACTTTTCTACATTTGGTCAAATGTATTTGGATAAATTATAGTCAGTAGGTTTCTTGTTAAGCATGAAATAAGGAAAGCAAGTTGAATGGGACCCACAATGACATTGTGCTGAGATGACCCAACATCCCTCTCACACTCTGGACAGTCTTGTCATTCAAGGTGAAGCATTTCCTTAAAATTTACTAAAGTCCTATGAATCTACTCCCTCATGAAGTTTGACCTTGTTATCAAAATAATAACAGTCAAGTGACTAGGATTCCCCCAAGGATAAATATTGTTTATCTCGATGTCCAGCCTTTTCAAGTCCCCTGGCTAAAAATCCCTTAATAACCACATCTCATCGATACATGTTTTATGTAGATATCAAAATTCATGTAAACAACTTATAGTGAACTTCTAATTGCCAAAGCGCTTCTGTATATTCTGAGATAAATTGCATCTGTGTGCTTTTATTTGTCATTTTTTTATTCAAGGGATGAACCAAGGGGGGAGACAGTTAAGAAAGGCCTACAGTATAAGAAAGTTTTCTTTTTAATAACTGACAGTTTATAATCATGGGGCTCATGATAATAAAAAATGTAATGAAATATAGCTGGTTTTATCATTATTTGTCACTTCTTTACAGGCAATACACTATATTCTCATCGCCTCATTCTGAGATGGCTGCTCCCTTCACCCTGACCTTACTACTCCACTAGCTGATTCTTCTATTATTATTACTATTTTTAACTACCTCTCTTTTCTTTATGAGAACGCTTCTTATTTTACCATACTATTCATAGATAACTATCAGCCAGGGTTCTGTCAGGAAAGAGAAGTCACTTTATGCATTTGGGGTATCAATGGTTTCATACAGAATTAGGGGTTTATGCAACTCTAGGAAGAATAGAGGGAGTCAGAGAAGTTACCACTGAAGGTCGGGAAAGCTGACATGAAGGTCAGAGGGTCAACTGTGGAGATCCCATCCAGAAGACTAGAATGTGTGTGGAGGAACCTGAGTGCAGATAAGAGCCTGCAGAGATGCATATGACTCGAAAGTAAAGGCTGATGAGGTGATTCCTGAGAGAAGCCATGACTGTCTGGTGAAGCTACTTTGTGTGATCCACACAGCATGCTGAGAAAGATGGATCCCCTAACTTTCTGCTTCAACTATCAGACAAGTTCCTCTTGATCAACTCAAACCCCCTCGTAGGAAAAGAGATTCTAGCCAACATGGTTTGCAGCCTTAGATCAGTGTGGTGGGGTGGTGCCCAGCTGACCAAAAGGTCTAGGACGGTTGCATAAAACACATTTTGCACAAGCTATCTTCATATTAGTTTTCAATTGTTCCCTAGAATATTGGGCTAAAACTCTTAGGGAGCATAGCTAAGGAAAGAGTTCTTGTTCAGTTTTAGACCAAATTCTACTTGGGTGTCTGTTTCTAGCTTCAAGGCCATTACTGCTGAATTCATAGTTTTTAAGATATGCACTTGTTTAAAATTTCATTTATAATAATAAATCGGATGTTTTTCCTCTTCCTCTTCACCTTTATCTATTTATGTCTTATCTATTACCTCTTATCTCTCTCAGCCTTAGCTGTGCCAGATCTATCCTTTATCCAACTTATGTATGAAAAAATTCACAACTTGGGATGCTTTCGTTTGTATGTTTCTCTGTACTCTTATAAAGAAATTATAGGTTCAAGTATAATATATACTATCTACACATAATATATAAATGTGCATTTACATGTATGGTACATATTTTCCATTTGTTTCATAAAAATGTAATTTTTTATATAATAGTTCTCTGCTCCTTGTTTTCCTCCCTCAACTCTGTATCTAAGCTATTATTGATCGATGTCATTTATTGTAATGATCTCACTATACCATAGTATGACAAGACTACAAAATATTTAAGCACACTCTTATTACAAAATAGTCACTTTACATTGATTGATTGTCACTACAAACAGTACAAAGACATCAACATCCAACAGCATATGTTGCTGTATATTATTGTTTCCATTTCTAGGAATAGATTCCCATGGATCACATTTTTAGAAGGATGTGCACTTAAAATTATGATGTTGCAGATGTACTAAGTTAACATGAGGTTGTATTTGAGGAGAGAGGATCCTTAACTCAATGACAGTGAGCATGACATGGGAACATAAAGACAAAGGTCAGCATGATGCATCTAAAAGCCAAGGAGCACCAGTGATTGCCAGCAAACCACCAGAAGGTAGGAGAAGGGTCTGGAACAGATTCTTCCTCACAGTCCTCAGAAGAAATCAACGCTGTTGACACTGATCTCAGACTTCTAGCCTTCAGAATTGTGACAATACATTTCTGTTGTTTAAGACACCGAGTTTGTGGTACGTTGTTATGACAGCCTTAGCAAACAGATACACACATTGTATTTTCCTTTAGATGAAGTTGGCCAGATATACTTATTAAATAAATTGATTTCCTCCACTGAATTGAAATGCTACTTTTTCATGTGAAATTTTGAATTCATTACGTATATTTTCTCAAATATACATATATAAAGAAATCTATGAATGTGCTCTCTATGTCACTGGCACATTCATCTATGTTCTAATTCTAGTCAGTGGGATACTTTCTTTGGTAGTAGAGACTTTTCCATATATTTTAAGATTGACATATCTTTGTATGTTCTTGCTATGGTCATTTTTTTAGATTTTATGTTTTAGTTTATATTTGAGACAGAGAGACAGAGAGACAGAGAGACAGAGAGTGAGCAGGGGAGGGGCAGAGAGATAGAGACAGAATCCGAAGCAGGCTCCAGGCTCAAGCTGTTAGCATAGAGCCGGACGCGGGGCTTGAACCCACGAGCAGTGAGATCATGACCTGAGCCAAAGTCGGATGCTTAACCAACTGAGCCACCCAGGCACCCCATTATGGTCATATTTTTAATGTAACCACATGCCACTTAAAATTCTTCTGAACAACTAGGAAAAATCTCTCTTGGGATTGTGCTTGGCAGTGCATTAAGTTTACACATTTAGAGACTAATTGAATTTGTTAAGATATTAAGTCTTTTGATTCATAAACATGTATTTGTCTAAATTTTATCTTATGTCCTTCAATACAGTAAATTGATAGTTTCCATGGTTTTTAAATTAGTTATTTCTATTTTATTATATTTACAGAGATACTATTTGTATTATCAGTGTTTATATTACTTTTAAGCTTTGGATTTAGATTTATTGAAGGTGTCTTTGTGACCTCAGTGTCTTTTATGGTCAGTTACCATATTTTCTATCCTCCAGCCTTACATTTAAATATAGATAGGTGATAGATAGATATGTGTGTGTATGTATGTATGGATGGATGGATGAATATATAGGTAGATAGACATATATATTATATATATATGTGCACTTATTGAAGGCTCATTTTGTTGTTGTTGTTGTTGTTGTTGTTGTTGTTACTGTTGCTGTTAATATTTCTGGGACAGAGATACGTGTCTTATTATGAATATTGTTGTTGTGACTATGTCCCTTCATGACCCACTATTCCAAATACATACCAGTGACATTCTTGTGACTTTCTGACTGAAGACTTTCTTCCTTTATGAGAGACTTATACCAAATAAGCAGCCCTCAGGGTAATGCCACCTGTGAGTTGGAGTAAAAGTGCCCCAGGTACCTTACTCTTGTCGTGGCCTAACTCTAAGTTGTGTTCTACAGTTTTCCCTCTCAATAGGAATACACGCCAGTTGCCCACAATAAGCACGGATTACCAGACCCTTTATTCGCTTTCTTACTCTTCCTATGTTTACACACCTCTGTGGATCACCTCCAAACCACTTGGCCTCAAGTTATTGTCAAAGAGCGTGTTTCTTGTTTAACCCAATCTGAGACACTTTCTTTCTCTCCACGCCCTGGCTTTGGTTTCCACTCTACAAAAGTTGCCTTTGTGTTAGATCCTCATTATGAATTTAAGCCTGTAGTAATATAAATTGTTACTCGTTGCTTCCTTAACTGCTTTTTTATTTAACCCAAATCTTGTCAGTCTTCTAGATTCTAGATTACCTGCCTTTCTTCTTACTTCTTTTGTCTAGTATAACCAGGCCTACTGTTGTGGTGGTTGTTGTTTTCAATTTTCTGAATCTCTTTGTGTTTAGTGTGTCTATTATATGTCATACTACCAGATTTTGTTTTGTTAGCCAATATGAAAATTATCTTCTTTGTTTTGATAGATTAAGCCAAAGCTTTTGGCATGACAAACAAATTTAGCCTCAGTTTTATCAAATAGTTTTATGTTCTATCCTTTTGCAATATTATCTGTTTTAATTTGTCTTTCTCACTTTTGGTTTATCTTTATGTAGTTAAGAAGATTTTTTTTCTCTCACTCCCCCTCTTTTATAATTTATTAAATCTTCAAAGCGTTTAAACATCACATACCATACTGTCACACACACACACACACACACACACACACACCTGTTAGTGCTGGTTGTAATCAAATATATATTCAGTGATAGCCACCAATGACTCTTCAGTAACTTTGGTTATTGGAAAACTATTCCCTGGTAAATTCCATGGGAATAGTGTTCCCTGAGTTCTTTCATGTTTATGATAGGTAGCCTGTGTCTTTCATATTGCAAGTTGATTTACCTGAATATAAAATACTTAGCCCACATTGTCTTTCCTTGATTATCCTACATATATTAGTCTTTTGTCTTACAGCATAAAACATTGCTACCAAAAAGCCTGACATCATTATTTTAGCCTGAAATCAATATTGTTCCTCTCTTGAAAGCAACTTGATCTTTTTTTTGCTATGTGCCCAAAAGACTTCTTTTTTTTCCATCTCCTTTTTTTTTTTTTTTGAGCGTGAGAGACAGAGAGAGAGTCTGAGTGGTGGAAGGACAGAGAGAGAGGGAGAGAGAGAGACCAGGGATCCAAAGCAGGCTCTGTGCTGACAGCAGTGAGCCTGATGCGGGACTTGAACTCACAAACCGTGAGATCATGACCTGAGCCAAAGTCAGACACTCAACCTATGGAGCCACTCAAGTGCCCCTCCATCTCCTTTGAAGTCCAAAAGGTTTGCTACAATGACTCTCAGTGTTGGCCATCTGGGACAATTTTCCTAGGAAACTGTCGGTTCAAGTCTTAATTTATCTCAGGATTTTTTCTAGAAATAATATAAAGATCCAGACCCTCATTTATTCCCAGGAGAGTAACAAGGAAAAGTGGGTAAATGAGTATTCAAGACCATGATAGTGAAAGAGAAGGCAGACTGGTTCTTTGTCCAAGTAACTTCTAGGCACACAAACTCAACTCCTTTCTTTTATTTTTTCTACAAGCCATTTTCTCCCTGGCGTTAACTTTTGTCTGCCACTTAAGCACGTCCTAAACTTCACTCCAACTGTCACAAAATCAAGTTGAATTTCACAAAGCCACATTTCTTTTCCCACTTATTAGTATTTCTTTCATTTGCATTTTATTTTATTGTATTTAGGTTGGTTTACTACAGTGCCATGATGTCCACTAAGTGATGCTTGTGAAATATGGACTCTCCTCCACTCAAACTAACTCAGTGTGTGCTCATCCCGCTAATATTTGGCACCTTTCTTCTTCTTATGTCATCTGCATAATTATTTATTTTATTTTATTTTTTAATTTATCCTCCTATATGCCTTTTAAGGGAAATAATTCCTTTTTTGTTAATTTTTTTTAAGTTTATTTATGTAGTTTGAGAGAGACAGAGACAACACGAGTGGGAGAGGGGCAGAGAGAGAATCCCAAGCAGGCTCCACGCTGTCGGCATAGAGTCCGATGTGGGGGCTCAGACTCACAAACCATGAGATGATAACTCGAGCCAAAACCAAGAGTCAGACGCTTAACTGAATGAGCCACCCTCATTATGTATAATGAGCGCCCCTCATTATGTATTTTAAAAAATATTCTCATACTGACATAAAACTTCTATTCTTAGCATTTTAATATACAGATTTCCAAACATGCATACCCATATAAATAAACGATAAAAATCTCTAAATGAAACGCATAATGTATTTATAAACTCTATTCCTTTTTCTCATAATAAAATTCACAAAATATATATATGATGTTATACTTGAGAAAGTCATTCCATTTCTCTGAGCCTCAGTTTCCTCATATATAAAACGAGGGTTTGGCGGGGTGGGGCACCTGGGTTGTTCAGTCAGTTAGGCGTCAGACTTCGCTCCGGTCATGATCTCAGGGTTTGTGAGTTTGAGCCCAGGTCGGGCTCTGTGCTGACAGCGCAAAGCCTGCAGCCTGCTTCGGATTCTGTGTCTCCCTCTCTTTTTCTGCCCCTACCCCATTATTGCTCTTTCTCTCTCTCGAAATAAATAAATAAATAAGCATTTTAATTAATTAATACATTTTAATTAATACATTGTAATTATTTAACTAATTAAAATGAAGGATTTGTACCCTATTCCAAGGGGGTTGTGAGACTCTTCTCCCTCTCACAACATAATGAAGCCTCAGGAATTCCAAGGCTTGCCTCCCGTAACCAAACAACTCTTGACTTCTTCCTTTTTTATAATGGGATTCTGCAGAAGATTTCACCGAAATCAAATTTCTGAGACAAAAAAAAAAGTGTGAAAATCACAGCATTAAATAATTATAAAAATGATATCTAGATCTTAAAGATAAAAATAGAAGGTACAAGGAAGGGAGAAAGGAGAAAATTTTCATACTTTCTTTCTTGGTTTTATAAATTAATCCCCAATGAAAATAAATATTTTCTTCACTATTATACATGAAACTATTAATGACCAACAGATAATAATTATTTCCTAAGAATTATATATGACATCGCTAATCTGGATAAAGAGAGGTTGTCGATGAGGAGTTTATTCAGTGTAACTCTCACCCTATGAGAGAAAATATAAAGGGCTGATAATCAGCTCTTTTGCACCAGTACAATCACACTTTTTTATGCTGGATTTCTTCTGATTGGTTAAGTACCCATTATCTGTTAAATACTTTGCTCATCATCTTTGAAACCCAGACATGGCTAACAGAAGAGGGTCATCACTATGGACATCTTATCGTGGTGAGGAATAACCCGAGCATGTCTTTGTTTACAATTGAACATTTCTTTTTTGTATGTGTTTATTTATTTTTGTGTGAGAGAGACAGAGACAGAGAGCAAGCAGGAAAGGGGCAGAGAGAGAGGGAGACACAGAATCCAAAGTGTGCTCAGGCTCTGAGCTATCAGTGCAGAGTCGGATGTGGGGCTTGAACTCAAGGACTAGGAGATCATGACTTGAGTTGAAGGTGGACACTTAACCAACTGAGCCACCTGGGTGCCCTTAAAATTGAATATTTCTGATAATAGTTGCCTCTACTTGATGATTTATATACCTAAATTTCAATATGTAGCCTTTAGCCATGATATTAACTCATCCACTGCATAAAGATTAAAAGTTTAGAAAGGATGGAGCACCTGGCTGGCTCAGTTGGTAGAGCATGTGACTCTTGATCTCAGGGTTGTGAGTCCATGCCCCACATTGAGAGGTACATATTACTTAAAAATGAAATCTTTAAAAAATGGAAAGGATGAATATAAAATTCTTAAGAGCATACCAGCTCTGTTTTAATTTTTATTATCATAGATAAGATGTTGTTAGATAATGAAGGAAAATCTGTACATTAGCACATATATGTGCTATAATTAAGTATATTTTTTACCTGAAAAATATATTATAACCTATTGACCCTTTGCTTGTTTGGAGGGATACACGTCAGTAGTCTGTAATTGCGAATTAGAGGATTGGGCAAGAAAATTAAGACTAGTTTACTTCAGTTTGCCTGCTTGATTTTGCTTCACATAAATTTCTATTTCCCCTTTAAAAACACAAACAGGAATACAAATAACTCCTTCTGGTGCTTTCTCAGTAGGTACTGTACTTGTCCCAAGAATGAATTTCAAAAATTAACTCTAGACCTGAATCATTAACTTCAGCCTTTCAAGTATTTCAGTCCAGTTTGAGAGTCCACATTTTCAGGGTTGAGCTCTGGTGGCCATTTTGAGAAGATTATTTTGACCAAGAAGATATTTTCCTATGGGAATTGTGATCAAGAAGAAATGTGGCTCAGATTTTGAGTGATAATGACCAAATCTGTCATACATATTACACGATGATTAAAAAATGAATAAAAGTTAAAGTGAATTGATTTGTTATTCAATGTTGTCAAAATGTTGCAGACATCAAAATAGTGAATCAACGTGGCAGACACATAAACCATCAGAACTCTACACAAATCATTCTACATACTGCCCCTGTACTCACTGAAGGCATGGGCATCTTATTCTATTGCTGATCTGTTCTCCTTACCTAAGGAATGTTCTACCTCTATCTTTTTCTGTACCTATTTTACACTCTCCCCCTGTCAAACTCAAGCTCAGATTTCACTCGTCTTCTTCATGGTAACTTCTCTATCCCCAATTACTCCAAGACCGCCCCAAAGATCTCTCTCTTCTTTTATTAATATAATACATATAATCTGCTTCAAATAATGTATAGTTAAATATAAAATTTATTTGGCTTTCTACGCACTTTAGCCCCTTTCCTCCAGCTAAATATTAGTTTTTTTAGACAACAGAAACTAGACATTCCTCTTTGTTATTCAACTACAAGGCAGGTGCTCAAAGAATAGAGTTTGTTGAATATAAGAAAGAAAATAATGTCGTGACTGAAATCCAAACATTTCTCTATCATATAAGCATACAGATTATTAATATATGTAAAGATTTCCATTTCCGTTGATAAATAGCCTCTTCCTCATATCCCACCTCCACCTCCTACCACCCAAGTTCTCTCTCATCCCCCTGGATGTTTCCCCTCGATCTATAAATTAAAAGTGTGACATGAGATACAAATGGGGGCTCCAAGCTCTCTGCCCCAGCCTCATTGCCACTGTGTGTTCTCTTGGGTTGTGGCCATGCTACAGCAAGGAATTTTACCACTGATTAATGTGTTATGTAACTTGAATCCAGGAGATAGTCTCTCATTCTGTAAAGAAATTTCAGAAATTTTATTCTGAAAGTAAGAGTCTATATAATCCTTTCCAAATTAAAAAAAAAATGTGCTCTTAACGATGAGCTCATACCATTTTCTAGCTTTTAATATACACTCTTTTCTAATAATAAACATAGCGATTTTCTTTATTATGTATAGATGATGACACTGTTGCTTTTAACACCAAATAATGAGTTTCTTTTTCTGCCTTCCAGAAATTAATGACAATTAAATGAGTACATGCAAAACCAAATTATATTACATAAGTTATTAATGTACCATTAATCTATTATTGTGCTTGCATATTGGGTTCAGATATCTCTAAAATAACATATCATCATGTAAATTTATCTTGGCTCCAAAAATATGCCACTCTAGTTTTCAATAACAACAGTGAAAGCTGACCAAAACCAATGTGAAAATACTTATAAGTAATTGATCTAGAAACATGCAACAAGAAGTAAATGAAAGAATTTTTTTTTTTTTTACTAATGGACATGTTGTGAATGAGGGACAATAATAGTATCATGACCCAAATACTTATCCTAAAATCTGTTATTGATCATAAGTCTCTTTTAAAATATCACTATGTTTTATATTTGATTAGTTTTTTTTCAATGTTTTACAAGGACAATTTCCTTGTGAGTATAGTGTGAGGGCTATATGTTTTCAGGAAAACTTCCTAGAAAGCAAATTAATAAACTGGATTCTTCAGGAAAGGCAGCATTGTCATAAGTTAAGTAAAAAGAAGACTGTAGTCTATCTGATGCATCAACATGAGTGAAGACTGAAATCAGGATTAAGTGCTTTATGTCTTTTGTCCTAATTAGAAAGTGTCCAAGAAGAAAAAACAAAGATCAATAATTTTTGTTTTTAATTCTCAATCCCCATGATCTATTCATATTGCCTCTCTGGAATAAGAAGCTTCTACTCATGATACTTTGTCTCTACCACCATAATAACACACATAGTAAAAACTTAGTTGTATCTATTCAAAAGAATCACAGAACCAACTGCTGTTCATTCAATATACAGCATCCTCTGAATAGGGATGAGAGATATGATTATTTCAATGGAGACTTCTGCTGTTCAGGTAGAGGTTAGATTCTGAATCAGTGAGGTAGATATTTTATTTATTGTGCTCTCCTTTTTTAGATTTTCTGAGAATCCTGCAAAACACCTGCATGCTCCAGAAACTGATTATGCTTTTCACTTATTACCTTTGCCAGCCTTTTTGCCCAAATAGACATTCCATTTCCTTTAAGGTTCTGTCTTGCTTACAGCAACCATGACTGTAGCCATTTTCCTTTCTTCTTCCATTTACAATGGATACTGATGTATCATTTAATTCATTAAAGCACAGCCAATAAAAATATCTGGGATGTTAACCTTATTCTTCTGAAGATTTGGAGATAAAATTACAAGGCTGAGAATGAATATATAAAACAGAATATTTGTGGTACATATTCTCTAAAAATGGTCAGTTACACATTCGGTCCTTGTTTGAGAACTCCATTATTCCCATAGATAGGAGTCTATTTCCCCTCCTCTTGAATATTAACTACACATATGATGTGTTATGACCAATAGGATAGAATGGAAGTGGCAATGGTATCAATTCTGGGCCTAGCCTTTAAGAGACATTTAGTTTCTACTCTCTTGGAACCCAGCTACTATGTTGTCATAAAATCCAGGCTATCCTGCCACAAAGTAAGATCACTTGGAGAGGTCCTGGAGGGTGAATCACATCAGGGAAAGAGAAGCTATGTGAAGAAAAGCTGAGAAGCCCCAGCAGCAGGCAGCACCATGGCCCGAGTGTGAATGCGATCTTCCTCAACATCCAGCCCCACACTTCTCCCAAATGAGTGCAGCTGTGCAATTGAGTCTAAGGACGCCTCCTGGAACAGAACCACCCAAACCATCTACAGAATCATGAGTAATTATAACTCATTGTTGTAAATTATTAAGTTGTGGAGAAGTTTCTTATGCCAAAAGAGAAAACCAAAATGGTCTTTAATATCACTACCAACAGAGTCAATTTATCCCTTCATGGGTGGTCTCCTGCTTCCTTTTTTTCTGTCTAAGCTCCAACTTCCCACTACTGTGTTGTAGAAGCCAGTTTACTTCTTGTGAGGAGTAATGAATCCTCTTGATTCTGAACTCACTCCTAGGAACTTAGATTCCTAACTCATTGTATGTGTAGCCAGGATGCAAAGGTTTAAGAGCGCCTGGCTCCAGGGGTCTCAAACACCACTCACTGCTGACAAAATCCAAAGGCAGAGAGACAAGAGGTGGGGAAACAAGAAAGAAATTTATTGCAGTGAGGCCAACACCTGGAAGGCAGCTGACTAATGCTTCAAAAACAATCTATAAAATGCCAAAAATATTTCCAGGTTTATATGAGGAAAATCTGGGACAATGCTAATTGGGTACATGCAGGTGGGCAATGAAGGTCAAGACAATGTCTTGGAGACAATCACTGGTGGGCTCTTGCTGGCTCAGGGTCGTCCTTATTGCTTGGAGGGGTAGTTTCAGTTCACAGTGGAGGATGCTTTGCCTGCAGGGTCTTTTGCCTGAGTTAAGGAATAAGCTGGAGGAAAAATTTAATCAGAAAGCTTAGGGTCAAATGGACTGTAGTTGAAGTCCTCTTTCAATTGTTTTTTCTTTGTTTTGTTTTTTTATTGTGACCAAAATACATGCAAATTCATGATTTTTACCATTTAAACCATTTTAAATGTAAACATGAAAATTTTACCATTTTAAAGTGCAGAATTTGGTGACATGTAGAATACACAATGGTGTGCAATAATCACAAGTATTTAGTTTCTGAATATTTCTATCACATGAAAAGGAAACCTCATTTTACCCAGCCCCTAGGAACCATTAATCTACTCTCTCCATGTATGGATTGGCCTTTTTTAGATATTTCATACAACAGAATCATACAATATGTGGCCTGTTGTGTCTGACCTCTTTCATTAGCATAATATGTTCAAAGTTCATCCATCTAACTCATTGTTTTGCAGAAAGAAAGAAAAAAAGAGAGAGAAAGAGAGGAAGGAAGACGGAAGGAAGGAAAGCAGGGAAAGAGGGAAGGAGAGAGGGAGGAAGGGAGGAGGGAAGAAGGGTAGAAGGAATGAAAAAGAAAGGAAGAAAGAAATCTTCCTTAGTTACCATCACTGTAGAAGCCCACACCCCTCCCATTAAGACAGAAACTTCAAAAGTGTTTCAACCCCTCCATTTCAGAGTAAAATCAAAGCATTACTTTTGCCAAACTAAAAGGTCTTTTGTAGTTTTCTTTCTCAAACAAAACAGCCTTCTTGAAAAAAGTCCTGTAGCCACTTTTGTACAAAAACCCCAGGCAGCTTTATATTTAGTAGATTGTCTCCAGTGTTTATACAGGCTGATAGAGATTTCTGATGGGACGGTTCATTTTATGTGTCAACTTGACCAGAACGCAAGGTGGCCAGGCATTGGTCAAACATTATTCTGGGTGTATCTGTGAGGGTGTTTCTGGATGCCTTAGTGATTGAAACAGTATGCCTGGTAAAGCAGATTGCCTTCCCTGACAGGGATGGTTCTTATCTAGACACTGAAGATTTGAATAGAGCAAAAAAGTTGAGTGAATTTCGCCTGCCTCCCTATTGAGCTGGGATATGTCTTCTCCTGACCTTGGACTTGAACTTATACCATCAGCTCTCCTTTGTTTTTGGCTTTTGGACTCTAACTGGAACTACCCCACTGGCTTTCCAGGGTCTCCAGCTTACTGATTCAGACTCCATATATGAGTCACTCCTTATTATATATAAATATATCATATTTATATGATACATTATATAAAGATTATATAATATTATAAGTATAATAATTAATATATAAATATATGTGTGAATATGCACGTGTGTGTATACATGTGGGTGTGTTTCTCTCTTAATTGTCTGTTTCTCTGGAAAACACTGACTAACACACCTGCCTTTTTTTATTTCCTAGAAAATATACTACATAGTAAGTCAGAATAAATCTCCATCAGCAACAGGCATCATTTATTCATACCTCTAGAGAAAGCCTTCTACTAAGGCTTTTTACTACCTTCAGAGTATAAAATGATTTGGGGCCAAAAGAGTCATACAATTGTTACAGTAAGATGCTATTTTCTTCCCCTTTACCTAACATTCCCACCTTTAAAAAAGATGTAAAATTGTTTTAAAAGTGTTACATTTAACATTTATTATTAGTATGGCACTAATTAAAATTTGTGCCACATTTTCTAAAATGTAAGTATGTCTTATGATTTTCAGGAGATTGGAATTATCAGCGTTCAATTTTCTTAAGTTAACAAATAGTCCAAGGAAAAGAATAGCTCACCCCATGAGAAAAGAGAACCAAAATGTGAAAGTTAGGGCAAAATAAAAACAGCCTGTGTCAAAAGAGAGGGAAGATGTTGAACACCCAGAGCATCTGTCATTTTAGGCCATCCTCTGATCCAACCTATGTGGACTCATGCCTAATCCTTGGGCAAGGGGCTTATGATAAGAAAGTATGTCCAGACTACATTAATCGGGAGTCTGAAAAGCCAAGGTGACTATTGTACCAAGTGCCAATGGGTTCAACAATGAAACAAAAGTCTCTACCACTGAGCAGTGTTGTTGCTTTCAACAGTTAAGGGCACAATATGGCACATGGGGCTTGCATATTAGCATGCCTGTGTTAGACATTAGCAACCACAAGCCAGAAATCAGTAGTTTCCCGCAGCCAGCAGAAGTAGATACCCAATTCAAGAGAGTGGCAAAATCGTGAATACCATACTGATTCCCAGAAGATTCGTTTGCAAGTGATATTGGGGATATGCTTTGAGAGGGCACTTTTAAGGATTTCCAAGTGAAAAATACAGATGTGCTGTTCTGTGACTTGTAATAATACCCTTTGTGTGCCATAGGCTTTGTGTTCCCGGGTTAGGGTGGCCTGACTACATCCACAGCAATGTCCTGGCCTACTCTCTCCATATTCCTTTAATGCTGTTTATAAATTCAATGGGCCACCTGACTTATATAGCACACTGTTATTTTCAGGAATGAGAGAGAATAATAGGAGTCCTTTTAAATGTATATTTCTTGAATGTAAACTTGTTCCTAAACCATATCTGGTGGTTTAAATTAAGTCCACTCTTTACTTTTTAAAAGCAAACTTTCTATGAAAAATTCAGGCACCGGCTTGTGTATGGGAAATTTTGCAATATAAATTAATTTTGAATAATGCAAACTCACATTGTACTATTCAAGATGAAGCTTTTCCATTTAAATTTCATAAAAGATTAAGGCAGCTGAAAAAGGGATGTGGATGGACTCAGAGTAACGGTTTGCATTTAGATGCTGGAAAACAGTAAGAGAAATGGTTTCATGTTTCCATTTGCATATATATATATGTGGGTAAAGATGGGAGTAAAGATCAAGGGTCTGAACTCTGAAATGGCATTTCAATAAAACAATCTAGTGACAAACATTTTTTTCATAGATCGACCAATTTCCTTCTTCCAGTATTTCTAGATAAAATATGACAAACCTTACTTTCCCACCTCCTGCAATTTTAAGGGGAGAAAATATGTTTTGGAAAATACCTATATGCAATCAACTAGATGTTAGCTAAAAATGAAATCATCTCTTTTCCGTATCAAATTCAATTATGCCTCAATTTTAAAAGTAGTATACAGTAGCATACACATTTCTCTTGAATTTAAATCTAATGTCAAACCTTTAAAAACTATTGCAGTATGATACTTTAAAAAGCAAATTTATGGGTTGAACATTAACTTAAAATGTCTTATCTTTTTAATTATACATGTTACAACATGTATGAACATTGAATATATTTTGCTATGTAAGAGTCAGATGCACAAGCCCACATTATGTGTGATTATATTTATGTGAAATGTCCAGAGCAGGCAAAGTGATACGCTAGAAAGCAATCTGATGATTGCTATAGCCATAGGCTGAGTGTGGCAGCAAGATAGGGAGTGATTGCTAATGGGTGTGGGGCTTCTTTCTGGAGTGATAAAAGCATTCTAAAATTCCATAGTGATGATGCTTGCACAACTCTGTAAATATACTGAAACCGACTGTATTGTACACTTTAATAGGGTGAATCTGAATGCATGTGAATTATAGCTCAACTAAGCTGTTATTAAAATAAGAACAATTAAAGAATAAACAAAAATATGTAGGTCAAACAATAGTAATAATACAACAAAACACAAGCAGAGAAAATTGCATACGTCTATCCTTTTACAACAAGAACTTTTTAGGAGCCATGTTGTACTTCCTTGACAGTGAGATTGAACATCTTTCCATATGTTTATTTTATATTTAATGTTCCTCCTGTTTGAATCACCTGCCTGTAATTTTTTTGATTATAGTTGACACACTTAGTTTTGGGCATACATCATGCTGATTTGACAAAATTATACATTATGCTGTGTTCACCACAAGTGTAGCTCCCATCTGTCTCCATATATCGTTATTAGAATATCAATGACTATTCCTTATGCTGTGCCTTTTATTCCTGTGACTTACTCTAAAATGCTGTCTTTTAAAAAAAAAAACAAAAAACAAAATATAGACAGCTGATGCTAATAATAGTCATCTGAGGCACCAGTTAATAGTTCTTTATTTTAAATGTTTAAATATTAAATAAAGACTTGTAGAATCTTAGAGCTCTCAGATAATTTCTCAATAATTTCTAACATCCTTTCCTTTACCCTGCTCCACCTTGCCAATCTCTGCCAAATGGCAAAAACAGTCAGCCAGAGAGGTCACCTTTGGTTACACAACCATGAAAACGTTTTCAAGAATTCTTTCTAACAGTAATTGTGAGATTGCCTTGAAGTTAAGTCTAAAAAAAGTTTCCCTTACATGAGGTAATTATTTTCCAATGGATTTATATAATCTTGCCCCCAGAGGTGTTATCATCCCATTTTTAAATATAGCACACTGTACAAAAAATTTGATATTCTCCTTCTAAACAATCACTCCATAGATATTTAATTGAGAATTATTATGTTCAAGATACTCTTAACAATAGGAAAAAACATGTACCCTCAAAGGGGATGTCTGTTATACCACGTACTCAATTCTCAGAAAAGCATAATTTTATGTCCTTTGAACCCACGAGCTAACATATCATTTTATTCAATTATCTTTCCCATTGAAGGTATGATTTGAACCAATTTGGTCATATTTAAATGATGAAAGCCTTAAAAAAAACTAATGAAGTTAAATAAAATGAAAGAAAGTTTAGGTTAGACCCAGTATAATCTGGAGATTTATTGTCATAGCTTAAGTGATCACTAAAAGTCAATATACCAATATAGGGAATAATTGTCTCACGAGAGAAATCACAATTTCTTGAATTCAAGAAGTTTTGTTTACAGCTCCCTGTATATTTTAATTTTTTCATCATACTACATATAAAATTTCAAGTTCTAGCATCACCACACACTCCAGTTTAGGTGAATATCTAACTCTTCCTGAAACATCTGTCACATTACCTAACAACATCATCACAGTGGTCTATATGCATCCGAGAGCAAATGATTAGCGACTGTTTTGAATACAGTGGAAAAACTAATAAAGTAAGATTACGATCAGCCCTGACACATATGTAGATAGGCCAAGTCACATTGCATAAATCAGATTTGGGTATTGTTTCTCTTCACTTTCCTTAAGATGCCAGGAATGTCAACATATACAGAGATGTATAGAAATTAAAGAGAAAATAACCAAATTTAAGTGTTAAATCTGTAACCAAATGCCCAGAGGATGTTTAAAAGCCTATACAATATCACAAAAGCCTTTTAATTGGTCCTTAATAAGAGATGAGTTTGTTTGTAGGCAAGTGTCTTTGTCAATTTTGCCCAGAGAAACAGAGCCAACAAGGGGCGTGTGTGTGTGTGTGTGTGTGTGTTCCTCTCTCTCTCTTCTTCTTCTTCTTTTTTTTTTTTTTTTTTTTTTTTTTTCCAATCGAGGGCTCAAATGGATTGGATGATGCTTATCCCCACTGGGGAGGGCCATCTGATTTACTGAATCTACCAATTCAAATGCTAATCTCTTCTGGAAACACCCCCTAGACACATCCTGAAATGATATTTTACCAGCTACCTGGGCACCCTTTAGCCCAGCCAAGTTGATATATAAAATGAACCTCACAATAAGTTATAAATTACTTACAAATAGGCTACTGAGAACTCTCAGACTGCTGAACGGTCTTGTACGATTCTATCCTAAACAAAACTACAGATTTATGATCATTGATTTCTTTGTACATCACTTCTTCAATTAAGAATGACTCTAAGGGCACCTGGGTGGCTCACTTGTTTAAGCCTTGGACTCTTGGTTTTGGCTCACGTCATGATCTCACAGTTCCATGGGACTGAGCTGTGCATCGGGCTTTGTGCTGATAGTGTGGAGCCTGTTTGGGATTCCCTCTCCCTCTCTCTCTCTCTCTCTCTCTCTCTCTCTCTCTCTCTTCCCCTGCCCTTCTTCCACATGATTGCTCTCTCTCAAAATAAATAAATAAATAAATAAATAAATAAATAAATAAATAAATAAAATGACTCTAAAATCTTCCTTAAAGCATCTGGAGAGTAATAGCTGAGGTTCTTCTAAGGACCCTCTCAGCAGGAGGTTTGGCCAATTTTATTTTTGTTACTAGAGTCACTTTTACTTTCTAGTGTACAGTTAAAAGATGGCTGCCATTAATTCCTTCCCTCCTTGATACACATGCTGTTCTATACATCATAAACCAGAGCCTACTTCCCTCCCCTTGGGTCTGCACAGTGCTGTAGTTTTGTTTTGTTAGTAGACTACAGCAGAAGAATGCAGTACCACTTCCGGGTCTGGTTTCTAGGAGGCCTGGCAGGCTCTGCTCTCTCTCTAGAGAAGCCAGATAAGACGTTGTAAACAAAATTATGTTGTACTACTGAATGAGGAGAAAAAGATAAAAAGAGAACATAAGGGAAGGGAAACAAAAATAAAATGAACACAGGGAGGGGGACAAAACAGAAGAGACTCATAAATAGGGAGAACAAACAGGGCTGCTGGAGGGGTTGTGGGAGGGGGGATGGGCTAAATGGTAAGGGGCATTAAGAAATCTACTTCTGAAATCATTGTTTCACTATATGCTAACTAATTTGGTTGTAAATTTAAAAAAAATATAAAACTAAGTAAGTAAGTAAATAAATAAATAAATAAAATCTTTTTAAAAAAAGAGAGAACCCAAGTAGAGAGGAAATGATTCTGTCAAATAGGTCAGTAAAACTTTATTAGGCTTAGGTACAGCCACAAGTAAATGTAGGTGATTGAGTGACCTTAGTTGATGTCACCTGAAGTAGAAGAACCTGCCTGAATCCTGAAATATCAAATCTTATGAAATAATAAATATTTTTTTTAGCCAATAAGTTCTGGGGTGATGTTTTTACACAACAATAAATAATAAATAACTGAAACATATATGTATGCCAGACATATATGTATGTGTTTTTACACAACAATAAATAAATAAATAACTGAAACATATACGTATGCCAGAGAAACCAATACTTATATTAATGAAATTCTAAGGTTTTGTCTCTATGTCCTGAATCAACCAAGGTAGGCCTGCTTCAAGTACATGGAATAAGTAAGGACGTGGAATTTGAGAATGCAAAACACATCTGCTCAGGCTCAGACATGAACTCACGAAATAATGGGAAGGCCAAGTGAAGGGAATAGCCATCCTCACTCTAACATAACCAAATAGCTATCCCTGAGATATGGATTAATTTATCAATCCCTCTTTCTACTCATGCTCTAGCACAGCATGTTTAAGTTATTCAAAAAGTCTCCTTCTTCAAAAGAACCACACAGATGTTTTTCTCTAATGCCATAGTTTACAAATATTTCATACTCATGATTCTCTGAGGGCTGCAACCATCCATAATCTTAAAAAAAAAATTCAACCCAGAGATTTCTCTTGGGATTCTATTGCTTTCAGAAGTGCAGAAGAGGTTACATGCAAGTGAACTAATACATCTCTCTCTGAAACATCTTTTTTTTTTTTTTTTTTTTTTTTTAAATTTATTTTTGGGACAGAGAGAGACAGAGCATGAACGGGGGAGGGGCAGAGAGAGAGGGAGACACAGAATCGGAAACAGGCTCCAAGCTCCGAGCCATTAGCCCAGAGCCTGACGCGGGGCTCGAACTCACGGACCGCGAGATCGTGACCTGGCTGAAGTCGGACGCTTAACCGACTGCGCCACCCAGGCGCCCCTCTCTGAAACATCTTATTCTTCGGATACTATTATTAAAATATTTTATGAGAAAATAAAACATAATTGCTTCAAAATAGGCATTGTTGTTAAGCACTGTTGAGACTGTTAAGCATTACTTAAATTCAAGATTGTCCATCAAAGATCTGACTCTTGTTAAATGCTTCTATTTTTTTCATGTCTCTTTGTATAATGCAAACTTTCTGAATATGGGGAACAAAGTCCTGTTACCTTTGCCAACCTTATATCTTGCTTACTGCCCCACGGCTTTGTAAACGCGGCCACTCTAAAATAGAAATAATAACAATAGCAACAGATACCATGGGAAGGATCAGGAAGAACTTTGAGCAGCGTCCAAACACAAAGCCCAGGTACTCGGGATTTCTTAAGACTGAGGATAGACCAGGAGAACCACCAGCCCTTATTCTGCCACCACCATAAACATAGCACAGAGTAGAAAGCAAAAGTATCAACTACTACCTAGAAAAGTACAAAAGTAGAGAGACCTGATCTGTGGAGAATTCAGGTTGAAATCTGAGGGTTGAGCAAGAATAATGAGAATCACCCAATATGCAAGGCCCCACATCAAATATAAGACTCACTATCCTACCACTGGGGGAATTTGAAATATGTGGTACACAGACTCTGCATATCATCTGTGATGGTAGCAAGAACAAAACCCAGGCCCAGTATAAACAACGACTACTTACTACTACTACAAAGTACGATCTACTTTGAGTAGATTGACTCAAATTCCTAGACTAACTGCCTTAAGGTAAAAGAGGCAGACCCATGCCTGGTTATAAATAGTATTTACCCCAGTCTTTCAACACCTGATCCCTGGCATGCAACATAAAATTTCGGGATACACATCAAAACAAGAGAACCAGAACATTTTTTTCAACAGATAGTGCAGCTGATATAACCTATTTCAGAAGTTACCCAGATGTTGGAACTGCCAGTCAAGGATTTTAAAATATCTAATAATTAATATGCTAATGGGTCTAATGGAAAATGTGGACAACATGTATAAATAGATAAGATAGGAAATATCAAGAGAGAGATGGAAACTATTAAAAAGACTCAAGTAATAATGCTAGAAATAAACACACATCACATCACATCACATCACCACATCATATCATAGCACATCACATCAGCTACGAAGAATTTTCTCAATGGCTACATTAGCAGAATACACTCAGCTGAAAAAAGAATTAGTGAACTTAAAGGTAAGCCAATGGAAATTACCTGAACTTAAGCACAAAGAGAAGGAAGGAAGGAAAGGGAAAGGGGAAGGGAACGAGAAGAGAAGAGAAGGGAAAGAGAAGAGGAGAGGAGAGATTATATCTTTCCATATAATCAAAACTCTAAGACCTATTTGCAAAATTTTAAAGGTATTTGGCATCGTGATTCCTCGGTGTGTGTGGTTAGGTATGGAGTAAACTAAGGTAAAAATATCTGTCTAGATCTTTAAAAGTCTTAATAAAGTTAGATATTTTATTTATAAAATTTTCATTTTCATTAAATATATATTAACCTCCATTCTAAAGGGGCTGCATTAAAAATGACACAATCATAGAAAGTATATAAACCATTTATTTCCATATTTCAGATATAATTTACATACAGTAAAATTCAGACCACAATCAAGATAAAGAACTGTTCCATTACCCCCAAAATTCTCATATGTCCCCTTTAGCTCAATTTCTCCCCAAGCCCCATCATCTGTGACTAGTGATTTGTGTTTTCTCTCCATATTTTTGCCTTTTCAAGAATGTTGTACAAACAGTCATACATTATGTAGCCTTTGGATTTAAGCTTCTTTCACTACATATAATGCATATTTTAGTTTCATCTATATTATTACATGTACTAACAGTCCATTTCTTTTTATTTGAGCAGTAGTATCTCATTGTATAGATACATCACAGTTTGTTTATACATCCCATAGTTATACATTCCATGGAGACTTTGGTTCTTATGAACATACCTCACTAAATCCTCAACTACACATTTTGTACGAACATCAGTTTAATTTCACTTGAGTGTATACCTTGGAATGGGCTTGCTCTGTCATAGGGTAAGTGTTTATTCAACTTCATAGGAAGCTACCAAATTGTTTCCCGAAGTTTCTATATGATTTTTCATTTCAACCAGCAATTTATAAAAGTTCCAGTTGCCCTACATTCTTCCTGGCACATGGTAATGGACTTTTTTTTTTTAATTTTAACCATCCTAATAGGTGTGTAGTGTTATATCATTGTGGTTTTAATTTGCATTTACCCAATCCTTAACTTTTCCCTATACTTATTTACCATCTGGGTATCTTCTTTGTTGAAGTGCCTGTTTAAATATCTTCACCCCACTTTTTTAAAATTGGTATATTTTCTCTTGTACTGTTAAATGTGGAGAGCTCTGGCTACAATTCCTTTCTCAGATACATAGTTTAGGAATATTTTCTCTCAGAAGATAGCTTGCCTTCTCATTCTTTTAACAGTGTCATTTTGAAGAACACAAGTTCTTAATTTTTGTGAAATTCATTTATCTTTTTGTTTTCACTTTTTATGCATCATGCTCTTGGTGTCATAACTAAGAAAACTTTGCTATCTGAGCTGTTGAATGTTATATGTCGACTTGGGTAGGCCATGGTGCCCACATATTTATTTGGTCAAATATTATTCTGGATTCTTCCATGAGGTGGTTTTTGGATGGAATTAACATTTAAATCTTGGACTTCTAATCTCCCCTCCCTAATGTGGGTGGGCTTCACACGCAATTAGATGAAGGCCTGAACAGAACAAAGACTGACCTCCATCAAGCAAGAAGTAATTTTGCTAGCAGACAGCCTGCAGATGAAAACCGCAACAGGCCTTCCCTTGATCTCAAGCCTGCTGGCCCACTCGCAGATGTTGGACCTGCCAGTCTCCGCCACTGCATGAGCCAAATCCTTGAAATAAATCTCTTTGTCTCTGTCTCTCTCTCCCTCTCTCTCCCAGAAACCACACTAGCTATTTAAACAGATAATACATTATATATAGCAATTTATGTAAATATGCAATATATAATATATAAAAGAGAATCATAAGGAATTTTAAGACAGATGTTAAAAGGCTAAAAAATCGGGGCACCTGGGTGGCTCAGTCCATTGAGTGTCTGACTTCAGCTCAGGTCATGATCTCACAGTTCACAAGTTTGAGCCCCACATGGGGCTCTGTGCTGACAGCTCAGAGCCTGGAGCCCATTTCAGATTCTGTGTCTCCCTCTCGCTCTGCTCCTCCCCTGCTCGTGCTCTGCCTCTCTCTCTTTGAAAAATAAATAAAAATATTTTTTAAAGGCTAAAATATCAAAAAGAAAACCTGAGACAACACATATATAGGTACTTCAGGAAGCAGCTCCAGCCCCCTAGGGACAGGGACTGAAAGAGGAGTCTGAAATTATCAGAACAGACAGGTAGAAATGGGGCTGGTCTGGGGCTCTGCTGTCCCATGAGTTCACAGCCAGTTGGCTGCTGGGACCTCAAAAGGGTATGACAGGCCCATTCTGGAATAGGCAGGGAGAAAGGATGAAGATTAGAATCGACTGCTGTTCATAGGACAGGCCTTTACTGGGATGACTACAACAAGAAAAAAAAATAACTAAAAACAGCAGTTTCTTCTCTCACCTCCTGCCCTTTGATCTCTGTCCAGGGCACATGGGCATAAATCAATAGTCTCCGAGGAAGAGAGTCCCAGCCTCAGCATCAATCGCATATAAAGGTATGTTTGCAGCTGAAAGATGACAGTTTAATAACTATCCGAGTAGGAATCTTATTTTCAATAGGGCAAGTGAATTGAAAATAGGGGATTTTAAAGTGTTTTACATTTTATAACCCACGCCTCATTAAATACCAATATCTAAATTGCAAAAATTATTCATCTAAATAAATTCACTTTTGTGGAACTGGTGCATTTTCAAATTTTTATTATCAGAGAGATGACTGCCAGTTCTAAAGCCCTCCAGCTAAATATTATTTCTATGGACTGAACATTACCGACAGTGATAGAAAAGAACATTTAATATTTCTTTGTGTTATCAAATTTCAGCTGAGCTAACAGTTGCATTAACTAAGAAGTTTCTGTTTATTTGTTCAGAACATTGATTACTCCAGAAAGTATTTCTTTAGTAAACTTAAAAAAACTTGATCTGTTATAAATGTGATGCTGTATTTTGTTACGTGTTTATTAAAATAGAGATCAAAATCTGCAAAAAATAAAAGGATAAATAAAGAAAAAGGAAAAAAATGCATTCTTAGGATTGACAATTTTATATTTCCAAGAAAATGCCCATACCAACAACTGGAATTCTTACTAACCCCATCAAATTGATAGGTTTTTATGGTATATACTTTACGATCATCTTAATTTCTAAGTGTCATATTATAAAACTAAGTTCCTCGTAAATAAGAGACATTTAATACCTGTTGTTTCAAATGATGCATTAGTGAATTGAATAAAAGCTCTGAAAAAAATTAAATACTTTCTGCTCTGGGAAATTTTTAAAAGGACAGTTTCATCAAATAAATTCTGTTTATTTATAAATGTTTGTTCATAATCACATTAATTAAACTGTGTTTTCCAATATAAGAGACCTAATGACAACCCATATTCACCCTGAGAAATATCATCTTCTCTTTGAAAGCCTATGGTACTTGTCAATATCACTCATATCAAAATAGCAATTCATTAGACAGATAGACAGACATGGATAGATGATAGGCTGAGTAAAGTTCTTTGATTCTTGAATATTTTTTACTTTCTGACTGGCATAGATACAAAAGGGAAAGACAGGACTTATTAGTATGGACAGGTTAGATCTTGAAAGAAAAATTTGAAACTGTGACTATGTTTACCTTAGGTTATTAAATGGATCATCCTGGTTATATACATTTATAATAGATTTGAGAATAGAGCATATGCTCTTAAAAGAAGATAAATTGGAAAGTGTGTATATTACATCAATGTTGAAAAGTTAATTATAAGAATTCCCCTTTAGAAACTTTGCTGAGACTCTCTGTGGTAATTGATCCAACTTTTCTTTGTTACTTTATTCTATTTTAGAGATATATCATCCTTTCTTTGAGGCTTTTTTTCCCCAATTCATTGAAAGGCAACATAACCGGGAAATTGGGTTCTTCTACTAAAGACACTTATCAAACAGACTGTTTCAAATTGCTTTGGCTTGGAGACAGAGATAGTCAGTTTCAGTGAAAGTGCTATATATTTTAAAAGGAAATTCTCTTTTTTAAATCCTGATTGGAATTTGTTTCTGCGAACCTAGAGGATGTATACATAATCCAAAGTTGGCATCACTATTTTAATACTTTCTAAGACATTATTACAAGTATGTATACATGTACACAGTATTGACAAATATTTTGCTCCATCATTATTTTTTTTTCATTTCCATGTCTTAACTATTGTTTTTTTTTTAATTTTTTTTTTATTTTTTAAATTCACATCCAAATTAGTTAGCATATAGTGCAACAATGATTTCAGGAGTAGATTCCTTAGTGTCCCTTAACCATTTAGACCATCCGCCCTCCCACAACCCCTCCAGTAACTCTCAGTTTGTTCTCCATATTTACGAGTCTCTTCTGTTTTGTCTCCCTCCCTGTTTTTATATTATTTTTGTCTCCCTTCCCTTATGTTCATCTGTTTTGTCTCTTAAAGTCCTCATATGAGTGAAGTCATACGATTTTTGTCTTTCTCTAATTTCTCTTAGCATAATACCCTCCAGTTCCATCCACATAGTTGCAAATGGCAAGGTTTCATTCTTTTTTGATTGCCGAGTAATACTCCATTGTACATATATACACATCTTCTTTATCCATTCATCATCCATCGATGGACCTTTTGGCTCTTTCCATACTTTAGCTATTGTGGATAGTGTTGCTATAAACATGGGGATGTATGTGCCCCTCCGAAATAGCACACCTGTATCCTGTGGATAAATACCTAGTAGTACAATTGCTGGGTCATAGCATAGTTCTATTTTTAGTTTTTTGAGGAACCTCCATACTGTTTTCCAGAGTGGCTGCACCAGCTTGGCATTCCCAACTCCATCATTATTTATCATCAAATTACTTTCAGACTGAGCAAGGGGCTTTCTTCTAAGGACACATATACAGTATTTATTCTGTTCCCTCTAAAGATAAGTCCCAGGTAGAAATGTGTATAAATTATGTTTCTAAATTCATCTTAATAATTCCCCATCTCAAATCAAAGATTTGATAACAAATCATAACTTTATTCATGGAACGAATGGCTTAGTATTAAGAGTATAAATTTGAGTAGAATGAACTTTCACTTTACCAAAATGAATTCAACTCTATATAAGAGCTCCTAGAGTTTATCCTTCTATCTTATTTTAGTTTATTTTAAAATGTTGATACATCTTTTATATTCTCAGTGGGAGTGTTGGTGTGAGTTACTTGTCTGTCAGGATAAAAGCAGGAGTCCTTCAGCTTAATTTCTTTAAACATACCCTCCCCTATTTCTCTGCTCTTGTATCAACAGGTTGATTTATGTTTTGAGTTGATTTTCTAATTTTATTATCGTTTCTCTTAGTCTTTTAAATCTTACTGTAGTTACCAAAGACATTCCACAATTTTCTTTCTCAAACTTTTTATCCATTTTCTCACTCATTTTCCCTCCCTTTCTCTCTCCACATATGCAATATGCACACACACTTCTGTGCATAATTTTCTAATTTTTAAAGTTTTAATTGTTTATATGTGTTCCCTTTACATAGACTTTTTTTTATTTCTTAGAGGTAATATCTTCTCTCCACTTTATGAGGACAATGATTTTCAGTTTTCTTTGTTATCCTGATGAGGTATAGCTTATAAACAATGAAATGTACACATTTTGAGTTTGCATTTTAAGCACAATGAATTTTAGTAAATATATACTTGTGTAATCATCAGCTCAGTCATGATACAGAACATTGCCATCACCCCAGAAGGTTCCTTCATACTGCTTGCAGTCATTTCTCCACACCTCCATGCTCAAACACAAACCTGATCTTTTCATTGTGTGAATATAAATATAAATGAATAGGAGTATGATATAAATCCACTTATGCACTTACTGATGGATAACATTCAAGTTCTTTCCAGCCTGGACCTATTATGCATAAGGTAAGTAGAATCATTCTTGCACACCTTTTATAGATATCTGTGTTCATTTCTTATATAAATACTAAGTCATTGAACTGCTAGGTCATAGGGTGGGTAAGTGTATGTTTAATTTTATGAGAAATTGAAAGACTTTTGCAACTGAGTTTTATCGTTTCATATTCACACCTGTAATGCATGAAAATTCCAGTTGAATCACATTCTTCCCACCATTTGGTATCATCAAATTTTTATTTTTTGTCTCTGTATTTCAATTAGGTGTAAAGTAGTATCATATTATGGTTATAATTTGAATTTTCTTGATAATCAAAAATGTGGAGTATATTTCCATGTGCTTCTTTGTCATAATGTCTTTTGTGAAGTGAGTATTCATGTCTTTTCCCATTTGTTAAAAAATGTTTGGTTGTTTAATTGCTTAACATTTCCTGCATACAAGTTCTTTTGCAGATACGTATTTAGAAAATATTTTTCCATTTTGTATTTTTCTCATTTATTTATCTGAGTCCCTTAAAAAGCATAAGCTTTTCAGTTCATTAAGTCTAATTTATCAATTTTTCCGTTTATAGTTATATTTTTCCAGTCTGTCAAGGAATCTTTACATAAAATCATAAAGATTTTTTCTCATGTGTTTTTCTAGAAGTTTTAATTTTAAGTTTTAGTTTTAACTTACATATTTAGGTTCATGTTTCCTTTCAAGTAATTTCTAGATCCAGTAAGGATGAAGAGTACATTTTTCTCCATATGTGTACTCTGTTGTTGCAACACTTTTGGTTAAAAATACTACTCCTTCCTATTATTTTTGTTTCCCTTCCCTTATGTTCATCTGTTTTGTCTCTTAAAGTCCTCAAGAGTGCAGTCATATGATTTTTGTCTTTCTCTGACTGACTAATTTCACTTAACATAATACCCTCCAGTTCCATCCATGTAGTTGCAAATGGCAAGATTTCATTCATTTTGATTGCCGAGTAATACTCCATTGTATATATATATACCACATCTTCTTTATCCATTCATCCATTGATGGACATTTGGCTCTTTCCATACTTTGGGTATTGTTGATAGTGCTGCTATAAACATGGGGGTGCATGTGTCCCTTCGAAGAAGGGAGGGGACAAAACAGAAGACACTCATAAATATGGAGAACAAACTGAGGGTTACAGGAGGGGTTGTGGGAGGAGGGATGGGCTAAAGGGGTCAGGGGCACTAAGGAATCTACTCCTGAAATCATTGTTGCACTATATGCTAACTAATTTGGATGCAAATTAAAAAAAAACAACAAAAAAAAAACTACTCTTTCTCCACTGAATTACCTTGAAGATTTTTTCAAAATAAATTGACAATGTATGTGGACAATTTCTGGATTCTCCATTGTGTTCCATTAACCCGTACGTTTATCCTGCTGTCCTGATGTCAGTACCACACTGTCACAATTTGTGTAGTTGTAGAGCTGCAGGAGGTCTTCAAGTCACGTGCTACAAGCCCTCCAAATTGTACTTCCTGCCCCCCCCACCAAGTTATTTAAGCTCTTCAAGATCCTTTGCATTTCCAAATAAATTTTAGAATCCTGGCAGTTTCTAGAAACAATAATAACAAAAGTAACTGTTTGAGGTTTTGATTAGAATTACATTTAATCTATAGATCAATATGGGGACAATGGACATAACCAGAATATTAACACTTCTAACACATGACAACTCATCTTCCAGTATGTGACAATATTGATTCTTCCAATACATGGTATATCTCAACACTTGGGTTTATATGATCACTAAAGTGAAAATATTTCCTGGGGTGCCTGGGTGGCTCAGTCCATTAAACATCCAACTCCTGATTTCAGCTCAGATCATGATCTCCCTAATCGTGGGATTGAGCCCCACATCGGGCTCTGCACTGTTAGACAGTACAGCTTGGGATTTTCTCTCTCTTCCTCTCGTTGTGCTCCTCCCCCATTCGTGTGCACATTCTCTCTCTCTCTCTCTCTTTCTGTCTCTCTCTCTCTCTCTCAATAAATAAATATTTAAAATGTATATTTTCTAATTTTCTTGCCCGACAAATTTTATTAGAAGTGGAGTTAATATAATTTCCAAATATTGAGAGATTTTCAAGGTTTTAATTTCTTGTCAGAAATCTATTCTGCTATATTTAAATCACTTGAAATTTGTTAAGACATTTTATGGTCCAAGATACAATGCACTGTCTATCTTAATTAACATTCCACGTGCACTTGAAAAAATACATATTCTATGGTTACTACATGTAGCACTCTGTAAATATCAATTAAGTGAAATTGGCTGCTAGTTTTGATCAGAACCTGCCTGATTTTTTGTTTACCTGTTTTATCAAATACTGAGAGAAGTATCTTAAAATCATGAACCATGATAATCACTTTGTCTTTTTTTCTCTTCTTTTTTTGTTGGGGGATAATTTTAATTGATACTTATGAAGCTATATGTTTTTTGAATTTATACATAGGAGTGTTAGGCCTCCTTGATGACTTGTTTCTTTATTTTTTCAAAAAAAAATTGATTCTCCTAACATAGTTGCAACTTTTGAAGGAAACCACTAACTCTTAAAAATCATCAGGGAGATACAAATCAAAACTACACTCAGATACCACCTCACGCCAGTCAGAGTGGCCAAAATGAACAAATCAGAAAACTATAGATGCTGGAGAGGATGTGGAGAAACGGGAACCCTCTTGCACTGCTGGTGGGAATGCAAACTGGTGCAGCCGCTCTGGAAAACAGTATGGAGGTTCCTCAAAAAATTAAAAACAAATCTACCCTATGACCCAGCAATAGCACTGCTAGGAATTTACCCAAGGGATACAAGAGTGCTGATGCATAGGGACACTTGTGCCCCAATGTTTATAGCAGCACTTTCAACAAGTGTTGAGAGGATTATGTTAAGTGAAATAAGTCATACATAGAAAGACAGATATCATATGTTTTCACACTTATGTGGATCCTGAGAAACTTAACAGAAGACCATGGGGGAGGGGAAGGGGAAAAAAAAGTTAGAGAGGGAGGGAGCCAAACCAGAAGAGACTCTTAAAAACTGAGAACAGTCTGAGGTTGATGGGGGGTGGGAGGGGAGGGTGGCTGATCGGTATTGAGGAGGACACCTGTTGGGATGAGCATTGGTTGTTGTATGGAAACCAATTTGACAATAAATTTCATATTAAAAATAAATAAATAAATAAAAATACAAGCAACACATGTCCAGTTAATCATACAAGCTCCCTCTAGATTGTTTTCAGAAAGGTCACATTTCTAAAATATTAATTTAAGCTTTCATTAAATCTCTAAGTAGAATGAGTCCATAAAGTAAGACTCTTTACAATAATAGCTAAGTAAATACGACCTTAATTCTTTGTGGCAAAACCATAACCTTGTATTAATAGAGATATTATTTTGGTACTTATTCTATTTATATAGCAGTAAGAAATTATTTTTAAAATTCTATACATACCGGAGCACTTGAGTGGCTCAGTCGGTTAAGTGTCCGACTTCAAGTCAGGTCATGATCTCACAGTTTGTGAGTTTGAGCCCCAGGTCAGGCTCTGTGCTGACAGCTCAGAGCCTGGAGCCTGCTTTGGATTCTGTGTCTCCTTCTCTCTCTGCTCCTCCCGCATTCTTGATCTGTCTCTGTCTCAAAAATAAATAAACATAAAAAAATTTTTAAATACTATACATATCCAGTTGAACATTGGGAAGCCTTTATGTTTTTATAATTTTATTTAGATCTAGTCAATATTTCTCCTTATATTTTGACCTACTTTCAAGGAGCTGGGGATTTGCTTCTGTAGCACATGCAAAGTCCTTCTTTACCTCTGATAACATAGCTTGTGTGATATCAATATAGACATATGTCCTTTTTTATGCTTATTGTTTGCATGTTATATCTTTTGTATTCTGATTACTTCTGAACCTATATTTAAAGCACATCTCTAACAGATATTATATAGTTGTATTTTTCTTCTAATACTGACAATTCCAATCCTTAAAATTGGAATGTATAGTCCATAAATATTTAATTTAATCATTGATATTATAGGGCTTACCGGTCACTAAAGCTGGTTTATTTTCTTCTATCTTTAATTCTCCATTTTTTTTCAGTTAGATCATTATATAAATTGAATTAGTAGATTGCATAATTTCTATTGATATATCATCAAGTTGACTTTCCATTTTTAAAAACCTCTAATCCAATCTGCTATAGCGCCTACTGTGAACTTTCACTTCAGTTCCTGCAACACTCTTAACTTATTATTTTAATTTTGCTGTATTTTGTAAATGCCTCTGCTATGGTTTTCTATGTGGTTACTCATTAAGGCCATATTTTTCTTTAGTCATTGTATGTATTTACAATACTGGCTTTTAAACTTGTCTGCTAAATCTAATATCTAGAACATCTTGGTGTCTGTTTCTATTTATTACAATTTTTCTTTGTTATGAATCATAATTTCTTATTTATCTAGATATCTAGTATTTTTAAATTACATAATGGACATTATAATTATTACATTACATAGACACTGCATTCTGTTTTCTTTCTCTGCACAGTATTGTTTTGGTTTTTTTTTTTCCCCCTAGGCAATGAATAGCTTGAACATGAGGAGATTGGTTTTACGCGCTGTTAGGGTAGATTTGTAGAAAGCACAAGGTGTTTACCAAGCTTCTCTAATGTGTTAGGTCTCAAGCTCCAAGTTCTTGTTGCCCCACATATCTTGCTGTGGCTGTGTTTTAGGATTTAGGGGGTGTCTAAAGTAGGTTGGATGCTAGGGCATGGGCCTTATTCCTAAGACATGTTCTTTCTGGTGTCTCAATTAAATGCTCAGGTATTCCAAAGATCTCTCTACTCTCCTTGTGCTGGAACTCAAATGTCTGCACCACACATTAACTTATATCTGTCTTGTTCTATTCTCAACCCAGGAGCTTCTGGTAACTTCATATGACCTTGCCTGGAAAAACTACAGTTCTGTCTCAGCCAAGGACCCTTAGGGACAGTCACACAGATTTGTGCTTTCTCATATCCCCCAGTCTCCCCATTGTTTAGCTACTCCCTCTCTAATGATTGCAAACTCTAGCTGCTTTAGCAGTCAAGATTCCAATCTCTGCTTTCTCGGCTCAGAATGCTTTCCTTGAGTCTTTGTTTCGACTTCACAACTAGGAAATTGTCCCTAAAAAGGGAGCTGGGATAAATGTAGGGTTTACTCGCAAGTGCCCTTCACTCAGAGAATGTAGTTTGGAGTGTGTGTTCTCCTGTGCTTGAAAATAATTGTCTCATGGGGCACCTGGGTGGCTCAGTCAGTTAAGCATCCAACTTGGGCTCAGGTCATGATCCCACAGTTCATGGGTTTGAGCCCCATGTCGGGCTCTGTGCTGACAGCTCAGGACCTGGATCCTGCTTTGGATTCTGTGTCTCCCTCTCTCTCTGCTCCTACCCCGCTCACACTCTGTGTCTCTCAGTCTTGAATATAAAAAATAAATAAATAAATAAATAAATAAATAAGTAAATGTCTCAGATGCAAAGTTATTAAATAATCTATAGATTGGGAAAAGATATGTGTAGTATTTAGCAATGAAAAGTTTTGAGAAAGACTGTAAGGAAAGCAAGCTTTACATAGTACTAGCAGAGTCACAGTTCAGAAGAGTTTTCAGTAGTATGTAATCATTTTGAAGAGCACAATCTACAAGCAAGTAATTCTAGAGAAACTCTGTAGTCACGTGATAAAGGTTATGTATAAAGATATTCACTGTGCTTTCGTATTTAAGAGTAAAGAAATGAGGCAGTTTGATTGCTCTTCAGTAGGATGAATAAATGCAATAGCTTAGGCGTACAATAGTTTATCAGCGCTAAATTAATCAACATAAAGATTTAATATTTTTTAAAGATCTTAAAACAACTCTCCAATCCTAAAAATGAGTTGGTCACTGTAATGCAGGTTAAAATGAATGAATTAGATTTAGATATTCTAACAGAGATAAATATTGAGGGTAAAATCCAGTTGCAAACATGCACACCCAGTGTGATCCTATTAATGTAACATTGAAAACACATAAAACAATAGAATGTATTGTCATAAATACATAGGAGTGATATACACTCACTTTGAAGGACATAGAGGAGCTATGGGGAATAAGTGGGATTTGGGTATGTGAATGACCTTTTTTTTTCCTTGATAGGAAAATTCTGAAACAAGCAAAAGAACAAATCATGGTAAAGCTTTGGACACATATGGCACAATTGTGTTAAGAGATCGGCCGCATTATTTTGAGCATGTCACACCATGATTTTCAGTTGAACTGATAAGCAGAATCTATCTATGGAAGAAACATGGTGGAGAAATAAAAGGAGGGCTATCTTTTCTCATGCTCCTGTAAGGAAAAGCCTCAACAATCAGTGAATAGTGCATTTGGAATGGGATTTCAACCTTTAATTCACCAAATTTATAAATTAGTAAGTCTTAATGTAGAAGGCTTGGTAACACAATTTTGCTTCTTGGAAGGGGGAGCTTTAGCTTCATTATCCCAGCTAATAGTGATGTGCTGTGTTACATGCTTACAATAAAGGTAATTAAAACTACTATACCTTAGAAGTGTGAGAATTTCATGAACTTTACTAAACAATTTTAAATAGAAACAAACCCCACATATGCTATTCTGACATATCTAAGGATGATATTTATATTTACATGGTGACATGACTCTAATTAAAAAGATTTCTCATAAGTAAAGAAAACGTTCTCCTTCTATGAATGGACTGTATTCCTAAACATCTGTCTTTAGAGCGGGGCTCAGCAAACTTTTCCCCTAAAGGGCCAGATAGTAAATATTTTAGGCTTTGAAGACTATATGGTCTTTGCTGGAAATTCTCAACTCTTCTGTGTTCATGTGAAAGCATCCATAGATAATGCCTAAATATATGGGCATGTTTGTGTCCCAATACAACTTTGTTTACAGAAATAGACAACAATGCAGATTTGGCCTCCAAGTCATAGCATGCCAACATTTCCTCTAGATTGTTTCGATTCTTCCAATATAATAGCTAAATGTTTAATAATTTTGTCAATAGCTTTGTGTATCCTCCTTGCCTGTTGTTTTTTTATGGTTCTCTGCTACATAAAAGTTAGATAA
Organism: Neofelis nebulosa; assembly: GCF_028018385.1. Taxonomy (NCBI): domain Eukaryota; kingdom Metazoa; phylum Chordata; class Mammalia; order Carnivora; family Felidae; genus Neofelis; species Neofelis nebulosa. The sequence goes on along the minus strand of NC_080794.1, from coordinate 30,557,990 downwards.
CTTGAGATCTGCAAAAATGAGATGCTTATTTGGACTGTGAAAGGTATGAGATTATTGATCAGTGATGAACTTTATTTTGGTGGTTTTTCCTTCTTTGAATAAATTCCATGATTCCCTGTTAGTTTCTCATATGGTACAGCTGTGGGTGTCCCCAGTGCTATACTGCTGAGGAGGCTTGGAAAGTTAGTACACATACGGAGCTTATAAAGTCTTTCTGATTAACATTTTTTTCACTGAATCAGGCTTGAATCCCTTCTTTCTCTCAACTTCCTATGGCATTCTTAATGTTGTTTATCAATAAAATCCCATAAAACTTTGCAAAACAAACAAATAAACAAGCAATGGCTTCTGACTCACTTACACCTGCATTTATAAAGGTTATAATTATAGAAGAGATCAACCCTGGTAGGAATAACCAGCAGGGTTCAAAATAGCTGGAGAAATTTGATAAGACATTTTATGGTTTGTTACTGGAAGAAAGCAAGAAATTAAAAGGGTGTAGCTTATTCCAAATTATGTCTGTTTCTTAAACACAGATGAACACGAAGCACTTCCTGAAAAAAAATTCTTGCATATTAAGCAAATAAAGGGCATAAATTTCATCTTAAAAGTGATTATTACTGTTGTTTTCATTTATATACTACAAGAGTTGTGTGGTTTTAATTTCATATTAAAAAGGGTGAAGTAGACAGTTAAGAGCCCCAAAGTGATGGTAAAGTTCTGCAAGAGTGCATTTTTTTTAATGTTTATTTATTCATTTTTGAGAGAGAGCAGGGGAGGAGCAGAACGAGAGAGAGAGAGAGAGAGAGAGAGAGAGAAAGAATCCCAAGCAGGCTCTGCACTGTCAGCATAAGAGCCCGATGCAGGGCTCAATCTCACGAAACCCGAGATCATGACCTGAGCCGAAGTCAGATGCTTAACCAACTGAGCCACCCAGGCACCCCTGCAGGTGTGCATTTTAATCAGGTATTAATTAGATAGTGGATAAGACACATAAATAGGAAGTACTGAGGGCGATCATGGAGTTTTTAAAGAAGAAATGGTGAAAGACTAAGTGGCACCCTAATTTTCCTTTCTGTATTTTTTTGTCACTGTAATGCTTAGTATTAAGATAAACTGTATGCTGTGCTCTGGGAAAAAAAGAAAAACATTTTTTCCTAAATTTAATTTAAATATTTACATTTTTGCTGACTTGGGTAATGTCTTGGTGTCAAGAAAAAGTAACAAAAAAAGACTTATTTAAAGGCAATTTCTTCTTTTTAATATAACATTTCACTGTCTTAAAACAGAAGGTTAAAGGAAATAATGTCTCCATGAATGCCTGTTTAGTAATCTTATACATTCAAATATGCTTGTCGGAATTCTGGTTGAATTAAGTGGCACATGAATAGTATTATACAAAATATCATGGAATTCCTGGGGCAAAAATCTTCATGAATTTATCTAGTAGGACAGTTCAGTGCCATTGAGAAATAGACACCATGATAGGACCAGAAGGGTCAGATATTTAATGATGGGCATGCCTGAATGAGTGAATGAATAAGTGAGTGACTGAATGAGTGAGTAAAAGAAAGAGATAATGAAAGAAGCAGAGGGAGAGAGGATGGGAGGATGAGAATGAGGGAGAGAGCGAAAGAGAGAGAGTAAAAGAGAGGAATGGCGGAAGGAGATGGGGGATGGGGCAGAAGTCAGTAGGCAGAGCCTCCAGGCCAAGATGCAGGGCTGAAATCTGTGAAAAGAGAAAGGGAAAAATTAGGTATGAAAGCTTCAGAAGGCAATGAAGTTCCGAGAAAGTCTCAGCCAAGCTAAAAGGGAGTTCTCAAGCGCAGGTTGGTTTTTGGAAGAGCCCCCACATCAAGCAGGAGTGGATGGGCTCTAGAACATCCAACATGACCAGCCATTGGCTTGGACCCATGGGAACCATGTCTATGCTGTGAGTGGTGAATGATCCAGAGTTGTCACAAACAAGGCCACCTCATAAAAGTTCTACCTCTTCAAACAGATCTTCATAGGATATAAGCGATTTTAGCTGTCAGAAGTACTGTCTATGCAGATTAACATATTTTTAAGGAAATATATTTTAGTATTTACATTTATACAATTCAGCCACTGATAGGAATATAATCTCAGTACCAAGGATAGTTCTTGAAGTATGATAGCTGTCCAATATAAGTGTGAGAATAAATGTATGAAGTTTCTCATATTTCTTATTTTAGAAAGCTCTTCAATTTATCACTTTCATTCTCTTTTCCGCTTCATCCCTACTGCCTGAATAAACTTTCCTTTTTGATTTAGTTATGATCTTCATCTTATGATCATTAAGAGTATGTTATCTACACTCTTTTTAAATCCCATGAAGTGTGTGTTATAAGCAATACCCAGTTGTAACAGTGATTAAACTCATTGGCCCTAAACCAGGCTACCTAAGATCAATGCATGGCTTCAAGATTTTCTAGCTGTGGGCACTTTGGCAAGCCAATTAACCTCTCCCTGCCTTAGTTTTTTTGTTGGCTAAATTGAAATTGTAATACTATCTAATCATGGAATAGTTATGAAGATTAAAAACAGTATGTTAAAATATTTAGAGCAGTGTCTGATAAATCGTAAGTAGTGTTCAGAAAAGTAAGCCAGTATTAATCATGTCATCATTATTAACATGGATCACAAGCTATCCTATATGATTAATACAGCAGTAGAAATGTCTGCGCTAGTGGAAAAAGATTTGATAAGGGTGCTGTAACCAGTTCAGCAATTGAGCAAATGTATCATATCAAATGAAAATTTAGTACAAAAGGCTGGAAACAGGGAGGACCCGGATGTAGCAAGAAAGGCAATATATAGTAAAAACATAATAATAATAATAATAATAATAATAATAATAAAGAATTGAACACATGTCTGATATAAAGTTATGTTCAAAAAGCTCCAGTCACATCAATACCCTCAGATGCAAGCTTGATATACAAACTGCTGTAGCTAATGCTCATGGACACAAACCTGATGATAATGCACCCCTATACTCAAGTCTGCCTTGGCCAATATTAATCTCCTTGGCATTTCTATAACTCTACTTCAGAATGGGCAACTTGGTTAAGATAGTCTTCCAAGTTTCATGATTGACTTTCGAAGGGTTTCTGCCTGTCCCTTGTACCATAGTTCAATAGGCCTAGCCATAAAAATAAGATAGAGCCCTATCTCCTAAATATTTTGGAAATATTCACTTAAGCTTGAGACATATGCTGGCATCTCTAGCTTAACATTATTATATAGGTCAATCACCAAATAATCAGTTATTTCATTCATTCATTCATTCATTCACTCATTCATGTCTTGCATGCATGCAACAAATAGATAACCTCTCTATTTCAGGCACAGCAGTGAAAAAAATGATGAAAAACAGGGACAGGAAGCATATTAAGTTCATGTTTTTATGGATTTTATAGTATTGTAGCAGGGAGTTAAACCTATTTCAGATCAATTTCTTTTCTCCAACAATACCATCTGTAACCATCTCCCTAGATCCCTCGGTTAACTGATAGAGAAGTAGCATATAGATCCTATAGGTGTTGCAATGACTGGATTAAATAGTAATGGATGTCAATAACATAAATTGACTAAACAGTCACACCAATTATCTGAAGGGTATCTGCTATACACCAAAACAATGGGAAATTCTCAATATGTTAACAACTGGAAACATGGTAAAATCAAGAATGAGATGTGGAAGGATAATATCATATTTCTTATTTACAAGAAAAACGTACTTGTTCTTAACTTTTAATTTATTGATAGCTTTTTATCTGATAGCCTAAAGAGCAAAAAAAAATTAAATTATAACTTCCATGTATACTCAAATTTAGAGCAAAATATTATGAAATTCACTATTTCATTTAAACATAAAAAACCCAGGAATGTAAACAGGGCAACTGCTATTAATTATCTCCATTTTGCAAGTTAGGAAATGGAAACCCAGGTTAAACGGTTTAAGCTTACATGGCTAAAAAATAAGAGTTTTTTTTTTTTTTAAGCCCAGATTTCTCCAGAGCCTATGTTCCTTCCATGTGTCCCTGAAGCAGAATCAAAATTCATTTCCCCATGATGTGATCCTGTTTTCTGACTAGGTCGATGTTATTAACTTTTCATTTACTCTACCTAACTTGCAAACTTATAATTCTTTTTACAGTGGAAATAATTGAAAATTTGGTATTTTAAATAATACCCCATCTTACACACATTTCATTTTATGTAGTTCACTACATGAAGCCTGTGATATTAAGAAAATGTAATAATGGAAACTTGCACATGTTCCAGATCCTGTCAGAAAACATTTTCTGTCTGCCTTCTTAAGAATCATGCTCAAAGTTGTGGAAGAGTCACACAATAGCAATCCATGATTTCTTTTTTTTTTTTAATGTTTATTTATTTTTGAGAGAGAGGGAGAGAGCAGGGGAGGGGCAGAGAGAGAGAGGGGGACAGAGGACCCAAAGCAGGCTCTGCACACTGACAGCAGAGAGACCCATGCGGGGCTTGAACTCACAAACTGTAAGATCATGACCCGAGCCAAAGTCAGATGCTCAATTGACTGAGTCACCCAGGTACCCCAAAAACCATGGTTTCTGCCTTAAGTTGCTTATGCCCAACTAGTGAAACAATCCATAAATACAAATAATGATCATACAAGGTGCAATGAAGTAAAGGAATTATGGACAAGGTCTTATGAGATCACAGAGTGAGGAGAAAATGCTTTCCTTTGAGACAATTTGTTTAGAAATGCTTAATCATACAAGAGGTAACACATACCTGGGCTAAATTGCCTCGGGACAGGTAGGGACGAAGGTAAAGATATTTCAGTAAACAAGAGATCAAAAACACAGCAAGGGGGAAGAAATTAACAATAAGTTCTGATTTGGGGTGCAATATCATAGGCATGAGTGGACACGGTGAAAAGAAGGGTGGCTGTTCTGAGACCAGACTTTGGATAACATGCTAACTATACCGGAGAGTTGTATACCTTGTCCTGCATAGAGTTAGGGTCAGGGAGGGTACTGGGCAAAGGAATAACAACCTCAAAGACATCTCTTAGGAAGAGTGCACTGAGGGCAATATGAAAGAGGTTAATAGAGAAGGGATCAGGGACAGAGATGAAAGTAACATCAGTCTCATGCAAATGTCCAAGTAATTGCTTAAGAAGACCGTGAGCTTTATGGACTAGACATGAAGGGGTTGTGATGGATAAGAGAAGTATTTCAAAACTAAAATCAATAGACCTTGGAAGATAATTAGATACGAGAGACAGAAACACATCACTCATTTCTTTCACCCTGCACTTGTCCTTCGGATGCTTCTTGTCCATTTCTTGCCAAACAGTGATCTAATATCTAGCATGAGGAGAGAGACACACAATCTTCTGCAGGAAAGAGACTCTTCAACAGAGCATTACAGTGCAGAGTGATCACTGCACTGTCAGGCACAAGTGTGAGATACAAGTTATCTAGTGTGGCCCCACATGGAGATAACCGGCACTGTGGTTTGATCTGAACAACTGCAGACCATGATGCCATTAGTAAAAACGAAGAAGACAGGAAGGGAGGAACACGTTTTGGAAGACATGATGAGGAGGTTCATTTATATGTTGGAAGGCATCCTCAGACCAACTATGGATGGTTACATTAAGATGCCATACAACCGATACCTGTGACGAAGAACATTTCTTCCAAACTCAGGCACATTTGAAAATATTTTAATGCAAGCAAAGACAATTGTAACACAACCTCATATGCATCTAAACTCTTTTCATAAATATTACCATTAAAAAAACAGCCTTTTCAGAGAGCTTTCTAGTACCAAAACTAGTCCATTATTAAAAGATGAAGAACTTCTGATCTAATTTTTAAATGCGACAGACATCCTAGCATTATCTGGCTTTTTTTTTTTACAAGCTGTGCTTTTGGATTTCAAAATCTAAGGCAAAAAAAGAAAAAAAAAACACTGAATATATGCTGGTTAGTCTCTGGCAGTTGCTTTTTCAGCTGATTGTTTGAAAGAGAATTAAAGTTTCAGGAGAAGAAATGTAGCTTCTCTGAGTACTCAGCGGCTGGCTCTCTGCAGCACTGTGTGCTAATCCCTTTCACCCAAGACAACACCAAGCCTAAGTTAAAATCTCACTCCATTTAGAGCCTCACACTTCAGAAGGAAACAAGGCTTTCCAGACATTTAGAAACAGAATCCAAAATTTTGAGAGTTATCAGAGAAGTATGTACTTAGCCATCCACCATGTAAGAAATTGTGCAATCCAATGTAAAAATAAAAATATTGTGATGTGCTTGGTAAAATAAAAAGAGACTAATTGATAATTGTGCTCCCTCAAAAGTGATGGCTTCATGAGTATATCCTATCAATGAATAACTGATACTACAAATCAACAAATGAAGATGCAATTAATACATTTCTCGTAAACCAAGCAAACTAATAAACCAAGCTAATTAGCCAAGCAAATTGTGCTTTATCCTATAGATTTTAAAGATTGCTTGTATATTTTCCTATAATAGTCACATGATTAAGAAGAAAATCTGTATTTCACTCTGAATTATTACATCCAAATCCATTTCCTTTTACCCCAGTGAGTAATTTATTTATAGGATTATGGACTTCTTAGCCATTCAAAGTGTGAATGAATGAATGCAAACAGGCCGCAAGCTTCTGTCATGCGAAATCCACACAAGATCAAAAAAGAAATTCATCATTCAAAAGTTCTATCTAGTTAGCACTCAGAAAATGGATAAGGGTTTTCGTAAATTTTCTCTGCCTTTTGATTTCGGAACAACAATAACAACAACAAAAACAAAAAACAAAAACAAACAAACAAACAAAACACCCTGCTGCTTTATCTTCTTTTGTGTCCAGGTTCCAGGCTTATATTTCGGTGGCTTTATACATCACCATCCTCTGCAAAACTCCCCTCCTTCTCTTGACTCTAATTAACCCACGCCCATCACGCATTTCAAAATGAGATTCAATACCATCTCCCCAAATATTTTTGATGCTTTCTTCTCTCTTCTCTTGTATTCATATTATTTCTTCAAATCACATGCAACATATTTGTTAAAAGTGATAAGAAAGGAACTGGCTCCCTTTTCTGTTTAATTTATATCATTTATGCCATGAGAGGTACCCAATATGTAAAGTTCAATTTCATTCATTGCTAAAGAAATTACTAAACAAACAAACTGAAGGCCAAGTGTGGTCATAATGCCAGAAATTAAAATTAAACGAAGATCTGTTTTTGAAAAATTTGCAGTCTATTCATTCCACAATTATTCATTTAATAATTATATTACCAAACACTTTGCTAAGTATTTCGGATATTTTGTATGGAGTATTTGCCTTTAAATATTTCACACAGAAGGATACATATGTAAAAATTAAAGCATAATTCATTACAAGTAAATATAATGTGCGATCCCAAATTGGATTCTGTCCAGAAAAAGAAAATTAATGGAACTGGTAAAATTTGAAAAAGGCCTGTATTTAGTTAATAGTATTGCATCCGTATTAATTTCCTGGTTGAGATCATTGTACTGGAGTTACGTAAGCTATTAACAAAAGAGGAAGGTGAATAAAGGGTACTTAGGACTTATCTGTACTATTTGTGCAAACATTATTTCAAAATTAAGAGTTTTTCTAAACTATGTAAAATATAGCATGAGATTACCCCAGAAATACCCATATCATGATAAATTCAAGCAGCATTCCTTTTTAAGAAAGGTTTTAGTGCTCAACTCTAGGGTCTTTGGTTTGCAGACAATTCACAGGTATCAGCTTCTTTAGGATACGGCTCAGCTGCAGAGAGCGCCCCCTACCTGAGCCTCAGCCTTCCAACCACATCCATATCTGGTAACTGAGTAAAGCAAGAGGAGCACAAAGGCTTGGCCATTTCTGTTCAACAGAGGACATACTCTCTGACAAGCACTATTCCTTTAAAAATTATTTCCTGTGGCTTTGTTAAGCCTATCCCACAGGACTGCCTGGGTGGCTCCTCAGTCGGCTGAGCGTCCAACTGTGGCTCAGGTCATGATTTCATGGTCCGGGAGTTCAAGTCCCGCATCAGGCTCTGTGCTGGTGGCTCAGAGCCTGGAGCTTGCTTCAGATTCTGTGTCTCACTCTCTCTCTGCCCCTCCCTCACTTGCACTCTGTCTCTCTCTCTCTCTCTCCAAAATAAATAAAACATTAAATATATTATATATATATTTATATGTCATTACATTATATATTAATGTATTATATTTTATTATATGTATTTTATATACATATATGTGTGTATATATACATGAATATATATACATATATGTATATATACATATAAATGTGTACGTATATATATATACATATATATGTGTGTGTATATATATACATATATATATAAAGCCTACACCACAGTGTGTCTGCCTCCTTAGCCCATTACTGCTACTCCATACTTCCTTTCCCAGATGTCGATCCCCAGAAACATGTTGCAGCCCAGCTACACCTCAGTGTCTACTTTTGGGGAACCCAACCAGGGTTGCTAAAGGACTCGGACAACACAGATGATAGAGCAATTATAATACAGTCGATTTTATTTTAATGTGACACACATTTCAGAAAAAGCATCACGCTGTGCGAAATTTGCACAATAAACCCCACAGGATTTATGAGGGAAAATAAGGTGAAAGGACAACACGCAAAATGTAAAGTGTCAGTAACATATTAAAAAAAGGTAAGAACCTAATAGAAAACTATTATCATTTATACATTTTAAGTAACATATATACACTTAATATTAATATATAATATAATATATACTTATTATATTGTATATATTAAGTATACAAGAATATATACTTAATATATGTGTGTGTATATATATATATGTATGTATATATATATATACGTATGTATATATGTATGTATGTATGTTACATAAGCATATACATATATATGTATATTACAGTGAATATGGCATTTGACCCAAAAAACCTGAAATTTGTTTGTGGAAGTGGGCATTGAATGGGTGTCAGCTTGTGAGTTGGTGTGAAATGGTGGACTGAAGGTTATCTGCAATCGCCTGGGAAGTTGTAACAGCAGATGACACACATGGTGACCTGAGGTATCCAGTGTGGGTGTTTCAGGAGTGAGTGTGTGTGTCTGTGTGTGTGTGTCTGTGTGTGTGTGTGCCTACACTTTGTGTATTCCTATCCAGCTTGGTTCAACTGGGTGTGGTTTTCTGAATTCATCTAAGAAATCATACAAAAGAAAATACAACATTCGTGTTAAACTCCGATTATTCCCTAATACATCAATCACATTAGAACAAATTTGTGTTTTTATTTTTTTATTTTTTTTAATTTTTTTTAACATTTATTTTATTTTTGAGACAGAGCAGGAATGGGGGAGGGTCAGAGAGAGGGAGACACAGAATCTGAAACAGACTCCAGGCTCTGGGCTGTCAGCACAGAGCCCGACGCGGGGCTCGAACCCATGGACCGTGAGATCATGACCTGGGCCGAAGTCGGACGCTTAACCGACTGAGCCACCCAGGCGCCCCAATTTGTGTTTTTAAAACAATGTTTTAAGAGACCTGACTCTACAAGACAATCAAAGCACACTTCAGACTGTATTTGATACATGGCAAATAAATCAGTAGTTCGTGAGGAAAAAAATACAGCTTTTCAGAAGAGGGAGAAGTTACCTTGCAACATGTGAAGACCCCAAATCATACCATTGTGACAACATGCTGGCTAATAATTTACAGTTAGGATATGTTATTAGTATTGTTTTGATTTAACCAATGTCAGTACAGGGAATATATGATATGTGAAATTCAAGCAAACATAAACATTTAATTTACTAATAATAATTAATTTAAAAGATTAAATTGAAATTAAAATGTAGAATCCTAGCAAATAGATTATTATTCTTTCCTGTGAGTGATAGGAAATTTTAATTTATATACACACAACTAACAACATTGCTTCATTCATTTCATATTTATGGAGTGCCTGCCATAAACCAGGGACTGGTCTAGATGCTGGGAATAAGGCACTCAGCAAAATAAAATATTTGTCTCTTCTACTGCAGCTTATAATCTAGAGGAAAATAGAGAAAAACCTAAACATAAATTTTGTAAGACAGTGAAAGTGCTATTGAAAAAAATAATAATAAAACAAGGTAAGGCTTTAGAGAGTGATGAGGGTAATGGAGAGTTCACCGGAAGGGCCTCTTAGGAGTTTAAACTATTGCTACTCGGTAAAAGAAACCATTTTTTTTTCAGGTACAAAGATAAATTATTTTGGATCATTACTTTCTATAGAGCTAAGAGCAAAGTTTATGTTTTTAGTGGACGATTGTAGTTGTAGTCACCTTGCACCGAAATATGCTCCATTGAACAGCTAAACAAAATGCTCAACAGATTTCAAAATGCATGCTTTTAAAGGCATCAGAGACTGTGGAGGCAATGAGTGCTAGTGAACACAAACAGAATACATTTATGATCACCCCCCAGGACAAGAAACAGAATAGTCCAGCACCTCAAACATAGTGTACCCCATAGTGTACCCCAGTCATCCACACTCTGCCAAAGAACACCTTTCAAAAGCATTTACATGGGAGACCTTGTGGGCCAGGAGTATTAGAAGGAAATGCTTATTTGGAAACAGTTTCCTGACTTCATTGGGAATGAGCAGATCCAAAAGTGTCAGAGACCAAGGACAAGCACTTAATTGCCAGAGATATAATGGGCATTATTACTGTAATAAGAGTAGGGACAGCATGGAAAAGAGAATCATCTGACCCACAGGGATCTCTGGCCATGGTGGATCAACCACGGGGTCCCTAGGAATGAAACAGATAAGTAACTTTTCATACACCCAGATCTGGGCAGCAGGAACCACAACAGACCTTCATCAAAGTCTTTGATCTGAAACTGTTAATAGACTTAGGCCCCTGAAATAACAAATCGTTTCAGGAAGAATCTTGTAATATCAATGACATACTCAAAATGTGGGCACATGCTGAATCTCTGCTCTATATGTCCCAAAGTGATGTGCAACTATTAACAAGATTCCTTCACACTCAGGAAATGGAAAGACCCACACGCACATACATCAGAGACTGTTGAATATGGTTCAGTGCTAACACACTGTCGCCAGTTGAAACTAACTTGAATCAGCTGAAAAATGGACATTTGGCTTCTGAATCTCTTTGATAGCCCTACTGGAACCCCAGTTTATTTCCTACTTTTTTGTTCTAGTTTGAGTTCCCTTTTAATTCCTGAGTACATGGCTGGACTATATTTCTCTTGCAGGCAATTTTGGCCATGTAACTGAGTTCTGGCCAAGAAAATGTGAGTATTTTATTTCAAGTCCTGAGCCATAAAACCCTCTGGTATAATCCTCTTTTCTTTTTCTTTCTCAAAATCGAAGCTAGTCAAAAGAGAATCTAAAAAAAAAAAAAAAAAGTCAAGGGCTACCTGGGTGTCTCAGTCAGTTGAATGCCCACTCTTGATTTCAGCTCAGGTCATGATCTCAGAGTTTGTGAGTTCAAACCCCACATCAGACTCTGTGCTGACAGCTTAAAGCATTCTTGGGATTCTCTCTCTGCCCCTCCCCTGATCATTCTCTCTCTCTCTCTCTCTCTCTCTCTCTCTTTCTCTCTCTCAAAACAAATAAATAAACTTTATTTAAAAAATAAAAGAGAGTCGAGTCATAAGGAGGAAAATGTCCAGATTCTAAGGTCTCTTAAGGGGAATCCATCTGACTACTAACACCCACCCTGCACTGTGGCATGTGTAAAAATAAACATTTACTGTGTAAAACTGTAAGATTTGTAATTTGTGTACTGTAGCAGCTAGCATTACCTCATTGATAATCTACCTATTGCAATACAAATATCCAAGTGAAGTCCTTGGATCGTTCTCTTTCCCTATCAAAAATAATGCAAAAACAATACCACAATCATGTAGAAGTCACAGATTAGCGTCACATTCTACTTTAAAATTCAAGTGTTATGTTATTATAATATTTAATTTTTAATTTTGCCCAATACGTAAGGGGGGCATATTTTGGAGACCGAGGATGGATGACCAGAAATTTAATCAGGTGCAACCGTTATTCTAGATCACACATAGTAACTGTGACTAGAACCCAGATATTCTGACTCCATAGCTCCAGTGCTCATTCACTCAATAGCCTTCTATGATCGTCCCCGATAATTCCTATGTTGAAATCTTAACCCCTATGTGATGTCAGTAGGAGGTAGGTCCTTTGGAAGGTTAGTAAGTCATGAGGGTGTAGACTTCATGAATGGGATCAGTGCCCCTATTAGAGACCCCAGAGAGCTCTCTTACTCTCTCTCTGCTATGTGAGGACACAATGAGAAAATATCCTTCTGCAACCAGAGGTGGGACTTCACCAGAACACAACCATGCCAGCAGCCTGATCACAGACTTCCAGTCTTGAGGACCGTAAGAACTATATTTCTGTTGTTCATAAGCCACCTGGCCTATAGTACTTGGCTGTAGCAACCTGGGCTAGAACACCTTCAGAGCAAGAGTTTTATTAAGTTCAGAAGAACAGAATCAGAACTATACGTACCAGCCTGTTGATACTTTATATAAAAGATTACCGTCCTCGGTGTCCTGACTTTTAAAGGGAGAGAAGAGATTTGATGGGTCCAAGATGAGAAAAAAATCATACTATCTAAAAGCTTTCTGTAAAAGTGTATAATAAGACGTTATGATAATGATAATCTGTACCCATGTTTGAAAATTTAACAAGTTCCTCCATCCATATTGTCTACTGGGAAGTAGACTGGAGATTAGATACTAAGGGTAAAAATAGATACAGAGAGTTTTCAGGAGTGACTTGAGTGTGGAATGTAGACTCAAGTAACTTTTGCAACATTTAAAAAATGTGTTCCAAAAAGGTTGTTTTAGGTTAATTTTCTAAGTACATGATAAATACTATATTATACTACATTTTTATCTTACATACTTTTAGTGAGTAAAGAAGATATTTATATCTGAAAAAAGTAGAGATCTCAGAATAAATGTGGAAACATGGTCCAGTATTCTATTATCTAAATAATAATGATAACTAATAAGAAATGCATGAATTTTGTCCCCTATAGATATTTCCTTGGGTGTTTTATAAGCCTGATACTAAGGACAAGGACATACTTCAAATATAGGGCATGCTTGTTCAGTATAGCCAATTACCAGAGCGTCCTGTCTCGGACATAGTTTAATAAACTAATAAATCTAATTTAAAGAAATAAAGTAGAAGTTCTCAGGACAATTTATTTTTTTTAATTTTTATTTATTTCTGAGATAGAGAGAGACAGAGTATGAGTGGGGGAGGGGCAGACAGAGAGGGAGACACAGAATCCGAAGCAGGCTCCAGGCTCTGAGCTGTCAGCACAGAGCCCGACGCCGGGCTCAAACTCACAAACCGTGAGATCATGACCTGAGCCGAAGTCGGTCGCTCAACTGACTGAGCCACCCAGGCGCCCCATCTCAGGACAATCTAATGTCTAAATAGATACTTTGTGTTTGCACATGCAACTTTGCTCCTAAAATTCCACCAACTTATTTACCACTGTATTTTAATTTTTTATGGTGCCACTTTGCATTATGTGTATGTCTTATCTCACCCTCTAGTTCCTAAATTCAATGAGATTAATATAGTAACCACACAAAGCCTGATGCCTTCCCCCACCTTGTATATATTCAATAAATATTTGTAGCTACTCAATAAATAATTTCATTATTAAATAATTAGTATACTTCAAGGCTTACATCTATAAGTTCTCTCAAATCAACCTAAACTACAGGAATCTCCCTCCCTCATTTTCAGTGACATTTTAATATTTTTTTAAAAGATCACCACTGTCCTATAGATTTCTGAGGGTAATCTAATCCAGTTTGTTCTAAAGAAACCTACTTCTGTATATTGACAGACATAAAAAGTAAGAATGGATCGTTTTGGAAACTGGTTAAACAAAGTTGAGCAAGTGTTTTGATAGGCACTTCTTGGTTATTTGAATTTACAGATATCAATTATAAATCTCTAAAACAGGAATAAAGTATGTATTGTTTTCCCAACCTATCTGACCTTCACCTAGTATTTCACAAAGCACATTGAGATTGAATATACTGCAGTTTGTAAGATGTCCACAGACACATATCTCACTTCATTAAAAATAAATGTATATGGGGTGCCTGGGAGGCCCAGTGGTTTAAGCGTCAGACATTTGGTTTTGGCTCAGGTCATGATTTCACGGTTGGTGCGATCGAGACTTGCACTGGGCTCTGCTCTGACAGCCTGGAGCCTGCTTGGGATTCTCTCTCTCTCCCTCTCTCTCTGCCCCTCCCCTGCTTGCACTCTCTCTCCCTCTTAAAATAAATTTTAAAAAAACATTTAAAAATAAATAATATATGTTATATAGATAGCCTGATTTTATATATATATATATATATATATATATATATATATATGTGTGTGTGTGTGTATATATATATATGTATAAGTATATACATATATATCCTGATTATATATCAGGAATGAGTACTACTATGTTCCCTAAATTTTGGTAAGAAATCTTGACCAACACGGTCTTTGAGTGAGCTGGGGTGGATGTTTTGAGGGCAGCTGACCTGTAGCCTGCCCATCCCACCCCATCTCCCGTGGAAGCCTGAGCCCACCATGCCATACAGCTTTCTCCCTTTGTCTCATAACCACGTCCACCAATGAGAATGCTAATTCACTAGCCGCTAGCCTTAACAGATTCAAGAACAAGGGGAAAGACAGTCCAGATATGAGGCAGTGCAGAGGAGAAGTTAACGGGGGCTGAGGCGAGGTAAGAAGGATGACGAGATACTGTAAAGGAGAGATGTAAGCTCATTTCCTGATGATGCTACTTCACTGCAGGAAAACCACAACAACCAGGGCACTGTAAATTGGTCTGTTGATGACACTGATGACATTGTCAAAAGCATAAAGAGCAACCATTTGGAAATCGAGTCCTAGGCTACTCAAGCTGGAACCTGCTTTCTAGGGAAAAATATCCCCCACAGACAACATAATCTGAGCTGGTTTGATTCCAAAATTTGTGTCTTTTTTGCCCAGAATTGACTGTAGTCCCATTCAGTTTGAATCTGCCTGGGCCCTCACTAACATTGCTTCCAGGACATCAGAAAAGACCAAGGCTGTGGTAGATGGAGGTGCTATCCCATCATTCATTTCTCTGTGGGCAACTCCTCATGCCTACATCAGTGAACAAACTGTTTAGGCTCCAGGAAACCTCACAGGTGACGGTTCTGTTTTGTAAGACTTGGTTACCAAGGATGGCTGTTGGCTTTCCCTGCAGCTCCTAATATGTTATCTTCAGCATGTGGTTACTTAATTAGCTCTTTGGACACTTCCAAACATTTGTCACAACAAAAATCCTGCACCCCTGTTAGATGCTATTGAGCAGATTCTCCCTATCTTAGTTTGTCTTCTGCGTCATGATGACCCAGAAGTAGTTATTAGCAGATAACCTGCTGGGCCATTTCCTACCTTACTGGTGATCCAAATTAATGGATTGAAATGCTTGTGCAAACAGGTGTTGTGCCACAACTGTGAAATTTCTAGGAGCTACTGCATTGCCCACTGTGACTCCTGCACTAAGAACCACAGGAAATATTGTCACGGGGACACATGAACAGACTCAGGGTGTAATAGATGCAGGAGCACTTGTTGTCTTTCCAAATCTATTAATGAGTCCCAAAACTACTATTCAGAAGGAAGTTATGTGGACAATATTAATCATCACAGGTGGTTGTCAGGACCAGATAGAGCAGGTTGTGAATCATGGATTAGTCCCATTCTTCATTGGTGTTCTCTCTAAGGCAGATTTTAAGACACAAAAGGAACTGTATGGGCTTGGACTAACTATACAAGTGGCAGAAGCATTGAACAGATTGTAAACCTCATTCATGGTGACATAACCATTGATGAACATTTTAACTGTAACAAATACCAAAAGTATTCTGTTTTTCTGGATGCAATTTCAAACATACTTGAGTGCCATAGACTCTGGGTCTAAAGTTCTCTCTTGTCTAGCAAAAGAGCAGGATGCAGGATGGAAAGCAAGAGATGGCTAATGTCCAGGAAAAGACAAGAGCCCCGAATAAGGGTTCTTACCCCATTTTTATCAGGATCAGAAGGCTTATAAACATGGCGATGGATATGCACAAAGGGACAATGAGTCTGTGAACATTAACTTGTGAATGTGAGGGAAAGGGGGTCTTGAGGATATTTGTGGTTAGGGGTTTAGGTCAATATAACACAAAATCCGGGCACCGGACAGTTGGGAGGAAGGTTGTTTACAGTGGACATGAGGCCGCACCTCTGTTTATCTTAGCCTAGGGGATGAGACAGGTAGGGGGAATAACCTCAGGGTTAATAAGGCACCTTTTCTTTTGTTAACCATCTCTTCCCTGGGCTGCTTTGCCTGCAGCACAGCGGTCCATAGTCCAATTCACCAGTTTACCTAACCTGGCCCTATTCTCCCGTGAAAGCAGGTTTTCAGCTATAGTACTAAATTGGGGGTGCTTCCACCTCGAGTATCTAATCTTGTTTATTTCATATACCTATGTATTGGTCACCTTTCTACCTGTTCCTATTTTAGGACTTTGCCTCTCCCTCTCTATTCTGGGGGTTCTGCACCTCCTCTCTATGTTGGGGTGCCTTTGTACCTTCCTATTCCTGGCACCTTTGTGCTTCCTTATTCTCAGGGTGCCTTTGAACCCTCCTATTCTTGGGGTGACAATCTGGTTTACCCAAACTCGGGTGTGAGCATTTTATGACTTTGTATTTCTTTATGCCTTGTTAACCCACTGGTGTAAGCCAGGGGGATTCCTAAGCTTATCCCCCACACTTCAGGTTTCTGGGAAACTAGGTGAAACTGAGAAACTTAGTATAATGATTGAAAAATGTGGAGGTTTGGACAAAAGTGAAGCTGTACAAAATCATGAAAATGAATCTGTGTACCAAGTTTCATGAAACTTGATTGACAAATAGTTCTCTGTAGAGGAAGAGGAAGGTCAGAATGTTGTGCCAGACACTACTTCTGAAGGCTATATGTTCCAAGTTCAAGATGGCACTCCTGGGACCTGCAACTTTTAGATTGTATTACTGAGGCATAGAATTGTTTGTTGTGTACTCTGGTATGTTTGTCTTACTGTTTCTCTACTAAGAACTCTTTTTGAATATGTTTTGTTATTGCAGCACTTCTACAAAGAAACTATACTTGAACAGTTCCAAACTGTACATACTGTATGAAGCTTCTCTTCTCAATAGGTATCTTATTTCTATATGGAATCTCATATCTTGCAGTGTCCTATAAATAGAGATTTAATTCCACCCTTTGCTTTACCAAATGAATGAGAAGGAGAAAGAGGAGGAGAAGGATGGGGGGAGGGGAGGAAGAAGAGGAAAAAAGAGAGGAGGAAGAGG
Source organism: Neofelis nebulosa (assembly GCF_028018385.1). Taxonomy (NCBI): domain Eukaryota; kingdom Metazoa; phylum Chordata; class Mammalia; order Carnivora; family Felidae; genus Neofelis; species Neofelis nebulosa. Next base: position 30,540,459 of record NC_080794.1, on the reverse strand, counting down.
AGGAGGAGAGGAAGAGAAAGAGGAAGGAGGAGAAGGAGAAGGAGAGGAAGAGGAAGGAGGAGGAATAGGAGGAGAAGCAGAGAGAAGAAGAAGAAGAAGAAGAAGAAGAAGAAGAAGAAGAAAAGAGGAAGAGGAAGCAGAAGGAGGAAGAGGAGGAGGAGGAGGAAAAGAAGGAGGAAGGGAAGGAGGAAAGGGAAAAGAATGGGGGAGGTGGAGGAGGAGGGGGGAGGAAAAGGAGGAAGGAGGAGGGGGAGGGGAAAGAGAAGAAGAAATCTTGACCAAGATCACAAGACTAAAAAATAATGATTCTGAAACTGAAACCTTCAGTACTCTTGATTTCTAGCACTCTGTGCTCTTGCATAGTTTCTATTTCATAGTTTATATTCAGAAATGTTTATGATTTTAGTCACTGATTCTAGAAGTAGTCTTGAAGAAGTTACTTTATGACTGGGAAAGATGTTTTTCTTTCCAACTAAAACTAAACAACAAGAACTGAGTGTCAGCAATCTTGTTTTAATATTCATAATTGATCAGACACAATGGCTTGTGATCCGAAATTAAACTTCTTTTGTGGTTGTTATTGCTATTGCTTTTGTTTATTGTTGTGAAAAGAAATTTTGCCTCCCAGAAGTTACACAGCTATTCGTCTGTATGCTTTGTAAATTAAAATATAAATAGCCAAATTAATAATGCGTATCAACGTAATCAAATGAATATAACTGTTGCTGATTTGGAAATGGTTCTGGTTTTTCTTTAGTTTTAGTTGTTTAATCCCATGTGCTGGGGCTTGCTTTTCCACATCTCTTGAAAGTGGTCTCCATAATTGTTTCATTAAAAAAAAAGTCTCTCAAGTAGTGGATTATATGTTAATCTTCAAGCACACAACTGTTAGCATATTGTCACCATAGAGTGCTATTATCTTTGCAAAATACCTTATAATTTTGTTTATGCCTAGAAAGCAGAAAAGCAATCAGAATTCCTTCAATTTACTTCCTGCCTTAATCTGGAGGCAAAGTTAATACATGTGACTCCAAAAATTGATCTATCTTCTAAAGCCCTTGCTTCGCATTTGAATCACCTAAAAAGCTTTACCAAAATACTGTTAAGTAGGTTTCATCCCAGTCAAATTAAATCAGAATCTCTTAGCATGTGGCTTCAACATATTTTTTTTTTAATTCCCTAAGTGGTTATAATGTGTAGTCAAGGCTGAGAACCACCACTTTAGAGGCAAATAATCATCATAGTCTGAGACTAGAAGGGAGTTTTGAGCAATGTTCACCAAAGCCGAACTATGCACGTGAGAATCACCCCTGGGGCTTTTGCAAGGTACAGAATCCCAAGGCCCCACTGAATCAGAATTTCCAGTGGCACGGCCCCAAATGAGCCTTACCCATGATGGAGTTGGAGGACCACTGCCTTGGACCTTTTTAAAACTAACTTTCTAACACATGAGAGAATCTGGCTGAACATTTTAACCTAAATAACACCCTCTTTTTAGCTACTCTCGTTGAAATTTCTTCATAGCCCTTTCCTATAAGATACAGCATTTCTTTTAAAAACTAGAGTGTGTCGAGGGAGCCTGGGTGGCCCAGTCGGTTAAGCGTCGGACTCTTGGTGGCTCAGGTCATGATCTCATGGTTAGTGAGCACTAGTCCTGCATCAGGTGCTGCGCGGACAGTGGGGAGCCTGCTTGGGATTTCCTCTCTCTTTCTCTCTCTCTCTGCCCCTCCTCACTTCTCTCTGTCTCTTAAAGTAAATAAATAAACTTAAAAAATTAAAAACTAGAGTGTGTCATAATGAAATATGTCAGCTGCTAGGAGCTGGAACACCTGAGTTCGGGGTCCTTGCTGCAGTACTTACTAGTTGTATTAACATGGGCAAATCACATTGTCTTTCTCATTTATTATCTAAACTTAAGTCACAGGATTGTAATGATCAAAGGAGTGAACATCAAATTTCCAAACTTGACTGATCATCAAAATCTTCTGGAGTATGTGAGAATATTATATAAATTCCTTGGTCCAGTTCTAGGAGATTTTGTTCCTCTATATATGGAGAATGGTTGAACATAAATAAATTCTCTTGCTCTTTATTTAATTTTATTTAAATCCAAGCTAGTTAACATACAGTGCAGTAATGGTTTCAGGAATAGAACCCAGTGATTCATCACTTCTATATAACATTCCATGCTTATTCCAGCAAATGCCCTCCTTAATGCCCATCACTCATTTAGCCCATCCCCCCCCACCTCCCCTCCAGCACTCTTCAGTTTGTTGCCTATATTTAAGAGCCTCTTATGGTTTTCTTCCCTCTCTGTTTTTATCTTATTTTTCTGGACCTTCCCCTGTGTTCATCTGTTTTGTTCTTAAATTCCACATATGAGTGAAATTATATGATATTTATCTTTCTCTGACTGCCTTATTTTGCTTAGTAATTTCCCTTTTGAAGATTTGCGAGTTTGATAACTGGCCAGTTGTTCCGTGTTAATGTGCACTGGAGAGAGTGAGACCCGCTGTCAGCATCAGGGATATGGAGATTCAATTTGCAGCCATGCACATGACCCCTCAGGCAGCTCTCCAGTAACACAGATCACTCACATCTCAGCAGGTGCTATTTCTAGAAGAGCAGCTCTCAGATAACTTGATGTAGGAGGTGGGAAGATTTATGGCATAGTCACTTTCTGATGTGTATCTAGAACTAAAGAGTTACCCAGGGTCTTTGTTCACTTATTAGTTTGTTGTCTGCCTTTTTCTCTCACCTAAAAAGAGACAATACAAAGCAAAGGAAAAGCATAGGGTTTGAAATCAGATCTCAGTTTGAGCAGAGGTCTGCTTTTGTTTTTACATGACCCTGGTGTCACTACTTTGACCTTTACGGGTCTCAGGTTCCTCTTCTGTCAAATGCAGATTATATCCTTGCCTTATCTGCCTCACTGGAACTTAGTGGGAAATAAAAAAAAATTAATAATATATATTAGCATGTCAGGCATGTAAACATTTTACATGAGATTTCTCTAACGGATTGTGGGCTCCTAGAACTTTTTCTTTGATTTCTTCATTTACTCATTCACTTATTCATTTGTTTACTTGTTCACTTAAATATTTGCTGAATGTCTAGTATGTGCCAAGAATTATCCTAGGACATAGGGATATAGGAACACACAACAGTAGATAGAAGGCAGATGTGGTTGATGTTAGGATGCTTGGCACCGTGTTGTGGGGTTTAACTGAATAATTACACAAATAATTATTAAACTAGGGTCAAAATAAGCACTATATAGGAGAAACTAGGGCTAATGAGAAGATATAAAGAGAAGGCTACTCCAGTGTCGCCCCATTACCAATGAGCAGTCATATTTATGTTGACATTAGGTTGAATTGTGAGTAGGACAGGCAAGCAGTGATGAGAGTGATCCTGGCAGAGGAAACAGTCTGTGCAAAGCTCCCGAGGAAGGTAAGTGGGCAATAGTGTCTGAGGAACTGAATGAGTAATTAATGATTGCAATGAGCAGGTGGTATGGGATCCATGAAAATGAGGCCAGGAGGTACCAATGGGCCAGGGATATTTAGGTCATGTCTAGGCTCCTATTTTGATCATCTTTAATAGCAATGGATCCCTTCAATTAGCAAGATTAAACAAGGAATGAAAGAATTGGATTAGCCCTTTAAATACATACTCCAGTTGCTGTATGATTCATGTCTTGTAATACTTGAATATTTGGACACCAGGCAGAAGGAGAGGAAAATTAGAGAGAACTCTACCCTCTACTAAGATGGAATAGGAAGGAAGAAACTAGATGGATTCAGAGATGTATTCAGGCAGTGAATGACTCCTCTACGTTTTGCATTCTTATGGCTTAGTAGAGCGTTTGGAGCATAGTCATTATTAGCATGCCTGTTTGGGCTTTGGGGTGGTTTGCTTTTTTTTTTTTTGGCTTTTTTGATTTTTGTTTTTTGGTGGTGAGAACCCTTAACATGACGTCTACCCTCAAAAAAGTATTAAGTGTACAGTAGTTAATTGTTCACTGGAGGCACTATGCCATGCAGCAGAGCATTAGAATCTATTCATCTTGCATAACTGAAAAAATGTTTAAAGCTAGTTATGATGTCCTCATTACCTGAACCTTCTCCACAAACACACTCTGATGTATGACTCTTTCTATCCTTCTTGGCTTGTCAGGGTTTCTGTACTCCTCATGTTTCTACTTACATTTCAGACCCCTCTGGGTTTGTTACTTTACCTTAATACCTTGTATTTATGGACCATGAAAGTGGCAATAAATTTTTACAGTGGCTTGACTGGTGCAGAGCCCAGTGAATAATGTGACCACAGCAGATCAGTTTGTCCACACAAAGGCCCACATCCCAGGAAACCCTTAAGTCCTGGGAAAACCCAGATGGTTGGTCAACCTAATTTAATCTTAGGCTTTAAAATAAGTCTTCAGCATCTACATCCTTTTCTATTATGATCCACTCTTGCAGGGACATGAATGTAACCTGTTACCGAGGTTGGCTTTTATTTAAACACTTTGTAAAGCACTTTCACATGCACATTTCATTGCTTCTTAAAATTCCTTTGTGAGGCATGATTTAGTACTCAAGTTTTAAGGGTGAGAAAAAATGAGAATCAGAGATGTTCAAGGATTTGCTTATGTTCACTTGACTTTAAGCATGTGAAAGCCACATAGTTTTACCTTCTTTCATCTATTTATTTTTCATTTTTTAATTTTTTTTAGAGAGGGAGAGAAAGAGAGAAAGAAAATCTCAAGCAGGCTCCACACTCAGCATGGGGCCCAGTGAGGGGCTTGATCCCACAACCCTGGGATCATGACCTAAGCCAAAATCAAGAGTCAGACACTCAACCAACTGAGCCACCCAGGCACCTCAATCTATTTAAATATACTATGACAGAGTGGGCAGAAAATATATTCAGATAATAATTTATGTCTTATTTTCTTTCCCTTTGCTCCAAATGGGTAGGCGGTCCTTACTCACAAGGACATTATAGGTGCCAAAGCAGAAGCTGTCTGAACAAAACTCTTTTGGGAAAACCCACATTCATTTATTCATTGATTTGCTCCGTTCAGAAATGTATTTTTCAGTACCTGCTTTGAGAAGGCCTCTTCTAGAATGGAATGGAAAGAGCTGGGAAAAAAAGGAATAAGCAAACCAGTACTGAAAAGAACATTCAGCATGCTGAATGCTAGGCAGAGAGTAGAAATAAAGAAAAGTCATAGCCAAAGACCATGAGGCTATGTTAGGTTAGGTGGTTGGAGAAGGCCTTTGGAAACAATGGCAGTCAAGCTGGTATATAAATAACAAGATGGAGGCCACTCTTCCAACCAGGAGTAGGGGAAGAGCTTTTGTGGAGGAGGGAATCATAGTGCAAACTTTCCGGGCCAGGAATGAACTACTTTGTTTGAGGAACAGAAGTTCAGGAACTCTGAAACATAATGGACAAGAGTTAGAGTGACTTAAAGATGAAGACACAAAAGGGGACAAGGACAAGATCACAGAGGGTCACGAGGCCAGGGTAACACACAGGATTTTCTCCTAAGCATGATAAGCCTTAAGGGTTTCAAGCAAGGGAGAGACATAGTCTGACTTATGTCACTTTCAATACAGAGTAGAGGGCCAGTCAGGGAAAAGAGGTGGTTATAGTAGTCAAGGAAAGAGGGGGAAGAAATGGATACATTAGCTTCTGGTCTTAGAGGTAATGATGACAATACTTGCTGATACACTAGATATGAGCAAGGGTTGAAGAGCCAGGGCAAAAAGAAACATCATGTTCTGGGCATGAGAAACTCAAACCTCAAGGTTGGGAGGGGAATGGGGAAGATGGCAAGACCTCTGGGAAAAACTAATGGGAGAATTAATGAAACATTTTATTTTGCCCAAGTTAGGTTTAAGAGATCTAACAGACATAGAGATATCTAAGAAGCAGTTTGCATATGGAAGTCATTGAGATTTGACCAGATGTTCTGGATGATGAGTGCAGGCAGAAGAGGTATATTTGAGGAAAGAGGGGTTTGGACTCTCTAGAAAGAGGAGTATATTACTCCAAATCTAGGGAGGGAACATAGCTCTGCAATACTTGCAAATAGTTAAGGATCTGATCCCCAGACCCACACCTTTGCAGCACACTGGCAGTGTGGGGTAACAGGCACTTTTTGTATTTAGGAAGGCTGAACCTCAGTTTCAAGGGCTCTCCACCCTAAAAAATATCTTCACACTCATTAAGGGGAATGAAACCAAAGAGATTCTAAACCTCAGGCAGTCCTGTGGACCTAGAAAAGGAGCCTCTCAGAGATAATTTATGTAGATCAAAGAAAGAATCAAGGGACATTCTCCAATGTTCTCAGGAGGAAGGAAAAGAAAGAAGAAGAAAGAAAGAAAGAAAGAAAGAAAGAAAGAAAGAAAGAAAGAAAGAAAGAAAGAAAAAGAAAGAAAGAAAAAAAGAAAAAGAAAGAAAGGGAGGAAGGCAGGAAGAAAGGAAGGAAGAAAGAAAGTTTGGACAAAAGGACATTAGCACCTCGTAAACGCCAAATGGGGTCAAAGGCAGCCCTGAAGAGTCAGCAATGCCAGTGAGTTCCAATTAAAACCTATAACCCTTGGCATGTCAGTGATAGCAGAAGTACCAGGCAAAAGGGAGGGTCAGGGCACAGCACCTTCATGACCAAAAGCCATCTCCTCCACACGGAGGTCTCATAAGCCACATCCTTATTCTTACCTCGTAAAACAAGCTGCAAAGGATGAAATAATCTAGGTGACTGAGTAGTTGGTTCTTTTTTTTTCTATTATTCTTAGAATACGTGATACCTTAGAGACTATTAACATGTCTCATACACACCAAATTTTAAAGTAAATATAGCTAAAATATAATTTCCCTCTAACCAGCAGATGGGAGTCTGGGGAACGACAATTTCTCTGCACATCTGAGGTATAGCATGAGTGAATTTTATGATGCTGCAACATGAATAAAGTATATAGAGTGAGAGGAAAACTGTGAACTAAACCGAGAAAGGCATACATTTAAGAAGCAGGTGGAGAAAGAATAAAGTAACAAATAGAGAGCTAATAGCACATTTTTTAGTCTTCCAAAAAAATAAAAATTATCTTAAGAAGGAACAAAATTACTATTATGTCCTCCATAACATGGAAGCTGAAGCTTCATTAAGAAAATTTCTGATCATTTCATTAGTGTGATGACCTTAACCAGTGTGTTGTTCTTTCCATGAAAAGTGTAAATTGGTCATTTAAGGAAGAGTATTCAATTGGGTGGACAGCGGGGTGCCTGAGTTCCAGGCTGCACACTGAGCATGGGGTCTTCTTAGGATTCTCTCTCTCTCCATCTGCCCTTCCCCCCCTCATCCTGCGCCCTCTCTCTCTCTCTCTCTCTCTCTCAAAACAAGAGCAAATACAAATCAATTGAGTGTACAAGCTAAGCCTAAAAAGAAAAAATAGTGGCCTGAACTAAGAACTACGAGGTCAGAGAGTAACTTCACAATCTGACTCTCAGAAGAGATGGCTGGCATCTCAAAGTAGACTTTGTAGCCTCCATTTCACCCTGACTCCTACGATCTTTCATTCTCATTGTTGGGCACATTGGCAAAAAAAAAAACAAAAACAAAACAAAACAAAACAAAACAAAAAAAACCCAGATATTTGTAACCAAATTTGAAAAATCCATCCTTGAAGCTTCCTTTACTCATCGAGGTACAGCACACAGAGAGGACACATGATCACAAACAGCAACAAGTGAAATTTGGTGAAATATGAATTAGGTCTAGTTTTGTTTTAAAACGGTCCTTAAGAGATGATTTCTCTTTATGAGAATATAAAGTCTTGACAGTTTAAAAGTTTTTTCTCACAAATCATGTATTTATTTGTATAACTATTAGGTTATTAGTTCTATGGAATATAGACATGATGACACTTCACAGGAAAATAAATTCAACTTCTTTGCCATTATTCTCTCAGGTTCAGAATGTATATGGGAGCATGGAAACAAGAACACCCTATCTAGGGGCACCTGGGTGGCTCAGTCGGTTGGGTGTTCGACTTCGGCTCAAGTCATGATCTTACCGTCTGTGAGTTCGAGCCCCGCATTAGGCTCTGTGCTGTCAGTTCGGAGCCTGGAGCCTGCCTAGGATTCTGTGTCTCCCTTTCTCTCTCTCTGCCCCTCCCCCACTCACACTCTGTCTCTCTCTATCAAAAAATGAACAAACGCTAAAGAAAATAATTCAAAACAAAAGAACACCCTATCTAAAATTTCCTTTATTTAAAATTTCCAGTTTGGTTTCTGCTAGTGTATAGATAGGCAGACAAAGTAGGGCTCAAAAAATAACCATGTTCTTCAGATAAAAAATTGACTGTGTATTCTTCCTGGAAGTATTCATTCCAGAGAGGCCATTGACAGGTCCGTGTAGCTCTCCAACCAAGAAAGCATTCACTCGGTATCTTCTCTCTCTGCCACCCATGACCTTTAAGGCTCTTAGCAGAAGAAAGCCACTTGTGATCAGATGCCCGCTAGGCCTTTTCTTCCTCTTCTATCCCTCTGTCTTTGCTAGCTTTGTGAATACACACTCGCATTTCCTCTCTCACACCTCCCCCACACTCCTCATGATCAAGTTAACAATCTTTTCTTTAAGGATTTTGGTTAATATTTGAGGAAACCATAAAATAGAAAATGGCTCAGAAAAAAATTATGGACAGACTGGTCACAGAGGAAACGATGTACATGGCATCTCAACACTTCAAGAGTTGAAATAAGCACACAATGGGAAATATCAAAAAGTTGATTAACACCTTGTGATGAAAAGGATGTAGGGAACGGGTGTTGCTGATAGAAATCTAAATAGGCACAGCCTTACTTGAAGATAATTTGGCAATTCCTATCAAAATATAAAAATGCACCTATCTTTTGGGCATGTGCCCAAAATGACATGTGCAAGGTTGTTCACAGCGACCATGTTTGCAATTGCTAAAGACTGGTAAGGACTTGAATCAGGTCTTCACTAAATGACTGATTTTACACGTACCTAATGCAATGCCGTGAAGCTATATTTTAAAATATGATCCATCCCCCTATATATGTTGAGATGAATGTATCTCCCAAATACACTGTTAAGTGAAGGTAATATGTTCTTTAAATCTCATTTTAAATTGATGTTCTATCAATCTCATTTTAAAAGGAAAAAATATAAACATTGAATATTCTGTGAAAGACCCTGAGAACAATAGTTGCCTATGGAGGTGGGGTAAGGATCTGGGGGTTGAGAAATTCGTGGAAAGGATGGTTTGTTTGTGGTTTTTTTCAAAGTATTTTCTTTTTGCGCTCTTTTAAGTATTTATTGTGTGCAGGTAGTAGCTATTAAAATTAATAACTGATGTAGTAAGGTATAAAGAGCACTAAACTATATGCTAAGAAATTTAGTTTTTACCTGAAGGTGGTGGGGAACTCTTTTTTTTTTTAATTTTTTTTTAACGTTTATTTATTTTTGAGACAGAGAGAGACAGAGCACGAACGGGGGAGGGTCAGAGAGATAGAGGGAGACACAGAATCTGAAACAGGCTCCAGGCTTTGAGCTGTCAGCACAGAGCCCGACGCGGGGCTCGAACTCAGGGACCGCGAGACCATGACCTGAGCCGAGATCGGACACCCAACCGACTGAGCCACCCAGGCGCCCCGGTGGGGAACTCTTAAATCGTCCACAGAAAGGGGATAGCATGATGAGGTTTATAGAACCTGACAACATCATGCTGACATCATACTTAAATGCATCACTAGCATTTGGGATACAGGGACCGCTTAGAACAGTGATTCCCCACCTTCACTGCACATTAGAATGCCTGAACTTCATCTTCATACATCCTAATGTAATGGTCTGAGGTGTGGTCAGGGCATCAGGGATTTTAAAATCTCCCTAATTGATTATAGTGTACAGCCAAGATTGAGAACCACTGACATAGAAAGTTGTTTAAGTAATTAGGTAGTCCCTAATAAAGAGGACTTTGTTAAGTAATGCCACAGGGAATGGAAAAGAAAAGATAAATTCTAGAGCTATGAAGATAATAAATCTTCAGAACTCATCGATCATTTGGATTTAGGGTGCAAAAGAAAGGGAGGCTTCAAAGACGGGGGCAAATAGGCAATGTCAGTTAGATGCTCATGAGATATGCAAGTGGAGTGATACAGGAGAAACTGACTATATGGGTCCAAGGGTTGAAAAATGAGCATATAGGAAATTTGGACATTGTAATTAGCAGTAAAGGCTGTTGTGTGAAACTATAAGGACGAATATGGTAGTTGAAAAGTTCCAAAAATAGAATTATAAACAGATGGAACAGAAAAAAGAAGATAAACATTCAAAAAAATAATGAAGTAAAAAAAAAAATGGCCGGAGAGATGGGAGTAAAAAAAAACAGAAAACAAGTGGTGTTAATAGATCAACAAGAGGGTGGCTTCAAGGAAAGAATTATTAACAGGCTTAATTGCTATCGGAAAACTAAGACTAGGAAAGACTTTTATTGATTTAGCAACTGGAATCTGACCTTGGTGAGAGCAATGTCCATGGTGTGTAGGCAGAGTATTGTGTGGGTTACAGTGGGGTCCTTGGAGTATTTAGACAGATAACTAGGCTACAACAGAAAAGTAGGACTGACAGGAGGTGAGAAGTGTAAAGAGCAGGTATTTCTAGAAGATGGCATCTTTCTAGAAGATGGCTGCAAAGAATAGGGGATTGATAATAATTTGATTACTTTTCAAGATTGGGCAAACAAGAATATTTCTACCCTAAAAGGAAAGAGCCATTATGTAATGAAGCTGATGAGAAACAATGAAGAAATTGATGAGGAAATTTCCCCAAGGAAGCTGAAGAAGATGGGACCCAGATCTTAGGTAACAGATTTTGCCTTGAGCAGGAAGATTGGCATCTCTTCTTTTGAGGTTGAAGGACAGATGATTTCAAAACAGCAAGGATGGAGAGAAGTTTGCTGGAGTTGGAAAAGGGAAGTTCCTCCCTCTTTTGTAGCTTCTATTCCTCTATGAAACAGAAGACGTTGGCTGCAGAGAGCAAGGGAAATGTGTTAAAGGAAATGAAAGTTTAAGTTCAAAATTAAGCCGGGGTTGGGAGGAGGATAGGAAGAAAAACCGACCAAGATCATGCAGAGGAACTTTCATAAAGGAGTAAAAACACTACTTCTATGGAAAGTCCGCCAGGAATTTCTGTTAGCTCACCATAGACTGAATACTCATCTAGAAGTGGATGACATAAACAGTAGGAATTGCAGACACAAATCTGAGTCGCGAGAAACTTGAAATGCAGTTAGTAGGACACCCGGACCTGAGGAATCTCCAGGGCCACTAACATAGCAATAGGTGGCTGTAAAGTAAAGTAAACCCCCAAGAAGAGTAACAGTTGTAAGAAGAGCAAGAAATGCATGATCGGGCAAAGGTCAAAGACAGATGGAAGAAAGTGTTATGGAGAACATGATTGACTTGGATAAACTGGCAGCACGGAGGAAAGAAATAAGGAAAGGATCCTAGATTTGGAAAATAATACTGAAGACTGTGAACTCCAGGAGAAAGTGTTCGCCACGGTGGATCTGGGGTCACAGCAGAACCTCAACAAAGATTTGTTGAATTAACAACAAAACAAAACAAAACAAAACAAACAACAACAACAAAAAAAAACTGCAAGGCATGTAGAATATGTGAACGAGGGGAGCTCCTGAAAGATTGGCTTCCATTCCATGTGGTGATAATGAGATCAATGGGGAGGTGGCTCTGGGGCTCAAGAAGAGCTACAATTTCTTGGATTGGTAAGAAGAGGCTGCTCTAAGTGAGCTGGAGCTGTGTGTCAATGGTCAATAAACTACTTCCTCTTTTCCTTACAAAGGAATAGGTCTAAAAGAGCAGCTCCTCTTAAATTCTCTCCAAGGAATGCAAAAACCTCTGCCTAACCCCCCCACCCGACCTCCCCCGGCCCCATAGGCAGCATCTCACTCTTTGCTTGCTTCTGGTACCCAAATGTGAGCTACATTTTGGTCAATCTGCCCTGCTGCTCAGGCTGAGAGGCAGCCTTGTTAAACCACCAGGGCTCTTCGTCTGCCCACCACCTGGTTCTTTGCACAGTGGGATCCCCATGGAAGCACTGAAAAGCTGTGCTTATTTAGGGAAAAGAAGTTTGTGAAGATATATATTTTTTTCTCCCTCTATAATCTATCCTCTCTACCCTAACCCCTCACACATACTTCCTCCTGCTTTTTTGGCGGGGAAGTGGGGTGGATACTCTTTATATGGCTTTTTTTATTAAAATTGCTATTTTTTAAAAAGGGAAGGACATTTGACTTCTTGCCCAACTTCCTGTACTGAATTCTTTAGAAGTGGCTAAAAATAACATTGGGGGGAAATGCTAAAATAAAAACTCTCTCACCTACCAGCATGAGAGTTGAGGTTTATTTTCTACTTTTAAAGTTATTTCAACTGACATATATTTTGTATGCCTGCAATAAACAACGTTCTACCGGCATAGAATGTACTATACTCAGCATCCTATAATTAAGCATTTCTAAAATTTGCATGAAGATGTCATCTTAAATACCACAAAGAGATGCTGAGTTTCTTGCATAAAATATAAAACAGCTCATTAACATTTGCATGAAGAACAAAATAACACCTCCACGTTTTAAAAGCAAAATATTCTTTTCTTTTAAATCTTCAATGTATATATTGCTTTTCCTCCTAAGTACCTTGATTAATATTTTCCTGGCTTGAAGAAAAGGTGTTAAAATTACCTTCAAGTAATGCAGACATTGCAAGCTGCTCAGTGTGACAGTAACAAATGGAATCTTCCTTCCATGTTGCAAACTGTCCTCAGAATCAACACTATTCAGTACATTTGGTTACTGATGGGAAAAGCATGTAGGCGGTCACTGCAAATCATGTTGCAAAAACAAATTTTATGCCCTCCACTCCCTTGCTTCCTGTAGCTCTGCTTTCCTGTCCTGAGCATGTTTGCAAATATATGTCAAGACTGTGACATAATAAACCTGCTTGAAAATAATGTAGAAATGGAGGAATTAAGTATGGATGATAATTAATGAAAATATCCTTGTAGTTGGGCTATGTTTCTATTTTAACACTAGAGTCATTCAATATAAAAAAGTTGTGCTTGAATTTACTTGAAATAAATGGAGTTGAATTTACTTAGCAATTTTAACTTTTCTTTAATTTCATTTATGTAAGTGATTTGTTTTATTCTCTGCTCAGATAAAATTAGTAGATGAGAGGAATTTTTTCTTTCTTTTGTAAACATTGCTCAGTTTAGTTTGAAACTAAAATATGGACCAATGGCATTAATACCAATATTTTGTAAGGAATGCTAGAGAGCAGCATTTTCCTTTGCTACATTTTGCACTTACACATTGTAGTACAGAGGCAGGAGCTGGCTTCTGAAGGGCAGGGGGTTTCCAAGGATGGACAGAACTCAGATTGGGATTTATTGTGCAATACAAGGAAAATACCAAGGGAAAAGGGATGGTTGAGAAACAGATGTAGGATGATGATGAATATAAGATTTGCCCAAGGAGAATATGTGTAAATAGCAGGGGCATTGCCAAATGTTGAACTGAATAAAAGGCCCAAAATTAAAGATGCAAATTATAATTTTGTAAAAAAAAAAAATCAATGTTCGTGCCAACAGGAGGACCTTGGCACTGGTGTACCTTTCCCTCTAATAATTAAAGCCAATCTGCTTATGAAGCTGCTCTTCTCTGGATCTTTCAAGTAGCACATCAAACGAGCTAACTACAGCATACTAATGATGCATTATTACTCAACAGCCGTAATCACTCAGGGACTGAAAAAGGTCTAGAAGCGGATTCAACATAATTAAAGGAATAAAAGGAGCCAGGGCAATGAACAGACTGTTCTGGACTCTATTTTGCCACCAGGTAGAAATGTTGATACAGAATATAGTCTCCCAGCATTATTAATTTCCTTGTTCAAGACAGGAAAATACATCACAGTAATTCACATGCTGAAAAACTACCACAGAGGCATCTATAGAACTTTTAAAATATCCAAGTCCTAACCATACTCTTATACTGTCCACAGACGTAAAGGAGAGGTGACAAAATTTTAACACCCGCAGTTAACAGCGAATCTATTGTAGCAGAATTTACTCATTGGTCACTGTAGCCTTTCTCTAAAAACATGATATATACCCAGAATCTTTTTCAAGCAATTCTTCGGGAACCACAACTGATTCACCTGAGTTGGTTCATGACATATACCATGGTTTAGGATAAACCTTATGTGCTAACACAATAATTAGACCAGGTCTTCATGGTCAAAATGAAACAGTGTAGGTCTGCTAAAGCCACGAGGCCCAGTAATCCTGAGTTATTCGTTTATTGGCTTACAGATATTTATTGAACTCTTTCAACATTCCTGTTGCCATTAGATTCTGAATAAAACAGTAAATAAAATTCAATTTCTGCCAACAAGGAACCTAAAGTTTAATGGATTCATTCCCAGGATTTCCAAACTAAGAGACAGGTAAGGGAGAATGGTTAGTAATTTTCCAAATAGGAAATTCATCTTTCACCCTCACAGTGGTCCTGGAACCATACAAACAAAGCATTTTCTACCCAAGCAATTGTCTCTGTGATGCAGCATATGCTTTCCCTTGTTCACTAGTTAAGCACTGAAAAATATAAACATAATTTATACCAATAAATAAAACAAATGTACAGCAACAAAATACTGGGTACATTGCAGTGCAATGGGAAAACCACAGGTTTGGAACCAAAACAACCAGGGTTTGACCCCTGCTTCTCTACCAATTAACTGGATTACCTTTGAACTCCGTTCTTTGAGTTTCTACCACCTCAATTCAAAACTGATCTGTAAATTAACACCTATGTCTACTCCAAGTATCAAATTAAATAACACAAAATAAGCTCCTGACATATAACAAATGCTCAAAAAGCTGTGATGTCATGTGGCGTCCAGCAGGGATCACATCCGCTACGAATATTGTCGTGGAAGAAGCTAAAATGAAAACGAAGTAGCATTGACCCTCAAGGTATTATTCTCTAAAATATACCAAGACACAGTATAAGAGGTATTTAGAGTGACCTAGCCATTTATTTATTAGCAGATGACCACACGTGGTCACTGGAGTAGCACAGAGGAAATGAGTAATGATTCTTCAGAAATCTTTTACTACTACAAGAGGAGGGGAAAAAAAAAAAAAAACCTAACGTTGCTTCTCCCAGAGAATCAGCTTCTCCCAGAGAATCAGCTTCTCCAGGCTTCCTCATGTGCTACTTGATCTTTAATTTATGGAGTCAACAGAAGCCCTGTCTTCAGCAGCACAGATGCTGGGCAAATAGCTAGGGCATTGATTTTGGTATTTGGCCAAACCGATGGCATCATTATGTTGACTGAAGATCACCGTCTCTAATAAAAATGCTTTATGTGGAATCTCAGGGAAGAAAGAGGACTGGCTTACTGTAGAAAAGGAAAGAAAGAGATGCACTTAAGAAGTGGTATTTTCTCTCGGGCCACTTGCCCTCTTACAATGTTTAAACATTGTGTAGTGATTTTTTAGTGTTCATTTTCTGCTGTTTATTTTTATTTTTTACGTTAATGCCATCAAACATTGGGCAAGAGAAGTATAAATATAATTTCGTTTTTCATGTCAGTACATATTTGCAATATAGCAGTTATAATATTTAATTAAAATTGATGTAAAACATGCACACTTATTAACTGATTCTTTTACCGAAACTAACAATTTTAGCCAAAAAATGATATCTATTCAGAAAAATTTTAAGAGTTAAAAGAAAGTTACTTGTCTTGGTTTCCCCCTAAAAGCTAAATCCAGACATATAACCACAACATGAAAAAAATCATTAATAGTTATTTTCAGAGCATTAAAGGTATTAACACAATCAAGTGTACATTAGTGATAGAAAAAAAATACAATTGCAAGAAACTCAAATAACTTGCAAATTGCAAATAAACTTTAATTTATGAAAGATTATAGTATGAAAGAATACGTACTTCAACAAGCTTGAGAAGTAGTAACAAATATATAAATTCGCAGTTTGAGATTCTTTGTTATAACAGTTGATCTTCTATCATTATATATATATATATATATAATATATCATTATATATATATATTATATCATTATATATATATAAAATATATAAATATAAAATAAATACATAATATGTAAACAAGTATATAAAATATAGTAAATAATATATAATATAAAATAATAATATATAAATAATAAAAATAACAATAAAAAATAAATATATAATAAATATGATCACACAATTTGATATAAAAATGATCTATATGCCATAAGTTTATATAGAACATACTGAATTCAATTAATTAGCACAAGGGCCACACTCTCATCACAGAATATGCACATATGGAAGGCATACACATATCTTACTCAACAATACTGTCTTTTTTGCTTTTCTTGACTGATTGCTGAGCCACAGATCAAGTCCCCAGTTCAGTGATTTGATCCATTGCTTAGAGACCAAAAGCATAATGACAAAAATACCAGTTCACTAGTCTTACTGCCAAGTGTCATCCACCTTTAATTCATCCTGCATATCACCAGCACATTCGCCTTTTAAAAATACCAGTTTTATCATGTTAAACAACCTGTAGCACAATAATTACAACCTAAGGCCTTGTTTTTGAAAGGGCGTATGTTCATATCTCAACGGTGCAATTTTAGCTTTGTGACTTCCAGTTACTTAACCCTTCTGAATCTAAACTTCGGTAGTCTCATCTACAAATCAGAAGATCAAATCATCTTATTGCCATGAGAACTAAACAAGATGATGCACGCAATATACTTAACAACATGGCTGAAACATAGCCATTAGTCTTTGATGGCATCTTTTTAAAATTTTTTTTAACATTTATTCATTTTTGAGACAGAGAGAGACAGAGCAGGAAAGGGGGAAGGTCAGAGAGAGAGGGAGACACAGAATCTGAAACAGGCTCCAGGCTCTGAGCTGTCAGCACAGAGCCCGACGCGGGGCTCGAGCTCACAGACCGCGAGATCATGACCTGAGCCGAAGTCGGACACCCAACCGACTGAGCCACCCAGGCGCCCCTGATGGCATCTCTTTTGATAGCACCATGTCTGTGGGACAAAGTTAAGAATTTTCAGCATGATTTTTTTTTTTTTCCAGATTCTAAATCCTGTTAGAATCACTTGGGGGGAGTTTAACGAAAATAATGAAGCCTAGGACCCAGCTGAATGAAAGCATCATTATTCTGGTATTGGAGCATCATTATTTGTTATGACACATTATAAGACCCTACCCCAACTGGTCCAACCCACTAATCTTTGTTTCCTTTTCACTGGTATAGGTCTTTTACACGCCTCACTATGTCTGTGGTCCCAGTAATAACAGAAGATATTGCTTTCCAAATACGCCATTCATTGTCAAAATTTTATTAACTAGATGAGAAATTATATTGGAAACATAAAGATAAATGTAATGAAAGCCTAATTCAAATTCACTTGAGGGAGGGAAAGGGGGAGGCAATGTCCTGACTGATACAACTGATTGGATAGATCTAGTAGAACTGGGTTCAGGTGCACAATATCATCAAAGCCCCATCTCTCTCCTTGCTCAGGTTCTCATGTGGTTAGTAGCTTGTACTAGGTTGAATGTTGTCCACAGATAATTTATATCCACCTGGAACCTCAGGATATGACTTATTTGGGAATAATGTCTTTGCAGATGAAATTAGCTAAGATGGGGTCAAACTGGCTTAGAGCAAACCCTGTATCCAATGAACACCAATGACTGGTGTTCTTTTAAGAAAAGAGGAAACACACAGCCATCTATAGAAGAAGGCCATATGAAGACAAGAGTAGAGGTTGGGATGATGCTACAGTCCAAGGGTGCCAATGATTTCTGGAAGCCTCCAAAAGCTAGGGAGAAGTAAGGAAGGATTCCTCCCTAGAGCCTTCAGAGGGAGCAAAGACCTGCTGACAAGTTGGTTTTGGACTTGTCGGCATCCAGAACTATGAGAGAATAAATTTCTGATGTTTTAAGCCATCAAGTTTGTGGTAATCTTTTACAGCAGGCTCAGGAAATGAATATACACTCAGTAAATTTTTTGGATAGCATTGTAAAAATTGTTCCAGGGTGGTTTCATATTGGCACACTGCAATAGAAACCCATTTTTTAACCAATCACTATGTCCAAGAGCTCGGGTAATTCTGGTCAGGACTGGTTCCCACTCATACTTCTCTAGAGGTCTTTCCTTTCTGCAGCATAGATTATAGTCCACTGCATAGTTTTTCCTGGTAGTAAAACGGCCCTCTCTTTCTCAGGCTAGTCCGTACCTAGTAATGAGGATTCCCAAGAATGCAATTATCCCTTAAGATTGGCTTAGACCTATCATACCAAGAGAAGTCTACATCTGGCACAATTAATACTGAATTTTTCTTCTCAGATTTCACCTTCATGAACTCGATTGTTGGTGGCTCTACCTGGGGAGATCTGTATGGAGGTAGCTGCTTGACAGAAGCTATCACCTTTAGTGGAGGAAAGCACCCACATCCAAATCTTGGTCTATGAGAAAGTTAAACAGAAGGAATAAGTAATCCAACCTGTTTTCTCTCCCTTTACTCTCTGGCCTGTACTTCCAATGGTCAAATCTGTGTAGAAGCAGGAGAGGACAATGAGGCAGTCCACAGAAGTCAGACTCCTACAGGGTACACAGCAGAGTAGAGAAAGTTGGATTATGGATCTGGAGGGGCACACAGAAGCACAGTGGCCTTATTAGAAATAATGTAAGAAATGGATAATGGATCTGGTATGAGATATAAGTAGGAAAGGTAAATGAAATGTTTTATTCATTAATTGTGTCCATGATTTTAAATAATGAATTAAGATGACAAATTATAGATTCAGACCTTTTAGGCAAGTCAGCCAAAATACACTGAAATCCTCATAGTATTTCAACTGACTAGCCTCAAAAGAAGTCAGATGGTACCCCCCCACCATGCATCCTTCCTCTTCTAACATTCTCACAAATTTGATTTCCGAGTGTTACTTCTACTCTTTGCCCATGGTCTTTCAACAATCTGCCTCTAAGAAGCTCCTAGATTCCATGCTGTCTGAAATTAAACGCAAAGGATGGGTGGGTGGTTCAGAGAACAAAAATGAGCAACCAGCTGGGCTGGCATGATTGATTGGGCTTATGTACACATCAGGAAGATCAATCTAGTCTCCTTGAAAAGAGAATTTTTAAAAAGTTCAAAGGACTTTACTCTAGTCCCTCAGTGAATCCAGCTGAGATGCAGTAGAGTCTAGTCCACCGGCTTTTGTGATGAAAAAGTCACCTTTCATATAGTTGTTGTTAGCCATCAAAGAGACAAGCAGCTAAAGCAAGCAGCTAACATGATCTGTCGAAAGACAGAAAAGAGCAGTCTGACCAGAGCAGAGCAGTCAAGTCACTAAAGATTTCCCCCAGGGGGAACACGGCTGCCCTCTGTCTTCTTGGAGGGGTACTTACTCTTTTTCACAGAGGAACAGGTTTGGCTTTGTATTAACAGCATAACATCCATGATCTTCGTTAACTCAAGAGCAGAAGGAAAATTAGTTAACTTAGCCTTGTTTAACCACAGTAATTGCACCTAAAGACATGGAAGATGCCTTTAAGATTGAAAGTTTCTTTTTTAAAAAATGTTTATTTATTTATTTTGAGAGAGGCAGTGTGAGTGAGGGAGGGGCAGAGAGAGAGAATTCCAAGCAGGAACGATGCTGAGCACAGAGCCCCACCCAGGGCTCCATCCCAGGTCTGATCATGACCTGAGTTGAAATCAAGATGCTTAACAGACTGAGCTACCCAGGTGTCCCAAGATTGAAAGTTTCAAATCAGACTCTCAATTTCTTCGTTTACTGAGTAGACATGTATTGAAAAAATATTTTACCTGCCATATATAAAATAGCATTATTTCACCTGAAGTTACCTGAGTAAGTAATAAAGTACTTGAAATTTCAGCAAAGAGATATTTTTAAAAATTAAACTATTCCTACAAAATTGCTTAGAGTTTCCTATAGCCCTAAGTATCTGAATAATTGCCTCAATTTTTTATGCCTTTTTAAGTTCAGAGATATTCTCATTGGTACTTTGGATTCATGACTTATTAAGCATAGAATATATTTATTAAAGTAGAAACTTGGATTACATGAAGAATGACGTTCAATTATACTCTAAACTGAAAAAAAAAAGTTTATTTTACTTTTCAAAGGCGAGTTATTCAAATGTCACCCAAGTCATGAAATCACACCTATTCTTATACACAGAACATACTTCTTTAAAAAATGTTTAGTTTTACTGCATAAATTTCCTTATCTCATAAATATGTCCCCACAGCTACATCTACAGATGTATTTAGGTATTTAAAACTTTGAAGAGCCAGAAGCTAGATTACTTGTCAATTGTGTTCAATATAAATTTGCCTAACATTATTTTAAGCCCATTTCTATAAAATGGTTATTATGCATTTGAATGAATTTAAATTCCAGTTTGAGAAACAGTTTGACAGTAAAATCATTTAGGTTTAGCAAAATATTTTGATATTTCTGTTCTGTCATGCGTTAAGTTATGTATTCAGCAAACATTTATGGAGGCATAGAGTAGGTATTGAGACAGATATGATGCCTACTTTCAGAAAATACAGTCTAGCTTAGTATTCCGACAAATGAAGAGACCACTTATGTTAAAATAGTACCCGAGGAAGGAGTTTATGCCATCTTTAAGGGTGGCTGGAAATAAGAAATGTAAATGTGCAGAATCTTGACTGAAAAGGTCCAAAGACTTGGCCTAAAAACTCTAACAGTGCAGCCCAGAGACCATGAAGATAAGGCTTTCTCCACTAGCAATATGAAAAGGAAATTGGGTTTTTGTTCCTCTGCTCTGGAAGTCATAAGGCTTTAAACCCTCTCAGCACTTCATTACTTCAGTAGCAGATCAGATCCAGTCTACTTCTCTTACAGCCTTACAGAGGCAATGTGGGCAGATCTGGGTTTGTTTTCCAGAATCACCATTTTCCTTAAGCAAGTTTCTTCATCACCCTGCACCTCAGCACCTCAGACTCCTCCTCAGTAAACAGAAATAATCTTGCCTATCTCATGGGGTTGACATGGAGGTTGAAAGTAATGCACATAGAGCCCCTCAGAAAAGTCTCTCTGGTCACCAAAAGAAATGGGGGGATGCATGGCATTAGTAGTAATAGTAAAAGTAGTAGTTAGTATACAATAGTGATACAGCTGTGATAGTTCTATACCAATAATAGTAACAGTTGTGGCTCTGAACTTGTAGCAGAAGCAGCTTCAGAAGTACAAAAAAAGAGGGAAAAAATGGGTGCCTGGGCAGCTCAGCTGATTGAGCATCAGACTCTTGATTTCCACTCAAGTCCCCAAGGGCACGGGATCGAGCCCCACATTGGGCTCCAAGGCTGAGTGTGGAGTTTGCTTGAGATTCTCTCTCTCCTTCTCCCTCTACCCCTCCCCCCTGCACTCTCTCTGTCAAGAAAGAAAGAAAGAAAGAAAGAAAGAAAGAAAGAAAGAAGAAAGAAAGAAAGAAAGAAAGAAAGAAAGAAAGAAAGAAAGAAAGAAAGAAAGAAAGAAAGAACAGACTGGATGTCTTGCCTAGGGTTGAATAGTGCAGAGTTAGCCTGAACCTGATGCTCTTGAGTCTGACTCCAGTCCTCTTCTCACAATATTATGCTACCTTCCTTCTCGAAAGAGATTGTGTTTCCATGAAACATTGTTTAAGTGTTATTATCAAGACA
Organism: Neofelis nebulosa; assembly: GCF_028018385.1. NCBI lineage: Eukaryota > Metazoa > Chordata > Mammalia > Carnivora > Felidae > Neofelis > Neofelis nebulosa. Next base: position 30,518,593 of record NC_080794.1, on the reverse strand, counting down.
AACAAAAAAACATTCAAGGGTGTTGACTCTCTCAATAAACAATGTAAATAGCCACATGTCTGAAATCTGAAGTCATCAAGCAGTCATTAGACAGGAAAACAGATCTAGCAGGATATCAACTGCAAACAATTGATCTATTATTTATATATAAACACCACTATGGAAAAAAAAAAAACAAGTCTATCACAAAAAGCTTTGAAATGCTAAAAAACAAACAAAACAAAAAAACCTTCAGCAGGTCATTCTAAACTATTGGAATTATAACTCTATATTGGCTTATTTTGTATAATGAGACTGCAGCATTATTAAAGGAAAAACAGTTTTATTTTAGCAGTGTCATTATAGTGCACTTACTAGTTTTAACAGCACTCAGAGAGAAAATGGCTGGTAATATCCATGCTAAGCATCCCCCAAATGTATTTAATTTGCATTAAGCAAAGAACACTATAGCAAATGCTTAGAAACTCTCTTTCCAACATCTTTTCCTTTCCCTTCCCACAATCATCACCCAGGTTCCAGCCCTCATTATCTTGCATTTCACTATTAAAATAACCTGCTACCTTATCTCTTCCCCCTCACTATTTTCCCTTCCCAGTTCACTCCTACACTCTCCTTAGAGGAGAATTTTCCTTAAGCACTGCTCTGATTATGTCTCTGCTATGCACAGACCTGAAGTGCCTCCCCAAACTCTAAACACCTGACCTTCACCTTTACAGCTGTCTCAGATCTACACAAACCCCACTGCGATAATTCCTCCAACAGCTTACATACACCTAATTGCTGCCTAAACATATCTATTAATTGTTTCTTAAATATTCACTGGACATTCTCATTTCCACGACTTTCTTTATGTAGTTACCTTAACTGTTCCTATACCCAGGCCCACTTCTAAAAGCTGAAAATCTACACAACACAGTGGTATATATATCCGGGATCTTAAATTGTTAATAGAGATAATTATATAAACCATGGGACAGGAATATGATAAAATAGTGTTCATTTTTTAAACAATATATTCTGGAGATATTTAAGTTAACCCTTGAACAACATTTGTTTGAACTGCATGGATCCACCTATCCACGGATTTTCTTTTATGAATATAATACAGAATGATAAATGTATTTTATCTCACTTAGGATTTTCTTAATAACATTTTCTTTTCTCTAGCTTACTTATTTAAAAACTACAGCATAGGGGCACCTAGGTGCTCAGTCAATTAAGCGTCCGACTTCGGTTCAGGTCTGATCATAGCATTCATGAGTTCAAGTCCCGGGTAGGGCTCTGTGCTGACAGCTCAGAACCGAAGCCTGCTTCAGATTCTGTGTCTCCCTCTCTCTCTGCCCCTTCCCTGCTTGTACATGCATGCTTTCTCTCTCTCTCAAAAATAAATAAATAAATAAATAAATAAATAAATAAATAATGGGGTGCCTGAGTGGCTAAGTTGGTTAAGCATCTGACTTCAACTCAGGTCATGATTCGAGCCCCGTGTTAGGCTCTCTGTTGTCTGTGGAACCGGCTTCAGCTCATTTGTCCCTCTCTCTGCCACATCCCAGCTTAGGCTCTCTCTCTCTCTCTCTCTCACTCTCTCTCTCTCTCCCTCTCTCTCTCAAAAATAAATAAATAAACATTTAAAAATAAAATAAAATAAATACGGCATGTAATACATATAACATACAAAACATGTGTTAATCAGTTATGTTAGTAAGGCTTCCATCAATGGTAGACTATTAGTAGTTAAGTTTTGAGGGAGTAAAAAAGTTGTAAGTGGATTTTCTGAGTGTGCAGCATGGGGGCAAGGGGGTGGGAATGATGTTTGGTGCCCCCAGCTCCCATATTGTTCAAGGGTTAACTGTACGTTATTTTAAGACAATGTATAAAGTTATACATATAATATGAATTATCATTACATAAAAATATTTTTAATGTACATATAAGAGAAATAAAAGTTTATCTGAGATAAATCTTTTTTTTTTTTAATTTTTTTTTCAACGTTTTTTATTTATTTTTGGGACAGAGAGAGACAGAGCATGAACGGGGGAGGGGCAGAGAGAGAGAGGGAGACACAGAATCGGAAACAGGCTCCAGGCTCCGAGCCATCAGCCCAGAGCCTGACGCGGGGCTCGAACTCACGGACCGCGAGATCGTGACCTGGCTGAAGTCGGACGCTTAACCGACTGCGCCACCCAGGCGCCCCTATCTGAGATAAATCTTAGTTTAAATCTTAGTAGTGAGTTTTCCTGGGTGATATAGATGAATTTTTATTCTGTCCAGCAGATAGATGTTTTTTAATTCCTTACACCAACCACATAGCATTTAGCATTTTTATAATTAAAAAAATATTTTTATAAGTTGGCTCACCTATTAATTTCAGTCAAAATATTTCTTTCTTCATGAAATCTTGGGGTATGGCTCAACTGGATTATTCATTTCCTTCCTTTAAGGCATGGACATGTTGAAAACCTCTCTGACCACATCCCCTTGCATATTTTGGACACAACATTGGAAGACTATCTGATATTGTGGCTACAAGCCCCAATTCTTTCTTAAGTACCTAGTACTCAAGGCTCCTAACCACCAACCCCCACACCAGTTTTACTTTTAGAAATAAAAATTTAATCCTAATCCCTTTAGAGGACATTTTGTTTTAAATAAGAATGGATCACTTTTTTTGTCCCCACTAAATGAGGTGTAACTTAGAAAGTACTCTTAAACCACAGAACTGTGAAAATAACTACATTAATAAAAATGTTAAAGTTTAAAAATGAAATCTTATTATGTAGCTTGAGTGAAAGCCATTAAAAAAATAACAGTTCTCAGGCGCCTGTTATGTATTCTGCCATTCACCTCTCACCTAGTTATCCTCTTTGATACTTATTACCGTCAGTAAATTGTGATCTAGTATTAGATAATAATAATGTTTTTAGTTTAGAGTCATGGAATAGACCTTGAAAAAAGGACCCAGTGAAATATATGTTTATTCACTCATAATTCTAGCATCTTTTTTTCTGAGCATAGTAACTTATTTCGTGACTGCAAATTAATCTGTTTTTTAATTTATTATTTTCTCAGTCTAGGCAATCAGCAGACTAAAGTCATTTCTTTAGGGCTTTAAGTCACCATAGTAAGAGGGAGGAAACTACAAAGATTTGATTCAAAATAATGTTTCCAATATATACTGCTGAACGAGTCCATGCCAATACCCTTTCTTCTAAACCTGAGTATTTCAAGAAGCACTAGTTTCGTATCGGAATAAAATTGCAGAATATCTGAGATTATGCTCAAATTTCATTTCCCTTTATACAATGTGACAAAGAAGGGGGAATATGGAAACCAGGAGGGCACTGATATTAAACTTTTAGCACATACTGAGTATGTCATCTAACTGAATTCAACTGTCAGTGAATCCTCATAAGCAATCCTAATGCATTATTATTCCCATTTTACATCTAAAGAAACTCATCTATTATTCCCATTTTACATCTAAAGAAAGTCAGACTGAGAGATTAACTGAAATATACAGGATCACACAGCCAAAGAATAGCATATTTTGGATTTAATCTAAAAATCTAATGCTCTTGCAAGAATATCGTGACGTTTTGATTTGTCAAGGAACGATAGAGACAGAGAGAGAAAAAGGATATCTGACATCAATCGTTTCTTGAACGTTTGCTGGGCACCTCATATTAGCATATCTGAAACAGAGCTCGTAGTGCCATTTTTTTCACCCAACTAAAAACCTTTTCCAAACTCCACCTTCACCACCTGTGCTAACATTAGTACCCACCACACAATTGGTCAAGCCAATAACCTAGGGAATCACATGGATTCTTTTTCTTTTTTTTCTCACACACTTCCCATTGAATATATCGACAAATCTTGTCAACTCCACCTCCAGATGTTCCTAATATCTTCGGAAAGTTCTTAAATTTTATTATTACTTTAAACATGCTAATATTTGATAAGGACGTCAACAATACTCAATAGGGAAAAGATAGTCTTTTCAATAAATGGAGTTGAAAAACTGGATAACTGTTTGCAGAAAAATTGAATTGGGCCTCTATTTTACACAACTCACAAATATAACTCAAAATGGATTACAGAGTTAAATGTATGGCGTGAAACCATAAAAGGCATAGAAGAAAACATGGGACAAAGCTCCTCTCCTTGGTATTGGTCTTGGCAATGACTTTTTGGATATGACTCTAAAAGCGCAAGCAAAAACCAAAAATGACCAACTGAAACTACATCAAACTGAAACACCCTAAGCAGCAAAAGAAACAACGAGCAAAATGAAATGGCAGCCTATGGCATGGGAGAAAATATTGGTGCTATATGTCTTTTAAAGGGTTAATATCCCTTTGAATTCATAACTGAATGACAAAAAAAAAAAAAAACAAGCATACAAAATGATTAAAAAATGGGCAGAGGAACGAAACAGACATTTTTCCAAAGACGACATACAAATGGCCAACAGGCACATGAAAAGATGTTCAGTATTACTAATCACCGCAGAAATGCAAATCAAAACCACACTGAGATATCACCTCATACTTGCTAGAATGACTATCATCAAGAAAACAAGAGATAATAAGTGTTGGGACTATGAGAAGAAAAGGGAACCCTTGTACATTTTGGTGGGAGTGTAAATTGGTACAGTTTAAACTGTGTTAAAAACTAGTATGGAGGTGCCTTTAAAAATTAAAAATAGAACTACCATATGATCCTGCAATTCTACTTCTGGGTATGTATCTAAAAGAAATGAAGACAGAATATCTAAAAATATCTACACCCCCATGTTTATTGCAGCGTTATTTGTAATTACCAAGGTATGGAAACAACAAAAGTGTCCGTATACAGAGGAGTGGAAAAAGAAGATATGGTATATGGTATACATATACATATCACACACACACACACACACACACACACACACACACACACTAAATATTATTTGGCCATAAGAAAAAAGGAAATCTTGCCATTTGAGACAACACGAATGGACCTTGAAGACATTATACTGAGTGAGATAAGTCAGACAGAAAAGGACAGATACTGTATGCTATCACTGATATGTGGAATCTGAACTTATATAAACTGAATAGAATGGTAGTTACCAGGGGCTGGGGCTGGGGTGTGAATTGGGAGGTGTTGATCAATAAATTCTGGAGATATAATTCACAGCATTGTGATTATAGTCAACAATCCTGTATTATATACTTGAAAGTTGCTGAGAGACTGTATCTTAAATGTTCTCACCACAAAAGTAAATGATTATTATGTGACCTGATGGAGGTGTTAGCTGACACTACAGAGGTAACCATAGTGCAATATACAAGTGTTTCAAAACAACGTATTATATACTTAAACTGCCGCGATGATATATGTAAACTATATCTTGATAAACATGCTAATGCCATTTAAAGGCAAACTGATGGGGCGCCTGGGTGGCTCAGTCGGTTGAGCGTCCGACTTCAGCTCAGGTCATGATCTCACAGTCTGTGAGTTCAAGCCCCGTGTCAGGCTCTGTGCTGACAGCTCAGAGCCTGGACCCTGCTTCGGATTCTGTGTCTCCCTCTCTCTCTGCCCCTCCCCTGCTCGTGCTCTGTCTCTCTCTGTCTCAAAAATCAATAAAAAATATTTTGGAAAAAATAAAATATATAAAGGCAAACCGATTTTTCAACTAGGAGCTTAATGCCACAAAATTTGAGACATCTGTGTATATGTGTGCTACCTATTACTCCAGGATCTATGAACTAAGCCTGAGATGAAGATCAGAGACAGCTTAGGGTACCAACAGAGCCTCAGTAGACTGGAGGCTTTAAGCACCCTTTGCATCTTGAAAAAAGTACAAAAGTAGAAACCTTTGTTTCTACTCCCTGCATAGGGATGAGAAGCTGCTTCCTGAGAAGACCTGAGAAGGTTGCTCAAACAAAAAGTTGGAGGGAAGCACAGAGAGGATCCTAAAAAGGCAACCAAGGGACAAAGACCAGAGGATGAAGGTTCAGGACATACCCACGTGCCAAGACGGAAGCTACAAGCAGCGGTTTTGTTCAGTGTGTCTGTATAAGTGTGATGTTACAAATACAGGAGGTGGGGGGGGAGGTTCATGAGGAATAAGTGATGACTGAAAACACATGTAAGTTTTAGATGGAGAGTAATGCTGTGGGCAGTATAATGTCATTTATCCTCCATAGATCCTGAAATAAACTTGTGTGTAAGTCCTGATATATACCAAGAGAAAAAAAATCACTCAACTATGACGGGGGTGTGTGTGTGTGTGCGCGTGCGCGTGCATGTGTGTATAGTGGAAACATACCTCTTTGAATATGTATTTGTGTGTATAAAAATGCATTTATTTACAAATATGCAACATTTGGTATGTGTCATTACAGATCTTGGGAGTAAGTCGTTCTTTTCTCTTTTGTTTTTTAAAGACCAGCTCAAATCTTAACTGGAAAGGTAATCTCTGCCCTCTCTGGGTTTGTGCAGCAATTGTTCATGCCTCTTTTGTAATTATTATCACGCTGTATTATAATTCTTTGTTACAGCTCTTGTTTTCTCGCTGAAGTGTCTGTGTTTAAGGGGAGGAATTTGGTTTCCAGGGCCTAGCAACGTGCCAGCCTCAGTGTACAAGAAAGAAAGAAAGAAAGAAAGAAAGAAAGAAAGAAAGAAAGAAAGAAAGAAAGAAAGAAAGAGAGAAAGAAAGAAAGAATACGTTTTGTTTTCAGACACATAGAAATTATATAGACGTTTTATTTGAAAAGCATGCCATGCATAGGAAAAACTGTATCCACTAAAACAAAGTTTGATGAATTGTCAAGAGCATCGCCTTAGAATTTGTGGAGGAGTAGGTTCCACACAAACCATCTCTGAGAAGCGGCAGGTGATTTAAATCCAACATTAATGAAATGTGCAGATAATTCTAAACAAGAAAAAAAAAGTAAACAGGTGAGATGATTGAATTGCTGAATGGTAAGCTTGGGGAGATTGGCAGATATAATGAAATGAGATTAACATGAATACTGTAGGATAATTTACCTAGGGAAAAATCATCAGCAGCTGAGATATAAAACGGAAACCCATTCCCCCTTTGGAAATAAATAATGTTTAAAAAGGCTACGGTTATAGTGGATAATAACTTGTATATGAGCTCACTTTGTAATGCTGTTGCTAAACAGCCAATTGCCTTCCCAGGAGGGTGAACATAATGGATCATTTCAACCAGACACACACACACACAAAGGAGAGAAAGTACCTTCAGAAGCTTTCGGAATCACCTTGATTCTACTGTCTGTAATTGGAACACTTTCAATAGAGAAAGGACACCTTAAAGTTTAAGGAAAAACCAATAAACATCGTGAAAGGAATCAGAGCCCATTTAATTTGGAAAACCTTGAAAGGGCTCCGAAAGAAGGTCATTCTGCCTAGTCCAATGCAATCAGCCTCGGACTGCCAGGCGACAAGAAAAATTACTACAGTTAGTGTGTATTGAGTGCTTACGCTGGGCCGGGCCCTGCCAACTGTGTAAAACCATCATCACACTTAACTCTCACAACAGATCCATGCCGTCGCTACTTGGCATTGTACCCATTTTACGGATAAGGAAACCGAGGCTCGCAGACATTAGGGAAGCTGAAAATGGTCTCACAGAAATGAGGTGGCGGCACCTTCACTGTAGTCCGCTGGCTGCTCAGGATCCAAGACTGTGCTCTCTTCCACACTGTTGCATTTTCAGGACGCCGAACTGCTGTTACAAAACCGTAAGGGCATGTTCCTCTGCCTGGTTGCCATGGTCCCCCATCAACCGAGGAGGGCGTCCTTTCTCTTTACCCTAATCTCTGTCCGCCCCTCCACTGTTACTTTCCCTTACATTCGGAACTTCCTGACACACTATGGCAAATCTTATCTGTACATCTTCTCTCCGATGTACCCAGTCTGGAAAATCTCTCTTTACCAAACCAACCCTTCCAGTCAGGACCCAGCCCTCTCAGAAAGCAGTAAATCTATCGCACTCTGTTTCTGAAACGATCTTCAGTTGTTCCGCACATGTTTACGTTCCTTTCGCCGTCGGCAACACTAGCCACGGTCTTTATCTGCTTCATAGTCTGGCACATCTCCAGGCAAAGAGGTGGCATTCATCAGTTCTGTTGGGTTGTTCAAAGAAAGACAGAGTTAGGGAGATAGGGAAGATTTATAAATACCTCCAAATGTTTGGCATTCAAAAGGAATGGTACTATTCACAAGGAAGAAACTGAAATTTACCTTTGCTCTTCAAACTGACTAGAAAGAAAACCAGAAAACAAACTTCCCATGTAAAGAGAAGTATGAGATCTATTAAGCCCGGCTTTGAGAAAATGTATTGACATTTGATGCTCAACAATTATCCATTTAAACTGTCAGCAAGAGCAGTGAGAGGGCACTGTTCTGCCAGACAAGAATCCTGGGTTATCAAAGTTGTCCATCTCTTTCTGGCTCTGCGTGTTATGCGGAGAAATGTATTCTGACTTCCACTTCTGGGACGCCAGATATCAGATTTCAAAAGGGGCATGAGCATGGAGTAAATCAAATTGTAATGACCCCCAGCTCTGAAGCTGTCTCTACCTGGAGGACAGCCTGTTTCTGGGTGTAATCCAAGAACCGAAAATCAGCTGAATGCCAGTGCAGTTTCCCATTGTAACCCCATGGAAAGAAAAATGACGATGAAGCCGTCAGCTATCCTATACCACACATGTTCCGTTGCCACTGAAAAATGTCCCACATCTGTGTCTTAATGCTGGCATCTGCTTCAAATTACCCTCAGATGAGCTCTCCAGCTCTTGCCTAATTGGACACTATCAAAATGATACGGCTGTTATTGCTTACTTCTGGTTGCCCTTTATGCAGCAGTCTGGGCTACTAATGAATCCCCATCTTCATATGCAAGAGCCTTGCTTTGACCAGAAATTCTAAAAGTAGTGTATCAGTAACTTGTTCAAAATATCTGGGTATCAGACTATTAGTTTTTACCTATATTTCTTATGGTCTTCTAACTACGAAGTTTTAAAACCTATTGTCTAGAAGCAGTTCAAATAAAACTAATAGGAATTAAATCCAGCCACACTTTTGGAGAATCAGAGTTTTAGAGACAATAGAGACTTTTTTTTTTAATACATGATGAGATTGAGGATCAAGAGGGTATCATGGCTTCCTCAAGGTCAAATGGCAGAATCAAGTGGCAGAATCAAGACTAGGACCCAGGTTTTCTTCCACTAGAGGAAACAGTCTAATCTCTAGCATTGCCATGCAAGCAGTCATTACTGTCAGTTAAGACTCATCTTATAGGGGCGCCCTGGTGACTTAGTCAGTTAAATGTCTGACTATGGCTCGGGTCACGATCTCCTGGTTCCTGAGTTCGAGCCCCACATCAGGCTCCGGGCATGGAGCCTGCTTCGGATCCTGTGTCTCCCTTTCTCTCTCTCTCTGTGCCCCTCCCCTACTCTCTCTCTCTCTCTCTCTCTCTCTCTCTCTCTCAGAAAATGAATAAAACATTAAAAATTAAAAAAAAAACTCATAGAGTCATGCTGCTCTGCTGAGAGCAGCATCCAAGGTAAGTTGATTCTCCACACCATCTTTCCTTTCTTCTTGAAAAAGTTGAAACAATACCGAGAAAGATAATGTCAGTGTATTGTGTTATCACAGAACACAAGTGTCAAGTCAGGTACAAAAGTGATGGAGGTGAAAGCATGAACACCAAAAGCAACATGTGACTTAAATGTCATAGATGGCATGTTCAATGGGGAGTTGGGACACTGCAGTGTTTTTATAAGATGGGCCTCGCCAATAAGATGACGGCAGAAAATGAACCGTTAAGACCGCGTTTTAGTATTAATAATGCCTCATCTTGAAAGTCAAGAAGATACTACCCAGGTATAATCTATTCAAATTGCCTTGCACTAGGAAAAATACGGAAGACTATAGCAAATCCATGTTAGTGATGTTCTTACATTTTGGAGCACACACAAACAATGAAATTTTATACCTTGTGGGTATCTCTCTGAATATTTTTTAAATATATAATGTAGAGGTTATGAATAATATAAATGTAAAAGATATAAAAGATAAAATGTAAAAGATAAAATTGTTTACATCAGTATATTAAATATAGTGCTAAATTTCATATCTTGGTGAATCACAGGACTATCAACTCAAATTCCCAAGTGAGAATCTTAAATCATCAGCACCTTCTCCCAATGCCCTCCATCCCTCAGCCTCCATTCAAATCTTCTTAATTCTGCCTGTAATATACTCTTGCCCTACCATCGTGTGCCCACTGCCTCTGCTTTAATTCAATCTCATTTTACTAAAAGATTGAACAATTAACCAAAACAGCAGCCTAATCAATCTCACTGCCTCCACCCTATTTCCCTAAGTCCTCATTTATTCTGCTCTTGGCATCAGTAATAGATTTCCAAATACAAAGATACTCATCTAATGCCCTCTGCTTCAGAACTTCCAATACCTTGCTTCTACTCACAGACTAAAACCCAAAATCTTTTGCATGGCCTACATGACCATCAAAATGTGGCCACAACTGAGACTCCTACCCTCATAACCACACTGTTTCCTTGACATGTCCTATCCTTTCCACTACACAAACTCCCTGCAGCACTGACACCCCCATATCTTTGCCAATCATTTTCCTACTAATCGAATTTACTAGCTTCTCTCATACGCTTTTATGCATTCTTAATAAATTGACTTAAATATCAACTCTTCTGTGAAGTCTTCCTTGAATCTCCAAGGCATAAAAAAATCTTTCTTTGAATGTCTCTACTATTCTACATATATACTTACTCTCATCACTTTTGTCACATCATATTGTTTCCTTTTATGTATTTTTTCTCACTTGTTTTTCAGAATTTCTGGCCGGCAGGGACGAGATTTACTTTTATCCCTAGTATCTGGCACAATATAGGGGCTTACATTTGCTTTTATAAGTTTGTTTGTTTGTTTGTTTGTTTGTTTGTTTGTTTAGAGAAACAGTGCCAGCTGTGGAGGGGCAGAAAGAGAGAAAGAGAGGGAGAGAAACCCAAACAGGCTCCATGCTGTCAGGGCAGAGCCTGACACGGAGCTCAATCTCACATTCTGTGAGATCACTGCCTGAGCCGAGATCAAGAGTCAGAAGCTTAACCAACTGAGCCACCCAGTCGCCTCCCACCAGTGCTTACATTTTCAAGTAAAGAATTAATTTGTTTGCTTAACATCTTGTCATTTTCAGTGGTCACAGTGACTGGTTACGATCTTTCCTTCATAAGATGTCAGTTATTCATACTATCAATTCTGTGATGAATTTTTCATAGCCATATCACATACAGTAGAAATTTCCGGGAAAATACAAAATGTCATTGGATTTGGCAACACAGTGGTCACTGAAAACATCTGAGCGAATAATTCCAGTGGAATTGAGGAGAAACCTTAGAGGTCTGAGTAATAATAATGAATAAAGCAACAACTAACAACTAATCTTATTTTATAAGATACTTCTCAGTGCTTTACATGCATTATTACATAAATCTGTAAGGAGGAGAGCCCCTGTCAGTGATGATGGTTTTAGGTATGTATCTATATGTGAGAGAGATGATCAAACCCTACTGTTAAATAGGTGGTTAATTACATGTCTCAATAAGGCTGCTAAAAACAGTCTCTGAGGTACCTGCCAGTATCATTTCCATTTGGCTGATGAGAGAATTGAGGAACAGAGAGATTAAGGAAGGTACCCAAGTTCGCATGGTCCATCAGCAGCAACTGAGTATCGAACCCAATTGCTCCGACTTGAGAACCTGTGCAGGACTGCTCTCTACTTTGCCATAACAGGAAAACCCGTACTTACTCTACAAGTGGTGAAACTCAACAAGCTCAAGCAAACTTAGTTTTTTCTTTCAAGTAAGGTTCATACCTATTTGAGGCCAGAAGTAAGGAGGGAATTCCTGGAATAAAATTGACAGAACAAAGCTTTGCACTTAAGTGTTTTATTTTACATTATTTTCATATCTAATCGCCCCCATTACAACCCACAATATTATCAATCCTAAGCAATAAAGACTCTGATACCATTCGTGCCTCAAGCAATTTGTCACTTGGGTCAAGAGCACAAAAACATAAGTAGAAGCTCTGTCGCAAGAAAAGGCAGGGTGATTAAATGAGGTGTGTCCATCTCACTTCCTACTATCGGGGGCTGACGAAGCACATGCTTCTTCAGAGAGTGGAATCTGCCTTCCAGGTATAGAGACACATTTGAGAATGAACCGTGAGAAATTCTTCTTCAAATTGATCCCACAAGGTTAATAGTGTGGGGGAAGATGGACTGGTTTGGGTCTTCATTTTCCAAGAAAAACAGTGATCAAATTGTCTTTATGAAGTATGATGGAATCCATCACACATGGAAGCTGGGCTCTAAACACAGCATACAAGGTAAGTCTACCCTTAAAAAATCACTTAAAGGGGGGCCTGGGTGGCTCAGGCAGTTGTGTCCGACTCTTGATTTCAGTTCAGGTCATGATCTCAAGGTTTATGGGATCCAACCCTGCATTGGGCTCCATGCTGACAGTGTGGAGCCTCCTTAGGATTCTTTCTGCCTCACTCCCTCTCTCTTTTCTCTTTCCCCATGCTTTTTCTCTCTTTCAGAATAAGTAAATAAATTTTGATATAAATCACATAGATTGTGCACAGATACAATACAGGTGATTTTACTAATCCAATTTTGCAAGCAATCATTTTATGAATATACCCTTGAGAGCCAAATGTTCAAGTAATTAAAGGAAAATCCAGTTGCACAATCCTAGGCATTTAAACTCTTCTGCCTTTCAGGTAACTACCCAAGGCCTAGCACTGAATAAGGAATAAATGAAAAATTCAACACACTTCTGCTTGCCCGAAGGGTACACTCTTCACTTTCCATTTTAAGTTTCTATGGCCCTAATGCCTACAGTTTTGTGAGTTAAATAAGATGGAAGTCATTCCAACTTCTAGTAAGAATCTACTGTGTCATGTTTAGCATATAGAGTATGGAAAGGGTGAAGTCTATAAAGTAAATATTTTGAGAGCAATATAGACTGTAGAAAGAATGCGATCGTGTAACCACTTCAAATATCTAACCAGACGACTGAAATTATATATCACAGGGTACATGAAATAGTGAGTATCTTTCTTGTTTATAAAGCTTCAGGATATCACCTCAATATTCATGAGCTCAACAACAGTGGTTATTGCAATATGCCACTCTCTCCCCTGCAGAGTAATTGCTGGCATAAACCATTATTACAAAATTGATGTAGTTATAGTTTCATGTTTCTACATTACATATATGTATATATTTTAAAAATATAATTACATACCCACTATATATTCCATTTCAGAAACAGTGGAAAATTTGCTTCTTGCAAAATAATAGAAAAGCAGAATAAAATATAGCCAAGGTTATTAATAGAAACCCACATTCTGCTATTTGTGTGTATCTAAGTATTATTAAGTTTCATAAGGTTGCTGAATGATTTAATGAGGAAACGAATTTTGATATTTTCTTCTTCACATTTGTTACCACGTATAAACTATAGTTTCTGTATTAATAGCTATATTTGAATAAGGATATTATTAAGTATCTTCAGTATGCACGCTATTAAGTAAAATTATTTTCTCTGAGTGTAATTCTATGTGCCCTCATATTACTACAGTCCACACTATTACTCAAAATGGGTTCTGGTTAAGTTAACCACAGCGATTTTCAACACTGGGGTTTTGAGAACATCTACACTGAGAAACAGTGAATGGAGTCGGTATTTCCTATAAAATACAATTCAAAGGGGGTGCCTAACAGAATTCTGAACTGACCTTTACATACTCTTCCATGTTTAACGTCCATTAAAGAAACTGCATTTTCGTATGACTGCTACACTTCAACATTCTATTACAAATCCTAAGTCTCACTTTGCTTCTTACCTGACTCTCTCTTCAATTGGGAAAGAAAAGCCAGAGAGAGCACAATACATCTTTTTGGTGCATCATCTCCTGATCTCTTGCACAGGACTTTCAATGTTCTGTTGGCGGTAACAGCTCCTTCATCAGAACCACCTGTGCCCTCTCCGTCTCATGCCACCATTCATTCCTACCCCTCATATGTGCCATCACCAATCACAGCCCCTTCATCCTGTTCCTTCTGCCACTTCTGTCTGTTCTGGACTCTGTCCCTCGTGCAGCACTATTCGTACGTGGCTTTCTGCTGGTCTTTTTCACATTCCAGCTTAAACCGCTGTCCAGTCAATCTGAACAAAGCACAGTTCCCACCGCCCAAAAAGCGTTGGTTACGCCCCCTGTCATTGTTTTCACACTTCATGAATACAAAGAGTAGAAACACTGGGACCACATTCTCCTACCGAGACAAAAGAAGAATTTAAAAGGAGGATTGAGAAGGTCACCATATATTTTTAAATGAAAAACAAGTTATAAAATTGTGCATGTGTGTATGTGATGAAAACTTACGAGTCTGTTAGAAGTGTTTATATTTTGGTAAAAGGAGTAACACAGGACTGTCATTGTCTAGCAATGACAGATGCAAAGATAGATATGTATATATCTACACATACTTGCACATATGCATAGTATCTGTATCCAGTTATGTCTAAAACATTAATTTCATACTTAAAATAATTAAAAAACTGATTTAAAGACTTAAAATTTTCGGGGCGCCTGGGTGGCGCAGTCGGTTAAGCGTCCGACTTCAGCCAGGTCACGATCTCGCGGTCCGTGAGTTCGAGCCCCGCGTCAGGCTCTGGGCTGATGGCTCGGAGCCTGGAGCCTGTTTCCGATTCTGTGTCTCCCTCTCTCTCTGCCCCTCCCCCGTTCATGCTCTGTCTCTCTCTGTCCCAAAAATAAATAAAAAAAAAAAAACGTTGAAAAAAAAAAATTAAAAAAAAAAAAAGACTTAAAATTTTCTATTAAAGTTTCCTTGTTTTAACATGTAATCAAAGTTGCAATGATATAATATTCAGAAAATAACGGTATTAGATCACTGCACATAAGAAAATTCAGATGTGAAAAACACTTTACTCAGAATCCTCTATACAGAGACATCTGGGAGGGTCAGTTATTTAAACATCTGACTCTTGATATTGAAGATGGTTAGTGGTTTTGAGCCCTGTGTTGAGTTCTGCACTGACAGTGTGGAGCCTGCTTGGGATTCTCTCTCTCTCTCTCTCTCTCTCTCTCTCTCTCCCCCTCCCCTGCTTGTGTTCTCCCTCTCTCTCTGTCTCTCTCTCTCTCAATAAATAAATAAACTTAAAAAAATCATCTATATAAATTCCCTCTCTCTCTCTCTCTCTATATATATATATATATATATACACACACATATTATATTATATTATATATACACATTATATATAATATAATATAATATAATATAATATAATATAATATATACATACATATTATATAAATATATAAATTAAACCAAAAAAGAAAAGATTGGAAGCTATGAGACCTATATGGAGATTATTCTACCTGGCCAGTAGGCCACTGCAGATTGATCCCAGATTATGGCAGTGGAGATAGGAAAGAACTGAATAGATTTCAGACACATATCTTAGAGGTAGAACTGATAGGACCCAGTGATGAATTAAAGTGGGAGGTAAGAGAGACAAGTGTAAAAGTTTACTCCTGGCTTTACAACACAAAAAACAGCCTGGATACAAATGCTGTTTATTGAGATGGGAAATAATGGAAAAGAACAAGGAAAGAGAAGTTAAGAAGTGGGGGGCTAGGAGGCTCAGTCTTTTGAACATCCGTCTTCTTGATTTCTGGTCAAGTCATGATCTCTGGCTCATGGTATTGAGCCTCACATCAGGTTCTGTGCTGAGCATGGAGCCTGCTTAAGAGTCTCTCTCTTTCCCTCTGTCCCTCTCCCCTGCTTACACAGTCTCTCTCTCTCTCTTTTTTAACAAGAGAGAGAGGGAGAGAGATAGAGGAGAATGGGTTAAGAGATGGCAAAAACACAGTTTAATCTTTGCATCTGGGAATGAAAAAAGAGATCAGGAATAGAAGTAAATGTGAGAGCGGTCACATGTAGATAGTATTTTAAAACCCCACTAGCAAATGAGATAAACTAGAAAATGTGTCTAGATTACGGAGGGAGAAGGCTAGTTAAAATTTGTTAAGGTAGAGCCAGTAAAGAAGGCTGAAATACAGAAATCAGGCACATGGGAAGAAATCAGGACAGAATGCTTTCTCAGAAATGAAGAGAATAGAAGACATTTCTTTTTTCCTTTCTTTTTAAAAGTAAGTCAATCGTGGCCAGTGGTGTTGTGTAGAGACTAAGATCAGGACCAAAAGATACTCACTGAAAGTTCCATTTCCTACAGTGTGGAAAATGCTACAAATCCTTACACTAAAGACCACCTAGAAACGTTACATAAAATGCAACAAACACTAAGCTCGTAAGAAAGGAAAGGAAACACTAAGGACCAAAATACAAGGAGGAAGATGCAAAACAGAGAAGGTGGGAACTTAAGGGCATTGGTGCTAAGTGATCAAAAGCAGAAAAAGACAAATAGTGTATGATCTCACTTAGGATTGACATTTAGAAAAATCCGACTTATAGAAACAGAAAGTAGAATGGTGGTTGCTAGGGCTGAGCATGAGGGAAATGAAGAGATGTAGATCAGAGGGGCACAAACTTAGAAGATGAATATGTTCCAGGGATCTAGTGTTGAGCATGGTAGCTGTAGTTAAAAATACTCTATTATGTACTTGTGTACTTGCTGTAGCAAATACTTGGCGCCCGGGAAGAGACAAGTGACACACATTTGGGGAATCAGAGAAGATTGTTTATTTCGTACTGGTGCCAGCCCAATGGAGTCACCTCCAAAGGCTGAGCCTTGAGCCCTGGCGTTTGCTTCCTTTTATGGTTGGGATTGCAGGGGCTCAAAGGGAAAAAAAAAGGGGGGGCACTGATCAGTTGTGCTATGGGGGCACTTGGCGGATGCAGGAAGCAAGATTACAGAAGCCAAAAGCATGCAAGGGGAGTATCCAGTCTTGGACATCTGACTGGCCCCCTTTTTTACCTGCCCTTGCCAGCTTTCCTTCTCACTTAAAGCTTGCTGAGAGAATAGATTTTAAATGCTTTATTTTTTACTGTGGTAAATCATTCTGTGATATCTAAATGTATCAAATCATCACATTGTACACCTTAAACTCACACAAGGTAGTGTGTCAATTATATCTCAATAAAGCTGGGGAAAAAATCACAATAATCCCCCCACCGCACAAAAGAAAAAAAGAAAGGTAAGCTGGTCTGATAATAATTAATGTGCTGTTTTTCCTCATTCTCTTCTTCCATTTTCCATATTCCAAATAATTATTTTCCTTACTACTTCTTGGTTAAGAGATATTACTGGATAAATAAATAAAAAGAGAGAAACATCGGATTTCATGATGTACACCTGAACATACTGTAAATATAGACTTAACCACTGTCCACCCAGGAGAGTCTCTTTCCAAATTTCATGGAGTTCCTTATCTCTACTTTACAGTCCCTAGGCCTAAAGCTGCCTTCCTTTAAAATAGACAAAGCACTACATAATTATTCTGACTTTTGAAAATCAGCTTTGCCTTATTGTGTTTATATTTAGATGAGCTTGCATATTCACAGACAACTCAGTAGTTTTCAATGCGCCTATCATTTCTTTTTCAATTTCTAAAGCAAAAGTATTTGTTTAAACGTTTAAATCTGGTAGAGTTGTGGAGGGCCCCACTTTTACTGATTTTTTTTCTCTCCAATATCACTTTTTGAAATAACATTCCAGCTCTTTAAAAACGTATTGGGTCTTTTTCTTTTGTTCAATTGTATGAAACACTGAAGTTAAGTATGAAGGTGCAACATTTCGGCTAAGCAGGTAATGTCATAGGAAAAAACGAGAGAAACTACATCAGTTTTAATAGTTGCTAATATGGAATTTAGGCATCTGGTGAAAACCTTTTTTCCCCAAGGATCTCTCAGGACATATGAAAGCAATGCATTTTGATACTTAAATACGTGTCAAAGAAATATAGTTCAACAAAACTCTGATATGCCATAAACTAAAATAATTGATTTCCACTAGAATCTAAACCGTCACAATTTTCAAAAAAGCATGTTTGTGATCACCTCCAGAGTACTATCGAATCCTGAAGTACTTTCTGATTCATAATAAATTCTTCAAATTCACTTGCAAGACGCTGCCTAACTTCTCTCCCCACCCTTCATTGCACAACTCTGATTCAATGTCCTGAATCATTAGGAAAATTGTCCAAGACTTAGACATGGGCAAAAGAGATTATTCGGCTCTGCCTAGTCTACCCTCTGGCAAAGGGGTTCGGAATCTTTGATATGACTTGTTGACTGGGTTACTGGTTACTGTTCATAGCAACGCACATAAATGTTGTCTCCTGGAAAATGTAAATCTCTGTAAGAGCAATTCACAGAAGGTTTTAATTTGATGGTTCCTCCCTTAATTGATGGGTTGGTGAAAACTTTGACACAAGTATTTCATATTTGCACAAGAGTCACGTTTTTAACTTTTTTGAAAAGTTATGTGTTATCAGTCCAGCCTCCATCTTTGGCAGGAGATATTGAGACCTCAGCGTAGGACCTTCAGGGAAAACTCAGAATCAGGCCCCCTGTGAAGTTGATCTAGTTCAGAGACCTTCTAGGTTCACTTGGTAACTTATAACAGATCGTCCTCTACCTTGTCAGATCCTCATCTTAGCATAGTCCTGGCAATTTGGTTAGTATTTTGAATGTATATGAAAGATCTTCAAGGTTTCAAGTATCGAAAACAAATTTGGGTCTATCTCAGTGACAGAGCTGTATTGTGAAGAGTTTTACTGTTAAGTGAAGCAAAGAAAAAAGGCAAACAATTATTTCTTCCATCATATATCCAGGACTCATGAAAACTTGATAATTATTAAGAACTGGCAGATCATTCAGCGTAACATACATCATATCTTTTTTTTTTACCCAATTGCTATTTCACTGGAGTGATTCATTAATCAATTATCAACAGATAACATTAATAGAGCATTTAACTGTCTTCCTGGCACTTTAATAAGCCCTTTACATATATAATCTCATTAATCCTCTCAACAAAATTATGAAGTAGATACTGTATTTATTTTCAAGATAAGGAGATTAAGGCTTATAATGTTTAAGTTCCTTTCCCAAGATCACAGTTTTTGTAACTAGGAGAGCTGGAAATAAGGCTCTAGCTGTCTAGACCTGAAGCCTTAGCTCCAACATCTCCATTCCTATTATTCCTTCCTCTTCACTTTTCTTTTTCTAATTACTCTTTTTTTCTCTAGCTTATGGCAGTGACAAGACTGGACTTTAGCTGAGCCCTCAGCTCCCAGAAAACAGCAGCAATTTAAAAATACACACACACACACACACACACACACACACACATACACACCTGCCCCACCCCATTTTGTTTTTCAAGAAATGGTTTATCGCCAAGAATACAACATCACCATACAACTTATATGCTTCATTGTCCTCTCTTTCCTGGGACTCTTGTAAGACGTGTGAATGGCTGCCTTGTTTATCTGGGACAAGAGCAAACATATCCCCTTCCTCTTTTCCTTTTACCTGCTGACAAGGCCAGATCCAGACATTCCAATATCCCCTTTGACTGATGGGTTGACGGAAAATGTTTGTCCCCTGGAGCTAACTGTGGTAGGCAAAATAATGGCTATGTGAGGTTACATGCAAAAGGGAATTAGGGTTTCAAGTGAAATTAAGGTTACTAATCAGATCACCTTAAAATAGTGAGATTATCTTCGATTATTAGGATGGGCTCAATATAATCACAAGCATTCTTGAATGTGGAGGAGAGAAGTAGAAAATAAAAAATCGAACGATAGTAATGTGATAAAGATTCCACGGGGTACCTGGGTGGCTCAGTCGGTTCAGCGTCCGACTTCTGCTCAGGACATGATCTTGCAGTTTGTGGGTTCAAGCCCCGCATGGGGCTCTGTGCTGACAGCTCAGAGCCTGGAGTCTGCTTCTGATTCTGTGTCTCCCTCTCTCTCTCTGCCCCTCCCCTGCTCATGCTCTGTCTCTTTCTCTCTGAATTAAATAAACATTAAAAAAAATTAAAAAAAAAAAGACTCCTCTGATGTTGCTGTCTTTGAAGATGGAGGAATAGGACCATGATCCAAGGAATGGACATGACCACTAGAAACTGAAAAAGGAATTAAATGCATTATCTTCTAGAATTTCACAAATAATAAATTGGTGTTATGTCCCTAAATTTGTGGTAATTTATTACAACAGCAATAAACTAATACACTAACCACAGACGAAAACATTAATTGCTTAGATAACTAAAACTCCCTTACTTGCAAAACAACCCCAACTGTGAATCACCCCATCTGCAACCTGTTTGTCTCTTTTTATAAAAGTCTAAGGCAAAATCACCTTGTTGGCACACTCTCATCCTTGGATCTGGAGTACTCTCAATACTGCAATAATCTGAATAAAACCATTGTGCAGTGCGTTTTGTCTTTGACAGTTTGGGTGTCATGATTCAGATAGGATTAGACCTCAACTTTGGATCTTCATTTACTCCCAGGTAATGTGATCCATGCCTGGTTTGTGATCGAGAGATCCAGCAGTGAGTCTGACTCCTAGTCCCATGTTCCAGACTCTTTTCCCTCTGTAGCACAGTAAGAACTTTAATTCCTTTTGACTACTGACTTGATTTCTGGCGGGGGCTTCTTTTGGTTTTATGGTCTGACCATTTGGTGATATCTGTAAATGGATTGATTGTACATGAGAGGTCTTGTCTACACTGGGTAAAAACCAACAGAGAATCTGGTTTGCTAATAATCTGTCTGTCTATTTGGATATTTTGAGCTCAAATCGATTTAGAATCCATAAGAACTAGAAAGGGAACAGTTCTTTGCTATGGAAGAATAAATTTTGTAATTCTGTGTCTGCACTTGATTCAGGACTAAACTTTTATAATTAAAGCTACAAACTCCCTACCTGTATCTGTAGGTATGCTTATGTGTCTCTGAGTGTGGAATATATATCTATCTCTGGGTGGAATTACCAAATCAGAGTATAAAATGTCTTAAAGGAGCTCATTTCAATTGGCTTAAGATAAATAAGTGCTTATATAAATTAAATATTCCTAAAATTTGCAAAGAAAAAACAAGGAAATTGAACTTTCAATAATGTAAATATCCTTAAAAATTATATAGAAATTAATTCAAATGCTTTAAGAATTCAAGTTCATGTACCTTAGGTAAAATGGGTTAGTTTAATGTTTTTGTTTAGTAAAAACAACTATGTCTCAACATTGAGTATAATACAAGTTTACTTGTATATTTGGGTCTGTTAATGAATGTGTTCACCTACTTTCCCAAAATTAAATACTATATCTTGTATTCCTAAAATTGGCTTGGAGATTTCCCAGGGGGTCCTTGAAAGACCACAAAGGATTTGTTCTTTTACGTTCTAAAAAGAAAGATGCTAGATAACTATGTCAATGTGATATATTGCTACTGGTGAGTTGCATACGAAGCATTGTCAATTCAGGAGGTACTTAGTCTTCTCTCAATAAAATTTATATGGATAAAATGTTATACCTATTTCAGAAATTAAATGCTGTATGAAAAGTTCCTAGAGATTTGTCAGTGTCCTAGCTGTCAATGGTATGTTTCTATTTACTAGAGATCTGGTGTTCCTTTGCCTGATGGTAGACAACAGTGTAGTGTTACTGGCCATAATTTCAGATATTTTAAAATGTGAAATTCAATGCAACTTTACCTCTTTAATTTGTATCAGGCATCTTCTAGCCTAGTGCCTCTTACATGGGGATTTACATCATTTCCCTATGGAATTTATTAATATTTGGATGTTCAGGACATACTCCAGATTTACTGCATCTGTATACTTGATGATTTTGATACATTCTTGGTACATTCTAACTAGATGCTTGATATATTCATGGTGTATTGTGTCTTGGGATTATTATAGTTTATATCTGAACCTTGTTTTTCTCTGTAAAGATTATGTTACCAATTTTTATAAATTAGATGTAATATCTACCCTTCTTTGAAAACAAAGTTAATCACTATGTTTATGGATATTTTATCTAAAGCTTTTTGGCTTGATTTTATTTTGTTTAGCCTGCCAAAAAAACCACCACATGTGTTATCAGTTGCATTATTTTTGTAATAAACTCTGATCAGATCTTTCCCCTTTAAAATTATCATTAATAAGTTGACAACAGCAATTTTAAATCTCTTGTTATCCACAGATAATTTTGTTTTCTTTTCTTTTGTTCTGGCCCTTCTCTGAAAGCACTTATATTCAACTACAAACAAGAAAGTTTTGACCCTAAAAAAAAAGATTGTCTCAGGGTACCATGGGAAATAAATACACCAAATAATCTTGGACACAGGCTTCTGATGACATTGTATAAACCACTTTGAAGCCATAATAGTTAGGCTATCCAGAACTCTAGTCAAAAGCAAATAGTTTAAGGAGACTGATAATCTATGATCAAGTGGAACAAGATCATTATATGGGGTAGAATGAACTGATGAGGGATGACTACGGTTTTTGTTTGGAATATTTTTGATATTTAATATTTTAGTTTCTGGATATAACAAACATCATTGTCTTTCCTTTATCTTTTATCTCTAGCTCTATGTATAATTTATAACAATTTAGTAGAATGTTTTTATAAAGAGAAATGAAACATGTATTTTTATATCCTTACCAGAATTCAGAAACTTGTATGTGTATTCTTATTGTCATGGCAATATCGTTATTTGCATTGATTCAACAACAGTTTGTCCTCCTTATTAACAGCACATATTGAAAACGATAGTTATGCAACCAAGGCTTTGCTTAGAATGTCATACTTGATAATGAAGCTTACTGAATCAGAATTACCAGACAATTTTAAGGAACTTCACTTGACTTTATGGAGTCAATGATTACAGAGACCTTTTTTAAAAAGTGGTCAGATAACTGGCTTACTGAGCTCCCAGCCTTAGAGATCAATAAGGAAGTTCACTTCCAGGCAGACCCAGGAACCTCATGATAATTTGGGGACTTTGACAAGAGAGGAACTTCAAATTTGTAGGTACTGCTCATGAAGTCTGAGAGGAAATTCCTGGTTTGGCTTCCTAGCCTGAGAGAGGCTTTTAAGAGTCAAATCTGAGATTCTTTCTGAAACTTCTAGCAAAGCAAATTTAAGAATACCCACACTATCTAGCACAATGCTTGGAACATTAGCCTTGCCCAATAGTTATTTCTTGAATGAATGAATGAATGAATCCATAATAATTATGTTAACAATCTTATTCTTTTGTTAATTCAATAACTATTTAAAGAGTTGATACGAGTTGCTTAGGTTCTGGAGATATAAGGGTGAATGAGAAAGACATCACAGAAATTACAGTCTGCTTCAATCTTTAGATAAGCATCTAGAAATCAGTCTTTCGCCTCCGTCTTTCAAATTTAGTTTTAGGTAAGGATTTTTCTACAAAGTAGGTGACAGGAACTTTCCTTCGGGGAAAAAAGCACATTCTGAAATGTAAAGTTATCTCGAAATCTAGATGGATACAGTCAGAAAACATTTTTATGAGAGTTGGCTACAATGTAGAAAGAATTTCAGCAAGTGAAAATATTCAAAGCAAATTTGGCAGAGAAAAAAAGACATGAGGTTTTAATTTTGTACTTAGTCCAATTCATAAATATTTGTTAAGTAATAGTCCTGCATGTGGTGAAATTTAAACCAACGATACAATGAGTATTTTTTTTAATTTTATTTTTTTTTTAATTTACATCCAAATTAGTTAGCATATAGTGCAACAATGATTTCAGGAGTAGATTCCTTAGTGCCCCTTACCCAATTATCCCATCCCCCCTCCCACAACCCCTCCAGTAACCCTCAGTTTGTTCTCCATATTTATGAGTGTCTTCTGTTTTGTCCCCCTCCCTGTTTTTATATGAGTTTTGTTTCCCTTCCCTTATGTTCATCTGTTTCGTTTCTTAAAGTCCTCATATAAGTCAAGTCATATGATTTTTGTCTTTCTCTGACTAATTTCACTTAGCATAATACCCTCCAGTTTCATCCACGTAGTTGCAAATGGCAAGATTTCGTTCTTTTTGACTGCCAAGTAATACTCCATTGTATATCTATACCACATCTTCTTTATCCATTCATCTATCCATGGACATTTGGGCTCTTTCCATACTTTGGCTATTGTTGATAGTGCTGCTATAAACATGGGGGTGCATGTGTCCCTTTGAAACAGCATACCTGTATCCCTTGGATAAATACCTAGTAGTGCAGTTTCTGGGTTGTTGGGTAGTTCTATTTTTAGCTTTTTGTGGAAACTCCATCCTGTTTTCCAGAGTCGTGGCACCAGTTTGCATTCCCACCAACAATGCAAAAGAGATCCTCTTTCTCCGAATCCTTGCCAACATCTGTTGTTGCCTGAGTTGTGAATGTTAGCCATTCTGACAGGTTTAGGTGGTATCTCATTGTGGTTTTGATTTGTATTTCCCTGATGATGAGTGATGTTAAACATTTTTTCATGTGTCAGTTGGCCATCTGTATGTCTTCTTTGAAGAAGTGTCTATTCATGTCTTCTGCCCATTTCTTCACTGGATTATTTGTTTTTTGGGTGTTGAGTTTGATAAGTTCTTTATAGATTTTGGATACTAACCCTTTATCTGATACATCATTTGCAAATATCTTCTCCCATTCTGTCGGTTGCCTTTTGGTTTTGCTGATTATTTCCTTTGCTGTGCAGAAGCTTTTTATTTTGATGAGGTCCCAGTAGTTTATTTTTGCTTTTGTTTCCCTTGCCTCCAGAGACATGTTGAGTAAGAAGTTGCTGCAGCCAAGATCAAAGAGGATTTTGCCTGCATTCTCCTTGAGGATTTTGATGGCTTCCTGTCTTACATTTAGGTCTTTCGTCCATTTTGAGTTTATTTTTGTGTATGGTGTAAGAGTATCTTTTAAATTCCTGTTTAAAAGACCTGCTAAAACAGGTGCGCCTGGGTGGCTCTGTCGGTTGAGCATCTGACTTCGGCCCAGGTTATGATCTCGTGATTCATGAGTTCGAGCCCTGCGTTGGGCTCTGTGCTGGCAGCTCGGAGCTTGGAGCCTGTTTCAGATTCTGTGTCTCCCTCTCTCCCTGCCCCTTCCCTGCTCATGCTCTGTCTCTATCTCTCAAAAATAAATAAACATTAAAAAAAATTTTAAAAGACCTGCCAAAATAAATTTATGTGTTTTACAATAATTCACAGCATATTTCTTTCAGCCTGATATGAAATTCTAGAAAATTGATAAGTCTCAGACTTTCCAAGGAGCCAAAAAAGGATTTGCATGCTTATTGGAAATAAAATCTTTAAATGAAGATGCTATTTGTTTGTTTAGTCTTCTTGTTCTTTTTTAGGTTAATATTCCCATATTTTCCAACATTCTTGAAACTTCTATAATAATCAGATAGAATATAATTAAGTGAAAGTATCATGGTGAAATAACCAGTTAAAATAAAACTGAGACTAGTATACTAAATATTTGGCTTTGATTGCATGTAACATAATTATTTTCATCAGTTTATCACCCAAAGGTTCTGTACAGCCACATTATCAACACATTAGTTTTTCCTTTGAATTTTCCAGGAGGACATTTGAATTTTCCTTGACCATATACTAAAAAAATATTTCTGTTCATGGGAATTAATGGACTTTAGATATTAGTCTATTGGAACCTCATGGAACTATCATCTGATGGAAGTATCATCTTTATTTGTGGTTAATTAACATTCCCGTTAACTTCTTAGCATTCCTCTCAATACAGAGGCATTTGTACAAATTCCCCAAGACAACCAACTAAGAAAGAGGGAAATAGAATGCCTCTTCTACTCAACTCAACTGAGTGGCTCAGTTGGCTGAGCAGCCAACACTTAATTTCCTCTAAGGTCATGATCCCTGGGTCATGGGATCCAGCGTCACATTCAGCTTAGCACAGAGTCTGCTTGGGATTTTCTCTCTCCCTCTGCCCCTCTCCTAGCTTGCACTCTCTCTCTAAAATAAAAAAAATATAATAATAAAATAAAAGAGAGAGAAAGAAAAGAAAAGAAAAGAAAAAAAGAAAAGAGGAAAATGGTACCCCAAACTATTAATTTTCAACTTAAGTCCTTTTGTTGCAATTGACTATTTTGGAGTCTCATTTTTTTTTTTTACCTGCAGAGGTGTTTCGTTTTGCTTTGTTTTTTTGAATCTGCAGGCTTTTTCTCAAGCACTAGAACTTGTTAGCTTTTATTCAATAAATGACACATGAGTAAATGAAAATGATGGGAGGCATTTATGCCTATCATACCATTCTAAATTCTACATTTCTTATGATGCATCTCTTGAACTGCATCTGCTCTTTCAAGAAAGCACTACCTCGTTGATGATTGAGCACTTGAAATCCATTATGACTCTGAAACAAGCTGAGGATTCCAAATACTGAAAATTTCCCAGTTTGTAGCTTTCATTCAAAAGAACTCTGTCTCCTATTTCTTCCAGGATAAGAAACCAGAATGGAACAAAGAGATGGGAATTGCTATTCTGTGGGGAAAAAATATCAGCTGCTAGCAAGCCAGGGTTTTTGAAATACAGGAAATCTCATCAGTGTTTTTACATCTAACATTGAGACCGCTTCAGACAAATTTCTTGGCCCTTTATTGAACGCTCAGCACCAACACTGAATCCAAAAATGCTATACAAATTAGTAGAGTAAGAACAAATCTAAAAGTCAACTCCATAAAGCACATCCCAAACACATACCCCGGGATAAGTTCTCCCCAAATTAAACTATATCGACTGACAAGTCTACTGCAATCCCAGTTAAACAGATTATCAATAGATTATAGATATTTTGCTTCATTATATTCTGTTAATATCACCTTGTGAACACGGTTGTGTAAATGTCATTAATTCAGATTTTGATTGATTCTTTCCCAAATGTGTGCTGTGCTGCAAAACTGCAAAGACACCTGCAGCTAATAACCATTGTTAACTACACAGAACAGCTAATTATCCAACCTGAAATCTGAGTCTCAAGTTGGATATATTCAGGAGGGGATAGTATAAAAGTCCTTGAGTTCAAAGGTTTAGAAAATTTGTTACTGATGCTTTACAGTGAACATTTGTAGCAGTACGTCAACTGATGAGTCTATTTCCTCATAATATGTTAAACACCAATCTTAAAAAAATTGGTATTTGTGAGAAATAATGTATTACCTCTTACCAATGCTGATATCATCCAAAAAAATCTAACCTAGAATGGCTAAGAGGTTTACTAAAGGAAGTATGTGATCTTCTGTCTTTCCTATTACGCCTCTATCCTGTTAGTCTTGAGTGTATTTAAAAGGATTCTTCATGTGAACCAGCTAATCCCCTTCTCTAGTCTTCTCCCTGCCCCATTAGAGGGGAAAAAAATATCCACATGAATTAAAAACTGAATCACTAAATAAATTCAATGAATCATGTTTTTTACGGCAAGCAGAGCTTCAGGTTTTTACATTTCTATTTAAATGTCATTGTTATACAAAGAACACGTGTGCAACATAGGAATATAGGAAAATATAGGCAAAAAGTAAAAGAAAAAATATAAGCTACCCATATTCTCATCACCTAGATAGATATAACATTTTTGATATTTGGTATAGATTCCTTCAGACATATTTTTTTACTTTTCTAAGTTTATTGGAAGCGAAATGATCTTTGAATTGTCAGTTTCTTCTAAATTTTAAAATGATGAGAAATGTCCATGCATATTAGTTAATTGGATTGCCCATGTCAGAGACACTTCATGACCTTCGGAATCTACTCTGTAGAATGTAAAGAACAAAACCAGGTGGCTTTTCTTAGTATCAACAAGATATTGACAGAATACCAAAGAGTGATACCAGGAATTAATTTAGACAAAATATTTGAAAAGGAGAAGGAATATTTTATCTTCTGGATTTCTCTAAGCAGTTTCTTTAAGTAAAAATCTCAGGTTGCTAGACTAAACACATCCCAAACACATACCCTCTGATAAGTTCTCCCCAAATTAAACTACATTGACTGACAAGTCCACTGGAAACCCAATTAAACAGCATTGTCAATATATTATAGATATTCTGCTTCATTGTATTCTGTTTGGGAGGCTAGGAGGTAAATATTTTGCGGAACTTAATTACCTAATCTTTAATAAATATGCTAATATTGCCTCTTTAACTTGAAAACACTAAGTTGACATCAGAATTTTATGGTGCCAAGGTTCCACATAAACTGCAATCATTCCTTCCTAAACAACATGTAAATGGCTTAACGGTTCTTTGATACCCATAAATATATTTGTTACCTACACTTTACAAGTCATATGGCTTTGTAAATAAGTAATAAAATTAACCCATGTTTTTAAATGTACATAAAATCCTTATCAAAATTTCACTAAACACTAGAGTAAAGGAATAATCTTTGTTACATAAAGATGATATTTTTACTTGAGCTGGAAGAAATTGAGGAAACCCGTCTTTGATTCTGCCAAATTTATCTGGAAGAATTTCAACCCACAATTGTCTCACAAAGTCTAAATAAGTGTTAGCACAAAAACAGCTTCTCTTTTTGTTTTTCAGAGATTTGTTAGAAGAACAATTTATCCTATGCCTCCTTATGTCTCCTCTCCCTCTTTCATTTTTCCCCTGCCATAGGTAAAGAAAGCAGCCAATATATCTGAAGCCAAATCTAATTTCTTTAATAAAATGTGAAGTTCAGCCTCCAAATATTTAATTGTGTATGGATGTGTATAAAAGGTATTTAATAAAACAAGGCTTATATCAGTGGAAAAAAACTTTCATGACAAAACAAGTCTTATTATCCACTTAAAATCAGACATAAATTTACTTTTAAGGTAGGAGAGAGAGAGAATGCAAATGTATTTGTTTGTTATTTCTTACCTCTTATTCACAAAACTGGAAGAAAAATTTGCCTCCAGAAAATTCCTAACTGTACTACAGGGTCTATATAAGCTTCCTGATACAGAATAATAGTAGCCTTTCCCAAATACACTTTTCCTTTCCAATCAACTCACACTGTGGTATTCATGAAATTCCTGGATGGAATCTAGTCTCTAACTGGAAGGTGAACATGTGACCAAGTGTAAGCCATTAACACAATCTATCACAGAGGCTAGAGTACTTGGTTCAATGTCAGGCATTTGAGCCAGGTCAAGATAATCAAAATGACTCTCAGAAAATTTTTCTGGAATTCCAGAAGAGCCTCTTTCAGATGGTGTGATATGGTAGGCACTGAGCATTATAATACACATGGTCGAACTATGATAGTACAGGGATAGGATTCATTTTTGCTTCATCAGTGTGTTTTTATAATAGAACTATAGAGGGGACAGATTGAACATCAAAGTAAGATGGGTACTATAGTACTTGATCACTCATTAGATCAGTTCCCTTGAAATCTCAATGCCAAGTAAGATGGTCTAATTATTATTGGTCGAATTACTTATGTTTTAGAAAGATTGTTTTAGTCATAATAAAATTTGAAAAATTATTTCTGCCTGTGTTGTACTAATACCAATATAACTTTTATCCATCATATACACAAAATATATTTAAGAACTGAGCCTTAAATTGAATTAATTTTTCTTACCTTTTTAGAGAGAAAAGAAAACATGATAATAGTCTACATAAGAAAAGTCCCATACAAAGTATCATATGATTTTCATCCAACAATGAAAGTAAGACCATGACAAACAGAACTTCAAGTATGTCTTACTTTTTGTAGCATTCTCAAATGAAGATCACACATTCACTCAAGCTTCAGCATTTCAAGACTTAAAGAAAAGAAATACTCAAGCTATTATTCTGAGAAATTCTAATGTCCATGAAGACTTGATACTCTGTACACAATTTCTGTATTATAACCATATGCTTATATGTCTATACGCTTTCAAGACTTTAAATTCATAGAAAGGAGGGCCTGCATTTTTTTAATCTTCCACCCAGTTTCTGAAACATAATTGTATTAAACTAATCATTGTCAAATTAAAGAGCACTTTGGATGCTTTCTTCCCCTCTCCCTAATCTCCATTCTACATGAAGCAAACCATGCTCTTTCTCCATTCCTTCTTGATAGTTTTTGAGTAAGATAAATCACTTAATTTCATTGACTTGGTTCATGAAAAATTCATAATATTCAACCACCATTATAACTTCAATGACACAGTCCATATATTTATTATGAGATATTCTATTCTTTATAAGAAACTAGTAGTTCTCTCGTTATTTTGACAACCTGGAGTGATCCCATCTTCCCTTCCATTTATTCAATTATCATACTTCCTACTTCATAGAGAAATTTACCATGCTCCAATAGGAGGACCAGTTGTCTTATTTCAAGAAGTAGCTACATTGTTAGCTTTTCTCATCATGTTTTCTTCTTTCCAGAGGTAAACCCTATTCTGTGACCTTCCCTCACCTATATTCCTTTCTCTGCCTATCTTTAATCTCTCTTCAAATTGTTGCTCCTAGATATCAGGTTTCTGGAACCATAGATCTATTTTGATCATTGTTGTATTTCCTCCTTCCTCCTCTACATAAGCTATGGTATGGTCTCAGAAAGAGTAACTACACAGTAAATATTTGTTTAAATAATGGTGAAGTGGATGATATTCTATTCAATTAATGAGGAATATTTCATATGTCACACAAAATAACTCAATCCTATTGAATAGGCTTTAGGGGTGCCAGAGAATAGGCGGCCATTTGTCCATGTGCAAAACCACAAGAATTTTAATATACAAGTTGGGGAAAACATTGAACATCATTTTTCAATTTCTTTGTGCATACATACACATCTCTTTGAACATTGGTTCAGAAAGTGAAAGCATTGGCATTAACTCAATTTCTTATCTTATTATCATCATACTTCTTTATTTTACTACATTATACCTTCCTAATTAGTGGTGTTTGGAGGCTCTAAGTATTTGTATGCTATTGAAATTTCCCACATCACTCAATTGGCTTTCCTTCTTACATGCTTATTAAGAAATTAATATAAATTCTTTCTTGTACAGCACATTAAAGACATTTCAGACTGAAAGAAAAAAGTTGGAGGAATGCCATCAAAAGAACTTTTCTAAATTATTTGCAAACAGTACACCTAAGATCTTATATGATTATATAAAATTATAGCAATGAATAACTTGTACAATTTTAATAACTGTTCTGCCCACAATGCAGTTTTCAAGCTAGTGTACTTTTGTTCAATATAATTAAAGGGTTTTCTTTTCAAATACATTTCCTAAGCATATTTTCTACCTCAGAAAAATTTACTTTGAGAAAACTGGTGACAAGGTCTTCTACATGAATAGAAGCAGCACTGGCTAGAAGCACCTTGCCTTCTACGTTGCCATAGCAATGTGGCTGTCAATCCCTGCAGGGATCCAGTAACCAAATCAGAAGAAAGACATTCTGCCAAATAAAAGCAATTAATAAATCTTAACATATTTTGTTTTTAAAAATTTGCCAATCTGTGTTCTCTAAAACACTCTAATAGTAATTCCACACACACAAAAGAATTTTCTGTTTCAAAGATTCAGAGTGCATATATGCTCAGTAAGTCTTGAAGAAGTTCTATGTTAAACAAGGCTTTCACTCACCACAGGCTATTTACATATATGAGACTTATTTATCAGAGTAACATTCCAGAATATGCCAGATGCTATGATGAAGTCAAAATTTCCAAATGGTGTGAACTTTAATGTATTTACTATAAAATTAGGAAAATATGACCAATGTATGAAATCACTGTATGACATATAAAACACCATATTTAAATTATACATGTATTCCTAAAGATAAAAGATCTAATGTGTAAAATGTGCTTTTAAAATATAATCACTCATATGTTTGAGAAACACACATGATGTTATTGTCTTTGGTAATGTAAACAGCTTAACAGGCCATCGTGGCTTTAATTCCCATCTAAATCCAAAGCCAGCATAATACACTAAGAAACACAATAACAGCACACAGCCCTCCAACGTGTATATATATATGTGTATATATAATCATTTTAACTAAAATTAATTAATTCAACAGGAGTACAGGCCCAGGCCTCTAGGACAGAGATGACTTCCAAATAAAAAGCCATAGAACAGACTTCTGGTTTCATAACCAACATTGTAAGGAGCCAAAAGTTGTCACTCCCATCCTCACAGCAAAGAAACAGTGGAACAAACTGATAATCAATGAATTTTCTTAAATGAACCAGAGAATTAAGGTCACAGGGCAAAGAACCACCATAAAATCTAAAGAGACAGAAGAATACAGAGAATTAACTAAAACAGAAGCTGATGGAGAAAATGCTATTTAAGGAACACTTAAATATAATTTCATAAATTGTGTAGATGCTGTTGGTAAATGAACTAGAGTTAAAAACTCTTAGGGGCTAAGTCTTAGTAGGGGGACCTGCACTGTTATGGGTTTTATTTCCAAGAGCCCCACGAAATTTTTACAGAAAATATTAGAGAAAAAATTCCCTCCTATTTTAAACAGAAAAAGGGGGAAAGTAACCATTTTGCAATAGGACCAGAGCTTATTCTCTAACAGTTGCCTGCCTCTAAGAAAAACTGAATTATTAATGTCTTGTCTGACTTGGGGGAAGGGCAAGTACCAATTCCAGGCTTCTTTCCATCTTATATAAGGGGAAGGAGGAAAAAAAGGCTAAGGAACACTTCTGATATCACAGTTTAGAAACTCAGGCTAGCCAAAAAATGTAACATTTAATCATAAGATAATAGAACACTTCTCCCCCTAATACTTCACCACCATATCAACAAAGCTCCAGGATAACAACAGTGGTTACACCAGAGAAAGCCATAAAACACAGACTTATTTCAGAAGGGACTCTTAAGGAAACACAGATATAATAGGAGAAGAAAAAGAAGAAAGAAAGAAAGAAAGAAAGAAAGAAAGAAAGAAAGAGAAAGAAAGAAAGAAAGAAAGAAAGAAAGAAAGAAAGAAAGAAAGAAAGAAAATTAGAGTAAACTGAAGTGTCTAACAACTACATTTATAAAAAATATTAAACAAAGCCCAATCCTTAGGCAGATAATCTTAGTTTGGGCTGTTATAATAAAATACCATATACTGGGGGGACTTAAACAATAGCTTATTTCCCATAGTTCTGAAGTCTGAGAAGTCCAATATCAAGGTTCCAGCAGATTCAGAGTCTGGAGAGAGCTTTCTTCCTAGTTTATAGATAGTTATCTTTGTTGTGTCCTCACATGGCCTTTCTTTGGTGTGGGCAACACACAGATAGAACAAAGGATCACATGTCTGTTCCCCTTATTTAAGGGCATTAATCCCATCATGATGGTCTTACCCTCATGACCTAATCTGACCTTAATTATCTCCCAAAGGCTCCATCTCCAAATATCACCACAGTGGGGAATTAGGCCTTCAATGTATGAATTGGAGAGGGGGGTGGAACACAAACATTCAGTCTACAATGTGAGATTAATATAAAGCCTCACACTAAAGTTTAATTACTTCCACTCATATACCTAATATATCATGTTTGGGTTTCAATGAAAAAAAATTACAAAGCATTCTAAAACAATGAAAAATACAGTCTGAAAAGACAAGGCAAACATCAAAACCAGACTTAGATATGACACAGATTTTGTAATTATTATAAAAGAAATTTAAAATAACTGTAATCAATATTATTAGGGTTCCAATTGAAAAACTAGATAACATATGAGAACAAATGAGTGACATCAACAGAGACATGAAAACTCTAAAAAGGAATCAAAAAGAAATGATAAAAATAAAAAAAAAACACCATAACAGAAATAAATAAAACCTTCAATGAAATCCTCAGCATACTTCACAGCCAAGGAAATAATCAGTGACCTTGATATGTCAATAAAAATTTTGTAAACTTAAATGAAAATGGAAAAATGATTTTATAAACAGAACAGAAATCCCAGAACTATGAGACAATTACAAAAGACATAGTTAGCATATAAATGTCAGTACTACAAGGAAAAGAAAGAGAGAAAAGAGTAGAAGAAATATTTAGAGTGATATAGCTAAGCATTTTCTAAAATTAATGACAGATACCAAACTACAAATCCAGGAAACTCAGAGAACACAAAGCATGATACATACTAAAAATTTACACTCAAGCGTACAATAGTGAAACTGCAGAAAATCAAAAACAAATAGAAAATCTTGAAGATTGCCAAGAAAAGCAAAAACACTTTATAGAAGAATAGGAATAATAATTACACTGGACTCCTCTTCAGAAACCATGCAAGCAAGAAGATAGTGAAGTGAAATATGTAATGTTTTGAAAGAAAAACACCAACCTATAATTCTGTATCCAGCAAATTATCTGTCAAAAGTGAATGAGTAATAAAGACTTTGTCAGACTAATAAGAGTGAATTTCTCACTAGTCATCCGCCTTATGAGAAATGTTTTAAAAAGTTCTTCAACAGGAAGGAAATGATATAGACCAGAAACTTAAACCTACTTAAGAAAGGAGGAGCATCAGTGAAGGAATAAGTGAAGGCAGATAAAATCTTTTATTTTCTTATTCTTAATTGATCAAATAATAATACCTACACTGCATTAGGTGATCATAGCATATTGATAAGTAAAATGAATGACACCAAAGTTATAAGAGATAAGAGAGAGGAATTAAGAATATTCTGTTAGAAAATGCCTTTACTATCTGTGAAGCAGTATGGTGTTATTTCAAAATGTAATTAGATTAGATGTAAAGGCATATTGCATACTGTAGGCAAAAAACGTAACACTTAAGAAGTATTGTTGATATGCTAAGAGAGAAGAGAAAATTGATTCATATAAAATGATCAATTAAAACCAGAGAAGACAGAAAAGAAGATTTAAAAAAAAACCAAGTACAACAAATAGAAATAGATATCAATCCAACTGCATCAATAATCCCTTTAATATGAACAGCCTAATACAGAAACTAAAAGATAAGGACAGTTAGAGTGGATAAAAACAAGACCTGTTATGTGTTGTCTCCAAAAAATACACTTTAAATATAAAAAATCAGAAAAAATTAAAAGTGAAGGCATGGAGAAATGTATACATTGCTGACACTAATTAAAACTAGGATGGAGTAGCTATGTAAATTTTTTACAAAGCAGATCTTAGAATAAAGAAAAATAGCATGGATAAAAAGGGATATTACATATTTATAAGGAGTAAATTCTACAAGACATAAAATTCCTTAACATGTATGCACCTAACAATAGCATTAAAATATGTGATGTAAAAGCTGATAGGACTGCAAAAAATAGACATATCTATTATTATAGTTGAAGGCTTCAACATCCTTTTTCAGTAATCCATAGATCAACATGGGAGAAAATCAGCCCAGATATAGCTGAACTGAAGAACACTATCAATCGTCTTGATCTAACTGACATTTATAGAGCACCCCAATCCAACAACAGTACAATATACATCATTCTTAAGCTCACATAGAAAATTTACCAAGATAGGACATGGTCTGGGCCATAAAATGTATCTTAAATTTCTTTTTTCTTTTCATTATCATTTTCAAATTTATTGAGATATAATAGCAAATGCATATATTTAAAATGCACAGTGTGGTGTTTTAATAAACATACACATTGTTAAACGATTACAACAATCAAACTAATTCACATATTCATTACTTCACATAAATACCATTTATTTGCATGCTGAGAACATTTAACATCCATTCTCCATATCCTTCACCAACACTTCTTATCTGTTGTATTTTTGATAATAGCCATCTTAACAGGTATGAAGTGACATTTCATTGTAGTTTATATTTGCATTTTCCTGAATGATATTGAATACCTTTTCATACATCTGTTGGCCATTTCTATGTCTTTGTTTTTTTTCGAAATATTTATTTTTGAATTGGGTTAGTTTTTTGCTTTTGAAGTGTATGAATTCCTTATATGCTTTGAATATTCACCCCATATCAGATATATACTTTTTCTCTCATTCCATAGGTTGCTTTTTTAATTTGTTGTTTCCATTGCTGGAAACAAAAGCTTTTCAGTTTGATGTAGTCCCACTTGTTTATTTTAGCTTCTCCTGCCAATAATTTTGGTGTCAGACCCAAAAGATAATTTCCCAGAACAATGTAAAAAGGTTTTCCCCTATATAGTCTTCTAGTAGTTTTATAATTTCAAGTCTTATATTGAAGTCTTTAGTCCATTCAAAGTTGATTTTTATATATGGTGTGATCCAATTTTACTCATGCATGTGAATATCCAATTTTCCCAATACCATTTAATGAAAAGACTATCCTTTAACCATTGTGTGCTTTTGACACCCTTGTTGAAGATATGCTGAAGGCAGATGTGAGGCTTTATTTCTATTTTCTATTATATTTTATTAGTCTTTGTGTCTTATTATGCCAATACTATACTGCACTTTTGTAATATTATTTGAAATCAAGAAGTGTGATGCTTCAGCTTTGTTCTTCTTGATCAAGAGTGGTTTGGCTATCCGGAGTCTTTTATGATTCCATATATATTTTACAATTGTTTCTTCCTTTTCTGTGAAAAATGCTCCTGAAATTTTTATAGGGATTGCACTGAATCTGTAGATTACATTGGGTTATATGGATATTTTAACAATATTAATTCTTCCAATCCATGAATATAGGATATCTTTCCATTTATTCATGTCTCCTTCAATTTTTCTCAATAAAGTTTTACAATTAAATTGAACAGATCTTTAACCTCCTTGGTTAAATTTATTCCTAAGAATTTTATTGGCTTCAATATTATTGTGAATAAGACTGGTTTCTTTATTTTTTCAGATACTTCATTTCTAGTATATGGAAATACAATGACGGTATTGCATCCTGAAGCTTTGTTAAAATCATTTATTAGTTCTAGCAGTCTTGTTGTGGAGTCTTTAGGTTTTCTATGTTTAAAACCATGTTATCTGTAAGTAGACAATTTTACTCCTCCTTTCCAATTTGGATGTTTTTAAACCTTTTTCTTGCTTGGTTGCTGTGGCTAGGACTTCTGGTACTATGTTGAATAAAAGAGGCAAAAGTGGGCACCCTTGTCTTATTGTTAAACTTCCAGGAAAAACTATCAGTTTTCACCATTAAGTATGTGAGGTGCAGCCTTGTCATATACAGCCTTTTTTATGCTGAGATCCATTCCTTTTATACCTAATTTGTTGAGAGTTTTTACCATAAAAGAATGCTGAATTTTGTCAAATGCTTTTTCTGTATCTACTGAAATGATTATATGTTATATCCTACATTCTGCTAACGTAGTGTATCACATATATTAATTTGCATATATAGAACCATCCTTGCATAAAGAACAAGTCTCGTCTGATCAAGGTTTATTATCTTTTAATGTGCTGTTGAATTTGTGTTGCAAATTTTTTCTGAAGATTTTGCATTTATGTTCATCAGAAATATTGGCCTGTACTTTTTTTTTCTGTCAACTTAGTAAACATTATAGAAATTCTTATTAGGTTACTTTATTAATTAGCTTTAAGTATGCATTGAGCAACTTCTATGGTCCAGGCACTGATCCAGATTACCTGGGTTACAATGGTGAAACAGAAAGTCACAGCATCTGCCTCCATAACTTTGAGACTATGGAAAAAGACAAACAAGAGATTACAGAAAATGTGAGGAGTGTTTTGACATGGAATATATAAAGTATTATAGGAGCACAGTATAAACGGAGACACTTAGCCCAAGTCACAGGGTAGCCTGGCTGTGACTTTTTATAAAAGGAGCTTTCCAGACACCAGTTGAGGAAGTACAGTTTAGTGGTTAAGTGATGTTGGAAAGCTTGGCTCTCTGGGTTGGCATCACGACTCCATCACTTACTGCTTGCATGACCTTGAGCCACTTAACCTGTCTGTGCCTCAGATTCCTTATCTATAAAATGGAAAACATAATTATACCCACCTCTTAGAGTTGTAATTTTTTTCTTGTAGTGTTCTTTGGTGTTTTGGTATCAGTGTGATGCTGGTCATAAAATTAGTTTGGAAGTATTCCCTCCTTTACAATTTTTTGTTAAAGTTTGATAAGTATGCAACTCAACAGATTAAAAACTGTATAAATTGTACAAGTATGATCTCAGAACACAATGAAATTAAATTATAATCAGTACATAAGAATAGCTATAAAATCCCAATATACTTGTAGATTAAATAGAAAAATTCTAAATAATACATTGATCAAAAAAATTTTAAGAGAAATAAAAAAATATTCTTAATTAAAATGAAAATGTAATTTATCAAAATCTTTGGGATATTGTAAAAACAATGCTTTGAGGGATATTTATGGCACTGAATGCATGTATTAGAAAAGGAGAAAAATCTAAAATCAATAATACAAGCTTCCACCTTATGAAACTATAGAAATAGCAACTTTTAAAGCCTACTGGAAGCCAAAGAAAATAAATAACAAAAAATCACAACAGAAATCAATAAGTTTGGAAACAGGAAAATAATAAGAGAAAATCAAAACCTGGCTGTTTGAAAAGATCAATAAAATTGATGAATGTTTAGACAGCCTATTTAGGAAAAAAAAAGAAAACACAAATTGCTAATATTACAAATGAAAGAAGGGCCATCACTATCAATCTCATGGACACTAAAGAGATAATAAAGGAATAAAAGGAACAAATCTATGCCCACAAATCTGGTAACTAAGATGAAATGGACTAATTCCTTGAAAGACACAAAGTAGCAATGTTCACATGAGAAATAGATAATCTGAATAGATCTATTTTTAAATGACTCAATAATTAATAATCTTCCAAAAATGAATACATAAGGGCCAGGTGGTTCTATGGGTGAAATCTACCAATTATTTAAGGATGAAGTTATACCAATTTACCTCAACTGCTCCAAAGAAAGAAGCAGAGTAAACATTACCTAACTCATCCATTCAGACCAACATTACTCTAATACGAAAACCAGATAAAGACATTACAAAAAAAGAAAGACCAATATGTCTTATGAACACAGATACACAAATCATCAACAACATTTTAACAAATCAAATCCAATAACATATTTAAAAAATTATGCATCATAACCATTTGAGACTTATTCCAGTTAAGCAAGGTTACTTCAACATTCAAAAATCAATTGATTTAATCCATCACCTCAAAAGACCAAAGAAGTAAAATCATATGATCATATCAATTTATACAGAAAAAAATACCTAATTAAATGCCTATTTAGAATTTAAAACAAACAACAAAATTCTCAGCAAACAAAGAATAAAGAACTTCCTCAACTTGACAAAGAACTTCTACAAAAGATTTATTGCTAACATTATACTTAATGGTGTGCAACTGGATGCTTTCTCCCTATGATTGGTAATAAGATAAGAATTCCCCCCTCACCAGTTTTACGAAGTATCAAGCTGGAGGACCTCACTAGTGCAGTAAGACAAGAAAATTAAATAAAAGTTATACTGATTGAGAAAAAAGAGATAAAATCATATCTGTTCACAGATGATATGATTGTCTATGTAAAAAATCAAGAGAATTTTTAAAAAACCTCTGGAGCTAAAAAACAATTATAGCAAGGTTGTTGTAGGATACAAGATTAATATACAAAAGTAAATCACTTTATGATGTACTATTAATTTACAAGTGGAATTTGAAATTAAAAGCACAATACTATTTACTTTAGCACCAAGCAAAGTTAAATGCTTAAGTAAAAATTTAACAAAATACATAAAAGATATTATGAAGAAAACTATAGAGTTCTGATGAAAAACCAAAGAAGATACAAGTAAATCTGAAGATATTCCATGCTTATGAATAGGAAGATTCAATATCATTAAGGTGTCATTTCTTTCCAACTTGGTCTATAGATTCAATGCAATCCAAATAAAAATCCCAACACATACCTTGTATATATCAACAAAATGATCTTAAAGTTCATATGTTAAGGCAAAAGATGTATAATAAACAACACAATACTCAAGAAGAAAAAAATCAAAGAAAGAGAAAGAAGCAGAAGCAAAGAAAAAGCAGGAGGAGAAGAACAACAAAGTTGAAGAACTGATGCCATACGACTCCAAGAATCACTATTAAGTCTATAGTAGTCAAGACAATGTGGTATTGGTGAAAGAATAGAAAAGAAGATCAATGAAAAAAATAGATTCCAGAAATAGACCCTCTCAAATATCATCAAATGATCTCTAATAAAGAATCAAAGACAGTGTAATGGACAAAGAATTGTTTATTCAACAAATCATGCTGGAACAATTGAATATTTGCATGCAAAGGAAAAAAATGAATCTAGACATAGACTGTACACCTTTTAAAAAATTAACTCACAATGTATTATAGATTTAAATGCAAAATTCAAATCTAAAAAATTTCTAGAACATAGTATAAGAAAAAATCTAAATGATCTCTGGTTTAATGATACTTCAGTTATAGCAATAAAGATGTGTTCCTTAAAAAATATTAATGAGAAGTATTTCAGTAAAATTAAAACTCTTGTTCTATAAAAGATAGTGTTGAGAGAATGGAAAAACAAGGCACACACTGAGAAAAAATATTCAGAAAGCATATATCTGATAAAGAACATATCCAAAATATGCAAAGAACCTTATTTTACACCTCAAGGAACTAGAAAAAGAACAAATGAAACCTAAATATAGTAAAAGGAAATAAATAACAAAAATTAGAGCAGAAATAATTGAAATACAGGCCAAAAAGACAATAGAGAAAATCAATGAAACTAAAAGTTGGTTCTTTGAAAGGATACACAAATACAAGTCTTTAGCTAGACTCAACAAGAAAAATAGACCGAGGACTCATAAATAAAATCAGAAATGAAATACGAGGTATCACAACTGATATCACAGAAATACAAAGGATCATAAGAGACTACTCTGAACAATCATATGCCAACACACTGGACAACCTAGAAAAAAACTGATAAATTTCTAGAAATTTATATCTTACCAATACTGAATCATGATGAAATAGAAAATCTGAACAGACTACCAGTAAGATTGAATCAAAAACTTACCAACAAATGAAAGTTCAAGACCAGATAACTTCACTGGTGAATTCTACATTATATTCTACAATTCTATGTTAATGAAGAATTAATATTAATCCCCAGACTCTTCAAAAATTAAAGGAGGAAAAAACTCTTCCAAACTTATTTTATAAGACCGGCTTAACTCTGATATCAAAACCATAGAAAGATGCCACAAGAAAGAAAATTACAGGTCAATATCCTTAATGAATGTAGATGCAAAAATCATCAACAAAATATTACCAAAAAAATCCAGCAATATATTAAAAGGATCCTATGCCACGATCAAGTGGAATTTATTCTAGGAATATAAGGATGATTCATCATCTGCAAATTATTCAACATGATACACCATATTAACAAGATAAAGGATAAAAATTATGTAATCATCTCAAAAGGTGCAGAAAAAGTATTGGACAAAATTCAACATCAACTTAGGATAAAAAATCTCAACAAAGTAGTTATAACATACCTCAATATAATAAACCCCATTTATGACAAGCCCACAGCTAACATCATATTCAACAGTGATATGCCGTTCCTGTAAGATCATGAACAAAATAAGGGTGCTCACCCTCACGACTTTCATCCAACATAGTATTTGAAATCCTATCCAAAGTAATTAGGCAAGAAAAAGAAATAAAATGCATCCAAATTGGAAAGGAAAAAGTAAAACTGTCACTGTTTACAGATGACATAATACTATATATAGAGAAACCTAAAGACTCCAAAAAAAAAAAAAAACTAGAATAAACAAATTCAGTAAAGTTTCAGGATACAAAATCAATACACAAAAATCTGTTGTATTCCTATAAACTGATAAACCTCAGAAGGAAAAATTAAGAAAACTATCCTGTTAACAATTGCATCAAAAAGAATAAACTACTTAAGAACAAATATAACCAAGAAGGTGAAGGACCTGTACACTAAAAACTACAAGACATTAATGAAAAAAATTGAAGAAGACACAAATAAATGGGAAGATATTCAATGTTCATGGATTGGAAGAATCAACATTGCTAAAATGTCCGTACTACCCAAAGCAGTCTACAGATTCAATGTAATCCTCATAAAAATTCCAGTTGCATTTTTCAAGGAAATAAAACAAATAACCCTAAAATTGTATGTAACCACAAAACATCTCAAATAGCCAAAGCAATCTTGAGAAAAAAAGAACAAAACTGACAGCATTATACTCCCTGATTTCAAACTATATTACAAATCTGTAGTAATTAAAACAGTGTGTTATGGGCATAAAAATAGACATATATATATCAATGGAACAGAACTGAAAGCCCAGAAATAAACCCACATTTATGTTCAATTAATTTATGACACTG
Source organism: Neofelis nebulosa (assembly GCF_028018385.1). Taxonomy (NCBI): domain Eukaryota; kingdom Metazoa; phylum Chordata; class Mammalia; order Carnivora; family Felidae; genus Neofelis; species Neofelis nebulosa. Next base: position 30,476,062 of record NC_080794.1, on the reverse strand, counting down.
CAACCAGTTTAAATGGAGAAACGACAGTCTCTTCAATAAGTGATTCTGGGAAAACAGGAAAGCCACATGCAAAAGAAGAGAGCTCAACTATTGTCTTACACCATATACAATAATTAACTCAAAATAGATTGAAGACTTGAACGTAAGACCTGAAACTATAAAACTAGTAGAGAAAAGCATCATCAGTAAGCTCCTTGACGTAGATTTGACATTTAATCTGATACCAAAAGCAAAAGCAACAAAAGCACAAATAAACAAGTGGAACTACATCAAACTAAGCTTCTGCACTGCAAAGGAGACCACTTACAAAGTGAAAAGGCAACCTACAGAATGGGAGAAAATATTTACAAATCATATATCTGATTAGAGACTAATCCCCAAAAGATATAAAGAACTCATGCAACTCAATAGCAAAAAACAACCAAACAAACAAAACATATGATTAGAAAAATGGGCAGAGGATCTGAATAGATATTTTTCCAAAGAAAACATATCATTCAGGTAAAAGAAAATATGCTCAACATTATTAATCATCAAGGAAAAGCAAATCAAGGCCAGTAAATCACCTCATTCCTGTTAGAATGGCTATTAGTAAAAAGACAAGAAACAAGGTAAAATTGTGGAGAAAAAGGAACACTTGTACACTGTTGGTGGAAACATAAATTGGTGTAGCCACTACACAAAACAATAAAAGGCCCTCAAAGTGCTAGAAATAAAACTACCATGTGATCCAGCAATTCTACCTCTGGGTATTTACCCAAAGAAAATGAAAATGAACTCAAAAAGATACATGCAGGGGCACCTGGCTAATTCTGTCAGTGGAGCATGAGACTCATGATCTCAGGGTTGGGAGTTTAAACCTCACATTGGGTATAGAAATTACTTAAAAAATAAAATATTTTTTTTAAAAAGGATATGTGCATCCCCATGTTCCACAGTATTATTTACAATAGCCAAGATATGGAAACAACCTAAGTGTTTGTTGATTGTTGAATGGATAAAGAAGATGTTAATTATACATACAGTGGAATAATAAATCTCACCATTTGCAACAATATGAATGGGCCTCAAAGGCATTATGCTAAGTAAAATAAGTCAAACAGAGAAAGACAAATCCCATACGATATCTCTTTTATGTGGAATAAAAAAAAAAAAAGGTTCCAACTTACAGAGACCTGATTGGTGGTTGCCAGGGGTGGTAGAGGGGAGAAATGGGACTCAAAAGGTAAAAAGAAAAGATAAAAAGTATCTCATCAGTTTTTTTAATAGTGATTACATGTTGAAATAACATTTGGGATATACTATGTTAAATAAAATATATTAAAATTTAAAAAATAAATGTATACAACAGTTAAAACCAAAAAAGAAAATAACCCAAATAAAAAATGGCCAGCATCTGCTGAACAGACACTTTTAGCAAAGAATATACAAACAGTAAAAAGCATATAAAAAGATGTTCAACCTCATATGTCAGTAAAGAATTGCAAATTAAACAAACAATGAGATACTACTACATACTTAATAGGATGCTTAAAAAATTTTCTTTGAACTTGAAAATACCAACTGGTGAAGATGTAGAGAAATAGGAACTCACAGTTACTACTGGTGGGGATAAAAAAATGATATATCTTTGGAAGATAGTTTGACAAAGCTAACTATAGTCTTATCATACAATCTAGCGAGCCATCATGCCTTGGTAATGTACTAATTGAGTTGAAAACATGCCCACCTAAAACCTTCATACAAATGTTTATAACAGTTTTATTCATAAATGGGCAAAACTGGAAGAAACTAAAATGGCCTTCAACAGATAAATGGATAAACAATTGGAATACATCCATACAATAGACTATTATTCAGCAATAAAAAGAAACGACCTATTAAGCCACAGAAAGAAATGAAAGAGACTTAAGTACGTATTTCCAAGTAAAAGAAGCTAGTCTTAAAAGGCTACATACTGTCTAATTCCAACTATTTAATATTCTAGAGAAGGAAAAAACTGTGGAGACTAAGAACAAACAAACAAACAAAAACCACTAACGCCTGCAGGGAGTAGGAGGTGGGGGGGGCGGGGAGAGAGGCAGGTAGAGGAGGGAGAGATAAGTGAAGCAGGGGAGAATGTTTAAGGTAGTAAAATATTCTCTCTGAGACTATAAGCCTGGATACACAATAACATGCATTTTTAAAACCCACTGAACTGTAAAACACAGAATAAATCTTAGTGTAAACCATGGACTTCACTTAATAGTGATGTTTCTGGGCACCTGGGTGGCTTAAGCACCTGACTTCAGCTCAGTTAAGATCTCATGGTTCACTAGTTCAAGACCCGAGTCCTTCTCTGTGCTGACAGCAGGCTGGAGCCTGCTTCAGATTCTGTGTTTCCCTCTCTCTCTAACCCCTCCACTGCTTGCACTCTCTCTCTCAAAAATTAGTAAACATTAAAATTAAAAAAAAAATAGTGTTGTTTCAGGGACACCTGGGTGGCTCAGTTGGTTAAGCATTCGACTTCGGCTCGTGGTTGGTGAGTTCGAGCCCCGCATCAGGCTCTGTGCTGATATCTCAGTGGCTTCTCAAATTCTGTGTTCCCGTCTTTCCTTGCACCTCCCCCAGTCTTTCTCTCTCTCTCTCTCTCTCTTTCTCTCAAAAATAAGCAAACATTAAAATTTTTTAAAAAATAGTGATGTTTCATTAGTAGTTAATTACTATAACAAATATACCACACCAATGCAAGATGTTAATAAAGAAAACTGGAGCAAAAGGATGTATATGGAACTCTTTATTCTATTTGCTTAACTTTCCTGTAAATGCAAAACTGTTCCAAAAAAACCCAAAATCTAATAATTTAAATATAAAATAAAGTAAAATTGTATCTCTGGTATTTTTGCAATGGATTTCACAACAGAATCTTTCTTGAGATCTATGTTGACAATAAGATCTTTTTCCTTAACCGTTCATGACTAAGCTCCATAACTACATGAAATTCTCCTCCCTGATTGTCTTTGTCTTACCGCCAAAGATTTTTGTCTTTCATATACTGTTCACTGACCAAAAGCTTAATCAGTAAATGTGGGCAGTATATTTGATCTTTCTTGACATGGACACAAACACAGTCTTTTTGTATGTTTGGGTTATGGGTGGAGGTGAGAAGAGTTCAGAGAGTGTTCTCTCTACTTCTTTCTGAGCCCAGTGCTTGTGACTGACTCTTCACTGCCTTTCTCCCCTGAAGTTTTCTCCTTTTGCATTGTGGAAAAGGACACATTTATCACGAGTGAATTGACCTATTTCAAATGCAACAAACTATCAAACCTTTAAAGCCTTGTCAAGAACAGGATTTCCTCAAGAAAAGTACCTCATGATCCACTGGTTTCACTTGCAGAAATATTTTTTTTTTTCCTGAACTTAACCTGAATGAAGTATATGCCATGTGACCTGCCTATCCCATTTTTTTGCTCTGAGCACTGATTCATACCCTTGGTTCCTTTTTTTCTTAGTAGGCACAGCCACTGTGCTCTTGAGTTCACATTAGCATACATTTACAATAAAAATATTAGTTTCTTCTCTTTTCTGTCTTTTTTCTTCATAATTTCCAATTTTCCACTTCTTTATAAGTTATGCAAAATAATCCGCCAATTTCTCTCTCATCAAAAACTATGCTAAATATGAACTGTTAGATGGCTCAGAATGTGACAAATCATAAGACATGGGAAGTACATTCCTACAGTGTAATTAAAAAAAATTTTTTTTAATGTTTATTTATCTTAGAGAGAGAGATAGAGAGACAGAGAGACAGAGAGAGAGCATGAGTGGAGGAAGGGCAGAGAGAGAGGGAGACACAGAATCTGAAACCGGCTCCAGGCTCCGAGCTGTCAGCACAGAGCCCCGACGCGGGGCTTGAACTCATGGACAGCAAGATCATGACCTGAGCCGAAGTCAGACGCTCAACCGACTGAGCCACTGAGGCACCCCTCTGCAGTGTAATTTTATATACAAACTTGATTGGCTTTGTTAGAACCAGGCTCAAGTTTGGCTAAGTAAACCAGATAGTCTCTCAACGGGCGGGAATAGGGAACATTGCCACTCATAAAATATGAAGACAATAACTTGTCAAAGGTGCTAAAAATTGTGCAGAGCCAGTTAGGCCTAGATGTTTCCGCATTACCCCCATAATATCACTTATCAAATTATGTTGCAATTACCTATTTATTTCTCTGTCTCACCCATATTTAAGCTTCAGGAGAACACAAATCATGTCTATCATTTTCACCATTTTATCCCTAGCACCTAGCAAAGTGCCTGTTTATATAGGCGTGCATTAAATAACCATGAAGCAAATAAACAAAGTAAGTAAATAGACAAGATAATCTTATCAAATGGCAAAAGATTCTAGCAACGTGCTGGGGAATTGGAATCGTACTCTATTAAAGGATTTTCTCTATCCGTTCACTTCTAGTTAGTCCTCAAGCAAGCATAATTAGTATTTCCTGTTATTAAAAAGTATCTAAAAGTTTATTAACAAATTCTGAAGCGCACGCACACACTCTTTGACTTTCTATTTTTTTTCTGACTTAACCTTACCTACTTGATGTGCCCATTTCTTAATAGATGCAAAGTCCTCACCTAAAACCTTTTCTTCTTGCTTGCAATTATTCAGATTAAAAATATTTTTTTTATAAAAGCTTACTTATTATGAGTATATTTGCAGTTTAATAGAACTCAGAGCCCCAGCTGGTGATGAAATGCCCATATGTTTTTTACCCATTAAAAAAACAAAAAAACAAAAAACAAAAAAACAGAGCTGTGGTACCTGGGTAGCTCAGTCAGTTAAATGTCTGACTCCTAATTTTGGCTCAGGTCATGATCTCACATTTACCTCATCCACAGACATAAAACCGAGCTCTGCATTGGGTTCTGTGCTGACAGTGCAAAGCCTGCTTGGGAATCCTCTGTCTCCCTTTCTATCTCCCTCCCACCGCCTCTCGAGTTCAAAAATAAATAAATAAACATTAAAAAAAAAAAAAGCAGATCTGTCTTTCTCTTATTGATGAGCAAGAATTGTTTACATATTCTAGTTATGGGTTCCTTGTCAATTATATGTATTACAAATATTTTCTACTCTATAGCTATCTTTCCTTCTTTTAGTTGTGTTGGATAAACCAAAGCATTGAATGCAAAACAAGTCCCATCAAGTCTATCTTGATGCCTAGTGCTTTTTGTGTTCTGTTAAAAAAATTACCTCTACAAGGTTTTTAAAGATATTATTTTAGTTTACTTTCTAAAATAGTTTTTGTCTTACCACTCTTTTATAGGAATATAATTCCATGTGAAATTGGCTTTGTGTGTGAAACCAAGTTTTGTTTGTTTGTTTGTTTGTTTGTTTGTTTTTCAACGTATGCATTCAGTTGATCCAGCTCCTAGGTTCACACATACTAGAGGGCAAGAAGAGGCTGAAGAAAGAGGCTGACCACTCCAGATCAATAGGTGGCAGTTTACCAGGCTTGTCTTGAGTAACCAGAAGATGAGTAGATTTCCTAACCTTCTTGTAAGAATCTTAAGTTCAGATGGAGCCCTTAACTGGTTTCAGTCACGTAGAGTCCAGACAGTCTCAACAACACATTGGTTTCCCAGGGTTGCATCCTTGAAAGTGGCTCCCTCTGTGGCAAGTGTGGCAAAATCACAGATTCTAGGACCAGGGAAGAGGGTGAGGAGCCTCCAATTACTTGGGTCCTGCCTATGGGTCAACATGCTGTCATTTCCTCTCAAGAACCTCCTCCAACACAGCTCCATTTATTTCCCAACGTGTTGCACTTGCACACTGATCATACATCAAATGAACCTATGTCTTACTTTAGGTTACTCCATTAAGCAGAAGCTAAAACACAGGCTTGTATGCAGATAGTTTATTTTGGAAAGTTATTCCAGGAAACTAAGAAGAGTCTAAAAAGAGTGGAACAGAAAAAAATAAAAAAAAATTTAAAAATAGAGTGAAACAGATAAGGAAGAAAGCCACTAATGAGTTGTTTATCACTGTAACTGAGGTTCAGATCCTCTAAAGAACACTATAAAACGTGCCTCAAAAATATTCCTCACAAGAGAGGAATATTTGTCCACTGATACTGATTCTCTGGTCAGTGGTTCCTCTGGGAGTGTTGAATCCCTTTCGATTTCAGATATGCATGCATTAGAATGGCTGAGTGGCTAATGCCCTCAGAGAAGCTGCACACAGCAGTAGACAAGTCCTGGGGCAGAAAACAATGGATATATGATGCAGGTGAGGTGAGGTGTTAATGGCTATATCTTCATGCAGCTGGTTACTTCAATGCCTCGAATAAAAAGGTAGATTGACAAGAGGTGGATCAGGACATACAAAATGCCTGATACAGTTTACCCATTAGACCAACCAGATCTGCTCAAGTCCTGTCCAACACAGAGATGGCCTGCTGCAATCCATAAAAATCTAAATACAAAAGTCGCCATTTAACAACCATTTTGAAGCTGAAATTGATATTTATTATCCCCCTCCTTCATCACTTCTTCTAAATTTACCTCATCCACAGACATCACTTCAGCATTCCCAAGTGGCATTTCCCAAAGGTGACACTGATTTTCACTATTGAGCAATGCATTCATATATTAACATTTTGGGGGCATGACTGTTACAATTTCCCATTTATGGTTAAAAATGGCCATTGACACACTTAAGAGACACCCCAACAAATCCTCTGAGTTTTTCAGGTACATTCTTTCCACCCCCATTTTTCTAGCAAAAATCGTAGAAACTCTTGATAATCAAAGTCAACTATCACCACGGATATTTGTTTTTATCAATTTGTTTTGTTTTATTTACATGAGAAGACCAAAATAACAACATGGTAGTTATAGCGTCAAATTCAGTAACATCCTTTCTCTACCATCTAACAGAAGTATTCCAGTATCCTGGGGAAATAGAAAATTTAATCTAAAAGAGTCTAAATTTGTGAAGGAAAAATCTGTGCAGGGTTTGTCAACTATCCTCTCCCTGCATCTTTCTAAGGCACCAGACTATCAGTTACCTCCTGCATATGAGGTCAAATCAGTATGTAGTCATCAATAGAGTTCCCAGCATGATGTTCTGTGAATGTCAAAATGATCAAGTTCTCTTTGGATCATGTTGTCATCAAGAGTAGAGCTAACATAGTCCTAAAACAAGACTGAAAGTATACTATCTTTTGCACACAAATATGATCTCTTTTTGATGAGCTTTACAGTTGGGCATTGGGGAAAATATAGTCACCGTATCAACAACTACTGGCTTGATCCATTCCAGACAAAATGCATTTAGTTAGTTTAATAGTAGTTCAATATTCCAATGATATGTCTGTATAGGAAACCTGTTCCCTGATTATAACTGATTGATCAATCCAAGAGAAGACTCCTGACCTACTTATACCAGTCAGACTATTTACAAGGGGATATTGGGTTTCAACCAGAAGGCAACAGAAACTGGAAGTCAAGGGATTAGTGCTGATAATGGCAACTATTTAGAGAGAATATCAAAATCTTTTTGATACTAAGTTCACCGGAAGCCTACTTATATTGTTTTCCTTTCTGAGTCCTTGGTTGTTTAGCTTTTCCTTCATTTTTTGACATCCTTCCTATAAACTTGACATTTTTAAGGTAAATAGGGATGTTTTCTTATGCGTAACAAAGTAATCTAGCAAACAAACATCATTTAAAAGAGTTTGCAGAGTGTACTACTGGACCAATGTCATGAAAGTGATTCCAAGATTTTGCTTTTAGGGTCCTTACTCGTTCACCATGCTTCTTTCTTCATATTCTTCCAGCAGATAAAGTGATATCATTTATCCATCTAAGACACACATAAATTTATATAAATGTTTTGAGACAAAGGGACCAGTTATGCTACAAATAGCAGCAACTACTTTGATTTTTCTTTAACAGACATACCTGGCAATTATTCTAGAAGCAAAAGATGGTGATTTTGTTCTCCATGATAAAATGAAAGAAGAACTCATTCAAAAGTCTAAATTAAGAAAGGGGCAGAATTAAATAGCAAAGGGTACTTGGGAAGGAATTATATTTACCAAATAATTTTTTATTACTAATTCTATGGGATATTATTTGGTATATGGGGGAGGGGGAAGTATCCCTCAATTATTAGGCTGGAGAAATGTTGAGTAAAAACCAAGTACACAGATCACCCTAATGCCAGTTTTCTTTGAGCCTTTAATATTCAGTACATGCAATGAATCTCCAGTAAGCAGGTACTCTACGGAAACATTCTCAAAGTTATTTGATTATGAAATACTTTTGTTGTGGAACATAGGGGAAGATTAAGGTTCTGGAGTATACACTTTGAGAAATGCTCTGCTTGGGAGAAAAGGAATTATTCAAGTTCAGTCTGTATTCTCTTCACCTTTGAAGAATTAAGTCATGGACCCAGTGATGTATAAATGTTGAAGAAAAGTAAGTGAATGAGTAAGTATTTAAGCAAATAGTTAAACTTATGTCATCATAGTGATGAGAAGATGTGACTACTTTTTGGTTGTTTTTAGTTTTTACATTTTTTTTAGTGAAAACTGTTAAATGATTAGAAGAATGTACGGATACTATACAAAGTATTTATAAACTTTATTAATTTCAATTCATTTAAACACCTATCAAAACCCCATGATGTAGGTATTATGATTTCCCATTTCTTCAATGAACAAATCGAGGCTTAGAAATTTTTAGTAAATATCCAATGATACACAACCAATGGGGGGAAGCAAGGCTGAGAGCTTAGTTCCTCTACCTCTGTATCCTGCATTTATAACCAAGATGATGGTATCTCTGTGTTTGCCTCAAGTGTTCTGTTGCTTGACAAAAACACTAATAAACATAGGAAATGAACAACCCCAGTTTTTCTTTCCTTTTGGAATTGAGCTAGAAAATTCAGGACCACAGATTAAATGATATCTATCCCTTACTTCCCTTTAGTGAGGCTGAGAGGCATTGGGGAGTTCCTCCAGGCAGGAATCAGGGAAAACTGGGCTTAATCCCAGCTCTGAAGACTGCTAGACCTTTCAGTTTCCTCATTTGTAAAATGGGGAGAAGACTTACAGAGTTGTTCAGGAGATGAAAAAAAATTATACATATAAAGGGACAAGCATGATGACCATATTGTTGACTCTAGAGCCAGACTACAAGGATTTGAATTCCAGCCCCAATATTTTCTAGCTGATGAATACTGTGCAAGTTATCTCATCTATCCGTGCTTAGTTTCATGATCTATAAACTTTATTGGTAATAGTCTCTACTTCTTAGGATTGTTAAGAGAATCAAATGAGTTAATATATATGATGCCCTTAAATCAGTGTCTCACTCATGGAAAGCACTATGCAGGGGTTAGTCATAATAAGTATTCTGCAAATGGTACCTTTTATATTTATTGTTCCCACCAGCATGTAGAAAACGGATGAGGCTTTGATAAATCTTCATTGGATTGGTCTCTGCTATTACTAGCCATATCACCCTGTCAACTTGCTTAATTTTTCCAAATATTAGTTTTCTCTTTTGTAAAATACAAATTAAAAAAAATCTGTATCTCCACAGGTCTTTCAAAAGGATTAAATTACTCATCATCTGCAAAGCCTGGCATAGAGCAGTTTTAAATAAATGTTACTATTCTCCTTCCTCCCTCCTGTCCTCCTTCACTCCTTTGTTTTTCCCTCCTTTATTTTTGTGCTCTGAAACTCTCAAATACCAAGTAAAAATTCAACTTATGGTGAATATTTCAATGATACAATCACTAAGTATAACAATGCTTTCAAGATGGCTTTGGATACAAATTTAACTTAGATACCATGATAGAAAATATAACACATCAAAATATTTCTTTCTTTCTTGGAGGCATATTTGGTTTTTCAACTGGTATGATATACTGATAAATTTTCCCATTTGCTTACAAGTGGTAAATAAAGACCTGAGAGAATTGGGTAAATATTCCCAAAATTTGAGAATATTATAGAGGTGGCAAGAATCTGGCTTTCTTGATCAAAGAGTGGATTTTCTTCCAATCCTCTGATTTAATTTAAGTCTTATGAAGCAAAGAAGTCTTGAATCAAATGATCTCTTACTAATGCTAAACCTCTAGGGCCCTTTGAATTTACTGATAGCTTCATGTACTATCCGCAACACAAGCATTATGGAAAGATTGTCATTATAAATTGTATTGATGCTGTGATTCAAAGCAAGCTTTATGTCCTTTGAGAGACTTAAAATATTACAACCTGGAGACATATAAAGATGTTCTAACCAATCAGCACTAACAACACCTTACATGTATATTCAGTTTTATAGCTCACAAAGGAATTTTACATGTATTATCACACATCATCTCTGTGAAGTAAGTGGCACACGTATTATCATCCCAATTTTATAGATTAAGAGAATAAGACACAGACAGATGAAAAGCTATGGTCAAAATTTCACAGCTTATAAATAGAGATACAACTAGAAGAATCTTTATCTTAGTCTAAAAAATGTTATTTTTGTTATAAATGTTATTTTCCAACAATGAAGGAAATAAATGTGTGGCAGAAAGAAACAGCCCTTTAAATCTCTCAGTAGTTTTTTTCTTTCCCTTCATTATTTTTAAAGTATACTACAAAGTACCGTTGAAATCTATAATCTTTATGAAGAGATATAAAAATCTACCAATAATCTTTACTTTTTGCAGGAAAGTTGAGGACTGCTTCATATTTCCTCTGGTCAGCTGATAGTTGATGATGAGGGATAAGAACGAACAGAGTCAACAAATAAGAAAGAAAATAATTTTGGGGCGCCTGGGTGTCTCAGTTGGTTAAACGTCCGACTTCGGCTCAGGTCATGATCTTGCGGTCCGTGAGTTCAAGCCCCACGTCAGGTTCTGTGCTGACTGCTCAGAGCCTGGAGCCTGTTTCAGATTCTGTGTCTCCCTCTCTTTGACCCTCCCCCGTTCATGCTCTGTCTCTCTCTGTCTCAAAAATAAATAAACATTAAAAAAAAAAAAGAAAGAAAATAATTTGTATTGGGCATCATTAACTTGTGAGAAATAGTAAAAATATCAAAAGACTTTATTTTATTTTTCTTAAGTTTACATATTTTGAGAGAGGGAGGGAGAGAGAGAGAGAGCAAAAGAGAGAGAGAACGTGGGGAGGGGCAGATTGGCAGAGAGAGAATCCCAAACCTGGAGGCGGGGCTTGAATCCACAAACCATGAGATGGTTGCTCAACCAACTGAGCCACCCAGAGCCCCTAAACTTGCATTTAAACACAAGAGGAAGGGGTGCCTGGGTGGCTCAGTTGGTTGAGCATCTGACTTTGGCTGAGGTCATGATCTCACAGGTCCATGAGTTTCAGCCCCACGTCAGGCTCTGTGCTGACAGTTCAGAGCCAGAGCTGATTCAGATTCTGTGTCTCCCTCTCTCTCTGCCCCTCCCCCACTCATGCTCTCTCTCTCTCTCTCTCTCTCTCTCTCTCTCCCTCTCTCTGTCAAAAATAAATTAACATTTTTTTTAATTCAGTCTCTCTCCCTCTGCCTCCTTCCCTGTTTGCCTCCATGCTCTCTCTTTCAAAAAAAGATAAATTGTTATTCTTAGTCAAATGTCCCCTGCAGACAGAAGAATCTCCAAGATGCACTAAGGTTAGGGCAAGGATTAATTTAGTAGTAATTTAGAATCATAATAGTTATTTTTATCTGTGATTATTTTATTATATAAATAAATATAATGGAAAATGGATGAAAAACCTAAATCCTAGAAAACAGGCAACAACCTTTGACCTCAGCCATAGCAACTTCTTACTAGACATGTCTCAGGAGGTAAGGGAAGCAAAAGCAAAAAAAAAAAAAAATGGACTACTGGGACCTCATCAAGATAAAAAGCTTCTGCCCAGCAAAGAAACAATCAATGAAACTATAAGGCAACTGACAGAATGGGAGAAGATATTTGCAAATGACATATCAGATAAAGGGTTAGTATTCAAAATCTACAAAGAACTTATCAAACACAACACCAAAAAAAAAATAAAAAAAGTTAAAAAAAAATAATGTAGTGAAGAAATGGGCAGAAGACATGAACAGATACTTTTCCAAAGAAGACATCCAGATGGCTAACAGACACATGAAAAGACACTCAACATCACTCATCATTAAGGAAATACAAATCAAAACCACAATGAGATAGCACCTCACACCTGTCAGAATGGCTAAAATTAACAAGTCAGTAAACAATAGATGCTGGTGAGGATGCAGAGAAAGGGGAACCCCTTGCACTGTTGGTGGGAATGCAAACTGATGCAGCCACTCTGAAAAACAGTATGGAAAATTAAAAACAGAACAACCCTACAACCCAACAATTGCATTACTAGGAATTTATCCAAAGGATACAAAACTCTGTTTATAGCAGTGCTATCAACAATGGCCAAATTATGGAGAGAGCCCAACTGTCCATAAACTGATGAACAGATAAAGACGATATGGTATATACATACAATAGAATACTATTTGGGGATCAAAAAGAATGGAATCTTGTCATTTGCAACAACGTTGATGGAGCTAGAGTTTATTACGCTAAGTGAAATAAATCAGGCAGAGAAAGACAAATATTATATGATTTCACTCATATGTAGAATTTAAGATACACAACAGATGAACATAGGGGAAGGAAAGGAATAATAAGATAAACAGGCAAAGCATAAGAGACTCTTAAATACAGAGAATATAATGCAGGGTGCTAGAGGGGAGATGGATAAGGGGATGGGGTAAATGGGTGGTGGACATTAAGGAGGCCACTTGTTGAGATGAGCACTGGGTGTTATGTGTAGGTAATGGATCACTGGGTTCTATTCCTGAAACCAAAATTGCATTGTATTTTAGCTAACTTGAATTTTAAAAATATAAATTTAAAAAAAGAAAAAATATAAAAACAATGGAAATTTAAAGCACTGTCAGTATAGATCAGAAATTAATTTCACATTTTTAAAAAAAATTTTTTTTAACGTTTATTTATTTTTGAGACAGAGAGAGACAGAGCATGAACGGGGGAGGGTCAGAGAGAGGGAGACACAGAATCTGAAACAGGCTCCAGGCTCTGAGCTGTCAGCACAGAGCCCGACGCGGGACTCGAACTCACGGACCGTGAGATCATGACCTGAGCTGAAGTCGGCCGCTTAACCGACTGAGCCACCCATGCGCCCCTAATTTCACATTTTTAATAAAGACTCAAAGGAATGAATAAAATAACATGCTCAAGGCAATTTTAGAAGAAAAATTCTATGACATTGTAGAATTTTTAGCTGGAGGAATTTGATAGATCATCTCACATTCTCTTTACCTTTCACCCTTTAATTTACAGATTGCAAGTCACAGACCCAGAAAACAATCCTGACTTGTTAATTAATGGGTAAGCTAGATCTAGAATTCAAGTGTCTAAATCTTAAGACAGTTACATACCACCAAATAGCATTCATTAAACAAACTTTTGTAAGTTTATATGCCAATCATCAAACAAAACTAAATTTTTCAATGAACTGAAATATTTTGTCTATGGTTTACCTAGAATCAGGAGGTTAAACACTTGAAAGTTCCCTTTGACGTTGAAAATGTGGACTTATTACACTCTTCATTTTTTTTCCTAACCAACAAAAAAAATAGGTTTTTGGTCAATTAGAGGTTGAGAAACAACTCACTTTTTATGTTTCATTGTGATAAAAACTGAATTTTAAAACTTTTATTTTTTGCTATAACTAGGAAAATCAAAGTCAAATGGCAAATTCTAATAGTGTTTTATCATCTTTTTAGAAAATAGATATAGCAAGTTTATTTCCTCTGAAGCCTCATACACCTCTGTATGCATATAGATTTGCCAACTGGGCCATTCAGGGACTATTAGGCTCCAATTATCATACAAATATAGAAAATATAACCCTGGCTCTTGATCAAAAACATATTCTCAATGTGCTCATGAAATAGCAGGAAAAAAAAAAAGAAAGAAAAAGAAAAAGAAAAGAAACAATCTTCCCAAGCACTGGGATTGTTATTACCTTATTTTCAATTCCACATGTCAAATGGAATCCTGGAGGGATCAGACATAATACTGGAAAGTACATTACAAGGGGAAAAAAGCTCTCTATTAGTCTGATGATAAAACTAGGTGAACAAATGCCTCTTCTCCTTCTCCAATTTTTAGTATGGCTTCCCGCCTGCAGGTAAAAGTGTAAATTACAAATAGAAGAAATTGAGTATCTATGTATCTATTAGTTTATAGCTACCTAGCCAGTTTAAAATGAAATGCTCAACTATGTTTCATCTTATTACCTCCAGTGGAGAGGGAAAAAAATAAAAATAAAAAAATGATAGGTATAGAATTTTAAGCTACTGGGGCAGTATTATTACAGTCTCAAAATATTTTTATTCATAGGATACTTACGGATTTTCCACTGGAAAATCTATGGTAAATAATCTGAGTATGTCATCATATCAAAATGATTGCTTAAAAGAAAAGAAAATATCCAGGTAATTGGGTGAATTTTTCACTTTTCATTTGATAATTTAGTAAAATGTAGATAGAGTTGAAATCCATTGTTAAAAAGAAATGGCTTATTAATGAGTCATGAATTAAAGTCTGGAATATTTTAAGTACAAAAAATTTTAAATGTAATATTCATTATCAAGCTTCAGGCTAAGTTAGGAATTTCTAAAATTGCTTAATTTAGGTACTTGTGTAAGGCCATTTCTCATTGTCGGTCTTATGAGATCAGACATTTTTAGAAATGGATCTGGTAGATGGATGTGTTCAATTAGAACAAATGATTTTGACCAATAGTAAGAGTAAGTAATTTTGGTTCTTACAATTACTAGTACTTATTGATCACAAGTTTGGAAAAAAGGGAATTTTGATAAATAAGATTTGTCGTGAGGTGATTCTATGTTCATTTGATCATTTTTAAATTGCAGTTTAAAGGTTATCAGATAAAGAGAATCAGATATGTGCATGTATATGTATATATCTGTATATACATACACATCACACACTCAAATTTGTATGCACACATACACATATTATAGCCGATAATTTATATGCACACATATACATATTATAGCCAATAGACTGAGACATCGTTCAACAGGTTGAGCATTCTTTCTCATCTCAGTCAATCATAGTCAGTTTTCCAATAGTCTCCCTAAGGATTTTATGACCAGGACCAATTAGGCAGTATTGCTCTATTGGATTGTTAAGGCCTGCCAACAGTTTGGTGAATTACACAGCTGTCACATTAATTCATGAGTGATAGTCAGCCGAAAGACAATAACAGTAACAAAAGTACCCAGTGTACAAATCACAGGAAAAAAAAGAAGCCAATGTTCTAAAGTAGTCATGGAATCATCATAGGGAAAAATAAGCATATCCCAATTTATGGATATTTTGCATGTAGAAGAGAATGAAAACCACAGCAGGAGCTCAGTAAGTGATTGGCTTCACTTCACTCCTCCCAATGGATCACTAGGATCACTTTAAGACCTTATAAACCCCAAGAACTCATTCTTCAGGGAGATTACACCTAAAAAAATATCAAACATAAATATTACCTACACCCTACCATCCCAGATACAGATAAAGAGATAGAGCTAGAGATGTACACAGAGATATGTATGTTCACATCTCTGTCTGTAGATATGTAAAAACAACTTGAAAGTCTTTTAATTTTTAAGAAAATTAAGTTATAATTTTCTTAATTTATGTTTTGCCATGTGAATTAGTGCAAGTTCTCTGAAGAGTCCATTGCAAATTCCTTACACATTTAGTCATAAGGAACTTACTGGGAAAATACCTATGTCAGAGAAAATGGGAGGTTGTGAAGAGGGGCACCAGGAGAAGCTGAGAGAGTCATCAGACACAATTACAGTCTAACTGGAAGGAGGGAGAAATAATGTTGGGTAAAAACCTCCTAAACTATTGTATAGTCTAAGAAAGCATAATCCATTCTCAAGAATTCTTGCACTGTTATAAACTATGGGACATTTTCTTTTTTTTAATTTTTTTTAATGTTTATTTATTTTTGAGACAGAGAGAGACAGAGCATGAATGGGGGAGGGTCAGAGAGAGGGAACACAGAATCCGAAGCAGGCTCCAGGCTCTGAGCTGTCAGCACAGAGCCCAATGCGGGGCTCGAACTCACGGACTGTGAGATCATGACCTGAGCCAAAGTCAGATGCTTAACCAAATAAGCCACCCAGGTGCCCCAATGGGACATTTTCAAAGGCAAGGAAACATTAATGCCTAACGTGGCAGTCATTGGATTGAAATAATGCTTGATTTGTGAATGTTTAGTAAACATTTGTTCATTTTGATTTTGTAATTTTCTTAAGTAAACTCAGCAGATTCTTTATAGAAATTATCCCAATTCTTTACCCTGCCTTGTCATCTATCACTTCCTACCATCAAGAAGGACAGTCTGTTTTCTCACTCCTTAAACATAGACTAGATTTTTTAAACTGCTTGGCCAACAGAATGTGACAGTAAGGAGGGTATCCTGGTTCTAGGACTGAGCCTCAAAAGACTTTTGTGAGCTTCCATGGTCTCTTTTCCTCCTTTGTGTTTTCCATTAGAACATACTTGAGCTAGCATCTAGAAAAGGAAACATGCACAGAAGAGAGTCACTGATTATCCCCACGGAAGCGCCACAGGAGAGAGTCCAGCCAAGAGAAATAAATCCACCCAGCAGACCTACAGCTGACCATAGTCAGACACACAAGAGAACTCTTCCAAGCCCAGTTCATGTCTCCAGAATCATCCAGCTAACCATTTGTCTTGTGATTAATAATAAATTGTTGTTATTTTAAACTTCTAAGTAGTGGGTGATGTGTTATTCAGCAGTGGGTAGCTAATATGTTGGTTACCAAACAATATAAAGCGTACTTTTCTAAGCCCTTGACTATAGTACTTTGTAGATTTAGTGCTACACAACCACACACACACACACACTCACACAGTGTGTCTTAGGGACCAGTGAATGAGACTTTTACTAAGTTCTATGCTTTGAAGAAAATTAAATGTTATTGGTAGATATAAATAACTTCAGGCATCATGGAGTAAGTTCCCTGTCTAGTTCCCCATTTATCCCATCAGTTGGTGTAGTGACTTCAAAAAAGTCCTGAAGCCCTGAGTCATTACTGCCATTGGAGGATGGTCCAGGAAAAGATTACCTCAGATGTCGCCGAAAGAAAGAAAGAAAGAAAGGGAGGAAGAAAGAAAGAAAGGGAGGAAGGGAGGAAGGGAGGAAGGAAGGAAGGAAGGAAGGAAGGAAGGAAGGAAGGAAGGAAGGAAGGAAGGAAGGAAGGAAAGATACTTCACATTCTACTCTAAAGGCATTGAAAACCAACCATTTTTAGCTGCCTTTTTGGGGCCTTTATAGTGAGTCTGGGAACCCAAAGGGGTATAAAAAGTGATTCATGTCCATGACCAATATTTAAAGGCAAAAGAACAATAAAATTATTATGATGGCATTAAAATTTTCATTTTCATCTGGAAACAACACAGTGGTCAAATATTTGCTTGGCATAGTACTTGCAATCTTAATTTTCTATTAGGTTTTTGTATCTCCATCCACAATGGACTTTATTTAAATGACCTAAATATTTTAATTTAACCAAGGCATGCTGTTTATTTAGGCTGCCGAGAGTGATAATTCTGAGGATGCTTTTATGCCCTCATTTAATTTCCTGATAGCAATTTCCTCTGTTAGGAGACCTACAAATCATATTATTTACAAGCTTGAAATGTCTGGAAAACATGAAGCCACACACTACCTATAGTGTCCTCTCACATATCTGTCAACATTTATACAAAGTCGAGGCACCTGGGTGGCTCAGTCAGTTAAGCATCTGACTTTGTTTCAGCTCAGGTCATGATCTCACGATTAGTGGCATTGACCCCGTGCCAGACTCTGGGTTGACCACATGGAGCCTGCCTGGGATTCATTCTCTCTCTCTCTCTCTCTCTCTCTCTCTCTCTCTCTCTCTCTCTCTCTCTCAAAATAAATATATTTTTTTTAATCTTAAAAAAGAAAGATTCATACAAAACCACTCAGATTCTGGGCCTATAAAACCCTAGGACAAACATAACCCAGCCCACAGTGCCAATTTTACATATAAAAAAGATGCACTTGGAGCTCCAGTTTTGAAAAGTACTATAGAGACACAAGATCTGAGCAAATTATAGACAGAAGGCCACTAAAACCCCAGCCACTTTTCCCTGTCCTTTATCTTCAGTCCTTTACATATTGACTGGCAGAATAGCTATCCTAAGACATGGCTCATATTGGGCCATTCCCAGCTCACAAACCATCACAAATAGTAAAAGCCCAAGTTCTCAAAGCCTTCTAAGATCTGGCTACTGATTCTTTTATCAGCATTAACCTCTGATTAATTCACCCATTAACCAGACACGCCCAACTCTTCATTGTTCTCCTGATTTTTGAACTTCCTTTTCTGATTAAGGGTCCCAAGACCCACTGAGAATTCCTCTTCGACTATGACTGTTTCTTCTTATAGGAATCCTATGACTTTCCACAACCCAACTCAATGGTCTCAGCTCACATAATGAAAGGTTATTTGCAAACATGTCTATTTCACCTAACATGCTATAAAGTTCTTGAGATTAGAAGTCTAGTTCATTTTTGCTGACTCAATAACATCTGTCTCTGTGCCTAATGATTAAAATAATAACAACAACAATAATGTTAGGGTTATGTAGCATAGATGCTACATATACATGCCTATACACATATACACACACACTCATACACACACATTCCATGTTGCCCTCTTCAGATTTACGATAAGATCACATGTCTTTCAATAATCAAATCAATATAGATATAGTCTTCCAATATACTACCAAAAAATTCTCTTTGTTTCTTTCCTGCTTTTCCCCCTACTTATGAAGACTGGCGCATACCCCCACACAACACCTGAGTGAAAAGGACGTGTCATGAACACAAATACCTCCCAGAGGAAAAACTGAAAGCTCTCCAGTATGTTGGGAATCTCCATTCTCTACTATGATGGCTATTATCACTGTAAATGAAAGGAAAAGGAGGATACCCTTCTTGTGGTTCAATTCAGTTCCTGTATCCTTGTTTTCCTGTATAAAAAGACGTTGCAAAATTACGACCATTTTCTTGAAAGAATCTTAAACTCATGTGCATTCATATATTTTTCACATTTTTCTCCAAGGAACATTCAGAACACTTTCATCTTCAAGCGTTAGCCTAACAAAGGCTTTGCACACAACCGCAGGTAATCATTCCACTAACAAAGCTCAGACCCAGGTGCTGAGTCCAAGATACTAATCTTCATTCCTCTCTCCTTATGGTGAGTTTCCCCACAGGGACCTACGGCCTCTTTTCTACTCTGGCAGGTCCCTACTAGTGCATCAGAGATGCCACATAACAGTTGGAATATTGAAAGTGTTAGGGTCACTTCACTTAAAATTAGAACTTCACTGTATGCACATGACACTTCAATGAAGCTAATTTTCTTTAAAAAGAAAAAACAGGAAAAAGAAAAATGAAAGATGAGAATCTTAATCCCTTTCTTTCCAAGAAGTCTCCTGGGTTTGCTACCAATGTGATCACTCCTCTTCCTCAGTGATCTCAGATCTCCACCCTGCAAAAGTTGTGGGGAGAGACAGCCTCTGCCAGGCCTAGGAAATCTCCAGTCATGTCCTTTCCCGCCAACGCACTCGCATAACTAATATGTTTGACGTTGTGTTCTTCCAAAAGACATCTAATGTCTCTAACTCCAGAAATAAAGGCAACCAATAACTTCTAAGCAGGATTCTCTAACTTATAAAAAGAAAACTGTGAGAGAAGAAAGGAAAAAAGGGAGACAAGAGGGAGGTCAATAAAATAAAAAACAATTAAGCCTAAATTCTAAATTTCCTTACATTCTATTATGTGAGAGGCACTGTATTAAGCACTTCTTACATAGGTTCTCTTTTAATCTTGACAACCATCCTTGTGCTTATTGATTGAAAATTGAAGAATCAAGCGAGGAAGAATATCCCCAGGTCACCCAGCTGGTGGACATCAGATTGAAGAGTGAAACTGAGATCTGTCTGATTCCACAGCCTATATTGTGGCCACCAAAACTCAACTGCCCCATTAAAGATGCCCTCAGTAGTGGGTTAATTGAATTAAATAGAATGTAAGTACCTTCCTACTATTTTAAGGAGAGCAAGCCTATTTCATCCCATTTATTATCGCACATTATCCACATATTGACAAAGATACACAGAACAAATGTATATTAAGTATCTGTTTGGGGCACTCTTCTGGGTTAATTCGCTTCCCTCCTCTTCCTATACTGTACCACCAGGGCCTGATGAGGCAGCAATATTATCCTTCCACTAAAAGAAATGCCTATGTAACTATGTTACACAATACTGAATCATTGAATTTTTTTTAAATAACAATTTTCTTCTGTAACATTTCATAGTGCCTGCAATTGTCATATAGGCATTATGATCAGGCTGCATTGCACAGATCTCTTATGCAACCAGCATCATTTCATTCAGTTTTTTTTTTTTCTCTCTCATTTCCTGCATAAGACCATTTGGTGGAACTGTATTTTGATTCGCAAACTATGTTCTTGAAATTAGCAGCTTAAAAAAGATGGAAAAATGTGTCTTTGTCTCCTGCGTTACTAGCAACTCTGTCTAGTTTTTACTCTTGCTTTGGGATCATCTTTGGTGTCCAGCATAGTGACTGATAAAGGACCTTCCTGCCTCTAAGTATTAAGAACAGTGATCATACATGGAGAAGGACTCATTCTGGAATAAAACTTCAAGTGTTTTTGACTTAAAAAAAAACCTCTTATATGAGGTTTTTGAAACCTTAATGAAAAAAAAAAAGGAAAAAAAAAAACCCTTCCACGTTTCCATAATATAGACAGTAAAACTAAAAATAATACCAGGTGGTAAAAATATCCACATCGTATTTCATAAGACCATAAATATAATAGATTAGCATGTAAATACGGAATTGGGAGATAAAGACAATGTGCTCATGCTTATTAGTGCACATGGTCATTAGCAAATCATTTCTGGAAGGGCGACACTTCCTTCAGAAATTTACCTATCACGTCTGCAAAGTATGTATATTTCCAAAATACATGGAAAATCACTTTGAGATTAGAACCATGAGTTGCTGTGTTTCACACACATATACTGATCTCCATTTTAGAGTCAATTTTACATGACAGTTACATGTGGCCAGTTGCTAGACAAGCCTTCCACTTACCAAGTGTCATACTTGTGAGCCTCAATTTTTCTCACCTTGGAAATCAAGATAATAATATCTACACTGAAGGGTCGGTGAGAGGATTAAATGAGATAATACATATATAAATCATAAGCACAAAAAATCCTCCAGTTCATGCAGAGCTCTCAATAATAGTAACAGTATCACTGACAATTGGCTCTAAAGTGATTTTCAAAAATATAAATGGTGAGGGGTGCCTGGGTGGTGCCCAGTTGGCATCAGTTTGGTTAAGCATCTGACTCTTGATTTTGGCTTAGGTCATGATCTCATGGTGGTGAGTTGGAACCCCGTGTCAATCCCCTGTTTGGGATTCTCTCTCCCCCTCTCTCTCTACCTTTTCCCCACTTGTGCTCATGTGCTCTCTCTCAAAATGAATGAATAAACATTTTTTTATTATATATATATATATATATATATATATATATATATATATGTGTGTGTGTGTGCGTGTATTTATTATATAATTGTATTTATTATATAATTGTATATATGTGTGTGTATATGTATTTATATATATATAGTCAAATGATCTAAAACTGTTGAAAATTTCAACGTGAATTATTGCTGGCCAGAACTACATTTTCTGAACCCTAATGGCTACTTGTCAAGTATATCACAAGTTGACTAACTGAAATTACAATAATGAGGATTTTTTTTTGATCATTCAAGTTCAACAGGATAACTGTAGGGTTGCTGATGAGAGGTGCCTGTCCACTCCAGTGTTCCAAAACCAATTAATCATTTTAAGTTAATGAGCCATGCTTCTACTGAGTGGCAAAAGGGAGGGTGTCCTTTTATATTACACATGCTGCAGATAACTCAATCATATGTCAGCTGGTAAATAATGCTATTAAAAAATAAAGAAGGGAAGGGGATAGATAATGTCAGGAAGGGGGAGATTTCTATTTTAAATAGAATAGTCAAAGAAGAGGTATAATTTGAGCAAGACCTGAAAAAAGTGAAAAGACTATTCGTGAAAAGTGAAAAGGGAAAAGTCCTCCAGGATGAGGGACTAGCCAGTGCTAAAACCCCAAGGCAGCAATGTGCTTCTCCTGGTCAAAGAAAAGCAAGCAGGGCAGTGTAGTTGGAACCAGTGGTCAAGGTGAGGTCTGAGAAGGAGCAGGGCTCAGATCCTGAAGGGCCTGCTATAAACATGGACTTTTATTTTACACAAGGTGGGAAGCCAGTAGAGGTTGGAAGCAGAGGAGTAATATGATCTAGCACGTTGTTTAAAAGAATCATTCTAGCTTCTCTGTGAAGATGGACTATAGGAGGTCAGGGTGGAAGCAGGGAGACACAGTAAGATAATTGGCCAAAATCCAGGCCAAAGACAGGTTGGTGAGTAACAGAAGCGATAAAAAAAAAAAAAAAAAGAAAGAAAGAAAGCTTGGATTCTGGATATATTTTGAAGGCAGAGCTCACAGGACATATGAACTGATAAGATACAAAATATGCCTAAAATATGAGAAGTCCAAGATTGTCTTGTTAGAACAACATGAAGGAAGATACAGTCATTTATTCAGACAGGGAAACCTGATGAGAAGTTTAGTAGGAAAGTCGGGGGTTCAACTTGGGTCATGTTGACTTTGAGAATTCTATTAGCCATTCTACACAAAGTTAGATATCCAAGTTATTTTTACTTTTTTTAATGTTTATTTATTTTTGAGAGAGAAAGAGACAGACATAGCTCAAGTAGGGGAGGGGCAGAGAGAGACAGAGACACAGAATCTGAAGCAGGCTCCAGGCTCTGAGCTGTCAGCACAGATCCTGACATGGGGCTTAAACTCATGAACCATGAGATCATGACCTGAGCCGAAGTCGGATGCTTTACTGACTAAGCCACCCAGGTGTTCTGAAGTTGGATATCCAAGTTTTGATTTCAGGGGAGAGGCATAGGCTAAATATACAAATTCGGGTATCAACAGCATAAAAATGATATTAAAAATCTTGAGAATGGGTAAGATCCTCTAGGTTGTAGGTACAAGGAGATTTTTTTTCCCTGGATACTCCAAAGATTAGGATTTGGAGAATCAAGAAAGTAGACTTCAAAAGAGTTGCCTTTAAGATAAAAGTTAAACTAGGAGTTTCATGTTGTCCCAGAAGCCAGGTTGAAAAAAAAAAAAAATGTGTATTAAAGGGAGAGTATGGCAACTGAGTCAAATGCTGCCAATAGGTTAAGTAAGGTGTGGACTGTGAATTCACCACTAGATTTAGCAATGTAGAGGTCATTATTGACATTGACAGGAATAGTTTCAACAGGCTATTAGAGGAGAAAACTGGCTTAGATTGAATTTAAAACACAATAAGAGAAAGGGAATTGGAAATAGCAAGTATTGACAAGTCTTTCTAAGCATTTTGCTGTAAATGGGACTAAACAATGAGGTCAGGTCCGGAGTAGAATGTGAAGTCAAGAGAAGGTTTCTGCATTTGCTTTTATATTGTGGTGATTGGTGCTTTTGTTTTGTTTTGTTTTGTTTTTTGTTTTGTTTTGTTTTGTTTTGTTTGGGAGGGGTTGTTTTGTTTTTTGTTTTGTTTTGTTTGGGAGGGGTTGTTTTGTCTTGTTTTTCAGAGAAAGGGTAACCTCTCCCTTTCCCACTCCTTCTCTGGGTCCTGAGGGTATGATTCCATTGTTGAGTTGGAGGCTGGAATTAATAGTAGAAGACTTGAAACACTTTGCGCAAGCAAAATCTTTGTGAATATCTTTCTTTCCAAATATGTCTTGCCTGGAAACATTTCCTGACTCCCATGTGAAGTAAATGCTATTAAGATATAAAATATTGGGGGGATGCCTGGGTGGCTCAGTCAGTTAGGCATCTGACTTCGGTTCAGGTCATGATCTCACAGTTTGTGGGTTCGAGCCCTGCATCGAGCTCTGTACTGACAGCTCAGAGCCTGGAGCCTGCTTCAGATTCTGTGTCTCCCTCTCTCTCTGCCCCTCCCCTGCTCATGCTCTCTCTCTCTCGCGTGCGCGCGCGCGCAAATAATAATAAATAAGCATTAAAAAATATTCTAAGACTCTGGCAATAATAATAATAAATAAGCATTTATCTCTCAAAAATAATAAATAAGCATTAAAAAATATTCTAAGACTCTGGCAATGCGATCTGTCTTAAGTATCATAGAAATCATTCTGGTTCTTTTTATTGGTTAGTGTTTCTGGAATCATTTTGTTATTGTTTTAGAATCCTCAGGATGAGAAAATGCTTATTCCAGCATGAAGTGATAATTGCCACTTTAATCTTTGCCTCCTGGCCATCAGATCTTATGGGACTTCCTGTTTCTGATGCTCAGAAGTGCTGACTTCCATGCAGCCAAATCTGACCCTGTCGCTTACTGCTTTCCAAAAAAAACAAAAACAAAAACAAAAACAAAAACAAAAAACACATTCAAACTGTGTTGCAACTACAGCCATAGAATTCCCTGGACTCATAAATGAAGAAAAAAGATTAAGGTAATTTTTCAGTAGAGTCCAGCCAGCTCACAATGTGTTTGGCTTTCAGAATTTATAGACCATTAGTAGAGCATTTAATAGAATTTGGATAAATAGACTGCACGTTTTACTGAGACACAGATGTTTTAGGGTAGACACAAAAACTATTCCAGGGCTCCCAAATGATGGGATAGCCATTGTTGTGCTTGTAATACATAAAATATAAATCAAATAATTTAATTATATAATAACATAATGAAGTATTATATAAACACAAAATATGAAGATGAAAGGCAATTATAGTTTCTATGAAAATGAAGTGGAATCCTTTGGTAAGATTCAATAAATAAAAACCATCAAATGTTTGCTATCAACTTAAATATGTTGAGATGTCTTCAAAGGATATAAAATTCAGGGAGATATTTATCATAGGCATTGGCTCACATGATTAGGGAGTCCAAGAAGACCCACACTCAACTCTGCAGGCTAATGAACCAAAAAAGCTTGTTTTATAACTCTGAGTAGAAAGGACTGGGGAACTAATGATATGAGTCCCAGTCCATGTCCTCAAACCCAAGAACCAGGAGTATTAATGTCTGAGGGCAGGAGAAGATAGATGCCCAGCTCAAGGAAGAGAGAGCCAATTCACCTTCTTCCACCTTCTTGTTTTACACAAGCCCTCAAAGGATTGGACAATGCCTACCATATTCATGAGAGCATCTTTTTAAACTCAGCCTTCTCCGGGGCGCCTGGGTGGCTCAGTCGGTTAAGCGTCCAACTTCGGCTCAGGTCATGATCTCGTGGTCCGTGGGTTCGAGCTTCGCGTCTGGCTCTGTGCTGACAGCTCAGAGCCTGGAACCTGTTTCAGATTCTGTGTCTCCCTCTTTCTCTGACCCTCCCCTGTTCATGCTCTCTCTCTCTCTGTCTCAAAAATAAATAAAATGTTAAAAAGAAATTTTAAATAAAATAAAATAAACTCAGGCTTCTGATTCAAATGCTAACCCCTTCCAGAAACACCTCTGCACACATACCCAGAAATAATGTTTATGAGCTATCTGGGCATACCTTAGCCCAGTGAAGTTTGACATAAAATTAACCATTACTCTGACCATCTACCTGTCTTGATAATGTCAGAAGTTTTTATTCTATTTTTCAAGTATTTTCTTTCATTTTATGTTTATTTATTTATTTTGAAAGAAAGAGAGAGAGTGTGTGGAGTAGGCGAGGGACAGAGAGAGGGAGAGAGAGAGAATCCCCAAACAGGCTCTGTGCTAACGGCCCAACGTAAGGCTCCATCTCACGAATTGTGAGATCATGACCTGAGCTGAAACCAAGAGTTGGGAGCTTAACCAACTTGAGCTACCCCAGCACCCCTAAAGTATTTTATTCTTAAATATTCAACTAACTTTCTAAAATATAGAAATTAATCTTTACGCTACATTTTGCATTAATCGTTATGCTACATTTTGTGGAGTCAATAAATTGTGGGACTTGAAGCTACTTTCTATGACCATAGAGTCCATTTCCATTTTACAAATTTTTTATGTTTTATGTTCAAAAACTCTAAAGAAATCATTCACTGTCACACAACAAATAAACTTCTACTCCAAGTTGTTTTCACTACAGTGTACCATCAAGATCCTGTGACTATTTTCTCAATATAACCAACTAAAAACACCAAAACATGATATGTATTATCTCCAAAATGCCAATTTGACTTTTCCTCCCCATTTAATGGACTGGTTGTTACGGCATTCTGGGGAAAAAAAAAAACACAACAGCACAATGTTCCCAAGGTAGGAATAACAAAGTGCAAATTCTGGTTTCCTATTCCTGGGCTTTCTTGATTTCTTCATTTCCCCAACCACTTGTGTTGAAGGGTTGAAAACTGAACTCTGTGTTACAGTTTGGAGACCTATGCATATCAGAGACTAAGAAATTTGACTTCCCACTGTGTTGAGATTCAACCTGATATTAAATTTCTCTTTTACCTATAATCTCCTTTAAAAACAAAACAGGTCCAATCTGCCAGAAAATTAATGGGTGTGGATAAATCTGAATGAGTAGTAGTACTGAAATAGCCAATGTCTTGGAACCATGTGTTTGGAAAGCTCCAAA
Source organism: Neofelis nebulosa (assembly GCF_028018385.1). Lineage (NCBI taxonomy): Eukaryota > Metazoa > Chordata > Mammalia > Carnivora > Felidae > Neofelis > Neofelis nebulosa. Next base: position 30,449,173 of record NC_080794.1, on the reverse strand, counting down.
TATCAACGTGCTCTCAAAGATGTACTAAAGAAAAGGACTTTCAATGGAAAAAAGTTTTGCCTGCTACACCCCTCTTGAATCTCCACTTATTCTGATTGAATTTCGAATGTCCAGAACTACATTCCTCCCACCTTATACCAAAGCATGGGTGCTTCATCCCTCCTACCTGTGCTACCTTCTCAATCAGTTACTTGTCCTAGGTGCTTACCCAAAGCAAAGAGAAATGTAAACTGAAGTGATTGGCATTTCAAAGAATTAGAGACTTAACACTGAACTGTTAGGTATCTTATGAGCAACGGAAGCCACCTCAAATATAGACACCTATTAGCAATCATGTCCCTTGCCAAGAGTACTTTGTTTTCAAAATGGAATCTTGAAGACTCCTTGTACCCTGCATGACCCTTCATTTCTGGGGTTGTACTGGCAGATCATTTAAAGCCATCTAGCTAAACTGTATAATATTATAATTATACTGTCACATAAGATTTCATATGAAATTAATGAAACACCATTCACCTCAGACAAGAGCTGTGAAAGCTTAGAATACCCTCCTGGGGTGCACTTTTTTTTTTCAATCAAATCTGTCTTTAAAAAAGAAAGAAAAAAAAAAGAAAACCTCATATCACAATGCAAAAGGACAAGAAACCAATTTTGTTCAATGGTTTCCTCTGTTTTCTTTGTTTTCCTTAATTTGAGGATATTAAGTTTCCTCTAGTCTCTCATAAACAGAGGACTGTTTAATTAAAATCAATTCAAAAATTATAAAGAGAAAAATAATACAAAGACACATGAAAATATCTTCAAATTATTCATTACCCCTCACTGGTCTCCATACAATTACAAAGTAGAAAAACAATTAATTAATTCTTTAGGGATCTGGAAACGCAATGTGCTCTTTCTAGATATAAAATAGATTTTTTTTTTACTTTTTGGGGTTTCATGCATGAAATTTAAATATATCTAGTTATGGGATGCAGGAAAACAAAATGCACACCAATGTCAAGTAAGCAATTGAATTTAATCATTTTATTCTTGTAAAATGAGTCTGCTAGAAATGTTTTAAGTAAACACAGAGGGAAAATGTGCCAATAAGCATTAGCCCTTTTAACTTGTTCAACTAGTCTTTGTTACCAACATCTGTCTCCCACATTCTCCTTTGTTTACCGACAACTTGTTTTCCAATTAGTCATTTCACCCCAATACTTGATGCATATATATTACGCAGCGAATGTCTGAGCCACTAGTCTACTTAATTAGCAATGGGATTCATTCATCTACGTATTTCCACATTCACCAAACATTTATTACCCTCTTTCTACATGACAAATGTGGTCTACAAGGGGAAATACACAGTTGAACAAAATCATATTCCTTCCCTTCAAGAAGCTTAAAGTACCATAGTATATACTTTTACAAGTAGTTGTAAGCTATACTTTTATAAGAGAGAATACAATGAAAGTGATGATTACTCACCATCATCTCTTTATAAACTACTTGACATTAAATTAATAACAACATCTATGTATTTCAAAATGAGAGTACTTACGTGTGTGAGAAATAATATTTCTTTTGTTTGTGTAGGGGGTTAAGGGCCTCGCATTTTGATTGCACTATTTTGAATTTGATTCTAAGCTAGGCATCTATTTGCCAAGTAACCTTGGACAAGTGCTTTGACTTCTTTAAAACTCTTCCTTTAGTACAGGAAAATAGGCAAAATAACAGTCTCTACTTCTTCTTGTCAGAATCAAGCAAGATGGCGTATGTAGATAATGGGGAGAATGCGTGGTACATCTTGTTTTAGACAATTGATATCTTCTAAAATTTCCATTATTACATCTACAGGCAATGGCTGGGGAACATTTCAGAGTCTAGCGAATGAGGAATTAGTACCAGTTAGGTCTCAGGGGTTAAACATATGTCTGAAAAAAAGATGGCAGCCTCTAAAAGAGGCTAAGGTACATAAAGATTTTTCCAACAATGGACAACCCTAATTGTAAGGATGAACTAATTATAATCAGGACTAACTATAATCATGTTCAGGAGAACATGAGCTTCGTGGATTCACTATTTCCTGGAACAGTTCTTAGCACATTGCAGAACTCTATGAATGTTTACTGAACTCATCAACTATTGCAAAATTAAAATAAGATGAAGAGAGGAAAGGCAATTCCAAACCCCATACCTGTACGTGAAAAATCACACAAAACTATTTTTATCTAAATCTGAAGAAATGCCTAAAGGACTTTGAGTTTCCAACAGTGCAGAGCCAAATTCAGACTCCCTCCAAAAACTGCTCACGTCTCAGTTTTATTCCAAAGTTTTGACTGGGCCAGCTGTCCCCAAACATAATATTTTAATATCCTTATCTTTCTTCACTTTTCTCTGATTTTCATTAATTCATACAACCAATTTAGTTCAAAGAAATCATAGCCTGGAGTGTAGCTGAGCAATCTGAGAAAATACAACTCTAACAATTGAACTGCCAACCACACACAGAAGAAGAAAAAGCAGCCTATACACCAGAGGACAAACCTGAAAGGTAGATCTTAAATCTTAAAATATGGATGAACTCATTTTATGAAAAATATATGAATACTGTGAAGTAGAGGTAAAATGGGATTCATTTTCAATAACAACACACTATGACCCTAATGTTCCCATTTCGACTTCACTTTCCCGGAACACACAACAAATGGCACTTAAAAACGCATTTCACTCCTCTCCAGAGAGTATTAAACTTTTAAAGCATTAAAGAGTGACTGCCAATGAAAAGGAACTCATCTACACCTGGAAGATTAGTAGTTGCCTTCCCACTGAATTCTAAGGAGCAAATTTTCACTTCTCTTCACTCACATGGCATTCAGCATACCTGTGAATTAATTCCCCACGATATCTCACATTTAAATTTCTTGATGGTATGACATTTCTTCCTTCTGTAGTCAGTGATGAGTATGAATGTCTCTTATTCAGCCCAGGCTCCACTCTGGTACAAAAGTCATTGAAAGGTCACCCACCGAAGCTAGCAACAATCTCAAAACTAATAATAATAGATGACTTTAGCTTTCTACAGGACTAGCTTCTGAAAATATTGATGAAAATGGGGATGCGCCCCAGGTTCCTCTCAAGGATTTGTCACATTTTCACTCAAAGTCATCAGAGTACTTGTAAATCTGATGAACGTTAGAGTACACCCTCTGGAAGCATGTCTAGAATGTATAAGAAAAGCTAAAAAAAAAACACCTTGTAAACAAAAGGTGCTGGTATGCAGAAAACTAACAGAGTCTGACTTCCTCTGTGACTGAGGAAATTTGTAAAGTACAAGGATCCTAATGCAATGGGTGTCCTATTGACAGGGAAATATACCAAATAAATCAGAGTCTCTCTGGGAAGAATCTGTGTCTTTTCTATTTTAAAAGCTCACCAGGAGATTCTAATATCCAACTGTCTTTACAAGTTATTCATCAGTGGTGTGGCTAAAGGGACCCACTTATTGAAGTTTTCAAGAAACTAGGCACTGTCTGGAGAAATGTAAATGCATTATAATATGTATCCTTAAACAAGTCCACAACTCATCATTTTCCTAATTTTACGGGCAAAGAAACCAAGACTCCAAGGGATTAAGTAACTTGCCCAAGACGACAAAAATAGTAACAGCCTATATTAAAACTCAAATCTAGAATTGCTTAATTCCAAGTAGGCTTTGGAATTGACATAGGTTTTAACTGTTTGAAAATGTCTCTTGTCTTTTCATCTAACTTTAATTGAAAAATGTGTTGAATAGTTGTATTATCAATTTTGTTAAACTGTGAACTATGTTTCCCAGAACACTTTTCTGATTCTGGGTTAGAATTAGCCAAAATAATTTGTAGGGGATTTGGAGGAAGTGGAATAGAATAGAAGACAAATAGCACAAAACTATTCTCATGTCTTCATCAGTAGTTGCAAGTGTGTGCCCCTTGGGTTCCAGCTTTCCTTGATCTCCTCACTGTACCCTGCTCTCCTTTCCCCACTTCAGGTGCCACCATCCAAGATGTGGGCCATCTGACAGAGGCAAGAGCTTCCAGAGACTTTTCCAGCTCCTCATCCCCATCTTCTGCTGTTGGACAAGCTTGTTTTTTTTTTTTTTTTTTCAGAATGAGTGGTTAGGGATTAGCATTGTATAAAATTCCAGTTGCTTCATATCCTTGTCAACACTTGGAATGTCAGCCTTTGGAATTTTAGCTACATTAATGGGTAAATAAAGGTATCTAATTGCCTTAATTTGCATGCCATGGTAATTACTATAGTTGAGCATTTTTCCCTGTATTTATTGGCCACTTGAATATCCTCATCTATAAAATGCCTGGTCAATGGGGCGCTTGGGTTGCTCAGCTGTCTAAGTGTACAACTTCGGCTCAGGTCATGATCTCAAGGCTCACAAGTTTGAGCTCCGCGCTGGGCTCTGTGTGAACAGCTCAGAGCCTGCAGCCTTCTTCAGATTCTGTGCCTCCCTCTCCCTCTGCCCCTCTCCCACTCATATACTGTCTCTCTCTCTCTCAAAAATAAATAAAACATTTTTTAAAAAATTAAATAAATAAATAAAATGCCCGCTCATATCTATTGCCCATTATGCTGTTGGGTTTTCTGTCTTTCGCATGTTGACTTGTAGATCTCTTTATAATGTGAATATGACCTCTTTACTGGCTGTATATGCTATAAATATCTCTTCTACCCCATATAAGTTAGTTTTATGGTCAACTCTATCAATATTTTTCAATCTAGTAAAATAAAGTTTTGCTTTTTCTATCCCAAGTCATGACTGTGTTGTCTTCTTAAAGTTTTATTCTATTCTATTTTTTTTTTGCATTTAAATCTATAACATCCCAGAATTGATTTCTGTGTTTGTTGTGAAGTAGAGGTTTCCTTATATGCTGCCCTATTGTTCAACCACCAGCTATTGAAGAGCTCCAGAGATCTGCAGTCCCAAAATTTTTTCATAGAACAAATTTCAACATATCCTTGAAGCTCTTCTTATTTCTGTCCTATACATTTAGTGTAGTTGTCTATCCTTGTGACATTACCATGCTTTCTTAATTACTATGGATTTAATTCTTGTTACCAGGTAGAGAAAATTCTTCTTAACTTGTTTTTCATCAGCTGTGCCTTAACTAGTTTTGGCTTTTTTCAATTTTCATATACATTTTAGAATCAACTTGTCAAGTTACATATATACATGTATATTTTAAGAAAATACTCCTATGACTTGACTGAAGTTGCACTGAAACTATCAGTCAGCTTGAGAACTATTGACAAGTTGACAGTATTGTATCTTTTAATGCATGAACGTTCTTCATTTCTGCATTCATTTAGGATTTTTAAAAAGTCCTCTCGATAATGTTTTATATTCTCTTATGTGGATCTGGTATAGTTTATTTATTCCTCAGGTTTTGATTCTTTTCAATACTACTGTAGGCAATATCTTTCTAAAATTACATTGTCTGGCTGTTATTATTGGCATATAGAAAAAACATTTGGTTTTTACATATTAATCCTGTATATAGAAAACTTGCTAAAGCTACTCATTATATCAAGTAATTGATCTGTGGATTCTTTTGAGTTTTCTAGGAATAAAATACATCATGTGAGAATAATGAGGGCTTATTTCTTGCTTTCTAATCCTTACACCTTTCTTTTTTACTTTATGTTTTATTTTTTCCTTGCTTACAGTCCTGTTTGGATCCTTGAAAACAATGCTAAGTAGAAACAGTTGTAGCTTTATCTTACACAAATCTTAAAAAGAAAGCTTTCCTTGGGGCGCCTGGGCAGCTCAGTCAGTTGAGCATCCGACTCCGGCTCAGGTCATGATCTCACGGTACATGGGTTCGAGCCCCGCGTCAGGCTCTGTGCTGACAGCTCAGGGCCTGGAGCCTGCTTCGGATTCTGCGTCTCCCTCTCTCTCTGCTCCTCCCCTGCTCACACTCTGTGTGTCTCTCAAAAATAAATAAAGATTTAAAAAAAATTTTTAAAGAAAACTTTCCTCATTTTGCAAAAAGTAATATGTTTTCTGTAGATTTCTTTTCAAGACTTTTTTTTTTTGCAGGGGTGTGGGGGGAGAAAAACTTAGGAAATGCCCTTCTTTTTCTAGAAACCTAAGATTTCATAGATAAACATTTATATATAAATATATTCACATATATTTTAAAATTTATTACTTTTCCTACAACTTGATTATGAGAACAATCAAGTTACTTTTTTTCCCTTTAATCTATAAATAAAGTAAGTTACATTGATTGATTTTTAAATCTTAAATAATCTCTCATTCCTGGGATAAATACAACATGGGTGTATTACAGAACACTTTTAAGATACTATTGGACTAGTTTAGGGCTATTTCATTTAGTATTTGTACATCTATGCTGAGTACAAATGACCTATAATTTTCTATTCTCAGTGTTTCTGTTGACAATTCAGATGTCAATCTAATTTTTGCTCCTGTGAAGTCAAATCTGTTGATGTTTCTCTGGCTGCCTTTCATGTTTTTCTCATTATTTTTCTAAGGTTTATTGACTAATGTTTGATGCGATTTGGCCCAGAATTGCTGTTTGTTTATCATCCTTATGATTTGTTAAATCTTCTTGAAATGGTGAGACATATTCAATTGTCATGTCTTCAAATATATCTTGTGCCCCACTCCATCTTTCCTTTCATTCTGGGACTCCAAGCCACACATATTAGCCTTCTTGGTGTATCCTTTGTGATTATTACATTTATACTGAATCTTTTCCACCTTTCTCTCTCTTTTCAATTCTGTGTATTTTGTTCCCATCTAGGTTCTACCTCATTAGATACTCCTCAGTGGTATCCAATTTGCTTTTCAATTCACCCCGTGGGTTCTTAATTTGTATTTTTTTTTTGATTCTTTCATTTCTGTTTGTTCTTTTTTCATATTTTAAAATTATTTGGCAAGTTTCTCAATCTCGTCTTAACTTCCTGAATACAATATAAAGTCATTTTTATTTTGCATCAGCAAACTCCAACATACGGAGCCCCTGCTTCTGCTATCTTTTCCATTTTTTAGCTCTTCTTTGTTCACATTGTCCTTTTCATTTGTCTCATGACTTTTTTATTTTTTGCTGAACATTTTGTATAACAAATATCTTTGGAAAACTACAAAAAACAAATAGGCCAGTGCATTATCTCCAACAAGATTTCATTTTGTTTCTGCCAGGAAGCTGGGAGCAGTGTCACCCAAGGATCAGTTTCAGGAGTTGGGATGATATTAGGCTGAAGGGCCAAGGGTCTCCTGCAGGGCCTTGTTGAATATCAGTACTTAGTTCTGGGGCACAGCGCCCCATCAAAGGGTCAGGACTTCAAATCCAGGTTTCTCGGCCTGGAAAGATGTCCAAAGTGTTTTTCAGCATCTCAGCCTCTCTGTTGCTCACTTAAGGATCAACAAACAGCCCACCTCAGGAAAAGTGGTCCTGGACTGTGGGTTAACCTGACCAGTCTTCTCTCACCTACACATCCGGTCCAGGCCAGTCTTCACCATCTTATTCATAATCTAGTGCCTTGGAGCAGACACTTTCATAGTATTTCCAGGTGTTGTATCTGTGCTCAGTGGAGAATCAGTATGCCTAGTTTACCATAATGGGAAAACAAAAGTTTGCTGACCGTTTATTCTTTGTGACATTCAGGCAAATTGCTTATCCTCTGTAAGCTTCCATGTAGAAGTGAGTCTTCTGTGGCAAGTATGATGACTCCATTTCCAGTCTAGGGGAGAGATAGGATGACTATTGTTTGTGAGTATAGCTTGTTATGTATAAAACCTATAAAATAGGAAGTTATTTATATTTATTTATATTAATGAGAAAAAATGTATTCTAATAGAAGCATGCACACATACACACACACACACACACACACACACACACACACCTATGAACCAACTAAAAAAATGGCAGGGAATTAAACATTATACATAAGGAGCCAACCTGAAGAACATGACCGACACTCTTTGCAGAGTCCATCATAACCATTCCAAACTGAGATAAAACCTTCACACAGAACACCCAAGAGAGAACACCCTATGGCACTGTCTACCTCAATCCCATGAAGAGTTTCTCTCGTCTTCTAATTTACCTGAGCGACTACAGAGCAGCTGGTACCCGTACGATTTGCAGTACAGGGTCTCTTCTGGTGGCAACATAAGTCAGGCAGGAACAGCCCTTCCCTCTGCCTGCTCAATCTCCTTTTCATTCAGAGGTAAACAGTTATGGAACATTGGAAAAACAATACAAATTCAGTTAAGGAGCCCTCAAGACTCCAACTTTATTTTCAGTTTTCAGGCAAACCTAATAGTTTACAAAAGAAGAAAGTTAAAAAAACAGAAAATTAGATTTTTGAAATTCAAAGCCGCACCGCTTAGCTTTTTCAAAAGTAAACTGAGGATTACTCATATCTACTTTGTAGGTGTGCACGGAGCATTAAGTGTGCTAATTCATCAAAGCACTTTCCATAATTCTTGGCACTTTGGACTAAAGAAAAGCTAGGCTATTATTGTGATTATTATTTGAATTACAATATGTGGGTTTTAAAAGTGTGCCCACATAAGAATTCTTGGTTGCCAAAATAATTAACTAATAACCTTACCTTATGTTTACAAAGTTCTCCTTTGTGCACGGTCTAATTCGTTCCTTGTACAAACGCTGAGGGAAGCAGCTGAGACTCAGTGCAAAGACAATTTTGCTCAAAGTTAGAAGATTTGGATCTAAGTGCCAACTGAGACATTTGTCAGCCATTGAACTTTGCAAGAAATCATCTACCCTCTGCCTCAGTTTTCTTATGTGCAGACTGAGGATAATACTTTCCTTGCAGATTTGTCAGGAGTAATTAGCACATGTAAAAGTGCCTCCCTCTATGGGCCAGTAGGCACTTAAAAATGGTTGTTGTAGCACTGGCGCCATTTCAAAAATAAGGAAACTGAGATTCAGAGAGTTAATGGGTCATTGTTACTACATGAAAAGGAAACGACAGTGCTGAAACTAAAATGCACTTCATATGAACATCTATTCTAGCACTCTTTCACTTCCACTCTTCTTTTGTATTTGAAAACAACAGCCTTTAGTAGGAAATATATGCTGATTTTTATTCGACTCATCCTATATGATTCAGCAATCATTTTGTGCCTCAAAGACCCAATTGGAATACCAACTACTCATGTAAAAGAATATAAATAGGATATCGTAATGTTATGCTAAAAGATTCCTAGTTGTTTTTCGGAATTCACCTCACTCCTTGTGTATCTGCAGAAACAGGCCATCAGCGATTCAGAGAATATGTGGAAAAACATAGATATTAAGCTGAATGTGTCCTACAGGCTGTAAAAACAAAACAAAACAAAACAAAACAAAACCCTGAAAGTCACCGAGTCTAAAGAGAATCCCATTATCAGTTTGTTTGCTTTCCTTTTGTTTTTTTCCTCAGAAAAGTCATGCACAATATGAAAATAAAACTGTTATGAAAGAGTATCAGTTAAGCAGGAATGGGACTTACTAGATTTCAAAACCTCTCAAAGTGCTGGATGGCTTAACAAAGATTATTGAAAGAAGAGATTTACCAGCTAATTGAAAAGATTGCTAAAAGCATTCTCAAACATAAAAAAAAAGTTCTCTGTTTAAATATTCTTAGCTGTGAAATTACAACAATCTGTAGTGCTTCAAAATGAAACCAGAAATAAGGTCTCCTGATCGAGAATTAAATTGTAACCAGCACAATAATGATCAGACATTTACAACTTTCCATTTGTGGCAAAGACCATCTGCTTAACTTGGAGCTGTGAATTCAGGGGACGTCTTTTCAGAATGAGTCTAGACTGTGTGAATGAACCACCCTTCATGCCTGGCTGCTTAGGATCCCCACTTTCTTGACCTTTCACCTCCCCTTAAGGCCGGAGAGCCAGAGAACCCCCATGATTTCATTATAGTAAATTAGATGTCACAAGCTGTTGTGATCTGTCAGCCAAGTTTAACAGCAACATTGCAAGTCTTCTTGCACTCTCCAAGAAATCAATAATGCCTCCCTCAGCAGCAGGAACCTGAGCTCAGATCACTTTGTCACATTTCAAAGCAAATGACACGGCGTGTGGAAATGGGTAATAGACAAAAAGAAAAGTACAGAACACTCAAAAATGCTCAATCCAAGGAGGAGAAATTAAGACCCTGTAAAGAGTTTCTAATGATATTCTCTCCGTCTGTCTTGCAGATGGGCACTCAGAGTCTTTTATGTTTTTAAAAATCAGAAGATTGCACCGTCAGGATTTCAAATTAGCACATTTCTAATAAATGGTGATTCATTTTAAAGTAGCAGAGTCTGCGACTGAAGCGGTAAATAAATAATCCAAATGGCCTGGTGGATTAGGGCAGGGTTTCTGAAGATAAGGAAGCCATTCTCTAGTGTCCATAAATTACAGTGATTACATGATGACTGTCTCTTTTATAATCATTAGTCTTATTATAATTTCCAACTCACAAATGAGATAAGTGCAAACAGAATGAAGTCTTCTGCTTGAGTTTATAGAGATGGGAGGATTTTTTTTTAAGTTTTTATTTTAATTCCAGTTAGTTAACTTACAGTAATCCCTGAGTTTCAGGTATACAATATAGTGATTCAACACTTCCATACATCATTCTGTGCTCATCATAAGTGTCCTCCTTAGTCCCCATCACCCATTTCACCTATCCCCACCGCCTTCCCCTCTGGTCACCAGCAGTTTGTTCTATATAATTAAGAGTCTGTTTCTTGATTTGTCTCTCTCTCTCTCTCTCTGATTGTTTTCCCTTTGCCTGTTTGTTTTGTTTCTTAAATGGCACATGAGTGAAATCATGTGGTATTTGTCTTTCTCTGACTTATTTTGTTTAGCATTATACTCTCTATTTTCATCCATGTCATTGCAAATGGCAAGATTTCATTCTTTCTTATGGCTGATATATATATATATATATATATATATATATATATATATCTTTAATCTCACATCTTCTGTATCCATCCATCAATCAATGGACACATGGGCTGCTTCCATATCTTGGCTATTGTAAATAATGCTGCTAGAAGCATAGGGCTGCATGTATCCCTTTGAATTAGTGTTTTTGTATTCTTTGGGTATACCCAGGAGTACGATTGCTAGATCATAAGGCAGTCCTATTTTTTAACTTTTTGAGGACTCCCCATGCTGTTTTCGACAGTGGCTGCACAGTTTGCATTCTCACCAGCAATGCACGAGTGTTCCTTTTTCGCCACATCCTCGTGTAGCCACTATGACAGGTGTGAGGTGATATCTCCTTGCAATTTTGATTTACATTTCCCTGATGATAAGTGATGCTGAGCATCTTTTCAAGTGTCTGTTGGGCATCTGGATGTCCTCTTTGGAGAAATGTTTGTAAGGTGAAGGATTTGATTCACTTCCATTTCCCACCTTCCCTTGCAAGAATTGTTTGTGTGGAGGTGAAGATAAACAGTGCAAATCATGGGTCAGCAAACTATAGACCACAGATTAAGTGTGACCCACAGCCTGTTTTTGTAAATAAAGTTTTATTGGAACATAGGCACACTTAGTAGTTAACATGTTGCTTATGACTCCTTCCAGCTACAGCTGCAGAGCTAAGTAGTTCAAAGATCATATGAATTCAAAAGCCTAAAGTACGCTATCCAGCCCTTTACAAAAACAAGTTTGCTGACTCATGGTCCAAGTGATGCCAAGTGTGTCTATCTATCCCTTTGTGCAAATGAAAATAGCAAAATCCAAACCCAAGTGGACAAGTTCTATGTTAGTTGGAGCAGTAGTTGTTGGAGGGTAGAGTAGAAGGGTAGATACCATTACCTAATGGCGTCATCATTTTTTTAAAAAATTCTGGGGGCCCCTGGGTGGCTCAGTCAGTTGAGCATCCGACTTCGGCTCGGGTCATGATCTCACAGTCCGTGAGTTCGAGCCCCGCATCGGGCTCTGTGCTGACAGCTCAGAGTCTGGAGCCTGCTTCATATTCTGTGTCTTCCTCTCTCTCTCTGCCCCTTCCCCGCTCATGCTCTTTCTCTCTCTGTCTCTCAAAAATGAATAAACATTAAAAAAATAAATTAAAAATTAAAAAATTAAAAAATTCTGTAATTTCAGCTTTTATTTTTCATCCAACTGATGGTTCTTTAATTGAGATTTCCAAATAGAAGAGCTTTTTGTGTCTTGTGTTTGTTAATAATTTCTGATTTTATCACATTGTGATCTAAGAGTGGTGTTTATAATGTTTCTACCTTATGGAATTTCCTAGTAATATATCTGTGACCTAATATATGATTGATTTTCATCACAAATATTTTTTTAATTTTTTGGGTTTATTTATTTATTGTTTGTTTGTTTGTTTGAGAGAGAGAGAGAGAGCAAGGCAAGGAGGGGCAGAGAGAGGGGAAGAGAGAAATCCCAAACAGGCTCTGTGCTGACAGTACAGAGGGCTTGAACACAGGGCTTGAACTCACAACCCATGAGGTCATGACCTGAATCCAAACCAAAAGTCAGATGCTCAACTGACTGAGCCACCCAGGCACCTATTATCATAAGTATTTTAAAACATAAAACATTTGTATATCAGTCTCCACCCTCATTCCCGTATTTCCTTTAGTTTTAGATCTTTGGTTGTTTATATATATTAAAATGCTCACCAATGGACTTGTTCCTGTTTTTGCAGTCCCTTTTGGCCAGATATATCTCGTCCTTTACTAGATTCCTCAAGAAGGGCTCATGAGTACAAGTTTTTTTGTGTTAAAATTGTTTCTCTATAGACCTGATATTTGCAGGAACTTTGGATGTAAAATCCTGGGTTCATACTTTTAACTTTATCCAGTTGTAACTTTTATTTTTTTTTAACTTACAATCATATTGAAACATGGCCTTTCTCTGTATTTAAGTTATGCTGAGTACATGGTTTTCTGTAACTTTATTTTTCCATTCTTGTTGTTCTTTTTTTAAATTTTTTTTTCAACGTTTTTTATTTATTTTTGGGACAGAGAGAGACAGAGCATGAACGGGGGAGGGGCAGAGAGAGAGTGAGACACAGAATCGGAAACAGGCTCCAGGCTCCGAGCTCTCAGCACAGAGCCCGACATGGGGCTCGAACTCACGGACCGCGAGATCGTGACCTGGCTGAAGTCGGCCGCTTAACCGACTGCGCCACCCAGTCGCCCCTCCATTCTTGTTGTTCTTTATTGTTTTGGGATAAAATAGTAGGAGATACGGACATAGGCAGCTATCATTGTCTTTATATATCATAAGTCCTCTCTCATAATGTTTTATGCCATCCAGTAATCTATGCATCTTGCTCTAGTAGTCTTAGAACTTTGCCCAAATTCTTTTACGTTGTGCCACACAACAACAAATGGCCTAGGGACAATTTGTACTTTGTTCTTACCTTCTCATAGTTGAACATCACGGGGCTTTCCAAATTTGCCTCTCCATGTTATTTTAATCCACTTCAAGACAGTGATCATTAACAGACCAAGGGCAAAAATGAGAGTAATATGTTCAATTGGACACTTACACAAATAAAGCCAAATTGTTCAGTGTTGTAGTTTTAGCCAGACATAAATGCTTCCATCACTATGTGGAAAGTTGTTTACATTATAGATAGCTAATTACAATATGCCTTAGGTTTCCCATAATGTTTCTTCTGCTGAAGGAGAATGCTTAGTTTCTAACAATAAACATACATTTTATCTGTGATTTAAGTTAGCTTACGGTACGGAACATCTAAAATCCTGAAAGGTTCATTTCTGGCACAAATCCCCTCTTCACACTGCCCATGAATACAGAAGCCTCAACAAATATCTGTGGTTGATACACACTTTGCAAATATATGACCTCTTTAAGTAATGCAACGTACAAAAAGAAATATTAAAATGAGATTCATGGGGCACCTGGGTGGCTCTGTCGGTTAAGTGCCTGACTTCAGCTCAGGTCATGATCTCATGGGTCCATGAGTTCAAGGCCCACGTTTGACTCTCTGCTGTCAGTGAAGAGCCCACTTTATGTCCTCTGCCCCTTCTCTCTTCCCTTCCCCTGCTTGCACTTTCTCTCTCTCTCTCTCTCAAAACTAAATAAGCATTTAAGAATAATAAAATAAAACAAAAGGAGATTCATAACATATATAAAAGTTTTAGTAAACACAATGCAATTCTCCAAAATTTGTGAAAGAAACTGTGTCATGTACTACATTTGGAAAATTTGCTTCCAAAATTTTCCTTACTCAATATGAATAAATGTTCAATATCCAAGCAGTGCTTATCAAGTTATCTGCAAAATAAATAAATAAATAAATGTTAAAAAAAAAAAAGGTGTTCAAAGAAGGGAACTTAATAATGCAATAAATGTGAACACCGAGAATGATAAATAATCCAGTACTTGATTACCAGCATTCTAGAAACAATTAATTTAGTCGTATGCATTTTGAAAGCTGGTTTTAATTAGAAAACCTTGAGTTCTCATATTCTGGGAAACTTTTTTTATCACTGGTTGCTGCCCAAAATCTATACATCATTGTTCACATATGCTCTCTTTTTAATCCAACAAGTGAAAATAATCAAATCCACACACACACACGAAAAACACCAGAAATAATTAGATCCATGCAAATATCTGAAATGGTTTCTAATTTGAGTATCTGCAAATGTGCATTAAAAGTATCATAAAATAATGATTTCCTGGGATTTATAGGTCACATGGTGGCATTCACATTCTTATACTGGCCCTCATTAGAGGAAACAAGGACGTGCAAAGAAAACTATTCTTAGCCTGGTTTCCCAGGGAACCAAGGTGCATGAATTTTCTATGTGTCAGTCTGTCTCTATCAAAACCATTTGATCTCATGAGCATAAAGCAAAGCTGGTTAAAATGGGAGAGAGAAAACCCAAACCAAGCAAATTTTCACTATTCTAAAACATCGAATAGTCATTAAGTGATATCAGTGACTAGCACTCTATTTTCATGGCTTAAGATTATTCATTGATTATCGAGTCTCTGGCCAGGATTACCACCCATAGCTATGCTGCTGGGTACTACACACTTCCAAGTCGGGCACTTACAGAGATTACAGATACATGGTGCCCATGGAGCTGTGCAATACACAACCCACCCAACACCATAGATGGCAGGCCTGCAATCTGATAATATCCTCCAGCAGAATGAAAGTAGGCAAAGAAAGTTGGCACAACATCAATAAAGTCAGCTCATCCAAAAGCTAAGAGGAAAAACTGGAAAACAAATTCAGTTAATTTCCGACATATCTGAATAGGAAACCAAATGTTCAAAACTGAAAATACAGATTTTGAAAACAGCTACACATCCAACATTGCCATTTGCTCTTCTAAACCAGTTTGGGATATTCTTTAAGGAGCTAGTGAATCAATTACATTAAATATTAATTTCAACAGATTTTCAAGATATGTTCACTCACGCCTTTAACAAAGATCAATTTACCCTTTACATGTGTACTAGTATTGTCTATAATATGCACAATCAGAAAAAAACCTTTGTTTCAGGCAGCATTCTGCCTCTCCTTACTGGAATCTGAGAATACTGGAATACTAGGGTATTGGAATTGGAATTGGAATTGGTATTGGAATATTAGGGTCTTATTCCAATATTAAAATAACACTTAATCCTATAAATATATAACCAATTAAATATCCACTGCATACAGTGAAAAAGTATTATGGCCTAAAAAGTGGAAGGAGCTTTGTTTTCTGTTGTTGCCATTATGGTTGCTGTTGTCAAATATATGGAACTTATCTAATACTAATGTAGGCAGTAAATGTGTGTCTCCATAAAATAGGAGAAAACAGAGTTGTTACAGAATAAGATTAACTAAATGATGAAAAATACCAGCAGCCATATTACTTGACATAAGAAGTTAAGTAATGGAAATAGAGGTGGCCCAGAAGGAAACATTTTAACTGGTAAACGCAAGATGGAAATTCTTTTGTGAAAAATGGGAAGAGATAAAAGTTCAACACTATCTCAAGTTCTACTACTCAGGTGGGAAAGGGAATAAACCTGACGTGACATAATCAACATGTATTTAGATGCACGTTCTAGTTTATTGAAGGGAACCAACATGTGAAATTACAAGACAGGTGAAGGTGATTGGCTGATGATGAGCCAGCAAGATCAAAAGAATGTATGAAGTTTTGGGTAATTGATGGGACATATAACATATGGGCTTGATATTACCAATGAAAAGTTGAAAGGGAAGTCAGATTATTGTGATTGTATTCCAGGTAGGGTTGTTTTTGTGACTAATGAGATGCCACCAGAGATTTGTGTCAATAAAATTCAAGAGACCATTTCTTTAGTTATCTTATGTACAGTGGAACAGGTAGAAAATGACTGGAGCATGTAATCAAAGCTCACCACAGAGCCACAGATTCTTTTTAGGAACTCGTTGAAATACACAAGACAAGACTGAAGCATGAGAACACAGGGGAGACTCTCTCATCAGCCACTCAAAAAGGTGATAACTGTGGGATCAATCCTGGGGCTAATCAAAGAACTATGATGTCCAAATCAGTGAAAAGTTACAGAAATCTCATATCCAATCCCTCTCAGAAAAAATTCTTAAAGGGAAGGCCTTAGCTCTAACATAAAATGAGTGTTACTAAGAGAGGTGCCCCTGAGAAAATCCTACTAATGTATGTGAATGCCCCTGAGAAAATCTTATAGACTCCTGGACATCCCAGGAAAACAGCATACAACCTACAGTACTCTTTACCTCCAAAGAAACAAAAACATCTTCTCTCTGCTCCAATGTAAAGGAGTCGTTGAAGGTCTCCATACATGGTCTTCCAAGGACTTCTATAACTTTGGTCCTTTAAGGGAGGGATTGAGGAGTAGATATGGTATTATAATCCAGTGCAAAAGGTACACATCACCAAATGGATTCATGCCAAATGATTCGATATGACTTTAAATAACTAATTTATTTTAATCATGAATGCTACTGAATGCCTGGTTCTGACTTACATAAGCGGAATAAATCTGTGCTTTAAAAAATAATTAGGTTATATTTCTCTGCTCTCTTCTTCCCAAATCTGTTCATATCAGAGAAGCTCTCAAATGAAACTCTCAAAACTACTTTATAATTCATTTTATTGTTGTGTGTTTCTTTCTTTGCAAAAGTAACAAGTTACTTCATTTTATATTTCCTCAAGGTGTGTGAATATCATATTAATTGGGATCCTGGTTGAAAATAACAACCAACTCCCACTGGTTTAAAGAAGAAGGAGAAGAAAGGTGCAAAAAGAAAATGAGTGGAAAGAAAAGCATGGAAGTACATTTATTATAAGGCAATCATCAATTTTAATGACACGTTGGATTCTTTAATTGACCTAATGCCCAGACTCTGTGTGAACTATAAGAAAAGAAGTGAACCAAGGAGTAAACGCTTTGAGAATCCAGGTGATATTTTCTCTCTATCTCTCTATCTCTCATCTCTAGTCTCTCTGTAGATCTTCTTTGTGAAGGTTATGTTCCTAACATAAAGAATATTTTCACAAAGATGTAGTTTCAATATATCCTTTAAAAAAAACAACAGAATATTGAAATCACACATTCTGGAAGATAGAATACAATGAAAGCTATTTTTATCAGGCACCAAGATACCTGTCCTCATGTTACCAATTTCTGAAATATTCCGAAACACTTGAATATTCAACTATATTTCTCAATTTTCATATAATGTTTCAAATTGTGAATGGCAGCCACATATAAATATTATTCTCTGATATTTCTAGCTTATCATCTAATATCAGACATCTGCAGGGCCTGCTAAAAGTGAAGAAAATACTGTGATTCTCAGGCCACAATTCAGACCCTATTACTCCAAGTCCTTCACTGTGAGCCTCATTGAACTGCTGAGAGTCAAGACTGACTTTAACCCCCCAGGAAAACTTACAAAGAAGGTGTCATTACAGACTTAGGGATAGAGTGCCCAAGATCACACACTAATTCTGATATTTAGACAGCACTTACCTGTGTCGTTCCACGTAGAATTATTCAGGGGAGGAAAAAATGCTTTCTCACATTGAGTAATTTTAAAAAACTAGGGAAAATATCCATTAAAAAATGCATCACAAAAGGAAATGGGGAAAAGAGTGGAGGATTGGAATGAATCTTCTATACTTTAAAAAAATTAACATTACTGTTTGTAAACAAGTCAAGAGATCTAGTGATTAAAGAAATGATTAGACAAAAATAGGAGATGAAAATTATGACTCAAATAAGTGTAAAGCATGGGGGCACCTGGGTGGCTCAGTCAGTTAAGCGTCTGACTCTTGATTTCGGCTCAGGTCATGATCTCATCATTCATGGGATCAAACCTTATGTCAGACTCTCCGCTGATGGCATGGGATTTTCTTTCTCCCTCTCTCTGCCCCTCCCCCCTCTCAAAATAAATAAACATGTTTTAATTAAAAAGAATAAATGAAAATATAAAAATCACATTAGAAATAATAAATATTGAAAAAAATACAGTCAGGACATGTTTGGACTTTTGTTTGTTTTGATTTTTTTTCTGATGCATAGATTCAAATTCACTGGTTCTGGCTTAAGGCATGCCTAGATTTCTCTTAATTGGGTCAAGTGAATTTTAAATTTTATATAATGAGTTGGGTTTTGCTTTCGTTTTTGTTTTTCAGATAATGAGTTTTTAATCTCTAGAAGTTCCATTTGTTTTTTTTTTTTACCTCTTTAATTTCTCTTCTCATTATGTTCATATTCTCTTTTAAATCCTTAAGCATGTTTATGATATGTATAACAGGCACTTTATATTCTTCATATGCTAAATCTATTATATTTATCTTTTCTGGGACAGTTTTTGTTGACTTATTTTTCTTGTTTGGGGTTCATGTTTTCCTCTCTCTCATGTCTAATATTTTAATTAGATGCTGATATTTTGAATTTTACCCTATTGAATTTCAAATAAGACAACAGAATTCCAAATGTTTTAGATGATTGTTTATGGTAGGGAGTTAACTTACTTGAGGGTAAACTTAATCCATTAAAAGTCTTGTTTATTTCTCTTCTTTAACTCATGTTTAAAGTAACCTTTACTTTGGCTTAGCCCTATTACTTACATATGATTCTCATGTTGGCTCTACTGAATGCTCAAAATGTTCAAAAATTATTCTCCATGGAACACCTGGGTGGCTCAGTCAGTTGTGCACCTGATTCCTGATTTTGTCTCAGGTCATGATCCCAAGGTCATGGGATCAAGTCTCAATTCAGGCTCCACATTAGGTGATGCAATTTTATTGATAGATTGTTACCCTTCTAATTATCTTTAACTTAATTTATATTCCATGAACACACATCAGATTTGATTAAGCATCCTATTTTATCATATTAAAGTATATATGAAATCGTATTTTTGAAAATGCATACGTATGCATACTATGATCATGTGTGTGCCTACATAATGTAAGAAGCAACACAGGCAAAATAAACAAATGATTACAAAAGTGTTAAAGCTGTTGTCCAGTCATGTTAGAGATACTACAGAGGCCAAAACTAAAGAGAATGAGTTGGTATTTGAACTAAACTTCAAGAAGCCTCAGAAAAAAAGAAAAATAAAAACCAAAAAAACAAAAACAAATAAAACATGTGGAGGGAAGATAATTCTAGGCAGAGAGAAGAAAGCATATAAGGAGAAAGGGACTGGCAGCATATTGCTGCCTGTGTACTTTGTTGCCTTCATTATTTCAATATGGTCTTTAGGAAAGTTTCCTACCAGTTTGAGACCAATGAAACAGAGGTATTTAGAGAGCATTGGAACTACATTGGAAACTGGTATTTTAAAATAAAAAGGCTTTAGATGACATTGCATTAAAAATGCAGGAGAATTAAATGCATTAGATAAATCATCATCATCATCATAATTAACATATAGAAGCACTTGCTATGTGGTGGGTACTATTCTAAGGCTATGACATGTAACTAATTAAGGCTTTGACATGTAATTAGTTCATTTAATACTCAATCTCTCAACAGAAGAAAGAAAGAGAGAGAGAAGGAGGGAGGGAAGGAGGGAGGGAGGGAGGAAGGGAGGAAGGAAGGAAGGAAGGAAGGAAGGAAGGAAGGAAGGAAGGAAGGAAGGAAAGAAAAGAGAGAAAGAAAGAAAGAAAGAAAGAAAGAAAGAAAGAAAGAAAGAAACAGGAAGGAGGAAGAAGAAAGGAAAAGAAAGAAAGAAAGAAAGAAAGAAAGAAAGAAAGAAAAGGAAGGAAGGGGAAGGAAAGAAGGAAGGAAGGAAGGAAGGAAGGAAGGAAGGAAGGAAGGAAGGAAGGAAAGAAAGAAAGAGGAAGGAAGGGAGGAAGGAAGGAAAAGAAAGAAAGAAAGAGGAAGGAAGGAAGGAAGGAAGGAAGAGAGAGAGAGAGAGAAAGAGAGAAAGAAGAGAGGAAGGAAGGGAAAGAAAGAAAGAAAGAAAGAAAGAAAGAAAGAAAGAAAGAAAGAAAGAAAAGGAAGAAAAAGGAAGGAAGGAAGAGAGAGAGAGAGAAAGAGAGAAAGAAGAGAGGAAGGAAGGAAGGAAGGAAAAGAAAGAAAGAAAGAAAGAAAGAAAGAAAGAAAGAAGAGAGGAAGGAAGGAAGGGAAAGAAAGAAAGAGAAAAAGGAAGGAAGGAAGGAAGGAAGGAAGGAAGGAAGGAAGGAAGGAAGGAAGGAAGGAAAAGGGCAGACCTACACCGGCAGACTCCATCTTGTTCTGTGTCCTCCACCTTGACCACACCTCCTCCCCTTGAGTAACCTCCCACTCACCCGTTCAAACTTCCGGATCAAAACACGCCTGGCGACCTGCGTAACAGGACTCCGACCCTTCCCCAGCCAATCGGCCAAGGCCAGGACCCTTCCCCAGCCAATCGGCTGAGGCCGCAGCCATTACCTCACTAACTGCCTCTAGACCCCAATAAAACCTTTGTGCTTTTGAAACTCGCTGTCTCTCCCGGGCATCTCACTGCTGCGTTGGTACAGGTAGGGGATTGAGCTCCAGCTAGCTCCAATAAAGCTCTTTGCTTTTGCATCGGACCGGCTCCCTGGTGGTCTTTGGGGATCACGAATTGTGGGCATAACAGAAGGAAGTAGGAAGGAAGGAAGGAAAGAAAGAAAGAAAGAAAGAAAGAAAGAAAGAAAGAAAGAAAGAAAGAAAGAAAAGAGGAAGGAAGGAAGGGGAAGGAAGGAAGGAAGGAAGGAAGGAAGGAAGGAAGGAAGGAAGGAAGGAAGGAAGGAGAAAGAAAGAAAGAAAGAAAGAAAGAAAGAAAGAAAGAAGAGAGGAAAGAAGGAAGGAAGGAAGGGGAAGGAAGGAAAAGAAAGAGAAAGAAAGAAAGAAAGAAAGAAAGAAAGAAAGAAAGAAAGAAAGAAAGAAAGAAAGAAAGAAAGAAAGAAAGAAAGAAAGAAAGAAAGAGAAAGAAGAGAGGAAGGAAGGAAGGAAGGAAAATCTTTCTGCAGCTACCAATCACCATTACTGATTCTTTGTTCTTGTCTACCTGGCCTGAGGTCCTCATCTAGAAACTGAATGGTAATAGAGCAGAACAAGACTCCCACCCACATGTGCACAGACACATACACAGGTCCATACACCCAAACACATACATACACTAGACACTTCATTACAATAGCAACTATATAACACCACCCAGATCCTCCATTGCCTTCAGCATTGCTGGGAGTCCTGATGGCTGTTCTCCTCAAGACAATGTTCACTGTGGAATTTATATTTCATGGACAGACATCAGATTTGACTCCATATTGTGGAATCCTAGTTTTCTGTGGGCACCTGCTCTGAGACGCTCAGATTCAAAAAATGAATAATTATCTAAAAAAAACGAAATGCAATAGTGATATGATCAAATTTTAATTTAGAAAGCACAATAGTGACACAATAATATTTTAATTTAAAACATGATCATATTTTACAACCAGCATTGATTTTCCCCTTTTCTAATTAAAGCTCTCTTATTTTTATCTGAACAATTAATCTATCCCCAATTTCCAGGGGTAGCATAGGACCTGGGTCTGATCAAACAAATCAACACATTCTCGTAGCCATTGTGAATGATTTAAGGATAAGTACACATGTAGCCTAGATAATTAAGGCTAATTTCAGGATTTTTTCTTTAACAAGCTAGAGAGAGAGAGAGAGAGAGAGAGAGAGAGAGAGATTTTCTTTCCTGCTGGAATAATTGTGGATGAAGTAAATCAAGATTTATCAATGGCCATCAGGTGGAAAACATCTGCAAACAAAATACCATAACAAAGAGATTGACAAAGAGTGGGAAAGAATGGGTCTGGATGACATCACAAGTCATTGTATTCAACCACTCCTAAATCTAAAATTGGTACTGAGATTTTTGCTGATAGAGCAAAAGACTCTTCTTTTGCTTAAATTAGAGGATTCGGTTTCTTTCAGTTGCAAACGAAAGCATTCTAATATACAAATCCTGAACGTGCCCTTCTCCTCTTGGAGAATCACAATGCATCCTAACGTCCCTGAGAAGCTTTGCGGTGAAAAAATGAATTTACTCTTCTTCTATTAGTCATTCAAGAAATATTTATCAAGAGTTTGCTCTGTTTGTGCCAGACGCCATCCTAGGTTTTGAGGATCCAGTTATGTCAAAGGTAGACGACCTGCCACCACTGAGCTTGCACTTTGGCACCAGTGACACTGGCATTTCCCAAACATTTTTAATTACAGAAAACTTGTTTTAATGAAATGTCACACTCTCCCATTGCACCAAGTACTCTATATAACACAGTTGAGAAAACTCTATCATGGAAACATCTCATTAATTTTTGTTGTATCAAATCATATATTTGAATATCGGACCTTGGCTTCCTTTTAATTTGCAGAAAATTCTTGCAAACACTTTGCTTTGTAATATGCCTTAACTATTTAGGTTTTTATTGCATTAACTCTCCCTGTAGAGTATTTTAGCATGACCTCTTAATGCCATTTTTCACAGCTGAATATTCTACACTCTATTATATAAGGTTTATTCATCCATTATATAAGTTTCTGAGCCCTTATATTTTAGTCATTGTTACAGACCTTGAAATATAGAAGTAAATAAAAACAGATAAAACCCTGCCCCTTTGGGGATTTTATAATGGGGCCAAGGTTCCCACAGAGAGTTGTGACACTGAGGCTTTTCTTTCCATGAAGCAACTTTATTCGTGCCTACACAGGCTCAGTGGGTCCGTACCTGAAAATCTGAGCCCCCAGCACAGTGGGGTATAACCTTTTATATAATTTCTACTTCTTTGTCTCCCACACTTTCAGTGGCGTAGAAGAGATAAGACACTAATCAAGAAAACACACAAATCTGAATGGTTTTCTTCCTTCCCAGTCTCTCACCAGTGAGGCTTTCCCAGACCACTTGGTTTTATATGGGAATTCCCCTACCTTGCCTTCATCATTTATTTTCTTTTTACGTATTTACTTTTTTAAATCATGTTAAGTGTACTAACTCGTATTTCCCATATCCCCCATCTCCCCCACCCACCTCCCCTCTGGTAAGCATCAGTTTGTTCTCTATAGTTAAGAGTCTGTCTCTTGGTTTGACTCTCTTTCTCTCTCTTTTTTTTTTTTTTCTTTGCTAATTTGTTTTGTTTCTTAAATTCAACATGAGTGAAGTCATCTGGTATTTGTCTTTCTCTGACTTATTTCATCTATCATTACACTCTCTGGCACCATGCATGCAAATGGCAAGATGTCATTCTTTTTATGGTTGAATAATATGTCATTGTATATAAATATACCATTTCTTCTTTATCCATTCATCTATTGATGGAAACTTGGACTGCTTCTATAATTTGACTGTTGTAAACAACATTGCAATGAACATAGGGGTGCATGTATTCCTTTTAATGTTTTTGTGTTTGGGGGTGTAAATACCCAATGGTGTGATTACTGGGTGATAGAGTAGTTTTATTTTTAAATTTTTGAGGAACCTCTGTACTGTTTTCCACAGTGGCTGCACCAGTTTGCATTCCCATCAACAGTGTAAGAGAGTTCTTTTTTCTCCACGTCCTCACTAGCACCTGTGCTTTTTTGTGTTTTTGATGTTAGTCATTTTGACAAGTATGAGGTGATAGCTCATTGTAGTTTTGATTTGTATTTCCCTGATAATCAGTGATGTTGAACATCTCATGTGTCTATTGGCCATCTATCTGTATGTCTTCTTTAGAGAAATGCCTGTTCATATCTTCTGCCCATTTTTTAATTGTATTATTTGACTTTTTGGTATTAGGTTGTAGCAGTACCTTATATATTTTGTATATTAACCTTTATCAGATATGTCATTTGAAAACATCTCCCATTCTGTAGGTTGCTCTTTAGTTTTTGTTGATTGCTTCCTTAACTGTGCAAAAGCTTTTTATTTTTATGTACTCCCAATAGTTTATTTTTGCTTTTATTTTCCTTGCCTCAGGAAACATATCTAGAAAAATGTTGCCACAGCTAATGTCAGAGAGATTACTGCCTGTGATTTCTTAGAAGATTTTTATGGTTTCAGGTCTCGTATTTAGATCTGTAACCCATTTCGAATTTATTTTTATGTACAGTGGAAGAAAGTGGTCCAGTTTCATTCTTTTGCATGTTGCTGTCCAGTTTTCTCAACATCATTTGTTGAAGGGACTGTCTTTCCCACTGTATGTTTATTCCCTTTTTATTGATGGTTAATTGACCATATAACTGTGGGTTTATTTTTGGGTTTTCTGTTCTATTCCATTGATCTAAGTGTCTATTTTTATGCCAGTACCATACTATTTTAATTACTAATGCTGTGTAATATAACGTGAACTCTGGAATTGTGATGCCTCCAGTTTTGTTTCTCTTCCTCAGGATTGCTTTGGCTAGTCTAGATCTTTTTTGGTTCCACACAAATTTTAGGAGTGTTTGTTCTAGTCTGTGACAAATGCTATTGGTATTTTGATCGGGATTGCATTAAATCTGTAGGTTGCTTTAGTAGTATACATATTTAACAATATTGTTTTTCCAATCCATGAGCATAGAATGTCTTTCTATTTCTTTGCATTGTCTTGAATCTTTTGCCAGTGTTTTATAGTTTTTAAAGTACAGGTCTTTCACCTCATTGGCTAAATTTATTCCTAGATGTTTTATTGTTTTGGGTGCAATTTTAAATGAGATTGTTTTCTTAACTTCACTTTCTGCTGCTACATTATTAATGTATAGGAAACGTAACAGATTTCTGTACAAAGATTTCGTATCCTGCAACTGTACTGAACTCATTTATCCGTTCTAGCAGTTTTTTGGTGGAATCTTGAGGGTTTTCTATATAGTATTAGGCCATTTGCAAGTAGGGAGAGTTTTCCTTCTTCTTCACCAATTTGGATGCCTTTTATTTCTTTATGTTGTCCAAGTGCTGTGTCTAGGAATTCCAGTATTATGTTGAATAAAGGTGATGACAGTGGACACCCTTTTCTTGTTCCCGACCTTAGGGGGAAAGCTCTCAGTGTAGGCTGTGGGTTTTTCACATAAAGCCTTTATTATGTTGAGGTATGTTCCCTCTAGACCTACTTTGCAGAGGGTTTTTATCATGAATGGATGTTTGCCAAATGCTTTTTCTGCATCTATTGAAATGATCATACGGTTTTTATCCTTTCTCGTATTGATATGACATATCATGTTGATTGTTTTGCAAATATTGAACCACCCTTGCAACCCAGGAAAAAAATCCCATTTGATCGTGGTGAATGACTTTTTAAATGTATTGTTGGATTTGGTTTGCTAATATTTGTTGAGGATTTTTCCATCTATATTCATGAGAGAAATTTGCCTGTGCTTCTCTTTTTTTTGTGGTATCTTTATCTGGGTTTCGTATCAGGGTGATACAAGCCTCATGGAATGAATTTTGATGTTTCTCATCCTCTTGTATTTTTTGAAATAGTTTTTTTTTTAAAGTAGTATTCACTCTTCTTTAAAATTTTGGTAGAATTCACTTGTGAGACTGTCTGGTCCTGGAGTTTTGTCTTTCGAGAGATTTTTTATTACTGTTTCAATTTCACTGTGCCCTTATCATTTTTACCCTCTTTATTCCTTTCCTTCTCCTGAGCTGTTATCTTCCTCTGACACACTACATATTTTACTTGTTTGCTTATTGTCTCTTCTACCAGAATGTACATTCTTTTGGGGACAGGAATGTTTGTCTCTTTAGCTCACTGCTTTATTCCTAGACACTAGACAAGTGTCTGGTTTTTAACGTCCATATTAAATATTTGCTGACAGTATGAATGTATCATATATAAAATATCAAGCATGTTTTCCCAATAAGTCCATTTTCAGTTCACTATAAGACTGAAAAAGGACCTACTTTTTTATGTGTTTTCAGCCAACAACTTGTGTACCATGGTAGGCTAAAATGTAATGTCTCTTGGCAAATCTCATAAAGTATAAAAGGTATAAACATGAGCAAACTGGCTATTCACAAAGATATTTTTCACAACACTTATAAGTGTTTTATTAGAAGGAAGTGGGTGGGGGATGGGTGAAATAGGTGAAGGGGATTAAGAGGACACTTATAATGAGCACTGAGTAATGTACAGAATTGTTGAATCATGAGGGGTGCCTGGGTGGTTCAGTTGGCTAAGCATCTGACTCTTGGTTTCGACTCAGGTCATGATCTCAACAGTTCATGAATTTGAGCCCCGCATCAGGCTCTATGCTGTCAGTGTAGAGCCTGCTTTGGATCCTTTGTCTTCCTCTCTTTCTGCTCCTCTCCCACTTTCTCTCTCCCTCTCAAAAAATAAATAAACAGTAAAAAAAAAGAATTGTTGAATCACTATATTGTATACCTGAAAGTAATATAACACTGTATGTTAACTATACTGGCATTAAAATTAAAACAATAAAAGTAAAAATAAATAAACGTCAGGTTTTAAAAGAGAAAAAATATATATGTTGTTTTATTATAGTAAACATGCAAAATGCCACCCATTTTCCAGGTAGAAACAATTTTAAATTTCTATGTTTCCTATAAGTATTGACTTTAGAATGTTACTGAAAGCTGCAAAAATTAAAGGTCGCTTTCAAGGGCAAAAACAAAAAAACAAAACATCATGTCTTTTGTGCTTCTATACAGAGAGGTGGAAAGAAGAGAAACTTTTTTTTTTCAGAAGTAATGACTACATTTTTTGAACCTGGTTAAAAGATGAAAATGAATAAGTTAATTGCATATTCTTAGTTTCAACAAATAGTTTTCAGGTCTTCCTGGTTTAAAAAAAATCAATATGTAAAAATAGGAAGGCTACTTTGTGGCCTCCTTTCAGTTAGTTTCATCTTTCTGCTTCCAAAAATAAACGTGGAGAAGATACATATACTGTACTTATGCCTTTTGTTTGCTAATAGGCATTTTCAGAGGCCATCGGTTTCACATCGGCAGCCACTCTGATTACATTTTTCCCCCAAAAGTTTTTTGAATTCTTACGGACTTTAATGCAAGTTTTTTGAGCAAACCACTACTCTGAATGTTAATAACCGGAAGCTTTTATCAAGTACTTTTCTGCAATGGCAATAGGTATGGTATTACGAAAATAGGATTTAAGCAAATAAAGGCTATTTATTTACCAGGTACCAGAAAGATTAATTTCATTTATTTTCTTGGCATACAATGTAGACTCTACTACGTGAAATCAAACTTGTCAATATGATAGCCTTAGGTAGATGAAGCCTCTGAGTTATTAAGATCATTATTATAACTAGCACTATTTTCATTATTATCACCTTTTAGAGTCATGGTTAAGGCTAATCCGTGCAACTAACGAGTCATGGAAATTTTTCTCTATCTTTCTTACTTTTTTATAGTGAGAAGCTATTTTACTTATTGTGCCAATAGTCCACCATAGGACTTCCGGTGCTTTAAGCTTAGAAAGCCTTCCAAAGATTTGAAGCTGCCTCTTCTGAAATGGCAATATGAGTCTACAGTGGTCTCACTAAATCCAATATGCTTTTTACTATGTTGACAGACACAATTAGAGTCTAAAGCCCGGCAGGCATAGTCAGAAAATAATGAATTCATGGTGAGACTAATCAAAAACCACTAGCATTCTCTTTTTTCTTCCTCATCATCAAAACTAAGAACTGGGAAATAAAAACACGAGAAATAAATGACCTTTCCAGAGTCCAAAATGAAAATGGCCTTTTGACTTCTGCGGTAATGAAATCCAAATGCAACGTGAAAAGAATAAATGGATCACTCAGCATATTGGTTTAATCCATTTTAGAAATGAAGGTCTTGCTCACACACAAGGTAAAAGAACTGCTCCCCAACCATTTCAATCAGAACTCCTGGTAGAGCCAATCAACCACACACAAAATAATGAACATGTCACATATTTCCCTGCTCAGCCAATCATACCTTTTATAAACGAAGCGCAGTTACTAACGACAACCAAGAGTGTACACTTGGATGCTGCCGCTGGTGCACTAGTTGAGTTTACTCTGCAACACTTCCCCAACTCCACAATTTCCTTGCACTGGTGGCCATCTTACCACCCCCTTCTTGGCTAAATCATGCCCTCAAACTTCATGAATTTCATTCTGAAACACTCATGTGCTATTAACAAAGCCTCATAGAATCGAATCATAGAATATTAAAGATAGAAAAAAAACCTTAGAGGATACACTTGCAGGATAATTTTATGTTGTTATCTATTGATATGTGAGCATACTTCTGGAAACCCATAATTCTGATTTAATCATAGCGTTTACTTTACGGTTTTTTATACACTGATATGACCTATAATATTCTTTTTGAAAAAGAATGCTCTACACCAAAGTATGAAATCTACTTATCTAGACCAATCATTGTACATTATAGATGGGGAAACTGAGGCTTTTACCTATTCAGAGACTGGGACATACCAACAGGTCCACAGATTCACAGCTAGATAATACAACTCTGTTCCATTCTTCCTATGGCAAAAGGCAAAAACTCAAGTCAAACGGACTTAAAAGAAAAGGAAGTGTAGTTGATCATGTAAATGAGACTCAAAAGTAGTTTTAAAAAAAGATGGATCCAGATGCCCAAAACTGATGTCCAGATGTCCTTTCCTCTCCATCTCTCAGCACTACTCTTCTCCCTGTTGGCTTTATTCCCAAGCAGGCTGTGTCCACAGAGTTGCCCTGGAAACTTCATATTTATATTCCATCAGTCTCCAGTCTAGTGGAAAGAGAGCTTCTCCTTCATATGAGTTTAATCACATTTGAGCCAACATTGAGCCTTGTTTGACTTGAATCATAATATTGAATCAATCACTGTGTGGGGGTAAATAGAATATGTTAATTAGCTAGGCTTACCTTATGTGCTACCCTTTGGGCAAAAGGTAGCATAAGCCCACTTGAACCGCTTGGATGGATTGTAAAGGAAGCTGGTGCTCCTAAAGAAAATTGAGGCTTCATTATCAGAAATGGTAGCAATGAATATTGGAAAAGCAATAATACAGAAGGGGCACTGCCCTTGGTCTCCCGATTCTCTGTACAGAGATCCCCATTAAGCCATCCTCCACTCTTAAATGAGGGTGGTAGTGACACATTCATGAAAGGCAGAAATGGCAGGAGGCAAATGCAAGAAGCAATCAAATGCCTCACCTTTGCTTTTTCCATTTGTTGCTCTTAAGAAAAGACCCTCCTCATCCCAGGCACCTTCCAAATACCTGGATACCACTTGCTATAAGAAAAGCAGCCATTGTTTCCAATTCTGTGTCTCCCTCTCTCTCTGCCCCTCCCCCGTTCATGCTCTGTCTCTCTCTGTCCCAAAAATAAATTAAAAAAAAAAAAAAAAAACGTTAAAAAAAAAAAAAAAAAAAAAGGGGGCGCCTGGGTGGCGCAGTCGTTAAGCGTCCGACTTCAGCCAGGTCACGATCTCGCGGTCCGTGAGTTCGAGCCCCGCGTCAGGCTCTGGGCTGATGGCTCGGAGCCTGGAGCCTGTTTCCGATTCTGTGTCTCCCTCTCTCTCTGCCCCTCCCCCGTTCATGCTCTGTCTCTCTCTGTCCCAAAAATAAATTAAAAAAAAAAAAAAAAAAAACGTTGGGAAAAAAAAAAAAGAAAAAAGAAAAGCAGCCAATAAATTAACTTACTTTCTCTTTACAGTGAGTCCTAACTTGTTCTTGGGTCAGCTACTTCCTGCATATTTGTTCCCTGGGCACTCAGGTCACACCTCTATTAAATCACTTGCAATCTGACACTACAATTTATCTGTTCTATGTATGTCTATGCACCTCAAGGGCAGATGCTCTTTTATTTATCTCTGTAACAGCACTTACCACAACGGTCGTCACATTCCAAATGCTGAATAAATGTGCATTGTTGTGGCAGTAATGATTTAAGGCAGAATTCTCAAATGAGTTCCCCAAACACTATCTTGCCAAATGTTCCACCAAAAAAGGTTCCATGGTCAAATAGATTTTGGAAATACTGTATACTATAAGTCATCTTAGAAATTCATGATTATGGGCACCTGGGTGGCTCTGTCAGTTAAAGGCCCACTTCAGCTCAGGTCATGATCTCAAGGTTCACAGGTTCGAGCCTCAGGTTGGGATCTGTGCTGACAGTTCAGAGCCAGAAGTTTGCTTCAGATTCTTTGTCTCACTCTATTTCTGCACTTCCCCCACTCATGCTCTGTCTCTCAAAATTAAAAAATTAAAATCTAAAAAAATTTTTTAAAGAAATTCATGATTATTAGGGTATTAGTATATTAGATACTCTGATGTGCCCTTTGTTTAAGAAAAGTGTTTGACTTTGTTTAAAGTTGTTTTCTATATTCATAGTTTATTTTAACTTAAATATTAATATCTAATGAGGTCAATATTCCATGAAGGATTATCTGTGGAAACATTGCTTATTTTCACCTTTTGGAGAAGTATTTTGTTTTGTAGAAGCAATATAAAAAGCGATAATACTTAACTGAAGAAAATAATTCTTTCATTCATGCATTCATTCAGCCAGCCTGCATTTTCTGGGTGCCTACTCCATGCTGGGAAGGGCTCTTGCCTTCTAAGAGTCTATAATCTAGTAAGTAGAAACAGGTATATTTTTAACACTAAGTCATCTTATTCTTATTAGAATTTGAGTAATTCCTTGGGCAAAATGGAGTAGGAGTAAAGGTCAATGTAAGGGTCTGAGCATTCACTGCAGAAATCAAGTGATTACAAGACTCAGGAATGTTGATAGAGAAGTTTGCCAATTGGTGTTAGAAAGAAAGAGAGGGTCTCTTTAGCAAATGGTGCTGGAAAACTGGACAGCAACATGCAGAAGAATGAAACTATACCACTTTTTTACACCATACATAATAACCTCAAAATGGATGAAAGACACAAATGTGAGACAGGAAACCATCAAACCCATGGAGGAGAAAGCAGACAACAACTTCCTTGACCTCAGCCACAGCAATTTCTTGCTCAACAAATTTCCAAAAGCAAGAGAATTCAAAGCAAAAATGAACTATTGGAAACTCATCAAGATAAAAAGCTTCTGCACTGCAAAGGAAACAATCAACAAAACTAAAAGGCAACAGACGGAATGGGAAAAGATATTTGCAAATGACATATCAGACAAAGGATTAGTATCCAAAATCTGTAAAGAACTTATCAAACTCAACACCCAAAAAACAAATAATCCAGTGAAGAAATGGGCAGAAGACATGAATAGACACTTTTCCAAAGAAGACATCCAGATGGCCAACCGACACATGAAAAAATGCTCAACATCACTCATCATCAGAGAAATACAAATCACAACCACACTGAGATACCACCTCACACCGTTAAAAGTGGCTAAAATGCACAACTCAGGCAACAACAGATACTGGCAAGGATGTGGAGAAATGGGAACCGTCTTGCACTGTTGGTGGGAATGCAAACTGGTGCATCTGCTCTGGAAAACCGTGTGCACATTCATCAAAAAATTAAAAATAGAACTTCTCTATGACCCAGCAATAGCACTACTAGTAATTTATCCAAGGGATAAAGGAGTGCTGATTCATAGGGGTACTTGTACCCCAATGTTTATAGCAGCACTCTCAACATAGCCAAATGATGGAAAGAGCCTAAATGTCCATCAACTGATGAATGGATAAAGAAATTGTGGTTTATATATACAATGGAATACTATTGGCAATGAGAAAGAATGAAATCATGCCATTTGCAGCAACGTGGATGGAACTGGAAAGTATTGTGCTGAAATAAGTCAGTCAGAAAAAGATACATGTTTTCACTCATATGTGGAACTTGAGAAACTTAATAGAAGACCATGGGGGGAGGGAAGGAGAAAAAAATAGACAAACAGAGAGGGAGGGAAGCAAACCATAAGAGACTCTTAAATACAGAGAACAAACTGAGGGTTGATGGGGGGTGGGGTGGGAAAGAGGGGGAAATGGATGATGGGCATTGAAGAGGGCCCTTGTTGAGGTGGGCACAGGGTGTTGTATGTAAGGGATGAACCACCCATGGGAATCGATCCCCAAAACCAAGAGCATACTACACACACTGTATGTTAGCCAATTTGACAATAAATTATGTTAATAGAAAAAAAAAAGAAAGAAAGAGAGAAAGAAAGACAGGAAGGAAGGAAGGAAGGAAGGAAGGAAGGAAGGAAGGAAGGAGAGAAGGAAGGAGAGGGGAGGAAGAGTGGAGGAGTGGAGGAAGGGAAGGGAGGAAAAAAAAGAATTGCCATCAGCAATTTACACATACTGCCTTAGAAGCTGCTGGCCAGTTTGTGTTTCTCTTTGCTGTTTCTTCCCTGGGGGACAGCCACCTTCCACAGTTTCAGAAATCTATAATGGAGACCCAGAAACCAGATGGCACTTGGAAACATTGTGAGGATCATAAGGGAAGATAACATGACTTTCGAGCAATCACGTTATTATTAAAAAGGCATCTATTTTCTGTCCTTGTTCAGACTCTTAAACTCATTGGCAGTGGAGTCGGGGTTTGATTCATGAAATATTTTAATATAGTATGAAAGGTTTTGCCAAACATGATCACTTAGCTGTTTGGTGTTATAAAACTCTGTAAAGCTCAGTTTCATTTTCCCCAAAGCAGCTTTTCCAGAAAACATTGTGTGTGTGTGTGTGTGTGTGTGTGTGTGTGTGGTGTGTGTGTGTGTGTATGTGTGTATACACTAAAATTGAAGCCATGTTGCCTTCTCAGATTTTTTTTTTTAATTTTAAGCCCAAGTCAGATCTGTTGCTTTAGTAGAAGTGTTGATGAGAGGTGCTCTGCTGTTTCTTCAGCTAAAATGTTCTAAGTTTGTTTATTAATGCATTTAGTCCTTTCATTTGAACACATTCGCTAAGTGCTTCCTCTGCTCCAGCAGCACCCTTGTGGGGCTGCAAACATAACAGCACAGTCTTGGGCCCAGCTCCTGTCCACACCCCACGATCAAGTGAGAGAGACCCACAATCATAACATAAGTTGAACCTCTGTGTGTCTAGAAATACAAATAAATGCAGACCTAGGGGAGTTAAGAAAACCTCAAAACATGAGGGACATAGGGGCACCTGGGTAGCTCGGTCGGTTAAGTGTCTGACTCTTGGTTTTATCTCAGGTCATGATCTCATGGTTTTGTGAGTTTGAACCCTGCATCGGGCTCTGTGCGGGCAGCTCGCAGCCGTCTTAGGATTCTCTCTCTCCCCCTCTCTATGCCCCTTCCCCACGCTGTCTCTGTCTCTCTCAAAATAAACAACACTTAAATTTTGAGGGTAAAATTTGAAGGACAAGGAATAGTTTAAAAATGTGTTTTTATTGAGGATTCATCTTTGACTATGACTTTAGGAAATTTCATTCTTTTTTCTTTCCTAGAAAGAAGAATGTGAATCTAACATGAATCTCTGCTCTACTTTTCACTCCACTGTGAATTCATTTAATTTCTTCGCATTCCCAGGCCACTGCAGGAATTGTTCTATGTTGGCATATTGGCATGATTGTCTAACTTGGGCATTTAGGTTTTTCATTCTATTTTGACTTTACTTTTCTTGAACACCATGTAGCTCCAATAAACAAATGCAACTCCTTAAGTGTTTCTGACAGGCTGGCGTGATTGAATCAACTTATGAAAATGCCTTAAGACAAGTTATGTGCTTTTCTCAAAAAAAGTTTCAGGCTTTGCAAGTTAAGCAAGAAAATGTAAACAGGAGGCCTAATATAAGATTGGATTTTATTCACTCTAAGGGAAAATGTAAACCTAGAAAATGACAAGAATTCTCTAAAACTTATGAAATAATTATATTGAGTGTGATACATAAAGTTAATGGAACTTTAATAAGTTTTAATTGCATAAGTACTAAATTCTTACAGCATAATTTAAAAAAAAATACAGGTAAACAAACAAAAAGAATGAGAAAACTTAAAAATCACCATCATCTCATAGCCCAGATATAACCACCATTAACGTTTCAGAGTCTGCTTTTCCAGACTTTTTTCCATACATTCAGTTATTTAGATAATGATACTTTTAATAAAAATGGGTTCCTATTATGAAAATTGTTTTGTAACCTACTTTTTCTGTTTTATAATTAGTCATAAACATCTTTTACTATCAATAAGTATATTTCCATGCCATCATTTTTAATATATGCATTAGTTACTTAACACAATAATACAGGATCTTGCAATTAGAAAGTACACATCAACAAATGTTATTATGAAACCATCTTTGCATATAATCTCAATTACTGAATTGGCATAAATTCCTAGAACTGTTCAGTCAAAAGATATATACATTTGTAAGAATTTTTAGACCCCCTAGTGCCTAATTTTTCTTCAGAAAGTTTCTATCAATAAATCCACATCGATAGAATATAATAGTGCCACTTTTGACTTTTGCCATCACTGATATGAGGTGTTTTTCCTTGCAATTTGCCAACCTGATAGGCAACAATCTTACTGTTCTAATCTGCCTTTTGTGGATCACTAGCAAAGCTGAATGGGTTTTGTTTTTGTTTTATAGTTTATTAGTTACATTTTTTCTCCTGCAGGTTATCTATTTATGTCCTTTGGAAATGTCTTATATAAAGTTATACACTTGCAAAGGAGTTATGTGCTTTATAAATTTCATCAATAAAATATTGTGCCAAAGGGATTAAGTAATCACGTTCATGTATATATTATTTTAGATAAAATATTAAGTGGGCCCTTTTTAAATTTTTTTTTTTTTTGCCGTTTACTTAAGTGGGCCTTTTTGGATAATGTCTTTCCTCATTGCCCTGCTTGGGCTTTGACCCCACATAAAGATTCCTTACTCACCCAATGAAGGTGCCAACACTCTGGGCCAGGTGACCTTTCACAAAGAATTTACCAGCTTGAACACCAACATCATGGCCAGACTGCCTCTCACACGGGCATCCTACTCACCACACTCGCACTAACACCCTGACCTCCTACGTGAGACTGATAACATCCCGGGGCTGTCCTCGAATACAGACCTCTCTGTTTTCTCTGCACGTTTTTTAACACCCTGTGCTGGGCCACCACCTCCTAGGATGGATGCCGTCCTTACATAGATTGGGTCCCTCTCACCCCACCCTCTAGATGTGGACACATCCCTTTCTTGGCTGCTTCTAATTACTTTTGGACTGAACCACTCCAGGAGAAAAGAAAGAGAAACAAAGAGAGATGGGGAGATGAAAAACATGAGGGAAACTGCATTTTAATAAAAATGAATTTATAGAATTCTGAGCCTGATGTTTTATCACTTATAAATGCACCTTCCCTTACACATTGAAAATGTTCTTAATTTTATGAATCAAAAAAAGTCATGTTTATTTTTCCCTTTTTAAAAAATGAGGTAGTTGGATATTGAGAAACATCAAACTTTATATTCACTAGGAGAGGTAAAAAAAAAAAAAAGGGACTCTGAATGATTTGTCTACGCAAGGCAAGCGGATTACATAAGACATAGATCTTTTGTGCCTGTGGCCAATTTACTAAATCTTTCTAATTCTAAGAAGTGTCTACATTATGCAATTATTCATATTCTCTAGCCTTTCTCTGGATCACTGCTCCCCTTTGAGAATCTAATGAAAAGTATAGCTCTTCTCAGAAAAAGGCACATACTGAATCAGACATGCACACACAACTTGCATTCAAATTCACAATGTTCTCTATAGAATATTTGACCTCTAGGTCAAGGACAGAAATAAGTGTTTCAATAACATCAGTGTTTGCCCACATAAACATGACACCAGCATCCAGTCTTTGCAACTAGACCAACCTGGGCTTAAGAACAAGCCCTATCACCTGCCTAAATTTGGCCTTCACTTCTCTGAGCCTCATTCACAAAAATGGTGATAATAACTACCTCTCTTTAGGCTATTGTGAGAATTTGAGTTTATGCAGGAAACTGAGACATACTCACAGTGGTTGTAGGAGTTAAATTTTACTACGTGACTATTTGAGTTTGTGTAAAAACCAGTGTCACACTCAGAGTGTTTGTATGAGTTGATTTCTACCATGTGACTCTTTGGAACCATCTGGATATTTTATAGAATGGTTCAGCTTCGCACTAAATGCTTAGTGCCATCCGAGAGAAGAGGTTTTGAAAATTCAAGTTCATTCAGCTCCTATCTTTTGGTTCTGTTGGTAAGAAGATATTTTCTTTGTGACAATTCTTGACTGTAAAGGAAACAATAGTGCTACATACATGTTAACTCTCTCATTAAGATCAGAGATTCCAACCTAAAATGCCTTCGGATGTCCTCCAGGAGAATGAATCGCGTCAGACAGAATTAACAGAAATGGGCGAAGGCAGTAGAAATTCTCCTAAAAGTAGAAGCCGTGTCTCAGCTCTGGACCAGTGCTTCAGTGGAAGACAGTTGGACCTAAGTTACTAAATTGTAGACATTTTTTGGAGAAGTCAGAAATGTGGGTTTTTTTCTTATAATTTGATGCATATCTCTATTTTTTTCTGAACCAGGTCAGGATCCAGCGAGTTCCATAATCTGTACTCCTACACATATTGTCTCCCAAATGAGTCTTTGAAAACATGATTCTGTGGCAATTTTTTTTTCTTGTTAATATATTAGTCAAACATATCATCTGATTGTTGTTTGACTCAGTATTTCTTTGATTGCTAGTGAAGTTAAAGTGTTTTTCTAACGCTGCTGCTCATTTATATTTCTTTTGTCTTTGCTTCACGTCTTTCTAGTATAAATCTAACTGTAATTTAACTGTTTGTTTTTCTCTCTATATATTTTTCCCACTTTCAACTTTAGGAAAATTTTTCTGCCTTAGAAAATATATTGCTATTTTGTTTTGTAATACAAGCTACCTACAAAAAGTCCCCATTCAGAACAAGCGACACAATAAGGGCATCAAAGGGCAGTTGCAAGGAAATCAAATCTTTTACAGGAGGAGTATATAATGCCAAGTGTAATGCTCTTTCCTCCCCCACCCCCCAAATAAACAAACAAATAAATGGAGCGTTAAGCTGAATATGTATAATTGAAGCAAGTTAAAAAACATAAAGTGCAAATTGAGCAAATAGCTTCAGGGGACATGTATTTATTCATGACCGTTAGTGTTACGAGCCATAAATCTACTTAATTAGATTTAATTACAACACTGCTCAAGACAACCCAGAGATTATAAAATCTGAGAGTGACATTCTATATTTTGCTAGAGGGATTGTCTGTTCATGCAAATAACTGACATGTCTTCACTCAAAAGGACTAATTGAATGAATTGTTGAGGACTATATGGCTAATGAGGGAAGTGAGAAAATAAAAACAGTTCTGCATTCTTCGAATTTCAAAGATCTTTAACCCCTTTATTCCACTGGGATCTTTGACTCACCAGGCAAAGTAGAGTAAAATAATGTAGCAATGGAGAAGGGGAAACACTGAAGATCATCATGTTTCTGAAACTTACAGCAAAATTAACTACTGCCTTCCTCCTTGATACTCCCATATGTATCTGCCTGTTGTGTTACAATGTATCTCTACCAAGGTCTTTTCCCCTACAGAGCCGAGCTCATTGAGGGTCAGGACCCAGTGTGCTTCAACATCTCATTCCTAATGTCTGTAATAGTCCCTGCTACATGAGAGATGGCCAGAGAAGGTGTGGAATATAAGAATATTAAGGGCTAGAAAAGCATTAAAATGGCAACAATAGGAGCCTTCATTTTGGTTATCGTTTCTCATTTTAAAAATACAGATCGCACCTTTAGTCATGTGTCCTAAAACCAAAGCCTAGCCTTGCCCATTTCAGGATATGTCCCTCACACTGATGATAGCTCTATAAAATTCCTTTCCTTTATCACCGTCCATTGACAAGGACACCTGAAAGAGGACAGCTTTGGGGATCGAGATGCTAACAGTAAATATCAGATCCAGATACACAAAGTAGCCATAAGACACTCAACTCTCCAGTCACTACTTTATGTTACTATTGTGAGAGATAAGCAAGGGACCTTGTCTGTTTGCTCATATGATGGGATATATGAAACGTACTGACTAGTCTGTCTCTCTAAATGATAGTCCAGGGCAGGGTATAGATTAATTCCCTCAAACATTTTGACAATTCCAGTATGCTGCTGCATACACATTTAGCTGTTACCCCCAAATATATATGTAACCTCCCCACCGTGTGTGTGTGTGTGTGTGTGTGTGTGTGTGTGTGTATACATATAAATATAAATATAAATATATATATATATATATATATATATATATATGTATGTATTAGTTGCTCTGTTCATACATCGTGCAGGTAGGAACTGAGCACTTGCTACTCCAGCACTCTGTTAATTTCTGATTACTGTCATTTCTTTTTTTTTTTTTTAGTGTTTTATTTTATTTTTGAGAGAGAAAGTGCTCATACAAGTGGTTAGGGGTAGAGAGAAAGGGAGACAGAGGACCAGAAAAGGATTCTTCGTGGACAGCAGAGAGCCTGATGTGGGACTTGAACTCGGAATGGTGAGATCACGACCTGAGCCAAAGTCAGAGGCTTAACCGACTAAACCACCCAGGCACACCTAATTACTGTCATTTCTAAGGTCTCCAAGTGACATTGCAGAACCAAGAGTCAAAAGTAATAAGCCAACATTTCCCAAGCTTTTGCACATCATAACATACATAGAAGGTACAAGAACTATCAAATGGCAGATGAGGCTGCTACTGGCCACTCCTGCCTAGCTTAGGTCAAAGAAATGAGGTGATGGGGAGCCTGGGTGGCTCAGTTGGTTATGCGTCCGACTTCAGCTCAGGTCATGATCGCACGGTCGGTGGGTTTGAGCCCCACA
Organism: Neofelis nebulosa; assembly: GCF_028018385.1. Classification (NCBI taxonomy): domain Eukaryota; kingdom Metazoa; phylum Chordata; class Mammalia; order Carnivora; family Felidae; genus Neofelis; species Neofelis nebulosa. Next base: position 30,409,866 of record NC_080794.1, on the reverse strand, counting down.
TTGGGGCCTGTGCTGACAGTTCAGAGCCTGGAGCCTGCTTTAGATTCTGTGTCTCCCTCTGTGTCTCTGCCCACCCCTTGCCTCCCTCTCTCTGTCTCTCTCTCAAAAATAAACATAAAGAAATTAAAAAAAAGGAATGAGGTGTACCTGTGTAGCTGCATAAGGCAGATGCAACTTCACAGGACAAACTTTAGACTGAGACTAAAGTCTATACCAAGGTCCTATCTGTCTAGCTCCAGGTAAACATAGTCAAATTCAGTGATACCTCAATTAGGGATAAAGCATACACTTCCCCTGCTCTCCCCCTTCTTCACCCTGAGGTTGATGCTCTGGGGGCTTATATGCTGCTAGGATATCTGGGGGTATGTAAGGAGAAATAAAAATTAGAAACAATAAACTTACTTCTCCCTACTAAAAATAAAGACACTTTTCTTAGAGCAGTTTCTGTTATAAACTTGTAATTATAAATGCATGCAAATCTTTAAACACACACACACACACACACACACATCATGCTGGGAATGTCTTTCTTGAGGACCTGGGAACCCTCCCTTTAAAATGTAAATATCAAGTGGAAGACTGCCAATATCTCCCAGTTTGTGTGGGAGGGGAGGGGGCTAGCTTCCATAGGTACCTGGCTCCAGTTGCAGAACTATCTTCCGTCATAAAAAGATGAAAACTGTTAATTTTCCTTTGTGTAAAGCTAATAAGCTAACACAGATGATAATTCCAATTACCAGGCAAATTTAGGATGAACTACGTGTGACTAGTAATCATTTATCTTGAGAACATACTGGTAATGGGTTGTACCTGCCTGCCTATATAAAAAAGTAAGATTTCTATTTTTGCAATCCCTTAGCAGATTGCCTGCGAAACTAGCAGATTCTAGTTTAATGCTTATTCAAAAATCGTCTTATTTCTCTACTCCTACTTTGTGCAGAAGTTTTCTGGGTTGAGAGAAGATTTGTTTTTAATTATATTTCCCCAACAGGGAAGAGTCATATGCTCATCCATCTTTGTCTTGGTTCTAGCTGCTGTCTTCATGCAGATGGTATTTTTTTTTCACCTGACACTTAAATATGTCCCATGCCATGCTGTCAGTATCCTGGGGTATAGATAGGTCATCATCTCATTCCTGGTGGGACTGCTCAAGCTGCCTTTATTATCATGTCTTGACTACCAGCCCTTTGCAAGCTTAAGATCTCTGTCTCTCCCAGTCAATGTTCACATGAGCTCAAAGAGCTATGGATAATTTTTGATGTTCCCACACTCTGGGAAATTTATAGACAGTGTCTGACCTCCACATGCCTGGACACACTACATTTGGTATTTCTGTGCTCTGTTCCACCATGATGGCTTGGAAAACTCTTCTGTGAGGTTCACCTTTTCCTGGGTCTTATCTACCTCAGAGATGCCCAAATTCTCACATGTCTACTATCAAGATCCAGCTCAGGCTGGAGTGAGGAGGCAGGGCATGGAGCTCCCTCATTTCTTTCCAAACTCTCTTCTCCTCTCCTCTCCAGCACTGAGGGCTTCTTATCTTGTGTGGAGAAAAGGACAGATAAAAAAAACTGTTCTGCCTTATTGTAGCTTCTTTGAAATACTTTTCTGACTTACCTTGCAATCATGCCTTTTAAGCTTCTAAAATAAGAACTCTAACATATTTGTTCTCTATTTCCATGGTGCCTAGACAATGGGCAAGGTCCTCAAAGTCGTTATAAGTGAGGCATACAGGTATGAAAAATATCTGTCACAACTCAAGGTATTATCCATTGCATATGCGATTGACAGAAAAGTCTAAACCTCTCTCTAAAATTCTCTCAAATGAATATCAAGTCCTACTCATAAAGTAAATAATCCAACTGAATTTCTTCTGTCTTACAGCACTTAGACAATGGCCCTTTACATATGGCTCAAGTCTCAAATAACTTCTTTTTATTCTCCACAAAGAAAGAGTACAGACTCAGTGTGTTTTCCATGTTTGAAGTTTTTTTTAAAAAAACAGCTCACCTTAGTAGAAGCAAGGACACTACCATACCACTGGAAGGCCTAAAAAAATCAACTGCAGACCCATCGTGAGGACTAAAGAATTAAATCAATAAGATAAAGAGATCTCCTGGCCTGAAGACTAAATAATATGATGAAAAACCTGCAAGCTAATGAAAATCGATACATGTTCATCTCTGTATAGAAAAACCCAATATATTCAGAGCTCCTCTAAGTTACCACCTAACAAAATGTATTGCAAAATGTACATCAACAGAGGTGAGATATGCTAAGGAGCATGACTGTCAGGGAGCACCTTGCTCAGGCCATTCCCTGACACTCCGTCATCCCTACGACTCCCGCTATTCATGGCATACGTAGTACATTCTCGCATGTGGAAAGTGACCAAGCCGTTTGACAGGAGGCACAGTGTGTACCAAGTCAGACTACTCATCTTCTGAACCTGTATCTGTCTTTCAATGGTCTACAGGAGCTTTTCCAGGATTAGGGAATAATGAATTCCCTAATATACATAATGACCATTGTTTAAAAACAAAACGAAACAAAAAACAGTGACAAGATACTGTATGTGAAGCTAGGAAAAAGAGGCCAGACAATCTGCAGTATGCCCCCATGAGAATTTTGCAAAAATTAGTCAGATAGATACTGGAAAGTTAGAGAACAACTGATTAGTAGTTTTATTTGGCTTATCTCAAGACAGAGAGAAATACGGTGGAATGTGTAGTATTAATTGGATTCTTTCCAAAATACTCATGTTCATTTTGTATGAACTACTAGAAGGTCTCTGAAAACAGGCAGGGCTCTTTCTTGGGAGCAAGAACTAAGCAAGCAGTGGATATTTGATAAGTCATTTTCTTTTCTGACTATTCATTTAGCAAATACATACTAAGAACCTGTGTTTAAGATACTGAAGATATGGGGTGCCTGGGTAACTCAGTTGGTTAAGCATCAGACTTTTGATTTCAGCTCTGGCCATGACTCAGGTTTGTGAGTTCAAGCTGGTGCCCAGCTCTGCGCTGACAGTGTGGAGACAGCTTGGGATTCTCTCTCTCCCTCTCTCTCTCTGCCCCTCCGCCGCTCACATGCATGCACGCTCTCTCTCTCTCTCCAGATAAATAAATAACATCTAAAAAAAGATACTGAAAATACAGTTAAGTTAAAAAAAAAAAAACACTATTCCTAAGGATCTTCTAACCTACAAGGAAATGTATGCATGTGTTTTTCAATCGGAAAGAGAAAACACATGCACCTGGCTTCTATCAACTTAGCTGAGCTGGAAACAAAATCTGCAGCGTTCCTCTCCCTGATTCCAGACAATGGCTGGGCACAAGGGAATCCCTGTGCGAGCAGAAGGCAGACGTGAGGCAGCAGCGGTTCTGATGGGAAGGTGAGCCCAGGACGCTCAGATCACGCAGCCGCTGGGTTCTCAATGCCTCAGCTGCTCACAAGATCTCCTCGTCCTCCAGCTCCAAGTCCTGAGCCAGCTGAGCGTGTGGCTCCTCATGAAGGATTCCAGCTCCTTCCATGGATCACTTTCAAGTTCAAAGTCAGTAAAAGACAAGGGGTACCAGCTACTCCGTGCTTGAACACCCTCCACCTTTACCTTCAGCTCCTCTTCCCAGCTGCCGCAATTCCAGAAGACCCAGGGTGCCTTTAGGTCACCAAAGAGCAGCGCAGTCTCCAGGGACTTTTTCATCAGCTGCTACCATTGCTTTCAGTTTCATCCCCATAATAAAGCCCTTATCTCCTCTAAGGAATATGGTGGTTCCGCTTTTCTTCTGAACTGTAACTGGGCAGCCAAGATGATCAAAAATTAAGGTATTTGTCAAATAAGCCCCAGATTTTATAAAAGAAAGAATTTTAAATATAATTGGAGTTCCCTATATTGTCCTTCCCAGTCTCACTTTCTTTCTCCTTCTCTAGAAACAACTATGATTTTTCCATTGGATATTCTTTCCTGCTTTGTCAAAGATTAGTTGGCCATACATTTGTCGGCCCAATTCTGACGTGTCTATTCTATTCCATTGGTCTGTGTGTCTGTTTTTGTACCGATACCATTCTGTCTTGATGATTACAGCTTTGTAGTAGAGGCTAAAGTCTGGGATTGTGATGCCTCCTGCTTTGGTCTTCTTCTTCAAAATTACTTTGGCTATTCGGGGTCTTTTGTGGTTCCATACAAATTTTAGGATTGCTTGTTCTAGCTTCGAGAAGAATGCTGGTGCAATTTTGATTGGGGTTGCACTGAATGTGTAGATAGCTTTGGGTAGTATTGACATTTTAACAATACTTATTCTTCCAGTGCATGAGCATGGAATGTTTTTCCATTTCTTTGTATCTTCTTGAATTTCCTTCATAAGCTTTCTATAGTTTTCAGCATACAGATCTTTTACATCTTTGGTTAGGTTTATTCCTAGGTATTTTATGGTTCTTGGTGAAATTATGAATGGTATCAGTTTTTTTATTTCTCTTTCTGTTGCTTCATTATTGGTGTATAAAAATGCAACTGATTTCTGTACATTGATTTTGTATCCTGCGACTTTGCTGAATTCATGTATCAGTTCTAGCAGACTTTTGGTGGAATCTATCGGGTTTTCTATGTACAGTATCATGTCATCTGCAAAAAAGTGAAAGCTTGACTTCATCTTTGCCAATTTGGATGCTTTTGATTTCCTTTTGTTGTCTGCTGATGCTAGCACTTCCAACACTATGTTAAACAACAGCAGTGAGAGTGGACATCCCTGTCGTGTTCCTGATCTCAGGGAGAAAGCTCTCAGTTTTTCCCCATTGAGGATGATATTGGCTGTGGGCTTTTCATAAATGGCCTTTATGATGTTTAAGTATGTTCCTTCTATCCCGACTTTCTCGAGGGTTTTTATTAAGAATGGATGCTGTATTTTGTCAAATGCTTTTTCTGCATCGATTGACAGGATCATATGGTTATCTTTTCTTTTATTAATGTGATGTATCACATTGATTGATCTGCAAATATTGAACCAGCCCTGCAGCCCAGGAATGAATCCCACTTGATCATGGTGAATAATTCTTTTTATATGCTGTTGAATTTGATTTGCTAGTATCTTGTTGAGAATTTTTGCATCCATTTTCATCAGGGATATTGGCCTGTAGTTCTCTTTTTCTCCTGGGTCTCTGTCTGGTTTGGGAATCAAAGTAATGCTGGCTTCATAGAATGAGTCTGGAAGTTTTCCTTCCCTTTCTATTTTTTGGAACAGCTTGAGAAGGAAAGGACAGTCTTTTTAACAAATGGTGCTGGGAGAACTGGACAGCAACATGCAGAATGAAACTAGACCGCTTTCTTACACCATTCACAAAAATAAACTCAAAATGGATGAAGGACCTGAATGTGAGACAGGAAACCATCAAAACACTAGAAGAGAAAGCAGGAAAAGACCTCTCTGACCTCAGCCGCAGCAATTTCTTACTTGACGCATCTCCAAAGGCAAGGGAATTAAAAGCAAAAATGAACTATTGGGACCTCATGAAGACAAAAAGCTTCTGCACTGCAAAGAAAACAATCAACAAAACTAAAAGGCAACAGTTAGAATGGGAAAAGATATTTGCAAGTGACATAACCAATAAAGGATTAGTATCCAAAATCTATAAAGAACTCACCAAAGTCCACACCCGAAAAACAAATAATCCAGTGAAGAAATGGGCAGAAAACATGAATAGACACTTTTCCAAAGAAGACATCCCGATGGCCAACAGGCACATGAAAAGATGTTCAGTGTCACTCCTCATCAGGGAAATACAGATCAAAACCACACTGAGATACCACCTCACACAAGTCAGCATGGCTAAAATGAACAAATCAGGAGACTGTAGATGCTGGCGAGGGTGCAAACTGGTGCAGCCGCTATGGAAAACAGTGTGGAGGTTCCTCAAAAAATTAAAAATAGATCTACCTTATCACCCAGCAATAGCACTGCTAGGAATCCCAAGGGATACAGGAGTGCTGATGCATAGGGGCACTTGTACCCCAATGTTTATAGCAGCACTTTCAACAAGAGCCAAATTATGGAAAGAGCCTAAATGTCCATCAACTGATGAATGGATAAAGACATTGTGGTTTGGATACACAATGGAATACTACTTGGCAAAGAGAAAGAATGGAATCTGGCCATTTGTAGCAACGTGGATGGAACTGGAGGGTATTTTGCTATGTGAAATAAGTCAGGCAGAGAAAGAGAGATACCATATGTTTTCACTCTTATGTGGATCCTGAGAAACTCAACAGAAGACCAGTGGGGAGGGGAAGGGGAAAAAAAGCTACAGAGAGGGAAGGAGGCAAACCATAAGAGACTCTTAAATACTGAGAACAAACTGACGGTTAATGGGGGGTGGGAGGGAGGGGAAAGTGGGTGATGGGCATTGAGGAGGGCGCATGTTGGGATGAGCACTGTGTGTTGTATGGAAACCAATCTGACAAAAAATTATTAAAAAGAAAAAGGAAACAAGTATGATTTTGCTGTCTATGTTTCAGGCTATGTATGTTATGCTTTTACTATTCATAGACAACATACATGACTTGGGGTTGCTTTGAAATTTTATGTAAGTGGTAAATATATTATTTCACAGCTTCGTTTGTAAACTTATTATGTTTAAGACCCATAAGCTGGTTCTAGTTCATATGTTTATCTCCTGTGTAATGCATCCAATGAATATACCATATTGTTTCTACTTTTTTTTCTACAAATTTCCTGCAGTGATACTTTGTTTCTTTTATCTGGATCACACATACTAGAAAGTACACAAATCTTAAGTTTTCAGTGCAATAAATTTTTACTTATATGTACACTCATGTAAGTACTACCCAGAAGAAGATATGGAAAATTTCCAACACCTCAGTAGGCACCCTCTCAGCAGTCTCCCAAAGATAACCACATGTTTGGTTAGTTTTGTATCCTTTAAACTTCATATAAATGGAGTCCCACAGTTCATACTCCTTTGTATCTGGCTTTTTTTCCTCATCACTATGTCCCCATATGAAATTAATCTACATAGTAAGTAGTAAGAGCTACAATACAATGTCCCTCATTTGTGCAGTGTAGTGTGAACTGTAACAAAATACTATAGATTGCATAGCCATTCCACTATTGATGACAGATTGGTTCGTTTGGAGCTGTTATGTATAAGGCTGCAGGATATTCTAGTAGTAGATTGATGAACCATAAAAATTGGAGTTTTAAGGTAAAAAATAGATGAATCTGAAATTAAAGATAGTAAGTATGCATCCTGTGATCATAAAAGCACCAATTTATCTTCATTATTGGAGCAACCATGAAGGTCTACCACTCAGATCACCATTCAAGAAAGAAGTTGCCATTCAACTATGAGGAGTATGGTCAACTGAGAGCAACCAGCTGGTGGTATTTTGGGTTCCATCTCAGCTTTTGAGCTGAGGACATATTCTTCCAGAGTCTGGAAGTCTGGAGTCTCCAGAGAATGCCTAAGCAGGGCAGAGTTACTGGGGCCTGAACATTTCTGCCAGATGCTGAAATTCTGTTGGATTTCTCTCATGAGTAATCTTTACTCTGGAGTCCTTCACTGAGTTGGTCCAGACTGTCAGGTAAGCTTCACAGTATGGAGATTTCTCGTGCCCAATTCTGATCCTTCCCCTTTCACCATTCACAACCCATTACATTCCGATAAACCTCTTGTAATCCTAGCTTGATCTGCTGTCCAAAGGACTCAACTGACATAGTTAGTACCAAGCACAGTCCAAGAAATCAGGTAGTAAAATTAGGTTTTGAGGCTGGATTGCTTACCATCCAACTGGCAATAATAATTGGATGGTATGTGGGCACCAAGAGTCCATGGCACAAGATACTGTATTAATTGCTTAAACTTTTAACAGTGGTGACCTAGGGAAGTATTCTAGTGTAAGGCACCACACTTGTTGGTGCCTTGGCATCGGGGAAGTAAGAGGGACCAACGGAAACAAAGACTGTGGAATCAGCTGGCCATCACTAAGTTGCATTGTTGCCCTGCAGACAGATGATAAAAGCTATGAAGGATTCAATGAAAACTATAAAGATGAATTACCTATTGTGTTACTTCCTAAAAGACCCTTATCTTCTGTCATGAAAGAGCTAAAGATCAAACTGAAGATTTAGTATTTAAAGCTATAAATTTTCAAAAAAATTAATGTTAAACTGAAGCACGTCTGTTTTGCCAAGTCCTGCCCCAAGAAATCTGTGGCCTCAGTATATGGAATGGACACATTTAGATGGATGTCCCTGAAGATTTTGGCTCTCCAGCTCATGTAAATCTTCAGAGCCTACAGGGATTGCACACCCTCTCTCTGTTAAGCATTCTAATTATTCTACATCTTAGGCAATATTTAGTGATAAAATCAGACTTAAAAGTTTCACCAAAAAAATGAAGGATGTAAAATAGTACCTCTGATAAGTTGCCTTTTCCTTTACCTTTATTTATTTTATTTACCTTTATTTAGCCTACTATCCATTAATTGTATCGTCATAGCTTTTCCTTATTTTTAATTTTTTAATTCTCTTTCTCACACTGAAACGCGGGGTTCTTTCAATATTCTGGAAACTAATTATTTGTAGGTTAAACCTTGAAAATATCTTCTCCCAGAGTGTGGCTTGTCTCTTTTTAATGGTTTCACTTCAGGCAAAAAATTTTGAACTGTAATTGAATTTATTAATCTCACCATCTTTCAACTGTAGGTTTGGAGGGTTATTTAAGAAACCTTTCCCTAATCTGGCACCGCTAAGATGTGTTCCTATATTCTCTTCTAAGAGTTTTAAGTTTTGCTTTTTATATTTATGCCCTTAATATGCTTGAAGCTTACTTTTCCATGTGGTGTGCAGTAAGGAACCCCTTTAAACTCTATTTTTCCCGTGTAGATAACCAATTGTCTCAGCACAGCTTGCTGTAGAGTCTCTTCTCCCTAGTCTTCAAACCCACAGTTGGATTACTATAGTTGTTGGATCATGCTAGCAAGGAGTTAAGAGGAAAAGAGAAATCAAAAATCTAGCCATTCACTTTTTACCTCATTTCCCATAAATCCTCGTACTCCGTGATTTATATCCAGATACTTATTTTATTGATTTGATGTTGACTTTATTTATTTTTTATTTTCAAAATCTTCCACCAAACAGAAAATGTGTGAAAGATGGGAGCAATGTGCCCTTATACGCCCTTCGCTCAGACTGGCCAACTGTTGATACCTGCCATGTTTGCATCTTACAGATACAGAGAGATCTACTATACATTTGATGAGTTTTCCATCAGTACAAGCCAACATTTCTGGTTGTCCACTTGGTGCTCCGTCCTCAAGTTGGCTGTGATACCTCCTTTTCTCAGTTTATACACCAAACTGCCGAAGTGATGGAGAAAGTAGTGAAATAGTTGGGCTAAAATTTTCTAGAGAATTAGTAGTGAGTAGTTTGTCAAACTGAGATCCATAAATTGAAGATGCCGGGAAACAGACAGACAGATACGTGTTTTTGTGCTGCTACCGGACTGTTCAAAAGGAAGTTTTCACCATAACACTTCACTCCTCAAAACTTCAACATGTTCTGTCCTGAGAATTAGGACGTTATTCAAAATAAGCACGATCTCTGTATCATACACAGAAAACAGACCTTCTACACAAGATACTATCTTATAGGCAGTCTTTATTCAAATTCACTAATTACCCCATAAAGCCTGTTGTATCTATTTTTAATTTGGATCCAGGGTCCAATTTTGGAATTTCAGAGAAGAATTCAAGACTATTCATTCTCCTGTCCTTGCATTTAGCCCTAGACCTGTGACTTTCTGCAACTAGTAAACTTTTAGAAGACCAGAAGCAAACAGGGCTTTGAACTGTACTTGCCTGTATGTTTCCATCATTGCCATGAAAAGAGCTTCCCTAACACAGGAGCTATACCTTTAGCTAGTACTCTCAAGTAACCACACACAGAGCGTTACTACCCTGCTGACATACATTCATGAGCAAAATACATGTCTATCATTGTATGCCACTAAGATTTTGTACTTGACTGTTATGCCACAAAAACTAAGATATGCATCAATAAAATAGCCACAAAAAATTGATTTATTATGTCTTTCGGTGGTCTTTAATTTTAAAGCATTCTCCTCTCCATCCCCTTCCTCACCATACACTCCCCCCTTTTATTTCTTTCAGGTCACTGATATTTTTTGAAGAGTCCATGCCAGTTGTCATGTAGGGTAGTCCACAATCTGGATATGTCTCATCATTTCTTCAGGTTGAATGCTTTTGCCAAGAATACTGCATTAGTTTAGGGGCACTTGTACCCCAATGTTTATAGCAGCACTTTCAACAAAAGCCAAATTATGAAAAGAGCCTAAATGTCCATCAACTGATGAAGGGATAAAGAAATTGTGGTTTATATACACAATGGAATACTACGTGGCAATGAGAAAGAATGAAATAGAGCCTTTTGTACCAACGTGGATGGAACTGGAGGGTGTTATGCTAAGTGAAATAAGCCATACAGAGAAAGATACCATATGTTTTCACTCTTATGTGATCCTGAGAAACTTAACAGAAGACCGTGGGAGAGGGGAAGGAAAAAAAAGAAGTTAAGAGAGAGCCAAACCATAAAAAACTCTTAAAAACTGAGAACAAACTGAGGGTTGATGGGGGTGGGAGGGAGGGGAGTGTGGGTGATGGGTATTGAGAAGGGCACCTGTTGGGATGAGCACTGGGTGTTGTATGGAAACCAATTTGACAATAAATATCATATTTAAAAAAAAAGAATACTGCATTAGTGAGATTGTATATTTCCCATGGTATTACATAACATTACATGGTAAGTCACATCAGATCAGTTTGTTCGATTTCTAACAATGTAAGGTTTGGTCATTTGGTTTAGGAAATGTTTGTCTTATTTCTGCATTTTAGTGACGTTTATATCTCTTTGTGTTTAATAAATAATCTGTGTGGTGATACTTTTAAAATACTTCTAAAATATGTGAATATCTTGTCCTTTTACAAAATTAGCCACCATTAATAGTCCTTGCCTGAATCAATTTTTATATCTTTTTTTTTTTTTTTTAATTTTTTTTTTCAACGTTTTTTTTTTTTTTTTTTTTTTTTTTTTTATTTTTGGGACAGAGAGAGACAGAGCATGAACGGGGGAGGGGCAGAGAGAGGGAGGCACAGAAGCGGAAACAGGATCCAGGCTCTGAGCCATCAGCCCAGAGCCTGACGCGGGGCTCGAACTCACGGACCGCGAGATTGTGACCTGGCTGAAGTCGGACGCTTAACCGACTGCGCCACCCAGGCGCCCCATCAATTTTTATATCTTTTGCCAAAATCAATCAATGTTTACACTCATTAGTTGTCTAAACATGGTGCCTTTTAAAATTCTATAGTGATTTCTATAGTTATTAACTGGTACTTCTTTATAAAGAATTTCTTGGGGCACCTGGATGGCTCAGTCATTTAAGCATCTGACTCTTGATTTCAGCTCAGGTCGTGATCTCACAGTAGTGAGATTGAGCCCAGTGTGGGACTCCACACTGAGTGTAGAGCTTTCTTGGGATTTTCTCTCTCTCCCCCCATCTGCCCCCCCCCCCAACTTGTGCTCTGGCTCACTCTCTCTCTCTAAAAAAAATAAGAAATAATGTTCTTTCCATTTATATTTTATTAACTATGAACTCATGGATTATTTTGTGTGTCAATGAGCTATAATCCACTAATACTATTATTCTGGTGGTTGGGTGGGGAGTGTTCATAGTGTCCCAAATTTGATCAGTGGAAGCCCTGTCAAATCTTTTAGTATCTTCTTATTTTATCAGTCTCCTGTAGGCAAGTATGGGCAATGTTTTTAAATTTGCACCTATTGAAAAAACAGAACTGTAAGAACTATAAGAACTTCATGAATATGTTGTTGAGTACATTCATAGAAGCAGAGTTGCAAAGTCAAATGGTAACTAAATACAGTAAAACCTTGGATTGCGAGTAACTTGTTCTGCGAGTGTTCCACAAGACGAGTAAAGATTTCTAATAAATTTTAACTTGATAAACCAGTGATGTCTTGCAATACAAGTTATACTTGGCACTGAATGCCACATGATCACAAGTGAGCCAATGGTTTCTTTCTCTCCCTCTATCTCTCTCTCTCTCTCTCACTGTGGGATTGTGGGTGATCATCTCCCATGCTTGGATGTTCAGTCTCAGGCTATGGTGTTTGGCAGAAATCAGTGATTTTGCAAAATGTTGGAAGGTGCCCACAACTGGCACTAGCGTATTTTTTTGTCACTTCAAAGTAGCTATAGACAATCCTTTGCTTTTTCACACAAGAGTAAGCTTTAAGAATGCTTTGCTTCATTCTAGGTCAGGCTGCCTGCAGATATAGACCCTTTCCTCTGCTGTCTTACTGCCAGTTACATTAAATACAGTATACGACCAGAGTTTATTAATACTGTACTGTAGTCAACATGCATGCGAGCATATACAATGGCTCCCATGTGGGAAAAGGTTGAAAAGAAAGGTGGTAGGAAAGAGAGGATTAGGGGGAAAGATAAGAAGGAAATCATCAAGAAGTACGAACAAGGTGTGCAAGTGGCCAAAGATGAAAGATTTTATAAGACATCCACATCTGCATCTGATCTGCAGAGGAGGGGGAGAAAAAGGTGAGGAATCCCTCACTTCAAATGGGATTAGAGAGATGTGTAAAAGGTGGGAAACAGTGCAAAATTTTGTAGAAAAGCACCACCGAAATAAGCTGTAGCAGTGCAAGAGATGAATCTGTTTAATGACAATGCCATGTCACATTTCTGCTAAGTCCTCAAAAGGAGGTGAAAGCAAGTGTCATTGGATAAGTTCCTTGTTAAATTGCATGAAAAAAGATTCTACTGCGCTAATAAATACCAATGATTCCCTTAGTGATAGTGAAAGTCGTCCTACATAATAACCCTCCTCTCTCTTGTCTCCCTCACATCAGCCACAAAGGTTTTGAAGGGTAAGTGCAAGTTAATTTGCTTACTTTTCTTTATATTTTGTATCTTCTTTATTATGTGGTATTATGTTACAGTGTTATTATCATTTTTATATGAATATTTTTGAGTTTCCATTTTTTCTTATGGGGAAATTCGCTTTGATATACAAGTGCTTTGGCTTACAAACATGTTTCAGGACAAATTATGCTCAAACACCAAGGTTTTACTGTATGTCATTTTGCTAGATATTCCTCAAATATCCTTATTAGAGATTGTGTCAGTCACAGTCCAGTCAGGAGACAGAAGCACATAATAATCTGAAAAGAAAGAAAGTTTAATATAATGAATTATTAACTAGAAATAGGTGATTACAGTGACAGTAGATTGGCTACTATGGAGTAAAGAAAAGCCTAAAGAATATAGAAACGTTGGATACAGGGAAAAACTACCATCCCTGAAGCTAAAGCAAAGTACAAAAGGAAGAAAAATATCTGAGGTTCCCACCCCCATACAAAATGTAAGTAAGTGAATGAACAAATGAACAAGTGAATGAATACATACATACACACACACATACACACACACACATACATACATATGTAAAATGCCCTTTTGCTCAAAACTTTCCCAATAAGAGGTAAGCTTTTGAATTGTTGTGAATCTTATTCACAAGAAATGGTATTACACTATATCCTTTCATTTATCTTATGAGTAAAGTTGAACTTTTGTGTATGTGTCATTTTATTTCTTTTTCTGTAAAGTGTATTTTCATGTCTTCTATTTTTCTAGCAAGTTTTTGGGTTTTTAATTGGTTTTTAGGAGTCCTGTATACAACTAAAGAAATTACCCTTCATCTGTGACATACATTATAAATATTTTCTCTAAATTTGTCATTTTTAATTTTACATTATTTGTCATGGGATTGGGGATTTGGGGATTTTTTTGCCTTATTTTAGTCAATTCATTAATATTTTGTTTAATTGTATCTTGATTTTAAGTCATGACTAAGAAAACTTTCCCTATACCTAGAAATTCATCCATGTTTCTTTTAGGACTTGTATAGTTTCATTTTTCTATATTTGTGAATCAACAGGATTTTATTTATTATTATATATTTTCCCAAATGACTACTTAGTATTTAAAATTTTTAATTTCTCCATTGATTTGAGATGACATACCTATCATCTACTAACTTTTTATATGAATTTTCAATAATACCTAGAAAACTGAAGAAAAAATGAGGGTTTAGTTTACCAAGTGTTTAAAATAAAACATATTATAAAGCTTTTATAATTAAAGTAGTGTGGCATTGGTATAGAAATAGAGAAATACACCAATGAAAGAGAATTTAAAGTCAAAGTACAATAGAGGTCAAGAAAAGGGACACATCCAGTTATGAGTTTCATCCTTACAGTGGTGTCATGAAGTAATGGAATCGGCTGAAACTACTGCATAGCCAAATATGCTTCAAGTTTACTAACTTAAGAAAACAACCATTTTATTATATCTCATAATGTTTTGGGTCAAAAGTTCAGGCAAGGCTTAGTTGGGCCATGCTTCTTCTTGCTCAACATGGCATTCATAGAACAATATTCAGCTGGCAGATGGATTTCTGTGTAAAACCTGTAGCTTTGGGGCACCTGGGTGGCTCAGTCAGTTAAGCGTCTGACTTCAGCTCAGGTCATGATCTCACAGTCTGTGGGTTCGAGCCCCACATCAGGCTCTGTGCTGACAGCTCAGAGCCTGGAGCCTGCTTTGGATTCTGTGTCTCCCTCTTTCTCTGCCCCTCTTCCAATCCCCCCGCCTCTCTCCCTCTCTCTCTCTCTCTCTCTCTCTCTCTCTCTCTCAAAAATAAGTAAACATTAAAAATAAAAATAAAAAACCTGTGGCTTCACTCACCCATATTGATGGGAATGTCTGGAAGGCTGGGCTCAGCTGAGACTGTCATCCAGAATACCTACAAGTAGCCTCTCAATCACAGACACTTCGTGGTAGTAAACACCTTAGATGGTAGCTCAAGGCTTAAGCAACAGTATTCAAATAGACCAAGACAGAAACTGTGGGACTATATCAGACCTAGCCACAGAATTTATCCAGGGTCTCTTTTTCTACAGTTTATTGGTTACCAACAAGTTAAAGGTCCAGCACAGATTCAAGATGAGTGTGTATTTGGAGGTGTGGTTCAGTGAAGCAGGAGTATATATTTGGAAACTGGCTACCAAAAAATGAAAAATGATTTTAAAACAATATTACACAGTGAAGGAAACAATCAACAAAACTAAAAGGCAACCCTGTGGAATAGGAGAATATATTTTCAAAGAACATACCTGATAAAGTGTTCATATCCAAAATATATAAAGAACTTATAAAACTCAACACCCCCCAAAAAAAGAAGAATCCAATTAAAAAATGGGCACAAGACATGAATAGACATTTTTCCAAATAAGACATCCAGATGGCCCGCAGATACATGAAAACATGCTCGACATCACTTATCATCGGGGAAGTACAAATCAAAACCACAATGAGATAAGGCCTCACACTGGTCAGAATGACTAAAATTAACAACTCAGGAAACAACAGGTGTTAGCGAGGATGTGGAGAAGGGGAGCCCTTTTGCACTGTTGGTGGGAATACAAACTGGTGCAGCCACTTTGGAAAACAGTATGGAGATTCCTCAAAAAGTTAAAAATAGAACTACCCTACAACCCAGCAATTGCACTATTAGGAATTTATCCAGAGGATAAAAAAATGCTGATTCGAAGGGTCACATTCACCCTAATGTTTATAGCAGTGCTATCAACACTGGCCAAATTATGGAAAGAGCCCAAATGTCCATAAACTGATGAACAGATGAAGAAGATGTGGTAGATACACACAACAGAATACTACTTGGCGATGAAAAAGAACGAAATCTTGCCATTTGCAACAACATGGATGGAACTGAAAGGTATTATGCTAAGCAAAATAAGTCAGTCAGAGAAAGACAGATACACAATTTCACTCAGATGTGGAATTTGAGAGACTCAACAGATGAACATAAAGGAAGGGAAGGAAGAATAAAAACAGAGAGGAAAGCAAACTTATAAGTAATTTTTAAATATGGAGAAGAAACTGAGGGTTGCTAGGGTGGGTGGGGCAGGGGGTTAAATGGGTGATGGGCATTGAGGAGGGCACTTTTGGGATGAGCACTGAGTGTTATATGTAAGAGATGAATCACTGGGTTCTCCTCCTTAACTACACTATATGTTAGCTAACTTGAATATAAATTTAAAAAAATAAATTACAAAAAAAATAGGTGATGGAAATTAAGAAGTACACTCCTGTGATGAGCATTGGCTGTTGCATGGAACTTGAATCACTATATTGTACACCTGAAACTAATATAACACTGTATGTTAACTAACTGCAATTTAAGTAAAAACATTTAAAAAAAAAAACTGTATTACAGATGAAAGCTTTGAATCCAGTGCAAGCAAGAGTCTGGTGCAGAAGGATATAAAGTCTGCTCTGCAAAAGTCCATAGAAGAAAGTCATTAAAAAAAAACTATATAGTGTTGAAAAATGAAAAGAGTAGAGTTTGAAAGAAGGATGGAACACATTGTCAAAAGCTGAAGAAGAGCCTTGGCAGAAAGAAGGATGGAGACGTTGGAAGAGACTACTGAATTTGTCAATAAAGAAGTCATTGATGGGGTGCCTAGGTGGCTCAGTCAGTTAAATGACCGACTTTGGTTTAAGTCATGATCTCACAGTTTGTGGGTTCGATCCCCACATCTGGCTCTGTGCTGACAGCTCAGAGACTGAAGTCTGCTTCAAATTCTGTCTCCCTCTCTCTCTGCCTCTCACCTGCTCATGCTCTGTATATCTTTCTCTCTCAAAAATAAATAAACACTTTTTTAAAAAGAGGTTGTTGATGACTTTTAAAAGAGGTATTCATGTAAAATGATGATCAATAATCATGAAGTACATACAAAAAGGTTGGAGATAAAAAATTAAAAGTAGGGAATGAAAGAAGTAACCATACCCTTTCTTTATTATGTTGTAAAGATAAAAGAAATAAATTATCTAAAGCTCTGAAGAATAATCTTGAGGTAAGACTCAAATCACTCATTAAATCCCTATTGGCTCTATCAAAACACTTTTTAAAAAGATTATTAATGGGGCTTTTACCTACAAGTTTTGAAAAATAATATACTAAATTCACTAGAAGGATGCCTAGGTGGCTCGGTCATTTAAGCAGCCGACTCTTGGTTTCAGCTCAGGTTGTAATTTCACAGTTCATGAGTTCGAGCCCCACATCAGACTCCAAGCTGTCAGTGTGGAGTCTGCTTGAGATCTTCTCTCTGCTCCTCACCCACTTGCTCTGTCTTTCAAAGTAAATAAATAAACTAAAAAAAAGAAAGAAAAGAAAAAAAAGGAAATTCTCTAGATATTTCAGACCTCCAGTAACTAGTCAGCATTTAATTATCTCCTAATGTGAAATAATAAATTATCAAGTGGAAAATCAGTGAAAATGGCAACAGCAGGTTTTTACTGAATATTTATTATGTGTCCATCACTATCCAGGATGTAAAATATAAGCCAAATTATTTTCCTACATGAATTACAAGGATCAAATGGTACTTTTGTTTTTCATTCTTAACACAGATTAATTCTAGTATTGGGACTTATTGTGGCACATAAAGATTATCCACCTCCTACAGGATGAGTTCTACAATGATTTTCAGAGACTCTTGCCACAACTGTAAGCCTCCCCATGCCATTAGCACTATTGTGGTATGGAGGGAGCTTAGCATGAAGACAATGCAGAATAGAATGGATCACATTCTATAGAGTTTATAAAGTGAAAATCATAGTCAAATCATTTATTTGGAGCTAGGCAAGTCAAAAAAAATCAGAAATCACCGTATATTTTATGTGTGTTGTCACCTCTATTTTATAATGAATAAAAAAGAAAAGAAAACAATCTTGACCACAGTTGTAAAATGAGAATGGAATCTTTCTTTGTTCACTAAATATGTAGTAATTTAAGAATTAAAACATTTTTCTTGAGGAAAAAAATATTCCAAATTTCTATATTGTTTACCCAAATTATAAATAAATCCAGCTGGTTTAAGGCGAATATTCAGTCAATCAAACAGATATAGGAGTGGATGTCAAGCTCCCTGAATGGAAGGCTCATATCCATTTCTTCCATTAGAGGATTACCACTGTAATATTTTAAATCGATTGTTCTCTTTTGCTTTTTCTAGACCATTGGAGCCATCCATCTGCATGAGGGAAGACTGGATCATAGCATAAAAGAAATACAAAGTAAAAGGATAAAAAAAAATATTGTCTTTGGCATTTAAAATCACTATTTTAATTAAAATAATTTTTTTAATTTCTTTACCCTTCTACCAAATATCCCAATTTACCGTAACAGCAAATAAGAATGGATGACTTGGATCATAAAGTGCTCTTTTCTTAAGTTTTTATTTATTTATTTTGAAAGAGAGAGAGAGCCTGAATGGGGGAAGGGCCGAGATAAAGGGAGAGAGAGAATTCCAAGCAAGCTCTGGGCTGTCAGCACAGAGCTTGGCATGGGCTCAAACTCACGAACCGTGAGATCATGACCTGAGCAGAAACCAAGAGTCGAATGCTTAACCAACTGAGCCACCCAGCCACCCCAAAGTGCTCTTATCATATAGAGAATATTCTTCTTCTAGTGACCCATATTTGAAAAAGGATATGATGTGGGTTGAGGAAACAAAAATAAATAAATAAAAAGTCCACTGTTTTCCTAGAACTAGAGTACAGCAGAAAGCAGAAGAGAAGATAGGAAGAAGAGAGCAAGTAATTATTTCTCTTCCACCTGGAGAGAAAGGAGGCATGTGAGATATGTCAAAGAGTAGAAAGAGATCCTTTTGTCTCTGGAAAGCAGCTCACTTGCCAGCTGTCCAATACATATTTGAGCTACCGCCACCCCAAAGTAACCTGAATTGTACAGCATGGTCAGGCCTGGGATTAGCTTAGAGCCAATGCTGGGGAGTTTCCAGAAAGATGATTCTCTAATGAAGGGATCACAGCAAATCACTTAGATGGGGCTGAACGTAAGTTACACCAGACCTGAGAGGGGTCAATAGTGCTTTGAGGGATTAAGAAAAGGTCAGGCCACCCAGTGACTACCACCAGGCCCTGGCTAAGTAGACAGAATCCAGGTCCCTAGAACTAATGGGACAACAAAGTAAGTAGTAACCACATGGACCGAAGACACTGTCCCTAAGTCAGTCAGAAAATCAAAGGCTGAAGACCTTAATTTTTCCTTTTTATCATGAGCTTGCATAAATCGTTATCTCACCACCACTCCACCTCCCACATATACAATCACTTTCTTAGGGAATACCTAGGAATAGAGGTAGACAACTGAGAAATCTGGAACACTGAGGTTTGATTTTTTTTTTTCTTTGAAGACTTGAGCATTACTGGAAGGGGTTATTTAAATTATCCAATGAAAGGACAGTGACATCATCAATATAGTACCATAACTTCAGTACCATTCACGAGAAGACCAACTAGCAACTATCTACAGATAGTCACCACTCTGAAAATCCCATAACCGAAGGGTGAGGCAGCATTCCTATAGACAACACAGACTGAGAAGGACCACACTAGAAGAGTAAGAGGGGCGGTTCACTTTAACCACATTGCCTCTCCTCCAGACCAGCCCAGAACTGTACCAAGAGACCACCCCCCCCGCCCAACCCAGGCTTATGGTTTCTTCAGTGAGAAAAAAGAACCCAAAGTGATATCCAGATTCTCTAAGCATTGCAAAATTCTTCCTGGGAGGTTCACTAGGTTATCAGCTCACCGGAATCACTGGAAAAACCTATAGGGCTCAACCACTGGGGATCAGATAGAGATGTTGGAAGCAGTGCCTGATTTGGATCCCCAGCAAATAAGCAACACTGGGAGCAGGAAAGCAAACTCCTAATCCTTTCCAACTGCTCCAAATAGCCTCCAGCTCTGCTCCACTAGGAAATATAGCCACAGACACCTGGCATATCCATGGGGCACATATTATGGCCCAACCAGGTAGAGATCCAAGCCAGCAACCCTACCCAAATGTTGGGTGTAGCCCCTGGATCTGGGAAAACCAGAGAGCCTGAATAGTGACCATGACCAACCCCGGTGTCCCGCCTACATCCTGACCTAGAAGCAGAGCCTAGTATAAGATCCTGCCTGACTACTGACCACAACCTCCAGCCTTGCCCAGGCAGAGAGCCCAGGTGATGGCCCCACTCAGTTGTAGAGCAAAGCCTGAAGTCCCATCCAAGGAGGTAGCGCAGACAGCAAACCCACCCAACTATGGAATTCAAGCTCCAGCCCCACTTAACCATAGGGTACAGCTGAGTTTCTCTATACCAACAATAAACTATCCAAAAAGAAAGACGAAAATTCCATTTACAACGGCATCAAAAACAATAAAATACATAGGAATAAATTTAACTAAGGGGATGAAAAATCTGTATACTGAAAACTGTAATTGTGGATGAAAAAATGAACATAAATACAAATGAAAAGATATCCCTTGTTCATGGTTGGATGAGTTAATTTCGTAAGATGTCCATACTACTTAAAGCAAGCTGAAGATTCAATGCAATCCCTGTAAAATTTCAATGGCATTTTCACAGATATATAAAAACCATACTAAATTTCATGCGAAATCACAAAAAAAAAAACTGTAAATAACCAAAGGGATTTTAAGAAAAATAAAGCTGGGGGCATAATATTTCCTGAAATGGATTTATGTAAGGCCTGAAACTGTAAAACTCCTAAAATAAAACATAGGGGAAAAGTTACCTGACATTGGTCTGAGCAATGTTTTTGTTTGTTTGTTTGTTTGTTTTTTTGTTTTGTTTTGTTTTTTCATATAAGACACCTAAAGCACAAGCAACAAAAGCAAAAATAAATAGGTGGGAAAAGATTAACTTGAAAAGCTTCTGCACAGCAAAAGAAATTATTTAAAAATGAAAAGGCAACCCATGGTAGAAAATATGTGCAAATCATATATCTGATATGGGATTATTATCCAAAATATATAAGGAACTCATACACTTCAATAACAGACAACAGCAACAACAACAACAACTCATTTAAAATGGACAAAACACTTGACTAAACATCTTTCCAAAGAAGATATATAAATAGCTATCAGGTATATGAAAAAGTGCTCAACGTCATTAATAATCAGGAAAATGAAAATCAAAACCACAATGAGATATCACTTCACACCTGTGAGGGTACCACAATTATTAAAAAGACAAGAGACAAGTGTTGGTGAGGATGTGAAGCAAAGGGAACCTTTGCCCACTACTGGTAGGGATGTAAATTGATACAGCCACTAAGGAAAACAGTATGAGGCTTCCTACAAAATTTAAAAATAAAACTACCAGGGGCGCCTGGGTGGCGCAGTCGGTTAAGCGTCCGACTTCAGCCAGGTCACGATCTCGCGGTCCGTGAGTTCGAGCCCCGTGAGTTCGAGCCCCGCGTCAGGCTCTGGGCTGATGGCTCGGAGCCTGGAGCCTGTTTCCGATTCTGTGTCTCTCTCTCTCTCTGCCCCTCCCCCGTTCATGCTCTGTCTCTCTGTCCCAAAAATAAATAAATAAAAAAAAGTTGAAAAAAAATTAAAAAAAAAAAAAAAAAAAAAAAAAAACTACCATATGATCCAGCACTCCCATTTCTAGGTATTTATACAAAAGAAAGCAAAGCACTATCTGGAAGAGATATCTGCACTCCCATGTTAATTACATCATTATTTCTAATAGCTAAGATATGGAAACAACCTAACTGTCCACCAACAGATGAACGCATAAAGAAGTGTGGTGGACATATGTGCGATGGAATATTATCCATCCATAAAGAGAAGGAAATCCTGCCATTTGCAACAACATGGATGAACTTTGAGGGCATTAAGCCACACAAATGAAGACAAATACTGTATTGATCTCCCTTACATATGGAATCTTAAAAAAAAAAAAACTCAGAAACAGAGGACAGAATGGTCATTGCCAGCAGTCAATAGGGTTGTGGGGGAAAGAGGCGAATGTGATTAAAAGGGTACAAAGTTATAAGATGAATAAGCTCTGGGTATCTACTGTATAGCATGGCATAGTATAGTTGAACAATTTGAGCAATAGTGTATTGTATACTGGAAAGTTGCTAAGAGTAGATTTTAAAAGTTCTCACCACACACACACACACACACACACACACACACACAAGGCAATCATGTGAGCTGATGGAGATTTTAACTAACCTTATTATGGTAATAATTTTCCAATATGTATGTATGCCAAATCACGACTTTGTACTACTTAAACTCACAAAATGTTACATGTTCACTATATCTCAATAAAGCTGGAAAAGTAAATTATCCAATAAAACTAATTTTAAAATAGGTTGAACGTTTGGTTCTTGTTCCCTAAAAATCAGAGGAATGGACTTTGTGATAAAGTCGGCACTCCTATACAACAACATTTACAGTGAGATCTCTCAACGTTCAGGCATTTATGTCGCAGTGTAAATTAAACATTTTCATCATGCTACATTCTTCTGTGGCCAACTTTCCATAAAGTGTTGGACATGTAAGTGGTAATAGAGGTTGGAAAAAAGTGTACAAGGAAGGAGAAAGAAAGAAAATATGTCCTTCATTTTATTTTTTTCAGAACTGATATCACTAAGTGTTTTGTAACATGTAGACATGTCTATGATAATTTCCTAACATTTGTTAAGTCTCTTTCCTCCTAGCGTTAGTAGATGCTAACAGCAACATAAATCAGAAAAATAGTGTCAGTCTGGAATAATATAATTATTTCTTACTCTAAAGAGTTCCATTGATGCCTGTTGTTAGTCAGCTGAAGAGAAAAAATACAAGACCCTCACAAAATAAGGTAGATTTTTAAGGCAAATAACTCATGGACTCTCTAAACTCAAATAAAATTATTACCCCAGGAGAATATTCAAATGCAAAAGCAAATGGTTCTTCTCCCTCCACATATCTGGATTTAAAAAGACTTAATGGAAAGAGTAGGCAAGAGTATAGGATTAAAATATATCATAATAACAATTTCAGTGTTCTAGAAAAGAAATTCCTTTTAGAAAAAAAAAGGGGGGGGGGAGAAAATATAAAAGAGAAGAACACAAATAAACTATTATTACCCCTGACACAAAACTCACTGGTTTATTAGTCTTTATCCTTGGAATGTTCACAGCTCATAAAAAAGTTCCAATTAGAGTCGTATTCAGATTATATATTGCCAAGTTTACTATAAAGAAATTTACTACCACTAAGAAATCTTCTGGACATACAAAATGCTTAAGCAATAGCAAAATACTAAAGAGAGGAGAGCAATTCCAGTATGTTAGTGGTTTCAAAGATACAAGTGCTAGAAAGGAAGTGAAATTCTGGAGATAAACAAATGTAACTAAAGTATATTTCCTATGAGGCATATTAATTTACTTCCATATTACAAAGGCCTAACTTAAACCATATGGGGAAAGAAAAGCATCAGGCAGATAATACCATATGCATAAATCTATCCCAGGCACTGTATGACTAGTTACAGATTAATTAGATCTTACATTTGAGGAATCTGTATCCTACCGGGAAAGAGATGTGCAAAATACACAGGATAGGAAGTTATGGAAATGTCCTAGGATTCAGAGGCATGGAAAAAGTGCTCAGTCTTAGGCTGGAGCATTACAAAGAACATAAGAGAGGAAAAGGGACCTAGCTAGTTATTAATTGCATCAAAAAGATGTAAGGGGAAAACACAGCAGACAGAAAAAACACGAGCGAAAACATAAAGGCAAGACAGTTACAAGTAGGCATCCTTACTGAAAGGTAGCAGTTACCTCATAATTGGGAGATAAGCTAACGTTCACCCAAGATGGCTTGCCAGTTGATAGACCTGGGAAGATGCATTTGGGGGAGGTGGTAGATAGACAGGTGGTGTGGTTTGGACTACAAATCACCTCAGGAAAGGGACTGACGTTGTCTATACAGTATCTTCTCAAAATAGATACTTAGTGTGTTAAATTGAAATGATTATTGGCGTATGACCTGTATTTACGTAGCACCTTTCATTTTGAGTTTTGTAGGTCACATGCGGTTTGTGGCGTATTCTTTTATTTTTACACCCCTCTAAATACGTAAAACTGATTCTTAGCTTGTGGGCCGAACCAAATATTCTGTGTGCTGGTTTGCTTTGAGGCCATCGTTTGTTATCCCTTTCTAGACCAATCTCACTTATGCAAATATATAGGGACATAAGAATAAAACTGTGGCACATAGATGCAAGGAGTCGCATAAAAGAATAATTCTTCATAGTCATATAGGATATATTTCCCAATAAAGGAGTTCATGATAATATCTCAAAAAAATCTTAACAAGGGATTAAATAGGTTATTCTGTCATGTCAATAAATACACAAAGGTACCAGAGTACATTCTTAATCTATGATCCTTCCAATACCCTTGATCTAAATGCTTCCAAAGATCTTGGAAAAAAAGTAAATTAATAACTGTGCCTAAAGCCTCCAGGCAGGAGACTGGAGAGTTCATCTCCAGAAAACATAAGGTAGGCCCCTAGGAAAGATCTATAGTACTTCAGTTGGGTGAATTCTAACAAATAGGCCAAAACCGTAACTATCTGTCTATAGGCATCACAAGGTGCTTGGGCCCTCAGCTGAACTTTCAAATCAACTTGACAATGAGCATGATACAGTGGTAAAGAGCACAGAGCCTGGAAGCAAAGTGTGTAGATTCAAACGCTGGCTCTTTTACTGAAGATCTATTGGGCAACTTCATTAACATCTTCTTGTCTCAATTCCTTCACCTTTAAAGGGAGATAATAATGCTTACCACATGAGGTTTTAAGAGAAATAAATGAGCTAGTATTGAAAAGTACTTAGAACAGTGCCTGGAATATAAGTGTTATGTGCATCCTTGTTAATTAAATAGAAGGAAAAAAAGGAAGAAAGATGGAAGGGAGGGAGGGAGGATGGTACGAGGGAGGCAGAGGGGAAGAGAGATACAGAAGGAGGGAAGGAATGGAAATAGATCACCTCAAAGTTTATAGCAGCGTTATCAACTGCCAAATATTGAAAGAGCCCAAATGTCCATTGACTAATGAATGGATAAAGAAGATGTGGTATACTACAATGAAATATTACTCATCCATCAAAAAAATGAAATCTTGCCATTTGTAATAATATGGATGGAGCTTGAGTATATTATTCTAAGCAAAATAAGTTAGCCAGAGAACTACAAATACCATATGTTTTCACTCATATGTGGAATTTAAGAAACAAAACAGATGAGCATAGGGGAAAGAAAAAAAAAGAGAAGGAGGGAAACCATATAAGAGACTCTTAACTATAGAGAACAAACTGAGGGTTGATGGAGGGAGGTGGGGGGGGGGGGAATGGGTTAAATAGGTGACAGAGATTAAGGAGGGCACTTGTGACGAGCACTGGGTATTGTATGTAATGAATCACTAAATTCTACTCCTGAAACTAAAGTACACTATATGTTAACTAAGTAGAATTTAAATAAAAACCTGAAACATTAAAAAAAAAAAAAAGGGAAAGAAAATCGATGAAAATAGAAAAAAGAAATTAGGGAACAGAAAAACAACTTCACCATAATTAGAATTCTTATCCCCAGAGATCAGAGAAATGATGTTGAATCTACGAAACAAGAATAAAATGCTACTTTTACAAGAATGAAAAAGGTTAATTTCTTAGTTTTGATGATTTTACCATGGTTTTATAAGATTTTAACCTTAGAGGAGATGGGAAAACAGACAGAAACTCACTGTACTACTGTTCCAAAGTTATTTAGTTTTTTTCCTCTAAAATTAAAATGTTTTAAAGAAATGAAAGAACATGAAATTAAGGTACATATATATTTTTTTCAACTACTTCCTTCTCCAACTATATGTGAGTGTATATATATATATACATATATATATATATATTCATATACATAACTTTTCTTCCATTCCTTTCTTAAGAAGAAAAATATATGTGTTTGAAAACTGTAATAGTTTAGAAGACAAAATTTATGACATCTCCAGAAAGCAGAATAGGAAAACAGATATGACCTTTCCCTTCTCTTCCTGGCGTGGAGTTGAGTAGGGACAGAGAGGTCACCAGCAGCCTGGCCAGTGGTACAGAGGAGAAAGGGCTGTGGAGTCCTCTGGAGGTATGTACATGGCATATCCACTGAGAATCAAGGATGTGAAGTGCCTGAATGCTATTGGGTGCTGATAGGGATGAGATGACAGGCAGGGGAGTCAGCTGCCTAGGTTGACAGATTTTGTAACACTGGGCAAATTAGTAAGCCGACTGAACGAATGAGCAAATACTGAGGATAAAGAGATCTAGGTTTCTCTTACTACTAGATAATGTATTCACAAACATGGAAAGGGGAAGGCCAGCAAGAACTCCCAAGTTGTGCATTGAAATTCAAGGTTTTAGTGTGAATTCATAGTTTTCAAATATATGGGTTCATATATACCCACCAAATGCCCAGATCTCGGTTTCTAATTACCACTCTCCACTAAAGAAACCAGGGATGGGGCCCCTGTTAACCAAGGATCCAAATCAGAATTACCTGGAGAGCTTTTCTTTCAAACCATATAACCCCGATCCTGGGTTCTATGATTCTAATTCTGTAAATCTTGAGGCTCCCCAGTATTTCTAATCAGCATCCCAGCTGGAGCCCGATGGACTAGGTGACCTTGATGTTTCTTCTAACACTGAGGTCTTGTTTCAGTTTGGTTGCTGTTGTTTTAATTGAAAATAAAAATCCAAGTGCCAACTATACAACATGCAACATAATATAGATTCAAAATAAACACTTTTTCTGGGATTAACAAGCAAACTAGATCTTGGAGAGGGAAAGCAATTGTACATACAGAAAAATAATTTATCTCCAGTCATTACTCTCACTCCTTTCTCCCCCAAATTACTGATCATTCCCTAATTTTGCATGTGAATAGAGATAGTTTAAATGGATAGGAAAAAGGAATAAAAAAGTAGCCAGCTATTCAATAGACATTTCTGGAGCTATTGCAAACAAATATGGATAACTATGTCTTATTAGCTTATATTATTACCCTATGGAGCTGAAATAATTGGTCTTAGTAGAATTTAGTGTGTTTGTTGAATTCCCTTTGAAAACAGGTTTATTTCTTTATTTTCTGTAAAGGCTAAATAATCTTATAAATATAATGGACATCATGTGGTTTTAAAAATGCCCTGGAGGGACACATAAGGAAGCTCACACAGGGTTACAGTCTACAAAAGAAGAGAAAGTAGTTTAGTGTAGCACTTCTTTTGTGTCTTACCAACCTATAAACACTACAAAATCACAGCCCCATTCTGCAAGTTTTAGATGTGACCACAATATTTCTTTGGACACTTTTCAAGAGATCATGAAATAAAGTATATTTTAACTATACTGAATGATAAAGCTATAAGTAGACAGCAGAAATACCTTCCTTCCCTGTTAGAGCAAAATAGGTATTGGCTTGGAGTCAATAACATTCTGTAGTATCTAAGAACTTCCTAACAATCTTGACGATGATTGAAGTTCAAAGGTCTATGAAAATGACCTTGAATGAGCATCCATTCTGTAAACGTTAACCAGCCAGGCTTTGAAACTCAAGATACCTGAATTATACATCGAAGTTCCTAAATTTTCTGTGTGAACGTGGAAGCTACCTCATCCCCTTGTCAGTCAGCCACTCAACAAATACCTAATGAGAGTGCCAAGCACTGAAGTTCAATAATTAACAAAATAGAGACTGCCCTATCCTTAAAGCCTAGTGAGGTAGGAGCCGGGTTGCAGGGAAGCAGGCAGATGGACTCAGGGACTAAATAAGGAAGAAACGTGTCATGGGACGTTTGACCTATGCTGAAAATAACAGGAGAGAATTTAGGGATCTTAAATAGGGGAGAAAAATGATATGACTCTAATTTCAGAAAAATCATTGCTATCATAGAACACACATCTTTCCCCAAGACATAATCCTTCATGGAAATATTAAGCTCCTTTGAATCAAAATTATTATAAATTTCATCAAATTAGAATTCATAAAGGCTAAAGTTAGAAAGAATGGCAATAATAAATATTCTCAAGGATGTGAAACAACTTGAATTCCCATACATTCCTGTTGTGAGTACAAAATTGTAAAGTCACTTTTGAAAATACACTTTCTTATAAGTGAAAATCACACTACATGTGATCTAGAAAGTCCACTCCTTAGTATTTGCCCAACAGAAATACTATATATTAAATAACACTTGTACTGGAAATAACCCAAATGAGCAGCAGTGGAAAAGGTAAACTATAATATATTCTTGCAATGCAATCCAACTTAATAATAAAAAAGGACTGCATTGCTGATACACATATCATGATAAATTTCAGAAGCACTGTATTGAGCCAAGATAAGAAAGGGAAGGGAAGGGAAGGGAAGGGAAGGGAAGGGAAGGGAAGGGAAGGGAAGGGAAGGGAAAGTAAGATACAAAATATTTCACAATTCCACTTATATGAAGTTCAACAACTAACAATACTGTATACAATTATAGATATCCAAACTGTGATTGACAGTGGGTGGTGGGGACAAAGAAACTTTTGGAATGTTGTACATGTTATATATCTTGGTGATGGCTAAATGAGTAGATACATTCAAACTCATCATTTAAAAATCTGGGAGTTTCAGGGGCACCTGGGTGGCTCAGTTGAGTGTCCAACTCTTGATTTCAGCTCAGGTCATGACCCCCGGGCTATGGGATCAAACCCCACATAGTCAATCTGAGAATGGAGCCTGCTTAAGATTCTGTCTCTCCCTCTGCCCCTTTCCCCTGCTCACTCTCTCTCTCTAAAAAATAAAATAAAATAAAAACCTGTGAATTTCATGCATGCAAATTTTACTTTAAAAAGAGAATATGTGGTGCCTGGGTGGCTCAATTGGTTGAGTGACCGACTTCGGCTCAGGTCATGATCTCCAGTCCATGAGTTCAAGCCCCGCGTTAGGGTCTGTGCTGACAGCTGGAGCCTGGAGCCTGCTTCAGATTCTGTGTCTCCTTCTCTCTCTGCCCCTCCCCCACTTGCGCACTGTCCCTCTCTCTCAAACATAAATAAACATCAAAAATAAATCTAGAAAGAAAGAAAGAAAGAAAGAAAGAAAGAAAGAAAGAAAGAAAGAAAAGAATAGAATAGAATAGAATAGAATCTGTATCTGTTCACTTAAAGCAGAATAAATTAAGGAAAGGCCATTGAATCAAATTTTTATAATCCACAAAGGAAAAAAATGAAAATAAAAGCCATGTTAAGACAACATTTCATTATAGGGTCTCCTTACTTTACTTTCCTCATCCTGGGCATCGGAAACTTGATTATAATAATCAGAAATAATTATAATAATCAGATACTGAGCACTCACTCCATGTTGTGTTATAGGGTGCAGAACACAAACTTACTTTCAGAGAATTACAAACATTAAACAGTAAATTCAGACACAAGTCCCCTATTCTAACTTGCAAAGGAGATTGAGGTGCAAGCTCTGGCCCTGCCTGAATCCTCTACTGTGTGTGCCTATCACTTGTTCTATTCTGATCTGATCTGATCTGAACTCTTGCTTTATGCTCTGAGGTCCTGACTACTGAATCCATTTAGTTACTTGTACCTTTTCCTATTAAATCTGGAAATGACTGCATGAACCTGCAGCTCTTAGAAGTGAACTTGGAGCAGATCCCTGGAGTGGTTCAGTTGGTTAAGGGTCTGACTCTTGATTTCGGCTCAGGTCATGATCTGTCAGCTTGTGGGATAAAGCACCCCACCTCCCCCTCCCCCCCCCTCCCCGGCCTCCCCCTTCCCCCCCCACCTCCCCCCTCCCTCTCCCGTCTCCCCCTCCCCCCCCCAGCTCCACCTTGGCTCTGTGCTGACAGTGCGTGCGGAGCCTGCTTGCAATTCCTTCTCTCCCTATCTCTCTCTCTCTCTGCCCCTCCCCGATCACATTCGCGCTCTATGGCTCTCAAACACACTCTTTCTCTCTCAGAATAAATAAATAAATAAACTTAAAAAAAAAAAAAGAAAAGAAACGAACTCCAAGCAACAAAGCTTTACAGCAGTGGTTATATGAGCCAGTGGTTATCTGTACGCTCTGTACGTGGATAGTGGGGAACAATTAGACTGAAAGAGTGAAAAGTCTTTGGTGTGAAAGGGTGCTTCCTGCTTGGCACACAAAGCTGCCATTTCATTACGAAGATGTCCCTTCTAAAGTTCGCGAACACCCAAGCGTAATAGTGGCCAGGACCACAACTGATATTTGCTGCCTGGGGCAAGAGTACAAATGAAGGCCAATGTACTACATGTCTATATATCTAGATGTGATAAATCTGGCTTTAAAATTGTTAAATAAGATGCCTTTATCTTTATACTTGGATGAATATACATTCATAATCATAGAAATGAAATAGATATATAAGTTTATATACATACAATTTCATAAATATTTATACATAAATTGATACATTAATTATAATATATATTCTGTAGAAATTGATCTATGTCAATAATAATTTTATGAATATGTATTTGTATATAGATTACAATGTATATTAAGTATATATATAAACATGCTTATTATATTAATGAAAAATGAACTATCAAAGATAAATGAATTTTTTTAATATATGAAATTTATTCTCAAATTGGTTTCCATACAACACCCAGTGATCATCCCAAAAGATGCCCTCTTCAATGCCCATCACCTACCCTCTTCTCCCTCCCACTCCCCATTAACCCTCAGTTTGATCTCAGTTTTTAAGAGTCTCTTATGCTTTGGCTCTCTCCCACTCTAACCTTTTTTTTTTTTTTCCTTCCCCTCCCCAATGGGTTTCTATAAGTTTCTCAGGATCCACATAAGAGTGAAAGTATCTGTCTTTCTCTGTATGGCTTATTTCACTTAGCATAACACTCTCCAGTTCCATCCACATTGCTACAAGTGGCCAGATTTCATTCTTTCTCATTGCCACGTAGTACTC
Organism: Neofelis nebulosa; assembly: GCF_028018385.1. Classification (NCBI taxonomy): domain Eukaryota; kingdom Metazoa; phylum Chordata; class Mammalia; order Carnivora; family Felidae; genus Neofelis; species Neofelis nebulosa. The sequence goes on along the minus strand of NC_080794.1, from coordinate 30,378,799 downwards.
CATTGTGTATCTAAACCACAATGTCTTTATCCATTCATCAGTTGATGGACATTTAGGCTCTTTCCATCATTTGGCTATTGTTGAGAGTGCTGCTATAAACATTGGGGTACAAGTGCCCCTATGCATCACTACTCCTGTATCCCTTGGGTAAATTCCTAGCAGTGCTGCTGCTGGGTCATAGGGTAGGTCTATTTTTAATTTTTTGAGGAACCTCCACACTCTTTTCCAGAGTGGCTGTACCAGTTTGCATTCCCACCAACAGTTCAAGAGGACTCCCATTTCTCCACATCCTCGCCAGCATCTATAGTCTCCTGATTTGTTCATTTTGGCCACTCTGACTGGCATGAGGTGATATCTGAGTGTGGTTTTGGTTTGTATTTCCCCGATGAGGAGCGATGTTGAGCATCTTTTCATGTGCCTGTTGGCCATCTGGATGTGTTCTTTAGAGAAGTGTCTATTCATGTTTTCTGCCCATTTCTTCACTGGATTATTTGTTTCTTGGGTGTGGAGTTTGGTAACTTCTTTATAGATTTTGGATACTAGCCCTTTGTCTGATATGTCATTTGCAAATATCTTTTCCCATTCCGTTGGTTGCCTTTTAGTTTTGTTGATTGTTTCCTTTGCTGTGCAGAAGCTTTTTATCTTCATGAGGTCCCAATAGTTCATTTTTGCTTTTAAGTCCCTTGCCTTTGGGGATATGTCAAGTAAGAAATTGCTGCGGCTGAGGTCAGAGAGGTCTTTTCCTGCTTTCTCCTCTAGTGTTTTGATGGTTTCCTGTCTCACATTCAGGTCCTTTATCCATTTTGAGTTTATTTTTGTGAATGGTGTAAGAAAGTGGTCTAGTTTAATTCTTCAACATGTTGCTGTCCAGTTCTCCCAGCACCATTTGTTAAAGAGACTGTCTTTTTTCCATTTGATATTCTTTCCTGCTTTGTCAAAGATTAGTTGGCCATACTTTTGTGGGTCTAGTTCTGGGGTTTCTATTCTATTCCATTGGTCTATGCATCTGTGTTTGTGCCAATACCATGCTGAAAGACAACTGAATTTAACTATTATTGTGCATGTCTGAGGATTCTACTGATGGGCCGACAATAGTAATATATATTCATAAAATTTCTTTCATCCTAACAAAATCACCAATCATGTGTCATAATTGCAATTTTCACATAATTTAGGTATTATTGACAATAATTTTCTAAAGAAATATAAAATGTAAATATATCCAAAGTATACACAATTTGAATGTATTTTATAAATGCTACAAAGTAAATAGAAAAATAGAGTAAAATTCTTCTTATGTTTCTGAAAATGTTTTTCCTGAAAGAGTTAAAATTATACATTAACATTAAAAGGTAAAATATAAGTTATAATCAATGCATATTAAAATTTCAATTCAAAATTATTTAAATAAAGCCTAAAATTTTGCATTTTATTTTTTGAAAATTTAATCATATTAAGTACTACTATAAAAACAAAACTATTCTCGGGGTGCCTGGGTGATTCAGTTGGTTAGGCGCCCAACTTGGGCTCAGGTCATGATCTCGCAGTCCGTGAGTTTGAGCCCTGCATTGGGCTCTGTGCTGACAGCTCAGAACCTGGAGCCTGTTTTGGATTCTGTGTCTCCCTCTTTCTCTCTCCTCCTCCACTCATGCTCTGTCTCTGTCTTCTCAAAAATAAATAAACGTTAAAAAAATTTTTTTTAATAAAAACAAAGCTATTCTCAAATCTGGTTTTGAAATTCCATTTAATTGATAATGTAAAGAATCAGTACCACACTTAAAGTGATGTCTAGGCCTACCTATGTACAAATCTAAGAATAACATGAACTGCATAATTTTGCAAAATATTGCTGTCAGCCAGCATGGGCAACTGTTGGACACAAATTGGAATACAAAGAATAGTGAGATATTTAGCGCTACAGGAATACTACTAAGTCTTTATGTTATGTCTTGTTATGTTATGTTATGTTATGTTATGTTATGTTATGTTATGTCTTTCTTTCTTATGCAATACATTCTTGGTTTCTGAGAGAATTGGACAAATTAACTTTTCTTTCTTTATTCCCTTTTTTTGTACTTATGCTGCTCACATCCTTCCTGTGTTCCAACATATTGTCCCTCACCGACTTCAACTTACGTACAATCTAGAAACCATCACAGAATTTCAATCATGAGTGCTAATGTTTCGTAAACACAAGGCAGGGTATATAAAGCCTTTCTTTGGGGCATCTCATCTGACTCATGAGAACAAATGTTTAAGGTCACCTGTTGACTGATCCTGAGTGTCAGAGGCCCCCCGATGTCCTCAAATACATTCATTTTGTTTGTGTTTCTGATAGTGGGACCCCCTAAATTTCAGATAACAGAGCAGATGCCCCTCTAACTCCAGCCTAAGGGAAGTACTGATATTAAGCCCTGGACATAATGCTTCAAATCCCTCATCAGGGTTAAAGACAGTTACATTTTTAAGGAGGCAAAGCTGGCCTTTCCATAGAAAGTTTCGGTCCAGAGGTTTATGAGAATACTAGCTCCCAGATGAGTTGGAAGGTGCTCTTTAAAGCCCAAAAGTCCTGCAGTTAAACTTCGGAGGAGTGGCTGCACAATAACTTGCTTCTTGAGAATGCACACTGCACACTGTCATATTATGATCTCAGAAGAGCCCTAGAGGAAGGAAACCTGTTTAGCTTTGTTTCCCTAAAGCATTTGACCACTGAAACCATTTTTCAGCAGAACAGTTACTAACTTCGGTGTTCCTCACACTCAGGGTAGAAAATACTGCCTTAATATTTAAATGTCTAGTACTTTTATCCCCCCATATGTCTTTTGAACCAGCTTTTCTGCTAATGGAATTCATTAACACAGAAAGGAATTTACATTTCTATCTGTTGCCTAAGTCGGCAATTGCCATGACCGAGCAAAATGATGATTTTAGATCTCCAATAAGTGAAACAGCAACATTAAACAAGGAAATCAATTTTGAGTTCAGACAAAACTAGCTGAAACTTACTTCCCTGTTGATTTTGAAACTTCCTTTACTGTTAATTTTGGGGGCACTATATGCAGTCCGGCTGAGAACACATCACCTGAGAGAAGTTAGAAGGGGTAAGAGCATTCAAGTTTCCACCTGCTTGCTTACAATGTCACCTACTTAATAATGTGAACATCGATCAATCAAGAGAGACACTTGTCACTTTTTCTTTCTCCACGGCTGGTATTATTTGAAATCAATTTGTTTGTCAGGTCTTTCATTACAGCTTAGATTGCAGGGATCAAAACATCAAGCCATCTCTAATGGATCAATCCACTTCAAGCCATCTAAACAGCCATTGTCTACAAAGAGTAAATTATCAAATTCAAGGAAAACTTCAGTCATTTATAATTCAGTGTACTAACAGTAACTCCAAAAGACAGACTTTCAAAAAAAAAATTACGCCCTAACTATTACAGAAATGGAGAACCTTGACTTAGAAACTGAAACAAAACAAAGCAGACCAGTAGCATCTTCCAACAAACACAAACCGAGAGGCAGAAAACAGAAGCGTCACAGACTTGACAAATAGTAAGCCATTTATGGCCTAATGTCCCTCTTGTTTACCCAACTAGAGGGTCAGAAATCCCATTATACATAATTTAGGCTAGGTGCCAAATTCAAAAAAGTTAAAAGTAAAAATCAAAAGAGAGGGAGTAGGACATAAGGAGAGTGAATATAGCTTCTATTAGTCATGATACATGTGCATAAATTTGTCAGGCCTCCGCTCAAGTTTCACTGAAGTTCATAGCAGATTGTGGACTGGCCTTAGTTAAGTCTGATACTGAAAGAAGAAAACAATGTATTTCTTCATCAAGTATCAGCCACGTTTCTTCCTGGTATTCGAAGTACTCAACTTTTGCGTTAGAAGATTAAATATCTACTTGGGGTGAGAAGTGGTGAGAAACAGGGACAAGGAAAGACGTCTAGAAAAAATGACATAGGAAACAAAGAGAAATTTCCCTTTATTCTGACTTTGCCTTTGAATAGATAGCCTTAAATAAATACATAACTGGTGGACCTAAATACCAAATAGTTATTTTTTAAAGTATCACAAACAAGTGACATTTCAATCTAATAGGAAAGAGTAAGATAACAGGTTAATAAGAAAGCAACAGAAAACCAGGGGGGTGGAAAACCTACCCACCACCCCCCCATCAGACCCAGTCCCCACTTGTAATAAGTGGTTGGGCCTCTATGCTGCTGGCTGGGAACTCTGAGAATAGAATATAGGAATAGGCTACATTAGGCTGGTTCAATGAAAATCAGAACAAAACCAGGGTAATAGAGGGCTTCCAAGTTGTGGACTGTTTTGCAATGGCCTCACTCTCTGTGGATTTCATCAAAACACACCCTCTGCATCAATGGGAAGGCTTTTTCCGCTCAAATGCAACGTTCAGGTGCTGTTGGGGACCATGGAGAAGAAAAGAGCCATCACCACTCTCACTCCTTACTACGCCCCATGCCTTGGGCCTTCTTCTAACTACAGAGACCTAAGAACACCTTCATTTCCGTTTTCTATGTAGAAACCTTTCTGCAGACAATTAACCCTAGAAAAAGGGAAGGGAAATGGACTGTACTTTTTCCCTAGGAAAAGTTCCCAAGATTTGGATGACAACAGTCTAGAGCAAATAAAGGATCCTATTGGAAGGATGGCAGGGAGTGGAGGGGGAGAGCTAAGAAGTAGAGACAAAATGACTCCCTCTTTGATGCATAACAAAATAGACCATTTTAAAATTTTATTTGGTTTTTTTTTGTGATATAAATTATTGTTTTCTAATTTGCTTGTTTCTCATTTCAAACTTTATTGCATTACAATCTAAAACATTTTGACTATTCCTATATTTTAGAATGTATTGAGGTATATTTAACATGCTTTAATAAAATTTTGTGAAAGTTATTTTGTGTATATAAAAACAGATGGAAGATAGTGGACTGGGTGGCTCCGCTGATTAAGCATCCCAGACTCTTGATTTCTGCTTAGGTCATGATCTCATAGTTTGTGAAATCAAGCCCCATGTCAGGTTCTGCAATGACAGCATGGAGACTGCTTGGGATTTCTCCTCTCTCTCTCTCTCTCTCTCTCTCTCTCTCAGTCCCTCTCTCCCCGCTCTCTCTCAAAATTAATAAATAAACTTTAAACAAAAATATGGAAAAGCTATTTCTTGTTGTCAAGGTAAAAATTTCATTTACACAAATGTAAACCAACTCCACTAGTAAAAAAAATGTACAATTTCCCTTACTAACTATGTTATTTGGGTCATCTTACTTATTTAGACTTACTTGTCTTCTGTAACTTGTCATGGACCAAGGAACATGAAGAATAAATTTCTTTTTAAAAAGTTGTTTTTAGGGGTGCCTGGGTGGCTCAGTCAGTTAAGCATCCAACTCTTGATTTCAGTTCAGGTCTTGATCTCACTGTTTGTGAGACAGAGCCCCATTGGCCTCTGTGCTGTCAGCCTGGAGCCTGCTTAGGATTCTCTCTCTCCCTCTGTCTCTGCCCCATCCCCGCCTGTGTGCACACACACGTTCTCTCTCTCTCTCTCTCTCTCTCTCTCTCTCTCTCTCTCAAAATAAATACACATTTTTAAAAATGTTTTTTTCCTATTTCTTCGTTTATCTCCTGTAGTGTTTTTTTCTAATTATTTTTTAGGCTAAGTCACTGCTTCTCAAACGTTGCTGTACTTTGGAATAAACTGGGAAGTCTTCAAAAATCTGACAACCAGGGAACACTTCACACCAATTAAATCAGAATATGTGGGAGTGGAAGCCACGCACCTCAGTATTTTTTAAGGACCCCTTGATTCTAACGTGTTGCACAATTTGACAACGACTCTACCATGTTATTTGATGCGTAGATATTTGCAATTCCCGAATCTTCCTTGTGAATCACACCTTTTATTCTTTATATAGTTTCCTTATTCATCTCATTTTATGTTTTGGTACCAGAATCTATCTCGTGTGATATTAAAATAGTTATCTCTGGTGGCTGAGTTGGTTAAGTGTCTGATTTCGGCTGAGGTCATGATGGCGCGGTTCCCGAGTTTGAGCCCACATCAGCCTCTCTGGGGTCAGCACAGAGCCTGCTGTGAATCTTCTGTTCCCCTTTCTCTCTCTGCCCCCACCCACTTTTGCTCTTTCTCTCTCTCAACAATAAATAAACATTAAAAAGAGAGAGAGAAAGAATTATCTCTGCTTTGGTTGTTCGCTTTTGTCTTGTTCATTTTGGTCACCCTTTCCTTTGTAACTTTTCTGTGCCAACTTGTTTAATGTGGCTCTCTTGAATGCAGCATATACTTGAGTTCTGCTTTTTGGTAAAAATGAATGCTCTTTTAACTGATGAAATTAGCCATTTAAATGGTTCGATGAGACAGACATGTTTGCTCTTAATGCTATCATGCTATTTTCTTTGCTTTGTTTAGTATTTTTTCTGCTAACTTAAAAGATTGCATTTTTCTTATTATAGTCTTTAACTCTGTAAGTGTAAGTTTTTATATAATTCTCTGAATTCTCTATTTTTATACCTTTTAATTCCCTATTATAAGCAGTTATGAAATTTGTATGCCCTCAGCCCCTCATCCTTTCTTATCAACCTCCGTCAACCAGCTTTATTTATTTTACTATGTTTTGGTGTTTACCAATTTACTATTAACTATTCTCATATCTCTATTATTTGAGTTCACTGTAAATTATCTCCTTTGATTTCTGACTATAAAAGATGAGGAAATGCATAGCCATTGCCTTCTTCTCTTTTTTTCCCCAAGCATTGTCTCAGTTTATATATACAGATATTCCTCAACTTATGGTGGGGTTATGTCCCCATGTACCCACTGTGTGTTGAAAATATCATAGATCAAAAATGTATTTCATACCCTACTCGGTCAAACATCATAGCTCAGCCTAGCCTATCTTACATGTGTGCAGAACACTTTAATTAGCCTATGGTTGGACAAAATCATCAAACACATGGATATTTTATATTATGAACTGTTGACCATTTCATGTAATTTACTGGATACTGTGTGGAAAGCGAAAGACAGAAAGGCTGTAGGGGTACAGATGGTTGTGTGCATCCTGGCTGTTTACCCTCATGATCATGTGGGTGTCCAGTGGCTGCAGCTCACTGCCTCTACCCAGCATCCCCAGCATCACAAGAGTATATTGTACCCCCTATCGCTAAACAGGGAAAAGATCAACCTTCAAAATTTGGCATCAGGTTTCTACTGAATATGTATCAATTTTGCATCATCAGAAAGTCTAAAAATCAAGCCTAACCAACATATATCAGGGACCGTCTGTATACTGTTTTCACACACCTTAAGTAATCCTATACCACCGTTATTTAATTTATCAGCTGTGAATGTTATATTTTGATAATGGATATAAATAAAAGTCATAGAGAATATGGAAATTAGTGTGCTTCAAGGCTTCTCCCAGTGCGGTCACTCTTCCTGTAACTTTTATTGATAGGAACTCTTATTGAGAGATAGACTTTATTGATAGATACCTCCTGCTAGCTCTCTTTGTGTGCATTAACTCATCCCCTTTGCCTCTCTGCTGGAACACAAACAGACTCTACCAGTCTGGGCAACCAAATTCTACAGTTGCAAAGTGATGTACTGCTTTAGTACTTTACAGCATGACTGTAACTAACCTTGAAGAAGACGATGTTATTGATTTTTCTGAAGACTGACTCTACTCTCCATTTCCTCTCTGACCTCCATTTTCTTCGCTTTTGACAACTCATCTATTTATTTTGTGATTTGGGATTTTGGATGTTTCTTACTTTAGTTCAAACTGGAATGCACATTTCTAGGTTTTACTCCCCCCCCCCTTCAGTCAATTTCCAAAGGAAATAGAAAAATTACTGTCTTTATTTTGCAGAGAGAAAATGAAGTGTTAACAAAACTTCAGAAGAGGAGTCTTTAATGTGGCTATCTAAATAATAGTAGTGATAAAAATAATAATATCTATTATATCTAATATTTATTGGGGTTGCCTTTAGAGCATGGGACTCTTGATTTTAGGGTCATGAGCTCAAGCCCCACGTCGTGCATAAATCTTGTTTAAAAATTAAAAAAAATAAAATGGCTCTCTGATATTTATTGAACATTTATGGCATGGCAAGAACTGCTCAAAGCACTTCATATCTACCACCTTCATCCGAACAGCAAATTTATGAAATAGCAGCAATTATTAGCCCATCTTGCAGATAAGAAAACAGAGGCATCCAGGAGATTAGGTAATTTATATAAAGTCATGCAGCCAGGGGGTGACAAATTCAGAGTGCAAACTAAGGAGTTAAGCTTCAGAGTCTTCATTTTTGACCAGTCTATTTTGCTTCTCGATATCTGATGAAGTCAAATTGAATTTTGGGGATTGTGTGACTTTTCCTAAGAGGCAGGAAGCATGTAGTCATGCTCTAATAAGAAGCTGTCTGAATGGGTTGTGTAGATGGGGTAGAAGAGAATGGACTGGTTCTGATGGGAAACTACTGCCTGTGTTCCACGAAAAGAGAGACAAATAGGTTTCCAATTAACTAATAATCCATGTACAATCAGATTAATGGGGAGAAAGAGAAACATATTTTAGTTCTTTTCAGGACAAGTTGGTCCCAGTACAGTTAAATGAAAAATGATATCCAGTGGATTGAAATGGATTGATTTGATTGATTGATTTTTTTAACCATAGAAGTTGTTTATCAGTCAAGCCAAGAACAACATGCTTTAGCCTTTGTAAAGTCATAATAATTTCTGTGCTCATCATAATTATCAATATGACCAAAATAATGCCTATATAATATTAGTATATAAGCATCAGCCAAATGATCATCTCTCCTGGGTTTGCTGAACAATTTCTTCCACACAGAGTTCGTCCCTTAGGGAAAAAAAGATGACAATAAAAACTACATTCCCATGAAGGTCCAACACCTCACGGCAAAATTCATTCTCCAAGATCTGTCCTTTAATATCATGAGCATTGTGCCTTGCACCAAAAAGACAGCCTCTTATTTTATGTTAATATATATTCTTCAAAGAGACAAGTGAAGAGAAATAGGTCTATTTTTATGTTATGCATGAGAAATTAGGTGGTTAATTTTCAAGGGCTGCTTCAATAAATCCCAATTGAATTAGCCAGTATTAGCATGTGAAAACGATCAAGAGACACTGCACAAACACAATGCAAAATGAATACAAATGATTTGGCTCCAGATCCGATCAAATAAAGTAGAGGATTGAATTAACTAGTGAACAAAATTAAGTGGAAACGACGGCATTTCACAGCCAGTCAGCTGTGGCTATGAAACATAGCACTGAAAAATTTAGACAACTGTTGTGAACCTTTTATTTTTTCCATTCAGATGTAACTCTAAAATGACATATCTATATGTCCTAATCAGACCTAATGTTGTTAGTGATTTGGTGGTTGAGGTCATATTAATGTATCCTGTCTTTTTATATGACATTCAAGGCAACAAAACCCACAACAAATATCTACTGAACATCTATGGCATTCTAGGTTGAAAATAAAATCTTTTTTTTCCATTTTATTTAAGTCAGATGGGAGTAGAGGAGAGAGTAGAAACGGATGAGATTTTTCATAAGATTTCTAAACTTCTAACAAGTCTATAAATTTAATTCAGCATAAAAAGCACAATTGTGACATAATAGGAAGAGCTTTGAAGTCAGACGTTCTTGAGTTTCAGTTCTAACTCAGTCACTTATAAGCTGTGCTACTAAGCCTTGTTCTGCTCATCTTTAAAAAAAAAAAAAAAAGCATTACCCAAGGGATACAGGAGTACTGACGCATAGGGGCACTTGTACCTCAATGTTTATAGCAGCACTCTCAACAATAGCCAAATGATGGAAAGAGCCTAAATGTCCATCAACTGATGAATGGATAAAGAAATTGTGGTTTATATACACAATGGAATACTATGTGGCAATGAGAAAGAATGAAATATGGCCCTTTGTAGCAACGTGGATGGAACTGGAGAGTGTGATGCTAAGTGAAATAAGCCATACAGAGAAAGACAGATACCAAATGTTTTCACTCTTATGTGGATCCTGAGAAACTTAACAGAAGACCATGAGGGAGGGGAAGGGGAAAAAAAAGTTACAGAGAGTGAAGGAGGCAAAGCATAAGAGACTCTTAAAAACTGAGAACAAACTGAGGGTTGATGGGGGGTGGGAGGGAGGGGAGGGTGGGGGATGGGTATTGAGGAGGGCACCTTTTGGGATGAGCACTGGGTGTTGTATGGAAACTAATTTGACAATAAATTTCATATACTGAAAAATAAAATAAAATAAAATAAAATAAAATAAAATAAAATAAAGTAAATTTTTTAAAAAAGCATTTTAAAAACCTACCACAGAAAGTCATTTTATGAAATAGAAATCATATAGTTAAATTTTCCAGCCTGCCGTAGGGACGTAACGGAGGCTTCCTCTTATTATTCCAGAGTCAGAGTGGCTGTTTCCTGAGATGCCAGTGTTTCTACTAATGGACAAATTCTCCCCCACATCCTAATGCCACTATCCCAGCACATAAATTGAAACTTACATTTGATGGGGAAGACTACAAATAGTGAGAAGGGGAATTTTAAAATAGAATTTTTAATAATTGACGCCTACTCTGAGTCATAATAATTTTTCAGCTGGGAATACCCCAAAATAACACCTATTATTTTATTAGACTCAGAGCCGTTGCCAAACTACTGGAATAATAATGTGGTAAACACTCTGGGAGAGAGAAAGAAAATGTTGAAGGGCCAAGCAATACCCTATGAATGGAGAGACTATATCTCTCATAGAACATGGCTTAAATTAAATCAAAACAGCTTCTGCCATGGTTAAAATATCCTTTTTGGGTGTTCTTTAGGGATAAAGGCAGTTGAACAAACACAGAAAGACTTTTCCCAACTTCTAAGCAACGGAGAATGAAGCAATGGCTTTTCTTCTGTACTCAACGCAGGAGTCATTCATCGTCGCCTGAAAGGCCAGTGTATATGGGACTCCCTTAGGCAGTTTCACGGCAGTGGAGCCAGTGGAATAACTTTCTGTGATTGTTATTTATCATCAATACTAAGCGTGTAAATCAACTTAAAAAAAAAAGACAATTCAGAGTTTTAACATCTTGCAATAGTACCAATATAGGCAGAGAAGACTTTGGATTAATTTTTCCTTGCAGTCCCTTTCAAATATTTTTCAATGATGTCAACCCCGGGCCGAAAATCTTGATGGGTCAGCTCTGTGGTTGTAGGTTTGTCTTGTATAATTCTGTCTGGTTTTTCTATTACTATAGATGGCTTAAAGTTAAAGATCAGCACTTCCACAGACATTAGCCTTCAACTGACTAATAAAATTCTGTTCTTGATAGATTTTCAGTTTCCGCTCAGTCCAAACCTCCCTCCAGGAAACTGGAGGGAAGAAACAGCAGCAACAAGGGTTCTTGATCTTTCTTGCTTACACACTCTCCACATTTATCTTGAAAATATCCAATGCTTCACTTTTATTATGCAGCTTTTCAGAAACACCCACCTGCTTCTAGCTCTTGCTTCATTCTTGATAGTCATTTCCTAGAGGTAGGTGTAGACGACCAATCTATATGCATTAGCCTCTGGCAGTCAGACTGACTGAACTTGCTGAGGTGAAGTTTAAGGCTAGAGTGGACCAGCAGGATTCCCAGAGTGGGATCTGCTAGGGAGAGTGTAGTAATTCAAGTCACATTTTACGCTAAGCAATTACAGATTTCTCTGACAGGTTAAATACGAGTTCACACAAAACTGGATTAAGATTGTGGAGTCCTGTGCTCGGAAATACTCTACGTAACACTTTTGTGGAAAATTATTGCCCACAATAATAAACAATATAATCTTTCAACTCTTCAAATTCAAAGAACCAATCAGTTGAATGAGGAGGAATAAAAGTAGAAAAACGAAATCAATAACTAATGCTGTAAACGGGTATTCTGAATCATGCATACCCAATACCCAATTCTATGAAGAAATTGTCTTAGCTATTTTATCTTGTGCATTAGTGTCCTACAGCACGGTCTAATAGATGGAAACTAAAAGAGTTTGTTCCTGAAAGTCTGAGGTAATTATTTTGGAGTTATTACCCCCATCCTTTTGGCATTACAGCTTCCTAGTTTTTCTTTGATGTCAACTCACTTTCACTGATGCGAAAACCAGAGACACCCTTAAGCATTCCAGGGTACGCATTCCAGAAGAGGTATCCTGACATGCTTATCCTCAGACTCCTGATATTGCTACTTGTACCCCTTAGTGATTCTGTCGAAAAATTCTCCCCGGTCAGGTGGCATTATGAGTCTAATTCTCAGAAAATGGATCACTATGGTGGAGTCATGTGCTATAAATACTCTGTCTATATAACACTGTATAATAATAGGATACTGACAAACGTGAACCACTTGGAACCTGAAAGTTCCGTCTTCACTTAGCCCCTAAATTGTTAGGTCATTAAAATTCCCTTGGCCTGTTTCCTCATCTACAGAGAAATTTTATTTATTTATAATTTTTTCAATGTTTTATTTTTATTTCTGAGAGACAGCATGCAAGCGGGAGCAAGAGAGGGACAGAGACAGAGGGAAACAGAAGATCTGAAGTGGGCTCCACGCTGACAGCAGCGAGACGATGTGGGGCTTGAACTCATAAACTGGGGCTCAAATTCCCAAACTGCAAGATCATGGCCTGAGCCACAGTCGGACCCTCAACTGAGCCCCCCAAGTGCCCGTCATCTACTGAGAAATCTTAGACCTTAAGACCTCTTACTGCTCTGATATTCTTTGACTTTATAATTCTATGACTCTTTCATTCTGCCATTTCTTCAACCAGACCTAATGCATTTCTCCATCAATGAAGAGCTAAATGTAATTCAATAAATAAGATACAAAAAATAATAATTATTAAGATACAGATAAATGTCAGGACAGCCTCTCCCCTGAAATCCAAATTAATTTTCTCTGCTCTGTAATGCTGTCCTTTCCACATACAACTTTCTCAATCTTTTGACTTGTCTAAATTTTCAACACCTATTTACCTTTTCTTCCTTGATGACCCCTGATTTGCAGATTTTCTAACTTTTCTTAATCAACATAAGGCATGCCTTCCTTGACACCCTATCTGGAGTCCTTGACTATTCAATATTCAGTGTCCATCACACATCTATTGAGTATTGTGAGACACCCATGTACCAGCCCCACTACATTGCTATTGACTTTGGCTCCATACTAATATGCTTGGGACAAGAAATTGAGCAGTGTCTTTTTATTTCTCAGCTATTTTTCAGGTGTTTAATGAGTGTCTTCTATAGGCAAAACATATATCCTGTGACATATCCTGGAGAAATAAAAGAAAGATGAAGGAAATATCAAAGTCACTTTGAGTACACAAAGACAGAGAGGACAACAGAAAATACAATGTATAAAGAGAACACACTGAGTACAGGAGGCTGTCTTAAAGGCAGGAGGTTCCCCCTTGTAAATTCTTTATAAGCACTGAAGTTGTTGGAATTTCCTTCTAAATTGGAAGCATTGGCTTATTTTAAATATTTTTCTTTTTCATTATTCAATTATTTGAATGGATGTTATATGCACATGATATGAAACTCAAAATGTACAAAAAGGTACACCATAGGAAAAAAGTCTCTCCCCCCAACCTTGCTTTCTATTCTCTTAATTTCCCTCCACAGATGCAACTAAAATGTCTTAGAAACACAGCTTTAAAGTCAAGTTCCAGTTTTGTGATGAGTGATGAATTGTCCCCTGATTACCGGGGCCGCTGTTACATGATGAACTGAGTCTGAAAAAGAGTCCTTGCTTTTCCAACTCCATGAACGCATGTGCGTTTTGAATGATTATATGCTTGAGCAAGCAATCTATTGGCCAGTAGAATTCTCTTGCTGTCTCCACTAGCCATGTGCTGACCTATACCATCACTATCTCAGGTTATATTTATTATGTTACCATGGATTTAATTTGAGGCTAATATTTAACTTCTGCAAGATCCAAATCGATGCAACTTGTTGGATACAGAGGCATTTATCTGTGTTTATCACGCGACAGGTATAAATCGCAACAAAATTAAGATTTATTCATGCCTGCTAATCTAATGCATTCTGTTCCAGTTGTTCTGAAAGCACTGAATCAAAATTGATAATCATTCTAGACCAGAATCATCTGACAGATATTGTTTTCTTAACATTTATTGAATCCAATTGAGAGAAGGGCAGTGTGCTTGTATAAAGTAATATTAAACCAAGTACACAAAATGAAAATTTGAGTTTTTATAGAAAATTCTGCTTACTTTTGATATACAATCATCATTCATTATTGACCTTTTTAAAAATACCTGAAACAGGACCACCTCGGTGGCTAAGTAACTTAAGCATCTGACTCATAATTTCAGTTCAGGTCATGATCTCAAGGTCACGAGACCATATCCAGGTCCATATCCAGGTCCCCACTGGGCATGGAGCCTACTTAAGATTCTCTCTCTCTCTCTCTCTCTCTCTCTCTCCCTCCCTCCCTCTTCCTCAGCCCCTCCCCTGTTCATGTGCATATACACATGCACATTCTCTCTCTCTCTCATAAAAAAAGAAACACAAAATAACAAAAAATAACAAAAAAAGAAACACAAAAAAGTAAAAATAAAAAATACCTAAAAAAGTTCTTCAATATGTCTTAGTAATTTCTAAAGTACATCTCTAGCTAGTTTGATAGATCTTGCAGTAGGTTAGAAAAGAGCAGAACAATAACACTAATAAAATGCCAAAGTCTAGAGGTCTCGGCAAAATAAAAGGCTCTTCATTAAATATTTTCCTCAAATTTGATTTTTAAATTAATTTAACCTGGAAGTTATGAGAAATTTTTTTATAGTTACTTAGCTATTTTTATGTAAGATGAGTTTTTACACAATAGATTGGTTGTATTTTCTTAAGGGTTTTTAAAAATAGGAATTGTTAGTATTAGCTCTTGATAATTATTCTCCAAAATGAGAACATTCTACTAAAACATAGCTTGTGGATGTAAAAACAGAAGTTTATGATTTACTTGCCCAGCCATGATTTGTGTGAAGGGAGAGGCGTGTCTATTCAAGGATCTATCTTGAACACCTCTGGGCCTGTCTTATATCCGACTGCACTCTGACCTGGCTTCTAAAAGCTGCACATTCATGACCCATTGATCATTATCTCTGAAAGGCACATCCAGAATTTTCCAAGTCCCCAGGCAACTGCTTCTTTCAGTGTCATGGTGAGGACAGACACCAGATTTCAAAGAATTAAGACAATGTGAGAAAAATGTGAGTTGAAGATGTTTACTTTCCAGATCTACTCAATGAGAAGAAAAGAATGAAAAGATGAAGTTGGTGGCTCTTTTATATTATGTGAATATTATGAGAATGTACTTGTATATTGTTTATGTGCTTAATAACAGAAAAATGAAATACATAGTTAAGGGAGTTAGTCATATAGGATGACTTTGGGTTTGAGTTCTTAAGGATAGGAAAATTCTATAATATTTGAGAGCAGAATGGAAAGAGCATATGAAGAAAAGGTAAATACCGAAATGCTGGAAAGAAGGGAAATCTTTATAGGAATAAGTCCCTAGGGAAGTGTCTGCATAGCGGATCCTTAGATCCCAAAAGGTATGGAGAGCCTACAATCTCTACATATCAGTTAGGATTGTTGTTCTGCCTTAGGTAACAGAAACCCCATGCTAGTGGCTAAACCAAATAGCGATTTTTTCCCCCCTGACGTAAGACAAGATGTGGATATGACAGTCTAGGGCTGTGGTGTGGTGTGGGGTCCACCCAATATCAGCAATGCCCCAGTACCTTCTGTCATTCCACTTTGCTTGCCATTGGAAAAATAAGAAACAAAAGAGAAGAGGAAGGAGAAATCGCTTCATCAAGGAAGCAAAATTCCTGGCAGATTTCTGCTTACATTTCATTGCCATGACTATATAACACCGCCGTCTCCAGGCAGTCTGGGAAGATGGATTTTATGGCTGTGCATATTATTGATCTCCTCTCCAAAACTGAGGTTCTGTTAGAAGGGAAATGAGTGAGTACATATATAGAAAAACAATTAACAATTTCCGACATAGTTCAAAGTCTTGTCTGTACAACATAGATACATATATTTTCTCCTTTTTCCCAACTGAGATAATAGCAAATTATACCAATGTGCAGGTGATACATCTACTTCAAATCCCAGGTTCTCTTGGTACTTTAATAGGTTGGCATGTTTAGCAACCTTGAATTCATAAAAAAAAGTAATCTTCCCTCAACATAATCAGCTATAAAGGTACAAACAAATGAATAAAAACTTCCATTCATAATAAAGACATAATTGGGAAGCACATCAATGGTCAACAATCGCATGGACTCCCTGTCCTGACCATGGAGAACATTCTTTCATGATCTGTAAGCTTCTAGTCTGTCTCTGGGTGGATCTCTTTTGTCTATTGCCCTCCACAGCCGCAAGATCTGCAATCCTGGAAGATCTTTCCATCATCCTTCATGGCCGCAACTGATATGGGCATTTTTGAGGAACTTTCTGGGGGCTCCAAAGGTTTAACAGTACACTTTCCCTGGGTGTGTTCTTGGATACTTCAGAATTGCTTCCCCAGGTTGAACAGTCAGAAACCATCAATAATCACAAAGATCTTTATAAGCCATGGTCTAAAAGCTATGACCTTCCTCCCTCCTTGGAAAAGTGGCTAGCTCTAGCTCAAGCTTATCCTTTTTGTTGGGCTTTCCTATGAGTGTCAAGTAGAAACAGCATCCAGAAACAACATAAATTTTTCTATCCTTTCTGCTAAAATAACAGCACATCATTGTTTTCCCAAAACAATAGTCAGTAGTTCTATCAAATATTTAACAAGGATCATCAGCTCTGTCCACTTTGCAATATCAGACTTCTCAAATAGACTATAGCTCTTCTCCACTCCACTCATCCACTCATTTCACCACCTTCTTTTTTACTTTCAAAATCCTAAATCTAAGGATCAAAAGTTATTTGGGGACTACGTAAAACAAAATCCCAACTAAATATATTTTTCTTATCTAAACAAGAATGTATTTTGAATCTTTTTCTTCCAAGTATATTTTTCCCTTCACAATACATTTGCTTATGTAACAAGAAGTCCTCATGCTTATGTAACAAGAGTCCCACAAATAAATAGTCCAGGTTTTTTAGGGCTCTGTATTCAGCATATGATCAGTGTTCCAGGCTTTCTACTCTGCCATCATTATCAGGGACTTCTGTCCTCATGCTGTCACTTCATTGTCACAATGGCTGTTCCATTTCCAGCAAGAAGAAGGGAGGGAGAGCAAAGGGAAGAAAAACTTTTCTTGGAAATTTTGAGCAAGCATTTGATCATGTTGCAAAGGTCAGAATAGTGTCAGGTGGCCACTCGTATTTATAAGGAAACTCTGGTAAGGCAGAGCTTTTAGCCAGATACATTGCTCCCTGCCAAACAAAACATAATATCTCCAATGAAGACAGAAGGGAAAAAATTAGATATTGGAGTAGCAATTGTTGGTATCTGCCACACTCTGTGCCCCTCACAGGATTAGGACATATGAGAAGCATATGTCGGCTTTTATGGAACCATATAGAAGATCTAAAGGGTGATTCCCAAGGCCATGCTCATATTGAAAAACAATGATGAGAAGAAGACAGCTCCAGGCTACTGATAATTGACTGAAAATGGAAGATTTTATGAAGAAACACTTTTTAGAGCCTCATTTGTCTCCATGAAATAGAAGGTAAGGAACTTGTTGAGTAGACAAACCAGGTGAGAGTGTGGGATGTCCAATGGACTCCAAAAAGGAGTGGGCAGAAGTGAAACCTCAAAGTACAAGAACTTGTGTCAAAATATAAACATCTTCATGGCTTGATCCTTGGCTCCAGTAGCAGCAATCTCTTCTCAGAATGCAAAGTTGTCCAGTCATCCTTCTTGAAATGCAGCTCAGTGTTGATGCTTTGCTTATCAGCCCCTCAAATCCTCGCTGCTCACTCTCCCTGACTTTCTTTGGTTTTCTTTCACTTTAAGGACACTATTTTCAGTAGCTACTCTTCCATTCTGTTGCTTTAATCAACCTTCTTCCTAAAGTTGTTCCAATTATCTTCCTTTCCTTATTTCTCATCATCATTCATGCTATCTTACTATGGTGTCATTAAAAAAAATGTTAGGCTAATTCAGATAATACCTTAGATAATACCAAAAGCAAAAGCACAAAAGCATGGTTTAAATAAGTAAGCTGGTTAAAAAATAAATTGGGTTGAAAATTCTGATGTCAGGATCTATAATATTACAAGTTTGAACTGATAAGGACATTATGCCTCATTCCATCTTGTCATACTATGTCACTAGAGATCTAGTTTGCTTTGCAATGCATGGTAATTTACAGAGATAATACTTCCCCTTTGAAAACTCTTCCAGATGAGGTATCTCTCACATATTTGGCAGGTGATTTCATCTGAATCTGGATCCTTTCCTTTGTAAAGAGGGGACAATACATTGTCAGTGTTGCACTAGATTCTTCCTTTTGACAGTGAATGGTAGGTGTTACACTCCAATCATATTAAAATACTTCTTACTCTCCAGATGCACCATATTGTTGTATGCAACTGGACCTCTGTTAATGCCCCTTCTGCTTTTAATGTCTTCAACAGCTTGTCTTTGGCTAATTTATAGCATCTGTTTTATACTATAATAAGGAGATTCTAATAATTTTATATGGTCCTGACTGGGAGATAAGGAGCTTCTGTAAGCCTAAACATTGCATATTTTTATTTTAAAAGAAGAAAGTAACCTTTTCAGAAAATTTTCACAATTTCCTTATATTGAAGGGGAAAAGACACTGAGACAATTTTATTATCATACAATTTCCACGAGGGAGCTTTTTGGTCACTTACTGTGACCTTATTGTCAGAGCACAAGTGAAGCATCACTTTTCAGCCTATGTTCCCCAAAACCCATGTAGTCTCTAAAGTTGATGAGGAAATGACTACATTTTGAACCAAATTACATTAATTTTACTTTAGTTGTCCTATCCCCATGTCTTAAATAAATTTCAAGTCACAAGAAAGGTAAAGAAATTCACCTTTGCCTTCATTACAACCAATTTTTCTTGAAGACATCTTAACACCCTTCTGCTTCCCAATGATGTTAAAATTTGGGGGGATGACGTGGTGGGGAAGAGGAGATCCTCTAGGAACCAAAAGACTTTTTTTTTAACGTTTATTTATTTTTGAGACAGAGAGAGACAGAGCATGAACGGGGGAGGGGCAGAGAGAGAGGGAGACACAGAACTGGAAGCAAACTTCAGTCTCTGAGCCATCAGCCCAGAGCCCGACGCGGGGCTCGAACTGACGGTCCGTGAGATGGTGACCTGAGCTGAAGTCAGATGCTCAACCGATTGAGCCACCCAGGCGCCCCCCAAAAGACTTTTAAAATGCAGCTCCTTTTTGTTCCTCTTATGAATCTAAGAACAGCATGCCCTCTTTACAATGATCAATCAATTCACTTGTCAAACAAATGCAGAAAAGCATAGCCCTTAAAATTCTGAAGTTTCCTTGACCTTTTAAAAAAAAAGTTGCATGATTCTACTCCTTCAAAATCTGTGGTTCCCAAGTAAATAATAAAAACTCTCCCGCCCCCCCCCCAAAAAAAGAAAGAAAGGAAAAAGAAAAAAAGAAAAAGGAAAAGAAAATGTTCTCAATCTTAGTTTATGACTATGCAAGGGAAAACAAGCACATTTTAGAAGAGAAACAGCCTATTTGTTAGGTGGGATGTTTTAATATTCAGACCACCCAGCATTTGCTATGAAGCTCTTACCCAAACTGAAACTGTAAACTGAATAAGGCAGAATAAAGTGTCTGACCCAAGCCCCATTCACTGATTCAAAAAATATTTGGTCACCAAATATACGTCAGCTACTGCATGAAGTATTAGTAACACAAATATGAGTAAGATGCTACCCCATTTCCCAAAACTCTTACCTGTCCTCTCTTCTTCTCTCATTCTCTTATGGGGAAGACTACTTCTTAGAAATAGGACATCCAAACCAGGTCCAACCCAGTTCATTACTGTTTCCTGAACAGATCTCATTAAGGAAGAGCCTGAGTTTTTCACTTTCCAAAAAAGACTGGAGAATTTATGACCTCAAGAATTAGTTTTAATGGACAAATTTCTTTTGGTGTGGATTTTATGTAAGTTGTTCCACTTACAGAATAATAGAGGACAAAATATTACGATCATTAATATTTAAGGTGACAGTTTGGCAGTTGGCTTAAAATATTATTTTCAAGGACACTTGAAATAAAGCCTTAAAAAGATGACAAGGGAAGATAGGACAAAATCTTTACAAGAAAAATTTGGCATCAATGTTGATCAGCAAAATCAATTACTTACAGTGACAAGACAGTGAGCTAAGACAGGCAGTGCAGACACATATTCGACTCTTGAAAACTGTCAAAGGCATGATTTCATAAAATTGACTCTAAACAAACAATTATTTTATTTTAAAGGAATCATGCCCAGGTGTCTGGCTGTCTATGGATTTGAGTTCTCTGGCACAAGCTTGAAGATATGGTACACAGCTCTCCTCTTGGCACTGCTTATCCAGTTGATCAATACCTTTTATTGAGCCCCTGTTCCTACTAGTGACCAAAAGTGAACATGGAAAACATGATTTCATGCAATCCTCATAGCAATGTTAGGAATTTTATACTACCTTTCCCATTTTACAGGTAAGAAAACAGAATATATCATCTAAGAGTCTTTTCCATAGTCACACAGCTAGTTAATGACCAGGCTAAGATGTAAACCCAAGGACATCAAGCAGTAAAACCCACGTCCTTCACCTGTATGTAAATGGTAGGAGTACAAACCATAGGACTTGTTTTACTTCCTATGTTATAGGCTAGCTGAGCACACATACAAATTGTTTTCACTTTGTTCGTTAATTTAAAAAGCATCATAGTGGGGTGCCTGGATGGTTCAGTTGGTTAAGTGTCCAACTCTTGATTTCAGCTTAGGTCATGATCTCACGGTTCGTGAGTTGGAATCCTGAACCAGGCTGTGTGCTGACAGCACGGAGCTTGCTTGGGATTTTCTCTCCCTCTCTCTCCCTCTCTCTCTGCCCCTCCTCCAAAATAAATAAATAAACTTAAAAAAAAAAACAACAACACAGCTTACATTATTCCAGAAACTCTCTTAAGCACTTAACTTAAAATATACTATATTCACAAAATTTTATAAGACCAATAGTATAGTCAACATTTTAGAAGCAGAAAACCAACACACTGAAAGTTTGAATAAAATGCCCAATTTCATGGGTAGAATCAGATTAGCACTAAGGTTGGCTGACTCCAAAGTCTGTGCAAGTCACACTACCTACCTCTTGGCAACAAATAAAGGAAAAAAATTCAGGTGTGAGTATGATTACAGAAAGTAGAAAAGTTTGAGCCTTCTCACAGAAGTTAGCTGCCAAATCTGTGTAAGGAGACATTCTCTGTTGGTAGAATTATGGAAACCTCAGGAATCTCTCCAACCCAGTCCTATATTAACACACAAACACACTCACACACACATACCCAGTCAATAAAGAACTAATATTTTCTGATGTGCCCACATAGTATGGCAGGAACTTCACTTACGTTTTAACATTTTATCTTCCCAAAGGAAGAGCATCTTTGGTCTTACTTCTTTTGGGGGGAGGTGTAGAGTATTTTATTATTTCCTGACAGTCAAGTGAACTTGGACGAAGTATTAGTTATCAGGATCTTCATTCCCTCATCTGAGACATGATGGGGGTTAGCCCAGGAATATTCAAGGTCTTCCAGATTCAGAGTCCTGTCATTAGAATCAAGAGTACCTGCCCTTGCAACGTCCTCAGCTAGCGCAGGCCATCAAGGTAACGTGAGAGCTGAGTGTGTCTGCTGGAGGTCTCATTCAGGTGTCAAAAATCAAGTGTTCGTGTGACAATAACATAAACAGTGAACAATCCTGGGTGTCAAGTGTTTGTCAATAAATGCTTTGATAAATTTCACTGAGAAAATGAGTAAATGAGATAATGAATGTTTTTTTAAAAATAGTATGTACAGGGGCGCCTGGGTGGCTTGGTCGGTTAAGCCTCCGACTTCGGCTCAGGTCACGATCTCACCGCCCGTGGGTTCCAGCCCCGCATCAGGCTCTGTGCTGACGGCTCAGAGCCTGCAGCCTGTTTCAGATTCTGTGTCTCCCTCTCTCTCTGCCCCTCCCCTGTTCATGCTCTGTCTCTCTCTGTCTCAAAAATAAATAAACGTTGAAAAAAAATTAAAAAAAAATAGTATGTATAGTTATATGATTATTTTTAAATAAATAATGATGTCCATGAACTCCCAATTATTGCAAGTATTCAAGAAGCTGGATACCTCTCTTAGGGATGCAATAAAATGTTTTTTTTTCATTGACAAATTCCAATAAATTATACTTACTTATAAGATTATCCATTTTAGGGGCGCCTGGGTGGCGCAGTCGGTTAAGCGTCCGACTTCAGCCAGGTCACGATCTCGCGGTCCGTGAGTTCGAGCCCCGCGTCAGGCTCTGGGCTGATGGCTCGGAGCCTGGAGCCTGTTTCCGATTCTGTGTCTCCCTCTCTCTCTGCCCCTCCCCCGTTCATGCTCTGTCTCTCTCTGTCCCAAAAATAAATAAAAAATGTTGAAAAAAAAAAAAAAAAAAAGATTATCCATTTTATTCAGGTTTCAAACTTAGAGTTTACACAGTTTGGCAGTACAGTAAATCTTATAATTTCCTCTGAATTATGTAGTTATGTTTCCTTATTAATTTTTAATTTCTTGTTGCATTATTATTCTTGTCTTTTTTCCATTCTTTTCTTGATTATGTCAACCAATAGCTTATTTTATGATACTGTTTTCAATAAATTACTCTGCATTTATTTGTTCTCGATTTTTATCTTTTCTAATTTACAGAGTATGCTTTTTACTTACTGTTATACTTTTCTTGGTTTTATTTTGTAGTTCTTTTACTAACTTTTTATGTTGAATGCTTAAGCCATTTACTGTTCCTTGTTTTTTAGTATAAGTATTTAGGGACGTAAATTTTCTCTGAGCAATGCTTAAGATAACTGGAAAAACCCTGATTGATGGTATTTTCATTATCACTATTTTCTAGATATTCTGTGCCTTGTACTTAGATTTCCCCTCAGACTCAAGAGTTGTTCATAAGGAGATTTGTTTAGTTTAGTTTTTAATTCTCAGCTAGTGGGGTAGTTTTGATTTACTATCTGCTGTTCATTTCCTGCTTTATTGCATTATGATCACAGAATGTATTTTAATATTCTTAATATTTGAGTTTATTAAGGTTTTCTTTGTGGTTTAATATAAAAATATTTTGTGACTATTCCTAAGGTACTTGAAAATAAGATGTATTATATTTTCAAAGTACAGAATTTGATATAAATGTGCTATATAGCTCATGTCAATTATGTATATTAATTATAAGATATTCCTTTAATAATATTTAGTTCTTCTAGAGCCTTACTTTTAATCAGCTTGACTGTTAATGGACAGAGATGAATGAATGAAAGTATCTTCTTGGTAGTGTTTTGTATTTCTCATTTCACTTCCTAAGTAAAATGGTACATTGATATTCAGAAAAGTTATAAATTTGTCATGAATCATACCTTTTGGTTATTATGTAAATGTCATTTTTATCTAATTTAAATATTTGGGGCATAAATCAACTTTAACTGGCATTACAATCATAATCTCTGTTGTATTTATTTCTATTTGGTAAGCCTTTGCCCATATTTTTGTTACTTTGTTTCAGTTAATTTAAGTCACTTTATATCTTGTTATACAGATATTTGTGATCTAATCTGAAAATCATTTTATTTAATAAGATTTATATTTTTGATATAACAGATATAACTGGTCTTAAGGCTGTTACCGAAGTCCACAACTTTGAAGTCCAAAGTCTCTAAAAATTTATACTTCTAAATTTATTTTAAGGCATCTAATCTAAACTATAATGAGTTTAGTTATAGTATTTTTCGTCCACTTTCCTTGAAGACAAGATGTTTGCCAACAAAAGTATCAATGTGCCCAATTACAAGGTGCTGCTCCAGAGTTCACTGCAGATAGTGAGAAACATGTTATATGCACCATATTACCTTTCTAATATTGAATCAATTCTAAAGCCCAAGAAATAGTGCAGCCAAGGGACTTCAGACAAGCGATGGTGCACATGTATAATCTTATATTTTCATCTTTTGTTGCTTAAAAAATAGTTTTATACTCTATGGTCTGTTTTTTGCATTTATTTCTTTCGATAAGACATATTTTGGGTCTAGTGATCACTGATATTACTTGATATAATATTATTAATTTTCTATGTCTCTGGATCATATTCATTTTGGTATGTAATCGATATTAGTGTATGTTAGTGTACCTTCTTTTTTTTCAGCTTTATTGAGGTATAATTGAAAATGAAAACTGTAAAGATTTAACATGTACAACATGATGGTTTGATTACACATACACTGTGAAATGATTACCATAATCAAGTTAGTGAGCGTTTCTATCATATCACACAGTTGCCAGTGTGTGTGTGTGTGTGTGTGTGTGTGTGTGTGTGGTGGTGGTGGTATACTTAAGATACACTCTTCAAGGATACAATACAGTATTTTTTACTGTAGTCACCATGTTGTGCATTTGAACCCCAGAATTTTTTCATATTATAACTGACAGTTTATATCCTTCGTCCAATATCTCCCCATTTTCCACACACCCCAACCCCTGGTATCACCATCTTCCCCTTTGTTCTATAAGTTTGTCTTTTCTCAACTCCACATACACATGAGATTATACAGTATTTGTTCTAGCTTATTTCACCTAGTATAATATCCTCAAGATTCATCCATCTTGTGGCAAATGGCAGGATTTCTTTCTTTTTATGGCTGGGTAATATCCCATTGCAAATATATACCACATTTGCATTTCTATTCATCTGTCTACAAACACTTGTGTATGTCCATATCTTGACTACTGTGAAAAATGCTACCACAAACATAGGAGTGAAGATATCTCAAGATACTGATTTAATTTCCTTCAGACGTATACCCAGAAGTGGCACTGTGGATCATATACTAGTTCTATTTTTAATTTTTTGAGGAAACCCCATACTGTTTTTTATAATTGCTGTAAAACTTACATTCCCATCAACAATGTACAGGATTCCCTTTTCTTTACATCCTTGTCAACACTTATTTCTTCTCTTTTTGGTAATAGCTATTCTAACAGATATGAGGTTATATCTCATTGTGGTTTTCACTTGGATTTCCCTGGTGATTAGTAATGCTGACTACCTTTTCATACACATATTGGCCATATATATGTCTTCTTTGAAGAAGTGTCTATTCGGGTCCTTTGACCAGTTATTAATTAGGGGGTTTACTTTTTGCTATTGAGTTGTATGAAAGTTACTTTTATTTTTGGATGTTAATCTGTTATCAAATATATGGATTACAAATATTGTCTGTCAATCCATACCTTCCATTTTATTGGTTATTTCCTTTGTTATGCAGAAACTTTTTATTTTGATGTAGTCTCACATGTTTATTTTAATTTTGTGGCCTGTTTTTTGGTGCAAATCAAAAAAACAAAACAAAACATTGTTGAGACCAATATCAAGGAGCTTTTTGTGTGTTTATTTCTGGGCTCTCCATTCTGTTGCATTGCTCTGCATGTATGTTTTTATACAAGCATCATGCTGTTTGATTACCATAGCTTTCTAATATAGTTTGAAATCAAGAGGCATGATGCCTCCAGCTTCATTCTTCTTTCTCAAGATTGCTTTGGCTATTCAGGATCTTTTGGGGTTCCATACAAATCTGTTTTATTTAAATACATCTATAAAAAGTGCCATTGCAATTTTGATAGGGATTGCATTGAATCTGCAGGTCACTTTGAGTAGTACAGACATTTTAACAATATTAGTTATTCCAGGCAAGGAGCATGAAATACCTTTTATTTTGTGTCTTTTCAATGTCTTATAGTTTTCAATGTATAGATCTTTCACCTCCTTGATTAAATTCATTCCTAAATATTTTGTTCTTTTTGATGCAATTGTAAATGGGATTGTAAATGGGATTTTTCATTTCTTTTTGGATATAAGAACACAATTGATTTCTGTATATTGATTTGTATCCTGCAAATTTATTTATTTATTTATTTATTTTTAGTTCTAACAACTTATTTTCTTTTCTAATGCTTATTTATTTTGAGAGAGGTACAGATAGCACAAGCAGGAGAGGGGTAAGGAGAGAGGGGGAGAGAGAGAATCCCAAGCAGGCTCCCTGCTGTCAGCACAGAGCTGGACGTGTGGCTCGAACCCACAAACCATGAGATCAAACCAAGAGTCAAGAGTAGCTTAAACAACTAAACCACTGAGTTCTAACAATTCCTTGATGGAATCATTAGGGTTTCCTATACATAAGATCATGTTATCTGCAGAGACAATTTTACTCTTCCTTTTCTATCTGGATGGCTTTTCCTTCTTTTCCTTGCCTAACTGCTCTGTCTGCAACTTACAGCAGCAGGTTGAACACAGGTGCTGAGAGTTGGTGCCCTTGTCTTGCTTCCAATATTAAAGGAAAAGCTTTCAACCTTTCACCATTGAGTACAATGTTAGATGCGGATGTCACATATGGTTCATTATGTTGTGGTGCATTCTCTCTATACCTAATCTATTGAGAGTTTTTATCATGAAAGAATGTTGAATTTTGTTAAACGTTTTCTCTGAATCTGGTGAGATGATCATGTAGTTTTTATCCTTCATTTTTCCAAGAGCTGAATCACCATCTCTTGATCTGCATATGTTGAGCCATCCTTGCATCCCAGGGATGAATCCCACTTGATTGTGGTATGATACTTTCAATGTATGGTTGAATTCAATTTGCTAGTATTTTACTAAAGATTTTTGCATCTATGTTCATCAGGGATATTGGCCTGTAATTTTATTTTCTTACAGTATCCCTATCTGGCTTTGGTATCAGGATGATGCTGACATTATAGATGAATTTGGGAGTGTTCTCTCCTCTTCAATTTTTTTAAAGATTTTTGAGAAGTGCTATTATTCTTCAAATGTTTGGTAAAATTCATCTGTGAAGGTGTATGGTCCTGGATTTTTCTTTTTTGGGAAGTTTTTGATTACTGTTTTAATCTCTTTATTCATTATAGTTCTGGTCATATTTCATATTTCTTCTTGATTCAGCCTTGATAAATTATATGTTTTCTAGGAATTTATAATTTCTTCTAAGTAATCCAATTTATTGTCATATAGTTATTCATGGTACTCTCTTATGATCCTTTGTATTTCTGTGTTATCATTTGTAATGACTACTCGGTCATTTATAGTTTTATTTAAGATCTCTCTTTTTTTCCTTAGTGAGTCTAGCTATGATTTGTCAATTTCGTTAATCTTTTAGAAAATCAACTCTGAGTTTCATTAATCTTTTCTATTGTTTTTCTTGTTTTCTTTTTTTTTTTAAACATTTATTCATTTTTGAGAGACAGAGAGAGACAAAGCATGAGCGGGAAAGGGGCAGAGAGAGGGAGACACAGAATCCAAAGCAGACTCCAGGCCCTGAGCTGTCAGCACAGAGCCTGATGCGGGGCTCAAACTCATGAACTGCGAGATCATGACCTGAGCCAAAGTCAGACGCTCAACCTACTGAGCAACCCAGGTGCCCCTGTTTTCTTATTTTCGATTTCATTTATTTCTGCTCTGATCTGAATCTCCCTCCTTCTGCTAACTTTGGACGTAGTTTGTTCTTTTTCTTGTTCCTTGAGGTTTCCGGTTAAGTTGTTTGTTTGTGATTTTTTTCTTAATGTAGACATTAATTGCTATGTACCTTTCTCTTAGACCTGCCTTTGCTGCGTCCCATACATTTGGTATGTGTATTTTCATTTTTGTTGGTCTCAAGATACTTTTTTTATTTATCTTTTGATTTTTGTCTTTGACCCATTGCTTGTGCCGGGTTATGCTGTTTAATTTACATGTATTTGTGAATTTTCTAATTTTCCACATGTTTTTTTTTCTGGTTTCATACCATTTTAATTGGAAAAAATACTTCATATAACTTCAATCTTTTTAAATTTCAGATTTGTTTGGTAATGCAACATTCTACCTATCCTGGAGAGTGTTCTGTGTGCGCTACAGTAAGGTGCTGTTGGTTAGAATATTCTGTATATATCTATTATGTCCATTTGGTCTATGGTGTTATTCAACTCTACTGTTTCCTTATTGATTTTCTGTCTTGATGATCTATCCAAAGTTGACAGTAAGGTACTGAAGTCCCACATTGGTGCATTGCTTTCTGTTTACTTAGACATTCCAATGTTGGGTGTGTGTATGTTTAGAATTGTTTTTTCCTCCAGGTAAATTGACCCATTTATCACTATATAGTGACCTTCTTTGTGTCTTGTGACCCTTTTTGACTGAAAGTCTGTTCTATCTGATATAAGTGTAGCTATCCTTCATCTCTGTGATTAACATTTTTATGAACTATCTCTTCCCATCCTTTCGCTTTCCACCCTGTCTGTCCTTAAAGCCAAAGTGAGATGTTTGCACCATATTGTTGGATCTCATTTTTTACCCATTAAGCCACCGTGTCTTCGATGGGATAATTTAACCCATTTGCACTTAAAGTAATTATTGATAGGTAAGAACTTACTATGGCATTGTGTTAATTGTGTCCTGACTGTCTTGTAGTTTCTCTGTTCCTGTCTTCGTCTGTTGCTGACTTCCTCTGTCATTTACTTTTTACACTGGTATGCTTGAATTCTTTTCTATCTTTCATGTGTGTACTAGATGTTTTTTCTTTGTACTTACCATGAGGCTGGCATAAAATATCTTTTAGTTATATCAGCCTATTTTCAGCTGATAATAACTTGCTTTCAAGCACATACAAAAACTCCATGCATTCAGAATGTGACTAGTGAGTTATCTCTCCAGGAAACTACCCCCCGTAACCAAGGATCGCCTCATTTTGGAGACATCTGCACCATCCTCTGGAGGCTACACTTCTGGGAACCATGCTGTGTAGAAGGCAGCTTCTGCCACCGGCTATTACACCATCTCCCTCCTCTCTAGTAAACATGAAACTTAAGTTGTGCACATCTTGTTGTGCTGTTCTTTCTGCCAGCTCTTTCTGAAGGCTGTTGAATCATCACTCTGCCATGCCCTTCTCTGCTTCCTCCTGCCTGTCTGCCCCTCTCCTTTATCTCCACTGTGTTTTCAATCCAGCTCACCTATTTGGGGAACCAGGGTTTTAACTTCGATAAAAATTGGTGTGATTTCTGTTTCTTATTTTTTATCTTTTATACGTTTTCAAGGAGAAAAAGAGAGAAGTGCTGATTTTTATACTATTACATTCATATCAAATGCCTCAGAAAATTCTATGTTAAATATTGCTAATATATATGCCTATATACATGTTTGACAAGAATGAGGAAGATCATTGTCCATCTTGTTCACTGCTATAGTCCCAGAACCGAGACTGATGCCTCACAAGCAATGGATATTCAATAAATACTTGTTAACATAATAAAGTCTCTGCACATATGAGCTGCTGGTCATTCATTTAAAATATCATCATGCTGGTGTCTTTATACAACAACTAAAAAGAATGTGGCAAAAAATGTGTATGTGAATGGAGCTCACACACTAAAAATTGAGTAAAATAAGATTGCTAAACATTACATATAAGGTTTACTTTATGTTAAAAAGTGAAAACAAAACTGAAGAAAATAGCTAATGTCTACAACCACACACGGATGCCTCTGCACGTTTGACTTTTAAGTTTGACAAAAGAGGTTAGAGTATAAATCAAAGGGCCTTGAGCCTTCCCTGTGTGTCTTTTTGAAAATGAGACTGTATATTACACTTGTGTAATTTGAAATCAACTTTAAAACCATATCTTCTTTTCCTGGAAAATAGCATAGTGTCGTGGCTTACCTGTCGTCCTCTCTAGACTTTTGCCACAGATCAGTTCTCAGGAATAGACTCACAGGGAGAGGAAGATCTGCATGAAGAGGTTTATAAGAGAGTGCTCTTTGAGACCAACTTCTCCCAGGTGTGTGGAAAGAATTAAGCAAAGGGAAAAGTTTGTCTGTGATGCAGGTCGAGCACAGGCTTTGACCAATCCCACAGAGATTCTGCAGTTGGGATGCTTGTTCAGAGTTTCCCCCCTCAGGAAACTGAGATAGGCCATTAAATCCCAGCATCAGTGTAAGTGGGTTATGTCTCTTTAGCTGAGGGAAAATCCCTGAGAGGGATTCATCTAAGAGCTGTCAGTCACCAAGCTTCCAAGCAGCTAGGGCATGGGCTCTTGAGTGCTTTAATCCTGATGTAGGAGTGGAGAAAAATCTGGAGAAGAATCACATGCACAAGTATGTGAGCTCCTAGAGGAGAGCAGTTGTGACTTCTTCGTGATTTTTATCCCCAGCCTTTTGCTTACTTTCTGGCACATGACAGAGATTCAGTGAAAACTCATTCAGTGAATGAGTAAAATAATATGTCTGGTAACTATAACGTTTGAGTATAAAGAAAGAGATGAGTGATGAAAAATGAATCTAAAATAAGTCAATAGGGTTCTGTTATGGTTAATTTTAGGTGTCAACTTGACTGGGCCATGAGATGACCAGATGGCTGGTTAAACATTACTTCGGGGTATGTCTGTGAGGATGTTTCAGGAGAGATTAGCATTTGATTTGGTACACCAAAAAAGACAGATTGTCTCTCGCACTGTGGGTAGTGGCCATCATCCAAATTGTGGAGGGCCTGAATAGAACAAAGAAAAAAAAATAGAAGAAAGTTGAATTCTCTCTCTCTGCCTGACTACAGGAGCTGAGACATAGATCTTCTGCCCTTGGACTAAAACTTAACATCGCTGTTCCTGGTTCTCAGGGCTTTGGAATCAGACTAGAATTTACACCACTCCCTCCCCTGAGTCTCCAGTTTGCAGACAGACCACAGGTTGTGGGACTTGTCAGCCTCCATAACTGTATGAGACAATTCCTTATAATAAATCATATGTATGTATTATCATATGATAATATATAATATATATTATATACATATAATATGTATACGCATATATATCCTATTAGTTCTGTCTCTCTCTGGAGAATCCTAGCTAATATAATAATTGATACCAAGAAGTGAGGTGCCAAATACCTGAAATATGGATGTGGCTTTGGACAGGTGACAAAGAGAGGTGGGAAGAGTTTGGGGGTGCATGCTAGATAAACCTGATATTGCTGTGAAGAAACTGTTAGACAATTCTGGTAAAAGCTCAGAAAGAAAAGAAAAAAGCTAGAGAAAGAACCTCCATCTTCTTAGAAAATACATAATCATGCATGTATTGGTACAAATATGGACAGAAAAGACCATCCTGATGAGATCTCAGACTGAAATAAGGAACTTATTGGACAATGGAGAAAAGATGATCCTGTTATAAAGAACTTGACCAAATTATGTTTGTGTTTTATTGTTTTGTGGAAGGCAGAACTCACAATTTATGAAATTGGATATCAAGTCACAAAGATTTCTAAAAAAAGTGTTGAAGGAGCAGATTGGTCCATCCTGACTAGTTACAGTAAAATGCAAGAAGAGAGAAATGAATTCAAGGCAGAATTGAAGAAAAAAGGATCCAGAATGTAAAAATTCTCAGCCTATCCAGATTGCTGAGAACACTACAGGTGTGGTCCCAAAACCATCTGAAAAGGGAATTAGTATTGGTGTGAACCATGGACCTAATCGTCCTCTCCAGCAAAAACATTGCCAGTTTGAACTGAAACTGTTAGACACAAGATGAAATGAAGGAAGATGGCTAGACTTCTTAGATCCCACAGGACTGGAACACAGTGCTATTCAACCACAAACACACATTATTCTTCAAGATAAGAGAAGGACCCAAACACAATTTAGAGATCATCAAGGCTGTCATTCCCACCACATGTCCAGAGGGCATGGGCATGGTGAGTGGTGTGGGCTCTACTTTAGTTTCAAAGGGCAGGATCACTGCCCGACAGAGCCGTGGAGGCACAGTCCTCACCTCAGTTGAGTCCTGAAAGCTGGACTGCCACCCTAGTGGACCCATAGGGCACAGCATGAAGCCAAAGAGGATTGTTCTTAAGTCTTAAGGTTTAAGGGAGCTTGCCTTGTTAGGTTTAAAACCTGCTTGGGACTCATCACCCCTTTCTGCCTTCTGATTCCTCTCTTTTGGAATGTCTACCTATGCCTATCTCACCATCATATTTTGGAAGCACACAACTTACCCCATTTCATGGGTTCACAGTTGGAGAAGAATTTTGCGTCAGGACGACTTGTAGCTTGGGTCTCATCCATATCTGATTTAGATGCTATTTAGATAAAATTTTGTACTTCAAATTTGATGCTGGAATGAGTTAAGACTTCTGAGGTTGCTGGGATGCACCAAATGTATTTTGCATGTAAGAGGGTCATGAATTTGGCTAGGCAGGGGGAGGCTGGGGTGAGATGCTATAGACTGAACGTTTCTCCCCCAAAACTCATATATTGAAATTCTAATTCCCAATGAGTTGGTATTTGCAGGTGGTGTCTTTGGGAGTTTGATCAGGGTTACATTATGCCATGAGGGTGATATACTTATGATGAGATTAAGGTCCTTAAAAAAACAGGATACATGAAATCCTCTCTGTCATGTGAGGATACAGCAAAAAGGTGTCCATCTACAAAGAAGAAAGAGGGTTCTCATCAGGAATCAAATTGGTCAGAGCCTTGATCTTGGTCTTCCCAGCCTCTAGAACTGTGAAAAATAAATGTTTGTTGTTTAAGACACCAGTCTATGGTATTTGTTACAACAGCCCAAACTGAATATCATTGTGAATATCATTGTGAGTGATACTCAAAAGCTGTGGTTAGCCATAGTAAAGGGTATAGACTGTATCTTATACCCCTTTGAAATCCTTTGAAGTATTTTAGCCAGTCTTATGATCAACTTTAGATTCTATATTGATCACTTTACTGACAATATAGATGGGAACAAACAGGAGGAAACAAGATGATTCATAGCTTTTTAAATAGTTTGGATAAAAGTAGATGAAGCTCTGAAATAGAACAGCAGCAATAGAAATAGAAAGAATTATTTTTAAAATAGGACTTGGTTCTGTGTAGAGGTAAAGGAAAGAGAGGAGTGTAAAAAGACCAGAGAATGTCTTGCTCACCATTTTATGCCCAGCCCCTAGCATAGCACCAAGTATTCAGAAATATTACAGAGAGATCATTAGAAAAGTCAGGGGGAGTGGATGAAGTGACATTCAAGGTCCTTTTCTAGTATATTATTGCATTAAATAGTAAGTCTTGGGGCGCCTGGGTGGCGCAGTCGGTTAAGTGTCCGACTTCAGCCAGGTCACGATCTCGCGGTCCGTGAGTTCGAGCCCCGGGTCAGGCTCTGGGCTGATGGCTCGGAGCCTGGAGCCTGTTTCCGATTCTGTGTCTCCCTCTCTCTCTGCCCCTGCCCCGTTCATGCTTTGTCTCTCTCTGTCCCAAAAATAAATAAAAAACGTTGAAAAAAAAAATTTAAAAAAAAAAATAGTAAGTCTTGTACAGTATAATACTCTGGTCCTCTGAAATCACTTCTTATAGAAGTACCTGATAATATACTTCCCTTCAGAGGGAATGCTCATAAGACATACTACAGAGGTCTTTAAAGTATTTTGGGGGCACCTGGGTGGCTCAGTCAGTTAAGTGTCTGACTCGGTTTCAGCTCAGGTCAGGTTCTCATGGTTTGTGATTTCGAGCCCTACATTGGGCTCTGCACTGACAGCATGGAGCCTGCTTGACATTCTCTCTCTCTCTCTCTCTCTCTCTCTCTCTCTCCCCCCCCCTCTCTCTCTCTCTCTGCCCCTCCCCCACTCTCTCTGTCTCTCTGTCTCAAAAATAAATACATAAGCTTAAAAAATTAAAAAATATTTTAAGTATTTTTAAAGTTGTACTTGAAAATACTCAACCGTGAACTCAAATCATATCTGAACATTTTAGAGACCACTAATGTATTTATGTTTTTTATTTTGGACAGTGAGAGTGAATGTTATCAATTGGGACTTAAAGTATACATCTATACTAGCATAATAAGTCCTTTCTTTTTTTTAATATTTTAGGAGTTACTAAGTAATTTATATAAAAAATTATTAAGTCGCTTTAAAATACACAGACACACCAAGTTACCCTAATCTCTTCATCTTATAGACCAAGAAATTTACTCTTGGAGAAGTAAAATAATATGCTCAGGACACACATCACATCAGTGGAATAGATGGTGCTGGAACCCAACTGTCCCAAATAAGAGTATGATGTTCTTTTCACTGTACCACCTGGCTGGGAAAAGATGGAATTTTCATTCAGAGAACTTCCTGCTACCACTGTTAAGTAATCACCCTACCCCTTATAGATAATGTGATTGAGTGATTCCAAAAAGCATTTGTGGAACATACAAAGGTCCAGAAAACCATACCATTTCTCTAGGGAGTAAAAATTAAAGTCTATAAATTATAAACAAGGGTAATGGCTCTGATATAAAGAAGAGTCACAGCGAGCAAATTAAATCCATGAGCCTGTAGAAGCAGATTTGATTACAAACACATTACCAAGGTGAAGGCCAGGCTGCTGAATAGCTAGGGAAGAAAAGAGAAGTTTTCTGCTTCTTTTCTTATCTGAGAAAAATGCCTCTTTTTTCAATTTCTTTTGTAACCTCTCTTCAGAGATACCTTCTTTTCATCAGCCAACCAAATGTCATTCACTAACACCTCCGTGTGGAACATTCAGTCAAGGGGCACTGCACTCAGCACACTGAGCACTAAAGTCACAGAGAAGAGAAAGGCAGCTGCTTGCAGAGCTCACACTTGAGAGAAAGGAAGCTTCTAGCTTTCTTCCTCAATAATTAAGCCATTCCTATTTACCGCTGACTTCACTACTTTTTCAAGAACAATAATGGGAATGATCAGTGAATTGATTGCTTCATTATGTATAGTGATAACTCATATTTCTTTTTATCTATTGACGACTGTTATTTTAAATTTCGCTAAATCAACCAAGTCCTTCATCCACAAAATACCATAATCTCAGTAGACTCAGTATGTTAGTTTGATCTTCTTCACCTTAAAAAGACATGCTGTTTTTCTCTCTTCACATTAAAGAAGAAGAAGAAGAAGAAGAAGAAGAAGAAGAAGAAGAAGAAAAAGAAGAAAAAGAAATTAGAATAGGATGAGTGTACATTTCCTATACAAAACCAGATAGTAAATATTTTAAGTTTTCAAGCCATATGGTCTCTGTTGGATCTACTCAGTTTTGCCATTGTAGCATGAAACCATCCATAGATAATATGTAAATGAGTGTGTCTATAGGGGCACTAAAATTTGAATTTCAAATAGTTTTCACATGTCACAAAATATTATTCTCCTTTTTTTTTTAACCACTGAAAAATGTTAAGGCATTCTCAGTTTGCAGGCTATACAAAGAAGGCCAGATTTGACTTGTGGATTATATATTACCCACCCCTAAATTAATACTTCTTTAACAAATTCTATCTACAGTTAAATTTGACTCAAGGATTTTAGGACAGCAACAACTATCTTAGAACATATGTGACTCCACGGAGGGCTCAAGTCATTTCCTGTTGGAGCATGAGATGGTCAAGAAACAGCATCTTTAGAAGGAAAGTAGTCCAATCAGGAAGAGTCCAGTAGAACTAGTAATCAATATTGATGATATTAAAAGTAACCTTCAGTGGTTCTTTGTCCACATTTATCCTCAGTGTAAAAGCAGCAGAATCTTGCTCATGAGCTTGCCAGCCTTGCTGAGAGATCATAAGCCATGCCACGCTTGTTGGGAAATGATTAATAATAATAATAATAACAATTCACTTGCAAAATTACCAAACTTATTTATCGCTCATCTAATATTTTGATTACACCAATAAGAAGCTTACACTATGGAATTCAAATCAAAACTCCATCTTGGTCAGACGCATAGAAAGAACAGCTCATACTTTGATAGACAGGTATCTGAGTTTTAATTTCATATATCATGCAAATATCTTCAAGTCTTATCCATTTCCACATTTAGGGAAACTAGTAGGGAAATGTAGGCATTCTTAAGTTATGGCTAAGGTTCAAACTCCAAAAATATCAAAACACTTTTATCACCTCATACATGAGTGAGAATTCGTGTATCTTGAAGGAACTAACAGAAATATGTTATGCCATTCTCTCTAATTAGTACTTTGAAAAACCAGGTGTTGTTAGCACTTAGAGGAAATGACACATATTCCTAAGCCCTGCTAATAACCAACACTCTATTGGCTCTTGTAAGATTTAACATCAGCCAGCTGTTCAATATTAATGTCATCTTGCTTTATCTCATCCTTGGCTTGAATTTAGACTTTGATTATAACATTAGTTAAAGAGATCAACTTTAAAAATTTAGAACCAATTCACATGTGGGTAAATGTAATTTTCCCTTCTCCCTACAGCCAATGCATCACAAGAAGTATTTCTCTGCTTCAAATAAATTAGGACCACCGAGTAACTTGTAAACAACAGAGCTAGAGTATGAAGCCAAGAAAACTGACCAATCTGGTGCTCTTAGCCATGCTATCATATTGCCTCTCCCTCTTTCTGTCTCTGTATGGCTAGTAATCTTATGTAAGACAGCAAGAATAACCTTTAGGAGGATTTAACTCTCTAAGATGTAGATTGGAGACCCTGAGGTTGGATTGTGATTGCAGAAATTTTGAAGGATGAGGTGAAAAACATTCCGGTGCATGAATCAACCAAACTTGCTGGATAGACTTGAAGGCAGGGAAAAAAGAAATTACAGAGACAAGAATAATATCTGTATTGATTACTACTTCATTCTACAAATGTTTATTGAGCACTTACTTTGCCTGGGACTGTGCTAGATATTAGAGAAGAAACTGAATAAAATGGACCACAGCTGTGCTCTCCTGAAGCAAGATCTTATTATTAATAGAAAGCAGATTATATATACATAGACTATGTCTAGAAGGCTATACTGAAAACTGGTAACACTGTTGCTTAGGTGGGGCACAAGGTGGATGGAGGAACAGGGACAGGAGATTCATGGATATTCTTTTCATACCTATTGAACTTTAAAATGTGAATCTATTATCTATTTAATCAAATCAAGCATTTAAAAAATATTGGGACCTCATTTATATTCAGAGTTTCTCAATAAATTATGTCATTCTGGGCATTCTCTCACCCAACTAAGAATGTTTTTAATTGTACCTTTTCAAAAACATTTACCAAAATATTTCAACTGTGGTAGTTGGACATTTACAAATTGTCAGCTTGCTTTTTAATTTTGTAGAGTATTTTCTGACCATTTGTCTTCAGGCTGGTAAAGACTATGAAGTGACAGGCCTTTGGTCAGTTCAGATTGAGGGAAAAGTTAACACCTACAGAGAATTGTGTATGTGACTCACTGGCACCCACATGGGCAGGGTTAGGTTTTCCCAGGGCCAGTAAGAGAATATGGAATTAGTACTTTAGCAAGGCTGTTGCCCAGAGCTAGAGAGACAGCAAGGCCAGGTAAGTTTGATAAAGCACAGGACTGAAAAAAAGACCAGGAGGCAGGGAGAAAGCTGTAAATCACAGAATC
This sequence comes from Neofelis nebulosa, assembly GCF_028018385.1. Taxonomy (NCBI): domain Eukaryota; kingdom Metazoa; phylum Chordata; class Mammalia; order Carnivora; family Felidae; genus Neofelis; species Neofelis nebulosa. The sequence goes on along the minus strand of NC_080794.1, from coordinate 30,341,011 downwards.
TACAGAGAGAAGATCAAAAGCTGATAGGGAATGGAAAAGGGAAAACAGGATTCTCCAGGGATTCCCATGAACACTGCCGTATACTAGATGTTCACAGTTGTCTTTCAAACAATGTGCCCATGTTTCCAGTGAGCTAAGCTAGGGCAGAGAAGACAATTTTCCTACCAGAGGTCTCAGGTTTCAAAGGGTGGAACACTACACGAGATCTCGAGGGTCATTGGGAATCATTTATCTAGCTTGCATATCACTGGCATTACCTAAATGTGCTATATGCTATATCACATGGTTTTATCTCCATCCTAATCTTGTTAGTTTTTTTTTTTTTTTAATATATTATACTTTCTACTAGTTACTTGTAAAATCATTACACATCACAAAACATCCAGGATAGTATGCAAAATGTTGTTTGGACAATAATATATTTAAATAATACACCAAGAGTAAGAAGCACAAAACCTCTTTGCTCTGTTAGACACAGTCCTTTTTAAAACACTTACTTTGGGAGCGCCTGGATGGCTCAGTTGTTTAAGTGCCCAGCTCTTGATTCCCGCTTAGGTCGTGACCTCACAGTTTGTAGGTCCGTGGGTTCAAGGCCCGCATCAGGCTCCGTGCTGAGCGCATGGAGCCTGCTTGGGATTCTCTCTCTCCCCCTCTCTCTGCCCCTCCCCCATGCACAAGTGTGTGTGCTCTCTCTCTCTCTCTCTCTCTCTCTCAAAATAAATAAATAAAGTCTAAAAAACACACTTTTTTAAAAACTTGTGTTTCATTTTTGAATGAAACTTTTGTTTTGCTCATGACTAAAGCAATACATGCTTATTAGTAATCACTAGAAAAAAGAAGAAAAGAAAAAAAAAAGAAGGAAGCAGAAAGGTAGAAGGGAGAGAGACATTTCCACTGATACAATTTTGGTATAGCTCATGTTACTGCTTTTATTATCTTTTATATTCATTTATGGGATTTAAAAGAATGGATGGATAGATGACAGATGGATTGTGGCCTTTTCACTAGACCTAGACAATTTCTTATTTTACTACAAACTTTCCCTTAAAACCATTTCAATTTCTATATTAGAGTCCATTAGATATAGATTTGTCACAGGTTATACGTATCTGTGGTAGCTTGCTTCCCCCGGAAAGCAGACCGACTCAAGTTCAGGGTGTAGAAATTTTAGGAATGAGTAAACACTGCAGGGAAAGAAAGGCAGAAAGCAGGATTAAGCAGAGACAAGTCAGGCTGCTGTGCTGGCCCCACAACAAGTTTGGACAGCTCCACAGTGAGCTCTGACACTAAACTGTGTCACATGTTAGACATTTATACTCCAAGTTCTACGTCATGGTATGTGGGTTGCCTTGGGAAGGGTGTGTGGCCTTCAGCAACGTGGCTTTCTGTGGACACCTGGAGTCTCTATGACAAAAGTACTGCCACTTGACATTGTCTGCTGACAACTTTCCCAGCAGCCAGGGCAACAAGTTCTTCCTTGCAGGGATATTTGGACAGTGTAATCACCATGTCTGCAAAAATATTCAATTTAATATAACTTTTCATTTATGTATTTTTATATGCTTGCCAATTATCTTTTATTAAAAATACTCTGGGGGTGCCTGGTGGGCTCCGTTGGTTGAGCATCAGACTCTTGATTTCAGCTCAGGTCATGAAGCCAGCGTCGTGGGATGGAGCCCCATGTCGGTCTCCGCCATTGAGCATGGAGTCCGTCTGGAATTCTCTCTCTCTCTCTCTCTCTCTCTCTCTCTCTCTCTCTCTCTCTCCCTCTCTCCCTTTCTTCCTCTGCCTCTCTCCCTCACCCACTCATGTTCTTTCTCTCTCTCTCTCTTTAAAAAAAAAAAAAAGCATGATTTAGGATTATTTTTTTAGTTTATATTCTCAACTACAATTACTGATTCAAAATATTTGAGCCATTTTAAGGTTCTTGAAACATGACAAATTGCCCTCAAATAGTTGTTCCAATTTGTACTCAAGCCAGTAGTATACAAGAGCTGCCCATTTTTCAAGTTTATCAGCTTTGGGTATTTTAATTTAAAAGTGATAATCTGACAGGTTAACACATTAGCTGGTTCAAAATTTACTTTCTGTAGATTATCAGGGAATTTTAACATTAATTTATTTTTCTTCAACCAATAATATAACTTCTGTTGCAAATTGTTATTTCACTCTCTTTGCCCATTTTCTTATTTTCACCATCATGGATAGAATTTTTGTTAAGCTTTTACTAAATTCCAGCTAGTTAACATACAGTGTAATATTAGTTTCAAGTGTACAATATAGTGATTCGGTACTTCCATACATGACCTGGCGTTCATCACAAGTGCCCTTCTTAATAACCATCACCTATTTAAACCCTCTCGCCACCCATCTCCCCTCTGGTAACCATCAGTTTGTTCTCTACACTTAAGAGTCTATTTCTTGGTTTGCATCTCTCTCTTTATTTCCCTTTGCTTATTTGTTGTTCTTAAATTCCACATATGAGTGAAATCATATGGCATTTGTCTTTCTCTGACTGACTTATTTCATTTAGCATAATATTCTCCAGCTCTATCCACGTCATTGCAGATGACATCATGGTAGAATTTAAGATGGTTCGCTTATAAAAACATTCCGGTTTCAAAACTTGAAGTTAGTTGCTTCAACGTCATCAATTTTTCTTCTCTTTTACTCACAACACTTCATTCATTTATATTATTTGATATTATATTTCTCTATCTTCCCTTCTAGGTTGCAAATTGAAGGGAAGAAAACCATGATGCAAAATAACCTCATCCCAAGTATAGTATAAGAACATAAATCCCAGAAAAGGCCTTAGGGAGATACTCAAGGAAATTTATGGAAATACCATTCATTGATCTGATAGATAAATAAAGAGATAGATAGATAGATAGATAGATAGATAGATAGATAGATACTATCTACCAGTATAGTATCTGTCAAGACCTAAAAAATAAACTGAAGAATTACATGATTTTCTTTTAAAACATATGAGCAATTTTGGGCTTGTTATTAACTGACACAGTGTGCTTTGGAAATCAAGAATAAAAAGGCATTAGTAGATATTTATTTTCTCCCTGTAAGCTTTTCATATCTTATTTTGCCACAAAAGCCTATTTGCATGGGGCCTCTCCATTTTAATTCAATCAGTTGCAAATTAATTTTCTGGGGAACAAAAAGTATTCCTGAGAGACGGTGTATGATTTCCATATTGCTTTTATTTTCATCTTTAGGTTTAAAAAAGAAAACAAAGTTAATGAAGTTGTTAGTAATAATCTTTCTTTCATGTAATTTTTTTAGATCTCATTATGCATTTTTAGTTGTTGTTTTTTTTTTTATAGTCAAGGTTCACTGCTATTCAAATGAACATCCACCAGAACACCAATGTATTAATCTTGGCATACACAAATGGACGTGATAAAAGCTAGGAATCAAAGAAAGCTGGAATAAACAGTCTCCATATGTAATATGATTTACAAATATTGAATGCAACCCAGGTTTGCTTTCTTTTGGTGTCCTGGGCTTTACCCCCCCCCCCCCATTAACTATCCCTCCCACCCAAAGTTAATTTTTCCTCTTTATTGATTTTTCACAAAGGAATTCATGCCAAACACATGTCACTTAATTATAGGGTGATTGCATGCAACTAAAAGGGCACTGATTACAAAAAGACTAAAACACTTAGCAAAGGAAAGACCCAGTTGATGTAGGCTTAGCAGATTATCAAGGTCTTACTGAGTTCTCACCTCCGTGTCAAAGCTGCACATTTGTCAATGATTCAGAATCCATCTACCTAAAGCACAGCTAAAAATGGGGAATCATAGGCCATGGATGTCTAGTCCCTGACAACAATAATTTCAACCAGTTGTTTTGGGTGGGGAGCCTCTTTAAAAAGTGGAAATTGCTCATTCAAAACTTTCGTGTCCATGTATTATTCATTGCTCAAGTAACATAATTGTTTTTTCAACTCCTCGTAAGAAAAGAAAGGTGGTGCGGTCAGTTATTAGGAAACAGGGAAGTTCTGCAACCATTCAGGTGGTAGTAAAACATAAGTCATGAGATAAAAATTACAGGATCAGCAAAACCGAAAGATTTCAAGGGAAAAATACACTCCGACTCTCTTTGTCTGAGACATCTGTCCAGTTTCTCTCCAGCCTAAGAAAACGGAAGCATTTTTCCTGGTTACAAAGCAGGTCTGCGGCTCTCTCTCAAAGTCTCTCTCACATGACAAATGCCATGAATACACCCACATGGGCCTGAGTGTGCCTTGTTGATTTGGTCGTTCCCAGGCTTCACTTGCTCGACTTCCTAAATCACTGCGATAATGTTGAACTTGTGAAACAACAGTGCTGTGCTAGTGGGTTCTTCATTACTCAGCTGCAGTCTTGAGAAGCTGCCTCGGACAGCCTTAACTGGAAGTTTTTAGTCTTCATCTGTGGAAAAATCCAGGTCCTATCCTCTTTGAAATCAGAGATCAATAAGACTATTTGCATAGTGGTCTCAGAAAGATAGCATTTTTTTTCCTCTCCTTTTTGCGTTTAATGTGGCAACTTTGCTGGCTGTTTAGCATTCTGTAATCAGAGAGTAGTTTAAAAGCATTCAAGGTTAACTTTGATATTTAGAACCTTTTTCCTAACCATATATCCCTTGGGCATCTGAAGGGCATAAGCCACATCTACAGGGTTCTTTCTTGCTGACCCAATCAGGGCACTGGTAATGAGAGAGAGCTCTTCAAGAGACCTTATGACCTATACCGGCTTATCTAATAAATGAGTATTAGTAACAAAGTAATTGATTCCTCAGGATACAAGCACAGAAAGCATGTCAGGCTGAAACGAATCTCCTTTTTTTCCTTACAAAATACAAAAGGTATAGGGTTGATTTTAGAAAAGAAACAAATCCAATAAATCCATGAATATAATATATAAGCTGATATATATATATATATATATATATATATATATATATATATATATCTCCATCCCTACAGTGGGAAGTAGATTTATGGTTTGCAATCCAATGGACAAGGTGACTTGAGTGAAAAATGAAGGACATCATCAAGGGCCAGCCACTTAGTCTTGATTCTGGGACATAGCCAAGACCCAATAGCCATGAATCATGAGATGGAATAACAAAATGGACACCCTCTCCACCATCACCAAACAGCAAATTCTCAGTGGTTAATGGGCTTCTTTTTATGCGTCTCATCCACCAAACTACAGTGAACTAAATGTTCTGTGATGCCAAGCCATATGTATGTGTTTTGCTCATGGTGGATGCTTAATGAGTGATTCTGGGCAATTATGATCCTCCTTTCATGTAATTTTTCAAATAAGAGGCTAGGTTGGCCAGTTCTCATCAGTATTTGTGAGGTGGAGAGAGCCCCTTCTTGTCTCTGACTTGATTCTCACTATCACTTTAAGTGACTTCTCATCTTCCCCGATCAAAACTATCTCTTAGTAAAGAATAAGGGATGGAAGCATCTTGAGTCCTAGTGCAATTCCTCTTCAGGATGGCTTCAATAAGATCGGTTGAGTATTTGGGGAGGGCTCTCTAAGATTATGCCCCAGAAAATCCTGTCTGGGATTAGACAATGTCAAAATGATCACAACGGTGATGAAACAGTCACAGGCCATAATCTACTCTTCCTTTGTCTCAGAAAACTTCAACTTTTTTCTATCTTGAAACACAAATCAAGTTTGTCACTACACAACCCAACAATTCATACACATAAAAATATCCCACGCAACCCCCCTTATATCATGGCTCAAAGCCCTTCAACATCTTCCCTTTGCTTATGGTACAAAATTTAAAATCTTTAACGACACTTCATGATTTTACTTACACCTCCAACTCATCTCAACCCAAACTCCCTGGTTCTCTGTGTTCTAGCCAGAGCTAGAACTTTTCTGAGTTCTTCAATGGGACCTTCTCCATTTCATCTCAGGAGAAACATCTGGGGAAAGCAGTCACTTTCCTTTTCCTACTATTGCCCAGCTTTTGTTATCTACCAAGTCTCCATTGAAATGTTCTGAAGGCACATTAAACTTTTTTTAAGTAGGGGAATAGGGTTAATAGGAAGATGTTATGGGAAATTCTGATTGGGAAATTTAAACATACTAGGTTTAGTGAATACAAAAAAAAAATGATTTCAGTGACATTGAGAAAAGTAAATAAGCTAAAAAGGACTATGTTATATTTTTGAAACCTTAAAAGAGAAGTGGGTCAAGAACAAATAGCCTGTGGAGTACAGAGTACAGCTAAGACTAAACTGTTACTGCACCTTCCCTGTCCACGATCCCCTTTGCAGTACTGATCATGAAAATGCAACATACAAATGAAGTCAATAGAAACTAAGGGCAGAATAACAGGTGAACTAGCCATCTCTACTCAGGGGGAAATTCTGAAGGGGCATTTGGGAAGGATTTGCCAAGTGCATAAAGCACAAGCTGACAAAAGAATGGGCCCTGGCTATGAACAAAAGATGTGGAATGAGTCTTAGAGCTCCTGATGCTGTCTTGGCTAGGGTATCTGCAAAGGCCCACCTGTTCTGTCTGAAGCGATGTTTCATGAAAGGAAGACCCGGGGCTCTATGATTGTAGAGCTCATTTTCAAAAAGGTTTAGTGAGTCAGCTTGGGTTACTAGTTAGTTGTTAGTTACTAAAGAGACTACTCTTCCTCTTACTATCAACAAGGAACCCAACTAATGCTTTTGTCATGATAAATATAAGAGGAGAGAAAATAAGGCCCTGGCCACAATTGTGGCTAAATGTTTGTGCTAAGATTTTTTAAGCTTTGTCTCACTAACTAGACTGTAAGTATCCAGTGAGTAGAATCTGTTTTGCTCACTGTTTTGTATCAGTTGCTTATCATGTTGCCTCGAACATAATAGGGACCCAATAAATACTTAGATGGCTACTGGATGAGTGGCATAGGGAATCCATACGATTGTGGATATTTTTCCACTTGATGCTGGACACAGAGGAATATCCCCAGTACGAAATGAACGCAAAATTGTGGTGAGTGCCAACAAAAAGTATATGGAAAAGACACTCCAGGAAAAATTTTTGCACTTAATGGCAGTCATAAAGACAAGCAGGTTTCCCTTCTCTCTCATAAAAATGTCTAGCCATCATCTCTATCAACATACCACATTCTCTTATATAATGGTTTGGGGTTGGAATTGTTGCAGCAAAAGAAGGGATAGTTCTCTTTCTTATAGACGTCTTGTTTGGAGTGACCATCTTTGAGATGTGTGAGACATATACATCAGTTCCTGTGATGCTGAAGTTATCGAATTGTCAGTTACAGGATTCCAAAAACTCTATTAAAATGACAAGACTTTGTTTCTTTCAACAAAGACCCTCCAGAACACCTGGTGACTGAACACAGGAATACAGACAGAGATCCTAAACTGAAGAACTTCCTCTCTGCTTTTAGCAAAGGGAATTTTCAAAAATTGTTTGATTTCAGGGTTTATCAAGCTGAATAGAGGAAAAACAGAGGAACAAGAATTCTGCCTTAAAATCTCAAGGCATGTTCCAGCCTCTGGGTCTGCCCTATATCATCCACACTGTCACCTAATGCCTTGTAGTAGGTGCGGTTCACAGACCAGCAATATCCATATCACCTCAAAACTTAGAAATACAGAATCTGAAGCCTCACTCCAGATCGACTGAAATTGAATCTGTTTTATCAGGCAATTCATGTGCCCATTAAAGTTTGAAAAGTACTGACCTGGAACCAATAGCATATGATGAGGACCTTGGGTTTATGTGTTAGACTACATTTTAGAATATTTTTAAAGCTGAAATTTAAAATTGAGGATGGAAAAGATGGTTCTTCAGACACACATAGATGAAAGAATTTCTTTTCCTAGGAAGATGCTAAAATTTAGAAAAGGTCAGAGACTATATCCCGCAGTTCCAAAAGGCAAATTCAAACTAGTCTAGCCAGAAAGAACAACAAAAGCATTAATCATTCCCTTCCAGGCCTTCTGGCTTCAGATATTCTCACAGATAAGAAAGACAGAAGGAAAATGTTCTATCCACAGAAGAAAAGTCAAGAAGTCAGAAAAGGCCCGGTCCTTAAAAGATACTGTAAGAGAAGCCCAGAAATTAGAAACTGTACTCTTGGTAATACAAAAATAGTAATTCTATTTTTCAATCCTCCTTTCTTCCCTTTGCAATGTACTTTAAGTTTCTCTATTTGTAGATAGTTGTACACATTTTATATCATTCCTCCTTTTCTCCATTAGATTATGAATTCCATAAAGAAAATGACAGCTCCTTACCTGATCAAAATAGTTTTTAATTTTTTATAAAGATTTATTACAGGGGAGTTCCGGAAGATGGCGGCGTAGGAGGACGCTGGGCTCACCGCGCGTCCTGCTGATCACTTAGATTCCACCTACACCTGCCTAAAGAACCCAGAAAACCGCCAGAGGATTAGCAGAACGGAGTCTCCGGAGCCAAGCGCAGACGAGAGGCCCACGGAAGAGGGTAGGAAGGGCGGCGAGGCGGTGCGCACTCCACGGACTGGCGGGAGGGAGCCGGGGCGGAGGGGCGGCTCGCCGGCCAAGCAGAGCCCCCGAGTCGGGCTGGCAAAAGCGGAGGGGCCGGACGGACTGTGTTCCGACAGCAAGCGCGACTTAGCGTCTGGGAGGTCAGAAGTTAACAGCTCTGCTCAGAAAGCGGGAAGGCTGGAGGACAAAGGGAGGGAGAGCTGCTGAGCCCCCGGACGGCAGAGCTCAGCTTGGCGGGGAACAAAGGCGCTCACGAGCGCCATCTCCCCCGCCCATCCCCCAGCCAAAATCCCAAAGAGAACCAGTTCCTGCCAGGGAACTTGCTCGCTCCGCGCAAACACCCAACTCTGTGCTTCTGCGGAGCCAAACCTCCGGCAGCGGATCTGACTCCCTCCCCCTGCCACAGGGCCCCTCCTGAAGTGGATCACCTAAGGAGAAGCGAGCTAAGCCTGCCCCTCCCGCCCCCGTGCACCTTGCCTACCCACCCCAGCTAATACGCCAGCTCCCCAGCACCACAAGCCTGGCAGTGTGCAAGTAGACCAGACGGGCCACACCACCCCACAGTGAATCCCGCCCCTAGGAGAGGGGAAGAGAAGGCACACACCAGTCTGACTGTGGCCCCAGCGGTGGGCTGGGGGCAGACATCAGGTCAGACTGCGGCCCCGCCCACCAACTCCAGTTATACACCACAGCACGGGGGAAGTGCCCTGCGGGTCCTCACCACTCCAGGGACTGTCCAAAATGACCAAACGGAAGAATTCCCCTCAGAAGAATCTCCAGGAAATAACAACAGCTAATGAACTGATCAAAAAGGATTTAAATAATATAACAGAAAGTGAATTTAGAATAATAGTCATAAAATTAATCGCTGGGCTTGAAAACAGTATACAGGACAGCAGAGAATCTCTTGCCACAGAGATCAAGGGACTAAGGAACAGTCACGAGGAGCTGAAAAACGCTTTAAATGAAATGCAAAATAAAATGGAAACCACGACGGCTCGGATTGAAGAGGCAGAGGAGAGAATAGGTGAACTAGAAGATAAAGTTATGGAGAAAGAGGAAGCTGAAAGAAAGAGAGATAAAAAAATCCAGGAGTATGAGGGGAAAATTAGAGAACTAAGTGATACACTAAAAAGAAATAATATACGCATAATTGGTATTCCAGAGGAGGAAGAGAGAGGGAAAGGTGCTGAAGGGGTACTTGAAGAAATTATAGCTGAGAACTTCCCTGAACTGGGGAAGGAAAAAGGCATTGAAATCCAAGAGGCACAGAGAACTCCCTTCAGACGTAACTTGAATCGATCTTCTGCACGACATATCATAGTGAAACTGGCAAAATACAAGGATAAAGAGAAAATTCTGAAAGCAGCAAGGGATAAACGTGCCCTCACATATAAAGGGAGACCTATAAGACTCGTGACTGATCTCTCCTTTGAAACTTGGCAGGCCAGAAAGGCTTGGCACGATATCTTCAGTGTGCTAAACAGAAAAAATATGCAGCCGAGAATCCTTTATCCAGCAAGTCTGTCATTTAGAATAGAAGGAGAGATAAAGGTCTTCCCAAACAAACAAAAACTGAAGGAATTTGTCACCACGAAACCAGCCCTACAAGAGATCCTAAGGGGGATCCTGTGAGACAAAGTACCAGAGACATCACTACAAGCATAAAACATACAGACATCACAATGACTCTAAACCCGTATCTTTCTATAATAACACTGAATGTAAATGGATTAAATGCGCCAACCAAAAGACATAGGCTATCAGAATGGATAAAAAAACAAGACCCATCTATTTGCTGTCTACAAGAGACTCATTTGAGATCTGAGGACACCTTTAGATTGAGAGTGAGGGGATGGAGAACTATTTATCATGCTACTGGAAGCCAAAAGAAAGCTGGAGTAGCCATACTTATATCAGACAAACTAGACTTTAAATTAAAGCCTGTAACAAGAGATGAAGAAGGGCATTATATAATAATTACAGGGTCTATCCATCAGGAAGAGCTAACAATTATAAATGTCTATGCGCCAAATACCGGAGCCCCCAGATATATAAAACAGTTACTCATAAACATAAGCAACCTTATTGATAAGAATGTGGTCATTGCAGGGGACTTCTAACACACCACTTACAGAAATGGATAGATCATCTAGACACACAGTCAATAAAGAAACAAGGGCCCTGAATGATACATTGGATCAGATGGACTTGACAGATATATTTAGAACTCTGCATCCCAAAGCAACAGAATATACTTTCTTCTCGAGTGCACATGGAACATTCTCCAAGATAGATCATATACTGGGTCACAAAACAGCCCTTCATAAGTTTACAAGAATTGAAATTATACCATGCATACTTTCAGACCACAATGCTATGAAGCTTGAAATCAACCACAGGAAAAAGTCTGGAAAACCTCCAAAAGCATGGAGGTTAAAGAACACCCTACTAACGAATGAGTGGGTCAACCAGGCAATTCGAGAAGAAATTAAAAAATATATGGAAACAAACGAAAATGAAAATACAACAATCCAAACGCTTTGGGACGCAGCAAAGGCAGTCCTGAGAGGAAAATACATTGCAATCCAGGCCTATCTCAAGAAACAAGAAAAATCCCAAATACAAAATCTAACAGCACACCTAAAGGAAATAGAGGTAGAACAGCAAAGGCAGCCTAAACCCAGCAGAAGAGAAATCATAAAGATCAGAGCAGAAATAAACAATATAGAATCTAAAAAAACTCTAGAGCAGATCAACGAAACCAAGAGTTGGTTTTTTGAAAAAATAAACAAAATTGACAAACCTCTAGCCAGGCTTCTCAAAAAGAAAAGGGAGATGACCCAAATAGATAAAATCATGAATGAAAATGGAATTATTACAACCAATCCCTCAGAGATACAAACAATTATCAGGGAATACTATGAAAAATTATATGCCAACAAATTGGACAACCTGGAAGAAATGGACAAATTCCTAAACACCCACACTCTTCCAAAACTCAATCAGGAGGAAATAGAAAGCTTGAACAGACCCATAACCAGCGAAGAAATTGAATCGGTTATCAAAAATCTCCCAACAAATAAGAGTCCAGGACCAGATGGCTTCCCAGGGGAGTTCTACCAGACGTTTAAAGCAGAGATAATACCTATCCTTCTCAAGCTATTCCAAGAAATAGAAAGGGAAGGAAAACTTCCGGACTCATTCTATGAAGCCAGTATTACTTTGATTCCTAAACCAGACAGAGACCCAGTAAAAAAAGAGAACTACAGGCCAATATCCCTGATGAATATGGATGCAAAAATCCTCAATAAGATACTAGCAAATCGAATTCAACAGCATATAAAAAGAATTATTCACCATGATCAAGTGGGATTCATTCCTGGGATGCAGGGCTGGTTCAACATTCGCAAATCGATCAACGTGATACATCACATTAACAAAAAAAAAGAGAAGAACCATATGATCCTGTCAATCGATGCAGAAAAGGCCTTTGACAAAATCCAGCGCCCTTTCTTAATAAAAACCCTTGAGAAAGTCGGGATAGAAGGAACATACTTAAAGATCATAAAAGCCATTTATGAAAAGCCCACAGCTAACATCATCCTCAATGGGGAAAAACTGAGAGCTTTTTCCCTGAGATCAGGAACACGACAGGGATGCCCACTCTCACCGCTGCTGTTTAATATAGTGCTGGAAGTTCTAGCATCAGCAATCAGACAACAAAAGGAAATCAAAGGCATCCAAATTGGCAAAGATGAAGTCAAGCTTTCGCTTTTTGCAGATGACATGATATTATACATGGAAAATCCGATAGACTCCACCAAAAGTCTGCTAGAACTGATACATGAATTCAGCAAAGTTGCCGGATACAAAATCAATGTACAGAAATCAGTTGCATTCTTATACACTAACAATGAAGCAACAGAAAGACAAATAAAGAAACTGATCCCATTCACAATTGCACCAAGAAGCATAAAATACCTAGGAATAAATCTAACCAAAGATGTAAAAGATCTGTATGCTGAAAACTATAGAAAGCTTATGCAGGTAATTGAAGAAGATATAAAGAAATGGAAAGACATTCCCTGCTCATGGATTGGAAGAATAAATATTGTCAAAATGTCAATACTACCCAAAGCTATCTACACATTCAATGCAATCCCAATCAAAATTGCACCAGTATTCTTCTCGAAACTAGAACAAGCAATCCTAAAATTCATATGGAACCACAAAAGGCCCCGAATAGCCAAAGTAATTTTGAAGAAGAAGACCAAAGCAGGAGGCATCACAATCCCAGACTTTAGCCTCTACTACAAAGCTGTCATCATCAAGACAGCATGGTATTGGCATAAAAACAGACACATAGACCATTGGAATCGAATAGAAACCCCAGAACTAGACCCACAAACGTATGGCCAACTCATTTTTGACAAAGCAGGAAAGAACATCCAATGGAAAAAAGACAGTCTCTTTAACAAATGGTGCTGGGAGAACTGGACAGCAACATGCAGAAGGTTGAAACTAGACCACTTTCTCACACCATTCACAAAAATAAACTCAAAATGGATAAAGGACCTGAATGTGAGACAGGAAACCATCAAAACCTTAGAGGAGAAAGCAGGAAAAGACCTCTCTGACCTCAGCCGTAGCAATCTCTTACTCGGCACATCCCCAAAGGCAAGGGAATTAAAAGCAAAAGTGAATTACTGGGACCTTATGAAGATAAAAAGCTTCTGCACAGCAAAGGAAACAACCAACAAAACTAAAAGGCAACCAACGGAATGGGAAAAGATATTTGCAAATGACACATCGGACAAAGGGCTAGTATCCAAAATCTATAAAGAGCTCATCAAACTCCACACCCGAAAAACAAATAACCCAGTGAAGAAATGGGCAGAAAACATGAATAGACACTTCTTTAAAGAAGACATCCAGATGGCCAACAGGCACATGAAAAGATGTTCAACGTCGCTCCTCATCAGGGAAATACAAATCAAAACCACACTCAGATACCACCTCACGCCAGTCAGAGTGGCCAAAATGAAGAAATCAGGAGACTATAGATGCTGGAGAGGATGTGGAGAGACGGGAACCCTCTTGCACTGTTGGTGGGAATGCAAATTGGTGCAGCCGCTCTGGAAAGCAGTGTGGAGGTTCCTCAGAAAATTAAAAATAGACCTACCCTATGACCCAGCAATAGCACTGCTAGGAATTTATCCAAGGGATACAGGAGTACTGATGCATAGGGGCACTTGTACCCCAATGTTTATAGCAGCACTCTCAACAATCGCCAAATTATGGAAAGAGCCTAAATGTCCATCAACTGATGAATGGATAAAGAAATTGTGGTTTATATACACAATGGAATACTACGTGGCAATGAGAAAGAATGAAATATGGCCTTTTGTAGCAACGTGGATGGAACTGGAGAGTGTGATGCTAAGTGAAATAAGCCATACAGAGAAAGACAGATACCATATGGTTTCACTCTTATGTGGATCCTGAGAAACGTAACAGAAACCCATGGGGGAGGGGAAGGGAAAAAAAAAAAAAAAAAGAGGTTAGAGTGGGAGAGAGCCAAAGCATAAGAGACTGTTAAAAACTGAGAACAGAGGGTTGTTGGGGGGTGGGAGGGAGGGCAGGGTGGGTGATGGGTATTGAGGAGGGCACCTTTTGGGATGAGCACTGGGTGTTGTATGGAAACCAATTTGACAGTAAATTTCATATATTAAAAAATAAAAAAAATAAAAATAAAAAAAAAAAAAAAAAAAAAAAAAAAAAAAAAAAAGATTTATTACATACCTTTTGACCACTCACTCTCCAAATATAAAGGACAATTAAATTTCTCCAAGAGTAAGAATGTGATTCAATTTCTCTTGCAATACTCATCTCCCTTTTCTACCTCCCCAGAGCCTTCAGAATGAACTCATGTCACCACCTCAGAGCGATCTTCCCTGGCTTTCCCCTTCTTCCTTTCAACTTCTAACACACTTTGCCCTTCCCTTAACTCTTGCATTTATACTATGCTGTAAAATTGCTTACCAACTGTCTCTACACTCTACTGGGATGTCCTTGAAGCCAAGGCCGTCACTCAGGGGGACTCAGACTTCCAACTTGAATCAAACTTGAATCAAATGTCTCATTTCACAGCCTATGTTGTCTGATACCGAGTTCCCTTTTTCAGTAAATTTCTGCTCTATTTCCACAGTGGTCCCTCAATTTCTGTTTTACCTCTGTGCGTGTGGTCTCTGTTCAGCGTTCATCCTAATTTGTACACTGACTTCAGTTTTATGGACATTTGCCACAAGAACTGAATCATATTCATGAAGGTAGGAATTGTGTCCAAGATTGATGCACTTTTTCTCCATCAGTTGACTTGCCCCTTCATGTTCTCCCATCTTCCACACAGCTCAATCATGTGACCTAAAGCCCCCTGGAGGTACAATCCAGACCCCGGCCCCAAAACCAGAGCCTATGTTAGTTTGTCTTCCTCAGCATTCAGAACATCTGTTGCAATGATTTTTCCCCAGTGATTACACGTTTATATGCCCAATTGTTCCAGTAATATTTATTTTAAAAACTACTGCATAAATAATACTAAAACTGGACTCTGAAAGACTTGCTGAACTCATGCAAAATGAAATCCTTAATCTTATGATCTCTTCTTCAGTCCCCCAAAGGAGAGCAAATAAGCCAGCTTGTTTTTCATATGACTTTCTTTATAATAAAATTGGTAATCAACCCCTGTAACACAAGACACACAAAGAAAAATATGAAAAAATAATGTCCAAAATGTACCTCATTCATCAGGATTCTGAGTTCCTATCCACAGAATCCACAATATATCTGATCAGAATCAGAAACCCAGTTGAGTGCCTTTACGCTGGCTAGAAGAGACACTGGGAGTTGTAGGCTGTTAGGGGTTATATTTTAGGAAGGCAGAATTCACACTATGAATTATTAATATGTGGAGTGGATACCAAAAGATTTGAGGCATCCATGAATAGTAGACTTTCCCTATATTGACCTAAATATTAGACTGTGAAATGCCAAAAATATCGCACAAAGTAGTGGGAATTTTCTCAGTCAGGATCGGGACTCACTAAAATGTTTAGTGCAATGATATGTCATCATCAAAGCTATCTTGTAGAAAAATATTTCTGGCAAAAGACCGGATTGGATTCATAAGAGAATAAAGGGATGATGTGATTATACAGACAATAATAAACAACTAAAAAAACAAAGGGTCATGAGGAACTAAAACTTACTGAGAATTTAATCCTCATGAAAACTTTGGTAGAGACTTATAAAGCTCATCCTTATCTAATTGTCCTTTTGGTTAGGTCCCAGAGAGTATTTACACTTCCCTGTCTTTTTGTGCGTGACTAGTTCTGGCCAATGGGTTGTTTGACTTCTGAGTCAAAGCATTTAAATGTTTGTGTGAGACCATCAATCAATCCCCTCCCAAATGCTCTCTTTCCCAGCCACAATGGGCCGTTGAAATATTCCTTGGAAAGGATCCTCAGTCATCCTGGATCCAAAATAACTATGATATACAGAGCCATCTGCCAAATAGTGCAGGGTATATATTGTGAACAAGGTATAAACCTGTGTTTGTTAAGCGACTTTGTTTTGTTGTGTTTATTTAACCATTTCATAAATTAGCTTGAACTGCCATACCCAGTAATCCTGTAGAAGAGCAATTGCCATTCTGGTTTTTGGCCAGGGACAATGAGGCTCAGTAAGGTTATCCAAAGTCAACTAGGAAATGTGTACTGGAGGTGGAATTTGTTTTGTTTTGTTGCTGTCTGTTTGTGCTACCAGTGGTTTGTTGTTGTAATTATATCATGCTTGTTTTATGATGTGTGTGTATAGATATAACGTATATATAATTTTTTGCGTAACGCATATATGCAGATAATTTTTTTCTTTTGTTTTGTAACATTTTCCTTGGCTTGACCCTTCCAATGTTACCAAATTGCTTTCTAAAAGGACTGTAACAATATTTCCACCCCTAAGGCACAAAACTACTTTTTGCTGCATGCCTGCGAACAAATAACATTACTCTGTTTAAGTTCTGTGTGATAACAATAAAGCAACATTTTTTGTTTATTTATTTATTTTGAGAGAGAGAGAAAGAGTACGTGCAAACGGGGGAGAGGCAGAGAGAGAGGGAGAGAGAAAATCCCAAGCATGAGATCACGACCTGAGCCCATATCAAGAGATCGCTTAACCAACTAAGCCACCCAGATGCCCCAATAAAGCATATTTAATACACATTTCCCTGACCACTTTTGAGTATGACCATCTTGTCTTATGTGTGTTGATCAGATGAATTGCTCTTTATTGATTATTCGTTTACTGTTGTCAAATTTTCTATTGGATCATTCATCTTTTCATTGTCAATTTGTAAGGTCTCTTTCTATATAATATGTGTTAATCGCTTGTCATCTGTGTTGCAAATATATTTTACAAATCTACCGCTGGTTTATTGACTTTGTTTATGGAATCTCTACCATACAGAGCAATTAAATATCTATATGGTAAAATATGTCTTTTCAAATTGTAATATGAAATATTTTAGGCACACATATATGTATAAAAATAAAGTAAAAATTCATAACATCTATCTTAAAACATAAAATACAAACAATATAGTTAAAGCTCAAGATGTACCTCTCCCCAATCACATCTTCTTTTTTCACTCCCAGAATGAGCCGCTATCTTATATTTGGTATGTATCATTTCTATGCATTTTCTTCTGCTTTCATCATTACATTTATTCTTAAGCTATATATAGTATTGTTTTTTGCATTTTAAATTTTTGAATAAATGTATTAAAACTACATATATCTTTTTCCTAAACTTCAGTTTTTTGCACTGCACTATGCTTTTGACATTCATCAAGATTTAACTATGTAGTTCTAATTTACTCTCATTTTATCTGCAATATAGTATGATTTAACATTCTCTGATCCTTTTCTTATTAAGAAACACTTGAGTTGTTTCCAAATTTCTATAATTCTGAACGTTACCATGATCATTCTTGTGCTCATCTCCTTCTGAGTATGTGTGAGAAATTTTCAAAATTATATACATACACATAGAAATACTGGATTTTAGGGTTTCTAATAATTGCTTAATTACTGAATGACAGTTTCTCAATATGCACTCCCACCAATTATGTAGAAGAGTTTCTCTTGCTCCACATTATCACAAACATTTGTTATGGTTAAATTTTTATAATATGGCAAGTTTGATGAGTGTGAAATGATATTCAATTGTGGTTTCATTAGCATTTCTCTAAGTACTAATGAGGTTAAGCATTTTTTATATGTTTATTAGCCACCAGAAGTTACCTCTTCTGTAATTTGATCACACAATTTGCTTCCTTTTCTTTTATGTTGTTTAAGTTATTCAAACTGATTTTCTGGCTCTCTTTATTGTGGATCTTAATCCTTTAGATTAACACAAATCTCTCTCCCAATCTGTGGCTTGTGTATGCATGCTTATTCATGCATATATAATTGAGAAACTACAATTACAAATTTTATTATACTTCAGCTTATAAATCATTTTCTTTAAAGTCTGCTATTTTTTGGTCATGTTTAAAAAATCTTCCTCTATCCCAAAGTGGTAAAATTATTCTTCCATATTTTCTTCTAAATATTTTAAATTTGAGGTGTGTGTATGATGTCGACTGATTATGTGCTTGGGTGGTAAGGATGTATTTTTCACGAAATCCAATAATTAATTTCTCTGGAAACATTTCCTCTAGGTTTTCAAATTCACTTCCAGAGAGTTGTAATAAAGTTGTTTATTATTCTTTTAATCTCTCCCAGTAAATTACATCATTTTTTATTTCTCATCTTATAAATAGTTGTGCTTCCTCTCCTTTTTCTTAGCCAAACTTAAAGAGGCATTTTGTGCTGTTTTTTTTTTAATAATTGGTTTTCCAAAAATACAACAAAAAAAGCACCAGAATCCTTTCAATTCTTTTGAGAGAATTAGCTCATATTTTGTAATTTTAGATTATTTTTCTTTAAAAATCCCTTGCTCCTTTATTCTTTTAGCTTAACTGTTTTATTATAATTTCTTTAGATTAAAACTGAGTTCTCTTACTATTTCTTTCTTCTTTAACAATGGGATATTTAAACTGTAAGTCTTCTTCAAAGAGTAACTTTGTTGTGTCGCAAAGATTCTGCCATGAAGGATTTGACCTCTTTTTACTTTCTAAGTAGTTTGTAAATTCAGTTTTAATCCTCCTTGAACCAAAAGTCATATTGAAATGTACTTCTTAATTTCCGTGTCATTAAGGTTTTTATATTCACCTTTACATTACTTATTTCCAATTTTATTGGATAGTGATAAAAAAAATATAAAGCCTATAAAATTTCTATTTTAAAATCTGTTGAGATGTTTCCCTTTAAGACACAGTAAGATTCTATATATCTGCCTGTAAATAATAAATAATTCCATTATTATTAAGTAATAATAAGAAAGTCCAATTTATTAACTATTTTGCAAGTCCTAAAAGCATTACATTTCTATTTCTGTGGAATGTTGTGCAGGATCTCTAAATTCTGAAAATGATATATTGATGTATTCCTCTATAGTGATATATTTAACAAGGTATCCCTGTGTTTTTAAAGGTATTTCCTTCATATTTAGTTTTTATATTGCTTGGTGCAAACTGACTTACCTTGAATCTACCTTTTTCATCATTTGTACTTCTTTTTTTTTTTTAATTTTTTTTAACATTTATTTATTTTTGAGACAGAGAGAGACAGAGCATGAACGGGGGAGGGTCAGAGAGAGGGAGACACAGAATCTGAAACAGGCTCCAGGCTCCGAGCAGTCAGCACAGAGCCCAACGCGGGGCTCGAACTCACATACCGTGAGATCGTGACCTGAGCCGAAGTCGGACGCTCAACCGACTTAGCCACCCAGGCGCCCCCATCATTTGTACTTCTTATCATTATAAAGTGTCTCTTCTTAACACTTCTAGACATTTCAGTCTTATCCTGCAGTTATATTGTTTTAATTTTGTTTGGTAAATAACATATAGGTGGGGTTTTTTTAATAAGTCAGATTATATCTTTTAATGGGAAAATTCAGTTAATAATATTTAGTGTAATTATTGATATATATGATTTTCTTCTATCAATTTTTATGTCTATTATTTATTTTTCATTTGTTACTTTCTTTTTATTTTTTAATATAATTTATTGTCAAATTGGCTTACATACAACACCCAGTACTCATCCCAACAAGTGCCCTCTTCAATGCCCATCACACATTTTCCCTCTCCCCCACCCCCCATCCACCTTCAGTTCGTTCTCTGTATTTAAGAGTCTCTTGTGCTTTGCCTCCCTCCCTCTCTTTTTGTATCTATTTTTCCACCTCCCTTCCCCCATGGCCTTCTGTTAGATTTCTCAAGATCCACATCTGAGTTATTTTCTGGTTTTAATTTGGTTTGATCAAGTTGCTAGTCACTCTAGTTAATCTTTGTTCTGGTTCTACTTTTCAAGTCAGTCTGACAGAATATTGTTTTACCATCAAATTTAACACATTCACATTAGTATCATTTGCAGATATAGCAAATTCCAATCTTTCCATCTTTACATTAAGACAACATTTTGTTTGTTTTAGCTTTTTATTTTTTATTTAATCAACTTGTTTTTTCACTTTTATTGCTACTTATCCCAGTTCTATTTTTAAAATTAACCTGACAGAATGTCTTTTAATGGTAGAATTTAACCCATTAAGAGTTAGTATAATGGCTAACATACTTAATTCCATTTTGTTCATCCTTCTGTTAATATATCATTTTATATTTTTGCTTTTTATTTTTTCTTTTGGTTGATCAAGTTTTTATTCATTCCCAGAAGGTATTCATTCCAGCTTTTCCTCTGTAAATGTGGAGCTCTGGTGTGGTGTATTGTATTGTATTGTATTGTATTGTATTGTATTGTATTGTATTACATTCTTTCTACAGGTTTCTTACCTTTCCCCATGCACCACATATACTTTATTTTTTCTATTCTCTGAAAACCAGATACTGACTACTTCCTCCACCAAAAGTCTCTAGATCTCTTAATTTGTACTCCCACTTTGAGATGAGACTTTTACAAATCTGTATTTCCTTATCACTTACCCTCTAACATCCTACCCATGTTTGAAAAGTGTTAATATTTTTATAATTCTCATTTCCCACTGTGTCAACTTCTATGTTTTTCTAGAGTCATTCATACTTTTAATATTTTTTTAGAATTACCTTTGCAGTATGTCTCTCTTGTTCAAAGAATTCTTGTTTAACATTTATGTCACCCATTTCCAAACAGTCTAGCCTTTATCAAGTTAGATATAATCATTAACTTTATATGTATATATGTGTATGTTTATTGAAAGCATCATTCATTGCTCACCACTTATTTCTGTCATTGTCCTTTCTCCCCCATCTTGAAATTTGTGTTCTAATTTGGTTGTGGTTGCTCCTAAGTCCCTTTTTGGATATTTTCCTCTGATTGAGTAAATTGGATCATGTTTTTTCTCAATTCTTATATATCCAAAAGTAGTTTTCTGTCACTCTTTAAGTGAGTAATAGGTTCTTAAGATACAGAAGATGGTTGGGGCGCCTGGGTGGCGCAGTCGGTTAAGCGTCCGACTTCAGCCAGGTCACGATCTCGCGGTCCGTGAGTTCGAGCCCCGCGTCAGGCTCTGGGCTGATGGCTCGGAGCCTGGAGCCTGTTTCCGATTCTGTGTCTCCCTCTCTCTCTGCCCCTCCCCCGTTCATGCTCTGTCTCTCTCTGTCCCAAAAATAAATAAATAAAAAAAATAAAAAAAAAAAAAACGTTGAAAAAAAAGATACAGTAGATGGTTAATCTATTATCTTGTAGCTTCCAATATTTCAGATGGGAAATCTGAAGCTAGTTAAATTATTTTCTTTTGTTGGTACTATTAATTCTTTTAATGCTCATATATATAAATATTATCCGGAATGCATACAGGAGGCTTCCGGGGGGAGAGCAGATTATTATTTATTTAAAGTAAATAATGTGTCGGCCCCTATGTGCCCCAATTTATCCCTTCTGGGCAGTACTATAAAAGTTAAATGTCACCCTATACATACAGTGTCCGTTGTCAGTGAAGGCTGTTGAAAATATGGATTTCTACATTTATGTAGAAGAAAGAGGAAGATGTTTACTTTCTCATTTTGAGCTTGTCTCCTTGGGAAAGTAATGAAAGGATTCTGCGTTCTCATTTTAACCCTTTGGAATGTAAATAAATTTCTCCAGGGAAAAGATAAGACAAGAGCCTCTAACTTTGCAGCTTATGGATTTCTCTGCAGTCCTGTGTCATTCCCCCTTGAAATATAAGTACACACCTCCTACCTCTTCAGAAGTAAATATCTCTGGAGTTCTTACTATCTATCTACAAGTTAACTTCCAGGCTTGTTTTTTAGGTCAGATCCCATATTTCAATAAAACTTATTCAAAAAGCCCTAACTGTGCAGAAACATAAAAATATTTTCTCTGTATCCCATAGGTATTTATTCTTCATTTGCATGCTTAAGAGTTTCTATGTATTCTTAGAATTCAAAGTTTTGCCAACCTATGTGCAAAAATATATCTTTTCTTATCCAATCTGCCCAAATTGGTGCATTCTCTCAATCTGTAATTCAAGGATTTATACAGTGTGAGGACTTTTTTTTGCCCCTATTATTTGTTTAAGCAATTGCCTGTCCTTCACCTGATCCTTTTTCTTTTCTTGGAACAGTAGTTATCCACGTTTGTTCTAGATGCATCATCTATATCTTTTTATCATCATAGCTTTAAAATATTCCTTTTACCTCATCTTCCAAGGTATTAATTTGAGATACAACTAAAAATTGATTCTAAAATATGGCAATGTTTTAAATGTAAAGAGTTGGAGGGTTTTGTTCAATCTCCTGAAGTGTGTTTATAATTTTTCTTGCTGTTAAATTATTAATTGTCTCTTTTAGCAGATCTATTTGATGTACTTCTCTCTGGCTGCTGGGCCCCCTAAATTTTTTATCTTCTTCTTTGTCAGATCACTGATATTCAGGTATGATAGTTGGACCACCCTATAAGCCTATAAGTAGCAAAGGTAAAGTCTCCCATATTCCCTGGACCAGCAGTATACTAGAAGATGGCTACCAGTCAGTCCCAGTTTCCTTGAATATTCCCACCTCAAGAGTGGGAAAACTTAGTGTAACCATTCATCTCTACCTAGGTTTATTGAGGACTGAAGAAATAAGGCAAGCTCATATAGGGCTGATCTGAAACTTTTGTCAAGAGTCTAAGATCTGCTACATTCAGATCCTCTTCCTGAAATTCAATGGTTTTTGCCCATGAAGGAGAAAACCAGTTTCAGCTATCCTTGTCTGGATTCCCCTGAGAGGGAAAGATTCAATTACTATTAATCCCAGTAGCTACTTTGCTCAAAAGAAGAAGCTGGGTTAGAGTCAGGAGTATAAGTAAAAAGCACAAAACTATGATTTGAACCCATTTCCTGAATTGAAAGAGTCGTAGTTGAGTCAAAGAAGCTGGATAGATTCAAAGACACAAGGAGGCCAAATGAAAAGTGTTTAACAATGGTTGTAGGTTGGGACTGTGGGGGAAGTATTGAGGATAATCAAAGACTTCTGGTTTGGAAAATTAGTTGAGTAGAGTAATCATGAAGTAACCTATTTCTCTCTACTACACTCTCATTATATCTTGGAGTTCATTGCCACTGAATTTTCACATATTCTTTGAACTACATATTTTCTTTGAAGGGACTCAATAACTCTAACAACTCTCAAGAAAAGAGGATATGTCAAAATATCTTCACCCTCATATCTGCTTATGGTCAGGATTACCCTGACCCCAGTTTCCAAATGCATTCCCCCAACATCAGCCCTATCATCTTGCTGCCTATTAGGCCAAGGCCATCTGAGAGCCAAGAATAATATTCTTGGCATAAAAATCAATCCCAATTTGAAGATGCGAGGTTTTATTTATTTATATTTTTTTAACGTCAGGTCAAGATGCACACCATGACACACTGTAATAAATCGCTTGGCATAGCAGTACTCAGAGTGCAATTTTATAAGCCTATCTTCAGCACTTCAAAGTGTACTTTCAGATAGGGTTAATGGGGTCAATGGGATTACTGATACTTAACCAGTAAAATAAGCATCACTGTTCACAGTTTCTTTTTTTTTTTTTTTTTAAATTTTTTTTTAATGTTATTTATTTTTGAGACAGAGAGAGACAGAGCATGAACAGGGGAGGGTCAGAGAGAGAGGGAGACACAGAATCTGAAACAGGCTCCAGGCTCTGAGCTGTCAGCACAGAGCCCGACGCGGGGCTCGAACTCACGGACTGTGAGATCATGACCTGAGCCAAAGTCGGATGCTTAACCGACTGAGCCACCCAGGCGCCCCAACTGTTCACAGTTTCAAAGTGAAATCTGCTTTCTTATTTGTCACCATGTGCCTGAGAACGCCTGGGGTGCACAGCAGTTCCCACTCTTTCTAGAAGTTACAAGACTATTCTACTAGCTTACTTGAGAGTTATATTTATCTGTGTTCTTTTGAACAGGAACTGTTTTTGAAGTGGAAATATATGCTGTGTCCTTGTCGATAGTGGACTCTCTAATAATAATCATAACAATAATGTTGTAACATCGAAAATGATAAACAATGCAGTGAAAGATTAAAGGCTGGGCACTAAGAAACCCAGCTAAAGGAGTGGAAGATAAAAGTAGAAAAACAGACAAAATTACTTCTCTACTCTAATAAATTTTAAACTAGGGGAGAGTTGAAATGTGGAGTAGCTCTTAGTTATTTACTTATTTATTCTCCATATGGTTCCATAAAAAATTTAAGACTGCTCATATGAATTGGGAAAGATATCAAAAGAAAAAAAAGAAATTAAAAAGAACATAAAACAGGGATATATATATAAAATTGAGTTAGAAATAAGTTTAATTGTAAAATGGATATTATGAAACCAACATGCTTGCCATAGAAAATGATAAGTGTGACTGAGCTTTACAGTAATCAACTCTAAAAAGGAAACATTGTGGTCAGTTACACATTTCCCAGTATCTATATGATAGAAACTGTACAATTTTTCAGAAGCACCATAATGATTGTGGAGGATAAAGTCAGGCAGGAATCTCTGGAGATTTCTTGTAGAGTTGACTGTGCCATGTAATAACCCCCATCCTCAATAACATCCTTACACCAAATAAATAGTACGGTTCATAAAACTGTCTCTTACCTTGTCCCTCAGTCATTTTGGGCAACTAGGAAAAGTACATTTTAGTTTGAAAAACTAGTTTACAGGGGGTGTTACGTAGCAAAATGAAGCAACAGCCCTCAAATGCTCAGAAATTCTTGGCAAAGACAATGTGCCCCAGGGCTTCTGGGTCTTCAGAGAGTTCCTTAGACCTTTCAGAAACAGATCTCTGACACCCAGTGGTTTAGAAACTATAAGAAGAAATGTTAACAAAACTCAAAAAACACACAAACAAACCCTGATAGTCTGCTGGTGAACTAATGCCTAAATTCAACTTCTTTGAGCTCAGCTATCTTTTGGAATGTTTCTGATTTTCCTAAGATGTGAAAACAACACAACAACAATTTAGATCTCACACCAGGTTGGGAATGGGGCAGAGGGTAACCAAGCCTCACAAGGCATTTGCAATCTACAATCTATAATTCAAGATAAAGGATTGGTCACGTTGAAGGAAAATCCCCAGGGTGGGCTTCAGAGTCATTTTACAAAAACCAAATTATCTATTATCCTTAAGCCAGAGAATATGAAAGGAGAGATTTCAAGTAAATAGGAAACGAAGATCAAGAAAACAAAACTAACATTTTCTGGATCTGAAGGCAATTTTGAATGATGGAGAAATAAGCAAGAGAAGGCTGACAGCAGAAAAGGTGACACAAATTCGATGACTGTTTACCAAAATCCTTAAAAGTAAATAATGACATATCATCGATATTAGGTGAGAACATTCATATTAGTAAATATCAAAATAACAGAGTGGGGACAGTATGTGAACAGATTACTACAATTTGCTTTCTCATATCAGCCCTCCAAGAGATCTTTATAAAGATGTATGGATGGTTATTTCTACCTCTTCCTTCTTCTCTAATCCTAGGTGCTAAGTGCAGAAACCGGAGACAAAAATAAAATTGGGCAAAAGGCAACCTAAATATTTTTACACTGCTATTTGAATGTTTGTAATCTGAATGAATGGGGAGCAACTCATTTTAACCTCCTAGTCTCTCGGCTGTCACTCTAGCTTTGCCAATTTCTTCAGTCATTAACTGATTTTACCCACTGGCAAAAAAATATTCATGAATCCTATCTAAAACTAAGAGGCTGAAAAAGAAATTGTCTCACCCGTGGCCCTAAGATCTACTCTCCATTAGAACTAATATCAATCTTAGTCATGTTGAAGACCAGACATCCTTTGATCAATGGTGTTGAGGCAACTATCAGAGTTACTGTTCAGAACACAGAAATAACAGCAATGACAGAGACCAATATCAGAGCCAAGTTTCAAGGTGCATGAAGAAAACAATGACAAAAACAAAGTAAAGAACAGAGACTAGGATCTGCAAGAATCTGAGTTATGTAATTTGAGTATCTATTGCCCAGAAGCACATTTTCATTTAGGAAATCAAACCAAGAAAAAGGCATGGGTTCACCTAGCAACTGAAGAAGAGCAATTTCCTACATTACCACCTGGTAAAAAAAAAAAAAAAAAAAAAATCCAGAATTTCCCAATTAGAAGTCTAAATTTGAAGTGTTTTAGAAGTCAAAATCATTTTCAAGCCACTAAGGATGAATTGATTTTCCAATACAACAGCAGCAAGCTAGAAACACTTCCTGCTCCTTTGAGAACCCCTCCTGTCATCAAACTCTGGCACTAAAGATTAAGAAACTTAAAGACTTAGCAATTATAAGCTTCTAATTGCACATTTTTGTTCTTATAAGATTACGTGGTCATTCTGAGCCTGAGCAAATATTTTGCAAAGGCCTTACCAGGAATCTGCATAGAAGGTGTCTTTCATAATCTCAGTCCTACTCCTGTCTTAGAAAATATCTTACTGAAGCATTTGATAAAACCATTTCTACATCAGTGTGCTTGCTCTGCCTTTTTTAAACAAAAGCCTCATTGCAGGCAATCATTCCCAGCCAGCCAGTCAGCTTTGCACCCTGCAACCTTTCAAACATTCTCTCTGTAGCAATGTTTCTAAATCGGGCTGCTTTCAACAAGATACTAATAGATGTTCTGTGAGGAAAAAAATACGTTTACATAGTCGACTAAGCTTGAGGCTGGCTGGTAAAACAAACCTAAATAGATTTCTTAATTACAGGATTTCTCTGGAGTGTTTAGCTCTCCTCCAAAAAGAGGCAGCATTTAGCATCAGTTAAGCCCCTCCTTCCTTTGTTTTAATCCAGAACACTATTTTTACCTTTCAAACTAAGTTCCCCTGAATCATAGTTAGTAAGAATATCTTTAAAAGATAGTAATAAGAAAGAGATTGTAGAATAAGAATAGTGCACCTCAGTAAGTGAAATGGACCTGTGTTACAGACACGTGCTGTTTGAAGCTTTCTCCACAAGCCAATTCTACATAATGACCAGCTTCTCAAACACCCGAGATGGAGAAACCTGATCTTAGGGCTCTGATGCCCCGTGTTCCAGGAATCAAGCCTGTGTTGTGGCCTCTAGTGAATACCTGGCATCTTTACCATTTCACCAACCTAAGTGAAGAGATGGGTTTGCCCTCTGTCCCCATCTGGCTATGGCCATCATGAGAGTCCACCACTATATATAGACGCACAAGGAAGTAACCTATCAGATAGTCAACGACAGCCTGGTTGGATTAAATAATGCCCCTCAAGCATTAGGCTGTCTTATTTTGAGAGTGTTAACCGTTGTAGTTGGAAACAATGGGCGTGGATGAGAAGCCAGGCCTGTCTGCTCTCCCAAGCTGTTCTCTGAGATCTTTACCAATGAGGACACACCATGATTCCAACATCCCTCCAGAGATGTCAACAGTCCAGTTTAGAAACACTGAGGAATTTGGGAACACTTGGGAAATAAGTATAAATTTTTCCCAATGACAGTCAGTTTGGATTAGAACTTAACAAACATATATGGTGGCCAATGGAAACAGGGAGGCTAACATGGTTGTCCAAGGTCATACCTCTGGAACTCTTTTCAACACACCATGTCATTTAGTCCCTTTAATTTTTCTCTTCATTCAGGTACAGTCCAATGTCCCTTCCTCACAGAGCCATGCCTACCAACTTATCTAAAGCACATCTGTCCCCACCAACATATTTTTACTTCATACCAATTATCACAATTTGAAATTCTTTTGTTTACATCTTTATTTTCTATCTTACCCCATTAGAATTTAAGTTTGTGATGCAAGTATCTTATTCTTTTTGTTGCACTTCATCTTAATAACCCAAAACAGTGCCTGTCACTTATTAGGATTAAGTTAAACCAGATGATCAAGGAAGAGAAATCCACACTTCCAGTTAGCAAAACTCCTAACTCCCAAGAGAGACTTTCTTTCATAGCAGCATGAGGTCTATAGAGGGAAATTGGAATATCTTAGTCCGTGGGAACTTTTAAGGAGATAATCACCTGCCTGAAATGATGGAAGGGCTTTTCAATTTGGTTCAGCAGAAGGCTGAACCTCATGGCTGTCTAGGGGACCATCTGTTTATATCTATACTAACAAATCATTTCTATTCACCTTTTGTGACCCAACTCTTGGATATCTCTTGCTTCTAGCAGTTAAAAGGACCCAAACGGTCTTCCAAATTTCTGTCCTGATGAATTGCCTGGCACATCTCATAATATCAATGCTTGTGATTTTAGTTGACAACCATTCTGGTGTAACTGTTTAATTAATTAGTGTCAGGCTCATATTGCTCACCTATTAATTTCAGAATATTTTCATAAAAAAGAGATATGACAAGAAAATAATTTAAATACAACGAAGTGAGAAGATAGCAGAACAGCATGGAAGTTTTTTGTGTGCCTCATGTCCAAAAACCATCCTAAACACCTAGAAAACTGATTGGAGGATTAACACAACAATCCGCACAACCTGAACCACAGAATTCAGCAGGTATGTGGTGCAGAGAGGTGAATTTGGGGAGCAGGAAGCCACAGAGGGTAGGGAACCGCTTTTGCAGGAGGAGAGAGGATGGAGGCTGGGGAGTGGGGAAGAATACGGGAAAAGCACCCCTCCCCAAAAGCAGCTGGAGAGAAAGTGGAAAATTGGAAACAGACACAGGGACTAAACTAAAAAGGGAGAAAGGAGAAAGGAGAAAGAAAGGAGAAAGGAGAGGGTTTAAATTCCATTAAGACTGCAAACAAGGGAAGCACAAAGGCTGTAACTCCGCAGCTCGATACCTGGCGGTGCTCTGGTGGGAAGGGAGAATCCCCAGGAGCAGAGTGGGGTCTGGGAGGTTCTCGGGCCACACGGGGAAAAGCGGTTCCACTGTTGGAAGGAAATTTGGTAGAGGCTTGAGGCAACCTGGGCCCAGCAGACCCCAGAGAATGGCTGCATTCGCTGGTGCTGGAACAAGGTTGTTAAGGGTGAAGCCTGGTGCCAGATGTGTGTTGTGATTTTCCATAATTCCTGAAACGCTGCTGCTACACTATCTCGCGTACTTTTTCTGGGGCAGGCTGGCACCTGGCTGCAGTCCCGGGGCATCGGCAACAGCAGGGTCCAGCGGGCATTCCTAGGTGCAGCCGACATTCAGCCATTGCTCATTCGGCCATTGCTCAGTGAGACCCTCCCGAAGACGGGCAGAACAGGTCAAAGCTGCAGTCCTTTAGAACTAAGGGTCCAGGGAAAACAGTCACATCTGAGACAAAACTCGGGAGGAAGGTGCTGCCTGAGGCCTGGTCATGGAGAGTGAAAGGCGGGGAGTGGACGAGAGCTGAAGACAGAGGATGGGTGCATGATTGCTGATCCGAGAGAACAGACTGGGTAGCTGGGTGATGCCATTTTCACCCCTCCCGCACATGCGCATACACACCTATGAGCCCTGCAACAATCCACCCCAGTAGGCTAGCAGCGCCATCTAGTGGAGAGCGGCGCCATTACACTGAGTCCCGTCCAACTGGGTCAACTTCGCTCTTCAAGAACACAAGTCTCACCACCGGCTTAATTTATGGGCTACAAAGAGCTACATAGACTGACTTCTAGGTGAAAACGAAGCAATTTCAGTCCTACTTCAATCTGTTAGCAGGTTCATCTATTCAGTTTTTTTTTTCTTTTTCCTTTTTCTCTTTTACAGTTTTCTTTTTCTTGAATACAGGAAGAGAAAACATTCATTTTTATTTTAAATTTTTATTAAAAATATCTTTCTTTAATTTTTATTACTATATTTTTTACTTTTGTGTAATTTTTTTCAAATTCTATTTTACTTCCATCATTTTATTTTAGTCTACTTCAGTATATTCATCTTTTCAAATTTTCAAACAATTTCCTTTTTATTTTTTATTTTTCTTTTTTTCCCTTTCACTTCTTTTCTTTTTCTTGAATGCAGAAAGAGAAAAACTTCATTTTTACTTTCAATTTCTATGAAAAATATTTTTGTTTAATTTTTTACTATTTTTTTGCTTTTATGTAAATTTTTTCAAATTCTATTTACCTCCATCATTTCATTTTAATCTACTACAGTGTGTTCACTTTTTCAAACTTTCAAATGATTTCCTTTTTTTCTTTTTTATTTTTTTCTCTTTTCATTTCTTTTCTTTTTTTTTGAATAGAAAAAAAGAAAAAATTCATACTTATTTTTATTTTTTATTAAAAATATTTTTCTTTAATTTTTTTCCTACTATATTCTTTACTTTTGTGTATATTTTTTCAAATTCTATCTTACCCACATCATCTCATTTTAGTCTACTTCAGTGTATTCATTGTTTCAAATTCTCAAACTATTTCCTTTTATTGTTCTCCCCCCCTTTATTTTTCTCTAATCTGTCAAACCACTTTCAAAACCTAGACCAAAACACACCTAGGATCTAGCATCATCTATTTGATTTGTGTGTCTGTTTTTAATATTTAATTTTAACATTTTTTTTAATTTTAATTCTTTTAATTTTAATTTTTCTACCTCATTAATTCCTTTTCTCCCTTCAAAATGACAAAACGAAGGAATTCACCCCAAAAGAAAGAGCAATAAGAAACGACAGCCATGGATTTAACCAACACAGATACAAGCAAGATGTCTGAACCAGAATTTAGAATCACAATAATAATAATACTAGCTGGAGTTGAAAATAGATTAGAATCCCTTTCTGCAGACATAAAAGAAGTAAAAAATAGCCAGAATGAAATTAAAAATGCTCTAACTGAGCTGAAATCACAGATGGATGCAGTGGCAGCAAGGATGGATGAGGCAGAACAGAGAATCAGTGATATAGAGGACAAACTGATACACAATAATGAAGCAGAAAAAAAAAGAGGGATATTAAGGCAAAAGAGCACGATTTAAGAATTAGAGAAATCAGTGACTCATTAAAAAAGAACAACATCAGAATCATAGGGGTCCCAGAAGAGGAAGAGAGAGAAATAGGGGGGAAGGGCTATGTGAGCAAATCTTAGTGGAAAACTCTCCTAACCTGGGGAAAGACACAGACATCAAAATTCAGGAAGCACAGAGGACCCCCACTAGATTCAACAAAAACCGACCATCAACAAGGCATAGCATAGTCAAATTCACAAAATACTCAGGCAAGGAGAGAATCATGAAAGCAGCAAGGGAAAAAAAAGTCCCTAACCTACAAGGGAAGACAGATCAGGTTTGCAGCAGACCTATCCACAGAAACCTGTCAGGCCAGAAAAGAGTAGCAGGACATATTCAGTGTGTTGAATCAGAAAAATATGCAGCAAAGAATTCTTTATCCAGCAAGGCTGTCATTCAAAATAGAAAGAGAGATAAAACATCTCCCAGACAAACAAAAATTAAAGGAGTTTGTGACCACTAAACCAGCCCTGCAAGAAATTTTAAGGGGGACTCTCTGAGGGGAGAAAAGATGAAAAAAAACAAAAACAAATATATATATATATATATATATATATATATATACCAAAAGCAACAAGGATTAGAAAGGACCAGAGAACGCCACCAGAAACTCCAACTCTACAAGCATCATAATGGCAATAAATTCATATCTTTCAGTACTCACTCTAAATGTCAATGGACTCAATGCTCCAATCAAAAGACATAGGGTAGGCCTAAAGAGCCCAGAAAACCGCAAGAGGATTAGCAGAACGGAGTCTCCGGAGCCAAGCGCAGACGAGAGGCCCACGGAAGAGGGTAGGAAGGGCGGCCAGGCGGTGCGCGCTCCACGGACTGGCGGGAGGGAGCAGGGGCGGAGGGGCGGCTCCCCGGCCAAGCAGAGCCCCTGAGTCGGGCTGGCAAAAGCGGAGGGGCCGGACGGACTGTGTTCCGACAGCAAGTGCGACTTAGCATCTGGGAGGTCATGGGTTAACAGCTCTGCTCAGAAAGCGGGAAGGCTGGAGGACAAAGGGAGGGAGAGCTGCTGAGCCCCCGGACGGCAGAGCTCAGCTTGGCGGGGAACAAAGGCGCTCGCCAGCGCCATCTCCCCCGCCCATCCCCCAGCCAAAATCCCAAAGAGAACCAGTTCCTGCCAGGGAACTTGCTCGCTCCGCGCAAACACCCAACTCTGTGCTTCTGCGGAGCCAAACCTCCGGCAGTGGATCTGACTCCCTCCCACTGCCACAGGGCCCCTCCTGAAGTGGATCACCTAAGGAGAAGCGAGCTAAGCCTGCCCCTCCCGCCCCCGTGCACCTTGCCTACCCACCCCAGCTAATACGCCAGCTCCCCAGCACCACAAGCCTGGCAGTGTGCAAGTAGACCAGACGGGCCACGCCACCCCACAGTGAATCCCGCCCCTAGGAGAGGGGAAGAGAAGGCACACACCAGTCTGACTGTGGCCCCAGCGGTGGGCTGGGGGCAGACATCAGGTCGGACTGCGGCCCCGCCCACCAACTCCAGTTATACACCACAGCACGGGGGAAGTGCCCTGCGGGTCCTCACCACTCCAGGGACTGTCCAAAATGACCAAACGGAAGAATTCCCCTCAGAAGAATCTCCAAGAAGTAACAACAGCTAATGAACTGATCAAAAAGGATTTAAATAATATAACAGAAAGTGAATTTAGAATAATAGTCATAAAATTAATCGCTGGGCTTGAAAACAGTATACAGGACAGCAGAGAATCTCTTGCTACAGAGATCAAGGGACTAAGGAACAGTCACGAGGAGCTGAAAAACGCTTTAAACGAAATGCAAAACAAAATGGAAACCACGACGGCTCGGATTGAAGAGGCAGAGGAGAGAATAGGTGAACTAGAAGATAAAGTTATGGAAAAAGAGGAAGCTGAGAGAAAGAGAGATAAAAAAATCCAGGAGTATGAGGGGAAAATTAGAGAACTAAGTGATACACTAAAAAGAAATAATATACGCATAATTGGTATCCCAGAGGAGGAAGAGAGAGGGAAAGGTGCTGAAGGGGTACTTGAAGAAGTTATAGCTGAGAACTTCCCTGAACTGGGAAAGGAAAACGGCATTGAAATCCAAGAGGCACAGAGAACTCCTTTCAGACGTAACTTGAATCGATCTTCTGCACGACATATCATAGTGAAACTGGCAAAATACAAGGATAAAGAGAAAATTCTGAAAGCAGCAAGGGATAAACGTGCCCTCACATATAAAGGGAGACCTATAAGACTCGTGACTGATCTCTCCTTTGAAACTTGGCAGGCCAGAAAGGCTTGGCACGATATCTTCAGTGTGCTAAACAGAAAAAATATGCAGCCGAGAATCCTTTATCCAGCAAGTCTGTCATTTAGAATAGAAGGAGAGATAAAGGTCTTCCCAAACAAACAAAAACTGAAGGAATTTGTCACCACGAAACCAGCCCTACAAGAGATCCTAAGGGGGATCCTGTGAGACAAAGTACCAGAGACATCACTACAAGCATAAAACATACAGACATCACAATGACTCTAAACCCGTATCTTTCTATAATAACACTGAATGTAAATGGATTAAATGCGCCAACCAAAAGACATAGGCTATCAGAATGGATAAAAAAACAAGACCCATCTATTTGCTGTCTACAAGAGACTCATTTGAGATCTGAGGACACCTTTAGATTGAGAGTGAGGGGATGGAGAACTATTTATCATGCTACTGGAAGCCAAAAGAAAGCTGGAGTAGCCATACTTATATCAGACAAACTAGACTTTAAATTAAAGGCTGTAACAAGAGATGAAGAAGGGCATTATATAATAATTACAGGGTCTATCCATCAGGAAGAGCTAACAATTATAAATGTCTATGCGCCAAATACCGGAGCCCCCAGATATATAAATCAGTTACTCATAAACATAAGCAACCTTATTGATAAGAATGTGGTCATTGCAGGGGACTTTAACACCCCACTTACAGAAATGGATAGATCATCTAGACACACAGTCAATAAAGAAACAAGGGCCCTGAATGATACATTGGATCAGATGGACTTGACAGATATATTTAGAACTCTGCATCCCAAAGCAACAGAATATACTTTCTTCTCGAGTGCACATGGAACATTCTCCAAGATAGATCATATACTGGGTCACAAAACAGCCCTTCATAAGTTTACAAGAATTGAAATTATACCATGCATACTTTCAGACCACAATGCTATGAAGCTTGAAATCAACCACAGGAAAAAGTCTGGAAAACCTCCAAAAGCATGGAGGTTAAAGAACACCCTACTAACGAATGAGTGGGTCAACCAGGCAATTCGAGAAGAAATTAAAAAATATATGGAAACAAACGAAAATGAAAATACAACAATCCAAACGCTTTGGGACGCAGCAAAGGCAGTCCTGAGAGGAAAATACATTGCAATCCAGGCCTATCTCAAGAAACAAGAAAAATCCCAAATACAAAATCTAACAGCACACCTAAAGGAAATAGAAGCAGAACAGCAAAGGCAGCCTAAACCCAGCAGAAGAAGAGAAATCATAAAGATCAGAGCAGAAATAAACAATATAGAATCTAAAAAAAACTGTAGAGCAGATCAACGAAACCAAGAGTTGGTTTTTTGAAAAAATAAACAAAATTGACAAACCTCTAGCCAGGCTTCTCAAAAAGAAAAGGGAGATGACCCAAATAGATAAAATCATGAATGAAAATGGAAATATTACAACCAATCCCTCAGAGATACAAACAATTATCAGGGAATACTGTGAAAAATTATATGCCAACAAATTGGACAACCTTGAAGAAATGGACAAATTCCTAAACACCCACACTCTTCCAAAACTCAATCAGGAGGAAATAGAAAGCTTGAACAGACCCATAACCAGCGAAGAAATTGAATCGGTTATCAAAAATCTCCCAACAAATAAGAGTCCAGGACCAGATGGCTTCCCAGGGGAGTTCTACCAGACGTTTAAAGCAGAGATAATACCTATCCTTCTCAAGCTATTCCAAGAAATAGAAAGGGAAGGAAAACTTCCGGACTCATTCTATGAAGCCAGTATTACTTTGATTCCTAAACCAGACAGAGACCCAGTAAAAAAAGAGAACTACAGGCCAATATCCCTGATGAATATGGATGCAAAAATTCTCAATAAGATACTAGCAAATCGAATTCAACAGCATATAAAAAGAATTATTCACCATGATCAAGTGGGATTCATTCCTGGGATGCAGGGCTGGTTCAACATTCGCAAATCGATCAACGTGATACATCACATTAACAAAAAAAAAGAGAAGAACCATATGATCCTGTCAATCGATGCAGAAAAGGCCTTTGACAAAATCCAGCACCCTTTCTTAATAAAAACCCTTGAGAAAGTCGGGATAGAAGGAACATACTTAAAGATCATAAAAGCCATTTATGAAAAGCCCACAGCTAACATCATCCTCAATGGGGAAAAACTGAGAGCTTTTTCCCTGAGATCAGGAACACGACAGGGATGCCCACTCTCACCGCTGTTGTTTAATATAGTGCTGGAAGTTCTAGCATCAGCAATCAGACAACAAAAGGAAATCAAAGGCATCCAAATTGGCAAAGATGAAGTCAAGCTTTCGCTTTTTGCAGATGACATGATATTATACATGGAAAATCCGATAGACTCCACCAAAAGTCTGCTAGAACTGATACATGAATTCAGCAAAGTTGCAGGATACAAAATCAATGTACAGAAATCAGTTGCATTCTTATACACTAACAATGAAGCAACAGAAAGACAAATAAAGAAACTGATCCCATTCACAATTGCACCAAGAAGCATAAAATACCTAGGAATAAATCTAACCAAAGATGTAAAAGATCTGTATGCTGAAAACTATAGAAAGCTTATGCAGGTAATTGAAGAAGATATAAAGAAATGGAAAGACATTCCCTGCTCATGGATTGGAAGAATAAATATTGTCAAAATGTCAATACTACCCAAAGCTATCTACACATTCAATGCAATCCCAATCAAAATTGCACCAGCATTCTTCTCGAAACTAGAACAAGCAATCCTAAAATTCATATGGAACCACAAAAGGCCCCGAATAGCCAAAGTAATTTGGAAGAAGAAGACCAAAGCAGGAGGCATCACAATCCCAGACTTTAGCCTCTACTACAAAGCTGTCATCATCAAGACAGCATGGTATTGGCATAAAAACAGACACACAGACCAATGGAATCGAATAGAAACCCCAGAACTAGACCCACAAACGTATGGCCAACTCATCTTTGACAAAGCAGGAAAGAACATCCAATGGAAAAAAAGACAGTCTCTTTAACAAATGGTGCTGGGAGAACTGGACAGCAACATGCAGAAGGTTGAAACTAGACCACTTTCTCACACCATTCACAAAAATAAACTCAACATGGATAAAGGACCTGAATGTGAGACAGGAAACCATCAAAACCTTAGAGGAGAAAGCAGGAAAAGACCTCTCTGACCTCAGCCGTAGCAATCTCTTACTCGGCACATCCCCAAAGGCAAGGGAATTAAAAGCAAAAGTGAATTACTGGGACCTTATGAAGATAAAAAGCTTCTGCACAGCAAAGGAAACAACCAACAAAACTAAAAGGCAACCAACGGAATGGGAAAAGATATTTGCAAATGACACATCGGACAAAGGGCTAGTATCCAAAATCTATAAAGAGCTCATCAAACTCCACACCCGAAAAACAAATAACCCAGTGAAGAAATGGGCAGAAAACATGAATAGACACTTCTCTAAAGAAAACATCCGGATGGCCAACAGGCACATGAAAAGATGTTCAACGTCGCTCCTCATCAGGGAAATACAAATCAAAACCACACTCAGATACCACCTCACGCCAGTCAGAGTGGCCAAAATGAAGAAATCAGGAGACTATAGATGCTGGAGAGGATGTGGAGAGACGGGAACCCTCTTGCACTGTTGGTGGGAATGCAAATTGGTGCAGCCGCTCTGGAAAGCAGTGTGGAGGTTCCTCAGAAAATTAAAAATAGACCTACCCTATGACCCAGCAATAGCACTGCTAGGAATTTATCCAAGGGATACAGGAGTACTGATGCATAGGGGCACTTGTACCCCAATGTTTATAGCAGCACTCTCAACAATAGCCAAATTATGGAAAGAGCCTAAATGTCCATCAACTGATGAATGGATAAAGAAATTGTGGTTTATATACACAATGGAATACTACGTGGCAATGAGAAAAAATGAAATATGGCCTTTTGTAGCAACGTGGATGGAACTGGAGAGTGTGATGCTAAGTGAAATAAGCCATACAGATAAAGACAGATACCATATGGTTTCACTCTTATGTGGATCCTGAGAAACGTAACAGAAACCCATGGGGGAGGGGAAGGGAAAAAAAAAAAAGAGGTTAGAGTGGGAGAGAGCCAAAGCATAAGAGACTGTTAAAAACTGAGAACAAACTGAGGGTTGATGGGGGGTGGGAGGGAGGGCAGGGTGGGTGATGGGTATTGAGGAGGGCACCTTTTGGGATGAGCACTGGGTGTTGTATGGAAACCAATTTGACAGTAAATTTCATATATTAAAAAAGAAAGAAAGAAAGAAAGAAAGAAAGAAGGAAAGAAAGAAAGAAAGAAAGAAAGAAAGAAAGAAAGAAAAAAAAAGAAAAAAAAAGAAAAATAAAAATTAAAAAAAAAAAAGACATAGGGTAACAGAATGGATAAGAAAACAAGATCCACCTATATGCTGTTTATAAGAGACCCACTTTAGACCTAAAGACACCTTCAGTTTGAAAATAAGGGGATGGGGAACCATCTATCATGCTAATGGTCAACAAAAGAAAGCCAGAGTAGCCATACTTATATCACACAATCTAGACTTTAAAATAAAGACTGTATCAAGAGATGCAGAAGGGCATTATATCATAATCAAGGGGTCTATCCATCAAGATGACCTAACAATTGTAAACATTTATGTGCCAAATGTAAGAGCACCCAAATATAAAAATCAGTTAATCACAAGCATAAAGAAAATCATCGATAGTAATACCATAATAGTAGGAGACTTCAACACCCCACTCACAGCAATGGACAGATAATCTAATCAAAAAATCAACAAGTGAAAAATGGCTTTGAATGATACACTGGACCATATGGCCTTAACAGAAATATTCAGAACATTTCATCCTAAAGTAACAGAATATACATTCTTCTCCAGTGCACATGGAACATTCTCCAAAATAGACCATATACTGGGACACAAATCAGCCCTAAGTACAAAAAGATTGAGATCATACTGTGCATATTTTCAGACCACAACACTATGAAACTTGAAATCAACCACAAGAAAAAAATTGGAAAGGCAACAAATACTTGGAGACTGAAGAACATCCTACTAAAGAATTAATGGGCTAACCAAGCAGTTAAAGAGAAAATTCAAAACTATATGGAAGTCAGTGAAAATGATAACACCACAACCCAAAACCTCTGGGATGCAGCAAAGGCGATCATAAGAGAAAAGTATATAGCAATCCAGGCCTTCCTAAAGAAGGAAGAAAGATCTCAGATACACAACCTAACCTTACACCGTAAAGAGCTGGAAAAAGAACAGCAAATAAAACCCAAAACCAGCAGAAGACAGAAATAATAAAGATTAGAGTAGAAATTAATGCTATCGAAACCAAAAACAAAAACAAAAAAACAGTGGAACAGATCAATGAAACCAGAAGCTGGTTCTTTGAAAGAATGAACAAAATTGATAAACCACTAGCCAGTTTGATCAACAAGAAAAAGGAAAGGACCCAAATAAATAAAATCAAGAATGAAAGAGGAAAAATCACAAGCAACACAGCAGAAATACAAACAATAATAAGAGAATATTATGAGAAATTATATGCCAATAAAATGGGTAATCTGGAAGAAATGGACAAATTCCTAGAAACATATACACTACCAAAACTGAAACAGGAAAACATAGAAAATTTTAACAGACCCATAACCAGTAAGGAAATCGAATTACTAATCAAAAATCTCCAAAAAAACAAGAGTCCAGGGCCAGATGGCCTTCCAGGGGAATTCTACCAAACATTTAAGGAAGCATTGACAACTATTCTCTTGAAACTGTTCCAAAAAATAGAAATGGAAGGAAAACCTCCAAACTCTTTCTATGAAGCCAGCATTACCTTGATTCCAAAACCAGAGACCCCACTAAAAAAAAGAAAACTATAGACCAATTTCCCTGATGAACACAGATGCAAAAATCCTCAACAAGATATTAGCCAACCAGATCCAACAATACATTAAAAAAATTATTCACCATTACCAAGCGGGATTTATACCTGGGATGCAGGGCTGGTTCAATATCCACAAAACAATTGACATGATTCATCACATCAATAAAAGAAAGGACAAGAACTATATGATCCTCTCAATAGATGCAGAGCAAGCATTTGACAAAATACAGCATCCTTTCTTGATAAAAACCTCAAGAAAGTAGGGATAGAAGGAGCATATCTCAATATCATAAAAGCCATATATGAAGGAACCAATGCTAATATCATCCACTATGGGGAAAAACTGGCAGCTTTCCCCCTGAGGTCAGGAACAAGACAGGGATATCCACTCTTGCCACTGTTATTCAACGTAGTATTGGAAGTCTTAGCCTCTGCAATCAGACAACACAAAGAAATAAAAGGCATCCAAATCGGCCAGGAGGAAGTCAAACTTTCACTCTTCACAGACGACATGATACTCTACATGGAAAACCCAAAAGATTCCACCAAAAAACTGCTAGAATTGATTCATGAATTCAGTAAAGTTGCAGGATATAAAATCAATGCACAGAAATCGGTTGCATTCCTATACAGCAACAATGAAGCAACAGAAAGAGAAATCAAAGAATCAATCCCATTTATAGTTGCACAAAAAAACCATAAAATACCTAGGAATAAATATAACCAAAGAGGTGAAAAATCTGTACACTGAAAACTATAGAAAGCTTATGAAAGAAATTAAAGAAGACACAAAAAAATGGAAAAAGACTCCATGCTCCTGGATAGGAAGAACAAATATTGTTAAAATGTCGATACTACCCAAAGAAATCTACATATTCAATGCAATCCTTAGCTAAATAACACCAGCATTCTTCACAGAGCTAGAACAAATAATCCTAAAATTTGTATGAAACCAGAAAAGACCCCAAATAGCCAAAGCAATCTTGAAAAAGAAAACCAAACCAGGAGGCATCACAATCCCAGACTTCAAGCTATACTGTAAAACGGTAATCATCAAGACAGTATGGTACTGGCACAAAAACAGACACTCAGATCAATGGAACAGAATAAAGAACCCAGAAATGGACCCACAAACATATGGCCAACTAATCTTTGACAGAGCAGGAAAGAATATCCAATGGAATAAAGACAGTATCTTCAGCAAATGGTACTGGGAAAACTGGACAGCAACATGCAGAAGAATGAACCTGGACCACTTTCTTACACCATACACAAAAATAAACTCAAAATGGATGAAACACCTCAATGTAAGACAGGAAGCCATCAAAATCCTCGAGGAGAAAGCAGGCAAAAACCTCTTTGATCTTGGCCACAGCAACTTCTTACTCAACACGTCTCTGGAGGCAAAAGAAACAAAAGCAAAAATGAACTATTGGGACCTCATCAAAATAAAAAGTTTCTTCACAGTGAAGGAAAGAATCAGCAAAAATAAAAGGCAACCGATGGAATGAGAGAAGATATTTGCAAATGACATATCAGATAAAGGATGAGTATCCAAAATCTATAAAGAACTTATCAAACTCAACACCCCTCTCCCCAAAAAAGCAATCCAGTGAGGAAATGGGCAAAAGACATGAATAGACACTTCTCCAAAGAAGACATCCAGATGGCCAACCAACACATGAAAAAATGCTCAACATCAGTCATCATCAGGGAAATACAAATCAAAACCACCATGAGATACCACCTCACGCCTGTCAGAATGGCTAACATAAACAACTCAGGCAACAACAGATGTTGGCGAAGATGTGGAGAAAGAGGATCTCTTTTGCATTGTTGGTGGGAATGCAAGCTGGTGCCACGACTCTGGAAAACAGTATGGAGGTTCCTCAAAAAACTAAAAATAGAACTACCCTATAACCCAGAAATTTCACTACTAGGCATTTATCCACGGGATACAGGTATGCTGGTTCAAAGGGACACATGCACCTCCATGTTTATAGCAGCAATAGCCAAAGTATGGAAAGAGCCCAAATGTCCATGGATGGATGAATGGATAAAGAAGATGTGGTGTAGATATACAATGGAGTATTACTCGGCAATCAAAATGAATGAAATCTTGCCATTTGCAACTACGTGGATGGAACTGGAGGGTATTATGCTACGTGAAATTAGTCAGAGAAAGGCAAAAATCATATGACTTGACTCATATGAGGACTTTAAGAGACAAAACAGATGAACATACAAGAAGGGAAACAAAAATAATATAAAAGCGGGGAGGGGGGAACAGAAGAGACTCATAAATATGGAGAACAAACTGAGGGTTACTGGAAGGGTTGTGGGAGGGGGGATGGGCTAAATGGGTAAGGGGCACTAAGGAATTTACTCCTGAAATCATTGTTGCACTATATGCTAACTAATTTGGATGCAAATTTTAAAAAATAAAAAAAAATTAATAATAAATAAATAAATAAATAGAGTGAAGTGAAAAAAATCTTTAAATCATTGCAATTATTTGAAGGGTTGGGGAAAGTACAAGGGTTATGTCTTTAAAACCAATAAAAACCATAAAATTCTGCAAGCTTTTATTTATTCTACATTCCCAATATGAAATCCCCAAATAGTTGGAAATGTGTGTATTACTGATAGAATATTTTTCCTTTTACCTGGCTATGAGAAAAAACAGTATGAAACATAAGACAAGCTTGCTTAACATAATGATCATAGAAAAATAATAGAGGGCAAGGATTTAGGGCCTGTTAGTTTTAAGAAAGGAGGTTCAAATTTGAAAAGACAAATGATAAGAATAGACCAATGGGACACATGATTTGATTTTTAAAATGTATCCTGATGTTGCCAGTCAATCTGTCTCCTTCAGTGCATGAAATAAAGGATAAACTCATAAGATTTACTACACACAGTCCCCTCTACTATTATATTTCAGAATTTGTACTTTCTTCTAAAATATTCATAAAATTAAGGTTTTGCTTAATTCAACTTATTTCAAATTATAAAAAATTAACACTGCATAGGCACCTTTGGGAAATAGACCACTCCCAAAAGTTACCTTAGTCTAGAGACATTCCAAGTACTATATCAATGCTACACAATTACAGTAACAAGAGCTTACTTGGTTATCATTACAAATGTATATTTGATCTTCTCAAACTGTGCTCAACCATTAAGTCATGTCATTTATTTTTATTTTTTAAGCACTGAATATCCTCATGGTGAGTATTACATTTTTAGGGGCTCTTTATTGAAAATAATTAACCTTAGAAAATTGCAAACTTTTTAGTTCAGGATTCATGTTCTATACTTTATCTATTTCCTTCAAAGTATTGGGGAAAGTCTTGAATACATAGGAGGCAGAACTTAACTAATTTTTTAATTAAATTTTAAAAGACCATGAAATCATAATCTAAATGAAAAGTAGTTATTCTTTCCTTGCAATGGTGATATTCTATTTTGACCAGAAATTTGATATGTATGTATTTGCCATGATTATTGTTTTTATTCTATGGGATATTTGGGACATTACATCACATTTTTGGTAGCAAGGTCATTGACACGTGGCCCACAAGATCTCCTCCATGAAAACCCACAGTGTTCCTAAGAGAGGTATTCAACAGAAGCCTAAAAGTAATTTTCTCTAGGTACCCAGTTCACTTATATGATTGGACATGTGTAGTTTGACTAATCAAAAATCAGACACTTGAAAGTTATTTGAGAAGGGAGGCAGCACTCCTAGACTAATAAGCAATTACAGTAAGATGGCAGGATAAAAGGGCAATATAATATACATGAGTCAATTGTTTTCCTATATCAACAATGAACAAGTAGAATTTGAAATTAAAAACACAATACCATTTACATTAGCAGTCAAAGAAATGAAATAGTTATAAATTTAGCAAAATACATACAAGGTCTATATGAGGAAAACTACAAAACTCTAATAAATGAAATAAAAGGAGACCCAAATAATTGGATGACTCAGTATTGTCAACATGTCAGTTCTTCCCAAGTTGAACTA
The DNA here is from genome assembly GCF_028018385.1 of Neofelis nebulosa. Classification (NCBI taxonomy): domain Eukaryota; kingdom Metazoa; phylum Chordata; class Mammalia; order Carnivora; family Felidae; genus Neofelis; species Neofelis nebulosa. Next base: position 30,297,655 of record NC_080794.1, on the reverse strand, counting down.
TAGAGTCAATGCAATACCAGTCAAAATCTGAGCATATTTTATGAATATTGACAAAAGGATTCTAAAGCTTATATGAAAGGCAAAAGACTCAGAATAGACACACCAGTATTGAAGGAGAAGAACAAAGTTGGAGAACTAACACTACCTGATTTCTAGACTTACTAGAAAGCTACAGTAATCAAGACAGTGTGGTACTGGTGAAAGAATAGACAGATAGATCAGTGGAACAGAATAGAGAGTCCAGAAACAGACCGCCAAAAAAACACTCGACTGATCTTTGACAAAGGAGCAAATACTATAAAATGGAGCAAAGACAGTCTTTTCAACAAATGGTGCTGGTACAACTGGACATCCACATGCAAAAAAAAAAAGAAAGAAAGAAAGAAAAAAAGAAAAAGAGGAAGAGAGAGATAAAGAAAGTAGGAAAAAAGAAAAGAAAAAAACAAAAACCTTACATTCTTCACAACAATTACCTCAAAATAGATCATAAACCTAAAGGTAAAACACAAAACTACAAAACTTCTAGAAGTTAACATAGGAGAAAACCAAATGACTTTGGATAATGGTAATGCCATTTTAGATACAACACTAAAGACAAAATCCATGAAAGAAATAATTGATAAACTGGACTTCAATAAAATTATAAGCTTTTACTCTGCAAATGATAATGTCAAGAGCATTATAAATCAAGCCAGAGACTGGAAGAAATCATTTGCAAAAGACACATCTGATAAAGAACTCTTATATAAAATATACAAAAAATCTTCAAACCAAACAATAAAGAAGCAAACAACCTAATTTAAAAATTGACCACATATATGCCCACCAAAGAAAACATACAGATAACAAATAAGAATTTGAAAAGATGCTAGACATCGTATGTCATCAGGGAAACGCAAATTAAAACAATGAGATACCACATTGCACCTATTAGAATGGCCAAAACTCAGAATATTGACAACATCAAAGCTGACAAGAATATGAAGCAACAGGAAGTCTCATACAGTTTTCTGGGAATACAGAATGTCACAGCCACTTTGGAAGACAGTTTGGTGGTCTCTTAAAAAACTAAACATACTCTTACTATGTGATCCAACAATGACACTCCTTGGTATTTACCCAAATGAGCTGAAAATTATGTTCATACAAAAGTTTTCACATTAACCTTTATAGCAATTCTAGTGGGCTATATTGATAATGGGGGAGATTATACATATATAGGGGCAGAGGAGATGTGGGAAATCTCTGGATCTTCTTCTCAATTTTATAGCAAACCTAAAACCGCTTAAAAAAAATAGTCCAAAAATTTTTATTTAAAAAAAGATCAGGGTGGGGGTGCCTGGATGGCTCAGTCACATAAGCATCCAACTCTTGGTTTCAGCTCAGGTCATCATCTCACGGTTCATTGGTTTGAGTCCCAATCCAGCTCTGCGCTGACAGCACGAAGCCTGCTTTGGATTCTCTCTCTCCCTCTCTCTGCCTCTCCCCTATTTGCTTTCTTTCTCATACTCGCTATAAAGAAATAAATAAACTTTAAAAAAAGAAGACAAGAGGCTACTATAAGGGAAAAGTTGTGAAGAAGAAATCTTACTTTTGCTTAGTCTTCCTCTATTAACTATCAGTTGCAGTTAAAATCCGCATCTCAGTTCCACTCCCTTCTGACCTCTGCGCACCCTGCACCACTCCCTGCTTGTCCAGCAACACTGAATCCGTTTAACCTGTGACACTGCCTTATAACATCATGGGGTCCCAAAGGGAGTCAGAGGCACTAATACTGATGGATGGCCCACTGATTCCCTGCACAAGCAGATGCTATCAATACCACTGACCTCAATAGGCAACTGCTCCACTGGAGAAACAGCAGCTCTTACCTTGACAAGGTGATAACGGAAGACTCCTGAGTTAAAACGGGAGAGTAATCTGCTGCTATGGTAAATCCTTCATTCTGGAAACACAACTCCCAGGAGGAAGAGAAAGAGGACTTGGTGAAGCATGAAAGAAGATGGTAGTCCCGATTCCACTATTAACTAGAAGCATCAGGAGGGAAACTATTTAACCTTTTGACATCTCCATTAGTCAGCAAACTTAAAATTATAGAAAATAAATATCACTTATGAAACATTTACCGTGTGTCAGAAAATGCTGAGCATTTTACATGTGTTATCTCCTGGCATCCTTTACAATGACCCTTTGAGTATTCCTGTCATTTTCCCCATTTTATTTATGTGTAAAGTTGAGGTTTTGAGAGTATAAGAAATTTAATCAAGTGGGAGCGATCTGGCTGTCAGAAACAGCTAATAACATCGCCCTTGCCTTCTTACCAAGACGGTAGACAAGACCCAAGGAGATGACGGGTGTGTAATATTTAGAAGTTGGCCCCAACTTGTACCCCAATGTTTACAGCAGCACTCTCAACAATAGCCAAATGATGGAAAGAGCCTAAATGTCCATCAACTGATGAATGGATAAAGACATTGTGGTTTAGATACACAATGGAGTACTACGTGGCAATGAGAAAGAATGAAATATAGCCCTTTGTAGCAACGTGGATGGAACTGGAGAGTGTTATGCTAAGTGAAATAAGCCATACAGAGAAAGACAGCTACCATTTGTTTTCACTCTTATGTGGATCCTGAGAAACTTAATAGAAACCCATGGGGGAGGGGAAGGAAAAAAAAAAGAGGTTAGAGTGGAAGAGAGCCAAAGCATAAGAGACTCTTAAAAACTGGGAACAAACTGAGGGTTGATGGGGGGTGGGAGGGAGGGGAGGGTGGGTGATGGGTATTGAGGAGGGCACCTTTTGGGATGAGCACTGGGTGTTGTATGGAAACCAATTTGACAATAAACTTCATATATTGAAAAAAAAATAGAAGTTGGCCCCAGTGGAGGGAGGAATGGCCATGATCATGTAGCGCTTATGCAAGTTTTCAAATCATATGCAATGTCTTTTATGTCTGACACTGCTCCAGTATTTTCTCAGACCTCCCTTTTCTAGCCCTCGTATCTGCTGCTCCTATTAGGATGATAGGGAAAATGTGAATTGACAACAACTTTGGTGGCTTTGTCCTATCTTTCCTCAGTCACATTTGATACTTCTTTGTGGTGCTGCCACTTTTGTGAAAGTGTTCGCATCTCTTTCTCTTTTATTCTCCCCAGTCATGAGGTCGAACAAACCGGCGGGGCTTAATATTGGCTCACGTAACCCTGGATGTGTAACTCAAACTTTGTCTAAGATAATATTTTTGGTTCAGGGAGTAAGACAAGAAGAGGAATGATTCTTCTTTCTCAAGTCACATCATTTCTTTACACAAAAGAATAGGAAGGGGTGGGGGAGGGGGGAAATGCAGAAGTTACTACTCCTCAGGAGTAGAATTATTTATCAGTAAGTGGTCACTTCTAATTAAATGTAGCATTATGGAATCTTGGAATATCTTACCCTCCACAAAACTTCTTTCACGCTCAAATACAAACTTCTGATATTGTTACCCTCTTCCCAAGGTCATTTCTTTTGATTAAAATATCGCCTTGCATTAGCATATAGTCAAATACTAGGAAAACTGTTTATCAGTCACCTTCACCTTAGCATATACTAGTTTTAAAGTATTGTATTCGCAAAGGAATTTTGCTACGAAAATAATGGAAAGTGTGTAAGGTGCCTCCATCATTGGAAGGCGAGAGATTGAGGACTGTCTGCTCCTCCAGTGTGATTTTCACTCCCTAAAGTTACCAAAAAAAATAATGATGATCCTATTATTGGTTTCTATGTACAGACTACAGTCTTCATGTAGCACACATGATCTCATGCTCCTCTTACTGGAGAATGTTAAGAGAACAACACAGGGACAGCCCGGCTCGCAGAGGGACTGAGACTCTACCTGGATTACAAAGAACTTTCAGAATCGGACCCCTGACAGAGGACCAGTTATATGGCTGTGGCAGAAGTGGTTACCTGGGCTCACATAATTGAATATCCCATGGCCAACATACAGGAACAAAATACAGATCTGGGAACTGTGGGAGTACAATAGAAACACTGGCTCTGCCCTGGGTCCAATGAGCAACAAATGCACTCAGTTGCAAATTGGGATCCTGGTAAGTAGACGAGTGACTCGATGGAGTGATTTTTTTCACTTTTATAAAAATGTGCTTTATTTTAAAATCAGTCTATAAAAGTAGAATTCACACACAAAAATACAGATCACTCTGACATGTTAGCTTATGGCTAGATAATGAAATACTGCCATCAATGTCTTGGAAATGTGTTAGAAGCAGGAAAATAATGACTAATAAAACATACAGGAAGTACCATATGATTGAGGGTCTCTGGAAATCAGAGCCCAGCTGGAGCAGCCCTTGTCAGTAACCTGTAAATAATAATTTCACATGGCATATTTTGCACTTTTTAACTATTAAAAAATCAAAACATAATCACTTCCTGTATAACACCACTTTGATTTAATATTATATCCCACTGTCTTGTGGGCAGTGTAGACAGAGTTGGGGTAACAACAGGAGAAAACGAATTATCTCTCTGCAGGAGGTTGAATACTAGTCTGGGGGAAATGAAGAAGGCAGAGAACACAGAAAATGACATGGGGGTTGGCATAACCCTGAGAGACCAGTTGTTTTCTCTTAACACTTACGTGGTAGGTAAGACAGTTTTGTTCTGGCTCGCCGTTGACTCCCTGGCTGAACCAGACATGTTGATTTGTGTCTCTAATTTGTTCGCCTGTAAAATGGGATATTACTTAATCCCTACTTCTTTGGGTTGTTACAAAATATTTTCCATGTTTTTGTAAATGAAAAGAACCATAAATATATTTTAAATAATGAGCTTGAAAACGTATGAAACGTGGTAGGAAGGACACTGGGCTTGAGGTCAGTATATTTGAAATTAGAGTATGGCAAATCCTAGAGACAGGCCATTTCAATCCTAATCTTTGCTCTACTGATTATTAGCTGGGTGATTTTGAGAAAATTACTCTATGACTCATTTCCTCATTTATGGAACAAGGATAATAATAGCCTTATTTCATACAATAGTTGTAGGTATTAAATTAGTTAATATGGTCAAAGCTTTGTATGATACCTGTTTCATAACATGTGCCAAATGCATCTGTTACTAGATTTTAGTCCTAGAAACTTCTGTTAATTCGCCATATGACATTGGTCAAGTTATTTCACTTCTTTGGGCTTTCCTGCACTAATACTTAAAATGGAGATTGCAATTTCAGATAGGTAATTTCTAAAGTTCCTTCCAAGGCTAAATTCATGATTCTCTAGGTTACTTCCATTCATTACTACAGATCAGTTGCACTGTGCATTGCAAATAGAGAGGTAAATATTGCAGACGTCTTAATTGTTAATGAAATACTGTCATCAATGTCTTGGAAATGTATTAGAAACAGAAAAATCATGACTAATAAAACTGATAACATCCATGGCAAAAGAGAGTGAGACACTTAAAATAGTAAAAGAGACATCCATTGTTCTCTTAATAAATGGTACAAAGCAAATATAAGTGACTTGATCACTATAAGTCAGTCTGATTCTCTTAAAGAAATATGATTGTAATTAGTGCACACCATTTACACTTAACAGGGAATGGAGACCATTCCTTAACCACTAGTGGCAAATCACAGTTTAGGAATGATATTCAAATCGTTTTAAATGGATTGAAATCCTCACGTGTTGGCCTTCAGATTGGTCCACCGAGCTTTCCTGCACACAGCTCCTGCACAAGGAACAGAGCCAGGGGTTTTCCGACCCCGACGCACTGCTTTCTGGGTAGAAACAGCAGCTGCAGCACTCTTTCATTGCCCTGCGTACTTCCTGGGAAAGAGCTTGCACTGGGTCACACCTAATCTTCACTGACTCCTCAGAAGCTTTAAAACCTACTTAGGGTTTCTGCCTTGGAAATACAGATGCGGAGTAGATCATATCCCTGACAAGGTAGCATCTCCCACTCTGCCAGCTAAGCTTCTCAAAAACACTCACAAGAAATGTATTACAAAAGTTCTCAGGGCTAAATGCAACACTACATTTAATATGACTAATAATTGTCACCAGAAGAGCATTCTTTTTTAACTCTGAAAATTTAAGCTGTTTCCACATTTCTACTTCATTTGTCAGCAGGGTCAGCTGGGCCCCCTCTTGTATCACACATCCTGAGCAACCTAAGAGTTCCTTCACTTCTGGAATGTTAACCCAGTCCTGTGCTCCACTCCCTGGGCCCTACGCCACCCTCCCAGCTGCATGCTTTATATGTTCTTCTGTGTCAGGTGCCACTTTATCTGGCCCTGAATTTTTTTCTGAAACTTCCACCCTCTTGTCACTCATCCCTCTGCTTGTGTGCATTATTTTATGTCTGATTATTAAATCTCTGACTAACTGGGCAGGGTGGGGGTGGGACACTGCACTCCACAGTGTCCTCATTAGTCACGTGTTCAGCCCCTTTTCTACTCAGTAACCTGTTCTCCACACCCTCTCCAAATAAAAGACAAAGGTGCTAAATTATCTTGAAATTCTTTTAAAATTCACACAATCGAAATGTGATATGGATGTCTCTAGCCTGTAACAACAACAGCACAACAAGAGTGAACTATTGCATCCAAGTACTTGGAGATCTTATCTAGAGAGAGAAACATTTTAGAAATAGGTCGCAACTCTATGTTATAAGACCCAAGCTAACTTTATTTTCCAACTTGATTTAAAATATCCCATATAAACCCAATATATGCTTTCAGAAATTTTTCTGCATTGATTTTAAAGCAATAATGTTTAGTGGGAATATCAATGTTTCTCTTATACTCTGTCTTATCAGAGTATTTGTTTCGAGTCTTCTTATAATAAAAACATTAAATATCTAGTTCACATCATACTATAATAATAAAGTTCTGTAAAAACTGCAGGGAAATACATCTTCAGTGAGATTCCATCATCCCTTATTAATGCCATAATTGAGGGCTATAAATCTGTTTCTTATACAATTCATGCAATAAAATACTTAATGGATTGTGAATGACGTGTTATAAAACTAGGCATTAAGTATTGCAATTTATATTTAAATGTGCTTCAGACATAAATAAACGCTCTATAAATAGCAGGCTTTCTCAAGTCAGAAGATATAACCTTCCATTTATTTCTAGCAGCCTTGGGAGCAGAATCATTACAGAGTGTATTGTCACCAAATTGTTATCGTATTTTGAATGAGATTTTGTTTTTGTTTTTGTTTACATTTCAAATCGTTTATGATTATCAAATTGTTCAAGGGCTATTCAAACAAAAGCAGCTTCAAGGATTGCCTTTATAAAGTGAGCCCCCTCAGAGAATGTCAGAATGTTCTCACCTGCCCTGAAACTGTTTTGTTTGGCATTAGTGTCATTGGTTGGTCCAAAATGAAGATATGATGGAACGATGGAATAGAGTAAGAATGGCGCATATGGAATTACAAAATTTCTACCCTCCAGACTCCTTTGTTTCACATCTTCTTTAAAGGGCCATTTCCCTGGGGGGACATCACTATGGCATTTACCATTAAATAAACCTGCAAACGAGACACAATCTCTTTGGCTAAGGCAGGGCAAAGTGTACGTCACATAAGCGCTACTCTGTGAAAATTAACTTCTAGATCCTGCCCGAAGTTTCACGCCATTTCTGTTTGGCATCTGGTATGGAAAATCAAATGGTAACAATGGAGCATCTCTCATATCTATTGTGATGCCACACCTTGCCTTTGCGTTACGGGCATGTGTGTGATTGTGTATGGGGGTGTCTGAAATCTGGTCTCTGACTTTAGAAAATGTGGCAGACCTGACCTCTTCAATCTATCCGAACGACTACCGGCTCACTACATAAGAGGGGAGACAAGCATTGATCCACTAATGTTTGCAAGATGAGAAACACCAGTTAAACACCAACCCTACTACCCTAGGAAACTGAACGAGCCAGCAATCGCTAAACAACACTAGACGTAACATAATGCCATTGCAGAGTGCCGCATGTTGAGTCTAGGCCTGAGACTTGATTCCACATTAATTCCACTCAGTATTTCATGGCCAACTACTCCAGAATTATAAGTTCTCATCTTAAAAGTTGGAGTAGAAAAAGGCCAGGGAAATTGGAAATGAACTCTAACATCCATTCTAACATCGACATACTTGGATCCATGAGTCTGAATGTTTCATCAGTCCTATCTATGTCATCCACCTACTTTCTTACTTTACTAACCCCCATACTAGTTCTACCTTTCCAACCCCAAAAGTAAATTAATCACTTTGGAAGATGTGTAAACTGTCATTTCATATTTTTCAAGTAATACATTCCCTAGTATGGAGGTGAAAATCTCTATCTCTGGCAATATTCTGCTCTGCTTTTAAAAAATATGACCAGGTTTTGGGGCGTCTGGGTGGCTCAGTCAGTTGGGCGTCTGACTTCGGCTCAGGTCATGACCTCACAGCTTGTGGGTTCAAGTCCCGCATGGGACTCTGTGCTGACAGCTCGGAGCCTGGAGCCTGCTTCGGATTCTGTGTCTCCCGCTCTCTCTCTGCCCCTCCCCCACTCACACTCTGTCTCTCTGTCTCTCTGTCTCTCTCTCTCTCTCTCTCAAAAAATAAATAAACATTAAAAATTTTTTTTTATTTAAAAAAATAAGAAATATAACCAGGTTATGTGGAAGTAGACGCCAGTAAACAGCACCCACAGCCATCACTCCGTACCTAACGATGTCTGGGCTCTCCTCTCCTGCTTTGCTCTCTCTCCTCCCTGCTTTTCTCTCATGTCACGGTTACATGCCACGCATGGCTCCAGGTAATCAGAGGGAGAATAATATTTGTAAATCATATCATAGTTTACAACTGCCAAGTTCAGGTATAGTAACATACCCTTTAAGTTACATGTTATATATCTCTTTTTTGGAAGTAATAAGACAAACTTAGACATATACATTGACTCATCCGAGATCTACCCACTCAAATATGTGCTCTGTAAGAAGGAATTCTTGTCTCTTTCCCGTTGCTGTGCCCTAGACATCTAGAAGAGCAACTGGCATGTAGCAGGCATGTAAATACTACGACTAACAAATAAATAGTCGCTTGAACAAATCTCACAGCTGATACATGACACAGAAACACTGATTCCAGGTTTCTCAGTCCAAATCTTATAAAATCTGGTGTGTTCAGAAAAGTACAGGTATTTGAGTCACAGAGATTGCCTCAGTTATAGATGCCAGCCAGCAGTTATGTGGGCTAAGTAACACTAATCTCTGTGCCTCCGTCTTATCACCTGTAACATGGGCCTGATATTTGTTGACTGGATATAGAAAGTTAAAGATTGTAAGGGTGCAGCCAAAATACCAGGCACATCATAAAGGCTGAAAAGAATCTTAGATTCATTTTTTTTTTTTGGCATACTACCATCTTTTTTCTGACCTTATTTATTCTTCAGGCTCCAATTCCTTTACCTCTAGCAAGCATACTCCACTAGATAACACAAGATAATTTAAGAAATGGCAAAAAGGCTACCCCTGTTCCCCACGGCTACCGTGTCAGATACTTCCCCTGTGACAGAACCTGAGGAAATGCCTAGGACAGTTCAAGAGGTGCAAAAAGACGGTGATCCTAGCACCCTGTGAAAATGAGTCGCAGTCACTATATTTGTTCTTATACAGAGCTTTGTTCTTTTTTCAAACATTCATTTCATAGTGCGGGTTCTGAGGATTTCCCCAGATTAAAAAAGAAAAAATCTAAACCCCCACACCCTTTCATTTTAAGATTCTCTGTTGATGTAGTAGGTTCCCTTAAATTATCCTGAGTTACTGAACTTTTTATTGGCCACCAGGCTCCCTGATCTGCTCTTCTCTTTATCCGCAGCCCTTTCTTTTTTTTTTTTAATTTTTTTTTTAACATTTATTTATTTTTGAGACAGAGAGAGAGCATGAACAGGGGAGGGTCAGAGAAAGAGGGAGACACAGAATCTGAAACAGGCTTCAGGCTCTGAGCTGTCAGCACAGAGCCCAACGCGGGGCTCGAACCCACGGACCGTGAGATCATGACCTGAGCCGAAGTCGGACGCTTAACCGACTGAACCACCCAGGCGCCCCTATCCTCAGCCCTTTCAGGGTGTCACTCAGAAGATGGAGTTGTTAGTGCTCTTGGTTTTCCAGGTTCTGTAATCCTTAGTGATGATCTTTTTCTCTGCTCTACTGACTTATCTTTGCCATAATAATGGCTTTCACCTTTTTGTCTAATTTTCAGAATTGATCTTTCTCCAGTAGTGGTTTTATGTTCCCACGTTTGGCCACTTGACCTTTTGAGTGGTTGTCCTTTTATGGGCTAATAACCAGTTTGAGGGGTTAACCTGCCATTGTTATTATGGGCAGATCCACTGTTCTTCCTTTCTCCTTTATAGTTACTCTCCATTTGATTATTTCATCTCCCAATGGTCAATGTTATGTTTAAAAAGGACTTTTCAACATTGTAAATTTCCACATTATACTGTCTTCCTTTCATCTAACCTATATTTTATGAGGCTTTCTACCAGTGAAACATGTTAGTTAACTGAATCTAAAAGGGGATCTGCTCGACGCCACTCTCTATCAAGGGAACATGAAAAACTCCCATCTGACCCATGCGTATCGTTCTGGTTTCATCGAATCCTGACTTCAGTTAGAAAATCCTAGGAGGAATGTATACTGCCAGGCCAATTTCACCAGACAAAGCAATGTCTTTACCTTGATCTTTGCTATGACTTCCTAACCATAAGCGAGGAAACTGGCGCTCAATTAAAATTATCCATTTTAAAATAAGTTTGAGCCTCTGACAGGCTGAGAAATAGTTATCTCTACCTCAGAATCTTCCCGACTTCTCTACTCCAGCCCACTTCAACCTTTACAAGTTTTCCTCCACCCCCAAGTCACTGATGTTGAAAAACCCCATCCTTCCTTCTGACTCTCCTGAATATTCCACCACAGTCCCCCTTTCAAATGTGCCCTCAGATATAGCACCACCTGAGGTACAACTTTCCTGACACCCCTCCCATCAAAATCTATCACACTATTCCCCTATTATTCTATTCTTGTCCTTCTTGAGTCATTAAGCGACTCAAACCTAAATCTCAATTTGATGTTAACAGCCATTAATGACTTCAAAGGTGACTTCACTGTATTTTAAGGGGGCTTCAAAAGTCTTACCCTGAAATGTTATAAAATTGTGGGAATTTCAGGTTCCATCGATGGCAGAGGAGCAAAAGAAATATATACCGACGATGCGGTTCCTCAGGTCACCTTCCAATCACACTACGGAAAAAGCTCGTGCTTTGAGCCTGAGCATGGCTGCCCCTGCTTATTGCAGACTGAAGCCGGATAACTATATAGTGTGAGGGGATTATTTCCAGTGGAATCTTGATGGACTAATCAACCTTCTTACCTTTGGAGGCATAGTGATTATGAGTTATTAGCTGAATCTCTGAATGCAAAAAGACATTGCTCTCTGAAGGGGAATCCAGCCATTGAGACATTAAGCAGAGCATTTTTAAAAAGTCAATTAAATAAAAGGTTTAAATTTTCCATATAGTTTGAGGGGCTTAAATTTTTAATTCAAACTAATTTATCGAACAATGGCACTTAAGAAAATGGAATGACGCAAGGGGACTTTTATCCGATGATAAGTGGATAAGAGAGAAAAATGCGGACAGATCAGCAGAAGTTATCTAAAAGCCGAGAGGCAAGCAGGAGCAGAGCCTTGCAGATCCCCAAGCCCAGCCAGCGAACAGAGATAAATGGGAGCAGAGATCAGAAAGCGCATCCCTACCCTTCTACCCATGGTGAAAGGAGACTCACAGCGTGTGAGGTACCTGTCTCTAATCACATGTAAAACTGCAAAACTTGCAGGGTTACTTTGATATGAACAAGGTTAATGTGTTACTCAAGATTAATTGTGACTTCACTAGGAAATTTATTGAGTATGAGGGAATCCGAAAGTGAGAGGAGAACCAGAAGCCTTGTTAGAGATTTATCACAGGAGGGTGATGGATGAAAGCCTTCAGGAACCAATAATAGGATTTTAAAGATTCACATAAGCAGCATTAAGGAGATCTCTGGTGCTTACCTTAGACAAACTAGAGCTGGTGGATGGATGAGTCCTATGGTTAGAGCAGCCTGCGAGTGCAGCTGGCACTTCTGGAGGGGGCCTCAACAACCGTCTGCGCTCCGCTTACGTGGGACTCCCGGGTCTAGTTGTCTATGCAACATGTCTACAGATTTAGTTTTAGATTGACCGTTACACAAACCACAAAGAACACACAATAACCACCAGCAAGGCCGCTGATGGGTATAAGCATGGAATTCCTAATCAAACAGATCTGGGCTGGAGTCTCATCTACACCCTTCATTCATTAGCTGCACGGTCTCAGGCAATTCACCGAACTTCTGAAATCCTCTATTTCCTCGGAAGACGGCAGACAAAATAATTGTCCCAACTTTTATTTTTGTTGTAATAAATGAGATAATGGTTTTCAAGTGATTAGCAGAGTCCCTTTTTTAATGTGTACTTATTTATTTGGGGGAGAGAGAGAGAGAGGGAACCTGCAGGCGAGTGGGGGAGGGGCGGAGAGAAAGGGAGAGAGAGAATCCCAAGCAGGCTCTGCGTTGACAGCAGCAGACCGCCTGATGTGGGGATCAAACCCAGGAACCATGAGATCATGACCTAAGCTGGAATCAAGAGTCAGAAGCTTAACCAACTGAACCACTGAGGTGCCCCTAAGCAGAGTCCTTGAAACTAAAACAAAACAAAACAAAACAAAACACAAAAAAACACAAAAAACAGGAAATGAGCTGATATTGTTGGAACCCTTTTCGCTGCTGTTGTCATTCTTGGTGATAGAAGTAAAAGAAGTGGGTACAGAAACTAAATAAAGGAGCTGTGGGCTCGAAATGTGAAACCCAGTGTACCCATCACCGCCACAAGCATATTCTGCGAAATAACCAGGAAATATATATTGGTTTTTTTCTTCCATAGATAAACAGTCAAGTATTTATCCCCCATCTTCTTCATCAAGAGATTTATGGGTCATGAAAAATGTCTGTCATTACTTCATGTAAAAAATGGTACAAGTTTATCTCACTTTTGTAATTCGCTGCAGTTTTAAACCAGCTTGAAGAGGCAACCCGGACTGGATCGCTCTGTTACAATGTGTTCCTTTAGGGGGGCAAACTTCTGGAGAGATTGCCGCAGATGGCTAATACATATGTGGATTCTCGTTACCTTCAGTTTCAGCAGGGAATGTACTTTAATTCTGTCCATAAATTTTAGATTAAATATTGTCTTTGAGGCCTGAAGTTCTCCATGCTTTTACTGAACAATCCATTTTTTTCTGCTTTATACATTTTGCAGAACAGTGAATTAAAATGCAAAGGAAACTTTCGGTCAGGATGACTAAAGTGGAAGATTGTGATCACCTTTAATTGTGTAAAGTTTATGCAAGGAAAGCTGCTTATTTTAAAGTTTATTTATTTATTTTGAGAGAGAGCAGGGAGGGTCAGAAAGAGAGAGAATCTCAAGCAGGCTCCAAACTGTCAGTGAGGACACGAACCGTGAGATCATGATCTGAGCTGAAATCAAGAGTCAGAGGCTTAACCAACTGAGCCATCCAGCGCCCTGGGAAGCTGCTTATTTAGATATGATGTCTCAGGCTAACTCACTAGTTTTCCAGCCGGCTGCCTTCCTCAGTTTCTCTTAGTCTTGTTTACCGGTCCCTCCTCTTTTCCTTGACTTTGTTCTTGTCTCACTCTACACTCAGCTGGTGATTTCAGCATCTTGATGGGTGAACATCCTTAGCCCACTCTATCTCCCTACCTCCAGACACATCTGTGCCAAACAACTAATTGGAGATTCCTCAACTTCACATCTCAATGGCAACACATATTCACTCAACAATTATTAAGAACCTACAATATGCCAGGCCATATTCTAAGCCAAAGAGATACACTAAAGCTTATAATCAACCGAAGGAGAATGTTAGTAATCAAATAGTAGTAACACACCAAAATACTCAGCCTGTAACAGATAATATAAAGGGAAAGCAAAAATTACTATAAAACATTTTAAAAGGAGAGAAGACCAAGCCAGGAAAGACTAGTTATCTTCTTCTAATACTCCAAATCTCAATAAATGGTATCACCCTACCCCTGGATGTTCAAGCCAAAAACTTAGAAGAGACCTTTCATTCCACCTCTCCCCACCGTTTTCATATCCAGTTTGTGAGTAAAGCCTCTCAAGTACAGATCTTGAATGTTTTCATTCAAAACATTGAATGTTTTCACGTTGGTTCATTTCTCTACACCTCCAAGCCCAAGCCAAAATTATCTTTCCTAACTGGGTGTCCTGCCTGCATCAATTTTTGGCTGCCTCCAATCTAAGCTCCACAATATCAACCAGAGTAATGCTTTTAAAAATACAGGCAAGAGGGGCACCTGGGTGACTCAGTTGGTTAAGTGTCCGACTTTGGCTCAGGTCATAATCTCACAGTTCATGGGTTGGAGCCCCTCATCAGTCTCTGTGCTGACAGCTCAGAGCCTGGAGCTTGCTTTGGATTCTGTGTCTCTCTCTCTCTGCTCCTCCACCATTCACGATCTGTCTCTCCCTCTCAAAAATAAATAAATAAATATTTTTTAAAAATTAAAAAAAAAATACAGGCATAAAATCTCAATCAAAACTACACTGGCATTTTTCTCAAACCTAGCACAAACAACCCTAAAATTTGTATAGAACCACAAAAGACCAGAATAGCCAAAGTAATATTGAAAAAGTAAACCAAAGCAGGAGGCATCACAATCCCAGACTTTAGCCTCTACTACAAAGCTGTAATCATCAAGACAATATGGTATTGCACAAAAACAGACACATAGACCAATGGAATAGAATAGAGACCCCAGAATTGGCCACAAATGTATGGCCAACTAATCTTTGACAAAGCAGGAAAGAGTTTCCAATGGAAAAAAAAGACAGTCTCTTTAACAAATGGTGCTGAGAAAATGGACAGCAACATGCAGAAGAATGAAATTAGACCACTTTCTTACACCATACACAATAATAACCTCAAAATGGATGAAAGACCTAAATGTGAGACAGGAAACCACCAAAATCCTAGAGGAGAAAGCAGGCAACAACCTCCTTGACCTCAGTCACAGCAATTTCTTGCTCAATACATCTCCAAAGGCAAGGGAAACAAAAGCAAAAATGAACTATTGGAAACTCATCAAGATAAAAAGCTTCTGCACTGCAAAGAAAACAATCAACAAAACTAAAAGGCAACCAACAGAATGGGAAAATATATTTGCAAATGATATATTGGATAAAGGGTTAGTATCCAAAATCTATAAAGAACTTACCAAACTCAACACTGGAAAAACAAGTAGTCCAGTGAAGAAATGGGCAAAAAACATGAATAGACACTTTTCCAAAGAAGACATCCTGATGGCCAACAGACACATGAAAAGATGCTCAACATCACTCATCACCAGGGAAATACAAATCACAACCACACTGAGATACCACCTCACACAACGAAAAGAGGCTAAAATGAACAACTCAGGAAACAACAGATGCTGGCAAGGATGTGGAGAAATGGGAACCATCTTGCACTGTTGGTGGGAATGCAAACTGGTGCATCCACTCTGGAAAACCGTGTGCTAGTTCCTCAAAAAATTAAAAATAGAACTACCCTATGACCCAGCAATAGCACTACTAGGAATTTACCCAAGGGATACAGGAGTGCTGATGCATACGGGCACATGTATCCCAATGTTTTAGTAGCACTATCAACAATAGCCAAATTATGGAAAGAGGCTGAATGTCCATCAACTGATGAATGGATAAAGAAGATGTGGTTTAGATATACAATGGAATACTATTGGCAATGAGAAAGAATGAAATCATTCCATTTGCAGCAATGTGGATGGAACTGGAAGGTATTATGCTGAGTGAAATAAGTCAGTCAGAGAAGATAGATATCATATGTTTTCACTCATATGTGGATCTTGAGAAACTTAACAGAAGACCATGGGGGAGGGGAAGGGGAAAAAATAGTTACAAACAGGGAGGGAGGGAGGAAAACCATAAGAGACTCTTAAATACAAAGAACAAACTGAGGGTGGATGGGGGAATGTGGGTGATGGGCATTGAGGAGGGCACTGTTAGGATGAGCACTGGTGTTGTATGTAAGCAATGAACCTTGGGAATCTACCCCAAAAACCAAGAGCACACTTTACACACTGTATGTTAGCCAATTTGACAATAAATTATATTTTAAAAACAAATACATGCACGAGGGGCGCCTGGGTGGCTTAGTCCATTGGGCGTCTAACTTCAGCTCAGGTCATGATCCCACAGTTCATGGGTTTGAGTCCTGCATCAGGCTCTGTGCTGACAGCTCAGAGCCTGGAGCCTGCTTCGGATTCTGTGTCTCTATCTCTCTCTGCGCCTCCTCCACACATGCTCTGTCTCTGTCTCTCTCTCTCAAAATTAAATTAAAACATTAAAAAATATTAAAAATACATGCATGATTTTTAGCCAGTGAAGATGGCTATGGAGAAGATCCTGGGGTTCGCCTCCTTCCACCGACACACCAAATGTGCAGCAACACATGGAACAACTGCCTCTGGAAAAAACCTAAGAACTAGCTGAGCAACTTCCAGACAGGGGCCACTGGAGAAGGAGAGAAGGCCCACATGGAAGCAGGTAAGAGAAGCTGGGACACAATCCACCATAGACCCCTTCCCCAGTGCAATGAACCACTGTTGAGAGGGAACTCAAAACCAGAGCTTCTCCCTGAGGAGTGAAGGGTTTGAACCCACACGAGGCACCCTCAGCTTTTAAGACCTGCATCTGAGAGACAAGTCCCCAAAACCTATGACTTTGAAAAACAACAAGGTTCCTGCCCCAGACCTGCAAGTCCATACTGAACAGAGACATGGCTCTTAAAGGCCTCAGACTCACCTGCCCACGGCCCAGCATAGAGGCAGCCAGTCCAGATGCACCCAGACTTCTTGCTGCTATTCTTAAAGCATGGGCCTTATGGGCGGGCATCTAATTTAGCATACACCTAGACACCTTTTCTTTTTCTTTTTTTTATTAATTAATTAATTTATTATTTAATTTACATCCAAGATAGTTAGCATATTGTGCAACAATGATTTCAGGAGTAGATTCCTTAATGCCCCTTACCCATTTAGCCCATCCCCCTATCCGCAACCCATCCAGCGACCCTCAATTTGTTCTCTGTATTTATGTTTCATCTGCCTCCCTGTTTTTACATTATTTTTGCTTCCCTTCCCTTATGTTCATTTGTTTACTACCTTAAATTCCTCATATAAGTGAATTCATATGATATTTGTCTTTCTCTGTGTAACTGATTTCACTTACCCTAATATACTTTAGTTCCATCCACATAGTTGCAAGTGGCAAGATTTCATTCTTTTTGATTGCCGAGTAATTCCCTCTCTCCCTCTCCATATATATACCACACTTTCTTTATCCATTCATCAGTCGATGGACATTTGGGTTCTTTCCATACTTTGGCTATTGTCAATAGCGCTGCTATAAACATTGAGGAGCACGTGCTGCTTCAAAACACACATCTGTATCCCTTGGGTAAATACTTAGTAGTGCAATCGTTAGGTCGCAGGATAGTTCTATTTTTAATTTTTTTTAAAATTTTTTTAATGTTTATTTGTTTTTGAAAGACTGAGAGAGACAGAGT
Organism: Neofelis nebulosa; assembly: GCF_028018385.1. Classification (NCBI taxonomy): domain Eukaryota; kingdom Metazoa; phylum Chordata; class Mammalia; order Carnivora; family Felidae; genus Neofelis; species Neofelis nebulosa. The sequence continues at coordinate 30,279,901 of NC_080794.1, read as the reverse complement.
GCAAGCAGGGGTGGGGCAGAGAGAGAGGGGGACACAGAATCCAAAGCAGGCTCCAGGTTCTAAGCTGTCAGCACAGAGCCTGATGCAGGGCTTGAACACATGAACTGTGAGATCATGACCTGAGCCAAAGTCAGACGCTTAACCGACTGAGCCACCCACACGCCCCTATTTTTAATTTTTTGAGGAACCTCCACAATGTTTTCCAGAGCCAATGCATCAGTTTGCATTCCCACAAATAGTGCAAGAGGGTTCCCATTTCTCCACATCCTCACCAATATCTGTTGTTTCCTGAATTGTTAATTTTACCCACTCTGACCAGTGTGAAGTGGTATATCAGTATGGTTTTGATTTGTATTTCTCTGATGATGAGTGATGTCGAGCATCTTTTCATATACATGTTGGCCATCTGGATGTCTTCTTTGGAAAAGTATCTATTCATGTCTTCTGCCCATTTCTTCACTGGATTATTCATTTTCTCGGTATTGAGTTTGTTAAATTCTTTAGAGATTTCTAACCCTTTATCTGCTATGTCATTTGCAAATATTTTTTCCCATTCCATTGTTGCCTTTTAGTTTTACTGATTGTTTCCTTCCCTGTGGAGAAGCTTTTTATCTTGATGAGGTCCCAATAGTTCATTTTTGCTTTTGTTTTTCTTATCTCCAGAGACATGTTGAGTAAGAAATTGCTGCAGCCGAGGTCAAAGAGGTTTTTGCCTGCTTTCTCCTCGAGGATTTTGACGGCTTCCTGTCTTACATTGAGGTCTTTCATCCATTTTGAGTTTATTTTTGTGTATGGTGTAGGAAAGTGGTCCAGGTTCATTTTTCTGCATGTCGCTGTCCAGTTTTCCCAGCATCATTTGCTGAAGAGATTGTCTTTATTCCATTGGATATTCTTTCCTACTTTGTCAAAGATCAGTTGGCCATACGTTTGTGAGTTCATTTCTGGGTTCTCTATTCTGTTCCATTGATCTGAGTGTCTGTTTTTGAGCCAGTAACATATTATATTGATGATTACAGCTTTGTAGGGTAGCTTGAAGTCCGGGATTGTGATGCGTCCAGCTTCGGTTTTCTTTTTCAAGATTGCTTTGGCTGTTTGGGGTCTTTTCTGGTTCCATACAAATTTTAGAATTGTTTGTTCTAGCTCTGTGAAGAATACTGGTGTTATTTTGATAGGGATTGCATTGAATATGTAGATTGCTTTGGGTAGTATCGACCTTTTAACAATGTTTGTTCTTCCAATCCAGGAACATAGAATATTTTTCCATTTTTTTGTGTCTTCTTTAATTTCTTTCATAAGCTTTTTATAGTTTTCAGTGTATAGATTTTTTATCTCTTTCCTTATGTTTATTCCTAGGTATTTTACAGGTTTTGGTGCAATTGTAAACGGGATCGATTCCTTGATTACTCTTTCTGTTGTTTCATTATTAGTATATAGAAATGCAACCGATTTCTGTGCATTGACTTTATATCCTGCAACTTTACTGAATTCATGGATCAGTTCTAGCAGTTTTTTGTGGAATCTTTAGGGTTTTCCATATAGAGTAACCTAAAAGCATTTTTGATGGCAGGTACCATGTTTGCTCTTTCCCTTTGCTTCACTCTAGCCAATGGGTGCACCTTTTTTTTTCTTTTCCCACCAACCCTCTGCAGTCATGTCTATACATTCTCCCTGCTTCATTCCAGCTAGCAGGCTCATCTTAGCACTGCAGCCAGCAGGCCCCATCTCTCTCTCTCTCTCTCTAATGCTAGAGTTTTGTTTTGTTTGTTTTGTTTTTCTGAGCAGGTGCCACTCACACACTGGAACAGCTGTGAGCAGCATCTTTGTGCCTCCCCTTTCCACTCTCCAGGGGGCTGCTATCTCCCGGAAGGAGCTTGAGCACAAGCCCCAGGTTTCCCCAAACTCAGCTGCAGTCCAGAGAACACTTCCTGATTACCTGGCTCCAGAGATCGGGGGTGCTTGCCATCCCGGGTTCCATAGACTGTAATAGTTGGAGAGACAGTTCTTGGCAGACCACCATACCTAGGTGGTGGATAGCAGGGAGTCAACTGAAATGTGCCCCCAGCCTTTCCTTGAAAGAGGCCTTTTTGCTGGTCACAGAGCTTCATCCTGAAAGGGGGGCTTCTGGTTTGGCACATAACTAGGAATCTACTGGCCTTGCTCCGACACTGACATAGCTGAGGAGAATCTGGCCACTTGGAGCCTATCTTCTCTGCCAATTGCTCCCTGTGAGAAAGACAACATGGCCGAGGCTCTGAGTAACCACAGCTATAAAGTTCCAATCACAAAAGATACACTCTCTATAATTAGCACTGCCTAGAGCATACCTTAAAATCTGCAAGCAGCCCACGATTCCACTTTTGGAGATGGAGTAGGGGAAGACGGAAATATCTTAAAAATATTTTCTGTTATTTCTAGGAGACCGTGTAATATACTTCAGAATAAACATATGCGTGTATATAAATATGTGTGTATTTGTCTCTGTGGGTGTACATATGCATATATGTAGGTATATTCATATATATTGTTATATACTATGTATGTATGTTACATAGAGACATACATATAACCCTACCCACTCCATATACACATATATGTGTATATATATATGTATATATATATATACATATATATATACACACACACATATATATAATGTGTGTGTGTATTTGCACAAAAACTATATATAATATATATTATACATGTATTTGGGTGTTTGACATAAGATTAACCTGCTTTGAAATGGAAAATGACCAAATTCCAGTAGAATTTAGCTCAAAAAATAGGTTAAACCCAAATTTATTAAAACGTAATTTGAGATGTAAAATGTTTCCTTGTTATTTCAGGCCCAGAAGTAATAACTATTTCTAAATCTTTACCGTATACTTAAAACTGTGCCAGAGCTCATTGTGGAGAATAGCTATTTATTAATAATAAATTATCTAAATTTTTGAGACTTCACAGTAAGTAGAAACCTAAATGACTTGTCAGATGAGGTCTGGGAGAATTTCTAAGTAAGGATACATATAATTGAAATAAGAACCAACAAAACAGTGCCCGAATCAGCTTCAGTGGGAAATTTACTCTCTTGGTAGGGAAGTTAGGGTTTGGGAAGGGAAAAGTGACCGCTAACACCATGTCTAACCAACAGCTCCATCCAATCTGCCTCCATTTATTCACTTGACCTAATCTTTCAAACAAGGAAGATCCAAACCATTGGAATAAATCTCAACAGATGCTGGAAGTCTAAACAATTATGAGCAGTGGAACTGAAAGTGAAGGTCTCATGGAAGCCTGAGAGAGTTCAAAGAATGCTATCGAATTCCATTTTTTATATTTTTAATTTCTGGAAGGAAAATTGGCTACAGTTAGCTTGGATTTAAGTGATTTTTTTTCCCTCCTATTTATCTGGACCTTGAGTTTGGCTAGTAATACAATTGCATAAAGTTACTTCCCTCATGTGTGCTGAAAAATTCTAATCTGCTGCTTAATCTACACATCACAGGAGAGTCCGCAGATCAGTGTTTTAGAAGGGTAGGCATAATAACTTTTATTTCTGGCTTTCTGTTAGAATCACCCTGTATTTAAAAGAAAATACAGATGCCTGGACCACACCTGAGAAGTACTAGGCATGGAGCCCAGATATGTATATTTCTTTAAAGTTCCAATGGTAATTTTGATGAACATCCACCATTAAGAACTTATGATTAGATGATCTCTAAGGTCCTTTCCAACTGTATAGTCTACATTTTTTTTAAATACTCACTTAAAATCAATTTATGTTTTCATAAAATCATATACACTCCTAGAGCAGTCAATTGTGATGAACTCTCTAAAGAAGTTTCAAAAGCAGTTGTAAAAAACAATGCTTTCACCTGGGTGGCTCAGTTGGTTAAGCGCCCGACTTCGTTCAGGTCATGATCTCACACTTCGTGGGTTCGCGTAGGGCTGACCACTCAGAGCTCGGAGCCTGCTTCAGATTCTGTGTCTCTCTCTGCCCCTCACCCCTCAATGTTCTGTGTGTGTGTTTCTCTCTCTCAAAAATAAATAAACATTAAAAAAATTAAAACAAAAACAATGCCTTCAAAACAAGTAAAAGTCATCGGTGGCTTAAATCAATAGGAGAACTTTTTCTTCCAAATAAGAAATCTGAAGGTGGGCAGTTGTTGGTGTTGACTCAGAAGCTTGGTGAGGTTGCGATGATCTTCTGGTCACAAGACCGTTTTGCAAGTCCAACCATCTTGGCTGCATTGAAGGCAAGAAGAAGAGAGAAGTTAAATGGTGGGCAGCTACAACCATGTCCTTTAATCAGGAAAGCAAAACCCTTAACAAGTAAAGCACTTTCTGAATCAACTGCTGATGAGGTCTTATTGACAGAACAGGTTCCGAAGATCAAGTCATGTTGTAAGACATCCTGAACATTGGCTTGGACCAGCCATAATCTAGTGCCAGGGCCAAACACGCTGCAGCCACTCTAGCTAAAAATAAATTAATAATAACAATAATAGTAATAATAATAAAGAAGAGGAGGAGGAGAAGAGGAAAAAGGTGATTCTGGTTAAAAAGGAAAAGCTGGACATTGAGTAGAAAAATGTTGGAAACTATTTTAAGTCAACTCTGATGGAAAAAATCAAGATAAAGTTCAATTATATTTTGGTATAGAAGATAATAATAATCTACCATAATATATGAAAAATGTTCAGGACTTTATGTAATTGCTGACGAATAACTTCTTATGACAAATGTGACATTTTGACAAATATAATCATGAATATAACAAGTTTGTATCTTATCTTTCAGGGTAATTATTTTGAAAGACAGTATTGATTGGATGCATACGTTCTTGTGTTACATCATTTCCACCGCATATTTAGTATATGGCCATTATTGTTTTACCCTGTGAAACCAAGATTTTCATCCAACAGGAAATTAATCAGCAGAAGGTATAACTGCTTTATTAAAGTCACCCAAAGTAGGGCGCCTAGGTGGCTCAGTCAGTTAAGTGTCGGACTTCAGCTCAAGTCATGATCTCAAGTTTCGTGAGATTGAGTTCTGCGTGGGGCTCTATGCTGACGGATCAGAGCCTGGAGCCTGCTTCAGATTCTATGTCACTCTCTCTCTCTCTCTCTGTCCCTCCCTGGCTCACACTCTGTCTCTCTCTCTCTCTCTCTCTCTCTCAAAAATAAATAAACATTAAAAATTAAAATATAAAATAAAATCACCAAACGTATTTTTAAAAGGGTGTTTTTAAAATCCCTCAAACCTCATTGTTCAGTTTTGCAACAGATATTAAAAACCTTAAAACTGGGCACATATTATTGGCTTCAGCCATTTAATTTTTTTCAAATTGGAAGAGAATATAAAAACTATCTATAAATTTGTTATTTTTAATAGCATAAATTGTTTTAACTAGTTTAACTGCCCAATAATAATGGATTATTATACAAAATACACATCATATTATCATAGGATGGAATACTAATTCCTTGCTAAAATTAGTTAATACTTAAGGAGGCTACATGACCTGGAGATAATAAGAATATATTAAATGAGTAAAACAAGTACCTAATTATGGTGCAGTAGGTTCCAAATTCTTTAAATAATGATTGGATTATTGAAAACATACTATATATGACAGGCTTAAGACTTTGCATGTATTTCTTTCATTAGAGTCTCACAACCCAAAGGGGAAGGTTATATCACCTTACCATCTTACAGATGAAGAAACAGGTTTAGAACAGTTATGGAATTTACTCAAAAACACAATAGTTTACCAATGCAGAACTAGGATTTGAACCCAGGAAGTCTGGTTTCAGAAGACAGGCTTACACATCTACAATAATATATACCTAGAGAAAAAACTACCAAAAAAAAAAAAATTGCACCAAAAGGATAACAAATTTTGTGTCTGGGGAGTGAAATTACAGTATGCTTTTTATAGTTTGCAAAATTTTTAGAGTATTTATTAACTATAACCAGAAAATACAATGATTATTTGATAGAATTTCAAATCCAATAATTGCTTAATAAGCGTTTTAACCTAGTTTGATAGGCTAGCAAATAAACCAGTGCTCTACTCAGCAACTCCTAATAATATGAACTCTACAAAATGTTACTCCTCATCACTGAGAGATAAGACCTTTCTAAAATCACAACTCATGAAAGCTAACAGTTTCATGTAAAGTATCTCCTATAAAATCCGCCTTAAGATCAATAATCTTACTACACAGACATCATAAAGTTAATTTGTTGGAAGGAAATAAAATTCATGAAGGCTCATCTTTTGTTTCATGAAATCAAGAGAAAGGAAACAAAAAAATCCAAAAACTATGTTTAGAAACCAAATACATCCCATTGAACGAACTGCTGTGCATCCAATAAAAGAACCATGGAAATGTATAAATAGTGGTTTATAAAAATATTTCTAAGATATCGGTATCAAGTATATAAAAAACAAGAATAAAAACAACACAAAGAGAAAATTCTCAGATATTTTTAAAACTTCTTAATATATAAATATATATGCATAAATAAATAGAAGATGGCCTAAAGATACATTCTCAAAAACTTGTAACCTAAGGTCATAACACATCCCTTCCAGGGAAGGGAGTGAAACTGAATTAGAAAGACAAGCACAAGGGAAGAGCTTTTAGCTTTTACTGTGCATAGGATTGTTTTATTCCAAGTTTTTAAAATAATGTATTAAATGTATTTATATTATGCAGTTTTGAAGAAATGTAACAAAAGTATATTCTTAAATTTGCCATCACTCACAGTCATCATACTTACCATAACTTCTTTGTGTTGTCGTTTTATGTAACTCAATAATAACCCCTTTATGTACTATGGTACGTATTTGTCCAGTAGAATTTTAGAAAAAACACAGGGAAAATTTGTTTCACTCCATAACTTTAATGGGAGCAAAACTGAATATATTTACCTTTGTTTCTAAAAATAAAGGAAAATTATTGTCCCATACGCAAATACTGTTGACTATTAACTTCTACCACAAAATGAATATATGGATGTAAACAATAAAAATAGGTAAAGGAAAGTAGACATAATTTATAATGGAAAACTTGTGTTATACTCTGCGCAGCAAGACAATTCAGACATTTTGTTTGTGAAGTTGCATGCGTACCTACTAAGCCCATTTGCCCCAGTGTAAAACTATTCTGTCATACTTTTTCTTCTTTCAAAAGCATTGCTTCCCAATTAAAAATTGGAGAGAAAAAAAAAATCAAGTATATGATCCCTTTTTTCCTCTTTTTGAAAAGCCTAAACTACTATTCATAATTTACAAATGGATGAAACCTTAGAGTCAGTATCAATGACTAACCAGGGGGGAAAAAGGTATTACAATGTATTTAATGTGCACTGAAGAACTTCAAGGTAAATTGAATATAATTATTTCATCCCCTTGTTTATTTTATAAATTGTACAAATAATTATAAAATTTTCCATAAAATTTTAGTGAAAAAAGAAACATAAAGATGATTTAACAGATAAGAAACCTGAGGTCTAGACAACAAATGATCTAAGGCTATAGAGCTAATTACTGTCAAAGCTCGAATTGTAACAGAGATGCTCAATTTAACAGATTGTGTGTTAATAGATGGAGCATCACTGGAAATAAATTTTTATGAAAAAACTCACGCCTATTGAAAGATCATGGATGACTTAGATATAACAGCATACTGACGTAATCTGTGGCAAAAACAAAACACTTGGCTAAGATTATCTATTTAATATTGTTAAATACTAAAAAGCATGATAGTCAACATATATTCAGATCTGTCCAATAAGTACATATTATAAATTCTTCTGTAAATATATTTTAAGGAGATCAATAGTTCAAAAGATGTGGCTCTACAATGATACCTGACTGAAAGAGTTTCTTCTCCAAATATTTTGCAATAAGTTAAACATCAGCTTCGTGGAGAATATTGTAATATTGCTGGTTAAACTGTTTTTCTGAGTGTTCTTTTTTTTGTATGTAACTATGATGGCTATATATTAAAATCTTGAGAAAATCTATTAAAATGGTTAATTTTATGTTCAGCAGTCACCATTATATTTTCAGTTCACGGTTTAACACAAGTCTTGCCTACAATATTTAAAATGGGGATGCTTATTTCAATAGAGATATGATAGAACAATTCTAGATTGATGGTAATCTTGAAATAAAGAACCTAAAAGTCCAGTGGCAAACAGTGCAAGTTTCAGTATTTCTGCTCAGTAAATACTTGATCAAATTCTAAATTTAATAACTCCCTTAAGTTCCAGATGGAAAATGAATTAATTAACTTGATGGAGATATCACCAAAGTCATTTCAAAGAACATGGGGTTATTTTTAACTTTTTGAGGACCTTCCATACAGTTTCCAGAGTGGCTCCATCAGTTTGCTTTCCCACCAACAGTGCATGAGGGTTCCTATTTTCTCCACAACCTTGCCATCACCTGTTGTTTGGAAGTGGTGTTGATTTCACCTATTCTGACAGCCGTGAGGTGATACCTCACTGTAGTTTTGATTTGTATTTCTCTGATGATAAGTGATGATAAACATCTTTTCATGTGTCTGTTGGCTATCTGTATGTCTTCCTTAGAGAAATGTCTGTTCATGTCTTCTGCCCATTTCTAATTGGATTATCCATTTTTGGGGTGTTGAGTATTGGGGACACAGGAGCAAATAATGCATACCAAAACCCCTCCTCTCATGGATTTCCCATTGCAGTGAATGAGATAGAAATAGACAAAATAGAAAGTAGATTACAGAGTACATTAGATAGTGATGGATATTGAAAAGGAAATATAGCATGTTTATTTCCAGCTCCCTCCTTGAACCATGGAGAGTGCAGCACTTCTTAGTAAGGGACTTTGTTTGTTTGTTTGTTTCCTCAATAATGTAATGATTTTGTTCTAAATCTTTCCATTTCTGGGCTGATTTGAGCTAGCATTTCTTGACCTTTTCTGCTTATTTATATTCCTATTATAGCTTAATCGGGAGCTTACATTATCCAGATTCCCAAAGCTCGGTAGGAGAGTAAGAATGCCTTTAAATCTCTCTTTCATATAAATTTACTACCACCATCGCCTCCACTCCCCAATTGTACTGGCACACTTCCTTGCCCTTTCGAAGAGCTCAGTAAATGCTCAGGATTGTAAAGATACAGTCTGTCTTGGATATCCCACTGAACTTGCCAAGAAAATTTAGGCTGAGAAAGTCAAATTATACAATGGCCTGACCCCATCAATTAAACATTATGCTTTAATGGGTAAAGCATAATTATTTAGCTCCAATAAACAGAAACTTCCCACTACCCTAGAGGATGGGTGTGGGATCCTATACAGACAACCTTCAGGGTAAAAGAAACACTGTAGAGTTTGTGGTTAAAAACAAGTAAACAATAAACCTGAAGTGCCAATAGATCCAATCTATTATTGACTAACTTGTGACCTCACTGATGAAAGGAGACTGTCTGCAACCCATACCTTAACTCATTTCATGTGTAACAAACATATTTTTTTTCCTCTGACTCCTAAGGATCAGGAAAAATCCCAGATACTGAATCAATAAGACACAGTGTCCTTTCTTCCAGAAGTTCACAAAAGGATACAGACACCCAAGTGAAAAACCACAATGTCTTATCATAAGCACAATGGTAGGAGACAAATAGGAACCTATAGGACCTCAGACAAGGAACCTAAACTAATTCAAAAGGAGGCTGAGGAGGGAGAGACAGAGCACTCAGAAAGGATTTCCTGGAATTTCCTTGTACCTGAGCTATGTTATCCACATGAAAGAAGAAAGAAATCCAAGGAAGAAATGAAACCATGTGGTACTCAGAATACCCTGTTGAGCAGGAGTAAACTGGACATAGAGAGTGGTGAAAACTTAGCCTGAGGCAGATGTGGGGACCAGATCCTAAAAGCTTAGACTTCATTCCATAGGTAATACCTAACACATCTTGTGTTTTTAGGAAAAAAGTAACTTGCTCAGATTTTCATAGGGTGGAAAATGGATTTGGAGGTTATTAGTTTAATTCTGGAAGAACATATTAAAGAATATCAGCAGGACTTAACAATTGATTGATACGGGAGTAATAAAAGGAAGTCAAATAAAACTGTCAGGCTTCTAGCTCCCATTGTGACTAAAGAACTCTTGAGGGTGGGGGGGGGTGGTCTCAGGCAAAGGGTCTGGAGCTGTAAACATAGTCTTTGAGTTTCATGTCACCCTTTCCCAAACACGGCCCTTTCAAGGCCATCCAATCTTCACTTCAATCAAATTTCAATAAGTTACCAAATTTCAATGATTTAGATACAAATGTTCAGACTAAAATGCAGGAAACACAATGGAATGTACCCTGATTTCCCTTAGAGACAGTTCTATAAAGACTTCTATTACAAATGAACTTTTCCCTTGCTCACTGTATAGAACATAAGGGGTGCTGGTACAACCAGTCAACTGGGCTTATAATTAGATAAATAATGGTATTAGTCATTATGTACAATTAAAAACAAGAAAGAGAATATATTATATGTTACGTTACTTTATTCTCATGACAACCCATTAGGCAGATATTATTTCCAATTTACAGATGGCGAAAATGAACTTCATAAAGGTTAAATAAACAGTCCTACATGACATTGAAAGTCAGTAGTAGAGGTCAGGATTTTTTAAAGAGGAAAAGAAAAGAACTATTATTGATGAAAGGTCCAATTTACATCTAACCCTCACACTTTATATTTGTTCATTCATTTAATCACCTGTGGTTGGCGTCACTGTTTCGATGTTTTTATTAGGTATTATAACAGAAATTGGCATGCTCTTGAAAGAGGTGTTTCAGAAATCTGTAAATATTTCACTCAAATTTTATTTTATGTTTTTTAAACCAATTTTTAAAACTACTATAAACAACATGTATGCAGAAATCCCAAATTATAGTAAATTAGAAAAAAATCAATATGTTAATGTTCATTTCCAGGTTAAATTATTTAGTGGCAAACCTCCAACTATAAGTTCTCTTCTAATATCTACTTGAAAAGTATACTGTGATTACAAGGTATTATTTCTTAAAAAAGAAAGAAACTGTCATGTTCAGCTACTTATCTGTATGATTGCCAATTTTCTCCATATTGTGTAGCTAATATAAAATAAATAAAGATTTGGATGCCAATTAGATTGTCATGTTCATCACAAAATCTGTCATTAGGACATTTAAATACATTATACTAAATGCATTTTAGGAACTGTATTTTACTAAAACATGACTTCTACCTGCTGTATAAATTGGGATTTCAGATAAAATTTCATTTGACTAGAGGAATTTCTGCTTAAAACAAACTGCAACAAATTTCTAAAGCATTGTAATATACAATGTTTTCCTTGTGAAAAATGTTTCTGTTTGGTTAATCAACATGGCCTCAGTTTCATACCTAGACTCATAATCCACTCCTGTGCTGTTAGGAATGCTCCCAAAGGTAGACTATCTACTCTGAAAGCTAAAGACATTTTCCAATGCCTGAAGATGACTTAATTCTGTTTCATGATGTTTCAGATGACTTCTGTTTCATCTTTTTAATAAATTTTGTTTTTTTAGTGTAGCTCATCTCCACATAAATTATATAAAATTGAAGATTTTAATTCTAGTTGATTGTATGTTTATGGTTGGTATTTCCCCTTGGGCACAAGTTTAATACCTTTCCTATTTTCCTTAACACCTAACATTTGGAAAGATTTAAGAATCCAATAGTTGTTGATAGAGTTTATATGGCAGATCGCCAAAGGAAAATACTGCCATCTAAAAGCAGACTTTTTTCCCTGACATTTGAAGTTTTTCATGGCCGGACTTAAAAAAAAAAAGTCAAATTAGACACTTGCCATAGCATTTCAGTCACTTTGTTCTTAATTGTCTCAGAAAGAGATTTGGATATTCAAGAATGTCAAAATACACACACACACACACACACACACACACACACAGCCATCTACTTCCATGGATGAGAATATTCAGTTAAGCCAGCTAACATCCTAAGAAATCTCCCCTTATAAAGTTGTATACCAAAGCAGTTATAGCAGATGGTAATGGTGGCCTGGCTGGGATATACTTTGAAGTTATCATGACTTTGAAATATTTTATGCAATATCCGTTATGACTCTTGACAAACCCTAGACTTCTCAAAGGCAGGAATCATCCCTTTGCCAACCACAGAATGACAAAACCAGTGCTCTGCAATGAGTGGGCATTGAGCAAGGATTTGTTTATATGATTTATTTAAGACTGTTCACCTAACAAGGAAACCTTCTGAAGCCAGAAGCCCTAGGTATAGCCTAAAGTGAGCAGATCTTTGGCAGCCTAATGTTGATTCAAACTACTTACAGCTTTAACAAATGGGAGCCTGCTCGTCTCTTTCAAAAACCTATTGTGGTCTTGCCAGGTAATACTCAAGCCACTTCAAAATCACAACCCAACAGACAGGCAGTCTTTTGGGGACTCACATTCTATTTCCTCATTCAGTCCTCTTTCTGTTGTCCTGGTAAAGTGTCTGTCACTTCTTCTTAAAGAACAGTGAGATGAAGGAACGTGTGGTATTGATGTCAGAACAGCTGTCTTCTCTTCAACTTCTAGCCTTGCTCACCTGGGTCGAGAGAAAAAAGCACTGAATTATCTGGGGTGAAGCAAACGGTGTGCACAGGAAGTACAGAAAAGCTCGGGGAAACCTGGAATGTTCAGAAAAAAGAAGAAAGCATTCTGATGACACGGACAAAATACTCTTCTGTTCTTTAGAGAGTAGACTACTGTTAACACCAGCCCTCCAGGAAGATCCGCTTTTGGAACCTTGTACCCCTTCCTTCAGGAAGGAAGTACCACAGAGTGCTGTGGGAAAATGAAGATGCCTCCTGTCTTTCCTGCGATCCTAAGGAAAGAGATTCTCAGGTACTAAGATTTGCATGCAGGAGGCTTAATCAGGGATGTGTTCTCAGGAACAACAGTGGGGGAGCAGAGGAAGCAGGATTGAACGGAGAAGACAAACTGACATGTGGTTCTAACAGTAGCCTTGCCAATCATTCAAAATCCACCTCTTGGAAGTTCTCCAGAGGTGTTCTGACTGAGACAAGAGTCTGAACCTTTGTACTGCCCAACAGTGATCAATCACTGGATGCGGGCTGCTCCTGCAGAGGGGGCGCCACCCTGGGCAAGGCAGCCTCCTCCATCACAGGTCAGTTCTCAGGAACGGATGTGGTCTTAGAGTTACCAGCAGCCAACACTGCCAAACACTTAGGAATAAAGGTCTAGTTCCTAAAGGGGGATCTGGGTGGCATGACATGGTGTCATTCCCCCACTCAGCCAGAGTACTTAGCACAATCAGTCAAAATGATCAGGACTGATTCTGAGCCTATACTGGCTCACACTATATTTCACCCTTTGCCAAACAGAGTCCTAACCATATGCCAATCACTCCTCTATGTAGATTATTTTGTTTTCTCTTCTCAACCCTGGAAGTCTTATTGGTTTCCATGTGTACCTACAGAAGCTATGGCTTAGAAACATTAAATAACTTTCCCAAGTTAACACCACTTAGTGAGGGCACTAGCAGGGATTGAAAGTTAGAGTTTTCTGAATCGGAAGTGTTCTGAACCAATCTGTAGCGTTCAAGATCATATTTTGTTGGGATGGTTGTGTTTTCACTCTTGACAATGCCCCCGATATTTGGGGACAAGTGGTAAAATGTGTTTACATACAAGGAATTTAGGTTGCCGAAAAGTTACAGAACTGTACCCAACTAGGTGCCCCAGCACACTTTCCAAGCCAATGAAAGAAGAAGAGGACTCCATACTAGCCAAGTGAGCTGAATTGATATAATTGATCTGGGATTCTAACAACCGAATGAGTAGACTGAAGCAAATGAAGCAAAAGTGCTGGCCGTAGGATTTCCTCCAAAAATAGCATTTACAAGACTCTTTCCCCAAACTTCCTTCTTTTGTGTCCTCTCGCCCACACCATAACCCAGCAGATCCACTGAAGGTCAGGAACTTGATTTGAATGGTGCTCTAAGTCACAAAATCAGCTTCAGTTGGCTCTTTTCATTTGTCCCATTGTCTTTGCAGTTATTTCCTTTTTTGTCTCCTGACTTCTTCCCAGAATAACTACTGCATCTAGTTCAAAAGCATGTCAGAGCAGATATTTCTCATCTCAACTACACAGAGGTACTATGTAATTACAGAATGTACTGGAAGAACTTTGGAGGAAAACCAAGATGTTCATTTAATAAGAAAAAATTAAACAGAAATAATCAAAACAGACCGTTTTCAAAATGTTTTTCAAGCATGTGTGCAGGATTATTTTCCTGTTAACAATTACAATGCCACATTCCAGCAGGAATTTCCAGAATATTACACATATATTGACAGTCTCAGTCCCTGACAATGGAGAACAGTTTGGACCTGGACACCCTCTCCAAAACAGAACGGAAGCAACTAGCTCCCCCCCTTTTTTTAAAGTAATCCCTATGCCCAGTTTGGGGCTCAAACTCAAGACCCTGAGATCCAGAGTTGCACACTGCATCAGCTAAGCCAGCCAGGCACTCCTGGCTTCTCCCTTTCTAGTTTTTGCCCATTCCCACCAAGACAGGAATATTCTGTAAACAAGCAGAATTACCAAACCGGGCAAAATTTGCCCACTCGTAGGAAATAAATATGGAGAAGAGTCGAGAGATTATGTTTTTCTTTCCTTATCTGACTTAAGTTAATAAATTCCATATAAGAGATGATGTACCCAGTCTAGAGCCAAAATACAGTAGAAATTCAATAAATATTTGTTGAATTCGTGAATGTATATCACCTATTCCATGAAGCCTTTCTATTTCCCCTGGGAGAATTAATCCTTCCCTCTTTTGTGCTCCGACAACATTTTGTGCATTTTTATACTATTCCCACAAACTGACTTTTATTATATTTAGTAAAAATACACTGTTTTTTCCTCTTGCTTTAAGAGCAGGAACTGGACGTCATTCAATCTATAGCCTACATTTTGTCCTGTGCAGGGCAGAACTCAATATCAATGTTTTATTGACTCCGATGACCTACCATTTTAGGACCTATCAGTGGGATTGGCAGGTGTGCCAAAAAATTGCTGCTGGGGGCAATGGTGACACTTTATCTCTTGACAAGGGAGGTGAATTCAATTCCGCTAGTGCCCATGACAATTTATTTAGCACCCCACAGCACACTCGTCTCCTTTTGGCATTGCCGTCTTCGCCATGCCATTTGCAAGGAGCACAAAACTGTCAAGCTGGAATCCACTGGTTGCCGTGCTGATGCTATGCTTGGATTGAAAGAAGAGAAGGACAAAGATCATTCAGGCTAAACCCAGACCCACTGCTGGCATAAAAACTGTGCTGCAGAGAGTTGCCAAAGCTTCTTAGTCCTGACCTGTGATGCAGGGACTTTGCTTCGCCGGGTAAATTTAGGAGTGGTTGAATGACCACCCATTTCATGCCTCACTAAGTAATCTCTCTTACTTCTTTGTCCCTGCCTTTGCGCAGGTGAAGCAGTAATAAGCGGTGGTTATAAGGTGAACCCTGGAGCCAGATGACCGGGATTTGAATCCTGGCTCCACCATTTTGTATTTGTGCCCCCTTAGGCAGGTTACTTAACATCTCCATGGTTCATTTCCTCTGCTAAAAAAAAAAAGGAGACAATAATAATATTTAGATCCTAGGACTGATGTGAAGATTAAAAAAATGAGTGCTTGAAAAGTACTTGGAATAACTTCTAATGCAGAGTGATCACCTAACCATGTCAGCTACACAGAGGGCATTGCATATGTCATGTTAAGGAGTCTGAAATTTACTTTAAGTGGATCAGTAAGACATTGGAGGGATTTAAGCAGGGGAGGGATGTGATATGCTTTACTTCTTAAGTATCACTCTGACTGGTCTGAGAAGCTGGATTGGAGGAAATTAGGAGGCTCCCACGGCAGCACTGGGAAGAAAGGATGATGACTTAGAGCCAATGACAGCTTCCTCTACTAAAAATAGACAGAATGGGCAGGATGAGCTACACTGTGGAGTAGTGCAATGAGATGTGCTGATGGAGTACCTGTGAGAGTTGAGGGTAGTGGAATCAATAGTAATTCCAGATTTCTAGGTTTAGTCATGGAGGCTTGGTGATGCCATTTACTGAAACAGAATATTAAAGGAGAGGGGCGCCTGGGTGGCTCAGTCAGTTGAGCATCCAACTTTGGCTCAGGATATGACCTCACAGTTTGTGGGTTCAAGCTCCATGTCAGGCTCTGTGCTGACAGCTCAGAGCCTGGAGCCTGCTTTGGATTCTCTCTCCTTCTGCCCCTCCCCCATTCGTGCTCTCTCACTCTCTCACTCTCTCTCTCTCAAAAATAAATAAACATTAAAAATTTTAAAAAAGAAAATTAAAGGAGGAACACATTTTGGAAGGGAAATACAACTTTCCTTGGGAAGTTCTAGGTTTCAGGTGTCCATGAGAAATCCAAATAAAACTTTCAAATAGCCTGAACTTTAATCTTGAAAATTATATGAAATATCTATATGGAAATATAAACTTGCATTGGCATAAAGATATCTAAAACCATTAAAAAAAATGGTATGTGCTACTGCATTGGGGTTGACATAAAAGAGAAAGGAGGACAAAGTCCTAAATGACCCCAATATTTTTAGGACAAAGAAAGAGGCATCATGTGAAGGTGACTGGGAGGAATAACCAAGGAAATATGAAGAAACCTGGAGAGTGGTGCCACCGTAATAGAAAGGGGAAAACTGTATCAAGAACAGTTAGGTGGTCAGATGGGTCAAAGACTACTGGGTGATCAAGTAAGATGAGGACAAACAATGGTTAATGGGTTTGGTGACATGGAGATGCCACTTGACTTTGTCAGGAATCTTTTTGGTGGACTATTGGAAACTCAAAGGCAATTGGAAAGGAATTTTTTAAAAAACTAAAAAGGAGTAGAAAAAAAAAGTGAAGAAATGGGCAGAAGACATGAATAGAAACTTTTCCAAAGAAGACATCCAGATTGCTAGCAGACACATGAAAAGACGCTCGACATAACTCATCAACAGGAAAAATACAAATCAAAATCACAGTGAGATACTACCTCAAACCTGTTCAGAATGGCTAAAATTAACAGCTCAGGACACAACAGAGTTGGTGAGATGTTTTGCGGAGAAAGTCCCCTTTCTCACTGTTGGTGGGAATGCAAACTGGTGCAGCCACTCTGGAAAACAGTATGGAGGTTCCTAAAAAAATTAAAAATAGAACTACCCTACGACCCAGCAATTGCACTACTGGGTATTTATCCAAAGGAAACAAAAATGCTGATTCAAAGGGGCACATGCACCCCAATGTTTGTAGCAGCACTATCAACAATAGCTAAATTAAGAAAGAGCCCAAATGTCCATCAAGTGATGAATGGATAAAGAAGATGTGGTATATATACAATGGGATACTACCTGGCAATGAGAAAGAATGACATCTTGTCATTTGCAACAATGTAGATGGAACTAGCGGGTATTACGCTAAGCAAAATAAGTCAGCCAGAGAAAACTGATGTCGTATGATTTCACTCATATGTGGAATTTTAGAAACTCAGCAGATGAACCTAGGGGCAGGGAAGGATAAACAAGATAAAAACAGAGAGGGAGGCAAATCATCAGAGAGGCTTAAATACAGAGAACAAACTGAAGGTTGCTGGAGGGGGGATAGATGGGGGGATGGGTTTAATGGGTGATGGGCATTGGGAAGGACACTTGTTGTGATGAGCACTGGGTGTTATATGTAAGAGATGAATCACTGGGTTCTACTCCTGAAGCCGAGACTACACTGTATACTAAATAGCTTGAGTTTAAATTAAAAAAAAAGAAAGAAAGAAAAAAAATTTTATTTTTTTTAAAAACTTTTTTTAACACTTATTCATCTTTTGATAGAGACAGAGCGTAAGTCGGGGAGGGGCAGAGAGGGAGGGAGACACAGAATCTGAAGCAAGCTCCAGGCTCTGAACTGACAGCACAGAGCCCAATATAGGGCTGGAACTCACGGACCGTGAGATCTTGACGTGAGCTGAAGTAGGATGCTTAACCGACTGAGACACCCAGGTGCCCCAAGAAAAAAAAAAATTAAGTAAGTGATGGTGAAGAAATGGAGATACTTTTGAAAAAGTCTCTTATTGAAGGGGAAGAGTGAAAGAGGGAGTGTTAAAGAGAAAGCCTCCATTTTTGATGTTTGACCACTGACAGTTCTTTTTGCCCCAACTCTGCCCCTGCTCCTATTGCTCCATATCTGAGTGAGGGGTAAGAAAGCTCCCAAGCTCCCTCCTTTGGTGCCGATGGGGAAATTCAACCCACACAAACCCCATCCAGCACTCAAGACCCCCATTCCCACCCCACGAAATCAATAAAAGCCAAAGTTACCCACCATCCTTTGCTCTTGCTTCACCCAGACCAAACCTGAGCCTTATCCTTGGGGAATCCTTTTGGTCTTTATTTTGTGAATAAGAAATGTTATTTCATACCATATTGGTGCCCACGTGTCATTCATGCCAACATGTGTATAATCTCCGGGCAGAGGCTGCCTAGCATCTCTATAAAATAGAGACAGAAGCAGAATGTGGGGTCAAGGGAAAATTGGGCATTCTGTTTCTATGGAAGTGGAGGACACAGAACACATTCTTATGCTGAATGGAAAAATCGAATTGAGGACGTGATATTAATGAAGGAGAAAGAGGGAGTAGCTGTAGGAGCAGAGCACTTGAGTACCAGAGAGGAGATGGGGATCCAGAAGACAAGGGCAGAGGCTGGCCACCAATGGCAAGGCAGACACTTGCTGCGCTGTCCCAGAAAAGAAGATGGGATCTCAATTCAAACAGCCCATACTTGGGCCACATAATGTAATGAGGGCAGCAGTAATGTGGTGCATAGCAGGGACTGATTGGGACCACGGGGGAGCTGGAGAGAAAATGTGCTTCCAATTCAAATTGGAAGATTCAAATACAAGATTTTCCAAAGTGCATCCTGTCCGTGGACCAGCCATTTATAAACCTGGGGCTGCACGTAGTTCTCCAGAATTGGCGGTATTCCCCTTTTGGTCTCCCTGCCATCCACTTCCCATGAAAACATGAAAGCGGTCAGAAGACAAGAGCTATGCATCCGAATATTCAGCAGCAACTTCAGGATGGTTGTCTAGATTCCCACAGCCATCTCCCTGGCTGTGCTTTGATCTTCATCCTGGGAAGGATGTGTTACTAAGACAGTGCGGGAATTTCAGTCACATCCACAAATAACAAGTATTTCCATTTTCAATTCTTTCTTTTTTATTTCTTTATTTTTTTCCCAAACTGTTTGGACAGTTGTCTAGATATCTAAAGGTAAACAGTTATTGACTCCTGATACATTTTTTTCCTTGAGATTCATGAACTATGTGTTTAAACTAAGAAAGCAATTCATAATTCCCCTGGGAACCAGCAAGCTGAATCGAAATGAGTATATTTCCACAGAAATGGACTCATTACTCCACCCGTATTGCATAGGGCCTTATGAATAATTGTTATAAGACAAAGAGGTCTTATAGGAACAAAGTTTTGCATTTATTTTAGATTATATTTTGCACTGAAAACAATGTAGCCACTAGTGTTTAATTTGTTTTAGGGTTAAATTTGCTATTTTCTTTCTGCTCAGAACAGGCACAGTCTAAAATTTGGAAATGTTAAAGAAATCGAAAAAATATATTAGTATGAAATCTACTGGCAATACAAAATGAAAAATCATTATATTTTTAAAAAATAATTTCTGGATTTCTGGATTTTACTCTAAAGTGTAATCTAAACAAGAACATAATAAATTTGGAGCTAAAAAAACAGACTTCTACATGTCTGCTATGTGGTAAGTACTAGGCTTGGTATGTTGACGGCTTTACCTGTTTCGAAGTGGGTATTATCTGCACAGATGAGAAAAATGAAGTCCAAAGAGTTTAAATAATTTTTTCAAAGCAAAATACTAGAAAACGGCAAAGTCACCATGTAAAAACAGGCCTAATTTTGAAATTTCTTCTGTATTTCCCAAAATAGAGGTTAAAAAGAAGGTGAAGGACTCCCATTAAACTCAAAAACTCATAACATCAAGTAATTTTAGACATTTGACATTTGATGATTGACAATGACAGAGTTTTATCCTTTTAAATCACTGGAATTTGATGTGGCTAATATTCAGGTAGAAGTCATAAATCTTTAAATGTGGTGATTAATCAACATTTCCTTCCACTAATCTAATCACTGCCTTTTTATTTGCATGGTCAGAAAGTAGGTGTGGAAAAAAAAAAGAAAAGAAAAGAAAAGAGGACAGTTGAGGGTTGTAGAAAGCCCTGAATATAGTTCTCCTTGAATAGACAGTATTGTCTACTCTCCAGATCACACCCAGGGAGTGTGACAGTACTGAGATTAGAACCATCTAGGAAGTCAATTTGAAAAGACTCTGGAAAAGGCAGCTTGTTTGGTGAATTGGCCCAATGTCTTTAAATAAAACACATAATAAAGCAAGCACAAACTATTGTTTTAAAGGAACATTTACATCTGTGCCACAATGACTGAAAAATGTCAACATGGTCCTTGAATCTATCTTTCACTGACCATACAACATTGAACTGCTTCTGACCCCAGGAGTTTAACACTGAAAGGTTTTATGGTTCTATTTAATGAGGTGAGTTTCATGCTTGTTGCTACTGTTGTTTGTTTTGTAGGGAGGATTTTTGTTTTGTTTTGCCTTCTACCAAGCTTTACAGATGTTTCTTATTTCAATAATTTAGATAATTTAGATGTAGATAATTCATAATTTCTACAAGACAGATAAACTGGGTTATGTTGCAGTAACAAATAACCCCCACATCTCAGGGGCATAACGCAGTAAAAATTTATTTCTCCTTCATGTGGCATGTCCACTGCATATTGTTGATGGGGGCTGATGGAGTAGCCACCAACCTAGAGCCTGTCAGTCATCCTGACAGAGGAAACCAGCATAGCTAATCACAGGCTTTGCCCCAGACCTCATCACTTCTCAGTTCATTGACCAAGTCACGTGACCATGGCCAACCTCAAAGGACTAGAGAAGTTCCATCCCGATGTGTAAACAGGAAAACCAGAAACTTTTGATAGAAAGCAGTAACTTCACCAGAATCATTTCGTTTCCCTAAATCATTATGTTCCCAGACAGAAAGACAATAACAGAATATCAGAAGCTAAGAATTCAATTGGTAAACTCAAAAAATTTTTAAAAATTAAAAAGCTCACCTAGGATTATATAAGAATGATGTAAGTTAGGCCGTGATTTAAGAATAGAATTTGTTTATAAATGAAAGGAAGGGAGAACATTTCACTTGAGAATGGATCATTGGAAACTTTAAAAGAATTGTTACATAGAACCAAGATTATACATGGTGGTTGTGTCCTTGTACTGATGCACAAAGTTTTCCTTAACCCATCTATAAAAGAAAATTAGAACTACAGATACCATTGGCCTTGAGTTTGGGGCTCTAGGAGCAGGAAATATTACACTTAAAATTAAAACTGAAAGGAGGTAGAAAATAAAAAGCTTCCATTCCCATCTTTGAAACACAGGCCTGCCTCTAAGCAACATTTTTAATACGAAATGTTAACTTTGGTAACTAACCCTGGGCCACCAGATACCACTGTCCTCACATTGCTATCAATGACACAGTGCCCTCTATCCCAAACTGCTGTGCCAATATCCAAAAATTATTTTTCCTTAATCCAGTACCAATTCCCTCTATTTTAGTACACTGGCCTTAGTCAACTATCAAGTTAAAAAGTATGGTTTAGTGGAAAGAGAGCATAGTAGCCTTCAGGGCATATGTGTTCTAGTCCCACCTCTAGAATATACTCCCTAGGTTACAATTTTGTTGTATGTGATGAGTTTTAATTTATTAGTCCACGATACATAAAAGAAAATATATAAGGAAAAGTTACCACAGAATCAAATAAGATAATAAGAATGTCTTATTTTTAAATTCTAAAGGTGGTATAGAACTATAAGGTGTGGTTATTGTAATTATTTTTATGATTATTATACAGTAAGCAATCTGATTAAAACAATGTATACTAATATTTTAAAAACTGACCCTTACATAACCCAAACTGAAATACTTGCATTTCAAAAGTGAGCCTTTATTATCCCAACCAGTGAGGTTCTTGAAAGCAGAGACTGTTTCTTCCACCTGTCACTCATATACATAGCATATATTCAAAAAACATTGCATTGCTCCTAAGAACAAAGAGGGAGTGGCATGGGCTAAAGCTAAGGGCACAAGCTATGAAACAGAAAGCAAGAAAACCATCCTGAACAGAAGTAAAGGACTAGGCATAAGGGAAGTGCGTGGAGATCAGGTGTCACAGAATTGATGGAAGGTCCATCTCTAGAAGCCTTGAAGACAGGAATAGGAAGACAGACTTTGTACAGCAGGCAGCAGCACAGAAATGTTCCAACACGCAGCCATATCAATTATATGAAGGCCACAGAGGCTGATGTCCAACTGTTCTCAGGCCTGAAGTAATGAACCCGCCAGGAGGGTAGTTTCAGCCATTCCTTAGTAAACTATTGTCAAGTTCTTAAATATTCCCATATGAAGACATTTTCCCTGTAATCCTTGCATTTGCCTCTTTCCTAGTTTAACAGATATCTTTACACAGTTCCCTGTACAGCTTAAAATTCAAGGAGCTACTATGTTGGCCATGTACCTTGCTCAGGAATGTCTTAGATAGATGCGGTTTACATATGCACAGAATATATTAGTAGGAACTTTCAATGAAGTGTTTGATGGGTAGCAAAGGACATATAAAAAAGTGTGAGTGCAGATTATGCCAATCAAGGACAGGATTAATCACCAGCAATATGAACATCCTAACTAGACAGTTTGATTAATACGGCAGAAATAAGGATTCTTCATAGTCAGTTCTTCAGTTGCCTTGCCCTCCATGTAGACAATAAGACCTCCTCATACAGAATTTTCCACTTGATTAGCCAGTCTTAAGACACAGCACCCCAGTGAGCTCTAGGAAGAGTCTTTCCTCTTAGAACAGAATTGATTAAAAGGGACTTAAGCACCTCACTCAAATTTGAGAGCAAAACAGTGAAATTAGAGAGGGACTATTTCTCTCAATTTTTTTTAAACAACTATGTTTAGGATAGATTTAAGTCATACTCTAAGTCAAAGCATATCCCTGTGTACACAGATGTACATAACATATCTCACCTTAAGAAATTCTATGATGTGGGTCTTATATTTTCTCATAGAATTTTCTATTTTCTCATGACATTTTCTCATGCATTCACATTATTTCTGTAATGGGCCTCTATTTCACTTATTTAGAAATCAGAGTTTTGGAAAAAGAATATGGTATGATCTCAGTCATTTCTAGTCAGCACTTAACCCAGAAAAAAAAAAACTTCACTTTTTAAGGTAAACTTCAGGCCATTCCATCTGAGTAATAAAGAATGATGATCTCGACACCTAACTTCTAATTATCTCCCTAGAAAATAAGGTTAGAGAATTTATAACTAATAAAACTAAGTAGGAGGATGCATTTCTTGACTTTCCATTATCTTGTCTTTGAAGAGGCAACTAATCAAATAGGAATAAATTCAAGAAAGATGGTGGCTAAAATGGAAATAGAAGACAGCCCAGCTATTTACCTTTACATTGTAAAGGTTAATCAGTGGTCTTCTCTCCACTCTACCCCTGCTTTCTACCCCCAGTTCTGGCCTAAATGGATTTCCATATATCTTGTCTTGTTTGAGTACTCTATGATTTAGAGAATCCACAGTGTGGGATGCTTGGGTGGTTCAGTCAGTTAAGC
This sequence comes from Neofelis nebulosa, assembly GCF_028018385.1. Classification (NCBI taxonomy): domain Eukaryota; kingdom Metazoa; phylum Chordata; class Mammalia; order Carnivora; family Felidae; genus Neofelis; species Neofelis nebulosa. Next base: position 30,256,009 of record NC_080794.1, on the reverse strand, counting down.
ATCTGACTCTTGGTTTCAGCTAAGGTCATGATCTCGCAGTTTTGTGAGTTCAAGCTCCACATCTGGCCGTGCACTGGCTGTGCACTGGCAGTGTGGATCTTCCTTGAGATTCTCTCTCACTCCCTCTCTCTCTGTTCCTCTCCCTCTCTGTTGTCTCTGTTTCTTTCAAAATAAATAAATCAACTTTAAAAAAAGAAATAGAAAATCCACAATGTGGCATATAATATTGCCTAAAAATTCTGCCACAGCAGTATTTCCATACTTCAACATTCTTCTCCAGAATGTTCCCACTCCCCAGTAAAAGGTGTGGATCTATTTTCTATCCCCTTAACTGACTTGATAAAAAAAAATGTGAAAATGATACTTCATGGCTTTTGATGATAGCTCATAAAAGATGATATGGCCTTTGGGGCACCTGGGTAGTTCAGTCAGTTGAGCGTATGACTTCAGCTCAGGTCATGATCTCACAGCTCGTGGGTTCGAGCCCCAGGTCGGGCTCTGTGCTGACAGCTTGGAGCCTGGAGCCTGCTTCAGATTCCGTGTCTCCCTCTCTTTCTTCCTCTAACCCACTTGCATTCTGTCTCTCTCTCAAAAATAAATAAAATCCACAGTGTGGGATGCCTGTGGGATTTCCACTAAAAAAAAGAAAAAGATGATATGGACTCTGTGGAGCTATCTCTTCAAATACTTGCCCTTCAAACCTGGCCGCCATGTTGTGAGGAAGCCCAAATGAGTGCTCACAGAGAAGCCCATATGGAGAGCACCTAAAACCTCTGACCAACTATCACATGAGTGAGCCTAGACACAGATGCTCCAGCCTCAGTTGAGCCTTCAAAGGACTGCAGACCCATTTGACATCTTGACTGCAACCTCATGAGAGAGCCTGAGTCAGAACCACCCATCATAATGTTTGTTATTTTAAGCCATGAAATTTTGGAGTAATTTGTTATTCAGCAATCTCTAAGTAATACATGTTCTTATTAGGGGTATATGAATGGAGACAATGACCTTTTTACCATACACAAGACCAGAAAGAAAACATGAAAGGAAAAGCCCCAGAAAAGGTGGTGAAGGAGAAATAAAAATAATAATTAAAAAAAAACAGCAACCAGAGAAAGAGAGGATTTGTGGTTTTCATGACACATTTTAAATAACTCAAGGAGCTGGGGGGCATTAATTTTATACCCAGTTGCTTGTGACTGCTTAACACTCTTCAATCCCATGTCCAGGGACCCTGCTTCATGAAACTCTCCAGAAGAGACCAACGTGCAATGTGCAAGGGAAACAAGAAAATACCCTGCCTTTTCAAGTATCATAAGTGAGGCAAAATCCACTCAAAAATTAGGATTTTTTGCAGCATGAAACAATTCAGTCTTCATACTTATGGCAATTCTATTTTGGCCTATTAATTGACTTATATGAAAACCTCATGACATGAATGCCAGAAAAAGTGCCGAAGTGACCTAATCCTTGTTTCAAATGCTCTCAGGATCTGTGGAAAAGGGGAACGTGTCAATGGAGGCAATTCTCTGTACAAGCACTTACCTTCATCAAATCACAGCAATGATTTTTGTCACATCCTGGAGACTGAGTGAAATAAAAGAAATGGTGATGTCACATATTAGACTTTCTTAAGAAATCCTTGAGTTCATTATATTTCAGAATTCAGAACTTGGATTTTAGAAAGGTAATCTGTATATTGTTACAGCATCCCAAATCAACAATAGTAATGCTTCACAGAAAAATGAATATTAACACTAAATAAAGGGTAAGTAGCCTCAAATCTGTTCAGGTCAATTTTTTTTCCCAAATAAGTTTTAGCACCAAACTTAAGAAAAATATTTTGGTGTTCAGAACCTTGGGGATTTTAAAATTGCAGATAAGAGATTATGGGCTATAATGATAAAAATATCTACTATTTGGAGACTTAGTTGTGCCACTTAATCTTATTTGATCCTCCCATCTACCCTGTGAAAATGATAAAATTGAGGACCACAGAGGTTAAGTAACATTCCCAAGTGCACAGGACTAAGAAGTGGGCAGATGTGGGATTCTATCTTGAGCCAGACTTTAAATCCCCTGCCTTTAGCCACTCTGCTATATTGCAAAAAATAGAAGTTTTGTTGGATTTTTTTCCTCCTTTTTTGGTGTATGTGTGGGGGGGAAGGAGTCTTTTATTTATTTTTTATATGAAATTTCTTGTCAAATTGTTTTCCATACAACACCCAGTGCTCATCTCAACAGGTGCCCTCCCCAATACCCATCACCCACCCTCCCCTCCCACCCCTCATCAACCCCTTCAGATTGTTCTCAGTTTTTAAGAGTCTCTTATGGTTTGGCTCCCTCCCTCTCTAACTTTTTTTTTTCCTTCCCCTCCCCCTAGGTCTTCTGTTAAGTTTCTCAGGATCCACATAAGAGTAAAAACATATGGTATCTGTCTTTCTCTGTATGACATTTCATTTAGCATAACACTCTCCAGTTCCATCCACGTTGCTACAAAAGGCCATATTTCATTCTTTCTCATTGCCAGGTAGTATTCCATTGTATATATAAACCACAACTTCTTTATCCATTCATCAGCCACTGGACACTTAGGGAGGGAGCCTTTTAACTAGAAGTAGTAACAATGTTAAAGAATTTTGAGGAAATTACTTATAATTTAACATCCTGACATTAGCTATCACCCTTTTAAAAATCTTGTTACAGGTCTTATATCAGGATATATCCCCCAAGAATAGCTACAGAAAGCAGTAATTTTACTCAAGGTAGAAATGTAGGCAGGGGTAGGGAAAGTGACCATGAATCAAGAATGAGAAAGAGGAGTAGCTTGAAAAGAATAGGAATTATTTCCCCCACTCTTTTGGAATGATAAAGATGTTGAAAAGAGTAGACAGTGACAGAACCCTTAAAAAAAAAAAGATTTCCTTCGCAAACATTAAGGATGATTTCATGTAGGTTCTCCAGATGACATAAAGAGAGAACTTCTTAAACGTTACACCAAAGGACCAAGTAGCAAAGAACTGGGACAAAATCTCAAATCAGACAGTTCCTGGGAGGAGCGCAGTGCCAAAGTCACTCCAATTGTAGGACTTCAGCAAAGTCAGTCACTGTGGGAAGTTATGCACCACAGAGCTGCATGTGGTAATATGTGTTAATGATTTCTATCCAAAAAGACTCTTTTTAAATCATTGTCTTAGGACTGCTGATAAGGAGAGAATCAATGGACTGGCCTACATAGCTCATTGTCACAAGAGCTGAGGAGGTCCCCAAAGTGAAATGTATCATTCCTTTCCAGTTCCAGCTTTGCAACAAACCAACTCATAATAGCAACATCTTTGACACAAAGTGCCCCCAGGCATGAGACTTAAAACCATCTTAAACATTTGCATTACATAACAAGTATATTAGGACAAGATCAATTTATACCTTAAATCAAAGCTTCCCAAAGAAAACCATTGTGTGGGTAGTATTTCAATACACGGTGCTAAAAGTAATGAATACATTAGCTTAGGCGCAGGAATTAGGACACCATTAACCAAGAAGATAAATTAACATCCTAAACACAAAAGCATGAACAAACTGTCATCATTTGCCCAGATCAGCTACTTCCCTACACAGGAGCAGGACCCAAATCAGCAACCAGCTGCAAATATTTGGAAACAGGACCTTACAAATTCATGAGTCAGGGGTAGAGCCACAGGTATTGTAGATAATAACCTTCTTTTAACTTAAATAAAAGTGTTGAGCCTCATGTCAGCACATAAGAGTAGGAGTGGTGTTTTGAGCCTCTGTATAAGATAAAGATGTCTGAAATTCGTATCTGTTTAGAGAAAATGAAATCTAGTTTAATTCGCTAACAGGCACTAATGCCTTTAAACAAGGCAGAGTATCTGACTTGAAACAAATTAGTACTGAAAGATAAAAACCAAGTGCTTCACTCATGCATTTGCTGATTATTTCTTACCTTCTGGAGACATTAGCTGTAATAAGTCTATAGCTCTGACACTATAATTTCCTGGAGATAATAAATGTGACGCTTCTGACACAATACCATCAAATGCTTCATTCCCAGCAATGCTTGGAATAGAGTTCCATGCTTAAAAGACTGTGATTTTAGGGCTAATAAGCAGACACTAAATCTCCCATTTGTCCCTTCACAAGGACAATCTATTGAACATACAAAGTACAGATTTTCCCTCAAAGATTAGAATATGGTGTATGAAATAGTAGTATTTCCCTTCTGGAGATCAATTATTCAAATCCTTCTCATTTATCTTTTTATTTACCTGGCAAGCTCCTGTTTCTGACATCCAGTCTCAAGGTCTTCTCCTTCTTGAGGTCTTCTCCTTTCTGAATTGGAGTATGCAGCCCCCTTCTCCTTTCTGCATGGAGTATGCAGCCCCCTTCCTGCTGGCCCCCAGGGATTCTGCAAAGAAAATAGTGCTTATTTTTTGTCATGAGTTATCTTTTTACATGTCGTTCTTCCTTCATTAAAGTCTAGTCTTGTCAGGACACCGTATATGCTCTCCTTATCATTTCTGCAGGTAAATTGCCTGGCATATATTAAGTTCTCAAATAAGTCTGTTATGTAATGGATATATGATGGAGGGCATACCTGATCACCTTCTCTGTACCTCGCCCTGTGCTAGGCATTTTCGCTGTGTTGTCTCATTTGCTGTCCCCCTCAGCACTGTGGGTGTTATCATCCCCATTTTGTGATGATGGAAATCAGGCCCAAGGAAATTATTACTGACTTTCCTGAGTCCACATAGATATTGTGATGGAAAGTGAATTAAGCCAAGGTTATCTGCCACCACGCTTTTTCTACCACAGCAGCAGACAGGAGGCATATTTGCCAAGGGCCTTCAGCGGGATTACTCAGTGGCCATGCTATTTTACTTCCATGGAACTGAATGGAGTGTGGCAAAAAGCAAATGAATAATACAGACTGAGTAAAGTGAGTAGAATTTGTGGGAATCTGGTGCAAATAAAAAGCTCCTAAAGGATGCAACTACATGCATCTCAGTGGCTACAAATTAAATTCAAAAATTATGCAGTCCAGATCAGGAAAAGTGAATATTTTGAGAAATATTCATCATCTCTCATTTTTTCCCATTTTATGCGACACTGTATTTGTGGCTTCGGTTCTTTCTCTCTCTCCACTTTAAACACTAACACCGACTTTAGAGCAGGGAACGCTGTCTTACACTAAATTGCATCCCCCCAAACGCACCACAGTCACCAACAATGAGGAACAGCTCAAGGTGTGTCCGTTGGGGAAGATGCACCGGCCAGGAAGTGCAGGAAGTACAAGCAAAATAACAGTGGATTTATCTTCAGGTCATGTTTGGTTCATAGCATAACCTATCCTGACTTGAACTAGATGGTGTCTCAAATTCTTTTCCTTCTGCTTTTCCCCATGCTTTCACTTTGGCTTTTCTTGAGCACTTATATCTAGAGACTGACCTCCTCATCTCTAATTCTTACAACTGTCCTATAAGATGTATTTCTGTGGTGCCTGTTTAAAATGAGTACACTAAGGCTCAGGGGTATAAATTAATAGGTCACCCACAAAGTAAACGGTACAGCCAGGTCATTAACCAAAGGCCATGGGACTCCACACCTCATGCAACATTCACTAAACCCACAGCTCCTTGTGAAACTACATGGAAAATAGTTAAACACTGATAAGGAAAAGGAAGGGAAAACTTTGCTATTATAATCTTAACAAAGGAAACAGTTGCTAGTACCTTAGGTATTTAAGACTTATTTTCCTGGTAGAGACAGTGATTAGAGGTGGAAAATCTCAGATATCAGGAGGAGGCTGGGAGAGAAAGCACCTGTGAGATCCAGGGCCTGTCATTTCAAACTGACATCAAAGTTAATTGCTACTCACAACAATCCTAGCATTATTTGAGTGGTGAAGTTTAAAACAAAATCTTGCTAATCACAAAATTTTCATTAATTCCAATAATCCCAGGTCAACCTGGTCCACAGACTTAGTTCAACGGAAACCAAAGTTTTAACCTGAACTATGAAACATACATCTCAGACACAAATATGCACTGAAAGCTATGAAGGAAAAACATTTTACAGAAAGGTAATCTACTAAAAACAAGCTAAAAAGTTTAAAGTAACAAAATTTTAAGCAAAATGATTAGTCTGCTTATATAAAAGTTTGTTGCTAAGCAACCACATCAATGGAATATTTCAATTATGATTTTGAAGTTCTCGAGCTCCCCTTAGCAGTAACAAAAATAGACATTTCATGGCTAATGAAATCATCTTCTCATAAAATATGGAAACTTGAGACTAATTTTCTGAAACAATGTGTCCCAAAAACATGGCAACATATTAATATTAAAGCATAGAGTGAGGGCTTGGTGACTAGAATCTGTTATTTTCCATTGCACATTGACATTTTTTTTTACCAAAAACAAGCTCTTGTGTAGTCTACTGTGTTTTTTAACATTCAGCAAAATAATTGGACATATATTTCCTTTTTGAAAGCATACCTATAGGCATCAAGCAGGTGAGTGATGAGGCACTTATATAACCTCCAGAGTTTCATATTTCTCTTTAAAGCCCAAATTCTTTGTCTTTAGTTTTAAGATCCACTTTTTTTTAATAAAAAGAGAATAAATTAGGATGCCTTGATATTAATTACCCATTATAAACTGCTAAATCATTTTTATATTTGGATGTATGTGTTTCCTTCTTTTACTGCCCCCAGTTGGGATCTGACCATCATTATGAAATAGTACAGTCTGGGCTCAGGAATGCCATGTAAAGCTGCCCAGTACATTTCTACTTGCTCCAGTCAGACTATACCCAAAACAATCCCTAGCAAATTATTGTTGCCTCTCTCCTTAAAATTGTCTTTAAAAATGGATGCAATGTCATATTCCTATAGTCAGTTTCAGGAGCAAATATTTCATGTAGATTTAAAAATGATAATAATGTGGGGCACCTGGGTGGCTCAGTCGGTTGAGCGTCCGACTTCGGCTCAGGTCATGATCTCACGGTCTGTGAGTTTGAGCCTCTTGTCAGGCTCCGTGCTGACAGCTCAGAGCCTGGAGCCTGCTTCGGATTCTGTGTCTCCCTCTCACTGTGCCCCTCCCACACTCATGCTCTGTGTCTCTTTCTCTCAAGAGTAAATACAACATTAAAAAAAATTTTTTTTAATGATAATAATGCTGTAGCTATCTCACCTTGGGATTCCCCAGGAGTAGATCCTTGGAGCGAAGATTCCAGTGCAGGTAGTCAATGCTGAAGACGACCCTACCAAGCACAGGTAGAAAAGTTGAGGGCGTGAGGTGGAGGACAGAAGGGAGCCTAGGAAGCTGTATTGTCAAGCAAGTTAGTGCTTCAGGCAACTTGAACTTGGTTCTGCTGGAGAGCTCTGGACACTGAGGAGGAATATACGCCTTGTGGGAGGAGCAAAGTCTCTACTTCCCGATGACTTCAGGTGAGTCAGTGCAGAGGAAGACCTCAGCTGAAGACATACAAGTAGTGGCATCTGGACTTCAGGCCAAAGCGTACTGAAATGCTGGGACATCATTGGGCACTGAGTGCAGTTAATGCTTCTGGGAACATCTATCAGCCAAGAGCAGGTGGGATTTAGAAAATAGACACATTAGCTTCCTTGCCAGTCATGTGGATTAACCCTGAGCCATCATGTGGGATCCTGACGTGCAAGACTCAGGGCCCCATATGCCCACACGAATAACCTGTTTGATGTTGCACGTCTGGGATTCTTCCTCCTCTTTGCCTCACTTCCTCTCCTAAAAGTCAGATGCCAGACTTGTATTCACCATCATCATCTCAGGGTTTGCTTCTGAGGAACATCAACCTAAGATTTTGGAAAACTATTTTCACTTGTGACCAGAATTTTTGCAAAGCCACAGCCATTGTGTAGCCGAGACAGTTAATAAAGGACAAGATTGATTTCCATTACCAGCCTAAGAATCAAATTTATCTTTTCTTCTATTTTCTTCCCCCCAAGCTCTCTTCCTCAATTAGCCATCCTGCTTCTCTACTATGTAACTCTTATCACTCTTATCGCACTGAATACCCAAATTTGACAATTGGACAATAGCTTATTAAAGTCATTTTCTTGATACCTCCAAAAAGATGACTCTACTTGCCTCAGAACTTATCAATAGTGCAGGAATCATCACATCTAGGCTTCTTCAGGAAATTCATACCCAGTGCTAAGAGATAGCACGCTCTCTCACCACAATTCCACCATATGCACTGCTTTAGTGCATAGCGGTAATTATGTCACTCTCAAGTTCAAAACCATTTAGTGGTACCATGATCCCTACAGAAATAAATAAAATCTTCTTGAACAACACGCAGTTGAAAGAATTGATGTGCCAAAATACATAGTGGAAGAGGAGGGAGAATGCATATAAATTATGAGTTATAAAAGCAGCATGTTTCCTTATTATTCTTCTAAATCAGAATCGTAGCACCTTCTCTATTTCCTCCCAAATCTCTATCTTCCTTTACCTACTATTTCATTAAACTAAATGACCTCCACTGCCCAATAACCCTCAAAGCCCAACAGTTCTGAGCTTCAACCATTTGTTCATGCTGTTTCCCCCTGACCTAAAATGTCACACATACTGTCCACCCCATCAACTGCCATCACGTGGAATCCATAGTTCAAGGCTTACTCAAATGCTGCCACTTGCACAAAGTCGCTCCTGTATTTCCTGCCCCCGCTCCCAGATTTGTTTTATCCATCATTTAAGCCCCCACTGCATTTTGTTCCTTTTCTTTGGCACTTGGAGGAATTTCATTATTTTAATATATGCCGAGCTATACAATCACATTCTAGGACGGCATCACATATTCACAGTTTCTCTGTGAGGTCTCTGCACAAAGCAGAGATTGTTACACATGAAGAAGCTGAGACAAATGGAGGATTAGGTTGTTGTCTGAGCTTGGAACTTGTGAGGGACTGAATTGGAATACAAGCCCAAAACCTTGAAATCGAGATCTAGATATTGCTCCTTACGTTTTATGTCCTTAACCAACCCACCGAACTTCAAATCACTTGAGCACTCAGAAACCATATATTAGTCATCATTGTACTTTGGTAACAACATTTGAGTAGAAATTTTGATCCTGACATTCAAATACCTCCCTTAGATAAACCTTATTGGCTGGTACTTATTGCTGCAAATATATTAGAGGGGGGGTAGTCCTTATTTGGATTTCTTGTAACTAAATACCATATCTATTCTTTAATATGCCTCTATGTCAAGGATATGGCTTTAAGAAGACCTATGAGGCAGAGCTAATCTCATAAAGCTAATCATAAAGCTAATCTCTCCCCCTCTTCATTACCTACAGTGACTTACCATTTTTTAACAGTGTTCCTCCAATTGTGATCTGTAAATCATCTGCAATAGAAGCCTCCAGGAGCTTTGATAAAAACGCAGATCCCTATACCCTACCTCAGATTTATTGATTAAGAAAACCAGGATATGTGGTTCAAAACTGATGATCCTTATGGTTCAAATTTAAACTGAATTTAAAAATTAAAGTCTCCCTCTTAAGCCTGGAATACAAAGTCCTGCTAAATATAAAGATATTACCTTCTATTGGAAACTCCTACTCCTGCCTTTTCTTTCACTTTAGAAACTCTGGCTCCAATTTGCACCATGTTTATGACAGCCTCTCTATTCTTCCGCACCTTCCAATCCTACCTATTCCTAGAAGCCTAATCCAAATCCCAGCTCCTTTCACATCACATCTCCCTTCTCTGAGCCGTTACCATTGCGGATACTGTCATTGCTTCAGCTGGGGCACCATGCCTCAAGCACGTAACATATGCCACCTTATATACCCTAAGCAGCTCACACACACACTATCTCTTGAAATCCTCACAAAAATCTTATGGGATATTATTATCTATTATTATCTCCACTCATAAGATGTTAAAACTGAAATCAAAGAGGTCTAATGACTTGTCTGAGATCGCACCATCTGTAAGGGCACAGGACACAGACCAAGGGTTTTGATGCCAAAGCCCACACCTTTAGTAACGGCACCATGTGTTTCTGTCACTCCTACCCTTCGTACACTGTCTCCAGCATGACAGGCACCTGTCATTGTGGCTATTGATGGTGACAGTTCCTTGGGTGAGCAATGAAGTGAACTGAATCATTCTTACCAAAAACGATAAAATCTAAATGAAACCAATTCCTCAAACTATCCTGCTGGACTGTCTTACCTGATTGAAAGGGAGAAGGTTCATGAACAGCCAGATGGTTTCTTTTACTCCCAGTGACAGAATGGTCTACTCTACAAACAAAAATGCTGTAATACTGAAGATATTGAATATACACTTGATTAGTCAAGAAACAATGATGATAATAACAGTGTATGGTGGTCACTATATGCCAGGCTTGATAATTAGCATCCTTGTGCATTATCTATTTAATTCTTTTTATAATCCTAACAAGTTAACAATATTAGTATAATTCCACTGTATAGATGAGAAAACCTAGGCTCAAAGAAATCAAATAGTCTGGAAAAGGCCACTTAGCTAGCTATGTAGACTTAAACCTTGGGGTGCCTAACTCCCAGACTCAAACTCATTATTTTCTGCTCCTTTATGAAGGTTTTCTATTAGAAAATAATTTTGGGGGCCCCTGGGTGGCTCAGTCAATTAAGCATCCAACTTCAGCTCATTTCATGAGCTCACAGCTCATGAGTTTGAGCCCCGTGTCGGGCTCTGTGCTGACAGCTTAGAGCCTGGAGCCTGCTTCGGATTTGGTGTCTCCCTCTCTGCCCCTCCCCTGCTTGCTCTCTCTCTCTCTCTCTCTCTCTCTCTCTCTCAAAAATAAACATTTAAAACAAAAAAGAAAAGAATTTTGTACTGATGATTAGAAATTGCTTTTAAAAATTTCCAATAGTAGAGAAATAAGCTCATTCAGCTGATAAATGAAGGCCAGACCACAAGACTTATCTGTGGATATTAGAGGAAGACTGGAAAATTGGTGTGCTGGTCGTCACATCAATGCACATACCTAGCCATCAGCTTGGTTTGGCACCTAAACTCATGCATTTTATTAAAAGCCAACTTTATCTGGCTGTAAAATCAAGCGAGGTTGGCATTGGTTTGGAAAAATAACCTAAATTTCAGGTTTTTCTCAAAATCGTTGATATTTGTCTGTCAAGAATTATTTCCTCTAAATACCACAAAGCAGCTGTGCACACAGAATTTCCCGGTGGAAGAAAACTTTCTCAAAGACTGACTAACAAAATAGAAAAAAAAATTTTTGTCAGATAAAGCAAACATTTCATTAGTTTGCTTTTACCTTTACTATGCGTATCAGAGAAGGAGGGGTTAGGTAGGAGACCAGAAAAGATTAGAAGATGGGACTGATTTTACTTGATATTCCTTTGCAGAAGCTCTGTTCTCAATTGCCTCCCCTGCTACCCCTTTCCACCTCAGGGAGCAGGAGACCACAGAGCCCATCCTTGGCATCAAACATAAATGATAGAAACATTAAGACCTTTGGAATTTGCTCAGCAGGAAAAATTTCCTCGATATACCTCTGCAAAGTGAAGACAATGTTATGGTTAGGCTACATCCATCACATCCTATAACCGTCTTTTGAGAGAAGGTAGCATCTTCTCATCTAGAAATTTAGCATAAACATTTCCATTTCTATGGGGAGCCTATAAAAAAAAATAAGTCACGTTGGTAAATGGCACGTAAAAGTTTTCCAATATTCTAAAGTGTTACACACACTGTACCCTTCCCATCTATCACCTTGATAAAGCTTTTTATTACTGGGTACATGAGAAAAGTTGTTTTGTGTGACTGATTAAAACTATATTTTCCCTGGCTAAGGAATTTTATAAGCTGTCTCCAGGTGGGATAATGGATCGCATTCGTTAATCCACTCATTTCAGGCGGAAGCTTCAAGTGGCACTTCCTAATTTTAATGTACTTCATAAATTTGCTGTGCTCTCAAAACCTTCTACCTCAAATGTGCTTGTTTCTTTCTCAACCTAGTTTGCTTCTTCAACATGCATCGCATGCCATTCCTTCCTCCGAATAATCTTTCCTCTGCTTGTCAAAGAGCCATCCCCATCAGAGCTCTCCCAAACAGGTTCTTCACTTGACATCTCATATTCCATTATTTTTACCCTCGTTTTCAGTGAAAGTATCTTATTCCAATTCATCTCTCTTCATTCCCTCTATTTGCCTTGAGTTGGCTTTGTAAATGTATTTATTATTTATAAAAATTCAGGGAAGATATGTCTTTAGAAATACATGGCACGAAAGATGTTAAAACACAATCAAATTTCACTTTTTTTTTTTTCAGAAAAAATCAAGGGCTCAAGTGTTATTCTGCACATAAAAGCTATTGAGTTTTTGGACAGTTTCTTAAGATTTCTCTAATATATAAATATACATAAGGGCAAGACAGGGGAGGCAGAAGTATCCTTGTTGTCTCCCTAAAGGTAGATAATAACCTCGGGGTTAGATTTTTGTTGAATGATCAGAGACAAAAGTGATTTGCTACCCCTCTACAAATTGAAGTGCCCTCCCCCAACTTCAATGTGGTTTTACTTTGGGGCAAAAAACTAAAATTGCATTTATTTCCTTCTCAAAGATTCTTAAGTTATATGTGAATCTGGAAGCCTAGCCAGAATTTATAAGTATCTAAACAAAGCCAAAATACTGAAGAAATGAAACAAACCAACACATCTTAAGCATTACTCATCATGCCCCATGACAGTATTGGTTTGGAATTAGAGCTGCACTATTAAAAAGCTCAGCTTGCCTCATATCCCACCCATTGCCTGGCCCTGTAATTGACTCTCAACCATTGGGGTCACTAATGTGATTTCCTACTCTAGCTGACCACTTAAATCATCTGGAGAACTCTAAAAAAAAATTACTCATGCCTAGACCACCCCCGCCCCCCACCAATTAAAACATATCTGGGGGAACTAAATGGTCATGAATGTTTTTTAAAATCTCCCCAAGGGATTGAATAGACAGGTGGAATTGAGAACTATTGCACTTGACAAAGACACACCCATGTGATCCCTATCCCATTGACACATAGATAGAAGATTTGGTCAATGGATTCTTTGAGCCTGGAAATTCAAGGATGGACATCCTCAATAGGTAAAACTCCTTGTACTCAGGAGGAAGAATGGAAACGCAATTGGACTGTAGAAGACAAGCTTGAGGGGGAAAGAGACAGGACCTCAAGTCTAAAGAGCCACTTTACATGAAAATTAATCACCTACCTGTGTCTTCTGGGAAAATTCCAAGCAGATATCTTTCAAAAGGACTTTATCTTATTTGAGTTATTTATAAATAACCAGATGTTCTTGGATATTGTCAATTGATGACAACTAAAAACATCTTTAAAAATATGAACGAATTATTGAGTATCTGCTGTGATATTTTATGTTATTTTGTTAAATACTCAAATTGCACATGACAGGTAATAGTTAAGGAAACAAAAAAAATCAGAGAAATTGAGTAAATGATCCCAAATTGTATGGATGAATATCTAGATCTATGTACCCTGAAAGAATGTCCAGTTGTCACACTTTTCCTACCTTACAGACATTTTTACCTAGTCAGAGGAAGTACTAATAGAGGGGTTCTTCTGGATTCAACTCTGAAGAAGAGAAGGGAAAGGAAAGGAGAGGAGAGGAGAGGAGAGGAGAGGAGAGGAGAGGAGAGGAGAGGAGGGGAGGGGAGGAGGGGAGGAGGGGAGGAGGGGAGGAGGGAAGGAGGGAAGGAGAGGAGAGGAGGGGAGGAAGGGAGGAGAGGAGGGGAAGGGAGGGGAGGGGAGGAGAAGGGAAGGGAAGGGAAGGGAAGGGAAGGGAAGGGAAGGAAAGGAAAGGAAAGGAAAGGAAAGGAAAGGAAAGGAAAGGAAAGGAAAGGAAAGGAAAGGCAAGGCAAGGCAAGGAAAGGAAAGGCAAGGCAAGGAAAAAGGAAAAATAAATTAATTGGACATGTGGAAACTACAGGATCTGAGCCAAACTGACTATATTATCCTGTAATCTGTTACAGAAGAGAAGAAAACTGAGGTATAGCAGGACATAAGGCAGAGACTTTAGGAACACAGAGAAAAAATAAGAAAAAGCAAAAGAAGAATCAGGAATACTTTACAGGAGGATGCACAAAGACAGTTGAATAACTCATGAAGATAAATTAGAAACAAAATCTGACTATATGCATTAAATAATCTCAATGCCATAGAAAACATACCCCAAGAATTGAAATTTGGAGAGATCTCTCTGGGCACAAATTAAACTAACAAGAAGGGGTGGGAGCAATGGAAGAAAAACCATAAAACCAGGTAAATAGAGGACAGTCGTGTGACTCCCTAACACTGCCATGGTGGTCCAGAAGACTCATTAACAACCAGTCATTCACTCAGTAAATACTCATTATAGGCTTTCAGGTGACACCCATTGTCCTAGGCACTAGAGATACAGTGTTTGACACACTGATATAGACTCTGTTCCAAGGGGGGCTTATAGCCTCCTGACACTGACCAACATAACCGAGCCTACACATAACTATATAATTATAAGTTGTGATAAATACTATGAAGAAAAAAAATCACAGGAAGCCTTGCACAATGAGGCCATGACCTAGAAAGGGGTCTCAGGGGAGAACTTTCCTGAAGCAGAGTTAATGTGTGTGTGTGTGTGTGTGTGTGTGTTTGGAAAAGGATCCTGAAGACTGAGAACAACACATAAGAAGGCTCTGAAAGGGGAAATCTACAGTCCACTGAGGAAACTAAAGTGCTAGCCAAGGCAGGAAGATGGAGAGCCAGTGAGGGTAGGCAAAGGCTAGATCACAGAAAGCCTCCCAGGTCACGTGACAGAGTTGGGTCTTTCCCTACTGAGGTGACTTAAACAGAAAAGTTACATGACTGGGTGTGCATTTTTAAAACTCATGCAGGCTTCAGTATAGTGAACATAAATGGAAACAAAGCAGAGGGAAGAAAATCAGTTGTAACATGGTAGTAGTAGTCCTGCCAGGAGATGATGGCAGCTTGGACTGTGATGGGGCATGGCACTGGACCAGTACGGACAGACCGAGAGGCATTTCCGAAACCAAATCACCACCCCCCAGGGTCTTAGTGATGGATTTGATGAGGCAGGCGAGGGAAAGGTTAATCCATGATCTATCTGAGCCAACTTACACCATCTTTTTCTTTTTAGGGAGAGAACAGGTAGAGGATTCTTACGACTTTGAAGCCTCTTTTATTCCCTAACGGTCCCCCTCTTTTTTTTCTCTGCCATTTATATGTTGATACACTAGTTCATTCAGCCTACAGAGTGTCTTATAGTCTGCATTGGACTAATTACTTCCTTGTGCTACTGCTTATTTTCTTCCTGTGCCCTCTGGGTTTCCTGTAAAATGGCCGCTCTACAGTCTCTGTTGATTTTGGCTCAAATTATTTTTTCCTTTTGGATTACTTTATGGATTGCACATACATACATACATTGCTGGTTATATCACATCCTGAGAAATAGCATGTCAGAGCACTTTAGTGATGCTGGGATTAATCTGGGAGTGTAAGTGGGCTCAGCATGGTCCTCCCATTATGAATTTCCTTTCACCTTTTTAATGGTTTTAACACGCAGCACTGGTGGTTGCCTCGATCCCCTAAAAACTCAGATGAAAGAGAATAAAAACACACAGACATTCTAGCAAAGCATGACTTGGACTCTATCGCTCAGGCTGTTCTAGTTTTCCCCCAGTTGCTCTGGGGACACCTTCTCAGCTCCTAAAATTCTTCCAACTCAAAATGCAAACACCACAGACCTTTCTTCTGTCCTTTTCTTTTCTCTCTTACACAGTCTCTTTTCGGTAAATTGTGTCCATGTCTTGCAAACCCCTATCTACTCTATAACAAAGTCTCACAAAACCCTAACTCTAGCCTCAATCTGAGTGGCAATTTTCAGTTGCCAACTAGTCCCTCACTCCACCATAAATCCCACTTGTCACCTTTAATTTCCAAATCACTCTCAGAACCCCGTCTTTCTGCCAAGAATATCGTGATTCTCTCAATCACCATTGACTACTCCTCTTCCCCCCCCCCCCCCCCACTATCTACATCAATAAGTTGACAACTCTGTGTGGTCTTCCTCCCACGTATTATTCTTATTTTTCTCTCTCCGAATTGCTGCCACTCTTCGGGTACAAGTTATTATCTGTTGCCTAAACTATTATAAACTGCTTCTTAAGGGCTCTCTCAGCTTCCGGGTTCCGCCCTGTGCAAATCACCCTGAACCTCGGGCTAGAAAATGCTCTCCGCGATACAGCTAGAGTCCAATAATTCCCCAGCTCAAATGACTTCACTTGCTGCCCATGAGCTACCAAGGAAATACAAGCTGTTCATGCCACAGTCGGTCTGTCTCTCCCGCCTCCACTTTGTTCCACTCAGGCCTGCACTGCTGGATTGCTGATCCCGGAGTCTCTTCCCAGGACTCATGCCTATAACCAACCTCTCCTTCCTGATGCCCAAACCGTCCTCAATGACTGGCAACCTACTCATTCTTCTTTTTATTCACTGACTGACATATATATATTTTTTATTCACAGTGATTTAAATCACAGAGGTTTTGAGGCATCTGGGTGGCTCAGTCAGTTAAGCGTCTGACTTCAGCTCAGGTCATGATCTCGCGGCTGGGGAGTTTGAGCCCCATAACGGCCTCTGTACCGACAGCTCAGAGCCCGGAGCCTGCTTCGGATTCTGTGTCTCCCTCTCTCTCTCTCTGCACAACCCCCCCCCCAAATGAATAAACATTAAAAAAATGTAAGTCACCAAGACATTATATTTTTTTGTAATAAGTCCCCCTTCCCTTCTCTAATTCTACCACCCTCAGGGAATAATTTATTAGGCCCTCTACCATAGTTGTTCTTAATTTGTATAAAAATAGATGCACCCTTCCTGCCTGCCTGCTTGAGCTAGGATGTCAGTCTTCTGCCCTTGGACTGGGATTTACACCACCAACTCCATTCGTTCTCCGGCTTTCAGACTCAGACTGGAGTCACATCACCGGCTTTCCTGGGTCTCCAGCTTGCAGATGTGGAGGGTGGAATTTCTGAGGCCCCATAATTGCTCATTGTTCTGGGCACTTACAGCATTTTTAAATATGAGGAGTATATAATTATGGCCCTAAAGATGGATAGAAGGGAATACATGAACTTAGTCAGCCAATATGAATGGAAAGCACATGCTTACACATAATCTTGATGGTTCTTATCATCCAATATCAATTATTTTCCGATTGTCTCGATGTAGAGAACTGAAACAGGATCATAGATTTCTATCTTGAATTCCATTGGTGACATGAACTTTAGGGGCAAATTCTATGTCCATCCCTTTTAAAATTTTTAACGGCTGCATCGTTGCCTCAGCCATTTTATTCATTTATTTATTTATTTATCTATTTATTTTTCATTTTATTTTAAATTGAAAATCAAAGTTTCTAGTCAGTTTTTTGTTAGACAATGTGTTTTTGAACAGCTTAAACTGAAAATTTAGATGTGTGAAAACAAAAGCCTATTTCTCTCCTTCTCCTAAGTCCAGCCTTAAGTAACCAGTGTTACTGATTTGGCAAATACCTGTTGGAATTTAATTCAGATTTATATAAATATACAAAAATGTACACAGCTCTACTTTTTTGTATTCATCTATATTTTTTTGAGAGAGAGAGAAAGAGAGAGAGAACACACGAGCGGGGCAGGGGCAAAGGGAGAGAGAGAATCTTAAACAGGCTGGACGCCTAGCACAGAGCCCAACGTGGGGGCTCCATCGCATGACTGTGAGAGCATGACCTGAGCCAAAATGAATAGTAGGTCGCTTAACCAACTGAGCTACCCACCCACCTCTCTCCTATTTCTTTCTTTTTTTTTTTTTTTGAAACATGGAGCTTTAATCACTTAACATAAGTTGAACTTCAATAGAGGAGGAGTTCATTTTTTACTGAAATATAACTGACACACAACGTTTTATGAACTTCAGGTGTACAATATAATGACATGACATTTGTACACGCTGCGAAATGATCACCACGGTAAGTCTAGTCAACTTCCATCACCACACACAGCCACAGAATCTTTTTTTCTTGTGATGAGAACTTTAAGATTTACCCTCTTAGTAACTTGCAAATATGCAATACAATGTTATTACTACAGTCACTATGCCATATGTTATATCGTCGTGACTTACATTTTTTATTAGCCAGCATTATTTTTTATTACAGAATAATGTCACACCATACTATTCCATATTTCTGAAAAGTACTCAGCCATTATTAATAACTACTGGTTGTTTCAAGGAATTTTATAATTATTTTCATGAATAAATCACCATTATTTTATATATGCGCAAGATCTACATTTGATGCACAAAAAATAGATGTACAAGATATACATTTGATGAATAATTTGGTTTATAAAGAGATCATATTATGTCTATTAAGGCATCCACATACGTTATTCTGCATCTAGCTTTTCTCATATAATTTATACAGAATCCTTTCACCTCAGTATATACAGAGGTTATATATGGTTAATATGTCCATTCATATTAATCACAGCCTTGTATTCTATAATATAAATTGTCCTTAATTTACTCTTCCATTCCCATAGATGAGCATTCAGTTTGTTCCCTCTTTAAAACCATTACACACGAGGCTGAAATAAATATCTTTGTAAATAAACCTTTATAACTTATTACTTTTTTTCAAATCCATTGCCAGAAATGGATTCCTAGGTCAAATGGCATGCACAATTTAAATTTTAATAAACAATAGCTAGATTACTTCCCAAAAGTAATAATGTACTCTTATGCCAACAGTATATGAAGGTAAGTATTCATTTCTCCACATCTTTTTTAATATTAATGTGTTAATTTTTTTTTATTTCAGTCAATTTATTATCTGAAAATTGATATCTGTGAGGTTTAGCATTACATGCTCATTCTTTTTAAAAAATATTTTTAATGTTTATTTATTTTTGAGAAAGAAAGAGTTGGGGAGGGGCAGAGAGAGGGAGACAGGATCCCAAGCAGGCTGTACACTGATCACAGAAAGCCTGATATTGGTCTTGAACTCACCAACTGCGAGATCATGACCTGAACCAAAGTCAGAAGCTTAACAGACTGAGCCACCCAGGATCCCCACATGCCCCATTCTTCAAGACCCATCTGAAACACCACCTTCTTTATGAATCCTTTCTTTATTTTCTTATCCTAGATATTCCCTTTCCTCTGAAACCTTTGTAGTGAATGCTTTGTCCTTTGGTGGAACTTTTATATTATACTTTATGCTGAATTGAGTTTTCTTATTTTCTATCTCTACCACATTGTAGCCCAAAAGGATAGGCCACACATCTTACCTATTTTTATAATTTCCATAACATTAGCACAGTACATAGGAGACGCTCTCATTTCTGCTTCATAGGATCCAGTTGATTAGTCAGAGAAATGGGGGTTCAAGGTTAGGAACTAAATGTGCACGACCCATGGAGAGTTCTCTTGGAGAAAATAGCAGATGGCTTGTTGCAGAATTCTTTCACTGACAACCCTGTTGAACAAAACAGATATACCACATTCACTTGTCAACCCTTACCGCTCCAACATCCAAAGCAAGTGAAGCCAATCAACCAGAGTATGACAGCGTCACAGTGTTTAGAAGCCAGAACCCCGAGCAAAAGCAAACATAGTAAGCACAGCATAATAAGAAAAGCACTTTTGTTTTTAATTTGCAGGTAGCTTATTTTAAGTGAACCCAGAGAGAATGCTTACCAGTGGGCAAAAGATAAAGAAAGATTATAGCTCCCCATACAAATGAACAATTTAAAGGCAACAGAGCTAACATAGATTGTAAATGGTTAGCAGTGTTTTGAGAGTTGCCTTGTACACATTATACCAACACACACACACACACCACATACACATCTTTGTGCAGTACATATTATTATTATCCACATGTCATATATGACGAATTAACTTTCCCAACGTCATAGATTGTGTGTATAAGGGAATTCAGTTGAAGGCCCAAATCCATTTGAGTCTAGATTTCCTGTAATGTCCCATCGATAAAGGTACTAAAACAGAGAACAGAAAGGGGCACCTGGCTGGCTCAGTTGGTTAAGCAACAGACTCTTGGTTTTGGCTCAGGGCATGATCTCACGGTTCATGGGTTCAAGCCCCACATTGGGCTCCACTCTGTCATTCCTGAACCTGCTTGGGATTCTCTCTCTCTCTCTCTTAAAATAAATAAATAAACTTAAAAAAATAAAAAATAAAATAAAAACAGAGACCAGATGATTCTTTGTTAGAAGTTCTACAGAAACCATAATTTCATTAAGGGAAAAAACGGATGACATCCAAACTTGTCTATAGAACTTACACTATCACTGAAGTTAGAATCTCCTCAGAGTCAAAATCTCACAAGAAAAACAAAACAAAAATAAAACCAAACATACACATACACACACACACACACACACACACAAGCAGTGTCGGACTTACCATTAAGTCATAAAGACAAAGAAAGGCCCAAAGATGACATAGGTTTACTTTTAAAATATATAAACCATGCAAATATAAAGGAATGAGTAACAAAACGTATCTTCCAAGTAAAAACAGCACAGTCACTTAAAACCATGCTAAAGTCCAGTTTCTAAACATTTTCTTGGCTAGCTACACTCAGTCTTCTGAACTTGAGCCATCTGTCATGTAATACAAGTGTTAAATGCCACATTAGCACTTCCTTGCTGGTTGCTCAGAGTTTCAACCAGCTCCTTTTACTTCCTCTGGTCGAATTCTCCTGTTTCCCGAAGTTATCAATGCCTTCTGTTCTCTTAAACATTGATCTTTTGGTTTTCTCCCATCTCTCCCCTCTCTATCCGGCATGATAGAGAAGGCATCCAAATTCAATCCCCTCTGAACAGTGAAAACACTTCTCTGCGTAGATAACTCCCATGAATGCTAGAGCCCAAGCATGATACAGAGATGATAGAGATTGAAGTGTGTAAGATAAGAAGCTGTGACTCAGAAAGATTCAAATTCAAATTCTCAAGCTTACTGCTGTAGGATCCTGAGTAATATAGTTAACCTACATGGTCCTCGGTTTTCTCATTCTTGTCCAGATCATAATAGTACTCGCTTCACAGGTTTTTGTGTGTGTGTGTGTGTGTGTGTGTGTGTGAGGATTAAATTAGATGTTGCATACACAACCTACAATAAGTTCCCGATCAGCGGAAGGTAATATTATAACAACTACTAGCAGAGTCAGCCCTTTTTGACAAAATTAAAAGTGAATGAAACCCAAAATAAACTTGTAAATACCATGGATATGACTTTAAAAAACTGTATTAAAAATTCCTTCATTATCTTCTTGTCTAATTAAAATAGGATTCAGTCCAATTATGACAGGGGATGAGGAAATTGCTGATGGGCTCAGTCAGGTTCTGAATACACTGGCAGAAGGCAAGACTCTTTTACAGAGAGTCTGGGATACTTGAAAAACAAGACGTTTTGTGGGGGATGTTCAGAAGCTTAATGCCCTTCTGCCAAGAAAGGAGAATGAGAACAGAAACTTAAGAGAGGAAATCATATGGTGACTTGTACCATAGGTAGTGGACAGAATTGTGTTTATGGCATATTGATAACAAAATATGGAAGAAATCTCCAAGAGGGAAGCATCATAGATAAACTCATCCTCCTTTCTTTTCCCTTCACAGACTTGAAATGCAGTGTCCATATTCCCCATCTCATCTTCATAATGGAACCACATCGATGCGCTTGAATTCTTAAGTGGCTCTCGTTGAAAGAGGTGATCAGCCATCAACCATAAGCTGTATCAGATCAGAACATGTGTGGCAGCCACTGGCCTACAGCAAGATGGGCCAGTGAGCTGCCTAATAAGCAACAATAAACATTGGGCCTCAAAGGGCAGTGGGCCAGAAAGCCATCTCTTAATGGATTTGAGATGCGTATTATTGAGGCAGCAAAAAATTAGGAAGCTCTTCACCAGTTCTCAGGAGGGGGAAGAGGTGGTCTAAGTTAGGAGATTAAGCAGCCCAGTGGGGGAGAAGAATTAACACAACTGGATGGAGCTGGAGGATGCAAAATAAAGTATGGAGAGATGAGTTATTAATTTTTTAGAGCACAAACCTGCTTCCATTGGAAGTGGTTTCGACAGGACCAAAATTATGTTGTTAGTTCCATTTAATATAGCTCATTTAAATAGACCTTATATTACTGTATGGATGGACCACAATGCACAGAACAAGATAAATCTTTCTATATCTGGTTCTGCCATTGCAATGCCATAGAATTATTTTTCTCTCTTTTAATGAAACGCCAGTTTATTATCGTCCGGTTTCTTCTGAGCCCAGGGTTCCTGATCCAAGCTAACCCACTAATTGGTTTTAGGGCAATAATTTTAGACGGGTCTCCAAGTAAACAATGGACAGCACTCATTTGGTCTTTATCCTGTGAATTTATGCTATTGATATTTTCATCTCTTTGATTTCCCTTAAAGTAACTAAATTAGTCCACTTCCTTTATGCCACATGTAAAAGAACATTTTAGCTTTCTGTGTTCTAACAAAACTCTTCTTCATCATCAATGGAAAATACAAATTATCAAAAGCAAGTGTTAACTCCAAGCATGTTATTATTTTTTTTAGTTCAGTTAGTTAACATTATAACATAGACAGAAGGGATGGAGAAGGGAAGGAACACCCCAGTGAGCACTATGCTAAATGCCTTAATTTTTTTTTCGCATTTATTCATTTTTGAGAGACAGAGCATGAGTGGGGAAGGGACAGAGAGAGAATGGAGACACAGAATCTGAAGGAGGCTCCAGGCTCCGAGCTGTCAGCACAGAGCCCGGTGCAGGCTGGGACTCAAGAACTGCAAGATCATGACCTGAGCCAAAGTCGGACGTTCAACCAACTGAGCCACCCAGGCACCCCAACACTATGCCAAATGCTGTAAAGCAAAATCTTTAAAGTCCTCACAGGGATCTTAACAGGTAGTTATTATGAGAAAATGACCATTCAGGAAAGTTAATTATTCAAAGTCACACAGCAAAAATATGTCTGTTCTGGATGGTAAAGTATAAATAGGAAAAGGCATTAAGTTGCTGTCTACTCAAGAAATATACATATCAATGGATGTTCCTTAACTTTGACTTTAGCTTAGAAAAAGTTCAATACAGAGAGGCATGGGTGGCTCAGTTGGTTAAGTGTTTAACTCTTGATTTTGGCTCAGGTCATGATCTGCACTGTTTGTGCAGAGCCTGCTTGGAATTCTCTCTATCCCCCTGTCTCTCTCTGTGCCTCTCTCTCTCTCTGTCTCTCTCTTTCTCTCTCTCAGAATAAATTAACAAAAATTAAAAATTAAAAATTAAAAAGTTCACTGCAGGGAACACTAAACAAGTCAGAGCTAAGGAGAAAACAAAAAAATCTGGACCACAAGAGGGAACATCTCAAGTAAATGGATAAGAAGAACAAAGAGGTACAAAGAAATAGAAGGAGAGAAAGAGCTGAAAGCTGAAATCCAAGTGCCAAAAAAATAAAAGCCACAGACAATCTGGGGTCATATCTTACAAGTAGAAGAAGACAACCCAATGGTCAATGGTCTAAAATTGGCACAGCCAATGGGAATCTACAGATAATGACAACTACATATAATGTGGTATCCCAGATGGGATCCAGAACAGAAAAAGGACATTAGGGAAAAACTAAGGAGTTCTGAATTAAGTATGCACTTTAGTTAGTAATAATGCATCAATATTGTTCACTAACTGTGAAAAATATACCATGTTAATGTAAGATGTTAATACCAGAAAGAACTAGAAGCAGAGTATATGGGAACACTGTACTATGCTCACAACTTATCTTTAAACCTAAAAGTATTCTAAAATAAAGTTTTATTCTTTAAAAAGTCAACAGTCTAGAAAAGGTTTATTTGTGGTCACCTTGTCCCAAGGAAAATCCTAAAGGCATAGACCCAAGACTTCCAACTCCACCTGCAATAAGAAAACGAAATGAAGACCCTTATTGACAAAATACTGGCACAAGTTTTGATCCACTGATGTATATTCTTTTATTCCACATATAAATAATCTACCAGTTAAGAAATTAAAAGAACCGTGCCTTTAAAAAAATACACACACATTTTCTTAAAGTTACCAAAAATTAAAAACTGAACCTTGTTTAATTTTATGAAGGCAGAAAATCAAACTTCCTTCTGTTTATTTAAACAAATTACCTGGAAAACGCAATCTTAATGAGGTAATACTAATTAAGTGTCTCCTTAAGCATACTAAACTTCTGTACCTAGAGAAAGCCAAGAACATCAGACGAAAAGTAATTAACTAGCATTTCACACTCCATAGATGGATGATCTTGCATCCAAAGGAAAAAAAAAGATAAAATAAAAGGAGCTCAGCGCCACGACTATTAATTTTGTCAAAAGAACTGCAATACTATCAAGCAGAAAAGAGTCTGGTAGCAACAGAATCTTTGCACATATAGCCCAGAATCGGCCACTAAACAATACGTAAACTGCTTCTCTAAAATAAAGGCATAAAGAGAGGCTTATTAGACGTTATTCTCACTATCTACCGCCACCTGGTCTTTCCACACCTGAAAATGTACTTCTTTCTGTCCTTTTGCAGCAATCTTACATCTCTCATCAGGCAACAGAGCCTGAAAAATTTGAAAGGGACCTAAGGCCTACTGTGGCCATTTGAGTTCACGTGAAATCAGGACACTTTCAAAGGGATTCTATTGAATGTCAGGTTTGAGTCAAGGTTTTAATTTCACAGTAGATTTAACCGAGGAGATTTAATTTTACCAAATTAAAAACGCATGCCTTACAACAACCCCCAAGCCCTCCAGTAGTGAAGTGAAGACAGAAAGTTTGATCAGAACCCCAACTAGAAAGAAAAAGGCAATGATGCCCGATGCCCTACTTTAAAACCTCGGAGGCTCAGAATGGAGGAAAATGGAGAATTAACATTCCGTAAAAAAAATGCCTTTCTTCCATTCTTGCTGACTCGAGTCATTTTTTTTTTTTCAATCAAAGGGCACCCATCTGCCCTCAGCACACTCCTCCCCAGTCTGCATTTATACATGAGTAACACGAATTGTGTCCAATACCTGGGAGGAGGAGATCGATGGCTAATATTGGTAATCAATCATATGCTAGTGTCTTCCATACCTGGGAACGTGAGTAAAACAGTGAGGGAATACAAAACACCTGTGAAAATATAATCATGTAAAGGGAAGAAGGTGGAGGGAGCAAGGGAGTAGGTACCAGCTCAGGAGAAAAATGCTCAGTAGAGAGTCGGTGAGTCGTGACTAACAGGAACACATCACTGGCATACGGCAGACAGTGTGATGGACCGCTGTGTACATTACCTCATCCTTACAGCGCTCCTGCAACCTAGACAGCGTTCGGATCATACAGTGAAAGAACTGAGGGTCACTGGGGTTTAATTGGCTTTTCCTACAAACATTTTAAAATTCCAGGCATAAAACAAAATCCAAGGCCTATTTATTTAACATTCTGAGCCTTTGCCTTTTCCACTATATCATCCCGCCTATCCACAGAAGAAAGTCAGCATCCGGGCAACATAGTCTGCAACCTACCGTGAGTTCCAAACGCCTCACATTTGTGTGTAAACCTTGATTACCCATCCGGGTTGGGGATTCCTTAAGACAAGGGCCAACAAAGTTCGTGTGCACCTAGGGAAAATACTTTATATTTCTATAAACCTAATGAAGCAAAAAAAATATACTCCCATAAAAAATTGAGTTTGCAGGACCTGAACTGAGGCGTTCTATCAGTAAAATAAAATAAAATAGGTACACTGTTACATGGTAAAAAGTTGACCTACCATTCTATAGATCTAGACACTTGAGATTGTATGTTTTATGGCAGGCAAACTATACATCAATTAAAATAACAAATAGGGGCGCCTAGGTGGCACAGTTGGTTAAGCAGCCGACTCTTGATTTCAGCTCAGGTCATGATTTCACAGTTCGTGAGATCCCGTCCTGTGTCCAGCTCCCCACTGATGGCGTGGAGGCTGTTTGGAATTCTCTCTCTCCCTCTCTCTCTCTCTCTGCCCCTCCCTCTCTCTCTCAAAATAAATAAATAAACATTAAAAATAAATAAATACTAAAGAAAAAATTGCCGCCGACTTCCACTTCTGACTGCACTGGCTGTAGCAGACCTACACTGTTTAAGAGCAACGTGAACATTGAGTTAAAATATTTTTTAGTTGTTTAAATCAATTGGATTGCTGCTAAGAAAATGGAAACCGGGGGTCACAATCCAAGAGAGAAGGGAATTCAGTGAGAGGAGTCAAATATTTTGTCTAGCTTCTCTCCTTGTGTTTTCTTGGTGATGGGGAGAGGCTGACAAGCCAGCTGCTGTGAAATCCTCAGAGAATTCCAAAGCCTTTCAGAGGCTGAGGAGATAAAAGCTGCAGACAGAGCTGCTGATTGGAGCAGGACTGGAGAGGCCAAGATTTCCTAAAGAATGAAGATGCAAAGTAGGAAGAACAACAAATAATGGCTTTTCCCTCAGTATATTTGCTCAATACTTAAGCTGCAGAGGCCAAGAAGTAGAAAGCTAACAAGACACAGCTGAAAAACAGAGTTTTTGTAGCCTTATGCTGCATAAAAATAGAAATTGGGCATCCATTCCCACCAACAGTGTTCCATGAAGTAACACTATACAGGAATGAGAACCTGGTACATACGATATTATGGATGAATCTCAAAAACGTAATGTTGAGGGGCACCTGGATGGCTCAGTTAGTTGAGCATGCAACTGATTTTGGCTCAGGTCAGGATCCCAGGGTCATAGGCTCGAGCCCCACATTGGGCTCCTTGCTGACCATGGAGTCTGCTTGAGATTCTCTCTCTCTCTCTCTCTCTCTCTCTCTCTCTCTCTCTCTCTCTCTCTCTCCCCCCCCACTGCCCCTCTCCCTGCTCAAACTTTCTCTCTAAAATAAAAAATAATAAGAATAATTTAAAAACCAATTTTAAAAAATACATAATGTTGAGACACAAGCTAGTTACCAAAAAAGTACATATTCTATATTTCCATATAGAAATACACATTCCATACACTTTGAGATAGTGTATTTTATCTATTATGATAAAAATCAAAATTGTTGCTATTTTGGGTAGGGTAGCAACTAGCAGAAGCTAAAGAAAAGGGGTTTTCCAGGTAATAAGTTTTAGTTCTTAATACGGGTGCGTTCACTTGAAAAAATACAATGAATCATATACCTATGATTTATGCACTTATTTCTACTAATGTTTTAATGAAATATAACTACTTACACATAAGAAATATGATTTATCTGCTACTCTTTGCCTGTTAACAGAAACTTAAAAATGACATAATGAACGCACATGTGATATATAATATATACTGTTTTTTTTTATTTAGAAATACAATGTCTTTAAAATATTTTAGGCATTTAAAACTGCACAGATCTGCATATTCTTAAGACACTCACATTTTGAGCTACAAAATACAGTATTGGTGATAACACTAAATTTTAGCAATAAACATTTTATGACGTCCTGCAAAGAACACCATGAAATTAAACTATTCCTATATCGGAACTCTATGCAATTTTCAGTGTGCTTCCACATGTAGATATCATTTAATGAGATAGCTCACTTAAAGAGCTCATTAATATCCTCATGAAGAAGAAAGAAAAAAATATTTTTTGCTCCGTTCAATAAGTGAAAAACCATAAAGTAGCCTCAGAGGACTTCATTTGTTCATGTTTACATGGCCAGTACATGGCTGAAGTGAGTATCTATTGTTTTGGACTGCTCAAGACTGCTTCTCCTGTACTGTAATATCAGTATCCCCTTTCTCTCTTTGACATTTTGGTACTATAAATCAAGGTTCTTCACCCCACCCCTTGCTGTGTCTAGTCACTCGAAATGAAAAGATGTATATCAATTTCTATCTCCTTAAAATCAGAATCTTGAATTGAGTAACTCATGAATTGAACGCAGTTGGGTCTGAGTCATACTGCTGGCGGTTCCTTAAAAAAAAAAGACTGTCAATTCATCTCTGCTATCCAGATCCCTGGAAGCTTCCTAACATCTAATTCCCCATGACTTAATTGTTCAATTCTTACTTGGACACTGTAAATTGGTCAGTATCCTTTTAGATTAATTAGCCAGGTTACTTTTTGTTGCTGACAACCAAGAATGCTAATATAAGCTTTGTAAATTATAGGGCCAGGTGTATAACCCAAACCTCCTCACTGCAAGGTCAGAGCCTTCTCCAGCCCACCAAGGAACAGTCCATGTGTGCCACAAAAACAAAACAAAAACAAACAAAGAAAAAAAACACTACTGCTGTTCAATAAGATAACATACTAAAAGTCAAGCATACCTGCATTGATGCTGAAAGTTAATAAAGTTGAACAGGGAAATGACGATCTTGAAGGAAATTTAAACATCTAATTGATATTTTCATTCAGTAATGACAAAGTTTTATGATAACTCTATGGTAAAGATTTGGGGTTTCCACAGATGACGATTTCATTATTAAATAGTCTAAGATTAGCACAAAATTATGCAGTGAAAATATCCTTACAGCTAAAACCAATAGGTCCAATGTAAAAGTTTTAACTTGTAGCTTTCCAAATTAGCCTATTTTTTCCAAAAAGAAAAGTCATATATTTGATTCAGAATGATGGCTTTACCTCACCTAAATCAAGATTTTTCTCAAAAAACTGAAGGAAAATGAAAATTGTAGAGATAATGGTATTCAATTATCCAGGATGCAGAAAGAAACAGCAGAAACTCAATGTCATGCACAGGATGGAACAAAGAACAAGTGAGGAAGGGACAGGTGACTTTTTTTAATAGGATAAAATTTGCTAGTAAAACTAGTTTATGTGGGAAAAAAAGTCAAATATTTTTAAAAAGAGGCAAGGTCTAAAAACATAAAATCCACAGTAGAAGGTAAGAAAGCTGACAATACTGAGAGTTGTGACCCACTTGAGAAGAACCTTGGATAGGAAAAGTGGATTTTTTTTTGCTAAGAAAAATATGATCAATCACACAAAATATCCCAAGACAGCAGCCAAGAGACCAAAAAACATTGGAGAAATCTTCCATGGCATTCTTTGGAGACTCATAAAATTTCAAAAGCCTAAAAGAAAGGTATTTTTCATTGGAAACCAGTTTTCTCCACAGCAATGATTCAACAATGATTCATCTTTTCTTAAATGAATTGTTGGGCTAGATCAAATCATTAGCCAATAAACCAAGCTGAAAATGACTAAAATAATTCATCAAAAAGCAGCCTCCATTTCTGCAACCCTTTGACAAGAAACTGCAACTGACTGGAGACTTACCAACACTAACTCACCCAAGATACTGGCCAAGCGTACCCAGAAGGTAGATCAGGTTTGAATTAAACATAAAAACAACTCATAGAAGATGCATAGGGAACTATGAAACCTTCTTAGGCACATTTTCTCTTGTTTATACTGACCTCTTAAAATCCTTTCGATTCCCTTCACTTTGCCCATCCATGCTGATACTTCAGCTTTTTAAAGTATGAGCATAACCAAGAAATCCATAAACACTCACTGAGTGTCAAATATTTTTTTTTCTTTTCTCCTTGCCTGCACAGACCATTCTCAAGTTATCACCTGATACTTCCCTCCCATGTCAACTTATAACATTGGGAGCGTTTTAAGGTTTCTATGCCACATAGAATCAATACTCTGGTAAGAGTGATCTGATAGTCTCTCAAATAAATCATGAAAAGAAGAAGGGTGTCTTATACCTGGGTCATTCAAAACTTGCTCAATAAATTTTTCTGAGCAGAGGACTCTCTCCCAACAAGATATCACTCACATCTGTTAAGATAGCTATCAAAAAGATGAGATAATAAGTGCTGATGAGGATGTAGAGAAAAGGGAACCCTGTGCCTTTTTGGTGGGAATGTAAATTGGTACAGCAAGTTGGAAAACAGTATGACGGTTCCTCAAAAAATTAAAAATCGAATCACCATTGTGCTCTAATAATCTCACTTCTAGGTATGTATCCAAAGGGGAAAAATTACTATCTCAAAAAGATATCTGTACACCCACGTTCATTGAAGCATCATTCACAAAAGCCAAGATATGGAAACAACCAAAGTGTCCATCAATGGATGAATGGACAAACAAAATACACACACACACACACACACACACACACACACACACACACTGGGATGTTATTCAGCCATAAAAAATAAGAAAATCTTGCCGTTTACAACATGGATCGCCCTGGAGGGCATTATGCTAAGTGAAATAAGTCAAACAGAGAAAGACAAATACTGCATGATCTCTCTTATATGTGGAATTTAAACACACACACACACACACACACACACTCAGAAAGAGAGCATAATAGTGACTTCCAGGGACTAGGGGATGGAGGAAATGGGAGATGTTTGTCAAAGGGTATCAACTTACAGTTATAGGGTAAATGAGTTCTGAGGATGACCATATTATACACTTGAAATTTGCCTAGAAAGTAAAATCTTGGAGAACCTGGGTGGCTCAGTTGGTTAAGCATCTGACTCTTGATTTTGGTTCAGGTCATAATCTCACAGTTCATGAGATTGAGCCCCAAATCAGGCTCTCCACTGACCGTGTGGTGCCTCCTTGGGATTCTTTCTCTCCCACTGTCTCTGCCCTTCTCCAATTCGCATGTTCTCTCTCTCTCTCTCTCTCTCTCTCTCTCGTCTGTCTCTCTCAATTTCTCTCTCTTTCTCAATCTCTCTCTCTCTTTCCTTTTCTCTCTCTCTTTCTCAAAATAAATAAATAAACTTTAAAAAAGTAAGATCTTAAATGCTGTTATCACAGAAATGTCAGAATGTGAGGTGACGCATGTGTTGGCTAACTTTACCATGGTAATCATCTCACAGTATATACATGTGTATCAAATCATCATGCTGTACACTTTAAACTTACACAATATGGCATGTCAGTTATATCTCAATAAAGTTGGAAGAAAGAAACAGGCAAATCAATTTGACTCCAATTAAAATTCAGAATGTCTCTCTACATCAAATGCAACATGAAGAGAAAGAAAAACAAGCCACACTGCGAGGGTGGGAGTTTTAGAAATGCATAAAGCTTAAAAGAGCTTTATTGTATTGTAGAGGTCTCCAATATTCATTAAGAAAAATCCAGGTCTACAGAAATATAGACAAAAGACTTAAATAGGAATTGTACAAAGTATAAATGACCATTATGTATATGAAAAGTAATTGGCTTCATTGGTAATCAAAGAAATGTAAAATAAAACACAATAAGGAAATGTTACACAGCCAACACATTGCATGTTCCTAGATCTGATTTGCATGACCTCAAAATTGAGAACTCAGAGTTGAGCCTGAAGCCATTATAGATGAGACTTCCGGGGGATCTTGAAAGAGGGTGAATATACTTTGATGTGGGAAGAACATGAAGAATTTGGGGACAGGGAGCAGACTGGTGGTTTTAAAAGTTGTCTGTAAATTCTTTGACATTTCTTTCATAAAATGGTGGAGTCCAATCCTCTTCCTGTTGAATATGGACTTGTCTTAGTGACTTGCTTCATAAAAATATTGAAAGGGGGCGCCTGGGTGGCTCAGTAGGTTGAGAACCGGACCCTTGATTTCGGCTCAGGTCATGATCCCAGGGTTATGGGACTGAGCCCCGTGTTGGGCATGGAGCTTGCTTGGGATTCTCACTCTCCTTCCCTCTACCCCTCCCCTGCTCGCTCATGCACATTCTCTCTCTGTCACTAAATACACACACACACACACACACACACACACACACACACACACACAGAAAGAAGCCGAAGTGACACTGCATGAGTTCTAAGACTGAGTCAGAAAAAGTAAATCAGCTTCCATCTGGCTTCCTTTCTCTCGAGGCACGCAGCCTGACATCTAGCCATCCTGAAGCCCCCTGGTTAGAGAGGCATTGTGAACAGAACAGGTAAATACAGAGAGATATGTCTGAGGAGCCTCAGCTGATAAATCCGGGCATCAGACACATGAGCATGAGAAAGCCTTCAAGATGACCCCAAACTCAGGCACGGGTTGACAGCAACTTCATGTGAAAACCTAAACCAGAATTTCTTAGCTAGAAAACTTCTAAATTCCTGAACCACAGAAACTCAGAGAGATGACAAATGATTTTTGTGGTTTCAAGCTATTAAGTCTTAGGGTGATTTGTCATGCAGCAATAATTAATTCAAGTAATTGCCTCACTGGGTTGTTGTGAAGGTTAAATTAGATTATACAGATAAAAGGTTTAGCGTAATGCCTGCAACTTAGTAAGCATTAAATAAATACTAACTGCTGATGTTGGTTCTGAGCAAAACCGAGAAGAAAAGACGGCTGAGAGTCTGGTAAATCTGAGTAGAGGTCTGGCTGAATTCCCAAGATGGCCTGCCAATAGAGGGAGAGGGCTTTTTTTCCTCCATCTGGGGCAGGTAAGTGAATGGGACAGTTCAGTCCACTTACAGAAGCCTGGGTAGATATTTCAGAATTCCAATGGGTCAGTTATTAACAGAGTATCAGTCCTTGTTCAGCAAAATAGCAAATAAAACTGATTTTGAAGGAAGACATTTTTTGCCACTTTCAATTTTTTTGGTACCTCCTGCCTATGGTAGACATGATTCACAGCTGATCTAAACGATGTTTGTATGTGTGGAGCAGCAGGTTAGGTTCTGAATAAACTATGTGCTTAGAGAACTATCACTCTTACTTCTGATTCTGATATTGTCCGCTGAGCACGTTTTATAAAGTGCTTGGGAGTTGGTAAGTCTCACGTGAAAATTGATGGAGCCAGAAGAAAAACAGTGTATTGATTTTAAAAGGAGAGTAAAATACAAGACTGAAATCTTAATAATGTCAGTAGATGAATACTACTTTCATTTCAGATTCCCCTAGTAAGAAAGGTAGTGAAAAACGGGAAAAATCCACTAGCAATGTAGGAAGTCAAAAGA
The DNA here is from genome assembly GCF_028018385.1 of Neofelis nebulosa. Taxonomy (NCBI): domain Eukaryota; kingdom Metazoa; phylum Chordata; class Mammalia; order Carnivora; family Felidae; genus Neofelis; species Neofelis nebulosa. Next base: position 30,222,913 of record NC_080794.1, on the reverse strand, counting down.
GCAAAATCGCATTCACGTCAAGAGCTCAAAGGACACAACTAGACTTTGTTCTAAATAAAACATGGGATCCTCAACAGGCAGGCACATTAGAAAAGACCACTGATCAATTAGCTAGGACCAAACACCAGAGCAAGTACATGAGTTCCCTAGGTATATCTGAATTTCAAAAATAAAAAGATGTTCTCAAGTTGAACTATAATTCAAAGTTATTTTTGAAGTTTTCATACTTGAAGATAATAGCCCACTATGATTGAGAAGATGAAACAATACTTTGAAACACACACCCGTCTCTCCTTTGAAGCATACTTTGATTGCGCATTGCTGGAAAAGATGCCATTGAAAGTCATGGAATCGGTATAGAGATGAGTCCCCATTTGATGTCATTTTGTTAGCCTGCGAGACAGGCCACATTAAGCTCTGTAAGGATCAACTTTTTCCCTCCCATATATGCCTTGCCTTTGCGCCTATTCTAGGTACACAAGGCAGTGCATTTCAAGATTTGTTTACAATATTCACAGTAATAACTACCTTGTGACCCAGAATGCACACACATTCACATATATACGTACATATAACTGAAACTAAAGTTTTGTGAAGTAATAACCATGTATCCTGCCCTCTCTTTACCTTGTTTCTATTCTGTTCAATTCTATTTCTTTCATTTTTAATGCTGACTATGGCTCAGTAAATGGATTTTGTAACCCTTTCACGGATAGTTGACCAATGTTTTAATACCACTGCACTAAGGGTGCTGCCTGGTCCTTTCAAAGTTAACCTCATTGGCTTTCCTATAAAATGCTTACATTTTCACTCATTAAATCCATCTGACTTGAAACTTTTACCTGTTTGGAGATTTGTTTGAATTTCTATGCATTCATTCAACAATCTTTATTAGGTCAAATATAACTTTGATCTGTCAGATATTCCAGGCATAGGAATGAAGGGCACAACGGAAAACCAAATAAACGCAGTGCTACTTTCAAGGAGTTTAATGTCAAAAAATAAAAAAATAAAAAAAGATAGGAATTTTAAAAATAACCCCATAAAGTCAAAAAATTACAATTGTTATAAAGGAAACCTACAAAATTTAGTGATAAAGAAAAATATAAATAACATGAGACTTACATAGAGCGGTCAAAGAAGGATTTTCTGCACAGAGGATATTTAAACAAAACCCTAAACTGGACTCTTAGTTGCTCCCCAATAATTGGATTCCTCCTTTTCCATTTTAATATGGTCTTTTTTTAATTTTAATGACATATTTTATTTAATTCAGTATATTCTTATTCCAACATGAAATCAATAATAAAAAACTACTGAGTTGCTTTTTTTTTACAAATATCAGTTTTCTTTATTAATATTTTTTTCCTTTATAAACTCAGTTTCATTGACAAATGTTTTTTTTTCCATTTGTTTTCCTCCACTGTTTGATGTATTCTTCATTGTGAAGTAGTCCCCATATTTTTTCTTTTTTAACTTTTCTGGTACTGGATCCACTTTAGTGTTTTTATACAATTATAATTATCTATCACCACTAATTTATTTACCACTTTGAAAATTCTCAAAATTCCTTTATGAATATGCATTTTTTAAATATCTTCACAATAACCATAGCCACTTGGGACTTGTTTAAAATGAGATCTTCTTAGCCTTTCTCTCAAGCAAATTGTTCATCTCATGGTTCCCCAGCCAAATATTCCCTCACTTCCTTGGCAGCTAAGGGTAGCCGAGTAACTAAATTCTAGTCAATGGGGTGTGAGCAGAAGTGATCTGTGTCATTTCTGGGGATTGTAGTAGTACTGTAAGAGCACCCAACGTGTCCTTACAATGTTCTACCTCTTGGAAGTCTACACGTGTAGAACAGTAGAGTGTACCATAGTGTCAGCTGGAAGGGTCATGGCGCACGTTGGGAGCTGGACTCAGAAATATAAGTTATGTGTGACAGTTGTTGCTCTGCCTCCCAAGCCTGCATCAGCAAACTATCTTTGGCCTCTCACATGAAAAGGAAACAAACTTTCACATTATTAAGCTATAGTATTGCAGACTCTCTTTGTTCTGTCCCCAAAGTAAAATAGGGGGGGGAGCTTAGAGATGAAAGGAACTAGCCATTTGAAGAGTGGGGTATAAGGTTTGACTGAGAGGTAAGGATGTGAAATACAGGGGAAACTGAGCCCCCAAGGAAGGGAAGATTTTCTAGCACTCCAGAGAACAAAAAAGAGGCTGATACGCCTGGAGTATAACAGATGAGTAAAGAATGGAACAAGGTGATATTGAACAAGATGAATGAAACAACAACAACAACAACAACAACAGCAGCTGCAGCAGTGGTTTGAGTAGGTACAATAAGAATTTTGTCAAGGCTGATTGGGGAGACTCCATGATACCATGTATTAAACATCATGAACCCTGCCTGCTGTATATTATGTACTTGATTCTTATTAGTTCTTTTTCTCTCCTTTCTTTGGTTTACTCTGACTCTGCAAACCATCTACAGTTTCTTCCCTTTTTAAAGACTCAAAGACTTAGCAGAGAATGTCTACAGCAGTTCCCACTTTGTCTAAGAACTGGTTTCTCTCTTGAATTGACTAAATAATCGACTTCCAAAACCATATGCGACAGGCACATGCCTTTGTCCTGGAGGAAGGTTAATGTTTTCCCTGATTCTATGTAAAGGACAGACCCATAGAGATGTTGTGCATTTTATCTGCACTGATTTTTGCAAGTAGTCACATCATGGCTTTACTGACTATTTAGGACAATTAATGTCAACGTTCGTTTTTGTTTTATTGTTAGGAAGTAAAATTAGTTCTCCCCCCGTCAGCTCAAACCGCAAACAATATAATCCAATTTACTTTCACTTTCATAGCTTATTTCAGCTGTCTTTTATGCTAAACCTGTCAGTAAATCAACTTTAATATTTAATACTTTACTTTAATATCTGCAAGCAAAATGTTCTGCTTTTATTTTAATGTCACTGTGTCCAGCTTGTATAGGTCTTTAAAATGATTTGCTGCACATCCTACTGGCATGCAGAGATGAAAAAAATTTTAATAATAATAAAACAAAATCTGTTTTCATTGATAGAAATTTCCAGCTGTTTTCTCAAAAACTATCAAATGTAATGAAAGGGGTATGAAGGATTTAAACACAAAGATGGCCTAATTAGCTGGATACATTTGAAATTATACTGCTATGTTTGTAGACATGAGGCAAAACAGGCTGCTATTTTCAATGAGGATGAAATTCTAGGAGCACTGTAATTTACCTTCTATTATTTTTAGCAGGGATTGTAGGAGAACTAACTGCAGGGCTCTAATTTATCATCATTCTAGGAAGATATTTTCACATTTTCTTTTAATGTACTAATGAAAATCTATAGCAAACACAATTAGATGCACTAAATAAATTCTTCGGGGAGGGAATGACAAAATAAAAATAGTTTAGGCCGTGTGGATGGAACTTGATCCTTAACTTGAAATGATGACCATTATTCCACTCAACTCAAAGAAAAAAAAACAGCACAACGCCCACTTCTCTCTGACAAACCACTCAGCTGAGCCATCTACTCTAAAGGTCTAACACAGCTCATAAACTCTATGAATAGGTGCGGGCAGAGAAAGCAGGATGTAGCATTTTGGATGACTGGACCATTGATTAAGACTCAAATTTAACCTTGTCACCTAAAACAAAACAAAACAAAAAAATCAGTCATTAAATACTTCTCCAGAGTAACAGCAGGAATATTTTTATGGAAATAACTTCTAGTAGTAGTATTCTTCCACACAGAACCTTCCGGAAATGAATCATTCTATATAAATGACCTTTCCTGATAAGTTTGTATTTAGCACATTTGATTTTGAACTTTATGATCTTTCTTCAAGAGAACGTATAAACAAGAATTTGCTCTTCACTGATGATTCAAGGCCATCTTTTTGAAAAACAATCATCCTCCTCTGTTATAATATAGAAGTATTCTCAGAGGATATTCAGTTTGACCCACACGAAATAACATTGGATGACCCCGGGTTTTGTATTTTTGAGTCTCTGTGTACCGCAACCTCGTTATGTCCCTTCATTTGCCTACTGGTCTTGCTTTGCTGCTCTCTGAAAGACAGTTCAGTGTGGTTTTAGAGTCCTGAAAAACACATTTTGAATCCTTGCTCTGTGCCTTCGTAACAATAGGGCTTCAAACAACTGCCTTACTTTTCTGGGCTTAAGTTACGTCATATACAAAATAGAATATCATACCATTCATATGAAAAAATTAGATGAATACCTAGAAATAGCTCTTGCTCTATACTTTATTTTCCCATTTTTATACAGAGCTTCCATTCAGAACTTTGTAGTCACATGAGGTAGCGAAGATTAGCTCCACTAATAGCGCACTAATTTCAGCCAAAGGCAAAGAAATATGTTTTAGTTAGTCAAAGTAGTGTAACTGCATATAAAATTTAATTTTAAGTTAATCTATGAAATACAAGAATGAGAGGGCCTGAGAAATTTAAGTTTCTTTTTTTTTAAGTTTATTTATTTTTGAGAGAGAGAGAGAGAGAGCGCGCGCGCGTGCGCACAAGTGGGGGAGGGGCAGAGAGAGAGGAAGACAGAATCCAAAGCAGGCTCCAGGCTCTGAGCTGTCAGTACAGAGCCCAACGCAGGGCTCGCACTCACCTGACTGTGAGATCATGACCTGAGCCGAAGTCCGACGCCCAGCCGACTTGAGCCACCCAGGTGCCCAAAATTTAAAAGTTTCTTAAAGTCCAACAGCGAATGGCAGAATCTGCAGGCACCAGTTCTTTCCCCTAATCTAATTTCAGTACTTTTCCTCTAGATCATGCTTAATTCATAGCCTCAACATACCCCCAGGTTGTATGGGAAAGCCTAAATCTAAGGCTTGGCTCTTAGGTCCACTCTCAATGAGCCAATATAAAGAAATTAATTAGACACAAGGTCCTGGGAGAAAGCTGATACCATCAGATTCAGAGTCTTCTATCCTTCCAACTAAGGCAGACTCTTTAAACTGAGTTCATAGATCTGAATTCTAGTCCGGGTTCTGCTGTTTACTCTCTGGGTGATCTAGGGCTGGTCGACTAATTGATCTGGGTTTCAATTTCCTCATCACCCATGAGTGGCCACTGAATTAGACACAAGGGTCCTTTCCAGTCCTAGAATCCTAGAATCCCAGAATTTTACTGTCATAGTCCACATGCTAGCATTGTCTAAATGTCCATACCAATCTTCTTGGTGCCTCACTTCATCTCTAACACTGTCACCCGGTGAGTTTTAACAATTGAACATGTATGTTGCATGCAGTACTTCTTTGCCTAATGTCTTCAGAGAAGAGAATACAGAGGATAGCATCATATTATTGGTCTGATTATTTATGCTGAAAAGTTGTGCTACATATGTTACAAAGTGCCTATTTTTGGATCTACCAGGAGGCTTAATATCTACAACAATTAAGATCTAGTACAATTTCATTCATAAAGAGATCATTAACTCCTAATTTAACACTTGATATAACTCTGGAATATTCATACACTGTGATTAATGACAGAAGTGATTGGTATGCTTTGTTTCATGACTATCAAGTATGTTTGCCAGCATCCATACTCATGAACTTCATTTTTTAAAGATAGGAGTATTTGAGCAGCAATATTGATTATGTCTTTGAAGCTTAAGACACATACATGGCTATAATTTGCTGCATTTGTGTCTATCAGGGACATGATCAACAACTGTTTCAAGTAGACTCTCCTCAATAGGAAGGAAAATTCTTTTTTACTGAATTTAAGGATCTAGTGTTTGGGATCTACTTTTCAAAATATCGCTTCAGCATCCACAGACGTAAAGTAACAGACTTAGGTCAAAAGCCTAGGCTTATCTGGGTTTGACATGAGGCAAGTTACTCATACTTCATGTGCCTTGGTTTTTCCATCTGGAAAATGGAGATAATACTACCAACCTCACCAGGATTTGAGGGTATTAAATACAAAAATGTGTATAGCAAGATGAGAAACGTACCTTGCAGGGGTGCAGCCACCCAGATGGCTCAGTTGATTAAGCATCCAACTTTGGTTCAGGTCGTGATCTTGTGGCTCGTGAGTCTGAGCCCCGCATCCGGCTCCACACTAGTGGTGGGGAACCTGTTTGGGATTCTCTCTCTCTCCTTCTCTCTCTGCCCCTTCCCCCACCTATGTTCCCTCTCTCAAAATAAATAAATTAAATTTTAAAAAGTACCTTGCGTAACATAGTGCTAAACATGTTCATTATAGTTGTTGTTGCTGTTTTTAGAGTCTTCTGCAACAGAAGAGTTAACTTTCAATAGTAAACTTTCAATAGTGTCAGCTATTACAATTATTACCAGTGCTAGTATGAGGAAAGTACATAAATATTTGTCTCTGAACCTCATGGATTTTACTAGACAGTCTTGATATAAAATTTCTGTCCCATTACCCTCTTAAATGCCATGCCAACTGTCATGATTTCCTGTTCAAAAAAAATATGGGTGCTCTATTACCAGGTATTGTCCAACAGGAAATAGACTTTCTTCAGTCACACTGTAATTGGGCTGGGCAGCAAAGCTCACACTGGGACCCTCTAAGAAAGAATCCATTGACAAGCTTACTAGACCTCCTTGTCAGATAAAAAGCAAGTTTGTCACTAAAACACCAAGAGGAAGTCATTTTTCCTCACCCTGAGTTTATAATCCCAACTTCACTTGTCAAGACTACCAAATCCAAATTTTTTTAAATTTTTTTTAACGTTTATTCATTTTTGAGACAGAGAGAGACAGAGCATGAATGGGAGAAGGTCAGAGATAGAGGGAGACACAGAACCTGAAACAGGCTCCAGGCTCTGAGCTGTCAGCACAGAGCCTGACGCGGGGCTCGAACTCACGGACCGCGAGATCATGACCTGAGCCGAAGTTGGACGCCCAGCCGACTGAGCCACCCAGGCGCCCCCCAAATCCAACTTTTTAAAATCCCCTTGGAACAGGAAATTTACCCAAGCTTTGGTGGGGGAAAAAAAAACTTAAAGGTTAACGTTGTATCTCTGAAAGAAGGAGGCTGCCTTTCATTTCGACGAATGAGGAGCTGTAACTCAAGTACTGCGATTACTTACATCATCTCACATAGGGCACACAGCACCCATAACAGGCCACAAGGTAACATGCCCTCAGATCCAGAAAGAGAGAGATTAATAGACAGAATTTGAGGCTCATGTTTTTTGACCAACCTCAGAGCTGCTGACGAATCTCAAGGTCTCATGGGAGTTTGGGGAGTGAGTGTGTTATAAAGATAAAAATGTATTTGCTGCCTCCAGAGAAGAGGGCAAGAAGTAAATCAATTCATTTACCTGCTCTTACCTCTAATTCTGTCTGGAGGCAAGTTTCACTAGCACAATTAGGTGATTTGGGTTCTCATTTTCTACCTCACAGTGAAGAAATGTTGAGTATGTGCCCTTGACCCCACCTGCTGCTGTAGGGGGTTAGAAGTAACTGAAGGCACCTGGCCTTTCTCGTGGCCATATGGAGCTCCTAAGCCACTCTGCTGATCCACATTCAGGGAATGTTTCCCGACCTGACCACAGCAGCTGGCTTTCCACACTTTCCTCCCTGAGTCTATAGCAAAGTTAGTGGGCCTGACTTTGTCTAATCCGTGCACACCCTTTGTGTTTAACTGCCATATTTTTCTGAGCACACATTTGGAATGCAAACTTTTAAAAACAAGATCAAACACTTCAATTCATTCTGCTAACATTTATTGAGCTACTCCTGTGTGTAAAGCACTTCATATAACGGAAAGCAAAATATAATGATTGCCATAGAGTAAATCCAAACTATAACAAAAATCCCAAATGGAGACACTGTGATTTTATCTAGTCCTGATGTGCGTTGTTAAGAAATGGTTGTCTAAGGTGCAGAGAGGCTCAGAGGACTTGTATAAGCTGCTTTGACTTCAAGTCCTGGTTCCACCACTTACTGGTTATGTGACCATAAAGAAGTTACTTAACCTCTCTGACCCCCCAGCCTCATTGCCTTAAATCTGGGGATGACATTACAAGCTAGCTCATAGGGTTACTGTGAGAATGGACTGCGATGATAATGAAAAACATTTAGCAGACATTCTTATCATTGCCAAATCAAGGAAGATCTAATTGTCCTAAACCAATAATCAGCATGGATGCACCACATAACCCCAGTGTGCTGTAGGCTTCTCCTCAGTCTGATGGGCTAAGGGCTTAGGATATTCGCCAACTGTTCATCTCTCAATTTACGTGTTTTTTTTTTTAATATAATCTATTGTCAGATTGGTTTCCATACAACATCCAGTCAATTTATATGTTTCATCCTTGTAATAATATTGGTGTTTTGGAAAGCCTGACCCATATTCAAATGAAAAGCGTCGTTTGTATCATTTCCTTGGGAAGGAAACCGGGCAAACTAACTCAATTCATGTCACAGAGTACCCTAAACCACATACTTGTCAAACCATCCCTGGTGACTTGACAGAGAGAGGTAAGATCGTTACTTAGGGAAACTTGGAGTGTGTTTTTCATTAACCTGCTAATTGCATCTGATTAGCAAACAGTCATTGTGTTTCCCCATTGTTAATGGTTGGCTGAGGAAATGTGGCACCCCTGAATGCTGCCTTTTATTATGTACTTTTAACATGACTCAGAGACTGACGAGAAGTAAACCAAGCAATAGCAGGTGGTAACTCTCCCCTGGCTGTGAACCTAAACACATACAAGTAGCCGTTTAGCTTTCACTAAATTTGAATGAAATCAAGCCCTTGTAGGTACAGAATTCGCATGTCCCCAGATTGTCCATAACATTCTCAATTTCAAATATTCTGTCCTCTTGCCCCCACGAGGTCATTCACATTTGTCCAACTGATTTTTGGTTCAGAAACTATGAGAGCTCTATTTCTAATACACACAGAGACACAGTTGGTCCTGTTTCATCCTCGGCCTTGAACACCAGTAATTTTCATTCACTGCTATACAGTTGATGTCCAAAAAAAGAAAACGAAAAACCACCCACAAAGATTGAAATTTTAAAGCCTGGCCAAGCATGGATATAGCAATGGAGCAGAAACCTTTGTTTCTGTGACCTTTGGAACAGATGAAATGCACTTTCCAAAAGCTTTCTCAAGTATCTAGTGAGAGAGAAAATCAAAAAGAGGCAAGCACTATGCAAGAGCTTCTGTGAAGTGGCCACTTTTTAATTCTTGTGAACCGACTGGAGGTGAAAAGGCAACCCTTTGATTTTCTGTCAGCGAACCAGAGTTTCAAAGCTTCTGTCTTCTTGTGGACTTAAGGCCAGTGATGACACCAAAGAACCCAATCGGATGTAGCACTTTATTAGAGCTGTTAACCTCCAGATGACTCATCAGAAGGCTGTTTCTTTAAGCCACCTAGAGGGACAGCTGGTCATTTCCTGAGGCAGTGGGGAACCTGGCCAAACCCCAGCCATGACTGCATTCTGTACACACTGACTCCAAAGGCTTGGGTTCATCTAATGCCAAGCCAGTGAGAGCCACTGAAGAGCTAAGGAGATATATCTGCTTTTAAAGGAACAGAGAGCTGCCTGTTGTTGAAACAGATGTGGTATGCCAAGCTACACATTCTCTGGATACGGAAGGGCACAAAAAAATGTCATTATATTCTGAAGTAAGTGATTTTTGCAACTTTGATTAGGCTTCTCTGGCTTCTCTGACCCACAAGTCCTTGACTTCAGATGATCACTGATATTCACGTCTGTTCCAAACTGCACTACTCATTCACAGAAAAATGAAGCTGTTCAATTTCATCAACTTTTTTTTTTCCATTTTTGGGAGACAGTAGGAAAAAAGACCCAATTTAGAATGACAAGACATATGTTTCTGAGCATGGTAAAGCGGTTTCTAATATCTTCAGAAGTGGGACATCATTGCTTAAGAATCTCCTAAAAATGGAATAAGAAGTTTAGTGTTCAGGAAATTTCTGTCTGCTGAGAAAATGAGGAACTGATGGTATTTGTGATAAACAGTTTTAATTGTGTGCTAAAAAGTTTGATTTTTTTTTTAAAGTGACTCCAATGCTAAAGAAGCTTAAAATGGAGTCAGTGAAGACTTCAGCATCTAATCGAGTTATTTCCAGTTTTGTTTTACATAATCCACAATTGGGCTAATTGAACGGCTACCCATTTTCCTATATTTGGGGTTACAGTAAAGGGGAAAGTCAGAATTCATATTAACGTGGGGAAAATTATTTGGGGAATACGTAAAGAAGGAATCTTCTGGAGGGTGGTTACTAAGACAATTTTTTACAGCAGTTTTAGGTTCACAATGAAAATGAGTAGGAGGTACAGAGATTTCCCTGTCACATGCACACACACATCCCCTCCTCCAAATATGCATAGCCTCTGCCACCATCAACATCTCGCACCAGAGTGGTACATTTGTTACCAAATGAACCTGCATTGGCACATCACTATCACTATCTATAGTTCACATATGGTTCACTCTTGGTAGTGTGCATTCTGTGGGTTTGGACACATGTATAATAATACATATCCATCATTATGGTATTGCACAAAATATTTTCACTACTCTAAAAATCCTCTGTGTTCCACCTATTCATCTGTCCCCCAGACGTCCAACTCCTGGCAACCACTGGTAGCTTTCCTGTCTCCATAGTTGTGCCACAAAGAAGGAATCTTGAAGATCTGGTTAGAATTTCTATGCAGACTACTAGTGAAATCATAAGCAAGTCATGTTGTTAATTCTTTTCAAAATTCTATGTCAGTTTTACTTCACTGAATCTATAGCTCCCAGATCATTCCATTTAGGAATTAATATCGTGACTCACCTACTATGTCTGCCATTCCAGCTGGTGAGTTGGCCACATCCCAGGCTGACAAATTCTGTTTCTAATCTGTTAGAATGCGAGAGAGCCTTCCTAGACCAGTAACTAAGCTGCCATTCCATTTACTGTTGGTTTTATTCTGACCTTGAATCTGAGTTCCTGTCATAGACTCTAAGTCTAAAGTTCTCTTTTGGCCAGCAAAAGAGTGGATGCAGGATTAAAGCAAGAGATGGCTAATGTCTGGGAAAAAGACAAGAGCCCTGAATAAGGGTCCTTGCCCCGTATTTATTCAGATCAGAAGGCTTACAAACGTGATGGGCGTGTACAAAGAGACAAAGAAACTGTGAACATTAACTTGTGGACTTGAGAGAAAAGGGGGGTTTTGAAGATATACAGTGTTTGGGGTTTGGGTCAATATAAAACAAAATCCGGGCACCGGGCAGATGGGTAGATGGCTGTTAACAGCAGACAGGGAGCGTCATGCCTCTTTATCTTTGCCAGCATAGGGGATGAGACAGGTAGGGGGGAATAACCTCAGAGTTAATAAGGCAACTTTTCTTTTGTTAACCATCTCCGCTCTGGGCTGCTTTGCCTGTAGCACAGTGGCCCATAGTCCAATTCACCAATTTACCTAATCTGGCCCTATTTTTCTGTGAAAGCAGCTTTTCTGCTATATACTAAACTTGGGGTGCTTTCACCCTGAATATCTAGTCTTGTTATTCCTATGTATTGGGCACCTTTGCACCAATTCTATTTCAGGCCTTTGCCTCTCTATATATATTTTGGGGGCTCTGCACCCCCTCTCTATTTTGGGGTGCCTTTGCACCTCCCTATTCTTGGCACCTTTGTGTATCCCTATTCTTGGGGTGTCTTTGCACCCCCTATTCTTGGAGTGCCAATCTGGTTTATCCAAACTCGGGTGTGATCATTTTATGGCTTTGTATTTCTTTATGCCTTGTTAATCCATTGGTGTAAGCCCCAGAGATTCCTAAGCTTATCTTCCACAAGTCACTACAATTAGACTCTTGTGTTCTTTTCTCTGTGTCTGAGCCTTATCTGGACCTTTGTTTTTATAACCTGAGATTCAGTCCTCTTTTTTACCAATATAGTGGGTTGGATAATGGACAAAAATGATATATCCAAGTCTGACAACCACCCCCCCAATACCTGTGAACTGACCTTATTTGGAAATAGCGTCCTTCCAGATGTAATCAAGAATCTCGAGATTAGATCATCCTGGATTTAGGGTGGGTCCTAAATCCAATGAGCGGTGTCTTTATAAGAGAAAGAAGAGAGAAATTTGAAACACAGAGAGACACAGGAAAAACACAGAGAGAAAGGCCATGTGAAGACAGAAACAGAGTTTAAAGCGATGTATTTACAAGCCAAAGAATGTCAAGGATTGCCAGCAGCCACTACCAGCTCAGAGAGAGATAAGGAGCAGTCTTCTCCAGAGCCTCCAAAAGGAACCAATCCTGCTGACAACTTCATTTCAGACTTCTGGCCTCCAGACTCTGAAAGAATACATTTCTGTTGTTTCAAGTCATCCTGTTTGTGGTAATCTGTTATGACAACCCTAGGAAATGAATAAAAGAAATCACTGTGAGGGTGAACTCTTTGCTTTGTAATTGGGACATGATAACGTATAGCACTGGATGCCAAGAGCTGCCTAATATTAACCACAGCATTTGTATCTTTTCATATTTCCTGCTTACACACTTGACCTGCTTTCCTCCACCACACACATCTGCTATGCTAGCCCATTCTGGGCCTCATAGATCAACATATCGATACTCTAGGCATCACATTCTGCCAGACAGCCAAGATTTCTGCTGGGTCTGTTGCCCAGTGGTTTAGTTCCGCTGTGGGGATAATTTTGCCTCAAGGAATGAAAACACCACCTATCTATTAGGCAACTTCTGGAAGAATTTGAAAGTCATGGTATGATTTGGAAATTGGCCCCAAGGTTTTTGGAAAGGCACGGATATTAATAAAAAAAAGGGGGGGTGGGGGTGGGTGAGGTTGACGACACCATTCTTATAGTGAGTTGAAAATGGGGTTCTTATAGTGAGTTGAAAATTGGCTTTTCACAAGCTTAGGTAAAAGAAAATGGAGCTCTTTCTGTTTCATATTTGTTCATCAGTAAACCGACTCCTTGTAGGAGGCTGATGCTCTTGAAGAGTTAATTGGCAACTGGCACTTCCACAGCACCCTGGAGTGAAAACGAAGAAGCATCTCATAGCTCACATTAGTCTAAAACTCATTGACTGGCTATTATAAGCCAGGCATTGTTGTTAAACTGGAATAGAGCTTTGAATAAAAATGTCTAAAGACTCTATCTTCATGGAGTCTACACTCATAAGAAAGAAGATGTTCACAGCCATTTTCTTAGCAAGAATTGGCTCAATAAAGGATAGCATTTAAAAATGCTGCCCAGGATACAACAGCTTGTAGAGCCTGTGACGTGATGGAGCACCATTTACTTTCTTGAATATTTAGAAAACTGGTTGATTGCACTTAAATGGGATTTTAAAGCTTTGAAATTAGTGTTATCTTTTGAACTTGAAAAACCATAAAGCCATGTCTAAGTCACCAATTAAGTAGTTCAATTTTTTAAATGAACAAAAGATCAGATGCATTTCAATTTTATTCAAGCAAATTAAATTTCACCCAAACAAATGAAGTGTCATTCTCAATGGATCTTTCCTTTGCCTTAGGCTTTTAGCTAACAGACAGTCCTTTTGTTTGAAGGCATTGATTATTATAATATTAAGTGACTGCAAGTATACTGTCAATAGCTGATGGTAAGGGAAAGGGATAGAAGTTAAAAATCTATATATTTCATTTGTAGATTTCCCTAATAAGACAAATTCAGATTAGGTATAAATTTAGCTATGAGATTTTCCTAAGAGAAACCATTTCCAAAACTTGTTTGCCTGTGAATCTTTTGTTTTAAAAGCATCTTCATTTAGAGTCTCTTCTGATCACTCTCAATGAAGAGTTTGCAAAGTTATCCAAATTACTTAAATTCTTTCTAAACCCTTCAACTTCGTGACAGCATCTTGGAAGGGGAAGACTTATCCAGCTCTTAATTATTCAGGCTAATGGTGGCCTGCAGGGTGTGAAATGTGATGAAGCACACAGGGCAAATTCAATAACATCAGGCTAGATGTCGAGTGCCAGATGTCGTGACTGAGAACATCATTGGGATAAAGACAGGAACTGAGGCTCCATTGACCATCATGAGTAAACAAATTTTATATTCCCTAGGCAAGTATTGATTGTTTCTCTGTTGGTAAAGAAGAATGATCTTTGGAATAAAAGCTTGTGCTCTATTTTAAGCCCTTTTCTTAGAAAATTTCAAATCTCCTATGATCCTTTTGTTATAGACTTTGCTTACCAGGGAACTTCAAAATATTCAAGAACTGAAATAGACAAGGAAGTTTGACTTGATGGCCTGTGAGCCATCAAGGGATAAACTAATATAAATTATTAAAAACCACCCCACTGTATTGCTTTATTCACGTTTAATCCTAATATACTCTCATTTTGCTACCTGATTGGACTATATCATGGCAGAAAAAATATCTAGAGGTGCAAAAGCTTGATAAATGAGTTGATGGCTATGTAAATTCATTTGTCACCCTTAAATTTCAAGATGGAGATAATAAAGGGCATCCTGGGAGCACATAGAAATAGGAATAGCTTCTAACTTGAAATGGCCTCTGAGCTGCAATTTGCAAGATAAATAGGGTATAGAGGAGTTTTCCAGGCAGGGGTGTTGTGTGGGTGTGTGTGTGTGTGTTTGTGTGTGTGTGTAATATACAGAACCCTACAAGTTGATGGTACATATATTGATGTATAAATGGTTTTGCTTACAAGGGAGTAGGGCTCAAAGGACAAGAGACAGGAGTTGAAGCTGGAGATGGGGACAAAGGCAAGTCCTAAAGGGTTTTCTATACATGGAATGATGTGGTATGCTAAGCAGCTCTTGCAATCTCATAGCCAAAGTGCCTGGTACATTTCTAACACAGAAGTAGGGACTAGAACGTGCTGACAAAGGAAAGACAAAGGCATAGCCAATACCTGATTCACACGAAAGTTGTACTGCTCGAAGAATGTGTGAAAGAACCCACATGCCATCTTTGGAATATTTCACACATGCCACCAAGAAAACCATAAGAGAGGGCAAGTCAACTGGTGATATGATCAGAAAATAATCTATAGCCTTAATATTCAAATTTTGCCCACAAATAGCTTTTGTTATCATCTGGGAGCTTGATAGAAATGCAGAACCTCAGGCCACAACCTAGATCTACTTAATCAGAATTTATAGCTAACAAGATCCGTAGGTGACTCGTGCACATTAGCATTGGTGAAACACTGGGTGAATCTCTCAAACTTGGATGCACATTAGAAATGCATAAGGAGAGTTGGGGCGCCTGGGTGGCGCAGTCGGTTAAGCGTCCGATTTCAGCCAGGTCACGATCTCGCGGTCCGTGAGTTCGAGCCCCGCGTCAGGCTCTGGGCTGATGGCTCCGAGCCTGGAGCCTGTTTCCAATTCTGTGTCTCCCTCTCTCTCTGCCCCTCCCCCGTTCATGCTCTGTCTCTCTCTGTCCCAAAAATAAATAAAAAACGTTGAAAAAAAAAATCAAAAAAAAAAAAAAAAAAGAAATGCATAAGGAGAGTTTTTTAAAAATATCAAGTTTTTTCTCCAGAGATCCAAGTTAGTGGATCAAATACATCACCAGGTTTTTTAACTTGTGTGACTGGGTAAAGGGCATCTCCAAGCATCAGATTGAAAATAAGGAGAAAAAGATAACATGTAAGGAGTTTGGTTTTGACACATTACTTTGCAATATTTGTGGGACATATAAAAAGTGATCATAAATTAACAAATAGACATATGGATTTATGTGAAAATTTTCAGTAACCAATGACTAGTTTCAGTAAACAACTCCAGAGAGCTGTAATGTAAGAGAGAAATCTAAGATACAGATATAAATTTATGTAGAAATTCTGGAGTCATCAACGGTGGAGGTGATCATTGAAGGTATGGGAAAAAGTAAGAATGTGAATAAAATGAGAAAAATAAAGATCAAGAATAGAATCTCTTGCATCATCAACGTTTAAAGGGTAGGCCAAATAAGTTGAGCTCAATAAAGAGATGAAATTAGGGGCTCTAGAGAAGAAGGAAAATCAAGAGAAAAGAGAAACACGTATAGCAACGGAAGAGATAGTTTCAAAAGGACATAGAAATGTGTCAAATATTGCTACAACATCAGAAATACAAGAATTCAGTAGTGCCCATTGGTTTTACCATCTAAGAGTTCAGGTATGACCTTGGCAAGAGGATGAATGGGATGAAAGCCAGCTTGTGATTCATTGAGGAATGAATGGAAAATCAGGCAGTCGAAATATATAGTTTCTATTTCTCTTTCAAAAAGCTTGGCGGTAAAAGGGAAATTATAAAATATGGTGATAGCTAGAAGAAGACGTAGAATTTTAAATCCTAAGCTGCATTTAAGGACTCCACAAATGTTTCAGAGGCTAGCGTGTTGGATCCACTAATGGCAGTGTTTCTAGAGTAAACACACATGGCTGATAAGCATATGTATTTTTCATCATAAATGTTTACACGTCTATTATATTGTTGTGGAACAAAGTTGCCTATTCAAAGGTGGTAGGCATTGGTTCTATATAGACACAGCTATCACAAATGTTCCACACAAGAGATTAGTGCAATGATGTAGTCCCGCATTTTTGGGTTTCTCTTACATTAGGTTGGCCAATTAAATATTTAGATGAAGAGAAACATGACACTCAGATGGTACCTTTATATAAACCCTGTGGTTTGGTCATAACTTTTTACTACTTACAGCTGTGGGACTTGGAAAACTATTCTTTTGGTGTATCCTACTCTATCACAATGGAAAAAATAGACAAAGAAAGTGAAAAGCAATCAAAAATTATTTAAAATCATTGATTCTAAATATTTAGTTCTAGTTAACTAACTGGAATTAAAATAAAAACTTAAAAAATAAGGTTGTAAAAAATCAAAAGAAAGTACACTTATCATGATGAGCACTGAGAATTGTAAAGAATTATTTAATCATTAGATTATAAACATGAAACTAATATAATACTGTATGATAATTACACATGAATTTAAAAAAATAAAGAGTACTTTTGGAGCACCTGGATGGCTCTTGATCTCATGGCTCATGAGTTCAAACCCTGCCCAAGTTGGGCTCTGCACTGGTAGCACAGAATCTTCTTGGGATTCTCTCTCTCTCTGCACCCCTCCTACTCATGCTCGCTCTCTCTCTTTCTCTCTCTCTCTCTCTCTCTCTCAAAATAAATAAATAAACTTAAAAAAATAAAGACATAAAATACATTGTAGAAAACAAAAATGAAATAAATAAATGTTAATATTTATTACATATTAAAAATCAAATAAATAAATAATTAGCTGGACTTGGGTATTACTTTTATTTTTATTAGTTTTTTAACAGTCACCTGATTTTAAATGGTGCTATAATCCTTTGAGGTAGGTAGAAAGGACATTACCACCAGACTTTTATGAATTTAGAAATCTAAGAGAGGGTTGACAATACCTAGAACACACATAACAACTTGAAGAATACTGAAAGGTTATTCCTTCCTTTTAGAAGACTCATCGCCTTTCAAACTCTCAGAATTGGCTCAATGCCCAATGAGATAAAGTATATTAAGGCACTATAAAAATGTAAAATATTATCTGAATTTAAGTCCCAGCATTATTGGGTCATCTTTTTAAGCACCTACATCTGTGCCTGACACACACATTCTCAGGGGCACCTGGGTGGCTCAGTCGGTTGAGCGACCGACTTCGGCTCAGGTCATGATCTCACAGTTTGTGAGTTCAAGACCCGCATCGGGCTCTGTGCTGACAGCTCAGAGCCCAGAGCTTGCTTTGGATTCTGTGTCTCCCTCTCTCTCTGCTCCTCCCCCACTCATGCTCTGTCTCTCTGTGTCTCAGAAATAAATAAACATTAAAAAAAATTGTTTAAATGAAAATACTTTCTCAGTTAAATAGAAAGGACATATCTATGAAGAAAGTGTCTT
This sequence comes from Neofelis nebulosa, assembly GCF_028018385.1. Classification (NCBI taxonomy): domain Eukaryota; kingdom Metazoa; phylum Chordata; class Mammalia; order Carnivora; family Felidae; genus Neofelis; species Neofelis nebulosa. The sequence continues at coordinate 30,204,955 of NC_080794.1, read as the reverse complement.
GTGATGTTGGGCAAGGGATCACAGATATCTCCTAATTATTCCCTAGATTTCCCTCAGTAGTCTATTATACCTACATTTTTGTTTTCAGTGTGAGTAAACTCTGGGTAACTGCGTGGTCCATCGGGTGTAGACAAAGCCTCTTCCCAGATTAGGTTGGTTGAGACAGCTTTGCCTGGAAAAGACATTTTCTATTTCTGAATAGACAACACCTCCACTCTCCACCTGCACACAGGATTAGAACAATTTTCTAGATAATTGTGTTTGGGTCAAGGAACCCTAATGAATTGTGCCCAGATCCAAAGCCTTACTCTCAAACGTTACACCAGATTCCTTTGTGAGGAACGTGTTCATTAAACAACAAAACAAACAAGCAAAAACAAAAAAACAAACCGTTGAGATGCTACTATGTTATCCCTTTTGCTGAGAGCCAAGGGGGCTGAGCCCACTGATCTTCCAACAGCCTCCTGAATCCCAAAGCACAGAACTGGTTCTAGAAGACTTGGCTCCAACAGCGTAAGAACTGTGAAGCCACTACCAAATGTCACCGTCACATAGTCTCCCTTGCCTCAGGCCACATTCATTCTCTTTGTGATCTCTAAAATGACACCTGCGTTTCATTTAGAATCTTCACGAGAACGAATGCTACTAGGTCTCCCCTGTCATCAAAAATGAATACATCTGCACTTTGCTTCCTTTTCTTCTTCTACCGTTCCAATTTTCCCCAAACTTACCACACGGAACCCCATGCCACATAAATTCCAAGTGTGTGTGTATGATAGTGTTTAAGAGCTTGGGCATTAGAGTCAGATCGAACTGGATTTGAATCCAGACTGTTACTTCACTAACAGACGTTGGCCAGTTATTTAATCTTTCTGAGTCTCAGTTTCCCTATCGGAAAAACAAAGGCAATGGCGTTGAGTTCTTGATTTTTTGTCTGTGTGTGATGATTAAGTGAGACAACGCACATAGGGCACTTAGCACTGTGACCAGCCTATGTGCCCAACACATATGGCCTCGGAGTCCTTTTTTGCACGCCATGGGGGTTGGTATCAGCAGCCTCACAAGCCCTCACCGTCCCTTAGTTTTAACTTCCGGCAGCCGACTGCCAATTCTTGAGGTGTTCGTCCCAGAACTCCCAAAATGAATTTTATGTCTGCCCCATAGGTTGTGTTTTAAATTGGACTGTACCTGACACCTACGTGTTTTCACGGGAGGAAGTAATAGACAGCCAGAAACTTCTTCTTAGTCATTTGGATTCTCATAAACTGACCGGCTTGGGCTGCGGCAGGGGTCCTCTTCAGACCGACTCTCAACACCATAGTGTCAAATTCCGTATCTCTGTATCGTGGCATGATAGTTGAAAGCATAGACACTGAAGTCCGATGGCCTGAGCTGAAATCACATTTCTGCCTTTGTGCATCTTGAGCAAGTTACTTGGCCTTGTTGTGCCTCAGTTTCTTCCACTGTAATATGGGATAATAGTAATAATGCCAATTTTGCAGCATTTTTTGAGACTAAAATGGGTTAATATACTACAAAGTACTTAGAATAATACCTAGAAGATAATAAGCCTTTTACAGCTGTGTGTTCACTTTTACTAACTACCTATAAAGTAGGATATAATTCACTAATTCTACAGACATTTGCTAATTGGTGATTATGTGCCAACACTACACTGAAAGCTAAAAGATAAAAGAGCTTCCAATAAAAAAGACTTTCATATTATATATATGTATATGTGTATATGTATACGTATATACACACATTATATACATATATATGCATATATCCATAGCACACATATATAATATGTAATATATTATATACATATACAAATATGCACAAACATATATCACATATGTTAGGCTACAACAACGCCTGACATTTTATGATCTGAGATTACCAATCTGTTCCTTTTCACTTCTTTTTTTTAACCAATAATTATATGTGGGTTTACATCTGGACACACCAGTTGGACCAGCCTTCTGTGGGATGGATGCTAAGAAAGTATCACCTCTAAGTTTATCTCCCATCAGTTGTTACCAAGATCCTGGCATCAAATCACATTCTTTACTAATCAAGCCACTGTCTGAAAACCAACAGTAACCGAAGCTGAAAAACTGAAGCCGTTTCCTAAATCTGTGACTGGAGACATGGAGAAGCAGCGTCAAGTTGAGTAAACAAAGGATGAAACTATGGCTAATTTGACCTGAATTCATGAGTTCTAGTGTATAGAATATGATGGAAGTGATATTTTAATCTGGATCTCATTCGAATCACAACGAGTTAATGGACAGAGCTGGTGTTACACCATTTGTGAGACGGACGAAAACTCTCTTTACCAGGCACTTGTCGCCCCTCTTAACAGGTGGCTGAGCCCCCCACTGCTGGCAGTCAAGAGTGCCTTCCACTCCCTCTCCATAATGAAGAGACTTCACTTAGCTGGCCATGAGGCTTATGTTGTTCTCTTTGACTACAAGGGTGAGGTCCTTTGAAGACCAAGAAGTCACTGCCAATGAAGCAGCTGGTTCCCACTACTCCTGACCAACTCCACACTGTGGGAGCTGGAGGCTTCATTTACCCGGTTCTCAGTTTGCACCCATGCCCTGCCCAGCCCCCGACCCTCTGCTCCCTGTGATTCCTCATCCTCTGGCTTTGTCTCTGGCTTAGTCCTGGTTTCAGGCCATTGATGGAGACGAGTTCCTGCTCCCCAGTGACAGTCCCGCTGCTTCTGAATCAAAGTCAGCTTCTGTCAACCCCTGGAGCTTGTCTCTGTCTCTCCGGAGATTCTGCTTTTTATTGTCAACAAGGGTTATCACAGTGACCAAACACTGAACTCTGCTGTGGGCCACTAACCAGCCTGAGGCTCTCCTCTGCTGCTGACTTCAAAGGATCATATAAGTGCATTTACTAGAAAAGTACAAGTCGGCTTGGGCTAAAGTGAAATACTTCCCAGAGGCATTTCCATCAGAAATGGTCCTTTCTAGAGCCGGCCACAGTTTAGGGGGGATAATTATTTGGATATAGTCATTTGTTTTTATTGAGCGCCTACTATATATATAGAATTCTTTTTATTTATTTCACTTTATCTAAGAATGACCTAAAATGAGAAATCTTTACCCCATTTTAAAGATGAGGAAATTGAGGTTCAGAGACTTTTTCTTAAACAGCACAATATCACAGAAAGACTGTGTTCTCTCTGCCTTCTTGCAACAGGGAGCTTTCTTTCTGCTCCTTAATCACACCAATATCAGTGGCTTCTAACTTTACCCCAAGGGTAAGGCTGACCCTAGAAGCAACTATGATGAGCCAAGCACAGATACATTTTTATGCCTAAACCGGAATCCCTGATCTATTGAAAACAGCCTGCAAAGGAGTCAGCAGCCTGAGTTGTCCCAAATTTCTTATAATTTAGAAAGGGAAAGAAGAAAAGCCAATTTACAGGGCTAAATATAAAATGACCCATCAATGTGCATCACCAAATTTGCTATCACTCTGCTGTATATGGTGACCTTCAAATGGGCAAATAGGTCGTTCCTTGACAACAGTATCTTTTCAAGTTAATTGATTTGACAAAATAGCGACAAATTAACCACTCAGTTGTGTTGTTTTTTTTTTTTTAATTCCAACAAATGAACAAAGATATGTGCCCTTCTGCCATGCTAGTTTAACTTATTAAGCAGGCAACAGGAATCCAAATCAGCAAAGACAATGCATTATACAAGTGACATCGAATTTATGTGACTAATTTCAGCACTCACGAAAAGGGTTTTCCTTACTTGCCTGCACTGTGCCATGCTACATTCTGGAAAATGGTGCTTCTTTTTGTTTTGGAATCCTGAATATAGAGTTACCTGCTAAGAAAAGACTTTCCATCTCTGTGGACAGTTTCCAGGAAGCTTCTCTGAAATAAGCTATTCCCAGATAACTGTTCAAAGGCCTGTGTCATTAGTTGGATATTGATTGTTGCTTCAATATAACATACTGACATGACTTTGAGAGACAGTTGAAAAACCCTTTAATTCTAGAAAATGAGTTGATGTTTTTTAGTTTGCTCTTAGAGCAGGTTCTGGTAATACGTGGTTTTTATGCATGATCAAGGGATAGTTATAAACATACGACATATATAGGTAAAATAGTAATCCACATATGGTCCTTTAGTTTGGTACTTGTGCTGTACGTCTTGGAAATTCAGGCAAGGAGTCGAATTTCTTTTTTTTTTTTAATTTTTTTTTCAACGTTTTTTATTTATTTTTGGGACAGAGAGAGACAGAGCATGAACGGGGGAGGGGCAGAGAGAGAGGGAGACACAGAATTGGAAACAGGCTCCGGGCTCTGAGCCATCAGCCCAGAGCCTGATGCGGGGCTCGAACTCACGGACCGCGAGATCGTGACCTGGCTGAAGTCGGACGCTTAACCGACTGCGCCACCCAGGCGCCCCAAGGAGTCGAATTTCTTAGTATTCAATCACCAGTTAGTCATTCAGCAGGCAATATCACATTTTAAATGTAAAACTACACGCAAAGATTATGTCCTTCAGGTTGTCTTCCCAGTTTACCTCTTTCCAACTCTGACAATAGTGTGATTCATTAGAGTCAAATATTCTTTATATTTCATTAAATGTATTGTCCCTCCTCTTTCCCACCCATGCTAATGGAACTTAGCAGTGGGCCTCACTTCTAGGAGTTACTACTGGGCTCTGTGAGTGGTATATGACATTTATTTTGGTTGTTACAAGGTAGGGTATTGGGTTAGGGTTTTCCAGAGAAACCAGACAGATAGGTGGATGGATGGATAGATAGATAGATAGATAGATAGATAGATAGATATAGAGATATTGATATAGATATATATAACATGATGATGATATTTGTTATAAGGAATTGGATCCTTAACCATGGAAGCTGAGAAATTCCACCACCCCCTGTCTGGAAGCTGGAGACCCAGGAAAGCTGGTGGAAATACCAATGCAAATCTGAAGTTCTGAGCACCAGGGGTAAGTTTCACTCCAAAGGACTCCCAAGACCAATGTCCTAGCTCAACAGTCAGGCCGAGTGAACAAAGTCAACCTTCCTCTGCCTTTTTATCCTGTTGAGGTCCTCAGTGGATTGGATGACACTCCCACATTGAGAAGGGCATCTTCTTTATTATTCAGTCTACCAATGCAAATGCTAATCTCTTCCAAAAATATCCTGACAGACACAACCAGAAATAATGTTTAACCAGACATCTGGACGTCCTGTGGCCTAGTCAAGTTGACACATGAAATTAGCCATCAGAAGTATACAATTATATATGCAATAAATTTTTTTAGCGCAAAATAACAGTGGGCACGCTCTATTCAGTAACATTTGAGGACCTAGAACATCTATCCATTTGTGCCAAAGGGTATATCCAAAGAGTATCTGAAGAGAATATTGGTTCTTCTTGAAATTGGCCTCTGGATCCCTTGATGCAGAAATGGGGCACAGGTGGGGCAGAGGCCTACTTGTCACCTGTTCTGTCTCCAGCTCTGAAGTCTTTTAAGGAATATTGGTCTGATGATAGCTACACTCCCAGGACTCTGCAGGAAATGTGACCCCAAGCTCACTGCCACTTAGTAGTTATTGAAACTTAACCAAGAAAAAAAATACTCAGTGCAATTGCTTAAAGAACAACTATTTTCCGGCTTTGGTTTCTGTGTCTCCCTCTCTCTCTACCTTTCTTTCTCTCTCTCTCTCTAAAATAAACATTATTATTTTTTTTTTAATGGGGCACCTGGGTGGCTCAGTCAAATAAGCATCTGACTTTGGCTCAGGTCATGATCTCATGGTTTGTGGGTTCGAGCCCTGTGTCAGGCTCTGTGCTGACAGCTCAGAGCCTGGAGCCTCCTTCAGATTCTGGGTCTCCCTCTCTCCCTGCCCCTCCCCTGCCCTCTCTCTCTCTCTCTCTCAAAAATAAACATAAAAAAAAATTTTAATAAAAAATGAACAACAATTTTCCCCTTTTCTAGATAGCCTAAGACATGCCCCTAAAGCAGGTCCTGGCTAGTACTTTAAACATAAGAACTGAGATAATGGTGCCTCCTCCTGCCATAGGCAACCTGAAATAAATCATTCTTCAAAATTACATAAAACACAAGTGAATGCTAAAAATGAAAATATCCTTCTTCTTGGTTTTCCAATTGGATTAAGTTTGTCTTTCTTTTTTTCATGACAAATAATTTGCCACTGTCTTAAATACCAGCTTTGTCTGCCCATGTAGTAACCTAGCACTCTCCAGGAATTAAGCCAGATTAGCAAAGGGAGAGGTATCTACGGTGAAATATATTGACCCCCACCATCTATCACTTCTGCCAGTGGAACCGATTTTCATGAATTATTTCTTGGTAAGAAACCATTGATCTCTGCCAAGGGATCATTTTTTTTTTTTTTTTTTTTTAAATTTTTTTTTCAACGTTTTTTATTTATTTTTGGGACAGAGAGAGACAGAGCATGAACGGGGGAGGGGCAGAGAGAGAGGGAGACACAGAATCGGAAACCGGCTCCAGGCTCCGAGCCATCAGCCCAGAGCCTGATGCGGGGCTCGAACTCACGGACCGCGAGATCGTGACCTGGCTGAAGTCGGACGCTTAACCGACTGCGCCACCCAGGCGCCCCTGCCAAGGGATCATTTTTATGAAAAGCTTATCATCACATATATCATAAGTATGTTGTTTAGGACACCATCATACAGGGAATTTATGTTTTATGAGTTTTGTGTATCATGGATTTTGTGAATCATGCAACCGCCCAAGTTCCTTTTTCCAACCACCCATGGCTAGCACACAGGTAATTATGACAGATGTCCTCTGTCTCCTCCATTTGGAGATCCCGCCCCTAATTTTCTTCCATCTACTCACTCCACTTGTTGTCTTTTTATCTTTCTATGCAACTCTCTAACAACCTTAATCCTCCATAAGACAATGAGTTATATATAAATATCCTTATTTCTAGTTCCATAACATGATATACTTGTGGCTCTCATACAGTGATTCCTCTCCTAGGCAGGCAGGAATCTTGTGACATGAACTGAAATAAAATATGCTGGATTAATTTTTAAATACTTTTTATAACATTCATTTCATCTAAATGGTTATGTGGGTGATTTTTTAATTATTTTTCTTTATATATTTCTTAATTTCCAAAATTTCTTTAGTAAATACATATCAATTTTATAATCTAAAAAAACTAGAAAAATCAGGGGCACCTGGGTGGCTCAGTCGGTTGAGCATCCGACTTCAGCTCAGGTCAAGATCTCACAGTTTGTGGGTTCGAGCCCCGCATCGGGCTCTGTGCTGACAGCTCAGAGCCTGGAGCCTGCTTCAGATTCTGTGTCTCCTTCTCTCTCTGCCCCTCCCTGCTCATGCTTTGTCTCACTCTGTTTCCCAAAACCAAATAAATATAAAAAAATGTATACTTTTTTAAAAAACTAGAAAAATCATTCACAATAGTTCTGTGTTATGTAATTATATAATAAAAACATGAAAATTCTTCATTCAGATTTTAGGAAGCTAACATAAATCAGTGTGACATTTAAATTTCAGTGTAGGTTTACCTAATATGTTCAGCATTTCATACTTCCCAGTGACTCAGTATGAATAACCAAATGATTTTAAAATTATTCCTGAGATCCGTTTGTATTTTAATTTGAACAAATTATATTACAAACGTCCAGTTTTAAGCATGTTTTGAGTCCTAGATATTGCTTTATGGACACCTTATCTATGGTAAGATTGATAAGCCTTGTTATGAAAAAAAAAATCTAAATAGTCCAAGTGGGCTGTAATGCTGGGAGTACTACCCAGGGGAACACCTTTGATTCTTAGAGATTAGATGGAAAAAGTAAATGTCATCGGCCCCCACTGAATCCCACCATCAATCTGGGAGATGTCAAGGCACTAGGTAAATAGAAAAAAATGTAAAATAAATATCTTCAGAAGTTCCAAAGGCTATGATGTAAATGTTTTCAAGACAGAAAAATCACACTTTCATATGAACTTCAGCATTCTGTCTGCTATAGTAAGTTTTAACATCTTATCCACCCAGTGGAAGTTTTGGTTAGAGGGACAACCACATGAAATCGCAGTCTGGTGAGGATTCAGGATTCCAACTGTGAGTCTGTCTTAAGAGAAGAGACAACTGAGCATTCTGAGAAGCAACCTGAAGAAGCAGAAAGAACATCAGGAGGGAGTCAGGAGACCAAACTTGATGATTTGCCCAAGTAATTTCACCACTAGGAGCCTTGGTTTCCTTTTCTCTACTACGAGGAGATTGAATAGTGTGATCTTTGACGATCTTTCCATAACTGCAATCCAACAAATCCCTCAGTTGCGATAGTGTGTCCAGTAGCCATCAAATGGTCATTAACTCTGGTTACCAGTCATTGTGCTCCTACACAGAAAATTGACCTCATTCACGTCCCCTTGGATTTAAAATTGCTGGTGATAAAGTCCCTAGAAGTAATTATTCCTGCTACCCTGGTGTGCAGCTCCAATTTGTGGCAATTAGATACAATTAGTCATAGTTTTCTTATCCTTTCACTCTTTTGGCTTTAGCATTCAGAAAGGGCAGGCATTCCAGAAAGTCACTGTGTGTCAGAATATGTACATCTGGGCTTCCAATAAAGAATATCTCTCAATTTTTCTTGATAATTATGGAGAAGGGACGGGCCCTTGTTTTCTACATCACTAGTAAAATTGCCCACAACTCAGGCTGGCAGAATTTTTGCCAAAAATAGAGAAATAAATCAAAAGGAAATCCTAGAGGACCTTGAGATTAATTTTATGTATTTTATTTTAAAATTACCACTGATAAATATTGCTATTCTTTGAGGTTTCAGCTGTTATCCTATGGCTTGTCTTTCTGTTTTCATTTCAGCAGATAATTGCCTGCCTCAGGGTATTGTGGTTTGGTTTTGTTTTTTTTATAGACAGAGATTTCTCATATCAGATTTTAAGTGCTTTCTGAAATTAACTCTTGGGCTCCCGTTTTGGTACAGCCAGGAATTAGGATCTAGTGAACCTGTATGGGAGTGTTATGGATGTCTCCTCTTTTCTGCTTTCTCCAAATATGAATATTTGTACTAGGTTCTTGATGTGCTGCAGTGCTTATTAGGAAAATAATACTGCATGTACAACGTTGAAACATGCTGTCTAGTTGTACATTCTACAGACCTTGTCCCCTTCACGTGTACCAGCAAGTCTGTAGAAAAACATTAAGCTAGCACAGTTAAAGTGGCAAAAAATAGGTGCTACGTAAACATCTATTGATAGGATCAATGGATGAATGAACACATGAAGGTATTTTCATTGATATCTTTTTTTTTAATGTTTATTTTTGAGGGGTTGGGGAGGGGCAGAGAGAGAGGGAGTCACAGAATCCGAAGCAGGCTCCAGGCTCCGAGCCGTCTGCACAGAGCCCGATGTGGGGCTTGAACACATGAACTGTGAGATCATGACCCGAGCCGCAGTTGGATGCTTAACAGACCGAGCCACCCAGGCGCCCCTTCACTGCTAACTTTTAAGTGACGCACATAACACTCTCACGGTGCAGAGAAGCTATAAAGCGAGCTGTTTGGTTGGTCAATAAAATAAACACATTTAGCCTTAGCTTTCAATATCCTCACCAGGATTGTTAGAGTGTCAAATTATAAATGAATGTGTAGCCTTTCTGGACCTTTTCATATTGGGTATCTGTGACTTTAGAGGGCCTTCATAGGGGAAAGTCACTAAAGAGTATTTAAACTAGCAGAAAAAGAAAGTGGCTGAAAGATATTTTTGGAGATCATTTTTGTCCCACAGTCCACAGGCCATTACAGCAGAGCTTCAGGGTTGGACTCTGGTCCCCGGACATTTCAAATAAGCAACAATAGTTTGTTTTTCAAACAGCTACAGAAGAAGAGCTAAAAACTTGTGAACTGCCCTCTCATTTTAGTCCGCATGAGGGATAGATACTAGGTTTGAAAAACAGAGTTTATTTAACTGCTAAGGAAATTAGGCCCAGAGTAACTGGGACTTGCTTAAGATCACACGGCCACCAAGGGCAGAGTCACTAAACTATCCACCGTGCCCTGTTATCCAACACGTGTGACCACCAATGCCCTAAGGCCACAGTTCTCAGCTGGGAGTGACTTTGCCCTCCCAGAGGGTGTTTCACCATTGCTGGAGACATTTTTGGTTGTCACAGCTACAGGGTGCGTGCTGGCATTGAGTGGGTAGCGGCCTGGGATGCTGCTTAACACCCAGTAATGCACAAGACAGCCCCCCACCCCCAGCAAGCTCTCATCTGGCCCAAAATGGCAATCGTACAAAGCCAAGAAACCAAAGTCTAGACAATAAAGCGAGGAACAACAAGAATTCTTTTTTGGAAGGCTGGAAAGGGCAGTGGGGTGTGACAAATGAGCCGATAGAAGTCTTCCTCGGTCCCTGTCCCTTGTTGTCTGTTACAGGACAGTCTCCTATTCGACACTTCGCAAGTGTGTAAAATGGAATTAATGGAAGAAAATGCATATTTGGGGGACAATCAGTCAAGGACGTGGTGGGAGCCGTCTGGACACCTAACCTTTCTCGTCTCGGAGCTTTCCCACACTTTTTCATCTGTAAATTCATAGGAGGATTAAATGACCAAGCACCCAGCTCATATATAGCATTTAGTAAATGTTAGCTACGACCACTGTCTAATTTCATCTTCCCAGGAGAGAAGAACTAGTATCCTAGTTTTATAGATGAAATAACTGAAATTCAGAGACTGTCTTGTAGCGTCGTCAACAGCAGCAACTTCAGAGCAGAAAAGGGCTGAGGCGGGGAGTGGGCGTATCTCCCCACCGTCTCCCCACCACGCCACCCTGGCTCTCTTCTCTTTCGCACACATGCCCGCCTCACAAGTAGAACATGACTACAGCATGAAAACTCTCCCTGGACACGCGGCTCACAGTTTGTATTTTAATTTTTACTTCTCTTTTAGCAACAACTACAAAAACCTGTAACATTTAAGCTATTTCAGAACAAATAAAACTTTGGCTTTTCTTTCATACTGTATGTCGCTTATTTCATGCATTGTAATGGCCAAAGTTTAGATGATAATGCAGCCCCACACTGAAGTGATGAACGGCAAAGGGAAACACAGTTAACTTCACTGTAAAGAAACCTGGTGTACATTCCCTTACTCAAGTGATCAAAGTTAACTTACCAATACTGGGCTAAGCACCATTTGCCTCCTAGTATCATGCACTGAAAACACTTTGTCCCTTAAACTATATTCCCACCAAACAAAGCCTAAAATATCAGGCAAATCGAAATTGTTCTATTCCCTTCAAAAATACCAAGGTCATAAAGACGAAAACATGGAAGAGGCACTATTCCAATTTTTAAAACAATTATAAGAGACACGGCTACTAAATATAATGTGTGAGCCTGGATTGGATCCTGGACCAGGAGGGGCAATAGCTATAAAGGACTTTATTAGAACCATTGGTATAATTTAATACAGACTTGGATCATATAATGGCATTTTATCAGTGTTAATTTTTCTTATGTTGGTCTCTTTACTGTAGTTAGGTAAGAGAATGTCATTATTCCTAAGGACATGAAATATTTAGAGTTAAAGACAGTTGTAATATTGGTAAACCAGGTCTCTGGAAACAAATAATAGTAAGTCAAAACCCTAGTTTGTAGTGTCTGTTTATTTCTGTGGTGGAAATGCTCCCACCACGAATAATTTTAGAAGTCACCGAGTACAGAATTGGGAAGACAAATGCACTGTATATTATGTATATTATTATAATTATAATTATAATTATAATTATGTAAATTACATATATCATAAATTCTATTTATATATAAATGTATATGATTTGATACATGTAACCTACACATACATTACACTATGTATACTCATGTATATATTATACATGTATATGTGCATCTATACATGTATTATATGTATAATCTATACATGTATTAAGTGAGATAAAGCAAATATGGAAATACACTAATAGAGATTATAAAGGGATTCATGATAATGAAGCAGAAAAAAAGAGGGAGATTAAGGCAAAAGAGCACGATTTAAGAATTACAGAAATCAGTGACTCATTGAAAAGGAACAACATAGGGGTCTCGTGATAATTCTTTGTATTACACGTGAAACTTTTCTGTAAATTTAAAATTGTAACAAAATAGTAAAGTTCAAAACCTATGGATTGTTACAAAAAAATGTTTCTCCAGGTTATTGGGATGTTGGCAGCGTTTTGGGGAAGCATTAAACACTGATTACAACCTACAGGAAGCACATTTTGATGCTAAGCTTTGGAGACATTAAGAAAATTACTTAAAGTCAGTAACATTTCATCTTATGTGGGGGGTTAAATGTTAAAATCGATGATATGTTGTGGCTTTAAAAACACTCTTGGGATGCCTTAAGTCTTCCATTAAGACAGTACAGTACTGGCCTTCACTGAGTCAAGCCCAGCCAGTATTTGCTTCTTTAATAAAACCCCAGATGGAGAAGTTTAAGGACCACATTTTAATTTAAAAAAACAAGCACTTCCAGGGTACCTGGGTGGCTCAGTCAGTTAAGCGTCTGACTTTGGTTCAGGTCATGATCTCACGGTTTGTGAGTTCAGGCCCCGCGCTCGGGCTCTGTGCTGACAGCTCAGAGCCTGGAGCCTGCTTTGGATTCTGTCTCCCTCTCTCTCTATCCCTCCCCGACTAGTGCTCTGTCTCTCTGTCTCTCAAAAATAAATAAATGTAAAAAAAAAAAATTTTTTTTAAAACAAACACTTCCTAACCCTCTGAATACTGGGACCACACTTAGCATTGAGAGATACTCACAACATAAGAGATGACTGATAGCCAACTAAAGAGATAACACATTCATTGCTCCCATACTCCCAGGCATATCCTTATGGAGAAGAATGGAACACGAACACAATTCAAATTCCTCTCTCTCTTTTTCTCTCTCCCTCCCTCCCTCCTTCCACTCCTTCTTTCCCTCCCTACCTCTCTTGTTCTCCCCCACCTGGCAATTATAAGTTTCAGAGCCAGAATTATTTGAACCCCTCTACCAAGGGTTATTCTCTTTTCCCACCTCACATCTGTCTCTAGAGGATGCCAGAATGGAGGACCACTTTCAGGAGACCCTACATTCAAAGGCTAAAGAGGAAGAGATAGCAACACCAGACAAAGATGGGAGAAGACTGAGATTTGTCCAACTTCCTGGAGCAAAGAGAGCAGAAGTTGTTAATGAACAGTACCAACCGGTGTAAGAAAAGTCTGGAAAGGGAAGACTGGAAAAGATCAGAGGACTGAGCCACTAGGTGATCACGTGGCCCATCAAAAACGAGATGTCAATAGAGTAACAGGAGCAAAAGCCAGTGGAGAGCAAAGGAAATAGGGTGGCCCCAGTTCAGAGGCCTAACAGATTCTGTGTGTTTGTTTTCCAGACCTTTCCCCCTTATTCCTCTGAGTTTACCGTGCACATCACAAAAAACGTGCTGCAGTGGTCTCTTCACCAGGGTAGCGGTGCCCCTAAGACATTCTTTAAGTTATTTGGGTCCATTTGTGGTGTGAAGCTTTGCTCATGTGACTTGTGACTTTGGGGGGAAATAGGACTTGAAGGAAAGTCAACAAGTCTGTGCAAACCAGTTTTTATTCGCAGAATGGGAAGTATAAGGCTCATGGGGAGCCTAATGTAGCATCTCACGGGATCAGGGCAGAGCTCTCAGGACTGACTTGGCCCATCAGATAACATCTAAGGAGCACATTTCTCCCCCACTTTGTGGTATTTCCTCCCACAACACATGACACTCCAACTTGTTGTCATGGGCTGGTTCTTCTACATTCAGCAGAGAGCAGTTCCAAAAGTGGGACATTGTCCGCACACGGTGTGCAGCCTTCAGTCTCCCACAGTGTGCCCCCTGTGATGCACTGTAACAAATAAACTCATTATCAGCTTGATAAAAGCCACCCCTCCCCCTCAACCTCATATTTCTATAATTATGAACATTTCATTAGTAAATTACCGGTTAGCTCGCTTAAGTCAGAAGCACTGTCAAGAGAGCATTTGTTGCCCTAGCTTTAAATCGCTCAAATAAGCAAACAAACAAGAAAACGGCAATATCTTTAGCAAAGATCACAATAATATGATAGAATATATACGCTTCTGCTTTGGTAACTAAAACACAAAGCTGATGTTTTTAAAGAAGTAACAGTGGTCAGGGGCGCCTGAGTGGCTCAGACATTTAAGCGCCCGACTCTTGATTTCCGCTCAGGTCATGACTTCACGGTTCACGGGATCCAGTCCCGTGTTGGGCTTTGCGCTGACAGCATGGAGCCCACTTGGATTCTCTCCCTCTCTCTCTGCCCCTCCCATGCTCATGCTCTCTCTCTCTCTCTCTCTCTCTCTCTCTCTCTCTCTCAAAATAAATAAATAAATTTTTAAAAATAGAAGTAACAATGGTCACTTGTAGAAAAATCCTGTGTCCCTCTAAAAGACTACAGATAGCCCGTTCCCCACCCATCTGACAATCACCATGCACATGATTTTTCTCTTCACTACTCTGTGCCTCACCACTCTGCTGCAATTCTTTAAATAGAAAACTTCCTTCTCATTACAGACAGTGTGACCAGATTTTTGGTTCAAGAAAATAACATCAAAATATTTGGATGCAGGCAAGCTGACTACCACACACCAGAAAACTGTAAACTGTCAATCAATTTTGCTCTTGCTGAAATTTTTTTGCAAACCTGCGTTTTATTGAAATTCAGAATATTCTTCTCAAAACACTATCCAGTATAATAATTAAATGTTGACACCATTTTCCAAAGTGGCTTGTGCATTAGCACTCTTTCTCCCACTCTCTCTCTCTCTCTCTCTCTCTCTCTCTCTCCCCTGAGCATCTTTCCGGAAATATTATTAAGTATAATATTTGAATAAATGGTCATGCAATTCTGGCAATATAGGAGCTCTGCCTGGTCATGCTAATCTTTCTTCCTTTTCTCTCTGGCAATATATTTGGGTTTTGTTCTAGTTTCCTAGGACTGCCATAATAAAGTACCAAAAAGTGGTATATAAATAGAAAAAAAAAGTGGTTTTACATAAAAATTTTTTATCTTACCATTCTGGGCACTGGAAGTCCAAAATTAAGGTGTTGTCTGGGCCATTCTCACTGAAAGGCTCTAGTGGAGAACCTGTTCCGTGTCTGCCCCAGGTTCTGATGTCACCTGTCATCCTCGGCTTACAGCTACGCAACTCCAATTTCTGCCATCTCCTTATAGAGTTCTCCCTGTGTGTGTCTCTCTGTGTCCAGATTTCCCTCTTCTCATGAGGACACCAGTGTGCAGCCACACCCCAGCAGACTCGAAGCCTAGGCTGGGTGATGGTTCAGTGAGGCCAAAGAAAAGATGTAGAGATAGCAATCAAGGCACAGGTTTATTGGGGGAACTTGCATACAGAGAGTCCAGGAGCGGCCGACTGGACAAAGCATCGAGTCATGGGACTAACACGCAGCAAGTTTCTACATCATAGCCACTCAGCCTAGTGACTATCAGTGGCCTTCCCCTCCTTGAACGGCCACAATTTCCAAGAAGATCAAGGCCTGCCACCTGAACACTCTTCATTACAAGGGAGATGCTCCAGGGTCAGCCACCCCCCACGCTCCTAACCTTGAACACTGACCAGCATGTTCTGCACATTCTGCTTGATGGGAGGGAGGACAGGACTGCTACATTCTCAAGGCAGTGATTTAACAAGCACATTCAGGATGTGCTTGCACAAACTAGCTACCCAGCGTGTACCACACGCTACATCAGTTTAGGACCCACCCTAATGACCTTATCTCAACTTGATTCACATGCAAACACCCTATTTCCAAATAAGGTAACATGTGCAGGTGCTGCAAATTAGGACTTCGGCATGTCTTTTTTTGGAGGGGACACAGGTCAACCTAGAACAGATCATCATCACAATACAGTTAATAACCCTCGTTAGAATGGTCACATCAATACTGCCCAGTTGAAACTTCAAACTACTAGCTAGTGGATCAACTTTTTCTTTTTCTTTTTTTTTTATTCTACATAGTGTCCCAGGATGGTGGACATCATGTGGTATTCAGCCACTACATAAGTATCTCAGCTATGTGGAGTTCAGCACCGACATCTGGAAACATCTAGCATTTAATTCTATTACTTCCATCAATTCCATCTTTTGGTCACCGTGTAGTCCTAATCTGTTTCACTTTGTAATACTTATAAGGACTCAAAGTCGTAGGAGTTCTCAGAAGCCTAATACATGTATGAAGCAAAATTATAACTAGCACCTTCATGCAGCTTCTGCTGTCCACCTGTTGTTTTCACTTTTTATTTCAAAAGTAATACATATTCATTGCAATAGATCAAACAATATAGAAGAGTATAAAAGAGTCATTACTAATCTCTTTCTCCCATGTTCAGCCCAGACCCATGAAGTAACAAACAGAATCCTTCCACAGCTTTTCAATGCTCATAAATAAACATAAAAGGATATATGGTCGTATAGGATTTTTTCACATTTATCAATAAAAAGACTTGGTATGCAGATTAACTTACAGCTTGATTTTTCACTTGATATAATCACAAATGCATAGATTCATGCATAGATTTCATGCATTTTCATATCAATATAGTAATTCCTAGTATTGCTACACCATAATTTATCCAACCATTCTTAAGCTGAAAGTTCAGATATCAGATATTTCCTGCCACAAACCTGCTTGTCCTTACCTGCTACTACAGCTGTAAAATAAATCCTTACAAGTTGAACTCCTGGGTCAAAGGACATATGAGTTTTAAGTTTTTTATGAGATTACAGCAATTCACATTCCAACCAATAATGCGTCTTCTCCCCACACTCTTACCAGCACTGAAGTTATCGATACACTTTCCTGAGTAAATGTTCTCATATTTTATTTTTCATTAAGAGTCTTCAGTGCTTGCTTGTGGAAGTCACATAGCACACAACACAGCAAACGCACAGGTTTTCCCATTAAAGGCATCTATTCTCTCTGTAGACAGAGTCAGGTACTCTCGACCAAGTGTCGTCGACCCTACGCATCTGATAAACACAGGACCTCCACTGCACCCAGTCAAGTGTACTCCAGGCCAATGTTGCTCCCCTGGCTAAAGAAAGTCTCAGTTCACACAACCTCCTATTAGAATGTAGTCCCGGAAATGACTGGAACTCTTTAGAAGTTGTATGCTTTTGGGGAGTCTCGTCCCACACTCTAAGTAGTTCATCCAAATACTTACCCTCCCAACCACAATAGTACTTTCTCCATCTTATTACACACATATTAATTAATATACTGCCTTGATTCAGAAGGTTAGACAATTTTCTACAACATTGTTGATACTGATATAAATCCTGATGAAAAGTTCAGAAACATTTCTGCTGCCCTTCAGGAAAATCAAATTGTCCTAAAATTTTTAAACTCTTTCACTGGCTTTCTACTTGTCCCATCCATCAATATAACTATGCCCTTGGTATACTTCCTGTTGAAAATTATTCTAGTAATGAGTTAGAGTTTGAAATTTTTTAACAAAGATTTCCAGATTTTCTAAGCTAATCTGAAAACGGTTCATGAACATTTGCTTGTCATGTTTCAATCAAATATAAAATAGATATATAAGTAGACGTATTTGATATCATGTTAACTGAAAGTTTTTTTGAATATTAGGAAAGTAGCATGCTGAAAATTGTGGATTTATAACTTGCCTTGAAGTTAAAAGAGATATTTAACAATGTAAGTGAACTTATTGAATTTTGTATATGACTACAATTTCAAAGTAATTTAGGAAAGTAACAAAGAAATCCATAATTATTTTCCAAATAACAAGTTCTAGAAAATCTAACAAAAACACAGTTGAAATGTAAAATTTGCATATAAATTTAGACTTCATATTTCAAAGCTGGTAAATATATTGTAGAAAAGGAGATTTTTATTTCAATTTATGTATACCTACAAGGGCATGAAAGTTTAAATGAACAGAATAGAGATGTTTCAACATTGGTTTGACTAATTATTAGCAAGCTACTTATTTCCAAGGTGTCCTCTGGCCATTTCATCAGTAATAGTATGTATATACTACAATTATTAAAGGAGCTAGACTTTATTTATAAAGGCATAAGGTTGAATCACACAGGACTGAATAATTTCATTATTTAGTTTGTCTCTAAGAATAGAGAGCCCAAGAATAGTAAATAGCCAAAGATACCATTCCGTTTAGCATGGGGCCCATTTAAGCAGATGCACTTTGTTTTTACAATGACTTGATCTTTCCAAATAATTTGATCCTGAAATACATATAGATACAGTACTTAAGGGAAAAACTATTTCCTCCTCTCATTGATTCCCCCTGTCTGTTTGGGGCAAAGACAAGTGCCCAGTTTCTTCATAAGGAAAGGATAAACTTGGTGCTTTAATGAATGACGTGTGAAGGATTGATGAGAGAACCCAGCAATGCCTTATAGAATCAAGTGCTGTATAAAGTAGAGCAACATTTATTAAGCTTTTGAAACTGCACTGCTTCCTTAAAAATGAATAGCAAATTTAATTGAAAAGCTAAATTGGAATAGTGACAGTAATAGCACCCAAAATAACAGTGAGCAAGTTTAGTCCCATCGCAGCCCCATTACCAGGGTATGTGGTTAAGCTAAAAAGAAAAAAGGGAAGAAAAAAAAAAAAAGTCTACATCCTGCTCTCAGCTCTCAGTCCCTCTGTGCATCAGCTTTATACTTAATGGCTGGCTGCCATCCAGGAAGCTGTTCCAGGCCTGACATGATCACCACAGCCTACAGAGAAAGAGCAAGTATCTCTCACAAGACACAGGTGAGGAAAGTAAGTTTCTTTCCTGGAATTACCATCAAACTTTTTCCTGCAACTGTCTGACCTGAATTGAGTCTCTTCACCCATTGCTGTGGCTAAGGAGATGGGGCTGACATCAGCCAGCCCCCACCTCTGGAATTGGCTGTATAGGCAACTCTACCCAAACTGAAAGGCTGAGAATGAGGTAGCATTGGCCAATATGTGACCAAACTATGATTTCCGAGCTCGATATTAGATTTAAGCAATATTGTCTATGGTCCATTTAAAAGTGTATTCATATTCATTTCTACTCTTCATTCTGTCATTTGAATGTATTCCTTCCCTGAAATTAACACGTTATTTGGTTAATTCTCATCTTTCCTAATTCTCAGGTTTATTTGACCTTGGATGAGTTTTATGAAAAACAGAATTGTAAGATGAAAAGATGGTGCTGCGGTCTGAATGTGTTCCCTGACCCAACTGCCCTACTTATCCTCCAAATTCATATGTTGAGTTCCTGAACGCCAAAGGTGATAGTGTTAGAAAGAAGGGCTTTTGGGAAGTGACTTGGCCATGAGGGCAGCGCCCTTATGAATGGGATTAGTGATTTTACAAAAGAGGCTCCAGAGAGATCCCTAGCCTCTTCCACCATATGAAATCACAGGGAGAACAATAGGTCCCTGACCAGAACACAATCATTCTGGCACCTCGATCTTGGACTTCCCAAACTCTAGACTGTGAGAAAAAAATTTCTGTTGCTTATGAGTTACAGTCTGCAGTATTTTGTTATAGCAGTCCAAAAGGAATAAGACAGATGGTATTAATGCATTTTCTAAATCAAGAAATTCACCAAGGATCTTCAGTTAGTTTAGGCACCAAAAAAATTTTTTATTGAAAATAAGAATTATTTGCATTTTTGTTTTTCAGGATTTAACATCATATCTCTGATTATGTGCCTGTGTGCCCACCTAAGGGACATAAATGAGTCCCAGTTATTAAAAAGAAATGCACTTATCTAGGTTCTGTAGTTCCTTTTAATTGTGTTTCTGTAAAAGTTTGTGTTTGGAGGGAACAGTGAATGCAAAGGATCTCAACAGCTGATGAAACCCCTTTTTCAATTTTTTCCAGAACTGCTGTTGCTTTTTGGAAAGCATTTGACCACCATCTGCCCTCTGCCACTAGGGCCCCAACAGCTGCATCTTGCAATGTTGCACAGCAGCAAAGACAAAGGTTTATACCACACACAACTGGCTGTCATAAAGGGAGCCTGTGGTCCAGTTATATAGTGCATTAAAAAATTCAAACATTTACACCCATATTAGACTTCCTGGCTATCTGGTTCATGCCAGCTCCTCCCTAGGGCAGCCCTGTTATGACTCATCGCCTAACCCAGGGAGCCCAGCCTAATTTACTGCTTTACATCCCCAGCCTCATTCTTCCTGCAGACGTTCTCATCCAGATGCCACTGCTGTGCTGAAGGGGTAGGCTGGAGCTAAGGATGGAGATACCTTCGTGGTCTCTCGTTCACTTAGAGCTAGTTGGGTTATGTTGGAGTAGGGGCCTTTCCCAAATCCCCAAAACATGCACGAGGGCAGTAAACTCCACTCATATTTCTCTGGTGTTTGCTCTTCTCAACAAAAAAATGGCGGTCATAAACAGTATTGAACAAGCAGCATTGCAAGAGCCAGGGTGGAGCCATCTAGTATCTTGTTTGTTCTCATTTTAATCATCTGCCCACTTAACATATGCATGAAAACTTAATCATTTCCAGCCTGAGGCTTTTAGACAGCAGCAATGGCAGACAGCAGGAGAGTCTTGAAAACTGTGAAGCCAATGTAAATTTAATGGGTCAAAACAAATTTCTTAGCACCTGTTGGTCTTTAAAGACTCTTAGCAAGCCATTCCTCTTCTTCCCAGGGAGACTTGAAGACAGCCATTCCTGGATTATTTGGATTTTTCATGGTCTTTTAGCCACTATTCAACAAGTATAATAAAGCACCACATTCATTTATTCTAATAGTAATAAAAAGCATGGATCAGTGCCTCCTGAGACTTGAATTCCAAACAGAAATGTTTTGTAGAAATTCAATACTCATAAAGCTGATTTCTACATATTGATTTTATATGAACTTCAAAGTGCATAAAAAATAGAAAGTGGAATTTTAAAGAAGATACGCACAAGGTGGTATGAACCAATTTGAAAAGATTTGGAGGAGGCTTGCTGTTTTTGTTTTTGTCTTATTTGGTTTTGTTTTCCAGCATTCTAGGAGAAGGCATATTCCCCCAGAGCAGAAATTGTTTTTATCCCATTTAGGACACTCCATCCATGAGATATTGGAGTAGAATTGGATTTGGAAGGACCGTGGAAAGGAAGAATGTCTTACTGGTCATAGCAATGAGTTCCTTTTCCTCTGGTCCAGATTTTTGTTGTTGTTGCTGTTATCCTAATAACAACAGCAACAGCAATCATGATGTCAACAATAGCTAAGTGTTTTGAGCATTGAGGTTCATGCTGGGCATTGTGCCAGAATATATATCATCTTTATGTATACCTTCTGTCTTAAATCTCATCACAACCCTGTAATGCAGTTACTTCCATTATCCTCATTTTATAGAGGAGGTAATTTAGGCAAGGGAGGCTAAATAACTTTCTCCAGTGCATACAGCTAGTAAGTGGCAAAGCAGGGATTTGGATCCAAGTCCCTCCCACTACCCCCTCTTCTGACCCAGAGTTCATTTTCATCCACTGGCAATTAATATCTCACACTAATATTTTTTCATCTTTCCCTGATGATAAACCTAGCATCAGGTATGTAAAGACCGTCTTTGGGAAGCAACAGATCTCATTCTTTTCAGCTTCCCCACTGTGTCTTATTTAAAAATTTCCCCAAAGTGTCAGAGAAAAAGCCCTTCCTGTCATTGGGTAGATTAAAATGGCAAGACGAGGCGCCTGGGTTGCTCAGTCGGTTAAGCGTCTGACTTCAGCTCAGGTCATGATCTCACAGTCCGTGAGTTCGAGCCCCACGTCGGGCTCTGTGCTGACAGCTCAGAGCCTGGAGCCTGCTTCAAATTCTGTGTCTCCCTCTCTCTCTCTGCCCCTCCGCTGCTCATGCTCTCTCTCTGTCTCAAAAATAAATAAAAATATTTTTTTAAAAAAACTAACAGCTTTAAAAAATAAATAAATAAAATAAAACGACAAGAGTGTTTGAGTACATTCTTTAGACCACTCCTTTTTTTTTTCTTTCATCTAAGGACCATCTAAAATCATTGCCAAGTAGAAACAAATCATTAATACTGAGCTTGTCTTTCACTCATAATGAGATGACAGGTTTAATTGCTTGATACTGTCCCTGGTTGTCAATAGTAAGATTTCGTTCCCCATAGAGGAATAAAGGAGGGACAAGTTGTTTGTTTAAAGCTCCCAGAACATTTTTCATTTGTGGAGATGGATTTTGAATC
Source organism: Neofelis nebulosa (assembly GCF_028018385.1). Classification (NCBI taxonomy): domain Eukaryota; kingdom Metazoa; phylum Chordata; class Mammalia; order Carnivora; family Felidae; genus Neofelis; species Neofelis nebulosa. The sequence continues at coordinate 30,182,641 of NC_080794.1, read as the reverse complement.
TTTATTTCAAATCCGGTAATATGTTCTCATATAGCATCTACTTATAAGTAAGCTAGAATGTGTACGTAGGTTAAGTTCCTCTCTTCTGAAATAAACAACTTTGAGTGAGGCATTTTAGACATATCGATGTGTATTTCAACCAGAGATCGAAAGTAGGGGTATATTTGGAAGATTTATGATTTTCTGAGCCTTCCCCCCCACCCCAAATATGAATTTAGACTGGGGCGCCCGGGTGGCTCAGTTGGTTGAGGGACCAACTCTTCATTTTTGCCTCAGGTCCTGATCTCCCAGTCATGGAACTGAACCCTATGTTGGGCTCCTGCTGAGCGTGGGCCTGCTTGGGATTCTCTCTCTCCCTCTCTCTCTGTTCCTCCCCTGCTCACACACTCGCTCTCTCTCTCTCTCTCTCTCTCAAAATAAATAAATAAACATTTAAAAAATAAATTTAGATGGCCACACATTGCCATCTTTAAGACTGAATGATGCAGGTTTTGGAGAATGCACTGCCAAACACGGACGCCCTACCTTACCTGTGAAGATGAGTATGCTTCCAGATGATATGCAGGTTTGTGTTCTAACTCGTCCTGGGAAACAGAAGTCTAAACTCCGAGGAGCAGTGGAGACATGATCAAAGCATCTCCTATCTGAGAGAGGGAAGTGAGACCTTTCTCCTAAGCCAAGGTTTAGGAGAGAGATGGCTTCTGGAGGACTCTTGTGAAGGGTCATATCAAATAAACCTTCCAACTGGTGAATTTCATGTTTTCTTTTTGCAATTGCCTGATGTTACCCTCAAGTCTTATGATTAAGACATATTAATTTTGGGGCGCCTGGGTGGCGCAGTCGGTTAAGCGTCCGACTTCAGCCAGGTCACGATCTCGCGGTCCGTGAGTTCGAGCCCCGCGTCAGGCTCTGGGCTGATGGCTCGGAGCCTGGAGCCTGTTTCCGATTCTGTGTCTCCCTCTCTCTCTGCCCCTCCCCCGTTCATGCTCTGTCTCTCTCTGTCCCAAAAATAAATAAAAAACGTTGAAAAAAAAAAAAATTAAAAAAAAAAAAAAAGAAAAAAAAAAAAGACATATTAATTTTGCTTTGGATTAATTTAACAAGAAAAAAAAGCTGTTTCCTAGCTTGAGAAAAATGGAAATAAAAATGCTACAAAACCTACCAATCAGAGCTGCTTAGGGCAGTTGTCTGGGGCCAGGGACGGCAAGCAACAGCAAGCTGAAATAGAACAGACCAATCCTGGGAATTGTCTAGATATGTTTCCTATGTGTCACAGGGCTCTCATCTCCTAAGTGGGATATTTCCGAGGGAAGGAAACTGGGCAGAGCTGGAGACTATCCTGTCCAAATGGCTTTCCCAACTCTAGAAAAGAAATTGACTCTCATCTGCTATAGACTGTCTTGCTTAAAACAACAGAGTCTAAAGCTGGTTGGAGGAGAGGCCATGAAAGTGGAAGGGAGAGTAGGGTATTCTCATTTCCAGATCTGGGAGGCTGCCCCTACTGTTCTTAAAGGGAAGAACAATAATTCATCATTGAGTGTTAACAACATCTTGTATTTATATAAATCGTTAAGCTATAATTTTTTTAAAAACCTAGCATTTGTTAGGAGTTACTATTCGTAGTTACCGTATTAGATGCTTTTCACAAATTAAACTCCACATGGAGTAGATACCTCATGCAGTAGAGACTATCATTTTACAGGAGGGGGCCTGAGGCTCAGAGACATTCACCAATGTGCCCAAGGTCACACAGCCAAAAAGTAATGGAGTCAATTTGACTCCAGAGTACGATCTAATTTTCATTATACTCTACCAACTCTTGCTTCACTAAGCACTTCCCAACGTAGAAAATGTGTTTGATCTTCACACAGGCCCTTTAAAGTAAGCAGGAAATACGTGGTCATTCCCCATTTTTCATAAAAGGACATTGATGTTAGGGATGTCGCCCATCCCATCTTGCCTATTGAATTGTTGCCTAAGAAGGGAATACAGCCCTATTCTCTTGACTCCTGGTTCTTTGTTCCTGCCACTCACAACTGAATGCGACTGTATTAATGAGGCGTCTATGCAAATGCCACTCTGCTGGTTCATATAAAGGGGAATGGAACAAAACCCAGTCTTGACCCACCAGAAAACTAAAATCTGCACAGATACAAAATCATCTCTAACTTTTGTTCCACCAAGCATTATGGACGATCTGCTATATTGCACTGTTGTGGATGCCAGGGATGATTGATGATAAAAACAGCTGCTCCCCAGACCCAGCCCATGGGGTCAGAAAGGAGGTGGTCCTAAGAACACTTTCAATACCGCAGGACAGGGACTGTGGGGAGACGGAAGTTCTTCATTCTGCCTCGCTGGTGTAGGAGGATACATACGGGTATCTGGGCAATCTTTACAAAAGAGGTAACACACCGGTGCATTTAAATGAGTACCTGGGAATTTGCCGGCTGAGCATGGCACAAAAGACATCCTAGAGTACAGATTGCACCTGTCAAGGCCCCGAGAAGGCAAGAACGGTGCAGCTCATTTGGAGAGAGCTTCAATCTAGTGGAGCATGGCCTGTTTTGGACCAGGTGGGGAGAGGTAGGACTGGCAAAGGTGGACAGATGTCAGGACCAGACGAGCCTCGTTCATCTGTTCCAAAGGCCAGTGAGGAGTAGGTTGTTGCCAAGAAGAGACAATGCAAGTGCCAGAAAGGAGGAGGCGTGTGGGGCTTGCGGCAAAGTCTCCTTTCTAGTCTTCAGAGCCACCTTTCATTCCCAAAAGACAAAGTTGCTAATGTTTTTGTCGCTGTCACAAGGCAAACCATTTCACTCTGACCGGAACCAACTGACCCATGGGTCAGGGTCATCAGAATTGTCATAATCCACATCTGTGAGTGGTTGCCAGGATCACTTTGTGATGTCTACATTTGGACTCATTTTCTACTGCACCATCTGTTTAAAACTGATCCTTGCAGGTGGCTGGCTGCCTGTCAGATGCCTCACATTTTGTCATGTGCGCTGCGAGTTAAAAGGAAAAAGAAGCTCTTAAGAGCATGCACTCCTGTGTCTTTATAAACCAGGGTGAAAACAACTATTCACAAAGTCAATTACTTTGTGCAGGGCTTGCACTTACACAATACTTTTGTGCATGTGTGGAATGATCTGGGGGGGGGTGCACTGGTGGTGAAGTGGGTGGGCAGGTGAAGGAGTATGCAGGGACAATCACAATTAAGAAAGGACAGGAGGGCACGTGGGTGGCTCAGTCGGTTAAGCATCTGACTCTTGATTTTGGCTCAGGTCATGATCTCCTGGTTCATGAATTCAAACCCCACATTGGACTCTGAGCAGACAGTGCAGAGCCTGCTTGGGATTCTCTCTCTCTGTCCCCCAACACTGCTTTGCTCTCTCTCTCAAAATAAATAAACTTAAAAAAATAAGAAATAAAATAAAAAGAAAGGACAGGAAAATTCACATTCTATAATCTGATTGTTACAAATGCTTTACCTGCCCTCATTTTCAATTGGCTCAGAAAATCAATTAGAAGCCTGGATATTAGTAAGTATTGTGTATTATTTTGGCTCTTCTGTGTGATATGAAGGAGTCAAGAGGATTGTGTGCAAGCATGCATGCTTACTGATGTGTGTGTGTGTGTGTGTGTGTGTGTGTAGACAGTTAAAAGCGCTGACCTGAAAATTCCACCAGCCAACATATTTTTGTAGAATTTTTCTGCCCACCCAGACAGCTAATTATCCAAAAGCTAATTAGGATGTTAAATTTAACAAAACGCACCACTTCCAGAAAAAAAGGACGGGTACGACAACCTAACACTTATTATATGTAATGATTGGTGAGGGGGAAAAACAAAACATAACAAAATATGTCAGTGAAGAAGTCTTAGTTTGCAGACTGAGGCAGAGGAATCCGATGTGACTATTTCTAGAATACGAACTAACCCGCGAGTGGCGACCCTATTCCCTGATTTAGGGTTTTCCATGGTCAGTCTCCACTGTGACCTCATAGACAATAACTGATCTTTGTTTTCTTCTGAGAAGAACAAGTAGGTGGTTGATTTAGAGGCTGTTGGGCTGGTTCAATTTTCAGAACAAGTGATTTATTGTGGCTCTTCCAGACTTGCTCTTTTAATAAGTTTTGTTTTGTTTTTAAGGAAGAGCAATGACAACTGGGACTTCTGGTCCTTTGACAAAGTAGATGTCCTATTCTCACTTGTGCCCGGAAGAAGAAAAATATTGGATCCTGCTGAAACCTAACAAGGACACAGAGCTGCGGTGTTGTGTTTGTTCCCATTGAAGGTCAGCCTGCAAAAAGCTTGGCATCCAGGAAGCAATTCAATTCTGTTTAGGGATTGTATCTGGTAATTACACTCTCCTTAAATCTATGCCTGAGTTGTAAATCGAGAAGAAAACCTTCCAGCAGCCACCCCGTGATCCTTTTTAAAAGGGCAATTTCAAAAAAGTTCAAGAACCTTCAAGGTGCAGGTAATTCTTTGATATTTAGAAGGATTGCAATGAAAAGTCATTAGATTTCATTACGTGGAAATAAGGATTCGTCCTTTTAAAAAAAAAAAGAAAGAAACTGAGCACAATCATTCTTAGTATGTACTTTGTTCTGAATGGACATATGTGGATATGTATAAAAGAGGGTGGCCGTACCAAATGTTTCTCCCCACAGTCTATGTCTTACTATCTCCACGAAAGAAAATGAAACCAAGTGGGCTTTAGGGATACATAAATGCATTTTTAAATGTTTTTACCTTGGGGGTTAAAAATTAAATAAGCAAAATTCAACCTCCCTAAATTTTTAACAAGTGTTGAAACATACTGAGGAAAGATATATTTAAATTCTACAGGAAAGAACAATATCAAGTATATGCTCTCAAAGGACTTTGCTGTTTCTTCCCATGGCACTCAAACTCCAAACACGGTACCCTGAACCAAGCATAATAAATACTTCCATGCATAACATCTCTCCACCGTCCTCCACTCATACGGATATTGTTGGCCACACAGTACTCATTTATCGTGAGTCTGGACACTACTTACGAATTCTTAACGCAAACTTTACAACTGTTGCTATGAAGTCACTGGGGCTAAAACTTGTGATAAAACAAATGTGTCTCTCTGTATTAGACCCTTCATGAACTTGACTCCCTTCCTGTACTGCAAGTGAGAAAGTACAAGAAAAGCTTAGAGTAGTCACGGTGGTGGTAAAACAGACCTTCTGACGGAGCGCAGAATGGTTGTTTCTCTGCAGGTACCAAACATACCTCTGTTCTTTGGTTCTGTCCCATCCAGGACAAGCCCCTTATTTCACTAGCCACTTCTGTGTCCTTCCTTTTGGCTGTTCTTCATCTCACATCAATTTTTTACTGAAGAACCTAAAATTCCTTCTCATCATTTTTTTACTGAAGAACCTACAATTCCAAGGTCTTCCATTCATTAACGGCATAGATGAGTACAGTCAGAACAAAATAAAAGAAATGAAAAGTATTTCACATTTTCATAGCATAAAAGCTTAGCTGGAGCTGCTTGGTGTTCTTCTCGAAGTTGATAATATCATAATATGATTTAGGGACTTGGACTTCTTGACAAAGGCAAGTGCAAACATCCTGTAACATTGTTTTCAACATATTTTCCAATAGACATTTCCTTTAGCACTTTGAAGATGGCAAAATCTCTCCTAGTTGAACAGTAGGTGTCTGAAAAATTGAGTTTCATACTTAGGGCGTCTCTAGGCAATGGAAAAGAGAATAGCACTTCACTGGTGCCATTTATGTATTATATTGATTATCTGGTAAAGCTGTCAAAATGCCTTCTTGAAAATCTCAAGAGGGCAGCTGTGCTTCCTCAAGACTGTATAAGAAGAGAAGGTTGAATCGTTGCAAGGGGTTCAAAAATTCTGTGTGTCCTCCCCTGATTGCACTGCATGGCACAACGAGAAGAAATTGAATTTTGGCAAAAACAGAAAGAAAAAATAGTCTCCAAAGCACTTCTAGGACATAACCAATATGGAAGTTAAATTTGTTTTATTGTTTTTTCTACATTACAAATTTACAATGAACTACAAGGGCATTTGCTAGAGAGCTTCACCTTTCTTCACCTGAAACCTCGTGTTTGCCAGGTCTTTTAATGCAATGTATCATTTGTAACCATAATAATTCAAAAGAAGTCATGCATCTCCCTAGAAAGACTGCATGAAAAGCTTCTTTAAATCATTTTCTGTCCTATAATAGTGCTTAAATCATTTAAAAGTAAACTATTTTGGCACTTTAAAAAAATCCCCTTTAAAAAATCTCCTAGTTAAAGATTGTTTGCTGAGAGTTAAATTGCTGGTATGAGTAAGTAGTGGGCACTTAATTTCATTTGCCCCCTTGGTTCCAGTAACCAAGAAATATTTGGTGAGTGTGAGAGAAAGTGCTAAGGTAAAAGGGATATTGGGGGCACCTGGGTGGCTCAGTCAGTTAAGCGACCGACTCTTGACCTTGGCTTAGGTCATGATCTCACAGGTTCATGATGGAGCCCTGTGTTGGGCTCTGCACTGACAGTGTGGAGCCTGCTTAGGATTCTCTCTCCCTCTCTCTCTGCCTCTCTTTCTTTCTCTCTCTCTCTCAAAATAAATAAATAAACTTTTTAAAAAAGGGGATATTGCTCTCATTCTCAAAGAGTTTGGAGTCTTCTAGTGAGCACCATTTATCAGGGTAAGTCCTAGAATATAAACTTATGGATAGGTCTGGAACAGATAATACTTACTTGCTAGGAATAGGTGTTTATGCATTTCAAAAGTTGTTCTATAATGGGAAATATTTTTAAAATAAAGTTTAAGATACAATTTTTATTTTAACCATTAAATAAAGTCACCAGGCTTTTAATTTTAGTACTGCAAATACTGCTTTTTCACTAAAGCAGAAAGTAAAACACATTGAATTTCATTCCCATATTCAGTAGCCTCCATTTTTTTTCTTTGTTTATAGTCTGTGTTAAAAATTCAGTGCAAGTAAGTGGGAGGACATCTTGTGTTTATGGATTGAAAGACTTAATATAATTAAGATTCAATAATATCCAAAGCAATCTATGGATTTAGTGTAATCCCTATCAAAATCTCAACAGTGTTGGCAGAAATAGAAAAAAAATCCATCCTAAAATTCCCATGGAATCTAAAGGGATCCCAAATAACCAAAACAACATTTTTTAAAGATTTTATTAAGTAATGTCTATACCCAAGGTGGGGCTCAAACCCACAACCCCAAGATCAAGAGTCACGTGCTGTATGAACACTGCCAGCCAGGCTCTCCAAAACAATCTTAAGAAGAAAATTGGAAGCCTCACACTTACTGATTTCAAACCTTAGCACAAAGAAAGTTACAATAATCAAAATAGTATGATATCACTACAAAGATCTGTAAGCCAATGGAATAGAATAGAACGCCCAGAAATAAACCTGTACAAATATGGCCAAATGATCTTCAACAAGGGTGCCAAGACCATTCAATGGGGAAAGGACAATCTCTTCAACAAATAATTCTGGGAAAACTAAATATCCACATGCAAAAGAATAAAGATGAACACTTACACAGTATACAAAAATTAACTCAAAATGGTATGAAAGACCTAAATAAAAAGTTAAAACTACAAAACTCTTAGAAGAAAACTGTAGAAGTGCTGACAACACTGACTCCATCCATGTTTGGCCCTCTATCTTGTTTATGACCGCACAATGACCTCTCTCAAGGTTTCGTGTTCCAGGCCCCTTGGTAGTTAATGTTTATCCTGACTGGAATGTAGGAAGGTTTTTTTCTGATCTTCCCTAAGGGGCTCAGAGAAGGCACCACTTTAGATGACAAGAACATATAACTGGTGCACAGGTGTCACCACTTTAGACCTCACCACAACGCTCTTTGCTCTATAAAAGCTGTGGATTAAGGTCCAGACTTGGTGGAGAAGAGCTGCGTAGCATCCGGACCATCCGTCTGCTCGATCCACCCCAGTCGGTAAATTACCCTGAAATAAAACTCTCTGTAAACGATATGGAGTGTCTTGCTGCATTTTTCCATCTCAAAGTGTTCTCTCAGTCTGGAGGATATCTTACTGCCCTCCTCCACCTTCTAACAAAAACATAGGAGGAAAGCTTCATGAAATTGGATTTGAAAATAACTTCTTGGGGGCGCCTGGGTGGCGCAGTCGGTTAAGCGTCCGACTTCAGCCAGGTCACGATCTCGCGGTCTGTGAGTTCGAGCCCCGCGTCAGGCTCTGGGCTGATGGCTCGGAGCCTGGAGCCTGTTTCTGATTCTGTGTCTCCCTCTCTCTCTGCCCCTCCCCCGTTCATGCTCTGTCTCTCTCTGTCCAAAAATAAATAAAAAACGTTGAAAAAAAAATAAAAAAAAAAAAGAAAAAGAAAATAACTTCTTGGATATGACACCAAAAGTGCAAGCAAAACAAATAAAAATAGATAAATCGGAATATATCAAATTTTAAAACTTCTGTGCATCAGAGAACAGAATCAACAGTGAAAAAAGTTAACCTAAAGAATAGAAGAAATATTTGCAAATCATATTACTGATAAAAGGTTAATATCCAGGATGTATAAAGAACTACAACTCAACAACAACAAACAGTCCAATTAAAAAATGGGCAAAGAACTCGAGTAGACATTTCTCCAAAGAAGATATACAAATGGTCAACAAGCCATGAAAAGATGCTCAACATCACTAATCATGCAAATTAAAGAGAGAGAATAGAGAGAGAGAATAACAAGTAACGGACAAGATGTGGAGTAATTGGAGCCTTTGGTGGGAATGTGAGGTAGTACACTATGGTTCCACTATGGAACACAGTATGACAAGTCCTAAAAAAATTAAAAATACAACTGCCATATGATCCAACCATCTTACTTCTAGGCATATATTCAAAGGAATTGAAAGCAGGATCTCAAAGAGATATATGTACACTCATTACTCACAATAACCAAAACTGAAAAGAAAGTAGCTTAAGGTGTCCATTGAAGGATGAACGGATAAACAAAATGTGGTATATGCATACAATGGAATATTGTTCAGCCTTAAAAAGGAAAGAAACTCAGACACATGCTATAATATTTAGGAACCTTAGGGGCATTATGCTAAGTGAAATGAGACAGTCACAACACAGTAAATACTGTATGATTCCACTTATATGAGATACCTAGAGTAGTCAAATTCATAGAGACAGAAAGTAAAAGAGTATTTGCCAGGGACAGGGGGAGGGGAAATGGGGAATTGCTGTTTAATGAGTATAGAGTTTCAGTTTCATAAGATGAAAAGAGTGCTGGGGGCTCCTGGTTGGCTCAGTCAGTTAAGCATCCAACTTCAGCTCAGGTCATGATATCGCGGTTCATGGGTTCAAGCCCCAAGTTGGGCTCTGTACTGACAGCTCTGAGCCTGGAGCCTGCTTCAGATTCTGTGTCACCCTCTCTCTGCCCCTCCCCCACTCATGCTCGCTCGCTCTCGCTCGCTCTCTCTCTCTCAAAAATAAAAACATTTTTAAAAATTAACAAAATACAATTTTCTTTAAGCCTAGAGCAAGAGGTCCATATTATCCAACTCCCTCCCTGGCCAAGTATGTTCCTGAGTTTTTGGAGGACACGTGGTATGTGTTTCATCATTAATGGATGATGCAGGCAGCAAACTCTTTCACAGTCCTCCCATGGAGAGGTGGAGTGTTTCCTCTCCACTTGAATCTGGGCTGATTTCTGATGGCTTTGACCAATGGAATATGGCAGAAGTTATGCCATGAAAGATTCTAGGTTAGGCTGCAAGAGAACAGGCATTTCCACCTGGATCTCTTGGAGCTCTGAGCTGCCATGTAAGCAATCCAGCTACCCCACTAGAAAGACCACAGAGAGAGACCCTAAGTTTGCATGGAGGGGAAGAGCAGCCAGCTGGGCACTGCCTTCCAGACATCCTGCCGAGGTACGTGGGTGGACCTATCCTAGACCCTCCAGATCAAACCGGCCTTTCCAGTCGACATCACACAGAGCACAAAAAACTCGTCCAGCTAAGCCCTGCCAAAATTACGGGCCCACAAAGCAATGAAATAAAGTATTATTGGTATAGTTTCTTATAAAGCAATAGACAACTAGAAAAAACGCTTTAAGAATTTAGTCTTTGAAACTTCTTCCCTCCTTCCTAATGACTGAAATGAAATGATAAAAGGACAAAGAGGAATGTAATTGCAGATTGATGTCAAGATGAAAATGAACTTAGAAAAGTGAAGATCTCATTTTAGCATAAAATTATATGCTTATGTTATTGAAAGTGAAGATCACATGGGAAAGGGCCAGATAAGTACTAATCATACACAATAATTCATTTCATACAGGGATGAAAAATATCAGTGAGGACATGGGAGCATCTTTGCTATTGCTAGCTTTATCTTCTAATTACATACCCCGTGCTGATATTTTGCCTGTAATACCGAACACACCCGCCCACTGTTCACTGAATCTACTCACAAAGCTGAACTAAGAAATGGTAGGTGGATGTCGGAATGGAGCACAGAGGAGGAGGACAGTACGTTAGAATTGGCTGAGGGGCGCCTGGGTGGCTCAGTCGGTTCAGCATTCATTTCTTGATCTCAGCTCAGGTCATGATCTCACAGTTCGTAAGATTGAGCCCTGCATCAGGCTTTATGCTGACGGTGTGAAACCTGCTTGGGATTCTCTCTCTCCCTTCCTCTCTCTCTCTCTCTGCCCCTCCCCCACTCATGCGCTCACTCGCTCTCTTAAAATAAATAAATAAACATGAAAAATTTTTGATTGAGGCAGAACTGTCTGATACTGCTCTCTGCTCAGACAATAAAGTCTCACAGACACTGAACGTCAGCGAACACCTATGTTTCAACCTGTTGCCCAGGTGGTTGCTCCTCAAGCAGTTGGTGAAGGTGATGGAAAAGTAGCAAATTTCTGACACTATGCTGAGAAATGAAGAAAGGAAAATGTACTTCTGCTTCTGATCCTTTTTCTGGGTTTGACATAAGGCAGAAGAAAATATTCCATCCAAATTAAAGACCACCTCTCACTTCATATATTAACTCAGGGTGTTGTATATCATCACTTCTAATCATGACTTACAAGTATTTGTTTTTGGCATTTTCAGAGGTCAGTCCCCAGCAGACCTATTATACAAGCAATTTCATTCAGCTTGGAAATTGTACTCTGTAATTACACTATCCTTCAATAGTCACCCTGACTAGAATGTAAATAACCCAGGGAATTATATGGCTTAACATACTTTTACATTCAAAATAAAGTTGGCTGTGAAATTTAAAGCAGGGGATATAGGCTGATTCCCAAGCTTGTCTTCTCTATAATCCCCAAAGCCCATATCCAGGCATTTCAATTATTTTGGTATATATAACTTTTAAGCTCACAGTGTTTACTAGGTTTTTCTTTTCAAAGTAACATTGGTTTGGGGAGAATCCTACCTGGGTGTGGCTCTTCAAGCCCTCACAGGAGGTAAGAGAAAGATATTCTTTTATGCACAATAAATATTTGGGTTTGACTTTAGGTTGCTTTCCAGCATCTAGTATCAGTTACTTAACAATTTACATCCTCTGCTACCTATTCTTACTTGTAAATAAGACTACATATTAAACACTTACTTTGTAGGGTTGTTATAAAAGTTGGAGATGAGGTATCTAAAGATATGGAGCCAAGGGGCGCCTGGGCAGCTCAGTCAGTTGAGCGTCCAACTTCAGCTCAGGTCACGATCTCACAGTTTGTGAGTTCGAACCCCAAGTCGGGATCTGTGCTGACAGTTCAGAGTCTGGAGCCTGTTTCGGATTCTATGTCTCCTTCTCTCCCTGCCCCTCTCCCGCTCACATTCTGTCTCTCTCTCTGTCAAAAATACATAAACATTTAAAAATTTTTAAAGATATAGAGCCAAAAAATAATAATAATAGAGATATGGAGCCAGAACTGTATACTCATTAACTATGTAACCCTGGATGAGTAGCTTTGATTTTCCATGACTGTTTTGTCATCTATAAATAAAAAGGAAGAGGTGGGCACCTGGGTGGCTCAGTCAGTTAAGCATCCAGCTTCAGCTCAGGTCATGATCTCACAGTTTGTGAGTCAGGCCCGCTTCAGGCTCTGTACTGACAGCTCAGATCCTGGAGCCTGCTTCAGTTTCTGTCCCCTTCTCTCTCTCTGCCCCTCCCCTGCTTTCTCTCTGTCTCTCTCTCAGAAAATAAATACGCATTAAAATTTTTTTTTGATAAGAGGAAAATTATATGCTTAGAGCATAGAGTTTTGTGAGAAGGATAAAATTATGTATGGAATATCTTAACAAGCACTTACTAAGTGTTAGCATTGATGATGTTATGGTGATGACACAATAATGATACCTACACATAGTAGTTGCTCAATAAATTATAGCTATTAAAAAAATTTAATGTTTATTCATTTTTGAGAGACAAAGAGAGACAGAGCATGAGCAGGAAAGAGGCAGAGAGAGGGAGACACAGAATCTCAAAAAGGCTCCAGGCTCCGAGCTGTCAGCACAGAGCCTGACGCGAGACTCGAACTCACAAACTGCGAGATCTTGACCTGAGCCGAAGTCGGACGTTCAACCGACTGAGCCACCCAGGTGCTCCTATAGCTATTTTTAATGTTATTGAATTTAAAGAAAATGGGGTAAGTCCTATGCCACATGTATTCAGAATAGGAAAACTAGAACACATGGTCTAGTGTGCATTCTATCTATGTGAAAATAATCCAGGTTTATGATTTGTTCAGGGCCTGAACCCATAAATATGACAAGAACAAAAAGACCGATTTTCAATAGCTTTATTCAGCTATTCTCATCCCAACTGTGCATTGGCATCAACTCTTGATTTTTCTAAAATGACAGACATGCAGGCCATACCTTTTACCCCAATAATTCTGGTCTACAGGTGACTGATATACAGACTATCTTGAAAGTCACATAGTCATCTGATGCATTTCCTAGATTATGTATGCCACAGCTCGTCCTAGCCTGACGAGAGGCCTCGCCAAGGAAAACCAAGTAAATTCAAAACCCATGTATCGTGTCCTTTACTACTAAAACTTCTATTAACTCAAGACCCTATAACTTGATTTTAGAAAGTAGAATTGGCTCAGTCTGGGTCTCTGAATAAAATGCCAGCTAAGGAAATTCAAATATTCACAGAAATATTGAAACACTTCTAGAAGTTAGTCATCAATTCTATTTTCAAAAGCTACATATTTTAGTAAAAATGAGTAGTCTTGAGATAAAAGTGTATGTGATCCTCTAGCCTAAGCCAGCAGCCACCAATCAGAGCTGTGATCATTTTTTGGGAGTCAGGGTTTGAACCTGGGTCTGTGTGACTTGATAGTCTGTGTATCCTTCTATCTCAGGGGTATATGCCCACAGTAAGAAGGATGAGACGAGGCCCCGGGTTTCCATCCCACATTCAATCCAGGGATGCAACCCTAATGTAAAAAGTGTCAATTTTACATTTTGGCTTGCCTTTAAGGAAAGATAAGCAGTAAGAAAAGAATTGTACAAATCCCAGGTAACTAATTTATTCCTTCTCTTCTTTGTTACGGAATGCCAGAATCTTTACACGTTCATATAACAAGGTAAACTAGTGACTCAGCAATCATCCGATTAATTTGCATCATGCTAATAACGCTTCTGGGTAAAATGGGCCAAATGAAAATAGTGCTGAGATAATCTGATTTCACTTGGACAGACCAGGTGACCTAGGTAATTGCGAAAACCCCCACTTAGTTTTAAAGTGTGTAAACACAGTCAGAGCATGAGGTTTGCTATATTTGATTTCGTCTTCACTATAGAAAACCAAATCCTCACTAAGACTTCCAATAGACCGGTAATGACGGTGGGGAATTGCAGGTCTCAACCTCTCCTTTGCGGGGAGGGAGACAGCTTGGGTAAGACCGAACACCAAACATTTACAAGCTTTGAAGAAATGGCTGATTGGAAATTGCTCCTGAGAGAAGATCAAAGGTTGGGGCTTTGTGGAGAGAGGAACAGGATGGGTTTTAAATCAGTTTTAAAATCATAATGCTTTGTCAGTCAGCTGAGCACAAAGCATCAAGGCCTTTGCTGGGCAGAGAACAATTTTGACACAGAATGAAATGGGAAAATAGGATGTAAGAGGGAAGCTTAATGAACAACTTTGTGTCGATTTTTAAAACTGGATTTGGTTTGCTTTAAGGAAACTTTAAACATAAAGAACAGCCAACGATGTCAAAAGAAAAAGCAAGAGCAGTAAAACCGTCCAGATGTGACCGGCACAAGGTACATTGGAAAAAACATGGGCTGTCAAGTCAGACACAGCAAGGTGCAATGTCTGACTCCACGGCTTACTAGCCCTGACAAGTTAACTTTCCCCGAAACTTTGCTTCCTCATCTGTAAAAGGGGGCCCTTCGTAAGCTTCTCACGGAATTGTTACAGCAATGAAACGAGACACTTCCTGTCATGCGGCAGGAATAGTGTCTCCAGTCGAACAGTAATATCAATTCCTTCCTCTCCCTCACCTCCAGACATCTACATGGAATAGTCTTTGATTATATTAGAAGCCATCCCTATCCTGGGCTTCCAAAAAGGAATGATACCATAAAGACTATAAATGACAAAGGAAAATACATGAGTGGTGTTTGGCTCACCAAAATCGGAAGTCCGCCCTTGCTACTAAGAGTGTGGTCGGTTGGGTGTGCCTGGGTGGCTCGGTCGGTGAAGCATCTGACTTGATTTTGGCTCCGGTCATGAACTCACAGTTTCAGGAGTTCGAGCCCCACATCAGGCTCCGCACTGACAGTGCGCAGCCTGCAGTGCGGAGCCTGCTTGGGGTTCTCTGTCTCCCACTTTCTCTGGGCTTCCCCCATTCACATTGTCTCTGTCTCTAAATAAATTAATTAATTAAAGTTAAAAAAAAATTAAAAAGCGTGGTCACTTAACAGCAGTGTGGCTACCCTCCGTGAGCTTGTTTGAAATACAGAATCTCAGATCTCATCTCAAACCTACTGAATTGGGATCTGCATTCTGAAAACATCCCTAGATGGTTTCTACGGACATGAAATTTTGAGAAGCACAGGTCTGACTTCATACCATCCAAGGAATTGTTTTAGTTTCTATATCATCTGGTTGTAGACTTGACTTCTAGAATAAAATGTTTAACATTCAAAGTCCTTCCGGAAAATGGGCTTAGTTTGTACTTTGAATGTTGTTCAGATACACTTAGCCTTCAGATGTTTTTGTGCACAGGGGTAGCGTTTATGTGTGATTTTTGTCTTTGTGTTTCTGTGATGGATATTATGAAGTGTTCTAGCAACCCAACATTCAAAACTGTTTTTACTTAAGGTGTGCCTGGGTGGCTCAGTCAGTTAAGCATCTGACTCTTGATTTCGGCTCAGATCATGGTCTCGGGGTTCATGAGTTTGGAGCCACATAGGGCTCTGCCCTGGTGGCAGGGAGTCTGCTTGGGATTCTCTCTCTCCCTTTCTCTGCCCCTCCCCCACTCGCACTCACTCTCTCACTCTCTCTTGCTCTCTCAAAACAAACTTAAAAAACGTTTTTAATTCATATTCAAAAATTAACTATTTCTTTTCTAAATATGGAATAATACTTTCCATGGCACCTCAAATTTAGCTAAATGGTTTTAAATAATTTTAGTTTACAAGAAAGAATGTTTTTAATTGTTCTAATTGTATGAAAGGAGATTTTTTTTTCAAAGGAGATTTTTTTTTTTTTTTAATTCTCTTTTCTTTCTCTTCTACATCCATGAATTGACTCAAAAAATTCAAATTTGCTTTAACCATTTTTTAAGAAGGAAGCTGAACTGGAGCTACCACCAAAAAAAAAGTCTAACATTGAATACAAAGGACAAAGATCTTCCCCAGAGGGGTCTAGCATCCTGAATCTGATGTTTAGGGGAGAACTCAGGTTTCTCATTTTCCAGACCAATGAAGCCAAGGTAACATTGGAGGGACTGAGCTGGGAAAGGAGATGACCTCTCTGTCTGGACAAAAGTCGAGGCAGCACAGAGGAGTAGTTGAGAGAGTGGGATTTAGAATAAGAAAACCCGGAGTTCTTATTCAGGCCCTGCGATGGGCTAGTTGGGTGCTTCTGGGCGTGATACGTATTTTTCTGAATCCCAATTCCGGCTTCATAGAATGAGGAATCACAAACCTCAGTGGATTATTGTGTGACTCAAACCATACAAGTAAATGCATGTAAGGTATCCAGAAGAGTACCAGCCAGGTAGTAAGGGCTCAGTGACTCAGAGCTGGTAGTGTCATTGTTTGCATGTGCAAAGTAAAGGCCTTTGGTTATGGATGCAAACCACAATGCAGGCGTTTCACCCTCCAGTACCCTACCCCCTGGGCAGCTGGGTATATGAGCTGTGAGAAGTATTCTATTGCAATGTTTAGATAAGAAATTATAGCACCTCAGGGCCCCCGAGAGGCTCAGTCAAAGTGTCCAACTTCGGCTCAGGTCACGATCTTGCGGTTCATGAATTCAAGCCCCACAGGGGGCTCTCTGCTGTCAGCACAGATCCCACTTCGGATCTTTTGTCCCCTTCTCTCTCTGCCCTTCTCCCACTGGTTTCTTCTCTCTCTCTCTCTCTCTCTGTCTCTGTCTCTCTCTCTTTCACTGTCTCAATAAATAAATAAACGTTAAAAAAAAAAAAGAAATGAAAAGAAATTATAGCACCTTAATTTATTGAGTGCTGGTTCCAAGCACTTCTGTAAGGGCTTTACATATACTGTATCTTTACCCTTCACAACAATCATCTGTGTTGTTGCTATTATTATCCCCATTTTACAGAACTAGAATCAGAAACACAGAGAAAAATGCCTTGCCAAAGGTCACACGGTAAAGTGGCTATAGTGGGCAACTATAATTTTTTTTTTCCATCTCCCTACTGAGCACTTTAGGTAGAGCACATTTAGGAAATGTTTGAAGGGGGATCCTGCTGTGAACACTGAATGGTGGGATGATTAAATTTGCACGTCGCTTGGTAAGGCTGTGGTGCCCAGCTGTTCAGTCAAATACTAGTGTAGATGTCCCTGTGAAGGTAATTTTTTTTTTGTAATTGACATTTTAATCAGTAGGCTTTGAGTAAAGCAGATTCCCCCTATTGTAGGTAACCTTCATGAGTCAGCTGGAGGCCTTCAGAGCAAAGGCAAGATTTCCCAAAGAAGGAATTGAGTCTCACAACTGCAACATAGAAATGCTGCCTGAGCTCCCAGCCTACCTGGCCTGCCCTGTAGAATTCACACTCAAGACTGCAACATCTCCTCTCACCTGAATTTCCAGCTTGCGGGCCTGCCCAATAGATTTCAGACTTTCCAACTCCCATAATCACTTGAGCTTAAAATAAAGTAATAAAATAAAATGTTGCTTCTATTTCTTTGGGGAACTCGAATACAAATGGGGACATAAATCTCCTCTCCTCCTCTCTTGAGACTTAAGAGCACAACACAACCAGTCACAAAGACGGAGGGGGAGTTGAGCAATTATTGACGATGATAACGACATCAAGTATGTACTGGGGGCCTATTTCCCATGGCAATGGCACCAGTGGCAGCTTCCCCATCGGGTTGTTCCTTCCCCATCAGGCTGACCTCCCCACTGCCGGGCCTCTTTGGTTTTCTGCCCATTCTTTGAGACTGGCTTTCCAGCTTCACTATAGACTCTATTATTCATTATCCTTCTTGTAATTTCCTTTATGTTTAAGGAAGCCCGATTGTCCCCTGTTGCTTACAACCAGAGCACCCTGATTACACAGTGGTGGAACAGTGATATGCATCTGGGCGTCTAACTGCTGTGCCTCCAGCCCTTTCAGCCTATTTCCTGCCACGACAGAACTTCTGATTGGAAAAGGACCTTAGCAGTCAAGTCCAATTTTAAAGATGTGGAAACTAAGACACAAACCATTGATTCTGGACTCTAAAACTCAGTGGGAACTACGAGAAATGACTCCAGGTGACAAAGGGTTATATAAAGAAAATCAAGGGTTATAAAAGGATTATATAAAAAAAGTTATACCTATCTATTCACAAATCCCAATATATCTAAATTAGGGGTTGAAGCTACAAATAGACAAACTAAGAATGAATTAAAATTCCAAAAAAAAAAAAAGGAAGACCTTTCTTATATTTCAGGAAAAGAAGCACTTACATAACTCATACAATCCAGCAGAAGAGAGAAGATTTCGAATAAGGATAAATTGAATCAGAGATGCTCGGGAGCTCAGGACCAAGAGACACTGGCCACAAAGAAAGATGGGAGTGAAGAGCTCCAGTGGAAATAAGAGGGATTACCTGGGTATCTACAATCCAAGCCAGGAGTCCAGCTTCACCCAGCTCCAGCTAGTTTCTCCCAGCTCAGATCCTTAAGAACCGTGGCCAACAAACATATTATCCTCAGGCAAGAAATTGGAGGATTCCTCTTCCGGGATGGTATGGCCCAGGGGAAAGAGCTACAGAGATTGGTACCTGGGAGTACCCCCATAAAACGACAAATCTCTCTCCAATCCTGATGATATTTTTAGGTTTACCAGTTGACAAGCCACCCTTATATGCACAAGACTCCCAGATGGTTTCTCAGTGCCCGGCTCTTAAATATGATCAGAAAGCCAAGCATCTCCAGATACTCGAGAAAAGTCTCTACCATAATAGTGAGGAGCCGATCCCCAAAACCCAAAAGGGAACCCCCTTACAAAATATATCTAGTGACTCCTGATGGAAAAGCCCAGGAAATCTTGAAACAAGTTGTATCACCACAATGATAATGCTAATTGACAGACTTGAGGAAGAAAATTTCATGAGATGACTTTATTTATTTTGGGGCAATTAACCCAAAGATGGTCATTTAGTAACATAACCTGAATGAATTTCTGCCCTAGCTTCCCTTGGAAGAGCAAAGCCGGGGCACTTTAGAAAACTGAATACTTGCCTAGAGATTGACATTCATATGAGAAGGCTTTGGAGATGGAATTTATTTCTGAGGTCCAACAATGTAGCCCAAAAATTGAACAGTTATCATATTCAAAAAACTTTTAGAAACTGAAGCATGAAGGAAATACTCAAAGCAAACAAACAAAACAAGACAAAACAAAAACAGTAATACAGAATCCCTTGCCAAAAGCTAATTTTGGAAGTTTAGTATCAGGAAAGAATTTTCCCAGTAGACCTATCAATCCAAACAATCTAGGCTGAGGAAACTGTTTCTGATTTGGAATGCAGAAAAAATAGACAAATATCTGTTAAATCTCCATGGGGTTTGGCCTCTTGATGCACTTAACAGAGAATGGTCATAAGAATGTGTTATACAGTGCTTTGTAATAACCTCTCTAGCCAAATATTTTAATAATTCTCTTTTCACTTGGTCCATTGTTGCCTAAAAAGAGCACTCTAAAATGTCTCTCTTGCTTTCTTTCTTATCTCTTTTTTTTGTTTTGTTTTGTTTTTAGGTATGACAATGGTATTATAGTAATTTTTTAAAAGACTACGTTTAAAGCAGTTTTAAATTTTTTTAATTTTATTTATTTATTTTAAGAGAGAAACGGAGAGAGTAAGTGGGGGAGGGGTAGAAAGAGAGGGAGAGAGAGAATCCCAAGCAGACTGTGACTGTCAGCGCAGAGCCTGATGTGGGGCTCGAACTCACGAACAGTGAGAATACGACCTGAACCGAAACCAAGAGTTGGACTCTTAACTGACTGGGCTACCCAGGCACCCCATACAGCAGTTTTAGGTTTACAATAAAATTAAAAGGAAAATACAGAGATTTCCATGTACTCCCCTCCCCCACACATACATGGCCTCCTCCAATATCAATTCCACTCACAAGAGCAGTATATTTTTTACCAAGGATGAATGTACAATGACACATAACCATCATCCGAAATCCATAATTTACCTTGGGGTTCACTCTTGGTGATGTATGAAGAGTACAATGACATGTTTTCGTTATTATGATATACAGATTATTTTCACTGCCCTAAAAATCATCTGTGATCTGCCTATTCATCTCCACCCGCCCCCCATTCTATACTATTTGGTAACCCCTGACCTTTTTTCTCATCTCTATAAGTCTGCCTTTCCAGACTGTCATATAGTTGGAATCATACAGTATGTAGCCTTCCCATATTGGCTTCTTTCACTTGATAATATGCATTTCCATTTCCTCCATGTCTTTTCATGGCTTGATAGCTCATTTCTTCCTGGCAATGAATAATATTCCATGTTTTAGATGTGCCACAGTTTATCCATTCACCTAATGAAGGGCATCTTGGTTGCGTTTAAGGTTTTTGCACTTATGAATAAAGCTATTATAAATACCCATGTGCAGATTTTTGTAAAGATATAAGTTTTCAACTCCTCTGGGTAAATACCAAAGAGTGTGATTTCTAGAGCATACAGTGAGAGTATGTTTAGTTTTATCTTCTTTTCTTTAAATTCTCCACTTTTGTTATTGTTGTGGAGTCATGATATCCCTGGTGATAGGTTTAGATAGCTCCAAAGAACAAGTCTATTACATTAGTAAAAGTAAATTTTAATATAATTTTCCCTAATAATTACTTTTCAATTATAAAGGTAATGATAAATATCAGCAATTGAAATGTTTAATAAGCATTGTTTTGGATTAGAAAATAATAGAGGATATTTAAGAAACAAAACAGATGAACATAAGGGAAGGGAAACAAAAATAATATAAAAACAGAGACGGAGACAAATCATAAGAGACTCTTAAATACAGAGAACAAACTTAGGGTTGCTGGAGGGGGAGGTGGGCAGGGGGATGGGCTAACTGGGTGTGGGCATTAAGGAGGGCACTTGTCGGGATGAGCACTGGGTGTTACATGTAAGTGATGGATCACTAAATTCTGTTCCTGAAATCATTATTATACTATATATTAACTAACTTGGATTTAAATTTAAAAAATAAAGGGGCACCTGGGTGGCTCAGTCAGTTAAGGTCTGACTTCAGCTCAGGTCATGATCTCATGGTTAGTGAGTTCAAGCCCCACATAGGGCTCTGTGCAGATACTCTAAATAAATAAATAAATAAATAAATAAATAAATAAATAAACAAACTTTAAATTTAAAAAATAAATAAAGTCAAAAGAAAGAAAGAAAAAAAGAAAGAAAGAAAACTCTAACCTTTCCCAAGAACCCAGTGGAACCCAATATCCACTGCGAGCAGTATTACCAAGGAAATGGAAAAAAGGAGAAGATGTTTATAACCCCTTAATGCTGTCACACTGGGAGGATCCAGATTTCTGTTTCCATTCTTTAAAAACCATGGGAATAAGGAATGGATTTCCCCATGCTATTGTCCTGATATATGGAAAAATAAAACAAAGTGTGGGGAAGACATTTTATCTTTGCAAAACTTTAAGGTCCTTTTCTTCTGTAGCTCTTTGGACTGAGTGTAGGTGAAATTGCCCAGCAGCAGGGGTCAGGAATAGAAGCTGAGGGGTATGCTTGCCTTTACCCAAAAGAGTGAAAAGGGAGTGCTCTGTGGAAGGAAGGTCATGGGGCTGGGGTGATGAGAAGAATGTGGACAACAAGACCTGAAGTAAGTAAAGCGAGGAACCAGGAGAAATGTCCTTGTTGGGGATAGTCAAAAGCATTCTAAAATCTGAGTAGATTTTAGGGTCTGCTTTGAAGTTACTTTTCTCTACCTCACAAACACCACCTTCAGGAGCACCACGTGCAGCATCCATGAGTGGGAGCATGTGTGTGTGGCCAACGAGGGGCTAAATTTCACATGTGGGAATACACACGGCAGACAGATGCAGATAACGGGAATAGAAAAGCCCTGAGGTAGACGAGACACAAGGATATAGGTGGTTGGCGGTTCTTAAGAGTGTGCTTTGAACTTTGAAACAAGGATCAGAGAGATTCTTGGGAAACTCTGCCAAAAAACAAATTCCATTTAATTAAACAGACTAAGTGCAATTTCTAGTTTGACATACTGAGCTTTTATCAACCCAAAGCATTAGGCTTCTCTTTTGTTTTTGGAGGAAATCAGACAGAGCAGGGAACTTTTATAGAACCAGCTGACTGTTATTGTTCTGGTTTCAACCCACCTGAAGCACAATTCTCCTTTTAAAAAACTTGGCATTTTTAGGAAACTTATTTTTTTTGCAACTGGGTGTTTTGGGGGAGGCGCTTAATATAACTTAAGAAAGTCTAGGTTAAGCCTATAGATTTTTTGTTTTGCATCATCATTCATACCCCCTTATATTTGAAAACAAGACTTAAACAATTCAAGTATTTATTCCTGTTTTGTTACATCCATGTCATTCATTCCTTTTCCTTGGAAATACTTTATTTCCACTATCTCAATGGAGTTGAAGTTCTATCTTCTGACTTTTGAAAGTTTGTCTTTAAAAAATAGATTACTATTTCTCCTGAACTGAAGGGAGGGGGGGGAACCTCCTTTCATTAGGTTATTATTCACTCTTTATGTTTGCCTTTTCTTCTCTCCTGTCAGTACATTCCATTAAAAAAATCTCATTCCATAACTAGCTGGCTGAGTTCATTTCCACATAAATGTATTCATATCCCAGCAGCTACTTGGCAAAGAATTTTACAAAATTCACTGACCTTGAAAAACAGATAGGTATGAGGGATGCTCTAACTCTACATACCAAATGGAGGAATATTTACAACATGATGGTTTTTAAACATTGGTGGTTTCAGTGTACAAAACAGTACCATAACTGTTTATTAAGACCACCAACTTTATTCCCTTTGGACCATGGGTTTATTATTTTGATGACAACCTGCCAGTACTCATTTGCTGCAAGACGGTTGTGTGTTGCCCAGTAACGTGGGCAGAGGTTCCTGAACAGACTGCCTTCGTCATTATGATCCATATGGCCAAGTACAAATGAATGGGTGGGGAAGGAGTGGTTCTCACTCTGTGTCACAGTCACTCAGACTGTCCCAATGAAAGAGACAGGAAAGAGCCCAACCATGTGATTTTTTTTAAGAGCATTTCCATTCTCTTCATCTGCTGATTCATTGAATATCATCTCTCCAAGTCTCTTCTAAGCACTTATCCTATACATCACACTTTTGATCTTCAAGATGATTTTAAAGAAAAAGAAACATCATACAGGAAGAAAGTGCAAGGAGATTCAGAAATCTTACAGTCAAGCCAATTTATGGATCCAATATAAAGGAAATAATACTATCTTTATCATTTCTGTGCTCTTAATGGGAGCCACCATTATTATGAGAAAAATAATAACTATCCTTTATCCCACAGAAATGGAGAAAGAAGAAAAAGTTCAGTAATTCTATGACCCTGCAACAATCACTATTAACATTTTAATGGCTATCTTTTTATATACCTCCATAGGCACACACCCATAATTTTAAGTACACATGCTGATACGCAACAAAGTGGTTTTTTTTTTAATGTTTATTTTTGAGAGAGAGAGACGGAGTGTGACTGGGGGAGAGCAGAGAGAGGGAGACACAGAATCTGAAGCAAGCTCCAGGCTCCAAGCTGCCAGCACAGATCTCGACACGGGGCTCGAACTCACAAACCACAAGATCATGACCTGAGCCAAAGTTGGGCGCTTAACCAACTGAGCCTCCCAGGTGCCCCACAAAGTGTCTTTACCTGGGTAGCTAGCACTTTTTGTCTCTCTCGCACATCTCTTATCCACCATGTATTTTTCTCCACACACACATGGGTATGTGTAACATACACACACATGACCCAGTTCTAGTCCAGTCAACAGGGTGAAAAGAAATCAAGAGTTTACTGTCAGCCAGGACTCATATTTGCCCTTGTTCAACACCCAGTGATTTCTGTCCAGATTCTTGGGAGTGAGACCTGGAATGAAAATCCAAAAGAGGGGCTTCCCTAAAAACTCTGCCAAACCTGGGGCTCAGGCCGTGAGTGCTGTTTGAGAAAGCCTCCAACAGAGTGAGGTAGAGCACCGAGGAAGGCTTTTTTCCTGCTGTGCCACGAGCACAGTGCAGCTCTGGGTAAGTGGAGGCCATGGCACCCGGTGGGAGACTGTGGGAGAAGCGACGTGTACAGTGCGAAGGCAGTGAGAAGACTGAAAAGAGCTAAGAAAGGAAAGGTCATAAACTAAAAAAGAGACAAGAGGCACTTTAGTATAATGGGTGAAAACACAGATACTGGAGCCAGAGTGTGTGAGTTTAAATCACTTACCAGCTGTGCAAATCCCTTCATTCCTCTGTGCCTCAGTTTCCTCATCTGCAAAATGGGAACAATTAATAGTGCCTCCTTCATTGAATGTATTCATTTCTTAGGGCTGCCATAACAAAGTACCAGAAACTGGATGGCCTAATTTCGGGAATTTATCACCTCACCGTTCTGGAGGCTAGAGTACCAAAACTGAGGTATTGCCAACGTTGGTTCCTTCCAGGCCTCTCTCCTGGTTCTGGCGGCTGTTGGCACTCTCTGGCTTGCAGATGCATCACTCCAATCTCTGTCTTCATCTTCACGTGGCCTTCACATCATCTTCCCTCCATGTGTGTCTGTCCCTGTGTCCAAATTTCCCAATATTTATAAAGACACCAGCCATATTGGATTACCACCCATTTCAGTAACTACATTTGAACTTGTTTAATAGGGCAAAGAGACTATTTCCGAATAAAGTCACATTCGGAGGTACCAGGGCTAGGACTCCAACATATTTATTCAGGAGGACACAATTCAACCTAGTGTTTTTGAGAGAAGTAAACAAACTCATGTGCATAGGTGCTTACTGCATTGCCTAGCATATAATAATCACTACCCAACCATTAACTAGCATTAATAATAGTAGTGTGTTGGGGCACCTGGGTGGCTCAGTCGATTAAGTGACTGACTTTTGATCTTGGCTTAGGTCATGATCTCACAGGTTTGTGAGATTGAGCCCCGCATTGGGCTTTGTGCTGACAGCATGGAGCCTGCTTAGGATTCTCTCTCTCTCTCTCTCTCTCTCTCTCTCTCTCTCTCTCTTTCTCTCTCTCTGCCTCTTCCACAATTATGCATGTGCTTGCATGTACCCTCTCTCTCTCAAAATAAATAAACTTTAAAAAAATAAAAGTAGTATGTTTTGTATAAATTAAAAGCCAAGCAATATATTTAGTGATGTACCTAGCAAGAGAAGCAGCTTGGTAGATGCCATGTTGTAACTGACTGGATGATTTATAAAATCATTTGAGATAGCTAGAAATTTCCAGAAACCTTGGGAAACAGGTAGAAGGGAGACTAAAGTCGTGAGTGAGCAGGTGGGAGCAAAAGCCAGCAAATGTTGGTATAAGGAGATTCACATGATACACACACAAAATACAGGCTTTTTAAAAATCCTTGATCTGACCTTTACTTGTATAAAAAATCGATTCAATAGCCACTCTAGTTTGGTCCACCTGGTACTCCATAGAAATCCATGTGTAGGCTCCTGGCTTTCTCCTGAATTACATTTTAGCCCGCAAGATCAAGGATTGACAGAGAAAATCAGGAATGTGAATATGTGAGTGTCGAGGGAGCTTATAATATAAATAAAGTAGAAAGCCAACATATTCATTTTTTTGAGAGATAGTCCACAAGTGAGTGATGGGCAGAGAGAGAGAGAGAGAGAGAGAGAGAGAAGTGGGGCTTGTATTTACTCGAAGCAGGGCTCAAGCTCACCCAATGTGGAATTCAAACTCACAAACCATGAGATAATGGCCTGAACTGAAGTCAGATGTTTAACCGACTGAGCCACCAGGCACCTGCCATCATATTCATTTTAAATAAGAACCGTATCCGGCAGGTGGGGCATATACTTACCAAGTTCTGACTAGCTCACCATCTCCCTGAAAACAAGGCATATGGAAAGTGAAATTGTCTGTGGCTTACTTGTCATGGTAAAACCAGAAAAGGGTGAGATTGCTTTGCAGTTTAAATGGTTAATAGCAGCAGGTTCAGAGAGAATGTTGCACCTGTCACTATAATAAAGATATAACTGCTCAGGGACCAGAATATTGGTCTCATGAAGTGAGTCCTTTAGATCTTTGTCTTCCTTCCATGCAGTCCTTCCACAGCCAACCCCAGACACCTGCCTTTCCCACCACCTCCACACCGTACCAACCCACTGACATGTTTACACCAGTGACAAGATAGTATTTTGAAATGTTAGTAAGGGAATTTTTCCCCAACATTCTCTGGCATCCCTTAAACCTTCCTCCATTCAGGAACTTAGGTATTTTGTTGTCACTGCCTCTGAGGATGGAATGGCAGAGGAGAAGTCCAGAGAAAAGGAATCTTCTTGGTTTCTGAATTTCAATGGTTTAGGCTCCTTCAAGAGAGGGAAGAATCCCACCAAGACAACAGATTGGGAGGAATATGATGCTCTAAGAGCAAGACTTCCTGTCCCAGACGTTACATAAGTCTCCCAATCTGGGGACAAGGAAAGAATCAAAGAATAAATCCAGGAGATATCAGATGCCTGTCTGTCCTCAAGGGGATTCTGGCCTGTCCCTGGGTCCCTAGGAAAGAAAGAGAGGTAGACACCTGAACTGATTGAGATTCAAGTTCTACCAATTGGGAGAAATGGGAGCTCAAATCAGAAGGCAATTAGAATTATAGGAAAACAATGCCTTGTATTAGTTGCAAACATGAGTTTACAAACAGTTTCTCATGTCACATTAATAACCTCTATCAAATAATGTAGTGTCCCTCCAGCCATAAGCCACTATACCTCCATAAGGAGACCACATCTCTCTGCTCTGACTTATTAGATTTTCATTTATAGTTGAAAGCTCAGAAAGCAAATTTCTTTCCCATTTTCTTTTTTTTCCCCCTTAATTTCCACTTGACCATGATATGTTGCCTGTGTCATAATCCAATAAATACTAGTTTATCTATTGGGACAACTAAACAGAATAATTGAAATTGAAACAATGTCAGAAAACACAGGATATGTTGTCTGTGTTTTGAAGATAATACATTATTACTCATATTCTATACAAATACAAACCATGGAACTACTACCTGAATGCACACATGTTTAAGTTCAGAAATTTTCTCATGTTATTTTCTATATCAGTTTACGTACATGTATCTGTAGACCATCTGTACAAGTTTTGCTTATGATTCTAAATTAACAACCAAAATATTGAATTCCCATAAGCTTTACATTGAGATATTTCTAACTCGGTTTCAATTAAGCATTCCATTCCAGAGAAACCAGACTCCTGTGCCATGCAGTAGTCTGGCTGAAGGCTCTCCAAGTGCAGGAAGAATATTTAGCATTGATGTTCAGTGCCTAATTTTGAAATTTTAATTATTTGGCTTAAGCATAAGGTCACTTATTTTTTAATAGGTCTCCCCTCTTTGAAATTTTTAACTGGCTCACTCAGTCATCTTGACTAGCCTGAAAATAATTGAGAGAGAGAAGTATATATCTTCTCAGTTGCTACCTGCCTTCATCCTCCCCACACACAAACCCACACCAATTAAGTATGTGCAATGCAGGAATGAGTCAAGACTTAAAGGTTAAGAGCCACACTATTGATCAAAAGTCAGAATTTTGTAGCTAAGAAGAGACCTTCAGAATATGACAGAAGACTGTAAACATGGGAAATTTTCCCACAAGCAAAACTGTAGCATGGGCCCACATTACATGACTTCTCAGCGTACACCCCTAAAGTTAACCGAAAAGTTTTGAACTGCCACCTGAGCAATGACACCATAGGCCTCAAGGCCAAGCTGCGGGATCTGATGATCTTAAAATAATGGCGGAAATTCTCCTGGTATCCACAGTTCATTTTCCTTTAAGCATTTTGGAAGAGACTATAATACGGGCTTCCCTATTGCCTCAACATGTGAAATCTATTTCTTTCAACAGAGAAACGGGAGGTTGGCGGTATGGATAAGGGAGTATTTGTTGTTTAAGGAAAAGACCCCGTTGAGTTCAAAGAGAAGCTGAGACAAAAAAAAAAAAAAAAGAGGGGGTCAGAAAAGGAGAGGGAAAATAACATCTTTCTATTCTTTCTAATGCATTATTCTCCCTCCAGGGAGATAGATATAGATTTTTTTTTCTTCTAAAAATCAGATTTTTCTTCACTTTGGCAGGAGATAGAATTGGTTTGTGAACACTTTGTGCTGTAAAACTTTGCCTGGAGCGGAGTTTCTGTAGTACAGAAGGGTCATGACAAATCTGGGTACAAAGAGAATAAAAAAGGAAGAAGAAACCATGTGTTCAGCACAGATGATATAACAAAATTGTTCTCCCATTTGAAGGGGGTCTCAGTTAAACGAAATCTAAAACTAGTGTATCCCTTCCAAACTGTTAGAGAATTCTGATAAATATACATGCACCCCATATCCAAACAATACATTCATTCTGTAGAACACACAAATATTCTGCCCTTCAGTTAAGCTGCACTGACAGACTGCTCCAAATGCACCTTAAAAACTACTGACAGTTTTAACTATCTAGTGCTGTCTTACACTATTTTCCTTTCTTTCTCCATTTAGAACAACCAAAATAGTCCCTAAATGAATATTGAGAAATAATAACATATATTCAAGACATATTTTCCAAAAACAACAACAAAAAAGAAATCTCAGTCTTTGTTTCAGTAAGATTGGAATAATAACAACAGCTCATATATCAATCATTATTATCTCATGTGCTCCTCAGAATGAGCTTGTAAGTTCGGGAGAACAGATATTTGCTGCGGGAAAAACTCTGAACAATTAACCTAGGACTTATAGGACCTCACCCTATCATGACTTCGTATAGTACCAGATAAATGTTTTCTCATATGAGGGTATATAAGGCCACTTAAGTTTCAAAATAAACGAAGTTTTTGGTTCACAAGAAACTGGAGTCTTTAGCTTCAGTAGGTAAAGCCTGGCATACATCATTTGTCACCCAAAAAACGCAAATTAAAATCTCTATGAGATGCTATTACATACCCTACACAACAGCTATAATTAAAAAGACTGCCAACGTCAACTTGAAGAAGATGTAGAGGGGTTGAGTATAAAACTGTACAACCACCTTGGGAAAAGTTCTAGAAGTTTCTCACAAAACTAAACTAAACTTGCCAGCAGTTTCCTCCTAGATATCTACCAAAGAAAATGAGAACATATGTCCATAAAAAGACTTACATGACGATGCTCATATCATCTGTATTCATATTAACCAAAACCTGGAAACAGCCTAGGCATCCATCTTTGGGGAATGTGGATATTCATGTAATGAAATAGTACTGAGGAATAAAAAGGAACAAACTACTGATACAAGAACAGGAATAAACCTCAAAACATTATTCTGGGAGAAAGTAGCCTTACGTAAAGGAATACATACTGCATAGTTCCATTAGTATAAAGTTCTAGAAGAAGCAAAAAGTAAGAACAAGGGTTGTCCGGGGACCCTTTATTGGGGAGACACAGAGGGAACTTCCTGGAATGATGGTTACATCCCTATCTCCATGGGGGTTTGGGTTGTTGCACAGATGTAAGCATTTCTTGGAACTGGTGATAAAGTACACTTAACATTTGTTCATTTCACTGTATGTTAATTTTACCTCAATAGAAAGAGAAACTATCAACAGATATTGAACTCTTAATTGATGAGAGACACATTAAAATATTAATAGGAGAGGGGTAATGGTTTCTCAAGCTAACTTCCAAATATATAAAACATTTTATTTATTTTATTTTTAAAAAAATTTTTTAATATCTATTTATTTTTGAGACATAAAGAGACAGAGCATGAACGGGGGAAGGTTAGAGAAAAGGAGACACAGAATCCGAAGCAGGCTCCAGACTCCAAGCTGTCAGCACAGAGCTCGACACGGGGCTCGAACCCACGAGCCGTGAGATCATGACCTGAGCCGAAGTTGGATGGTTAACTGACTGAGCCACCCAGGCACCCCTTTAAAGCATTTTAAAAGGTGGATTGCTGGATGGCTGGTCGGCGTATTGGTTTCTTATTGCTACTGTAAGAAATTTAGCAACTTAATACCATATGAATTTATTATCTTACTGGGGATCAGAAGTCTGAAATGAGTTTCACTGGGGTAAAATCGAGGTGTGGGCAGGGCTGTGCTCCTTCTGAGGCTCTAGATGAGAATCCATTTCCTTGACTTTTCCAGCTTCTACATGTTGCCCACATTCCTTGGCTCGTGGGTTTTTCTGCCATCCTCCAACACAGGAGCATCTGACCCTGCATCGACTGTCACATTGCCTTCTCTGACTTCTTTAAGGATCCTTATGATCCCACTGAACCCAAATAGATAATGCAGAATAATACCCCCATCTCACGGTCCTTAACAAAATCACGTCTGTAAGGTGCCTTTTGCCGCGTAAAGTAACATCTTTAGGGGCTCCTGGGTGGCTCAGTTGGTTAAGCATCTGAGTCTTGATTTTGGCTTAGGTCATGATCTCACAGTTTGTGGGTTCAAGCCCTGCATTGGGCTCTCTACTGACATCAAACAGCCTACTTGAGATTCTCTCTCTCCCTCTCTCTCTCTGTCTCTCTCTCTCTCAAGTGAATAAACATTAAAAATTTTTAACTTTAGGATTTATTAAAAAAAATAAGTAACATCTTCACAGATCCCAGGGTTTAGGACATGGACATCTTCAAGCAGGCTAATATTCTCCCAACCACAGAGGAACAGAGAAAAGGATAAACAGTTGACAGACCAAGTATAGTGAAATGTTAATTAAAGAATCCGAGTGGTAGGTACATGAGTGTTCAATGTGAAACCCTTTTAATTTTATTTGTTTGTTAGAAATTTTACACAATGAAACATTGGGAAAAAAGGCCGAAGCTTAAATTCTAACCATGACTGGTAGCTTGACAAGACCTTTCTGTGTCCCCAGAAGGGGCCAAGACAGTGAGTGGAACCAAAGAGAGCTCCTGGTCAAGATGAGGAGGAAGTGGGCACAGATGCCAGAGTAGACTGGGAGTCAGAGAGGAGGCAGGCCAAGGCCATGGAAGTCTGACCAAGAGTTGTCTGGACACCAGTGATCAAGGACAGGCAGGATGAGCAAACACCTCCCCAGAGCTGGTAGGTACACTCTCCCTGAACTCCTCCTAATGCCTGAGGGCACATAAGCACACCTGCCCCACTGCCAACTCTGAGAAGAGGAGGCAGAGGGCTAAAACCCCAAATTCATTATTTATAAACATAAAATGACAGAAAAAAAAGACTGAAGAACTTCCAAGGGCAGAATTAAATTTTCTCAACCACGTGGTATTAGGAAGTGGAAAGTAACCTTTTTTTAATAGGAAAAGGAAATTATATTTGATGCAATCTGAACTGCAGTCTATAAAATCCTTATCTGTAACATTCACACCCATTTAATGGATGAAGAAACTAAGGCCCAGAGAAGCAAATTTTCTTGTTTTCAAGCTCAGGGTCCTTCCCAATAGAAAGGAGTGTGGAGAACTGGTGAATAGGAGCGGAAGGGAGACTGAGAGAATAAAGAGAGGTTTTACTGACAGAGCAAAATAAGACAACCTGATCTGACTAAGGAAATAGTAGTAGAGGAAGTTTTCCAACTTATTTTTTCCCACTGTGATATTTTATATTTCTTCTGGATATTCAAAAATTACGGCTGCCCTAAATGTTTCAAATTGCCCTTAAAAGAAATTTCCTGAAATAAAACAGGACTGCCTTCTAGTAACAGTGGCCCAAAAGCCTTTCAAATATTCTTATACCTCTCCCAATAAAAGAAAAAAATGATACATAGTAGGGATGATATCCAAAATACACAACATTCTATATGGCAGGAGAATTCCCCAAATTTGACACAACTGTGAACTATCCACATAACTATACAAGTGCAAACCAGTCAAATATCAGCTCTGTATCCAGGTTATTTCATCCCTTGCCATTAGGAGGCAGGTACATAAACTGACTGTTACTTAAACAATGGGAAACCATTCTAAACAATAAGGCAATGTCTTGTAATAACTTGAGATTTATTATAATACTTGGACCATTTAGTCAAGTCTTCCATTCAAACACTCTCCTATGCTAATCACATCACAAATGTGCATAGTTGGAAAGGAAAATTTGAGGTAAATTGGGTTGGTATAAAATACTTTTGTTTTAATGCTGTATTATGCTTAGCATATGATGAGGCTTTCAATAAATAGGTGTTGAAGGAGTTCCTGGCTGTCTCAGTCGGTAGAGCATACAACTCTCAATATCAGGGTCATGAGTTCAAGCTCCTTGTTGGTCATAAAGCTTACTTAAAATTTTTTTTAAAGAAGAACTAAAACAAAATAGGTATTCAATAAATACTGTTGAATAAATTTTAAACATGAATGAACCAAAATACAAATTTCTTCTTATTGCCTCTGATGAATGTACTAAATTCACTAAATACACTCACCTTGAGAAAAAACTTCATGGCGACAAGGTTCCATCTATCATACAGGTGCAAATGTGAGGTAGATAGGAGCCATAGTGTCTCCCAAAATGGAATAAGCTTCACATGTAAGATTAAGTTCATTCATGCAGAGAAAGTTGATTAGCCTTCTGAGACTGCTGAAAATCTGTCTTGCACAAGAAAAGTTAAAAAAAATTAAGAGTTATCACACTAAAATATGTTCTGAGATGGAATGTTTAGAAGATAATCATAGGTTTGCAGCCTGGGAAAAAGAATGGCTATGTCATTACTTATACAGCTAAACAAGATTTCGATGCTTCTATGTTTAGTGCTTAACAAAACACGACAGTTGCCAAACACATTAATCCACTTCATTAGCTATTAAGTTAATGAAGTTATAAAATCAAAAGACCTTTGTTACCTGGATGTCAAGGTTCTAGTACAGTAAGATAATAAATACCAGGGGTATCTTAGGTCTCAAAAGAAAAGCCTACTCACCTGCTATTATGCTCCAAACAGTTCTGCTTTATGTTTTGAGAGGGAAAAAAAGCAAGAGAGATATAGAACCTATAGTCTTGCATTATTTCTCCACACTTTTGATAAGTATCCCCCTCCCAATATGGGATAGGATTTGTAACAATGATATACAATGAAGAATTTTCACTCATAATTTTTTAAGTAGGGGAGGAGTTAGGTTATTATACAAAACAGGAACCCAGTTCATATCTTGAATGTTGAGAAATTTGCTAGTATTTTTAATTCTTTAACATTTAGATAAAAATGACCCTAAATGATACAGGGGAAAGTTTTGAGTTTTTTTGGAGACTTTTGTTTTCATTTCCTTCATTTTATTTTCAAAATTTAGACATAAAACACATACACATATTTCAAGACTCAATCAATACCTTGAGATTTCCTACCTGAGTTTCCTTTGGTTTTCAATATGTCAGGTTTTAGCTACTCAGCTGTTGGCTCTTTCTGGTGAACACATCTCAGGAGAATTTGACCAGCCCTTGAAGAGCAAGATATAAAATTGGGATCCAACTTATGTTCTAACATCAGCAGAACATGTTGTCCAGGGGGTTCCAAACTTATTTTTAGACTCTAGCCAGTTGCAAATACATAAATAAGTAAAAAAAGAACAAGAGTCTATCTAAACTATAGGAAAGGAAGATTCCCCTCACCAACAGATAGTTGAATCATTGATACTTTTCTTCAAAACCAGTGTGTTTTGCTGGACATTAAGTTTTCCATAGAGTCCTTCAGGAACTACTGCAAGAACAGAAAGGTGAGGATACTAGATAAGGGGGCTCCCGGATCTGGATCATCAACCCCACTCCAGCCAGAGCATATGTCTCTGGAATACAGGGGGCTTCATTTAAAAAACAGAAGATGGGAAGGACATCAGGAGTTAAATAAGAATGAATTTGAAAACCACAGTGTCAGAATAAGAAGATACAGGGGGGAAAAAGTAGGTATCTTTTTTTTTTTTTTTTTTTTTTTTTTTCAACGTTTTTTATTTATTTCTGGGACAGAGAGAGACAGAGCATGAACAGGGGAGGGGCAGAGAGAGAGGGAGACACAGAGTCGGAAACAGGCTCCAGGCTCCGAGCCATCAGCCCAGAGCCTGACGCGGGGCTCGAACTCACGGACCGCGAGATCGTGACCTGGCTGAAGTCGGACGCTTAACCGACTGCGCCACCCAGGCGCCCCAAAGTAGGTATCTTTGATTAAATGAAGTGAAGACTTTCTTAGGTCGTTAAACCAAATAAGGAAGAATTCAGAATGTGCTTCTGTGACATAATAATAAATATTTATTGGTCTCCACCCTTGGTTCCTGACACAGAGCTCCTAAATCCCTTTGAATTTCTTGGGTGAGAGGAGCATCTTTTGTCTTAATGGTAACTCTTGGTGGGTTTCTGGGTAGCTTCAAGATGGGGGCTGGTACCCAGAAACACTAAGCCATAATTAGAAGCTGGGAAATGTCAGCCCCACCCTATCCCAGACTCCAAGGAGAGAAGAGGGGCTGGAGATTGAGTTAATAATCAATCATGCCTATATGTGATGAAAGGATTCCAAAAACCTTAAACTATGAGGTTCAGAATGCTTCTGGATTGGTGAGCACATCCATATAACAGGAGGGTGGTCCATTCCAACTCCACAGGGACAAAAGCCCCAGTGCTCAGGACACTTCTGAACCTCATTCTATGAACCCTTTCATCTGGCTGTTCATTAGTATTCTTTATAATATCTTTTATAATAAACTAATAAACACAAGTATTTCTTTGAGTTCTGTGAGCCATTGCAACAGATTATTGAAACTTATGAGGGAGACATGGGAACCCCCAATTTGTAGCCAAGTCAGAAAACAGTATAGGTAACTTGGAGACCCACTACTCACAATCTGTATGTGAAGTAGGGACCAGTCTTATACTACTAAGCCCTATCTAACATTGGCTCCAAGGAATTAGTGCCATAACTGAATTATATTGCAGGACACCTGGTTGGTGGTTGCAGCACCAGGCCCTGGGCACTATCTGACCTCTTCTTCATAAGGCCATTACTTTCAGGAGTGGAAGACATAACTGGCTTTTCTAATACAGAGAGGAAGGCAGAGACTTAGACAAAATGCCAAGATGGAAGAATTTATCCCAAGTGAAAGAACAAGATAAGGCCACAGCCAGAGATCTAAGTGAAGCAGAGATAAGTAATATGCCTGATGGAGAATTTAAAGGAACATCATAAGGATACTCACTGGGTTTGAGAAAAGAATAGACGACATCAGTGAAACCCTTACAACAGAGATAAAAGAGTTAACAGAACCAACCAGAGATGAAGAGTGCAATAAACAAAACTGGATATAGGCTTGATACAATGAACAGCAGGCTGGAAAAAGCGGAAGTATGAATTAGTGATCGAGAAAACAAAATAATGGAAAATAATGAAGATGAACATAAGAAAGAAGAATATGCAACACAAGAATAGACTTAGGGAACTCAGTGATTCCATCAAACATAATAACATTTGTATTATGGGAGTTCCTGAAGAAGAAGAAAAGAGAAAAAAGAGGGAAGAAAATTTATTTCAAGAAATAATAGCAGAAAACTTCCCTAATCTGGGTAAGGAAACAGACATCCAGATCCTGGAGGCAACAGAGAACTCCCATTAAAATCAACAAAAGCAGGCCAACACCAAGACATATTGTAAAGTTGCAAAATGTAGTGACAAAGAAAAAAATCTTAAAAGCAGAAAGACGAAAGAAGTTCTTAACTTCCAAGGGAAAACCCATAAGGCTACCTGGAGATTTCTCAACAGAAACGTGGCAAGCCAGAAAGGAGTGTCATGATATATTCACATGCTGAATGGGTAAAATCTGCACTCAAGAATACTCTATCCAACAAGGCTATCATTCAGAATAGAAGGAGAGAGAAAGAATTTCCCAAACAAAAACTAAAGGAGTTCATAACCACTAAACCAGCCCTGCAAGAAATATTCAAAGGGAACTCTGAGTGCAAAGGAGAGACCAAGAGTGACAAAGACAAGAAAGGATCAAAGAAAATCTCCAGAAACAATGACAAAACAAATAATAAAGTGGAATAAACACATACCTATCAATTATTACTTTGAATGTAAATGCACATTTACATAAACACTCCAATCAAAAGACAAGGTATCAGAATGGACAAAAAAAAAATAAGACCCATCTATATGCTACCTATAAGAGACTCATTTTGGACCTAAAGACACCTGCAGACTGAAAGTGAGGGAGTAGAGAAACATTTATCATGCAAATGGATGTCCAAAAAAAGTTGGAGTAGCAATACTTATATCAGACAAACTAGACTTTTTTGTTATTGTATTGTCTTTATCCTGCTTTGGCATCAGGGTACTACTTGGCCTCATGAAACGATTTTGAATATGTTTCTTCTACTCCATTATTTGTAAGATTTTGATAAAGAATGTCATTATTTCCTTAAATGTTTGGTAGAATTCACCAATGAAACCATGTGTTCTTAAACTTTTCTGTGCTGGGAGATTTTTGATTCCTATTTTAACTTTCAGTCTTGTTATTGGTCTAAGAGGATTTCTTGTTTCTTGGGCTCAAGATTTCTGATTCAATAATGGTAACTTGTGCATTGTTAGGAATTATCTGGGTTTTTTTCCTAAGTTATCTGAGTCATTAGTATGTAATTTTTTATAATCATCTGTTACCACATTATATATTTCTGTGGTGATCTCGTATCGTTTTCTCTTCCATTTCTCATTTTGGTTTTGAGTCTTCTCTCTTTTTTTCCTAGTTAATGTAGTTAAGGCACTACCAATTTTGATTTTGTTTTTCTGTTTTGGAAAAACTAGTCATTACTTTCAATGTTATGTTATTGTTGATTCTGGTCTCCTTTTTTTTTATTTCTGATTTTTCTTTGTTATTTCCTTCCTCTACTAAATTTCAGCTAAGTTTCTTCTTTTTCTGGTTCCCTGTGGTGTAAGATTATGCTGTTTATTTGAACTTTTTTTCTATTTTTTTATTTTAGAGAGAGTATGAGCTGGGCAGAGGGGTAGAGAGAGAGAGAGAGAATCTTTTATCATGTGTACTTATTTATTTTGAGAGAGAGTATGTGCACAAGTAGGGAAAGGGCAGAGAGAGAGGGAGAGAGAGAATTGTAAGCAGACTCCATACTCAGAAAGGAGCTCGACCCCCATGACCACAAGACCACCACCTCAGCAGGTATCAAGAATCAAACACTCAACCAACTGAGCCACACAGGTGCCCCTGAATTTTTTTCTTAATACAAGCATTTATAGCATAAAAACAGAAAGTTCCTAATGGCAATTTCCCATCAGCCTTATCTTCAGCGTGTCAGTGCAGTGCAGTTCAAACAACAGCTTTAAAGTCAGCTTTTTGTAAATGTCCCCATTTATTAGGTGCATGGACTCAGACAATTCTCAAAGTCTCAGTTTTCAATGAGCAATAATGATAATCCCTTCATCTATGATGAAGATGATGTGAAAAGACATATGGAAAAGGACATATATAAAGAACTAGCACAGTTTCTGACCCATAACAATACTCAATAAATGTATTTTCACTCTTCCTCTGCTTCCATTTCCTTTCCTTTCCCTCTCTCAAACTTATGAAATCCTTATTGAAATAAATTGTATTAATCATTAAAAGATAAATGAAAATAAATAAATTGTAGGACACCCAGGTGGTGGGTGCAGAGAGTTGGAAAATTTCTTGGTATGGAAAACCCCTATATTAGGTGTCAGAAGTGTTGTGACTAGAGGGATAATTCTCCTTTACCTTCTCTGATACTATTAATACTATCAAGTGATTGAGGTGCTGCCTGGCTGAAAATAGGTCTTATATCTTAAGATCACTTATGACAAGACACAGAGGTTGACCAGAACTCCTTTATATGCTAGTTTCCAAGTTGTACCTTTATTCTGAAAGCATAGCAGTTGGGGTCTGGATTTTTCTTTCTGAACCGATATCAGATTCTCTCCACCCCCTGGTGAAATAAAGACTATGATTAGTTGGGTTGGGTGCCACAGCTTCTCTTCAAGCAAGCCCATTAGGTGTCCATCAACTGGCCAAGTCAATTGACAAATGTTGTGTAGAAGGTGTGAGTAATACATTATTGACCATTTTCTTACCAAGAAAGTGGAGGGAGTCTGAGCAGTGGCTTATTAAAGTTTGTCTCATCCACCCCATGGTTTCAATTTAAGTTTTCTAGTTTATGCATTATGTGAGGGGTCGAAAATTATTGCACTCAGCCAAACCAAAGGCATCTGAGTTTATATTTATTGGTGTAAATAGCAATTTATCAGGGTGATGGTATTTGTTACATACACGTAATTTGAATTCGGTCAATTTTCTTTGCAAAATTCAGATTACAGCCAGTATTAAATTCTCCACAAGAAATCAAACAAACAGAAGCAATATGTGCTATGAAATGAAAGAAACCCAAACAAGCTCACAGGCGGTTTGGCTCTGCCAGGTGATGTTATTGAATTTGGCATTGTGAGAAAAGGGTTCAAAGAACACAGCCACCCAGGACTATTGGATTTCAACAGACCGTAGTTGGAAGGATTAAGGGATCTAGCCAACAAGACACAGAGGGACAGCCTGCAGCTATTCTCCAGCACAAGTAGTAAGTGCTATTCCCAGCAGGTTCAGAGGGCCCCCTGAGTAAAACCTCAGTGGATTGGAATTTCTCTAAAAGGAACATGAATCTTTAGATGGATTCACCAAAGGGGGTATAATTCAAAGACCTGGGCAGAATATCATGCTAACTACAGAGGGAAGTAAGGGGAGAAAGAGAGAAACAAGGGAGGGTTACAGGAAGGAAACAGGCAAGCAGTCCAGGGCTGAATACATTCTAGGAAGCAAAATCAGAAAAAGCATATGCACACAGATTCTCACAGACTTATGAGAGAAAGGGGGGAATGAACACAGTCTGCAGGAGTAACAAGCCCAAGAAATGAGCAAGAAGGTGAAAAATACCCCAATGAATCAAACACAGTAAATGGCTAGTAAATTTCCTTTTTTTTCCCCTGTGTTTTCTATATTCTATTTGTACTGGTGTTTCCTTGGTTCCTGAATATAACATTAAGTTTCTCTGCTTGTGGCTGACCCTTTAATCTTTTCTCTGCCCACAGAATTCTCCCATTCTAACGTTGGGGACTAGCTAATAATTCTCACTCATTGGAGTGCAGTTTAAATATGATCAGTCCATCTGTTATAGGTTCCAACAGCACTTTTGCTTTTGAGACCCTTAATATACTTGCAATTAATTATTTAATAGCTGAGTTCTCTGAGAGACAATCTATGAGAGCAAGGACTATTATCTACCTTCTTGACAATGATGTCCTCAGTACCCAGAAAGTTATTGGAATGGTGTTTAACGTTTTCTGGATGAATATAAAGTAAAATTCATTTGGCAAGTTGTACAGTTGGCCCTTGAATAACACAAGTTTGAACTGCATCGTCCACTCATATGTAGATTTTTTCACTAAATACTGTACAGTACTATAAATGTGTTTTTTCTTCTATATGATTTTCTTAGTAACATTTTCTTTTCTCCAGCTTACTGTGTTATAAGAATATAGTACATAATACATAGAATACAAAATATGTGTTACTTGAGTATTTATGTTATCAGTAAGTCTTCCGGTCTTACTCGAAGTCAAAAGACTCTTAGTAGTTAAGTTTGGAGGCAGTCAAAATTATCTGTGGTTTTTCGACTGCACGGGGCAAGGGCTGGGGTTGGTGCCCTTAACCCCTGTGTGGTTCAAGGGTCAACCGTAGTATATTCAAGTATATGGTAGCCAGCTAGGCTCACAGTAATGTCATGGTTGTCCTGTCTCGGGCTATGTATATCTTCATGCCCTCCTCACTTTAACACGTGGTTTAATTAACTCCGTGGCCCACCCTTCACAAACACTCTAAGTGGGCTCACATATTACCTATTTCCAAACTTTTTTTCCTTTCTCTTGATTTCTGTATTAGTCAGGATAGTAAGTTATGCTGTGATCACAAATAACCCCAAATATCAGTGATTTACATAAAAAAGCTTTATTTCCCACCTATGCAGGTCCTCTATGGGGCCAGGCAACTGCCCAGAACAGCTGTTCCCAACACTAGGGCTCAGTGACCCAAGTTGCTGTGGTTTTGTGTCAACCCCATAGTAACATGCTTGCTCTGGTGTGGAAGGGAGCATGGAGACTCACACAAAGGCCCTTGAATGGTTTGGCCCAAAAGTGACACATGCTGTAGATGCCAAGTTGGGAAAACTACCCCCAAGCCCACATTTCACCTCATGGGATGAGAAAGTGTTCCTGGAAGTAGAGGAGAATTGGATAATAGTAGATGCTGGTAATGTCAATGACAACTTCTAATCTAGAGGCTGAGAAGCTACACACTCATTTCCCAACCTCCCTTGCATCTCGACGTAGCCATGTGAGACAGAGGGATATTTTTTCTTTACCAGCCCATCTTCAAAAGTCCCTGGAGAACTCTGTCTAACCTGTCTTGTCTATAGTGCCCACGCCTTGACCAATTGCTGTAGTCCTTCAGTTGATCTGCTTATTAAGTCAGGAGTGACATTATTTCAGTTCCAAATAACAAAAAATAATCACCAGCTTTAAACAAATTCAGGTATGAATCACTGAAATTCTTTTGTTAACATCTCAGAGCTCTGCGTCAACTTTAGCATTTGCCTACATCTTTAGTCCTTGTCATGTGAGACAAATAAGCCTCTAAGTTCGTTTAAGCCAATTCTTCAGTGTGGAAAGTTGAGAATAAATGAGCTCAGGATTTACTTGCTGCTATAGTGCCAATCTCATTGAGATATCCAGTCTGAAAGAAAGAAAAAATCCCACAGAGAGAAGCAAAGAGTAATAACGAAGAGAAAAACAGAGTGAAAGAGACCTGAGAGCTTTCAACCTCAGGGATCCAAATGATATTGTAGGGCACATTACACCCTTCAAATCACTTTCCTAGCTATTGTCTGATTTCAAACAATAATTCCAATAAGACAGGCAGGGCAGATATCATTGGCAGAGCATATGGAAGTCTGGAAAGTTGAGAGCTATTACCAGATTTGTCAACCATTCACTGTTCGAGCTTAAGCATGTCTATAAGATAAGGAGCTTGAACTAGTCTGGTATGGTAAATATGAACTCAACCTTTGACCTCAGAAACATTTTAAAGGCTACCTCATCCACTCATAGTCTGTGTAACTCCTAGTAAATTTAATTAGCCCACCTAAGTCTCTATTACTTCATCTGAAAAAGATGGGGACAATGACATGTACTCCACTTTGTTGTAACAATTAAACAAAATAAAGATCAAGCATCTAGCATGATGCTTGATCCAGAGTACATCCTCAATAAACACAATTTCTCTGCTACTACATCTGTCTTCTCCCAAGGTTTCCTTTCAATCATGAAATCATATTCTCATTTTACACACAAGTTTACTGAGTCACTGAAGGTTTAAGGACTTGCTCAGATCAATCTACCTATCAGGTTTTGAAATGGGATCCAGTTCTGATATGGAATCATAATCTGGTTCTCTAGCTAACAGTCTTGTATTACTCCCAAATTCCCACAATCCCTTTGACTCATACAGCATTCATCAAGCAAATACTATGCAAAAGTAAATTGTTCACCAACCCTTAAAGCACCATGATCCTCCCATTGCTATAATGTCCCTACAGACACAGGATGTTTATAGTACCATACAATTTGAGAATTGAAAGAGATCTTAACAGCAATTTACTTTAACTTCCTACTCAGTTCTGGAATTCCTTTTCTAACATCCCTGATTTTGTGGCCATATAGCTTCTGACAGAACATTCCAACACAGATGACACTAATGGTGAAAATGCTGTGGCTCTGGTAACATGATTTTGGAAATCAGCCCTCATTTAGGGCACCTGGGTGGCTCAGTTGGCTAAGTGTCTGACTTAAGCTCAGGTCATGATCTCATGGTTCATGGGTTCAAACCCTTCATCAGGCTCTACACTGACTGCTCAGAGCCTGGAAGCTGCTTCGGATTCTGTGTCTGTCTGTCTGTCTCTCTCTCTGTCTCTCTCTCTTTCTCTCTCTTCCCTCCCCTAATTGTGCTCTCTCTCTCTCTCTCTCTCTCTCTCTCTCAAAAATAAAGAAATAA
This sequence comes from Neofelis nebulosa, assembly GCF_028018385.1. Taxonomy (NCBI): domain Eukaryota; kingdom Metazoa; phylum Chordata; class Mammalia; order Carnivora; family Felidae; genus Neofelis; species Neofelis nebulosa. The sequence continues at coordinate 30,140,576 of NC_080794.1, read as the reverse complement.
ACATAAAAAAAAGAAGTCAGCTGTCTTTTGAATACTGGTGTCAGAAATTTAACTCAAACTACCCATACCAAAAAGAATATATCTTCTCATACACTAATTTATGTATTTAGGCCAGGCTTCAGGCATTTTCCCAATAAAGGGACTTGACTACTACCATCAGGATCTGAACTTATTCTCCCTCTATTTCTTAGTTCTATCTCTGAACCAGTCACAATACCAGAGAAATGCAAAAGTCTGATTTGCCAAGCTCAAGCCTCACATCCAATCCTATTGTCAGGGATAGAGTCAGTACCACTAAACCCTAAGATCTGAGGGTGAGAGAGAGACAGCTCTCCAGAAGAAATCAGGATAGTCACTAAGAAAAAGGAAAAACGAAAATTAAGCAATAAAGTTCACTACATGCTATCTCCTTTCATATCCTAAACCAGAAAAGGCAGTTAAGGCCTTTTTACCCAAAACCTTGAAGGTTAAAATATAGCCAACATTTGCAACATGCCCTGCAATGTACTGTATCTATTAAGAATTCTTTTGACTGCAAGTAAATAAATAACCAACAAACACTGGCTTAAATAATATAAGATTCATTTTTCTCACAGAGAAAATGAATGATTTTTAGCCCTTATTCCAAGCTTAATAGTGTCGGGTCTCTGGGTTGACAACTCTGAGGCTCGGGTAGTATTTCCTGATGGCAGCAAGTTGGTCACACAAACTCTAAGTAATGTGACTTCAAAGGCAAGAAGCAAAAGGCATCTTAGAACAATTAGTATACTTCTTTCTGATCTAGAAGAGAAATCTCTTTCCCAGACACCTTCAGAAAACCTCTCTTTACCTCTCACTGGCCAGAACTGGGTCACATGGCCACATTCAGCAGTAGGGCATATCAGTACCTGATTCTCCAGGCTCTAGAGCGGAAGACAGACCAAAGAGTCATGGCTTTGTGTAGCAGCATTGTCTACCATAAGTATGTTATCAAATGTGGTTTTGATCCCTCTTCCTTCCACTCAACCAAATAAGGAAACTTGCCCTATTGGATCTAAATGAGAAGAGGTCTTGGGTGCCTAGTGGCTTAGTCAGTTAAGCATTGGACTCTTGATTTTGGCTCAGGTCATGATCTCCATGTCAGTGAGATCAAGCCCTGCATCAGGCTCTGCACTGACAGCTCAGAGATTCTTGGGATTCCCTCTCTCCCTCTTTCTCTGCTCTCACTTATGCTCTCTCCCTCTCTCTTTCTCAAAAATAAATAATTTTTTTAAAAAGACTTTAGAAAGAATAGGTCTTGACCCCATAACCTCAGGACCTCCATATTATTCCAAAAGAGTAATCAGACCTTTTTGAAATTGGAACTGAATTGTAAAGTCCACAGAAAGAAAAATCAAAGATTATGTGTATATTCCATAGAAACTAACACAGTGCATGGCAAATTACAGACAATAAATATTTCAAACTAAACCAGCATATCCTACTCAGAGACGGTCACATTTGCATTAATTGGCAATATTAATCACAGATCAAAGTTTACCTATTTACTCTTTTAATGTTTTCCCTTTTAGTAGCAATTGGTATTAGTTCACACGTTGGGAACCATTTTACTGGGTTTCAGTAAACTGGGTTTACTTGGTTTGCTTGTTGATTCCCTATTCAACAATCATGTGATCTGTAAGGAGAGCAAATTATATTAGCCACATGCTCTAATCCAGTGGTCCCCAAACTTTCCATGGAGAGACTATGTCAAAATCCCTCAGGAAGATTTTACTTACAGATTCCAGGTCACCAGCCTGAGAATTTCTGATTCCGTGGGCTCCAGGTGAAGTCTTGGTAACAGCATTTTTAAAAAGTTTCCAATTCAGCTGAGTTTGGAAATACTGGTAAAATCAATCAAACCAATCAACAGGTCTGTTTCCATTTGTACTTTCCAGTCTAGTAGGCATCCTGTTGTCAAAGGTCTGCCCAGCAACCCAGTGACTACCTTGTGTAACTATTGAGAGACCTCAAAGAGTTGAAATCCTTCCAACAAGATAGGGAATGTCTCATTCATGGGGCCTTTTTGAGAAGCTAATTTTAATGCCTGCCATGCAGATGGTAACACTTGCCAAGCTCCACATCTTCCCAGAATCAGCCCAAAGACAATTCATAATCCAAAGTCATCAACCACTTCTGCCTCCCTGGCAGGAATCTCTCCCTCCCACTCCCCAGACACATGACCCATATCAGTGACGAACACTAAAACATCATCCTGCCTATATTTACGCTCAGCCAGATTCATGAAGATTCCTCTTTGTTCTTATGCACTTAGATTTAATGTTTTGCCCAATTTCCCCCAGCTCAATGGTCTGCAAAATCTTTGAGATTTACCCCCCACTCCACCTCATAGCTCTTTGCTCCACTTTAAATTGGAGGCCTAGTGACCCAGAATGTCAAAGCAAACCAAGGATCACAATATCATTCACTTATCCAGCCAACAGAAGGAATGATCTGCCTCAGGGTGCATTACTTTTCCATCTACCCAGTAAGTGCAGTTATGTACAGCAAGAAAAGCAAATGTTTATTGCAACCTATCTCTAAACCCCTGAGCACTAAGATATAACATTGCTCCTCCTTTAGAATTAGGTTGTTTTGAGCTAAGCACAATTGTCTGTATATAACATCTATCCCACTGAAAAGTTGGTATGTGACTCTATCTTTCTATGAAACACACAAGTGACATACAAAAAGGAATCTCCACCCAAGCAAGACAGGCAAATCCCCAGGTTGTTAGGGCAATAGCCAGTGTTTGCAGCCTTTGATACTTCCTCTTGAAGAGGGAACAAAAAGACAGATTGATTTCCCCACTGAACATATGGTAGGCCTCCACCCAGGGACTTTCAGTCCTAAGAAAAAGGAGATTGTCAATCAAGAGGTAAATTCTGGCTCTTGACTGCTCTGTTCACTTGTCCTCCCTCCCTCCCTCCCTCTCTCATCTCCTCCCTCCCTCCCACTTTCAGTTAACTGGAACATCAAAAGAATAACAAACAATTCAGCAACAGAGTATGGTTAACAAAATCTGATGTAAATACTTACCAGTCTCAGACCAAGGAAACAATTTCCCCACTGTATTTAATATTCCTCGTATCTTCCTGGATATGTTATAGTTTCCCTTGGGCTACATGTTGAAAGAATAAAGAATCTAGATGCGAGTGTAACAATTAGAGTTCAGGATCTATTAAGGAAAACAGCCTAATGTTTCATGATTTGAAGCATCTAGGAAGCTGGAGGGGGGTGGGGGAGTCAGTGTGACAAAATAACACTTTCTAAATATATGAAAAGCTACCAAAGTGATACACATTGAGTACTGAGCACAACAAAATAAGCTAAATTATAATAAGAGATGTGGCAATTAGACATAGAAAAAATATTACGTTAATCAATGATAGCTATTGAGCACAGTTACAACTCTCTGAGAAAATAGTCTCAGAGACTTGCCCAAATTCTCACAGGATTTGAGCCCAGGTCCCAGAGACTGCACAGAGGGTTGGATAGGTTTGTGGAGAGACATGGAAAGAAATAGTAAAAGAAAAACCTCACTTGATTCTCTCATCCTCATTAATGAAACTGACATTATGACCTTATTTCAGTCCCCACCCTCCTCCAATAAGGATGGCCATGTTTTGCCACTATTTATAACAAAGCTTTAGGATAGAATATCTAGGGCCAACATGGCCAGGCAAGGGAAACGTATGTAGATTGTATTATTGTAAGACTGTATTACTGTAAAAAAAAAAAAAAAAAAAAAAAAAAAGATTTGCTTCTGCCCCTGGGGACTACCTCCCTGAGGGAAGATTATACACCTTGCTCTATTGGCTTTAGGTTTGGTCATGTGGCTTATGTTACCTCTTCTTGCTGTGGGGTTTGTACATCTTCACCCTGTTGAACTCAAGAGTGTCCACATGAATTTCTCTGGCCAGTGTAATATGGGCAGAAGTAATGCATGTCAATGTATTCTCACTTCCAAATAAGAACTTTCAGAGCCAGTTCATGTCCAGCATGTCTCGTTTCCTTTTGCAGCAGGCTGTCGATGACACAAACAGAAGCTGCTCTGTCAGCCTGAGTGGAAGAGCAATGACATCAAGCAGAATCATAGCCACCTATGATGAGCATTCAGCATGAGCACAAAGTAAATGTTTGTTGTTGTGACCGTTAAGATTTCAGGGTCATTTGTTACCGCAGTGTAAGACGGTGTAGGCTGACTGATAAAAGAAAGTGATCCTGATGTCTGCATTCCAAAGCTTCCTAAGGGACAGTCCCAAATACAGGATGGGTGGCTTCTTTATCATAACTTCTTCATCCAAACCACTTGATCTAAACTATTTCAACCAAACCCCTTCCTCCAAGTGCTACAAATTTAGATTGGGAGTAAAAACCATAATTTTTTAATCTACATATAGAATGATTCCGTTGGTTCTGTTTAAAAAAGCAACAACAACAATGAAAACACTGCCTAGAATTGGACATAGTTCTTAAGAGCAACCTTTGTAGTCAATCAGACATGGGTTCTAATTCATTAGTTACCTTGGGACATATTATTTCCTATTTCTTCAAACCATGGTTTACTTATTGGTAAAACAAGAACAATAATGGTGTTGTGGGGAGTGTGGATTCAGAGAGGTATTGTAGCAATATCACTAATTATCAGGAAAATTCAAATCAAAACCACAATGAGATATTACCTCAACTTGCTAAGATGTCTATTACCAAAAGCAAGAGATAACAAGAGTTGGTGAAGCAGGAGAGAAAAGGGAACTCTTACACACTGTTGGTAGGAATGTATATTGGTGCAGCCACTATGGAAAACAGTATGGAGTCTCCTTAAAAAATTAAAAATAGAGGGGTGCCTGGATGGCTCAGTTGGTTAAGCATCCGACTTTGGCTCAGGTCATAATCTCATGGTTGGTGAGTTCAGGCCCCACGTCAGGCTCTGTGCTGACAGCTCAGAGCCTGGAGCTGCTTCGGATTCTGTGTCCCCCTCTCTCTGCCCCCTCCCCTGCATGTGCTCTGTCTCTCTCTGTTTCTGTCTCTCAAAAATAAATAAACATTAAAAAAAAGAATTAAAAAAACAAAAATAGAACTACCATATGATTCAGCAATTCCATTTCTGGGTATATATGCAAAGGAAACTACCTCAAAGAAATATCTGTGACCCCATGTTTATTGTAGCATTATATATAATAACCAACACGTGGAAACAATCTAAGTGGCTATCAGTGGATAAATAGATAAAGAAGATATTATATGTGTAGATATATAATACACATGTGTATTACATATATATATACATATTATATATTGATATATAATGGAATATTATTCAACTATTAAAAATATGGATATCTTGCCATTTGCAACAATATGAATGGACCTTGAGAGTATTGTGCTAAGTAAACTAAGTCAGATAAAAACAAATACTATCTGATCTCATTTACATGTGGTGCCTAAAAAAAAAAAAAACTGACCCCATAGAAAGAACAGATAAGTGGTACCATTTTCAGGGGTGAGGAGTGGGGGAAATTAGTGAAGGTGGTCAAAAGGCACAAATTTTATTTATAAAACAAATTCTAGGAATGTATTGTACAGCATAGTGACTATAGTTAACAATACTGTATTCTATATTTGAAAATTGCTAAGGGAATAGATCATAAAAGTTCTCATTATAAGAAAAACAACTGCAACCTAATGAGGTGATGGATGTTAACTAAAGTTATTGTAGTAATCATTTCCCAGTATGTACATATATCAAATCATTACAATGTACAACTTAAGCGTCTGTATTTTATGTCAGTTATATCTCAATAAAACTGGGGGGAAACAAACACTCTAAAATGCATAGAATAAAAGATGGGTATTGTGGGGATAAAATGAGGCAAAGTACGTAAAACCTTTGCCTGCTTCTGCCACACGGTTAAAGCACTCAACAAATGTTAATTACTTTTATGAACAAGGACACCGCAGGGTATAAGAGGATAAATCGGAATCTAATAGGGCGAACAAAACATAATCATAAATAACTATAATAAAAGCAAAATGTTTTAAATGCTTTAAGAGTAACACAGATAAAATGCTGTAGAAGAACAGAGGAGGAAACACAAAACAAGTATAACTGGAAAGGAAGGGCAGAGAAATCAGAGAAGACTTCATGGAAAAGGTGGCATTTGAATTAGACCCCGTATCAAAATCCTTTAAATATAGGTCTATGCTTTAAAATTTTCCTAGATTTTAGCTGCAAGAAAATTCTTCTCTTCTTGAAAACTTGTAATCCTTCCCTTTAATAGCTAGTAAACTGTGGCCTATCATGCTTCCTTCTCTGCACTTGAATGAAAGATCTGGACAAATACAATATTTGATTTCGGAGATCATCTCAGACATTGCTCTCCCCTTTCTTCCTTTATGGCTTCTGATTTTGCTCTTGGTCACTTTTTACTACCTTATGTAAACCCTGTGTCTATATTTTTATCACAAGCTTCCTCAAGTCCATTCTTGCACATTAATAAGGTATGTATTTAAAAAAAATACAATATGCTTTTTCTTCCTTCCTGTCTTTTTTTTTAATTTTTTTTTTTGAGAGAGAGAGAGAGAGAGAGAGAGAGAGCATGAGTGAGGGAGGGGCAGAGAGAGAGGGAGACACAGAATCTGAAGCAGGCTCCAGGCTCTGAGCTGTCAGCACAGAGCCCGACACAGGGCTCAAACTCACAAGCTGTGAGATCATGACCTGAGCCAAAGTCAGATGCTTAACCAACTGAGCCGTCGAGGCGCCCCTCCTTCTTGTCTCTCTTCGCCTTTTATTTTGGTAACTTGTTCAAGGATGGAGAGACTACTCACTCCTTTGTGGTTTGTACAGAACTTAATAGAATGGGGAGTAAGAATGCTCAAGCCAGGTGGGTACCATACACTGAGGCATTAGTAAAGTATTAAGTGCTAATTTTCAGGTTAGATCCAATTAGCACTATTTCTCACTTTAGCAAAAAAGAAAACCAGCATAACCAAGAGGAAGGTCACTATTATTCAGCTGAATCGTAGTGTGAAGTGGCACGTTTTTAGGTTGGGAGAGTTACCACCTTAGTTCTCTAAAGAACAAAAATTTTTTCAAGTCAAACCAGTGAAATGATGTCATGTATCCCAACTACAAAACAACTTGGTCCTTTTCAATAAAACTCTAGTTCTCTTTTCTATACAAAAGTAAGGGAGAAATCAAGGACTTACAGAAGACTGCATAAGAATGAGTTAGAATTCAAAAGTTTTGTGCTAAAATATCCAGGAAAAGTACTGATTTCTTCCAAGGGGTATAATTAAATAGATTTTACATCATCTAAGTAGTAAAAGTGAGGCCGTAAGGTATGGATACCAACATCATTAGCATTTTTGTTGGTGGATAAGAAAGCAATTCATATGAAAACATGTTACCAGGAAAACAAGAAACCAACAGACTTATTTATATGAAATGACCATTTGAATCTCTGAATTACCAATTTCACTGGTCATGGATATAAATGCCGTTTCATAAAACCTAAAGGAAATATCTGAAAGGATTTTGAAAACTAAAATGGCCAACCTGCTAATCCCATCCATGAATAATTGTTAACAGAGTGGCAAAATAATACATCCCTGTCAAAATTAAACTTTCATTCAGAGCAAGGAGTAAAGAATTGCAGAGAAAACTTTCTGTTCATTAAAACACACTGTTTACTGCATAATGAGGAATTCTCTCTGGCAAAAAGAGATCAGGAAACAGTTCACTGGTAACTTGTAGCTCAGTTTTTCAGAAATTTTTGCAGGAACTAACATATCTTTCTTACATAACTTAAGGTTTGCAGTAATATAATAGCATGTCCATTTCATAGCACATTTTCACTAATGCTTATTTATAAAGAAAAAGTAGAAATGGGGAAATGCCCGTCTCCCAAAGATATAACCACTGTTGATCTTTGGCTTATCATTCTGGCTTATTGTCATCCTCAGACACACTGTTCTACAAGCTACTTAAACTGTACTGACTAAAAGTTATATTATGAATCTGTTCCCATATCAATACATCACCATCTTTCATTACTACATGGAATTCTATCATTTAAATTTAACATAGTATATTTAATAAATCACCATTACTAGGGATTTGGGACAGTTCACTTGCTGTGAGTATTGTAATACAATTGTCTTCACATATATATGATTGTCTCTTTCTGATAATTTCCTCTAGTGGAATTTTCTATGTCAAAGAAAAGGCACATGTTTAAGGCTTTTGATACAATATCCCAATACCTATTTATATGCTATACACAGTATAAGAAATGATTGACATTCCTTTGTGCTCTCCAGGACCGAATATTATTACTCCTTTTTAAATGTTGGTTCTTATAACATATATGTTTTAATTTCTGTCTTAAAGATTAGGGTGGCTCCATAGCATGATATTCATCTAAGAACTCTCTCAGACCTAGCAGCTTATGGTGTAATCATAATCATATTTTTTCCAAAAGTGAGAGAGTACAGTCTCCATCCTTCATCATGGGCTTATTAACCTGACAGAGTTACGTTAACCGGTCCGAGTTGCCCAACCTATTTCTGACAAAGCACGTCACCTGCAGTTTGAACAGACTGGTGGAGTCACGCTCTCCCCAACCTCTTGGGTAAAGAGCCACTTCACTAAACTAAATGATACACAGGTACCCGCAGTTTACGCAGTGGTATCCTAGTGTGTCAAAAGGATTGAAGCACTCTTCATCATAAAGCTCTGTGGAGGAAGAATCTTGCTCATTCCTGAGATTTAGAAGGAAGAACTTAACCTTTATGCATAAGTATTTCCGATGTATAAATTAAAAGGAAGCCGGTAGCAATTATAAATGAGCATTGTGAAACACAAATTGTGAATGTCAGGGCTGAATACCATTTAAATCAACCATGAATATTTCCATATCTCTACAGGGTCTGTATTAAAACCTTTCTTTCCTCATGATTAGAGGTTATCGGGCAAAGGTATTTACCTTGATTCTGTAATTCTGAAACAACAAAAAGCCTCACTAGGTTTTTGTGATAAAGAAAATGGGAAATGGGAAGCATGCCCTTTAAATACCAACTTCTAATTGCAAAGATGTGAATATGTAAATCCAATTACATACATTTAAGGATTAGATATTAATTGGATCTGCCTTGATATAAATTGCACACTCAATTCTTTTATTAGAAATGATCATCACTTTCCATTTTGGCATTTGGTAATAACTGACAAAATATCACAGCTTCTTTCTCGCTCTGAGATTTGTTGAGGCGACATTATAGCTCACACAGATTAAATATCTTTGTACTGAACCCTAGAGCCATTAGAATATGTGCTAACACTTGACTTGAAAGGAACAAAAAAGTGATCATACTACCATGACCTCATAATCACTGGGCAGTTAGACTCTGTCACACATCCTAATTGGCTGACAGGTAGTAAGAAATGGTCAGATGGTAGGAGACAGGGTTCTCGCATGTTCTCTGGGGACAGGACATCTTTGCTTCTGCCTCACTGATACCACACAAGCATTTGAGACTCATTGGCATCCTTCCACATTCTTTTCTACCTGTTTTTGTAGTAATTTGTTGATACCAATGTGATGGCTAAGAGATGTCCTGATAGCTGGTAAACACTATTTCTGGACGTGTCTGTAAAAGCATTTCTGGGAGAGATTAACATTTGAATTGGTGAACTGAGTAAAGCAGTTGACCCTCCACAGGGTGGATGGGCAGCATCCATTCACGGAGAGACCAATCAGAACAAAAAGGAGGGGAAAGAGCGAGTTCACTTTCTCTCTGTTTGAGCTAGAGCATTCACCTTCTGCCCTCAAACGTTGGCACTCCTGATTCTCAGGTCTTGGTACTTGGCCTTAATTACACCAACAGCTTTCCTGTCTCTCCAGCTTACAGAGAGTAGGTTGAGAACTTCTTGGCTATCATAATAACATGAGCATATTTCTCTGATAAATATCTTTCTAGGTAGATAGACAGACAGATGCAAACATAGAAATAGCAGAATGTATATCACCGAGATCACAGAGACATGATTAGACTCTTCTGGCCATTTGAGCATTGTACTAACATCTACTCACCTTTATAGTCCTTATTCCAATATCATATATGTACAGCATCTTATTGTATACCCTGTTTCATGTACACACACACACACACACACTATAATACTACATACTAAATACTAAAATACTATAATATATATTTCATTACGTATGTATTATATGTCTATTATACTATAAATAGATATCTCATATTATCTATTATATACTATAAGAGATATCTATATCTATTATATAATATGTGCCAAGAAGTGAGGAGCAGTTGACAAGACCCTGAGGACCATGTTTGGTGTGTTCTAGAAACAGAAAGGAGACCAATATGTCCTTTTAGGGCATGTGGAGGAGGCAGAGAGTAAAAGGAAATAGCCTCAGAGTGGTAACTAGAGGGAAAACAGTATATAGGTGGTGGTAAGGATCTTCATCCAGGTGATATGTCCATTTACAAAGTTTGAGCAGATTTGACTTATATTTTTTTAAAATCACTCTAGATTCTGAGTAGATAAGAGACATCCAAGAGGCTAGCATTGTAAACTAGAAAGCATTTAAGTGACAGCTGAAATTATCCTGCCAAGAAATGCTGGTTTGGGACCTGCATTTGTTTATCTGGAATGGGAAAGACAGAAGTTGAGATGACTTCTAGCTTTTTGGCCTGAGCAACTAGACGAATGAGTTGTCATTTACTGAGAAAGAAGACTAAGAGACAAGCAGGTTGTGATATTCATTTTTTTAGCCATTTTATTTGAGATAACTACTTAATATAAAACAGAGATTTTGAGTGGGCAGGTAGCTGACATATAAAGTTCAAAGGTTAAGGCAGGACTTACCTGTTTGGGAGTCATAGATGGTATTTAAAGTATAGGAGTAGGGGCACCTGGGTGGCTCAGTCAGTTAAGCGTCCGACTTTGGCTCAGGTCATGATCTCATAGTACGTGGGTTTGAGCCCCACGTCAGGCTCTGTGCTGACAGCTCAGAGCCTGGAGCCTGCTTTGGATTCTATGTCTCACTCCCTCTCTGCCCCTCTCCCGCTCATGCTCTGTCTCTCTCTGTCTCAAAAATAAGTAAAACATTAAAAAAATAAATAAAATAAATAAAGTATAAGAGTAGATGAGATCACAAAGGGAATGAGTTAGAGAAGTAAAGATCAAAATCCTATACCCAGGGCCATTCCAATTTATAGAGATATGAAAGATGAGGAGAAATTAGCAGAGGATACTAAGAAATAGTGCCCAGTGAAGTATGAGTAAGAAAGCTCTCAGTATAAATAAAAATATAATATTAGACCTATAATTAGTCATTAGTCATTACGGAGAATTTATTCTGCCTGGGCTCTGTGACAACATGTGAATTAATTAGAAAGTTATTGCTCTCTAAGGGAGCACAATGAATAGATACACTAGTTAGCCTCCTAAAATGGCTATAAATGAGTCTTTCCTCCTAATATTCACACCCTGTGTAATCCCCTCTCCTTGAGTCTTGACTGCACCTAATGACTTGCTTCTAATGAATAAAATATGATAAAAAGTGATGAGAGGTCACCCTTGAGATTAAACACTGAGAATTTCACCTTGCTAACATTCTCTAGATCTTCTTACGTGCTTCCCATGATGAAGAGGACTATTGGGCAGAGACCTGAGGGCAATCTCCAACCAACCAGTCAGAGGAAGTAAGACCTTCAGTCCAACAACCCTTGAGTAAACTGAATTCTTCCAACAACTATTTGAGTGAGCTTGGAAGCAAGTCCCTCCCCAGTAGAACCTTCAGATGAGACCACAGACTCAAGGTCAGCACCTTGATTATAGTCTATGAAAGGCTACAAAGCATAGAATCCAGCTAAGCCATGACTGGATTCCTGACCCACAGAAACCATGAAATGATAAATGTAGTTTTAAGCCATGACTAGATTCCTGATCTTCAGAAACTGAAATCATGGGGCTCCTGGGTGGCTCAGTTGGTTAAGCCTCTGACTTCAGCTCAGATCATGATCTCACAGTTCATGAGTTTAAGCCCCGTGTCAGACTCTGCACTGACAGCTCAGAGCCTGGAACCTGCTTCAGATTCTGTGTCTCCCTCTCTCTCTGCCCCTCCCCCACTCGCACTCTGTCTCTCTCTCAAAAATAAATAAACATTTAAAAAATTTTAAAAAGAAACTGTGACAGCACAAATGTTGTTTTAGGCCACTAAATTTTGAGTAATCTGTTTTTCAGCAATATACAGCAAATGCAGTAAGGAAAATGAGACAATTCAGAGATCACTATAATACAAAGCAGCATTTATTGGGGCTCCCTTCCCCCATTCTTATTTCAGCTATCTAACACTCTATGATAATAGTTATAATAATCTTAGTATGAATTATTGCTCTCGAGTCAACTTTCCTCCAGTATAGTTGCAGTTTTGGTCTTATCTAAAATTGAAGAATGAAAATAATCAGTGAACAAGTCAGAAAAAAAAAATGTGAATAAAAATAGTTTCCTAGCACCTCTGAATTAATACTGCAGAAGATAGTCAGATTCTGGCCCTGATTTAAACACTTTAAAGCATCTCGTTTGTTTTGAAACTTCTCTCTCCTCTCCTGCTGACTCTTGAGCTAGTCCAGCCCCACCTTGGTGACATAACTCTAATTTAAGCTTCTTTCCAAACCCGTTATGATTTCCACTTCACTGCCCTTGAATGCCGTTGAATTAAGATACGAGCATAATTAATGGACCACCTTGCTAACACGATTTCTTCTTCACATCTCAGAGGAAATGTCAAGTCACATTTCCTTTGGAAATCAAGACTAGCAACAGATTCACTGTCATTTATAAATTAGTTAACAAATAGAAAGGCAAAGGCCTACAGAAATAGTTAAAATATGTATTCACACAATAATCACATGGGCTTCTAAATCGTTTTCTTTTAAAAATCAGGGCACCTGGGTGGCTCAGTCGGTTAAGCGTCCAACTTTGGCTCAGGTCATGATCTTACATTTGTGAGTTCAAGCCCCATGCTGGGCTCTCCACTCTCAGTGAGGAGCCTGCTTCAGATCCTCTGTCTCCCTCTCTCTCTTCCCCTCCCCCCTTCTCTCTCTCTCTTTCTCTCTCTCTCTTCACCTCTCTCTCAAAAATAAATAAACATTAAAAAATAAGGGGACCATGATGATTAATTTTGTGTGTCAATTTGACTGAGCCAAGGGATGCCCAAATAGCTGATAAAAGGTTATTTCTGAGTGTCTAGGAGGAAGTATCTGGAAAATACTTGGCATCTGAACCGGTAAACTGAGTAAAGAAGATAACCTTCACCAGCGCAGGTGGACATCATCCAATCTAACGAGGAACCAAAGAGTACGAAAAGGTGGGGAAAGGACAAATTTGATCTTTATGCTTGACCTAGGCCACCCATCCTCTCCTCCCCTAGTACACTGACTCTCCTGACCTCTCATGCCTTCACACTCAGACTGAATTACACCGCTGGCTTTCCTGTTTCTCCAGCCTGCAGATGGCAGGTCATAGGACTTCTTGGCAGATAGTGATTCTGTTCCTCTAGAGAACCCTGACTGACACAGGGACTTCTTGTTTCCAAAAAATAGTAGACTGAGTTAATGCAAATCAATTACTCACTACAAATAACCATAGAAACTCCAGATGAAATACAGCAAAAAACTAGCATAAGCAAGTAGCTGGGTGCAAGACAAAATAAGGCAAAGTCTTCTTTTTTCCTGGTTAAAACAAGGGGAAATATAAATCCAAAGTGGAAGGGTAGCAGGTTGCTCAACTTCAGGGAGATCTTATTCTAGATAAATGGCATTCCTGGAATTAAACTGATGGGTGTCGACAGGAGTGATACCATGTTGGCACATAGATCTTAGAAGCCGCAGGCTGAGGTTTTCCAGCTCTAGAGGGAGCAGAAGCTATGTGTATTCATTTTCTGTGGCGGCTGTGACACACCTGATAACTGAAAACAACAAAAAATGTATTCGCTCATCATTCTGAAGCCAGAAGCCTGAAATCAGGGTGCCAGCAGGCCACGCCCCCTCAGAAGGCTCTGAGGGGAAATCTGCTCTTGGCCTCTTCCAGCTTCTGGTGACTGCAGGCAGTGCTTAGCTTATAGATGTATCACTCCAGTCTCTTCCTGTGTCTGCACAGTACCTCCTCCTCTCTGTCTGCGTCTTCTACTGTTCCATCTGTCTCAAGTCTCCCCCTGTTTCTCTCTTATAAGGAAACTTATCAATGGATGGACAGCCCGCCTAATTATCCAAGGTGATCACCTCAAGATCCTTAACTTAATCACAAATGCAGGGACAGTTTTCCACATAAGGCAATATTCACAGGTTCCAGGGATTAGGACAGATATATCTTTGGTATATCTTCGGGCCGATCACTTAGCCAATTATACTACAGTCTTAACCTAAGACATAGGAGTTGGGAAGTCACCTCCACATAAGGCAAGAAGCCTCAAAGCATCACCCAATCTGTGGGGGCAGGGGAGGGGGTGGGCAAAAAGAATTAGAAAAACTCTACACAGCAAGTTAAAAACTGACAAGAAATTTTGCTGTCTACTCCAGGCTCTAGGTGGGGAAGAAATAAACACCTACTAAGAAAAATATGAAAAATAGACATGCCAAGGCCACATCACATGTGGGTGTAATATACAAATGTATGCTTAGAGGTGGTATGAATCACAAAGCTAGAAGTTGACATAATTTTTCCAGAACCCAGGGAAACCATTATTCACTACAGAAGCAAGTGTAAAAATCACTCTATAAGGACACATACACAGTTCAGGGAACACAGAAGTCCCGCAGAAGTTATTTTGCTTCAAGAAAACCGGACGACCTAGGTCCCAGTTTTAAATGTCCACCTGGTCTGTGACATTACAAAGCAGTGTGGGCCCTGGTTCCCTATTTTTATAATACAGCCTCTGCCATGCCCCAGGATAGGCATCCTAGGTATATCATGCAAAATTAAAAGGCTATGTATAGAAAGATGCCATTTATAGGGGCACCTGGGTGACACAGTTGGTTAAGCATCCAACTCTTGATTTCTCCTCAGGTCATGATTTCACGGTTCATGAGTTCGCGTCCCACATCAGGCTCAGTGCTGACAATGCACAGCCTGCTTGGGATGCTCTGTCCCCCTCTCTCTCTGTCCTTCCCTTGCTAGTGTGTGCTCACTCTCTCTTTCTCTCTCTCTCTCTCTCTCTCTCTCTCTCTCTCTCTCCTCAAAATAAATAGAGATTTTTAAAAAAACAAAGATACCATGTATAGATATACATACAAAAATACAAACCGCATATAATGATCACATTTCTATGCACATTATCCCTTTAACACAACATGTACAACTGTAAAAGTTGAAAGGTTCTTCTGAGTAACTTATCTGGTTCAGATACATTTGGAAGAGATTGTTCTGTGCCATAGGACACAAGAACAGCAATATAAATGTGAGCATTTGTCACCTTTAAACATCAAATGAAAAGATTTTTCATATTCAGAAACTCACTGACATTCCCCCTAGAAAGTCATTTCCAAATACCCTTTAAAAAGTGAATGTGTAATGGAAAATTTAACTTTCCTATTCACAGCTTCATGCCACTGTATTTCCTTACTTTTGAAAATCAATAGATGTTATTAATCATTTCTTTCAATAAACAGCAACTTCAGATGTCTTAAAGGTGAACTACAAAGTTTGGGAAGTGTACTCAAGGAAGAACGCACCCACTTGTGTGGAAAAACTATCCCATGAGTTACAGATAATCACAGGCATTTTTAGTTATTCAAAGATTATTACCATGTCTCCTGGGGCTCCAGTTAGAGACCTCAGTCTGCAGATGTATAACAATAAACCAACATAACCCTCAAATAACAGATAATAAAATCATTGTAAGTCAGACTCTTTCTTTTCTTTAGGTTTGAGACACAGGGAGAGAGCACAAGCTGAAGAGGGGCAGAGAGAGGGAGAGAGAGAGAATCCCAAGTGGGGCGTGCACCGTCAGCACGGAGCCTGACGCAGGGCTTGAACTCACCCATGAACCGTGAGATCATGACCTGAGCCAAAATCGAGAATTGGATGCTTAACCAACTGAGCCACCCAGGTGTCCCATTTGTAAGCCAAACTCTTGAACAAGGACTTTGCTCTCTGAACCATAGCCCAGGGACAGGAATATTTGGGGGGTTATTACTACTATGCTTAATATCTTTCTCCTTTTTGTTTTGTTCACATCCTCATAGTTAATGTGGTAATGCCGTAGTCAGGAGGGCAGACAAGTGCCTCTAAAAGAAGAGGTGCTCTTTTCCCAGAGTGAGAGGATCAGAAAGTGGATCACAGGAGAACTTCTGCAAGACAGTACCCACTTTAGAGAGTCCCTGTCTTGTCCACACCGAGACTGCAATTTATTTAGAAGCATCAAAGATTAATTTCAGCAGAAGAATTTGCAATGGTTCTCAAACTGTAGCATGCATCAGAACCCTCTAAAGAGCATGTTAACAAAACACAGCTGGTTAAAACCCACCCCCAGAGTTTCTGAGTCAGTCTGGGGCAAGGCTTGATCATTTGCATTTTTTTAAGTTTCTTTATTTATTTTTGAGAGGGAAAGAGTGTGTGAGCAAGGGGAGGGGAGAGACACAAAGAGACGGAGAATCCCAAGCAGGCTCCGTGCTGTCAGCACAGAGCCTGGCGCGGGGTTCGATCCC
Source organism: Neofelis nebulosa (assembly GCF_028018385.1). Lineage (NCBI taxonomy): Eukaryota > Metazoa > Chordata > Mammalia > Carnivora > Felidae > Neofelis > Neofelis nebulosa. The sequence continues at coordinate 30,123,812 of NC_080794.1, read as the reverse complement.
ACAAACCATGAGCCAAAAATTAAGAGTCAGACGCTTCACCGACCGAGCCACCAGGTGCCCCGATAATGTGCATTTTTGACAATCCCCAAAGTTTCTGATTCAGTAGGTCCGGGCTGGGGTGACAATTTGCACTTCTTTCAACTACTCAGGTGACATTCATGCTATTAATGCAAGGACTCCACTTTGAGAATGACTAATTTCAAGCAAGAAGCTTTTGACTAGTCATCAATAACTCTGTAGAGCAAATGCCCCTTTTTTGTCGTGGTCCTCAGTAAACCCACCATTGGAATGAAGACTGCAGGTGATCCCCAGTACCAAAATGCTAAAGAGCAAATGTAGACACGTATTGTAAAGACAATAATGACTGCAGTGATGACGACTAGCCCTGTTATTACAAAGCAGGCACTCTCTCGAATCCTCCTAGCAACACTTTAAGGTATCTATTATTTTTATCCCGTTTTTCAGAGAAAGAAACTGAAGCCTGGCTCTTTCTGAGCACAAAACCTGTATTTTTTCCACTCTACCTGACTCGTAAAAAAATAACAAGATTATGACCAGCATCCCTAGTGAAAGTTTTTAAAAATCAGCCTCCAAGTGATAAGGTATTACTGGTGTATCCTAGAATAGCACAAAAAAGGATACCGGTGTATTATAACTAGTATTGACTGATGACCGGTGAAAGCAAATAGTTCAGTATACCTGTATAAAATTGCCCCCAATGTTATTGTAGCTCTCTCCTCTAATTCTTTTAGTTATTATACTTCTCAGACCCCAAGTTAAAGAATTCTCCCAGATAATATTAAAGGTCTAGACAATACAACAGGCTCGATCCCAGGGCCCTATGAAAGATTAGCTTTGTTGGGGTAAACCAAATTATCAGGTCTTTATAGAATGTGTGCCCGGCAGAGCTCGGTGCCATCTGAGTGGATTATAAAAGCCCTGCTTGTGTCTATTGGAATCAGCATCTGTAGCTTGGGGAAGTGAAGTGAAGTCAGCTCTAATCAAAACAAAGCTTCTTCTTTCCTCTCATTTATGTTCGTGGGCAGAAGCAATCGGAATTATTGAACTCAAGCCAGATTACAGTTGACTAAAGACAGCTGTCTTTCTCTAGTGCTAATTGGTAGAGATAAGTGTACTGCCAGCTCAGGACATTGTGGATGGGGCAGTTGAACAATTCTGAAGAAAATGCCGTGGCACCAGTCACATGTGACTTATGTATGGGGAAGGTAGGAAGAAACAAAGAAAGCGCAAAGGGTGTGTGCAATAGAGCTCCCGTTTAATTAGAAATTCTTTGCAGCCTGGGTTAACATTTTGGGGTAACCTTTAAGAAGTAGCCAGTGCTAAAATGAGGCACCATCTTTCGGTAGATGGAAGGAAAACAACTTGAGAGCAGAAATAGACTCTTCAGTGTGCATTAATTTATTCAGCTCGGGAGGAGGCGGAATCACCTCCAACTAGGGCAACTCCAAGTTGTAATTAAGAGTAACTCTCCATGCTGTGGGCTGAGTGGCATCTGGTGCCTATCCTGGAATCCAAACGAGTCATGAGTAAGACACTTTAATTAGTGCACAAACTCCATACTCCATTTTGCATTGCTGGATCTCCAGAATAGGGCAAGAGGCCAAGTTTTGACACTTACCCTTTTTTCCAACTTAAAAAAGCATGCTTCTCTTTCTCCAAAAAGATGTGATATTCCCCTTTGTCTTTGGGTGGCATGCCAAAGAAAGGCTTTCACATTTCAAATACTTATTGATTGAACTGATTTATGAATAAAAGGAGATAGAGGCAAATTATTAGATGGGGTTTCCCCCTGCTGCTCACGATTTGATTTGAAAATGTTTTTGCATCTAAGCCAAAACAGCCCAAGTCTGCCGTCTAGAGCCGGTCTCTTCCCCCACAGAAAAATCTAGCAGTTTCCTCTGAGCCCCTGTCACACTATGGCTCTAGTCAGAAAATGGAGACTAGCTCCCTGTGCAACAGCCAGGTGAAGAAATCAGGGTAGAGTGACACTTTTCAGATGGAGCTGAGTCCCACTCCTGGGGAAATTTTCATACTCAAAACTGAAAAGACACCATAAACCCTGTTGAGATATGCTACACAGGGCTAGGAGTAAAGGCACCTGGGTTTTAGGGGCAACTCTGCCCCTTACTATTTACTCTAAGCTAATTTATACTGAGCATACTTTGCAAAGGATTTGAGGCAGCAGCCAAACATTCACTGCATGTCTTGGACAATGCTTTTCAGCTCTCTGGGCCACGAGGCTCTTTATCAGTCCCTGTGACTAGACGGGGCATGCTCTACGGACACTTCCAACATTAAATCTCTCTGATCAATTATCACCATCGCCAAAGATGATTTATATTTGCTCAGCAATTTGGAACTTAACTTTCATACACATCATCCTTTCACTGACCCTTACAAGTATCCCAGGTGGCCGTCATGACAGGTGAGAAAAGAGATCATCAAAAAGGTCAATAACAACTAATTATTATTTGTCAGAGTCATACTCCAGGTTTTCTTCTGGTTTCTTTCCACAACACCCCTGAAAGTGTGAAAGATATAACAGACGACGGATGATTCTATGAGAAGGTAAGTTCTAGTAATCTTCGCCTCATCACTTACTGACTGAACTTGGTATCCTCATTAGCTTAATAAGAATGCCGGACTGGAATATTTTAGTGTCCCTTCCAGTTTCACCACAAAATCTATGAAACACAGAGCAAGTGACTCAGCATCATATCAACCCCTGATGTGGTCCTTGCCTTGATAAACTGCCTGCTACAAAATTCCAAATCTGTACAAAATGGGGACCACTCTTCGCTCTCACCGGAATAATAGCTGTTACATCTACCACTGAGTCTGTGACTCTCTGTAATCTAAGTCACTTAGTATCTTAGCATCTGAGACACTAAGTTGCACCTTCTAGAAGAGGCTTCCTCCACTTACCTACCTCTCCCCACCCCAGCTCCCGGTGTCTGTGCTACACTTTCTAAGCACCTGCCCATCTCAACCTCAGCTTCACGCCATCACTCAAAGCTAGTTGCTCCCCTTCCCCACCATCCAAATAACATTTTTTTCCCTCTCTTTTACAACCTGTGAGTTTGGCAGAGTTGGTGAAGGTCTATTTTGCTGTCACTCTGGCACATATGAAACCGGAAAGTTCAGATGTGAGCTGGCTAATGGAACCCAGGTAACAAATGCTGGTGTTAACATTAAAAAAACACTTCTACGCAGTGACTAACACCTCAGACACTGTAGATTTGTTCCGGAGAGATCTAAGGCCTCTTCTTCACTTCTCCATGTCTCCAACAAAAGAGTTTTATGGGTTACCTGAAGACAAGTCAGATTATTCAAGGGGAAACAAAAGAAAACAAGAGGGGGAGAAAAACAAAAACAAAACAAAACAAAAACAGGGTAATGGGGCATTACTGCCTTTACTTATCACAGTGATTTCCCATATCCTGACACTTGGACCCACTGACACCCACCCCAGGAGTTTTCTGATATTTACAAAAACAAGGCAAATGCTGGGACTCTGGATTATTGGAATATTCTTTTCCAGCATTTTAGTCATCTGAGAAAGCCCCAAATTTACCAATAAGTAGGCCTACTCTTGGATTCCCGCCACTTACGTACACACACACAGACATACAATGACAGCTTTTAACCAAACCCTCAGTACCAATCACTACCATGTACCTTGTGTATGCACAGCCATAACCAGCCACATCTTGCCTATAGCTTAGTAATGGGACGGAACTGCCGGAATGTCAGGGTCTGGCCTGGCCGAGAGCAGCACTTCTCACCTTCAGCACCTGAGATATTCTTTGAACATCTCCCAGCCAAGGGCTTAAATTGATACCAAATCCTCAGGGATCATTTACAACCTAAGAATAAAACCTTGCACTGACATTTCCCTGGCCCATCTCTGCTTATATCCAGAGTGCACCGCCACGTAGATACAACCACCCTTTCTCTTCCTCCCTCCATAGCAATGGTCTCTTCTCAGAAAACTTAGTCCAGGCCAAATCACAATTTTTGTAACTTTGAGCAAGATTCTAATCCATTCCCCCAAATCACCACCACCTACACTTCCACGCAGTTGGCAAATTGCTAAAACTCGGCCCCCATTTGCTACTTCCTACCTCAAACACTGTCAGAGTCTGATAAAATAAACCCAGCCACCTCCACCTGGCATTTAATTTTCTCTATGATCTTCCCAAACCAATCTCGTCTCCCACTCAATGCCCTGCTGCTTTCCAAACTCCAAGCCTTGCTCATTACAGTCCCCGGGGCATAAGCTGCCCTTTTCTCAGCTCTACTTGGAAAAGCCTCCTGTTTGTGAAGCCTCCGCTCAAATGCCTTCTCCTCTAAGAAACTTTCCATAACTGCCCTGTCGTCCAGCACTCTTAGTTTATGCAAAATTAATACCTCCCTCTTTTTTTGTTACCGTTTCTAAATCTCTTATCATCTGCTACACACAGTATAATTATTTGAGAATCTGCTATGTCACTTTTTGCTAGATTTGGTGGTATAAGTGCTGGCGTTCACATTTTCCACGGGACCTAGGACCATACCTTACACATAGTCTGTGTTAATAAACAGGTCTAACTGAGTTAGACTATTCTCTCCTGTATATCCATTATTCTACATGACGAGCCTTATTTTTCCTCACATGAATAACGAGTTCTTGTAAAGATGGACAACGTTTTTCAAAAATAGAAAGGGGTTGGGTGCTCTGCTCACTTTACTAGGTTATATCAGGAACACATTGTCATGAATGGCTTCAAGAAAAGCATCAACAGAGATACCCTAAGACCCAAATATTACTAGTTTCCAAGTCCAATCTCTGACACAGTACAGAAATTTCATTTCATCATCCCTTAATATTCTCAGTGATGGGACACACTATCTCATACTGCTACTTTAGAAAGTGAAACTGTAAGTGACCCAAACAATTTTCCTTCATTGGAGGCAAAGGGTAAAAGTGGCTCCTCTCTGAACAGTTAGCCTGAGAATAATTTATGGAAGTTAATTAAACCCAAGCCTGATATTTTCTATTTTTAAAGGGGCAACCAATTATTTACTCATTCATTTCCTTTGATGTGCATTGCAGCACTTTTAAGTACATTGTCAAATGTCAAGCAGAGGTGAGTGGCAGCCTGGAATTAAAGCGGTCCCTCTATGCCTCAGGCTTAGCTTCGCGTGGTCTGCTGGGCACCGTGACTTAAAAATGGAGCTCTGTTACGCTCTGATGCTCTACATTTTTTTTTCAGATTTCATTTTAATAACTTTATTGACACGTCAAGGTAGACAAAATTGTCAAAGGTGATATCAAATGGCCAAATAAATCAAAGCTTGATCTAGCCTCATTTCCCATTACTTTACTATTTCTAACATAACCAGGGTCCATTCACAAATCTCTGATGCTTTGCAAATGTCAGACAGACTTTCAGTGTCTCCTTGAAGATTCTTCCTATCAAGTTAAGGAACATATGCCTCTATTATTTCATATCTGGGAGTTTGGTCTTTAAACACTAGCCTGTAAGGAAATATATTCACAACTGTGGCTCTGCTTCTCACATCGTTGTGCATGGAAATTTTACAGGGTTAGAAAATGTGAGTGACCACTTTCCACTCCTACCACCATGGCAGACATCGCTCATTAGCCACAGCCCATATATTGAGTGTCTCCAGAGAAACAGAACCAATGGAAGCTATATACATAATGAGATTTATTATAAGGAATCGGCTCATGTGATTATGGAGGCGAGAAGTCCCAAGATCTGTAGGGTGAGCCCCAGAGAGCCAGTGGTTCACCTCCCATCTGATTCCAAAGGCCTGGGAACCAAGAAAGCTGATGGAGTACTAAGTGCTGCCAGTACTAAGGCAGGCAGTCTTGACACCCAGGAAGAGCCAGTGTTTCAGGCCAAGTCCAAAAGCAGGAAAAAGCTGATGTCCCAGTTCAAAGGCAGTCAGGCAGGAGGAATTCTCTCTTACTCAAGGGAGGCTCAGCACTTTTGTTCTATTCAGGCCTTCAACTAATTGAATGAGGCTTACTTACATTAGGGAGAGCAACCTGCTTCACCCAGTCTGCCAATTTAAATGTTAATTTCATCCAAAAACACCCTCACAGAAACCCCCGGAATAATGTTTAACCAAATATCTGGACACCCCATTGCCCAGTCAAGTTGACACATGAAATCAACCATCACAGCCCTCTTTCCCAATGAGCCCAGACAAGCTTCAGCATTCATCAAGACTGGGCCCCACTCAGTCACTCCCAATCAACCAGAGTTGGAACAAGAGCTAAAGCTATTTGCTATTTCAGACTCTAGTAAAAAGTCATACTAGGTCACTGAAAAGAATCATAAGAGCACTAGAGCTGGTCAGATCTATGGTTCATTAAGCTCAATATCCTATTATAGAGGCAACTACAAAGGAAGGACCGAGGGAGGGATCAGTGTCCTCGCTGACATCAACCTTAAAAGCTATCTCCCCTTGGTACTTCTAATGGATCTGCAGCTCATAAAATTTAGCCAAGGCCATTTTGAATTCTAGTTCGCAAATGAGTAATAACTAAGCCAGCAGAAGTCTACAGGACTGATAGATACTGCATGGAAACTTCTTTTTTTTTTTTTTTTTTTTTAATTTTTTTTTCCAACGTTTTTTATTTATTTTTGGGACAGAGAGAGACAGAGCATGAACGGGGGAGGAGCAGAGAGAGAGGGAGACACAGAATCGGAAACAGGCTCCAGGCTCCGAGCCATCAGCCCAGAGACCGACGCGGGGCTCGAACTCACGGACCGTGAGATCGTGACCTGGCTGAAGTCGGACGCTTAACCGACTGCGCCACCCAGGCGCCCCATGCATGGAAACTTCTTAACACCCTCGATGTACAAGTTTGAGGTGCATGGTGCTTGCATTTTGGTTTTTTTGCATTTTTATTTACAAATCCATTCTTTCCAGATTCATAATTCCCCTTGCAGAACCTATAGACACATAATATTTTTGCCCCTTCAGAGCCAAACCATAAGAGACTCTTAAAAACTGAGACTAAACTGAGGGTTGGTGGGGGGTGGGAGGGGGGGGAAAGTGGGTGATGGGCATTGAGGAGGGAACCTGTTGGGATGAGCACTGGGTGTTGTATGGAAATCTGTTTGACAATAAATTTCATATAAAAAAATAAAATTGAGAGATTTCTTAGAGAAAAAAATATTTTTTCCCCTTCATGGTTACGACCAGGCACTGAGTACCTACTGTGAGTGATACAAGTTATTTCATTTGCAATTTCCCAATTACACACCACACACACGTGTGCACACAAACACACACACACGTGGGATGCTTTTGTCTCATGATAGCCTTGTGACTCCCTGTCTTAGGTACTTTGGTCTTTAGTCTTTATTAAGTAGCCACTTTCCAATGAAGCCTTCTGAACCACCCTTTCTAAAGGGACAAATCATCCCTCCCATTCCTAATAGTCATTTTCCCTTTCCTGCTTTATTCTCTTTAGCACTTAAAGCAATCTAACAATCTGTATTCGACTTCTTTTTCCTATTTACTATTTTTATCCATCACTAGAATGCAAGTGGATGGAGACTTTTGTCTGTTTTGTTCATCGCTGAACTCCCAGCAACTAAAACAATGCCCACTACACAGTAGGCATTCAGCAGATCTGTGAAATAAATCAATGGATAAACAATCTGAGATAAGTATCATTCTTACCATTTTACTGATGATAAGGACACACAAGTGCAGAAAGATCAAGAAACTTGCTCGAGGTCATAAATACGTCCCCAAAAATGAAATGACAGAAAAGAGAAGGAGGGAGAGAGAGAGAAATTACCCTAAAAATCTTTCTGTGACTTTGGAAAACAGTTGCAGTCGGTGGACCATAGACATACTTTTCATGCATCTCATGCGCATGTGTGGGCTTAGCGTGTGTTCCTAGGCCTTTGTTAACCCTCTAGGGACTAGCAGGTCTCCTCCCAGAGTCTATCTCTAAAGTGCACTTTAACCAAAGGCAGCAGCAAATCTATTCCAGGCAGGTAAAAATCAGGTTAATTTCATTCAACTCCATAACGCAAAGATTTGCCTTTGTACAGTTCCTAACTCTTTTCTTAGTGTGCTTTCACACAGACTTAATTTAACATCACCTCTGTGGAGCAGACTGGACCGGTACAATCGTATCTCCATTTCACAATACAGAAAACGATATCCAAGCAGCCATGAGTTCTGCTCACGATCATACATCAGGTGGCAAGACGTCCCCACTGGCCTCTCTGAAAAGCCATCTTTGCCGCCTTCCGGGTCCCGACCCGGGTCGCCTTGCCACCAACCGCCTCCGCCACCACAGCTTTAGGGCCAAAGCCCTCCAGCTCTCGCTTTCTCTTTAATCCGCGTGCCCCGCGGTGTCAGGAGCGGCCGTGGGCACCAGCTCGGAGATGACCACCGCGCACTTAGGGGAGAGGGAGGTTATGCGGGAGGCAGAGCAGAAGAGAAGGACCTGCCGGTGGGAGCGCTCAGAGGAAGGTGGGCGCAGGAGGCCTGCAGTGAGGGAGATGCGGGAGCAAGAGGATGGAGGGGAAGACGAGGCGGCCGAGGCAGCTACGCGCACAGGGCAGCGGAGGATGACGAGAAGGTGACGTCTACCCCGAGAAGCAGAAGGCCGGCGAGGATGACTAGACAGCAAAAAAGGAAAAGTCGGATTTAACAAAAACAGAGGCCACCGTGACCTGTTTGCCCTCCGCCTCCCGTGTCAGACTCTCAACGTGGTCACCTGCGAGTGGATGGTCCCGCAGGAGACAGAGCCCTGCCACCCAAAGCCACCACGGGAATCTCCGGGGGGGGGGGGGGGGGGGGGGAGTGGCGGGGATCAAAACTTTCAAGGCCCTGCTTTCTCCCTTAAAAGTACTTTACAAGTGAGGAAAATGTGTTTGTATTTTTTATTTACATTTTGCATTTTGGTCCATACTGTCAGGGGTCAGTCATTTTTAATGATCTCGGATGATCAAACCAGGCTCGCGAGCCTTCTCTGTGCTGCTTCTGACTCTCATGGTGTGCCCCTGTTCATTATAATCTCAAAGGAGAAAAGAAAAACGGGGTAAAAAAAAAAAAAGCAAAAAAAAACAAACAAATACAACAACAAAATCTTATTCCAAGAATTCCACTTTTTTGGTGAATGTACTTAGCTGCACTATAGGAGCTGGTTTGTAGGAGATGGTTAAAAAGGCCAAGATAAAAGGTTTCTTTTTTTTTTTCTTTTTCGTCTGTGAAGTTGCTGTTTCTTTATTTATTTGGCGTGTTTGATGTATGTGTGAAACAAAGTTGGCCAATAATAAACCAGAATTTTTTTTGCGGAGGTGTTCTAAAACAAACAGCAACCAAAAAAATGACAGGACAGCACTGAAGCTGGAATCAGACAAGGCATGTACTTGAATCCGACAGTATTAAACCCATACTTTGCTGCTTCTAGCTGTGAAGCTGAGAGAGGTTAATTAACCTCTCGGAATCTCCATTTCTCTATCTACAAAATAGGGACGCTACCCCATCACAAGGCAGTTGTAAGACATAAATGACATGATGTAGCCAACTCAGTAAGCCCAGTGGCAGGGACATAATCCCTGAATGTCACCTCTCATTCCTGTCCCTGCCCTGATCCCCTGCTTTTCCCCCTGCTTCCTAGCCCAATATGCTTCCAACTGGAACAATTATATAACTCTGAAAGGAGACACATTTTTTTTTTTTTTTTTTTTTACGGACTTATTTTAAAGGCTGGTACACATTTTGGTGAATTTATCAGTAACTCAGTCAGAGAACTCAAGACCCAGTAGGGTACTTCAGAGTCTAAATGCCAGATGTACTTCTCGGAGGCCAAAGCATGTGTGATTAGAGGTGGGAGCAGCTACTGACTTTCCCAAATAAAATCTAAGATGCTGTGGTTTCGTGGAGGGCCCCCTGTGACAAGTATTTTTCACTATAAAAATGCAGTTCCTTGCTAGCAGGATTCCAGTACCCTCAATGTGCTGCAAAAGAACGGCCAGTTTTATAGTTCATTGAACAGACCCATTTTGATATTAATTGGCGTCCTCTCCTCCTCTGTCTGCAGTGTTTATATGGACAGTATACCCTTCAATAAAACATGCTTAACAACAGGGATCCAGTGCTACAGCACTGGTGACAATGTTTAGGTGAAAGCATGGAGTTGGTTACAAGCACATAACATTGCTGGGTGGTAAAATTTGAGGCCATGTTGAAAAGCCAAAGGACTCCGATTATGGTTTCCCAAATCAGACTCCACTGCTCGATTCTTGGGAAAGCTGTTGTTTCTCTGGTGCGGTGGAGATGGGAGTTCTCATCGCTAGGCACACCACCCAGTATACTCAGTGTGCATTTGACATCCACTGACACCATCTAAAGGGCCTTTGCTAGGTCGGTAACCTAGTCAACAGATATAATAGGCAAACTAGTATTTTTACTGTTTCTGATCACCATAATACATCACTCTTATTTTAATTTTTTTTAATGTTTATCTATTTTTGAGAGAAAGAGAGCACAAGTGGAGGAGGGGCAGAGAGAGAGGGAGACACAGAATCCGAAGCAGGCCCCAGGCTCTGAGCTGTCAGCACAGAGCCCGATGAGGGGCTCGAACTCACGAACCCTGAGATCATGACCTGAGCTGAAGCCAGACGTTTAACCGACTGAGCCACCCAGGTGCCCCGGTATCTTACTCTTAATACAACAGCAAAAATAACCCCAAAGAAGGGCGCCTGGGTGGCTCAGTTGGTGAAGCATGCGACTCTTGATTTCAGCTCAAGTCATGATCACAGGGTCATGGGATTGAGCCCCACATCAGGCTCTGAACTGAGCATGGAGACTGCTTGGGATTCTTTCTCCCCCTCTTCCCCTCCCAAGCTCCTCCTCCTCCTCCTCCTCCTTCTTCTTCTTCTTCTCTCTCTCTCTCTCTCTCTCTATATATATATATATATATATATCCATATATACATATATCTTTTTAAACAATCCCAAAGGGAACAATTATATTAAGAAAAGAAACGTAAGCCATCAATTGCTTTATGGTTAAACCTTAACTTTTGCTTATGAACACTGACAAAGCTAATCAAGCTTTGTGCTTGACATGACTTTAGGCCAGTTTGCCTAGGACAGCCGGGCCCAGAACTCCCTCTTTGTCACTGCCTGCTCCAACTCAGGCCCACACCCCATCCCATGTGCCTGACCACAAACATTTCCTGCCATAACTTGCCTGTTATTGCCATATCTGGGCAGTTTATTAAGTTGTAAGACCTTCCCTGGCAGTTTTTGGCACCCCTCTTCCTCTTTCCATAGTCAACTTTTCCAGGCTATGAATATAAAGGCTTTTACTCACCTACCCCATCCCTGGGAAGTATCTGGCTGGGGCTCTGAGCATCTTTTTATTACAGGAGATCACCCCCCTCCCCCACTCAGTAAAGTATTTCCCTACTAACATGTGTCCAGACTCTTTTTTCCTTTTTTTTTTCTTTGACAACAGTAATACTTGACTAGTGTCTCCTTCCCTGATTCAAAATCTCACACTGACAGTTTCATCAAATATAAGCACAAAAACAAACAGGTGCACTCACTCCCCTGGTTATTGGGTTAATTCACTCTGATTCACCACCAGGCTCTAAGCTGAGAAAAGAAACTATATCTTGACTTTCTTCTTCATTTTATCTCAGCGTCTAGCAAAAGGCCAAGTACAAAGTAGATATTCAGTGTATGCCTCTTGAATGAATTAGTATTTGTTCACCATTGGTCATGTACCAGGCACTGTTCTTTGTGCCAGAGATGTGTCATAAACCAAACAAGCAGAGACCTCTGCCCCAGTGGAGCTCACACTATAATAAATACAATGAATAAAATTATAAAGGATATTAAATGAGACAAGCCAAGGGCTCAGGGGGACAGGATGAGAAGGATCAGGAACTGGGACATACAGATAGAATAGTCGCCATTTTAAATAGGATGGTGGGGCAGCTGGGTGGCTCAGTTAAGCTTCCGACTTTGGCTCAGGTCGTGATCTCACAGTTCAGGAGTTCCAGCCCCATGTCAAGCTTTGTGCTGACAGCTGCAGAGCCTACTTGGGATTATCTGTCTCCCTCTCTCTCTGTCCCTCCCCCACTCACTCTCTGCCTCTCTCTCAAAATAAATAAATAAACATTTTTTTTAATAAAAAGTGAAATAAACAGGATGGATAGGGTAGCCTGGAGGGAAAAGAGACAATTACACAAAGACTGTAAGGAGGTGGGGAAGGTAGCTATCCAAAAATCTGGTAGAAGATTGTTCCAGAAAGGAGGAACAGGTGGTGCAGAGGCCCTAAGGCGAGAGTGTCCCCACCGTATTTGAAGAACAGGAAGGAGACTGACTCATGAGGCTGAGGCTAAGTGGGTGGGGAGCGTAGGGGGTGAGATGCAACAAAAGGGTAGATCACAGAAGGCTGCATAGATCATTGTAAGACTCTGGCTTTTACTCTAAATGAAATAAAGCTCTAGTGCAGGCTTTGTGCAGAGGAATGACGTGATTCACTTGCATTTTCAAAGGACCACCCTGGCTGCTATGTTGAGAATAAACTAGAGGGAGAAACGGCAGTAGCAGCAGGGAGACTACGTGGGAGGCTCTTGTAATAACCCAAGTGAGATACGGTGGTGGCTCTGGCCAAGGTGACGGCTGGAGAGGTGCAGAAACATGGTTAGATTCTAGAGATAGTTTGAAGATAAAAACAAGCAGATTTTTGGAAGTGCACAGGCACCTATTAATATTTGCATACAGGAACAGATTCAAGTTATCACTGTAATGACATGCTTTTCGTTTGTATTCCAACTTGAGAAAGGGATAGCATGAATTGGCATAAAATCCTGGTTCTACCTACAGGAATGTATTGAGTATGTAAATATCATCCAAGATACAAGTCAAAGTGGAAAGGAGAATTTTTTTAAAGGTTGAAAACTTCACTACTGAGCAATGCACTAAAAGCTCTAGGCATTTGGGCTGAGCCAAGCTTCCGCTCTAGCGGGCAAATTAGTGGATTTCCCTAGGCAATGCCCCCCTTTGGATAGGGGTCTTAGCCGGATCCACATTTTAACTAATCAGAGCCTTAACTCTTTCTCTTCTGTCTCTTACTTGGTGGCCTCCCCTTCCTTGGGGCCCCTCAACATACTCTGAGCATTTATAAGCCCTTATTTGGGATTCAGGTGTTGGTTTCATTTCCAATGTTCTGTATAAAGGAGCTCCTACTTGGAAAATCCAGGCATATATATATATTTTTTAATAAATATCACAGGCAATTGGAAATGCATTCAAGGAAATGGAGGCCGAGTTCAATGGATTGGCCATGTGGAAGGGGAGTATAGAAGGTTAAGTACTACAGAAAACATGGCTTCTGTGATACATCTCTCCAGACGCCCTTGCACCCGGGCCATTCTGTGTCAGGCTCCACCTTCATCCATGCTTGGACCTTTCTGGCTGGGAAGGCCACTGGAGAGCAGCCTCCTGGAGTCTATTCATTCTGAGACACTTCTTTAGGAAATAAGCTGACAAAAGATCTCCAGTTCTAAGATTTATGCTGGTGGGAAACAGTAATGCATTTCAATGAGGAATGATATATCCCAAAACATCATTTTTTTTCATTACACTGAGGTACAAAGTTACTATATTTATTAGATTTTTTAAAAGTCATAAACCATTTAGAGCCATTATCTTACAGACAGATTTGGAAATGTCATACAAGGCTTCCATAGGTATAAATTAATACACAATCTTCACTTCAAGTGAAAGCTTTAGGCTCCCCAGTGAGAAGCAAAATCATATTTTAACAGAACGCCACGTCGATTTCGAAGTGTCTTAGGTTTTGCTCACTAGAATTGCAATTCTTCACCAAGAATAAAGCATAATTCTTTGACAATAGAGAGGCAGAAAGCACAGTCTCTCTGCATATTCTTCTATAATGTGTGAATACAAAATATTCCTACTTATACTCTTTAACTGAATCCTTGTGACAACTCTGTCATACAGGGGTTATCACTCCCATTTTACAGCTAAAGAAACTGAGGCTGAGAGAATTTAAGTGACTTCCTCAAGAGCGCAAAAGAGATAGAGTAGAACCCAAGTATGTCAGACTCTGTATCTTTGCCATCAACTTCTCTAAGGTGGTCCAGGGGTCCATAAATGTAGTTTTGTGATACCTATCTGGCAATATATCCCTTGAGAGACTTCAACACGCTTGCTATGCTACACCTGGGACCTAAGAGCCTCTAAGAGAGGGAACAGAGTATATTCCATTTGTCCCTCCAGATTTACTCCCCGCCCTCTTCACTCTGCTATGTTCATGAGGACACATATTTGTGTAGACTCCATCACCAGGCTCCCTTGCCCCCTAGTTTTGCACTGGGTTTGGTCAAAGGCAAGGAAGGAAGAAGAATGAGCTGGGGTATTTGTCCCTTTGGCTCCTTCCCTGCAGGGTCACCACAGATGGTCTTCATCCTTCAAATAGAGACTACAGCTCCTGTCAGAAAACTCCCCGTGTTTCCAGATACTGATAACCTCTCCACCCTCTCTCTTTTTCAAGGTTAGGGATGGGAAGAGTAAGAGGCAGTTACTAGCCCCATGGTTCTGCACTACCCCTCATAATTTTCTACCTCCCCACCCCACTTTTCTAAATAATTCTCTTATTAAATTCTCCATAAATTATCCAATTTAAGTGTGCCATCTGTTGCCTGCTGAGACCCTAAGTGACACAGGGGGTTTCTTGGTGATTTTGCTATCATAAAAGGGATTAGTGGCTAAATTCCTCTGGACAATAATTCCTAAACAAATGCTCCATTAATGAGAAAAGGCCGGTATTGATACAGAGGAAACAAAGACAAATGGCGTGCAGTGATGTAAGTTTCACAAATGTGGTGGATCATGCCAGGGTCTGACTGACGGGGCGTGGTAGTCACCTGTGAGGTAACAAACTCGAACAAGGGCAGAGTGACTAGCCGACCCATATCTACTTCTCAGGCTGGCCTCCCCGCGTGCCCAGGACAACTGGTCAATGTCTCCTGTTCAGAGAAGCAGAGGACCACACAGTGATAATATTAAAATAAACAGTTACTATGCCAGCTCTCTCATGCACCTCATGACAGAACTTATACATAGTTGAACTTGAGGATCAGAGAGGATAAGTAACTCAGTCATGATCACACAGCTAGCAAGTGTAAGAGCTAAAGTGTGAAAGTGTAAAAGTTCTCTTCCTACTACAAAGTAGGAATGAGCTTTCCTGCTACAAAGCTCATTAGATTGCTCATCCCAGAACTCTGGTTTCACAGCTTGACTCGTATATAAAACTTGTTTCTGACACTGCTTCCCACTCTGGTTGGGTTCCTTGCCCACATTTGCTACTTCCGTTTCCCTTATCTTACAATATAGCTTCGGTTCTCCATTTCCATCATTAGAGCCAATGATTAGTCCATCAAGCCACCATTTTCATCACTGGACACACACCCCTCACTCAGAGGGGTTCTACAATGGCTCTCAAATACAGTATCTGCTTCCTATAGGTTTTGTTTTGGTTTGGGTTTGTTTTTGTTTTTTTTTTTTCCTGAGTCAACATTGTTGAAACCAAAACCCCTGTCAGACACGGGTTGTATTCTTTAAAACATTTTTTATTGTTCATTTTTTATTTTTAAGAGAGAGAGAAGAGAGAGAGCATAAGTGGGGGAAGGGCAGGGTGGATGGACAGAGAATCCAAAGTGGGCTCCATGCGGACAGCAGAGAGCCGGATGTAGGATTCAAAATGACCAACCATAGATCAGGGCCTGAGCTGAAGTCGGGCACTCAACTGACTGAGCCACCCAGACACCCCATAAATTATATTCTTTAAAGATCCGTTTTCTTTCCAAGTAATTATCCAGAAAAGGATTACACCAAGGAAGAGTCCTAGATAACCAACAGTTTTCAGTACTGAAAGCTGAAGCCCTTAAAAAGCCAACTTAGTGGGCCAGAATTTAGCTGAACTCCTTAAAAACCACCAGCCCCTGAAAGTTATGTACAATGGTTAAATCCCAGAATTTACAGAGTGTCAAAAATTTAGGGAAGGGTTCATATAAGAAATAAGTAAATTCCCAAAGCATCCAAATCCAAATTATCACTTTTCTTACTAACCTGCTCATCTCTGGAAAAGTACCATTGCTATTTTGTTCCGTATTCATTTTCTTTTTGAAACTTTCAAATTATCACTAAAACTTCCAAAGTTGGCAAATAACAATTTTCTGATATTTATCAAATAGGTTGTAAGCTCCTTACTGGGGCCTAGAATCACTAGGACCTAGAAATTTGTGAGTGAATAATGAGCCCTAGGCTCTCGGCTAAATCATCACAAACGACATTGTCTATCGGTTATCTGACTTATTTCACTTAGCACAATGCCCTCCAGGTGGAGAAAGTGGAAAAGTGGTTTGCAGGGGCTGAAGGTGGGGAAAAGAGGGAGAGGTTGGTAAAGCGGTGAAAACATTCAGCTGTAAGGTGAATACAGTCTGAGGATCTAATGTACAACATGGTGAATATAGTTGATAACACCATATTGTGTAACTGGAATTTGCTAAAAGAGTAGAACTGAAATGTAAAATAAATAAATAAATAAAATAAAAGGATAAATCTGTGAGGTGATGAATGTGTTCATTAACAAGATGGGAAAATCTTTTTATGATGTATGTGTACAAGAAAATCATCGCAACATCCGCTTTAAAATAGCTTACAAACTTGTCCATCATACCCCAAGGAAACTGAGAAAAAGACACTGCCTCCGAGGTTGCACCCCTGCCCCAGAATGAGAGGGTGATATTAACATTAAAAGGGTACAAACACTTCTCGGGAGTTTCATGCAAGCATTGTATTTTCTTCCTTTGATGACGTACAGACAAGTTGTATTTCCTTTCATCGCGATTTGTCTGATAGCAGATTCACCTGTGGCGCTAATTGAAAGGATAAATTTCCAGACTCCACTCCTGGCCCTCCGTCAGAATCCCTCATGGATTATTCTAATCCCAGTCCGCTAATCAAAGTGACGTGAGCACCTTTCAAAGCAAGGAGGCCCTTCTCCCCAAAGACCCCCCACAACCACTTCCATTGAGTTGTGACCGCCTTGGCTGGCAAATTAAGCCCCCTAGAAAGTAGGCACAAAACATCCCACCTTGGTCCACACAGCCACAGCCTGGAAGAGAAGTTATACTCAAGAAGTCATTATGAACAACAGCATCTTCCTCCATCTCTGGCTTTACCTTCTTCCCGGCTCTCATACCTGTGGATTCACCTGATCCTCACGATAACCCTGGCTGCCTGAGAGACATCTGCACTCATTGTTTCCTCCCTGGGGATTAGCTGCCGATGTCAGAGGAGAAGGGAAGTGCCACCCGCAGTCAAAAGTGCCTTGGGAGGCTCACTTGAAGAAGACATTTCGTTAAGCCCAGCGGACCATCTTTCCAGAAGTGTGACACCGCGTTCAAAGAGGTGAAACCTCCAATTGAGCAGCTTAGGGGCCACGTGTCGAGGAAAATGGATATGCAGACATTTAATACTGACACCACATGTGAGCATCAACCACATGGGTATTTGCGCGAGTGTGTATTTCTGTACCAGGCTCATAACTGCGCGTGGCGGGCTATTCACACCATGTGGGGCTGCCCCCAGCGAGACCCAGTGGAGACTCACCCAATTCAGACCTCCCGCGTCACACTTAACTCCGCGGTGGATGCTCACCGAGTGGGAACGTGAGTAGCAGCCACGCACACTGTTTAAATCATCTCTCTTCCCCATGATCCCTCGCTCTTTCTCTCGGCCAGGTTCCTACACTTATGTATAGAATACGGTTCCACTCTGTCTCCACGTTTCGTGGGAGGAATCTGATGCCATTAATGCCAAGTATTTAGCAGCTGACCTCTTACTACCAGGGAAGAGGGGTGACCATTGGCACCAGGACCTTGTCTTTCCTGATCTGGAAAAAAAAAAAAAAAAAGAGGACTTAGCACGGAAGGGCCTTCCTATGTGCCATGCACCTTGACATGGATGGCTATGTCACTTCCTCCTCAGGGCAGCCAAATGAGAACCGTGTTCTTTCTACCATTTGAGCGAGGAGCAAATCAGGAGTGCAGAAACATGAACAGTAAAACTAGGAGTGGCGTCAGTGCCTCTCCGAACTCTTCACCATGGTGAATTGCGGAGCCTAGAGGGTCTCCTAGGAACGTACCATATCTACTAACCTCCAGGCCGCTGTCTGACAAGGTGAGAATGGTCCCAGAACTGCCAGTCAGCCAGCTGGGACGATTTCCATCACTCTTCGGTGGTTCAAGTCCCTCACTACATGCTGGGAGGTTCCCTAGCCCAGTAGCCATCTCCCAACAGTTACCCCTAATGTCAGGGATTTAAAAATCATGCTCTTGTCTTTCCACCTATGAGAGAAGAAATGGAAAATTGTCTCACCACGTCCCTCCTTCAGAGAAGTCTGCCTAACTGCGTACACACTGAAGTTCATAAACAGATTCAGAAGTAAACCAGTTTTGCACAGTGTGTACGTACTGCACAATTCATAAATGGCATTTTGACAAAGTGCCAAGTTTCCAGGCTTCTCATTTTATTCCCGTGACAAAACTAAGCTATGCTCAGTGCCCTCTGATGTATTATTCCCATGAATAAAAGATGTTCCTTGACACTAATTCAGCCTGCCTCTTTGACTGCCCATCGTGCCCTCTGCATTTGTCTACAGAGTTTGTGAGTTTCAGAGGAGATATGGTGCTCCTCCCTGAACTCCCTATTGATTGCACAGTACAGGGGTGCTATATTAAGCAGTTGGTGTCACCCGCTAATGCAGCATCCAGGGTTCCAGTTAATGGCTGTGGATTTGGTGGAGGGAGGGGCGGGGACTGGAAAGCGTGGCATTAGGGGATTCTGGCTATCTCTCACACTCAAAGCACCAAAAGAGTCTCTGAGAATATTTATGCTACTAAACAAAGAACATCCATGCAAGTAAGAGAAATCCATGACTCCCTGTAAGACGACGATTTCCCAAAGCTTGTTAATTAACCAGTTCATGAAGGGAGGTGGTCACCCACTTGATCACTCTGCTTCCCCTACTAAAGTTCAAAAGAAGAAGTGGAAAGATAACTGGATTGAAGAGTCAGGATCCTTGGGTTTCTACTTAGCATTGCCTCTAGTTGTGTGTGGGGGGGCGTGGGGGGGAGCACAATATACTTCATGTCTCTAGTCCTTGGTTTCTCATTTATAAAAGTAGATGAGCATATGAAATAATTTTTGAGTAGCCACACAGCTCTATGACTTATGCCCTCTCCTGGGCTTCATCTTTATGCTGTCCTTTAAAACATCCTTGTTAAGATGGTACTAGGGGTCAAATGAAACTCCAGTAAGATACTTTTGGTTCAAGACATATCATCTCTCCAACAGCATAGATTTCAAATTGTTGAAGTTCCAGCTATATTGAAAATACACTTAAAAATCCTTCCAATCACTACTGTGGATAAACTGTGGTCACAGTTTGGGTATTGATCATCAGGGTCAGCCAGAGAGTCAATCAGATGAGAAATACCTAAGTACACAGAATTTTGCTAACCATGCTAACGTATTTTAAAACTGGAACATTGCTGGCTTTTATTCATTGCCCTAAAAACAGTCTTGGGAATAGAGTAAGAAATCTGTGGTGTCATCACATTGGAAGGATACTTGCCTTCAAAAGGTAACTGTCTATTCCCTCTCACGCACCTGCTTCATCTCATAATTCCTTCCTGCTTATTCCCTCCCAATTTACAGTCAATTTACCAAAAAATTCATTCACAAGATAATATTTTTTCAAGATGGCAGAACTGCCAAATCACATAAGCAAGACATAAAAAGGTCTGGCCCAGCAACTAGTCCCATACTGAGCCAAGAATGTACACTCACTGAATCCCGATCAGTTGACTGATTGATCTAGTGCTGGGGATCTGCCTTTCATTCCTATCCCACTGTGCTGAAAGGCTAAGCACTTGATGTTTCCCATTCAAATGATCTGGGCCTCTCTGCCCCCAGTTGTAAAGTCCAGGTGACAGCCTCTGCCTCTAACACACTCCCCAGAATTTTGCATGAACCGATGGGATCATGCCTGTAAACTGTTCTGAGCCCTTCAGAAAAATCCATACCACCCACAGAAGGCCATGTGATTATGCATGCAATGGATGGCAGCAGTTCCCAAGGATAACCTCAGGAAATTGGAGAGCCAAACACACACACGAGCAAGAGTACACCAGAGGAGGTTCATGCATAATGGATTTCTGACCAGCCATGAATAATACATTGCTCAAATTTTAAAATGCAATAAGTAAACTACTAGGTGCTATTAGTGTTACATACATAAATATTTTAAAAGCTCCATGTAAATATCCCATAGTGACTTCACTTAATTGTGATCAAAGGAACATATGTCCTCAAATCTACACTAAGCCACTGGAGGTGGTTTGGGAAAATGTAGGTCTGAATGAATTGAAGAGTAATTGCAAGCCCTTCTTAGAGAATCTCAGATCAATTGTACTTTTCTAATCTACCACTGCTTTGGATGACTGCAAAAGAAACTGACTACATTTGAATATTTTCAAAAGAAAGAAGAAAGATTACAAAAAAGAAGAGGGCTAACTATGTCAATTCAGACTCTTCAGCATAGTTTATAGTACTAAAGCAAGTAGTTGAAAAGTTGAAAAATGTAGCTGTAGACCTTAGGAGAAAGGCCAGAAGTTCCTAGAGAGTAGCCATGCAGAGAATACGAGGCGGCATCCCTCCCATAGGTCTCCAAGAAGAGACACGGGATTGATGGATTTATCTAAGGCCTTGGTATCATCATCAACTTCAAACTCAGAAACTTAGTTGTTAGTGTTCCAGAGATGATCCTCCTCCAGATTAGGTTAGGTCTCAGGCTAACAAAGCTCCCAAGAAACTACCGTACACAACCAGAATGACAACATACGATTTTTTGATGAGAAATGTAACTATGAAACAGATTGGACACATGCATTGGCCTAACCAGGACATTCTACCGTTGTTTGAAAACTCAAAATATTAGAAAGTTTTTTGATGATCTAGACTAGGGAGGTAACTTTTTTTATATAGGGCCAGAGAGTAAATATTTTAGCCTTTGTGGGCCATACAATCTGTGTTATAGCTACTCAATTACAAGCCAAGTTTGGCCTACAGGCCACGGTTGGCCTACTCTTACCTAGAACAGAGGAAGTTGATCATGTGATTTAATACTAAAGACTCAAATAGTTTTCTATAGGGATGTTACTCACTTGAAAAAAAGTTCAGATGGGCCCTGGGATATTTCTGTGTTTCTTGTTTGAGATATATGCGGCTGGCAACTTCCTCTTGGAATGTTCTATTCTTTCCTTAGCAACACTAGTATTTCTTGTCTTGTAATTAAATTAACTAAGGAACACATACTTTTTTTAATCTTATAAATAAAATTTAAAAACAATACAAAAAATAAGAAATAGCTATGACTTTCTTAACAATGAAATAATACCTGGACCCTTGGTAAAACCATCCATAGGAAAATATCAAAGGCCTCAAATGCAATCCAAGAAGCATTGGCTCAGGCTTCATTTAGTTTTACTAGGGCTCAGACAACTCATTTCTTCTCATTTTACTGTGGCCCAAGTGCTAGGGAAACACTTCCATGGTCTTCCTTCCCCCATATGTCACAGCAAAACACTCGTGGTCCTAAAGATGGAACTTGGTGGATGACAGGCTACAGCAGGCTTTTATTTTGTTTTGCTTTTCATTGCAGAAATGAGGTGACTGCTAGATCATGCCTGTCCAGACTTCCTGGGATTCAACTTCCCCTCGTACTTGGGGTCCCTGGCACCGTGCTGCTTCTCTGGTCTTCAGAGCTGCCAATGTGCTTTCACCCCTACTTCTCCACTGCTCTAGCTCCTGTCATTGCTGAGGCGCTTTATCTGTTCCCTGAAGTCTCTCTGAGCCAAATGCAAAAAAGCTTTTTCCTTCTCTTGACGTGACACCACTCTCAGCCCTGGAGTCTACAAATGAGCCATGGATGCCCTGACATTGTATACCAGATTTTGTTTATGTAGCTGCAAAGGTACATTTTTCTCAGGAAAAGGCACACAGCTTTCCACAAATTCTCAAAGGGGTCACTGACTGCCGAAAAAATGGAACCGATGATCACATGGTAATTGATTAAAGTGGAATGCGTCCAATACAGATTTAGTTGTGCAAATCCAACTGTACACACTTAGCAGAGAGAGACATCAGGAGAGAAATCACAATTTAAATAATGCAGGCAAATCCATCTGCCTTTGTACTCAATGAGCACATAACTGAGACTGAGCCTGAGATGTGGACCTAAACCTGCAGTCCTTGATTGGGAATAAATGCTCAACGCAACTGTAATATTTCTTCTAAGACCTACAAGAAGTGCATTAAAGAACATTATTCAAGAAAGATATTCTCTCTGAGACCATGTTCACGACAGTCCGGGAAAGAGAAAAATAATATACATTTCCTCCCAGAAGCGTGTATATGCCTCCTTCCCCCTCCCTAGCCTCTTTTTATTTCCTTCTCCCTTCCCACTGTCATGCTAACACCCTCCTCTTCTACCGTCTCATTAGAAATACTGCGTTTGACTTGGGATGAGCACTGGGTGTTGTATGGAAACCAATTTGACAATAAATTATATTAAAAAATAATAATAATTTTTAAAAAAATACTGCCTTTGAGAGGAGCCTAGGCAGCTCAGTCAGTTAAGCATGGATTTCAGGGTCATGAGTTCAAGCCCCATGTTGGGCTTTTCTCTGGGCATGAAGCCAAATTTAAAAAAAAAAAAAAATACTGGCTTTGGAAATCCATAGAAAACATTGTTCACATCACTCCTGGCTGGAATATATGCAATGGTTTTACTTTTTTCAGACTCTAGGATAAAGCTAGAGTGAACATGTTGGAAGGGGAACAAGATAGGGTGGAAAGACAGGTAGCCTAACTGTCCATGTCAGCTCAAGCTCTCCATCAGCTGCCTCATATCCTCACAGATTCACCAACACTTCCCCATACAATGGAGTTTTCACAGAACCCAAAGCATCCACTCAGGCAAAGCCCAGGGCTCCGGCAGCCCACTCAGAAATAGCACTTGAATAGTACTTGGCAGACTAACAACGGTGAGTTTCCAGAGGGAATAACTACTCTGGAATCTCTCTTCCCAGAGCCATGTCAAGTTTTTAGAGAGAAGCCACTGATATTATTATATGTATAATTTGAAGCAGCCTAGAATCCAAATCCTTCCATCCTCAAAGCTAAATCCAGTTCTCATCTCTTCCCTGTAACCTTTCCTGAAACTTCTAGCCCAAAGTATTTTCCCCTATTCTCTGAACTCCACCAGCAAAGAAAATTGGAAGCGCACAGAAGTATTGTTCTCCAGTGAAATGGAAAATTAAATGGTGCCAGTTTAGGACAAGCCAGGGGACTACAAAGGCAAAACAATGTCCTCTACTCCCAAATTTCACTAATCCTCAAGTCTTACCTTCTGACCTGGGAAATAGAAAACTGAATAAAAGGTCAGTTGGTAAAGAAATACACACAGCCCCTGTCTGCTGCTCTGTTGATAAGACACAAGAATACTATTCCAGAGCAAAAAAAAAAGGCAAGGATATAAATCTTTTTTAAAAAAATTATAGAGAGAGATATATACATATTTTTTTTAAATGAGTCCCCAGGAGTAAAAAGACAACAAATGTGCATGCAGGATGACAGAGGTGGTGAATCCGAATGGTCTGTGGACCTAGGAAGATACTCTCCAGCACTAGGAGAAGATACGCTGCTCCCCTAAGGGGTGGGGGTGCAAACAGGGCAGGAGCAGGCAAAGAGGCTGACATGCTGGGAGGGTCCAGCCGTATAGCACAAGGCAGCCCCAACCACCCATTCCAGTGACAGAAGACTGAAACAACCAGGAACAGCACTCAGAGTCACTACAGGGGGCACAAAGTGGGCCTCACCAATATGACCTCAGCTGTGGAAGTGGAAGACGTAAGGGCATGGCTAGACTGAGAAGGGCCCCAGAGGCAACATTAGTGAGGCCACGAAAGAGAGCGTGAGTACCCCAGCCTTCTTCCCAGATGGGGCCAGGGGAGCTCGAGGCAGAGTCTTTTGCCTCTAGGATCTAGCACAATGTCTGGCTCATAGTAAATGCTTAATAAATATTCTCGAGGAAGGAGAGAGGGAGTTTGGCTGATGGAGCTCAAAATCAAATGGTGTCAGTGGTCATGACAGTTACCCATAAGCCTCCCACACCTGCCTCAGACCTAGAAATGCCTGTTACACTGCCACAGAAACACAGATAATCACAGGACCCAAGGAATTATACCTGGGGAAATAAATAGCAAAACAATCAATAAATACCTTCTCAGTATGTGTAGTCATTAAAGCCAAAAAGCTATGCTAACCCAACCTGATGTGGAAAATTCAGGCATAATAAACAGCGGGGAAATTGAGGATCTTTGAATCAGCCCATGATGACTCATGTGTTTTTTAGGAAAAATCTCTCTCCATCCGGGGGATAGTCAGCCTGTTTGCAAGCAGTCTTTTCAAGCCTCTTAGACCGGGAAGAGAAGCATGCATTGAACTGTGTCACATGAGTCACCTGAGTGGGTTGTTTTCTTTTTTTCCAGTGGGAGGCTTTCAAATGCTAAAACCAATCCATTAGTGTTTACAAGGCGAAAGGATAGGAAGTTCTATAAAGAGCTAATCACTTCCCCTGCACCACCACAAACACTTCACTCCTCTCACCCCTGCCCCAGAGAGCATTAGGCTGGTATGTATCTTTTCAGACCTTTATCCTCATTTATCTAAATACACTCATGCATGTGTATACATATCTAAGGTTTAGTCACTTGATTGTCCCTCAGTAGACTCATACTCTTAATAGGAAACCTGCTTTTTTCACCAAACAATAGGTCATAAGCAACCTTACAGTACAGACTACAATCCTTTGTCTTTTCTCCTAATTATGTATGTGCCACATATGAAGACACAGTTTTACACAAATGGTATCATAGCATGTACGTTGTGGTATACAACCCTGCTTAGCATTTGTTCCTTTGTTTTTAAATCCTTGCCTCTTCCTTTTTGTCTTTTCCCTCACCCCACCACCAGTCACAAAGATATTCCCTGCTCTCCCATGGTCCAAGGAGAAATACTTAGTGGGTGGAAAGTGGGCTTTCATGTCCAGTTTGCCTCTTTTGCTTCACTCTTGGAACTAAAGGCCAGGTCCAAAGGGCGCCTGTCAGGCACGGACAAAGTCACACGCACTCTCTGATCCTGTGAGTTGTGAAGACCTGGGTCACTGCCCACATCAGCGGGGACAGACCTGTGCACAAAGAACTCAAGGTCGAGGTCAAGTTCAGTAGAGTAGTCCAGCATTAGCGTTAGGACACACTCGGGTTCCAAATGAAGCTGGACGCCAACTGATGCGATGTAACCAATAAGGCACCATCAAAAGGAAGGTATTCCATGCACGGAGAGGGCCTGTGGTCTCCAATAAAAAGGATAGGTTATTGGCCCCAAATAATGAAAGGTCTGTTTAAAAGGCATGTCGGGGAGGTTCCCAGACCACAGCCTTCTTTCACCACTTTTGACCACAAGAATGAGAGGAGAAATGATAAAGTAATGCCAATTGTAGTTCAAAAATAAAGATCCAATTTACTCATTACTTAGTGCAATTATTTCCTTACCATTAATATACCTTGAAAAGTAATTTGAATTGCACAGAACATTTTTTCCAAGTCTCTGCTGCCACCCACAGTTTGAGGTGGGAACCGTGAGACAAAATCCTCCGCAGCATGCATGAAAATTGTGCTCTAAATTGACTTGTATGCGTATTGTTATACTCTGTATGTACAGTTCTTAATATATGATTACTTATCTTTACACACACACACGGCCATCTGGTAGGTGATGGATAAACAGGGTAACACTTGAATTCCATTAAACTCACTCCAGGTTTGGCCCTTTTCCCACACCAAGGAAATCAGTATCATCAAAATTGGACTTGTCATTTAATTAAGCCTGGGCATTAATAGCCCCGTGGCCTAAAGAGACATCTCGGTGTCTCACTGAACGGGTTTGGACTGTCAGGGTCAAGAGACAGTATTTGGGATGGAGATGCTGTGAATGAGAGCACATTACAAAGCCTTCCACCTAGAATGAAAACGTTGCAATATTCTTCCAATTGTGGAGGGAGATTCTTTTCAGTTGAAGGCCATACAGAGATCAAACACTCCCAATAATTCATGAGGGGGTATCATTACCACCATTGTCCAGATGAGAAACGGAAACTCCAACAAATGAATTTGTCACTTCTCCAAAGTCTTCCACCAACTAGCAACCAGCATTCATGTAGAGCTTTACAACCTGCTTTCCTATTTTAAACATAATAATAGCAGTGTTTTAAATTCAGTCAAAAGATAAAAGAATACCCAAAAAGAATTCCTCTTTTCCTGTTGCGGGAGTCTTGACTCTCAGACCCTTAACCCTCTGATAGCAGGTTTCACGTGAACTAGGTTCTGGCAACTCCAACAATGGCCTGTGAATTCCATCTCGGTGACTGAGTGAGCTAAACCCAGCCACCCCCATCAGTCCCCTTCTGCCACTCCCAAATCATTCAGAGAAAGAAAGACTTGTTACCACTAGTTTGGGAAATAAACAGTGTCAGCCTGACATCAATAGAAAATATTCCAGGGCCCCAGTCTCTAAATTAATGGGAAGTCCAATCTTCCCCCTGGGCTTTCCACCCTTGATAGGCAGCCCCTAAGGCTATTTGCTAGTATTCTAGACCTAGTCCTGATTGTTCTTGCCACTTCAGGTGGAGCAGGAACGCAACAAGAGAAGACTCCTTTATGACCATGGCCACTGGGGATGCTGGTTGCACAAGACACGGGCTCCCAGCGGGCTGTCACTGCCAGTTCCCTCTACCAGCACCTGCAGGAAGGGGCGGCTTCACCAGGCAAGCAGTTCTCTGCCCATGACCAAAGCTACTGTCATCACTTTGACCTCGAGGAAGAAAACAATAATGTTTCCTGTTTACTTCACTCCAAGTACGGCATTGATCCTACCCCTTAGTTACCAACAGGACAAACAGAATGATACACACAGAGAATATTTAATAACTATTGCAGAGATGCAGGCCCATCTTGGAATCCCTCATTTGACTTTCCTTAGAGGCAACTCACTCAGCAACCTCTGAAACGCTCCTAGAGAAGTTTCTTCTCACCCTTGTCTAAAGAACCAATGTTACCCCTCTTTGGGATGCCTGACAGTGAGAATTTCTGTTCTTTTGGGTCCAGTCCTAACTCCACCAACGGGTATGAGGACAAGGGTGACGGCAGCTAATGTCAGTTAAGACCCCTATGAGACAATCACACAATAGTCTCATTGCAATTCTTTGCCGAAGATGGGGTTATTTGGTCTTAAATGGCATCCTCTATGGGACACTTGTATCCCAGGCTTGGAAGCAATATGCCAACTCAGGCCAGACACTTTCCAGCCTGTCACCTCCAAGGTTTCAAAAAAAAAACCACAGAGTCCAAACTGACCCTGGCCACCAGGTTTCACTGCATGTCCTTAGCAGGAGAAACCACACAGTGATGGACAGTTCCAGGACAGGCTCAACACAGAGACTCCAGAGCCAGTCCCCCTGGGTCCAGATTCTGGCATCCACCTTCCCAGCTCTATATGACTTTAGAAAAATTACTTCACCTGTCTGTGGCTATCAGTACACTCAGCTGCTGAGTGGAGAAAAGAATGTGACTCACAGGGTAGCTCTGAAGATTGAAATCCTTTCATACACCTCTTTCTAGAACCATGCCCAATGCATAGAAAGCAATCTATGAATGTTAGTTATTATTATTATCACCCAAAGGCAGCAAATTGAAAAAAATAAAAAATAAATTTAAAAAAAAAGAGCTAAAACTAAGCATGGGAAATTCAGGGCAGGGAAAAAAACCCACAGAATGATATTGACTGAAATAATTTCCTGCCTTACAGTCACGTAACCCTTTTGCATTAGCCAAGGTTACAAGCAGGGCAGGCTGAAGACAGTTCTGCGGGAGGCCGGTGCCCACAGAAGTTGTGGAAATTGGCTCCGGCCCTGAGGAACTTAGCCTGCCACATTTCAAGCGCTGAGGTTCATTGTCATTTTTTTCTTTAAGTTAAACTTTTAAATTGGTCCATGTCACGTTAACCTAAGTCAAAACCTCTACTTTAAAGTTCAGAATTCAATTAGCAGGAACAAGTAATTACTTTTACCTCACTGGCAGGCAATATTCTTTAGGGAGAGGAAGTTCATACTTCACCTCTGGCAACAGTTCCAAGATCTGCTGCCGCCGATATGACTCCCACACAACCAACCAGATGGCCAGACCGAGCCCGGCCTGGACCCTAGCTGCTGCCACCTAAACACATCTCATTGGGGAACAAAAACCTAGATCTGTTATCCCAAGCTCTGGTAAGAGCCCCCCTTAAAATGCTGGATGGCAAAACACGCAGAATTTCTTGCTAGCAACCTCGTTGAAACCCTCAGAGACAGCCGCTCATTAAACGTTCCTATTGATAAGTCCACGTGTGTGTGTGCACGTGTGTACAGATGGTTGTGTTTGACAGCCGAGCCCTGGGACCACGCAGTGTGTTGCAAGTGCAGCAGACCTGGAGTTAGGGGTCCTGAGTGTGAGTCCTGACTCTGCCACTCACTAACAGTGTAACGTGAAGTGATTCACGTCATTTATGGGAGGCTTGACTTCCCCCATGTGCAAGCGGTGCTCCCTCCCGGGTGTGCTCCCTCCCGGGTGTGCTCAGTGATTAAATGAGATCTTGTGTGTGAGAAGACTCGGAGAAGCATAAGGCATGTATTCTAGTATTTTGTAGGGTCAGTCCCAAACAAATCTCTACAAGAGTAACTTTTTAAACTCTACCTACTCCCTGACTCTGACATAGGCACCATACCGCATGCTTTTTCATAACAAGTCATGCTTTTCATCTCCACAGGCCCAGCGTCTAGCACAGTAATTGAGACATGGTGAGAGTCGAACACAAGTTTACCGAATGAATGAAATGGCAAACAATTGTTCAGAAACAAGTCACCGGGGCAGATGCCCAACAATTACGTGCCTTTTCCCAAATCTTGATTTGGCATCAACGAAGGCCTCAGCCTGAAAAGTATTGACAGGATGTGGGTAAGTGGAGCCTGTTGTTTTTAAAGAGGCGAGGCACAGAAATGTACAAAATGGAACAAAGGTTTTGTATTTAAGTCATGTTTTAACATAGCAGAGTACCTGAAAGCAATGGGGACAATAAAAAAAAAGAATTTCTTGATTGTGTTTAATGTCAATTTTAAATATTATGGGGACTCACAACCCAAGGCAAACTAACTCCCTTAAAGGATAGAAACTGAGACTCAGAGAAGTCAAGTGCTCATCTAACATCTCCCAACCAGATGTCTACACTGATGTTAGCTCTACCAGACATCAGGACTTTGGACTCTGTGTCAGTGCTCTGGATCTTAGGGGTGCACTAGGGTGACTTCAAATTCAGGCTGCCACACAGCAGCAGCAAACTATCCTGACTTTCCCCCGCTCAGAGCAGCTAGAGACTCCTGGCAGCAGAAAGGTTCAAATGCCCTCAGCCTTAGGCTACCAAGAAGGGAGTCGGGCATCAACGGAGGGGCCCCAGCCCCTGGGTCAGAGGCAGTGTGGGATTTGTCTATAGTCCTAAACCCAGACAATCCTAGGTATGTGGCAGTCGCATGGCCACAGAGCATACCCCTGGCCATCCCACCCCTGATATTCATTGCCTTGGCTTCTGTTCCAGCTCCCAGAAACTTGGTCCTGACCAGTCCCATGTCCCCAAGAGATCAGGTGAGCTGTTCTCGGAGCACACACAGCACCAGGGATGTCGTGGTTCTCCGTGGGCCCACACCAGGTCCCTGGCCGTCACAGGAGCCAGATGAGTCTGGGCATCCTACTATGAGGACTGGAATCCAAGTGTCTTGCCTCTTCATAGGGACTTTCTGGCAGCTCAGTGCAGGGCTTCTCAAGCGTGGCAGCACAACACCCAATCACACGACAATCACACGTCTGATAGGGGAGTCCTAGAGCAAAGGCTCTGACTAAATCTGCTTAGGGTGCAGCCAGGGGATCAGAAGTCTCAAAATCTCCCCCCAGGGTTATTCTAATAAGCATCCAGGGACACAAACAACCGAATTCAATGGGCTCCACACACTCCCCTCTAGCACTTGTTTAAACCGTAGATTCCTCAGGCACTAGAGAGCACAGTTCCGTAAGCTAAGGCTGGGGCTGGGAAACACATGTATTTTTGACTAGCACAAGCCCCTGAGGCAGGCACGGGGCACATACACACTAGTGAAAGTCTTGATTAAACCAAGGGGCAGAGATGGAACTATTGGTAATACCGTCTTTACCAAGAAAAGGAAAATCTAGGTCAGTCCATCAGCTAAAGAGCACCTAACTGTCTGCAGAACATTTCATTTGTGCAAGGGCCAACAGGCTGTGGACCTGTTTCCTGAATTAAATATTTGTTACTTTTGTTTAAAAGCTAAATTTCTGGAGTAGCTCTACATATGACGACAGCAAGTCCGTACTTAAACACCGTTAAAGCTCTAATCCAGTCTTGTGCCGAAATGTCCGTCTTGGCACCGTTGCTTCCGGATTCCCAAGGAGAGGGAGTCCCTTTACAGCACTGTCATTGTCAGATCCAGATCGCTCGGGGCACCTGCTGCAGGAAGCAGATAGGCCTCAGTTCCTCCTCTTGCAAGGCGGTGCTATAGTCAAGGGGAAAATCTCAATTTCAAAGTAATTGGGGAGGAAATCCTCTTGGTGCAGAATACGTGCAAGAGAGATCATTGGGGGGGAAATGAAGAAGAAGAAGAAGAAGAAGAAGAAGAAGAAGAAGAAGAAGCTGCCGAATGTCCCTGGCTAACAAGGGGCATCATTTGGTGTAAAGCAATTGGCTAAATCTGTCTCTATATTTCCTAGTAATATGATAAATGTAAGGAGAAGCGAATTTGTCTTGGTATTCCACAATGTGATAAATGACAGGAAACGTAATTGTGCAATGCCAATAGCACCAGAAAATTGCAAATCTCCAAATGAAATGTTCCTTTCAATCACATAATCAAGTGACTGACAGGGCATTCGAGATATTACCTAAATTATAGCTAATTTCCTGTAGCGGCTTTCTGCACCTTGCTCTGCCGCACTGGGAAAAAGGTAGGCAGAAACAAAAGTCATTAATTGCATAAAAAGGAGCTGCAACGGCCTGGTTCCTTCCCTGATGCTTCCTGACAGCATTAATTCAGCACACCGCACACCTCTGGTCATGGACGTTGCGAGGCCCTCCCCAAGCAGAAACGGAAAACCGGGCGGGGGCTCCTGATCACCATGGAGACCGAGGTCGGGTTTGGGGATGTTTGTTACCTTGAGAGAGAATAAGAGACAGTGGTGTAACTAGAAATTCTGGGCTCCTGATCAAAACTGTCAGAAACAGACCCACTATTCCTTGTTCCTTTTAAAATACAGAAATCTCGGGGGGCCAGGGTGGCTCAGTCGCTTAAGTGTCCGACTTCCTTCAGCTCAGATCATGATCTCCGGGTTCGTGAGTTCAAGCCCCTGACAGCTCAGAGCCAGGAACCGCTTTGGATTCTGTGTCTCCTTCTCTCTCTGCCCCTTCCCTACTCGAGCGCTCTCTCTCTCTCTCTCTTTCAAAAATAAATAAACACTTAAAAAATAATAAAATAAAATACAGAAATCTCTTATGAGGTAGAGGAGCTCTCAAGCGATACCTAAACCTATGGGTAAAAATTTTTATATTAGGAAATGCATCACAAAATCCTTTTGTGCTTTGACTGAAGGAAGCAAAACCCAACTTGGGTTGGCTGAGGCATAAAATGGGAGTTTATTTTAAGGATACAGAAATGTTTCAGACTCCCCAATTGCAAAGAAGCAGCGGGGTCTCTGGCACCCAGAGAGAAATTGTGCATCATTTTGACTCTCTGATTCTTTTTACACATCTGTTTCTTTCTTATTTCTTAGAAAACCAACACTTTCTGCTCCCCGGTTATTATCTGGCTGGAAGAACATGTCTGCTCTCATATCTTGGGTTTTTAAGTTAGTCCCTCAGACAATGGAGACTGATGCCCTCGTGCCCATCTCCAAATTCCCAGGGCAGAGATTCAGAGTGGCCCAAGTTAGGTCAAGTGCTCACTGCTAATCCGGTTCCTTATTTTCAAGAAGGTTTCGGGTTGCATTATATAAACATGACAGACAGAGACCCATCCCTGTGAGTGGAGAGCTGGGGCTGGCAACTGAGGGGGTCAGTTTAAGCTGGGAAAACACTGTCATAAGGCAACTGCTACACAATTATCATGTCATCTGAGTCTCACAACAACCCTCTGAGGTCGGTAGGAAACTCAATTGTTAATTATGCTTATTTAATAGATAAGGAAATTGAGGTTCAAAGAGGGAGCTGGTAAATATTAGAGCCCTAGCTTGAATCTAGGTCTGCTGCCTCCAAATGTTGTGTGGAAAGAAAACAAACACAGGCAATTTTCTGTCCTATTTTGCCTGTATATTTTATTTTGTTTATTGCACTTTTCCTGCCCAGAGCATATCCCAGTTCCTTCCTTCAACCAATTCTTATTACATACATGCTCTATGCAAGGTATTATGCTAAACCTTATGGGGAATATGGGGCCTGTCCTCAAGATGCTTAGAATCTATCACATCAGACATTTAACAAACTTATCTGCCAAGACTCCAGGCACTAGGGCTACCACATATCACAACTCCAGTGGGCACCACTCACATTTGAGTCTGGAAAATGGCGCCCGTTAGAGTAGTGCGGTGAATGGTATGAAGTCCACCAATGGCCACAACTAAACACACTTGTTCTTTCCACATGCCTTTTAGCAGCCGGTTAATTTCCTACAACCTAGAGTCCAGCTGATTTGTAACGTTAGCATTTTCCAGATCCTGGAAGGTCTGTAATACTAAGAATCCCTGCATTAATTTGCTCAGGCTACCGTAACAAAATACCACAGACCGGGTAGCTTATAAACAACAGAAATTTATTTCTCAAAGCTCTGGAGGCTGGGAAGTCCAAGATCAAGGCACCAGCATGATCACGTTCTGGTGAGAGTCCTCTTCCTGGTTCCCAAGGAGGAACCTTCTCGCTGTGTCCTCACATGGTGAGAAGAGCTGGGGATCTCTCTTTTGTAAGTCACTAATCCCATTCAGGAGGGTTTCACCCTCAGGACCTAATCACCTCCCAAAGGCCCTACCTCCTAATACTGTTGCCTTTGGTGGGGGTTAGGATTTTAACATATGAATTTGGGGAGCACAAACATTAAGACCGCAGCAATCCCTTACTGAAGTGACTGAAGTAGCTGGATTTCTGGGGCGGGGGCGGGAGGGTGGGGGGTGAGGGTGGAAAGGAAGGTACAGGGAATGACTTGAATTAAATAGGTGCAAGTCTCAGCTGTGATGTCTATATTGAGTTCTGGGCAATTCAAAGCCCTGGGGACACCTCCAGTCTTCCAGAAAGTGCCTAAACAGTAACTCCTCCTCTGGGGAGAAACCGGCCTGGGTTGATTGAGACAACCATCTAGGGTTGTGAAAAGGGTGAAAAATAAGAATTGTCAGAGGATTACATGCAGGTCTAGGGACTAAAGGAAGCAGAGGCAGAGCCAGAGGGAGGGCACAGAGTCACAAAAGACAAATGCTCCACAGGGCTGGAAGGTGGGGCCTGCACTCTGGGCTGGTAGGGAAAGGAAACAGACAAGGGCACTTCAACTTTTCCTTCTTCTCCTGGTGACTTGTGGTATGACCACTGATGTTTCAGTCTAGCATAAGCAGATGGATCCTTGTGTTGGCACATCTTTCTCCAAAGCCTTTTTCTCATTGTCTTAATAACCATCATCTCGATAAGTTACCTTAGGGAAAATTGTCAAAAAAGCACTGCCTGTGGGTAAGAAGCTCTAGAGAGCATTTGTCCCAGAAATTCCCCCACCCTGTGATAATCCAAACAGACACTAATCAAGTCTAACAAATCATTTCCAAAGTCACAAGGGATTAGCTGTTTTTTTTTCTACTACATGTTGAAAATCTGACTACAATATGTACCTCTTCCATGTACCACCTGTTCTACCAAGATCACACTAAAGTACCAAGGCATGAAAGGGTCCCTTTAACATTACACTTGAATTTGAAATCAAACATGCCTGCAGACACTCAAGGAGGACCTGTCTTCATTAAGCAATGCACAACAGCAAATCTCTCATTTTATAGTTTTCCCATGAAAAACAGAAAACTGCAGGCACTTAACTCAGGCCCCAAAGTGCACAGCTAAGGAACACCTGGCAACATGAATAAATTGCAAAATGTATCTGTTTTCCTTAAAAAAATTTTTTTCATTAGATAGTGCACTTCCAAATGTGCTGCTGATAGCGACTGCCTTGCTAAAGACCAACAGAGCTCATTACCAGGCAATGCAAGAGCCCAAGGGAAGTGAATGAATTGGTTTTTCAAACCATTGACAGACTCCAGAAAGTCTGCAATGTTTGCTATTTTAAAATTAAACATCTGGTTGAAAGATCTGTTATTTTATGATTTTTATAACAATTCAGAAGTCACGTTTAATTTCGTTCTTTCTCCGTCAGAGATTCAAGCAACTTCACTTGTGATCACAATAGTTCCACAAGCCTTGGGCTCAGAAAAAGAAAAAAAGAAAAAAAAAAGTCCCCTTAGAATATCCATGGTCAGTTCAGCCCTTACCTTCCTCCTAGGAAGCAAAACAAACCAGCAATACGGTTTGCCTTCCAACAGTCTGTGGCAGTTGAGCGTGACTGTGGGTTTATAGTGCCTCCAAAGATTAAAAACAATCCCACTTAAAATGTTCAAATCAAATTCACAAGCAACCTAATGAGCTGTGAATGTAAATGTAAATGCTTTCCTAAGCGAGCACCCATAAAAGAATTATGTGCCCTAAGTAATTATGTGCAGATGCCGACTCTCAGGAGTTCAGTTTGGGACGTTCCTCAACCATGGGGGGTCCTATGTTTATCCTTTAGTGTGAGCGCCAATATTAAGAAAAGGCACATCTCTTCCGGAGGAGAATGCGAGCTGCAACTTGTTCAATGTGTGAACCCCTTCACATTCCTGGTTCCCAGCAGGGTCCCTGCCTTTACCATTCCATGCGGGACTCTTCCATGGAGAAAGTAGTTCATTTGGGCGGGCAAAGTTGAACCTCGGAGCATGGCTCCCACAGAGTTGGACAGAGCTGGAAACAGAGAACACCTATGTTTCAGGGTCACATGATAATGATGGGAAATAGTATCCACAACAGGAAAATTGTAATGTCATCAGAGTTCCCAGCTCCAGACTCCACACCCAACTCCCGTGGATTCCCACTGGGATGCCACACAGCCAGCCCTCTGCTCTCTTTACTAAGCAAGCAAGGACTTTCGGTCTCTGTTTACACTTCTATGAAAACCCATCCTCCTTAGCCATGTCTCCTGGACACAGCTGCCTTTGTCAAATCTTTTAACTTTGTTTTTAATGTTAATTTATTTAGTATTTGTTTGTTTGTTATGGGGCAGGGGCAGAAAGAGGGGGAGAGAGAGAATCCCAAGCAGGCTCCACGCTGTCAGGGAAGAACCCCAATACGGGGCTTGATCTCATGAACCATGAGGTCATGACCTGAGCCAAAATCAAGAGTCAGAGGCTTAACCAACTGAGCCACCGGGCACCTCACAAATCTTTTAACTTTGATCAAATAATTAATGCTTAGCTCAATCAAAATAATTTCATCTTTTCAGCCAGTTTGCAGGGAAAATTAGAGGGCAGGGTGAAAAAGGGACTTAATTATTCCTTAAGTCAGTCTACTCCTCAACTTGTCCTAAAGATTGATAAGACTTGGACCCTTTAGGACTGGGTGAAAAATGATGTTGATCTTCCTCTTTACTGGAGATCCTCCTACTCGCCCAAGTTTAATGAACTTCCAGCTGTAACTGCAGAAGACCTACTTCCTACCTACTAAATCAATCAGATTTACCCAAGGGTCACTGGCTTTTTTTGTATGTTTACTGCCAATGGACATCCCTTCCTGCTAATCTCTCTAATTTCTCACCACCAATCTCTCCTTATTCCAAGGCATTCAGACAAAATCTCACTTGTTCATCAGACCAATCATCAAGATATTCCTTTGGCATTGAATTCAATTCCTTTGTGACAAGATTTTTTTTTAACGTTTATTTATTTTTGAGAAAGAGAGTGCGAGTGGAGGAGAGGCAAAGAGAGAGCAGGACACAGGATCCGAAGCTGACTCCAGGCTCTGCGCTGTCACCACAGAGCCTGACATGGGGCTCTAACTCACCAACGTTTAGACCATGAGCTGAGCTGAAGTTGGATTCCCAACCGACTAAGCCACCCAGGCACACCTGTGACAAGGATCTATATGTGTTCGCTGGATCATGCTACTCCGGAAGCTTCAAGTGGTTATTTCACTTGAAACACACACACACACACACACACACACACACACACACACACCACAACACAGACAGAGGCCCCAAATTTCAGCCTCCTCCACCAGAATTGTGGTTATAATCATAATGAGGAATTCCCATCATGCCCTACTATTAGCTCATTTTCTACAGGGCATTGGAATATTGCTATTCTTCCTCCGTGGGAGAAGTTTAGTGTATGAGCCATCATCCTAGCTATTTGAATGGTAAATTAACCCTAGGGACTTTCAAAAATTGCTATTCAAATTCTTAAAACAGCTCTTCTTCTTTCAGAATAGTTTTGATCATTGAAATAGAGCTTACCTATCTGCTGAAAAACCCTTAGCGCCTCCCTCTTATGGCATTCCAAATAAAGTCCAAATCCTTAAATCTGTAGCTAAGGTGCTATAAAATCTAATTCCTATCTAATCTACCTTTCCAGTATTCCCTGCTTTCATTCCTCCCCCGCATGAATCCTTTCATCCAATGACTGATCTACATCCCACAGAGACACGTTTCCATTCCTTCCTTCGTTGAACAACAATTTATTCCTGTCTCCGCACCTTTGCTTGTATTTGCCCTTCCAACAGAATATCTTCTCCAAACCATTCTACTTTCACTTAAAACTCAGCTCAGGGCACGCAAGTGGTTCAGTTGGCTAAGTGTCTGACTTTGGCTCAGGTCATGATCTCACAGTGCTTAGGGTTCTCTGTCTTCCTCTCGCTGCCCCTCCCTCGCTCGCGCATGCCGAGATTTCTCTCTCTCTCTCTCTCTCTCTCAAAAATAAACTCAGTTAAAAAAAAAAACACGTCAGCTCAGGTCTCACTTCCCCTGGAGCTTTCTCAAACACATCAGTCCACGATGCTCATTTTACTAATTCAATCAGCGTGCTACATCATACCAAGAGTTAGAAAACAGAGGACTAAGCTCTGCCCCTTGCCAGCCGTGTGAACAAAGGCAATTCACTTACCTTCTCTGAGCCTAAATTCTCTTCATCTAATACAAAGGGTTTTAAATGATCTCAAAGGGCCATTCCGGTTCCAATATCAATAAAGTCTTTGCACCTTTATAATAAACTCCCAGTTATCCATCCATGAGTAAAAGTGCCAGATTTGGCAAATAAAAATATAGGACCCCCAGCATGCTCCATGCAATATTTGGGGCATTGTTATGCTAAAAAAATTGCTCCTTGTTCATCTAAAATTCAAATTTACCTGCATACCCTATATTTTATCTGGCAATCCTATGCATAAGTCCATGTTTTTTAATCACCAATTCCTTTCAGCTATCTGGAGACGGGGGCTTCTGACATAGTGCCCCTAAAGTTTCTGACAAAGTGCCATGCACAGTGTATGCTCACAAGTACCTTGTGATAAATGGACACCAACTCCCTCAAACTAAAGCTAACTGAGTGAGCATAAGCTCATAAAAAGTGCTTCACCCTCTTCTCAGATTAATTAAAAAAAAAAACTATTCCTCTCCAACTGCCTTAGTCCCACCTGCTGTTGCCTTACCTTACTTAAGACGCCCCATGAACATGCCTATAACGTAGCTCAGTAACCAGTCCACATAAATCCTTTACTGCTTACCCTTCCCTCCAGCCATATATACACAGGGAGCAAAAGCACTTTCTTTATTACTCGTGCTCAGTGTGTTTATGAGACACTATATCTCTGGCTACTGTATAATACTCCTCATCCTCACTCCCATGTTCCTCTCCTCATTTAGTCAAATGGCATGCCCTATTTCTCCTTCCCGTAGAAATTAGCACCTCTCTCCTTCCCTGTGGAAGGAAAAATATCTTTGCTTTGTTCTGTCAGGAGAGAAAGCTTTTTATGTCTTGAAATTAAGTCTTGTGGGACCTCTGTCTATGTAAAATAGAAAGAAGATGGCAACAGTGCATCAGAAGACTGGTGGGCGCTGGGTGGCAAACAGAAGCTAGACTGTTAAGAGCCCAGAGCAGGAGTCAGGAGGTAGGAGTTAACTTTAGCTCCGCCCCAACCCCATTACCTCAGTTTCCCTTTCTGAGCATGAGAAAGCCCAGCCTGAGAATTTGCAAGGCCCCTTCAGCTTTCACGTTCTATGGCTTTAAGCAAGATTTACGTGGAGGCCAACTGAGGATTTAAACTCAACCGGAGGAAGTGAGATAAATACACCATTTATAGCAAATCACTCTGATGTATAATGAACACTGCTTCCTCTACAAATGTAATGGAAAAGTGCTGCAGAGTCACCCAAATCACTTATTTACCTCGGCAACAGCACTGCACAGAGGAGCAGAGACTCTGTATTTTATTTCCCTCTTGTTTTGATCCAAGGCTGAGGTGTGGCAATTAGAAAGACACAGAAATAAGAAAAAGAGACTTAAGCAGATAAAAGAGTAAACTCACTTACTTGGTGGTAGCCATTGATGTTTCCCTTCAACTTTATATTTGCTGGTGTCAGCTGGCCTCCCAGACAAGTCATTTCCCAAGAGTTAGACCAACATGCCTTGCATCCCAACAGGGATGTCACAGGACAGAAATCCCAGACAAGGAGGTGAACATAGTTGGAAAAGTGCTAATCAAAAAGTAGTTATCAAAATTTTCTTGGGGCTCCTGGGTGGCTCAGTCGGTTAAGCGGCCGACTTCGGCTCAGGTCATGATCTCGCGGTCCGTGAGTTCTAGCCCCGCGTCGGGCTCTGTGCTGACAGCTCAGAGCCTGGAGCCTCCTTCAGATTCTGTGTCTCCCTCTCTCTGACCCTCCCCTGTTCATGCTGTGTCTCTCCCTGTCTCAAAAATAAATAAGCGTTAAAAAAAATTTTAAAAAAAACAAAATTTTCTCTGGCTCTACCAATGGAGAGAATTTTAAAAGAATCAGGACACTGTCCTGCATCCGAAAAAAAAAAAAAATCAGGAAAGAATCCATGTGCACATTTAAGGTAAGGACACATGTAGTCAAAATAATTGGATGAGTGGTGGAAAATTCAGCCTACTACCCAAGTATCGGGCCGAATAAACTCAAAACTTCTCATAACATATACATGTAGTACAGAATTTTTCCACTTTTTCCTTGGGTGCTCTGGGAGGGACCACGTTAATGAAACAGCACTTGGCAAACTCTCACAGATATTAGGGTTTCCAAATAAGCATTTTATGAAGTGAGAATCAATAGGATCTCACAGCTCTCCAGAGAAGTTGTAGGTCATCATCAGCTAAATATGTACTGCAATTGTTTTCCCCACTGAGCATTTGGTAAATACATTCAATTCTCTTGCAGTTATAATGCCATCATTAAATGCCAGACAGGGACCTCTGGGAGCCATATTGTCTACCCCCTTACCCCCAGGAAAGCTCACACTTAACTGTTTACAATAACAGTCATGTCGAATCCTAGCCTAAATGATCCCTCAGGAAAGAAACACAAATTCTCAGAAATATTGACATAAAAGTACTACGTGGACTCTGGGGTCACTTGCACGGATATATTTCTTAGTGTACACGTGCTCATATATTCCAGAGTTCTGTTATAGCTAAGGACCCCCTTGGTCCCTTGGAGGACCATAGTCCCCACCTTACCAGCTTATTCTACTCAGATTTTGGATCTCAGATCAAATGCCCCTCCTTCAGGAAAATCTTTCCTAACTCCCTGAGCAAGGGTTGGCAAACTACAGCCTGTGGACCAAATGAAGCCCACAACCTATTTTGTACAGACCACAAACTAAAAACAGTTTTGCATTTTTAAGTGGTTGAAAAGAAAAGTCAAACAAAGACTACTATTTTATGACTTATAATCCTTACATGAGAATCAAATCTCAATGTCCATAATAAAGTTTTATTGGAACATAGCATGCTCCTTTGTTTGCGTGTCGTCTAAGACCTCTTTCATACTGCAACAGCAGAATTGCACGTAGTTAGATCAAAGGCCATTTGGCCCTCAAAACCAAAAAAAAAAAAAAAAAAAAAAAAAATTACCACCTAGCCCCTTACAGAAAAAAAGTTACCAATCCCTACCCTCGACTCTCTGCTTTCGCAGCACAACACACGTTTTTGTATCTATGAAACTTACCTCATATGAAAATTTCACATGTCATTGATCACTTCCTTAATAGCTGTCTCCTCACTAGATGGTGAGCTCCCTGAAAGGAAGGCCTATGGCTCTCTTTTCTCACCATTTAGCTCAGAATCTGACACAGTAGTAGATGTTAACTACCTATGTGTTAATGCATGAATAAGTCAATAACTCCTGAAAGTGATATTCCACAAAGCTCAACTTGGGAAATGCTACTCTATGCACGTATCCTCCAACTAGGAGGCAGAGTAAAGAAACAGACTCTGCTCACAGAATATTTCTGCAAACTGATATTATGGAGGGGCTAAAATTAGCAAAAGAAAGGCTTTTTTGTCTTGAGGCTGCTCCGCCCTGGAGAATCTGAAGGAACTACAGCCAAACTCATTAGAGACCTATAGGAATCATTCAGAGAATTTCAAGGGGTTTGGAACTATCCAGGAGAAAGCTGGATCCCTTGGGGCAGCTGAGGGATAGAAAGTATATGTAAGAAGAGGAAGGGGGCATGAGAAAGATGAGACCACCAGACCCCCTTCTGAGGTACAATCTATTAGGACTAAAGGGGACTCAGTGAGACAAAAAGAGTTGTGCTTCCTCTGGACACCACAGGTTTTGCCCAATAATGAAAGTGTTCTATGGGCTAACAGTGTGCATTGTAGCCTGTCTAGACATAGCAGTCCTCAAGGAAGAGCTACGTGATTTCCTTCACGTTCTGGAAACTGACCTCTGACTCCTTTCCCGTTTTGATCCAAAATCACTACTTTCCTCATCAGACACTATTTATGAAGTTTAATGGACTTCAGCATTACCAAGAGCTCAGAGACTTGTGTCAGCAAGACGTTGTTTCCCTGAGTTTCCGACCAGCTGCACTGGGTAGTTATCTGCTGGCCTGTCTTCATGATTATAAATGAGAAGACAGTCCTTCCAAGGAAGCATAGAGTAAAACCACCAGACCTTTCCTGGTTTCAAGAGAATCAGCTCCATCTGTAGTTCTTCACCAACAAAAGAGTATTTCTCTTCACTAATTTACTATTCAACAAAGCTTTAGTGAGTAACTACTACATACCAGACACTACTAAGCAAAATCATCCCTGACATGGAAGAGTTCACAGTATAGTTGAGAAAGCAGACCTTAACCAGACAACTGCACAAATTGACAAATATATCCAAATTCTGAGGAAAACTATGAAGGAAAACTACAGGGCACCATGACCGTGTGTGATAGGGGGCATGATTTAATTGGGAGGTCACGGAGAATTTCTAAAAGACGTGACATTAGAACTACTACTTAAATCATTTTCTCGAGCACCGGCTCCCCAGAAACGGTCTTGAGCCCTCAATCCTAGATTTCACCTAGAAATCTTCTATCACTGATGTATTCCAAACCAACTAATCCAGAACTAAAAGTAACTACTAAGGCAGACGGGCAACAATGCCCTAAGTCACTAATGTTAAGAATCGGGCCCTCTGTGGGGCACCTGGATGGCTCAGTTGGTTGAGCATCCGGCTTCGGCTCAGGTCACGATCTCACGGTTTGTGAGTTCAATTCCCGCGTTGGGCTCTGTGCTGACAGCTCAGAGCCTGGAGCCTGTTTCAGATTCTGTGTCTCCCTCTCTCTCTGCTCCTCCCCCACTCATGCTCTGTCTCTCTCACACACTCTCAAAAACAAACATTAAAAAAAAAAAAAAGAATTGGGCCCTCTGTCACAGGGTGCCATGGCCAGACTGATAGGTAGAAATGTTCCCAGGCTTCTTGTAAACTTACTAGGGTCCTTATGATCCCAATTTTATAGATGGAAAGATCAAGGAAGATAGAGGACAGGTCTCAGTAAAGGAACCCTCCTTCTGAAAAGATCACAGAGATGAGCTATTTGCTCTAGAGCCATTTTGGCTGAATCAAAAGGAAATCAATCGGTGGATTAGGTACCTCCTCATGTAAGGTATTAGCCAACAAAGAGGTATTCATTTGGTTTATCTGGAGCTCCCTCTGTGCATAGAGCCTTTCTCTGAGCATTAAGGGAGGAGCAGGTGTGTATTTTAAGAAAGATCCTTTTTTAAATCAACAGAATAAAACAGAGAGAAAATTATAAGGAATCAGGGAGGACAGGACTCTCCATTCCAATAGGTCACCAAGAATTAAGGGAACCACATGCTTGGTGCTAGACTGTGCCATATGGAAAGCCAAAAGTAAGTGCAAGCTGTCAGGGAATTTGATCTGTTTGAGAGAATATAGCACAGACACACAGACACACACACTGATCACTACAGCTAAGTGGATGAGACAGAAATCAGAAACGCCATAGGAGAGCACAGAAAGGTACAAAAAGGTTCAGAAAAGTCTTCATGACAGCGGTTGACTTTTACTGAGCGTCTACTATGCATGTACCAACACTCACACTAAGCCGTAACTCCTGCTTAAGACACTGTGCTAAGTGCTTTAACACGTTATCTCACAGGGGTCATGGGGAGGTGCTGAAGAAATTAGACTTGAGAAATAAAGCAATTTGGCCAAGGTATCTTAGCTAGCATGTAGCAGAGCAGCAAACAGAACCTGAGGTCCCTTCTTAACCTATAAAAGACCCTTCATACCTGTAGATTTGCAACAAAGAGACTAGGATGTGCCTGGTTTTCATGCCTCTCTCAAGACACCAAGCCTTCTTCACCTCATTTAGCATTGTAACTGTTATCAATAAAGGTATTTTCAGGTCAACACCTGGATTCAGTCTGAACTATCTGACACCATGGCCTGTGCTGTGTTATTTATGCTATTCTGTCTTTACAAAATGGAGAGAGAACAATTAATACTTAGGTAGAAGAACAAAGGGAAGACTTTTTTTTTTTTAACTTATTCCATGTCTGGAACTGTTCTCAGTGCTTGAGATATGATATATGAACAAGTCTATCAAAGTTCCTTTTCTCACAGAGCTTACAATTCTGCTGAGAGAGAAAATAAATATATATAAATACATAATTAAATTACATAAATAAACCAAGGACACCTCAGTGTCCTAGCATGATACATGCTAGATGAGTAATGCTGGATAAGGGAATAATGAGTGTCAGGGGCGGGATGTTTAAATAGTGTAGAAATGTAAGCAGAACATGTATAGAAAGGGTTGCTTATAGGAAGGGACAATTGCATTGTGTGCTCAAGAAAGTAAGGAAGTCATGTAGATGCTGAGAGGTCATTCCAGACAAAAGGAGTATCAACTGTTGGTATTTTAACCCCATTATCGCCTTTTGGAAATTAAGGATGATCTCCCTCCAGCTCTTGGAACTGGGATAAGTCCCTGGCTGAAGGCCCTGGAAAGTTCCTTTTGAAGAGAAGCCATGTCTTTGTGACTCTAGGTAAATTGGATTGTCACTATTCTCCAAACTTGACAGGAGGAATTCCTTATGTGCTTCAGATATCCAAGGCAGCCTTGAAGGTTCTTTGTGCATTCCTCCCGAGTCACTTCATATTTGGGGAATTCTTGTACATGAGCTCCCTGTAGAGAGATTTGGGGGTTTTGTTTTTTGTTTTTTGTTTGGCTTAGTTATCTCTTTGAGAATCTTATTCTCTCCCCAAACCTCCAAAACACAAAACAAACAAACAAAAAAAAAAACATGTGCCCTAAGAATTATGCATAACATTACAGAAGGCAATTCCTTTAAACATATCTGTGAATGCCTCCCAGGTCTCTACACCTTAAGTTAAGAACCCGTATCAGAGAGCTTCGTTTGAGGGTCACTCAGCTATTCCTACTCCCAGCAATAAAGCCCTGCATGATCTACAAAGCCATCATCCTTCACTAAATGGCATTCCTTGAGGGCAGGGGCTGTGCTTCATTTATCCTTATATTCCAAGTGACCAGCAGGAGACTAAAAGCCACCTTGAATTAGTGAAACACAGAAAGGAACAGTTATAGGTTCACATAGCCAAGCCAAAAAAATTTACAAATAGGGCTGGAATTAGTAACTACCAGAATTGGGCCCTTAAATATTTTCTTCTTTCATGTCTCTCTGTCTCTCTCTCTGTCTCTCTCTCTCTCTCTCTCTCCACACACACACGCACGCACACACATCTTTG
The DNA here is from genome assembly GCF_028018385.1 of Neofelis nebulosa. Classification (NCBI taxonomy): domain Eukaryota; kingdom Metazoa; phylum Chordata; class Mammalia; order Carnivora; family Felidae; genus Neofelis; species Neofelis nebulosa. The sequence continues at coordinate 30,079,066 of NC_080794.1, read as the reverse complement.
GATGTTTTTTTCCACATTTCAGCTTTATTGTCCTTAGGTCACCTGTCCCCACAGGATAAAAATATGGCCACAGACAGCTCTGGGCTTGTATCTTAACAACTTATATCCCAGAGGCAAAAAAGGAAGCTTGGCTTCCAGCTTCTGTTTGAAAAATGCCAGTTAAGGATTTTTCTTCACCCAGTTTGAGTCACCAAGCTCTGTGACAAGAGAGATGGGAGATGATGCACTATGATTGGCTAGTCACCCATGAGGTGTGACTGCAAAAGAGAAGAGATTTGTGTCCTTAACGTAGAGATACTGTCCCTAGAGGAAGGAGGGTAGTGGATTGATGCTTAGCAGACAAAAGCAATCACTTTCTCAAATAAAAATAATGTTAGTAAAACCTAACTATCTTCTACTATGTTCTAGACGTTGTGGTTAAGTATGTTTCATGGATTATCTCATTCATCTTTCTACAAGTAATTGTTGACCAGGTAGCATGAGGCCACATGATGAGCAAGCTTGAAATCCAGGCTAAGGAATTTAATAACATATGGTAAGAAGTGGAGAACGAGTAAGGATCCTGAGGGACAAAGTTACATGACAAAAGTAGCACTTAAGGGTGGTTAGTGCAGTAGTTTTCCATTTCTGTCTCCAGTTTCCAGTGATCTGATTGGCGGCGAGGGAGGCAGTGCACAAACCCTGAGTTTTTAAACTCTGGATGGGATTGGAGAATTTTCCTGCCAAACAGTTCTCTATGTCTTTATGCCCAAGTTCCCTATGAAGAGTCTTCATTTTCCTGGCCATTAATCCCTAGCAATGAAAAGAAATAATGATACTGTTGAACTGAGCAGTATTTGGAGAAACATCACCTGTTAATTCCAGGACTCACCTACCAGCTCAGGGGAAAGACAAACATTTCCTGCTGGCAGATAAATGCAAGCTTCAAAGTAAATTTGAAAGCAGTGAGAACATTCTGTTATTTTCCCTCTTAACAAGGCTTGATGAAAGCAATCTCCACAGAGGCTGCCTAATTGGGCGGGGAGCTCATCTCTGAGCAGTGCTGGCAGAAGGAACCCAGGGCTGGTTAGTACATTCTGTCTGAAGACTGTCCTTTTTCCAGAGGAGGTAGGGGCACTTTTACCCACAGTGCCCGCTGCCACACACCTCCAGGGCCCTCCAAGAGCCACCCGTCAAGTGGCCGTTCTGAGTGCTTTCTAAACAACTGGCTCCCTACTTTTTTCATGGCACGGACTCTGGTTTTCTAATTATCCTGCAGGGGAATGTACACTGTTTATTTACTGCTCTGAAAATATGCAAACTTTGCTCCCTGCTGCTAAGATGCCCTGAGAAACCAATATCAGTAATTGTACCCCCTCTGGGCCACATGAGGAAGACTGGGAGGCCAGCCACATTCCCTGCCCACCCAGAGCACTGTGCGGAGAGGGGACTGAGGGCCGTGGAGCCAAGTGAACCGTCCTTAGTTCTGGGTTCAACCTCCGCTAGGCAACTCCCCCACCCCAACCCCTATAACAAGTCCCTCTGCTGTCCTCCTCATTGCCCTGACACTTCCCAGGTCCCTCCAAACCTGACTAGCCACCACGTCAACCAGGACCTACACTAGAGGAACAGTAGGAATAATGATGATAATAATAATGGCTAATATCTATGGGACATTTTTTGTGCCAGATGCTCTACGTAGATAGTTAATTTTATGCCCCGAACATTTCTATGATTTTCTGCATTTTAGAGATGAGCACCTGAGGCTTAGAGAGTTTGTGTAACTTTACCCAAAGTTCACCTACTAAGGAGCAAAGCTACTGTCTCCCCGGTGGGAGGGAGAAGGAACACGTGTTCTGAACCCCTCCACCACATTGCTGCCCTGGTAGGGATGTGTGTCCTCCAGCAGGCTCCACTGTTCTTTCAATCCATTGATCAACATTTACCGAGCGCCATCATGAGGCAAGTGCTTGGCTAAAATATTTGTCACACTCCCCTCTGTTCAAAAACTTCCACTCCAGCTAGGAGACAAGATGCATACATTTGACAACATGACAAAAATATACTGAATAACAGTATAGAAAAGATCGTCAAACACTAGAATAAGCATAGGTTCTTATCCTGGGATTCTTGTGGACACGAGGACAAACTTCTCCATGTTCCTGACAACAAACTTCCCTACCTGGGCAACAGTACGTTGGACGGGTTCAGAGCAGGTACCACCATTGCCCTCCTAACAGAGAGACAGTAGCTTTGCTCCTTATTAGCTGTGTCAACTATGAGTAAACTCCTATGTTTCAGGGAGCTCTATGAATACCCTTAAATTATTTGCAGATTTTTCTTCATGTGCACATTTTACTGGCTTCCCTTGGATCAGTGTTTCTTAACCAAAAGGGATTTTGCCCACTAAAGGCATCTGACAATGTCCGGATACAATTTGGGTTGTCCCAAATCCAGCATCCTGCTGGATTCTAGTGGGTAAAGGCCAGGTATGGTGTTGAACACCCTACAATGCACAGGTCAGCCCCCACAACAAAGAATTATCTGGCTCAAAATGTCAACAGTGCTAAGGTTGAGAAAGTTTGCATTAGATTCCCCAAGGCATCTCAGTCAGCTCCAAAACAACTGAAAACTGCTAATCCAGGGGCGTCTGGGTGGCTCAGTCAGTTAAGGGTCTGACTCCTGGTTTCGGCTCAGGTCATGATCTCTCAGTTGGTGAGTTCAAGCCCCACGTCGGGCCCTGCATTGACAATGCAGAGCCTGCTTGGGATTCTTTCTCTCTCCCTCTCTCTCTGCCCCTCCACTCTTCAAAATAAATAAATAAACTTAAAAAAAAACTGCTATTCCAGAGCTTTATTTGCCCAATGAAGGGTGTGAGCAAAAAGTATTTTTACAGCTGAACACTTTCCAGCATCTGATGGCCCATGCATGCTGCAGGGTTGTCCTCCTAAGGCTCCAGGATCCCTCAACATCTTGTTAGGTGTTTTTGTGCAAAATCTGAGCATTTGATTCCATTGTCAAGGCCCAATGGATTGTAACACGCCAGTGTACTATGCTTACATTTCCACAAAGTCATTCAACACTGAACAAAAGTCACCTAAAAATGATGAGCATATCGACCAAGCCATGCCTGGTTGGACATAATTGGGGGCATGGAATGATGAGACGGGAGTCCTTTATGTATTATGCCTAAGTCCTTGTGTCCATATTTCCAACTGGAACCCAAGTAATGGAAATGGGGAGCTGTGGGGAGTTCACAAGCCTGGGAGCCAGGGTACCCAGATCTCCTATGAATGAACTCTGGGGACCTGACCTGGTTGTTTTTGTTTTTATTTTTGTTTTTGTTTTTGTTTTTATAAAAATGCAGGGCTTGGAGTCTGTATCAGTAAGGGCTCTACCAGAGAAACAGAACCAGCAGGAGATATATATTAAGAGATGCATTGTAAGGGATTGGCTTACAAGATTATGGGGCCCTGCTGGGCAAGTCTGAAATCCATAGGGCAGGCCATCAGGAGGGGGAGGCTGGAACTCTCAGGCACAAACTAAAGCAACAGCCTGTAGGAGGAATTTCTTCTCCTTCCAGGAAATGGGTTTTGCCCATAATGCCTTTCAACTATTTGTTTCATGTCCACCCAGATCATCCAAAATAACTTCCTTTAATTCAAGTCAACTAATTGTGACCATAAATTACATCCACAAAATCCCTTCACAGCAACCCCTAGGTTGGTGTTTCATTGAATAATGGGATTATAGCCTAGCCTAACCAAGCCAAGCTGACATATAAAACTGACCATCAGAGGGGCGTCTGGTTGGCTCAGTCAGCTGAGCATTCGACTTCAGCTCAGGTCATGATCTCATGGTCCCTGAGCTCGAGCCCCACATCGGGCTCACTGCTGTCAGTGCAGAGCCTGCTTCACTTCAGATCTTCTGTACCCCCACCCCCCACCTTCCCCAGCTCCCCCTTTCTCTCAAAAATAAACATTTTTATAAATAAATAAATAAATAAATAAATAAGACCATCAGAGACTCTGTGGTCTCTGTTCCTTTGCAGCTTTTAGAACCTGTGATTCCACTATTAATCACCCTGAGCAACAACATGTCATTTAAAGGCTCTTGGACCACAGATATACCAAAAGGAGCACCTCTGAGCAGTTGGCTCAGAGGTTACTAGGTTCTGTGGATGCTGGCCTCAGAGACAAGATGCAAAGATGTTGGTCTGGCCAGAGTCAGGGCCTCCCTCCCTCATGCCAACTGAGGAAGACTGAGAGGAAATGTGGCTAAACAGGAGCTTTTCTTCTACGACGACACTGGCAAACTGTCCGTCTGCCATGATTAAATGGTAGGCAAGAACTTTGAAGGAGCCAATTATTTGCTTGAGAAAAACTGGGGGGAGAAACACAATATTAATGCAGAGACCACTGTGATTCATGGCATTTACCCAAAACTTAGAATCACAGAATTTTCAAGCCAGAGAAGATCATAAAGTTAACCTTGTCCGACTCACTCATGTTACAAAAGATGGGACTGAGAAGCAGAGATTCATGAATTGCAGGGTCAGAAGCTACTCAGTGTCACAGACAAGACAGATGAAGTGTCCTGATTCCCAGGCCAAAGCTCTTTCCCCACACCAGCCTCCAGCCCACCAGGAAAATGTGCACAGACCTCAAACACAAGCCTCCTACCTCCTCAACGAAGCCTGTGGCTGAGCTCTTTACCGCTGGCATTTACTCTGACAGATATCAGTAACTATGAAAGGGGATGCTGTTAACACAAGATGACAAATTCTAAAATTGGGTTGTTTTCACAACCGTCACTTTTTAAGGGGTGAACGACCTTTCTCTGGCTCTTTAAAAACCTCTGGATTCCCGCCAGCTCAACATCCCCGCACTTCCTCCCACAATCGCTTGTTATGAAAATGTCATTATTCTATTTTGAAGAGGATAGAGCAGTTGCACTTCCTTTGTAATAGCTATGTTTTCTGAAAGAGGGGAGAAAAGTCACGAAAGCCAGGGATGGAAAAGCTTTCACGGATCAATCATGTTCCCCTCACGCACCAAGAAGACATAAAGGTAAAACTACGAACTCAAATCCCATGTCAAAGATGGAATCCCCCCACCTCTGTGACTTTACTTTGACCCAGACTGAGAGAAATGTCTTGTCGCCCATTTTCAAAGACTGCATCCAACAGCCCTTCACCTGAAGAACCACCTGTTCTGAGGGACAGAAACACCCAGCTCCAAATTCTCTTTCCTGAACCTGATTAGTTAGGAATCTTTGGTCAACAAGAAACAGAACTCTGCAGTGAGATTAGGCAAACAAAGAGGTACCACACTGGGTTTAAATTTCAAAAATCTTGGGGCACCTGGGTGGCTCAGTCAGTTAAGCAGTCAACTTAGGCACAGGTCATGATCTCATGGTTTGTGAGTTCGAGCCCTGCGTCGGACTCTGTGCTGACAGCTCAGGGCCTGGAGCCTGCTTCAGATTCTGTGTTTGTCTCTCTCTCTGTCCCTCCCCCACTTGTGTTCTGTCTCTCGAAACTGAATAAACATTAAAAAAAAATTTTTGAATTTTTTTTCAAAAATCCTAAATAAGTGACCATATATTATCTCTATAACAGTTTTGCCCTGAGGACTAAGAGCCAATAATAAAACATATTGTCTCTTTCCCTAGGAAATGACTCAGAGAAAGACAGACAGAGACAGAGAAAGAGAAGAGAAAGGTGTGTGTGTGTGTGTGTGTGTGTGCTTTGTTCTTCTTCCTGTTCTTGGCTCACATAAAGTAGAGGACCCCACAGAGGATGTGGCCAGTCCAGATAGTTTCAATGTAATAAAAGGCCTTTTGGGCCAGTCTCATTTTCTCCACAAGGAGCATGGCTAGTTGACTAATGGAGCTCTCCGAGGACAAATAATCACCAACTGCTGACAACTGTCATCAGCTAATGGTATCAAGAATAAGTACTGCTCTAGCTGCACTTCCTGATACCAAGTAGCCCCATTTTGACTATCAGCAGCCTATTTAACAGGGAAAGAAACAAGGTAATCACCTTGCCAGAGATGAGGGAAAATCAATTAACTTTTCATTACTTAATGTCCATATAGTATCGTTCATTTCAATGTTGGCATAGCCCATCCTCTAGGTAGCAAGCCAATTGCCCCAAGAAGAATACATTACATGAGTCGAGCAATTGAGGCAAAAACTAGTAATATCCCTGTGTGGAGCTTTTTTCTCCCCATGGGCCATGGTGCCTGTCAGCAGATCTTCTTGGTAAGGGAGGCACAGAGAGTTGTACTTCAAAGCACGGCATTCGGCGTCTACACCCAAACGACCGGAGTTTTTGTCTCCACTCCATAGCCCTATCAGGTGTGTGGCTTGTGCAAATTACTTACCATATGGACTTCTTATTCTTCTTATGTGTGAAAAGGAAATAGTAAGGCAACCCATCTCATGAAGCTTTTATGAAATTTAAATAAGGTAAAAAATGCAAAGCACATAACAAACAATAAATGCTAATGATTACTCTGAGTCAGAGATTCCCAACCTTCTTCATATCATAAACAGACATTGTGAAACAAAATTTAATGTATGAATGGTGAACCAGGAAAGGTGAGATTGCTCATAACCAAAAAGAGAGGCCTCCCGGGGGCTAAGGGTTCTATTTCTTATTACACCTGCAACTCACGCACTATTGGCCAGCTGACAAACTCTCCTCTCCACACTGGATGTTGCCTTCATTTTACAGACAACATGTCTCTTGGAAGGCTGTCTCAGCCCCCAACTTAAACATTCCACACTTTCAGCCAACACTATTCTGTCTCTTCTTCACAGATAGTTGTAAGCCATTATATTTCTGATTAGCATAAATAGAATTCTTCTTTGAATTATTTATCCCACACAATATTCCCAAACATGGAGTCATCCCCAAGTCATGGTTAGAAACAGTAAGATGAAGGGGTGCCTGGGTGGCTCAGTCGGTTAAGCATCCGACTTCAGCTCAGGTCATGATCTCACAGTTCATGTGTTTGAGTCCCACGGTGGGCTCTGTGCTGACAGCTCAGAGCCTGGAGCGTGCTTTGAATTCTGTGTCTCCCTTTCTCTCTACCCCTCCCCCAGCTCACATTCTCTCTCTCTCTCTCTCTTTCTCTTTCTCAAAACACATAAAAAAAAGAAAGAAACAAAGAAACAAAGAAAGAATTTTTAATTTTTTTTAAAAAAGAAAAGAAATAGTAAGATAAAGGACAATTCTGAAACTGAGGCCTCCATCACCTAAACCATTTTTTTTAATGTTTATTTATTTTTGAGAGTGGGAGTGGGGGAGGGGCAGATAGAGAGGGAGACAGAATCTGAAGCAGGTTCCAGGCTCTGAACTGTCAACACAGAGCCTGATGTGGGTCTCAAACCCACAAACCACGAGATCACGACCTGAGTCGAAGTCGAATGCTTAACTGACTGAGCCACGCAGGTGCCCCTCACCTAAACAATTTTAAAGTGTATCATGCTGGCAAAGGCTGAAGCCAGGAAGGCCTGGGGACCAGGTAAACCCATCAGGCCTCCATGCTGTCGTCATTCTGGGCCCCCTCTGTCCAGGTATTGCATCATCTTTCTTTATGCTGGCTTCCCCATCCCATCAATCACTTGGCAGGCATGGCTGCCCCTCGTCTTTCAAGGTCACATAATAAAGTTGCAACCCTCTCTTGATTCTAGTTACTGGAGAGAGAATCTGACTGAACCAGCTGAACTCAGTTGCCCACATGGTGTATTCGGCAAAACCAAGACAGCAGTCAAGCCCAGTACAGCCCAGTAGCCAGAGGCCATTCTTAAGACATAGTGCAGACAATTGGGAGAAAGATCAGTCCACAAAGAAAAAGAAAGTCATAGACACAAGGACTGAATCCATTACGTTGTCCATTACATTGACTACCTTGTCTTCAGACCCGAAATTCCCATCACACGTCACTTCTTTGACACTCTAAAGATCCTCGTTAAAAGTATGTTGGTTATCTAGCAACATAATATTCCAAGATATTTTCAGTCATTAACATCTAGAAATGAATATGCATATTTGACACAGAACAGAAATGTTTTGACAGAGGTAGGGGGTTTGGTTGTTTGTGGAATAAAAGGCAATGTGTAAGGAGCAGTTCTCTCGTGCAGAGCATCCTGGGAAAATGAGATGCTCTCTGGATACATGTAGGGAAGCTGGCAGGTAGAACATAGAAAAGGGAGAACGGTAGTACTGAGAAAGATGACAACGAAAATGAACATATAAACCGTCCTTATAATTTCACCCACAGCCAGGGCTGTTAAAGGGCCATGGCACTAAAAGGAATTTTAAAACCAGCATTAACTAGTGACCCCAGTTCTCTCCAAAACCAAGCCAGAGTGAAAAATCAGAGCTCGGTAGAGGGTAAAATTGTTCTGTCCTGCACAAAGAGGAATTTAACTACAGGCCCATAATTTCCAAATGAAAAACTAGAACACAAAGTCTGACAAAGAATTTGTGTGCTATTTCAGAGTGAATGAGGCAGCCTGAAAAATGTTCTCTGGACACTTAACTATTGGATGTTACTAGATATTTCAATGGCATATGGGAAAAGGAATAAATTATGCAGAAGAGAGCATCAATTTGGTAGCTGGAAAGGGAATATTTAACCCATTTTCAATTTTAAGGAACAATATAACAAACAGCAACACATTAAGCCAGAGAAATCTTTCAGGGGACTGATTGAGGTTATGGTCTATGGAATTGGAATTCACCTCAGACTATTAGTCAATGAGCCAATATTAATTAAGAGGTCATAAGGTGCTTTCCAATGGGTTTTTTTTTTCTTTTTGCTGCAATCAAATAACATTAATTTGACTTATGACGAGTTAAATGAGTTGCTTTCAAGGTCATCTTAGTTTCTCACATCTTCCAACACAATCTCAAACAAGGGAACTTGCCCTCCATCTCCTGACAACCCCCTTTAAAAAAATGTTAAAAAACAAAAAAAACCTGTCATTTCACATCCACCCCCTTGAAAAACACTCACTTAACATTTGCATAAGACTCATGACACTCACTTTATCAGTTGGGATTTGGATGTAAGTAACAGAAAACAACTTCAGCAAACAGGAAGGGAATAATAGGCCACTGGGCTGTCCCAAGGAAGCCAATGACAGGTGGTTCAGTCCACCACCACCGAAAGGAGTAAGTTTCTCTCACCATATCCTGTGTTGTTCTCTTTCTGCAAACAGGTTTCACCTACAAGAGTTGGGAGATGGCTGTTCCACAGCCACTATGCTTACATTCAAAAGATCTCCTTATGATGGGGCACCTGGGTGTCTCAGTCCGTTAAGTGTCCAACTTCAGTTCATGGGTTGGAGCCCCACATCAGGCTCTGTGCTGACAGCATGGAGCCTGGAGCCTGCTTTGGATTCTGTGCCTCCCTCTCTCTCTGCCCCTCCCCCATTTGCATGCTCTCTCTTTCTCTCTCGCTCTCTCGCTTTCTCGCTCTCTTGCTCTCTCTCTCAAGGGTGGATAAACATTAAAAAAAAAATTTCAAAAGATCTGCTCATGTTGAACTAAAATGCCTTAGTCTGACTTCCAAATTTCTAGGAGAGAGAACCTGATTGACTTATCTTGACCCAACTCTGGTTTAGTCACCGTGACCATCTCCCAATTTTTCCGACCTCCATAGTAATCCTGTCTCCTATTCATACTTGGGTTATAGGTTCCTCTGATCTCCTTTTCCCACCTAGTGGATGACTCTGCTTTCTATCTTCCTGAAATATCTCACAAGTTTCTATTCCACTGACAGCACTCTTCCTTGTTTTTCATAGCTTTTATGGAAATACTCCCATTATACCATTTCAAAAGAATTCCATCAGGAGGAAGTGGTTTTCGGTAATCTGCCTGCTGTCTTAACACAATAACCCTATTTTTTTCTAGATATTTCTCCTTCCTCTTCTTTATAACCCTTCCTTTAATATCATACTGTATCAGAGTGTAACTTTAATGATGTCACTCCCCAGATCAGAAGTCTCCAAAGACTTCCAATGGCTGAGAGTCCAATTCCTTATCTTAATATGTGGCCCAAATGATTCTTTCTGGAAAACTCTAACCATTTGCCTCTTGAACCTAACTCTCCCCTCCAGATAAAGGCCCCATTTGTTATTCTTCCCCCAAACAGTCACTACATTCAAGTTTTCTGCCAATTCCAGGCCAACAATCATAATCCTGATTCTATAAGTCTGAAAAAAATAAGACTGACCTTCTCTTGAAGTCTTCTTACCCACTCAGATCCATATCATACCTCCTTTCTGAAAAATTCATACACCTGTGAACAAATCTTTCTTCTGACTTTATCTCCTCGTGGCTGTCCCTTCGTTCCTGGTTAATACATTCTCTCTCTCATTAAATTATAAGCAAATGATAGGGAATTTCTTATTCATCTTTTATATCCCCTGTAACACTAATACATTATATTGTACAGAGTATTTACCCAAAAGGAATTTTTAAAAGATGGAAGGAGGAATTAAGTCTTCATTTGGACTTTATTCCCTCCTTTCTTAAATAACTTCATTACTTCTATTATAGTGCAGGACCAAATAACTCGTGTAAGCTACACTTCATTGAATTGGTTTTACATATTTGTAATCTTTGTTGCAACCTAGTTAAAACTAGAATCCGGAGGGCTTACTCTTAAAATAGTTTCATATCCCCAAAGAAATATAATCCAGCAAGCAAAAATAAGCTTAATCCCAAATCCTCAATTACATTACTCATAAAGCACAAAAGGGGTTCAAATAGTCCATAGCACCATATTAAAATATGAAAATGTCTCTTCTGTTCAATCTACTTCCATCAAACCTTGCAGCCACTCCAGAGTATCACTCTCTATAATCCCCACCTCCTTTTCATGTTATTTCACTGCTCAGCTCAGTACTGCTTTGTTTCCCTTATTTTCCTCTACCTTGAACCAGAGTTGGGCCAAGATGGGTTAGTCAGATTCCTTCTCCTAGAAATTCAGAAGACTAAGGTATTTTAGCTCAATAGGAGTAGATGTTTTGAATATGAATACATTCCACCTGTCATGGGAGAAGACTATTTGACAAAAAAGAATTCTCCTCCAGTAGGAAAGAATGATTCCTCAGAAGGCAAGGACCAAGGGGGCAGGGAGATGAAATGATAATTAAAAAATTCTCTTAGCCTAGGTAGCTTGCAATCTTATGACAGCATGCATCTAACATTTAAACTAAGACAGCTGTCTAAAAGCCTGCCACATACTTCCTCTCCAACCATTCACCTTTTAGGAAGAACTTAAAAATACACAAATAAAATAAGAGAATATGAAAACATGTAAACAAGCACTGAATATCAGAGTTCATGTGTGTTTCTTTTTTTTTTAATTTTTTCTTTTTAATGTTTATTTTTGACAGAGAGAGAGAGAGCATGAGCAGGGGAGGGGCAGAGAGAGAGGGAGACACAGAATCTGAAGCAGGCTCCAGGCTCCGAGCTGTCAGCACAGAGCTCGACGCAGGGCTTGAACTCATGAACCTTGAGATCATGACCTGAGCCGAAGTCGGACACTCAACTGACCAAGCCACCCCGGTGCCCCCATGAGTGTTTCAATGCAAGCTGATGAAGATGATGAAGGCATTTGAAAAGAGATAGAAAAAAGACTGGAAGTATTTCAGGTGTCTTCAGCAGCTCCCCTGATAAGCACTCGAGAGGAAAGCCTGGCTTATTCTGCGTATCCAAAGGTGTCTGACTCTTGGTCCAGAAGTGCCATAGACAAAGGTCCAAGATGCTGTGGGGAAGGTCCTGGGACTGAAGTAGCTCCATGGCTTGTGTCCCTGGGCCAGGGCTCCTCTTCCACTGTGGACTCACCCCTGCAGGAAGCCAGTTTCTCAGTCCTTGTTTGCCCTTATGCAAGGGAACTTTTTCATTTAGACCATTTAGTTGTCTAATACTCAGGCATTTGGTTTTGATTTTCTTTTAAATTATACCCCCCCAAATCGTTTTTATTCTTATGCATTTTTACTTTTAAGCATGTTAGTTATTTCCTATGCTTAATTTTTAATCTCATCTATTTTTAGGCTTTTAACTTTTTATCCTATCCCCTACACCCTAATCTTTTCTCTCTCTTACTGTCCTGGTTTTAACCTTTAATCTCATTGGCCTCTAGCCTTTTTTCATTTATTTTAAGTCTCATCCACTTTATCTTTTCAATATGTTTAAACTTTACTCTTTACTTGGAGTTTCATTCTTCTATATTTTTAACTTCTATGTCCTCTATATTCATTTTTTCCTCTGATCTTACTCTCAAATTTTTAATTGTGTCTTCTAAATATCTACTCTTCTTCATAAAATGAGAAAAGTTCCCTCTTCTTCCTTTTCCCTTATAATTTTCTATGCTTCAATTTTTTTATTTTCACTGTGACTGGTAAGAGGTAAAGCCAAAGGGGTGTTGAGACCACACACAGAGGAGGCTAGAGACTTTCTATTTATTCTTCACCTCCAGATCCCCCTGCTATTGCTGTTGTTTGGTGGAGGAAGTGAGGCTTTTCATTGTTTTTAAATTCATGGAAATGTACAGAGTGCTAAAATAGAGATACATAGAGAAAATGATGGGCAAAAGAGGTGAATGGGGCAATAAAGTGGAAGCGAGAGAGGGAAAAATATCTTTATTAGATTTAGCGCAAAGCATGTCGAGAGTAGCCCACACATGAGTAGACATAATGGCAAGTAACAACCTACCTAGGAAGAATTCACCATGCAATGCCTTGAACTGCTTTAGTGAGGTCAGAGGCCTCACTAAACAAACTGATATGTTCAACAACTGATATGTTCCTAACAAACTGATATGTTGAAAAGGAGACCCGCTGGGAGGATTGTCAGGAGACTAGCCTCAAATCAATTATCTCCATGTTCGTCCATCTTTTATCTTACCAGCGTCATCAGATGACCTCCTAGGTCTCCACTTCCTTAGTACGCTTATTAAGGAAAAAGGGACTATTAATCTTCTAGGACCCATATGGGGAAAATAGGTCCCCTGAATATCAAAATCTATGAGAAGAGTGAGGCCCAAATTTTTCCTACATCATGGGCCATGTGTCTTCCTCTAGGGCAACTATTGGGACATAAGGATATGTCTGTCATTGGTCTCCAGGTATCTTTCCTTTGCTTCCTCAGAGAAGAACAGGATGCAGTTCTGGAAATGATTTACCTCACTTTAAGTCTCAATAAAAATGGCAACATTCTTGGCGTGTCTGGCTGACTCTGTTTGGTAGAGCATGTGACTGGATCTCCGGGTTGTGAGTCTAAACCTCATATTGGGCATTATGACTAATTAAAAAAAAAATTTTTTTAGGGGTGCCTGGGTGGCTCAGTCAGCTAGGCATCCGCCTTCAGCTCAGGTCGTGATCTTACCGTTCATGAGTTGGAGCCCCACATCAGGCTCTCTGTTGTGTGCACAAAGCCCGCTTCAGACCCTCTGTCCGCCCCTCCCCCGCCCCTCCCCTGCTTATGTGTGCTCTCTCATAAATAAATAAATAAATAAATAATGGCAATATTCTTCATTTCGTGTACTTCCTTTCTATTATAATTCTTGCTTGGTACAGACCACTGAAGGGGAATTTACCCATCAATGGGCCCCTACCTCATTGGTGCACATTGATTGATGATAATGTTTAACAAGCCTCATAAATTCACATTCCCAGCCCTTTCCTGAGAATCTGGACTCCCTAGCTATATCATCAATTGCTTAACACCATTCTCCATAGTCCTTGAAAATGCTTGATTGGCCACCTCCCTCATATAAAGCCTCAACCCAGAAAACTAATAGGGAACTTTATTTCCAGAACCTCGTTAGCCATATTGACCAAGATGATCTTGGCTTGTAAGAGAAGCAACTTTCATCAGTAGCATTCAGCATATACTAAGACATACTTCCTTACATCTGGAGTGTGCCTTATGATAACTCAAATTCATCTCCTGAAACATAATCTATTGGAATCCCAAAAGTAGGAACACTGAAATGTTGACATTTGAGGCATTTGAATATCATTTGCCCATAAAATATCTGGATTTCAAAACATTTATTTACCTACATTTATTGCTTTGCAAGTTTTATCTTTCCAACTATAGAGACAAATGTTTGACAAAGTGAAACTTTGGGTGACTTGTTGAGTCCACTAATCCAAAGGATCATAAATTCTTCCTTTCAACCTGAATTTGCTTTCCTATCTTGAGGTTCACTATGAGATGTGGTGTTTCTTTGATTAACTATGTGGTATTTACTTGACCTGACCCAGTTGGGGAAGGAAAGAATACCAATACTTGCAAGAAGTCCAATGTAACCCCACAAGAAGCATTGGAAAATAAATATGTTTCTTTTGGATTTTATTTTGAAGGTGATACATTAACCTAAATGGAAAACTCCCTCACCAGATTTATTTATGAACAGAAGCCAATTTACCCATCTCTGCTCTAGAAATAAGCATCACAGATTGTATCAGAGTCAGCCCTCTTTTTACTACCCTCTTTAACAGTGATGCTACAACCAGATTATCAATTCATAATGTAAATATCTGTAAAGCCAGTATGCATTTTGGTAGCAAATGTGTAGGGATTTTTTCCCTCCTGCCTTCGTGTACTTTTTCAATATGACCATTTTCTGCTGTGCTTATTTTTTTATCTATGTATTTAGTAGTTACTTTTATCTTGCATTATTTATGGGGAAAAAACAAATCTAGAACAAGTTAGACAATAAATAAATACAGAGACATTCTTTAAAAGTTATGGGAGTGTAATTAGTTGTGGTGTGTAAACACCAGGATGTCAGTAAGTATTTTGGAGCATGAGAGTTATAGGAGTTATATCACTGACATAGATTTTGCTATAGTGTCAGTGCATTGGCTGAGATGGACTGATTATAGGAATACCAGTTATGAAATGATTGCCTTCCCATAAACAGTGGGCAACAACAAATAAGGAAGGAGAAAAGAGACCACACCATGGAAGAACCCACCAGGTTTGGTGAAAGAACATTACATATACAGAGAACTGGCTCAAATTCTAGATCAGACTTGGCCAGGTTATGAAACCCCTCAAAACTTTAGTTTCCTCATCTACAAAATTAGAGCAACAACACTTACTTCATAGGGTTTTTCTGAGAATTTAAATGAGATAATACAATGAAGCTGTTTAGCACAGTGCTTTCACACAGTATATGTTAAATAAATGTTAGTTATTATTAGAATATAAACACAGGAAACCAATGAGTTAAAAATACCTTCCAGGATTTGAGCCCAGTAACTGAGGAAATGGTGTTGTCACTGACAAAACTGATAGTTATTCTGGGAAAGAGAAAGTCTGTATCATATTGGGATAGAGTTCTATTCTCAGAGACTATGGTCATAAATTTTAAAATAAAATAAGAGGGAAATGTTTCATATTACCTCTCAGGTTATAATTGTTTCCAACCATTTCCCCCAGTATTTCCCCCACCCATTTCTCTGAACATGCTCTTAGAAGGGCATCCCATTTGCCTTGATTTAAAAGCTACATAAGGCCCATTTCCACAGCTCCCTCCCTCATTGGTATCAACCCACTTAGACACATCTGCCTGCTTTATTTACATGCTGTTGATTTCCTTTCCCAGATTATTAATGAAAATGTTAGCTAAACCCATCCCCTGTGGCTTACCACCAGACACCTTTTCCCAAACGGGAGTATGCCATAATTCATCATCAACCTTTTATTTTTCTCTGCTCAAGTCAGTTTTGTGAATCACAAGTGGCTTTTTAAACAAAACAATTGGAACTAATTCACACAGTACATTATAATCACATCTGCCACATCTATAAATGGCAATTGATATGCATTAGCTGTAAATCCCCAAATACAAAAGACCAAGAGGGAATAAGATGGTCAAAAAGGAATTTATAGGAAAAGGTCTGGGATATTCTGTACCTCTCCAGTGGTAGAAAAACATCTGAATCATACTCCTACCCCCCAAAGCAAGACAATTAAAGTTTTCACCTTGTGACATAACTGTAGATCTTTATTTTAACATATTGAATATCTTGTTTCTTTTTTTTTTTAGTTTTGTGAAGCTTTCTTGAAAGGTTTTTATTTTGTTCTTATTCTTAATGGTTTATGCTAGTAAAAGATATTGTTTAAACTAGAAATCATCAAGTCACATCCAAGATTTGTGGATCAAAGTATGCTGTCCTCTAAAAAGAGTATGTACAACCACAGAAGTCTTGTCCAGCTTGGGGAGAGAGAGATACAGAACTCATAAAATAGTATAAGCAGAAAAAGATCTTGAGGAAGAAAATAATACATTGAGTCCAATTAGAAGCTCACATTTTGTTAGCCCTCCCCTGCCCCTAAGGATGGTTGTGGCCCCACAATTAC
This sequence comes from Neofelis nebulosa, assembly GCF_028018385.1. Classification (NCBI taxonomy): domain Eukaryota; kingdom Metazoa; phylum Chordata; class Mammalia; order Carnivora; family Felidae; genus Neofelis; species Neofelis nebulosa. The sequence continues at coordinate 30,062,685 of NC_080794.1, read as the reverse complement.
AGACTAAGTTGAGTAGCCAAGATAGGAAACAATGACCATTTTATTCCTCTCCCAGGCATGGGTATCCTCTGTTGGGTGCCTGTTGTGGGCACACAGTCCCCCATTCCTGTCCTCTGCTCAGATTCACAGGGCTCCACAGCTTTAACTTCTTCATATTCATCATTGGAAGGTAACCAGGTGTCAAGAATGGCTTCCATATCTGGGCTCCATTGTTTACTGACTCTCTGAGCCTCAACCTCCTCATCCCCAAGAAGTGATGACAGAGCAGAAGGCAAGCTTGCAAACTGCCCTCCCCCACCCTGCAAGGTGGGTGAGCTATGTGTGACATTCCTCAGGCACTCCTGGCTGCCCAAGAGCAAAGGAAAAGATAAAAACAATGGTTAACTGATACAGGTCACAGCCATGCAGGTCATGAGTCTCCATCAGTTTACAAATGTCTTAGTAAATTATAAGAAAAACTCAGTCTTATCAATAGCCTAACCTCCAAAAACTAATAGGCTCAATTTCCTGGAGCCCTCACATCACCCTCCCCTCCTTAGTGATGTGGGGAACAAAGACAAGAAGAAAATGTAAAAAACATTGAATTTTTTTTTATAACCTGCACTCCATTGACAAATACTTGAGGCAAATAGAGTATAACATCTCTCCAGGAACTCCCTACTGTCTTCAGTGTTGATGCCTTACTAGAGAAAAAACAACCTTAGCTCGACAACAGCAAGGCCTCTGGTATCTTAGGAGTCCTTCTTAGCATATGAAAGTCCTTCTGGAGGCCTCCCTTTTGTCTTTACTTCCCCCAGCTCCCTAGTATATAACCAGTCACTCTTCACAACCCCTGTGCAGCTCTTTCTGCTCACGGGTCCTGTCCCCATGATGAAGTTTTGGGGTGATGGGGGGTCTGTGGGGTCTAGAGACAATGGCTGAGAAAGAATTCTTAAAAATGTCTTTGGTGCAAACAGGTGACTTTACGAAAGCATAGTGACAGGATCCATGGGCAGAAAGAGCTGCACTGGGGTTGTGACAAGTAACTCATTATATACCCTCAGGTTGGGAGGGGGTCAGGGACAGAGTAAGTCTCTAAGGTATTTTTGAAGCCAGGTTTCCAGGGCCTTGAGAGGCTAGGTGTTGCTAGGGAAATGCCACTTAATACTTTTTAATAAAACCCCAGTCATGAGACCCTTCAGATGTATATCAGGGGGTCTTAAGCTGGGAGTATGATTGCCAGCATATATCTTGGGGCAGTTGAGACAAAGGAAGTAGATTTACAGGATCCTCAAGGTTGGGATAATGTTTGCCCCTAGCAAAGTGTCATCATTGAGGCAGCTGAGCTCCTAGAGGGAGGCTACTCTGCCAGTTTCAAGGACTTATCAATGGGCTGTAGGCAGTAAGAGAATTTAATTTTTCTTTTGCCTTGGTTTCCCACATTACCATTGCAAGCACTTAAACCCCTTTCCTTTGTTTTTGGGTAGCCAGGAGCGTCCAAGGGATATCACACATATTCCATCGGGGGGCAGGGGAGGGGGGTTGCCAGCCTGTATTTTGCCCTCAGCTTGCCCCACATTCCCTCATCACCCATGATTTAATAAAATCACCTTCTTGCACCAAAGACGTCTCAAGAATTCTTTCTTGGCCATCAGCTCCAGACCCCCACCACTCCAAAACCACATCAGAAGTAAATGTCTACTTGACAATACTGTTGAAAGGATTCAGTAAGACCCCTGGCACAAAGCATATCCCAAAGCAGCTGATAGGAAATACAGATGAGAGGCTGGCCATCTGCTCCCACCGGGAACGATCTGGTGAAAGAAAAGAGCCTTACCTTTTTTAAGTCATAAATGTTGACGTGTAATGTCTCAAAGTCTCAGGCTACCTGTTACAAGAAAAACTGCCATTTAGGCAGCAAACTAAAGAGACCTGATAGAATTTAAGAGTGAATCATGGGTCCCACAACTGGTGCAATTCTGCCTTTGTGTTAGTCTAATGAGCACCTAATGACTCCCTGCAACCCAGCCAGGGAGAAAGAAGGAAGGATGAGCTATCACTCACACCATCAAGCCTAGGTTTTCAGGGTAAAATGAAAACTGGAAAAATGAAACAAATATTTCTTTCCGGGACCGTCGAACAGTCACTTGGTTCGGTGTTGTTTTCCCAGGAAGGCAATTGAGTTGAACTTCCTTCAGGAGATTCTGAGGCAGGAAAAAAAGACACCGTGGAAGCATGATGCAATGAGCTCTATCAGTCAACCCGAGGAGACCTGGAATCACTGAAACGAGCTGCAAGAACCTGAACACGGACAGAAATGAGGCTCTGCTTCTGCATACATTGCCCTAAATCTTGATGTCTCTCTCCTTACAGCCCCGCTCTGTTCCTGTGCAGCATCTTTTGGAAGAGGCAGCAAGCGAAACAGAGTTTATAAATCTTTGCACCTCAGATGAGGCTCACTTAAGTTCCTGCGACCCATCTGTTACATATTCAACATTTCCCTTCACTTCCTTTTAAGCAATTTTGGCGCTATTGTATTGCAAAAGTGACCTTCCAGGAACAGGAAAATAGTACCTCTGAGTTAGTAATCACCTGATACATCCCTTTAAAATGGCCATGCAGGTTCTGTAGATTAAGAAAAGATAGGCTCCCTGCCCCATTAAAAGTGCCAACAATACCTGGAAGGTGGTTCTGTTCAGAGGGAAAGAGGTATTACAAAGACTTGACCCCTTCCTGTCCACCCCAGGGTGAGAAATTAAACTATTCAACAGGGAGGCTTAAGGGACCTCTTTTCTCTCTTTCTCATAGAATACACTGAAACAAAATAAATCTGGGGAGGGGCAGCTCCTGCTGACAGCAAAGATTCCTGACACACGAAGAAAGCATTCTCCTCACAGGACAGAGCTCCAAAGCAGATGAAAGGCACCGTCTTGGTTCTAGCTCTAAAAACACAAAAATCATCACAATAAATCATTTCTCCATGGAAGAACTTCGTATATATGAAGCTGTCAGAAGCCTCCCTTGTACACGGAAAAGGGTACTGCATTATACACCAAAAAGGAGTACTATAAAACTAACTCACAAGCAGGAAAGATAAATGAGCACCTACACAGAGGTTGGGCCATTCCTAAATAGCAAAGGTCAGGAGAAATTCCTGGAGTAGGACTTTGATGCATTTCTATTCTCTTCATGACTGAGTGTGTCCCAATAACAGCCATCAATAAATGTCCATCAGTGTTTTATGACCAGCTCACGTTTGCCAATTTCAGTTTCCATCAGTTTTTCAGATAGAATACCGACCTGTCGCTGTTCCATAAGATGGAACCATGAAGCCCCGTTTGTTTTGGCACCAGTAACTTTTTATCTATTTATTTATTTTCAGTGTTCCACAGTTGATATGAGCATCCCCTCCCTAATTGGTATTTTCAATTTTTGTTCTGCCTGGGATGGTCTTACTTCATAAATCTGTAATTAAGGAAACCACTGGAGAATGTGGTAACCCCAAGGTTGAGGTGTTTTTTGACATGGGTCATATCTCTGCTCCTTCTGCCAAACGATTATGAAATATTCATGTTAAATTAGCATAAAGCACATCCTGTTTTATGAGGAAATATTGCAGAACAATACCTATAACTGATGCATAAAATATAAGTTTTCTATTTTCACACACAAGAACAGACTCAGATATATTCCCGAGTCACTGAAATTTTCCCTGTGGTGTCTAGAACACAACAAACGTAATTAAGGGTTCTGTGGTTTAAACATTTTAGGTCTTAAAATTTGGATAGAATATCCCTTAAAAAGCATTTTGTCATTATGCAATTTGGGGAGATAGGACATTAAAAAGGGGATGCTAAAGGAATCATCATCTTCAGAGGTTTTCTTCCCTCTGTGTTGACCAGGGTAGAGGGTAGGGTTACAGTGATGCAGGCAGGCCAGGTCTGAGGACCCAGAGGGGGTCCCGCAAGGATCAGCCAAGCAGGTCCTTGGCTTTGCACAGGATAGAAATCAAACTTGAGCCAATAGGAAGTGAGAGCAGAGTTTACTGAAGACAGAGCAAATACAGACAGAGCATCTGGAAGACTCAGAAAGGAAAAGGAGCATGAATCTCATCTTTGCTTGTGGTCTAGGATTTTTACTGAGGACTGTGGTCTGGTGTACGTGTCCTCTCAGGCACCCAGGAAGTGGCCGAACATGGATGAGTGCTCAGGTGTCCATAAATCACCTGTGCCCTGAAGCCAAGCGTCTTGGCATCTAGGTGTCTGGAATCAGTGGTCTTGGAAAACGTACATGACTGTACATGATGACCTCGCCTGTCACTGCTCAGGTGTTATCTATTGTGCTGGGAGACTCCAAAGAAATCATTAACTCCTTGACTTTTACGAGGAGGACATACATTAAGACAAGTGAAAGATGGGGGGGTGGGGCGGGGAGGCAGGTCCTAGCAAGACCAGAAGCAGGGAAAAAAAGCAAAAAAAAAAAAAAAAATTTTTTAACTCGTTTTTTTCTTCATGGCGTTCAGTTTTCCTATCCCAACAGGTAGCAGAGTTATGTAAACACTCAAGGTTTAGAGAGTCTCTTTTGGTTCCATATATATCATGAATATGAATGGTGTGTGTGATATTGTGACTTATAAGAAATATGTATTTGGTGTTAGTCCCAGTTCCTGGCACAAATCGCCAAAAACCCTTCAAATTTCTTAAGTGGGGACAGCAGTAAAGGTGTCTTGTTATGTTAATGAGGTGACTGGGGAAACAACTGAGGATGGATGGGAGCTGGTTGCCAGAGGAGCAAAGCCTATGATTGGAGGATTGGAACTTTCAGTCCCATCCCCTAACCTCTGAGGAAGGAAAAAGGGGCTGAATCAATCATCAAGGGCCAACAACTTCATCAATCATACCTATGTAATAAGTTTCTATAAAAAACCAAAAGGAATGGGTTCAGGGAGTGTCCACATTGGTGATAACTGAGCACATCCCTGTGCTGCCATTTCTGGTCTCATACTCCAGGGAACCAGAAGCTCCTTTGTTTCTGTATCTCTTCATTTAGCTTTGTATTTGCATCCTTGCATATCTTTTATTCATATATTCATATACTCATATCCCACATTCCAGATTTCATATCCTGATAATCTAGGGAGCAAACTGGTTTCCTGAGTGTGTGAGCCACTCTAGTAAATTAATTGAACCCAAGGAGGAGGCTCTGGGAACCTGGGATTGCTCGCCAGTGGATCAGAAGCACAGGCAACCATCTGAACTTGCCAAGGACATCAGAAGTGGTGGGCAGTCTTGTGGGACTGAGCCCATAACCCATGAAATCTGATGATATCTCCGGGTAAATAAATAATGTCAGAACTGGATTAATTATAGGGCACCAAGCTGGTGGTGGGGAATTGCTGGGCAGTGTGGATAAAAACCCACACATTATAATTGGAATCAGAATCAGAGTGTGTAATCATCAAAAAAATATGAGAGAAAAATATTTTGATTTATTAAACCTTCTTACTCAGACAAAGTGGTTGAGCTAAAGACAATGAAACTCACATGGTTTCATAACTGGGTCTTAGGGAAGTAAATTAACGTAAGAACAAAACCTGTAATCCCTATCAAAATAACACTAGCAGGGGAGCCTTTGTGGCTCTGTCTGTTAAGCATCCACTTCGGCTCAGGTCATGATCTCACAGTTCCTGTATTTGAGCCCCAAGTTGGGCTCTGTGCTGACAGCTCAGAGCCTGGAGCCTGCTTTGGATTCTGTGTCTCCCTTTCTCTCTGCCCCTGCTCTCCTCGCACTCTGTCTCTGTCTCTCAAAAAGTGAATAAATGTTAAAAAAAGGTTTTTTTAATAGAAAAATAACACTAGCATTCTTCATAGAGCTACAACAAACAATCCTAAAATTTGTGTGGAACCAGAAAAGACACTGAATAGCCAAAGTAATGTTGGAAAAGAAAGCCAAAGCTAGAGGCACCATAATTCCAGATTTCAGGTTGTATTACAAAGCTGTAATCAAGACAGTATGTTACCGGCACAAGAACATACACTCAGATCATTGGAACAGAATGGAGAACCCAGAAGTGGACCTACAAATGTATGTATGGCCAACTAATCTTTGACAAAGCAGGAAAGGATATCCAATGGAATAAAGACAGTCTTCAGCAGCAAATGGTGCTGGGAAAACTGGATAGCGATGTGCAGAAGAATGAACCTGGAGCATTTTCTCACACCATACACAAAAACAAACTCAAAATGGAAGAAAGACCTAATCCTAAAACAGGAAGCCATCAAAATCCTAGAGGAAAAAGCAGGCAAAAACCTCTTTGACCTTGGCTGCAGCAACCTCTTACTTGAGATGTCTCCAGAGGCAAGGGAAACAAAAGCAAAAATGAACAATTAGGACCTCATCAAGATAAAAATCTTCTGCACAGCGAAGGAAACAATCAGCAAAACTAAAAGGCAAACCCAACACCCAAAAAACAAATAATCCAGTGAAGAAATGGGCAAAAGACATGAATACATACTTTTTCAAAGAAGACATCCAGATGGCCAACAGACACATGACACCTGAAAACATGTTCAACATCGTTCATCATCAGTGGGTGAAATACAAATCAAAACCACCATGAGATACCACCTCACATATGACAGAATGGCTGAAATTAACAACTCAGGCAACAACAGATGTGGGCAAGGATGAGGAGAAAGAGGAATCCTTTTGCACTGTTTGTAGGAATACAAACTGGTGCAGCCACTCTGGAAAACAGTATGAAGGTTCCTCAAAAAATTAAAAATAGAACTATTCTACAACCCAGCATTGCACTACTAGGCATTTATCCAAAGGATACAGAAGTGCTGATTCGAAGGGGCATGCGCACCCCAATGTTTATAGCAGCTCTATCAACAATAGCCAAAGTATGGAAAGAGTCCCAATGTCCATCAACTGATGAATGGAAAAAGAAGATGTGGTGTGTGTGTGTGTGTGTGTGTGTGTGTGTATACACACACACACACACACACACACACACACAATGGAATGTTACTTGGCAATCAAAAAGATTGAAATCTTGCCATTTGCAACAAAGTAGATGGAGCTAGAGTGCATTATGCTAAGCGAAATAAGTCAGCCAGAAAAAGATAAATATCATGATTTCATTCATATGTGGAATTTAAGAAACAAAACATAAACATAAGGGAAGGGAAGGAAAAATAACATAAAAATAGGGAGACAAAACATAAGAGACTCTTAAATACAGAGAACAAACTGAGGGTTACTGGTGGAGGGTTCAGTGGGGGGGAGAGGCTGAAGGCGTGAGAGGCATAAGGAGGACACTTGTTGCGATGAGCACTGGGTATTATATGTAAGTGGTGAATCACTAAATTCTATTCCTGAAATTATCATTACACTGTATGTTAACTAACTAGGATTTAATTTTTTTAAAAAAATAATAATGATAAATTTAAAATTAATTAATTAATTTCATTTCACTTAATAAAAAATAAAAAATGTAAGAACAAAGCCCTACTTCTAATGTAACTATTTTGACAGAGTGAGAAGTGTATAGACAAAGACTCTCCTTTACTGAACTTTAGTGAGGTTTCCATGAGCCCTTTCTTACATAAGCCTCGCTTGGTCCCGGTACTGTTCTTACCAGGCCTGCACAGCTCTGTATTAGCAAGAAACCTGCTAAGTCAGTTTCCTGGGACTCTCCCTCTCGAGATGCCTGAATCTCATCAAATTCCTCATCTATCACCTTTAACATCTGATCACCTTGGCCTGTCTTCTGCAAAAATCACGTCAAGTAAATCTAGCAAGATTACCCCTAGCTTGACGTCTCTGCTGAGTACTTGTCCATCCACTGATCCCCTCCCTCTATTGATTGGCCGAAGTCTCCACTTATCCTGGTCATAATCAGAATGAGCCCCACCTCTCTCCCCTATTGCAATTATCTTCACTCCTACTGCAATGGTGCTGAATAGTCTTTCTTGTCTTTTAAGTGTCAGAATAATTTTTTCTATAAGATGATTCAGATTCGTGGACAGAAATTTGGAAGGAGGGTTGGAGTAGTGCACTGGCCAATTGTACACCTGTCTTCCCAACTTCAAGATGGGCAACTGTCAAATTCAGATAGTAGTGAGAATGCTTACATCACAGAAATCAGCAAACACTATACATCAGGGCTTCCCTTGGTCCTCCCTTCCCCCAGCCCCATTAGTTGCTAAACATTTACCAGCACATTTCCAGGTGGAGGTAACTGTGAAGGGTCCCATGCCAAGTGTCAGACTGGGCTGCTATGAAAGGTTTGCTTTTATCCTTTAAGTATGGTGCCTTGAGCACAATTCTACTTCCAAGTCCCGGGTCCAAATTAAGATAATAAGTTGCACAGCCATCCTAGGAGATATTACTTTGCGTCTGCTACATCTGGAATGATGATAAATTCATTTCTCCATTTGTGTCTGGTTTGCCTCTGATTTAGAACTTGTCCCAGAGTTTTCACCTTGTAAGAAAAGTATTACCCTTAGTCGTATTTTTTTGAATGGTGAAATGGGTTCAGTAGATTTCTACTTTGTGCCCCCAGTTTCTTCCATGCTCCGGTCCTGTGTGCGAAGCACACATACAGTGATTAGAATTCTCCCTTTAACACGTGTGAAGAATCTGAATGATGATTTAATACCTAGATAAAACAAAATTCATCATCACATTTATATTTGGTAAAATCTGAAGGATGACTGGTGACAATTCATCTCTTTTCTCTGACCCTTTCCAACAGCCCCATTTCAGGAGAAAGGCAGAGTGCCTAATGACAAAGTATACTCTCATAGCAACCAGGGACCGGTACCAGCCAAGGTGTTGGGGGGAGGAACAAACAGCCCATGCACTCCCAGCCCTGGTCAGCCAGTGGGCAGGCAAGTTCCGTGACCTGTGCTGAAGTCTGCAAGATGCACGAAGCTGCCAGACCTCCAGAAGGAGGACTCGGGGACAAGTATGAGAAATTATAGCTTAGATGTATGAGAAATCTATGTGAAAAATTGAGTCTAAGCACTTCTGCTGTGCTGCTTATAAAGTCTCTTTAAGGTTAGTAATATTCTTTTTTTTAATTTTTTTTTAACGTTCATCTACTTTTGAAAAAGAAGGAGAGACGGAGTGTGAGCTGGGAAGAGGCAGAGAGAGAGAGGGAGACACAGAACCTGAAGCTGGCTCCAGGTTCCAAGCTGTCAGCACAGAGCCCGACGCAAGGTTTGAACCCATGAACTGTAAGATCATGACCTGAGCCAAAATCGGACATTTAACTGACTGAGCCACCCAGGCGCCCCCAAGATTAGTAATATTCTTAAGAGGACTGTATCCAAAGTCAGTTTAACAAATGAAACTGCATAATATGCATGTACATTATCACTAGAAAAAGCATGACTTTTCAAAAACCAAAAATCATTTAAATTAAGTTTCTCCATTTTCTGTTTCACATTTTCTTGTGCCTATAAAAAAAGAAGCAATAGCTGTCAATGTGTTGGCTCCATTAGCGGAGGAAAAGCTTTGCACACAGATGACACCAACTTTATATCAGAATTATCAGGGCCTTCCAATAGAAAATCAATCAACTTAATTCTATAATGGTTCTCTCTCTCTCTCTCTCTCTCTCTCTCTCTCTCTTTTCAACCAATTCATAGCATCAAAGTAAACCTTTGGGAACTTCCTTTTGTTGAAAGTGAAACATCTGACGTTGCTGCAAATATTATTATAAATTTAACTTTAAAGTTTATTTGAGGGAAAAAGTATATCTTTGCAGGGAGGGTAGGAACACGAATTTTGATGGAGCATAGCGTGGCCAAAACATCATTTCCCCTAAATTAGGAAACTTATGGAGCAGAGATGTTATTGGAATTAGTTGTATGGCACACATAATTCATAATTGCCTCCAAATAACCTATGATTCTACCCACCAGAATAGATGCTGTATTGCTTCTATTTTATATACAAAGAGTAACTGAACTACAAATTTTGGCAATTGAACTAATGTTGAATAAAAGCAAAACAGGGGCACCTGGGTGACTCAATCAGTTAAGCATCCACTCTTGATCTCAGCTCAGGTCATGATCTCACAGTTCATGAGTTCAAGTCCCACATCAGGCTCTGTGCTGACAATGTGGAACCTGCTTGGGATTTTCTCTCTCTCCCTGTCTTTGCCCCTCCCTCAATCTCTCTCTCTCTCTCTCTCTCTCTCTCTCTCTCTCTCTCTCTCTCTCTCCCCTCTCCATTTCTCAAACCAAATAAATAAGCTTAAAATTTTTTTAAAAATAAAAGCAAAACAAATTAACTTCAGCCAGCACAGTAATTTTTTTTTCTGTTGGCCATCAATTGGATTTTGGAAAGCTTTGAGCTTTTATAAAATGATTTTGTAATTCAGACTATGCATACTATGAGAGTATTGACCATTTCTATAAATAAGTCTTCTATATTTTGTATATATTTTGTCAAAATCAGTTAAAATATTTTATGAATAAACTTGCCCAATAGAGCTTTATTTAATTTGCAATAATTAAAATCAAAGCATGCAAATAGGAACACATTAAAATGTTTTCTCTTTAAAGGTTAGGAAGGAAACTAGGAGAGCTCAAATGGAATTAATGAATTAATTTCAAAATTCTACAGTTGTCCCTTGGAGTATGCCATCTTCCATAATTGAAGAATATTTTGATGGTATTTCTACTCCTACCTAGATAAATTTTTATTCTTTAATATCCTGGAAATAAATTGATACAGCATATAGTTTTGCCACATTTAAACTTGGTGAAACAAGCAAAAGGATTATTGAAACAACGCACTGATGAAGTTTGTCTTGTAAAATATTTGGTAAAATATTTATCATTCACAGGTAGATGATTTTATTTTTGAAAATAACCTTTGAATGGATCTCCTCCATAGATTCACCAATACAATGAAACAATTTGATGACCAGTAAATGTTTTTAAAGGGATATAACTTTAATGATTTTTAGCACCTCTGTCACTCTTGAAAGCCAATTATAAAATACATGATTGCTCTTCCTGTATCCCATCCTAGAAAAAAAATGACTAGAATTTTCTATCGTGGGATCAAGGATGAGACAACAGAGGATTCAGGATCTAGCACCATTTCCATCTTTTGCTTTTGGCTCATACTTTGAGGATTTTTTCCTTTTAAGTATCCTGTGTTTTGAGTGTTCAACATGGTTGAGTATGTGGTGGGCTGGGAGAACTGGTATGGGCTGAAAGTAAATTGTCAGGGTATTCCACAGAATCGAGCATATTTATGGTGTCAGTCCTCGTATAAAGGTTTAACTTTTACCTTTTTATCATTTTATTTTCCTTAGTAAGAGACAAAACAAAAATTGTGATTGACCAGATGTTTTTCCTTCCCAAATTGCCCTCGTATCTCTTATAATTAAGTATAATGAATGATAGATTAGCCAGGGGCTTTATTCACTCCATTGAATAAGTGCTTCATTCAATGACAAATAGAAGAAGATAAATTAGCCATAGCAGTTTTCTGCTTTAAACAAACAAGTGAAAGAATAAGTTCCCTTGAAAAAGTGGAAGTTCTGAGTTTGACTTCCAAGTCTGGGCAAATCATCTCTCACGGGTGATGTGACATGAGATGAAAGATTAAAGTCCTAACTACCAGAATCTCAGCAACTGACCTTATTTGCAAATACGGTCTTCATAGCTGTAATTAGCTAAGCTATAAGGTCTTGCTAGAGAAGGGTGGAACCGCCATCCAATGTGACCGGTGTCCTTATAAGAAAAGGGAAATTTGAATACAGACACATGGGGACAATGCCTTGTGAAGACAGGGGCAGAGATCTCAGTGACACACCTACAAGCCAAGGAACATCAAGGATTGATGGCCATCTGAGAAGCATGGGACAAATTCATCCTCGGAGCCCTTAGAAGGAAACACTCTACTTTGGTTTCAGATTTCTAATCTCCATCGCTGTGAGACAATAACTCTTGCTTTAAGCCATCCAGTATGTGATACTTTGTTACAGCAGCCCTAGGAATGAATATGCTATCTAATCCCTCTGAACCCCAACTCCATTTTGTGTATGATGAGGGCACCAGTAATATCCACTCTCAGGATGGTGAAAATTAAAGTTGTTAATGTTTGGGGAAAGTTCCATAAACTGTAGAATACTAAACCCATGATACCTCTGAAGTGACAGACTGGCCCACAATCCCACTTCTCAGGGATTGATTAACAGCCACCACACCCTGACCCAAGGAGCCATTGGATCTCTCCTGGGAATTCAGAAGTCCTGGTCATTCTCTGTGGGGCACCTGACCTGAGCCACCTCTTACCCTGTGCACTGAGAGCAGAAAAAGGCAGTCTGTAGAAAAAAAGGGAAGAAGCAGAAGTCTAAGAAAGGCAGAGACATGAGGTCATGTGGTCCCAGAAGGAGAGACCAAAAGATGCCTGGGTGGTTCCCGTAGGCCTTCTCATTCTTTATTCACATCCCTTCCTCTGGGCTGAGAGCATTCTCTGCCTGCCTCATTTCCTATCCTTCCCAGTTGCTGGGAAGAAGTAAGTATTATGAGATACAAATACATACACTGACACTACAATGATAGAAGCTAAGGGATAGACATGAGAGGGTGAGAGAGGACAGAGAGAAAGAAACTGAAAGACTTACACTCACCTTTTTATTCTTTTTTGATAGTTTAATGTAAGTCATACAAACCTTGAGACCCACCCCACCGAAACACTACCAGAGGCATAATCACTGCATATTAGTGACATCACTCCTACTGATTTTAAAAAGAGCATAGCTAAGTGACCTTTGATAGCATTATTTAATTTTGAGATCTCAAATTCATCATCTATAAATTGGTTGAATACATTATATTAGTGGTTCATAAACGGGATTCTGGAGGTCTAGGGGTCTTTGATATTTTCTGTATTTTGAAGTAATAAAACTTTCTAATTTATTTGTCACCAACCTTTACAAGCCAACTAGCACATAAAGTATCTTTGTATTTAGCTACCCCTCAGGCTGATAATAAGTTAGATTGAAAACTCTAGGCCTTGGGTTAACTATTCTGATGAATTTTTGATAGACTTAAAGATTTCAAGCCATAGGGTTCCGGGTAGTAATGGGTATTTCTGGTAAGAAAGAAGCTGGAAACGAAAAACAAAAACAAAAACAAACAACCAAAAAAAAAACAACCGAAAAGAGATTTCTAAGCTCTCTTTTGACTTTCATATCCCAAAAGTCTTGAGGTTAAAAATTTGCAGGAAGAAGTCAGTCTAAAAGAAAAGAATAAGATCCAAGCCCTTGAATAACCTGCACACACACACACACACACACACACACACACACACACAAAATGGCAAAGGAAAGATATAGGAACAGCACATCCAACTTCTAATTTCCTCTCATATAGAAAAGTAACCATGTCAAAAAAACAAAGCAAAACAAACAAAAAAACATCAACAACAAAAAACTTTTTTTGAACCAGGAGTGAATTCCAGTGTTCCAAAAATAAAACAACTAAATTCACTGGTTTTATTTGATCAGTCAAAGCCAGATAAATAAAACCTCTCTCAAGCCAAAGTCTTCTTATTCATTTTGTTGTTTTCACCCTATACTCATCAGCAAACCCTATCCCCATTGCCACGGATCACCCAGATCTCAAGAAATCAACTCTCCATGAATTCATAAATCATCTTGCTTCCAAAGGGGAAGTGAGGGTGTGAAATTAAAAACACTAAAAAACAAATTATGGAAGTAAGTGTTTGTTATAAACCCTTTACACTTACTTGAGGCCACATAAACCTTAGGTAATGCTGGTGGAGCTCCCCGAAGGCTAAATGGCCAGCGTTATCAAAAGGAAAATGAAAGCCATAAAATCCACAAGCCGATGAGAAATTCTAGAATCAACACATATGGAGGAATGTCAGCAAAGTGCAAGGGTTGGAGGCAGTCCCACTCAGATGCCTGCCAGCCCGAGCTGAGAATTCAAAGGCTCACTATAAAAGGCAATTATGACCAAGGAGTTGTACTGATCAAGAGCTCCTCAGAAGCAACACTCTGCCTTGAACAGCTCTGTATTCTCCTGCGAGCCTAGTGCTGTGTGAAGCCCAGGACGTTACTTAATGGTCCCTGTGGAGTTGAGGAGAATTTTCTGCTGGTTTGTAAGCTACTTGACTTGTGTAGTTTAACTGAGTGGTTGAAATTGGAACCTGCACAGAACCAGGTAAATTTGACAAAATCCCATCTGTTGGAGGCCTGTATTTCTGGCCTCCAATCCTTTCAAGAAAAAAAGGGGAGTAAAACTAGGGGAGATAGGAGCACCATTCAGTTTGGAGTCACATGCACAAAACTCCTGAATTTTAGACCTTTGACAGTACCCTCAAATGAGGTTGGTCATGGCCATGAACTACTCTGACAGGATAGAATACCGAAGGCAAGCATCACACAACTTTATAAGCTTCTGTCTCTTTACTGGACTGCCTCTGAGTAGTATCTTTATAATTATCATAATTATCTTATGAATAGCCATAGGGTTTAAAAGCAATTATATGTAAACATTTATAATGCAATATGTATTATACTCTTTAGTTATCTCTTAATTTTTTTTTTTTTTTATGTACCAGTAGCCTCAGAAAATAGTGACGCCTCTGTGGGGAGCTTCTCAAAGTCATGAAAATCATGAAATCAGATCTGCCCAGGCCAGGGAATTCTCCAGTACATGAGCCAAGCACCCAGCACACCTAAGCAAAGAATGTACCAAAAAGGAACTATGGCTTTTTCTCTGCAGCCCCAGTATTGTTCACATAGCCACTATGACTGCTAAACACATCCATATGTCCATAGCCTCCTTCTGAGAAAAGCAGCCATGGGAGATTATTCCTGCATAGGTTTCCATGATGTGTATCATAAGACCCAGTATCATTGCCAAGGCTGATTGGTCCAGGGGTCAGTCCTGAGTTTATAGAGTATCCTGACAGAAGAACCTTGCCATTAGGGATGCTCTGTACTCAGCAATGAGCAACTAAACCAATGAGATTCTTGGATAATTTCAATAGATCCAAGAGTCAGAAATCAGGAGAACAATATGGAAGACAAGGACATATAAAGAAAAGTCAGTAAGTATAGGTCATGATACAGCAGAAACCACAAATCAGAGAAGAGTTTAGAAAAAAAGATAGCAGCAAAGATAAAATCTCTATAGAAAGTGAGGAAGGACAAGCTCATTCAGGAATATGGCTGAGTCTGAGAGAACACAAATAAGAGTGATGGTCAGACACTGTTATAGGTTGAATTTTGTCACCCAAAAAAATTCCTATTGAAGTCCTAATCCTCAATGCTTTGGTATGTGACTTTATTTGGATATAAGGTTTTTAAGGAGATAACCAAGTTAAAATGATGTTATGGGGCAGGGTGTTAATCCAATGACTGGTCTCCTCATAAAAAGGGAAAACTTGGAGACAGACACACAGAGATGAGCAAAGATTGGGGTGATGTGTCTACAAGCCAAGGAACACCAAAGATCAAAGGAAGCTAGGCTAGAGGCATGGAACAGATTCTCCCTCACGGTCCTCACAGAAAGAACCCCATCAATACTTTGATGTCAGACTTCTAGCCTGCAGAACTGTGAGACAATAAATTTCTGTGATGTAAACCACCGGCTTATGGAACTTTTGTTAAAGCAGTCCTACCAAACAAACACACCTAGAGCCAGTATTGACTCAGAAACATCTGCTCTGTTGCTTGAGGCCAACTATTTGGCTATGAGGCAAACTTATCTTTTCTCCTGCTCATGTATCTCCACAATAACTGCCATTACCTGAGGTAACCTGAGCTTCTCTGAAACCTGAAAAACTAAGCCAACTCGGCAGGAGTTCAGCAGTGTTTAGGAATGAGTAAATGAAGCCGTTGGAAGCAAAGAAGCTGCTGCTTCATGATCCTCTCAGATCAGAGGATCAGGCAATTTAAAGCAACTTTCCAGAGAGCTTCAGGGAGTGGCATCCATCCAGTAACCTCACCACTGCTTAGCAGAGCTGGAGAATAGCAGCAGAAGCCAGGAAGCCTATATCTTGACAAGCTGTCTTCTGGGGGAGTGATTCTGTCTCCCAGCCACTGGTTGTTCTCATCCAAGCCACTCTGTCTAATGGAAAAGCTCCTGAAGGAAATAATGGAGGCCAATTTTTACTATGCAAGGTCTGCAATGCAACAAACACTCAAGAAGCCAGCATTATCTCTGAGGTAATCCCTTTGATTACCCAAAACAGTTGCTTTTAATGGTCGACTAGGGACCCCATCACACAAGTACTTTCTGGGTTCTTTTAGCCTTTGATCTTACCCTAAAGCTCATTCTTCTGGATTCACTGGATGCCTGGCATGAGGAAAGAACTGGCACTTGTCTTGATTCAGCCATCTGGGCCTTCTCTCCCCACCAAAGTGTGAATGCATTCAAAATAAATTATCTTGAAAGCACAGTCTCTCCATTCAAGTTCTACTTCAAGACTTCACAATGGCGGGCACCTCCAGGATTCTCATTGTTGGTAGCAGCTGAACGGGGCTGCTGAACAATGCTTTCGGTGCTTGCTCAGAAAGAAAGGAAGACTTGGGATGGAAACAGGTGAAAGTCTTTCCAAGCTTCAGAGAAAGACAGGGCTCACTGCCCAAACTGCCTTCCAGGTGGTCAAACTGCATTGCTCATTATTTGCAGTGAATGGAGAGATTCCAACCCAGCCCTGGACAAGGTGGCAAGTGAACATTCAACTCTGCTGCTAAGTGTTTAAATTACACATTTTAATATTTAATTGACTTTACCTTTTTATACCTTTTTTTTAAAAAAAAATTATGTTTATTTACTTTTGAGAGAAAGAGACAGAGCACAAGCAGGGAAGGGGCAGAGAGAGAGAGGGAGACACAGAATCCAAAGCAGGCTCCAGGCTCCGAGCTACCAGCCCAGAGCCTGATGCGGGGCTCGAACTCACAAACCATGAGATCATGACCTGAGCTGAAGTTGAACATTCAACTGAATGAGCCACCCAAGCGCCCCTGCCTTTTTATACCTTTACGTCAAATAGGCTTTCCAGAGGAGTGTAAGGGGAGCTAATAATTTTTGAGTACTTCCTTTCTTCTTGACAATATAATGGGCTCACAATTCACCTCATTTTATCTTCACGAAATCCCTGTACATTAATACTTTTATCTTCATTTTAAAAAAGAGTAAACCGGGGCTGCCTGGGTGGCTCAGTCAGTTAATTGTCGACTTCAGCTCAGGTCATGATCTATGGTTCGTGTGTTCGAGCCCAATGGGGCTCTTTGCTGACAGCTCATAACCCAGAACCTGCCTCCGATTCTGTCTTCCTCTCTCTCTGCCCTTCCCTCGTTTGTGTATGCTCTCTCTCTCTCTCTCTCTCTCTCAGAAATAATAAATGAATAAAATTTTTAAAAAAGAGAGAGATAAATCAGCTCAGAAAGGTTAGGTAACTCAACTACTGTCACACAGGTAATAGGCAGAAGGAGCTGATTTAAACATGGGCTTTTACCTTTACATTCTCCTAGAAATAGAAGGTGTTTGTCAGTATCAGAAAAGAGAGATTATTTGGATGCAGTAATTAAAGATCTTTTCTATTATTCAGTCTTTACATTTCTTTTTTTTAATTTTTTTAACATTTATTCATTTTTGAGGGTGAGAGAGAATATGAGCGGGGGAGGGGCAGAGAGAGAGGAAGACACAGAATCTGAAGCAGGTTCCAGGCTTCAAGCTGTCAGCACAGAACCCAATGCGGGGCTTGAACTCATGGACCATGAGATCATGACCTGAGTTGAAGTCAGACACTCAACCGACTGAGACACCCAGGCGCCCCTCAGTCTTTACATTTCTGAGATAAATCAACTAGCACCACTTCAGATAGAGGTTGTGAATCAATCATTTCTAGAATAATGATGTAATATTGATCCCTAATTAACACAAACCCCATTTTAGAATTGTAGCCAATGAGAATTGAATGTTTCTTCAGGGATCTTCTAGTCCCACATAAACTACATTTTAAATCAAACTCTAAGGTTTAAAAAAAAAAAAAACCTCCTCCATAATGTTTAAATAATGGTTACAACTTTTGTATTGTCCAACTGAAAAGATAATTATAAAAATAAAATATAAATTTAGTGGTACTTTTAAAAGAATTAATCACATTTTATTACACACGATAAGATCTATAAACATTAGAAAAACTAGTAGTACTTATGTACAAAGATATATTACTTAATTCCACCTATAGACAATGATTGGTTCATACACAGATTTGAAAAATTCGGCCTTGGGGCGCCTGGGTGACTCAGTCAGTTGAGTGTCCAACTCTTGATTTCAGCTCAGGTCATGATCTGAGGATTGTAGAATCAAGCCCCCCATTGAGCTCTGTGCTGAGCATGGAACCTGCTTAGGATTGATTCTCTCTCTCTCTCTCTCTCTCTCTCCCCCCCCTCCCTTTACCGGTCTCTCCCACTCACATACTCTCTGTCTCTAAAATAAAATAAAAAGGAAAGGAAAAGAAAAGCTCAGCCTCTGCAAAGGATTTCAGCTGCTAAATTAGGAAGCTCCAATCTAGACCAGCCCAAGGATAGAGACACATAAGCACAAAGGAGAATTTTACATGTCCAAGGTCAAACAGTAACAAAGACAGACTAAAATCTAAATCGTGACTTGCATGTCAGCCCTTTTTCCAACTGGAAAACATCCCACTCACTCAATTATTCACCTTCAGTGCTTTTTTTTAAAACATTAAAGTAGGGAAAATAAACTCAGGTATGCAAAAATATAAGTTCATTTTTCTAAAACTGAATGTAGGGTTCATCTAGAATCCATGGTTCATCAAGGATAAAATATTAATCTCGGTCAATTCTGAGTAAACTTACTTCAGGATGTCTGTCTTCTCTAAGTGTTGTACCCGGTGCAGGGTGGAGAGGCCAGGGGGCAGGATGGGGAACTGCACAATGTCAAGGCTTTTGAGATATCTGGTTTGTGAGTGTCACCCATCTACAATCCCTGAAATTAACTCTTCCCTTTGGTCCCAGAATGTCATTATCTTGCACACTGCGTGCACTGTGGCTGCATTTCCACCAGGGCCCGGGTCATGCTGCCCATGCTGAATTCCAGTCCCACCTCCCTTTTCCTGACCTTGAAGATCCCTGGGACACTGGCTTTCCCACACTTCCCCTATGCCCCTCTCAAGGTCAGGACACAAAAAAAATCGGCATCTCTTGACTTTTCCTCTCACTATTGCTTCTGCTCTCGGTTCTAAAGCCGTATTTCAAAACTCCAGAACAAGAAAGTATTCTTTATTCTTTTCCTCTCATCATTCCTTCTGTGGCACCCCTTTCCTAAAGCATAAGGAAGCCATGCGACTGTGAAAATACACTGTTAATACTTGAACACATTGTCCTGCTACCTTTTGCTTTGTAGTAACTAAAGTAATTACAACAGGGTTACTGTCACTGTTAAAATTTCCTCTGGGAGCCCTGGGTGGCTCAGTCAGTTAAGCATCTGACTCTTGATATCTGCTCAGGTCATGATCTCACGGTTTGTGGGATCGAGCCCCATGTTGGGCTCTGCACTGACAGCACAGAGCCTATTTGGGAGATTGTCGTCTCCCTCTCTCTCAGCCCCTCCTGTGCTCAAACTCTCTCTCTCTCTCTCTCTCAAAATAAATAAATAAACATTAAAAACAAAATTTCCTTCAGGTAAGGAGGAAATCACCTTTAATGTTAATCGCTCCCCATGATATAACGGACATAATTCCTAACCAAAAAACATCATGGAAGATCTTCAAGAGAAATATATAAACACTGCAGTTAAAATGATAGCAAAATAGGTACCCCAGTTCCCCTCACTATAGAAGAGAAGGAGACTCACATCAATGTAAACTGAGGTCTCTATGCAGAGTTAAGGTGTGCATAATGTACAAAATAATAAGTACTTTCAACTTACCCAAATCGTAGCTTAAACTGTCTGGCTTAATTGCTCTCTAAAAGTTTCATTTACCTAATATTCTTCTAGCTTCAGTCTGGCATGACCTGAAGTAGTCACCATCAATGAACTGGGTAATAACATTCAGTCACTGCCTCCAAAAGACCCCTGGCTAAATGAGATTGAATCCAAATGCCAGTAGACTTGTCTGGTTGCAGAATAAAAATGCAGTCAAATAACTTCAATCACCCAAATTTTCCGTCCTGGTCCCCACTGCCCTCTATGGAATTCTAATTCCCCTTGCCAAGCCCTCACCCCAACACAAAATGGAACCCTGCAGGTGCTGAAGCACAGGACTGCCCTCCCACTACAATCACCAGCCCCCACCTGCCATGATGGTGCACTCCCTCACGAAAGACTTCTCCCCTGCACCAGCCTGCTACAAGTTCCAAAATTCTTGCCATTAATCTCCTTTTAGCTAGAGCGCTGAATGTCACTCTCTTTTAAACAAATGTATAATCTGAAAGCTATACTATTCTTCAAGCCATTATTAAGGTAAAATGAAGTTACTAGCTGCAGTAAAAGTGAAACCCCTGAACGGAAGGGAAAGAGAGAATGAGGATCGTGAACAACATCAAATCAGAAGCTACAGCAGCAGGCACAGCAGAAACACAGAAGAGGGGCAGCGTTGCGAGGGAGAAGAGTGGAGACAAAGTAAGGATAACACAAGATGGAAATTAAACGGTCCAAAGGAAACCAGGTCTAACTCTCCCAAACAGAAAATAAAGTAACATATCTGGCTTCTCAGGTCAGGCCCCACGTGAGAGAGACTCTCTCTTGAGAAAGGGGTAAAGAATGTTCCTGGCAAGTTGAAATTTATCATCAGAGTCATCAATGACAAAATGATGAACAGGAGTGGATGATTTAACAAATCTGCCCTCTGGTGAATTCATTTCATCCATAGTTAAGAAGCTCAAACCTTTAAGGGGGTGATAAAAAGATGATTGAAGAGGCGCCTGAATCTGAACACTATTTCAGCGCGTTCACCCTGGTGTGATAAACTGCAAATCTGCTACTTCCCTTGATCTGAACACTGTACTCTGATGAATATAGTTACCCTAGTCCAGTCGGGCCATTATAACAAAATACTGCAGACTGGCTGGTTTACAAATAACAATAAAGAAATTGATTCTCATGGCTCCGGAGGCCGCGAAGTCCAAGATCAAGGTGCCAGCAGATCCAATGTCTGGAGAGGGCTCACTTCCTGGCTCACAGACAGCTTTTTTTTTCCCCCCTGTGCCCTCATGTGGCAAAAGGACAGAGAGAGCTCTCTGGGGTCTCTTTTCTAAGGACACTGATCCCATTCATGAGGGCTCCATCCTCATATTTAACCTTCTCTCAAAGGTCCAACCGCCAAATATATCACATTAGGGCTTAACTCCCTACATATGAATTTTGGGGAGACACAAACCCTCAGCCCATAGCAGTAGCCTAAAGAAATCTGCTCTCAAGGGGCGGCTGGGTGGCTCAGTCAATTAAGCACCAGACCCTTGGACATGATCTTGCGGTCTTGTGAGTTGGAGCCCTGCGTGGAGCTCTGTGCTGGCAGCCAGGAGCCTGCTTGAGATTCTCTCTCTCCCTCCCTCTCTGTCCCTCCCCTGCTTGCTCTGTCTCTGTCTCTCTCAAAATAAATAAGTAAACTTAAAAAAAAAAAAGAAGAAAGAATGGGGCGCCTGGGTGGCTCAGTCGGTTGAACGTCTGACTTTGGCTCAGGTCATGATCTCACAGTTTGTGAGTTCGAGCTCCGCATCGGGCTCTGTGCTGACAGCTCGGAGCCTGGAGCCTGCTTTGGATTCTGTGTCTCCTTCTCTCTCTGCCCCTCCCCTGCTTGTGCTCTGTCTCTTTGTCTCTCAAAAATAAATAAATAAATGTAAAAAAATTTTTATAAAGAAAGAAAGAGAAGGAAAAAGAAATAAAGAAATCTGCTATATAGGCAAAAGCCTCGTGCCAGCACCCCACACTCTACTCCTGGTCAACAAAATCCTCAAGATCTTTTCACACTAATTTCCAGGCAGCCAGGTCTCTCCAGTCCTGTAGTTGGTGGGTGATTTTATGTTTAGCTATTTGACTTTTAATTTGAATAACAATTCCATATCGTCATCTCTGCTAAATGTAGCCTTGCCAGTTTTAACTCAGTATTTCAAGCTTTAAATCTATCGGCTCTATACTTGCTGATCTTCATACATTTGTGTCACCTTACACTGGCCAGTGATGCCTTCTAGGTTTATCTAAATCAGAATAACACCAAAGACGGAGCCCTGTGTCACAACACCAAGTACTTCTGTCCAGGCTGAAAAGAATCAAAATTAACACATGATAGATGCACCTAACGGCACTATCATCAACCAGTCCCAAGGACGATGATGACAAAGGTAATAAAAATGATGATGACGATTGATGCTGATGATCACTCACATTTACTGATCAGCGTGTGTCAAGCCCTGGGCCAAGCGCTTTAAATGCCACATCCGGTTTAATGCCACAACTATCTTACTAGGTAGGTTCAAACATCCCCAGATTTCAGGTGAAGAAATGGCAGCAGGCTTAGAAGAGCTACGTAGCTTGTCCAAGATTATGCACTTAGTGGCTGCTGGAGCTGAAATTTTAAAAGCCAGGCCATCTGCCTCTAGCCCCTCTTAACCACTCCATTCTTCTATTTCCACATGACACAAGGTTTTATTCAGGCCGTCGTAAAATCAAGATAGAAAGGCGGAATGGGTCAAATGTAGTGTGTGAAAAACAAATGATCTAGAAAAAAGGTCGCTGCCCTCAGTAACTTACAGTCCTGTTAGAAGGACAAGACTTCAAAAGTAAAGTATTTTAGAACAAAACAGTTTACTGTGGTGTAAAAATAAAAAAAAAAAATGTGAATCAGACCTAAACATTCCTCTCCAGCTCAGTTCTCCAACTTTAAGGTTATGGACCGAATATTTATAAACTCATACAGAAAAGGATGAGGGAAACAAGGAATAGTCCTCCCCATTCAAGGATGGAGTAAAGGAGGCTTTCTTCCCTCTAGAGACCCTGGCCCCAGGCAACTTGGCCCTGGGGAATAATGTGGGGAGTAATGGAAGTCCATGGAATTTCTCCTAGTGAATGTTCACACACGTGAAAAGGCCTAAAGAGCCAGTCAGTGGGTGTTCCCCCAATTAGTATCTGAGGTGCCAGGGACAGTAATGCCCAGGCAATGAGCCAACAAAGCCCCAGTCAAGCAGAAAAATATTCCCATTGAAGTTAGTGGTCTGAATTCTTCAGGTCAGATGCAGTAACCCCAGAATTAAATTTCACCAAGTTCAAAAATCTCGTTACCAACCAGGTTATCAATTATTACCTCAATGCCCAAAGATAACAAGTTATTCATGGTCTGTCATCCCAGTTGTTTTCATCAAGTAAATGACAGAACGTGCCTTCAGAAAGATCCATCCCTGTCTCTAATTGTGTGAGCTGGGGCAGCCTCCAGGCCACCTCCAAAATGCTGTGAGTCACGTGACATGATGAATGAGAAGATTGTCTCGTAACCTAAAAGGTGTATAAACAAAGTTATTACTCTTACGAGATGTTCAGGAACAAATTATTATCTATATTATAAGTAGCCTCACGTGATATGCAGAGTGCTGCCTAATAGAACCCATCGACTTTGTGGGCCTTAGAATTTCCTTCTACCTTCTCACACCACCTCTGTTACACTTCCAGACTCCACACGCACATACTGTCCAGAGCACCCCGGCGCTTTTTTATGCCTCTCTTCCTTTGTGTTGGTAAAAACATGCTGCTAAAGAAGCTAAATGTTGCTCCTAAAGAAATTTAATATTAAAACATACAGGAACCTTTGATTCTCATTCATTTCTCATTATCAGACTTTATCCCCTCTAGGCAGAACATCTTAATAACCAAACATTTGCATAATGCCTTTCTTTTTATGTCCTTGAGTCCAACCAATTGCTTCAGAATATTTCCCTATCCCTCTAATGGTATCAAATCCAATTAACTGATATGTTAATTTTAGGTAACTTGGGATATTCAGAGCACTTTGCTGAACTATTATAAATCATAAACTAGAAAAGAGGGCAAGGCCTCCGGACAAGAAAATGTCAAAAATGTCTCCTCCTGCTTCTTTCATTAGGAGAATCACTACAGTCATGGGAGGAGCCTGGATTGAGAAAATAATAATCTTTTGGGGGTTTAGGAAATATTTGTGAAATTTTCTCTTGAGTTAGGCTTAGCGGCTTTGTGTGATCTCCTAATACCTGGCGGATGTCACCTGTTTAATAAAATCTCCCAGTTCTTTGAGCCAAAGATCTTTAGCATCTTTTAAGAGCTCCCATGACACCAAAGGGTCATAACTGACAAGGGCCCTGGACCAGCACATCCGGTCTCCACGGCCTGCAAAGCCGCTACTCTCTTCTCCACCTGCGAACTCTCATTCTCCCTGGAAGAACAGCTGAGCCATCACACCTTGAAGGATCTCTCCTAACAGTGTCATGTGACACAGGACTCCGGGCTTCCATGGCACCACAACAATTAGACAACAATTAGAATGTCTATCTATTACAACATTTATAAAGGTGTAACTATTTATGTAAATCAATATTTTTCATAAGACCTCGGATGTTGTTTACTCAGTCTTTGAGTCCAAAGCTCCCAGCACAGTGCCTGGCAACTAATAGTTTGAGAAAATATTTGTTTACAAGACAAAAAAAAAAAAATGTTTACTGGGCTCTTGAAGAAGGATTATCCTCAGGGATAGCTCTTTGATTCCAAAGCCCACACACAGTCAAAAACGTTCAAATGGGAATCTAATTAGTGT
Organism: Neofelis nebulosa; assembly: GCF_028018385.1. NCBI lineage: Eukaryota > Metazoa > Chordata > Mammalia > Carnivora > Felidae > Neofelis > Neofelis nebulosa. The sequence goes on along the minus strand of NC_080794.1, from coordinate 30,037,890 downwards.
TTCAATGTGCCACACCCTTTTCACAGTAAAATTCCCAGCTGCCCCGAAGGTGTGGATAGATTACCACCCCCTATGTTTTGTCACCTACCTGCATTTTTCTCTGCATACAGCAATGGCGTGGTGGAGATGAAATTGAGGAAGAGAAAAAGAGATAATTGACTGAGTAAAATTACCACTAACAAGTCAGCCTTGAGCATACAGTGCAGCACAGCTCTTATTCACTGTTCGAGTAAATTAATCATCTCAAGCTGTTTACAAGGCTCCAAGTATTGCCCTGAAATGACCAAACCTCTACGTTTAGCACTCACTGTTACAAGAGCCAATTGACTTCCAGCAAAGTAGTCTGGTTAATTATACACAGATATATTCCAAGAAAATCCTTTTTTTTTTTTAAAGTTTATTCATTCTGAGAGAAGAGAGAAAGCATGAGCAGGGGAAGGGCAGAGAAAGAGGGAGAGAAGGAGAATCCCAAGCAGGCTCCACACCATCAGCACGAAGCCCAATGCAGGGCTCCAACTCATGAACTATAAGACCATGACCTGAGCCGAAATCAAGAGTCAAACACTTAACCAACTGAGCAACCCAGGCACCCCAAGAAAATCCTTTTTCTACCTCCACCTACTGATACATATCTTTGGCACAGGGAAATTTAACATATTTACTCACCAGATTTAAAAGCTGACAGATTCATTGGGGCGCCTGGGTGGCTCAGCCAGTTAAGAGTCCGACTTTGGCTCAGGTCATGAGCTTGCGGTCTAGCCCTGCGTCGGGCTCTGTGCTGACAGCTCAGAGCCTGGAACCTGCTTCAGATTCTGTGTCTCCCACTCTCTCTCTCTGCCCCTCTCCTGCTCATACTTTGTCTCTCTCTGTCTCTCAAAAATAAATAAACGTTAAAAAAATTTTTTTTAAAAAAGCTGACAGATTCACAAAGCCATTTATATACTGCAGTTATTGGTTTGCCCTTCAGTTGTCTTCCCAGACTGGGGGCTCTTTGAAGGCAAAAATCAGTACCGCTAATCTTTAGATGCTTTCCTAACACGTTGCCCTGACACACTAAGCACGTTAAAAATATGCTTGAATACATTACAATGTATCCGTGGTCGATTGTAATAATAATAGCTAACTTTATTACTAGTCGTTACCTGTTCTGAGAGGCAATTTCATTCCCTTTGCACAATAATCCGCAATTCAGGTGGATACTAGAATCATCCCCGGTTTAGAGATGAAGAAACTGAGACCTAAAAAGTTAATGATCCAAAGTCACATAGCTATGTAGGAGTCAAGACCAAGCTGCCCCAGGATGGGCCACTTTGGCATGAAAATTATTTTGAGTTAAAAGGGCAATCAAAACACGGCAGATTCAGGAAAAGTTCTTTACCTCCACCACAACTGCTTAAAAAGAATCCAGATGAATGACTGACCTGCTTCAGGAAGAGAGCTATCACCACAGAGAGCTACCTTATACTATGAACAAGGTATGGAACACAGGGAGGAACATAGAGGCCCGTTTGATACAAGTCCTCTGTGTCCCTTTGTTCTCAAGGGAACCAGCAAACATTTTTTGCCAAATATTTACTCTTTTTCATCTTCCTGTGAATTGGATTTCTTGTCTCTGAAGTCCCAGACCCCTGCCCCCTTCTCCTTGGTTCAGAGTAACACATATACTTCATTTTGCCTGACTAGTCTTTGGAATTTCTGTGTCTGTAGATTCCCCATATGTACAAAAATTAAATTTGATTTTCTCCTGTTAATCTGCTTCATGCCAATTTGATTCTTGGTCTGGCCAGAAGGACCTGGAAGGGAACAGGAATTTTTGCTCTTCGACAGCTACTTAACAGAAATGGGACTAGACTTCACTCCAGTAAAGTGCTTTTGTTTCCTAAGCTTACACATGTGTTAAACCACTCTCCTCTACTACCTGTCTAAATCCCGAAAGGGACCCAACTCCATATTTTCATCCTGCTGTTTAGAAACTATATAAGCCAGGCTAAGCTAATGCTATAACAAACAGCCATATTCCAATGGCTTTCATGGTTTATTTCTTATATAATGTCCAAGGCTGTCAGAGAAGGCAGGGCCACAACATTGAAGGAGCCTAGGAGTTCTCTGCCCAACAGCTTGCATCCAGCCTGCAGACAGAGGTAGAGAATGGGGACCATGCATGAGAAGTAATGACCATCCAGACCAACAAGTGATGTGCATCATTTCTACTCACACCCTATTGGCTGGGACTCAGTCATGTGACCACCTGCTTACAAGGCAGGCTGGGAAATGTGCTCCAGCTCTGAGCCCAGAGAGAAAAGGAGAAGGCAGATATAGGTACGAACCAACAACCTCTACCCCCAGAAAACTAGGTGAATCAAGAGTCGAGCCCAGCATCAGAGAAGTTTAGAATAAAGCAGTAAGAGACTTTCCTCCTCAATCGTCTATAAGATGTGCATTTTCCATTCCTCACTTGAAACCACTCTGACTCTTTAGCAACTACAGTTTCTCTTACTGACCTATACCCATGTTACCTAAAGAGATATATTTAAATCTCCAAAGTATAAGTATATGTCAGTTATCTTTTGAGGAAAAAATATTCAAAATGTATTTCTTGTCCTACAGTTGTATTAGGACATGTTATTTCTATTGAAGAAAGGTGCTTCCCTTCAGGAAGAACTCATTGTCAAATAACTCTCATGAGAAAACTCTGAATACACAAAATTTTATGCAAACATTTTATCTACAAAAAGTGTGTTTACCATAAATTAAGATCATAGATTTGACAAAGCAGAGTTGATGTACAGGGTACTGAGTATCAAATACAAGTTATATTCCATTCATTCATTCATTCAATAAATATGTACTAAACACCTATTATATTTTGTTTCATCCTAAACCCAAGGGCCAAAGGCCAAGCCTCAATAGGCTTAATACAACTATGGATGATGAAGAGATTAGATGATAGTACCTACGACAAACTTGGGTCAAAAAGCTGCACCTGTATTCCCTCCCAGAAAATGCCTCTACACCTCAGCAAATCTGAAAGAACATGTTCAAGTTGCATCCGGTTCTGTCTGTCAGATATGGACACAGGGCCATGCCCCAACATCACAAGGCCTTATAATGATACAACTAAGTCACAGAAACTGATGCATTTCCAAACTCCTTGTACTTAAAATTGCCCCGTCTGGGACAGTTGGTTCCTATTCCCCAAGATCCCAAAGACTATCAATCAATATTCAGGGCATCAAGATTGCTTCAACATACTCTCTCTTCTTTCTCTTTCTATGAGTTAATGGATTTTAGAGCCTGCTGGAGTCTGACTGCCTGAATTCAAATCCCAACTTCAACTACTTACTTGCTCTTGGGACAACTTTGAGACAATTAAGGAATTTGAATGTATGTTGGGTATTACTAGATAATATTACAGAAGTACTGGTTAGACAGGATAATGACATTGATGAAGGATCATAAGGCAAGCTGATACCCTGCAAACACTCCCTCCCTCCAAGTGGGATGTGTGTGACATTGCTCAAGCACTCCGGGCTGCCCAAGAGAAAACAAATGGTTAACTGATAGAGATCACAGTCATGCAGGACATGAGTCTCTATCAGTTTACAAATGTCTTAGTAAATTACAAGAAAAAGGCAATCTTATCAATAGTCTACTGTCCGGAAACCTAGAGACTCAGTTTCCTGGAGCCCCAACATCACCCTCCCCTCCATAGTGATGTGGGGAACAAAGGCAAGAAGGAAATGGCAGGTAAAATTAAATTTCCTTATAACCTGCAGCCCATTGACAAATACTCGAGGCAGATGCAGAGTATAACATTTCTCCAGGAACTCCTAAGGCCTTAATGTGAATGCCATACTAGAAAAAAAACAACCTTAGCTTGACAATAGCAAGGCCTCCTGTATCTTAGGAGTCCTCCTTAGCATACGAAAGTCCTTCTGGAGGCCTCCGTTTGGCCTTTACCTCCCCTAACTCCATAGTGTATAATCAGTCACTCTTCACAACCCCAGGGTAGCTCTTTTTTTGCCCATGAGTCCTGTGCCCATAAGTCCCCGTGCTTTAATAAAATCACCTTCTTGGGGCGCCAGCGTGGCTCAGTTGGGTGAGTGTCAGACTTCGGCTCAGGTCATGATCTCACAGTTCATGAGTTCCGGCCCCGCATTGCGCTCTGTACTGGCAGCTCAGAGCCTGGAGCCGGCTTCCGATTCTGTGTCTCCCTCTCTCTCTGCCCCTCTCGACACGTGCTCTGTCTCTCTCTGCCTCTCAAAAATAAAGAAAACTGATATAAAAAAAATTTTTTTTAAATCACATTCTTGCACCAAAGATGTCTCAAGAATTCTTTCTTGGCCATCTGCTCTGGACCCACATTGCTCCAAAACCCCATCAGCATGACAGTTACTCTTTTGAAAAGTCCTCACCCACTACAGAAGAAATGTTGATGTTTGGGATTTACTTTAAAATATTTTAGTTTTTTTTTTTTTTTTTTTAATGGGGAAGGAGAAACAAGGAGAGCAGGTGAAACAAGACTGGGGACATGGTAATAATTGTTTAATCAGGGCGACAGATACAGTATACATTAGATGGTTGATTCTACTATGCTCTCTACCTTTGGGTAAATATGGAAATTTCCAAAATAAAAAATTACTAAATAAAACACAATTGAAAATTTTTTTAAAGGTTACCCACAATGACTCTATTCTTAAAACTCTCTAAATCCCTTTTTTGATGTGAACCTAAGCTCCTGAGCAGTGCATCGTTCTAGTGGTTTCTAAACATTGCTGATCATCAGAATCAACTGGAAATTTATATTTGTGTAAATTCTATAAATTCCTAGTCTGTATTCCAGATCTATTGAACTAGAGTCTGACACTGAGGTCTGGCAATCACGGTCTTAAAAGTATGCCCCAATTAATTCTGACATGCCCAGGGTTTAAGAAGCACCAGGTCTTTTAAACTTGCCCAATACTGTTTCCATCTGCATTAGGTCCTGATACCAAGGCCCTCACTCACGTCTTTGACAATCACGCAGCTCTTCTGTGATAGATTGTCAGCCACCCTTGTTCCTCTGGGGCTTGACTCCAACCTCAGAGACGTTTTTCCCTTTCCACAGGTTTCACCTGGGAGCAGTTCCCTGGTTAATTCCAAATGCTAGGCAAGTAGCACTTGTTAAGGTAATAACTTCATCAGCTTACATTTTAATGGAAGCATATTCTCAAATCCTTTTCAAAAACTGAATCAGAGAGTGGATTTTAAAACAAACAAGTTAGCACTACTTTAAAATCCATTTCCAGTCATTCTCACATCCTTAGTACAAATCTGTGAAAACTTCAGAAGTCATTAAGGAGGGGCCCTGAAGGTTTTTTGATTGTTGGGAAGTGTTATTGAGATGGATTTGTTCAAGGAATGCTTTATACTATTTCACACTCCTGTCAAAGTTTTATTAGATTTCTAAACCGAAGATGAATACTTTTATTTTTAACCATAACAATCTAAAGCTCTAAGAGGGAAAATGAGAAAGTCAAATTGTCCTAAACCTTCGCACAGAAGATGAGATTGTACACTTCCCAGTGGAGCTGCCTGTAATTCAAATGTAGAAGGACTTCCTCCATAACAAATAACAGCCTCCACTAAAGTTGAGATGATCAGATGTGTAGAAACAGCTAACCATCCCCACCGATTGTCTGATTTAATTTCCTTATTTAGTACAGCGCTCTGTCTCATTCACTCCGGAAAAAAAAAAAAAAAAATCCTTCTCTTATTAATGCCTTTAATAGGCTCACAAACCTTGACAGGAAGCCTGCTTGAGAAACAGTTGGTAAAACCTCTGAGCTGGAGAGAGCCACAGGGATTATCTAGTCCAAACTCCTCTGATACAAGAATCCTTTCGCTGGTGTCATTGACAAAGAGAAGCTCAACCGGATTCTGCCTCAAAGCTTTCAAGGAAATTACGAGGACTGACATTTATAGGGCACTTTGCAGATAACAAAGCACCTTCAATCACATTGTTTCACTTAAATTATATTGTAGATGATGACATGGAGATTTTGAGACATTAAACGACTAGCTAGGATGACACGGGGAACAAATGGCTGAGCCAACAACTGGAATTAAGTCTTTGGACTTTCAATCTGTATTTCTTTTTCCTGCTGCCTCCCAAGGGCCAGAGGAGGCTCCGTTCTTCGCATGGCATTCCACTACTTTGTTGGAAAGCTGTGATCATTTAAAAAATTCTTAAAGGGGCAAAATCTATCTCCCTATAACTTTTTAAATCATAACAGAACCTTAAATAGTGCTCACTATTTGGAAAGCACTATTTAAAGCACTTTCCAAATATTAAATTGTGTAATTCTTATAACAATCATACAAAATGAATCCTATTATTATCATCAGTTCACAGATGAGAAAACCAAAGCTGCCAGTAAATGGCAGAGTAAGAATCGAAGCCAAACTAAAGACTGTCTCCAGAGTCCAAACCCTAGCCTGCCTCTCTCGCCTACCGCTGGGACTTCTTTCCAGTCTTTGAATCAACACAGAATAAAACTGCTTCTCTGGTCACATAATAGCATTGCAAATATTTGAAGCCAGCTTCCAAACTCCCTCCCTAAATCTGAATCAGTCAGGGTTCTGTCAGAGAAAATGAACCACCAGGAATGATGTATAGAGGTTGGGATTCATCACAAGGGTCTGATTTTCTACAACTGTGCTGGCTGAGTCATCTCCTCTTGTACCTATGTCTAATGTTAGAAATCATACACTCAAAAGTTGAGATTTGGTAAAATTAATAGTTTTTACTGTTTTATCAAGGGCATTCTTTTTTTTACATTTTTAAAAATGTTTTCCTTATTTTTTATTTTTTTAAGTTTATTCATTCAATTTGAGAGAGAAAGAGAGAGTGTGCAAGCAGGGGAGGGGTAGAGAGAAAGGGAAAGAGAAAGAATCCCAAGCAGGCTTCACACTGTCAGCCCAGAGCCTGATTTGGGGCTCAAACTCATGAACCATGAGATCATGACCTGAGCTGAAATCAAGAGTCGGATCCTCAACTGACTGAGCCACCCAGGAGGTCCCTATCCAGAGCATTCTTAGGCAAAGCTGGTTTAAACTCACACACACACACACACACACACACACACACACGGGCCTGGCAGTGAAAAATACAATCACCACCAGTACAGTTTGGTGCCACTGCTTTGATTCATGGTAAGGAGCTAGAAATTTGAGCTGCTTGTGCACTATCAATGTAAATATCAACACAGTGACAAAGAAAAATAACATCTTAGTATTATTATGAAAATAGCCTTGAACTTGCAAACCCCCTGAAATGGATTCGGGTACCTCCAGAGATCAGTGGACGACATTTTAACAAACGATGCTCTCTAGTATACCAAGGAAGTTTGAGCATTTCAACTTGATTTAGACTAGGTTTAAGTCAACTAACCAAAACCACACACATGCACACAAACACAAACCCACAGCCACCTGCACGCACGATGTTTCTTGAAACTAAAGCTCTCCACTGCCTGTACTTAATTCAATTGGGCTGGCACACAGAATCCCGATTCCAAAACAAAAGGAACTTCAAGCACGGCTCTGCTATAAGTACTTATCTTTCATCAGTGTAGACACAAGGATATGTTTAAGTGAAGGAGTATCACAGCCTATGAAGGAAGGGTTACTATAAGATTAATAACATCTATTCCCATCAGAAGACAAACTATTCCATGGTCCCTTGATGTGCTTCCCAATAGTCTCACTATAGTCTTGCTGGTTTCAGTCCATCATTCTAGCCTTTATTTTTACTTTTGATTCTCCCATCGTTAGTGACAGGAGACTCTTGGAAGTCCTGAATTGCAGACGGGGGCATTCCTTGGGCATTTTCCACGTGACAATCCTTTCGTTATCAGAGACGAAATGGGTTCAATTAATTGTCACTTGTATCTTCAGATCGTGTTACCATAAGACCTTGACCACATGATTCCAAAACAAATTTAATCCAAGTATCAAGAATGAAACTAAAGCAAAAAATGCTGCCCCAAATAGCTTTTTTCCCTGTCAGAGAAAATATGCATAGCTACTCTAGTGATAATTCTATAAGTGATTATAGAAACCCATCTCTCAATGTACCAAATAAAATCAAAAATTGGGTGTCACAAAATCAGTCACTTATATTATAAAAGAGGACCTCTGGTCATCTTACTTCTGGGAGGGAGTGACCACCTTGTGGGTATGGAGACTGACTATTGGCAGACCTCTCTTTTTCTACCATACTTTAAGGTACAGGGAGGGAGAGCTCAGAGCACACACTGTACAAACTTTGAAAATCAAAGGGAAACACTTCACGGACAGAAGACAGGTAAACTGATGTATTTCATTATTACTTAAGAATATGATAACAAAAAAATGAAAGGGAATTGACTGAAAAAGATTTTAATGGATTTTGTCTTTTAAAGATCTGAAAAACAATTTTCTGCTCGGAGCCTTATAAAATGACCACTTATGTTATAAGGAGTCTGACTGCATGTCATGTTTGACTGATGATGGCTTGTAAGGCTTCTCCTTCCCTCTTCCCCAATTCTGCTGCACACCTGGGTAAGCCAGTAAGAAAGCCAAGGCACCAAAGGAAAGACTGAAACCATGGGAGCCCCTCGTGCACCGGACCACTCACAGTGGCCCCACCCCCAACCACAATAAAAACTCTGAGCCAATCTCCTTTCCTCACTCTCTCAAAGGATTTTGCACCTATTTGGAAGGCCTGCCCTGCTCTCCCCAGAGTCCTCAATTATGTAAGTAATAAACCTAATCTCTGGAACCTGCAAATGTGATGAGATATCACTCCTATGATTCTGTCTAATTATATAGCACAATAGATCTTAAAAGAGGAGATTGTCTGGATGGGGCTAATCTAATCCCATGAGGCTTTAAAGCACAGAATTTTCTCAGGTTGGTGGCAGAAGTAGGTAGAAGGGAAGCCACCAGGGGGTGCCTGGGTGGCTCAGTGGGTTACACAACAGACTCTTGATTTTGGCTCAGGTTGTGATCTCACGTTTGGTGAGTTCAAGCCCGGCGTGTCAGAGCCTGCTTGGGATTCTCTCTCTCTGGCCCTTCCCCGTTCACTGTTCTCTCTCTCACACTCTCTCTCTCTCTCAAATAAATAAACTTAAAGAGAGAGAGAAGAGAGAAGCGACAGGGGAGGCGAAGTCAGAGATGTGAAGCCCAGGAGAGATTCAACATGACCTTGACGGCTTGGAGATGTAGCGAGCCACGTGAAAAGGAACGCAAGTGGCTTCCAGCAACGGGGAGCGCCCTGACCTGCCAGCCGGCAAGGAAATGGGGACCTCAGACTTATAACTGAAAGAAGCTGGATCCCACCAACAACCTGAACGAGCTTCTCCTGAGCCTCCAGGTAAGAGCCTGTTTGGGCTGACACCTTGTGAGATCATGCACAGACAACCCAGTCAAGCCAGACCAGGTTTCGGATCCACAGGACCGTGACTGATAAACGGGTGTTGTTTTAAACTGCTCCATCTGTAGCAATTTGTTATGCAGCAATTAAAAACAAAAAATACAACATGCTAAGCATTTGGTGGAAAGAGCTTACCAAATTGAAAAATATAGGTTACCCCCCCACACACACTCGAAGAGGTTAAAATCTATCTGGCAAATACACATACTAATAAAAGGAGATGTGACAAGTGCTGTATGACCATCCAAAGAAATGCTGCAGGACAGTGAGTCTCAGTCAGGAGTGGTTTTTGCCCTTCGGGGGACTTTTGGCAATATTTGGAGACACTGTCGGTTGGCACACCTGGGGCATATGAAACGCTGCTAAACATCCTACTATGTGCAGGACACTCCGCTGTACCCCCAACCCCCCGCCAAACAACAGCAAAGAATTATCCAGCACAAAATGTCAATAATGCTGAGATTAAGAAACCCTGTTCTGAGGATAGAGAGGTGAAAGTTCATTTCCCTTGAGGGATCTGAACCAGCTTCTTAAAGGTAGTGATACCTGGGCTAGACCATGAAGGATAAATAGGATTTTGACAGGTAGGGACACAGAGCACAAAAGCCACCCCTGGGGTCCCAAGCGTGGACTCTATAGCAAAGTACACACAGGCAGACAGTCCCTGTTATGGAATTGACTGGAAGTAAGGAGCCACCCTGCCATCATCAGCCCCAGTTCCAAATCCCAACACGGTTTTCCTTGTAGTTGGTTCCAAGTGCTGTCACTTCCTAATGTGTCACTCAACAAAAGCACAATGACTGGAGGAGCTAAAGTGTGTGAAAAGCTAGAATTTATGAAGGACATTGTCCTTCGTAATGAGAAAATAACAATGATGGGAATGATTTATGCCCTCCGTGTGTTAACAATCCCCAAAGAGAGACAGGTCTATTTACAAATAAGTGTGCAGCAAACAATTTTATTGAAAGTAATTCTGTGCAACTCCTTACACCAATCAATTACCTCAAGGAAATTCTCCAAGGTTGCCTTAACAGGTGTGAGAGGTGCAGTCAAATTCCTGCATGCATTTGGTTCATTTGGCCTATTTCCCTCTCTTTGAGGGTTCCATGGGGTCTGCCTTGCAAGGTGGTCACAGGAACTCAGCCCTCCCCAAACTGAGATCATTTCTCTGCTCACTGCTCACTGTGATAACCTTCATTACCCACAAGGTTTATTATCCCTTTTGCATGCCCCTGGTCATCCAGAATGCAGGGCTATTGCTGAGTCCAGAAAAGGGGAAGAACATTAAGAAATCCCGTCTCATCTCTGGCACTGAACGTTTGTCAAAGCCAGTGCAGAAGGAGAAATGAATCAGTCGCTAACAGCATTTTCATTCTGGATAGCCCAAAACATGAGCAGCTGGGCTGAGATTGCCTTTTCAGAGTTCATGAGGGACTTTTACAGCTGTCACATCTAAGCAAGTCTTACCAGCCATTTCTCAAAGTCAGACTTAATTTGAAGCAAGCATCTGGTGACAAATGTTGAAAGAATAACAAAACTCTCTGTACCTTGGGTTTCTTGACCTTCGTGTTTATTCATGTTCGGCTTTCCCTGCCCTGCCCCACTCCCCCATCTCTAAACCATACCACTGGGCTCTACTAAATACATGCCACTAGAGACGAGCAAAATAGAATAGATTCCTATGCTTCTGTGCCTGACAAAAATCAATGCGTTAAAAAATTAACACATCAAATGACAGAAGAAATGCAGAGAGCAGGTTTGTTCAACTCTCAATTGGACAGTGGGTACTTTTTATTCATTTATTTTTTTTAAATAATTTATTGTCGGGGCTCCTGGGTGGCTCAGTCGGTTAAGCGTCCGACTTCAGCTCAGGTCACGATCTCGCGGTCTGTGAGTTCAAGCCCCGCGTCAGGCTCTGGGCTGATGGCTCAAAGCCTGGAGCCTGCTTCTGATTCTGTGTCTCCCTCTCTCTCTGCCCCTCCCCCGTTCATGCTCTGTCTCTCTCTGTCTCAAAAATAAATAAACGTTAAAAATTTTTTAAAAATAAAAAAATAAAAAATAAAATATTTTATTGTCAAATTGGGTTTCCATACAACACCCAGTGCTCATCCCAAGTACTCTCCTCCCTGCCCATCACCCACTTTCTCCTCTCCCCCACCCCCATCAGCCCTCAGTTTGTTCTCTGTATTTAAGAGTCTCTTATGGTTTGCCTCCCACCCTCTGTGTTTGTAACGTTTCTTTTTCCCCTTCCCCAACCCCATGGTCTCCTGTTAAGTTTCTCAAGATCAGTGGATACTTTTTAAATGAACCAAAACTCCAGCACTCTTCACTAAATCCTTTTATAATTAATTCTATGTCAGCCAAGTAGATTATTTTCACAAATTTAAAAGAGTGTAGGACTTCCTTCACAGACCATGAAGATTCCTTTTTTAACCCCAGTTTCCTCTCCAGAGCTGCCTAGAGAGAAAGCCAAATGGCTCCCGGAGCCTGTGAAAACTCTCCTTTCTTGGTCTGGGTAGAACTAGCCAGTCCCTGATTCTGTATCATTTTAATGTTAGCTTCAAGTTTACAGGAGCAGCAAAAAGGGACCGCCCTTGTGCTGAGAGGATGAGGTAACAGTGGAGTGGGGCACTCCTTTGAAATCTGCCTTATTTATACAGAATCCTAAGACCTCGTCACTAAGTAGGATCTATTCACTTCAGGAATAATTCTCAATGTTCCCTGGATTAATTCAACAAATAAAGGCAGGATTACACTATGTGTGTATTACTATGCTTCTTAATACACCCCAGAGGGCAGAAAACACTCAGGCTTGAAAGCCAAGCTTATTTATTAATGAAGCAGAGGGAAGGAAAGAAGATGTGATACTAACTTCCCATCCAGCCAACAGTCATCTTATGGACACTGCCTAGATGCAACTAGCCATTGATGGAATAAGAGTGACTCCCCTTGACCTTTAACTTGACTTCCCAGCGGCACTCCCCAGCAGCATCGGCACAAGGAAAAGCTAAGGAGCTGAGCCTCCATGCAGCACCTGAAAAAGCAGAATGCATGCTCCCTTAATTCTAGCATGTACCTCCGATTGAGGTCTTTCCCTTCTACTTCCGTCATTAAAGGCAGAGTTCTATCAGGGTGCCTGAGTGGCTCAGTCGGTTGAGTGTCCAACTTTGGCTCAGGTCGTGATCTTGCAGTTTGTGAGTTTGAGCCCCGCATCAGGCTCTGTGCTGCTGGTTACCTGGAACCTGCTTTGGATTCTGTGTCTCCCTCTCCCTCTACCCCTCCCCAGCTTGCACTCTCTCTCTCAAAAATAAATATTAAAAAAAAAAAATTTTTAAAGGCAGAGTTCTGTCATTTGCTCACCCACCCTCTACGTGCAACTGTTTCCCCGTCCTTCTGCCACCACACACACACACACGCACACACACACACACACACTGGTTGGTACATAAGAAACTGATTATTTCCTATTGTTTCAACTACTGTGTCTTCATATATTTTTTAATATGAAATTTATTGTCAAATTGGTTTCCATACAACACCCAGTGCTCATCCCAACAGGTGCCCTCCTCAATACCCATCACCCACCCTCTCCTCCTTCCCACCCCCCATCAACCCTCAGTTTGTTCTCAGTTTTTTTTTTTTTTTTTAATTTTTTTTTTTTTTTAATGTTTTTAATTTATTTTTGGGACAGAGAGAGACAGAGCATGAACGGGGGAGGGGCAGAGAGAGAGGGAGACACAGAATCGGAAACAGGCTCCAGGCTCCGAGCCATCAGCCCAGAGCCTGACGCGGGGCTCGAACTCACGGACCGCGAGATCGTGACCTGGCTGAAGTCGGACGCTTAACCGACTGCGCCACCCAGGCGCCCCTGTTCTCAGTTTTTAAGAGTCTCTTATGCTTTGGCTCTCTCCCTCTCTAACCTTTTTTTTTCTTCCCCTCCCCCATGGCCTTCTGTTAAGTTTCTCAGGATCCACATAAGAGTGAAAACATGGAATCTGTCCTTCTCTGCATGACTTATTTCACTTAGCATAACACTCTCCAGTTCCATCCACGTTGCTACAAAAGGCCATATTTCATTCTTTCTCATTGCTACGTAGTACTCCATTGTGTATATAAACCACAATTTCTTTATCCATTTGTCAGCTGATGGACATTTAGGCTCTTTCCATCATTTGGCTATTGTTGAGAGTGCTGCTATAAACATTGGGGTACAAATGCCCCTATGCATCAGCACTCCTGTATCCCTTGGGTAAATTCCTAGCAGTGCTATTGCTGGGTCATAAGATAGATCTATTTTTAATTTTTTGAGGAAACTCCACACTGTTTTTCATATATTTTTTAAAGTAACTTTTTTTAATAGGAGGGAAAAGGAAAAGGGAAGGAGAGGAGGAGGAGGAAGAGGAGGAGAAAGAAGAGAAGGAAGAAAAGGAGGAGGAGAAGAATGAGAAGTAGGTGAGGAAGAAAAGGTGAAAGGGGAGGAGAAAGCACTGGGGGGTAAGAGTAAGATGTGGTCTCATTCTATCCCACATCCCCTTCTTCGTTCGATGCAGCATCTAGAGAGGCCTCCTGTCAAGACACAATTCAAAGCACTAGAGGTAAGAGCCAACAAAATAAAGACCCCACCCTCGTGGAATTTCTATTCTAATAGAGCAAGGTAGTTAATAAGTTTGTGTCACCGAGCTCTAATTTACTATCAGAAAAGGATAAGTTTTATGGAAATACAAAGCAGGGTAAACAGATGGAGTGTGAATGCCGGGTTCAGAGAGGGTGCTGTTTTACCCAGAATGGTGGCGAAGGGCCTCTCTGAAGAACGTTGCCCGAGAGCCACGAATGAGGTTCAGGAACCAGCTGGGAAGATGCAGAGAGGAACAGCATTCCAGCCCCATGTCTGCAGCAGAGGTTTTCATGAGGTGATCCTGAGGGACAGCAGGATCAGTACGCTAGAGGGCAGTGATGAGGTGAGTGGTGAGAAACGGGGTCAGAGAAGTAAGCACAGACCAGATGGGGAAGGGCCTGGCAGCACTTGACTTAAAAATGTATTCCAGCTGTTGTGGGAAGCCATATGGGTAGTTTGAGCAAGTGCCAAGATCAAATTGAATGTTTTAGAGAGATGATTTTGACTGCTATGTAGACAGTTTCTGTGGGGGTGAGGTTGGAAGCAAGGAAAGTAATTAAAGGGCTATTTGTAGTTGTACAGGAAGAGCCAAGGGTGGATAAGGACCTGTGTGGACAGGAGTGGTAGCATTGAAGATGGTAAAATGTCAAACCTAAGACTGACTCCAAAGTATTGGCCTGGTATATGGTTCCTCCATTTACTACTATAGAGGCGATTAAAAGAACATATCTGGAGGTAAATAAAATGAGTTTATTTTGGAACACACTAGGTTTGAAATGGCCATTGGCTATCCAAGAGACATGAAAGCAACAGCTGAGTACACCAGTCTAGAGTTGAAGGAAGACATTGGGGCTGGAAATATTAATCTGAGTCATCTCCTAAGAAAGACGATTAAGGAGGAACGCCTGGGTGGCTCAGTCAGTAAGCGTCTGACTTCAGCTCAGGTCATGATCTCAAGGTTTGTGGGTTCGAGCCCTGCATTGGGTTCTGTGCTGACAGCTCAGGACCTGGAACCTGCTTCAGATTCTGTGCCTCGCTCTCTCTCTGCCCCTCCCTCACTTGCCCTCTATCTCTCTCTCAAAAATAAATAAACATTAAAAAAAACATTTAAGAAAAAGAAAGAGGATTGAGGAGTGTGGGTCTAGGATGTGAGTAGAGGAAGAAGAGCAAAGTTCTAAGAATCTAGCCTTGGATGCTGCACCATCTAGAGCAAAATAAAAAGGAGCCAAAAAAGTAGACTGAGAGCTGCAGTCAGTAAACACAGTGTTCTAGAAGCCAAGTGAAGAGGAGGAGTTCCTCAAGGAGAGTGTGATCAAATGGGTCACACATTATTAAAAATAAAAAAGGGAGGACTTGGAATGACCACTGTATTTGGTTTTATGGTAGCCATTGAGTTGGGCCCTTACGTGTGTCTTTTTCAGTAGAGTGGAGATGCATAAAATCCTGATTTGAAGAGGTTCAGGAGAATAAGAAAATGAAAACAACTAGTGTAGACAACTATTCTGAAATTCCCTGTAAATGGGAGCAAAGAAATTGGGCAATAGTTAGAGAGGAATTTAGAGTCACAGAAGCTTTTTGTCTTATGGAAATTACAGTGTGTTTGTATGCCAATGGAAAGATCCAGTGGAGAGGGAAAAGGTGATGGTACAGAAGAGAAGGGAGAGATTTTTGGAAAGTCCTTAGAGGCCAAGTAAATTAGGCCTTCAGTATACAAGTAATGGAGTTGACTGTGGTCAAAAACCCACTGGGCATCCAGAGATGGAGGGGAGACAGTGTATCTGGGTTGGTTAGGAGATTCCATATGGGGAGATACAGAAGTTCTCATCTGATTGCATCTTCTTCCTCCGTGAAAGAAAATACGCAGGTTGAGGAAGGAGGCTTGGTGGTTTCAAGAAAGGAGGGCTGTGAGATGGAGAGTCAGTTAATGGCAACTGCAGCGGAATTGCCAGGAAGACTACTGGAAGGTTGTGAGCATGAAAGTACCCAAACAGTGCAAACTCAAATTTATTACCCCATGACCTCCATGATTCTCTTCCTAAGGTAAAATAATAGTATTTTTGAAGAACTTCTATTTCACACACACACACGTTTCTTACTGTCAACATTTATGACGATTTCTAAAGTATGTATTGATAATGATTGGACCCAAACTCTGAAATAAGGATTATATATACTGAACTACCGGAAAAATGTATGTATTTTATGTGAACAGGGATTTTTATATCATTCATTGCTGTATTCCCAGTGCCTAGCACCTAGTTAGTAAATTGAAAATATAGTCATTACATAAGTGAATTATGGTAACACATATCCTGTATGAACACTATACAGGCATCCATCTAACAGTCGATAATAACAGGGTGTCCCAAAAGTCTTAGTGATGTTTTAAGCTTTAATAGCTTTAGAAGTCTAAATGCATTAAGCCTACAAAAAACATCATTTGAAAGTTACATTATTTACATTTCTTATATGTCTACATAGTTTTCTGAAAAATAAGTGTTTAATTGTAATCTTTTGTTTCCATGTTTGTCACAGTGACAGAGCCTGAAAAAATTAAATTATCTAAAACTCATAAATCACAATAAGTATATAAGAGATGTAAATAATTCAACTTTCAAATTATGTGTTTGCAATTTCACAGCATTTACACTTGTGAAGTTCTTAAAGCTGAAAACCACACTAAGGTGTTGCGGGCACCTTGTATATATGAGCCATTGAACGTGGGTTGATACAGCAGCATATCAGTCCCCATTTCTTTCCAGAGGACATGAGGGAAGAGTCCCTCTTGTCCAGCCTCGACCCTCTTCTAAAGGTCCTGTACAAGAAATGCCTCCTTCTTACCTCCCATTACTTGTCAGAGATGGTGCTGGGCACAATCTTGAAGATTGAGGGCGGGGCTCTTTTGGAAGCTCTACCCTTGCTTCTCTGAATGATGAGCTGTCACTCAGGGAAATTCATTTTCCCTCTGCTGTTAGAGGTCCTCCCTTCCCTGCAGAGCCTACATAGGCAATTTGAAAAAGTCCCGCCTCTTTGGCTGATGGGTCTCTCTTTTCCTGAAATAGGAAGCCAAGGTAGTGACACTTCCTTTGTAACAGCTCCAGGGCAACAACAGACCAGGAGAGAACAGAATTTGCTCAGTGCCTATAGATTTCTGTATAGGTTTTAAACAGAAGTCCGATTCACTAATTAAGTTCCTCTGTTGTAGACAATTTCACCGGAGGCTAGTTAGGAACAAAAGCTTGTAACTTAGCATTTTCACTGGAGAGTTTTATTGTTCCTCTTTCACTTCCCCCAACTAATATCCAGGGAACAGAGGGGAGGAGAGCAAAGACAAAGCAGATGAAGAATGCAGGAGGGATGAAACATCGCCTGTCAGCAGAGTGTGTACAGGCGTCGCTGGGCCAGGTCAGCAGAAGAGACCACAGGCCTTCCCTCTGCCTCCACCATGAGGCTTCCAGCTGACCCATCTGAGCTATGGGACCCCCATGCCAACTTTTCCTGCATTCTAGCCCCCCCTATCCAGATGATTCTCACCTAGAACTACAGATTTGTGTAATGTGCTTAGAACAATGGTCAGCACACAGAAATACCAAATGTAGACCTCTTCTGTTGTTCTGCAAAGGGTTTCACAGATTCATATTCTTTTCCCTTTTTAAAACTGAAGATTTTGTATAAAAATCAGGATTCCAGGGCACCTGGGTGGCTCAGTCATTTGAGATTCTGACTCTTGATTTTGGCTCAGGTCATGGTCCCAAGGTTGTGGGATCAAGCTCCACGTCAGGCTCCATGCTAAGCATGGAGCCTGCTAAAGAGTCTCTTCCTCTGTCCCTGTCCCCTGCTTAAGCTCTCTCTCTCTCTCTCTCTCTCTCTCTCTAATAAAAAAATGTTTAATTAAAAAAAATTTTTAATTTTAAAAAATGAAAAGCTTCTGCACAGCAAAGGAATAACCAATAACACTAAACAGCAACATATTGAATGGGAGAAGAAATTTGCAAATGACATACCTGATAAGGGGTTAGTATCTAAAATAGATAAAGAACGTATACAACTCAACACAGAAAAACCCAAATAATCTAATTAAAATAGGTAGAAGACATGAACAGATATTTCTCCAAAAAAGACATACAGATGGCCAACAGACACATGAAAAGATGCTCAATATCACTCATTATCAGGGAAATGCACATCAAAACTGCAATGAGATGTCACCTCATACCTGTCAGAATGGCTAAAATCAAAACCACAAAAAACAAGTGCTGATGAGGATGTGGAGAAAAATGAAACTTCTTGCTCTGTTGTGGGAAGGCAAACTGGTGCAGCCACTCTGGAAAACTGTAGGGAGATTGCTAAAATAGTCAAAAATAGAACTATCCAGCAATCGCACTACTGGGTATTTACCCAAAGAATACAAAAATACTAATTTAAAGGGATACACGTATCCCTATGTTAAAGCATCATCATTTACAATAGCCAAATTGTGGCAGCAACACAAGTGTCCATGGATTGATGAATGGATAAGGAAGATATGGTATATATATATATATACACACACACACACACAATGGAGCATTATTCAGCCATAAAAAAGAATGACATCCTGCCATTTGCAATGACATGGATGAAGCTAGAGAATATAATGTCAGTCAGAGAACGCTAAATACCATATTATTTCACCCATATGTGGAACTTAAGAAATAAATAAGCAAAGGGGAAAAGACAGAGAGGCAAACCAACAAACAGACTCTTAACCATAGAGAACAAACTGATGGTTACCAGAGGGGAGGTGGGTGAGGGGATGGGTTAAATAGTTAATAGCGATTAAGGAGTGCACTTGCTGTGGTGAGCACAGGGTGTTGTATGTTTCATGGAGCACAGGGTATTCTATATTGTATGCCTGAACCTAATATTATACCATATGTTAACTGAACCAAAATTATAATTTAAAAATTTAAAAATTAAAGTATGTAGGCAAGTTCTGGAAATCTACTATACAGCATGGTCCCTACAGCTAACAACACAATGTATATTGAAAATTTGCTGAGGAGATAGATCTTATGTTAAATGTTCTTACCACAAATAATAATAATAATAATAATAATAACAATAAAGGGGGCAGAACGAAAGTAGGAGGTGATGGCCTTGATGGTATTGATGATTTCATGGGAGTTTACTCATCCCCACACTCATCAAGTAATATATATTAAATATGTACAGCTTTTTACATGTTAATAGTAATAGTTTGAGTGGTGCCAGGGTGGCTCCATCGGTTAAGCATCTGACTTCAGCTTAGGTCATGATCTCGCGGTTTATGAGTTCAAGCCCCACGTCAGGCTCTGTGCTGGCAGCTCGGAGCCTGGAGCCTGCTTCAGATTCTGTGTCTTTCTCTCTCTGCCCTTCCCCTGCTCGTGCTCTCTCTCTCTCTCTCTCAACAACTGAATAAAACATTTTAAAATGTCCTAAAAATTTTTAAATAAAATATTTTTAAAACAGTATCAGGTTGATACTGAAAGGTTACCAAAATAATTACAAGTGTATTGTCATGAAAAACAATTGCCACAATTTTTTGTGGCAAAGAGAAAAAAAAATCTTAACATTTAAATAGTTTGCATATGACCATGATTTTTAACATTTTATAATTGAAATTTTGAGATGCATAAAAATCAAAGAGAAAAATAAAATGAAGAACTGAGAATCCACCACTCATTTTCAACACATTATTAACAAAAGATGGACATCCTGGTTTCCTCAATTCTCCATTCTCTTCATACCTACCACAGCTTTTTTACATTTTTTATATTTTTTTTACATTTTTTAAAAATCCAGAAATATATTATTTCACCCATAAATACTTCTGTGTTTATCATTAAAGATTACAAACTCTTTTAAGATAGCCAAAATATCTTTATCTTTGATGCACATAAAAATAACAATTATTTGGGGCGCCTGGGTGGCGCAGTCGGTTAAGCGTCCGACTTCAGCCAGGTCACGATCTCGCGGTCCGTGAGTTTGAGCCCCGCGTCAGGCTCTGGGCTGATGGCTCGGAGCCTGGAGCCTGTTTCCGATTCTGTGTCTCCCTCTCTCTCTGCCCCTCCCCCGTTCATGCTCTGTCTCTCTCTGTCCCAAAAATAAATAAAAAATGTTGAAAAAAAAAAAATTAAAAAAAAAAAAAAAAACAATTATTTAATACCAAATACAGAGTCAGTGCTCAAATGTTTCCTATCTCAGAAAGGCTTTTACAGTTGGGGCATTTGAATCCAGATCTAAACAATTTATCCTCATTTAGTTTGGACATGTCATGTATTTCTTAACTGTCTTTTAATCTATAGGTTCCTCTTCCCACTTTTTTATTATTTCATTTATTTGTTGGAGAAACTCATTCATTTGTCCAGAGATTTTCTCATATTCTGTATTTGGTGTATTATAATCGATTGATGTTGTTTAACACATTCCTCTATTTCTACAGTTCCTGTAAAAGCAAAAAGAAAATTAGAGGCTTTATCAGAGTCAGGTTTGAATTTGCAAGAGTAATTTTTTCTCAAGAACAGACCAAGAGAAGGATCCTCAAATGGTCTCCATGCAGATTCTACCCCATCATTTCACGTGACATACTGTGTCTTTCTTTAATTCAGGTCCTTTCCACCATACAAACAAGGAGATAGCATCGGGACAACGTTGCTAGGGAAAGGGGGACACTCTAAAAGTCTCCTCAAAGATTTTGAGCATTCCCAAAAGCAACATTCCATGAAATTTGGTGTAGAAGAAGAAAAAGAGAAACTGGAGATTACATAGCACCTGGAATTTCCTCAGAGCTATTAACTCATAATTATTACATGATCCTCATATGGTATTTTATTAATTATTCACATGTTATTTCTCCAGCTAAATTTTAAGTGCTCTGGTAATAAGGGGGCAGAGTTATGTCATTTTATGTTTTGCCCCTGGATCCTTGCAAAATTCCAGCAACACAGGAGAGTTCACTAAATCTTGTCCGAATATTTGAATTAGTTAGTAGTTACCCACAACCCCATATTTAGTCAGTGCTAAATGGAAGAAGGTAGCATTGAGCCATGCTGACACCTAGTTTACCTAGAGCATCACTGTGTGACATAGAGTTTCTTCTATAGGCTGTCCAAGGAGGAGAGTGGGGATTCTGGAACTCTTTACAGAAGTAGAACAATTCAAGGAAAAAAGGATGTTTAAATGAAGAGAAGAGGGATAATTAGGAGGTATTACTTATGTTCATATATTTGAGGGACACTATCTTTAGAAACACTGTCTGAAACCACTCAAGCTGCCTAAGAATGGGACAGCCTCCCAAAACCAAGCTGTACTTGCAGGACTGGTAAGGGCAGAAGAACCCTCTGCCAGAGGTGCCAGGAGTTGAGATGGGCACCCGCTAAGGACATGTCCAGATGCAAGTGTCTGTGATTCAAGGTGGACAAGCTCAGCCTTCCCACCAGGTCCTCCTGAGCATAAAGACCCACAGGAAACCAAGTCACAGCCAAAGTATACGTGATGGTGAAATTATGAACCACCCAAGCAAACAGTATGAATACAACTACGCTCATCAGCAAGAGAACCAGCCTCCTTTCCCAGGAAAAATTCTCCATCCCACCTAAGGATACAGAAGCACCCTGGTCACATCATGAGCATGAGGTTCATACACAGCCAGCTCACAGCTGAGAATAGAGACCCCCTCCTCTTGACTCAGTTCAGGAAACATGCCTCCCAGGAGCTCCCAGGACTCCTTCCAAGTCTCTCTGTGGTTACATTTCCAAGGAGCTTTCCAAGCCCCACCCTCCATGCTAGCCCCCTGCCTTACTTCTAGTCCATTTCCCGAGCTGGAAAACTTTCCAGTGTCTACCAAAGGCACTGGATATATGCATATAATCATTCTCAGTTGCTACATAAAAAAAAATTTACCATCACAAACCTAGTGGCTTAAAACATATTCATTATCTTATAGTTTCCATGGGTCTGAAGTCCAGGCACAGTGGAGCTGAGCTCTCTGCTCAGGGTCTCACAAGCTGATCTGGTGTTGGCTGGGCTGTGGTCTCATCTGGGGCTCAGGATCCTCTCAGGTCCATTCAGGTTGTTGGCAGAATTTTATTCCTTACGGTTGTAGGATTGGGGTCACATTTTCTGGCTAGATGTCAGCTAGGGGCTGTCTTAGCCACATGGCCCTTCCCTAGGTTGTTCACCACATGGCTGTTTGCTTTCTTCCAGGCCAGCAAGAGTCTCTTAAGGGCTCTCCTGATTAGGTCAGGCCCACCCAGTATAATACGATAAACTCCCTTTTTTCCTCAAGGGTAGCGTAATGACTGAGAGTGATACACATGATGTTCACAGGCCCTGCCCACACTCAATGGGAGGGGACAACTCAGGGTGTCTAAATCAAAGGGTGGGAATCTTGGGGACCATCTCAGAAATCTACCTACCACAGGAAGGATAGCTAAAATGCACTCTTATTTCTTCCTTAAACATTTTCTTACATATTTGTTCATTTTAACAAGTAAAAAATATAACAACAAAAGTATAGATCTTACTTAAAGGAGAAGGAAATATTCAGCTTATTATTCACTTGATATTACTCAGTGAAACTGACAACTTCA
Organism: Neofelis nebulosa; assembly: GCF_028018385.1. Lineage (NCBI taxonomy): Eukaryota > Metazoa > Chordata > Mammalia > Carnivora > Felidae > Neofelis > Neofelis nebulosa. The sequence continues at coordinate 30,015,206 of NC_080794.1, read as the reverse complement.
TCCATGGAATGAGACCCAAATCTGGAGCAGGTCGGTAGCCCAGGGAAAGAACAGCTCAGCTCTTGGAGGTCACCTCAGGGCTGATCTGGCTGCCTTAGTCGGCAATTCCCTCCTCTGCTCAGTGCTGGGGTCCACCTGCACCCCTGGGTTCAGACAGCCCTCCCAGAGATTATTCCTCCCCAGAGATTATTCCTAATCTGGGTTAATCTGGTCTGTTCTAGCATACCCCGTATGTTAAAACATACAGGAGGCACTCCTGTGTGTAAGGTTTCTTTCACTCAGCATGAAGTTTTTGAGATTCCTCCATGTTGTTAGCTATTGTCAAGATTCACTCCTTTTGATCACTGAGTAGTACAAACACACCAAAGTTTGTTTTCCATTCTCTGATGGATGGACACCTGCAATATTTCTGGGTCTTACCTAGTGTGAGCAAAGCTGCTACGAATATTCTGGTACAAATGTCTTTGTGTACATAAGTTTTCATTTCTCCTGAGTCAACATTTAGGAATAAAATGCATGAATGTATGAATGTCTCTCAAAGTGAGAGACTTTATATTCTCAACTGAAGTTTACGGGATTTCCAGACGTTCCAGTTCTCTGCTGACATTTGTAACTATCAGGGTTTTTAAACTTCATCCATTTTGGTGAGTGTGTAGTGGCACCTCACTGTGATTTTAATTTTCCTTTTCCTGATGACTAATGATGTTTTTTATGTGATTATTGGACATTTGTGAATTTTCCTCATAAAAGGATTGTCCAAACGCTTTACCCATATTTTATTGAGTAGCTTGGCATTTTATTACTGAGTTGTAGGACTTCTTCACTAGTCCTTCCTTAGATACATGTTTTGCAAATATTTTTCCCAGTCTGCACCTTGCCAGTTCATTTTCTGAATTGTGCCTTCTGATGAGAAAAAGAAGTCTTATGTCTTTTAATCTTATGGTTTTTTAAATAAAGGGATTTTAATTTCAATGGCATCATATTTCTCAGAATTTTATGATTTTTAATCTTAAGAAATCCTTCATATCCCAAAATTATGAATAGCATCTCCTATACTTTTTTCTAAATCCTTGTAATTTTTTTTTAATATCTGGTGTCTTCAATCCATCTGAAATTTGTTTATGAGGTGGTTTGAGGTTAAGCCTTTTCTCCTTGTGCACCAAGATCTCAACCACACATATCAAGGACTCTGCTGTCTTCTCTCTTTGCCCTTCTTATTTTCCCTTTATAAATTCTCTATCAGCCATTGGTTTCCATGGGTCCCATAAGTAAGTATGCACTGATGAAGCCAAAATGTTTCTCTAGCCTATGGTGGTAACTCCATGGGCTCCTCTCCCTACACACACTCCTGTCATCCAACCTAATGGCATATATTTCTATATGTGTATAAAGCCTGACCTTCCTTCCCCTCCACTGCCATCACTGTGTCCAAGCCATTATTAATGCCTGATTTGGAATGCAGCCTTAGCCTCTTGACTGCTCTTCCTGTTTCCACCATCCTGCCAGCATACAGAATGATCCTGCTAAAACTTGTCAGATCACGTCATCCTTTGTTCTAACCCTCCAAACATTCCCATCAACAAATAAAAGGCAACTTTCTTACAACAGCCTGCAAGGCCCTCACGGCCCAGACACCCCCTTTCCTCTCTGTCCTCCTCTCTCCCCACTCTCCCACTTGCTGACCCCTTCCCAGACTCATTAGCTTACTTCCTTGCTTCTGAGAACACCAGGCATTTTCCCCCTGGGCTTAGCAGTGGCTGTTCCCACTTTCTGGGATGCTTTTCCCTTACATCTCCATGGCCCATTCAATTGCTCAAATCTTACTTTCCCAGTAAGGGTTGCTTTACCCACACTTTTAAAATTAAAACTTATGCTTCTCTCCACTCTCATCCCAATCCCCATATACTACTTTATTCTACAGCATTCGTTATTGGCTAACCTACCAGATAATTTACTTACTACATTTATTATTATTTTCCCCTCCAAATAGAATATAGGCTCCACTAAGGACCAGAGATTTTGCCTTTATGTAACTGACACTACTACCTAAAGTGGTCCTTAGCACATTCCAGATGCTCGATAAGTGTGTTAAATCGGTAGTGACCAAATGCACTCAGCCTTCCCTAGGCTGTCCCACTATTAAAAACTGCACTTGTATTATTTTTGCCAAAACCACTCCTATTTTACCCACAAGAGATGACCAGAATGGGCCTGGTTTTGTTGCAGTGGTGTCCCTCACCTCCATCTCCTGTCACCACCTTGCCATCCCCACAGGCAGCTGAGGAGCTTGGTGTCCTGTCTTTGCTGACGCCACTGCAAAGTCTCCCAGAAGCCTCTTTGCCTCTGCTTTGGCTCCTATTTAATCCTTCCTTCTCACTCAGCCACAGGGATGTTTCTAAAGTCTACGCAATCTTGCCCCTTGTTGGCTCATGACCCTTCCATGACTCCGCTCGCCTGATTCAGCCACCAGCCACGCTCGTGGGCTCACTCCCTACCCAAGCTTCCCACGTCCTTTCTCCTTGACCTGAAAGTAGCCCTTCTTCGCCTGGCTGCTTCCTCTTTCTTCTTTAAGGAGCAACTCGAATTTCTTTTCATTCTAGGTCAGATTTCATTTTAATTTCCTTCTTACCTACTCCCATTACCCTAGCGTTTAGAACTTCCAGTTGTAATTTTTGGTCTACTCCTCCGTATTCCCGAATGCATTGTAAACAACTCTGGGGCAAGAGATAATCTATCACAAGGGCCTAGCACAAAGTCTAGCACACAGTCATAATAAGTCTCATAAGATAATAGGGAACTTTCTGGAGAAATGCTTGTAATTCTTTCTCCCATCCTAAGTAAGTTCCCCTGTTGTGAAATGCCTTAGAAATGACTACATTGTGAGCAATTAAATCCAGTGGAGACTCAATGGGACTCAAAGGTCAGCCAGATTCAGGTGAAAGTGTTAACTCTTACAATTTGATATTTAAGTGGTATAGACAAGAGCCAAACTGGTTATTTTCTATTTTCTGGTTATTTCTATTTCCCCCTGAAAAGAGGATACGTTCAGATTTTTTTTTCTAAGCAGCATGATAACCACTGTAATGTGTTTACATTTTCAATCATTACACAGCAGGTGCAAGCTCTTCCTGCCTTTATTCCTACAAGTCCATGAACCTAGATGCCAGGCCCATCCTCTCTGGGTAAAGTGTGGATGTGTGAGGGTAACTGGCCTAAGCCTACATTAAAGAAAAAGATTTTTTTAAAAAAGACACTGAAACATTTTTATTTTTTTTATTTTTTATTTTTTTAATTTTTTTTTTCAACGTTTTTTATTTATTTTTTTTTGGGACAGAGAGAGACAGAGCATGAGCGGGGGAGGGTCAGAGAGAGAGGGAGACACAGAATCAGAAACAGGCTCCGAGCCATCAGCCCAGAGCCCAACGCGGGGCTCGAACTCACAGACCGCAAGATCGTGACCTGGCTGAAGTCGGACGCTTAACCGACTGCGCCACCCAGGCGCCCCGAAACATTTTTAAATTACCAAAACTGTAAAGTGCAGTTTCTGAACACACATCAGGAATAGTCCCATCTGCAGTGGGGTCAGACAGTGGGAGAGAAGCCCAAGTCACCCCATCTCTCCTTCCTCTGGGCCTGACGTCCTCCTGGGTTGCCATTCGTCACACTGGAAGAAAAGAGGCTACAGTCATAAGTTCCTAGTTGCTGAGAACCATAGAAAACTTCACACAGTTAGGTTTGGCCAAACACGTCACCACTCACACACCATCTTTCCTCTACAGTTGAGCCAAAGAGCAAAGACACATAAGCAGAGGATGAATTCGCAAGAACAAAGCTTTATACACGTAATCTGTGACAGAAAGTTTGAGCCCACTGGAGCAAATGAGTAAGGACAAAGGGGCAGCTATAAGCAGCAGGGGGCATCCACCAGTTCCAAAATGAGGGGAAAATTGACCCAGAGCTGGGGTTGGCCAGACCAACGGTCAAAGTCAGGAAGGGGTCAGCTGATGATACGTACAGAAAGAACTCTCTTCTACTCTCCACAGTGTAACTTCTCAAGTCTTGGTTTCTGACCAGCCTCATCTGCCCCACACCCTCTGACACACACATCCCCCGAGGTGTGAGACCTCCAGCTTGTGGTAGGAAGGAGGAGGTTAAGTTTGTTTGACATAACTAGAAGGGAGAGCCTCTTCCCAGCAAAGCGAGCTCCATTCGTGGAAGCTTCTGCTTCTTAATTACTGAGATCTGCAGATCTTGCACTATGAGAGGATGAAGACTTGGTGTTCCTTCACTTCTGTCTCCCACAAGCCCTGGGTGGTGCCCCGAACAGAAAGCTGAAGCCTACTCTGACCACACCAGAGTTGGAAACACTCTGACCAATGGTAGAAACAAAAGTGCCTCTGAGCATAGGTATTTTCTCAGTCGTGCTGCCCCCTAAAAGTCGTGCTGCCCCTCTCTCACCTGGGTGACCAGGTATTCTGACTGCAAGCAAAAATAGAAATGCCTCCCTAAGAATGTGTGGCAATATCACTCTGACTGTAACACAAGTGCTTGACCATGAGCATCCCAGGAGCTCAGAATGGTGGTGGGAAGGTCACCAAGCACAGGTTTGGTGATGTCCCCTTCTATTGCACCGCATGGGTACCCAGTGCTCTGACTGTAGGTGGAAACACGAGGGCCTGCAAGCATAGGAATGGTCCTGGCCACTGCAGCTTCTAGACATGGGAGTCTGGCCACATGTGCCTCGGATGCTCTGATCATAAGCACGAAGAGACATATCTCCCGGCACGAGACTGGTGCTAATCCCTCCCACTGCAGCCCACGTGCTGTGGCCAGGGGACCCTGGGAAGTCTGACAAAAGGTGGCAAGAGAAGCACCACCCGACATAGGATGGCACTGGCCTCTCCAGCTGCAACGGATGTGCTGTGCCACAAAGGGCCCCAGCTGACCGGACTACCAGGAGACACAAAACTGTCACTTGACACTCATTTCTTCTCAGTGGTGCGGACTCCTCCAATAGTCACAGATGTCCCTCTGCCCAGCTAGCCCCAAGTGCTCTGACTACACACAGGGAGGAAAAGGTCTCCCAGGACAGATGTGCTCTCTGTAGAGGTAGACTCTCCGTGCGCAACCGGGGTGCTATAGGCCAGCAGGACCCTGAAGCTTGGATCTAAGAGTCCTTAACTAGAGGAAGCAATGACCGCTTCATCCTGTGCCAAAGCTGAGTGCTCCATCCTGGAGGTGGGGCTTGGGCAGCTAACACCACCCCAGAGCTGTTGCTACCCATTAGGGCCGCAGATCCCACAAACACAAATTGATCTGCGGGGGTGTTCAGAAATGGTGAGCTATTATTCCCAGTCCTGGGCATCCTGGCGGCAGCTGTAAAGCCAGAAGTAGTAGCTGTAGCACTGGGAAAATGCCCGAAGTGTCACCAAAAGCTGGCTGGGTGCTGACAGGGATGCCAAAGGGACAATACGGGGCTATCAAATCCATAACCCGGTTGAGTTGTGCTGCTATGGGTGGCTGGGCTGTGGCTTGTGCTGGGGCCGCCTAGTCTCCAAAAGGAAAAGGGCTGCCGTCGGGCGGCTCCAGGCCGCAGCCCATCACAGACCCCCAATATGGGCTGAGGGGGTGGCTCCAGAGTCAGGGAGTTTGAAAGTCACATTTGGGCTACTGACTGTGAGGACAAGCTGGCAGAACCGAGCCTGAGGCAACGCTGTGCATGAAGTACATGTTCTCAGAACCAGAAAGTGCCATGGAAAATAAAAGTTCTCCCTGGAGCCCAGGGGGAGACCTCAAGAGGAAAGTCTGAAAAATGGAAGTGGTGTCCGTGTCAGTGACACCAAATTCCAAAGGAGGCTGGGAGGCTGACTCTGCAGATATGCTTGTTGCAGAAGCAGCGACAGACTGGCCGGTGAAGACTGAGGTGGGGGTGACTGGCGGAGACGTCCGTATGAAAAAGTGCAGATAATCCACACACATAGGCATAGGTGATTCCAATCTCCAGGAGGCAGGCTGAAGAAAAGGACTGAGGTGCTAGGAGCGTGGGGAGATCCAAACAGGAGATGCCACAGCTACAACTGATGGACAGGAACGCAAGGCCTCCGTTCTCATTGCTAAGTAGGGCCCCAAAGATGAGCTTGACCCTGAAGGGAGAAAGAGAACCTGCATGAACAGCAAAGGGAGAATTAGGAATTGTGCATCTCATTTCACAAGCAATCTTAGGTATGGGAGCAGACGGATGGGGCCTGGCAGGCAGGTCAGCCAAGTCCGTGACTGGTAATGTTCTAGTGAGCAGGATGGGCACTGTGACAGCGGCTGAGGGCAGGCTGTGTGGCAATGCAGTCAGAGGTGGCCTCAGTCTCATCTCTAAGACCTTATTAAACCAGGGCCACTCAGCCGTCTTCTCCAAACCCAGGTCTTCGGCAATGACTGGACAGGGAAGCTGAGGACGGGAGGGCAGCTCACCTTCACCCTACGACAGTGGCAGAGGCACTGAAATTTCCCATTTGTAGGGCCCACAGCTGGCACAAGGGGTGACATCCTCCTTGACAGGCGTGACGGGGACCCTCACTTTGTCTCCTTTGACGTCGGTGAGATGGAGACTGAGCCAATGGCCTTCAACAAGAACCACCTTTGTCAACCTCTTGAGAAGTGGCTGCAGAATGAGACTGGCCCTGCTGAACCTAGGTCACTCCTCCAAAGGGACCTCCCGCAGGGCAGGTGTCCTCCCTGGGACACCTCCCGCAGGGCCACGAGAGCTGGCAATGGAGAAGGAGCGCATCGAGGACACGTGGCTTTTCTTACTCAAACTAGTATCCCCAGCTTGGGTGGGAGGTTTCCCTTCAGAGGCCCAGAATGGCACCTGAAGGAAGTAACGCTCCAGGGGGCTCCGGTGGCCTTCAGTGGCCTCCATGCCTGTGGCACACTCCCACGTCCAGGGCCTCTTCTCTCATTGTCTCTCCTTTGGTCATCAGCTGTCAGTCCTCCTTCACTGAGCCTTTCGTGGGCTCTCCTAAAGCCCTGACTCAGTCTCCTTCGGGCAAGGAGCTGATGGATGACCGGATGGCTCTGGCCTCCTAAAGACAACAGTCAGGTGGCCAACAGAGGAGAGTCCCTTTGCTCCCTGGAGGGATATCTACTGTTCCTGGGTGGCCGGAGTGGCGAACATCATGGAAGCTGGAGCAGACAACAAGAGTTTCAGCCGCCGTTGCCGTTGGGGGGACAGGGTTACGACCCCGGCGGGGAGGTGGGGAGGAAGCGCGATCCTAGTGTCACCGACTACCCACAGGGCAGAGGAGAGGTGCGGGCAGCGTGGTCCCCGCCAGACCGGTGGGTGCGCGGTGGCGGCGGGACGAAGCTCACTGGCAACTGCCACTGGAGTGGGGTCGAGGCTCGAGGAGGCGGCCCGGCCACTGGTCCAGCAGGTGCTCTAACGGAATGCAACGACCCCAACGGTCCTCCAGATGCTCCGCCGCTGACGTGGGCGGGGGAGGGGCGCTCCTGCTGGGTGTGCGGACCCACCCCGACCCCACTCTTGGGACCGGAGCCCACCCAGCACACCCCACCCAGCCGGGGGCCGCAGCCTAGGCATTCAGGGCCTGCATCTTGTGGAGCCGGTTCATCTAGGTCCTGCGGTCACCCCCCGCTGGGAGCCAGGGCCCGGGGCGCCTTAGGGGACTGGGGACAGGGCGGTGGGCACGCTTGTGCGGGACTGCCCTCGAAAGCGGGATGCGCGGGTTTCCCTCGCAGGGCTGGTCTTCCAGAGTCATTTAGAGAAATACTACGGCTTTTATATACTATGGCTCTTGTATATTGAAGTCTTGCTAAATTCACTTCTTCTTTCTGGTAATTTCTTTGTAAATTCCTTGGGATTTTCTACATAACACAATCACGTTTCCTGTAAATTGCACTTCTCCCTTTTTAATCTGTGTGCCTTTTATTTCTTCTTCGTACTTTCTACATTTGCTCAGGCCTCCAGTAAAATGTTGAACACAAGTGGAAACAACGGATATCCTTTTCCTGTTCATTCAATAGTCTGTTAGGGAGAGGGTTTTTATAGAAGCCCTACATCGCACTAAGCAAATTCCCAGCTATTTCCACTTTGCTGAGAATTGGGTTTTTTTTTAAAAGAGTGGACTGAGAGTGGACTAGGTGGGAATTTAAATGACAGGTTAAAGGGGCCTCTGTATCCTTAGGCTATGTGGTAGCAACTCACTCATTTTTCTATTATCCTTTAAACTGTGCATATATGTGATATATTCTCTTTGCATGCTGCATTTTATAATAAAAGCACTTTTTAAACAGTAAGATGTAGAGAAATGTGAGAATATTATCATGTTGAAACACAAATACACAATATCTTCACTCAGACCCTAAGAGCTAAATATTTGACTTCTATGAAAACCCAAACGTAACATTGTTTTTATGGGAAAAGGAGATTCTGAATTTTTTTAAAGTGATAGTTGTGACATATATGTATACACACACACAAACACAAATACGTGGAAATGTGTGTGTATATATGTATATACAAATTAATAACAAAAAAATTTACATTTAAGTCTCTAAAACCCTAAGACCCTTTTATTGGTCCTAGAGAGAAAAAATAACCAGTAAGTTTTACTTATTTTTGTGTTGGCATATGTATTATTTAATTCCTGAAAACTCAGAAGATCAAAGTATAACTTTAGCAAACAGGGAAATCTTGCAGATCAGCCAAAAAAAGTCTTCAGAAATTTAAATGAATTCTATCCTACAATCACTTGGAAAGAAAAATAACTAGAAAGTGGGGAAAAGAAAGCATGAAAATCCTGACAGGTCTACACAAACCCTAGGGAAAGCAAGACCAGCTCCCTCCAGAACACACACCCGGTTTTTGGTCTTTTCAAAGGTCTTGGTTGTTCAGGACTTGTGAGGTTGGGCACAAGGCCAAGAGGTAGCTGTCTTCAGAGCCCTGTGTCATAGCTCCATGGAAATTAGAGAAGGTTCAAAAGTTCTTGTCCCCCGAACCCAAGGACAGCTTTTTTCTCTCTCTCTTCATTCAGTATTGACATTTATTTGTTACATTATGATACAGCACCAGAAGAAAATTCAGACTCAGAGATAGGAAAATATAACCAGCACATTTGCAAAGAGCTTAGCATTTGATTCAACTGAGACTCTCATAATAACTCTGGTTGCTGATCTCAAACAGAAAATGACACTTGCATACATAGGGATGGGTTACCAACATCTTTTCCTCCCGCTGCCGTATTTGTTGGCTTTTTACAGAATGTAAAAGCAACACAAACTTATTTAGAAAACCAGAAAACCCAAAAAGTAAAATGAAAACAAAAATTGCCCATAATTCTGCTACAAGGGATAACCCCATGATTTTTTTAATCTATCTCCTTTCCTTTCTCTATACATACGAATTTCTACTTTTACAAAATTCAGTAAATTGTGAACAGCATCATATCCTGTTGTTTAAATTTTACATCATGTGTAACATCTTTAAAAGCTCTTGAAAAACATTTTCATTTACTACACACATATTCTACCATTCTTCATTTCATTTTTAAGTGGATTTTTTTCCCCATGTTTGATTACTTTCTTAGGGTTTATTTACAAAAGTAGAATTACTTGGTCACAGGGTAAAAACTGTCTTAAGTCTTTGGATCCACATTTCTTTCCAGAATGATTATAACTTCCTTCCCCAGAAGATATGAGAGTTTGGGGCTGTGTGTAGTCTTGTCTGTGAAATCTGTGCTCAAAAAATATTTTTTAATCTTTTTTTTTTTTTTTTACCATTTTCACTGATGAAAATTATATCACTTGTTTCTTTAATATTATAATTATTAATGTTTCTGAATACATCCAGTGGACATTTCTTCATGTTTCTAACTCCCCTTCTGAATTCATACATTCTTTTGCTTCTTTCCAGAGCAAATTCCAGACACAGAACTCTACCTTTCCAATGACTCCATCTACTAACAAACTGCCCCCATCACTCAGATTGTGGCAGTTGGGTAGGGCCCTCAATTCCTAGATTTAGGAATGTTGATGGTGCAGAATAAACAGCTCTTTTCACTTATACTGGGGAGAATAGCCATTGGAATAGAATTATAAACCAGTAGTCTGCTGGAGCCTGTCCATTATAGCTCACAAAAGCACACTGTGCACCTCTTTCCTCAATTTTGTGTTCAATTATGTCACTTTGGTTGCTTGAAATTGGCCATAAGAGGATTTGCACCATGGAAATCGGCAAAAGCTACAAATTAAACCCTTCCCACCTATGCTCAGCCTCAAGAGCCAGCTATTAAACTTTTAACAGCACTCCACTGCTTTAGACTAACCTTCCTGAAGATAACAATAGGAAAGATGTGTAAAGGGGCACCTGGGTGGCTCAGTCGCTTGAGCATCTGATTTTTAATTCCAGCTCTTGTCATGATCCAAGGATTGTGGGATTGAGACCTGTGTAGGGCTCCACACTGAGCATGCAGCCTGCTTAATATTCTCTCCTTCTGCCCCTCTCCCCTGCTCTCATACCCTCTCCCTCTCGAAAGAAAGAAAGAAAGAAAGAAAGAAAGAAAGAAAGAAAGAAAGAAAGAAAAGAAAGAAAGAGAAAGGAAAGAAAGAAAGAGAAAGAAAGAAAGAAAAGCTGTGTAAAATATTTTTTTCAAACATTTGCTTGAAAAAACAAAACAAAACAAAACAAAAGAGTTGCTTGAAGGAATCAAGCAGTACCAAAGCAGCCAAGACTTGAAGGTCTAAGATCATAAAGAGAAAGAAGGGCATGTACTGAGAAGTGAGTCTGATGTTGCCCCCACCTTTCCCCTTGATGTGTTTGCTAATTGACAAGTGGCTTGTGAAGAGCTAATTGGAAGACTGTGGCTGACAGGCAGAGAGGGTGGGGACAGAGATTTTAGCAGCTCAGGAGATGCAGAGAGAAAAATTCAAAATGTTTCAGGACTTACCAAAGAGAAGGGTCCCTGATAAGCACTCGGGCTTTCATTTGGGACTTCTGAAGGACAACATCCAAGGACTAAGGTGTCTTAGTTTGGGCTACTATTATAAATTACCATAGGTTGGGTGTTTTCCACAACAAACATTTATTTCTCTTAGTTCTAGAAGCTGGTGGTCTGAGAACAGTGTCGCAGCATGGTCAGGTTCTTGGTGAATGCCCTCTTCCTGGTTTACAGACCGCATCTTCTTGCTGTGTCCTCACAAGGCAGCAAAGAGAGCTACGTAGCTCTCTGGCCTCTTCTTCGGAAGGCACTAATTCCATTTGTGAGGGTTCCATCCTCATGACCTAATTACCTCCCAAAGGTACCATCTCAAATACCACCACACTGGAATCGGTTTCAACATATGAATCTTGGAGGACCCATTAGTCCTTTGCAAAAGGGTAACTGGAGACACCTAGGCCTCAAAAAGAATGAAGCACGGGGGTGCCTTGGTGGCTTAGTCGTTTAAGCATCAGACTCTTGATTTCGGCTCAGGTCATGATCTCATGGTTCATGAGATAGAACCCCACAGGGCTCCACGCTGACAGCACAGAGGCTGCTTGAGATTCATTCTCTCTCCCTCTCTCTCTCTCTCTCTCTCCCCCTTCCTCACTCATGCGTGCTCTCTCTCCCTCTAAAAATAAATAAACTTAAAAACAAAAAAGAATGAAGCACAGTTCTGATTTAAATCAATCTCAGACTACAGTAAGGTGAATTTCCCCATCCAAACTACCTGCTAGTAGCGAAAGTAAATCCTTTCTGAAGGACTTATAGTAACACCAATAAATATCAAATACCTAGGAATAAGTCTACTAAAGATGTACAGAACTGCAGGAGAATTGTAGATGTAAATATGAAAGTTTAAGCAAAAGCTTCTAATGGATATCAGTGAAAATCTTCACGACCCTGAAAGTACTCCAAAACACCTGTACACAAATGTCCATGGTAGTACTATTTCTAATGCTCAAAAACTTGAAACAACTCAAATATCCATAAACAATGAAAGGGGTACATAAAATGTGGCATATTCATTCAATGGAATACTACCCTGCAATATAAACACATAAACTACTGCTAAACACAACAGCCTGCGTGGATTCCACCAACATGGTGGTGAATGAAAGAATCCAGACACAAAAAAGTACCTACTGTATGACTCCATTTATATAAAGTTTAAAAATAGGCAAAAGGTACCTATGATGTTAAAAGCTTAGAGGGAGAGTCGCTTAGAGACCAGAAGAGAAAGGCTGCTTTCCAGAGTGCAGGCAATGTTTTGTTTCTCGACCTGGATGATGGTTACTGGTTATGTCAGTTTGTTCCCATGAAAATATGCTGAGCATTCCACATGGGGCTTGTACACATCTCTGAATATTATATTTAAAGTTAATTCGATGACAACTGAGAGAGACAGAGAGCACTGAAACTCTTCCCCAGAGGTGGCACATATCTTCTTGAACCCAACAGGACTCCATGCTTTAAGTGATGAAACATTTCACTCAAATTGACCTAAAAAGCAAAGGGAGTCCAAAGAAGATGGACATATAGCCAGCAAGCATATGAAAAATGTTCAACATCATCAGTCAGAAGGAAATGTGAATCAAAGCCACAGTGAGATACTACTTCACACCCACGAGGATGGCTATGCTCAAAAAGCAAGACAGTAACAAGGGTTGGCCAGGATGTGGGAAAGTCATGATACACTATAACATGGATGAACCTTGAAAAGATTACGCTACATAAAAGAAGCTGGTCATAAGCGACCACGTATTCATACTTACGGGAAATGTCTAGAACAGGTTACTCTACAGAGACAGAGGGCAGATTTGTGGTGGTGGTGGCCAGGGCTGAAGGCAGCGGGTGGCAGTTTCAGCCAGGGAGGTTGAGAGAGAAAGAACAACTGCTCATCAGAATGGGGTTTCTTTTGGGAGCAATGAAAGTGTCCTAAAATTCATTGTGGTAAAGGTTGCCCAACTCTGTGAAAGTACTAAAAAATATTGAATTGTACACCATTAAAACGGTTTCACTATTTAAACTCTTTTTAAAAACATTAAGGGTGAATTTTATGATATTTAAGTTATAAATCAATAAAGGTCCTTTAACAACTAAGGAGACTAGGGGCGCCTCGGTAGCTCAGTCAGTTAAGTGACCGACTCTTGATTTCGGCTCAGGTCACAATCTCACAGTTTTGTGAGTTCAAGCCCCGAATCAGGCTCTGCAGGCTGATTGGGTGCAGAACCTGCTTGGGATTCTCTCTCTCCCTCTCTCTCTGTCCTTCCCCTGCTCACACTCTTTCTCAAAATAAATGAAAAACTTAAAAAAATAAAAATTAAAAAAACATATAAAAACCAATGAGAATTTAATGGCTTATGTAACTGAAATATCTAGAGATAAGTTGCTTCTGTGAGGATCCGTCCAGCAGCCCAAACATTATCACCAGTACCTGATTTCATTCTCTCCTTGATCTGCCTTTTGTGGTCTTGGCTTCACCCTCAGACCACCATGTCAGTAACTTAGCAGCTCCAGGCACACCCATCTTGTCAGCAAAAAAAGGCAAGAGCCATTCAAGATGTCATAATCTCTTCTTGCACCATCCATAGGACAAAGAAAGTTTCTCTTTCTCAGAAGTTCCAGAAAATGTGTGCTTAAATTTTACCAATGCCTCACTGACACTGCTTGAGTTTTGCTCCCACTCCATATGGAGAAATGGGGCAAATGATAGTCTTAAGCCAATCTGATGCCAGAGCCCCAGAGTCAATCCTACCCAAACTACATGGCTGAAGGTTGGGTAAGGGCAGCTTCCTAAAAAAAGGTGGGATCTTGTCACCAGAAATTATGGAAACTAAAGTTGAGGAGTAAACATCAACCTGAATTACACACACACACACACACACACACACACAACACACACATACGGAGCCAGAGTCATTGTGGACTAAAGAATACAAGCAACAGTTATTTACAAATTGATTTTCCACATTTGATGCAAGACAGAGGTACTCATGTTTGTAAATGGAGCACTGGACATACAACTGGATCCATAACACCTTCTCAATTGATTTTGAATGAATGAACAAACAAATAAGCCAATGACAACAAATTAATAAATGAAAGAAATTGGCTATCTTGATGGCAAAGAACCCAGACTCTCTTTTGGTTCTTTTTTCTTCTATCTCCTTCTTCTCTCTACTTGGTCAATCACCATGAGTCCAGTAAAGCATTCAAAAGTTAGAAAGAATTGGACAAGGAGAGTTTCAAATCTCTGTATGTTTTGGTCCTGAAAAGCACTCTGATGACAAACTCACAGTTGAGGAGGTTTATATCATTGGCTACAAAAAGGTTTAGAGAGTCTTAGTTGGTTTCAATCTCCAACACAGGGGAGATGTTGGTACAATGTCAAGGCAACTATTGACTCTTTCTAACCCTACTTCTAAAACCCGCATAGGCATTGGTTCCAGAGATTTCTGAGTTACCTGTCATCCCACACTGCCTCCTAAGCCAGGTCTTAGTTTCTGACCGGATATCCACTAGTTTATAAGTATTGCGGAATATTACCTTAACCTAACAGAAATCACCAAATGTATAACAAACGACATGAAAGACAGAAGATCAAAACATGTCTTCTATCATTAGAATCCTGACCGAGAGTATTTACACTTAAATTTTCTATTTTGACCTTCATCTCAAGCTGGAGATAAATTGGGCAAGCATTACTAACTTCATTATACAGATTAGGAAACTTAGGCTCAGAAAACGTTTGCCCTATTTTTAATTGGTGACAAAGCAGGGACCAGAACAGGTTCCCCCCTATAAATACAGGTGGATCCCTTTAAATAAAATATATTACCACTAAACCAACATCCAGTGTACTGAAAATTAAGATGTTTTCCTGATACTTAACAGAGGCATTTGCAGTGACCCCACATTTTTGCTTGATTAATAACTAAGTAATATAGAATTTATAAAATCACATCAAACATTTCTGTGTGACAATGCTAGGCATTCAGTAATTACTGAATGCCTAGATTCATTCATATAAGAATGACAGATTCATTCATATAAGAAGTGATCATAAGGTCATAAAACAGACAAAGCCAATTAGTTGTCAACCCACCTTTCAAACCCATGTCCTTGGACCTTTTAGTGTCTTACTCTAGCCATCTGAGCTAATCCATGGTCTTTGCAATAAAAAGATACTGAAACACTTTTTTTTTTTTTTAATGACTTAGATTTAATCATTGGAAGAGAAACACTTGTAAATCTACAGGTACACTGAGTATGTGTATGATATACACTGCATATGTATATGATACACTGTATATGATAGATTGGGTTTTTTTCCTCAAGTACTGAGCAAACTTTGTGCTTAAAAAAAGAATTCACTGTGTTACCGATAATCGAAAATGAATTTACTTAGTTGGGTAGCTTTAATTAGTTTGCTGGTGCTCCAAAGACTTTTGGGCGAATGGGATTTTTTTTCTAATACCTGTAATGCATACAAGCGTTAAATCAAAGCTGACTACAGCAAAATCTAATTCTAAAGGCCCTAGAGTAAAATCACGATAAAATAATTTACACCACAACCACTTCATCAAAATAGAAGGAAGTCTACGAATAGTCCAACAGCTATCACTACTATGATTTTTCCAAGAAAGAAGAGTTTAAATTTTCTAACAAATCCCACATTTGTTGCTTTTCTATGGCTTTTAGTTTGTCCAAAAGGATTATTTTTTCTTTTCTTTTTCTAGATATTTTAGACAGAGAGCATGCGCAAGCAGGAGAGAGGGGCAAAGGGAGAGAGAGAATTTTAAGCAGGCTCCATACTCAGTGCAGAGTCCCACATGGGGCTTGATCCCACAATCCTGGGACCATGGCCTGAGCTGAAATCAAGAGTCAGATGCTCAACTGACTGAGTCACCCAGGCACCCCCAAAAGGATTATCAATTTTAAAGCACATCAATTTAACAAGTGTTTAATAAAAGACTAGTGAGAAACATACAAAAACTAGAAGAGAGGCAACACTTTCATGGAGGCATTATTGATTATTTATTTTTCTTTTTAAATTTGAATTGAATGTTGTTATAAGATTGTTATTTAATAAATAAAAAGCAAGAAAATTGCCAGCTTTATGAGGAACAATGTCTCCGCTTTGGGGTAGAGAATTAGGATAATTATGAACACTGCTTGGAAGTGTCAACCCTGCACTCACCTGTTCTTTGACCCATGAGAATCTTCTCCATTTCACTGGGCCTGAACATCTCTGGCAATAAAATGATGATAAAGAAAATGACCTATTCTACCTCATATATTAGAAGAACATAAAAAGATTAATACCTATATGCAGTTATTAAATTCAGTCAAAGAAGGTTTGGGAAGTTGGAACTTACTTTTGAGATACGAACAGGCAAAAGTGAGGGAGGGAGAGGAATTGAACAAATTCCATCAGGCACACTGGACATGCTCCCACAATTTCAATTGCAGGCAACATCCAGAGACACAGTGTTGATGCTCCCCCACACCATCCCTCCAAAAATGCAAATACTGAAACCTATAAAATGCCAAATGGTGTTTATAATAGGTAAATGAAAATTGTATAAAAGTCAAAACTAGGATTATAGAGACTGGAGTCAGAAAACCTTGGTTCAAAAAACTATACATAGAATTTACTTAAACTGATACAGGATATCTATGAAAGAAAGAAAGAAAGAAAGAAAGAAAGAAAGAAAGAAAGAAAGAAAGAAAGAAAGAAAGAAAAGAAAAAAGAAAGGAGAAAGAAAGAAAACCTATTGCAAATATTCACACTTAATGGTGATATGCTGAAGGTTTCCCTTTAAGATTGGGAATGAGAAAAGAAAGATCTCTATCACTACTTCTATTTAGAGATTCTAGCCAGTGCAGTAAAGCAAAAAAAAGAAAAAGAAAAGAAAAGAAACAGACGAAGAGAGGAAGAGAGGAGGGAAGGAGGAAGGAAGGAAGGAAGGAAGGAAGGAAGGAAGGAAGGAGAATAAGAAGTGATATCTCATTATGATTTATTATTTTATTTGAGAGAGAGAGAGAGAGAGAGAGAGAGAGAGAGAGAGAGAACATGCACACAAATCGGGGAGAGAGGCAGAGGCGAAAGAGTGAGAGAGAACCCCAAGCTGGCTCCATGCTCAGTGTGGAGCTCGACACAGGGCTTGATCCCATGACCCCGGGATCATGACCAGAGCCGAAATCAAGAGTTAGACACTGAACCAACTGAGCCACCCAGGCAGCCTCTCATTGTGGTTTTAATATGTATTTCCCTGATGATTAGTAATGTAGAGCATCTTTTCATTTGTCTTTTGGCAGTCTATATATCTTCTTTGGAAAAATGTCTATTCAGGCCCTCTGCTCATTTTTTAATCACATTATTTGTTTTTCTGGTGTTGAGTTGTATTACTTCTTTATGTATTTTGGATATTAACCCCTTATCAGATATATCATTTGAAAATATCTTCTCTCATTCTATAGGTTAAAATCACTTTACGCCTGTCAGAATAGCTAACATCGAAAACATAAGAAATAACAAGTGTTGGCAAAAATGTGAAGGAAAAGGAAATCTTGTACACTGTTGGTGGGAATGCAAACTGGTGCAGCCACTGTGGAAAACAGTGTGGAGGTTCCTCAAAAGATTAAAAATAGAATTACCATATGATCCAGTAATGCCACTACTGGGTATTACCAAAGAAAACAAAAACACTAATTTGAAAAGATATATGCACCCCTATGTTTATTGCACTATTTAGGTACAAGAGCTAGGATATGGAAACACCCCAGATGTTCATCGACTGATGGATGGATAGAGAAGATGAGGTATATATATACAACAGAATATTACACAGCCATTAAACAAATGAAATCTTGGGGCCCTTGGGTGGCTCAGTAGGTTAAGCGTCCAACTTCGACTCAGGTCATGATCTCACAGTTCATGGGTTTGAGCCCCACGTTGGGCTCTGTGCTGACAGCTCAGAGCCTGGAGCCTGCTTTGGATTCTGTGTCTCGCTCTATCTATCTGCCCCTTCCTCAGTCACGTGTTCTTTCTCTCTCTCTGTCTCTCTCTCCCAAAGATAAAGAAACATTAAAAAAAATTTTAATGAAATCTTGCCATTTGCAACAACATGGATGAACCTAGAGGGTATAATGTCAAGTGAAATAAGTCATCCAGAGAAAGACAAATACCATATGATTTCATTTATATGTGGAATTTAAGAAACAAAACAAAGAAAAAAGAGACAAAAAAACAAACTCTTAAATACAGAGAACAAACCGGTGGCTGCCAGAGAGATGGTGGGTAGGGAGATGAGTGAAATAAAGGATTAAGAGTACATTTACTGTGATAAGTACCGAACAATGTATAGACGTGTTGAATCATTGTATTGTACACCTGATAGTAATGTAACACTCTATGTGAATTACACTTCAATAAAAAGAGAAAAAAGAAAAGAAATGAATGGTATAAGGACAAAAAAAGTAAAATAAAATTGCTGTTACTATTTGCAGATACTATCATGTGTAGGTAGAAAACGCAAGAGAATCTACATATGATTTGTTGTACTTAATAAGCGTATTTGCTAAGTTACCTAGATAAAAGGTCAATGTAAAAGTTAATTGATTATAATAATTGTATCTACAAGCAAATAGAAAATAATATTTTAAATGATATCTGCCTTTAAAAAAACTTAAAAACCTAGGAACGAATCTAATAAAAGATGCAGAAGACCTCTATATAGAAACCTGTAAAACGTAGATCAGAAGAGTTAATGGTGTAAAGATGTCAGTTGTCTCCAAATCCCAGCGGGATTTTTTTTTTTAATTATAGAAATCGACAACTGATTCAAACTTTTATGTGGAAATGCAACAGGCCGAGAATAAGTAATACAATCTTAAAGCAGATCAAAATTGGAGTTACAGCAAGAGTTATGAAGCTACAGTAATTGAGACAAACTAGACAAATAGGCCAGTGAAGCAGAAGAGGAGTCCAGAAATAGGCCCACAGTTCTGTGGAGAACTGACTTATGTCAAGAGTGGCACAGCATAGCAGCGGGGAAAATGTTTTACTTTCAATAATGGTGCTGAGTAGATTGGATGGTTTGATTGGGGGTAGGGGGGACCTGACCTCTATCTCATAAAGAGAAACACAAAGAATGTCTACACGTCCAAGAAAAAAATGCAGACGATCCAGTAGAAAATTGAGCAAAACTTTTAAAAAGGAAGATATTTGAATTGCCAGCAAACATATGCAAAGGTGTTTAATTTTATTAGTCATCAGCGAAATGCAAATTTTAAAACCGGTATGACATTAGTACACCAAAGTGGTGAAGGTAAAAGGAACGTGCTGTAAAGAATGGGGAGCAAAAAAAAACAAATGGGGAGCAGCTAGAATGTTTATATGCTGCTGGTGTGAATATATAAACCTCAAATCAGGCCAAACCTGCCTATAATGTTAGAAATCTGGATATGGTTGCCTCTGGGGAGAAGGTAATGGGATAGAGACGGGGAAAGAACACAGGTGGGAAGGGTAGGAACCTTGGGGGTGCAGTTCTATTCCTGGGTAATATATTTCTTGATCTATATGGTGATTATCCATCTGTGTTCACTTTGTGATACTTCATCAAGCTGTACACTTAAGACTTGTAAACACGTCCCTGTATACATACTTCAATTATTAAGTTTATATAAAAATCGACTCCGATTTTAAGAACTCGAGATTGCAGCCATCAAAACCAGACAGACTATGACGCAGGCTGACATGAATTTCCTCAAAATTTTGCGGATCTTAAAGCATTGTTTTAATATGAGGACAATATCCCTTGGTTCCCCAGTTCCTTAAAAGCTTCTTCTAGCATCTCCTAGCCAAGACTTCTCAAAGTTGTGTTGCCTTTAACAAAACTAAGAAATCTGGCAACTGTGGAAGTGTGAAGCATTTAGTCCTTTTCTTCAAATGCTCCTCCAGACCTTGAGCAGTAGATACAACTAGTTGAGGAGAGAAGGCACTGAAAGACCATTAGATCTCAGCATGGGAAGGGACCCCAGAAGTCATTAGCCTAACCTCATTCCACACACAGGAGGCATCCTGCAGCACTGAGGCATGTAGTCATTTAGCGTCTGCTTAAACATCTTCAAAGTCAGGAAGCGAAGGCAGTCTATTTCCTGGATGAAGAGGTTTCCACGTCTGCAGGTCAGCCTATGAAAAGCTCCTAATCCAGCTCTCTTTAACTCAGACCCCTTAGATAAAAAAGAACAACCTCTCTCTAAATAACAGCACTTCAAATACAAGAAGCAGACGCCATGTTCGCCAGAGAGTTTCTCTTCTGTAACGCTGAACATCTCAGTCCCTTCAACCCTTCTCACGCTAAATCAGACACTGTCATATTGGAGAGAAGACTTTTGAATCAATTTGATTCAGTCTGTCAGAGATCCGGGTTAAGGATAAAATCCAGCTATGGGAGATGACCACAGCCAACAGCAATTTTGTGGGTAAGCAGAAGAGGCTATTGCCTGCTCTACGTCATTTGAGGAGCAGATAAATTTTCTGTGAATAAAACATGTTCCCCACTTGCCTACTTTGAAACCTGAAATTTTCATATCAATCATAACTTTGTGTTAAGGCATCAAAGATTGCTATGAAAAAAAAAAATGTTATAGAGTAACCAAACACGAACATCAAAGAAGAAACTAGCTCTGGAGATGAGAAAGAAGACTGAGGAAACACATGAGGGGGCAGGTGTATTAGAGGAGGGTGAGAAGGTCAGAAAGTACTGGAGAACGAAGCAGCCCAAGAGGACAAGACAGTTAGGGTGCCAGAGGATGGTGCACCTAGGAACCTGGACTAATGAAGATATAAACACCTAAAAAGAAAATGAAACTGAAAACCGGAAGAGAAATGGACAGCTTGCCAAGAGCAGCTCTTCTCAAAGGCACAGACAAGTGATCTTCTCCCCTGAGAAAGTCCAAGAACTAGTGGGAGGCTCAGAAGCAACAGCATGGAACATCTCTCCCTTTCTCCCTCTCTCTCTCTGTCTCTCCCTCCTCCCTCCCTCATCTACACTCCCCTCTCCTTTCTTTTTTTGTCACTATGCAGTTGGCCCACCAGGGACTGTCCCTGTGATTCCCCAGCTTCCATGCCAGTGACTGGGTAAGTGGGTAAACCACATCAGCCCTAATTTGCATCCTGCTGTCTTGAATTTCATGGGGGCTGCGGGGGGGGTGAGGAGCAGAGGGGGGAGGGTTGGGAGGAGACCAGGAAGTCCCATTTGATCTTCTGGTCCAAGTTCTGTCCTTCAACACAGTTAAGTCAAACACGTCAAAACAATATAGGAGAAGGCGGCAGTTACTGGGCAATTAAGAAAGCGGCATTTCAAACCCATATGGCTCAGATGGTTCTTGATTGGTGATAACTCAAATACATAGCAAAAGTGGACGGTTGACACCCTTAACTTCCAACTGTAGTATACTGATGAACGAAATTAGTTTTTTTACAAGCTCTTTCCTCCATAAACATTTAAACAAAAGTCTTCTGGGGACAATGCTTTGAAGCCAAAGAGATTGTATAAGGCAGAGATTTCAGCCTCTGTGGAACTGATTTCATAGCTAATATACAGAGAGAATGCTTAAAACATTTGCAAGGAAGGATAAGGGATGCACAGACTCACACAATAAGTAAGTGGCTGGAAATAGAACACATGTATCCACCTCTTGGTCTAGAGTAGAACACTACTAGTAGAACTAGTAGAGTAGAACTAGAACACTAGTTCTAGTATAGAACAACGTGCTCCTGCCTTAAAGACCACTGGGACTTGGCGTCGTAGGCCTGCCACCAGTTAAGGTGATGTGTGCCACAGGATCCCTGAATGGCAAGGTATGGGAAACCATCCATTCTAATCTGTTTACATGTAAATATACAGAGAAATAGAAATCCAATTCTGTTCATCCCACAAATCCTTTGGTTTGGTGCACCCACACCTGGAACCATATGCAATGAATTAAATTAAGAGCAACTATTGATTTAATGGTTGATTTGGAATTTTTTTAAATCAACCGTGGCTTTCTTTAGCCAACTCTGCTCTTAAAAAGATAATTACACTTCAAGATGGGAGACATTAACCATATCCTTAGGTAATGGATTTTGAACTTTGCAAGATTTATGTCTGCTTCCTATTTAAAGATACTGAGCTCAGAAGATTGCAAAGTTAAGTAGAAACGACAATTATCCATCTTCTGTTTCACTGAAAGACTTTGGAAGCTGGAAATTAATCAGAAAGGTTACTTTTTTCTTTTCTTTTTTAAAGAAAGAAATTTGGAGCACAAAAATCATTGAAATTTAGAACTTTCTAGCAAAGACATTCAAAATCATTTTGTCATAGCTGAGAGAACAATGGACAGAATACTTACTCACTTTATATGCATTTTAACTTAATCATTACAACAACCTATACGGTTGGCATATAGCCCCGTACTCTAAATGAAAAAAAAAAAAAAAAAAAAGAGCTTCAGAGATGTTATGTAACTCTCCCTAGGACACGTAGATGGTAAGTGGAAGAAACTGAAGTTCAAATTCAGATCTGTCTCGTGCCAGAGGCTGCATTCCTAACTCCTATGAATCTCACCCCTTTCCTCCCTATCCTAAAAGCCTTTGCCGGTTACTATCATTCCATCTTTCCTTCATGAGAATTCTGATCATCTATAATTGTCTTGCTCATTATCTTGCTTGTTAATCTGTATTCTCCCAAAGGTGGGGGGCGGGGGGAGCTCCATAAGGGAAGGGACTTTATCATCAAGTCTGCTGTTACCTCCAGGTCCTAGCACATAATAGTCATTCAATAAAACGTTTGTTGATTTAATAAATATTCTTGCTCAAAAATATTAGTCAAGGTAGGAAAAAGAACTAGAACTCAAATAGCTACTGTCTCCAAGATCAATGCTTGTTCCACAGCCACAGCTGTTTGTGCACTTGAGACTGGAAAGCCTTTTCTGTGCACTTTTTAAAGCCAATGATGCCAACATCTGACCTCTTTACGTGCCTTCATAACAACCCTCCAAACATCTCTGGCTAAACACCTCTGTGAACACGAAACTGTTCCAGGTGTATAAATAGCTTACAAACTCTGGTCCCTGATCCCAAAGGGTTCATAGTCAAGCTAGAAAGACAAGAAATACGTTTTTAAAAAGCAACTGCAAAGCCATCTATTCTAAGTATCCAGTGAGCAGCTGTTTATGACAAAGTTTATCTTTTCTGCAGAAATTTCAGTTCCAGGGAAACCTAAAGCATCGCTAAGGTGAGGAGAAAGGAAGACTCCAATTTGCCAGCTCTGACATCCTCAGCACCTGCTGTTAATCACACACATGCACTCAGGCGTGATTCAGTGGCTCCTGTGATTGGCCATTTCAATTGCTGTCTCTGTAGATCACTGTCCCAGCTGAATATCCAGGGACCACATTCATCAAAAGCATAATTTGGGCGGAACGTGACTGTTTTTCCAAAACTGGAAGGATGGCATCAGCAAGAAAAATTGGCAGTATCTTTAAAGAAAGTTGGTTGTCTCCGAAGATAATGGATAGTGGTTTTTATATCTACTATTAAAAGGAAATTATCAGTTCCACAGGTGTGTTTTTGAAATTATGGGGATATTTAGTGTTGACCACCCGTGAAAACAACCAAGACACTAAGAATTCAGCCAGTGTCATTCTGGTAGGAGTTCCCAACATCTGAAAAGTAGGCCAGTGAGTTAGTTAAGTGATGCCAGCCCCACCCCTCAGCCGCAACAACTGGTCCCAGCAGGCCTAGTCAGAGCCCTACTCGGATATTTTCTCCTGGAACAGGAAAGAAGAATCCATCTTCCTGCTTTGTAAGGTGTGAGGATGCGACCAGAGCTCCCTGCAGCTATGTGGAAGGGTCTGAGCAAATGAAGCTAATATGCAGAGAGAATCTAGAATACAAGATAGAGATACAAAGAGTCAATCCCCCGTTCCAGTCACACAAGTCTCTAGAGGTGCCTCTCCCTACGGCTCTCACATAAGCAACCCAGGACCTTTCCAATACTTCTCCCCTCTGCCTTTTGCTCTTAAGCTAGTTACACTTCAGTTTCCGTCACTGGCAACCCAAAGATTCCTAACACAGACACTAGTATCAGGAACTAGACTGAGACAGATGGCAGAGACTTAAAAGTAGACCAGGCTTGGTTGATAGGACACAGAGGCAGGGAAATTTACACCACTGCCAGCTGGGAAGGTGGCAATCCATCTTACGTGAAAACAGAGCGTAGATGTTAACTATTACCTTATTTATACCTGGGCAGACAGACCATGATAACAGTTTGGTGGCTTCGTAGAAAAATATTAAGAAATCAGAGTATGTTGGGTCCTGCCTTTAGCCTTCAGTAAGGTCCTTCAAATGGAGGGTAACCCTCAATGCAAGACGGCATTTCTTCAAATGGTAGGAAGTAAGTAGATATACAGCACTGTTAAGACAGAGCCCGTTTCTGTCTGTAGCCAGTGATCCAAAGCTGCCAAGGGTCAGAAAACCATGCTACCTGCAAAACTCTTCGACATGAACCTTCTGCTCTGCAGTGAAGTCATTCCACAAACAGAGGGTATACCTGGGAGTAACCTAGAAATAAGGAAAGCCCGACCACACAGATTTCTCCCAAACAGCTCCTGCTGTGCACAACCCCCTGAAAGAGGGTAGTAATTTTTCACATTGTAAGGTGCAAATGATTGGGATGCAAACGGGGGCCAGAGCTCTGTTTTACACACTCCACCTATTGCTTCAGTTGCCTTAGAGGCAGAGGCCAAGGAGAAATTATTAAAGGGAGGCCATAGGAGGATGAGTGAAGTCCTAGGGGTATGTTTCTAGAAGATGTAAATTTCAGAGGCAGGGTCCAAAGTCAACTATTAGGACTCAACAAGATTTCTGGTTGGTTATAAATCAACCGAGCTCATCAGCATGAACTCAGCTTTGATAGCCCACTAGCCCTTTACAAGAAGGGCTGAAGAAACTCTGAAACTAGAAGCCTGTAACTGTTCCTTTTCTAAGGCAATCCCTGGGTTCCTGTAACCATAATGACAGCAACTGGGCTTCTGGAAGAATACAGCCTCCCATGAGCTGTCTCCCTATCTACTGTGGCCACAAAGAGAAGTGATCAAGGCAAAATTTTGTGGAGACAGAATTCCAAAGATCTAACACTAACCAGGACAGTGAGCCAAAAATAGATGTGCTTCACTGGTCCTGTGGAATGGAATATGGAATATTCTTTGGAGTTGTGCCCCTTTTGTTGCTTATCCTTCCTCCTTTTTTTCAAACAGGAATTTTTATTTTAGCTACTCTCTTTTTCCTGCATTGTTGTATCTTGGACAGGTTAGAAATAGCTAAACTAGTCTATTGCCCCCAGGATTCAAAATCTGGCATATCATATCTGACCTGAGAGAAAGACATTTCTTCCAAAGCCCTTGGACCTGTTAGTAGATGCAATACTTGATGATACTTGAAATACCTACTTGAAGGAGCAGTGAGTGTATCTGTGATTACATGCAGACTCACTACTTTATTTAAGAAGCAGTTGGAATTTTACATAAGGAATGAAGAGTGTGGGTGGATGTATATACACTAGGGAGCCATGGGGAGGACTGTGCTATCTGCAGGGTCACTCATGAAACCTTACTCCCAGCCATAGAAATCGATCCACAATGAGATCCATCAAAGTTATTGTCTAGGTTCTTTCTGCTGGAGCTTGAAGGGCAGATTTCTCTTTCTCCTTTGGTTACAATCAGGAAGAGTGTAATCCCAGAGCTGCTGAAAGACAAAGTCCCCAGTACCCACTAAAGCACCTTTGTGCAAATAGAAAACTGTACCTCCCTCAAATCATTTTACTGGTTTTTGTTAGAGAAGACACTTGAGTGCCATCTGCTGGAAATTTGCCATAATAAAAATATGAATCTACAGTGATATCACGACACTTGGATGCAGCGTAATTGTACACTGCACACGAAACAGGGGAGCCCTAGTGACAGCCATGTCCCCCACTACATGGGGAAGTTTGACCCTATCATACCAATACCCCAAAAGAAGCAGATATGATAAGAATTAAGAAATGCCTGCAGGCTTCAGGTTTCCGTTTCCACTTCTGAAAGTCTCCAGAGTTGGCCTGCACCTGTGGCCTGTTCCAGTTCGTAAACCACTACACGCTCTTTGTAATATATTGCTTTTTTCTTAAGCCAGTAGCTATATACCGAGGTTTTGTTCTTTACAACCAGAAAAGTCCTGGAAAATATCCCCAATTTCACTCATTATCTAGCCGTATGACCTTGTGGCTAAGTCATTTGACTTCTGCGAGCCCAGGATTCCTCAGCTATAAATTGGGCAATTATTGGAAGAGAAGCATATGAAATAAACATATGTGAAAGGGCTTTGAAAGTACAATATGCCAAGACAATATTGAAAATGAAGGTGATGACGACGATAATCAGACAGGGCGAGAGAAGATGCAAAATCTATTCTTATTATTTTTAGATTTCCTGTCTTTCTTCACAGCACAGGGGAGTTTTTTAATGTAGAAAGGAAGAAAAAAAGAGTGGAACTTAAGTCAAAATCGATAGGCATAGGGAGAAGGATTTGTTGTGTCTGTCCTGTCTTCTTGCAAAAGGAAGAATTAAAGATGGATAACAGCGGAGATGGTAAGTATGGTCTGTAGCTATAAAAATCAGCTCCCATACAAAATTAATAAATTAAAAGATCAAACCTGAGACGTCTCATTTCCATCATCTCGATGTGTCTGATCAGCTACCTATTACAGGTGTCCCTCGGCAGCTCAACAAGTTGTTTGAAAAATACCAATTACTCTCAGAAACAAAAGAGGAAATACAATTAGCAGCTGTTACTAACCCAGGTCAAAGACCTTCACCTATACCAACCAACCACCTTTAGTGGTGATAAAATCATCCATTAAACAAGCAGTCAGGTTGAAAAAAGAGGGCTCTATATAGGGCATAATCTACTAGATTGTTGATCACTGGGCATAAGCAGGGACCAATATATCACTGTACTTTGAAACACCAGACTGCACTCTTTCATTAGAATGACCCAATATATTTCATCCTGACCTTATTTTTCCATACCTTAACTAATTCATCTGAGCTTGACAGGTCAATTAATTAGCAATTCTTTACTTAGGTTCACTATTTGCAAAGCCCTGTACTAGACAATTTAGACCCTATAAAAATGAGTAAAGATATGGCCCCTACCTTCAGGCAATTTGAAGTACAAGTGGGGAAAGAAAACAGTCACATATGCAAGTTAAATCTGGTTAGTTTATTCATTCATTCATTCATTCATTCACCATCCATCCATTCAAAAACTATTTATTCAACACTTCTTGGATGCCAGAAGAAAAAAATAATAAGACAAACATGGCCCCTCCCTGATAGAAGTTACACTCTACCCAAGAAGAACGACATTAAATAAATTTAATTTTAACCTGTAATAAGTGTTAGAAAGGAAAACTACATGATGCCTTGAGTACAAAAACATTTTTTTCTGAGAAAGTCAAATTTAGGTTGAAGATCTGAAGGATGAGTGGCAGTTGGCCAGGTGAAGGGAAAGGAGTAGACTATTTTGGGTAAATGGAAAAGCATATGTGAAGAAACTACAGTGAGAGAGAGCTCAGACTATCAGAACTAATTAAAAGGAGAGCAATATGGCTAAAGCACAGGGACAGAGGAGAAGAGATCAAGATGCAGCTGAAGGGCTGGACAGGGGCCAGATGGTTTCATCGGCCGTGTTAAGGCTCTTATCCTAATGGCAATTAGAAGCCATTCAAGGATTTTAAGAAGAGGAGTGTCATAATCACACTTGCATTTTTAAAGCTCAGTCTAGCTGCCTGTGTCAAGAATGAATTGAAGGATGGCAAGAGTGGATTTGGGAAGCCAGTCAGAGGAGGTGAACCAAGCTGTGAACACCCAGCTGCAGACGGCCAAGTCACATCAACAGCCACCGCCTCGTTGTGAGCACCAGTCGCTTTTACATTCTCAACCCCTTAGGTTAGAGGGAAAAACTCTCCAGGCATCCAAAAATGAAACTCAGAACACATTTTCCCTTAGAAACAATGCTATAAAAGGCAGTTGGGTTCCACAGTTTAATTAATACTTTACTTTAACTTTTATGGTGACTTTGCTTTTTCATTCTTGAGCAGCTTTATAATTGAGGGACTTGAAGTACTTCAAAAGATTCCCAGAAAAAGGCTATGAACATAATGAAAGGGTTTAAATATTAGTTCTGTGGTATAGGCAAGAGAAGCTAACACTGACTTTAAGTATACCTAGAGGCTTTTATGCAGATAACAAACAGATATTAAGAAGTACAGTTTCATGTTATTTATCATGTCAGATTCTTGCCCATGCTTAGAAAATCACTGAAGCTACAAGGTTTTTTGAAAGAGACAGAAAGGGGAATGGTCCAGTGTGTGGATGGAGGAGTGGGCCTCAAAGTGAGTTGTTGGTATCCCCTATGGCACCGTAGTCCAAATCCGACTCTGGGTGGGTGCAACACACCAGAACACACAGTCTGGTGAACAGAGGACAGGGTTAGGCTTTGTTCCCTGAGCCCTCTTGACTGGGCCCCCTCAGGAGTACACAATCTGTACGAAATGCAGCATCCCACACCTTGTAGACAAGATGGCGCATTCTCTGAGATGAAGAAGGGAAAGATAAGCTACCTGTGCCACAGTGGTTCAGAGCAGGAACTCTGGAGCTGCTACATGGTTTTGAATCCTGGTTTACCAGCTGTGTGACCATGAGTAAGTTCCTTAATCTCTCTGTTCCTTGGTCTTTCCACCTATAAAAATGGGAAAAATAATAGTACCTACCTTCAAAGTTAATTACAAGAATTAATATTTGATGCACCGTAATAACTTTTTATTTACATTTACATGTGTGTTAATTAAATGAAATAAATAAAAACATACAAAGAGTGGGGACACTTTCTCTGAGTGAGGCAAGGCCATTTGCTGTTCAGGCAACCAAATATTTAAGAAGTAATTTCTACAGAATACTGAAAATGGTTTCAGGGCCATCTTGGAAAAAAAAAACAATGCCTTTCATATAAAAAAACAGATGCCACCTATGACTATCCCTTGTCTGAAAGACCTCAGAGGCATCCCCCACTTTCTGTGATGTTCTGCCTTTAAGCTATTGTTGGGTCAGGAATATCTTCAGCTGCAGCTGCTACAAGGAAAGCTGAATTCAGTAGACAGCCAAAATTTAGAGCAACATCACTGTTCCCCTCTCCTGAAGTCACCTGAATTCATGCTGAACACGGAAGAATAATTCCTGCCTCCCCAGATGGTGAACAGATTCATGCTCTTTTAAAAATGCTCATCTCACTCAAATGTTTCTCAGCAGGAAGTGTCTACCTGCTGCCGGAATACTCAGAGGATTAAGGAAGATTGTATGCATACACTAATGGCTACATTTACTCAACAGTTATGGGAGAAATGAATATTTCAACACAAAACAACACTTCCACCTTCCCATTACCAATTCAATTATTCCCACACCAAACTACATTCCCCACTAGGAAAGATGACTACATTATCCTCACTGATCTATCCTCAACAATTAAGGAAGACCCAGGCAACCGGCAAACACACGTACCCCTCACCTATTTAAGCTACCTTCATCTGCCTTTTAGCACCAAGAAAGCTAAAGGAAAAGGGGAAATTAACAACAACAAAAACAAAACAAGACAAAACCCTGCTGTCAATACAATCTGCAGTGACCTAAACCCTCTATAAGACATTAGTGACATTCACCACAGGGAACACCTGGTCTAGTAAAAAGTCAATGCCACAGTGTGGCACCTGGTTCCCACACTTCCATGTCTTTTCTTTGAAAATGACCCTTCTTGTCCATCTTCATTTTCGTGTCAAATTTGAGATTTAGATTCTAGGAAAAGGACTAGGTGCAGGAGTCACTTTAATATAAACCACTTGAAGGCTCTAACAGCCAAGGTTCGATACATCAAGTATAAAGGACTCTAGTTGTTTTGAGCAGGAAGGGATTCAATGCAGAAAATTCTGTTTACTGACTTGATGGAAGGGCTAAAGGAGCAGGTTCTCAGATGGGCCTCCAGGAATGACTCCCAGAACAGTATAAAACTGATCTATCTCTGAGGCTGCCACCGGCGATATAAATACAAAATCGATCATATCCCTGTGCCTGGAGTCCAAGAATCAAAGAGTGAGATCAAGAAGACATTGCCGCCCTAACTACCCCACCATACTCAGGAAGCTGGAGGTTAGACATTGGAATACTGATGCAGAAAGAGCTCACATTTCCCCTTCCTTGCTTGAGGCAGAAAACAGACAAAAGAGGCAGGAAAATGGCCTCTGCCTTCCTCCCACGGTCTATATCTTAGCACAAGTGCATCTATTCGACAGAATCTATTTCACATACAGAGCCATAATTGTAAAGAGCCATTGGAAATGTAGTTTTTAGCTTTCTGACCCCTCTAAAATGGAGGGTGAAGTAAAAATGGAGGTTGACTAACTCAATCAACAGAATCTACCACATGACTTCTACAAACTTCCAAAAACATGGCCACTACCCTAGTGGTCAAATACATGGAAATGTATGATCAGAGAGTATTCTTTTGCATTAAGCCTTAACCTGTCCATGAACCACAGGAACAACTCCTGAAACAAGTACAACTTTAAGCCTCTAGCACTTTAGTGTAGATTAGTATATTTAATTACTTTCCGGAGTCCAGAAGATACGAAGGCAGCAGTCTCTACACAGGGGAAGAAGAGAGACTTAGAACCAAAGGAGAATAAATGTGGATATAGGGAGAGGGCAGGGACTGGACACTAAAGACATGGTTCACCTTCTTTACAACTGAGGATTAGGCCAGTGTGGCAAGAAATACGCTCTGTCACACAGGCACTGGGGGTTTCTCAGAATCAGGAATGAGAGAAGAGAATGTGTGCACCCTCATCATGGGACACTGTCCCCACTCGGATCTGAACAGACAACCCCATCCACATCCTCACCTGAGGACTGGGTAGGCCCAAAGGACATTTCCACAAAAACACGAAGTAGGTCCCAAAGGTGGCAATCAACGTCAGCAGTTCCAAACTATAGACCCACAGAACAAATCTACTCTCTAGTGTGTTTTATTTGTCCAGGCCAGGGTTTGCTTGAAAACTGTGATTTGATTGCCTTTAGGTAGGACATGCACCCTCCATTTCAAAGCATGTCCTTACCTTTCTCTATCATTTTTATCTAGTAGCTTCTCACATTGACGTCATCTTCCTGGCTACCCCTGGCCTGTTCTTTTTCCTCCTTACAGGAGAAATGAAGAGCCAAGTTCCAATAAAAATAAATAAAATCATCAAGGCCAATGGATAAGTGTGGGAACATAAATGAGAGACATAGCCAAGAATGAGAAACAAAAAGGGGCGGATCAAAGCCGGAAGTTGCACTCTGCCACGGACACCATTTACTCTTTGCTAGTGGGACCACTCTTTGCATAGTGCCTGCGTGTATTGCTGTGGTTTAGAGACACAGAGTCCCTGTGAGCCCCTAGGATCTGGGAGAGAACATTCTACATACACATGAGGAAGGCCCTCGGAGGTCCTGGACAATTTCCAGGTAAGATGAGTCACCTTTGCTCTCACTTTCAATTGAAGAAGGGAGGAGCCTTCCCTCCCTGGCCAGGAGCCTGGGAATTTGTCCTGCCTCATGGGTAGAGCAACCCAGGTCTGTTCACCTGGCAGCCAGATATTAAGTTGTCTATGGGGCTGGGGCAAAGCCCAAAGTAAGCCATGATAATTATCCAGCCTGGCTATTCTCTGCCTGGGCTCCTCTTAGAGGCTCCTCCTACTCCCAGGGAACTATAAACCAGTTAACAACTCAACTCTAATTAATAAGCTCCTTAATGAAGATATAAATGCCCACATTTTTATCCTTTACGATGTACTTTGGACTCTTTTTTCCCTTAAATAGCTTAACTGATGTCTCTGCTTCCTCGTTTTTCAATTCCCACTTTCACATTGGTTTCTGATCTCTAAATAACAGCCACTATCTGTCTTGACTCTTCAAATCCATCTCATTCACTGCCCCCCTGCTCTTTGCTCCTTATTTTTCAGGATGTCTTGTGTGCTCTGTAGAAGCTCCATTGCTAACCTATCAGAACAGGAAAACCCACTAAGGTTTTCTTCTTTTTTTAATTAATTTATTTTTTTCAGGAATAGATTTTAGTGATTGATCACTACATGTAACACCTAGTGCTCATCTCAACAAGTGTCCTTCTTAATGCCCCTTGCCCATTTAGCCCATCTCCCCCCACCCAACACCCTTCCAGCAATCCTCAGTTTATTTTCTGTATTTAAGAGTCTCTTTTGGTTTGTCTCTCTCTTTATTTTTATATTATTTTTGCTTCCTTTCCCTTATATTCATCTGTCTCATGTCTTAAATTCCACATATGACTCAAATGATATGATATTTGTCTGTCTCTGACTCATTTCTCTTAGTATAATACACTCCTCTAGTTCCATCCCCATTGTTGCAAATGGCAAGATGTCATTCTTTTTGATTGCTGAGTAATATTCCATTATATATATATATATATATATATATATATATATATATATATAATCACATCTTTATCCATTCATCAGTCAGTGGACATTTGAGCACTTTCCATACTATTGGCTATTGTTGATAGTGCTGCTATAAATATTGGGGTGCATGTGCCCCTTCAAAACAGCACACCTGTATCCCTTGGATAAACACCTAGTAGTGCAATTGCTGGGTCTAGGGTAGTTCTATTTTTAACTTTTTGAGGAACCTCCATACTGTTATCCAGAGTGGCTGCACCTGCTTGCATTCCCACCAGCAGTGCAGAAGAGATCCTCCTTCTCCACATCCTCGCCAACATCTGTTGTTGTTTGAGTTGTTGGTTTTAGCCATTCTGACAGGTGTGAAGTGGTATCTCATTATGGTTTTGATTTGTATTTCCCTGATGATGAGTGATGTTGAGCATATTTTCATGTGTCTGTTAGCCATCTGGATGTGTTCTTTGGAAAAGTGTCTATGTATTTTGCCCACTTTTTCACTGGATTATTTAGTTGTGGGGTGTTGAGTTTGATAAGCTCTTCATAGATTTTGGATACTAACACTTTATCTGATATTCGCAAAGCTCTTCTCCCATTCTGTCAGTTGCCGCTTAGTTTTGTTAATTGTTTCCTTCACCATGCAGAAGCTTTTTGTCTTCATAACGTCCCAGTAGCTCATTTTTGTTTTTGTTTCCCTTGCCTCTGGAGATACGTCAAATAAGAAGTTGACGCAGTCAAGGTGAAAGAGGTTGGTGCCTGTTTTCTCCTCTATGGTTTTGATGGCTTCCTGTCCTACATTGAGGATTTTCATCCATTTTGAGTTTATTTCTGTGCATGGTGTAAGGAAGTGGTCCAGGTTCATTCTTCTGCATGTTGCTGTCCAGTTTTCCCAACACCATTTGCTGAAAAGAGTGTCTTTTTTCCATTGGATATTCTTTCCTGCTTTGTCAAAGATTAGCTGGCCATATGTTTGTGGGTCCACTTTTGGGTTCTCTATTCTGTTCCATTGATCTATGTGTCTGTTTCTGTGCCAGTACCACACTGTCTTGATATTTACAGCTTTGTAATACAGCTTGAAGTCCGGGATTGTGATGCCTCCGGCTTTGATTTTCTTTTTCAGGATTGCTTGGACCATTTGGGGTCTTTTCTGGTTCCATACAAATTTTAGGATTGTTTGTCCTAGCTCTGTGAAGAATGCCGGTGTTATTTTGATAAGGATTGCATTGAATATGTAGATTGCTTTGAGTAGTATCAAAAATTTAACAATATTTGTTCTTCCAATCCATAAGCATGGAATGATTTTTCATTTTTCTGTATCTTCTTCAATTTCTTTCATAAGCTTTCTGTAGTTTTGGTGTATACATTTTTTCACTTCTTTGGTTAGGTTTATTTCTAGGTATTTTATGGGTTTTGGTGCAATTGTAAATGGGATCGATTCCTTGATTTCTCTTTCTGATGCTTCACTGTTGGTGTGCAGAAGTACAACCAGTTCCTGTACATTGATTTTATATCCTACAACTTGGCTGAATTCATGTATCAGTTCTAGCAGTTTCTTGGTGGAGTCTTTGGGGTTTTCCACATAAAGAATCATGTCATCTCTGAAGAGTGAAAGTTTGACTTGTTCCTTGCTGCTTTGGATGCCTTTTATTTCTTTGTGTTGTCTGACTGCTGAGGCTAGGACTTCCAACGCTACATTGAATAACAGTTGCGACAGCAGACATCCTTTTTCGTGTTCCTGTCCTTAGGGGGAAAGCTCTCAGTTTTTCTCCATTGAGGATGAGATTAGCGGTGGGTCTTTCATATATGGCTCTTATGATCTTGAGGTATGATCCTTCTATTCCTACTTTCTTGAGGGTCTTTATGAAGAAAGGGTGCTATATTTTGTCAGATGCTTTCTCTGCATCTATTGAGAGGTTCATGTGGTTCTTATCCTTTCTTTTATTAATGTGATGTATCACATTGATTGGTTTATAGATATTGACCAGCCCTGCACCCCAGGTATAAATCCCACTTGATCATGGTGAATAATTCTTTTAATGTATTGTTGGATCTGGTTTGCTAGTATCTTGTGGAGAATTTTTGCATTCATGTTCATCAGTGAAATTAGTCTGTAGTTCTCCTTTTTAGTGGGGTTTTTGGTTTTGGAATCAAGGTAATGCTGGCCTCGTAGAATGAGTTTGGAAGTTTTCCTTCCATTTCTATTTTTTGCAACAGTTTAAAAATAATAGGTGTTAAACGGGAACCCTCTTGCACTGTTGGTGGGAATGCAAACTGGTGCAGCCACTCTGGAAAACAGTGTGGAGGTTTGTCAAAAAATTAAAAATAGATCTATCCTATGACCCAGCAATAGCACTGCTAGGAATTTACCCAAGGGATACAGGAGTGCTGATACATAGGGGCACTTGTACCCCAATGTTTATAGCAGCACTCTCAACAATAGCCAAATGATGGAAAGAGCCTAAATGTCCATCAACTGATGAATGGATAAAGAAATTGTGGTTTATATACACAATGGAGTACTACGTGGTAATGAGAAAGAATGAAATATGGCCTTTTGTAGCAACGTGGATGGAACTGGAGAGTGTTATGCTAAGTGAAATAAGTCATACAGAGAAAGACAGATACCATATGTTTTCACTCTTATGTGGATCCTGAGAAACTTAACAGAAGACCATGGGGAGGGGAAGGAAAAAAAAAAAGGTTAGAGAGGGAGAGAGCCAAACCATAAGAGACTCTTAAAAACTGAGAACAAATTGAGGGTTGATGGGGGGTAGGAGGGAAGGGAGGGTGGGTGATGGGTATTGAGGAGGGCACCTTTTGGGATGAGCACTGGGTGTTGTATGGAAACCAATTTGACAATAAATTTCATATTTAAAAAAAAAATCTACCATCAAGGTAAAGAATAACTTCTTAGATCAAAGTTGAAAATAAAAAAAAAAAAAAACACTGAATCATGGGAAAATAAAAAAATAAATAAAATAAAATAAAATAAAAATAATAGGTGTTAACTCTTCCTTAAATGTTTGCTAGAGGGGCGCCTGGGTGGCTGAGTTAGTTAAGCATCTGACTTTGGCTCAGGTTATGATCTCAAAGTCTGTGAGACCAAGCCCTGCATCAGGCTGTGTGCTGACAGCTCAGAGCCTGGAGCCTGCTTTGAATTCTGTGTTCCTCTCTCTCTGCCCCACCCCCACTGACACTCTGTCTCTCTCTGTCTCTCAAAAATGAATAAACATTTTAAATAATAATAATAATTAATGTATGTATGTAGTATGTTTGGTAGAATTCCCCTGGAAAGCCATCTAGCCCTGGACTCTTGTTTGTTGGAAGATTTTTGACTACTGATTCAACTTCTTTACTGGTAAATTCAAACTTATTCAAATTTTCTATTTCTTTCTGTTTCAGTTTTGGTAGTGTATGTTTCTAGGAATTTATCCATTTCTTTCAGATTGGCCAATTTGTTGGCATATCATTGCTCATAATATTCTCTTATTATTGTTTGTATTTCTGCAGTGTTGTTCGTGATCTCTCCTCTTTGATTCGTAATTTTATTTATTTGGGTCCTTTCCTTTTTCTTCTTCAATTTTGTTAATTCTTTCAAAGAACCAACTCCTAGTTTCATTGATCTGTTTACTGTTTTGTTTTTTGTGGGTTTTTTTTTTTTTTACATCATTGATTTCTGCTCTAATCTTTATTATTTCCTGTCTTCTGCTGGTTTGGGGCTTTATTTGCTGTTCTTTATCCAGCTCTTTTAGGTATAAGGTTAGATTGTATATTTGAGACCTATCTTCCTTCTTTAGAAAGTCCTGGATTGCTATATTCTTCCCTCTTATGACTGCCTTTGCTGCATCCCAGAGGTTTTGGGCTGTTGTGTTTTCATTTTCATTGGCTTCTATGTACTTTTTAATTTCTTCTTTAATTTCCTGGTTAACCCATTCATTCTTTAGTAGGATGTTCTTTAATCTCCACGTGTTATGGTCTTCCCAGATTTTTTCTTGTGGTTGATTTTGAGTTTCATAGTGTTGTGGTCTGAAAATATGCAAGGTATGATTCAATATTTTTTGCACTTGTTGAGGGCTGATTTGTGTCCCAGTATATGATTGATTCTGGAAAATGTTCCATGTGCACCCAAGAAGAATGTGTATTCTGCTGCTTTAGGATGAAATGTTCTGAATATATCTGTTAATTCCACCCAGTCCAGTGTGTCATTCAAAGCCATTGTTTCCTTGTTGATTTTCTGCTTAGATGATCTGTCCATTGTTGTAAGAGGGGTGTTGAAGTCCCCTACTATTATGGTATTATTATCAATGAGTTTCTTTATGTTTGTGATTAATTGATTTATATATTTGGGTGCTTTCATGTTGGGGTCCCCACTAAGGTTTTCAAATAGAAAGGACAGAAGCTGTGTGACTATCTACATACGTGGAAACCAGAAGAAATGTTACAATATGTAAAACAGCAAATACAGTCACCATCTTAAGAGAAGATACAAGAAATGTGACTGGTAACCACCATTGTGCCTCACTGTTCTCCACTGAGGGCAAAATTCTAGCTGGAGCAGTTAGACTAAATGCATGGGAGTCAGAAGGGTCAAACATGAATACCTGAAATTCCTCTTTGTCAAACCTTTAAAGGTTACTTTTAAATTTTTTTTTAATGTTTATTTATTTTTGAGAGAGAGAGAGAGCATGAGTGGAGAAAGGGCAAAGAGAGAGGGAATCCAAAGCAGGCTCCAGGCTCCGAGTTGTTAGCACAGAGCCCGACATGGGGCTCAAACTCACCACCAGAGAGATCATGACCTAAGCCGAAGTCAGACGCTTCACTGACTGAGCCACCCAGGTGCCCCTCTTTAAGGTTTATTTTAATTTAAAATATATAATTATATATATATATATATCCGTTCACCAATCATTACAATATTATGTAATATTTCAGACATAAGCTTTATGTATACTTTACACGTACCTTCTCCCAGCCTAAGACTCAATATGTGACTGCCCTTATTTTATCCAATTATCCACACATTTTTCTCCACTACCCAGATTAACATGAAGCAAATCTCAGACATATTATCATTTTATGACCTCTTAATAAGACCTCTTATAAGATCGGGGCCCTTGTACTGACAAGCTTCTAACCATTGGCCTTAGTGTGTAGGCTCTGGAATTAGATACACCTGGATCTGTATATGCCCAGGGCGGTAGCCACATGACTTTGGAGAGTTCCTTAGCTTCTCTAAGTCTCTAGTTCTTTGTCTGTGAAATAAAGCTACTACCTCTTCAGGCTACTGTGAAGGAAAATGAGATAATGCACGGGAACTATCCAGCCCTGAGCATGTATTTAATAAATATTTTTCTCATCGTTATGGTTATATGGAAATTTTAAAAGAAAGAACTCTTTATTTCTCTAGGAAAGTCCCAAGTTTCATCGGATGATTTTTAACCATCATATATCATCCTATTCTTTATTGTTTCAATACCAACTAGACAAAGGAGAGCATCCTCCTTTCTTTAGAACTTTAGCTGACTGATCTCTGGGTACTTTCTTCTCAGCCTCTGGCTACATCTCAGACTCACCTTGTTAATTTCTCATTGCACTGAATATCAAGCAAAGGCAGAAATCAGATTTGACTGAAATCTGCATTTTTTAATGTTTATTTTTGAGAGAGAGAGAGACAGAGCATGAGTAGAGGGAGAGGGAGACACAGAAACCAAAGCAGGCTCCAGGCCCTAAGCTGTCAGCACAGAGCCCGATGCAGGGCTCAAACTCAAATCATGAGATCATGACCTGAGCCAAAGTCAGACGCTCAACCAACTGAGCCACCCAGGCGCCCCTGAAATCTGTATTTTATTTGTTTCATTTTGGTTTCTTCCCACTGAGAAAATGAGCACACTGATACTAACAGTTTACAGATGTCTGGGGAAGCCTTGGTGATGTCCAGAAGGTTCTATAAACTTGACAAAAAAGGAACGTCAGGATGAAAAGTCCCACTATTAGAGAATTTACAATATTCTGAAAGCAGAATTTTATTCACAAACACTTCTAGTCCCACGATGTCAAACATCACTAATAAGTGATGAGTACAATCCCTCTGTCTTTGGGTAAAGTTGGATTCTGTAGGCTTTACTGCACAGGGTCTATGACCTGAATTGTGCAGGGGTCTACTCTGCTGGTCTCACAATTCTAGGTGGTGACAGGATACTCATACTCTCTAAGGCAGTCGTTGGAAGCAAGACAGTCCTGACACCTAGTGAGCATTCTACTGCTCTTACTATGAAAGGAAGCTTTGTAAGTGGGTTCTATAGCTGGAAATCCACATGATAGTCTTTGAAGGACACAGGTAAAGACCTAACAAAATTATGAACCATCTTGCCTATCAAACTCCATCAAAACATTCTCTTTTTAAGTACTAATTTTTTTTAATCTCCACAAAGATCCATTACTAAAATACATCCATTGTCTTTACATCAGAGAATGAGTAGCAGAAGAAAATGGGTTGTAGACAGGGACAGGGATAGCAAGTGGAGGTATGTTAGTGGTGATGTGATCAGGGAGGTATCCGAGGTCAGTATACACAATGGGTTGATTCCAGACAGTGAGAAAAATCATGGGTTGGCCAGATCTTAAGGTCAAAGTCACAGTTAGGAAAGTCAGAGTGTTTAAGGACACTGAATTGGTGAGTAAAGATCTTGCTGTGTTTCTCCCTCATGGTGGTGTTCTGGAATCATAACACAGTAATGGTGGTCAAAAGAAGAACCAGAGAGGCACACAGGAAGTTTTCACTTCTTAAGGAGATAAAAATCTGATGTCAAATTACATGAATTCTTTGTGGCAGACAGAACGTATAATCTCCTTCCCTTGGGTGTGGACGCAAATATAATGGGATTTCACTCCCTTGATTACGTTAGGTTATGTGGCAAATGTTTCCCACTCCAATATCTAATGAGGTTTTCTATACTTCACTTTCATCCCTACATCTCTGATCACAAGCCTTACGCCACTCTGGGGATGTCATGACAGACTGAACTGCACAATACTCGATGCATGTGCATAATCCTCCAAGCATCTTCCTCCGGGAAGTCTTCTCTGACTGCTTTTCCCTGAGGCTGAGTGAA
This sequence comes from Neofelis nebulosa, assembly GCF_028018385.1. Classification (NCBI taxonomy): domain Eukaryota; kingdom Metazoa; phylum Chordata; class Mammalia; order Carnivora; family Felidae; genus Neofelis; species Neofelis nebulosa. The sequence continues at coordinate 29,975,489 of NC_080794.1, read as the reverse complement.
GCACTCAACTGTACAACATGCACAGGATGTATTCATTTATTTACTTTGACCTCACCCTCTTGTAAAAGGGCATGGCATCACTTTCAAAAGAATAACAGGATTTTTTTTTTTTAATGAACAAATGAAAAATTCGAATGAAGAAAAAATAAAGTAAGGAAAAGTAAAATGAACTCAGGGTACAGATTAAGATTCAAAATGCCTGCCACACAACCTTACTAGATGTGAACCACAAAACGTGGCTCTCAGCTTTCCAGCCACCAAAGCAGGGAGAGAGACACAATCCGTTAAGTAATCCATAGTGACCCTACGCTTGCTTGTATGTTTGTTTTTAAGAGCACCTATTTCTGGTGCTGTCATCCGAGGAATTTCTTCCTTTGGTCTTCATTGGAAGAAGTCATGCAGAATTTAAAAAGCAGCTTAGAGGGAAGGATCTGGTTTGAACATCTGTAAAATACCCTATTTGCTTCACTTATGAGCACAACAGGTGCACTGTTGAGGGTCATTTAATCCCCCAAATAGGTAAACACCACGGCAGAGTTGAGGGAGGAAGAAGGAGGGAGTGGGGACCAGACGACATCAGACAGAGAAATAATCACTCAAACTGATGTGGTTAGTGAGTGCCAATCAACGGAACCCCAAAACGTGGGAGAAGCAGGCAAGAGCTGGCAGGGAAGCCTACATACACCCTGGAGAAAGTGCAGACTGTGGGAAAAGCAGAGAAGTTCTTCAAGTCACAGGCAGACATTAAGAGGAAAAGGCACAGTGCCAGACAGCGGAACATAGAACAACCAGGAATATTCCCACCAGAGAGGCCTTAGGGATGTCAAATTCCCTATGATCCCACCCTGCCTTTAAAAGTAAAGGAATGAAGACCCAGAGAGCACAAGCATCTGTCCCCATGGTCACACAGCCGATGCAGAGCTGACATCCTGTGACTATTTAACACTCTGGGTGACGGGGGATGAACACACTGAGAGGCCTTCCTGAAGCAAGTTCATGGCTGACGTGGGTCTGGCGCCAGAAACACAAGGTGGATGACAAATAAAGCAGTCACTTGGATAGAGTGGTGCTTGCCTTCCGCTTTATCAAAACCCCAGCTAGTGCCATGACACATATATGTGTTCACTAGCAACCTAGGAGAATTACAGGGATTACGGAAATGCCTCCTACATACCAGGCAGTGCACTCAACACCGTCCTGGCAGGATCTCACGGAATCCCTGCAACATGCCAGGATGTAAGATCCACTGTCCTCTACAGCTCACGGACAAGAAAACAGGCTCAGCCATGGTGAAATGAGTGTTCCCCCACGGTCACATAGCTAGGGGGTGGTGAACACAAGATTTGAACACGGGTCTGTTTGACTCCAAAGTGTGTGTTCCTTCTCCAGCCCAAGAAAACCTTTAACCTTCGATTCCATTGAGCAAGAACAAAGAGATGAGCCTTTACCTACAGTACCCGAACGGATGCATTCAGCTTGAAGAGCTCCCCAGGAACTGCAAAAGGCAGAACCAGGCTGGGGATGCAAATGACCCAGCAGTAAATGCACTCCTGGTCAGGCCTATAATTCAAGTTCATGGTGCTCACTGTGTATAACAGAGGGAATATCCATCCCTGTGTGTATACACAATACAGACAGCACGCACGGAATCTGATCCCTTCCCGGTGAGCCCACAGCAGGAGGTCACTTGTGAAGCTGCCCGGAGCTCTGACCCAGGGCTCCATGCCCTGAGTTAAAGCTGCCCAGTGGTAAATGTTCTCGCCTTGAGCCAGTGCCGGCTGCAGTTTCTCTGCTGGATGCTTCGGCTCTGCCCTGAGGGCAGTTCTTAGTGGACTTTGGTGCCGTTCCTATTTCACAAATCAGAGCTTAAACCTTCATAAGAGAGTATTGATTTGTGCTATCAAAGCAGCGAGATTCTAGAGCTGGGAGCTGAGGGAGTCTGGTTCTTGTAATCAATATTTTCTTATTCATTAAAGCAGATGTCTGATTCAAATTCTGATTTCAGCCAGACTCCAAGACTGAGAATCAGAGTGCTGATGATGTAGTCTTTACTGGGCAACAAAATCTGCCTGTCGTTTCAATCAATGTCTCTCTCTCTCTGTCTCTCTCTCTCTCTCTCTCTCTCTCTCTCTCTCCCTCTCCCCTCTCTTTCTTCTTGTGTCTTTCCCAGCCTCGCTGTTTAAAATCAAGGCCAGCAGACTTTCTGCCAACTTTCTGTTATTGCCCCTTGGGGAGATCCAAAGGGTAACTTCCAACCCAGAGGTTGGGACCCGCCAGGGTCCCCTTGCTCTGGGCACGGAGTCATCATCCCAGCAGATAATTTCTGCCCTAACAGGCTGCTTTCATTGTCCTTTTCAGACCAGAGTCCTTAAGATTTAAAGGTTTGAGCAGGTAAAGAGCAGCGAAGAAGATCCACAAACTTGTCAAAGGATAATTCATGAGTCAAAGCCCAAATGCTCTCCTGAGAGTGATCTTAATCCAACATTCCTCTCAGACCTCCTGCCCACTTAGGCAGCACTGAACGGTGCAAAGAGCACGGGATTTACAGCTGCTCAGACCTTGTTTGGGTTTCCAGCTCAGCCTACTTGCTGGAAGTGTGGCTTTGGGTGAACAACTAGACTCCGGGCCCGTTTTCCTCGTCTGTAAAATACTGGAAGTAATCCCTACCACAGGTAGTTGGTATAGAAATTAAATTAGCATAAATAAATAAACCAGTAGCTTCCCCTAATCTCATAATCATAGTCCTATAGTCAGTCATAATCTCATAATCACTGGCACGTAGTAGGTTCTTGATGAATGTTAGTTCTTCCATTTTCTCCCGGTTCTGCTTCCTTCTCCCAGCCCCTCCACTCAGTCTTTTTCTTCCTCTTTCTCCATTTTCTGTCCCCTTTCCACTGATTTACCTTATGCCCTTCTCCTTCTCACCATCCCCTTTAACTGGACTTAAAACCATAAACCGTCAGCACCATAAGGATCAAAGGGTTTCGTCACTTCAAGATGAATGACATACCCCAGATCACAGCTACTCATCGGCACAGCCACAGGAGACGCTCGGCGCTTCTGTCTCCCACAGTCTGACATTCCAGTCTTTTCCTCTTTTCAGAGCTGAAATTCTTGAAGTGGCAGCTTCCTGGCAGTTTTAGTATTTTCTAGAGAACAACCCCAAAGAGCAGCACAAAAGGCACTAGTGGGATGTGTCTGCAAAGAGTGTATTTCACTGGTATTAAAAACAAAAACAACTAGGGGCGCCCGGGTGGCTCAGTCAGTCAAGCGTCAGATTCTCAGTTTCAACTCAGGTCATAATCTCACGATTTTGCGAGTTCAAGCCCCACATCTGCACTGACAGTGCAGAGGAGTCTCTCTCTCTCTTCCTCTCTCTCTGCCCCTCCACTGCTCATGCTGTCTCTGTCACTCTCAAAATAAATACATAAACTTTAAAAATTAAAAAAAAAAAACCTAAAACATTCTCACTTCAAACTCTGATATGGTGGTATATTCATTTGACTTAAACTGTTTGAGATCTAGCAGCTATTTTTATAAATTTGAACTATGCGGTGTCTTCTTTCTCGCATGTGACATCACTGGTGTGCTAAAGCCAGCCTCTGTTGGCCTGTGGGAACCAATTATTAGCAACTCTTTCCAACTGTGTATTCAGTGATATCACATCAGTAGCTGGAAATTGAAACAGTGGGTATATTTACACCACAGAAATTGGTAACCACTACAAATAGGCTGGGTTTCGGTGGGGGGGGGGGGTGTTTGTTTGTTTTGTCTTGTTTTGTTTTTCAGAGAATGAATCGTTAAACATTTACCAGCACACTATCGGATAAGGACTTTAGCACCGATTCTTAAACAGCCCCCCCTTTGCTTTAAGGAAGTTTTATGCTTATTTTTGCGATAATGATTTCATACAGTAATTCTACAACCCCTGCGTGCACAGTCATGAGTTTAGGTCTTTAGAAAACTGTTTTTCTTGAAAACACCAGTATTTCTTCAGTTTATCTACCTATCATTGGCTGGTCATGCCAGAGGCTCTATTAACAATCAATCATATAAATTTGTTCTGCCTTAGCTCTGTAAAGATTAAGGTGCCTGCTGGGCCACTGGCACATTGGCATTAGTTTTGTCCTATTGATTTAAATAGAGAGTGCAGGATTGTAAGGATTTTAGTCCCTGAGAATCTCTGTGAGCTGTTATTGGCATCATTGAGCATTTTGTTGTTCATACCCACATTCAAATAGAGCTTATTTTTTCCAAATATTATACTGTGCTGGTAGCCAAGAGGCCATACACTGGGTTCTGAAGCCAGACTGTCTGGAATTAAATCCCAGCTCCCCTACTTACTAGCAATTTCCTTAACCTCTCAGTGCTTTGGTTGTAAAAGGGAGGTAATAATAGTACCCACCTCCCTGATGGTTACAAAGGATTAAATGAGTAAGATATATCAAATGCTTAGAACACTGGCACACAGTAAGTGCTAAATAAATGTTCACTATGAGAAAAGAATGGAGATCGAAAGTTTATTGCAAGGGAAGATACTCAGGCACCAGATTTTAGCTGGGTGGGTCAGCTGAGGTCGGGAAGAACCTTTAGAGGCCAGGTTTAGACTACTGCTGTTGGAAACCTACATCAGTTGTGGAAGGGCTCCCAGAGCTCTGTGTTAGAAGGTCCTTCTGTCCTCACTCCTCTTTCCCACTAACAAATCAGGGATCTTCTGAACTGCCACAGCTGGGGGGAACTGAGCTGCTTCTTCGTTTAGAGCAAGAGTTTACAGCCTCAGTCCCCAGGATGGACTTGAAGAGTGATGTCCATCTGCAAACACCACCATGGGCTATGCAACAGCAGGTAGCCTGTGGGTTAGGTATTGTACCTAACAATTCCTGCCTGAAAGTTCTCGACTCTTATGACCCTCACAGAAGGCATGATGGAAGATTCACAGTAACAGATTCACCAAAGGATGACTCTATTGTAGTCATCGGGCTATTCCTTAATATTCTAATTCTCCTCCTTCTAAGTACATAGTGGGAACACACTTCCCTTCCTTCTTCTAGTAAGGCCAGTATCTACATCTTACTTTGGGCCATGAAATGTGAACAGAAACCATAGGTGTCTTCCAAATTTCAAGAGCCGGTGAGTGATTTGCCCACTTCCTTCTGCCTGCCATAGTGACTAGAAACATTCCATAAGATACAGTTCCGTCAATTTTCATGTCTGAGTGAGAATAATCCAGAGCAGAGCCCCCAATATTACCTACAAGAGGTATACAGTAAGAACAAGATAAAACTTCATTATTTGAAGCAACTAAGACTTTCAGGGGTTATTTGGTACTGCCCAAAGCCTACCCTATCGTGACTGATACAACCACAATGCCACGCAAAGTTATACTTTAAAATATTAATAAGGTCTTGGCAAACTTCTTTCATTTATTTTTGGTAACAAATTACTTGTGATAGCAAATCTCAGGAAAAAAAATGAAGCTTAAAATCACTATTTTACAGAAATAAAATTTGTTATCTACAAGATTGACGTTAAAGTTTTTCTATAAATTCCATTTATCTAGCAAGTTAATTTGTCTTTGCTTTCTTTGTCCTTTATTGAACAAGGTGATCCAGGTAACCTTAAAATTTCTGCACTTTAATTCTGTTAAAGATCCATGCCTGAAAGAAATCAGACAAAAATCCTGCAAAGGCCGAACAAAGAAGTCTGTAGAGGAAATTCATCAGCAACTGCCTCTCTTTCCCCTGAAATTTCCCTTCCCCTCACATTACCCTCGTTTTTATCCTAAAACGACCACTCCAGTCCCCGAGAGTTCAATGCCCCCCAAACTGGGATTCATTTTTTCCCTTAGGCCTAAACTTTTTTTTTCTCAACAGAACTGATACAAATTGCCATTTTCAAAATAATTTTCTTAAAGAAGGACTTTTTAAAAGTAAGTGAAAATAAACAGTATATATGTAAAATGCAAACAGAATATAATTAATGCAGTTTAAAAAAAAAAAAAAACCTGCTCATAGGATCACCACCACCAGTCATTAACCTTTGGCTCTAGTTAGGCTGGCAGTGTTCACAGGCCCCTTGATGAACTTATTCTTGCTCTGAGCTCTGGCTTCCACGCAGGGAGAACCATCTTGTCTCTTACTACAGGACCACAACCTAATAAACATCTTGCTACAATCAAGGACAAATGCCAGAAACACTTTCATTCAAGCGATGAATCAACCGTCTTCAGCCCTCTAACATTCTTCCCTTCGGACTTGGTTTTTCTGACTCAGAGACACCACGCTTACAATCCATTTGCAGGATACTGGGGAGAGACGTCCTTAACCCCCCTGATGGATCTTGCCTTTCCAAGCTCAGCTTAATAGCTCTGTCCATCTCTATAACTTATTATGTCACCAGCACAGTGCAGGAAACACACCCACACACACATGCGCACTGTACATGCTCACAGTGCTGAAGAAAATGATTTAATCTAACCAATATAATTTTGCAATATTGAATCAACATACATATTTACAGTGACTATATTTTTACATAACTCATCAGTTAAGAATATGAGCTTTGAGCAAATATACATGGATTGAAGTCTCTGCTCCAGCACGTTATGACTTGAGATCCTAAGGCAAATTCTGTAATCTCTCTAAGCCTCTGCTTCCTCGAGTGCAAACTAAGAATAATAGTAGTACCTACCTCATAAGACTGGTGTGAGCTAATGAACGCAGAATGAGGGAAGAAACATAAAGCAGTTCAGCAGTGTCTACAACATGGGAAGTACCCAGCAACTCTCAGCTACTAGCGGTGGTAGAGGCAATAATAGTAACAAAATCACTACCTTAAATAAAACAAGGAGGATCATTGTCTCATATTCCATCATCCCCATATTTCTACTGTAATTTCCATAAATCTTCAGCCTTTTTCTCCTACATGCCTGACAGAGTGATTTTTAAGTTTTTTTAGAAATTCAAAGCACTTGAGTAATTATCACCGATTCTGCAATATTACCCACATCGTAGGCAAGACGTTACCTATGCCCCAGTGCTCCCAGAATTATTCAAATATGCTGATCCAGCAGTGATGCTACCCTGGCATCTTCAAAGAGTAAAAGGCTTCCCTTATTTTCTGCCAAACCACATCATCCACTTGCTTGAATCTCATCCAGATTCTGTCCTGCATTAGGAAACACCTAAGTGCCCCCAAGAGAATTCAAACACTTAAGAAAGGCACCGAGCAATTAAACTTTGTGGACTACTTTAGAAACAGAAAAAGAAAGGAGAGGAGCGGAGTCATAGATGGGGAAAGAGACAAAGGAGACGCAAATTTAAGTGGCTCAGCTGGGTTTGGGGGAGAGAGGAATGTGTCTACTCATTATGTGCTTCCGTTTGGAAGGAAGTCCAATGTTTTCACTGAAAAGCAAGCAGAAAGATTTCATGATTCAGTACACAGGAAAACCCGTAAATTAAGGCAACGAAGTTCCCAGTGTAAACAGGTGCAATCACATCCTATATATCTCAGCTGTCATAAATCTGGTCTGGTCTGACTGCAAGAGGCAGGCTGGGTGCCAGTATTTGGGGCTTCCTGGCCTAAAAGCTCTACTTGGAAGATCACATCTCCTAATTGGCCCTCTTCTATTCTGACCTAACCTGGAAGCAAGCCTCTGAACAGGGAATTGGACTGAACTTCCTCTTTGATGACTGACTCGTCCCCCAAAGATTACTATCTCTGCCCCAGAAGCAGGGCCCCAAGAAAAGTCCCTGGTCCTAGATCTGCTGCATCTGATATACAGGCAGTAGGTCAGATAGGCAGACCAAACAAGCTCTTCAAGGCAACACACATCTGAGCATTTGCATATACCCATGTGAGCATTGTGGGAAATACACAGCCCACAGTCAGCCCCTCACAGGGAGGCAATTCCCGACTTCATGCTCCCAGGTGGTCCCATGACTTTACTTCAAGGCTAGAATGGTCTAGCCTGCACTGATTGGCATCTCTTTCTTGGGAACCAGAAAAGAATTATCTTATTTCATTAAACACTAGGTTGAAGGGAACAAATTTAGTCATATTCTGGAAATGAACCAACCAGCCAAATCAGACTTCAAAAGAGGTGGATCCAGTAACAAGACACAGAGCCACAAGTTCAACAGCTCAAAACAGCAAAAACCATTTACTGAGAGGAAATGAGTACCAATGACCATGATCCCTTTTCTCATCAGAGTGTCTTGTGCTTAGGATAAGCAGCTTACCTAAAGCCCAGCTAGAAGCCAGTGGGGTCCAGAAAAGTTGTGCTAAACCACAGGACTCTCACTGCCACCCTCCGGAAGGATCCATGTGTATTCGCATTGCCTGAACAAAAGAAGAATAGCCAACAGAAAGCCTTCAAATGAAAGAACAGGAGTCACTTTTGAAAATTTGCCCCAATAATTCATTCTGATGGTCATCTATAACTCTCTAAGAAATGTTTATATCCCATGTGCCTGGGACTTTTAGGCACCATTTGAAGATGCTCTTCATTATATTAGGGAACATTTTCTCTTTTGTTCATTGGCACCCTTCGATGTACTGAGGTGGTCTCTAAGATTCTGATAAAAACTGAGACCTCCAGGAAAATCCACGGATGAGGTTTAGAACTGTCTTCTGGACCATTTAGGTCTTTCCTAGCCAACCATTATCTACCATGAACCTAACTAATTAGAAAACTAATGAGAAGTGACCCAAACAACATCTTTATCTTTGGGCTTGCAGTGAAATTCCTCAGGATCGACTAACAATAAGAACTAAAATTAATTGAATGTTTACCATGTCCCCAGATTAAACTAAGGCAAAGTGTGGTAAGCAACTTACAACTGGTCACATAGCTTAGTGAGTTTGGACAAGGGTTTAAACCTGGCTGGAAAACGGACCAAGCAGGTAGACTCCACTGCAGAACATTCCCACTGAACCCTATGCTCCAGGCTCCACCCCCATAAACTGAACGCCCATCATCAAATGTCACCTTATGCTTCTGTCAACCTTTTTCTTTCATTCTGACAATCCACTACAATCAAGCTAAAGATTAAAAGCTTTTCAAGCCTGCAGTGATGATGTTTTTTTCCCTTTTAAATGTGTATAAAGATATGGCGATAACAGGAGAATCTGGCTCAATTTTTCCGCAGCATTAGTTCCCATCTCTTTCTACATATCAAAATCACTTAGAGGCATTTAAAAAAGAAAAAACACTGATGTGCAGGAAATGAGCTCACAAAGTCTGATTAAATGAGTCTGGGGTGGGTCCTAAAAATCAGTAAATTTTTAAACATTTTCCAGGGGAGTCCAACGTGCAGCCAGGATGAGAACAGCTTCACATTATAGGATAGGAAACCTATGTTTCTCTGAACTCCTTTTGCTCCCCATATAATCTTTCACTCCTTCCCCCTCCAGTCAGTTCAATATCCTGCTGCCAGATGGATCTGCTCAGACTATATCATTCTTCTACTCTAAAACCATCTACAATCCCCACTGCACCAAAAATTACATTCCACATCCTCACCCATGTCAAAGGCTCTCTACACTGTGCCCAAGCCCACCAGTCAGCCTCATATCCGTATCCCCGGGTGATCCTCCCACTCCTGTTCAGTTGGTCTGCGCCAAAACCCCAGCTGCTTCTTATTCTCTGATGCGAAGCAATTCAGCACTCGCTGGCCCTATGTCTCAACTCACCATCAGGTCCACCTTGCACATCAAGGAATTTTGATCACTCGCTCCTCCTTTCTTTCTTTTGCCAGGATCCTCTCTCCTTAAGGATCGCCCAAAGGCTGCTATTATCACTTTTTACTCTGGCTCAGGAACTTCTCCAGATTTTGTCCTCCTTAGGGAGCTTTAGACCTCTCACTCCTTGTCTTTCCTTTGTTCTTGAATCCCTTGGTTTTACACCCTGCTCCCTCTTCTTGGACAGTGGCTGCTTGGTTCAAAGAGCACACCTCAGACTGCGTATAGCGGCTGTTAGCCACTCTCTCTTGGTTCTAAGCACAGCCAACATGGACAAGGAGGGCCACAGCCCTGGTCCTCACAAGAAGGGCATGTCAGGAAAGGCTCCAGGAGGGCAGTGGTCTTTGTCTGTTGTGTTCATTTAGGTGTCCCTAAAACAGTACCTAGAACATAATAGATATAGCAGTAAATATTTGTTGAATGAATGAATGAATGAATGCGCACATCCATCATGACGTAACCCAATGATGATGAATCATTTCCACTTTGTAAAGCAAATCCACTTGTGTTTGGGGGACGGTCCCTTACTTCCACTTAAAACTATCTATCATGTGATTAATTACTTAACACAGTCATAACAACCAGAACCCTGATTAATACTACACAGCATTTGTATTACCCTTTGTACCCTTCAGTGCACCGCCCCATTTATTATCTCAGTCCATTCTCATAATAATCTCATTTCCCTCTCACAGAGGAGAGGTGAGGCAGAAAGGTAGCAGGACTTGATCAAAGTCACAGAGCTAGTTGAGAGCATAACCGGGATTGAGAACAGAATCGGGATTGAAGCCGGGTCCCCATCTGCCAGTCCCAGGCTCTCCTCAAGCTGCTGCTGCAACAGTGCTGGCACATCACGTTTTATCGAACACTGGAGTGACACATATCACCACTGACCTCCTCACAAACCTGCTGGATTGGTCAGGGTTCTCCGGAGAAACAGAACCAGTAGGATATAAAGAGGGACAGATGGATAGGAAGAAACTGATTCTGAAGGACTGGCTTCCATGACTATGGAGGTTGAAAAGTCCCATGATCACTATCTGTAAGCTGGAGACCCAGGACAGCAAGTGCATAGTTTCAGTCCAAACCCAAAGGCCTGAGAACCAGGGGAACCAATGGCATAAGTCCTGGTCCAAGCCCAAAAGCCCCAGAACCAGGAGATTCAATGTCCGAGGGCAGGAAAAGATCCAGCCCAATTTTCCCTTTTTCCACCTTCTAGTTCCATTCAGGCCCTGAAGGGATTGGACGATGCCCACTTACATTGGGGAGGGCGTCTTCTTTGTCGTTCAGTCTACCAAGATAATAATCTTTTTTAGAGACACCCTCACAGACAGACCCACAAATAATGTTTTACCAGCTGTCTGGGCACCCTGTGACCCAGTCAGCTTGACCCAGAAAATTAACCATCACATCTGAAAGGATTATGCAGATGCTGATGAGTTTCATTCAAAGAACAAATGTAAAACTTAGGTAACAGGTACTTCGTCTCTATACTTTTGGGGTATTCACAAACAAATTCCTATCAAATTAGGATAAAGGAAAAAAGCTATTATTATTTAAAACCACAACATATTTTCTGCCCATTTCTTCACTGGATTATTTGTTTTTCGGATGTGGAGTTTGGTGAGCTCTTTATAGATTTTGGATACTAGCCCTTTGTCCGATATGTCATTTGCAAATATCTTTTCCCATTCCGTTGGTTGCCTGTTAGTTTTGTTGATTGTTTCCTTTGCTGTGCAGAAGCTTTTTATCTTCACGAGGTCCCAATAGTTCAGAAGACATCCAGATGGCCAACAGGCACATGAAAAGATGCTCAACATCGCTCCTCATCAGGGAAATACAAATCAAAACTGCACTCAGATATCACCTCACACGAGTCAGAGTGGCTAAAATGAACAAATCAGGAGACTATAGATGCTGGAGAGGATGTGGAGAAACGGGAACCCTCATGCACTGTTGGTGGGAATGCAAACTGGTGCAGCCACTCTGGAAAACAGTGTGGAGGTTCCTCAAAAATTAAAAATAGATCTATCCTATGACCCAGCAATATCACTGCTAGGAATTTACCCAAGGGATACAGGAGTGCTGATGCATAGGGGCACTTGTACCCCAATGTTTATAGCAGCACTCTCAACAATAGCCAAATGATGGAAAGAGCCTAAATGTCCATCAACTGATGAAGGGATAAAGAAATTGTGGTTTATATACACAATGGAATACTATGTGGCAATGAGAAAGAATGAAATATGGCCTTTTGTAGCAACGTGGATGGAACTGGAGAGTGTGATGCTAAGTGAAATAAGCCATACAGAGAAAGACAGATACCATATGTTTTCACTCTTATGTGGATCCTGAGAAACTTAACAGAAGTCCATGGGGGAGGGGAAGAAAAAAAAAAAAAGGTTAGAGAGGGAGAGAGCCAAAGCATAAGACACTCTTAAAAACTGAGAACAAACTGAGAGTTGATGGGGGGGTGGGAGGAACGGGAGGGTGGGTGATGGGTATTGAGGAGGGCACCTTTTGGGATGAGCAGTGGGTGTTGTATGGAAATCAATTTGACAATAAATTTCATATTTAAAAATATATATATATAAATAAAATAAAATAAAATAAAATAAAATAAAATAAAATAAAATAAAATAAAATAAAATAAAACCACAACAGCCCCTCAAGGAGAGAGGACTCTGGTAAAAGTAAGGAGTGAGGCGTCACAGCCCTCTCCTGTACCAAAGCGGATCCGGTGGCGAGTTAGATAAGGTTAGCCGGCCCTGAACATCTTTGTCTGGAATCTGAAACAGCTTAACTGAGAGGTTCTGGCTCGAGGAGTCTCCTGAGATGGCAGTCAACTACCAGCAGGAGCTCCAGTCATCTCAAGGCCCAACTGGAGCTGAAAAATCCACTTCTAAGCTCACTCACACAGCTTTTGCCAGGCCTCAGCTCCCCATGGCTGCTGACCAGAGGTGTCAGTTCCTAGCCACACAATCCTGCTGACAGGGCTGGTCACAACATGGCAACCAGCTACCCCCAGAGATCAGAGAGACACTGGGGGGGGGGGGGGGGGGGCGGGGGGGGCCGGGGGGGGAACAGGGACAGGGTGAGGCAGGTGGGGTGGCAGGCTCAAATTGAAGGAGGCACCCATGAGACACCCCCTCCCCCCAGTTTGGGCCCTGACAGAGAGCGCCAGAAGACAGAAGCGGCAGTCTTTGTTTATAACCTCATCTTGAGAAGGACATATGTCTTAGTCTGCTAGGCTACATTAGAAAATACCATCACTTCTGCCACATGCTATCGTCCACACAGACCAGCCCTGGAACAACATGTGAGGGGCCTCTCAGGTGTGAACTCCAGGAGGTGGGAATCATCAGGACTATCTCAGAGACTGACGACCACAGAAATGACTCAGCTTTCAGATCACGTACGTGCAGGTTCATTTCCAAAATCCCACCTGGATTAGATCAGACAGGTGTAGGTTACCAGGAATTCAGCTAACTGGGCTCTGTCTTTCCAATTGCCTTATCTACTTAACAAAATCCTCTTAACAAAAGTCTGTGAGGAATGCACCTCCTTAATTAACTGATTGAGGAGGAAGATAAGGTGGCGGTACATCCAGTACATCTGGGAGTTAAGGGCTTTGAAGTCAAATATTTGCATTTGAATCCTGGTTCTGCTTATCCCCAGCTGTGGGATCTTGGGGAAGTCACCTTCCCTCTCTGAGCTTTGCTCTTCACATCTGGAAAAAGACTACCTCCTAAGGCACTCCTGAGAATTCCATGACAGATTTCATCCCTCTGACAAACATTCTCAAGCACCTGGCTCATCATCAAGGCCGAATTAAATGCTTGGTAAACCCCTATCTAATTTAATCTAATCGTCCGTGGTCTTCCTTAAATAAAACAGGAGGGTATTAGGAATAAAAACTGAAAAGCTTTTGCACCCTTTAGAAAATGTTTTTTCCTTATTGTATCACCTCCTTTTAGTCAACTCACTTAATTGTCCTAGGAAATGGTCTTCTTATCTATAAACTATAAATAATTAACTATATATGAAGTTAAATATAGCGCTCACTGAGAAACAAGGAAAGTGCCAGGAGAACACAGAGGAAGGGAGAATTTTAAAATGATTAATATTGCAAGACATTTTATGTTCTGTCGTCTCTCCTCTTTTGTTCTGTAAAGTTTTTTTTTTTTATTTTATCTTAATTCCAGGATAGTTAACTGTTCTGCAAAGCTATGATACTATAATTTGTTCCATCTACCACCTAAGACTGTTACAAATGAGCACGAATGCTTAAAGAGCAGATATTCCTCTACCTCTGCCAGAATATCTGAGACTGTGATAGGAAAATAACAGAATAATGGCTTTTTGACATGAAGAAAGACTTTTCACTATTGTTCTCTCCCCACCAAAAACCAAGGGGGTCTATAGAACTCCTTAACCTCTGCCTTGCAGTCCTGCGGCTGTGGCTAAACTCTATCATGGAGAACCACTTGGCAGGTGTGCATTTCTGAGCCCTGCCTCCTCCAGTTTCAGCATCTCCATGCTGGTTCCTACAGTGAAAGGAATCCAATGGGAAGAAACAGCTAGAGCAAGAGAAATGCGTATTTTAATGTCTGAAATTAGGCAATCAAAGGCAGAACAAGCCATTATTGTCTACGGTTAGAATACGAGCTGTGATACAAAGAAGAAACCAGTCCAGTGTGCTCTGTGTGGACCAGCAGGAGACAGGAACTGACACAGAATGTTCAGGATGTTAGATTTGGGGTTGGCAGCTGGGGGTAAAGGAGAGGATGGAGAAAGAGAGGCTGGTAACATGACAGGACACCCAGGACTGAGGGCAAAGGCAACCAGTGAGAAATTCCCAACCAAAAGCATGTCCAAGAGATACTAAAAACCAGCGATGACTGACATTCAGTTTTAAGTTGTTCCCTAATCTTCCCCAGGCAGTGTTTTCTATTATCCCCAAACACACACACACACACACACACACACACACACACAGTCTACTATTCATAACATAAGCAGCATTGTATTGATTTAGAAACTACAGACAAAGAAGAGTGGGGGGCAGTGTCCAAATGTCCAAAAGAGCAGAGAGGATAGTGACCACAGGATCCAGGAGCACTGATTGGAGGAGACAATCACAGAGAAGTAGGTTACACTGGGGATGACTCAGAAGATATAATCCCTGCCTCCAGAATCCTCAGAGGTATCAGGGAGAGTACCGACAGACCCCACAATACTTGAGATGGGGGCTATTTAAGCACTTAAATCATTCTACTACAAGAAAGGGTATTTCCATTATGCCAGAGAATTTCAGAACATCTGGTTTACATATATGTGTGTATGTATATACATACATATGTGTGTGTTTATATATATACATATATATACATACATATATATATACATGTACACACACACATATACATGTATGCATAATGCACATGGTAAAAAATACATGTGTGGGGGCGCCTGGGTGGCGCAGTCGGTTAAGCGTCCGACTTCAGCCAGGTCACGATCTCGCGGTCCGGTCCGTGAGTTCGAGCCCCGCGTCAGGCTCTGGGCTGATGGCTTGGAGCCTGGAGCCTGTTTCCGATTCTGTGTCTCCCTCTCTCTGCCCCTCCCCCGTTCATGCTCTGTCTCTCTGTCCCAAAAATAAAAATAAAAAACGTTGAAAAAAAAATTAAAAAAAAAAAAAATACATGTGTGTATATAACTGTGTATGTATGTTTATACACACATATATGCTTGAAATGACTTTTGATAACTGCGTGAGTTAAATGATATAATGTCTATATAAAATGCCTACCACAGGGGCGCCTGGGTGGCGTAGTCGGCTAGGCGTCCGACTTCAGCCAGGTCACGATCTCACGGTCCGTGAGTTCGAGCCCCGCGTCAGGCTCTGGGCTGATGGCTCGGAGCCTGGAGCCTGTTTCCGATTCTGTGTCTCCCTCTCTCTCTCTGCCCCTCCCCCGTTCATGCTCTGTCTCTCTCTGTCCCAAAAATAAATAAAAAACGTTGAAAAAAAATTTTTTTTAAAAAAATAAAATGCCTACCACAATGCCTGGCACACAGTGTTCATCAATGCGTGTTACTGAAGCAAGAGGATGAAAAAAAAGTATGTTTTTTTTTAATTTTTTTGAATGTTTATTTATTTTTGAGAGAGAGAGAAACAGAGCACAAGCAGGGGAAGGGCAGAGAGAGAGGGAGACATGGAATCTGAAGCAGCTGTCAGCACAGAGCTTGATGCGGGGCCCAAACCCATGAACCGGGAGACCACAACCTGAGCCAAAGTCAGACGCCCAACCAACTGAGCCACCCAGGTGCCCCAGATTATAGTTCGTATATTTTTTACATCAGTTCATTCCAAAAAGTCATTCTCCACCAACTCTCTCAGCTGTTCAGCTGCTGTATTAAAGCCCCAAGCTACAAGCCCCTTGACCTGAGAGATCCCAGCTTGCACACAAATATCTGGGCCCACGGAAGGATGATCAAATAGGCAGTGCTCCTTAGAAACTGGGGCCTGAACCTACCTTAAGCCTCTTTGGGAATGTCACCCATTAAAGAATCATGTGATACAACGCAAATATAGACATAAAGCAAACTTTGAGAAGAGAAGAGCATTAAATAGAAATGTGAAGTTCTTATTACTAGGCAAAGAGGTGAAGTAATATTTCCTTTGGCACAGTGCCATAAATTCAAATCTGGTCTCTGGGAGGAAAAGGTGATCAACGTTGCTGTCCATTTAAACATCAACTAGGGACGCCTGGATGACTCAGTCATTTAAGCGTCCGACTTCGGCTCAGGTCGTGATCTCATGGTTTATCAGTTCGAGTCCCGCATAAGGCTCTCTGCTGTCAGTACAGAGCCCACTTTGGATCCTTTGTATCTCTCTCCCTCTGCCCCTCCCCTGTTTGCACGCTTGCTCACACACACTCTCTCCCTCTCAAAAATAAATAAATATTTTTAAAAATCAACCAAAAAAAGTAAGCATAAATGAAGAAGCAGCACTTAGAAAGCCCCTTGGACAGGGACAGAACTGCTCCTCGGGAATGACAAACGGTAACTTGTGAGGAACAAGAAGGTTTGGGGCCAAAGATCAGTTGGCTAACAACTAGGGGAACACAATAAAACCTTGAAATGATCTTCCCTGAGAGTTGTGACCAATGTGTAATGGAATTTAGCAATAAGAAAGACGGAAAACAGTAAGAGCTTTCCATTTTGTGTGGTATGAAGTTCCTGACAGCTCATGTAACCCCTTAGTGTCCAGATCTCTGAAGTCACTTAATGAAACAGTGGCCATCCAAGCCCAGAAACACTAATAATAGCTTCTCTGTGAACCATGAGTCAAAAGAAATAGATACAGCCTGACACCCAGCCTCTCCTTGAAAGAGGTTTTAGGAGGGATGCCTGGGTGGCTTAGTTGGTTAAGTATTCGACTTCAGCTCAGGTCATGATCTCGTGGTCCATGAGTTTGAGCCTCACATTGGGCTCTGTGCCGACAGCTCAGAACCTACAGCCTGCTTCAACTGGGTGTCCCCCTCTGTCTCTGCCCCTTCCCCACTCATGCTCTGTCTCTCAAAATGAATAAACATTAAAAAAAATTTTAAGAAGGAGGTTTTAGGAAAACATAGTGAAAGGCTAATTCTTCCTCCATCCAGGCCGTGCATATTATCCAGACAAGATCACAAGGCATATTCTGCTTGTTGAGTGAACTGAGCTCCAATCAACAGAGAAGCCTTGTCTGAGCGCCTGACAGTTTAATTTAGCCTAACAATTACATCTGCAATTTGATCGTGCAACCTCTCCATCTTGATGGCCAATAAAAGTGATGCTTCCCCTGAGATATGGAAACGTAACATGATTAAGCAAAAGGGAAAAAGAAAGAGTTTAAATTCTCTGATTCAACCCATCAGTTATCCATCCCGATCGCCACTTCTCTTTGCTGTGACAGACTCACTGCCTACTGATCATATTGACAATACGGGGAGGAGGCAGTCAGGTTCTCTCTGAACTGATCCGCAGGGCCGTGGAGGGAGGGTCTCGCAACCCTCCCTATGGGACCAACATAGGAATTGAGACAGTTCAGGACAGCCACCCATGACAGCCTCCAGAAACAATGACTGGGCATTTGGAGAAAGCCACTAGGAAGCAACAACAAAAACAGATCTCCCAGGAGCACTGTCCCAGTGCTGTGTTTGTTCTCTATTAATGTTGCAAAAAATTAAGACAAATTTAGTGGTTTAAAAAAAACACCTCCTGGTTACTCCATGGTTTTGGAGGTCAGAAACCAAAGCATAGGGTGGCTCGGCTGGTTCTCTGCTTCCATAATGCCGAAATCAAGGCGTCAGAAACGTCGCATTCTTTCTTGAGGTCCCGGGGATGAATCTTCTTCCAAGTTCATTCAGGCTGCTGACTGGATTCAGTTCCCTGCAGTCTGTTTTCTTGCTGGCGATTGACCGGGGGTCATTCTCAGGCACTAGAGGCTGCCCCATTCCTTGACTCTCACCCCACCTCCATCCTCAAAGTCAGCAACCACGGGTCAAGTCCTTCTCACCCTGAGAATCTCTCTGGCCTCCCCTCCCGCCTCATCTCCCCAGCTGCCTTCGTCTTCCGTTGCATCTGGCTGACTCTAGCCACAAGAATTTCTGTATTCTGAAGGGGACATGTGATTGGATTGTGCCATCTGGATAATCCACGATAGTCTCCTTGTCATGATCCTAATTACATCTGCAAAGTCCCTTCCCAGCAATATCTACATTAGTGTTTGATTGCATAACCAGAGACAAAAATCCGAGAGACGTCTTTTGAGTTCTGCCTCCCACAGGTGTCTGGCTTCACAAACTCTGCTGGACCTTTCTTCCTCAAGGCCAGAGCAAGGCCAGAGAAGGGCTTCTTTTGGCTATGAATCTCTCAATCTACCGTTAAGCACCGGCACAACCAAAAACCTTAAAAAGTCCACAACAGAGCCAGCCTCAGACTGCATAAATCCCATTCCGGTAAGAGCTCTGTATAGCTGAGCAAGCCACGTGGGAGACCAGCCCACTCTCCTGTTTGCCAGTTCACCACTTTTGCCTGTTTGCTCTTCAACCACCACTTCTTTTACTCCTGTCGACTAAGTGAATCTCCCTAAACTCTCTCCCCCAAAACAGATTATTCAGTTGCTTTTACAGGAGCACCATTTTGGGGGCACACATACATTGAACACCTATAAATGATTACAAAATAAATATATAATATAAATATAAAATGAACGTGCCAGTCATTAGGCTGTTGTCTTGGCCCCGAATCTGTCTTTTTGTGCTCTGCCTTTCGATGTTGAGGCTGGGACTCTGAGAACTGCATGAACCATTTGGCAGCTGGCTCCACAGTAGGTTCTGCTAACACAGACCCAGGAGGGATCCTGGAGGACAGGAAGAGAGAGGGGCTTGGTATTCCCAGCACTGTCACCCCACCAATGACCCCTCATTCCCCAGCAGCAACAGCTAGTCTTGGCCTCCACCTACTTTTGGCACTTCCAGAATGGCCCCATCATGCCCCATCAGAAGTGACAGTATCTCCTCATAAATCTGAGTCTCAGCGTGAGAGACTCCTCCTCTGTGTTTCCAGGTTCTGATAACCCTGCCATCTTTCCTTAGTTACCACCTAAGTAGAAGGGACGCCCTGCAGTTATCAACTCTGGATTACCTTAGAGTTCCCTGCTTACTGCTTCGGCCCACCAACGCCTGTATTAAACTCCCTCTATTGAAACAGCTAGCATGGCTTCCGTTCTCTGACTGGATCCTGACTGATACAGCCTATGCTAGACATACAGAATTCAGATGAATAAAAGAATATATATCCAAAATTATAGGGTTATTCAAATATGAAAGGGTCTTAGAGATCACCTAGTTCACCTCTGATATTTTATCAGTGGGGAAGTCAAAATGCAAGAGAGGTTGACTCACTCAAGGTCAAGAGAGGTTGATTCACTCAAGGTCACAAATGGCAGTGACTGGCCCAGGACTAGAGTCTGAGATTCCTGATTCCAGGTCCGGTGATCTTTTTGACAATGTACAAAGTACTACATGCTTAGTAGTAACAGAAGATGATGTTCTGAGCAAATTCTCAGTCTCATACCATTGATCTGTTCTGCCCAACATGTCTCTCTCATCAAGCTATTTCTCCATCTACAAAGAAAGAATGCTTGGGTGATAAGAAACCCAATGTACTATCCTCTGTCATGCTTATTGGAGGAGTCAACAGAGCTAGCCAAACAAAGCAACGGTTGGCAAAGGGAACAGCTATTAGTTCTAGGAGCCTGTCTTTGAGAATCTAGCTAACATTTACCCCTCATATCTTTTACCCTCCATTGAGAAAGTCATCTAGCCCTGAAAATGGAGGAGGAGAGAAACAGTGATCAGGAAAGAAGGTAGAAAGGTAAACTCTCCTGTCGTTTCAGAACATCCAACTTGCCTTGAGTCGTGTCATTCATTCACCTACTACGTGTCCAACTCTATGCCAGGTATGCTGGCAAAATCTAAAGAATTACAAGATTCTGCATACTCAAGAACTTAACTAGGTGTAGAGACATCACTATATACAAATACAACCAGAAAATACTAAAAAATAGCACATAAGCACACAGGAAATGGGGGGCACCAACAGAAAGTACTTTAGAGAAGCAAGCAGAGAAAGAGCAGAGTACACAGAGTGCCGTTTGAGCTCGGCCTTGCTTTGGTTAAAGGTTTCCTAAGCCAGGAGAGGAAAGGCCTGAACGAGCCTATGGGAGGTGAGAAGAGGAGATTGGGTCTATGAAGAAGAATTTGATTTGCTGAATGAAAATTGATCTTTGATACACGAATCGGCAGAGGAAATGTTATGTGGAGTGCTGTCACAAAAGCAGTTTTAAGACGTGTAACCTTTCTCTGGTGCACGAATTTCTCAGGTCTGCCGTGAACTTGGTTGCACAGAACAATAGAAATGTATCCCATCGCTGTGCGGAGACCAGAAGTCCTAAATCACAGTGTCAGAAGGGCCAAACTCCCTCAGAAGACTCTAGCGGGGACTCCTTCCTTGTCTCTTCCAGCTTCTGGAGGTTCCAGGTGCCCTTTGTCCGAGGTAGTATAACTGGCCTCGCCTCTATCTTCACAGAGCCTTCTCCCCTGCTTGCCTAATGTCCCTCTGCTTTTGTCTTTCCAGGACAACAGGATTTTCCAAGCCGATCTCATCTCAAGATCCTTAACGGAATCACATACGCAAATCTGGTTTTCTACAGAAGATCACATTCAAGGTTGGGGGTTGGGTAGGACGTAGATGCATCTTTTGGCAACCACTGCTCAACCCGCTGTAACTAGTATTACCTGAAACGGTTTGGTTACACTTTCGCTTGCCCAGGGTCGGATTAAATAGTAGAAAAACAAACACCAGCAGGTTCTTTCCCTCTTCCCTCCCTTATTAGAGAAAATTCTTCCCTGCTAACATGTATATGATAGTAGCTAACATTTATTGCCTTCTTTCCATGTGTAGGGCACACTGTAAGCATTTTGAGACAGTCTATGTGGCGATTAAATTAATTCTTCATAAAAATCCCATGAGGCAGGTACCATCTTTAGCCTCTTTTTACAGATGAGGAAATCAGCACAGGAATGTTAAGAGTATTTGCCCCAGGTCCCATAGCTGGTAAGCAAATTGAAACAGAATTTAAACTCGGCCAGCCTGCACTTGTTTTTTTTTTTTGAAAGATTTACTAAGATATAATTCATATAACATACAATTCACTCATTTAATATATACAAGCCTCTGGCTGTAGTATATTCCAGAGCCATGCAATTTTAGGATGTTTCATCATCCCAAAAAGAAACCTCACAGTCCCTTAGCTGTTACCTCCCAAACCCCCATTATCTAGCCCCAGGCAACCACTAACCTACTTTCTGTCTCTATAGATTTGCCTGTTCTGGGCATTTCATTTCCATAAATGGAATTGCACAATATGGTCTTGTATGACTGGCTTCTTCCACTTAGTGAAATGATTTCAAGGTTCCCCCATGATACAGCATGTATTGGTACCACACTACTTTTTATGGCCAAGTAATATTCCATCGCATGCATATACAACATTTTATGTATCAATTCATCAGTTGATGGGCTACTTCCACTTTTTGACTGCCTGCACTTTTCACTTCTATACTCTAGTTACTTCTGTAATCATAAATAATTCCCCAGAAAGACCCATCATCATGAGCCAAGAAGCTAAAATTACTGCAGAGCCACCCAGGCGCCCCCAGGATTCAATTTTTAATAATGACTCTTTACCAACTAGCTCACAAAGTTCCTAAAACTTTAATGGTCAGCTCTTGCCAATGAGTACAAGCTGGATCTAGTCTGCACCGTACTCTTTTCTTTCTCAGATTACTTTTTCAAATATCCCAGACATTATGTCATCTTCTCCGTAAACATTATAACATGCATCTCTAAAAGATAAACTCAAAAAAACCAGAACCACAAAATCATTATCACACAAAACAACTGTGATAATAATTCCTTAATATTCCCTAATATTCTCTAACTGGCATGTAAATTTATACTAGTTTAATTCAGGGTCCAAATAAAGGCCACAAACATTTCATTGATTGATAAGACTCAGAAGACTCTTTTCACCCATAATCTCTCTGTTTCTCTCTTCTTCCCTCCCACTCTCCCTCTCTCTTCTTCCACGTAATCTATTTGGTTATTTGTTGATGAAATGGGAGAGTGGGTTGCCCTTTTAGTTTTTTTCATTGGCAAAGAGCTAACCTCATAAGAGCATGGGACATCTGTACTATAAAGTAAAAGATATCTGCTCTGGGAATTCCTTTCCTGTGGGCCCTTCTGCCTTAGCTCCTTAGAGTGAAACTCTGGTGTTCATGCCCAACAGAGCCCTGGTCATGAAAATCCTAACCCTGTGTTATCAAGATGGGGTGCTTATTTAATACTAAAATATTTTTATGGGGTCCCTGGGTCACCCAGTCGGTTGAGCGTCTGACTCTTGGTTTCAACCATAGAGCCTCCGTGACAGCACGGAGCCTGCTTTGGATTCTCTCTTTCTTTCTCTCTCTCTCTCTCTTTTTTTTCTCTCTCTCTGCCCCTCCCCTGTTGATGCTGTCTCTGTCTCTGTCTCTCTCAAACAAATAAACTTAAAAAAATTTTTTAAATAATTTGGTTGGTTAGAATAATGGTAGCATTCTAGCCCCTACCACCTGATGGGGAAGAAAACACCCACCCCCACTACCGATCCTGCCATGACCAAGCCCCTGTCCCCTTTTGTCACACTCTGAGAACAGAAGCAGCAGCAAAGTTATTTGACAAAAGAGGGGGCTGACTAGTTTGAGGAAGAGTTGGCAGGTGATGCTGGAAAGCTCAGTGTCTCTGAGATCTCGCTAGAGAACACTGACCTTGAAACTTGAACTCTCTCCTTTCCCAAGGAGTTCCGTGGGGGCTGCCGGACTTTCGGTACCAGAGTCGTCATTGCACACACCGCTTGGCAGGGACAAGAAGCTCAGGAATCCCTGATGTGTTGCTGAAGGTTTTCAAAGATGAGCCAACTCTTCTGCATTTTTCTTCCTTTTTTTTTTTTCTTCCCAAATATAGTGCCAGGAGTGAAAACTTTGCTCAGCCTATTTCCCAAACTTGGCAGTTATGACAGTTTTATTGCAGTGCCTTATTAAAGCATAGTCATAGATTTGCATAATTAAACCTGGGTCTGCTTTTCTCTCCCTGCATCTACACCTGTCACTCACTGCAGTGTGGCATGGCAATTCCATCTCCTCTATGTGCACGAGCACCTGGAGGCACAGGGTGGCATCATGCCCTGGTACCAATGAATATTCTCTACTGGGAACAGAGATGATGGGTTTCAATGATGAGTGGAGATAAACATCTTCCCACCTTTCAGCAAGAAGCTATTGGCCTTGTTCATTGGCCCTTAGAGTCGGAAGGGACCATGAAAATCATCTGATACAGGGGGTGGCAAACTGACAGCGTGGGCCTGATTTAACCCACATGTTTTTTAACTTGATCCTTGTGACTCGGTTGATTGCTTTTAATTTGAATTTGTTATCAGTACTTAAAACTGGGAGAGTCGCACAGAAAGC
The DNA here is from genome assembly GCF_028018385.1 of Neofelis nebulosa. NCBI lineage: Eukaryota > Metazoa > Chordata > Mammalia > Carnivora > Felidae > Neofelis > Neofelis nebulosa. The sequence goes on along the minus strand of NC_080794.1, from coordinate 29,951,637 downwards.
CACCAGCCACCATCTTATGGTGACTACACTTAGGTGAGCACTGAGGGATATACAGAACCATTGAATCAATGTGTTGTACACTTGCAACTAATGTAACATTCTATCTTAATTGTATTTAAATAGAAATAAATAAAATAAAACATCATAAGCTTTGGCCACTCTGGGCCTCTATCTCCTGGCTGCCAGTCGTCAGCCAGAACTGATGAGCAACTGCCCCCTTCAGGTGAAAACTGGGTCTGCAATGACTTCTCTCCCCACTCCCCTTTCTCCGCACCAGCCTGCTTTCCCGCAAGCACCGGACCTTCCCACCTCTGAGAAAAATCCCTTTGTCATCCCCCTCCCGGCTCCGGGTGGAGGAGAGAAACTCCACAGAAGTTAACGAGCAGTTAATCACAGATCTCAGGGTTCCTCACACCAAAGCAGTACCAGAAAGCGTTTCTTTGCTGGAGGTGTCTACGGACCTGAATTCAGATTCGAGCTCCATCACTAACCAGCTGTGGTGCAAGATTGAACCTCTAAGCCACGTGTTTCCTCATCTGTAAAATGGAACTGTTTGTAGCATGTTGTCTACCTCGTGGGGCTTATGAGAATTAATGTGTTTGTGAAAGGGTTGAGACGGGTCAAAAACACTATACAATTATTATTATTGGTGTCTTCATGGTAGTACTTTCGTTTGAAATCCCAAGCTCACTGATTTCTTCATTATCTCAAAATACAAGTGCATCCCTCAATTCAACTCACTGAGTATTTATTGCACCTCTATCATGTAGATGTTTCATCCAGGCTTACACACGATGCAGACCAATATATACAGGGAGAAAAGATGATAAAAACACAATAGAAAATGAAATGTCAAATGAAATACATAGCATATAATACATAGTACAGATAATAACCTATACATTGCTTAAATAACATGGCTCCCACAATTAAATTCTCCCTTTATTTTAGAGAGAGTATGAGCAGGGGAGGAAGCAAGGGGGGAGAGAGGGGAGGGGAGGGGAGAGAGAGAGAGAATATCAAGCAGGCTCCACACTCAGCGCAGAGCCCAAGGTGGGCTCAGTCCCACAGCCCTGCAATGATGACCTGAGCTGAAATCAAGGGTCAGACGCTCAACCGACTGAGCCTCCCAGGTGCCCCAACATTCCCAACATCCAAAATGAGGTACGATCTCCTTAGAAGGCTGGGACAAGAATCTGAGCATTCTCCGTGCCCGGATCTAGCAGCAGCATAAGCACTACCGGTTACTATACATCCACAACACAAACACTTTACATGACTTTACCATTTAAAGCCTCAACAACCCCATGCAGTAGATTCTTTTCGATCATGCTTTTCCAGATCAGGAAATTGAGACATACAGAGGTCAAGTGATATTTTTTTAGTTTGTGTGTTTATTTTGAGAGAGAGAGAGAGAGAGAGCACACAGGAGGAGCAGAGAGAGAATCCCAAGCAGGGATTCACTGTCAGCACAGAGCCCAATGCAAGGCTCGAACTCACGAACCACAAGATGATGGCCTCAATCAAGAGCGGATTCACCGACTGAGCCATCTAGGCGCCCCGGAGGTCAAATGATTTGCCCGAAGTTACAAAGCCAGTGAGCAACTGAGCCAGCAGTCTCTTACACACTCATACAAAGCACCCTTCCTCTTACACACTCCAGTGCAACGCCTCCCTCACTCCTTGCTCTGAACCAAGCTCTCACTAGAACACCCTTCAGTCCCACACGTACATTCCCACCCCCATCCCAACTCTGTGCTCCTTAAGCCGATTTCCTTCAGAATTTCTAACCCCACCAGCCCTGTCGCTGCCTCTACCAGCTTCTGACTTCCTATCTCCTGTCACAGTCAAGCAAGCCCAGTCAGGAACATTTTCCCTCCTGCCTGGACCAAATTGTTATCATTACGAAGATGATTGTTTACTCATTGTTATCATCACACGAATGCTTATTAAGCTCATATTACTGCTGAAAGGCAGTGTGACTTGATCTTCAGTGAGTCGTTAAGTGCAACCGACACTCATCAAAGGGATTGTGAATTGATGGTTGTGATAATCCCCCTAATTATCAGTTTCTTTTTGATGACTTCCTTGTTATCAGCCAGTATGCTGAGCAGTTACAGAAACTTAATAGTCCCTGTGCTGGCAAGCCAACCTTGGCCTCCTGGAGAGTCCAAAATGCACTGGGTATGTGACTGTGTACATGTAAGCAGGGCTACGTGCGTGCATATATTTTATTTAAATTCTGCCTACTTTCTGGGTACAGTAACATAAACTGCAACAAGATGCCATAAAATAAAAGCAGGTAAAAAAAAAAAAGAAAGAAAGTAAACAGAGGATCATAAAGTGGGAGCAAGAATAAAGCTAAAACTGCACAGCACACACAGTGCCCACTGGCCACAGATTTGGCTCCTAAACTTTCAAGGTAAAAGGAAACACTTGATCGTTTGCTTTGTTAAAGCCTCTATGAAGAAACTGAAGTGACTGCTTTATGGATTAAATACAGAGAACAAACTGAGGGTAGAGGGGGAGTGGGGGAGAGGGGAAAATGGGTGATGGGCATTGAGGAAGGCACTTGGGATGAGCACTGAGTGTTGTAGTAAGCGATGAACCACGGGAATCTACCCCAAAACCAAGAGCACACTTTACACACTGTATGTTAGCCAATTTGACAATAAATTATACTAAAATAATAAAGTACTAATAATAAATATATATACAATTATGAATACATATACAATATATACAATATATATGTATACACAACGTATATACAACGTATACTATATATATAATAAATATATATATATACAATTTAATGAATATAATGAATATTAACAAGGCCACAAGAGAATTTTACCTGACACGTCCTCAGAAAAGGGACATTATAGAAAGTAAACAAGTAATGACTTTGACACCATCCATACAATACTCACATGGGTAAGTTTCATCCATCTTACCTACTTTTGTTGTGAAAAATAGCCAAGTTCATAGTCAAGAACAATTCAGAAAAGTTAATTCTTGGAGTAGAAGGGTAAAGTGCACAAAAGATGGAATTTGTATATATTAATATATGAGTATATATATATATATATATATATATATATATATATATATATAGTCTGTGTTCTTATGTAGTTTTTAAAATTTTTACCAAAACGTACTGATCAAAAGTATATTTTATATCTGTAAATGCTGTAAAAAATAATAATAATACTAGTCAGCAACCAAGGTTCTTACCACCGGTAAATATAACTGACAAGTCTGTTTCCTGACTCTGCCTCTCTTAAAATTATGGTTAACTTAAAATCATTACTAGTAATAACCTAAAATAATTACAAGTTCCAATGTGTATGCTGCTGACTCTTATTTCCCCAGAGCTCACAGTTTTCCCTGTGAACAAATAGTCTGGGATTAAATGCTTGGGATCTGGGTTCCTCAGTACCTTTATGACTTTGAGTGGGATGTTATAACATTTCTTTTTTTTTTTTTTTTTTAATTTTGAGACAGAGAGAGACAGCAAGCCCAAGTAGGGGAGGACCAGAGAGAAGGAGAGACAGAATCCCAAGCAGGCTCCACACTGTCAAGTAGGGCTTGAACTCACAAACTGTGAGATCATAACCTGAGCTGAGATGAAGAGTCAGACGCTTAAGCATCTATGCCACCCAGGTGCCCCTGATGTTGTAACCTTCCTATTGCCTTATTTTCTTTATCTGGAAAATGGAGGCCTCCGAGTCACCCCCATTTTATAGGTCTATTGTGAATATTGAATGCTAATACCTGCAAAGCCCATAGAAAAGTACCTAGCACACAGTAAGTTCTCAGTGAATGTTGGCCATTGTGATTACAATTATTATTATAATTCCATGAAACTGGGCCTTAGACAATTTTTCTGTACCTTCTTCTCACTAAACAATAGCCATTAATTAGGAAGGCCATTGGTCTCTGGAGGCTTTCTTCCATACAACTCTTGAAAATACAATCATTAATCTCTGTTTACTTCATGGTTTACCTTCTAATTAGACGGCAAGTCCTATAGCATCATAGATACCACCTGTTCCACCTCCTTATTTGCTGAGAAAATGGAATCTCAACATAGTTGAGTATTGTCTCCAAGGTTAAACAGCAAGCCAAATCATAAAGTGAGGTCACTTGGCCTCCAATCTAGTCCTTTTGCCATCAAAGCATCTTGTCTTCCCCCAAACCCATGATCCAGCAATCTCTTTGACTATAATTATTCCCCTGCACAATGATGACTCTCAAATACTCCTCTTCAGCACAGACCCTTCTCTATCTCCTCCCAGTCAAACTCCTACTTAACACTGTCACATGGCCATCCTACAGGCATTTCAAATTCTACTTGTCCTAATGGCACTCATCATCCTGTTCTCTAATTTGGGAACTCCTCGTGCACTACCTCAGTTATGAGGCCACCATCCACACAATAACCGAAGCAAAAAACTGAAGCTTACCCCTAATTCTTCCCCGCTCTTCCTCATCCCATACATCTAAATCCTGCTAGTTCTACTTACAAAATATTTTACAAATTTGTCCTTTCCTAATAATCCCTAAACTACTACTCTAATTTGGTTTAAACTTTTTTGTAGCCTCCTCGCTTGTCTCCCTTAAGAAACCATGAGCTCTTAAGGAAAGCAGAAGAGAAATAGCATTTGCTGAGCCCCTACTGCAGGCCCAGACCCTGTGCAGGAGCTTACATATTTTGTGATCACGACAACTCATATGATATCCTAATTTTACAGATGAGGAAGCTGACACTCACATGAACTATTTATAAGTGCTTGGGTAATGCTGGGATATTGCAATAGCCTGAAGCTATTGACATTGGAGCCTATTACAACCCTAAGCCCAAGGGAAAGAGGAAAGAGTAGTTACCAGTACCCAGCAGAAAGAGTAGCTGGATGGAAAAGGCCTTCTCCAACAGGAACTGTGGCCTCAGTAGAACCATGCAGCCAGGCACAGCCAACTGGCAAGGAGAGAAACAAGAGAATAAACATCTTGAGTCACGCAGCAACTAACATCTTATTTCTTGCTCATACCTCCCATTGGCCAAATCCACCTGGAAGCTGAATGGCAAAGGAGTTCACTGGTAAAATCCATGAATCAACCTCCCCAGGCACAGATCAGGGCAGCAGAGAGGAAAAGCAAAAAGAAGAAACCCAGCAGCAGAGCATACAACTAGTAAATGATGAAGCCAGGATTTGAAATTAAATCTAGGTGATTCCACATCTCTGTCCATAATCCCATTAGTTTATAATATTGTGATGTTTCTAAGGACAGAGAATAATTCCTCATACCCAGGGCAACGTCTTTCATATAAGGAGCATTCAGTATCACTAAACTGAACTGAAACTAGACAGAATCTCATTTCATGGCCCAAGTCAGCAGGGCCTCCTCTCGGAAGTTTTGTGAACTGAATGAAGTACGTTTGAGTTTTCCTTCACCTACCTTTCTTAAAGCACTCTACCTTAGACCAAGTCAGACTTTTACTATAAAGGGCTAGATACAAATATTTTCAGCCTGGGATGCCATACAATCTCTGCTGCTACTACTCAACTCTGCCATCATAGAGTGAAAGAGACCATCAACAATGCATAAACAAATGGGCACGGCTGTGTGCCAATAAAACTTTATTTGCAGACCCTGAAATTGAATTTCATATAATTTCCATGTTTCACAAAACATCATTCTTTTTTAGATTTTTTTTCAACCATTTAGAACTGAAAAGAACACTCTTAACTCACAGGTTATACAAAAACAGGCAGTGGGCTAGATCTGGCCCATGGGTCTTAATTTGCTGAACTTTGCCTTAGTCCTTCAGATGTTCAGGATGTCCTCTGGGTACACTGTCACACACTCCATCCCCATTTGAAAACTTCTCTGACCTGTACCCCATCTCCCTGGTCTTGCCAGGTGATACTCATATGAATACTGTGGATTGAGGGCTTATGTTGTGATTATAGGGAATTCTGAATTCACTGGGAATCATCATGGAAGCTACCATTTATTGAGCTCTTAAAACATGCCAGTCATTGTACTAAGCACTTTACATGCACTATTTTATTTAAACCTCAAAACAACTCAAATTCCAAACAGAAATAGCAGAGATGATTGAAGTAAACTAGTGCTAACAGTGAGGATATTGGCAAGTAAGAGCATAATGCCCTCTCTAAAAGGACCTTCAATGTCTAAAACCAAAAAAGGCACTGAAGTTAACGTAGAGATACATGACCGAGGACTTGAGACATTTGCTATGGTCACTCAATCATGAAATACAGGCACTTCTGCCTGAGAAGAAGGGTATCCTTGTTCCACAAGGCAGATGAACATCCAACTGCCTTCATTAATAAGGGGGAACAGCAGTGGGGTTTAGGGCTTTAAAAGTCTCATTCTCAATGTGCTAGGTGAAGGACATGGGAAATCCTTGTCCTGCCAACACTCCCAGAAAGTATTAGCTGTAGAAGGGCAAAGCAATAGAGTAGAAAGAGCCTAGATCCTGGCACCCCTACAATCCTGACTCTATGACTTACCCCTGGGGTGATCATGGCTAAAGTAGTCTTTGCGCCTCAGTTTTCTTATCACACCGACTTTACAAGATAGTGAAGAAGATTATACAAGATCATGTGTGAAAATGTCGGGAAAATGCCTAACTCGTGGTACCCAAAGAAGGTTATGGAAAGTTCTCAGTTTGTAATAGGTAGCAATCATTTTTCCTGGCCTAAGCTCAGGGGCTACTGAGCCAAACTTTCTATTAACAAATAGCTAGCTCAGAAAAAGGTCCCCAGACACTCTCCCCAGGGCTCATCCTATGAAGCCAGTCAGGCCCAGGACTTCCGGGTGTCCACTGAGAGCAGGGGGTAAAATTCTGAGGAAGGTGGTACGTGAAAATGGGTCTCACACACACTGGCAATGCCCCGTTTAGGAATTACTCAGGACACCTAATCTTTGAAAAGGCTTTGTATCCTGGGTTTGCATCTCAGAAAGTATAACAAGTTTCACCTTGAGGTTAACAAACCCCCTTCATCCTTCCCAGGCTCAACCACCCAGAATCAGGGATATGTGCCTAGGAATCCATTGCTCCCGGCTCACCAAGAGAAGTCAGACTCAAGCGACTTTATTCCTGACTGTCCAATCCTGTTAGTGACATCAGCCTGCCCCACCCCACACCCCATCACCTGCCTAGTTGCCACATTTTCTTTCTTTGCATAATAATCATTACAAACATCTCTCCCACACCTTCACTGCCCATCTTAAGCTACTTAGGAACAGAAGGGACCAGAGCTGGTCCTTCTGTGACACCATATTCCTTGATACAGTGGGACAGGTGCAAAACAGAAGGTCTCGAATACCCAGCTGGGAAGTGTGAATATTATCCTAGAAAGAAGAGAAAAGCCATTAACAGTTTGGGAGTAGAAGGTAATAGTGTGATAAAAGCAGTATTTTAGGGAATTTTCTCTGGCAGCACATACTTGAAACACTGGAAAGGGAAAAAATAAAAGAGGAAAGAAATTAAAATTCAGTTTGAGTTACCCGTTAAGAGGTAATTATAGTCGATGGAGCCTGAGACAGTGAGGGTCTAAACCACAGTCGTGGCATAGACAGAGGAAAAGAGGTTTCTGAAATGCATTCTGAAGATAGTGAACTCCACTTTCCTTTAGTATGGGAACCATGGCTGAGTCATCTTTGTGACCCCGTATACCCAGGGCTGATACGCACCAGCATCTACCAATGCAGATGCGTCAGCTGTTACACTTCTATACTTGTGAGTAAGTAGCCCCTTATCTGAAACCACCATTCACTCACCCCCTGGCCTACCCTTCCACCCCAGCCCTCTCCGAGAACTCCCCAAAACCACCCCCTTCCCCAATCGAGCAAATGAAGAGTTTATGTCTGGCACAGAAGGCTTTGAGAACACTGCTCCTATGCCAAAGCTGATATCCTTTCTGATTGGCCAGTCCCCTTGCCAACTGGTACATATATTTCACATCATGCCTTCATGTGCATAGTCAGCTTCTGCTACATGTTAAGTGATGAAGGAAAGAAGGGAGGGAGAAAGGAAGGGAGGGAAGGAAGAGGGGAGAGAAAGAGGAAGGAGAGAAGGAGAAGAGAAGAAAAGAAGAAAGGAGGAGATTTTGATGGCTGGTTGGATATGAGAAGAAACAAGCAAAGGAGTCCTGTGTGGCTCGAATCAGGCAGACTTACATGGCTGTATGATTTCAGCCTTCTTTCAGAAAAAGAGAAGCAGAAGGGAGAGTTCAGTTGGGAGCAAGATGGATATGTTCTCTTAAAAATAAACTGCATTTGAACAAAAGCTCAGTCGAGAGAAATAAAATATCTGAAGGGACTGGCTGAAAGCTGTGCCGTCCATCCATGCCTCCCTATATTCAAAAATCTATCCCTTGGAGAGTGCAGGCCAGCAGAGAGCTATGAATCTCATGGATAGTTTTTGAGAAACTCCTTTAGGCTCTTAGGGTCCAGTGGTTGTGCTCCTCCTGAGAAGCTGGCTTGCTTTTATCATATGAGCAACAGACTATAACCAGTCAGGTTTCCTGTTTAGTCTTGTAAAGTCACATCTGCGGTTCACCTGTAGTATGTGTGCCTCATGGGAGCTCCACTTTATGGCCCTATCTTTTTTTCATTTTTCCCTACTCTCGTCTAATTTATGTTAACTTTGACATATGACTTCCATGTAAGCTGACTGAAATCCATCTTAAAACAAAGAGGAGACCAACGTAACTCATACAGAGTTCGCACTGCTGGTGGAATCTTCATATGGAAATATACAGGCAATATACAGGTAATATACAGGCAAACCTTGGAGATACTGTGGGTTCAGTTCCAGACCACTGCAATAAAATACATATGACAATAAAGTGCATCAAATGAATTCTTTGACTTCCCAGTGCATATAAAAGTTATGTTTACACCATGCTGTAGTCTATTAAGTGTGCAATAGCATGTCTAAAAAAAAAACCAATGTACATACTTAATAAAAAATACTTGATTGCTAAAAAAACGTTAACCATCATCTGAGCTTTCAGTGAGTCATAATCACTAACCACAGATCACCATAACAAATATAATAATAATGAAAACATTTGAAATATGGCAAGAACTACCAAAATATGACACAGGGACATGAAGTTAGCAAGTGCTGATGGGAAAATGGCACGAGGAAACTTGCCCAACACAGGGCTGTCTCAAACCTACCATTTGTAGAAAAAAAAAAAAAGCAACATCTGTGAAGCACAGCAAAGTGCAATAAAATGAGGTATGTCTGCAAATATTCAAAGCCAGCTCTTCACTGGATTTCAGCCCATGAGAGTCACTGTGAATGTTGTATAGACACAGAAGACATGGCCTCGCGAGGCTTACAGTCTTCAAGGACCCCCAAAGATAAGCAAACAAAACCCCTAACCCAGGTTTTGGTCAATTGTGGGGTGAATGACATCACTAGTAAGTACTTAAAGGAGAAATAAAAACCCATGTTAGTTATTTCTAGTGTTCCATGCACTTGAAAGGTCCCTTCGCACTGCTATAGAATAGAATGATGGGGCTTCTGAGCCTTGGAATTTGAGGTTATTCAGTATGTTAGCACCTCTGTGCTTGGAGTCTCTCTCAAAACCTGCACATAAACATCACTCTCGTTTATTTGGGGGTTTTGTTTTGTTTTATAGAGATGCCTCACTGATTTGATTACCTGGCTGTTCATTCTCAAAGGACAGGCAACAGAATGGGAAGGCAAAGGAAATCCAAAGAGAGAGCTCAAAGGAAAGACAGGAAGAGATTACTAGAATATATGAACTATTTAAGCAGTCACGTATCAGCAATACAAATTATCAGCAAAGTGATTCGAAATGAATGGCATTGTGAAAAAATATAAAGAAAAACCTGCATTTGTGTCTAAATAGCTGTTACCTCCATAATCCTCATTGCTTGATTTATAAGATGAAAAAGCAAATGTTGCCACATACTCACTGAAGTTACATGCATTCTGCATCTTTCAGGTAGGCAGTGTCCTGTCAGAGCTCAGGACATCAGAAGGATAAAACACAGCCACCATGAAAGAATTCTTTAAAAGCACTTGGGGGAAAGTATCAAATGCAACACATGCCCAGGGATTTATTGTTTGGGCAGAAACAAACAGGTCCTTTAGAACGGTGATTTCAATAAGTTGAGAGGCAACTTCAGATCAGGAGAGGAAAAAAATTTTGAAGCCACATGCCTTTTCCAAAAGTCCAGAGCTGGAAATCGCCTTAGCAGCCCTATGCAAAGGTCTTGCACCCCAAGAATAGATCGAGAGACATCATCCAGTAGAAGACCATTTAAACATAAAAGGCCATTTGTGGCCTCATAAGAACAGAAGTTTAAATTCCAGGATTGCGTCTCTCTAAGCAAAAGTGTGCCAAGGCCTCCGGTCTCATTCCACACTCCTAGGTACCTGTTTCCTCCACCCAGAGAGCCTCTCCCTCTTGCACCTACATCCTCGGCAAGCCCTAACGGGATGCCAGGAAGTGACCCACTCAAAAACAGTCACTGAGAACCTACAGGATGCCCAGCACTGTCAGCACAGAGCTGGAACAAAATCTTGATTGTCCAGGACCATGGAGATGAGTGAAACTACAGGCCAGCAAATCAGCAGTCTCAGAACTGGAGGTGAGAGCTCTGAGAGGGCACACAGGGGGAGAACTCCTGCCCCAACTCATTTATTCATTTATTTCTCCTTCAACCACTACTCAGGGCAAAACCCAGAGTCATCCTTAACTCCTTTCTTTCCTACCCTGCATCCAACCATGATTACAATCTGCCACCTCTGCCTTCAGAATATACCCGCCATCCAACCATTCCTCATGACCTCTGCTGTGACAGCCCTAGTCCAAGCCACCAACATCTCTCCCCGAATTACCCCAAAAGCCTTCTAGCTGGTCACCCCCACTCCTCCCCTGCCGCCTTCAGAGCATCTTCCACACAGCAACCAAAAGAGCCTTTTAAATCAAAGTCTGGTCATGTTACGCCTCTTCTGCAAACCCTCCAGGGTCTCCCATCACTGTAAGGATGGAGGAGGGCACAGTGACCCAACAGTGAGGAGAAGCAGTCATGGCCAGAGGTCAGACTATCAGAGGACTCAATCCAGTCAATGTAACCTTTGTCGCTTGACTGTAAGACACTGCATCATCTTCAAAAGCCATGTTGGGCACACAGAGCCCCGAATTACTAAAGAAAGATCTGATCATTTCCTATAAAAATACAAAAGATGGCAGCCTCCAGTTGAGCGGATGCTCAAGAGAAAGTCCAACTGTGTTATCAACAGCAACACTGTCATCTGCGGGACTCAAGATGCCTCCCACGGACCACAGCCCTACACTTTCACGATGCTCATTAACCACCTATGCCAATACTTTACTGAATTCACACATTCCTAAGAGTCCAATTAGATACTCCCCCTCCTTCAGAGCTCAAAAAGAAAAAATAAGAGAGACACAAAAAGATAACTCAACATCATAAGGATAAGCAAAAAGAAAAATAAATCTGATTTTCTGAATCCCCTTGGTGCCTCCCTCTGGTTCACCACGAATGAACACGACAGACAGATTCCAGCCACCTTTGAGTTTGACCATGACCAAAAAGGACCCACAGACAGTAGAGAAGAAGATGTGGAATTTTTAGGCTAAACTCCGACTCTGAAATTCCTTTAAAGAGTAAGATACAAAAACTCACTGTTTTTAAAGGTCATAACTAAAAATACAGCAATTACTTAAGAAGTCATACTTAAGGGGGCACCTGTGTGGCTCAGTCAGTTGAGTGTCTGACTTCAGCTCAGGTCATGATCCTGTGGCCCGTGGGTTCGAGCCCCGCATCAGGCTTTACAATGACAGCGCAGAGCCTGCTTCGGATTCTCTGTCTCCCTCTCTCTTTCTGCACCTCCCCTGCTTGCACTCTCTCTCTCTCTCTCTCTCTCAAAAATAAATAAACGTTAAAAAAAAAAAAAAAGAAGAAGTAGAACCAAAACCAGCTGTAAACGCAGTATTGTCACATGCTGGGGAGAGAAAGATGAATAAGCCACAGCCCTCGCTTTCACAGAGATGACACATGGAATGATAAGAAAATGTCACACTAGAGTCCAGCAAGGACTAATAATGGAAAGACACACAAAGGTGCTGAGAGCAGAGAGAACAACCCACTGTGGCAGGAAGAAGAGGGAAGAGAGGAGAAGACAGATCATGGCAGACTTCTAGATCAACTAGCACTCAAGCACAAAAGGCCTCCACACAAATGTTTACAGCAGCCCCACTCACAATAGCCAAACACTGGAAACAACCCAAGTGTCCATCAACTGAAGAACGGACTAAATAAAACGTGATACATCCACACAATGCACATACGATGGGATGTGCCCACACAGTGGAATGTTACTGAGCCATAGCAAAGGACAAAGTACAGGGCCCATGCCATAACACGGATAAACCTCGAGAACATGCAGGGTGCAAGAAGCCAGACACAAAATACTACATATTGCATGACACCATTTATATGAAATGTTCTAAGGAGTCAGGGAGTAGATTAATGGTTACTAAGCATAGCGTTTGGGAGGAAATGGGTGCAGGTTTTCTTTTGAGGGTAATGAAAATGTTCTAAAGTCTATTGAGGAGAGGGGGGCACAACTCAGTGAATATACTAAAAAGAACCACTGAACTTTATACTGTAAATGGGTGAATTGTATATAAATCATATCTCAAAATTGTTCTTTCAAAAAGTGCAAATGGCCTCTCATGGCTTATTTATTAGAAGATATCTGCCTTTCTACCAGGACTTTCAAAGACCTAACTCAAAGGTCTGAGAAATGCAGCTACTTCCAATGAGCAGGAAGAGCAAAGGAGTCACCGTGGTCACCATGGTCCTGCTTTGCCCATGCCAGGAGCCCACCCGCACCTCCCAGGGCCTGATCAGGCCCCTCTCGCCTCACCATCATCATTCTGTCCTGATCACGGTTTCTAGTAGCCCTATTTTAAGGTCCTCAGAGACATCCCTTTGTGAGAAATGCATGAGTCATGTGCAACAGCAGGCTGGAAATATTAAAATTCTCATTACTGCATGGAAAAACTATCTCAGACTAATTCTTAACTGAACGTTTGATTCAGTATGAGTCTGATATAATCTCTCCTCTTTCTGACAATGATTCCAATATGCTGCCATCTGCAGAATACCCCTTTCTCTCTGAAAACAAGTTCCTGCCTGGATAATATAGTCAATGAAAATCCAGGAGGAGAGCCATATGTCACAATAAATGCACACTGCATTCTATGCTCTCTCCCCACTATTATTTTTCATGCCAGTCACTAGCTATGAGTGTTTGTTGCTCCAGATGATTTCCTCTGAAGATATGCTGTATTCAGATTCAATTAAAAAGGGAAAGGAAAAACACAGCAAGCAGCCTTCTCTTTTATGTCCAGCGCAGTGGGGTCCAGATTCTGACTATGGCCCAGGAGGGCCTTAGCTGTCACCCTTCCCTCATGGTCTCTGTTCCTTGCTGATTTTAAAAGACTGGGCAGAAACTGCAGAAGCCTGGACAATTCTATGAGCTGAGCAGGGTCCCCAGGGGTCAGATCCTTAGGCTGAATTCTCCAAGCTCATACAACGAACACTCCAGTTAATTTTCTTATCTGACCTTCGCTCTTTCCCAGAATAACTTTCCTGCAGTCTTTGTTAAAAGAACAGGGACCCACTTGTGGCTACCTCTGACATGCCTGATTGGAACAGAGAACACGCCTAGGCCAATGAAATTCTCTCTGCTAAAAGCATAGAACTGGAACAGAGAGACCATGAATATTAAGTCAAATATGGATGTGGGAGTTTAAAGGTCACATTTGATGGGAGGGAGGGGGATACCTGGGCCCATCATGTCCTGACTTGTACACGACATGGCCAGGAAACCCATCTGATAGAGAGAACAAAGCCAAGAGCAGAAAGAGGCTGAGAAAAGAAAAAAGTAGTGATCTCCATAACTCTGGGTTTCCCAGCTTCAGCACTGTTGACATCTGGGGACAGATGATTCTTTACTGGGGGAGAGGGGTTGTCCTATGTATTGTGGGAGGTCTAGAGCATCCCTGGCTTCTGCCTATTAGACTTCAGTAGTGCACACCCTCCATCCCAGTTGTGACAGACAAAACTATCTGCCAAATGCCCCCTGGGGGCAAAACTGCCCGGATTGAGAACTCCTGCCCTAACAAGACATTCATTTATTTCTCCTTCAACCACTACTCAGCCAGAGTCATCCTTAACTCCTTTCTTTCCTACCCTGCATCCAACCATGATCACAATCTGCCACCTCTGCCTTCAGAATATACCCGCCATCCAACCATTCCTCATGACCTCTGCTGTGACAGCCCTGGTCCAACCCACCAACATCTCTCCCCGAATTACCCCAAAAGCCTTCTGGCTGGTCACCCCCACTCCTCCCCTGCCACCTTCAGAGCATCTTCCACACAGCAGCCAAAAGACCCTTTTAAATCAACGTCTGATTGTGTCACTCCACTGTTCCAAACCCTCCAGGGTCTCTCGTTGTAAGGACCCATCAGAGCCCCTCCAATGGCTTATAAGACTCTTCAAGACCTTACCCTCAGTTCTCCTGCTGACTTCAGCTCCTACTGCTACCCAGCACTCATTCCTCTGAGTCCCACTCACTCCTGTGCTGTTCCCCAAGCACACCAAGCACATTCCTGCCTCCAGGCCTTTGCTCTCTCCACTCCCTCTGCCAGGAACGCCCTTCCCCCAGATCTCTCCCTCCTGTCATTCAGATCTCTGTTCAAATGTGGCCATATGAGAAGAGCTCTCTGGGATTGCCCTATTTAAACAGGCAATCCATTTGCCTTTACCCTGCTTTACCCTCCTCATTCAATTGTTCCTCTATTGTCTCTGTCTCCCCAACTAGAATATAAGCTCCTGAGGGCAGAGCTTTGCTTCATCTACTGCCATATCCACCAGGACCAGGCCTGAGCAGTGCCTGGCATTGGTGAACAACGTGAGGCTACTGTAAGTACCAGAATGCTCACTCTATCGCTATTCATCATAGAGCAAACCCAGAAACAACGTGATTATCTAACGATGTGACAACGATTAAACAACGACGTATGTGCGCAGCCATTTAAAAACTTATGCTTCCGGGGCACCTGGGGGGCTCTGTCAGTTAAGCATCTGACTCTTGATTTCGGCTCACGTCACGATCTCACGCTTTGTGGGATCAAGCCCCACATCAGGCTCGGCACTGACAGTAAGAAGCCTGCTCGGGATTCTCTCTCCCTCTCTCTCTCTGCCCCTCCCCCAGTTGCATGTACTCTCTCTCTCTCTCTCAACAATAAAGAAATAAGCTTTAAAAAATAAATATAAACTTATGCTTTCAAGATTTTTAGGCTAAAATGAAATCTTGTCAGGAACCCTTAGTGTAGCTTCTCCTAACTTTAATTTTTTTTTTAATTTTTTAATGTTTATTTATTTTTGAGAGGGAGAGAGACAGAGCACGAGCAGGGGAGGGGCAGAGAGAGAGGGAGACACAGAATCCGAAGCAGGCTCCAGGCTCTGAGCTGTCAGCACAGAACCCGATGTGGGTCTTGAACTCACAAACTGCGAAATCATGACCTGAGCCAAAGTTGGATGCTTAACCGACTGAGCCCCTCAGGCACCCCGAGCTTCTTCTCACTTTGAATAAAATGTCTATGGACCCCAGACATAAACCAAATGCAACTCTGAAAACTAAGTATATATATAAATCCCAACCTGTTACCAGAAACTGGAAGGAATGTCTGTAAATAGCAAAGATAATAAAACCAGACATTCCTGTAACTTCCAGAAACACAGTGAGTCTATGTACTTGAAGGGAAGAAAAGAGTCTTGTTATCATTTCCCACTTTCTATTCTCTGAATTAATCAAGAATTTACTGCACAAATATCAAATGCTGAAAACTCCAAACTGAGGTAGGGGTATGAAGACGTCTTGATGCTATTTGGAGTCACCACAGCAGTAATTCTGATGCCACCCTGCAGTAGAACCTTTCCACTTCTGAAGCATACTTCCAAATGGATCTCACATTATCGTTACCAACACAGAAAGAGAAAGAGTTGCTTCCCCATTTGTTAGCTTTAAGGAAAAGTCCATCAGACAGAACGTGGGTGAAAACAGTTTCCCTCAAACAGTTCAACTGAAGAGGCTCAAACGTATTATTTGCAGAGGTTCTCAGAGGTCAGGGAAACACCACGGGTGGATGAACAATCCAGCGACTACCAACAGGGGGAGCCATTCCTGGCTCTAGGAGGTGCAAAGGGAGCTCAGAGAGTCCTGAGGTGGAGGCAAGCCTGCCCAGGGGGAGAAGTAGTCAGGGAGGGTTGAGCCCTTTATGGGGCCATGACAGCCAACCAATCAGGGAAGGGACTCCCACTGGCTGAACCCAGCAGGAAGTCAACAGTCAAGAAAGTCCAAGTGTTACGGTTTACCAGAGTCTCCCAGGGGCAGAATAGAGCAGAAAATGGATCTGGAAAAGCAAAGGAAAACAAGAGAAAAATTGGGAGAGTTGCCTAAGATCACATAGCTAGTCAGCTTTAACCCCACTGTCAAAAACATGCACCCTGGGATCCCAAATACACATCCGGGGTTGAGGAGAAAGCAGTTCCATAGGCAGAAGAGGACTTCCCACCACCAGAAGGTATGATGATAGTCTCTAGGCCTTGAGGGAAGAACAGACCAAGGTTGAGTTTGTTTATGCCCTGACTAGGAGAAAGACCTCTGATTTTACAGAGGTAATTGAAAAGACCTTCCCAGCAGGACTGGCAAAAACTCGAAAACCACCAGCCAGGAAAGACTCAGATCTAGGAAGAGTCCACCAGTATATTTTCTCAGAACACCACTTCCACCCCAGACTCATACTTCGGAGGATTCTTGTTTCAGAGAAGGTTGCTTTCACACTCTAAATCCAGAAAAACAACAACCCAGAAGTGATCTTCGCTTTCCTCTCGTCCTTAATGTCAAATGACACCCTACTTTTGCATGCCGGAGATCCCAGCTAATCATGCTGTGTTTTGCTCTGATTAACCTTTGAAATAAGCTTTTTTTTTTTTTTTTGTCCTCTTTCTTTTTTTTGGTTTTTTTTTTTCTTGGTTGTTTGAAGCCAAGCCCTTCCTTAAAAGGTCAGTGAGCATCAAACCTAATTTGACTTCTAATTACTTTTGTAAACATTTCAGAATGAATAAATGCCAATATAATTAACCACCTAGCATATTACCTGCTCACTCCCTTTACCGACGGGGCAGATAGCCAGCAAAGCAGCATGCCAGGCTCCTCTAACCCTCTCATTTGTGATGTGGGAATTCTTTGATTGGAGTCTATTTAAATCAGAGTTTCCCAAGCTTGATTGCCCACCACAGGGCGTAAGAATTACCTGAGGATTGTAATGAAAATACAGACCCTACTCCTAGAGAATAGAATTTCTTTGGTCTGGAATGGAGCTGAGGAATGTGCATTGTTTTCTTTTTATAACTTTTCCAAGTAACTGTGATGCAAAACCCAGTTAGGATATCACTGATTTTGATTGTTTTTCCCCTGGCACAGAGTCCATTACAGCCAGCCATCTCCCCTCCCCTCTCCATGTCCCCAACACCCCGTACCTGTGGGCTCTTCTGCAATATTTCTCCCCTCCTCTAACTGATGCTAACATCAACCCGACTGGCTGTCTCTAATTGAGAGGGGCTCGGTGATGTAAAGCTTTGACTGGCCGGGGAACTTATGATTCATTGGCACAAAAATTGTAGAGTGAAAATTCAAGCACTGTGTCATTTGTCCCCAGCCCAGTCGGTGGCCCCATTCAATTATACTGATGCCTGTCCCTGTTCCAGTGAACAGGCCAGGACCTCCACACCTGTGACTGGAGAGCCCTGGGGCCAACATGGCAGCTTGGAGACAGGAACTGAAGCAAAGACCCAGGAGGGCTTCCAGGTCCCACACTACAGACTAAGGACCATGTGGCAGGCCCATAGGTTCTACAGACATTGCACCATGTCTCGGGGAGTAAGCAGGCAGGTGCCGAGAGAGAAGGGAAATCCCTCAAGGAGGCCACCCTACTTCTGGTCCTTTCTCTGGTTGTTCTCAAACCCTGTTGTAGTCTCAGACCCTGTGCTCAGATGCCCCTCCCCTCTCCCGGCTTCCAACTCTCACTCCTTACATTTGCTGCCAGTGCTGCTCTGGACAATGGCATCCCCCCAGGGGGCATTTACAAATGAGGAGGGGCAGGCATTTTGAGGTTGTCACAGTGGGAGCATACTGGAACTTGGAGGGGTGTGGAGTTGAAACGCCAAAAATCATGCCAGGGGCAAGAGACTCTGCAGCACAAAACTCTATCCCACCCAAAACGCATTCACACCCACACTGTGAAATGAGAATCACTTACAGTCTGAACACACAATTTAGCCCTTAATTATGGCTCTTTGTCAGGAAAATTTATTGCGGCATTGTTCAGGTAGCAAAAGCCTGGAAACAACCTAAAAGACCATTGATAAGGAGCCATTAAATAAAGTGCAGTACATTCATACAAAGGAATTCCATTAGATAGAAAGAGAGAGATCAATACGTACTGATACAGCACAATATCGGAGATCTATTATGAATTCTAAAAAGCAAAGTGCAGAACAGTATTACAGTATGTCTCATTTGGCATTTTGATAAAAGGGAAGGTGCTGGCCATACTTATATATTTGCATTTAGGAAGGATTTCTCCGGAAAGTAGGAAGAAACTGATTAGAGGGAAAGAGAACCAGGACAAGAAAGGGGGAGGGGAGAGTGAGGGATACTGACTTTCCACCACACCCATATCCTGTAGCATTTTTTAATTTTCACTATGCATGTTATTTTTCTAAAAAGAAATACCACCTCTTATGGCGCCACTCTCGTTTCACATGTGTTTGCTTTGCCCTTCGCGACTACGTGTTAAATTCCTTAAAGACAGAGCTATTCCCCAGAGCACCCCATACTCCTCTCAGTCTGTTGACTACTGGTTTCCTGAAAGAACTCAAGCCAGGAAAAGAACTCCTTGGAAAACCAAAACACCTGCCCATTCACACAGGACCCACGGGGAGCCTTTCCAACCCAGGGTCTCATGCCTGACCCCGGTGTGGACAGTTTTCAACGTGGAGGTTAGAGCAAGGCTGGGGATTTTCCCAAGATTGGTCACCTCTTCCAGGCAGGCTTCTCCGCAGCTTAGAAACCCAAAGCCGAAGGGGCCACAGTGACATTTGTAACGTCCCACTCTCACTGTGCCAAGCAAGCTGTTGAGCGCGTTCGCCTACGTAACTCATTTGCCTCCTAACATCCCAGGAGGCAGATGTTCTCACCCTCAATTATAGCTCAGGAAACTGGGCCGTGGAGGTTATGACTTGCCGAAGACCACACGGAATTTGAAATTGGGCCTTCCACTATTGAGAGCTCTTTCCTACACAAAGGTGTTAAACAGAAACAATCTGGCCTTTCTTCAGAATGACGGATTGACGGAGTTACATGCATCTGGGGCAGAGCCTCCACTTACAAGCTGGGGGCCTGGGGCAAAATAGGTGGCCTCCCTCGCCTCATTTTCTCATATGCAGAAAAAGAAAACGCTAACCTAGAAAGATGATTAAAGAAAGAACGAAATGACATCCTATAAGGCATTATGCTTTACGTCTGACTCATACTAGCTCAATAAATGGAAAATTCCTTTTATCTCCCTTTCCTCCTTTCATGCTACTAGAGCTGCCCTTCCAAAACCAATTTAATAGGATGACATTCTCTATTCTAATGTGTTTATTTTGAACGTTTTCAGTATCATTCCTTGCACTGCAAAATTCGAGATATCAGCAACCCTCTTCCTTCACTGAAAGGTTACTGCAATTCAAACTAGTTCTGGTCAGCTTTCATAAGGATTTGGACAGGGACATTCGTTGATCACTATTCTTCAAAAAATACAGTGGTTGGCCTAACAAGACATGCCCGACTTGCCCCTACCACTATGGAGAATAAACAGACAATTAATTGCTTTGATTATGATATTGATAGTGATGACAGCAGTAATCAAAAGTTCCTTCCTAAACCTTAATCATTTACTTTGCCTAAGTGGCAAGTATAATTTTGGCACGAAAATGTTCGTGTTATTACCCGTGTCATTACCTCTGTTGACTAAATTTAAATGAACAGAATGTTTCAAGTTGTACTAAAGCTCCAGACATCACTAGAACAAATGCTTGTCTCTTTTTATCCGTGTCATTACCTCTGTTGACTAAATTTAAATGAACAGAATGTTTCAAGTTGTACTAAAGCTCCAGACATCACTAGAACAAATGCTTGTCTCTTTTTATCACATTTGCAACAGATGAATTTAATCACAAAATCCTAAACGGGAAAGATTCTAGTAAGGCCACATAGTTGAGCCATTCTTCTGCCTTCAAGCAAAAGTAAACAGAAATTACCTCCAACACACCGATTTACAAAACCAAAAACAACAAAATGGACGGTGCCCGTTATTTGCCTATAGGAGGTTCTCTAGAGGCAGAAAATCTACAAAATCTACTTGCTTGATGACCCAGGCCAGAAGCTGTCAACTCCAGCTTCACAAATGCCCAGAGCCCATGTGCTACTTCTCAGATATTCTGATTTAACTGGTTGCAGCTGGGACCCTGTGAATCAGTATCTTTTTTAGCCTCTTCAAGTGATTGTAATGTGCAGCCAGGGTTGAGAACCACTGATCTAGCTCTGATATTTTTTAATATCTTTATTAAAGAGCTGTAATTCACAAACCATATCATTGACCCATGTGAAGTATACACTTCAGTGGTCTTTGCTGTATTCATAGAGTCGTAAAACCATCACCACAGTCTAATTTTAGAATATGTTCATCACACCCTAAAAGACACCCAGGCTCATTAGCAGTTACCCACTCCCCACCCCCAGACCCAGGCAAACACTATCCTACTTTCTGTCTCTATGAATCTATCTGGATATTCTAAATACCTCGTATAAATGGGATCACACATATCTGTAATGTTGTATCTGGCTTATTTCACTTAGCACAATGGTTTCAAGGTCTATCCGTGCTGTAGCATGTATCCGTATTTCATTCCCTGTTATACCCGAGTAATATGCCAGATCTGGATACGCCAGATTCTGTTTACCCATTCATCAGTGGATGGACATTTGGGTTGTTACTACCTTTTAGCTATTATGAATATTCCTAACACTTAAAAGCACTTTTTCTTTAAAAGATCTGCTTTTAAAGTTATGTAAAACATTACACAACAGTCAGAAAGCCATTCTCAGGAAGAGGACGCCAAGGGTCACCCTGCTCCTCTGGCTTCCTTTCACCACACTTCCAATGAACACAGTTCTTCTACAACCGGCTTGTTGCCGTGTAAATATCCGACCACCTTGCTCAGCCTTACATTCTTGGACCCTTCTATCAATGACCCAACCACATTCCATTTCTAAACTAGGCTATGGCTTCACCTAGTCAGCTCATTACTTATTCTGACTCAGAGCAGTATTGTCCTGTTTCACACTCTAGCTCAGAACATTTTAACAGTTTGAGGGCTTGCGAACTAGCTCATTGCACCAGCTACAGCAGCAGCACCATCACCTCCAACAGCTCTCTCCTCCTCCCTCCTGTCAAAACTTTGTGACAAGCTCTCTTGTTAGTCATTTCATCTCCTTCTGAACTCAAATCCATGTTGTTTCCCCCAGAAAACTGCATATGAAGTCACCTCCATAAAAACGAGAGTAGCTACCGTATTTGAGACTTACTCAGGGGCAAGCACTGTGCTAAGCACCTGACATAGATTTTTCCCATGTACTCATGACCACCCTGCAAAATAGGCATGATTTTCTCTACGGTACCCATGAGAAAACTGAAATTTGGAGAGGTTAAGCAGCATATCCAAGGACACAGAGTGGGTAAGTGTCAGACGCAGGGATTTCCCCCCAGATCAACCTGGCCCCCTGCCTTTAGATGGCACTCCCTCTGCTGTTTTGATAATCATTGAATTACTCAGCAAAATAATTGTGCCAGAGTTGTGCCAGGAGCTAGACCACGCCTGTAGAATAAAGAATTAGGTGAAACAAAACTATCCCTGCCTTCATGGGATTTACCATCTAGTAGAGGACAGAGATGTTATATATATCATCACACAGTCATGTAATTACACGTGTGAAAAGCACCACAAAGCAAAGTTGCAATGTGCTGCGAGCAAGTGTATTACCCGGCGGGAGGCGAGGGAGAGGAGCGCTAGGGAGATGACGTCCCTGAGAAGGAACAGCTGAAGTCTGAAAAGCGCTGTCCTCCGTGACAGAATTCTGGAAGTCGGGAGCAGTGCAGGAGGAGTATTTTCGGAGGAAGAGGCTTACCGGCTGATAATGCAGGGTAATGGCCCTGCCTGTGAGCATCCAGTTCACCACCCTGCCCTCCAGACTTTCTTTCGTCCCTCCTTGCCTGCCTCCGGGCTGTCGCCTGCATTTGTCCTTATTTCACTTCATGCCACGTGTTTGGCTATTTCTTCAGCTTACCAGAGCAAATCGGAACCATCTTCTCAATGATCCACAGCTGCACAAAACATTCCCACTGAAACCAACACCCATTCAGAAGGGAGAAAGTGGCCCAAATGATTAGGAAACATGTTACACTCTAGTTGGCAGGTTTGCTTCCAAAAGACTTAGAGAATATTATTTCCGAGGGGGGGGGGGGGGGAGAGGTGGTAAAAACAAGCCTGCTATTATGCAGACACCAAATTTCGATGTGCTCGACAATATTAGAGCTGCCTTAAACTCGAGGCAGAGAACAAGGAGGCCTTCGCAGGATGAGCCTTGGTTTTGCTGCCACCTGCAGGCCGCTTCCTGGAAGTGCACTGCGACTCGCCGACACCTCATTACACAGAGCCCCAGGCAAGAGGGGAAAATGGAGAGCGGGGTTTCAATTCACAGAGGTAAAAATAAACAGGATGGTGGGGGTCCCGGACTGAGTGGGCTGTTCCCTCTGGGAGATGAGTGAGCAGCTGAGACTGGGCTGTGTTTTTTATGCGAAGCCAGACTTCCTTTTTTAGAGATAGGGACAATGCGCTGATTGACAAAATTTTGAGAACTGAATGTGGTGTTTCTACTCTTCCTGGAGACCCACTTAAAGGTTCTATGAAATGGCTGCACCCACCCTACGCTTGGGATCAAATCCACACACCCTGACTTCGGACTTCTCCCCCACTCAGTCCCAGCCACACTGAGAATCATACAATTGCCTCACCCCAGTCTCTCTGGCCCTCCAGCCTTTGCTGGGAACATGATGTTCCCAAGGCCTGAAATGACTATAATATCTGCCTATTCTCTTCTCTTCACTCGCTCTTAACCAATAGAGATCTCTGCTTAAAGGTTCTATCCCCTGAAAACTCGCCAGCCCTTCCTGCCCCTCCCATATCATTCTCTCCCACATGCCCCCCTCTCACTCCATGTCTGTTCTTAAGACTTACCTACCAGACGCCTGGGTGGCTCAGTTGGTTTCAGCTCAGGTCATGATCTCACAGTTCCTGAGTTCAAGACCCACACTGGCCTCTGCACTGACAGTGCAGAGCCTGCCTGGGATTTTCTCTCCCTCTCTCTCTCTGTCTCTCTCTCCCTCTTTTCCTCAAAATAAATAAATAAACTTAAAAAAAAAAAAAAAAAAAAAAGACCAGACTCACACTGGAGAAGATAGACACATAGATCAATAAAACAGAATGGAGGGGCGTCTGGGTGGCTCAGTTGGTTAAGCGTCAGACTTCAGCTCAGGTCACGATCTCGCAATCCGTGAGTTCAAGCCCCGCATCGGGCTCTGGGCTGATGGCTCAGAGCCTGGAGCCTGCTTCTGATTCTGTGTCTCCTTCTCTCTCTGCCCCTCCCCCCATTCATGCTCTGTCTCTCTCTGTCTCAAAAATAAATAAACGTTAAAAAAAAATTTAAATAAAAAATAAAACAATCGAAACCCAGGAAAAGACCCACAAAGAGATAGCTGGTTGATTTTTAACAAAGAGGCACAAGCAATTTAATGAAGAAAGGATAGTCTTTTCAACAAATGGTGCTGCCATGATGGAAGAATCTTCATATTTAATGCAATCTCCATCAAAACACCACCAGGATTTTTCACAGAGCTAGAACAAACACTCCTAAAATTTTATGGAACCACAAAAGACCCCAAATAGCCAAAGCAATCTTGAAAAAGAAAAGCAAAGCTAGAGGCATCACACTTTCAGGCTTCAAGTTATATTACAAAGCTGTAGTGGTCAAGACAGTATGGTACTGGCACAAAACAGACGCACAGATCAACAGAACAGAATAGAAAACCCAGAAACAGACCCACACCTACGTGATCGACTAATCTTTGACAAAGCAGGAGATAGATAATCCAATGGAAAAAATACTCTCTTCAGCAAATGGTGTTGGGAAAACTAGACAGCAATATGCAAAAGAATGAAACAGGATCACTTTCTTACACCATACACAAAAATAAACTCAAAATAGATTAAAGATCTAAATGTGAGACCTGAAACCATAAAAACCCTATAAAAGAGTACATGTATTAATGTCTCTGGCATGGGCCACAGCAACTTTTTCTAGATAGGTCCCCTGATGCCAGGGCAACAAAAGCAAAAATAAACTATTGAGACTGCATCAAAATAAAAAGCTTCTAAACAACAAAGGAAACAATTAACAAAACTAAAAGGCAGCCTATGCATTGGGAGAAGATATTTGCAAATGACGTATCTAATAAAGAGGTAGTATCCAAAATATATAAAGAACTTATAAAACTCAACACCCAAAAAACAAGTAATTCAATTAAAAAATGGACAGAAGAAATGAACATTTTCCCAAAGAAGACATATGGCCAACAGACACATGAAACGATGCCAATCATCAGGGAAATGCGAATCAAAACTGCAATGAGATAGGACCTCACACTTGTCAGAATGGATAAAATCCAAAACATAAGAAACAACAGGTGTGGCAAAAAGTGGCAAAAAAGGAACCCTCTTACAGACTGGTAAGAATGCAAATGGGTATAGCCACTATAAAATAGTTTGTTTTTATCTTCGTTTTATGTTATCTTTAACTAGTTTCTTATATGAAGCTAAATATATACTGACCGTACAAACCAGCAATCCCACTCCTAGATAATCACCCGATAATTACCCAAAGGAAATGAAACCTATGTTCACACAAACACCAACATGAAAATGTTTACAGCGGCTTTATGCATAATCGCCAAAAACTGGGAAATAATTGGAACATCCCTTAATTTGGGAATGGACAAACACACTGTGGTATATCCATTCATTGGAATACAACTCAGCATTAAAAAGGAACAAACAATACCTGCAACAAAATGGATGAATCTCAAATGCATTATGCTGAGTGCAAGAGGCCAAGCTCAAAAGGTTACATTCCACATAATTCCATTTATATGACACTCTGGAAACAACAAACTGTGGGATCTGGGAACAGATCAGTGGTTTCCAGGGCTGGGAATGAGAAAGAGCTTGACTACAAAGAAGTAGGACGGAAGTTTTTGGAGGAATAAGGACCTGTGCTGTGCATGATTGTGGTGGTAGTTAAACAACTATGAATTTGACAAAACTCACAACACTGTACACCAAATAGAGTGGATTTTTTTCTATGTGAATTAAAAAATAAATTTAAAAATAGAAAAAAAAAAATCACCCTCAGGGCAGCCACTAGCACTTGGGACACCTCGGCACGATTTGCAAAAAGGCATCCCTGCTAGTGACAAAAGTCCCTGTAGTACTCACATTTCCAGGCATCCCCGGGAGGGAGGCTGGAGGCTGGATGCTAGCCCCACTTACCTCCATTTTCTCCCCCGAAGCCACACCTAGTACACAAACCACCCAGCCTTTCCCAGTCACCCAGGTCTGGACTCTAACTGACTATTTATGTTTCCCTCCCTATGCGTGAGTCCCTCAAAGAGCTTTCCTTTTTTTTTTTTTTTTTTTTTTTTTAAGTTTTTATTTATTTTTGAGAAAGCGTGAGTGGTGTAGGAGCCAAGAGGGAGGGGCGGACAGAGGATCTGAAGCAGGCTCCACACTGACAGCAGAGAGCCCTACGTGGGGCTCAAACTCAGGAACCGTGAGATCATGACCTAAATCTGATGTTTAACCGACTGAGCCACCCAGGGGCCCCTCACAGAGCTTTTCTAATCCATCACCAGAGCCCCAGCAAGCCGCTCAGTGGCTAGCACAACACATGTTTGTTAAATGGATAATAACTGATCCTCCTGGACCTCATCTCTCAACAGCCCGCTCATGGAGCTCTTTTGTCACAGCCAACACTGGAAGCAATGCCTGTTGACATTGCAATGGATAGGCAGGCTTCTTCCCAGCTAGAGTGTAGCACTTTCTGGGAGGAGAAATATACACGACCTGTACTACCCTCCTCCCCGAGCCTTGAGTGGTGGGTATACATAGGAAGAGCCTAATAAATGTTAGTTGGTAGGTTGAAGAAACACAAAATTCTCTTCAAAGTATTTGGAGAGGAAAACTCAGGCTAATATGTAGAAAAAGGCATTCATATAACACCTTTTAGATAAAAACATTTAGACAATCCACTCATTTTTATGATTGACAAGGTTTTAATTTTCTTCCTTTGCTAACGTGGGTATGTGTTTCCAGTAAAGACTACAAATGAAACAAAGGATTAATGTTAAGTAGAAAAATGCAGCACTGATAAAAATGGATGTTCAAAATACTTGCCTCTATATTTCCATAAATATGGCCTCTGTAATTCTGTATTTGTGTTATATCTCTGGAGAGAAACGTAGCATATGTAAGGAGGCTGTTGTGTGGAACACAGCTCGGGTTCCCATTTGTTCTTAAGGTTATCCATCTCGTAAATGGGGAGAAGCTGTAACATCAGGCATCTATCTTTCAGTAGTAGGAGCACATGCAAAGCGTTTCAGGATCCTTGGGGAAAAAGGAAAACAGCTATGGACAGCATTTGTAGGATGGGTGTCGATAAACACAGAAGAGCACTCTGAGCACTGGAAGGGGGCCACGGCAAATGTTGCTACAACGTCAGTGACCCCAGTGATCACCAGGACTGGGCTGTCCCGTGCATTACAGCCCCCTGCTGCAACCAAGCTGGCATGAGTCTCGATGGTGGTGTAAAATATATGCAGCTGAATCCGGTACCAATAGAGTTAACGAATAGCCATGCAGCCGGGTAAAGGTTTAGAAATAAGTGGCCAGCCCTAGGATTTCATTCCGGAAGTGCAGGGCCTGCCCCTTAGGCCACAAACCTCTCTCCCACAACCACAGCCAGTGAGTGGGTAGGGATGCTGTCGTTCCCTCAGGCCTGACAGTTCCAGGGTTTTCAAAAGTTCCCTTTCCATTTCACTCACTGCATGCAGCCTGAATCTTGCCTGCTCTGGAGAGACACAGGGGAGCCTGTGATTTTAGAGTTCTAGCAAAGATCACGCACCTGTCCGTGACTCTGCTTCTGCCTCCACGAGTGATCACACTAATGGTCAACACTCTGATGGTCCCAGCTAAGGAACCAACTTTAGGCAGAGAAGAAGCTGCCAAAGAGAGTGCTTAAGAGCAAGGCCCCGAAGTAAGAGAGACGAGGCCTCTGGCACGCTCCGTGTGACCTTGGGGAAGTTACTTAACCTCTGTGAGCCTCAGTTTCCTCATCTGCAGAAGAGAGGTAAGAATACCTCCTGGTGTTGCATAAGAACTAAATGAGACAATGCACATAAATGGCCCATGACAGGGCCAGACGCATAGCAAGCACATAACCAATAAATGACAAATTTTTAATCATTCTAAAGGCAAACTAGGGAAACGGCAGGTAATATGGCCCAAGTTCTGTTGTCTGCATTCTCCGAAGCAAAATCTGAATATTCATCCTGGTGACACCCCTGTCAGAAGCTCCCAGGCGAGACACTTTCACCAAGCCTGACCCCAGGGCCTCCTGTTCGTGTGTCCCATGTCACCTTTCTCTGACACTCAGCCGTCACCGAAAGACACAATAGGCCAGCAACCGCCCATTCTGTTTCAGGATCGGATCTGATTTGCTTACTGCTTTGAACAGGCCATTTTGCTGACTGCGTTCCAAGAAACTCACTGACTCTCAAACTAAAGCTTCTGAATGCATTTGGTGGTGTCAGATGCCCGCCATGAACAAGCCAGTCCCAAATCAAGGTGCAGCTCGCTCCTGGCAGCACTGAGAAGGAGCAGCGTCTCATCTGTGGCTCCCACGCACATCTTTTTTTGGAACCCTTTTACCCTCTCCAGGATGCCCTCTCATGCCCCCTTCAGAAAGCCTGAGCCCCATGTCCTGAGCCTCTCTCCCTAGACATTCATCTGTGACCCATGGCGCGGCTCCTTTCCCAGAGGCTTTAGGGTATTTTTAGACATTGTCCTTGAGGCAATATAGTGATTAAGAATTCAAGCTGTAGAATCAAATCCCAGCTGTAACACTAATCCCTGCCTGACTTAGGCCAAGTATTTCACCTATTTAAATAACAGGATAGGGGCGCCTGGGTCGCTGGACTCTTGGTTTGGGCTCAGGTCGTGATCTCATGGTGGGTTCGAGACCCGCGTCGGGGTCCTTGCTGACCGTGCGGAGCCTGCTTGGGATTCTCTGTCTCTCTCTCTCTCTCTCTCTCTCAGACCCTCCCCCACTCGTGCTGTTTCTGCCTCTCTCTCAAAATAAATAAATATACTTTAAAAAAAAAAAAAAACTAAAATAAATAACAGGATCATAACAGAACCTACCTGGCAGGGTTGAACGAGATTTCTAAAGCACTCTGCCCATAACAGCATATGGCAGGTAAGCACAAACCAAAAGCAGCAAGGTTGGCTCATGGTAGTGGAAGCTGCCTTACAGGGGACCGAAGGCCCGGCTCCCGTTAGGAAGGGAAAACCCTAAGGCGGCGGGCGCAGGGGGAGAGGTGGTTCCCGAGGGGCGGCGAGGCTGTCCCGGGAGCTCCTCCCAGCCCACGTTCCCCACCGACACCCCCCAGCCCCGGGCTGCTCGGAAACACCGCGGCGCCTTCCTCGCGGAGATTTCAATACTCCCAATGCTGGACCCTCGCCAGCGTCTCAAAGGCCTTTGGAGAACTAAGAGGCAAGGAAGAGCTTTCTCAGCAGCTTCCAGTCAATTCTGAAGAAATGCCTCTGATTTTTCTCTCCCAAAGAGCAATTTTCCGAGGGACGGGACGCCCGGGAGGGGAGGCTCCGGAGATGGAGACGGACTGCCATCTAGAGGCCGTCGTGCCACAAAGCAAGACGAGCGAGCCAGAGAAGCTGTCCCTCCCACGTGCCGAAGCCTCCCACGGGGCACAATGCCAAGGGCTGCGGCCTGAAAGCCACCCAACAGGGGAAAGGGTGCTATTTAGACATCCTTTGTTTTATTTTATTTTATTTTATTTTATTTTATTTTATTCTATTCTATTTTATTTTATCTTTTAATGTTTTATTTATTTTTGAGAGAGCACAAGCGGGGGAGGGGCAGAGAGAGAGGGGGGAGACAAGCAGGCTCTGACAGCAGCAAGCAGGATGTGGGGCGCCAACTCACACACCCTGAGATCATGACTTGAGCCGAAGTCAGACGCTCAACCCACTGAGCCACCCAGGCACCCCAACATCCTTCATTTAAAAAAAATCAAAACGCAGCCCCACCCTTTGTGGCCACGGTTTTGAAATGTTTCTTCTTCTTCTTCTTCTTCTTCTTCTTCTTCTTCTTCTTCTTTTTGGAAGTATTTTTTTCTTCTTAGTTTCTTGGAGATTTTCCCCTATTAGAGAATCTCATGGGTCCTCTGCACACCCTCATTCCCCGGGGGTGCTGGGGATGGTACTAACCCCCCAGGTGATGTGCTCGCTCGCGCAAGTTCAACGAGATGGTTGCTATTTGGTGGGAGACAAGGTGTATGCGACCTGTGAGCCAGGGGAAAGGGACACTGTGCACTCTTGTATGGCTCCAACTCATGCCTTAATCTGCTGAGACGTGACAGCCACCTCCCAGGCTCCCTGAAACCACCCCTACCAATGTCACTGCCTAATGCCCTTTTTCAGCCTTCCCCTGACGGGGCCCACCTACCTCCTCGAGATTCTGACTCTCTCACTGCTCTTCTCACTTTCGTTCACAGACTTACCTTTCTCTGCCTGCGTCTTAGGGGTCAATGCCTCCCCAGGCTTCTCTCCCTGGCCTTTTTTGGTCCCGCTTTTGAGCAAAGGTCGCCAAACTTTATCGAGGATCAGTATCAGCTAGGGAATTTTGGAACATACACACGGCCAGATCCCTAGAGATTCTACTCTGGGTGTATTTGTATTAGTTCCTCAGGTGATTCTGTTGTACACCAAAGGTCGAGAACCCCTGAGCTATCCCTAGGAAATTTTACTCGCTCTCATTGTTCGTTACCTCCACAACCACACATACTCTGATGATGGCAAATCTTTCCATAACCAGGGTTTCACTGGCTCTTACTCATTTCTGACAATGCTGATTCCCAGCTCCCAGCGAAGTTGCTACCAAATACTTCTGGAGTTCTCCGGGAGTAACACATGTGCTCGTGGACACATCCAGTGCACAGTCCTGCAGCTGCTACATGTCAACCCCAGTTTGCGCCTTCGCCTCCTGCCCCACCCCCACCCGCCGGGCCTGGGAATTGCTGCATCCCTGGGCACCCTGCTGTTTCTGCTGGGCACCTATCTCTTCCCTCAGTCAAGGCCAGTGGGAGGCCCCCAAACTGACAGTGTTTTGTTGAAGAGTGGACAGAGCTAGCTGCCTCAGAGTAGAGTCCCCCAAAAGTAGAGCCTGAAGCAAGGACTTGGGTACAGGTGACTTCCTTGGGATGTGCTCCAGGAATGTAGAGTTAGACAATGAGAGAGTGAGACAGGGAAGAAAGAAGAGGAAGTTAGAGGATGTGTTATCCATGACGGGAGCTGGTTCAACCAGGGTCCCACAGAAGTATACAGGACGCCTCCAGTGCTCTCCACCTCAAAAAAGAACATTCCAGCATGTATCCACTGGCTCCCAGTGCCCACTGTGTGAGGGGAGCAATGGCTCCCCAGCATTTCTGGGCTGCAGTTGCACACAGGCCAAGAGAGCTTCTACAGAATCAGAAAAGAACCCAAGGCAGACATCAGAAAAATAATGAGATGTGGGGCATCTGGGTGTCTCAGTCAGTTAAGCATCCAACTCTTGATTTCAACCCAGGTCATGATCTCACTGTTCATGAAATTCTTTCTCTCCCTCTCTCTCTGCCCCTCCCTTGCTCTCTCTCTCTCTCTCTCTCTCTCAAATAAATAAATAAATAAACTTTTAAAAAAGAAAAATGAGAAGACAAGTCTGAGCTCACCAGAAATGCCCACCACAGCTACCCCTGAAACCAAAAGTGGGCAGGGGGGAGGTGACATGGACACAGAGGCCTCTGCCATATCCTCCCACATGCTTCCTTCTGTGGTTACGCTCTACAGAAGGAGTTCCAAAGCAATGACGCTTAGGCCCCAATGTTGTTCCCAAAGAATCAGTCTTTTCAGATTTCTGTAATAGTTTCCAACACGCACCAAACCCCAAATATTCAGTGAGTTCATCAGACGTGGATCCAATGTAGAGGACTTCACCCCACCCCCAACTTATGAGCCAAGGTCACATGCACCTGAGACATAGGACCATGGGGACATTTCTGGTACCCTGGAGCATCTGAGGAGCTTCCTGAAGGCACAACTGGAGGGAAAACCTCATTCTCTCCTGTGTTGGAACAGAAGTCTCCTGCAGATTCTCCAGTCCCCACAATGTTCTCCATGTGTCCACATATATCTGAATGCCAATGTGATAATGGCTCCATATGGATCTCCAGCAAGATTTCTGCCCTCACCTCCATAAACCTAACTGC
Organism: Neofelis nebulosa; assembly: GCF_028018385.1. Lineage (NCBI taxonomy): Eukaryota > Metazoa > Chordata > Mammalia > Carnivora > Felidae > Neofelis > Neofelis nebulosa. The sequence continues at coordinate 29,919,691 of NC_080794.1, read as the reverse complement.
CTACTGGACACCTCGACCTGGTGTCTCCCAAGCAACTCAAACTCAACACGAATAAACCTAAACTTATCATCTGCCCTTCACACCCAACCACAAATCCTCCTTCCGTTCCTGGATTTGCCATGCCCATGAATGACACCTCTGTCTGACTGGTGGAACACAAGAGAAATCTGAGAATCAGCCCAGGGTTGAGCTCTCCTTTTGCCATCTATATCCAATTAATCACAAAGTCCTCTCCATTAACAGTGAAATTTGCCTAAAGTGAATTTGCCTAAAATTTGTTTACCTGAAACTTGTTCTCCTGATAAGCAATTTCCTAATGATTTTTTTTTTTGGCCTAAAATTCTGAATTAGGGAGTATAAATTAAGTTTTTTATAAACAATTTTCCCAAAGACACTTTGAAAGTAACTATGTATTTTACCTAACTATTCATTCGTCTTGTGGCTTTTTACCAGTTGTATAATTATTTTGTACATATTTGGGTATTTTTTTCTAATTTAACATACTTTTCTACACTTCCAATATATTTTTTACACTTCTAATGCTTTTTGAAATAATGCTATTTCTGGCAGTAAATACTTATAAGATATGCATTTCAAAAATAATTTATTTATCAAATTCGCCAATTTGTATTTTTCTTCCCTCTTTTGTTCTTTTGTTTTTCATGATGTAGTGATGAGACCAGGCTGTTTCATAATCCTGCATCAGAGGCATATCTTCCAGACTGTACCTTCCCAATAAAGACATCGATTCAAAGGGGGTGAAGATTGGTTGCTGGGGGCAAAAACTTCCAGCATATCTGGTATCCCGTGGCATCTGGCAGCAAGAATCAAGAACCATGAAAAAATGTTTGAAAAGATAATGTGCACACAAAGACTCATACACAAATGTTCATAACAATATTACACATCATGCTGTCTGGCCCCAAACAGTAAATAACCCAAACACCTCACAAATTGATAAGTGGAATACAGTCAGCAATAAAAGGAAATGAAATACTAATATGTAGAACAACATGGATGAATCTCAAAAAACATGGTGAGCAAAAGAAATTAGAACAAAAGACTACATACTACATGATTCTATTTGTATGAAATGCTAGGACAGAAATGTAGTGATAGGAAGCAGGTCAGTGGCTGCCTGGTCCCAGTGGTTGAGAGGGTTGACTGCATAAGGGTCACTGTTAAGAAACTGAAATGCAGAACGTTTAAGTTTCTTGTACATTCCCACACCAGAAGGTGGACTGGATTCAAATCCTGGTTCTATTTTCATAAATCATACTGTATCTCTGATCACTAGTTTCATATCATCTCTTTCATTTCCGGGCCCCATCTTCCTAGGATATAGCAACTTTCTTGGATTTAGATCAATGTTTCTCAAACTCGTTTTGTATTATTGTCCCCCTAAAGAACCTTTTTAGATTTTCTTTCTTAACTGCCCCCATGATACTGCATGGGTACTGTTTATGTACCATAGACCTTGGGAAGGCCACAAACCATTGCAACACCTAAGTTTTTGCCCCCAGCAACCAATCTTCACCCCCTTTGAATCAATGTCTTGATTGGGAAGGTACAGTCTAGAAGATATGCCTCTGATGCAGGATTATGAAACATCCTGGTCTCATCACTAGTACATTCATAACTGATCCACACTAATGGATAGCATCATGTTGCAAAACGTGTCTATCTGGTGTTGATTTTTCTTGTGTCAATCAGAGAAGCAGCATTTCAGAATCACCTTCTCCCTGGGGATGCATGGGTTTCAAACATGTAACCACCATCTACTGCCTACACCCTTCAGGTTAGAATGAACTCTTTTATGCCATGAAACCCTAAGTGGAGATGCTTTTGACCCAGTAATGTTGCTTGTGTACTCCCAGGACTTTTCCCATCCTCCTTCTTCTAGTGAAGACAGCAACCCCACCTACCTTTGGGGAACTCTCTTCTCTGACTGCATGTGGTTCAGATGAGGCTGTCAATCCCAGTGAACCACCTACTCCTGCTTTCAGGGTGTCTGAGGCATGTGGCCTAACCTGACCAATCACAAATCATTAAACCCATGGTTTACAGTGATTGGTCCCAGGGTGTGGGCACATGATGACATCTAGGCCAATCAGAATCCCTATATAGGTCTTAAAATTTGATCACTGAAAGAAAAAAATTCTCTGTTTTAGATCAAGAATTCTAAGGCTCTACCCTAAAATTATCTAATTCCAACAAAAAGGACTACTTAAGGAGGTGACCCTCAACAAAAAAGAGTCTCTCTAATGAATGGTGGAATTTCAGGACCTGTATCATTTGGGGGAAGAAAAAAAAAACTGTATTGAGGCAGAGAATCCTTCTTGGTGCCTTCTAAATCACACCTCATAAATAATTAGTTATGTATTAAGTTTTTAAAGTCAGCCCGCTTTAAGCTCCCAGAACAGGGACACTGTCTAAATATAAAACCAATTATTTATCTGTTTTCAAGGGATGATTTCTAGCTCCAAATTTTTAATATAATTTACTGCTTTCCATCATGTATATGTCATGAGCCACAGCTAATCATTTCACATGTTCTATTTAGAGAAACCCTTCACTAAATCTTGTTCTTCTTAGACAAAGAATCCCTGGTGAAGAATAGAATATGTTGGAGGAGACTGTAGATGCTTTGTCTAAACTGATGTTTCAAATAATTCATTGTCCCTTCCGAAAATGATAAAATCCCAGCTGCCACACACACATGGAATTAATTTCCTGCGGATGTAAGTGGCCAGACTCTAAAAGAAAGCAGAGTGGATTGCATTAGAGAGCCTTGTTATGCTTAACACTTGCCACCCACACACGCTTACATACACACGTGTGCACTCACACACATGCACACCCTGCTGTTGTTGTAATGGACCAAGACTACATACTCCCCCAGCTAACTGATAGCAGAACAGTGCTGAGAACCCATTCAGCTGATTGAGGAGGCCCTAGTGACTACTTACATATAGGGCACAGGTGGTAATAACCCATTGGTGAAGGGCAGTGCTTGAAAGGGCCAATCACATACTATCATAGCTTCATGGCATTTTCTAAGAATTCGGCTCCACAAAGCCCAATGAGACTATTCTGCCAGTAACTGTGAGTCTGCTTTGGTACTTGACCTTGACTGAACAAAGCTGTCTATGCTCCACAGATAGGCAATCTGGAGGTCATGATAGGTGTATAGCTGATTAGGATAAGGACGATCAAATGGACAAACTTTGACAACAGAGCATTTGTGGCTTTATAGTACCATCCGGAATACACACACGAGACACCCATGTATCCTTCCAACCAGTGTTCATGTTATTTGAGGTCCAATCAGTTTTTACCTTTCGGTTTTAAAATTTAGCTAAGATTATAAACTGATACATGGGTCTAATATGAATGAAACTAGACCCTTAAAAAAATTGATGTAGTCTGCCCTATTTCTAGCCAATTGACTAGCAAATATTTATTCAGAGCTACATCACATGAAGAAATATAAGTTACAGTTCCTGCCCTTAAGAGAGCCTTCATCTAGCTGTGGAAATAAGATATATATACAACTAATGGGGCTGTTTTTTGTTGACTATGAAATTAGTGGGCTAGCCCCGGCTAGCCCCAGATAAGAGAATAACAATAGTGGCTCCTACTTACTAAGCCTATTTATGCCCCAAAGAGCATTAACTGTTTCACATACATTGCCCTACGTAATCTACACTGCATCACTGAAAGGTTGGTGCTACTATCTCCTTCTTATATATGAGATATCCATCTCCTCTTTCCCCAAAAATGTCTTCCTTCTAGTTCTGGGAATCCTTTGAAGGCATCTCAGTTATGTTCTCTTAACTAGTCCTGTTAACTATTTTACAGAGTTTATTATTTCCCTCCTTGTCTGTTCCAACTCTTGGGCACTATCTCTTGAACTGCAAATAGCTACTGTGTGGTAATCTTTTGTTGTGCAACCATACCCGATTTTCATGGCTTAAAGCATCAGGAATTCACTACTTCCATTGATTCCATGGATTGACCAGTTGGCTCTTCTGCTTCACATGTCATCGTCCTGGATGTTGGGATGGCCTGGTGAAAATGACCTCACTCCTGGCTGGCAACTGGTGCTGACTGTCTGTAGGGAGCCTCAGGCTTCCTCTCCCCTATGGGTGCTTGGGCTTCTTCACAGCATGGGGAACACATTCTTAGAAGGAGTGTTCCAAGCAGCAAAATTATATGCTGCATATCTCCTGGAGCCCAGTCTCTGGAGTCATGGAGCATTATTTCTGCCATATTCCATTGGTCAAGACAAGTCATAGGACCAATACAGACCAATACATAGGACCAATACAGATTCGAGGGAAAGGGAAATAAATCCCACCTCTTGGTGGGACGCATGGCAAAAAAACTGATTTCCTTCAGTCACCAAAACCACCACCACCAAAATTTGCAAAAAGTGTCACCACTGCTGCAAACGTACAATCTCATTTGGCCCAAGGCACACAATGCCATGTGTTCGCAGTGCTCGTATCTGCACTGCCACCGCCACCTCCCATTACTGCAGATACCAGCCGTGCTATTACCCATCACTGGAGAATCACTATAAAGTCACATGCACCATTCTTCAACACCATTAACACTACTGAAATCGGTGCTACCCAACACCTTGCATCGTCACTGTCCAAACAAGATTTTAATAAAACTGCGTTGGGGATTTTATTCATAGCCCCAGTGACAGCCATCTCAAGGCTCAGGTTTGTCCAAGGGCTGTGGGCCAGCATCAGGGGGTGCTATGTAGCACAGCATTGTGCCTGAGGGACTACCAGAGTGCTATACTCAGAATCCCTTTTCTCCTCTGCTCCAGGCCATCATCCTGAAATCAAACCTGGTCACCTCATTTCTAACATTTTTGAGATGAGTTAAAATTCATCCGAGAATCTCCCACAATTGACTCCTCATCTTCCAGAAATGACGGAGTTGTGACACTGTACTTTATCTAAACCCAAGTTAGATTCTTAGAAGGAGTGTCCCCAGCAACAAAATTAAATGTTGCAGATCTCCGGAAGCCCAGCCTCTGAAGTCATGGAGCATCATTTCTGCCATATTCCATTGGTCAAGGCAAGTCATAGGACCGATGCAGAACAATGCAGATTCAAGGGAAAGGGAAATAAATCCTAGCTCTCGGTGGGTTAGGACTCCTGCTACATACAGAGGTAGAGGGAGGTCAGTGGCTTGAGATTATAGTAAAATGGCAATGGCAATTTACAATCCTTCCCTAGAACGATGAATACCAGAGCTTTTTAATTGTCATTTACAAATGGGACCAGGAAGGAAACACCAAGAGGAGGGCTGCCTGAAAAGGGTGAGTACGTGCTACTTGCCAGAACTTGACGTCACTGAATATTTGGAATGAGTTACCGAATGTAATCCTTACAACATACCCACAAGGTAGGTGATAATGCTCCCGTTTTACAGATGAGCTCACTTAGACTTAAAAAGTTACATCAGTTGCCTACGATTGCATATATGTTGAGTGCTGAGCCAGGATTCCCCCCTCTCAAGGCCTGTGTGACTCCCAAAGCATAGCCCCTTCCCAGCAGTGCTATTGTGTCTCCCTAGAATGCCTTACATATCTTGCATCTCTACCACCTGTCTTCATGACCTTCACCTAGTCCATGCTGACTCACTGCTGATGATGGAAGAATTTCCCCATTAAGCCTGAAGCCAGCCTTGATGACAGTTTAACACGGTCTCATCAAGGTCCTCCACAGGAATGGCCATTGCTAACAATGAACCTCCCTAGCTTTTAAAAGGCTTTTTTCATTGAAAGAAAGAGAATTTTGCTGGGTTTTCTTTTTTTTTCTTTTTTTTTTTTTTTTTCCAGATGGAAATCTTGGTAAGAAAGCTAAAAAAGACATCATGCTAACTGACAAAATTCATGCTCCCTATAGTGGTAAACACACAGAGTATTCTTAGCTGGGAAGTCACTGTCAATTTACCTCTCCATTTGTCAGCCAAAATAATGAACCCACAGAGTAAAATGGCTTTCTGAAAAAGGCAGATTTTCCACTTGCTCACAGAAATGATCAAAGCCAAGTGAATAAGAACGCCAACGTCTGACCCCCATAATGGAACTCGGTTCGCAACTTCCCCTGAACTCACATGCCACACTGTTCTCAGTACCTAACTGGTCTAAGACTTCCTCACTTTTCTAATAGGGGAAAACTATGTGTCCTCTGACTCTAATTTGGCAAAAAAAATATTTTTAATTGTTTCCTAATCCTTGAAGGACGAGGTATGTGAGTGAGAACCACAATGAAATATGTGTGGGAGAAACACAGTGAATCATATTTTACAGGTAGTAAAAAAGAACCAGAGAGAAATTGAGTGATTTATGTACTATTATAGAGAGAGTCTGAAACTTGAACTCAAAGCTGTCAACATCCAGCTTTGTGATTACTTCCTTGAAAATTATGCTTCTCACAAACCAGCATCCTACCAGGATCCTAAATTCAGTCTTGCCAGGATGTCTGAATAGACTGGGCCATCTATAGCCATTCAGAAGTTTAAATGCAAGTGTTTTTTTGGCTGTCAGAATATTAACCCTAACATGATTCATCTACTCTCTAACAAATGTAGTACCAGTTTCTGTCTTGTTTCCAGGTTTAATCCATCATAGCTGCCATCCAAAGCAGTTTTTAGAGCACAATTACTTCAAACACAAGTTGAAGAGAGTTTCACTAACCAATATAAGCTTTCATCTAATATTTTAGCTAATCTTGAACATACAGACCAGAAAAACCATTTAATTCTTTATTTTTTAATGTTTATTTATTTTTGAGAGAGAGAGAGACAGAAGGACAGAGCGTGAGTGGAGGAAGGGCAGAGAGAGAGAAGGAGACACAGAATCTGAAGCAGGCTCCAGACTCTGAGCTGTCAGCACAGAACATGACACGGGGCTTGAACTCACGAGCCACAAGATCATGACCTGAGCTGAAGTCAGCTGCTTAACCGACTGAACTACCTGGGTGCCTCAAAAAACCATTTAGTTCTAGGTAAAGATAGAATCTAATCTTAATTCCATTAAGATAAGCACAAATGAGGTAGTTATTTTGCCCTGTCAATCAGTTATTTTGCTTAAAAATTCTATAGAATTAAGCTGTCCTACTAGAAGTCCACAGTAAATGGATCAACTTCCTGAATACTTTACAGGTGATCCAGACTACTAAAATTTCACCATTCTCAGCAAATTGCGTATAATAGAAAACCTATGCAGCCACATGACATGCAATTTTTTTTCTCTTTTCCAGCAGTACACCAAATACAGAGGCAAGCACCTCAATATCTTCTTAGACAACGTAAAGGTGTCACTCACAGATGATGACCAAGCCTCCTTTGTGTCCAACCGCCAGTTGAGCACCACGTGGTCATCAAGCAGATGTCCAAAGGAACACTCTCTTATTTTCACTTAAGATGCTAGATCAATGTCCTGCCCGAATTCAGTGCTGAAAACAGGTCTAATAGGAAGCAATGGGAATGTAGCCGCTAGAAAAAAAAAATAATAATAATATAGATAATCCCAAATGGTGAATAATTCCAAATCCAAATCTCAAATTTTTGGTGTAGGAGAAAGATGAGGGAGGGAGGGAGGGAGAGAGAGAGAGGCAGAGAGACCTAAAAATGTATGGGAAGATGTGGTGAATACTATCCTGACTTCTGATTTAGCAACTCTATTTTCTCTCTATAGTTCTCTCAACAGTGCAATCAAAATGTAGTAAAAATTTTCTTTTTTATGTGTGAGCACTGACTATGTGCCAGCTGTTGAAGCAATAAATTGCTTTTACAATTTACAAATTGCTACAAATAAACTGCTTCATGTAATCTTCATGGCTCAGTAAAGTAGATTCTAGAATCATGCCCCATTTTACTGAAGAGAAAAACAGAAGCTCAGAGAAGTTAACTGACTTATCCCAAGTTACACAGGTAATATGCTGCATGCTGCATACAATAAAATAAGTATGATACAATAAAATAAGTATTTTTTTTTTTTTATCTGAGATAGTAGTTCTTGACCCTGGCCACACTCAGAATAACTGGGAACTTTTATTCTAAAATAACAATGCCTGGGTCCCCCTCTAGAAATTCTGATTTAATTGATTAGGGTGGGGTCCAGGCAATTTTATTTTATTTTACTTTATTTTACTTTATTTTATTTTTTTGTTTGTTTTGTTTTGTTTTGTTTTGTTTTGTTTTGTTTTAGGTTTCTCTGGGTGACTCTAAAATGGTAGCCAGGCAACAATGAGAATCTATATCAATTGGGATATGTCAGTAGTTCTCAAACTTCAGCATGCAACAAAATCACAAGAATCTCCCAGAATTTCTGATTCTGGAGGTCTGTGTGGGACCTGAGAATCTGAATTTCTAACAGGTTTTCAGGTGACAGTGATACTGCTAGGATGACACTTTGAAAATCACTGCTATGGGGAAGGCTAAGTATGGCGGACACTGGCTCAATGGTCACCGTGCCCATTTTCTCTTCCAGGATACACAACTAAATTACACTTCCCAGCCTCCTTTGCATCTAGATGGGACTACATGGCTAGTTCTCACCAATGGCCTATGAGTGGAGGTGATTTGTCACTTGGGGTCTGAAGCACTTGGAAGCAAGTGTGTCTTTTCCCCACTGTCCCCGTCTTTCCTTGTCTGCTCGCAAGATGCAGAGGATACAGTCTGTGAGACCCCATCAGAGATAATAGAACCACCGAGTCTCTAAATGAATGCATGGAGCACACCAACCCCATTCCCAAGGACCCACATAGACCTTGATGTGAGGAACTAATAAATCTTTATTGATTCTTAGAAGCCACTATGATCTACGGGCTGTTTTTTTTAGCAGTCAGCCCTGTCCAGAAAACACTACATCAAGACGATTGTAGGCAAGCAATGTGACATCTCTGAGCCTCGGTTTCTTCATCTCTACATGGGGAATTCACTAAAATGAGCTCTAAGATCACTTTCGTTTCTAACATTTTTTTTTAACATTTTTATTTTTATTTTTTGAGACAGAGAGAGACAGAGCATGAATGGGGGAGGGGCAGAGAGAGAAGGAGACACAGAATCAGAAGCAGGCTCCAGGCTCTGAGCCATCAGCCCAGAGCCCGACGCGGGGCTCGAACTCACGGACCGTGAGATCGTGACCTGAGCTGAAGTCAGATGCTTAACCGACTGAGCCACCCAGGGGCCCCAGTTTCTAACATTTTATGACTCTGTAATATCAATTCAGTCCTAAGTTAGGTGGAAACAATTCTAAGTACAAGGAGAAATAAGAATCTGTTTTATTCAGCATTGGTTTTGGGGCACAGCTGGAATGCAGAAGAGTGTAGTCCTATTCTATACACACCTAAAGGTCAAGCTAGGGAAACAAAACTAAGGCACATGATGTTACAGTAAGCACGACAAGACAGCTATAAGCCTATTTTCTGCGTGAAGTGAAAATCTGGTAAGAACAGAGAGTCCAATATATGCTCCATATGCCCTAATGGCAGCTCAAACCCTCTGTAGATAGATCAAGCGATGGAAGCAGACAACTGCACGCAGAAATCTGGACAGATAATGGGAGCTAATCTGGACTTATTTTTGAACAAAAAGAAGTGGTTCATGATATGGGAAAAAGTAATTTGGGGGAAAAGTAATCAGGTTCAAAATAAAGGAGGAAATGGTAAGTGTAGTACAAGTATCTTTAGTCAATGGATTCTGAGATTTTTTTTTTACATTTTATTTATTTATTTTGAGAGAGAGAGCATGTGCATGAGTGGGGGAGGGACAGAGAGAGAGAATCCCAGGCAGGCTCCACACTCTGGACCCAGCCTGACATGTGGCTCAATCTCAAGACCAGGAGATCACGACTTGAACTGAAATCAGGAATCAGACACTTAACCAACTAAACCACCCAGGTACCCCAATGGATTCTGAGTTTTTAAGGGCATTCCCATTTTCAATGAGAAAATTTTCCATTGGCTACTCACAGTAAGATGTTCCAGACTTTTTTTTTTTTTTTAATTTGAGAGAGAGAGCATGTGCACGCATGTGAACAGAGCAGAGGGACAGAAAGAGAGAAAATCTTATGCAGGCTCCATGGTCAGCACGGAGCCCAATGCAGGGCTTGATTCCATGACCCTGGGATCATGACCTGAGCCAAAATCGAGATTTGGACGCTCAACTGACTGAGCTACCCAGGCACAGCGTGATTTTCCAGATTTTTAAATGAATGTAAATGTTAACAAAGAAGCTCCTACATATTTCTAAAAGGATAGGTAGATAGATAGAAAAAGATAGATGAGACATGATATGATATACCAAAAGAACCTATCATCGTGCTCGTGTAAGTTTTCAAAGGTGTCTATTAGTAGGATAAATGCCACGTTAACAAATTTTCTTACCAAATCCTTCTCCATGCCATTTTAGCATCTTCTCTGTTACTAAAACCAAAAAGAATGACTGAAGACACAAAAATAAATTGTTTCTGGAAGTACCTGACAGAGCCAAACTGAAACTGACTTTTAAGATGGAAAGTTCTAGCCAGGTTTTTGTTTTTGTTTTTTTTTCTCAGAGCTGGTACCAAAACAGTGTAGCTCCTACAGGAAAGTTAATCAGAATTGCAAAGAATGGCGATCACAGATAATTTACTAAAATGCCTGACGGCTTAGGCTGACAGCTCAGTAGGAGAAGAGCGATTGATCTTAGCCTAACACACAGACATAAAAAGATAAAGAATGTTAAAATGCTTTTACAGAGACGAACTATTAAATATTCTCAGCAAACATTTGTTGAGTAGCTACCACTGTCTTAAGGCAGCAAGACAAGTAAAAATTTCAAGGAGACAAGTCGTCGTAAGCCACAGGCAAAGCAGGGAGAGATGTGCGACAAACAACCCCAGTTCTCATGTCCTTTCTTACAAGAGGATGTGCTCTGGCCCAGATCTGACATATGAGGTCTCTAAAGCGTGGATGCAATCACTTCATTTACAGGTCTTCTGCTACCTCCTTCTTTCTCCCAAGCTATTCTATGTACCTGACCCACACATCCCTTCTTTATTCTAACCACCACCTCCTGATTGTTTGGTTTCAATGTAAACATCCCTTCCTTCTATGACTCCTCAAACTAGGTTATTTATTCTTGTTATCGCCACAATAGCCATAAATATACTTTTTTTTTACTATGGAGCTTATCATCTTTTATAACAATTGTTTGTTTTGTCTGTCTGGGTGAAAGAGAGAGAGAGAGAGAGAGAGAGAAAGGAGAGGGAAGGGCAAGAGAGGGGAGGGGTGGGAAGGGAAAGGAGAGGAGAGAGAGGGAGAGAAACTGTCTTTCTTGTTCAGCATGGCATATCCAATGACTATCACATTCGTGGCATGTAGCTAGAACGTAGTAAATGTTTACTGAATGAACGACGGACTAAGTTTTATAGGGGCAAAGAGGAAGGAGCCACTGATTATGCCTGGAAGGAAAATGGGAGTAAATATTCACCAAGACACTTAACGATTTAAACTGAGCTGTGACTGGTAGAAGGCTAACTCAGACAGACAGTGCCTGCCAATCAAGTCTTCTCTGATATCTGTTGACAATGGCAGATACCAAGATAGAATGAACATAAAAAGGGGACAGGTCTACTTCCTTCTCTGAGGAGTAGAAAAATTTAAAGCTTTAAATTCTAGGAAATGAATTACAATTTTAGGGTTGATGTATCTGTATTTTCAAGAACTCGCATCACGGTAAGGGGAAGAAGCAAAGGGGGAAACTACCGAAGAGAAAGTGAGGTGTGTCTAGTCAATCTTTTTGTCTTTCCTTTGCATAAGCACTCAGTAAATAAATGATTCTGGCCGGGGGAGTTATTATTGCTTCCCATTTCCTCTGCTGAGAAGTTTTCTTCATCAAAATAACCATCAGCAATGAAATCATAGTAGCCAGTGTCTAATCTTTTCAAAGTTAGCTTTATGGATCCTATCATGATCGTTAAGGGCAATACTTATCTAAGCAAAACAGGAAACAAATATACTTCGCAGAGACGTGTAACTCCAATAAGGTCCAACCTGCAGCCTTATAGCTGAAAAGCCATGACGAACACCAGGTTGCTTCCCGAGTCATCAATATGTCCACCATAGCAGGGATTCCCTCTGATTAAGGCTCTGCCTAGATTCTCAAAATTAATTGCTGTAGTCCCCAGTCCACTCCACATCTGCCTCCTTGTGAGGAAAAGAAATGCATTCACAGCAATTCCTGAGTGAAAGAGTTCCAGAAATAAATACAGAAATGAAGAAAGTCCCATAACTCCATCCTTCTGCTGTCGTCCCTAATTCCCCTTCTCCCATTCCAAGCCTCCCCAGACTATGCTTGCCCATCTGCTTGCCTGGAAGTCAGACACATTAAAGGAGGTCACCCCAGAAGCCCAAAAATCAAAGCATCCTTAGGCATAAGTGAAATTGATCATCTGCACTAGAAAGGACCCAGAGAAAAGCCTCCAAGCCTCCAGAAACTCTCTCACTGGCATTTGTACTAAGGCTGAAAATTCTATCCTCCAAATTTAGGAAGAAGGCCTTATCAGAACCAAGATCTCAGATGGCAATAAGACTCATCTGCGGCCACTTTCTCTTACCTCCAAACAAACTTCCTTAACTGTACGTCCCCCTCCAGAGAGATGATGTCACTTGGCTTCAGCTAAGGAACAGAGTTCATCTGTATCATGAAGTTGGGGGAAGGTGGTCATTTCCAGATCAATTTTCTCACTTAGAGAGCAGAGCTGCCTGGCAGGTAGGTTTCATTATCCCCTTCACACAGATGAAGAAACAGAACCACCAACAAAACCAGGGTAGAAATGCCCCCCCAGTCATTAAATGCCTCACTCCGACACACCATGAGGGGTTGCATTTCCTATCCAGCTAATTAGTGCAGTTGCCGCACCTGGGAAGCTCACCCTTCCCCCACTCCTGCCCATCCTTCAGATCTCAGCTCAACTGTCACCTCCTCAGAAAAGACTTCCCTGGCCACCCAGTCTAAAGTCCATTATCTCGACCTTCTCACACAACACCCTGTTCTTTTCCTTCATCACATTTATCACAGTTTGTAAGTACTTACAAACTCCTTTGTAATCTCTCATCCAATAAGGCTTTTATTGGAGCTGAAAGTAACTGCACAAAGTTCTCTCTCAGCCCTCAGGAGGCTACCCATCCCCATCATGCTCGACAATCCCTGGGGTCAGCCTTGGCAACCTCCTTCGGGCTTCCTCCAGGTCATTCTCATGTGTTCTTCAACACCTCCCACTGCCACCCTTGAAGCTCAAACCACCTGATTCTAGCACCTGCTAAGTTTTCAGTAGCTATCTATCTATATAATATATTCATATTATCCTGAAAGGAGGCATGAGTTTTCTGGCACACAGTTATCATTACTTACAGCAATAACCACATCAGTTCTCCTCTGTGTCAATTCTTCTTATCCAGGGCCTTGCAGTGAGACCCACATGTCAAGATCTGTATGACAGGCAAGAAACCCAAAACAAATTAATCTAGGAGCTTATTTAGGATGAGGACAAGCTGTGCCCCCCTCTCCTCCCGAGGAAAAGAAAACTTTGCTCCCTAAACAAATTCTCCTTGGAAAGAGAAGGGAAGGATCCTAAGTTCTGCTCTTCTGAACTATAAATAAATGCTTCCATGTACAAGTTCACAATCCCTGGAAGGTCTCTGTGGCCCTGGATTTCATTCCTCTTCTGAAATGAAACATTAACCTCACGGAAGATAAACCTCTCAGGATGGCCTCTTACTGTCTACTCATCCTTAAACACTACAACTTGTCCTTTCATCCAGATCCCAGCTTTCTTTGTTCAGAAATCCCTAACCAGAGGCATCTGGATGGCTCAGTTGGTTGAGTATCTGACTCTTGATTTCGGTTCAGCTCCTGATCTCACAGTTTGTGAGATGGAGCCCTGCGTCGGGCTCTGCTCTGACAGCACAGAGCCTACTTGGTATTCTCTCTCTCCCTCTCTCTCTGCCGCTCCCATGCTTGCTCTCTCTCTCTCTCTCAAAAATAAACATTTTTTTAAAAAAGAAAAAATAAGAAAGCCCTAACCATATGGAAATATAAAAATATTTTCTCTACAGCCCCACACTACCCTCTGGTCCTCCTCAACCTGCCATCTCTCAATTTCCTGTGCATCCTTCCATCTTCCACTTTTATGAGCACCCATAGATCTTGGATCTTGAACCTCCTCTGAATTCTGCATCTTCCCAAAGACCTCTAACACCCTGTGGACAAATGCTGGGCAAGTGGGGAAGCCCAATATTCAATAAAATTGAGGTAACTAGCATGAAGAGTGTATCAGTCAAGATCAAGTCTGGAAAACAGTAACCCCTCAGTATACCCTGAGTATGGAGGATTGAATATAAGGAGGTAGCTGGAAGAACTGGAGGGGTGAAACTCAGAAAATTCAGTGCTTAAAAACTTGTGCCTATAGCACAGACTTAAATGTCTTGTAAGAAACTCTAAGAGATTGCTTCAAATTTCACATCTTCGTCTCTCCTTAGTGCCTCCTGAGAGAATAATGGCCTTTCCTCTTCCACTTTCCAGTCTCCCCTCATTGGCAGACTCCAACCCATCTTCAAGGTTAGAAGAGGAAAGAGGATTCTGGGAAGCCCAGCTTATTGTCCTAAAAAAAAAAAAAGAAATCATACAAGGTCATTTGGACCTGACTCTAAGTTGATGGCCATCCAGCACAAAGGGCAGAGTCATGCTCTTCTCTGTTTGTTTTCCTATTTAAAAGCATTTATGATGGGGAACACCTTCTCCAACAATTTTTGCTTTTATTCATCTCAAGAGATGGCCCCTGGGAGCCATTTCCTCGAGGGAATTGCTTGCATTATATATTTGGTCATTCCAACTAAGAAGTCCTCAGCTTTCTTTTCAGCAAAGATGAACATGGGTAGACGATGGGACCCCTAAACCATCCCTTAAATACTACATTTAAATGTTGAATATAAATTCACAAACAGAATGCAACAACTACTTGAACACACGCAGAAGGAATTCCATTGTTACATTTTCAAGGAGCTATTCTGGACCATTTCCATTAGGGAACAGTTTCCCTTAAAATCATGAAATTCAAACCATGAATATCAAATATCCTTTGATGTTTCAGGTTTTCATGATTGAAAAATTCTGTGCTTTTTCTGCTACATTAAATAAAAATGGGAAAGTAAAATGGTTGAACGAGTGGTGGCATGAAATTTCTTTTAACTCAGCATGAACCCACAGAAACCAAGGAACATAAAAAGTTCACCAGTTTAAAAAGGAATTGAACTCATTAATGCAAAACTGCAAAAATCTATCCAACTTGAAATTAATCTCCCAGATCTTGCGAGATAGAAACACACTTACACGGTACACTCTAAAAACTTAGTGTTAACTACACGGGATGTTTTTGGAATCAAAGTATACCGTAGAAATACGGATGGTACCTTGCTATTGTACAACACACCTCATTTTATTGTGCTTTGCAGATAGTGTGTTTTTCACAAATTGAAGCTTTGTGCCAATCCTGCATCGAGAAAGTCTGTGGCTGCCATTTTCCAATAGCAGTTGCTTACTTCCTGTCTCTGTATCACGTTTTGGTAATTCCTGCAATATTTCAAATTTTTTCATTATTATGCTTGTTATGGTGATCTGTGATCAGTGATCATGGCTCACTGGGAGCTCAGATAATGGTTAGCATTTTTTAACAATAAAACGTTTTTAATTCAGGTGGGTATGTTTTTTTATTTTTGTTTAACTTTTACTCATATTTTGAGATGCAGAGCATGAGTGGGGGAGGGGCAGAGAGAGAGGGAGACACAGAATCCAAAGAAGGCTCCAGGCTCTGAACTGACAGCACAGAGCCCGACGCAGGGCTCGAACTCACAGATGGTGAGATCATGACCTGAGTTGAAGTTGGATACTTAACCGACTAAGCCACCCAGGCACCCTCAGGTGGGTACATTTTTTAGATGTAATGCTGTTGCACACTTAAGAAACTATAGTAGAGGGTAAACATAACTTTCATATGCACTGGGAAACCGAAAAATTCATTTGACTCACTGTAGTGTGGATTTTGGTTCATTGCAGTATTTGCTTTATTGTGGTGGCCTGAAGCTGAACCTGCAACATCTCCAAGGTATTCTTGCATTGCTTTTACTGAACCATCGCTAAGAAAAATGCTAAGAAAGAATTAAGAATGTGTTCTGAAGAAGGGGATGGAAAGTAGAAATATAGAGCTTCTAAGGAACACAAAATACACCAATAATCAACCATCAGACAACATGAGAATAAATGAAAACTGAAAATGGAAGCTAAAGAGATCATTTACCTTGCAAAGAGCCCTCTACATAATTATGGTTTCTTACACATATATATAAAGTTGGCCACAAAAAGAAACTTAGGAAGGAATTACCTGTAAATGAGTCTTATCTTCTCGCTGGCCTCTCAAACAGGCAATGGCTACTCCTGTGTCAGAATAGTCTTTGGACAATTTTCCTACACTTCTCTACCCTTCTCTGGTCCTCCTCAGGGCCCTCCTCCCTTTCTGAAAGAGAATGCTTATTGACAAAAGCATATGGTAGACATACCACATACCAGGCCCTATGCTAGGTTTGGAGGAGAGGGAGTACAAGTCAAGTAGAATAGCCTCACTTCACAGAAAAGAAGAACTACAGAACCTAAATTATTTCCCATACAGAATCCTGCCCTTCAACAGTAACCTCCCGCCAACATCTAAATAATGCTCCTCTCCCTACTCTATCATGTGGTTCAAGTGGGCTCTGTGATGCTCCATTTGATCTCACACCTCTTTGGCAAAGTCAATTGGTCTTGACCCAACCCAAGCCAACCAAAGATGTTGCTTCTGACTCCTCTAACTGAATGTAAGAAAGTCAGTCCCTTTCTGAGAATAGAAGTTATAAAGTGTAATTTTCTTGAATTACCAGTGGATAGGTTTCCCACAACATGCAGGAAAGTTTGTGAGACACAATAAAAGTGACAACAGTGAAACAAAAACAAAAAAAAAAAATGGACCAAGAGACTAAGAAGGAAGCGTGCTCTCATGAATCCTCAATATTTTTTAGATGGCTGAAGTGTGTGTGTGGGTGTGTGGGTGTGGGTGTGGGTGTGTGTGTGCAGAAAAATAAAACAAAAATAGGATGGGAATAGGATATTAAAGTCCTTATAAGCTAAGCTAAAAACTTGCTTTATCCTGATGAAAAGTGAAGGGGTTTACTGAAAGACTAATCAAAGAATCCCAAATCTTTTTTTTATAAAGTTTTTTTTTTTTTTTTGACAGAGAGGGAGAGACAGAGCATGAATGGGAGAGTGGCAGAGAGAGGGAGACACAGAATCCGAAGCAGGCTCCAGGGTCTGAGCTGTCAGCACAGAGCTGGATGCGGGGCTCGAACCCACGGACCACGAGATCATGACCTGAGCTGAAGTCGGACGCTCAACCGACTGAGCCACCCAGGCGCCCCAGAATCCCAAATCTTTTAACTTAACAAAACCCAAACTTTCCAAGATTTAGCTCTGGAAGTAAATCTCCTAAGGCTAACCAAATGGTTCCTGGTATCACTTTCTCCTTTCTCCCTTCTCCCGAGGTACTGACATCCCCTTTACAGCCTGGCTCAGAAATAGAAACAAACTATTTTCCTTGTATCTTAAGCAAAGAAGTTTAGATGAGAGCCTTTAAAGAGAATCCATTTTATTCTAAGGTAGAATAAAAAGGAATTCAACACAAAAATAAAAGGAATAGAATCATGGCCATTCAGGCTTGTCACTTATAGGTGCTTTCCTAGGGGGCTTACACCTGAGTCCCATAGGTACAATTGCCCCACACACACCATCTGAGATACCTGCATCGGTGACCCAAGAATTGTCATAACTAACTCCAACTCCCATTTTGGCTTTTTTAAAAGAATTGTAACCCACCACTCCTACTCAGCTCTCAACATCCTTGTGGACAAAAGCTGGTAAGTCAGGTTTCCATGATGCTGCCTATTAAAACAGTCCCTCTTTGTTTCTAATTCGAGACCAACATTTCTTACTTGTGTGACTGATGTCAAGAAAACACTAGCCTTCAACATAAAGTGGAGTATTTTAACCCACATGGCTAAAGAGCTTAAAGACTATTTTATGTATTTAACAAAACTACATAAATAGTAGTTATGGGACCTGGTTTTTGGAGAAGAAAATACTGGAAATGGTGGGGGGAAGGCCTTAAGTGTGAAATGATGAAGACTTAATCTTATGATGATGAGGATGAACAGGAAGGACATGTTTGAGGCATATCTAAAGGATATAACTAACAGAACTTAGTGAGTAATGAGACAAAAATGAGAAAATTATTATTAGAATCATTACTAGCTGTTATTACTAGAATTATCCGCAAATTTTGGTTTAAAAAACTAGTTACTGGACTCATCAGTCTAGATAAGAGAAAGACAGAGCAAAACAAAACAAAACAAAATGAGTTAAACTTCGGACATGTTTTATTCAAGTCACTGGTAAAACATGCAAGGGGAGATGTTCAGTAAATAGCTGGAATATGAATCAGGAGTTGGAAATGCATGGGAGCTGGACAATAAAGCCCATCCATTAAAAATCACCAGGAACACAAATGTAATCTGACAAAGTCAGGTTTATCTAGTTTGCCGCAACATGGAATGTATTCCATGAGAAATCTTGGGGCCTCTAAGAGGGAACAGGAAGGGGCTTTTTGCTGGGCTAGGACTTACTCGTAATGAGTTTTGAGGCAGGACTAGGAGAAATGGGGATCGGCTCTGGAATTAGAAGCTATGATCAAGTGAGGGCAGTAGTAGTTTTCTTTGTTCAGAAGGCAGAGGGACCAAAAATGGGTCTTGAGTGTCACTGGTAAGAAAGTAGTCATCACTCAAAATAAAAGACTGTTAGAACATTTTACAGCTGCAATGTGACCTTGAGAAATAATGTTTTCTGTTGACTTTGCAGTTAGCTCTTGAAATAGCTCTGTCTATTAGTACAGTCTGATTATTAGCAGGACTCATATTTACTCACTCAAACCTAGGCATGTATTTACTTTCCTAGTTCTGGGCTGATTTTTATTATCTCAATATACTTCACTGTCATCAGCTTATAGTTGATAAACTATGGAAATAGGGTAGGTGTCCAATAATGGCACTTACTAAGGATGAGAGACCCTTTGGCCCCTTTACTCTCACTTAGACATAACTGCAGTCTTTGATACAGCGATTAATGTTTTGTCAAGCACATGTAAAGTGCTATGCAAACCCAGCTTCCACCTATCTACCTACCCACCAGCCACCATCCTCCTTTTTCTGGGTCAAGGAGCCATTCCGATATAGAAATTCTGGGGCTGAAAAAAAATAAGGATAAAACACACACACACACACACACACACACACACGGAACCTGAGAATGACCTAAAGATATGGGTGAATAAGAAGAAGAAAAAGTATACGGTGTTGTGAATACAAAGGGAGAATGATACAAGGAGGGAGTAGCCACCAGAACCAGATGTTGGTGAAAGAAAAGCAAGATAATCTCTGCTAAATGGATCCCTTAGGAAATCATTTGAATGGTGGAGACCAAAGCCAGTGGAGGAAGAGGAGCCTGCAAATGTGGACCACACTTTTAAGTGTGGTGCTGTGCTGAGAAGGACAAAGAGCAGTAGCTAGTAGTAGACATAAAGTCAAGGAAAAAGGTTTTTGTTCATATCTTTAGACAATGGAGAGTTGAACATTCCTATACATCGAGTGGAATAATAACACTCTCCTCTCAAGAGAGGAGAGAGTGAAGACCCAGGGAGAGAGAATCATGAGTGGTGCAAGTTCTACAGGAGATGGGAGGGAGGGCATCGGTGCACAGTGAAAGACACACATATGTTCAGACCAAAGGGAAGGAGGGACAATGGGGTGTGGACACAAGTAGGAGGGAGGGCAGGGACTTGAAAGAATTTCCACCTGGTGACCTCTATTTTCCCTGTGGATGAACAGGTCAGGGCATCTGACCAAGGAAATTGGGTTTGAAATAATCACTCATGGAAATGAGATTATCAATGACATTTTACATGTCTTAAAATAGTAAGAATAGTTATAGTACAGTTAGTTTTATTTATTTATTGACACAATCTTTATGAGATAGCAGGATCTCTTCCAAGATGCTTACCAACTAATTTTCCTTATAGAAAACATGCCTCTCAAGAATGATATTTTAAATTATGTTATATTTGGGGGGCACCTGGGTGGCTCAGTCAGTTGAGCATCTGACTCTTGATTTTGGCTTGGGTCATGATCCCACGTTGAGCTCTGCACTGAGCGTGGACCCTGCCTGGTATTCTCTCTCTCTCTCTCTCTCTCTCTCTCTCTCTCTCTCTCTGCCACTCTCCCGCACTTGCACATTCTCACTCTGTCTCTCTAAAATAAAAAATAAAAAATAAATAAATTTAAATTATTTTATATTTTTATATGTACATATACAAATAAGGGCATTTTTTGAAAAACAGAAAACCCAGTTAACAGTGGTTACTATGGAGGGTGGAAGTATAAGCTGCTCTCACTTTTCATTTTGTACATTTTAGTTTTATTTGACTTTCTTCTTATAACAAGTGTTTTTTTAATATAATCTGAAAGAGAAACAGAGTTCTAATATGAAAGAAAAAAGTGAACTTTTTCAGCATCTGGTCCTCTATTCAAGGTTAAATGTCTTCATGATTTTTTATTCAGAGTTGAGGGTTTCCTCTTCCTATGGATCAAGATGGCCAAAAGGATGGAGAATCTCTTTTCATTAAAAATTATATTCATCTGTGACAGAGCCCCCAAAACTGTTCTCATATACATTTAAAAAAAAAAGGAAAAGGAAAAAGAAAAGCATTCCGTAGCTGATATGCTCATGATAGCTCATGATGTCATCAGTGTCCTGACCTCCTATCTTTTTTCTCCACCCCCATTAGCACGTGTCTTCTAACCTCAAGCCCTCATCACACTTACAAAATGGCCACAACAGCTCCAGCCGTCACAACTCTATCTCAGATAGTAAGAGAGAAAGGCAAAAGGTTACAGGCTGAGTTATCCCCTTTTGAAGGTCCTTTCCATGAAGCCCCCATTCAGCAGCTTCTACCTATATCCATTGGCCAGAATTAGTCACATGCCCACCTCTAACTGCAAAGGAGGCTGGGTAATGCAGCTTTCAGCTGGTGCCTTGCCACTCTGATCAAAGACAGCATTCTGTTTAGTAAAGGATGAAAAAGAGACGAGTGCTAAGCAGGCCACCAGTAGTCCCATAGTTATCTCAGCCTTGAGATGAAAAAGATGAAAACTCTTTTGAGTAAGCTTTCTATAAAATATTTGGCTAACCCTACAACTGAATTGATATTTCTCAGATTTCCCATTCATGCTGCGGGTTGTTCAGCCTTAATGCCCCCATGATACTTCCAGGCTGGAAACATACCAGAGGTGGCAGTAGCCCAAGTCCTGCTCTGGCACTTTCTGTCATATCCCCTGGCACCTCCTCCCACTCACAAGCGGGAGCAGTGCCCTCTGGCTCAGGTTTACCTTGGCTCAACTTCCCGGCTCTTCCCTAGGGCTGCACAGTAAAAAGTCCCGCGCCTGCTTTGCCCCTGCTTCCCTCCTTTTTCTTTTCCCAATTCCCAGGTACGTCTTTTTAAAAATTATCTTCATTGAGAGTGACTGGAAATTCACATGAATGCTTACTGCAGCTTATACACAATGTGAATTGAAAGTCTTATGGTTTCAGGACAAGTTTATAGAAATAAATCCACACTTACAAATGTTTCATAAGGGGAATATTACTGTAAATGCAAGACAGGGATTGAAACAAATGGAGACAAAATACAGAAAGTAGTAGAGAGGCAGAGAAAAAACAGAGTCTGTCCCTCTCTTTAAGCATTCCTGAAAAATCCTTATCTGCCACATATAATTCGGGGGGGGTGAGGGGGGTGAAGCAAGATGCTCTCAAGGATATATTTTTTCCTGTTAGAATGTTGGTTTCTTAGAAAGCACAATCATGCCATTTGTGTATTCTATCAAGAATCCTGAATTCCAGGGGCGCCTGGGTGGCTCAGTCGGTTGAGCGTCCGACTTCGGCTCAGATCATGATCTCACAGCTTGTGGGTTCGAGCCCCGCGTCGGGCTCTGTGCTGACTGCTCAGAGCCTGGAGCCTGTTTCAGATTCTGTGTCTCCCTCTCTCTCTGACCCTCCCCCGTTCATGCTCTGTCTCTCTCTGTCTCAAAAATAAATAAACGTTAAAAAAAAAAAATTTTAAGAATCCTGAATTCCAGTGGAAATTTGATAAGTCCCAAATGATGATCCTTCATGACATAAATGATGTATGTTGAACCACTGACATAGGAGCCAAACAGCATAATCAGTAGCATAAATAAAGCCAACCCTTTCCACTGGGCAATCTACAGAAAAGAGGAGAGGAATTTGTAGGATTAAAAAAAAAAAAAGGAACTGAATCCAGAGCCAGAAACAGACCCACATAAATATAGTCAACTGATCTCTGACCAAGGAGCAAAGATAATATAACAGACCAAAGAGCCTTTTCAACAAATGTGCTGGAACAACTGGACGTGCAAAAAAAAAAAAAAAAAAAAAAAAAAAAATTAGACGAAAACCTTACATCCTTCACAAAATTTAATGCAAAATGGATCACAGACCTAAATGTTAAACACAAAACTATAAAACTCCTAGGAGATAACATATGAGAAAACCTAGATGACTTCAGATATGGCAACGACATTTTTAGATACAACACAAAAGGCAGGATCCATGAAAGAGAAAATTGATCGACTGGGCTTCATTAAAATATTAACACTTCTGCTCTGTGAAAGATACTGTCAAGAAAATGAGAAGTCAAGCCACAGACTGGGAGCAGATATTTGCAAAAGACACATCTGATAAAGGATTGTTACCTAAAATAACAAAAACAACTCTTAAAACTCAACAATAAGAAACAAAATCCAACTTCAAAATGGACCAAGGACTTTATCAGATCATCAGAGAAGATGTACAGATGGCAAACAAGCATCTGTAAAGATGAAGCAACCACAATGTCTTCAGTAGGATAATGTGGTAAATGCAGAAAACAGAATACTATTCAGCGCTAAAAAGAAAGATGTGGAAGAACATGAAAAGTTGTGGAGGAACCTTAAATGCATATTACTAAATGACTCTGTCTCTCGCTCTCTCAAAAATAAATAAACATTAAAAAAATAATAAAATAAAAGGGGGCGCTTGGGTGGCTTAGTTGGTTAAGAGTCTGACGTCAGCTCAGGTCATGATCTCGCAGTTTGTGAGTTCGAGCCCCACATGGGGCTCTGTGCTGACAGCTTAGAGCCTGGAACCTCCTTCAGATTCTGTGTCTCCCTCTCTCTCTGCCCCTCCCCTGCTCATGCTCTGTCTTTCTCTCTCAAAAATAAATAAACATTTAAAAAAACAGTTAAAAAATGCATATTACTAAATGAAAGAAGCCAATCCAAAAAGGTTACATCTGTATGATTCCAACTATATGACATTCTAGAAAAATCAAAACTATGGAGCAATAAAAAAAAGAAAAATCAGTGGTAGCTGAGGGGCGAGGTGGGGGCTGTGAATGTTTGAAGCACAGAGGATTTTTGGAGCAGTAGAAATACTCCAAGTGATCCCATAATGATGGATACATGTCGTCATACATTGGTCCACCGCCATAGAATGTATAACACCATGACTGAATCACGGTGTAAACTATGGACCTCAGGTGATTATGACGGGTCAACGTAGGATCATCAATTGTTTCAAATGTACCAACTGGGCGGGCGATGTTGATAATGAGGGAAGTTATGTACATGTGGAGGCAGGGGAGACATGGAAAATCTCTGTACCTTCCCCTCAATTTTGCTGTGAACCTAAACTTACTCTACTAAAATGTTCTGAATAAAAAAGAGCAAAAAGGGGAACTGAACATGTACTGCCCATGTGCTCACAGTCATACGTGCACCCTTGACATATGAAGGAACAGAGTCTCAAAAAAACTAAAGAATTTACCCAGTGCACACACACCCTCTTTGGCCCACAGAGTCTTTCATTTGACCAACTATACTGGTTGAAAGCTTAAAATAAGGACTAACATTGCTCTCTGTTGATTTAGGCATTTGCTCTGCCTCAGGAAACTTTCACATTTAGTGAAAATCTGGATCACAAACCCTACCTGTGTGATTATCTGACATTAAGAAAACTGAAGCTGCATTTGGTACTAAACGTGTTTTCTAGAAACATTGTTTTTTTAACAGTGGAATATGAAATTGACCTCGAGACAAAATTTTTATTTCTCTGCTTCTATATGCAAATTTTCCAAATGAGTTAAAAGAAGGCTAAGAAGTTTTGTGGTGAATTAATACTGCTTCAAATACAATCTCAATGAACATGAAATGGAGTAAGATTGGAGACGAATGTCTTAATCACTCATGTGTGGATCTTGGCCATGGGGGAAGGGAAGGGAAAAAAAAAAAATGAATGTCTTAAAATGCTCCAGAAAGAGAGAAGGGCAGGTAAGGATGTGATTCCTCACTGGCTTCTTGATGAGGAACTTCCTGGGATTTATGCAGGGAAATCGACAGCCAAGCAAATTGGCCCGAGTCATCTCAACACTGGAGGTTCTCTGACTGCATGGTAACTTCTTAAGTGCTCCCTGTCCCAATTGTTGTTTGATCCCTTGGGCCTCTGGGGTTTCTACTCTCATCCTTCAATCATCTCTTCACTGGGAGTCCTGATTCTCAATTAGAAAACACTGCAAGGCCAGCTGTGACCTCTGCATTGGGACCCTCCGCTGCAGCTCTCACCCAGTCCCTTTCTTGGGTGTGAAGTCCTGCAGGACAGTGGATCATGGAGCTGGTCTTCACACAGCAGTGAGATTCCTACAGATTTTCTATCTGATGACTTTTGATTTCACCATCTTCCTGGTACCACAGGGACCACTGAGATGAGTTACTGTACTGGATAGCAACTCAGCTATAATAAAAATCCAATTAGAAGTACACTCATGTTATTTTTATTTTTTTAAGTCCATAGTAAGAAAGCCCAGGGCTGCAAGGTTAGCAGAAGAAAGGAAATAACAAAGACCAGAACAGAAATAATGAAATAGAGACCAGAAAAACAATAGAAAAGATTCATGAAACTAAGAGCTGTTTTTTTTTTAAAAGAGAAACAAAATTGATAAGCCTTTAGATAGATGAAGTAAGAAAAAAAAAAAGAGAAGACTCAAATAAATTAATTCAGCAAAGAAAACAGGAGACATTACATCTGATATCACAAATATACAAAGGATCATAAAAGACTACTATAAAAAATTATATGTCAACAAATTGGACAATCTAGAAGAAATGGATAAATTCCTAAAAACTTACAACCTACCAAGACTGAATTATGAAGACATAGGAAATCTGACAGGCGAATAACAAGTACAGAGATTGAATCAGTAATCAGAAATCTCCCGGGACCAGATGGTTTCCCTGGTGAGTTCTACCAAACATTTAAAGAACTAACCCCAATCCTTCTCACACTCTTCCAAAAGAATTGAAGAAGAACACTCCCAAACACATTTTATAAGGCCAGCATCACCCTGATACCAAAGCTAGTTAAGGACACTACAGGGAAAGAGAATAGAATGGTAGTAGCTGCCAGGGCCCAGAGGATTGGGGGAAATGGGGAGACATTGGTCAAAGGCACAAAATTCCAGTTTTAAGATGAATGAGTTCTGAGGACCTAATGTACAGCATGGTGATTATTGTTAACACTACTATATTACATACTTGAAAGTTGCTAAGGGAGTGGAACTTAAATGTCCTCACCACAAAAAGGAAGTGGTCATTATGTGACATGGCAGACTGTTGTAATCATTTCACAGTTTATAAGTGTATCAAGTCAATATGTTGTACATCCTGAACTTATACAATGTTCTATATCAATTATAGCTCAATAAACCTGGAAACAAAAGGAAACCAATTTGTCATAAAAACAACAACAAAAAGCCCAAGGCTGGTATAGTATTTTAGACAAATAATAAAAGTAATGATAATAAATAGCTTGTATTTAGCACATGAAATGTGCCAGGGACTATTTTATTTTATTTTATGTTTATCTATTTATTTTGAGAGAGCGTGAGGATGAGTGGGGGAGGGGCAGAGAGAGAGAGAATCCCAAGTGGGCCATGCATGGTCAGCACAGAGCCCAACTCAGGGCTGGAACCCATAAACTGTGAGATCATGACGTGAGCCGAAATCAAGAGTTGGACACTTAACTCACTGAACCACCCAAGCGTCCCACCGGGGACTACTTTAAACATTTTACTTACATATTTTGTTCTTAGTTAATCCTCTTATCACTCCTCTAAGATAGATTACTATTATTATTATTATTATTATCATCCCCATTTTTCATATTTGGAAACTGAGACATGGAAATGTTTAAGACCCTAACAGCAAAAGATAATAGAGTCAGGATTCAAACTTAGATCAATTCCTTAGTTGCATTCACTGCTTGTACAATGAATTGTTCACCGTAAGTGATCTCTAAAAGTCTCCTCTTTCTGCTATTAGTCACAGTCAAATATTCTTGTTTAATGTTCAAATAGTTCCCCAATTTTGACAATAGGAGTCCATCCCTTCAAGCTGAGTTGAATATGCCTTTGACACACCCATTAGTCTTTGAGTGTTTCCCTTACTTTTTTGCCCAGCAAAATGTCTTAGATCATCTTGTATTCTCCCTGACTGCAGACTCCCAGATTTTTCAGGGAGCCCTGAAGAATCAGTGTTTCTTGTATTTCTACCCCCCAATAAAGTATAATAAAATGCCCCCAAAGTAAGTAATACTAGCTAATACCTTTAATGGGATGTAATTATTTTCCAGTTCATTACTTAGGGCCCTGGTTGCATTTTTATTATCAAGAATAAATGTTTAAAGTAATAGAATTTGTTCTCATTAAAGTCATGATTCCCTAAGGAGTCAAAAAAAAAAAAAAATGATGGATGAGTCAAGCCAGGACTTTGGGATTTGATCTTCATAGTTGAAAGCCAGACTTAGTTCAAAACTCTGTAGGTAATCAAAGCACAAGTCTTACTTAATCTGACAAAGACTCCTTCCCCAAAGACATATTAATGAAATTTAACTTATTAAGTTGCTAATTGTTCTATGCTGTCATCAATGTTAAATCAAGACATATTAATCACATCATCATTCCTAAATCCTACAAGGACTTTGCTCTAATTCTACTCTGTGCCCAATATTTGGTTACCTTAAAAACAAAGCAGGTCACATGAACCAGAAATTTCCCCTTTGGTCCCAGAGGAAATAAAGTTTGTATAAATCTAAAGAAATTTCCCAGAAGACAAACTCTGCCATGCTCCTTTAAAAAATAGAACACTTGACACGTTAGAACCAAGTTCTACCTTTGCATTTACTTAGAAAGTTCCATATGTGTGAATAAGCCAAATGACCATAGAGCATATGCAGGAAGTAAATGAACCTTGGAATCAGATCGATGTATGTTTGAATCCCAGCTCTAAACCTTATGAATTCTGTGACCCTAGGTGAGTTATGAAATCTCTCCTGCGTCTCTGTCTCCTCATTTCTTAAGTGGGTTATTATAGGGGTTGAATAAGATAATTCATTCCTGCACGTAGGACAAAGCCTGGAGAATCCCAATAAGGGTTAGCCACTGCTATTATTGGCTTTCTTCTTTTATCTCTGATGACAGCAATTATCAATGCCACCTGTATAAATCAGATTAGGCCAAATGATTCTTCATCCAAAAGCTCCCTGGCTTAAACAGACAAAAGTTATTTGTCACTCAAGCAAAGACCACTGTACATCCTGGCAACTCTCCAGGGTAGGTGCTCCCATGTGGGGACTCAACAATCCAGGCTGTTTTATTTAGTTTCCCTGCCATCCAGCAGCCTGGTGTCTGCCCTGACTCCAAACTTCCACCCCCAGAACCGACTGGCAGTACAGCATCCCAGCCTCATACTGGTATTGGATGGGAAAGCCTGTGCTTAAGGAAGAAATCAGGCCTCACTGGAGACATTCAAGCAAAGAATAAACAGGCGCTTTTCCAGAACAGAAAGGAAACTCATATATCAGAAACAGTGGCAAAGAAATGTATCAAAAGAATATGGCTGCACAGGGGAACCTTGGGTGGCTCATTGATTAAGCGACCAACTCTTGGTTTCAGCTCAGGTCATGATCTCACAGTTTGTGGGTTCCAGCCCTGCATCAGGCTGTGCAGTGACAGTGCGGAGCCTGCTTAGGATTCTCTCTCCCTCTCTCTCTTTTTGCCCCTCCCCTCCTTGCACTCTCTCTCTCTCTCTCAAAATATACAAATAAACTTTTTAAATTTATTTTTAAAAAAAGAATATGGCTGCACAGACACCAGAATTTGATCAGAGAAGTATACGGGAATTCTTGGAACAGACAGTATAAGGTCTACATTAAAAGAACCTGCAATCAATTTACAGAAACCTGCTTTTTGGACTGTGCTACAGACCACACAACAAAAGG
This sequence comes from Neofelis nebulosa, assembly GCF_028018385.1. Taxonomy (NCBI): domain Eukaryota; kingdom Metazoa; phylum Chordata; class Mammalia; order Carnivora; family Felidae; genus Neofelis; species Neofelis nebulosa. The sequence continues at coordinate 29,891,098 of NC_080794.1, read as the reverse complement.
AATAAAACCTGATGAGACCTCCTATTCAGAACATTGCTTATAATAATATTTTAAATGATGCAAAGAATATCCATGAGAGTTCAGGAATATAATATTCAGCAGAACGAAAACCTGGCAGCCAAAGAAGGACCCTTGGCCAACTGTGATAGAAAAGTCCTGATGGATGGACTTCAAAGAAAAGATTGCCAACATCTATTGTTCTGGAAACCAGGATTCATCTGATAGAATCCCCTGAAGGCAGAAGCCACCATATCTAACTGTCTGTCTGCTAAACTGCTTGGCAAATGGACCAGTGGAGAAATAAAATTTCTAGGGCACCTAGGTGGCTCAGCCGGTTGAGCGCCCGACTTCAGCTCAGGTCATGATCTCATGGTTCATGGGCTGAGCCCCGCATCAGGCTCTGTACTCACAGCTCAGAGCCTGGAGCCTGCTTCAGATTCTGTCTCCCTCTCTCTCTGCCCTTCCACTGCTCACACTCTCTCTCTCTCTGTCTCAAAATAAATAAACATTTAAAAAAAAAATTTTTAAAGGGGCGCCTGGGTGGCTCAGTCGGTTGGGCGGCCGACTTCGGCTCAGGTCAGGATCTCGCGGTCGGTGAGTTCGAGCCCCGCGTCGGGCTCTGTGCTGACAGCTCAGAGCCTGGAGCCTGTTTCAGATTCTGTGTCTCCCTCTCTCTGACCCTCCCCCGTTCATGCTCTGTCTCTCTCTGTCTCAAAAATAAATAAACGTTAAAAAAAAAATTTTTTTTAATAAAATTACCATTTACCAGGAATAATCAAAATAGAAACTCTTGTTCGATGAAAATAGTAAGATGCAACATTTGTCGAGCCCTTAATATTCAGCAGGTTGGTCACTTGATTAGAAAAATAACCATTGTTTATTCAACTGTCACTATTAATTTTAAAGCAAAATATAGGTTCACTCATATATAAGAAAAAACATTTTTATTACTAAAAGTAAAATAAATTGAAATATCACAGAATAGTTATATTTCTATTAAAAGTAAAATAAATGGAAATATCACAGAATAGTTATATTGATATTGTATGGTACCAGAGTAACTAGACTCTGGATATGTTGAAATGTATTTCAGTCAACATCATCCTCCAAGTATTCCTGTCCATTCATATCTGCCTTAAGTTGCTGACAGATACATGAAATAATTACTTGCCACAAAACAAACGAACAATTCAGGCTGCTTTAACCTTGTGGTTCTGTCTTTTCAGCATGCAGCCTCCTCCATGATCGCTAAGTCAGGGGAAGAGAATGGAAGAGACGTGTTGGCTTTTTCACTGTCACACATCACATTTTCTTGACCAGAACCATCACATGGCTCTGCGTAGGTCCAAACAGGCTGGAAATTGTAGTCCTGTAGTCCCATGAAGGAAAAGAGACCTGGATATTGGCTTGCACTACTAACTTTTCTCTCGCTAAGTATTGAAGTCACTAATACAAACAAACTAAAAATAACACATGGGTTATCTTGAGTTCTGACTTCATACTTTTTTTTAAGTTTACTTATTTATTGAGAGAGAGAGAGAGAGAGAGAGAGGACAGTGGGGGAGGGACAGAGAGAGAATCCCAAACAGGCTCCACACTGTCAGTGTGGGGAGCCCAATGTGGGGCTCAAACTCACGAACTGCAAAATCATGACCTGAGCCAAAATCAAGACTCAGTCACTTAACCGACTGAGCTACCCAGACACCCCCTAACTTCATGCTTACTCAGTACCTGGTGTATGTTACTTTCATACAGAAAATAAAGACAAAATAAAAATTTATTAACTGCAATGTTAATGAAGCTGACAATGGCTTCTCACTTCCTTTGAAAGAAATGTCCCATAGGGGCGCCTGGGTGGCTCAGTTGGTTGAGCGTCCAACTTTGCCTCAGGTTATGATCTCAGTTTGTGAGCTCAAGTCCCGCATAGGGCTCCATACTGGCAGTATGGAGCCTGCTTAAGATTCTCTCTCCCTCCCTCTCTCTCTGCCCCTTTCTCAATCACACTCTCTCTCTATCTCAAAATTTAAAAAAAAAAAAAAAATTTTAATTAAAAACTTTTAAGGAAAAATAAGATAGCAGAATGAACACTAGAGAAGAAAACTTTCGAAGCAGGTCATTTTGTGAAGTAGTTATTGTCAGGCAGGGAGTGATGCAGTGGAGAAGGTCTGCGCTAGAGGCAAGGACAGTACGAATGGTGGGAAGAAAAGACGGATTTGACGTTAAATTCTTGGAAATTTATCAGTTGTAAATTCAAGGACATGAGAGCAGGATTTAAGAGCTCTAGCCTAGTGGATGGCATCTCTAATTTTAGGGAACTCAGCAAGATGAACTGTGTAAGAATTTTGAACATTAACAGTTTTGAGTCCCAGATCTACTATATAGTAATTGTTTGATCTTAAACAAGTTACTTAACCTCTGAGTACCTCTGAGGGTTAAATAAGCTAATAAAAATAAAGAGCTTTGCACAATGCCTGGATCACAGCAAGAGGTTCATAGTGTTATCTATCTCCATTACTATTATTATCATCATTTTCATTACGATTGTCATCCATGTGGAGCTGCCTAGAAGACTGTTGGAAATCACCACTCATGAGAAAGATGAAGATTTGAGATGGAGATTTACAATAACATAGACTGGAGAACTGAGTTGGAATAAAAGAGGAGGAGATGGCCAAAAGATGAGCGTAGTTTGAGGCACTTAAGGGATGAGTGGAGGGGCACCTGGGTGGATCATTCGGTTAAGCAACTGACTCTTGACTTCGGCTCAGGTCATGATCTCATTGTTTCTGAGTTTGAGTCTGGCATTGGAGTTGGTGGAGCTGTCAGCACAAAGCCTGATTGGGATTCTCTCTCTCTCTCCCTCCCTCCCTCTCTCTCTCTGCCCCTCCCCCTCATGTGAACACACACATGTGCTCTCTCTCAAAATAAATAAAGAAACTTAAAAAAAAAAAAAAGAAAGAAAGAAAGGGATGAGTAGAACAGGGGCATCAAGGTGGCACAGTCAGTTGAGTGTCCTACTCTCTATTTTGGCTCAAGTCATTATCCCGGTGTCATGGGTTTGAGTCCCGAGTCGGGCTCTGCACTGAGGGGGGAGCCTGATTGGGATTCTCTTATTCCCTTTCTCTCTGCCTGTCTCTCCCACTCATGCTCTCTCTCTTTCTAAAATTAAAAAAAAAAAAAATAGTGGAGGAAGGGATGAGTAGAACAATAGGCATCAATGAGACTCTCTAGGAGACACAATGAGCCATTCATCCCCTGGCTCATGATCACTACATGGCTGTACCAGATATGTCCAGGCACAGGAAGGAAAAATCCAGGATGCAGATCCTCTCCACACAATTAAATGTCCGCAAAGCCTAAGCCCAATGTCGTTTTTCTTACATAACAAGTGTTTAAGATTCAAAATTGTTCTTCATGAGGGGTACCTGGGTGGTTCAGTTGGTTGAGCATCCGACTCTTGATTTAGCTCAGGTCATGATCTCATGGTTCACAAGTCTAAGCCCCACGTCAGGCTCTGCGTTGACAGCATGACGCCTGCTTGGGATTCTCTGTCTCCCTCTCTCTCTCTCTCTGCCTCTCTCTCTCTCTTTCTCTCTTTCAAAATTAAATAATAAACTTCTTAAAAAATTCAGATGATTGAAGATGAAATACTGATTTAGGAAATATGGCAATAAAGCAAAAATTCACCTGACAGCACTCTACCAAATATATTTAAATATCTAAACCCTAGTTTTCCTAATTGTTCTATGCCTGTGTTTCCCCAAATAGATTTCACAACATCCTGGTTTCAAGAAATACTAATAGGCATTTTGTGGGGAAAAGATTTTATACTCAAGAAAATTTGGAAAATGCTGGGTTAGACAAAGTTTCATGGTTTTCTTTCCCATACAGCTCAGCAGAGCCTTTACTCTATTTATGAGCAGTGTCAATCTCCATAAAGCACCCACAGGGTAAGTTGTTTTTCCATCTTACTTGGCTAGGCAATGTTGATTTGTTTACAGAGTTTCTCAGTGTTTCTTAATGTTCCTCAGAACACACGGAAACACGGTGCTACGTCTGGCTGTCTCACCAACTTCTCTGATCCTACTAACTGAGGTCTGGGGCTGCAAGGACCACACGATGTAGAAGCTGAAAAGGATGGAACGCCAGCCCAGGAGTGCACATCATCTACTGACAATCTGTAGCCATAGTACTGTATAGATTCTCGGGCAGACACTCAATTTAATTTTGGTTTTTAATTCAGGAATTGCTGTTATACCTGAAAGTATCAGTTGGGGTCTTTTAATGGTAAACAATGGGAATTGACCTCGCTATATTAAGGGGGAAAAAAGAAGTGTTTATTGAAAATATTCTGGACATTGTGAAATCTCAGCATTGTGAAGGAAGAACAGAATACCACAGCCACTAGAAGGACAGGAAGCAGGGTCGCCCCAGGTACCAGAGGAATAGTAATTCAGGGACAGCCATCAGGTGGCCCAGCTCCAAGGCATCTTCTATCTGATATCTCCACTAAAGATTCAAGTCCCCCTAAAAAAAAAAAGAGAGGGAGGGAGCCAAATCATAAGAGACTCTTAAAAGCTGAGGGTTCATGGGGGGTTGAAGGGAAGGGAAAGTTGGTAATGGGCATTGAGGAGGGCACCTGTTGGGATGAGCACTGGGTGTTGTATGGAAACCAATTTGACAAATGTCATTAAAAAAAAAAAAAAAAAAGATTCAAGTCCCAGGAAAGATGCTGATTGGCTTAGCTGGGTCAGGTGCCTAACACCTATCTACCCACCATTGCCCATGGTCATGGCTGAGGTCTCATGATCTACAACCACATGATATAGAATGACATAGAGGAGAGGCAATTCCCCCGAAACATGGATGCTGAACAGAAAAGTAGGAGACACACTTGACGTTCACTGAGCAGAAAAAGGAGACATGTGCTTTCCTTTTCCCACTACTTCTATCCCTTCTACTCAGTTCTTCGCAGTTCTTACTGAAGCATTCCGAATGGCTAGGCTTTCTTCTCCAATCACCTTCAACAGACTTGAGAGCCTGTCTTTCAGAGAATTCAAAAAAGTCCTCGAGTTGAGTCCTTCTTCCAAGAAACCTGGCATTGTTGATTAATGACTCCCAAAGAAGAGTCATTTAGTCTAATTATCAACTAAGCTCATTCATTCTTAACAGCCTTAGAAGACACAAGGACAGAAAATTTAAGGCAATGTGAGAAGGAGGAGGAGGGAGAGTTTAAAGGCAAATGTAACAAATCAATTCCTCCCAACCTCCAAATGACCCAAGTAAAGGAATTTAAACATCTGCCCTTTCTCCATCCTCTGGTCTATTGGCCATAAGTTTTTCTCAGTAATTCTAAAATTCTTTTGATAATTATCAATTTCTGTGAAAACAGAGGGGAGTCTGTTTTATGATAATGTTTTTTGATCCCAGACTAAGATTGTGTCTCTGCCTCTGGGGAAATTCCTTCTACATGAAAAAAGTTTTCTTTAGGCCACTCTTTTTAAAACATTTGCCATCAGCACACCTTATCTTGCTAAGCAAAAGGACAACAGTAAAGTTAGCATGTTGGCTGATTTTTATTTTTTATATTTGAGCCTGCTTAAAAAAAAAAAATTTCTCAAGCAAGTTCTCATGTGGGTTTAATTGTTTGCTTCTTGTCTTTGTTGTAGCAGAAGTTTCAATTTTACTGGAAAAAATAAAAGAAGAAAAGCACGATTTCTAGCCAACATCTAAAACTACATTCATTTTTGTGAAATAAGACCTTTTGATCATCTGGGGTGAAATAGGTTTCACATGATCTTTCTTTATTTATGCATTTTAGTATGGAGAAAACAGAAACTTAAGTAAGATATCATATTGCTTGAGAAAGGACAAGATGGGGACAATGACATTCAAAACACCTTACAAGCACTTTTTCCAAAGGAAACGTTTCATGTAATATTCAAACTCTTTGGAAAACATCGAGCGGAATAACCACCTCTTGCATCAGAAAGCCACACTCCTGTGTTTCTCCTTTATTCTCACACTATGACCGCACTCGACACAGCCTCCAGCTGTGTGGGTTTCCCACACTTCAAGCAATTCCACAACAGCAGCTGTGTGTCCCTGATTCAGTTCAGTCCTGACACTAATCGGAGTTAGAGCAAACCCCCCAGTTTTAAGGGCTGAGTCTCCCAAGACTGTCCCCTACTTCCCCTACTGCCAATCTCAGGTAGTAGGTCCCTATGTTACCCACAACTTCTGTCTGACTTGGTTTTAAAGCAGAGGTTCCCATGAACCCCTGCTGTGGATTCAGTCATTTGTAGAACAGCTTACAGAACTCAGGGTAACACTTAAGTTTGCCAATTTATTATATAATAAAAGATGCTATAAATGACGCAGGTGAACAGCCCTGTGAAGAGGTACATACGGTGAGGGCTGAAAGGGTCCTGAGCATAGGAGCCTTTCCCTGTGGAGTTGAGGTGCACCATTCTCCCAGTTCATAGGTTTGTTCACCCACCTAGAAGGTCCCCAAACCCCATACTATTGGGATGTGTATAGAAGCTTAGTAGGTAGACATTAATAAGCATCTATTAACTCCATTTCCAGCCTCTCTCCCCTCTCTTGTGAATGAAATGTGGGGCTGAAGATTGTAAGCTTCTAATCATGTCTTGGTCTTTCTGATGACCAGTCCCCACAAGGGTCCACCAATAATCACCTCTTTAGAACAAAAGACACTGCTATCAGCGAGGAAACCCCAAATGATTGAGGAGCTCTGTATCAATGACTGGGGTCAAAGGCTAAGTGTTAGAAGAAAAGATTCTCCAAGCAACCGCAACCTAATTTACAAGGATTTTTGCGTCAGGAACTGGGGGCAGAGACCAATATCTATATTTCTTATTATTCACACATATCCCATGATAAGCAATTATAAAGGATGATGGCAATATTCTGTTATTTTGTTTTTCCCGTTTCTTCCCCCTGAAAGGAAGGAACCGTCCACTTTTTAAAGAAAGGGTTTCTGCAGAGAGAACATTTGCCTTCTCTGCATCGAGTCCTGAGGGAAGGGAGAGATGCTGTCTGCAAATCCACCCACCACCATTTACTCAAACACAAGAGGGAAAAGAGAATATAAAATAGAAAAAAAAAAAAAAAAAACCAACAACAACAAAAAAAACTACCAACCCCCACACATCGCTGATAATGCCTCAGGCACAAGTGGATCTGTTGAGTAGTATCTGATGGCAAGACTTGTAGGAGGCATTTATCTTTGAAATAAATTTGAAGAGATTTGTTTTTTAATCTACTTTAAAATTTGTACTGAGTAATTCTTAAATAGCAAAAGCTCAAAGTAAGAAGAGGTTATTTACATTCAAGGAGACAGAATTGGTTAATTAGAACTAAAAAATTACGACTCTACCGGGTGTGCGCTTTAATTTGGAGTGCTGTCTAGGGCATTGTTGTTCTGAACAATTATGGAATGAACACACATACCATAAGTCATTAGCGATGGACGGTTTCCTGTAGGTTAAAGGTATAAAAATGCTCTTATTTTTCACCTTCTGGCCATCCTAACAACATAACATATTAAATAAAAGTTTTTTCAGTATTTAGCAAACATCATGTGATTTTGGCAACAGTGAAATCCACAATAATTGGGGATAATAATTGGATCTGCCAGTAGGGGGAGTTCAAGCCAAATTAGCAAAAGAGAGCTTCAGAAATGGGACTTGGTGGGAGAATTCCAGGAGGAATAAGCTCACTGATTACAGCCCATAACAAAATGCTGAGTAAAGTCAAATGATTCATGGTAGGGCTTACACTGACGTACTTGCATGGGCCCGTGTGCCTTGAGAGAAACATCAGGAGCCCATGAGAGTGGCAGTTGGGTGTGGGGCACAACCCAGATTCCATCTAATGTATGTATCATAATTTATTTAGCCTTTCATTTGCACCTCACACCCATTTTTTGTTTGGTTGGGTTTGTGTGTGTGTGTGATTTTGTTTGTGTGTTTGTTTGTTTTGCTAGCACCCATAATGCAGGGATGTCTACCCAAAATAAGAATTTCAGGGGCGCCTGGGTGGCTCAGTCAGTTAAGCATCCAAATTTTGATTTTAGCTCAGGTTATGATCTCATGGTCATGAGATAGAGCCCCACGTCAGGCTCCATGGTGAGCATGGAACCTGCTTGGGTTCTCTCTCTCTCTCCGTCTGCTCCTCCTTTGCTCATGCTCACTTGCCCTCTCTCTCTCTCAAAATAAATAAATATTAAAAAAGGAATTTCAGAGGACAACTAGGTTACTACTCATTTCTTCCGTAAATCCTATGTTTTGGAAGAATTCCTTGGCATGCCCTGCACATATTATAATAAATGATTAACCCTTACAAATCTGGATAAAGATTTTCTGCTACCCAAATTGTCTAAGTCTCATTTTTAAGTAATACGCAGTAATTTACCTAATTCATCAAATATGGTCCCCTTTCTCCAAAGATACACTCAAACTTCAATCTCCTTTAAACAAACAAACAAAGCTGGCCCATTTCTCTCCGCAAGATTATAGATCCATCATTTGCAAAACAGTCCTTCAAAATTCTGTACTAGTTTTCTCCCAGTAAACAAGCCTTGATCTCTTAAAATAGTATTGTACATGAGAATTATGCCAAATGCTACTTTTGAAAACACTCTTTTGTATAACTGAGAAAACAGTTAAGAAAAAAACTGAGCCTTCTTGAAATGTTGCCATATTTATTCATCTGTTGACCAGCCATAGAAGCCCTTCAGACACGATGGCTCGGAGCCTCCAGCAGTCCTAGGTTCAAATCCCCATTTAGAATATACTGACTAGATGGGGGCACCAGGATGGCTCAGTCAGTTAAGTGTCCAGCTTCAGCTCAGGTCATGATCTCATGGTTGACGAGTTCAAACCCACATCAGGCTCTGTGCTGACAGCTCAGAGCCTGGAGCCTGTTTCGGATACTGTGTCTCCCTCTTTCTCTGCCCCTCCCTCTCTCTCTCTCTCTCTCTCTCTCTCAAAAATAAATAAGCATTAAAATAATAATAATAATAAGGAATGTGCTGACTAGGTGACTTTAGAGAAGTTATCTCAACTTGCTGAGCCTGTTTGTCTAAAAACGGAGTAATAGTAACTTCTTTTCAAAGTTGTTTGAGAGAAAGAGATAGCATATGCCCCTGGCAGACATGCAGTGCTTAACAAATAGTTGCTATTCTTAGCAAAACGGTGGCTAAATCTTGTGATCTTCAAAAATACAGATCCCCAACTCCTTCTAAGGAAGGGGAGTCTAGGCTGATATTTTTCCATCACAAACTGTAGGTCTTCTCTATGAAGAGTTAGGCTGCCAGGAAGGTCAGAATTAACTGTTGTTCCACTTTTCCTTGAATATGCAGAGGGCTGGCTTTCAGCAATGTCATCCCACTAGACACCTGAACAACTATTTTCTAAATGCAATAAAAGCAAGTATATCTACAGAACAGAATGTAAATATTACTAACCTCCAGCAGACTAAAGGAACCACACAGCTGACAGAAGTCAGAAGTGAGAAGTGTTACTAAGTTTCTTACCTCATCTAGTGGAGTCAAGAGATAATGTTTATATGTGATGGATCAAAAACAGATGTTCAAGTACATGTTTTATACTACTAAGGCAACCAGTAGAGGAATTAAAAATAATTACATAGCACACATGGGAGGTAGAAGGGTAATGGAAGAGGGAGTTGCATAAGTGAACAAAATCTCTGACAAGTTTAGAAATTATACTATTTATAGTTTTTAAACACATATAGTTTTTAAACACTGGGGGGAAAAAAACAGCTAATGGTGTTTATCTATGGGATTGGACCCGGGAAAAGAACATGAGGAAGAGTTTCACTCATCATTTAAATTTTTGGCCATGTTTGATTTTTATGTTTAATTCGTGTTTTATGTTTAATTTATAATTTTATGTTTTATATTTATACTTATATAATAAATATCTATTTAAAAGAAGAAAATGAGTATCGTGTGGCTGCGTGCTCCAAGAGGGTCCCCAGGGATCCCCACTACCCAGCATTCATACCCTTGTGTATTCCTCCTACCAGATTGCACCAAGGTTATCTCTGAAACCAGCAGCATATGACAGAAATGATGGTACACCATTTCCAAGTGGAATGAGAGACGACGGCTTCTGTCTTGGGTGCTCTCTTTTTCCCAAAAGATCTTTTTCTCAAGACCACTCACTCTGTGGGAAGCCATGTCGCCAAGAGCCCTGTGGAGAGGCCCATGTAGTGAAGAAATGAAGTCTCTGAGAACAGCATCTGAGCTGGGAGCAGACTTCCCAGACCCAGTCTACTTTTTATATATGGAGCCCCAGCCAACAACTTGACTGCACACAGTTCTAGCCCAAGATTGTTCTCAGGCTGAAAATGCATGAAGCTGCCCAAAACCTGAGAGGAGCTCATAGCCAAGGCTCTGGCCCGAATCCGGTGAGGGTAATAGGGTTTGGAGCACTATACAACACACAGTCCACACAACCCACATCCAAATATTGCCAAATCCTCCCAATTTTACAAACACAGATCTTTCCCATCTCCTTCCCTTTTTTCCATTTCACAGCCACAGACTTAATCTGGGCTTTCATTGCCTCCCACAGTTTTTCCTCCCTCCAGTGTGTCTAAGGACAGACACCTAAATGGAATAACTTCTCATTCTTCAAACCACCCCGGTCATGGGTCAAGCAGAGCCCTGGGTCAGAAAATAAGATTGCTTTGCTTCCCACCTCAGTCTTGTAAAACAACCCAGAGACAGTCTGGGCTGGGCACGGAGGGGCCTTGGCAAGGAGGTAGATTCCCTGCTGGACCAGCCTATCAGACACCTGCACAGACTTCCAGCCTGGAATCGAGAGACGTTTTCCACATCCTCTGTAGCAACTGGGGTGCAGCTTTTGCCTACTTAGGCGCCACCAAAGGTGGCTCTGGTAAATTCAGGTACATTGGAGAATATCTTTCAATCCCATTCACTGTGACTTTCAAAAGCATTTTAACACTTCCAAAAAAATAATCTTCCATAACTTCACAGCTCATTGGCTCCTCTGTATGCTGTACCTTGCCTGGGGAGATTCATCCCCTTACATACATTATGAATTAAAATATTAGGCAGCATTCTGTGATGTAACTTTTTAAAAAGCTGATGATGGATTATTTTTTCAAAAATCTTCCTTGGCAGATTTCTTGATTTGATTCCCAGTTATATTACAAACATATCCATTGAGTCAGAGTATTCTGGTTTCAAAATAATTGTTTCTATGCATACTACAAATCCAGCAGACTTAATCACTTGTGATTTAGTCGTGTTGTAAGCTCAAATCTGTTAACTAGTTTTAATTAGCTTCATCATAAAGGAAACGGTCGATTGTTACAGGTTGTCTTGTTACATTGATGGAGAACACCTGGAAATGATGATTAGTTCCTCCAACAACAAATTAACTTGGACTACGACCCGTCATTAATAATTATTTCGCCCCCTTCCTGGAAGAAGCCTGAGATTACGATCAGAACATAAAGTCAAAATAAAGTCCAGTTGATTCTTCAAAACAGTGAAATACTAGGAGGTACTTTTTGTCTGTCCTATTGTAACTCCTACCCTAAAGGGGTGTGTCTCTGGTGTGAGTGTGTATGTAAATACAAACACCCAATCACGTAGATATGTACACACACGACATACAAATGCATATGTAAGCACACACTCTACGTTATTTACCTCAGTCATTATCTTTATAGAAACCAAACCTGGGGCCGGGGCAGGGGCGGCGCCTGGGTGGCTCAGTCGGTTGAGCCTCCGACTTCAGTTCAGGTTGTGATCTCACAGTCTGCGGGTTCAAGCCCTGAGTGGAGCTCTGTGCCAGCAGCTCAGAGCCTGGAGCCTGCTTTGGATTCTGTGTGTGTGTCTCTCTCCCTGCCTCTCCCGCCCCCCCCCCCCCCCAACTTGCACTCTGCCTGTCTCTCTCTCTCTCTCAAAAATAAACATTAAAAAAAAAAAAGAAAGAAACCAAACTAGGACAGAGAATAGAAGTTTATTTGCACACTTAATAAACGGTTACTCAGGGACAGCCTACACCAACCAAACAGAAATTTTTCCCATAACCTTGTGAAGAGCAGAATTGTTTCCTTTCTGAGAATGAGCTTCCTTGGAGACACAGACTTCCTTTCTGGGTAAATTTTGGCCACTAAAAGTCCATAGAGGGAAAGCTTATACTATAACCTTAAGTGGAAAATGCAGGGGACAAAATTGGAGGAACAGCACAAGTTGAAACATGTTGAAAATTTTTGAAAAGAAATGTGCCAAAATGATTACAGTGTTTGTTTCTGAGTGAGTTTTTCTTCTTTGAGCATTTACAAATTCCAAATCCTTGTATAAGAATCTTATACTAGGGGCGCCTGGGTGGCTTAGTCGGTGGAGCCTCCAACTTCGGCTCAGGTCATGATCTTGGGGTTCATGAGTTCAAGCCTCACCTCGGGCTTGCTGCTGTCAGACTGTCAGCACAGAGCCCAATTCCGATCCTCTGTCCCCTTCTCTCTCTGCCCCTCCCCCGCTTGCACTCTCTCAAAAATAAATAAACTTTTTTTTTTTTTTTACATCTTACACTGGGGCACTTGGGTGGCTCACTTGGTTGAGCATCTGACTTTGGCTCAGGTCATGATCTCACAGTTGGTGAGTTCCAGCCCCACAGTGCAAGCGGTCAGTGCAGAACCCACTTCATATCTTCTGTCCCCCTCTGCCCCTCTCCCACTTGCACTCTCTCTCAAAAATATAAAATAAAACATTAAAAAAAAAGCTTATACTGGGGAACCTGGATGGCTTGGCTGGTTAAGCATCTGACTTGGCTCAGGTCGTGATTTGACAGTTCATGGGTTCAAGCCCCGTGCTGACAGCTCAGAGCTTGGAGCCTGCTTCAGATACTGTGTCTCCTTCTCTCTCTGCCCCTCCCCTGCTCACACTCTGTCTGTCTCTCTCTCAAAAATAAATAAACATTTTAAAATGTTTTAATTAATTAAATAAGTTAATAAAATAAATCTTATACTAATCTTATACAGTTGGAAAAACTCAACTGTAAAAAATCCATGGAAATCCTGACTAGAGATATTCACTAAAAAGCCACATTGACTGGGCAGCAAATACCAAGGTTACTGCAAGGAACTATTTTCTACCTCAGGATGGAAAACTGAAAATTGAATTTGTGTTGCAAAATCTTGGTTTGGGAGACTTCAGCTGTGGAATCTGAAACCCTATCTAAAGATAAGTGGAAAGAACAAGTGGGCTTTGAGCTGCTGCAAAAAGTACTTTTTAGCAATGATGATGCTATTTCAAATTGGTGAAACTCTTTAGAGTTTATAAGAAGCTTTCACAGCATAAGGTACTATAATGAGCCTGGGTTTGGGACCCAGAAAACCCCAGTGTGAGTCTGCCTCCATCTGTGGGAAATTACAATGCATTTAAAGGCACTTAGTAAATTGCAAAATGCTCTAAAAAAAAAAGTGTCATTGTAAGGGATATGTGGTATAGGCAGAGAAGACTCTTTTATTTTATTTTACAAATGAGAGAAGCAGAGGAACACAGAAACTACTGTGATTGTAGCATTAATTTCAGTAGGAAAAAACTTGATACCAACTTAAATATCCATCATCAAGAAAATAAGTTATGAAAATGAAAAACAAACCAAGGCAACACAAATCAACAAGTATGAACCTTGTAGACATAATTTTGAAGCAAAAAAACAAAGTTACAAGGGCGCCTGGCTGGCTCAGTGGGTGGAGTATGTGACACTTGATCTCAGGGTCATGAGTTCAAGCCCCACATTAGGAATGGAGCCTACTGTAAAAAAAAAAAAAAAAAAAAAAAAAAAAAGTTATAGAAAAAAATACACACAGACTGTGGGGGCGCCTGGGTGGCTCAGTCTGTTAAGCGTCCAACTTCAGCTCAGGTCATGATCTCACAGTTCATGAATTCAAGCCCCACATCACGCTCTGTGCTGACAGCTCAGAGCCTGGAGCCTGCTCTGTCTCCCCCTCTCTCTGCCCTTCCCCTGCTCACGCTCTGTCTCTCTCTCTCTCTCTCAGAAATAAATAAACAGTAAAAAAAAAAAAAAAAAAAAATACACAGACTGTGTTATCGTGCTTAAAAGCATCCAGACAGTATTCTATCCATCACTTTAAGTAAAAATATAAAGACACCCATGGGAATATAAGCACCAGTAGAGGATTGTGGTTACCTACAAGGGGAGGGGCGGACAGAGAAGGGCAATCAGGGTTCCACATTTTATTAATTATGCTGAGAGGTGAGTGAAAGAGCGGACCTACGCCTGCCGACTCCATCTTGTTCTGTGTCCTTTACCTTGAGTGACTATGTCCCAGATATGCCCCCTTTCCGGGAAAATCGCAGAAACCTCAGACCACGCCTCCTCCCCTTGAGTAACCTCCCCCTCACCAGTTCAAATTTCCTGATCAAAACACGCCCCGTGACCTGCGTAACAGGACTCCGACCCTTCCCCAGCCAATCGCTGAGGCCACAGCCATTACCTCACCAACTGCCCCTAGACCCCTATAAAACCTTTGTGCTTTTGAAACTCGCTCTCTCTCCCTGGTATCTCACCGCTGCGTCGGTGCAGGTAGGGGATTGAGCTCGAACTAGCTCGAATAAAGGCTCTTTTGCTTTTGCATCGGACTCGGCTCCCTGGTGGTCTTTGGGGATCACGAATTCTGGGCATAACAGTGAGTGTGCTGGTGTTGACTCTACTAATCTATATAACCTCCCTATATGTGCAATATTTCATACGATAATTATTGATCACTTACCATGTATCTAGCATTAAGCAGTTTTCCATCCTTCCTTCTATTTAGTCCTCATAACACCCCCACAAGGAAAGCCTTGCTGTCCCATCGTAACAGGTGAGGATGAGGACTCCATCCCACTAGCACATGTCAGAGAATGGCGTAGGATTTGTCTCTATCTCACAGCACTGCCCCCAAGGATCTTGAGCACCCAGGATTCAATAACCCTGGGACTACACTGGAGAAGAGACATTAGATCTAGTCATTCCTACAGCAGGCACCCACCTCTGGCCTCCCCTCCCCACACACAGGCATTCTGTTTGTAGGAAATGCCATCATGGAAGGAGTTGTGGCTGCTTTCCTCAGTTAGTAAACGCTTGTCTTCTCTTTGAAGACACATGCCACAGCTACCCTTTCACACCCAATCTCCCGTCAGCCCACGCAGGGCCTCTCCCGCAAAGCATGCACATGACCGCTGGGTCTCCCTTCAGGACGTGAATACTTGTGCATGACAGTCATGGCTTCTCACTTCTCAGGCAAGACTTTTTCCACATTGTTCCCTGTGTGTGGTTCCACTTTTTGTTGTCGGAATGGGAGGAATGAATGATCGGCATTGAGTGAGGAGTACGCAGACTGCGTGACACAAACCCTGAGTCCCACGGCCAGCGCACAGTCTCGGCCCGGACTTTGTTGTATTTCCAAGGACGACGGTTAGTAGGCCACCATCATAAAGCCACACTTTCTGGAAGCCTGGAAAATTCTTATTTTCCCTGTCAGTGGACTTATCACTGTGCACCAAAAGTAGGCTCCCACTTCTGACACAGAAAGTGGAGTCTGTATTTTACTGTTCCTGTAATACTACAGACCAGAAGAAGTATGAAATAGAGAAAAGGACTCTGTGCTGGGAACCAGGAGGTCTGAGTTCTAGTTCTAGAACATATATTCTAACTCCATGAACTCCAAAGCTTTTTCCAGCTCCAATATGCAGAAAAAAGAAGTGTTTAAGATAAAAGGTGCCATAAATAATTCAAATAAGTTTTACTTTATTTAACATTGGCAAGATTCTTTTACCATTAGTAATTTCTTTTAAATTAGTAATTAGTAAAATAATTACATAATCAAATTAACAAAAAAAGGCTTAATATTATTTATTATTTCATGGCAGCAATGAAACTATATTTGCTTCATGATTGGAATTCTTGGTAAAATTCTTAGTGATGGACGAAGTACACACTCTGGTACTAGGTTAAGTTAGTTTCAATATTTGGTGGGTTTTTGTTGGTTTTTTTAATGTTTATTTATTTTGATGGAGAGCACACACAAGTGGGGGAGGGGCAGAGAGAGAGAGAGAGAGAGGGAAAGAGAGAATTCCAAGCAGGATCTGCACTTACAGCACAGAGCCCAATGAGGGGCTCAAACTTACCAACTATGAGACCATGACCTGAGCCAAAGTCGGACGCTTAACCAACAGAGCACCCGGATGCACCCCAGTATTTTGTTTTAATATCTGTCAGAGCTGGAAAAAATCCCCCACCAAAATTCATCAAGTCAAATGAAAGAAGTGTGTCATTAGCAGTGCTTTCTGAGTCATCATACTCAGTTTTCAATTCCATGTATCCAACTTGAGAACTCCCTTTTTTTAGATTTGCCTAGTAAATTTTTACTCTCTTCAAGTCTCAGTCATCTCCAAACAAATTAGGAAATGGTACAATACATATTTTCAACAAATGAGTTCAACGCTTTTCTGAACTTCTTCATCTGAAACATTTAGGACTCGGGTTAGAAAATTCTGTTTCCAGTTTGAAGCGTGTGCAGACGTGAGACTTCCTTGGACGGGAGACGCACAAAAACCTTCCATGCTGTCCCACCATCCTGGCTCCTCCCGATGTGAGAATTTCTAATAGGTAAAAATTGCTACCTTAATTTTGGCCACAAAATTACTTTACGATGGATACAAACTCAAGCATCTCTTCCAAATGGTCTCTGTAGCCTGTTGCATTTGCAAAGCAGGTATGTTCTCATTATTTTAAAACAACTTTTACCTTGAAGGGACAGATTAAGCATGTTCAATGTTTTTAAATATCCTAAATAGAGTATACCTGATAGCCACTTATCTTCACCAAAAAAGGGGGAAAAAGCAAATTTTGAGCACTTGTCTGTTTTGTCTGTTTTATGAAAGAAAAAATGCCTAATGTATTCATGATTGGTTTTAATTCTTAATTTTTTATTTCATTATGTTTAAAGGTGTTGTTTTTATGGCCTGGGTGGCTCAGTCAGTTAAGCATCTGACTTCTGCTCAGGTCATGATCTCACAGTTTGTGAGTTCAAGCCCTACATCAGGCTCTCTGCTGTCAGCACAGAGCCTGCTTCAGATCCTCTGTTCCCCTCTCTTGCCCCCCCCCCACCCCTCACTCAGGCTCTCTCTTTCTCTCTCTCTCAAAAATGAATAAACATTAAAAAAAAAAAAAAGAAAGATCAATGTAAGAACATGTGATGAAGGGGAAGGCAGGGTTTAAGCAACAAGGGTGGTAAGGCATCCAGATACCAGCAATAGTGAGAAACTGCTACCTCCCACAGAACCTGGAACAGCTAACCCAGTTCAGGGGAATGGACCCAGTAGGAGTTGTCACTGTGCAGGAACCCAGCTGCTACCAGGGATGTGATGTAAAACCAGGGAAGAAACGGGAAAATAACCCCAACCTCATTCCCCTGCCCCACTACTGCCTTCTGGTAACCAATCCCACCTGGAAGGCAGCCAGCAGGTGAACAACAGAGACCTAGTCTAAAAGGGTCCTGGGCACAGAGCAGGGAAGAGTGAGGTGGGGAGAGTCAGAGGGGGTGGGGGGAGAGTGGGGAGGTGGGTGGCAAATGGAAATCAACCCACTCAGATGACAGGGCCAATCCTTCATCGGTTTGGATCCTTAAAAACAGCCAGCCCTAGTCCATGCTGTAGATAACATCCTTCTCCTCTGTGGAAAAGAAACAGGATCCTTTTTCTACCAACTCAGAGAATTTCCATCCAACCATATATTTCCTATGCTCACTGTGAATTATTCATGCTCTGATCTATTTCATCTGTGGAGCCCGAGAGTATAAGTACTATCATGCTTTGGACTTCTAAAAAATTTCTTTTTTTTTTCCATATTTGAATTTCACCTGTTCTAGTGAAAGCAACTCTTTCAGATTGGTTTGCAAAGGTGAATATATGTTAAAAGATGAGTCATTTGCAGTGACAATGAAGTCCTATCAAGTGTTGGAATATCTTTAGCTCAACACCACAAACAGTTATTGAGCAGTCTACTACCTGCAAAGCATCATAGGGAATTCAAAGATGAATTACAGGTGGTCCCCAACCCTCCTTCCCAGGGAGGTTACACCAGCATCTGAAGATGGACAGTGATAAAAGTTGACCAGTGGAGTTTGAGGGGTATGAGAAATTGGCAGGACACTTCAAGTGAAGGAGAAATCCTTTCAGTTGAGCTACTTTCTTAGACCAAAGACTTGTACAGTCATTGACTTCAGCTAGTAAAGACTCTGGTAGGAAAAAGAAATGATGGCAAACGCTGACCTCTAACAAATTTGAAGTGTAATATCTGAATTAAATTAATAAATAAACATCTCCACCAGCAGAACCACAATTACATCCCAGAGTCCAAGCCTCTCATCTGAAACACTTTCACTGCCAGGGTGCCTGGGCAGCTCGGTCAGTTGAATGTCCAACTCTTGGTTTTGGCACAGGTCATGATCTCACAGTTCATGAGATCGAGCCCTGTGCCGGGCCTCACACTGACCGGGCAGACCCTACTTAGGATTCTCTCTCTCCCTCTCTCTGCTCCTCCCCCACTCACACTTGTGCATGCTCTCAAATTAAATCAACTTTAAAGCTAAAAAAATTATACAATAAAATAAAATAAAATAAAACAAAACATTTTCAGTGCCAAAGGCTTGTATTGGAGAAACAGTTTGGAATAGGTTTGAAACCTCCAAAAACTCTTCAGACAAGCCTTTTGCAACTTGAGCAAAAAGTAGAAACTGGACAATTTCATTTCAGGTTCAACCCCCAGCTCAACACTGCTCCAGAGAGCAAAACTGGAAAAATGGAAAGTGAAAATTAAATTTTCCTTGATGGTTGTCAATCCCATCATAAGCATTTATGGGAGAGTGAAAATCATTAAAGCCGAAGGTAGCTATTATGAGATTAGAGTCTCCTTTGGTTTCATTTTGAGGTTACATTTTATTTATTTGTTTGTTTGTTTTGAGAGAGAGACAGGGTGTGTGTGCGTGTGTGTGTGTGTGTGTGTGTGTGCATGCAACAAGGGAAGGAACAAAGGGAGGGAGAGAAAGATTCTTCAGCAGGCTCCACACCCAGCACAGAGCCCCAACACTGGTTCTGTCTCAGGAACCGTGAGATCATGGCCTGAGCCAAAATCAAGAGTCGGACACTCAACCAAATGAGCCACCCATGGGCCCCTTGAGGTTACATTTTAAAGAAATCTTGCCATTTACATTGTGGATGGAACCAGAGGGTATTATGCTAGGCAAAATAAGTCAGTCAGAAAAAAGACAGATATCATATGATTTCATGCATAAGTGGAATTTGAGAAACTCATGAGATGAATATAAGGGAAGGCGAGGAAAAATAAGATAAAAACAGAGAGGGAGGCAAACCATAAGAGATCTTAAATACAGAGAACAAACTAAGGGTTGCTGGAGAAGGGTGAGAGTGAGTTAAATGGGTGATGGGCATTAAGGAGGACTCTTTGGGATGAGCACTGGGTGTTATATGTAAGAGATGAACCACTGGGTTCTACTCCTGAAGTCAAGACTACACTGTATGTTAACTAACTTGAAAATAAAAATAAATAATAAATAAATAAAGACAATACCAAATGGAAGGCTAAATGCAATCACAGTGAACGTGTAAATTTTTTTTAATTTTTTTAAGTTTATTTATTTATTTTTGAGAGAAAGAGAGCATGAGCAGGAGAAGGATAGAGAGAGGGAGAGAGAGAGAATCCCAAACAGGTTCTATGAAGTCAGCACAGAATCTGATGCAGGGCTCAATCTCACAAACCAACAGATCATGCATGACCTGAGCTGAAATCAAGAGTCAGACACTGACTGAGCCACTCAGGCACCCCAAACAAGCAATTTTTAAAATGTCTCTTAAATCCTCAATATTATGGTCCTGCCAACAACAACCTGGCTTTAACCAGATATAACCTCTGTCTGAATGGTAACAATTTTTATAATATACAGAGCACTTACTATGAGCCAGTCACTGTTCTAAATGCTTCACACGCAATAACCCATTTACCAGATGAGGAAACTGAGGCACGGCGTGCCTAAGATCACACAGCTACTAGGCTACCATGATTGTCCAATAAAATACAGGATGCACAGATGCATTTGAATTTCAGATAAACAACAAATAATGTTTGGTATCATTATGTCCCCTGCAATATTTCGAGCATACTTATACAAGTAGTATCCATTGCTTTTCTGAAATTCAAACTCAGGACCCTGGGTGTCCTATAGTTTTGCAGAGTGCCCTGCATTTTGCTAAATCTAGCGACCCCAGACCATGCCAATCTTGCTAATGCAAACTCATCTGCTCTGTGCTTGTGTTGCTGGGCTCATGCTCTCTGTCCAAAGATCTGTCTCTCAGAGTTCTCAAAAGATCACTAAATGTTTAATCTTAGCCCTCTTTGATTCTAAACCAGAAGCTTCTACTAAAAGGACTCCTTGAAACCAATGAAGTCATGTTCATTCTCTCCACTCCCTACAGGGCCTAGCATTGCTTCCAGATTACAATGTGACTATGTACTCATTTGCAGAGTACAACTCAGTATTACTTTACTTAGCATGCATAATGCATCAGAGTGTCTGGGTTTTATTTGTGGTCAATGACTATCAAGTTCTTGACTTTTAAAGCCCAAATGACCTTCTCTGTGAGGGTTTTAAGAACAGAAAATTGAAATAGCATCAAAAAACGGCCTGGTTGGGGCGCCTGGGTGGCTCAGCTGGTTAAGCGTCAGACTCTTGATTTTGGCTCAGGTTATGATCTCATGGTTCCTGACTCAAGCCCTGTGATGAGCACTGTGTTAACAGTGTGGAGCCCACTTGAGATTCTCTCCCTCCTTCTAGCTCTCTGCCCCTCCCCCACTCACTTGAGCTCCCTCTCTCTCTCAAAATAAACTTAAAAAAACAACTTTAAAAA
The DNA here is from genome assembly GCF_028018385.1 of Neofelis nebulosa. Taxonomy (NCBI): domain Eukaryota; kingdom Metazoa; phylum Chordata; class Mammalia; order Carnivora; family Felidae; genus Neofelis; species Neofelis nebulosa. The sequence goes on along the minus strand of NC_080794.1, from coordinate 29,870,079 downwards.
AATGGCCTGGAAATCCTTTCAACTGCCCTCATCTGGTTTCCACGCTGCTGAGTTTACTAAACTTGAAGAGCCATGGCGGCCTTCTGAGAGCACATCAGATGATTGTTACACAAGTTCAACTCTGAAACCACTTAGATTATAGTAGCTCATTCCCAATTATTAACTACACCTTGGTTGTGGATTGAATGTTTGTATCCTCCTCCCAAAATTCATATGTTAAAGCCCCTAAGCCCCAAAGTGATGGTATTTGGAGGTGGAAACTTTGGGAGGTGATTAGGTTTAGATAAAGTCACGAGGGCAGCACCCCATGATAAGATTAGTGTCCTTAAAAGAAGAGGAAAAGACGACCTCACTTCCTCTCTCCCCAGTGTGAGGATGCGGAGAGAAGGTGGTCACCCGCAAGCCAGGAAGAGGGCCCTCACCAAGAACCAAATCCGATAGCACCTTGATCTTGGTTTTCCAGCCTCCAGAACTGTGAAAAATAAGCATGTGTTGTTTAAACCACCCCTTCTACGGCATTTTGCTATAGCGGCCCAAGCTAACTAAAACGCCCTCCACGGTAAGGTCATTACCACTTACCAGGTCCTCACTCTAACTCAGAGGATGACGTATAACCCATTTTAGTCTATTTTTAATTTTGACACTCAGAAACACTTCTGTGATTATCCTGCTTCCATCATTTGACTCTTCCAAGAGGAGCTGGCGGAGTAGATTGTCAAGGAAAGAGAGAAAATCAGTGGAGCTGGTGCAGCAGTGAGAGGAGGGATTGTCAGAGAGGGGACAGACAGGGAAAGGAACCAAACCCTGGTTGTGCCCCGCCACCCACACTGTCCTGCAGTGAACCTGCTGGAGGTCAAGGGGTGCCCGACACCGGGCTCTCATGTGATTCCAGCCCCAGACCTCAGTCTTCAGGAACGAGATGCAAAACTGACACCCACCTCATCATCTGGCATAGTAAAGCTTGGGTGTAAACCCCAGAGTCCAGACTTCATGTGTTCAAGGCCAGGCGGTGATGTTACTTTGTGTCACAGTAGGCAAATCACTTAACCTTCCTGTGCCTTCGTTTTCTCATGAGTAAATGGGACTAACAACAGTGGCACATATTTTATAGGGAGTTATTGAAAGTACTGAATGAGATCATTTACGTAAAGTGCTTACAACAGTGCCTGGCATATAGTGAACCTTCAGCACCGTCTGTTGTGAAGACATTCTGTGGTGTAAAGAGTGCCAGAAGGTCGGGTTGGAAATTTTGACGGGGAATCCAGAGTTCACGGGAGGCTTTGAAGGCTCTGAACATCTGAGGGAGGCCACCTAAGAGGTATTTCAGCGCCCTGAGGCCAAGGACCAGACCCAACATGCTAACACAGCGCTGAGCACATCAAAGGTACTCAATGTTCATGGACTGACTGATACGATACTTGTCAATGAGGAAAGTGATCCTCAGGGCAAGAGCTAAGATGGTGGTGAGGAGGATCACGATAGGAACAGAAGGCTGTGTAGGAAATGCTGTGGACAGAGAAGAGCTGTTCTGGGCCACATTCCTTACGACATTACTCAGCACCATTCTTCAGGCAGGTAACAGAGCAAAAATTTGTGGGCAGGAATATGTATAGCCATCATTATCATCATCCGTCATCATGTTTGTAATTTAAAAATAATAACAGGAACAATAATTACATTTATTGAATGCTTCCAGTGCGTCAGACATCGTGCCAAATGCTTTCCTCGAGGCTGAAATGCTAGCTATGAAAAGATAGAAAAAACGCTATCGTGCACATTACCAAACAGCCATTACACTCTGCACCTTCAGGGAGCCCCCACTGTCCTGATCATCTGAGCTTCCCCCAGGATCCCCTAGGTCCCCTGCTCCCAGGAACTAAAAGCACAAAAGGAGGCCTCAAGGACCCCTCTCCAACATTACAGTCTGTGCCTCTGCAGATTGGCCAATGACCCCATTGAATATTTTGAAAATCATCCCCATGTTCCGTGGATTAACCAACTTAACTCTTACATTGTTCTTTAATTCTGGAAAGTGATACTAGGGCTCAGAAAGGCAGGAGACTTGCCCAGGGCCACAGCTCATAAGTGATCAAGCACAGAGTCTATCTGACTCTATTCTGAGCTCCTGGTCCCCCCAGAAGGGAGAAGTTTTGCACCGGAGACTGCAGAACATAAGGCTGAACAGAATGGTCAAACGAAGTAAATCAACAGGCAAAATATGATTTCCAGAAACTTCCTGTTTTAATAGGTCAGAGAAACCACCGGACTCTGTTAAAAACATCAAGCCCCTTAGCCACAATCCATACTAAATAATAAGCCTGCTGGGTGAGCCAGCACCACTAAGTTTATGCAGAGGGTAACATTTCCTTCGGTGGTGACATTTAGAGTAGGCTGTTACACCTTCATCTAGCACAAAAACTCAAATTCTTTTCTTCCATCCTAAAATTTAACTGATCTCATCCCAGATGCTACGGTCATTTGCTTCTAGCTTCCAAAACAAAAGTAAATGGCAATACCATCTGTTACAGCCAGCTATGTGAAAAGGTCACCAGCCTCTCACATTGTCTCTTTACTCCCCAGGTAAGAGTTAACAAAACAGAAAGATGTTTATTTCGGACGAACTCTCAAGTTTCTTCAGGTGGCAAGAGGAGGGTCCAAAAATAGGAGAAACACAAAAACAAAACTAGGACTCAATTTAGGCTGCCTTAATATATGCCTAAGAATTTAACCAAGAAGTAAGAAGAAAACAAAACAAAAAAAAAAAAAAAAAAAAGCCTAAGAAAAGTAAGAAGGACTTAATATAGAAAAATGCAGAAATTAAGGAATTTGAAAACGAGATTAATAACTAAGTCCAGCTATAGCTTCTATAGCAAAAAAATTTACAGATAGATAAAAATGTGGACGAATACTTTCTCATTGTTTCAATGAGGCAATATAGAAAACACTCTGTAGGTCGTATCAGCATTTCATGGGACTCCAAAAGGCACTTGAGAAAATGCAGCATTCATTTTTGCCTGTTTTCAATCATAATATATATGCATAGAGAAATGTCTAGAAGGATATTCGTCAAAATGTTAACAGTATTTATCTCTGAGTGACAGAATTTGGAGCAATTTTTCTTCCTCCTTTATATTTCCCTATATTTGAATTGTTTACAGTGAGCATTTATCATTTTTATAGTGAGAATAAAAATTCTCAAGCCACTCTCATTTTTTTAACTGTCCCAAACATGATTCAGTGTGAAATATAATACACGGAAGAAGCCACATAAAATGTGAAACAAATCACGGTCACATTTGCTTTGTGACAAAATAAGCCTCACACTTTGTATCACGGTGAGTCGTGAAAACAGAGATCTCACGGAATTACCCGCGACCCTCCTGAGGGACTATGCCCCCAGCACACGGACGGCAGCAGGATCCCAATGAGTAAATGAGTCCAGCGGTATGAGACGTCCGAGCCAAAGGTGAACCTCACCTCGGGGGCTGGGCTACTGGGGCTCGTGGCGCACCTTCACCTTCATGTCACCATGCTAGCACCTAAGACAACGCCTAATGATCACTTTTACTTTTATATAAAACAAGTTCAGGAGTGCCCAGTGGCTCCATACAGTCAGCTGCGAAGTGGGGCTCGAACTCACATAACCGTGCGATCATGACCTGAGCCAAAATCAAGAAAGAGTTGGACGCTTAACGGACTGGGCCATCCAGGCACCCCAACACAAATACACTTTTAAAAAACTGTATTTGGGCAAATGACCAACAAAGTGTGCCTTACTTAAGCGATCGTGATAATTGCTTCAAGATACAGCATAGGTAAAGAAATGAAACATTTTGTTAAACTAATGAGCAGAAGCAGTGGAGTGAGTAGATCTCCGGAATCTTGGTTTTCTAGAGTTTTCATTTGGGGCCTGCATGTCTTCCTGGACCTATTCGGACGTGTCTATGCTTATATTCAAAACGCACAGGGTAAACACCAGGCATCTGGAAGAATGATCACGGCATTTGGATCAGCTGGGTCTATGGAAATGGATGTCTGTTCTTTGGACAGCCTGTGGTCAGCCTGAAAGATACCATGGAGCTAGTGGATAATGTGGGCACAGCCATGTCTGCCAGACCCAGGAACGTGGAGAGGAGATCAGAACAGGGTTTGGGTTAACAGGCCAAGGTGGAGGGGAAAAGTTGGAAGGACCTCACTTTAAAGGAGCCGGAAGCACAGTTTGAATGAGAGGCAGAAGCCATAGTCAGGAGAGACACAGGCTGGGGTGAGGGGGTAGATCAGGATCCCAGGTTTCGATAAGGCCGGAGAAAGCACACTCAGAAGCGAATTCTGCCCAGGAGGTTTGACAAAGTTGTCCGGGGTCAGTCCAGGGATTGCAAGTTGACAGTCCTCACGTTGAATTTTGACCGTAGAAAGATGTTGTTTAGGGGCACCTGGGTGGCTCAGTCGGTTGAGCATCCGACTTCGGCTCAGGTCATGATCTCATGGTTCGTGGTTTCAGGCCCCACGTCGGGCTCTGTGCTGAGAGCCTGGAGCCTGCAGCCTACTTTGGATTCTTTGTCTCCCTCTCTCTACCTCCTTCTCTCTCTCTCTCTCTCTCTCTCTCTCAAAAATAAATAAACATTTAAAAAAAGAAAAAAAAAAAAGAACGATGTTGTTTGGTCTGCACTCTCTTTGTTTAAAACTTTTTAGACCTTTGCATCTGAATGCCATGAGCTGGGAATAATACTGGCTGCAGCAGATAGTGTTCTAAGTGCTCTGCATATTCGAATCCATTTAATCCTCATAAGAACATTTGTTGAGTGCTTACGATATGCCAAGCACTATTCCAAGCACTTTACATGTATTGCCTCCTGGATGCTTTTAGCAATCCTATCCCCATATTACCTATGAGAAAACAGAGGCGCAGAGAATTGAATGATTTGCCTGAGGTTACTCAGCTTGTAAATACCAGAGCCAGGATTCAGATGAGGGTATTAGCCACAACGCTGCAGTCTTATACTCAGCTAAACCCTCTCTCATATTTCCTGTTTGGCCCTTGTCAATATTGTGTATTTGACCCTAGGTCTGCACAGTGGTGCAACTGGGTCATTGATCTGAAAATAGCCTATCTGTCTCCTGCCAGTCTTGACGCAGCCTTCTAGGGAGCAGGTAAGAGCACTACCAAAATGGAGCAGAACCCAGAGCATCAGCAGCCTGGGGCAGAGGTACCTCCATCACCAAACACGGGCCCCTCCCAGAGCTGACACAGGTACCAGCTTCCATGATGTTCAAAACAAAGTAAACCTCATCCAGGCCACAAAAGAAAATATAACTGGGCTTCATCAAAAATAAAAACATTGGTACAGCAAAGGACACTAGCCAAAGAATGAAAAGCAATCCATAGAATGAGAGAAAATATCTGCAAATCATTACATCAAAGAAGGAATTAATATCAAAAATGCATAAAGAGCTCCTGTAACTCAACAACAAAAAAACAAGCACACTGATCCTAAAGAAAAAAAAAAATGGGCAAAGGACTTGAATGGCCATTTCCCCAAAGAAGATACATAAACGGCCAACAAGCACATAAAAAGATGCTCATCATCATTAGTCATTAGAGAAATGGCAGTTAAAACCACAGTGAGAGGGGAACCTGGGTGGCTCAGTTGGTAAGCATCCGACTCTTGATCTCAGCTCAGGTCTTGATCTCAGGGTCATGAGTTCAAGCCCCACATTGGGCTCCACAATGGGCGTGAAGCCTATTTACAAATAAAATAAAATTAAAATAAATGAATAAAACTACAAGGAGATACCACTTCACACCCATTAGAATGGCTTGTATCAAAACACTAGAGAAAAAAAAAAACACTAGAAAACAAGTACAGGTGAGGGTGTGGAGAAGTTGGAGCCCCTTTGCATTGGGGTTGGAAATGTAAAATGGTGCAGTGGCAGAAAGCCTTCTGGCAATTCCTCAAAGAGTTGAAATAGAACTATCATATGACTCAGCAATTTCACTTCTGGGTATGTATGTACCCAAAAGAACAGAGACTAAACAGAACCCAACAGAGACTACATAGACCCTTGTAGTCAGTGTTCTAGCAGCATTATTCACAATAGCCAAAAGATGGAAACAAGCCAAGTGTCCATAACATAGGAAGGGATAAACAAAATGTGGTATATACATAAAACTGAGTATTATGCAGCCTTAAAGAGTACTAAAATACTGAAGCATGTGACAACATGGATGAGCCTTAAAAACATCATACTAAGTGAAATAAGCTAGACACAAAAGGACAAACACTGTATGATTCCACTAACAATGAGGTACCTAGAGTAATCAAATTCATAGAGACAGGAAAGAGAACAAACGTTACCACAGACCGAGGGGAGGGAGGAACAGCGAGCTGTTGTTTAGTGGGTACAATGTTTCTGCTTGGAATAATGAAAAAGTTCTGGAAATGATTAGCGGTGATGGTTGCACAATATTGTATGGATTGTGACTATACTTAATACCACCAGATTGTATATTTAAAAATAGTAAAAATGGTAAATTTTATGCTATATATATTTTATCACAATAAAAAAAAATGTGTTAAGCCTCAAAGAGGTGATAAAGTTATACAGAAAGTCTCTCTGCCCACTTGACATCAAATAGGAAGGTCTGAAAAGAGGGGAACAAACAGAAGAGAATCTATCCAGTTAGCCAAAAGCATAGGAAAAAAAAAAAAAAAAACATTTAGTAACAGTCAGCAAAAATTAGCAAATCCTCAGAAGACATGAACAAAGCTTTTTTTTAAAAAAAGGCAGAGGTGCCTGGGTGGCTCAGTCAGTCAAGCGTCTGACTCTTGGCTTCAGCTCAGGTCATGACCTCACAGTTTGTGGGTTCAAGCCCTGCATTGGGCTCTGTGCCGACAGTGCAGAGCCTGCTTGGGATTCTCTCTCTCTCTCTCTCTCTCTCTCTCTCTCTGTCCCTCCCCTGCTTGCTTTTTCTCTCTGTTTCAAAATAAATAAATAAACTTAATTTTTTTTAATAAAATTAAATTAAAATTAAAAAGGCAGAAAACTTAAAAAAAATGTTTCAGAAAGAATTAAGTGCAATACTGTAAAGGAAACAATCAACAAAACTAAAAGGCAACTGACAGAATGAGAAAAGATATTTGCAAAGGACATATCAGATAAAAGGTTAGTATCCCAAATCTATAAAGAACTTAACAAACTCAACACCTGAAAAACAAATAATCCAGTGAAGAAATGGGCAAAAGACATGAATAGACACTTTTCCAAAGAAGACATCCAGATGGCCAACAGACACATGAAAAGATGCTCAACGTCACTCCTCATCAGAGAAATACAAATCACAACCACTATGAGATACCAACTCATACCAGTCAGAGTGGCTAAAATGAACAACTCAGGAAACTACAAATGCTGGCTCAGATGTGGAGAAATGGGAACTCTCTTGCACTGCTGGTGGGAATGCAAAATGGTACAGCCACTGTGAAAAACAGTGTGGAGGTTCCTCAAAAAATTAAAAATAGAGCTGCCCTACAACCCAGCAATAGCACTGCTAGGAATTTACCCAAGGGATACAGGAGTGCTGATGCATAGGAGCACATGTACACTAATGTTTATAGCAACACTTTCAACAATAGCCAAATTATGGAAAGAGCCTAAATGTCCGTCAAGTGATGAATGAATAAAGAAGATGTGGTTTGTATGAATGAAATACTACTTGGCAATGAGAAAGAATGAAATCATGTCATTTGCAGCAACATGGATAGAACTGGAAGGTATTATGCTGAGTGAAATAAGTCAGTCAGAGAAAGACGGATATTGTATGTTTTCCCTCACATGTGGATTTGAGAAACTTAACAGAAGACAAAGGGGAAAGGGAAGGGGGAAAAAATAGTTACAAACATAGAGGGAGGGAGGCAAACCATAAGGGACTCTTAAATACAGAGAACAAACTGAGGGCAGATGGGGGTGGTGGCGGAGAGGGGGAAATGGGTGATGGGCATTGAGGAGGGCACTTGTTGGAATGAGCACTGGTTACTGTGTGCAGGTGATGAACCACAGGAGTCTACCCCAAAAACCAAGAACACACTTTACAGACGGTATGTTGGCCAATTTGACAATAAATTATATTTTAAAAAATAATAAATAAATAAATAAATAAATAAATAATGCACCATGTTAATAAAAAAAAAAAAAAAAGAATTAAGTGTAATAATACTCAGTGCAAGAGGGTTCCCATTTCTCCACATCCAAGCCAGTATTTGTTCACAGAGACATGTGCATAATAAAATAAACATTCAAATTCTCAACTACCATAACAGCAGAGTGGTAAAGTTAAAATGTCCTTGTTGCACATGGATCTGAATGCAGAATAAAGCCCAAAATTTTTCATTACAGCAAAAGCCAATCCAGGGTACAAACAGCGTCCTTGGGACTTTCACTTCTTTCCAAGTGACTAACATAAAATTTTAAAAATACAGTCATCCCCCCTCATCTGCAAGGGATATATTTGAAGACCACCAGTAGACACCTGAAACGGCAGATAGTAGCAGACCCTATGCATACTATGTTTTTCTTCCAATATATACATACCTATGATAAGGTTTAATTTATACATTAGGCACAGTAAGAAGTTAACAACAATAATAAAATACAACAATTGTAGGGGCGCCTGGGTGGCTCAGTCGGTTGAGCGGCCGACTTCGGCTCAGGTCATGATGTCACGGTTCGTGAGTTGGAGCCGCACGTCAGGCTCTGCATGGACAGCTCAGAGCCTGGAGCCTGCTTCCGATTCTGTGTCTCCCTCTCTCTCTGCCCCTCAGGGAGACACAGAATCGGAAGCAGGCTCCAGGCTCTGAGCTGTCCATGCAGAGCCTGACGTGCGGCTCCAACTCACGAACCGTGACATCATGACCTGAGCCGAAGTCGGCCGCTCAACCGACTGAGCCACCCAGGCGCCCCTAAAAAAAATTTTTTTAATAATAAAATAGAACAATTGTAACAATATACTGTAATAAAAGTTATGTGAATGTGGTCTCTCTCTCTCTCTCTCCCAAAATACCTTATTATGCTGTACTCACCCTTCTTCTGTGATGATATATGATGATTTATGATGAGATGAAGCAAGGTGAATGATGTAGGCAGTATGACATAGCATTAGGCTACTATCGACCTTCTGACCATCTGTCAGAAGGAGGATCATCTGCTTCCAGACCACGGTTGGCCACAGTAACTGAAACCACAGACAGTGAAACCGTGGATAAGGACGGACTTCTGTATAAGTCTGCCATCAAATTATCCATTAGAGGCTGACATATTTGAAATAAGATGAGCTGTGAACTCCACAGCTGCAAAGCAAGGTCATGGGATTGTAAATTATTCTGCAGTTCTCTATCTCTTTAAGTGGAGCATTTTGGATTCTCCCAAACCTTTAACTTGACCCACATCAAGTTAGGTGCTGGGGACTCATAACACTACAGGAATATTGGCTTATTTAAGAGAAGACTAGATTCAACCCCAGGGTGTGCCATTAAGTCACTGGGTGATGCTGGGCAAGTCACCCAGCCTCTCCAAGCACCAGTTTCCTTCGTGTGAAGTAGAGATTAGATAAAATAATTTCTGAAGTCTCTTTAACACACTGGGAGTCACATTTTGTTCCTTTGGGAGGTGAGGGGGAGTGACATCTTTTTGCATTTCTTTTCCAAATACATCAGTGTCCAAATTGAAACGTGCAGAGTTTCATAAACCTTTCATAAAAAATGTTATTCGGTCCCTCCAAACATATTTTCTTCTTACCTCCCACCTGCCCACACATAAAGATGATTAGGGAAACCTCTCTCCATTATATTTATTTATGTATATATCACTTCAGTCCATAAAGGATTTGAGCCCGTCTAATTTCATTAGCTTCTTAAAATTTCAAAATTCTCTTGCACAAATACTGTGCATAATCTTATTTTAAGACTAAATCCTTTCCCCCACCCCCAAAAAAATCACGCTTAAAAATGTTGACTTGGGCTTTTTCTCCATTAAAACAGGAAAGTGACATATGTATAAAGAAGGATGCTAAATGAATATAGATTTGGTACTGATGACTTCCAGCCAACTACCGCCCTTGCTCTCCTAGCTTGATGGCTAATCACCAAAATACATTCCAGAGCTGTTCTCTCTCCTCATATATTTCACTTGAGAATGAATTAATTTCTGCTTCAAGTTGTCCCATCTGGGAAAACCTAGATCCCATCAACAACAGCTTGAGAATAGAATCGAGAGTAGAGAGGCAAGAAGGGAGTCTTAAAAATTAAAATAATCTTCCTTCAGTCTAAGTCCAGAAAGGAAGCGCTGGCTGTCGGTCTATGCAAGGAAGATTCTATTCTTTTTTTTTTTATTATTAAGTTAGCCAAACAGTTGAACAACATGCATTAGTCTTTAGCGAGGAGTGCCAACTACATCAAAACTCCACAGTTGACCTCTTGTCACTAGCACATCAAATCCTGGATTAGTTGCCAGGCCAGGTCTGGTCTGACATGTCCCTAATAGACCTACTATGTATTATCTGGGATTTTCTCAAAATAGATGAGATTTGTGTTTTGTAGAACTTAAAAAAAAAAATAGGAAGACCCCAAGTTTTAATTATACAGGCATCTATATTTATACAGACATCTATAGTCTGTATGAAGTTTCTTGCATTTATTCTACAATAAATGACATTTTAAATAATGGAGACTACAAAGCTAGATCTAGGTGAACCAGTCAGGCCCCGAACCAGAGCAGAACCCAAATGCCAACATCAATACCACTAATTTGATTCAGTTATTTATTCATCAAACACAGCTTGAGCGATATCTCTTTTCAACTATTCTAGGCACTGTGGGGGATATTACATCATCACAACCTATGGCAGAAAAGTGCTACCGGAGAGGCATAAAAACAGTGCCCTGTTACCCTGAGAAGCATCAAAGATTCTGATGGCATGAAAAATAGAGGTGGGGTCATAACTTCTTCAGCCTCTAACAAGCCCAGGCCAGAGCTTGTTATGACACCTTTGACCCAAAGACAGACAGTTGAGGGCACTGGCATCCTCCCAGAGGGATGCCAACATGGATATATAGCTGGGTGGGGGTAAGCGGAGCTTACCTCGGGACAGACAGGACCTCTGGAGGCGGAGCCAGTCCAGCAGTTTGACCCTGACCTACCATGGAATCCAGAAGTTAGGAGAAATGACACACCCCAGAGAGACCATTACTAGAATGGAGAAGAATAGAAAGGCAAGAAAGAAGCCCTACAGATGAAATTAATCTTTCCTCAGCCTGAATCAGGACAGGAGGATCTGGCTAACAGGAGCTCATTCCATCCAAGAACCATGGAGACAGTAAAACACAAAATCTGAACTGAAAGAGAGAGGAATAGACTCTCAGAGTGGTGGGAGAAGGGGAAAGAGTATCAAAGTGAGCCCACATTCCAGAAAATTCTGTTTTGAACCATGGGAAGGAATGCACATAAGAGGGGGAAATAGAACAGTTCAAGTTGCTGATGCGTGACCAAGAAATTAAACAGCCTGAGGAACGGATGACAGGGGTAGATTTCCAAGTGCGGCGGTGATCTAATGGAGCCTCTAATGAGGCTCACTCATCTGCAAAGATGAGAAAGGACTCCACTCGTTCCGAAGCCAAGTTGTTAACTTAGAATTCACAAGTTGCTCTCGTAAAAAGACTCTGCCCCAGAGTTTCTTCTCTGGTCAGATCAGAGGTGTACCTCACAGGCAGCCATCAGGGGAAAGGAGTTTCAACAGACACTGAGGAGTGGCTCAGTATCCGGCCCCTAGAACTTCCAAGTGGAGAAGTCGCACACTTGAGAGAGGAAGAGAAAAAGTCGGGAGTGAAAGGACTCACCACCTGGCTGTTAGGTCATGAACAGAAAGAAGCTAAGGAGTTAGCAGAGCACAGAGAAGCCGGAAGCAGAGGGCCTGGGGCCACTAGCCACTGGGCAGCACTAACACTGGCGACGAAAGGCCAGGCTTCCAAATGCCCCAAAGTCATAGACTTAGTTCGAGGAGCCAGCTGCCCCCCAGAATCTGCAGTGCCCACCTGGAGCCAGCAAATGGATCTGTCCCCATGTCGTCTAAGAAGGCATCTGACGACAGACCCCACAGAATATGTCTTTCACTGATGCTAGCTTTGACCTGATTGTACCCTTCCCTGGGTTTCCAGGAAAATCATCTGAAACCCTGTGAAGTATAAATTAAAAAAAAAAAAAACAAAAAAAAACTAGGGGCACCTGGGTGCCTCAGTTGGTTAAGTAGCCAACTCTTGATTTCAGCTCAGGTCATAATCCAAGGGTTGTGGGATCGAGCCCCACGACAGGCTCTGTACTGAGGGTGGAGCCTGCTTGGGATTCTCTGTCTTCCTCTCTCACTCTCTCTTTCTTTGCCTCTTTCCCCCACTCGTGCTCTCTCTCAAATAAACAAATAAATAAATAAAGTAATAAGTGAGTTGAACAAAGTATATGTTCTTCTACCTAAATTCTCCTTGGGTGGGCCTGCTAAACTATGCCCCCACCACATGATGTTAAAAGGACATATTACCTGGGGCGCCTGGGTGGCTCAGTAGATTGAGCGTCTGACTTCGGCTCAGGTCATGATCTCACGTTCTGTGATTTTGAGCCCCGTGTGGGGCTCTGTGCTGACAGCTCAGAGCCTGGAGCCTGCTTTGGATTCTGTGTCTTCCTCTCTCTCTGCCTCTCCCCCGCTCATGCTCTGTCTCTCTCTCTCTGTCAAAAGTAAATAAACATTTAAAAAAATTTTTTTTTTTAAAAAGGACATATTACCCAACTTTTTATCTTATTTCCAACTCTTAAATGATTTTTTCTTAACTCCCTGATGCTTAATTTTGTAATCGAGGGTGGGCAAATTTCATTAATCACAGAAAAGCTGAAGAACTTCCCCCACCTCAAGTTTTTGGGTTTTTTGTTTTTTTGTTTTTTGAGAAAGGGCGCAAGCGGGGGAGGGGCAGAGAGAGAGGGAGAGAATCCTGACGATGCTCCGTGCTGTCAGTGCAGAGCCCAACATGGGGCTTGAACTCATAAACCATGAGATCGTGACCTGAGCGAAAACCAAGAGTCAGACGCTTAACCGACTGAGCCACACAGCCACCCCTCCCTGCCCTCAAGTTTTTAAAAACCAGACTGTCTATACAGAATGTTGACCTTGGCCTTGACTGATTAGCAAAAAAAAGATGGTATGTGAAGAAAAGAAATTCACATGGCAATGGGAAACAGCTAACCCCTGCTAACCTTGGCCATCTGCTGGCCTGCCAGACCTCACTGACTATGTCACACGGAAGTCTGGAGTTCAGAGATCATGCTCACCTGTCTCTGAGCCAGATGAACCACCTACGTGTAGTTCCCTCGAGATGGAACCTCCAGTGTTGGAAATCCAAATGCATCCCCTGCAGAAGCAGCAGCTCCTCGGGTGAATGGAGATCAAGACCACCCTGCGAGGGTCACACAAAAGCCAGCTTCAAGGTCCTCTTGGAGAGAGCAAGTGGCTACAACACTTGGGGTGGGCCCTGCAGGAGATGACTTTCCAAGATGTGGTTTTTGCAACTAGCTCCACATAGAGCCAGGCGTAGTTACCGTGCCTGGAACCCACCCTGGAGAGAAGAACCCAGTGTGTTACAGTGACTGTTCACCAAAACGAAAACACTTCCTTCCTTTGCTCTTGGTCTTCATACCCTCTTTTTGCACAGGATTTTTTTTTAACTATTTTCCATTAAGGATGAGCAAAGGATCAGTGATAAACGTTTTCACACAAAGGCACAGAGTTGTACCCTAGGAACAGGGTTCACACGGGCATGAGAGTCAGTGGTCAGGTACATAAAACTGGAGAATAAAATCAAATCGGTGTTTCAAATGAGCTTTACTGAAGTAGTTGCCTCGTGTCTGTGGGAGGTTGGGATGGTGGGGGAATGAAAGGTACTTTGTGACCTCCTAAACTGCAATGAGATACCATCTCACATCCACTAGGATGGCTGTAATCAAAAGAAAAAAAAAGTGGAAAACAGTAGCAAATGTGGAGGAGGATGTGGAGAGATTGGAACCCTTATATATTGCTGGTGGGAATATAGAATGGTGCAGCCACCGTGCAGTTTCTCAAAAAGATTTTTTTTTAATGTTTATTTATTTATTTTTTGAGAAAAAGAGCAAGAGAGAGAGATGCCAAGCAGGTTCTGCCCTGTCAACACAGAGCTTGATGCGGGGCTTGAACCCACAGACTATGAGATTATGACCTGAGCCAAAACCAAGAGCAGATGCTTAACCGACTGAGTCACCCAAGCGCTCTCTGTTAAAGTTAAACAAAGAATTATCATAGCAATTCCACTCCTAGGCATATACCCAAAAGAGCTGAAAACAGGTACTAAAATAAATACTTGTGCAGATGTGTTCACAGCAGCACTATTCACAATAGCCAAAACATGGAAACAAACCAAATAGTCATCAACAGGTGAACAGATCAACAAATTGTGGTATACACATACAATGGAATGGAATTTCATTCAGCTACAGAAAGGAATGAAATGTTGATATATGTCACAACGTGGGCAAACCCGAAAACATCATGCCAAGTAAGCAAAAGCCACACACAGAAGGTCACATTGTATGATTTCATTTATATGAAATATCAAGGAAAGGTAAATGCATAGAAACAGAGAGCAGACTGGTGGTCATCAGGGGCTGAGGGGAAGGGGGGATGGGGAATAACCAGTTAGTGGATATGGGGTTTTATCTAGAGGCAATGAATGTATTTCGGAACTAGATAAAGGTGGTATTTTCACATTATGAATGTACTAAATACTGCTGAACTGTATGCTCAAAAATAGCTAATTTTATGTTATTTGAGTTTCATCTCAATAAATGAAAAAAAGAAGAGACAAAATATCAACAGTTACAATAATAGTATTAAGTTTCAAACAGTAAAACCCAAGTTTATACAATGGTATTCAAAATGTGAAAATATGCAGAGTAAACTAGAGTTTGGACAGAAGAGGGAGCAAGAAACACACAGACATATAGAATTCACAGGAAAAAGATTCAGAGAACACACTGATTTTCACCCCAGGATCATGTCACCACTCTTCTCCTTGAATGAATTATTATCTCTTCTAAATACAGAAGAGAATAAAAAATAAATTATTCAATACCAAGAAAGAAATACTGAAGACTCACAGAATTTACAGCACGAAAGGTTGACCTGAGAGATCATTCCATCCAACCACCCTAATTTTTCAGATGGGTAATCAGAGAGACTAAATGCCTCTCCCCAGGCACACGGCAGAGCTGGGCTAGCAGCGGATGGGGGTGGTTGGGGACTGTGCTTTCCATGATAGAAGCTCCAACTGTGTTCTCTGTGGTTTTATTTTTTTCTCTTGAATCGCATATCTAAAATGTTTCCAGGCCTACAGCAAATCAGTGTCAGCCACCCCCTCCTCAGCTTTTCAGCATTCACACCCAACGAAAATCAGGTTAAAATTAACATCTCTAGAGCAGCCTTAAATGGAAAAGCCCCGAATATGCAACCTAGCCTGTGTAAGAAGTCAGCTGAGGGAGCCAACAAACTCGGCTTTGCTCCTGGGGAAAGGAATGGGTAATTAAGAGGCTGCAGGTTATGTGATCTACATGTCAACGAGGGTCACCACATCCCTCGAGAGTCAGACCAAAGAGCCTGAATTCCTATCCAGGTGCTGTCTTCCAGATCATTCCTTCCAACCCTCACCTTCCACAGTAGAGGGCTGATTAAGTAATTTTCCCAAAGACCATTCTCTCCTAAGGCCAGCTGTGTAAATACCTTTTTTTTTTTCCCTCTACCCAACTGCATGTATGTCTAGAAACTTCTTTTGAACTTGCTCGTGCATTCCCTTCCCTCCCTCCCCCTACACCAGTTACCAAGACGGGTTACTTCCTTGTGGTGCCTCCTCAAAAAGCAGAGTGTGCAGTAGACATCCAATGGATATTTCACCTCCAGGTTACAGTGCAGAAAACTAAAGGCCAGCACCTAATACATCACTATTTAATTTTGCCAACAGGGGCCATTTGTCTTCATTACATTTTCAAACTTTTAGTCCCTGAAGTACAATTTTCTTATTAAATGTGGATTTGTGATAGTGTTTTAGGAGCACCTAATACAGCACAATGTCATGTCAGAAAGGCCTCTCTCCCTAATTATTTAATTTCGAATCAATTTGGGATTAAGAGCATAGGCTCTGGAGTTAGAAAATTAATGTTCAGGTTTGGGCATCAGTTATTACCTTGTGGTCTTAGGTGCTGTGTTTAACCTCTCTTATCCTCAGTTTGCTCATCTATAAAATGAATATAAATATAAAATGTTATAAGCACCTTCCTCTCAAGCCATTATGAGAAAAAAAATGAAATAAAACATTTAAGTACATATATGAGTTCCTGGCACATTCTAAGAACTCAGCAAATGTTATATATTGTTATCCTTCCCCAAAAGGGGCACATTAATCACTCTTTAATTATGGAGAAGAATTTGTCCCCAGTCAGGAGTGGACCACTGTTAATATTTTGGGGCAACTGATCTTCAGGAACAGCTCATGTCCTGACCTGTCTGCTTTGAACTTTCACAGGGTCAAGAACGATTCATGAGTTGGAAGGGCCTGGTCTACAGCCCTATCCAGACCTTATTCCTCCTCCAAAATCCCAGAAACCCTCGGCTTGAATATCCCTAACAAGAGGAAACACCCCTTCCCCAGGCTGACCATGTCATTTTTGGATGACCCATGGCTTCCATAGCCACTGGTCCTACCTCTGCCCTGTGAGGTCACCCAACAGAAGGCGCCCCTTCCTTCTGCATGTGTGGCCTTTCAGGCATGTAAAGACAATCGAGTTTCCAGGCTGAATATCCCTATGTTCCTGAACTGTTATTCCAGGGTCCTGATTTAAGGTCCCCTGGACAAGAATTCCTGCTTGTTAAATCACCCATTGCCTTCAAGGGGACCTTCCCAGCTCTGGGAGGCCAGGCTGGAGGGGGGAATGTAAAGAAGACAAGGGGACCAGGTCTTTTCTTCATTCTTCCACCTGCTAATTCCCATCCCCGTCACTCCGCTTTTGAGAATCTTCAGAGACATGGCATTGACTTTTTTCACACATTTCCTGAGCTGAACAAAATGTCAGTGATCTTTCAATGGTGCCCTAATTAAGTAATATATGCTTTCCACATAATTTTAGAAAAGGAGGACAGAGAGGAAAGTGGTCAGTGAGTATTTTGTCAAGCCCCACGCTATTTTTCATACAGCAAGCATAAGGGACATTCTAATTATATTACCTATTTTAAAGATTGAAGGATCTATAGCTTGCCCTCACTCATGGAGTGGTTGAGCCAGGATATGAGCTCAGGCCATCCCATATAAAGTTCCTTGTGCTTTCCTCTGTACCAGACACATCTTCCAGGGTCCATCACAGTGTGTTCAAGGACTCAGCTACTGTGCAAGCTCTTTGCTCACACTGAGCCTGCAATCCACCAAACTACCATAGTAATGAAATACCCCCAGGTGAGGATTCAGCAAAGTAGAGTTAGAGTCTATCGGCCAAATCTCCCTACTGACTGTTTTTGTAAATCAAGCTTTATTGGAACACAGCCACACCCATTGTTTTTCATATTATCCATGGCTGTTTACACACTAAAATGGCAGAGTTGAGTAGCTGCTACAGAGATTTTATGGTCTGAAAAATCTAAAATATTTACTAGGTAGTCCTTTACCAAAACAAAGTTTATTACTTTGTCCCTAGATTTACACTGTGCTGACAAATATCTCATTACCCCATGAACAATTCTAAAACCACTATGTGAAAGGAACAGTAGAATCATAATCCTTTGAAATATTTCTCTCAAGAGTTCTTTCTTAAATACATGTCTACAGATTCCAATATTTAACCATAATCTACTTTGCTAGGATAAGTTATACCACCTCAGAATTACTGTAACATGTGTTTCAATTTCCATTTTCACTTAGTAATTCCTTGGCCACCATAGGAGTCAGTGTGTGGACAGTGGGTCTCATTTTTCCAGCATCCAGGGGTGTTCCCTCTCCCATCGTGTGCACCTTTCGTAGGACTTTCAGTCAAGGTGTCCCACCCTCCTCCAACCAAAGATGGGCTTGAGATCCAAACAACCCATGAGGACCCCTTACTCCATAATGTCATATCTTGAGTACAATGATACATGGATAGAAATTCAGTGAGAGCTTCTTTGTACCTGTAGCAGAGCCCTGCTAAGACTGTCAATTCCTGTTGCTCTGCAAATTGTCCTTTTCCTTCAGTCCCATAAATTTCTTTTTAAATTAAGTTAGCCAGATCAGTTTCTATCACTTATAAGCAGAGCCAGCTGAATCAGTAAAACCTTCAGGGTAGGAGAATTTGTCTCTAAGGACTTTGATTCCTTCTGAACAAATTAGGATTAGGAAAGTAAGTTCTTGATTGAATTTATAAAACCCTAGAAGTTTTTCTTCTGTAAAAAAAAAAAAAAAGTTTATTCATTTTTGAGAGAGCAAGAGAAAGAGAGAGAGAGACAGGGTAGGGGCAGAGAGAGAGGGAGACAGAGGATCTGAAAAGGCTCTGCGATGTGAGCACATAGCCCAATGCAGGGCTCAAACCCATGAACCACAAGATCAGACACTCAACCGACTAAGCCACCCAGGTACCCCGCAGTTTTTTCTTAATTCAATTTTTTAATGCAGAAACATATAAAATGAAGAGAATAGCAACATCATTTCACAGATTTGTTTTTTAAGTAGTCCCACCAGTTAAGGTACAGTGAATTCCTGGCACTGATATAATTTTACTTCTCTAGGACAAGCAGCCGATTTCTCTGTAACAACATGGTACCTCTAGTACTGGGTGTTAGATTACATCCCCATGGCTTCCATCGTAAAGACATTTGTCAGTTTGTGAAGCAAAGGCACAGGTGAGGTCTTTTAATGCCTCCAATTGACAAGACAGCAAAGCACAGCTGGCCACTTCTGACTCCTGACACTCACACCAGTGGTTGTTGGAGAAGCTTAAGAACTAGAACGACCCAGGAGATCAGTGCAAACCTGCACGAAGACTCCAGGCTTCAGCAGGTGCACCCACAGCCTCCGATCGCAACACCTGTCTCTGCCAGGCAGTGAGAAAACACAGGATGCCCAAAGGACAAAGGACATGAAAACTATTCCTGCATGAAAAGAACTGTAGGAAAGGAGTTTCAAGGTCATTTAGTCCATCGACTGTCTGATAAAGGAATCCCCTTCAGGAAACACCCTGAAAAATGATGTCACTAGAGATATCTAGTTGAATATGATCAGTGATGGTGAACTCATCATCTTTCAGACAGCTTGTTTCATTTTCAGACAGCACTAATTGTTAGAAACCTGTGACAACTCTAATTTAAATGAAGCCACACAGGGGCACCTGGGTGGCTCAGTCAGTTAAGCATCTGACTTTGATGCAGGTCCTGATCTCACGGTTCATAGGTTCAAGCCCCACAATGGGCTCTCTGCTGACCGCTCAGAGCCTGGAGCCTGCTTGGAATTCTGTGTCTCCCTCTCTTTCTGCCTCTGCCCTGCTCATGCTCTTCTCTCTCTCTCAAAAATAAATAGGGGCACCTGGGTGGCTCAGTTGGTTAAGCGGCCGACTTCGGCTCAGGTCATGATCTCACGGTCTGTGAGTTCGAGTCCCGCGTCGGGCTCTGTGCTGACAGCTCAGAGCCCGGAGCCTGTTTCAGATTCTGTGTCTCCCTCTCTCTGACCCTCCCCCGTTCATGCTCTGTCTCTCTCTGTCTCAAAAATAAATAAACATTAAAAAAAAAAAAAATTTTTTTTAAAATAAATAAATAAATAAACAATAAATAAATAAATAAAGCCACACAAAACCATGCTGCCTTCTCTTCCCTGTGGCGATCCTTCACATCTATATTGACCACCGTTCACATATCCCACTTCAATCTTCTCAATCACCTGACCTAACATTGCAGATGCTCCAAATCATTTTTTATGTGGCATGGATTTGATTTTTACTCCCCTGCCTGTAGGACTCAGTTAGGTCCCAGCAGGAATGAGATGGACACACTCAAAGTTAGTACCTTGAGGACACTTTAATAAAGGGCTCATTTACAAAAGTAAGAACAGAGTGTAGGGAAACTAAAAGGGATTCCGTAATACCCCAGGGGTGTTATCACTTTAGGCTTGAAGGAATAAGGAAAGCAGTCAGCATAATGTGGAGACAGAGCAAGCTATGTGAAGACAGTCGGCTGGCGGGAGTGGTGACCTTCAGTTATAGATGGTACCTTCGTGGGAAAGCAGCTCGTGGAATAAATAACACTTTCTCACACTTTGTGACTCCTATCTCCTGCCAGAGGGTTCCATCAGCCAAGTGCAATGGGAAGCTTGAGGAAAACCTTGCTCATCAATGTAATTTATACAAGTTTAGACTCCTGGGGACACAGAGCAGGAAGGTGAATGGATCTGAAGGGCAAATGGAAAACACTCAGCACAGAGGACATGTCATGTCTTGCCTGCCTAGCATACATTCACTTTTATTCTAGTAACAGTACCTCACATTTTTTTTCCCTGCCCCCCACTCTCCCACCATGTGATTTAAGCCCAGCTGATTGTAGCTTCTGACTCCAGGAAAACTCATGTGACTCAGGATTCGGCCTGCCCAATCAACATCACAACCCTCCGACCACAGTGATTGGCTCAGAGATAAACATATAACTGAATTTAGAGACAATAAGAAGCGCGGCTGTACTTCTGCAGAAGAGGCCTGTTCTCCTTTCCTGGGATAGGAGGATATTAGCCTGGAGCTACGGGAAGCCATATTGCCCCCCAAGGGAAGGGGCTGAACAAAAGGAAAGTCAATTCAGCGGAAAACAGAGCCGAGGGAAAGACTAGACCCTGAGAACATTGTTCACGTTCCTGGATCCAACTGTGCCTGAAATCTGGGCTGCCAGTCCCAACCTGAAATCTAGATCATATTGAAAAGATACAATCCTGT
Organism: Neofelis nebulosa; assembly: GCF_028018385.1. NCBI lineage: Eukaryota > Metazoa > Chordata > Mammalia > Carnivora > Felidae > Neofelis > Neofelis nebulosa. The sequence continues at coordinate 29,849,037 of NC_080794.1, read as the reverse complement.
AGCATAAAGAGCAATGGTGAGGCACCACCTTGTAGCTGGACAACTTAGGAAAAAATACTTAATTTTACGATCCTCGAGTCCCTTGACTTTAAGACAGGAAATTATGATGCCCTCCCAGGCTGACCGTGAGCACTAACCAAGATCACATATCTAAAGGTCCCCGGTAAACTGTAAAGCATTGTATAAATGTCACAGATGCTTCTTCAGGTCATTCCCACCTTCAGATGTACCACCCTCGGGACATTGGTAACACACTGTTCCATAGTCAGGGGCACACAGCATTCTAAAATTACTTCCAAAGCTGAGTAATGACATACTGCATAGCAGCTGTCAAGAGCAGTCGCGATCTGAACATTGCCAGAGAGAAAAAAAGAAAAAGAAAAAAAGGAATTGACAAAATTGGCTTTACTTTAGAGACAGACTGTAATCAGCAACTAAGAAACAGAATGAGAAAAATTCTGCTGAATTGAAAACTATGCCTGAAACAATGTCGGGACAGGAAGATGAGACTCGGGCAAAACTAACGAAAACTGGCCCCTGCTTCCGGGCGCTGTGGTTCAAGTGGCAATGGTCACCGCCAGGTAACAAAGGAGTCAAAATCGAAATCCTTGGAGCAGACGAGAGGGAGCGCTCCCTGAGGACAGAGAACTGTTGAAAGGAAAAGCCCGTAAGTTACAACCATGAAATACTGGGAAAGTATAAAGGCAAAAAGGCCAGCAAATGGGTCAGTAAGCCCAGGAGGGAAAAACAGAAGATACCAAGGATCTCACAGATGAAGCAGACCCCGATTGGTAAGCAAGGAATCTGAGAGCGCTTGGCCGAGTGGCTAAAGCCCATGGGGAAATTTCAAAACTGGAATGGGAAAAATCCAAAGCACAGTTAGGAAAATGTCTTACCACAGAGGCAAAAGAGAAAAACATATGTGCAAATGCTTCAATGTGCTCGTCAGTTCTCCACGCCTCACAGATACCAAGACCAGGCTTGGATGAGGCACTTGGCTCTTTGCTAGTCCAGTAACTCGATCCTACCGTAGACTAAAATCAAAGGGCAACGGAAAAATTGACTTGAATTCATAATCAACATGACAAATGCACTATAGTTTACCAATGGGCTAAAAACCGGAGGGAGGGTTTGGTAACGTCTAAAGGAAAATAAAATCTTTCTTGTCCAACTGAAGAAAAAATCCATTTCTTACAAAGTGCTCAAAAGAAATGCATTTCAAAAAGTGATTTTCAGCATCTGCTCTGAGCAAAGGACCGTGCTAAGCGCTGCATCGCACCGGAGATGAAAGCCACACGGTCTTTCCCCCGCACAGCTAACAGTCCAGCTGGGAAGGAACATCCCAGCAGAGGAGGGAATGCTGCATGGATCACTGCAGATGGCACAAACCAGGCTTAGGTGGCTCCCGAGCTGGTGTCTGCTCCTCACAAAGGACAGACTCACGCGAGTTTTCCTGCCTTATTTAAGTGGACAGAGGACGTGAGCAAGTCGATCAGGAAGGATCTGTTGATGCCTTCTTCTCCCTTCACACCACCCCCTCCCCCAAACACAGCATCACCACACCCTGCCACTTCTGCCCACAGACTGTCCCTCGAGTCACGCTTCTTCCCGCCATCCCCATGGCTACCACCCTCGTTAGGCCGCTGTCATCTCTTGCCTGGACTACCCACATGACCTGCTTATCCATCCTCTCTCCCTTACAATCAGTCCCCCGCCCAGCACCCAGAGTAATGTTGTAAAACGGAAACCAGGGGCACCTGGGTGGTTTAGTGGGTTAAGCATCCGACTCTTGATCTCAGCTCAGGTCTTGATCTCACCTTCATGAGTTCAAGCCCCACACTGGGCTCCATGCTGGGTGTGGAGCCTACACACGTACATAAATGCAGACTAAATCAAAGCACTTCTGCAGCTGCCGAAACTAAAGTGACATATTAACTCCCCCAAGACCTCATATCTTCCGGCCTCTGAGCACTCCTCCAGGTTCATTTCTTTCCACTCTCCACCGCATTCAGCATACTCGAACCTCACCAACCTTCACTCAGGTCTGTAAATGCCCCACACTCTTTACCACCAAAAGATTTCAGCATAGGCTGTTCTGTGTTCTGCTGGTCCCTCTGATTCCTCACCTAACTCTCATTTAGCTATCAAGTCTCAATGTAAAAGTCACCTCCTAAGAAAAGTCTTTCTGAACTCCCAATATAAATTAGGTCTCAGAGAACCAGATACTTTTCTTTATCCTACTAGGTAATTATATATTTATTCTGTGTTTATTTGCTATCTGACTCCCCACAATACTAAGGAGTAGAAAACTTTTCTGCTTGCTCCCCAGAGTACACCCATCTCGTAGCACAGCTCCTGGCACCCAGTGGGGGATCAGGAAATACACACTGAACGAGTACATGGCATACAAAAGTAGAAATCATGTCCTCCTTCTTCAGAGTGCTTCCAATCTAATAGACACAAAAGAAAAGGAAACAGAATAGTTGAAATTCACATACAGAACAGATTATTTGGTAAGTCTGTAAGTGGTGCACAGGCAGTCAGTATAATTTACAAGACAGAAATACTAAATAAAGAAAAGGTATTCTTTTACATCATTTCCATCTTCAGGGGAATCACCCTGGAGTCCTTGATAATCACAATTCTCTACAAGAGAGAACCAACAATGGGGATAAACAAAAAGAAACAAATTAACAAAACCCCTCTACCTATCAGGGAAGAATCTCTGCTCACTAACCCAGGATTGCAAACAACAGAGCCACCTGCCCCAGTGGCACTGAAGCTGGGCTGGCTGCAAGTGCAGCTTTAAAATCTGCACCACCTGGGGCACCTGGGTGGCTCAGTTGGTTGAGCATCCGACTTCACTCAGGTCATGATCTTACAGCTCGTGAGTTCGAGCCCTGCGTCAGGCTCTGAGCTTTTGTGTCTCCCTCTCTCTGCCCCTTCCCCAGCTTACACTCTGTCTCTCTTTCTCTCAAAAATAAATAAACATTCAAAAAAATTTTTTTAATCTGCACCACCTGAGCAGTGCAGAAATCTGGGAGAAGAAACTAACCCCCAAATTGGTCCCACTTGGAGATAAAAGGAGTGGGAAAGCATCACTCCTCCATTTATAATAAGAAACAAGCAGGACTTGGGGCACCTGGGAGGCTCAGTTAACCATCTGACTCTTGGTTTCAGCTCAGGTCATGAACCTCATGGTTTAGGGATCAAGCCCCGTGTTGGGCTCTATGCTGATAGCATGAAACCTGCTTGGGATTCTCTCTCCCTATCTCTCTCTCTCTCTGCCCCTCCCCTGCTTGCTCTCTATCCCTCTCTCTCTCAAAATAAATAAATAAACATTAAAAAAAAAAAAAAAAAGCTGGACAAACCAGCTTTCACAAATCCTTCAGAAACTGAGTTCACAGAGCCAATATCTGACCCCAAATCTCAAGAAAGATGGGCATCCACAGGGAGATATAGGACCCAGACCTTTGCTCAGCTGGGATAGACTTTTCAGACACCATATAAGCCATTAGGAAGAACTTAGCTAGAAATTTGGAACAAATTGCTAAAGGCCTGGCTAAGGGCTGCAGTAATAGGGGAAGCTGGGTGAAGGGTATATGGGAACTTCTCGTACTATCTTTGCAACTCTTCTCCAAATCTAAAATTATTTAAAATGAAACCAGTTCAGGACTCATGAGTACTGTTGAACGTCAACAGAGGCAAACAAAAAAGAAAAACCACCCCATGGGAGACCTCCTATCCCGTGTATGGGACTCTCAAAAGAGACAACGCCCATGAACATGAGCTCACTCACGAAAAATATGAAAAAAAAAAAAATGAAAATTCTAGTGACAACATCATTCCACAGACCCAAGTAGAAGTTTTCATACCTGAAAAACTATAAATGTTTATTTTTAATTTCTAGAAATCTTAATAAGGTTCACTTCGCATGAGTAAAAATAAATCCAGAAGGAAGGTAGAAGATGCATAGAGCAGGGGGAAACAAAAATTCACAACACGGGCTGGTAAATTCAAATAAGAATTGACTATAAAAATAATGAGGATGGGGGCGAGGAGTATATGGGAACTCTCAGCACTTTCTGCTCAATTTTGCTGTGAAACTAAAACTGCTCTAAAAAATAAATAAAGTTTATTTTTTTAACAAATAATGATAACTTTTCTGCACTGAAAAACAAAATGGAAGTAAAATGCTAGATAAAAATAGCACAGATGGAAAAGCTGCTCAAAGACAGACAATGGGAGGAATATTTGAAGCAAGTTAAAGCATTCTAAAAACACTGGGTTTGTTCAAGAGAAAGATAGAAATAGTGATTTCCTTTAGTCTTTAAAAATAGGATTAAGTTGGGGCACGTGCATGGCTCAGATGGCTGAGCATCTGATTCTTGATTTTGGCTCAGGCCATGATCTCACAGTTCCTGGGATTGAGCCCTGTGTCAGGCTCTGTGCTGATAGCATGGAGCCTACTTGGGATTTTCTCTCTCTCTACCTCGATCTCTGCCCCTCCCATACTCACACTCAAATAAATAAATAAATAAACATATATATATATATATATATATATAGTTTACATATATATTATATATATTATATATTATATATACACATACACACACACACATGATTAAGTAATAGCATTTTTAAAATCTGGTTGCGGATCAAAATGGCAATGTAACAGGATCCAGAACTCATCTCCTCCCACAAACACACCAAATCTACATCTGCATAAGGATGAATTTCCTCTGGGGGGGAAAAAAACCACCTAAAAACCTAAACATGTCTGAGCAACCACTCTGCATCCAAGCGGGCAGGAAAGGCTGGGACACAATCTCACCATAGACTGCATCCTAGGCCCAGCAAACCACAGTCAGGAGGGAACTCAAAACCAGAGCTTTTCCCCGAGAAGCCAACAGGTTGAACCCCATACCAGGCACCCCCACTTTTAAGACCTGCACCTGAGAGAGGAGTCCTAAAACACATAGCTTTGAAAACCAACAAGGCTCCTGTCCACAGACCCACAAGCCATGAGGCACAGAGACACGTCTTGAAGGCAGGACTCTCTTGCCAAGGGCCCAGCGCTGAAGGTGACTGAGGGTTGCCAGACCTTGACCTTGTGTGGGAGAGGCTCATTTGCTTGCCTTGGACCTTCCACCTGAGGCCAGGAACCTGAATGGACACACATTTGAGGGTTTGCCACTGCGCTCACTGTGGTGGGAGATTGGCGGGGCAATCTCTAGTCTGGCATCCTCTGCCTACCTCCAGCCCTCTGCCTCTCTTCAGCCAGCAGGTGCCATCTTGGAGACCCAGAGCACCAGCCTGTCCCCAAGGGTATATTTACAGATATCTGGCACTCCCATTTTACTTCTGGTGTCCTGGTGTTTGTGGCCACAGCACAAAGGATGCCCCTTAATCACCTGGCTTTGGCTGTGGTTCCCCAGTGGCCAACAAAGAAGCCGAAGTTTAGAAAAATCCCTAATGTGCCATGATCTCACAGTTAGTAATGGTGAATAGCAGTAAAAACTCACTGCCTACTCCAGAACTCAGACTCCAAACATAAATACAATCTTTCTATATCTGTTAACATCAGTGAAAGGCCCAAAAATGGGAATTTTTTTTAATTTGCAATTCTCATTGGACTTAATCCTAAATTTACTTCAAGGAAACAATCATGGGCATTTTCAAGATTTTAGCTACAAGATATTCATGACAGCCTAGAAGTAGGATTAAACAGGAATTTTTCTCTTCTCTTGCTTATCTACATGCTCTATGAAAGCATGAATTACTTTAGAATTTTAAAAAGAGGTTAATATTGGAAATGGACTTAAGTATTACTAACTATCCTTTCATGTTCTATCATTCTATGACTCTACAGAAGGCAAATATTGGATTTTAGGTTGTATTAAATCTCAAGCTAATACAAGCTTGTTGAAAATATTAGAGATAGATATTTTGAAAGCTATTGGATATTATAGTCATTATTATCTTACTGTCCTGCATTGCTTACAATGAAGACAAGTCACTAATGCTGTCCCACCCTATCCTGACTACTTTTTGATTTGCAAACTTTCCCTCATCTCTCAAGTTTCACCCCCTTCAAGAAATGCTCCGTGATCCATGAGTCTGATTTTTATGGCTATCTTTTGGACCTCCATAGGCCCCAAGGTACACCTGAATCTTAGCCCTTTAACCACACTGAATGTGTTGTTTCACCTGCTTTCTAATTAGACTAAAAAATCTCTGAAGGTAAAAGCTAATTCTTTTTTTTTTTTAAGTTTGTTTGTTTATTTATTTATTTTTGAGACAGAGATAGAGAGCAAGCGGGGGAGGGGCAGAGAGAGAGGGAGACAGAATCTCAAGCAGGCTCCACACTGCCAGCACAGAGCCCGATGTGGGGCTCAAACTCATGAACCGCGAGGTCATGACCTGAGCCGAAGTCAAGAGTCCTACCCTTAACCGACTGAGCTACCCAGGTGTCCCAAGGCTAATTCTTAATAGACTTTTTATTCTTAGGTCCCAGCATAGTATGTTTGTGAATGAAAGAGACACTTCTTAAGAACCAGCAGCAGGTAACTATTTCTTAATAAGATTCTTCACCGCATTCCATCGTGTGGGTCTCTTCCGCTCACACCAGCCAGTTCTTCAAACACCAGCTAGGTGTCCTACAATTCAACTCCATTCTGACACTACCTACCCGGAGAAAGCATCAGATCCCACAGGTTCAGGCCTCCTCCCCGACTTCAGATGCCAGTTACAAGTCTAGGTTGTCCCCTGTGCTTTGAATGAACTGCCTATAGACTGGACATTCTAATGACCCCCTCCCTTGGGCTTAATTTGCTAGAGTGGCTTACGGAACTCAGAGAAGCGTTCTACTTACTAGATGACTGATTTATTATAAAAGCATATGATTCAGGAATAGCCAGATGAAGAAGGTGCATAAGGCAAGGTGTGTGAAAAGGATGCAGAGTTTGCATGCTGTCTCCAAGCACGCCACTGTCTGTATGTTCACCAAACCAAAAGCTCTCCAAACCCCCATCCTTTTGGGTTCTTACAGAGGCTTCATTCTGTAGGCACCACTAATTAAATCATTGGCTATCGGGCATTGAACTCAATCTCTAGCCCCACTCCCCTGGTGGGGAGGGGCTCTGGCTGGAGGCTGAAGCCTCCAACCCTCCACCACTGGGTAGGCTCCTCTGACCACGGCCTCAGTCCTTCCAGGTTTTCCAAAGGTCACCTCATTAATGTAACAGAAGACACCTTTATTCCTTCCATCACAGGAAATTCCAACAGCTTTTAGGAGGTCTGTGCCTGGAAGAGAGGAAAACCAAATAATATTTCGCATTATAATTACCATTACCATGAACCACATAAATTAAATGTTTTTAAGTCTTCATGGCCAAGTTTTTAAAGCTGTTCTGAATTTCAGATCATTTCTAAATGAATTTCTTCTAAATTAAGAGATAGTTTATTGACATTTCCTGAGCACTCTGCAAATTCTAATGTGTGCAGTCACCATGAGTTTTTACCTGACCGTAATATGGCTTAATATTATTTTGAAAAATGTATCTGTATCTGCCCTAGTTGCGTTCGTTGTGCTGAGAGAAATACCCTACATGAATTTTCTGTTTCCAAAGTTAATTTGGCAAACATCTGTTACAAGAAAATGGTCCAGATGGTTTTTGACATGTAGTGATCATAAATAAGTGGTCCTTTTCCATATTGCGCGGTGTTTGCTGTAGTTTTCTACTAAAAGGATGTGGTTTTTTTAAAGAGGAAAAAAATTTACTTAATCTCACGGCCACCCAAGGCACATGGAAGCATATGTGACTCGTGTGTCTGAATGCCAGACCACGTGTGATGGATTCAAATGGGGTCACATTGCCAGGAATATCTCCTATGTTGCTGACCCCTGACTCTGGTATTTCAATATTACCATGTGCTTTACGCATATTATCTTAATCTGGCCAACAATCCTCTGTGGTAGGTATTATCATCTCTACTTCTAAATGAATAACAGGCCAAGGTTATTAGTAAGTGGTAGAGCAGCTGACGCCAAAGCCCATGTTCCTAACAGCCACACCCTCTACGTGCCAGTGGTTTCGGGGCATCCCCTACCGGGTTGCATTTCCAGCGGACACACTCCTGGGTGACGTTTATCGTCCAGACTGTCTTCACCTGCAAAGTTGCACAAAGGCACCTTGCCACACCCCTGAAGCCCCCTGCCCGTCCCCTCCCTGCAGGCAGAGTGGCACTTTCGTGCCAGCCCTCCGAGCTCTCTGGCACAGAACTACTGCACGAGTGCAGAGCATGCCTTTCTCACCCAGTCCAGCGCCCCTCTTTACCACCCAAATGGCAGCTTATCCCAATATCTCACAGAGATATTGAAATCTCAGTATCTTCTGAAACCCCACCTCTCGCAACACCGGACCAGAGGACTAAATCTGAGACACATGCCCTGTATCCCCCTCCCCAGGGAGCCAAGGTCTCTATCCTCCTTTAGCCAGAACCCACTAATCACCTGACTGCTGCACTCCAAGCTGGGTTAAGAGGCAAACAAGCATCACGATATCACAGGAAATGTAACCAGATAGAGAATTCTGGATTTACCCAAATTCTCTCTGTGAAGGGTGGCATGTGGTTGGAGGGGATACATTAATGAGTAACTTGGGGACAGTGAGATCCCACAGTGTGGAAAGATAGTAGCTAAGTTGCCTGTTAAGGAACGTGGGGTCTAGTTAGCCTCCGAGTGTGACTTCTGGAAGGTGAGCAAGTTTTGGGCTAGCATGGAAATGCTCTTGATAACAGGGAAGAGGCTGAGGGACGCTGTCTCCCCCCCACAGAGTGTTTAAGGTTTTCCCAAATGAAGGGATCTGAACAAATACTTAAAGAACGGGAGTTTGAGGGGCGCCTGGGTGGCTCAGTCGGTTAAGCGTCCGACTTCAGCTCAGGTCACAATCTCGCGGTCCGTGAGTTTGAGCCCCGCGTCAGGCTCTGGGCTGATGGCTCAGAGCCTGGAGCCTGCTTCCAATTCTGTGTCTCCCTCTCTCTCTGCCCCTCCCCTGTTCATGCTCTGTCTCTCTCTGTCTCAAAAATAAATACAGGTTAAAAAAAAATTTTTTTTTAATTAAAAAAAAAAAGAACGGGAGTTTGAAGACACTAAACTGAGAGCCTGGGAATGCCACACAAGCCTGCCCTATAGTTTCCAGCAGTAGGTACGGCCTGGGCTGCTGCTGTCATTACTACCTTCCATATAACTCTTTATAGAAATTTTTAATTTTCCTAAACTTAGCTTTTTTTTTTTATTACTTTCAATATTTATCTCCACCTAACAGGTAAGAGACCTGAGGTGCAGAGATATTAAATAATTTGCCCAAGGTCCTCCAACTAACACATGGCAGAGCCACTGTGAGTCAACCTGTAAAGGAAATCTACCAAGAATATTTGGGCAGAACTGAATACAGGGGATGAGAGTAGGAGAGCTATTGAAGGGTCAGAAGAGTGAGAGAGGGCCAGGAGAGCAAGGCACGTAGCAGAAACAGCTTGCATAATGGTGGAAATGTCAGAAGAAAGCCCCAGAGTGGACCTTTGGCCTACAGGACAATCCAGCCTACCACCTGTTTCAGTGTAGCTTAGTTTTGCAAGCTACTAAGCTACACTAAGGTGTTGGGTTTTTTTAAAGTTTATTTATTTATTTTGAGAGAGACAATGCATGAGTGGGGAGGGGCAGAGGGAGAGAGAGAGAAAGAGAGAGAATCCCAAGCAGGCTCCGTGCTGGCAGGGCAGAGCCCAACTCGGGACTCGAACTCACAAATCGTGAGATCATGACCTGATCAGACATCAAGAGTCAGACACTTAACCAAGCCACCCAGGTGCCCCATGGCTTTAATGGTTGAGGTGGAGGGAGAAAATCAAAATGAGAATCATATTTTGTACCCAAGAAATCACAAAATTCAAATTTTAGTATCCAAAACTCTTAGTGTCCAAAAGCTTTATGGCACATTGACACATCCATTCATTAACATATCGTCCCAGGTAAATGGCAGAGTAGAGTAGCAGCAACAGAGAATCTGGCCCCAAAACATAAGGTATTTATTACCTCGTCCTTTAAGGAATAAATTGGCGAACGTCTGGGTCAGAGCAGAGGTCCCTCTCTAACAGCAGACAGAGATGAAATTTTACCAGTTCACAGAAGAATATAAAAAATAAGTATAAAAAAGTAGATTTTTCATAAAGTTAAACTTACTCAATTTAAAATTGTTTAATGTCTGGTTTTTGGGGGTTTTTTTGTTTTGTTTTGTTTTGTTTTGTTTTGTTTTGTTTTTTGAGACAGAGAGAGATAGAGCATTAGCAGGGGAGGGGCAGAGAGAGAGGGAGACACAGAATCCGAAGCAGGCTCCAGGCTCTGAGCTGTCAGCACAGAGCCTGACGCAGGGCTCAAACTCACGGAGTGTGAGATCATGACCTGAGCTGACGTCGGACGCTTAACCTACTGAGCCACCCGGGTGCCCCTAAACTTACTCAATTTAAAGAAGAACCCCCTTTATCCTAAGATGCCATCCTTCCTACTTTTTATTGGAGCAAAAAGATGTTCTTTGTTATTCAGTGATAGTGAGTGACAGTTTGGATCCATTTAATCTCTTCATCTACCCTGGTTGACACAGATGGAAGAAGCAATGTCTTCTCTCCCCTCTCTTGCCTTTTCCTCCGCTTCTTTTTTTGGCATCTGTCTATTCCACCCACCCTTTCTCCTTCTTCCCAGGTCCCACACTGCCCATCTTCCTCAAGGTTAGTGACCTCAAAAAAATTCACACTCCACAGAAATAGCAAAGGAGAGATGTTCCAGGTTATCTGCCATCTTTGTTGAAAGGTGAGTGTCTAGTTTCATATGATTAAGTCCCAAGCAGTTCAACTGCTTTATAAGCCAGTTTTTCCTCTCAGCTCAGCAAAAGAAGCAGCTTCTGTATCTTATCATCAGAGCATGGAGCTCCCTACCTCTCCCATGTGGCAGGCGCTTAATGAATGTCTGTGCTGAGTTTTTAGGAGTTGATTCTAAAAGTATCCATTTTAGGCTGTTGAGTGATCCTGATGGAAGTTTCTGTCAAAGCAGACAGAAAGATTGCCTCCCCAGATCAAGCCAGATATACATTCCTAGGCAAAATGATAATTCTTAAGTACATGTAATCTTTTAAAAAAACATGTTGTAGCTTTTGAAAAAAAAAAAAACAATTTTCTATCAGAGTAATATATGGAGAAATGCACAGACCATAAGAGTACAGCTCAATGAGTTTTCCCAAACTGAACAACACTCTTGTAACTAATTTCCAGGACATTTCCAGCCCCTAGCATCCCTCTGTGCTCCATTCCATCCACCACCCCAAAGGATTAAAAAAGTATCCTGACTGCCAACAGCATAGATAAGTTTTTCCTGTTTTTGTACTTTACGTATATGGAATCACGCAGGATACTCTCTTTTGCGGCAGGCTTCCTTCACTGCAGTGATGGGGAGGTGGGTGGGGGAAAAGATGGTCTGCCCCCACTGGAAAGAGTGTAGTATCACCGATAACACATGCTGACAATGAAAAAGAAAAACAGATTTTTAGTGTTATTATTGTTTTTAAATTCTCTACAGACAATGCACACCCTTATTGTCTACACCGGGAGTGAAATACGTCCACCACCACTTGTACCGGTACACCACTGTTTCACTTACCATTACTTTTATTGATTTATTTCTCTGGACTCTCTACCCCCAATGTGGGGCTAGAACTCACCACCCCGAGATCAAGAGTCACTCCACTGACGTAGCCAGGCGCCCCTACCATTACCTTTAGAAGATGTATTTATGTGGTTGTGTGTAAATGTAGATCATTCCTTTTCATTGCTACATAAGATTTGATCGGGTGACTACAATACTGATTTATTCATCTTTTTATTTCCCCCCTGAGGGACCCATGCATGCAGTTATCACAGAGCACTTCCAGCCCTCGGGCCTCTTGGACCTTCTTGACCTGTGTGCCTAGGGCACGCTCCAGCCCAGAAGGTCATCTTCCTGGAGTTAAGGGTTATACCCCTGCACTACTCACGCCTATAGGGAAAGGTTGTTTGAGATAGACCCCTTGCCCCCTGTGCTCATGGGATACACAGGGCCTCTCTGAGAGTCATGTCTAGCAGGTGGGCTTCCTTATTCATTATTCCATTTTATTTTTAAAGTTAATTTTGAGAGAGAGAGCACATGTGTACAAGTGCGTGCGAGTGGGGAGGGGCAGAGAGAGAGGGAGAGAGAGGGAATCCCAAGCAGGCTCCACACTGTCAGCACAGAGCCCAACGCAGGGCTTGATCTCACAAACCATGAAATCATGACCTGAGCAGAAATCAAGAGTCAGACACTTACTGACTGAGCCACCCAGGTGCCCCATTATTCATTTATTTTTGATGGGCATTTAAGGTAATTTCTACATGCAACTATTATGAACAGTGTAACTCTGAACATTTTTGTGTGTCCTTTGGCGAACATACGGGGGTATTTCTGCTGGATAAACACCTAGGGGTACATGTCTACTCCTGGGTCATAGGGTAGGTGTATGTTTAGCTTTGATGAGCTTGCCAAATGGTTGTACCAATTTACCCTTCCACCAGCAACGTATGAGCACACCTCCTGTCCCACACCCTTGCCAGCACTTGGCATTTCTGTCTTTTCATTTCAGCCATTCTGGAAAGTGTGTTGTATATATCCAAACTTATGAAATACAGGCAAGTACCTAGAAGACCAGGGATATTAATTTCTTCAGAAGGGATCCACAAGAGAAAGGAAAATATCAAATTCATATGAATACAAGAAAGCTTAAAAGATCAACTCTACGTTAAAGGAAAACAGCCATCAGAAGTAGAGGGACCTATGGAAAGAAATAATGTTAATTTAACAAATATTTATTGAAGACATGTTGTTACGTACTGAATTATGTCTCCCCTCCCCTCACAAATTTCATGTTTAACATTCAGGCCCCAAAATGGTCACATCTCACTTACATGGGCATCAACAAGCTTGAGCCATGAAAACAAAACTACAGATGATGAAAAGGTAACAAAAGGGAATTATGAATGGAGCTTAATTAAAGCTTATAATGAGGGGCACCTGAGTGACTCAGTTGGTTGAGTATCCAACTCTTGATTTTGGCTCAGGTCATGATCCTACAGTCATGGAATTGAGGCCAACCTTGGGCTCTATGCTGGGCATAGAGCCTCTCAAGATGGTCTCTGACCCTCTTCCTCTGCCCCTCCCCTCCCTCAAAAGAAAGAAAGAAAGAAAGAAAGAAAGAAAGAAAGAAAGAAAGAAAGAAACTTATAACGAAACTTATTATAATAATAATTAATAATTGGCTTATAAAAAATCCTTCCTCTGTAAATTGTAGACCCCTATCCAATCCTCATGAAAGTAGACAGAAAATAGATGTTTTATTCAGAAATTTACACATACCAAAAAATGTACCTATAAACCAAAACTCCAGAACCATGAGAACTAGTATCTAATGCTAAGAAAGTCAGCCAAAACTTCAACATTCCAACTGTAAATGGATTCCAAAACAAATTAATTTTTTGAAAGAATCTGACAAAATTTGAAAATAAGTATATTTATTAACTTAAGTGAAGAGTGTTTCATCTTTTTAAAGCAAGAATTTGTGAAGCAAACAAAAAAATAAGAAAAAGCTATTTGAGAAAAAATGAATTTTCAATCTTAGAAGCAAAAATGGAGTCACTGAATTTAGAAATTCAATAACCAGGAAAATTCCAGCCCAGACACACAAAACAAGAAAATTAGTGAATTAGGAGATAGTAGTAAAAAACTTATCCAGAACACAATACAGAAATACAGGCATAAAAATATGAATGATGAAAAAGTAGTTAAGAGGGGTGCCTATAAGCATCCGACTTCGGCTCAGGTCATGATCTCACAGTTCGTGAGTTCCAGCTCCATATCTGGCTCTCTGCTGTCAGCACAGAGCCCACTTCGGATCCTCTACCTCCTTCTCTCTCTGCCCCTCACCTGTTCACACACACTCTCTCTCTCTCTCTCCCAAAAATAAATAAAGACATTAAAAAAAAAAAAGTAGCTAAGAGAAATGAGGGTTTAGGCACCTGGCTGGTTCAGTCGGTGAGTATCTGACTCTTGATCTCAGGGTTGTGAGTTAGAGCCCCACATTCAGTGTAGAGATTACTTTAAAAAAGAGAGCAGGGATGTGGTGGTGCCTGGGTGGCTCAGGCAGTTAAGCTTCCAACTCTTGATTTCAGCTCAGGTGGTGATCTCACAGTTCATGAGTTCAAGCCCTGAGTCCAGCTCTGCACTGATGACACACAGCCTGCTTGGGATTCTCTCTCTTTCTCTCTCTCTCTGCCCCTCTCCCATTCATAGTCTCTCTCTTTCTCTCAAACTAAATAAAAAGTTTTTCAAAAGAGAAAGAGAGAAAGAAGTGAGGGACAAACTGAAGAACTTTGATGTATGCAATGATGCCTACTTCACAAAGACAAACTGAAGGTAACTTAAGAGAAGCAATATTTAAATAGATAATAATTGAAATTTTTCCAAACTTGCAAAAGGGTATCAGTCATCGGAGCATAACTTCGATCCAAATTATCAACCAGGAGATATAAAAAAATAAAGCCATGCCTAGACATATTATAATTTACAAGCCATCAAGGATAAAGAAAAACATATTAAAAGATTCAGAAGAGCAGACACATTTTCCATAAAGGAATGATAATTAGACTGACAGTAGATTTCTCATCAGCAATAAGCATTGCCCTAGAAATGTATACCCAGCCAATATATCACATAAGAATAAGAGCAAAATAAAGAGTTTTAGAAGAACACTAAGCTTGGGGGTGCCTGGGTGGTTCAGTCAGTTAAACATCCAACTTTGGGTCAGGTCATGATCTCACCATTAGTGAGTTCGAGCCCTGCATGAGGGGAGCTCGACCCCCCCTTCACTGGAGCCCAGCTTGGGGCTTCACGCTGTCAATGTGGGATTGTCTCTCTCTCTCTCTCTCTCTCTCTCTCTCTGCCCTTCGCTCACTGGCACCCTCTCTCTCTCAACAACAACAAAAAATCTCTCTTGTTTAAAAAAAAAAAAAAAAAAAAACCACTTAGCTCTTTGAGGAAGATTGGTCCAGATGAAATGGAGCTAGTTCTGCCCAGAGGCTCCTCCTGCAGCTCCTGACTCCTTGGTGTTTACTCTTGCAGAGAAACAGGTGGGTCAGAAAGCCCCAAAGCCATGGCTTTTAAAAGATAGAGAAGGACACTCAAGGAACCGGAGGTGGTGAGTTAGAATTATTCTAACCAGCCAAACTGTAAAATCTTTGGAGGTGGTGCCTGCGGATTTGATCAGAGGCACAAAGAGAAAGAATCTCAAAGTAAAAGGAACAGTCCAGATGCCCACCAAGACTCCAAGAATCACTACAAGAAAAATTCATCGTGGTGAAGGTTCTAAGACATGGGTCATTTTCAGGTGAGGATTCACAAGCAGCTCATTGATTTACAAAGTCCTTCCAAGATTGGTAAGCAGATTACTTCCACCAGTATTGATTCAGGAGTTGAGGATGAAGTCATCACTGCTGATGTTTAAATCAACCTTTTTTACAAAATTGATTATCCGCTGTTCATTTTTTGTTAATGTTTATTTATTTTTGAGAGAAAGAGCACAAGAGGGGAGGGGCAGAGAGGAAAGACACAAAATCCAAAGCAGGCTCCAGGCTGACAGCACAGAACCTGACACGTGGCTCGAACTCATGGACCACAAGATCATGACCTGAGCCAAAGTTGGATGCTTAACTGACTGAGCCACCCAGGTGCCCCTGATTATCAGTTGTTAAAAGAGGAAAGAAGAACACTAACGGTTTAATATCCACAGAATCTCATGAAGACAATAATCAGAGAATACATTTCAGTAAGAATAAAAGTGAAGAAGAAGGAAGTATAGAATTAAGAAAAAGCAAAAGCGGAAAAAAATGACAAAATGTGTTAGTAATTTTAATTAATGTGTATGACAAATAATAATATCTCATTTATATGTTAAAAAAGAACAAAAACAACAAAAGAACAAATAAAGCACAACCATAACAAGATGGGAGTGAGGTTGAATAATGTGTGGTCAAAATGTGGTAAATATTTGGGAGGGAAACAGAACTAGTGAATAACTGTATCTATTTAGAGAAAGAGATAATTAAATCTATGTTTTTAAATTAAGTATTGGTACTAAATTAGAAACAAAATCTGTAGTTTATAAAACATCAAAGAGGGAAAAAAAGAGGAATATAAAAAGCTTTATCAATTCAATGTAATAATAACAATAGCAAACACATAGAGTTCTTACCAAGTGCCAGACATTGTAGTTGAGGAAAGAAGGGGAAAGAAGCTATAAAAGAGGTAATACACAGAAAACACAAAATAAGATGTTAGAAATAATTCCAGAGGCTCCTGGGTGGCTCAGTTGGTTGAGCGTCCAACTCTTGATTTAAGCTCAGCTCAGATTCCAGGGTTGTGGAAGCAAGCCCAGCGTTGGACTCCACGCTGAGTGTGGAACATGTTCAACATTCTCTCTCTCTCTCTCTCTCTCTCTCTCTCTCTCTCTCTCTCTATCTCTATCTCTCCCCCTCTCCCATGCTTGCACTCTCTCTCTCTCAAATAAAAAAAGAAAAATAAATTTTAATTTAAAAAACTCCCCCATATGCATTCCTAATGTCTGAATTCTATATTTATAATTTCTAGCTATGCATAGAACCTGAGAATTTCAAATTAACATAAGGACTTCATCACAAGGCAGAGAGGTTTTCTCATGGCCTTGTGATGATCTAGCCCAAAAGATATAAAGGAAGACCAGAGTAAAGAATATATGAAAAGATGCTCAAAAATACTAACAGCCAAAAAAGTACACTATACAATTTAGGGGAATCTAGGTGGCTCAGTCAGTTAAGCATCCAACTCTTGATTTCAGCTCAGGTCATGATCCCACCATTTGTGACATTGAGCCCCCCATCCCCATCAGGCTCTGCACTGACAGCATGAAGCCTGCTTGGGATTCTCTCTCTCTTCCTGCATCTCTATCCCTCCCCACTCACCCTCACTTCTCTTCTCAAAATAAAAAGTAAACATTTTTTTAAAGTACAATATACAATTTAAAACAAGATAATTGGCAAAAATTATTTAATCCAACGATACCAAATGTTGCTGAGGATTTGAATTTGCTGGCGGTGGCGGAAAATAACATGAGTGAGCAATCTGACGTCTAGGAGATATGTAAATTAGCATATCCTTCAAGCTAGCAATTCCTCTATACTTCTTTTAGGTATATGTTCTATAATATATAACTAGACAAGTACCAGGATGATGATTGTTCTGTCATCTGCAATAGCAAAAAAGAAAAAGAAAGAAAAGAAAATTTTAAAAATCATCTCAGAGGCACCTGGGTGGCTCAGTCTGTTAAGCAGCTGACTCTTGATTTCAGTTCAGGTGGTGATGTCATGGTTCCTGAGATCCAGCCCCACAACAGTCTCCAGGCTCTGGCTCCAGGCTCTGCACTGACAACAGGGAACCTGCTTGGGATTCTCTGTCTCCCTCTCTCCCCTGCTCCTGCATGCAAGCGCTCTGTCTCTCTCTCTCTCTCAATCTCTCTCTCTCTCTGGTGCATGGATGCGCTCTCCCTCTCTCTCTCTCAAAATAAATAAATAAATAAATAAATAAACTTTAAGGGGAAAAGAAAAAAAAGCTCCTTTGGGAGGTAATTAGTTCCTGAGGGCAGAGCCTTCATGAATGAGAATCAATGCCTTTATAAAAGAGGCTCAAGAGGGCTCCTTTGTCCCCTTCCACCACGTGTGGATACAATGAGAAGTCTGTGACCTGGACCAGGGCCCTCACATGACCAGGCTGGCACTCTGTTCTCAGACTTTCTGCCTCCAGAACTGTGAGTAATAAATTTCTATTGTTTATAAACCGCCCCTCTCCCCCGCCCCGTGCTGTTCCGTCATAGTGGCCCAAAGGCACTAGGGCAAGTAGTGAGTATACATGGTATTGACAAACACCCTCTAGGCAGGCAAGGAGTGGAGTGGAATTGAGGACAAGTACACAGGGGATTTCAACTAAATCTGTACATTTCCACATGTTTTAATCTGAGCAAAATGTATTATGTTAAAAAGGGGGGTTCTCTTTATCTTTGAAATTCAAATGAGGCCCTGAAGCCAGAGACTTGCTAGACACATTTCTGCAGAATTTTATAGAAAATGACCAAGCTGGTCCTTTAAATATCAGTCCCTGTCCGTTATCTCCAGCCATTTTACAAGAAAGCCATACATTCATTGAATGGGATTTCTTGGTTTTTTTCCCCCTCCCATAATCAGGCACTTCTCACTCACGCCCAGGCCAAGAGAAAGGCTCCACGTAAACCAGTCACAGGGACCAGGAGTGCCTATAAGGGAGTAAATCGGCGTCTCACCTTCTGGCTGGATGTTTACAGAGCCCTCACATCGCAGGTGCTGGTGCTGCTTGGAGACCAAAGAGGAAAGCAGAGAGAGTTCTAAGGAAAGCCAACCAGCATCTGCAAGTATTTGTCGACATCTGCACCTGGGCTCTTGCGCCCATCTGGAGAATTCCAAACGCAGAAGACTGGCTGGAGCAGTGCGGTTACAGGGTGGAGAGGGAGGGCCGACTGGACGGGAAGGCATTTGGCAGGAAAAAGACACATGATGTTTTCCTGTTGACCAAAAGGACCTGCAGGGAGCAGGCATAAGCCATCCTGAAGAGACCCTGCCACCCAAGAACACTGCTTCCTGAGGCCAAGGTCCCCGGCGGGAAGAGGCTGCGTAGGGTGAAGCCTCAAAGAGAGCAAAGGCCGAGTGTGGATTTCAAGAAGCCAACTGGAGAATACATGAAGAGTGTGAAGCATTCACGAGTTCTCCAAATAACCCACATCCTCACCTGAAGAACCTGTACTTGGATGTTTAGGTTAATGGAGGGAATGAGTATCAGCTAGCATTAACCGAGGGAGGACTATATACAGTATCAGCTAAATACAAAGGTATTTTTTGCTCCTCTTTAACCCACATGCTGGACCCCGTGCTAGAGCAAATTAGAAAGCAAAAAAGAAGCAAGAAAAGTCAGAAAAAAATCCTGAAAGAACCATGATCTCCTTCCTCACAGAGTCAGCAGTATGAGGAGGTAAAAAGATGGCATTCGAGCTGCGTATGAGATTGGACTGAGCTTTTTCACGTCTCCTACAGCCAAATGTGAGCTCTGGGATCTGGCAGAGCTCAGTCACAGAGGGAGGAAGGGAGATTCAGCAGTGGGGTGGAAAGTCCATGGGAAGAAAACATTCTTTCTCTTTGGTAGCTCCCTGAGTTTAGCCCAGGGCTAGTAGTAGTTACACAAATGGGGCAAAATGTTACTATTTAGTAAAGCTAGACGGTGGGTGTTTCAGCCAGCCTTCAAGATGGTCCCAATGATGGCCGCCTCCTGTTTTTCACCCCGTCTATAGTCCCCTGCCACATGGTACCAGGTTCAGGAGTGACCAATAACGTACGGTAGAAGTAAACCATTCCTTGTGAAATTAGATTCTAAAAAAGACTATAGCTTCCCCCTCTCTCCCTCCCGCCCTCTCTTTCTCCCTCCGGCTCCCTCCCCCTCTCTTGCTCTGGGGGAAGCCAGTCCTATAAAGAGGCCCACACTTTCAGAAACCGAGCCTCTGGCAGACAGCCTGCAGGAAGCTGAAACCTGCCGAAAAACAGGCATGAGCTCAGAAGCTGTCTTTCCCTCCCTGGTTAGGCTTTGAGATGCCTGCCCAGCTTAGGCTTGCCAACAGCCCCGAGGGAGAGAGGCGCTGAGCCAGAACCACCCAGCTGAGCCACTCGCTGACTCCTGACCCTCAGAAACTGTGTGAGATAATAAATGTTTGCTGTTTCAGCTGCTGCACTGGGGCAATTTGTTATACAGCAGGAGATAACTATTACAGCAAGTGCATAAATGTTTGATATACTGACTTTATGTTCTTCTGAAAGCCTCAACTATTTCATAATAATTTAATATATATCATGAAGATTTTTTCCCATGTTCATCATCCTGAAGCTAAAGTAAAGGGATCTTTAAGGGGTGAGCACACTGTCTCTAACTTGGATGAAAGTTTTTATGGTCCCCTGAGAACACTCTCACAAAATAAACCATGCTTTGGAAGTAAGAAATGACCTGAAATGAGTTACTCTGAAATCCAATTACTAAAATAGTCTACAGGGGCACCAGGGTGGCTCAGCCGGTTAAGTGTCCAACTTTGGCTCAGGTCATGATCTCATGGTTTGTGGGTTCAGGCCCCACATCCAGCTGTCTGCTGTCAGCTCAGAGCTTGCTTCGAATCCTCTGTCCTCCCCTCCTTCTGCCCCTCCCCATTCTCTCTCTCTCTCTGTGTCTCTCTCAAAATTAAAGAAACATTGGGGCACCTAGGTGGCTCAGTCGGTTGAGTGTCCAACTTTGGATCAGGTCATGATCTCACAGTTGGTAGGTTCAAGCCCCACATCAGGCTCTGTGCTGACAACTCAGAGTCTGGAGCCTGCTTCAGATTCTGTGTCTCCCTCTCTCTCTGCCCCTCCCCCACTCATGCTCTGTCTGTCTCTTCTCTCAAAAATAAATAAACATTAAAAAATGTTTTTAATTAAATAAGCATTTTTAAAAATAAATAAAAGTCTACAGATTCAGTGGGTCACTGGTACCACTGGGAGTGCTAGTTAATACTAACATAGATCTAGAAGGAAGCTACTGAAGAGAGAAAATAAGCAACATGACTGCAATGCTCCTTACTGACACTAGATGGTGACAAAGTTTTATCATGCAATTGAATTTCACTGACCTCATTTGGCTGGGGTGAAAGTCCTTTAATGAGCATACCTCAAAGAAAGCAAAGGAAACATTTACTTAATTATGACTTAGTAAATACTATTTTAGAATTATTTCTAAGTGGGAATTAAAACTGGATTGCTTGTATTGATTCCTGACCTAAATACATTTTTTAAAGGAGGAAAATTAATTTTTTTTATATTTATTTATTTATTTTGAGAGAGGGAGGAGGGAAGACAGAGAATCCCAAGGAGGCTCTGGGCTGTCAGCGCAGAGCCAGATGCGGGGGCTGGAGCTCACAAACCGTGAGATCATGACCTGAGCCAAAATCAAGAGTCTGATGCTTAACTGACTGAGCTGCTCAGGTGCCCTGAAAGGAGGCAGTTTAAATGAAGTAAATGTATCTATTGTTCACTTTATAAAAATAAATAGTAATTTTAATAACTGTACTCTTAGCATGCATTCAGTTATTCCTTAGCATACCTGAATTTTGGGATAATTTACATAGAGTTGAGTCATAGTTTGCTTTTGAAAGATTAGTACTTATAAATCAAACCAGGAGAGCACTCTAATAATAATTACAATACATTTTCATTCCTTTCCTTCAAAATATTTCCTGTGATAAGAGGTTGTCTAACTTAATAATTAAGAGCACGGACCCTGGAACCAGACTGTAAAGGTTTAAATCCTACCTCTGTTTTGGGTTGTATCTCAGTATCCACCTCATAAATGAGTCACAAGTGAAATAGTATATGTAAAGCACTAAGAATAATACTTACAATTTAGAAATGCTATTTAAACATAAACTATTATTATTATTCCACAGAAGTTCCCTCTGTCTGAGGTAGAAAGTGCTATGGAAATATATAGCAAAAACTGAAACTTGAAATCTAGGTCAATTTCCCAATGTTACACAATCAATGGAGTCAAAGTCCACAGATAAAAGAGACAAACATTTGGAACTGCACTTTACTGTTGACATAGAAAGTGTGCTTCCAAAGCACAGGCATAAACTAGGACTGGAACACAAACCTGTAAATCTGAGCCAATGAACCTTCCCACTGCACCACAACAGATAATTCTTATTTATTGGCTGAAGAAACTCCTAAAAAGACACGTCCTTGGCAATATTGGCTGCAAGTTAAGTGACAGATGAAATCTTGAAATATTAACAAACACTTCCGTCTATCTGCGTTATTTTAGTTATCACCACCCTCTACCTCATGGGATGTTCTGCCTTAGCTGCCTCAGAGAAGGAATGATACCTCAGAACCCAGAAAAAGAAAACATTTTTTTCTTTTTAAGTTTTTATTTGAATTCCAGTTAACACACAGGGTTGCATCAGTTTCAGGTGTACAATATAGTGATTCAACAATTCCACACAACACCAGGTGCTCATCACGACCAGCGCGCTCCTTAATCCCTATCACCTATTTCACCCATCCTTGCCCCCTCCCCCCGCGTCCCCCCCCCCGCCCCCCCCCCCCCGCCGTCCCCTCTGGTAACCAACAGGAAAAACAAAATATTTGTAAAGCTTGGCCCAGGTATTAAGGCAAAATATTTAGAAGGAAACCTGACATGTTAGAACAGAGCTCCTCATACTGTTAATACTCAAAAAGATTCTGATAAGGAGGAATAGGGAGATTCGAAAGAAAAGCAAAGACACCAGTGGGCTCCTAAGAAGGGCCCCTAGGCTGATCTCACTCTTATCCTAAACTGAGCCTTCTGATTGAGGTTGGGAGAGGAATGATAAAACTCCCAGATATGTTTGGGGATTCTAGAGCAAAATATTCTGCCCCCTCTTTAGGTGGAATCCAGAAACTAGGACTCTCTATTCCACCATGTATAGGAGTAGGCAGAAAATCTGTATGCTCTATCTAGGCAGATGGTCCCGTGAGTCCCCCAGAGTTCTCAAAGCCACAGAGTGGCGTGGTGGCAGCAGAATGATGCCAGAAATGCAAGAGAAGTGCAGAAGCAGAGTTTCCCATGGTGCAGCTGGTAAGGAAGCATTAGAATATCACTAACACAGAGCTGCAGCCGCTGAGAAGCAACAGACAGGAAGAGGCTCGGCCATCAGAAACAAAGGGGACACAGCAGGAAGCACCCCGGAAAGTGGGTGTGTCCTTTAAGATACTGGCTCAGCTGCTTTCACAGAGACCAAAATAACAGAGCCTTAAGGAGAGAGAACGCTCATTTCTATCACATACAAGGTCAAAGCAGCAGTAGACCAGAGAGCTGGAGCTGCCCCACTCTACCAGGTCATCCAGGAGCCCAGCGTTCCTTTTCTCTTACTGCTCTCCACCCCCCCTGGAATATTGCCCTCCTGCCCTCACAGAAACAAACCTGGCTCATCACCACCATGTCTTCATTCCAGCCTTGGAGAAGAGGAAAAAGGACCACGGAAAGCTGAGGGCCAGCAGATGTCACTTAAGGGCATGACCCAGAGGTTAACACATCATTCCCATTCACCTCCCATTGACCGGCCCTTAGACACAAGTCCATACCTAGCTTTAGGGGAGCCTGGGAAATGTACTCACTGCGTAGGCAGTCATGTACTCAGATAAGAATAAGATGGTTTTTGACTAAAGAAAGAGAAAACGGATACCTGTAGAGATAGGTGGTGATCTCTGCCGCTGTCCATATCTCATGAAAGCCTGGGGGGCTACAGACAAAGGACAATATTGTCCACTTTCAAATGCCTCTGGCCGGGCGCGGTGGCCGGGCGCGGTGGCGCGCGCCTGTGGTCCCAACTACTCGGGAGGCTGACGCAGGAGGATCGCTTGAGCCCAGGAGTTCTGGGCTGTAGTGCGCTATACGTCGATCGGGTGTCCGCACCTAGTTCGGTGACCTCCGGGGAGCGGGGGACCACCAGGTTGCCGAAGGAGGGGTAAACCGGCCCAGGTCGGAAACGGAGCAGGTCAAAACTCCCGTGCTGATCAAATGCCTCTATTCTTCGTAAATCCATAGATACTCTGAATCTTAAATGCGACCCTGGGTAGGTAGGGGAGGCCTGCAATTTAACAAATTTAAGTCTCTTGCACTCAACAGAGTGGAAACATAAAATACAAATTAAATTCAACGATTGAAAAGATGAAAGATATATCTTAGTACATCTTAGTTTGTGGACTGACATTTACAGCAACTATTCTTAATCCATACTACTTAAATATGCTTGAAAAAATAAAGCTGTCGCACTGTACAAAACCTCGACAAATTGTGATTTCGCGATTATTATGATATAGTAACAATTTAATAACAATGAAGACCTTGCTAGATATATTTTTAAATCTTCACTATTCAAAACAGTTCTGCCAAATTTATTTATCCATTTTATCCCCAAATTCCTATGCAATTTATTCCCAAACTCCTTTCCGCAGATGGCTAAAACAGGTG
This sequence comes from Neofelis nebulosa, assembly GCF_028018385.1. NCBI lineage: Eukaryota > Metazoa > Chordata > Mammalia > Carnivora > Felidae > Neofelis > Neofelis nebulosa. Next base: position 29,824,781 of record NC_080794.1, on the reverse strand, counting down.
TGGGCACATAATCAAGAGGAGTCCGTCTGTAGACGGGCCAGTGCATTTCAGATGGCTTTAAACAAAGGCTCTGCCTAAACAGATCATGATGATAAACAAGACAATAAGACTGTCCCTCTTGGACATCTGATCCTGAAATAGATTGCAGAGAGTAGGATAGAACTAATCAGAGAAGCAAAGAAGTCACAGAATCAGGCCATGAGTCAGCAGCAAAGGTCTCAAGGCACCATCAGTTCAATCAGCTTGAGGTGTGAGATAGAAATCATCAGTACTTGGGCCTGTGAACTCAAAGGCAATTGATATGCTTCCCTACATTTTCTCTTTTTTCTCACAGGCCAGTTGGAGACATGTATCTAGTTCCAGCCCATGAAAAGTGAAAGGTGTCATGTATCACTTCTAGCTCCAGGTTGTGAGACCCAGGGGGAGCCCTCCAGTCCTTCCATTCTTTGTCCAATGACTTTGGAAGCCATGTTAATATGGCCACATCACAAGATGAAGGGGCCCGGGGTCTTCGAGTGGAAGAAAATCTCTACTGACTACATCGTTTTGTGTGGGCAAGAAATACATTTTTGCTGCATCAAGTCCCTGAGATTTTAGAGCTGGTTTATTGTGGCAGCTAATGGCTAGTTATCCAGACTAATAGAGTAACTAAATGTTTCAGTGTTTCCCATATGATAATTATTCTGGTGATAATAATTGCATGGTTGCAACTTGTTATTAAAAAGAACCAGTAAGTCTGGAACGGTTGTTCACAACTGGTGTTTGTCCTCACCATGGCGGTATCCATTCTGATTATGCCCTTGCCATCTCCTTCGGTAAATATTTCACATATTGCCCTGCTAATGGGGAAATCCTATTTACTGTGTCCTCCAATTTAGGCTCTAAGTGAAAGGTTAAAAATGTAATGTGTATTTTTAAGTTATAAGTCAGAAACATTAAATTAATGGATCAAATCTGAGACTTACTATTTACATTAGACAAAAAGATAAAAAGCTTAAATACAGGGGAAGAAAAGGAGACCAACTCAGAAGAAAGGAGAATAAAATCTTTATGTCTTGAGTTAGTGAGATCAAGGGGAAAAAAACTGAAAAGAGAAAATGGCTCTCCATGCAGGAGGAAATGCTTTCATATTAGGTACCCTTCAATTATTCTAGTCTGTGAAATCATGGCATTCCAAGAAGAGAAATCATTTCATCTTGCTTCTTAATAATTTACCTGTGCCTATTTGTTATTGCACATCACTTGAATACATTTAGAACAAGAGTAATGTATTTCATATACATTCCTGAAAATAGAATTCATGTTTCTTATGCAGGTAAAATAGGAAAAGAGGTCATCTAACCACTAAAATGAATGTTTTAAAGGATTAAATCCCATTTTCGTTTAGTTCTCCCTCAAGATAAAAAGATTGCCTAACACTTTAGCACGCAGAGAACAAAGGATCTCTCAAGTTGCTTTTGTCTTTTGTGGACTTATGTTGCAATCATTATAGTATTATAGAACACATGTGTATCCAAATAATAGAAATTTGATTAAAATGTATATTACCTTGTACTATATAAATCTGTAACATTTAATTATATATTAAAATAATATTTCATTTAATATGCTGATGATATAAAAGGCCACCATTATTACAAGGCAAAATAAAATTCTCAAGTTTATATATATATTCCATTTATAACCTGCTTTTCCTACAAGGCTAATAACATGAAATCAATTTCATGTTATTATTCACATGAAATCATTCACATGAAATCAGTGTGGATTTAGATAATAAAGGTATGTTTAACCAATAAAAGAACAGGTCGATTAACTTCCAGGCCAAGAGTTGATTGGGAACCTGAATATGACTAAAATTATTTTCCTGAAATTTACCCTCTCATAGGGCATTTCTATATTGAAATACCTTTCAGGTCGATAGTACGTTGCTGCAGCTTACAACACACTTTTAAATACACAGACCCTCTGAACATCTCTGTGAGATAGAGAAGACAGAAAATTCTTACATTCTTAAGGTCCACGAATTGACCCTCTTCAAGTTGAATTCAGTCCACAGATCTGCACATCTACTTTATGAGACTCATAATTTCTTTTTTGTAATTAGTTACCAATCTTGAGAAGTTTCAGACTTTCACATTTAAAAAAAGAAAACTAAACTCGGGGCGTCTAGCTGGCTCAGTCCATAGAGTGTGGGACTCTTGATCTCCTAGCTTGTAAGTTACTCAAAAACATAATCTTTAAAACAAAAAAAACCTCTCTGTCCCACAGGCCACAACAAGTGGCCTCAGCAGAGGTGGGTAGAGACTGCCCCCTTTTTGAAGAATCTGTCTGTCTCTTCAATTCACTCCAATCCCCACTACTGTTTATTACCACCACCACCACTACACCCCCCCCCCCCCCCCCACCAAGACCGAGATAACAGAATCGGTGGCCGTTTATCTTGCTTTGCAGGGCCTCCTTCTCGCTTACACGTGGCCCGCCTGGCCCCCAGGGGTCAGTGGGAAAAGGAGGCCCCGTCTGTCCAGGAAAGGTGGGGATGCATTGCTCCGAGGAGAGGCTGGTGGTGTTTGTTGGAAATGCACACAGCTGAATTTGGAGATAACTTAGAAGGTTAAATATGGAAAAGACCTTCACACATCATCTCAGACTCATTGTACAGAAGAGGAAACTGAGGTCCCAGGGGGCCCACTGACTTGCACCACATCACACCGCAAATTTACAGAAAAGCCCAGCCCTGAGCGCAGGCCTTTTAACTCCAGGCTGGAAAAAGAAACAGGAAAAAGAAACAACTACAGAGAAAGGAAGGAGAGTAGGGACGAGTTCTCCCTTCCCCCTCCCCCAGGCTGTGGCAAGCAGCCAACTGCAGCTCACTGCATATTTAATTTAAACCTTTGTCTGCCCTGGCAAGGACAAAGTACAATCTGTTTTATGTAAAAAGTCTTCCCCGAGGAAAGCCTCGGCCTCCAGCTGCGAAACTGATTGATGTTCTTAAAGCCCCCAGGAACCTCTTCTGGGACCCGAGGTTGCGGTTTCCAAAAAAAGAGTTTGTGAAAAGGGAAGCCCTGAAAACAAAAAATTTTTCCCCTTTATTGTGTTTCTCTCAATCTGGGAGAATTAGACTGAAACTTGGGGGGGGGGGGGGGGGAATCATGCAAATAAAGACTATATTTTAAAAGCAGATTTCGGAGCTCCACCTGGGAGGGGCTCCGGAGGCAATCTGCTGGGGGAAGAAGACGGGAGTCTGGAAGCTTTATTTGCATAGCAAGCTCTCTGCTTTTACTTATTACTTAGATTGCTCATTCCAACCAATAAAGCTACGAAAATGGTCTAAAGATGCTTTAGCCACGCTTGGTGTTGTATTTGAAATATGTGTGAAGTGTCCTAATAGACAGGAAAATCCATTTTATTTTGAGAATTCTGCGGTATTCCTGATACCCGGTTAGGGAGACCCTGATTTGGGATGACCTTTCTTGTGCAACCAAGGCCAGTTTTGAAATCCAGTCCTTAGGTTGCCTCAGAGTGCTCCTGGATGAATTGGGGTCAGGGGGATCTCCTGCCAGGTTTCTTTCCATCCCTCGTGATCTCTACGCCAACTGGCAGCCTAGGGCCCCGACAACACAGTAGCGCCCCCAGTTCTGGAGTGGGCAAAACGACTGCAGAAGTTCTGAGAGTAACCCCAAAGGACCAGCCCTGGCCCTGCCCGTGGGCCCTTAGTCTCACCTGGAGCAGAGGGCATGTCAGTCTGGGAGGAGCACATAGGTTAAGGTTCAAGGGCCTGCCTTCACCTTGTACTTCAGGGGGCTGAATTTCAGTTTAGAGCTAGAACAAAGCCACTGCCAGATCAGGGCTAAGGAGCTTGGGCCGATCTTGGGATAGTGCCAGGACCCAGAAACCATTGCCATGAGCACCAGCTGGCTCTGGTCCCAGGAACATGTGCAGCTGCCGTGGAGGCCAGACTGGGCCTGCAGACTGTCACCGGTGCCAACCGCTCCATTAGGCCTTCAGGGCTGTGCTCTCCGGCAGGCTCACGCCCAAGGTCCCATGTATTTTGGCATCAGCCTGACTTCAGGTATATCCGGAGGTGACTGAATAAACCTTCAGAAAAGCCATGTGACTTGCTGGCTCTGCTCTGGACATTACCCTGTTGTTCTAAAAATCCGCAGAGGTCAAAGTGTATAGTTGCAAATCTCTGAAGTGTGTTGGCCCAAAGAAAATGAAAGAATCAACTATTTCCCTTAACTCCATGTGGGCTAATTTAGGTGCCTGTCATTAGTACAAGAGCAACCCTCGCGCCACGGCTGTGGAAAGAGGAATCCTACCTCATGTGCCCTAACAGTGGGGGCAAATCAATGATCAGCCATCTACACAGCTGTTTCTAGACGTGCTTCCCGGTATCCTGATCATGCCGCTTTAGTAACAAAATTAACAGCAATACAATCAAATTGAGAAAAGGCCAAAGGAGGGGAGCGTTATTTTAAAAACTATTCTACTGTTCCATTTATCGGTGGCCATTCTCCAAAGCCAAGTTTCCTGACCTGCTGGGAAGTTGTTCCAAAAGATCAAGCTTCTTTTCCTAATTTTGTTCCCTTCCAAACTCATTTGGCCCTCTCCAGCTTGGGTGCAAATTCCAGCATTTTAACAGGCTGTACCTAGTCCACCTTTAGATTCTCTTTCATCAGGGAAAATCCTATATAATTTCTTGGTAAACTTTGGCCTTAAGGCATGCTCCCTAATGAGAATTAAGGTCAGGATCCTACAGAGAGGCCAGCAGGATCAGTCCCATGGAGAGCAGCCCAGTGGGGCTTAAGCTATAAAGACAAATAAGACAAGATCTCTATGCTAGGGAAACTCATAATCTAGGGGAGGCCATGGATATGTTGCTTAACAAGGTGATAAGTGTGAACTAGCAGTGTGAACCAAATGCTATGGGAACGGAAAGGCAGTAATGATTAATTATGCTGTGTGTGGGGATTAATGCTCTGGGACTGTTTCCCAGAGAGAGTAACAGTTGAGCTGAAACGTAAAGGACCAACGGGCTTTGATCATGAGGAAATTGAGTGGGCAGAGTGCTCCATGAGACGCATTCCAGGAAGAAGTACGGTGCACGAGTCTTCCAGACACTGAGGGGTGATGATATACAAAATGTTTGGAGCCCAGAAGATCATCTGCTATAGCTGAAGTTTATGGTACAATGTCAGGGCAACACAAGAAAGACTCAAGAGTTAGCTTCATTCAGATGATGACTATATTGGAAAACAAACTCCATGGACTTTCTCCTGAAGGCAGTGGTGAAGCATGTGAAGGCAGTTTTAAGCAACTGGCTAGGAAAAGAGTTTAGGTTAGTGTGGGTGCCAAGCTAAATTTTCTAGAAATGACTCTGGGAGGTCACTTTAGGCAGCCTGGACAGGCTAGCTGGATCAGGGCCCTCCCCCTTCTCCTAGTGGGATGGGCTCCTCCAACTCAACTCAGCTTCCTATATAGGACTGTTGGCTTCCTCCCTCAGGCCTCAAATCTCCAAAGCTGCAAAACTGGCTCTTCTGGACATGCTGAGAACACTTAACACTATTAAACACCCTGCCCCAGTATCTGTTTGTACCCCCATGGATGAGTTGTTCTCTCACTTCCCCTTTATGGAAAGCAACAAGGATATAGTGTCCTTTGCCTGGAATATACACCTTCCGTATTCCAGGATGCCTTTCCTTAGATCAATGAGAGGTTAAGATCACAGACTTGTGCCATTCCTGCCGACACTTTCTTAGTAAGTTTCGCACTAAAGTCTGTTTCTAAATCCATGCCATACAGTGTTGTAGAATGCTTTCTGACCACGTTGACTTCTGAAGGTACCCATATTGTACCATAATGGGATGTCCTAGGAATGGAGTAAGACATTTCCCACTGTCAGTTAAGACTCTATGTTGTAACAAAAAATCCAACTAAAACTGGCTTTAAAATTGAAGGCAATTTTTGGTTCTTATAACTTTTGGGTGGACATAGGTCATCCAGTGTTTCAGTGATGTTATCAGTGGCCCATTTCTCTCTGTCTCTCCATGCTGCCTATTCTAGTGTCAGCCTCATTCTATGGCTGACTTCCTAACAGTTGTAGGAAGGCTGCCAGTCAAAATTAAATCTTGAATGTTCACATCCATTGGCAAAGAGGGCTTCCAGACCAGCATTTGAAGCCAGTGTCCTGAAATCCATCTAAACTGGATAAGCTCGTATCATGTATCTGTGCTCACATCAATTCATGTATTCATTTAACAAATATCTGTTGTCTACTACTTGTTAGCCACTGTTGTAGATTCTGGGCCATTGAAATAACATTGAATGACAGATGGGGTCAAGCCAGTTGGTACCCACCACTAGAACTGGGAGTATGTTCAATTTCCTCCAAAGCATAGAGATTGTATAGGGGTAGAAATAAATACTTGGATAATTTGCTGTGCTATTAGGAGGTCGGGGGGAGAGAATGGATATTAATTAGGTGACCAAAGTAAAAGTGTGGTCCATGGATTGGCATTATTGACAACAGTTAGGAGCTTGCTATAAAGGCATAATCTCAGGTAGTACCTGAGTTCTGCTGGGTCAGAATTTACATTTTAAGAAGATCCCTGGTGGGGAGGGGGACACCTGGGTGGTTCATTCAGTTCAGCATCTGACTTCGCCTTGGGTCATGATCTCACAGTTCACGAGTTCAAGCCCTACATTGGACTCATTGCTGTCAGTGCAGAATCCGCTTTGGATCCTCTGTCCCCCAATCTGTGCCCCTGTCCCGCTTGCACACACGCTCTCTCTCTCTCTCTCTCTCTCTCTCTCTCTCAAAAATAAACATCAAAAAAAAAAAAAGATCCCCGGGTGATCTACTTGAACATAAAATGTTGAGAAGCACTCATTTACAGGATAGATTAAAATGTTATGATTGGGGCTGTAAGGGAAAGAAGTTGGAGAACAAAGCAAACGGTCTCTGTAGCAGACACAGGACGCGATGGCTACCAGACCACGACAGTTCTCCCAATGGGAACTGTGCAGTCAGCCCCTCTGTCAGAGAGGATGATTCACCCAGAAGACTGTTGGGGCAGTCTCAAGTTGATAGAACCCTATTGGGTCCAGAAGTACCTAATCTGAGGACCCCCAAAGTGCTCTGAGACTTGGTTATTTGGCAACTACTCTGATTCATCCATCCTTAAAATATCCCCCTTTTAGCTTAAATTAGCCAAAAGGGGCTTTTATTGCTTGTCATTGAAACAGTCTTAACTTACATTGTTTCGACTTTCTCAGTATAGTCATCATCATAGATGATGAGAGTGTTTGGTCGGCCCGGGAAGACCAAAGTTAATCCATTTCACCAACACAGTGTCTGAGATGCAAACGTTGCTTTTCTCCTCAGCCTCGGTTGACCTGCAACACAAGCCATGCACGCTGAATTTCATACATTATTGACATAAGCATAAAAAGCCATCTTTGCAGTATTTTTTTTAAATTCTACGTATTCTGAAATGCTCATGGGTTTCATAATAAATGTTCCATTTTGGGTTTACTTTCTGTATATAAATTAATGTATCCTTCTAGAAAGATCAATCCATGTGTCCTCTTTAATCTGACCATCTATTGTTAACTTTTTCCCAAATGCAGCTGCCTTTTATAAATATATCTACCAAATGATTGTTGTTATACCAATTTTTCTTCTTTTACATGCAAAATGTTTTCAATCAAATGTTGGCTAATAGCTAGGCTGTTTGGAAATTAACCATCCTAATAGATGGGAACAACAATATAAGCATTTAAAGCTTAATTATTCCTCCAGGCTCACTATGGGAAAATCAAGGCCTTTTTTTTATTAGTCTGATTCTGTATTCCTTGGAGTATTTCATCTTATTCTACAATATTCTCATTTTCTTCCTCTATTTCAAAAAAAGAAAACAACCCCAATACAACAAAACAACGAGGAGGTCACATCTTACAAGGAACAAACATGACATCACATAGGGAAGTGAGTCACTGTGCATCAGACTGGGAACTGAGTCAGGACTAAACTGACTCACATCTTTCTGGGCCAAGTACCAATTCTAGTTATATCATGTTGGAAAATGACTCATTTACTACCTTTATTAGGTCCCCTCAACATCGAATCAACTGCAAATTGGAACAGGTCTTATGAAACTCAGGTGGCTCTGCTTGAGCCATTACTCTCTGGTAAACAGACAATTTGTGTGTATGAAACTCACCGGTTGTCTGGCCACAAGCGCTCAGAAGACTAGTTTGATCAACAGTGTATTGCAGTGATCTGCGCTGATCCCATCTAATTTTTTTTTAACACTTATTCATTTTTGAGAGACACAGAGGATGGGTGGGGAAGGGGCAGAGAGATAGGGAGACACAGAATCTGAAGCAGGCTCCAGGCTCTAAGCCGTCAGCACAGAGCCCGACACGGGGCTTGAACTCACGAGCTGTGAGATCATGACCTGAGCCAAAGTCAGACGCTTAACTGACTGAGCCACCCAGGTCCCCAAGCTGACCACATCTAATTTTAGTATATGTGCTGCCGAAGCGAGCACCCGAGCAAACCACATCTAAATAGAAGAGTATGCATAATCTTCGTAGTCTCTCTGTAAGCACATCTGTAGATAATCTATTTATTGGTTGACTAAAAATCTGTTCTCTTTCACGTGTCTTTAAAAAATTGTTTGTCATGGCAAATAATCTGAAAAGGCAAATAACTAGTCAGCACTTTTGTCAGTAGAAGGTGAAAGTTCAGCAATAGTTAATAGCGGTCTTTTCTGCCTTTTAGATATCTCTGCCACTAAACTGAGCAAAACAGAAGGTTGCAGTGGTAAAGTACTCCCGTTAAAACTGGAAAGGAAGACAAGGAAAATTAGAGCTTCAAAATCATAGGATAATTCCCAAAGCATCTTCAATAAATACATTATTAGGAACTATAAATATTATTAAACTCGAGAAGTCTAAAATGGATATTGTTGGGGCGCCTGGGTGGCGCAGTCGGTTAAGCGTCCGACTTCAGCCAGGTCACGATCTCGCAGTCAGTGAGTTCGAGCCCCGCGTCGGGCTCTGGGCTGATGGCTCGGAGCCTGGAGCCTGTTTCCGATTCTGTGTCTCCCTCTCTCTCTGCCCCTCCCCCGTTCATGCTCTGTCTCTCTCTGTCCCAAAAATAAATAAAAAACGTTGAAAAAAAAATTAAAAATAAATAAATAAATAAAATGGATATTGTTTCTAGCAGAATTCCCTAACTAGCTAATCCAGCCATAAACATATACAAATTTCACATATATATCCAGAAGTTTTGCCAATACTGCTGCCCCTTTCTCATCCAACAGTTGGTGAGGACAGAACGTCAGCTGCCCCCTGTAGAGAGGACATTCAGAGTGCTCTCCAATAATCTCCAACTCTCCAAGCTCCCCACTATTCTCTCTCATCACAGCCAGGATCATTTCTCATTATTTACTTGATCCCTGGCAGGCATTTGAAAGTTTATTGTTTTAATATTTATTTATATTTCAGAGAGAGAGACAGAGACAGATACAGAGCACAGGTGGGGGAGGGGCAGAGAGGGAGGGAGACACAGAATCAGAAGCAGGCTCCAGGCTCTGAGCTGTCAGCAGTGGGGCTCGAACTCACGAACCGTGAGGTCATGACCTGAGCTGAAGTTGGACGCTTAACAGACTGAGCCACCCAGGTGCCCCGCCTGGTAGGTATTTGAGTTTGCAATCCCTGGTAAGTAGATTCTAAAATCTTCTTCACTATTAAATAATAAAAAGAAATAGAAACATTTAAAAGAATATAAATATTCTAAAAGCTTATTCATATTGCAGCTTGGCCAATCTTATACTCAATTTTTCAATTAGATCTTTAATAACCATGTTCCCAGGATTTTGTTCGTGCAACACGGTATGCTCGATGCTAGACATAAAAATGTAGGCTACTGTCCCTTGCCCTCAAATTGCTTATGATGTAATTGGACAGGTCACAAAGGCATGGTCTTTATTTAAAATTCTATCTTCAGGGACACCTGGGTGGCTAAATATTCCAACTCTTAATTTCTGCTCACAGTCATGAAATGGAGCCCCGCCATGAGCTCCATGCTGAGGGTGGGGGGGCCTGCCTGGAATTCTTTCTTCAGTTGCCCCTCCCCCCATCCCCCCACCCCGGCTCGCTCATGTGCTCTCTCTCTCAAAATAAATAAATAAAATAAAATTCTATCTTCAAAAGCATTAAAACAAGGCTCAGAGACTTTATATAACTTAACCAAAACCACAGATACTAGAGCTTATCTTTCTCCATTTAGGGACATTTACCTTTCAATTAAGAACACTGAAGTACTTAATATTTGAGTAGCACTATGCGATGGGATATAAAATCTCGTAGGGCTCAGCCCTTCTCCTCAAGAAATCTATATTCTATCAGGATTGTGAAGACATTAACCAAATAATTCAAATATCTGGCAACATGTGATGACACACAGGACAAAGAACCCACCATAGTGCTCAGAGATGGCTTTCTGTGTGGGTGTGTGGAGAAGGCCCCATCCCACCTCTGAGGCTTGAGCAATTTCTCTGCAGGCATCATCCTCGACTCAATTATTCTAACTCCAACCCAAGTCTGTAAGCCTTGAAGAAGGGTTAAGGTTTTCCCCAGAAAACCTCCATGATTCTAACTAGTAACCACAGGGAGTTTTTCAGCAAGGAAGTAGCGGTGAGGGTGGGAGGAAGGAGAAAGAGAAACAGAAAATCCCGAAGAGAAGCTTAATCAGGTCATCCAAGGACCACTGGCAGACTCTGGAGAACCTTCAGATCTGTAGTCCCCGCCCACCTGGATTCATAAACTCCCTGAAGATTTTGCCAGTATTAGGGGTCAAGAGGGCTCAGTTAGGGTTAGATGGTGACCTCCGTGCGGGTGTTCTGAGTGTATTCACTACATGATCCACTCTCCTCTTCCTTCCCCTTTTGTCCCTTCTCCGCCACCCCACTCTGATCTGTATTGCCAGCAAAGGGGAGGTGATCTCCATAGTTTTCTTCTCCTGAGCTCCTAGGGCCACTGGCTGCCCACTGCAATTGGCCAACAAGAGACACTGGCATGAGTTGTGGAGGAGGTGGAAAGTGGAGAGAAACTTGAGGCCACAGCTTCCTCCACCTTGGACGGCATCTCAGATGACTGAACGGTCTCCTCTCTGGCTTTAGCTCCCATTGGACAGGGCTGTCATGATTCCAGCCAAAGTAGGTAACCCTGGCTCCCACGGCCTTACCTGTGTGTAACTCTGCCTTCTTCACTTCTCTCTCAGTTGATAAACCCGTTTTCCCCAGCTTCATCATCACCTGTGTAAACAGTTCCTGTGCTGAATTTCTTCTCTTGTATATGCTTAAAGTGGGTTCTGATTTCCTTGCTAGGTCCTGATATTTGATCTATTACAATATATATGAAATATATATGAAAAAACCATACTTGATATATTAAAATGGTGACTTGCCTAGTAGGGCAGTCAGTTTCAATATTCAAGAGTAGAGCACAACTACTAAGTCTTTCCTATCCCTCCTCCCCAGCCACCACCCCACCCCCCCATGTAGAAATTGCATAAATGACTATTCAAAGAGAAGATCTATCTCACTGAGCTTCAGGAAAAACTGGGCCACTAGCTGAGTAGGAGCAATTGTAATATGAATCCATTGTCCTGAAAGTGTGTTATAAGCAACCAAGTGCCCCATGGTCACCATATCTTTGGCTCATCACCTATGAGAAACTACACGTATTGTGATTGTAATGGGCAGGCAGCTCAGCCCACAGCTTGGGTGTGCCAAGAGCTCTTGCAATGCTTGAGTTTATTTAAATAAACAGAAGATTTAAAGAGGTAGTGAGAGGAGATAAAAGCAGAAATGTTTCTATTTTTTAAAGAAAGAGGAAGGCAGAGATGAAAATCAGAAAGAGAAGGGGTGAAAGGACTCATGGGGTCTTGTGGTCTGAAAGGCAATGCACTCAGTCCCCATCATGGGACAAGGGACAGAAAGGGAATGAACTAGTGGCCAAATGAGGAAGCAGGAAAAGTGCTAGTTCCTCCTTAATTAGGTCATCCTCATGGCTTCACAATTTAGTCAAAATGTCTGCATTTTGGAAAAACAGATATTTTCCAATAAAATTCAAAGCTGTATTTTGTAGTAAACAAAGAATGATTTTTGCAAATGGACTTCCTTCTTACAAATCAAAATATAAAGTTTCTCTCCTCTAACATATAAAGGAAGGTTTACATACCAAATTTCTCTTATCTCTTAGACTATAATTTACGAACAACTATACAAATTATACACACACACAAAACGCGTGCATATATAAAATGTCTCCACGTATTTAAACTATACCAATTAAACAATTCTACAATTTCTAAGTCACTAAACCAAATCTTCTCTGTCCTACCTTCCAAGGCCTGTTGTCTTTTATTTTTTTTTTTTTTTTTTTTTTTTTTTTTTTTTTTTTTTTAACATTTTTTAATTTTTTATTTTTGGGACAGAGAGACAGAGCATGAACGGGGGAGGGGCAGAGAGAGAGGGAGACACAGAATCGGAAAGGCCTGTTGTCTTTTAAAACACATACCCAAAAACCCCTTGCACTTCTCAAGATACTGTTAAACAAATTTGCTTTATTAATAGAAATCAGGCTCAGATTTTTTATGCTCTATATTCACCTGCATTGGTCCATTAAAAATGTAATAAAAATGCAGGCGCATGCTGCAAATACTAAATTAGAAAAACAGCTGTGCTTTTTACATTGTCCTGCCCTAGAAAAAAGGCACCCAAGACAATCCCAGCAGCTGGCATCTTCTACATGGTGTGCTCATTACCACAAGTAAATAAAGTCAGTAAATTACTGGCAGAGCGCAGGGGGCCATGACGAGTCTAGGAAATAACCCTTTCATCAAACTCTCTGCACACTGTATATTGCCAAGGCAAAAAGCAAATAATGATGATCAATGGAGGATTAATATTTTAGTCAAAGAGGAATGGAGACGAATACATACTATAAATTATTAACCGGCACTTGTACTCTATCCCCTTGGCACAGCGTGAACTGAGCTTCTAAAGAAACAGGATACGAATCTTCTACTTACCTAGCAATATTTTCTTCAACCAATGAATAATATTCATGAAGATGCACGTTTCTGAGACATTCAAGAGGGAAATTTATACCTGAATTTCTCTACCTTTCTACAACAGAATGTAAGCAAAACATAAATATTTCTGTTTCGATTTTATAAACATATATGTGTGTTATATGTTTATAAGTATTCTGAGTGGAAGCAGGGAAACAAAAGACTCCTCAATTCTAGCTCCTTCTTCGAGCTAGGGATACCCAGCAGGGATACCTTAAGCCTCTCTGGGCCTCAATTTTCTGTAAAATAAGGGGTTGGAATCAGAGATGACCTTAAATGACTTTTCACCTTTAAAGTTCTGTATAAGGGCTTTATAATAAGCAAATAGTAGGAGGAGCTAGAAGATAGTTATAACCAGAGTTACAGCATAAAAATGAAAAACAAGTATAAAAAGGGGCACCTGGGTGTCAGCTGTGCTGACACCTCAGAGCCTGGAGCCTGCTTCAGATTCTGTCTCCCTCTTTCTCTGCCCCACCCCTGCTCTCTCTCTCTCAAAGATAAATAAACATTAAAAAAATTGTTTTTAATATATAATAATTGTTCACTTGTTTAAGCCAATAAAATATATACTGGTGCAGGAGAAAATGCATATTGTGTATATAAAATCATAAGTACTTGCAATCATCTGCATATACAGGTTGCTGTTCCCTTAATGAGAAAAAAAAAAGTAATTGTCAACCAATAATTGTATACTTAAGTAAAGGAGCCCTATATCTGCATATCAGTAGCATGCCACAAAAGTTGCACAAGAGATTATTAAATAATGAGCACTCAGGGGTGCCTGGGTGGCTCAGTCGACCTCAGCTTGGGTCATGACCTCGCGGTTCACGGGTTCGAACCCCACATCGGGCTCTGTGCTGACAGCTCAGAGCCTGGATCCTGCTTCAGATTCTGTGTCTCCCTCTCTCTCTGTCCCTCCCCCACTCATGCTCTCTCTCTGTCTCTCAAAACATAAAACATTAAAAAAAAAATGAGCATTCAAAATTTAAGAAATAGTAATACTTGAAATATGGAGCAGTCATAGACTTGCAATTTCCTGGATATGCAATTCTACCAAACAAAAGGCAAGGCAACACTCATTATGTGCTCACTCTAGTGACCCTAACATGAATGACTTGGGATCTGTTTGCCAAGAGCCCACCACAGAAGAGAGGGGAATCAATCTCCAGAATACAAATTAGTCTGGGATGAGGCAACCTAGAGGAGGGTGTTTGTAAGCTAAAGAAAACACAAAGCCAGGGCAGAGGGAGACCATGGCAAGAGAGATCCTTCTGATCCTTTAGGATTTATTTTGAAAATTAGGAAGGCTCCTAATCACGGCTGTGACACAGAAGTAGACATCAGAGCTTAGAGACCATCTAGTCTTATCCTCACATTCTATGGATTGAAAAAGTTAAGGTCAGAAGGGTATGTACTTTGTCCTATGTTAAGTGCTTGGCAGAGTTAGACTAGAAGCAAATTAAGTCTTCTAACTTCCAGTCAGGCTCTCTTTCCCTCACTGCTTCTCTTTTCTCTGTGTGGGTCCAAAACAAATTCTTCCCTGACTGACTTATGGCAAATGGTCCTCCTGGGATGAATAGAATGTACTGTTACCTTTCCCTCCCTGAGAAGTTCCTCCCAAGCCATAAAGTTTTTCCCAAGCTGACTAATGCTTTGCTTGGTCAGAACTGTTTTTAAGTCATCATTCTAAATATCATCTCCCAGCTGAGTGATCTGGGAACCAAGCTGTTCGTACCCACTGACTTTACCGTGTTCCTCCCAGAGTGGAGAGCCAGCATGGCCTGTGTGATGTAGGTCAGTGACTCACAGGCAAAGTATCACACAAGGGAATAGACGCTCTCTGAAGGACTCAGGGTTTGATGTTAGACGGGCTATAAATGTCTCTGGGTCTCAGTTGTCTTATCTGTTTGTTACACAGGGATAGATATTCATTTAAATTTCCAAGGCTGTGGAAACAGAAAACAATTCTTAATACATTTTTTTAAAATCTGACTTCAGAGATACAGATTTGAGTCTTCGAGTAGGAAGCACATCTTACAAATTATCCAGTGTATTTCCTCATTTCACAAGAGAAAAAAAAGGATCAGAAAAATTTTGCTTTGCTCAGTATGCGCCTGCGAGATGGTTCTAGAGTTGAGGCTAAACACTGGGCCTTTCCGCGTGCAATTCGGTGCTTTGGGCTCCACGTCACGTTGCTCACCCTCTTTTAAGGGCTTTGTAAATGTGATGATCTAGGACATGTAAAATAATACACTCATACTGAGTCTTGGTAAGACACAAGATGGCAGTCTCCTACACTATCAAGACAGAGTCCCCCCTACACGCACACCAAATTAATTGTGTTTCTCGTAAATTATGTGGTAGGCCTTACCGTATAATTTCAGATACAGAGATGGATTGGGAGTCATCTCCTACAACCTAACAATTTGAGACGATCAAGCTGGGTCATGATGAGGGAGGAAGCCAGAGGAGGAGGGGCCGACTATACTAAAACAGTGCTTCCTAAGACCACAGGGCCACAGATTATAGAGGCAGCTCCAGCCCTCCCTCCCCCAGCGCCCCTGCAGCAAGGGGAGTCAGTTGACCTCTCTCTCACCCAGTTCCACACATATCACTCAAACTTCAGATTACTTTTGGGCGATTTCATTCAGGCTCCTAATCATGTGACAATACCTGGATGAAAATGACAGGTGTGGAGAAATAGACCCAAAGCTTCAAGGCTCTCACTCTCCACTGCGACTGGTCATTATTTGGCACTTGCCTGGGGCTGCTGTACTCCAAAGCACTCAACTATAATATTCTTTTGAGGAATAAATTCTACTCTACGAGTCCCCACTAGGCTCTGTAGAAAATGATTTAAAACAACATAACTGGAATGGATTCCAGAGGAAACATCACCCAGAGCTCTGTGCTGGAGGAGGAGGGAGGAGGCAGAGGAAGGTGGGAAGAGGGCAGGACAGTGGCTAGCTATTCTAGGAGTTTCTGGGATGACTGGGCTACTATGGAGCGGAAGCACCTTGGAGGAGTTAAACTGTTCGCTGGTGCTGGGCTGGGCTCACTGGCCAGAAATGCCTCTTAGACCACTCTTCTCTGTACAAAACAATAGCAGCATTTCAAAATAAGAAAGGAAGCATCCTCCTCAAAGACAGGAGTCATTCCACAGACTTGAAATCAGACCACACTGAAGTTCCGTCTGCAAAAATAATGGTTTTTCCTGACATTTTAAACAGCACAATTTAACGGCTCAATGTTGCACTTGACATTTAAGAAGTCGTCCATCTCCAAAAAGCTTATTGGCAGATCTTCTCAGTTCCCAGAATTAGCAAATGTAGTATGCATGTGAGCTCATTCTACAAGAGCCCAGAGGACTGCTTTAAGAAGGAAGCCCAGAACACTGAGAACTAGCTGCTACCTCCGCACTGAGCGGGGTCTGCCCCTTACCTCAGGCCCTGCCCGCCCACCCGTGTACGCCATTCACCTTTCTGATCAGTCTCCCCATGACAAGAAGGAAGAAAAATCCCCATCTCAGCTTAGTGAACGGTTGCAGTTAAGAAGATAGCTGTCCTGATAAAGTGGAAGAATTAAATTACTTGGTGCCCACAACGGGAAAGCAGGTATTTAAGGGCAAGATTGCATCAGATGGAATTGTGACTACAATTCTGTAGATTACAAGCTGTGTAACCTTGGGCACATTAGTTGACCTCTCTGTGACTTGGTTTTCTCATTTCTGAAATGGCAATAGCAATCGGACCTATCTCATTGGGTTGTTAAGATGATTAAATGGGTTAATGTTTGTAAAGTTCTTGGAACAACCAGGCAGAGTAAGTGCTACATAATTGTCAGAAAATAATAAATCTCATGTCTATATGAACTTTTTCAGATAATCTGTGTCCTGATTCTCACTGTATGTGACGCAAGCCTAAGCCAATCAATGTATCACATTTCTCCTCGTCTCTGCGATTTCTATGGAAATGCCCCATAGTCCCCATCACAGCCAATAGGATGATATATGTCTAACTCTAGAGCTCCTGGTTCTTTCCTATTAAACTTGAGAGGATAGAATCTGAGAGGCTATCGAGCCTGGAGCTGTTGCCACCATATTTCAAATATGGAAGAAAAATCTGTCAGACAATAACAGCATGAAGCTGATCCATGACAGAAGAAATGGGTTCTGTTGACATTATTTGAGCTGCTGGACCATGGGATGCTGGAAGCCAAACCCCTCCTAGACTCTTAATGACCAGGAGCCAATACATTTTCCTCTCTTCCTTAAATTAGCTGAAGCTAGGTTTTTGGAGTTTTGTTTTTTTTTTTTTTTTTTTTTTTTTTTATCACTTGCAACTGAGATAAATCAAACTGGTATAATTTACAATATATCTCTGGGCCCATGGTAGGTATCATGGCCAAAAACTCACAGACTTACCAACATTTAAAATTTCAAGTTCTGGGGTGCCTGGGTGGTTCAGTTGGTTAAGCATCTAGCTCTTGATTTCAGTTCAGGTCATGATCTCACAGTTCCTGCAATTGAGCCCTGCATCAGGCTTTGTGTGGACAGCACAGGACCTGCTTGGGATTCTCTCTTCCTCTCTCTCTACCTCTCCCCTGCTCATTCTCTCTCTCCCCACCCCACCCCCCACCCCCGCCTCTCTCTTTCTTTCTCAAAAATAAAATAAACATTTAGAAAAAATGAAATGTCAAGTTCTGGCTTTGTAATTTTTGTCAGGTCATTTAACTTTTCCTGGTCTCAGTTTCCCCATCTGAAAAATGCAGAAATTGAGCTAAGAAATCTTTATGGACCCTTCCAACTCTACAATTTTATGACCATGACTTAAATTAAGGTCTTCTTGGCAACCTTCAAGATTCCTCTTAAATTCACTCTTTCCATTCACTGCAAAGCCAAGAAGAATAATTCTAGAAGAATGGATTGTTATTTTTTTGTTTGTTTGTTTGTTTGTTTGTTTGTTTGTTTGTTTTGGTTGTTGGGCATTTTTAAGGTGGAGAGTGGGAGGAAGTGGGGAGTCAATCCAGTGATGACTTACAGGAGTTTTCAACAGCTCTGTCTTGTTTCATACATCATCAGTGGAATTGCACATCTACTTTCATGTAGAAGAGACACAGGTTAGGTTAAAAAAACTTAAAAAAAATTTTTTTTAACATTTATTTATTTTTTGAGAGGCAGAGAGAGACAGAGCATGAGCAGGGGAGGTGCAGAGAGAGGGAGACACAGAATCCGAAGCAGGCTCCAGGCTCCGAGCTGTCAGCACAGAGCCCGACGCGGGGCTCAAACTTCACAAACCATGAGATCGTGACCTGACCCGAAGTCAGTCGCCCAACCAACTGAGCCACCCAGGTGCCCATACAAAACCTTTTAAGAAAACCTTGCTAGTCCAGAAGCTCACAGAGAATTACAGCAGTTGTCTGCAGTGAGCGATAGAGTGGAGCCCAGGAGAGACTGTCTAACCATCACCTTCCATGACATCCATTCCTTTCCCCCTTAGCCCACCACATTCTGTGTTATCCCAGAATGATTGCTGAGATATTTAAGCATTTGTATAAATGGGGAGGAAAGAGGAAAACACTGTGATACAGAATATATTTCACCGAATAAAAGATAGTATGATAAACTCTGTTAACTAGACAACAGTTAGCAAATGAACTCAATTATTCAGAAAATAATTGGTGTTTGGAAGAGGAGGAAAAAGGACCATTCCTGAGCAAGTTAGGTAAATCTCTCCTCATCCAAAAAATAGATTTTTCCACTGTTCAACTTAATTTTATTTTTTAATTTTATTAACTTTATTTTTTTTATTTTGAAGAGTTAGAGAGAGAGGAGGAACGGGGAGGTGGGTGTGGGGAGAGAATGTTAAGCAGGCTCCACACTTAGTGCAGAACCCAACTCGGGGCCTGAACCCACTACCCTGAGATCGTGACCTGAGCTGAAATCAAGAGCCAGACACTCAATCGACTGAGCCACCCAGGAGTCCCTCAACTTACTTTTAGACAAAATTCTAATAAGTTGATATCTTCATTTCCCAGGCCACCACAAATTCACTTAATAAGAGAGTGAGAATGGGTGCTAGAAATGGACTCGACTGGCAACCAACAGAAAGAGAGGAGGCCAAAAAACTGTAAAATCCCAACATAACTTAAAATGAGAACCATGGTAGGTCCAAGGTAACTCACTTAACACCTCAGAAGCACTTGCTGAAATGCATGTATTTTTAACATACACAGAAATAGTGCTTATATGTGAGAAGTACTATTCTAAGTGTTCTGCAAATATGATTTGTACACTCATTTAATTTGTATAATAACGTTGTAGAGTACAAAGAAGTTAAATAGCTTGCCCAAGGCCATACAACTCATTATCGGCAGCACCAGGATTCAACCCAGGCAACTAGCTCCTGGTTTCCTTCATTTAACCACCACGCCATGGTGTTGTACCTGTCCCTGCTGTACAGCAAGCATCCTAACTACCAGTCACTATTCACGACGACTGCCATCAACAAATCTAGAATAGACAACTAATATATTCTGCGCAATAAAGCCAAAAAATGAAAAATTCAGTGTAAAATAGGTCCTCATTCCCTGTTAATGAGAGCTAACTAAAATAGCAATGTTGGATCTCAAATTCTTTCCGTTCTAAGTGACAAACATTGTCTTCAACCTCTATATTGAAATTTGCATACTTTACAAAACCTCTAAACACCGAGGCAAAAATCATAGACAAAAAAAGAAATCATTAAGTTGCGATCACAGAAAAAGTTGCAGGGTGCAAGCTCTACCTAGTGATGGGCTTTATGACCATCAAAAGTTTTTTCCTTGGGGAGCCTGACTGGTGCAGTCAGTTAAGCCTCCAGCACTTTGTTTTGGCTCAGGTCATGATCTCGAGGTTTGTGAGTTCAGGCCCCGAACCGGTCTCTGTGATGACAGTGTAGAGCCTGCTTGGGATTCTCTTTCTCCCTCTCTCTCTGCCCTTCCCTTCTTACTCTCTCTCCCCCTCTCTCTCAAAATAAACAAATAAACTTAAAAAAAATTTTTTTCCCTCGGTAAAATATTAAACCTATCGTCTATAGTAGCATAATCCAAATACTTAGATTTGGGCTATGGGAATGGAGAATATGATAAAGAATAACAAGTTTTGGTTCCTGGTTATCTCTTTCTTTGTGGAACAAATAACTTCTTAGAATTCTCTGGGGCATTTTCGTTCACGGTGTCATATTTATACCACCTCTTTTACCCTTGTATTAAATTTCACTCCTAAGCCACTAATTGTAGAGTTGACTTGATTCAATGTCTTATGAGTAGCTGTGTGTGTGTGTGTGTGTGTGTGTGTGAAAGAGAGAGAGAGAGAGAGGGAGGGAAAGAGATAGAAAGGGAGAGAGTTTACATTGTGTGTGGCCAAAGCAAGAACTGTTTACTTCTTTAAAAGAAATATCAATAATGTTCATGCCAAGACAGCAGCCAAAGGAAGAGGAAACCCAGTACTGGCTATAGAAGCAAGCCAGAGAAAGTAGAGCCAAAAATAATCTGGCTGAAAGAAGGAAAGATGACAGAAACAATGAAGCTGGTGAGTGTCCAATGCTGAGCACATTTAACCTTTCATTGTTATGACATGTGGATTTCCTGTAAATTTTTCAAGGCCCAAATCTGACCCGCATTCACACATGTGAACTGGGGACCTGAGTCTGAAGTAGAAGATTTGACCGTTTCCTTAAATTCACCTTTCCTAATTTTATCAGTTTGAATTTATATGAGAAGGTATATACTGCCTACGTTTGTTAGCATAAATTTATGTTTCATACTATTCTCGGTCAGTATTTTTGGTGTTGATTCTTACAAGTTCCTCGTCTTTCTTGAGCAAGTGACTGTTATAGAATTTTGTGTGTGCACAGAATTGAGTTAATGATACCTGTTATTTTATAACACTCTGGAATCACTGGTTCTTAAGACCTTTCTTTCTACATCGCGCCCCTCTGTCTTCAACATCAGGCCCAATACCAGCCCCACTGTAGCACCTGATGGATTTAACATATGTATTTGAATATCCACCTGTCTTTGTAAAATGCATGCAGTTGTTTTGTGTTAAAAATAAGTATTCATAATTTATATAACGTATTATTCTATAGAAGTGATTGTTCCTATATATATTTTACTATATGCTATGTTTTTAAGATCTATTCACACTGCAGTATGTCCATCTAGTTTAGTGTTTGTAATAGTTGAGGGATATCCCATGGTAATCATGCTACCCAAATCACTTACCCTTTCTCCTTGTGTGTTCCCTAGGTAACTACCACAACCCTCCTATTATGAATAATGCTGGCACAAACATTTTCATATATCAGTCTTTTGTTAAAAAAAAAAAAAAAGAGGTTTTAATCATATAGACCGTTTCAGACGTCTTTTTTTTTTTTTACAACTTTTTAATGTTTATTTTTGAGTGAGAGGGAGCATGCATGCGCAGAAGGGGCAGAGAGAGAGAGGGCGGCAGATGATCTAAAGTGGGCTCCGTGCTGACCACAGCGAGCTGGATAGGGAGATTGAATTCACAAACCACGAGATCACGACCTGAGCCAAAGCAGGACGCTCAACTGACTGAGCCACCCAGACGCCCCTGTTTCAGACTTCTAGGTCTAACGTTTTTATTTCATTGCAAAGGACCCTATGTTGAAAGAGGTTAAGAATTTTGCATCCAAAGGAGAAAAATCATCACATTGCAGAAAAGTAGTTAGTAGCAAGACCAAGACAAAAACTAGCTCCCCCAGCTCTCAGGCTGCATGCTCTGGCATATTTAACCTATTTACCAGATATATAAAATACAAAACAATCTCTTAACATTAGATATTTTTCGAGGTGCCTGGGTGGCTCAGTCGGTTAAGGATCAGACCTTTGATTTCAGTTCAGGTCATGATCTCACGGTTCCTGAGTTGGAACCCCGCATCCCCTGCTTGGGATTCTCTCTCTCTCCCTCTCTCTCTCTCTGCCCCTCCCTCGCACTCCCTTTCTCTCTCTCAAAATAAATAAATAAACTTAAAATAAATAAATAGATAGATAGATAGATAGATAGATAGATAGATAAAATTAAGTGTTTTTCATCACACAAGTGTTGAAAGTGGGTACTGAAATGGCTCATTTAGATAAATTCAATATGCGCTATCCTAGAAATTGTAAGTTCTGAATATGTTACTATATTCTACTAACTGATAAGAAGGATAAAATCACAAGCTAAGAGGAAATACATTGGCATCGTTGCACACTGGTACATAGCAGGCTGCAGTTATGTAACGTATTTAAAGCTAAAATGCCGGGAAACAACCCAAACTCTACCTCCGACCAGCTGTGTGGTTTGTTATTTTTGTTAAGAAAGCTTCCAAAGGGATGTGAGTCTGTATCTTTGGGGAAATATTCTGTGCTTCTGAGCTCCACTGCCGGGGAATGGCCTCATTTATCATTTTGCATCTTCTGCACCAGGCCCTCTACAGAGCATTCGAACAGAGTCATTTCGGAATCACTGGTGGGAGGCTGGAGCGATAGAATACAAATAGCTGTATCTCCTTGGACAGCTTGCTTTACTTCTATGAGCTTCTGTTTCCTCATCTAAAAACAAGGGAGAGTCTGGCATGTAACAGACAATGAATAAAAGGTATCATTTTTCCTTAGCCTTATTTGTCAGCTAAAGCCCATGTGTTCCACTACTCTTTATAATAAATATGCTTTTATTCTTTTATTATGACATAAAAATGAAATATAGATTCCTTGATGTTTTTGGATTATACTGTGTCTTACAAATAGCGAAATAGTGTGCATGATGTGTGCAGAAACAGATTTACCACGAAGCTGATGAAACCACAAATGCTGGTTGTTGCTGGGGCTTGTGGAGTCTTCTCGGTGGGGAAGGGAAGGCCGACTGCGCTCAGAAGCATTATTGTATGTGTTTCTGGTAAGTTGCCTAAGAGATCTCTGAAGAAAGGGACTGGAATCTCTAAATCTTCAGTAATTTATCTGATAGTTTTCTATTTAAATACATATTCCCTTTTATACTTAATTTTATATTTGTAATTTTATGTCCTTTTAAAAAAAAGTACCCCCCCAAATTAAATTACTTTAGACTCCACAAAATTTGGATTTGCCCTTGGATGTAGGAATAGCATTGTAATTAAGCAATTTGAGAAAAGCACATAGATAAATCTCAATTCACCCGATGACTTGTCTGGAGCAGAAGAGGTCCCCTAAGTTGCACTTTTGGGCAAGTGACTCTTTTGTCTGGACCCTTAGCTTTCCCATCTTAAAACGTGCAGGGTTGACTGGCTCCATAGGATCCCTTCCCACTCAGATAATCCTGACTTGATACCTGTCTTTCTATACTTCCAATATTATTTTCCAGTAAATAATGTTTTAAAGGAAGTCCGTAGTGAATACTCAGTTTAAACTTTTCAAGTCTTCAGTACTGAGAATAATCACATCCACCCTCCAACAAGTATTTATCTTGTAAATGTAAATGAATGAATAGAGTTTAAAATAAAGCACACTGGTAGCAGCGCGTCACTATGTAACTAATTTGCTTTATAAGGGCAGGAACATTGCTTCTGGTGGTTCTAGTTCAAAATAACCAAGAGAAAACTACATGCTGATTTTCATTTATATCATACTCAAAATAATCCATTCTGAAAGAGGAAGAGGTATTTTTACCGTCCCAATGAGACCAACTAAACTTGTAAACCAAGTTGTTTTAGAAAGAATGAAGAAAATAGATGAGGCATTTATGAGAAATCAATGGTACTTGTTCTCTTCTGAGCTTAGAGAGTTGACAAGATCTGAGAAGATTTTAAAAGGAAAAAAAAAGATAATCTAGTTTAGTCTTTGAACATAACAACAAAACATTGGAGGTTGGAGTCATTCTTTTCTAGTGGTGAATTCCACAACATATTGCTGCTTATTGGGCGCAGGGGATAGGTTCTGGGAAATCTGGAAAAACAGGTATGATGGAGTCAAGATTTTCTGAGTAGGAAGGAAACTCATGGAGCCAATCAAATTTACGTGTTTTGAGATGAAAAAAGCTGAGGCCGAGACAGAAATGTGATCTGCCCCAAATCAAATACCCAGATGAGGCAAAACTGAGGCCACACCCATGACGTCAAGTCTGGTACAGTTTGCTCCTCACTAACCTGGGTTTACAGAATCATTTATTTGAGTGCTGGCATACTTCAGTGCCCAACTGGGAGCTTGTGGTACAAAACACAGAGCAAGTTTTCACTACTCAATATTATATTTTATGATAAAGTTACAGTAATTAAGAGAATGGGTGTTGGTGCAAAGCTAAGCAGAGACCTGTGGAACACAGTGGGGTACCTCAAAATTAGGTTCACACACATAATCTTGTTGCATGAAAACAATGGATTCGTAGATTAGAAGGTAACAATAGCCCATCAATCAATAGTGCTTGAACAAATGGTTTTCCATATGGGAAAAATAAATCAATAAAACAACCCAGATCACTACTTAAAACCTCTCTCTCTCTGTCTCCAGGTTCATGAAATGTAAAAAAATAAAACTTTAATATGTTTAGAAGAAAAATAAGAGAATGTATTTATGACATTGGGATGGGGAAAGACTTCTTAATCAAATCACAAAAACATAAATCATAAAGGAAAAGATTTGTTATTTCAACCACATTCTAAAATTCTAAAAATGCATCAAGATACATAATATATATATATATAGTATTTTTATTTCTAAAAAATACTGAACTATATCTTTAAGATTTGTGTACTCTGTTTATGTCTCTTATACTTTAATTTTTTTAAGTTTACCAAAAACAAGACACTATAATAAAAGTGAAAAGGTTGGCCACACTCTGGGTAAAGATATTTAGAATACCTACAATCAACAAAGGATTAATATCCAGAATATATAAATTACTTCCTCAAACCCAGGGGAAAGGATGAATATTCAAATAGAAAAATGTGCAAAAGATGTGATGAGGCAAGTCATAGATAGGAATCATGAATGGTCAATGAAAATGAAAAGATGTTTAACCTCACTGGACACATGAAAATGAAAATCATAACAAGGAAACATTTTATATACATTTAATTAGCAAATGTTAATAAGTCTGGTAGGACCAAGGATTAGTGAGAATATAGAGCATCAGAAACTTTCATACATTGCTGGTGGCAGCAAAACTTGGTAAAAAAAAAAATTACTTAGGAAGTTTTGGGAATATCCATTAAGTTATATATAAATGCCATGACCCAGCAATCCCTCCCTAAGCAAGTAATGAAGAGAAACTCTTACACGTTCACTGGAAGACATGTACAAAAATATTCATACATTCATTGTTTGTAATAACAAAATAGTAAACCAACTAAAAGTTCAAACAGCAAAAGAACAGATTAATAAGTTATAGTATAGTCAATAGAATACAGACTGTGAAAATAAACGAACTAGAGCCAAATGTATCAACCTGGGTACATTTCACAGAAATAATATTAAATGGAAAAGAGGAATTTACAGAAGGATGTTGACAGTATGATTCTGGGTCTTAATCTGACTGTAGTTTCACCGAGAGTTTACCAAACCCCTTTGGAGAGACAGCAGACCTAGGCCATGAGCGAGTCCTAAGAAACACTGGACTCACACAATTGGGACAATTGGCAGGGCATAGTATGGGCCAGGTACTGGACAATAGGCAGGAATATGGTCTGTATTTGCTGCTTCTGATCTCATCTTGGTTAACATTCAGCTCTCAGGAACAGGTCCAAGCAGAACATACATATGGGGAACATACAAGTGTCCTCACCTGACCCAAGCAGAAGAGAAGAAATGGAACTTCATCTGCATATGACCCAAGAAAGCCAAGTACAGGTAAGCAGAGGGCAAGCCTCACTCGGCCATTTTTAGGTTGAAAAGATAATGACATATATGCCTCTGAGTCACACTGCTCCAATGTGGACTGTAAGTGTGACATACAGTTTTCACCCTGGGAACTCCCTGCACCATCGTCCTGGGGAGCCCCTTCATCTCTTCCCTGAGTTGTGTGTCCTGTTTTTTGTATCCTATGTCTTCTTCTTTCCACATATGTTCATTTATTGTGGTAGAACATATCGCCCCACAACTTTCTAAGAAATTATTTTGGAGAGATAAATGTTTTAAATCTGAAAATATCTGTCCTTGATACTTCATTAACAGTTTGGCTGGATATAAAATTCTGGTTGAGAAGTAATTTCCTTCAGAATTTTGAAGGCCTTTTTCCATGGCCTTATAGCTTCCAGTGTTGTTTTTTAGTACAAATCTCTTTTAATCCATTGTGCTGAGAATTCATTGGGCCCTTTCATTTTGGAAAACCGATGTCCCTTGATTCTGAGAAGCATTCTTGAACTACCTTGTTGATGATTCCCTCCTTTCCATTTCCTCTCTTACTGCTGTTTTTCTTTAATTCAGATTTTGGAAACTCTGTTTTTGGTTCTTTACTTGTCTCATGTTCTCTGCTGTGGTGGCAGTGAGGGGCCTTGGGATCTGAATGCTTCTTAACAATACACTTTAGCTTTCAATCAGTCATCCTTAGCCAAGCCCTTGCTTCCCCTCTCTCCACCTGTCCCCCAACTCTGGTGCCACCAATGTGGAGGTGTTTCAGGATTGTGTGGTAGAAATCTAATTGGTTCTCATCTTTACCCAATATCAGTTTAGGATTTGGCTTTCTCCGGTTTACTGTCAATTCCCACTCATGCATCTATTTTTACGCTTCTAAAATGCTGTTGCTATGGATTCCCCTTGGCTGTGAAACAAAATACAAACTAAGCCTGGTCATAAAAAGAAAAGACCAACTAGGAAGTGTATATTACATGTGATTTGGAGGTAGGTTCTCACTGTTCAGTCTGTGGAGATGGTCATACTCTCCTTGTCATTGGAGGTTTATGCCCTCAACTAAAAATGTGTCTCTGTGTGGCTTACATGGGAGTTCAGGAGGGATTGAAATTATACGTGTGTATCAAAGCCACCATCTTTACCCAGCAGTTTATATAATGATGTGACTACTGTTTAATTCCTTATATCTTTTATATATCTTAAGTGTCATACAATTAACTAATGAAAGAGTTGAGATACCACACTAAAATCATGAAGTTTAAAGAAAGGTTCTTCTCTATATACATAGACACCTTGAAAATTCCGTCTACATTTGGAAAGGGCAGAATTACAGAGCTTGAGACTGTCAGATCCAACACTTTCCCCCTCATTTTCAAGAAGAGCAAACTCTGCAGGGTGCTAATGTGATTTGTTCATGAACATTAGCAGCAGAGCTAAACCTATCAGAAAATCTTGTGATTGTGGGTCAAAGGTCTTTTGCTAAGTATCCAGAGACCTCAGTCTACTGTTTTTTCACAGCAGACTAAACTGCTTCCCCAATTATTTAGTTATTCTATTTAGTGTTTTTCCTACTGAAAACATTCAAAAGATTCAAATTTCTTATAGGTCACACCATAGTCAAAAAGAACTAAATTTATATACATTGTTTGAACCAGTCAGACAACTGGGTATTTTTATATGAAAAATCTATTCTTAGATAAGTGATAAAATGGGACAATCTTAAGCAGTTTCTCATGGTGGTTAATCTGGACTAGCTCAGGCCTTCTCCTTCACGTTATCACTCAACTAATTTTATACACACACATGCACGCACACACACACATACACACATACACACACACATATCTCAGATACAGTTTGCCAAACCCTGGGTGTTTCACTTGGTTGGGGACACTAGATGTTAAGTCACACATTTTCATTGTTCCTACAGATGTCTTTAATTTTATATTCAGACTTACATTTGCATTCTCATGGGTAATGTGTTGCAACACCCCCTCTGCTTTTCCACATCGCCTTGGGAACACAGCCATCTTGGGGATTCAGGAAGCACGCACCCCAAAAAGGATTGAATTGTGAAAGTTCATTCCATTTAAACAAAGTTGGTTCCCTGGCTTTTCTCCTTTGCAAACTAATGTGCACAATAGCTTATAAGGTAATTATGCATTCATTTTAAGACTTCAAGAATTGAGAACTCAGCCAGATTTTTCAAAGCAAAGAAAATAATCAAATAGTTTTTATATCCCAGAGTTTTAAAATACTGCCAAATAACACCATAAAAAATGTCTAACACACACACACACACACACACACACACAGCTACTGGGAAAGTATTTCTGAATAAATGAATATTCCAGAATGTTTTCACCTATTATGCTTTTTTTCCACAGAAAAAATTTTAAAATCCACTCACTTTTATTTCAAGAATCTGAACAGAATTTGTAAATTCCTGCACAAAAAGCAGATAAGACAAGCAGAGGAAGACTACATTCCTCAGACATATTTTTAAACTTAGCAGCAACGCTATCTTCAAATACACTTCATTCTCTATTGATTGTGTTCACGGATCTTAAATAGTGGATAGTTTGAGGTTAAATATAAAGGTAGAATCTGAAACCAGAACACAAGATGATTCACAGATCCTTGATTTGTGGTTTTAAATGTGGACACGAGGTAACATTTGGTAGGGCTTTATTTTTACCTTTGCCTGATGTGGTCCGGAATCACAGGTGAAGGAGGTAAGTGGTTGGCAAGCAGCTGCCTGCCATTAAATCCATCTGCTTCTCAAAACCATGAGGACAGACAGAATGCTGCAAAACTCACCCTTATGCTTTCTGTTAGTTCAATCTCTCAGTTTCAGCCCCATGTCCCTAGTCTCCTTCCTTCTGGGAATAAACAATATTCCTTTCATGAGAGCCTTAAGTACATTAGGACAGAAAAACAAAAACCAGGGGAAAAAACCAGATTTGTATCTACACAGACTGTGTTCTCCCTTCTCTGGAGCTTCATGTTCCCGTAAGGAGTGAAACGAGAAATAATAGCTGATAGTTATGAAGCATTTCCTGAATCCTAGGCTCTTTACATAAGCTGTCTCCTTTCATCTCTGCACACACTACGACACAGAGACCATCGTTATTCCTATTTTATACATAAGAACAGTGATGCTTTGAGAAATTAACTTTCCCAAGGTGACTCAGCCAGCAGATGGTGAGCTAGGTTCAAATCCTGACAGCCTAAATCTAGAGTCACAAAGCCTAACCCACGCTTGACTGAAAAAGAATCACCTCCTAGCATTTGCTAGACAGCTTCCCCAACATCAGTATCCTACTTTTCACTAAATTATAAAAGTGTTCCCTATCTCACCACTGGGCACCATGTTGAGACTAATTTGGATCCTCTATGAAAGAATTATCCTGTGGAAAATAACTTTAGTGCTAAATCACAATAAAGATAGGAGTATTCTTTTTAAATCAACTTGATTGAGGTATAATTTTTATACAATATGTGCCACTTTTGTGTATAAGTGGATGATTTTTGACAAATGTATAGACCATGTACCCTCATCCCAGTCAAGATATATGCTATTTCCATCATCTCAAGAAATCCCCTCTGTTCTTTTGTAGTCAATCCCCACCAACCCCCCACATTCAGTCCTAAGGAACCACTGATCTACTTTTTGCCATTATAGATTAATTCTGACTGTTAATTCAGATAAATGGAATCATGTTATATGTATTCTTTTGTGTCTAACTTTATTAGCTTTTGAGATCCATCCATTCCTTTACATGTATCAATAGTTAATTACTTTCTATTGCTGAATAGTATTCCATTTTGAATTGAATGAAGATATACCAAAACTTTTCATCTATTTACCTGTTGATAAACATTTGGGTTTACAGTTTGGGCTATCATGAATAAAGCTGGTAAGAACATTCATGTATAAGTCTTGAGTAGAATTTAAGTCTTATGATAAATGTGTGAGTGTTCCAATCATTCTACATCCTTACAAATGCTTGGTATTATCAGTCTTTTCAATTTTAGCCATTTTAGTGGTTTAGTAGTAAGATCTTGCTATTTAAATTTACATTTTTCTGATGACTAACAATAATAATAACAATAATGTTGAGCATCTTTTCTCATGCTAATTGGTCAAACATATGTTTTTCTTTTTTTTTTTCTTTTGATGTACACAGCAAAAGTAGCAAATTCTGATACTCTTTTCTTTACAAACTAAAGAAAGCCAAAGGACTGTTACCCCTGTACTTTGTATCTCTCTGTGGGAGAGGTGACACCTGATATCTCCAGTTATAATCTGCTTTATGAGGCCCTGGGATTCACCTGTAGGTTTGAGTAGCACTTGTGGCTTCCTGTGTCTGAAGCCCTGATGCTCCAGCATGAAGTGGACATCCTCAAAATGTTTGAATTAAAATGAATTGGATTGGGGCACCTGGGTGGCTAAGTTGGTTGGATGTCCCACTCTTGGTTTTGGTTCAGGTAATGATCTCACAGTTCATGGGTTTGAGCCCCATGTCGGGCTTTGTGCTGATGGTGCAGAGCCTGCCTGGGATTCTCTCTCCCTCCCTCTCTCTGCCCCTTCCCTGCTCTCTCGCTCTCTCTCTCTCTTTCTCAAAATAAATAAATAAACTTTTAAAAAATTTGAAATGAATTGAATTGATAAATTCTTTAGACTGAGTAGAAGTTGCAGTGGGGGTGGGGAGGATGGGACTCCCCAGGTTTATTTACAAATATCCATTCTGATACAAGCATTGTTTTCTATGTATTATACTTTCTCACCTTTCAGTATTAACTATTTAATGTCCTCACACACCATGATGACACAGAATAATACACCACCTTTGATTCAGAATAAAATCAGTTACAATCTATCAGCTTCTGTTAGGTTAAAAAATTCTACTTTAACTCTTCATGATTGCTTCTATTGGACCCTTGTCTCATTTCACACATTGTTTGACCTTCTGTGAATAACGCAGGATGGACTAACGTGGGAGTGTTTGTGACTTGCTCCTGATTTCTAGTTTTCCTTCAGCCTTTAAAACTCCCAGATGCCCAGCAAGTTCACAGTGCTTCTAGTCTCTCAACTGTAGGTCTCCTTTCTATCCAACCTCCTCAACCTCAAAGCCCAGGCAGGAGATGAAATTTAAGGTGACAGATTGACACAAAAATCTTAACTGTTATTTTTATCCATCGTCCTTACCAGATAACACTTGTTTTTAATGGTAGCAATCGATGTCTTATCCCAAAGGAGTGAAGATTGAAATTCACTGGCCCGATGGTAGGACAGAATGATGAGTAGGAAAGTTTTTGGATCACATTTTTCTATGCTTCCAATGTAATGTGGATGCCTTATGACATGCTGTATTTGAACTTTCCACATAATCTCTTATTTTCAAAAGACAGTAGTCAACCCTCTGGGAAGCTACATACAAGCTTTGGTTTACTCCATGTGAATATTTCAACAATCTAAAAGGATGTGTGAAGGACAAAACCTCAGCGGTATTTGGTACATGTGGTAAGGTGGGCCAGTCATGATACCATAACCTGACACTGCATGGAATTTCACGCCATCTGCAATTTTCTAAACTAACTTAACAGTAAAGCTGAAATCCATTTGAAATTGTTAGAGAAAACCTACATAAAGCTTCTGCAAGGAATAAAATACAATCCGTAACCAATGTGTCTTTTAAATGTCTATTATTACGTCATGAAAGCGTATTCTTACGTTAACAACAACAAAGTCTACTACAAAGAATACTATGATGAGAATCAAGAAACCCAGAGCCTTTGTTTTTACTTCTGCCACTCACTAACTTTGCAACTCTGGACAAATCATTTATTCTCCACCTACAAAATTGGGATTGTGGGAGCACCTGGCTGGCTCAGTTGGTAAAGCATGGGTCTCTTGATCTCAGGGGTTGTGAACTTGAGCCCTAAACTGGGTGTAGAGCTTACTTAAAAATAAAATCTTAAAAAAAAAAAAAAAAAAAAAAAAGAGGGGCGCCTGGGTGGCGCAGTCGGTTAAGCGTCCGACTTCAGCCAGGTCACGATCTCGCGGTCCGTGAGTTCGAGCCCCGCGTCAGGCTCTGGGCTGATGGCTCGGAGCCTGGAGCCTGTTTCCAATTCTGTGTCTCCCTCTCTCTCTGCCCCTCCCCCGTTCATGCTCTGTCTCTCTCTGTCCCAAAATAAATAAAAAATGTTGAAAAAAAAAAAAATTAAAAAAAAAAAAAAAAGAAACTGGGATTGTAATAAATGTTTCTCCCTCCTGAGGATAATAGGAAGATAAATGTCTGCAACAGTGACTTGAGTTGCAACATAAATCCGAGGCGTTATTATTTTTAGTACAGAAAGCCTAGAAATAAATGCCATATTGTCCTAACATTTTTGTTATTTTAATTGGTCCAAATTATATGTTTTCTTGTGGGATTTTTATTTGGCTCTTTGTGCAAGAGATAGACAAAAAAGAACAAAGTCATGGGAAAACAGAGAAATAAGGAGAGGAAACAAATAAGACAACTTTGATTAACATATTATACTAAAATTACTGTCAGAAATGACAGGCGATTCTAAATTAGATAGCTACAACACAAGAGATCCCCTTCCTGAGCTATTTCAAACCAAAGCTCTGTGTGAGAAAACGAAGCCAAACAAAGAACATATGTCACTGTAAAAGCGAAGTAACCGAAAGCTCAAATAGCTAAATGGTCTCCATGATTAGAAGTAAAGAAAGGCACATTAGCTACGAAGTGGATCCCATAAGTATACAAATCTCTCTAAGGGTCGGGATGTTCTCTCTGGATTCTCTTTCAGAGTAAAAGGCTGAGCATCAGGAGTTTCTACTAGATGAAAATCTGAACTCTTCCAGGACCTAGGCCTGCAGACATTCAGCCAGGGGCTAGCCACTGGACTTCAACAGCTTCATCTTCTGTCACCCAGCAGAACAGCCTCCAAAAGCAAATGACATCAGTCTCAAGATGTACATCTAGTGGGTGGAAATGCATGTAGCACACGTGAGGGTCATGACCAGCAGCTATTGTTCATTTTCATATAAAAACATAAAAAGATTCAGGACACCTGGGTGACTCAGTCAGTTGAGCATCTGAGTCTTGATTTTGGCTCAGGTCACGATCTCAGTTTGTGAGTTTGAGCCCCACATCAGGCTCGACGCTGACACTGTGGAAACTGCTAGGGTTACTCTCTCTCCCACTCTCTCTCTCTCTCTCTCTCTCTCTGCAAAGATGCAGTACTCTTGGTCTGAAAAAGGTAAATGTTAAAGATACAAAAGTTAATGAATTGTATGGATAAAACAATGACTCTGTCCTTAACTTGCCGGGATAAGTGCCTCTCCTGAAACTTGAGTGAGGTGCACTTGGGACAAGCAAAGGGAAGTTCTACTGTGAAGCATGGAAGGTATCATACTGCTTATCACAGAAGTAGTATAATTTCTGATTACTTGTCTAAATCATCAGTTTCCTGAAGGCTGGATTTAATCACTGTTCTGTCCCTAGCCATTTAGCACAGTGCCAGCCACTTGGAAGGTGCTTAACGAATCTTAGTTCTCTTATATGGCCCTTCCTGGGTCCACTTCTCTCTTAGAGGGTCTGTGGTAATGGTGACCCAGATGCAAAGATTTCTTCTAGGATGGGAAGATTGTGCAATTACTTCATGTTCCTAGAGTAGTCGAAGAAGAGGAGGGGACCAAATAAGCAGCACATACTTCAGTTACTCCTGCTTCATTCGTTTTCTGTTTCCATAGCAACAACACTTCACCTCTCATCCCTTTTGATATAGAAACACTGGTAAATAGCAGTCCAGAGAGGATGAAACATGCAATTTTGAGTGGGCACTTCAGACATTACTTTCTTAATTTCTCCTTTTTTAATGTTTATTTATTTTTGAGAGACAGAGAGAGACAGAGCACAGCAGGGGAAGGGCAGAGAGAGAGGGAAACACAGAATCCGAAGCAGGATCCAGGTTCTGAGCTGTCAGCACAGAGCCTGAGGTGGGGCTCGAACTCACGAACCACGATGTCATGACCTGAGCCGAAGTTGGAGGTTCAACCGACTGAGCCACCTAGGTGCCTCTATTCTCTTAATTTCTGAAGACAATCAAAGTTGGTCTTTAACTTGTGTTTATTTCATTAACAATGCTACACTACTTTTTAAAAAATGTTTATTTATTTGTTTTGAGAGAGAGAGAGAGAGCATGCACGAGTGCATGTGCATGAGCAGGGGTGGGACAGAGAGAGAGGGAGAGAGAATCCCACGCAGGCTCTGTGCTGTCAGCGCAGAGCCCAATGCAGGGCTCAAACCCACGAACCTTCAGATCATGACTTGAGTGGAAACCAAGAATAGGACTCTTAACCGACTGAGCCACCCAGGCACCTCGCAATGCTACACTACTCTTACCCAAAATAATTACCTCAAATAATTTTCATAGTAGAGATATCATTCGTAATTCCAAAAAGGGCACAACTTAAACAATTTGGGGGAAATCTCAGTCAGTTAAAAAACATATAAAACAAATGGATATCTGTATAGCTCAAAATAGCTCAAATATCTATTATGTATGTATATTTATATATATATAAATTATATATTATTTTATATATATATATATTTATATATTATATAATTAATATATAATATATAAATATATATATATACTCATATATATATATATATATATATATATATATATACACACACACACACATATACATACACACACAATTTATAATTTGCTGTGTGATTACAGGCGCCTGGGTGGCTCAGTCGGTTGAGTGTCTGACTTCTCAGGTCATGATCTCACAGCTCCTGAGTTTGAACCCCACGTAGGGCTCTGTGCTGACAGCTCAGAGCCTGGAGGCTGCTTCTGATTCTGTGTCTCCCTCTCCTTTTACCCCTCCCCCAATCATACTCTCTCTCTCTTTCTCTCTCTCTCTCAAAAATAAACATAAAAAAAAAGAAAAATATAATCTACATTGTGATCACAATGCCATGGACAGATAAAACCAACTTTCAGTAGAAGAAATGGTTAAAAGATGCTAAGCCAGTAGTTCTCAAAAAGGGGTCTCTGGACCAGCAGCAATCATAGACTCCACCCTGGACCTACTGATTCATAAACTTTGGGGCTGGGACCCAACAGTCTGTGCTTTAACAAGCACTCGAATTATCAAATCAACAAGTCATACACTTTAAGCATGCACAATGTTATACATCAATTATACCTCAATTAAAACAAAACAAAAAAACAAGCCCAAGTGATTCTGATGTACACCACAGTTTAGGAACAACTGCCCTGATCTATACATATTACTATCCTTATTTCACCAATGAGGGAACATTAGCTCATATATAACCCAGCTAATGGAGTCAGGGACAAGAGCCAGAACTTGTGATTCTGAATCCTGTGTGCAGCATTGGAAGAAAAGAATCAACTTAAGAACCAGAAAATTTCTGATTCCTAGGATGGATGCTTTTTTTAACTGAGGTAGGAAAAAGTTAAAACTTCTTGGGCTTCAGGGACTCCATTCTGTGATACAGGATGGTAATATCACACTAACCTCAAAGAGGTTTTGGTGAGAAAAACAAATCAGATAATGTATGTAACCATGATTTTAGGCCATAAAGAGTCATAACATTTTGGTCATCATTATTTCTACAGCTTTTTGATCTTATGAGAAAACATATTCTCCGTCACTGTTCCACATTTCTAGCCACAGGATATACATGAACTTTTAAACACAGTCTACTTCTAATTTTGGTTTTTGCTATAATAAGTTTTTCCTCCCAGCTGCAAAATTACATGAGCTACAACTCTACTCAAAACAAAATTACTATGACCCATATTTTTGTATAAAGAGAAGAGAAGAGTATCTTTGTGATACTTTTCTAGAAAAGAATCAAGTGGCTTCAATTTTATAAAAAAAAAATTCTCAAAGATTAGATTGGTGTATATTTAATGCTTTTTAGTTCACAGAAGTTGCTTTCACAGCAAATTACCATTCTACATTGATTTTATACAACTGGCATTTTTATGGTATCATTTTTGCAAGCTAAGTGGCCTTTATATAACAATCTCATAAACTATGTGTTCACTTTTTAAAAGTAACTTTAACTTTGTTATAAGGTATTATACTATTATGAGTAACTGGGAAATTAGAAAAATACATCTTAACATTTTTTAAAATCTGTTTTCCTTCCAATCAGCAATATCTACATTTTGGGTTTTATCTTTCCAGAATTTTTTATATACACACAACACATGCATACCTATTTTAACAAAATAGGAGCATCTGATTTGAACATTTATCAGTATGTTGTAAAAATATTTCCAGGTAATCATCTCTGCTTTATCAGTTCAAATGACTCCATTGTATTCCATTGGATGAATGGATTCGATGAATGGATTCCTTAACCAACCACTTATTAGTGGACATTTGGATTTTTCTGGTTATTTCACTTTTATCACTGTTATCAAGGTTCAATGAACACTGCATCCTGATTTAATTATCATCTAGGAATACATTCTTAGAAGCAGAGTTCCTGGATCAAAGAGAAGCACATTTTTAAGGCTTTTGATTTATATCCCAAATGGTCCTTACAGAAAGATTGTACTTTACCCTCACCAGTAGTATATGTTTTCCAACATTCTTCTTTTGGGAAAAAAAATCTTTTCTAATTTAATATGCCAAAATAATGTCAAAATATGTCAAAAATAACATTTCATTATTTTAATTTGCATGTATTAGATTATCAATAAGTTATTTTTTCATATGAGTAACAGACACTGTCAGGCCCTCCCATATCCTTCTGTATCTACCTCTATAGCTTCTGGTTGCTTACTCCAATGCTGAGGGTGTTTCTTTGGTTGTCTAGAGTGGGAAGCTGTGCAAGGCATATGGGAAGCACTAGAGAATTAATACCTTCAAAAGCAGCCTCAACCAAGTGGAGAGATAAATACCCAAATTGCACCCCTTAAGTGGGATAAGTCTAGGGAATGTTTCACACTCTCTCCCAGAGTAGGGAGGGAGACACTGGGCTGAGCCCCAGTTGCCCAGGGGAAATGGTTCATGACTCACTCTTTGCTGGTTTCTTTGCCTTTGTGGTGTCACTTCTCCACTTCCTAATTAGTGATCATCTCCCAAATAAACTACTTGAACTTGAATCTTTACCTCAGAGTCTTCTTCTGGGCTAGAGAGCCCAAACCAAAACAATCAGAACTTCCCCCCACCTTCTTTAGCTAATTACCTTATTGTTCATGTATTTTTCCCATTTTGATATAGGAGGTAGAATTACCTATTTTAAGATATTAAGAAGGAAGACATATTTATGAAAGGCAACCTTGATAGAACACAAATCAGGAGATTAGTAAATAATTGTGGTTACCACCAAATTGGTTTTTTTTTTAATTTTTTAATGTATATTTATTTTTGAGAGACAGAGAGAGCACAAACCAGGGAGGGGCAGAGAGAGAGGGAGACACAGACTCTGAAGCAGACTCCAAGCTCTGAGCTGTTAACACAGGGCCCGATGTGGGGCTCCAACTCATGAATCGGGAGATCATGACCTGAGCTGAAGTTGGACGCTCACCTGACTGAGCTACCCAGGTGCCCCCAAATTGTTCTAATAAACAAGTTGAGATTTAAAATATTACAAATTATTATTAATAATAGCTACTATATTAAAAGTTAATTACCTCTTCTTTATTTCAAGTGTGCTATATTGAGCTAAGATTTTCTTAGAAGTATAAATTAATTTAAATGTAGGAAAAGGGGAAAAGCTAGCAAAGTAAGGTGAAGAGAATAGGTTAGCCAAAGTGTACTGTGTTAATTGAGTGCCACCAGAAAACCTACATTCAGCAATGTAAATATGCTTAAAATAGATTGCCATCATTTTTAAGGGAGTGATTAAGTCTCCGTGAGAAGTTTGTTGAGAAGGTTTAGAATGGAGAGACATTTTGTGTCAAAAGACATTTTCTAGTATCTAAAATCAATATGTTCTTAATTAAAATACCAATCTCCCAAAATGGCTCTGAAACAGTAAACAATGTTAAACTAAACTGGCTCAGGGCCCAGAAAGTCAGCCAGACCAGGACTGATACAACTAGGCAAACAAAACTAAACAAAACAAAAAACTTTCAAAAGCAGAAGCAACCATTTGTAATTTGGGGAAAGGGACAGGGGAGGGCATGCACAAAACAAAGAAAATTGTCAGTTTGCATCTTGCTCTGGGCCAGGAACCAGACACAACCACTCCAGCAAAATCTGTTTGGAGGCCCTTCTTCCAGCTGCACAATTTTAGCTAAGCCTTTGCAAAGGTAAAACAAGGACAATTAGTCAACCTAACTCGCCTTGTGTGGACAAGGGAAGTTTTTAAGGAGAACACATGGAATACAGATCCACAAGGGTCACACTTAAAAGCTTCCTAAGGATTACGACTGCCCTGAACTTTCATGCTACCTCTAGAGGAGTCAAATGAAAAAAGAAAAAAAAAGTGTGACTCAGTCATTTTAATGTATTTTGTCAGGACAGTTTTTGGGTTTTTTTCAAACTTACAAGATACCTTAAGGCTATATGTCTACAAACACTCCGAAGAAATTTTAAAACTTCTGTCCAGGGGCACCTGGGTGGCTCAGTCAGTTGAGCGTCTGACTCTTGATCTTGATGCAGATCATGATCTGTTCGTGGGATCAGCCCACGTTGAGGTTCTTTCACTCCCTCTCTCTGCCCCTCCCCCGCTCACACTCTCTGTCTCTCTCTCAAAAATAAAATAATAATAAAAGTAAAAAAGAAGAAATTTTGTCCAGATTAAAGTCGGTGCAAATGATGGCTGGTGGCTCTCAAATTTGGATGTTTGAATGATACTAAAAGATAAATGCTCAATAGTCTGTCAGCTCTGTGCTGGTCAGACTCAAAGAGTTCACAGTATAATTGGTAAGGGGAGATTCCCCTGAATATTTTTGTTTCAAACTAAATATTTATTTTTAATTTTTTTAACGTTTATTTATTTTTGAGAAGACAGAGACAGAGCATGAGCGGGGGAGGAGAGAGAAAGAGGGAGACACAGAATCTGGAACAGGCTCCAGGCTCTGAGCTGTCAGCACAGAGCCCGACGCAGGACTCGAACTCACAGACTGCAAGATCATGACCTGAGCCAAAGTCGGCCGCCTAACTGACTGAGCCACCCAGGTGCCCCTCAAACTAAATATTTATTTACTTAAACACGTTTATTAGGTGCTCATCTTAACATTATCGCTAAATAAAAAAAAAAAAAAAAAAAACATTATCGCTAAATAAAGACAACTTATTAAATTGCCAAAAGACTGAATTCTCTAAGACAGTCAGCAGCCATTAACTAAATAAGCAAGAAAAGAGGTAGCCTTGGACAAACTCCATTAAAGCAATACACCACTTTATATTAGTTGGAATACACTTGGTTTTCCGTGACAACAAACTACCCCAGATCTCAGTGGATTAACCCAAACAGGGTTATTTCTTGCTCATACTACTAGGTCCATGTGAATCAGGAGAAACTCTTAACACACAGTCACTAAAGGACTCGGGCAGATTGTTTCCACTGGCTTATAGTTGTGCCTTTTGGAACACAAAGCCCAAAAGAGGTGGTGGGAGGAAAGGGAGGGACTAGAGAATCCCACGTTTATCACTTTTGCTCGTATTTCATCAGTCAGAATGAATGCCATAGCTCCTCCTAGCAGAAGGCGTTGAAAAGTTCTGTGTCAGCTGTGTCTGGAAGAGGAAGAGAACTGGGGATTAGAGTAATTTCCACCACAAACTCAGTGACCTGGAACTTTGGATGAATTCCTAATGCAATGTAAGGACAGAAACAAACATTGAGAGGTAAAGCTGAGGACATATAACAAAAGGCTGAGTCATGGCTTAGAGGAGATTTGGAGAGCTGTAAGCCAAGAGACTAAGCATCAAAATCCTGAGAAGGTCTTCAAATTACAAAGGCCAACCTGTCATAAAGCTTTTTTCGATTGACTTTATTTTCACACAAAGTAACATTTTTCTCAGAGCATCTTAATATGTCACTTGATAGCTGACATTACTCCATCTGTACTCTCAAAGTACATCTTTGCACCATGGGGGACAGATATATCTGAGGGGCGTCACAAAAATACAGATTCCTAGGAAGCACCCAAAATCTAATGGATTAAAGGCTCTGCAGATTTTAGGTTCAGGCATCTGCTTTTAAACAAGTATCTCCTGGGTAATTCTAACACATTCTAAACTTTGAGAATCTGTTTTAGACTTCTGCCAAGATCCAGAGCAGGCCTGAGATCTGGGTTGGGTCTGGGCTCTGGGAAAATGCCTCTACTTACTCTACTCACCAGGTAGAGTCTGCTCTAGTACCAGAGGCATTAGGTAAGGTCAAGGTTGTTCATGTAGGCTAAATGGGGAATTCTCTTGGTGAGGAAAATTTGAAAGTATAGAAACTAGGTTGCTTTTGAGATTATGCTGAACTTGGTTTGGGAAAGACTGGTTGAACACAAAGTAGCTTCAAGGATAACAGAATTTATGGGAATGCAAGCCGGTGCAGCCACTCTGGAAAACAGTATGGAGGTTTCTCAAAAAACTAAAAATAGAACTACTCTACGACCCAGAAATTGCACTACTAGGCATTTATCCAAGGGATACAGGTGTGCTGTTTCGAAGGGACACATGCACCCCCATGTTTATAGCAGCACTATCAACAATAGCCAAAGTATGGGAAGAGCCCAATGTCCATCGATGGATGAATGGACAAAGAAGATGTGGTGTGTATATATATATATATATATATATATATATATATATACAATGAAGTATTACTCGGCAATCAAAAAGAATGAAATCTTGCCATTTGCAACTATGTGGATGGAACTTGTGCTAAGTGAAATTAGTCAGAGAAAGACAAAAATTATATGCCTTCACTCATATAAGGACTTTAAGAGACAAAACAAATGAACATAAGGGAAGGGAAACAAAAATAATATAAAAACAGGGAGGGGGACAAAACAGAAGAGATTCATAAATATGGAGAACAAACTGGGGGTTACTGGAGGGGTTGTTGGAGGGGGAATGGGCTAAATGGGTAAGGGACAGTAAGGAATCTACTCCTGAAATCATTGTTGCACTATATGCTAACTAATTTGGATGTAAATGTAAAAAAAGAAAACAGAAAGTTAAAAAAAAAAAGATAACAGAATTTGTAGGTAGGATTGCCAGTGAAGTGGCAATCATGGTGATGGAGAAGAGGCCAGAGTTTCTGCTGAGGTTTTGGAAATGGTCAGGTGGAGGAGATGAGGGCCTTGGGATTTTCTAGGCACCTGTAGCAAGTGCTGTTCCTTAAATAGGCTGTGCTGGGCAGGGAGGGGACAGACAGCTGGTGAATCCTGTGCCTTCCTTGCTGAGATTTGGGGGAGGGGTACAAAATGCCATCATGGTTATTAGAAACTGTGAGGTAACAGAAAAAATATACATTGATCTCTGCCTCCAGCTTTTGGCACAGAGTTCCTAAATCCCTTGAAACTTCCTGCGTGACAGCAGTGTCTTTTGTTCTAATGAGGTGATTCTTGGTAGGCTCCTGGATGGAGCCAATTGGTCACCAGAAAGACAAAGTCATGATTAGAAGGCTTAGAATTTTCACCTCCACTCCCCACCCTCTTCTCTGAGAGGGGAGAGGGGCTGAAAATGGAGTTAATGAGCTACCATGCCTACATGATGAAGCCTCCATAAAAATTCTAAAACGTGTGTGTTTGGGAGAGCTTCCCGGTTGGTGAAAATGTGGATGTGCTGGGAGAGTGGCATACCCAACGAGGGCATGCAAATGCTGCACCCCTTCCCACATACCTTGCCCTTAAACCATCTCTTCCATCTGGATATCCATCTGTGTCCTTTATCACATCCTTTTATAGTAAGCTGGTGCACAGTAAGTAAGCTGTTTTCATGGGTTTTGTGAGCTGCTCTAGCATATGAATCGAATCTGAGGAGGGGGTCGTGAGAACTTCCTATCTATAGCCAATTGGTCAGAAACACAGGTGACAGCTTGGAATTGCAACGGGCATCTGAAGAGGGGGACAGTCTACCGGGACTGAGCCCTTCACCCGTGGGATCTGGTGCTATCTCCAGACAGACAGACGGTGTCATAATTGAGTTAAAGTGGAGGACGTCCAGTGCTGCTGCAGAATTGCTTGGTGTGGGGAAACACCTACACGTATGTTGCCAGAAATGTTGTGAGTGTGGTAGTAGCACGAGGGTGAAGGACAAGCACAGGATGTGACAACTGGGGTTTTTTC
This sequence comes from Neofelis nebulosa, assembly GCF_028018385.1. Lineage (NCBI taxonomy): Eukaryota > Metazoa > Chordata > Mammalia > Carnivora > Felidae > Neofelis > Neofelis nebulosa. The sequence goes on along the minus strand of NC_080794.1, from coordinate 29,782,450 downwards.
CCAACACAGAAACATTTTTTCTTTAAGTTTATTTACTTATTTTTTAGAGAAAGTGAGAGAGAGAGAGAGAGAGAGAGCGCATGCAAGTGGGGGAGGGGCAGAGAGAGAGGGAGACACAGAATCGGAAGCAGGCTCCAGGCTCTGAGCTGTCAGCACAGAACCCAACACGGGACTCAAACTCACGAACCCTGAGATCATGACCTAAGACGAAGTTGGACGCTTAACCAACTGAGCCATCCAGGTGGCCCAACACAAAAACTTTTTTAAAATAAAGAGAAAAAACACACACCAGGTAATTGTAAAATAGAGCTATTTACACTTAACAGGAGGGAGTTGTGAAACGCAAATGAGATACCAGAAAGTATTAACATTTCCACAACTACGAGTAATGGTGAGTCATGGGTTAAAATTCACTGCTGTGAAATCTGAGAGGAAATTTTGATACCCATACAGAATGCAACTTGAATCTTGGGTTGAAAAAAAAGAATGGTGATGTGTATGTATATGAGGGGGTACCTCCATAATGTAAAGCGTCTTGTCATAAAAGTTGTTTACTCTCCCAACAGAAATTACTTTGCTTGAATAGAAGTATCTATTACCTGAAGAAAGGACAAGTACTCTGAAATTCTTCAAACCTGTGATTGGGAAGTGAGCTCTCTTTGGAAGTATAACATCATGGCCTACATGATGTGGGGCCTGGGGTCAACATCAGAGGTATGAGAGTGGAGAAGTGTAGAGCATTATTTAAGAAACAGAGACAAACGGGGTGCCTGGGTGGCCCAGTCTGTTAAGGGCCTGGCTTTGGCTCGGGTCATGATCTCGTGGTTTGTAAGTTCGAGCCCCACGTCGGGCTGTCTGCTGTCACCACAGAGCCTGGTTCAGATCCTCTGTCCCCCTTTCTCTGCCCCTCCCCCACTCTCTCTCTCACAAAAATAAACATTTAAAAAAGACAAGGTACTGAGCACAGTGGCTCTTGGTAAACAAAATGAAAGAATGGTATACCAAATACCTACAAACAATGTATTTTCAATGTAATCAATATTAGTGGCTATCAGTATACACTCCCAATGCTTAACACTAAAGATTTTTCAGTGCCTTAACAACAGGAATTCCTCTCTTTCTTTCTTTCTTTCTTTCCCTTTCTTTCTTTCTTTCTTCCTTCCTTCCTCCCTCCCTCCCTTCCTTCCTTCCTCCCTCCCTCCCTTCCTTTCTTCCTTTCTTCTTTTTAAAGTTTATTATTTATTTTGAGAGAAAGAGAGAATGAGAGGGAACGGAAGAGAGGCAGAGAGAGAGAATCCCAAGCAGACTCCATGCTATCAGCACAGAGCCCAATGTGGGAGTTGATCTCATGAACTGTGAGATCATGACCTGAGCCAAAATCAAGAGTGGGATGCTTAACTGACTGAGCCACCCAGGCGCCCCATCTTCCTTCCTTCTTTCCTTCCTTCCTTCCTTCCTTCCTTCCTTCCTTCCTTCCTTCTTTCCTTCCTTCCTCTTTCTGTCTGTGTGTCTGTCTGTCTTTGCTTGTTTTTATTGAGGTATAATTGACAAATAAAATTGTAAGACATTCAGAGTGTACATCGTGATGATTTGATATAGTATACATTGTGAAAGAATTCTCACTATCTAATTAAAAGATTTTTCTTTCTCACTTCCCTGCCCAATACAGAATGGGCAGCTCTCCCTTAGGGGCTATCCTCTAAACAGTGATGGAGAGATCTGGGTTACTTCTGTGTTATGACTCTGCTATCCCCTAGAGCCTCCGTGGACTCTCTGTTTGATCATCACTCAGCCATCAAGTAAAGACAGAGGGCAAAGAAGGTCACTGAGGATGTTTTACAGACAAGTCTGGACATGGTGGACGCTACTTGCCTACACACCCCATCAGTCAAACCTAGTCAAATAACACCAACCTGCCTGCAGACAGGACTAGAACATACTAGACCATATGTCTTCTTATTCATCCAGGAGGAGGAAAAGGGATCGGTGTGCAGCCAGCCAGTCTCAGCCACACAATGACAACTCAAAGTAGTCCATAATCTGCAATCCTTAACCTGCCTCTGTTTCAGTTAAAATCCTACAACTTCCTAAAGTTGTTTAAGCATGTTTTACAGTGTAGCTCCTAAAATATAATATTAAAAGCAGCAGTAAATATTTGAATATCATTATTGGAATAGCTGATTCTCACTAAAACTTTTAGAAATGCAGAATTCTCCAGTAGTGTGTAAATTTGGGGAAAAAAAATATTCAAAGTTCAGAACGGATAAGTTTAGCAATTCTGTCTTGGAATCTGGAGAGTTAGCTAAGCCCTCATAATATGCCTTGTGAGCTTATTTTTGGAAAGGGTATATGATAGAGAACAATGTGAAGAATGTTTAGGCTGTAAATTCCAAAACTTATTTATGAACTTCTAACACATCATTTATAACCCAAGATCCATTCTAATATGATATCTCTCTGCATGCTTACAGCAGACACAGTAGAAAATCTGTTGACTACTGACAGCTAGTCTTGAGCGTTTCTGAGGTACCCCTCCACATACATATGCACCCTCAATGCACTTTTTATTTTCATATCTTTACTTTTCAACCCAAGATTTATTGCCTGCATTTTGTTTAAACATTAACATCTCCTCTCAATACTCTAGAGCAAGGAAGTTCGACCTGTGATTCCCCATGAATTTTTGTGAGTTGTGGAAGTTTGAAAACTTTCTGGTGTGTCCATTTGGCATTCAACTCTCTCCCTCCCTCTTTCTCTTCCCTCCTATAAAAGATATAACAGCTCTGCTATATAATTATCCTGCATGTACTTTTCTCCTTATTTAAAATTTTTTTTCCAATAGCCATGACAGCCTTTTAAGGCTTATACTAAGGAAGGCTATCTAAATATGAAACAGATGAATAAGTATATCTTGGGCAAAATAACTTACAGCTATAAGAAAGAAAATTAGAGCAGGCATATGTTTGTGGTTGAGTAAGTATGTCTGTCCAAATGTATGGGAGAGGATTAGTATGGATAAAAAACCCTGCTATACAGAAGGGTATTGTCTAGTTGTTACATAAGCAACTGAGAATTCTGGAGCGACACCCAACCTCTTTGGCTGACAAAATATCTTCGACTAGATGCCTGAAATTAGAAACAAATGATGCCAGGTGGGTAAAAGAGAAAGTTGACTCCATCTACTTTACCATGTCATTTATTTCTGGGGCAAGATAGACAAAATATATATGCATCAGCATCAAATGATCATCATGTTTCATTTGTTTGCAAAGCTGTCTGTGAATATTGGCATTGAAAACATCTCAAAATCTAAGCAAGAGCAGCCCTTTATAAAAGAAATTAATGTAAACCATAGATTAAAACCAGTGTAGAAAGCATTATTACCATATTTCAAATAAACAGTAAGGAAAACTGTGAAAAGAAAAAAAGATAAGTTACAGAGGATCCCAACCATGAGACTTAATATTAAAATGAAAAAACAGTTCTAAATAAAGAGGGGGGTGGGGACTAGCTTTACTATTTTGAGTCAATAATACTGTTACTTATAAAGCTTTGGTCAATAAAAGGCCTTTCATTATAATACATTTTTTTTCTCTATGAAGATTTTTTTAATTTTACATTTGTTATGCAATTTATTGTATTAATTGTTATTTAAAAACTGATTAAAATAGACTCACTTTATGCATCATCTTTGTACAAATGGTGGAGACCTCCGTAGATGGAACCTTCTCTGCTAAGTCATAGTGCAGACCTTGATCTCCGACCACTTTTGGAGAGTAACCAAATCAAGACAGGAAAATCTAATCTTGCCAAAGACCACATAGGAAGTTCTTGGCAAAGTCAGATGAGAAAACAGAGTTCATGAACTCCAAGCATGGACATTTTTAACCACTGTCTTCATTCCTTGTTTTGGGAACCCCTTTCCAAAAAAAAGCAGAAAATTCTGGAATTTTACTTGTTTTTTTTTTTCCACAATCAATCGAATAGAGTGGTGGAAAGAGATCTGCACTGAGTCAGACACTTAGACTGTTTAAAAAACAAAACAAAACAAAAAACCTCTGCATAATGGAACATTTAAATGAATCCTTTGACCCATCAGTTTTGAGAATCTCAAACTCATAGTCTATCTTAGTTCAACGAAATCCCACTGAATTCCTTCCTCCCAAATAGTTTTGAAGCCAATCCAAGACATCATTTTGGCCATGAACATTTCAGTATGTATCTCTAAAAGAAGTGTCTTCAAAACAAATAGCAAAGATACTGTTATCATACCTAAAATATTTGATAATAATAATTTAATGCTGTCAGATACACAGTGTTCAAAATTCCAACTATCTCAAAATACAGTACTTTTTAACAGTTGTTTGAATCAAGATCCAAATAAAGTCCACTCATTGTGATTCACTCCATATTTCTTAGGTCTTTAAATTTTTTCTAGGCTTTCAAACTTCCGTCTTTTTTTAGATTTGTAACTTATTTATTGAAGAAAGAAACCAGTTCATTTTTCCTGTAGACAGAGATTGGATTTTGCTCACTACAACCCTGTGGTATTGTTTGATATGTTCTTCAATGTTCTGTTTTTAAATCGGTAGTTGAATCTAACAGGTTTGAAAAGATTCAGATTTGGTTAGCTTTGGTAAGGGTATTTAATAAATGGAGTGCATTTCCATCAGGAGGCACTAATGTCTGCTTATCTCTTATTTTACCATGTTAGCAGATGTTGGTTTTCAATGTGTAGATTCATTAAGGATTGCATAGTGATGATATTATAATTCTATTCGTCCTTCATTTATTAGCCAGAATACTAAGAAAATTTCTCTCATTTACTAGATAGCTCATATATATAGCTTGTACTATACAGTTCGTAAAGCAAAAGCAGTATAAACTCTTAGATCTTTTTACTATATGTTTTCAAAATAGTGAATTGGGTTGCTAGTGTCTGACCCACAATGATATCTAACTAGTTGTTATTTTTTAGTATCAGTTTGAACTCATAGGAGTTCATAGTAGGGTACAACTATAATACAACATGATTTTGTATTATAGTAAAAGTAAGTCAGTCTAAGGGCATGTGGAGGTGAGAGTATCTAACTATTTTCTTGGGTATGACAAAGGCCTCAGAGGGGAAACAGTGCTCGAGTTGAGTGCTGAAGGATGAAGGCCAATGGGCTAAGAAAATCAAGAATCTCTTGTCCTATGACTAACAGCTGAGGCCACCTCTACTAATAGTTCCAACCTTTTTATCTTGTACAACTGACAGAGTGGTGGGAAATGGATGAACTTCACTAAGTCAGGATATAAAAGGGATAAGCAGGAGGAGTCGTGTGGTAGGATAGGAACGGTAAGGATGTAGTGAGGAATTCAGTTTTTATATGTTGAGTGTGTGGTGCTTTGGGGATATCCAGATAGAAATGTTTGGCAGACACCTGGAAATAATGGTCTAAATCTCAGGTAAACCTTGCCTGTGTGGACAGATCAATTTAAGTTTCCCCAGCATGTAACACTGAAGTCCTACAAGTGGGGTGAGATCCTTCAAGGAGGGTAGAATAAGAAGAGAAGGGACAGATGAATCTACTATCATATTTAAGGGATCTGCAGAGGAAGAGAAATCTATAATGGATACCAAGAAGGAGCAGAGAAGTAGGAAATAGTATAAAAGCCAAAGGAGGGGAGAGTTTCAGAATACACAGAGAGGTCTAGGAAAATACCTCTACTGTAGCCACTAGTGATCTCATCAAAGGCTATTTCAGTGGGTTGCTGAGGACAGGAGCTGTATTTCAGTGGATACAAACTGAATCGGAGATGCTTAAATACGGACAGAAGCAAAACTATTTCTTTTCCAAAAAGTTTGGTAGGGTCTAGCAGCATGAAAACTCAGTATTATAGATTGTGTCCCATATGTAACATAAAATCAACCAATCAATAAATATTTGTGAGCTTATAATATGTAAGCCATCGTGCCATAGACCTTGCTATAAAAGATACAATTGTGAAGGAGAAAGTATGCAAATTTATAAATGCATGTTCAAATAGAAAGCTCTTGGGGCACCTGGGTGGCTCAGTTGGTTAAGCATCTGACTCCGGCTCAGGTCATGATCTCACGATTTGTGAGTTTGAGCCCTGCGTCGGGCTCTGCTGACAGCTCAGAGCCTGGAGGCTGTATCTCCCTCTCCCTCTGCCCCTCCACTGCTCACACTGTCTCTTTCTCAAAAATAAATAAACATCAAAAGAAAAGAAAGGTCTTCAGAAACCCTAAGAAATCAAATTAAATAGGCATTTTAAAAATATGTTGGCCTTTATTATCTCTGAAATTGTATAAAGAATGCATACACATGATTCTAAAAAAAAAAAAAAAAGGAAAATGTACACTGTTAAAAATAAGTCTGATGCATAAAACAAAACCAATTCTCTGAATCCATATATTTTGATTAGGAGTATAGCATAAGATTCTTGTATTTATTCATTAAAAGGTCAGGTTCAGTTTCTCTGAATATATAAAGGATAATCACATTATCTTACCTGTCACAGGTATAATGGATGCATATAGATTCAGTACAGTGACTGTGAAGAATTACAATAAACAAATTCCTTATTAGCAGTCCAGTAAAGTCAGCGGTGGCTACTAAAAGACAACATTCAGTGTGGAGGCCCCCTCCTCAGCCTTTTCTTCCCTACCCACTGACTCACAACGAAGACTTTTCATATTTAATGAGAGTACCCTCATAGTTCTATAAGTGGTTTTTCACCGCCCTGCTTTTGATCAGCTTTCTAATCACAGCCTACTTCAGATTTAAGCGGAGAGTACAACTGACCGTGAAAGAGAACTTTGGGTCACATAAGCGCTCTCTCTCAGCAGCATCCTGAAATATGAGGAGTCTTTTCTTTTGCTGCCTGTTATGGCAGCACTTTGAAATCCAGGAACCAGGTCTCAACACAGGCAAATTTTGGGGCAACACAGAGCCCCAAAAATATGTATCAACATAAAAGGAATCACAGTTGGATGGCACCACCTCTTTCTCTAAGAAGGAAATGTTTCCATTTACCTTTAATTCTATCATCCACAGTAGGTATACAGATAAAGGTCAAGGATGACAAACAAGCAGAAAGACCTTCCATGACACTGGATATATTTGTCTTTTCCTTTCCTTCCCAAGACTCAGTCCTGGCCTTCACTTTGTAGGGCAGACGTAACGGACACTGCACCATGCTTGAGTGCGTGGCTCCCACTGAAATGATTCTCCATGTGTTCTGCAGGTAGTTCACACCTGGAGGAAGGTTGGGGAAAACTTTTCCCTGTTCCCCATTCCCTAGAGAAGAGAGAGCTCACCAGATGATCCTGAGATTAGGCTCTACAGTTCTGCAGTCTGACCAGAGTGGGCCTTTTTGGTCAGCAGACTGGGCCCAGAATAAGCCTTTCAAGTATCTTGGTGCAATGAACTGTTGCTTCATCTGCGTCATACATAATCACCTTCTTTCCTCTAGCGCCTGAGACCAGATGGCTGAGTAAACAAATAAATTACAACCAGGTCTGTTTCAATGTTATGGCTGGGGAGTTTGAGATAATTCCTTTAATCAGCCATCCAACGAGTTGAGTCTTCTTTGTGTCCCGACCTAGACGTGGGTATCTTTCACCATGACTTTCAGAGTCCTTCGGCGATAAGAGATTTTTCAGTAACAGTGAATACAAATTCAAGTTTTATTACTGAATTTTCTGGAGAGGAGTTAGTGAAAACCTCTGGGTCCCATTTCACAGTGGAAAGAGCTGTTGGCCTTTAAGAACCATTGAAGAATTTGAGAGCAAAATACAAAATTATATCATTGTTGTAGTTTTAAAACAGAGATTTCAAAAATAAGCCAACTTGTTAGAATTCACAAGGGAACTTCAAAAGTCAAATTCCCAGCCCACAACTTTTTTTTTTTTTTTCAGATACCCAGATGCTCATCTTGCTTTCACATTAAAAAAATATCAAGTACTGGGGTGCCTGGGTGGCTCAGTTGTTTAAGCGTCCGACTTTGGCTTAGGTCATGATCCCACAGTCCCTGAGGTCGAGCCCCACATCAGGCAGCACAGAGCCTGGAGCCTGCTTCAGATTCTGTGTCTCCTCTCTCTGCCCCTCCCTGTTCACACTCTGTCTCTCTCTCTCAAAAATAAAATTAAAAAATTTTTAAAAGTCAAGTGCTTAGATACAGAACAGTTCTACTCCTATCAAAGATTCAAAGATGACAGAGCCATAAAACAAACTATAATGGCTGACTTGGGATTGCTGATGAAAAATAAGCCTATGAGCCCAAATCATACTATTAGAATAAGGAAATATTGTTTTTGTATTAACAATTGATGGTCCATGAAACCCCTGTATTACTGAATTATGAGTTCTTGAGAAAGTGGCTGAGCAACAATCAGAAACCTTAGTGCAATTCACAGTGATTTATTCTAGATCAGTAGTAAACTCCAGCTCCACACTAAAATCACAGGAGTGGTCTTCCTCTCTGCCCCTCCACCACTCGCACTTTGTCTCTCTCTGTCTCTCAAAAGTGAATAAGCAATAAAAAAAATGTAAAATCATAGGAGAGGGGGCATTTCACAAATATTGACACCAAGAGCCCATCCCAGAGATTCTGATATAATTGGTCTATGGTGTCCCTAAGATCATATTTTTTCAAAACTACTCCTACCCTCCCCCATCCTTAGCCAGGTGTTTCTAATGTGCAAACAGATTAAAAACTCCTGGTCATCTAGCTTTTTATGATGCTGAACCTTTAAAAAAATTTTTTAATGTTTACTTATTTTTGAGAGAGAGAGAGCAAGCACATGTGTGCATATGTACACGCATGCTTATGGGGCAAAGAGAGAGGGAGACAGAATCCAAAGCAGGTTCTGCACTATCAGTGCAAAGCCAAACATGGGGCTCAAACTCACAAACTGTGAGATCATGACCTGAGCCAAAGAAAGAAAGAAAGAAAATGAGCAGAGGAACTAAACAGACATTTTTCCAAATAAGACATACAAATGGCCAACAAGTACATGAAAACATGCTCAATATTACCAATCATCGGAGAAATGCAAATCTAAACCATAATGAGATATCACCTCACACATGATAGAATGGCTATCATCAAAAAAAGAAGGGATAAGTGTTGGTGAGGATGTGGAGAAAAGGGAACTTTTGTGCACTGTCGGTGGGGACATAAATTGGTGCAGCCACTGTGGGAAACAGTATGGAGATTCTTCAAAAAATTAAAAATATGCTAGTACCATATGATTTAGCAATCCCACTTCTGTATATATATTTAAAAGAAGATGAAATTGGGGCACCTGGGTGGCTCAGTCGGTTGAGTGTCTGACTTCAGCTCAGGTCGTGAGCTCACAGTTAGTGAGTTTGAGCCCTACATTGGGCTTGCTGTTGTCAGCACATAGCCCATTTGGATCCTCTGTCCCCCTCTCTGTTTGCCCCTCTCCCACTCATGATCTCTCTCTCGCTCTCTCTCCCTCCCTCTCTCTCTCTCAAAAATAAATAAGCATTAAGAAAAATAATAATAAAAAATAAAAGAAGATGAAATCACTATCTCAAAGAGATATCTGCATTCCCATGTTCATTGCAGCATAATTGACAACAGCAAGACATGAAAACAACCTAAGTATCCAGTAATGGATGAATGGAAAAAGAAAACGTGGTGTATATATAAAGTAGAACATTATTCAGCCATAAAAAAGAAGGAAATCTTGCCATTAAGTATAACAGGAATGGACCTTGAGGACATTATGTAAAATGAAAGAAGTCACAGGAAGACAAATACTGTATGATGTCACTTATATGTGGAATCAAAAAACAGCAACCTCAGAAACAGTAGAATGAATGGTGGTTGCCAGGGTCTGAGGGCTTGGGAAATGGGGAGAAGTAGGTCAAAGGCTTCAGCCTTTCAGCTATAAGATGAATAATTTCCTGGCATCTCAGTACAGCGTGGTGACTGTAGTTATCAATACTGTTATGAGAGTAGAGCTTTAATATTCTCACCACGACGGCAACAACAAAATGATAATTATGTGAGGTAAAGAATGTGTTAACTCACCTCATCGTGGTACACATTTCCTAGTGTATACATGTATCAACTCATCACACGGTACGCTTTAAACTTACGTCAATTATATCTCGATAAAGTTGGAAAATGAACGAGCAATGAAGTTCTTCACATTTGTTCTTCATTAGCCCGTTCTCTACATCAGCTCTTCCTCATACATTTCAAATGGCCGCATGCTATAATAGGGTACTAAATCAGATCGTGTGTGTGAATCATGTAGAGCAATGCCTAGAATATAGTATGCACTCAACAATATCATCTTAGTTGCATTACATAGTGTTGCTCAAGGAGGTGGATGGGAGATTTTTGTTTTGGGGGGGTAAGTAAATTGTGTTTCCAACCTAAATAGTCTGTACTATGCGGACCATTCTTCCATGGAGTCCAAACCTCTTCATGGCGCATAATCAGTAACACTGGGAATCAACCAGTTAGCTTATATGTGTGCCAAGTTGCAAAGGAAGAGGATAGCATCTTTATCCTCAAAAAAATCTACAACTTAGTGAAGAGGGAGAGAAAGAAGCTGAGTTCTGCCAGCCAAGGGAAGTATCTGGCTGGCCAACTCGCTGAGCTTCTGTTTGGTGTTAGTGTCCCTCATGTCACCTCCTGTATTCTCAGACGTGAGCTACAGTAGCATTTGGCGAATTAGGAGAAAAAGTATCTGTGGGTTTACTTAACACATCCATTCCATTTATATTGTATTTTGGGGGAAAGAGAATTAATTTAACCAAGAAAAGAAACATTTTGATGTCCTGACCCATCAAATAAACTGACTTTCTGCCAAATGAATGTGATCACAGGCCAAGGGTGAGCTTTCCAATCAGGAAACCAGCAAAGGACAAGATGACACCGGCTCATTTTATAGGCTTTGTGTTTGATTAATAACACCATCGGAGATTTAAAAAGAAAAGAGATTGTACTAAAATGATGTCATCTACTTACGGAAAAACTACATTTCAACACGCCTATAGTAATACCAAGGTTACAGCTGACAGAACATATTCCAGGCTTAAGAAAGAAAATTTATCATCTTTATTCTGTAATTATGTTACTTTTGCAACCAAAGATTGAAGCTATTCTATTTCATGTTTGTGAAATGTTTCTACAAATGGTTATAATTGCCTATAATTTCATTTGAGGCAAATAAAGCTTTCAAATAAAAAAGTGACTTTACTATATTCATTAATTTAGCAAATATTTATTGTAAGCCTATTTTGAGTTAGGCACGGTGCTATGGAAAAGAAGACAGTGTCTCTACCCTTACAGGTATTATAAACCGGGAAGGGGTTGGGGAAAAAAGGGTCAGTAAATGAGTCAAAAACCTAACAAAACCACAGAGATCATTAATGAAGTACAATGAAGAAAGTAAACATGGACTATAAAAGAAGACAGTGACTTGAAAGTCAGGGGAAGAGTTATTTAAAAAAAATTTTTTTTATTTAATGTTTATTTATTTTTGAGAGACAGAGCACGGGTGGGGGAGGGGCAGAGAGAGAGATGGAGACACAGAATCCAAAACAGGCTCCAGACTCTGAGTGGTCAGCACAGAGCCTGACATGGGGCTAGAACTCGGGAAGAGCAAGATCATGACCTAAGCCAAAGACGGATGCCCAACCAGCTGAGCCACCTAAGCCGGTGGGAGTTATTTATGCAGAAAGAGCTACATGTGCAAAGGTCCTAATGCAGAAGAAAGCTCTAGTAACTGACAGAAGGGCAGATGACTAGCATGAAGAAGCAAGAGAGACTGTGGCACGTAGCTTGAGGAATCGTAGGGGAATATCATTTTTAGAGCCCTTGGGCCATGGTAAGGGGTTTGAATTTTTATCCTGATGTCACACATGAGAGGTATTTAAGCAGATGACACATTCTGATATATGTTAAGTGTGTGTGTGTGTGTGTGTGTATTTGATTTTATCTTTCACTAAGAAAAATTCAAATTTCCCACAATAAGTGTGAAATATCAGAGAGATATCAACATCGGTATGACTCAAATGTAACTAAGATTTTCTTTGATGCTTGATTGAATCCTTAACGATTTGTGGGATTCCAGAGTGAGGCAGATGCTACATGAGGGAAGGAGAGCAGGAGGCTGCCAACTGAATAATCGAGGAAAAAGGCATCTGGACATAAGACTTTTCAGGACTGGTCTGAAGCCTAGACTGAGGTGACATCCTGAAAATTTGGTCCCATATTGGAAAGCCACTCCATGGCTCTACGCCTTTTAAAGTCACTTACTCATCAGGATCTTTCAGTATTGACAGGGAAGGATGCAGAGCCATAGAGACATATCATCTCAAGATTAGAAAGAAATCTAAAGCAGTGGTTTTCAAACACAAGGTCACCCTGGGATCTTGTTAGAAAGTAGTTTGATGCAGGGGCGCCTGGGTGGCTCAGTAGGTTAAGCCTCCGACTTCGGCTCAGGTCATGATCTCTCGGTCTTTGAGTTCGAGCCCCGCCCCGTGTTGCGCTCTGTGCTGACAGCTCAGAGCCTGGAGCCCGCTTCGGAGTCTGTGTCTCCTCCTCTCTCTGCCCCTCCCATGTTCATGCTCTGTCTCTCTCTGTCTCTCAATAATAAATAAACGTTAAGAAGAAAAAAAAATTAAAAAATAAAAAAATTAGAAAGTACTTTGATGGAAACGGGGCATGAAATTCTGCACTACAAACAAGCACCCAGGTGGACCAGTGCACTCCGAAAAGAAAAGCAGGCTATTGTGTTCAGCCTCTGATGAAACCTCCCAATTGCAGGATTATCCACAAAGGAAACATTTTGGGGGGACAGTTCTGATCATTGGAAATTCCTTATCTGAACTAAGCCAGCATCTGTCTCTCTATGATTGAAATCATTGATCCTAGATCTGTCCTTTGAGGAGACACCTTTGCAGCTTTCTTTTTTGACACAGTCAGGACTGGTTGTTGCTTAGTGAACAAGAAAAAAATAATTTAAAGTGAAGGGTCATGTTCTAAAAAAGATTCATTGAACATTTTTTTAAACTTGAAACATATGAATGTACATACATACACATTCATTCACTAAACTATGTGGATGCAAGGCTGGGAATATAAATCCTTTGAAGATCGCCATTAGCTTACGTTGTCTGTCAGCATCAACCACACCTACAATAACACATCAAGCACATGTGGAAATAGTGGTAGAAAGAAAACAATGTGCATGGGTGGGGGGGGGGAATAAAAACGTGGCTTGGACCAATATGCAATGATATGGCTCATTCCTAGCAAAGGCATTGGGTTAGATGAGGCAGAGCAAAAGCTACAGAGAGAATAAAAAGAACCCTGTGAGCAGTGCTGTGCAGTCATGTTGTGGAGATCTCTCTTCACTTACACGAAGTCTAGGTGATTTATTAACTGCATCAAGTGAAGAAAGCACTTGTGGTGTTTTCAGACTGTCTTACTCATATCCTAAGTACTAATCAAAACATAAAAGTAATTCCGGGGGCGGCTGGGTGGCTCAGCCAGTTAAGCGTCCGACTTCTGCTCAGGTCATAATCTCACAGTTGATGAGTTCAAGCCCCACGTGGGGCTCTGTGCTGACAGCTCAGAGCCTGGAGCCTGCTTCAGAGTATGTGTCTCCCTCTCTCTCTGTCCCTCCCCTGCTCGTGCTCTGTCTCTCTCTCTCTCCAAAATAAATAAACATTTGAAAAAATTAAAAACAACTAAATAAATAATTCCAAAGCTCCTAAAAAGCAGGCCAGTATCAAATACATGTATGTTCGTTTTCCTTTCATTTAATAAGACATTTCAAGATTTACCAATTAATGGCATGCTGACACTTCTTTGATTTCCATTTTGAGAACCAATTTCTAGCTCTGTCCAACAAATTGATTTTGACTTGTTGTATAAGTTTCATTATATTTTCTAATAAATTAATTTGTTTTGCCAATGTCTCTTTTCCTTGAATTTTTGGATCATGTTTTCCTTCTATAATTCTTCAAAGAGGTCATCTATCTGTTAATGCTCAGTTTAAAATTTAAAGATGGAGAAGAGTCTGTATTTGTTCCTAAAATACTATGATATATTTTATTTAATAGGTAGCACCTACCCCGAAATACTCAACTTCACATTAAGAATTGAACAATGTCTTGGGGCGCCTGGGTGGCGCAGTCGGTTAAGCGTCCGACTTCAGCCAGGTCACGATCTCGCGGTCCATGAGTTCGAGCCCCGCGTCAGGCTCTGGGCTGATGGCTCGGAGCCTGGAGCCTGTTTCCGATTCTGTGTCTCCCTCTCTCTCTGCCCCTCCCCCGTTCATGCTCTGTCTCTCTCTGTCCCAAAAATAAATAAAAAAACTTTGAAAAAAAAAAAATTTTAAAGAATTGAACAATGTCTTATATTTGTTTGGTACAGTGTGGTTTCACATTGATTATCTTGCTTAAGTCTCAAAGCAACTCTGGGAGGTCTTGCTCTTGAGTGGTATTGCTTCTGTTCTGAAAAAACAAAACGAAGCTCAGAGGTGGTCAGTGTCTTATAATGTATACAGGCCACCCAGTGAGTAAGTGTGTAGGGTTGGAAGGATCCTAGCCTTCTGATTCTTTGGTCCTTATTTTAAATCTTACGGGGCTCCTGGGTGGCTCAGTTGGTTAAGCATCGGACTTTGGCTCAGGTCATGGTCTCACAGTTCGTGGGTTCCAGCCCGGCATCAGGCTCTGCGCTGACAGCTCAGAGCCTGGAGTCTGCTTCAGATTCTGTGTCTCCCTCTCTCTCTGCCCCTCCCCTGCTCAGGCTCTGTCTCTCTCTCTCTCTCTCTGTCTGTCTCTCTCTTTCAAAAATAAATAAACATAAAAAAAAGTTTAAATCTTACATTTGTATTAACTAAGGCCAAAGAGCAATAAATGGGACTTGTGCCATTTCATTCCGTGCCTCTGTGATGCTCAAACGTATTGACAGGTTCAAATCATGTTACTATTTATCTGAGCTACTATTTATCTCATCCTCCTTCCAAAAGTGTGTTAGAGTTCCAATATTAAAGTGAAATCAAATGATTGGGGAAGTCCTTTTTTTATTAGTTAGTTTGTTTTAGAACTTTATAATATATCTGCCAGTAGTTCTAGATAATATTCACAGCATTTTGAAACTAGAATTGAAAATCCCTATCTAATGTTGATTTAGCTGTGGGGATTGGCATCACTGAAGCATGGCATCATTACTGGTTTATGGTAATCATCTCTTTATTTTGTTATAGCAGAATATACACTAAAATTTAAAAGGCTGTTTAAAAAGTAAACTATATTACACATTTTTACCTAGGTTAGGGGATAAATACAGATAGACCACAAACAGGGAAGAAAAAAAGAAGTATTTTCAGCAACCCTGAATCATACTCTGATTTGGATCAGTCTTTGATAATGACTTTAATGACCTTTCTTAACACTCAAGGTAGGAAATTCAAAATTCAAAGGGAAAAACGTCAGAACAATCCTCTGATTCATTCAGTGTAAATTTGGTTTAAATTTATTCTACCTGAGAGAAGTCTCATTAACATGGCCACAAGAGATGATTCTATTTCCATACTTTTTCTGTTTATGAAGAACGCTTCTCATATTTTTAGTTATAAGAAAAATACAATCTCTAAGTGTGTACGTAATGCCTGAAGAAATCATTCAACCATCAATATCCTTTTTTGAACTCCAAATAAAGAGTAAAATATGAAAGGCCTAAGAAATTAATATTTTACCAGAAGCTTTTAGGTTTCTCTCTCAGTTACTTTACATGCTATTTTCTCTGTAAGGTGGTCACATTGGTGGGTTTTTTCCATGACTCCGATGACTTTCTTTCTGGTCAAAATGACCTTCTGGTCCTATACTCCTCCAAACAATAAACATAACATGTATGCTTCTAAATATTTTTTACAAGAATACACCCTTTATGTTTGACTAAAGATCTACATCTATCATCATTTTCATTTGGCTTCTTTGTCATACATACTCAGAACTCGACTTTCTTTTTTACTTACAATGCTACAGATTGTTTTCCAGTTTCCACTCTTACCCCTCACTACACCAGTGATTTCTATCACCTGGGTGGGGAGGGGTTGCTAGGAGTGACTTGTTTAAAAGGTTGATGTTGAAAATTATATCTATATGCATGTATTCTCAACATACACTGTTAACTGTAGGGGAACAGTAAAGTATAATAGCTAATGTGATGTGTAAACTATAATTAAATCTGCTTCACTAGGACCATAGTGGTCCTAACTAAACAGAATGTGTCCACCATGCCCATTTACAAGCTAAATGAGTGTGCAAGAAAAAAGATGATGTACATATTGGTGGCCCTTTGTTTAGGGCTCTTTGGCCAAGTGGGAAGAAGATGGACTCTCTCTAATACATGTCAGGAGCTCAGTGATGTGGTGCTATCTGCTGGCTTCCTAGGACACCTACCACACTGCTTGTGGATTCAAAAATGGAAAGGAGAGAACTTCAAAAGTGGAAATGAAGTTCTTCTACTTCATTCAGGTAGAGGCAACTTAGGTTAGGGTTGTGGTGGTGACAGTGGTGATAATGGTGGTAAGGATGGAAAAGTGGGGACGAGTTTGGGATAGATTTTGGAGAATTCATGAAAGGTACTGATGAATTAGATCTAGGGGGTGAGGAAAAGGAGGAACCAAGGATATTCTTTTTTTTTTGTTTTTAATGTTTATTTTCGAGAGACAGAAAGAGAGAGAGAGCACGCATGAGTGGGGGAGGGACAGAGAAAAACAGGGGACAGAGGATCCGAAGCAGGCTCCACACTGATAGCAGAGAGACTCATGAGGGGCTCAACCCCACAAACTGTGAGATCACGACCTGACGCTTAACTGACTGAGGGACCCAGTTGCCTCAAGAATCAAAGATATTCTTTAGGTTATCTGCCCGAGCTGCGGGGTGAGTGGTGGTAGTAACATGTATGAAGATTGAGAGGAACAGGTTTTGAGTATTAAATGGGGTGAAAAGTAAGAGTTCTGTTTTGGACATGACATAGTTTAGATACCGGTTAACCATCCAACTAGAGATGAGAGCTGGAATTTGGGTCTGGGAAGTCAGATATTTTGAGCATATAACCCTCTAGCATTGACTCCAATTCTTTGATATAAAATGTTTCCTGGGTGGTCATTTGGTTGAGCGTCAGGCACTTGATTTTGGCTCAGGTCATTTTCTCACCGTTCATGAGACCAAGCCCCACCTCCAGTATAGCATGATGGCTCTGGCAGAGTCGAGATATCAAGTAGGAGAGAGGAGTTTCTCACACACGAGTGCTTGAAGTATGGACACCACAGCTGAGATTTCCCATTGCTGGCTGTGCCAACATGCCTTTAAATCACACAACCACTTGAACACTTGGCTTGCAATTTTGAAGGTTAATTGGCCTTGTGTCAGAAGGTGGAGAGCACCCAGATGGACCACTAGACCCTCTCTGATTGAGGTTCTGAGTTCTGTGTAAATATTCTTGAAAGGTTTGGATTTTCCATATTGAATCTCTCTCAGCTATCATGGCATTTCCCTTTCTCTGGAGGAAGACAAGAAAAGATGTCAGACCTCTCTCACTGTACACATTTAATTCCTGTTTGTTTGTTTATAGTTTTTAGCAGGCTCTATGCCCACATGGGGCTCAGACTCACAACCCCTAGATCAAGAGCCACATGCTCTTCCTACTGAGCCAGCCAGGCGCCCTATGATGCATGATCATCTAAATGACTGGAATTCACACATCAGCTAACTCCTCCTCCTCCAAGATGGTCTACAATGATCTTCACCTCCTTGTATTTACATCTTTGTGTAGTCTCCTGTTACATTTAATTAGGGCTGAGCACTGCTCTGAGTTACCAATAGGCAAAGATGGGTAATTTCTAAGGCATTGCAGCTTCCACTTTGTTCTGTTGTACTGCTCACTCTGGGAGAAGCCAGTTGCCATATTCTAAGGACACTCAAGAGTGTCCTTAGTTAGCCCTGGAGAGTTCATGTGGAAAGGAACTGAGGTCTCCCCCCAACAGCCAGAACCACTTTGCCAGGCATGTGAGTGAGCCCCCTTGGAAGTGAGTCCCCCAGCTTCACAAAGCTTCAGCTGACATCTGATTACAACCTCTTGAAAGACCCCAAGTCAGAACCATCTATCCAAGCTGCTCTAGAATTTCTGACCCAGGGAAACTGAAAGATAATATTTATTATTATTATTATTATTATTATTTTAAGTTTTGGGGTGACTCATTGTTTGGTAATAGATAACATCCATTTTGTCTTTAAAAAGATAGCATCGTTGTTGTTATGGACAACTGTATGAATAGAATTTTCTATTTTGTCATGTTAAAAACATGGAAAATAAATTCACCCGTGAGTTTTCCGGAAGAGAAACAGTAATACAATCAACTCACAGACTTTCTTGAATTCCAAACTCCACATTAAGGAACGAATAAAGCAGAACTGTGATCACTTGTGGATACAAATTAAGCCCTATAACTGAAATTTAAATGGTGGTGTTTCAGGAACTCAGCCTACATGACAAAGCATAAAAATATTTTGGATCTTTTGTTTTTATGTCACAAACAGTTCCAAAGTTCAGAGGAAGGAACTCTGGTGTTTCCTTTATACAAAGCAAACTGAGCTGTGCTATTTGATTTATCTGAGAATGGGAAGTTATGCGATTTTGAATTCTGGG
The DNA here is from genome assembly GCF_028018385.1 of Neofelis nebulosa. Classification (NCBI taxonomy): domain Eukaryota; kingdom Metazoa; phylum Chordata; class Mammalia; order Carnivora; family Felidae; genus Neofelis; species Neofelis nebulosa. Next base: position 29,763,730 of record NC_080794.1, on the reverse strand, counting down.
TATCAGTCAGAATTATTCACAGCAAATACCTCCTAGGATGTAACTTCTAATCAGAATTTGCCAGAAAGCACTTCTGTTTTTGTTTTTGTTTTCTGGAAACTTGTACGCCTTTAACAAAAATCTGAACTAGTAGAATTTGTTAAATTGTAAGTTCATTTTCTGTGCAAATCACCCCAAAACTTAAAATGTTACACTCTCTGCTGTACTAGCCTGACCCTGCTGTTTCTAACAGGTGGAAGTCCCTTCTTACCTCCAACATAGTGTCTAAATGGCTAAACACTGACAACCCTGTACCATTTTAATAGATTTCGAGTTTATTTTGCATCCATTATCTCATTTGAATCTTAAAACTACCCCATGGGTGGGCAGCTTATCCCATTTAACAGATCCCATTTAACAGATAAGAAAACTGAGGCCCAGGGAGGTTATTCACCAGCCTTATCTCCTTGAATAATTTATGAAGTTACTTTAATCTCTGAGAAATGAGTGGGTTAGACTGTTTTCCAGAAATGTCTTCCAGTTCTAAAATTCCTTTATTCCACGTGATTTGGCAAGATCAAGTCAGTGTGTGAGATACAGAAAGCACAGATGTGGAATGAGAAGATATGGATCTTTGTTCTACAATTCGCCAGCCTTCAACACTTAGAGGAATCATTGAAACTTTCTGAATCTCAGTAGCCTTGTCCATAAAAGGGAGCTAACAAGATATACCTAATAGAATTATTTTGCAGGGCAAATGAAATAAAATATGTAAATCACTTATTGGCTCTGGAAACTTGATCTAGTTACTCTCCCTATGTCCCAGGTTCCCAGGCATAAAATATGGAGAACAGGCAGGAAGCAAGTTCACTTTTGGTAAAATACAGTGGATGCTGTGATGCGCCCCCCAGTTTGCCTTCAGGACAGCAGCTGCCTGGGGTTTTTCGGCTAACAGTGCTCATCTAAGTCTCTCTAGAGAATTGCTTGCTGCCGAAGGCAGCTGCCTCATCCAAGGTCATGTCCCCTTCCCAGGAAGCAGCTCAGATCCAATGACTGTCAATTCAGGGCTATAAAGGATGCAATTTGGGGAAAATATGAAAAGGACTATCCCAACTCCAGAGCTCCTTGTGAGGTCGGCCAAGCCCCCAGTTACACGGCATCCACAGTCCAACCTCTCTCTGGGCCCAGCGCGGTTTCCTCTCACGCCCTCGCAGAGGCTGTTTCTGAGAGTACTCGCCCCCAGAAAATTCTTGCTTGTAAATTTCCATCTTAGAGTCTGTTTTCTGGGAACCCAACCATCCTGTAGTAACATGACGATAGTGAGATAGCAGATAAGAAAGTGCTTTGAAAACTGTAAATTTATCAGCCACAGTGGATACCACTTACCATAGCATAATGAGGATTATCTAGAAAATATTGATGTGTTTTTTCATCCCTCCCATAAACTGTGTTCCTCTGCAGCCCTCCTATCACTGTGGCCCCAGAGAAGAGAAAGGGCAAATGTCACCTTGCACACGAGTAGGATATGACGGAAGGGTGGTACCTTCCTGCCAAGAAGGGAAAGCTTAGGGCAAGTTTGAGTTTAGGGAGAGGAGAGGAGAGATAAAAGGAAAGATTAGGGAAAGGAAATGGAGGTATCCACAAATTATCCCTCTTAGGGTACAGTCTGTGTAGGGAGACGAGAGAAACATCCAGATAGGTTCAAGTGAGATGGAGAACCTTACGGCTACTGGCTTTCTCCTCTGGGAATAGGCAGAGGGAAGGTGCAAGAAGCAATGGCCTCTCACTGGTATGAAGAACTAGTTCCCCATGCTGTGCATGTAGCTGGTGGAAAACAGGCGACGCACGTCCTTCCGCCGCCCCAGCCAGGGAGAGGACAGGACACTGAGAATAGGGGCAGGCTGGCAGGAGCCCAGGGTTGGAAAGACGAGAAAGGGACTTTGCAGACTACCAAACACCAAGTCCTGCTGAAACCATGACAAGCTGACTTCAGGCAGAAGTCTCGATGAGATAATGCCAGTCTGGAGGATGGTTTAAAGACCGCGCAGTAGTCAGGGAGGTAGGAAAAAAAACAAAAACAAAAAAACCATCACTGCCTGTTGCATTACAGAAACAAGTGTTTTCCTTTAGTAAAATAATTATTAAAAACAGGGGCACCTGGGTGGCCCAGTCAGTTAAGCGTCCCTTGATTTCAGCTCAGGTCATGATCTCATGATTGAGCCCTGCATCAGGCTCTGTGTGGAGCATGGAACCCACTTGTATTCTCCCTTTCTCTCTCTCTCTCTCTCTCTCTCTGCCCCTCTCCCCTGCTCACAAACTCTCTTTCTCTCTAAAAAGAAATAATAATGATAATCATAATAGTTATCATTGTTATTAAAAACATAGATTTATAAGTAGGAATATAGTGACATGTTTTGGTTTGTGGTCTGCTGATGTTCTATGTTTTAGAGATGTTTATTTAACATCCTATTCACTTTTTAACAGCATCAATGCTGTGGACTTTTCTATTTTCTAGTATCTAATGTATTCTTTATTTGTTGCTCTGATAGCTTCCATTTTCTGGAAACTATCAAATTTTGCCATCTGTTGTATCCCATGGAAAGTTTAGTAGAACCCACCGTGATACAGAAGTTATGACTTGTTGCCATTTGCATTGTAAGCTCCAGTTTTGTTTATGTGCAAATATGGTTTGACCTTACATTGGGCTGAAAGTTGACAGAATTTCACATAGCCTTAGTGAATACTGACTTAGACTCATTATGTACACCAGAACCTTGGTTTTTATAAGACCATGTGATTTGATTTTTACAACTAAAAAAACCGTAGTTTCTTAAGTATAAATTAAGCTGGTAGTTTATGTGAATCAGATTATGTTTTGTTTAAAATTTTTTTTGAAAACTTAGATTTCAAAAATAATTCCTTATGTGCAGTTTGAATCATTTAAATATAATTGGAACATTAGTTGAGAATGTGATGCTTTGCTTTCTATGATTTATATCCTCTAATTCAAAGCCTAAGAGAATAATGTAATACATAAAATGAAACATGGCCAACATGCAGATTTTTCTTTTCTAATTGTATTAAGTAAAATAATTTGAGTGCTTATCTAATGAACCCTAAGTGATTCTCTAATAAATCAATAGACAAGAGATGTCTTTGATTTATAAATGTGTTAATATTGGGGCTCCTGGGTGGCTCAGTCGGTTAAGCATCATACTTAGGCCAGGTCGTGATCTCACAGCTGGTGAGTTCAAGCCCTGCATCAGGCTCTGTGCTGACAGCTCAGAGCCTGGAGCCTGCTTCGGATTCTGTGTCTCCCTCTCTCTCTGCCCCTGCCCCACTCATGCTCTGTCTCTCAAAGATAAATAAACATTTAAAAAAAATCAACTTTCACTGCTATTGTTTTCAAAATTTAGTTTCGACCATTTGATTTTTTTTTTTTTTAACGCACAACAATTTTATCAACTACCACGAAGGGTCCATATGTGATCGATACGGAGAAAATAGTAATTTGTGATGCTAAAATGTCAATGTATTGATAATAAAAGAGTAAAAATATTATACTGGTATTTATAGAATCATAAAACAATTTCTTGCCAAACCTTTAATGTAGGGCAAATTTTGTATCTAGTTTTAGTCCATGATGTGGGAAACAGCTAATTATAACTGCCTTCAATTATCTCTCCTAATAGAACAGAAGTTAATAGCTGCATTTATGATTTTTAGATTAAGTTATCTATTAAGTTTATTATTAAGCTATTTTATTTAAGACAAAGCAGAGATATACATTGAGAAGGGGTTATGTCTAAGAGGGTTTTCTAATGTACTATATTTCTGAAATGTAACAGGTAAGGAAATAAAACAGAGACATGAAAAATTGTAGTAAAGTGCATGTTATCAAATTCAATCATTTAGGTGGTCTTGACATGTACTTTTGGTTGAATATAAACTTGAATGCAGTAATTCTTGAAGTATAATTTTTTTTAAGATTTTATTTTTTTAAAGTAATCTCCATACCCAACATGGGGTTCAAACTCACAACCCTGAGATCAAGAGTTGCATGCTATCCTGACTGAGCAAGCCAGGCACCTCTTGAAGTATAATTTTTATTTAATAAATGCACCTGAGAATTAAAAGAATGCATACATATGCACAGAAAAAAATATGGCCAGAAAGTATTCCAAATGTTAATAAGAGTTTTCTCCTCTAGGCAATTGATTTTTATTTCCTTTTTGATATTTTTGTATTTTCTAATTTTTTTTATAACGAGTGTATTGATTTTTGATTCAGGAAATATACCAGTTAAGTGCTAGCAAAGAGTTTGAGAGGAATGACTGAGTCCACTGATAAAAATTATCTTTAATAAGGGGTGCCTGGGTGGCTCAGTCGGTTAAGCGGCCGACTTCGGCTCAGGTCATGATCTCAAGGTTTGTGGGTTCGAGCCCCACATCGGGCTCTGTGCTGACAGCTCAGAGCCTGGAGCCTGTTTCAGATTCTGTGTCTCCCTCTCTCTGACCCTCCCCCATTCATGCTCTGTCTCTCTCTGTCTCAAAAATAAATAAATGTTAAAAAAAATTTTTTTAAATAAAAAAAAAATTATCTTTAATAAGAAGAAAACAGCCCAGGGGAGACCATGGAGCCTGACATGCTATGGTATAAATCTGGAATCTTATTATAGAGTTTAAGGAGAGCTAGTCAAAGATTGGAGTCTTGCAAAGATCATTCTGGGTACAGTGTGAAGAATGGATTAGAAGGAAGCAAATGAGAAGTACAACATCCACTTAGTAGGCAGATAGAAGGATCTAAAGGAAAAAGTATAAAGTCTTTTATTTGTTTATTTATTTATTTATTTACTTACTTACTTATTTTTTTAAGTTTATTTATTTTGAGAGAGACAGAGAGAAAGAGCCTGAGCCAGGGAGAGAAAGAGAATCCCAAGCAGACTCCATGCTGATAGCAAAGATCTCGACATGGGGCTTGAACTCATGAACCGTGAAATCATGACCTGAGCTGAAACCAAGAGTCAGAAGCTTAAGCAACTGAGCCACTCAGGCACCCCCCTGAAGTCTTTTTTTTTTTTTTTTTTTTTTTTTTTATAATGAGACACAAACCTGTGTACTTTCTCAGATCTCCTGACCGCCTCACTCCTCTCTGGGTCTGAACTTCCTCTGTGTCAAGCTGCTGCTCTACTTTTGAAATCTGATGATGTACCACAAGTTGGGCATGGGATCTGCCTTCCTGGGAGCCACCAAGTGGTCAAATGATACAACCCAGAAGAAGTTCAAAGGTGTTCAGCTTTCTGGGGGTAAACTTTCACCAATGACAAATAGAGCCAGGACAGAGGTCAGCAGATAGCCTTCCCCTCTCTTGTAGACCAGTGCAAGAGGTGGTTTCTCCTTGTAACCCTTCCAGAGAGGTCTCACAATTCACTGAGTGATTGTTGTGTCACTGCACAACAGTAACCAGGGTGGAAACACAGTGCATCTCACAGGGTCACATCTTCCCTTGCCTCATTCCCTTTCCCCCTTACTCTTGCTGTTCTGGGCTGGAGCCTCCTAAATAGAGTGCCTCACACTCTGCTGGGCTTAGGTTGCCTTTACAAACACAGTGATGGGGGAGCAAGTGGAGCAGAGGACAAAAATACAAGAGATATTTGAAGGTAGTATAGACACCAGTTTGGTGTCTGATCTTGTATGTGGAGAGCAAGGGACAAAGTGCATTTGAGACGACTCCTAGGTTTCCAGCTTGGACAACCAAGTGGCCAGCACTGGTACAATTCCTAGCACATACTAAACCCTTAGTCAATATTTACTGGATGAATAAATGCATGAATGATGCTACCATAACTAAGGCAAAGACTACAGGAGATATGTTTATCAACGTATCGTGTGTAGAATAATCTCAAAAGAGATTTTACCAAACCAAGGGAGTGTTTCCAATTCTTTCTAATGCAGATATGTAAGAAGGAGTGAGTGACCAGGACCCTGGGAGGAGGAGTGAAATGTTAATCCCAGAAGAGTGCTGACAGACTGTCCACAGTTCAAAGAGACTTTATTCTTGTTGAATCTAGCATTGAACCTAATCTGTTCCAGACAATACAGCAGAGTTAAAACTATCTCAATTGTCCACTATTCACAGAGCTGACAGGTACAAATAATATAGTGTTAACTCCTGAACCACTCATTTATAAGCTATTTTCATTTTCATGAAAACCATAGAAAAACAGAGCTAAAGAGACTTCCAGAGATTATGTGGCCCAATTCCCCTGTTTCAGGGATGATTTGGCACACAGGTTTAGAAGAAGCACTGATACTTATTTTCCTGCAGGACTAACATTCAACTACCAAATAACAATATTATGTTATAGAAAAGCTGGCCAAGAAAAGCTTAAAGAACTGAAGAGTAAGGAACACTTTTGTTCAACTGTAACAGGGATTACCTCCTGAAGGTACAATTTCTTTTTTGTGAAGTTAGGGTTATTTTGGCCTAAATGGAATTTATGGGCAAGTATAAATGCTAGAGTAGAAAATGGGTGCAAAATAAATATTGTGCTTGGTGCTAAAACTAAAATTACTAGCCTAAAAACATAATGAAAACTCCAGTGCCAGTCACAGTAAAGCAGTATCTTATACTAAATTCCTTGAGAAGTGGAAAATCAAGTAAAGTCAAACATTTAAATAGGTTCTCTTAAAAAATATTCATACATTGCTTACTATGTTCCAGGCACTGTCCTAAGAACTTTACAAATATTATTTATTTAATCATTATAATAATCTTACTGGCTCCTTTCGCAGATGAGGAAACTGAGGCACTGAAAAGGTAAGTAAGTTGCCCCAGGCCACACACCAATGTGGTGGGTTGAGGATTCAAACTCATTGCCCACCTGCTTTGCATGGGCCACGCTGTTCAGACAATGAGCATGTTGAAACACCCAGCACAGAGCACTGATTTTACTAAGAAAAGCAGGAGGAACAGAGAGGAACTGAGAAGAGAACAGATTTGTGTCTCCCATCCCATGTTTATTTCAGTACATACACTGGCTGAGTAAAATGGTAAACTAATTACCCACACTATTTACATTGTTTTCTTTCTCCATTTCTCTCTCCCCCTCCCTCATTGAGTGAGTGTACTTTGATCCCCATATTTATATGCACCTACAATTAAACTCCGTTCTAAGAGTCAAGATCCATCTTGGAGCAGGAGCCAATCAGAAAGAAGCCCATGAGACACGGGATGCATGGCATTCTCTTGACCTTACACTAACTGAGGGATACCTTGTTTTCCTACTGCTGTTCCAAGTGGAGACTTTATATTCATCCATTTGGCAATTATTTTCTAGGTGCCCTTTATAAGACAGGCACTGGTTTAGACTGGAGATGCTTTGTTGAACAAGATCGACCATTCTATTTTTTGTTTTTCACGCCCAGCACAGAGCTTTAACTTATGTCCCTGAGATCAAGACTGAGCTGAGGTCAAGAGTCAGACCCTCAACTGACTGAGCCACCCAGGGACCCCTCAGAGCATACATTCTAGAGAGGAGACAAATAATAATCAAGTAACAGGTAGACATATAAGAGATTTGATAAGAAATATGAAAGGAACAGCTCTTTCTGCCCATGGGTCCTGTCCCTGTGCTTTAATAAAATCACCTTTTTTACACAAAAAGAAAGAAAGAAAGAAAGAAAGAAAGAAAGAAAGAAAGAAAGAAAGAAAGAAAGAAAGAAAGATAGAAGGAAAGAAAATAAACCAGGGTGATCGATGAGAGAGTAGCTATGGCTATGTTGCATCTATATTAATGGGATGCTCGGGGGTCGGCTCTTAGGTGACACTGGCCCAGATACCTGAATGAATTAAGGGGAAGCCCTGTGAAAATCTGAGTAGAAAACAGGGACCCTGAAGTAGGAGTCTGCTTGACATTTTTTGAGGAACAGTGACAAAGCTGGAATGACTAGAGAGGAATGAACAAGGAAGAAAGTGACAGAGGATGAGGTGAGAGAATCAGACAAGAGTCAAATCCCACAGGCTGTCATTGGGAGCGTGGGTTTTATTCCAAACGTGACGGGAGGCAGAGGATTTTGAACAGGAGAGTGAGCACATCTCATTTTTATTTTAAAAGTGTTGCTGCTGCTGCTGCTTCACAGAGAATGAAATGTAGGGTAAGGGAGAAGACGCGGAGATAACAATTAGGAAGCTATTGCAGTAGGTTTGCCAAGAAACAGTGATGCTAGTATCGGAAGTGGTAAGAAGGGGTGGGGTTTGCCATGCGTCCACATCCATATCTATAGGCATAAATTAGAGTGCCTGACGGGCATGGCTGATAGCATGTGGAGTGTGAGAGAGTGAGGAGTGTGGCGTGTGAGAGAGAAGAATCTAGGGTGACGGGAAGCGGGGGGGTGGGGGGAGCTGCATTATTATTTGGAAATATCTCAGGGAAGACGATGATGGAAAATGGTATGGGAGATATTCTGAGATAAAATGAGATTAGGGCTGTGGACACAAGGGCCACTGTCCTCCTTTCTTGGGGGACTTTCTTGTTAACATGACAGGAGGCCCACAAAAGGGCACACTTTTCTCATCTGGTCAGAATCACGGACACCTTCTGTTATAGCCCATTCTGCTGGAAAGTCAGAGCAGTCATGGCCAGAGGAGGAAAATTCTACTTTTTTTTTTTTTTTTTTTTTCTGCAGGTGGTGGAAAAACTTAGTAGAGGAGGGATCTGTGTATATAGAATCTATGCTGCTATAAACACATAGGTATGTACCTCCTAGATTTAAAATAGACACACCAGTATATACAACATAAATATATCCACTGTGTGCATAAAAATATGTTAGCATTTACCTGGTTATAGGTACTTTACCTTGCTCAAGTCAGTACTGATCTGAGTTCCTTCATCACCGTCCCTCATCACCCAATGACGATCATTCTCAAGGCCAAAGCGTCTCCAAATCCCTTCCTTCCCTCCTGTGGGCCCTGGCATACACAGGAAGTATCACCTGGACACCTCTAGAAACTAAAGAATGTTAGTGCAGGAAGGAAAAGGAAATCCAACCCCTTTACTTTACAGTGGAGGAAACAGAAGAATTTAAGATTCAGATAAATTCCAACAGCTGCCCTGTGTTCACAACAGCCTTTACTTTTTCAGACTTACGCCTTGTGTGCCACCTAAAATATTTCTAAACAAACAAACAAGAAAGAAAAGTACATTAAAAAATAAATACAATAAAATATTTCTAAGTACCCACATTTTCATTTGATATGGGTGCTGCCCTGATCAGATTCCTCTGGGAGAAGGAGATGTGTAGACAAGCAAAAGGCAAAGAAAGATGGTTTTTGCGCATGTTATCATCACCCTAGTGAAATCTTCTCAAAGAAGAGTGCTCTTGGGGCACCTGGGTGGCTCAGTCGGTTAAGCGTCCGACTTCGGCTCAGGTCATGATCTCACGGTCCGTGGGTTCGAGCCCCGCGTCAGGCTCTGTGCTGACAGCTCAGAGCCTGGAGCCTGCTTCAGATTCTGTGTCTCCCTCTCTCTCTGCCCCTCCCCTGTTCATGCTCTGTCTCTCTCTGTCTCAAAAAAATAAATAAACGTTAAAAAAAAAATTAAAAAAAAAAAAAAAAAGAAGAGTGCTCTTCTCTGGGAAGTGGTTTTAATGGGGACACCCAGAAGTCAAATTCATGTTATAAAAAAGTCACATTCACGTACCATTGCCATTTCACCTAATTTCCTCTACTTAGACTGAAAGCTCTACCAGGGCAAGGATTTAGAGCCATGACTTCAGGGCTGCAGGTTCAGCAGGTATAAAGACTCATATTAAAGGGGTGAGCTCTGGAGCCTACCTTTTCCAACTGCCATTGCCCACAACTTTTATCTTAGTGATACACAGAGCCTGCTCTCACTGACCGTGATAATAACAGTACTGAATTCTTCCTGTGCATTGGGCTTTGTGTTACACGTTTGATTTGCACTATCTCACTAATCCTAATCCTTAAACCACCCCTGTGCTGTTACAGGCAGTTACATTTTATAATGGTGAGACTGAGGCACCAGGCACCAAGAGGTAGAGTACTCCGCCCCAGGTCACAGACTTAAACAGTGGAAGAGCTATTCTTTGGACACTGTACCCTGACCACTTCATGGACTATGTGTTCTTTTGATTGTTCTCAGTGAAGCCCGGCAATCCTTGGGGAGAGGTAAACAAGCTCGTCCAGTTTCAGCTGGTGACTAGGGTGGGATCAGAGCCCTTTCATGCACTTTGCCCCTAATGGGGGAGATTTGCCATAAATTGAGGGCTGTGAATAGAATTATTTATTTTATTTTGGTGGAGAATATGTGATGACTGGGGCTGTCAGATGAAGAAGAACCAACATCCTTTAGCATTTTCCTGACGGTTGTGGCTTTATTTTAGGATGTTTTTCTCCTCTGTTTTTCTAAATTGTCACAAAACATTTGCGCAATGACCTGGGGCGTTGTGACACCCTTAGATGAAAATCTAAGGACAACTTGGATGAAGGACAGTTTGCAAGCAAGAACACCGCCCGCCCTCACCTTGGTTAAATAAATCAAATGGAAACGATTTGTTCAGATTGGAGGATCTTCCAAAGTGCCCTGACTCCTTGGCAAACACTGTTGCTTAGCTGGACGTCAAAAGTCCAGCTAGAAACACAAAACGTTGGAGGGGAGCGCCGGCCTGCGCCAAGCAGCCTCCTCCGGCAAGCTAGGGTTTTCGAGAAAGTCCGGAGGGCTTGTGTGGCTCCTCCCTCTCCGGGTTAGGAACTGGGTGACAGAGCTTTAGAGGAGCACGGCTCGCCGGCTCCCTTCATCTGGGAGGACGCCTCGGGCGGTCCCGGGGAGGCGCATGGAGGCGGGGGCGAGCTGCGGCGCTGGAGGAAACGGCTGCGTCTCCGCGCCAGAGCGGCGGGCCCACAGGGGGGAACCCCGCCCTCGGTGCCCGCCCGACCAGCGCGCCCCTCCCCTCCCCTCCCCCCCACCACCTCCCCTTCAGTTGTAAAATCCCACGAAGTGGGGCCGACTCGGGAGCCGGGCGGGCCCTTGGCTCAACCCCAACACCCCCAGCACCCCAGACCCCCCAGCGCCGTCCTCGGCACGTCCCTAGCCTTCACCCACCATCCCAACACCCCTCCCCCTATCCCTCAGTGTGGCTCCAGCACTCCAACAGCCTCCGACCCCGGCTCCAGCATCCTCCCCACCCCCTCAAACAGCCCCAGCTACCCCTTCGGCTCAACCCGCGCGCCCCGGGGGCGGCTCCCGAGGCTGGACTCCAGCCGTTTGGCCTGCAGGGAGGAGCTGCAGCCGCGGAAGCCCCGCCCTTCGAGTTCTTGGACTCCCCCTGCCCCTTGAACATCTGGGTGCGGGGGTTAGTGTTCCAGATGTGGCTCCTGGGCGGCCAGATGTGCGCGCTCCTCCGCCCGGTGCCTGGCGGCCGGCGAGCCTGCATGGACGTGTGGGAGGGGTGGGAGTTTTCCCTCCGAGCTGACTTAAAAGCCGGCGGAACCTCAGCCCCCTGGGCTTTCAGCCTTGGCCTCCAAGCGCTCCCCGACTCACGCCAAACGGAAAAAATGTCCAACCCATCCCCGCTGCCCAGCAGCCCTCGGAACTTCTCAAACCAGCGGGGAAAATAGAGCAGCTTTACAGGATTCCCCAAAGAAAAACCCTTGTGTTTAGACCAAGCAGGCCTTGCGCTGGCCCTGGGACTCCAGGTGCGCAGCCAGCAAACAGCAGGTGTGGGAGAGAAGCTGCAATCGAGTTGCATCTGGGGCTTGCCCTAAAGCGCTCTTTGACCGGTTATGGATTTCATTTTTGAAGTTGGAGGTCGTCTTCCACCTGGTACAAGCAGTTCAGGACGGGAGGAAAGCCAAGTGAACCCTGTGACTCAAACCCCTTGGAATGTGCCTGGAATAATAATGGGAACTTGAAAGGGTTTTATGGCCGAGGTAGCTGGTGGAGACGAGGCTCCTCCTGCTCCTGCAGTTGGCGGGCGGCCGAGGGGGGCAGTATTGCCTTTTGCAGTGCGGCTGCATCTGCTAACAGGACAAAAATAGTCCAGAGCATCTGGTTTAAGTCAACCAAAAAGCACTTCTATCAGCTTAACCCACCGTCTTATGGAACCGACAGGGCAGGACAGGCCAAATGTATTCCCGGTGCTCCCAGTAATGGCTAAACGCAATCATATTTTACCACGGGTATTTCTAAGTGTCCTAATGCACAGTTGTCGTTATTTTAATGTTGCAACTTAGACTTCCTTTTCTGAGGTTGTGTGTGGGCATCTGCTCAAGTATTTACATTTGCGAGAAACGTTCTGAATATGTTGCCTTTTATTTCTCTCTCTTTCAATTTATGTTGTTGAACCATGAGGCCCTAGAATAGCAAAAAGAAAAAGTATCTGAGGCCAACATATGGGTTGTTTACACTACTAAATATATAGCCGTATTTCCCTCCCTTAACGCCCTACTCAGAATTCCAAAGGCAAGTTGGAACAAAAGGAAAATGTGTCTGAGTGTAAAGAGAGAATTTGTGCCAAGAATTACAGTCACAGGGTAAATAACCTTGTTTTCTCCTTCATCAGTGGCCGCTACCAAATCTCAATCTTGGAAGGTGGCCAACAGTCTGTCTGGTGGAGGGTGCTGCTAATTAGAGAGAGCCCATAAACCTCTCTGTCAAAGAGGGCATATGACCTTCCCTTCAAGTCTAAACAATAAAGCTGGCGAACTGCAGACTGCACTCCACACTGGCTGCCCTGAGGATTCCCTAAATAGGAACAGGATGAAGGCCAGGCTTAAGAGGTTACCATAGCTCTGCTCTCACACTTTGAGGAATTGGTCACTCCACTTCCCAGTATAACTTGTTTCAATTACCCTCTACAATCTATTTAGAGGAGAGCAGCTTGCAGAGAGAGCTCATTGTCTAATCTAAATGAGGAAGCAATTATTACTTGCCACTGTCTCATGTACTTTGAGACTGTCCGGTCAAATATCAACCACATCTCATGCAACTATGCTTTCCACTTTGGAAGATGTATCCTTTTAATGACAATTACTTCCCCTTGCTTTTCTGAAACTTCCCCTTTCCTAGTAAGGTTACAATATTAAGGGCTTTTCCCCCTCTTCATGCTTCAGTGTCTTTTCTAATTTTAGAATGTAAGTTATGGTAAGGTAAAGACCACAACCTCTCCTCTACATTGGCTAATGTTAAATATTTTAAAAACTATTTTTTGGTTTTTTGTTTGTTTTTTAGGCATCTTCTCAGACTATAGCAAAACAGAGAACCCCAAGTCTTTCCTTGTCTCATTTACCTCCCTGGGAGCCCCCTGCAAGTTTGCATTTTATACAACATGTTGCAAACTATAAATAATACAGTACCATTTTCTTCCAACATATGGAAACTGTCCCCTGCTATATATACTCACTGTACTTGCTTTGGACTTAAAAGACTGAAAGGAGTTCATCTCCTATGTAAAGAGGCATTTGGCCTTTTTTGTATGTTTTATTGGTTAAAACCCAGTAGGGAACAATGCACAAAAATTCTTGTGAAGGGAGCACATAAAAGGGTTTACAAGGTGTGGTTTGAAGAGAGGAAGCCACACAGCAAGTGCTGGTGGAGAGAGGAAGGAAGGAAAGCACTTCCCGGGAGGATACTCCTCCCCTTGAAGCTACCACCTCTCTTCAGATCTCTTCCTGTTTGTCTCCACCAATAATTAATAGTAAATTATCTGTCTTTCTTTTTTTGTCTCCATTTGCAAAGCATCCTTTCTCTCCTTACTGAAGCTACTCCTAAGAGTGAAATCTATTCTTAACATCAAATGACTCAAAAACTTCACTCCATTCAGTTTTCTAAGAAATAATCTGAAAATATTGCTTTAACACAGATACGCTAAGAATCTTCTCTAGGTGAGCTGTTAAATATTCTGTGATCACCAAGATAACCAAGTGTAATGGAGTTAACGAGTCTGAAGCCACAAGTGTTGTGCCTGGGTCCTAGGCTGGTCAATATTGAGTCCTGGTTTCTCTATCTACAAAACAGGGATGACACCTCTTCCCAAAACGTGAAAACAAACTGACAGGCAAATGTTAGGTTATCACAGGTGAATACGAGAGACATTATAAGCCTTACAAGGTACTGTTCTTCCTCTTCCAAACCAACCATGTGCTGCAACAATCCTTTTCTTTGTAAGATAAATAAAACCCAGGACTTGTAATTTTTACATATAACTTTATATTTCAAGGTAAATATTTTCTTTTGGAACTTAATTAAGAATACCGTGATGGTTAATTTTATGTGTCAACTAAGTAGGCCACAGTATTCAGACGTTTGGTCAGCGGTTTGTCTAGATGTTACTATGAAGGTATTTTTCAGATGAGATTAATATTTAGTTTATCAGTAGACTTTGAACAAAGAATATTACACTTCATAATGCGGGTGGCCCTCATCCACTTAGTCGAAGGCCTGAAGAGGAATTTACCTACGGTAGACCTTGGGACTGGAGCTGTAACATCAACTCTTTCTTGGGTCTCCAGTAAGCCCTCTGCCCTGCAGATTTGGCACTTGACGACCTCCACACTTGCATGAGCCAACTCCTTAAAATAAGTCAGTCTCTCTTCCTTCCTCCCTCTTTTTCTCTACACATGTGTGTACGTGCACACTTGTGTGCACACACACACACACACACACACACACACACACACATACATCTATTGGTTCCATTTTTCCGGAGAACTCTAATACAGATACCTAGTATTGATTCCTGCCAGTACCACGATCTGTCGTAGCAGTCAAATTTAGAGTAACTAGGCCTAACATTCTGAAAGGGGAAAAAAATCTCCACCTATTATCCCATATTCTTTCTCAACACTTTGAGATAGCCTCATGACAAAACACATTATAATTCAGCCAGATAGTCTAACCTGGCTTCATCAACTCTCACTCACTTCTTCCAAATTTAGCATTAAACAATGCTTGGAGGAGAAAAACTTCTTTCCCAAGGCTGATGTGCAAGACCATCTGCCCCTGTTGAAATTCTGCCTTCGATAAAAGGTATGCCCTGAGTATTGCAGGTGAGAGATGATGATGGCTTAAACTAGGTTAGTAGGAGGGGAGGGGAGTTTAACAAATTCAGGATACGGGCACACCTCGTTTTATTGTGCTTTGCTTTACTGAACTGCATATATGTTACATTTTTTTACAAATTAAAGGTGGTGGTAACCCTGCATTGAGCAAGTCTATTAGCACCATTTTTCCAACCTCATTTGCTCACTTTGTTGGGTTTTTGTGTCACCTTTTGGTAATTCTTGCAATATTTCAAACTCTTCCACTTTTATATTTGTTATGGAGATCTGTGATGAGTGATTAATGATTAGCATTTTAAAGCAATATTTTAAAAATAAAGTATGTACGTTGTCTTTTTAGACATAATGCTATTGCACATTTAATGGACTGCAGTAAAACGTAAACCTAACTTCTATACACATAGGGAAACCAAAACATTTACTTTGCCTTGCTTTATTGTGATACATGATTGACTGCAGTGGTCTAGAAACAAACTGGCAGTTTCTCCATGAGTAAGCCTGTATATTTTGGACAGAATCAAAATACTAATGTACTGGATATGAGAGGTAAGGAAAAGAAGGGAATCAAGGATTAAAAACAAAACAAATTGGGGCACCTGGGTGGCTCAGTCGGTTAAGCATCCGACTCTTGGTTTCGGCTCAGGTCATCATCTCAGGATTCCTGAGTTTGAGCCCCACATTGGGCTCTGTGCTGACAGCACGGAACCTGCTTAGGATCCTCCCTCTCCCTCTCTCTGCCTCTTCCCCACTAGGTGCACTTTCTCCCTCCCTCTCTCACACACAAAATAAATAAATAAATAATAAAATTTCATTTTAAAGCATTATCTTATAAAAAGCAAAACCAGACCATGAGGAGAGTGTTTCAAGGCTAGAATATTGATGGGTAGGTAAAAGGGAGGAATGTTTTCCAGGGAACAATCAATCAATCTCTGACATGATTTTCATTGCATAAATCTTTCTCAAGAAGAGTGAACCATTTAAAGGGAGAATAAAATGGGAAAAATGCCACAGTTCATATATTCATTGTGTTCTTTTGAATTTTTATTTAAATTTCTAACTCCTTTGGATCACCACGAGGATGTACGTCCTAATAAAGATGAAAACATAACTCCATTGGGAAATGCTTTAACACATTATATATCAAAATGAAGTAACACAAAGAAACTTTTTTAAACATGGGATTTCTCTCTAAAGCTTAAATGTGAGGCAGACAGATGTCTGACTTTAAAACAGATGGAACCTCAGAACATTTCCAGGATACATAAAACTGAATTGTGTTATATTTTATGTCTGAGGCAGCTAACCAATACAAATTGATAGCTAGGGTTTCTGTACTTTTTTTTAAATCTTCCCATTCCAACATCCAATTTAACAATTCAATGTTTCTTTTGTAATCCTGTGACCATTCCGGAATGTATATGATTTTTTATAATTTCTTCTGTGATTTGGAATCTTAACTGTGTGCATATGTCATCTATTATATATACATAAATATATATTATATACACACACACACACACTATTACATACATACTCAATAATAAATATTATAAACTTATGAAACCCAACATAGGTATTCTGATACACACACACAAATACAAGTTGTCACTAATAAAATGAGTTTATTTTATATTAAAGTTTTCAAAAAACACATCTGTAAAATTACCCCCAGACTAAGCCTAAAGATAGCCTTTACAAAGAGTTTAAAAAATTATAAAACTGCTTTCTCTTAACTATTAAAGTACACAGATTTAAGAGGTGTTAGAGGTGAAAATGTTAATTCATGGTCCATTTTAAAAAAGTTAATGTACAATAAATCTGTAGGACACTACCAGTAGACGAAATCTTGAGCATTTAGAGGAAAAAGCCATATTTTTCTTTCACAAAGTTTTACTCAGTAAAACTTAGTAAACTTAAGCAAATGTAAATGCTGTTTACTAAGAAATATACACTGCCTACCACAGTAACAATGATCGCCTCAAAATCACCAAATTGCTTTGTCAATGAATCAGCCTATACAGGACAACATTTAGGAAACTGTTTGTCAATACATATTAACTCCTTAATCTTCCCAATACGAGAAAATCAAAATAAAAATTTAGTCCATTCCAATTAAACATACAAATTACTAATATTTCATAGAAGGTAACATTGGGTTATTTTTAACAACACAGAAGTTCAAGTATTACAGAAGCTCAAACTGTGTTATTTAAAAAAAAAGACATGAAATAAAATGTATTTAACTAACCAGTGTTTTACAGAAATTTGGAGTATTTACATATTTTATAACACTGTAGAAATCTTTGGTGGTGACATATGGATTAGTTCCCTGAAAATATTTTAATAATTTGTTCCATCAATCTGTATAGTCAAGTACTTATAATTAGCAAATGCTGACACTTACCACTTTCTAGCCAAATCCACGTACATATATGGAATAGTGAATCGTGTGGAGGGAATCTTGTGCAGGACCTAGGTGGGTTTACATAATTAATTACTTAGCAATAAGACATACTTCTGGCTCTTTTTTATCCCAGAAAAAGCATGGTAAACTGAAGAATAGATCAACTGTCACTTCCAAAACCTCTGGTAATAGTTAATATTAGTGCACAAGTTGAAAAATATATAATAAAACACCGGCTACAATTTCTGCATAAACTTCAACAGCCACCAAAATAGTGCCCTTAAATAGGCTTGTGCAGCGTCTGATGCCCATTCACCAAATGGTGGTGGTGGGAAAGCAAGGCACTGTGGTCTAGAGATAAGTTCCTTCTTTTAAAAGCAGTGGATTCAAAAGCAGAGAAACAAAAAATGGCCCGCTCCACTTTCAAAGAGGCTAAGATTTGTGAGCTTATCATACAAAGTTCAAAGGAAAGGGCATGCTAAAACACACACAAGGGAAAAGCAGCAAAATCTCAGAAATGTAAGAAAAGGAGAGAAAGGAAGTAATAGAATAGCAAAATGACATCCACTGCCTGTAAAGATGTAACAGGAGAAATAGATCAGAGGGAACACTGTGTGGAGAGAGAGATTTAAAAAGGACACTCATTACCTCTTTGTGACTGGTCTTGTCTTTGTTTGTAGGAGTGTAAAGGGATAAATAATCCCTCCGATTTAGAGCAGTATTTATGAGTTTACTATAATTACAGAATAGGTTTAATACTTTAGTCTTAGGAAACATAAAGTGGCACAGAGCAGCCCCCAGAGGTAATGTTTTTATATAAAGTCACTTACATGACTTTGTCAGGCAACTCGAGATGACGCTGCCTTTGGGTGGGAAAGACAAACATGGTGTAGCATTTACATTGGTAAGTCTAGGACTAGGCAATGTAAATAAAAACTCTCTTCCAAGAGTTTATAATCAGGATTTCTAGGAATTTTGAACACAAATGAGTCTTTTTAGAAAACTAAAAGGCTAAAAATTAGTCATGGTAAAGTAATGAAGACACTCATAGAATTAAACTTTCAGAGAAACAAAGTTGAGGGAATTTTTTCTTGGTGTCACATATCAAGAATGTGAGAGAGTCTAGATAATGTTTTAAGAGAATGTATCAAGAGAAATGTATGAATTAAACTAAGGTAGTCCTAAGTAAACATTCTATCCTCTGCCAACAATCCGAGGAGGTCCTGAATATACATTGCCAGCTGGTTTCACTTCTTAAAAGGTAGAAAGGTCAAAGATCTCACAAATCTCACTCATTGTTTTCTCTTTTGGACAAACAGAACAGTCAAGTAAATTATCTGAATGGTTACAACTGTACCAATTTGATGAGTGATCACTAAAACCACCACCATTAACAGAGTTAATGCATAGTTATCAATGCAACCTAAAAAACCCTCCACATTTAGTAACTCACAGTCTCTTGGATTAAAATACATTTTTCTAATATCTATTCTAATAGTTTCTAGTATGTAAGATTAACATCTGTATTTTGCATTGGCACCTATATTCAGGAAATGATCTCAGCCAGAAAGATGAGTGATTCAAATGTAGTCAATACAGATTTATAAGTCAGCAGCACATAGGAGGTCAACCTTGTGAATGGACTGACTGCTGGATAATTTTGTGACTCTGTTTCACAAAAGCTACTACTTTTTTTTTTTTTTTTTTTAAAGCTACTGCTTCTAAATGCTGAAAATGTCACCAGTGTTAACAAAAACATGCTAAGTTTGACTACCAATGTAGGGTTAAATATGGAAAACTAGTTGATGTCTAAAACAGAGACATCTTATCTATAGAGGAGAGAATTAAAAATAGTTAAAGTTGGACAATTAGGTGTATTTTCATATTATTAGAACCTAACAAATTTAACAAATGAAACCCACAGGAAAAGAGATGATGAAATTCGAGGCATAAATGTGACATGTCAGGATATGACAAATAACAATAAAGTGTCAGTAAAGCTTAAAATAAATGTACAGTCGTAAATAAGTAAACAATTTTCAAGTGTGCAAAACTAGTCAGGAATAAAAGTGCTATGTGGAGACCTGGCTTTCAAATATTTGTTTCGAAAACGTTCAGCTGATGGTGGAAAAACCAACAAGTATGTTAAAAGTAAAAATTTGAAGAATATATAAAACACACTATATCTTACATTATGCCCTTGTCCTATCACTGCTGATCAGAGGCCTATCTAATTACTATCCTCATGTGATAGATATAACATAAATGGAGGTAAACACAATACAATACCACAAAGGCTGATGTATCTTAAACTGTAAAAAGACTCTTTTCAAGTATACTGTGGGTTTGTGTTTCATCTTAATGTCCCAGGCACTCAATGTTGTTGAGGAATTTGAAAACAGATAACACAATTTTCTACTATTTCTGAGATATATATGTATATCTATATATGTACACATGTATAGATATACATATATATATACATATATATATATATATATATATGTATATATATATATAAATAAGCTTTGCATAATTACCTGGAGTAGTCAGGACATGGAAGTAATGGTTAAAGAAACAAAAGCTACTTAGATTGATGAAAATAAACCCTATCACCGCCACAGTTTAAAGTATTATTTTAATGTGTAAATCCTGGATAATGTTAGAAGAAAAGCTGATGGATTAGCATAACTTGTCTTGGGATCTTGAGGTGCAGATGACTAAAAATACACCTGTGGTCTCTTCTTCACTTTATATTTTAGTGACCCGTATCGCACCTGAAGAGAGAAATGTGTCATTATTACAAATTAGATGATTACTTTTGAACTCAGAACTTAATAGCTCATGATCATAGTAATATTTTTTAAAGCTTTTCTAATATAAAGAATCAATTATCCTATAAGTGTGTATTCAAAAGACATGGCTACTTATGTAACATTATAAAAACATTAACTGTTCTTATTTGTGCTTCGCCTGGTAGGTCAATGAACATTGCTCACAATGATCTGACCATTCACTGGAATCCTCCTTTCCAGACACAAAGACAGTATATTATCATAGATAAACTTCTAGTTAGTCCTCATACAGGGTTGGTTCAAAGAAAACTATGTAGTTATTTTTGTCAGTTGCTTTCTTTGCTTAGGCGTAGGGCTGGCACTGGGTGCTCATGACAACCATATGATTTGCTATATAAGAATACCATCTTCTGCTTACAGGGGAAGACTAGGAATTTATCATTTTGCAAACTTCCAGAGATCCTAATATATCCGATCTGAATAAAGAATTTTTTTAATTAAAAATTTTTTTAAAATGTTTTTTATTTATTTATGTTGAGAGAGAGAGAGAGAGCAGGGGCAGGGGAGGTAGAGAGACAGGGAGACAGAGACTCCAAGCAGGCTCTGCACTGTCAGCGCAGAGCCCGAGGCGGGGCTTAAACTACCCAACGGTGAGATCATGACCTGAGCCAAAATCAAGAGTCTGATGCTCAACTGACTGAGCGACCCAGGCACCCCTTGAATAAATAATTTTTTTTTAAAGTTCATTTATTTACTTTGAGGGAGAGATAGAGAGAGCAAGCAGGGGGAGGGGCAGAGGGAGAGAGAGAGAGAGAGAGAGAGAGAGAGAATCCCAAGCAGGCGCCACACTGCCAGAGCAGAGCCTGACGTGGGGCTTGAACTCACAAACTGTGAGCTCATGACCTGAGCTGAAACCAAGAGTTAGGTGCTTAACTGACTGAGCCACCCAAGTTCTTCCTGAAGAAAGAATTTTAAATGTAACTGCTGATCTACCACTGGGTTCCTTCCTTTATGGATCGCTAATATCCTGGATGATAATGCCTTCAACACCAATCATCAGGAAAACAACCCTGTACGGGACTAACCTCTTTGCGGCCTTTCACGGTTTTCACGGATTTCATGCTTTGCGATCTTCGAAGCCCTTTGTGCGTTAACATCTCATCATCTGAATACGGCCCTTCGGCTTCTTCATCGGTTTTCTCATCTCCGTCTTTCAGCGGAATTCCATAACCTAAACAGGTCAAAACCAGCATGTTTCGGGGAAAGGACACCGCTCCATCCGAGCACACTTCGATCGATGCATGGTCTGCATTTGCCTGCTTACTCCTTCCTCTCCCTTTCTCCTCTGGAATGTGCTCCCCGCCCTTTATCATCAATCATTGCCCCGTGCACTATTCTAGATGAGGCTCATAACTCACTTCTTCCCCTGACTATTCCTGTTTTCACCATGCATTTTTCAGAATGATTTTAAATAACTGATTTTTGAGGAGGTAACACTTTGTCCAAAACTCAGAGAACATAAGCAGATCTCCTCCCTGCCCTTTCTCCTTTTCCTGAACTCTAAACAATCTAAGCAATTTTGTGTTTCATTTAGTCATTTGTGCCTTTGACTTTAGTTAGAAATTAAGGGTTTCCTCCCACTGTGTGTCAAAACTTTTGTCAAGATTGGGAAAGGGAGGGTGAACGTAAGGAGTCAGATAAGACCCAAAGGGGCTAGAACTTTGTGAGAGGTTGGGGCGGGGGCAGGCCATGGAGATGTTAAAGCAACACTGCTGCAGCTGCTGAGATGAAAGCCAGCCAGGCAGGCCTCAGCAATTACAAACACCACAGGCTACGATGACAGATGTTAGTCAAAGAAAACAGCCGCATCAGGAAGGTCAGCAAGAGGTCCTGCGGGTGTGCTAACAGGGCGCTGTGTGTTGCGACAAAAGACGGGTCATTGGCCAATATGCAAACTTGCAGGTAGTCAGGCTGGTTATTGTCAGGAAGTCTGACAGCATCCTGATGCCCAAGATTCAGAGACAGGAACACTCCCATTCCTGAAGCAGTGGTTATCAAGCTTAGTAGAGTTTATTAGTAAAGGCACATACTAAGAGTCAGAACTTACTAATACAAAGACTGCTAGGCTTAGGGTGGGGCTGAGAATCTATATTTCTATCAAGTTCCTAGGTGATGCTTATCCTACGGTCCAGGGCTCGAAACATTTGAGAACCATTGCCTGGATGGAGTAAGAGAGGGGCCCAAGTCTGTGGCAAGAAGAGTGCTAGGCAAGTTATCAAGACAAGGGTGAGGTTACAAGGCCCCATTAAGTTTCAAATTCTCCTTTAATAAAGATAAGGAGCATAAATACCTACATCTTCAGGTGAGAAAAAAGTAGTTTTTCCAGGCTCAGGTGGGGGCAGTGGATGGACTTCTTGCATGTGAAGAAAAAGATACTGAACAAACGTTTATTAATCCGCTCTCCCAGGCCATGAGTAACTTGAGACTCACTGAGCAAACCATGAAGAGTTGTTAATAAGCTTTTCTGTCTCATAATAAGAGACATACCTTTAGATGTAAATTATGCAAGCACAATTTTATGCTGCCAGACTACTAGGCTAAAAATTAGGGAGGATTTGGGGATAGAATCGGTCATGATTTAGGTCAAGATCCATTGTCCCCCCACTCCTCCCCCGTCAGTCCAAGGAATTGTGTTCCAGGTAGAAAAGAGGGCACTTGCCGGGAGCGAGGGCAGGGGGCACACGACTGCTTAGAAGAGCTGCAAGCAGGCCAGTGTGGCCAGGGGAGGGGAACGGTCAGTGGTCCTGGGAAGATGCTTCTGATGGGATGGGATTGGAACCTTATTCAAAAGATGATTATATACACACCTTATTCTTTCTTTGTTTCCCAATTTCAGGTAACAAATCTTATTAGCTTTCTAATTATGGTTTCAGAGAAAGTTAATGGATTGATTCATTATTTCACAATATTCAAAAAATTCTGTTTGGCATACAGTGATGAAAAAGACACAACTGTCATCTTTTACCCTAAGAAACTTAGTCCAACAAGGGAAGGGAACAGACTTTAACAGGCATGACAGCACTATAATATATGCTGTAAATTGAAGATAAGGATGGGGTGGGTGCTATGGGAGCCTACAGTAAGATAATTAACTCAGCCTGGGGGTGGGGGAAAGTGGGCTGTGAGAGAGGACTTCTTGTAGGAGGTGGTGGCTAACTTCTGGAAGGCTCATGATTCAATACAGCCAGCACATGATGGAGTGGGAGAACAAGGCAGGAGAGCGAATACACCACATGCTACTGAGTTTGGACTTCACCAGAGAGCAACGTGGGGGGCCACTGAGGCATTTTAAGCGGACGGGTGATATGATTACACTTGGGTTCTTTCAGAGATTCCTTTTGCACTTTGGGGAATGAAGTGGATGACACAGGACACAGGGAGGTTACTGCAGTATGGCAGGTCAGAGATGACGGGGTCCAAGGAGCAAAGACAGAGACAGGAGCCAGATTTGGGATCCACAAGGAGATGAAATTGACAAGTTTAACTTAGCAATTGATTAAACCAAACTATGCATCAAAGAGCGAGGAGTCAAGTCAAATATCTTCGCTAAAATATGCATTTTTCTATTCCACTTAAAACCTGGAAACGAGTATGTATGAACATTCTGCTGTGAGTGCTGGAAATAGTGTTAATCAAAGTTGTCCAAGGATTTGTTCAGAGTGTTCAGAGTAGGAGGGAGACCTGAGACTATGAGGGAAGCCCAAATCTGGGTGTCCTATCACAGCAGGCACTCAGTGAGATGGCTGAGTGGTTTACAGGTCTGCCAAGCCCAGGGAAAGCGAAACTAGTGGGGTACTGCGGGGCCATACAAAGGTGATGCTAAGTTTACATTAGTGATCTACACTGGACGGAGTCGTTCCACACACATTCCTGAGGAGCAGTGACTGGGGACCCAAGGCTGAGGAGCCTGTATTGCCCGCGGCCCTGTAGATGTCTGGCCAGCTTCAGCCCAAAGCTCTGTTACCATTTTAGGAAACCAGCAGATGCTTTTGCAAACTGACCTGGTATTCACAGCTCACACATGTTACAGTTGGTATATTTTAAGTTTTCCCATCTTATATTAATATAGGTGTAGAATCACAGAAAGTTTGACCTGGAAGGCACCCTGTACCTCTTAGAGGACTTCACTGCCTATTAGCTGTGAGAGCCAAAGTACATCTTGCCTCTCTCCAGGCCTTTCTTTTCTTTTTTAAATGTTATTTTTTATTTTTTGAGAAAGATAGAGGGGGAGAG
Source organism: Neofelis nebulosa (assembly GCF_028018385.1). Taxonomy (NCBI): domain Eukaryota; kingdom Metazoa; phylum Chordata; class Mammalia; order Carnivora; family Felidae; genus Neofelis; species Neofelis nebulosa. The sequence goes on along the minus strand of NC_080794.1, from coordinate 29,739,178 downwards.
GGAGAGAGGGAGAGAGGGAGAGAGGGAGGGAGAAAGAGAGAGAGAGAGAGAGAGCAAGAAGGGGAGGGGCAGAGACAGAGGGAGAGAGAGACTCCAGAGCAGGTTCCGTGTTGCCAGCACAGAGCCCGATGTGGGGCTTGAACCCACAAGCCGTGAAACCATGACGTGAACCGAAGTTGGACGCTTAACTAACTGAGCTACCCAGGCTCACCAGGCCTTTGTTTTCTTAAATGGTAAGGTAGTGAGACAGATGAAAGATGATGGATAAGTTTCCATGTGAATGTGAACTCTGACCCCGTTGAGCTGTTGGGAGCATTATGTTGAGGGGGACTGTGAACTAGTGTCGGAAAGTGCCACAGTCCTTCAGCAATGTCTGCCACCATGGGCACGGGAGCAGGGAGCAGGCATGTCACCTATCTGCCATCTTTGACTAAAGCATCTCTAAGGTCGCTACCTACTCAAATTATTTGAATTCAGAGTTCCAGCCCCAACTGTCTCCCTAAGTGTAGCCTTTTTATAAATTAAAAAGAGAAAGAATAAGAATTTGCTTAGGAACCTTGGATACCTCATTTATGTCATTGACTATGTCAAGGGCTATCTTGACAGGTAATTTAATCTCCTTATGTCTCAGTTTCATCATCTGAAAAATAAGTATAAAATATTTAACCTGTACAGTCATCTTAAGGATTAAGTAAATATGTAAAGCACCTAAAACAAAGAATATGTGCTTTATTTCTTTATGTGCTGGTACTAAAACTGAATATTGAGCCAATTTTAAATAATATGGGAGAAGCAGTTTCTTTGCAGAAAAAACATTCCCACTGATCACAACGTGGTGTTCTTTCAAGGGATGTGAACATCATGTTCAAGGAGTCCATTTTCTTACAGAAATGCATCTGGAGGGAGCTCTTTTTGCCATGGTGACAGCATGAAGATTTGAATAGCTTCATCAAAACAGAATTTTTCTTGACCGGCCAACCTCAAACCAGTCAGAGCAGGCCATGAGGAGTTTTCAAAATGGACCCACTTTTCCAAATAATTTGAGTTTGCTTGTGTGAACAAGCAGATCATCTGGGGTAAATGTATTAATCATGTGAACCAGTAAAGAGACTTTGCAATGTGAATGTGATTACCACACTGAAAAACTTATTTTTTTCTTGAGGAATTTTGGAAGTCAATGAAATAAAAAATAATTCATGACCTAAAAATTGAGTACCTGAATTGTTTTTCAAAGGAAAGAGTACTGTTCTTTCTGATTTAGGAAATAGGTTGATTTAAAAAAAAAAAAGATCACTGAAGTCCCATACTCGAACTGAACACTGTTAACATTTTAGCAATACCCTTCCAGACTCTTCCCTATGTATACACATTTGAAAAATAACTTACATATATTAATTCATTTCATCTATTTATTGTGTCTCTACAGTGTTGGATTATAACACACAGATTGTTTTGTTATTGTTTATTTCCCCACAATCTGGATATGTTTTTATGTCAGTAAGTAGAGAATGACATTATCAATTTTCATGGCTAATAAACCATGCTTTTGCTTAACCATTTCTTTTAGGCGTTTAGTTTGTTCCAATATTATGTTACTATAAACAACAAGATAATTGTTCTTGTACCTACATCTTTGAACACTTGTCTGATTATTTCTTTATGACGTAGTCTTAGAAGTTTCTTGCTGAGTTAGAGGGAATACATTTTGATAATTATTGCCAGATTGTCATCAAAAGGATTATTCCACTTTAAACTCTCATACAAAGTGTATGAGAGTGTTTCCCAACATGCTTGCTGTGGTGATTTTCAAACATGTCCACAAATTCTGACACTTTTCTCCTCTTCTATTAAATCTTTTTTCCTTTTTTCTTTTTAAGGTAATCTCTCTGCCCAATGCAGGGCTCGAGCTCACGACCCTGAGATCAAGAGTTGCACGCTCCACCAACTAAGCCAGCCAGGCGCCCCTCCTCCTCTCGTAGGTACCAGTCTCAACAAACTGTCATGAGGCGGAAGTGAGGCTGCATGACTTCTGCCACTTGGGTTGAAACACCCTCTCTGCGAGCTTTTAGCTGCCAGATAAGAAGCCCCCCACACTCTCAGGGACCATGTAGAGAGACATTGAGAAGGAGAGGCCAGAGAAGCCCCAACTGTTTCAGCCATCACCTGTTTGACTCTTCACAGCTGAAACAGCACACATGTGAATGAAGAAGGCTTTGAGATTCTGACTCGACCCCCAGGTGCTGTTTGTAGCTGCCTAAGACCTTGAGCAAGATCTCCCTCCCTGAGCCCAGTCTCCCCCAGTTCATGAGCAAAAAAATGACTGTGACTTTTTCAGGTCACTGTTTATAGTTCGTTACACAGAAACAGATAACTAGAATAATTACCAACACAGAGAGCACTGCTAATTAAAAAAATATTTTTGCCAATCTGGTGAGGAAAAATTACTGTCATTACTATTTTAATTTACTCTTTCTTTGATTGTGTGTGAGGCTGAATGTCTTTTTCATGCTGTATTCTTTAGTAGAATTAACAATAATTGGCTTGAAAGAATTCTTTGTATTGTTAAAATCTGAATGCTTTGCCTGTATCACATAAGAATATTTCTTCTAGTTTGTTTTGTATGGTATGAAGTATTTTTCCCTTATATGTTATATATATATATATTTTATATAGAAAAACCTCTCAAGTTTTTCCCTTATGTCTTCTAGTTTTGATGTCATGCTTAAGAATTCTGGTTTAAATATATACTCAGGAATTTCCTACTATATTATAGCTTAGTATCTTATATTTAAGTCTTAATCTTTTAAGTATTTTGATGAAAGGTTTGAGATAGAGGAATAACTTCATCTTCTACCCCATCTTCTAAGTCTAGCAATTATCCTAACACCTCCCCCACTTGCCTGAAAGGCCATCATTCTCAACTGATAAATTTCCATGTATATCTTGGACTTATGTTTCTATAGACTGTCTATTATTATCTTCTCTTCAACTCTTCCTGTCCTGGAACCTTATCACTTTTTAAAAAAGAAATTTTTTTAATGTGCCTTGATTTTTTCTTTAATGTTTTTATTTATTTTTGAGACAGAGAGAGACAGAGCATGAGCAGGGGAGGGCCAGAGAGAGAGGGAGACACAGAATCTGAAGCAGGCTCCAGGCTCTGAGCTGTCAGCACAGAGCCCGACGCGGGGCTAGAACCCACGAACCGTGAGATCATGACCTGAGCTGAAGTTGGGTGCTCAACCAACTGAGCCACCCAGGCGCCCCGTTTGTTCATTGATTTTTGAGAGAGATAGAGCATGAGCGGGGAGGGGCAGAGAGAGACAGAGACAGAATCTGAAGCAGGCTCCAGGCTCTGAGCTGTCAGCACAGAGTCCGATGTGGGGCTCAAACTCTCACGAGCTGTGAGATCATGACCTGAAATGAAGTCAGATGCTTAATCGACTGAGCCACCCAGAAGCCCCTAAAAAAATATTATTTAAAAAAAAAAATTTTTTTTTTAACGTTTATTTATTTTTGAGACAGAGAGAGACAGAGCATGAACAGGGGAGGGGCAGAGAGAAAGGGAGACACAGAATCAGAAGCAGGCTCCAGGCTCTGAGCCATCAGCCCAGAGCCCGACGCGGGGCTCAAACTCACGGACCGCGAGATCGTGACATGAGCTGAAGTCGGAAGCTTAACTGACTGAGCCACCCAGGCGCCCCAGAAAATATTATTTTTTTAATGTTTATTTTTGATAGAGAGAGAGAGAGGGAGAGAGAGAGAGAGACAGGGCATCAGCAGGGGAGGTGCAGAGAGAGAGGGAGATACAGAATCCAAAGCAGGCTCCAGGCTTGGAGCTGTCAGCACAGAGCCTGATGCGGGGCTTGAACCTATAAACCGTGAGATCATGACCTGAGCTGAAGTCAGACGCTTAACCAACTGAACCACCCAGGCGCCCCCTAAAAAAATATTTTTAAGACAGATTGTTTTTTTTAAATTTTTTCCTTAGGGAAGAGGGCTCAAAGTATGCAGCATTCTGTAGGAAACTTAGAACTTGTGCAAACTAATGCATATTAAAATTTTAATTTAATAACTGAATAAGTTTCTTTCTTGTACTGCTAGTATTTACTTCATATTTCTCTAATCTTGTTGTTTTAATTTCATGGCTTAAAATCTAACAGAAGACCTAAATAGCATCTTACTATCTTAAAATATTTTAGCCCCATTATTTTAAGTTTAATAGATGAATATCACAAAAACAGCTACGCATTTTCATATTTGTAATCTTGTTTTCATTTAACTATTAGAATATCACTCTTAACCAATTCTAAAGTATAATTATGAATAAACTACTGATAAAGTTGTCAGATAACTGTTCCAAATCAAGCAAAATATATACAGCAGACTCCATAATCAAAATCAGTATATCTAATTTTTATTTTTATTTTTATTTTATTTTATTTTTTTAAATTTTTTTTTTTCCAACGTTTTTTATTTATTTTTGGGACAGAGAGAGACAGAGCATGAACGGGGGAGGGGCAGAGAGAGAGGGAGACACAGAATCGGAAACAGGCTCCAGGCACCGAGCTGTCAGCACAGAGCCCGATGCGGGGCTCGAACTCACGGACCGCGAGATCGTGACCTGGCTGAAGTCGGCCGCTTAACCGACTGCGCCACCCAGGCGCCCCAGTATATCTAATTTTTAAATGTATATTAAGAAAATGCCTATATTATAAACTACTTTTACACTGTTAATGTATTAAGGATGATGGTTCAAAGTTCACTGGTTCTCATTCTTAAAAATATTACTACCTCAATCAATGGCTAATGCTTAATTACTACCTTTTAGGTAACAGCCACCAACTTGGTAAAGTTATTCATTCTACGGAGAACTCAGAAAAAGTTCACTATTTTTTGTCTGTAAGAAGGGACCATTGTTTTATTTCTCAAATTGGTTTCAATGTAAAGAGTGATTTTTAACCTCCCTCAAAAGAAAACTACCTAAACACACACACACACACACACACACACCAAAAAGCCTTGTACCTTAAGGAGTTAATAATATATTAATAAGAAATGTCATAATGATCTTAATTTTCATCTGAGCCTTGAACTATAATTTTCTTATATGTGACAAAATAACTAAGGAGGTATATCTTTTTATTTATGTGTATATTTCTTTTTTTTTTTTTTTTAATTTTTTTTTTCAATGTTTTTTATTTATTTTTGGGACAGAGAGAGACAGAGCATGAACGGGGGAGGGGCAGAGAGAGGGAGACACAGAGTCGGAAACAGGCTCCAGGCTCTGAGCCATCAGCCCAGAGCCTGACGCGGGGCTCGAACTCATGGACCGCGAGATCGTGACCTGGCTGAAGTCGGACGCTTAACCGACTGCGCCACCCAGGCGCCCCTATGTGTATATTTCTAAGATCAGAATGCTTTATCAAAGTTTTAGAACATATCAACTATGCCATGCTCATAATTTATATTAGAAATACCTACAAGTTAGTTCTTGAACTAGACTATGGAATTTCAACATATTTTCCATTGTAGTAATCCTATTTACAAACTGAGTCACCCTTTGTCACCCACTTAAAACTTTTTATCTTGTGAGTCAATATCCTTATTTGTTCATAGCATTTACAGTAAAGAGTGTTTAACTATAACACTCAGATGTCACCACATGACTTGAGTAGAAAGAGCACTGATCACAAGTCAGAACTGGTGCTGGTGGCAGGGAGGTGGTAATAATCACACCCAAGGTTTCTAAAAATTCATGGCAACACAAGAGGCTACTGTTACTTTCTTAGTTGGATTATCTCTGGAGTCAACAAAAGGCAAGCACCAACTTTATTCAGAGAAAATTTAGAGAACGAGAACTATAGTTAAGCGTAAATTTGCAACATAAGCTTAAAAGTAAATTTCCCTCTGCTCAAATTCAGATAGTTACCATGTATTATTTTAGTACCTACCTGGACTCAAAATTCTAATCCTGAAAGGAAAATATATTAAAACAAACAAACACACCTGCTGATTCACCGGAGACTGATTTACTTTTCTTTTTTGCTTCTTGTAGAGATTGGTATGATCTTTGTCCCACAGGCTCATCCCCTTGGATAGCTGTTAGATCGTGCATACTAAAACTTCGTAAACGTTCCGTTATTGCTCCTTGGCTCTATTTAACAGAGAAGTGAGAGATCCGAGGAAAAAAGTACACTTTAAAATACTTAGTATGCTTACATTTAAATTCCTCCCAACACTTTATCATGAAGCTTTATTGATTTTATTATGAAACTTTCAGAAAAGCTGAAAGAATTGCAGAGTGAACACCCATATATTGTTTACATTTTCCTGTATTTTATCACATATCTACTATCAATTATCCATAAATCCATTAAAAATTTTTTTTTTAATGTTTACTTTTGAGAGAGACAGAAACAGAGTGTGAGTGGTGGAGGGCAGAGAGAGAGGGAGACACAGGATCCCAAACAGGCTCCAGGCTCTGAGCTGTCAGCACAGAGCCCGACGTGGGGCTCGAACTCATGGACCGTGAGATCATGATCAGGGCCGAAGTTGGATGCTTAACTGACTGAGCCACCCAGGAGCCCCTCGATCCATTTTTTTTAAAGTTTATTTATTTTTAGAGAGACAGAGACAGAGTGAGTAGGGGAATGGCAGAGAGAGAGAGAGAGAGAGAGAGAGAGAGAGAGAGAGACAATCCCAAGCAGGATCCCAGCTGCTAGCACAGAGCCTGATGTGGGGGGCTTGAACTCATGAAACCACGAGATTGTGAACTGAGCGGAAACCAAGAGTCAGAAGCTTAACCAACTGAGCCACCCAGGTGCCTCCATCAATTCTTTTTGAAAATGCATTTCAAAGTAAGTTGTAGACATCAGTACATTGCACTCCCAAACATTTCAGTTTTGTAATTTATTTTAAATGTAAAAAAATGTATGATGAGCTTACCCTCAGGGTAGACAGCATCCATTATTTTGCTCTCTCCTAAAACTGGCACTTTGGGGTTTATGATTTAGAATAACTTTTTAAAGTAAAAGACATACTGTTTTAAAGATAAGCTAAGTCAGCAGTGGTAATGGCTCTACTTAGAACAGTAAAAAAAATTAAAAGTCAAAGAATCTTGGATGCAAAATGATATTTAGTTAATGAATTCACTATCTGGCAAGGTGTATGTACTACTATGCAATTTGACTTCAAATCATTTTAAAGCCTTAACAATATGATAGACAATGGGCACATGTGGGTATTTAATTTAAATTAACTAAAATTAAATAAACTTAAAATGTAGTTTCTTACTTGCACATTTCAAATGCTCACTAGCCACATGTGACTAGAGGCTACTGTATTGGATAGAGCAGATACAGAACATTTCCATCACTACAGACAGTTCAGTGATTTTCATCACTGCATGGCTTTGAAAGAGACCCTTCTCAACTTTACAGACCTAATTACATTTCTTTCCCAAATATAAAGAGAAAAAATAATTTCTAAATTTACCCACTTTGAAAATTTGCATAGCATACAGATGACTCATTTATAGCTGCTTTAAAAATATTCTTTTAAAGGTTTTTTTTACTCCTATTATTTCTTCTCACACATGAGAATTTATGATGGCCTCTAGTTATGATGTTACTGTAGAAACTCATCCATAATGGTCCATCTCTAAATTTCCAGATTTCAAAGCCTGAGGCACTATAAACATTTGGACGTTACTGTATTTTACACTGAAAAAAGATCTTCATTCAACTACTCTACTTCATATCATATTCATATTATGTCAAAACCAAAGGCCATTCCTATACCCCACTTGGACTTTGTATTTCTACTATATTTTTTACATTGTGAAAAGAAATGATTAAATTAAAGGGTCTGCATCCTCAATAAAAATAATTGGGTCCCATATATCTTTCCATTCTTGTCATGCCATATGTCCATCAACTGACAAATAGATAAAGAAGATGTGGTATATATGTACAATGGAATATTACTCAGCAATCAGAAAGAACAAAATCTTGCCATTCACAACAATGTGGAGGGAATTAGAGTGTATTATGTTAAGTGAAATAAGTCAGTCAGAGAAAGAAAAATACTGTATGATTTCCCTCTTATGTGGAATTTAAGAAACACAACAGATGATGAACATAGGGGAAAGAAAAAAAAAAACAGAGAAGGAGGCAAACCGTAAAACACACTCTTAACAACAGAGAACAAACTGAGGGTTGCTGGAGGGAGGTGGGCAGGGGATGGGCTATATGGGGGATGGGCATTAAGGAGAACACTTGCTGTGTTGACCACTGGGTGTCATATGTAAGTGATGAATCACTAAATTCTACTCTTGAAACTAATATTACACTGTATGTTAACTAACTAAAATTTAAATAAAAACTTGAAATATAATAAATAAGTAAGTAAATACTCTTGTCATGGTTTAATCCATTGTACTTTCTTCCACTTTATCAGATGTCCCTTTAAAGACACGTGAAAGAAGACATCAGAGACACACTAAAAGGAAATGACCAGTGCACATCTGAAACAGACCCTTTTGTTTTCTCACAATTGTCATTTTCTCTAGCCCACCTTTGTATTTCTGTGCCCCCTCACAGCAATTCTTGGCTTTCTACCTACTGCCAAACAGATGGTAACTGGTATGCACATCTAGGACACCCTCTATCTGACTCAGGTGCTTTCCAAGACTGGCTGTAACCATACAAACCCTCTCCCTCAAGAAAGAACATCTCAGAATAGCAATTAAGTCAAACTGCCACTGAATCAATCTAACATGATATCATCTACAAACTTTGGTATCTTTAACGAGTATAATCAATAAATTAGAGCATGCCTCACAAGTGAACTCACACATTATTGTTAGTTCTATTGCTGTGCTGTGTATATCCTGTCTTCAGAGGAGGAATTTCAGAAATTAATTTTAGGCTTCTTGCATTCTCCTAGCATACTGGTATGGTACTGATGGTGAGCATGTAATAAGTAAACTAAATATTCTTTTTATGCCTCTTCTTTTTCATTGCTCTTGATTGCTAGAGAGTTCTCCATAGACAGCAGTGGGGTTTTTTTTTTTTTTTAATTTTTTTTTTCAACTTTTTTTAAATTTATTTTTGGGACAGAGAGAGACAGAGCATGAACGGGGGAGGGGCAGAGAGAGAGGGAGACACAGAATCGGAAACAGGCTCCAGGCTCCGAGCCATCAGCCCAGAGCCTGACGCGGGGCTCGAACTCACAGACCGCGAGATGGTGACCTAGCTGAAGTCGGACGCTTAACCGACTGCGCCACCCAGGCGCCCCGACAGCAGTGGGTTTTAATGTACCCACTGGCCTGGATAAGAGAGGTTCGGCAGTGAACTCCAGGTGTGGTCGTGGGTATTCACACTGGTCGACTACACCATCCACCAGGGGTTTGCTGCGGGTTTAGATTAAAGGTGAGCAATGACCGACCCTGAGGTATCTGGATGAGCTATTTACAGCCTGAATTTTAATGGAGTTCTTAAGTAACCAAATCTGTAGCCCCAGGTATTATCAATGTCCTCAAGACTTAAAGGAAGGCCAAGTACTGTAGGGAAAAGCAAAAAGGGGCTGTACACACTTTCTGAGGACTCCCAACACCTCAAAAGTCATTATCACCTCAAAAAACTGGGTTTTCCACTATATATGTTCTCAGGGGCTCAGAATAGAACTAATGTGTGAACAGAGAATGCTGTATTGTGAACTTCAGAAACATGACATAAATTATAAATATCCAATGTGATCACTTTAAAGAAGTGTAATTTTAAAATATTCACAGAGGCAGGCCTATTCCCTCCAATTTTAATATCTTCAGCACAAAAAAGTCTACTAACAAAGAAATTATGTTCATAATAAAATGTTAAGTGGAAATCCCTCTCCCTGACCTCTGAATTCTAAATCACATCCATAATATAGTTACAAGTATGTAGTTGTACAAGTACAACTACAAGTTACAAGTAGTATGGTTTAATGAGGCAGCAAAAATACGCAAAAATAGAAACTGTATGATGTTTAGGCAGATGGGATGGGCGATTTTATTCTTTTTCTCAACAATTTCTTTAATATTAAAAAATTAGTCATAAATAGATGGTATAGTGAAGTTTTTATTTGTTTGTTGTCTTAGATTTGAATACTATTTATTATAAACTGGATGAGATCCTGGTTTCTTTTAATTTCCTCCAATGCCTGGCTACAACTCTCCAAATGAATGAACATTTTCTAGTTTCATGGTGAAGTTTTAATTGTATTGTGTGCACTGTAAGAATTTCTGATCTATTTCCTGCTCATCTTCCCTATATCCACTCCCTTACTCCCATCATTAAGAGAAACACTGTTTTCTATTTTGAGGGAACAAGTAGGTTTTATAGTTGCTTGTCAATAACAATGCTAAAAGTACTGAGGTTTTGTTTAAATTAATAATGCTTTATTTATTTTCTTCTATTTGGTTTATACTGTATTAAGCAAGAAGTATAAGAAAAATGAAGAAACATTCTAGTTTGCAGAGCAAAAGATGTGTGGAAACATTAGTCTTAGTCATTAGTCAATAAGGAGGAAGGGAGTTACCATCCACAAAGAAAGTCAATATCTCAGATTTTAGGTCCTATTCTCTACAGAATTGCATGTACGCTGCTTGTGTTAAAATTGATCCTAAAAATTGAAGAGAAAGGAACAGAAAGATTATGATGAGAACACAAAAATCAAAATAATTAAGAACACTTTTGCAGAATAGTTTACATTAAAAATGATCATCACCAGCAGCAGTGTTCCTAAACCCTTTGGGTGACTCAAAGTTCTCAGGGTTTGAACTTGAATGGGCCCAGAACATCCGTTTAAAATGAGAATGCGGGGCACCTGGGGGGGGCTGAGTCCGTTGGTTGCCTGACTCGTGGTTTTAGCTCAGGTCAAGATCCCCCTGTTCCTGAATTTGAGTCCTGCATGGGGCTCTGTGCTGACAGTGAGGAGCCTACTAAGGATTCTCTCTCTCCCTCTCTCTCTCTGCCCCACCCACGCATGCACACTGTCTCTCTCTCTTTCTTACTCTCAAAATAAATTAATTAATTAAAATGAGAACACTTATAAGGGGCTGACTGGGTTGGGGTCCTGGGTTCAGATCTAACACATTCATCCTCTGGGAAATATTCTTCAGCTGAGAAGTGGTAAAAGGGGACCCCGTATGTATAACTAATTCCAACTTTGCTACTCCCAAACAATTCTTTGTTTATTATTTATTTACTTTTTTTTAAAATTCTGCTTTTGTTTAAATACTTCATTTCCTGGTTAAACACTGTTAAAATTATTATATTTTGTGTTAAATAAGAATTTACTGAGCTTATTAGGTTTTATACAAAAACTTCAAATTACTCTCTTATTTTTTTAAGAATTTAAAAACAATCTTTGTAATCTTACAAGCAAGCTTTTACAGAATAATTTTTACTATACTGTTCAATAATGAATAAGCTCTATTTCTTGTTGATCTCTGACATACTACATTAAAATGCAGACAAGGTTACTTCCAAGTTTTTAGCGAAATATCCTTTTCTTCTAAGGACATTCGAGAATTAATCTGATTAAGCCTAGAATGGAATTGATTGCATTCCTGTTAAGTGAATAATAAATTTTAGTGGTTTTAAGATTAAAGCAATAAAGGGCCGCCTGGGTGGCTCAGTCAGTTAAGCATCCAGCTTCGGCTGGGGTCATGATCTCGCAGTTCGTGGGTTCAAGCCTGGCGTTGGGCTCTGTGCTGACAGCTCAAAGCCTGGAGCGTGCTTTGGATTCTGGGTCTCCCCCTCTCTCTGCTCCTCCCCCACTTGTGGTCCCTCTCTCTCAAAAATAAACATTAAAGATTATATATGTATATCTATATATATTTATCAAAGAACATCTGTAACAGACAAAAACATAAAAAAGGAAGTATATTATTTGTAGCCCACACCAAACTATCTATACATATTTATATGTCCTTTCCATTTTTTCTGACTCATTGTACCTTTAGAGCAGGCTTTCTCAGTCTCAGCACTGCTGCTGTTTTGGGGCTGGATCACAGGATATTAAGCAGCATTCCTGACTTCTACCCCCTAGACACAAGTTGTGACAACCCCAGTTGTGACAACCCCAAATGTCTCCAGACATTGCCAAATGTTCCTTTGGGGGCAAAATCTTCTCCCAGTGAGAGAACCAACTACTGTTTTGGAACTAGAAGAGGTTTCAGAAGTCAGGTATCACCTCTTTGTTTTATAGGTAAGAAAATTAAAACTTAGATCAGTGCAGATGATCTGCCCCAAATCTCATGACTAATTAGGGCAGAACCAGGGCTAGAAAATGCAGATAACCAGACTATTGGTGAATTAAATATTCGTTATAACATTCTGCTTCCCTAGATTGTAGGGAAAATAGTTTGACCCTTCTTTCCATTGTCTGGACAAATGCTCTCTTTTTAAATGGATGACACTAAGCCTGTGAATATCCTCAAATCCTTTCACAAACAGAAAGTCATTAAGGCAGACAGCAAGATGTCAGGATTTGGACCTAATCATCATCATCATTTAAAGTTTATTAGCTTTTAGCAATTTTACCTGGAAGGCTCTAATTTCTGTGATAATTGATTTTTTAAAATAATATTTGCTAAAGAGTTTGCCAAGAAAAGGCTGCCAGAGAAAAGTCAGAGATGGTTAATATGACGTTATAATGGTACTTTTCTTCATCGGCCCTTTATCTGGTAGTAATGTTGCTCATCTGTACAAAAGCCACCTGCATTTCTCATGTGAAAGCTATGGAATGCTGAACATCCTCAGCAAAATCCTTGAAGGTCCTTCATATGTCTCTGCTTTGCTCAGCCAAAATAAACTTGTACACTGACCTTGTGAACAGATGCCTGGTAATGAGGTCACAGAACTGAGTAACATTTTCAGAAAATTGCTTTACGGTGTAATAAATGTTCTGATTAGATTCCTATTTTCATCTTTAACATGCTCAGGTGGTTCAACTTGGGAATCCTAGTCAGGGAGTATTACAGATCTTTAAAGGTCATACCAAGAGTCCAATCATTTTTAGCCTGAAAGATATTTTTAACAAACTATATGTTGTAAAAATCATAAATTAATTCTCAAGCTTTACTACTGGCTTTCTTGGAGTTTCTCCTTAAACTTGACCTATTTTCTATTTCAGTTTCAATTTACTCTTTAGTATGAAGTGTCTGGTTCAGTGATTTCTTCCATCATAGGGCCTTTCTTTGACATCTCCAGAGATGAAACTAATTTCACTTACACGAAAATAGGCACAGTACAAACTGAGGCAAATAGTGTTAACATTATGCTATGTTTGGCATATTTAATGACTATTCCTAATGAATAAAATCCAGGCTGAAGCCAACATTCACAGTGTTCATGCTGAGAATGGTGAGGGCTACCTGACATATAGTGATCTTGATAACAAAAGGACCACCACATCACAGACAAGGAGGGAAAGTTCCAAAACGAATTCAAATTATGGGACATGCATTTGATTTGCAGTGGTAACTTAGATGAATGATTCGTATGCTATTTCCTGCCTTTGAATGGAAAGGTGGTTTTATGATGCTAAATATATAGATAAACACAAACTATGAATCACAAAGAAGAAAGCAGAGAAATATAGGTATAGGATTGCTTTTATAGCCTTTCTAAAGGAAAGTATTTCTGTGAGTTAATGCTTATTTTAATAATGGAGGGCAAGGGGAAAGCTTTTAGCAACCAAAAGATGAGATAAAATTTTCAGTTAATGAAAACAGACATTCAGCGAGACAGCAGGCAGTGAGAGTAGTGACTGTATCTATCTTGTTCTCGGCTGCATCCCCAGCACCGACCATACAGTAGGCATTAAACCAGCAGATGTTGAATAAATGTGCAGGATGCTAAACACCGATGGCAGCAAAGAATAAAATAAAAACAAATGAGGAAGGGATGGGGATAAGACAATATAGTGGGGAGTAAGCAAGCAGGCTTGTGGAGAAAGATGTGTAGGGAGAAGAGAGAATCTTAAGCAGGTTCCATGCCCAGTATGGGGCCCCACAACGTGTGAGATTATTACCTGAGCCAAAATCAAAAGTTGGACCTTAACTGACTGTGCCATCCAGGTGGCTCTAGTGGGGATTTTTCTGATCCCCCACATAGAGGGTTTGGAAGCAATAAACATAAGTGAAAGTAAAACACATATCCCATGAAATAGTCACAATATGTATGTAGGAAGGTGTTTCACAGAGTAGCAGGACTAGAAACTACATTTAAGTGTTGAATTGAGTAGGAAAAATGGGATTTGTATGCTTCTACATTTCCCAAAACAATGTTCTAAAATGTCCATATTTTCTAAGCAATTTTTCAAGTTGAAATTTAATGTTTAGGTTTTTGCCATAGAATCATGTTGAGTGATGCTTTTAAAAATGTTAAACTGAGAAAGCATCTTCGTGGCGGGGTGGGGGGGTAATAATACATGTACCATTTGACCCTTGAACAATGTGGGGGTTATGGGCATCAACTACCAGGCAGTGAAAAATCTGCCTACAAGTTTTGACTCCTTTGAATGGAAGCCTCACTAGTACCAGCCGATTAACATGTATTTTGTATGTTACATGTATTATATACAGTGCTCTTACAATAAAGTGAACTAGGGAAAAGAAAATGCTACTGAGAAAATCTTAAGGAAGAGAAAATACATATAGAGGACTGTATTGAATTTATTGAAAAAAACTGACATGTAAGTGGACCCAGGCAGTTGAAACCCTTATTGTTCAGGGATCAACTATACTTCATTTGTAAAGTCAAATAAAAGTACATTTTATAACAAAGGAAAGCAACAGGCTTTCTTGTTTTGTCCCTGGTCCTCTTCTCCTCTGTATCCTCTTGAAGGCACCACTTTAAACCCTCTACTTTCCAGGGCACATGGGTGGCTCAGTCGGTTGAGTGTCTGACTTCGGCTCAGGTCATGATCTCAGGGTTTGTGAGTTTGAGACCCGTATCGGGCTCTGTGCTGACATCTCAGAGCCTGGAGCCCTCTTCAGATTCTGTGTCTCCTCCCCTCTCTGCCCCTCCCATGCTCATGCTCAGTTTCTGCCTCTTTTTTTTTTTTTTTTTGAATGTTTATTTATTTTTGAGAGAGACGGAGACAGAACGCGAGTGGGTTAGGGGCAGAGAGAGAGGGAGACACAGAATCCGAAGCAGGCTCCAGGCTCCAAGCTGTCACAGAGCCCAACGTGGGGCTCGAACTCACGAGCTGTGAGATCATGACCTAAGCCGAAGTCGGATGCTCACCAACTGAGCCACCCAGGCGTCCCTCTCTGTCTCTTAATAATAAATAAATGTTAAAAAAAAAAAAAAAATTAAACCCTTTACTTTCCTAGCTGACAGGTGAGGATTTTCTTTCTCTTCCACTTCCTTTTCTCCTTCCTCCACCTTCCTGAGAGAGCAAAATCACAGTTGTTCAATCTACAGTCTGTGTTCTCATGATTCTGATATAAATGCTGCTTGCTGCTGGGCCTAGTCATGCTCCATTATTACACTTCCTTTCTTATATAACTTTTGTTATTTTCCAGAGTCAACAATTATCCCGTTTTTAAAATACTCCTTTGATTAGTCATGCTATGCCTCCCTCTTCACATTGCCTCCAGTATATTTTTCGTGGTGTTCAGTGTCTTCTGACTGGCTGTAGCATGTGCTGGCTAATTTAAGTATCATCCCTGCATAGGGTTAAACCTATTAGATACTCTCATCCTCATACGTTCCCCTGAGATACCTCTCCTGGCACCCTGCACCCGTCACATCCAATTTCGGCCAATTGCACTTGACTTGCTACGTAGATGTACATTCTGGGAAGTACTGTCCCCTCCCTTCTGTGCTAGATACCCTATCTCCTGATCCCATGGGTTTCCTTCTTCATGGATTATTCCCTAATTGTGGCAGAGCATATCTACCCTGACAAAGAATTTAGGAGGTAAATTTTGTGACTTTGCATATGCTTTAAAAAAAAATTTGATTCTAAGCTCACACATGACTGAGAGCTTGACTGTTTCAGAATGTGAGGGTGAAAATTATGGTATCACGGATGGTATTATTCTTTGGTCTTCAAGCTTCCATTGTCACTATTCAGAAATTTAATGTCTTTCCGATTCTTGGTCATTTGGATGTGACATACTTTTTATCTTTGGAATCTTTAAACACTTTTTCCTTGTCTCTGGTGTCTCTGGACTATTCCAATGACCTTGCTTACAGTCAGTCTTTTTTTCGTTCATTGTGCTGGGTACTATGTGGGCTCTTTCTATTTTTTTTTTTTTTTTTTTTTAAGTAAGGTTCATACCCAGTGCAGAGTCCAGGGCATAGCTTGAACTCCCAAGGTGAGATCAAGACCAGAGATGAGATCAAGAGTCAGATGCTTAACTGTCTGAGCCACCCAGAGGCCCCGTGGGTTCTTTCCATCTAGAAATCATGTCCTTCAGTTTTGGGAAATATTATTGTATTATTTCTTCAATAACTGCATCAGTGGTCTTGTGGTAGAATTTCTAGTTGTTGAATATTATGTCTCTTGGATGCTCTTTTTTAGGACATATGGAAATCAGGAATGTATTCTCATTAAGCAAGAAAAAAAAGCAAATGAACTTCTTTTACAATGGATAACAGTCCAATAAGATTTAAAATCTTTAGTATTAAAATTAAAAATTTTTAGTATATCTATACTAATAAAAGAAAAAAGCCTTTAAAAGTCAGGTAGCAGGTAAACTATTCTTCACTAAAGTGCTGATAGTTAATAATTATTAATGATACAGTTGTCTTACATGTCTAGGGCTGCATAGTTAATAAGTTTACACTTAATTCTGAATGTAACACTTCTGGGGATATAATCTGAATATAATTTAGATATTTAATGTTTATTTTTGAGAGAGACAGAGAGAGAGGGAGAGGGAGGGGGGAGAGGGGGGAAGAGAGAGAGAGAGAGGCAGAGAGAGAGAGAGAGAGAGAGAACAAGTGGGGAGGGGCAGAGAGAGAGGGAGACAGAATCTGAAGCAGGCTCCAGGCTCTGAGCTGTCAGCACAGAGCCTGATGTGGGGCTCAAACTCACAAACCATGAGATCATGACCTGAGCCAAAGTCGGATGCTCAACCAACTGAGCCACCCAGGTGCCCCAAATATAATTTTGGGTTTTAATTTTGTTGATCATATTAATTGTACTTGAGCCAAAGTTCACTGTGAAAAATTAAGGATCATTCTGGAAACCCCACCGACATTTTATATCCCATCACCATTGCTATTATGCAGAATCACCACTTAGAATATTTATTTCCTTGGCATTGTTATTTTAGTTCAAGATAACCAAGTTGAAAAAGTCTAACTCAGAAGCTGGAATACTATTTAATCTCAATTTAACTTCATAGCAACAAACTCAAATTTTCACTTGAAAGAGAGAGACACACACACATGATATTAATGTTTATTGGACTCCTACTATGTTTTGGCAAGCACCGTGCTTTTTCATATGCTCTGGCAGACAGGTATATTACCCCTCTTTTATACATGAAGCAACCCGTGAACACAGAGGTTAAGTAAATCACCAATAGTTATTTAAAAAGTCACACTCAGCATTTTCGGGATCTGAAGCCTGTTTTCTTTCCATATACTACACACCAAAATCAATTACGCTATGGTATTCAAAATAAACCACACTAATTACTACATGCAAAGAAATCCAAAAGCCATAACGCAAGTTTTCACAGAAGGCATACATTTGATAACTTCACTTGCAAAAAAACACAACACATGACATTAGTAACTGGCTAAGTAAAATCTCAAGTTTTAAGAACAGAATTTTTTCATGCCTTATTTTGAATAATCAGTTACCTCAAATTGGTTGAAGTAGGGGTGCAGGAGTAAGCCAGAAATCCTACCAAGATATTGCCATCGGGAGAGAGAGAGAGAGAGAGAGAGAGAGAAAGAGAGAGAGAGAGAAAGAGAGAGAGACCAGAGACAGGGAAAGAAAGAATGGTCATCTTTACTATAGGTGATTTACTCAACCTTATTTTAAGGCTATAAAGTAGGAAAATTATGACAAAATGACATCTTCAGGTATGGTTTTATATATTAACTAGCTCTCATTTTGTGATCAGTTAAGACTTTCAGAATATTGAGCAGTTATAAAACACATGCATTAAAATGTTTTTTAAATTATCATTTACATTTACATTACAAAAATAAGCAAAGCAAAATTCTGCCAAAAGTTTATAATGATCTAGAATAAAAAGCCACCCTACTTTGTCCATTGACTTAATGTGACATTGAATAAAAAACATAAATAATTACCTTCACCGCTGCAGTGACAGCAGCAGTGGCTGCGAAAGCTAAACCTTGCCGCCCGAAGTTTACCACGGTCTCATAGCCCCGCTCCTTTGCTTGTACAATATAGTCATCAATCTCCTGGGGGAAAAACAAACAAACTCATGGGTATAAATTTTATTTAACAATAGTGTCAACAAGCCAAAAACAAGGACTTTTCCCCGAAGATATAATAGTTTTACTTGTTTAATAGCACAAAACATGTGATGATGTCCATTTCTAACAAATGATTTATGGATTTATAGATCTTACCCTTTCCTTTGAAGAAAGAAGTGGATGAAGGAATTTTCTATATATTAAACTTGCTCCTTTGGTATAGGGAGAGAGCAGCCATATGACAAAAGCAATCTTAAGCTCATAGTACAGGGGGAACCTAACAAGAAAAAATTCGAAAAAACCACTGGTGAAAATAAACTACAATGAGGAAATCAATCTCTCTCTCTCTCTCTCTCTCTCACACACACACACACACACCCTTTCTTTTAAGAAAGTTCAGTCATTGTATTAAGTTTTCACATGTAAAAGTGAGTGATTAAGGAAATAACTATGTTTGAATTGATGAATTAATTTCATTAACTATAAATCAGTTAACCAAAGAGTGACCTGATCCCTGCTGAGATTCTGAAACTTCTACTACAACTGTATAAGCAACCATAGGCAAGCTGCCCGCTGACTGTAGCAGTCCAGAGAGAACATTAACAGCATTTGACCATGGCAGTAAGGTATACCAGCCACCATTCTGCAGAGCCCAACGGGGGCGTCAGTACCGGACATCTCTCCAAGCGCCAGGAGGAAGCTTTGTAATACTCCAAGGGCACAAAGTTACTCCATGAACACATGTCCTTCTCTTTCTCAACACTCCCCCCAGAACTCCCCTTCCAGTCTCATTTGGCCGGAAAACGGCACTTGGCAGACAATCATTCACTTGTAAGGGGAATGGAATTACCATTGTGGTAGACTGGGAATTAGTGTCAGCTACCCATGCCCCTTTCCATGTGACTTTGCACTGTTTTCCCTACGGGCTGAGTGCACTTCCTCGAGGAATGACTGCGGGGTTAGCCATGTGACTTACTCTGGCCAACATAATGTGAGTGTGACATATCACATGCATGCAGAAGCTTTAAATGCCCTTTGACTTCCTCACCCCAACACCCCCAACCTCTTGCTTTAAATTTTTGCTTTCTGCCATGAAACAGCTGCTCCTTCAGCCTTGGGCCTGAAACGAGAAGACACTTAAAACTGAACTGAGCCCCGCAAAGCTGCAGCCAACCTTTTGCCCTTACATAAGTTGAGCAAGAAATAAATGTTTGTTTTTCTAACCCATCATGCCTTTAGGGTTGTTTGCTGCCACAGCAAAAGTGAACAATATACCACAGAGGGCTAGCATCCCATGGGACACAGATTATTAAGATACATGGTTTAACTGAACAAATCTGGGCTCTTCTGATGAGGCAGAGGGGTCCAGGGCAGTAAGAAAAAGCTGTTGTGTAGTCAACAGAGGGTCTTTACCATGGCACAGTTACAGAGGAGTTTCTGGGCTTTCGCTATTCACAGTAAACTTTTTGTACACCACTCGCTTCTTAATAATATATATAGGTGACATTTGCAATCAGGAAAATATGAGAAGTCTTGAAAAAGAGAACTTGGAAACTTAAGAGACCTAGCATGGTTTGAAATCTGTGTTCCGCCATTTAAAACCACACAAAAACCCTCCCCCAAAACTCTCCACCAAACACTTAACAGGTAAATGAATGAGCTATGGCACAGAGGAAGAATAACTCACATTTCAAGTCAGAAGAGAAAGATGGCTGCAGACACAGAAAGGTTCATAAATAAGGGCAAGTTGTTAAGAACGTTAAAGTCTGGTGACTTCTTTATCTTTTTCCTAACAATCCAATATGAACTAATGTGCTGTGAGAATACGATGAGAATAGCAAAGCCAGAAAGACAGTTTAAAGGAGAGAATAGCAAGTGTCTGAAACAGATACAGGAGGGCAGGGAAGCAGCAAGTAAAGGGAATGGGGAGGGTCAAACTGGTACCTACATGAGAGCAGCTGAATGATGTTCTGGGGGTGCTGCATTTGTAGCCCAGGAAAGGAAACAAAGAAGGGCTAATTTAGGCTGACGGTTTGTGCAGCGAGGGCAGTTTAGGATACTGGCAAGGTATGAAGTTTAAAGATTTTGAAAGGAGGACTTCTCCAGTGATGGTAAGGTTTAGATGGAAACGCACCAGTGAAATATGGCACAGGAGATTCAAATTGTTCCCTTTGGTATTGCTTCTTGGTAAAATGTTAAATCCTTGAGGGTACAAACATGCTTTAATTTTGTCTCAGCTATTTGGAACAGAGCAGCCAAGGAGCTGGTGGTGAGTGGGCGTCCACGTGGATGCTGACGTCATCCAGTTTGAATGTTTGTAGTTGAGAGTTTTAAGGATGGGGAGGGAGTTCTAGAACCAGATGCTGTGGGCTTCAAAGAGGGAGTCATTTAGGAAGTGATAAAAATAGCCTCAAGTCATCCTGTGGAAAAAGGGTGATGACAACTAAGTTTTTGTATTCCAAGATATTGGGACCTGTGTGGGAGGAGGGCAGGGAGCAACCCACTGGGAAACATGAGCTGCTTTAATTGGAGGGGGGACTGTAAGGAAAGTAATGTTCTTATGGGGAAACCAGATAAAGAAAGTGAAACACTGGATAAGTAAGTAACTTGATCAAATTCACCGGGTTACCAGCCAAGGGCAGAATAAGAACACAGGACACCTGATGAGGTGTCTATAGACTGGCCCTTTCTCAGTGCTAGAACTTACCAAGCAACTGTTTGATCTGTTATTGTTTCAATCACAGTATAGAGAGCAAAAACAATCCAGTACATCATCCATCGGACCTGGAAATAATCAAAATACTTATGAAATAACAGATGAAAATTATTTGCAACTCTGAATAATTACATATATGTTTCCACATCTATAGTTGGACCAAGCACGGAAGTTGATGGTTTAATTTTCAATAGGTTTATGTCTGAATTCCTCGTACCACAACATCAACAATCTTGGGATACAAGACAAGAATCAAAGAATAACAAATGTAGGAATCTGAATGAAAGAATCAGCACAATAGGATAGATTTTTCTTAACTGGAGGAAAGTTCTTTGAAAGATCTTACTCTTATCAACGTGCTTCTTTATGGATGACGATTAGCCATTTACTTGTTATATAAATAACAGCATAATAAGATATGACCACATTTAATCTTGACTTGTCTTTTAAATTTTACATTCCTTAATTCTCAATATATAGAAACTGTTCAGAAACCAAAGAATGATCCTGGGTTTATTACATCCGTAATGTTAGTCACCCAGTTTGAAAATCAGGTACTGTATTCTCTCTCTCTTTTTTAATGCTTAACCATTTATTTTTTAAAGGTTTATTTATTTTAAGAGAGTGAGAAACAGACTGTGACCAGGGGAAGGGCAGAGAGAGAGAGGGAGTGCAGAGCCCGACGTGGGGCTCAAACCCACAAACTGTGAGATTTTGACCTGAGCCAAAATCAAGAGTTGGATGCTTAATCAACTGAGCCACCCAGGCACCCCAAGTTAGTGTATTCTTTTCCCCCATATGTAAGCCTGTAACTTCTCACATATCATTTTCCATCTTCTACCAACACCACAATGGCAGCTGCAATAGGCTGAACGTTTGTGTCCTCCTCCCCCTCAAATCCATATGTTGAAATCCTAACCCCAAATGTGTATTAGGAGGTGGCGCCTTCAGGAGCTGATGAGGTCGTGTTGGTGGAGCTCTCATAAATGGAGTTACTGTTCTTCTAATAGGGCCTCCAAAGAGATCTCTTATGCCTTCCACCATGTGGGAACACAGTGAGAAAATGGCCACCTATGAACCAAGAAGTGGGTCTCACCAGAAATCAGACCTGCCTTGATCGTGGACTTCCTAACCTCCAGAACAGTGAGAAATATATTTCTGTTGTTTATAAACCACCTAGTCTATGGTATTTTTGTTACAGAAATCTGGATGGACTGAGATAGTAGTTCAAGACGTTTTACCTCTTTCCTGGAATAGAGCATCCTAACTAGTCCCTGAGACTCCAGTGTCTCTTTATACCAATCCTTTTCATTGAATGCTACCAGATTAATTTTCTTGAATTCATTTCCCCGACTATACTTTTCTACCTACTTGAGTACACAAACTCTCTTATCGCTCAAGTAGGTTGGATTTTCATTAAGGATTAAAATCTCTGCTCTCCTGCTCAATATTATAATAATAGCTAATATGTAAAACCATGCCAACTATGGCCTTGGGACTACACTAACTTTATCACATATATTAAGTAATTTACTCTCCACAGCAATATTACAAGGTAGGAAGCATAATTATTTCCACTATAGATAAGGAAACAGTGACAGAGAGAGGTGAAATGACTTGCTCAAGGTCATTTAGCCGGAATTTGAATCCAGGCTCTCTGACCCTGGATTTGGTGCTATTAATCAATTATACTATGTAGAGAAAGAATTTGTGAGGATTGGCTAAATGTGAAATCCAAGAATAACCACTGCTTCCCTTGTTCTCTTCTAAATGAGAGGACAAAAAAATTTAGGTCTCTATAAATAGCTAGAAAATTGACCTACTATTTAGTTTTAATATAGAAGCTTGTTTGGGTATTCCATAGACAATAGAAATGAATTACAATTCAAGTGGCTTTTATGGTTTTCTATTTACATGGACAAATCAATTAAAAATAGCCACGAATAACTTTTGAAGCAGTGTATTATGAAATAGAAATCATAACAATTTACTCTAATGTATAGACTCCTGAAAGCTTAAAAAAATTGCCCAAAGCAAATAATAGGGCATCTTATCTATATCTGAAAAACAAAGCAATGGATTTACAATTATCATCTCAAATTAAAAAACAAAACAAAACAGCCCAAATGTACTCTTTAGTTGTTCACTTTTCATGGGTTCTCTAAAATCTTTCACTGCCACCAATTCCAAGCTTTTGTCCAAATATGGGGATTTTCATCCTATGTATACTTTCTCCTGCCCCTCCCTTTTTTAAGTTAAGTGATACTCTGACAAGCTCTGATTCACCTGCCCCTCCAGAGCCAAACACTAACTCAGCACTTTGACCTCTCAACTGTATTCAGAGGGTTAGCTTGTACGCTGATTGACTGACTATATGCCTCTCCCCAAAAAGAAAAGAAAGAAAAGGCTGCAAACAGAAGAATGAGGTTTTATACAGCTAGAAGGAATCTAAGGAGTTTTAATTTTTTAAAACTATACAACTCTTTACTGAAAAAAACCGAGCCAATTACAAAAGAAATGGCTCCCGAGGGGCCCCACCGGTCCACCCACGGTGCGACTCTGGAGGAGACTCGAGCGCTGCATGGGCCAGAGTTTGAGACAATATGGTAAACTCCTCTTACTTTCTTGAGGGGCCTAAATAATCAAGCCGCATCAGGCCGGTGAGCTAAGAAATGGCAGGAGTAGGAACAAGTCTATCAAGGGGGCGGCTTCTCAGGGCGCGGCGGCCTTCGGACCAGATCTTTTCGGTCCCCCGTCCCCCTCCTTGTACTCACCACGGGGATTTCAGGGTAAACTGTTCCCTTCTTGCCCAGGAAAGAGGAGGTTTATTATTTTTTTTTTTTTTAACGTTTATTTATTTTTGAGACAGAGAGAGACAGAGCATGAACAGGGGAGGGGCAGAGAGAGAGGGAGACACAGAATCTGAAACAGGCTCCAGGCTCTGAGCTGTCAGCACAGAGCCTGACGCGGGGCTCAAACTCACAGACCGTGAGATCATGACCTGAGCTGAAGTCGGATGCCCAACCGACCGAGCCACCCAGGCGCCCCGAAAGAGGAGGTTTAAATTGACTCTCTTCTAGGAAGCTTAGGAAACTTTCAGCAAGGTAAAATTATTTAAGTCGGTGCTTGTTACTTTTCGTAATTTCACTATTTCCCGCCGCTGTTACCGTTGTGAGTTTCCAAATGGATAACAACTCCCCAAGTAGTCATAATTTACTGGTTAATAGAGGAGAAGAGAGAGGAAAAGGGGACTGCACGGAGAGTGACTGGTGATACCTCCAAATGACTAGTTCTCTAATGAATGAGAACCACTAAACGCCCCAGATTTCAAGTGCACACTCGCTTCAGTCAAGTGCTTACTCAGTTTCCAAACGAAGTTATTAAATTAATTTTAAATTCACAAAATAAAAGTGCTTTAAAGAATGTAATGTTTATCTCTTTAAAAACCCCACTTTATATTTAGTAATGTCAAAAATAAAAAAAGGAGAAAAAGAAGGTCATGCCTTTTAAAAATAGATTTTTTTTTTTCTTTTAGAGAGAGATTGAGCAGGGGAAAGGGGCAGAGGGAGAGAGAGAGAATCTTAAACAGGCTTCATGCTCAGCACAGAGCCTGATAGGGGACTTGATTTCACGACTCTGGAATCATGACCTGAGCTGAAATCAGGAGTTGGAGGCTCAACTGACTGAGCCACCAAGGAGTCCCTAGCCATGTCTTCTTAGTTAAAACACAACAAAGTATCCAGTCAAGAGGGTATTCCTGGACATTTTCCTGGATTAACAACAATTTTATGTAAGCAAAACCCCATGGTATATTAATTTGTCATTAATGAACAAATTCTTTGATAATCTGCTCTTAAACTTAAGGTTATTTTTTGGTTGTCCTTACCAGAAATATGGATCTTAAATTATAATAGCAGGCAATAATTAAATGAATGTAATAAGTGTGTATTATTCGTGCGAGCAACCAGAAAGAAAGTTAACCTTGAAAAGACATTGCTTATTTTCTATTAATGGATTTGGTTGGGACTTTATACCAAATGATTACTCAGCACAGCTTTTATTAAAATTACACCTCAAGGCCATGAAGCTTACTGTTTAAGGTTTTGCTCCAAGGAAATAGCAAGGAAGAAGTCAAGGTCAAAAAAAAAAAAAACCAAAAAAAAACAAGTCACAAAACTATAAAAGTATAATTAAGCATGTGAAGAATAAAGATAAAATATTCTTTAGATCAACAGAAAACATCAATAACAAAATGCAAAACTAAAACCAAAAATTGGCAGGAAAACGATCACACTGATAATCTTTTTTTTTTTTTAGTTTATTTATTTTGTGTGTGTGAGAGAGAGAGAGATAGAGAGAACACAGGGGTGGGGCAGGAAGAGAAGGCGAGAGAGAGAATGCCAAGCAGGCTCCGCACTGCCAGCGCAGAGCCTGACATGGGGCTCGAACGCATGAAACATGAGATCATGACCTGAGCCAAAATCAAGAGTCAGATGTTTAACTGACTGAGCCCCCGAGAAGCCCCTCACACTGGTAATCTTATGAATGTATATAACCAAATATAGTCACTATTAAAATGTTATGCAAATGTAAGTTAGTAACTTAACTGTTAAGTTAATAAGTCACACACCTTTTAAGTTCCTGGGGAAAAAAAGTTATTGGCATCATCTTTATTTGGTAAAAATTTATGTTCTTGGGAAAAGTGGGAACAAATAGTACAGTATCTTTCTAGTTCAGAAACAATTGGTAAAATCAGCAAACCATTGTCTAAATACCTCCATGAGGATGAGTAATAAGAAAGCTGTATACCCAACTTTTTCTTAAAAGTCTCTTTGGTCCCAGAGAACTGAATTATCCAACAAGGTGAAGATTATATCTATAAGCACTAAGATGGATATACACACACCATACTTTTGATAAATCTTTCATATCAAACATAGTTTAGACAATTCTTAAGGACTCAGGTGGCATCATTACCTATAACACTGATACAACTGTAGTAAACCCTACTTTATGTTATGAGAATAGAAACATGAGTATGATAGTTCCTGTCCTCACAGATTTAGCATTTTACTAGGGAAAAGAAAAACAAACAAGTAAAAAACTGTGATTAAAAACAATGTTCTGGGGTGCCTGGGTGGCTCAGTTGGTTAAGGCAGTTAAGCTCTGCCTCGCTTTGGCTCAGGTCATGATGTCACGGGTCGTGAGATTGAGCCCTGAGTTGGTCTCTGTGCTGATGGCTTGGAGCCTGCTTGGGATTTGCTCTCTCCCTCTCTCTCTGCCCCTCCCCCACTCATTCTCTCTCCCTCTCTCTCTCTTCTCTCTGTCTCTCACTCAAAATGGACAAATAAACTTAAAAAAAAAAAAAGTTCTGCTGTTTTTACTACATTAGATGCCCTAGCTTCCAGTATGAGTCAAGAGTGTAAGAATCTGGGGCGCCTGGGTGACGCAGTCGGTTAAGCGTCCGACTTCAGCCAGGTCACGGTCTCACGGTCCGTGAGTTCGAGCCCCGCGTCAGGCTCTGGGCTGATGGCTCAGAGCCTGGAGCCTGTTTCCGATTCTGTGTCTCCCTCTCTCTCTGTCCCTCCCCCGTTCATGCTCTGTCTCTCTCTGTCCCAAAAATAAATAAAAGTTGAAAAAAAAAATTAAAAAAAAAAAAAAAGAGTGTAAGAATCTGAGGAAATCTTACTAAAGGGACTATTTATAAAGTTGTGGGCAAGGTTCAGGAAACCCAATGAAAGGATACTGAAGCACCCTGGAGTTAGCAACAGTAGGAACTGGAATCACCCCTGGATGTGAAGGAGGGAGGGCAGGGGAAAGCTTCCTGGAATCCAGAGAGGGCAACTGTAGGGGAGAGTGGTAGCCTCAGGTAGACAGTCACAGCAGGGAGGAAGGGAGGATGCTGGGAGAATAGTACTCTGACCTCATGCTCATCCTGCCTTCTGATCTTCTGCAGAAGCCTTTCAGGGGCCAAACTAAACGGAAGCCAGATATGATACAGTCTGTATGGATCAGCCTCCTGGGCCATAAGCAAGGTGTAGAAACGTGGAATGTGGAGAGGAAAGTCCACTGGCAGGGTGAATGGAAGGTGCCAGCACTGCTTAGCCTGTCATCTCTTTGATCCACCCAGAATGGATTTCTCTCTGCTTCCACAGATACCTCCCCGCCCAGATGACCATCATCTCCTGTCTGCATTATTCTGATAGCAACCTAACTGATCACTCTGCCTTTTTGGGGTCTATTCTGCATACAGCAGTCAGAGTCTCTCCTTAAAACAGAAAGAAGGGGCGCCTGGGTGGCTCAGTTGGTTAAGCATCTGGCTCTTGATTTCAGCTCAGGTCATGATCTCATGGTTCATGAGTTCCAGCCCTGGGTCAGGCTCTGTGCTGACAGTGCAGAACCTACTTGGGCTTCTCTTTCTCTCTCTCCACCCCTCCCCGTGTTCCCTCTCTCAAAATAAATAAGTAAACTAAAAAAAACCAAAACCAAAACCAAAATCATGTCATTCCTTTGCTCAGGCCCCTCTTACGGCTCCCATCAGAATTCTCACCCTAGTCTAGAAAACCCTGTGGATCTGGCACCAGCTACATCTCCGGCCTCATCTGCTATTCCTTCCTGCCCTGTTCTGCTCCAGTCATATTGGCCCTTTTACTGTCCCTTGTATGTGCAGATATGCTCAGGGCCTTATTACATGTTTTGTTGTTTTTTTGTTTTGTTTTGTTTGGCCTGAAATGCTCTCCTTCCAGTTATCCACGTGGATTGCTTTCTCACTTGCTTCAGATCTCTGCTCAAATATTTACCTGTGAGGTCTTTTAAAATATCCATGTCCTCTTAGCCCCCTTATATCCTGACTCCGTTTTGTCTTTAGAACATTCCACAGATCACTGACACACCTAACAGATAGATGTTTACTTTCTGCCTTTCCCTACTAGAATGTAAACTCCAGGAGGACAAAGACCTTTATTTTGTTCACTGCTGAATTCCCTGTGCCTGGCACAGATCGAGCTCAGGAGTACATGTTGACGAGTTGTTGAATGAACGTGGGCTGCACACAGCTCAGGGTGCTCCTTTTCTGTAAGGATTGCAAAAGGCTGGACACTAGACAGGAGGTGCAGACAGGGCAGGTAACATAAACTAGTCTTTTAAGAGATCTGGTTTAAAAAGGAAAAAGAGGGGCAATAAAAAAAACACACACAGCATGAAGCAAAAGAAAGCATGTTTACACTCTCAATGATTGAAAACTTTACCAGCAAGATAAGATTCTCTTCAGAGAAAGCAGGAATATTTAGTGGAACAAGATCCCACAGGAGATAGAAAAGAATTACACTGGGAAGGAGAGTGAGCTTGAGACAGAGGTAGAGATGTGTCCTCCACTGGGATGGAAGGAAAGAGTGGCTTGTCGGGGAGAGGACCACAGCCAGGGCCCCGTATCTAGGGGGCAGGTCACCAACCTTTCAGGCTGGTGTGAGTGGCAAGGAGGGTGGATCTGGGGACAATGGTAAAGGTTTAGACAAGCTGTTGATCTGGATGGGAAAGAGAGCAGCCTAGGGTAGAGATGCTGCAGATCACGTGACGGAGGATGCCCTCAGCTGCTCTGGAGGTTAGATCTAGGAGGCCGCCAGCGGTCTAGGTCTAGGACAGTGCAACAAGAGGGAGACGAAGGTGACAGCTTGCTGTCAAGCAGAAATGTGACTGGGAAGCGGCCCTTTGCAGAGAGGTGGGGCCAATTCTTTCCAACCGAATGTGAGCCGAGGCTTTTGAGAAGTGGGGGTATCTCCCCCCTAGGTTCTTCCCCTTTCCTGTGGGCTGGAAGGGCAGAGAGCAGAGCAACCTTGGAGGCTGTGTGTTGAAGACAGGCAGAGCCCCCCTCCCCCCAGTTCTTGAACGACAGCACAAGATTTGTTGCCAAAATGAACACCTAAGGTGAACTGTTATGTGAGAGAGAAATAAACTTCTATATTCCTTCAGCTGTTGCATTTTTGTTACACATTACAATTATAGCAGCTGAGACTACCCTAACATGAAAGGCTGAACTCTAATCTCTGTGGAGACTGAGAAAGCAGGGCCAGAGTAGCATGAGGTTTGCATCGGTCACAGCGCCGTCGGCTGCCACGCGCGACACGGTTAATGCCCTGTGGTGGTGGTGGGTGATACCTCCACAGTGCCCTGAAAACAGAGAAGAGGACTGCCATGCTAAGAAATTCTGGTTGAGACACCTTCAGGGGACTCTCAGAAGGATCTGGAGGATAGGAAGGTTTGATGTTCTCATGCAGCAGATTGGAGCAGGGCCAGAGAAATACTACTTGAAATTATTTTTGTGATCCCTTGCCAAATGTGGCTCTGTCTGTGTGAATTTGGTCATTATCACCTGCACTGTCAGTACGGATGGCTTCAGCGGCAATCCCTTTCTACTTCCAGTAGACCAGTAAGTCAGACACAGAAGCTTGTTAGAGATCTGCGCAGATTGAAGTGGATATATTCTGAGTGGGAGGCCAAGATATCCAAAGAATGAAGCACATAAACGTCAGTGGGAATACTACATGAGAAAGGTTGTTCGATGGTCTGTTTTTGCAAACTTTGTTTTGTTTCTCAAGAATATACCTGATGCCTACTATGGTACCTGGAACAAAAAAGATGCTCAAAAATATTTAGTATGAGAATTAGTAAACTGGGCTAACTATATGCAAGACTGTAACTTCCATTTTTCCTAACTATTTGGTAATCAACTTCTTTTGAAAGCGGTCACAATGAAATGGCAGTCATATTTAAATCTTGGAACCCTTTTTGCACTATATTTTTCATGACTAGAGAAATGTGAATATTTTAATTGAAAATACAATATTTATAAGTAAAAGATTCCTCAAATGAAATCTTAAAATCATTTAAGTATCAAAATGAATTTATATTCCAAGAAAATATACTCTTATAATTAGGCAAGTTCTTTTGGAGATTACGGAATCATCTGTGATGTAAAACCATAGTATCTAAAATTACATTCTGGTTTATATAGTGGATGGATCAGATTATCTTTTTTAACAAGCCAGCACTTGCTTTATTATTACTCAAAATCCATAAGGCTTATACAAAGCTTTAGCATTTCAGAAACCCAGACAGTCACGTGATGGCGTTCTTCGCTTTACTCTCTCAAAGGCATTAGAGGATATTTTAAGCCTGAGTGAACACTGTAAAATGAATATACCCATAGGCTAAATTTACTATCAAAAGACCATGCTCCATTTAATAGGTATGCATTTATCTACCCTTGATGCCAAACGAAAAGTAGGCCTCATTTCATAATCTTTTAACATTTTTAAAGGAAACCAGTTTTTATGATTTACATTCTTAGACAATGAAATTGATTTAAATGCCCAAATACAGCAAACAAAAAGTCAACAGCAACTGTAAAACAATCCTCATCATTTCCATCACAGAAACTGAGAGTGATGGACAGGCTCCAAATATATAGTGGGACATCATGTTCTGGGGGAAGGGATCTTGCTGTAGATTTATGAGTCAAGGCAATAGCAGTAAATGGCATATTAATTAAAAAATATTTTTCTTAAAAAATTTTTTTAATGTTTATTTTTGAGAGAGAGAGGGCACAAATGGGGGAGAGGCAAAGAGAGAGAGGGAGGCACAGAATCCAGAAGCAGACTCCAGGCTCTAAACTGTCAACACAGAGCCTGAGCTGGGGCCCGAACTCACAAACCACGAGATCATGTCCTGAGCCAAAGATGGACACCCGACCGACTGAGCCACCTAGGTGCCCCCAAAATATTTTTCTTAAATTGTATCTTTGTATAAATTATTCTTTCTATGCTAGGACCCGTGTGATATTATAACAACAACGATGTTAACAGTAATGTATGTTAAATGATACAACTACTAAATTACACTAGCATGATAGAAAGAAAAATTATGTGATATATTAATGAGAAATATTACTCAGGGCCTTTTATAAACAAAGCCCTCTGACATGAAATAGGCATAAACTCTGATGTCAAGGTGTTCCTGCTGCCAAGAAGCTTTCATGGGAGGGATTAATAAAAGAAGATAAGGAATAGTTGATTACCAGCATACTGTTTGATCTACCATATAACTACTACTAGTTCATGTTATATTATATACTATATATTGGCTTTGTGTGAATGAAATTTCTTCAGTTCTAAAGGAAAGCCTTCCCTAACTCCGCCCCCTCTAAAGGTCATATACAATCCTTGTGCACCATACTTTTTCTTTGTAGCATATCTGAGCAACGCTTTGTATAACATCTGCCCCTGTCTTCTGACTGTAACAACCAACAGGGACAGAAACCATCCTGTTCCTCATCATGTTCCCAGTACCCATGGTGAAGCAAGTACAGAGGAAGACTTTTACTTAAGAGTTTCTTAATTCTAAGGTCTGAATTGATGCAAGACTCAAACAAGTAACTCTGGACTGCAAATAGCAGTTTCTAACATCTAAAATAGTCTATTTTGTCAAAGTTGTTCTCAAAGTTATCAGAGATTAAACAATTTTCCAACATTTCTTAACTTCAGATTCTTTGAGTCATAAAGCAATTAATGCTGGTCTTTATGAAAAAATGAAAAATTATATATGCCTAATGATTTCAATTATAACCACACTAAGTAAATCCAGATCATCAAATGCTAAAATATGCTTCCCTGGGGGGGGAAAAAAAATCTTTGCTGAGTCTGAAAAGAAATAAACACTGCTGAATTTCAGACCACCCAAAGAGAACTTTATTTTCTGACCATTATTATTCACTCAAGTCAATTCACCCAAAACATTCATTCTATACCACATTTCAGAGGCAACAGAGAGACGTTCCAATATAGAATTCTTTAGAAACAGTGTAGAGTTGAAAAGATTTCTCCCCTTTCATTAACATTATGCAATAATTTGGTTATTTCATAATGATTTTCCCCCATTAAAAACAAAAAGGAACAAAATGTGAGAAATCAATAGAAAAACTCCCTCTTTTATCCAACCCAGATGGCTCAGTTATGGGATTTTTCCCACAGCTGTGCCAAGTTAGAAGCATGCTTGAAAATAAACTAGTTGAAGTTCAATCCCAAGTGCATAGAGACCATGGCTGAAAAGAGTTCTTTTTAAAAAGATGGGGAATGTGCTCTGGGTGAATACATTAGGCTAGAATTGATTTGAGCTTCCTCAACTCTGAGGTACTTCTTCCCTCCCTGCCCCATTTAAGACTATCTTAACTTTGTACAGCTTGTCCAAACTCAGATGTTTGGGGGTTATACTTTCAGATGCTGAGGTTGCTGCAACATAGTTTACCTGTAGATTCCAGGCATCACTGCCAAAGAGCTCACAGATTATTCTTCAAGTATGAAGGACTGTAACTAGAAAGGGAAAGCTCTGTCAACGACACTGCTTTGGTCCTCCCCAGTGAGTTTTAAAAAAATTTAATATTTGTTTATTTTTGAGATAGAGAGGGGGAGAGAGAGATAGAGACAGACAGACAGACAGACAGACAATGAGTGGGACAGGGGCAGAGAGAGAGGGAGACACAGAATCCGAAGCAGGCTGTAGGCTCTGAGCTGACAGCACAGGGCCTGACACGGGGCTCAAACTCATGAACCATGAGATCATGACCTGAGCTGAAGTCGGACGCTTAATCGGCTGAGCCACCCAGGAGCCCCCCTCCCCAGTGATTTTGAATCACAGAAGACCGGTGTATCTCATCCCTGACCTCGTTTGAGGAACATGAAAGAAAGCAAAAGTGCAAAAATGTTTAAAAACTAACTGATAATTAATTTAAAAGGAGTGTTGGAAAGAAGACATAAAAAGCAGGATCTGCTTATGGGAACTGTTCCTGGGAGCAGACTTTAGGAAGAAATGACCTCTCGGTCCAAAATAACTCTCCATCCACACTGGCTGAGAATTCAGAATTTGCTTTGTTATGCTGTTGAAAGTATTACTGATTTATTTGGAATAATAAATATTTTTGAGAAAGACAGTTCCCTTCTACCAGAACCACACAGAATTTCTCAGGATTTTAGCATGGGAAAGAGCATAAAAAGAAAAGAGCATATCTGACAGATAGGAGTGACATGTGCTCATTTTAACACTAAATTGTCACTCTACCTTCTTCTTTCCCTTAGTGTTCCCAAAGTCTTGGCCCATCATGTTTCCTACTTGAGGTATTCCCAAGGTATTCCATTTCCTAGGCACCTCGGTACCCCCATTCTATCTACCTTCACACAGACAATTCCATCGTACTATTTCTATGAGTGAACCAACCGAGCTACTAAATGGTATGCTCCTTTGTCCAGGTGACAGACAGGTTGATGACTGAGCTAGAAAATGAAGATTTTCATTCTTTAGGTAAGATATGCTCTTTTATATACAACGTGTAGCTTTATAGTCTAGGCTCAACAGCATATTTTATTTATTTTTAAAGTTTATTTACTTTTTGAGAGAGAGAGAGCGTGAGCAGGGGAGGGTCAGACAGAGAGGGAGAGAGAGGGTCCCAAGCAGGCTCCATGCTGTCAGCACAGAGCTGGATGTGGGGCTTGAACTCACAAACTGTGAGATCATGCCCTGAGCTGAAATCAAGAGTCAGACACTCAACCAACTGAGCCACTCAGGTGCCCCACTGACAGTATACTTTAAATGTACAATAATCATTCAAAGAGTGAGAACCAGACTTTATACCACATGGGATAACACAGTGTTCTTGAGAAACAAAGACTGGTAGGAAAAAAAACCAGGAAGAATAAATCTGTCACGACTGAAAATGAACCTACGATATCAAATTACTTTCCTTCAAAAACATGTGCAATCAACCTCACCTAGAGAACCGAAGTTCACATTTGGATGAATGTAGAGAGACAAGTGACAGGTCACAGGATACTTGGGGTAAGAAAGGGCTGGCTCAGTGCCAGAATGCAAGATAGCATAAAGGACCTAGGTAAACACAGTGGGAGGAATGAAGAGGCTGGAGTAAGGTACAGAAATTTCACTGATGTAGAAAATTTTGTTTATGGTCAGCCCTACAACACGGAAACTAGGAGAAAGTCTAATTCAATATCCTTACCCCGATAATTGTATTGTATGGTTAATTTTGTTAAAATATTATTTTTC
This sequence comes from Neofelis nebulosa, assembly GCF_028018385.1. Classification (NCBI taxonomy): domain Eukaryota; kingdom Metazoa; phylum Chordata; class Mammalia; order Carnivora; family Felidae; genus Neofelis; species Neofelis nebulosa. The sequence goes on along the minus strand of NC_080794.1, from coordinate 29,704,894 downwards.
TAGGGGCGCCTGGGTGGCGCAGTCGGTTAAGCGTCCGACTTCAGCCAGGTCACGATCTCGCGGTCTGTGAGTTCGAGCCCCGCGTCAGGCTCTGGGCTGATGGCTCGGAGCCTGGAGCCTGTTTCCGATTCTGTGTCTCCCTCTCTCTCTGCCCCTCCCCCGTTCATGCTCTGTCTCTCTCTGTCCCAAAAATAAATAAAAAAAAAAAAAAAGAAAAATTATTTTTCTATAGTATGTTCCAAGTTGTTAATCAATCCATGTACATACAGATGTTTCTAAAACAAACTATTTGCTATTTAGTGTCCATATGCATACATAAACTTATAGTAAAAAAGTACAACGTGGTAACTATTCACTTTTCACAATAAGATACCTCTTAATTATTTTCACCTTGGTTGTAGATAAAAATTCCTTGGGAATTAAAAAAAAAAATTATTTAGATTCTAGGCCTCATCATTACCATGCCCAGAGAGAGGGCAGACAGTAATTTAAAAGACAAGAGGGTTTTGGGGTGCCTGGATGGTTCAGTTGGTTGAGCGGCCGACTCTTGATTTCGGCTCGGGTCAAGATCCCAGGGTTGTGGGACTGACCCCTGCATCAGGCTCCGTGCTGAGTGTAGAGCCTGCTTCAGATTCTCTCTCTCTGCCTGCTTAAGATTCTGTCTCTCTTTCTCTCTCTCTCTCTCTCAGTCTCTCTCTCCCTCTCCCTGCTCCCTCACCCCCTGACAGCCCCTCTCTCCTGCTTGTACTCTCTAAAAAAAAACACTTTAAATTAAAAAAAAATAAAATAAAAGACAAAAGTGTTTTTGATATGTAATCAGAGATGAGAATGTGCCCAAAGTCTTGCTATTTGAACTGTGGTATATACACAAGTCGTATTGGCATCACCTGGAAGCCTGATAGAAATGCAGAATTTTAAGCCCAGGGCAGACCTATTCGACCAGAATCTGAGTTCCAACAAGATCCCAGGGGGATCCCTATGTGCCTTAAAGTTGGAGAAGAGCTGTAGCAGGAGAATTCTCTGACAATATCACCTAGGGGAAGGTGGGTGTCATTCATGAAGAGAATGTAAGAAGAGTCTTGGGTTTGGAGAAAAGATGATGAACTCAGTTTTGTGTGATAATTTATTCAATGTGGACAGTTAAAATGTACTCCTATTTTCATAACACTGTTTAGGTACGCCATCATTTAAAGAAAAAGCTCAAAAAATGAAGAAGCTGAACCTTTAGCCCACCTCTCAGAGGCACTGTTTATAACTTAGAGTAAATTCTCCTGGCAGAGCAGCCTACAGGCTCTTCTACACTGAAGAGGTTCCGTGAGGAATGTCCCTGTTGTCTACCCATCACCAGAACCCAGAGTTATCTGGACACTGACCACTTGGTGCAGACTCCTCCCTCTCCCAAGAAGGAAGTGCCCTTAGATTCTCTTTCTTAGAGTAAATCTAAATCTGCCTCCTACAGGGAAAAGGTAAGAATGTTGACTTAGTAGGCTGAAATTACATTCAAACATCATATCAATGGCAGAAACTTCTCTTGGTGGCTCCAATAATTGATTTTGACAATCATCGTAAGAAAAGATATACCATACTAAAACAGAAGTGTTAAAACTTCATTTAAAAGATGCCTTTTGACAACAACAGATGTTGGCAAGGATACGGAGACAGAGGATCTCTTTTGCATTGTTGGTGGGAATGCAAGCTGGTGCAGCCACTCTGGAAAACAGTATGGAGGTTCCTCAAAAAACCAAAAATAGAACTACCTACGACCCAGCAATTGCACTACTAGGCATTTATCCAAGGGATACAGGTGTGCTGTTTCACAGGGACACATGCACCCCCATGTTTATAGCAGCACTATCAACAATAGCCAAAGTATGGAAAGAGCCCAAATGTCTATTGATGGATGAATGGATAAAGAAGATGTGGTATATATATATATATATAATGGAGTATTACTCGGCAATCAAAAAGAATGAAATCTTGCATTTGCAACTACATGGATGGAACTGGAGGGTATTATGCTAAGTGAAATTAGTCAGTCAGAGAAAGACAACTATCATATGACTTCACTCATATGAGGACTTTAAGAGGCAAAACAGATGAACATAAGTGAAGGGAAACAAAAATAATATAAAAACAGGGAGGGGGACAAAACAGAAGACACTCATAACTATGGAGAACAAACTGAGGGTTGCTGGAGGGGTTGTGGGAGGGGGCATGGGCTAAATGGGTAAGGGGCACTAAGGAATCTCCTCCTGAAATCATTGTTGCACTATATGCTAACTAATTTGGAGGTAAATTTTAAAAAATAAAAAATAAAGTAAAAAAAAAAGATGCCTTTTGAGGGGTACTTGGGTGGCTCAGTTGGTTAAGTGTCTGACTCTTGGTTTTGGCTCAGGTCATGATCTCACATTTCATGATCTCACGGTTCACGGGTTCAAGCACTGAGTTGGGCTCTGTGCTAATGGTGCAGAGTCTGCCTGGGATTCACTCTCTCTGCCCCTCCCCTGCTCTCTCTTTCCAGAAATAAATAAACTTAAAAAAAGCTAAAAGAAAAAGAAGATGTGCCTCTTGGAAACCTTTCAAAGTTAATGTAATATTTTAAAATAAGACTATTCAACTCCACCGATTTTTGTGACTTTTTCTGTCCGGCAGAAAAAGACAAATACCATAGGATTTCACACATATGTGGAATTTAAGAAACAAAACAAATGAGCATAGGGAAAAAAGGAGAGAGGCAAACCAAGAAACAGATTCTTAACTATAGAGAAGAAACTGATAGCTATCAGAGGGGAGGTGGGTGGGGGATGGGTGATTCAGGAGGGCACTTGTGATGAGCACGGGATGATGTATGGAAGTGCTGAATCACTGTGTCATATACCTGCAGCTAATAGTACACTGTGTATTAACTGGAATTTTAATAAAAACATTAAAAAAAGATGTCTATTGGAAACCTTCATAAGTTAATACAATATTTTAAAGTAAAATTACTCAAGTCAGTCTATTTTTGTGACTTTTCAAGACCTTTTGAAGTTTGCTTTCCCATGTTACCTACCGAGTTTGGATCTGTGGTTTAAAAAAAAGAAAAGGAATCAGTCTATATTCATTCTGATAGCCAAAAGATAGGCAAAATTTCATATATTTGAACTTTAAAAAAATTTATTTATTTTTGAGAGAGGGGGAGAGAGAGAGAAAGAGAGAGAGAGAGACAGAGCATGAGCAGGGGAGGGGTTAGAGAGAGAGGGAGACACAGAATCTGAAGCAGGCTCCAGGCTCTGAGCTGTCAGCACAGAGCCTGACACAGGGCTTGAACCCATAAACCATGAGATCATGATCTGAGACAAAGTCAGATGCTTAACCAACTGAACCACTGAGGTGTCCCAAAATTTCATATATTTGTATAATTAGATATACTTTAAATTTTTTGTAGTCTTTCAAAAGAACTTCATGTTTTTACAATTCTATTATATTTCTGAAGTAACATTTCTCATGAGCTTTTAAAATTACATGGGGTTTGGGGAAAGATTTTATTTTTCTAACTTAGCTAAAATCTTAGGGAACAGTTCTAGCTTTTATATTTTTAGGAGGACCTTTCACAGTGTGGTGGTGATCTGGCTGACAATCTCATTATTACACCTGTGGTTGGGAAAGCACTGTATTTCTAAAATTATGTTATGGAAAGACGAAGTCCATATCTAAACATATCAGAGGTAGATCCTGGTGCTGTGTAAAAGGGAAAATTTCTCTGGAAAAATATTGTCAACTTTAGCTGAAAAGGCAAAAGCTTAGGTATATTTTATCAGAGAAGATTCTATTTTCTAAAAATAAAAAATTTTTAATAAAAATATAAAATTTAATAAAATTTTTAAACATTTTTTTGGTTTGTTTTAGAGACAGAGAGTGAGTGAACGTGCATACGTGAGCAGGGGAGGGGCAGAGAGAGAGGAAGAGAATCTCAGGCAGGTTCCACACCCAGCACAGAGCCCAATGTGGGGCTTGATCTCATGACCATGAGAAATCAAGAGTTGGATGCTTACCCAACTGAGCCACCCAGGTGCCCCAATAAAAAATTTTAAATGAGAATTTTTAGGTAGTTTATTATTTTTAAATTTTAATTAAGCATTGCTTGCTTATATCTTTTCTGATTTCTCATTGTGTCAATCCCTCTACTATTCGTCTCCCTACTTTAACTATTTCAAGTGTTTACCTTATTAGACTTACTTAAGGGAACAACTCTTCCTTTAATTCCCTCAATTTTGTTTTTTATTTGTATTTCTGCTTTTTTATTGCTTTGTTCTACTTCCTTTACAGATTATTTTATTTTGGTATTTTTTCTTGCTTTGCGAGTGTAGTGTTTCATTTTCTTCCTTTTTAAAATATAGGCTCTTTCCTTTTTTAAAAATGTTTATTTTTTTTTTATTTAAAAAAAAAATTTTTTTTTTTGAACGTTTTTTATTTATTTTTGGGACACAGAGAGACAGAGCATGAACGGGGGAGGGGCAGAGAGAGAGGGAGACACAGAATCGGAAACAGGCTCCAGGCTCCGAGCCATCAGCCCAGAGCCTGACGCGGGGCTCGAACTCATGGACCGCGAGATCGTGACCTGGCTGAAGTCGGACGCTTAACCGACTGCGCCACCCAGGCGCCCCTTAAAAATGTTTATTTTTAAGAGAGAAAGAGTGTGGGCAGGGGAGGGGCAGAGAGAGTGCAGGGTTGGGGGGGACGGGGGGACAGAAGATCTGAAATGGGATGTGAGCCCCATGTGGGGCTTGAACTCATGAACCATGAGATCATGACCCGAGGCGAAGTTGGACGCTTAACTGACTGAGCCACCCAGGCGCCCCTAAAACACAGGCTTTCAAAGTGATTCAGAATATAAATTGTAATATGAATTACTGTTATTTTTATTTTTGAATTCATCTAGTACCGCACTTCTGATTTTCCCTTGTACTCAGTTGTTATTTCTTCTTTTTGTAACTTACTGGAGGTTTCTTCACAGCAGAGAGGTTATGGGGTGTGAGTAGATAAGGGGGGGGGGGGAAAGCAGAACACTGGCAGCCTCTGAACACGTTCTCCCCACACTGAGGGTGGTGGCAGTCCTTTCTGGCTGCTGTAGCTTTTCGGATTTTAAGCTGTTCCATCACGGGATTAGGGTGGAGGTGGCTAGGCCTCCCTCCAATTTACTACTTAACAACATTTCCTTTAATGGAAACAACGGTTTCTGTCCCTGTTTTTAAAAAGTCTATTTCCATTGGCACTACAGTTGGTAAAATTCTTCCTAGACATTAGCAAAAGCCCAAGTTAGCCTCTTAGGTTTGAGTGTTACTGTGTGGTTTTTGGTTTTTTTTTTTTTTCCCTTTGTGCATGTTTTCCAAAGCATTTGCACGGGAAGTTAGTAAAGGATAAGACTGCTGCAGTCGGCCGGCTGCATCTTAGCATGAAAACTGTGGGGATGCTTCTGAATTACTTCATAAAAGGTCAAGGGGTGCTCTAATTCACATTCTAAATTTTTATTTTATTTTATTTTAAAAGTTTATTTATTTATTTAGTGAGAGAGAGAGAGAGAGAGACAGAGAGAACAACAATCGGGGGAAGGGCAGAAAGAGCGGGAGACACAGAATCCGAAGCAGGCTCCAGGCTCTGAGCTGTCAGCACAGAGCCAGACACGGGGCTCACTCACTAACCATGAGATCATGACCTGAGCTGAAGTTGGAGCTTAACCAACTGAGCCACACAGGCGCCCCTCACATTCTAAAATTTCAGAAAAAAACCGTGCTAGGTGTTCATTAAACACCCTCCCCAAGTAAATAACCTTATTTAAATTTAACACTTGTTTCCTAAAGTGGATCCACTGTAATGGTCATGAGATGATCATGAAGAAATCATTTCTAGAAAACATAAGGAAGATATAAGTCACTTAATTATAACAGCATCAATTACTTCAGCAGTGAAGTTACATACTGATATGTATTATACATACAATATGTAAACTTGGCACATCAAGAATTAGGTTTATAAAACAATATTCGTCACCCGCTTTACTTTAAGTAAAAGTAAGTAGGTTTAGTTCATTAAAGGATAATAAACTGTCCCAAGTGACTTTATTCAACTGTCCTAAGTGAAAATTGTGATTTTTATGTATCAATACTTGATTTACAAACCATATAACTCAAGACATGATACACATGGATTCCCTGTATGTCAGTTAAAATTAAACTTCAAAATTGTTGTCAAAGATCTAAAACAAATGGTATCTATTACTACTTTAAATCTGTCTTCTATGTGAGCACATTTTAAAAACCGATAATAATGGTTTATTTCATGATAAGTTATATTTGATATCACAGTATATTTCAACCAGAAGTGTTCCACTCACACAGTCAATTTGGGAATCTGGGTAAAGATTGATAAACTGCACATAAACATTTAATTGCATCCTTACCACAAATCTCACTAAAACAACAGTAAACGTGATTTTTTTAAAAAAGACAAGTCCAGAAGAATGAAGAAAAGAAGACAGCAATCTGAATTTTGGGGAGGTAGGAAGGAAGTGGAAGAGGAGCACCTGAGTTAGGAGGCCTGAGAAAATTGGATATTAAGCTGACAGTGGGAAAGTTGAGAAGCAATCCAACTTTACACCGCAGAGCTCCCCAAAGGCTCAAGAACTGGTGACACAATCCTTGGTCATGAGGGCAAAAGCCAGGAAGTATGGCTGTTAAGTCTGCCTGAGGAGCAGGTAGGCTCCCAGATGCCCTCCCCTTTTCGCGGTCAGGCGATGCCCCTCCTTCCTCCCACAGGAACCTTGCGGCTGATTCTCTGGGAAGAGTCAAAGGGCCTCTGGATTTGCAAATCTCTGGCACAGTTGAGAGTAGGCATTAAGTTCTAGTTTATAAATTAAATATTGAGAGCCCCCAACCCTTAGTCTCTCACCGGAACGCTAGAAACCAAGTAGCTTTCAGAATGGAAGAATCTTGTCTGAAGACTCTGACATGAGAGAAAATATCTAAACATACAGACACTGATCATTTTCCCAGGAAACAGTTGTAATGGTTTGAACTGTGTCTCCCTCAGAAAGATATGTTGAAGTCTCTTACGGACTGACCCGTGATTCCCCCAAATTGATATGCTGAAGCCATAACCCCCAAGGTGACTGTATTTGGAAACAGGGCCTTTATGGAGGTAACTAAGATTAAATGAGGTCATAAAGGGGCCCTAATTTGATAGAATTGGTGTCCTTATAAGAAAGAACTCACCAGAGCTTTCTTAACACAGGCATCCAGAAAAGGCCACGTGAGGACACAGAGAGAAGATGGCTGTCTACAAGCCAGGAAGAGCCTTTACCCCAAATCAACCCTGATGGCCCCCTAATCTTGGACTTTCAGCCTCCACAACTGTGAGAAAATAAATTTGTGTTGTTTAAGCTACTCACTGTGTGGTATTTTGTGATGGCAGCCTGAGCTAATACAAAGTTCTTACCCCCAGTACCTCAAAATGTGACATCATTTGGAAATAGGGCCAATGCAGATGTAATTGGTTAAGATGAAGTCATGCTGGGGTATAGTGGGCCCTGAATCTAATATGCTTGGCTCCTTGTAAGAAGGAGAGAAGAGACTGATACACAGACACAAGAGGAGAACGCCATGTGACAACAGAGACAGAGACCAAAGTGCTGCACCTGGAAGGTAAGGAATGCCAAGGACTTCTGGCAACCACCAGAAGCTGCAAACAGGCAAAAAAGGATTCTCCTCAGGGTGCCTGGGGGGCTCAGTTGGTTAAACATCCAACTCTTGGTTTCAGCCCAGGTCATGATCTCGCAGTTTGTGAGTTCAAGACCTGTGTTGGGCTCTGTGCTGACAGAGAGCCTGCATGGGATTCGCTCTCTGCCTCTCTCTCTATCCCTTCCCCCTCCCAAAATAAATTATTTAAATAAACTTAAAAGAAAAGAAATGAAAAGAAAAGAAAAGAAAAAAGAAAAGAAAAGGATTTTCCTCAACAGGTTTCAGAAGGAATTGGCCCTGTCCACATCTTGATTACGCACTTCTAACCTCTAGAACTGTGAGACAATATATTTCTGTTTTTTTAAGCCACTTGGTTTGTGGTACAACCGGGAACACTGGGAACAAATACAGCTGCCTTGTCAGATCACCCTACAGTAAAGATGACATTCAGCAAGCCTCTTCGTGGGTGCAGGCCTTGTAACCAGCTTTTGATTATCATACTCAAATGTGAGTGGAGGACCAAATATTATCCAACATTTGAGAAAATCATGCATGAGAGACAGAGGCTCAAACAAACAAAAACCAGAAGTCAAAGGAGAGACTATGCAGAAAGAACATATCTAAAAAAAACCCCATTTTTCATATACATAGACAAAAAGAAAGCTATTTTAAACAACATAAGGATAGAACACTATAAGAAAAGGAACATTCAGAAAATAAAAAGAGCTCTTAGAAGTTAAACACACAGAGACAGAAATTAAAGATTAACTAAAGGGTTAGAAGATGACATTGAGAAACTCATAAAATAGAACAAAAAGAAAAAGTGACAGGAAAGAGAAGAAAAAAGATCAGATAATTAGATAATCGGTCCAAGTAGCTTTACAACTGAATAAATGGAATCCCAGACAGAACAAACAGTGAAAACAAAGCAGAGAAAATCGATAAAGAAATAAATTTTAACCAAATTTCCCAGAGCTGAAGGACAAAGGATTTCCCAAGTTAAAAGGAGAGGATTTAGCAAAATCTACCACAATCGATTCACACCAAGGCACATAATCATGAAATTTTAAACCTAAATTTTCCACACATGGAAAAGATCCCACAAGCCGGTGAGAATCAGAATGGCTTCAGACTCTCCACAGCAACACTACAGGCTAAAAGGCAATGGAGAAATGTCTTCAAAATTCTGAAGGAAAATTATTTCCAATCTGGCATCTCAAAAAATTTGTCTTTCACAGTCTTCTCCGGAAGGATGTACTTCATTAAAATGAGGAAGTAAACTTAAAAAGGAGGAAAACAGGAGATTAAGAAATCTGAGGATCTAAAACAAGAGCTAGTCTGGAATATCCATTGGATGATAATACACTGAGAAGAAATCCACACAACTGCGGCAGAGTTCAGGTGTAAATGTGCAATAACAGAGAATCCCACATAAGTGAAAAACCAACCAACCAAACAACAAACCAGAAAACAAGACAATGAATAACAAGCAGGGAAAACAAACCACTGTGCAGGAAAAAAAATGGTAATGATAGGATACCACAGAGACCAAATGCAAATAGTGTTTCTATCATGAAAAATCCTATACAACAGGTACTATTCTATGTCAGGTACTGATTTGAATGCTTTATGTTCATTAACTCATGTAATTCTCACCACCACCTGAGGAGGTAAGTACTATAACAGTTCTCATGTTACAGATGAGGAAACTGAGGCACAGAAAAGTCAGATAACTTGTACAATGACATAGCTAGTAACAGATAGGACTGGGATGTTAACCCTGGCAGCCTGGTTCTAGGTGCTGTGTTCTTTATTTGTTTAGTCTATTGCCTCTTTCTTTCTAACTTAGCCTACGTAATGCAAATACTGAATACTGATCCAATACAAATTACACTGTAATGACCCTGGGAGGCTATAATGGACAGGGAAATATGCATGTGTATAGTTATATGTGATAACTACTATTAATCATCCTTAATAATAGCAAGAAGTCAACTGATAATGCCCATCTGAAAAATTAAGAAATGGTAATATAAGCATGTCATTTAGATATGGAAATAAATACTAAAGGATTCAGCTAGAAGAGCTGAAAGTAGTTGCCTCTAGAGAGAAATGGGGATGGGGAAGGTGGGGAATTGTTCTTTTCATAATAAGCCTTAGAAACTATTTGCTTTTTAAAATTTAAATAATTACAGCTTTGATAAAAACAAAAGCTAAATTAAAAGTAGATCAAAGTGGAAAATAAACAAATAAACATGTGGTCTAACAAGACTAATTTTCAAAAATTCCATCTCAATCAGTGGGTTAACCTTTACACTTCCCAAATTAAAACCCTTGAATCAAATGAGTATTTTTAATCCAAAATATGAAAAGATGGCTGGGGAACACTTCTTGACAATAAAAAAAAAGGACTTTATTGCATTTTTTCCCTTCTATATCCACTCTAAAACTAGTAAATAACTTCAGATTTTACCAATTGGCAAGAACTATAAAGCTAGTATGTGGTATCTTTGTTCATTTTCATATCACCCAAGTATTTAGGAAAAATTAGGTCACTTTCAAAACCAAGTCAATAGGGTTTTAGAGGGCTAGCTCCTTTTTTTTTTTTTTTAATGAGTTTATTTATTTATCTTGAGAGAGAAAATGGATGTGTGAGTGGGGGAGGAGCAGAGAGAGAGGAAGAGAGAGAGAATCCCAAGTAGGCTCTGCAATGTCAGTGCAGAGCCTGATGTGGGGCTCGAACCCTGAACCATGAGATCATGACCTGTGTTGAAGTCAGACTCTTAGCTGACTGAGCCTTCCAGGCATCCGTAGAGGGCTATTTCTAAGCCTTTAAAAGAGTAATCTCCCAGAATTTTCCCTGTTCTTTGTTCTTGCTCACAGTAAATCTCTGTGATCAGACCAAATGTCTGATTTTGATTTTTAAGTGCTGTTAGCCAATCTTTTCATTGCCACGTTCTCCAACATTCTTAGAATAAGAACACGGTTTCCTAGAAAAGCTACAGCAATTACACACGACTTGGAAATAAACACTCTGTTTTCAAGTCACGAGATGGTATAAGCCTAAAAAAATTTGCAAAACCATACTAATTCTTCAGTAAGTTTACATTTCAATTACTGCAAGGCTGAAAGACTTTAAGTAGGCCATATCAGCCACACTATACAGGAAATTATATCCTAGGAAAGCTCTGTTTTAAAAATAGGCAAAGGAAGAAAGGAAGGTTGCCAAAATACACAGCACTTTCCATTTGTTTTGATTTGAGCACAGCATCTGTTTTATCAGGTGCAATCTACTGTTTGTAGGCTTAAGGGGAATGGTAGTAGTTAGGGTGGAAAGAAGTAAATTAATCTAAAATGTTTGCTTTCTGAAAACAATTTTGAAGTAGATATCAGTGGAATTTAGGTAACAACGAAATACCACAAAGACACTGAGCTTTGGGTTAAGTCAGACTGGACTGTGTACTCCTTAACCCAGCAGAATCAAAGCTGAGAACCTAGACTAATCCCCTTAAGAAATGTACATGTTCTTCAATTCTTCTTCCTTTTCTTAATCATTCATTCACTCATTCATTTAAAAAATATTGAGTACCTATTATATATACCATGTACTGTTCTAGGTAGGGAAATGTATCAGTTAACAAAACAACCAAACTCCATTAACAAAACAACCAAACTCTATGGAGCTGTTTCTGGTGGGGAGGACAAATACACATACAAATAATATAATATCAGATAATATAAAAGGCTATTAAAATATAATAGGGAAATATGAAGGTTAACTTTACTAAGAAATTACCATATGCAAAACAAAATCAATTAGGATGGGATCACTATATAGGAAAACTTTCTGAGAACAGAGTTCTAATAAAACTGTTATAATCAAAGTTTAAAGTAAGGCTAGGTGAGACTCAGCAAGATAATAATATTCAAACATTTTATCAAAAGTAAATTTAGGTTTGGGCACCTGGGTGGCTCAGTGGGTTAAGTTTCCAACTCATGATTTTGGCTCAGGTCATGATCTCGAGGTTTGTGAGACTGAGCTCTGCGATGGGCCCAGCACAGAGCGTGGAACCTGCTTGGGATTCTCCCCCTCCGTCTGTCTTGTCCTCACTTGTGCAGGCACGTGCATGCACCCTCTCAAATTAATAAACTGAAAACAAAACAAAACAAAAAACCCAAAAAACAACTAAATTTAGGTTGGAAATAGTTACCTGCCAACGCTTTCAAAACCTAATTCCATCTTTAGCCGTTCTGATCATAGTTGATTTCGATATGTAAGAGTCCTGCCCTAAGTACTGGTTAAACAGCCTCATTGCCCTTCTTTGAAAATGTCCTTATTTTTGTGGCTCCTGGAGGTCTACTTTGGAAGCACATCCACTGGCTGGTTGTGAAAACTGTTTTACAACCTAGAATCCTCACCTACTTTTGGTAGAAGAGACAGAATGAAATATTTGTAACAACATATCCAATCTGGTATGATTCCTGCCTTAATGTTCCATGTTACCCTGGGTAAGTCAATTTATTTCTCCGAGACTGTAACATCAAAACATTCTCCCTGACTTTATTTATTTATTTATTTATTTATTTATTTATTTATTTATTTATTTATTTATTTATTTTTGAAGTGAGGACCAGTGAGATATTATGGTATGCAGAAAAATGTCTCCCTACCCCAAAGATGTCCATGTCCTACCTAATTCCTAAAACCTGTGAGTATGTTACATGGTAAAGGAGTAATCAGGCTGCAGATGGAATTCAGGTTGCTAATCAGCTGACCCTAAGATGCGGAGATCGTGGGTTACTCAGGTGGTCCCAAGGTAACCATAAGCATTCCTGTAAGTGGAATTGGGAGGCAGAAGAGAGAACTAGAGGGATGGAAATGTGTGAAGTTTCAGCTCAACGTTTCTGGCTTTGAAGCTGAGGAATAGAACCATTAGCCAAGGATGCAGGCAGCCTGTAGAAGCTAGAAAAGGTAAGGTAAAAGATTTTCCCTTAGAGACTCCGGAAAGAGTACAGCCCTGTAAATCCATTTCAGATTTCTGTTCCCTAGGATGGTAAGAGAATAAATACATTTGGGTTGGTTTAAGCCAGTAAGTATTTGGCATTTTGTTATAGTAGCTATTGCAAACAATAATATATAAAAGTATTTTTGAAATTGGTAGGAAATCATATAAATGCAAATGTTTTAATATGATATCTCAGCTTGGTCTCTCTAGCAGCCTTGATGGCAGTCAACTTGGTCACCACGTCTTCCGAGTTGTAGCACATTTCCTTGTCAAAAGCAAATGCCCTACCTTCTGTTTCAATGCCTTACCATTTTTGCTTTTAGCTTTTTCATTTGTGGAGAGTTGATTACCATGTAATTATCAAACCAATTGCCTTTCTACTTCCCTAGTTTTTCCATCAGTTTCAATAAGAATGTTACTGGATTCTCGTCCAAAGGTTATCTTTAACTTATGAAGTAGAATTAAAATTTCAGGGTTAGAACCATTCTTATTCATCCCAAATTTATAGAATAATACAGGAATAAAAATCTGAGTGTTTATTAAGGATTCAAACACAGAAACCCATGTTTTTAAGTCTCTAAAAGATAATACTAACAAAGTTAAAGTGACACATAGTAAGAAATGGATTGGGGTGCCTGGGTGGCTCAGTTGGATAAGTGTCTGACTTCAGCTCAGGTCATGATATCATGGTTCATGGGTTCGAGCCCCGTGTTGGGCTCTGTGCTGACAGCTCAGGGCCTGGATCCTGCTTCCGAGTCTGTGTATCCCTCCCTCTCTCTCTCTCTGCCCTTCTCCTGCTCGTACTCTGTCTCTCTCTCTCTCCCCAAAAATAAACAAATATTAAAAAAAAATTAAAAAAATAAAGAAATGAATTAATATTTTATAATGGTTCTTAGGCTAATCCCTAAACACCATCTTTTCTGTTCTTTTAGCATTAGTTTATAAATGACAGGCCTATTATAATTTATTATAACTTACATACTTTATTTATAGCTTTGTATATTTATTTATAATTTATTATACCTTCATATTTCTTACTGTTACCTCCTTTTTATTTTAGGGCATGGTATCTGTGTGCCCACTGATATCTTTGTATCACTAGAGCTTCTCATATAAACTTCATTTTCAATTTGTACTTATTTCTTTTCCCAACAAAATCACCCAGATTTGGAGGGAAGACAGGAGTATACCGTAAGCACAGAAATATACACAAAGACACACAGAGGCACACAAGTTCTTATCCTGGGTTTATAATACTTTATAGGTAAAAAAATGGGCACAAAGTTGAGAAAATTCACCCTGTGTTTAAACTGTAGAGCTAATCAGATTTAGAAAAAAAGATCTCCTTTAATAACAGTATGACAAACATTCCAAATGAGGAGGAATGTATTGGCTGGTAGAGTTGACCCTTGAACAACACAGGTTTGAACTGTGTAGGTCCATTTACCCATAAATTTGTTTTACAGGCCTATTAACGTATTTTCTCTTCCCTATGATTTTTCTTAACCTCCTTTCTCTACCTTACTTTTCTCTTTTCAATGTTTATTTTTGCAAGAGAGGTGGGGGAGGGTCAGAGAGAGAGGGAGACACAGAATCTGAAGCAGGCTCTAGGCTCCCAGCTGTCAGCACAGAGCCAGATGCGGGGCTTGAATGCAGGGACCACGAGGTTGTGACCTGAGATGAAGTCGGACGCTTATCTGACTGAGCCACCCAGGTGCCCCTCTAGTTTACTTTTAATATAGTACATAATACACATACATGTGTTTACCTTATGGGTAAGGCTTCTGATCAACAGTAGGCAATTAATAGTTAAGTTTTTGGGGAGTTAAAAATTATACTGCTGTCCGCCAGAGCCTGCTTGGATCCTCTGTCACCCTCTCTCTCTGCCCCTCCCCTGTTCACACACTCTCTCTTTCTCTCAAAAAATAAATAAACATTAAAAAAAAAAATTATACTCAGATTTTCCACTGCAGGGGAGGGGGAGGTTGGTGGCTCTAACCCCTGTGCTGTTCAAGGGTCAACTGTAGAGTCTGATTTAAGAAGAAAAAAGACTGCTATTGTCAGCAGTGATAAGACATCTGTATACTTAAATGAATTAAAAAGTGACAAACCAGTTATGAAAAAAGGAAAAGGTTTGGAGTAAGAAAGAACTGTGTTCTCAGTGTACCTATAAATTCACAAGGCTAAAAACCAGACAGCCCCCTAACTTCTTATACTGGAACTGAGACAAAATGAGTAAGAGATCCAATTACTCACTGGATCATACACTTATTTAAATACCAACTGACAGTGAACTTTTTTCGAAACTCCACTTTGGAATTGTATTCAAAATTATTTTTAAAAGACTAACTTCATTAAACTCATATTCATGTAATATTTTTAACCAAAAACAGTATCCCAGCTATTTCTAAAATAATGATTTTCTGGTCTTGTATATCACAGATACATTAAATTAGAATCAATCACTTATAAAACTATACTTACATATTCCTTCACGTTTTTTGTTTTCACAGCTTTGTACGAATAATATGCAGGATAAAGCATTCCAAACACCAACCTAAAAGTAAAAAGAATGAGAGACTAATCACATACAACAATGCTTTTGACAGCTCATGAAAATTTCACCTAATAGTAAAGCAGAAACTACATAGGGAATATGCAATAATATAAATTTGTGTAAATGCATATTTGTGCAGACTAAATCCACTCAGAAAGCAAAGTAAAAATACTTTTGTAACGAAAAGAGGATTTCAATATTCTAGGTATAGTATCATGGGAAAATCACCTTTAAAAAAAATTTCTCTTTGTATACTTGAAACTAATAACACTGTTAATTATATTTGAATTTTATTTTTTAATTTTTACTTATTAAAAAAAATTTTTTTTAATGTTTATTCATTTTTTGATAGAGACAGACAGAGCGTGAGTGGGGGAGGGGCAGAGAGAGAGGGAGACACAGAATCCGAAGCAGGCTCCAGGCTCTGAGCTGTCAGAACAGAGCCCGACGTGGGGCTTGAACTCACGGACTGTGAGATCATGACCTGAGCTGAAGTCAGACGCCTAACCAACTGAGCCATCCAGGGGCCCCTATACTTGAATTTTAAAATAAAACCTTTTTCATCACAAAAAATATGATTCCTCGAACATTTGGAAAAGGTAGAAAATCACCAAAAATAAAAATTGTCCCAACTCTCCCAGATATAACTGCAGGCAACATTTTACTGTATGCAATCCTACTTTTTATCCACATGTAACATTCCCAAAATCTAAATATAACATGTATGTACACGCACAACCTGTAATACAAAAGTGTCCTTTACTCCATGATTTTGAGAAGCACTGGCTTCTAATTATCAATACTTGATATATTACAACATGCATTAAAATAGCTCTCTGTAAACATTTATAAAATACCTAAATCATTAACAGGACTTAATGCCATCTGTGAAGACTATTTCGCCAAATCCCAGACCCAACAGATATGTACAATCACACATAAAATGAAAGAATAGACATAGAGGTAGCATAACAGTATATATATGGTTTACAGTTGGCATTTTCATGTGACACATCATGGGATTTTTTTGCCCCCAAATATTCTATAGTGTATATTCTTTTTTTTTTTTTTAATTTTTAATTACATTTATTTATTTTTGAGAGACAGAGTGAGACAGAGCACGAGCGAGGGAGGAGCCAAGAGAGAGGGAGACACAGAATCTGAAGCAGGCTCCAGGCTCTGAGCTGTCAGCACAGAGCCCTATGCGGGGCTTGAACCCACAAACTGCGAGATCATGACCTGAGCCGAAGTCAGACTCTTAACCAACTGAGCCACTCAGGCGCCCCTAAATTGTTTTGAATTTTAGAATGTGTCAGGATTAATCACTTTGCCTTTAGCATATTCTAGATTGTATTTTTTAAGGTAAGTGATTTCCAAAACAGGTATTTACTCATATATAGTAAGGATTTGGTGCTAGTTTATACAACGCATATAGGTGCTTTACCTTTATTTTTTAACCTCTGTATTGAATAGAATCAGTCAAATGAATAAACACAATATCCCCTAACATCTCACTCTTGTAAGAGTAGAAAACAATAATGTATTTCAATTGGAACACAGGAAAGGCTAAATGTCTTAGTAAACAGTGGGACAATTTTTTAAGGACCACCACTATTATAATTTATTACTGCTCTAATGTGAATATTACTGAGTAATTTATTACTAACATCTGTAGTATTTTCTAGGTTTTTTTTTTTTTTTCTGGTTTATTTTCTTTAATATTGGGTCTTACTCTGGATGTTTGCGACATGGGAGGTCGGGCATAAAGCCAGAGTATGAGCACAGTGTATAAAATCATATAGTTTATTTTAAAAGGCCACCTACAAAATAAACTCATGGTTTATAAAGAAAGTGTTTGCTACAAATAAAATTCACTCATAAATTTGAATACTGTTTCAGTTCTGGAGGCAGGAAGAAATAGTTACTCATTTCCTCTTAATCTTATTTCTGCCTAAAGAGGGAAAATTTTGCCAAAATACTCATGATACCCTTTCCTCCCACTAAGGTAAAGTTTTATATATGAACACTGGCTATATTGAAAATTCTGTACCTTTTTTTAAAAAGGAAATTTTATGAGAATGTAGTAATAGGGGTGGCCCTTATATCATATTTCATATGTAGAAAATACCTGAAATAGCTATTTTCTGGACAGATATTCAGACATAAATCCATCATTCACCAAAACTGTCCTAGAGAAGAACAGTGTATTCAAAGACCAGTCTCTGAAGCAACAAGGAGGAGTGCTCTTAGTACTAGAATAAAATCCTTAATTTTTTTTTTTAATGTTTATTTATTTTTGAGACAGAGAGAGACAGAGCATGAATGGGGGAGGGTCAGAGAGAGAGGAAGACACAGAATCTGAAGCAGGCTCCAGGCTCTGAGCTCTCAGCACAGAGCCCGACGCGGGACTCGAACTCACGGACCTTAAGATCATGACCTGAGCTGAAGTTGGACGCTTAACCGACTGAGCCACCCAGGCGCCCCTAGAATAATATCCTTAATGCATAAAAGTTATCTGGATTTCATCAAATATTGATTAAAGCTTTTCCTTATTAAGGTTCTAAACATAGTTTACTGTAGAATTTTTAGAAGATGTAAAATAGTAAAAAAAATGACAAAATTCACTAAGTAATCCCATTACTGAATGAATCATCTTTTCTGTTAAATGCCATTCCAAATATTTATATGTATTTGTTATAATTTTTATCAAATGGTTTCAAGTTTGACCTATCATTCTCTTAAATGCTTTAAAAAACCTTCAAGTACCAATAAAATTTTAATAACAAAACTGGCCAAGGGATTAATTTACATCTAAACAAGTCACAAAACACTAATTCCAAGGATTTAAACTTTATTGTCATTCTTTTAAGAAATCATGAAAAATGAAAACTACAGTATAGAAACAGAATAGTATTAATATAACTTCCCTATACCTATCATCTACTTTTAAGAATTACTAACATTGGGGTACCTGGGTGGCTCAGTAGGTTAAGTGTCCAACATTGGTTCAGGTCATGATCTCACAGTTAGTGGGTTCAAGCCCCACATCAGGCTCTCTGCTGTCAGCACAGAGCCCACTTTGGATCTTCTGTCCCCTTCTCTTTCTCTCCCTCTCTCCCCTTCCCTGGCTTGCACTCTCTCTCAAAAATAAATAAACATTAAAAAAATAATTTAAAAAAATCTTTAACATTAATCCTTAGCATTTTGGCATTTTCCAGTTTTTTCTATGATCTCTTTAAAGAACATTATTTTAAAATATAATTAACATATTTAAAGACAATATTTTAGAAACAATATTTTATAACCTAATTAAAACATAATTTAAGCATAATTAACTGACATCTTAGGGCAGGATAAAAATCTATATACTCTTTCAGTAAACGTGATATTATAAGCCATTTTGTTACGTCTTTACATATCCTTAAAGAATGTCATTTAAAAAGTGCATGGTATGTATGGGGCACCTGTGTGGTTCAGTCAGTTAAGTGTCCGACTCTTCGTTTTTGGCTTAGGCCAGCATGCAGAGCCTGCTTGGGGTTTTCTCTCCCTCCCTCCCTCTTTCTCTCTCTTTCTCTGCCCCTCCCCTGCCAACATGTGCTCTCTCAAAATAAATACATAAACATAAAAAAACTACATGGTACGGGCACTTGGGTGGGTCAGTTTGAGTGTCCTACTTCAGGTCAGGTCGTGATCTCACGGCTCATGGGTTCGAGCCAGGAGTCAGGCTCTGTGCTGATGGCTCAGACCCTGGAGCCTGCTTCGGATTCTGTGTCTCCCTCTCTCTCTGCCCCTACCCTGCTCACGCTCTGTCTCTGTCTCTCAAAAATAAATAAATGTAAAAAAAAAAAAATTAAAAAAAAAAGAAGACATGGTATAATATTAACTCATACAGATGAAAATCATTTAAATCCTTTCCTATGTTTACTACTATTTTAATTAACGCTATGGTGAACCATCTTTCTACGACTACTAATAATTAATAATTATTGACATTTTATACTATGCAGGATAGTAAGCAGTTTCCATATATTACTGCACTTAATTCTCACAATAATACCCAGAGACCGGTACTATTTTCATACCTATTCTACAGATGTGAATACTGAGGCTGGTACACTGTATTATTGTTTTTGTATGATTGTTCTAATCCATGTCTTAGAAAAACACAGTTCATCTGCTGAAAAAAATGCCTACTGACTATCTATGTGACTTTTTTCTAAGCCTGTTAAAAATAGTCCTTGAATGAGTAATTTCCCCATAAGAATATAAATTGATGCTACTCTTCTAAAGAATAGTTTGGCCTAGTTATTCCACGTTAGGATGTCATTAGGAAATAAACACTAATTTTTAAATGTGGGTTTTGGAGAGTGCATGAGAGAGCCAGTAAACTTACAAGGTGTATGACATTAGTTTAACTTCTGTATCATTACTAAAAAAAAAAAAAAAAAAAAAAAAAAAATCCCCAAATATTATAGCTAATGATATTAACATTTCTGAACTATTTTAATTTCCTCTGAGATTGTCTTTAGATAATAAATTTCCTCTCTAATAACATAAAAGAATTTGTTGTAGTTCATTAAAAGTAAGTGCAACAAGTAGCTCATTGCCAATAATAGGAACTACATGATACTAATGCGTAACAAGATAATGCTCCCACAGGAATTACGTGACAAATTCTCCTTATTTCACTGCTTTTAGAATCATACTCCCAAACAAACAAACAGTAATGATGATGTTCTATTAGATGAAAGAACTGAAAACAACTCAGACTGGAGATGAACTAAATGGGATACCAAATATTAAATAGACAAAATAAACTACAGAGTCAAAAACCAGAATGATGATAAATGCACCAGGCTGTTAGCATGAGGTAGTCACAATTAACACAGATACCATATATACTCTCAAAAAGCGACACAGAATATAACACTCCAGGCCCTTATCGAAGATTGTAAACTGCATTTGTCTGCAATCCACTTTACAGAGACCAGTGAAATTTATGTAAGATAGCCTGCATAAGGATGGCAAACACACAGAAGTTTCTCTGCTGTTCTCCATTCTTGTAACCCAGACAGACTGTACTCCTTTCTGCTGACCCTGGTCTCAGAGTCCTCTTCAACACAGCACCATAAACTCACACCTACAAAGGACAGGAGCTGAGCAGACTTATTTGCCATGTTTTGTCAGCCTTGTTCTAAATCTTTATTCCTCTAGGAGGTGTCATTCCAAATTTGAATCAAGCTTGACCATCAGGTTACTGTTAAACCTCTCCTTTAAGGGAAAAGTCATTTCAACTGAGATGCTTTTTAATATTACATTCTTGGGGCGCCTATGTAGCTCAGTTGGCTGAGCATGTGACTTGGCTCAGGTCATGGTCTTGCAGTCTGTGAGTTCAAGCCCCACATCGGGCTCTGGGCTGACAGCTCAGAGCTTGGAGCTGGCTTTAGATTGTGTCTCCCTCTGTCTCTCCCCCTCCCCGGCTCGCACTCTGTTTCTCTCTCAAAAAAAACATTAAAAAAAAATTAAGAACGTATTTTTATGGTTTAAAAATTTTTTTTCTTGAGGTATAGGAAACAGCCATATGAAACCCATGGCTATAAATACTAGAGGAATGTGTTAAGGGCATTGTCTATGAGTACCCCTCTACATGAAATTTCATGTATGTGATTTACTTTGGAATTCAGTAAATGCAATGCTTAGCATTCTAGGAGAATATGATGGTAAACATATTATGCCCTCCCTCCCCCCAATCCCTGATTGCTAGGAAGCTCAGAAACAAAAAATCTGTTGTTCAACTCGATTATCAAGTATGTCGAACCTTAAGATTGGCATATTTGTATTTACAAATTCTGATTTCCGACTTTGCAATTTTTTTCTAGCAGTGAAACTCTTATTTTTCTTTGCATTTTAACATCTACATTTGGCAAAAAAGTTCTCAAATCATTCTGAAGAACATAAGAGCATGTAAATTAATAGGATATAATCATCACTGCGATGAAGCGCAAAATCAGCTCTAAGGTGCCAGAGAACCAAGAAAAACATTTTTAGTTTAGGAAGCTAGTGGCTGAGAACCATTAGTAGTTCCTCAACTTAGACATACATCAGAATCACCCAGAGAGCTGCTGCTTTAATATTGTGTTTGTTGTTGCTCATAAATTTAACACCAGTAACTAATTTAAAGAACATAAGAATGAAAAAGCAAAGTAAAAGTCTTTTCCTGTTTTGAAGCCACATAGTTCCCCAAAGATAGGCATGCAAATAGTTTCCTGTGTATCCTATGGTAAAGTAACTTAAATACATAAGACGTATTAAAAACCGACAGTAAATATTCAAACTACGCATTTCCAATCATCTTAGTACATTTTACTATGTGGTCTTGAAGTTATTTACATCTATTCGTCTGTATGGTGGAAATGCTCATTGCACCATGTGTCTCTCCTCCCAGCTCCACATTCAGTGACCTCACATTGGTGGCTTGAAAAGGCTATTATTGTGGGGAGAATTCACATCAGGGAAATTAGCAAACGATATGAATCAGACCTTTTTCTCTCAGTTGGTAAGCATTACCAGCACACCACTGGATATGTGTTTTAGCCAAGGGAAACTACAGTATCTTTCCATCAGAAAAACCATGAAACACTGTATGTAGAGGGAATTCACCGAATTTACTGAAGTAAATAAAAGGCAGGCTATTATGGCAACCAAGTTTATAAAGGGTTTCATGCAAGACAGAGAAAAAGAAAAAAAAGTTTTCTGCCCTTTACCATAATTCACTTCAATTCTGTTTGACTATTAGATCTCTAATATTAACAAAGACTCTTGTGAATTTCCAAAATAGAATCTTAACTGATAAGGTATCCTAGAAACAGTATTTTTTAAAAAAATTTATTTTGAGGGAGAGAGAAAGTGCATGCACATGTGCACACGAGCAGGGGAGGGGCAGAAGGAGAGGCAGAGAGAATCCTAAGCAGTCTCCTAGGCTGTCAGTGCAGAGCTGGATGCAGGGCTCAATCTCATGACCGTGAGGTCATGACCTGAGCCAAATGACCTATGCCAGACACTTAAATGACTGAGCCACCCAGGCATCCCTCATTATGCTGCTGTTTAAAGCAGCCATCAAAGTTTGTGCGTGATCACTGCCAGAATAATACACAACTCTGTCTTACACAAATTTTGAGAAAGATTTATTGCTAAGAATCTTGGCTAGTAGAGAATTCCCATTCAGTAAAACACAGTTAAGTGGCCATCAGGTAACTACAGCCCTGAAGAGAATTATGAAAATTACATAAAGAAAAAGTCAAACCCATGAGAAGAAAACCTCAGATCCTGAATTCTGTAACCAATGATACAAGTTTAAAACTGCCAAGGAGAGATAAAGACAGTAAAAATTCCTCTGAAAGACTTTATACATGTTTTAATTATAGTCATCAAGCACTAGGAAGCTTGGAATTTTCATGTTGTCAGAGCTAAACTTCTAATTTTACCCCAGAGCTTCTCATTTCTACTTTAAAAGGAAAGCTAAAGATAAACTAGGGGACAGAAATCAGTCCACAAGCAAATCAGACTTCATCTCCCCTAGCCACTCCCATCCCTTCCCACCACTAGAGCCTATTATGTGGTAGACCCAAACCAAAGAAAACTGTTTAAAAAGAATGCTGAACTCAGTACACTATAGAACCAAGGGCTAAAGACCCTTGAAGCACTCAAGTAACCTTGCATCCGGTGGGCAGAGTTCCACAGAATGTGGGGACTGTCATCTTGTAACTAAGTGAGCCAATCTCCAGCATTCCCCAGTTTACCAAGTGTAATTTTTCTGAGTGTCACTACAAGTAAACTCCAAGGTGGGGTAAGTATTATTCTATTTCTGCAGATGATAAATGTAAGGCTTGGAGATATTAAGGAACTTCTGAATTAAGTACCCAGCAAGTGTCAAAGCCAAAACATAAGAAACACAAAACTTCTAATTTTAAGAGTTGTGCTCTTCCCTCCATAGCAAAATAAAACAAAAAACCCACCAAAAATCAAAACAACTTCCTACTTCATGTAATCTATAACCCATAGCAAGCAGACCCCCAACATTAGTTGAATGAAGTCAGTATTCAGAAGTTACCTAAGAAATTGTGACCCATCAATATACTACTCTCATATATAGAAAGATTTCAGAGACACATTTCTTGGTTGTGTACAAAGTCTACATGGAGGAATACCTGCATCTTTAGTTTAAATTTATAGGTTCTCCAATTTTTATCAAACTGGTTAGGTGACTATACTAGATGGGGTTAAGAATTACTCCTATGAGCTGACCAACCCCACTCTTATGTTAGCTGTTAATTCAAGAGGAACGGTTTTCTTTATTTAGCCTTTCAGCACAGGGTATGTTGAAACCCAAACTTAGCATTAGCTCCATCGACACTAATAACAAGAGTTCAGTTGTAATCTAAGGTTTTAAAAAAGCTTGCATTGAAGGAAAATCCCAAACCACTTTTGAAAATGTTGGGAAAATTTCCTTTTTAAAAATACATGCCTCAAAATGACTACGGAAATCCGTAAATGTGGATTCTTTCTTGTTCTGTGCAGTTCATTCAGCACTACATGACCATGAAGTGAACTTCCATGAATTGCACTCAGATCTAAAATTGCTGCCCAGTGGTGCCTGGGTGGCTCAGTCGGTTAAGTGTCCGACTCTTGATTTTGGCTCAAGTCATGATCTCATGGTCTTTAGATCAAGCTCTGTGTTAGTCTTCACACTGGGTGTGCAGCCCGCTTACGATTCTCTCTCCTTCTCCCTCTCTCCCTCCCCTGTTCACGTCTTCTCTTTCAAAAAAATAAAATAAAAAATAAAATTGTGGCCAAGTCCTCCCTTTGGACACTTTGTGTAGCTTGGACTGCACAGCAGTCAACTATGGTCACCTCACAGATGCACATGACAACTCTTCTAGGTTCCACCCACCCTAAGGTGAATTTAATATTCTGCTTTAAAATAATCTTTTAATTCCTCTCCATTACACAAAAACAGGTATCACTGATGGCATCCTATGTGCCAGGTACTGTCTTCAAGCACTAAAGATACATCTGTGAACTCCCCATTGCTTTTTAATTAAAACTAAGTTTGCAGTGATTTGGAAATCAAAACATTCTAGTATGTTTGTTTGTTTTGTTTTAAGTAGGCTCAACATAGGACTAGAACTCACGACCCTGAGATCAAGACCTAAGCTGGGATCAAACGTCGGACATTTAACCAACTAAGCCACCCAGGTGCCCAAAACATTCTATTTTTATATTTCTTAAACCACTTCATTTCATTCATCCAAATCTTTCCACTACTTCCAGTATCTCCAACTCAGTGATTTTTTTTTCCCCCATGCCTTTCCCTAGAGCTAGAATACCTCCTTTTTCATAAGCATCCTACATGTTACTATTTCTCATTAATGAGGTTGCATGGTTTGGTCTCCCTATTTTGTATAGTGAATGAGTAACAGGAATTTTTATGTTCTGGTCATTTTTGTAATTTAAACATGAAAGAATTAAATAGTCTTTATATTCTCTTCTCTTGAGATAGTCAACTGATTAGAGGATGTCTAAGTACTTTCTTTGTATAAGAAAATTAGAGGGGGAACTTTATACTATCTTGGACAACTCACTAGCAGAAAAAGCAAGCAAACGTGTGCTTCAAGAACTACACCACCACCTAATTTAATTCTGATGTCAGTAAGACAGCACAAAACCAGCATGCTGGCTGGTTGGTACTACCAAGCCCTCTGCCTCTTATGAAACATCATTCATTGTTTCATGAGAAGCAGTTTTAGATGACCCTACTCCTGTTTTTGAGAAATAGTATAGTCTCTACCAATTGTGACTTTGCTTTTTGCTCCTTAAAAAAAAACAAAAAAACATATGTGTGTGTGTATACACATGCACACACACACACACACACACACACACACACACACAAATGATTAAACAAAGGGCAATTGATCTATCAATTCTAAAGAAAGCGGTGTTAAAATTCCTCTTCATCAGAGGACTGCTGTATGTTAAAGGGACTAAAGAGAAATGACAATTAAGTGCAGTGTGTAATCTTTGATTGGATTCTGGATTAAGAACAACAGTGCAGGGACACCTGGGTGGCTCGGTCATTTAAGAGTCTGACTCTTGATCTCAGTTCTGGTCTTGATCTCAGGGTCAGGAGTTCAAGCCCTGCGTTTTTGTTTTTGTTTTTCAAACAAACAAACAAGCAAACAAACAACTGTGCAGCTACATAAGGCATTATCAGGACAATGTCGGCAGTTTGAATATGAACTGTACTTTTGGTGTTAATATCTCATCAATGTTACATTTTTGGGAGGATATTAGTCTTGAGGCTATATAAGAATGCCCTTGTTTAGAGACATAATAATCAGGGCTGAATGTCACAATGTCTTCAACTTTCTAAAAATTTTTAATTTTAATAGAGATTTAGATTTACAGAAAAATTGTGATAATAGTACAGACAGTTCCCATATATCACAATGCAGTTTCCCCATTAAAATCTTACCTTAGAATGAAACATCTGCACAACAGTGAACCATTAACAATGCATTAGTATTAATTAAAGTTCATACTTTATTCAGATTTGCTCAGTTTCTACATATATCTATTCTAGGATTCCATCTGGGATCCCACCCATTTACCACATTACATTTGATCATGGTCTCCCTGGGCTCCTTAGAAAGTTTCTCAAGCTTTTCTTATTTTTGATGCCTTGACAGTTTTGAGGAGTACTGGTCAAATATTTTTTTTTTTTTTTTTTTAAACTGGTCAAATATTTTTTAGAATGACCCTCAATTGGGACTCTTCCTTTGTTTTTTGTCAGGATTGGATTGGGGATAAGGGTTTCTGGGGGGTTTATCACAAACATGATACGCCATCTTCATTACATATCAAGAGTATGTACAATCAGCATGACTTAATCATTTATGATGTTAACCTTGATCACTTGATTGCAGCAGTATTTTTCAGGACAGTTATAACCATCCCCCACCCCCAACCCCCTCCAAAATCCTGCCCCACTTCCCATACCATACGTTTGGGAAGAAAGTCACTATGTAAATCCTGTGCTCGTTGAGTGGCAAGTTATGTTCCACCACCTTGAGACCAGAGCATCTATAGACACTCTTTGGAATTCCCCTGTGTGGGAGATTTTTCTATTTTCCTCCATTCATTTATTCAATCATTATTTATATCACTATGACTCACAGATATTTATTGTACATTTTGGGTTCTATTACACTACTGCTTTATTGTGATGCTCAAATTGTTCTAGATTTGGTCATTGGGATCTCTTTCAGTTGGCTCCTATGTCCCTTTAACATACCATCATTGTTCTTATTTTTATCTTTTTTGAGCACTTTGCTACTTTCTGGCACTGCAAGATAGTCCGGGCTTATCTTGTCAATACTTTTTGCCGCATTCCTAGAATCAGCTATTTTGCCAAGGAGCCCTGGTTCCTTCTATTGGAAAATGTATCTGAAACCAAGATCTGAGTGGTGGGTGTGCTCGCTACTACTAAAGTATTCCTGATTCTAGGCCCTCCTTTGTTTACTTTATATCTTAACCAATATTTTTCTAGTATGTTGTCTTTTGATTTTGTTTATGAATTTTGCTAATATGAACATGGGTATTTGTGAACCCTGGTAATAAGTTTGCGTTGGTGTTAGATTAGCTTTTCTTCTATTTTTAGTTCGCTCATAGTTTAATTTCTTGTGGTGGGGGGAATGGGCAGTAAATCCCTGGTGACTTCATTATCCCTCACAAAAATGAATCCTGGGTTTGGGGCTGATGTCATCAGCTCAGAGGAATACCAAATCTTCCGCTGGGGATTTTATCTTCACCAACTGGAAGCCACATCAGTAACAGTCTCTGTCTCACCTAACAACACTACTAGCAGGAGACAATTCACAGACTCTGGACATGGGATTTTTAGCTGTGCCACAGAACCTAGGGCTTTACGATTTAACACAGGGCACCCCCCCAAAAGGCACAGATGCTATCCAGCCTAGTGACTTCTGAGAAAGCGACTAACCTTAAGAACTTAACAAGAACACAATTTCCAGGTCTGTTGTGTGTTCATCCCCACTGCTGACACGAGGTACAATCCCACAGTCATCATACTTCGAGTTTACATATTCAAGTTAATTTCAGTCCACTTTGTATTTCCCTCTAGACTATGGATGAAATCAATGTATTATCCTCGTATGTCCATATAATCCAGTACCACTGAATTTAAATTCCACATGAAATTCTTCAGGGAAAAAAAAAAAACCTTTTAAAATACTTATTTTACTCCATAAATTATAATGATAGTGATATTCTTTTGTAAAGTTGAAGACCTTACAAAACATTTTATATTAAGCTGCTATGAAAAAGTCTTTCTATATTGCTAGTCTGGAGTGGTTCAGCTCACTTGGCCTGTCCAGGTTTGGTATCAAGATAGTATTTTTTTTTTTAATGTTTAATTCCCCCCCTTTCTTTTTTTTATTTTTTATTATTATTATTATTTTTTTAATTTTTTTTTCAACGTTTTTTATTTATTTTTGGGACAGAGAGAGACAGAGCATGAACGGGGGAGGGGCAGAGAGAGAGGGAGACACAGAATCGGAAACAGGCTCCAGGCTCTGAGCCATCAGCCCAGAGCCCGACGCGGGGCTCAAACTCACAGACCGCGAGATCGTGACCTGGCTGAAGTCGGACGCTTAACCGACTGCGCCACCCAGGCGCCCCCCCCTTTCTTTTTTTTAAGTTGAGGAGTAATTTACCTATACCATAATAGTTTCAGATGTACAACATAACAATTTGATACCTGTATATATTGCAAAATGATCACAGTAAGTCTAATACCACTCAGAGTTATAGAAATTTTTTCGTATGATGAAAATTTTTAAGACCTACTCTCAGTAACTTTCAAACATGCAATACAGTATTATTAACTATAGTCAGCATGCTGTATATTATATCCTCATGTCTTACTTATAACTGGAAGACTGTACCCTTCAACCCCCTTTACCCATTTCTACAATGGATTTTTGACTCCTCTTTCCCCTCCATCCAACCTGTAACCCAGTCCTGTTGGTTTTTCCTTGGTGAGAGTCCAAGGTACATCTTCCTTTTCTATGTGCAAACTGGGAGTGGTCAGCAATACCCTTAGGCTCATGCATCTCTGACTTATTGGATAATTTCCCAAAACGTGCCTCTGGCTCCACTGTCGGATCAGTCTTCCTAATATACCTGCTGTACTTCCTTGCTTGAAGACTTCAATAGCTGGCCTCCTTATCCCCTTGCCCACCAGCCTCTGAAGGGACTCATCAGAACATACTTTGAAAACCACTGCCTTATATAAGTTGATTGGATACAACTTTATCAACTAGAGGACAGTGCCATTTATAGTTCTTTTTTACTGGAGTCTTAGATAAGCCTTCAATTATTTCCCAAGTTACTTAGATCGGCACTTTTTCCCTCTACTCTCTTCAACCAAAGCTGTTTAATACATTCATATAGTTCGATTATTTTGTCACATTTAGTTTCCCATCCTGATTCCTCAGTCTCCTAAAATGACATTTTAAAATTTGTATATAAAGATTTACTCTTTGTGCTGTAAAGTTGTAGGAGTTTTGACAAATGTGTAATGTCATTTATGCACCATCATAGTATCCTACACAACAGTTTTGCTGCCCTATTAAAACCCTTGAGAATCCTCTATTTAACACTCCCCTTAATGCCTGACAATCACTGTTGTCTAAAATCTCCATAGTTTTGGGGCGCCTGGGTGGCGCAGTCGGTTAAGCGTCCGACTTCAGCCAGGTCACGATCTCGCGGTCCGTGAGTTCGAGCCCCGCGTCGGGCTCTGGGCTGATGGCTCGGAGCCTGGAGCCTGTTTCCGATTCTGTGTCTCCCTCTCTCTCTGACCCTCCCCCGTTCATGCTCTGTCTCTCTCTGTCCCAAAAATAAAGAGTCAAACTTAAAAAAAAAAAAAAATAAATAAATAAATAAATAAATAAAATCTCCATAGTTTTGCTTTTTCCAGAATGTCATACAAATGGAATCATATAGTATTTAGCCTTTACAGACTTGCCTCCTTCATTTAAAATTCACCCACGTCTTTGTGTGGCCCTGATAAGCTCTTATCTTTTTATCATTGTAGTGTTCTATTGTATGGATATACCAGTGTGTTTATCCATTCACTAGGAGCTAGCAAAGGACATCTTGGTTGCTTCCAGTGTTTGGTAGGTTATGAGCATTCTTCTACGAACATTCACATATAGGTTTTTGTGTGGACCTAAGTTTGGTTCAGTTGGATGATTATGTATGAGCATTATTGAGAGATTCTATGGTAAGATTATGTTCAGCTTTTTAATAGCCAAACCGTCTTCCAAAGTGACTGTACCACCTTGCATTCCCACTAGCAATGAATGGGAGCTTTGTTTTGCATCCTTGCCAGCAATTGGTGCTGTTAACTTTTATGATTTTAGATATTCTAATAGGTGTGTACTGGTATCTCACTGTTTTAGTTTCCATTTCCCTAATGACATATGGGATGTGGTATGACTTTTCGTATGTGCAATTGCCATCTGTGTCTCTTCTTCTGGTGAGGTGTCTGTTCAGTTCTTTTGCCCATTTTTAATTTAGGTTATTTATTTCCTTGTTAAGTTTTAAGTGTTCCTTGCATACGTTTTCCCTCAGTCTGTGGCTTATCTTTTTATTCTTTTAACAGTCCTCAGCAGAGCAGGTTTTTAGTCCAATTTATTTTTTTTTTCTTTCACGGACCATGCTTTTGGTGTTGAATCTAAAAATTCATCAAACCCAAGGTCACCTAGATTTTCTCTTATATTTTCTTTTGGAGGTTTTATAAAAGTTTTGCATTTTACATTCAGGTCTGTGATCCATTTTTGAAGTCATTTTTGTGGAAGGCACAGGGTCTTTCTTTAGCTATATATATATATATATATATATATATATATATATATATACACACACACACACACACACACACATTATATATATTGCACAAGGACATCTAATTGGTACAGTACCATTGTCGAAGCAACAATAGTAACAAAAACTTGTTGCTCTTGGGGGAAGAGAGGGAAGAGGAAGAGATACAGAAATTATGACAAACTTAACAATAAGTGATTCTAGGTGAAGCGTAAATGGATGTTCCTTCTACTTGTTCACATTTTCCATAGCTTTAACATTTTTCTATAAAACCAGTGAAATAATTTTACAAAGAAGGTAGGGAAGAATAAAATGCATTTTAGAAGAATTTTCATTAAGTTCTTTGTCTCTCAAAGGGTTAAGTTTCAGTTATATAAAAGATTGTAATTATGTACAAAACTGGATAACCTAAAACTGAATTAACAAACTACCATATTCCCAGAGAAGAATATAAAAGAGGAACAGCAGCCACTAAAGACAGAAATAGTTAAAATATTCTATATTGAAAAATTCCTACCCTAACTGTGGATTCATCTATTCTTATAGTTTGGTTAATTTTTGCTTAAATACATCCTCTTGTAAATATGTAACTAGATTTGTTATGCTGTCTAAAATCTTTCAACTAGAATTATCAGTTTATACACATTTATTGTAACTTTGAAATATTTATGCTTAAATCTAACATCTTATTCTGTACTATTTTTTCTACTTGTGTTCTTTTTCTTCTTTCTATGGAATGACTGAGACCTAGTCCTCTAGTCCTTGGTTTCTAGTGTTATGGTATTAGACTGCCTACACTGGGTGTTGTTTCTGATCCCAATATGCCCCATGAGAACAGGAAAACCACTCAAGGTCATCAGGTTACAGGAAATGCCCCTAGGTAAATGCTAGCTCCTTTGTGCTCTCTTTGTCTTGCTGGGCTACCAGCCTGTAAGCAGTGTATACTTCCTAGTGACCTCAGTGGTGTATTATTTTTTTTCTTTTCAATAACTCCAAAGGCATTTCTTTTGATTGTTAGAGGAGATCACCATCAGACATTTCTAATTTCCAGCCATTATATAAAACAATACTATTTTCTTTACATAATATTGATTGGTTGTAAAGCTTTTGATTGATTATATTGCTAGCTAGTATTTTCATTTTATTTATAAGAATACTCAGGACTTTAATAGCTTTCATCACTGGTACATTTGAAAACATGTCATAAAATATTTCATCAAGCCGTTTTTCATGTTTTCAATTCCAGGGCCCATCACAGTTACATTTTTGTCCACCAGACTGCTCAAAATGAAACCCTAAACTGCTGTTTATATTTAAATTTTCAGAGGATTTGCTCTGAAAAGGAGAATCGGAACATTCCATAAGGAGAAAAGAAATCAGTCTCTTATCAAGCACTTCTGGGGCTGGAAGACATAGCTGAGAGATGGGAGTTCCTTATATCTGATGTGGAATATGTAAATTAATCACCTAAACTGCTTATACCTGACAGTACCTAACATTATTTGATGCTTATGGTAAAAGAGCTTAAAATAGTAGTCTCATGTTCAGGGATATACTTTTTTTTCCCCCTTGAAATGTACAACCATTCAAATTTTTGGCCAAATTTGAACAATCTTAATTTCTATTCAATCCAAAAAATTTAATAGTACAAAACAAACAAACAAACAAAAAAAAACCACTTGGGAGCTCTAATTCTTTCCCCAAAGATATATAAAGAGGATGGAAATGTGGTTCAGCATTACATAATGTTGCCACCCACTCTAGGAACAGAAATGAGTGCCTAGCAACAGGAAAGGGTCATCTCAGGAGAGTGCTGATTGCTCATTGGAGCATTCTAAACACAGATGCTTTTCTATCCTTATCACTTCCAGTCCCTGCTAAACACACGCTGGTTACCTTGGATCCCAGGGCCCTCTCATGAAAACCTTCCTCCTATGACCATCAATAACTGACACTCATGGCAACCTCTGCCTTTAGGTTACATTCTTAAAAAAAAGGACAAAATAAATTTTGAAACATTATAAGAAAATATGCATTTTGTGTACAGAATAGTCTCTGCATTCTTCTTTCTCAGTGATATTTCCTTTAAGATATGAAATGTTAGTTTTCATGTTGGTATTTGTCTTGCCTAGCCCCTCATACCCACAGGTTTGGACAGCAAGGCCAAAGCACCCAACTCATAATAATGAGGTTAGGCATGAGTGTGTCTAATATTGCAGGTGCTTATGTTAGGAGAACTCTTCTTAAGACTGTAATCTCATGTTCAAGAATTGGTTTTTATTTTCTTTAAACAGCCATTTAAGTTTTAGATTAAATTTGAACAGTCTCAATTCCTATTCAATTCTAAAGATTTAGTAATACAAATAAAGACCCAAGAAGCTAGATTTTTTTTTTCCCTGAAAGATATATGAAAAGGATAGAAATATGGTTCACTATTACATAATTTTGCCACTACTCCAGAAAGAGAAGGGAGGGGACCTTTACTCATGTTTATTGCCTATTTGCATGTGTTCCCACCCCCTCTTTTGGTGTGAAGTCCCTTGTCCATTTTCCTTTATGTAGTCTGAATAGGAGCCATTTGTTGTGTTTTATAAATATTTTCTCCCAGTCTGCCTTTTTCTCCACTCTCTTAATGGTCTATTTTGATGAAAAGTATTTTAGTCTGTTTCAATTTATCATTCTTGGTCTTTTCCTTTATGACTAATGCTTTTTGTGCCCTCTTTGTTTGCTTTTCCTTATTTCAAAATCATAAAGATATTTTTCTATATTATTTTCTAGAAACTTTTACTTTTTACCTGTAATGATATTAGAATTTTTGTGTGTGATCTGAGTTTGGGGCTATGATTAAATGGACTTATGATATCCAATTGGCATAGGACTGCTCTGTGGTGCCACCTCTGTCACAAAATAAGCATCCACATATGTATGGGACTCTTTCTAGATCCTACGGTCTTTCATTGGCCTATTTGTCTATCCTTGCCCCAGTATCACATTGTCTTAATTACTGTAACTTTGTAATCTTCATATCTAAATAACTCATCCCACCAGTAATAGCTGATCAAATACGTCATCCCACTATTTTGCTCTTCTAGTTCAACATTGTCTTGGCTACGCTCAGACCTTTGCATTTCCATCTATGTTTTAGAGATAAGTTGTCAATTCTCTTCTCTAGGTCTACATACTCCTTAAGTGAACTCCATTTCATGACAGCATCCATAGCCAATCTGTCAAACAGTCCCCTGGGTTATATCCTTAAAACTAAATCTAGAATCTGATGACTGCTACCAACCCGGTCCAAGTAACCACCCATCTCTCACTGATTTATTAACATAGCCTCCTAATGGATCTCCATACTTCCACCCTTACTCCTTTACAGTCTGTTTATCATGGCAGAGAAATCTTTTAGAATAGGATCTGATAATGTCACTCTTATACTCCTAACCCTCCAATGGCTTCCCACCTCCCTCAGGGTAAATTCCCATGTCCTTAACATTGGCCTACATCTCTTGCTGCAGTACTGCTCTGCCCTACCACACTGACTTTCTTTTGCTGAGCACAAGTCTACCTTGGAGCTTGTACTGAGTTAACTCCCTTCCTGAGAAGCTCTTCCCCAGGATCTGCAAGGCTAATGTCTTCACGTCCTTCAAGTCTTTGCTCAAATAAATGTCAACTACTCACCGAAGCCTTCCCTAGCTACCCTAATTAAAAATTCCAAGTCACCCCGAGAGTAAATGGAAACTCTATTCCAACAAGATGCTTTATCTTTTAACAGAAACATAACATAATAAATTATGTCCCTTAATAAATGTAAGCAATTTAAAAAGGAAAGTTTTAGGGTTTTTTTTTAAGTAGCGCTTTCAATATTCCTTGTATTTGTTAAAAATAAGACAGTCATGGAAATTAACCTAATGATGAAAACTACCACAAAGCAGCAGAAGGTAGTTCCTTCTGCTGGCCATTGATCCCATGGCTCTTCTGTTACTTAGTTTTAAATTTTAGTGTGTGGAGAAGGGACTAGGTAAATCAAATAGCCTTTGCTTTAATGGCATTTGACTAAACTCTAATGCATATAAGGAGAATTGGGAAGGTTTCTCAAAATCTTAAGGTGTTAAGAGTATTTTTATTTCTAGAGCAGTTTTCCCAAATGCTACTTTTAAAATTTACGATGTAATACCTGCTCTATACTCAGTATATATAATATATATGCAAGTATGAAGTCAAACGATGCATGTGAATCCAACCCCAGATTAAAATGAGAGCAGTGCCTGTAACATCCCATCTACCTCTGCATGCCTGCCCTGTCCAGAGTGCTCTGACGACCCTTTGTTCCACACCTTGCAGTTGCTGCTGCTCTTGCTCAAGCTTATCATTCCTTTCCCTCTCTAAACCTGTTCTTCCTCATGTTTTCCATCTCACAAAATGGTGACGCATCGCACTCAAATAACCCGAGCCAGACACCTGCAATTCCTTCCTCCTCATCGTTTTTGTCAAATTCCACCCCCAAATCTCTCTCATGTCTGTTCCCATGTCCCAAACACTTACTTCAGCCTTAATTCTGATCCTTTTTAATTTTCGTGGGGACCACCTGGCCTCCTCACTTTCCCCAGGCTTCCTGTTCAAACCTTTCACTGCTTTTCCTTCCTTTCTCAATCAAGAAACAGCTTCTCATCACGCTATTAGAAGTTAGACTGAATTGATCTTAGGCTTTTGACTTCTCTAATCTCATCGCTGGCAGCTCTGTGCTCCAATACTTTTGAACTACCTGCTTTGCTGTTCCCTAAGACAGTCATGTCACTTTGTTTCTATGTCTTGGCATACTTTCCCTCTCTGATTGGGAGCTCTTCTCAAGAAGGATCACTTCAGAGAGGGAATTGGAAAGCTATTTCCTCTCAGAGTATTTCCTTGCCTCCTCTAGGTGAGGAAGCCTTCCTCCCTGTTCTCACAGCATCTTGTATGTAGTTGATGTGATTACTAGCAGTACGGCTTTTGGTAAGTTATTAACTTTTCTGTTCCTGTTTGCTTTTCTGTAAGATATGATTTAACAGAGACTACCTTGTGAGTATTAAATACCTTAAGCCATGTAACAATGCCAGGCATGTGATACACAGTTGACAAATATCAATTATTACTGTCCCACAACAATATGTTCATGGACTTACCCATCTGCTGTCTGTGTGTTTAGCATTCTTCAGGATATATTTAGCTCTTCATCCTCAAAGCCTAGAACACTCTGATACATGATAGGTACTCAATAAATACTTGCACAAAATATAACACAAAAACAAAAACTCTTTCCCCTACTGTACACAAAAAGGGAGAATGGAATAGTTTTGTATGCATAGTTTGAAAGACAAATATTGCCCAAGCTGAGGCCAGAAAAAGTGACAAAAGAAATGGACACAGTGCTATTCAAACTGACGGTTCTACAATTTTCTTTTATGGCCTTTAAAAATATATGCAGTGGCTACTTCAGATTAGAAAATATGACGGCAGTAGCATCTTTTTCTAGTGGGTTAAGTATAATTACCACTTAGTTAAACATACGTATCAGCAATTTTAATTCTCAATTTGACACATGTGATTTATCCTAATTTATTAAAACATAAATTAAAAACACAGTGAGAAGTCTACTTTCCTTCGGTAGCAGAAGTCTCAATGTTGACATACATATACAAATGGTCATATTTCCCAATATTATTATATTCATTTGGAGTGCTGGTTTTCCTCATTTCTGATTCATCCTTATTTTGTGGAGAGCATTTATGCTCAACTTGTTTAAAATGTATTTGCTTCATTAAAAAAAACTTCTTTTCACAGAATGTTTTTGTTATTGGTTGATGGCCAAAGATTTACTATTTATTTATTTCCTTCATATGTTTTTAGTTTCCATAGAAGCACACTGAACTATAAGTATGAACATAGCTTTCTCTCGGGGAAGGGATATAAAAAAGAGGAAGGACAGATTCCGAAAATTTCTTTTTAAAGCACATACACACACATATCAGCTGCAGAGAAACAAGGTTCACAAAATGAATACTCCAAGCATTGTATGCTAGAAATAGTATCGTAAATTGTGTGCCCGAATTTGTCACTCCGAAAAAAAAACACTTCTAGAAAATTATATTCTTTCCCACCCAAATGTTTAAACCTGTTAAGTAAGGTTGTTTCAGAAAAGATTTATTCTCTAATAATCAAAGCAACGTTTTTAATAAGCGAAAAATTAAGCTACTTACACTAGTATGAGTCATAATCACATAAGAATTGACAAATTATCTCTTTTCCTCTTTACTTGAATCAGTTTTTCTTTCTTATTGACCAAAAAGAGGCAACTTCATGAATTGTCCTAGAACCTGAGTCAGCTTATGATAAAGACAAAAAGCATAGTTTGCATACGGGGGAAAAAAATGTGAGTTAAATACTTAAGATGACACCTGTAAATTTTGTTATTCTACCACTAAATTTAAGGCATTAGGTCTACTAACTAGTACTAGAAAAAAACTTTAATGCACCAGAATCCTTCTAATACATGAAATCATTTTAAAAATTAATTCTAATCAAAAGCAATTGCCATGGGATCATAACATTAGAAAGCCAATTTCCCTTTTCATGTGCAACAGAATCATGAGCTAGACTTTTTCCCGAAGCCATTAGGTATTGGGGTGGTTTGTCAAGCAGCAACAGATCACTGAAAGCAGCTGGGAACTCCAGGTGGCCCTGGTAGCGGTGAGCACAGACTCCCAAGGGCATGGAAGTCCAGGTGAATCAATACTGCCTGACGAATGGCTGTGGAGCAAGTAGGCATAATAAAGCACAGGAAAGGTGGCATCGATGGCACAAGGAACAGCCAGAGCAAGAAGAGTGTATGCAGGTAGCAACTATATAGGTGGCACCCTATACCCTTAAATGTACCCAGAGACACAGAAGTGAAGAACTGAGGTCTTACCTAAGTTAGATTGATTAGGATTTGTAATCTATTAGACTAAGGGTCAACTGTTAAGGTGGCCTTACTGAAGTTTACTTAAGGTTCACAGTTGGGTGTTGAGAGAACAGGAAGATATAAAACAAAACTAAACTAAGTCTGTGTTTCCTCCTCTTTCATTTCTTTGTAACTCTAATGACATTTAATGGAAGAGTCGCAACTCTGAAATACTCATTAATGCCTTGCTGTAATGCAAACAGACTGTTTTAAGGAGCAAGGACTGATAGATTTCTGCGTAGGCTCATGTTGGTATAAAGGACATTCACACAGAATGTCACATTTGTGCCTCAAGCAACCTGAGTTAATCAAGAACAGAATTATCTACATTTTAGGGATGAAGTAAAGTCCTACTACTACAATTGACCCTTGAACCACACAGGTTGAACCGGGTGGGTTCACTTACATGTGGATTTGCTTCAATATAGTACAGTAAGTATAAATATATTTTCTTATGATTTTTAAAATTTTCTTTTTTCTAGTCTACTTTATTGTAAGAATATAGTATACAATACATATAACATACAAAATCTGTGTTAATTGTTAATGTTATTGGTAAGGCTTTCAGTCAATAGTAGGCTATTAGTATTTAAGTTTTGAGAGAGTCAAATGTTCTACACAGATTTTCAACTGTGCAGTGGTCAGTGTCCCTAACCCCTGCGTTGTTCAAGGGTCAACCGTACTAAGAAGTAGTGATGTCACTTGTAGTGACTCAAAAGGATAATGATAATGTGAGGTTGCATTTTATGAAACTCTGAATTCTGTAAATTAGAAATAATGACATGAAAGTATTTGTATTTTTACCTTATGCAAAAAAGCCCGAAATGTGTAGCCACAGAGTTATTAGAATTTCACAATAATTTTAAAGCAGGCTGAAGAAAAGATTAAATCTTGTTTTTATACTGCTGCCAGAGAGCAGTGCCATTTTAGCTGGCAAAAAGAAATACCTATCCTTTGTTGAGACCTTATTATTATGAAATCCCGAAGAACTTAAACATCATGTAAAATGCTACCAGCTTATAAGCACCCAGTTCTGTCCCTAGTATAACTGGAGTTTCTTAACCTTTACAAAATACTTTTCTGTATAATAAATGTTAGAATAAAAGCCATTAGTTTTTGTTAAGTTCTGTTGGCAGGTGGTTTTCCTTCTCTATCTAACACATACTACTATTTGGGTTTAAATGCTACCACTTAAAAGATTTTAGTCTTGTTTGGTATTAAAAGTTGAGACTATAAAATAAAGGCATTTATTTTTCTGAGGGAAACTATTAAAACTAATCTTTGATTTAATACATATTTTAAACAGCAACATATTTAAAGAATGTTTTTAAACAGAAATGTTCATATTTTTAATAGATACATTACCAAAAAGAACAAAGAAATCTAAAACTCACCCCCAGATGTGCTCCCCAGACATAATGATACCATTTGATGATCCAAACATCTCTTTCAGTATTATTAGTGGAGAAAGAAGATTGATAAAAAGGTATGTAAAATGGGATCTTAAAATAGATGGCATTTAAAATAACCCCAATTTTGTTTAATTGAACAGATGATAAATAAAACTGAAGGAATAAATAAAATCTTATTTAAACAGCCGAAGTGTCAGAACCTCAAGTAATCCTTTGATTTTAAGAAAAGGAACACGAAAGGCTGGTGCTCCAGCTCCAAACAGCATCTGGCTTTCTCCCATGAAGGATGAAATTTGCCTCGAGCTTCCTCCCATCCTCCCCCTGCCTCCAGATTTCCATTACCTATTATATTTTTAGCCACTCGTAACACATTCTAATCGACAATATTAATTCTATGGATGCTTTTAAAGGCAAGGAATGATTTTAGATGAATTTAAAAATAAATATAAATCCCCACACCAACAAATTTTAAAATGATCTTTTTAAGGCAGTGTAAATTGTGTAGTGCTGCAAATGTGCTATTTAGCCAATCTGACAAATGTGATATTTGCTAGACTTTGTTTCACACGCTAGCTGGGAATATGAAATGCATTTCCAAGGTGGATTTCATGAAGTAGTACTACAGAGAATGCTGTAATAAAATCCAGACATTCCATCCACTACATTCCTTTCCTCTAAAACTTTTGTAATTCAATCTAAAAGGACAAGCAAATCTGTCTGAGACGATTACTGCTGTATAGACTACTAATGTTGCTTATTGCTAGGCTTCAGATAAGTATTTTCTAGGTATTCAAATATCATGAAATCACTGAAAACCAAACTAAGGATATTCTACAATTTTTCTCTCCTTGTTTTAAAATGGTAACAATTCATGGCCACCTGCGTGGCTCAGTCAGGCTCAGTCAGTTAAGCATCCGACTTCAGCTCGGGTCATGATCTCACAGTTCATGAGTTCCAGCCCCATGTCAGGTTCTGTGCTGACAACTCAGAGCCTGGAGCCTGCTTCGGATTCTCTGTCTCCCTTTCTCTCTCTGCCCCTCCCCCGCTTGTGCTCTAGGTCTCTCAAAAATAAATAAATGTTGAAAAAAAATTTTTTTTAAATGGTAACAATTCAGCAGCTCAATTCTGTGATAGTTTCCTGACACTACTATTTCTCAAAATCCTCACTAGGTTTTCTATTTCATAATCTCCAGTGTAAAGATTTTCAAACTAGTACATTCTAATTGCTTGAGGAGCTTTTAAAACTAAGGATGTCCAGGCCTTATTCCAGATCAGTTAAGTCAGAATCTTTGAGAATGGGGTCTAGGAAAGGTGTTTTAAAAATCTTTTAAATACCATACAGTGCCTTGTGAGTTCTTATTCTAAATAAAGAATCCAAAGCATCTCTATGTAATTGAGCTACTCTCAATTAAAACTGTCAGAAACAGTGAAAATAATTTTATTAGGATTTTTAAGAAGTGAATGTTATCGTTGTATCAACCATATTTCTCAGAAACAGCATTAATTTTCAACATTTGTAAAGCTATATAATTGCTTTTCTGGTCCAAAGCCATAATTTTAAAGTACCCCATTATACAAAACTTCATTTTATTTTTTTTATTTTTATCTTTTTGAGGGGGGTGAAGGGAACAGGGTAAAGAAAAAAAAAAAACATCCAAAATTTATTCTCCAACAATACAGAGAAGACAAAACTTCTTTTTAAAGGGTAAACAGGGTTAGGAAATCTTGTCTGATTATTGGGACGTTTTAGGATTACTTTGAGGGATTCAATGTTAGCAAAACGTAAGACTGACAAAACAATAAAACAAGAATCTGGCAAAGAGTAAAAGGAATAAATGGTCATTGATTTCAGAGCTCATTTGTAGGCGAACTTTTTTTTTCATTTGTTTTTTAGCTTATCCCAGTTTCCAAATCTTTGATTGTTTGTATTAGTTCCATTTTATTTCATGAATTTCCAATCATGTTTCATATGAAATGTTCCATAATAACCCACTTCATTTATCCCCCTAGTACATGCTAGGCTTTGGGCAGCATCATGCACTTGTTACAGAAGCTAATTGATTCATTTTCTGATTTCCTTCTTCTTATACCGTTCTCCCCAAATCCTCCAGGATTCCTCATCAAACAGAATTCTTTCACATTAAAAAAAAAACAGTATTATTTAAACTGAGTTGGCAATCTTGTTGGTATTTCTGGGAGATGCTAGGCTAGTACAGAATTATGGATAACTTTTGAAGTTAAAGCTACTAAATTTATTTACTTTGCATTCTCAAACTAGAAAAACATACAGACAAATCTCCAAACCTACTAATCATCTCACAATCATGTTCCTGAGATACTGCAGGGTTCTGAACGTCCTCTTCTACTAACCAAGTGAACACAGCACGTGGAATGACAAGGGAGTAAGGGGACAGCCTAACAGGCCAAATAAATCCTGGCCATCAGTGGGTGACAGATGTCTTAGCCAGATCACCCCCACAGCAATGCTGACCACATGGAAAACACACAGCTCGCTATTCTTTTCCATTTTCTTCCTTTTCTATAAATGAGGTTCAGCATGCATAAGAAATCAGAGCTACACATTGGTATAAAAGGTTACTATTAGACATTACTTCCCTTGATAGGTTCAGACCCATCCCATGTTCTAGGACACATACCCCTCCTTAGTACTAGGCTTAGTACTAGGCTTTGAAACACATAACCTTAAAGTTAAATTATTCTTCTGTAGGCATTAGGGAGTTTCAAGTAACATAAAATTTCTGACCAGCTAAACTCAAAACGGACAAGCAACATCATTAGAACACAAAGCATACTATAGAGTTGAGACTATTATTCTGCATTTCAACAGTAACACTCTCTTAGGTCTGGTTTAGTCTAGAAGTAGCTATAGTGAAGGCACATTAATTTATACATTTTTTAGACATCGAGTTGCTTTTTATAGCAACATCCCACATGTCAAACATGAAAACTGTCATCTGAAAATAAGTGGGGGGAAAAAAAACAAGAAAACTCCTAAGTGTTTATGTACCTACTTCTAGAACCCCAAAAATCCTTTGGATACATAAGAAATTGGACATTCTTCATTGGACTCCTACCAGCTTTAAGAAAAAGAAGGAACTAGAGACAGCCTGCCTGGCAATTTCATAGGGGTTCTGGCCTTCTGTTCATAAACTCTTTGTGACAGGTGCGGCCCCATCCCTCCCTCCATCTGGGGCCTGGCTAAGCACTAAAACTGGCCTCTCCACCAGCAAGAAGCATATGGGCTGGGGCAGGGGCAGCCTCTCCTTTCTGATGGTATCTGCTCCCCGTTGTCTAAGCTTGTCCCTTTAGTTTCTGTATCTTCGTCCTCACTGTGTTGAGCGTTTCTGAAATGTAACAGTTGATATGAAGAAACCAGGACACATGCTTCTAATTTATGAAGCGCAATGAAGTGAATCAGTCATCCAAAATCAAGGTAGAATACCACCATTACCATTGCTTCTGAGCTTTTTCCTCTGCTAGGATATTCCCTCAGGGGTTACTTTGATCCTAAAATTTGCATTTATCATCCTCTTTTTGGAAAAATAGGTTTGCCATATATGTATTTATGTCCTATATTGTTTAGTTTTACCTTTGTTGGGGTCTTTAAACCTGACCTATGTCCTCTATCTCCTGTCCCCTTTAATTTTGGTCTTCTATA
This sequence comes from Neofelis nebulosa, assembly GCF_028018385.1. NCBI lineage: Eukaryota > Metazoa > Chordata > Mammalia > Carnivora > Felidae > Neofelis > Neofelis nebulosa. Next base: position 29,662,582 of record NC_080794.1, on the reverse strand, counting down.
TCATACTAAATGTAATCCCATCTGGCTTGTTTTTAAAAAACAAAACACTATAGGGGCGCCTGGGTGGCGCAGTCGGTTAAGCGTCCGACTTCAGCCAGGTCACGATCTCACGGTCCGTGAGTTCGAGCCCCGCGTCAGGCTCTGGGCTGATGGCTCAGAGCCTGGAGCCTGTTTCCGATTCTGTGTCTCCCACTCTCTCTGCCCCTCCCCCGTTCATGCTCTGTCTCTCTCTGTCCCAAAAAAAAAAAAAAAAAAAAAACAAAAACAAAACACTATAATTTCCCTAACAGTCATCCATGTTGATATTTATAAAGTGGTACCACATTCAGTTTTGTTGTTGTGTAATATTCCATTATGTAAAAATAACAACATTTACCCAGTCTCCTCTTCGTGTAATACTTTATAGTATACTTTATAGATTCCTGCTTTAAGAACTTTCCTAGAAATATTCTTGTAAATGTCTCCTGGTGCAGGTATTAAGGTCTACTGAGCAGTGGAATTGCTGGGTCAAAGGGTATGTGAATGATGAACACTGTAAGTTTCCATGACTTCCTCTCCTGTCATTCCCAAAAATGTTGCTCTGCCCATCCTTGCCAACACTTGGCATTTTCAGACTTCTTAATTTTTGCAATCTAGAATGTGTGAAATGGAATTTCAATGTGGTCTTAATTTACATTTTCTTGAAAACTAATGAGTTTTGCGATTCTTTTTATATGTGCAGTTGCCATTGGTTTCATCTTCTAGGAGATGCCTTTTACTTTTGTCCATTTTTTTTTTTTTAGATCGTTTATTTTCTTATTGGTTTTAAGGAATTCTTCACATTTTCCATCCTACTTTGTCATATATATTACAAAATGGTCTTCGTTCTTTACCCTTACTGGGCCACAATTCTAGTGCTGGCTTCCATTACATCCTCCTCCCCAGCCCTTAAGTTACTGAGGAATTGAGAAAAAAGAAGTATGGGTTTCTAAGCAGAGTTTTAAAACACATATCCTGAAGAGGATATTTAAAATAATTGGGTATTTTTTCCACAGAAATTAGCAAAGATAAAATCATCAGGGATGGTGAAGGTGGTAGAAATAGACATTCAACTACTGCTGGTGAGAATGTAAAGTGAATCTCGATCCTGTTAAGGGTGGTGATACCTGAGTACACACATTTGACAACACTCACTGAAATTATGGCATGCAAATTCTATTACATGGGGAAATGGTGAGGCATATTGGCTAAGGTCTGGTGCTAGAGCTAGACTGCAACTTAGCTCTGTCACTTAGTGAGTTATATGACCACCCTGGGCAGGTTATTTCACTTCACTAAGCCTTCAGTTTCTTGATGGCAAAATGAGGATAATAGCACTAACTACATTATTAGGGCTATTGTGAGAGAGAAGTATATTTGTGTAAAAGTGATTAAAATAAGGTCTGATGTAGCAGACATATGTTAGGCTGTACCATCAATCATTTATGGTTTCTTGTAGAGTCCGAAAAGTTCTTCCCTTTCGTAACCATAATGATATTCTTTGACATTTTCTTCTAAAAGTGTAAACATTTTCGTTTTTTCACCTACAGGCAGGTAGTCCACTTATAATTTATTTTGGAGTTTGCTGTGAAATAAGGATGTATTTTATTCTTTTTTCGGAGAGATGACCAAGTTGTCACAACACTACTTACTAAGTTACCCATCATTTCCTGTTGACTTTGAACACCAGTCTGTCATATCAGATTTCCACGTGTGCTGGGTTAGTTTCTGGATTCTCGACTATGTTCCCTTAAGTTTACTGTCAATCATTGTGCCAACTCTATATTGTCTCAATTACTACAATATTATAATCAACCTTGATAGGTAATAGGACAGGTCTTCCTTCCTTGTTCTTTATAGCTATCTCGTTGATTGCTGGGCTTTTGCTCTCTCCTGTGAACTTTAAATAATTGGTCTGTTAGGTCCCATGAAAACAAAAACCATAAAAATTCTGTTGGAATCCCAGTGAAATTATAGATCTACTTGGAAAGAATTGATAATTATCAGCTAACACTGATCCATTAACATGGGCTATCCATTTACTCAGACCTTCTTTTATCTTTCAATCATGTTTTACAACTTTCTTTATAGTTTCATCCCCAGTGTTACACTCTTTTATTTTTTATTAAAAAATTTTTTTAATATTTATTTATTTTTGAGAGAGAGAGAGAGAGAGAGAGAGAGAGTGAGTGTGAGTGGGGGGGGGGGGGCAGAGAGAGAGAGAGAGAGAGAGGGAGACACACAGAATCCCAAGCAGGCTCCAGGTTCTGAGCTGTCAGCACAGAGCTCAATGTGGAGCCTGAATTCGTGAACCACAGGATCATGATCTGAGCTGAAGTCTGACACTTAAGCAACTGAGCCACCCAGGTGCCCCACAGGCTCTTTTACCAGGAGAGATGTAATCTGTCTACCTTTACTGTCATTACTGACCTAGGTCCTCCATCTCCTGTCCCCTTTAATTTTGGGCTTCTATATCCCTATAGCCTCCTCTTTCCCAACCTCACTCTGTTTGAAAACTACAAATTAATATCCTTTTAAATTATCATCTCTCTGCACATGACACAGATAGTCACGCCTTTATTTAGAGTGAGAGGAAAAATAAGACATAGAGAGAAAGGTGAGGCAAGCATAAAGGGGAGGACAAGAGATAATGGTGATGGTGGAGAGCAGAGCTGAGCTCTTCAAAGAAAGGGGGCTGCGTGCTTTCCTTCCTCATGCTGTTCCTTCTCTCATCACATGCTCCGAGGGCATTGAGGTGGTGGCACTTCCAAGTAGTGGGTTGTATCATCTGCAGCGTTTCCTTTATATTTCTCGGTCATTCGAGGTAACCAAGGCCTCTTTTTAATTGTAACTATTTCTGTTAAAACGGCTTACCACTTTTGTTTTTCTCATTAGTTGTAGGTGAGCTATTTTAGTTCAAACACTACAAGAACTTGTCACTAGCAAACATTTAAGGTAATGTGGTATAGATTCACTAGAAAACAGTATACTTTATTTCTTAAACTTAGGAGACCATTTGCAACAAAGCCATATTTGCATCATGTTTACCACACAAAATAATACAAGACTTAGGATTTAGAAATGCCTAAAAAAGCATTTAATCATAATTTAAAAAGCATTAACTGTGCGTGTGTGTGAGCGGGGGAGTTTATCTCCAATTTGCATTTCTGTCATTCAACTTGGCAAAGGAAAACACCAGATATCCTTTCAGAATATTTTTACACAAAGCTTTCAGGCCACTTTTCTCACATAATTTATTTTAACACCTTAATGTTTTCAGATGAAGATTTACACACTTCTAAGGCCCCTTTATATGGATCTAGAGGTGTATCTTTAAAGGGTACCTTTCACCTATCCATTAATGATCCATTAAACACCTTAAAACCACCAACATTTCTATTTGCAAGATTAACTTACATATATAAAGTGAAAATTAAAAGGCCTTATGTTTCAGAAAACCATAAATAAAAACTATGGTTGATGAAATTAATGATTTAAAAAATGTAAATAAATAAATATTGAATGGACAACTGGAAAGTTTGTTCAGTAATCCTGAGATGAATCAGCATCTGAACAGAAAACAAAGACCATAGGCACAAAGCAGCAAGGAACTGATCATGGCAAAATTAACCCCCTTAGGCAAATATCACCAAATTCTCTTCTGTTCTCATATCTGCACTTTTTAAAAATGTTTTATTTATTTTGAGAGACAGAGAAGGTGGGGGGGAGGGAGGGAGGGAGAGAAAGAGAGAGAGGGAGGGAGAGAATATCCCAGGCAGGCTCTGTGCTTTCAGTGCAGAGCCTGATGTGGGGCTCGATCCCACAAACCCATGAGATCATGACCTGAGCTGAGATCAAGAGTCAGATGTTTTTTTTTTTTCTTTTTTTTTTTAAATTTTTTTTTCAACATTTTTTATTTATTTTTGGGACAGAGAGAGACAGAGCATGAACGTGGGAGGGGCAGAGAGAGAGGGAGACACAGAATCAGAAACAGGCTCCAGGCTCCGAGCCATCAGCCCAGAGCATGACGCGGGGCTCGAACTCACGGACCGCGAGATCGTGACCTGGCTGAAGTCGGACGCTTAACCGACTGCGCCACCCAGGCGCCCCAAGAGTCAGATGTTTAACTGACTGAGCCACTCAGGCACACCCTGCCCCCACCCCGCCCCCTGCACCTTCTTTAAATTCACAGTCAAGAATGTCTACTGCTTAGTGCACCTGGGTGGGTCAATGGGTTAAGTGTCCGACTTTGGCTCAGGTCACAGTCTCCCGGTTTGTGAGTTCAAGCCCCACACTGGGCTTGCTGCTGTCAGCCTGTCAGCGCGGAGACCACTTCTGGTTTTCTGTCCCCCCTCTCTCTACCCCTCCTGCCTGCACTCTGCCAAAAGTAAATAAATATTTAAAAAAGAAAATAAAAGGATGCCTACAGCTCATTGTTTCTGTGGGCCTCTGGAAGTTTAAACATGGAAAGGAAGTCCCATTTATCCACTTTACAGTTTTGATGAATGTGTATTCTAAATTTTGGGAGTCCTGAAAATTAGTGATTAAAGTTTGATGATGAAAAAGTGTCACATTGGCAGAATCTTTAGCATATCATTTATTCAGTGCTGTATATATTCATGTTATTTTTTAATACCAAATAATGCCGCTTATTATTCATCACAGATATTCACTTAGTACAAGGTTAATGTATTCATTTATTTAAATATTCAAGTAGTTTTTTTACGCTTTAGATTTTTATTTTATTAAATTTTTACAGTACAGTTGACACTAATGTTACATTAGTTTCAGGTATACAACATGGTGATTCAACTTCTTTATACCTTATGCTGTGCTTACCACCAAGTGTAGCTACCATCTGTCACCATGCAACCCTATTACATCACCATCGATTATATTCCCATGCTGTAACTTTTATCCCCTTGACTTTTTCATTCAGTAACTGGAAGCCTGTCTCTCCCCCTCCCCTTCACTCATTTTGCCCAGTCCCTCCCCCCTCACCTCCCTTCCCTCTGCCAACCATCAGTTGGTTCTTCGCAAATAAGTAGTCTTATTAAATACAAAGTCAGCACTTCACAGCTTCTCACTGAAAAGTAATCTATCTATGGTTCTCCACTGGAAGCATACAAGTCATAAAAGGCAAGATCTTCAGCAAGGGTTCTACTCTCCCTTTCCTGCTTCAAGTGATAGACAACACACTGTTCTCATGAGGTTGTCCGTCTCAATGGTGAACAACTCTGGGTATTTGAAAGCTCTCCCTTATCTACTGAATTAAATTCTTCCTTATAACATCCACTTATTGCTCTAACCTGGTGTTCACAAGAAGAAAAAAATCAGTACTCTCTCCCTCATGTGACAACTCTTAAATTAAGACAGTTATTTTGTTAGTCATTAATTTTTCTCCTTTTCTGATCCAATCCCTAAAACTTCCTTGGCTTTTTAGTTTTTCTCAGGATATGTAAAAGATATTGTTTTAAGTTGAATTGTGCCCTCCAAAAAAGATATGAAGGAGTCCCAATCTCCACTACTTCGAATAGTGACCTAATTTGGAGACAGGGTCCTTAAAGAGGAAATCATGTTAAAAGGAGGTAACTAGCATGGGCTCTAACCTACTGTGACTTACGTTCTTTATAAAAAGAGAAAATTTGGACACAAAGACCTTCACAAAAATGAAGGCAGAGATGGGTGTCATGAATCTACCAGCCAAGGAATGACAAAGATTGCCAGCAAACCACCAGAAGCTGAGAGAGTGAGTCTTGGAACAGATTTCCTCCTCACAGCCCTCAGAAGGAACAAAGGAACCTATTGATACCTTTGCCTTGACTTTTAGCTCCCAGAACTGTGAGATAATAGATTTCTGTTGTTCAGGCCACGAGGTTTGTGGTATTTCATTATAATAGCCCCAGCAACCTAACACATTTCTCAGAAATGTGACATGATAAAAGGTTAAGGAAACTTGTCACAGCAGAATGCTTGGTTTTATTTACAGGTGAAAATAATTCTTTCCTAAAATAGACTTATTATTCCTTGGAAACATAAAAGGTCTCAGCATTAATATATTTGAATACTTCCTGAAATTATGTTTTGAACTACTGGTTAGTACAAACCTATTATGTTTAGTTTTTTCCTATGACTTTTGCTTTCATGATTTCCTTAGTATCTATGCTTTTGCAGAGCTGATGAAACTGTTAAAAGGACAGCAAATACTGGTAACTCTCAGCTCTGTATTCAAATCTTCGTATCTGAACAACTTTTAGGACCAAGAAAACTGTAACTTGTAAACTACAATTTACAAATTTAGAAAATAAGGAATAAGACCATTGATGGGGAGAATATGTGATTATATAAATTATTTTCAAAGTATACTATATCAGTGATTCTCATCAATTTTGGGAACTTCTCTGTAAATACTGAAATAGAAATTAATTTTGAGGGGTCCCCAGGTGGCTCAGTCAGTTAAGTGTCTGATTCTTGATTTCAGCTCAAGTTCGTGATCTCAGGAACTGTGAGATTGAGCCCCTCATCGGGTTCTGTGCTGACCGCATGGAGTCTGCTTGGATTCTCTTTCCTTCTCTCTCTAGTCCTCCCCCACCTGTGTTCTCGCTCTCTCTAAATAAATAAACTTAAAAAAATTAAGATCAGCAACAGAGTTTTATACAGAAAATTCTTAAGCAAGAGATATCCTGAGACACTTATAAATTTCCAAGTATCATTATAGCCTGTAATTTCTCCCACAAAGTACACAGAAGCAGCAAACAAAGCCATTTTCAAATGGAAATGCTGAGCGAACCATGCCTTATAAGGGCTCACTCTAGTTGAACTTTCTGTAATGATGGAAATGTTCTATTTCTGTGCTATCCAGTAAGGTAGTTACTAAGCTTGAATGCCTACTGAACACTTGAAATGTGGTGTGACTGAAGAATTTAATGTTTAATTTAACTATCTAAATAGCCACAAGGGACCAGTGGCTTCCATATTGAACAGCACAGGTTTCTTCTCTTTTCACTTAACACAGTGGTTCTCAGCTAGTGGCAATTCTGCCCACTAGTGACCTACGACAATATCTGGAGACATTTTTGGCTGTCACAGTTGGGAGGTGCCAATGGCATCTAGTGGGCAGAGGCCAGGGATGCTGGTAAAACATCCTACGGTGCACAGGACAGGCATCCCCAAGTAAGGATTACCCAGTCTAAAATGTGAAAAGTGCTAGGTTAAAAAACTTAGACATATTTAAAAGATCTTCAAATGAAATAAAAAATATTTAGAATAATATACAGCCATTCATAATGATATTCAAACATTAGCTAGTCTGCTATTGAAATCTTTTGCCATGCTCAATATTTCCAACCTAACGGCTGTTTTCTCTGTCCATAGTATCTTAGCGAGTATGCTACTTCACCTGATTTTCCATCCTAGCAGCCTTTGTAAATTTAACATGACTGAAGCTGGTAACTTTACTTCAGAAATAGCGAGCGATAAGTATGCATAAATGCTTAACAGTTTTGTGAATGTGAAAACATTTATAACAGAATAACTTTTACTTAAAAAAAATTTTTTTTTAATGTTTATTTGTATTAGAGAGAGAGAGAGATGTGTAAGCAGGAGAGGGGCAGAGAGAGAGGGAGACAGAATCTGAAGCAGGTTCCAGGCTCTGAGCTGTCAGCATAGAGCCCAACATGGGGCTCGAACTCACAAGCAATGAGATCATGACCTGAGCTGGAGTTGGATGCTTAACTGACTGAGCCACCCAGGTGCCCCTAGAATAACTTACTTTTAACCTTTCATTTAACCTCAGAAATACATGAAAGGGCTAGTTTAGTGCAAATACATAATCAATGACCTAAAAAGCTCATGTTCTGCTAACGGAGACTCACCAGTAATCTTTTTCCACGTGACAAAACAGTAATATATTTACGATATTTAAATTACCCATTTATGCCATGATTATTGTAATATACTCTTTATTTGAACATTACAATCTACGCCAAAAGGAGAGAACATGGAAATATCCAAACTAAAAGGGCTCAAAAATCCAGTGGAAAAAGAAGTTATTAAAATAGCTGCAGTAACAAAAAGTGAACAGAAGCAAACTGTTTCTGAAATGAAGGCTAATAAAGGAATCTTGTTGAAGTTCTGGCCTAGGCAATGAAAGCAAGACCCAATAGTTTAGGATATGTTTTCTGTCTCAATGAAGGAAGACAGAAAGGATGACCTCTTGGAGGGCATTCATGACAAATTATATTTTTAAGATTTTAACTTTTCCAATGTCCTTGAAAACATTGCTCCTATTTACTTTATTTCTCATTGCCTAACAGCAATTTCAGTAAGCATCCTATTCTTAGACATAGCTCCTAATTATTTGTTATTCACATGACAAATCTCATCAAAACTGGAAAACAAAACCTACCTTAACCTAATTGAAAGATGATATTTTAGCCATCACTGAGATTTTACAACTATTTAAAAGTATGTAAAGCACATATAAAGGAAGAGAAATATCACTTACAGATTGTGACTGACCTCAAACTTCCACAAGGATTTAAAAAGTACTCAAGATGTTTTTCATTAATCCTATCACGATCTTAACCCACAAAGGGGAGAAACAGGATGCCATTATAATAATGCATTTAAGAGATGATGCTGGCTTGGACTACAATAATGTAAGAAAGGTGATGAAAACTATATTTTGAAGGTATAGAGTCAACAAGATTTGCTGTAGGATTCAATGCAGGTAATGAGAGAAAAACTGGAATCAAGGATGATCCCAAGGTTTTTGGCCTGAGCTACTGGAAGGACTGAGTTGACATTAATTGAGCTGGTGCAGGCTGCCAGGGTAGCCACACTGGGAAGGACATTCAGAAGCTCAGTGTTGGATATCTTAAGTTCAACATGACTCTCAGATGTTTCCAAGTAAGGTAGGCACCTGAAAAATAGGATCATGAGTTCAGCACAGAGGTCTGGGTTGGAGATGTAAATTACGAGTCCTTATAGAAGATAAAAAAAATTCTAGGAACTGAGCTCCTGGACCTGCCAACTTTAATCAGTCAGGGCATGTGGAGGAATGTGGCAGGGAGACAGAGAAGGGAGGGAGTGGTCGGTGAGTTGTGAAGAGTACAAAAACAAGGCTTCTTGGAAACCAAGTGAAGAGAGCATTTCAAGGACAGAGTGAGCAACTGTACCAAAAGTCCTGGTAAGTTAGGTGAGGACCAGACAGTTTGGTCATGTAGAAGTCACTGATGACTTAGAGAACAGGTATTTCAGTGGAATGGTTGGTGGTGGCAAGGCCTACATGGTGTGGGTCTGAGTGACCCGAAGGAAGTGGAGAAAGTGTATATGGACTGCTCTTTTGAGGAGTTTTTGCTTTAAAAGGAGGGGGAGAAATGGGATAATAAGATGAAAAGTATAGCAGGCTGAAAGAGTTTTTTGTGAAATGGGAGAAATGACATCATGTTTTTGCCTGCTAAAAAGAAAAATCTAGGAGAGAGGGAAAGTATGCTAGAAAGAAGGGGGAAAGCTGCTGGAGTATGGTTTTTAAGGTATACAATTTAGACTTTATAGATAGCCATTAAATATAATTGAGAAGGATCAATTTACTTCTGACAGATAATAAAAGTATCTAGAGTGATTGGTATTCTATATTTAGAGGTGAAAAATAAATCACAAAGTAAAACATGAACAAGTTGAACTGTCTTAAAACTATAAATTTTCTCTTCAACTAAAAACAAAATCTCTAAAGAGAAGTGTAATTAGATTGAGAAACATCTGCATCAAACATGACTTAAGGTTAATTAAGGAGCTCAGACCAACAAGTAAATTATCCAGTAACCAAGAGTTAAAGTGCTAAAGTACATACTGACCATTTGTACAACAGGAGATACAATATATATTAGGACAAATATTAAATGTGGTTAATAAGAAATAAAATACAAAAGAAAACAATGAGATCTATTATATATATTAGGAAAATATGAAAAAATTAAAACACCCAAATCTAGCTACACTGTGATAAAGACCGTGATCATACATTGTTGGTGGCCATGTAAAATATTAACATCCTTTGGATAGCAGTTTGGCAGTTCATATCAATAGTCATAAATATTCATATTCATAGCCTTTGACTCCCTTGGATATTCAGCCTAAAAAAATACTTAAAGAGGGGTGCCCGAGAGGCTCATTTGGTTGACCATCTGACTTTGGCTCAGGTCATGATCTCATGGTTTGTGAGTTCAAGCCCCACATAGGGCTGCTGTCAGCACAGAGCATGCTTCAGATCCTCTGTCCCTCTCCCTCTCTCTCCCTCCCTCCCTCCCTCCCTCTCTCTCTCTCTCTCTCTCTCTCTGCCCCCCCCAACTCTTGTGCGTACTATCTCTAAAAAATAAACAAGCATTAAAAAAGAAAATACAAAGAAAACATATATAGATGATGTCTGGTATAGTCTTATAATTGTATCAGCATTAGTTATGAAAATAACATATTAAAATGATCTAAAAGCAAAATTAAAAAATGAATGGCTATGAAAATTAGAATATTGGCCTGATCATAAAAGAGACAGAATGATCTCAGAGAACACATTAGATGCCTACAATATAGTAAGAATAAGAAAACTTTTTTTTTTTTTAACTGTAATTACAACTATGTCACCTACAATGAGACAAAGAAAGATGTAAATTGAAAACAGTTTAAACATTCAGTATTCTGGGACAGTTGGGGAATATGTTCTTCCTTATCTGGTAACAACTACTAATACTTACTGAATACTTACCATGTGTCCAATGCTGGACTACAGACATAATGTATAGGGACACATTTAATCCTATGGAGTAGGTTATAGCTAATACATGGCAGGGCTAATATTTGAATTCAGGCAGTCTTTCATCTTGATCTTAACCACAATGATATATACTCAAATTAAGAAAACTTAGAAAAATGGGATTTCTCTTAATCTGTAAGTCATGTTTCAATAGGTAAGGTACAGGTATCACAAATGAATGAAATATCATTTGGTAATCTCAGACTACTAACCTTTAATTTTCAAAAAATATTTTAATGTTTTTTTTTTTTTTTTAATTTTTTTTTCAACATTTTTTATTTATTTTTGGGACAGAGAGAGACAGAGCATGAACGGGGGAGGGGCAGAGAGAGAGGGAGACACAGAATCGGAAACAGGCTCCAGGCTCCGAGCCATCAGCCCAGAGCCTGACGCGGGGCTCGAACTCACGGACCGCGAGATCGTGACCTGGCTGAAGTCGGACGCTTAACCGACTGCGCCACCCAGGCGCCCCTGTTTGTTTCTTTTTGAGAGAGAGTGTGAGGGACAGAGAGAGAGAGGGAGACACATAATCTGAAGCAGGCTCCAAACTCTGTCAGCACAGAGCCCTATGTGGGGCTTGAACTCACGATCTGTGAGATTATGACCTGAGCCAAAGTCAGATGCTTAACTGACTGAGCCACCCAGGTGCCCATTCCTTAATAATTGCTAACTAACTTTCAATCTTGCCTGCAAAGTTAAAATTGATTTTAGACAGACTGGGAAAAAAAAACCCCAACAAAAACCAAAAAGCCTTTTCATGGCATTACAGAATGCTAGAGCTGTACAAGAGAATACAGATTAACCAGATCCTTTATTTCCACAGAGAAAGAAACAGGTATCTAATCAGTAAGAGGCTGGTTCAAGGTCATTCAGCTGGTTAATATAACTAAAGCTAGTTCTAAATTCCAGGTTTCCTGATGATAGCCCAATGATACTTCTTTCTATATTATCTTATTCCCCTCCCGCCTAAAAAAAGTATGTTATGTTTTATGTGCACAATAAATGCCAGGCATCACATCTGGTGTGTTTTAATTATTAAACAAATCTTTTTTTTTTTTTTTTAATATATGAAATTTATTGTCAAATTGGTTTCTATACAACACCCACTGCTCATCCCAAAAGATGCCCTCTTCAATACCCATCACCCACCCTCCCATCCCTCCCACCCCCCAGAGTTAAACAAATCTTTACAACAGTTTTAAGGAGGTAAATATTATAACCACTTTAAGGCGAAGGCACTGAAGCCCAGATGGGCTTCGTACATTGCCCAGCACCACGCAGCTAGTAACTGGCATCCATATCTGATTTCAAAGCCAGGGTTCTTCCTCCAGTATGTACCACAGGGTTTGGGGAGAAAGTGCTCAAGCACACAGGGAGCTCAGGGTATGGAAGTTCCTTGTGTTCCCTGCCCAATCCACCCAGAGGTTCGTGTTGAGAGAACTGTCTGATCTCTTTTCTTCAGGCTCAAAACTAGCTGGCTGTTCCAGTGGGTTAAAAAGAATGTGAAATTCCATCTCATGGTGTGAAAAAGGTTTCCAAGTTTGTTTAGATCCTGGGATTGGGCTTTTGTGTCCCTAAAGTACAATCAAGGGAGTAGAAAACATTGAGTGCTTAGAGATCGAGAAATTGAGGACCATAGGGGCAAAATATAATGATGCTTATATTCCTTGACAATTGTGCTTTCTAGTATGCTAATAACTCAATGGCTCATGAAATACATTTCCGTGACCTTTTCTCCCTCACATTTTTGCTTCTTTTCTTTTGTCTCACACTTCAAATTCCATAGATTCTAGCACTGCAAGCTTTAATCTTCTCTCTCCAGTTAGGGAGCTCCCTAAGTGGGCTCCCCGTCTTTAGTGTTTCTTCATTTATAACCATCTCACTCAACAAGGGAGAGAATCTCCCAAAGCAAAGCTACTACTGCCTAACAGAATTTATCACTTTTCCCTTAAATTCCTTGAAAACAGGCCCCACTCTACCTTTCCAGCTTTCTCTCTCAACGAAGTCCCTCAAGTCCTCTGTAACTAATCTAGGTTGTTCCTCTGTGCTTTGGCTCACAACGATCCTTTTATCTGGACTCCTTTACGTTTTCATCTTTGGCTGTCTAAATTCAGAATGTCCTTTAAGGCCCATCTCAAATGTAATCTCCCTTGTTTTTGCTGATTCTCCAACCAGATATAATTCCCTCCTTATCTAACCCCTACAGCACTGGGTGTAAGTCTTACAAGATTTGACATTCTCACCTGTACTGCAGGGATCAGTGTATCTGAACTGTCAGTTCCATTAACACCAACACTGTTACTAATGTTTGTGTTATAGGTAACACCTAGAAAAGACATACTCATAGTCAGTGATCCAAAACAAGAATCTGCTTTGAGTAATGCAAACTATATCAAAGTACTTCACAATTTTCTATCTCTTGAAAAAAGAAAATAGGTCAAAGGAAACCAGAGTTTAAAAAAAAAAAAAAAGTACAGCTTCTTAATGGGGCACTTCATTTTCTAGGTGCAGACACAACAGTTGATATACATCTACTAGGTCAAGAAAAGTATGCCTGTATTATGTAAATGACATTCAAAGGCTTAAAAAAAAAGCCTTAAAAAAATCTGAACACACCTGTAGTATGCTTTTATTTCCTGACTTTTAGTTCTGTACAGATGAAGCAGGAAGCCCTGCAGCTTTAAAACTAGTAACTGTACAGAGGAAGGACAAACCTCATTAAGACGATCAAATGACAAATTTAGAAGGGTACTGCAAATCAGGTAGAATAGGGATGCTGAATGATTCACTCTCAAACAAAAAACCAAATCTCACGGAGAAATTTTCCTTCTCTCCAGTGGAAAACAAAATTTGAAAATTTGGAAATATTATTTTTTCCACATTCTAAAGCTAATTAGAATAGCCTGCTGCCTCACAAAAACATTTCATAAAGGTACTGAGGTAATATTACCCCTACAGAGATCAAGAATAATGAATCCAAGGCCCCCTGACCGTCCCTACGTCATTGTTTACTTTGTGACTTTTTTTTTCTTTGAAAAGCGGGGGCGTAACATGGGGGAGAATGGGAGAAAATCAGTTTAAACTGTAGTCAAATACCTTTAGTTGAGTTGCGGTGTTTAATTTTTTCTTATGGACCTGTAGCACTTGTTGGTAAGAGCACAATGAAATTAACTGATAATCTGAATAAAGGCAACAGGCACCTGCAGCCTCTCAATCACTTAGCAAATATTTCCGACAAGAAAGGGCCAGATTCTGCGATCTGGGCGAACAAGCGGGTGTCCCCATTCAACAAGGAGAGTCTCTCTAGGTAAGCTGTAAATCTCGGGGGAAGCTGGAACCTTTCCCAGAGATCTGAGCTAGGAGCGGTCTCAGGTTTTTAGACAAATCTCTCCTCCTACCACACGTGACCGAATGGTATTCAGCAGCCGAGAGAGACACCTCACCGCACCAACCGCGGGATACAAAGGCTCGACGCCGCCGCCGCCGCATCCCTGGGAGGATCGCCGAGCCTCCCGCGCTCAACGCCTGCGGAGCCTGCGCAGGGCGCCGCCGCGAGGCGCGCCGCTCCCGGGCCCACAGGGCGGTGCCGCGCAGCGCGGGGAGCGGGAGCGGGGAGCGCGCGCCGCCTGCCTTGCGCGCCTGCCCGCCCAGCGCTTCGGGAGCAGGGCCGCCGCGCCGCACGCAGCCCGGCCGCGCCGCAGCCGCCGGGCCCTAGTCCGCCGCAGGGAGCTCCGCAGCGACGTGGACCAGGGTGAGGAGGCCGAGGGCCCACAGCCCCCGGGCAGGCCCGAGGCCGGGGCAGCCCATCCCTGCCCAGGCCTGGGCCTTCCCCTCTCCTAGCCCCTACCCCTCCCTACGCCTTCCCGGGACTCGCGCGGGCGGCGTGGCGCCGTGAGCTGCACTTACACCACGGCTCTGGAGATCATCCAGGACACCATCTTCCCGGGGTCTTGCACCCCAGCTAGGGGGCGGGTGGGCGCCGAGCGTGGCGCACCAGGCCGCCAACGGCAGGCCGCGCGCTCGCCGGCTCCTCGCGCTCCCCGGGGCCGCGCTGGCGCCCTCGGGAGCCGGGCCGGGTGTATGCGCGCAGCGGCCGGAGCTGCGCGGCGGTCGGTCCCCCCTCCCGTCCCCGCCCGTCCCCGCCCGCGGCCGAGCCGCCGCCGAGCCAGCCGGCCCCGCCCCTGCACTCCGCTGATAGGCGGCGGCGGCAGCGGCGGTGCGTCGGTCGTGCCCGGGTCTGGGCGGTGGTGCTCCGGGGGCAGGGCGGTCGGGACCCCGGCCGGCGCCGAAAAGCCTCGCGGCCCACGCTCCTGAGCTCCAGCCTCCACCTCCCTACTCGTTACATCTCTGGGACGCCCACCTGGCGTACAGGGGCCGAGGGAGTGGCCGGAGGCTGAGGCTGGGGACTTGCGGGTAGGGGTTATCATATGTGGGAAAAAATAGCAGGAACTCTATGTCCGGTAGACTCCTCTGGACCTGGCCCTAGATTCTAGGGAGTTAAGATTTTGAGATGTGTTTAGCCACATCGGGTGTCCTCACTATTCACTGAAGCCCAGCGCCCTGGGCATCCTCAAGAGTACGGCATTTTAAGGAAACGTCGGGAGGATCTTTGCACAGGCCTCGGTGTGTGCCAGGAGTCGCGTGGTGCGTGGTGCAATGCAGGGAGGGGCAGAGGAGGGTGGCATTGGATTTCATGTTTGCAGCGGTGGGTGTCTTGATACCAGTGTTCTAGGCCTTTCACAGCACCTTTCCCATCACAACATCTGCAAGGCCTGTTTTACAAACACACGTCTGAGCCTGCCAGATACACAGAGTGAAAACTGGGCTTAGGATTCCTGCCTTGCCCTGCTATTTACATTTGTCTTTTTTCAGGGGAGGTTGGGTTACTGCTTACTTACACCTTGAGGTTCTTGTAGATAGCATAATTTCAAGAGATAGAATATAAAAACAGCTTTTGGTGGCGGTACCAAATTGAGAAAATGATCTTCAGGTTTAGTTTTGTCTTTTTTTCCCCCTCTAGTTAAGAAGATGGTGAAAGGTAATTCTAATATTCAGATGGTACGAAGAATAAAGGATGAAATGTGGGCTTCAAGCCTTTAATTAAAGTCCAAGAAAATAGCTTATTCTTTGACCATGTTGTAATTTATTCTTTTTGTTCCTCAGTTTCCCCATAGTAAAAACAGACAAATTATACTGTAGCCTGCCTCTTGCCTTTCAGAGTGACATGAGGCACTGCTAAATAACATGTTTAGGAAGTTCTCCAAATTGCTTAGAAGAAGATCGGGGACATATATAAGATCCTGACTTCCTTTAAGTTCCAAGGTTCAATAAATTTAGTAGTATTTTGATTATTTAAGAAGTGAGCTCAGAAGCTGCTTTCTACTTTTAGGTTAAGTTCTTTTTCTTATTTACTCATTAAGAATATATATTTTAGTTTCAGGGATCTCATTAATGAAAACTTGTATTTGTTTGGAACCTTTTATTTTTGGCTGTTATTTCAAGCATTCTTTGGGGATCAGGTGTGTCACATAAGCACCAGTTTTCTGGAAAACTCTCTTGCCCAGTAAAACTCAAACTCATTTGAATAGTATTTAAATCCATCCATGAACAGGTCCTGAAATGTTTTTAAAACTTGAAATTTTACTGCCTTCCCAACCCTTTTGGACCCCTACCCTTTCCCTAGTTCTCTTTTGGGAACCAAATTATATTTACATGCCCAGTACCTTTGCCTAGATTTCATTTTTTCTTTAATGATTTACTCTCTATTCTCTACCTATTAGAATTCTTGTTTTTCAGTGTCCTATGCCATGAGGATGTTCTTGATTTTCCCCAGTGAGAATTATTCATAATTTTTCCTAGGCCCCTATGATTTATTAGGTGAATTTCTATTTAATGCCTATTTCATTCTGCTTTATATTATGGCTATGTTTTACTGATGTCTAATCTACTGGATCGTAAAATGTTCGAGGATAGATATTGTATATTAGATATTTTTTGTGTTTTCCAAGTCTCTAGGGTAATTGCCCAATGAAAGTTGGAAAGGTTTGAAAAGTTTGTTAGGACAGTTACTCTCTTAATTACTGAAGCTTTATGAAATTTCAGCCTCATACCATAGAGGTCTCTTAAAGATGTCTTTTTTGCATTCTTGGTTTGGCGGTCATCATTCTGAGTATTATTTTACTGCATTGTAATATATGCCTTCAGGGGTTGCTGAGATGTGTAGGACTGTTGGCTGCTCTCTGAAATGTCCCTAGGCTGCTGTGTGTTAAATTTCATTTTGTATGCTTATTGTATCTTCGGCCTCCTTCACATGTCACTTTTTGCTGCTCTCAATCTGGAACAGCCTCCTTCTTTATATATCTCAACATGCCATGTGTTGGAAACCACCTGCCCTGTGTTAAGCACATGTTGTTGAGTCAACCTGTATAACCCAAAAAACATAGGTTTATCCCCATTTGATAACATTGGAAACTGAGGGTTAGAGTACTCAGTGCCAATCACCACGTAGCTCACAGGTGGTAGAACTGGAACTCTAATCCATGCTTCCTGAGTGTTCTTCATATTTTACTGTGATAGTTGAGTTGTGTCTAAGGAAGTGGGTCTAAATGGGAGGTGCCCTCTTGGAGGAAGTTGGGAGGCAAATTTTTTTTGTTGGAATGACTGGGGCTAACCACTAGTATTTAATGGGTGGGGACTAGGGATACTATACTTTTTGCAGTGCATGGGCTATACTGAACAAAGACTGTTCCCAGTGTCCTGTGTGGTTTACCAATATTCTGCCTGACATTTGTGTATGTAACATTCATAATTATCTGAATCTAGAAACTCCCTTTTACATAAAAACTCCTAGTTTTAACTGAGACTGAACTTTGCAGTCTCTGTTTCCACGCGAAAATGTTGCGTGGAAAGGAAGATTTGTTTTGTTCACAACTTGACCAAGGGTTATTTACAGTTTTGGAAAATTGCATCACAAACAACTTTGTTGTCACGTTCACCTGCTAATTATTTTGATATGTCTTCTAGTTCAGTTTTGTTTCAGGATTAACACTGAAATACTTATCTTATTATAAATTATTTTCATTTCCCTTTTACATTTTTATTTAGGGTATAAAGTTTTTTTTTTTTTTTTTAATTTTTTTTTTCAACGTTTTTTATTTATTTTTGGGACAGAGAGAGACAGAGCATGAACGGGGGAGGGGCAGAGAGAGAGGGAGACACAGAATCGGAAACAGGCTCCAGGCTCCGAGCCATCAGCCCAGAGCCTGACGCGGGGCTCGAACTCACGGACCGCGAGATCGTGACCTGGCTGAAGTCGGACGCTTAACCGACTGCGCCACCCAGGCGCCCCTAGGGTATAAAGTTTTGTTTGAAGTAGTCTGTAGGAAGATTGTTACTCCTTTCATTTCAGGGTGATAATGCAGAAATTGGAAAATATTTTATGCAGGGGAAACACTTGAGTCTGATATGGTTGAGAATTCTTGGTCTAAATTAAGAGTAAATTCATCTGATGAGGAGTCTCTTATGGACAGTGCCCAGATTTAGTAGTAGGTGTTTCTCATCTCTATATTGGGCCGAATCTTGGATGGTAGTGATCTAGTAGGTGGCCATTAATTAAGTGCTTTATGGTGTGAGGCAAGGCTTTAGAGACTTGGGAGAAAAGGAAATACATTACCTCTGACCTAGAAGCTTTTAAAGTGTTGCCTCATTTGGCATACTTGAGACATTTCTTGTATAGAAAATATAAAATTATTTTATTTTTATTTTTTTTTAACATTTATTTATTTTTGAGACAGAGAGAGACAGAGCATGAACGGGGGAGGGTCAGAGAGAGGGAGACACAGAATCTGAAACAGTCTCCAGGCTCTGAGCTGTCAGCACAGAGCCCGACATGGGGCTCGAACTCACAGACCCGGAGATCATGACCTGAGCCAAAGTCGGCCGCTTAACTGACTGAGCCACCCAGGCGCCCCTAAAATTATTTCTTTACATACTAAATTGTTTCTTTTATTTTTAACATATATCACTAGTATTCATTTGTTGTGCTGTGGAGTGCCTCCTTCATTGCACTCTGCAAAGACCCTTTGGGTTTTGAAATTTAACATGGTGGGAGGCAGTATATTTAGGTCAAAGGACTTTCTATGAGGAGACCCGTTTCTACTCTCAATAATGTGATGTTTGGCAAGTCATCTGGGTTTTAAATGGGGTTGATAATGTTATGATCAAATGCAACGTGTTTTAAACCTTAAAACTAATTAGACTCTATTAAATAAAGAATTTCTTTCTCTTCAGCATTTTCACTTAGTGTTCCTAGGAGATGTATAGAATGTGCATCTTCTACATGTTAAAGGAGTTCATTTATCAGGGGAAAAAAAAGTAAGAAAGTACATAGGAGAGCAGATAGTGAGAGCAGAATTATATGGTACAGAGATAGTATCTAATTTGTGTAATTATTAATGAGTATACCAATGAGACTAAATACTAGGTCACCTTCCCCTCTCTATTGGGGGAGTATTTTCACATGCTTGAGAATATTTTATTTGGAGGAAGGCTAAAATTACTAAATGAGTCTATGTTAATATAGTAGTTTGAAAATAGAGTGAGGGAAAGGATTCTAAAGAGAATGACTTAAAAGATGAAACCTGTTCTTTTTCCATCTCCTGCTAGATGAATACTTCTTTTATCTTAGCCAGTCTGTTTTATAGTGTCATGGTGACAACAAAGGTCAAATTTGCCATCTGACATTGAAATGAAATTAAAAAAAAAAGTAATATTGAAAATACAATAATCAGATTGCAGGGGAATAGAAAGATTCTGAAGAAGATGAAAGCAAAATATGTCTGTGATGGCTGGATCTGGGGAACTCACATAGTAAGGAATTGACCATACATGAAGTTCTTATACATTTGAAGTAGCTTTACTTACAACAGTTAGGGATTTATGTAGAAGAACTTTTTTCCCCCTTCGGGTCATTTGTTTGACCTTGTTAAATGGCAGAGAAACACAAAGCTCAAGACTTTTGGAGCACTTTCACTATTCATTTAAAATAGAATAGATTAGGGGCACCTGGCTGGTTCAGTTGGTTAAGTATCCATCCAACTTTTGGTTTTTGCTCAGGTCATGATCTCATGGTTTGTGGGTTTGAGCCCTGTGTCAGGCTCTGACAGCTCGGAGTTTGGAGCCTGCTTTGGATTCTGTTTCTCTCTCTCTGTCCCTCCCCTGCTTGTCTCTCTGTCTCTCTCTCAAAAATAAATAAATAAACATTAAAAAAAAAAAAAAGGACAGATTAAATCATAGTTCCCAGTTTTATTTATTATTATTTTAATGTTTATTTTTAAGAGACAGAGACAGAGCACAAGTGGGGCAGGGGCAGAAAGAGAGGGAGACACAGAATCTGAAGCAGGCTCCAAGCTCTGAGCTGTCAGCACAGAGCCCACGTGGGGCTCAAACTCAACAGAACACAGATCATGACCTGAGCCGAAGTCCAACGCTCAACTGACTGAGGCACCCAGGTGCCCCTGGTTCGCAGTTTTAAATTCGAGGCAGACCTATGATTTCAAGAATTGTTCAGGTACATACAGGTGTTATGATATAATTTGCAGAAAGCTGAAATATTTGATAATTCTACCATGTGTATTAAGCAGACCTTAAAAGATTTTTTATTGATGTTTTTGAGTGGTAGCTCAAGGCACATGGAATAAAATTCAAAAAGGCTAAACAGTGAAGTTAGTCTTTTATCACCTGTTTCCAGCCATCTAGTTCCTTTCACAGGTTGTCTCTGTTGGTAGTGTTTTGTTTTGTTTTGTTTTTGTTTTTTGCCAGAGCAAAGTCTAGAAACAGACTCTATATATAGGTAACTAGTCTAAGATAAAGGTGGAATTTTATATTAGATGGAACATGATATATTTAGTAAATGATTTTGTGACAGCCAGCCATTTAATAAAAACCAAAGAAAAAGTAATTTATGGAGAAAGAAATGTAAATGTGAAAACTAAAAGTACCATGAAAGTACAAAAAGAAAACATGTGAAGGTAATAGGATCTTGATAGTGGAATCAGAAACCAAAAAGGCAAATTTCATAGACATGATTACATAAGAATTTAAAAATTCTTCTGCCTCTAAAAACAGTATAAATGGGATTTCAAGACAGATGACAAACTGGGAAAAAATATGTGTAAAACCAGACAAAGGGTTAATAGTCTTACTATACAATGCACTTAAAAAAAATCCCACTAATTAAAAATGTATCTCAAAACTCAGAATCTCTGGTTTCCAGTCTAGCATGTAAGAAGTTGCTTAGGAGTTGCCTCTGTATTCTAACAAGTAAAAAGCTGAACAAATTCAAAAAATCAACTGTTCTTAGATTATTCAGGGAAGTGAAGTCACAGAGTAAACTGCTGTCCCCAAATTGGAGCAACAAGAAGGCACAGAGAATCACAACTTACCAGACCAGAAACCTCTGCAGCAACCTTGGCCAGGGTAGGACCACCTAAACTGTAATTGATGAATCTGGAGGCATAGTGTGGACAACTCTGAGAGTTGAAAACTGCAGGAGAATCTAGTCACGGGAGACCCCCACACTTTGGTGAATTTTACCTTCAGGAGCTCTTACCAGGTGCTCACAGTTAATATTGGAGAAAAATACCCAGTGTTTCCAGCAGGAGGAGGGGAAAAGGAACTATTTCAACATTCACCAGAGAATTCTGCTTTTCTTAAGAAGACAGGCCCTCAAGAGAAACTATTTCATCAGAGCCTAACCTTAGTGGGGGAAGGCAATTCTCAACATCAGCCAGCTCTAGCCTTCCACCCGGGAGAAGGGAAAACACCATTTGGAGCTCATTTAGCCATGTAGGGAGAGAGAAATGCGTTACTCCAGCTATCCTGTCCCATCCCTGGGGAGTGAAAAGGTAGGGACTAAAAAGCATTGGTGAAGTTCATGGCCCAGAGCTACCAGCTCACTGAGAAACTGAGCCCTAATCATAGGACTGTAGGATGCCTCCCCCTAACAACCACATACCATACCGCTACATTACTGAAGACCTGATTACCAAACTTCTTTAGCCTAGTGCATCATGTCTGCCTTTCAACAAAAAATTACAAGGCATGCTAAGAGACAAAAAATACAGTTTGAAGAGACTGAGCAATTATGAGAACTAGAGTCAGATATGTAAGGAATGTTGGAATTACCAGATGAGGAATTTAAAAAAACAACTATGATTAATATGCTCAGGATTTTAATGGAAAAAGTAGACAACATGCAAGAATAAATGGATATTGTAAGCAGAGAGGTGGAAAATCTAAGACTAAAATATTAGGTCAAAAATACTGTAACAGAAACAAAGAATGTCTTTGATGGGCTCATTATTGGACTGGACACGGCTGAGGAAAGAATCTCTGAACTGAAGGATGTGACAATAGAACATTTCAAAATTGAAGAGTAAAGAGGAAAAAAAAAAATGAGAAAAGCAGAACAGAACATGCAAAAACTGTGGACACCTACGAAAGCATACATGTAATGTGAATACTAGATGGAGAAAAAAGAAAAGAGAAGCAATATTTGAGGCAAGAATGACTGAGAATTTCCTCTAATTGAAATCAGACAGACACTGGATCACAGAACCAGGAAGCTTAGAGAGTACCAAGCAGGATAAATGTCAAAAAAAACCCTCCTATGCCTAGGCAGAATATATTCAAACTTCAGAAAATCAACGATAAAGAGAATAATCTTGAAAGAAGCCAGAGGAAAAAAACACCTTACCTATAGAAGAGCAAGGGTAAGGATCACATTCTTTTAACTTTCAACCTTGCAGAAAGTATGGAAGCAAAAAAGTTGAGTAGAATGTTTAAAATATTGAGGGAAAACCCCCACCAACTTTGAGTTCGGAAACTTGTGAAATTTCTTCAAAAGTGAAGGAGAAATACTTTCTCAAACAGAAATTAGCGGAATTTGTTACTAATAGCCCTGCCTTGCATGAAATGTTAAAAGAAGTCTTTAGAGAAAAGGAAATGGTACATATCAGAAGCTGATGTACATAAATAAAGGAAGAGCTTTGGAGAAAAAATAAGTGAAGGTAGAATAGAAACTTTTATTTATACTTAATTGATTTAATAGTTTTTGGTTCAAAATGATAGCAGTAGATTCAGTTTGTGTGTATGTGTGTGTGTGTGTATGCTTAATGTATGCTTAGGTATAAGTGAAATGAATGAAGGTAATGATATAAGGGATGGGAGAAAAGAATTAGGAATATTTTTATTCTAAGGTATTTGCGCTGTGAAGGAGTACAGTATTATTTGAAAGTGGATTTAGATAACTTGTAAATATATACAGGCCTACCTTAGAGGTATTGTAGGTTTGGTTCCAGACTGCTATAACAAAGCAAATATCAAAAAATGATTTTTTTTAATTTCCTGGTGCATGTAATCATTGTGTTTAAACCATACTGTGGTCTATTAGTGTGCAGTACCATTATTCCTAAAAATATATACATACCTTAATTACAAACTACTTTATTGCTAAAAAATGTTACCATCTGAGCTTTCCATGAGTTGTAATCCGTGATCACCGTAACAAATATATTAACAGTGGAAGTATTTGAAATGTTAAGAGGATTACCAAAATGTGACAGAGAGACGCAGAGTAAGTAAATGCTGTTGGAAAAATGGTACCCGTAGACTGGCTCAAAATACAGTTGCTATGAAACTTTAATTTGCAAAAAACACAGTATCTGTGAAGTACAGTAAAGCAAAGCACAATAAAACGGGATTTACCTGTATTGCAAAGTCTAGAGTAATCAGTAAAGTTAAAAGAAAGTATCATTGGTAAGAGCGGAAAGGGAATATAAAGTATTCAAATTCACAAAAGGCAAAAAAAGTATGGAAGTCAAAAGTGAGAACTAAGACAAGGGCAACAAGTAGAAAACAGTAACAAATATGGGGCACCTGGGTGGCTCAGTCGGTTGGGCGGCCGACTACAGATCAGGTCATGATCTTGCAGTCGGTGAGTTCGAGCCCCACATCAGGCTCTGTGCTGACAGCTCAGAGCCTGGAGCCTGCTTCCGATTCTGTGTCTCCCTCTCTCTCTGCCCCTTCCCTGCTTGCTCTCTGTCTCTCTCTCTCAAAAATAATAAACATTAAAAAAAATTTTTTTTAGAAACAGTAGCAAATATGTGTAGAAGTCCATCTATAACAATTTCCTCTAAATACATCATTTAAAAGACAGATTATTAGGGTGGATCAAAAACAAGACCCCAGTATATGTTGCCTACCAGAAACTCACTTTAAAAACACATGTAGATTGGGGTGTTTGCGTGGCTCCGTTTGTTGAGCATCTGACTTCGGCTCAGGTCATGATCTCACAGTTGGTGGGTTTGAGCCCTGCCTCAGGCTCTGTGCAACATCCCAGAGCTTGGAGCCTGCTTCGGCTTCTGTGTCTCCCTCTCTCTCTGCCCCTCTCCTGCTCACACTCTGTGTGTCTCTCAAGGATAAATAAACATTAAAAATTTTTTTGTAAAGAAAAATATGTGTAGATTAAAAGTAGAGGGATAGGGGCGCCTGGGTGGCTCAGTCCGTTAAGCGTCTGACTTCAGCTCAGGTCATGATCTCACGGTCTGTGAGTTCAAGCCCCGCGTTGGGCTCTGTGCTGACAGCTCAGAGCCTGGAACCTGCTTCATATTCTGTGTCTCCCTCTCTCTCTGCTCCTCCCTGCTCACTCTCTCTCTCTCTATTAAAAATAAATAAATGCATAAAAAAATAAATAAAAGTAAAGGGATAGAGGAAGGTAACAGCATACTACCACTAATCAAAAGAAAGTGAGAATAGGTATATTAATTTCAGACAGAAATTGAGAGTGAGGACAGTTACTAGGAATAAAAAGGGGCATTACATATGATAAAGTGGTCAGTACTCCAAAAAGATGTAACGATCCTTAATATGTATAAACCTAACAGAGTGTCAAAATATGTGAGGAAAACTGATAGAGCAGCAAGTATAAATAGATAAATCCACTATTATTGGAGACTTTAATACTCCTCTGTCAGAATTGGACAGATCCAGCAGGCAGAAAATCAGTAAAGACCTAGTTGAATCCAACAGAACTATCAATCAACTGGATGTAATTGACATCTATAGACTCCTTTATCCAATAGCAGCAAATTACATATTCTTCTCATGCTCACATGAACATTCATCAAGATGGACATCATTCTGGTTATAAAACACACCTTAACAAGCTTAAAAGAACAGATAATACAATATCTGTTCACAGACCACAATGAAATTAAACTAGAAATTAATAACATGAACAGAGTTGTAAAGTTCCCATATATCTGGAGATTAAAGAAGCATAAGGTCTAAAAAACAGATGGGTCAAGGAAGAAATCTCAAGAGCAATTGAAAAATATTTTGAATTAAATGAAAATGAGTTTATAGTTTACCAACAAAAGCAGTGCTTAGAAGGAAATTTATAGCATGGAATGAATACGTTAGAAAACAAGAAAGTTCTAAAATTAGCCATTTAAGCTTCCATTTTAGGAACTAGAAGAACAAATTAAATCTCAAGTAAGCAGATGTGAAGAAACAGTAAGAACTAAAGCAGAAATCAGTTAAATTGAAAACAGGAAATAAGAGAAAATCAATAAACCCAAAAGCTGGTTCTTGGAAGAGATCAATAAAATCAATAAGTCTCTAGGCAGGCTAACTAAGAAAAAGAGGAGGACACACATTAGTGATCAGGTATGAAAGAGGGGACATCACCACAGATCCCATCAATATTACTATGATAAACAATTCCATGAAGAACTCTATGCCCACAGATTTTATATCCTAGGTGAAGTGAATCTACTGTTTGAAAGTCACAATCTGCCAAAACTCACACCAGAAGAAATAAAGTCTGAATCAACCTATATCTGTTTAAAATTTTGAATCAATTAATACCCTTTTAAAACAACGCATCAGGCCCAGACAGGTTCATTGGTGAAGTCTATCAAGCATTTAATACCAATAGTATTACCAATCTATACAGTCTCCCAGAAGATAGGAGAGAGAATAATTTCTATTTTGCATAGTCAGTATTTACCCTAATACTAAAACCAGACAAAGACATTATAAGGAAACTGCAGACCAGTACCTCATGAAATTGGGGGGAAAAAAACCTCAACAAAATATTAGCCAGTTAAATCCAACAATGTGTAAAAAGAATTATACATTACAACTAAGTGGAATTTATGTCAGGTATGCAAAGCTGGTTCGGCTTTTGAAAATCAGTTAGTGTAATCCATTATATCAGTAGGCTAAAGAAGAAAAATTACATGATCATAACAAAATCCAACACCCATTTGTGATTAAAAAACTCTGTAAAGTGGGAATGGAGGGGGGGATCTTTCTCAACTTGATAAAGAACATTTACAGAAAACCTGCAGCTAATAGTTGATGGTGAGAAACTAGAAGCTCTGAGGCACTGTTGCTTTTCAACCTCATATTGGAAGTCAGAGCTAATGCAGTAAGGTTAGAAAAGGGAAAAAAAAAAACTATATGAATTGGGAGGGAGGAAATAAAACTGTCTTTGTTCTTGGTTTCGTTTCTACATGATCATTTATGCAGAACATCTGAAAGAATTGGCAAAAAAATTCCCTGAGAATTGGCAAAAGAATTCCCTGATTATGAGGGATTATAGTAATATTGTAGGATGTACTAAAGGTAATTGCTTTCATATAAATTTGAAATTGAAAGCTCAGTACCATTTATGTTAATACTTCCAACCCCAAGTGAAATACTTAGGTATGAACCTAGCAAATTACATATGAGATCTGCAAGAGGAAAACTAAACTGTGAATGAAGTCAAAGAACTAAATGAGAGATATTCCATGCTCATGGTTAGGAAGACTCAATATTGTCAGGATGTCAGTTCTTCCCAACTTGATCTGTAGATTCCATACAATCCATATCAAAATCTCAGCAGGTAATTTTGTGCATGTTGGCAAACTGATCCTAAAGTTAATATATCATGGTGCCTGGGTGGCTCTGTCGGTTAAGCGTCTGACAATTGATTTCAGCTCAGTTCATGATCTCACAGTGAGGTCGAGCCCCTACTTGGGATTCTCTCTTTGCCCCCTCCCCAGTTCACGCACATGCATGCATTCCTTCTCTCTCAAAATAAATAAGTAAATTAAAAAAAAAAAAAAAAAGCTTATATGCCAAGTCAAAAGCCCCTCAAAAGGCAACTCTGTTTTGAAGAAGGACAGTTAGAGCACTGACACCTCACTTCAAGATGTACTGTGAAGCTATGTTAACGCATTGTGGTCTTGGCAAAAGCATACACAAGTGGATCAATGGAATAGAATAGAAAGTTCAGAAATAGATCCATGTAATTATAGTTAACCGACCTTTGACAGAAAGGAACAAAGACAATGTATTTGAGCTAATAGTCCTGTCAACAAATAGTGCTTGTATAACTTGACATCCACATGCAAAGAAATAAATCAAGACCTAGATGCCCCTCACAAAAATTAAATAAAAATGTGTCATAAACCTAAATGTAAATTGCATATCTCTAAAACTCCTAGAAGATAACATAGGAGAAAACCTAGGTGACCTTGGATATACCAGTCATTTTTTTTAGATATAAAATAAAAAGCATTATCCATAAAAGAAATCATTGATAAATGGGAATTCATAAAATAAAAAAAAAACTTCTGGGGGCGCCTGGGTGGCTCAGTCGGTTAAGCGGCCGACTTCGGCTCAGGTCATGATCTCATGGACCGTGAGTTCAAGCCCTGCGTCGGGCTCTGTGCTGACAGCTCAGAGCCTGGAGCCTGCTTCGGATTCTGTGTCTCCCTCTCTCTCTGACCCTCCCCCATTCATGCTCTGTCTCTGTCTCAAAAATAAATAAACATTAAAAAAAAAAACAAAAAAACTTCTGCTCTGTGAAAGACACTTTCAAGAGAATGAGAAGATATGTCATAAATGGGAGAAAATATTTGGAAAAGATATATCTGATAAAAGACTGTTGTCCAAAATATACAAAGAACTCTTAAAACTCAGAAAAAGAAAACAAAACCTCATTGAAAAATGGGCAAAAATGGTGAACAGACACATCCCCAAATAAGATACACAGATGGCAAGTAAGCATATGAAAAGATGTTCAACGTCACATGTCAAATCATTAGGGAATTGTACATTAAAATGAGATGTTACTACACACTTAATAGAGTGGCCAGAATCCAAAACGTTAACACCAGCAAATACTGGCAAGAATGTGGAACAACAGGAGCTTTCATTCATTGCTGGTGGGAATGCAGAATGGTACAGCCACTTTGGAAGAAAGTTTGACAGTTTCTTAAAAAACTAAACATACTCTTAGTCCAGCACATCCACCAATCACACTCCTTGGTATTTACCTAAAGGAACTGAAAACTTACATCCACTCAAAAACCTGCATATGGATGTTTAGAGCATCTTTATTCATAGTTGCTTAAACTTGGAGACGACTAACATGTTCTTCCGTAGGTCAGTGGATATATTTTGGTATACCCAAACAATGGAATATTATTCAGGGTCAAAAGGAAATGAGCTATCAAGCCATGAAAAGACATGGAGGGAACTTGAATGCATATTACTTACTAATTAAAAAAAAGCCAATCTGAAGAGGCTAGATACCGTATGAATCCATCTCCATGACATCCTGGAAAAGGCAAAACTATGTGGACAGTAGAAAGATTTGTGGTTGTCAGGGGTTAGGAGCAAACTAGGAAATGAATAGACAGAGCACAGAGGATTTTTAGGGCAGTGAAAATATTCTGTAAATACTATGCTGGTATAAACATGACCTGTAGATAATCTGTGGATTTGGGGTGATAATGATAATGTCAGTGTAGTTTTTATCAATTGTAACAAACGTACCACTCTGAAGGGGGATGTTAATAGTGGGAAAAGTATGTTTGTGGGGACGGTAGTTATATAGGAACTCTCTGTCCTCCTCCCTCCAATTATGTGAGCCTAAAACTGCTCTAAAAAATGGTTTATTAATGAGAAATCTAAGTAGAAAAATTGTACAAGGACTATCAACAGGCAATTTACAAAATCAGTACAAATGACCAGGACAAAACTGTAATCCTAACTAATTTAGAGATACACATGGTCCAAATTCAGGACTGGGTCTTATTCAAGAGGCATAGTTCAGCACCAGAAGTTATTAAAAACGTAAATCCATTTGTCCTCAAAGAACATTAAAGGGAATTTAATTCATAACCTGATTAATAATTCTTGCAGGATCTTTTCTCCTCCCCATTTCTTTTACAGCCCTGAATCTTTTCACAGGTCAGGCTCTAAAGCTTTTTTCTCAAATGCCAGGTAACAAGGTCACTCCCCCCTAAACATTTCTTACTTGTTTCCTTTATTATGTTGATCAACTTTGTATCAGCAAGTCATTCCTTTTTAGAAAGGGAAAAATAAGTGGGGGGAGGAGGGCTGTGGATGTTCATATGTTAATAAATTTTTCAAGGTTACACTAAGAAAATACTTTTGGTTTCACTGATTATTAAGGAAATCCAGATAAAAATTTTCCTCCTTACTGCCACATTAGCAAGCATTAGAGTGTTACTGCTTTCTGTTGGTGAGGGCGTGTGGTACTCCCAAGTCCCTGTTGAAATTTTTGAGGGAGAAATTGCACACGTTTACCTGTTTGTAGACACCAGACCTTGAATATTGAGGCCCACCTCCAAGAACTTATCCTGGGCCTTTTGGTTTGCCTGGGTGTGAGGTGGCCCATCCAGTATGTGTTTAAAAGCTATTTTCATTTTCTCTGTTATATTCTCAAAAGCGATTTCCGTATCATATATCTCAAAGTTGTTTGTAGAACCTGTCTTCAAATCACCTGTAATGCTTCTGAAAAGAACAGATTCTCAGTTCGATCCCAGACCAACTAAATCAGAATCTCTGGGTAGGGCCCAGGAATCTTTTTAAACAAGCTCACCATAATTAGATATAAAAGTAACTGGGTAAATAATCACAGCCCTTCTTTCAGACTCTAAAGTTTGTGAACTGCTGCTCTGATAAAGCTTCAGTCTCATCTAGTTTTAACCCTGGAAGGGCTTGACCAGAATACTTGTCCGGCTTTAATTCTTTGTGTTTCTATTGTATTGTCCTTACTTTGAAATTCTTTTAGGGGCGCCTGGGTGGCTCGGTCGGTTAAGCGTCCGACTTCGGCTCAGGTCATGATCTCACGGTCCATGGGTTCGAGCCCCGCGTCGGGCTCTGTGCCGACAGCGCAGAGCCTGGAGCCTGTTTCAGATTCTGTGTCTCCCTCTCTCTGTGACCCTCCCCCATTCATGCTCTGTCTCTCTCTGTCTCAAAAATAAATAAACGTTAAAAAAAAATTAAAAAAAAAAGAAATTCTTTTATATCATTTACCATTCTCCTTTTATTATTATTATTTTATTCTTGGTTCTAAGAAAACATGTTACCCCTTAGTGCAAGGAAACTCGATCCTTTTTTTTTTACACCTCTTTCCAGATACTCTGTGCTCTTCTTCCTTCTCTCTGTCCCTACTACTTTTCCTTCTTTATTTCATTCAGTGTTTTTGCGATTTATCCAGTTGTTACTTGTGACTGTCATTCGTGGATTCCCACTACTATGTAATATTCCAATATGTGTGTGTGTGTGTATATAAATATATAAATATATTTAAATAAATATTATATTTAAATAAAAATGTATTTAAATAAATATATAAGTATATATAAATATTCCAATGTGTGTGTATATATATAAATATACACAACAATGTATTTTTCTTTATTATGTTTATTTATTTTTGAGAGGGGCAGAAACAGAGTGTAAGCCGGGAAGGGGCAGAGAGAGAGAGAGAGAGAGAGAGAGAGACAGAGACAGAATCCAAAACAGGCTCCAGGCCCTGAGCTGTCAGCACAGAGCCTGATGTGGGGCTCAAACTCACGAACCGCCAGATCATGACCTGAGCCGAAGCTGGATGCTTAACTGACTGAGCCACCCAGGTGCCCCTACAACAATGTATTTTTCATTCTGTGTAAGGATATTCTGGAGGTTTGAAAAAAAATTTTTTTTTTCCTGTAGCTGTCTTTCTTTGTCAAGGTTTATCTAAAATATGTGATTTTGAAAGCATCATGTTTCAAAAATTACAGACATTTTTAGGATTATCATCCTTTTTACTAGATTTTAAGCTTCTTGAAAGCAGAGATTGTATCTTATACATCCTTACCAGCATTGCCAACACTACATAAAATAGATAATAAATGTTTCATTGAATTGAATTTTGTTTTTTACTGTTCATGCAATACCCTCTTGAAAACTTAGCTTTCTACAAGTTATTTATGTATTTATTTATTTATTTTTAACGTTTATTCACCTCTTGAGATACAGAGAGAGAGCATGAGCGGGGAAGGGGCAGAGAGAGGGAGACACAGAATCTGAAGCAGGCTCCAGGCTTTGGCTGTCAGCACAGAGCCCGATGAGGGGCTCGAACCCACAGACTGTGAGATCATGAGCTGAAGCCGGACGCTTAATCGACTGAGCCACCCAGGCTCCCCGCTTTCTACAAGTTTTAAATCTCATGAGAGAACTATTGATAAGCTACCTAGACATGTTATAATACATGAAAATTGCATAAAAATATCTCAGTAACCTGATCAAAATGAATGCATGAGCAGGACAAATGTAGAAAATTCTTAGGTTTTTTTTTTTTTTTTTTAGTTTATTTATCTATTTTAAGAGAGAAAGAGCGAGAGCAAGAGTGCTCGGGAGGGGCAGAGAAAGAGGGAGAGAGAGAGGGTCCCATCCAGGCTCTGCCATCAGTGCAGAGTCAGAGGTGGGGCTCTATCCCACGAACTTGAAATCATGACCTGAGCCGAAACCAAGAGTCAGATGCTTAAATGACTGAGCCACCCAAGTGCCCCCCAAAATTTAGTTCTTATTTGACAGTTTTAAATTGGCATATCCTTGAGAAATCTTTTGAAATATTATTACTTTAGTTTCTCTTTCTGAAGATGGAAATAATCTCTAGTAAGTTGTATAATATTTAGTGTTTACAAGAAGCTTTCATTTAAAATTTTTTAAATTGTTTTTGAAAGAGAGAGAGACAGAGTGTGAGCAGGGGAAGGTCAGAGAAAGAGGGAGACACAGAATCTGAAGCAGGCTCCAGGCTCTGAGCTATTAGCAAAGAGCCTGATGTGGGGCCGGAACTCATGAACCGCAAGATCATGACCTGAACCAAAGTCAGGTGCTTAACTGACTAAGCCATCCAGGCGCTCCAAGAAGCTTTCATTTTAGAGGTCTGGAGTAACATGAGTAATAAAAAATTCTAGCATAAAAAGAGAAAATCGGCTGTAATTTTAAACATTGAGTGTTTAGCTTTATGATAGGTTTATATTATAGTACTTGTACTATTGTAATAAAAAAACTGTATAGTTTTTTTTGTTGTTGTTTTGTTTTACTTAGAGAGAGAGAGCATGAGCAGGTGAGGGGCTGAGCGAGAGGCACACAGAATCCGAAGCAGGCTCCAGGCTCTGAGCTGTCGGCACAGAGCCCGACGCGGGGCACGAACTCAAAAGCTGTGAAATCATGACCTGAGCCGAAGTCGGACGCTTAACCGACTGAACCACCCAGGCACCCCAAAAAACCTCTATTGTTAATAGGGTCATATTGGTACTACCTTGAAACGATTCTTGAGAGAAGTTCTCTCGTTCTATTTACTCACCTGTCCTGGGCCTGACACAGTGGCTTTAGTTCACATCAAGCACTACACCAAAGAACGTGGGATTTATGAATCAAGCTCCATTTCTCATTAAATGATTAGACCTGGACAAGTCCATTGATCTCACATGACTTCTGTTTCCTCATCTGCAAAAAAAATGTAATACCTTAGACTGCTGGTCTCTATAGGGTTTTAGGGTAATACTTTGGACTGTTTATCTTCACAGGGTGATTAAGAAGGTTAACTCTTCACAGGGTATTAAGAGAATTATTATAAGAAAATGCATGAAATCTCTTCATAAACTGAACACTGAAATGGGTATAATAGATACTATTTATTTTGAGATTAGTAAAAATCCAGCACAAATATTCAAGACAGCCTTTTGTAGCAGAACACTGAATTTGAGAGAAGCATACTGTCATGTGTGGGAAAAAGAATGTATATGTAGATAATGACTACAGCCCAGGATAATGTGCCAGGCAAAAACCTTTACTAATTTGCAGAGATTCATAGGAAAGAGAGAGATTTCTCTGGAAGAAAAGAATCAGATGCTTTCAAAAATGATATTTTGGTAGTCTTGCGCTAGTAGAAGAGAGAAAAAACACAGGAAATCTAGGAAGTGCAGTGTAATGCTGGAAATCGAGTTAAAGTACTGTATTGGAGAAGCAGATCCTGAAGAATGTAGCTATCAATGCCGTGCTATCCCAGAAACTGTGAGGAACCCTTGCAAGGACTTTAAGCAGGGGAGTATTGTTGGTAGATTGGCCTTTGTGATCTTTCATCAGGATGAAGGATAGATTTGAGGAAATACTAAAGGCAGGGTAATCAGTCACAAGGGGTCTGGCTACAGTGGTCCTGACTCTTCTTGCCAAGGGTACGCCTCTTTGCTGGGTTGCTCCTTCAAGTATATGCATGAGATTGTTCAGAACAGTTAGACTTCCCATGTTGGGGCAGTTTCAGGAATTGTTTCTGGCTAGAGGGACTGGTATCCTTCCAAATCTAGCATTTGGGGTACGGAAAATTGTGGTGTGTGTAGGGCTTTTGTTTTCTTTTGTTTTTGAGTTTTTATTTTTTCCTTTGGTCTCTTGGCTTTTTCCTAACCCTTTCCTTTCTCCTACACTGGCCAGCTTGGGCCTTCTCTCCATGTCATCCCTATAGGAAGGTGCCTACTCACCCTCTCTGTCTGCCTGGAGCATGCATCCAAGGCCAGAACTCAGGACCGCCGGGTCGTGGAGATGGGAAGGGGCTTTTAAGAAATAATAAAAGGAAAAATAAAGTCTTTGGCAGTTTCCACCTACTCAGGTCCTCAAAGGCTGCAAGGCTTTGATGATGTAGATTCATTAGGAATGTCTCCTTGCCAGTCAAGGCCAAGCTCCAGGTCTGCTCAGAGCAGAGGCCCCACAGTACCCAGGTTGCCACCACCCCAGGGGCCCTCTTTTACAAAGGCCCAGGCCTGAGGCTGCAGAAATCTGGGGCAGCCACCATCGAGAACCTGGGGAAAAAATGATCAGGGGTTTAACCAAGGGCTTAATCTGGGGTCTGCAAATTAGGTGATCCTGGATAGAATTCAGGAGGCCATGAATTTAGAAGGTGAAAAATTGCATTTTTTTGGACTAACCTTCTAAAATTTAGCTTATCCTTCAGTTATGAATGTAGGAAACAAAGCACCACAGTAATTTTAGTAGTACTTTTCACTTTTTGCCAATAGAAATCACACATTTTTCTATAACATTAAAGTTGTTGCAAATATCTTGTGCTATTGCTTACACCATGTATCATTACTCTGGAATTATAGTAGTAATGAGATCTGCTATGAGGTCTTATTATTTAATGAGTTGATAAAGAAATACACATAGTGTTAATAAATGACTTTTTTTTTTTACTATTTTGATAACTATATTTCTGTACAATTGGTTTATTTTGTAATTCCATCCTTTAAAACTTCTTTTTAAACTAAATCATTATTTTGAATCCAAACTTCATCAGCCTACCTAAAGGAGCCTATGGCACAAAAAGGTTAAGAATGCTTGGTGAACTGGGGCTCCTGGGTGGCCCAGTCGGTTAAGCATCTGACTCTTGATTTCAGCTCAGGTTTCGTCTCACAGTTTATGATTTCGAGTCCCACATTGGGCTCTGTGCTGACAGTGCGGAGCCTGCTTGGGATTCTCTCTCTCTCCCTCTCTCTCTGCCCCTCCTCCCATCACAATAAATAAATAAAAAAAAAAAAAAAAAAAAAAAAGCTTGGTCAACCGAGAGAGTGGCTCTTCCAGAGTGTACTTTGCCATTTTTGGCAAGTTTGAGTCACTGTTTACTTCTGTAGAATAAAGTGGTCAAATAAAGGATCTAGAACATCTCTTCCGACTCCACAATTCCACTTTTAATTTCCCCTTTTCAAGCCAGCATTTTCCATAGCCTTCCCCAGCTCACTAAATTGTACTTGTGGCTTTTCCCTTCACTAAACCCAACATCTTCTCTTGTCTTGTCTTCCCTATCCCACTAAATGACATCACTCCATCCAGTTTCTCAAGTCAGAAACATAAGATTTATCCTTTTTCTTTTTTTCTCACCTACTACACCCAGCATACCACCAAGTCTTGTCAGATGTGCTTCCTAACCTTTTGAATCTGTCTGCATCTTTCTATCTCAACCACCTTTCTCAGCTGCAAGTGCCCTATTTCTGTTCTTGACCTGTTACAGTCTGTTTTCTGCATAACGACCAGAGTGGCCTTTTTAGTCCACAAATGATAGGACTTTGTTAACTGCTTAGAACCCGCTCCGGTGCCTCTCCTTGCACTTGAATTAAAATCCCTGTGTGAGCTGGCCCCTGCTAGTCTTCCCGCTTTGTCTCGTAACACTCTCCTCCTGGCCTACTAAGCTTAGCTACCCTGGCCTTTTTTTCTGTTCCTATAAATATGCCATCTTACTTTCTGTCATAGGGTCTTTTGCATTTGCTGTTCCCTGCTCCAGAATGTGAGCAACTCTTTTCCCTGGATTGGTTTCTTAATGCTATTCAGATTCCAGGGTGCCTCCTTCATTTATCATCCCAGTAGCCTGGATCATCATTCCAATTCTCTGCAGTTCTGCTGCTGTTCTTATTTTCTGTATCCTCCTCTACTTAGGATGTAAAGTCTATTAGAGCAGGAATATTGTGTGTTCTGATTTCGCTGTTATATTCCCAATGCCTATAATAAATATTTACTGAAATAATTTGGACTACATTAAGTCTTTAACATTTTAATTTTTTTAATGTTTATTTTTGAGAGAGAGAGAGAGATCATGAGCAGGGGAGAGGCAGAGAGAGAGAGGGAGACAGAGAATCCGAAGCAGGCTCTCCAGGCTCTGTGCTGACAGCAGAGACCCCGATATGGGGCTCGAACTCATGAATTGTGACATCATGGCCTGAGCTGAAGTCAGACACTTAACTGACTGAGACAGCCAGGTGCACCAAGTCTTAATGAATGAGTATTTGGGACTACACTAAGTGCTGTGACACTATTCAGACTAGACAGGGTTTCAAAATTCAAGGAGTTAAGGAAATCTTGAAGAATGAGAAAATGTGTCCAAAGCAAGTAAAATGGGCAATAAGAAAGAGTTTAGAGTTATCGTTGGTTTGATAATGTCATCATATTGCAAATAAAAATAACTTCTAAAGATCCCAAAATGAGTCCTAAATTATTTTATTAAGGGGTTGGGGGATGGGGAAGATGTGAGGGTAGCTATATAACATCCTTTAGGATTTTGAGTGGATAACTAGCCGTAAAAGCACAGAAGTAATGATTTTATACACTGGGTGTGATACTATATACTTCTTGTCCACAGGCTGCCCATAGTATTTTGTGGAACATGCCCCCAACCAAAATCAGCCATAATATAATGATCATTTTAGAGTGTCATGGTAGAATGTGCCTTGCAGCGCTCAAGTGGAACTAGCAAGGAGGTAGAATGGGGAAAACAGCACTTGTGGGACACAAGCATGTGCACACTGGTGGAGTGAGATTCTTCTAAATCTGTCAGAATGATCCAGATCCCAGAGAGGGGGGCTAGGATGGAAACTTCAGTGACCTACTAAGCAACTGCGGGGAAGTGTTCAGTAGTTGAACAGAAAGTAAGTCAGTCAGCAAGTAGCCAGGAGAATCAGGGGGAAAAAAAAAAAATGGAAGAAACCAGGTAATTGAGAGAAAGAATTGCCCAGGATTCACAGCAAAGAATAAATGTTGAGTCAATGCCAGCTGCCTTTGGTCAGCTCATCCCACTGAGAGCCAATCTCAGAGTTTCCTAGGCCAGCTAGTGATAATAGAAAGCAGCTGGTGGATGATTGTGAGATGTGGAGGGAAGGAGGTACCAGAGTGAGGGTGGAGCAAACGTATTTCTGGAGTAGAAACATTTGTTTGACAGACAATCAGATATTGTTTGAGCCATCCCAGAGCATTGAGGTCTCCACAAAGTTTTACACAAAAGATCTCTTAAGTTGTTTTTCCATTGTGAATCCCGTATTACTCATATTACAAAAATATTTTTCCTCAAGGCCTTATTAATAATATGCTTCCCCATTTTTAACCAAAAGATTATAATTAGAACAGCATATGCTATCCATACTGAATTGATGTTAAGTTCATCTAAAGGCAAAAAAAAAAACAAAAACAAAACCCTACAGTTTTTAGCTACCTTGTATGTATGCATTTTTAGTTAAATGGTTGTTTCATTTAGATTTTTATGTGGACTTCAGATTGGGAGCTTTGGAACTTGGCCATTGAAACCCTAAGTTTATTTCTCAGGTCCTTTGATGTCAAATCTTTGTTACTTAGAGCAGTACCATTTTGCACTCTGGTTACTTTGCTCTAAGTTACTTTGGTTACTTTGCTCTAAGACTTAGTTTCTCCATCTGCAAAATGAATTTAACAATATTATCTCCTTCAATGAGTTATGTTGAGGATCAATTACATGAGCTAATGCCTTTAATCACTGGCATATTGCTTGATAACATAGGATGACCTTAATAATTATTAGCCATTATTCTATTTTTATAAGTGTTACTGCTGTTTAGAGCAATGCAGCTCCATTTCCTGGAATTGTATTGTAGGTCTTGGATTCAAAGTTTGATCTTTTTATCCATAAGAATTGATTCTCTTTCCTTAACTCCAAGAAAAATGGAGTTGAGCAAAGGATTTACTATATTGGCAGTTGTGGGTGGAGGGAGAATTAAAGACCTGGCAGGTTTTTTTAAAGCCTCCAGCCTATACAAAAACCCAGCTGTTCTTCATTCACTGAACACAGGATGAGAGGAAACAGGCTTCAGCTTTAATTATAAAGGATTACTGAGGTGACATGATGAGCTGCTGGTGATATTTTAGAGGTCACCTTATGACAAAGTAAGGAGAGGGATAAAAATTGCAAATTGGCAAAATTTGTAAAAATGCTTCTGACCTTAAATGTCTTTCATGCCTTCCCTTTTACTGCAACATATTTCATAATTGGAATCAATATGAAGATGACTGTACATAAATGAATAAAGTGTATTTCCTTGGTTAGCGATGGGCATGTTATTTTAATATAGGAACAAAAATATTTCCCTTTGAAGTTATAATTTAGTCTTACTAGTTTTAGAAAAAGATTATCAGTGGCGAATTTAAATATTAAAATGTAGTCTTTCCCCTCTCCCTGCCTCCCTCTCTCTTTCCCCTTTTCCTCCCCAGTACCACTGCTGGTTTGTTCTCATGGTGATCTTGCTGGAGATTTAGTAAAACAGTCACCTGGCAGAAATAGTGGTACTATTCTTTATAAAATGATTTTTTTTTGCCTTGAAAATAATCTTATATTTAGTACCTTCTAAGAGTTAAGTATAGGGAGAAAGAGCTGGAAAATGTGTGACACAGTACTGTAATTTTTTTACTTTAAAATAAAAGCACAATTACCATTAGTACCTTTGGTTCAGTCTTTTTCAATGAGTCACTTCTTTGTCTTATGCAATACCTTTGTAGGTAGTGTAAAATTTACTGATAGTATACAGTTAAATTTCATGCCTCTCAGATTTTTATAACTAACGTGTTATAAACATTCATAACATCCAATAAAGTGGTATTGAAGTGAGCTGATAATACGGGCTCATGTGTCCTGATTAAGCTACAGTGTCCAGCAGGTCTAGGAGCCAAGACCTCAGTTCAGACTCTGACCCTACCTCTTATTGACAGAAAATCTTGGGCAAGTTACTTAGTTTTGTTAGTCTTTTCATCTTCATGCGTAAGATGGGAATTAATGAAATCTATTTCATAGGAGTGTATTGATTCATATGTGCTATAAATTCTGAAGTGCCAGCTGAGGGGAAAAGTGTTGTTTATTTTTAAGATACATTACGTTAACCAGGTTGGTGGTTCTCTACCAAGCCACCTTTGATAGTTAAATATTCATTTGTTGTGGACAGTTCCAAAATAACACATGAAATATATGCCTGGCATTTCAGTGGGTTATTTTTTTTTTATCCCTAGTTAAACCTTAAAATATGACTAAGCCTACTCTACTTAATATGTTTAAATAGTCCAAGAAGAGGACTACTAAATGTTAAGTAGTAGAGTTCAAAAGGATGATAGCATTGTAATAGGTAAAAGTGATTGTAAATACCACGTGAAACAATTTAAAATACAGGGTAGAGTTTCACTTAAGACAAATGAGTCCACTTAATAGTTTTTCTGAGGTATTTAACATGTCTCCTTCTATCTTATTAATTTGCTCTTTAAATACTTTCATAAACTATATTTCAGAAGTTTGAATTTATAAATTTTTAGTGAACAGGGCTTGAGATTTTACCCTGAATTTGTTTTGAATGGATTTGATTTTTCCATTTTCTTTTTTTTTTTTTTTTTTTTTTTTTTTTTAGTATTTGCATGTGTAACCTGCCTTTCAGCTCGCTGAAAGGATATCCTTTAGCATTTCTGAATTGCTGTTTTTCCATGATATATTTACTATAGAGACTATTCTAAATTTAGGTCTTTTTCAATTGACATGAAGGCCAAAATTGACATTAATACATTGGTGTTTAATCAGTCTTGCCGATAGATTTTACATAAGTTTATAAGTCCTCTTGTCTACTTTTTTATAGATTAAAAATTAAAAGTTAATAGCTTAAGACTTTTAACAAACTTGAATAATAATACATCTTTTTATCTGTTTCATGCAGGTGTCTCATAATAGCTGGGCATTGTTTTTCCCAGGCGTGTGTGTTTGTGTGTGTTTATCACTCTATTTCTTAATAGTTATCTGCACTTAATACTTTTTCTTTAAACTTTAAAAAAAAAACTTTCCTTTTTAATGTTTGTTTACTTTTGAGTGAGAGAGAGAGAGAGAGAGAGAGAGAGAGCGTGCCCACACAAGCGGGGGAGGGGCAGAGAGAGAGGGAGACAGAATCCCAAGCAGGCTCCAGGCTCTGAGCTGTCAGCACAGAACTCAACATGGGGTCGAACTCACGGACTGTGAGATCATGACCTGAACAGAAGTCGAACGCTTAACTGTCTGAGCCACCCAGGCACCCTTATACTTTTATCTTTTAAAAATGTAGTTCCTTTGCTTGAATTGAGATCAAAATGAGCTCTGTAGTAGTCTGTCTCTTAAAGTTTTTTGATCTCTAAATTTTGCCTCCTCCTGCCCTCTTTCCCTTTTGCTTTTTGTTGAAGAAATTAGGTTATTTATTCTGTAGAGTTTCCCTCAGTCTTGATTTTGTTGACTGTATACCCATGGTCATTTAACACGTTCTTTTCCTCTACTATAAACCAGTAGTAGATTTAGAGGCTTGATCAAATCCAGGTTTGACTATTTTGGCACAACTGTCTCAAAAGTTGTATTTTGTCTTTCCATTAAGAGTGTTTAATGTCTGGTAGCAACTATTGATGGTGATTACATAGATCTGTTAATTCACTAGATATTGTAAAATGACGATATTCTTTTTTAAATCATTTCTAACTCACATTTAATAACTAAAATATTTTTTTTTTAATTTTTAATGTTTATTTATTTTTGAGAGATACAGTCAGAGTGCAAGGGGGGTAGGACAGAGAGAGGGAGACACAGAATCCAAAGCAGGCTCCAGGCTCTGAGCTGTCAGCACAGAGCCTGATGTGGGGCTTGAACTCACAAACCATGAGATCATGACCCGAGCCGAAGTTGGATGCTTAACCGACTGAGCCACCCAGGCACCCCAATAACTAAAATATTTTTAAATAAATTTTTCCTTTTCAACAATTTATTACCCTAAAGTAAAATTTAAATGTGAAGGATAATGCTTAAGTATTTCCCTTTATTTATCAATTTTCAAATGAATGAATTGGTTCCTTTGGATCCTCCAAATATGATAAATGAATTAACTTTAGATTAATATTAAATTTAATAAAAACATACATTAATATTAATACACAAATATTAACTTGTGGATTTAAAGGTATTTAATGTTTCATTCCATTACTCCACTGGTGCTCAAATTGACCAGTGAAAGTTTTTTCAATTTGGCTATTATATCCTCTTGACATGACCCTAGTATTCCTTGATTGCTTTCTTGATTTTGGTGTAAGATATCCCAGGATCATCTTGTAAATGTGTTGACCCAGACCAAGATTCAGCCATTTGCTTAAAGAACTTTGGTATGTAGAGAGACCACAGTCTAGGTGCTAGGGGTGCTCATTGCTATTTGGATTGTCGATGAACAGAATTTTTTGTTTGTTTTTTATTTTTTTAGAGAGAGAGAGACTGCAAGAGTGGGAAAGAGGGACGGAGGGAGGCGTAGGGAGAGAGAATCTCAAGCAGGCTCCAAGTTTAGTGTTGAGCCTGACAGTCCCTCAACCCTGAGATTGTGACCTTAGCTGAAATCAAGAGTTGGACGCTCAACTGACTGAGCTACCCAGGTGCCCCACTTTGTTTTTGTTTTTGTTTTTTTTTTAATGCATAGGCACTGTGCTTGGTAATTGGACAAATAGATCTAAAGCATGATCCCTGTCTTTGTTAATAATTAAATGATGATGTTAAAAATGCTGAAATGTTTGGCTTTTGGTATGGAAGCGTTATAGGGAAAGGGGAGGTCAAGGAAGGCTTCCTTAAGGCGATAGCACTTGATCTTAGCTTTGAGGAATATAGTGAAGCAGCGATAATTTCAAGGGTTGTTTATTTAGGTCATGTATTTGATATGCCTTGTCTTCCCACCAGTGACCTGACCAGGATGAGGCTCAGTTTCCTCTGCTATAAATTTGACACTTATCAGCATATACTTTGTCTTTTTCCAGGTTTTCTCTGTCAGCAATAATATAGCAATACTGCAAGACACTGTGTGTCTACTCTTGTGCATTTGTCATGTATTTGATAGGACAAGATTCTTAGAAGGGAAGTTACAGAATCCAAGAGTATGTACATTTTAACCTTTGTTATA
Source organism: Neofelis nebulosa (assembly GCF_028018385.1). Taxonomy (NCBI): domain Eukaryota; kingdom Metazoa; phylum Chordata; class Mammalia; order Carnivora; family Felidae; genus Neofelis; species Neofelis nebulosa. The sequence goes on along the minus strand of NC_080794.1, from coordinate 29,620,633 downwards.
GATACTGTGAAATCACTAACAGAAAATTTTATAACAATTTACAGCTTTTACCAGCAGTATACTCGTGCCCATTTCTTCACACCTATGATGGTAAAATCTTAAAACTAAATTCTTTTCATTTATTCAGTATCAGTTGTTTTGATTCCTTCCCAGAATATCAAAGGAAGTTCACTTAAATATGTTTCCTTATAATGGAACTTTCTAATATTTTATTATGAATTAATAACTTTTTATATTTTGTAAAGTAACTCAAAGTTAAATACCCAGTAATCATATACCCTGTTTCCCACCAGCTACAGGAAGAAAAGGCTTTCTGATTTCTCTCTCTCATTTTTTTCTTTTGTTTTGTATTTTGGAATATGATCTGGAGATCTGGATTGGAAAGAAAACATTCTTTTTTCAATTGATTGATTGATTGATTGATTGATTGAGTGGGAGAGAGGCAGAGAGAGAATCCCATGCAGGCCCTTCACTGTCAGTGTAGAGCTGGAAGCAGGGCTCGATCTTACCATCAGATCATGACCTGAGCCAAAATCAAGAGTTGGACGCTTAACCACCTGAGCCACCCAGATGCCCTGGAAAGAAAACCATTCTTAAAGTAGTTTGGGAGCCTTCTGATTTTATCAGCCTCTTTCTCCCTTTATGTGACTTTATTAGCTCAGTTTGTGGTGGCCACTTTTGTGGTCTGTGAAAATGGCTAACCCATAAATTAATTTACGTGTGAAAATAGAACATCGGTGCTCTTTTAGGTGCTGTTGAATTTATTATCTTAATCTTTGTTAATAATGTATTAATAATACATTAATAATCAAATTATAATCAAAAATTATAATTTTGTTTGTCTACTTAAAAATAGACTGTGGTTCTTACATATGTGTCAATCCAGATTTTAATAGTATTGTATTTGTTTTAATTTTTCTGCTATAAATATATAATTCTGTCAGGTCTCCATACCCAGATAATTTTTTGGAATTATGAATGATACTGAAAAAAATGAAAGATCAAGGAAGAATAAACAAAAGAAGGCAAGGAAGTTGGAGAAAGAAATCCAGAAAATTTGAAATCTTTCCCCTTTAGTCAGAACCTCACAGCTCAAAGTGAATACTTTAGGATGGGTGTCATTCAGACAGAATGGTGGTAGGTTATTTGTCTGATTTTCAATTGCTTTGATTCTCCCTCCCCAACTTCATTTTGGATTTCCCACTTTGAGCTTGATATGTAAAAGTATAATTTGTTTTCTTTTTCTTACATTTTTAATGATTTGTTTTTATAAATTAGCTTTTTAAAAATGATCTTTTAAGTCTTTGTCATATATTAAAAGTTTTCCTTTAAATGTTTAATTTTATCAGACTTAATTCCTATTAGAAGGAACCTTTTTATTTTGAGATTCAGCTTACCTTTCAAAGAAAAAGTGATAATTCTATGTTTTTTAAAAAATAATTTCTCTATAAGGGCAAGGAATTTCTACTAGATTGAATGTTATTTTTCTTTTTTAACTGAGAATGAATTATCTTTTGTGGTGACAAATAACTGTTTCTGAGGCTGGCAAGAAAGCTCCCTGTTGGGACTCACAGAAGTGTTGTGGCAGCTATCTGATCCAGCTGCTTAGAAAACGCTCTCAAGGTTGCCTTATTTGTCTGGAAAGAGTCTGGAGCTCAAACTTGCTTTTTCCCCTGAGGAGGATTGTAGCTCTAAGCTGTTATGGGAACAACTATGAAAGATTCTGTGGTGACAGTATAAAATAGAGCAGAACCAAGGCGTAAATTCAAATTTGTATTCCAAAGCAAATTTTCAGACACAGTAATGAAGGGGCTCTTTACAGGTTGGCTTGCACAATATTTATATTAATGTTCACTTTCTTAGGAGACCAAGAGAAAAGAGAGGAAAGAAAAGGAAGCCTCTCCTTTTCTTATTCTTTCCTATTTATTCTAACAATCCACAACCAAGCTGATTGCTGTATGAGAGTCACTGTGTAAAAAACAGGAGAGTCAAGAGTATCGGTGCAGATGCCGTCGTCGTCGTCGTCTTCTTCTTCTTCTTCTTTTAATGTTTATTTATTTTTGAGAGAGAGCTTGTGGGAGGAGCAGGGAAAGAGGGAGACAGAGGATCCAAAGCAGGCTCTAGTCTATGCTGACAGCAAAGAGCCCGAAGCAGGGTTTGAACTCACAAACTGTGAGATCGTGACTTGAGCTGAAATCAAATGCTTAACTGACTGAGCCACCCAGGCGCCCCAGTGCATTTTCCTTCTTATTAAAAAATAAAATTGTAGATCTTTGTATAATACTTTAGTGAATATTAATTACCTTATGTTAAAATATTCTATATTAAAGTACATCATGAAATTATTTTGTATCAGATAAGTGGAACAGAGAAAAGGGTCAGTAATTAAAAATGATTGGGGATCAGGAGAAAAAGTATTGATGACAAAAGCTAGATGAGAAAGGCAAGAGAAAGAAGGAAGTAGAGGAATAAAGGAGAAGAACAATTCCAGTTTCTCCATCTAATGAGTCAGTTCCTCTCTGCCAACTTTGGGGCTGTTCTGTGGAGAGGCCCACACACTAAGCTGTGTGACTTTGGGGCAAAGTAACTTAATAGCTCTGTGTCTCCGTTTTCTTATCTCTAAGGTTGCTAAACTAGTGCTTCATCTGTAAATTGCTCAGTAAGAGTACCTGGCAGGTGATAAGTACTCACTAAATGTTAGCTAATATTATTACCATCACTATTGTCGTTATCTGTACCTTCTGTATTCCTGTATTCAGCAAAAATATTTATGAAGCTACCTTATTGGAAGTTGGTGATTAAACAAGAGGAGGTTCCCTGCCCAAATGAAGCTTCCATTCTTGTTAATGAGACCAATGCAAACTAGTAAATAAGTAATTATAGGTTGTGCTAAGGGCTCTGAAGGAAATAAGTAGAAGGGTGAGAAACGAAGTGTAACTGGGGAGGTCACTTTAGGTGAGGGTATCTGAGAAGGTCTTCTGGAAGAGGCCTGAAGATTGACAACGAGCCCATTAGGTCAAGAGCCTGGGAAAGTGCATTCCAGCAAAGGGAGCTGCACATGCAAGCTTGAGGGTTGGAGGCACCTCTGCACATCTGAGGGTAAATAAATAAGTAAACAAGTGTGCCTGGACCACAGAAAGCAGAGAAGGGGGTCTGAGAGGGCCCGGGGCCCCATCCTGCTGTTTTTCCTCAGCAGGCTCTTGCTCAGCTGTTCAGTGCCTCTTCCTGGTGAACTCTCAGTGCTCCCTGAGGCCCCGAGGGAAGGTCACCCCTGTGGATGCACTGGAGCTTGAGTTAGAGGACCTCCAAAGCCATCTCTTTCAGCCTGGTCGGGAAGCCAGTTATGTATTAAAAGCCCTAAAATTTCAGTTCTGAACTTCCTTAAACTCAATCAATTATTACTGGTTGTTTCAGAAAAGAGATTGTTTGGCTTTAGTTTTTTTTTATTTTAATTTTTGTTCTTTTTGGTTGTGCTGTCCGTGGCTTCTCATAATTACCGTGTTAAATTTATTAAGTTTTACAATAACTTTAACTTAAAGTTGTATTTTGTGAAAAGAAGACATGAGTAGGTAAAAACTGAAAAACAATAGGAGAATAGAGAATAGAGTAGGAGGGAGTGAATGCGTGGTGTGGTTTTAGTTGGGAAAGACATGAGCATTTCTAAATGCCCATAGTAAGGTCATTTGAGGGGGAAACATTAAAGTTATAAGAAGAAATAGAATAAGCTAACTTGCTGCAACAACTTCTTATTTATTCTCTATCCATCTTCCATGCTGCAGTGGATTAATCATTTTAAACACAAATCTGATTCTTAGACTTCCCTACTTCAAGTCCTTAAATACCTCCCCTTGCTATTAGTCCAAAACCCACACTTCATAACGGTGCTTTATACTAGGTCATGGCCACTTTGTCGCTGCCTACGGGTCCCCCCTCAGCTCTCGCTGCCCGGTTTCTCTCAGCTTATACTTCCTCTGCCCCTAAACATCCACTACCCCAATCCCCTACCCCTACCCCTACCCCAGGCTTTTGTCATGTTGTACAGAATTTCCCTCAGTTCCTCAAATATGCCATGGTCTCAAGCTCTGTTTTTTACATTTTGCCCGAAACACTTTACTTTTCTCTTTCTTTGGCTGACTTTCATTTATTCCTCAGGCTTCATCAATCCTATCATTTCTTTCTGCTCACTGCTCTGACTCCAGGCCCGGATTAGTTACTCCTTCTGTGTGCCGCCATTCATCTGTCCATTTAATATCTTCTCTTGGATTTCTCATACCTTAATACCAAATGGTAAAGGTCTTTTTACTCGTTTGTGTGTCTTCTACATACAGACAAACTCTGTGAAAGTAGAGAACATGTCTTTTCCTGTTCACTTTTGGATCCCCATGCTAGTCACCAGTGCCTGGCATATGGTAGGGCCTTGACAGATGTTGTTGAATAAATTAATAGATTTAATTTTTAGTTAAAATGAGAAAAACTTTGATCTACTTATATAACACTTCTACTTAACAGTCTGTGCCAGGCATTGTGTTAAGTGCTATGGGGGATTCAAGGGTCCCGGTCATTGTTTTCAAAACACTCTGGTCTAGTTCTAGAAGTAAAGTTAGTGCACAGTGATGCTTGTCCAAATACAGGTTCTTGTAATTTGGATTTTGAGAAGTTTGTATATATTTGTAATACCACTTTGTCAATTGTGAGAATTTTTTTGTAGGATAAGATGTCACTCCTCATTATTCTACATTTAACTGTCACAGGATCAAAAAGAGAAAAACATTGGCCTTGAGAAGGGGAGAGCAAATACCTTCTTTTTTTTTTCCTGCTACTATTTTGTTCCGTTTGAATAAAGATTTGTGAGGTAAGATAAGGTTGTAAGAACAACTTGCATTATTTGAGGATAACCCAAAACAAGGGAATTTTAAAAGAACAAGTACAGAAAGGGGAGAGCACAGAGGTATTTCAGGAAGGACCTTGAACACTAGGACCTTTATACTAGGGGTGCCTGGGTACCTCAGTGGGTTAAGTGTCCAACTCTTGATTTCAGCTCAGGTCGTGTTCTTGCAGTTCGTGGGTTCAAGCCCTGCATCAGGCTCTGTGTTGACAGTGTGGAGCCTGCTTGGGATTCTCTCTCTCTCTCTCTCTCTCTCTCTCTCCCTCTCTCTCTACCCCTTCCCTGCTTGCGTTCTCTCTCTCTTAAAATAAATAAGTAAACTTTAACAAAAAGTCTTTGTACTAACATTTCCTTTTAACAACAACAAAAGTTACAAATACATACCATTTACTGAGTATTTACTCTGTGCCTGGCCCTTTGTGAGTCGTTTTACATGAATTATTTCACTTAATCCTCATGGGGCTAGTGTTTTTATTGTCCCTTTAGAGAATATACTTCTGTTCCTAGAGTTTTCTTAATTTGTGCAAAGAAGAGATAATTCTGAGCAGTTTTTTTTTTTTTTTTTTGAAAAACAAACCTATCATGTTAGATCTTAACTCATCTTCCAAAGAATGAGGGTAGAGGAGAGCAGCATGAACCCTAGCTTTACCTCCGGGCCTTGTAGCAGTGGGGCCAGGAAAACGGAGGAAAAGTCGTTTCCTTTTCTTTTCCTGTATTTTTACCACGAGTCTGGGTCTTGTAGGAAATGTGTCGTTATTATCTTCAAATCAAAGGTCAATACAAATTAAGTGTATGGGGCTTTTTAGATATATTAGTTGGAATGGGTGTTTTCTTTATTCTTGCCATCATATATACATTATATATATCAACATAAGTTACAAATAAATATAAAAATAAGATTGTTGTTGCTTTCATTGTTTTGATCCAGATCTTATTATTGTGTTTGTCAACACAAAATCTTAAGTTCTTCAACTACAAATTCTTCTATCACAAAGGCCACTACTGAGGCTCAAATAAGTGTTGTGCTTGTTCTGAGGAGAGGGGACTAAATACTAGGGAAAAGGTATTGTTCATTTAGAAAAGTTGGATGCACTAAAAGTTATATATTCAAAAATTGTTGAGTGAAGAAGAAAAGGCAGTACCATGTCGAAAGATAAGGATTGATTCAGTATTTTGAAGTGATGTTTCCAAGGGTCATTTATTCCAGTACAGGGAGTGTGAACTCTGGTTTAGGAGACTTGCGATCTCATCCTGATTATGTCACTTACTAGCAGTATGACGTAGGAATGTTGTTCTTTCTTAGCCTCAGTTTTCTCATCTTAAAAATTGGCGGTAATAATATTTCTAAAGAATATTGTTATGACTAAATGAAGTGATACATATTAAATGCTTATCACAGACTTAATAGATTTCACATGCTGATAAGTCTAAGCCATTCCTTTACTGAAGTATTGTGTTCATGATTGGCAACGTAATGTGTCTGGTTTAAATGGAAGCTATAATTAAAATTTGCAATCCAAATGCCTAAGGGGAAAATTTTAAATGAATCATAGTTTTAAAAAATGTATTAAGAATTACATCTTTCTGGTTTCTGCAGAGAATCAAGTAAGTGTAAAATAGACACCAGCAGCAATCTTATTTGCAAGTATTTCAAGATACTAAAATGCATTGTGGGTAGATAATTCATCTTTTTTGTGAAGTTTTCAAGGAAATAGCCCCAAAAGGGGGGGGGGGAGGGGAGAGAAAACCTGGCTGTTATTATAACGTTAGAATTAAAAGAACTTCTCGCATAATCTAGAGCAACTAGGGGCAATTTTGCCCCTCAGGGGTCATTCGATAATGTCTTCAGACATTGTCACAAAGGGGTAGGGGGTTAAAGAGTTGAGAGGGGAAGGTGCTGCTCACATCTAGTAGGTCAAAGCTAGGGATGCTGGTGAAACATCCTGTGAATGCCCAGGACAGCGCCTCCTCCAAAGAAAAATTACTTGTTTCAAAATGTTAGTAAAGGCTTAGACATCAGCTTACCTGAGAGCTATTAGGGTGTGTTTTGTGGTGAATATTTTGTAGAAATTACTGGATTGTTTTAATGTTTCATGCTTTATCTGTAACTGAAAATAGTGGTTTATCCTCTTTACATAGTGTTAGTTTTTATGGGGGAATTAAACTAGTAAATTTCTTTTTTTATTATTTTTTTTATTTAAAGAAATTTTTTTAATGTTTGTTTATTTTGAGAGAGACAGAGATAGAATGCGAGTGAGTTGGGGGCAGAGGGAGTGGGAGACACAGAATCTGAAGCAGGCTCTAGGCTCCAAGCTGTCAGCACAGAGCCTGACACGGGGCTCGAACTCACGAGCTGTGAGATCATGACCTGAGCCAAAGTCGGTCGCTTAACCAACTGAGCCACCCAGGTGCCCCTAAACTAGTAAGTTTCTTAGGTAATCACTTCATTGTTTTCATGAGGAATAATAAGAAACAATCCAGTTGACCCATTTTAAAGATGATTTTCATTGACTTATAGTTCTTTTATATTAGATTTTATGATTACGGTAATTTGAGTTCCTTTATGAAAATAGTTATATGGACTAGAGATGTTAAGATTTTACAAAATGATCATAGTTGGATTAGATCAACTGTGTATGGCAATTAGGAATTTAAAAATTTTTTTTAATTGGAAGCATTTCACTAATTTCAGAGAATAAACAAATGAGCAGTTACTGACCTTTCTTGGCAATATCCAATACTTACTGAATTCTTCCTTTGTGTCACTCTGTTCTAAGCTTGTGACATGTATTCACTCATTGGATCTTCACAACCATTTCTTTATATGCAAACTATTATAATTTCCATTTACAGATGAGAAATTGGGGCACAGAGAGATCAAGTTACTTGTACAGGGTCATACAACTAGTAAATGGTGGAGCTGGGATTAGACTTTAGACAATTTAGCTTAAGGTTGCTCACTTAACCACTATGTTACATTATACTACTGTCAACAAAGAGTATTAAAATATTTTTCGATTAATTCCATCTCTCTAGATCAGTAGAGAGAACATACAGGGGTTAGGGACTCCCACCCCTGCACATTTGAAAATCTGCTCTCTATAGAGAGAGCCTGGGTAGCTCAGTTTGTTAAGCGCCTAACTCTTGATCTTGGCTCTGGTCCTAATCTCAAGTTGGTGAGATCAAGCCCCGCCCGCATTGGGCTCTGCACTGACAGCACAGAGCCTGCTTGAGATTCTCCCCCTCCCTTCTCTGCCCCTTTCTTGCTCTTGCATGTACACACACTTTCTCTCAACATAGATAAACATTAAAAAAAAAAGAAAATCCACTATAATTTTTGATTCCCAAAAAACTTAAGTACTAATAGCCTACTCTTGATTGGAAGCCTTACTGATAACATGAATAGGCAATTACCACATATTTTGTATGTTATATGTATTATATACCATACTCTTACAGTAAAGTAAGCTAAGGAAAAGAAAATGTTTTAAAGAAAATCATAAGGAAGGCAAAATACATTTACAATACTATATTTATTGAAGAAAAAAAAATCCGTGTGGACCTGCACGGTTCAAACCTGCATTGTTCAAGGGTCAGTTGTATAGCCAAAACTAAATTGAAAGGCATAATTTAAAAATGTACTTGTGGCATTGGAATGTACTGTATCAGTTTATATGTTCTAGATTAGGATGTGAAAGAATGGAAATTTGGAGTTTTTCATCTCCATGCAGTTTCTAGTGTCTTTAATCCAAAAGACACCTAGGATTCTTTCTCTGATTTCAGTTTTTCTTTTCCACATGTCTTTCCAGTTCCTTTTTGTCTCTTCCTCTCCTATGTTTTACTACTTTTTTAGGTTTTGTTTGTCCACTGAATTTTATCTTTGTTCTATCCTTAAAATGGTTTGATAAACCAGAAGTTAGCTACCAGTGGGAGAGTCTGCATTATGCAAATGGAGGTCTTGGTTGTTTTATTACTTCATTTTTTTTATAATTTTATTTTTTTAAATTTACATCCAAATTAGTTAGCATATATATTACTTCATTTTTTTTTAAGTTTTGTTTGTCCACTGATTTTTACTTTTGTTCTGTCCCTAAAGTGGTCTTAATAAACTAGAGATTAATTTATTCTTCTTTAAATCTTTTTTTTTAATGTTTATTTATTTTTGAGACAATGCAAGAGACAGAGCACAAGCAGCAGAGGGGCAGACAGAGGGAAACACCGAATCTGAAGTAGGCTCCAGGCTCTGAGCTGTCAGCCCAGAGCCCAACGTGGGGCTCGAACTCACGAACCGTGAGATCATGACCTGAGCCGAAGTCAGATGCTCAACCAACTGAGCCACTCAGGCGCCCCAAGATTAATTTATTTCTAAAAGAAGTGTTTATGCTACTAAGTGAGCTCATGGGAAAGGCCTAAAAATGTACTGATTGGCAGGAGAAAACATCAGAAATAGAGAGTTAATAAAACATGAATGGATGATCTGTAATTGGCTAGTTTATTTCAGAAATGTCTTAAGTGAAACTTCTAAGTGAGCTATCAAAGCCACAGAATTAAGGACTATTTGTTCAGTTTGAGTACTCATATTTTTATTTTTAATTTTAATTTTAATTTTTAAGTTTATTTTGAGAGACAGCACAAGCGGGGAAGAGGCAGAGAGACAGGGAGAGAGAATCCCAAGCAGACTCCATGTTGTCGGTGTACAGCCCGACCCAGGGCTCGATCCCACAAACAGTGAGATCATGACCTGAGCTGAAATCAGGAGTCAGGTGCTTAACCGTCCAACTTTGGCTCAGGTCATGATCTCACCTTTCATGAGTTCAAGCCCTGTGCTGGGCTCTGTGCTAACAGCTCAGAGCCTGGAGTCTGCTTCGGATTCTGTGTCTTCCTCTCTTTCTGCCCGTCCCCTGCTTGCATTCTTTGCCTTTCTCTTTCTTTCACAAACAAACATTAAAAAAATTTTTTTAATCTTAATTTTTTTTCAAATCCTAAAATACGAATTACCTAAAGTAACACTGAAAACTATTCTATTCTATAGCTTTTTTAAAAAAACATTTTTTTTAATGTTTATTTTTGACAGAGAGAGAGAGCATGAGCAGGGGAGGGGCAGAGAGAGAGGGAGACACAGAAACTGAGGCAGGCTCCAGGCTCCGAGCTGTCAGCACAGAGCCCCATTCGGGGCTCAGACTCACAGACCGCAAGATCATGACTTGAGCCCAGAGTTGGACGCTCAACCGACTGAGCCACTCAGGCCCCCCCCCCCACCTTTTTTTTTTTTTTTTTTAACGTTCTTTATTTTACCTTTGAGAGAGACAGAGACAGAGTGCGAGCTGGGGAGGGGCAGAGAGAGAGGGAGACACAGAATCTAAAGCAGGCTCCAGGCTCTGAGCTGTCCCCTACGCGGGGCTCGAACCCACAAACCGTGAGATCATGACCTGAGCTGAAGTTGGCTGCTTAACCGACTGAGCCACCCAGGTGCCCCTACAGCTATTTTTTAATGTGTCAGCATATGAATGGCATTTGTAAAATTTATAAATGTGAGCCTCTGTTGTTCTGATGAGTCTACAGTGTGGTCATAGTAAACATAATTTATCTAACATATAAATATGAATTATGGGCTGGATGATGAAAATGCTTACCATTTCCGCCCCTGAAAATTAATATCCTGTGATGTATAGAATGAAAGTAAGGAAAGGACTGTTAAGGCTCACAAAAAGGGACTTTTTGTGTGTGTGTGTGTATATATATGTGTGTGTGTGTATATATACATACGCACACATACAATGGTGCCCACGGTGGTCCTGGGCTTTCTCATTTTCCATCTATCCATTTTTTATTGTGTGATACATCAGGAATCTAGGGCAAGAAACCCACTTTGAACCAGAAACATTATCAGAAATGGTGCCTCTGCATATAGGTGTTCAAACTATCTGTGAGCAGTAATTATTATTGTTAGGTAATAATATTTTAAAATTGTCAATAACTGCACTGAGGGAAGCTTGAGTGCATCCATTCCATAACTCTGTGTTCACGGCTCTCAGTGCTAGTGTACTAGGCTTTTGAGTGGTCCTGGCTTATAAAACTACATGTTAGGCTGTTTCTGAAGGATTCATTATTGCCCACATTGAATATACCCAGTTAGGGGCTGATCTTGCTTCAGACGATGGGCTCTGTGTGTCTTTTACATCTTTTTTTTTTTAATTTTTTAAAAAAATGTTTACTTATTTTTGAGAGAGAGATAGAGGCAGGATGTGAGCAGGGGAGGGGCAGAGAGAGAGGGAGACACAGAATCTGAAGCAGGCTCCAGGCTCTGAGCTGTCAGCACAGGGCCTGACGCGGGGCTCGATCTCACAGACCATGAGATCATCACTCGAGCCAAAGTCAGATGCTTAAAACTGACCAGGCCACCCACGTGCCCTGTGTCTTTTACTTCTTGATTAAATTTGATTCCTTCCCAACTGGATCACAACTTTGCATATTGGCCATAGAAAATTGCTGAATGTTTGGACAACCTCTAGAATAAAACAAAATACTGTAGTTTAAAAAATACTATTTGAAAAAATACTATTTGTTGAGATGATTTTTTTACTTGTCAAAGAAACAGATATTCGTTCTTCCATAGTACTTTTCCACAGTCCTGTGTTTGGAAGATCCAGAAAAGTAGGAAGAAGAACGACCACAAAATCTGGTAATCCTACTTGAAAGAAACCATGGATCTTGTTTAGGCCTTTTTTTTTTTCTTTTCAAGTTTTTATTTAAATTCTAGTTAACATATATGGAAAAATTGGCTTCAGGTATAGAATTTAGTGATTCATCACTTATATATAACACCCAGTGCTCATCATAGTAAGTGCTCTTCTTAATCCCCATCACCTATGTTGCTCATTCCCTGACAACCTCCCCTCCAGCAACCCTCAGTTTGTTCTCTGTAGTTAAGAGTCTCTTATGGTTTGCTTCCCTCTCTTTTTTTTTTTTTCTCCTATATGTTCATCTGTTTTGTTTCTTAAATTCCACATGAGTGAAATCCTACGGTATTTGTCTTTCACTGACTGACTTATTCCACTTAGCATAATACACTCTAGCCCTATCTACTTTGTTGCAAATGGCAAGATTTCATTCGATGGCTAATACTCCATTGTGTATACATACCACATCTTTTTAAAAAATGTTAAAGTTAAAAAAAATTTTTTTTAGTGTTAATTTTTGAGAGATAGAGACATCGAATACAAAGCAGACTCCAGGCACTGAGCTGTCAGCACAGAGCCCAACGTGGGGCTCAAACTCATGAACTGCAAGGTGTTGACCTGAGCCGAAGTCAGACGCTTAACTGACTGAGCCACCCAGGCGCCCTTTTTAAATTGTTTTGTTTTTTTTTTTAATGTTTATTCATTTTTGAGAGACAGAGAACGCAAGTGGGGAAGTGACACAGAGAGAGGGAAACACAGAATTTGGGGGCTCCGGGCTCTGAGCTGACAGCACAGAGCCCAACGCTGGGCTTGAACTCACGAACCACAAGATCATGACCTGAGCCAAAGTCAGACATTTAACCGACTGAACCACCTACGTGCCCCTTTATGCGTTCATCAGTCTATGGACTGTTGGGCTTTCTGTATTTTTATAGTTGATAATCCTGCTATAAACATTGAGGTGCATGTGCCCCTTTGAATCAGTATTTTTGTATCCTTTGGGTAAATACTTAGTAGTGCAATTGCTGGGTCATAGGGTAGTTCTATTTTTAACATTTTGAGGAACCTCCAAACTTTTCCAGAGTGGCTGCACCAGTTTGCATTCCCACCAATGGTGTAAAAGGGTAATATCCTCCGCATCCTCACCAACATCTATTGTTTCCTGTGTTGTTAATTTTTGCCATTCTGACAAGTGTGAGGTGGTATCTCCTTGTGGCTTTGATTTGTATTTCCCTGATGATGAGTGATGTTGAGCGTCTTTTCATGTGTTTTTTAGCCATCAGAATGTCTTCTTTGGAAAAGTGTCTGTTATGTTTTCTACCCATTTCTTCACTGTTTTGTTTTTTGGGTGTTGGTTTTATAGGTTCTTTATAGATTTTGGATATTAACCCTTATCAGATACATCATTTGCAAATATCTTCTCCCATTCTATGGGCTGCCTTAATGTTTTGTTGCTTGTTTCCTTCGTTGTGCAGAAGCCTTTTATTTTGATGCAGTCCCAATAGTTCATTTTTGCTTTTGTTTCTCTTTGCCTTTGTTTCTCTTGCCTTTGGAGATGAAAAAAAAAAAAAAAATCTCTTCTTTTTTTGTTACTGGAATCCTCTTTTTCTTAATACCCCAGAGTAGAAAACTGTGGTTCATCTTTGGTTTGTTACATTTAGTAAATCCTAGTAGCTCTGTTTCTGCTCTGGCTGTTAATTTGTTCAGCCCCTCAACTCCTGATTGACTCCTTTTCAGTCTTTGTCTTAGGCATTAAAAGTCTTCTCTATATAGTCATTCTGTTCTATTATCTTTCCTCTTTTAATCTTCACATTATTTGGTTTATTTCTTTAAAAACCAAGTGTGATCATGCCAGTAGACTTAAAAATATACCGTGTCTCTAAATGCTTTAAAGAGAAAGTATGGACAACATATTATAGCATATATAATGTGCTAGAAGCATAGGAAACATAGTGGCTTCATTTATAGTGGCTTCTGACTAGGTACTTTGTATGCGACTTATACAAGTTGATTATCCCCTACATGCAACCCATATTTCCAAACACCAGTGTCATCTTTTGTGCTGTTTCTTCTGCCTTGAAATCTTTTTTCTTTTTACTTTCCCCCAGAAATGCTTCTTTCAGAACAACTTGGATGTCATCTTCCTTGGGAAGCATTCTTAAACTGTTCCAGATACAATTCCTTATGCAGGTGTTCCAGGAGGAACTAATTATACTGCTTTATAACCCTTGCCATGTCCTCTTATACTTAGTTGTATATATCATGTACATTTCTGCTCTCTCAGGCAGTTAAGGGAGGTATAGATACCCTGTATTTTGGAATCACAAGATGCTTTTGACTTTTAGAAACTAATTCTGGGGAAGTAAATTTTGTTTCTCACCTATGACTTTCTCTATTGCTTGAGATATTTTATAATGTTGCCTTTACAGTTTATCTGCCATATGCCTATAGTATTCTCATTGTTTTCCTATATACATCCATGCTTTATGCCAAAGATATCCAAAAGATTTGCAAGACGTTTTTAGGGCAGGGGTGCCTGGGTGGCTCAGTGGGTTAAGAGTCTGACTTCGGCTCAGGTCATGATCTCATGGTTTGTAAGTTTGAGCCCTGCATCGGGCTCTCTGCTGTCAGTGAGGAGCCCCCTTAAGATCCTCTGTCTCCCTCTCTTTCTGCCCCTCCCCCCACTCACATTCTCTTTCTCTCAGAAATAAATAAACATTAAAAAAGAAATTTTGGGGGGCAGTGTTTTGAAATAAAAAAAAAAAGTCCAGGACACAACCTCCAAATTGCTTTGATTTTCTTCATGCTACTAATTGTCAGTTTCTGAAAGAAGCCCTATTTTTGTTAAAATTACTTAGTACATCTTTTCAGTGTTAAAAGTTTTCAGTACTTCACATTAGCAGTCAGGAATCTGTCCAAAGAATTCTGAATATATTTATTTCCATAGAAGTTTATTCCATAGAAGTCTGTTTATTTCCATAGAACTCTGCAAGATAATACAACTTAAATGTTAGTAAGAAGGACAAAAAGAAATTGATATTAATAAATAGGTATCATAACTTTGGAAGGTACTAGATCACCTGTTCATTATTTTGACAATTTATAAATAGAAAGAGTCAATAATTCATACAGTCTTTCCTGTGTAAACTGTATTGCAGGGCAACCAAATAGTTAATTAGGGAAAGTCCTTTTTAGAAGAATTTCAGGTAATAAATGCAGATGGAATGATAGAATTAGCAAATCCCATTCAGGCAACCCCTAAGTAAATAATGGAGAATGACCACTGAGTAAAATAAGACTGGCAACATTTGAATACAATATCCAATATGAATATCACTTTAAGTAGGACAACCAGACATCTTATGAGTCTTAATATAATGGATTGGGAACATAGATGTATCACCCATGGAGTATTCTTGGCAAAAGACATGAATCATGTCCCTAGATCTTACTAAGTTTACAGGAAATATGGGGAATGGAGGAATAAGTCAACACCAGGAGGAAACAGCTAAATTAGGATGTGATAAATTCTACAGGACAAATGACTTGTTGTTACAGATTAAATGAGATTTAAAGAGACGTATTAATCAGATACAGTGTGTAGTTCTTGCTTTTGTTCTTGGTTTAGAAAAGCCAACAGTAGAAATTTCATTTTTGAGATGATTGAAATGTGGACATAAAGTACATATTAAATGATTTTGAGGCATTATTGCTAATTTTGTCAGATGTGATAATGGCATTGTAGTGTCAAAGTAAAATCTTTAGAGTGGCTCAGTTGGTTGAGCATCTGACTCTTGATTTCAGCTCAGGTCATGATACCAGCATTGTGGGATTGAGCCCTGTGTCGGGCTCTGAGCTGAGCGTGGAACCTGCTTGGGATTCTTTCTTTCTCTCTGCCTGTCTCTAAAAAACAAACAAACAAACAAAAAGGTCTTTAAATGATAGTGATACATTCTTTACTACATATGCGTGAAATGATATGATGTCTGGGATTTGCTGTAAAAATACTCCATTCCCTGCTCCCCAAAAGAGAGAAAAGTTGTAGGATGGGAGAACTGAGATAATGAGACATTTATGAGTTGCATGGGCATTTGTTCTACAGTTATCTCCTTATGTGAATGTTTGAAAATTTTTAGACCAAAAGTTGAAAAAATCAAAAATGTGTAGCATGGTTTCTAGCAGTCTACATAGGAAGAAAACTGGGTCAGTAACGTAGTGTCTATATGATGAAAACAAACACCTGCTGGGAAAAAGCATGACTCTTCCTATTAAGACCAAAAAAAAGTTTTCCTTGATAGTGTTCTTGAGGACACGATGTAATATATTGTTAAAAGCATTTTAAATTATATTCCTCCTATAAACTGAGTTTTTGTCGTTGTTGTTGTTTTTTGGTAGCATTCCAAAATGGCTAAATGGCTAGTGGAATACAATCCATGGTTAATTCCAGTGAAACCAGCTTTATGGCAAACCATTCTGATACATTCTAGAAACCTTACTTCAAGCTGTGTAGGGTTCCCCAAGGAGAATTCATAAGAGGTCTTATTCCTGTCTTTTCAAAGCTTAGAGAAACACGGGCACCTGGCTGGCTCAGTTGGTAGAGTGTGTGGCCCTTGATCTCCTGGTCATGAGTTTGAGCCCCATGTTAGGGGTAGAGCTTACTTTTAAAAATTAAAAATAGGGGTGCCTGGGTGGCTCAGTTGGTTAAGGGTTTGACTTTGGCTCAGGTCATGATCTCACAGTTTGTGAGTTCAAGCCCCACATAGGGTTTTGTGTTGACAGCTCAGAGCCTGGAGCCTGCTTCAGATTCTGTGTCTCCCTCTCTCTCTACCCCTCCCCCTCTCGCACTCTATTGCTCTCTCTTTCTCTCAAATATAAACAAACATAAATAAAAAATAAAAACTACAAAAATAAAATAAGAGCTTAGAGAAACATAAAAACTTCCTATCCCATCATCTCTCCTTTGTTCCATTTCTGTCATGACTTTTTTATGTAACCCACCGTTGCAAAATTAGTTAATATAATAGATAAAAAGGAATTTTCCTTATGCCTGTTTCTTTCTTTCTTTTTTTAATGTTTATTTTTGAGAGAGAGACATACACAGAGTGCGAGCAGGGGAGGGCAGGAAGGGGCAGAGAGAGAGAGAGAGGGAGACACTGAATCTGAAGCAGGCTCCAGGGTCTGAGCTGTCAGCGCAGAGCCTGATGTGGGGCTCAAACTCACAACCTGATCATAACCTGAGCCGAAGCTGGACGCTTAAGTGACTGTGCCACCCAGGTGCCCCATCCTTATAGCTGTTTCTGTTGGCAAAGAAAATCTTAATGAATTTTGTTTTCTCTGATTTGTCTCAAAAACAAGTCTTTTAAAGTAAAAGTGTTATATTAAAATAGGCATTTAAAATACCATAGCCATTTACTCCCTCAGAGATTTTGATATTAAATTCCCCTCCAGCCTCTCAGAGAATCTGTGTTAAGAGTAACTAGATGGACTGTATAAAGTATCCTGCAGACAATTCTCCATAAACATTGTTTCACATGGAGCTTTTCCTGAGTATTGAGCAGCAGTGAATTTGAGATTATATTTCCTGGCAAGTGTCTGAAATACAGATCTTCTGTGTTATTGACTAAATATGAACCATTATTCACTGAAGCTCTGTTAAAGTGCACATTCTTCTCTGAAAATAAGAATGACTAACAAGAACAGTACATTAACTCTAATATGACATGAGCCAAAGGAGTACCCAGGTAAAGCCAAGATTCTCCAAAGAATAATTTTAATTACTGGATTAGTTTTCTAATGCTCTGTAACAGATTGTGACAGTTAGCAGTTTCAAACAACACAGATTTATTATCTCACAATTTCCATGGATCATGAGTCAGGGCACAGTTTAAGCTGAGTCCTCTGCTTAGGGCCTCACAGGCTACAAATCAAAGTGTTGGCCAGGGCTGAAGTGTCATCCAGGCTCTGGATCTTCCAAGCTCACGTGGTTATTGGCTGAATTCATTTCCTTTTAGTGGTACAACTCAGGGCAGCTTGCTTTTCCAAGGCCACAGGAAAGTCTCTTATCTCTTGACTCTCTTTAAAGGACTCAGCTTTATTAGGTAGGCATGTCCAGGAAAATCTCCTCTGATTAATGTAATGCCAATTAGGGACCTTAATTGCATTTGCAAAATTTTTTCACCTTTGCCATTTAAAATAACATAATCATGGGAGTGATAGCCCATTTCCTTTGCCCTGTTCCATTGGTTAGAAACAAGTTATAAGCCCCACCCACACTCAAAGAGAGAGGATTATACTTGGGCATGGGGCCTTGGGGGTTGCATTTCAGTATCCTGCCTACCAAGATTACACTATTGCCTGTTAAAAAATATTTTAAGTATCTTATTTTGTTTGTTATTACACAGATGACATTATGAAACTTAAAGTAGAACAGAAAAAAGTCACCCCATAATCCTGCCAGCCAGTGTATCAAAATGTTTTCCTTTGGCTGTGTGCATGCATAATTTTTACAAAGTATTATGGAGCAGAGATACAGTTTTCCATTGCTTTTCACTTAGCAAAGGCATTTGTCTGATTGCTCACATAATGTTTATATGTATCATATTTAAGGGATGGGATTGCTTCAGGTGAACATATCTAGATTATTGAAATTGCTGCGGGTGAATGAATCTGTATTAGGCTAATAAAGGTATAAGTCATAAACAGTAGAAATCATTATTCTGTGAGCTTTGATAAACACACATATTTGTGTAACTCCCATCACAATCAAGATAAAGAATATTATTGGGATGCCTGGGTGGCTCCATTGGTTAAGCATCCATCCGACTTCAGCTCAGGTCATGATCTCACCATCTGTTGAGTTCAAGCCCCGCATCAGACTCTGTGCTGACAGCTCAGAGCCTGGAGCCTGCCTCGGATTCTGTGTCTCCCTCTCTCTCTGACCCTCCCCTGTTCATGCTCTGTCTCTCTCTGTCTCAAAAATAAATAAACATTAAAAAAATTTTTTTTTAAAAAGATAAAGAATATTATCTTGTGCCCTTTGGTAGACAAGCCCTCCTCCCACAGTGCAGCCTTCAGTCAATGTATTCTTACTATTTCTTCAGTGTCATATGAGTGGAATCACACACCTTGTATACCTTTGGGTTTGGTTGCTTTCACTTAATATAATGTTGTGCAGTAAAGGCATAGCATTCCTGTGACACAATAAGAAATACATATTTGGTCTGTGTCCCTGGTTCCTGGTACAGAGCTCCTAAAATCCTTGCAATTTCCTGAAAGGAACATCTTTTATACCTTTATACCACGTGAGTTTTACTACCTTTTTAAACCTTTATACCACGTGAGCTTATGCTAATAAAGTTACTTTTGATAGGCCCCTAGACAGCTTCAGGATGGTAGTTGGCTGTCACATGGTTACTAACCCTGTGATTAGAGGGTTGGCACTTGCAGCCCCACGCCTGAACCTTCATGGAGGGGAGAATGGTTGGAAATTGAGTTCAGTCACCAGCAGCCAATGATTTAATCAGCTGTGCCCACATAAAACCCTTGAAACAATGGGGTTTGGAGAGCTTCAGAGTTGCTGAACATATCCACTTGCTGGTAGGGTGGCATAGTCCGACTCTGTGAGAGAGAAGCTCCTGTTCCTAGGACCCATTTGGACCTTCCCTGTGTACCTTCTCATCTAGGTGTTCATTTGTCTTCTTTAATAAACTGGTAATAGTGAATAAAGTGGTCTTTGGAATATGATGAGCTGTTCTAGCAAATAACTGAAATTGAAAGAGAGATATGGTTTTGGGAACCCACCACCTTGTAGCCAGGTCAAACAGAAGTATGTGGACCTGGAGATCCAATACTTAGGACTGACATCTGAAGTGAGGGCAGTCTTGTGGGATGGAGCCCAAAAGCCCAAGGAGTCTGATGCTGACTGAGTAGTTATTATTAGAATTAAAATGAATTGTAAGATATCTGGTGGCATCTGTAGAGTTAGAGAATTTCTTGGTGTGAGGGAGAAAACTGACACATTTTATGTCACAGAAGTGTTGTTTTGAGTAAAAATACCTTAGTTACTCAAAGAATAGGCAACCGTGAGCTGCCTAAGGTTTGGCCCTTGCCATCTCCTGGAAGGTAACCTCTAAGCCCTTGGGATATCTTGCCTGAGAAGAGTGTCTTTGTTTACTTGAGGGCCTTTGGCCACCCCACGTTGCCTGTGCCGACAATGTGGCTGACAGTGTGGTAGGAGGCTTTGTGTAGTGTGGTATCAGCTTGACCTCTGGAGGAGTTGCAGGCTAAGGTCACCTATGCAGATGGTCAGACCTGCCTGTGCGTCAGACCCCTGACAAAAATGCTTGACACCAGGCCTCGGGGGGGTTTCCCTGGTTGCCAGTACTCCATGTGTGCTGTCACATTTCTTGCTGGGAGAAATAAGTGCTGTCTCTACAACTCTACTGGGAGAGGACAAGTGAAAGTTTGGTGTCTCCTGGACCCAGCCCTATACCCCTCTTCCCTTTACTGATTTTAATCTTTTTTTTTTTTTTTTTTGCTATAATAAACTGACCATGAATAAAATGGCCCTTTTGAATTTCATGAGTCCTTCTAGTGAATCATTAAACTTGAGGGTGGCTTTGGGTTTAATGATGCTGAACTGCAGAGGTTCATCCATATTACTGCAAGCATCAATACTTAGTTGTTTTTTTTTGTTGATTAGCATTCGAAGTTTGTTCATTCTCCATTTGCGCTGGTTGTTTCCATCTATTGGCAATTATAAATAAAACTGCTATAAACATTTGGGTACAGGTTTTTAAAAAAATGTTTGTAATGTTTGTTTATTTATGAGAGAGAGAGAGAGCATGAGCAGGGGAGGGGCAGGGACAGAGGGAGACAGAGAATTTGAAGCAGGCTCCGAGCTGTCCACACAGAGCCTGACTCAGGGCTTGAACTCTTGAACTGTGAGATCATGACCTGAGCCAAAGTAGGATGCTTAACTGAGCCACCCAGGAGCTCCCAAGTACAGATTTTTGTGTGAACATAGGTTTTTTTTTTTTTTTTTTTTCAACGTTTTTAATTTATTTTTGGGACAGAGAGAGACAGAGCATGAACAGGGGAGGGGCAGAGAGAGAGGGAGACACAGAATCGGAAACAGGCTCCAGGCTCCGAGCCATCAGCCCAGAGCCTGATGCGGGGCTCGAACTCACGGACCGCGAGATCGTGACCTGGCTGAAGTCGGACGCTTAACCGACTACGCCACCCAGGCGCCCCTGAACATAGGTTTTTATTTCACTTGGATAAATAACTAATAGTCAGATTGCTTGGTTATATGAAGGGTGTCTAACTTTATTAGAAACGACTAAATTGGCTTGCAAAGTGGTTGTACCATTTGCACTCCTCCCAGCTACCACTGTGTGAGAATTCCAGCTTCTCTTCATACTCCTCAATAGTTGGTATTGCCAGTTTTATTTTTCTTTTAATTGTAGCCATCATGATGGATGTAATAGTATCTCACACAAATAGTTGTACTTTGCATTTCCCATAATGTTAAGTGTCTTTACATGTGTTTATTATGCCATTCACATAGCTTGTTTAATGAAGTGTCTGTCTAAATCTTTTGCCTGTTAAAATTTTTTTTAAGGTTTATTCATTTTTCAGAGACAGAGAGAGAAAAAGTGTGACTGGGGGAGGGGCAGAGAGAGAGGGAGACACAGAATCCAAAGTAGGCTCTAGGCTCCGAGCCGTCAGCACAGAGCCCAACGCCGGGCTCGAGCTCACAGACCTTGAGATCATGACCTGAGCTGAAGTCGGACACTTAACTGACTGAGCCATCCAGGTGCCCCTAAAATTTTTTTTTTATTACAGAGTTTTGAGAGCTCTCTAAATATTCTGGATACCAATCTTTTATCAAATAAGTATTTTGCAAATATTTTCTCCCAATCTATAACCTTTGGAGAGGAGTTTTTAATTTTAATAATGTTTAATTTTTAATTTTATAAATTTTGTGGATGTTTAAAAATCTTAAAAAATTTTTTTTTATGTTTTCATCTAAAACTTTTTTAGTTTTATATTTTACATTTAGGCCTTTCATTTTGAGTTAATTCAGTAAATGCAATTTGAGTTAATAATGGTGTGAGATATGGGTCAGGGTTCATTTTGGGGGACATATGGATGTCTGATTGTCCTGAAACCACTTGCTGAAGAGGCTCTTCTTTCTCCACTGAATTGCATTTTTACTTTTGTTAAAAATCAATTACCCATATATGTATGAGTCTATTTCTGGACTCTATTTTGTTCTATTTATCTATTTTTTGCTGATGTCATGCTGAGTTGATTAATGTATTTTTATAAGTATAGTCCTCAGATAAGATAGTATGAGTCTTCTGATTTTTTTCAAAATTGTTTTTGGCTGTTCCAGTCCCTTTGACTCACTTTGCTGATTTTATAAAAAAAAAATTTTTTTTTTTACATTTATTTGAGAGACCGAGCACCAGTGGGAGAGGGGCAGAGAGAATGAGACACAGAATCTGAAGCAGGCTCCAAGCTGTCAGCACACAGCCCGATGCGGGGCTCAAACTCACAAACTGTGAGATCATGACCTGAGACAAAATCGGACACTTAACCGACTGAGCCACCCAGGTACCCTTTACTTTGCTGATTTTAGAATCAACTCATTGATGTCAATATAAAAAGCTTTTGCTTTTCTTTTGATTGACATTGCTTTGAATTTTTTAAAAAATGTTTTTATTTATTCTTGAGGGAGAGAGAGACAGAACGTGTGACTGGGAGAGGGACAGAGAAAGAAGGAGACACAGAATCTGAAGCAGGCTCCAGGTTCTGAGCTGTCAGCACAGAGCCTGATGTAGGGCTCAAACTCATGAGCCGTGAGATCATGACCTGAGCTGAAGTCATAACTCTTAACTGACTGACCCACCCAGGCACCCCTGATTGAAATTACTTTGCATTTGTAGATCAATTTGGGGAGAACAAGTCTCCAATAAATGCTCATGATATATTGCTCTGCTTATTTAGGTCTTTTTCATCTGTACTTTGTAGTTTTTCAGCATAAATATCTTGCATAAATTTTATTACATTTATACATATTTTTATGTTTTTTGGCTCTTTTGTAAATGGTATTGTTTTTTAAGTTTGGATTTTCAACTTCTGTTCCTAGTATATCGAGATATAATTGTTGCTTGCTTAATGATCTTATAGTTTGCAACCTTGCTAAACTCACTTATTAGTTCCAGGAGCTTTTTTTTAAAGATTCTTTGTCATTTTCTACATCCAGTCGTGCCATTTGCAATCCGTATGCCTTTTATTTCTTTTATTTCTTGTCTTACTGCACTTTCTAAATCTTGAGTGTGTTATTGAATAGGAGTGGTGACAGCTGATGTCCTGAATCTTTGGGGGAATACATTTCGTGTTTTATTATTTGATAGGATGTTAGCAGTAAGTTTTTAGTAAATGCACGTTATCAGGTTGTATAAGTGCCCTTCTATTCCTAATGTGCTGAGAACTTTGCCATGAATAAAGGTTGGATTTTCGTAAATGCTTATTTTTTTTGCATTTGTTGATGCCATCATATTTTTCTTCTTTAGTTTGCTGACCTGGTGAATTACACTGATTTCATCTTTCAGTGTTGAATCAACTTGTATTCCTGGGATAAATCCTTATTGGTTTTGGTATTTTATCTTTCTCCTAAGTTACTGAATTTGAATTTGGTTTGCTAACATTTTGTTGAGGATTTTTGCATCTGTGAGGGATAATGATCTATAGTTGCTTTTTCTTGTGATTTCTTTGTCTCATTTTGTTGTCAGGGTAATGCTGGCCTCATAAAATGAGTTGGAAACTGTTCCCTTCTATACTGTTTACATTGATTTTTTTCCCCCCACTCTTTTTCCTGGTTAGTTTCAGCTTTATGATCTGTGTTGACCTACCTTAAAGTTCATTGATTCTTTCCTCAACTGTCAAGTCTGTTGCTGAACCTGCCAAAGGCTTTTAAAAATTTTGTTACTGCATTTCTCATAGTCTTTATCATTTCAAATTGTCTCTTATAGGTTTTTCTGTTCAACTCTTATAGTTTCTATCTCTGATGTTTGCCACCTTGCTCATACCTATGGTTTACCTGTTCCATTTGATCCATTATTATTAGTAGTATTTACTTTAATTAATTGGCTGGCTGAAAGTTCCAGCATTTCAGTTACGGCTTCTTCTGCTTCTTTTGACTGTTTTGTCACCTGACAATGATTTGTTTGCTCTTGAGATTTTGTGTAGCTTATAATTTGGACAGGGAGGGGATGTTACCAAATTACTTTACTTGAAGGAATGATGCAACTGAAAGAACTTCAGATGTTTTCATACAACTCATAGAAAAGGTAATGGTAACCTCAACATGCGTGCACTGCCTTCAAGACCACGGAAATCACCCCTAGGGCCAAGCTTATACTTTTTGTTTGAATGCGAGCCGTCATTTGCAGGATAGTAGAGACTGAAGTATATAGTATTTATGTTAAGAAATGGGTATGACTCTTGTTATATTGAGTTGTTCCTGTGCAGGGTTGAATTAGTCTTACTTGATTAGGGTTTTGTTTGTTTGTTTGTTTTTTCCTGCTCTGGTTACATTCAGTGCATCATCAATTTTAAATACTTAATGGCATCACTTTGTGCTTAAGGGTGGGGGATGATTTGTTGAAAAGTTTTTACCTTTAGTCTTAGGCAGGCTTTGTTTCCCTAATAATTTCCCTTTTCCTAATAGTCCCACTTTTTCCCCACTACCAGTAGACCTCTATTGTTTGGGGCCAGGATATTTCCTGTCCCTCCATCAGAGGTGGATATTATCATCTAATTTTGAAAGAATAATAAAAATTTGAATTATAAAACTACTAGAAGAAAATACAGAAGAATACCTACATATTTTCTTTTTTTTAATAATTCTTTTTTTTTAATGTTTTATTTATTTTTAAGAGAGAGAGAGAGAGAATGAGCAGGGGAGAGACAGGGAGACACAGAATCTGAATCAGGCTACAGGCTCTGAGCTGTCAGCACAGAGCCCAATGCAGGGCTTAAACAGATGAACAGTGAGATCCTGACCTGAGCAGAAGTCGGACGCTTGACCAATTGAGCCACCCAGGCTCTCCTACTTACATATTTTCTAAGCATGACTTAAGGTTGAAATGTAAAGCTACTAGCATGTTTGTATAAAAAATTAAAACTCGTGAATATCAAAACCAAATTACCGGGGGAGGGGGGAATAAACATTCATGCAAATGTAGATATAGAAGCAAATGAAACAGTTAATTTTTTTTAAGTTTGAGAGAGAGAGAGAGAGAGAGAGAGAGAGCGAGAGCATGAGCGAGCTCATGTGCTTGCATGTGAGCAGGGGAGGGGCTGAGAAAAAGGCAGAGGGAGAGTCCCAAGCAGGCTTCATGCTGGCAGCCACACGTGGGGCTGGAACCCATGAATTGCAAGATCATGACCTGAGCTGAAACCAAGAATTGAGCTTTCAACTGACCTAGCTACCCAAGCATCCCAAAAGAGTTGATTTTAAGATAATTTTCACAGTCATAATAGTTGAAAAGAAGGACTTTTATGTATTATAAACAAAGAATATAAAGGCATGCAAGGTAAAGGTTTCACATATAAAGGTTATTTGTAATACAGAGAATCTCAGGAATTCCTCCATTTGAAGTTATTTCGGACAGATTATTTTAATGTGATAGCTTTAAGAGCAAATTTGGAGAGCAGACAGAAGAAAGCAATACTACAGTGTTGTTTAAAATTGTTTCATTGGGAAGTCCTTTGGCCTTTACTCTTGGTATGTATGTATTAGTGTGTGTGTATATATATATATATATATACACACATATATACATATATGTATATATGTGTATATATATACACATATATACATATATGTATATATGTGTATATATATATGTGTGTATATATATATATACATATGTATTTATATATCTTCTGTGAGACCTTTGAGAGAGAACCTTTCTGGCTAAACATGATTGTTTTCCTGATGCAAGATTACATTCGTCTGTACTTTAATATTTTTCAGCTTTGAAACTAGCATGTGACAGGAGAGGATATTTGCTATTTGATGAATTATTCAGAAGTCTTAGATGTAAGCTTTTAGGAACTTTCAAGATTATATCGGCCTCTATGTGCTATATATTATTTAAAAAAATTTTTTTTAATGTTTATTTATTTTTGAGACAGAGAGAGACAGAGCATGAATGGAGGAGGGGCAGAGAGAGAGGGAGACATAGAATCCGAAGCAGGCTCCAGGCTCTGAGCTGTCAGAACAGAGCCCGACGTGGGGCTCGAACTCACGGACTGTGAGATCATGACCTGAGCTGAAGTCGGATGCTTAACTGACTGAGCCACTCAGGTGCCACTATGTGCTGTATATTATTATTCCGAGAGCAGCAAAATGGTTTGCCCAAGGTTAGTGGTAGAAGTAACCTAGACTTGTTTGACTCCTGTTCTTTGATTATACTGTGGTGTGTGATTGCTGATTTCTAATTTGATACATCTGGGATATACATTGTAAACATCCATTTGTAAATGGCTGTATGGAATGGGAATTGACCAGTTTTAACCTAAGTATTTGTGCACTTTGTGAATAGTGAAGCTGGTTAGCCTTTTGAGTATTTCTCTTGGCCATTTGATTTTAGGTAATATAAAAATGTGCCCTGGAGTAACAGAATGTTTGGGGGGGATGTTGATTTCAATTTTAAGTTTGTAGTTAATGTCTTTTTTTGAGGTCTGTTTTTCAGTTGTAATTTTTAAGAGAGAATTCTAAGGCCTCTTCTCCTGTGAGCTCCTGTGAACATAGGCCTTGGAATTGGAACACTATTTTATACACACTCTTTAATTGAATAAATAATTTGTAGTGGTGAAGCACATGTGGAGCCAGAAGACAATATTTTCCTTTATATGGAGTAATTTATTTTTACTGCATATTTATATTTTGTAGTATGTTATAAATCTTATTATATGTAACCATGTGGCCTTTTCTAGAATGTGCCAAAGAAAAGAATGACTAAAGATTCCCCATATTTTACTGCTAAGTCTTGTTTTGTTTGGTTTCTTTGAAGCCAGATGCCATTAATTTGAGAAATGTGCCTCCGAGCTGTGTGTTCTTGATCATAGAGTTCCTTCATTATGTAGAATCTAGTTGCATCTGTGGGGAAGAACATCGATGGAGTATAGGTAGCATGCTGAGGTTTTGAGTATTACTTTTTAGCTTAGATTTTACTTTGAATTCCCCTCATTTATAGCTTTGAATGTATGTAGAGTAGCTCTTTAACTTAATTAATTTTCATGGACATGAACAGAAGCATTCTTTAGGACTTTTAGCTCTGCTACAACTAATGTGGCAATAATGAAACCTACCCTGTTTATACATAAGAGCACTAATATAACAGTTGAAGAGGAAAAATGCAGACTGCCATCTAGCATGTTTTAATAGTAGTTAATAGTTGAAGCATTTATGAGAGGGATGATGAACAAACAGTTCTCTGGGACACCCTGGGAAAACCTTGCTGAATGCTCAGTGGCAGCTGTCTGGTTCCCTGTTGCTTGTAGTTCCTCATTCAGCAGATTAGGAAAATTCCAATGTTATGTGTATTCTAAGTTAAAAAAAATTTTATCATTAAAAATCAGATTTCAATGTTCATTTTTAATAGAAAATGTTGAGAAGTGGCTAGGTCCCTGTGCAGCCAGAATATAAATTGGAAACTGGGTAACAAATGTGCAGAGCATATAGTTAAAAGGCTGAGGGGAGATTGCTCTTTTCCTCTTTCCTTCCTTTACTTCTGCCTTCCTTTCTTCTTTCTCTGTCCTCCTCAGTCCACATGGGATCAAGAGGACAGTGAGGAAATTATGTTTGTATGTTGGCTTCATCAAAGACATTATTTGAGATTGTTCTCTTTAGAATACTAAGAATAGACTGGTGTTTTGGATATATACTCATAGGATCATTTTTGGGTTTGCATCAAATTGGTAGTTTGGTAACGAAATGAATGTTTTTCTTGTCAACTGTAACTCTTTCTTTGTATGTGTTCTTTAGGAATTATCCCCAAGAACAACCTTGCTTTTCTGGGAAGCGCAAGTTTTATGAAGGCTTTACATTGTACCTCTATAATGAAATGAAATAATGTGTATAAGCCATTATTTTAAAGGCAATGAATAACTGTAGAAAGAACGTAAACTCATATTTATGACTCTTGATATAGAGATTTGAAGTTCTGCTTAACTTGGTTGGATTTAGAAAAAGGTACATTTTGATATATTCATTACTTGATTTGATAGCATTTACTGAGTATCTACTCTGCACAAAGTTTAGTTGATACTGGGGGTATAGTTAGGAAAAAGATACATTGTGCTTGCCCTTATTGGAGCTTATACCCTATCAAGAGACACAGATATAAAGCAATCAATTATACAATTAATGGTATAAGTGCAGTTGTGGTAAAGTACTAAGACAAATAGGGAATGTTTTGAAAATCCATAGTTGGGGGGGGGGGGGATTCGACCTAGTCTGGGAATCAGAGATGGCTTTCTTTAGGAAGTGACATTTGAGTTATATTTTCATTAACATAAATATGATCAAGGAATTCAGTTTAAATAAGTGCTTAGGGAAATACTTAAATGGAAATTATTTAAGGTTTAATAATAACCACAGTAACATAAATTTATTTCCATTCTGTTCTTGGTCTTCCACTTGTGTAATTCAGTTGTAATTCTTGGATTCCTTCATTTTATTTTTTTATTCTTATTTTTTATTTTTAGATTTATTTATTTATTTATTTATTCATTTATTAATTATGTAGAAGAAGTACTTTATTAAACACATTACCCTGGCTTCCTTCATCGTAATATTGACTTTCACAGTTCGTAGATGGGCTTGTGTATAAAGTCAGTGACCCCATAATTCAATCCAGTCTTTACAGTTGACAATTAATAAAAGCCTCTAAGTTATAATAGATTTGAAAATTATTTGTTAAAATACACTAAACTTATCTTGTATGCCATTCTATTGATGCTTCCTTAAATAAACAAACTGAAGCATTTCTATTGTCTGTTTTTCCACATACACTATGAGCTTCTCAAGGACACAGGACCTATCTCCAAAACTTGCAGGGTGTGAGACACATAACAAGTGCTAAGTAAGTAAATAAGTTATGAATAACTTGTGTTAATAAGGAGGTAGCAATTTGTTGACTGACCTTCATGTTTCTTTTAAGTGACAATTTAGCATAATGCAGGGTGCTTTGGAATCGTAAGGCCTAGTTTTGTAATCATCCTTATGTGTATGCTTAGATGAGTAACTAAACTTCTCTAAACCTCATTTCCTTCATCTTTAAAATAAAGTAAGATTATAGATGTAAAGTACTTAGCATAATGTTTGACACATAGTGTAAGTTTTCCATAAATAGTAAATATTATTATAAGATTCATGCAGTCGATTTTTTCTCTCTGTGTTTTTTCTGTTGTCACTTATAGTGACACAGAATACTCGTATTTAGGAGAGCAGATAATTGGCCTTTTCTATAATTACACCAAATCAAAAAGTGAAAAATTTATAGCTGGTAGGCTATTTGCTTACTGAAACTAAGCTTCATGAACTACTAATTATTGATAATTAAGTGGGTAATTATGACCCTTATCATTGCAATGAATATATTTCCTTCCTTTATAAGTCAGCTTTTAAAAAAAATAAAAGAAATAGTTTTTATGAATAAATTTTTATGGTTTTTTAAAAAACAAAATAATCTTGGGGCGCCTGGGTGGTTCAGGTGGTTAAGCATCTGACTCTTGATTTCAACTCAGGTCATGATCTCCCATTTTGTGAGTTCGAGCCCCACGTAGGGCTCTGTGCTGACAGCGGGGAGTCTGCTTGAGATTCTCTCTCTCTCCTCCCTTCTCTCTGCCCCCTCCCCTGTTTGCATGCTCTCTCTCTCTCTCTCTCCTTCTCTCTTTCTTTCTCTGAAAATGAATAAATAAACTTTAAAACAAAACAAAAAAAGACCAGAGTAATTTTGCAATGTATGTTTTATATAAAAATATTTGATGTATGAGGTTTGCTTGAATTGAGGGGGGTGAGTTTACTTAATGTAAACATTACATGGGGGGATGGAAAAAGTAGAAGATCAAGTTTATATTTTTGATTTTTGAGCTTTTCTAAGTAAACCTAGTCATTTTAAACACTTCTGTGTCACTCTTTACCTATATAGTGAGAGGTACTATAACTTGAAGTAAAACGGACTAATGCATTTTTCTGAGGATCTTTATAAAAGTAAAGTATGTAAAGTAACAAAATTCTGAGGTTTCAAATCTGACTTTAAAATTTATTTTAATTCCATATTACTTACAGTTACGAGTTGCTTGCAAAACCGTATCAACACTCTCTGAAACAAAGCAAAAAATGCCAGCAAGCAAACAAAAAATCCTTTAAGGCCTTTTTATTCTACATTAAAAAATATATACACTTCAGTCTTCTCAAAAAGCAGAATATCCACAAATTCGTGATCTTTTTTCTTATAAACCATAGACACTGGCCAGAGTCAGGGACTTCATAGAATACTATTTGGAATGTAGTACTGGGAATATAAGACATTTGATTGAAAAGGTTATGAAACATAGGGCCTTCTGCACTTGAAATCCTTTGATTGATTTGGTGGATTTACATGTTTTTCAGGGTACTTAAAAGGATAGCACTCAACATGTTATGAGGGTTCTTAGGAGTCCATTTAGAAATTCGCCTATAAAAATGAAATCAGGTGGCAGTTTTATGTAAGGCAACCTGACAATCAGTACTCCAACTACATAATTTAGTGAGTGGGATTTATGTAATAAGAATGTTATTTTCATCTCTTAAGTGACTATTTATATTTTCTCACTTGCTCCTAGAAAGTGAGATTGGGAAGCAAGCAATTTCCATTGGAACAGTTGTGTGGTGCCCAAGATGCCAAAGCAGATCATTGATAATTTGGTATCTGAATGTGATCTTAACTCTTTTTTCCTGCCATGTTAGGTAATTTTCACCAGATTATTTTACAGGCTCCTTAATTCAAGTTGAGATTTTAGAAATCTTAGTCTGTAGTTCTCAAGATGTATGTCTGAAATCGAACTGCTCACTGACATGTATAAGATACGTTTGATTTAGAAGAACTCGAGGATTGGATCAAAGAAGGAGTAATTATTCCAAGTTTGAGATCTTTGTGTGTATAGGTTACAAAGTCTTGTGATTGGACGGGAAGTAAACATAATATATTTTCCTGAATTGTGATTGGCTAAAAACCTTTTCTTTCCACAGTATTTTCTAATAACTGAATCCGGAGCCTTTCCCAGTTTTTATTGTATGACTAGTGAGTTTGAGGTATGTGCTGGTACTGAAAGGACTCAAATTGGCACAGAGACTGTAAACATTAGGGGCAGTGACAGAAGCCCTCCACGGGGCGTTTGGCATTCTTACAACAAAGCTGTAGCGAGGTGTAAATCTCTGAATAGTTCAAACATGTAATTAGTGTCGTTGCAGACGGGAAGGATGAAAGGATGACAGTGTTTTCTTCATTTTTTTGTTTAGAATTGTGGACTGTTCTGCAGTGACTGTTTTCAGTGGAAAGTGTTGCTCTGCTTTGCCGCTGTCACTACAGGACTGCTGTTTCGGGCGAAATTCGGGCTAACTCAGGCAGCAGGCGGCATGTGTTCCGAAAAACAGCGCTCTGGAGATGCGGCATTTAACCTGGGGTTTATTTTGTGACCCAGAGTGGAACCGGCACGCCTCACTTTTGGGTCACCTACCCCCTCCATTCTGCGGGAGCAGCTATTAGAGAGGTGAACCTCAAACGCTCTTCCTAGTGCCACGGAAGGGGAGCATTCTTTCTACCACCGCTCTCCATACTTCTTAGACTGGCTCGGACCGCGGCCTCCGCGCGGCAGCGTCGTGGGGCACTACTTTCCGAGTGGGGTTGTTCCTCCGACCGTCTCCCGCGGCTCCCTGCCCGCGCCGGCGGAAGGAGACGCGGCGCTCGCAGCCTGCGAGTGGAGGGGGAGGCGGGGTAGTGCTGTCCACGACGAGGTGGCGGCAGTGACCGGGGCTGCCTGAAGGCGACTGGTGTGGGGATTTCTGTCAGTTTGTGTGTGTGTGTGTGTGTGTGTGTGTGTGTGTGTGTGTGTGTGTGCGCGTGTGCGCGCGCGCGCGTGTGTGCGCGTGTGTGTGCGCGCGTGCGCGCGCGATTACAGTCAGAGGCTGCGAGTCGGGAGTCCAGGGGAGTGTTGAGGACTGCCACAGACCGAGGTCGCTGTGCCCTTCTGGACAGAGCGTCCGGTGCGCCCCCGAATCGACGCTCGCTTGCTCGCGGGGCTGCCGCGGTCCCCCAGTCCTCTCTCCTCCTCAGCATGGGCGGCCGGTAGGAGCGGGGTTTCACCGATTACCTCGCAGTGGAGGAGGCAGCAGCCGCTTCGGCAGTGATGGCTATGGCGGTGGAGACGCGGCTGGAACTGGTGGGGAAGCGGTTCTTGTGCGTGGCGGTCGGCGAAGAGGCTCGGCCAGAGCACGGGGAGAGTGGACGCTGTTGGCGGGGCTGGCGAGCAGGGGTCATCCGAGCTGTGTCACACAGGGACAGCCGAAACCCGGACCTGGCGGTAAGAGAGCGAGTGTCCCTCAGCCTCCTGGCCCACGCCTGCACCACTGGTCCCTGGCGGCAGCAGCACCTTGTGGGGTTACCTCTGGTACCTTGCGCCTCCCAGCAGGCTGGCGGTCACGCCCCTCTTTGGAGCAGTCAGCCGCTTAGCCGTCATCCCCTGCCGGGGTCTCTTCGCAAGTGGCTCCCCCGTGGGAGTGGTGTGTTGTCCAGTGTCCGGAGAGGGAGACCCGGGCTCCTGCCCACGCCCCGCCGGGTCCCTTGGCTGCTGTCTGGGAGAGGGGCGGGGGGGTCATGGCCCGCGGTGGCCGCCGGGGAGACCTTACCGAAGGCGGGGCTGTGAGCCGGAGCCGCTGGGGCAGGTGGGGGTGGCGGACAGAACACAAGACCACTCATGGCGGTAGGGGGCCATCTTCACCAGCATCTCTTTCCTTGCAAAAGTCTTAGTAGTGCAGGGGTTGGAGACTTAAAACTTAGGCAGTAAGGCTGCTGAAGGGGAGAGAGAAAAGGAAAAAGACAGATCTTTGGTTTTTCCGGCAGTCCTGGGATTGTGTATGTTTTCGAGGCAAACACTGTGTAGTGGCGACGTCTTGATACAACCTCTTTATACAGATGCTTGGATTTCTAACTGGAAACGATGAAAATGAAAATTTTTGATTTGACGGGTTATAGAAATTAACCCACCCCTTGTTTTCATTTTTTTTTTCCATAGTGTTGTGGTTTTTTAGAAAGTGAATAGTGCTTTAAAAGACATCCTGGGTTTTATACGATTTTAAATAAAGCAAGGAATATTATAAATTAAAATGCTACAACCTGCCGAGCCTGAAGTGTCCTTTGGTTTGCTTTCTTTCTTTTCCTTTCAAATGATCCTGCCAATATTTTCTTTCAGTAGTGTAGGAATGTACACCGTTTCAAGACGGGATATGCTGTGTTAGTGTTCCAAGCACGTTTTCACTTGGGGACAGGTTGGAGGTAAGGGGCGGAGTAGAGGCTAGGCATTGACTGACTAGCCTTTGCAGGGTTGATTTACGACTGCATAATCCATGAAATTTATTGGTAGTGTCCTGCGGTATTTAATTTTTTGTTGATAACTTCAAACGGTAATATTTTTCCATTTGTATATCTTCGAATTTACATTTCCAAATTCACTTTAATATCTCTCTATACATGTGCATACCTATTTTAATATTTACATTGGTCTGTGTTTTTGTAAACCACTGTTTAATGACTGTAATCAATGGTTCGGTTTTGTAGGGCATGTATTAATGTTGACTTGATTTTACAAAATAGGTTTGTTTCGCCAATAGGTGTTTCTAATAGGAAATAAGCAGGATAATGGTAATTTTGAAGATTTTGGTTATTCTCATTGGAAAGAAGAAAAAGAATCCTTAAAATTTCTGATCTTAGTGATTCTACAGATTGTGTCTATTCAGTAACTTTTTTGTGTGTAAAAAGCAGGTGCTAAATTTATTTTTCCTCCTCTTAACTGTGATATGATTTGGTTTTTATGTGGAAGCTAGTTGGATTATGGTTTAGCATTTTAAAATTATTTCACAGCAAACCTGGAATAATATTTTGTTTTCCACAGTATTTTGTTTACGTAGATGAATGAAAATTAGGAAATATAGTTTTAAATTATGAATATCATTCATGACAGTCAAGTCATCAAAGTTAAATATACTAAAAACCTTCTTATATGGAAATTTAAATGATGCAAAGAATGGATTTACAAATAATCACGTTTGTAAAAGGCCAGGTATTAAGCTGGGTATTTAAAAATGAGAAATAGAGGCACCTGGGTGGCTCAGCTGGTTAAGCATCAGGCTCTTGGTTTCAGCTCAGGTCATGACCCCATAGTTCATGAGTTTGAGCCCTACATTGGGCTCTGTGCTGACAGCACAGCCTGCTTGGGATTCTCTCTCTCCCTCTCTCTGCCCCTCCCCTGCTCATGCTGTCTCTGTCTGTCTCTCTCAAAATAAATAAAGAAACTTTAAAAATATGTATGAATGATGGGGATCAATTACCTATTACTATTTATTAATTTTGAGTGTCTCTTTTTTTGTTGTTTTTGGATTTTTTTTTTTTTGTTTTGTGACATTGTGTACCTTGGTGGTTATTTCCGCAATATCCATTATCTATTGTGTGGTTTGGCTAAACTATGGGCCATGGTATTCCTTAGATAATCAGGCAGTTAAACTCCTCTGGGTACACTGATGGTTGCAGGCCTTAACTAATTAGGTCCAATCAGAATGAAATCAGGTATAGTGGTGTGTGGGTATGACGCTGAAATTGCTACAGCCATTTCCCTGCTTTAAGGTCAACCAGTTTGAGGGCAAAACTGACAAACAGATCAAATTGTTTTCTAAAGCCCAAATACTACTGTTGGATTTTTCATGTATGGGATTTTTCATTTTGGGAGAATACATTTTATTTTGTCTCTGTTGTTTTTTCTGTGGAACTAAAAGCATTTTAACTGATTGATATACATGGTAATATTCTATTCCATTTTTTTTGGAAAGCACACATAAGAAGTATTTTCATGACATTCTTGCCTTGTTTGCTATTTGATATTGAGACATTCAGACTTTTGTCATAGTTCAGTGATGATTTTCTGAAATGATGATACATTCTGCTTTGTGTCTTCATGTCTTCAAAGCTTTGAAAAATTGGTTTAAATGTATGTAAGATACACAGATATCTAGGTTCCTAAATAATGGAAAATAAGAAATAACATTTGAATAATTATGTCAGGAAGTATGCTATAAACCCCTTGTAGTTACAAAGAAATTTCAGGAAAGAGGTATTATTAATATTTCAGAAATTAACAAGAAATTAACCTTTATTTTTTAGGCTATATACCATAAATGTTGTATGTTTATTGTTGGCCAGATAAATACCTATAGGAACACTATTCTTTATCCACAGTTCTGAAATTCAAATACTGTAGTTTTGTACCAACAAAATTTTTGTAATGATTCATCAGGAAAACCTGACCAAATGAACTTTTTAAAAAGTAAAACCTAATATGAACTGAATATTCTTATTTTGTAAGAGAAATGTTAATGTGTTTAATTTTAGGATGCTTCTCTAAACTCCACAGGTTTATGTACAACATAGATACTTTTACATGTAATGTACATATGACATATGGACGGCAGTGTGTCACTATTTAGCTATCACTATATATGCCCTAGTTAACTTTATAAAATTTTGAATTCTAAAGTCCATCTAGTTGGAAGGGTTTGGGATAAAGGATTGTTATTTAAAAATTAATATTGATGTTTTTTAATGGTGATTTAGTGATAACAAACATTACTAGTTTCATTTGTTTCAATTTGACAGTGATTCTATTTCTGCCTGATGTTCAGGTAAACAGTTGTTTTCAATGTAGATTTTTTTTTTTTGAGTTTATTTATTTATGCTCAGAAAGAGAGAGAGAGAGAGAGCAGGGGAGGGGCAGAGAGAGAGAATCCCAAGCAGGATCTGTACAATCAGAGCAGAGCCCAGTGCAGGGCTTGAACCCACAAACTGTGAGATAATGACCTGAGCCAAAATCAAGAGCTGGATGCTAACAGACTGAGCCACACAGGTGTCTCTTCAGTGTAGATTTTTAACAAACTTACATTTTATTTGATAAAAAATTCTTAATCTGCTAAATCTTTAAGAATTACATAATTTGCCCTTTAAGATGCTTACTGAAATATTAAAAAGTTTCAAAATGTTGAAACATTCTTTGAAATTATTTAATTGGATGGAATCTTTTCATGTAGAAAATTTTATATTCTAGCTATTTTATAAAAGTATTCTAGTAAACCATTGATGAAAGTCTTTATTTTATAATGTAGAACCTATTGATTTAATAATGGAATAAGTGATTAATTAGTAGAAAACAGCTTGTTATCCTTTCACTGTTGGACACAGGGCTTAAAATTCTGAGATATAACAGTCTAGTCCCCATTTCTCAACCATTTGGGACTGGGAGTCATATAGGAATTCATTTATTGAAATTGAGCAGGGTAGATAAATGCTTAAACCTTTTAATAAAAAGTATGAATACGGTAGAATCTGACTTTCGGGATTGATTGGTGGCAGACCCCTTTAGAATTAATAAAAGTTTTGGATTACATATTTCTTAATACATTACAAATTTCGGGTACAGAATTTCATCTGTATTTGTTCAAAACAGCCCAACAAAATAGGTCTTAATAGAACATTTTTTGAAATTAGTTTGAAGAGATAGGAATTGCTTGTAAGTATGTATAAATAAATCCATGTAACTGAACATGTAGAAGATCTTAGGTTTCATTGAAATATTTCTCAAAAGTACTGGATTTATAGTTTATATGTTTCACTTGATTTACAGTTTGGTTCTCAGTTTTCTCATTTATCTAGTGAGTGAATGAAATTAGTCTAGGGGCTCCTGGGTGGCTCAGTCAGTTGAGCATCTGACTTCAGCTCAGGTCATGATCTCACAGTCTGTGGGTTCAAGCCCCCGCATCAGGCTCTGTGCTGACAGCTGGGAGCCTGGAGCCTGCTTCCGATTCTGGGTCTCCCTCTCTGTCTCTGCCCCTCCCCTGCTCATGCTCCATCTCTCTCTCTCTCTCTCAAAAATAAATAAAAAACATTAAAAAAAATTGGTCTAGATTCAGAGTTTTTTCTATTCTGTAATTCCAGAATTATGATATTAATAGTTTTTACCTGGAATGTCCTGGAATAAAATGTTTATTAAGCAGAAATAAATTTCAGATTCCTCCCAAAAGCACTTAATTCTGAGTCAATGAAAGTTTTCATTATGATACACTTTTTGTGTTACATTCCACAAATCTGTTATAAGATAATGTGATTTTGTGTTAAAATAATGTGATTTCTGTTGAGGATTTTTTAAAGTTTATTTTGAGAGAGAGAGAGAGAGAGAATGTGCACATGCAAGCAGGGGAGGGAGTGGGGCAGAGGGTGGGGGTGGGGTGGGATGCAGAATTCCAAATAGGCTCTGTGCTGTTGTGGGGCTTGAACTGTTGGGGGCTTGATCTCACAAACTGAGATCATGACCTGAGCCAAAATCAAGAGTCAGATGCTTAAGTGATTGACCCACCCAAGCGACCCTAGTATTTCTTTTGGATGGTCAAGATGAGTTCATAAAATTTGAATTTTTATGATTGTAGAAATTGCAGTAGAATAAATATCCCAAAGTTACAATAATAATTGTATAATTATTCAATAATTAATTCAATAATATTTTCAATAATATTGAAATAATTCAATAATATTTTCTCATACACTTGGAATGTTTTATCAGCTTATATTTGATTTTTTGATGAAAATAGTCTATAGTTCAAATTGATTAAAAGGAGTGAAAAATTACTTCTTTAAATGATTAGTAATTCACAGACTTTCAAAGTAAAAACAACAACAAAACACAGGCCTCTTCTATTGCTATGATAAATGTTCTTCCTGGGGTGCCTGGCTGGCTCTGTCGACGGTGCATGTGAGTCTTGATTTTGGGTTGTGGGTTTGAGCCCCTCTTTGGGTGTAGAGATTACTTAAAAATAAAATCTTAATAAGATCTCCCTGAACCTTTGCTCTTTTTTAATTTTTATAGCCCCATTATTCAAGTCCTTTTGGGACTTCCTCCTTTTTTGACTAGTTTCTTCCATCTTCTTAATTTAGTGGTAGAGATTCAGTTCTTTGATTACTGTTTTCTTCTGTCTTGTTTTGTTTGTTAACTCGTGTTCTCTTTAGAGAATTTATTGCTACTTCTTTGCATCATGACTCACAGGTCTGCCTGAAGCTTAAGCATTGGAGTTCAATTTGAATCCACCATTTCTGCCTTCTTCTTTGATGTCTTTACATGAATGTCCCACCTTTGAGTATGATATAATGTCTAGTGTTCATTATCTTCATATGGAACGAGTGCCCCTTTTGAGACTTACCTTAAAGTAGTCTCATACTGGCTTTAAAACTGTCATTTACTTTCACCTTTCCACTTAGAATGTAGGTATGAGTTCTGCAAATCTCTTCCTTCAAATTGCAATCTGTTCTCCCTACTTGTTCCCTCTGTTTTTTCAATCTGTACTGCCAAAGGCTACAACTTTCACTGCCTTATGCATATAGTAAGTGATCTTTTCACTTTCAAGTTTCTTCCTTTTCCAGTCTGTTCTACACACTGTGGACAGATTATCAGACTGAGTTTCCCATTAGCTCACTTAAGTAGTTTTTCTTTTGCTCTTCCAATAAAGTCCAAACTCCATTACCCTAGTGTTTATACCTCCTCAGTCTTGTCCCCTATCTTTTGAAATTTAAAATTCTCTAATCCCTTATGCAAACTGTTGTGGTATTTAGTAAAAGTCTTTTATTGCAATTAAAAAATTTAATAACCAACTATTTATGAAATAATGAAATGTATTTTATGTTTACTTTCAAATTTCATTTGCTGGTAAAGATTCTCATGTCAAACTGATAGGCATATTCTTTTTTTATTAAAATTGGTATTACTTTGGTATTGCATGAACTGAATCAAATGAGAAAATAGACTCCTAATCAAATTATACATAAAGTGTTACTAGTTATTCCACTTGTTTTTGAAAGAATCCAATTTGTTATTCATGAATTTGGAAGTACTACTTTTCTTTGATTTTAAGATATACATTTTCCACATTTTAATGTTTTTGAAATTAAGTCACAGTTTGTAGTTCATGTCAAAAGTGACTTATCACTCATCAGGAATATCAAATGAGATTCTGGTGACTCAGTCGGTTGACCGTCTGACTCTTGATTTCAGTTCAGGTCATGATCCCAGGGTTGTGGAACCGAACCCTACCTTGGGCTCCATGCTAAGCATGGAGCCTGCTTAAGATTCTCTCTCTTTCTCCCTTTGCCCCCCCCCCCCCCCACCGCTCTCTTTCTCTCTCTCTAAAAGAAAAAGAAAAAAGAATATTAAGTGACGATATACTGGTAGTAGTCTAACTGCAAAGTGTGTGAACTTGTTGTAGAACTTTTCAGTCTTAGTATCCCTTTAAACTCTTAAAAATTATTAAGAATCCCATAGAGCTTTGGTTTTTGTGGGTTATATCTGTTGACATTTACTGTATTAAAAATTAAATTTAGAAGTTAGGACACAGAAATAGATATTCCATTACCTGTCAGAACAGTGCTATTATGCTACATGTAGCCTGTAAAAAATTGCTTGTACACTGATGAGAGAATAAAAGTGGAAAAGGCAAATGATGTCTAAGTATTATTATGAAAAGTTTTAATTTTACTAACCCCTTGAATGGGTTTAATTATAACCCTTGAAAACTTGTAATGAAGATGCCTGTTCATCTGTTTCCTTAGTTAGAATTATTTACATTGGTATAATGGCAGGTGCTTAAAAGTTTTAGTTGAATTTGGCTTCTTCATCATCATTTCAGATGTCTTCTAGTATTTGCTATGTTGCTATATTGCTGTGAACATTATGTATTTTAAATGTAGAAGATTTCCTGTCACATGCCAGAGAATATAAAAACAGTAGAACATGCAGTAGAAACTCACTATTCCTAGAATAGATTTTAGAAATTTTCAAAGCTAGAAGAGGTCTGTGTGACTAATTCATGTGTTGTGAAAGACTGTCACTTACGAGCTGAAACATCTGATCCATCTGTCAAAATTATGAGTTTAAGTATGATTCAGAAAACATCTTTAGGCTCAGAGGAATGTCAGAGAAAGAAGTAGTATGGCAATGTGTGGATAAAGTTATGCATTGCCATTTAATGTAAAATGAATTTATATATATTGAATATAGAATTTATTTCCTCCCTAAATTGTCATTGCTTAGATTGAATCTTTACATCAAGGCAATGTAAGTACTTGGTAAGATATTTAATTTCGAGACAATTTGAAGTTGATGAAGTGTTCCAATATGTTATATGGCACCACTATTAATTTAGTCTGTCTTTCTTTTTCAGAGTCACATTGATGAAAATATGTAGATCATATTTTAAAATGTTTCCCTTTTTCCCTTAAATGTGTAATTGCCTTAACTTTCAAAATCTCTTATCATATATTACTACAAAAGTGAATGTTTTAAGGGAAAACATTTTACATTGTTCATATGAATAAAGGAATAAATAATGAATATGAATATAGACTATGTGTGTCCCATCTTTCCATAATGGTTTTGAAATCTAGAAACACACATACATTTTTATGGAAATAAGGATTAATTCCCCTTGAAATATAAAGTTAAAGCTGCAAAAAAGGAAAAAGGTATAAATTTGCTTATAAAGAGGGCTAACATAATATTGCATAAAGTTTGCTTCTGAATTTCTTAGCTTTCAGAGCCAAAATGAGAATTGATTTTCCTTGATAGCATTGGTTTTCAAAGCAGTTTTCACTAAGCCTTGCTTACTGGCTTTTTGGATTGCTTTCTGCTGTCTGTTGGAAAAGTGAATAGCCAGATGGTGCAGGAGAAAAGGAGGAAACTGAAAGGTGCTGAATTTTGGTCCTCAAGGCTTTCAATTAGAACAGCTTTGATTTTATCATTTTTATTTAATAATGACTTTCAGGTCAAAAAAATTAGGTTATGCCATTCTTTTACCAGGGAAAAGAAAGTATGCTATTTTTAAAGAGAAACTTTTCCTCACAAACAATTCTGAAACTGGTAACTTATACAGGAGAATTAAGTAGCATACAAGTTTTGTTAAAGACAGTGAATATTATTATAGCAAATAAAGAGTTCTTTTTTTAGTAATTAAGGATCAAAGGTATAATTATAAAGTGGCACTTGATGATGATATTTCTGCAAGAGATTAATGAGGTCCAGGTCTATAATGTTTTAGTGATCAGGAGAACCTGGAGAAGAACCTAATATTTATTTAACTTAGTTCATCCCTGTTTTAGCAAGAATCATAATGTCATTCATTTTTATGACTGAATAATATTTTTTTGCATGTACATACTCCTTTTTCTTTATCCACTTATCTATTGATGGACATTTAACAACTCAAGTTACACCTTTTGGCTATTGTGAAAAATGCTGCTCTGAACATTGGTGTATAGATACTTGTTCAAATCCATGCTTGTTCAATTCAGAAGAGGTGTTGCTGGATCATATGGTGATTCTATGTGTAGTGCTGTGAGGAACCACCATAGTATTTTCCTCAGCAGCTGCACCATTTTTACATTACCTCCAGCAATGCATGTGAATTCCAATTTCTCAGCATCCTAGTCAGCACTTGCTCTTTTCTGAGCTGTTTTGTGTGTATTTAAATAGCTATCCTAATGGGCATAAAGTGGTATATTATTATGGTTTTGATTGGCATTTCCTTAATGATTAGTGATGTTGAGCACCTTTTCAGGTGCTTATGGCTATTTGTGTATCTTCTTTGGAGAATGTTCGATTTTTTGCTCATTTTTGGATTAGGTTGGTTATTTTGTTTTGTTGTGGAGCTCCTTATATATTGTGGATATTAATGCTTTCTCAGAAAGAT
The DNA here is from genome assembly GCF_028018385.1 of Neofelis nebulosa. Lineage (NCBI taxonomy): Eukaryota > Metazoa > Chordata > Mammalia > Carnivora > Felidae > Neofelis > Neofelis nebulosa. Next base: position 29,578,956 of record NC_080794.1, on the reverse strand, counting down.
GATTTGCAATTATTTTCTCTCATTCTGTGGGTTTCTTTTTTGTAGTCTTACACAAAAGGTTTAAATTTTGATGTAGTCCAGTTTATCTTTTTTCTCTTGTTGTCTGATTCTGGCCTCATATCCAAGAAGTCACTGCTAGATCCTATGCTGTGAAGCTTTTGTGTGTGGTGTTTCTTTCTTTCTTTTTTTTTTTTTTTTAAGTGTATTGTAATTTATTTATTTAGAGAGTCAACACACATAAGTGGGGGAAGGAGAGCAAGGGAGAAAGAATTCCAAGCAGACTCCGCAGTGTCAGCACTGAGCCTGACATGGGGTTTGAACTTACTAACCCATGAGATCATGACCTCACCTGAAATCAAGAGTTGGATGCTCAACCGACTGAGCCATCCAGGTGCCCCGTGCTAATGTTTTCTTTATAGTTTTTTTTATGTTTATTTATTTTTATTTTTCAATGTTTATTTATTTTTGACAGAGAGAGAGAGAGAGAGAGCGCGCGCGCGCGTGCGAGCATGAGTGGGGGAGGGGCAGAGAGAGAGGGAGACACAGAATCTGAAATAGGCTCCAGGTTCCCAGCTGTCAGCACAGAGCCTGACGCAGGGCTTGAACTCACCGACAGTGAGATCATGACCTGAGCTGAAGTCGGATGTTCAACCGACTGAGCCACCCAGGTGCCCCAAATGTTTATTTTTCAGAGAAAGGGCGTGAGCAGGGGAGGGGCAGAAAGAGATGGAGACACAGAACTCTGGAAGCAGGCCCCAGGGTTTGCATTGTCAGCACAGAGACCAACACAGGGCTCAAACTCAGGAACTGTGAGTGAGATCATGACCTGAGCCAAAGTTGGACACTTAACTGATTGAGCTACCCAGGGACCCCATCTTTTATAGTTTTAATTCTTGTGTTTAGTTCTATATATATACATATATATATATATATGGTAATATATATATAGTAATATATATATATATATGTGTATATATACACATGTAAGACAAGGATCCTTCATTCTTCTGAATGTGGTATGGTTTTCCCAGCACTATTTGTTGAAAAGACTGTTCTTTTTTCATTGAGTAGTCTTGACACTCTTGGCAAAAAATCACTTGACAGTATATGTGAGGGTTTATTTCCAGGTTCTCTATTCTATTCCATTGGTCTGGGTGTCTATATTCCAATACCACACTGTTTTGATTCCTTTATATTTGTAGTAAGTTTAAAATCAGGAAGTATGAGACCTCCAACTTTTGTTCTTTTTACAGGATTCTTTTGGCTCATTGAGTCCTTGAGATTCCATATGACTTTTAGGATTGATTTTTTTGTTACGGAAAAAAATGGCATTGGGATTTTGATATTGTATCAAATCATAGATCCTTTTGGGTAGTGTCAATATCTTAAAAGTATTAAGTTTTCCAATCTGTGAACACAGAATGTCTTTCCATTATGTCTTTAATTTTTTTTTCAGCAGTATTTTGTAGTTGTCAGTGTACAAGTCTTTTGCCTCTTTAGTTAATTCTTAGTATTTTATACTTTTTGATGCTACTGTAAATGGGATTGTTTTCTTAATTTCTCTTTTGTATTCCTCATTATTAATATATAGAAATGCAGCTGATTTTTATGTGCTGATTTTTTATCCTGCAACTTTTCTGAATTTTATTCTAACAGTTTTTTGTTTGTGTGAAATATGGAGTGTTCTACATATGTGATCATGTCATCTGTAAACAGATAATCTTCTTTCCAGTTTGGAGGTCTTTTTTTTCTTGTCTAATTTTCCATCTACAACTCTAGTAACACACTCAATAGAAGTGGCAAAAAGTGAGCATCCTTGTCTTATTTTTAATCTTAGAGAAAAAGCTTGCAGTCTTTACTGTTGAGTATGATGTTAGTTGTGGAATGTTCATTTATGGCCTTTATTATGTTGAGGTAGTTTTCTTCTTCCATTCCTAGTTTGTTGAGTGTTTTTGTCATGAAAGGGTATTTAACTTTGTCAGATGCTTTTTCTGTATCAATTGAAATGAGCTTGTGGTTTTTCCTTCCTTCCATTTTTTTTCTTTTTAACTATAGTATATGTTACATTGATTTTTGTATTTCAAACCATCCTTGCATTCCAGGAGTAAAACCCACTTGGTTATGTGTATGGTAGATTTTATTGTGTTTAATTTAAAAAAATTTAAAAAAAAAATAATGTTTATTTTTGAGAGAGAGAGACAGAGTGTGAGTGGGGGAGGGGCAGAGAGAGAGAGAGAGAGAGAGAGTCTCACAGAATCTGAAGCAGGCTCCCGGCTCTGAGCTGTCAGCACAGACTGCGAGATCATGACCTGAGCTGAAGTTGGACACTTAACTGACTGAACCACCCAGGCGCCCCTAATTTAAAATTTTTTAATGTTTATTTTTGAGAGAGAGCACGTGCTCATGAATTGAGTAGGGGAGGAGGATACCAGTCAGGCTTCGCAGTTGTGAGGACAGAGCCCAATGTGGGGCTCAAATCCACGAACCATGAGATCATGACCTGAACCCAAATCAAGAGTTGGACGCTTAACCCGTTGAACCACCCAGATGCCCCATTGTATTTAATTTAAAAATAGTTTTGTAATTGTCATTTTCCCCTTTCTCCCATAGATACTATGGTTTAATTTTGCTTGGAATTGTATACAATTTTATTATAGACAAATTTGGGAGGAATGAATACCTTTCCATTATTGAGTCTGTAGTTCAAATGATGTGGAATATCCCTCTCCCTATTCAGGTTTTCTTTTTTTTTTTTTTTTAAGTTCTACAGATTTTCTTCATGTAGGTCTTGTGTTTTTGTAGGTTTATTCTTAGACACTATATATTCTGATTTTTAAATATATGTGGACATGTCCTAAGTCATTAATACATACCTTTGTAAGTCATTGATTTGATTACCCATGCACAATTTTTGGACTACAAATAGTGTCCCCTCTCTATTCCTCTGTGTATATTTTTAGCTTATGTAGAGGTTATATGTAAGAAAATGTTTTAAAAAAAAAGTTGACATAATAATATTACTAGCATCTTAAATCTTATCTTGCCTTAGGTTTGTAATAGACTGTTGAAGTTATTTCCTTTACATTACTTTCATTTTATAATTGTAATCAGTGGAAATGTATTGAGTTTTCCTTTTAGATTAAGTATATAGCAGTTTGTCTTTGAGTAAAATTGCATCACAATTTTCTGTATTCAAAAATGTAGAAAAAAAGTACAGATATTTTGATGGTGGTTATTTACTATACAAAAGAGGTACATATCAGAATACTTTAAATTTAAATTTTTAAACTGTATTTAAATTATTTCATGAGGTATCAATTCCTTGTAGACACTACTTTTTCAAAGTTTTATATTTATGACGTAAAATTACAATCTGTTAAGGATGGCATGTATATGTGTAGACTTTTTATAGGGTTTTTTCTTTAATCTCCTCTGCAATTAGACTCTATTCTCAATTGATTCCTCATATATATTTTAGAAAACTGTTCTGTTTTTCTCTCTCAAGAAATCTTGTTTAAGGAAGGTTAAAACTTAGAGAATAAGGGGTGCACCTGGGTGGCTCAGTTGGTTCAGTGTTTTACTGATTTCCACTCGGGTCATGATCTTGTGGTTCATGGGGCCGAGCCCCTCGTTGGGCTCTGTGCTGACAATGTGGGGCCTTTTTGGGGTTCTCTCTCTCGCCCTCTCTGTCCTTCTCCTGCTTGCACACACTCTCTCTCTCAAAATAAATAAATAAATAAATATAAACTTAAAAAAAAAAAGCTTAGAGAATAAGGAAACTGACCGTATGTACCTTGTAATTTTATATTTTATTTTAATTTTTATTTATTTTTGAGAGTGAGAGAATGGGGGAGGAACAGAGAGAGAGGGAGACACAGAATCCAAAGCAGGCTCCAGCCACTGAGCTGTCAGCACAGAGCTGAATGCGGGGCTCGAACTCACAAACTGCAAGATCATGACCTGAGCCAAACTTGGGCGCTTAACTGACTGAGCCACCCAGGTGCCCCCTGCCCTGTAATTTTTTAATATGTTTTGTTCAAGTTTTAGTATTTTGAACCTTGGCAGAGTTGAGGAAATAGTAAATCAAAATGTATTCATTTTGAACAAATGTCTATACTTTCTGGATTCTTGACTGAGACAATTGTGAAGTTAAAAAAAAATTTTTTTTTTTCTTCAGTTTATTTACTTTGAGAGAGAGAGAGAGCAGGTTAGGGACAGAGGAGATAGAAAGAGAATCCCAAGCAGAGTCTGCACTGTTAGCCCAGAGCCGGATGCGGGGCTTGAACTCACTAACCATGAGATTATGACCTGAGCCTAAATCAAGAGTTGGACACTTAACTGACTGAGCCACCCAGGCGCCCCTTTTCATTACTTTTTTTTTTTTTTTAAGTTTATTTATTTTGAGAGAGAGAGAGAGACAGAGAAGGAGAGAGGAGATCCCAAGAAGGCTTCACACTCAGCACCGAGTCCGATGCAGGGCTTGATCTCACAACTGTGATGATATGACCTGGGCTGAAATCAAGAGTCAGATGCTTAACTGACTGAACCATCCAGGCACCCCACTTGTGAAATTTTTATATGTATGAGGAAAACGTTTAGTTTTAATAAAATCAAAAAATGCAAAAATAGTGAAGGGATCATAAGTACATTAGATACTAACTTATTGTCTAGTCTTTATTTTTTTTTAATGTTTATTGACTTTTGAGAGAGAGAGAGAGAGAGCGCATGCGTACAAGCAGGAGATGGGCAGAGAGAGAGAGACACACACACAGAATCCGAAGCAGGCTCTAGGCTCTGAGCTGTCAGTACAGAGCCTGCTCGAACCCACAAACTGCAAGATCATGACTTGAGCCCAAGTTGGATGTTTAACTGAGCCACCCAGGCATCCCTAGTCTATATTATTATAATTTTTTTTACATACATAGGTCAAAAAAAGAGAAATAGCCCAGCTTTTTACTGTTAGTCTTATAAAAATTAAAGTTATTTTACTAGCAAAAAATGGGTTATTCAGGAATGGCAGACAGTTGCAATTTGAAACATGCAAGTTGTGGAAAAGCCATAGTCAAGTCCAACAAATGTAAGAAAAGTTATTCTGTGTAAAAGGAGGAAATTGGGAGGGGTTGTTTTGAGCTAACATCTGTTAGAACAAGATTTCAGTGTGATGACAGTTTCTCATTGGCTGAATTGCCGGTAGTTGATTTCTTATAGGAGGTACAATGTACATCTTTCCCTGTTGGGGCCTGTAATCAATGATTGTTTCCTCTTCAGGACTCTTCTCTTGGGGTCTGTAATTGACCTCAAATGTATGACTCCCACCTTCTATCCTTATACTCCACTTTAGTGAGATTTTTTTTCTCTTATTTTGTTTTAGAAAATATGACAAAACTTTTATTCAGATTTTGTTCCAGGGAAGTTCTGTATTTCTTTTAATGTTTAATATTTTTGAAAGAGAGAGAGCAAGCAAGCAGGGGAGGGGCAGAGGGAGAGGGAGACACAGAATCTGAAGCAGGCTCCAGGCTCTGAGCTGTCCACGCAGAGCCTGACACAGGGTTCAATGTCACTAACATGAGATCATGACCTGAGCCGAAGTCGGACACTTAACTGGTGAAAAAGAGGAGGTTTCTGAGAAGCTTTGTAGATATAATGTGGGAATGTAGGGAAAAACTGAGTTGAGGTCAGGAAAGCTATAAACCTTTGAGTGCTTTTGTGATGCGCTGTGCTCTATGGGAGAATCTGTACAAGGTCAGGCTTAAGAAACTTGCTCGTTATGAATGTGACCATTAACACTTAGAGTACCCTATTAATGTTGAGTTTTGGGGAAGATTGATTTTTATTTAAAAGTTTATTGTATCTTGTTTTTCTATTTAAAATGCTTATAAATATTTTGTCCCTAAAGTTCTACCAATCTCTTACAAATAACCTGGAACATAAATGTGATGAAAACCGAGAAACTTGTGTTGCAAAGGAAAGAATTTTCTGGTTTGGAAGGAAATTGGAATCCCTACTTTTTTTTTTTTTTTTTTTTTTTTTTTTAATTTTTTTTTTTCAACGTTTTTTATTTATTTTTGGGACAGAGAGAGACAGAGCATGAACTGGGGAGGGGCAGAGAGAGAGGGAGACACAGAATCGGAAACAGGCTCCAGGCTCCGAGCCATCAGCCCAGAGCCTGACGCAGGGCTCGAACTCAGGACCGCGAGATGGTGACCTGGCTGAAGTCGGACGCTTAACCGACTGCGCCACCCAGGCGCCCCTGGAATCCCTACTTTGTGCAAAAAGTGATCTTTACTGTATCCTTGGCCCCTTGACCATATAAGGTATATGATGTTATCCAAACTGTTCCCAGTTTCTTGACTCTCATCCCTTGAATGCCTTCTAGTAAGCTTTTGGCCCCTCCCCCATTCGTCCAGGAAAACTCCTGTGATCAAGGTCACAAATGACCTGCTACTTTCTAAATCAGATGTCATTTCTCAGTCCTCTTCTTATTTGACCATATAATATGGTTAATCACCCTCTCTTCCTTCAATATTTTATTTTGCTTCTAGGACATTATGCTCATGTCATTTTTCTCCTACCTCTTTGCCTCTCTTTAGAAGTTTTCTTTGCTTTTTTCCTCATTTCTACACTCCATTAAGGGCTCAGTTCTTAGACCATTTTTCTTTTATATGTACGCTCTTGTCCCTGTTTATCACATCTGTTCCCATCACCTTAAATACCATGTATAGCCTGGTGATTCCCACATTTATACCCTAGTTTGGACCTTTCCCCAGACTCACGTTGGAACAATTCATTCATTGTCTCCATTTGGATGTCTAAATGAGCATCTCAATGTTAACATGTCCACAACTGAGCTTCTGATACTAGTCCCCTAAACCTGCACTCTTCTGTGTTTTCACCATGCAATGAGTGACAGCTCCATCTTTCCATTTCTGGTACCCTGAAGTCCACCTTGACTTCTTTCTCTCACATCCCATATCCAAACTGTCAGCACAGTCTTTCTGATTGTACCTTCAAAATACATTCAGAATCACAACACATTTCACCTTGCATTACTACCCCTCTGATCTAAGCCATTGTCATCTTTTGCCCAAATTTTCCAGTTGTTTCTAACTAGTTCCTATATGCTGCTGATAAAAACCAGGTACTTAATCAGCCTCCTAGTTAGTTCTCCTTACCCATGAAATTGCCTATAGCAAACAGATTATGTCAGTCATATGATCAAATGCTTCCAAAGATATTTAACTTGATTCAGAGGAAAAGCTGAAGGCCTTTTAGTGGCTTGAGAGGCTCTACATTATATTCTGCCCCCATCAGCCCACTTTGACTCTTCTTTCATTACTCTCTGATTTATGTATTCTTTTCCAGCCACAGTGGCCTCCTTGCTGTTTATTGAACATTCCAGGTATTGTCCTCCCTTATGGCCTTTACACTTGTTTCTCTTTTAGCTAGTACTGTTCAGATGTCAATATAATTGCTTATTGGGCAGAGAGAATCTCAAGCAGGCTCTGTGCTGTCAGCACAGATCCTGACAATGTGGCTTAAACTCATGAACCGTGAGATTGTGACCTGAGCTGAAACCAAGGTTCGGATGTTTAACCAACTGAGTCACCCAGGCACTCCTTAATTTTTAGATATGTCAAGTTTGAAGTGTTTATGGGACATTCAAGTGAGGTAGGCAGTTGGTTAAACTATCGTGTCTCTTTGTTCAAGAGAGAGGTCTGACTGGAGGGTCTGCCTGGGAGTATTCAGTATATAAACAGTATTAAAAAGTATGAGTGTGGATGAGTTGATGCAGAGAGTGAATATAGATACAGACATTTAAGGATTGAGCCCTGGAGTAATGCTTAAAGGTTGGATAGATGAGAAATAAGGGCCAAGGAGGTAGGGAAAACCAAGAGAAAGTGATGTTTAGAAAGCCAGAAGGAAAAAAAAAATGTTTGAAAGTGGAGGGATTGATCTGTTGTGTCAAATGATACTTAATATTTCTCAGAGGGAAAATCTGATAATGAATTATTTTAGTTCATGCACATCTGTGAAAGTACTTTTCCACCATTTAAACAGTTTATTTATTTTAAATAGCTTATTTTTACTGGAAATAGAATTCTAAGCTGACAGGTTTTTTTAAATTTTATTTTATTGCTTTGAAGATGTTGCTCTGTTGTCTTCTTATTTTCAGTGTTTCAGAAAACAAATTACATTCCTTTGTACATAACTTGTACATATAACATGTACATATTCTTTTTTGTCTAGCTACATTTAAGATTTTCTCTCATCTCATCAGAGATTTTAAGCAGTTTGGTTATATGATTGACCTTGGTGTTGATTTCTTCATGTTTCTTGATGCTGAGTTTAAAGAGCTTTTTTTTTTTTTTTTTAAATTTGAGAGAGCACATGCGAGTTGGGGAGCAGGACAGAGGGGGAGAGAGAGTATCTTAAGAAGGCTCCATGCTCACCATGGAGTCTGACTTTGGGATCAGTCCTACAACCCTGGGATCAATGACCTGAGCCAAAATCAAGAGTTAGATACTCACCTGACTGAGCCACCTGGGTGCCCCTAATTGAGCTGTTTTGATCTACAGGTTTAGTTTCCATCAAATTTGTAAAAGCATTCATCCTTAGTTTTCAGAATTGTTTTTCTCCCTTAGTTCTCTACTTCAGGGATTGCAATTATACATACATTATTCAGCTTTTAAGTTGTGTCACACACAACTCAGTGACACTCTTTTTTCCCCCAGTCTTTTTGTGCTTAATTTCATATAGTTTCTGTTGCTTCTTGTCTTCAATTTCACTAATACTTTCTTTTGTAATATCTCATGTTCTTAGATATCACAGTTATCCTTGTCCTGTATTGGGGATGTATAGATGTCCTCTATTCTTGGAGAGTGTTGAGGTAATTTTAGTTAGAAATTGAGTTTGGTTTCACTTAACCACAATTCCAGGTAAGAGTGGTTAGGTACTTCGTTGTCCCCGCCATAGGAAGAAGTCTAGAAGTAGACATTCCAGGGTTGATATGGTCACTTAATAAGGATGTTGCTTTTGAAGATAGGGCAGTTCTCTCAGTCTTTTTCTCAGGGTTACAAAGTAGCTGATGCTGTTGCCTTGCTCAGTGTAGCTCTAAACAAGAAGGAGGAGAAAGTGGAAAAGAGCAAAAAGGTTCACATCTGTGTTTGCTGTATTTAAGAATCTTTCTAAGAATTTTCATCTCGGGTCACCTCAAATCTTACACACTTATATCTTATTTTCCTGAAATCTGTCACATTGCCATTTCCAAGGGGCTGGGAAATGTAGGAGAGGCCTTTATTGCCCCTAACAAAAACTCATGTGCTTTTCTTAGGAAAGCAGGGGTGAATGGGATATTGGGTATACTGCTTGAAGTTTGTGCCTCAGAAATCATGGTACTTTGGTAAAAGGCTCTTACAGCTATAGGCTGGACCATCTTATTTCTCATAATGATGCACTTCTGAAACAATAAACTCAATATATCATTCTTCTTTTCCCCCATTTTTTAAAATTCTTTTAGCCTATTCTGTAATTAATTTGGTCTTTTAGAATACAATATAATGGTAAACACTTTTAAATGCTTTGTTGAAAGGTTGAGAAGTGATTGTTGTTTGCAAATCAATATGCAGTTAACCCTTGAACAACACAAAGTTTCAACTGTACGGGTCCATGTATACATGAATTTTTTTTTTTTTTTATAAATACAGAACAGTATTGTAAATGTATTTTTTCTTCCTTTTGATTTTCTTAACGTTTTTTTTCTTTCTAGCTTAATTTATTGTAGGAATATGGTATGTAATACATATAATGTACAAACTACGTGTTAATCAAATGTTTATGTTATTGGTAAGGCTTCTGATCAATAGTAGACTATCAGTAGTTAAGTTTTTGAGGAGTCGAAAGTTATACATGGATTTTCAACTGTGTGGGGGTTGGCACCCTCACCCTTGTGTTTTTCAAGGGTCAACTGTACAATTTATTTGAACATAATCTTTTATCTGTCTGACTGGGCTACTCTTTTAGGGTTCCCAGACCCAATTCCATTGAGGGAGGGGGGGGCTCTGCTACACACAACACCTAGCACTTCTTGGTCACCAGTGGGGTGTCTGAGAATTCAATTCAGTTCTGACACTTCTCTACTTGAATAGCATCAGATTCCACAGGTTAAGGGTTCAGTCCTCAAGATTGCTGCTCCACCCCCACATTTTGCATGCCAGTTGCCAACCCCAGGCTGTTACCTGTGCTTCTGACAGATCAACTACAGATTGGCAGTCCCAGCTACCTCCTCCTTAGGTTTGTTTAATTTGCTAGAGCAGCTCACAGAACTAAGGGAAACACTTAAACGTTTACCAGTTTATTAAAGGATATGATAAAGGATACGAATCAACAGCCAGATGGAATACACAGGGCAAGGTCCTAACAAAGGAACTTCTGTCCTTGTGGAGTTTGGGACCTGGCTCAGTGGTACATGAAAGTATTCTGGTTTCCCAAGTCTAAAAAAAAAAAAAAAAAAGAGATGTCCTCTTGGATTTTACTGTAGGTTTCATTACATAGTGATGATTGACTGAGTCATTGGTCATTGGCTCATTTAACTTTCTGCCCCTCTTCCCTCCGGGAGGTTTGGGAACTCAGACTGAAAGTTCAGACCTTCTAGTCACATTGTTGGTCCTCCTGGCAATCAGCTCCCACCCTTTGGTGGGATCCAAAAGTCAGACCTTTATTAATGACACACCCATTTCATTTTTATGGCTCCAAATTGTTTTCAGGAATTGTGGATAGAGACCAAATATGTCTGAGAAATGACCAACTATATATTTCTTAGAAATCATTTCTCTGCAGCTACAAATTAGAGGTTCCCATGACCTCCTTCCCTCTTTTAGGTCAATTAATTTGCTAGAGCTGCTCACAGAACTCAGGGAAAATTTGCTTATCTTTCCAGCCAGATGAAGAGTTACATAAGGTGAAGTCTGCGAGGGTCCCAAGTACAGGAGCTTTCATCCCCCTGATTGAGGTTCATCTCCCTCCCACTGTGGATGTATTTGCTAACCTGGAAGTTCTCTGAACCCTGTACTATCGGGATTTTATGGAAGTTTCCTCATATAGTCATGATCAATCATTAATGCCAATTTTAGCTCCTCTTCCATCTCTGGAGGATGATGGATGGGACTGAATATTTCAAGCTTCTAATCATGGGTTGGTTTTTCTGGTTACCAGCCCCATCCATCTAGGAACCCACTCAGAGTTACCTTAATAAAACAAAAGATGCTCCTAGTGCACTTAACCATTTAGGAATTTTTTAAAATTTATTTTTATTTTTATTTTTATTTTTATTTATTAAGTAGGCTCCATGCCCAGTGCAGAGCCCAACACAGGGCTTGAACTCCTGACCCCAACATCAAGTCCTGAGCTGAGATGAAGAGTCAGACACTGAACTGACTGAGCCCCATCATTTAGGAATTTAAAAGGGTTCTGGGAGAACTGTGCTAGGGATAGAGTCAAAGACAAATATTAGAACAAGAGATTGTCCTTGGTTTTTTATCCCTCAGGAAATTACAAGGGTTTCAGGAGTTCTTTGCCAGGGACCAAGGTCAGAGACTAATAATATTTTCTGTTATCTCAGTCATTTAGAAAAATTTGAGCAAGCCTCTTTAAAATGACTCTAATCTTTATATATAAAAAATTATTTTATATGAGAAATGTTATTGTGTTCTTCATTTCAAAAGTATACATGATTTATCTGATAGTGATGTAGTATCCAAAATATATGAAGAATTTCTTTTTTTTTTCTTTCAAATTTTTTACTTAAATTTTAGTTAGTTAACATACAGTGTGATACTGGTTTCAGGAGTAGAATTCAGTGATTCATCACTTACATACAACACCCAGTCCTCATCACTACTAGTGTCCTCCTTAGTACTCATCACCCATCTAGCCCTTCCCACCTCCCTCCGTCAACCCTCAGTTTGTTATCTGTTAAGAGTCTCTTATGGTTTGTTTCCTTCTTTCTCCCTTACCATATGTTCATGTGTTTTGTTTCTTAAATTCCACATATGAGTGAAATCATAGGATATTTGTCTTTCTCTGACTTACTTTGCTTAGCATAATACACTCTAACTCCATGAAAATATATGAAGAATTTCTAAAACTCAATAACAGAATGACAAATGACCCAATGTAAAAATGGGCTAAAAGACTTGAATAGACATTTCTCTAAAGAAGATGGTTTAGTAATAGCCAATAAGCACGTGAAAAGTCCCAATATCTTTAGTTGTTAGAGAAATGTGAGTCAAAACCACCATGTATTACCACTTCACACTTAGTAGGATAGTTATAATAAAAACAAAAAACAAAAAACAAAACACCAAAAACCACACACAACCAAAACCCAGAAAATAACAAGTTTTGGCAAGGATGTGGAAAAATTGGAACTTTTATATATTGTTGGTAGGAATATAAAAAATGGTGCGGCCAATATGGAAAATTGTTTGGTGGTTCCTCAAAAATTGCTGAAACAATTACCATATGACTCAACAATTCCACTCCTAGATATATCCCAAAGAATTGAATGCTCAGACTCGAACTGACACTTGTATGCCTGTGTTCATTGGAGCATTATTTACGATAGCTGTAGAGTAGAAACAAGCTAAATATCCAGCAAAAGATAGATGGATAAATAAATTGTTGTATATAGATTCGGAAAGCCATGAAAAAGGAATGATACTCTGATATACTACAACATGAATGAACCTTAAAAATATGCTACATGAAATAAGCCGTACACAAAGGGACAAGTATTACATGATTTTACTTATATGAAATATTTAGAATAAACAAATTCGTAGAAACAGTATATTAGAGATTACCCCGGGCCAACAGGAGAGCAAAATGGGAAGTTACTGCCTATGAATAAAGAGTTTGTTGTGCTAAAGAAGTCTTGAAAATAGATAGTAATGATGGTTGCACAACAGAGTGAAGTAACTGAATTATACTTAAAAATGGCTAAAGTGACAAATTTTATATTGTCTATATCTCATCACAATAGGAAAAAAAGGCATGAATACCTTTTCACTAAACTGTCCCACTGTAGTATGCAATAGCAAAATCATATTTTCTATGACCGGGATTTTAATTACACTCTCAAGTTTCAATGTTTCTTTTTGTGGTTTTCACATTCAGGGGGTCTGTCGTCCATCTGCTCTCTATTTATTGTGGGAGTTGGGTACAACATTTATTCTCATTTGGCTGGTTCATCTGGAGAAAAGTGCTTAGACTAAGTGGAAAATATTTCAGGTAGAGGGAATGCTGTAAGAAAAGTGTGAAAAGGGTAAAATAAATCTATCAGTGTGTTAGGCTGGGCAATTTGCAAGTGTTTCTTTTACAATATTGTTACAATTAAAATTATTTTACAATAAATGGCTTCTCCCTCGCCTATGGTATCCAAAATTCTATTTCATTTTTAACACCTGTCACCTTCTATTTTTTTACCTTTCAAAATATAAAACATAACTATATTGATCTGCTAGGGCTGGCATAACAAAATGCCACAGACTGGGTGACTTAAACAACAGAAATTTACTTTCTTATAGTTCTGGAGGTGAAAAATCCAAAATCATGGTGTTGTTAAGATTAGTTTCTCGTGTGGGCTCTCTTCCTCGATTGCAGATGCATACCTTCTTGCTGTGTCCTCACATTGCCTTTTCTCTGTGCTGATGGTGGTGGGTGTGGAGGGGTTTCTTGTCTCTTCCTCTTTTTAAGGACACCAGAACTGATGGATTAGAGCCCCCCCCCCCCATATGACCTCATTTAATTACCTCCTTAAATACCCTGTCTCTGAATATGGTCGCATTGGGGGTTAGAGCTTCTTTTTTTTTTTTTTTTATTAATTAATTAATTAATTTTAATATATGAAATTTATTGCAAATTGGTTTCCATACAACAGCCAGTGCTCATCCCAAAAGATGCCCTCTTCAATACCCATCACCCATCCTCCCCTCCCTCCCATACCCCCCATCAACCCTCAGTTTGTTCTCAGTTTTTAAGAGTCTCTTATGCTTTGGCTCTCTCCCACTGGGGGTTAGAGCTTCAACATCATGAATTTTGGAGGACACAGTCAATTCCTAACAATAACACATAGAGGAAAGTGTTCAAAGTAGAGATTGTACGGTTTAATTATGTAAAGCAAATGCCTGTGTACCTACTCTCCAGATCAAGGAATAGAACACTGCCGGGACTTCAAAAACTCCACCAGTTTCACTAGTTATCTCCATTCTTCTTTTACTGAGAGATAACTGCCAGCCTGGTTTTTATGGCAATAGATTTTTCTTGCTTTTCGCTATAGTTTTGCCATCTAAGTTTGCATCTCTAAGCAGTAAGGATTTGCCACTTTGATATCTTCTTTTTCATTCTTATTTGTGTCTGCCTTTTTTTCCCCATTAGTCTTATCAGAGGCTTATCAGTTTTGCTAATCTTTTAAAAATGCATGTTTTGTTTTTGTTGATCTTCTTTATTGGATTTTTTTTTGTACTTTATAAATTTCTTCTCTTAATTTTCCTTCCTTCCATTTTCATAGAATGTTTTGTAATTCTCTTTCTAATTTCTTTTATATATGTGTGTGTGTATTTATTTGAGTCCAAGTTAGTTAACATATAGTGTAATAATGATTTCAGGAGTAGAAGTTAGTGATCCATCAGTTATGTATAATACTCAGTGCTCATCCCAACAAATGCCCTCCCTAATGCCCATCACCCATTTAGCCAATCCCCTTCTTGAAATAGATTCTTAATCATTATTTCCCAGCCTTTCTTCTTTTTCAGTATATGTATTTAGGCCTTTAAATTTTCCTCTTAGCAGCTCACTAGCTGCATTCTACAAATTTTGATATGTGGTGCATTTATTGGCACTTGTTTTCAAAGAATACTTTAATTTTCATTGTTCATTGGTTCTGCTGGTTTTTCATGTTACCTTATCTTCTCATGTGCTTGGTTATGTGTAATTGCATGCTGAGCTCTTCATTTGAAAAGTTAGTTGTAGGAATAACTTAATGCCAGGAAGATACTGTCTTTTTCCATAGAGAATTTGTATTTGATTCACTCAAGTGCCTGGTGACAGGAATAATCCAGTAAAGTGTCTTATTCTAAGTTTCATTTGAGATTTTTTGACCCATCTTTATACTCAAAGATAGCCTTCAGACCATGCAAGAAGTGATTTAATTCTGAGTCATTCTTGTCCCCAGGATATAGACCTTCAGAGTTCTAATCCATTTAGGGGAGTTACCATGATTCTTACCTTTGGTGGGTTCTAGATGGTGGACTTTGTTAGATGTGGCCTTAGGGAGACCACCAAGTTAAGTTTGCTACTTGTATTGCTTGGACTTTGAACCTCAGGGCAAAAGTTGCTGATAGTGCTTTATCTATGGGGGTTTTTAACCTCTTCAGGTTCTTAGTTCAATAATTCTATCTTGTTAGCATTAGCAGTTTGCTTTAAAAAACCCAGACTTGAAATATATTTTATGTAGCATTTTAATTAATACAGAGATGGTGATGGTGATATGAATTATACAGGAAGCAGAAACCACTACATGGCATTTTGATTATTTGTTTACATATATGTCCTTTAGTTAGAGGTAGTTTTTACTCTTTATAACTCTGCTCCTGGCTGTGCCTGATAATATAAGTACTTGGAAAATATCGAGTGATTTTAGCATGGCTTTAAAAAATATTATGTAGACAGACTTTCCTTTTAGCCATCAAAGAAAAATGAGATTAACGGTTTAATGGCTTTATTTCTTGTAACACCTTCAGTGTTAATGAATGAACTAGTCTTAATGAATTTAGATGGTATGCTGTGTGCAGTGGGAAATCATGGAGAGATTTCTGAAAAAGTATTTAGTTCTTTTCAAGTGTTGTTAAAGAGAGATTAATTTGAAAACCGTGTGCCAGAAAGATTAGATAGTTTATAGGGATGCATGTTAACGGGTATCCTCCAGTATGGCAGTTTTCAAAGTGTAATCCTTAGATTAGTAATATCAGCATCACTTGGGAACTTATCTTTTTATGATGATAATATTGGAAAATATTTAGCATAGACCTAATATTAGTCTTTCTTTAGAATTAGATTATAATCCTATATAAAGTAATGAAGGTTATTAGAACAAAATTATAAATAGTTGAGTTCATCAAAAAATAAAAACTCGTCTGTATTAGGAAAATGATGTAGTTCTAACTTGACAACACCCGTCTTTAGTCTTTTGTTGAGATTGGATTGTTTAGGGCTCAACTTTTCCTTAACAGTAGTCTCTTTAGAAGTAAGTTACCTGTTTTTCATTTTTTGGAAGGAAATAATTTATATCTATAATATGATAGAAGTTCCCTAGTATGTGGCATTATCACAGGCAGGGTTTTATGATTCATCTCTTTCCTAGTAGCTTTAACATATTTTTGAATGAGAAAAGATTCCTATGTTACATAAAAATATTAACATTAAGCTTCTGAAAAAAAAAACAACTTCAAAAAGTCACTTGATCATTTAAGTTTTGCTCACTAATTTTCTGAGAGTCTTTTGGCAAAGTGTTTTAATCTAAGATTTAAGACTGTCCATTTGTAATTGGGTAGGCTTATATAAAGGAGCACGTTTCTATATTTAAAAATATATTTCATTTTATGGCTATTGTGTAAAACTTTGGTGGCAATTTGAGTATTTAATGGAGTGCATGGTACTTTGAAGGGGAAAGTACTTCAACTGGGTTTTTTTTTTAAGTTTATTACTTTATTTTGAGAGAGAGCAAGTGAGTGTGAGCACAAGTTGGGGAGGGGCAGAGAGAGGGAGAGAGAGAATACCAAGCAGGCTCTGTGATGCCGATGCTGGGATTCAATCCCACAAACTGGGAGATCATGACCTGAGCCAAAATCAAGAGTCAGATGCTCAACCAACTGAGCCACCCAGGTGCCTGAGTACTGTAATTTTTATTTTAGCTTTAATATTTCTGTTCTTAAAAAATAGAAAATTCAGTAAAGTAGTACCTCACCTAAATATGTACATTGACAATGCTTCTTGTAATATTTAACTATAATTCTTCAGTAACCTATTGCATTTCATTACTTTCTTTATACAATTGATCAAGTTTCCAGAGTTGTAGAGTATGGAATGTGTTCAAGGTGATTCGTATCAAAAATTTTTTCAAAGTAACTGACACCAGTCTCTGTGATCATAGAAGAATCTGAATGTTCCTATGACAAATTTGGTTTTAACAATAAAACTTCTTGTAAACTCAGTCATGTTAATGTGACTTAGTTGCAAAATCAAACACCCACTGAAATAAGTGGCCTACTATTATAATTTTCATACTTGTAAAAAAAACCTATAAATATTGTTTAAATTATCCTTAAAATTTCATTTGGATATAAAGTGCTATTTCGGAGTATAAAATTAAAAAATTGATTATGTAGTTTTTTTACCAAATGGCAGGTAGTTTTATAAGCATACTTCAAGAACATAAATAAAATGCAAATAGAATTTTATAACCATGTTTTAAATGTATGAATTCTGTTCGGAGAAGCAGATAGACTTTGCTACAATTCAATACAAAGCTAGGGTTATGTTTCATTACTTATGTAAAATAGTGTTCTTTGTTTAGCTTCCTTTAGTGCTTGGAGAATTGTGTAGTTCCATTGATTGCTTCCATGCAATAGAAATCTGACCTTTAGCAGATGTTTGAGAAATTGCCAGCACAGCATGATCAGCCGACTAGACAGTTTTCCCCCTTATTTGACAGACCGTTAGTGGTGTAGTAACACCAAAGACATTTTAAACATTTTTTTGTAATATCAAAAGTTTTCTAAAATCCTAAGAACATATTAAAATATTGACAAAACAAGATAGATTATTTTTCTCAAATCATGGATTACAGTTCAGGTAGTTTCACATTTTCATTTCTAAAAAATACACTAAGAAAATACTGTTGAGTGGAAGATATTGTATTTTGTTATTTAAAATATTTTTGCTTATGACATTGTCATTAAGGGTTGAAGTATGTAATTTTTTTCCTCGATCATATTTTTTTTTGTGCAGTTTAAACATTGCAGGTTTTTTCTTATTTTAGTGTTCTTATCTAGTTCTTATTTAATTGTAAGTATCTTTTAAAATATGGACTCTTTTAGAGAGGTTAAATGTATCATGGAGCAGTTATCCTCTCTGCAACTCCTAGCTAGAAGCAAGATGCTGCACTGTTGTGTGTTTAAAGCCTGATCTCTGAAGGACATTATTTTGACAGGATGTACAAGAGTCAGCTGTGTAGTTGTGGGAGTTCAGCATGAACACTCTAAGCTCTGTTTTCTTGGTTTCATCAACTGAGTGTACAGGAAGGGGGAGAAGAAGTGCCTTGATGTGTGAGAATCAAGTAATGAATTGATAGTATCAACCGTTGCTAGACTGGGTCTTTTCCTGCAGGTGCTGCTGTTCCATAGGGCATTGCAGTTGCTTTTTATTGTGTCACATGAGCAAAAAAAGATTTTATTTGAAGGAAAGTTAAAGTAATAAAGTCTTACATAGTTCCGTTTTATGGTTTTGTAACAATTATGTATGCCTTAGGTTTTTAAACTGAATTAGTTTTTCTAAAAAGAGGTTTATGATTTGTAGTTAAGTGTTGGTATGTGCTTATATGTCACCTTAAAAAGTAAATAGGTGTTATTTTAAAGTTACAGATTCAATAGATTCAGTATCAGGAATTACACAATAACTATGCTAAACCAAAACTTAAAAAAAATCAAACATCTGGGGCACCTGGGTGGCTCAGTCAGTTAAGTGTCTGACTTCGGCTCAGGTCATGATCTCATGGTTCCATGGGTTCGAGCCCCGCATCGGGCTCTGTGCTGATAGCTCAGAGCCTGGAGCCTGCTTCAGATTCTGTGTCTCCCTCTCTCTCTGCCTCTCCCTTGCTCTCTCTCTAAAAAATAAACATTAAAAAATAAAATATATAGATAGTTCGGCCACTAAAGTTTGTAGGCAAAATTCTAATGAAGTCTATCTCATCTGTCTCTAATACTTGTGATATCACATACTAATATTAAAGTTTTAGTTAAGTCATTTTATGTGAAGAAAAAATAGGTTCTTAAGTGAGATTTGGTAGGTAACCATATTCTTACTTATACTGTTAACATTTACTTATTTTCAAAACCAGTGTAAAAGAGTTGCATTTTAAGAGGAGATTAAGTTGTAGAGTTGGCAACAGCAGGGGAAAATGCATGTAATCAAATTTACTCTTAAAACCTTTTGGAGAAGACTAACTTGTCATTTTACACCTCATCCGACACAGCTGGCTTTTTTGTTTGTTTCAGAATGGAAATTTTTTTTTGTACATTAGATAAAGTGATTTTCTTTTTTTTTTTTTTTAATTTATTTTTGGGACAGAGAGAGACAGAGCATGAACGGGGGAGGGGCAGATAGAGAGGGAGACACAGAATCGGAAACAGGCTCCAGGCTCTGAGCCATCAGCCCAGAGCCTGGCGCAGGGCTCGAACTCACGGACCGCGAGATCGTGACCCGGCTGAAGTCGGACGCTTAACCGACTGCGCCACCCAGGCGCCCCAAAGTGATTTTCTTACACTTACATCTTTCTTGCATCTCTAAATGCTAGACTCATCTTTTGGGCAGGGTGCTCACGTTATGAGAGCCCAGAGAAAGCGGTGAGGAAAGAAGCTCTAGCATTGGAGATCTGGTTAGCCTTGAGATCTCTAAATAGAAACTTCTAAATCAGAAATTCAGAGACTCAGAGTATGCTTCGTTTTAATTTTTTTTTCTTTTTTTATGTTTGTTTATTTATTTTGAGAGAGAGGGAGAGAGAGCGAGCAAGCAGGGGAGGGGAATATGTAGTATTCAGCTCACATTTTAAGAAATCCAATTATCTTTGTTAAAGTATATACTTTTTAGTCTTTCAGTATTTGTCATTCTTTTACTCTGGTTCTCTTTCAGATATGGATAGAATCAGTCAACCTGTTTTCTTCATTGATGTGGAATTCATTGTGTTTGTAATTTTGAAATCCTCTGATTGCATCACAAAAATTTGTGACTGTCTTCCGTTCAGCTTTTAATTTGACTTGAGGGAGAAAAGTTTTAATGCTTGCTAAAGTTAAAAGAATTGCTTTACTTAGATTTCTTTGCACATCTTCTCTCTCTCTCTCTCTCTCTCTCTCTCTCTCCAGCACATGCACAGACTTGCAAAGATCCTCTGCCATTATCTCCTGGTATCATTTTTTGTTTCCTACCAAAGCAGGAAAAAAGGTTCAGCTTAAGGCAGCTGTGAAGGAAGGACAAGTTTAGCCAACTATTTTACTAAGTAAATGTAAGATCTCCTCCTTGTCATAGTTGAAACTGTTTACATAAAATTTTTCTACAGTATGAGATTGTGTTTTTATTTTGTAAGTCTCTGCTCAGGAAATTCATTATTAAAAATCTGCATCTTGAACTAGAACATGTCATTTAAAAATTTTATGTAACTGACATAAACTTATTTCATCACTAATAACATATATTTAAGATGACAAAGCACAAATCAAATAACCTGTTTTGGTATTCACCGAAACTGTTTAAGTCCAAACAATGCTGTCAGATTAAAATATTGAAGAGTACTTGTCTTTTACCTTACTTTCCTGTTAATTTCTTTCAGATAAATACATAAACACGTATCTTGAAAGATGAGACTAAGTATTTGGAAATTATATATCTTTCAGTGTGCCTGATTACAATGGCTTAAGTCTTAAGTTAGCTTTGAACTACTAGTAAGTCTTCAATCACATTTATTTAGCAAGTTTTTTTTGTGATTATTATGTAGATATATGTATCTCTGTGTTGTGGTCTTTTTCTTACTTTTTAAAATTATACAGAATATACACTATTCTTTAATTTAAAAATTAATTAATTTTATCTACTTATGTACCTACCACCCAGATCGAAATACAGAATGCTTCTAACACATCATCCTGTTAACCCTTCCCATTCTGTCTATACTGCTCATTTATTCCACTAATTCTGTCACCATAAATGAGATTTGCCTATTGTTGAACTTCAAATAAATGGAATCATGCAATGGCTTTTTATTTACTTAATTTTATTTTTTATGCAGTAGCTTTTTAAACTCTACTTATACAATCTGTGAAATTCCTGGTATTAGTTTTCAAGGGCTGCCATATAACATTACTGCAAACATGGTGGCTTAAAACAGTAGAAATTTATTTTCTCGATACTGGAGGCCCGGTTTATGAAATCAAGGTGTTCAGGGCCACTCTCTCTTTGAAGACTCTAAAGGACAAGAATTTTTCCTTGCCTTTGAAGGGAAGCAGGACTCTGAGGACACCTGATTTCATAGTTCTCATCTCCAGAAGTGTGAGAAAATAAATTTCTGTTGTTTTAAGCTACCAGGTACTTTTGTGTTCTGTTAATACAGCCCTAGAGAAATAATATATTCATCTGTATTACTAGATTTACCAGAATTTCATTCTTTTTATTGTCATGTAATTTCCTATTATATGAGTATATCACTCTTCAGCTGTCCTTCAAATGATAGGTTTTGGGTTGTTGCCACGTTTTGGCTTTTTTTTTTTTTTTTTTTTTTTTTTTTACGTTTTGGCTTTTGAATAAGTTGGATTCACCTGGAAATTTTAGCCATTCCCATGGGTGTCTAATAGGAGCTGTTGTAATTTTAATTTGCATTTCACTGATGAGTAATTTGCTTAGTACCTTTTCATATGTTTATTGATGAGTGTGTGCATTCTCTCTAATTAAGTCTCATGGCCATTTAAAAATTTGGTTTGTCCTTTTGTTTAGTAGGAGTACTTTATGTATTCCAGTTATAAATTATTGC
The DNA here is from genome assembly GCF_028018385.1 of Neofelis nebulosa. Classification (NCBI taxonomy): domain Eukaryota; kingdom Metazoa; phylum Chordata; class Mammalia; order Carnivora; family Felidae; genus Neofelis; species Neofelis nebulosa. Next base: position 29,557,106 of record NC_080794.1, on the reverse strand, counting down.
TAGCAGGATTTGGGACTAGAGTGAGGCAAATGAAGCACCAAGGGTGCAAATTTAAGGAGGCACCTACTCTTAGGGTTGAGTTTCCTGGGTTCCCAGATTGCATTTCCTCCAAAGCATTCCTGGTGGTCCCTCTCTAATTCAAGACACTGTTAAAATGTTGCCTCATTAGAAAGGTCATTATATCTAAATTAGCACCCCACTCTTCTGCCATTCTGTCATCCTGAACACTTCGTTTTTCTTCATAGCACTTACCACCAACTGACATATACTTATATATACTTATGTATACACTTTCTTATTTTTGGTTTATTGCCCTCCAAAAGAAAATATGCTCTATGAAAATTGAGGGTTTTCTTTTTATCCCCTGCTGTTTACCGGTCACTGGAGCAGTGTGTGCATGTAATGAAGCCTTAACAAATACTTGGTAGATCTTAATAAAATAGGGAACTTGAGATGAGCAAGTATCCAAACAAAACAAAACAAAACAAAACAAAACAAAACAAAACAAAACATGAGTTCCATTTTAAGCATGCTAAATATACATTGGGGGATAATACAGTTAGATTGAAGTGGTCAGCGATTGGCAAATATTTTCTGTAAAGGTCCAAATAGTAAATGTTTTATGTTTTGTGGCCCTTAAAGACTATGTCACAACTGCTCAACTCTGATATCCATATGAAAAAACATCCATGGGCAATGCAGTTAATGAGAATAGCTATGTTTTAGTAAAAGTTTGTGTGTAAAAGCAGGTGGCTGGCTTATAGACCATATTTTGCTGACCCCTGGACTAGGTAATGGAGAGCTATAAACGTGAGACTTGGAAGCTTGATCTTGATTCAGAAGGTAGTCATGATATGTTTTACGTTAATAAAGTGAAATGACCAAAGAAATTGATCCAAGAAAATTAATTTGGCAGTAGTAGGTAAGCTGGAAAAAAAAGCAATTAGAGGCAGAGAAAATAATTATGAAACATTTAAGCTTATATAACGCTTACTATATGTGAGGCACTTGTACTGAATGTTTATATATGTTAATTTATTTAATCCTTACAAAACCATGTAAGGTAGATACTGCTATTAATTCCTTTGCACAGATAAGGAAAATACAACATGGAGAAGTTAAATAGTTTATCCAAGTTCACACAAGCGTTAAGTGATAGAGCAGTATTTGAACAAAGACTGCTCCTTATCAGTGTGCTGTTTTATTGCCAACTTACAAAGTAGTTAAGAATTGAACTAGAATGTTGACAGTGAAAAGGGACAGGCCAATAATGATGAATGTGAATAAACTGTGGATTGATTGTGGAGACAAACTAAAATGTAAGTGAAGGAGAATGATTAGACAAAGAAGATTAGGGGGAAAAATTCCCATACATTGCACAAAGAAGACCAGAAATACTATTACTAGTACAAAAGGAATATGAGAAAGAGCACTTACTAGCAAAGGATGATGTGTTTTGTACCTTGTGTGAGATGGGAATGAAACACTATTGCATGAAGCTGTATCACTAAAAATAAACACCTGAATGTTGGATGAAAATATGTCTAGAGATGCAAATCTTGGAGTAGCATTATTTTAACATATTTTGAGAACCTGTTTTATTCAAGACTTTGAATGGGAGATGAAAGAATAAAGATAATAGTTTAAGCAATGTGAGAAGATGATTTCTCTGAAGGACTGGATAAAGAGAACTTAAAGGGCTTGAGTAGAAATACACCTTTATTGGGGCACCTGGTGGCTCAGTCGGTTGAGTGTCTGGCTTGCGGCTCAGGTCATGATCTCACAGCTTGTGAGTTCGAGCCCTGCATTGGGCTCTGTGCTGACAGCTCAGAGCCTGGAGCCTGCTTCGGATTCTGTGTCCCCCTCTCGCTGTGCCCCTCCCTCCCTCATGTTCTGTCTCTCTTTCTCTCAAGAATAAATAAAACATTTTTAAAAATTAAAAAAAAAAGAAATACACCTTTATTAGTAGAGAGATAGGAAGTGAGATAGATAATTAAGTAGGTGGGGGAACATGCTGAATCCAAAGTTATGAAAATCTAAAAGGGGATGATTTTTAAAAATTTTTCTTTTTTAAAAGCACGCATGTGAGAGGAGAGAGGGGTAGAGGAAGAGAGAGAATCCCAAGCAGGCTCCATGCTCAGTGCAGAGCCAGATGTGGAGGTTTGATGCCACAACCCTGGGATCATGACCTGAGCTGAACTCAGGAGTTGGATGCTCAACTGACTGAGTCAGCCAGTTGCCCCTAAAAGGGGGTATTTTTTAATTAGAAAATATTCGTTACAAATATTCCTTCCAGGATTTGAAATTAAAAAATTTTTTTAATTTAAGTTTCTTAAGGAATTAACTAGATAAATTTTAGTATACCCTTGCATTGGTATTAAAACGGTTAGTTGATATGATGAAGATACATTAACCACTGAATCATATAATCTAGTGGATTTGCTCAGAGAAGAAGAAAGGAGAGCAATGAGAAATCTCTCAAATCCAAAAGCTAATGGAGAGATCCACATTTCAAGGTAAGAAACTAAAATGTGCCATGACTTTGAGCAGGCATTATGAAAAATAGACAATCCATTTTATCTTGATACTTGATACTTCTTTAAATGGTACATACAGTTGATTAGTGACAGGATTTACTTATCTTTATCCATTGGTTATACAGTGACCAATAGTTTTTATGTTGTGATCATTGAACTATCTAGCCTATCTGGCTGAAAGTTGACTATTTAAGGACCTGAAATGTTTGGCATTGTTTCATATTGGGAAAACATGGCTCATTCTGACTCACTTTTATCCAGTAGAACTCTAGTTCTCTTGGTTCTGAAAAGGAGGAGGTCTGATCAATATACTCTGAAGCAAATATTATAAAAATTTTTAATAACCAGGGTTTTATAATAAGAAATAAAAATTATATATAATAAAAATCTATATAAAATTACCAGATTGATTCCAGTATATTCTTTAAAATTTTTTTCATCTTATTTTATTTAAAAAAAAAATTTTTACTTCCAGTGTAGTTAACATATACAGTGTTATATTAGTTTCTTGTGTACAAAATAGTGAATTCAACAGTTCCATATATTACTTGGTGCTCATCAAGATATGTGGACTCTTAATCTCCTTACCTACTTCACCCATCCTCCCACCCACCTCCCTTCTGGTTACCATCTGTTCTCTGTATTAAGCGTCTGTTCTTTGGTTTGTCTCTTTTTCTTGTGTTCATTTGTTTTATTTCTTAAATTACACATATGAGTGAAATCATGGTAATTTTCTTTCTCTGGCTTTTATTTCGCTTAGCATTATGCTCTCTAGATCCATACATGTTGTTTTAGATGGCAAGATTTCATTATTTTTTATGGTTGAATAATATTCCATTGTGTGTGTTTGCCCATGCATGTGTGCGTGTATACCACATCTGTATCAATTCATCAATCGATAGACTGAGCTGCTTGGCTATTGTAAATAATGCTGCAATAAGCATAGAGGTGTGTATATCCTTTCAAATTAGCATGTTTGTATTCTTTGGGTAAATAGCCAGTTGTGGATTATTGGATCATAGTGTGGGTAGTTATATTTTTAATTTTTTGAGGAACCTCCATATTGTCTTCCATAGTGGCTGTACCAGTTTTGTATTTCCACCAAAATGAGGGATGCATGAGGGTTCCTTTTTCTCCACATCCTAACCAACACTCTTGTGTTTTTTATTTTAGCCATTCTAACCAGAGTGAGGTGATACCTCATTGTTTTGATTTGTATTTCCCTGATGGTGAGTGATGTTGAGTATCTTTTCATGTGTCTGTTGACCATCTGTGTGTCTTCTTTGGAGAAAGAAGTGTCTATTCGTGTCTTCTGCCCATTTTTTAAATTGGATTATTTGTTTTTTTGTGTGTTGAGTTGTATATGTTCTTTATACATTTCGGATACTAACTTTTTATTGGATATGTCATTTGCAAATACCTTCTCCCATTCAGTAAGTTGTCTTTTAGTTTTGTTAGTTGTTTGCTGTGCAGCAGATTTTTCTTTTTTGTAGTCCCAATAGTTTATTTTTTTAGTAATCTCTACACCCAGCATGGGCTCAAACTCACAACACCGAGAGCAGGAGCCACATGCTTTTCCAACTGAGTCAGCCAGGTGCTCCCCAATAGTTTATTTTTGCTTTTATTTCCTTTGCCTCAGGAGACATTTCTAGAAAGATGTTGTTACAGCCAGTGTCAGAGAAATCACTGCCTGTGCTCTCTTCTGGGATTTTTATGGCTTCAGGTATCACATTGAAGTCCATAATCCATTTTGAGTTTGTTTTTGTGTATGGTGTAAGAAAGTGGTCCAGTTTCATTCTTTTGCATGAAGCTCTCCAATTTTCCCAATACCATTTGTTGAGGAGACTATCTTTTTCCCATTGCATATTCTTGTCTCCTTTGTCAAAGATTAATTGACCATTGTAAGTGTGGGTTTATTTCTGGGTTTTCTATTGTGTCCCATTGATCTCTGGGTCTGTTTTTGTGCCAGTACCGTACTGTTTTGATTACTACAGCTTTGTAATAAAATGTGAAGCCTGGAATTGTGATACTTCCAGCTTTATTTTTCTTTTTCAGGATTGCTTTGGCTATTAGGAATCTTTTGTGGTTCCCTGCAAATTTTAGGATTGTTTGTTCTAGTTCCATAGTAAATGCTGTTGGTATTTTGATAGGGATTGCATTAAATCACTAGATTGCTTTGGGTAGTATGGACATTTTAACAATTGTTCTTTCAATTGTTGAGCATGGAATGTCTTTCCAGAGTACATCCTTCACCTCTGTTGTTAAATTTTTTCCTAGGTGTTTTATTATTTTTGGTGCAATTGTAGATGGTATTGTTTTCTTAATTTCTCTTTCTGCTCTTCATTATTACTATACAGAGATTCTGTACATTGGTTTTGTATCCTGTGATATTACCGAATTCATTTATCATTTCTAGTAGTTTTTTGGTGGAGTCTTTAGGATTTGCTATATATATATAGTTATATCTGCAAATAGTGAAAGTTTGACTTCTTCCTTACCCATTTGGATGCCTATAAATCCTTTTTCTTGTCTGATTACTGTGGCTAGGACTTCCAGTAATGTGGTGAGAGTGGACATCCTTGTCTTATTCTTGACTTTAGGAGAAAAGCTCTCAATATTTCCCCATTGAGTATGATGTTAGTTGTGGGTTTTTCATATGTGGCCTTTCCTATGTTGAGATATGTTCCTTCTAAACCTACTTTGTTGAGGGTTTTTATCCGGAGTGGATTTGTACTCTGTCAGATACTTTTTTTGCATCTATCCTTTCTCTTGTTGATGTGTTGTATCATGTTGATTGACTTGTGAATACTGAACCAGTCTTGAATCTTGGGAATAAATCCAACTTAATTGTGGTGAATGATTTTCTTTTTCTTTTTCTTTTTCTTTTTTTTTTTAAAGATTTTATTTTTAACTGATCTCTACACCCAAACGTGGGCCCAGACCCACAACCCTGAGATCAAGAGTTGCATGCTCCACTGACTGAGCCAGCCAGGTGTCCCTCTGAAAGATTTTCTTAGTGTGTTGTGAGATTTGGTTTGCTAATATTTTGTTGAGAATTTTTGCATCTATGTTCATTAGATATACTGGCCTGTAGTTCACGGTTTTTTTGTGGTAACTTTATGTGGTTTTGGTATCAGGGTAATGCTAACCTCATAGGATGAATTTGGGAGTTTTCCTTCCTCTTCTATTTTTTGGGATAGTTTGAGGAGAATAGGTATTAACCCTTCTTTAAATGTTTGGTAGCATTCACCCGTGAAACCTTCTGGTCCTAGACTTTTCTTTGTTGGGAGTTTTTGATTACTGATTCAATTTTATTGCTGGTAATCAGTCTGTTTAAATTTTCTGTCTCTTGCTTCAGTTTTGGTAAGTTACATGTTTCTAGGAATTTATCCATTTCTTGTAGGTTGTCCAATTTGTTGGCATATAAGTTTTCATAATATTCTCCTACAATCTTTTGTATTTTTGTGGTTTAAGTTGTTATTTCTCCTCTTTCATTTCTGATTTTGTTTTACTGAATTTTGTCTCCTTTTTTGTGATGAGTCTAGCTAGAGGTTTATCAGTTTTGTTGATCTTTTCAAAGAACTAGCTCCTTGTTTTATTGATCTGTTCCGTTGTTGTTGTTGTTGTTGTTGTTGTTGTTGTTGTTGTTGTTGTTTTAGTTTCTGTATTATTTGTGCCCTAGTCTTTATTATTTCCTTCCTTGTGCTGGGTGATTTGTTTTGTTTTGTTTTGTTTTAGCTCCCTTACATGTAAGGTTAGGTTTTTATTTGGGATTTTTCTTTCTTCTTGAGATAGGCCAGTGTTGCTACAAACTTCTCTCTTAGAACCACTTTTGCTGCATCTCAAAGATTTTGGACTGGTTTTCATTTCTTTCCATGTAATTTTTTATTTCTTCTTTGATTTCTTGGTTGACCCATTCATTGTTTAGTGGCACATTATTTAACCTCCAAATATTTGTGCTCTTTTCAAGTGTGTGTGTGTGTGTGTGTGTGTGTGTGTGTGTGTGTGTGTGGTTGACTTCTAGTTTCATAGCATTGTGGTCAGAAAAGATGCATGGTATGACTTTGATCTTTTTGAATTTGTTCAGTCTTGTCTTGTGGCCTAATATGTGATCTGTTCTGGAGAGTATTCCATGTGCACTTGAGAAGAATGTGTATTCTGCTGTTTTCAGATGGAATGTTCAGAATATATCTGTTAAATTCATCTGGTTCAGCCACTGTTTACTTGTTGATTTTCTGTTTGGAGGGTGGCTGGCCAGGGAAGATCCACAAAGTGTGCATGGGCGGGGCACGCAGTTTTAACAAAGTATGCACAGGTCTTTTCTGGGAAGGGTCCTCCACCACCAGATTGAGATCTCATAAAGCACAGGGCTCTGGAGATGTGTTGGCAAGGTTTGGGCTAGTCTTCCAGGTGAGGGACCTGCAGCTCTGGGACTGAGGCAAGTGTAACTGTAAAGAGCGGATCCACCAAAGTTTGGGGGGCGGGGCTTGGTTTCAGCAAGTTAAGTAATTGAATGTTGGTGTGCTGATTCCTGCAGGTGGCTGTGTGTTTAATGTTGGGGGGCAGGGGAGGGAAATGGCGCCTACCAGCTCCTTTGTTCCTCGAGGCATCTCCCACTGATTTCTGCCCCTTTGGGACAGGCTTTCAGGTTAGTAAATAACTTTCCCTCCCATATGCTCTAGACCTTTTTTCAAACTACTGCTTCTATGCTATATCTCTATGGGCTGTTGTACTCTCTTTAATGGTAGGTACTCAGCTTCCTATTGCCTTAATTGCTTTTGTGTCTTTCAGTCCTTACGGAACATGTCTCCCATTTTTTATATGGCCCTTGGTATTTGCAGTGGTTCCCAAGTTCTCAGATACCATCAATTTCTTACCTCTTCACATACTCTTCTTACCTTTAGGAACATTGAACCTTTTTATTTTCTTGGTACATTATTACTTTACAAATGTTAGTTTATGTTAGACTAAGTTGAGATTAATAAAAGATGTGTTGATATAGGAAAGATTCATAGTTGTGTTGAGCTGTGGATGCTTTTTTGTTCATTACCAAGTTCATTTAACAAGTAATTTCCTGGGTACCAGAGCCATGAAGTACATGTGATAAAATTTGTGCCTGGGTGAAAGCATGTTGTTTTTATGTCATAGACTTTTGGGGTCATTCATAAATGGTTAAAACATACTAAATCAAGAATAGTTAGGCCTATTGCTCCATTGATTTCTTTGGTAGATATTTGACAGTACTTCCAGGCATTCAGAAAGGGGGTTATGAGACTTTTTACTATTTCCAGAGGGTAAGATAGTTCCTCATGTGATTCCCCCCGCCCCCAACCCCTGTTATTCAGACAGTATTTATTGATGACATATTGTGTGCCAGGTACTATGTTCCTAAACATCCCAGCTACAGTTCTGTCAGGCTTAGAGCATTCTGTCTGTGGTATTTTCATATGTAAGAAGATGACAAGTTACAAATGGTTTCTCGATGGCCATTCTTTTGAAATGCTAACAATACTTATTAAACTTTAGGAATTCCTGAAATTAACATGCATGAGAGGGAACATTTATTTTTTTTTTTTAATTTTTTTTTTCAACGTTTTTTATTTATTTTTGGGACAGAGAGAGACAGAGCATGAACGGGGGAGGGGCAGAGAGAGAGGGAGACACAGAATCGGAAACAGGCTCCAGGCTCTGAGCCATCAGCCCAGAGCCTGACGCGGGGCTCGAACTCACGGACCGCGAGATGGTGACCTGGCTGAAGTCGGACGCTTAACCGACTGTGCCACCCAGGCGCCCCTGAGAGGGAACATTTAAAAAAGAAGATATAAAAGTTGTTTCCATGGGTACCTGGGTGGTTCAGTGGGTGGTTGAGCATACAACTTTTGATTTCAGGCTCAGGTCATGATCTCACAGTTCATGGGATCCAGCACCACATCTGCTGTCAGCACAGAGCCTGCTTGGGATTCCCTCTCCCTCTCCCTCTCCCTCTCCCTCTCCCTCTCCCTCCCTCCCTCCCCCCTCCCCCTCCCCTGCTCATGCTGGCTCTCTCTCTCAAAATAAACATTTTTTAAAAAATAAGTAAATGAAAATTGTTTTTCTAAAATATCAAGATTAGATAAAAAATGTAAAAACTAGATAAACCTGTATCCTACCATACTTATGATAAAATTATAATTTTGATTAGATGGATACCTGATATTTATATTATCGTGACGTATAAACACTGTTTTTGGTTGCCTACTTACTATATATTGACTTAATCTGGGGGGAGATATTTTATATATTACATAGTAATAGTCCTGCATTTCCTTTATTTAGTTTCCAATGTACTTGTCACTAATTTAATTACAGAGTCCTCAAATTATGTGAAGTATTTTTAGTACATTCAAGTATGTATATTAGGTATCCTATCCATTTTATCTTCTTTATGTAATCTTTTCTGGTGATTTTATATGTGGACTCTCCAGACCTCTTGTAATCTTGTTTTGCCATCATACTGGTATTTCTTTTTTTTCTTTTTCTTTTTTTTTAAATTGGATTCTTATCCTGTATTCCATGTCTTGGTTTATTCTCTAATATTGGTGGAATATATCATTCATTAATCTCTTTAAAAAGTATTGCCTGCTGGGCACCTGGCTAGCTCAGTTGGTAGAGTGCAGAGCATGCAACTCTTGGCCTCAGGGTCATGAGTTCAAGGCCCATGTTGGGTATGTAGCCTACTTAAAAAAAGAGAAAAAAAAAAAAGATTGCCTGTCTGCACATTTTTTGGTGGCCTGTTCATTTGAAAGGATCTATATATATATTTTTTAAGATTTTATTTTTTCAAGTAATCTCTACATTCAACATCAGGCTTGAATTTACAACCCTGAGGTGAAGAGTCACATGCTGTACCGACTGAGCCAGCCACGCTCCCTGAAAGGATCTGTGTTTTAAGCTCAAACTTGACTCATATGTGAGTGGATATAGAATTCTAGATTAGAGATTGGAAGTGACTTTTCCTCAAAATTTTGAAAGCACTCATGTATTGTCTTTCAGATTCTGTTGTTGCTTTGAGAAGTCATGCAACTTTACTTTTTAATCTTTTATATGAAAGAAGTATGTGGGATCTTCTCTTTTAATTGTGCTTTGAAATTATACAATGACATTCCTAGATGTACATCTCTTCATCTGAATGCTTATTAGCTTTTTAGGAGTTACTTTTTAGTTTGGGAACTTTGAGTTTCAGTTCTGGGAAATCTTGAATTGTTTCTTTTTGTTTTTTTTTTTTTTTCCTCTCTCTCTTTTTTCCAGAACTTTTGTTTGGGATATGGGACCCCCATTGGTCCCCTTTTTATCATATCTTTTCTCTCCTATATTGTATTTGTTCTGGTTAGTGGGGAAATTTTTACAAGTCTGTATTCTTTTTTTTAATGTTTTTATTTATTTTTGAGAGAGAGAGAAAGAGGCAGAATATGAGTGGGGGAGGGGTAGAGAGAGAGGGAGACACAGAATCCAAAGCAGGCTTCAGGCTCTGAGCTGTAAGTACAGAGCCTGACTTAGAGCTGGAACCCACAAACTGTGAGATCATGACCTGACACAAAGTCAGATGCTTAACCAACCGAGCTACCCAGGCGCCCCTACAACTTTATATTGTAAACCTTCTATTGAGTTTTTTTCATTTCTTCCATCACAGTTTAATTTCCTAAAATGTTTTTGTTTTCCCACAAAGTTATTTTTTGATAACTTCCTATTTCTGTATTTTGATTGTTACATTTATCTTATTGAGAATATTAATATTAAGGTTTTGTTTTCTTCTCCCTTCAGAATCTTGTCGTCTTCCGGTTACTTTTTTCTCTATGTGTAATTTAGTTCCTGTGTTTTAAATTTGACATTTTCCTCACATGAAATATATGATGATTCTTTCTGACTTCTCAGATTTAGTAGTTTAACACTTAAAAAGTACACTGGGAACTCTGGGCCACATGAACAAGTTTTGGTAACTGTATTTTATAGTTTGGAGATCATGCTGCTTTTTTAGGAAACACCTAATGTCTGTATATTTAGCTATGTTGTATGTTAAACTGCTCAAGTTTCCCAGAGGTATCTACCAATCTTTTCCTTCTCAAAGTTTGTACCTATTGAGGTAAACAAACAAAACTAGGTGTTGCAGGAGGGGTTTGGTTCTCAGCATATTTCAGAATGTAAACTTCCACTTGATTTTCCTGTCAGTAGTAATCTCTGCCTTCAGTTTGCTTTAATATATGCTCCTCTATTCAGAGACCCTGTAATAACCTTTTTCTAGGAGAAAAACCTCACTTTTCTACAAAGAGAGAAAGGAGGCAGTTGCTAGCCATGAAGAGATCTGTGTGTCTAGCTGCTGCTTAAACAGACAGTATCATTCTTGGTAGCCCTACTTTCCTGTCAACCAATATTGAGCCATTGTCGGTTTCTGTCTTATAAATTGGAGTGTTTATCAGCTTTCCCAAATTTTGACCTTAGCTTAGCCTTCTTTTATTTCATGAAGTCGACTATCACTACTTATGCTATTATTTTAATATTAGTTGATTCTGCTCATTTTTCCAGTCTGTTGAAATTTTTTGGAATCTTAATTTTATCCATTGTGTTATTTTCCTTTGCATCCTATTGAGTCAGCTAAGTATCTTGATTGAAGTGTGAGGTTAGAGCCCTATGCATTACTTTTGAAGGCATTCAATCAGTTTTACTTTAGTTCTTGGTTAATACTGTAAATTATGTTTTTTTAATCCAGCTATGAGTTTATATATTTTTTCTTTCATTCAAAAGTATATTCAGGATCTTTTTCTACAATATTATAATTTTAAAAATTTAGTGTATTAGTTACACTAGCCTCCCTAAAAAGAAGAACTTTATCAATGAAGAAAAAATTTAGGATCACTGTAGTGAAATAAAATTTGCTCTTGGTGTGACCTTTTTCTTTTTTAGTGCTTATAATCCAACTTGTAAATAACAATTTTTGTACTTTGGATATAGATCAACATAAATGGATTGTCAAGAGCCTTTTCAACTCAAGGGTCTTTCTTTGATAAATAATTTTCTTAAAAAAAAAGTTTCTCCATTTCCCAAACCAGTGCATTTTAGAACTTATTTTCCTATGATGTTTTACATATTACACACATTAGAGTTGCATGTCTAATTCAGACCTGTAGACAGCAGTGTAGGCAAAAACTAATTTAAAAAGTTAGCTAGGTATTCTCTTACTGTCTTCTTTTCTCATTTCAACTTCATTTACTTTTTAACTATGTTTCTTCTACCTTTTCCAGTTTTCTACTCAATTCTCCTTGGTGGAGAAGATGGATGCAAAAGAGGAGGTGTGAGTAGTTCTTTATTCTCTCTGCATCTGTTAACATTACATCATCTTTCCCATGCAATATTCTTGTTTCTTCTTAGTTCGTCCTCTTACATTTATACAACCAGTAGGCTTGTTTGGTTTTCCTTTGTATTACTTATAAAATTTAGTCTATTCTGCAATATTATAAATAAGGTTTATGATATTAATTCATATATATTAGTTACATTTCCCTCCTTCCATTATTTATATATGTCCTTTAAAATCAGAAAACTCTGTAATAGCCATATTGTTTCTCTCACTCATCAACTTCATTTATTCAGTACACTGACATTTATTAAATTCCCCAGGTATTTTAGGTCCTGAGAAATAAGATATTGATATTACTTTTACTAATAGAATTCATACTTTCATAGGTAATATCTCCCATTTCTTACTAGAATTATCCATATTTATACAATTAAAAACTGTAACTTTGCTTTTTGGCCTCCCATCCACATTGTTGAATACTCTCTTCCTTTTGAGCAGTGTGTGATATTGCAAAAGTAGACTCAGGTTTGAGTTCTGGCTCTGCCAAATGTTAACTGTGTGATATTGGATAAATCACTCAGTCTTTCTGGGTTTTACCTCTCTCAACTATAAAATATATGTAATATCTACTTTGTTGGGTGAATTGAGAGAATTTAGATGTAAAAATGAATTGAAAGAATGTATATACATATATTATGTAAAAATTGAATTTAAGGATCCATACTGTGGTATTTTTATAAGGATTACTGTCTAGATATTTATTGCAATGCTTTTGAAATATGATTGTAAGTCTCTTTGGAAATAAGAACTATATCATATTGATCCTGATCCATTGCAACTAATAAATAGCAATGACTCATACTTTTGGATAGCAATGACTCATACTTTTGGATTGAATTTCCTAAAAAACAGACCTAGAACAAGTGTTAATGTAGTTGCTGTTTCTTTTCATATCTATGTACTGCCTCTTGGTCACAATTCTGATATAACAATGACAAATATGTGTGCACCTGACAGTATAACTTCAAAATACATGAAGCAGAATTTTACAGAAATATATAAATTACATATAGGCAACTTTACAGCCATAGTTGGAAATTTTAACACTCTTCCCAAAGCGTTGGTAGAACAACTACATAAAAAACCAGCAAAGACATTGAAGATTTGAAAAACATCATCATTCATCTTGATTTAATTGACATTTATATAGCACTGCATTTCATGCTGTAATAATACATGTTATTTTCAAGTGCGCATGGTATATTCATCAAAAGAGACCATATGCTGGGTCACGAAACAATTCTAAATAAATTTAAAAGGAAATAATACAGGACTATTTTCTTGAACCATAGTGGAGTTAAATAAGAAATTAATAACAGTATGATGGCTAGGGGAAAAATTCAGATGTTTGGGTATTAAACAGTACACTTCTAGACAATTTGTGGGTCAAAGAAGAAAAGGGAAATTAAACATTTTGAACTGAATGATAATGAAAATGCAGTATATCAGAATGTGTAGTTGCATCTTCAGGGTTGAGAGAGAAATTTATATCTTTAAATGCTTCTATTAGAAAAGAAGGAACCTGGGGCGCCTGGGTGGCTCAGTTGGTTAAGTGTCCGACTTCGGCTCAGGTCATGATCTCACGGTCCGTGAGTTCGAGCCCCGCGTCGGGCTCTGTGCTGACAGCTCAGAGCCTGGAGCCCATTTCAGATTCTGTGTCTCCCTCTCTCTCTACCCCTCCCCTGTTCATACTCTGTCTCTCTCTGTCTCAAAAATAAATGTTAAAAAAAATTAAAAAAAAAAAAAAAAAAGGAAAGAAGGAACCTAAAAATCAGTGACCCAAGGGTTTACCTTAAGAGAGAAAAAGAAATGCAAATAAAACCCAAACTAAGAACAAGGCAGGAAATAAAAATAAGATTAGATCAATGAAATAGCATATAAATGTGAATAAAACTGCCCTTAGGTGATAATCTTCATCAGATTCTTTCTCCCCTCTCCTTTTTTTTTATATAAATTTTTTTCTTAATATCTGTTTATTTTTGAGAGAGAGCGAGTGAGTGCACAAGCTGGGGAGGGGCGGGAGTGGGGGGAGGTAGGCAGAGGATCTGAAGCTCTGACAGCTGTGAGTCTGATGGGCTCAGACCCACAAACCGTGAGATCATGACCTGAGCTGAAGTCAGACCCCCAACTGACTGGGCCACCCAGGTGCTCCTCTCCGCACCCCCCCCTTCTTTCAAATCAGCAACATATCCATTTGCTGAGACTGGAGGAATAGGCACTCTCTCACACATTGTCTATTGGAATACAAAATATTACAACCTTGTGTATTGGGAATTTGACAACATCTAGCTAAGTTAAATACTCATTTACTCTTTGATCTAGTAAATCTCCTAGGAATATATCTCAAACATAGATTGGCATAAATACAAAATGGCATGCACAAGGCTACATTCATTGTAGCACTGTCTAAATAGCAAAAGACTGAAAGGACACGGTATTCATCAGTAGGTTTCTGACTGAATAAAGTGTGGTTCATTTACCCAATAGAGTATTGTGTGGGTGTAAAAGCAAATGGGGAGCATCTTCTATGCCATGATGGCCAATACATATTATGCAGCAAAAGTAATAAGATATAGAAAAGTTCATAAAGAATGTTACTGTGTATCTAATTAAATATATTTGTGTGTGTGTACCTTTCTACTTTTATTTATTTTTTAAGAAGTTTTTAAAATTTTATTTTAAGTTTATTTATTTGGAGGGAGAGAGAGAATCCCAAGCAGGCTTCACACTGTCAGCACAGATCCCGATGCAGGGCTTGAACTCAAAAACCATGAGATCATGACCTGAGCCAAAACCAAGAGTTGTACACTTAACCGGCTGAGCCACCCAGCCACCCCGTCTACTTTTATTTTTTAAATTTAGGAATTAATAAAAAAAACTAACCCATTTTAGGGAACAAGGATAGAGGGAATAGCTAAAGTTCTATGAATATACAGTACCTTGATTTCTAGGTATGATTTTGAAACTATGTAAATGTACATAATTCTAAAACAAGTTTTAATCATTAAAAAAAAACAACAAAAAAAAACTAGGGGTGCCTGGGTGGCTCAGTTGGTTGAGCATCCATCTCTTGATTTTAGCTCAGGTCGTGGTCTCATGGTTCAGGAGACAGAATCCTGCATCGGAATCTGTGGGGAGTGCAGACCCTGCCTGGGATTCTCTCTCTTCTCTCTCTCTGCCCCTTCCCCCGCTTGCTCGCTCTCTCTCAAAATAAATAAACTTAAAAAACTAAAAGTGAAAGCAAAATGAAACAAAGAAGCCTAAGTGGTATAATTATAGGAAGGAACTATTTTAAGTGACTTTAAAACAAGTAATTTGATTATACATGCCTGGTGGATTATACCCTGAAGATATAAGAACAATATAAAAACCTTATATGGTTTTCATTAATCATAGTGTTGGTATTATTATTCCTAAACTGTTGTATGTATATTGTACAACAAGGCAAATGAATTTGTGTTGGTGGCATTGTATAACAAGAATTACAGTATGGGAGAAGAAAGACATAGAAATATAACAACAACACAATTTAAAAAAAAAATACTATAGAAGTTTTTCAGTATCAAGTCATACTAACTCTTATCACTATATAAGGTCTAGATAGATAAAATGACAAACCCTGGAGTAATGAGCACTCCTTAGAATCCAGACTGTTGTCTCTGAGTAATGCTGATTCCCGTTGAAAAGTACAATGTTCCTTGGGTATGTGGTTGGTTTCAGGTTTGGGTCAGGAGATGGATAAGATGATCCTGGAATATTTTGTTATACCAGAAGCAAGAAAGCTGTTAAAGACTGCTAAGTCTGTGTCTAAAAGACTCAGAAACTAATTGAAGAGTCTCTCATTGGTCAAGATGGGAAAATTTGACACTAATAGAAATAACCAACTGCAGTTAATTTGAAGCATACTACATTTATTTAAATCCAAAAGTTTGTAATGATCCCTCCCCTAAAAAATGTATTCTCATTGTTTACCATTCTGGGAGGTTAGGATACCAACTCATTTTTTTTCAAAAACTGTTAAAAAACAAGCATTTATTCTTCCTTTTCTAAACAAACTACCTTTTGGAAACCAAAGATTTGATAGAATTTTCACTTAATAGGCACATTACAGATAGTAAATAATGAAGGAATGATAAAAGTAGAATGTCACTTTTTTGTAGCTCTCAATGAAATGTATTTAGGCATTGTTCATCATTGGCTGTTATTATCACAGATACAAGGCAATATGTGTATGCCCCTTAATGAAAAACACAGTACCGTGTATGAGGTTGTCTTCTTTATCAATTCTGAATTTGATTAAGACTCTAACTTCGACAATTACAAAAAATTACGTGGACAGAGAAACATGTTTAAAAATGTCACAGGGGTATAGTCCACAAAATACAGATACTTGAAGACTACATGGGACAAGCGACTTCATTTCTTTAACAAAGAAGTTTCAGGAGGAAAAGAGGTAAATGAAACCTTATAGATAAAAAGAAATGTAAATTTCATGTCAATGAGTTGGAATATGTGGTACTACTATGATCTTAATTTGAACAAATGGAAAAGGAAAAAAAGGCCCATGCTGGGAAACTTGAATGCTGACTGATAATGGATTAATAATTTTTTTTTTTTTAGTTGAAACAAGATTGACCATGAGATAAACATTGTTGAAGCTGGGTAATGGCCCATGGGAATCCATTATGTTATTGTCTCTACAAAAAAAATTAGATTTTTCAAAATAGCTTTTCATATATAAGCATACCTCTCAGATATTGTGGGTTCAGTTCTAGATCACTACTATAAAGTAGATACTGCAATACAATGAATCCAATGAAGTTTTTGGTTTCCCAGTGCATATAAAAGTTATGTTTACTTTATAGTCTAGTAAGTGTGTAATAGCATTATGTCTTAAAAAAAAAAAAACAATGTATTGCCTTAATTTTAAAACACTTTATTGCTAAAAAATGCCTACCATCATGTGAGCTTTTAGGTAGTTATCTTTTTGCTGGTAGAGGGTCTTGCCTTGTTGTTGATGGTTGCTGACTGATAGGTGGTGATTCCTGAAGGTTGGGTGACTGTGGCAATTTCTTAAGGTAATGAAATTTGCTGCATTTATTGACCCTTTCAGGAATGATTTCTCTAGCATGTGATATTGTTTGATAACAGTTTACTGATTGTAGAACTTCTTTCAGAATTGAAGTCCTCTCAAACCCTGCTGTTGTTTTCTTAACTAGGTTCATGAATATCCTAAATCCTTTGTTGTCATTTCAGTAATCTTCACAGCTTCTTCACCAGGAGTATATAACAACTCAAGAAACTACTTTGCTTATCCATAAGAAGCAACCCCTCATTCATTCAGTTTTATCAGGAGATTGCAGCAATTCAGTCCCATTGTCAGGTTTCCCTTGTAAGTTCTTTTTGTTTCTGCCACATCTGCAGTTAACTTCTTCAGGTGAAGTCTTGAGCCCCTCAAAGTCATCCATGAGGGTTGGAATCAACTTCTTCTAAACTCCTGTTAATGTTGATATTTTGACCTCTTTCCATAAATCACAGATGTATTTAATGGCATCTAGAATGGTGAATCCTTTCCAGAAGGTTTTCCATTTACTTGTTTAGATTCATGAGAGCAATCATCATCTGTGGCAGCTATAGCCTTATGAAATGTATTTCTTAAATAGTAAGACTTGAAAGTCAAATTGACTCCTGGATTTTATGTTAACAAGTATGAAAACAACATTAATCTGGTGTTTCTTCATTAGAGCTCTTGGATGACCAGGTTCATTGTCAGTGAGCAGTAACATTTTGAAGGGAAATTTTTTTCTGAGCAGTAGGTCTCAATGAGTGGGCTTAAAATACAGTAAACCATGTTGTAAACAGATGTGCTATCATCCAGGCTGTTCCATTTATAGAGCACAGGCAAAGTAGATTTAGCATAATTTTTAAGGACCCTAAGATTTTCAGAATGGTAAATGAGCATTGGCTTCAATTTAGTCACTAGCTGCATTAGCCCCTAACACGAATCAGCCTGTTCTTGGAACCTTCTGTAGCTATGAAAGTCTTAGATGGCATCTTTACCAATAGAAGGCTGTTTTGCTTTCTTTGAAAATCTGTTGTTTAGTGTAGCCACCTTCCTTAATTATCTTAGCTAGATCATCTTTAAACTTGCCATATTCCTCTACATTAGTTCTTGCTGCTTCCTTTATCTTGTACTTTTTTGTTATGACTACTTAAACCTCACGAACCAACCTCTGCAAGCTTCAAACTTGTCTTCTGCAGTTTCCTCACTTCTCTCAGCCTTAATTAGAGTTGAAGAGAGTTAGGGCCTTGCTCTGGATTAGGCTTTGGCTTAAGGGAATGTTGTAGCTGGTTTGATTTTCTATTCAGACCACTAAAACTTTCTTCGTATCTGCAATTAAGGATGTTTTGCTCTATTATTAATGTGTTCACTGGAGTGGCATTTTTATTAATTTCCTTCAGGAACTTTTCCTTCGCATTCACAACTTGGCTGACTGGCACAGGAGGTCTAGCTTTTGGCCTGTGCTGGTTTTCGGCTTTCTAGCTAAGCTTAATCACTTCAAACTTTTGATTTAAAGTGAGAGGTGAGGGACGCCTGGGTAGCTCAGTTGGTTAAGTGTCCGACTTCTGCTCAGGTCATGATCTCAGTTTGTGAGTTCGAGCCCCGTGTCAGGCTCTGTGCTGACAGCTCAGAGCCTGGAGCTTGTTTCAGATTCTGTGTCTCCCTCTCTCTCTGACCTTTCCCCATTCATGCTTTGTCTCTCTCTGTCTCAAAAATAAATAAACGTTAAAAAATAAAAATAAAGTGAGAGGTGAGTGACGTCTTTTCACTTGAACACTTAGAGGCCATTGCAGGATTATTATTTGGCCTAATTTGAGTATTATTGTGTCTCAGGGAATAGGGGGACCTGAAGAGAGGGAGAGAGATAGGGAAATGGCTGGTTGGTGGAGCACTCAGAACCTACAAGACATTTATTATGTTCGCTGTTTTATATGGTGTGAGTTTGTGGTGCCCCAAAACTGTTAATGCTAGTGACATCAAAGGTCACTTACCACAGATTGCTATAACAAATACAATATTAATGAAAAAGTTAGAAATATTGAGACAATTACCAAAATGTGACAGAGATGTGAAGTGAGCAAATGCTGTTGGAAAAATGACATCAGTAGACTTGTTCTTACTCAGGGTTGCCACAAACCTTCACTTTTGCTTTACCAAAAAAAAAAAAAGGCAGTATCTGTGAAGTACAATAAAGTGAAGTGTAATAAAATGAGGTATATGCCTATATGTATATAAAATTGGAGGCGTTAATCCAGCATACTAAATAATTGACGAATTGTTATGAATTTATATTTGTAGATTTCACTCTCTTGTGGTAAAGACCCATAGATTAAAAGGTGAGATCAGGGGCTTTTGGGTGGCTCAGTTGGTTAAGCTTCGACTTTGACTCAGGTCATGACCTCGTGGTTCCTGGGTTTGAGCTGACAGCTCAGAGCCTGGAGCCTGCTCTGTCTCCCTTTCTCTGCTCCTCCCCCGCTCATGTTCTGTTTCTCAAAAATAAACATTAATAAAAGTAAGTAAATGAAAGGTGAGATCAGTAAATAGTAGTGATTTTCATTTGAAGGACTTTGTGTTATTTATTAAATTCATGAATTACAGTTGACCTAATAAGAATTAAGAGATCAGAGCAATTCCTGTTAATAAGGTTTGATAGAAGGAAACACTCATTCCATGAATTTGATTGCTGAAAAAATGTGTACATTTAGATCCAGTTTTGTAAAGTCTTTCTTCAACTAACAATAGAAATTTTATGAAATGGAGATATAGTATACATTCCAGCTGTCTCCTACCCCCTCCATAACCCCCCAATCCTAGGGTAAGTCCTGAGGTATATTAGAAGACATACTTTGTGCTTCAGTGCCCCCTTGTGCCTATTATGAAAAGTCACCATTAATTTCTCATGGAAAATTTGATATACATTCTAAGAGATCCCTGGAAATAGAACATTTGCAAGCTTAGAGATAGGATTCCATATTCTAAACTTTCTGGGACCCAAGATTTATGTCCTGCTTCTCTGTTAATATATTCTCTTCCCACCAAAGCTGCTTCATTAACAATTACATGGCATTTAGGGAGTGAATAGTATATGTATATTTAATCTTAGTTTTCAGTGTTTTTATTTATTGTTTAGTGATTTTATATGTCTTTCCTCACCCTTACCTCTATTCCCACATTTTCCTTTTAAAAGCAGAAAGGAGGGAAAGCTGAAAGTGGATATGTCAGAGGACTCCCTAACTGGGGTTTTTCCTTCCTTTCTCTCAAGGGAAAAATCCTGGAATCAACCTGTGCCATGATAATGTGGTATAATTATAGAAATTTTTGCCCTACCAACATACTAGGAGGTGGCCTACATTTGAGATTGCTATTTCATTCTTCTATCTTTTACCCTAAAAAGCATATGAGACTTTATAGGGGCATCTGGGTGGCTCAGTCAGTTAAGTGTCCACCTTCAGCTCAGGTCATGATCTCACAGTCCATGGGTTCGAGCTCCACATGGGGTCTGTGCTGACAGCTCAGAATCTGCAGCCTGCTTTGGATTCTGTGTCTCCCTTCCTTTCTTTGCCCCTCCCTTGCTCATGCTGTCTCTCTCTCTCTAAAATAAATAAACATTAAAAATTAAAAAGAAAAGAAAGAAAAGGAAGAAAGAAGGAAAAGAAAGGGAAATAAAGAAGATAAAAAAGGTTTGGGGTGCCTGGGTGGCTCAGTCGGTTAAGTGTCCAACTTCAGCTCAGGTCATGATCTTATAGTTTGTGAGTTCAAGCTCTGCATCAGGCTCTGTGCTGACAGCTCGGAGCCTGGAGCCTGCTTTGGATTCTGTGTCTCCCTCTCTCTCTGCCTCTCCCCCGCTTACATTCTGTTTCTCTCTCTTTCTCAAAAATAAATAAACATTAAAAAAATTTTTTAAATGCTCCTCGGAATTGGAATTATATTTACATTATGGGAGCTTATGCATTTGACCTCTTTTCTGTAGAAACAGTATATCCTTAGCATAATCTCTAATCATGCCTCAAAAGATCAAAATCAGAATTTGAGATTTTTTCTAAATAAATTATGTTGGGGATTTATTAACAAGCATTTGTAATATTCAGGACTTTGCATTTAACTTGGATTTTTCTTCCTCAGATTGTTTTTTGGTTGCTGTCCCACTCCTTTAAACTCTTTTCGTTGCATCCTCATGCCTTCAGATTTGTAAACTACTCCCCAGGTATCCCTTTTTTCTTATATAGAAAAGCTCTATTTATTGATTTTACTCCCGTGCTTTAAAAGCATTCTCAGAATTTGAGATTCTGGAAGGCTCTTTCCTTCTTGTTTGGTCAGCCTGCTTCACTCCTTCACTTTTTCAAATGTCTAGAAATTACTGTTTTGTCTGTCAAGCCACCTTACGCTAAGAAAGAACTGAACTTGATGGTTTTCCTCCTCCTGAGCCATTCAGCAGTTCTTAGTTTGTTAGGTGGTACTACTGAAAAAAAGAGAAATCTAAACTTAGGTGTTTTCATGTGTGTATCATTATTTACATAATTGCCCAAAAGCTGTTAAGTTGCTCAATTTTTCTATGCCTTAGTATTCCCTTCTGTAAAACCTTGCCTGACACATTGTAAGTACTCCCAATGACAGTTTATGCTGCCATTACTGTTGTTATGGACTCAGTATTTCATGTTACAAAATTCTAACCCCCATTGTGATGGTATCTGGGATGGGTGTTTGGGAGATAATTAGGGTTAGGAGGGAGGGGCCTCTCTTGATTGAATTAGTGCCTTAATAAGAGACAGCAGAGAGCTTCTCTGTCTCCCCACTTCCAAGAAGAAAAGGTTATGTGAGCACAAACTGAGAAGACAACTTGTCTGCAACTTAAGGAGAAAGTCCTCTCCATGAACCCACCATGCTGGCACCTTGAATTCAGACAGCTTCTGAAACTCTGAGAAAATACATTTCTCTTGTTTAAGCCAACCCGATATATGGTATTTTGTTATGACTGCCCAAGCCGAATAAGACAATCATCATCATCAATGATATTACATTAAATACTATATATAATTTATTCAAAAGATAGCAGTGTGTGTGTGTGTATATATATATATATATATATATATATATATCCGGATATATATCCATATATATCCATATATAGATATATATCCGGATATATATCCATATATATCCATATATAGATATATATCCGGATATATATCCATATATATCCATATATATATATATATCCGGATATATATCCATATATATCCATATATATATATATATCCGGATATATATCCATATATATCCATATATATATGGCAGCATATATCCATATATATGTATATATATATATATATTGATTTTGTAATAAAATAGGAACTTTGGTGACAGGTCAGGAATATAATTCTTTTCATTAGATGTAAAGAAGGTAATTGAAACTTAAACATCTTTGAATAGTTTGTAATTCTTGATACATCTTATTGTTCACCAAGTAGTCTTGTAAAAAGTTATTAGGCAAGTGATTCATAGAAAGGAGTTCACATTATGGATATTGAAATCAAAATTTAGTCTCTTTTTAATTTTGCTGCTTATATATCTTCATATGACCATCATTTCCCATTTTTGCCCTTACCCCCCCCCCCCCCCCCCAGGAATCTAACTTACAGACTCAGTGTGGAAAATCTCAGGGCCATTTTAAGTGTGTGGTCTTTGACCTTTAAGCCGAAAAAGAATCAGCTATTCAAACTTTATATTCAGTAATTTATCATATGCTGTGTATATGCTTTGGGGACTATGCTGCTATGACTGTTAGGCCTCTTATGAGCTATTTTAGTGTTTTCATTGACTCCATCATTTATTAGTTGCTTGGCCTTGGGCAAGTAATTTCTATATTTTAGCTTCCACATTTTGAAAAGTTGTTAATAATAACTATTTACTGGGTATATGTAATGATCAAATAGCTTAATATATGTACCTGGCATATAGTAGGCACTATTCACATGTTAGCTGGGTTTTTTTCTTTTATTGTAGTCATTGGTATTACTTTTGTTACCATTATCAATAATACTAGTAATCTTATAGGTGGTTGTGTGATGATCAAATGATTTAATATATGTGCCTGGCAAAAATTAAACACTGTTGAAATGTTAGATGTTTTTGTTGTTACTGGTATTGCCTTAATTACCATTATCAATAATAAGTTTGAATGCCCCTTGGGAGATGAAAGATTATCCCTGTGATCTCCAGACTTTATAACTTTTAGAACCTAGACTTATATGCCATCATATGTACTTTAATTTCACTTGTTATGATTATCATTCTAGTAATATATTGGTGTGAATACATACTGGATTCCTCTATAGAATTGTACTTACATTTTTAGTTCACCACAGCAAATTTAATATAACTACATAAAATGCAAGATTTAGTTATTAAAAGGTTAAATTACACCTGCTAGGATGACTATAATAAAAAATAAAAAAAGAGAAAATAGCAAGTGTTGGCAAGCATGTGGAGAGATTGGAACCCTCATAGATTGCTGATGGCAGTGCAAAATAGTGCAGCTACTGTGTAGAATAGTTTATTGGTTCTTCAGAAAATTAAACATAGAATTTACCATATGATTCAATAATTCCACGTTTAGATATATACCCCCAAATAGTTGAAAACAGGAAGTCAGAGAAATATGCCAGTTTTCACTGCTACATTATTCATAACGGCCAAAATGTAAAAACAACCCAAGTGTTCATCAGCAGATCAATGAATAAAATGTGGCATATACATGTAATAGAATATTATTCAGCCATAAAAAGGAATGAAGTTCTGATATATGTTATAACATGGATGAACCTTGAAAACATTCTGCTAAGCTAAATATTCCAGACACAAAGGGACAAACAGTGTATGTTTCCATTTATATGAAATATGCAGAATAGGCAAATTCATATATCTGAAAGTAAGATTAGAGGTTACCAAAGGACTGGGGAAGAGGGTAAGGGGATTTATTGCTTAACAGATAAAAAGTTTCTCTTTGTGATGATAAAGTTTTGGGTCTAGATTGTAGTAGGTTCTATAACATTTTGAGTGTAATACCACTGAATTGTATGCTTAAAAAATGCCTGAAATGGCAAGTTTTATGTTATATATATTTCATCACAATAAAAATATTACTTAGTTGAACTTTAGTTTTGTTTGGATCAGCATTTCTAATTAATGATGTGAATGGCAAATAAATGTCCTTTGTTAACATGTTTGAAAGACCTTTCCTCCTCTGTACTTGGGAGTCAGAGAAAGGATGGGTGCTGCTTACCTATTTAAAGATACATAATTCTTTTTTGTTGTTATTATTTTTAAAAATGTTTTTAAATTTACATCCAAGTTAGTTAGCATATAGTGCAACAATGATTTCAGGGGTAGAATCCTTAATGGCCCTTACCCATTTAGCCCGTCCCCCCCCTCACAATTCCTCTAGTAACCCTCTGTTTGTTCTCCATATTTAAGAGTCTCTTATGTTCTGTCCCCCTCCGTTTTTATATTGTTGCTTCCCTTCCTTTGTGTTCATCTGTTCTGTGTCTTAAAGTGCTCATATGAGTGAAGTCATATATTTGTCTTTCTCTGGCTAATTTTGCTTAGCATAATACCCTCTACTTCCATCCATGTAGTTGCAAATGACTAGATTTCATTCTTTTTGATTGCCGAGTAATACTCCAGTGTGTGTGTGTGTGTGTGTGTGTGTGTGTGTGTGTGTGTATACACACACACATACCACATAAATATACATAATTCTTATTGCCCTAAGGTCTCTAGAGAGAATTATGGGGAGCTATGATTTCCAGAGAGCGTGTAGCTACCTTCCTTATATTTAATGGAAAAAGCCAGTAGAACAAAAATCCAGCTTTTTATATCTAGTCACTACCCTTGCCCCATATAAAGTAGAATGAGACCTAGGTCAAGGTAAATGCTTCTTAAGCCTCCAAAGGATGTCTGTCCTTTATTCTATTTGCTTCTTTTCATCTTTTGAGGCTTTTTCTAGATTGCTGCTGCAAGGTTTGCAGCCTTGTGCCTATTAAAGGTTTTTCTCTTCACAGACATGGATGGGATTGGGATCTTCCACTCTAGTGTTTGGATCTTTGATGTTTACTATTTAGGACTATTCAGAGATGTTTGTGCTTGCTTCTGAAGTTTTGGCTATGCAGCTGATAGTTAAGTAAGTAAGTGACCTCTGGATAAATGAAGAATATGGTCCGTGCATTCCTGAAACCAGATTACTGTGAAATATATGCCAATTTATAGCACCTACGCTGTGTAGGCCCCTTCTGTATTTTGGGGCTCTCCATGTACTCAAAAAGTCAAATGGTGTTGATTTTTATAACTAAAGGAGACTCTAACACCTTCTGAAAATGTTAAGAAAATATAATTTTAAATCTTAATCTTAGGGCAGAATCATTAATTCAGAAGCCACTTCTATTGTTTCAAATTGTTTATACCTTGGATTATACCAGAATGTTTCCCAGGTTTAATTTCAGACTTTTAGTTCATTATTTTTTAAGATCAACCAATTAAAAAAAAAAAAAGAGCAACTAGTTTCTTTAGAATAATTCTTAGAATTGTTGATTATTGCTCAATGCACTACTTCTGCTTAAGCTTGGGCTAGTTCATATGGGTGCCTTTTATCTTTTTTTCTTTTTCTTTTTTAAGTTCATTTATTTATTTTGAGAGAGAGCAGGGGAGAGGGGCAGAGGGAGAGAGGGAGAGAGAATCTCAGGCAGGCTGTGCACTGTCAGCACACAGCCTGATGTGGGGCTCGAACTCATGAACCATGAGATCATGACCTGAGTTGAAACCAAGAGTTTAGGGGAGGCTGGGTGGCTCAATCGGTTGAGCATCCGACTTCAGCTCAGGTTATGATCTCACAGTTCGTGAGTTCAAGCCCCGCATCGGGCTTTGTGCTGACAGCTCAGAGCCTGGAGCCTGCTTTGGATTCTGTGTCTCCCTCTCTCTCTGCCCCTAACCCACTCACATTCTGTCTCTGTCTCTCTCAAAAATAAATAAACATTAAAAAAAAAAAAAAAATCCAAGAGTTTGATGCTCAACCAACTGAGCCGCCCAGGCACCCTTTGGTGCCTATTAATTTTGACCGTTTTAATTTAACAAATGATTTTAATTTTATTTAGTTTTCAGAATCTTTTCCAAACCCTGTAAAACTTAAGTATGATTCTAAGCCATTCATAATAGCATTACTTAAAGTGTGTCAATTTATCATATTTTCTCTATTTGATTACTTTTATATAAAATATCCACTTGCAGTTTGTTTTTTATAATATGCTTTATTTTTTAAAGCGGGAGTTAATTTAATCTGTCATATTATATTTTTAATTTGGTAATCTGATTTTTAACATGTATGAACTTTAGGCCATGGTTAAATGTTTCTGGTTTTGTGAAAGCATAGGACAGTGTTTATGTTCTCAGTGGAAATGTTTTGGAGTTTACTGTACTATATTCTAAACCCCATAAATTTTGTATCGTATTTTAAATTTTTGAGTATTTGGGCAGCAATGACCAGATTTTGGACATCCCCCCCCCCCCCATTTGTTATCCACCAAATTCTTTATATAGATTTGTTAGGTGAATTTTCTGGAAAAACTAGTCCATTTTTTCCTATATTGCTATTTTATAGAGCAATATTCTGTTAGGTATCTCATAATGAAGATTTTATGGACAAATAAATAGGGGGAAATTTCATGGTGTAAAACTCTTACTAATAATGCACAGGGAACATTGGCATCATTAAAAGCCTTGAGACGACCGACCCCTGATAAAGTGAGACATTTGTGACTTATTAGTTTATGATTGTTCATAGCTTGTTTGGTTTCCCTAATGTTTATTTATATACAAACAAATGACATTTCTATATTGGGGTACCTGAGTGGCTCAGTTGGTTAAGCATCCAACTCTTGATCTGGCTCAGTTGGTAAGATTGAGCCCTGCATTGGGTTCTGTACTAACAGTGCGGAGCCTGCGATTCTCTTCCTCTCTCTCTGCCCCTCTCACACTTGTGCGCACACACACACACACACTCTCTCTCTCAAAATAAATAAACTTTAAAAAGAAAAAAATGAAATGACATTTCTATAATGTAGACTATAATTTGAGGAATGCTAATACATAGTTCAGTGCTTTTATTTTTAACACAAAAGATTCTTTAGAGTCTAGAGGTTTTAGCACATGGTTGGTTGTTGCTTTTGGCAGAACCAATCCTAGGAACTCTTCACAGTTCTCACATGACATCATGTAGGTCACGCTTATTTTTAGGTGCATAAGAAGGTGAGGCTCATCATGCACCACGTTGGTATGATAATATTGATACCAAGGTAAAAATAACTAAATTTGCTTTTATCATTTGATTTAACAGTGACAATAGTGTAATTTTAAATTTCTTTATAAATATAAGTGAAAACAGCATATTGTGAGAGGATACAAGCTTTCTTAGTCATTGGTCATTGTTTTACTTATAGTTCTAGAAAAATAAGGGATTCTCCTAGGAGCTTTGAAAAATTTTGTGATAATTATTGATAAATTTTAATTCCCAAAATGTTCCATCATACCAATCTGAATATTTTTTCAAATTGGTACATTAGTACAGTTTTATATAGCAAATATCTTTACTATTCCTGCTTTATTTCCCAAATTAAGTGTGTAATTTTGCAGATAGATTTTGGCTTATTTGGAGGCCCTAAAATAAAGTGGCAGAGCTGAAAGTACAATTTAGACAAAAATAATAACTCTGAGCTTTAATATGCTATTATTTTGATATATGTAAGTTGAATATAGGTCTCCAGACCAAGGGACCATAATCTATTTGCCACGTTCAAGCAATCAACCCATGCAGGAGAAAAGAGACATTCTTCATTTAGATGATACTTGTGTTTGAAAAGTTTAAAGGTTATGTTAATTTTAATGGGACATATAGCAGAAACTGTATCGCATGACTACTGCTTATACTTTTTTCATCTTGCTAGTGATCCCTTTGACAGTCTGACTGCTTTTCTTCTGTTGCCTGTTACTGTGCACATATAAAACTGAGAATTTGTGCGTGTTGAGATCTGTTGTAGAAGACATGTATTAAAAGAGATATGTGACAGTCTTTTAATTATCTAGTGACCAGTTCTTAGAAATCACTGTTTTATATCTTGGGCTAAAAACTGCATTTACCACATATTTATTATGAAGTAATTATTTAAAAAAAATTTTTTTTAACGTTTTATTTATTTTTGAGACAGGGAGAGACAGAGCATGAACAGGGGAGGGTCAGAGAGAGAGAGACACAGAATCTGAAACAGGCTCCAGGCTCTGAGCTGTCATCTCAGAGCCCGACGCAAGGCTCGAACTCACAGACCGAGAGATCATGACCTGAGCCGAAGTCGGCTGCTTAACCGACTGAGCCGCCCAGGCGCCCCTGAAGTAATTATTATTATTATTTTTTAACGTTTTATTTATTTTTGAGACAGAGAGAGACAGAGCATGAACGGGGGAGGAGCAGAGAGAGAGGGAGACACAGAATCGGAAGCAGGCTCCAGGCTCTGAGCCATCAGCCCAGAGCCCGACGTGGGGCTCGAACTCGTGGACCGCGAGATCGTGACCTGAGCTGAAGTCAGACGCTTAATCGACTGAGCCACCCAGGCGCCCCTGAAGTAATTATTTTTTTTTTAATTTTTTTTTTTAATTTTTTTTTTCAACGTTTTTTATTTTATTTTTGGGACAGAGAGAGACATAGCATGAACGGGGGAGGGGCAGAGAGAGAGGGAGACACAGAATCGGAAACAGGCTCCAGGCTCCGAGCCATCAGCCCAGAGCCTGATGCAGGGCTCGAACTCACGGACCGCGAGATCGTGACCTGGCTGAAGTCGGACGCTTAACCGACTGCGCCACCCAGGCACCCCTGAAGTAATTATTTTTAATGATTATTTTGCTTAGCCTCTTTCTCACATCATATTCACTCATGGTAATTACCACAATGTCCACAGCTGTTAACTCTTGATGTATGTCTCTCATTTCTGAATTCTTCGTGTTCACAATGATAGGCTCTAATATGCAATCAGAAGTGTGTACTGAGTGAAATTTTCCTTTTCTTTTTCTTCATAATTATGAATGCAACGATTAATTAGTAAGTGAAGCAACTGTATTCATATTGCATGTAGGAACTTTCCTTCCTTCCTCCCCCGCCCCCCCCCCCTTTTGCAAATTAGCCATTTAATTGTACTCATGATATGTTTTACATGGTGCTGGGTAGTCAGAAACATTTACTGAGCACTTTAGTTTGTTAGGCACCATGCTAGGTACTAGAGATGCAAAAATAGGCGAGCTAATCCTTGCCCTCAGGGATCTTGTATTTTTAGTTATTAAGACAGGAAAATAAGCAGACAGAAGGACCCAATAGAGGTGAATGAGGAGGGAGTCAATATAAAGTAACATATAAGTAGAGGTGCCTGGGTGGCTCAGTCAGCTAAGCCCCTGACTCTTGATTTCGACACAGGTCAGATCTCACAGTTTGTGAGTTCCAGCCCTGCGTTGAACTCTGCGTTCACTATGTGAAGCCTGCTTCGGATCCTATGTCCCTGTCTTTCTGGCCCTCTCCCGCTCATGCACACTCTCCCTCTCTCTCCCTCTCTCTCAAAAGTACACATTAAAAACATGTAACATATAATTAAACAACCAAGTATGTACAGTGTTTATATAGGTTAGGTTTGCAGATTGATGGAAAGAAACTGTATCTCCCCAAACCTCACCCTACATACATACCAATACATCATAAGTCTAGATTACTTATTTGGTTAGCCAAGATACAAAATCGTATCTGCATTGGTTCAGAAAATCCAATGTGGGCACTGATCATCCCTGCATGTTCTTGTGAGATATACCAAGAATGGAAAAACCTGACCACTCTTTAATAGGGCCATTTCTTAGAGTTGTGAGCAGCAATGAAGGGTGAGGTAATAACTTCAATAGCAGGCTTGCTTCTACTTACAAAAGCTGGGGTGGGGGAGTGCCTGGGTGGCTCAGTCAGTCAAACCTCAGACTCTTGATCTCAGCTCAGAACTTGATCCCAGGGTTGTGAGTCCAAGCCATGCATTGGGCACTGCATTGGGCTCCATGCTGGGTGTGAAGCCTATTTAAAAAAACTTTTCTTCCTTAGGGATGCCTGGGTGGCTCAGTTGGTTAAGCATCTGACTCTTCATTCCAGCTCATGATCTCATGGTTTGTAAGTTCAAGCCCCATGTTGGGCCATGCACTGACAGCACAGAGCCTGCTTGAAATTCTGTCTCTCCCTCCCTCTCTCCCTCCCTCTCTCCCTCTCTCCCTCTCTCCCTCTCTCCCCCCCTCCCTCTCTCCCCCCTCCCTCTCTCCCTCCCTCTCTCCCTCCCTCTCTCCCTCTCTCCCCCCCTCCCTCTCTCCCCCCCTCCCTCCCTCCCTCTCTCCCTCCCTCTCTCCCTCTCTCCCCCCTCCCTCTCTCCCTCCCTCCCTCTCTCCCTCCTCTCTCCCTCCCTCTCTCCCTCCCTCTCTCCCTCCCTCTCTCCCTCCCTCTCTCCCTCTCTCTCTCTCTCCCTCTCTCTCTCCCTCTCTCTCTCCCTTTCTCTCCCCCTCTCCCTCCCCCTCTCCCTCCCTCCCCCTCACTCCCTCTCCCTCTCTCTCTGCCCTCCCCCCTCACATATGCATGCAACACTTTCAAAATGAAAACTTAAATATAAAAGGGGGAACTCTCCCCTCCCTACATACATACACACACTCACACGATCAGCATTCCTCTCCTATGGCACAACTCTCTGTGTGCACAGGTGTTCATCCTTTGGTGCTTGGCAACCTTTCCATGGGTCTCGGGAGGCATGAGGAGCCAGCACAAGCAGCACACTGGTATTTTGCTTTAAGTAATAAGTAGGTTTTGCTTTAAGTAATAAAGTCCTAGGGGGTCTCATGTATTTTGCCAGAATCCATGTAACAATAATAGGCTAGCTTATTAGTGTCTGTCTATCTATGTATGTATTGACATTCAAACGCCTCACTGTCCTGATAATATGAAGGTAAGTTGGCTACACAGCAAAGGAAAAGAATTTCATTTCCTTTTGTCCCCAGGGCCCTAGCAGATTCCCAAAAGTCTGTGATACTGTCCATGCAAGATAAACTATGAGTTTAGAAAGTTCACTCCATGCTGAAAATTTTAATTTTATATCAAAGACTTTGCATCTGGAAGAATTTACATTGAATTTATGCCCTTTAGATATGGAAATGTTTAAAACCATGGCTCTTTAGGTTTTTGATGGAAATATTTTGTCAACAAGACCATATTATTGCCCATGTGGGGAAAGCAAAGATACTACCCAGGTTTCCCTGAGCATTGTTTCTGCTTCAGTTTTCTGTAGTTTTCAGCAATGTTTTTTTAATGTTTATTTATTTATTTTGAGAGAGAGAGAACAAGAGGGGGAGGGGCAGAGAGAGAGGGAGACAGAGAATCCCAAGCAGGCTCTGCATTGTCAGTATGGAGCACAGTGCAGGTCTCAATCCCATAACCTTGAGATCTCAACCTGAGCCAGTATCAAGAGTCAGATGCTTAACTGATTGAGCCACTCAGGCGCCCCAGTTTTCTGTAGTTTCCAAGAACTCATTTATACCACAATTCAGTAATTAATTACAAGACTCTTGCAAGATTTCAGGTGATAGAGATATTGGTATATAGTTTAAAACTTCTGCGTAGCACCAGGTGGACCTCAGCTCAACCCCTTAGGATGTGTTTTTAGAAGAAGCCACCAGTTTTGTTGGCTTCTTTCTTGTTGGGCTCCTGCTCTGACTTGGCATAGATAACTAGGAATAGATGTTAATTCCTTGAACGGTATTCCTTTTTCCCAGTTGTAACAGGTAAGTATGTCTAACTAGCTTCCTAATGAGCAGCAACACAAAGACCTCAAAATCAAACATACACCAGTTTGTGTCCATGTTTAAAAGTCAATGATTGCAAGAGTCAGGAGATATTTAATATTATTAAGTACTTCGCATGTATGCAGCGCTGTTCTGGGCACTGTAACAGCTGAACCCTCAGTGAGTTTGCACCCATAATATAATAATAATCTCATTTTATTTGAATATAGGGCAGAATTTGATTATACACTAATATAAACTATATGAAAAATAAGTGCTTGTAGGAGTGCAAAAGTAAGTTTGAGTCAAAGTGGGGGTTATAAACATTCTGGAAGAACTTGGGTGAGGTCTGAAGAACAAACAGGATTTAAACGAGGAGGAAGTGAAACACTTCACATATAAGGGAGCAGAAGATGGGTGGAAGAAGGGTAAGACCAAGAATGCCTCCAACAAAACTCATAATGTGGTAGAGAAGACAGCTCTATGAAGAGATCTTCTTAGGTAGTGAATGGAAAAAGGATGAAAATGGGCGAAGAAAGAGTTGAATGAATGAATGTAAAGAGTCTGCTTTGGTTTTCCAAATACAAACATTCATGTTTCTATTTTAGAGGAAAACCTTTCAGGCTTTCACCATTCAGTATGCTGTTAGTTGTAGGTTTTTCAATATTACCATCATTGTGTTGGAGTAGTTTTTTTCTGTTCCTAGTTGGAGTATTTTTATTATGCAAGAGTATTAAGCTTGTCAAATGCTTTTTCTGTGTCAAGCAAGATGATCATGTAGTATTTTCCCTTCATTCTGGTAATGTATAGTACACTGATAGATTGTCGTATGTTGAGCCATCCTTGCCCTGCTGCTTGTCTTTTTAAGTAATGTTTTATTGGAACAAAGCCAAAGTCATTTGTTTACATATTATTTATGGCTGCTTTTGTACTTATAAAGTCAGAGGTAAGTAGGTGTGACAGAGACCAACCATATGATTTGCAAAGCCTAAAATATTTATTATTTCCCAACCTCTGCTTCTAGAATCATCAGTATCCACAGTCTTTTCATATGTCTTTAGTAGATGCCAGTCTGGACTGATTAATATTGTGTAATTTGCTTTTCTTAATAAACTTCTTGATATACAATAAGTAGGGAGTTCTAATGAGGTTAATGAAAATTCGTTAAATAATGATTTTAAGAGAAATGTTAATTCAAATAATGAATTTGTTGATGTCTTTTTTAATTCAACTTCATGGCTTGTATTTTAAAATATCATACTCTGTATCCACAAACTTAGGGAGTTTTATGTTTGTTTTTTTTCTATAGGTGTATGTGGAATTTGATGATCTTGAATGGGATAAACGAGAGTGGGTTAAAGTTTATGAAGATTTTTCAACTTTCTTGGTGGAATACCACTTAATCTGGGCCAGAAGGATCGACCCTAGCCAGACTCAGGGATCAAAGAGCAAACAAATTCAGTGGCCTGCATTGGTAAGATCTATTCCTGTTTCATTAAGCATTTTCAGTTGTTTGTTTTAAAAGAACAGTTACTGAATATAATTTCAGATTTATCTTGGTGATTATAGATTATTGCTGAAGAAGCTCTGTAGTATCTGGCAGAAATATCCAAATACAGCTTTTATTTTGTTAAACAATTTTATATGTCTTTTTTGTTAGTACTCTTTTAGCATATTTACTCTACAGATAGTTTATTCCATCCAATTAGGAGAAATCTATAAATTGCGTCAAAGGTTACTTACTAACAAATAGTTGACTAGTTTGAGTGTCATGGGGAGCAGTTTTGCTGAATGACTGTGTATGTGGACGATAAGAGGATACTTTTTATAAAGCATTCAGTAGCATGTAATTTTCCTTGGTTAAATTTAGTAAAAATTGAGTGAATTCTTTGTGGACGATAGCAGATATTTAATGTGAAATTATATGTTCATGTAATAGGTAAAATTCATATCAGGATGTGTTCTATTTAAGAAATAATAGGTTTCACAATATTTTCAGCTAGAGTTTGAAGAGTTTTGTAAAAGAAGCATACTAAGGATACCTGGCTGGCTCAGTCAGAAGAGCAAGTGACTCTTGATCTCAGGGTCGTGAGTTTGAGCCCCATGTTGGGTGTAGCGATTACTAAAAAATACATAAATAAACTTAAAAAACAACAACAAAAAAGAAAGATACTAACTAAATAAAGTAATTTTATTAAGAAAAAAAACCATATCATGTTTAACCATTTTGCTGTATATGTTCGAATGAAATAATGTTTTTACATTGATATTGACATATTTTTAAAGCCATTGAAATGTCATTCTAGGTATTTGGTATAACTACCATCAGGGTAGATACTTTCATATATTTTTTGACATAAATATTTACAAGAGTGGATTTTCTTATTAATAATTGTAGTGCCTATACATTTTCTCTTTTAGTTAGACCTTATAAGTCTGAAGAGATAAGTGGTTAAAAAGAAAATGTAGGGAGAGAAAGAGAGAATGAAGTGAGTTGTATAATATTTTTAAGAGGAAATACTTACAATATCGAAAGATGAAAAATGATATCCATGAACTATAGTTTTCCATGAACTATAGTTTTGGCCAGATACTTTGAATACTCTAGCAAAGAAGATAATTTTATCTATGAAAGATTTTAAGAAATACTTTTTGCATGAGTATATTGAATTGTTAACATGAAGATTTTAAAGCCATGACTAACATGTTTATTATTTTATGAATTTTTTTTAATGTTTATTTATTTTTGAGAGACAGAGGGAGACAGAGTGTGAGCAGGGGAGGGGCAGAGAGAGAGAGAGAGAGAGAGAAAGACACAGAATCTGAAGAGGCTCCAGGCTCTGAGCTGTCAGCACAGAGCCCGTCGCAGGGGTCGGACTCACAAGCCATGAGATGAAGATCTGAGCCGAAGTCGGACACTTAACTGACCAAGCCACACAGGTGCCCCTGTGTTTATTTTATAAACTTTAATTCAAAAATTTGTTAAGGGAAGCCTGGGTGGCTCAGTTGGTTAAGTGTCCAACTCTCGATTTCAGCTCAAGTCATGATCTCACGGTTCCTGAGATTGAGCCCTGGGCTCTATGCTGACAGTAGAGACCTGTGTGGAATTCTCTCTCTCCATCTCTCTTTGCCCTTTCCCTGCTTGCACTCTCTGTCTCTGTAAATAAATAAATAAACCTAAAAAAAAAATTGGTTAAAACTTGACATGTGAATTTTGTATGAAAAGTCTCAAAAGTAGGAAGCAGTAAAAATAATACTAAAAAGTATGCTTCAGTATCGTAAAGAATAAATAACTTTAGAAAACCTTTGCCATGTCTTAGAGACAGTTATTAAAATCAAGGTGAATTCCTAATGTATATTCATAAATTACTGACTTTGGAGAAAATATATCTTAGGAAATATTGTTTAATGATAATTTTTGTCAGGGGCACCTGGCTGGCTTAGTCAGTTAAGTGTCTCACTGTTGATTTTGGCTTAGGTCATGATCTTGTGGTTCATGAGATCAAGCCCCATATTGAGCTCCCTGCTTGGGATTCTCTGTCTGTCTGTCTCTGCCCCCTCCCTGTTCTCATGTGCGCATGCATGCTCTCTCTCTCTCTCTCTCTCTCTCTCAAAATAAACTTTAAAAAATAGTTTTTGTCACTATTTTAGAAATTTATTTTGAAAACCTTTTATTTTCTATTTTTTTTAGTGTTTATTTATTTTTGAGAGTTTGTGCATAAGTGGGGGAGGGGCAGAAAGAGCAGGACAGAGGATCCAAAGCTGGTTCTGCTCTGACAGCAGCCAGTCCAATGCAGGGCTCGGACCCAGGAACCATGAGATTATGACCTGAGCTGAAGTCAGACACAGCCACAGAGCCACTCAGGTGCCTCTTTTGAAAACCTTTTAACCTCACATAAGTAATTAATCATGAGGCCTCTTTTTAAAATTCAGTTCATTTTTTTCTTATGCAAAAAACCCTGCACATTATTTAAAAATTTAGAAAATGCTAAATGGTATAAAATAGAAAATCATAATAATCATTCTGTTTTCATTACCAAATAATAGCCAGCTTACTTCTTTGATGTATTTTCTTATAAAGTATTTCCCTGTTCTTTTTGCACCATAGAATTAATGAATTTTTTTTAATTGTGGTAAAATATGCTTAATGTAAAATTTTCCACCCTAATCATTTTTAAGTATAAAAGTTCAGTGGCATTGAATACATTCACCGTGTTGTATGTACAATCATCCATCTATAGAACTTATTCCATCTTACAGAACTGAAACTCTGTACCCATTAAACAGCAACTCCCCATTCCTTCTTCTTCCCAGCTCCTGGCAACTATCATCTTCGTTTCAGTCTCTATGATTTTGAGTACTCAAAGTACTTCAGTATAACCGGAATCATACAGTATTTGTCTTTTTGTGACTGGCTTATTTCACTTAGCATGATGTTTGCACGGTTCATTTATGTTGTAGCCTTTTCAGAATTTCCTTCATTTGTAAGGCTGAATAATATTTCATTGTATGTATGTACCACATTTTATTTATTCATATTTGTCCGTTGAGGGACCCTTAGGTTGCTTCCATCTCTCAGCTATCGTGAATAATGGTGCTATGCATATGGGTGTACATACATCTCATTGAGACCATGCTTTCAATTCTTTTGGAATTGCTGAAGAAGTGGAATTGCTGGATCATATGGTAATTCTGTTTTTAAATTTTTTGAGGAACTGCCATACTGTTTTCCACAGCAGCTGTACTATTTTACATTCTTGGCAATACTTGCTGGTTTTAATTTTTGATAATAGCCATCCTAATGGGTGGTACCTTCTTGGGGTTTTGATTACATTTATCTAATGATTAATGATACTGAGCATCTTTTCTTGTGCTTATATGGTATTTGTTTATCTTCCTCGGAGAAATATATATGTAAATTTTGCCCATTTTTGAATCAGGTTGGTTTTATGTTTAGTTTTAGGAATTCTCTGTATGTTCTGAATATTAATCCCTTGTCAGATGGGATCTGCAAACGTTTTCTTCCATTTTGTGGATTGGCCTTTTACTCTGTAGACGTTGTCTTTTGATGCACAGTTTTTCTTAAATAGTCATAAGGTCCAGTCAGTTTGTCTTTTTTTTTTTTTTTTTTTTTGGTCACCTCTGTCTTGGTGTCATATCCAAGCAATCATTTCCAAATCCAACATTGTGAAGCTTTTGTTGTATGTTTCCTTCTAGGAGTTTCACTATTTTAGGTTTTACATGTAGTTCTTTGATCCATTCAGAGCTAATTTTTACTTATGGTTTTAGGTGAGTGTTCAACTTCTTTCATTTGTTTGTTGATATCCAGTTTTCCTATTTTTATTTATTGAAAAGACTTTCCTTTTTCCTTTGAATAGTCTTGGCACCTTGTGCAAAAATTATTTGATCATATATGCAAGAGTTTATTTCTGGGCTCTCTGTTGTAGTCCCATCAGTCTGTATATCTGTCTTTATGCCAGTACCGTACTGTTTTGATTACTGTATAGCTTTGTAGTAAGTTTTGAAATCAGGAATTGTGAGTATTCCACCTTTGTTTTTTTTCAAGACTATTTTGGCTACTTGGTTTCCCTTGAGATTCTGTATGAGTTTCAGGATGGATGCTTCTTCAGCCAGAAACTTTGGAATTTTGATATAGATTGAGCTGAACTTATAGATTACTTTGGGTATTATTGACATCTTAACAGCAATAAGCCTTTCAATCCATGACCACAAGATGTGTTTTCTCTGTGTTTTCTTTAAATTCTTTTAGCAGTGTTTTATAGTTTTTACTGTACGAGTCTTTGACTTATGTGGTCAATTCCTAAGTAATTTACTCTTTTTGTGATGCTGTCAAAAGTGGAGTCAATTTGATAATTTTGTTTTCACATAGTTCATTATTAGAGTATGGAAACAATTCTTTTTTATGTGCCGATTTTAAATCCTTCTACTTAGCGAGCATCATACTCAGTTATGAAAGACTGCAAGCTTTTCCTCTAAGATGGGGAATAAGACCAGGATGACACTTTTCTGTTCAACATAGCATTGGAAATTCTAGCCAGACCAGGTAGACAAGAAAAAGAACAAAAAGGCATCTAACTTGGAAAGGAAAAGTAAAGTTATTTGTTTGCAGATGATGTGATCTTATATACAGAAAATCCTAAATAATAAAGATGGTATGCGCCCTCCCGCATATTAAAACTAATAAACAGCAGGATATAAAATCTCTGCTTTCTAATCATAGTTTTAGCTAAGTGTGTATTAAAATTGTAGATCCTGCTTTTTTTTACTTGATATTTGATTCTATACATTTCTGTCACAGGTAGCAGTTGTAACAGTTTTTAATGGCTGCATAATATTTCATTCTAAAATGATCCATTTCCCTAATGTTTGGTATTGTTCCTAATCTTTTTGTGATTATAAGTAACTGATAAATATTATTGTGATAAATATGTAAATCTTTGTTTGCTTCTCTGATTATTTTAAAAATTTAGATTCGTAGCAGTAGAATTACTGGTCAGAGGGTATGAACTTGAAAAAAAGATACAGAAATCTCCTGATACTCTTCACAGATTGTTTAAAAGGTGCACTTACTGCCATAGTCCCCAATGTATGAGTGTTTCATCTCACCCCAATCCTGACCCCTCCAAATCACCCCTGCACCCACAAACACTGATTACTTGCTTCAGACCATCTTGTTTTAAAAACCCAAACATTTAAAAAAGGATTTTTACAACTTGAGTGCAGAATTGAATATTGTAATTTTTATATCTACTAATTTCATATTTTAAAATACTACTTTATTTTAATTTGCATTTCTTTAATGGATGAATACTTTTTCATATTTATTAGCAACTTGTATTTTTGTGATTGTGTTTTTTCAAATATTATTAGGATTTTGTGTCTTTCTAATATTTGTTCTAAGCTTTCTTTATATTATTAGAGATACTATAACCCTTTTTGTATTTGTTTCATGGTTTGCTCGGCTAATTTTAGCAAGTCTTTTTGAATTGTATGTTTATATTTAAAGAAAGTCTATAATGAGATATCTTCCTTAATTTAGATAGTCAGGATGTGTTTTCCTTCTTTTCTTCCTGTTTTCTTTCTTTATTTCAGGAGGTTGTCAAAATTTATAGAATAAGTCATTGAAATGAGAGTGCTTGGTATACTTTAGACAATCATTTTAAGTTTCATAGCCTTCTGCAAACACTCCTTTATGTTTTAGTACATGTAACTGAGATTATTGTTTCTCTACTGTTCATTCAAATGAGGCTTATTTAAGGATATCTATAAGCAGCAGTTATGAATTCAGAGTTTTTAAATTCATTTGGTAGAATAAAATGCTATATCTACAAATTTGAGAAATTTGAGGGATACATGAGATAGCAGTGGAATTAAACAGCCAGAATTGTCTTTAATTCTCTACAGATTTAATGTTTCTGATTCTGTGTACATGATACTTGATTTCATGTTCTTTTGTACTGAAACATATGTTTGTATTATCTTCTTTGTAGTTGTTTCACCCCTCGTGTGGTACCTGTTAAATATTATATATTGGTTATATTATCTTGCCTACTTACTCTAAGAAATCAGTAGAAACTGGCAATGTACCTGCTGGTTCTTGAAGTCATGACATGACACACACACAAAAAAAACCCTGTTGTCTTATTAGCCTTTTCTAAAGTTTATTTTAAATTTTTAAAAAATTGAAAAAAAGTAAAAATTTAAAAATTAAAGTCAACAAAATATGGGATAGTATGATACCAATTCTCTGGAATTGTCTCTGCATCTTTCCTCTCAGTGTATCAATAGCAAAACATGTATTGGAGTACCCACCGCCTATAAACCTGCTGAAGTGGTATCTTTTTTTGTTTTGTTTTGGCTTGGTCCTCTATGATCAGGGTACCACCTGAGGCTATTCTGATGATGAAAGCCAAAATATCTTACATTTTTATGTAAGTTACTTAATACATTGTTAAATTTCATTTTTAAAAATAAAGTAAGATATTCATGAAATCACATTTATCTGCACCAGGGAAAGAAAGTGTTGGCATTCATAATTGAAATCAGCGAATAACCTACCTAACTGGATTAGGGCCCTGGCTCCATCTCCTTTAGGAAAACCTTCTGTGGGGAGTGGGGCTTCGACCCTAACCCAGCTGGGCTGTAACACTGCTGCATTTTCTAAGGGGCAGAGTTTTCTACTACTTTTCTTCTGGCTCAGCCTTCCAGATCACCCCAACCAGAATTAATCTCACCATCCTGTGTTCCTGTAGAACTTTGTTTGTACCTCTGTTTTAACAGCTAGCACTTCTGCTTTGTATTATACCTATTTGTTTGCATGTCTGTCTTTCCCTACTAGATTGTAAGTTCTTTGAGGACAGGAATCATGTCTTAGTCATCTGTGAATCATTCCTAGACATCTAGCACAATGCCTTATCCATCTTAGTAAGTGCTCATTTTAAAGTGATGAACTTATTCTACCCCAGCTAGTGAAAAAGAATTTTACTGGGACTTACAGCAAGTTTTCTGGCTATTACTTTATACTCAGATAAAAATTGACAGGAAAGCATAATCAGCCAGTTGTGGCAAAAATATGCAACTAACCAATTTTAAACATGGCAAGTAGTCAAAGACAAATAATAAAAATGTTTATAATAGATACCCTCAT
Organism: Neofelis nebulosa; assembly: GCF_028018385.1. Taxonomy (NCBI): domain Eukaryota; kingdom Metazoa; phylum Chordata; class Mammalia; order Carnivora; family Felidae; genus Neofelis; species Neofelis nebulosa. The sequence goes on along the minus strand of NC_080794.1, from coordinate 29,516,568 downwards.
TCTAATCAAATACAAGTATGAGATTTTAAATTGTTATGGAGGAGAGGAGGTGATGTAAAATTACCCAAAATAGGTTATTTTCAAGATGTAGAGGGAAAGAACTTATATTATTTGCTTGGTGAAAGTACTTTTCAGTTGTTTTCTGTTCTGAAAGAAACCCTCTCAACGTAGAACAGAATTAACTGCTCTTTGGGACAAAATACCATTACATCTGGCTGTTACATTGCCAAACTTGGTTTTTAGATTAGGACCTCAACCAAAGTTTACTGAAATGTGAAGCTATGCCATACTCCAACTATGAATTGAACTTTGAAATAAATTCATTTAAAGAATATTTGCATATTGATAATTGAGTTTCCAGATTTAGAATGAGTAGTTTTACAGTTCTTTGTGCTTTGGTAAATGATGAAATGGTAATAAAGACCTTATACCTTCATGATTATTATTTCTCTGCAAGGTAAAGCATTTTATGAGATCAAATTAAGTGTAGTAAAGTATCACATTTTTTAAATGATAAAAGCTAATGTTGAGAAAGACTGCAGTGAATGAGCATGCTTACCTTTTCTTGTGGGTCACAAATTACATTATTTTGGGGAACAGTATATTGTAAGAACCATAAGGAAGTTCATACTCTTTGATTCATTAATTCTACTCTTAGGAAATTATTCTAACAAAAAAAATTTTTTTAAGTAATAATTATAGATGTGCTTGGGTGGCTCAGTCAGTTAAGTATCCAACTCTTGATTTCGGCTCAGGTCGTCATGATCTTCCAGTTCGTGAGATCAAGCTCCAGGTTGGGCTCTGCACTGACAGCATAGGACCTGCTTGGGATTTTCTCTCTCCCTCTGTCTACCTCTGCCCCTTCCCTGCTTGTGTGTGTACACACACATGCTCTCTCTCTCTCTCTCTCTCTCAAAAAGAAATAAACTTAAAAAGTAAAAATTATATTCAATTCAGTTAATGTTTACCACTTTATGTGAGCCAGATAGTGTGCTAGGCCTGCACATACAAAACTGAAAGCCAGAATGTTACATGCAGAAAGATGTTCATTGTAGTCCTGTGAAAAAAGGAGACAACTTCAGAGCCCAAAAATTAGTGAATATTTTGAAATTAATCAAATATTATGCAGCTTTTAAAAATTAGAATTATGAATACTTCAGAGAAGTGTAGACAAGTAACATTCAAGTAAAAAACATCTTGATTATAGCAGTGTCAAAATCACTTATAAAATAATATAAAGTATTTAAAATAATTGTTTGAAAGAGTGGGATTATGTCTGACCTAATTTGTCTTTTCAATAGAAATAGCTATTATTTCCCAAGAAATTGGAAATTTCATATAATGAATTTATCATATATGTTTTATTTTGGAAATGATTTTCTTCAAATGAAGTCTTTCAGTAGATTTGTTTTAATCTTCTGTTAATATACTTTGACATTTGCTTTTTAAATTTTGTTAATATAGGAGTGCCTGGGTGGCTCAGTCAGTTGAGCGTCCGACTTCAGCTCAGGTCATGAGCTTGCGGTCTGTGAATTTGAGCCCCGCGTTGGGCTCTGTGCTGACAGCTCAGAGCCTGGAGCCTGCTTTGGATTCTGTGTCTCCCTCTCTCTCTCTGCCCCTCCTGAACTCATGCTCTGTCTGTCTGTCTCTCTCTCTCTCTCTCTGTCAAAAATAAACATTAAAAAAATAAATAAATTTTGTTAATATAGCATTTTTAATATTTTTCCTTTATTAGTACAAAGAATTAAAACTTTCTAATAAAAATAACAGTTCAAACAATGACAAAATATAATGAAGCTTATTTAAGGTTTGTTTTTAACTCTGTCTGAATTACTGCTTACTCATAGATTTACATGGCTTGATGTAACTTTAGAGATCTTCTAGTCTCTAGACCAGAGAATGTAGTTGCTGAAAAAGAGAACCTTAGCAGTCATCTTAGGAAGGCAGTGTAATATACTAAGAATGCAAGTCTTCATGTTGCATTTCCTTGTTCAAATTCCTACTGTGCCATTTGTGGCTAATAACAGGATGAATTTGGGCTCCTGGGTGGCTGAGTCAGTTAAGTGTCCAACTCTTGATATCAGCTCAGGTCATGATCTCACGATTTGTGGGTTTGAGCTCCATGTTGGGCTCTGCTAATGGTGTGGAGCCTGCTTGGGATTCTCTCTCTCTGTCTCTCTCTCTCTGTCTCTCTCTCTCTCTCTCTCTCTCTCTCTCTGTCTCTCTTTCTCTGCCTTCCCCTGCTCATGTTCACTCTCTCAAAATAAATAAGTAAACATACATACATATATATATATATATATATATATATATATATACATACACACACACACACATTTGTATATATCAGGATGATCTTGAGTTATTTATTCTGTCTTCACTGTATTCTTAATAGTAGCACCTACTATATAACGTTGTTGTGAAGGTTAAGCAACAAAATATATAAATAAAAGCCTTAGTATAGCACTACAGTGAGTTTTGTCAACTGTACAGCTTTAGGGGAATCCCCAGAAAACCACCTTCTCTTACACCAATTGTAAGTTTGAGGGTTTCCCTGTCCCACTCTCAGGGTTGATAGTTCACTAGAAGGACTCCTAGAACTCAATGAAAACTGTGATACTAGTGCCTACAGTTTATTGCAGAGAAAGGATGAAGATTAAAACCCACCAGTAGAAGAGATGCATAGGCCACAGGGAATAGGAGGGTTCACAACGGGGGGGTTATGAAGTCACAGAGAGTATTATGTCCTTCCAGCCACAATGTGCAACAATATTCTGACTTTTACCAACCAGAGAAGCCCACCCATGCTTTTGCTGTTCACAGTTTTTAATGGAGCTTAGTTTATATACTGTCTGCATACCTGAGCTTTAGTCTCTATTTTTTCCTGGACATCGGATTGATACCTATAGTTACAACTTCCTCTGGAAGTTGGAGCTGATGATACTGAAATGCCCAAAGTGCCTATCAGAAATTACATTGTTAGACTGTTTAGTAGGCAAACCAAGACTCTTACCAAGCGGGACATTCCAGGTGGCTAGAGATCACCTCTCAGTAGCTGACATCTAGGCCAGATCTCTCTTTGGGAAGGGATGCTTCTTCACCGTACAGGCTTGTCTTTGGCCTGTGCTCTCTTACAGCAAAACAATCATATTTGTCTGGATATCTATACTTATAAATATACTTATAAATAGCATTTATGTGATGGTCATAGCACTAGCAACATTATGAATATGCTCAACATTTGGAGGAGCTAGTGTGGAGTAGGGATAGATATAAATAAATAGTTGATCTGACTTATAAAGCCATTTCATACATTTTCATATTCTTGTACTAACTTACCCATTTACTTCTGTGATTTACTGCTGTTTGTAACTTACGATAAATTTATAACTTGATAAACTTATTTAGCATAGAAATTAGCTGATGGCCAGCTAGATGTAGTTTTTCCTCAGGCCATTCTTTTTCTATCAGCATTGTATCCCGAGAAGGCTTTTACTCAATCTCCTGATACATATGATTATCATCAGTATTATTTTTAGTTTCATTAGAGAATGATTTTCAGTTTCATTACAGAATAAATTGCAGAGAAATTTGTCTCCTCAACAAAATTGACTCTTGCCCATATACCATTGTCTTAGTTACAGTTGGCCCTTATTCCATTATTTCTGGGTCCCAAGTCAGATTGGAACAAAGCCAGTTCACTCTGTCTCAGTTCACAAGCTTGTACTAAGACTGGTTTTGACTGTGTGTTGTATATAGTAGGGCCCACCTCTCTCATACGGGGAGGATTCAAGCAGTGTTCAGAATAATTCCTGCCCCTGTTAGGTTATACCGAAGGGTATGCCTTATTTTGGTCGTTTCATGGGGGCAAGGACAGTCATAGTACATTTATGTATATTACAAGTACCCCAGAAGAACTTCCATAGGTTTGGAGGTCCATAAGATCCTCTTAGGTGTGCCCCTTGAGCCTTAGCAGCTAAGATGGAGGGCCATTGTCCCATGGCTACTTTAGCCCGCATCTATATTAAATCAGTCCAGGGGCCCTTTTAGGTCAGAGTACACAGTTCTTTCCCAATGTTCATTCCTAGCCTTATTTGCTGAGTCTGCCTGAACCATTTCACTACAACCGCATTATCTTCATAGACTGATTCTCCTCCCTTGCTTTCGTCTTAGAAGAGAACTCCTTCTAATCTGCTTATTCTAGTTAGTAGGTCTTTATCTTCTGAGTGCCACTCCTCATTAAAAGTAAATTCATCTTGTCCTACAATGCCTAGATCAGTAGCAATACCTTCTAAAGTCCTTTTCTGTTTTGTGTGCCTGTGTTGTTTAATTTACCATGCATTTCATTACCAATGGAGTAGTTACTCTAAACTCTAAACTCTAATGGAGTTTTTTACTCTAAAATGTTGAGTCCCCCATACTAGGATTAGATGAGTGGTAATCACACCTAGATGTAAATTAGAGTGTGCCATAAAGCCTCCCATAGGCCTTCTTTCTTCCTTGTCTCAGGATGGAGGTGTTTCCCAGGGGGTTTCAGACCCACCATGTGATGCTTATTGCTTTAATCTCATGAGAAACCCATTGTTTGTTTGTTTGTTTGTTTTTTATTTTTTGTATTCCGTGTAATAGCTTTCCACCGACAAAAACGATATGGGTTTGTGCATAGTATACTGTAGCATGTTGGATATGCCACTGCTATGTTTTCTCTGTTATAAACAGGGAACTTCTTTAGCATTTAATCAAGTTATTTTGTGGTCAGTTTGTCAGACATTGTATACCACATAATCCAGTAGCCCAATAGGACCAGTACCCAGAGATTCTATTCCAAATGGTATCCTTTATAATTGATGTAGCCTGAAAAATAAGAGCCAAATGATACTGGCACTTAAGAGTCTTGTTCACAGAGCTATTGTACAAAGAATTTGTCTAACTTCTTTTCTATACTGTTTGAAATTAACTTGTGTGGTTTAGAGCATTCTCTTTGGTTCACACTTAACCAACTGCCCTTAAAATGGCTTTATATGCCATCTGTTTTATAGTACTAAGTAGGAGAAACCTTCCCCAGACATAATAAATAATTTTTGTAATACTTTCAGGTAAAGGAGATGCAACCACTTTACGTAAAGTCTGTTCAGACACTCCAGTTTTCATCTAAACTTTTACCTTAATCCTATCAACCTTTATATTTCTGTATCCCCTTAATCTAACTGTAGCCTCCATTAGATTTATATACTTAGTGCTTGGGGCTCCCATAGCAAGGAGTCCCAGAATCATCTTTTTTTGGTCTTATTTTACTTACTTAATGTGCCTCTGATCTTTGGATCCCAGCTGGGGCTTAGCCAGGGGTCTCAGGCATTCTTATCTCTAATCTTGATTAGATTGTAGAAACATCAGCTCAGGAAATTTGAAGTTAAGTTTCGTATAGTCATCTTCCCCCTTTCTGGTTTTTAAGATTTTTCCAAACCTAGAGTGAATAAAGCAGATCTGTTTAGCTCTTGTTAATGTTGGGGAGACTATCAGGGCCTCCTCTCCTAAACTCTGAGAGTGCTGCAATAAGATCTTTGTTTTGACAGTCCTCAGTGTCTGCTTCAGTCATCTCATTTCTTTAAAATGATTTAAAGATTTTCACTCAGCCAGGATGAGTCTCTTGACTCTTCTCTTTCCCTGTTCTCCTACAAATCTTTATTATCTGTTATTTCAGCATAACTTTTCTCTGCAGAAATGGATCTGTGGCTAGTGGTTATAGCTGGATCTGGCCAAAACCCAGGCTTGGCTCAGCATCAGGATCTTCCCCAACACTCTCCCTTACTTTCTCTTTAGCTATTAAATATAGCAATAATTAAGAGATTGTATAGTTAGCTCATTTTTAAAATTTTGCATTTTTTTTAATGTATCTAGTGAGCTAACTCCTTAGGAGTTAGATCCACCATCTCTAAATTCCGTTGGTAAATTTCACCTCTGGTAACTGATCACAGTAGAGTTGTAGTTTCATACCATGGATTGGCCCTGTGGCCACCCAGAAATAAAAGGTTTGTCATTTCCTACCTTCTCATTCTTTTTCTTCCCAAACCACACAGTTCAGCAGGTTAGCATCTGTCTTGCTGATACCAACTGCAGTGAATTTAGCAATCTGTACAATTTGAGAAAACCACCTCCACAAGACTGCCCTCACTTCTGACACCATTGCAAGTTCAAGGGTTTCCCAAAACTACCTTCAGGTTTGATAATTTGCTAGAAAAACTCACAGAGCTGACTGAAAATTGCTATGCTCACACCCACAGTTTGTTACAGACAAGGAATACAAATTTAAATCTGTCAAGAGAAGAGTCCTAGGGTACAAAGTCCAGTAGGAGTTCAAACATAAAGCTCCGGGTTCATCTCCTATTGAGTCATCGACAGTATTCCCTTTTTTTAGCCACAGTGTGTGGCACCATGCAGAATAATGCCAACCAGGAAGGCTCAAATCAAGCCTTTTGTGTTCATTGTTTTTATTGGGGCTTGATCACATACTGTCCACATGACTGACCTTTAGTCTTCAGCCCCTCCCAGGTCAGTCTTATACCTTTAGTTATCACTTCTCTGGAGGTCACAGCTGATACCGTGTATCCCAGAGCTCCCATCACATATCAGATTGTTAGACTGTCCAGTGGCCAAAGCCTCTAGACAGATAGACATGCCTATTAAGCAAGACATTCCAGATGCATAGAGGTCCCCTCCCAGTAGCCCAGGGTAGAGGCCAGACTCCTCTTTGGATCAGGTTAATTCTTTACCATACAAGCATATATCATATGTAAAACACTTTATAAAAGTCTCTTGTTATGGTGTTATCATTAGTCAGTTTAATGTCCTCTATTTCCCAGCAAGAAAAAAAAGTGGGGGGGGGGGTGTTAGAGTAATTATATTAGTTGATTTGTTTACATTTATTTTCAATTTAACTAGCACAATGGAAATGGAACCCCAAACTCCTATCTCCAAGATAGTGCTTTTTTTGTGTGTGCAGTACAACATACATCCTGCTAATTATGGAATCTTACTGAGGAAAATCATGGGGAGAGCATTTATATTTTTCAAAAAATAGGCTAATTTTGGGAAAACTCTCAGAAAGAAAACGACCTAATACTCATTGTACTTTATTTCTGATCACGTAATTTAAAGTTTTGCAGATATAACCAAGACTAAACTGAAAGAAAACTTTAGTCAGGAAGTCCAGAGAGTAAGGAGAGAGACAGACATAGGTATAAAATGAACTAATCAGTGATACAATCAAAGTTTATAAAAAAATGGGAGAAGTGGGAAAGCTCTCTAGCTTGGCAAGGGAGCTAAGGAAAAGCTACACAGAGGAGAGTGATCCTTGATGTGACTTTATATGCTGAATTGATTATTTTCTGACTAGAAAAGGGTAGAAGCCATTTTATGGGGAAACAGGTCCTGATTGAAAAATTCCAGGGATTTATGCCAATTTGGAACATAGATTGTGATGGAATGTCAGAAGATGAAGTAAAGAAGAACAAGCAGAGACTAGATCATAAATGGTCTTGCGTTACAATGAAGATTTTGGATATTTCCTGCTGTACAGAATGTACAGTCACTGAATCACAACGTGTAGGTTAAACAGTCACTTTTGTATTTTAGATAGATTATTATAGCAAGAGAGTGAAGTGATGGGAAAGAGACTAGGACTTTGTCATTTATCCCTTTGTTTAAAAAATCTAAGTGAGACTTGGATAAATGTACCTGGTGGAATACATGTTTATCTTCATTCCTCCAAAATTTCACCAAAATAACAACAAAAAATAGAAGAGGACAAAGAGAACAGGAGACGACAGTAACAAGGTATTAATAACGTTTTAGAATATACAGTGGATGAGAAACAGTGACCCACTTAGCAAGATTCAGGAGAACTGAAACATAAATGTCAGCAGAGAATGCTATCAGATCACAGAAAGTTTCAAAAATTAGAGCACCATATGCTTTGCACAGTAGAAGTAATGGATGGGGCTGAAAATGGAGGGATTAATTAAAAGGTGGTAAGAACAGAAGTAGCCTCTCTCAGGACCTTCCCCACACTCCCATCCAGGCAGCCAACCCTTCTCACTGTATGGGAAATGGGGGTGGGAGGGTACATTATCAAGAATCTGAGCACTAGAGGTTTTGGCTTCAAGGACATTTGCATCAGTATTTCTGGTGTGACACGAGAGGACTACATTAAAATCCTTTTACTAAGTGGTGCATCTTTTCTTTCAGCCCTTTTTCCTACATTCTGCATTTTGAACATTGTTAGCCCCTAGGGAAATGAATAGAGGATTGACTTCTTAGGGAAAGTGAAGGTCCCCAGAGAAAAAAAGCGACAAATACTATTAAGGATCCTCCAACAGAATGGTCATATTTCCACCCATTCAGTCTATGGTGAGACACACCAGAAATCCCACTAAAATTGCAGCAAACCTGCAGTGATTCTCACTAACCCAAGGTCACTCACAAAGCCTTTTCCGTACGTTTTTAGTGCCTCATGCTTAAATGGATAGTCAAGGCTCACCTTGACCAAGGCTCACATCATAGTTTTAAAATAGTATATAAATAATAGGTATTAACCTAATGAGATTTATAGTTAACTTTTTGCCTGAATGCGGGCAACAATTATGCACTTAAATGTATTCAGTACAGGCACAGGACCTGATACTGTTATTGAGTAACAATGAATGAATGAATGAATGAATGATACTTTAGTGTGGTTATGAATTGAAAGGATTTTCTTGTTTTAAATGTTAAACATGTTCTTTCAAACTAGTAATGTTAATATATCAGTATTTCTAAAATCACATGAAAAAAGAAGTGAACTCTAGTATTCCAAGTATCCTTAAATTTTTTTCCAGAATTGAGTACCTTTGACAGACCTAAAATTTTTTTTAAGTTTATTTATTTTGAGAGAGACACAGAGTGAGGTGGGGGGGGGGAGCAGAGAGCGAGGGAGACAGAGAAAATCCGAAGCAAGCTCCTTGCTGCCAGTGCAAAGCCCGATGCAAGGGCTCGAACTCCTGAAACTTTGAGATCAGGACCAGAGCTGAAACCAAGAGTCAGACGCTTAACCAACTGAGCCACCCAGTCACCCCAGATCTAAGTTTTTTCTAATCCACAATTTGGATTTTGCTTTCCATGTTTGTTGAGTGGGATCAAATTGAGGAGCAGGATATGTTTACTGAGTCATAAATATAAGACATGCCATAAATGAAATTAGGAAGGAGCCAGCAAAGCAATTATATATCAAACCCCAGAGGCATTTCTTCTTTTATCTGTTAATTTGTTTTTCCTAACTTCAGTATGCCAAGTTCTAGGTATACAAGTACCAAGTAATAATGTTTCTTTCTTAAGACATTTAAAAAACTCATTTAATATTAAAATCAGAAAGGCTACATAAAAAGAAACAAAAAATAATTATAATTTTAAGGCAGTAGCTACTGTTAATGTTTGAAACAGTTTAACATTTAAAATCATCAAAAGCAATTTAAAAGTATTTAAAAGAAATGATTTTTTTATACAGATGTGGATTTTTTCCATTTTAAAATCTTATTTTTATGGAGACTTAAATTGGGGGGAAGTTACATATTACTGAATTTGCACAGTTTTTTTCTTTCTGCTTTTTTCCTCCTTTTCTAACCCTAATCCATGATCTGTCTTACATTTTTTTCTGTGTTTTATTTATTTTTAATTGTTTTTAATGTTTATTTATTTACTTTGAGGGGGGAGGGCAGAGAGAGAGGGAGACAAAGAATCCCAAGCAAGATCTACACCCTCATGCAGCGCCAGATGTGGGGCTTAAACTCACAAACTGAGATCATGACCTGAGCTGAGATCGAGAGTCAGATGCTTAACCAGTTGAGCCACCCAGGCGCCCCTTTGTGTTTTAGATTGTTGTCACATTTTATTGTTTAAACCTAAAATGGCAGTTAGTTGCAGTTAACTAGAATTTATTTTTCAGAATGGTAATTTTTCTCAGTAAGGGTATTCATGATGTGGTAGGGCTTTTTGTTCTTGCCATTTTCTTAAGCCACAGTGAATTATTCCTCTCAGGATATAATTTGTGAAAAATATCTATACACTGAAATTATTTTGGAATCGTTTACTTGATTATTTGACCTTTCCAATTCTTATATCTATTAATTATTTCTTATATCTGTTAATCTTTTTTGTTATACTTGTTATACTTGCTATGGATTTTCATTTTGTTGCTATTATAATTTGAAGCAGCCAAAAGCAGCTAGCCATGTAAAATAAAGATGGGAGAGTGTTGATTCCATTTTCTTCCTGTCTAGAAATGTAGTTGTCATGTCTACCATTTGTTCTAATTTGAAAAAAAAAAAAAAATAGCTTTTAATTTTAATTTATAAATGGTTACAAATAACTTAAAATGCAGTAACATCATATATGTGTTGCATGATAATTTCATTCATTACATATTCTTTGCCATTTACTGTGTGCTAAATAAGAATTATGTCAGTACTGTGATCCTTGATTTGGACACGGTTATTTAACTGCGCTTGTGAAAAGTTCTGTGAAAATTAAATACAGATTGGGTCACCTGGTTGGCTCGGTCGCTGGAGCATGCAATTCTTGATCTTGGGGTTATGAGTTCGAGCCCCACAACTGGGCATAAATCTTACCTGAAAATAGATAGGTAAACATCTCTTCTGTTACTGTTTTTTGAAGTATTTATATTTACCTTCTGAAAACATTATTTGTATTAAGTTTTTATTATTTCATTATATATACTAGTACCAATAATATAACATTATTCAATTTTTGAAGTCTTAATTTCCAGGCATTTTTTTCAGTGTTTTGTATCTTTTATTTGAGGTAGATACTTTTATTATCCTTGTTTTGCAGATGAGTAAACTGAGACATGCAGTTATGTAACCTACTGAGGACAGAAGCAACTATGTATTAGAAAGTGGGGGAAGGGAGAGAGAATCCCAAGCAGGTTCAGCACTGTCAGCACAGAGCCTGACACAGGGCTCAAACGCACGAACCGTGAGATCGTGACCTGAGCTGAAACCAAGAGTTGGACACTTAACCAACTAAGTCACCCAGGCGCCCCTGGAAAGTTTAAATAATTGTGAGTTACATAAGGTTAAAAGTGATAATTTTCTCTTATTCTCATCTATGTATCTCTCATAGATATCTGCCGTTAACCAGTTGTTACGTGTTCTTTTAGATTTTCCTACCCCGCTTTTCTTCTTCTTTTTTTGGTAAACATGTAAATTTTTTCAAAAAATCTTTTAAAACTAAATAGAAAACTTAATATTCATATACTACTTTATGAATTAATTGTGATTTTGAATATCTTAAGTTGAAATAGATGTATGAACCATGAAAGAACCTGTCAAACCATTGTAATATCTTCTAAACTGGGTAAATTCAAAGATGATTGTGCTAATCTTGGGCTCAACTACAGATTTCTAGGAATGTAATTATTAGCAAGGTTTTTTCTGTTCTTCAGGGAAGGTTTAGAGGTAAAACATATCAAAGTAATTCACTTTCAGAGTGAAAAAGGAAGTGCTCACCTTTTCTGGTGAAGAAATAATTACAGATTTGGGAATATTTTTATCATTGGAAATGGTTCTGTCTCCCACTTTTTAGTGAGTAAAGCCAGTAAATCTCTGGTATTCTGACATATGTCGTGTTCGCAGACAAATGTTGTCTTCTGTTTTGTAATCTGTGAAGTGTAGTGGTAAGGAATATGTATGTAGTGGTGGTATGTGTGGGTTTGGATAAAATCTTCTGCAACCCTTTTGTTATGATATAGCACTGCTATGCACTATAATATAGATTGTGTAAATCTGATACTATTATAATTTTAAATGTGAGATAAATGGTTTTTAAGCTTAGTTTTTTTTTTCTTACTGAAGTGCAAGGAGTCCTCATTTAAATATAGTGTATTTAAAGAACATATGAGTAATTTTGGAGTACCAGATGAGTTTTATTTTAGAAAATAGTGATGCATGTAGCCTATTTCTGCTGAATTATGGTTTTATTGGGCTTTAAATGAGCTAGTCTTGAAACTTCATCATCGTGTGGTCCAAATAAAGCTGGGTCTGCTTGCCTTTTAATGTGGTACCCATATCATTATTTAAATATGAGCATATACTATCTTTTTTAAAGAAGTTACTGGAGAAGATAGGACAGAATGTGGGACAAAACTACCAGGTCTTTGCATATCTTTGTCTCCAACCGAGAGCTACTCTCACACATCTGTTCCTCGAAAAATCTTTTTTGCCTTTTCTTACACCTTTGATCTTTTTTATCTTTTCCACAAAGTGCAGGAATCTTTCTTTTTGTGGAGTAGCTCTATACACTTTCTTATGTAAATCAATTTAAGCTTCATTTCAAGGTTTTTGTAAAAGGTATGAGGGCAATAGGGATTCTTATGCCAATGGAACAAATTCCACATCATGGTTGTGGTGGTGGTTACATGAATATACACTAAGGATACAGTCGAATAGATTGTGTGCACATGTGCACACACATATACACACGGCTATGAGTGCATGAACTGGTGAAATGGGATTTGTAGTTTGTACCGCTATCAATTTCCTGGTTTTGACATTGTCCCATAGCTATACTAATGCATCTGTTAGGGGAAACTAGGTAACTATGTACTTGTTTCCTTTTTTGCATTTTCCTGTGAATCTATGATTATTTCAAAATAAAAGGAAAAAGTAAGTAGATCAACTGGATGACAACATGTGAGAAAAATCAAACACTTGCTTTTTTTAATTTGTTTTTTAAATAAGATCTGCACCCTCGACAAAGTATTGAAAGGCATTTACTTTTCATTAAAGTAGATTAAGCTTTAAAAAATAAAGATTATTGATAAATACAAACAGCTAAAAGATATAGGAAGTGATAAAAATGATAGAATAAACTAAAAATTCAAATAGAAAATACTCTGAAAAAGAAATAAATGTAAAAGATAACTAAAATAGTGGTTGTTTTTAAAACTGGATGGAAAATGAGGGGCACCTGGCTGGCTTAGTCAGTGAAATGACCAACTTTGGCTCAGGTCATGATCTCACAGTTCATAAGTTTGAACCCCACACCAGGCTACTTGCTAACAGTGTGGAGCCTGCCTGGTATTCTCTGTCTCCGTCTCTCTTTGTCCATCCCCCATGTGTGTATGTGCTCTCTCTGTCTCTCCCTCTCAGAAATAAATAAATAAACTTTAAATAAAAAGCTAGAGGAAAAGTGACATATACAAGTTTATGTAAAAGTCAGTGTTAAACATGCTCAATTGTAATAAAATACAATTAAATTTAGAGATCTAAAAATACATAAAAATTTAAAAAATGGTTTAAATAAAGAAATGATTAATAAGAAAGATCCAGCTAGTTAAGCACAGTAAATAATAAAATTAAAAATTTTAAAGTTAAATGGAGAAAAGATGTCAAAACAATGAAAAACAGTTTCAAAGCAAGGAAATTAAAAAGTTAAAATTTCACTGGCATAAAAGAAAATGAAAATCTGTTGATCACCTTTCTCCCATCTCTCAGTGACATGAGGGAAGTCTTTAATCTTTAAGCCATTTGTTGCAGCTGTGGTTGTACAACTGATTATATTATACTTTATATTAATTATATTTATGTTTATAGTTAAGTTCCTGATTACTATAAAATGTTAATGAGGTAATAGATTTAGCAATAATTCCCAAAGCTATTTGGTTCCCAAAAGACAAACAATTATTATGAATATTTTCCAAGTGAGAATCTAATTTTTCACCTCCTTTGCTTAAATTACTTTAGCATTTTCTCATTAATCTTATTAGGAAAAAGATCAAATTTCCCCATTTATAAGATTTTATATGATCTTGCTCTTCTAGCTTTATGAACTACCCAGGTACCCCTACCCCTTGCCCCATTTGTTCTTCATTGATCATCCCTATAATTTCAGGTTCTAGGAAAATAGCATATTTTCTCCTGCCTCATGCCTTTGCATATACTGTTCTCTATGCTTAGAACACTTTTACTACTTAACTCAATTCGTACCTTAAATATTACTTCATGTCTTCATGGAAGGGCTCTCTAAACCCAGGGTTTAAATTGAGGAAAGTACTGCAAGGGGCAAAAAAAAATAAATAAACTGAGTAAAGCACTTAGTAAATTTTCCTAATTTGATTTTTCACAGTATAATTTTATATATTTTATGTGACTATTTGGTGAATGTCACCCTTTCTTACTGGAATCTATATCCAGTGAAGACAGGGTCATATTTGTTTACTATCAGAATTGTAAATTCTCTCCTCAATTAGTGGGATTCTGAATTAGACTTAATGTAGACTTCATCACACTTTCCTCTCCCTATCTATAATCTTTTTTCACAGTTTGTTGATGTTTCTCAGTATTGCATTTCCTCTGATCTGACTTCTAGTCTACTTACTCTTTTCAGTGGTATTTAATAAGCTTTTTTTTTTTCATTTTTTTTTCATTTATTTATTTTTGAGAAACAGAGTGAGACAAAGCGTGAGCAGGGGAGGGGCAGAGAGAGAATGAGACACAGAATCTGAAGCAGGCTCCAGGCTCTGAGCAAAGGTCAGCACAGAGCCTGATGCTGGGCTCGAACCACGAACTGTGAGATATGACCTGAGCCGAAGTTGGGTGCTCAACCGACTGAGACTCCCAGGACCCCTATATTTAATAAGCCTTTATCCATCCATTGTGTTTTCAGAATCTTTCAATAAATCTGGCTTTTTTATATTTAGAAGTTTTATCTGGTTCTTTTCCAATTCTGCTTGCCTTTTTTAAAAAAAAATCTGTTTTCTACACATATTTCTAAACTTGTCTTTCATTTGTTTAAACATACAGTACTCATGATTATTCTGTATTAACTTGTGTCTATTAATTATCATGTCTGAATTTTTTCCTTTTTGTCTCTGCTGGTTCTCAGTAATGTTACCTTATTTTCTTGTTTTCAGTTACCTTTTTATTCTTTACACCACTCCCTCCTTTTCCAGACTGAGATGGTTGGGGGAGTTGTGTGAGGATGTTTTGAGGCGTAGAATGAAGGTAGCTTTCTCCAGAGAGGAGAGGCTGACATATATTTAGGCTGGCACCATCATGATAGCCTTAGATCTCTTTACATTTAAAGCTTGAAGGTTTTTTTGTATCATTAAGGTGATGTGAATGAGTCCATATGAGAGCTAGTTTGTAGTTACAACTTACAAAGAATTTTTTCTAAACTACATTTGCTTACTGCCAACCTACCTTTCTTTGCAGACCCAAGAAAGTGAAAAGAATGGAGTGAGTCTATTCTTATCTCAAGGTATGCTTAGTTAGCCCTTTATGATTCCAGGTTTCTGAGGGGCGAGTCTCTTGTTAGCCTTCTTGCTTTGAGCTGACTGTGGCATTCAAGTGTTGTTACTCTTTTCCCAAAATCTCAAGTTTGCCTCCATTCAGCAGATGCTCTTAGGGTAAAGCATCTGTGTGTGTGTGTATGTGTATATATGTGTGTGTGTATGTATATATATATATATATATATATAGTTTCTATTTTTTAATATGAGCATTTAGAAGTAAGTGAAATTAGTATTTCCTACGAATTGCAGACCCCAAATTAGTGTTGTCCTGATTTAATCTATGAATTATTCACATGTAGATTATAATTGTAAATTTTATGTAATTTTTTTAATGTTTATTTTTGAGGGAGAGGGAGAGAGAGACAGAGTGTGAGCAGGGGAGGGGCAGATAGAGAAGGAGACACAGAATCCAAAGCAGGGTCCTGGCTCTGAGCTATCATCAGCACAGAGCCTGATGCAGGACTGGAACCCACGAACCGTGAGATCATGACCTCGGCCGAAGTTGGACGCTTAACTGACTGAGCCACCCAGGTGCCCCTGTTTGTGAGTTTTAAAAGCAGTTTCTTATATAGAACCCTTCAGTAAATTCATGGCATATGTTGGTGCTATTACTATGCAAAACTTAGTTGACTTTGTAAAATAAAAAGTTCTGAAACAATTGTTGGTAGATTTGGGGTTTTATTTTTGTTTTTTTATTTGTTAATCATAAGTAAAATGGTGGAATAATTTTCAAGTTAGTGCATCAGGTTAGATAATAAGGTTTTAAAACATATGGAAAAGAAACATAAGCACTTATTACAGAAAAGATTAAGTATTCATTTGTGAAATTTCATTGAAACAAATGGAGAAATCTTTTCAGATATATAATGAATAAAAATCATTCTTTTTGCATGATTTTTTTGGTGGAAATTTTTATTGACATTGTAAGATATTTATGATATAGAAGTAATAAGTGCTTCCCTTGTTAGTTATAAGCCATGTTTTGTATTGTGGGGGGACAAAATGTTAAGGGTTCTTAAAACCATGTACTTTTATTTTTAAGTTTATTTATTTATGTTGAGTGAGAGAGCAAGTATTAATACTTTACCCAAGTATTAGAGCACAGTATCTTGAATATCATTAACATGTAGTATATGACAACACAAATACATTATTGATAACTTTTTGCTCCATACCAGAGCAAAATCACCTTTGTATCATGAGTGAATCTTTACAACATCCTTTTCATGTACATTTTGCACGTGAGGTAACTGAAGTTTATGATGTAAGCAATTTGTTTATGTATTTGCAGTTTTTGAGTGGCAGACCTAAGATTAAAACCTAGACTATCCTGACCCATCCTAGAAATCATCCTAGTAAATGAATAACACCTAGAAAACATCCTAGAAATGTATAACACCTATTGATAAAGCTTCTTGTTAATCATATTTTAAGCTCTGGGTCAGTCTTAGTCCACAAAGTTTGTACATCTCCATACTTTCATGATCTGTGGAGATGACTCAAATTCTTATGGATGACTCAATGGTACCTATGTAGGATATGTCTCTTGGTCAAATGCCGAGACTTTGGTACCTTAATGATACTTGGAGGTTTTCTTAACTTTGTTATCATTAGTAAGCAGTGTTTGCATTTCCATGCTTGAAAAATAGGTAATACTTAGTAAGTTTTAGATCTTAATTTTGTATTTGATAAAACTTTAAATATTTGTTTTTATTATACTGATTTCAGGATAAATGCCTTGGACTCAAATTAACAGATAGAATTTGCCTATTGAAATTATTTTTACAAGAAGGCAAAGTTGAAGGTGACATGAATCCAGGCTTCATTATAGCTCAAACAATAGAAAGTTTTTTGTTTCTGTCCCTTGACTGAATTTAAAAGCAGAAGAAAAATCCCATGGCACAGTTTCTGGCGTTTTTATTTTAGATTTTATTATTTTTTTCATTATTTATTTATTTTTAGATGTTTACTTACTTATTTTGAGAGCGAGCGAGCAGGAGACAGGTAAAGAGAGAGAAAATCTTTTTTTTAAATTTCTTTTTTCAGTTTTTATTTATTTATTTTCAAAGAGAGAGCAAACAGGATAGGGGCAAAGAGGGAATCCCATGCAGGCTCCACACTGTCAGCACAGAGCTGGATGCCCTGCTCAAAGTCACAAACCATGAGATCATGACCTGAGCCGAAATCCAGAGCTGGACGCTTGACTGACTGAGCCACTCAGGTGCCACGTGTTTCTGGGTTTTAATGTTGCTGGTTCTTTGTTTTGCTACTTTGTGCCATGAGGAAGTAAAAGTTGTGATATGGTATTATCTATTTATGAAATGTGTTTTCTCTGTTCAGTTGTATGTTTTTAGCCACTCTACCTAAATAGCTGCTGTGCTGAAAAATTTGGAAGTACCTGATACAAGTTTAGTAACTATCATTTATATATTAAGTATAGGCAGGTTAAGCTTTGAAGTTGCCATACTTTAAAGAGGCATTTTGGGATCTCACTAAGGTTAATGTTATACTGGCGATAGGGAAGCAACCTCAGCTAACTCCCAATGAGTCTTGCTTCTCATTTACAGTTGTAGAAATCATTAACATTTTCTTAATATGTTTCACCTCAGCACTCCTGATGGCCTTGAAACCTAAATTTGTGAGTGTATTACATATTACATTTCATTGTAGGACTTTTATTGAGCCTTATATTTCACATTTTGTTTTTATTCTTAGTACTTAAAAGATATTAACAATTGAATATAACAATGCTATCTCATATTAGTAAGAAAAGATGTGGAGTTCTACATATGGTTTTCTGCTTTTTTTTTTTTTTTTTTTTGCAAAAGGTAACACAGGTGAGAAAAGTCAATACACATGCTTGTATTTATTTATTTACACATCAAGGAACTTGACAAGGAGGCGAAAGAAACCAATAATCCTGGTTACCTTTGTGTGTGTATTTCAAATGGGGATATTTGGGGAATAGAAATAGATACAGGAAAAGGGGGAAAAGGAATGGAATATTCTCTGTATATTGTTTTAAGTATTTTGAGAACTATTTGAAAGTATAGTCTATTAAAAATCTTTTTTTAAAAAAAGCTTTTTAATATTTATTTTTGAAGGAGAAAGAGAGACAGTGTGAGCGGAGGAGGGGCAGAGACATAGGGAGACAGAATCTAAAGCAGGCTCCAGGCTCTGACCTGTCAGCATAAATCCTGACGCGAGGCTCAAACTTACAAGGCGTGAGAGCGTGACCTGAGCTGAAGTTGGAGCTTAACTGACTGAGCCACCCAAGTGCCCCCTAAAAATCTTTTTCAAGCTACTTGCTGACCTCTGTGCCTTTCCTTAGCTGCAAATAGAAAACTTACTTCCTTTGTTTATGATTGAATGTTCATATATGAAAAAAAAACAGTTAAATCAGAGATGGCATAAAAAGAGAAGTTACACACTTGTATAAAAATGTAATTTTCACTTGTTCCTTTTATTTCTATATTGTGGAATTGTAAAAGTTGATTGAAAATGTCACCCGCAGGAGCCAGCTTTACTATTGGCATGATAATATAGTTGGTGCGTCCTCTCATGAAGAAACACCTAAATCCTGAAATTTTTGGACATACCTCTTTTCACCAAAACTAAAGTTCTCAGTAGCAGATGAATTTTAAATTAGTTTTTTAAATTGCATCTTAATTGAGTTAAATTATGATGTGAAGTAGAAGGGATAATATACTGTGACACTGAGTGATACTCTAAGGTAATTAAAAATAGCAAAGTAGAAGGAAATACAAATAGACTGTTGTTTATCACAGGCTTTAATGCCTCCTCTTCATTTGATTTCTTTTTTATTTTTCCTCTTCCATGGTTTGATTTTAGTTGTTTTTCAGCTACTCAAAGAAATTTTATAAGTGGTATATAATCCCACTTTTTTTTTTCAAGTTTATTTTTGAAAGAGAGCATGTGTGTGAGCAAGGGAAGGACAGAGAGACAGAGACAGAGACAGAGAGAGAGAGAGAGAGAGAATCCCAAGCAGACTCCCCTGTCAGTCCAATACAGGACTCCATCTCACAAAGGATGAGATCATGACCTAAGGTGAAATTAAGAGTCAGTTGCTTAACTGACCGAGCCACCCACAATCCCACTTTTTAAAAATGGCATATAATTCCTGATTTTTTTTTTTTTTTTTGTTATTTATTTTTGGGACAGAGAGAGACAGAGCATGAACGGGGGAGGGGCAGAGAGAGAGGGAGACACAGAATCGGAAACAGGCTCCAGGCTCCGAGCCATCAGCCCAGAGCCTGACGCGGGGCTCGAACTCACGGACCGCGAGATCGTGACCTGGCTGAAGTCGGACGCTTAACCGACTGCGCCACCCAGGCGCCCCTCCTGATTTTAAAGTAATATCCATTCTAGGACTTTTGAAAGACAAAGCAAGTTGTAAGGAGTAAAGTAAGTTATCTATAATATTTTGCAGAAAATAACTATTAAAGAATTGGATACATTTTCTTTTAATCTGTATGTACTTCCCCCCCTCCTTTATGTAAAAGTAAATAGCTTCACTTTTATAAGTACTTGAGTACAATTTCTGAAAAAATTGTTGGATTATTAAAAGGCTTATATACAATAAAATTTATTTTTTTCACGTATAGTTTGTGAATTTTGGCAAATTTACAGACACCTGTAAACAACACCACAATAAGTATATAGAATGGTTTCCTCACTCTCAAAATTTCCTTGCACTGCTCCTTTTTTCCTATTCTTGACCTCTGGCAACCATCGAACTGTTCTTCATTTATAGTTTTTGCTTTTTTTCAGAACATCATGTAATATATAAATGTAATCGTATAATATGTAATTCTTTCAGGCTGGCTTCTTTCATTTAGCATCATACTTTTGACATTCATTCGTACTATTTCATGTTAGTAGTTTGTTGCTTTTATTAAGGAATATTCCGTTATATAGGTGTATCATAGTTTATGCATTCACCCATTGATAACTTTGGTTGTTTCTTATTTGGGGGAATTGTAAATAATGCTCCTGAAGACATTCATACACACATTTTTGTATGAATGTAAATTTAAAAAAATTTTTTTTAACGTTTATTTATTATTGAGAGAGCGTGAACAGGGGAGGGGCAGAGAGAGAGGGAGACACAGAATCAGGAGCAGGCTCCAGGCTCCGAGCTGTCAGCACAGAGCCCAACGCAGGGCTCGAACTCACAAACCGCGAAATCATGACCTGAGCCGAAGTCGGACACTTAACCGACTGAGTCACCCAGGCGACCCGAAAATTTTTATTTCACTTGGGCAAATACCTAAGAAGAAGATTGCTGGGTCATAGGGTAAGATGATGTTTAATTTCATAAATAACTGCCAAACTCTTGTCCAGAGCAATTGTTCTATGTTGAATTCCTACGCGAAGTGTTTGAGAGTTCCAGTTGCTTTTTTCTTCACTACGTATTGTCAGAGTTGGGTTTTGGTGATTTTAGAAATCCTGTCCAGTGTACAGTGGTCTATCATTGTGGTTTAATTTGTTTTTACCTTATAGTAATAATGGGTGTTGAGCTTTATTAATTGGCTTATGTACTGTCTATTTTCTTTGGAGAAGTCTCTGTTCAAATCATTTGCCCATTAAAAAATTTTTATTTGGGGGGGCACATGGGTGGCTCAGTCAGTTGAGCATCCAGTTTCAGCTCAGGTCATGATTTCATGGTTTGTGGGTTCGAGCCCCACGTTGGGCTCTGCGCTAGCAACTAGGAGCCTGCTCCGGATTCTGGGTCTTCCTCTGTCTCTCTCTACTCTTCCCCCACTTGTGCTCTCTTTCAAATATAAATAAACTTTAAAATATTTTGAGAGTTGAGAGAGTTGTTTTCTTTTAAAACCTTTGGATATAAGTCCCTTTTCAGATATGTGACTTACAAATATTTTCTCCTGGTTTGCAGCAACAGGTTTTAATTTTTGTGAAGTCCAGTTTACCAGATTTTTGTTTTTAATTGATCAGAAATTTGGTATCATATCTAAGAACTGTGCTTAACTCGTGTCATGAAGTTTTCTTCCTTTGTTTTCCTTTAACTATTTTATAGTTTTAGATTTTCCATTCGAGAGAGAGAGAATTGAGATACTGATCGAAGTACGGCAGAGATAAAAACTATACATATTGATAAAATACTTATGCTTAATATATTATGTATGTATGTTTATGCTCTATTAATGACAGTAGAAAAACTAGTGAAATCACCAGCCAAACTCAGCGGTACATCATTAGCCCATATATTAAGTTAAAATTTGTAATTTGTAAATATATACTCTTTTTTTCCTGCTTCAACTCCAGTCATTAAATCAGCCTGGAATGTTATTTCTTAATTCTTCTATTATCTTCTCATCCTATTTATTTGCGAGTTTTATTTCTTTTAATTTTTAATTTACTTTTATTACTTTTTGATTGACCTATAGTTGACATACAATGTTATGAGTTTCAGGTACGCAGCCTAGTGATCCAACAATTTTTCACGTTATGTAATGCTTACCACAGTAAGTGTAGTTACCTTCTGTTACCATAAAGTTACATTACAATTTTTATTGACTGTATTCCCTGTGTGTACTTTTCATCCCCATGACTTAGTATTTTATAACTAGAAGTTTGTACTTCTTAATCCCCCTCACCTATTTTGTCCATTACCCCACCCGCTTCTCCTCTGGCAACCACCCATTTGTTCTCTGTATTTATGAGTCTCTTTCTGTTTTTGTTTGTTTTGTTTTTTAGATTCCACATATGAGTGAAATAATATGGTAGTTGTCTTTATGACTTATTTCACCTAGCATAAGATCCTCTAGGTCCATCCATGTTGTCAAGATTGGCAAGGTTTTTTTTTTTTTTTTTTTTTTTTATGGCCGAATAACATCCATTCATATATCAGTGGTCACTTAGGTAATTTTCAAATCTTGGCTGTTGTAAGTAATGCTGTAAGACATAGGGATGCATAGATCTTTTTTTTTTTTTTTTAGTGCGCTTTTTTTTTTTTTTTTTGAGGTGGTCGAAATATCCAGCAGTGGAATTAATGGATTGTATAGTATTTCTATTTTTAATTTTTTGAGGAACCTGCATCCTCTTTTCGTTGGTGGCTGCACCAGTTTACATTACCATGTTCATATGGTCAATTAATCTATGACAAAAGAGACAAGAATATACAATGGACAGAGGATAAGTCTCATCAATAAATGGTGTTGGGAAAACTTGGCAGCTACATGAAAAGGATGAAACTGGACCACTTTCTTACATCATACACAAAAAGAAACTCAATGTATTAAAGAGCTAAATGTAAGACCTTAAGCCATAAAACTCCTGAAAGGAAACATAGGTAGTAATCTCTTTGACATTGGCCGTAGTAACATTTTTTTGGATAGTTCCCCTCAGGCAAGGGAAACAAAAGCAAAAATAAATTACTGGGATTACATCAAACTGCAAGTGTTTTTTTGTTTTGTTTTGTTTTGTTTTTGTTTTTGTGGGTTTTTTTGAGAGAGAGAACATACATGGAACAGAGGTAGAGGGAGAGAGAGAGAATCCCACGCAGGCTCCATGCTGTCAGCACAGAACCCAATGCGAGGCTCAATCCCACAAACTGTGAGATCATGACCTAAGCTGAAACCAAGAGTTGGATGCTTAACCGGTTGAGCCACCCTGCAAGTCTTATTTCCTAATAAGTTTAGTTGGGATTCTATTTTCTGATCACTCATATTTTTTTTAATCCTTTGCCTAAGAATGAGAAAGGGTTTAGAGAAAAATACAAGGATAAAGCTGGTATATAGTTGCTTGCAGTATGAAATTTCCTAAAATATCTGTACTTGTTTTAGTGTAATTGGCCTGCTTCACCAAATATATATTAGAACAGAGGTTGGCAAACTTTTCTTTATAGGACTAGACCATATTAAGACACTTTGATGTGGAATTAAGTTAACAGAAACTTTGCAGACTTAAGTGTGTATTGACTCAGTTCAATTCAAATATAGATAAGCCAAATGGATCTTTGAGGGATATCCAGTACAAATTTAAAGTCTCGGTGTCTTTAATTTTATTGCCAAATCTGACTCTTTCAGTCTTTTCTTCCTATTCAGGAAAACACAATTACAGCAGGTTTTCATAAGATCCAGTTAACACTAGACAGTTGTATTGCTGCATCATACTATCGTTGTTCTAGGTTAATTATTAGGCCAGAACAAAAATGGATTGATTTTAGACATGGTAGTGACTTTAAATTTAAGGCGGTAGGAAAGTGTCTAGGGAGATCAGAAAATACTGTGTTCCTTGTTTGTTTTTTTAAGTTTTGTTTTTGTTTTTGTTGAGAGAGGGAAAGAGAGAGACAGAGACAGAGTGTGAGTGGGGGAGGGGTAGAGAGAGAGGGAGAGGGAGACACAGAATCCAAAGCAGGCTCCAGGCTCTGAGCTGTCCGCACAGAGCCTGATGTGGGGCTCGAACTCCCGAGCCACGAGATCATGACCTGAGCCGAAGTCAGATGCTTAACTGACTGAGCCACCCAGGCACCCCAAAAATCCTGTGTTCCTTGAGCTATTCAGTGTATTACATTTAATACAAACCAAAAAAAGTAATTTTTTACCTTCATAAAATTTAACATATTTAATATGTAAAAACAGTAATAACATTTCATAACTGCCTATAAAATATATCCTAGCCACCATAATGCCAAATATTTTAGCATAGTTATTTTGTAACTATGCTAAAAATTATCTCCTTGCTGAAGGTGACACACTTTCTCTGAGAACTGCTTCTTTCCACTTTCCCTTTGGAGAACCCCAGTGGCTTACTTGGGAACTGCAGAATCCTTCATTATTCTTTTTCCATACTTCATGATTGTTTCAAGGATGAATACCTACTCTATATAGTACTAAACCCAATAACAGGTAAAGCTGGAACAAGTGACCCTCTTTGAATAGGTACAGATACAAAAGTTCTTAAGTTTTAGTTTGTCTCTAGAGATAGAATAAAGCCTCAGATGTATAAAGAGAAGCATCATTGAGAAAGATCAAGAGAATGGTTTTAATTTTTAACAACTTTCTAGGTTTAGGTATAGCCTTGTGATACCCAAATTTGCTTTTTGGTTTCTGAGATACCTGTGAAACCTTACAATTCTGCTTTTTGTTCTCAAGCTTCTTTTTTGTTGTTTGTAATCAAAAATACTTTGTGTTATATATACTACACAAACTCATTCCCATTCTTCAAGTGACTGGCCAGAAGAAACAAACTAGTTCTTAAAACATCTGAATCAAATAAGGAAACAGTTCACAGTACCTCAAAATGGAAGTGAAGAATTACAGTCTTTTGAGTTCAAAAGATCAAGAGAGAACTGAATGATTTATGGAATGGTTGAATTCTTCAGGACTCTGATCAGAGCTATCTCCTGTCAAGGTTAGGTTAGGTCAGGTACCCTAATGGCACTCTTGGCACCTCTGTCTTATTGCAGTTGTTTCAGGATATGGAAATTATTTTTACTTTTATTTTTTCTATAGCCTTTTAGGAAAATATCATAATTAGATTACATGTGATACACCTGGTTGACTTTTTTCTGAAACAAAACCCTACCTATTTAACTTGCAGATTTGCTTTCTGTACCTAGGCACTGTTTTGTTAAACTCTTATCTTTTGAAAATAGTACCAAACTAATCCCAGATCCTCCAAGTTCTCTTCTAACCCCTTATTTTCACATATTCTCTTCATTTTCACTGTATTCATTCTGTCTGTTTCACTTAAAATCTTACTATCTTTTATGTAGGTACAAGGAAAGACTGAGAAGTAGATGAGAACTGTTAGGAAGGTGTAGAGGTTAGACGCCAGAGAATAGTTACGCTTTAGCTCCCCTTGCCCAATTTCATCATTCTTTGCAAATAACATCATCTTTATTTTATCTTATGAGCCTATCCCACAATGGTTGGCATTTGGTGGGTATTCAGTAAATACCTTTTTGTTGTTTGTTTTGACATTCAAAATGTGTCCTTTATTTTTATTCTTACAGATGCATAAATCACATTAAGTAAAATTCACTCCATTTAATTGTGTAATTGGATAAGTTTTCGCATAAAATGTTTTCATCACCCCAAAAAGTTCCCCTCATGACACTTGTTATCAGTCAACTTACCAGACACCCAGATCATAGCAAGCACTGATATGATTTCTGTCCTTTTTGTTTTGTTTTCTCTAAAATTTACATATACATATATAAAACCTTTTGTGTTTGGCTTCTTCCATTTAGCTTTTGAGATTTACACACACACACATATAAAAATATAATATTTGTGTATATGTAAGCAATTCCTTTATATTGCTAGAAGTATTCCAATGTATGGATGCACCACAGATTGTTTATCCATTCACCAAATAATGGACATTTGGGTTGTGTGCGTTTTTGGTTGTTACAAATAAAGTTGCTGTAAAACATTCCAGTACAAGTCTGTGCATGGATGTATTTTCATTTCTTTGGATAGATACCTAGGAGTAGAATTGCTGGGTTGTATGAATGCATATTTAACTTTGTAACAAGTTGACAAACTGCCAAACTGTAGTTGATGATGAGCATTTTATATGTTTATTTATTTTTCATGTATCTTTTTTTGTAAAATATCTGATTAAATCTATGCTATTTTTTTTTAATGTTTATTTAGTTTTGAGAGAGAGAGAGAGAGAGACAGAGTGCGAGCAGAGAAGGGTCAAGATAGAGAGGGAGACAGAATCCCAAAGCAGGCTCCAGGCTCTGAGCTGTCAGCATGGAGCCCCACATGGGGCCTGAACTCAGAAACAGTGAGATCATAAGCTGAGCTAAAGTCACACCCTTAACCAACTGAGCTACCCAGGTGCTCCACTTTGTTATTTTTGAAATAAACTTTTTATATTTTAGTAATTTAAAGTGGTAGAGAAGTTGTAAGTTAGGAAAAATAATGTTCTTATTTTTTATTTTATTAAAAATTTTTAAATATTTATTTATTTATTTATTTATTTATTTATTTATTTATTGAGAGACAGAGAATGTGAGCAGGTGAGGGAAGAGAGAGAGGGGGAGACACAGAATCTGAAGCAGGCTTCAGGCTCTGAACTGTCAGCACAGAACCCAACGTGGGGTCTGAACTCAGAAGCCAAGCCATGAGATTATGACCTGAGCTGAAATGTGAATGCTTAACCCACTGAACCATCCAGGCACCCCAGGACAAATAATTTTACCTTATACCCCTCACTCAATTTCCCTCATTGTTAACATCTGACAATACCATGATATGTTTGTCAAAATTAAAAAATGACTTTGAGGGGCTCCTGGGTGGCTCATTCGGTTTAGCATGCGACTTCAGCTCAGGTCATGATCTCTCATCGTTTGTGAATTAGAGCCCCGCGTGGGGCTCTGTGCTGACAGCCCAGAGCCTGGAGCCTGCTTCGGATACTGTGTGCCCCTCTCTCTCCACACCACCCCTGCTTGTGCTCTGTCTTTAAAAAATGAATAAACATTAAAATAACAAAGATGACATTGATACCTTATTGCTAACTTGACTTTGTTTAGATTTCACCAGTTTTTTTTTTTTTTTTTTTTTCAACGTTTTTTATTTATTTTTGGGACAGAGAGAGACAGAGCATGAACGGGGGAGGGGCAGAGAGAGAGGGAGACACAGAATTGGAAACAGGCTCCAGGCTCCGAGCCATCAGCCCAGAGCCTGACGCGGGGCTCGAACTCACGGACCGCGAGATCGTGACCTGGCTGAAGTCGGACGCTTAACCGACTGCGCCACCCAGGCGCCCCAAATTTCACCAGTTTTTACATTGATGTCCTATCTGTGTTTTAGTCCAGGATACTGCATTGCATTTAGTTGTCAAGTTTCCCCAGTCTCCTGTGGTTTTTGACAGTTTTTTTCAGAGTTATGGACTAAATGTGTGTATCCCCCAAGATTCATATTTTGAAATCCTGACCTCTAGAGTGATGGTAGGAGGTGGAGCCTTTCAGAGGTAATTAGGTTTTAGGTTAGCCTCCATCCTATTGACCGGTGTTAATTCTCTTATAAAAACAGCTCTGAGAACCTCCCTTCCCCCTTCACCACATGAGGACATAGTAAAAAGGCACCATCTTTGAACAGGAGTAGGCCTTCACACACTGAATCTGTCCACATCTTGATCTTGGACTCTTCAGCCTCCTGAGGAGTGAGAAATAAATTTCTGTGACTTATTTATCAATTTATTTATTTATTTAAAAAAATTTCTTTAACGTTTATTTATTTTTGAGAGAGAGAGAGAGAGAGAAGAGAGAGAGAAGAGAGAGAATGAATGAACTAGCAGGGGAGGGGCAGAGAGAGAGGGAGACATGGAATCTGAAACAGGCTCCAGGCTCTGAGCTGTCAGCACAGAGCCCGACGCGGGGCTTAAACTGACAAACCATGAGATCATGACCTGAACTGAAGTTAGTCGCCTGACCAACCAAGCCACCCAGGCACCCCAATTTATCAGTTTATTTAAACTAAAAGGAAAACCAAAAACAGTTCACCCATTTTTCCCACCCTTCACTCCTACATCTGTCATTCACCAATCTTTTCATTGTGTATGTGGTCTTGTTGGATTTTTTTTAGATTCCATATAAGAGAATATACATAACTCGTCTTTTTTCTTACGTCACTTGCCGTAATGACCTTGAGATCTGTCCAAGTTGTTGCAAATGGCAGGATTTTATTCTTTATGGCCAAATAATATTCCATTGTGTGTGTTTGTGTATACACACGTATATACACTACAGTTTCTTTATTCATCCATCAGTGGACACAGGTTTTTTTCTGTATCTTAGCTGTTGTAAATAATGCTGCCGTGAACAAGGGTTACATATATCTTCTCAAGCTAGTATTTTTCTTCAGAAAAATAACCCAAAAGTCGAATTGCTGGATCATATGGTAGTTCTATTTTTAATGTTTTGAGGAACCTCCATACTGCTTTTCATAGTGGCTACAGAAATTTACATCCCCACAAATAGTATACAATTCATGCTTTTTCTTCACATCCTCACCAACGCTTGTTATTTCTAGTCTTTTTGATAATAATCATTCTCATAGGCATGAGGTAATAGCTCAGTGTGGTTTTGGTTTGTGCTTCCCTGTTAATGATGTAGGGCATCTTTTTATGTACTTGTTGGCCATCTGTTTGTCTCCTTTAGAAAAATGTCTGTTCTGATCTTGATTGGGAGTTTTTTGTTTTTTAATGTATTGGGGTTTTTTTGTTTTGTTTTGGTGTTTCCCTATTGAATTGTATGGGTTTTTAATATATTTTGGATATTAGCCCCATATCAGATATATGATTTGCAGATATTTTCTCCCACATAGTATGTTGTCTTTTCATTTTGGTAATGGTTGTTTTTTGCTGAACAGAAGCTTTTTACATTTTTTTTTAGGTTTATTTATTTATTTTTGAGAGAGACAGAGACAGCATGAGTGGGGGAGGAGCAGAGAGAGAAGGGAGAGAGAGAGGATGCCAAACAAGTTCTGCACTGCCAGCTCAGAGCCTGAAGTGGGGCTCAAACCCATCAAACCATGAGACCATGACCTGAGCCAAAACCAAGAGTCAGATGCTTAACCAACTGAGCCACCCAGGCACCCCCAGAAGCTTTTTAGTTTTATATAGTACCACTTGTTTATTTTTGTTTTTGTTGCTTTTGCTTTTGATACCACACTCAAAAAATCATCTCCAAGATCTGTGTCAAGGAGATTTTTGCCTGTGTTAGAAGTTATGGTTTCAGGTCTTACATTCAAGTTTTTGATCCATTTTGAGTTATTTTTGTGTATGGTAGAAAGGCATGGTCCAGTTTCATTCCTTAGCATGTGACCAATTTTCCCACACCATTTACTGCAGAGACTATCCTTTCCTTGTTGTATATTTTTAGCTCTTTTGTCATAAATTAATTGGCCCATATATGCATGGGTTTATTTCTGTTGCTTTAAAGCTTACCAAGAGTACAGTATTTTTGTTATAGCAGCCTAATAAACAAACGGACACTTAGCCTTACCTCGTTTTTCATGACTTGACAGTTTTGAATTACTGATTTTGCATATTTTTGTTGTTGAGTTGTCTTAACTGAGTTTGAAAAGACCTGTTAGTATTCTATGTCTATTTTGATTTTTTTAATTATATCCTTTTTATTTTCTTAATTTCTTGCAGAGAGCAGATGTTTTATGTTAGATGAAGTCTAATTTATTTTTTCAGAGATTTTGTTTTTAAGTAATCTCAACACTCAGCATGGGGCTCAAACTCACAACCCTGAGAGCAAGAGTCACTCACTCTACTAACCGAGCCAACTAGGTGCGCCTAATTTTGTGTATGGTACAAGAGAAGGGTAGACATTTTTCTGTTCTTGGCATATGAATGTCTAATTGCTCCAGTACCATTTATTGCAAAGACCTATCATTTTTCCATTGAATTTCTTTGGAATATTTATTGAAAATCAGTTGATACATATGACTTGCTCTATATTTGGATTCTCAATTCTGTTCCATTAACAATAAATGTCTTGGAGCAGCTGGGTGGCTTAGTCGGTTAAGTGTCCGACTCTTGGTTTCAGCTCAGATCATGATCTCATGGTTGGTTAGATTGAGCTCTGTACCAGGCTCTGTGCTGAATTGTGTGGAGTCTGCTTGGGATTCTCCCTCTCTCTCTGCTCCTTCCTCATTTGCACATGCTCTCTTCTCTCTCTCTCTCTCTCTCTCTCTCTCTCAAACTCAATAAACGTTTTTAAAAAATAATGTCTTGATTTGAAGACAATAGTATGAATTCTGTACTACTCAGTAATCTTATCCTGGCATACCATATCTCCTTTTTATGTTGTTATTTTACTCACCTCATTTTTGTTTTATGGTCTTTTTTCCCCCATATTACCTATGTTCTACATAATTGAGAGTTAAAAATAGTTTATGTTTACTTTAAAAACAATAACACTCTGGGGTGCCTGGGTGGCTTAGTCAGTTAAGCCTCTGACTCTTGATTTCGGCTCAGGTCATAATCTCCTCAGGCTCTGCACTGACAGCACAGAGTCTGCTTGGGAATCTCTCTCTCCCCTCTCTGCCCCTCCCCACTGATGCATGTGTGCACACTCTCTCAAAACAAATAAATAAACATTAAAAAAATTACTAAAAAATATATTTTTAAAAATAACACTCCAGGACCAATTCTGTACCTTATGAAGTATAATGTTTATCAGTGCGAATATGGTTTCTCCAGTAGTAGCATGTTGTACAGCTGTTGTAGTATAATATCACAGTCAGCAAATTGACATTGATACAGTTGCCAACTTTTTCAAATTTCGTGTGTGTGTGTGTGTGTGTGTGTGTGTGTGTGTATGTGTGTTAGTGTTGTATGCAATTTCATCACTTGTGTAGATTCCTACGACTACCGCCACAGTCAAGATTCAGGGAAGTACCATTGCAAGGGTCCCACGTTCATGCTTTTATAGCCATGATGACCCTTCTCCCCAACCCCTGGACAACACTAATCTATTTTCCATCTTTTTTTATTTTATTATTTTTTTTAATGTTTATTTTTGAGAGAGAGAGAGAGAGACAGAGCATGAGCATGGGAGGGGCAAAGAGAGAGGGAGACACAGGATCCAAAGTAGGCTTCAGGCCCTGAGCTGTTAGCACAGAGCCTGGTGTGGGGCTTGAACTCACAAACAGTGAAATCATGACCTGAACTGAAGTCGGACGCTTAACTGACTGAGCCATCCAGGCGCCCCTCTTTTTTCCATTATTATAATTTTGTCTTTTAAGATTATTGTATAAATGGAGTGATACTGTATCTTTTTGAGAACGCCTTTTCACTCAGCATAATTCCCTTAAGTTTCATTACAGTTGCGGGCCTCAATAATTTGTTCCAATTTGTTGTTGAGTAATATTCCCATGGCATAGATGTACCCAGTTTATTTAATCATTCATCTGTTGAAGGACATTTGGATGGTGTCTGGTTATTTACTCTTAGGAATAAAGCTGCTGTGAACATTCACATACAGATTTTTGTGTTAATATAAGTTATCTTTTTGGGGGGATCAGTGCCTGAGAATGCAGTTGGGAGTCATATGGCAAGCATATGTTTAGTTTTGTAAGAAATTACCATATTCTTACCCTGAGTGGCTATACCATTTTTTATTATCAGTAATGTATGAGTGATTTAGTTTTTTTCATCCTTGCCAGTATTTGAAGTCATCA
Source organism: Neofelis nebulosa (assembly GCF_028018385.1). Lineage (NCBI taxonomy): Eukaryota > Metazoa > Chordata > Mammalia > Carnivora > Felidae > Neofelis > Neofelis nebulosa. The sequence continues at coordinate 29,485,032 of NC_080794.1, read as the reverse complement.
GTGTACTTTTATATTAGCCATTCTGGTGTGTATGAAGTATCTCACTGTGTTTTAGTTTGTATTTCTCTAATGGCTAATGATGTCGAACATCTTTTAATGTGCTTATTTGCTATCTTAATGTATCATCTTCAGTAAAATGTCCATATCTTTTGCCATTGCATTGTATGGGTTTTCTTTGTTTGTTTTGCTTTTTACTGATGTACACTTGTATTCATTGTTATGGAAGTGATTGCATCTGCTGTTAGGTACTACTAAAATTTCATTTTGGTTAATCACTTGTCTCAGCAAGATGGAGTCCATTCTTTTCCTGTCAATCTTGATGCCTGCTTTTGTCATTTGTATCCATATATGTTTGGCTTTATTTGGAGGCTTTTTCTTTTTTTCCTCTGTTAGTCCCCCATATTACTATTCTTATATCATACAAACTTCATTACTGTGGTTTTGCTTGGGGTTTGGGGATTTTTTTTTTTTTTTTGGAAGTTTATTTATTTATTTATTTATTTATTTATTTTAGTTCTTTGAAGGTTTTTGGTTTTATTTTAAATTTTTTTCCTTTCTTTTGTGTCTTTTTTTCTCATACTGTTTTGTTACTATGGCTTTATCACATGACTTGGTATCTGGTGGGACAAAATATTGTGCTGCTTCTTGTCCTTTTGTTCTCACATATACATTTAGAATCTTGTCAAGTAGGGAAGGTATTTTGAATCAACTCTACTATTGAAAACAACTGTAAAAGATGAATCAAAATAAAAATAAAGAGCTTATCTTATAAGATACCACAGTCTCCAAGCCTGTGAAGAATTACAGAGCCAAAGCCCTGGGGTGAAAAGAAAACCAGTCCACTGAGAAGGACATTTGAGACCTTCTTTCCCCCTGATGGTGTACAGATTCCAGAAAAGGCCACTGAGAGGTTGAGAAGCTAAGCAGTTGTTTTGACATACTTACTGGACTAGGGAGACAAAAGTTGGAGTTCAGGATCTCTAAGGACAGAGCTGTTTGCTAAACAAACCTCTCTGGTTTTATGCTAAAACCTCAAGGAGCTGTACTCTACATCAGGGTTTCTCAGTTTTACTACTGTTGACAGTTTGAACCAGGTAATTCTTTGTTGTCAGGAACTGTCCTGTGAACTGAAGGATGTTTGGAAGCATTGCTGGCCTGTAGACTCAATAGATGCCAGGACCCACTGTGACAATCAAAAGTATCTCCATATATTGCCAAATGTCCCCTGGTTAGCGAAAATCACCCCTATTTAGGGAAGATAGCCCTAAAAGTATACTTGAATAAACTAGACCTTACAGGGATTAAAGCCCATTTTGAATTGAAGCACCTAGTGCTCATCACAAGTGCCCTCCTTAATACCTATCACCTATCTAACCTATCCCCCGCCCACCTCCTTAACCACAGCTTACTCTCTGTGGTAAGTGTGTCTTGTGGTTTGTTTCCCTTTCTCCCTCCCACCCCCCACTTCCCATATGATCATCTTATTTGTTTCTTAAACTCCACATATGAGTAAAATCATATGGTATTTGTCTTTCTCTGTTTGACTTATCTTGCTTAGCATCATACCTTCTAGTTCCATCCACGTCATTGCAAATGGCAAGATTTCATTCTTTTTGATGGTTGAGTAATATTCCATTGTATGTGTATACTACATCTTCCTTATTCATTTGTCGATGGATATTTGGGTTCTTTCCATAGTTTGTCTATTGTTGAAAATGCTATAAACATTGAGGTGCATGAACCCCTTCAAATCTGTATTTTTGTATCCTCTGGGTAAATAGCTAATAGTGTAGTTGCTGGATTGTAGGGCAGTTCTATTTTTAGTTTTTTGAGGAATTTCCATACTGTTCTCCAAAGTAGCTATACCAGTTGGCATTCCCACCAAAAGTGCAAGAGGGTTTCCCCTTCCTCCACATCCTCGCCAACACCTGTTGTTTCTTGTGTTGTTAATTTTAGCTGTTCTGATAGGTGTGAAGTGGTATCTCATCATGGTTTTGATTTGTATTTCTCTGATGATGAGTGATGTTGAGCATCTTTTCATGAGTCTGTTAGCCATCTGGATGTCTTCCTTGAAAAAGTGTCTATTCATGTCTTCTGCCCATTTTTCAACTGGGTTATTTGGTTTTTTTGGGAAGGGGGTTGTTGAGTTTGATAAGTCCTTTGTAGATTTCAGATACTAACCCTTTATCAGATATGTCATTGACATTTATATATCTTCTGCCATTCCATAGGCTGCCTTTTAGTTTGGTTGATTGTTTCCTTTGCTGTGCAGAAGCTTTTTATATTGATGATTTCTAGATATTTTAATAATGCTTCTTTAAAAAGTTTTACTTTAAAAATGATTCCAAAAACTAGAAGAGGAAAGAAAGCTTCCAAACTTACTGTGCAAAGCCAGCATTACCCTGGATACCAAAACTACAAAAAAAGAGAACTACAGGCCAGTAACTCTCATGAACGAACAGAGATGCAAAAATCCTCAACAAAACGTTAGCAAACTGAATCCAATAATACATTTAAAAAAAAATCATTCACTCTGATTAAGTGGGATTTATTCCTGATGCAAGGATGGTTCATTATTTGCAAATCAATCAACATGATACAGCACATCACCAAGAGAAAGGATAAAAACCATATGATCATTTCAATAGATGCAGTAAAAGCATTTGACAGAGTACAATATCTACTCATGATAAAAAACCCTCAACAAAGTAGGTTTAGAGGGAACATACCTCAACATGATAAAAGCCATATATGAAATACCCACAGCTAAGTTCATATTCAATGGCAAAAGACTGAGCTTTTCCCCTAAGGTCAGGAACAAGACACAGATGTCTACTCTGACCAGTTTTATTCAACATGTTCCTGGAAGTCCTGGCTACAGCAACCAGACAAGGAATACCTTCCATATTGGTAAGGAATAAGTCAAACTTTCAACTATTTGCAGATGATATGATAATATACATAGGAAACCCTAAAGACTTCACCGAAAAACTGCTAGAACTGAACAGTGAATTCAGTAAGGTCTCAGGGTACAAAATCAATGTACAGAAATGCATTGCATGTCTATACACTACTAAGGAGAGGGCAAAAAGAGAAATTAAGCAACAGTCCCATTTATAGTTGCACTAAAAATAATAAAATGTCTAGGAATAAACTTAAGAAGGAGGTGAGAGACCTGTACTCTGAAAACCATACAACACTGATAAAAGAAATTGAAGACCGGGATGTCTGAAGGGGCTCAGTTGGTTAAGCATCTGACTTCAGCTCAGATCATGATCTAATGGTTTGTGAGTTCGAGTCCCTCATTGGGCTCTCTGCTGTCAGCCCAGAGCCTACTTTGGATCCTCTCTTTCCCTGTCTCTCTGCCCCTCCACTGCTCGTGCTCTTGCTCTCTCTCTCTCTCTCTCTCTTCCCCCACCTCAAAATAAATGAATAAACTAAAGAAAGAAATTGAAGTCCACACAGATGGAAAGACATTCCTTATGCTCATGAGTTGAAAGAAAAAATATTGTTAAAATGTCCATACTATCTAAAACAATCTATAGATTTAATGTAATCCCTATCAGTATACCAATAGCATTTTTCACAGAACTAGACAAAACTACCCTAAACTTTTTATGGAACCACAAAAGACCCTGAATAGCCAAAGCAGTCTTGAAAAAGAAAAACAAAACTGGAGGTATCACAATTCAAAACTTCACAGAGAGAAAGCACAAGTTAGGGAGGGGCAGAGTGGAAAAGAGAGAGGATCTCAAGCAGGCTCTGCACTGCCAGCACAGAGCCTGACACGAGGTTCAGCCCCATGAACTGTGAGATCATGACCTCAGCCAAAGTCAGATGCTTAACTGACTGAGCCACCCAGGCAACACTGAACTTCACATTTTAATTACAGATCTGTATTAATCAAAAGAGTATGGTACTGGTACAGAAACAGACATAGCAATCAATGGGACAGAAATAGGAAGCCCAGAAATAAACCCACACTTATCACATGGTCAATTAACCCTTAACAAAGTACGCAAGAATATGCAGTGGGAAAAAGTTTCTTCAACAAATGGTATTGGAAAAACTGGAGAGCTGCATGCAAAAGAATGAAACTTGACCACTTTCTCACACCATACACAAAAATAAATTCCAAATGCATTAAGGACCTAAATATGAGACCAGAAACCATAAAAATCTAAAACACAGTAATGTATCTGACACTGGCCATAACAACATTTTTCTAGACGTGTCACCTGAAGCAAGAGAAACAAAAGCAAAAACATATTATTGGGACTACATCCAATTAAAAAAACTTCTGCACAGCAAATGATACAACTAGCAAAACTAAAAAATGGAAGATATTTGCAAATGACATTTATAAAGGGTTAATATCCAAAATATGTAAGAAATTTATACAACTCAACACCCAAAACCATATAATCCAATTAAAAAATGGGGAGAAGACATAAACAGAGATTTCTCCAAAGGAGACATCCAGATGGCCAATAGACACATGAAAAGATGCTCAGCATCACTCATCATCAGGGAAATGCAAATCGAAACAACCATGAGATATCACTTCACACTGGTAAGAATGGCTAAAATCAAAAACACGATAAATAAGTGTTGGTTATGATGTGGAGAAAAAGGAACCCTCTTGCCCTGTTGGGAATGCAAACTGGTATAGCCACTGTGTAAGACAGTATGGAGGTCCTTAAAAAAGTAAAAATAGAATTACCGTATGATTCAGTAATTACACTACTGGGTATTTACCCAAAGAAAACAAAAAAGATAAATTGGAAAAAGTATACACACTCTTGTGTTTACTGCAGCATTTTTTTACAGTAGCCAAATCAGGGAAGCAGCCCAAGTTGCACTGATGGATGAATGGATAAAGAAGTGATATATGTATACAATGGAATATTGTTCAACCATAAAAAGAATGAAATCTTGCCATTTGCAACAATATGGATGGATTTAGAGTGTATAATGCTAATCACAATAAACCAGTCAGAGAAAGACACATTCCACATGATTTCACTCATGTATGGAATTTAAGAAACAAAAGAAACAAAGGAAAAAGAGAAACCAAGAGACAAACTCTTAACTATAGTGAACAAATGCATGGTTACCAGAGGGGAGTCAGGTGGTGGGATGGGTGAACTAAATGAATGGGATTAAGAGCACACTTACCTTGATCACTGAGTAATGTATAGAATTATTGAATTTCTGTATTGTACACCAGAAACTAGTATAACACTGTATGTTTATACTGGGATTAAAAAAAAAAACAAAAAAACCCCAAAAAACTTGGGGCTCCTGGGTGGCTCAATCAGTTGAGCATCCAACTTCACCTCAGGTCATGACCTTGTGGTTTGTGAGTTTAAGCCCTGCATTGGACTTGTCAGTGCAGAGCCGGCTTTGGATCCTCTGTACCCCTCTCTCTCTGCCTCTCCCCTGTTCATGTTCTCTCTCTCAAAAATGAATAAACATTTATTTAAAAAAAAAAAACTTTTACTTTCTAATAGATACAATTAATTAAATGAAATTAAATTTTTACTTCTGTATCTAACAACCTGACAAAATTTTCTTAACTTTCAACATGGAGGATATATCCATTTGCAAATAATGACAGTATTTCTTTTTTAGTCTCTTGTGTTTTTAATATTTCTTTTTCTCTTTTTTCTTTCAATAATTTTGGACTACCATCTTTATCATCATTAAAGTTGGTCTTTGCTGTAGATGTTCTTTATCAAGTTAAGGAAATTCTCTTTTCGTTTTGCCTGATTCTTTTTATCATGAGTATGTGCTGAGTTGTATGGAATACTGCATCTGTTGACTGTATTTTTCCATGTATTAAAAAAAATTATATGTAATACTGTTTTCCTCCAACAAATTTATTAATTTTTTGAAAGGAATTTATTTTTAGAAGAAAAAACAAAGGGCAGAGATGAATGGAATGGAAAATAAATACAAGATATTTTGCTAATATTTTAATAGCTACAACAAATTAGTACAGAGAATGCCCTGTACAAAACAACACAAAGTTTCAAAGGTTGAAGTGTTCCTTTAATCAAGGTTGAAGATTTCAGGAACTGGTGTTGGGAGTTTAGGCTGTGGTCCTTGTTTTTGGATGGATCACTGGGTCTAGAATAGTCTATGCTTTTTTGTTTTAATTTTTTTTTAATGTTTATTTATTTTTGAGACAATGCCAGAGACAGAGTGCAAGCAGCCTAGGGGCAGACAGAGGGAGACACAGAATCTGAAACAGCCTCCAGGCTCTGAGCTGTCAGCCCAGAGCCCGACGCGGGGCTCGAACTCATGAACCATGAGATCATGACCTGAGCCGAAGTTGGACGCTTAACCGACTGAGCCACTCAGGTGCCCCTAGAATAGTCTATACTTTTAACCAGTTTTAAGAAAGACTATTTGGCCTTGATAGAAGTAGATGAAGTATTGGGTTTCATGGGTGAGGTAACTACCAAAGTTCCTCCCAACAATGTAGTGCCAGGTGGGGTTGAATTCTTATTACACTATTTCTTAATAGCCATATTTCTTAATATGGGCCACAATGCCCTTTTCTATATCATATTTCTTCAGTGTCTCAGGAACATACCTCACAGAGTCCTGTTTCATCTCCTCCAACATATTGGCGATTTTTAATCATGGTTTTTCATTATTATGGTAGAGCAAGGACTGGCATATGCCTACAGTCCCTTGGAAGAGGGCCTGACAATGCCCAGACCATGAGACCCACTGTTGCTGTTGAAGCCGTGGTGCATGTCTCACTATTGTACTATATTGAGTGACATTTATAACATTTTCTAAGAGTACTACCCCTAGATTTCTTGGGTTAACCCAAATCAGTTCTAATGAATGATCTTTTTTCATGTTGTTGGCCTTAGATTGCCATTAACTTTTTTCAGGAATTTTTGCATCTGTAGTCCTGAGATTGGCTGGTAATTTTTCTCTTATATATGTTGTTGGCTTGCTTTTTGTCTGAAGGTTATGCAAGACTCAAAAGATGAGCTGAGAAATACTCTCCCCTTTTATTCTGGAAGATGTTTTAAGGATTGGAATTAAGTTTCTTGAAAGCATGGTAGAACTTAACTGTAAAGCCCTTTCAGCATTCAGGCTGAAGGAAAATCATTCCAGATAAAGGCATGTAAGTGCAGGAAGAAATGAAGAGTGTCAGAGGAGTTATAAATATAAAGATATTTTATAAAATACAAAATTGAGGTAAATACAAATATAAAATGTAGGTAAATTTTAAAGTATTGCCTTTAAGAAACTATTTACTGTGATCTATAGAGTTTAAATCATAAAAGTAAAACATATGACAATAATAGCACAGTGGGTGACAAGGAAGGTTAATGGGATTAAACTGCTATAAGTTGCATTATTTTTAAAATTAAACTGCTAATTATGGTAGGTAAAAATAATTCAGGAATTTTTTTTCAATCTATTAGGGTAAACACCAAAATACTTATTAAAATTGTATAACTTAAAAGTGAATAAAATAGGAAGTAAAATAGGAAAAAAAATGGAACAATAAAACATCTGTTTAATCGAAAATGCATTTAAAAACAGGTAAACTGAGGGGCGCATGGGTGGCTGAGTTGGTTGAGTGTCCAACTTCTGCTCAGGTCATGATCTCATGTCTCATGAGTTTGAGCCCCACATTGGGTTCTCTACTGTCAGCCCAGAGCCCCCTTTAGATCCTCTGTCTTAATGCTCTCTCTGCCTTTGCATTGCTTGCTCTCTCTCTTTCTCTCTCTCTCTCAAAAATAAATAAACATTAAAAAAGAAGTAAACAGAGCAGATGGGACAAATAGGTAACAAATAATCAGATGGTAGACCTTCACCCATTTATACTAGTCATTGTATTACATTGAAATGGATTAAGCAGTTCAGTTAAAATCCAACGATAGGCAGACAAAATAAAAAACAAAACCCAACTCTGTGCTGTTTATTAGAGCTATACTTAAAATATAAAAGAGATTGAAAATAATACAGTGGAAAAAGGTAAACTGTTCAAAGGCATCATTAAAAGTTGATATAATTATAGAACTATTCTACAAATACTCAAAGTAAGAATTATTACTAGAGATTTAGAGAAACATTACAATGTTAAAATGCTCAATTCAATAAGAAGATATAAGAACTCTAAATCTATATGCTTTCATTAAGATTAGCTTCAAATTCGCTAATACAGAGACTTAAAAACTTAAAAGGATATAGATAAAAATCCATGGTCACTCATGGCTTGTGAGTTCAAGCCCCGCATCGGGCTCTGTGCTGTCAGCTCAGAGCCTGGGGCCTATTTTCTTCTCCCTCCCCTCCCCTGCTCATGCCCACGCTCGCTCTCTCTCTCTCTCTCTCTCTCTCAAAAATAAACATTAAAAAAATTAAAACAAAAACAAAGATTACAAGCGTTTTTAAATTATAAAATTTACTTTAGTATGAAATGATTAAATGTAGAGCTGTACAGTATTTGTGTTAAAAAGAACCAGAAGAAGTTTAAGTTCAACTGCCTCTTTAGACAGATGAAGAAACTATCCTGCTATTGTATTTCCTCTGTACTCCTCTGCAATATGATTTTTCTCATATGAGAAAATTATCATAGGTGTAAGGTAATTATCATAGGTAAGGTAATATCATATGTGTAAGGTAATTATTCTTAGGGATTTTAGAAGAGACAGAGAGGATGCCAAAGTCACATTAGTTAAATATGGCCAAAGGCACCTTTCTTTCAGGAACATTAGGGTGGCTGGTTCTCTTACTAGTTTCTCTTGCTTATTAATTTTAAGAACTGTTAAAGCTTCTGCACAAATTAGGACATACGCATTCTAGGTTTATATGACTTTTTCTTTCTGTTTTTCTTTTTTGAGTTTTTTTTTTTTTTATTAGAGGCTGAAGTGAGTTTCCACCAAGGTGTCTCCAGGAAGCAGAGAGGCTACCCTCCTTCTACCCCTCAAAATAAACCCGGATAGCAGAAGTGGTGATACTTTGAATATAAAGAGCCTGAGGGAGAGCTGTAAAAATGAGTCACAGAGGAGTCCACAGCACCACTGTGCTTGGTGTACTGTTCAGACAGGCTTTAAAGCATACTGTAGGACTCTTGGCCCAACTTCCAAGAGGAAGGAGTTAAGAATAGAAGCACCAGGGAGGTAGCAGAGGATAAGTACTAATTAGCTGTCCTTTCCCTTCATTCCATCTAGTTGCAGAAAAGACAAATCTTTCCATTTAACCTTTATATCTTGTATTTTTTACATTGTCTTGTAAATTGAGACAATGGTATCTTCCTTTGCTAAAGTAGAAAAATATAGTAGAGAATGTAGTTCATCTCTTTGAAATAAGAGGGAACTAGAAATATGGTAGATAAATTTTGTAATATACTTACTTTAGTGGTTTTAAATAGCAAGTGGAACTTTAAGGCATCCAAAGTTAATTCTCCCCATTATACTAAATAGTCACCTGTTCACTGTAGATCTTCTTACCAGTTCTTTGTTAAAATAGTGAAACCAACTAAGACAATTTTAAGCAGAAAAAGGACTTCGGTAAAGAACTTTGGAACACAGGTTCCCAGCAAGATCTGAGACCATGCTTGCAGACTGTGCAGGAACCAATATAGACAGGAAATCAGATCACAAAAGTGGTTCTGTGCTGGACAGAGGCACTATAGCAATACCATTAATGCTTATATAGCCATACATCTTGGTTTTTCTTGGTAATAATTGATGGTTCATTTCAGTCTCAGAAATGTCCCAGTTTGGACAATAAATTACATCATCACTATTCTGATGTTGGAACATTACTGCCTCTGGAAAGCAGATGAAGATACTCCTACTTCTTGGGATACCTGGGTGGCTCAGTCAGTTGAGCACCCAACTTCGGCCCAACTCACAGCTCGTGAGTTCGAGCCCGTGTTGGGCTCTGTTCTGACAGCTGGGATTCTGTGTCTACCTCTCTTTCTGCCCCTCCCCTGCTCTCGCTTTCTCTCTCTCTCTCTCTCTCTCTCTCTCTCTCTCTCTCTCTCTCTCTCTCTCAATAAACAAAACAACAAAAAAAGATACTTTTACTTCCAGTACCCTTGCCAGCATTGACTTTACTTGTCCTTTGCTTCTTCCTACAGGCTTTCGATTCAAATTCTGGAGCAGATTTGTCTGAACGATAGACTTAGTTGCTAAGGAGTCTGGAAATGTATTGGCATTTCCCAATTTCTATAGGTGAGAGACTGCCTGAAAAGGTAGGGGTTTCTCCCAAAATAAGAGTTTCATAAGCTAGACATTCAAAGAATGCAGATATTGAGTGTATTATGTTTCAGTGATTGTCCCATTTTACTTTGTCCCATTTTTTACATACCTTTCCTTTGGTATGTTCATTGCTGTCCTCTTCCTGTGGGGCTGTCTAGATCTGTTAAGCAGTTATCAAAGTGAGTTATGTATCTGTTCAAAGAGAATGTTACTGAAAGTATAAACTAGTTTTTTTGTTCTTAATTTTTTTTTCCTATAAGCAAGGAGACTCCATTTGGATGAAGGAAATAATATTTGCCCATTCTCATGTCTTAATTATGTGAAAATATAACTGGTCCCACTATAAAAGATAGAGAATTTAGCTTAATAAAAAGCTAAAACATCAAAAGATTATTTCTTCAAATTTTTTAAGTTTATGGAGTTCATGTAGCATATGTAGTCAACTCTTAAGCATCTCTAAAATTATGCCATTACATCTGGGTCTATCTTGGCAATAGATACTTAAATTGTATCTGAATAACCTTTAGAAAAACTCTAGGGACGCCTGGGTGGCTCAGTCGGTTAAGTGTCCGACTTCGGCTCAGGTCATGATCTCACGATCCGTGAGTTCGAGCCCCGCGTTGGGCTCTGTGCTGACAGCTCAGAGCCTGGAGCCCGTTTCAGATTCTGTGTCTCCCTCTCTCTCTGCCCCTCCCCTGTTCATGCTCTGTCTCTCTCTGTCTCAAAAATAAATAAACGTTAAAAAAAAAAAATTAAAAAACAAAAAAGAAAAACTCTAAACTCCCAATCATATTTATATCTGTTTTAAAGAGCTCCAGATAAGCTTTTTAGAAATAGTATTTCTGGGGGCGTGTGGGTGGCTCCATTGTGACTCTTCATTTTGGCTCAGGTCACGATCTCAGAGTTTGTGAGTCTGAGCCCTGCATTGGGATCTATGCTGCCAATGTGGAGCCTGCTTGGGATTCTCCTTCTCCCTCCCCCTCTCCCTCCCCCTCCCCCTCTCCCTCCCCCTCTCCCTGCCCCTCCCGTACTCCCTCTCCCCCCTCCCCGTCCCCTCCTCCCTCCCCCTCTCCCCCTCCCCTCCCTTCCCCTCCCTCCCTCCTCCTCCCCTCCCTTCCCCCTCTCCCTCCCTCTATCTCTTTGCCCCTTCCTGGCACTGTTCATTTCTTTTGGTTTTGAATTTTTGCCTGGATAGAAAGAACACTTGGGTTAGTTGTAAGATAACATGTACTTTATAAACCTTATGAGTTTATATATCTTTTAAACTCTATCAGTTTGTACCAGTTTCATTGGAAGTTGTTATGATTAAGTAAAATAATGAATGTGTAGATTTGTTTTTTAGATTATTAAATACTTTTTAAATGGGAAGTATTTCCTTACTTAGTAATAAAACCTGCAGAATGTCACTAAGTATACTTGATGTCTAGGAAAACAGGGCAGATGCCTCTGGCTCATCTGCTTTCTGTTCCTCCTGTAGCTAAATGAATGAAGCAAAGCAGGAAAGAGACTTGAATAAAGGATGGCCCAGGGAACAGCTTTGCCACTGTAAGGGGAATACTATAAGAAAGAAGGTGGGGGCACCTGACTGGCTTAATAGGTAGAGCATGTGACTCTTGATTTCAGGTTGTGAATTCACAACCCCACGCTGGCCATAGAACTTACTAAAACAAACAAACAAACAAACAAACAAACAAAAAAAAGATAGTGGATTTTCTACGACTTTACAAAGCATCTCAGAAGGATATGAAAACTAAGGGGTTAGGATCTAATGCAGTGGTCACTAATTAGGAATTAGTTTTTCTAAGGTCCTCTTAGCATTCTTCTGTTGTGGGGCTCTTCTTGTGTGAATTCTCAAGGCCTCCTAACAGGATTTGTGTAAAACCAAGGAATCATGGTAACATCTTGATGATCACATTAAAACACATTGTGCTGAGAACTTTTATGGTATTTGTCCTTTGTATTCTAACCATTATGACTCAAATTGAATTTTTCATTCTTTTCCTTTTTTTTTTTTTTTTGTGCCCTAGATTTTATTCAATATTGCAGGAAGTAGCTCTAGGAATAAGATTCTTTCAGATTTCTTCCTCACATACATGCCTTCTACTTCCTTCCCCCCAGCAACACATACAGTTGTTTTTTCCTCCATGTTTCTTTACTGGGAAGAGCAGTGATTCAGAACTTTTCAGTTCTAGATGAGGTTTAAAATATAAGCAAAGTAAACATTACTGAGGTTAAAAAACTTTAGAGGCAGGGTGCCTGGATAGCTCAGTTGGTTAAGCACCTGACTCTTGGTTTCTGCTCAAGTCATGATCTCAAGGTTGATGAGTTCAAGCCCCACATCGGGCTCTGCACTGACAGCATGGACCCTGCTTGGGATTCTCTCTTTGCCTGTCTCTCTCTGTTCCTTCTTGCCTTATGCTCTCTCTCTCCCCCCAAAAAAAAAAAAAAAAAAAAAAAAGAAATTTTTTTCAAATTTAGAAGCATATGTGCAATACCATAATATCTTACCTGATCTTAAAAATGAAGTTGAGGGGAGCCTGGGGGGCTCAGTCAGTTAAGCATTTGAGTTCGACTCAGGTCATGATCTCATGGTCGTGAGTTTGAGTCTGCATTGAGTGAGCTTGAGCCCCATTTGCATGAACCCCACCTCTCTCTCTCCCTCCTTGTCTCTCTCTCTCTCTGCCCTTCACTCACTTGTGCCTTCTCTCTTGAAAGAAAGAAAGAAAGAAAGAAAGAAAGAAAGAAAGAAAGAAAGAAAGAAAGAAAGAAAGAAAGAAAGAAAGAAATCTTTAAAGAAAATCAAGTTGAAAGGCATTATATAGTAGTAACTTGTAAACTTGGTAAGTACATAGTTACGTAAACCCAGATGCCTAGATTTGATTCTACTCTTATATGCTTACTAAAGACGTTAACATGGTTTAGATATTTCTATCCATTATTTTTCCAAACAATTATAATGGTTCAAATTGCATGTCACGATCAAAATGCCAGGTTTCAAGAGGAATTGTATTTAGAATTAAGTGTCCTTTTAACTGAATATTAAGTAGAATATTTGGTTTCATACAGTACTGTAAAGGCCTTTCTTGTATTTCATTGTTCTCACAACTAGATAATCATCATTTTTGGATAAGTATCCAGTTGGTTGTCTTATAAATTTTATTTTCAAGGTTGAAGCTACCTAGAACAGCAGTCTCTGATAGCAACATTTAGAGGCACTTTCTCAGACTGCTGTACTGACCTTATCCTCTGTGAGGTAGTGTCTCCATTTTTCTGGGTCAGTTCTTTTTGTGAAGGACTAGAACTCCTTAGCCTAGGGAACAAGACTTGAAAACAAAAGAAACCACAGTTTTAAAAAAAGATCCTGGATTGTATGCTTAGCATATATAATTATAGGTTATAGTAACCTGTGTTAATTACTATTTTTATGCAGGAAATATAAAATTGATACAATTTAATTCATTAAAGTGGTGAAAGCTAAGTTAAATTTTTTTCCTTATTCTAAAAAGAGGAAAGTCTGTCTTTTTTTAAAAAAAAAACAAACCTTGTTTGAACACAAATTTATATTCAGAAGGAATAGCAAACACCATGTTTCATTTCTCCTTTATTAAAACTTTTGATGCCAATAAATCAAATTTAATGGTACTGAAAAAGTGGTATATGTTTAACAGTAATGGAATATATTTATTACCTTTTATTGGGTCAGCATCTAATGTATTCTGTGGCTATACTTTTATATCAGTATTGTCTGTGAAGGCTTTTTAAGGGTGCTGTGAATCACTGAAGTTCCTTCCTTTGCTTTTTATCAGTTACAAAATAGGCTCTCATTTTCATACATTTTTTAATTAAAAGAAATTTTTTTTTAAATTTATTTTTGAGAGAGAGACAGCGTGCAAGTGGGGGAGGGGCAGAGAGAGAGAGAGGGAGACACAGAATCTGAAGCAGGCTCCATATTCTGAGCTGTCAGCGTAAGGCCGGATGTGGAGCTCAAACTCACAAGCTGTGAGACCCTGACTGGAGCTGAAGGTGGCTGCTTAATCGACTGAGCCACCCAGGCGCCCCTTAACACATTTTTTTAGTTGTCTTGAGGAATGGCTTTGTGAGTTCATTTTGGTATTTGACTTTAGAAAATTTTGTCTATCTTTATAAATTAATTTTGCTGAAAAAAGTTGTACTTAAATATCTAAAATTCAACTGAGAAAAGACATCAAGGTGAAGTGACCTTTATACTTCATTTGCAAGAATTGAAAAACTCTGAGACAAAATCGTGAGTGCTCAAATGAAAAGATTGTCAAGAAACATTTCCTCATTTTTAGAGCAGGGTAATTGTATTCTTAATACTCTTAAGTTTCTGCCTCCTAATTGTCTGGTGATACAACTAAGTGGGAAATTTTTGCAGGGCGGATGGTAGTAGCATTTTTATTCATTGAGATTTGTCCTTAGGAGAAATTTCTAATAGCAGTATTTTGCCTTTCACATATGCAGGAAAGGGAGTACAGATACTGTGTTTTAGCTTTAAAAACTGTGTAATGTGAATCATTATTTCAAAAAAATTTGTCCTACCTTTTAAGGTCAGTAGTTTATCAGTTTCTGTATAGATGGTAAATGCTAAGGTTCCTAAACCTTGTGAAATGTAATTAAAATATGTGGTTCTACATATTGTCTGTTTAGATTTCTTAAATGTAACCAAAATCAGTGCCTCAAATTAATTAAATTAAAACAACCTCTTTTTAGCAAGTTAAAATCTATCAAAACTGGATTAAACATTTTGATATGATTCTATTGTTTAGCCATTTATTAGATTGTGTTTCATGGTAAGCACATGTTATGTATTTGGAATAGAAAAATGCAAAAGTATGCATCTATGCCCTCAGGAGATACACAGTTTAGAAGGGAAAACATTTAGTTTTAGGTGAAAATTATTCCTATATTTATGTACTTTTGTATATATGTGTGTGTTGACTTTCAATTTTGTAAAGAAAAAATTATATCTAATATGGAACAGCCATGACATTAAGGCTTTACCAATAAAAATATAGAAATAAAGCCAACTCTTAATGTTATACCTTTCCACAAATATAATATTAAGTCATTTATGAAAATGTCCATATAGGTATTTGTAATAAATTTGGAGCAGAAACTTTTCTTTTCCTATAAGTATTTCATTTTATTTTTTATTATGAAAATTTTTGAATATACACAAAAGCAAAAGCTATCAGAGTACTTTTTCCTTAAGCCCCTCAAATCTGTTTGTTTATTGGTGTTTGCCTAGATATCTCAGCATTTTCATTACTTTCTTAAAAATTTCAGAATGCTTTTAAATTTTTTTTTTTCAACGTTTTTTATTTATTTTTGGGACAGAGAGAGACAGAGCATGAACGGGGGAGGGGCAGAGAGAGAGGGAGACACAGAATCGGAAACAGGCTCCAGGCTCCGAGCCATCAGCCCAGAGCCTGATGCGGGGCTCGAACTCACGGACCGTGAGATCGTGACCTGGCTGAAGTCGGACGCTTAACCGACTGCGCCACCCAGGCGCCCCCAGAATGCTTTTAAAAAAAACAACAACTTGGTTTAAAGATCATGGACAGCAAAATAAAAATCGGAAACCTGGAATCTCTAATGGATCTTTCCTTAATTTTGTGATTAAGACCAAATCATTTACCTTTTGTAAGCTTTTTGAGCTGTGTGTGTGTGTGTGTGTGTGTGTGTGTGAGCTTCTTAGAATATATAGCTAGCCCAAAATTTATTCTTGTAAGGCACTAAAAGACTTTAGGTACCTGGGGGAAAAATATATACACACATACATGTAGACATATTTATATATTTATTTATATCTGTCTGTCTTCTGGCAATGAAGTAGCTTTCCATTTGTTCCACCCTTTTACAAATTAGGTTACAGTTGATGAAACTGTAGTTGTATAGGCTTATGTAAATTCATGAAACATGGTAGTGGCATGAAGATGAAGCATCTTTTTGTAGACATGTGTCTTCGCTCTAGATATTACTGTATTCTTATAAAGTTTGTCCTTTTTCAGGTTGGATGCTCCCTGGTTCTTTTAAGGAATCACTACATAAGTTAGTACAGTGATTCCTAACTAATTGCTGTTGTGTTTAGGTTTTTTTTTCTAATTTTTTTTAACCTTTATTTTTGAGAGAGAGAGAGATTGAAAGAGAGGGAGTGTGAAGGGATTAGGGGCAGAGAGGGAGACATAGAATCCAAAGTGGGCTCCAGGCTCTGGGCTGTCAGCACAGAGCCCAATGCAAGGGCTCAAACTCACGAACTATGAGATCGTGACCTGAGCTGAAGTTGGACGCTTAACTGACTGAGCCATCCAGGCACCCCAGTGTTTAATTCTCTTTAAACAGAACTTTCAATGGGTTGTTACACTTCTTTGAAACCTTCAGATTTCTACCTAGTGCCTTCTCTGTCAATTACAGACTTCTTTTCTTAGTGGTCATTCATTCGTGTTACCCGTTGTTCTCTCATATGATCATTCACTGTACGAAATAATGTTGCTTTAGTTGCACCAGAATGTATAATACATCTTTGCCTTCTTATATATTGCTGTTATTATTGAAAATAATTTTTTGTAATTCAGTAAATAGCTATAGTGTAACTAACTTAGCAGTTAACATGTACAAGCTACATGGGATGAGCACACTTAGAGTGTGTTAATCTACATCGAATACATACTGAAGTGATGCGGACAGCTGTAATATATGGCTCTAAAAACTTGGAAATATGATAGTTCTCTGAGATGTAAACTAATATAATTCATCCTAACAAGGATTATACTTAACGGTCTCTGGAATCAGCAAAATATTTTATGTAAATTAACTTATTTGTTATGTAAATGAACTGTCAAAAAAATACTCTAGGGATTTAGGAGATAGGCCTAAAATGAAATCAGAATTTACTAAGTAGATATGTTATCTAATGAGTTGTACTTGCTCCTATTTAGAGATTGGAAGAGAAAAAACTGTTCAGCTTAGGTTATAGAATCAGACAGGGGAAATACAAAGAGCCAAAGTTGACATTGCCCATCCAAGTACTGTCTGCCGTAAATGATATCCTATGTTACTGTTGTGGCTGATTATCCCCCTATTTTACATCATTCATGTTTATCAAGTAAAAAATTTTTATTATAATTTGCTTTCTTAAGTAGATTTTCTTTTTTTTTTTTTATGTTTATTTATTTTACTTTGAGAGAGATAATGAGAGAGGAAGGGAGAATCAGGGCTTAATTTCACAAGGCATAAGATAATGATCTGAGCCATGATCCATCACTTAACTGACTAAGCCACCCAAACACCCTAGGCTTTTCTTTTTTTAATGTTTATTTATTTTGAGAGAGAAAATCCCAAGCAGGCTCCATGCTCAGATTGGAGCCCAATGAGCCTGACTCAGGGCTGGATCTCATAACAGTGAGATCATGACCTGAGCTGAAATCAAGAGTCAGATACTTAACCAAGTGAGCCATTCAGGCACCCCTCTTAAGTAACTTTTCTAAGGAAGAGATCATACTATTGCTTATCCATGTATTCCATAGTAACTGAGAGCTAATGTTAATCATTTTTAAATAATAAATTTACATTGTTTTATATGTAACTGTTAACAAGCTTAATTAATGTCTGTCCCTAGGTAGTCTCAGTGTGCTTATAAGAACACATTTGAGTTTGTAACACTGAGAATTATCTGTGCATTTTGGTCAGTTTGCTGGGATAAAGACCTATGAAGGCTCAGGTAGATAGCCAGCTGGTGTTACATGGTAAAAATAAGTGTTTGGTTTGCAACCCTAAAATTTGTACAGAACCACAGAAGATCCCAAATAGCAAAAGCAATCTTGAAAAAGCAAAGCAAAGCTAGAGGCATCACAATTCTGGACTTCAGGTTACATTGCAAAGCTATAGTAATAAAAACAGTATGATCCTGACACAAAAATAGACCCATAGAACAGAATAGAAAACTGAGAAATAAACCCATAATTATATGGTCAGTTAATCCTCGACAAAGCAGGAAAGAATATCTGATGGAAAAAAAGACAACCTCTTCAACATATGGTGCTGGGAAAACTGGACTATCTTCTTATACCACATGCAACAGTAAATCCAAAATGGATTAGAGGTGCCTGGGTGGCTTAGTTGGTTAAGCATCTGAGTTCAGCTCAGGTCATGATCTCATGGTTTGTGAGTGGGTTCAAGCCCCTCATGGGACTGTCTGCTCTCTGCACAGAGCCCACTTTGGATCCTCTATCCCCCCTCTCTCACTGCCTCTCCCCCACGCATGTGTGTGCACCGTCTCCCTCCCTTCCCCCCCCCCCAAATAACATAAACACTTGAAAAAGTGGAATAAACACCTAAATGTGAGGGGTGTCTGGCTGGCCTAGTTGGAAGAGCATGTGACTCTTGATCTCAGGGTTTGAATCCCACATTGTGTGTAGAGATTACTTAAAAAAAATAATAATAAAAATAAAAAAATTTAAAAAAAAAGACCTACTAAATGTGAGACATGAAACCATAGAAATCCTAGAAGAGAATATAGGAAAACTTCTTTGGCATTGACCCTAGCAACTTTTTTCTAGATATGTCTCCTGAGGAAGGGAAACAAAAGTAAAAATAAACTATTGGGACTACATCAAAATAAAAAAATTCTGCACAGTGAAGGAAACAATCAGTAAAACTAAAAAGCAACCTACAGAATGGGAGAAGGTATTTGCCAATGACATAGCCACTAAAGGCTTAGTATCCAAAATAATAAAGAACTTAAAAATCTCAACAGAAAACAAAGAATCCAATTAAAAATGAACAGAAGACTGACTTTGGCTCAGGTCATGATCTCGCAGTTCATGAGTTCAAGCCCTGCATCGGGCTTTGTGCTGACAGCTCAGAGCCTGAAGCCTGCCTCAGATTCAGTGTCTTCCTCTCTCTCATTTCCTCCCCTACTCACCCTTTGATTTTGGCTTAGGTCATGTTCTTGTGGTTTGTGAGTTCGAGTCCCATGTCAGGCTCTGCGCTAATATCACAGAGCCTGCCTTAGCTTCTCTCTACCCCACCTCATCCCCCAACCCTCAAAAATAAATTAAAAATATTTAAAAACTCTTTTTAAATGAATATACTAGATGGTGTTACTTGAGGACATACAAAATAGTTTATTTGAAAATTGAATATGTATAACATGGTTCATCTTATGTAGTAAGCTTAATAAAATGCAGACGTTATTGTCTAGATGATAAAAGCATTTATTCATTACTTTTGATTAATTTATATTACTGTTTATAAAAATTTTCAAAAAGGAAACAGGCTATCTATTATCTCATTTTATATAACATCTAAGTATGCCAAGATATACGAGAGGTTATTTTTATTTTTTTTTTTGTTCCTAACCTTTTTATACTCAGTGTGATTTCTGTTTTATGAATGAAT
The DNA here is from genome assembly GCF_028018385.1 of Neofelis nebulosa. NCBI lineage: Eukaryota > Metazoa > Chordata > Mammalia > Carnivora > Felidae > Neofelis > Neofelis nebulosa. The sequence continues at coordinate 29,465,371 of NC_080794.1, read as the reverse complement.
AATATTTTTTTCCAACTTGTGCTTCAGGACACACAAGTGCAATCTCTAGGCTTAGTTTGTGTGGCCAGCATGCTTCCCCGTGTTTGGCTCTGACACCTGTCCGTCATGAGTAGGAGTACAATTTTCTGATTATCCTTTCTTTTTACTCTCATCACAACCCTACTTAGGTCTTACCCAAGTAGCCATTTCTGTCCTGTTCTTCCATCAGTATTATCTAATTTTCATATCCATTAAATTTTCACATATATAAAATATATTTTTCAAAACCCTTTTCTCCATTAGGAATCTCATACCATTTTTTTTGACTGGGTATGGAAACACATCATATATTCTGTTCTGAACTGTGCTGTAACAAATATAGAAATTTTTAACTGTTTCAATAAATGTAAAGGTGAGGAAACACCTAAAGTAAAAAAAAAAAAGAAAAGGAAAGAAAAATCACAAAAAACTAAAGTATCCTGACTTTAGTTTCTTGTAATTTGTAGTTTAGAATCTAGCAACTTAAAAAATTTTTTTAAACGTTTATTTATTTTTGTGAGACAGAGACCCAGCATGAGTGGGAGAGGGGCAGAGAGAGAGGGAAACAGAATCTGAAGCAGGCTGCAGGCTGTAAGCTGTCAGCACAGAGCCCAATGCAGGCCTTGAAGTCACAAGCCCTGAGATCATGACCTGAAGTCAGACGCTTAACTGACTGAGCCACCCAGGTGCCCCGAGAATCTAGCAACTTTAAAATCTTCATACTAAGTAGTGGGAGTTCCTTCCCCTATGCTATTTTCTATGGCTTCTTCCCGGAATACTGTCGACTTTGGCATATACCTCCTAAGTAAGAGATTGGAGGGAGGTTTCTTCTTACAGAAATTACAGTTTTTCAGAGAAGAAATACTCTGACCCTTAGGAACCCTTCACTACAACAGTCAGCATTTACCTAGTCATTTTTAGTGAGGCGGACACCCACTCATTTTCCAGCCAGAGTTTTCATTTCTCTTTAATATAAATTAATAGTGAAGAGTGCTCAATACTTGAAAAGAGCTTCCCAACATGAGGGCATACAAACACAGGGGGAAAAAATGATACCCAAGAAATTGCAAGGAATAGTTATGAAAACTTAAGGGGAAAAAATCTAATATACTCAAGAGATGAGAAAATATTTTATCATTAAAAAGAATGTTCACATTCTTACAAAGATGTTCAAGTTGTGTGACTGTTGGCTCCCTTACCCAAGATCAGCTTCAGTAGTCTTATAAAGAAAACTAAAGGTTTAGAACATATAGCGAGAAACTTCTAAGATGGTGGAAGAGTTTTGAATGGGTGTATGGGCTGGGAGTTTTGTTTGAGGGCTAGAAGCAACTTACTTTGGCTTTGTGAAGAAAAATTGGAAATGAACTATTGGAGTTCTGCTCTTGCTTCTCCCCATTAAACCCAAATTGCCTAATCATTCCATATCTGCAGTGTCTCAGAACCCTTGTCCTGGTATCCTCAGGAAATGAAATCAGGATGGTGTTCTTTGCCTCTTAGGGGATGAGAGAGAGAGATGGACTGTTGCTTCCCTACCTCATGCCCACCACATTCCTAGTACTGATAAATTATAGTCTGAAGAGAATCTCCCTTGCATGACATTTTTTCCTGTGAACAAAGAGTGAAGCTCCCTTCCTAAGGAATTGGTTTTTGTTTTTTGTTTTCTTTAGATTTTATTTTTTAAGTAGTCTCTATATCCAGTGTTCCACGTAACTTGAACTTACAAAGCCAGAATCAAGAGTCACATGCATGGGGCACCTGGGTGGCTCAGTTGGTTGGGCGTCCAACTTCAGCTTAGGTCATGATCTCGTTGGAGTTCTGGCCCCACTGTGGGCTCTGTGCTGACAGCTTGGAGCCTGGAGCCTGTTTCGGATTCTGTGTCTCCCTGTCTCTTTCTGCTCCTCCCCCACTCACACTCTGTCTTTCTCTCTCTCAAAAATAAATAAACATTAAAAAAAAAAAAAAAAAGAGTCACATGCTCTGCAGACCAAGCCAGCCAGGTGACCCGCAAGGAATTGTTTTTTGAAAAAAAGAAGAGAGATTAACTGTAGTTTTCTGCTGCCTAAAACTCTTTACTTTAGGTGTTTGCCACTTCAACATCCTGAGCTCACTGGGGCTGACAAGTGGTCTGGCATTGTCCCATATGCGTTGTTTGAGTGAGTTTTCTTAGAAGAAAATGAGCACACAGGCCAAAATAATAAGATATTTCAAAGAAAAAAATAGTGTACTCAGTTACAGATTCAATTCATAGTAGAAATACAAAAATAGATTGAGAATATAAAATTATCCTAATACTTATGCTAAAAAAATTGGGGAAGAAAGATTAATAATATAAAATAAGAAAATATAAGAGAGGAAAAGTTATTCAATATAAGAAACATAATAGCTGACATGAATACAAACAATAGGATAAATAACAGAATAAATCCTTTGAAGAGCAAAAGTATTAACATCCAGATGATAGGAATCTGAGGAGGGAGAAAAAAGTGATCAGAAAATACATGAAGGAATAAAGGGGATAGAGTTTGGTGTTTTTAAAAATTTGAAGGAAAGAGCTTGGAATTTTTTTATACATCCAAACTGTCATTCAGATATAAAGACAAATGCTGAAAAAGATAGATGAAGTAAAGGTAATAAAACACGTTGGTAAAGTTTTGTTTTCTTCCTTAAAAAAAAAAAAGTAGCTAATACCAAAGAATAGAGATATGTTCATACTAATCCTAAAATAAAAGCCTAGTTAGTTCTTTTTATTTTTTTAACGTTTATTTTTAAGACAGAGAGAGACAGAGGATGAACGGGGGAGGGGCAGAGAGAGAGGGAGACACAGAATCTGAAACAGGCTCCAGCTCTGAGCAGTCAGCACAGAGCCCGACTTGGGCTCGAACTCATGGACCGCGAGATCATGACCTGAGCCGAAGCTGGACGCTTAACCGACTGAGCCACCCAGGCGTCCCTAGTTAGTTCTTTTTAAACTACGTTGAAGGAATATTTAAAAATTTATTTCAGTTTCATACCTAACTTTTATATATTATAAAAAATTATGTGTTGATGTCCCAACAATATCAAAGTGGTGTAAAAATTTTTAGATGTATATTCTCAGTTCCTGTAGTTTATGGACGAGTAACAGGCTATTCGAACAGGCAAACTGTCAGCAGAAACAGATGCAACTAATGGCAGAAATGAAGTAAGTGGCAAACCAAGACAGTAAAACACTATTATAAATTTACTCAATATTTACAAGGATTTAAAGGAAAACATGAATATAGGAGAAATCTAAGATATATAAAAAAGAACCAGGTAAACATTTATAGATAAAAAATACAGTAATTAAAAAAATTCTTTGAGGGGCGCCTGGGTGGCTCAGTCGGTTGAGCGGCCGACTTCAGCTCAGGTCATGATCTTGTGGTCCGTGAGTTCAAGCCCCGCGTCGGGCTCTGTGCTGACAGCTCAGAGCCTGGAGCCTGTTTCAGATTCTGTGTCTCCCTCTCTCTGACCCTCCCCCGTTCATGCTCTGTCTCTCTCTGTCTCAAAAATAAATAAACGTTAAAAAAAAAATTTAAAAAAAAATTCTTTGGATGGGCTTTACAGCATATTAAACATAGCAAAAGAAAAGATCAATGACCTTAATGTAACAACAGAAACTATTTCATAGTATATTTACAAGAACTTTTAATGTGATATCAGTTCTTCACCAAATTTGTTTAGAGATATAATGCAATTCTGATTAAAAAACCTAGTAGAATTTTTCTTGACAGTTGATAAAGAGACTTTAGGTTTTATTTGGAAAAATGAAGACTAAGAATAATCAAGATACTTTTTGGAAGAATATCCAGATGTGGACGGTCATTTTTCCTACCAAGTATCAGGACTGCTGTGAAGCTTGAGTTATTAAAACTGTGTGGCTTTTGTCACAGGAATAGACAGATTGACCAGTGCAGTAGACTAGATTTCTCCAAAACAAAATAGGGCGTGTTGTGGAATTTTGATTTCTGCAATGTTCAGTAAAGGTTGATAAAGCTGACTTTTTCATGGTTAATTTTTCTTTATCTTAATGTGCCTTTAATTTCTACAAATTAAATAACATACAGACAGAAAAATGGGGTAAGAAACAAGAGGGAGAATAAATGACTAGACATTTCACAAAAATACTGCATGGCTAATAATCACATTAAGAGGTATTCAGCATCATTATTGATCAGGAAAATGCACATTAAGTGATAACTATTTCACAGAAACATTTTGACACAGATTTTAAAATGACAATACCAAGTGTTTGGGAGAATGTAAATCCTTGGGATCTCTTTTACTTTCCTGGTGGGAGTGTAAAATGATGGAATAATTTGCTAAAATAGTTTGGTATTATCTTCTAAAATTGACTATTCACATAGCTTTTGTTTTGTGAATGGTTGTTATATTAAAAATAAAATAATAAGACTAAGAGCCAGGGATAAAGCACATTATCAGAAATTTGATTTTTATATTTTTATATTGTCAGAAGAGCACATTTCCTAAAACCTAATCCCCCCCCCCCGCCCCGCTCTTCACTCCATCCCTAAAAGAATTTTGTAGTCTTTTTTTCTTTCATTTCTATAACATTCTTAGGTTTCTTTTTTAAATGCAGGACATAGCTTTTCTCTTTATCATATACTCAGTAAGTGGCAAAACTACTATTCAAATACCTTGTCAGTTTAGCACCAGAAGTTTATTTGTACTCCTTGTGGCCAACCAAACTGTTGTTAAGAGAATGCTTATGCTAGTAAGAAAAGCACTTAGAAAGCAGTCATCATTTTTATTATACTCATTAGAGGAGAAAATATTCTTGACTTTTCTTTTCTGCAATTTGAGTTTCTAGGTTTTCAATCTTGTAAGCTATTCTGAAATGCTGCAAGATAGAAAAGTTGGTGTGAAGAAAAATAAATTATTGTCTCAGATTTTAAGTAAGTGATTAATTAGCAGGAGAAGTAAGTATAAGAATGAGAAAAGAGAAAACTCAGGAATTAACAGTATTGCTAGATACTGTATAAGGCATTTAGAAGAGTCTTCCTGCAAAATCATTTACTTCACATTTCACTTCTTACAAACTTTTTTTTTTTTTTTCCCATAGGCTCCATGCTTGGAGCCCAACATGAAGCTAGAACTCATGACCCTGAGATCAAGCCCTGAGCTGGGATCAAGAGTCAGATGCTTAACCAACTGAGCCACCTGAGTGCCCCGACTTCTTACAACTTTTAAAATATATATCTCATATAACACAGGTTTTTCTTTTTAAAAGCTTGTACTTTGAGTATATTCAGTTCAGTTCTTTTAAGAAGATATTTTTATTTAGATTTCTTTATAGAGTTAAAAAAATGTTTTAGCTCCGATTAGGTTAATTCTTTCTTTCTTTTTTTTTTTTAGGGTTAAAAATTTTAGTACATTATAACTAGATTCCATAAAACACTGACACTAAGCTAATTACAATTATACACAAGTATACAAATAAGTTGTAAAAACAATATTTAACAAAAGTCGTCAGACAAAAAGAGTACCTGCTCCATGATTCAAACACAGGCAAATTTAATTTATAAAAGTCTCGAAAGTCAGTATAGTGCTTATCTTTGCAGAAAGAGGAAAGAGAGGTAAGAAAAGATAAAGAGACACTACTGGGTTCTTTAAGCTGCTAGTAGTTCTCTATTTTTGACTGAGATTTTTATTACCTAGATTTGTTTTGTGTTAATTCATCAAGCTCTACAATTATTATGTGTGAAGTTCTCTGTATGTATATATTAATTCAGTAAAACTTTTAAAAGTTCTAAGTTCATCAAAAAGAAAATAAAGAAAAATAAACATAGAACAAATGGGACAAATGGAAAATTCAAAGGAAAATTATAGGGAGATGTAAATATAATATAGTAGTAATTCCATTAAATGTAACTGTACTAAATTCATCAGTTAGAACCAAGCTTGTTACACTTTATTAAGTAGTAAAACATGTTTGTACAAGACACACATCTAAAATAGCTAAGGAAAAAATATAAGTGAAAGTAAAAGAATGGAAAAATAAGTCAAAAAGTAATAAAAAAAATCTAGGATATGTTAGATCTTAAGGCAGAAAGCATTATTAGAGTGATACATACTACAAAATTACAACATTAAGTTCATGAGAAAGAAAGAAATATCCTGATAAGATTAGATTATATTTAAAGCAAATACTGAGAAAACTACAAGGAGAAATAGAAGAATCCACAACAATTCTTTGAGTGACAAAAGATAAAGTAATAAAATAAAAACAATATAAACAACACAAGTGACAGCTCTAAAGTACTGGATATATGTTGAGAGAGCATTACACCCAAGGATTGCAGAGTATATATTCATTTCAAGCATATATAGTACCTTTATAAAAATAATCCTCATGATATTATTCAGCACAAAGTTGGGAATGATAATGGATGACCACATAGGGTAACTTTTTTTTAACAATGCTTTTTAGAAGCTATAGATGAATATTTGTATGTTAATTTCTAGTTTATAGGACATGGTAGATATTCAATAATTGTTGAATCATTTTTTTCTTTTAATGCTGCATTTATACATGCCTATATTTGTGTTTTCTTCTGTGCTGACAATGAGATACGAATCTTGATGTGTAATAGTAAAATCTTTAATCTACTTAACTTGAACTTCTAGTGATTATTTTATGATCTTTATGGGTTGAAGTATGTATTCTCTTCTGGACCTCAAAATCAGATTTTATATGTCTTTTATTTCTGTTCACATTGTTTCAGGGGTTTGACATTACAGGGTGCACAGGATAGGCTTAATGTTTAGATTTTCTGGAGTAAATTAGTGAGAGATTGGAAATAGTCCTTATTATGAGCAATTTTGTTTGCTTTTTATTTTGTTAAAGAATTGAACTTAACTTGGTTTTTAATAGATATATGGTTTAATTCAGATTTTTTTCAAATTGAAGGAAAAATGAGGTGGATTAAAAAAAGCCTGCAGCAAATAAGAATAATGTAATATGCCACTGTGTTCATACAGGGCAGCTGCGTCATCTTAATGGTTTGCCACGTCTGCTCTAGATTTTTTGACTGAAATAAAAGTGTTCCTCAGATACTTCTTAATTTACTTCTCCTCTTTCTCTGCAGGTAATCACTATCCAAATTTGTTGTTTCTTATTGTATGTGCTTATATCCTGTGACTACATACATAGATATTCATAATAATATGTGGTATTATTTTTGCATAGTACCTGGGTGGCTCAGTCGGTTAAGCGGCCGACTTCGGCTCAGGTCATGATCTCAAGGTTTGTGGGTTCGAGCCCCACATCGGGCTCTGTGCTGACTGCTCAGAGCCTGGAGCCTGTTTCAGATTCTGTGTCTCCCTCTCTCTGACCCTCCCCCATTCATGCTCTGTCTCTCTCTGTCTCAAAAATAAATAAATGTTAAAAAAATTTTTCTTAAATAAATAAATAAATAAATAAATAAATAAATAAATAAATAAATAAACTTGACATACTATATGTCATTTTGTAATTTGCTTTTTTCATTTAACTTTGTTTAACTTACATATAGTATTCAGTTATATGATTCTTCAAATTTATTTATCCATACCCTGAGAAATAACATTTAGGTTGTTTCTTACTTCTCTATAAGAAATAATGTTGTAGTGCACGTTTTTGTGCTTATCTCCATGACGTACAGTAAGACCTTTTTGAGGGTATATTTCTGGAAGTGTAATTGTTGAGTTTAGGGCATACTTACCTCATTAGACATTGCCAAATGGCTCTCCAGAGGCAAAGTGCTCTCCATATATTTTCCCATCAGCTCTTATTGAGAGTTCCTATTTTTTTCACATCTTTTTAACATTTAATGTCAGTCTTTGTAATTGATGATGTCATAAAATACCATCTTAATGTTTGCATTTGTGCTTCTTTGATAACTAAGAAAGCTTAATATCTTTTCATACATTTGTTGACCCTGTAGGCTTCTTCTTTTTGCAGTAACTTGTCCAATATTTTTTGTCCATTGTTCAGTAGGAGGATGTTGCTTTTAAAAGATTGATTTGTAGGATTTCTTTATATATTCTAGATACTAATCCTTTATTGATTCTACACTACATATGTCATCTCCCAGTAGCTCATTTTTTCATATGTGATTATACGGTTTAGTGAATAAAAGCTTCAGATTTTAAAGTAGTAAATTTTGTGTATTTTATGAGGCAAGGATCAAAATTTTTCCATGTAGTATATTAATTTTCTAAGCAACATTTTTTTTTTTCAAAACAATGTTTATTAAGTCATCCCTTTCTACAGATATTCAGTGCAGTCTCTTTTAAATACCAAGTTTTCTTAATGAATAAGTCTCTTTCTGATTTCTCTAATCTGTGCCAATTGTATTTCTTGGACTTATAGAACCCTGTCTTCAATATTGTAATTTTATTATAAGTCTTGTTACCTGATAAAGCATGTGCTCATATTTTGTTGTCTTTAAGTTCTATCATGGCTATCCTTGGCAGTTTGCACGTTTAGCTTGATATGTAGAAAAAAGAATTCCTTTGACATTTTTTATTGGAATCATATTAAATGTGTATATTAATTGAGGGGAGTGTTTGTTTTACCATATTGAATCATTTCCTCCATGAATGGTGTATATGTCTATTTATCTAGGATCTTGTCTTATGCTTTTAGATAGAGTTTATAGTTTTTTTTCATAAAAGTCTTGATAATCTTTTGATAACTAATTCCTGTACTCTTCTAGTAGTTACTGCTATTGCAAGTAAAATCTTTTTATGCTGTACTTTATAATAGATGCTAATATATAGAAATATGATTTTTTTTAAGTTTTTAAAATTTATTTTGAGAGAGAGAGAGAGAGAGAACATGGGGGAGGGGCAGAGAGGAAGTGGGGGGAAAGAGAGAATCCCAGGCAGGTTCCGTGCTGTCAGTGCAGAGCTTGATGCAGGGCCTGAGCTCACAACCTGCAAGATTGTAACCTGAGCAAAAATCAAGAGTCATATGCTTAACTGACTGAGCCACCCACGCGCCCCAGAAATATGATTAAATTTTGTGTAACCAGGAGACTTTCTGAACTCTTTCAAGTGTTACAATGGTTTGACTATAAATTATGTTGGATTTTTTGCCTACTGATCATTTTACTCTTCTTCTCCAAGGATTATACTTTTTTCAAAACTTATTTTTCTTGTCTGCTATGTTCACTAAAACCTACAGGTCAGTGTTGGATACAAACAGTCATCGCAGGCATCTTTGTGCCATTTGTAGTAGGCATTATTATATCATTCCTTTTTTTTTTTAATGTTTATTTATTTATTTTGAGAAAAAGAGAGCATGTGTGAGTGAGGGAGGGACAGAGAAAGGGAAAGAGAGAATCCCTTCGCTGCACTGACAGCAAAGAGCCACATGTGGGGCTCGAACCCATGAACCACATGATCATGACCTGAGCGAAAACCAAGAGTCAGGTGTTTAACTGACTAAGCCACCCAGGCTTCCCCATCATTATATTATTCTTGATGGTAAAATGGAATACTAACTTCTATGATGAAAAGGTTTGCAGTAGCTTTTAAAATTAAAATATAGGCTGGGCACCTGGGGTGGCTCAGTCGGTTAAGCCTCCGACTTCGGCTCAGGTCATGATCTCAACATTCACGAGTTTGAGCTTCTCGTCGGGCTGAGCTGTGCAGACAGGTCAGAGCCTGGATCCTCCTTCGGATTCTGTGTCTCCCTCTCTCTCTCTGCCCCTCCCTACCAATGCTCTCTCTCTTTCTCTTTCTCTCTCAAAATTAAACATTAAAAAATTTTTTTTAATAAATTAAAATATACTGTGTCAGCATTGATTTCTCAACCTTGTTCATGTCATGGCATACATAGAAAATGTCACATCTGTATATAACACATTAAAATAAGCTAAGGCAGCTTCTTGTAATTGGGGTTCGCATTGCCTTAGGCCTCATCCACCTGCCTCAAAGGCTAAATAGAGCAAAATCAGCGCTTCTACCCTGATAGGTATTGCAGGCATTGCAGTTGGAAATCTGTCCTCTAATCTTGTACCACTAAAGTGCTGTTAGCCCTAGATTTTACATAGATTTATTTGATTTATTTATTAGTGTAAAACTCCTTGTTTCTTTTATTGCTTAAAAGTTGTTGTTTGTTGTTCATAAATGATTATTAAGCTTCATCAAATGCTTTTTTTTTAATCTAATGAGATAGTTATATAGTTTTCTCTTTTAATATATATTTTTTGAGAGAGTGTGCAAGTGTGCACACTTGTGCATACCATCAGGAGAGGGGCAGAGGAAGGAGAGAGAGAATGTTAATATCTTAATATGGTGAATTACATTCATAGAATAGCCTGCATTCTTAGGAGAAGTCTGCCTTGAGCATTTCTAGATCAATTTAACAGAAAAGTTTTTATTTATGTGACTCATCTTGTTGCTAGCTCAGGAAAATAAACATTATTTTTTTAATTGTGAAATGCACTATAAAAATAAAAACATGTATAAACATTTTTATGTAATATTTTATTTACATAAATTTATGTAATTGAATGACCAACTCTTTAATTGCCACCGAGGTTAAAAAGTAGAGCATTACCAGTGCACCTCAGTTGCATTTCTTCCTCCTTCCTCACCTCAAAGGGGGTAACTAGTATCATGACTTCTGTGTTACCATTCCTTTGCTTTTATTTATAGCTTTAGAACCCAAATATGTATCTATAAACAGTTATTATTTAGTTTTCAAAAGTTGAGTAAGAACACAGATTTAACTCTGTATAGAGCATATTATTGCTACCATTGACTAAAGGCTTTCAGAAGCAGATATAAGCAGAACAGTTTCTAGGTCATTGTGCGTCTTCACAGTCTCTTTTGGGGGAGATCGTAATGACTCACTCATAAAGTGAATAGTGTTGAGTGGTGAGTCCTCTTTACCACCATTGAGGCATCTGGTGGGCCCTTACTAATACAGATACTATATAGAGTGAAATCAGAGGGAATGGGCTACTATCTGCCTCATAATTCTAAACTCACTATGGTTTACCCCAAGTTCAGAGGAGTAAGTCAAAGCAGAAGAGTTTTTAGCATGAAATGCATGTTTTCCATTGATAATATATCCAGCACAACACGGAGGAGAGAGCATGAGCTTCATTACCACATAATCTAGACATGTCAAGTATATATTAGACTTAAAACCAGGAATTCTATCCTCAGACTACAGAAAGTTATTTAGGCAGAGAGGATCTCATTGATAATAGATCTCAGCAATCTATTTCTTTTTCTTTTAATGTTTATTTTTGAGAGAAAGAGTGCCCATATGCGTACCTGCACACAAGTGAGGAAGGGGCAGAGATAGAGGTGGACGGAGGGACCGGAATGGTCTCTGTACTGACAGCAGAGAGCTCAATGCGGAGCTCAAACTCCCAAACCATGAGATCATGACCTGAGCTGAAGTCAGACACTTAACTGACTGAAGTCACAGTATGCGAGTGTGGATTGCTTTCTGTGTTTTTTGTTTTTTTTTTTTTGTTAAAGATTTTTTTTTTTTTTTTGAGGGGAGGGTGCCTGGGTAACTCAGTCGTTTGAGCCTTCAACTTCAGCTCAGGTCATGATGCAGGCTCTGTGCTGATAGCTTGGAGCCTGGAGCCTGCTTCAGATCCTGTGTCTCCCTCTCTCTCTCTGCCCCTCCCTCCTCTGTCTCTCTCTCTCTCTCTCTCTCTCTCTCTCTCTCTCTCTCTCTCAAAAACAAGTAAATATTAAAAAAAAAATTTAAGTAAATAAAGATTTTATTTTTAAGTAATCTCTATACCCAACATGGGGTTCGAGTTTACAACCCCGAGATTAAGTGTCGCACTCTCTACCTACTGAGCCAGCCAGGTATCCCCTAGATTCTTGCTACCTTTGCTCATAAAGGTTGTCTTATTCTCCTTTGTGTGCTGGCTCACTTGTTTTCTTTATTCCTGTCTTTCTTTTTCTTCATTTATTTTGTCATTTTGGTGGACATACATCCTGAATAGCTTTTTGAGTTTGGATGCTTGAGAGAGATATTTTTTGGTCTTTTTCTTTTTTCTTCTTTCTGTTTTTTGTTGTTGTTGTTGCTATTTGTTTTTTAAGATTTTGTTTTTAAGTAATCTACACCCAGCATGGGGCTTGAACTCATGTCCCCAAGATCCAGTTGCATGCTCTACTGATTGAGCCAGCCAGACCCCCCTGGTCTTTCTTGATAATAGTTTGTCTAGGTATTTAATTCTAGCTTCAAAATAAGTTTTTTTCACTATTTTGAAGATACACCATTTTATTTAAAAGCTTCCATGCCAGCTGTTGAGACTATGCCCCTTTTTTTTTTCTTAAAAACTTTTAATATTTATTTATTTTGAGAGAGAGGGGGACAGACCATGAGTTGGGGAGGGGCAGAGAGGCTGAGCCCTCAGCACAGAGCCTGAAGCAGGGCTCGAACTCATGAACTGTGAAATCATGACCGGAGCTTAAGATGGACGCTTAACAGACTGAGCCACCCAGGAGTCACCTTTTTTTTTCTTTTGGGAAGCTCGTAGAATTTTGTCTTCTCCCCAAAGTTTCTGAAGTTCTACTGCGAGGTTTCTTTTTATCTGTTTATTTTCATCCATTGTGTTTAGGCCCTTTTAATCTGGTAGTTTACTTTCTCAAATCTGGGAGATTGTTTTTGGTTTGTTTTGTTCTACCCCCTTTGATTATAGCTTTCCCTTCTTTGTTTTTGTTCCCGCCTAAAATGGACATTGGCCCTTCATTTTTCTTCTGGTTCTCTAATTTTCTCTCCTGTTTTTCATTTCTCTGTTTTTATTCTACTTTCAATTTCTAATTTCCTAAGAAGTAAATTTCCTCAACTTTCCTTTCATTATGTTGTTGTTTCTTTATTTTGAAAGAGAGAACCCATGAGTGGGGGAGGGGCACAGAGAGAGAGAGAGAGAGAAAGGGAGAAAGAGAATCCCAAGCAGGCGCCATGCTCAGTGTGGAGCCCAACTTGGCACTTGATCTCATGACTCAGATCGTGACCCTAGCTGAAATCATGAGTCAGACACTTAACTGACTGAGCCACCTAGGCGCTCCTCAACTTTCCTTTTAAGATTCCAACTGATTTTCTTTTACAGCATCTTGTTTTTGTTTCGTGGACAAGATATCTTATTCTGAGAATATAAATTTTGGTTTTGTTCATGTTTTAGTCTCTGTTCCTAGCTTCTATTTCTTACATGTTATGCTTTCCCTTTCATCTGTCTATTTATTTATAGACTCTGTCTTTTAGAGGCTTTCCAAAGATAACCAAATATCACTGACTGGCTGCTCGTGTTTGAGAAGGAAACCAAAATGCTGATTGGAAGTTTCAAGTGCATGGATAGGGTTTGTCTGTTTTAGGATTTATTGGATGGTGATCTGGGAAGACTGTTTATGGGCCAAATTCGTGTGGTAGGATTTTGAGTTATCATTTCTCAGATTGGTTACTTTCCCCAGGGAAGAGTCACTGTTCTGCATGCATGGTAAGGATCTGAGTGTAAGGATTCTGGGTTCCAATTGGAGAAGAAGGCTGGATTCTCTGACTTTAGATATTAATATGTATAGTCACTTAATTTTCCTGTTTTGGTTTGGACAAGATGATGAAACCCTGAACTGAGTTTGTGTTCTTTATCCAGAGACCCTCTGTTTTAAACTTTTTAGAGAAAAAACCTTTCAAGACAGCATATCTCCCTAGGCATGGAGGGGATTGAGGGATCTGATTTTATTTTCTTCTTAAATGGCTCTCACTGACATGCTTCTTGCTTTATTAGCCCTCTACTCCCTTTACCCTTAGTTCCATTGTTACCTGATACTGCCCATTTTTGAAAATTCTATGGTGTGAAATAGATTGGTTTTCACCTTCTTTCTATCTCAGCCTGGAACTTAGCTTTCTCTAGTCATTTACCATTGGTCCATTTCCGTTCTAACTTTCAAAGTGTCATTGATTTTTCTACCTCTTACCTACCCTTTTTTTCCTATCCTTCTAAAGTATATTTCCTTCTAAGGGAGTTCCCTGATGTAGTTTTTAGTGGAATTTCAGGAGGGACTGAAATTAAATTCATGTATATCATTCTCCATCTTAACCCGGAAACCTAAACCTACTTTTTAATTGTCCTACTTATTTTTAGTATGTACAGTATTTATGTTGAAGCATTGAAATATCCTGTAAAGGATAATATCTAGGTGTTCCATATATTAAAAAAAATAATAAAACATTAAGATATTAATTCTTTTTGTGACTGTCAACATTCCTACTTTCCTTTTGGAATAGGAACTAGATAAAAAGAAAGGACATACTAGGAAAAGTCAAATGAATCTGTCAAATTATTCAATGTGAATGCCAACCACTATAAAATATTGAAATAAAAATTACGTATTTTATACTTTCTTTCAGATGCAGCTACTAAGAGGTAATGTCAGAAAAATGTATTTTAATTAAATTACTTATGGTGCTGTAAACTTTGATTACAAGCATAGCAGTATGCCTTTGAGAAAGACCCTCTAGTAAATTAAATTCAGTTAATTCAGGGATACATAAGCCATGAAAAATGAAGAGCAAATGATTGACCACACTGAATAATGATCTTTACATATGTATTGGAAAGTACTCTTGTTTTACATGGTAGTAAAACTACCCACAAAATTTATCTTATTGTGGTGCTTACTTGAAAATTTGGAAAACAGAAAAATGTCTTTCTGTTAGCTTAGCAATGCATCTGGTGTTATTAATAGGTTATTGATATTTAAAATTCTTATACTTCCTCTATAGGCTTAATGATGGGGACACTTAAAAGTCATTGCTCATGAGGGGTGTCTGGCTGGCTCAGTTGGTAGACCATGCGACTATTAATCTCGAGGTTGTGAGTTTGAGCCCTATGTTGGGTAGAGATTACTTAAAATCTTAAGCGGCGCCTAGGTGGCTCAGTTGGTTAAGTGTCTGACTTCGGCTCAGATCACAGTCTCTCAGTTTGTGGGTTCAAGCCCTGCATTGGGCTCTGTGCTGACAGCTCAGAGCCTGGAGCCTGCTTCAGATTCTGTGTCTCCCTCTCTCTCTGCCCCTCCCCTGCTCATGCTCTGTCTCTCTCTCAAATAAATAAACGTTAAAAAAATTTTTTTTTGTAAGTTAAATCTTAAAAAAGTCATTGTACTTGAATATATATTTTCAAAGTATTTTGGATGTCTTTAAGATTAAAAAAAAAACATGGAATAGGTAAGTCAAGTTACATAGTTTTTCAAAGAGTAGTCTTATGTCACATACAACTAACTAGTCCCTATGAAGTTTGGGGATCTAAATCATAGAAAAAGATCCAAAAAATTATGTCAAAGTCAAGGCAGAACTTAGTCATTAGTGCATCATGTGTACTTTTAAAATTATTTATTTTACTATTTACTGTGAAGAGACACTTAACAGTTTTTATGTGCCACTATATTCATTTTGTTCTGTTGAATTAAACTTAGAACTTATACAGTATCCATTACTTAAAAACATGTTGCTCTGCATATCAGAGCTTGACTAAGATAGTCTCAGTCTTCTTGAAGAATAAAAGGGAAGAAGGAGCAAATTGTTGTGTGACCAAGTCCTTTTTTTTTTTTTTCTTTCTGCCATAAAACATCCTACCCAAAAGCCCTGTTTCAGTGGAGGCTAGAATTGTTTAGTGTGAGTTTTACTCAGGATATAGTGACTCATTGTGAGATTTTGCTCAGAAGAAAGAACTCTGTGGTGATAGCATATACATTGCTCAATTTTCTTCCTGAGTTCCCTGTAGTTTCACTAGAACTTTATTTTGTGAAGTATGTTAAGTGATAAAACACCTGCTATATTAGTTTGGCAGGGCTTCCATAACATAATACCAGAGACTGAGTGGCTTAAACAACGGAAATCTATATTCTCAACAGTTCTTGTGACTAGAAGTCCAGGATCAGTGTGTCAGCAGAGTTGGTTCCTTCTGAGGGCTGTGAGGAAAGGATCTGTGCCAGGCATCTCTCTTTGACTTATAAGTGACTATCTTCTTCCTGTGTCTTCACATCATCTGCCCTCTGGACCTGTGCCCAAATTTCCTCCTCTTATGAGGACACTAGCCTCACTGGACTATCTCCCACCCTGATGATCTCATTTTTAACTTAATTACCTCTGTAAAAAAAAAAACAACCCTGTCTTCGAAATGTCATATTTGGAGGCACTGGAAATGAAGACTTTAAACATAGGAATTTAAAAAATGTTTTTTAATGTTTGTTTGTTTATTTATTTATTTATTTATTTATTAAATATTTTTTAATGTTTATTCACTTTTTAAGAGACAGAGACAGAGTGTGAGCAGGGCAGGGGCAGAGAGAGAGGGAGACACAGAATTCGAAACAGGCTCCAGGCTCCCAGCTGTCAGCACAGAGCCTGACGCGGGGATTGAACTCACAAGCTGTGAGATCATGACCTGAGCTGAAGTCGGATGCTTACCCGACTGAGCCACCCAGCTGCCCCAAATGTTTATTTATTTTTGAGAGAGAGACGGAACACAAGCAGGGG
This sequence comes from Neofelis nebulosa, assembly GCF_028018385.1. Lineage (NCBI taxonomy): Eukaryota > Metazoa > Chordata > Mammalia > Carnivora > Felidae > Neofelis > Neofelis nebulosa. The sequence continues at coordinate 29,448,816 of NC_080794.1, read as the reverse complement.
AGGGCAGGGAGAGAGGGAGACAGAATCCAAAGCAGGCTCTAGGCTCCAAACTGTCAGCACAGAGCCCAATATAGGGCTCAAACTCACAAACCATGAAATCATGACCTGAGCCAAAGTCGGATGCTTAACTGGCTAAACCACCCAGGCACCCCTAAACATATGAATTTTTTAGAGGGGATACAATTCAGTCCATAACACATGCTATTATAAAAATGTCTCTTCAAAATAGAGGATATATCTTGAGAAGTGAAATAATTTATTAAAATGTGCTTGGATATTATTATAATCAATGAGAGCTTAGTTTGCCTATTATCAGAAACCTGTTTTTTTTTTTGTTTTTTTTTTTTTTAATAAAATCTATTCATTTATTTTGAATGAGAGAATCCCAAGTAGGCTGACAGCATGGAGCCAGATGCAGGGCTCCCAACTCAAGAACTGAAGTGAACAACCATGAAACCACGACCTGAGCCAAAATCAAGAGTCAGGCGCTCTACCAACTAAGCCACGCAGAAGCCCCTACAAGCATGGTTTTGAAAGGGAAGCAGCAATGAAATCTCAGCACCAGTTCTGGGAAGAGCCAACTCCCCGTTAGATAGATCCTCTTAGAGGCAGCTTGATAATCACTTTTTTGTTACAGGAACTCAAGCCAAGTACTAGATTCACTCAATAATAGTCCCAATACTAAACACTTTACAAATGCTTAAATAGATGATATTTTGCACTTATCTTTACCTAGATACCTTTCTTTATAGGATACTGAAATCTTTCTTGTTTTAAGATTTTATTTTTAAGTAATCTCTATACCCAGTGTGAGGCTCAAACCCACAACCCCGAGATCAAGAGTTCTATGCTCCACTGACTAAGTGGCGCCCCCCCGCCCCCAGTCTTTATCTTTAGTTAGGTATGCTGAGCTGCTAAGGTTAATTGTTAATTGGAGTATAAGAAAAGCTATTATTTGAGAATTTGAATAGATTCTTACCATGTTTGAGTCCTAACTGTGGCTTAGCTTTCTGTGTAAATTTTTTTTAACGTTTATTTATTTTTGACAGAAAGAGAACATGTGTGGGCACACAAGCGAATGGGGGAGAGACAGAATCTACAACAGGCTGCATACTTTCAGCACAGAGCCCAATGTAGGGCTCAAATTCACGAACCTTGAGATCATGACCTGAGCTGAAATCAAGAGTCAGATGCTTAACTGACTGAGCCACCCAGGCACCTCTTGATAGCATCTTTTTGAAAAGGGTGTGGGAAACGGCCACTCATTCATTGATGGAATAAGATATAGAGATACAGCTTTTATGGAGAACAGTTCTAGTTATATATTCAACTCATTTTTTTTTCCCTAGGAATTTGTTCTACAGCGTACATGGGTTTGTAGGAAATGACTTATGTGGGGGTTTCTTCCTGTGTTTATAATAGCAAAAGATTGGGAGCAGCCTAAATATCTATTAAATAAATTATGAGGAGTGCCTGGTTAATCAGTTGGCTCTTGACTTTGGCTCAGGTCATGATCTCATGGTTCATGAGTTTGAGCCCCATGTCAGGCTCTTTGCTGACAGTGCACAGCCTGCTTGGGATTCTCCCTCTCTCTCTGCCCTTCCCTCTCTGGCACTCTTCTCTCTCTCTCTCTCTCTCTCTCTCTCTCTCTCTCTCTCTCTCTCTCTCTCTCTCTCTCTTTCTCTCTCTCGTTCAAAAAATAAATAAATAAACTTAAAAAAAATTATGATCCATCCATCTAGAGGAATGGAATGCAGCCAGCCATTAAAAAGAATGAAGTCGCTCGGTATATACCGATAGGGAACAGGATGACTTCCGGAACTTCTTAGTTTTATTTCATTTTTTATTGTTTTTTATTCGAATTCCAGTATAGTTAACATACAGTGTTATATTGGTTTCAGGTATACAATATAGTGATTCAACTATTCTGTATATTACTAGTGCTCATCATAAATGTACTGAGAGTAGCTTTTTAAAAAATGCAGTACAAGGTATATACAGTTTTTTAAACCATTTGTTTTATATATGGTCTCTATATTGTGTATACGTGTATGCATGCCTGAATATACATACAGTATCTATGAAAGAATTTGTGATAAAACTTGTTGCATCTGAGCTAAAGAAATTGGATGTGCTTACCTGGACTGAAAGGGTAACTGGTGTTTCCCTGAATATATTTTAATATTGTGTACCCTGTGTGTTTCTGAGAGATAGTGATTCTCAAGCATTTTCCTTTATTGCTCTTCCTATAAATTTATGCTTTAGTGGCTATTAAGGAAATTTGCTGAGGTCTTTAAATTGAATATGCAGCCCTTGTAGATGGTACTTTCTTAATGTTTTTTTTTCCCTTAGGTCTCAGTTTTCACCCTGAAAGCAGTGCTGTGCTGTTTAAATGATCTACCTTTAACATTTAGAAAAGAAAACTAGTTTTGTGCATGTAAGAGGGATGGTTCTGTAAAATTCCCTTCCTGTGATGAAACATTTTCCTCTTTTCAAATTCTCCAAACTATTATCATTTCCTAAAGTAGTAAATTTGAAAGATGTACAAAGTTGTTTTACGTCTAGACAAAGAAGGATAGCCTCCCATTCCCTGTGGCACAAATATTTCATCATCAGTAATTTTGTTGTGCTTTTAATCACAGTGCTGACCTATTATTTTAGGAGGTAGTTTGTGGCTCTGAAACCAAACATCTATTTGAGATAGAGTCCCTAACCTTGGCCTCATTAGTAATATAATTACCATAGCTTTCCAACTATATTGAATTAGCATATTACCTTAGATATTTGATTGGATGTTATAGTCACTGAAGTGTGATAAGGCCTAGTAGAGTAGACATTTAAGAAATACATTTGTTTAATGTATACTTCTCTGTTTCTTTAGACAATGCAGTTTATCAGCAATTCTAATAATACATACCCATTAATTCAGACATTCCACTTCTAGGAATTTATTGTACAGTCTACATGTATTTGTTAGAAATAAAGGATCATCATTGTTACTGTAAGTGACATAATTCAGAGGCTTAATCATCCACAGAAAACTGAAAATTCAAGAAGACTGGGTTCTTGGAGAGGCTTTCTCTGTGTTTCTTAGGGAGATGACTTTTGGGATGGTCTTGAAGTTTGACCACAAAGATAAGGGCATTCATGCAGAGCCTCTTGGAATTCATAGGAATTGACCTTGTTATCTGCAAATCATTTTATTTTTATATTTTTCTAAAGATTGTAAATTAATATTTTATTTAAAAATATGGGCAGCAGTAACAGAGTAGGTATGTATTTATAGGGTATTTAAAACAGGTGAGTTATTTATTTATTTTTTTTAATTTTTTTTTCAACGTTTTTTATTTATTTTTGGGACAGAGAGAGACAGAGCATGAACGGGGGAGGGGCAGAGAGAGAGGGAGACACAGAATCGGAAACAGGCTCCAGGCTCCGAGCCATCAGCCCAGAGCCTGACGCGGGGCTCGAACTCACGGACCGCGAGATCGTGACCTGGCTGAAGTCGGACGCTTAACCGACTGCGCCACCCAGGCGCCCCGAGTTATTTATTTTAAAGCGGACTTACCAATATACTGTAATACAAAATCCAGTTTTTGTGTTTAAGGTACAATAATTGAAATATCTTAAGTTCTAAACTTTTTCCAAATTGCACATTTTCTAGAATGGTTCTTGACATTATAGGCTGTCTGTAATGTTTATTTAATCTGTAAATCATTGATTTATGATTTTGAAAGATTATAACAAATACAGCATTCTGTCTTTTTTTGTTATAATGTGTGGAAAGAACACTTCAAATATGTAAATATTTGGAAATAATATGTTTGAGGTTAAAATGTATTCACCAAAAGATATTTTGAAGCCCTAACCCCTGGTACTTACAAATGTGCCCTAGTTGAAAATTGAGTCTTTGCAGATGTAGTCAAGTTAAGGGGAGGTTATTAGGGTGGGCCTAAATCCTCTACAGCTAGCGTTCCTTTAAGGGAGAAAGGGAGGCAGATACACAGAGATTGGAGTGATGCAGCTGTATGGCAAACAACACAAAATTGCCAGCAAACCACCTACACAGAGAGAGACAAGGAAGAAACTCCCTTACAGGTTTCAGAGGGAGCAGTAACCCTGCAGACACCTTGCTTTCAGATGTCTTTCTTTCTTTCTTTCTTTCTTTCTTTCTTTCTTTCTTTCTTTCTTTCTTTCTTTCTTTCTTTCTTTCTTTCTTTCTTTCTTCTTTCTTTCTTTCTTTCTTTCTTTCTTTCTTTCTTTCTTTCTTTCTTTCTTTCTTTCTTTCCTTCCTTCCTTCCTTCCTTCCTTCCTTCCTTCCTTCCTTCCTTCCTTCTTTCTTCTTTTCTTTTCTTTCTTTCTTTTTTAATGTTTTTATTTTTTGAGAGAGAGTGAGCGAGTACAAGCAGGGGAGGAGCAGAGAGAGGAGACAGAGGATACGAAGCAGGCTCTGTGCTGACAGCAGAGACTGATGCGGGGGCTCGAGCTCATAAACCATGAGATCATGACCTGAGCCGAAAAGTCAGACACTTCTTACTTCTGACTTCTTACTTCTAGAACTATGAGCCAGTAAAGTTCTGTTGTTTTAAGCCACCCACAGTACTTGATTGCAGCAGTCCTAAGAAACGATAAAACACAAGTTTAAAATAATTTTGTTTTTATACTTTATATCATATATTCTAATGTCTCATTTTTAACCTTTCCTTGTTTCTTGTTTTCTCACCTTTTCATATTTCCTTATTTCCTTTGCCTTTTTTGGTCATATACAGTTGACCCTTGAACAGTTTGAGAGTTGGGGCACTGACACCTTCCCGTGCACACAAAAATCTGCATGTAACCTTGGATTCCCCCAGAACCTGATTTCTAATAGCTGACTGTTGACCAGAAGCCTTAATAACATAAACAGTTGATTAATACATATTTTCTATGTTATATGATATAAACTGTATTTTTATGATAAAGTAGGCTAGAGAAAATAATATTTAAAAATTTAGAAGGACGAGAAAGTACATTTATAATACTGTACTGTATTTATTGAAAAAAAAATCCATGTATAAGTGGACTCACGCAGTTCAAACCCATGTTGTTCAAGGGTCAGGTATAATCTCATTCTCTTCTCTAGCTGAGGTTGTAATTGAAGTCCTTTTATCCAAGCTTATCTATCAGGGCTATAAACTGAACCTTTTTTTTCTTCAGACACTGAAGTCTGTAATACCTGGGCTTGATGAAACCCTGAATCAGTCACCAAAGATATTGCAGAGTGTGCCTTTATGGTCTGGTCCCTAATGGTCTTAGTGAGAACCTTAGACTATGTAGTTGTAGAGCAGTATAATGGACTTTCAAAAGTCATCTTGTCCAACTTTTTCATTCTGTGAATAGGAGAAAATTTTAACTGTCTCATTTCTTTCTTTATTGTGCTCTCATTTTCTTTTTTTTTTTTTTAATGTTTATTTTTGAGAGAAAGAGGGGCACAGGGTGTGAGCAGGGGAGGGGCAGAGAGAAAGGGCGACACAGAATCTGAAGCAGGCTCCAGGCTCTGAGCACAGAACCCGAAGCGGGGCTCGAACCCACGAGCTGTGAGATCATGACCTGAGCCGAAGTCAAACACCCAAACACCCCAATTGTGCTGTCATTTTCTAAAATGGCCTGGCTAAATAAGTTCTTGGTGTTAATATAATTTTTCTTCTGGGCTTTTGAAAATCAAAATGTTAATGAAGAGACAGGTGTCTGTGAAGTTGATGCATTTAAAAGTTAACATTATTTGTTGTGTGTAAAAGTGTACTTTGTACATAGTATACACAATTTGTTCAAAATTACTAATCTGGCTTTAACGTTTCTGTGAGGATAACTTTGTGCTCTATTTATAGCTGAAATTCTAGCTCTAACCAACCAAACTTTTTTCCCCCACTAAACCCAGGAATGACTTAAACCCAGTAATAGTTGAATTTTTATACCAGAAGCATATTATTTCATAGGTGAGAAAATTAAATAAGCTTCATTTAGACGTGAGTTGTAGTGCTGTTGGCCTTGATTTCAATATTAGTGATTTATTAAGGTGCCTTGAAGCAGAAAAACACATAAAAGAAGGCTGTGTATTGATAGGTTGATACAGATGTGACTCAGCAACTTGCAGGAAGCTACTCATACTTCTTCATTAGGAGCTGTGTGGCTCAATATTTGGTAATTCAGTGTTTATGGTAACTTTATAGAACATAACTACTGCAACTATACTTATCAATTGTACTTATTGACTAAAATATTACAAAATTTGTCCTCTGACACTTGGAGCTAAATTGTAAATTTTTGCATGTAAGGAACCTTGGTCATAAAAGTTAACTCAAAATTAAGTTCCTGTTTTCTTACAGCTGATTTTTTTAATGTTTATTTATTTTGGAGTGCCTGGGTGGCTCAGTCAGTTAAGCATCCAACTTAGGCTCAGGTCATGATCTCATGGTTCATGACTTCAAGCCCCACCTTGGGCTCTGTGCTGACAGCTTGGACCCTAGAGCTTGTTTCAGATTCAGTGTCTCCCTCTCTCTCTCTGCCCCTCCTCTGCTTATGCTCTGTTTCTCTCTGCCTCAAAAATAAACATTAAAAAAAATTTTAAATAAATGTTTATTTATTTTTGAGACAGAGAGTGCATGCTCAAATGGGGGAGGGGGACAGAGGATCTGAAGCTGGTTCTGCTCTGACAGCAGAGTGGGGCTCGAACCCACAAACTGCAAGATCATGACCTGAGCCAAAGTCAGCTACTTAACCGACTGAACCACCAGGGCAACCCTAAAGCTCATTTTTTCTTGATCAACAGGCTAACTAGTGAGCCTGTATGCATTCAGAGCAAGAAAAGAAGCTATGAAAAGACAACTCATGAGCTTGAAACGGTTGATTTCTTTTTTTTATTATTTTTTTTTAATGTTTATTTTTGAGAAAGAGAGACAGAGACAGAGTGTGAACAGGGGATGGGCAGAGAGAGAGGGAGACAGAGAATCCAAAGCAGGCTCCAGGTTCTGAGTTGTCAGCACAGAGCCCAAAGTGAGGCTCAAACTCACTAACCACAAAATCATGACCTGAGTGGAAGTTGCCCTTAACTGACTAAGCCACCCAGGCAACGCTTAATTTCTTTTTTTTTTTTTTAAGTTTATTTATTTTGAGAAAGAGAGGATGCGCTCAAGTGGGGGAAGGGGCAGAGAGAGAGAGAGAGAGAGAGACAGAATCCTAAGCAGGCTCTATACCACCAATACAGAGTCCAGTGCAGGGCTGGAACTCATGAACTGAGAGATCATGACCTGAGCCAAAGTCAGATGCTTAACTGACTGAGTTACCCAGGCGCCCTGAAATACTTAATTTCTTATTCAAGTTTTCATTTTATAGGGGCCCCTCAGTGGCTCAGTCGGTTAAGCATCCATCTCTTGATTTTCGCTCAGGTCATGGTCCCATGGTTCTTAAGATCAAGCCCCACATCAGGCTCTGTGATGACAGTGCGGATCCTGCTTGGGATTCTCTCTCTCCCTCTCTTTGTCTCTCTGCCTCTCCCCCACTCATGTTCTCTTTCTCTTTTTCTCAAAATAAGTAACTAAACTTAAAAAAATAAACAAGTTTTTATTTTATAATACTTATAGGTACCCTCAGAATTCTTCTAAATGCTAACCAACTAAATACTAACTAGTGTACTAACTTCATAAGATTTTTTTTTTACTGTTTGAGGGAGAATTCCTTAACTGCTATTTCCCCTTTTTAATTTAGTGGTCTCAAGATGATTGTGACACTACTTTACATAGTAGGCTCATATAATAAAACAACATGCTGGCTATAACAGTTTAGATCTACATTTTCTTTTCTTTCTTTTTTTATTTTAAGTTTATTTATTTTGAGAGATAGAGTGTGTGTGCAGTCAGGGATGGGCAGAGAGAGGGAGAGAGAGAATCCCAAGCAGGCTTCAGAGTCAATGAAAGAATAAGTTTCTAAGAACATTAATGTGAAATGCTTATGAGTTAAGTAGAATTGAGTACTGAAAAGAGGGATTTGGCAATAAATGGGACATTACTTTGAGAGCAGTTTGAAGAGAATGCAGAAATAGAAAGGTAGATTATATTGGTTTATCAAACTAGCATAACTTGAACATTTTATTTTGAAGCCCTATTTTAATGTCAAGGAGTGTGTTATGTAAAGTGTTTTCCATAAAGGATGACAAGTAAATGTTACATATTGCCAGCTATGTTGTAGCCCTGTGAGAGTGGTAGCAGTAACCATAAAAAAAAAAAGACCCGAAAGAAACAGCAGAGGTCTTCACATTGGAATATGGCTAGGAAAGTAGTGATTGTTGTATATTCACCCCCACTTGGAATGAAAGCTCTGTGAGAGCTGGAGATGTTAGTTTGGTTCTACACAGTGCTTATCCCCTAGATATTTGTGGTCAAAAGATTAAAAAAAATGAAAGATTAAAAAAAAATTTTAAGTAACAATAGTGGAAATGATTATGGTTGGGGGTTAGAATACATGATCCTGCTGGAAAAGAGAACTTGGCTAAGGGGCACCTGGGTGGCTCAGTGGGTTAGGCATCAGGTCATGATCTTATGGTTTGTGAGTTTGAGCCCTGCATCAGACTCTGCACTGACAGTGCAGGACCTGCTTGGGATTCTCTCTTTCCCCCTCTTGCGGTTCCTCCCCCACTTGTGCTGTCTCTCTCTCTCTCTCTCTCTCTCTCTCTCTCTCTCAAAATAAATAAATTTAAAAAAATTTTTTTAATAAAATAAGACAATTTGACTAGGTTGGCAGTATGACTCTGCAGAAGAGAGTAACAATGGTGGCTGATCTTATATTATCATGTTAATAATGAGGGACTATAAAGTGGATTTGGCATTAGAATGTAGGATATTAGTATGACATGATGATGTTTGTCCTGTCTTAATTACTCCCACAGACTTAAATAGATCCTAGGGTCATTCAGTCTGTGGGAATGACCAGTAAGATGACTTTTAAACAGTTTCTTAAAACAAGTTTGTAGGAGTCCTGGGGCACCTGGCTGGCTAAGTTGGAAAAACATGCGACTCTTAATCTAGGGGTTGTGAGTTCAAGCCCCACAATGGGTGTAGAGATTACTTAAATAAACTTAAAAAATAAAACAAGTTAGTAGGAGTGCAATTAAAATATAGAATGGAAATGTAAATATTTTATGTCTATACATATTTTCCCTTCGATTTCATCTTTTCCCCTTTCCCACAAAAAAAGAAAGAAAAGAAATGTTAAGTTAAAAGATTAGTCTTCAGGGGCGCCTGGGTGGCTCAGTTGGTTAAGCATCCGACTTCAGCTCAGGTCGTGATCTCGCAAGTCCGTGAATTCGAGCCCCGTGTAGGGCTCTGGGCTAACAGCTCAGAGCCTGGAGCCTGCTTCAGATTCTGTGTCTCCCTCTCTCTCTGCCTCTTCCCCCGTTTGCTCTCTGTCTCTCTCTGCCTTTCAAAAATGAATAAATGTTAAAACAAAACAAAACAAAACAAAACAAAACTTAAAAAAAAAAGATTAGTCTTTAAAAGTAGGCTTTATTCTAAGAAAAGAGTAACATAGGTAATGCGAAAGTTGTAATTCTGATTTGGTTTTTCTTAATAAATAGCTACGAGTATTTGGAAAAGATCCTACAGATATATAACTGATATATTTAATACTCTTCTCAACACTGCCTCCAAAAAAAGCACACGTTATACTGATTCTTCACCTTGTTAATATTCTTTACATGAGTTCATCACATATATTTCTACAGGCATTCCTCATTTTTCATTTTTGTCTTTTTGTTGTAAAATCAATTCCAACCCTGTTTTATATTAACATCAAAGTCGCAAGAATTTTGTAATAGTGTATATGTTAATCCTTTTCATAAATAAGTATCAGGGAAATCATGCACATTAGAGATGTATTGTCATTTTGTTTGTGTCTTGCCAGTAGGATACAGTATTTCCCAGTAGTTAACCTCAGGAGCTTTTGTTCAGTTTTAAGTGTTTTCTGAAATTTCATAAATTTTCAGAGTTCCCCTAACATTCTAATTCATACCTGTATTCCTTCCTTTAAGGATATTTTGTCATTGTTGGCCTAAACATGCTTGTATTGCTTCCTAGAACATTTATATAATTTATGTAATTTTAGAGTATTATCCTGTTTGTCATCTCTTTGTTTGAAAAAGGCTATATTATATATGTTTGATTTTGTGCATCTACTGTTAATCTTCCTTCTAGATATTTTTCTGTGATTTTTATACTCATGTTTTTTATAATTTTTTAAAATTCTGTAAGTAACAAGGGCATGTGGGTGGCTCACTCACTTGAGCATCCGACTCTTGATTTGGGCTCAGGTCATGATCCCAGGGTCACGGGATTGAGCCCAGTGTCAGGCTCTGTGAAGAGCATTGAGCTAAGATTCTCTCTCTCCCCCCACCTCTGCTCTTCTCCCCTACTTGTTCACACTGTCTCTCCCTCTAAAATAAAATAATAAAATAAAATAAAAAATGTTATAAGTAGCAGAGACAGTCATCTTAGAATTTTGCTCTGGGGGCACCTGGGTGGCTCAGTTGGCTGAGCAGCTAACTCTTGGTTTTGGCTCAGATCCCAGGGTCATGGGATCAAACTCTGCATTGGGTTCTTTGCTGTGCATGGAGCCCACTCAGGATTCTCTCTCTTTCTCTCTCTCTCTGCCCCTCTGCCTCACTTGTGCTCTCTGTAATGTAAAAAAATGTTAAAAAAAGAATGCTCTATAATCAGGTTTTTGAATAATAAATGACATTTTGAGAATGCCATAATTTTAAAATATTTGTGACATCTGATTTTATATTTAGGTAATATTATAGTAAGTATTGCTATATTGAAAGCTATGTTAAATTTTTTTTAAGATTTTATTTCATTTTTAAATTTTTATTTAATATGAAATTTATTGTCAGATTGGTTTCCATGCAACACCCAGTGCTCATCCCAACAGGTGCCCTCCTCAATACCCACCACCCACCCTCCCCTCCCTTCTACCCCCCACCCTCCCCCCCCCACCCCCATCAACCCTCAGTTCTCAGTTTTTTTAAGAGTCTCTTATGTTTTGCCTCCTTCCCTCTCTAACCTTTTTTTTTTCCTTCCCTTCCCCCATGGTCTTCTGTTAAGTTTCTCAGGATCCACATAAAAGTGAAAACGTATGGTATCTGTCTTTCTCTGTATGACTTATTTCACTTAGCATAACACTCTCCAGCTCCACCCACATCGCTACGAAAGGCCATATTTCATTCTTTCTCATTGCCAAGTAGTATTCCATTGTGTATATAAACCACAGTTTCTTTATCCACTCATCAGTTGGTGGATATTTAGGCTCTTTCCATAATTTGGCTATTGTTGAAAGTGCTGCTGCCATAAACATTGGGGTACAAGTGCCCCTATGCATCAGCACTCCTGTATCCCTTGGGTAGATTCCTAGCAGTGCTATTGCTGGGTCATAAGGTAGATCTATTTTTAATTTTTTGAGGAACCTCCACACTGTTTTCCAGAGCAGCTACACCAGTTTGCATTCCCACCAACAGTGCAAGAGGGTTCCCGTTTCTCCACATCCTCACGAGCATCTATAGTCTCCTGATTTGTTCATTGTAGCCACTCTGACTGGCGTGAAGTGATACCTCAGTGTGGTTTTGATTTGTATTTCCCTGATGAGGAGCTATGTTGAGCATCTTTTTATGTGCCTGTTGGCCATCTGGATGTCTTCTTTAGAGAAGTGTCTATTCGTGTTTTCTGCCCATTTCTTCACTGGATTATTTGTTTTTCGGGTGTAGAGTTTGGTGAGTTCTTTATAGATTTTGGATACTAGCCCTTTGTCTGATATGTCATTTGCAAATATCCTTTCCCATTCTGTTGGTTGCCTTTTAGTTTTGTTGATTGTTTCCTTTGCGGTACAGAAGCTTTTTATCTTCATGACGTCCCAATAGTTCATTTTTGCTTTTCATTACCTTGCCTTTGGGGAAATGTCGAATAAGAAATTGCTGCGGCTGAGGTCAGAGAGGTTTTTTCCTGCTTTCTCCTCTAGGGCTTTGACGGTTTCCTGTCTCATATTCAGGTCCTTTATCCATTTTGAGTTTATCTTTGTGAATGGTGTAAGAAAGTGGTCTAGTTTCATCCTTCTGCATGTTGCTGTCCAGTTCTCCCAGCACCATTTGTTAAAGAGACTGTCTTTTTTCCATTGGATATTCTTTCCTGCTTTGTCAAAGATTAGTTGTCCATGTGGGCCCAATTCTGGAGTCTATTCTATTCCATTGGTGTATGTGTCTGTTTTTATGCCAATACTATGCTGTCCTGATGATTACAGCTTGGTAGTAGAGGCTAAAGTCTGGGGTTGTGATGCCTCCCGCTTTGGTCTTTTTTTTCAAAATTACATTGGCTATTTGGGGTCTTTTGTGGTTCCATATGAATTTTAGGATTGCTTGTTCTAGCTTCAAGAAGAATGCTGGTGCAATTTTGATTGGGATTGCCTTGAATGTGTAGATAGCTTTGAGTAGTATTGACATTTTGACAATATTTATTCTTCCAATCCATGAGCAGGGAATGTCTTTCCATTTCTTTATATCTTCTTCAATTGCCTTCATAAGCTTTCCATAGTTTTCAGCATACAGATCTTTTACATCTTTGGTTAGATTTATTCCTAGGTATTTTATGCTTCTTGGTGCAATTGTGAATGGGATCAGTTTCTTTATTTGTCTTTCTGTTGCTTCATTGTTAGTGTATGAGAATGCAACTGATTTCTGTACATTGATTTTGTATCCTGCAACTTTGCTGAATTCATGTATCAGTCCTAGCAGACTTTTGGTGGAGTCTATCGGATTTTCCAAGTATAATATCATGTCATCTGCAAAAAGTGAAAGCTTGACTTCATCTTTGCCAATTTTGATGCCTTTGATTTCCTTTTGTTGTCTGATTGCTGATTCTCGCACTTCCAACACTATGTTAAACAACAGTGGTGAGAGTGGACATCCCAGTTGTGTTCCTGATCTCAGAGGGAAAGCTCTCAGTTTTTCCCCATTGAGGATGATATTAGCTGTGGGCTTTTCATAAATGGCTTTTATGATGTTTAAGTATGTTCCTTCTATCCCGACTTTCTTGAGGGTTTTTATTAAGAAAGGATGCACATTTATTTATTTTTGAGAGACAGAGTGTGGGTGGGGAGGGGCAGAAAGAGGGAGACACAGAATCTGAAGCAGCCTCCAGGCTCTGAGCTGTCAGCACAGGCCTGTTGTGGGGCTCGAACTCATGAACTGTAAGATCATGACCCGAGCCAAAGTCAGACGCTTAACCGACTGAGCCACCCAGGCGCCCTAAGATTTTATTTTTAAGTAATCTTCTACGCCCAACATAGGGCTCGAACTCAACAATCCTCAGATCAAGATTTCATACTCTTCCAACAGAATGGGCCAGGCACCCCCTAAAAATTTTGTTTCTAAAAGATTCAGCCAGTAGCCTACGAACTTTAATATCAGCTGCAATGATATTTACTTTAGAATTAAGTAATTTGTACAGTCTCTTTCTTGGAGTTTTATTATGACAAGATTTAATTTATAAATACATAAATTTAAGCTATAAATAAATATACAAATACCATCCATCAAGTAGCTTTAGTCATGAAAAGCAGGTCACTGCTCATTGTCTTAATTTATAAGCCAGAGCACTCCTGCTATTGCTACAAGAGAAAAGAAATACTTATTTCTAAAAGTTGTTACTATCTATCAGTTGTTTTTTCTGTTTTAATTAACATTTCTAGCCATGAATCTACATCCGTGGGTTTTGTTTCTTCAAGTCATAAATAATTTTTATCATGTGCCTACAAAATGGATATTAGAAAGTAAATTGTTCTCCAGGAGAAAAAATTTTTAGTTTTCTCTTATGACATTCTTCCATGAATAAACCAAATGAAAGCCTTTTGACATGACTATCAAAAAAATGAACTGAGAAGAAGTACAGTAATTTAAACATAAGTAATTGTGAAGTTTTTGATAGGTGAGCTGAAGTTTACTAGTGTTGTATAAGAAATTACCCTGATATAATGTACTTTTTATGCACACTAACTGGCAAAGTCTCTAAGAAGCTCTGCAACAAAAAGATCCACAGATCATATTAAAATACTGGAATTACAGAACTGTTAAATTAGTTTTAAAATACATAGCAACAAGTAAGGGGACTAAGAGAATGAGAAGACAGGCCACAGACTGGAAGAAAGTATTTTCAGAAGTACATGTCTGATTAAAGACTATCATCAAAGTCTATCAAAGTCATTAAAGACTATCAAAAATATACAAAGAATTCTTTTTTTTAATGTTTATTTATTTATTTTGGGGGGAGAGAGAAAGTGCGCTCTGGGGTGATCACAGGAGCGGGGCGGGGGGGGGGGGGGGAGGCAGGACAGAGAGAGAGGAGAGGAGACACAGAATCCGAAGCAGGATCCAGGCTCTGAGTTGTCAGCACAGAGCCTGACACAGGGCTCAAATTCACGAGCCGTGAGATCATGACCTGAGCCGAAGTCGGAAACTTAACAGACTTAAGCCATCCAGGCACCCCTACAAAGTGCTCTTAAAACTCAACAATAAGAAAACAAACAGTTGATCAAAAAATTGGCCTGAACAGAACCTTTCTCCAAAGAAGATTTATAAATGGCAAACATGCACGTGAAAAGATGTTCAACATCAGATTCACTGGAGAATTGCAAATTTAAATAAGGAAATACCACTACACACCTCCTAGAATGGGAAACACTGAAACTACTAACACCACCAAATGCTGACAAGGATATGGAGCAAAAGAAACTCTGATTCATTGCTGGTGGGAATGTACGGTGGGTATAGACACTTTGAGAGACAGTGTGGCAGTTTCGTACAAAATTTAAACATACTCTTACCATTTAATGCAGCAGTTGTGCTCCTTGGTATTTACTCACATGAGCTAAAAACTTACGTTCATACAAAAACCTGCGTGAGAAGTTTACAGCAGTTTTATTTACAGTTACCAAAACTTGGAAGCATTCAAGATGTCCTTCGGTTAGATGAATGTATAAATAAACTGGGATACATCCAGATGATGGAATATTATTGAGCACTAGTAACAGATGAACTATGAAGCCATTAAAAGACATAGAGGAACCTTAAATGCATGTTACTAAATGAAAGAAGCCAATCTGAAAAGGCTATATACTATATGATTCTAGCTATGTAACTTTCTGGCATCAGCAAAAGTATGGAGACAGTAAAAAGATTGGGGGGAGGGAGGGAGAGATGAATAGGCAGAGCACAAACAATTTTTAGGGCAGTAAAACTATTCTGTGATACTCTAATATGATTATGAATCATACATTTGTCAAAACCCATACATTTTTAGAATATACCACACCAAGAGTGAGCCCTAATATAAGCCGTGGACTTTGGGTGATAATGATGTGTCAATATAGGGTTCACTAGTTGTAATAATAAATTCATTTACTCTGTTTCAGGATATTGATAATGGCGAAATTTGTACATGTGCAGCAGTAGGGGCTATATGGGAACTCTCTAGTTTTCTGCTCAGTTTTGCTATGAACATAAAACTGCTCCTATAAATAAAATCTATTAAAATTTTTGAAAACAGGGGCACCTGGCTGGCTCAGTTGGTAGAGCATGCCACTCTTGACCTTGGGGTCATGAGTTCAGGCCCCCATGTTGGGTATAGAGTTTACTTAAAATATGTATACACATGTATAAAATTTTGAAAAGAAAGAAGGAGAAAGATACGAGGTTGAGGAACACATTGAGAATAGGGTGCAGATGAGATGAAAGGATCATAATTCTGAGTCTTAACCAAGTGTTTTTGTCCTGTATATGCCACACTGCCTTCCCAGATGATAACATAACTAAAGATCAGAGTTACATATGAGCCTGGAACTCAGCCAAGGGAAGGGGCCTGGAATCAATACATGCTTATTTTTGCAGGAATAAGTAAGCCTGGCCGCAAGTATTACTCACCAAAGCCTTGCTGAGCAGCCATTCCTTAAATCTTTTACATATTTGGCAGAAGACATGTAAGGCCATAATGAGAATTACCAATGAATGAGCATTTAGGGGTGACATAGCTATCATTATATAGGTGACATCTGAGTTTAATGATTAGAATTACTTGCTGTTTCTGTGTATTCTCTTTCTGTCTGTTCTCTTTCTGTGTCTACTGTGCTACACAGGGTGCTTGCTGTCTATACCAACCACATCTTACGAGTTTCATCCTTCCCATTTTTATTGTTGTTAGCTAGATCAGAATTGGATTTTATCCCAAAAACACAACATATTTTTACAGCCATTTATTATATCATATACCTCCTACCCATAAATAAAATTTTTACATAATAATGATTTTAGCCTCTAAAATTCTTTTGATAAATGTTGAAAACTCTTATTTTCTTGAAGTATGTCTGCAATTTTTTTATACCATGGTGTCCTATATAAACAAACACCTTCTGCATAAGTGCTTTCTTTTGCGATACTACGGCTGTTATAAAGTAGCTCATTCTATTACTGGGCACCTAAAATTGTTATAAAGCTTTTTCTAACTTTTTTTTTCTTTTTTCTTTTGTTTTTTCTTTTGTTTTTTTGTTTTGTTTTGTTTTGTTTTGTTTTTTTGAGAGAAAGAAGAGAGACAGAGTGTGAGCATGGGAGGGGCAGAGAGAGAGGGAGACAGGATCTGAAGCAGGCTCCAGGCTCCAAGCTGTCAGCACAGAGCCTGACATGGGGCTGGAACTCATGAACTGTGAGATCATGACCTAAGCCAGAGTTGGACGCCCAACTGACTGAGCCACCCAGACACCCCAGCTTTTTCTAACATTGGACCAAAATCTGGTTACATGTTATATTTACATATGTTATATCTAGTTAATGTTGCCTCCATTAGTGGACCTCATTTATCCTATAGGCACCATTTCTTAGATCTGTTGGATCAGAGGCTCATTTGAAAACCTTACAGAAACTATCAATTAACCCTTTTTTCTAGGAAGAAAATGCTTATATGCATAAATTTTTATAAATAATTTCAAGGATTTTCTGGACTCCTAGAAGGTCTTTACTTGTCTTTCTTTTCTTTTCTTTTCTTTTCTTTTCTTTTCTTTTCTTTTCTTTTCTTTTCTTTTCTTTTCTTTTCTTTTCTTTTCTTTTCTTTTCTTTTCTTTTCTTTTCTTTCTTTCTTTCTTTCTTTCTTTCTTTCTTTCTTTCTTTCTTTCTTTCTTTCTTTCTTTCTTTCTTTCTTTCTTTCTCTTCTTTCTCTTCTTTCTCTTCTTTCTCTTCTTTCTATGTTCTAAACCCAGGTTAAGATCCTCTACTCCAGAACAAGTTATGTTATGGGGCTGACTCAGTCAGTAGAGCATGCGACTCTTGATCTCAGGGTCGTGAGTTCAAACCCTGCATTGGGTGTGGAGCCTACTTAAAAAAAATCTTGGGGTGCCTGGGTGGCTTGGTCAATTAAGCGTCCTACTTCGCCTCAGATCATTACCTCATGGTTTGTGAGTTTGAGCCCCACATTGGACTCTCTGCTGTGAACACAGAGGCTGCTTTGGATCCTCTGTCCCCCTCTCTGTCCATCCTTCCCCAAACTTGCGCTATCTCTCTCTCTCTCTCTCTCAAAAATAAACATTAAAAAAAAGTTTTTTTTAAAAAAAGAACAAGATATGTTAAGTTTTTCCTATATATTAAAGTATAGTAAATACCTCAGGTTAAACATTCTCAGTTCCTTTAACCAGTATTAGTATGACTTGATTATAGACAGAGCTTCACTATGCAGATTTCCTGCTTTTGTTTATATTCTAATATCAATGTTTTTCTGAATGGGATGCTTTTCATTTTCATGTGAAGTGATCTCAATATACTAGGACTGTTACTTAACATATTTGGAACACTCTATAACAGCATTTTTAGCATTCACACCGCAGTACATTCTTGCCTCATAATGAGTTTCTGTTTAGCCTCATCTTTGCATCATCCAAAACCTGTGGGACAGTGCTTAACACATTGTAGATGTTCCCCTGAATATTTGTTGAATGAATAAAACTTCCTAATCCTTTTTTGCATCAAAAGCTGCCAAGCAAGTTTTACCACATATTATACTAATGTGTGCTTGTGAGGGATGGGGTGGGAGTATATGTTGCACCATACTTAAGTAGTAGCTTTTTGGAACCTAAACCTGGAGATTTAACATTTACTCTTGTTAAATATCATTGTGTAAGAGCAGTTCCTTTGTTATCTAGATAGATGCCAGGGAAAATAAAATATTGATAATTTTACTTTCCTGTGTATAATACCATGCTCTTTGGTATAGGTAGCACATTATAGGTGCTTCACAGACATTTGCTAACTAAATGAATAATGAATGGCCATGAACTTATAGTTATCAAAGCTTCTACTTTGAGAGCTTGATTCACTAGTAGTAAATGTTTTATGCTTTTGTATGTCAAAATGAACATTTTGAATGTATTTTTTCACAGATGAGCATCTTAATTATAACTTCATGTATACTTTCTAGATGTCAGGGTAGGACACTTAACCTTAGTTTCCACCCTTACTCCATCCCCTAAAATAGCTACAATCAATTATATGTGATCGAAAAGTTTATGGTTCAATTTTGGTCCCTCAACTCCTTGGGCCACAGTCTTGAGCCAACTCATTCTGAGTTCATAGTTCATGTGACCTGGGAAATTTTTTTTGCTGCTTCACAGGCAGTTTTAATCAGCTTTGAAATCTTTTGTTGAATGATTAACCACACTTCTGGCTCTTCATATCTTCTCTGGAGGAACTTCCTCTTTGTTCCTCCTACTATGAGTAGAAAGTAGGGAACAATGATTGGAAACCTCATCTTTTTTAAGCATCAAGAGGAAACTACCTTTGTGGTTATATTGTTTACTATTTGGACAGTGTTTTCTCTTTCTGTGTAATCTAGGGAAGCAGCAGTGCCACTTTCTAAGCCTGCTGCTTTAACTGCTTGATATTTTTAGGAAGCGAAGACATCTTTAAATAGTTATCTCTCTGCATAATAGGAATGAGCTTAGCCTCTGCTAGCCCTAGGTTATTTGATTTTGAAAACCTGATGAGTGAAATTGATCTCTCCGTGGCTCAAATATCCCCACATTGAGAATGAACAGCTTTCCAATGTAAGCTATTTAAAGATCCTGTGCTTCCTGAGAAGGTAGGAGGTTAAGTTAGCAAAGTGACAAGGAGACTGATCTGTCAAGAGAATGTCTAAGACCTGACTGGGGCATTCTGTCCTGAGATATAGTCACAGTAGGCCAGGTGTTTTCAACCAAGATTCATGGCCTCCCAAAGCTGACTGAACCTCAGATAGCATTTTAAAACTAAGGATTCCTGGGCCTGTTCTGTGGTCTTTGTGATGTTCAGTCAGGTGCAGCCACAAGAGAAGACACAAGAGAGGCACAGGGAAACAAAGTTTATTACACTTATAGGTCATAGAGAAACAAAGTCACTGCATGCCAGAAGGGAGTAGGTTCAACCAAGTAGGTGTGGAGCCAAGAGGGAGTACAAAGATCTGTGGGTTAGTACCTTTGTTGGTGGTCTGCATGGAATAAACAAAAAAGAGCAAAGGTATTTTATTGGTATATTTGAATGTTCTTACTAGGTCAGAGGCAAGGGCAACAAGGGGATCTTGTGGGCCAGGGGCACCTGGTCACCTGGGCAGGGTACTTAGAGCTTGTTTGTGGGAATGTTGAGGCAGCAGGGGAAAGATTTGAAAAATATTTTTTAAAGTATTTTAAAAGTATAGTACCCCATTTTCAGAGTTTTTGATTCAGTAGGTCATCAGGGTTAAAACTTAGGAATATATATTCTTAGGTTCCAGATGATCTTGGAAACCCCTGAAATTGTGATGCAAAATTAGGTATTTTCATGTTTCTGGGTAAACTATAGCTTTCTTGAGACTCTTAAGAGTTCCTCAACTCCAAAAAGGTTAAGGACACATGCTTTAAGTCACTGGTTCTCAAATTACACAGTGCTTCAGAATTACTCAAAGACTTGTCACAACACAGATTGCTAGACCCCACCCCTAGAATTTCTGGTTCAAGTAGTGTGGGATGGAGCCTGATAATGTGCATTTTTAGCTAATTGTTATTGCTGATGCTGTTGGACAGGGAGCTACCCATTGAGAACCTCTATCTTAGAACTTGGCTGACACCACTCCGTGCCTTCAACATCAAGCTCTGGGAGGAAAGTGTACCTTTCAGAATTTCTCACCAATTAAAATAGTAACAAACATAATGAAGCATAACAAAGCTCATTCCAGTTCACCACCATAAGAGAATAGTAAAGAAAACTCCTTCCTGGCAAAGGAAGCAGCAGTGGAAAGTACACAGGCATTTTTAGTTGACCTATTAATTGATAAACTGGTTTCATAAACAATTGCTTTTCTTTTTTTATTTTTCATTTTTTAATGTTTATTTTTGAGAGAGAGAGAGAGAGAGAGAGAGAGAGAGAGAGTGTGTGTGTGTGTGTGTGTGTGTGAAAGTGGGGGAGGAGCAGAGAGAGGAAGACCTAAGGTCTGAAGCTGCTGACAGCAGAGAGCCAGATGCAGGATTCCAACTCAGGAACCCTCAGGTACGGACCTGACCCAAGTTGGATGCTTAACCAACTGAGCCACCCAGGCACCCCAACAATTGCTTTTCTGTGTGGCATTTTTTCTACGACAGTAGAAAACTGCATAGTTCCATGATCACTTAAAATATTTTTTTTCCTTTAACTAAGTAATGTAGCTTTTAAAGTATGCTTATGTTCTCCAAGGCCAAGTAGAATAGAACTCAAAGTTAAAACATTAAAATATAAATTGACCTGTGATAGGAAGCAGGAAATATAACCCTAAGGATTCCTGAAAGTAGGAAAACTTGTTCTATTTTAAAAATCTCCTGTAGCAGGTGGTCCAAGTTGTCAATGCAGGGAAGCTTTCAAATCCCCAAGGAAAAAGCAACTGTTTGAAAAGCTATAAAGCACTACTAAATCCACAGGAGTCCAAAAGAAGTTTATTTGAGTAGACTGCTTCCAGGCTATCTGAAACTTTGAAGAAAACTAAGGCCCTGGAAGGAATCTTTATTATCCATGAAGAGTCTAATTTTGAAACTTTCCTCTCTCTACAGAGATAAACTTAAGCCAGGCTTCTGGGCATCATTAATGAGTCTCAACTTTTTCATTTCCCAGTTTTTCTTGGGATTTTTGTTGCCTCATCCTTTAGAGGGAAGGAAAGTCCTTAGTGAAACAGGAACTGACCTGAATTAAGAAAACTTAGAGCTTTAGAGAAGAGGGTCTTTGTTTAAAGGAAGTGTATAGAAATTACATTAGTAATTGACCTGAAATTACCTTAGAAATTGACCTGATATTACATTATGGGTTTTCATTTTCTTTGTATTCATTTGCAATATAACTTTCATTCCAGTTTTATTATATGTGCTGTTAAAATGAGCGCGCAATATAACTTTAAATTGTACTATAACACAACATAAAAGAAGAAAAGTTCATTTTAAGTTTATTTTTATTTATTTTGAAAGAGAGACAGAAAGCAAGCCAGGGAGGGGCAGAGAGAGAGGGAGACAGAATCCCAAGCAGGCTCTGTGCTGTCGGCCCAGAGCCTGATGTGGGGCTCAAACACATGAACTGTGAGATCATGACCTGAGCCCAAGAGTCGGACACTTAACCAACTGAGCCACCAATGCACCCCAGAGGAAAAGTTCATTTTATCTTATTTATTTTTATTTTTATTTTTATTTTTTTAAAATGTTTATTTATTTTTGAGACAGAGAGAGACAGAGCATGAATGGGGGAGGGTCAGAGAGAGAGGGAGACACAGAATCCGAAGCAGGCTCCAGGCTCTGAGCTGTCAGCACAGAACTCAACATAGGGTCGAACTCACGGACCATGAGATCATGACCTGAGCCGAAGTCGGACGCTCAACCGACTGAGCCACCCAGGCGCCCCTATTTTTATTTTTTTAATGTTTATTTATTTTGGAAAGGGAGGCAGAGCACAAGTGGGGGAGGGGAAGAAAGAGAGGGAGACACAGAATCTGAAGCAAGCTCCAGGCTCTGAGCTGTCTGCACAGAGCCCAATGCGGGGCTCCAACCCACCAACTATGACATCATGACCTGAGACAAAGTCAGAAGCCCAACCAACTGAGCCACCCAGGCGCCCCAAGAAAAGTTCATTTTAAATGAATCATTAATTTGTTGGTAATTGAAAGAAACCACTTCAGTACAAAAGTCTTTATGTCAACTTTTCTCTTCCATTTTAGTTTTTAAAATTTTTTTAAATAGTATTTTTTTAAAGTTTTTTAACATTTATTTATTTTTGAGAGACAGAGTGAGACACACCACGAGTGGGAGAAGGGCAGAGCGAGGGGGGCATACAGAATCCAAAGCAGGCTCCAGGCTTTGAGCTGTCAGCACAGAGCTCAGCATGGGGCTTGAATTCACGGACCGCGAGATCATGACCTGAGCCGAAGTCAGACACTCAACCAACTGAGCCACCCAGGTGCCCCTAGTTTTTCAACTTTACATAGCAGTATTTTGATATATTATGACTGTCTAAGTGTTGGCATAAGTTATCAATAGTTAAAGAAACATGATTGAAACTTTGGTAATTTTTGTATTAACCATATTTTGAATCTAAATGGTACTTCGTATACATGATTATCACCACCTAAAATGCATTACTTTAAAAAAAAATTTTTTTTAATGTTAATTAATGTTTGAGAGACAGCGGGAGCAGGGGAGGGACACAGAGAAAAGGAGACACAGAATCTGAAGGAGGCTCCACGTTCTGAACTGTCAGCACAGAGGCCAACATGGGGCTTGAACTCATCAATGGCAAGATCATGACCTGAGGCGAAGTCTGACACTTAACCTACTGAGCCACCCAGGTGCCTCCTAAAATGCATTAATTTTTTAAATTAGTAAAATAATTACAATATCATACTTAATGGAAATTGTGAATCCCCCTTATTAGTTGAAAAATCCAGCTTCCAGATTGTTGCTGACATCATCAGATGATGTTTTTGACAAACAAGGAGGTAATGGGGAAATAATTGTAGAGCCTTGTTGACTTGTGCTGCACAAGAAACAGATGTTTGCCAGATGGAAATGAACAAAACTAGTAAAGAAATAGATATTCTATTCAAGTTTCCAAGAGTACAAGCAGTGAAATGATTAAGAAAAATCGGAAAATACATTTTAAATACGTTTTTGAACAAAAAATGGCCAGGTAATCAGACATATGCAAACATAAGTGCATATGTACTACTTTCTGAAGATGGTATGTATGACAGGACTGAAGACTATAAGTCATATTTTAATTTAACTTTTAATTTCTTCTGTGATTTTGTGATTAACCATTTTAACACATACTTTGCATTAATGGTTGGGTTGATTTAATTTTGTAATATTTTAATTCCCACAAAATTACATTTGCTTTTTTATCATAAGAGATAAAGGGTCTGTGGATTACAGAAATTCCATGTCACAGAAGTCTCCCATGGAGTTTTATATCTGCCCAGTGGTACAAACCTTGGTTATTAATTTATTCTGAAATAGCAGAAGTTACTATTTACTTTTAATTCTGCCACCTTTTCTAAATACATGAACATTCAGCAGTATTTGTTTTATGCTTTTATATATGCAAAAGTAGCAGTGTTTATGAAAAGTTTGACTTAATCTTATCTTCACTTTGCTCATAAACATGAAGTGGCTTAAATAACATAGTATTAGAATTTTAGAATTGGAGAGAATCTTTAGTGTTTTATAAATCACTCCTTGCCAGAGCCATAAAGTGGATCCTTCAGTGATAGACTTGTCAAGTGTTTGTCCCAGATTTTTCTTAACTGCTTCTAGTTTTTAGAAGCTTACTACTTCGTAAGTAAGTCTGTTTTGGTATGGTAATATTTAATTATTGGAAATTTGTTTATTCTTTGTGCTGAGCTAGCATTGGCTTTCAAAATTTTACTTATAAGGTCCTTCCTTTCCAGATTGCCTAGCCCTTTATTTTATTTTATTTTATTTTTATTTTTATTTTTATTTTTATTTTTATTTATTTATTTACAGAGAGACAGCCAATGCAAGTGGGGGAGGGGGAAGAGAGAGGGAGAGAGAGAATCCCAAGCAGGCTCTGAGCTGCTGGTGGAAAGCTAGACTTGGGGCTCAAACCCATGAAACCATGAGATCATAACCTGAGCTGAAACCAAGAGTCAGACACTTAACCGACTGAGCCACCCAGGTGCTCCTAGCCCTTTAAGTAACTGTAAATAATTATTATTTGTCCTTCTCCTTTTCTCCAAGCAAGACATTCTCCATTCCTTTCAATGATCCTAATAATCCATGATTTTTTTTATTTATTAAAAAAAATTTTTTTTAATATTTGTTTATTTTTGAGAGAGAGGCAGGGACAGAGTGTGAGCAGGGGAGGGGCAGAGAGAGACACACACACACACAGAATCCAAAGCAGGCTCCAGGCTCTGACCTGTCAGCACACAGCCCGACTTGGGGCTCGAACTCATGGACTGCGAGATCATGACCTAAGCTGAACTAAGACACTTAACCGTTACGACTGACCCACCCGGGCACCCCCTAATAATCCATGATTTTTAAATGTCTTTGACACATCTTAGTTTGTAATTGTTTCTCTTATATTGTGATGCCCAAACTGAACAAGATATTCAGAGATAGTATGACCAATGTAAGATCTAAGGGATTATTGTGTCTCTTTTTGAATCATTCTGTCATTTGTTAATTTGCTAATAAAGATAGTCAGCATGTGATAGTGTGCAAGACAAAAGATGAAGGTTAGACAGAGTACAGGTACAGGTTAAACATTCAGGTTAGAAACAGTACTATTATTTAGTATTTCTTTAACCAGTTTCAAATGCATCAAAAACTGTCATCCAGCCCATATTTCATTGACTTTACCTTGATGAAAGTAGCCTTTGTTTTTATTAGAAGACAAATTATTCTCAGTGAGTATATTTGGCTCTTAGTAATCACTGTGTATTAGTTTTTTTCATGATTCTAATTTTCCATCTTGGAGTTTTGCTGGAGTTGCTAGCATGTAGTTTGTTCCTGAATTGCCCCCTCTTTTATAAATATCAGTAGATGCCTATGTCCATACTATCTTGATAATGCCTTGATTTATTTTCAGAGACTACCAGAAACAGCTCTGAGTTTATATCCATCAAGTCAGTATGCTAACATGTAATTTATTTGAACCCATCTAAACTTGGATCATTAGTTAATGAAAGCACGATGATGTTTCTATTCTTTGTAATAATAGAAGAGTGAAAAAAAGGACTTAATATCCAACACTAAAAAAATGCATAATAAAATTAAATGTTCATTTACTTGATTAGTTTTTATTAGGTAGCTATTTAAAATAATGTCAATGTAGTAAAATGAAAAGAGTTTCAAGATACAATTTATAAGCTGCTCCTTTTAAATTGTATCTTGGTGGTGCCTGGGTGGCTCAGTCTGTTCAGCATCCGACTTTGGCTCAGTTCATGATCTCACAGGTCATGGGTTCAAGACCCATGTCAGGCTGTGCTGACAGCTCAGAGCCTGGAGCCTGCTTTGGATTCTGTGTCTCCCTCTCTCTCTGACCCTCCCTCCCTTGCCCTCTCTCTCTGTCTCAAAAATAAATTTAAAAAAGTTTTTAATTATATCTTAAAACTTGGTAACAAATATACTTGTGAAAAAAGGGCTGAAAGTGCAATTACTTTTGAACTGGCTGAGAAAAATTGTTAAAACCAGGGGATCCTTTTTACGCATTTATTTTGTTTTCCAAATTATCTCTAATGTAATTATGTGATTTACTAATTTAGGTTTTTTTTTTTTTTTTTTTTTGAGACAGAGAGAGACAGAGCATGAGCAGGGAAGGGGCAGAGAGAGAGGGAGACACAGAATCAGAAGCAAGCTCCAGGCTCTGAGCCATCAGCACAGAGCCCGATGCAGGGCTTGAACTCACAGACTGTGAGATCATGACCTGAGCCGAAGTCGGACACTCAACCGACTGAGCCACCCAGGTGCCCCACTAATTCAGTTTCTTAAAAAGAATCCTCTACTATCCTTTATGGCTTAGTTTATTTTTAGTCTCCAGTTTATACTTGCCATATTGAAAATCATTTTCTCGACAGAAAGTAGAGTAACAAAATAGGAATTAAATTAAACTTTCCTTTTATTTTTAACCATTAATGGTTTATGATCTTCCCAAGTGTTCTTTTTATGAACACAGCTTTAAAAACCTCTTCATGTTGAGTTGCTTTTTTTTCTTAATCCTGCTTATTTCTCCTTTCTGAAAGGTGGCATATGTGTTATTAAGGCATATTAGAAATATGTAAATTCTTAATGTTCTACCCTTTTTTCCTTGGGTGGTATATGATTTTGTAGTTTGTTATAGACTGGTTTCATTTTCCTCCATTTTATGTTCAAAGTTTAAAGTTTTATTCAGCAGATAGCAAAACACCTTCCTCTGTGCCACTTCATGCCAACAAGCATGAAAACAGTACAGTTTTTACACCATCTTAGAAAGTAAAAATCATTCAGCTATGAATTAGGAAATCCACGTTCTAGTCCCAGGGTTCTATAAACAAGGTTGGTTGGCTTTTTGTGAGAGAAAGAGTGCATGTGTATGTGCATGCAAGTGGGGGAGAGGGGCAGAGAGAGAGAGGTGAAAGAGAATCCCAAGCAGGCTCCATGCTGTCAGTGCAAAGCCCAGAACCTGATGCAGGGCTTGATGTTAGGAGCCATGAGGTCATGACCTGAGCCAAAACCAGAGTACAACACTTAACTGACTGAGCCACCCAGGTACTCCAGACACTTGAATGTCCATTTCTTCATCTGTAAAAATTAGATTATTACTCTCAGGGCACCTGGGTGGCTCAGTTGGTTAAGCATCCAACTCTTGATTTCGGCTCAGGTCATGATCTTACAGTTTTTGGGTTTAAGCCCCATGTCAGGCTCTGCACTGGTAGCAGAGAGCCTGCTTGGAATTCTCTTTCTCCTCTCTGCCCCTCCCCCTATCACGTGCACATGCTCACTCCCTCTCTCTCTCAAATTAAACTTTCAAAAATTAGACTGTTATTCTCTCAAGTTCCATTTCCCTTTTTAAAAGCCCCCCCCCAATTATTCAGTTTTCTAATTCACTTTTTCTCCACCTATGACGTGAAAATCCATCTTTATCTTACACAAAATTCTCCTACTTCACTGATGTTATTTAGGGATTTTCTAAACTATCCACTGATACTGTTTATTCATGCTCCAGTTTCACACTGTTGTATTAATTAGAGCATTCAAATATGGTATGTTATTAGGGATAGTTCCCTGTCATTGATTTTTTTTCCTCTTCTTTCTCTCTTTTTACAACTTTTCTGATTATATTTACTTTTCCAGAAAATTGATTTTTTAGTTCCAAATTAATTGGCACTTTTATTGAGTTCATATTAAAGTTATAGAAGAATGTATAGAAAAATTACATTTTCGTTACAGACAGAGTTTTAAAGGAAAATATCAGGTATACAGAATAGTATATGAGCAAAGGAAACAAACTAAATTATCAAACAGGATCATTTTATTAATTAATTTTGAGGTATCGACATCTCAATTAAGTAGTGCTAGTACTTACACTGGTTTGGAAAGAAGTATGAATAACTTAGGAATGGTTAAGCATTTAGTTCTACTCATATTTGGCTTTATGTGGTGACAGGATATAAGTATGCCAGTGTCCTAACAACAGTATGAAATACAAGTCTAAAAATACAGTCTGGAATTACTCACTTATTTGTAGAACGAAAAATTGATTATCTTAATGGCACATACCTGCAAAGTTACAGAGACAGAAGAGGAAATGGAACCTCATAATACTGGGAGGAAAGAAGTCTGTCTAATCAGGGAGATTCTGAAAGAGAAAACCTAGAAATGACAAACTCAAAACTACTGTAGAGTGGATGGCTTATTCAGAAAGCTTAGAAGGATAAAAACAAAACAAAGGAAACTGAATTCAGCCATATGCATATTGAAAAATATACAGACTATTTGTGTAGACTTTTTATGTTTTAGTATCCTCAACAGTGAGTTTTCTTTGTTCAACTATATGTGATTAAAATTTACCAAGGTTTAAAGAATGGACACATTTAAAAAAAATTTTTTTTTAATGTTTTTATTTATTTTTGAAGGAGAGAGAGAGCCTGAGTGGGGGAAGAGCAGAGAGAGAGGGAGACATAGAATTTGAAGCAGGCTCCAGGCTCTGAGCTGTCAGCACAGAGCCCGACGCGGGGCTCGAACTCCCGAACTATGAGATCATGATCTGAGCCGAAGTCGGGCGCTCAACCCACTGAGTCACCTAGGTGCCCAAGAATGGACACATTTTGTTGCACTCCCCTCCTCTCATGACTGGGTCCATTATGAAAGATATACTGAAGAAAGGAGGGAAAGGAGCACTAATTCTCCAATTATTAATTAAGTTCTTAACAAGGCTGTAATTTTTTATTTCTATGATAATTATCTGTTTCCTACCAGAAGTGTGGAATATGGGGCGTCTGGGTGCCTCATTGGACTTAAGCTCATGTCATGATCTCACAGTTCCTGGGTTTGAGCCCTGCGCCAGGCTCTGTGCTGACCAGCTTGGAGCCTGGAGCCTGCCTCAGATTCTGTCTCTCTGCCCCTCCCCTGCACGTGCTTGGTGTCTGTCTGTCTCTCTTTCTCTCTTTCTCTCTCTCTCTCAAAAATAAATAAACATTAAAAAAATTTTTTTGAAAAAGTGTGAAATGTGCGCTAGGGTAGAATTTGTTTGTCTTTTCCTCACCATTGTTTCCTTGGGGTCAAGCATAGTGCTTGGCAAGCAAAAGATACCCCATACCTGTTGGTTGAATGACTGCGCTGCATGATTGAAGGAGAGAAAAGAGTTTAAAAAATCAGCAAGAGTAGGCCAGTATCATCTGGAAATCGTTGTAGAACTCACAGTCTGTTGAAAGGAGGAAACAGTGCTACATAATCTTTGCAGTCCCAGGAAGTTCTGCATGGATTCATTTTTGTAAAGAAGTTAATCCTTTGAACATTACCACAATGCAGTAGTTATGTGTTTGATTATATATTTTCATATATTACAGGACAATAGGGCATATTGAAAGATATTTTCCTGAATCTAGTCAGCCTTCATGTAAGGCTATATCATGTTGAAATTCTCTGAACTACTATTATTCATCTTTCTTACCTTTATGTCTACTAAAATATTTACAATGCTAGGCTATTGAACTTAGAGGCTCTTGGTTTTTTTGAAAATCTATACTTAGAGAAATCCACTTGTTTCCTTAGACTTCTACATCTATAAAGATGAGGGATTTATTTCTTTCATGACCCAAGATAAATGGAACCAAAATGCTCATTTATTTTAACTCTTAATTGCACATGTAATTAAGGTTCTTACATTATTGGAAAGAACAGATTTTCTTTAGCTAGTCATACCGTGTTGCTTTCCTTTTAGCTTCTGTTTACTTTCTCACCTCTGTTGATTTATTCAGCTTGTAACCTAGAAACCAGCTAAAAAGGAAGGAAGTCAGACATGTGTATTTCTGGGCAGTAACTGGAGTAGTTTCCTCTTCCTCTAGCCTGGTTTAGCTGCCAGAGAAAACTTTTTGCCCCCCCATCTTCACCCAACCAAAAAAAAAAAAAAAAAAGGCAGGTGGGGAGGGGGAGAAATGAAAGAAAAGAAAAATTAGCAATAACTGTTCAGCTTACTACCTTAATCCATTAAGATATAACCCATAAGAACAACCAATCTAAAGGCCCAAAATGCTGCTCTCCTCAAAATGGTGCTTTTTGCTGTCTGAAAGGTGGCATCTACCATCCCTAAGGAGTTCTAAGAACAAGAGAAAAATTAAGGAGATTTGATGTAAAAGCTGAGCAATTTATTATATGCTTGCTACCAAGTATGTTCTCTATATTGTTATTTCACTGTTTTTATTTGTGTTAGAAATACTAATACTCTGTTACCAGAGTACCAGACCAAACTCACATTCATATGTTTTTAAAAATATTTAAAAACATTTTTTAAACTGTATGTCAAGCCCAATTTATTAAATAGATATTAAAAAGATATTTATGGCTTTCAACTAGTTGCATCTTTGTGCCCCGCTCATTTGCATTGAAAGTTGACTTATAGTATTTCTTTATCCTAATGGAGAAGTATTTAATTCAGCCATGATATAGTATGAAATAAAAATGAATGGTTTTTCTTTACTAATGTTACTTATTTTTATTTTTAAAAAATTATTGCATTTGGGCCACCAGGGTGGCTCAGTTGATTAAGCTTACGACTTCAGCTCAGGTCGTGGATCTCACTGCTTGTGAGTTCAAGTCCCACGTCGGGCTCTGGGCTGACAGCTCAGAGCCTGGAGCTTGCTTTGCTTTCTGTGTCTCCCTCTCTCTCTCTGTCCGTCCCTTGCTTGCACTCTGACACACTCTCTCTGTCTCTCAAAAATAAATAAACATGTAAAAAAATATTGCATTTTATGTCACTAGGAATATATAAATATCGTGGCAGGTGGATTGTTAGCTAACTGTAGTTCTATGTGCTGTTTGATTCTGTAGGGGGACGGATAGTATTTGAGGAGCAAAGACAGCTGTTTCTAAGTATACGTTATATACAGTCAAACCTGAATTTACGTGAGCTTGTAAGATGAATCCTATGAAGTATTAAACTCATTCTCTAATGAACAAGAAATTGTAGAAATGTAGTGTGAAATGTATTTAAAATGTGATGTTTTATAATATAATAGCCTGAATTAAACATTTGATGTTTCTTGTGTTATTGGAGGGTCAGAATAAAACTGTCATATTTATCCAGTTGTTGTGGGCTTTTTTGTAAATGACATTGTGAATTCTTTTCATGTATGTTTTATATTCATGTGTGAAGTGATTATGAATGAATTATTGGAATGGTGTGTATGATGTAATATGCAGTTGATTTATTAAAAAAAAAAACTGTTCTAGGGGCACCTGCATGGCTCAGTAGGTTAAGCGTCTGACTTCAGCTCAGGTCATGATCTCACTGTTTGAGCCCTGCATTGGGCTCTGTGCTGACAGCTCAGAGCCTGGAGCCTGCTTTGGATTCTGTGTCTCATTCTCTCTGCCCCTCCCCAACTTGCACTCTGTCTCTTAAAAATAAATAAATGTAAAAAACAAAACAAAACAAAACTTTGTTCTAAAGTTGTATTTTAGTACTATTAGTCTTTTAAAGTTGTATCTTACTAATATTTTTAGAATAATCATTATCCATCTCTTTTATCCTTAAAACAACAAAAAAAGGTTGAGAGTTTTGTAGGTACAGTCAGTCATGTACCATATACTAAATTGAAAATATCTTTTCAGTAGTGAACCTGATGTTTTCTGTGAAATGAAACTGGTACATCTGGAATAGGTGTAGAGAGTCAGGGCATTGGCTGGTGGTGGGAAGTTTTTTTCTTTCTTTCTCTCTCTCTCTCTCTCTCTCTCTCTCTCAGAGAATTCCAAGTAGGTTTTGCACTGTCAGCATAGAGCCTGACTTGAGGCTCGAACCCAGGACCTGAGCCCAGATCAAGAGTTGGATGCTCAATCCAACTGACTGAGCCACCTAGGCGCCCTGGGAAGTTTTTCTCTTAATATGATTTGATGAACTGGTTGGATATGCTGTATGAAAAAAAATGTCAATTTTTAGGTTTATTAAAATTGAGGGGTGCCTGGCTGATTCACTCAGTGTAGCATGTGGCTCTTGGTTGTTGAGTTCAAGCCCCATGTTGAGTGTGAAGATTACTTAAAAATAAAATTTTTTTAACTTCTTTTTTAAATGTTTATTTTTGAGAGAGAGAGAGAGCAGGGGAGGGGCAGAGAGGCAGGGGGGCAGTGGGGACAGAGGTTCAGAAGCAGGCTCTGTGCTGATAGCAGAGAGCCCTATGCAGGGTTTAAACTCACTGAGATCCTGACCTAAACCGAAGTTGGACGCTTAACCGACTGAGCCATACAGATGCCCCCAAAATAAAATCTTTAAATAAAATTGGGAGATATCTGTGTTTGATATCTGCAAGATATCAAATTTATAATAAAAGAACATTCACGTCATTTAAAAATAAGTGTTTTCTTATACTCACAGATATTTAACATTCTTTTTTCAAATTCAGTGTGTATATTATACCTACAGCACACTTCTGAATCTAGGCTTACCTCATTTCTGGTGCTGAGTAGCCATGTGTATCTAGTGGCCACCATATTGGACAATATAATTCGAGATTAGAAAGAAGTTAAGAGCATATGTTAGGTAACACATCAGAAAAATATATTTTATGGTTTCAACTTACAGATTTTTATAACTGTGAATTGTCTAGATTGTTTTCCTAAAGAAAAAAAATGTTACAGGAGTATCTTTTTAAATCTGCTAAAATAAATATTACCAGTTTTCCTTTCAAGTGTTGTTGTCATTTGATTTCATTTAGACTGTTAATCCAAAAATGTTTATAACTCTTTTTCCTGAGAATTTTTTATGGCACTATATATTTAAGGACAAATGATTAAACTAAAAATAGGTACTCTAAAACAAAGTATTTTCAGTGGTTTAATGTTATACTTCATTTTTGCCAACTTGAGAGATGTTTACATATTATTTGTTTTCTGCACTTTCTCACCTTGGTAAATCTGGAAAGCAAAAACTTTGTATTTGCATTTGCTTTACTGAAAGAGACAGTAAACTTGAGGTCTCCGTCTCACCACTAGTCTGTCTTTGTCTGTTGTTAAAATTATGAGCCAGTCTCTATGGCCGCAGCCAAATGAGTAATCACCAGTAATGTGACTCGTGCTGGAAGTGACTCCATCAGCACCTGTGACGGGGGATTAGTTACAGTTTACAGAGCACCGCCCCTTCCCTTCTCTCAGTGTGCCCTAAGCCAAGTAGTCTTTCTCATTTGGGTGTCTGCACTGTTGGAAGCTACTGCAGTGTGTTTCCACGCAGACAGAGTACAGTGGGAAAGGCTTTCTCTAGCTGATGGATGGCTGTTCTCTCTATTTGGAGTATCTCACTGGTTATGTAAGCGACCTCGGGAGAAATTATCCTGACCCAGATCGGAGGATGCAGTAGTGCTTCAGCTGCAGGATTTCTTAGTCGTTAACACCACAGTGCTGATGACAAAGAGCGAGTTGTAATCCTCATCGCTGCCAGGGCTGAGCCAGAGCAGACAGAAAATCGTCATTTGCTCGTCGGAGACTTGTTAGGTTACAGCTCTGCTTCGTTCTGTGGTCTTGGCTTTTCTTCCTATACAATGACGACGCTGCAAGTGAGCTCAGAAATGCTTGGTTTGAGAGCCATTTGCCTGTGATTTTTGAAGACGAAAGAAGTATTTAGGCTAGATAAAAAATCCTGCTCAAGAGTGAAATGGAAATGTCAGCTACTTCT
Source organism: Neofelis nebulosa (assembly GCF_028018385.1). NCBI lineage: Eukaryota > Metazoa > Chordata > Mammalia > Carnivora > Felidae > Neofelis > Neofelis nebulosa. Next base: position 29,415,368 of record NC_080794.1, on the reverse strand, counting down.
TGACCTTTAGAGCGGTGTCGTGGATTTCTGAGATTTAAAGATACTTAAAAATTTTAAAGAACAAAGTACGGTTTGTATTTTTCTGCTTCCTTTTTTCTTTTGTCTTAATTTACATTTGGTTTTACTTCTCAGCCTTAGGAATTAAGGTCACTGCCTTTTATTGATCGAGCCTTAGTGTTCTTAGTTTTAAGAAATTTTAACTATCTCGTTTGTTTAGAAGGAATTATTGTGTGTTTAGTAATTTCATAACACTGTAAAAAGATTAAAAACTAGAGTTTGTTTAAAGTATTAGAGCAGAAATGTTTCAGATTAGCATTTTTAGAATATAGTGTTTTAAGGGAAGTGAGGGTGTTTGTTTTGTGAGGGTTTTTTGTGTGGTGTATTCCAGTCCCCACCCCCAACTTGTTTTCTAACAGTATCGTGTTTTTCAATAGACCTGCTTGGGTGGGAATTTGGACTTTGTTCTTTCAAGTCACTCCAGTCTTTGTGTGTGTGTGTGCGTGTGTGTGTGTGCGTGTGTGTGTGTGTGTAGACTAAACCTTGACTTCTAAAATGTTGCTTAGTTTTCTGCTTCCTTATTTTCCCTTAGTAAAGCTTATATCAGATTTTTGTAGTTAATGAGCATGATTTTTTTTTAACTTGGAAAAGGAATTGTTAAATGTTAACTGGAGGTTGTTAAAAACTCAGACTGCAGACATAAACTCCATGAATTTCTAGTTAAACGTTAAATGTGAGCTTTAACGTGGTTTGTTTGAGCAGCTGAGTTATGTTTGAGAGCTGTAGCTGATTTATTTTAAAAATGTTTTTTTGAGGAGGGCTCATCTGTTCTCCTCTTCCTCATGTGAATGGAATGTGGTGCAGCATGGAGCCCCAAACAGGATACAGTTGTTCTAAGCATTCTTCCTATAGCGTGGTGTAGGCCCTACTAGAAATGCAGGCTCTCAACTAAGTATTTATTTTAGCTTTAGACTATTTTTAAAGTATCGTTAACACAGACAAAGAGACCTTAAAGGAACTCTTAATCCATTAATAAAATTACAAAAGTTTTTTTTCCAATTATGATTATTTGATTTTAAATTAGTAATTTTTATTTAAATTTTCAAAGGCTTTTTTCAGCATTCGAATAATAGTCTTTTTGTGATTAGGGCCATATTCTGTGACTTTCATCAGATGGTAGCTCATTGCTTCCCCTTGGGCTGTGGAAGTTCCTCATAGAATGATGTATCTTTAGAGTCTTGAATTAGTTATGTATGAGTTCTAGTTTCTTTACATTCCAGTACACCTAGACCCGTGAAATATTTACTACAGAATCATCTTAAAAGCTGTAGGATCCATTCACTTTATTTAAATATTTTTTTATTTTTTAAACTAATATGTCTTTGAAATGTGTTTGACTTGGATACAAATACTAATAATGGTTACATCGTTGATTTCCACTTCAAAAAAAATCAGTGTTTTTTAACTACTTAATTACATATGTCGTTTGTCTTTAATTTTTCCATAAAGTAGTAAAAATCACACATTTTCAGGGTTGTTTATTTAATACATATTGGAACATTTCTTTCAAAGTACTGTAAAAGTGTTTATCAGCACTTGCTTGGAACATATTTGTAGCTTAAATATAATTTGTACATTTTAAAATTTGCAAGTTGTGGCCCTATTTAATACTATTTTAAGAAGCATGTATACACTTGACCTCCATTTGTACATGAGTATTATCAAAATAGACCTTTATAAACTAATTTTTTTAACATTTCTGGTAGCTAAATTCTCCTAATGGCTTTCAATTAGTTACCTTAAGAGAATTTTTTTTTTTTATTTTAGCCTAGAAACTAAACTTAGTAATTTAAATCATGATTAGTTGGCCTGTTAAAATTTACCCTTAGCACTCTGACCTACCTTAAATAGCTGAGTTCTGAGAGATTTTCTTCACAAGAATGTTTTTCATATTATAAAATGACTAGGTCTCATAGGAAATGCAAACCACCTGTATTATTTGCGTAAGAAAGAGGCACTCAGACAGGAGTTTACTTCTTTTTCAAATCCTACTTAATTGAATTGTACCTTTAGCCACTTAGATAATAGCTTTTGTGGACCTTTTTGTTAACCTTCCCGAGTTGACCTGACATGGTACTGTTTGAAAAGAAATAGAGCATTTGAATAAAGTTCAAGGATTAAATCAAGTCTTGAAAAGGTGCCAATGTTTTCTAGTTTACTAAAAACTAAACCAAGATATAATATGAAAAATATTACGTATTTCATGTCAATCACATAGTGGTAGGCATTTTAAAGTCTAAATAAGATAAATGCTCTTGAATTCCTTACAAAACTTCAGTCACTTGTTAGGTAAAATAATAGGATTTTATGAAATAATCTTAGGAATTTAGTCTTGGTAAATGGAAACTTGCTAGATGGCCACAGTAGCAGGAGATAGCTAAATAATGGGAGAATGTCTGTTTTGAAATGTAATTTCTCACCCAGATAAGAATACTCCTGATACATATGTAGTACTTAAAAGGTTAGCCTTAGGACTGACTGGGGAGGAAAGAACTTATTACTGTGGTTCGATTTTCTAATTATAAATACTGAAAATAAGTGGGAATGTAAGAGGATTTTTTTCATGTTATTTTAATTTTGGAAGGAAGATATTATTTCTAAGTTCATGGTATCGTGTAGAAATTAAGTTTTCTTTAAAATGCTTATTTTTTCCCCCATGTGTTTAACAGTTACAGACTACTCAATGAATCAAATCGAAAGCTTTAAAAGGAATTTCTTAAATACAGAAATTAACTCCTTAAGAGCCACTCTGAACTAAAGATCTTGAAAACTTTTTCCCCAGAGTGCATATTAGTTGTGATTAGCAGGATGTTAGATTTCTTTAAGACCTAATAAGAGAAGGGGAAACACAATGGCTTTGAATCTCCTGGGCATTTTTACTGTCTGTGGCCAAAAGCTTTGGTTTGCATTCAAACCAAATCTTCTAACAAGAAAGATTTCTCCATGTTCTATAGGTAATTTATAAACTAAGTTGGTTAATTCCATTTTCCAAACTTTGATTCTTTTATAATAGTAAAGCCATTATATGTTAAGTTTTTACAAAAGTACCGAGGATATGACACTTGGGTTTTTATTCAAGCTGCTTCTGCTTCGAAAGTGTGACAGTAATTAAAAAAATGCATACATAGTGCGTTTGTTTCCTTCCTTCCTCTTCCGCCTCCCTCACTCCCACCCTACCCCAAGATATAGGTTAAAAACTCCTTTATGTAAAAGATGAGCCGGTGTTCTTTAAAATAATCAAATCACCATGGATCCTCTATTTTTGGTTTGTTTGTGCCTTCGTTTGATTTTTAAAGTACTAGAGTCTGGACTGAGAGGTGGATTTTGTGTAATACTTCTTACCTCCCTCTTTTCCTGCTTCCCTTCCCCCACGCTGCTCTCACTGAAGCAGCTGGATTTTTATTTGTGCTTGGGGCAGGGGCAGGGGCGGGGGTGGGGTAGTACACGGGGTGGAGTTAAAAGACCAGATGCATCCTGATCATTTAAAATCCTTGATGTGAATGAGCTAGGAAAAAAATAACTATAAACTGTACCTGCTCTGTTTTTATAAAGATTAATACTTAATATTTTTTTAAAAGAGAGTTGGAGTAGAATGCTCTTCTACCAAGTTTATTATTTGAGAAGCAATTTCTTTTTTTATCTTAGAAATTTTTATACACCATGTATATTTGATTTTTAAAATAAACAACCTCTACATCTACTTCATTCCTTTCAAATACAAAATATTGTATGGATAAAAGCATTTAGATTATAATATAAAAACTAATGTTAATTGGTATCCTAAAACCATTGTAATAATGACATTTATACGTTGTATTCATATATACCCTTCGTATTTGAATATAAAACCCAGAAAATAACCATTATAAATTTTTTTTCTTTTACCAGACTTTCAAACCCCTGGTTGAAAAAAGTATACCCAGTTCAATCACTGCGGTAGAATTCCTTGTAGATAAACAACTGGATTTTTTAACTGAAGATAGTGCCTTTCAACCCTACCAGGTAAGAAATTTTAGGTTGCTTTTAAAAGTTAGCTAATCTTTAAACTTCACTGGTAATGTAGATATTCTTTTAAATAGTCAGTTTGAACTAATATGTAGTGTGCAAGAAACCCAGTGCTTTCAATAAATTTTAATTATAGGATAAATGGTTAATTTATCCAGTCAACAGATTTATATACCGAGAACTTAACTATGAGCCAGGCAGCATTCTGTCACTGGGAATACACAAGTGAGCAAAATTAAGTCCCTACCATTATAAATAATGTTCATTGTTAGAAAATAACTGGTTAGATATTAGTATAAATTACCTTTTCTCCAAGCTCTAAAGATTAAGAATTGGGTCAATTAATGTAATTAAATGAGATTAATGTTTATGCATATAGTAATAGTAGTTCTTTTTCTTTTTAACTGAGAAGTTTCCATTAGACTGTCATTAATTGTATTGTTCATTTTCTAAATTTTAGTTCCCAGTTACAGTCTGAATACAAATACATTTAATTGGAAAAATATTTTCTAGTAGACCTTAAGATAGAAATCATGTGAAGAAACTCCTATCAAAAATAGACTGAGTTTTAAAATTTCTAGTGAAGTTGTCGGTTAGTTTCTTAAGGTATAAGTAAAAATGAACAGCAGTTTGTTTTCTTTATATATTTGGATTTCAGACTGAATTAAATCTCTTTCATGCATTTTTTACTTAAGTGATTAAAATAATATAATTGCATTGAAAGAAAGGATGAGTGAACTAGCTTGACGTTTTTTGTTTTTTTTTAATGGAGCTGAAAGTCAGTACTCCTATTTCATTTCAGAATAGTTACTGTTTTCCGAAAATAAAATATAGAGGCATCGTTTCCATGGAAAGAACAAGAGCTGAGTTAATGAGCAGTGATTTGTTGTGTGTGGAGTTATAATACTTAGGGAATTAGAGTAGTTATGTGCATCTTCTGTTAGATCTACCAGAATGGGATGATAGTACCTGAGTTAAATGTTATTTTGAAGTCTACAAAGATATTCTTTGTCCTTTCACATTATTTTTCTTATTTCATTAAATGACCTAGTTTTTGTACTGTTAGCTTTTTTGTTCTTTGTTTACAGTATTTATAGCTAAAAATTCATAGCAAGTTCCAGTATAATATTGGAGGTGTTGAGCTTTTCCCTTGGGTTTTATTTTGTTTTGTTTATAATTGTGAATGCCATTTAGCTTAACTCTAGGCCTTATTATAATTTCATTTCTAACAGTCTTTTAGTGGGAATTAGACTGGATGAGTCTAGTAAAATCAAAGGAACCTCCCAGCCCTTAATGTTTTAATTTTGTGGTTGCTGATTAGCAGCACTTTGGAAGTTTCAGCTTGGATTTGATTTAGAGAAGTGAAATCATTATGTAGAAATTACTTTTAAAAATAAACTCTTTTGCCAGGTGGCCTAAAACTCCACAACATGTTTATTAAAATTATAATCATTGAAAGAATGTGCTAACATTTTATAGGGGTTTTGGGGTGACTTTTTGTTTTTTACATGTTAAGCTTTTAGATTCTGATTAATTACATAATTTTATTTAAAAAACAAACCACAAGAGCTAAAGTCTTATTTGATTTGGTGAACTGTATGATTGTCTTTGTTAGTAAGCTGTTTGTATTGCTCTGCTAGTATAGGCCAGTTGATCTCTAACCTAGAAGAATACTGTGTCTTCTAAAGGTGAAGTGATTTCTCTTGACCTTTTTAACCATTTGTCTTTCACAAATCTGAGTTCTCAGTTTTAAAAAATCAGAAGGAATTATACTAACAGCACTTGATTCAGGGATCCAGCATACCTTAATTTTAGAATTTCTTAGGAGTTTTAAAAGTAATAGCTGATCTATAATAGAGCTATTTTATGTGTATTTTAATAGATTTAGTGTCTTATTAATCTGGTTAAAAAAAATGTAAGGATATTTTCTCTAATACGTAAATGATAGACACCTATTGTAACATTTTGAATGAAAATGTACTATACCTAAGATGGCTCAGTCTAGTTTTTCAAATTTATTTATTTAGATGAGTTTGTGAAATATAGCTAGCTACATTCACAATAAAGGAAACAATTTTAGAGTTCATGTAATTAGAGTGGCTTTATCCCAGAATGCTTTTCTCTAACCACTTGTCCAAACAGTACATTAAATTCCTTGGCATCTTAAACATGGCAGCTGTTACTGGCATAGATTTTGTAAATAGTGTCTTGACATATCTTAACTTTAGGGTAACCTTATATAAGTCAAAGGGAGTTTGGGGGAAAATTGAACACGTTTTTTAAATGTTCTCCTTATTTTTTTCTCATTTCTTTAAATTGCATGAGGCAATTTCTTCTGAATCTAGATGTTAATTACCCTTTATAGACTTCTTAAGTGTGATGGAGGAAAACCTTCCTTAGAAATGGCCTTTGTGTATGGAGTGATGAGTACACATAACTTTTGTTCTAAAAATTCTCACAAATGTTTTTATAGTGGGAATTCCCACCTACCATCTTTCTCCTTGCATTCTCAGCATTTTATTCTGTAGTAGTATGCTCCCTTTAATTTCCTTTATATAGTTGTACAGCCCTATTTTTTGATATATCAGGAAAGTAACATTATTTAAGGTAGTGGTTAGGAAACCAAGATGAATATAGATCATTTCACTTTTAGGTCACTGGTTTGAATCCTACACTTAACCTCTGATTTCAGTGCATTGAGTATCACATGCCACGTATTAAAGTTAATCTGGTCACTTTTTTAGGTGGCATGTAGTTGGGAAATTGGGGTACAATCGTAGTTTTCACTCTTTTGGAAAGAAACTTGAATGAGGAGAAAAACCAAACCAATATCTTCTAAATAATATAATCTATGCATATTAATTAGGTCACTGTAGCAGCATGGTATTGTTAATTCTGTTTTTTTTCCTTCCTTATGCACACAAATGAGTTTCTGCTTCCTCCTTTCAGATTTCCTGATCATGCCTGGCTGCAGTTAACTTTCTTTGAAGTAGAGGGGGAAGGGAAAAGAGAGGAAGTAGGAGGGAACTCTGCACATTCTACTCTGTCTTTCAACTGGCTGGGAAGAAGGAGGAAAAAATCAAATTATTGATTCTGAAAGATGCCTTTCATAGTTTGGGGTTTTGTTTTTGTTTTGTTAATTGCTATTATTTTTGTGTGGTATGGTTGCTTTTCTTTGGAGGGTGATTACAGAAAATTTTAAAAAACATTAAAATTTGAAGTTTTTTATCAAGTTCATGTAAAAAAGTTTGATAATGAAATATGAACATTGAACTCTTAGCATGATTTTGAAATCATCTTGTTCAGAATTTTGGCTTCTGGCCATGCACACACCTGCAGTTTTCAGGTTGGTTGCTTCATAGAGGATATAGAAGAGATTATTTCTTACCTGAAAATTGTACATGACTCATCTCAACAAATCTGGGTTGGTCTGGCTTGTTAGTCCAGTATTTTCTAGGGATCACGATTCTCTTTGTTTTTAAATGTAATAAAGGGATAATACCAAGGGCACTGCTTTAAAACCATTAGAGATTTGAAGCAGAATGTGCTTGTTCAACTTTATACCCTATGTTTGTCTTCTTGTGTATTAAAATTCATTGTAGTAATGAGGTATTTTTCCTACTATAAGGTAGATTCATCACAGACCTGAAGGAAAGATCCTTTTTGAAATTCTGGGTCATAATAAAGTGATAAAAGTTTAGGGATAGGACTATTAATGCTGCAGTTTCTGTCATCATAGAATGTACACATTGAATTGCTTTACTAAATATTAGATATAGTACTACTGTGCTGTGAATTGCTGGTTGAAGAAAAAGGGAACAGGTGGAGCAAACCTCAGTATTTTCTTAGTACCTGGGCTAAAAATTGCTTAAAGACTTGAACAGAGAAGAGTCTTAAAATATTTAGTTAATGAATGTGTCTGGACTGTGTCACATCTGTGTATCTGTCATTTCTGTATTGCTCAGTGAAAAGGTTGTTATCCCTGTTTGAGTCCATTTTGACCCATAAGTTTTACATCATTGACGATACAAATTTATTGGCTCTGGTTTCAGAATATCCCTAAGGTAGCTGTTGCCCAACACATCTCGTTTACTAAAAATAGCTCAAATGATTGCCTAGGATAAATTACCAGTAGTTTGGGAGTGGAATGTAGCAGAGACCTGTATTTTTTCCTTATAAACTTTTGTTATTGTCCTATGGACTTTGGAACTGCTTTACAACCAAGATGAGATAATATTAGTGAGGTAAAATTTAGTCCTCAGTCAGCTAAGGTGAACAATAACTGCTGGTTTAGTTGTTACTAGCCAGATGTTATATTTTGTTGAATTAAACACTTGACATAAATGAGCTACTGACAAAATTTTGAAAATCTTGTTGGTAGTAATTCATTTCATGAGCAGATTTATTCCCCAGGGTACTGTGGTGGTACTGATAGTTTACAGAAGGAAGTAAACAGAACTTCATGTTAGTATTACTTTGGTGGGTAGAGAAAAAAAATATTTTTTAAACTTTTCTTTACCCTCACTTCAATTTATAGTGTAGGTCTATCATTTTAAGACTAACATCCCTATAGAGGAAATGGGATTTTTGCCGGGTACAGGATTTATTAGTATAGTTATATAAATGTTTCTTTCCCAGAATTCCTCTCTGATTTGTTCTCTTCCTGGTATCAAATTACTGCTTCCCATTAATTTAATGAACTAAAAGAAAAAAAATAAATGGACTTCCAGATACTGCCCAACAAACTGTTGTTGTCGTTGTTACTGTTTTAAAGAAAGAAATTAGGTTTTTTCATGATAACTGAACTTTCTATTAAGAGATATGTTTTATAGAAATTTATAAGAAACACTGGAAGCATGCCTTTTAGAATATGGGAGTGGAACACACACATACGCACCCAGCCCCCAAGAATGAGAGCATCTACAGTGTAGTTGAGAGAGGGAGAAACCAGCCCAGAGCAGAGAGAGAGGCTAAAACTCTTTGTGTTCCACTGACTATTGACTCACTTGATACTTCCCCAGAAAGGAGTCTTTAAATGGAAATTTTATGCTTAGACTCTACTTCCCTTTGACTTACCCTTAAAATTTTTTGATGTCTGATCTTGGAAACATCCCAGCTGACTTCATTCATTTAACAGTTATTTAAATTCTGTGGTTTCCCTGTGCACAGCATCCTGCTAGGTGCTTAATGGTTTAAAAAATTGATATACTAAGTCCTAGTACTTTTTTTCAAGGTGTTTATAATTCACAGCAAGAACTTATATTAAAAATAGACTCGATTTAAGGAGCCAAAAATACATAGTAAAGACTAGGAAAACGAAGAAAAGAGAAATCACTAGAGCTTGAAATAGTTAAAGTCTCATGAAAGAAGTAGAATTTGAGTGGGATTCATTTGAAGGGAGATGGAAGTGAAAAATAAGAACAGTAAGGCCAGACATTTGGCAGGATGGATAGTATGATCCATCAGTAAGGAAAGGAGGTAGATGCAGAAGACAGTAGAGGATCAGCCCAGCTGGAGAAGAGCATTTGACTTTGAATAGTAGACCTCACACTACATTAATAAGTATTGTGGGGTCAGATAAAAGAGGAAAAGGGTTGTTAAGTACAGTTATTAGTGAATTTTATCTTGTAGGCCAAATGAATCATTGGAAGCTTTGAAGCAAGAGAGTAACAAAATTTTCTACATTAACAGTGGCATCTGGTTATTATACACATCAGAAGCAGCTAATTGATTGGGTCTTCATTTAGAGTCTTTTGTCCTAGACAGTCAGTATAGCATAATGGTTAAGAAAGAGCTTTGAAGTCAGTTCATGCAGACATGGTTTCAAATCCTAGCTTTGCCATTTGCTAGCTATGTGACATTGGGAAAGTCTAAAGCATTCTAAATAAATGGTTTCTTCATGTGTAAGATAAAGCTGTTCTCTACCTCAGAGTTAGAAAGATTAAATGAAATGACATATTTAGGAGTTATTACTACATACAAATTGCTCAGGAGAAGGTACCTATTAGACATGTTCTTTATTTCTCTTTATAGATGGTATCTAGATATTTGAAACTCCTTTCTCTTCCTATGATACATAACCATTGGATATTTGTCTTCCACCATCTGCACCTCTTTTAACAATCTGTCTTATTTGTTGTCTCTGGATCTCTTACCGTTTCTTTCTACATCTGATTGTAGATAAACTTGTTAGCTGTCTGTACAAGCCATGGTCAGCTTGTAACAACATATCTTTGTAGTAGTGTTTCTTCTCTATGCCCCCCCACACCATTTAGATAAGATTCTATGGTGACTTAAAAGTATTATTTTAAGAAAATGGTTTTAGAAAAGATACAGAACCCTCGTGTGATACTACCCCTCCAAAAAACTCTCTTACCTTTTTTTTTTTTCCCCCACAGGGAAAGTCTTAAGCTCCATTTGCTGCTGATAGTTATTTTTATCTCAAAAAGCATAAGTGTTATTCAGGAAGTTACAGAATTGTTTTTCTTTATTTGGCTCTGGTGAGAAGCCATGTGGACACAGTACTATGTTTTGGAAGCCCTCTAAGCATTGAATAAGTTGTTGGACTATATGACCTTTGAAGTTCCTTCTCAACACTAACAGTTCTGTGAACTTGCTCAAGGTGAAAAAAACAACCATTTCTGACCAACATTAACCTAAACAAGTTTATCACTGACTAATTATTTTAGTTTCAGGGGTAGGAGACATTCGACTTAACTCCAGGTTTATCTCAAAAGAGAAAACTAATGAGTCAGACAGTGCCAGATGCAAATCAAAATTATACAGGATTAGAATAACAGAATTGTGTGTATTAATGGTACTTATTGAGAGAACTTTTAGCCTATATTTTTCTATATCTGTTTCTGATTTATATTTTGACAGAAAGAAGTTGAGCACATTCTCAATTAGTCCCTGAGTTTTTTTATGCATCTCCCTTTTCACTCCCTTTGCATTCATATTAACATTTGATTGAAATTTAGAGGTGCTTTGTTGCCATAAAGTCAGTGAAAACGAGAACTGTGAGATTGTGGAATATATATTCTGCCAAGAGTGTAAAAAAAAAAAAAAATACAGGATCATAGCCCTAGCTGTGAACTGACTGTTGGTGGATTTTTGGCGTGGTAGGATCAGCATCTGTGGGCAGGCATTGGCCTGGGGGTGGTCTAGAAGACAGGCCAAAGCAGGAAGCTGCTATTGTGTAGTACTTGGCTTTATTCCATTTCTAGGCAAAAGTGACAGCTTGCAATAGTGGAGCCAAGCTGAAGCCTAGAAAGTAGGATGGACTACAAGAAAAGGGGAACCAGTAGCTAAAACAGTCCACTGAACTTCCTCATTTAAGTAGGCTTTTTTAAAATTTAAAGTTGGTACATAATGTTTAAATATTCAGTAGTTTTTCACTACATTCTGTTTAAAAGTACTTTTATGTCCCACCTACCTGATTTTTATATCACCATAATTTCAAAAGTAATTATAAAATATGCTTCTTAAAGTCCCACAAATCAGGTATGTTGATTTATCTAAATGCATTTCTGCTGCCATTAAAAAGGGAGTTCTTCATTTGTGAAAATTGGTTGCAAAACTTGGTGTGTTGAAAATGTATCCATGGAGTCCAGGAACATGTTATTTTGACTGAAATTTGGCGCAAGTATGAGCTGTTCTGCAATATTCAGATTAAAAACATTTATAAGTCACAGTCTGCAATAGTTCTCTCTTGGTCCCAAATCTGCTATGATCATATGCTGAAAAATCTGCCAGTCTCTTTGTAATTTTTTTGTGACTGCTGTTATGAATTTAAAGTATGTAAAATTATGCTTCTAGACACCAGATTCAAAGAATCCTAAGCCATCACTAGTTACCATTGAGAAAGATTTTCTAGTTTCTTTCTGCCAGTCAAAATAGGTTGATATTATTTATTCCTTTTACCCAGTTGCAAATTCTTACTAAGGCATAGCCATATTATTTTAAAATCTCAAAATTTTATTTTAGTGTGTTAATATTTTACATTTGTAAAGTTCAAAAATTTGCAAAATGTTTCCATGTGCATTATTTTTGTAAGTCCTTATGTTATCTTTATGAGGAAAACATTGTATTATCTTAATTGTGTGTAATGTTTTCAGGGTACATATATTAATTTATTTAATTCGTAACAAGTCTATGAGAAGCCTAACTTACAAATGCATAGGTGGCAAAGTAGAATCCCACTTAAACTAGCTTAAATAAAAAGGGGGTGGGGGTGTTAAAAAGATACAACAGGCAGTGTCATGGATATCTGTAGCAGGAAAGTACAGCTGAACCTTATTTGGAATGGAATTAGGAACTAGAAAGTCAGGAACTCAAGTCACATATTCCTTCTTCCCCTCTTCCTCAGTGTCCTTTCTGCAGACAGGTTTCTTCTGCTTACTCATAGGTTTTGCTTCTCATAATAGTAGTTTCCATGTGACTTGTGTGTGTCATTGTCAATTTGCCCACCTGCCCCCCACCCCCAAGACCTTTTAGAACTAATATTTGTGTTTCTTTGTAAAAGTAGAGATAGAGTGTAGGAGAATGAAAGTCCGAAAGGGGAAGGTAGAAGGATTATGAGGAAGGGAGAGAATATATGATAGCAATTTTTATAGGCAAAGAAAGTGAGGTTTAAGGAAGTTGTGACTTGGCATCGCGGTTCACACAGTAGCTAGCATCATTGTTTGTCACTTTGTTATTTTTCTTAGAGTTGACATCCTTCCTAAATAATAAGATTAAATTTTTTCTTAATTTTATTGTGTGCACAATTTCCCTAGACTTTTCAAACACTGGCGTCTAGCTGTACTCCAGATCTGTGCATCATTTTCAGACTCACTCCTTCCATAGATAGAGAACTCAAACAGCTATTCAAGATATTTTGCACTCTCCCTATTTTCTCAGCTGCTCAGTTTTCTCTCTTGTGCATACAGGTGTCCTGAAGTCCTAGATTTACTCAAGATTAAAATTGGAAAGTAATGGAGTCCTTGGGGCACCTGCCTGGCTCAGTGATTACAGCATGTGATTCTTGATCTTGGGGTTGTGATTTCGAGCCCCATCTTTGGTGTAGAGATTACTTTTTATTTTTTTAATTTTTTAAAGTATATTTATTTATTTTGAGAGAGAGGTGGAAACAGAATCCCAAGCAGGCGCTGCACTAACAGGACCCTGATGGAGGACTCGAACTCCTGAACTGGGAGGTCATGACCTCAGCTGGAGTCAGATGCTTAAAGACTGAACCACCCAGGTGGCCCTCTTAATAGCTATCCTTGTGGGTATGAAGTTCTTTGCCTATTTTTTGAATTGAGTTGTTGGTTTGTTGTTGAGGCCAGGAGTTTTATCAGTCCCTTATCAGATATGGATTGTTTGCATACATTTTCTCCCATTCTTGTGTTGTCTTTTCTCTCTCAAAAGTGTTTTTTGATGTACAAAGTTTTTAATTTTGATGAAGCCCAACTTGCCTATTTTTTTTTTCCTGTTGCCTGTACTTTTACTATTCTATACAAGAAATGTTTACCAACTCCAACATCATAACAAATTTCTCCTAAGAATTTTGAGGTTTTAGTTGTTACATTTAGGTCTTTGACTCCTTCTTAATTAATTTTTTTATAGGACATAAGGTAAAGGTCCAACTTAGTTCTTTTGCATGTGGATATCTAAGTTTCCCGGAACCATTTACTGAAAAGAATGGTCTTTTTCCCATTGGACGGTCTTGGCACCCTTGTTGAAAATCAGTTGACCATTGATTCTAAAATTTTATTTCTGGGCTCTCTGCTCTATTTCCTTAGTCTATATGTCTGTCCTTACACTGTTGATAACTTGAGGTACACACTGTTGATTACTTGAGGTACCACTTTTTTTCACTTTTCTACAACTGCTTAATTTGTCCAAGTGATTGTTTAACCCTAAAGATAAATTATAATTAAAGTATATTATTCTGCTGAACTGGTGAAATTTTCTGACACACCTAATCAGTCTTAAGATATAGTCATTCAGGGGCGCCTGGGTGGTGCAGTCGGTTAAGCGTCCGACTTCAGCCAGGTCACGATCTTGCGGTCTGTGAGTTCGAGCCCCGCGTCGGGCTCTGGGCTGATGGCTCGGAGCCTGGAGCCTGTTTCCGATTCTGTGTCTCCCTCTCTCTCTGCCCCTCCCCCGCTCATGCTCTGTCTCTCTCTGTCCCAAAAATAAATAAAAAACGTTGAAAAAAAAATTAAAAAAAAAAAAAGATATAGTCATTCATTTATTGCTGTTTGCCAGTCATTTGGCTAGTACTAGGAATTTAAGACAGATAAAATACTTTGTTCTCTTTCAAGTCAGGGGGAGAGACATAATTATAGCTACATGCTGAAGGTTCTAAAATTGAGGCACATTCATAGCGTCTGTGCTATGGAATCAACTGATGCAGTAATACCAGAGTTTTGCCTGTTTCTTTTTCTTGCTTTTATTTTATTTATTTTTTTCAGAAGGCAAGGGTTTAGAAGATGGGAAAGAGATATGTAAAGCTAATAGTATTATTTCTCAATAGAGTACTGTATTAGGATTCTCTAGCAAAACAAAACCAATAGAGTGTGTGTGTGTGTGTGTGTGTGTGTGTGTGTGTGTGTGTGTACGTACGTGCACACACCCCAAACGTGTAGAGAGAAAGGAAGTAGAGGGAGGAGTTCTAAGGAATTGATTCATGTAATTGTGGGGGCTGGCAAGTCTGAAATCCACAGGGCAGGCCAGCAGTCTGGAAATTCTGGCAAGATTGATTTTGAATCTAAAGGCAGTATGGAGGCAGAATTCTTTCCTCTTTAAAAAACCTCCTTCTTGCTTTCTTATAAGGCTTTCAACTGATTGGATTGGGCCGACACATATTATGGAGGGTAATATGCTTAACTCAAATTCTACCGATTGAAACGTTGATTACATTTGAAAAATACCTTCACAGCAACATGTAGACTGTGGCATCATAGCCTAGCCAAAGTAACACACGATATTAACTGTCACAGGTATTGCTGATACTTGATTCTTTGCTTTGTAATGAATTGTAGGATGGTAGGCATCTTTGGCGTTGGTACAGTTAAGTGTCTTTAGCATCTCTGTTATGCTAATAGAAGAAAAACTTCCTCACACATCCTTTCCTCTTTATTTCAAACTATTAGGATGTAGATTAAGAAAACTGGAAAGGTTAGAAACCTTCAAAACAGTCTTGTCAAATCAGCTTAGAAGTGGTCTCCAGACAGTGGCCGACCAGCCACTGCCAACACCCTAAAATGTGAGAAGAAAGTATCTGTCAGTCCTTTCTTTTTTTTTTTTTTTAAAGTATCCATTTTTTTTTAATGTTTATTTATTTTTGAAAGACAGAGCATGAGCAGGGGCGGGGTAGAGAGAAGGAAACACAATCTGAAGCGGGCCCTGGGCTCTGAGCTGTCAGCACAGAGCCCGACGCGGGGCTAAACTCATGAGCCGTGAGATCATGACCTGAGCTGAAGTCGGACGCTTAACCAACTGAGCCACCCAGGCACCTTCTGTCATTCCTTTCTGAATGTTACCATAGTTCTGCTTCTTGAGTCTCAAGAGTGTGATGTTTTCTCATGGCTATCAGTGGTTCCCCTACCAACCCAGTTTCATTCTAGATCAAATTCTTGTATCACTCACATTCTCTTGAGATCTTTATACCTAGTCATTTGATAGAGGTTATTAATCATAAATGGGTCCTGTTTTTCCATCAGATTTGCACTTAAATAGGGATACCTATAGTAACAGATCTTAAAAATCCAATGTTTTCCTAGATGTTCTTTGCCTGTGTGTCAGGTACCCTATAAGGGAATAACATGATATTATTACCAATTAATAACTCCTCTCCCCACTGCCATTCATGGAATAGCCATGTCTGGAAATAGAAAAATTCTGTATAACAGGGGTGAATAAAAAATCTGAATAGGTAAAGCCTCCTCATGTATGTAATAGACCTCAAACTTATAGGTCTTTAAGGCATTATCCAGTATGTAGACTTTAAAAACACAATACCTAGAGCACCTCGGAAGGATAGTTTTTTAATCTTGTTTCTCCCACATCCACTTCTGTTTTCAAGGAATTAAGTTCTATCACATGTTAATGATTCCTTCCAATACTTAACAAAGTTCATTGTTGAGAATTTTTCTTAATGTTTATTGCATACACATTATGTCAGTCGAGCAAACTTGGCATTAGTTGGTATCATCTAAATAGCATGTTGTTTGTGTTATGAAGGATTATGAGACTCTGCTCTGGCCAAGGGTGTAGTTAATTAATGATGCTCACTACCAGTGCTGTAAAGGAGCAGACAGAACTACTGGTTTGTTTTTATTGGTCTTGATCACTTCCTCTTTCCCATTCTGTCTTATTCTACACATAGGCATAAGTATACATATTTGTACCAAAATTTTTTATGAATTCGATGTCGATCATGGTACAACTTGGGTAACTCTGCCTTTTGCCCCTAAACTCCATGGACATTACTGTATCTGATTTAGTGCCAATATATATATTTGTTGAGAGAGAGAGAGACAGAGACAGAGACAGAAGGGCAGAAGGAGAGGGACACAAGATTCCAAGTGGGCTCTGTGCTGAAAGCTGAGAGCCCAATGCAGGACTTGAACTCATGAACTGTTAGATCATGCCCTGAGCTGAAGTCAGAGGCTTAACTGACTGCGCCACCCAGGCACCCCTAGTGCCAGTAATAGTTTACAGTGAATCAAATTTAAAAATAAAGAGGGAAAATCAGCATACATCAATTAAATAATAAGCTGCCAAAGTTTTGAAATTTTGTTTTTAAGATTACAATGTAGTCGTTTGCATATATACACATATCTAAAATGTGTATCTAAAATTCCTTATTAGGGAATTTTGGCCCTTTGGTGTGGAAGAAAACATTTACATCTATTAAAGTATCAGAATTTGGTAGTAGAACAACAGGCGAATTTGGACTCAGATCCCAACTCTGCTTCTAATTATGAAATGTTGGGCAAAGCATGTAGCCACTTAAGAATTTATTTTTCATATATGAAATTAGATATGTAATACCTGCCTCATGATAGTGTTGCCATTGTCTATGAGATAGTGTATATGGAAGTACATTATGCCCTATAGAATTGGGGATAAAGAGAATAAATATGCTAGAAGTTCAAAAATAAATAGGTCTGGTTGGGTAAATCTCAGTTCATGATATGTGTACTTTCAAGAGACTCATTAGAAGAAGTAACTTTTTGGGGCACCTCTGTGGCAGAGTTGGGTAAGTGCCTACTTTGGCTCAGGTCATGATCTCGTGGTTTGTGAGTTCAAGTCCCGCGTTCGGCTCTGTGCTGACAGCTCAGAACCTGGAGCCTGCTTCAGATTCTGTCTCCCTCTCTCTCTGCCCTTTCCCCTGCTTGCACTCTTTCTCCCTCTCTGACAAATAAATAAACATTAAAAAAATTGGGGGGGAAGAAGTAGCAACTTCTTAAAACCCTAAGCAGACAAAATAAATCTCATTCACAGACTTTACAACTTTACCGGTGGGTCGTATATTTGGAGAATTTCCTGTATTTTCCCAGTTTTCCTTTCTTTTCTTTTCTTTTTTAATATCTAATTTATTTTGAGAGAGAGAGCACGAGCAGGGAAGGGGCAGAAAGAGAGGGAGAAAGAGAATCCCAGGTAGGCTCCAACACATGACTCGATCCCATGACTTTGGAATACCATGACCTGAACCGAAATCAAGAGTCCAACGCTTAACTAAGTCACCCAGGCGCCCCTTCGAGTTTTCTTTTCATTTTTTTCCAGCCAAGATACTTCTGTGGTATATTATTTTAGCCATTCTTACCAACACTTTAACTCCCTTATGCCTTTGTCTTTCTGCCACATCTGCCTTTTAATTTCTGATCCTAGAATAGTCCTCTACCATTTATTTTCTTCATTTTTACACCCTTAAAATGCACTACCCATTATTGATAGCCACTAGTCACATGTGACTATTTGAATTTAAATTAAGTAAAAGTAAACTTAAAATTTTGTCTGTTAGACCAGCCACTTTTCAAGTACTCAAATAGCCATATGTGGGACAATACAAATATATAACATTTCCATTATTACAGAAAATTCTGTTGGAAAGCCTTGCCCCAAATGCTTAAAAGCTTTAAGACTTAAGCAGGAGAAAAATACCCCCATGTATTTTGGTGTCATTGTATTGTGTCTGATCTCAGCTGATCCTTTGGTACCAGTTGGCATCCTTTTCTATGTTCCTTGAGTTTGCATTTCCTAAAGTAGTTATTTTAAATTATCACTGTTCTACTTAGCTTCCTCCTTTTCTCTTAATAGAAGACCTTTCTCCTGCAGCACAGTGGAAATGTAGGTTACAAGCAGGAACCCCCCTTAACTTCCTGCCCTCAAACCTGTTTTTGCACCTTGCCTTACCTCCGTTTTTCTCCTATCAGAAATGTGTTCCCCTTTTCTATAACTGATGCAGTTTTACAAATATTTATTGGGCACCTGCTATGTCCCAGGCACTATTTCTGATAGTTAAAGTACAACCATGAGCAAAACAAAAAATTTTTCCTGCTTTCATATAGCTTACCTTGTAGTGAGAAGAAATAGCAGGCAAAGTAAGTATTTTAGTGTATTAGGAGACTGTAAGTGCTATAGAGGAAAATAAAACCTGATAGGAAGTATTAGCTGGAACAGAAAAATAGATTCTAAAATGAAAGCATTCATAGAATAACAAGAAGACAACTATATAGAGATGAATAGGAAATGAAATAAGAAAGATTAAGTAGGGTTTTTTAGGCTATTATACTTTGGTTTTTGTTCTTATTAAAACTGAAGTGGAAGCTTTTGGAGGGTATTTAGCAGAAGTGTGATATGATAAAACTTTTTTCTCAGATAATTTAAAACATACAGACATAGAAGAGTAAAATGAATTCCCATGTACCTGTCATCCACTTTTAACAATTACCAATAAATGGCCAAAATTGTTTCCTCTTACTGTTCCTCATACATTTTTTTTTTTTTTTAAGATTTTATTTTGGGGCATGCCTGGGTGCCTCAGTCTGTTAAGTGTCTGACTCTTGATTTCGGCTCAGGTCATGATCCCAGCCAGGCTCATGGGATCCAGCCCACATTTGGCTCCGTGCTGAGTATGGAGCCTGCTTAAGATTCTCTCTTTCCTCCCTCCCTCTCTCACTCACGCAGTCATTAAATAAACAAACAAACAAATAAATAAATAAGATTTTATTTTTTTAAGTAATCTTTACATCAACATGGGGCTCAAACTTAACAACCCTGAGATCAAGAGTCATGCTGTATTGACCGAGCAAGCCAGGCACCTCCTCATGTATTATTTTATTTGTTATTTTTTTCTTATGTATTATTTTAAAGCAAATTCCATATATCATATTATTTTCATCCCTAAATGCATATACATATATAAACAAGAAAGTTTTATATATATAGTTGATTCTAATTCACAGTTGACATTCTAAATTGTTATAAGTTCTCAACAACATCAGGAATGATAGACTATCATGATGCATATATATAAAATAATTTTTATTAAATCAATTATATTTAATGTTAATATTAAAATAATTATTTATAAATAAGACTTATTTATAAACAAATAAATTGTCGTCTCAGTAGATGTCATTGAGCTGGTAAAACCCATATATTCTACTCTCTGCTGTGCTAAGTTTCAGCACTTAGACCTTGTCATTCTTCCCAGTCCTTCTGTATCCTGGCTAAATGGCATGACATATCTACCCTGTTTTGTCACTCAAAAAGACACCTGGGAATGTTTTATGTTCTGCATTTGCCCTTATTTATTGGCCTTCAAATATTTTTGATTCTGCTGTAGCATCACTGTGTCCATGCTATCCTCATCTTAATTGTCAGGCTTTCATTCTCATCTTGCTGGTCTACTACAGAGCTCTCCTACTCACCTAATCCTTAGTCTTCCTACTCACCTAATCCCCTGTCCTCACTCGGTTCATACCAGTGTACTTACACGTCTCCACATAGGCCATACTGTGTCATCTGTATGTGCCTGCACCTACATTTCCTTCTTTTTGAAAGTCCTTTCCTGATCTCCCAGAGCCTGGCAGGTGTCCTTGAATTTTTAAAGTTCCAAAGTTCTAGGTGTCCATGCTTTTCTCAAGTCCCAACTCAAATATCTCCTCTTCTGTGATACCTTTCCCAATACACCTAGCTAGATTCTTCCCCACTATCTTTGTCTCTCCTCTGTAGCATATGTAAAATTCTGTTTAGTCTGTATTGCAGTGAATTGTGTTAGTCCCTGTTCCTACAGACTTGTTAAGATCATCAAGGGCCTAAACTCTTATATGTGTTGCCAGTTTCTTCACATAGTAATTAATAGACACCTGGTGTTCAAAATCTTATCGAATGAAATCTATTCCTAAAAATTTTGCTCATAGGGAGCCTCTTAGTCCCACCATAATTCCAACAAGCTGTCTAATCTGATTTCCTCTACCACAGAACAGGAAAATCCAAAAGGAGAATTTTTAACGTGGGATGATGGTAGTAGATTGGGAACCTGAGAGCACACGAGGGTACAAAAGAAACTAAAAAATAGTTACAACTCAAATTTTGTCTTTTTGGAATGCTTTGATAGAGAGGGAACAACACTTTACATCAATTAAGAATTATGAGTGAGTCAGAATAATCAATGATGGTGATAACCATGAATACTGATGACAAGCTTAAATTGTATTTAGTATGCTATTTAGTGAAGGAACTATAGAAATACTTTCAGAATTAGTATTTTTGATAAATTTTCTTATTTCTCTCAGTTACCTTTTAAAACTTCCCTTTTTGTAGACAAACCATATTGTTTAACACACTTTGTTATGTTCTCATCCCTTTTTTCTTTTTTTTTAATGTTTTTGTTTATTTTTGAAAGAAAGAGACACAGAGAGCGGGGGGAGGGGCAGAGTCTGAAGCAGGCTCCAGGCTCTGAGCTGTCAGCACAGAGCCTGATGTGGGGCTCGAACTCACAAACTGAGATCATGACCTGAACCGCAGTCAGATGCTCAACCGACTGAGTCATCCAAGTGCCCCCCTTGCCTTTTCTGATTAGATTTTTAGATGAGCTAAACTTCTCCTTTTAGGAATAGCAAAACAATGATTGCTAATCATTGTGAAGTACATGGTGCCATACTGTCTTCCTTAGCAGTACTAGGTAATTAAGATGTTCTGTGTATGATCCCTAAGAGTTGTAGTTTTAACTCCTTCTTTTTTTCTGAATAACTTAACACATTTCTCATATATTTGCATTTACTCTACCAGATCCTAATGAAGAGAACAGATAGATTTAAATAGGGGTCATATGATAAAAGATAAGTCACTTGGCAGATCTAAGTCTGTTAAGGTATAAGATTTGTTGATGTTAGCAGTTTGCACTGGATTTCTGAGAAGAGAAGTATAGTACACTAGTTCTCCAAGTTCATACTTTTATCATCTCCGTAGCTGGAAATGGTGGAAATTGGAAATAGTGAAAGTCAGCCCCAAGTAGTACGCGGTGTGATGCTAATTTTGAAATTATACTTTCATTTTATACTTTTTAAATATTTTATTAAAGTTAATGTTCACCATGTACAATCAGGATAGTTATTGGCACAATTGTATATATACTCCAGCTCAGTATTAGTTGGTACCTAGGAATTATTTTTAGTAGAATACTACTTATTTAAAAATACTAAGCCAGCATATAATTTTATGTCCTCCTTAGGTTGAACTCCCTCTCCTACCAGGAAGGGGGAATACAAGGTAGAGTGAGACTGCCATAGGGGAGTACTCATTCAGAGCAAGGAAGTTGGTGGTTTTTTGGTCTCATTTTTTTTTTTAAACAGGGGCTGTTCTGAACGAGCATTTTCAGTTGCTGCTTTGGAAAACATTAAACAGTTCCTGGGCCTTCTTGAGTTTGTTCAGTTGTAAGTTTGAGGAAGCTGCAGTTAGTAAATTGTGGTTGGCAGATGCTGTAAGCAGGTGACTCAGTAGGTTGAACTCATGATGACTCAACTGTGTTAAAACCATGCTGATAAATAGCTTGAAAGAAAAATCACCTTACAAACTTTTGAACTGCCATAAAAAGTTCAAAACTATTATTAAAGGTATCACAAAGAATATTAACATGTGGCTTTAGAAGGAAACACCTTTTCCTTCAAGTGGTTTTAAAAGTTTAATTGTTCTGATTTTTGCTCTGTAGTAATTCTGAGCAGACTTTACACCAGTGACACTTAGCAACTTGTAGTTAAAAATGCAGAAGTATCGCAGGTCTGCATAAAATTTAAGCAAGAGAATATTTCTTTGAAAGCTTGATTTCAGCTGGGAGATTAGCAGAGAAACCCAAATGGTGTTTATTTTTTTAGATTTTAGGTTTAAGTAATCCACACCTAATGTGGGGCTTGAGACCATAACCCTGAGATCTAACGTCACATGCTCCACCGACTGAGCCAGCCAGGCACACCCTTTAATTAATATAATAAAAATAATTTAGTTAGCTTTTTATTTAACATTGATATAATTGAACAAAATGAGGCAAGATATGTAGTCATTTTCTTATGATTTGATGTAATAGGACATGTATGTTAATATAGTATGTCCCATTCTAAAATCCTTTTTGATGGTTTAATAAATTAATTATATCTGATAAATCATATTCTATATTTTGCTGTTTATGATATCCATTCCAAATCTTACAATACCATATTCCTGTGAACTGATCCTTTTTTTAAAAATTTTTTTTAATATTTATTTTTATAAATATTTAATAATAAATATTTAATATTTATTTTTGAGACAGAGAGAGACAGAGCGTGAGCAGGGGAGGGGCAGAGAGAGAAGGAGACACAGAATCTGAAACAGGCTCCAGGCTCTGAGCAGTCAGCACAGACGCGGGGCTCGAACTCACAGACTGCGAGATCATGACCTGAGCTGAAGTCAGACGCTTACCTGACTGAGCCACGCCAGGCGTCCCTATTTTTTTTTTAATGTTTATTTATTTTTGAGAGACAGACAGACGGTGTGAGTGAGGGAGGGGTGGAGAGAGGGAGAAATAAAACATGAAGCAGGCTCCAGACTCTGAGCTGTCAGTACAGAGCCCAGTGTGGTGTTCAAACCCACAAACCATGATATCATGACCTGAGCCGAAGTTATATGCTTAACCAACTAAGCCACCCAGGCACCCCTGAACTGATCTGTATTTAAAATAAATAATTTGGTTTGTTGGGGTTTCTTTCACTTTTTGTGAGTATATTACTAATAAAGTTACTGGAAACCCAGCAGAGAGCATTCAAAATTTTGATTCTACAAGTAGATGGTTTAGGAAAAGTTTGAGCGGGAGGAGCTTTGACATTAGTCAGACCCTTGCAGAATTTGCCTTCAGCCATGTGATTAAGGGCAAATTATCTAGTCTTTGAGTATGTTTCCTCATCTGTAAAATGGAGAGCATGTTGAACTAGCAAAGGGTTTGTTACATTTAAATGAAATTAACATTTTTTTTTAATTTTTTTTTTTTTTTTACCATTTATTTTTGAGACAGAGAGAGACAGAGCATGAACGGGGGAGGGGCAGAGAGAGAGGGAGACACAGAATCGGAAGCAGGCTCCAGGCTCTGGGCCAGCAGCCCAGAGCCTGATGCGGGGCTCGAACTCACGGACCGCAAGATCGTGACCTGAGCCGAAGTCGGACGCTCAACCGACTGAGCCACCCAGGTGCCCCTGAAATTAACATTTCTATCAGTTCTGTCAGTTACAAAATGTTTTTGTTGATTTTACTGATGAATATAAATAATTTACACTTAAATAGATATTTTTTAAAGGTTGAAAATAGATTTGCCCCATAAATCATACACAGTTAATTTGCATATAGTTAAGTTATATTGAACCTAAGGATGCTACTCAGCTAGGATGATTGAAGACTGGTAATGCCAACAGTCCACAGAGTCTTTAAATTTTGATTTTGTAATGTTTTGACAGGTAACAGTTGTGAGTGTCATACTATCTTCATTTTGCTTAAATCTGAGTTAAGTTACAAAACCTATCATTGGAGGTGCTTTTTTTCAGGAGTGGCCATATAGAGATAAACTTTGTATGGCCCAGGGTACATAAAATAAGTAATTTTTCTATGAATAATTGAGAACTGAAGAAATTTAGTTTTTTCTTCATTATATGGGTTTTCTTAAATTGATATGTTGTCTAAATACTTAAAATAGGCATTTAATTCTCTGGCACAGGATCTGAAATGCCACATCCAGTTTTTTACGATGCATATAAAATATTTTATTTTACATGGGTACTGTCTAAATTACCTTATTTAAAAAGTCGTTTATTTGCACGTGTTCTTGTTTTTTCCCCCTGAACACTCACCAAATGCATTGTAAAGTGTTTCTTTTTGTACCACAGCCTCTCAATTATTGAGGGAAAAAAAGTATTTCCTCTAGCTCAGTGAAATTTAAATTTTATGACTTAATATTTATCAAAAATGTATTATAAAATTAAAGATTTTTATTTTTATAAATATCTTTTGTAAGACATTCAGTTGAACCTATTTGGTATAATCAGTGACTTGTTAATAGAATTGCATTTAAAATAACCCATTCTTTTTGTAGACCTTTAACTATTTTTAGAAACAAATTATGTTTTATTTTATTTTAAAATTTATTTACTTATTTTGAAAGGCAGTACAAGCAGGGGAGGGGCAGAGAGAGAGGGAGAGAGAGAATCCCAAGCAGGCTCCACACTGACAATGCAGAGCCGCACATGGGGCTTGAACCCACAAGCCATGAGATCATGACCTGAGCTGAAGTCAGATGCTCTATCAGCTGAGCCACACAGGTGCCCCAGTAACAGATTTCAAATAGCAGTGTTTTTAAGTTTCTGATTTTAGTAATTTTAAAAAATTATCTAAGGAGTTTTATCTTAATCGGGAGATTAAGAGAATGCAAAGAGTATTTTCAAGTATATCAATATCAACAAAATGTCTGAGCTAGCTAAGTTTCTATGGAATGTACTCATTGTCCTTAACTATCAGATTTTATTGTATTTGTTATTGAAACTAAGTTTCTTCAGTTGGAACCTTAATGTGTAACAAAGGAAATTATTAATATGAACAAATTGTTGACATTCTTTTGCATTTTAAAATTAATTTCTTTTATCACGACACATATCTATTTATTTTATTTTATTTTTTATATGAAATTTGTCAATTGGTTTCCATATAACACCCAGTACTCATCCCAACAGGTGTCCTCCTCAATGCCCATCACCCACTTTCCCCTCCTCTCCACCCCCCCATCAACCCTCAGTTTATTCTCAGTGTTTAAGAGTCTCTTATGGTTTGCCTCCTTCCCCCTCTGTAACTTTTTTTTTTTCCTCCTTCTCCTCCCCCTTGGTCTTCTGTTGAGTTTCTCAAGATCCACATATGAGTGAAAATATATGGTATCTGTCTTTCTCTGCCTGACTTATTTCACTTAGTGTAACACTCTCCAGTTCCATCCACGTTGCTACAAATGGCCAGATTTCATTCTTTCTCATTGCCAGGTAGTATTCCTTTGTGTATATAAACTACATTTTCTTTATTCATTTGTCAGTTGATGGACATTTAGGCTCTTTCCATCATTTGGCTATTGTTGAAAGTGCTGCTGCCATAAACATTGGGGTACAAGTGCCCCTATGCATCAGCACTCCTGTATCCCTTGGGTAAATTCCTAGCAGTGCTATTGCTGGGTCATAGGGTAGGTCTATTTTTAATTTTTTGAGGAACCTCCACACTGTTTTCCAGAATGGCTGCACCAGTTTGCATTCCCACCAGCAGTGCAAGAGGGTTCCTGTTTCTCCACATCCTCTCCAGCATCTATAGTCTGATTTGTTCATTTTAGCCACTATGACTGGTGTGAGGTGGTATCTGAGTGCAGTTTTGATTTGTATTTCCCTGATAAGGAGCGACGTTGAACATCTTTTCTCGTGCCTGTTGGCCATCTGCTTGTCTTCTTTAGAAAAGTGTCTAATCATGTCTTCTGCCCATTTCTTCACTGAGTTATTTGTTTTTCGGGTGTGGAGTGTGGTGAGTTCTTCATGGATTTTGGATACTAGCCCTTTGTCCGATATGTCCTTTGCAAATATCTTTTCCCATTCCATCGGTTGCCTTTTAGTTTTGTTGATTGTTTCCTTTGCAGTGCAGAAGCTTTTTATCTTGATGAAGTCCAAATAGTTCATTTTTGCTTTTAATTCCCTTGCCTTTGGAGATGTGTCAAGTAAGAAATTGCTTCGGCTGAGGTCAGAGAGGTTTTTTCCTGTTTTCTCCTCTAGGGTTTTGATGGTTTCCTGTCTCACATTTAGGTCTTTCATCCATTTTGAGTTTATTTTTGTGTATGGTGTAAGAAGTGGTCTAATTTCATTCTTCTGCATGTTGCTGTCCAGTTCTCCCAGCACCATTTGTTAAAGAGACTGTCTTTTTTCCTTTGGATACTCTTTCCTGCTTTGTCAAAAATTAGTTGGCCATACGTTTGTGGGCCCAGTTCTGGAGTCTCTATTCTATTCCATTGGTCTATGTGTCTGTTTTTGTGCCAGTACATGCTGTCGTGATGATTACAGCTTGGTAGTAGAGGCTAAAGTCTGGGGTTGTGATGCCTCCTGCTTTGGTCTTCTTCTTCAAAATTACTTTGGCTATTCGGGGTCTTTTGTGGTTCCATACAAATTTTAGGATTGCTGGGGCACCTGGATGGCTCAGTCGGTTGAGCGTCCGACTTTGGCTCAGGTCATGATCTCGGTGTCCGTGAGTTTGAGCCCCTCATCGGGCTCTGTGCTGACAGCTCAGATCCTGGAGCCTGCTTCGGATTCTGTCTTTCTGTCTGTCTGTCTCTCTCTCTGTCAAAAATGAATAAACTTTAAAAATTAAAAACAAATTTTAGGATTGCTTGTTCTAGCTTGGAGAAGAAAGCTGGTGCAATTTTGATTGGGATTGCATTGAATGTGTAAATTGCTTTGGGTAGTATTGACATTTTAACAGTACTTATTCTTCCAATCCATGAGCACGGAATGCTTTCCATTTCTTTGTATCTTCTTCAGTTTCCTTCATAAGCTTTCTGTAGTTTTCAGCATACAGATCTTTTACATCTTTGGATAGGTTTATTCCTAGGTATTATATTTGTTACTCAAAGTTTCTTCAGTTGGAACTTTAATGTATAACAAAGGGAGTTATTAATATGAGCAAGTTGTTGACATTCTTTTGCATTTTAAAATTAATTTTATTTTTAGAGAGTATTTTTTTTTTTTAATTTTTTTTTCAACGTTTTTTAATTTATTTTTGGGACAGAGAGAGACAGAGCATGAACGGGGGAGGGGCAGAGAGAGAGGGAGACACAGAATCGGAAACAGGCTCCAGGCTCCGAGCCATCAGCCCAGAGCCTGACGCGGGGCTCGAACTCACGGACCGCGAGATCGTGACCTGGCTGAAGTCGGACGCTTAACCGACTGCGCCACCCAGACGCCCCAAAATTAATTTTATTTTTAATAAACAATATAATAAATTGTCTTTTTACTATACATACATATATTTTTTTTAATTTTATTTTTAAGCACTCTCTATACCCAGTGTGGGGCTCGAACTCACAACCATGAAATCAAGAGTCTTATAATAGGGGCACCTGGGTCACTCAGTCAGTTAAGCAATCTGACTCTTGATTTTGGCTCAGGTCATAATCTCTCAGTTTGTGGGTTCAAGCCCCACATCAGGGTCTGCACTTACTGAACAGGGCCTGCTTGGAATTCTGACTCCCTCTCTGTCTGCCCCTCCTCACTTGCTCTTTATCTCTCTCTCAAAATAAATTAATAAAAGAGTCTTATAATAGATTTTGATAGTAATGAAACATGACACTAATTCTGTAATGTTTTATTTTTATATTTATATTTATTTTATATTATATATATTATATATTTTATAATATATATTATATTTATATTTATTTTAAAACATAGACTCTTCTTGTCCATGTGTTATTGTTATTTGTTCATTTATTATCTTAGATTCCTCTAAAGTTAATTGTGTGGAAGAGTATGTATGAATGATCTCATGTTTTACAAAATCTCAAACTATAATGACAAGGATTGGGGAGAAATGGTGTTCACAGAATAGGTTGTTTAAACCTTATGCAAATTTTTGATGAGGACAAACCTAAGTAATAATCTTATAACATTTTATTTCTTTCTTTTTAAATGTTTATTTATTTATTTTGAGAGAGAAAGAGTGTGTGAGCGCCAGCAGGGAAGGGGCAGAGAGAGAGAATCCCAAGCAGGCTCCTCACTGTCAGCACAGAGCCTGACAGGGGGCTTGGCCTCACAAACCATGAGATCATGACCTGAGCTGAAATCAGAGTTGGACACTTACCTGACTGAGCTATCCAGCACTCTTGTAACAGTTTATTTCTAATAAAGTTAGTTAAATATAGTACTTTGCATTTAAGAAAAGGGGGGAAGTTGCTTGAAAAATAAGAATGTGTAAGGAAGAATTGAGATTGCTGAATTAAGGAATCAAAGCAAAAGAAGATTGGGGCAGTCTAATCAATATGAACTTGTAAGTCAGCATGTGGTCACATTAGAAACTAAGAGAAGAAAGTGAAATGGATGAGTATTGTATCTAGTACGATGTTCAGCTTTATTCGTGTACGTAGCATTCAACTACTTCATAGTGGATAGTGGAAAAAAAAAAAAAAAAAGGACATGTGAACCAGCATTACTTCTATGTTATATACTAACATCATTCACCTATGTTTCCAAGTCCCTTCAAGCCTATTTGAGTTATAGAAAACAATATTGCTTCAGAATAGGATGTGTAATCAAACTGCCTTTCAGAAAAGGCAGGTTTTTTTTCTCTTACGATTAGTGTTTATGTATGTCTTAATTTTGCTTTGTTAACCCCAGTGTCATAAATTTTTTTAACTTTAACAATCTGATCAACCAAAATATTAGAATATATTTAAATTTTGTGTTTCCTGAATTATAGTGAAATAGAACTTTTTTCAGGGTTTTTCTCATATATATATTTTTAAACAAATTTTTTAATGTTATTTTTGAGAAGGAGCAAGCAGGGGAGGGGCAGAGAGAGGGAGACACAGAATCTGAAGCAGGCTCCAGGCTCAGAGCTGTCAGCACAGAGCCCAATGTGAGACTCAAACCCATGAACCATGAGGTCGTGACCTGAGCTGAAGTCACATGCTCAACCGACTGAGCCTCCTGGCAGGTGCCCCTCTGCAATTAATTAATCTTGAATAATTTAGGAAAGTAATGGTTCTTGAAAATGTTGTATTACTCCCTTTCTGGTTGGAAAAGTAGTGAGGAAAAAGAATGTTATTGTGATTGTATTTGTAATCTTTTAATCCAAGATACAATATTTTTAAAGCTGTATCCATTTACCTAAGTGAGTATTCTTTGGGGAAATATTTTAATTCCAAGTTATAAATTCAAACCAATAATGATAGAAAATTATATTAAAATACTTATTTTCATGAATTTTGTTTCCCTGGTGTGTTTATTGTGATTTGAGATGTGTCTTTTGGTTAGACATGAAGTCTGAAGCTTGGTTCTATTTTATTTAGTCTGTTTTTATCAGTATTAATATTATAAGCAGTGTTTTTGTCAGGGAAAATGATTTTACTCTTTACCCAGAGAAATATATTTGATAAATAACATAAGTTATCATTAAGCCGTGAAGAGTTTGAAAACAGTAGTAATGCTCAGGGTGCCTGGCTGGCTCAGTCAGTAAGGTATGGAACTCTTGATTTTGGGGTTGTGAGTTCGAACCCCATGTTGGGCATAGAGTTTACTAAAGAAAAAAGTAAAATAAAAAATTTTTTTAAGAAAGAGAAACAGTGGGGCGCCTGGGTGGCGCAGTCGGTTCAGCGTCCGACTTCAGCCAGGTCACGATCTCGCGGTCCGTGAGTTCGAGCCCCGCGTCAGGCTCTGGGCTGATGGCTCGGAGCCTGGAGCCTGTTTCCGATTCTGTGTCTCCCTCTCTCTCTGCCCCTCCCCCGTTCATGCTCTGTCTCTCTCTGTCCCAAAAATAAATTAAAAACGTTGAAAAAAAAAAAATTCAAAAAAGAAAGAGAAACAGTAATGCTCAGTTCAGCATATTTTATTTATACAGATTAATTGGACACATTTTTAACTATAAAGAATTAACCAAAACTATGGCAACCTTTTCTGAATTGGGATTCTGTTAAGTGTTCAGTTTAGGTTTTACTTTTTTTCTTTTGTATTGATAATTTTTGGTGAAAGTCTTCAGACCAAAGTCTGTTTTGCAAATCAGAATGTGTCAAAATTAGCTAATGAAGGGCATAATTTAAAATGTTCAGTGGAACACTGAAGTTAGAACATTCACTGTAGTTAGAACATTTCTCACTTTAAATGATATTTATAGTAACATTTGAGTTCCCCAGAATTATGGATTGTCATATATTTGAACAGAGGAGATATTTTTTTAATTAAATAGTAAATGAACTTTGAAATTCATTCAGTGATGAAGATCTATATAATGAAAATAATATTAGAATGTTGTTTCACGTTATCATATTTCAGTTGGTACAAAACTGGGAAGTCATTAAGACCACAGAAACATCATAGAACTATAACTATACATGAAATTAAAATGTCTTAAGACTTTTTAAAAATTTAGAATGTTTTCACTGCTTTATAGTTTCTGGCAATATATACTTCTCTTAAATTAATTTTAACCATTTCCTTTGTATTTATTAATGAATTAAGTAATGGTAAATAGTACCAAGTGAAAGTTTTGAGGGGAGATTCCTAAACTTTTGGATTGGTCTGTAATGACTCTTTGCTTACAGTGGCAGAAAGCTTCAAGGTAGATTTTTGAGGATGATTCTTCTCTCCCCTGTCCCCCACCCTCTCTCAGTTAAGACTCAAGGATCAAGCTACATAAAGGTTGTTTTTTTTTTTTTCCCCCAAGTGTAATTTGGGAGAGAGTAAGAGCAGTAGAGGGTTAGGGGTAAAGAGAGAGAGGGGAAGAGAGAATATCCCAAGCAGGTTCCATGCTGTGAATGTGGAACCCAACCTGATTGCCAGTTCCACAATCTGAGATTAGGACCTGAGCCACCGAAACCAAGAGTTGGACACTTAACTGACTGAGCCACCCAGGTGCCCAGGGATTAGTTTGTTGTTGTTGTTGTTGTTTTAATGTTTGTTTGTTTGTTTATTTATTTATTTATTTATTTATTTTGAGAGAAAGTGAGAGTGATGGGGGGAGGAGCAGAGAGAGAGGGAAAGAGAGAATCCCAAGCAGGCTCGGTGCTGTCAGTGCAGATCCCTGCAGGCTGAGTCCCACGAATCCTGAGATCATGACCTGAGCTGAAATAAAGAGTAGGAAGCTTAATCAACGAGCCACCCAGGTGCCCCATACGGGTTTTATAGATAAAGGTAAATTATGTTATTGTTGCAGAAGGCCAAATATAGTTGTTGTATTTTTTTTTTAACATTCATTCACTTCATAAAATTGCTTTTCTGAAACAAGGAGCCATGAGATGTGGTGAATACAGGCACACATCAGAGATATTGCAGGTTCGGTTCCAGACCACTGCAATAAACTGAATATTGCAATAAAGCAAGTCAAGTGATTTTTATGGTTTCCCAGTGCATATAAAAGTTATGTTTACACTATACTGTAATCTATTTAAAGTGTGTAATAGCATTATGTCTAAAAAAGGCCAACATAAATAGCTTAATTAAAAAATATTTTGCTAAAAATTGCTAGCCATCATGTTCACTTTTAGCTGGTTGTAATCTTTTTGCTTGTGGAAGGTCTAGCCCCAGTTTTGTTGGCTGCTGACTGAGCACAGTGGTAGCTGTTGAAGGTTGGGGTGGCTGTGGCAATTTCTTTAAATAAGACAACAGTGACTTTTGCCATATTAATTGGCTGTGTTTTATCACTAATTTCTCTGTAGCATGTAATGCTATTGGATAGTATTTTACCCGACTGTGTTTTATCACTATTTTCTCTGTAGCATGTAATGCTGTTGGATAGTATTTTACCCACAGTAAAACTTCTTTTAAAATTGGAATCAGTCCTCTCAAACCCTGCAGCTGCTTTATCAATTAAGTTTATATAATATTCTGAATCCTTTGTTGTCATTTCAACAGTCGTCAGAGCTTCTTTACCAAAAGTAGATCCCTCTCAAGAAATGTCCTCATTCATTCAAGTTTTATCATGAAATTATAGTAATTCAGTCACATCTTCAAGTTTCACTTCTAATTCTAGTTTTCTTGGTATTTCTGCCACATCCGTAGTTACTTCTGTCACCGAAGTCTTGAACCCCTCAAATTTATCCATGAGAATTAGAATCAGCTTCTTTTGAATTTCTGTGGATGTTGATATTTTGACCTCTTGCCATAAATCATGAATGTTCTTCATGGCATCTAGAAAGGTGAATGCTTTCCAGAAGGTTTTCCATTTGGTCTAGATTCACCAAAGCAATCACTACCTATGGCAGCTATAGCCTTACAAGATCTATTTCTCAAAGAATAAGATTTCAAAGTTGAAATGACTCCTTGATCTACGTGTTGCAGAATAGACGTTGTATTCGCAAGCATGAAAACAACATTAACGTACATCTCCATCAGATCTCTTGGGTAGCCAGGTGTATTATCAGTGAGCAGTAATATTTTGAAAGAAATCTTTTTTCTCAGCCATAGTTTTCAACAGTGCACCTAAAATAACAGTAGACCGTGTAAACCTATGTGCTGTCATCCAGGCTTTGTTCCATTTATGGAACATAAGCATGGTAGATTTAACGTAATCCTTAAGGACCTAGAATTTTCAGAATGGTAAATGAGCATTGGCTTTAATTTAAAGTCATCAGCAAGACGCCTGGGTGGCTCAGTTGGTTAAGTGTCTGACTTAGCTCAGGTCATGATCTTGAGGTTTGTGAGTTCAAGCCCTGTGTCGGGCTCTGTGCTGACAGCTTGGAACCTGGAGCCTGCTTCAGATTCTGTCTCCCTCTCTCTCCGTACCTCCTCTGTTCTCTCTCTCTCTCTCTCTCTCTCTCTCTCTAAGAATAAGTAAATATTTAAAATGAATACATAAAGTCACCAGCTGCATTAGCCCCTAACAAGAGTCAGCCCATTCTTGGAACATTTGAAGTCAGGCATTGACTTCTCTCTAGCTATGAAAGTTCTAGATGGGATCTCCAATAGAAGGCTGTTTCACCTACATTGAAAATCTGTTGTTTATTGTAGCACCTTCATTCATTATCTTTTAACAAAGTCTTCTGGATAACTTGCTGCAGCTTCTACATCAGCACTCGTTGCTTCACCTTGCACGGTTATGTTATGGAGAGGGTTTCTCCCCTTAAAGCTCATGAACCATCCTCTGCTAGCTTTAAACTTTTCTTCTGCAACTTCCTCACCTCTCTCAGCCTTCAGGGAATTGAAGAGAGTTAGGACCATGCCCTGGATTAGGTTTTAGTTGAAGAGAATGTTGTGGCTGGTTTGACCTTCTGTCCAAACTACTAAAACTTTTCCCATATCAGCAATAAGACTATTTTGCTGTCTTAATCATTCGTGTTTTCGCTGGAGTAGCACTTTTTTTTTTTAAGTTTATTTATTTTGAGGAGGGGGGGAGCAGGGGAGGGGCAGAGAGAGAGGGAGAGAGAGAGAATTCCAAGCAGCCTCTGCGCTATCAGCACAGAGCCTGACACAGGGCTCAATTCCATGATCTGTGAGATCATGACCTGACCTGCAATCAAGAGTTGGACGCTTAATGGACTGAGCCACTGAGGCGCCCCTAGAGTAGCACTTTAAATTTCCTCCAGAATTTATCCTTTTCATTCACAACTTGGCTAATTGTTTGGCATAAGAGGCTACCTTTCAGCCTGTCTCAGTTTTCGTCATGCCTTCCTCACTAAGCTTAATCATTTCTGGCTTTTGATTTGAAGTGAGAGATGTGTGACCTCTTTTCACTTGAACCTTAGAGGCCATTGTAGGGTTATTAATTGGCCTGATTTCAGTATTGTTGTGTCTTAGGGAATATGGAGGCCAGAGGAGAAGGAAAGAAAAAGGGAGTGGCTGGTTGGTGGAACAGTCAGAACACATGCATTTATCAATTGCATTCGCTGTCAAAATGGGCATGGTTCATGGTGCCATAAAAGTTACAATAGTAACATCAAAGATCACTGAACACAGATCACCATAACAAATATAATATTAATGAAAAATAAATATTCTGAGAATTACCAAAATGTTTTGCAGAGACACGAGGTGAGCAAATGCTGTTGGAAAATTACACCAGTGTGGACTTAGTCAAGACAGGGCTATCACAGATCTTCAATTTCTTAAAAAAAAAAAAAAAAAAGGCAGTATTCCTGAAGCACAATAAAATGAGGCATGCATGTAAAACAATCTAGAAAGATTAGTAGGTTATTTTAACCTGGACAATGTCAGAAAGGAGGTTTTCTAGAAGGGTGATACGTTTATTTTCATAGTAATGTATTGACAAGATTGTTAAGACTATGGCAAAAAGACTTTGGAAGAAAGAAACAGTATAAACGTAAGCCCTTAAGATAAGTAGAAGAAAGAGTCTATTTTTTGTTTTATGTGCTTGTAATCATAACCTAAGCCCCACTTACAGATTCATTGCTGACCTCAGGTTTGCTCACTGATTTCTACAAGAAGTCAATGCCTTTGATTGTGTTTGGCAATAATTTATTAAGGCCACCCAAGCTATTTGCAACAGGTCATTGCTTCTAATGCTTGCTTTTTTAGAAGTGAGGCTTAATTTTCATTGAAGTCTGTTTTCTCAAAAAAGAAATCACACAAATTAAGGATCAGGGTTCAGTGAATTATATATTTCTGGTTCAGGTACCAGCTTATTTCTGATTCATGTACATTGTGGTCTTGCATAGTGTTTCTGTTTTTTTGTTTTTGTTTTTTGTTTGTTTTTGGTTTTTTAGTGTTGATATATGTCTCCAACATTCTTGACTCTAAAATAGTGATATTTTAGGGCACCTGGGTGGCCGAACATCCGACTCAGCTCAGGTCATGATCTCCTGGTTTGTGAGTTCAAGCCCCACATCAGGCTTACTGCTGTCAGTGCACAGAGACAGTTCAGATCCTCTGTCCCCTTCTCTCTGCCCCTCCCCCACTTGCACTCACTCTCAAAACTAAATATTTAAAATATTGATGTTTTATTTATATACAGGTAATCAAGTAGCTCCTAAATTATTATAATTTAAACTTCTGCCTAAAGCTTATAATTTTAGTAATGATAATAAATCCCAAAGACTCAACGTCTTATCATATAATGTGTTGTAAAGAGTTTAGTCACCAAAATTGATTCACATTTATGTTTTGGAAACATTTTAGAAGTAACAGCATTATTTTTATTCAGAAAATACCAGGTAAACTATTTGAAAGCAATTGATCATTTCTCTCAGAAGTATATGGAGACAATTTTGTGGCAAGATGAAGTAACATTTTCTTCCTCTTCAGCCCTAATGGTTTTCTTTTTCAGAGTATCCTATAGTTAGTGCTTGGAGGACATAAAAGAAACAAAGAATTTTTCTCCATATATGTATCCCTCTTTGGGTCCTCCCCTCCTCTGTGTTTTGTTTTGTTTTGTTTTTCAGTGAGTATCTATGTTCCTTATAAATAAGATTAAGTTAATCTCCCCATACAGAAACAGTTATATTACCTCCTCATTGAGAAAGCACTCAGTTTTCAATGTTTATTTTTTTTTAACGTTTCCTCATTTTTGAGAAACAGACAGAGCGCAGTTGCGGTGGGAGGAGTGCAGAGAGAGAGCGGGAGACACAGAATCCAAAGCAGGCTCCAGGTTCTGAGGTGTTAGCCCAAAGCCTGATGCAGGGCTTGAACTCACAAACCACAAGATCATGACCTTGGTAAGTCAGTTGCTTAACCGACTAAGCTGCCCAGGCACCCTCAATCTTTTTTTTTTTTTTAATAAAGATTTATTTCTTTATTTTGAGAGAGACAGAGACAGCACGAGTGGGGGAGGGACAAAGAGGGAGGGAGAGAGAATCCCAAGCACACTCTGTGCTGTCAGCACAGAGCCTGACGTGGGACTTGAACTCAAAAAATTGTGAGATCATGACCTGAGCTGAAACCAAGAGTTGGATGCTTAACCAACTGAGCCACCAAAGTGCCCCCAATCTTTTCTCTTTTTTAATGCATATTTATTTTTGAAAGAGAGAGAGAACAGGGAATGTGTGCTGCACACAAACAGGGGAGAAGCAGAGAGAGAGGGAGACAGAGGATCTGAAGCAGGCTGTGTGCTACTAACACAGAGCCCGATGTGGGGTTTGAACTCCCAAACCGTGAGATCACGACCTGAGTTGGATGCTTAATCAACTGAGCCACCCAGGCACATCTCAGTTTTCAATCTTAACTTCTAACCAGAGATTTAAAAAATTTATACCTCATATGTGTATAGTCCTGTAAACTACCATTGTGATTACAACTCAAAGCTCCAGTTGTGTTTACATTTCTTATTTTATGAAAAGGATGAAACATTTAGCTCTAGGATCCTATGCAGTTAGTAGAACCTTCTGGATATTAGATAATTTGTTATTCTCTTGTGATTAAGTGATGATGCTGTGAAATGGATGGAATTGAAAACATGAAAAATGTGGGGGGAAACCACAGTGGTGTTTTCATTTTATGCCTGGACAAACTTAAAATGACTTCCTATTGACATGCTGGATATCGTCTTAAATGACTAGAAGGCATCACTTACCTTTAGGCCACAATGTCTGATGAAGATACTTATAGAAAAGTTAGTTTTGAGAAGAAACATAATACACCAAAATATTTCTAATTTTCTGTAAGTTGTTGACTGAAATTGGTTTGTTTGGATCAGTGTAGGGTGAAAGCCGTTCATCATTTTTTTTTTGTTTTTGTTTCTAAATAAAAATAAAACTAATGCTGAGAATATTGTTTAAAAAACATATATTTAAAAGTTATCAAATATTGAAATGTTGGGGACTGCTGTTTGTCTTGGTACAACAGAATCATTTTTAACCAATAAAAATACACCTAAATGTCACTTAGACTTTCTGAACGTTACTCCCATTTCCAGAACTGTTTTCCCATTGGTGGCTATTAATTGAAAATAGAATTTAGGAGTGCTTGGGTGGCTCAGTCAGTTAAGCATTAGACTTTGGCTGAGGTCATGATCTCCTCCTAGTCAGTGGGTTTGAGGCCTGTGTCTGACTCAGAGCCTAGAGCCTGCTTAATATTCTGTGTCTCCCTCTCTGTCTGCCCTTCCCCCACTCATGCTCTGTATCTCTCTCTTTCTCAAAAATAAACAAACATTTATTTTTAAATTAAAAAAGAAAAGGAACTAGAAGTTAATTGTAGTGACGATTTACCTCATTTTTTTGAGAAATTAATAGAAATTAGATTTTTTGATTTCAGGACATAATTTAGAATGAACGTATCACATTATTTCCTTGATTATATGAGTGAAGAAAGAATTGTGTGGATAATAGAAAACATTAGTCCATTCTCTTTGTCATTTGAATCTTTATGATTTTAGTTTTTTCAATGTTTATTTATTTTTGAGAGAGAGTGTGCAAGCTCACAAGCGGGGGAGGGGAAGAGAGAGGGGAAAACACAGAATTGGAAGCCTGATGTGGGGCTTGAACCCTGAACTGTGAGATCATGACCTGAGCCAAAGTCAGACACTCAACCAACTGAGCCACCCAGGCGCCCCTATGATTTTGTTTTTGAAAGATAGATATTATGTTTATTTGATTTAAATCATAGTCTAGATTCTAGGCTTCTGAATTAACCAAAATAAACCAGGAATTATGAAAATATGTATACACAGGACTTAATTATCTATGGATTTTAATTATGTAAAACTTTTAAATCTGCATGTCTTAACATATATGTACAGAAATTTTAAAATCTCTGGTATTCTTAACAAATCAGACATGTGAAGCATAGCATTAATGTTGGAACACTATCTTTAGGAAAATTTTCTCTTTTCAATGCACATACCTGTTTTTACCCTCCAGTGAAGTCCACAGATGTGGATGGTACCAATCTTTGTATTTAATGAGTATAATTCCCATTGTCCTAAGAGAATTAAACTTTATCTTTCAAAGTAGGTGATTTTTCTACCCTGAAACCAGATATATTGTTATATTTGGAACACTAAACATGGCACAGGAATATATCAGGGAAACTTCATTTATTTGTGAAAGCTTTAAAAAATGACTTACCTCAGTATATTTTTTCTTTAATTATTAATGAGAAGAATTTGGTCATTGAGTTATTTTCCTGTGCTCATATGTGTGTGTGTGTGTGTGTGTGTGTGTGTGTGTGTGTAAGATGCAGCCATTTATGGATACAGAGTTTACAGTCAATTTACCATCAAATTGCATTGCCTTGATTAGAAGTTTCTAATCTTGCTTTGTACCAGTAATTTATTCTTATTTTAAATCCTGGGTAGGCAGACTACTACCACATGCCAAATCCATCCAGACACCTGTTTCTATAAGGCCTTTTCTTTTCTTTTCTTTTCTTGCTGGTAAAATATTTAGGTCTTTTACATTTTTAAACAGGAAAAGAGTGAAAGGAAGAATAATATGTCATGGCACGTGAATGTTCTGTGACATTCAAGCTTCACAGAATGTCAGTAAATAAAGGTATTAGAAAACAGCCTTACTCTTTCATTTGTGTATTGTTCATGGTATTGTTTGGCAGCTTGTGGTGCTACAGTAGTAGAGTGGAGTCCTTGCATTGGAGATAGTATGACCCTCAAAGCCTAATCTACTTTTACTCTCTGGCCAAGTTAGGAAAAGTTTGCCAACCCTTGGTTTAAATCATGAAAATATGTGGAGGCTTTCATTGATAGATTTAGTTAAACTGCAGATGGTTTAGGCAACTCTGCTTTTTCTTTTTTAAGATCTTTGTAGTAGTTCTCAGACTAAGTAGATTTCCTGTTCCAGTAAATCCTTACTAACAAAGTGGATTCTTTTATAAGTTATACAGGAATTGTTGTGATAGCAGTGGATGTCACTCTTGACCTATGTGGACTTAACATTCATGTTTTTTAACTGTTGGCTAGCAACCCCAGGGATCTAAGGACCGGCAATTATTTGTAGTTTTGCTGAAGCATGAATTTAAATGATGACTGTGGGAAAATGGCATGGCAATGAATGTTCAGTTACTTTACCTGACATTCAACATACAGGTAGTTGCTTTTATGAATAACTCTTATAAAATACAATCAAGTGTCATTTTTTTTTTATGGGGAAGTGTGTGTAATATGGGATTTAAGAGGTTACTACAAAGGTCAAGGATTTTATTGTAGGGGAAAAAATCATTCCATTACTAAGCCACATATCAGTATCAGTTT
Organism: Neofelis nebulosa; assembly: GCF_028018385.1. Taxonomy (NCBI): domain Eukaryota; kingdom Metazoa; phylum Chordata; class Mammalia; order Carnivora; family Felidae; genus Neofelis; species Neofelis nebulosa. The sequence goes on along the minus strand of NC_080794.1, from coordinate 29,375,912 downwards.
GAAAGCAGGTATTAGGTCATTCTGTAACAGAAATTGTCCAAAGGGAGAGAAACTTAGTTTTGTGATATTGTATTCTAAAATGAAAGTGCTATTCTAGACATCGGTTAGGACTTTAGAGCAAATCTGTTATAATTAAGCCAATCTACTCAGTCACCTAGATAGAAACTAACAGCTGGTATATTCTCTGATTCAAGCCTCTGTTGGCTGTTCTGTCAGTAGTTCCATCCAGAGTGTATGTGACATAAAGAAAATATTTGTTGAATCAGTAAGGAGCACTGTGTTATGGTAAGATAAATCATTTCCTTATTATCTTAGAAAATTTGTTCACATATATTTTGAACACTGTCATAATATTCCTGTTCTTAAACCTAGTCAGGCATATCTGAATATCTTAGTCCTGTGATCTTATTTTTTATGCTATTATAATTATAACAATGTAAATTAAATATAAATTATAATTTTTTTCCTTTGAACTGGAATGAAGTAGAGAATTGGTTCAAAAATAAGGGTAGTACAGTAGTCTTAATGTCAAAGTACAGATTCTAACCTGATTTTAAAATTTTTTATATTTTGAGGAATACTTTAAAAAAAAAATATTCCATCATATTCTTCTCTACACAAGAAAAAAAATCTGTTTTTTTTTATTACCTCAGATAGTAATTTAGGGCAGTGTTTACCTAGAAATATACCATTTCAGAGTCTGTAGGTCATGATGAAGTCATATTGCCAAAATATTCTCTTTTATGCTTTCTGATTGTAAGACTGCATCAGTTTGGGGCACCTGGGTGGCTCAGTCGGTTAAGCGTCCGACTTCAGCTCAGGTCATGATCTTACACTCCGTGAGTTCACGCCCCGCATCGGGCTCTGTGCTGACAGCTCGGAGCCTGGAGCCTGCTTCGGATTCTGTGACTCCTTCTCTCTCTGCCCTTCCGCCTCTCACTCTGTCTCTCTCTCAAAAATAAATAAACATTAAAAAAAATTAAAAAAAAAAAAAAAAGACTGCATCAGTTTAACATCCAAAGTCTCCCCTCTTAGATAAGTGTTAGACTGTTGCTACCTGTGAATTTCACATAACTAATGTGAGGGGGGTTACAGAAAGATAACTTCCACCTGACTCTGTTCAATTCTTCACTTGACCCATTCTGACTTCATAAGATAAAGTTGCCTTTTACTTCTTACATATAATGTGAAGAAATATATCAAATTTTGAAAGGCAGTTATAGTAAACAGTCTTATTCATTCCTTTTCATTGTACTAACTCAGGGGAGAAAGAGTAGGTGAAAAGAGCCTGAGCTCTCTAGAGTTACAGAAGTAGATTAAAATGCTATATCTCTCCATCATATCCTGATTATATGACCATGGACCTCTCTGGGTATATGACATGTAAATGGGCATAATAATTTAGACCTCAGAAAAGTGTTGTAAAAGTTGATTTGTATGGAAAGCACCTAGTATGGTAGCATGGTATCTGCCATGGTAAACATGCAATCATGTTAGCTGTTGTTATTTATAGTCAGGTACCCCACTGATGTTTAATTAGAGCAAGCTTCTGCTCTCTTTGCAAACAGAGGAACAGCACACAAATGAACCGTAAAGGTCCAGAACCTAATCACTTAAGTAATTGTTTAGAACTTTCCTGTGTTTTCTATATAAGCTTCTAGTTAAAACAAATCTTGTTGATCTGGTTAAGTCATTTGCTGGAGGTTATAATTCATAGAATAATATATTGGATAGAATTTATGGAGGAGAGGAGATTCACAGAGGGTGCTGTTGCTTCACTCTCTGGGTGATTTGTTTTGGGGAAATTAAAGAATACATATTATTTTAGTCAATATAAAAATTATGTGTATAGGTAACTTAATTACTAAAGAGTGAAGTACTGTGTAATTTTTTAAAATCTCATACCAACTCAGGGCACAGCTGAAGTTCTTTATTAACCAGTTGTATTCCAAAAGATTCTGAATAATCATATTAATAATTAATACTAATTACAGATCCTTAGTTTCAGTTCTCTGCGAGTTTGCCTTATAGACTGTATCTGATTTTTAGCACTTTCACAAAATTGTTCAAGTCAATAAATGGAAAAAAAACCCACCTTGTTTGGCTACCTGGTAGTGGCTCTTGTAAGATTTGATCCTTTGTCCTTTAAAATGGGAATGATGACTACAATAGAAATACCTGTAACTTAGCACAATTCAAGAAGGAGTACTCCAGCAACAATAGGACTGTCATAACTGGACAGTATGTTGGGATAATTTTCTTGGATTTTAACTAATTTAGTAATACATGTCATCCAGTACCATAGATAATTAAGAATTAGATGTCTTAAGAAAGCTAATTGTTGTTATTTTTTTAAAAATCTTATTGTAAAAACACATTCATTAAGATGGAAAGAGGCAGATATTAGTGACTGCTTTATAGATGAGGAAATTGGTCCATAGAAATTTGATCTATAAGGTCATTTCAGTAAATACATTCAAGTTGTCAGTTTTTAATGGTGTGTTTTTCTCACTAGAAATGGGTCATTGTTGAGGAGATATTTGTATGTTTAATGATCCTGGAAATATAGCCTGTTATCTTAATGTTTTAAATAAAATATAAATAAATGTTGAGCAAATTATATATCCCAGTAGGTGTGTTGTTGTTTTTTTTTTTTTTTAAGTAAACTCTACACCTAATGTGGGGCTTGAACTCATGACCCCAAGATCAAGAGTCACATGCTGTACTGACTGAGCCAGCCTGGCCCCCTATGCCTAGTAGTTTTAAACTGTGAAGTTTCATGGGTTTCTTTCTTTTTTTTTTTTTAAAATGTTTCTTTATTTTTGAAAGAGAGAGAGAGAGAGACAGCATGAGCAGGGGAAGGAAGGACAGAGAGAGAGGGAGACACAGAATCGGAAGCAGGCTTGAGGCTCTGAGCTGTCAGCACAGAGCCTCACTGGGTGGGGTGAGGGGGCTCGAACTCACAAACTGCGAGATCATGACCTGAGCCAAAGTCAGATGCTCAACCGACTGAGCCACCCAGGCACCCCTCTTTTCTTTTTAAATGTTTATTTACTTATTTTTGAGAGAGAGAAAGAGAGGGAGACACAGAATCCTTAGCAGTCTTCAGGTTCTGAGCTGTCAGCACAGAGCCCAACACGGGGCTGAAACTCATGAACTGTGAGATCATCACCTAAGCTGAAGTCAGATGCTTAACTGACTAAGCCACCCCAGCGCCCAAAACCGTGAAGTTTCACTACAGGAAACTGGTTTTTTAGACCATACCCATGACTGTCTGTGAAGTATTGCCAGTGTTGCTTTAACAGCAGTTTATACCCCTTCTACCCCAAAGTATGAAAGATTGGAAGTAGTAGACCATAGTAAACTTAAAATAAGTCAGCAGTGGGGCATCTGAGTGGCTCAGTTGGTTACGCGTCTGACTTCGGCTCAGGTCAAGATCTTACGGTTCATGAGTTCAAGCCCCACGTCAGGCTTGAGCTGACAGCTCAGAGCCTGGAGCCTGCTTCAGATTCTGTGTCTCCCTCTGTCTGAACCTCCCTTGCTTGCACTCTGTCTCTTGCTCTGTCTCAAAAATAAATAAACATTAAAAATTAAAAAAGAAGTCAGCAGTGACACCCAGGTGATTGTGTAGTGTTTTTCTAGACAAGTGCCCATCTTTTTTTCCAATTAAATGTCTAGAATAAGGGAAGAGTGGTTATAATAAAGACAGGTGTTTAGAGAAGATTCATAGCTGTGGAAACAAAACCAGAATGCACATGTTTGAAGAACTATAAGGTAGGGAAGTGATTAGACTTGTTTGTTGACTTTGAAGAGTTAAGCTTGGATCTGTGTGTGGAAGCTAAAGTAAGGAAGACTTTGAAAGAACTTGATAGTTGTCAGAGCTATCTGGAAATGGTAATGGTTTTCCTTGGGAGATAGAATGTTTCCTTTGTTTTGTTGTCATAGAATAGACTGTCACCTGGTGTGCATCAAGAGGTTTAGAGTCTGAACTTTTCCATGGTATTTTCTGTTCCTAAAATAAAGAGGGTAAGTAAGTGTGCAGTGTATTATTAAAGAGGTGTGGAAAAAAGGTATTGCTAGAAAGTTTCTTTACAAAAAAGAAGACCTGTCATGGACATTCCACCCCCTCCCCCAAAATGACAGATTTTATCTACATTTTGTATGATACTTTTCCACTCTAGTATTTCCTTCTGTAAAGTAGCATTTCAGTTTATTTGCGAAGGAATATAGTTGATAACTTTGAAGGCCTGTATTTCTTCCTCTTGGTTGGTATTCACTAGGTATAAATGAAATATACCTAGTGTATTTGCCACACTATTATTGCAAAAATACATACATGATAGCCCCTTAAGGTCATCATGAGATGAGAAGAAAAAGCTTTATTTAGATAAACTTTAGACTAGAAGACTGAAGTATGACCTGCTTGATTAGGGGTCCTTCTTTGTACTCTTCAGCTACTTTTCGACTTTTCCAAATTGCCACATTATTTTTATTCACCAGATAGAATTCCCTTCACTCTGCTCCCTTCTGTTCACTGGTTTCCATGATCTGCCAGTCCACTTTCATAAGGGCCGCCAATTGACAGTGCTGCTTTGTTGTTCTTCCCAGCTCTACTCTAGGGCTCCTGCCGCTGACCTCAAATGCAGGAGCAGCAGAGGTGCTTTGAGAGAGAGAGAACAGAATGTCAAAGAGTCCAGCGGGGGACCAACAGATTGTGGGAAACCATGTGACTGTGTGATTCACATCTCCAAGGAGAGAGAACCGGTTGTTTCTATGTCTAGATCCACCCTGTTATGAGGATAATACCATCAATAATGTAATTTTAATTGCCTGGATGCTTTGACACTGGGTTTTAGCAGTGAAGTTACTGGTCAGATGAGTTTGAGTAGAACTGAATTTGATGGCATTTAAATCAAGAGAGTGGATAATGACTTTTGTAGTTTAAAACATTTTAGGCATTATGGGAAGAGGGTAATTCATCTATGTATATATGTATTGTCACTAAAATATTCAACTCGATTCTTTTGCTACCAGCCTTAGATGACCTGATGCTATTTGGTTTGTATATTGCTTCTCATCCTGAAACCCTTAAAAATGTGACTTATCTAAGGCCACACTTAAAGTTAGAAAACACATTAGTAAATTTCAAATTTTGTCTAGGATTGTTGTCAAGGATCAAATCTTACATAGGTTAATTTCTTATGCTCTGCTGTTATGTAATTGCTAATGAACTATAACTTATGAATTTGTGTTTTTACATACATTTAGATGAAGGAATTTTCTTCAATCCTTAGAAAATATAGGAGGGAGAGTTCGTAATATTAACGTTAGGACAGCGTAACATGGACCTTTCTTTTAATCTGTAATTCTAGGACGACATAGACAGCCTAAACCCAGTTCTCAGGGACAACCCGCAACTTCAGGAAGAAGTGAAAGTCTGGGTAAAGGAACAAAAGGTTCAGGAGATTTTTATGCAAGGTAACTATTTTGAAGTTCTGCATTAAATTTTTTTGGAACTGGGCAGTTTTTCATGTTTGGTTTTGGTTGTTCAATTACATGCAATATAAATAGAAGACCCAGTTTAATATTTTGAGTTCTGTCCAGTTGAAGGAAAATAGCAAAATCATAATTTCAGTAGAAAGCTCATAACTTCACCAGCTTACTAGCTCATCTGAGTTAAATGACTGGCATGAAATTATAACCACACAGGTGTTTTGTTGATAGGAAAATTTCCATATTACAGAATAAAGTTAGGTGTGTCCTTCCTGGAGAAGGAAGCATTGTTTGAGTGAAGGATTGCCCAAAGCCACAAATGATTTCCTTTGAAGAATGCTGTTAGTATCTGATAAAAGTGGCCTATTTCAGTTCACCTTCCTCAGCAATGACCATCATACTAGTTTTAGTTTTGTTTCTTTTTTTAGTAAGTTATAAATTTGTCTATAACATGTGACTTTCAAACCAGTGGGGTTTTATAATTCTTAGTGATTTCTTTTTCTATTTGTAAAATCATATAAGCTTTTTGTGACATTGAATTGAAACTAGGACAGTATGGCATGAAGTATTGATACTTTGTTGAATGGTTTTAAAAAGGAATTTTGTTTTTAAATACCCATATTTATCTCAACCCTCAACTTCCATGTCATTTAACTTCAGTTATAATAGAGATCATCTCTAAGGTGTGGCTACTCTGCTTTGTATGGGTACTTATAGAGCAGATCATCTATGTATTAAATTCTTCTTAGGCTAAATATTCTTTAAAACTTACTATAGAGAATATGAAAAAATGCATAGAAATAGTATATTTCAGCAAACTTCCATGTGCCTATCTTCCAGCCCTAACAGCTATAAAACCTTGGTTGGTCCCGCCCCATCCACGCTCCTGTTTCCTTCCATCAAATTCAGTCATCGCCGAATTTTTTAAACAAAGCCAGCATACCATTATTATGCCCCCCCCCAAAATTAATGGTTCTTTAATATTAAATACTGGATACTCAAGTTCAAATTTTCACTTATTTTGTAAATGTCTCAAATGACTTTTAACAGGTTTGATTGATTTTTATTATTTTATTTATTTATACATTTTAAATCAGGGGATCCAAAAAATGTCCACAATTTAATGGGTTGATGTGTCCCATCTCTTTTCCTCTTTTCCTTGCAATTTATTGAAGATGCCAGGCTAATATATTTTAGCAACTTTTGTTTTCTTACCCTATTTATAGTGGTGAAAAATTGAGGCAGTATAGTCCCTGTTCAACCTAAGCAGAATTATTTGAGGCTGACTCTAAATTGTGTTTTGTGGTAGGAATAAGACAGTTAAAAATTGAAAATTGTGCTAATAGAAATTGAAAATTGATCATACTTATTCTGTAAGCTGTTGCTATATTACATTCTTAGAGTCTTATTCTTCCACAGTTAGAAAAGACTAGAGTTTGTATAATCGATTATCATGGCTCCGAATATATTTAATTTATAGGTCAAGTGGAACATTTTCTATACATTTGTTAATTGACTTATATTTCAGGCCAACATTAGCATAGTTTTGTTTTGAAACTGGCAAATAAATATTAAACCATTAATTGGTATGTTAAATGGCTTATAACTGTATGCCCAGGAATTAAAAATCAATTCATTCCTAGATCTCTCACCTAAATGTTTTATTTGACCTGTCAACTTCATATTCTTAATTTTTATAAGAGGCAAAATAATGAGAATTAAAGAAGATTAAGCACTTCACATTTTGAAAGCGTTTGTAAATTGTCCATGTATAATGCTGTCATCAAGGTGTATCAGTTTCCATCCGATCCCTCACAGTTCTTGTTAAACTTTTAAATATTTGATACCATTTTAGTACCTGAATTGAAGAAATTTTTATCTCCCATTATTCTCTTCTGTGGACTGACTTTTGTTTTAATAGGTAAATGTGAATATATGCAGATATATATTATTATTATTTAATCCTTCCCTTTAAAAAGTGAGTTTAATCTAAAAGTACACCATAGTTCTTTATTTAGAATGCCTTTTAGTGCCATATTTATAACTCACTTAATAATCTCTGTATGTTGCAAGACTTTGGCAGCTTTTTCTAGCTGTCAACAGAAGAATTAAAATTTGTAGTTGTTATGTAGAGTTTTGGCAACTAGAAAACTCAAGATAATGGAATCCCAAATTACCTTTTCATTTCAGCCACGTAGTCCTGTACCCCACACCTATTAAGTAGCTTTGTAGCCTTATGACTTTCTAGATGACTATAACTTTACATTTTATATTGTCCTTTTATTAACTCGTGATGCCAGAAATAGTCTTTCTGACTTAAAGTATTTTATTTCCATTGAGTTAGAACATAATATGTGTAGTAGAGTGTGTGTAATGATAACTTCACAGTGATCTGGCGCTAAGGTATATGTAGTCACTTCTAATACATTTTTTAAAAACCAGTATTTGAAAATGATATTACTCATCTATCACAAAGCTCCTGTTTCTCCTAAAAGGTATTCTTCAATGAAAATGTCTCCATTTAAGATACCCCTATTTCTTGTGTGTGTGTGTGTGTGTTTTTTTAAGGTCCTTATTCCTTAAATGGATACAGAGTGAGAGTATATAGACAAGACTCTGCCACCCAGTGGTTTACTGGCATAATTACTCATCATGACCTCTTCACTCGCACCATGATCGTTATGAATGATCAGGTAACTAGTCCAACTAATAATACTTTTGAAGAGAGATACTTACAATTCAGATAGTCCATGCCTCCCAAAAAATGGTTCAATAAGTTTGCAGTAAATAATTTTCATCTCTTAAGTTTTTTCTGTAGTAATATACTTCTAATAAGTTTAAGTGTATCTGATGTTTATTAGAGGTCACTTTAGGTCACAGTGAGATAGTAATACCAAATTTATTTCAACACTGATCAAATAAGTCTCTGAAATAGAAGCATCAAACTCTTTTGAGTATTCTTTTTTTTTTAATCCTTTCATCAGCTAATATTTTCTTTCTTAAAATCTGTTTTTCTATCTCCAGTAATAAATGTATTTCCCAAATGATTGCTTTTCACTAATGAAAACTAATGCACACCATTGTAGTTCTTTTCAAGTCAAGTTTCATAGTTGGTATGCTCCCTTAAGTATTAAGGATATAAATTTCATATGAAGTTTTTTAAATTTTTTTATCTTATTATTTTTTTAATGTTTATTTATTTTTAAGAGAGAGAGAGAGACAGTGCGAGCGGAGATGGGCAGAGAGAGAGGGAGACATAGAAACAGAAGCAGGTTCCAGGCTCTGAGCTGTCAGCACAGAGCCTGACGCAGGGCTCAAACCCACGGACCGCGAGATCATGACCTGAGCCAAAGTCGGACGCTTAACCGACTAAGCCACCCAGGCACCCCTCATGTGAAGTTTTAAAGAACAGTCTGAAAGTCTTGATTTCAAATCTTTCAAAGCTGTAGCTAAAAAAAAAAAATATTTACACCTTGCTACCTGAGTGGATTGTGGAGGGTTTCTGAATAATTGAGTACCCCTTTAGAAACAGTTCAAATGCTTTGCTTAAAATTTTAGCCAAATTGCTGAATAAATTATATTGGTTAATTGTATTTATTTGTTTTTCCTAAAATGGTGGCAAACTTTCATTTCTTAATGGAACATAGAATTGCCTTTAGTTTTTTAAAATAGTTACTTGTTTAACATGTCTTTTTAAAAAATCATTACCATTTGTATTCATTTACACAATTTTTGTCATTTTCTTCTTAAGTTCTACTTTCCTAGTTTTATTTTATAGCTGCTTTTTGCAAATTCCTTTTTTTTTTTCATTAAAATATTTATTTTAATGTTTATTTATTTTTGAGAGAGAGAGCATGCGAGCAGGGGAGGGGCAGAGAGAAGGGGAGACACAGAATCTGAAACAGGCTCTAGGCTCCTAGCTGTCAGCGCAGAGCCCAATGTGAGGCTCAAACTCAGACTGAGATCATGACCTGAGCTGAAGTCAGACGCTTAACCAATTGAGCCACTCAGGTACCCCTTAACTTTTAAATTTTTTCAAAGTTTATTTATTTATTTTGAGAGCAACAGAGGGAGTGGGGGAGGGGTAGAGAAAGAGAGAGACAGAGAAATTCTAAGCAGGCTCCGTGCTGACAGCACAGAGCCCAGTGCAGGGCTTGAACCCATAAAACCATGAGATGGTGACCTGAGATGAAACCAAGAGGCAGATGCCCAACCAACTGAGCTATCCAGGCACCTGTAGAAATTCCTATTTTTAAAATACATTTTATGACTTGGCGTTATACTCCTAATTGATTCTTAGCCTTGCTTTTTTTAAGATATACTTGCAATAAATATATTTGCTTTTAAATTTTTGGTTAGCAGAAGAAACAGTAGGTTTCAGAATGTTAAACAAGCTAATATTATGTTTGATGACTAAAACTGATTTATTGCAAGTCTGACAGTATCTTATGAATTAAGTATCCCAAACTGATTTTTAAACATTTTCTACTCAGTAGTTATACCTAATATTATATCGACTAGCTGATTGGATTTAATTTTTGTTCTTGTTTTGTGTTGTGGATTAGGTACTAGAACCACAGAATGTCGATCCTTCTATGGTTCAAATGACCTTTCTAGATGATGTTGTTCACTCTTTGTTAAAAGGTGAAAATATTGGCATCACATCACGGCGAAGGTCTCGCGCCAGTCAAAATAGCAACGCTGTTCACGTATGTATGTTGTTAATGATGTATTATTATATACATATTTTTCCTTAGATTACTTAGGATCAGGTAATAAATAATCATTGTTCAATCGGTTATTTTTAGGGTCATTATACACGTGCCCAAGCAAATAGTCCCAGACCAGCAATGAACTCCCAAGCTGCTGTACCAAAACAGAATACACACCAGCAACAGCAACAAAGAAATATTCGTCCAAGTAAGAGGAAGGGCTCAGATAGCAGTATACCAGATGAAGAGAAGATGAAGGAGGAAAAGTATGAGTATATAGCACGAGGAGGTAGGACTCAATTTTTTTAAGGGAATGAGAACAAATAAAACAAAAATACACTTAAAAGGTACTTATTTAATATTTTAGTTATGCAAAATAAAACTGTTCCTTTTTTTATCTTACAGAAAATGCTAAAGGGAAAAACAAACAGTTGATGAATAAAAGAAGGAAACCTGAGGAAGATGAAAAGAAACTAAATATGAAAAGACTACGAACCGACAATGTTTCAGACTTTTCTGAGAGCAGTGACTCAGAAAATTCAAATAAGAGAATAATAAATAATTCCTCAGAGCAGAAGCCAGAGAATGAGTTGAAAAATAAAAACACTTCAAAGGTAAATGGAGAAGAAGGAAAATCCCAGAATAATGAGAAGAAGGTAGGAGAAGAGACACTAATAATAGACAGCCAGCCTCCCTGGGATCAAATACAGGAAGATAAAAAACATGAAGAAGCAGAGAAGCAGAAGTCTGTTGACACTCAGCTTCAAGACAAAATGATTATTCGTTCATCAGAGCAGGCCACACTTTCTGATCATAATCCTAACGATTTACTTCTTCAAGAATGCAATATGGAAAAAACACATACAGTGGAATCATTACCAAAGGAGAAATTTGTGTCCAGACCACCCACACCAAAATGTGTTATTGATATTACGAATGACACTAATTCAGAAAAGGTGGCTCAGGAAACCTCCAGTACCTTTGGCCTTCAGACACTTCAGAAAATGGATCCTAATGTTAGTGATTCAAAACATTCTATTGCAAATGCAAAATACTTGGAAACAGCAAAACAAGATTCCGACCAGAGCTGGGTCAGTGATGTAGTTAAAGTAGATTTAACCCAATCAAATGTTAGGAGTGCTTCCTCAGGAAATGATCACCTGAATATGGAAAAAGAGAAAAACCAGTATGTCTCTTATATGTCTTCTCTGAGTGCAGTTTCTGTCACAGAAGATAAGCTGCATAAGCGAAGCCCACCCCCAGAGACAGTAAAATCTAAACTTAATACTTCAGTAGATATTCACAAGACAAAATCAAATCCCTCACCTGAAGTTCTTAAACCTAAAATTACCCATTCTCCTGATTCTGTAAAGTCTAAGGCCAATTATGTGAACAGCCAAGCTGCTGGTGAGAGAAGACTGGCAAACAAGATAGAACATGAGTTAACAAGATGCAATTTTCATTCAGTTCCTACTCGAGGCAGTACCTTAGAAGCTACAAAGAGCCCTCTTATCATTGATAAAAATGAGCATTTCACAGTTTACAGAGATCCTGCACTTGTTGGGTCAGAAACAGGAACTAATCACATTTCACCTTTCTTAAACCAGCATCCCTTTCCTCTTCATTCTTCATCCCATAGAACCTGTTTAAATCCAGGTACCCATCACCCTGCCTTAACTCCTGCACCTCACTTACTTGCGGGATCATCTAGTCAAACTCCAATACCTACCATTAACACTCACCCTCTGACTAGTGGTCCACACCATTCTGTTCATCACCCTCATTTACTTCCTACTGTGTTACCTGGAGTGCCTGCTGCCTCCTTACTTGGTGGCCACCCACGACTAGAGACTGCTCACGCCAGCAGCTTGAGCCACTTAGCATTAGCACACCAGCAACAGCAACAGTTATTACAGCATCAGTCCCCTCATCTTCTTGGACAAGCCCATCCTTCTGCTTCATATAATCAGCTTGGACTTTATCCAATTATTTGGCAATATCCAAATGGAACACATGCATACTCAGGACTTGGTCTACCTTCTTCTAAGTGGGTTCACCCAGAAAATGCAGTTAATGCTGAATCTTCTTTAAGGAGGGTAAGTTACATTGTGGTTTGGCACACATCAATATATGTGTATTAATCAACATGTATACAAGTGCGTTTCCAATATCCCATTAATTTTTTGTCTTATTATAAAATATGTTAGAATCTTACAAGCACTAATTTTTCCAATCATAGTGAAACTTTTGATACTTAGTAACTTTGGAACCATGGAAGCTGATATCTCAGAAAAGCCTACATACTTTTAAAAGCCAATTTAAAGAAGTAAAACTTTTAGATTGGTTCTGACATATCTATTATGAAGAATGAATGTCTTGATAACTTATTATGGTACATATCTATAATTATGCTCAGCTAAATTACAAGTACAATTTGTGGATTAAAATTTATGTAAAGTTATATGTAAAAATATATATATATAAATTATATATAAATTGGATATATATCTTAAATTATTCTCAAGACAAATTTTTATGTTTCCCAGCTAGATATAATATTGATGGTATGTTACAGGCTGTGACTCTCTGAGGCTCTTATTCTCAGAAGGGTGCCTAAGTTGGAGACTTCTGATATTTGGGAGTAAAGTTGGGACTGAAGTCCTGCCAACATCAAATGTGAGGAGTTTTGCTGAAGGTGGTGGTATAGAGAGCTCCTATTCCCTCATGGGCTAATGTGGTTTCTCTAGCCACATTTATCTTCATGCTAAGAAGTGATTGTTGAGGGCATTACCATCCACAGTATCAAAAAGAATGAGAATGGGTGTCTTAAACTCCACCAGACAACTTAGTCCTTGTCCTTGGTGCAGCTCAAGTTGCTCTTCAACTGTCTCCCCAGAATTTTTCTAAAACTTGATTGATGGATTGATTGATTAAAATCAATTAACATTAAATTTACCATCCTAATCATTTTTAAGCGTACAGTTCAATAGTGTTAACTTTATTCACATTGTTGTGCAACAGATCTCTAGAACATTTTCATCTTGCAAAACTGAAACTTTATACCCCTTAAACACTAACTCCCTTTCCTCTTCCCCCTATTCTTTGGCCAACCACCTTTCTACTTTGTTTCTATGATTCTGACTGCTTTAGATACTCCAATTGATGCAGTCATACAGTATTTGTCCTCTTGTGGCTTCTTTCATGTAGCATATCTTTGAAGTTCATCCATGTTGTAGCATGTAACATGATTTTCTTTTTTTTTAAGCTGTGTAATATTCCATTATATGTATATCCCACATTTTCTCTATGCATTTGTCAGTGGACTTATGGGTAACTTCTACCCCTTGACTATAATGGATAGTGCTGCAATGAACTTCTGTATTTTTGACATCTTTCACAAGTTAGGCAAGAGGGAGTGATGATTTGGAAGGTAATGCTAGTGAGCTTCTCACTTAGGGATAATACTGCTTATGTAGAGCCTTGGTAATAAATGCAAGGGTGGTGTTCCTCATGCCAAGTCTGTCAGAGGAATTGTTATATTCTGGGTAGCAGTGGTGACATAGATTGTGGTAGTAAGTCCTTCCCTGATTCCTAAGTTGTGATTGTTTACCTTGTTGGTAAAGGGACATCAGCTAGCAGTTAGAGTTCTGACAGTTTTAAAGGATATTTCTTGTGGTTTAATCCCATAATAAATAATCAACTCCTTTGGACTCCATTTCTGTGTGAGTTTTGGTCTTCTTTAATGAAGTCACTAGTGAACTCCACAATTTATTCTGCACCAACATCCCCACATTTGATGTTGGCAGGATCTCATTTCTAGAAGAATTTTGCTTATGTTGATCTGATCCATAAGCTTCCCATTTCCATTCTTGATGGTGCTATTGAACTTGTGGCAGGTAGAATCTTACTGGAATGTATAAATTAAGTAGTTGAAGTCAATGAAGAGTCACTAATTACTACAGTATTCTCTTTACCGTTATTGAAAGCAGGCCTGGTGACCCTAGTGCCTAATGCACCCACATTTTACTCTGACCGTTCACTCTCATGTGTCACAAATGTAGATGCAGCTGATACTGGACAAAGACAGACTAGAACACATGGGAACTGAGAGCTGGCAAATCATTTTGAGTCTTCCATAATTTCCCAACCCTGAAAAATCAGTCTAAGTAACTGTTAGAAGTGGCTTGGGTAGTATTTTTCTCTCAGTTGTGTCAGTCTAGCCTCCATATATATATAAGGGCATAAAATGTCTTCTTAACTGGTCACATTAACTAAAACTAAAAACAAGCATATCCCATTTTCATTTGTTATGTAAAGTTATAAAGCAGTGAATTTAAGTAACATTTTGAACAAAAATGAAGATCTCTTAATCCTAATATTGTGAGTAGAGGTGAAGAAACAACTAGGAAATAATTTTTGTTGGTATTTTATAGTCAAAAATTTAACATTGCCATAAGTGATTGTAGCTTAAAATTTCTGGATAGTGTAAAACTGAGGCCTTTTAAACATATCTGCATGATCTTTATGCATATGTGCATGTGTGTCTAATGTGTATATATGTATTTTTTCTGTTATGTGAGGTTTATGCTTTATAATGTATATTTTTAATCCAAATAATTTTACAGCAGCATGTTTTTGTTATGATATCATACTGCTTTTGCATTATCACTTTGAGATGTAAAATATACTCTCTTTGTTAAAACCAAAGGGGATTTTCCCAATATCTCAGTGAAGTATAACTCCACAAAGTATGTTCTGGAAGAATGTCAGTGTGTATGTGTGTATGAATGTCAGTATAGAACGAATCCTTACACATGTAATTAGAGAGTTTTAAGTATCAACATAGAGATCAGTATCACCAAATATTCAGTATGAGAAAGGCAGCATATTGATATATAAAAGATTAATTTTGTTGTACTTCCACACTTCCAAGTTTAATGGTCCAACAGTGCTTATAGCTTGTAGTGGAAACAAAGTACAAGTGGCTTTCAAAATGTAATATTCTGCCAATTCTAAGTAAATTGATGCATTGAAAAAGTTTGTTATTTTTGACAACAGAAATTGGCAAATGAACTTGATATTCTATTTCTGGTGACATGTACTTCAGTAATAACAAATTCTGTTTTTTGTATTAGCAGTATATATTTTTATGGTATTAGAATGTTAGGAAATCTGATGAACTAGGTTCTGTACATTTAGAAGTTAAAAGACAATGCTTTCAATATCTGCATTCAATATAAAAAAAATAACAAATGTTTGGAAATTACTATGATGATACTGATTGATTTTCCTACATCACATGGAAAAATCCATATGTTATTTATTTGTCTTAATAGTTCTTGTAAGATATATTTAGAAAAGGTCATTTATGCTTCATAAATATACATTAAAGTCCTGCTGTGATAACTGTGTTTAGCTTTTTCTAGTAATTGAAGTCTGATATATATGTGTGTGTGTGTATATATATATATATATATATATATATATATATATATATATATGTATATGTATATATTTTTTTTTAAATAGAATTCTCCCAGTCCCTGGTTACATCAGCCCACCCCTGTGACCTCAGCAGATGGTGTTGGATTACTTAGTCACATTCCTGTCAGACCTTCCAGTGCAGAGCCTCATCGGTCTCTTAAAATTACAGCACATTCCAGTCCACCATTGACAAAAAGTTTAATAGATCACCATAAAGAGTAAGTTCACCAATGCTTAAAACTTACGAGTACCTCGTCTTTCATAGTTTTTCTTAATTTGATTTCTAAACAGATAATTTTAAGTTAAGAAACATCTTAAAACTAGGCTTTGAGTAAGTACTATTGTTTCCATTTTGATATACTTTCTAATGTACTCTGTATTATTAAAGTACATGCAAAGTCATGTTTTCCTTTCATAATATTATGCAGAAGCTATCTTCATATCATACCAGAAAAAGTTGTTACAGAAACCTTTATGTGTATTTTCTTTACAGAGAACTGGAGAGGAAAGCTTTCATTGAACCATTACGTTCTGTTGCATCCACATCAGCAAAAAATGACCTAGATCTGAATAGGTCACAGACTGGAAAAGATGGTCTATTGCATAGACATTTTGTGGATCCTGTATTGAATCAATTACAGAGACAACCCCAGGAGACTGGAGAGAGATTACACAAATATAAGGAGGAACACCGTCGAATCCTTCAAGAAAGTATTGATGTTGCTCCCTTTACAACTAAAATCAAGGGGCTTGAGGGTGAGAGAGATAGTTATTCCAGAGTAGCATTGTCATCTTCTAGCCCTAAAAGCCATGTCATTGTCAAACAAGACAAGGATGTAGAATGTTCAGTATCCGATCTTTATAAAATGAAGCACTCAGTGCCTCAGAGTTTGCCCCAAAGTAACTATTTCACTACATTGTCTAATAGTGTGGTCAATGAACCACCAAGGTCCTATCCATCCAAAGAGGTTTCACATATTTACACTGAAAAACAGAGTAATACCCTTGCTGCAACAGCTAACCCTCAAACTCTGACTTCATTTATATCATCTCTTTCAAAGCCTCCACCCTTAATTAAACACCAACCAGAAAGTGAAGGTTTAGTAGGCAAGATACCAGAACATCTTCCCCATCAAATTGCTTCTCACTCGGTAACAACCTTCAGAAATGATTGTAGGAGTCCTACCCATTTGACAGTTTCTTCTACAAATGCACTCCGGAGCATGCCTGCTTTACATAGAGCACCAGTATTTCACCCACCAATCCATCACAGCCTGGAAAGAAAGGAAAGCAACTATAGTAGTCTTTCCCCTCCAACTTTAACCCCAGTGATGCCTGTAAATGCTGGTGGGAAAGTTCAAGAATCACAAAAGCCTCCAACTCTAATTCCAGAGCCGAAAGACTCTCAGGCCAATTTTAAGAGTTCTTCTGAACAGAGTTTGTCAGAAATGTGGAAATCTAATAATAACCTCAGCAAAGAGAAAGCTGAATGGCATGTGGAGAAAAGCAGTGGAAAGTCACAGGCTGCTATGGCATCTGTCATTGTTCGTCCACCATCTAGTACAAAACTTGAGAGTGTGCCAGCAATGCAGTTAGCTTCCAAAGATCGAGTTAGTGAAAGATCTTCAACTGGGGCAAATCAAACAGATTGTCTCAAACCAGCAGAAGCTGGGGAGACTGGAAGAATCATTCTGCCAAGTGTGAATTCAGACAGTGCTCACATAAAATCTGAAAAAAATGTCCAGGCTGTCTCACAGGGCAGTGTTCCCAGTTCAGTCATGTCTGCCGTAAATACAGTGTGTAATACCAAAACGGATGTATTCACATCTGCTGCCACTACCACCAGTGCTTCCAGCTGGGGGGGGTCAGAAATAATTTACTCTTTATCAAATACCATTTTGGCCTCTAAATCCTTAGAATGTACCTCTTCAAAAAGTGTCAGTCATTCAGTGGCTCAGATACAAGAATGCAGGGTCAGCACCACAGCTCCAGTTACACCAGCCAGTAGTAAGACAGGAAGTGCTGTTCAGCCCAGCTCTGGGTTCTCAGGCACAACTGATTTTATCCATTTAAAAAAGCACAAGGCAGCATTGGCTGCAGCTCAGTATAAAAGTTGTAATGTCAGCGAGACTGAGCCTAATGCTGTGAAAAATCAGACATCTTCAGCCTCCCTTCTCTCAGATAGCACTGTAGCCTGTAGTACAATAAACAAAGCAAACTCTGTAGGAAATGGGCAAGCATCCCAGACAAGTCAACCTAACTACCATACTAAACTGAAAAAGGCCTGGCTTACTAGACACTCAGAGGAAGATAAAAATACTAATAAAATGGAAAATTCAGGGAATTCTGTATCAGAAATTATCAAGCCATGTTCTGTCAATTTAATAGCCTCTACATCCAATGACATACAAAATAGTGTAGATAGTAAGATGATAGTTGATAAATACATAAAAGATGATAAAGTCACTAGGAGAAAAGCCAAAAGAACTTACGAATCTGGCTCTGAAAGTGGAGACTCAGATGAAAGTGAAAGCAAGTCAGAGCAAAGGACTAAGAGGCAACCTAAGCCAACTTACAAAAAGAAGCAAAATGACTTGCAGAAGAGAAAAGGTGAAATAGAAGAAGATTTAAAACCCAATGGGGTTCTCAGCAGGAGTGCCAAAGAAAAAAGTAAATTGAAATTGCAGAGCAACAGTAATAGTGGTAAGTTAATTACTTTTTTATCTCAGGCAAAATGGGCTGCATGTTCTTGCAATAATGGTGTAGGTTCTGTCAAGATGAGTGAGCACAGGGGCATCTTTTGACTTTTATTTGTCTGCCCTAGCATAATGTATGTGCTCGTAGACCTCATTTCTGCATTTCCCAAGTACCCTATAAAAGAAAATGAGAGAAGACCTATCTCTCCATTTTTAAAAGACTTGTAGAAATATGTTCTACCTAGCACTCTGACGAAAACCGATTTAGTAGTTAACTCAGAATTTTGACCATTTCTAAGTACTGTCAAGTGGATTCCTAAAATTAGCTATTTACCTTTAACATGATGTGGTTGTGAAAAAAATCCTAGTCACATGTACTTCCTTTAAGTCACATTTTTAGAAGAATACTACTTCAATTAGTGTGGATACGCCCTGTATCCCTTCTCTCATCTGGTAACAAAATTGAAAGCTTTTTGAAATTACCTTCTATTTAACTAATATTGCCACTCATTCAAAAAGTTCTTTATTTTGGGTAAAAGTTAAATAAAAGGGGATTCTGGTTTTGTGTGCTCATTTCTACATTCAAGAAAAATTTCTGTAAGTAAAAGTTTCAAATCTAATTGTATTTCATTTGTGGCCTTAGCAAGGCAAAATAAGTGTAATGTTCACTCCAAAGTGTTTCTGTAGGTTTTTAACTCTAGAAGTAGTTTTTCTCAGTTTGCTTATTTCCTTTTAGGTATGTTGCACAATGCAGAAAGCACTTAATAGTTTCACTATATCCATGTATTCATCCACATACAATATATGAAATATCTGACAGTGTGGACATTCAAGAAGTACTTTGGATGCTTGAAGGCTTGTATTTGGGCCTTTTCACTGAATGAGGTTTTTTCACATGCCTGTGTGGAAACCAGAGGCAAAGTGAAGGACAGAAAAACAGGAGGATGGAATCATAGAAAAGGACAGTCAGAAAGTGAAAGAACGAAGCTCTATTAGAGACAGAAAGGCTGACAGACTGAAATGCAAATATAGTCAGAAGAAAGAGAGGGAGATTGACATCGGAGGATACAATATACATGCCATTTATTTGAGTATTAGATTGTGTACTGTGTTGCCTTTTCTTTTCTCATGTGTTTTGCTTCCCCAGTGAATTCTTAAGGAGGCATAGTGTGGTCAATAATTGTTTCTTTTCTGTTTCACGTGACATTTCCTTTGGTGTTGGGTATACAGATAGATACTTGAGTTAAATTTACAGAAAACAGAGATAGGAATCTTCCAACTTTTAACACTTAGAAAACTCTTGTGAAGTTAAGTTTATAAAATTAACTCTTAAGTACATATTCTAGTTCATGTTGACAGTGAATGTACAGGTTCCCAAGTAAGAGTTCAATGACAGACTGGAATCAGCATCCCACCCCCTTCCAAGTTGTGCTGCTTAGTCAAATCTCTTCTCCTTAGTAACTAACATTTAGCCTCAGAGAGGGTATTCTAAGCCCCGTCTATTGTCAAGTCCAAAATAATATTGACTGTTCATTGCCATCTGTTAATTATGAGCAGAGTTGTTCTGCCTTTGTTCTGGCTGTCTAGAAAAGTTCTCTAAATTGGGAGTTCATAAATCTAACTTCCATATTTGAGTGGATCATCTACCTCATGAATTAAATATGACCTTTATCTAATGGTTATTGGGGTTGTCATCAGTCATAGTCAAAAAGAGTGAGTTAAGTCAGTACTTAGTGTAATGTGATTACATACACTGTTACACATGTGTAAGTTATATACACATAACTCCTATAATAGTGTGTTTCTTAGTACCTTCTAAAGCCAGGTACAAGAGATTTTATCTATTGCTTTGGAATGTCTTTGTATCTGCTGCCTTTCCATACTGCTAATTAAAAGTTGGTTGTTTTTCTGTGACTAATTTCTTATATAATTTTATGAACTGAAATTACCCATCAAATTTAAATATGTCCAAAGTCCTATGATACACAAAACCAGACTATATAATCAGAATTAATTGCTATATCTCAAAAAAAAATTTTTTTAAGTGATGGACTATCAAAGATTAAAGG
This sequence comes from Neofelis nebulosa, assembly GCF_028018385.1. Taxonomy (NCBI): domain Eukaryota; kingdom Metazoa; phylum Chordata; class Mammalia; order Carnivora; family Felidae; genus Neofelis; species Neofelis nebulosa. Next base: position 29,355,458 of record NC_080794.1, on the reverse strand, counting down.
TTAGCATGTATTTGTTTCCTATTTTCTTCCTCCATAGTTTTCTGTTGGCTAGAGCAGCTGATTGAGTATTTGCTAATAAATTGAGAACTAAGGATGAAAATGTTCTTATGGCATAAAAGAATACTAGGTATTTTTTGTTGATTTAAATGTGTTATTCTCAAAGTTTAGATTTTAGATATTGGCAATAAATTAGATGTATAGATTTGAAAGATAAAGTTATTTTATTATGTGAATACTTTTATAATAAAATTCATAAAAGGAGTTCGCTACCATTGTGTGTCGCCTAGTTTAGAAACAAAAATCACAATATCACAAACTGTCTCTATGACCTGGGACTTTGTGTCTTTGTAATTCATCCATTCATTTAAATTAAAAATAGCTTCAGATTGTCTATTTTGTGTCACAGAATTGAAATTTGCTTTGAAATGTCCAGTTCTATAAATACTGTTTAAATTGTTCATAGTGGTATGGTTATCCATACTCTCTGAACTGTTCCGTTACCTGTAATGTAAAAGCATATTGGTTAATAGTTGTTTTCTAGTCAAAATAGAAATACATTGAATTTAGTTTATTCTAAGTGTAACAGAAAAAAAAAAGTAAATAAATGATTGGAATCACGTGTGCCAAGTAAAAATCTATGAGCAGTGTACCATTCTTGTTCATTCTGACTTCTAAAAGCTCTGAATTTTTTATACTGTCTATAGGGGAAATCTGCTTTATGTGCAGTGGAGGAGATAGCAAACTCTTCATACGAGTCTTATGGAAACATTTTTATTCCATAAGTGGTGTGTGCATATAATATGTCTTTCTTTAGTGGATTAAGCCACATGGCTTGTCCTAAGTTAGAGACAGAAGAGGGGAGAGCAGGTAGTTTAAAGAACCAGGCAACAATCCTAGAAGTGCTTAATAACTGGAAGCAGATTTTAAATGAGCCATCCCGAAGCTTAAACTCTGTACTTCCTATGTTAAGATGTGCTATCTTGCTGTCATTGTACTCCTCACACTGTCAACAGCTAAGTAATAGTGGGAGCTCAAGGCCAGAGATCTGCTACATATTTCTGCAAGAATTAGATCATCTCCGGAGAATAGTTGTACTGCCTGTTTTCCACACATCAGAGTGATTAGAAAGCACAGGGTAGGAAATATCTTTGAACATGACAGAAATAGCAAACTATGTAAATCTCATACCTGACATACAGATGTAAGTACACTTTTAAGAGTCTGATATTTGGGAGCACCTGGGTGGCTCAGTTAAGTGTCCGACTTCGGTTCAGGTCATGATCTCACGGTTTGTGAGTTCGAGCCCTGTGTCATGCTCTGTGCTCAGAGCTCAGAGCCTGGAGCCCACTTTGGATTCTGTGTCTCCCTTTCTCTGCTCTTCTCCAGCTCATGCTCTGTCTCTCTCTCTCTCCTTCAAAAATAAACATTCAAAAAAAATTTTTTTTTAAAAAGGAGTCTGATATTTGCTTGTCCCAACATAGGTTGTTTTAAAAAGAATATGCTTTAAATTTTTTAATAGGCAAAGTTTAATTTATGTATAATATTTTGAGTTCTGCTCTGTAGATGACAGATTATCTACTTGATACTTGAGCCAGTGTTACAACAATTAAGTTGAAGTTAGTAAACATGATGGTGCAGTGATGTAGAGCATAGTAAATAATTTCTTCAAATGTTAATCATTTGAGGGTTTTTTTTTTTCCTTTAGATTTCCCTGATGCCTTTTCTACCATCAAAAAAGACCATCAAGTTAATACTGGCTTTTTTCTTTATTTTCTTCATCCCTTTTATTTTCTAAAAGATACTGCTTCCATCAGTATATTGAATCAAATGGAGGACATCATAATGAGGGAGAGATACTAAGAGACAGCTTATTAGCCCCTCTTCTCTCAAATAATGGTATTATAAAATTACCTCTTATCTTTAATGGACCACACTTACCTTGGAGAATCATATTAAATATTTCAAAACAATATAAGTATGCTGGAATTAGTCTGTAGTTTCTGAAAGCACTAACTTTTGGTCTTCAGATTCTTCCTGAAATATCTTGATCTTGAAATAACTTTCTCCTACATATACCAAATCCCTGTGTAGAAGGGCTATATTTTTAGCTATAGATTCACATAGAAATGAATGATTCCTGTGTTTGCTATTGTACAAATATAAATATTTAATACATAAAAATTTCAATCAGCTGGAAGATTTACTCAGCTCTGCATTTCCAGTATACTGACATAAGAATTCATTTGATTAATAGAATAGTAAGTAAATAGAAATGCTGCTGTGGACTTTTAGTTATTAATGAGGACCTAGAAGTATAATGTCTGCTTCTTTTTTACAGTCTTAATGTGTTGTGTCAGTTGTATACTTGTCTTGAACTTTATCTCAAGGAGTGTACTTTTTTAAAAAGTTGTAATCTTGCTAATAATTTCCTACTGGTTTTACAGCTGGCATCCCTCGTTCGGTATTAAAAGATTGGCGTAAAGTCAAGAAGCTGAAGCAAACTGGGGAATCCTTTTTACAGGATGACTCCTGCTGTGAGATAGGGCCTAATTTGCAAAAGTGCCGAGAATGTAGACTTATTCGGAGTAAAAAAGGAGAAGAACCAACCCACTCCCCGGTGTTTTGTAGATTTTACTACTTTAGACGGTGAGTAGAAATATGTAATTGGGGAAAATATGTCTATAGGATATTGGAAATTATACTGCCATTCTGAGGGTCTCTTTTAGAGGTGGGAGTGAGTCTTTTGAGTTTGTTTCTGAAACATCAGAAGAGAGTATTAAACTTTTTTGTGATAAATTTAATAATATCTAACCATGTGACTAAATTCATATTCTCTTGTTACTTGTGGTCATATGGCCTTTCTCTTCTGAGATCTTTATTTTTCCTTAATGAGAAAATAGTATTTTCTAGAAAATGATAGGAAGCAGCAATTTGTTTGGTTTAAGGAATTTTTAAATGGTTATATACTTTGACCATTTATATTAGTTAGCAATCACAAATCATCTATAAATCTAGGTAAACAATCTAGGTATCAAACCAAAGTCATTCCATTACATGGACTACCCACATGTTTTGTTAAACATGTAGCTATAAAAATATGAGTTATAAAATTAGAAAAAGGGTTTGTCAGTACCATATCATACTACCATATCACTTTTCACAGGTAGAATCAGTCATTCCTGAGATTCAGCTCTTTCTCTTGCTTCCTATATGACTTTATTAACTATAGTAGGATTATATAGCTCATCCTATCTCATATGCATAATGCTAATTATAGTGGTACCTACTTCAGAGAGATTTCATGATTAAATGAGATAAAGTACAAAAGGTCCTTAGTCGTACCAAGCACATATGAATGTGTATGAATATAAGCTGCAAATATTTTCCTAATCATCAACTTCCTAAGAAGTTAAGAAACACTTTGCTCTGGCAAATACACCTCTGCTGGTGGCCCAGTGGAGACCCCAAGAACATGTATTGTTAGGAACAGAACCAAGTTCTATTTCTTACTTTTACTTCATGGTTTTTCCAGCCAACAATCCCCAAAGGACCGACAACAATCCCCAAAGGATCAACAACTTTAAAGAATAGTTGTAGAAAGTAGGGCACATGGAATTGCAGTAAAAAAGAAAAAGAAAACAGAAGGAAAGTAGATATGAAGGAAAGAAATTTTCAGGTAGAGATAATAACACAAAGCTGAAATAAGATAATAGATTATAACAAAGGGAGAAATCTGGTTCAAAAAAGGATGATGGATTATAATGAAGGGAAAATTTGGTTTAAAAAAAAAAAGGTTTAGGTAATAAAAGAATGAGAAAAGGGCCTGGGAAAAGGAATGCTGTTGGTGTTGTCCATTTGAAAAATAGAGAATGAGTTGTAATGAATTTCTGATATCCCCCAGTTGAGAGTAAATAGAGTAAGTACTATGATACTGAAGAATAACTACCAACCCGGAAGAAAATGGCAATTTTGCTTTCCATTTACCCTAAACGTTTCTGAATTGAGTAGTTAAGTAAATTGGATGGCAAGTTGAGAGGAACTAAGTATACTTAGTTGGGTTCCTAATAAACTTTTGAGAGTTTCATCCTTTCCTCTAAATCATAAATAAATAAAGTGTCATTTTAATTAATGAAAACTATGTATGTATATACTTGGTATTTTTTAAATCCTCCCAGTGAAAGTCTTAAGGTGATTTAGGGCATTTTCAGTATTAGAGGTTCTTGATTTAGATTATGTATAAAGTAAAAGTATTGCTCTAGGCAACATTTGGCCAACATTTTAACTCTTGTCCTCATCAAACACTCAGACACAATTTTCATTTGACTGAAATAAATAGTTAAGTATAACTGATAGGAAAAATCTTATTTCTTGAAATAACCTAAAATTGGTGCTGCTTATCATTGCCATTTGTGTAACATTATGGGAGTCATTTAAGTTTGTTAAATTTAATTAATAATGAAAAGTGTGTGTGTATATGAAGGACTACCCTATTTTCTTGTTTTTTTTTTAACAAATGTAATTTACATGTTTATAATACAAAAAATGTAAATTAATTATAAATTTACAACTTTATAAAACTGGACTGGTGTCTTGGGGTGCCTGGGTGACTCAATCTGTGCTGACAGCTCAGAGCCTGCTTGGGATCCTCTCTCTGCCTCTCCTGTACTCGCACTCTCTTTCTCAAAATAAATAAGTAAACATTAAAAAAAAAAAAAAACTGGACTGGTGTCTAATCCTTTTATGTTTTAATATTTCAGATTGTCATTTAGTAAAAATGGAGTGGTTAGAATAGATGGTTTCTCTTCTCCTGACCAATATGACGATGAAGCTATGAGCTTATGGACACATGAAAATTATGAAGATGATGAACTAGACGTAGAAACTTCAAAATACATCTTGGATATAATAGGTGATAAGTTCTGTCAGTTAGTAACATCTGAAAAAACAGCTTTGTCCTGGGTGAAAAAGGATGGTAAGGAAGTTAAATACTTAGAATATACAACTGTACAAATTTGATTTTAAGAATTTCTCTTTGAAGTATATTTAATAGGAACAGTCCCTTATTTTATCTAGTGTTACTGACATTTTAATTTGATAACACTTTTTTTTATGTACAAAGGCACCTATGTGTACTTAAATCAACATCTTTTCCAACTGAATGTATTAACAATTCATGAAGTCACAATAGCACTATGCTGTTTCTGCCATTATGACATAAGTTAGCATGGTAAGGATACTTCAGACGTGGAATGGGGAAATTTCAGCATTTGCCAGCATAAGACACAGTCCGTACCATTTATTTTTAATCTGCTGTGGTTCATCACAGGTTTTAGAATCAGATAGATTTATATTTGAATCTCAACTTTATTTCCTGCTTTTAACTGTATGACTGTAAGATGGGAGTAACTACCTCATAGCTTTGTTTAGAAAGTAATTATATTTACACATGTAAAGCACCTAATATATGAGTTACTCTAAATCTTCCGTTCTCCTAAATCAGTGGTTTGTCCCCCAAGGGAAGTTTGGTAATGACTGGAGACATTTTTGGTTGCATGACTGAAAGGTCAGGAGTGGATGGTAGAGTACTGACATCTAATGTGTGGAGGTCATAGATGCTGCTGAACTTCCTACATTGCACAGGATAGTCCCTCATAACAGAATTATTCAGTCAAAAATCTTAAAAGTGCTAAGGTTGAGAAACTCCATTAGATGTCAGTCTTCTGAAGAGAATTACTGATTCAAGAAAACTGTTGATCTTTAGTTATATCCTTCAGAGTTCTTGGTTTGCCATAAAATTTTTGTGTTTGTGTATTTCAGCAAAAATTGTGTGGAAAGGAGCATACTTGCCTTTAAATTTTTATTTCTCTGTTTCAGCCAAAATCGCCTGGAAAAGAGCAGTGAGAGGAGTCCGGGAAATGTGTGATGCATGTGAAGCAACATTGTTTAACATTCATTGGGTCTGCCAGAAATGTGGATTTGTGGTCTGCTTAGATTGCTACAAGGCAAAGGAAAGGAAGAGTTCTAGAGGTTGGTTTATAACTTTCTGTAAATTGAAATTTTTATAATGTTCATTTTCTTTAGGATCATTCATCTGGAAATGATATGTGTGTGAGGTTCCCCCCCCCCAATACATTAAAGAAGTTTGGTAAATTTATTAATGTCCAGATTTCCTAGAATAAAAACTGCATCTACATCTTTTTATCCTGATTAGTAGATCCACCCACTCCTTTCAGCAGGTAGTTTTTTAATGTAGCCCAATTTAGGATAGGCTTTGCTCCCTTCAGACTCCAGTGTGTAGGAGCCTGAAGCCTATTCTAAGACCTGTTAATTACACAGTCGTGCACATAAGTCACAATTGAATATTTAACTCGTGTGAACTGATTTTTCTGAGTAATTGGTCCATAAAGTTCAGATCAAAATGTTCAAGAATAGGGGCGCCTGGGTGGCGCAGTCGGTTAAGCGTCCGACTTCAGCCAGGTCACGATCTCGCGGTCCGTGAGTTCGAGCCCCGCGTCAGGCTCTGGGCCGATGGCTCGGAGCCTGGAGCCTGTTTCCGATTCTGTGTCTCCCTCTCTCTCTGCCCCTCCCCTGTTCATGCTCTGTCTCTCTCTCTGTCCCAAAAATAAAAATAAAAAACGTTGAAAAAAAAAATTAAAAAAAAAAAACAAAAAACAAAAAAAAAACAAAAAAAAAAAAACAAAATGTTCAAGAATATGCTTCCACTAGTATGTTTGTCCCGTAGTTCTTAGAGAATGAAGAAGTCTTTATTATATTTAACAGTAGTCTTTGAAGCTATTATTTTAGATGAAATGTCACTAAAACAGTGTTCTACTTGTTGATACAGTTAAAGATAATGTAAAATTTAAAAAGAAGTAACTAAATTCACGTTTTCTCATGATAAAAGTGTTTTTAGAAAAAGCTTATCCAAGGCAGTTTTAGAAGTAGCTACCTCATATTGGTAACCTGAAATTTTTAGTTATTTGTTTGGGATAAAGTCTTCATGAAATGAGAGGATTTGAATTGTGGAAGTATTAGAAGTAAAGTCATGTTTAGTGATAAAAAACTGTTTAATGTCTAAAAATGATATATGTCATTTTCATATCCAACAAACTCTTTCAGAATACTTAACTCGATAAACCATGATTTAGCTATCAGTATCTTTTCCACTGATAAAATTACTAGAGCCTTTTTCTTAGACACCCAGCACATAAACAAAAAGACCCCTAGAGTGGGGACACATTTCAAACATCACAGCTGGGTGTTTCTGTGACATGCAAAAGATACATAAATATAAGTAAAATGTGAGGCTATAATAAGGAATGCAGTCTGGGCAGTTACCTATCTTCAAAACTATACAAATATATTTGGATATTTTTAGTTAAAAAATTAGCTCCACTGTTATAAAACTTCATCACATGCATTTTATATTCTTTTTTCCTGTTTCCATATTACTTTTATTTTCCCTTTGCCCAAGTAAAGAAATTAATTTATCATATTTTTCTATACTGTTTGCATGTATATGAGCATGTATCATTTTTGGAATAAGATAGGGTATGTATAATAAACCTTAGTAGTTGCATTGCTATTGATATTCACAGTGCTGTTAATTTTAAAAGTATAGTCATTGTATCTTTTTTTTAACCTCTATGCCTTCAGTTATATATTCTGTTATCTATATATTTCTATTTCACTGTCAAATATTGTGATAAACTCCTATTGGCTAGGTTATAGCTTTATATAACAGTAATTAGCATAATATTCAGTGCCTTGATCTCAAGGAAATCTTTTTCTATAAATTTGATGACATACACAGTTACTTATGATATGGCTCTGTGAGCTTCAGTATATATCATAAAGCTCATTAAAGTCAGCATAAAAAAATCTAGAACTATTGTTTGATGAAGTTTCAGACTAAATAAAATTCAAATCCAGTCTAAAACTGGTTTTCTTTAAAAACTTTCCAACTTTCCCCTCCAGAACCTACACAATAACTTGTAAATGCTTTCTGACAGCTTATATTTTAGACAAGGAAGATAGAGGTAACTAATAAGTTAATGACAATAAAGAATGGTAATTTCAGAAAAGGATAAATAACATTATATCAGTTTTGTATCTTGTTTTTATAAAATTCTCGGAATGGTGGAACTTAGTCTTTTAAAAACCAACCAAACCAGGGGCGCCTGGGTGGCTCAGTCGGTTAAGCGGCCAACTTCGGCTCAGGTCATGATCTCGCGGTCCGTGAGTTCGAGCCCCGCGTCGGGCTCTGTGCTGACCGCTCAGAGCCTGGAGCCTGTTTCGGATTCTGTGTCTCCCTCTCTCTGACCCTCCCCTGTTCATGCTCTGTCTCTCCCTGTCTCAAAAATAAATAAAACGTTAAAAAAATTTTAAAAAAATGATTATTATTTAAAAAAAAAAAAACAACAACCAAACCAATTTGAGACCTGCTGTTGGTATTTTATATAATTGTTAAGCTCTTTATATATGTTATCAATTTTATAATTATAAAACCATGACGGATATAAAAGTATGTATGTTCTAATCATACAGATAAAGAACTGTATGCTTGGATGAAGTGTGTGAAGGGACAGCCTCATGATCACAAACATTTAATGCCAACTCAAATTATACCTGGTTCTGGTAAGTATAAATGTACATTATTTACTTAGTAGTGTAACAGCTCTTTCTTGGTCTAGATTATTTAGGAGTGCGTAGAAATATAATAGAATGGAGAGGTAAGGTTTATCTAATCTTGAATTGTTTTTGTTCAGTTCTTAGAATCTGGTGTGTAATAAACCTAATGAGGCCAGCCCAGACCCAGTGATGAAGAAAGTCAGAGGAACCATTGTAAAGGGGGAAACTAGAGTGTGGCAGAAAAGCTTACTAGATTTATGATGAAAGGTTATTTTCCTTTTTTTTTTGAGCATACTGAGTTTTCAAGAATAGAGGTGAGAGAAAAGAATAGAGAACATGAATTTGGTTGAATAATCAAACCTGAAAGAGATGGAAGAATTGAAGGAAAAAATGGGAAGCAAAGTGAAAGGACATAAGAAAACCTGCACAAGAAAAGACTGGAAAAAATTTTATTGTCTTAACTATCTTTTTATTAACCACTCTTATATATTTTGTAGTTTTGACAGATCTTCTAGATGCGATGCACACTCTTAGAGAAAAATATGGTATTAAATCCCATTGTCATTGTACTAACAAACAGAATATACAGGTTGGAAATTTTCCTGCAGTGAATGGTGTATCTCAAGTAAGTAAAACTTTCTAATTATTCGAATGAATTGCATAGTTAAATTAATCATCTTTGCTATTTGAAATCAGTTTAGGACTTGTGTTTTGTAAATTATGTTTTTTATGTTACTGTATAAATATTACTACTTTTAACTCTGAATAATTGAAGAGGTAGTATTTTTAAAGTTTAATTGTTCTACCCTTATAGGTTTTACAGAATGTTCTTAATCACAGTAATAAAATTTCTCTGTGCATGCCTGAGTCTCAGCAGCAGAATAACCCTCAGAAGTCTGAGAGTAATGGCAACAGCAGCCCAGGGAGTGACGTAAGCACAGACAGCAAGTTAACTCCTCCAGAATCCCAGTCACCACTGCACTGGTTAGCAGATCTTGCAGAGCAAAAGTCCAGAGAGGAAAAAAAAGGTAAATGAAGTTATCTAAGTATATAATAGATGAGTATAATATAACCAACAATGTACTATGCTACATTATAATATTCACTTAGAACAGTTTATATTTGTGTTTTGCTTGCATTATGTATGGCTTGGGTACAGTAAAACATTTGTTTTCTATTGTTAGGAACTCACCTCCCTGTGATTGTATCAAAAGTAGTTAGAATCATTTGTGGATGAGCATATCATTAAAGCCACCAGGGCAGTAGATTTGTAACTTAAACTATACTTTCTCCCTGTTTTAGCTATAGCATTTTTCATTTGTGACAGGTGCAAACTCAGCTACATGTCTAAGATATTGAGGAAGGCCTTTTCATATTCAAACTGTTTGACTCCATTTTGAAGGATCTAACCCATCCTCTGGTGTGTGTTCAGGTGAATAAATCACTAGTGCTACACTTTTTATCTCTCACTATCAAATGTAGGGTCCCAGTTTTGTCTGTACTTTAGCAGCATGATTAGTTTTATTTGAATTTTGTAAATGTTGTATTTCAGAAAACAAAGAATTTGCCCTTGAAAATCAAATTAAAGAAGAGAGAGAACACGACAATCCTGATTCTCCAAATAGCAGAACATCACCTCCTGTGTCCCAGAATAATGAACAAGGCTCAACCTTACGAGATTTACTGACCACAACAGCTGGCAAGCTCCGTGTGGGTTCTACAGATGCTGGCATTGCCTTTGCCCCAGTGTATTCGATGGGAACCCCAGTGAGTGAGATGCCAGATTTTTGGTTTTCATATGGACCTTAAATTTAGATGATTTGGGGATTTGGCTGTGAATTACACAACAAATAGATGCAAATGAAATAAAATACACCAATTACCAGACATACTCCCAACTGCATTATAAATCTCGTAGCTTAAAAGTTGGAGATTTTAGGTTTTTTCCCATGTGAAAAAGGTTGAGGGAGGGGCATTTCATGCCAGAAGAGCCCTAAGATAACTCCTTCAGAATTTGAAAACCATGTATCTATCCAGTAGGGGAAATAAACCACATGGAAGTTAATGTTTTTTTACTTAAAATATTTAGTAATCCATTTTTGTTTTAATTATGCACCAGAAGAAAATAAAAACCAGTAATTGCATAGGTAGGCACAAATTTTTAGTGATCTTTAAAAGTATATGGGAAATTCCATCTATCTATCTTGTCTGCCCTAGTCCTAAAATAATGTAAAAGGCCACAGTTGCAGTTTTTGCACACTTGGCAGATTCTCACATGGAAGACCACCAGACTTCTGGTTCATACCTGTTAGGAACAGCGTAGGGACTACAGATCCATATTTGCTGACATGATTAGATATTCTTGAAGGCAGATAAAATGTTAATGTTAGTTGTTAGTGAAAGTTTAAAAATGTATATATGTATCCTCTCAAAATACAACTTTTCCCCTAATAGAGTGGTAAAAGTGGAAGAACTATGCCAAACATTCTTGATGACATAATTGCTTCAGTTGTTGAAAACAAAATTCCACCAAATAAAGCCTCTAAGATAAATGTAAAACCAGAGCTGAAAGAAGAGCCTAAAGAGTGCAGAAATTCGTCCACGGAGGAAAACAGTATGTTGTACAATGACGTGCCACATTCTTGGATCTGTGAGAAGCATATTCTGTGGCTTCAGGATTATAAAAATATTAATAATTGGAAGCTTTTCAGAGAGTGTTGGAAACATGGACAAGTGAGTATTTTATGCTGATTAGGGAAACTGAAACTGGTTGGATAAGAAGAAAGGGGAAAGATAGTACTTACTGGATTTGGAAGTCAGATCTCGAAAACAAAAAGGTTACCAGAATTACTGGTTCTGAATTTATATTCTTTGGTCAGATTTATATGAATTAACAGGGAAGCACGGGTTGTTTGATGTTTCATTTTTTTAGCTATCGGTCAACAGATTTTTAATAAAGCCATATATTTACCAAATTTGGCAGTGCCTTTTTTTACATTTGTACTTTGATCCAGTTAACAGATACGTATCTATTATTAAAGTGTTAATACTAGAAGCACTTTCCTTGGACTAATGAAAAGTGTAGATGTTTTTGCCTTTAATGTTTATCCGTAGAGCATTTATTGATGTGTTAGTTCATCAGATCTTGAATGACAAACGCCATTATTTAATTCTGTTCAAATAAAAATGATTTTCCCTTTGACCAAAGTTTTGATAGAATGTTTGGCACTGATGTCAGATGGCAGTTTATTACATTAATGCGAACAAAAATTGTGAACAAAATTGAGAATTTGCATGACTTACTATTGTCATGTTGTTTTTTCTTGCTTTCTGGAAAACATTCTTTGCTATTTTATTTTACTTTCTTCATTGAGCAGGTAGTTATTGAGCACCTAATAAAACCTGGTCTTTTTGCTGGCCATTAAAGATATATAAAATGAGTAAGTTACATAAAAATAAGTACATGAGCAAACTATTTTAGTGCAAAGGTTCTTAATCTTTTTAAGTCACTAAACCTTTTCACATTGTGAAGAAAGTTTGTTTCCTTTCTCCCCAGAAAAAAATCATACCCATTCATTGCACATACACAATATTTAGTTACCCCTCCTTTCTTTCTTTTTTTTCTTTTTTTTCTTTTTTTTCTGGTTGGCTCTCCTTGAAGCCCTGATGCCATTGGTGGGTCATAATTTAGACCTTTTGATTTTCTGTGTGCTTGAACAGTCAACGGAAATATTTTAATAAATACATCAAATATGCTAAGGACCATTTTAAGGTACTCTAAAAAAACCAAAAGAGGGAATGATTAGGCTAGAGTACTAATTCAAAAGGGGTAGTCTGAATTGGTGTCTCAGGGGTTAAGTGAAAATTTTCTGGATGTGAACAAGATACTGGAAATAATCAAAAGCATCAGGTGCTTGGGAAACTGTTAAGTAGTTTTGTTTGCCTGGAACACAGATAAGAGTTCTGTGGGATAATGGTGAGGAAATGGTAATTAGAGTTATGATTATGAAGGGCCTTAATCACACTAAGGAGTTTGAATTTTATTCTGTAGCTGTTGGTTTTATTTGAGGAATCAAAGTAATCAGATTGACATTTTAAAATTAACTGACAGCAAAGCAGATTGAAAGTTGAATTAGGGGAAAATAAGACTAGAGACAAGGAGTCAAATTAGGTAGGTTTCCATTATTTCAGGAAGGTGATGATGATGGTACGTACCCTAGGAATCTGCTTCAGAAGATTCTAATACACTAGTTATTTTGCCTCTATCATTTTTTTTTTTTTTTTTTAACAATATGGTTACCATTAGAAAGAGTGGCATTGGGTTGGTTAGGAGTATTCCTGGATAGCCATAATAGGGGCTGGGAATTAATACATAAATTGCCAATAATAGTTAATTATCTAATAGCTGATAAGATTTTTTTTTTTAAGTTCACTTATTTGAGAGAGACAGTGTTTTGTGCACGTACGTGTGAGGAGAGGAGGGGCAGAGGGAGGGGGAGAGAATATCTAGCAGGCTCCATGCTGTCAATGTGTGGAGCCCAGTGTGGGGCTCGATCTCATGAACCGTGAGATCATGACCTGAGCCGAAACCAAGAGTCAGTTATTCAATCTACTGACCTATCTAGCCGCCCCAAACTGAACCTATTTTTAAATGTTGGATGTATATCATTACTCCCTTGAAAGGAGGTTTAATGGAATAGTCACCCAAGTAGTTAACTAGACTCAAGGATGGTTTTTGTTGTTTTTCTTTTCTTTTGAGATACCTTTTCTGATAACCCTAGCCAAAGGTTATTATGCTCTATGGTTCCCCAAATTTTAATTGTCTTAATGAAGTTTAAAATTACTTACTATATATTATATTTTACAAGAGATTCTCAAATCACAACTTTCTTTGTTCTCCATATCCCAGATTTTTGCTTCTTTTATAATAAAGGAATTAAAAAAAAAAAACACCTTAAGAACAGTACATCAGACTATCTTAAAGGTTTTTGTTTTGTTTTTTGTGTGTTTGTTTTTTGTTTTGTTTTTTACATCAGCATTGGAGTCTTAGAAGCTATGAATCTTCAGTTGTTAGTTTTAGGATTAAATAGCCTTGAGGGAATTCAAATTCATATGATTTCAAAGGAGAGACTTACTTTTAAGGAATCAGCCATTAAGCTTGAAATTTAATGTTATGCCTGGTTATTTAATGTTTTTATTTATCATGATCCTTGTGGAGGTAAAGAACCTCCTGTGTGTTTTAAGTGATACAAATTATGTTTTAATCTCAATGACTGTATGTATTTTATTGTAAAATCTTATTATGTATGTTAGATACATACAAATGTGTAAGTAGCTTGTGTTCTATCTTCAAAAATTAGTCTATAGATAAAGCAACCAAAAATCCATATTTATACTGCCCAGAACAAAAATTTTTAGTATAGCTTTTTGGACTTCTTTCCTAAAAATTACTACACATTTTAATTTTCAAAAATGGCAGTGTACTTTATATGGCATTCTCCCATTATCTTTTCTCTTTGACAGTATATTGTAAACATCTTTCCAGGTCAGGGACTATTTTTAATAGTCTCTTTTATTCTCACAGTTTGTCATTAGTCCTGAAACTTAAGCTGTTATCCATTTGTTGTATGTGCATATAAAATCAAATTTTGAGTGTCCTTATATACCTTTTAACTTATTTATTGATCTATCTATTTATAAGCCTGCAGTGGTTTCTGGTGTGCATAAGAAAATGAACATTAGCTTGTGGAAGGCGGAGTCAATTAGTCTTGATTTTGGAGACCACCAAGCTGATCTCTTGAACTGCAAAGACAGCATTATTTCAAATGCCAATGTTAAGGAATTCTGGGATGGTTTTGAAGAAGTTTCAAGTATGTTGTTTTTTTGTTTGTTTTACTGTTTTCTGAAACATACTCCTCCAATAATGATAAATTGCAAATATGACTTAACAGATTTTTAATCTTTGAAACTTCTATGTTACTTTGGCTAATAAAAAAAGAAACAAATACTTAGAAATAAGAGACTGAGTCTTATTCCTGGCTCCACCCCTAATTTCCTTTGACCATACATAAGTTATTCATACCATGTTTCCTTATATGGTATTTTTGGCAACCCCATAAACCTTTGAGAGTTATGTATGTAAAACACTTAGAAATTAAAAGTAAAAATGTAAGACTGATTTCAATAACAATTGTAAAAATTTTTAAAGAATATTTTTGCACTATTATAAGTACCTATATACTTAAGGAATAAAATTCCTAAAACTATGTAAGTACATAAGAAATTAAAGGCAATGAGCAAGCATTCATTAAATACCTACTGTACAATTGAATCATTCATTTTACATCTCTTCCTTCCTCTCCAAACATTAATAACAATGAAAAGGCAGAGATTATCTTTTAGTAATAAATTGCATTCTTTATAGAACGGCAAAAAATGAAAAGTGGAGAAACAGTTGTTTTAAAATTGAAAGATTGCCCTTCAGGAGAAGACTTCAAGACTATGATGCCAGCAAGGTATAGATTTTAAAACTTGTTTTTTTTAACCCCTGGGTTTTTGAAATTGAGCTGAGATTATCCCCAGAAGTAGGATAAGGAACTGTATATTTGATCTGTAGGCATTTTCTTTGCCAATTAAAAGCAAAACCCAATCTCTGTAGCCTCAGCAGGATAAAGTCTTTATGTTAGGAAGTAAAGAAAAGAATGCTAATGTCAAAGGACATGGAATTCTTTTTGGGACCTCCATTCTGTCGGTGCTTTATGTACGTATTTATCTGTCTGCCTATCCATCTATCTATCTACGTGTCTATTTTGAGAGACCGAGCAAGAGCAGGAGAGGGGTAGAGAGAGAGGGAGAGAGAGAATCCCAAGTAGGCTCATGCTGTCAGTGCAGAACAGCATGCAGGGCCTGATCCCACAAACCACAAGATCATGACCTGAGCTGAAATCAAGAGTCTGACACTTAACTGATTGAGACACCCAGGCACCCATTCATGCTTTTAATTTTCTAAGACTAGAGAAGCAGAACTGCAATTTTAGTCATTGTCACTTCTGTTTGATGCTTGCTTGCCCTTGTGTTACGCATTCATTTAAACTGAATGAGGTCAGGGGTGCCCTCTTTCTCAGATGTTTAAAAAAAATTTTAACTGAATGAGGTCAAGGAAAGTGTTACCTGTCAAAGTCCTTAGAGAAAGGTTGTATTAACTTTTGAACAACTTGAAAATTATGAAAGCACTGAAGAATGTAAATCTGTAGGGGCACCTGGGTTGCTCAGTTTGTCAACTTTGCTCAAGTTATGATCTCACGGTTTGTGAGGTTGAGCCCCACGTTGAGTCCCGCATTGTGCTCTGTGCTGATGGCTCAGAGCCTGGAGCCTGCTTCAGATTCTGTGTCTCCTTCTCTCTGCCCCTCTCCTATTCGCACTCTGTCTCTCTCTCTCTCAAAAAATGTAAACATTAGAAATTTTAAGAAAAGAATGTAAATCTGTGTTCAAGTCAGTGTTATTATTCTTCAGATATGAAGATCTTTTAAAAAGCCTGCCATTGCCAGAATATTGTAATCCAGAAGGAAAATTCAACTTGGCCTCTCATTTGCCAGGATTTTTTGTGCGCCCTGATCTAGGACCCAGGTTGTGCAGTGCCTATGGTAGGTATATATTTACATTTCCATGAATTTGGAATTACATGAAATTTTAACTTCTGTCCAAAGATAATTGTCAAATTATTTTTAGGTACTACTAAATCTGTTTTCTAGTAATCCATTGAAATCTTTTTTTCCTCTCAAATAGTATATTGGAAATTAATAGCCAATATAGTTAAGTACTTATGGATTCCTTGCAAAATATTTACATTTTCTATTGATTTTTATGGGAATTTCTTGCATTGTGGCTTTTGGGAAGCAGGTTTTGAAACAAGGAGAGTATAGCTCAAATTATAATTAACAAATGTTCCTCATAGAGCCGATTTTGGGGAGAATATTTAGGATATGTGTTCGGTCAAGTAAAAGTTTTTTTTTATACACAGGTGTAGCTGCTGCTAAAGATCATGACATAGGAACAACAAATCTCCATGTTGAAGTCTCTGATGTTGTAAACATTCTAGTCTATGTTGGCATAGCCAAAGGAAATGGCATTCTTTCAAAAGCAGGTAAAGAAACTTGAATAGTGGTCTTTGGGATGACAGTTAAATAACCACACACACTAGGACTTATTGTCCAGAATGTCAGCCTCTCAGTAAACAGCAAAGATTGCAAAAAGATTTGCAGCAGATAGAGAGATATTCTGATCTTTATTACTTTAAGAGTGGTTGATTTGCCTGTCTTTTTTTGATATAATAGGAATTTTAGTTTTAAAAATGAGTATTATTATTTGACCTTTGCTATCTGTAAATGTTCTGTTTGTGAAAATAAACCATTAGGCTCACTTATAAACATTTATTGGATATTAGAAACTGGGCACTGGGTGTCTGAAGATGAATAAGATGTGGTTTGTGCCTCAAGCATTCTTCATTTTTTCCTCTCTACTATCAGGGAAGGAATCTTTTCTCCTAAGTAGAAATAAGCTCTCTACCCAGTGTATAGGTTTTAGGTTCCATCCTCTGGATTTCTTTCTGAAACCTCGTTCCACCTGCTGTCCTCTTCTTTATACTTTCCCTCCTGACTGGTTTATTTTCTTTGAAGTAGGAGTACACTCTAGACTATTTCTTCTTTATCAAAAGGAAACGTCTGTCAAATCTTGTCTTCCTCACTGCCATCCTATCACTCCTGCCCTCATAACAGATTCTTTGCTGTCCCTGTCAACCGCCATTCACATTTCAGCTCAGTGCGGGTTGGCCTTGTACCTGCTGCCCTGCTGAAATTACTATTGCTGCAGCCCTCACAACATTCACAGTTTAAGTGGTTTTAGTGGTTTCTTTCTGGTCTTAATACTTACCCTCTGTAATAAATGGCACTGTTAATCACTGCGTCTTCTTCAAATGCTGCCTTTGGCTTCTAGAGTACTAGTCCCCTAGTTCTTAACACCTTATGGAATCACAGGCTTTTCTAGGGTCCGAGAATTTTATTTATTTATTTTTTATCTTTTCTAGTTTGCATTTACTTCATGTGAAATTCTACACATTACCCACCTACCACATACTTCACCAGTTCTATATCTGGAGCCAAGGATGTATCTAAACTTAGTGACTAGGTGCTGAAAACATGGGGGTTCATTTGTAGTATTCACTCTGTTTTTCTGTGTATTTGACAGCTTCCATAAAACACAACCTAAATTCCCCCAAAACTAGAAAATCCTTTTTACACTCTTTTTTAGCTTCTTAGATTGACCCTTGATTATAATAGATAAAAACTCTTTGCCCCGAGCCCCCCCCCCCCCCCCCCCCCCCCCAGGATTTGAGTTGGGCATACTTGGGTTATAGTCTTAGCTCTAATACAGAAATGTGTGACTTATGGTTCAGATTACTGTTCTTTTTAAAGCCTCTGATGCTACATAGTTAATTAACTCTTTTGTGCCTCATTGTACTTCATTCAAATCAACCCCTCTAGCATTTATTTTCCAATACAGAGGTTATACCTGCATTTCTCTTTAACTAGTCTTTCATGTCCTTAAATGCTGAGACTGTTATTTATCTTTATTCTTGCACAATTTCAATCCCTCATTTGTAGCATAGTATTTGGTCTTTTGAGAAAACATCCATTTTAATCCTTTGGCTGTCTTTATCTGAAGCTTTTGCCACTGTTTATAGATGATCCCAAAAAAAAGGAGTGTTTTTTTAAAAAGGAATGTTTCGGGTTAATGCTTAAAACACATCAAGAAATACTGACCTACTGAAAGCATACACTTTTTCCTCCACCTGTAATGGTTCTCCTGCCTCCTGTCTCCTCCTGGGCATATTCTTTCATATAGTTGTCTCCCCCTAGAGGCCTTTATTAAAAAAGATAAGCTTTCTCTACCCCAATAATCCCCCTCCTCCTTTTTTTTTAATTCATAGAACAGTGAAGTTTAATGTCAGAAAACAAATGATCTGGGAAAGTTACTGTTACTCTCCCCCTCCTTAGGGTCAGTGTTTTCTGTTTTCTAACAGTATAACTGTGTGTGTACCTCCTCTCTTAAGAGTCCTATCTAGTCAGGCACTGTGCTGCTCTCGTAGGTCAGTTCTAGGACACTTGGCTCCCTGGTGCTCTTTAGTGACTAATTTGAAAATATTCTCCTATGTTTCAGGAGTACTCAAGAAATTGGAGGAAGAAGATTTGGATGATGTTTTAAGAAAACGATTGAAGGACTCAAGTGAAATACCTGGTGCTCTGTGGCATATTTATGCAGGGAAAGACATTGACAAGATAAGGGAATTTCTTCAAAAGGTATAATTTGGGTTACGAATAGTTTACTTCTTCACCTTGAGAAAGGACTTAGTAATTCTTTCTAAGTTTATTTATGTTTAAAGAGGAGAGAGAGAGCATGAGTGTGAGTGGAGGAGGGAGAATCCCAAGCAGGCTCCCTGCTGTCAGTGCGGAGCCCAACACGGGACTCGATCTCACAAACTGAGATCATGAGCCAAAATCAAGAACTAGTCACTTAACCGACTGAGCCCCTCAGGTGCCCCATGGACTTGTTAATTTTTTTTTTTTTTTTTTTTTAGTGTTTGTTTGTTTGTTTGTTTATTTTGAGAGAGAGAGAATCCCAAGCAGGTTCCACGCTGTCAGCACAAAGCCCAGTGCAGGGCTTGAACTCCTGAACTGTGACATCATAACCTGAACTGAAATCCAGAGTCGAACACTTAACCAACTGAGCCACCCAGGCGCCCCTAGAAATTTTTAACGTAACTTCATTTATCATTCAGCAACATAAGATCATTAAATAATTTTTGCTTCGAAAGAGGACAGGATTTCTTGTTGCTGTTGAAAGTCAGAAACTCCTTTCTCTTACTCCTTTTAAAGCCCATTTCATGTTGAGATATTTGAATGGCAAACTTCTTCTCAGTTGCTAGTGCTCCCCTATCTCCTTTATAGTAAAGAACTAATCTCTTGATGAGTCAGATGTTTCCCTTGGTGAAAAGTAGTAAAAAGTACAGGATACAAAAACTAATATGTCACAGAAACATCTAAAGAAGGTAGGATCTTTATTTTAGTAAAAGTGTCCCTTGAAATTGGTTTTTCAAAGATTAAAAGTTTAGTAATATAAAGGTATTTACCTTTGTACATATATATTTTTTAATGTTTTTTATTTATTTTTGAGAGACACAGACAAAGCATGAGTGGGGGAGGGGCAGAGAGAGAGGGAGACACAGAATCCAAAGCAGGCTCCAGGCTCTGAGCCATCAGCACAGAGCCTGACATGGGCTGGAACCCACGAGCCATGAGATCATGACCTGAGCCGAAGTCAGACGCATAACTGACTGAGACACCCAGGCGCCCCTGTACTTACCTTTCTAAAAAGATCAGGATCAGGAAGTGTTTAAGAAGTCCATACATATGGATGGTTTGGCTCTTGGAAAAAAAGCTACTAAACTGAGCTTTCCCTAATCTCTGTGCTGTACTCTTGAAATAACAGTAAAGAAACCAAATGGATAGAATCTTCATGGGGCAAGGAGGAGCTGAGAAGGTGATAGTATAGGGGTACTTGGGTGTCTCGGCCAGTTAAGCATCTGAGTCTTGACACAGGTCAAGACTCTTGTCTTGTGCTGAGTCTTGTGCTCAGGTCATGATCTCGTGGTTTGGGAGATCAAACCCCAAACCCCTCAGGGCTCTGTGCTGACCCTGTGGAGCCTGCTTGGGATTCTCTCCCTTTCTCTTTCTCTGCCCCTCCCCCGCACTCACTCACTCTCTTTCTCAAAATAAACACATTTTTTTTTAAAAGGTGGTAGTATAATTCGCTTTACTAACAGAACCTCTTTGTGCAATATTGTTGTAATGTCCTTTGGCTTTTCAAATTGTCGTAGAATATTATTACCTTAAGTGCACACATTCCATAAGATTTTAAGAACAAAAGATGGTTAAGATTATTAGAACAAGAGATGGTTATTGTAAAGAAAATTGAAATTTAACTGAACGGGATTTATCATTTCCCTTACTTAAAACTGAGGTATATATTCTAATTTTAATCCATATTGCAGATTTCAAAAGAACAAGGCCTTGAAGTTCTACCAGAACATGATCCAATACGTGACCAAAGCTGGTATGTGAACAGAAAGCTCCGCCAAAGACTGCTTGAGGAATATGGAGTCAGAACTTGCACTCTCATTCAGTTCCTCGGTGATGCCATTGTCTTACCAGCAGGAGCACTTCATCAGGTGCGTACAAACTTATTTCCAACACGTCTATTTACTGAAAGAACCAATTTTGAAAAATGAATTGTTCTGGTAAGTAAGAGAATGACCCGCACCTGTTTGTTTTCCTTAAGAAATTACCAAGATAGCTTTCCCGTGCTTGAAGAGATCTGACATAGTTAAATGGTTTGAGAACTGAAATTATTTTAACATGAGCCAGATTTCCATTTTTGTATTGTTTCTGGTTTAGTGGATGTAAATCTAATTTTTAAGTCTTTTTAAGGGGAAAATGAGATACTATATATTCGGTTCCTGGTAGTGAGACTTAACACTTAAGTTATTAATAAGACTTAGGAGATCACACATTTTCTAAGGCACCAAATTGAGCAGAATGAAGTATTGACTAGACCGTTCGGAAATTCAGGCTTTTGTGTAACTCCCCCCTTGTCAGGTTGCTAACATAGTGATAATGTTTCCAAAGAAAGATAGTACGTAATTTTCATAGCTACTGATCCACAAAATTTAGAAACTAAAACACCTTATCTTTGCTTCTGTGGCTTGACTATGTGGCACTTGGCAAAATGGCATAGTGGGCTTGGAGGATTGTATTAAAAGCATACAGTGGATTCCTATAGACTGGAGCCACTGTGGACCAGCTTAGCCTTCACAGTAACAAAGTGTGTAGGGGAAACCCAAGAACCCAAAAAGCTAGTTTGCCCCAGAGTGGGTTCGCCACCTTTCCCACCACCTGGTTATTAAGATATTATACATATCTCATATGTGTACTTTTACATAAGACATGGAAAATTTTCCACATTTTGTATAACCATATATATGCAATAACTGCCTGTGTAGTGTTGTGACATTGTTATATAATACCACAAATACTCCATAAATGATAATAGTTACTTAGTTTTTAATATGTCAAGCTCAGAGTTAGATTTATCATTCTTAAATATCAAATGGCATTTATGATAGTAAAAAACATAATACACCTGTTTCACTACAATAACTTCCTGGAGGAAAAAATATATTAAATGTGTTGATTAAATTAATACATTATTTATATTAAATTGTTTTATTGTCCCATGGTCAGTGATCAGAGTTGTTTCATTTTTGATTCAGCTTTATTTTTTCATTAATTTTTCTTAAGTTTTTTATTCATTTATTTGTTTTGAGAGAGAGATTGTGAGTAGGGGAGGAGCAGAGAGAGAGAGGGAGAGAATCCCAAGCTCGAACCCACTAGCCGTGAGATCATGACCTGAGCAGAAACCAAGAGTCACTCAACCGACTGAGCCACCCAGGTGTCCCTATGGTTAAAGTTTAAATGGGATTCACCCCACATCACCCCCCCCCCCTTTTTTTTTTTTGCCTTCTAGTCTCTTATCAGAAAAGAGCTAATCAGTAACAAAAAAATAAAATATCCTCAATGAAGCAGTCTTTTTAAGAGAATAGTGCAGTGAATCTTTTTGTAAATAGAAAGAATTCTTTGATAATATGAAACAAGTTCCCCTGAAAATCCTTACATATTTAATTTTATCTAGTATCTACTTTCTTCAAGTTAATAAAACTGTACAGTGTAGTTTTTTAAATCGAGGTATAATTTTATATATGTGCATTCTATGAGTTTTGAGAACTATATAGTGAGGTAACAACACAACAAAATAGTGAACACTTCCATGACTCCTAAAAATTCCCTCCTGCCCCTTATTAGTCAACTTTTCCAACTTGACTTTCCAACAACCACTTGTTTCCTCCTATAGTTCTGCCTGTATTAGAATGTCCTATGATATGTCGCCCTTAGAATCTGACTTTTCTTACTCAACATGTAATACATTTGAGATTTATCCATGTTGTGTGTATCAGTATTTGGTTTCTTTTGATTACTGGGTAGTTGTTCTGTGTATAAATATAATGTTGTTGTTTTTTTTTTAATCCACTTACCAATTAAAGAATATTTGGGGGGCGCCTGGGTGGCGCAGTCGGTTAAGCGTCCGACTTCAGCCAGGTCACGATCTCGCGGTCCGTGAGTTTGAGCCCCGCGTCAGGCTCTGGGCTGATGGCTCGGAGCCTGGAGCCTGTTTCCGATTCTGTGTCTCCCTCTCTCTCTGCCCCTCCCCCGTTCATGCTCTGTCTCTCTCTGTCCCAAAAAAATAAATAAAAAATGTTGAAAAAAAAAATTTTTTAAAAAAAAATAAAAAATAAATAAAAAAAAAAAAAAAGAATATTTGGGTGGTTTCCATCTGGGGACAGTGATAAGTCAGTACTTATTGTCAGTTTTGTTTGCAAGCATTTGAATACATGTGCATTGGTATCTCGTACTTTTAATTTACATTTTCTTAATAACCAGGTATGTTTAGCATCTTTTCATGTCCTTATTTGCTATCATCTTTATATCCATTTTGGTAAATGTGTGTTCAAATATTTTGTACATTTTCGCAGTTGGGTTTTTTTTTCTTTTTCTAAAAAAATATTTTAATGTTTATTTTTGAGAGAGATAGAGTGTGAGTGGGGAAGGGGCAGAGAGAGAGAGGGAGACACGGAATCTGAAACAGGCTCTAAGCTCTGAGCTGTCAGCAACCGAGTTCGACTCAGGGCTCGAACTCCGTAATGGCGAGATAATGGCCTAGGCTGAAGTCACATGCTTAACCTACTGATCCACCCAGGCACCCCCTTAATGGTGTCTTCTAAAGAGAAGTGTTTTAATTTTGATGAAGTTCAGGTGATCAGTTTTTTTCTTTTATGTATCATACTTTTATTATTGTTGTAATTCCAAAATTTTTGTGTAGCCCAAGATCACAAATATTTTCTTATACGTTTTCTTCTATAAGCTTTATTGTTGTTAGTCTTAAATTTAGGTCTGTGACTAGTTTTTAGTTAATTTTTGTACATAGTGCAAAGTATTGGACCGAGGTTTTTTGTTTTTTGTTTGCATATGGACATATCAGTTCTATTATCTGTTGAAAGGACTATTTTCAAATAATTTTTATGTTTAAATGTAATACATTTATATGATTTTTAAGAATTCAAACAGTACAAAGGGTTCACAGTAAAAATTCCGTCTTTTTCTCACCTTTGCCCCCAGCTCCTCTCCTTCAAAGGTAACCAGTGTTGGGGCGCCTGGGTGGCGCAGTCGGTTAAGCGTCCGACTTCAGCCAGGTCACGATCTCGCGGTCCGTGAGTTCGAGCCCCGCGTCAGGCTCTGGGCTGATGGCTCGGAGCCTGGAGCCTGTTTCCGATTCTGTGTCTCCCTCTCTCTCTGCCCCTCCCCCGTTCATGCTCTGTCTCTCTCTGTCCCAAAAATAAATAAAAAAAAAAAAAAAAAAAGTTGAAAAAAAAAGGAAAAAAAAAAAGGTAACCAGTGTTACCACAGAGATTCTATGCCATGTACATGTCTCTCTGCTGCTGCTTTTTTGGGGGAAAAAACCATGTTTTCTCAAAATACTAGGCAGAGTGATACTGTTAAAAAGTTTTGTTCATAGAACACTCCACTCAAAGCTTCCCCAGGCCATAAATGATCTTTATTTGTATCCTGTCCATGCTCTCATGTATACACACACGCGCGCACACACACACATACACAATTTCACTGCCTTCCTCCCCTACTTCTCTCCTCCTTACTTCTCTCTGACCACCCTGCCTGCCATTGCTACCGTTTTCACATACACCATACATGTTTGTACCCCAGGGCCTTTGTACTTGCTAATCCTTTGGCCTGGAATTCTTTTTTCAGATATCTGTTATAAGACTTCCTTCTTAACATTCTTTACAGGCTTTATTTGCTCAAATGTCACCTTCCTCACTCTAGTTGTTTTTTGTTTTTTTTTTTTTAATTTTTAAAAAATGTTTATTACAGAAAGCAAACAGGGGAGGGGCAGAGAGAGAGGGAGACACAGAATCCAAAGCAGGCTCCAGGCTCTAGACTCTGAACTGCCAGCAAAGAGCCCAATGCAGGGCACGAACCCAGAGACCGCAAGAAAATGACCTGAGCTGAAGTCGGCCGCTTAACCAACTGAGCCACCCAGGCATCACACTCACCCTAGTTTTTTTTTTTTTTTTTTTTTAATTTTTTTTAACGTTTATTTATTTTTGAGACAGAGAGAGACAGAGCATGAACAGGGGAGGGTCAGAGAGAGGGAGACACAGAATCCGAAACAGGCTCCAGGCTCTGAGCTGTCAGCACAGAGCCTGACGCGGGGCTTGAACTCACGGACCGCGAGATCATGACCTGAGCCGAAGTCGGCCGCTTAACCAACTGAGCCACCCAGGCGCCCCTCACCCTAGTTTTAAACTGCAAATTGTGTCTCCCAGTTCCCTGTCATCTCCCCTGCTTTATTTTCCTCCATTTTGGTCATCACCTTCTAATATTATTCATAATTTACTTAATTTATTTATTGTCTTTTAATCCACACTGGAATAGAAGGTTCTTGAGGACAGAGCTTTCTGTTTTTCATTGCCGTCTCCCATGTTTAGGATAATACATTTAAATATTTGTAAGTCCTGACAGCTTGAAAATATGTTCCCATATACAACATATTTTCACACAAGTACAGATGAAAACAAAGTTATGACTTTCCACAATTTATATATATTGTGCTCTTTGTACAAACATGTCAATTTTAGCCTCATTCTGTATGTGTCTTCTCTGGCCACTTCAGAAAGTTGACTTAGGTTGGAATATAACTTCCACTTATGACTGTACACATAAGTACATAGAAAAACATGCTCTCTTTTGAGCTAGGTAGAAATATCACTTAGATTCTAGAGAGCAAATTTCATCGTAGATTTCTAGAGTATAAAAGATATCCCACTCCAGTACACTGAAACTGCATGGATAACCTAGACTGGCAGATTCTATTCTGAGCTTCGCCGCTAGCTCGCTGAGTGCTCTAGGACAGCTCTGCGGCAGATTTTGGCATAGAATCGCCAGCTATAAGCACAACAGTTTCTGTCTTCTTTTCCTTATGTGGTGTGATAATGACAGCATGATTATTTGTACTCTGTTGAAAGGGTGCTGTCCATGACTCACAAGTGATGATAACGTGGTTTTGAGAGAAAATTAAAAGGAAAAAAACCGTTCACCATATTAACTTGGATTTGAGATGTATTACCATTTACAACTCATTTAGTCCTTAGAGGTCCTGAAAACTTTTCGTTGATGACTTCACTTCCAACAGACTACAGGTAGCCCTTAAAATAAACCCAAACTCTAATTAGTGGTTCTTGTGCTTTAAAAATACATCAGAATTTCCTCAAGGGCTTAATCAAATACAGATTGCTAGACCCCACCCCTAGAATTTCTGATTCAGTGGGTCCAAGGGGGGACCTGAAATTTTGCATTTCTAACAAGTTCCCAGGTGATGCTGATGGTACTCTCTGAGGACCACGCCTCGAAAACCAGGCAGATAAGAAGCCCTTGCAAATCCAGGGCATCTATCAAAACATGGCTTTGACCAAATGATCCATTGTATTCTTTGGTTTGTCATCAGTGAGCACTTTGAGAGGCCTAGCTGAGGGAAAGTATCATTGACACAACTCTCCATATGTATTAACTACTCAGGGCACCTGGTGGCTCAGTCGGTTGAGCATCCGACTCCAGCTCAGGTCATGATCTCACAGTTTGTGGGTTCGAGCCCTGCATCAGGCTCTGTGCTGACCACTTGCTTAGAGCCTGGAGCCTGTTTCAGATTCTGTGTCTCTTTCTCTCTCTGCCCCTCCCCTGCTCACACTTTGTCTCACTTTGTTTCTCAAAAATAAATAAATAAAATTAAAAAAAAAAAAAGAACTTCCCTCTTCAGTTAGTTGCCGGCTTATCTTCACTGGCAAACATGACTGAATCTGTGAAAGTCTGATATATCATTAGATGGGGCAGGTGGACCTTCACCTCCAGGATTTCCTTGGTCTTAGCTCTAGTACCCTGACATTCATAGTGACCTTTATTTTAAAAGAAACCCCCCCCCCCTTTTTTTTTCCTTTTTTAAAGCCACAGTGGTGTTGGGTGGCTCAGTTGGTTAAGTATCTGACTCTTGATTTCGGTTCAGGTCATGATCTTATAGGATCAAGCCCTATGTTGGGCTCTGTCTGCTTAGGATTCTCTCTCCCTTCTCTTTCTCCCTCTCTCTGCCCCTCCGCTGCTCACACATGTGCACTCACTTTCTCTCTCAAAATAAAAAAAAACTTTATTAAAAAAAAAGTCACAAAATCTTCAGTGATAAATTTGTCCTTAACTATTTATCTTCATTGATTGTGTTTGGCCATTTGTAGTGAGTTTATAATATTGCTACTTGTGAATTCTCTGCATTCATAATGCTAAAAGGACTTTTGCAAAATCTTTCACTCTGAAGTTCTCACAAGTCACTTGTGTATATGACAATCAGTGGCAAGATAATAACCTGTGAACAGAAAGAGTTACACTTTTTAACAGTACCTGTTTATGATTATAATTGGTCCTGAAGGCAAGTATGAATAAGACAGTTTGTCAAGAAGGTGAGAAATTTGACTCAAAGATGGCCCAGAATTAATAAGTGGAACGAAGAGTTCAAATGTGTTCTTGACTCTTCACACTAACTGTAAGCCTTTATGTAAAATGTATCAAGTTGAGGTCATTAGAAAACATAACGGCATTTTTTTTTTTAGTTTATTTTTTGAGAGAGTGAGTGAACACGAGTAGGGGAGGGGCAAAGAGAGGGAGACAGAATCCCAAGCAGGTTCTTTGCTATCACAGATGTGGGGCTCTAACTCACGAACTGTGAGATCATGACCCAAGCTGAAATCAGATGCTTAACCGACTGAGCCACCCAGGAGCCCAGAAAACGTAATAGTATTTATAAGCAATAATAAATGTCATGGTCCTAAAAATGATTTTAAAACAACCATAAACTGGTAAAACCAACAGAATCAACTTTTTCAGAACTCTGGAATTTAATCCAAATTTACATCAACCAGGGGACTGCTCAGTAAAGAAAAGGACAGCTGATTTGGGGCATTTAGAAAATCTCTGGCAGGTCACTGCCTGACCACAGATAATGGAACAGCGACTTCAGTGATCACACCCAACAAGGAATAATACAGTCTTAACAGAAATAGTGTTGAAAAGTCACAAAAAATATAGATGACTCCAGCCTTCAGCAGTCAGCAGCAAACCCTAAGGCACAGGGAGAATCTGACTTCCAGTAACCACATTATAATGTTCAGGTGTCCATTTTTCAGGAAAAAGTTACAAGGCATAAACAGAAACCATAAAGTAATGCCTAATAACAGGGGAAGAACAATTGACATAAATTGTCCCTCCTCAAGGAAGCCCAGACATTGGACTTACTAGACATAGACTTTAAGTCATGTGTCATAAGTGTACTCAAAGAGCTAAAGGACTCTGGTAAAGAAAATCAGGAAGATGATGTATGAACAAGATTAGAATATCAATGAAGAGAAAAATTACAAGTAGATGCAGACATGCTAAAAGGTACACGGCAGAACTTTTGAAGGCCTAATCCCCACAGTACATTCAGATAAGTGAAAGGACATTTGGAGAGTGTATGCTGGACTGAGTTAATACAGGACCGAGTTAATATAGGACTATAAAGCATCTGTTAGACAAAATGTTACAGGAGCTGGGTTCCTGTTGGCTTGCCATTTGTTGGCTGATTTATCTTGGAACAGGCACTGAACTTCTTATCCATCATTTCCTGTTCTGTGAAATAGAGCATCTGTTCTAGAGACACATGGTGAAGATCCAGCGAGACTATATAGCAGTGCTGAAAATGTGAGGCATCACTGTGTTCGTCCTACAGAAGAACCAACAACCTAGTGACTAACGGAAGAGAATGTTTATATATGCTACCAAGTTATCAGTAGAGGCACAGTGCTTGACTTAAAGAACTCTGCAGACTTGAGCAGGTGGACATTATTCCCAGAGGAGAAATTCCAGCACTTTTGGAATCCATCACTCTATCACATTTTTTCACAGTTCTCTATCCCCACTTACTATCTTACTTTTCACACCTCCCAATTAGACTTATTTTCATCTTTTAAAAATTAGAATTAATTTAAATGTTTAGTTTTCAGTTATTTCTCCTTTCCCAGGAATTTTATGATGTCTTTAAATATCACTGTAAGACCTAGAACATCACAAAAATCTGGACTGGATCAGCTTTGTTCTCTCTCTGTCATTATACTAAGCATTAATAATAAAAAAAAAAAATAACAATTCCAAGAAATAGTGAAGTACCAAGTCAGTTTGTACATGGTATATAAATAACATAAAATTGGTTTTTTGTGAAAACCATTTTAGTCAGGGGAGACATCAGTTGTAGTAATATTGCCACTAGAGACTGAATGTATCTTTAGTTGTTTAATTTGAAAGGCAAAAATAAAATCCTAGGATAATTCTAAAACTGTCATGAGCAATAGATCTGTCTAGAATTAGATTTCTTCCCAGTTTTTCACAAACTAAATTTCATTTCTTATGCTTTAACCCACTCTCTGGTGTAAAAATTAACAGTGAAATGACCCAGATGATGAAAGCCAGAGGAGCGACATCGGATTGTTTGCACCAAACAGGGAAGCAGATCCTATCAGCTGCACTCTTTTTTTTTTTTTTTTAAGTAACACCAAGAAATCCACCATGACCAAATTGGTAATTTAGAATCGAACTATTAGCCTCTCTGAAGGATTTCTGGAAAAGTTCTTTTCATCATTTAAAAATACTACATTTACACAGTCCCTCCACATGAAAGCTTTTCAGTGATAGAACTCTCATAAAAGCGTGGTGTTCTGCTTTGAAATGCATTTGATGTTCAGGAGAAAATAAGTTCTCTGGTATTCCTGCCTCCTAAAATTTTTATTTTACTGTTTTGTTTCGGGGATAGGTACAGAATTTTCACAGCTGTATTCAGGTAACTGAAGACTTTGTGTCTCCAGAACATCTTGTACAGTCATTTCATTTAACACAGGAACTGAGACTCTTGAAGGAGGAAATCAATTACGATGATAAACTACAGGTAGGAGATGAATTTTCTAGCTGACTCCTGTTCTTATGTGCCTTTTATATTCAGAAATACGATATGTGCATAACCGCTTAGGCAGTCATTGTCCTTGTTTGTCACATTAGGATAACAACCACAGCTTAATAACAGTATGCATTTAACTGTATGATTTTCAGTGGCCCTTATTTTAACTTTCAGTTTAACATTTTTTTAACTTTGACGTTTATTTTATTTTGAGTGTATCTTTCCCTCATTAAGAAAAAAAAAAAGCTTTAATTTATCTCCAGTTAAGTGATTAGAAATATCAAAATCTCTTTCAGGTTAAAAATTTATTGTATCATGCAGTTAAGGAAATGGTGAGAGCTTTGAAGATACATGAAGACGAAGTAGAGGATATGGAAGAAAATTAGGTGTGGTCCAGTTTGATACTTTTAGGCCATTGAACTGTAATTACTTTCGAACGATGATAAGTATGCACATTGACTTAAGCTTCATAAAACCATCAGTGCCAAGAAATTCTCTTTTGTAGCAATTACTTGTTACTGATACCGCAGCAGTATAGCATAAGTCACAGTTCCTGTGATGCAATGTTAGTTATGAAAACAAGCTAAATTTAAAAAGCAGCACTTCATGGCTGTTTTTGTATTATAGTGTATATGATGTTTGTGAAAATGCCAGATTTAAAATGATGTATTTATTTTTGACAAAAAAAAACCACAAAATTCTACGCTATATTGTTGATCAAGTGTAAATGTGACCTTGTACAGTTTACTAAAATAACGGATATTTTTCACTACATTGAGACAGTTACTGTGAGAATAGGACACAAACACCAGCTATTGCCTGCATTTGGGAAATTGCTGAATCGCACAGCATTCATGTCATAATCAGAAATTACTGCCAAATAATTGTAAAATTTGTAAAATATGAAGTATATAAAGTAGATACTAAATACGGACACTTCAATATTTTGTTGAAGCTATTGACTGTACAATTTAACATTTTCAAAAGGTGTAATTTATTTAAAATTGTCTCATTTTGGTAAAATTTATGTGAACTTTTAAAGCTAAATATTAAACTTAATATGCTATGTAAATATATACATATATACATTTAATGATGTATTTTTTTAAAACATTGGCTTGCTTTTATTTGTTAAAAGTGCAAGTGTTACATATGGCTTTGTACATTAAAGTTGAAAGGGGTTTTACATTTTCCATTAAAAGGACTTTATCAAAAAATGGCGTGTTCCAGAGTTCTTCCTTTTATGATGTGCATACTACCAAGGATTCATCATCATGATGACTACTAAGCATTTTCTTACAATGTTCTCTTCTAGGACATTTTTCCTTTGTTTTATAAGTTTTGTGCTTTTCTTTAGACTTTATGGGCCATCACAAGTGCCTCAACTCATTTGTCCTGTGGCACAACTGAAAAAAGGAATACCAGTAACTACTATTTGTTATTTATGAACACATTTTCACTGAAAGAAGAATGCATATGTGAATTTTTAAAGCCATGATTATGCGCGTATGTGATCAGTTTCAAGTAAGTGTGTTTCACCACAGAGCTAGCTGATAAGATAGTTTTGGGGGTGGGAGGAAGACAGGGGACACAGTGGCCTACAGTCAGCCAGTCTAGGTCGAATATGAGTTCTGCTACTTACTGTGTGGCCCTGGTAAGTTGCTTTAATTCACAGTCTTCATTTTAATAGCTATTACCAGTTGGTTACTCTGAGGCTCACATAGACCTATCCATTTGAATGTTCCTGGAAATACGTCATCCTCCACTGACACCTGCAGGATACTGAAGGGGACAGCCTTTTCTTCTCATTTGAAAGCACATAGTTAAAAAGAAAAAAGTAGTAAGTAGCCCAAGTTGTGACCATGCAAGTTGCTTTGTTTATATCTACCATCGTTAATTTTTTTTAATGTTAATTTGTATTTTTGAGAGAGGGTGTGCAAGTGGGGGAAGGACAGAGAGAGAAGACAGATCCAAAGCAGGCTCCAGGCTCTGAGCTATCAGCACAGAACCCAATGCGGGGCTCAAACTCCTGAACCGCAGGATCATGACTGAGCCACCCAGGTGCCCCTATGTGTACCATCTTTTAACTCCCTGTGGGCTATGATGTCACCTACTCCAGGCAATATTCAGCCAGGACTATGAGGTTACGGGTCACATTAATGTCCCACGTGACACAGGGGTTAATGGGATGGGTGACGACTACTTGGCTAGAAACACTGGGCTGAGGAATCGTTCAAATGATAATGTGAATCTTCTAAGTTTTTGACCTTTTTAATACTATTTTTTTAAACATGTTTCAGTTCATTTAAATGGTATTTGCTGCTTAACACTTTCAAAAGTCCCATCTGATTTAATTTTGATGTGAAATTAATTTCAAGCCCAAGATATTAATTCTGGAGTAGACTGCCTGCTGCTCCATAGTCTGCCAAGAACCTAAAGTCTTGTGACTTTTTTCCAAAAGGTTTCAAAAGGTTTTGCTGCTTTTGCTGTTGTTTGAGCCACCTTTTAACCGTACTACAACCCCTACAAGAGAGGCTGAAACTAAGGCAGATCAAGCCTGGCAGTGTGGCTTCTTTCAAAACAAACTCATCTGATACAAGTATTCTATCCATGGTCTGAATTCCATGCTAGTGACCTAATTCTTGGTAAGGCAGGGTGGAGAGAGTGGACTATAATGCTCTCATCATTAAAGACGTGACTTTTTGGAATGCTATGAGTTGTTTTACCGGTCACATCCCTGGTGGAGCGATTCCTCTGCCCATTTAGCTTGTTTCCTTCATCCTTTTGGTTAGCTCAGATGCTTCTCACATATGAAACCATCTGAGCATGTCCGTTTCCTCCAGACAGTGATGGAGTACATAATAAATGTGTAAAATAATCTTCAAAGAGACTATACAGGGAAACTTGTGCTGAATATTTAGATCCCTCCCATTTTACTTTAATTTGGACTTGAATTTGAATTCTTTTTCCTGACTAATGATTTACATGAGTCCAAACCCATTTCCCTTCTGCCCAGCACATTCTGGGATTGGAACACCCATAAAATGTGTCGTTCTTGATGCTTCCCTTTGATAGATGGAGTATGCGTTTGGTGATATCTGTGTAAGATTAGTGAGCTTCAGAAGAAAAATGTGCTCTCATACCTTTGTTCTGCGTGTGTACATATACAGTGATGTAAATTTGGCATTTTTTTTTTTTTTTTTAACATTTATTGTTGAGAGAGCACAAGCAGGGGAGGGGCAGAGAGAGAGGAAGACACAGAATCTGAAGCAGGCTTCAGTCTCTGAGCTGTCAGCACAGAGCCCGACCCCGCGAAATGCAAGATCATGACCTGAGCCACCCAGGTGCTGCCCCTCCCCCGTTTTTTTTGTTTTGTTTTTTGGGGGTTTGTTTTTGCTTTTGTTTTTTTGTTTGTTTGTTTTTTAGCATCTTCTATTCCTAAATGCCAACCTATCAAAGATCATCTCCCAGATCAGATCAGGAATGCTGGCCATGGAAGAGGGGGAAAAAAAGAAAATTACTTAATTACCATTCTACAGCTATTCAGTATACTGTGCACTATGAATACTGGGATGTAGCAAGTGGCCAAGATTCAGACTCAAGTTATGACATACCTAGTTTCACAGTAATTAACCTTGATAGTGACACCTTCCAACCGAGTAGTATATAGTTTGGCTCTCACAGAAATCTGGTTCTTTTAATGAAAGCAAAGTTCCTTTCAAACAAAAATGAAATGTTGGCGAGCCCCAGGTCACTGGCTGCACACAAAGTGGGTTCCCTTTCCTGACTGGAGAGATTTTCACAGCTGACTTAAGCTGTTCACTCAGTTGTCTGTAAATGAGCCAACCAGCTGCCCTTAAGCCTGGAGGATTGCCTGTCTTTTCTGTCTTGTCTTACGAAAAAGACCTCAGCCCTGGGGTCAGTGGAGGGGCAAATCAAGAATGGTGTGTTGTATGTGTGGGTCACAGCTGGACTCCCATTTTGAGAGGAGATACATTCCCCGGACAAATGAGCCCAACAATGCGCTACTGTCCCCTGGTCTTTGACCCCAGGTTTGACAGATGATGAAAAGATTTGGGGGGCTGGGTCGGTGAACAAACCAAAATGAAGAAGTGCAAAACAAGGTGGAGAGCCAGCATGGTCCTCTGCCAACATAGGATGGTAACTGATTCAGAGGTCCTACCAAGCTAGTAAAGAATACAGGGGCGGCGGCGGGGAGTACAAGATCAGTGCTGATGTTTTGTTAGCAAACTTTTTTCCAATCAGTTCCTAAAAATCCCTGCACTATGCTGGTGAAAACCACAGGACTTTTAAAGGAGGAAAAACAAGGATTTGGGCATAACATTAAAAAACTTATCAGTGACACATTTTAAAAAGTGAGGCAGGAGCACCTGGATGGCTCAGTCGGTTGGGTGTCCGACTTCAGCTCAAGTCATGACTTCATGGTTGGTGAGTTCAAGCCCCGCATTGGGCTCTGTGCTGACAGCTTGGAGCCTGGAGCCCCCCCACCCCACCCCCACCCCCCACACTCGCTCTCGCGCTCTCTCTTGTGTCTCAAAAATAAATATGAAAAAAAAATTTTTTAAAGTGAGGCAGCAGTGTCTTAACATGTTAAATATTTAAGAATAGGTTAACACTATAAAATAAATGGCACTTTACCCTAAAGAAGAAAGAGTAGAAATTTGCATTGGAAATGGGCATCGGAAGGGTTGCTGCTTGGTGAGAAATACTGTGCCATGTTGGAAGAAGGGTTGTGTGGAATTAGAGGGGAAGGTGTAATACCGGGTGTGGATGGATGGAAAGGTGTGGCTCAGCACCAGCATGAAGGTTCAGATGATGAAGTTTTCTGCGTTCACTTAAGTTTTCCTTGCAGGCAAAATTGCCCCTTAAACATAAAGTTCACATCGTGCTCAAATTGTTCCCTATAAATTTATGTTGGGACAGATTTGCAAGCAGCAGACAGGGAAGAGTATGGAGCCTGAATAAAGGCTCGAGTTCACCCAAAGCAGGTACTATGCCATTCTAACTTTTAAACTAAATATTTCTAGCAGTGTTGTAAACCCACAGATTCACCACTACATAACCACAAAAAGACAATGAAAAATAGCATTTAAAAATAGCCAAAGATGGGGGCACTTGGCTGGCTCAGTTGTTAGAACATGCAACTCTTAATCTCAGTGTCTTGAGTTTGAGCCCCACGTGGGGTTTTAGAGATTACTTTTATTTTTTTTAATTTTAGAGCATACGTGAGCAGGGGAGAGAGAATCAAGCAGGTTCTGCACCCAGCACGGCAGCACAGAGGCCAATGCAGGTTTCAATCCCCTGGGATCGTGACCTCATCCAAAATCAAGAGTCGGATGCTCAACTGACTGAGCCACCCAGGCACTTCTAAAAAAAATGTTTAAAATAAATAATAGATTAAAAACAAATAGTCAAAGTCCAAGTCTCTCTGTCTTGAATTGTGAGCCTGTTCATTCTGTCACCAGTCTTCCAATAATATGAGCCTCTCTTCAAAAATTCAACAAATACCTCAAGTAGTCTATACAACTTTTTTTTAAAAATTGTGAAATTCTAACTTCACTATAGTTAACATAGCGTTCTGTTTCAGGCGTACAGTAGAGTGATCCGACAGTCCTATAATTGAGTTCTCATCACAATAAGTTTCACCCTCACCTGTTTCACCCATCCTCTCACCCACCTCCCCTCTGGTAACTGTCACTTTTCTATAGTCAAGAGTCTTTTTGGTTTGTCTCTTTTTTCTTTGTTGATTAATTCCACATGAGTGAAATCATGCTATTTTTCTTTGACTTATTTTACTTAGATTTATATTCCCTTGATTCATCTGTGTAGTCGCAAATGGCAAGATTTCATTCCTTTTTATGGCTGAGTAATAGTCCATTGTATACATACACCACATCTTTATCCATCATCTATCTATCCATGCAACTTGGGCTGCTTCTGTAATTTGGCTATTGTAAATAATGCTGCAGTAAACATAGGGGCACATATATCTTTTCAAATTAGTGTTTTTGTACTTTGGAGGTAAATACCCAGTAGTGGAATTACTGGATCATATGGTAGTTCTATTTTTAATATTTTGAGGAACCTCCATACTGTTTTCCACAGTGGCCATATTAGTTTGCATTCCTACCAACAGTGCAAGAGGGTTCCTTTCTCTCCACATCCTTGCCAACTCTTGTTGTTTCTTGTGTTTTTTATTTTAGCCATTCTTTGCAATATGATGGGAGGTGATATCTATGGTTTTGATTTGCTTTTCCCTGACGATGAATGATGTTGAGCATCTTTTCATGTGTCTGTTGTCCATCTTATGTTTTCGTTAGAGAAATGTCCGTTCAGGTCTTCTGCTCATTTTGTAATTGGATTATTTGCTTTTCTCATGTTGGGTTGTGTAAATTCTTTTTTTTTTTTTTTTTTTTTTTTCAACATTTTTTTATTTATTTTTGGGACAGAGAGAGACAGAGCATGAACGGGGAGGGGCAGAGAGAGAGGGAGACACAGAATCGGAAACAGGCTCCAGGCTCCGAGCCATCAGCCCAGAGCCTGACGCGGGGCTCGAACTCACGGACCGCGAGATCGTGACCTGGCTGAAGTCGGACGCTTAACCGACTGCGCCACCCAGGCGCCCCTGTAAATTCTTTATATATTTTGGATACTAACCCTTTATTGAATATGTCATTTACAATGTCTTTTCCCATTCAGTTAGCCTAGTTTTGTTGGTTGTTTCCTATACTGTGCAGATTTTTGTTTTGTTGTAGTCCCAATAGTTTGTTTGCTTTTGTTTCCCTTGCCTCAGGAGATCTATCTAGAAAAATGTGGTTATGGTTATAGGGGCACCTGGGTGGCTCAGTCGGTTGTGCATCCGACTTCGGCTCAGGTCATGATCTCACAGTTTGTGGGTTCGAGCCCCACATCAGGCTCTGTGCTGACCGCTTGCTCAGAGCCTGGAGCCTGCTTCGGATTCTGTGTCTCTTTCCCTCTCTCTGCCCCTCTCCTTCTCTCTCTGCCCCTCCCCCACTCACACTTTGTCTCACTCTGTTTCTCAAAAATAAATAAATGTAAAAAAAAATTTTTTTTGAAGAAAAATGTGGTTACAGCCAGTGTCAGAGACATTACTCTCTGTGTTCTCTTTCTAAGATTTTTATGGTTTCAGGTGTCACATTTAGGTCCTTAGTCCATTTTGAGTTTATTTTGTGTATGGTGTAGGAAAGTTTCATTCTTTTGCATCGAGCTGTCCAGTTTTCCCAACACCATTTGCTGAGGAGACTTTTTCTCGTTGCATATTTTTGCCTCCTTTGTCAAAGATTAATTGACCATTTAATCCTGAGTTTATTTTTGGGCTCTCTGTTCTGTCCCATTGATCTATGTGTCTATTGTGCCAGTACCATACTGATTACTACAGCTTTGTAGTATTTCTTGAAATCTGGATTGTGATACCTTCAACTTTGTTCTTCTTTTTCAAGATTGCTTTGGCTCTTCGGGGTCTTTCGTGGTTCCCTGTAAGTTGTAGGATTTTTTGTTCTGGTTCTATGGAAAATGCTGTTGGTATTTTGATAAGGATTGCATTAAGTCTGTAGGTTACTTTGAGTAGTATGGACATTTTAACAATATTTGTTTTTCCAGTCCATGAGCATGGAATATCTTTCCATTTGTTTGAATCATCTTCAGTGTCTTTCATTAGGGTCTTATAGTTTTCACAGTACAGGTCTTTGACGTTTTTGGTTAAGCATATTCTAGGTATTTTATTATTTTTGGTGATATTGTAAATGGGATTATTAATTTGTCTTTCTGCTACTTCATTATTAGGGTATAGAAATTTCTGTATATTGATTTTTGTATCTTGTGACCTTATTGAATTCATTTATTAGGTTCTGGTACCTTTTTTGTTAGAGTTTTTAGGGTGTTCTATATGTAATATCATGTCATCTGCAAATAGTGAAACTTTTATTTCTTCCTTAACAATTTAGATGCATTTTATTCCTTTGTCTTGTCTGGTTACTGTGGCTAGGATTTCCAGTTCTATGATGAATAAAAGTTTAATGAGAGTGGACATCCTTGTCTCGTTCCTGACCTTAGGGGAAAAGCTCTCAGGTTTTCACCATTAAGGATGATGTTAGCTGTCGGTTTTTCATATATGGCCTTTATTATGTTGAGGTATGTTCTCTCTAAACCTACTTTGTTGAGGATTTTCATCATGAGTGGATGTTGTTCTCTGTCAAATACTTTTTCTGCATCAATTGAAATGGTTATATGGTTTTCATCCTTTCTCTTGTTGATGTTATTTACCACATTGATTTGTGAATATTTAACCACCCTTGCATCCTGGGAACAAATTCCACTTGATCATGGTGAGTGATTTTTTTTAATGTATTGTTGAATTTGGGTTGCTAAATTTTGTTGAGGACTTTTGCATCTGTGTTCATGAGAGAGACTGGCCTGTAGTTCTCTTTTTGTAGTGTTTTTATGGTATCAGGGTAATGTGGGCCTTATAAAATGAATTTGGAAGATTTCATTTTTCCTCTTCTATTTTTTGGAATAGTTTGAGAAGAATACATATTCACTCTTCATTAAATATTTGGTAGAATTCACCTGTAAAGCCATCTGATTCAATTTCATTGTTGGTAATTGGTCTGTTCACTTTCTTCCTGATTCAGTTTTGGGAAGTTATGTTATTTCTAGACATTTACCCATTTCTTCTAGGTTGTCCAATTTGTTGGCATATAATTTTTGTACTCTTTTATAATCCTTTGTATTTCTGTAGTGTTATTTCTCCTCTTTCTTTTTTTTCCCCAAGTGTTTATTTATTTTGAGAGAGAGCTTGCAAACAGGGGAGGGGCAAAGAGAAAGGGGGAGGGAGAGAATCCTAAGCAAGCTCTGTGCTGTCAGCACAGAGCCTGACATGGGGCTCAATCTCCAGATGGTGATATCTTGAGTCAAGCCCAAATCAAGAGTCACATGCTCAACCAACTGAACCACCTAGGTGCCCCTCTCCTCTTTCATTTCTGATTTTGAGTCTCTCCTCTCTCTCTCCTCTCTTTCTCTCTCTTTAGTGGTCTGGCTAAAGTTTTATCAATTTTGTTGATCTTTTGAAAGAACCAGATCCTGATTTTTTTGATCTTTTTGGATTTTGTTTTTGTTTTTTTTAGTTTCTATTTTGCTTATTCCTGCTCTCATCTTTATTATTTCCTTCCTGCTTTTGGGTTTTGTTCTTTTTCTAGCTCCTTTAGATGTAAGATTGGGTTGTTTGAGATTTTTCTTCTTGAGGCAGATCTGTATTTCTATAAACTTCCCACTTAGAACCACTTTTGCTACATCCCAAAGATATTAGACTGCTGTATTTTGGTTTCTATTTTGTCTCCGTGTATTTTTTAATTTCCTCTTTGATTTCTTGGTTGACCCATTCATTGCTTCTTAGCATGTTATTTAACCTCTATGTATCTGTGTTCTCTCCAGAATTTTTCTTGTGGTTGATTTTTAGTTTCAGTGTTATGGTTGGAAAAGATGCATGGTATGACTCTGATCTTTTTGAGTTTGTTGAGACTTGTTTTGTGGTCTAATAGGTGATGAGACTGTTCCATATGCATTTGAAAAGAATGTGTATTCTGCTGTTTTAGGATGGAATATTCTGAATGTATCTGTCAGATCCATCTGGTCCAATGTGTCATTCAAAGCCACTATGTCCCTGTTGGTTTTCTGTTTGGATGATCTATCCATTGATGTAAGTGGGGTTTATTAAACCCCCTTACTATTAATGTGTTATTATCAATTACCTCCTTTATTTTTATTATCTGCTTCATATGCTTGGCTGCCCTCATGTTAGGTGCATAAATATTTACTATTATATCTTCTTGTTGGATTGTTTCACTTATGTCCGTCTTTGTCTCTTCTTATAGTCTTTGTTTTAAAGTCTATTTTGTCTAAGAATTGCTCTGTTGGCTTTTTTCTTCACTTCCATTGGCATAATAAATGCTTTTCCATCCCTTCACTTTCAATCTGCATGTGCCTTAAGTCTGAAATGAGTCTCTCATAGGCAACATATAAATCTTGTTTTTTATCCATTCCATCACGCTGTCTTTTGATTGGAGCATTTAGTGCATCTACATTCAAAGTAATTTTTGATAGGCATGAACTTATTGCCATTTTGTTACTTGTTTCATGGTTTTTATAGTTCTTCTCTGTTCCTTTCTTCTCTTGATCTGTTCTAAGTGTGCTGGCCTTTAGTGATACGCTTGGATTCCTTTCTTTTTATTTTTTGTATATCTGTTACTCGTTTTTAATTTGTGGCTTCCATTAGGTTCATATGTAACATCTTATGCATATAGCAGTCCATATTAAGCCGACAGTCACCTAAGTTTGAACCCATTCTTTACTCATACCACCCTCATGTTTCAAATGTTTGCTGTCATACTTTACATCCTTTTATTTTGTGAATCCCTTAACTGATTTTTATAGATAAAATTTTACCGCTTTTATGCGACTTCCTCCTACCTATGGTCTTTCCTTTCTACCCAAAGAGTCCCCATTAACATTTCTTGTAGGGCTGGTTTAGTGGTCATTAATTCCTTTAACTTTTGTTAGTCTGGGAATCTCTATCCCTCCTTCCATTCTGAATGATGGCCTTGCTGGATAGAGAATTCTTGGCTGCATTTTTTTTCTTTCAACATTTTGAATACATCATGCCACTCCCTCCTGGCCTGAAAAGTTTGTTGAAAAATCAGATAACCTTATGGGCTTGTATGTAACTGTTTTCTTTTGCTGCTTTTAAAGTTCTCCCCTTATCACTACTTTTTACTATTTTAATTACTTTGTGTCTCAGTGTGGAGCTCCTTAGGTTGACAAGTGTGCTTAAAATCCTCCCATTCTGCTGTCTTCCCCAGAAGTGTCCATCAACTCTAAAGAATGGAACAAAGGTCCTTCTGGAATTTACATTACCCAAAAGTGTTGGTTTATTTTTTATTTTAGAGAGTATGTATACACCTGCACAAGTGAACGGGGGAGGGGCAGAGAGAGGGAGAGGGAGAATCTCAAGCAGGCTCTTCACCATCAGCACAGAGCCTGACATGGGGCTCAAATTTATGAAACAGGAGATCATGACCTGAGCCAAAATCAACAGATACTTAACCAAGCTACCCAGGCAGCCCTCAAAGTGTTGGCTTTTTAAATAAATGAAAACTACCTAAAGATGAAAATGGGTCTATGACCCTTGTCCCACTCAATTTCTTGCTGCATCCATATTTAGTTTTAACCCTGAAACTAAAGGGTTTGGGGGCAGAGGTTAACATCTGTTTCAAATAGGCCCCTCCCTGTGAGCAGCTATTTTCTCATAAGAACAGGGTATTCATCTGATCTAAAGCCAACAAAATGGGCGCCTGGGTGACTCAGTCGGTTAAGCATCTGACTTCAGCTAGGTTATGATCTCACAGTTTGTGAGTTCACGCCCCACATCGGGCTCTGTGCTGACAGCTCTGAGCCTGGAGCCTGCTTTGGATTCTGTGTCTCTCTCTGCCCCTCCTCTGCTCACACACTCTCTTTCAAAAATGAATAAACATTAAAAAAATTTTTTGTAAGCCAACAAAAGACGTATGGTGGCAACAGAGAGGCTCTGGGTCTTTATAATAACCCTCAGCAGCAAAATTTTTCTTTGGGGAACCAACTCCAAGGGAGCATAGAGCTAAAAGTCTGGTTCCTCAAACCAAGAACCCCTTTTTCAGACTACAACCTTTCTTTCTAGAAAGTATCCTTTGCCTTTGGGAACCCCTTCTGAGACTTTACTACTTCAATCCTACTATGCTCCATAATCATCTAACCTGTCTTACATCTTTTGTACATCTTGGACTGTTGATACTAAAGACATTCTCACTTGGGGGCACCTGAGTGGCTCAGTTGGTTAAGCATCTGACTTTGGCTCAGGTCACGATCTCACAGTTCATGAGTTGAAGCCCTGCATCGGGCTCTCTGCTGTCAGCACAGAGCCCCCTTCAGATCCTCTGTCCCCCTCTCTCTCTCTGCCCCTCCCCTGCTTTCTCCCTCTCAAAAATAAACATTAATGGGAAAAAAAACCTATATTTTCATTTGTATCCTTGATTCCTTCACTTTTTGTCCTTATGTCACACCAAGAACCCAACCCTCTTTTCCCAATTTAACATCTACAACGGAGAAGCAAGCTAAGAACCACAAAAATTGAGCCCAGCTTCTCTGAGATCCTTTTGTATCCTGAGCAATCCTAATCTTGGGGAGCATATTCCAAATATTTTCCACTCCTCAAGACCAGGACCTGATCCCAGCCCCCTCACCATTAGGAAATGAGCTGACAATCTGTGTGAGCCTCCACCAGATTTCCTCACGTGTCTTGCCAGGATTTGACTGTGACCAAGCTTACAGTTCCTCTTTCCCATTTCGGACTCCATACTGTTCATACTGTTCCCTACGGAGGAAGCCATTTCCCCATCCTCTGGTCACGTTCCATCTTCCATGAAGGCTGCACCAGCTACCTTACAGGTTTAGTGGCAGAAGAGGGTGTTTGTTAAATATCTGATTTAAATTGAGGCTTTCTTTCCCTTTTTGCCTATGCATATCTACAAACGACTTGAATAAGAGAATATTTACTATTAGAAGAGTATTTAAATATGAGGTATTTACTAGTGACCAGTTAAAGAGTTCCTAACTGCAGCCCACACTCCCCTTTTGACCCAACGAGAACCAGAAAAGTTCCTCACCGTCCACTAGATGGCACTGCTTGCTCAGCAGTGACTTT
Organism: Neofelis nebulosa; assembly: GCF_028018385.1. Taxonomy (NCBI): domain Eukaryota; kingdom Metazoa; phylum Chordata; class Mammalia; order Carnivora; family Felidae; genus Neofelis; species Neofelis nebulosa. The sequence continues at coordinate 29,312,788 of NC_080794.1, read as the reverse complement.
TCAAGGACACTATTCCAACTGTGGCAAAATAGGCGAATCTTGAAGAGGCTCTCCTTTTTCAAACTATACCATTTGCTCCCGCAGAGGTCTCCAATTCAGCTATGCTGGGATTATGACAAAATATAGTAATGATCACTTTTGATGTTTACATTTATAGTCTACTGGTCTATCTAGAATGATCCAACAATAGCTACTGTTGTTCCAGTTCATGAAAGCCTGGACTCTTCACGTATATTATAAACATCCTATGGCCAACTGCCTCACACTTGTATTCTTCACCATCTAAAACAACACTTTAATCACAACCCTGCACGAATGAAAAGGGACACCACAGGAAATGGAGACAGGCTTTTCACAATGGAGTGTAAGGACCAACAACCTTCAGCAGGTGGTCCCCAACTTGTCCTTGGGAAGTACCTGAAGAGGAATGGGAACGTCCGGGTCACTCGCCACAGTAGGAGAACTCATCCCCCTGTGGCCCCGTAACAACAGCCCAGGACTGTCAAACCACTTCACTCTTGGCTCTGTCTCCAAGCTGGTAGAAAACTGCAGGTAGGTCATGACTTTCTGGACCTCAATTTGTTTCATTATGAGGTAATAGGTCTTAAAGGCTTTAAAAATTGACATCCAAAATACATGAAATAGTACCTACAAAGGGTTAAAAGCAGAAAGATAATGTACTTAACATTTTGAATGGATTTAGAGACAAAATATTTTCATTTCAATAAACTTGCTAAAACATGAGGGATAAACAATGGCTTTGAAGAAACGATCTTGGAAATAGTTTCTTGTTCTCTTTTCTCTTACGCATGGTTTCCAGGAACTAGAGGTTACCTGTGGTTACCATGGCAGGACAGCTAAGACTTACCACGTACCACTTAATTTCTGAAAGAAATGTTTATCATTCTGCAAAAGCCAAACCTGAGCACCTTCCGGGCCTTCTAACATCCAGCTAGCCATCTGGGTTCAATAGTGAGAAGCCACCAACTAAGTAAGTTAGTACAGGAGCCCACTCAGCTTCCCGTACAAGCGTAATGCATTGCCATTTAGTGGAAACAGGCTATTCCTAAATCCCATGCGGTGCCTTAAGCCAAACAGAAGACACGAGAACACCTGGAAACCCCAGAGGAGATGGCCATGTGTTTTTATTTAATTAGTCAGTGGAAGACACCGCTAGGATGCCCCAGAGGTGCCACGTTGTGTTGGCCAAAAGACAACAGATGTTAAGATTCAAACACAAAATTTAACCAGATTGAAGAGCAACTGGTGTAGGAGCTTCAGAACAAGTGAAGAAGTCCATTAAGCGTGTACTTTTCGGAGATGGTCAGAATGGGGTTCTGATAAGCATGGGCCACACTGCTGATGGAGAAAGAGGGAAGGGAGCAAGGGAGACACTGCTGGTGGAAAAGGAGCAGGGCTTACAAAGGGCTCCTGTCAAAATACAACCAGGCTCATTTTATTTATTTTGAGAGCGCACAAGCAGGGGCGGCACAGAGAGAGATGGGGGGGGGGGGGGGGAAGGGAGAGAGAATCCCAAGCAGGCTCTGCATTGCCAGTGCAGAGCCCAACGTGGGGTTCAAACTCACTAGCCACAAGATCATGACCTGAGCCAAAAGCAAGAATCCGACGCTTACCTGACTGAGCCAAAGAGGTGCCCTACCAACCTCGTTTTTCAGAGACAAATATCAAGACTCATAAGTTTATCTGAGGCACAAACTTTTAAATCTGAAGTTTGATAAATCAGAGTCTGGGATATTCCAACACTGAGATGGACAAACTGACATAACATTTTATTATTGTATTTTGAGAGAGGACGCAAGTGAGCAAAGGGCAGAGAGGGGGTGGGGGGGGAGAGAGAATCCGACGAGGGACAGAGAGGGAGAGAGAGAGAGAAGTGGGGCTCACCCGATGTGGGTGATAAAACCACGGTTTATGGGATCATGACCTGAGCCAAAGTCAGATGCCTAAGCGACAGCCACCCAGGCGCCCCCAAACTGACATAACTTTTAACAGAGAATAGAAGTCTTACTCGTAAGAAGCTAGCTTATTTTTGGTTTCATCTGCAGCAAGATGAGACCTGAACAAATGGGGCCCTGGCACAGTCACCTGGACTCCTCCTACTTCTGCTAGTTTCATCACCCTGTGTGTGAGCCCCATCCCACCCTTAACCCGGCAGTCCCTGACCCAGTCTCTAAGGCAGTGTGGTGCGCTGGTCCATCTGTCTGTCCCTCCCACAATCGCACACAATAAGCCAAGTCCATGCTTTAAACACCCCTGTGGTCTGTACCCAGACGTTTCACTTTCACCCCACCCCCACTCCTGCTGCAGCGGTGGGACCGCGCCCGCGTGGTGCTCCCCAACCACCGTGCCCTGGCTGGTGGCAGGGATCCCGGGGATAGCCGCCTGCAACTGAGCACTGTCCAGGCGGCCAGGCACACATTTAAACCTCAGGACCTTCCTTATGCTCTTTCACCTCAGTTGTCGGGGAAACAGACTGCAACAACGGAGAACAACTTTAACATACCAGAGTCGTTTGTCATTGGCTGAATCTCTTCAAATTCATCTTCAGGATTTACAACAGAGAAACCATACAAAACGTGCCTTTAAACTACCAACACATTTGGGGCGACTGGGCGGTTCAGTCGGTTGAGCGTCTGGCTTCGGCTCAGGTCATGATCTCGCAGTTCGTGGGTTCGAGCCCCACGTTGGGCTCTGTGCTGACCGCTCAGAGCCTGGAGCCTGCTTCAGATTCCGAGTCTCCCTCTCTCTGCCCCTTCCCCGCTCATGCTCTGTCTCTGTCTCTCGAAAATGAATAAACATTAAAAAAAAAATTTTTAACTACCAACACATTCAACAAAGGTATAAAACACAATTACTTTATTGATCTCTTACAATCAAACACTGTCAACTACCATTACTTCCACTCATGCATCAGTAAAGGATATTTCCTTAGTATTTTCAAATGATACATTTAAACGATAAACAAAAAAGTTAGAACTTAAAATGCACCCTGATTAATTATGTAAACCGGTAATTTTTTTTTTTTTAAAAAGCATAACAATTTGGTTCCTTTCTTCATAAAATGGAAATTTAAATATTTCTCCTGATAGTCTTGAGGTTCTCATTATGTCGTGAGTAGTGCAAAGTGTGGCACAGTTTCATCTAGAAAGGTGTGTCTCACACGCCTTATTCAACAAACGAAATGTGCATAACAAAATGCATACAGTCAATGCATGATAGAAAGCATGTTTCAAACACAAGGCGGCCCCTCGGGCCACCATATTATTTAGGTTTTTGCATTATCATTTATGGCATTATAGATTAATTATACATAACATACTTTTATACATTTTAACCCTGAAGATAAGAAAAATAACTGTTGCTTGAAAAAGTTATTCCAGGTAGCCATTTGGTTTGTATCAGGAGAAAGTGAACCTCCGAGAGTCTAGTGTCTGCCAAGTCTGGAATCAGCTGGAGTCAGTCAATCGGACATGACATACTTCACAGTGACTGTTTCCCAAGTCCCGGCGACGCTTCTTCCCACAGTGCGCCAGACGACGAAGCATCTCTGGAATCACCCTTGCGTGTGGTTTTCCCTTTTTTTTTTCTGGATCAACTACTATTCTATTATTTTGTCCTTTCTTCTCAGCTCCTTTATGGCCTTTCATTTTAATTATTCATAAATCCTTTCAGAATATCCTCAGAGAGCTCCATAAGGGGAAGTTCTGGAGACGGAAAATCCAAGGGAGGAAGGTTGGGTATGGGGATATCCTTGGCTTTGCCGGTATTCGCTGAAAACTTCTGCCAGGTTGGAGAGGCTGTGGCAGTTTCCGAATGTGGTGGCAAGCTCCACAACTCTGACTTTTCTACAAAATCGGCATCCACATCCAGCTCCTTTTCTACTGGGCCTTTTAGAAGTCTGGCCTTTTCAGCCTTTAGTTGTTTGTTTTCTTTCCTTAACCTTTCGTTCTCAGCCACGAGGAATTCGACGTGCCTCTCCAAATCTGCGATCTTGGTAGCCTGCTCCTCTATGATTGTCTTGTCGTCCTTGGGGGCTTTGCTTCCAATGCACGGCTCTGCCGGCTCCCTCTTCTGCTGAAGTAAAAACAGCAGTGTGTCTGGATCCCTGTCAAAGACCCCCTGGATTTCAGGCAGATGTTTCTCCGTGGAAGGGCTGTATTTCTCAGAGAGAAGGGGGCTCTGGCCCTCTGCATCCTCAGAAGGGGGTTTGTGCGGGGCCTGGAGCTGGGTGGCCGCATCCTTGTCTGTGCTCTGCTGGGCTTTCAGTCTCTCTTCCCGCTTGGCCCTTTTCCACCTCTCCTGGATGAGGAGGAGCTGTTTCATGTGGCTGTCCCTTTGCAATTCCAGTGACAGATGAGCCTATCACACAGAAGGAAAGGTGTCATTTAACATTTAAGTCTCTTTAGTAATCTCCAATGAATATAATCCCAAGATCCTCCTTTCTAAATAACTTTATAACACTTAAAATTTACATACTATGTTTGCAATTCAGTAGAACCCCTGATTTTGTTAAAGACAACTGGGTCTTTAAAGACAACAGTCATGGCCCCACCACAAAAAGAGGGTGCGTGTGGGCCACACAGGCGACTAGGGAGGTCTGCGCTTCTGAGCCCAACATCTCCCATGTGAGGCCACTCCTCCAAGACCAAGATGTAGCTGAACTCCCTAATACATAAAGAGAATCAGCCAAAATAAGAAGACCGAGGCACACATTCTAAATGAAAGAACAAAAGACAAATCCTTAGAAAAACAACTCAATGAAACAAAGATAAGCAATCTACCCCATAAACAGTTCAAAGTAAATAAAGATGCTCACCAAACTTGGGAGAAGAATCAACATAAAACTTCAACAGAGAGACAAAAAATATCTCCATAATATAAGAAATTATCAATCAGAACAGAAGAATACAATAAAAGAAATGACAAATACATTATACAGAACAGAGTAGATGATACAGAAGAACAGATCAGCAATCTTCAGGACAGGGTAGCAGAAATCACCCAAAGTAAACACCAAAAGAAAAAAATTGGGGGATGAGGATAGTTATTTAAGGAAAATATCAAGACTAAGAAAATTCACATGAAGAAATAACAGCTGAAAACTTCCCTAACATGGGGAAGAAAACACACATCAGGTCCAGGAATCAAATAGAGCCCCAAACAAAATTAACCCAAAGAAATCCATACCAAGACACATTATAATTGTCAAAAATTAAAGACAAAGAAAATCTTAAAAGCAGCAAGAGAAAAACAACTAGTTATGTATACGGGGATCCCCAAAAGATTAACAGCTGTTTATATATATATATATATATATATATATATATATATATATATGTTTTTATATGTTTTATATATATGTTTTTATATATATGTTTATATATATATTTGGAAACAGCAAGATTCTATTCTGGGAAAATGAATTTTTGGTATTCTCCTTCCTCATCTTTGTAACAACATCTAATTTTTAGGGCTGTTCTCTGAATATCATTTCTTTCTTTCTAAATTTATTCTGAAAGAGAGATTGCAAGTGGGGGAGGGGCAGAAGAGACAGGGAGGGAGAGAGTCCCAAGCAGGCCCCACATTGTCAGTGCAAAGTCCACTGTGGGGCTAGAACTCACACACAGAGATCATGACCTGAGTCGAAATCCAGAGTTGGTTGTTTAACAGACAGGGTCACCCAGGCACCCCATGAATGTCATTTCTGTAGAGATCTGTGCACTCTGGTTTCGACGAAACTTATATAACGTCAAGTATAATATAACATATTGGGTTTTGTTATTATATAAATCAGTAATTTTATTTTCACCATCAAAAGGATCATATTCTGTCAACAGCAGTATAAAATATGCTATCTGTCTGGCCAAAAACATGAAGCCCCCATACGAACTGGGTGGCAAGGGAAAAGTACAACATGGGAAACAGCAATTTCAGAAACAAAAACACTTTTCCAACATACACACGTTCCAAAAAAAGGCCTCTGTAAAGTGTACAAATGGTAGAAGAAAATGTAACAAGTGGAGAGCCTGGGTGGTTCAGTTGGTTAAGTGTCCGACTTTGGCTCAGGTCATGATCTCACCTTTCCCAAGTTCAAGCCCTGCATCGGGCTTTGTGCTGACAGCTCAGATTCTGTGAGATTCCCTCTCTCTCTGCCCCTCCCCCTGCTCGCACTCTGTCTCGAAAGAAGGAGGAGAAGAAGAAGAAGAAGAAGAGGAGGAGGAGGAGGAGGAGGAGGAGGAGGAGGAGGAGAGGAAGAAGAAGAAGAAGAAGAAGAAGAAGAAGAAGAAGAAGAAGAAGAAGAAGAAGAAGAAGAGGAGGAGGAGGAAAAAGAAAAAGAGAAAAGAGAAAAGAGAAAGGGAAGGGAGGGAGGGAAGCAAGAAAAAATACAAGTACCACACACTGGTAAAGAACTGAACATATCTGCTGTTCTTTGGCAACTAAGCCAAGTGCAACGGCTAGAAGGAAGCAATCACTGACAGGTTTTCACAATCTCACATTTAATTCTCCACTTTCCTGAGCAGCAGCACAGCCTGGAGAAGTGTCACTGAAGACAGAGACAGAAAAACACTGCAGGAGTTGACCACAAATCACATGGTACACACTTTAGGGAACTGCAAGAATCCTGTATAAAACTGTGTGTTTCTGACCACCACAATGAAGATATCACAAACGTGGAATGATTCATTTTTTCCGAAGGTCTTAGGTCTTCTAACATCATGACCGTGCTGCACACTAAACAATACCAGAGTCGTAACAAATACCAACTATGCCAATTACAGAATTTGGAAGGAAATGGAGAACGTGTTCTATTTTTCAGGTGCTCTGTTTCAGACCAATTAAAGCCCCCGGTCACTGACACTGTCTTTCTTAAAAGCGTGAAGGGCTCTGGCCTTTTAAGATTAATGCTTCTGGCTGGTGCCTGTGTCTGTGTGAAGCAAGCCTCCAAGCTCCTGGATTCAGGGCTCCTGGTGACCCAGCGCCAGCGGTAGGAGCTCCTGGCAGGGAGAAGAGGGAAAGGGGTGGCTCTCTCCCAACCCTCCCACAGCAAGCAGGGTAGGAACTGTGGCGCCTGAGCAGGATGCCTGCGACCCCTGTGCAGCTGTGACCAGGCACCACTGCTGGGAGCACACGCAGTCCACTGCATTCCTTGATTAGAAAGACCCAGGATACTAAAGATGCCAACTCTCCCCAAATCGATACACAGGCTTAATGCAATTCCAGCTACATCACAGAAAGATGCCAGTTACAGAAGGGGGGAAGGCTAGGCCTCTGGTGATAGTGTTACAGGAGGTGAATCCTCTGCCAACTATTGGCTGGTTTCTAAGCAAAAAGTCTGTAGGCCAAGAATGGCACAAAATATTCAAAGTGCTGAAAGGAAAAAACTTACAACCAAACATACCTAGCAAGCTTACCACTCAGAATTGAAGGAGAGATCAAAGAGTTTCCCAGACAAACTAAAGCTAAAGGAGTTCATCACCGCTAAACCAGCTCTACAAGAAGAATTCTTTAAGCAGAAAATAAAAGGCCAAAAGTAGAAACAAGAAAATACCTGAAACAAAAATCTCTCATTAGTAAGGCAAAACATACAGAAAAGGAAGTAGATCGACCAGGACAAAGCTGGTATGAGGGTCAAAAGACATAAGTACTAAAATCAACAAAATCTCCAATAATTAGTTAAGGGTCTCATTAAATAAAAAGGCATAAAACAGATGTCAAAAACATAAAACGTGTGGGTGTGCGCACACGAAGGTGATAAGGTGACTAAAGATGTAGTGCCTGTAGAATGCATGCCTACTTAAATGACCAACTTAAAACAGACTGCAATATATGCATGTTATTATATATAAATCTCATGGCGACCACAAACCAAACCCTTACCACACACACAGGAGCCCAAACATAACACTAAAGAAAATAATCAAATACAAGGGAAGAGAGTAATAGAAAAAAAAGGAACAGGAACTACAAAAACAAGAAAACAATTTTTAAAATGGCAATAAATACATACCTATCGATAATTACTTTAAATGTAAAGACTCCAATCAAAATGCTCCAATCAAAACAGGTAGGGTGGCTGAATAGATTAAAAAAAAAAAAAGGCCTATGTAAATATTCCCTACAAGAGACTCACTTCCAATCTAAAGACACATACAGACTAAAAGTGGAGTAATGGTTGGGAATGCAAGCAGGTGCAGCCACTCTGGAAAACAGTATAGAGGTTCCTCAAAAAACTAAAAATAGAACTACCCTAGGACACAGCAATTGCACTACTAGGCATTTATCCATGGGATACAGGTGTGCTGGTTCGAAGGGACACACGCACCCCCATGTTTATAGCAGCACTATCAACAATAGCCCAAGTATGGAAAGAGCCCAAATGTCCATTGACGGATGAATGGATAAAGAAGATGTGGTGTATATATGTACAATGGAGTATTATTCGGCAATCAAAAAGAATGAAATCTTGCCATTTGCAACTACGTGGATGGAACTGGAGGGTGTTATGCTAAGTGAAATTAGTCAGTCAGAGAAAGACAAAAATCATATGACTTCACTCATATGAGGACTTTTAAGAGACAAAACAGATGAACATAAGGGAAGGGAAACAAAAATAATATAAACACAGGGAGGGGGATAAAACAGAAGAGACTCATAAATATGGAGAACAAACTGAGGGTTTACTGGAGGGGTTGTGGGAGGGGGGATGGGCTAAATGGGTAAGGGGCACTAAGGAATCTCCTCCTGAAATCATTGTTGCACTGTATGCTAATTTGGATGTAAATTTTAAAAAATAAAAAATAAAATTAAAAAATAAATAAAAGTGGAGTAATGGAAAAAGATATTCTATCCAAACAGAACAAAATAAAAGCTGGGGTAGCAACACCTATATCAGGGAACATACGCTTTAAAACAAAAGATGTAATAAGAGACAAAGAAGGACACTACACAATGTTAAAGGGATTACTCCAACAAGAAGAAAATATTTGGAAATATTTATGCAGCCAACAAAGGAGCACCTGAATATATAAAGCAAATAGTAACAAATGCAAAGGAAGAAACTGACAATAATAAACAGGGAAATTTTAAGGCCCCACTTACACAACAGATAGATCATCCACACATAATAGTAGTAAGGAAACACTGTCCTTAAAAGACACATTAGACCAGATGGACTTAACAGATATATATAGAACAATCCATCCAAATACAGAATACACATTCTTCTCAAGTGCACACAGGACTGTCTCCAGGATAAATCACTCAGGTGATGATCAGGCTCAGGTCATGATCTCACGGTTTTGTGAGTTCAAACCCCGCATTGGGCTCTGTGCTGACAGCTCGGGAGACTGGAGCCCACTTTGGATTCTGTGTCTCCCTCTCTCTCTGCCCCTCCCCTGCTTGTGCTCTGTCTCTCAAAAATAAATAAATGTTTAAAACGCATCATACTCAATGATTAGAAGCTGAAAGTTTTCCCTCTAAGATCAGGAACAAGATAAGGACTATCAACTCTTGCCATTTATTCAATATAATACCAAAGTCATACCCAATAATCAGATTTTAAAAAAAAAAGGTATTCAAATTGGTTAAGGAAGAAATAAAACTCACTATCTGCCGATGACAGAATACTATATACAGACAACCCATAAGAAGCCACCAAAAAACCACCAGAATAAATGATTTCAGTAAAGTTTCAGGATACAAAATATACAGTAATCCATCACATTTCTATACACTAATATCAAAATAGCATTAAGTGAAATTAAGACAACAATCGTATCTACAATTACCTCAAGTAGAATAAAATACCTAAAAATAAATTTATAACCAAAGTGGCCTATGGTCTGAAAACTAAAACACAGATGAAAAAAATAAAGATTACACAAATAAATGGAAAGACATACTACTGAAATGTCCATGTCACCCAAAGCAATCTACAGATTCAGTGCAATCCCTACTAAAATACCAATGACACTTTCCACTGAACTAGAACAAATAATCCCAAAATGTATATGGAAACACAAAAGTCCCAAATAACCAAAGCAATCTTGAGAAAGAACAAACCTGGAGGTACTATGCTCCCAGATTTTATTGCAAAATAAAAGTATATTATGTATGTGTGTGTGTGTGTATACACACACACACACACACACACACACACACACACAAGTATATTACAAAAGCTATGTAATCAAAACAGTATGGCATGGCACAAAAACAGACATATACATCAATGGAACAGAGTAGAAGTCACAAAAATAAATGCACATAGAGTCAATCCATGACAAAGGAGAGAAGAATATACAATGGGGAAAGACAGTCTCTTCAATAAATGGTGTTGGTAAAACTGGTGTTTGCACTACATGCAAAAGAATTAAATTGGACCACTTTCTTACATCATATACAAAAATAAACTCAATGAATTGAAGACCTAACTGTGAGACCTGAAACTATAAAACTCCTGGAAGAAAACATAAGCAGTAAGCTCTTTCACACTGGTCTTAGTGATTTTTTTTTTTAATCTGTCTCTTCAAGAACAAAAGTAAAAATAAATGGGACTGTATCAAAATATAAAGCTTTTGCAGTGAAGGAAACCATCAACGAAATGAAAAGGGAACCTACTTTTCATAAGGGACAATGTATTCACAAATGAAGTATCCACTAAGGGGTTATCATCCAAATTATATAAAGCACTCATAAAAGTCATTATGAGAAAAACAATCGGTTTTTAACAATGGGCACAGGATCTGAGTACACATTTTTCCAAACACATACAGATGGCCAACAGATACATGAAAAGATGTTCAACATCACTAACCATTAGAGAAATGCAAATAAAAAAACACAATGAAATATTATCTCACACCTGTCAGAATGGCTGCTATGAAAAGTCAAGAAATAACAAATACTCGCAGGACGTGGTGAAAAAGGAACCCTTATGCACCGTTGGTGGGAATGTTAAGTTGGCGTTACCACTACGGAAGCCAGTATGGTGGGTTCTCAAAAATTTAAAAATATAACAACCCTACAATCCAGTTATTCCACTACTAGGTATTTACCCAAAGAAACTAAATACACTAATTCGAAAAGATATCCACACCTCTGTGTTCACTGCAACATTATTTACAATAGCCAAGATACAGAAACAATCTGTATCTGTGGGTAGACGAATGGATTAAAAAAGATGTGGTACAAGGGGTGCCTGGGTGGGTCAGTAGGTTCAGCATCAGGTCATGATCTCAAAGTTCTTGGCTTTGAGCCGTGACGTCAGGCTCTATGCTGACAGTTCAGAACCTACTTCAGATTCTGTGTCTCCCTCTCTCTGAGCCTCCCCCACCACTCACGCTGCCTCTGTCTCTCTCTCTCAAAAATAAACATTAAAAAAAAAAAAAAAAAAAGATGAAGTATATATAAATAGTAGCGTATTATCCAGGCATAAGAATGAGACCTTACCACCTGCGACAACATGAATGGACCTAGAGGATCTTACACTAAGTAAAGTAAGTCAGAGAAAGACAAATATCTTATGATTTTACTTGTATGTGAAATCTAAGAAACAAATGAACAGAAACAGACTCATAAATACTGAGAATTGGTGGCTGCCATGGGAGTGGGGGGAGGGGTGTGGATTGATGGATGAAACAGGTGAAAGGGATTAAGAGGTACAAATGTCCAGGTATAAAACAAGTAAGCCATGGAGATGAAAAGGACAGTAGAAGGAATACGGCTAATAATATTGTAAGAACACTGTATGGTGAGAGATTGGAACTATTCTTATGGTCAGCACTGCATAATGTACAGAATCGTCAAATCACAATGTTGTGCACCTGAAATTAATGTAACATTGTATTATCAACTGAACTTAAAAATGACAGAATGAATGGCAGTTGAGGAACAGAGAGGCTCAGGAACTTGCCCAAGGTCACACAGCCAAAAGGCAAAGCAGAGGTGTGGACCAACCAGGGCAGTCTAGCCCCAGTGAGGTGGTTTTAAAACACGTCTGAAAAAAATAAAATAAAATAAAATAAAAAATAAAAAAATAAAACATGTCTGTAACTTTTTGAACAGTCCTATCAAGAGATGGAGTCTAATTCCCCTCCCCTCGAACTGGGCGGGCCTCTGTGGTCAATTCAAGGAACAAGGCAGATGGAGGGACAATGCTGTGGAACTTCCACTATCTGTTGGCTTCTCCTCAACCACCATGTGGGCAGATTAGAGAGAGACGAGAGAGGATGAGGATGAGGAGAGATGCCTCGCTGCCTGAGGAGCCCTAGCAGTTTCAGACCCAGCATCAGAGCCCTCCCAGCCCAGCACCAGACAGAGAAGACACCTCTGAGATGACACCACCAGCTACCACCATTGACCGCATGACAGCCCTCGACCCCTGAGAACTGCCCAGCCCAGCTGAGCCTGAGCCCCATCAACCTGATTTGTGAGCAAAAAAAAAAAAAAAAAAAAAAGACTTTATTATAACGTGACAACCTTGGTGATCTCCTTCCACTTAATGAACAGTCAACCATCATCATGCCATACAGCTAGTAAACTTATCTATGTGTGCGTGTGGAATAGTAACTGTGCTGCAAGAACGTGGGAGATGTTTTTGGGCCACCACCATCACCGCCTAAGTACTCACACCGTGTAGGATGTCGTGTGCAAGGCTTGTGTGCAAACGAACAGTCTACCTTCACATGGGCGTCGTGATTAAGTTTTCTTACCATTTTACAAGTTTGCTTTCAAAGAATTACACTACCATAAGGTATGCCTCTCTCTCATAATTGGGAAAAACTGCATATTGGCCTATCATCACACATAAGTGAGTTTTTAAAAATGTTAATAATGTTTCCAATACTGTATTATGGATGACTGTAATACTGTAGACCATAAACCCTTTATAAGGACTCATACAGTGGTGTGGAGGTTAGGCTACTGTGAAACAAGAGTATGGATTACACCAGGCTGCCATAAAGCAATCACACTGCTACGACTTCATCAGTGCATGAACTGTTATACCTGCACATAAACGAGTTTTTCACTTTCATTTTTGATGTCTAGTGTTAGTAATACGTATTAATTTCTACAGTTTTGTATTCTGTAAGACAGTACTGATATAGGTGGTAACAGACAATTCATCTCATAAACAGACAACATAAACTTATTTTATCGACAAATACAGGATAGTACTTTAAATGTTTTCCTTGTGATTTTAGTATTTTCTTTTTTCTAACTTACATTCATGCAAGAATACAGTATATAATCACCTAACATACAAAATATATGTAATCAACTGTTTATGTTATCATTAAGGCTTCTGCTCAACAGTAGGCTATTGTAGTTAAGTTTGGGAGAAGGGGTATAAAAATTACAGGCAGATTTTCAACTGTACAGGAGGCTTGCATCCCTAAGACCCAAGTTATTCAACAGTTGACTATTCAACATTTTCTAAGCTGAATGTGTTTTTTGTCAGTGAGTATTTGTGGAAACTTTCTGTTAACAATTTTCTACTTGTAAAAGTAACATTCACTATAGAGTATGTGAAACAAACTTTTTAATATTTGGTTTAAAATATTGCCTGGCAATATGTGAACCATACTATGTACTTTTTAAATTTTTTAAAATGTTTTCATTTATTTTTGAAAGTAGGGACAGAGAGAGAGATAGAGCAGAGGAGGAGCCGGGGATTGGGGAGGGGACAGGATTCAAAGCAGTCTCTATGCTAACAGCAGAAAGCCCAATGTGGGGCTCGAACTCACAGAACTGCGAGATCATGAATTGAGCCAAAGTCATACGCTTAACCGACTAAGCCACCCAGGCACCCCCACACTGGGTACTTTAAAAATTTTCTAAATGAGAAAAACACTGGCCTAAAAAAAAAAATGACAATGCAATTTAATAGAATTCTATCTGATATGATTTTTAAAAACTTAAATGCCATCTGTATTCAGCTTGAAATTAGAAAACTTTCTGCTTTAGGGATGTATACTACAACTAGCTAAAATCCCTTTTTATTAAGGGGCTCAGAAGGCTCAGTGCATGTATGTATTATGTGGCCAACATGAGCAGTTCTACACTGTCAAAAGGAAGTGCAGGAAATAAAACACAACTTTCAGATTTTCTTGGTTCAGTTTGAGGAAGTGGCATTTTCTCCCTGCCACTGACATCCCCTCACAGAAAAGATCTCCTTAATTCAACTAGACAAACATTTACCGAGTATCTCCTAAGTACCCTGCCACTTGCATAATCAGAAAATCATCTTTGGATGTAGGCATTTTCAAAACCTAGGTACACCCTCCCCTAACACGGAAAACATTTAAAGCCATTGGTGAAACAAATATAAAGGTACCAGAACTGTTTAGGAATTCAGGAAAAGACAAATTCAGATTTAAATTATTTTTGGCAAGCAAAGGGAAGTCCAATTGGTCGACCCTTGGCCAGGCCTGCTTACTTTCTGTGAGCTAAGCTAATACTGAAATGAGTTAATGATCAGGAAAGACCCTAGAAGTCTCTAAGGAAAACACTCGATCTGAGATCTAGAAGTAACTAATAGAAAACAGAACAGAAGTTTCTGCATGCCATCTCTGGGATGTCGACAGTAGTTCACTGAGTTTTAATTTCTGAAGTACTCCTATCTTTTCCATTTTATGTATTTTTGACTACAGTGTTTTGAGAAGGGCATACTTTATTTTACACACAATTCAAGTATCCACAAGAAAATCCTTCTAACCCTTATGCAAATATTAAGAAATTGTCTCACCTGCTCAGACTGTGTGAGCTTCATGGCTTCAGAAAGATATGCTGGTTAAAAAAAAAAAAGGCACATTAATGAGTGTCATAATTTTGTAATCAACAGGTCAAAGGAAGAATTTCAACACTCCTATGACAAAAAAGAACTGGTTTTAGAAGCAATTCCAAGCAATTCTGCTACATAATTATCTTCCCAAAATCAAACAAGGTGGGGATTTTAAGAAGATAGGATTTTTTTTTCCCTTAAGTTGTATTTATTTATTTTGAGAGAGACAGAGACAGTGCAACTGCGGAAAGAGCAGAGGGAGGGGGAGAGTGAGAGAATCCCAAGCAGGATCCACACTGCCAGCACAGAGCCTGACATGGGGCTTGAACCCACGAAGCTGCAGGAACATAACCTGAGCCAAAACCAAGAGTCGGATGCTTAACTGACTGAGCCACCCAAGCCTCCCAAGAAGACAGGATTCTTAACTTCTCCAAGAAGTCAGTGGTAATCAACTGTAGATATTCTCTACCCCACCTTGAAGGAGTCTGCTCTTCAAAATCCTTGTAGATTTCACAATTAAGAAAGTAAAGATGGCCTAATAAAAAAATAGGATTAGGGAGGATTAAAACTAAGCAAAAACCTTATCAAAACCTTATTATGATGATCACAAAAATGTCAAGAGATTGATTATAGGTGTCTTTTTAACCACATGAATACTTGGACTAAATCATTTTGGCCTCCTTCAAAACTACTTTTATTGAATTATTTCTGAGCTATCCCATCAACCTAACCTACCATGCATGAATCAGGTAGTTAAAAGCCATTAAGAACTTGTTGACATATTTATTGTAAGTTGTTGTCTTTTATTAAGACCTTAAATAGTCCTAATAAATAATAAACTTAAGCTTCTCTTTGACCTTAGGATCAGTTCCTGGGTGACTTAATTTACTTGAATTTAAATAACAGTCACTGTAAAAATACATTTTTCCTCTCTGCTAAAAAGCTTAAAGCCAAATTCTCCTTCTATCAAATAAGCAAGAACTCATGGTACAGTTTGTGAACAATATTTCCAGGCACTCCTCATTTTATCTTTCTAAGGATTCCTCATCTGCTTATTTTTAATTACATTTTGTATTTTGTTGTATTCCTCTGGAAGACCTTTTATATACTGCCTGGAACAAAAGAGAGTATAAACAAGTATCATAATAGATCATACACAATCTCCATTTCTTATTTCTTATTATCAATGTCTCAGTATCTCTCATCCCTACACTAAGTTCCTTTTTGCCTTTTTGCAGATCTTACAGGGCAATGTTTCTGTCATCTTAAAGCTAAATATTTTAATGATTTTGAGTTCATGACTTAGAACTGTTGCCTGCTAGGTTATACCATAATCTTTAAGATACGGATTAACTGGATGGTCCTTCCCCAACAGTAAAACAGAGTTGGCTATATAGCCTTTGCTCTAGCCATACTTAAATTTTTTCCTCAACTTTTGTGTCTTTTATTCCTATAGTAAGTCTATATAACTGCATACAGACTATTTCTTTGTCTTTTTCTTCATGTTTAAGGCTGTTGAGACACTCTTATCTATTGCAGCAATACAGTGTGGATGCACTTCCCTATTATTTCCACATACCATCGTCTCCCCATCTGAACTACAGTTTGCTGTAAATTCACTTTTTAAACAAAGGGAACAGTTTCATAAAACCAGGCTTAAACCAACTGGACAGCCTTTGTAGAACCTTGCAACTATAACATGACAGTAGAGAATACCCAAGGACATGAGTTTCCAAAGCCAAAAAAAAATCAAGAGTCACACTGCCACTTAAAGTATTTCCCATGTTTTAATTTACAATTTGGGTCTTAAGGGGGCATCTAGCTGGTTCACTTGGTAGAGTGTGTGACTTTTGATCTTGGGGTTGTGAGTTCAAGCCTCACACTGGGTATAGAGATTACTTAAAAAAAAAAAAGAAAAGTAAAAATAAATAAATAAATAATATTTGGGTCTTAATAAAAGAAAAAAATTTCATCTGATTACATAGTCATGAATTTGTTCCAGAGTCACAACCGAATATCTCACACACACAGCAAAATATTGCCTCTGAATGACAAAGACTGATCTGCTCAGAATCATTTTCATGCGGCCATAGCTTCATGGGAAGGTCCAGGTCAAGATAGGTTTCAACCAAGTATATGTAGACACTGTGAACTCTGAGGTCTGCTCATCTTCTAAACTGCTGGAGTTCTAAGCACTATAAATGGCTATTATCAACTTCGCATTTAAGCTTTTGCTCTTTTTGCTGTTTGTCAAAGAAAAGAAACCCACTTAGGCAAGTGGACGGTGTAAGACTATGAGCAAGAATTCTATCCAGCTATAGCTGCTAATCAAGGTTTCTGAGCAACAGATTTTTCTGACAATCCTGGAGTCAAGCCATGTCAGGTGTAGAGCTTACTTAAAAAAAAAAAAAAATCCATCAGAAGATCACAAAGTATAGAGACTATAAGTTTAGCTATGTAATCTCAGGGTAAATGTTTATGTCCCAGAATCTCCTCTGATCTTTCATAGTTTGATAAGAGGCACCTCCTTTGCCCTTAAGTTCTCTATTTCAGGCTTTCCTTTTTATCAGTCATTCTCAGATGATGACCTTCCCTATCATATTTTTTTTAATGTTTATTTCTTTTCGAGAGAGCAAGCAAACAGGGGAGGGGCAAAGAGGGAAGGAGACACAGAATTGGAAGCAGGCTCCAGGCTCCCAGGTGTCAGAACAGAGCCCAACATGGGCTTGAACCCACAAACCGTGAGATCATGACCTGAGCTGAAGTTGGACACTTAACCAACTTAGCCACCCAGGTGCCCTTCCCTATCATATTTCTAAAATAAATCCCTTCAGAATATATTTACACCCATACCTCCCAAAGCATCTCTGCTATAAGCCCCAGATATAAGTCAATTTAGAAAATACTAAGCTTATTCCAACCACGTCAATTTTCAAATTAGCATTACATTCACAACTCCACTCTAAAAAACACAAGGCTATTTTTAACACAGTCTAAACTCCAAATCAAATCAGCTCAGTGGGATTAACTGATCACACTTGAGTTCTATCTCCCTAATTAAAACTAATGGGATCCAAAAGGCTGCCTTTATCTTTTCTACCCCTGAGAATGTCACAGATTGTAGATACTGAGAAAGTGGGGAAAGGCGTGTAAAACCCAATATCGGTTTTAATTCCTCAAAGACAGGGACGCAGATTAGGAATGAAAGAAACGTTTCTCCCTTTTATATATTCAGAACCTCCTAACACTCAATGCACAACATATACTGATCATTCCATTGTGATATATTTTATATACATGTAACCACAAAGACTCTGGGTTATTTAACCAGAGGTATTACTTCACTGGGGCATTCACCCACAACACTGTTGTTGTTTTTTAAATAGTGTAATATATTTTCTTTTCTTTTTTTTTTAAGCTTGTTTATTTATTTTGAGAGAGACAACACGTGAGCAGAGGAGGGGCAGAGAAAGAGACAGAGTGAGAGAATCCCAAGCAGGCTCCACAGCACAGAGCCTGATGTGTGGCTTGAACTTATGAACTGTGAGATCATGACCTGAACAGAAATCAAGTGCCACTTATCTGACTGAGCCACTCAGGCAACCCAGTACACTGACTTTTCTGTATAGTGACTATAACAATTTCATTCATAACAAAATATGGTTTATGAAAGATTTAAAGAGTACTAGCTGCCAAGTTTAATGTTGCATAAAGCTCCCCATAAAACTCCCTATAAAAATTCACAAAGACTTATGGGGTACATAGTATGCACTCAGCCCTACAGCTGAAGGAGTACACTTCAGTGGCAAAACTCATTCTTTAAAAATAAGACTTGAGGGGTGCATGGGTGGCTTAGTCAGTTAAACGTCTGACTTTGGCTCAGGTCATGATCTCACAGTTCATGGGTTCGAGCCCTGTGTGAGGCTCTGTTCTGTGTCTCCCCCTCTCTCTCTGCCCCTCCCCCTCCTCGCTTGTGCTTTGTCTCAAAAATAAACATTAAAAAAATTTTTTTAAATAAGACTCGAATTTTTTTCTAAAAATCATGGACATGTAGGCAAAAATCACTAACATAAAAGGACTTATTCAAACCAGGGTCCACTGTGTGGTATTTCAGCAGTAAGGCAACACTGGAGGGGTATATTCTGCCAAGAAAGAACATGGCTTTAATCACTGCAGTGGCCTAGAAGAAAAAGAAAGTGTTTTCCTCTAACAGAAAGACTATAAGATTTGTTCTAAGAAAGGTGGCCTATTTTTAATGCAGCATAAGTAAAACACTCCCTCCTCAAAGCTTTTAGGTTAATTAGCCAACTGAAACCAGTCTGTACAAAACAGACCCCAAAAATCTATTTGAGTTCAGCATATGCTAGACTGTGGGACTGATTGGGATAAAATTAGGTGTTTGATAAGAAGTCATTAATTCTAAATTTCATACCTAAAAGCAAGCTATCATCAGCATGACACCATAGGCATGAATGTACAGATGAAATATTCAGAAGGAAACTAAGGAAGACCACAGAAGAGTATTATCAGCATCTTAGAAATCCAGTGAAAATTAAACGGTTAGAATTAAGTTGGTTATTACTTTCATAACCCAAAATGGCTAACTAACTGAAATCCATTTTCCATAGTAACTAAGATGTATATTGACAGATATCTTGCAATCACTTCTATCTTTAGGGTTCTCCAGGTTCAGAAAGCTGTGTCCAGGAGTCATTTTGCATATACAACCAGTATTGCATATACAACCTTCATGGTTTAGAAAGACAAGGTTAGGAAGAACTGAGAAATCCAAGATACTCACT
This sequence comes from Neofelis nebulosa, assembly GCF_028018385.1. Taxonomy (NCBI): domain Eukaryota; kingdom Metazoa; phylum Chordata; class Mammalia; order Carnivora; family Felidae; genus Neofelis; species Neofelis nebulosa. Next base: position 29,293,180 of record NC_080794.1, on the reverse strand, counting down.
TGAAAAATAGTCCAAACTGACATTCTGGTAGGTCAATACTGTCAACCTTGTATATGCAGGCCAACAGCACATCATTACTATTGTGACTTTCATTCTGAATAAACTGTTGAGAGATACTGGAGAAAAGAAACTGCCCTCCAGTTTAGACTTGGTATTTCTTTAAAAGAATACTCACCTGAAGCCTTTTTGTGACAAGAAATAGCCTCTTCGTATTTTCCTGCAGCTAATAAACGATCTGCTCGTCTGCTCTGTTGATGAGCCTAGAAGACAAACATTCCTAAGTTCCTCCAAATTATATAAAAAGACACGACTTAAAATTTTTTGACAAGATAAATAATGCCTTTTTTTGCCACCCATCAAACCATTACAGATGTATCTATGAGAAATCTAACAGGTAGCATCTGAGGACTGGCATCTTTTCTCAACTCTACCAATAAACTATCAAGTTTAACACCAGTGCTGAGCTCCTTCAATGAGTCACATTCTTCCATTCTTCAGAGATTAACCAAGAGTTACAATCACAGATTGTATATTTATTTACTTGACTTTTAACAACCTCCTTTCAAAACAAAAGCTATCTTGTAGATCCTTTCACTAGTTTGTATAGTTTATAAACTACAATAAGGAAATTATAAAATAGTAAAATTCAAGCTTCTATTAACTCATTCTTTCCTTTCAACACTAAAGTTACTATTTAAGATAAAAATCTGTATACTGTACAGCTAAAGAATTATACCAATATTTAATATTACAGTGATTTTTTTTTTTTCAGGTAACACTGACCAAAACAACAAACTCAGATGTGAAAGCAAATGGCTCAAGTGCCCCCAAATGTAAAGGTAAATGGATTAATAAGTAGTCACTGGCCTCTTTACATGTGTGCTACACTTTAAGAATTACTACAACATGGGACACCTGGTGGCCAGTCGGTTAAGTATCCAACTTCGGCTCAGGGCATGATCTCATGGTTCATGAGTTTGAGTCCACACCAGGCTCTGTGCTTACAGCTCAGAGCCTGCAGCCTGCTTTGGATTCTATGTGTGTGTCTGTCTGTCTGTCTGTCTGTCTCTCTCTCTCTCTCTCTCTCTCTCTCTCTCTCTCTCTCTCCCCCTCTCTCTCCTTCTGCCCCTCCCCCACTCATGCTCGCTTGCACTCTCTCTCAAAAACAGATAAACATTTAAAAAAATTAAAAAAGAAAAAAAGAATTACTACAACTTTATGAATGTGATTCCCTTTCTTACATGAGGATGTGCAGCAGACATATCTGACCTAAGGTTTCACAGTTAGCAGACAAGGAGCAAGTCAGAAATGATCAAAGTCAATTTTTCTAACTAGGTAGTTTTCCTAACAAACTCACAGGTGATTTAGAAACGCTGCTTTAAAAAAAGTAAAAAGCATCATACACCCATCTTCATAGCAGCATCAATCACAACAGTCAAAAAAAGGTGGAAGCAACCCAAATGTCTCTATATATTTATATATGTATATACATACATATATAATAGAATTATTATTAAACCTTGAAAAAGAAGGAAATTCTGATGCATGCTACAACATGAACTCTGAGGACATTATGTTAACAATAAAATATAAAAGGGGCACCTGGGTGGCTCAGTCGGTTAAGCATCACTCTTGATTTTGGCTCAGGTCATGATCTCAGTTTAGGAGTACAAGCCCCGCATTGAACTTGTGCTGACAGAGTGGTGCCTTCTTGAGATTCTCTCTCCCTCTCTCTGCCCCTCCCCTGCTCACATTCTCCCACCCCCCACAAAATAAATTTTAAAAAATTAAAATAAGGCAGTTACAAAAAGACAAATACTATATGATCTCACTTATATGGATATCTAAAGTAGTGAAACTCATAAAAACAGAAAGTGAAATGGTGGTTGCCAGGGGGTGGAGGGAAAAGTGAGTTAAGGTGGAGAGTTTCAATTTTACAAGGTGAAAGGTTCTGGGGACCTGTTGCACAAATGAATATATTTGCTACTAAACTGTGTACTTAAAAATGAGAAAGGATAAATTTTATGCTATGTGTATTACCTCAATTTTTAAATCTTTATTTATTGTTATTTTTTTTTTTTAGTAACCTTAACTTAAATGTGGGGCTTGAACTCGGGACCAGAGATCAAGAGCTGCATGCTCTTCCAATTGAGCCAGCCAGGCGCCCCTTTACCTCAATTTTTTAACAAAGCAAAAAGCAAATCTGTTCTGTCAGGTGTAAAGTGATTTATCTTGAATGCTTTTCAAAAACTGTGCCACAGATGTCTCATAAAAATACTTCAGAGAATCACTTTTGCAACAGAGTGGAAATATTCTGGGCATGTTTGCAAATCACACTCAATGTAAAACAGAGGTGAAGACAAAAGTAGAAATCAGCAATGCATGCTTGTTTACATTTTCCCTTCTATTTATGTCAGGAAGACACAACACTATTTAAAAGCAAGATCATCCATTTCAACTGTTTCAGAGGCTGTTTACTCTTCAAATAATAACTAAACAAGCTTTGTCCCTAAGTCTCAATTTATTCCTGAAAATAATGACGGGTAAAAGAAATGGCTAGGGGCTTAAAATACTTTTAACTGAGCATAAAATACGTCCTGAACACAGGAGTATCTTTTGGTACCTAGAAATGACACAGATCTTTTGGGAAGAGAATATACACGAAGAAAACTAAGTTATAATCAACATGATTTCTCTATGTGTTCTGATAATATAGTTAAAGCAAATGGCAATCAACAAGGTTCTAGGTGTGTGGGGGGGAACCCACAAAGGAAGGGGTGAATTTGCATGTGCCTTAACCTTTCTGAGGTTTGAAAGAAGCCCTACATTAAGAGACAAAACTCTGAAATTCCAAAGTATCTCCTAACTGTGGACGACAAAGTACAGATCCAGCCTTACCACGAAGCCAGGGCTCTGGGCACAAGTCTTGGCTCTCCCACTAACCAGCTAAATTATTTCATCCTTCAGGGTCTGTTTACAGGTGATGACCCTGTAAGACGACAGACATGGACTATATCGGTGCTACTCAAATTTTAGTGGAATACAAATCACCTGGGGATCTGGTTAAAATGCAGACTCTGATTCAGTAGGTCTAGAACAGGGGGTCGAGATTCTACCCACATGTAGCTGAAGCTGCTGGCTCCGGGACACCCTTTGCAAAAGCAGGAAGAGATGCTCTCTGAGGTTGCCTCTTCTATGCCTCTGATGATATTAACCACTTTCTACGTTGTACTATGAAGTACAACTCCCTAAATAAACTTCAAGCTCCATAATAACAGAATAAATTATTAAATACCAAAGAAACACACAAAAAGTTCTCAAGTGGTGAGAATAGGATCTCATCCCTGTCCTGACTTCCCTAAAACCTTCCCATGTAAAGTTCAAGCTCTGATCACTCTGCCAATTCAAGAGTTACATCTCATTTAAAAATACACACCTACTCTAGGTTATTTGGCACCACAGCAATCAAATTCCCTATTTAAAAAAAATGCAGGGGTGCCAGGGTGGCTCAGTCAGTTGAGCGGCAGGCTCTTAATTTCACCTCAGGTCATGATCTCCCGGTTTGTGGGATCCGCACTGACAGCACAGAGAAGCCTACCTGGGATTCTCTCTCCCTCTCTCTCTGCCCCTCCCTGCCCTCCAAATAAATAAACTTCAAAAAAAAAATAATAAAATACAGTTCCTACTAAGCTCCTGTTACACACCCAGCAAGCAGAGTCTCTGTACAGAGCTTGACTGCCTAGATTCAAATCTTAGCTTGAACACTTATTAGACACATGAAACTGGCTTTCTTAACTTTCTGCCTGAGTTTTCCCATCTCTAAAATGAGAGTACAGTGAAAATTAGTTAAAAGACAATAAAAGCCATGGCAATCCCTGCCATTAAGTTCACAATATATGTTGGGGAGACTAGACTAAATTGTTTTGTTTTTTTCCCCTAACTGAAGATACTATAGGAAAATTATCTTGGTAATATTTCTTATTTTTATGATTATTTTTAATACCTCTTATTTTTAAAACAAAATTTAAAGATCTCTAATTCAGGGGCACCTGGGTGGCTCAGTCGGTTAAGCGTCCAACTTCGGCTCAGGTCATGATCTCATGTTCGTGAGTTTGAGCCACATGTTGGGCTCTGTGCTGGTAAGCTCAGAGCCTGGAGCCTGCTTCAGATTCTGTGTCTCTCTCCCTCAAAAATAAACATTTAAAACAAATCTCTAGTTTAAAACTGATCTCTTTAAATACTGTTCTTGGTAGAATCACAGCCATTAAATGTTAAGTCCATAACTATGTTTCTTCAGTAACTCAAAACAGCAACAAAAAGCAATTGAAATGGAAAATGTTGGTGAGAGATTCTAAAAGCAGTTTGGGCACTCATATACATATATATATATCTATCTAGGTAGATCTCTCTCTCTCTCTCTCTCTCTATATATATATATATATACATATATGTATCTTTAATTTTTTAAAGGGGGGGGAAGAGGGAGGGAGAGGGAGAGAGAGAAAATCTTACATGGGATCCACAGTGAGGGTGGGTCCCAACAAGGGGCTCATCCCACCATGACTGTGGGATCATGACCCAAGCCGATATCAAGAGTCTAATGCTCAACTGACTGAGCCACCCAGGTGCCCCTGGGCACTCATATATTTTAATTCTGTTAACACGTTTTTCTTTTGCCAAGTATTTCAAGATGCAGTAAGATTTATGGAAAAGGCTTTATCTTAATATTGCATATTCATTCAGAAAGGATAAAAGACACTCCAGGTCTTTGAGTGGTTTCACTAACAATTCAATTTAATGTTTAAGAATGCATCTATTTTGAGTGCTGACCAAATTAAGCTTTTTTTTTTTCCCTTAAATAAAGTATCAATACTGACCAGGAAACTGTTAGACAGAAAAGGCAATGTAACACTCTTCAAGAGCTTCAACTCCATTAACTCATTTTCATCTCCCTAGCTGGTAAATAAATGAGCTCAATTTTTTGTCTGTTTTAACCCTCTGGATTTCTTATAAAAATGTATAAATCTTTCATAAAAAGCAGTGTTTTCTAAACTAACAAACAAAACAGAAACAGACTAATACAGGGAAGAGGGTGGGTTGACAGATGAAGTAAAGAGGACTAAGAAATAAAAACTTCCACTTATAAGTCACAGAGATGAAAAGTGCAGCATAGGGTATAAAGTCCATAATATTCTAATAACATTGTATGGTGACAGATGGTGACTAATTATGGTGAGCACTGAGTAATGTATACAACTGTCAAAACACTATGTTGTACACCTAATACTAATACATAACACTATGTCAACTATACTTAAAAATAAAAAAATAAAAAAATGGTGTTTTCTTTTCTGTCCTAATTATCTTTTATCATTCTAATAGGTCACAGTTAACTAATCATTAGTAGCTGTGTCCCATAGGATATATATTTTTTTTAATTCAGGTATAGTTGACATATAAAACATTTATTTAGTTTCAGGTGTACATGATTTGATATTTGTATATATTGCAAAACAATTACAACAGTAAGTCTTTTAACATCATACACCATACACTGTTACAAAAAAAATTTTTCTTCTGCTCAAGACTTTTAAGGTCTACTGTCTTAGCAACTTTCAAATATGTAATTCAGTATTATTAACTATAGTCACCATGTTATATATTGCATCCCAGGACTTATTCATAACTGCAAGTTTGTACCTTCTGGCCTCCTTCATCCATTTTAACCTTAGTCACCGTGGCAACTACCAATCTATGAGTTTGGGTTTTTGTTTTGTTTTGCCTTTTAAGTTCCATCTGTAAGTGAAATCACTTAAATTTGTCTTTCTCTGACTTTTTCAAATAGCATAATGCCCTCTATCTCCATTTATGTTTCATAAGTGGAAAGACTCTGGGTTTTTTTGTGGCTAAATAATATTCATTATATAAATACCACATCTTTATCCATTCATCCATCAACGGGCACTTATTTTCATATCTTGGTTGTTACAAATAGTCTGTATATCTTTTCAAGTTCGTGTTTTTGTTTTCTTCAAATACCCAGAAGTGGAACTGCTGGATCATATGGTATCTCTATTTTTCTTTCTTTTTTTTTTTTTTTTTTAATTTTTTACTGTTCACTCGTTTTTGAGAGAGAGTGAGAGCACAAGCAGGGGAGGGGCAGACAGAGGGAGACACAGAATCCAAAGCAGGCTCGAGACTCTGAGCCATCAGCACAGAGCCTGACATGGGGCTTGAACTCACAAACCACAAGATCACGACCTTAGCTGAAGTTGGACACTTAACTGACTGAGCCACCCAGGTGCCCCATGATGTCTCTATTTTTCATTTTTTGAGGAACCTCCATACTGTTTTTCATAGTGCCTGCACCAATTTGCATTCCCACCAATAGTACACAAGGGTTCTCTTTTCTCCACATCACAGCCAGCACTTGTTATTTCTAGTCTTCTTGATACTAGCCATTCTAACATGGGTGAGATGAGGGGTGCCTGGGTGGCTCAGTCAGTTAGGCATCCGACTTCAGCTCAGGTCATGATCTCACTGTTTAGGTCATGATCTCACTGTTTGTGAGTTTGTGAGCCCACATCAGGCTCTGTGCTGACAGCTCAGAACCTGGAAGCCTGCTTTGGATTCTGTGTCTCCCTCTCTCTCTGCCCCTCCTCCCCCTTTCAAAAATAAACACTAACATGGGTGAGATGATATCTCATGTGGCTTTGATATGCATTCCCCTGATGATCAGTGATTATTAAGGATCTTTTCACGTACCAGTTAGCCATGTGGATGTCTCCTTTGGAAAAATGTCTTTTCAGATTCTCTGTCCATTTTTTAATTGGACTGTTTGTTCTTTTTGCTATTGAATTGTATGAATTCTTTATGTATTTTGTTGGACACTAACCCCTTATCAGATGCATGATTTGCAAATATTTTCTCCCATTCAGCAGGTTGCCTTTTCACTTTTCATTTTGTTAATGATTCCCTTTGCTGTGCAGCTTATTAGTTTGATGTTCCACAAAATTATATTTTCTTGATATTCTTTGTTGATTTTCTTATTTTCTTTACTTCTTTATCAACAACTGTTGGTAAGCAGTTATATCATAGCTATATCATAGCTCCCAATGACCCCTGCCTTCCGGTATTCATACCCGTATGTAATCTCTTCCCCTCTAATGTGCACTAAACCTAGTGACCTGCATCTAAGAAATAGAATACAGCAAAGGGGAGGGGATGTTGCTCCTCTGATTAGGTTACAAAAGACACTGGCTTCCATCTTGGTAGCATTCACTCCCCCCTTGCTCACTTTTTTAAAATGTTGATTTGATAGAGAAAGAGAGCTGAGGAGAGGTGGGAGGGGCAGAGAGAGAGAGAAACGGAGGGAGGGAGGGAGGGAGGGAGGGAGGGAGGGAGGGAGGGAGAGAGAGAATCCCAAGCAGTCTCCACACCTGTCAGCACAGAGCTGACAAGGGGCTCAATCTCAGGAACCTTGAGATCATAACCTGAGAGGAGATCAAGAGTCAGGAGGCTTAGGGTACTGAGCCACCCAGGTGCCCCTCCCTTACTCACTTTAATAAAGCCAAGGGTCATGTTGCAGGCTGCCCTACCAAAAAGCTCTCAGGGAAGGAACTGAGGGTAGTCTGCCAACAGCCAGCAAGGAACTGAATCCAAAAGCTGATTCAAAAGTCCTCAAGGAACTGAATTCTACCATCAGCCATGTGAGTGAGCTTGGAAGCAGCTCCTGCCCCAGTGGAGCCTTCAAATGGGACCACAGCCCCAGATGACACCTTGATGGCAGTCTTATGAGAAATCCTGAAGGAGGACCCAGCTAAGCCATATCGTTATTCCTGCCTCACAGAACCTATGAGAAAACAAATGTGTGCTGTTTTAAGCTCCTAAATTTTGGAATAAGTTGCTGTATAACTCATATCTCATATACTAATAGTATGGCATCTTTGTCTTTTATTGTAAGCTGCCTCAAATTCTATTTAGAAATAAATCTTTTTTTTTTTTTTTTTTAAAGTAAGCTCTATTCCCAACATAGGGCTTGAACTCACAATCCCAAGATCAGGAGTTGTGTGCTCTACTGACTGAGCCAGCCAGATGCCCCTAGAAATAGATAATGTTTAAATAGGGAAAGCAGTGACTGGCCAATCCTCATAAGACTGTGATACCCTATCACTGAGTATTAGATTTCATGATACTATAATCTCATATTTAAGTACTTTCTGGCATTTAGAGTTTATTAATAAACTGATGTAATTTTGCTTTGAGAACCTCTTGAATTCTCAGGGAGATGAGCAAGATAAGCATTGTCTTACCCTCCAGCTGTAGACAATTACAAAGCTGGATACAATATATAAAAACATTTTACACTGAACAAAAAAATAACAGAAGGCTACAACTTTAAGAAAAGGAAAAAGTGCAAGGTGAGGCTTTCTTTCTGAGAGCACTTTCCAAAATGCAGTGCAGAAAAACAAAACCCAAGCAGAAGGTGGTATCTACTTGGGGAAAAGAAATGAAGAGTAGAGCAAAAAGGTTGGAATTTGAGGAGGGTCCAGGATTGGAAAGAATTACACTGAAGACGACAACCTAAAAATATGCATACAAAAGTCCTTTCAGGTCTGTAGCCAACATCTAAGCTGCACATGCACCAGGTTATGATTCCAGGAGGCCTAACAGACACTCTAAGCAGACATTTCACAAGCTACACGATGTTGGGAAGACAGGCTGTAGTTTAGACCTGAAGAGTATAGTGATGCTGGTGAACACCGGAGACTTTCAGTTGAGAATCCAGAGAGGTCAGCCCCAGGAGTAAGAATCACACTCTAGGCATTATGGGTAAAACTAAAATAGACCCATCCTAATAAAGCCTAAAACCAAGTTTAGATGGATCACGGTGATCTGCCAGTATTTTAACCGCCAACCAGAACAAAACACTCTTTAGAGAAGATGCTAACTTCAGTCTCTACAACATATCATCCACAATGCATGAAATATTAAAATAACCTTACTAAGCATGTGAAGTAGGAAAAAGTGATTGATAATAAAGACAAAGACAATGAAAACAGATCCAGAGATAATCCATGTTGAAATTAACACCATGGAACTCAAAGCAACTATGCTTAAGATGTTAAAGAAAATACAGAAAGAGGATACAATAGATGAAAAGAAAACTAGAGACATGGGATGAAAGTTCTGTAAGAATTGGGGACTTTGTCCTATTCCCTGTTAAGTCCTTGAGGTCCAGAACAGTACCTGACAAGAAGGTAGTTACTCGTAATATTTGTTGGTTAGTTGGATGAGGGAATGCATGGTAAGTTGCAGGGAAGAATGGAAGAAGTCATGTTTACAGCTGGTAACAGGGGCGCCTGGGTGGCTCAGACGGTTATGCATCTGATTCAGCTCAGGTCATGATCTTATGGTTCATGAGTTTGAGCCCCGCATCAGGCTCTGTGCTGACTGCTCAGAGCCTAGAGCCTGCTTTGGATTTTGTGTCTCCCTCTGTCTCTGCCCCTCCCTCACTCATACCCTGTCTCCGCCCCTCTCTCTCTTAAAAACAAACATTAAAAAAATAAAAAATAAAAATAAAAGTTGGTAACAAAACCAAAGACTGGAAAATGCTGACAGAACATTACTGTATTTCAGAAAATATCAGAATCAAATTCTGCATCAAAATTTAAAATAACTATATATATGGATATACATATATACAGAAAAAGAGTTGGTCTTTGATACATTTACTTCATTCACTATTTCGTCCACCCAATCTCTAGGACATTTTAATCAGAATTTTCCTACTCCCTCTCAAGTAAAAATGAAAGCACAAGGGGCACCTGGGTGGTTCAGTCAGTTAAGCATTCGACTTAGTTTCGGCTCAGGTCATGATCTCACAGTCTGTGAATTGGAGCCCTGCATGGGGCTCTGCACTGACAGTGTGGAGCCTACTTGGGATACTCTCTCTCTCCCTCTATCTTTCTCTCTCAAATAAACTTAAATTTTTTTTTTAAGTTTTAAAAAAAATGAAAGCACGCTACTACAAAATGTTCTAAAACCTTTATAAAAAGTAAAACAGTAACATCTTACTGTGTGCCCTGTACAGATTCCTCCCTTGCTGAATCCTCCTCAGAAGAGCCAACCCTTTACACACATCCCACTGGTCTCTGTGAACTGCTCTTCTTCCAGGCAATCAATATGATTCTTGTGGAAACTGCCATATTCTTAATTACCTCATCCCCTGGACACTAAAGAATTCATTCCACTGCATTTTCAAACTTAGGGACAGAGAATATGTCAAGAAGTGGTTCTAACTACTGTGACATTCAGGAATTAACTAAGTCTGCAGAGACATAAAGCAGTCAAGCCTGAAGTGGCAGAGGGAGAATCTGATCATCTTTAAGCCTCAGGTCCCATACTTTCTTAGACCTACCTGCAATGTAGCCCTGCCCTTCCTGCACCTTTCTTTGGATTCCAATCAATTACCCTTTCAATAAATTATCCCTTTTGGCATAAACTAATCTGAAGTGGCTCTCATCACCTGCAACCAATGAAAATGCTAGCTAAAACTAGATCACTTAATGACTGCAGCCACCAAGAAGTACCTTCTACTTCCACATGCTAACTGCTTCAGAAATAGATTGGGGCGCCTAAGTGGCTCAGTCCGTTAAGCGTCCGACTTCAGCTCAGGTCATGATCTCACGGTTCGTGAGCTCCAGCCCCATGAGTTGGAGCCCCATGAGTTCGAGTCCCGTCCGTGTCTGGCTCTGTGCTGGAGCCACTATTGTGCTGTGCTGTGCTGGAGCCATTACTGAATTCAAATGAATTCAATAAATTCAGGCTCCAGGAGCCTGGAGCTTCTGATTCTATGTATCCCTCTCTCTCTCTCTGCCCCTCTCCTGCTTACTCTCTCTCTCTCAAAAATGAATAAACTTCAAAAAAATTTTATTTAAGTACAGATTAAATATTGTCTTTTTTTCCCAAAGGAAAACAGTGTTACTTTCTATTACTTTCCATTTAATTATTTCCGTGTCCCTGGGGAAAGCTGTGTATGTAAAGATGACAAGAAAAGGAACACCATACCAAACACAATATCAAAAAGGCAGAAGAAAATATAATGTACTCTTGAACCTTGTGGTAGGGTCTTCAATAGAGAGCAACGGAGAAGTCGCATTCACTCTCCCTTCCACCATCAATTCACTGTAAGTCTCCTACAGGCAAGTAGTATCTCCTAAGTACTGAATTGACCTTGGTCAAACTAATATAATGCAATCACACTTAAGATAACTGCTCAAGTGTTAGAGAAGGCCAAGACCTGTTTTTGATTTTAAGTCCAAGGATCAACTTATCCCACATGCAGCTCTGCTGCATCTTTTTTTCTACCTCATTTTCAGTTGCTTTTTTTCAGAACTGCCGCCATCTGCTGTGAAGGCAAATTACAGGATACAACCCACCAATGAGTTCTGAAATCAATTTAGTGGGTCAAAACCATCATTAAAAAAAAATTTTTTTTTTTTAACATTTATTTGTTTTTGAGAGACAGAGACAGAGACAGAGCACAAGCAGGGGAGGGGCAGAGAGAGAGGGAGACACAGAATCGGAGGCAGGCTCCAGGCTCAGAGATGTCAGCCCAGAGCCCGATGCAGGTCTGGAACTCAGGAACAGTGAGATCATGACCTGAGTCAAAGTCAGACGCTTAACCGACTGAGCCACCCAGGCGTCCCAAAACCAGCATTTTAAAAAATCTTAGTAAATATTAGAGTGCATGATACACAGTATTATAAATATATATATACATACTCTATATATGTGCATATACACACAGACATACATTTATGGCATCATAATGTTTCAGTTTCAGCTTTTTTTGTTTTGGGTGAAATTTATGAGGGCCCTTGCATTTTACACAATCCCAAGAGACATATGCATAATGTGACAGCTCTACATAGTATATACATATGTATGTGTGTACTGATCATTATGTAAAAATCTCTAATTGTGGATCCCAGTCAAAACATGGGCAAACACTGATCTAATAGTAAGACCAATATTTTAATGAGAACCTTGCTTTCAAATCCCACTGTCACCACTTATTCTGCATGTCAATGTCTTCATCAGTAAAATGGGGAAATAACAGCTACTAAGAAGATAAATAACACAGGTGACCCTTTAACAACATGGATTTGAACTGCATGGTCCACTTATATATGGATTTTTTTCAATAAATACAGTGCAGTACTATAAAGTATTCTCCTTATGACTTTAGTATTTTTTCTCTAGTTTATTGTTAATACAGTACATAATATGTATAACATATAAATACGTGTTACTGTTTATGTTATTGGTAAGACTTCCAGTCAACAGTAGACTATTAGTAAAGTCTTTGGGGAGCTGGGAAAACTGAACAACATCAGGAATGAAAGTGAACCACTTTCTTTCATCATACACAAAAATAAATTCAAAATGGATGACGGATGGCTGGGTGGCTCAGCCAGTTAAGTGTCCAACTCTTTTTTTTTTTCTTTTTAATGTTTATTTTTTTATGCTATATTTACTTTTATTTTTAAATTCCTACTGTTGGGTTTTTTTTTTTTTTTTTTTAAATTTACATCCAAATCAGCATATAGTGCAACAATGATTTCAGGAGGAGATTCCTTAGTGCCCCTTACCCATTTAGCCCATTCCCCCTCCCACAACCCCTCCAGTTTGTTCTCAGTTTGTTCTCCATATTTATGAGTCTCTTCTGTTTTGTCCCCCTCCCTGTTTTTATATTATTTTTGTCTCCCTTATGTTCATCTGTTTTGTCTCTTAAAGTCCTGATATGAGTGAAGTCATGTGACTTTTGTCTTTCTCTAATTTCACTTAGCATAATACCCTCCAGTTCCATCCACGTAGTTGCAAATGGCAAGATTTCATTCTTTTTGATTGCCGAGTAATACTCCATTGTATATATATACCACATCTTCTTTATCCATTCATCCATCAACGGACATTTGGGCTCTTTGCATACTTTGCCTATTGTTGATAGTGTGTGCATGCATGCACAATGGGGGCAGAGGCAGAGGCAGAGGCAGAGGCAGAGGCAGAGGCAGAGGGAGAGGGAGAGGGAGAGGGAGAGGGAGAGGGAGAGGGAGAGGGAGAGGGAGAGGGAGAGGGAGAGGGAGAGGGAGAGGGAGAGGGAGAGGGAGAGGGAGAGGGAGAGGGAGAGGGAGAGGGAGAGGGAGAGGGAGAGGGAGAGGGAGAGGGAGAGGGAGAGGGAGAGGGAGAGGGAGAGGGAGAGGGAGAGGGAGAGGGAGAGGGAGAGGGAGAGGGAGAGGGAGAGGGAGAGGGAGAGGGAGAGGGAGAGGGAGAGGGAGAGGGAGAGGGAGAGGGAGAGGGAGAGGGAGAGGGAGAGGGAGAGGGAGAGGGAGAGGGAGAGGGAATCTCTGTCAGTGCAAAGCACAACACAGGGCTCAAACTCAAACTGTGAGATCATGACCTGAGCTGAAGTCAGATGCTCAACTGACTGAGCCACCCAGGCGCCCCAAGTGTCCAACTCCTGATCTCAGCTCAGGTCTCGATCAGGGGCAGAATTCAGGCCCCACGTGGGACTTCATGCTGGGTGTGGAGCCTACTTAAAAAAATAAAAAAATAATCAGGGCACCTGCATGGTTCAGGTGGTTAAGCATCCGACTTCAGCTCAGGTCATGATCTCGTGGTTCATGAGTTCAAGCCCCAGGTCAGGCTCTGTACTGACAGCTCAGAGCCTGGAGCCTGCTTCAGATCTGTCTCCTTCTCTCTCTCCCCTCCCCTATGCTCTCTCTCTCTCTCTCTCTCTCTCTCTCTATCACACACTCACTCGCTCAAAACTAAACATTAAAAGATTAAATTTAAAAATAAATAAAACCAAGATGGATGAAAGACCTAAATGTGAGACAAGAGATAGTGAAAATCCCAGAGAACACAGGCAAGAATCTCTTTGACATCTACCATAGTAACTTCTTACTAAACACATCTCCAGAAGCAAGAGAAAAGCAAAAATGAACTATTGTGACTTCAAGATAAAAAGCTTCTGCCCAGGGAAGGAAACAATCAACAGAACTAAAAGGCAACCTCTGCAATTGGAGAAGATATTTGCAAATGGCGTATTCGATAAAGGGTTAAGATCCAAAATATATAAAGTACTTATAAAACTCAATACCTAAAAAACAAATAATCCAGTTTTAAGAAATAGGCAGATGACATGAATAGATATTTTCCCAAAGACATACAGATGACTAACAGAAACATGAAAAGATGCTCAATTTCAATAACCAGGAAAATACAAATCAAAACTATAATGAGTATCAGGCCACACCTGTCAGAATGACTAAAATTAACAACACAGGAAACAACAGATGTTTGTGAGGATGTGGAGAAAAGAGAACCCTCTTGCACTGGTGGTGGGAATGCAAACTGACAATAGCCAAATTATGGAAAGAACCCAAATATCCATCGACTGATGGGTAAAGAAGATGTGGTGTATATGTGTATGTATGTATACACACACACACACTGGAATATCGTGTATATATATTATCCAGCCATCAAAAGGAATGAAATCTCGTCGATGTGGAAGGAGCTAGAATGTATTATGCTAAGTGAAAGAAGCCAGAGAAAAGCAAATACCATATGATTTCACTCATACGTGGAATTTAAGAAACAAAACACATGAACATAGGGAAAGAAAGAAAGAAAGAAAGAAAGAAAGAAAGAAAGAAAGAAAGAAAGAAAGAAAGAAAGAAACCATAAAAGAGACTCTTAACTACAGAGAACAAATTGAGGGTTGCTGAAAGGGAGGTGGGAGGGGGATGGGCGAAATGGGTGCCAGGTATTACGGAAGGTACTTGTGATTGAGAGCTAGGTGTTACATGTAAGTGATATCACTAAATTCTACTCCTGAAACTATTATTAGGTGATACTGGAATTTAAATAAAAATGTGAAACATTTAATAAATAAAGGCTGTTAGGGTCATGGAAACAAATATTTAAATTTATGTAAATACTGGTAATACAATGGAGGCATATTTAAATTATGTTCTCATTTATTGTCATGATTTCGTGTCATGAGTTCCGGCCCCACATTGGGCCCACTGCTGTCAGCCTGTCAGCACAGAGCTAGCTTCGAATCCTGTCCCCCTCTCCTGCCCCTCCCCCACTTGTGCTCTCTCAAAAATAAATATTTTTAAAAAAGGGTCAAGTGTATATATAAAGTGCCTGATGTCAATCCCAGCACTTAGTAATTGTTGGTTAAGTCTTAGTGCTCTACCACCTTTCCCCAGTCCTTCCATTGAGCCCCACCTAACTTGTGACAGGATGAACTTTACTTGAAATTTTTCAGGGCAACAAGGAAGTGGTTCAAAACAGCCTGGTTTTTACCTTAAAGATTTTACCGCCAACATAATTAAGATATGATAATTACAAAGAATTCAGGTATGTAAAAGGCCATTCTTTGAAACATGATATTGGATTCCTTGTCTTAGATGAGAACTGACCACTCTAGAGAGAAGCTCAGTTACTCAACAAACATTCTCGGCACCCTTAATACGGCCAAAAACATACAACTGTGGCCACAGTCACATGGACCCTGTTCTCAGAGTCTGCAGAGTAGGTAAGCAAAGCATGAGCAACAGTCATGTGTAAATTAGTCTGACATCACTTCCCAAATAGGCAGTAAACAAATTAAAGAGCTACAAATTATGTCACACAAGTTTTGACATTTGCTACCAGCACAGCACCCACTTTGCCAAAATTAAATGGAAAGAAAGGCCTAAATATACACCAAGTAACTTTACAAGTTACAATTTGTCCATATTAAAAATTCACAAAAAGAAATAAAAAACTGATGAAACAAAACTTATTCAGTCCAAAGACTAGCTATTCCCAACGATGGAAATATGATTTAGTTTATTTTTCGTTTGTCCAATTTCAAAAACAAGAGAACTAGAATACAATGTCTGTATTACATATGAAAATGACTATTTTGGGGCACCTGGGTGGCTTAGGTCATGATCTCACAGTTCGTGAGTTTAAGCCCTGCAACTGGCTCTCTGCTGTCAGCACAGAGCCTGCTTCGGATCCTGTCTCTCTCTCTGCCCCTCGCCCCCCTCAAAAATAAACATTTAAAAAATAAATTTAAAAAATGACTAAGTTGAACCAGTCTTTTCTGTATCTTAAAAATCTACTACCAGCAGTTAAGCCTATACGGCCTTTACTCCAAACATAACATAAGAGAATCAACATTAAAGCAGAGACACTAAATGACACAGAATCCACAGTTCAATATAAGGAACATATTGAAATGAAAATGGTGACTACTGTACATTAATTCAGAAGTACTGCTAGAAAAGGTCATGATACTAAAATAAGTTGTGACCCACTGATCTAAGTCATTACTTAATTTCTCTCAGTCTAGGCTTGTTTCTCTGTAGAACTGCGAAGCAGTTCTTCCTAAATTCCAAGGATGCTCTGAGAACACATATTTATAAATCTAGGTACTGTAATAAGTCCTTATACAACAAATCTGGACTACACTAAAATGTCATTAGAAAAAGCCTGTATAAACTACTGGGATTTTCAAAGGTACTCATTAAATCCTAGTATTGAGAACTATTTCTCATGTTCAGTCAACTTGATACTAAGTTGTTTAACTGACATAAAAAAAGTGATCACCTTCAAAAAACAAAAACAAACAAACAAAAACAGTCTTTTAAAACTGAGTGACAAATTCCGAGGCCTGCCACTGGTACTTATTTACAAGTACAATTCCAATGATTCAAGTTAAATGTTAATCTCTGTTCAACTGTTCTCTTCTAACGGCTCGGCTACAACTCAGATCTTTCAAATCTCAAATAGTTTCAGAGTTCAAGATGCCAAATTTCTGATACTTGTCCACATACATTTTATCCTAGCCTGCTTAGCGAGGCTCTTTCCAAAATTCTCCTCTATAAAAATACTATTGTCACCATTGAACTAATTTTTCCTAAACTGGTGATTCTGCTGCCCCATCTACAACTCACCCAGCTGCCGTCTTCTCACAAGCTACCATACACTAGTGGGGCACTTGGCTCAGTATATACTGCAGCCTCTGGCCAAATAAAGTGAAGCTAACTGGAACTGAACCAATGGTCATTTTGCAAGGACACTTGAACTTTGAAGCACTCTGTAAACTGCTGGTTATTTCTAATAATATTCCTGTGAAGTTGCAGTATTGAGCCACCCATTCTATTTCACTGTAAACTATATGTGACCTTAAAAACAAAAAGTGCAAGATGTGTCCCTGGTTTTTAAAAACTCAAAAATCTAGTCCAATTCTTTTTAAGTGTAAACAACTCTTACCAGTGGGGGTGGGCTTAACTTAAAACTAGGAGGCGCTTCTCAGAGCAGCTAACCTGGCACCAGTCATTTGGGAAAAACAGCTTTAGGTCCTAGAATCTTAGGCTTTTCAAGCTCAGCAAATCCAAACCTCATTTTACAAATGAGATTTTAAATTAAGAGCTTATGGTCTGATTACTATAATAGCTAACTCTTACACTGTACTAGGGACAAGGTACTGTTCACACCTATTTACTCCTTTAATCCTCACAACAAACCAGGAAAGAGGGTGAGGTCAACAAATGTACCCAAGGTCACACAGCTATTAAGTGTCAAAGCCAGAACTGATACCGAAGCGGTAGAGCTCCAGAATCTATAGTCTTAAGCCACCGTGCTCCATTGCTTCTCTATAGAATGGTTTAAATGAAGCCGGGGGTCTTTCACGACACTAGGATTCAGAGTTCCAACCTGAGAAGCGAATTCTCCACACACCCCTTTCCCCAATGCCAACATCGCCCACCAGCGCAAGTGAACGGCATGCAAACCTGTGCCTGTACAAGTTCCTCCTGTCTGGCTACAACCTTAAGGAATCTTAAGTAACCAAAATAGGTACCCTCTAGGAAACCAAAAGATGCAGTGGTCAGTCAGAAAAGAACTCGTGCTTCTCGTTTCTGTTTTAATGAGATCATCAGAAATGCCTAGAGTAAGTAATAAGTAAATGGCCTATGAGCGCTTTTTCTGAAGGGGCAAACATCTACCGTATTTTCACGATGCCTAAAGTGATGAAACGGAGCTAAAATCAGGGACGGCCCTGTTTTCTTCCAGCTGTCTCCAACTTATTCGAGAAGGGTGATCCTCAGTTTATGCATCTGAATGTAGGCGAGAAATGAATGGGTGGAGGAAGAGAAGGGGGTGAGAGGGGGTATTACTCGAACTCTCCACCGTAATGAAGCTGAGACTTCAGACACTATGTATTAGAAGTTAAAACCAGTATTTCACACCACTGCTGCGCTGGCCGGCTTCAGTGCCCCTCCAGGCTGCAGAGAGGTGGTTACGTGGCGCGTTGAAGCATTTCCTCTAGCCCGAAGAGTAGGTGGCTTTCCCGGCTGGTGGAAGCCCCTCACTCACTGCACTGCAGCAGGGTACGCTTCGGGGAGCCGGGAAATGAGACGTGATAGCTTCCCGGGGATGCCAGAGGGAGCAACGTCTGGGGCGCCTCGCGCGTCGCCGATGTGGGACCACGCCTGCCTCCCTCCTCCACCCCTCAGGACCACCCCCCGCCAAACCCGCCTCCCGGCCTCGAGGGTCAGCAGCACGCTGGACGCGACAGGACTCCTGAAGCAAAGGCTCCCGAGGGCGGACACGACCCTCAGCGGACTACTCACCAGATTGAGGGGTCCTTCCATTACTTCCATAGACCCCGGGGTAAACGGCGGCCTGAGGAAGGGGAGCGACGGCGCCGGAGCACATGGAGGGAAACAGTAGTAAGCAGGGCGACGGAGCGGCGGCGGCGGCAGCTACCCCTCTCCGCGCCCCGGGAGCCAGCAGTGGGCGCAGAGGGAGCAACAACCGCACCACTTCCTCCTCCGGTGGCGCGCCGCGGGCCCGCCCCCCGCGCCGCGGCCACGCATGCGTCATGGCGTCACACGTGACTGGTTCAAGGTGGGAGTGGGTGGGGCTCAGGGAAGGCGGGGCCGGACGGGCGTACACTCGCTCGCGGGCTATCTTTCCTCTCGCGAGAGGGGTATCTTCAGCTGCTTGAAGTCTTCTCTGACGTCACGCGGGGGTGGGCAGCCTTGCTGAAACTTGAGTAAAATGGCTGAGTTGTGCTCTTGGCCTCTCAGGTTTTCTTCCAGCATGATTTTTTTTCCCCCAAATCCCTCAGATTGCTACGCCTTCTCTTGCTCTCCAGTCCTCACCTTTATTCGTTTACCTGATTGATATTTTTCAAAAATCAGATTTGATTGACAGTAAATTTCATATATTAAAAAATAAAAAATAAAAAAAATAAAAAATAAAAAAAAAAAATCAGATTTGAGAGGTGCCTGTGTGGCTTAGTGCGTTAAGCCTGCGGCTGTAGCTCAGGTTATGATCTCGCGGTCTGTGAGTCAGAGCCCCTCTTTGGGCTCTCTGCTGTCAGCACAGAGCCCGCTTTGTAGCCTCTGTACCCCTCTTGGTGCCCCTCCCTCACTTGCTCTCTCTCAAAAGTAAATAAATGTTAAAAAAAAAAAAAAAAAGCAAAAGCAAAAATCAGATTTGAGCAACGCTAAGCCAGGCCCTGGACTAGGGAAACAGATAATTACGGGCTCAGCCCTGAAGGTGCTGGCAAACTAATAAAATAATATGGATTACAAATAGCCAAATATAATACTTGATTAAGTTAACAATTGTGCGCTAAACCACTGCGCTAGGTTCTTTCTGTCAAGGAATTCACTGACAAAAAAATTAGTTGTGATTTATGCTGTAAAGGGAACAGACAGGGAGCTGTGATAGAGGCACCATGAGTTGCACAGCTTCAAAAAAATGAATTTGATCAAGAGTCATGTGAGCTTGGAAGAGGACCCCAAGCTTCAGTTGAGACCACAGCCCTGGTGTACACATTGATTGCAGCCTTGTGAGATCCTGGGCAGAGGACTCACTGAAGCCATGCCCAAACTCCTGACCCATGGAAATTGTGAGATAATGGATGTGTGTTGTTTTAAGCCAGTAAGTTTGAGATAATCTGTTATATGGCAAAGAATCCTATTACAGACTCCTTTGAGGCAGTAAAATCCAGAGGCAGAACTTTTCTTGATAAACCATAAATGTGGGTAGTAAATTCATGTTACTGCACTAATAACTAGTGGATGTTTAGTGGACAGTTTTAATACCTCTAAAGGAAACTTCAGTGGCAGATGGGCAAGGAAGGAAGGAGAGTATGAGGTGTTCAAGCACTCACCAGTGTTTGAGAGAAACTTCAGATCAGCAAAAGAGAGGACATGATGGATATACACAGCCAAGTGGTGAGACAGACATTGTATCCACCAGCCCTGTTCTCTGCCACTTGCTGTCATGCTGTTGACCTGACCAGTCATAGGCTATGAAGAGCACTGGGGACATGGCCATGTCATCAAAGGAAAAGGTTGCAGGCCTGCAAAGACTTTAGAGCTATCCCAGCTGATTCCTTTGAAATTTGGGAAACAGCAGCTGCACTTGAAGCTTGCCAATGGCTGTTTTCACTACTTGCAGGTAGGTATTCCTTCAGACACGTGGACGACTTCTTTGCCTATTGGGAAAAACCCATTTATCTCCTGAGACCATCAGTGGAGGGTTATAGAAATCCTCAGGCTCGGGGCGCCTGGGTGGTGCAGTTGGTTAAGCGTCTGACTTCAGCCAGGTCACGATCTCGCGGTCCGTGAGTTCGAGCCCCGCGTCAGGCTCTGGGCTGATGGCTCGGAGCCTGGAGCCTGTTTCTGATTCTGTGTCTCCCTCTCTCTCTCTGCCCCTCCCCCGTTCATGCTCTGTCTCTCTCTGTCCCCAAAATAAATAAAAAACGTTGAAAAAAAAAATTAAAAAAAAAAAAAAAAAGAAATCCTCAGGCTCTCCTGACTGGGAACATAGTGGACATGCCCATTACTGAGTCAGATGAGAAGAGCTCACACTAGGTCTTTGCTGTAACTCGCAAGATGGGGCCAGAGGCTTTTGGAAGAACATTTAAAAGCTGCAAAGCTTTCTGCTTTCTGTGGCTCACCTGGAAAATATATTTCATGTTAAAGAATCCATTCCTAAATGGCCCACCACTGACAGACTTGCCACATTGGAGAGGTTCCAGAATTTACCACAAGACTCAATTTCAGATATTCCTTATATATTACCTGCTCTTTGGGGCGCCTGGGTGGCGCAGTCGGTTAAGCGTCCGACTTCAGCTCAGGTCATGATCTCACGGTCTGTGGGTTCGAGCCCCGCATCAGGCTCTGGGCTGATGGCTCAGAGCCTGGAGCCTGCTTCCGATTCTGTGTCTCCTCTCTCTGCCCCTCCCCCATTCATGCTCTGTCTCTCTCTGTCTCAAAAATAAATAAAAATGTTAAAAAAAATTAATATATTACCTGCTCTAATCTCATACCCATCTATAACATCATGATAGTTCAGTCTCTTCTTGAATGCTTACTACTCCAATCAAAGCAGATGGGTTTTTTAAAATCTTTTGTTTTAATGTTTATTTGTTTTTAAGAGAGAGAGCATGCACACACATGAGTAGGGGGAGGAGAGAGAGGAGGACAGAGGATTTGAAGTGGGCTCTATGCTGACATCAGAAAGCCCAATGTGGGGGCGCCTGGGTGGCTCAGTCGGTTAAGCGGCCGACTTCAGCTCAGGTCGTGATCTCGCGGTCAGTGAGTTCGAGCCCCGCGTCGGGTTCTGTGCTGACAGCTCAGAGCCTGGAGCCTGTTTCAGATTCTGTGTCTCCCTCTCTCTGACCCTCCCCCGTTCATGCTCTGTCTCTCCCTGTCTCAAAAATAAATAAAACGTTGGGGCGCCTGGGTGGCGCAGTCGGTTAAGCGTCCGACTTCAGCCAGGTCACGATCTCGCGGTCCATGAGTTCGAGCCCCGCGTCGGGCTCTGGGCTGATGGCTCGGAGCCTGGAGCCTGTTTCCGATTCTGTGTCTCCCTCTCTCTCTGCCCCTCCCCCGTTCATGCTCTGTCTCTCTCTGTCCCAAAAATAAATTAAATAAATAAATAAATAAATAAATAAATAAATAAATAAAACGTTAAAAAAATTAAAAAAAAAAAAAAAAAAAGAAAGCCCAATGTGGGGCTCGAACTCACAAACTGAGATCATGACCTGAGCTGAAGTCAGAAACTTAACCAGCTGAGCCACCCAGGCACACCTGTTGTCACCTCGATTGATGACCTCAAAAGTTTGTGTAGTTATAAGCCTTTGGTGTGCTCATTTACAGGAGGAGAGGACAGCAGACCCTTCTGGTCTCCTGCTCCATCTTCTCTACCTTTGTTGTTTCTGCTCAGCACAGGAACTCCATGGAAAAGGGCATCAGGATAAGGTTAGTATCAGGAAACTTCACATGGTCCTTGAGGTGCCGGGGGGACCCCTCTGACTGTATCGTGGAAAAGGGAGTCCAATATGCCTCCCACACCTGCTTCGTTTATAGACTGCCCAGTGAATCCACCCAAAGCACAGTCTCTTCTGTAGTCAGGAAACCTACAGGGCCACCAAAGGGGCAATAACAAGGGTAGCAGCAGGGGCAGCAGCAACAGTGCTGGGCGCAAGGCAGCAACCAAGTCTGCAGGCCGAGGACAGATCATCAACACAGCAATGTCAGGAGCAGCCAGCAAGGGCCCAGGAGGGTGAAGAGCCAGCATGGTTATGGCAGAACCACTGGCGTGCCCTCAATGGGTATTTAAGTGGTTGTGGCAGGTGCTTCCCACACGTCCTTGAAAGGTACTTCCAGACGTGATGGCAAGTCCCAACTAGATGGGGAATTGTTCTGTATCCAAGCAGGGCGGCAGGTAGATGGGTGCTTACTGTTGTAATTTCCCTATTTTCCTATGTCTGAGGACATATAAAGCGATCTTATAATCACTGACAGCCAGGTGGCAGTTGTGATGAAGTTGCATTGCCTTAGAAAACCTTTGACCAGAGGGGAACCTGGGTGGCTCAGTCGGTTGCGTGTCTGACTTCAGCTCAGGTCATTATCTCACAGTTCTGTGCTGACAGCTGAGAGAGTCTGCTTTGGATTTTGTGTGTCTCTCTCTCTTTGGATTCATTCTGTCTCTGCCCCTCCCTCACTTGTGCTCTGTCTCTCAAAAATAAATAAATGTAAAAAAAAAAAAATGTTTTTAAAGAAAACCTTTAACCAGAGGCATGCCACTCTTGATCTTAGGGTCGTGAGTTCAAGCCCCGCACTGGGCACGGAACCTACTTAAAAAAAGAAGAGGATGGGGTGCCTGGGTGGCTCGGTTGGTTAAGTGGCGACTTCGGCTCAGGTCATGATCTCGCGGTCCATGAGTTCGAGCCCCGCGTCAGGCTCTGTGCTGACAGCTCAGAGCCTGGAGCCTGTTTCAGATTCTGTGTGTCCCTCCCCTGTTCATGCTCTGTCTCTCTCTGTCTCAAAAATAAATAAAACGTTAAAAAAAAAAAGGAGAAAAGAAAACTTTTAACCAAATTTCTTTCATTTATGTTTAGCTTTTTATGTATGAACAAGAGTGATATGGGACAAAAATATGTCTTAGTCTGAAGAACCAACCTCTTTCACTATACATAAAATCAAAATTTAAGTAATTGAAACAATGGCTAAATTTCAGAGAAAACCACTTGGCTGGAACAGTTAGCATGTAAGTGGATAACCCTCTTACCTGTATTGCTTGGTATGAGGACTTACCTTCCTGCTTCGTCATCCTTGATTTGAAAGGAGCCACCAAATTCTTCCCCTTTCCAGATTCATCATAAACAAAAGTAGGACTGCCTTCAACTTTAAATGAAAACTAACTATAGTTTTAGATGTCTGTTTTTAAGACTGAGCTTGATGTTGAACAGAGGGTGAACACTATCTTGCTTCAAGTTGATTCAAGTGCTTCTTGAAGATTTAAATTTCTTTTTCCTGAAACTTTTTTAATCCCCATTTCTCAAAAGCAATGGGTTTAACTTTGTAGAACACTTTGCAGGGTTCCAAGCACTTACATGTACAGTTGCTCATTCAATTCCAGCAGGCTCAAATTAGTGACTTGCCCAATGTCATAAAATTGCTAAGTAGCCCAACTAGGTCTGAAATCTGGGTCTGTCTGGCTCTAAGCCCAGTACTCTTTCCGCTACAAGCCGCTGAATATCTACTGGATTGACATTGAATGTTGGTAATAGCAGAAATAGACCGTTAGGGTAACCCACTGTAATTACACAGGTTATTTTGGGTTTTCCTAAATTCACAGTCCTGAGTACCCAGCCAGTCAAGCTAAAAAGGGAGTTTCTATTGTTAGTGGCTCTGTTTTCCTCCAGGGTATTTGCCAAGAACTATTCACAAACCAGACTGGGCAGGAACAGGCTCTGTGAGGGAGGGGGAGGGTAGCTGTGAAGTAGCAGGCTCTAACTCCTCGGTCTCTGAGCCAAGCTGTCCAGTTGCTTCAGCGTGAGCCAGGATGAAGAGAGCCAAGTTAGGCAGGAGTCAGGCATTCTATTCAACAAAGTTCAACAGAGGAGAGGCCAAGGAAAGTAGAATTTCAGGGCAGGTTTCTTACCCAGTAAGCTGACACCTGGGAAAAGTCAGTCAAATAAAGGCAGAAAGGCAATGATTCAACCAACTTTGTATTAGGTTAGTGTTTGTCAAACAAGGGAGCAGAAGAGAACTCTCCAGAATCCCAAAATGTCCTTGGACTATGTATCTGCTGGTGCACCAGCAGGGCTCCTTTGTTTCCATCTAGAAAAAATAACTTCTGTGTTTATTTGTGGTGGCATGAAGGAAACCCTTTTCATATATATATATGTATATACATGTGCATGTGTGTGTGTGTATATGTGTGTGTGTGTATATATACACACACGATTTTTAATTTGTTTTTAATGTAGTCTCTACACCCAGTGTTGGACTTGAACTTGCAACCTGGAGATTAAGACTTGCATGCTTTACAGACTGAGCCAGCTAGGCACTCCCCCGTATATATTTTTTATAAGCACTTCAGAACACTGAGACATGTATAATCAAAAACTCTTCAACCATTATAGTCACCACCCCCAATTACACTGACCTCAAACTTCCATTTCTACCTCTTGCTCTGACCCTTTGTGGCAAAGTGCTGATTCACGTGGACTTTGTTTCAAACTGAGGGGTCACACATTGAGAAGGGATTAAGGGAATCATGAGATATTGGAAGATGATAAGGTTTGGTTACTCTTAAATAAATATAGATGAGGGGAGACTTAGAAACTGAATGGTAGAGAAGAAATGATTGAAGTCATAAGGCAGAAGTTTAGAGAATTTTCTTCCTTAAGTTTCTAGGAAAGATTTGCCTCCAGTTTCCTTTTAAAAAGTATTTTCCAAGGTTGTCAAAATTCTCAAGTCCATTGTTAACCTATTTAGTGCCTCTGTGTCCATGCTTCCTGCTGCCATTCTACCTAAGCAGCACTAGCACAGGAGACCTTTGATTGACAGTTCTGAGAAGACATGTAAGGGCTTCAGGGAAGGAAGGGGTCATAGCAAAGTGGTACAGACAAAATAAGAATTTTACCACTAATTGGATATTTTA
Organism: Neofelis nebulosa; assembly: GCF_028018385.1. Taxonomy (NCBI): domain Eukaryota; kingdom Metazoa; phylum Chordata; class Mammalia; order Carnivora; family Felidae; genus Neofelis; species Neofelis nebulosa. Next base: position 29,267,632 of record NC_080794.1, on the reverse strand, counting down.
CCTCTCACTTTCACTGTACTCTTTACTTCTGAGATGGTCTTTCCACAAGTCATTGTACTTTCCCCACCCTTCAAGGAACTGGAAAACCCTCTTAGAATCCTGTAGCAAATGATTCTAAAACAAACAAACAGTAAAAAGGCAGGGGAGATGGGGGTGGAGAGAGGGAGAGGATGGGGGGGTGGGGGGGAGAGAAAGAGAAAAGAGGAGGAAGAGGAAGACAGAAGAAGACAGGAAGAAAGGGAAAGAAAGAGAGAAACGGAGAGAGAGAGAAGAGGGAGGGAGGAGGAGGAGAAGGAGGAAGGGGGAGGAAGGAAAGTATGACAAATACATTGTACTTTCTATCTTGACATGTTTACATCATATGCTGTTGACATTCAGTCCAGAAGCAACTGTGGGGAGAATGGTAAACCTCAGATGTTAGGACCTTGGGACTACGGCCAGAGAATTTTCATAGCATACCTGGAGGCTGGCCAGTCTTCAGCCTTGACCAGGCACTTAGGTTATTCCGTGCTGAATTCTCTCTCACCAGTTCTAAAACCTGAGGGACTCTGATTGGCTTCCATGGCTTGACTGCCATGTTCATCACACTATTCTTTTCCAGTTTGGGTGTTGGGGGAAGGGAGAAAAATAATCGGGGAAATAAACCAATTGGAGAATTTTTGGTTACAGTGGTGAAATAATTTACAGAACTCTCTTAAATTCTTCAATTATGACAGAGTAAATATCCTACTCAATTAAATCGTAATTATTGTCTGTGTTTTATAGGAAGTATATTTTAGGAGATCCAGTGGCTCAATCAGCGCACAGCACATGGTACTTACATAGGAAGTACATTTTGTAATTGTATAAACAAAGCCTTTTTTGCATAGATGCACTGTTTGTATCACATATGAAAATTTTCAAATATAATAGTATCACGAACACCAGTATATACAAACTCTGTATTTGGCAGTTAACATTTTACCATATTTTCTCCATCTATTGTTTTTTTTTTAAATTTTTTTTCAACGTTTTTTATTTATTTTTGGGACAGAGAGAGACAGAGCATGAACGGGGGAGGGGCAGAGAGAGAGGGAGACACCGAATCAGAAACAGGCTCCAGGCTCCGAGCCATCAGCCCAGAGCCTGACGCGGGGCTCGAACTCACGGACCGCGAGATCGTGACCTGGCTGAAGTCGGATGCTTAACCGACTGCGCCACCCAGGCGCCCCAACTCCATCTATTGTTAGCTAAAAAATTTTTAAGTAAATTATAAATAATATTTTACTTTCCTCTAATTACTTTAGTATTCATCTCTAAAAAATAAGAGCATTTTCCCTACTTTATAATACTTTAGTTGTACATAACAAAATTAACATCAATTCCTTAACATCAACCTATACCATAGTCAGATTTCCCCAACTGCCTGCAAAATGCCAGAATTATAGCAGGTCAAGATCCCATCAAAGTCCACATCTTGCATATAATAGTTGTGTCTCTTAATTCTCTTAATTTCCTTTTGATCTAGATAAATCCTGACTTTTTTTTTCTTTCGTGACATTTACTTTTTGAGAGTCTTGGCCAGTTGTCCACTCTCCTACTCTATTTTTATTTTTATTTTTTTTATTAAAAAAATTTTTTTTGACATTTATTATTTTTGAGAGACAGAGAGAGACAGAGTGTGAGTGGTGAAGGGGCAGAGAGAGAGGGAGACACAGGATCTGAAGCAGGCTCCAGGCTGTGAGATGTCAGCACAGAGCCTGACATTGGGCTCAAACCCATGGACCATGAGATCATAACCTGAGCCAAAGCTGAATGCTTAACCAACTGAGCCACCCTGGCACCCCTATCTCCTACTCTGTTTTTAATCATTGATTACACTTTTTAAAATCATTGTGGGGGTGCCGGGGTGGCTCAGTTTGTTGTGTGACCGACTTTGGCTCAGGTCATGATCTCATGGTTTGTGAGTTCAAGCCCCGCTTTGGGCTGTGTGCTGACAGCTCAGAGCCTGGAGCCTGCTTCTGATTGTGTTTCCCTCTCTCTGCCTCTCCCCCACTCATGCTCTGTCTCTCTGTCTCAGAAATAAATAAACATAAAAAAATAAATAAAACCATTGTGTGTGCGCGTGTGTATATGTATATGTGTGTATATATATATATATATATTTTTTTTTTTTTTTAATAGACTCCACATCCAACGTGGGGCTTGAACTCACAACCCTGAGATCAAGAGTTGCACACTCTACTGACTGAGCCAGCCAGGCACCCCTAGATATATATATTAAATGTACTTTCTTCGTATATTCACTTATAAGAAGCCTTAAAGTAAGTAATATAAAGAACATCAAATTTTGATTTTATGACCATGAATCTTGTGCCACCTATTTTAATTGTTACTCTTTTTGTTGCAAATAGCAGAAACCAGCCTTGACTAGACCAAATCAAATGGAGAATTTAATAGAACTTATTAGTTATGAATTGTATTTTCCTGCATATAATACAAAGTCCCAGAATAAAAATGACTTAAGATAGAAGTCTGCAAAAGAACTCGAGAGAAGAGCAGTCTAGGCTTGGCATAGAAGATCTATAACAGGGGCCCAAGCTCTCTCTCCACTACACGTGCAGTCACACAGTTTTCATCTCAAGATTGACTCTCAACCTGTTACCTCTTCCTTTGCTTGGAAGGAGTAGTGCCTCCTCAGGGACCATTCTCATTAACAACTTACACCTCTCCCCTTTCTTGTGGACCTCAGTGAAGATTTGAGTCAATTATAATCCTTAGTTCATGACCATACATCATTAGTAATCCATGCAGGGCACTTTTTTATTTATTTGTAACTGATGTATTTGGAATATAATAAACACCCATGAACCCACCACTACTACAAAACAAAGCTAATATGAACATTCTTGTCCATATATTTTGGAGCAGATATGCATGCATTTCTGCTGAGGATATACATAGGGCGAGGATTGCTGGGTATGAAGAGCAGACCTAGGCCGGCTGACTAGTGACTATGTCCCCAACATGGCCACAGAAAGAAGTTCCTGCTCAAACCTCAGACCACGCATCCTCCCCTCGAGTAACTTATGTTTTCTAAGAAAGCAGGCTACCGATTGATGCATTCTTCCTAAGTCTGAGGTGGGAGGAAGGGGAGTGTGAGAGGCGTGGAAAGTGTGAGTAGAAGAAGGAGGGCTTCTCTCAGGTAGGGGTCAGAGGTAGGAGCCCTCAACCCTGTCCAGGCTTAGAATGACCTGGGAGCATTTTACCACTACCCAAACCAATTAATCAGAGTCTCTGGGGATGGTGTTTGGTGCTAGGTATTTATATAGCACAGCAAGGCTGACAGCCAATGGTTAATAGGTGACCAGTGAGAAATGTTCTGTATACACCAAGGCCAAACATGTTAGAGATCCTCAGACACAGTGGTTCTTAAACTTCAGGTGCATCAGAATCTCCTGGAAGACTTGTTCAAACACAGATTGCTGAACCCCACCCCCAGAGTTTCTGATTCAGTAGGTCTGTGACCACCAGGCCCAACATTTGCATTTTTAACAAGTTCCAGGTGAAGCTGATAATTGCTGATCTGGGACCACACCTTGGCAGCCATTGTGCTATCCTTCCCCAGCCAATCAGCTGAGGCCATGACCCTTCCCCAGCCAATCGGCTAAGGTCATGATCCCTATAAAACCTTTGTGCTTTTGCTAACCCTCTCCCCCCTCTCCCCCACACTCTCACTCTCACTCTCTCACTCTCCCCCTCCCCCTCCCCCTCTCCCCCACACTCTCACTCTCACTCTCACTCTCACTCTCACTCTCACTCTCACTCTCACTCTCACTCTCACTCTCATCTCATCTCATCTCATCTCATCTCATCTCATCTCATCTCATCTCATCTCATCTCATCTCATCTCACCTCACCACTGGTCGGTGCAGGTAGCGGGTTGAGCTCCAGCTAGCTCGAATAAAGGCCCTTTGCTTTTGCATCGGACTCGGCTCCCTAGTGGTCTTTGGGGATCATGAATTCCGGGCATAACAGGTATGTGTATGTTCAGTTTTAGTAGATAAAGCCGGTTTTCCAAAATGCTTATGCCAATTTACACTAACACTGACAGTGAATGAAAATCCCATTTGCTTTAAATTGCTGTCAATACATTGTGTTTTTTGTCTTTATCATTTTAACCATCTGTTGATGTGTAGTTTTTCTTACTGTTCACCTCTTTCAAAGTTGATTTGTGCTCCCATTACTTTATCCTGGTAAGGCATATTCTCCTGACATCTCTGTTAATTTTTTGATCACCACATCTAATGACTTTTCTTCAATTTATGCCCTTCACCTCTCAGTAACATTTGATATCACTAGCCACCACTTTCTTCTGGAAACTCTGTTTCATTGACTTCCATGACTTTGCATTACCCTGGAAAGTACACCTTTAGCCACAATTCCAGAATCCAGTACTCCCTGAAAACAGAAAGTTTTTATATTAATTATTTGGTGGCAAAACCCATTCTGACCTATTATGAGACTATTTACTCCTTCTTTATCCCACTCATGTTTACATGATTCATTGAGGATTTGTTAATGCAAATATTTATTATGAGATACTGCCCCAGTCTCTGTTCTGTAATATGCAGTATAAGCACCATATGAACTTTTGAAAATTCAGAAAATTCTGAATTTTGAAGTATATTTGACTCTTATTTTTCTATTTTTGATTTTAGAGCATGCATGTGATTGGGGGAGAGGGGCAGAGGGAGAGAGAGAGAATCTTAAGCAGGCTCCACGCTTAGTGCAGAGCCTGACTTGGGGCTTGATCCCAGGACCCTGGGATCATGAGACCTGAGCTGGAATCAAGAGTCAGATGCTCAATTGACTGAGCCACTCAGCCACCCTAGATCTTTGGGTAAAATTTTGTGGGCTATTGTAGAAAAAGCATAGCCCTTGGAGTCAGATAAACGTGTTGATTCCACTTCATTCAACCTCTTAATTCAACCTCTTGAAATATCAGTTTTGTTTTTTTAATCTCATCTCTACACCAGGGGCCGAAATAACTAGCTGATAAGGCTGTGAACATCCTTACTTGTATGACTCATACAGCTAAAACTCAATATATTGAAGACTGAGCTCACCATCCTCCCTGTCCCTGACCACGTGTTTCTTTGTTCCTTATCTCAGGGCGTGGCACCAGCTTCCCACCCATTTGCCCAACTCAGAAACCCGGCACCGTCCTCCATTTAGTCCTCCTTTCCCAGTCCATTAGCAAGTCCTGTCAATTCTACATCATGAGGGGTTCTCAATTCTGCATATTTCTCTCCATTCCCTCTACCAGCTTGCCTATCTCATTATAAGAGACTTCTAGGTTGTCTTCCTGTCTCCAGTGCTGCCACTTTTCAGTTTACTGTCTATGCTAAAGCCAAAGTGATCAGTGCAAATTTGATTATGGCACTCTCCTGCTTACAGCTATTGCCTTCCTACTGCCCTAAGATAAAGCCCCAGTTCTATCATGATGTTCAAGGTCTTCCCAAGTTGTCTGCTTATCTCTCTCTAGATTAATGGGGAAACTACCTTCAGTTCCCTACCTTGCCATATCCTTTCTTGTGCCCTGATCTTCTTTTTTTTAATTCTTCACAATGTTGCCAATTTAAATGCTTTTATTTTAAAGATTTTTTTTTTAATGTTTATTTATTTTTGAGAGGCAGTGATAGAGCATGAGCAGGGGAGAGGCAGAAAGAGAGAGGGGGAGACACAGAATCCGAAGCAGGCTCCAGGCTCTGAGCTGTCAGCACAGAGCCTGACACAGGGCTCAAATCCACAAACCATGAGATCATGACCTGGGCCGAAGTCAGACGCCTAACTGGCTGAGCCAACCAGGCACCCCTAAATGCTTTTAAAAAAGATGTTTATTTATTTTCAGAGAAAGAGAGCATGAGTGAGCAGAGGAGGTGCAGAGAGAGGGAGATAGAATCCCAAGCAGGCTCCATGCTGTCAACCCAGAGCCCAGTGCAGGGCTTGAACCCACAAACTGTGAGATCATGACCCAAGCTGAAGTCAGACACTTAACCGACTGAGCCACCAAAGCACCTCCCTCACCCTGGTCTTTGACTATGCTTTATCTGTAGTTTGAAGCATGCTTCTCCCACACTTTTACCTGGGATCGTTTTCATGCAAACTTAAGATTTTACTTTGAATGAGACTTGCTTCAGAAAAATTAGTCTGTTTTGGACTGAACTGTGTTTTTCCAAAATGAATATGTTGGAGCCCCAACCCTCGATGTAACTCTCTGTGGGAGAGGGTCGTGAAGGAGGGAATGAAGGTTAAATGAGGTCATAAGAGTGGGATCCTAATCCTGGAAGACTAGGATCCTCCTAAGAAGAAGAGACACCAGGGAAAAGCCCATGTGAGGACACAGTGAGAAGGTAGCCATCTATAAGCCAAGGAGATAGAGACCTTAAGAGAAACCGATTCTGCCAAACTTGATCCTGGGCTTTTAGCCCCCAGAACTGAGAAAATAAATTTCTGTTGTATAAGCTACTTCATCTGTGGTGTTTTGCTCTGACAGCCTTAGCAGACTAATACATAATCCTTCCTCTGTCTTCTCATGGATGCTATCATTCTTCCATCAGAATCTTCATCATGTGTCATTGTAATTATCTTTGTTTTCCACATCTCTGTATGTCCTTTTAGACTGGAAGCTACGCGCCCCCCCACCCCCACCCCCACCCCAGGGCAGGGATTTCTCTTTTATTGTTTGCCTTGTAGCCTAGCTCCTCACATAATAGCTAGCATATCATAGGCACATAATAAATATTTTTGAATGAATAAATTAATTAATAGAATAACATGTAAATGTTCTTGTGTGGTTAACAATACGTATTAACACTCAGTGTTTGTTGCTTCTTTCTGTTTCTCCTGTTTCTAATTGCTTCTTCCTATCACAAGCTCCTTTACCCACCCAATAAATGTTACTGCAGTTGAAGTCTACTGTTTATTTATTTTTTAAATGTTTATTTTTGAGAGAGAGTGTGTGAGCAGGGGAGGGGCAGAGAGAGAAGAGAACAGAGGATCTGAAGCGGGCTCTGTGCTTGAGAACAGAGAGCCAGATGTGGGGCTCAAACTCACAAATCATGACTTGAGCCAAAGTCGGACACTTAACCAACTGAGCCACCCAGGTGCCCCAAGTCTACTATTTAAATTTAGACATGCCCACGCAAGTCTGAAGATCTTATAGGACAAACCCACCAGCTGTGTCTATGTATGAGATATTGTGTGTCTCCTGAGAATCCAGCATGACACATTTGACCTAGGAGTAACAAGCCTTTGTCTGTGGGGAGAAGTGACCCAAAGTGTAGTGTGACGTCTGTTAGTAGGGGAGCCTGCCAGCCTGGTTCCATTCTAATACAGGCCATCTCCAAAAGGGAGTGTACTATTTGGCTAGGGCTGACATAACAAAGTACAACAGACTTGGTGACTTAAACAACAGAAATTTATTTTCTCTAAATTCTGGAGGCTATTCTTTGAGGGACACCTGTCATGTTGCATTGGGGTCCTCCTAAGTCATGTCTACACTGCCATTGAATGTTGCAGTTTGAGTACCACACCAGGGACAGGAGCCAGAGAAGTGGCATATTGCCTAGCAGAGGCGATAGGACCACTCACAGGAGAAGGAAGCCACAGCGGTAGCCAGCAAAGAAGAACTAACCAGAAAAGGGGAAATGGAAGTTCTCAAGAACTCCAGAAACACTTGAGGGAAACTCTGAAGAGAGAGTTGTGTCCTATTCTAACAGGAAAAAGCTGCTGTGATACGTTACTTTGGCATTTTCCAAGACTGTGTTCCTAGCCCTCTACCCTAAACTCCCTTTAGATGGTGCACAATTTCATTTTTTTAAAAAATTTTCTTAATGTTTCTTTATTTCTGAGAGAGGGAGAGAGAGCATGAGCAGGGGAGGAGCAGAGAGAGGGAGGCACAGAATCCAAAGAAGGCTCCAGGCTCTGAGCTGTCAGTATAGAGCCAGATGCGGGGCTTGAACTCACAAACTGTGAGATCATGACATGAGCTGAAGTCTGAGGCTTACCCAACTGAGCCACCCAGGCACCCCTAGACAGTGCGCAGTTTCAAATTGTGATGATCACCTTTTCAAAGGTTCTAATGAAAAGTACTCCCTTATTATCCTCAACCTATTTCCTATACCTGGATATTCTACCTGTACTTTATTTCTAGCTTCTGGCTTTCCTGTTTTAGTTCATAAGCCAAACATTCTTTCATCTTTGATCTTCTGGTTTTGTCACTTCCAAGATCCCAAAAGTTAATCATAAAGATTCTACCTCTCTAACTTTTCTGAAGGATGCTTTCTTTTATTCATGATTTCTCACTGGTTCTACTAAATAGCTTTCAAACTTTTCATATTAAATGGCTTCTAAATTTTCTTGGCATTCCAATCAATCCCTCATAAATTATGATGATAATGATGATGAGGCTTCGGCCACAATAAGCCTCACTCTTCTCAGCTTTAGTCATAGCTAGACTTACAGCAGGACCTGAGAAAAATTGAGAAATATTGGAATAAGCAGGCAGTGAGGCACTATATAGCAATGAAAATGAATAGCAGCCTACACATTGTCTATATCTATATCCATATCTATCTTGACATATTGCCATGACAGTATGGGGAACTGATCTGTATCTCAACAGAGTGGCGGGTAGTGGGTGCTTACTGTTATAATTTTTCCCACTTTACCATCTCTGAAATTAGGTGATCATACAATCACTGTCAGCCAGGTAGCAGTTCTGATGAAGGTGTATTGCCTTGGAAATACATTAATAGGTATGAAGACTCATCTTCCTGCTGCACCATTCCTTGTCCTGAAGGGGAATTCAAGTCTTTCCCCATTTTCAACTTCACAGAATGAAGCTGAATGAAGTTTCATAGCATGATACTTCTTTAACTTTAAATGGAAAGGAACTATAGATTTGTTTAAGACTGAGCATGGTGTTATATGGATGGTAAGCATCATCTTGATTCAAGTGCAAAATCCTTGACCCTAGAGTCAGTCTTAATTACCTCTATTATTCCCCCCTCCACCTATAGTGGCTCACCTAGTATTTTGTGTGTAGGATAGTAGGTGAAATTCTTAAATAAATTTCAATACAGCTGAAACATGCTAAACAGTTAAATGAAAACTAAAATGTGCATTTAGTGGTCTATACCTGTAGTTTCATGTCAAGACCTCTCAAATCAGAATATATCCACTCCCAGAGGTGTTTTATGGTGTGTTCCAGAGATTCTCAGAGTAGAATACTTCATTCATCATCCTGCATTGTCAATATTACTTGTGAATAAGTAATTGAAAAAATTATTTTATTTGTACTTCAGACTTTAAAAAACTAATTAACTTGTTCCAACTGATGCAGCCTGCTTGGGTCCAAGGACCCAGAGTGGGTCTTGCAGGACCAGACAAGAGGGTCCTTGGCTTTACACAGGATGGAAATCAAACATGAGCCAAGAGGAAGTGAGAAAAGAGTTTACTGAAGATATAGAAAGAGAGCAGGTACAGAGTGTCTGGGAGACTCAGAAAGAAAAGGAGAAAGTCTTATCTTTTATTGGGGTCTGGGGATTTTATCAAGGAATGTGGTCTAGTGCAGGTGTCTTCTCAGGCATCTGGGAACTGGTAGAACAAAGACAATTGCTCAGGTGTCCTCCATAAGTCACTTTTGCCCTGGAGCCAGAGTTCTTGGTGTCAAGTTGTATGGGGTCAGTGGTCTCGGAAGGCATTCATGAGGATCTCACTCTGTCACTCCTATTATGCTGAAACACTCCAAAGAAATCATTAGCTCCTTGACCTGTACAAGGAGGGCATACATTAAGGTATATGTGAGGTGGTGATGTAGGTCCTAGCAAGAACAGAGGCTGGAAAAAAAAAGTCTTTTATGGAGGTCCCTTCAGTTTCCCTGTCTCACAACCTCTTGTACACAAACCATAAGAAAATTAATAGGTAATAGCAAACTCCAAAATGCTCAGAAATAACTGAATGGATTTGGATTTGGTTTTGTAATTCTGGCAGAATGAGTAACTTTGGTTTTGTTTTGTGCTATTTTATTTAGTTATTTTCCATTTTATAGTCATTAAGGGAGATATATTCTTTGCAATAAGCAATGACGAGGGCATCCCCAGAACAGGGCTACCCAGGGCTAGCATTCAAGGCTTGGAGTTGTTAAAAAACTGAAACCCAACAGTAAATTTGAATATGTAATTGGCTTTATTCGTTGATTCATGAAGTGAGCAGCATCCTATCTAGCAAGTAGAAAGAAGCTCTGAGGAACCATACAGAATGGAAGGTGTTTATAGGCAGAAGGGGGCAGGAACAAGAATGTCATAAAGAAAAGAAAGGATCATTTCAGGCAAGGTCACCTTCCTTGGGGAAAGGGTGGAGATATACTCTGCAGATTAACTCAGAAGTGTTGACCAGGAAATTCCAGACTGATTGGTGTAAAATTCCATTCCTGGGAGAGGCTAAAACTGCAATTAAGTTAGGTATTAAGTCTTGGTTTGCTGGTACCCAGCTCCGCAGAAGTGACTCCATTTTGGGCCTGCTGTTTCTTTTTTAACAGAATGTAGACTTTTACACTTGTCTCCAAATGAAATTACTCTTACCACCCCCAGAGATACAGAAAAGACTGAGAACAGAAGGCATTTATCACACAATTTGAAATGTGTATCCCTTCCTGGTTGCCATCCTTATAGTGCACTATGAATTAATATGTTTTATGAATCTTCCAATTATCTTTTGAATGACATGGTTAAGTTTGTTAGATGTGAATCTTTATGCCCCAATTTTATACCTAGCATGTCTTCATCATTCAATATGGTGAGGCTTGGACCTCTCTGTCTCTCACACACACACACACACACACACACACACACACACACACAAGGAGCCTATAGAACTACTGATTGTCTCATTTTGTTCACTATTGAATGAACACAACCTATGAAGCATTTTTTTGTCAGACTTACCTGGGATGTCTGTTCCCTATTTCTCACCAGCTTCACCTTGAGTGAGAACTGGGGTCAAAAAAAAACAAAAAACAAAAAAAAACCCAACCTTCCAAAGCAGCATTTCTCTAAACCCCATCTCTGAGGAAACTCAAATTCTTTCCAAATAGGTCTAGAAATCCCCAGTGCCTCAAGTGTGTAAGTGTGTCCCATGCATTGAGTTCTTTTGTCTTCTCTGCTTAGGCTAAGATACTAGAAAGCAAATAAAGGATGACGTGGATTCTATGACAACTACTATTTATTGAATGTTTGCTATGTGTCAAGGCTACACAAGTCACAAGGAGAGGAGCAACCTGGAAATGGCAGCAGACATTCCCCTGTTCTTTGTAGAGACTCTGGGGAAGAAGTCTTATTGCCCATTGACATCTGATTAAAACTTAGTCTTAAGCGGGAGCCTGGGTGGCTCAGTCGGTTAAGTGTCTGACTCTTGATTTCAGCTCAGGTCATGATCTTGATGAGGGAGCATGTGAGGCGGGGTGAGGGGCAAAGCACAAGCTAGCACACTACTACCTCCCATCCCCCATCTCCCGTGGGATATGGTGATATTTTTTGGACACTCCCAGCTACCCCAAAACAGAAAAGGACAAAAACAAAAACAAATGGTTAAACTGATAAGTCTCCACCAGTTTACCAGAAAAAGGCAATCCCTTTGTAGCCTAAAGTCTGGGAACTCCCTACTATCTTAATGTTACTGCTTTGCTAGAGGGAAAAACAACCTTAGCTTGGCAATAGCTAGGCCTCCAGTAAGTCTTTAGCATATGAAAGTCTCTTTGGAAACTCTCTCTTGACTTTATCTCTCCTGACCCAACAAAACAGTCACCTCCCCAACAATCCCAGTGCAGCTCTTTCTGCCCATGGCCCTGTCCCTGTGCTTTAATAAAATCACTTTTTTGCACCAAAGACATCTTATAGAATTCTTTCTTGGCCATCAGCTCTGAACTCCACGAACCCCCATTACCCAAACTTTATCAGTCTCATGGTCTGTGAGATTGAGCCCTGTGTTGGGCTCTGTGCTCACAGCACAAAGCCTGCTTGGGATTCTCTCTCTGTCCCTCCCTGGTTTGTATTCTGTATTTTCTTTCTCTCTCAAAATAAACATTAAAACAAAACAAAACAAACAAACAAAAAACCTTGGTCTTAAGATCCTTAAAACCTTGAGAAGACTGGAAACCAGAAAACATTGTAATTTCAAAGTTTTGGATGATTCTCCATGTTTGAAGTTGTAGAAACCTGAAGTCACTTTTGTGGCTAACTACCTCCTAATCTGGAAAAGTCTTCTAATAGGTGGTTAGTCCTAAAATGAGAAGTAAAAACCTTTGTTGACATAGTGACATTTTGAGGAACTTCACTTTGGGCAGCTGCACAGCTGCCTTGGGAGTGACCATGGTTTTAAAATGCTTTTTGTGGGGAAAGGTGGATTGCTTCTGGGAGATTAGTAACTTTTCAGGGGATTGCCTTTTAGCTGAGAGACCAGGAGCACACCAGTCAAACGCCTATATTGGTACTACCTTGCATAGAACCTTCTCTTGTTACTCTCCAAAGTGATGGCTTCTCCCTTTCTCTCCTCTTCAGGCTTTCTGCACCCCTGGCACCCCCTCACTCTTAACTGATGACCTTGCTTCAAACTTTACCAGGAAAATTTTTTTTTTTTTAATTTTTTTTTTCAACGTTTTTTATTTATTTTTGGGACAGAGAGAGACAGAGCATGAACGGGGGAGGGGCAGAGAGAGAGAGGGAGACACAGAATCGGAAACAGGCTCCGAGCCATCAGCCCAGAGCCTGACGCGGGGCTCGAACCCACGGACCGCGAGATCGTGACCTGGCTGAAGTTGGACGCTTAACCGACTGCGCCACCCAGGCGCCCCTACCAGGAAAATTAATGAAAATAGAGTTACTCAGTTGCAAGTAATTCCTTTAAACCTCTTCCTTTAACCAAATCTGCCAATTTGCCTTCAGCTGTACCCTCTCTGTCTTCCTTCTCTGTGTCCACAGACCCTGAACTGTCATATCACGATTCTTATCTAATCCTAATCAAAGCCCCACTGTGGCCCCTATGTAAAGTCCTGCCTCAAACAGACCGCAAAACTTCATAAATATTCTGAGTTTGCCCTGCCCCCCACTCTAAGACACTTAGACTATGCAGGTGGAGACTCCCTTAATTTGGTGAAGACAAACTTACCAACAGGCAGCACTTCCTCAAGAGAGCTGGATGGCTCGGCTCCCCTCTCACCGCAGGCACTCGCCTTCTAGAATTAGCCTTTGTCTTCTGCATTATTATTCTCTTTCTCTCTACTGGATCAGCACCCAATCCCACCCATCCTTAAATGCCCATCTCTTCCCACTGTGCATCCTCTTGGCTTCCTGTACTTGGAGAGATATACATACCAAAGCATCTAGCAATAGTACCATAGTGCACATACTGTTCTTTTCCTTTCACTGAACTACAGATCCTGGAAGGCTTGGAACTTTTGGAAGACTTTAGGAAGTCCTGAAAGACGTCTTTTGTCTCACTTTTCTAACCTTCCATTCTCTCTTTAATCCATTCTAAAGTGGCTGCTGCCCCTTCCAGTGAAATGACTACCTCAAAGTCACCAGAAATCTCCACTTGCTAAATCTAAATGTTGCAGGGCCATCTATAACCGGGGTACAGGGGTGCTAGAACACCTGGCTCCAGGGGTCCCACACAGACCGGGTTCAGCCACCCGCCACTGACAAAATCCAAAGGCAGAGAGATGAGTGGTGGGGAAACAAGAAAGGAATTTATTTCAGTGAGGCCCAGGAAGACAGCAGACTAGCATCTCAAAGACTGTCTCCAAAGTGCCCAAAATACTTCTAGGTTTATCTAAGGAAAATGTGGAACAAAGGTCAGGGAATACGTGCCGGTGGGCAGTGAAAGTCAGGCCGATCATTGACTTGGGGTCAATCACAGGTGGGCAGGAGCTTGCCGGTCAGGGTAGTCCCTGTTCTAGAAGCGGTAGATTCAGTTCCTGTCAGAGGATGCTGTGCCTGCAAGGTCTTTTATGTGAGTTAAGAGATAAGCTGGAAGGAAGAACTTATCCAATTAGAAGGTATAGACTGAAGTAAAAATGGAGGTAGTTGAAGTCCTCTTTCAAGTCCTCATCCTATTTCTTCTTGGCAGCCCTTGACACAGCAAACACTCTCTCCCTCTCACACTTTATCGCCTTGCAGAAAAGAATCTGCTGCACAGTGCATGAAGCATGGGCCACAAGGACCCTCACTGGCACCTGCTCCTCCCAAGGACCTCCAAGGAGTTCTAGCCAGGTGTTCACAGGATCAGGTAATTTTGTTCAATTTGCAAAATGCTTTCACTGCAATCAGTCAAGACCACTGTCTCTTTTCATTCCAATCTCCACTTCATCATATTTCTCCCTGCATTAAGGATCCAGCTCAGGGGATTTGAGTTGCAAACACATTTAGTTTGGGTTTAGTCACACCAGTGTAGTGGTACCAGTATGGCGGGACCTCTGGGAATATTCATTCAGCCCACTTTGCCAATCCCTCACCCAGAGTTGTGACATGAAAATGCGGACCTGGGGTCTTATCATGGCATCAACATGTCCTATGGCACCTTCTCTGTAAGTACATAGGATGTAGGGGATAATGTTTGAAACAGATTGAGCCGGAAGCTAATCTGTGAAAAAAAAAAACTTCCCATCTTCACACACATATATTTGTAAGCAAGGGAATTGGATTCTCTTTGACAGTTTATGCAATTAGAAGTCCTCTCCTATCAGGTATGCGCTTCATCATACAGCACATGCATTAAAAACACACTGTGCTTTTACAAATGGCAATCATGTAGGGCACCTAGGTGGCTCAGTCAGTTAGGCATCCGACTTCAGCTCAGCTCACGATTTCGGTGAGTTTGAGACCCACATAGGGCTCTGTGCTGACAGTTCAGAGCCTGGAGCCTGCTTCTGATTCTGTGTCTCCCTCTCTCTGCCCCTCCCCCTCTTGCACTCTCTCTCTCTCAAAAATAAATAAACATTAAACAAATGGGAATCATGCAAAACAATTTATCAGAAGCAAACTATAGGGCAGGAACCTGAACAGCACTGCAGTGAGTATACATGTGTGTAAAGTTGAGTGTTTTATGCATCTTGTCATGTTGGATTACATTTTAATGTGCTTGCCACTTCTTGTCCTTCAAAATTGAGTGGTTCCAGATGAAATGGCCCCGAAATTGGCACCAAGAGATTGAAGTGGTTGGAAGAAACTCGTGTTTCAGACACAAAATTCTTGTACGTTGTCATCTATAAGTATGTAGAATAAAAGAGATTTGATTTCACAATTGCATTGCTCTATGCAATGTCACAGCAATTTACAATTTATTTGAATTGCTCTTGTGTATATGTTCATTTTAGATCTTTATTTTTTGGTACTAGTGATTATTTCACTATTCAACTATGATGAGGTGGTACTGAAAAAAAGAAAGGGAAGGTAGAAGGTTTAAAATGCCAAAAAAAATTTTTTTTATTACATCACAACGGAAACTAAAGGCCCTGGTATTCAGAATCATGAAGATTAGGGAAAGATTCATGATAGCTAACAGAAGGGATAAAAGCAATTATGATCATCAAGACATTTGAAACAAGAAACAGAAAACAGAGGATGAAAGTAATAGTAAAGGAAAAAAAAACCGTGTACAGTCAATAGAATGCACAAAAACAGAAGCTTTGATGAATTTATTGATTTTGATAATTCCCATGATCTTTTTTTAAAGTTTATTTATTTATTTGAGAGAGATAGAGACATCGTGACTGGGGGAGGGACAGAAAGAGAGGGACAGAGAGAGAATCGCAAGCAAGTTCCATGCTGACAGTACAGAGCCTGACACGGGGCTCAAACTCACAAAACTGTGAGATCATGACTTGAGCTGAAACTGAAAGTCAGATGCTTAACTGACTGAGCCATCCAGGTGTCCCGATAATTGCCATGATCTTTCATTGTGGTCTGTTATAAGGAGCAATGATTTCAGTCAACATTGAATAATGAAAGAGTTAAGTATTTCCAAATTTTGGTCTAATAATATTCACAGAGAATTCAACAGAACAGATCATAGGAAAACATATACTTTTTAAAAAAACATATACTTCTCAAATGTATACATTTTATTTATATTCAAAAACGGACAGTTATGAGAACCTGGCTAGCCTATTCTAAAACTAAAGGTTGCATTTATTATTTTGTTTATAAACTGTTTTCAACAAGACAGATTATATAAGATGGGTTTTTGGCCTGGATAAATGCACTAAGAAGTTTAAAAAGTCCAGAAAAACTGAGGGCTTTCCCCCTAAGGTCAGGAACAAGACAGGGATGTCCACTCTCACCACTGTTATTCAACATAGGATTGGAAGTCTTAGCCTCTGCAATCAGACAACACAAAGAAATAAAAGGCATCCAGATCAGCCAGGAGGGGTCAAACTTTCACTCTTCACAGATGACATGATACTCTATATAGAAAACCCAAAAGATTCCACCAAAAAAACTGCTAGAACTGATCCATGAATTCAGCAAAGTTGCAGGATATAAAGTCAATGCACAGAAATTGGTTGCATTCCTATACACCAATAATGAAGCAACAGAGAAGTCAAGGAATCTATCCCATTTACAATTGCACCAAAAACCATAAAATACCTAGGAATAAATCTAACCAGAGAGATGAAAAATCTTTACACTGAAAACTATAGAAAACTTATGAAAGAAATTGGAGAAGATACACAAAAAATGGAAAAATATGCTATGATCCTGGATAGGAAGAACAAATATTGTTAAAACGTCAATACTACCCAAAGCAGTCTACATTTTCAATGCAATACCTATCAAAATAACACCACAGAGCTAGAACAAACATTCCTAACATTTGTATGGAACCAGAAAAGATCCTGAATAGCCAAAGCAATCTTGAAAAAGAAAACCAAAGCTGGAGGCATCACAATTCCAGACTTCAAGTTGTATTACAAAGCTATAATCATCAAGACAGTATGGTACTGGCACAAAAACAGACACTCTGATCAACGGAACAAACAGAGAACCCAGAAATGGACCACAAACGTATGACCAACTAATCTTTGACAAAGCAGGAAAGAATATCCCGTGGAATAAAGACAATTTTTTCAGCAAATGGTGCTGGGAAAACTGGACAGCAAGTTCATTGCAGAAAAATGAACTTGGACCACTTTCTTACACCATACACAAAAATAAACTCAAAACGGATGAAAGACCTAATTATAAGACAGGAAGCCATCAAAATCCTCAAGGAGAAAGCAGGGAAAAACCTCTTTGACCTCAGCAGCAGCAACTTCTTATGCAACACATCTCTGCAGGCAAGGGAAACAAAAGCAAAAAGGAACTATTGGGACCTCATCAAGATAAAAAGCTCTGACAATGAAAGAAACAATCAGCAAAACTAAAAGACAACTGACAGAATGGGAGAAGATACTTGCAAACAACATACCAGATAAAGGGTTAGTATTCAAAATCTATAAAGAACTTACAAACTCAACACCCAAAAAACAAATAATCCAGTGAAGAAATGGGCAAAAGACATGAATAGACACTTCTCCAAAGAAGACATCCAGATGGCCAACCAATACATGAAAAAATGCTCAACATCAATCATCATCAGGGAAATACAAATCAAAACCACAATGAGAGACCACCGTACACCTGTCAAAATGGCTAACATTAACAACTCAGGCAACAACAGATGTAGACAAGGATGTGGAGAAGGAAAATCTCTTTTGCATTGCTGCTGGGAATGCAAGCTGGTGCAGCCACTCTGGAAAACAGTATGGAGGTTCCTGAAAAAACTAAAAATAGAACTACCCTACAACCCAGCAATTGCACGACTAGACATTTATCCAAGGGCTACAGGTGTGCTGTTTTGAAGGGACACATGCACCCCCATGATTATAGCAGCACTATCAACAATAGCCAAAGTATGGAAAGAGCCCAAATGTCCATCAATGGATGAAGGGATAAAGAAGATGTGGTGTGTGTGTATATATATATATATATATATATATATACACACACACACACATATATATATATACTCACACACACACACACACACACACACATATATACGTATATATATATACACACATATATATACAATGGAGTATTACTCGGCAATCAAAAAGAATGAAATCTTGCCATTTGCAACTATGTGGATGAAACTAGAGGTTATGCTAAGTGAAATTAGTCAGAAAAAGACAAAAATCATGACTTCACTCATATGAGGACTTTAAGAGACAAAATAGATGAACATAAGGGAAGGGAAACAAAAATAATATAAAAACAGGGAGGGGGACAAAACAGAAGAGACTCTTAAATATGAAGAACAAACAGACGGTTACTGGAGGGGTTGTGGGAGGTTATGGTCTAAACGGGTAAGGGGCATTAAGGAATCTCCTCCTGAAATCATTGTTGCACTATATGCTAACTAACTTGGATGTAAATTTAAAAAATAAATTAAAATAAAAAAATAAAAGAA
Organism: Neofelis nebulosa; assembly: GCF_028018385.1. Classification (NCBI taxonomy): domain Eukaryota; kingdom Metazoa; phylum Chordata; class Mammalia; order Carnivora; family Felidae; genus Neofelis; species Neofelis nebulosa. The sequence goes on along the minus strand of NC_080794.1, from coordinate 29,249,080 downwards.
GTTTAAAAAGTCCAGTGTATCCCACAGAGCATAAGAGCATAAGGATACCACGTTTACTTGAAATACCAGTTGACCCTTAAACAACAAAGGTTTAAATTGCATAGGTCCAGTTATTCATGGAATTTTTTTTTTATAAATACAGCATTGTAAGTGTATTTTCTCTTCCTTATGAGTTTCTTAATAACATTTTCTTTTCTTTAGCTTATTGTAAAAATACAATATATATTACAGTTACAAAATACGTGTTCATTGGCTATATGCTATTTGTAAGGCTTCTGGTCAATGTTAGGCTATCAGGAGTTAAGTTTTTAGGGAGACAAAAGTTATATGCAAATTTTTGTTTGCAACAAAAAGTTTTTCAAGGATCAACTGTATATGTAAGTCTAACAAAAATGTACTAAACCAGCTTCTTGAAAAATAAACAGGAAAAACATTCTGAAATATTTAGAATGCCATAACAGTAGCAGCAGTTATTACATTTTTTAAATAAAAATGGCTTCAGAGATCATAGTGAAAACATTGTTTTCTTCAAACAAAGTTAATTTCATGGGAATCACTGACCTAATTGCTGAATTCTATTTTTGCATAAGGACTTGGAAAAAAAATGTCAAAATAAAAGAACAAATGTGACTTATCTAAAACCTATTAAAGACTAATAATAATGTGTATTTAAAAAAGTGTATAGGGGCTCCTGGGTGTCTCAGTTGGTTAATCGTCCGACTTCGACTCAGGTATCTCAAGGTTTGTGAGTTTGAGCCCGTGTTGGGCTCTGTGCTGACAGCTCAGAGCCTGGAGCCTGCTTCAGATTCTGTGTCTCCCTCTCTCTCAGCCCCTCCCCAGCTTGTGCTCTCTCTCTCTCTCTCTCTCAAATAAATAAATGTTTAAAAACATTTTTTTAAAAAAGGTGTGTAGATTAATTAGTGAGTCAAATAAATAAACCAGATATCAAATACTACCCTATTATTTAAAGTTTATATATGAGAGAGGCCCTGGGGGTCCCTCAGTTGATTGAGCATTTAACTCTTGATTTCAGCTCAGGTCATGATCCCAGGGTTGTGGGACTGAGCTGAGCCTGAGCTGGCTTAAGATTCTCTCTCTTTTCCTGTGCTCCTCTCCCCTGATCGCACCGTCTCAAAAATCCATCCATCCATCCATCCATCCATCCATCCATCCATCCATCCATCCATATGTACATACTTAAGGGGCACTTGGGTGGCTCAGTCGGTTAAGCATCTGACTCAGGTCATGATCTCACAGTTTGTGAGTTCCATCCCCACATTGGGCTCTGTGGGGACAGCAGAGAGAGCCTACTTCAGATCTCCCTCTCTCTCTGCTCCTCCCCCCTCTCAAAAATAAATATTAAAAAGTAAGTAAATAAAGTCTATATATGGGAGTGACAAATGCTTGCAGATGGTGATTGTTGTATTCTACATTCAAGTGTATTTTATACTTAACAGACTGAGACCCCCCAGGTGCCTTGCAGATAGAAAATTTAATTAAATTAATTAATTTTGAGAGAAAGAGGGCGCAAGTAAGTGAGGGGCCGAGAGAGGGAGGGAGAGAGAGAGAGAAGCAGGCTCACCCAAAGTGAGGCTCAAGCTCACAACCGTGAGATCATGACCTAAGCCAAAATCAGATGCCTAACCGAAGGAGCCACCCAGGCACCCTTTTTTTTTTTTAAAAACAGAGCATTTTATTTTCATTTTATTTTTTTTGTTTATTTTTGTTTATTTTTATTTATTTATTTATTTGTTTTCAATATATGAAATTTATTGTCAAATTGGTTTCCATACAACACCCAGTGCTCATCCCAAAAGGTGCCCTCCTCAATACCCATCACCCACCCTCCCCTCCCTCCCACCCCCCATCAACCCTTAGTTTGTTCTCAGTTTTTAACAGTCTCTTATGCTTTGGCTCTCTCCCACTCTAACCTCTTTTTTTTTTTCCTTCCCCTCCCCCATGGGTTTCTGTTAAGTTTCTCAGGATCCACATAAGAGTGAAACCATATGGTATCTGTCTTTCTCTGTATGGCTTATTTCACTTAGCATCACACTCTCCAGTTCCATCCACGTTGCTACAAAGGGACATATTTCATTCTTTCTCATTGCCACGTAGTACTCCATTGTGTATATAAACCACAATTTCTTTATCCATTCATCAGTTGATGGACATTTAGGCTCTTTCCATAACTTGGCTATTGTTGAGAGTGTTTCTATAAACATTGGGGTACAAGTGCCCCTATGCATCAGTACTCCTGTATCCCTTGGATAAGTTCCTAGCAGTGCTATTGCTGGGTCATAGGGTAGGTCTATTTTTAATTTTCTGAGGAACCTCCACACTGCTTTCCAGAGTGGCTGCACCAATTTGCATTCCCACCAACAGTGCAAGAGGGTTCCCGTTTCTCCACATCCTGTCCAGCATCTATAGTCTCCTGATTTGTTCATTTTGGCCACTCTGACTGGCGTGAGGTGATATCTGAGTGTGGTTTTGATTTGTATTTCCCTGATGAGGAGTGACGTTGAGCATCTTTTCATGTGCCTGTTGGCCATCCGGATGTCTTCTTTAGAGAAGTGTCTATTCATGTTTTTAAACAGAGCATTTTAAACAAATATGCCACCTCAGCTTTTTCTTTAAGAGATCTAAGTGTAATGAGATTATCTGCCATTATAAAGCTATTCTAAGCCTTGCAATATGGATATAACAATGTTTCAAGGATTCCAAAACATATTTTTCAAAGACCCAGAAGAGAAAGCTTAACACAACCAGATGCAAAAGGGTTTATTAAAAATGTTGATTAAATTAGGCGATGTTTTAATTGCAATTTGGAAAAATGTTTTGGAATATTCCAGAAGCACAAGTGAGAAATTATAGACTTCTGATTTGGCCTTACATAAAGTATATTTCTTATGTCATTTTAAATTTATTGATATATGAAATAATGGAGAGAAAATTCAGAGGAAAAGGTGATGGAATGTGAAACAAAAGTGATAGATTAATTATCCTGATATTGAGAAGCAAATTGTAACAAAATGTTTGCAGATTAAAACCAAAGCCACAAAACATTAAGAGGAAAAGATACATTTTGAGTAGAAGTAATGAATAAATTTGCGGATTGTTTGGAAATCCCACTAATGAAGAGAAGTAAATCATATAAGCACATTGGGAAAAGACTTACATTTCTTGCTAATTTACATGGAAAACTGACATTGATGAAACTAATGTCAAACTTCTAATACGACACTATGAGAACATCAATGACAACTAGAGGAATAAAACTTACAGAAGAAAACTTAAAATGTGCTACTACCCCATAATTTGTGAAACAAACCTGACAGAGGCTTTCTAAACTTGACATCACTTCTAAAAATGTACATGGCATTACAAACTATGACTCGTGACGTTTTTTAATTTATAAAAATTAATAATAAAACAAATCCAATCAACAATGCTAGAGGAAAGGTTGAATTCTTTCTATTCAAACTACAGATAATTACATTATAAAGCCATAGTCCTATGAATAATCAGTATGAAGCCAAACTATGTAGGATAAAAAACTAGTATGAGATTATTTTTTTCTCATTCTAAATAAGTATTCACCTACTACCCAATTTTGTTTTCATAATTTTGCTGCGTCAAACTTAAAGCAGATTCCTCTCCAGTACTAAAGTTCTCAGGCTCCACAAATCTGTTATCTGCCCGCATAGCTTTGGTTTCCATGATTCTACTGCCCTGGTTTCCTTCTAACTCCCCCAACCACCCCTACTCCTTTTTCTAAGAGGTGTTGTGCCCCAGGACTCTGGGATGGGACTTCCGCTTGCTCTGTGCACAGTTTCTCCAGTGGTGCTCACACTTGTAACCCAGCCTTTTCTATCCCCTGAACTCCACATGGACTATTTGCCTATGTGTCAATCTGGATGTCTAACAGGCATCTCAAACAGAACACATCCCAAACAGAACTCTCTCTCTCTCTTTTCTTTGAAATGTTTATCTATTTATTTTTGGGAGAGAGAAAGAGAGAGAACAAGTGGGGGGGGGGGTGCAGAGAGAGAGAGAGACAGAATCCCAAGCAGGCTCCAGGCTCTGAGTTATCAACACAGAGCCCAATGAGGGGCTCAAACTCACAAACTGTGAGATCATGACCTGAGCTGAAGTTGGATGCTTAACTGATGGAGCCATTTAGGCACACCCCGTGAAACAAAACTCTTGACACACACAATAGCAAATAAACAAAAACTATTCCTCCCTCAGATTTACCAACACTGGAAATGGCACTAACAACCACCCAATTGTTTATGTCAAAACCACCAGCTATTGGGGCACCTGGGTGGCTCAGTTGGTTAGATGTCCGACTTCAGCTCTGGTCATGATCTCAAGGTTTGTGGGTTTGAGCCCCACGTTGGGCTCTGTGCTGACAGCTCAGAGCCTGGACACTGCTTCAGATTCTGTGTCTCCCTCTGCTCTGTCCCTCCCCTGCTCATGCTTTGTCTCTCTCTCTCTCTCAAAAATAAATAAACATTAAAAAGAAAACCCACTAGCCATCATCCTTGATTACTCCCTCTCTTTTACCCCTCGATTCCAGTCCGTTACCAAATCATGTCGACTCTTCTCCCAGGCCTGTCCTTGAGCCATTCATTTCTCTCTGTTTCTGAGGCTAACATCTTAGGCCAATCCCTCTTCTTGTACACCTGGAAACAGACTCCCAACTTGTCTCCTTGCCTCTCCTTTCAAAGTCCATTTTCCCCAGCCACAGTGGCTAACCAAAGTTAAATAATGGCCTTCCCTTGCTCGACAACCCCCATGTTAATGCTTCTGTCACACTAATAATAAAGTCTAAGTCTTTACTTTGGCCAGAAGGCCCTATGTGGTTTGACCTCTGTCCACCTTTCCAAAGCCATCTTTCACCACACTCCTCACTAAATGTATCTAGTCCCAGCAGGCTTTCTGCTTCTTGAGCCCTCCACACTTGTTGCATCACTGTAGTGAACGTGAATCTGGGGTTCCTTCTGCTCAGAATGTTTCTACCCCATGGCTCTGAAAGAGTAGCTTCTTAGCAAGCCCTTCCCTAATCACTCATTCCAGTGGTTGTGCATTTAGGTGGCACCAATCTTAGGAGGTGTTTAGGAAAGGTGTGGGACATCTTTATTTGTCACAGTAATTGGGGATGGGAGGGGATGCTGGGGATGCCAGATATCTGGCAATGTAGAGTTGAGTCCTCTCAGTGAAAGACTAGCCTACGTTCTGCATGACTTGGAATATCCCACTTGTCATGTAGGGGGGAAAACTGTTTATGAGTATATGTACCAAGAACCCACTCCATAGTCCCAAAGATATCTAATGACTAAATATTTTTTGCCTAGTTGTAACATCCACTAAAATATAAAATTTGTAGGGATACAATGAAATTACCACGTAAAGTGATGAAAGATAATCTATTGTTTTGTTTGAGGCATTACCCAGAGTTGTTGCCTGTTTGGTAAATCATGTCACTAAGGAAAATGCTAGTGATACTTGGGTCACTCCTAATACTCCCATCATTGTTGGGCATTTGTGGCTTTTGCATTCGTGGAGACTCAATGTATGAATGCAAACATCTGGCCACCTCATTATGTTTTCAGTTTTCAATAGTTTACATATTGGAATGCATATTTTATTAAAAAATTATGTCCTCTTATTTTCTCCTCTTTATTAGAGCTAGACATATACACATATTTATTTATGTCAATACGTACAGATAAATTATGTGTGAAGTAGACTGTATCACCTAAGAATTTTATTTCAGAATCATAAATGCTCTTATATTTGTTATGGATAGAGGATATTGGGTTTGATAGGATTGAAAAATATTGAATTAATCCAAAGTAGTTCCCCAGTCTCTTCCTATCACATTAACTTGTTTTATTTCCAACATAGCAATTATCACTAGCTAATAGCTTCCTGTTTTTTTAATGTTTATTTATTTTTGAGACAGAGAGAGACAGAACATGAGCAGGGGAAAGGCAGAGAGAGAGGGAAACACAGAATTCGAAGCACACTCCAGCCTCTGAACTGTCAGCACAGAGCCCTATGTGGGGCTCAAACCCACAGGCTGTGAGATCATGACCTGAACCGAAGTCAGACGCTCAACCAACTGAGCCACTCAGGAGCCCTGTTAGCTAATAGGTTCTTATTAATTAATTGATTGATTTGATTGTTATCTGCTCACCCATTCTAGAATGTAAGCTCTCTGAGAGTATCAATTTTATCTGTCTTATTAAATGTTTTATTCTCAGTGCCTAGAACAAGTGTCACAAACAAAGTTGCCTCAACCAATGTTATTCAAAGGATGGATGGATGGATGGATGGATGGATGGATGGATGGATGGATAGGATGGCAATAGTGTCTGTTTCTTGTTCAGCCCCTGAAGTTGGATTTGAGTCTCTCTAGTTTAAGCAGTGATGATCAGAAACTGACAGGAAGGCTAAATGGGATTCTGAGTATGAGTTAAAAACATTTATGGAAGATTTTGGGAGATTCTGGATGCAGATAGAGCTGTTTCAGGGCTTAGGTGAGAAGATGTGGTACAGAACTGGGGAGAAAACTATTCTTTCCTCTGCACTGCCCCTAGTGTTCCTATGGCCCTTGGAGGACTGGTAGCTTTCATGGCTTCCAAAAAGTGTTGGCAAGGTATCTGTGGTTTTAGGAGAGGCCAGTGATGTTGGCAAGTTGGGCTGGAGCAAGAGGTGATGGAACACCATTAAGTGTCTAGAACTACCATCTGGTTTGTAGGCACAAGTGGGGCTTCCCTTTGGGGAGTTCCAGAAATCACTTGTGTTGGGTGCAGGTAAGTCCTGCCTGAGTAGGTAGGGACAGGGAGGGTATATTTAGAGTCATGACCATCTGGACACCAAAATTAACTTTGACCTCTTTTTGAGTTTATGGGCTAATGGCACACACAAGATAGAGATCACATATAGATCACATTTTAAATTGTCTAGATCTTTGATATAATCTGTAAATGTAGTTATATAAGAGACAGTATTGAGCTACATGCTTATTGTGTTCTCTCTTTCTCTTGTCCTTGATTTGGAATCACCATGTGCAGTTGTGAATGTCAAGGCCCCCCAGCTGAGGTATCCTGTGGGAATTGAAATCCAGTCCTTGCCTCACTTGCCAAACCTCATGCCCTAGCTCCCTTTGCCTAGAGGAGAAGTACTTTTTCTTAACTGGCACACAAAGACTATCTGCTTACCAGGCCTTGGGACTGTGGCCCACCTAAAAGGACATTTTTTATTTGCATGACATGTTTGCACCAACTGGGGAGTCCCTGCCTTAATTCTTCTGTCAGTTTGCTCCTTCTTACCTTGGAGTCTCTACAGTGATGCCTTCCAGCACAGCGAAGGCCAAAGTGGTAACTGTGCCACTGGCACGTGCTAACAGAGGCCTGGTATATTGTGAGCTTCCTGCATGGGCTCCAGAGCCAGCTCTGCACTTACTAGCCATGTGACCGTGGATAAGTGCCTTAATTTTCCCAATCGAAAACAGGGATGATAATAATAACACTCCCCTATTAGAGCTGTGAGCCTTGAAATGAATTAACATACGTAAAGGGTGATGTCTGACCTCCAGTAACCCTGGAGGGGTTACTGCCTTAGCTGTTAAGGTCTTCCTTATTCTTCCTCTTCCTTTGAGATATTTACAAAAACGGGTGCTGCCCACATGAGCCCTGTCACAGCAGCCAATCTTGGATATCGAGGCTGTGATGCACCATGCTCTTGCCTAGCAAGGCCTCCACTGTCAACACAGCTGACACCAGCCTGGAAAGGCTCAGCCACGGCTGGGGCCACTGAGGCCTGTAACCAGGGCGCCATCTTTGGCAGGGTCTTCATCTCTGTTGCTGTAGTGTTCCCACACTCTGGGCTCTGTATGAACAGACTCCAGGGACATAGGGTGATGGTAGGGGGAGGGTCAAAGAACAATTTTTTTTTTCTTTCTTTTCTCTTCTCTCTCTCTCTCTCTTTTTTTAGGTAGGCTTCAGGCCCAACATGGGGCTCAAACTCACAACCCCAAGATCAAGAGTTGCATGCTCTTCTAACTGAGCCAGTCAGGGGCCCCCCCAAAACAATTTTTTTTAAGTGGGAGCTGGCTACCAGGGCGTCTGGGTGGCTCAGTCGGTTAAGTGTCCGACTTCAGCTCAGGTCATGATCCCATGGTTTGTGAGTTCGAGCCCTGCATGGATCTGCTGTCCCCCTTACACTGCCCCTCCCACCTCTCTTTTTCAAAAATAAATAAACATTTTAAAAATAAATTAAGAAAAAGAAGGGAGGGGCACCTGGGTGGCTCAGTCGGTTAAGCGTCCGACTTCGGCTCAGGTCATGATCTTGCGGTCCGTGAGTTCGAGCCCCGCGTCGGGCTCTGTGCTGACCGCTCAGAGCCTGGAGCCTATTTCAGATTCTGTGTCTCCCTCTCTCTCTGCCCCTCCCCCGTTCATGCTCTGTCTCTCTCTGTCTCAAAAAATAAATAAAAGTTAAAAAAATTAAAAAAAAAAAAGAAAAAGAAGGGAGTTACTGGACTATGTTTGATGCTGGGGATGATTTAGTTGGGAGGGAGAGGATGAGGACATAGAAGAGAAAGAGAATAATTCATGGAGGGGTTGGGATCTGGCCACGCTGGGCCTCACAGAAGAGAAGAGGCCTTCTGTCACCCTGCCCCCCTTGTTGTAACAGGAAGGAAGAAGGCAAGGATGAATGCAGATACTGGAAGTTTCAGAGATTCAGTGATGGGAAGATGAGGGTCTGGTAACAACCCCTGATGTCCGATGGCTTCTATTTTGTCACTGAAGCAAGAGGGTATTTTCTTGGCTCAGCAGCCCCCCATCAGTCTGTGAGCAAGCCTTCACAGGAGCAGTGTGGCATGGTGGTCCCACAGGTAGGCCTTGCAGTCAGGCAGACCGGAATTTGTTCTTTTGTGCCTCAGGTGCACAGAATGGAATTCATCCTGGTCCTAATGATGTACTTTCACCTCTGGTCCAGGCTGGTGCTTTACCACTTGCTCCTCCGTGTGATCTTGGACAAGTAACTCGTTGCTCTGGGCCTTCATTTCCCCAAATGCAAATCTCACCAACTACTATTTAACAAAGAATTGAGAAGTCCCAGTCAATACGATTTAAAGAAAAATATTTCCCATTGGATCACTGAGCAAAACCCAACTGCTGTATTAAGAGAGACAGCTTTCTTATTCCAGGACAGAGCAAATGAACAAAAAGCACAGTAAGAATGCAGAAAACCTAGAAATCTTCCTTCCACTTTTCACGTCAAGGTGTGCATAGAATATAATAATTCTGTGTAAACTCTGGGGTAAGGTAATGATGCAGACCTGTCCAGGAGGACCTGTCTAGACCCTAGGCCCCAGACACTGCCAATTCTGAGAGCTGAAGGGGATCAACAGCATCCTTTGCCTGTAACCCTTTTATGGCATACCTGTTGGGAAGCTCTTAGAAGAGAAGAGGTCAGTAAGGGCCAGACAACTGAGAAAGGTTTCATGGAAGAGGTGACGGTAGAACTTGGCTTTGAAAGGTGGTAGGTTGGAGGGACAGTACTGATGGGAAAAGACATTCCAGCAGAGGAAATGACATGAACCAGAGCGGAGCAGTGTGGGGGAATGCTGGATTTATGGTCTCTGGAGAGGGGTGAAGGCAGTGACAGATGATGACAGTAGGGGGTCTAGGTTGAAATATAGTGGGGTTTTTTGTGGGTTAGACCCAGAATAGAGAAATCCTAGAAATGATCACATTCAGGCTCAGGGAAGAAGGAGGTGAATATTTTTAAAAAGTCTATGTGTCGTGGAGAGTGAGGAAACAGACACTTCTGTATAATGCTGGTGCAATGTAAATGGTATGACCTCTTTGGGGAAATGTTGGAAGAATCTATCCAAATTACAAATGTACATGTCCTTTGACCCAGAATTCCACTCCAAGGAATTTATTCTACACATAGAGGTATATATCTTGTATATCAGTATGTACAAGTTTATATACTGTCCCATTTTTGTAGTAGCAAAGGTTGAAAACAAGATTTGGAAACAATGTGAATATCCACTAACAGGGGGCTCATTGAATAAATTATAGGACATCTACACATCAGAATACTATATAGTTATAAAAAGAACAAGAGAGCTCTATGTACTTCATGTTTTCAAATATATATTAAATGGGAGCGCCTGGGTGGCTCAGTCGGTTGAGCGTCCGACTTGGGCTCAGGTCATGATCTCGCAGTCTGTGAGTTCAAGCCCCGCATCGCTCTATGCTGACAGCTCAGAGCCTGGAGCCTGCTTCGGATTCTGTGTCTCCCTCGCTCTCTGCCCCTCCCCCACTCACGCTCTGTTTCTCTCTGTCTCAAAAATAAATGTTAAAAAAATTTTTTAATTTTTTAAAAAAGTGCAAAAAACAAGGTACAGAATACAATGTTTAAAGTGCTGATGCAGGTGCAAAAAGCAAGGGAGAGAAAAGATTTGTGCACGGGTCTGTATGTGTGTGTGTGTATTTATGCATAAAATAAAGGATACATAAAAAATTAACATTCGCTGCTTCTGAGTCAGGAAACTGGTTGCTAAGGGACAAGAGTGGGAAGAAAACTTTTTATAGCATATCTTATTCTTCTTCCAAAAATTTGAACTCAAGTGGATTCTTTATATATTTAAAAATAAATTAAAATCAAGAAAATCCCTCAGACTACTTAAAAAAAAAAAACGGTACAGCATCCATGATCTTAGATGCTCTAAGCATGTAGGATACATCCTAAGAGAAAAAAAAAGCTTTGATTAGTTTATTTCTTTTAAATTTTTTTTTTAACGTTTATTTATTTTTGAGACAGAGAGAGACAGAGCATGAACTGGGGAGGGTCAGAGAGAGGGAGACACAGAATCTGAAACAGGCTCCAGGCTCTGAGCTGTCAGCACAGAGCCCAATGCGGGGCTCGAACTCACGGACCGCAAGGTCATGACCCGAGCCGAAGTCGGCCGCCCAACCAACTGAGCCACCCAGGCGCCCCTATTTCTTTTAAATCAGGCCTTTGTTTATTCTACTTTTATGAGTCTTCCGGATTCCTGTTTTCATATTAAATATTCCAGCAATGGCCACTTGGTTCCACTTTAATTCAAAATCTCTTAATATCATCTGCACTTAATTAGTCATCCCAAAACATTTGTGCTTATTTTGTATATGGATTTAAAGAGATTGTATCATTCAAGCTTCAGACTGAATTACACTATGTGTGAACCTCAGAATTGTTTACATCGTTTAATTTTATCCTTTTCACATAGGTGCTCAATAAAGACGGAACGATAATGCTATCCCCGTGTGTATTAGCAAACACTCCTCTTGACCTTGGTGGAACTAACAAGTCCATTCATTGTTTTCCTCCCTTGAAAAAGAAATTGAAAATTGCCAAATGCACATTTTCCCCAGTTCTAAGTCTATGTCTAACCACACCCTGTCTGGACATAAAAATGCAGCCTCATTCGAGTTGGTTATTGGTAAGTACTTCCAGACACTAGCGAGCAGCTTCCTGTCCCCTGATCCTTATCCCCAAAATGAGAAGAAGAAACTTTGGTAGAAAGTTCAAGTATTCTTTTTTTTTTTTTTTTAATTTTTTTTTTTTCAACATTTTTTATTTTTATTTTTGGGACAGAGAGAGACAGAGCATGAACGGGGGAGGGGCAGAGAGAGAGGGAGACACAGAATGGGAAACAGGCTCCAGGCTCCGAGCCATCAGCCCAGAGCCCGACGCGGGGCTCGAACTCACGGACCGCGAGATCGTGACCTGGCTGAAGTCGGACGCTCAACCGACTGCGCCACCCAGGCGCCCCTGAAAGTTCAAGTATTCTTAATCAGTAATTGGGTCAACAAAGCAGATGTTCTGAAGCAATACTTTTGATCTATATGTGGTTGAATCCCTCGGTAACAAAGGAAAAAGCAAATTTCTCATAAAATGGTGTGCTATCTCCATGGGAGGGCCCTGGCCAAATTCCATTATAAAGGAGTGCTAGACACAGCCTGCATTCTTGTTGTAATAAATATTGCTTGAAATATTTAAACTCTCTGGGCCATGGAATTTTGTGTTAAAAATAGTTGTTCTTGTTATAGTTGTGGCTGTGTTTTAACAGACTGGTACATTCACTGTAACTTCATGTCGCTGCCCACCCAGACTGTGTACAGGTTCCGAAAGCAGTAAAACACGGTCTCCACCAGTTTGCTACTAATTGAAAAGAATACTGGAGGTGGATGGGCCAAAGGGAAAAGATGGGTCATCTCTCCTTTCTACCAATGGGCAGACAAAGCTGGGGCTTTTTGTAAGCCAAGGGGAAGTTTTCAATGGCTTAAAAATAACCTTTCAAAGTTTACATAATCTACAGGTCCAAGTAGCATTATGCACTGGGAAAGCAAATAAGGTATCGGAACAAATGCTGCAAAAGCTTTTTGCCTCCTTGACCACTATCAACCACAATGTAGGTTTTCCATGATTTTCTTTTAGCCATTGACACTCATTCTCATCTATTTTAACAGGAATATCACAGAACATGCTCTCATCAAGCTAATGTAGGACATCAAGCATCATGAAAAATTACTCTGGCATGTGCAGAGGATCTAATATCCCAGTTTTCAGTACCAAAGCCAGGTGCGCAACACTGTTCCCTTCCTCCCACCAGGCATCCTGAATAAGTTTTACTTCTCAAACGCAGAGGCGGCAATAAGAACCTTTGAGCGTTTGCGGTCGGTTCCCATGTAGTTTCCAAATATGTCCTCTAGGTGTCTCCAGTGACCAGTATTGGTGGAGATTTCCACGTAAGGGGGCCAGCGGCGCCGGGACGATTTGAGCCTGCAGGAGCAAGTTCTGCAATCGCTTCTTTAGAGCATTTTGATGGTCTCGAATGAAGTATTTTGGATTCCATGTTTGTTTTTCGTGCAATAAATACTTCTAAATATTGAAAACTTTGTGTATTCATCTTAGGTAAAGTACTGTTCTCCTGTTTCTACACCGTGATTACTCAGGAAACTTTCTCCTAATGTAAGTGGTTTAAATTGTTAAAAAAAAAAAACAAAAACAAAAACAAAAAAACCCAAAAAACAAAAACAAAACAACTAAACAAACCCTAAGTGGCTAAAGCAAACACATTTCTTGGGGTGTAGTGGGGGGAGATTAGGAGATAAAATGTGTAATTATTGAAAATTGTGAATTTAGTCTACCTCATGCAAATTAGTTGGCACAAAAGATAGTCTGAGTAAACTCTGCAGTGGGCTTAGGTTGTCAGGCTGTGAGCTCCAACCTGTTCCTTTATTATTGTAAATTTGGGTTTGGAGAGAATTCTAAATATGTATCGAGTAGGAAGGTCATGTTGTTCTCAACCTAAGGGAAATAATTTGAGGAGGGGATTGTGATTTGGAATTTGACAGATAAATGTGGATAGGGTCAATGTATATTGAGCTAGGGAGTTTTTATTTGCAAGATTCCATGATCCTTAGTGTAAGATACTGATGACCCAGCAGAGGTTCGCAACATCTAAAAATGTCACTTTCAAATAAGTTTACTTCAAATATTTTTCAAATGTTTTTACATTCAAAATAAGTAAGCAAGACAATTAATTTGCAATTATAATGAAAAGATCACACTAAAGCACCCCTTTTCATGAAATCATTTCCTTTTGTTCCTTTGTCCTTAGAGCTACAGAATATCAAAGCATTTCTTTTTTAAAGCTTTTTTATTTGGAAATAGTTTTCAAACTTACAAAAAAGTTTGCAAATGTAAAAAGAGTTGCAAGGAACACTCAGAACTTTTATTCAGATTCACTTATATTTAATGTTTATGCCATTTACTTAGTCATTTGTGCTCCTTTACTTCTCCCTATTTTTTTTCTCGACCTTTTAAGGGTAAGTTACAAACATCATGGCCTTTTACGCCTAAATTCTTCAGTGGGTATTTCCTAAGCATGACTCCCATGCAGTCATTTACTTCTTAAAAATTTTTTAAAATTATGTTTATTTATTTTTGAGAGGCAGAGAGAGACACAGCACGAGCGGGGGAGGGGCAGAGAGAGAGGGAGACAGAATCCCAAGCAGTTCCAGGCCCTGAGCCACAGAGCCCGATGTGCGGCTTGAACTCACTAATTGCAAGATCCTGACCTAAGTCCAAGTCGGATGCTCAACTGACTGAGCCACGCAGGTACTCTACTTCTTAAATTTATATTGATACAGGGCTTTCCTTTCAGGTGCTATCCATGCTCCAATTTTATCAGTAATCTAGTAATGTCCCTTTATAGTATTTTTCTTCTTCAGTGGATCCAATCTAGGGTTAGGTATTGCATTTAGTTGTCAAGGGTCTCCAGCCTCCTCTCATCTGGAGCAAATCCCACTACCTTTCCTTGATCTCTTATGATATTGACAGTTTTTAAAGAGGGGCGCCTGGGTGGCCCAGTCAGTGGGACATTGGGCTCTTGATCTTAGCTCAGGTCATGGTCTCACGGTTCATGAGATCAAGCCCTCCATCAGGCTCTGTGCTGACAGTCTGGAGCCTGCTTGGGATTCTTTCTCTTCCTCTCTATCTGCTCGTCCCCTGATTGTTCTCTGTCTCTCTAAATAAACAAACAAACAGTTTTGCAACAACAAAAAAAATAAAAAGACAGAATATAGTTGCTCCCCCCACTTTTAAAAATGAATATAACATTTCTCATTTTGTGTTTACCTGATGTTTCCTTGTGATTAGATTGAGATTGTGCATTCTCAACCAGATTACTGCCTAGGTGATGTATCCTGTCTGAATATTGCTTCTGGAAGCACATAGTGTCCATCTGTCTTGTGATACTAATTTTGATACCCTGGTCAAGATCTTGCCTGATTTTTGCATTATACAATTTACTTTTTCTCTTTCTCTTGTAACTGACAGGATTATACAGATATCCCACATCTAACTAAAAATTTCCTCCAAGATGTAACATTCATTGACAATTCTTTCTTAGTTGGATTTTAACCATTAATAGTTGCAAAATGGTAATTTTCTTTTTAAAAATGTTTTCTTTATTTATTTTTGGGGGGGGCAGTGAAAGGGAGAGAGACAATCACAAGCAGGCTCTGCACTGTCAGCGCAGAGCCCGATTTAGGGCTCAATTTCACGATCTGCAAGATCATAATCTCAGCCAAGATCAAGAGTCAGATGCTTAATTGACTGTGCCACCCAGGCACTCCGCAAAATGATAATTTTCTAACTCCAGTACCACCTCCGTATTTACTATTTGGTCCTCTGCATTCTACTGTAAACTAGAGACCCTGACTTTTATCGATCATCTATCATTATAATCATCATTCTTATCTATGTATTTTTGGAATGGACACACGAATTCTGATTTATTCAGTGGTTTAAAACTCACAATTGAGGGGCGCCTGGGTGGCGCAGTCGGTTAAGCGTCCGACTTCAACCAGGTCACGATCTCGCGGTCCGTGAGTTCGAGCCCCGCGTCAGGCTCTGGGTTGATGGCTCGGAGCCTGGAGCCTGTTTCCGATTCTGTGTCTCCCTCTCTCTCTGCCCTTTCCCCGTTCATGCTCTGTCTCTCTCTGTCCCAAAAATAAATAAAAAACGTTGAAAAAAAAAAATTTAAAAAAAAAAAAAAAAAAAAAAAAAAAAAAAAAAAAGAAGAAAAAAAAAATAAAACTCACAATTGATGCTGAGACATTGATACTCAAATTGTTCCAGATTTGGCCAGGAGTAGTCCATTCAAGCCAGTCGTGGTATCCTTTTAACATGTTTTCATCTCTGTTTTGGGTACCTTCTTACTTTCTGGCACAGCAAGATACCCCAGAGTCTTTTGGATCTATCCTGTTCTGTCTCTGGAATCAGACATTTCTCTGAGAACTCCTAGCTCCTCTTAGTGGGGAGTTGTATTAGGGACCAAAATCTAGGTATGTTTGTTGCTACTTGGAGCATCTTTTCCTTTTGGACCTTTTAGCATATAGAGCTAAGACATACATACATTTATACATGCATATGTATACACACATATACATGTATATGTTTATAATATACACATACACACAGATATGCATATAAACATACATATTTTAGAAATCATAGTTCATACTAGTTCCTCCAACTCCAGCACAGTTATACAGGATTCTTTCTGGCTTTCTGCCATTTCATATTTGTATGTTCCTTCTTCCACAATGAGAATATGGCTCTCAATAATATCAACCCATATACTCATTTTCAAAGCATTTTTTTCAACTTTTCATATATGGCTCCACACACAGACAAATTTTTTTTTTGGTAGTTTCAAGTTTTTATTTAAATCCTAGTTAGTTAACATACAGTGTAATATTTGTTTCAGGTGTAGAGTTTAGTGATTCATCCTCTACATACAACACTCAGTGCTCATCCTGATAAGTGCTCTCCTTAATACCCATCCCTGACCACCTCCCCTCCAGCAATCCTCGGTTTGTTCTCTATACTTAAAAGTCTGTTTTATGGTTTGCCTCTCTCTTTTGTTTCTCCCTATGATCATCTATTTTGTTTCTTAAATTCTACATAAGTGAAGTCATAGAGTATTTGTCTTTTTTACTGACTTATTTTGCTTGGCTGAATACTCTGTAGCTCTATCTACGTCATTGCAAATGGCAAGATTTCATTCTTTTCGATGGCTGAGTAAGATTCCACTGTGTGTGTGTGTGTGTGTGTGTGTGTGTGTGTGTGTGTGTGTATATATATATATCTATATATATATCTATATATCTCACATCTTTATCCATTCATCAGTTGATGGACACTTGGGTTCTTTCTATAATTTGGCTATTATAGATAATGCTGCTCTAAACATTAGGGTGCATTTGCCTCTTCAAATCAGAATTTTTGCATCCTTTGGGTAAATACCTAGTAGTGCTGGTATTGTAGGGTAGTTCTATTTTTTAACTTTGATTCTGTTTTTCAGAGTGGCTGCACCAGTTTGCATTCCCATCAACAGTGTAAGAGTGTTCCCCATTCTCTGCATCCTCACCAACATCTGTTGTTTTCTGTGTTGTTCATTTTAGCCATTTTGAACAGGTGTGAGGTGATATCTCCTTGTGGTTTTGATTTGTATTTCCCTGATGATGAGTAATGTTAAGCGTCTTTTCGTGTACCTGCTAGCCATCTGAATGTCTTCTTGGAAAAATGTCTATTCATATGTCTTCTGTCCATTTAAAAAAAAAATTTTTTTTTAACGTTTATTTATTTTTGAGACAGAGAGAGACAGAGCATGAACGGGGGAGGGGCAGAGAGAGAGGGAGACACAGAATCGGAAGCAGGCTCCAGGCTCTGAGCCATCAGCCCAGAGCCCGACGCGGGGCTCGAACTCACAGACCACGAGATCGTGACCTGAGCTGAAGTCGGATGCTTAACCGACTGAGCCACCCAGGTGCCCTGACTTCTGTCCATTTTTAAACCAGACTATTTGTTTTCTGGGTGTTGAGTTTTATAAGTCCTTTATATATTTTGGATAGTAACCCTTTATCAGATATGCCATTTGCAAATATCTTCTCCCATTCTGCCAGTTGCCTTTTAGTTTTGTTGATTGTTTCCTTTGCTGTGCAGAAGCTTTTTATTTTGATGAAGTCCCAATAGTTTATTTTTGCTTTTGTTTCCTTTGCTTCAGGATACGTATCTAGAAAGAAGTTGCTATGGCGATGTCAAAGAGGTTACTGCCTATATTCTCCTCTTGGATTTTGATGGTTCCCTGTTTCACATTTAGATCTTCCATCTATTTGAATTTATTTCTGTGTATAGTGGAAGAAAGTGGTCCAGTTTCATTGTGGTTTAAATTTGCAGAAGACCATTATTTTTCTAAAGCTCGTTATGTATCCTATAAAGAATAATGCCAAGACAAATTTCTAACCATTGAACAAAACTGTAAAAAATAGAAAACTCTGAATTTTTTTTCTTTCCACATTAAGGACTTTGCAAATCTGTAGTACCAGTTCTCATATGATTTTTTAAATTGGAAGTAGGTTGAGTGGGACAAATACTTTGAGTTAGAGAGAAAGACAAACTAGCCAGCTGCCCTATACTAAATAGGACAGGACAGTGGGATTTTAAGTTTCCTGTCCCATGTGACTCAGTGTCCTTTAATATGTTTTCTTTTATAATGTGGGGCATGAAGAAGATGAGAGGAGGCTGAGGCAAGAAGTAAGCCAGGGACCGTAGTGAGAGAACTGGTACTTGGCAGTGGTTACAAGAATGGAGCCCACTGGTTCTGGTTTCTGCAAATCAGTTTTAGAACTATACTTAGACAGGCCTGGCTCTCAGTCTAGCTGGCTTTTTGGTCTTAGGTCATAAAAGAACTTCTTGAAAAGAAAAGGCTGTATCATTGTTGAAAGTGACTTCCTCTTTGCATTAAACAAATTTTTTTTAATGTTTATTTTTTTGAGAAACATAGAGCACAAGTTGGGGAGGGGCAGAGAGAGAAGGAGACACAGAATCTGAAGCAGGCTCCAGGCTCCGAGCTGTCAGCACAGAGCCCGACGCGGGACTCGAACTCACAAACTGTGAGATCATGACCTGAGCTGAAGTCAGACGCTTAACCAACTGAGCCACCCAGGTGCCCCTCTCTTTGAATTTTTAAAATGAGCATAGACTGTTTTCAATTTAGGATACTGTGGAAACAATCTCTCTGAAGGTTGATAGCTGATTAAAAGTATCACCAATAGTCTTTCAGCCTTTAAGATTCTATCATCCTATGAATGAAGAGGTAACTGTACCAGGGTTAGTTTTGCTATTGTCTAATTAAAGTGCAGACATTCCTGGAGTGATATTGCCTTCACAGAGCAGTCTCCTCCAGACTTTCATCTATAACTACTCAGGTCTTCTGACCTTTCTGTTCTTGTAACCCTTCTGATTCCCTGGCTACTCTCCATGTTGCAGGGAGACACCGGAGAGGAGTCACTGCAATTCCAATTTGACCTATTCTAGACTCAGTAAAAGGTAGGACCTACAAATTCTCTCTTCTTTTGATGGTCACTCCCTTTCTGTGCACACACCTCCTTTTCCCTTGATTCCAGAATTCTAGTCTTTCCTGCTTCTCTAATGCCTCTTCTTCCTCTCACTCCCCACATACCAACTTGCTTCTAAACTGTGACTGATGGACAGCATTCCCCAGTGTGGCATCTAATCTTTCTTAAATTTCACAAGACTTGAATTGATACTGAAGATCTCCATCCCCTACCCCTCAGAAAGAATGCTTTGTTTTAGATTCTTCAGGACAGGGCTCCATCTGCCTTCAAGAGAAACATAAAATACTCCATGAGTTTGAGATAAGGCAAGAGAGCTAAAGACAACCCCACCCAGCTTCCACCAAGTCGGGCTGTAGGAACAGTTTTCATTCATTCATTCATTCATTCATTCATTCATTTGTTATTTATTGAGCACAAACCATGTGCTAGGCAGGAGATGGACAATAAATAGTAGGTAAGTAAGTACAAAAGTAAATGAATTAAAAACAAGGTAACAAAAGTCTGTGATAAATCTTATGGAGGAAATAAATAGAATGACGATATAAAATATAACTGGAGTAGAGGTTTCATTTCTTAGTCTTTACAAAAGGAAAAAAAAACCCATAAAGATGGAGATTATAGACCAGAAAGGGGGCCTCCTGTCACCTGATCCTTCTCTATTATTTCCATCAGTGCCTTCAATGCACTCTTTAATTTTTTTATTAAAATTTTTTTTCAATGTTTATTTACTTTTGAGATACAGAGAGAGACAGGGTGTGAGTAGGGAAGTGGCAGAGAAAGAGGGAGACACAGAATTCAAAGCAGGCTCCAGGCTCTGAGCTGTCAGCACAGAGCCCGACGCAGGGCTCAAACCCACCAACCATGAGATCATGACGTGGGCCAAAGTCGGACGCCCAACCGACTGAGCCACCCAGGCGCCCCTTCAATGCACCCTTTTAATCAGCCATGTCTCATTTTCCTGAGAAAGTCTGCCTTTACCTCTGTCCCTGTGGCATTGCACTTTTTGGACCTCTTATCCTTTCCTCTAATCCACACTGTCATTCTAGATCTTATTCCTCCTTTTGTTCACTCGTTCACTGACAAAGCCCTCCATGATTGTGCCAATTCTTTCTTCCTTCTCTTAGTTCTGTAGTACTTGAAAGTTTATCACACAATTTTAATTATATATTGTCTTAATGTATTTGACATTCTCATCTACTTCAGCTTTGTCGCTCTGATCTGTTAGGTCTTAAAGTCAGGGATGGTATCTCCTATTTGCTTGGGTGCTCAGCAACTATTGGGCATACAAAAAGTGTTAATACTTACAAGCCTTATACTTAGCCAATATTGATTGGCAGAAGAGAATATTAGGCTGTTGCAGGCTAGAGGAAGAGCTATTTTACGGCCGGCAGGGTCTTGTGGTACACCTCAAATTGTGCTACATAGCAGGTTGCCCTTCTTCCTACATTGGCTGGCATTGTACTGACTTACCCAGCTGCAAAAAAGCCTTCTTCCAAAATGCAGCACCTGCCAATGACTTCTCCACTCACTTCCTGGCAGGTTATAGACCAAAACCCCAGACAAACCACAATTTGTTTTATTTAATTGTATCACTAGTCTTCACTGTTTCTCTTATCCCCCTCCCCTCCCTCCTGCATAGATAATCCAGATCTCTAGAGCAAAATTGGCTTACATAAAAATGTAGTTATTACTCCTTGGGAAGTTGGAAGAGAAGGAGAATACTGTTTACTATCTTGTTTTACCGTGATAAGAAGTAACGTTATCTGAAATAGGAGCCTCCACAGGCAAAGTTGTATTTTCCCATAGGTCGTAACATTTGGGTAATAGAGATATAGCTATTGTTGAGATGCAGACATCAGTTATTTGAAAGGCAGCATTTTAGGTAGCGTGGGATGATAAACCATTTATCAAATCTAGGTACATTCTTTACTCACTGGAAGTATTATTTGCATTAGACTTTAAAGATAAGTTAGAGGAGTGCCTGGGTGGCTCAGTCGGTTAAGCATCCGACTTGGGCTCAGGAAATGATCTCAGGGTTTGTGAGTTTGAGCCCCGCGTTGGGCTCTGTGCTGACAGCTCAGAGCCTGGAGCCTGCTAAGGATTCTGTGTTTCCCTCACTTTTTGCTCCCCCTCCCCCTCCCCCCGCACTCTCTCTCTTTCTCTCTCTCAACAATAAATAAACATTAAAAAAAAAGAAAAGTTAGAAAGTGATACCTATATAAGCATCGTATTATTTCAGCTTTTCCTTGTTCACTCATTCACTGACAAAGCATTTCATCGTTGCTCCAATTTCTTGTTCCTTCTGTGAATTCACTAGCACTTGAGATCTCTCCCAGTTTAAAAAATAGAGTCCTATTTCTTTGATATAGATTCTTAAATTTGGCATTCGTAGTCTTAATTTATTGGATATTGCTTCATTGAATCCATTTATTTGTGGGATTTTACGTAATTTCATACTCTGTCCAAATGAGAATATTTCGTTTCTGTGCTCTGAGCACAGCTGTGGTGGATAATAATGTAGAGCTTATTAAAGGGGAACACATGTCCTGCTCAAGTGAGTTCCTGCTCAGTTTTCTTATAATAAATATTTGTATTTATGTATATATTTATATATTGAATCTGTGCTTACAATTGGAAACTTGGTTTTTTATCTCATTTCCCGGAAAACAAAACAAGGCAAGTTTAAGTGATTAAATGCTAGGGCATGAGAGGGGAAAGTTACAGATTGTCTGTGGTTACTATTGAAAACATTCTGAAATAGTGCCTGATGTATTAGAGGCTTGTTTGTTTCCTTCTTAAAAAGAGCTTGGATGTGAATGGACCCAATAGTGGAAGGGGCTCCTGCAAGACCAGCGTTTCCAGCGTGGAATTTGTGAGTGGGTGGGAAATGCTTAATTGCTATTTACCTGCCGACTGCTGCCTTTGACATACATGATGAGCCAGCGTCATTTGACTGTCACCTCCTTAGGAGGCAGGATTCTTCAGCCCACACTCTGCTCAGCACTGACTTCATCTCTGTGCATGCTTTGTGTCTGTATTTTTTGCCCAGACTGTGCATTTTGAGGGAAGCACCAACCCAAGACAGGCTCTTCAGCTTTGTCATTGTAGGGAGACCAACAGAGCCTCCCACACAGCGACACCCTCAAAGGGAGGCAGGGGTGCCAGTTCCTTTGAAGAAGCATTTCTTAAACAAAAGGGATTCCCCTATGTGCTGGTATGCCTGACAGTTCTTCCTTTCTTCCTTTCCCACCACACTAGGCAGAACTCACAGATGGGTGGCTATTTGTACTTATTAGGCCATATGTTGCCAAATAAATAAATAAATGAATAAATCAATAAATAAAAAAATGCTGTAGACCTCTAGGCTCTGGCTTCAACTCCTTAAAAGTCCAAGTTGCAAGGGTGCAATTACAAATTTGTAAACAAGCCAAATGTGTTTTAGAAATAAAATAGATGGGTACCCAATATAACAGCTCTGGCTAGTGCCTGGGTTAGTATTAGTTAATTCACATATACCACAAGTCCAAGTGTATTCTCGAAAACATGATAGAGCCTCATAGTCAAAACAAGAGATCCCAGTTAGGAAGCCCGGACTCTTGTCTTCTACATAGTGAGTATCTTCTGTAACTCTCAGCAGATTTGTGTTGCTGGAGAACTGCACCATCGAAGTCTTCTGTTAAGAATGGACCTGAACTACCAGATCAGTATCAAAATAAACTCATTCTCTGCAGGACTCCTGGGAAGGGAACAGCCCATGGCCAGCCTAGAACTCCAGGCACCTGTGTTCTAGATGAGACTACTCTGGCCCCACAACAGTCCTACAATCTGACCCATAACCCCAAATCCAGGTGGGAGCTAACTCAGTCGTCGAGGGGGTGCGATGCCAAGGGGAGGCGTTCCTTGCTGTATCAGCCCACGTTCTGCTGGCTCCCTTCTCCTGACAGAAGCTTCGCTGAGCACAAGGAAGACAATGGGAGCCCAACCCTTGCCCACAACAGTTCCCACCTGTCGCGCAAGGTGCTAGATGAGAGTCCCCCAGGGCCTGGGTGGAAGCTGGTACTGCCTGGACAGGCCCAGACACTTAGCTTGGGAAAAGGTGTACTCATTCTGGGGGCTTTCCATTAGTTGTCTAAACTGTGCAGCTCTCCAACTGGATCTTCTCTATTTGTTTTTTCCCTCCCTTTGGGGCACATATTCTCCACCTTGATGGCCAACTCACCAGCAAATTCACAACGTCCTTACATAGTTCCCTTCACAAAAGCTTTAGATTCCCAAGCAGCCTAACAAATTAGTAGTGTGCTTCCCCCCACCCCCCCCAACTTCTCAGAAAATCCCTTTGCAAACATTTCTCTAGTTACTGCTGTGTCCCTTGCCTCCCCCCCCCCCCCTTTTTTCCTGATGGACTTTCCTGGTCCACAGATGCTTTTTACAAGTGATGGCAGATATTCAGCAGGTGTGTCATCCAAGTTGGGCAGGACACCTTTACCTCCTTTCCCACAGCCGACCCTGGGAGCCTAGGGAATTTGACCAGTCTTCCATGCTCTGCTGGAAGATGAGAGGAAATCAGTGTTTTACTCCCAGGATTCTGTTCCTCTTTCTCCAGTTTGGGCCCGGTTGCTGATTAGGTGCACAGAAAGGATAATTTGTAGAATTGCTTTTGGTAGACCGGAAGAAAGGAGATAGAGCCAAGGCTCGGCCTGTGGTTACGTGACAATCCGCCGGCTGAGGGAGTCGGCAACATGCCCAGAGGTGGTGAGGAAACTGCAACTCCTTCCATGGAGATAAAAACCAGAATTCCCCTGGGTCAAACTCCAAGCAGAAGAATTGGGAAGAACCCGAGAAAAGCAAAATGGCGCCCTTGTCTAAATATAGTAGAGCGTGCAGCAGCGATAGTTAAAGCAGTCTTTGGAGTTATCAGGGGAAGCTATTCATGCATTTAGGTTTGCACTGAGCACCTAAACACGTGGGAGGGAGTCTGGATCAGTTTGGCCATCTCTGCATTTTTACACCACCTTTCCACCAGAGAACCCAGATGCTCAGACTGCACCCAGTTGGATGACTTTCCCCCTCCCAAAAACCTGGCAGGGGCCCAGGCTAAACATGATGGCAATGTTTGAGCAAGAGACGCTCCACCCCTGCCCAGGTCCCGCCTTCACCCCTCCTTCCCCTCCCAGCTAAAAGCAGCTAGGCCCCTCATGGGATCCAGTGAACATTATCAGCTTCTGATAATGAGATCTTGGGCTCCAATAAGGAAAGAAGGAGATGGAGATTAGCTCTCAAACACTATTCGTAGCCCTGTCTGGCGGCCTCTGCACTTGACTGCTTCCTGATGCTGGGAGGAAAACCCTGGGCAGGGACGGCTCGCCTACCTGGCACGGCAGTGTGGGGAAAGGCAGATGAGGGTGTGTTCCTTTCATCACACTGTCCAAAGGGTGGCGGGGAGCAGGAAGAGCTGGCCACCTGGCATGACTGGCACTAACCCTGCTTGGAGGTTCCCACCAAGTCTGGGGGCACAATCTGCCAACATTTCCAAAGCTTCGCGATTTTTGTCCTATCGGCGCAAGTGACCCTGTAGTGTACTTAACAGTTTCTAAAATCATCTGCCTAATTTTGAAACAAAAATGTCTCCTTTAGCCTGGTCCTAAGCAATGATATCCATGAAATCACCGATTTGATGTTTTCTAATATACTTTCAAGTAAATATGTAACTGCCAAAATAAAAAAGAAAATAAATACAAAGCTTAAAAATAAAATGAAAAGTGCTGATTTGTGAAGCACCTGAAAACTATTTGGAGTAACACATCTTAGGAAACTGACCAGGATATGTTGGCTTTGGAGGATAGGATATACTCAGTAAGAATGTTGTGCTGTGTCAATATGAGAAGATTGACACTGAGTTGATTCCATCCTCCTCTTCCTTTTTTTAAAAAAAAAAAAATCTTTTTTTAACATTTATTTATTTTTTTTGAGACAGAGAGAGACAGAGCATGAACGGGGGAAGGTCAGAGAGAGAGGGAGACACAGAATATGAAACAGGCTCCAGGCTCTGAGCTGTCAGCACAGAGCCCGACTTGGGGCTCGAACTCACATACCGCGAGATCGTGACCTGAGCCGAAGTCGGACGCTTAACCGACTGAGCCACCCAGGCGCCCCGTCCTTTTTTTTTTTTTTTTTTTTAATGTTTATTTATTTATTTTGAGAAAGGGGTGGGGAGGGGCGGAGAGAGAGGAAGAGAGAGAGAATCCCAGGCAGGCTCAGCACTGTCAGCGCAGAGCTGGACCCAGGCTCGAACTCACAAACTGTGAGATCATGACCTGAGCCAAAATCAAGAGCTGGATGTTCAACCATCTGAGCTACCCAGGCACTCCCTCCCCCCACCACAGTTTTCTAACATGAGACTGAAGATTCCATTCTTCTTGTAGAGGAGGAGGAGGAGGAGGAGGGGGGAGGAGAAGGAGAAGACAAAAGGAAAAGGAGGAAAAGTACACGTTTGGTAATTAGGAGGCTAAGTAGTTGTAAAACATGGATCTCAGTTGATGAGGCTAAGGTAAGAAAACATTTTGATAATCATACAGACCAATACTTTTTGCTCATAGCACTACTTATATTGCAATTCTGCAATGGTGTAGCAAGCAGGCTGGACAATCCTGAAGTAACCCAAGTCTTCAAAGTCCTGATGGCCTAGCACACACTAGTTTCCTTTTCCCTCACCCAAAGACTGCTGTAGGTTAAGCGGGTTTTCTGAGCCATCTCCCTTCCAAGGATGACTCACAGATCCAATCCTGTGGCTTTGCAATCTCAGGACGCGGTCACCAGAGTTGCCACAGAAGAGGAAAAGCACCTGGAGAGTCATCCAGGGACATTTCACTGCCCAAGCCCCAAAATGACCTGTGTGGGTCCCCTGGCCCTATGTAGCAACCAGAGAGGATGGGATGTTTTTTCCTCTGGGAGTCTGGAAAAAGGAGAACAGGCTATGGATGAATACTGGAAATCTCTACCATACGTAAGAAGAATACAACTCTTGAAACCTGATAGTCTGTCTTACCACTCACCAGTTACGTGTTCCTTCATACATGACACTGACATGAGGATGGCCACTTTGTGGCTTTGCTGGGAGTTTCGATAAGGTATCACATATTAAGTTCCCAGGGTTTTACTGCCTTTATCTGGTTAATCTGGACAAAAATGTGTGGTGTGATAGAGATTTCAAGTTTGCTTCAGGGAGTTGGATGCTGAACTAGGACTGAATTCCAAGCCTTAGGGTGCGGCTGCTGCTGTGAGACATAGTGTGTCCCTTTGTGCATCCCTGCCACCCAGCAAACGATAGTTCTCATTTCCTCCCCTCCCTGACAAGACTGAAGGAGCCAGTATTAGGTTCTGAGTTCTATTTAGAGCAACAACAACTTTTTAAAACACTGTGGTAAAAAATACATAACATTAAATTTACCATCATAACCATTTTCAAGTGTAGAGTTCAACAGTGTTAAGTATATTCCCACTGTTGGGGAACGGCTCTCCAGAACTTTCTCATCTTGAAAAACTGAAGCTCTATACCCATTAAACAACAAGTTCCCACCTCCCCTCTGTCCCCAGCCCCCGGAAACCACCATTCCACTTTCCATGTCTATCAATTTGACTGCTTTGGATACCTCATATAAGGGGAACAATAACAACAATTTTTAGTTAAAAACCGTGGTTAGAAAACAACAGATCCCCGTGGATAACAAACGTACCCCTCTTCCACTACAAATACAATTTTTGAAACTGAGAAAGGGAATAATGAGATCTGTGACACTGGTAGACTTGATGGATCTAATGTCTCATCTGGTGGCTGTAAAGCAATTAACAAAACACAACTGTGGAAGTTAAAATCCTTATATTTCCTCATAAAATTCACTTCTTGTGCTTAATCTGTTACCCTCAGTAGTGAAGTTTGAGAGTCATCAATATGACAGTACAGCAATATTGCCTCATCAGTCATGATTTACTTAATGTTTTCTGAATTTAGTAATATTTGATTAAAATTTAATGTGAACATATCATATCATGCCATATATATTATTGCATCCATTAATCAGGTAACTATAGTAATGAAATGCCGGAAGGTTGGATGAAAAAGGAGCCAAAGTCTTGATATATGTTTGACATAATTCTGTGAGTGATTAACCAAAAAAGAAAAAAGTCAGTCATACAAAGCTTCATTAATATATATTACTTTTACAATCATCTATGTATCATCAGATATTTTTAACCTTTGTTAAGCTGGATTTTTAATTTACTTAAAGACACTGAATATTAATAACCATGAAAGATATACATTGTTCCATTGAAGCACAAGTTGACAGAATGATTCATAGTTTATTCTAGTTTTTTTTTTTTTTTTTTTTTTTTGTATAACGATGTGTGTTAAAACATTATCTAAGTTATTTAATCAGTTTATCATGGGGAGAAATAGCACATATTCAGCATATGGCTGTGCAAAATGCTAATTTCAATATCATATCATATTCCTATCATCTTCAGCTTCCATGGTTATTGACCATAGCAGGTAATCAGTGTGATGATGCATAATTTATGTCTGACACAGGCTGGTTTTTGTGTATAAAAGTTCTCTTTTTCCTATTAAAACGTTGAAATTAGTCATAACTTGTTTCTTTTAATGCTTCTATTTTAATAAACTAATAAATGACCAACTGCTATGTCAACATCTAACTGCCCTGGTCTTCAAAATAGTTAAAGAAAGAATAGTTAAATAGTTAAGGGAAGGATTTGCCCTTGGAGAAAACATGAATAGAATAGAAAGTTCTTTGCAAGATGGTTTAATTTTGACTTAGTGGAAGAATGATTATTTAAACACAGTTTTCCTCTTAGTTGTTTCCTTTGCAAAATTCTGTCAAAGCACACTCTGTTCACTCATTCATTCATCATGTTTTTTTATCAAACACCTCTCTTGACAGGCATTGTGCTAGGCTCAGGGATACGACATGAAATGATACGGTCCCTGGTTCCCGGCAGCTCACCATCTAGGGATGAGCAGAAGCTCACACAAATGCAAGCAGAGATGAGCTCCAAGACGGAGCCTGAACAAAGTGATGTGGGACACAGAGAGGAGTGTTGGAGGTTAGCCTGGGGGTGTCTGGAAAGTTTCTCAGGGGCTACAGTTGCCTTGTGTGGAGGCTTGAGATGTAAATTAAGTTTTCCAAACAAACATCACAGCATTGCCTATGATGCACATCGTAATCTGTTTTAATGCTTATTCAATAATAAAATGGTTTTCTTTCTTTCTTTCTTTCTTTCTTTCTTTCTTTCTTTCTTTCTTTCTTTCTTTCTTTCTTTCTTTCTTTCTTTCTTTCTTTCTTTCTTTCTTTCTCTTTCTTCTTTCTTTTTTAAAGAGTTTTCCAAACAAACATATGGGGGTGGGACTGTGGGTGAGGGGTGAGGATGGGCAGATTCTGAGAAGAACGGACAGCCATATGCAAAGGCTCAGAGGCAGAGAAAGCATTTTCAGGAAGAAGCGAAATTCACAAACCTGCCTCTATCTAGTTAATGTATACTGAACAATCTGGTATGATAGAGATGTCAAGATTGACTCAGGGCGCTGCATGTGGAGCTATGACTTCTTTCGAAGCCCTAAAGAACTGCAGCTCATAAACTACTATCCAGGAAATGAACTTTAATTTACCCCTTAAATGTTCAAACAAAGTAATTGTAGATGGAATCAGGGAGCCTCAGACCATGATATACATTGTAGCTAAATTCTACCTTACTAGGGAACCCATCCTAAGAAAGTAGAGGTTAAGAAGGGCTTTAAAAAGAATGGATATCTGGACTCCAGGGGTGTTGGAATCATTTCTAGGATAAGAGTGATTCAGAATAAGGAGGTAATAGAGTTAGGAAAGAAGGAAAGTGATATCCGGAAGGGAAGATCAAACCTGCCTGTTGTATGTATCCGAAATGCTTGACCCTGTCCTTGGGAGTGGGAAGTCGCTCCCAGTTGGAGATGAATGCTTTTCATGGTTGGATGGGTCTGGTCCATGGTGAGGTCAAACATCATTTTCAGTGACTTGTTGCAACATTCATGATTAATGTTGATTTATTACTCGATCACTGTGTTATGTAAATAGGCGGCAGTTTTTGTGTGTGTCTTGGTGTGATGCTGGTTTAATTGAGTTTGGGGCTGGAGGGTGGAGGAGGTGGGAGGTTCTAGGGTTAATACTGTTAGCTTCTTCCTCAGTAGCAAACTCTTCTCATGATGGATGAAATAGCCAAACTGTTAATGGAATTCCATATGGAAGAGAGGGGTTTTATTATGGCAATTTTCTGACAGTAACGGACAAAGATCTATAAACTAAAGAAAGTTAGTTATAAATGTTACCATGAATCAAAAACTGCAACAAAGCATATGCTAATTATCTGACTCCTTAACCAAACTAAATTTTTAATTTTATTTTAATGAATAGTGAGCTTATTTAGTGAAACACAGACATACATGGATACACGGACACACACACAGGCATGCGTGCAGAGACAATTTATGCTAGAAGCAGCAACCTTATATATTTTCCAAATGATTGAAGTTTATGCCAAATGAAAATGGAAAACCCCACATTTATTATATGATTTCTATAATGAAAATGGAATTATTGTATAATCAGAAAAAAATAATTAAACCCAGATTGTACCAGTATTTGATCTAGAAGCTTCTGTTGGGAATGTGAAACTCAAAGTGGAGACAACTTTCATATCCATGAAAGAGACACTTATCTCTAGATTTTACTTGGTACCAAGAACTACAAGTGATGAGAAAAAGAATCTCTACCCTAAGATTTGGAGATTCTGAATCAATACCTGAGTTTCTGATGACCGAGGTATCTGTACTACCAATCTGCCTTGCCCCTGCAGAGCTGCCGATACAGAGTGTGGGAGGTGAGCAGGACAAAGACTCTTCAATTGTGATCAGATAGCTGTTCACAGAAAGGTCTTCCCAGAGTTTGCTGTATAGAAAGCACAACCCACACATCATCATTATTCATTCTTCCAGCTTAAGAGGCTTGTTTTTCTGCAGATGTACCCTTCCTGTTTGGCATTTGTAACTGTGGACTGTTGTTCAGTTGAGGAAAATGCGTCATCTAAATATGAACTGAGATTTCGAGCTGATTCATGAACACCTTTTGTTGAGTGAGACATAAAGAGGAGTATCGTTGCCCAGAGTGAGGTATGCAGCCTGGCAGAATTTTACTACGATGTGGTAAAGGGATAAGGGAGTGGGGCTGGTGTGGTCAAGGCAGCCCCTCTCTCAGAAAAAGTAAAATATGAGTGATAAGAAAATTTTTAGGGAAAATAAAGAGACAACACCCTTTAGCTTCCATTTTGCTCTATCTTTCTTTGGAGGCTTTTCCCACAGAGAGAGTATGTTATTTTTTAAAGCAACTCCCCGATTCATTCCTTGAAGCAAATTAGCCTTCCTCCTACACTTTGATTCAGACATTTGTTTTAGGGAATGTTGCATCTACTGAGGCAGTAGAGAGAGGGGAATGACAGACTCAGTCAAAATGACAGGAGGGGATCTTGTAATTACAGGGGATATATTCATTCATTCTTTATTGAGCGCCCATTGTTAGCTAGGCAGTGTGTGCAATAAATGTTTGTGGAATTGATTTCTTGCCACTTCCATGACACCTCAAACTTCCTGTGTCAGATGCTGAAGTATGACCCGAGCCAATTTGGTCTGGGGATTCACAGTCCAGGACTTTGTGACCACTAGAAATCATAGAGATAACAACAGCACCTCGAGGAATACAATATTTTTATCAGGCTGTACATCTGCTCAAAGTTGGTCTGTTAGCTATTATCAGAGCAAATGAAATCATTCTAGTAGAGGACATATATATTTTCTATCTTAGGTCTTTTACTGTTTCCACAGTGGATCATCATCATCTAAGTTCGCATCTGCATTTCACCAACTAGGAGGAAACAAATACCACCACCTTATTTCCTAACCAATGTATTATAGAAATGATCAAATTGGTCAAAGTTCTGGGTCTAATTCCTAGCTACTTCTCAACTCTGTGACCTTGGATAAGTCACTCCTTTGAATCTCAGCTTCCTCAAATAAGAAATGAATAGAGATTAATGGACATGGAATGAGATAATGATCATAAAAATCATTTTAAACCTTTGGTGCCCTATGCAAATGCACAGTACAGTACATTTAAAAAGGTTAGCTTAAAATCAATTAAGTCAAAGGCAGGGAACAACTTTGGGGTAGGTAAAATTTATTTTGTTGTATTGAACCCCTTAATCCTTTTCCACTTAATTAGAATGTCCTGGATGCTAAATTCCTAGATGAAATTAATTGCTAGTTAGTGCCCAAAATTCCACCTCAAAATGTGATTATCCCTGTTCCAGTGTAAGTATACTTGAACTATACATTGGTCATGTACACTTTAGTATAACTGAGAAGAGATTAAGAAGTTTAAGAAGGGAGGAAGGCTGAACACTCCTAATGGGAAGCTGAAGGGTTAGAAAAGATGTCCACATTCCCCTAAACTGTAATTCTGAAATCTTCAAACTACAGAACTTTTTGGTAACTCATTTAGCACTAAAACTTGTCCTGAATGGATATGAGACTATTTAGATTCTTTATTTTTCCCACTTAGTATGATTGGATGTTCAAATGCTTTGCTGTAGAATGTAAACGGATTTGACTAGAAAAGGGTTTTCCTGAGACCCTGATGAGGATATAATGCAGCATATAGAATATTACACAAAATCTGAAAAAGTTTAAATTCCAAAAAACACTGGGGCCCAATGATTTCACTGAACCTATACAAATATTTTGTACTGCCCAGATTACTTCCATATTATTGCCTTTTTAAAAGACTGAGTCCTTTTAAAAACTTGCCTATTGGCAAGAGAAATAAGCCAAACTTCACATAAAATTAATGACCTGATGGAGTTTAAAGAACATAGGATTAGCTTCAGAATTGCCCCATTTTACCTACTTACATCTATTTACTTCTATTGGCCTTTCTATTACATATCCTTAGTCTTCGGGCTTCTCTACTGTCTGTGTGTTCCAATTCACAGTTTTTGTTTTGGTTTGTTTGTTTTGTTTTTTACCCTTCTAAAATTTGGTTTTTTACATTCTAAACTTGTGTCATTGGGTCTGCCTGGATTGACAGCTTCATAATGACAATGTCACTGGACAGATCATGGGCCTCTAATTCTGATGTAGTGAACTAGGAAGTGACCCTCACTGGGAGCTGCCTGGCCCCACAGTTAGTTCCTAAACACCACTAATCGGCATTAAGGGCACTGGAGGAAGTGTTTAGTGCCTTACTGCCTTGCTTCCAAAGTGTGGTCCCTGGAACAGCATAGGCTTCACCTGGGAGTTTGTGAGAAATGCAGAGTCTCAAGCCTTACCCCAGACCTTCTGAACCAGAATCTGCATTTCAATAAGATCTCAGGCTATGCTCATTCATATTAAAGTCAGAGAAATCCTGCTCTAGACCAGTGTCCCCACTAAGCCTAGCATGATTGCAAGCTGCTTGCTGTAGGGGTTAATCTCCACAAAGAAGGTTATAAATATTTGAAACTGGCAGCTTAAAGTAAAATAAATTTCTATACTAATGTATTTTTATGAGAAATTTGCCTCAAAGTCTTTTTCTCAGGATAATCAGGCAAGTAAGACATTTAAGAAAATTCTTTTTTTTAAAAGTTCTATTTTCAGGGGTGCTTTGGTGGTTCAGTTGGTTAAGTGTCCAACTTTGGCTCAGGTTATGATCTCACGGCTCATGAGTTCAAGCCTTGCATAGGGCTCACTGCTGTCAGCAAGGAGCCTGCTTCAGATCTTCTGTCTCCCTCTCTCTCTCTGCTCTTCCCCTGCTCTCACTTTCTCTCTCTCTCTCTAAAATAAATAAACATTAAAAAAATTAAAGTTCTATTTTCAGTGTCAACTACTCTTCTGTTCATTTTTGAACAGTAGAATTCTGCTTCTCGTGACATCACACTTGCAGGTATTGAGGAAGATCAATGATTAGGTTTTACTTTTTAATACCCAATTCACCCAAACCTGCATGTATATATAACATCCTACCTGTTCTTAAAAGGGTTTTCAGGAGGCATATAGTAGTCCTTCCCTCTCCTCTGCTTTGTAATTACAGTTTGCCCAGAGGTAATCATAAGGAATATTTTTAAATAATAGCTTATTTTAGAAAAATTTACACTTCCCCTGATTTATAAAGCACATTGATAAAAAACGTCTTAGTGTATCTCACAACTAGTATGTTTTAAAATCTCGAGATTAATATATGTATTTTTCTCAACATTTACCATAGACACTTTAGCTAAATCATAGGTTACTGCTCAGGTGGTATATTTTGTAAGCAAGCCAGCAAACCCTAATTCATCAACTGTTCATTGTTATTTGCGGGTACAGTCTTGGGCTTTGTGATATGAGAACATAAAGGTCCAGAAGGTCTGGTGCCTTTCCTCAGGGAACTTATGGTCTACAACATGAACCAAAATGACGGTGTCATGAAGAGTCTCATAGTTGTTATAAAAGCATAAACAGGCCACTGGGAGACTTTGGAGAAAAGAGAGAACACATCTGGTTTGGGGGTGGGTTGGAGGCACATCTAGAAAGTCTTTCATAAGCATGAAGTTTGACCACACAAATTTATTATTTATTTATTTATTTATTTATTTATTTATTTATTTATTTAATTTTTGAGAGGGAGAGCACAAGAAGCGGAAGGGAAGAGAGAGGGGGAGACAGAGGATCCGAAGGGGGCTCTGTGCTGACAGCCGAAAGCCCCATGTGGGGCTCGAAATCACAAGCTATGAGATCATGACCTGAACCTAAGTCAGATGCTTAACCAACTGAGACACCCAGGTGCCCCAAATGCTTACTTTTTTTATGATTAAAAATAGAAGAAAATCCAGCCTTGTCTGCATGGTTGCTACTGTTTTCTTCGTTGTCTTCTACTTTGTCCTTATCCCTTCCCAGATGAGCACTGGAAAAGGGGAGGGAAGGCAAGAGAGAGCACTGTTTCCTGGTGGCTTTTTCTCCATGACTCCAAAGACCCCAAATGCTGGTGTGCCTAATCGCTCTCCTGACTGGCCTGAGTGATTTGTGTACCATGGAGACACAGTCTTTGCCACCTGGTGGCTTTCTTCTGGCCTCTGCCGCGCTGGAAGTCGGACATTCCCTGTAGCACAGTGCCAGTGTTGGTCTTCAAAGATGGAAGTCTCAACTTTCAAGAAAGGAGATGAAAAGAAAGGAAGCGGGGGCGTGGGAGGACGCTGCAGACCCCCAGAAAAAGGTCAAAGGCCACCGACCTACGACAACTTCAAATGGGGCAGCTATGAAAATAAGACTTTTCATAGCCTCTCAGTTGCTGAAGACCTATGATATATATCCTATTTATCATATAGATCAACAGAATATCTTTGCTTGCCAGAATAGTGACTAAATTTAGTCCCCCTAGTATGGGTCAAGGAGTCAGGAAACCTGACTTCCGGCTTGATACAAGCCATTGCCCAGCTGACATTAATGTCTCTGTCCATCCCTCTTGTTGATGGCTTTTACACGCAAATAATAACTCCTGAGGATAACACAGTTTTCTGAACTCTTCTGTTCAGAAGTTTTCTGAACTCTCTGGCCAAAGCTTTCTCGTTAAACCCAATGCAATAAGACTATGTCTGAGAGTGAAATATGAAAATCTGGTGATAGAAAGGAAGCAGAACTCCTCACCAGCGAGGCTGCTTCCAGTTTATCGTGGAATTCTGGAATGGCTGGTATCTGTACAAGTGTTGTGTTTTTGTTAGTCATGGAGAAAAAGACCCATGAAAATATTTGTTGATGCCAATCTTAAAAGGCAGTTGTTTGTATGACTCAGGAAAGTAAATTTGCAAAACTGTTAAATAATATACTTAAATAATCCCATTTTTAAACATTTTAAATGAAAACAGATTTGGGAATGTAAGATTTATATTTTCACAACGGATTAGAAATCCAAAGTCTAAACTGTTTGACTAGAAATTGCGAGTCGCAAAAAAACCAATTCTCACTAAAACCTGACCTATTGGGCTTTGGCTACGCAGTATAATTATATATTTATACACCCCAGAATCCTGCCTGACAATTGAACATTCAGAGTAGAAGCACAGAAATCAGATTGGAAGCTAATAGAGAGTTCCTTTCTCTTTGCAAAAGTTTGCTGGGTCAGGCAGTGTGGGAAATTCTACAAGGCTCACACTCTCTTCTTATTCCAAGGAGAAGTAAATGGCTTGAGAGCCCCTTGGGCATTCTTTGGGAGGAGTGTGGTCACAGACTTTCAAAAACTGGGCTTTTTTTCACCATGAACTTATTTGTTAGTCCTCTTCCAGTCTGTAAATACACCCCTCCCCCTGTTTCCTTGAATAAATCATGAGCTAAAAAGCTGTTTATGGCAAGATACTTAACTCATATAAGATGAAAAAAAAAAAAAGAAACTATGTGAGGCACTCAGTAAGCATAATGAGACAGTGGAGCTTCTAGACAAGTCACTAAGCCTTCCTATACCTCAATTTATCCATCTGTGAAATGGGGATAATAATACACATTCTCCTACCTCACAAATAATTCTGTCAGGAGACTATTTTTGTGGGGGACCAAGAAATAAAGGGCCTTCCCAGATGAATGCTGTGTGTTCATCACACAAACACTGGATTGAAGGTCTTCACAGCAGGTGCTTGGACAGTTCTGGGGAAACATCAGTGAGAAGATACCCTAAACTATCTGAGCAAAACAGAGGCAGGGCAGAATGTCCTTTGGCCAGGCTGTATGGATGTGTGCCTGATTCTTAGGGAGAGGGGCTGTGATTCAGAAGTAACTGTGATTGTCTGAAAATGATCCCCATGGTCCAGTGGCAGACCTGCTGTAGGGTTCATGGGGCAGAGTGTGACCCTGTGGGGCAGGTGACCCTGCCTATGGGGGCAGGCATTAGTGCCCCCACCCATAGCAAAAGCCACAGCTCTCACTTGGGCCTTTGGGACTTTCAGGAATGTCCCCCATGGCCATAGGGAGCTGGAGTGGAGCATGTCTTAGTCCAGGATGCTGTAACAAATAGTATAGACTGAAGAGCTTGAACAACATTTACTTCTCATGGTGTGGAAGCTGGAAGTCCAAGATCAAGGGGCTGGCAGATTTGGTTTCTGGTTTGGACCCTCTCCCTGCCTTGCAGACAACTCTCTCACTGTGTTGTCACATGGTGGGGACTGACAGTGTGAGATCTTGTCTCTTTCCCTTCTTCTTCTTCTTCTTCTTCTTCTTCTTCTTCTTCTTTGGTGCAAAAAGGTGATTTTATTAAAGTGTGGGGATAGGACCCATGGGCAGAAAGAGCTGCCTCGTCTCTTTCTCTTCTTATAAGGGCACCAATTCCATTATGAGGACCCCTCCCTCATGGTATCATTTAAGCATAATTACCTCTTGAAGGCCTCATCTCCAAATCCCATCACACTGGGGATGAGAACTTCAACATATGAATTCTGGGGGGGTGGGGGGCATACACATTCAAGTCCATAACAGGAGGGAAATGGCAGGTGACCCTCAGAGCTAAGAGTTCGTGAGATTCTCTTGGGAGGTTCCTCTCATGAGAAGTCATTGTGGGTGAACTTCCCAGGGAATGGTGATGGTGCTGAAAGAATGAATGAGCTAAGAGCTGGAGAAAGACTATGCTTAATGTTATGGTGGCTTGCTACAGTTACTACTGCTGTCATTACCACCACTGCCATTGCTGTGACCATGGCTTCTACCACTACTGCTTCTAATGCTACAGCCACTGCTACTGTTATTATTACAACCACTGCTATTGCTCCTTCTGCTGCTACTATTACTACTACAAATATGATGGTGACGATGACGGTGATGATGATGGTGATGGTGATGATGATGTTGGTGATGATGATGGTGATGATGATGTCGTCTCTTCAGGCACAAGGAAACATATTCTCTATAGTCGTAGTTGTTGTAGTACTGAACTTGAACCACAGCTGTGAAAAATAGGAGAAACAAAAATCAAACCAACATGTAAGAACTTGGCTTACAGAATTATATCAGATATCTTACTGGAAATGATATGTGAAGCTCAGTCAGTACTTTCATGGTTGACACCCTTAATCGTGGCCTTTTTAAAATTAATTACTCTTAAAATATTCAAAATGGATTCTTGATTTTTCCTGATTATCCTTTTTTTGTGTGTGGGTGGAGTACCTACCTTTTTGTTGTATCTTTACTGCAACATACGTTTTCATCTATGTGAGAATATTGTTTTGATCCGTTTTTTGGATTGTCTGAAATGGCTGACTGGGTTTACATACAATTTGAAGAGTATGGTTGTTCTGATTTGACTCTGATTCCCTTGGCGGGTTGCAGTTGAGGAGTAACTAGAACGCGTGCCTCGGCAGACTGAGAAAGAGATATGCTATTCAGAGGTAAAGCCAGCTGAGCTAGAATGACAAACATCCAGAAGTATGGAAAATTTCATTAACAGTCTGATGCTCTGAATTCAGACATGAAAAAAAAAAAAGGAAAATTAGCATTAATTGTATAGACTCCAGATTACACTGATTCTCTGAAAACAATTTTAAATGTTTGTAGTTCCAATAGACCCATAGTGTTGTCTTCCATGTAGCCAGATGCCCTCCTAACTGATATTATCTGCAGGAAGACATGACCATATTCTCACAGTGCTGGCAAGGCACTTACCAAACCATATTGGAATCAGTCTTTTTTTTTTTTTAATAATTTTTTAAATGTTTTATTTATTTCTGAGAGACAGAGGGAGACAGAATGTGAGCTGCGGAGGGGCAGAGAGAGAGGGAGGCACAGAATCTGAACGAGGCTCCAGGCTCCAAGCTATCAGCACAGAGCCTGACACAGAGCTCAAACTCACGAACCGTGAGATCATGACCTGAGCCGAAGTCGGACGCTTAACCGACTGAGCCACTCAGGCACCCCTGGAACCAGGGAATTTCTGTTTGTCTCTCCCATTGGTCAGGAATCTCCTTGGGTCCAAAGATGATCACCTCTGCATCTTTGGCATTGTAGCACCTGCAGGCAAAAAGCTAAGGTTCTGTAAACATTGGGTGAATGAATGCTCACTTCTATACTCTATTATTGCCTATATTCGCTTGGGTCTCATTGCAATTAAGATGCTCTGAATGAGTAATATTTAGGACATTAAATAGACAGATTTGGTGATTCATTGGATGTGGGAAGAAAGAAAGAGAGAGAGAGCATGAGATCCATGAATCTAGGATGACTCCTAAGCGTCTGGACCAGACAATTAAAAGCAGTCTGAGTGACACTCATCTAAACAGGAAATAAGGTGAGTAGTATTTTGGGGAAAAAAACAATGAAGTTTATTATTTCCATTGGCAGATAAGAAAACTGAAGCTTAGAGAGTTAAATACCATATCTGAAATCAAACAACCAACAAGTGGCAGAGCAAAGATTCAAGCTTCGGCAGTTACACAACTGCCCTGACATCTATTATTAGAATGTTTCTTAATCTTGGGCCCTGCCTACCTGCCCACGGGGAGCCATGCATTTCAGCCAAAGCAGGATGAATGCAGAGACCAAAAATGTCTATCTCTCTAACACCGCGAGCACCTGTGAGCACAACCAGAAGCTGGACCAGCACACAGCCAGGCACGCCAATATCATTGGTAGTAGGTCTTTTCAAACATCATCATCTTCCTTCCAAGGAAAACATTTTGAGAAATTATTCCTAAATATCAAAGTGAGCAAAACCTTATGTAGTAAAGATATGTGTTAAAAGTATTAGTATTATATTAGTAAAGAAAATGGAAATATCTCATGTATGTATCTGTGTATGGGTGTATGTTTGTTGCTTACTTTCTAATTTTATCATCAAATTTTCTTAATTAATTTTATGCAGGAGAATTTCACATTATAAGGTAAGAATTTATAAGTACTTAAAAGACTTCCTGAACTAAAGGCAACCCAAAAAATTTGTACAGCAACAGCTGTCATTGTATTATTTTTATCTGTAAACTAACTATGTTATTTAATGTTACTTAATTCAAAGGACTAAATGAGCTAATATATTCAAAATGCTCAGAACAATTTCTGACACACAGTAGAAACTTTATAAACATTAGCTATTACTATGGACAACAGCTTTGGTTTCCCTTCTTCACAACTATCTATTGGATACCTACTCTGTCCAAGCACATAGGGACTCAAAATCCTGCTGTGCTTAAAATAGCCTTTTCAGGAAAATAAACGTTCAAAAAACCGTATTCTTTAAATTTATGGTAAGAAGAGGGTTTTAAAAATTGTTAACATTAGATGAAAAAATGCTTTTTTTTAAGGTAAAATTTCTTATGCGGCATAAGCCAATCACATATCGTAACTGGATAAAATTCACTTCAAATTTATATGTAATAACATACATCTCTTTAACAGGCTGTGAATCACATATTTATTTAAACAATTGAAAACTCTACAAATCTTTGCATTTAAGATATTACTTTTTAATATCCTTGCATTAAAATGAAAATGATTACTTTTTAATATTACTGGAAACCACCCTATCCCCAATTGTAAAGATATATTTCTTGTGTGATTTTATTATATGCTTAATAATAGTACCTGAGAGCTCAGATTTCTTTTGAATAAAATTGATTGGAAACAATATCTACCCTAAAGCATCTTTAATGTCATTATAGATGGGTAGGAGTAAATTAAGCGGTATTTAGGCACCAAAGTCTTTAATTTCATTGCATTTGAGTAGGAGTAAGACATTATGAGGTCCAATTAAAAAAGTCGCTAATGTTTTTACATCTGAGTAGGAGTAAATTAAACAAAATCACTCCTGAGCTGCTAATATCATTTTAATTGAATGTCATTCAGTTTCTAACTGCTGTTACAACACTACGGATAATGAGGCTGTTTCTACAAAGCATCTGAGACTCTAGGGCTGTGGCTGCTGAAAATAAAGTTATAGGTTAGGACATGACAAGGCAAACACTGGGATGTGGGAAAAGAAGGC
This sequence comes from Neofelis nebulosa, assembly GCF_028018385.1. Lineage (NCBI taxonomy): Eukaryota > Metazoa > Chordata > Mammalia > Carnivora > Felidae > Neofelis > Neofelis nebulosa. The sequence continues at coordinate 29,209,017 of NC_080794.1, read as the reverse complement.
AGCCAACACGTTGAGAGAGGTGACATCCTGTTTGATGAGATGACCTACATATATTTAAACTACTGGATCAAGGAGTCTGAAAACCTGCTGGTTGCAATTTGGATTGTTATTCTTGCAGAACTGGCATTGGAAAACTACATCTTCCCTGATGCTGCGATTTATAGATTCTGAAAGCTAGACGCACTAATCCCATTGATTTAGCCACTATGAATTATTCATAGAATTCTATTCAATAGAAAATCTGAAGTTGAGACAATAGTTAAGAAAGGCATTGAAAATAATAGAGTGATAACTTTAAAGCAGTCTGAGTAATATAAACATTAAATAAAGTTTCTTCTGTACCTAAGGTTATTGTTTGAGACCTTGAAAGATTTTAATAGTTGGAGGAGGAAAAATCTTAAAAGGAAATCCAAGTTTGGTATAGAAGCCAGATAGCATTATTACTATTATTATTATTTACAATAATGTTTACAAAGTGTTGATTGGGGAGCAGAAGATTTATTAATGAAAACTGCTATTAATCCTTTAAAAATTTAAAAAATTTTGTCAAAGAATGTTTGTATACATACTACATTTGTACATTTAAATATACATTTACAAGTCAAAGCTTTAAAACATAAAACACCTGTTCCCTATCCCTCTCCATTCAAAATGATTTTCAATTGGCCAGCTGTTTCTTTTGCCATTTTCCCTCATATTTCTAAATATTAACCTTATATTGTTATTATTTTTTATTTTTTATATTGTTATTTCTTGATTTTCAACTTCAGAAATTGCCATTGACTTTGAATAACACAAGATGAGGAATCAGCACACTTTCACACACTCTTTCTCCCACACTCCTCCTAACATATGCACATCAGAGTTTCTGTTAAATCCATATCTGCTGTTTGATTTTTATAACCATGTAAATAAAACATGTAGCGTACTAATATTGCATTTCCTTAAAGTTTTTTAAAAAAGTATTCCTGGGAGAAGGATAGCCTTTAAAAAATCTATTTAGTTTTCTAAGAATCTGTTACTAATTCTTTTCCAGACACTTCACTAGATCCAAGTACTTCTTGGTGGGGTCAAATGTGTATAATCTCTCTGTTCCACTTTTTTTCCCCTATGAAACTCTCTCTCCTGCAGGGCATCGGGGTGGCTCAGTTGGTTGAGCGCCTGACTTCAGCTCAGGTCATGGTCTTGCAGTTCATGAGTTCAAGCTCTGCATTGGGCTTGCTGCTCTCAGCGCACAGCCCGCTTTGGCTTCTGCCCTCCCACCTTCCCTCACTCTGTCCCAACCCTGCTCGTGCTCTCTCTCTCAAAAATAAATAAAACATTAAAAAATTAAAAACCAACAACAACCCAAAACAGAAAGAAAAAACGATCTCCTCTAGACCCTTCTGCCATTTGCTCTCATCTGGCCTGGCTACCTAGGCCTATGCTCAGCTGTTACTTCAGAAATTGTCTTTACAACCCTGACATACCCTTTATTATGATGATTTTATTTTTATTTTTTATTTTATTATTATTTTTTTAACCTTTATTTATTTTTGAGAGACACAGAGAGATAGGGCGTGAGCAGGGGAGGGGCAGGGAGAGAGGGAGACACGGAATCTGAAACAGGCTCCAGGCTCTGAGCTGTCAGCACAGAGCCCCAGTGGGGCTCACAAACTACGAGATCATGACCTGAGCCCAAGCCGGACGCTCAACTGACTGAGCCACCCAGGTGCCCCCCTGACATACTCATTTGCCTGATGCAGTAGAGACCAGTAGTTGCCTTTAATTATCCATTTTCCCCCTCTTTCATAAAAGCAAAATTAGGAGAATTTTTAGCTGGTAACATGGCTGCTGGTATTAGAAATGAACTCTCTATTTCCAGGCCACTTTTATTCTAGGCAGGGCCATATGGCTGTATTCTGGCCAATGGGATGTAAGTGGGCATGTTATATATAACAAATTCTGGGAACTTGCCTTCAGAAACAATTTGTTTGTATTCTTTTCCCTTCTGTGAAACTTCTTCCATTTTGTTACTTAGTACAAGATGTTGCCTTGAACTAAAAGGATGAGTTCCTGCCAAGGGATATCAGAGTGGAGGGCCACTGAGGACAGTATAGTAAAACTCATACCTCAAGTTTTTTCAGTATGAGAAAAATTAATGTCTGTCTAGTTTAAATCTTTCCCTTTTTCTTCACAATTTTTTATTGAGATGGAATTCCCATAAAATTCACCCTTTTAAAATTAAATTCAGTCGTTTTTAGTGTGTTCACAAGATTGTAAAACTCACCACTATCTAATTCAGATCATTTGTACCATCCCAAAAAGAAATTCCATACCCATCAGCCACTCTCAAACCCCTCTCCCTTCCTCTCCAGCGAACACTAACTTCCTTTCTGTTGCTACGGATATGTCCATTCTGGACAATTTCACATATATGGAATCATACAGTATTTGTCATTTTGTGTCTGATTTCTTTTATGTAGCATAATATTTTCAAGGTTCATCCATGTTGAGCATGTATCAGTACTTTATCGCATTTTGTGGTTGAATAATATTCCATTATAATGGACATATAGAGTTTATACATCCATTCATCAGCAGATGGACATTGGGATTTTCTCCCTTTTGGGTATAATGAATTATATAGCTATGAACATATTGGTATATATGTCTTTCTGTGAACACACGTTTCAGTTCTTTCAGGGATACACCGAGAGGTGAGATTGCTGGGTCACATGGTAAGTAACTCTATGTTTAACTTCTTGGGAAACTGTCAACCTGTTTTCCACACTGGCTGAATCACTGTACATTCCTACTGCAATGTTTGAGAGTTCTTCTAATGAATTTTTCATTTCAGTAATTATGTGCTTTTCAACTCCAGAATTTCTATCTTTTAAAAATCATTTCTATCCTGTTATTAATATTCTTTATTTGATTCTTATTCTAAAGAATAAACTTTCCTTTAGTTCTTTAGACATGGTTTTCTTTAGCCCTTTGAATATATTAAAAAAAAACTGATTTAATGTCTTTGTCCAGTACGTCCAGTGCTTGGGTTTCTTCAGAATTAATTTCTACTGATTGCTTCTTTTTTGGTCTGTGGGTCATACTTTCTTATTTATTTGAATACCTCATGTTTTTGGTGAAAACTAGACATTTTGAATAATATAATGTGGTGACTCTGGAAATCAGATTCTATTTCCCTCTTAGGATTTGTTGTTGTGGTTGTGCCTAGTAGTTGTGCTTATTTGTTTGGTTAGTGACTTTACTCAACTATTTCTGTAAAGTCTGTATCCTTTTTCCTGTAAGGCCACTGTAATCTCTATTCTGTTAGTTCAGTGGTCAGCTAAAAATTAGACAGTTTTTCTTAACTGCCTAAAATTGAAAAACCTCCCAATTTTTGCAGAAGAGCTCAGTGTGTATGTTAGGACATGCCTTCAACACTCAGCCAGGCGTTTGCAAAACTGCTTTAGCCTTTCCTTTCTGTTTGCACTAAACCATGAGTTCAGCCAGAGGTAAGAGCTTAAGATCTTCTTTGGTCTTTTCTGAGCATGCACATAGCCTTGGGTGTATACATAGCTTTCTAGATTTCCAGGAGTATATGGAAGCATGTCAAAGCCCATATGAAAATCTCATTCCCCAGTCTTTCCTCCTAATATTTTAGAATGGCCTCTTGTTTGCCTTGTTATCCTTTGCCTCAGGCAGTGGCAACTAAATCAGACCAGATACAGATTTTCCTTGACTTATGATGGGGTTGTGTCCAGATAAACCCATTGTAACTTGAAAATCTTGTAGATTGAAAATGCATTTAAGTCACCTAACCTACCAAACATCCTAGCTTAGCCTGGCCTACCTTAAATGTGCTCAGAACACTTATATTAGGCTATAGTTGGGCAAAATCATCTAACACAGTTTTATGATATGTATTGAATAGCTCCTGTAATTTATTGAATACTACTTTTTCACTGAAAGTGAAAAACAGAATGGTCATAAGGGTATAGAATGATTGTGAGTAGATTGGCTGTTTATCATCGTGATTGCATGATTGACTGGGAGACCAGCATCACCAGAGTATTGCAGTGCATATTGTTAGCCCAGGAAAAGATCAAAATTCAGAATCTGAGGTATGTTTTTTTACTGAATGTGTGTCACTTTTGTACCATCGTAAAGTCAAAACATTGTAAATCAAACCATCCTAAGTTGGGAACGATCTGTATAAAGAACAATCACAAATGTCCTTTGGTAGATCAGGTCATTGTTCCCGGTTCTTTAAATGCTTTCTATAGGAGGAGTACACATTATCCACTCTGCCATGAGACTTGGCAAAGCCTCCAAGTTAAAATAGGTGGAGTAAACACCCTGGTCCTATTGACATTAGGATTGGTCACCTGACTTGATTTGGCAAATGGGAAGTTAGCAGGTCTGATGAAAACAGAGGCTTTAAATAAGTGTACATACTTTGGTGTGGCCTCTTGTACCTCTGCCATCTGTCTGGGACACAAGCATGTCCTGAGATGACGCTTGTCCCAGAATGAGCAGTGTGGAACAGACTGGTCCCACGTAAGCCTGACGCGGAGCTTCCCCTGATGATCTGCAGGCCCACACGGGAGAAATTGGGGCTTGTAGTTTAAACCACTAGGTTTTCTTTGATTGTTTGGAATGTTATGATATAAATACAGTCACCAATATAAGACTTGCACAAATAAGTCAAGGAAATTCTCAAAATCTCAATTGAAAATGAACGAAAAACCAAGAACAGACTAATCTCTCTCTTTCTCTCTCTCTCTCTAGCTCTATCTAGTTCTCTCTCTATTGCTCTTGCTTGCACTACATGGAAAAGTATCCAAGCTTAGTAATAAACACATTCAGATTAAAATGTCAATGATATATTCCTCAACTTATCAACTTCCTACTGTAATACTCTAGCTGTAAAAATACTCTAGTAAAAAAAACTACTCCATTCTTTTTTCTTGCAATAACCAATTACTTGGTCTTCTCTGATCCATTCTGATTGTTCAATAATCTATTCTCCACATTGCAGCAAGAGGGTACTTTTCAGAATTCAATCTGAATTTTCAGGATTCAGATCATGTCACCTTCATGCTAACCCCCTGGTTATATCTTAATCTTATCTCAAATTACTCATAATGTTCTATTCATTTCCTATATAGTGCATTTATCTGTAATTATGCTTCAATTTGCATAATTATTTGTTCAGTATCTATCTCTTATACCAAATCACACACTCCAAGAGATCAGAAACTAGGTTTGTTTTTGCTGTCAGTGCATACCTGGAGAGATATTTTGTCTAATTAATTAATGAACACTTTTATTTTGCAATTGATTGAGACTGACTAAACAAGGTTAACACTTCGTGTTGGCAAAGCTACAATAAAGGGGAGCCAGGCTGGCTCAGTCAGTAGAGCATATGACTCTTAATCTTGGGGTTGTGAGTTTGAGCTGCTTGTTGGGGACAGAGATTACTTTATTTATTTATTTATTTATTTATTTATTTTCATGTTTAGTTTTGAGAAAGAGAGTGTATACACACACATGTGCACGTGAGTGGGGAGGGTCAGAGAGAGGGAGATAGAGAACCAGAAGCAGACTCCATGCTGTCAGTGCAAAGCCCCATGTGGGGCTCGAACCTAAGAACTTACCTGTGAGATCATCATCTGAGCTGAAATCTGAGCTGAAATCATCAGCTGAGCATCATCACCTGGAGCTTAATCTGTTTTAATAATCAAAGAGGCACTCTGGAATTATGAATTCTGGAACAATGTATATTATAGCAAAAATTAAAGGAAAACAAATGTCCATCAACAAATGGCTAAATAAGTTATGGTATGTGACAAGAGATTATGCAGCCATGGAAAACTGCTCATGATAATGTCCAGTGAAACACAAAAGGAAGATGCCAAATAAAATATTAAAAGTATGTATACTATGCAAAATTAAATAAAATAATATAAATATGTGTACAAACAACTAAAAAAGACATCAACTCTTGACAAGATGAAATTTAAGAATGAATTTTGGGGGCACCTGAGTGGTTCAGCCAGTTCATCAACTCTTGACAAGATGAAATTTAAGAATGAATTTTGGGGGCACCTGAGTGGTTCAGCCAGTTAAGTCTGACTCCTGATTTTGGCTCAGGTCATGATCTCATGTGAGTTCGTGAGTTCGAGCCCTGTCTACTTTGGATTCTCTTTCTTCCTCTCTTTCCACCCCTCATGCCTCCCTCTCTCTCAAAATAAATAAATAAATAAATAAATAAATAAAGCTTTTTAAAAAAGAATAAATTTTTTAATTTTATTTTTACTTTTTTATCAGTTTACTTTTTGTTTTTTAAACAAAAGCATATAGTTTTATTCAGTTGTTAGCTTTTAAACCCTTTCAGGCAGTCTTTTTCATTATTTTGTTTAGTTTTTCTAGTTGTCCTCAGATGGAAAAGTGATCCGTATTACATCGTAGAAACCAAAGTTTGAAAATCATTTGTGTTTTCTAGATACACTATTTTTTTCCATGTAAAAACCCTACTACATTATAAATATCCAATTTTTAAAGTTTACTCTGTTCGGGACAACACTAATCATGTTAGAAAGTTAATTACTGCAAGACCATTCACTAGATGACAGTTTTAGTTATCTGTCTTACAGATATATTTGATCATCTTGATTGTCCTTACTCCTTTCAAAATTCTCCACCAGCCATATGTGTATACAAGTGAGACTCATGTTAAACGCTTTTATAGTGGCTAAGTCTATCTAGTTTTTAAAAACTTTTTAATGTTTATTTATTTTGGAGAGAGACAGAGACAGAGTGTGAGCAAAGAGGGGCAGAGAGAGGGAGACACAGAATCCGAAGCAGTCTCTGGGCTCTGAGCTGTCAGCACAGAGCCCGATGAGGGGCTTGCACTCACGAACCGTGAGATCATGACCTAAGCCAAAGACAGATGCTCAACCGACTGCGTCACCCAGGTGCACCTATCCATTTTAACTAGTTTAAAAAAAAATAGTTTTGCCATTAGATGAGATTTTATTTATAAATGTGTAATCATCCTGGGAATGCAAGCTGGTGCAGCCACTCTGGAAAACAGTATGGAGGTTCCTCAAAAAACTAAAAATAGAGCTACCCTACACCCAGCAATTACACTACTAGGCATTTATCTAAGGGATACAGGTGTGCTGTTCTGAGGGGACACATGCACTCCAATGTTTATAGCAGCACTATCAACAATAGCCAAAGTATGGAAAGAGCCCAAATGTCCATCGACGGATGACTGGATAAAGAAGATGTGGTATATCTATACAATGGAGTATTACTCGGCAATCAAAAAGAATGAAATCTTGCCATTTGCAACTACGTGGATGGAACTGGAAGGTATTGTGCTAGGTGAAATTAGTCAGAGAAAGACAAAAATCACATGACTTCATTCATATGAGGACTTTAAGAGATAAAACAGATGAACATAAGGGAAGGGAAGCAAAAATAATATAAAAACAGGGAGGGGGACAAAACAGAAGAGACTCATAAATATGGAGAACAAACTGAGGGGGTTACTGGAGGGGTTGTGGGAGGGGGGGATGGTCTAAATAGGTAAGGGGCACTAAGGAATCTCCTCCTGAAATCATTGTTGCACTATATGCTAACTGATTTGGATGTAAATTAAAAAAAATAAAAAATAAAACAAGTAAAAAAAAAATAAATGTGTAATCATTCAATTCATTAGTTACATTGTATGCATTTTAAAATAAAAGCTAAACTATAGGGGCACCTGGGTGGCTCAGTCGGTTGAACGTCTGACTTCAGCTCAAGTCATGATCTCAAAGTCCATGGGTTCGAGCCCCGCATTGGGCTCTGTGCTGACAGCTCAGAGCCTGGAGCCTGTTTCAGATTCTGTGTCTCCTTCTCTCTGCCCCTTCCCTGCTCATGCTCTGTCTCTCTCTGTCTCTCAAAAATGAATAAACATTAAAAATTTTTTTTAAAAAAGCTAAACTATAAAATCTGCTTTAAAGTGCATTAAATATGAAAGCAAAGCCACAATACACTTAATAAGCATTGGATAAGCACCTATACTACATGCCTGGCAGTGTTCTGAGAAATGAACTTACAGCAATGAAAAAAACAAAATAACAACCACAACAAAACCCAACATCAACAACCAAAAAACAAAGCAAACTCAAGCATCTTTGCAAAATAAAAGTTTTCCTTTAGGCCGAATTCAGCAATCCTTATTCTTCTTAATTAGTTGAGCTTTGTTTTTCTTTGTGTGTTTGTCACATCCTACAAGCTCATTCCCAATCTTAGATATGCATGGAATACTATGCACAAATGGGTCAAACACTGTGGACTACGCTCTTCTCCCAGCCTTGGACGAACTGTTAAGTAGATTCTGTAACTTTTATCATCAATCTCAGAGAATAAAAGTCTTCTCAGAATCTTGTCCCAAGAAGAGGCTCATTTCAGTCATTGATTCGTCCAGATAGTGTCATAATGAACATCTAGAGCCTCATTCAAAGTTAAATTGTGACCTTAGCCTCCTTCAGGTCAGCAAGCATGTGGCTGGAGGAGGAATTTGGTTGGATTCTTCATCTCTACATGTTCTCTTCCTGCTCTCCCCCTCACTGGATTGTTTCTGGCTCCTTCAGGGTTGAATAAGGAGCTCCAAAGAGAGGTGAGATGAAACATCTCCAATGACTTGGCACATACATAATTTAGTGATGGTGTCTACTGGGTATGAAATAGTCCCAATGTAGGTTTCTTTCTTCCTTAGTTGATGCTCAAATGGGTTCCTTGCAAGATATGCATGTGTGGAAACCTTGTTTATACTTCCCATGGCATGAGAAAGTATTTTTCTGACTGGTCACTCAGAATTCTTTTCTCAACGCTTAGACTTCCTATGGTCCACCTCCCCAGTTTGGTCACTTCACTCCTTGAGGAAGTCCTTTCAAACACAGTTCAATCCAGCCATGTGCTCATGCATTTTTATTCTGCCATTAGTGTAGGTATAGTTTTCTTCCAATGCAATCATGCAGTCCATTTGCTTCCTAGTCTCCAGGAGACACATTGGGCTGGTTCTGTTGAATTTCCCCTTTCTCTTGGACTTGACTAAGCAGAAGGTCTTCCATCCCTCCCCTCATCAGTGGAGAACACCAACAAATCTCCAAATAAATCCTCCTCTTCCTTTATAACTTCAATCCTTTTATATCCTTAGGTAGGGGGAATTCCTTCCCCCACAAACTATTTTTAGCTACCCCTTTGGCCAGTCCTTCCTAGAAGGTCCAACATTCAATTTGCAATGCCATGAGATTTGGCACTTACTGGCCATTAGGCCTTATACAAAATTAAGGCAGAAATTGTCTTGTGTTAACATCCTGTTGCACTGACTAGAAAATGTTTGAATTCTGGCACAGTGGGGAAAAAAACACTGCTAGTTCTAAAGACTAACTACATCAGGTTCTTCTGCTTCTTTCTTCTTTTTTTTAATCTTACAAGGGGAATGTCTTACTTCTTCTCAGAAAAGATAGATTTTTACTTAAAAAAAAACCTAATGGACATCTTTGATTTGAAAAGGTCATTCACATAGTTCTGCAAGGAGAAGGTGAAACAAAGGGTGTGTGATGTGTTGTGCTCAATAGGTGAGAGGAATCTTGAATTTCCCAGGAAAAGGGATGAAGGGGCCTGGAAAGAGAACTCAGTGGGGGAGGTGTGAAGTGGTTCGGTGAAGGAAGCCTATTGGGAGGTCATGGCTCAAGGAGAAAGGGATGACAGGGATGGTCAAGGGAATTTCAATACAAAGATGCTTACCATAACTGCTGAAGTGCTTAGTGCCAGTCCTCTTTTGTAAGTAGGCTACAAGGAGGAACCTCACCTTAAGAGGTGGCTTTGGAAGTTAAAGCAAAAAAGATCTTGTGTAATGTTTGGGATGATGTGAAATACAGGAAACAAGACTCTCTAGTGAGACCAAGTGGGAGTAGGAAATTAAGTGGGAATTGACCAGGAGAGGTTAGCCTTGGGGAAGGCACTAATCTTCCCATAGTATGGGATGGAAGGACCGGGGTACTTAAACAATTTTTCCATTATAGGGGCACCGGGGTGTCTCAGTCAGTTAAACCTCTGACTTTGGCTTAGGTCATGGTCTTACAGTTCGTGAGTTTGAGCCCTGCATCTGGTTCTCTGCTCTCAGTGCAGAGACTGCTTGGATCCTCTGTCCCCCTCTCTCTCTGCCCCTCCCCTGCTTGTGCTCTCTCTCTCTCTCTCTCTCTCAAAAATAAATAAACATTAACCATTTTTATCATTATAGAAACTTTGAAAAACACTTTGTTCCTGTCACTCAGTTTCAAAAGCCAAAGAGGCATTTTTATTTTTAATATTTAAGAAAAATGTGAGTTCATTAAGGACATAGGACTTGGTGCAAAAGCAGGGAGTCCTCGTCTGTGATAACCATTGCAAAATGGGTGATTGGGCGGTTTCTTATGTTCTAGGAATAGTGGTAGAGTCAGTCCATTCACATATCAGTGACTTTTCTTTTTTTAGGATTTTTAAAAAATTTTATTCATTGGGGTGCCTGGGTGGCTCAGTTGGTTAAGCAGCCGACTTCGGCTCAGGTCATGATCTCGTGGTCCGTGAGTTCGAGCCCCGCATCAGGCTCTGTGCTGACAGCTCAGAGCCTGGAGCCTGTTTCGGATTCTGTGTCTCCCTCTCTCTGACCCTTCCCCGTTCATGCTCTGTCTCTCTCTGTCTCAAAAATAAATAAACGTTAAAAAAAAATTAAAAAAAAATTTATTCATTTATTTTGAGAGAGAAAGGTTGCGAGCAGGGGTGGGGCAGAAAGAAAGGAAGAGAGAGAGAGAGAGAGAGAGAGAGAGAGAGAGAGAGACCCAAGCAGGCTCCACACTGCCAGTGCAGAGCCCATCGTGGGGCTCAAACCCTGCGAACCACGAGATCATGACCTGAGCCAAAACCAAGAGTTGGATGTTTTAACCAACTGAGCTACACAGGTGCCCCAATCAGTGACTTTTTAAACAGGAGATCTACCACACCTAAGAGACTTCTCCTAAGCAGAAGTAATTCCAACATCCTTTAATTTTCACTGAGTACTACAATTTATTTAAGACGTGTTTTCGTTCATTTTGTCAGATGTATTTGAGTTCTGTGGAAATGCTCATTTGGCAAGGCATTGTATAGAGTACGCAGTAGTCTTAGAAAGTTGCTCTATTTTCTCCAGGTGCATAGATTCCTGGAAAGTCACTGTAACAGGATGATGTCAGTATCCTAAAACTGGTTGAAACAAACAAACAAAAAGTACATTTGTTATCTTGCATATCAGGAAGTCCAGGGGCAGAATAGTTCCAGGGTTAATTCAGTGGTTCTGAATGTTATCAAAGCTCCAGGCTCTTTTCATCTTTCCACTGTGCTATGGCCAGTGTTTTGATTTTCCTTATCTTGGCCCTTCAGGTTTACAGTATAACTGCTGCAGATCCAGACATCACATCCTCACATGGGAGCCCCCATAGGAAAGAGAGGAAGAATTTTTCCTTTCTAACGTCTTTGTGGAGAAGACAACCATTCATAGACATCCCCAGCAAATTTCCCCCGCAGCCAGTTGTCTGAGGTTGAGTCGCATTTTCATGCCTTGCTGCAAAGAAGGCTGGGAAAGTCAAGTGTTTTAAAATGTATCTTAGGAAGTAGGCTCTGTGTAAGGAAAATGTAGGTTGGACGTGATTATTGGTAGGCAACCACTGATGTCTGCCACCAATATTTAGGAAGTAAATACGATTAAATAGCGGTATTTATTTCTATTGCATGCTAATATTCTTAGCACCTATGGTGTGCAAGAAATGTCAACACGGTGCCCTTAAATCTACTGCAAGAGCAGCAAGTCCCCATTAATGCATGGTAGAGGGTTTTTTTTAAGATTTAAAAAAATATTTATTTTATTTTTTTTGAGAGAGAAAGCACAAGCAGGGGAAGGACAGAAAGAAGAAGAGAATCCCAAACAGGCTCCATGATGTCAGAGCAGAGACAAATGTGGGACTCGAGCTCATGAACAACGAGATCATGACCTAGGCTGAAATCAAGAGCTGGATGCTTAACCAACTGAGCCACCCAGGTGCCCCAAGTTTTTTTTTTTTTTTTTAACGTTCGTTTATTTTTGAGAAAGGGACAGGGTGTGAACTGCAAGAGAGGGAGAAGGTGTGAGCTGCGGAGGGACAGAGAGAGAGGGAGACAGAGAATCCCAAGGAGACTCTGCGATATTAGTGCAGAGCCCCACATGGGGCTCAATCACATGAACTGTGAGATCATGACCTGAGTCGAAATCCAGAGGCCCACACGTAACCGCCTGAGCCACCCAGGTGCCCCTGCACGGTAGTTTTTATGACTGTATCAGGGAAGGTCAAGGTGTAGAGAAAAGAATCCAAGGCTAGAAGTCAGAGAAATGAGGATTTAGACCTGGCTTTGCCCCTTCCTAGCCTGACACCAGTGCAAGTAATCTTTCGAAGTGTTGGTGTTCTTAATCTATAGTTATCTGTGGAATGGAGGTGTTTTGGTTGTCTTGAAGTGAATTCCCTTCATTTCAATAAGACCTCCTCAATTTTTTTTTTCATTGCTTGCCATCTTGTTAGGTCTGTGTCCTGCCCAGCTCTGGCCGAAAGGTGGGCAGAGGATCCCAGCTTGGCCGACTAAAACCTTCCTTTGATTCTGAATCTGTTTGCAGCTACTGCCTTCTTTCCTGGTTCCATTTTAGAGAGAAATGTCTCAGATATTTTTTTTTCCTCTTCTCCCATTTTCTCTTGACCTTCTCCCATTGGTTTTTTGCTCCCACTACATTATCTGAACAGCACTTCATTGTTGCCAGCCCCTAACATGTTGCCAAATTCAATAGTTAATTCTGTCTTACTTGACCTGTCACCCTAATTTGGCACAGAGTCTCTTGAAACATTTTCCTTGCTTGGTTTTTAGGATACAAGTCCCTTCTGGTTTACTTCCTGTTCCCTTACTCTTCCTTTGCTGAATCTCCTTTACGTCTCTAACCTGTCAATACTTATGCCTCTTCTTACTCCCTGGGTGAATTCATCCAGTCCTATGGCTTTAGATGCCACTTACAGAGGGACAATCCTCAAATTAATAGCTTCGGTTGGACCCTTCCCCTAAATTTTGGATTTATTTATTTATTAAAAATTTTTTTAAATGTTTATTTATTTCTGAGACAGAGCATGAGTGGGGGAGGGGCAGAGAGAGAGGGAGACACAGAATCAGAAGCAGGCTCCAGGCTCCGAGCTGTCAGCACAGAGCCTGACGTGGGGCTCGAACTCACGAACTGCGAGTTCATGACCTGAGCCGAAGTTGGTTGCTCAACTGACTGAGCCACCCAGGTGCCCCTAAATTCTTGATTTATATATCCAACTACGGCTCAGGATGCACAGTTGAATGTTTAATAACCATCTCGAATTAATCTATCCCAAATAAAATTCCTAATTCCCATCCCAATTTCCATGTCCACTACCTGCCATATAACCTGTTCCACCTCATCATGATTAATAAAAATTCTGTCCTCCCTTATTGTCGTCTTGACATTATCTCATTATAAAGACAATCTCTTGTTTTCTTCTTGCATTTTTTTCCCTACTAGGTGGATCTTTAAAATTTAGAAAAATTTGATTAGTTAAAAAAGCTCTTTAGAATTTTGATCAGAACTACATTGATTATATAATATAGTTTGAAGAAAATAAGCATTCTTACAATAATGAGTCTTCTCTATCCCATTCACAAACCCGACACTGCTTGCTGTTGGAAGGCATTTCATTTTGATGATTAAATTACTTATCGAATAAATATTCCTTAATACAAATGCTGGATTTTACTATATTAGTGATTGAAATTTTGTTTGAATAGGGAATAGTATTCCATTTGTCTTTTTAAAGAGCTTCTAAATGAAAATTACCATAATGGCTGTTACTGTACTTTTTAAACAAGCAAGCATGTCTTCAATGAGTGTATTTTGCTTCCTTTATATTTAAATAATACTTCCTCATAATGTCAGTACTTTTTCATGCACCGTTGGCTCCTCTTCCTATTTTTTTGCCTACCTCTAGTTAAATTCCATGTCTCAGGGAACCATTCTGGAATATTACTAAATCTTTCTTTCATTTCCATTTTTGGTGCTACTAACCTAACCCAAGCACTTGTTTTTTGCAAGCTTGGCTTAAACAATTATCATTATAGTTTTCTAGTTGGTCCCCCACTTTCTTTTTTTTTCAGGCTGCTATCTTGTCCCCCCACTTTCTTATAGTCTTTATTTGTCCTTAATACTACTGACATGTTGCTTTTTATTCTTTTTTTAGGTTTTTATTTAAGTTCCAGTTAGTTAACATACAGTGTAATATTAGTTTCAGGTGGATAATATAGTGATACCACACTTCTCACTTCTGTACAACACCTGGTGCTCACCACAAGTGCATTCCTTAATCCCTATCATTTACTTAACCCATCATCCCACCCACCTCCTCTTTGATAACCATTAGTTTGTTCTCTATAGTTGAGTCTGTTTCTTGGTTTGCCTCTCTCCTCTTTTTCCCCCTTTGCTAGTTTGTCTTGTTTCTTAAATTCCACATATGAGTGAAATCATATATTTGTCTTTCACTGACTTATTTTGCTTGGAATTATACACTCTAGCTCCATCCATGTCATTGCAAATGGCAAGATTTCATTCTTTTTGATGGCTAATATTCTTTTGTGTGTGTGTGTGTGTGTGTACCACGTCTTTAAATTTTTTTTTAATGTTTATTTATTTTTGAGAGAGAGAGAGAGAGACAGAGTGAGAGAGGGAGAGGGGCAGAGAGAGAGGGAGACACAGAATCTGAAGCAGGCTCCAGGCTCTGAGCTGTCAGCACAGAGCCTGATGCGGGGCTTGAACTCACAGTCTGAGAGATCATGACCTGAGCTGAAGTCAGATGCTTAACTGACTGAGCCACCCAGGCGTCCCTATATACCACATCTTTATTCATTCATCAGTCAATGGATATTTGGGCTGCTTCCATAATTTGGCTATTGTAGATGATGTTGCTATAAACATCAGGATGCATGTATCCCTTTGAATTAGTATTTTTGTATTCTTTGAGTAAATACCTAATAGTGTGATTGCTGGATCATAGGGTAGTTCTATTTTTAACTTTCGAGGAAACTTCATACTGTTTTCCAGACTGGCTGCAACCAGTTTGCATTCCCACCGACAATGCAAGAGCGTTCCCCTTTCTCCTCATCTTCACCAACACCTGTTATTTCTTGTGTTGTTGATGTAGCCATTCTGACAGGTGTGAGGTGATATCTCATTGTGTTTTGATTTGTATTTTCCTGATGATGAGTGATGTTGCGCATCTTTTCATGTGCCTGTTAGCCATCTGGATGTCTTCTTTGTAAAAATGTCTATTCATATCCTTTGCCCATTTTAAATAGGATTATTCTTTTGGGGGGTGTTTGAGATTTAGAAGTTCTTTATATTTTTTGGATACTATTCCTTTATTAGGTATGCCATTTGCAAGTATTTTCTCCCATTCTGTAGGTTGCCTTTCAATTTTGTTGATTATTTCCTTCATTGTGCAGAAGCTTTTTTTTTGGCGAAGTCTCAATAGTTTATTTTTGTTTTTTGTTTCCCTTACCTCAGGAAACATATCTAGAAAGAAACATATCTAGAAAGAAGTTGCTATGGCCCATGTCAAAGAGGTTACTGCCTGTGCCTTCCTCTAGGATTTTAATGGTTTCCTGTCTCACATTTAGGTCTTTAATGACATGCTGATTTTTAAATACTAATTTATATTGATGTGCCCCTTCTCACTAAGCTGTCAGTCATCCAACAGCATGGAACCCTAGCATCCATTTTCCACATCTAGAGTTAAACAAATACACCAAGATGACAATACTCCAAAGACGGAGCTGTAGAAAATGGAAAATAACTTGGGTGCTTGATGATATTGTTGAGCCCCGGGTCAGTTTAGCCAGAAACCTAGACTTCTTGCTATTCAAAACAACAATTTTCATTACCAAATGGAGCTGGAATTTACTGATATATGTTGTTAAAACCATCCTAAGTGATATAGGTCTCACACTGATACTGGTTGATGGCCAAGACTGCATGGAAAGAGCTTTCCTTGGTAGGTTCCTAGTGTGAATTAGGAGAACCTGGTAATCAACTCATGGTTCTCATGGGCAATAAGAAGATGAACAGTGGGGTTTAATAACTGTAGCAAGGAAACCTGTAGCCAGGAAGCCTCCAGGTCATACAAGCCAGGACTGGGTCATGGGTATGAGAAACAGGATGATTGTGATTGCAGTGGTGTTGGGCAGTCAACTCTAGGGGCCACAACATTTGTATATAATTGAACAGATAGTGATATGAATTGTTTTGTTGGATTTTTTATTTTAAGGCTCTTAAAATGTCTGATTCATAATTTCATAGGCTTTCAAGCTGAAAACTCAGTGCGGTCGCTCCCCAGTATGGCGGTTCACTCATTGAAATCACCTGAAGAACTTAAAAAACAAACAACAACTGAGCAAACTCCCTTCCTCCCCAAAGATTCTGATTTATAGATCTGATATAGGGTCTAGGAATCTGTGTTTACAAAACATTTCTCAGGGCTTGGCAATTACTCCTTTGAAGATTATCTAGTCCAGTCCTCTTTTTTGCATATTAGGCAAACTTTTAAACACGGGAGGTTCAAGTGACATGGGTGCTTTTCCTACTTTTCCAGCTTTTCCTAAGCAGGTACCAGAGAACACATCATCCAGCTACCAGCTATATCATCCAACTAAAACTTTCTCTGGTGTCTGAGAGTCACCCTTAGAGAGCCTCAATAATGGATTCTATTCAGTTAAGAACAGCGCTTGCTTTTCTTATCTTTTGCCTCTTTCTCTTACAAAGAGGAGAGTAAACAATATCAGCTGAATTGCTTAATTAAGGGATCTGGTTAGACAGAATCTAGTGAAAGCAGGTTTCATTTAAATCAGAACAATAATGACTTAAGTTTTCTGCTGGAGGAAGACAGAGAGTGAGGAAATTGCTTTTATCTATACAAATTGAATTTATCTCAGCAGCTTCCTCTTAGTTCCTCAAGAAGGAAATATAAGATTTCGCTAACTTAAAAAGTCTCATAATTACTTATTTGGAACTAAGGTCATGTGGTTGTCATGCTTGATTGTGTAAATAGTGTGTCTTTTTTTTTTTTAACTTCCCAAATCATTGGCAGCATTTAAGAAAAAGAATTCTATATACCTTCCTGTAATATTTATATTATTTTCCAATTTAAAAATTCCTTTTCCATCACAATAAAAGATTGTTTAAACTTATCAAAATCACTTTGATTTTACACCTACAATCAGGATCCTAACATCTCGATTTTCGACACTTATAAATGCTTTAATAGATACATGGACAGTAATTTAGTTTGACTTAAATGTAATAATCGAGCCCATTTATCTAGGCTGACAAGATTTCATTTCCTAATGATCTTTTATTGTAAATTTATTTGATTTCCTTTAATATATTATCTCATTTCTCATCGCCTTTCCTTTAGAAAAAATATGAATAATTTTGTATGGAATTATGAAGACTTGGCCTTGAGCTGACAGCAGCTCTGAGAAGCACTGAATATCTCCATCCTCAGAACAAATTACATAGTTTGATAACAAAGTCCTGAGAAGAAAGCAACATTAGTTTATCAAGAAGTTCTTCTAAAAGATGCCAAGAATTGTACTTCTAGGGGCTCTTGCTTTCCTTGCAAGAAGGGGAACCAAAATAATTAGGCCAAGCTGACTCCTTTTCTACATTTCCAACTGTCTATTAGAGCTCTGAGTATCCCACAAGCAACTCACATTCAACATTTGGTTTTAAAGCCAAACTTACCTTCTTTTCTCCAAAATGGCCTCTCCTTCTAAATTTGTATTCACATTACATTTACATTAATAATGTCACCATCCATTCAGTCAGTCAACCTGAAAGTTTCCAAGATATTTCAGAGACCTCTCACTCTCCAAAATAGTCATCTGGCACAATGCCTTGACTACCACAAATTCCAAATGGTTCTCAAAACTGTCCCTACTTCTCCATTCCTTCTGCTGTTGTCCTCTTGATTCTGGTCTGGACAGTAACTACAACCTCCGCCTTGGTTTCTCTGCCTCCGACCTCACCTCACACCACCCACCACCTGTGCTAGTGCAACACTGATCCTGAGGGGAATACCAGTTGGACTTAGCTCCTTATCTGAATACTCTTTTTTTTTTTAAGTTTATTTATTTTGAGAGAGAGGGAAAACACAAATGGGGAAGGGACAGAGAAAGAGAGAGAGAGAGAGAGAGAGAAGAGTCCCAAGCAGACTCCACACTGTCAGTGCAGAACCCAATGCGGGGCTCGAACTCACAAACTATGAAGCCATGACCTGAGCTGAAATCAAGAGTCAAACGCTTAACCGACTGAGCTTCCCAGGCATCCCTCTGAATAATCTTCACTGGCTCCCTATTGCCTGCAGGACTAACTTCACAGTCCTCAGCAAGCCGTATGAGCCCTCCAAGGACCTCATTCAGCCTAGTTCTCTGGCTTCATCTTGTGTCACTCTTTCCCTAGATCTGCTCTCCTACCTCAAACTCCTCTCCATCTTTAAAGAATAAACTCAGACACCCCCTCCTCTGATGATGCCCAGCACAGGTAGCCTTGGTCTCCACTGCACTTTTAAGTCCCCTGCTTGCCTCTAAGGTACTGTTGACTCAATGCTGTGATCATTCACTTATGTCTCTCTCTCACCAGACTGTAAGATCCTCAAGAGGAAGTACTGTATTCCATTCATTATTTTCTCTCTTCCTAGATGTTTGGCATACTAATCACATAATGGATATTCATTGAATGAAGAGTTGAATGACTGAATAAGCTCCAAAGGGCTGTTTAAATTATTTCCTTTGGCTGGATGTTTTACTGTTGTCTCTGTGAAGCATAACTAGAATTTGGTATTTGTTACAATTATATTTGTTGAAATGGTATTTGATCTGTCACAACTCCATAGTAGAAAGATATGCCAAAATAAGATGGCAATTTACAAACTTGTAGTTGTAGTATAAACATAGGCTATTTGCAATTTTAATACTTTTTAAAAGATCTTATTGCAAAACTATATTTTCTTTCCCTTTCCTGCCTCACCCCTTTTGTAAACACCCTACACATGTTTGTTTGTTTATGTTGTATAGAAGCCTTCTGTATTGGTTTCTCCTCAGGTTTATTGAGATGTAATTGACAAATAACACTGTGTAAATTTAAGGTGTACAATGTGATGAGTTGATATGCATACATATTATGAAATGACTATCACAGTAAGGTTAGTTTATACATCCAGTGTCTCACATCTGTGTGTGTGTGTGTGTGTGTGTGTGTGGAGAACATTTAAGATCTACTCTCTTAGCAAATTTTAAGTATTCAATATACGGTATTGTTAACAACCATATTGGGTTTTGCAACAACCCTTCCTTTCTGCAGAATTGGGTTGGTAAGCATCACATCCACTACGCCCAGGATGTGAAGCAACTTGAACAAACATATGCAATCAAAATGCTGTAGGTATTTTTGTGAACGGAAAGAGAGCACTACTAAAATCTGCTTCTTTGTTTATATCCCATCTTGTTTAAAACAGACTTAAAACAGTTGACTGTGTTTAATACAGTATACACTCTTACTAAAGGAGAAAATACCCTGGATTTATAAGTAATTTTTTTTTTTTACAATGTAGGGAAAACAGGAAAAAAGTCTAAAAACTACTTGCCCCTCATCAAGAAGCAACTTAATTTTATTTACAGTTATACTGTAACCTTTTCCAGATCCACTTGATATTCAGCTGAGTTTGGAGATTACATAATACACACTTAAGATTTGAGTAGGAAGCTTGAGAGATTTCCATTTATGGCAAATAAAATCCTTATTTTCTTTTGTTTTTCAACCTCTAGGGTTGTCTTAAGGAAACCTTAAATTTGAAAAACCAAAAGCAAAATTAATTAATTTAAGTGTTATATTATAAATTATAGAGCAAAATAATTATATACTTGAGAGATCCTAAAAGTTCAATATGGTTGTTTTGTATTTTTTAATTAAAATTTTTATTTTTTTCACTAGCAATTTAAATATAAGATTTAAATAATTTAAATAATCCATAGAAGGGCATTGCATATTACAAAAGCCCGGGGAATAACTAATATGGCAATAAAACTAATTTTTCTTCTTTTAAAAAAATCAGCTCTTGGTTTCAGAGGGAAGATGGATGATGATTTTATTAAAAATATTTTTATTTTTTTTATTTTTTTTATTTTTTTTAAATTTTTTTTTTTAACGTTCATTTATTTTTGAGACAGAGAGAGACAGAGCATGAATGGGGGAGGGGCAGAGAGAGAGGGAGACACAGAATCGGAAGCAGGCTCCAGGCTCTGAGCCATCAGCCCAGAGCCCGACGCGGGGCTCGAACTCACAGACCGCGAGATCGTGACCTGAGCTGAAGTCGGACGCTTAACCGACTGTGCCACCCAGGCGCCCCAAAAATATTTTTATTATCTTGGTATTCAAGGCCCTCCACAGTGTAACCCCGAGCAAACCTTCTTTGCTATCAGCACACCTGCTCTTGGAAGAACTCATCATTGCATTCTTGATGACTCCACAGGATCCTACCCACCCCTCCCTCAGAGCACTTCATCCCTCAATTAGAGCTTTTTTAAAAAAATTTTCTTCTTTAATATTTATGCAGTTTTGACAGACAGAGTGCGAGTGGGGGAAGTGCAGAGAGAGAGGGAAGACACAGAATCTGACGCAGGCTCCAGGCTCTGAGCTGTCAGCACAGAGCCTGATGGGAGGCTCAAACTCATGAGTCACGAGATCATGACCTGAGCTGAAGTCAGACACTTAACTGACTGAGCCACCCAGGCACCCCTAGAGTTTTTTTTAACTTTACTTATTTATTTTGAGACAGAGAGGGAGAGAGAGAGAGAGAGAATGAATGAGTGGGAGAGGGACAGAGAGAGAGAGGGAGACAGAGAATCCCAAGCAGGCTCCAAGCTATCAGCGCAGAGCCCCTCATGGGGCTCAACCCCCCAAACTCTGCAATCATGACCTGAGCCAAAACCAAGAGTCAGACACTCAACTGACTCACCCACCCAGGTGTCCCTCAATTAGAGTTTTCTAAATGCCACTTGATTGTCCAGCTAGGCTGTAAGCTTCTTAAAATTCTTTTTTCCCTCTTTTTGTTGATATATACATGAAATGTACTAATACAGTGAAACCTTGGTTTGGGAGCATAACTCACATGCTTGTAATGCAAAGCACTCGCATATCAAAGTAAATTTCAAGAACCATTGGCTCAGTTGTGATCATGTGACGATCAGCATCACGTACTACTCATATTGGAAGACATTGCTCATTGTTATCAACTTAAAATTTATTAGAAATGTTTGCTTATCTTGGAGAACACTGGCAGACCAAGTTACTCACAATCCAAGGTTTTACTGTATTTAGTGTGCAGCCTCACGGTTTTTTACATTTCCATCCAGATCAAGATACAGAGCATTTCTAGCATCCCAGGATGCACCTTTGAGCCCCTTCTTATTCAGTACCCCACCCCCACTCTTCTGACTTCCATCACAATGGATTTTTTTGGCTTGTGCTTGAACTTCATAAGAATGGAATAATATTGGGTGTACTCTTTTGTGTCTGATTTCTTTCTCTCAGCATTATACCTTTCAGATATATCCATGTAGTTGAATGAAGCAATAATTTATTCTTGCTATTGTTGTATAATATTCCATTATAGGAATGTTCTAAACATACTGCAATTTATTTATCTGTTCTACTGTTAATGGGTATTTTGGTTCTTTCTAAGTTATTGCTATTATGAGAAAGCTGCCACAGACATTTTTGTACATTTCTTTGGGTAGATATATGCTCTCATTTCTCTTAGGCACATATACCGAAGTGGCTGTGTTGGGTCATAGCATGGGCATTTATTTGGCTTTAGTAGTTTAGTAAATATTGAGAAATAACTTTCCAATTTGTACCAGGCTTTTGCAGGGCTAACAGTTTCTGTCATCTTTATATCCTCAGGGCCTAATATTTGGCACATAGTAGGTGTCCAGCAAACACTTACTGAATGACCAGATGCTGAGAGGTAGCAGTAGGCATTCTTTGGTTGTAAACAACAGAACTTCCACCCCGTTGTCCCAGATTACCTTCTCTTCTGTGTGAAGCCATCACCTTGCATAGCTCACAACTATCTTCAAAATCTCTTGCAGGCACATTTGCTTGGTCATATATGAACCCTATGTGCAAGAGAATCTGGCAAATATAGTTTCAATTTTCAGCCTCTATAATACAAGAAGTATGATGGAGGGCTTAGAGACAATATAGGAGGATGAGCCATTATGCAGATTCTGATACAGAAATTAAAGGGTGGGCTGGAAAACAAAGTAAAAAAAGACAGAAGCTGGAGCAGCTTTGGGGGTCTAGATGACAGAAACCAACTGACATTTCTTTTAGGGATATTGTTCTTCCTTTTATGATAGAGATTCAGAGTCTTGGAAAGGTGTGTCCAGGCAGCAAAGATCAGGTCACATGCCCATTTCCTGGGTAGGAGAGGACTGGGCTGACAGTCCCACCAAAATAGCATATAATAGTGAAGCAGTTCTCCAAAAGGAAATGGGATGCTATTGCCAAGAGGAAGGGAAACGTACTTTGGGGAAAAAAACCCACAGATTCCCACTACAGGTTAAAAAAAAAAGGAATTAGAGTTTGAATATCAAACTATGTTTCACCCGTTCTGCCTGAGAACCAATATCCCCATGAATTATAGTAGTTAGAGACAAAGGGGATTTAGAGAGGTCACTGTATGGGGTCAGGTATATTATGCGATAACTTACATACTAGAAACTTACCTTTTTTAGATGGAGAGCACTGCAATCAAGATATGGAATATTTCCTTCACTCCAAAATTTCCCATGTCCCTTTGCGATCAATTCTCTCCCTCATCCCTAGTCCCAGCCCTTGGCAGCCACTGATTTGATTT
Source organism: Neofelis nebulosa (assembly GCF_028018385.1). Classification (NCBI taxonomy): domain Eukaryota; kingdom Metazoa; phylum Chordata; class Mammalia; order Carnivora; family Felidae; genus Neofelis; species Neofelis nebulosa. Next base: position 29,185,960 of record NC_080794.1, on the reverse strand, counting down.
CTGCACCTATGGTTTTGCCTTGTCCAGAGTGTCCTATAAATGGAAATATATAGTTTTGAGTCTGACTTCTTTCACTTAACCAGAGATCGATTTGTTCAATGGTTTTCAATCTCTTTTCCCCTCTGCTAGGAACATTTTTTTAGCCCCTAAACAAACTTTTGTGCAGAAACTTAATATTTGAGACAGATAGAAATGGATTGCTTTCATGAATGATGGTGAGGAGCCCAAGTGCAATGTGTCTTTGGATGAAGCGAGGACCTTGTAATTTGCTCACAGAGTTTTATTTTCCCCTCGTATTCCATAGTTACAATCCATTGAGAATGGCTGTGCTTTTTTCAAGGTAGGTTTCTTGTTGCGGAAATGTTTACAGACCATTTCCATGGAGGAAGACATGGCCTGGGAAAACTATCAGAAATGCTAAAAAATGTCTAGTCCTTAAACTTTTGTCAAAGCATGAGTTCTTACTTAGTTGATTTTCTTGCGAAAAATGTCCAGTTCAGGTCCACTAGGTGTCAGTTACCATTTCTTCCATCTTTTTTAACCTGCTTCTTATTAATGCCACTGTTAACCATTAGAATGGCAAGTGTCCATGTATCACCCATCCAAACAAACGTGAAGGGAAGACTATGCAAGATCCGGCTTCCAGACCCATGCTGTCCCAAAGGGCAGTCATTAGCCGCACAGAGCTACCGAGTATTTGAAAAGTAGCTAGTCCAAATTAAGACGTGTCATACGTGTAAAGTACACACTGGATTTGTAGACTTTGTAAAAAAAAGAATATAAAAATATCTTGTTAGTAGTTTTTATATTGAATTTTGAAATGGTATCTTCAAGCTATTGGGTTAATGAACATTATTAAAATGAATTTTCCTTCTGTCTTGTTACTTTTTAAGGTGTGACTACAAGGAAATTGAAAATTACGAGTGCAGCTCATGTTTGTGGCTTGCATTATATTTCTATGGCACAGCACTGACGTGACAGATTGCTGATTATACATTTTGCATAAAAGACCCCAAGAAAGACCCCAAATCTATACTTCTCCAGGCTGGATCTCAGAGATCAGGAGACACTCAGGCCACTTCCAGTTTTGTGAACTTCCTAGTCAGTTTAAAACTGGGAAATGTCAAAAGTGACATAAATGGTTTTATATTTTCATGGTGCAAAAAACATTTTTTAACGTTTATTCATTTTTGAGAGACAGAGAGAGGGTATGAGTGGGGAAGGGGCAGAGAGAGGGAGACACAGAATCTGAAACAGGCTCCAGGCTCTGAGCTGTCAGCACAGAGCCCGACGCGGGGCTCGAACTCACAAACTGTGTGATCCTGACCTGAGCCGAAGTCAGACGCTCAACCGACTGAGCCACCCAGGCACCCCATGGTGCAAAATTTTATACTTAATAAATCAACACTTTTAATATAAAAATACATCACAATGTCACATAACTGTGCCAGCCCTAAGATAAATTTAGGATTTATAAGAAAGAGAGCAATGGAGGTAACATGGTCAACTGGACCACAATTTGGTCAATTGCAGCATAGTTTGAAAGCTAGTAAAGGAACTTCTTCTCACTTCTTGATTTCTGTAAGTTGCATGTATAATCTTCTTTGGAGATGACTTCAGAAGGCTAAATTGTGAATGTGAGTCCTGGGCCCAATGGTCTGCCTGCCACCACCCCACCCCACCCCAGTGGTGACAGGCCCTGTCATCCGTCTTTCTCAGACATCTGCCACTTGTTCCTTCGATGTGCCAGGCTGTCCACCACACACTTTGCAATATTGATCTGAAGACTTGCAAAATCTGCAAAAAGCAAAAAAAGGTGTCATTGTTAGAAAGTAAAAGAACAACTACTAATTCTCCCCCAAACTCCTCTCAGCAGTGATGTCCTTGGAGGGAGTCGGGTGATAGAAGTTTGGGGCAGAAAGGAAAATAAATGATAGAGGAAGGGAGTGACAAGAAATAAATCCCCTGTTGCTTGTCTACATACAGCTCAACTGTCCTCACCTGTATGGCATCCAGACTCATCCACAAAGCTCTTTTCCAGGAACTGATTGTTTGCCTCTGTGTATGCTAGACTGCCCCAAATTGGAGGCATTTAAAAAACTATCTGGAGGAGCAGGAGGAAAGCTATAGCTAGTGCCTTCCATGAGAGCACCACCTCCCAGCTACAAATTACTCACTTTAAACCCTGCATTAGGCGGATGCTGCTTTGCCAACTGGGCTCTCAGGTTTTTATTCTTCTCCATGTATATGCCGTTTACGCCTGTAAAGTTGGGTTTTGTTTTGTGACTACGTGAATCGGAGCTAAGGGAGTTTCTTTTTTTTCTGTGACTGGAGCCACAGTGAAGCATTCCAGCACTTTATACACTTCTGTGCTGTGTGGGCAGAAAACAAGGCAGAGGGAGCTCTTGAATGCACTTTTCACCTGGTTTAAACAAGAGCTTTGATTTCTCCTTCCTCTTAATCGTTATTGGGCTTGAAGTGAAAGCAGGATTCATGGAGTTGTTAAGAAAAACTGTTACAGGATCCTTGGCTTTTAACACTTCCGGTTATGGCTGAAACAATCACCCAGGACTCCTGGAATGTGGATGGTAGAAATACTGGTGGTCTTTCAGTGTAGGCAGGTTTTCTATTCTTTTCTGACACACCTCTGTATGTTGGCTAATGATAAAAGCCAGTGAGATATTTTCTTCACAAAAGCAGAGCTGGTTGGAAAAGCCTTCTCAGACATTTATTCACCCAACATTTCCTGATCTTCTACTGTGTGTTTGTGCACAGACAAAACAAGTGGGGAGGCATGAGAAAAAGGACAAATGTGACCCAGCTCCCAGGTGGCCCCCAGCTACACCTTGAAGGACAGGTAGCTGTTAGCCAGATGACAAAAGCAAGCAGGTAGGATTTTTAAAAATAGACTTTATTTTTGATTTTATTGTTTTTAGTTTCAAGTTTTCATTTAAATTCCAGTTAGTTAACATACTATGTAATATTAGTTTCAGGTGTAGAATTTAGTGATTCATCACTTACAACACCCAGTGCTCATCACAAAAAGTGCCCTCCTTAATGCCCACCCCCAAGTAGCCCACGCCCTGCCCACCTCCCCTTAAAATAGATTTTATTTTTTAGAGCAGTTTTCGGTTCACAGCAAAAGTGAACGTAAGGGAGAGAGATTTCCCATATGCCCCTTACCCTCCTTCCACACATAAACCTCCTCCATTATCAACATCTCCCACCAGAGTGGTGGATTTGTTACAACTGATGAACCTATATTGATACATCATTATCATACAGAGCCCATGGTTTACGTTAAGGATCACTTTTGGTGTTGTACATTCTGTGGGTTTGGACAAATGTGTAATGCAATGTACTCATCATTACAGTGTCATAGAGTGGTCTTGTTGCTCTAAAATTCCTCTGTGCCCTCCCGTCTCCCTCCACATCCCTGCCCCTGGCAACCAGTGATTCCTTCACTGTCTCCACAGTTTTGCATTTTCCAGAATGTCATGTATAGTTGAGATCACACAGTATACAGCTTTTTCAGATTGGCTTCTTTCATGTAATAATACTCATTTAAGGTTCCTCTGTGTCTTTTCATAGCTTGATAACCCATTTCCCTTTAGCACTGAATAGTATTCCATTGTCTGCATGGACCGCAGTTTATCCATTCACCTCCTGAAGGACATCTTGGTTTCCTCCAAGTTTTGGCAAGGATAGGTATTTTAAGTAGAGAGAGTAGAACTTGTAAAGGCACACGGGAATGAGTGCAAGGCCCTTTGTGGCATACAGAATGTGGGGAGATGTTGCATGGGCAATGACAGAGAAGGCTCATCCTTCATTTGGAGCATCATTCCAGAGCCACAATGTGGATCCTATTACACTGGTGGCATTTCCATCATTATAATATGTCATCTTGTAGATCTTGCCTGGAAACAGACGTAGGAATGTCCAACTTACACATGATTCACAAGTTTATTTGGTTAATATTATAATCTTTCCTAAAAACCAAAAAGCTTCTATGGGGTGATTTTAAGTTATGGGTTACGTTATGAAAGTGAAGTCAAGGGATATAGTAACTTGTGGGTTTGAGTACAGTTTGACCTTCTTATGACTCAAAAAATCATGTGGTTTTGGTTTTTGGTGAGAGCTCCATTGCATATTTTGGGCAGGGGCCTGACTTTGTAGGTTGTTGTTGGTGGTGGTGGCAATCTAATGTAGCTGAATGCTGATGAATCTCTCTTCATTTAGACATAAACTAAGTAACAAATGAGTCACTCTAAAAACATAGTGTACAGCCTCGTTAGCAGGAAAACAATTACTGTTCCTGTTCAATACTTTATGAACTAAGTGGGGTTTACATGACAGATGTAATTATGCCAATAGCATGTCAGTGAGCAATCCAATCAATATTTCACTTGAATAATCTAAAGGTACCTCTTTTCCCCCTGACAGACTTTATTTCATCTCTTAATGTAACAAACATTGGTTGATCTTGTAATATTCTCTCTTGAATACACTTCTGTCATTGATGAACTCCATCGGTATCTGTCCTTAAGAGACTCAAGTCTTCATAGCTTGGAGACATAACATTTTATTTCATTTGTGAAAGCACTTCCAAAAGTATAAAGTGTTACATTAATGCTAGATATCATTATTCTACTTTTTGTTCCCTCCCCTTTTTTAGGATAATGAAGCAGCTTGATGTGGGGATCTGTCTTTTGCTATTGAACTATTAAGAAATCATGTTATAATGATATTCAATCCTTTGACTCAAACTTAGAGATGAATTTTAAATAAATAATTCTGCAGAATTAAGAAGTGTCCTTGCCTCACTCCTTAGTCATTGTGGTGCTGTTTTCAACAGGAGAGGAAACTCAATTAAAATAAGCAATCAATGTGGAAATCTAACTATATAACATTATGGAAATTTACATTAAGAAAATATCTTATTGGCTTTAATAATCAGCCAATACACAGAGGTGCATTAGAAAATACATTTAAATATTTAACAAGATGGAAATGCTTTAGTAACCAACTGTATGAGGAAATATTATGCTAACATTAATATGATAGTTGGGGAGGTTGTTACAGAAAGATGGAAACATGCTTACAATAGAGCATGTGAAAAAGCAGAATGTGGATTGGCCCATGTACACAAACAAAAAAATGAACGAGCCTGTGGAAACAAAACTATGGCATTAGAATTTGGAGATGGTTAGGGAGATGAAATTTATCATGCTATTCTTTTACTGAAATGTTTCTTTTTCTTTTCTTTTCTTTTTAAAATTGTGTCTGTGGGTTTCCAAAAATATTTTTAAGCTTATTTATTTATTTTGAGAGAAAGAGAGAGCAGGGGAGGTGCAGAGAGAGAGAGAGAGAGAGAGGGAGAGAGAGAATCCCAAGCATGCTTTGTGTTGTCAGCACAGAGCCTGACGTGGGGCTCGATCTCATGAACTGTGAGATTATGACCTGAGCAAAAACTAAGAGTTGGGACGCTTAACCCACTGAGCCACTCAGGTGCCCCTGAAATGTTTCTTAATATTGATGTGCTACCTTGTCAATGACTTTAAAATTAAAGCCTTGTAGTCCTTCAGTTCAAAGAGTGTCAGAAAATTTCATATTATGGCAAACTTGAAAAGAAACTATTTCTCATAGGACCACCAAAGGCATCATCACATTCAAAGTGTATTTGTTAGATATTCTTGGTTTGTGGCTAAGGGTTATTAATACTTGCCCTCTAGTGGCTTAAAGTTGGAAACAGACAATTTTGGTTTTGTTTTTGTTGCTATTGCTGATGTTATTTTTGAAGATAATAATACATAAATTACATAAGGTAAAATACTTATAAAGGTACAGGGTGGAGTGTGCCCAAAGAGCATAATGTGGTCAGTCAGTCCTAAACCAGCCCTTTGTAGCTCATAGCTATTTGTAAGGTTCAGGAGGGCAGAGTGGCATGGGAATTGCAAGTCTGGGCTTTGCAATGGAAAGAACTAGATAATCTGAGGTTCTGCCACACACCAGCTTGGGCATGTTCATTACTTTGTTTTCCTCATCTACTAAGTGGGGATAATAATACTGCTACTTCATAATGTTCTTTGGATGATGATGTGTAATGTGTAATGTAGCACAAGTGTATGACCTGTAAAGTACTATTGTCATTACTATTTTCCAGGAATGATTCTGGTGCTATAGGTGTTGATCTTTGTGCTGAGGATGGAAAAAAAAATGCAAGAAAAATTGGCCTTTGAAGAGATTCCCAACTGCTTAGGAGACAAGATATATTTTCATGCAATAATTGTAAAAATACACATTAAGCAAATGCTAAGGGGGTTAAAAACTATATATCATTGCTCCTACGACAGATTTATCATGTTTCATATCCATTTATTGGGATGCATCTAATAATTGATAGTAACTTATTTATTAACTGGTAGCATCTTTTCATTTTTTAGTGGTGTATAAAATAATTGTGTATCTTGCAACTGATGGGGTCTCAGATTCAATGAAATATGGTAGCTGGTAATAATATGTAGTAACATTTAAAATATTTACCACAGGCTAGATAAAGAACGGAATGGGTAATAAACATCATCATAATACTTACATAATCTTAACATAATCCTTAGGAGAAGTTCTGTGAATTTGGAAAACGGGAAAATCACTGGAGAAATCAATGACTCTCAAGGCAGGGAAGTTATAAAGGACTCCCAAGGCCAGACTTGAGGTAGGTTGCTAAATGAGGAGAGTTGATTTAAATCAGCCCTAAGAAGAGGGGTAGGTATTCCAGGAAGGGAGATGCTGCCCATGTGATATCCTGCTTGGAAAAGTTGTGGTACAGCTACCTGTGTGGCCACTCTGGCTATTCACTTATTAAAACCTCTCCCATCTTTACTGTATTCCTTTAAAGGTAAAACCTGGCACAGCTTTTCTTTAGTCTGATTTCTTTTATTTCTTTTTTATTTTTTGAGGGAGAGAGAGAGAGAGAGAGAGAGAGAGAGAGAGAGAGAGAAAGTGCAATGGCATGAACAGGGGAGGGGCAGAGAGAGAGGGAGAGAGAATCCCAAACAGACTCCAGCACAGAGCCTGACCCGGGGCTCAATCTCGCCAACCGTGAGATCATGACCTGAGTTGAAACCAAGATTCAGATGCTTACCTGACTGAGTCACCCAGGCATCCCTCTTTAGCCTGATTTCTTATCCATTTTGCTTTTGAATTTTAATTGCTTAAAGCAGAGTTTTCCAACCTTGGCACTATTGACATTTTGGGGGCAAGATAACTCTTTGTTGTGGGAGGTTTTGCTGTGCATTGTGGGAAATTTAGCATCATTCCTGGCCTCTGCTCAGCAGACACTAGTAACACCTTCCTGTTGGGACAAACAAAAATGTCTCTTCTATCTTGCTCTGAAGTCTGGCTAGTAGACCATAATGATGCCATTGTGTGTAAGTCAAATAAGCACTGCTCACTTGCTGGTTTGCTACCAATTCTGAAGTGTGATGGGTGGACGGGGATTAGTGCCTGGGGAGCATATTTTTTTCTTTTTATTCTGAAATAATTTTATGTTCCTTTATATCTTCTCCCAATTTCCTCTAGTGCTGACATCTTACATAACTGTGATACATTTATCAAAACTAAGATCTTAGCAATGATTGATACAATATTATTAACTGAACTATGAACTTTATTTGGATTTGCTCAGTTTCCCCACAAACCTCCATTTTCTGAGCCAGAGTTTAATCCAGATCGCTCAATGCATTTAGAGAGAGCACAGGTTTTTTTTAAATGGAAAGAATAAAATGTATTCCTGGAAAATTGCCGATTCTCAGATGATGACAGCGAGCAGAATTTTCTAAGCAGACCTATCCGCGTTAGCACCCACTGAGCTAAAAAATTCCCTTATTTCTGCTTCAAGTAGAAAGTGGAATCAACACTCGCCAAGGCAGAAACAGCTATGACAGTTCACATTTTCTAAATCTCTGAAAAAATAGCCTAAAGATGGCTTTCATCTTGACTCTCAGTCTAAACCTTCCTCATTTCACAGTTTTTCTATGAATGACAAATGCTAATGGGGTGAACCAAAAGTATAGTCCCAAATTGCTGTTTCATATTTAGGGCAAGCTGAATGGTTCTTTTCCAATTTTTCTCGACAAATACGACATGAACACAAAGTGACATGGAAAAGCTGTAATCTATTGAACTTGGTAAATGTGAGTTGTAAGTAATTGCGTTTCCTTCTTAGTCCCATTTGCTGTTCAACCATTTCTCATTATATGATCCCTTAAAGTCAACCTGATTCAGGAGCAGATCAATACTAGGGAAACCCTTTTGTCTTCTTTTAGGGCATAAAATTTAAAAGATGCTTAAGTCAATATTCCTTTTAATAATGTGTCTTACGGAAATGCCCGGGTTCCCTCTTCTTGTTATATAATTAATTGAGCTGCCTGCCACCCACAAGGTATAGTCATTCCCTCCCATAATTCTCCTTTGGCCTAATTGCCATTCTGTTTTCGGTTCTATTTGTCTTTAGATATTTCTTTTCTCCCCAACAGTGTTGGGCATGCTTTGTACTTAGTTTTATCTTTCTGTGCTTTTGCTTCTAAATGTCAGCATAATTTTTCTGCCTTATAATATTGGAGATGTCATAACCATCCATCAGCCCAATAGAAGAGCAGAAAAGATTAGATATCATTTATCTGTATTGGTTGTTCATTGTAATGACCCAGTGGACAACATGAACAGATAATCTGTTGCTTTGATGAAAACTAATTATTCTTAAGCATGACAGCATCGAAATAGCTTTTGTGACATTGTTTTTAAAAATGACGGTTACCTAGTCATTATTAGTGTAAGCAGACATTCAGTTGTGTTCTCTGATGATTTCCCTACTTAAGCAACAGGACAGTTTGGACCTTTTATTACTGCTTTATGAGAAAAATTGAACTAGAATTTAAGAAATTTAAAATTTCAACTGACATTCAAATAGAGGGGCTATCCAATAAACATTTCTTAATGTGAGATAATTTACTATTTCCTACAGGAAAGTAAAAGTACAACTGGCAGATATTTTTTCTAGGAGGGGTTAATATAGCTTGATTTTTATTTTGCTGCTGGTGATTGTACTAACTATGGGATTTGGAAGATAAAGTTAAGATTCATTTCTGTTGGAATTTCCTAAGTGAAAAGCATGGTTCTATGATTTACTCTTTAAATAATACAATTTATATGCACAAATAGGTGAAGAGGTTTTATTTTATGTGCACTTAGGTGTAAACTGAAAAAACCCAGTATGTTGATGTATCTTTATGTTTTTACATTTTTTTAATGTTTATTTTTGAGAGAGAGAGCACAAGCGAGGGAGGGAAAGAGAGAGAGGGAGACAGAGAATCCCAAGCAAGCCCCATGCTGTGAGCGCAGAACCCAATGCGGGGCTCAAACGGCAATCTGTGAGATCATGACCTGAGCCGAAATCGGATGCTCAACCAACCGAGACACCTAGGTGCCCCGATGCATTTATATTTTTATATATTGTTCCTAAAATGCTTTTGAAACTTCATCAATATTATATGAGTACCACTAATAACCAAACCAAAATTTCTATATTATTGGTGGCCAGAGCAGAAAAGCACTTTCAGTACAGCATGCCTTAAGTTGAGAACAGAAGCAAACTTCATGTGCCAAATGTTGCCCTTCGTTGTAACAGCTTTGTTAAAGCTTTAAGCTTTGGGGATGACTGAGATGATGATAGAAACCATGGCTAATATATTGAAATACACTAAGTTATAATTGCACAAGTAACACTTACTGTAAAAAACTATTGCTGTAAAAACATTTGAACAATGCTAAAGTCGGTAGAATAAAAATACAAGTGTCCTCTTACCTTCTGCTTATTCTGGTTTCTTCAATTCCATTCTCTTCTTCAGAGGGTTGCTTAACACTTTGGTGCATATTGTTCCAGGCTCTTTTCCATGCATTTATGTACGAGTGCACACACACTCATACATATACACACATACACACACACACACACACCTGTAAGACTGTGTTATGGATATTCTACAGACTTCTCTGCAATTTGTATTTTTCACCTAAAAATATGTGGTTGTTTTGTTTTGTTTTGTTTTAATTTTAGAGAGAAAGAGCATGAGCAGGGGGCGTTTGGGGCAGAGGGAGAGGGAGAGAGAGAGAGAAACTTAAGCAGGCTCCATTCTCAGTGTGAACCCAGTGTGAGGCTCGATCCCACAACCCTGCGATCATGACCAGAACTGAAACGAAGAGTCGGACTCTCAACCAGCTGAGCCACCCAGGCACCCCTAAAAATATGTTTTAAGTATCCTTTCACATATGTATATATAGCTCTTAAAAAACTGGTCATACCTATTTTTAACTATTGTATCATTTTATGAAGTAATGTTTGCTCTTTCACATTATCCTCTGTTTCAGGAAGTCTCCTTCAGATGCAGATAAACTGGAGGAAAACCTCAATAGGAGCTTCAGCTAGTTAAATGGCTGACTTGGGTTGACCCCTTCTGGCTGTATCCAAAGAAGGAGCTCATTTCATGGTTAGGGTGGATGTGAGCCCCTGATTCGGCATAAGTACAGGTGGGAAATCTGGCTCTGACACATGAGGAAATCACCTTTCTAGGCTTAAATTTCCCCATTTGAAAACAGGAGCTGCGGTGGAGGGCTGTGTGTGAAGGGAGAAGGCTGAGTGGGTGAGGTGGACAGGCCTGGAAAATGGAAGCTAAGGGACAAACTATGATCTAACTATGGACTAACTATGGACTAACTAACATAGGACTAACTATGATCTCAAGACACGAAGGCAGAGATTACACACAAGTTTTTTGTTACATCCTCTATTTCTATCTTCTGAGTGAAAAGCTTCTTTTTACGGGGCGGGAGTAATTCTTCTGGGATTAGTTATAATTGTGGGCTCATGAGAGACATCCAAAATTTTAAGTATGGACACTCAGGTCTATTTTTACCGAATTGGGCATATGCCTTTGTCCTTGAAAACACTGCTTGGAATGGCCTTGGTCATCACCAAGGTATGATAATGCTAACCAACAGGGAGAGCAACAGACAGCCTGCTCCTCTTGTAGCCACCTAAGAAAGCTGTATTGGAAGACTTACTTGTTATTACCACTTGTTATCACAGCCCTTTAAAGATGATTCGAGATACACCCCCAACTATCATTTGAAACCTGTTAGTTGACTTTGGAATTTACCCTGTCCAGATGATGCTTATCAACAGGTGTTCTTTTACCACATTTACTTTTAGAACGATGTGTTCAAACATCATAAAAACAATAATAATAATAATAGCAGCTAACATTAATGAGCACTTACTATGTGTTAGGCACTGTTTAAAGCACTTTCAAAGTCACTCACAGCAACCCTACAAATAGTTTACAGATGGGAAGCAGAGACTCGGAAAGGATAAGTAATCTGTCCAAAGGCATAGAGTTGCAACTTAGGGATGCTACTGGCATGCAAATTCTTTTTCAAGGGAAAAAAGTAAAGTCAGAAGTTAACTGACTAGCTACATAGTTATAAAACGACAAAAAATTTAACCTGAAGGGGGGGACAGATTTGGCCACATGGAGATGGTAAGTGCCTCTCCCTTATTACAACAACACCGTAAGCAAGGTTGACTTGCGAGTGGTCTGTTTCTCAGGCACACTCATGGTGCTGTCTATTGTAGTGGGTCCTTTAAAAAATATGTAAACAAAGCAGTTCCTTATATTCTTTCTGCTGCTATAGATCATTCACACTGACTTTTGCAAAGCTCTTGCTCTGGTAGACAGGCCCTGGTGTTGGAATCTGCAAAGTTGATGATTAGCCGAAACAGTCTGGACTGCAGCCACGGGACATCTTGTAGCACAATCAAGAGCCACTTCATCATGCCTGGTGACAGGAGTTTTCCCGTTCAGTTTCCATCAGGAGCAAGGAGCCAGGGCACAGCTCAGCAGCTAATTAGACAAGGCAACGTACAAGGCTAGTACATGCCAACTTCAATGGGCTGGAGTGGTGGATCTGTCAAACGAATCTGTCTTGGCCTCTGTGCTTTATATCCATTACTGTACCTGGTTGAACATTAACACTTGGAAATCTGCTGATTTTCTCCAATATCCTGGCCCATGCAGAGAAGGAGTTGAAAAGGAACTGTATGTCTTTAAGGTAGTTCCATGCTTCATTATCCTGAAAAGCATCAATCTTCAACTCATTGTTCAAGAAGCATCACAAGATGTGGAGATGTGGAGAGGATGGGTGGAAATGCAGTGTATGGACTTTTTAGTCTTTCTGCAATGATTTCTTCTCTTCCCCGTGATGTTTGTTTTGAAAAAAGTTAAAGAGTTTTAAAAAAATGAAAAAAGTTTCCCAGTTGAGACAAAAGCCTCAAAAGTTGAGAAATTCCAAGTGTTTCCTTCTCTCTTGCTTCAATATCTCTTAAAAGATTGAGGTTAAAAAAAAAATCTTAGGGGTGTGTGTGTGTGTGTGTGTGTGTGTATTTTTAATGAGTTATCAAAATATAAAGACAGATACTCCCAAAATATTTGAAACAAGTATGTGGACTATAAAGGTAATTTCAACAAATCTTTAAACATGCAGCAGCAGCAACAATAAAAAGCTAAGTATTTTATATCAGGTTGGGATATATATCACTTAACAGTTAACCCTACACAGTCTTACAGTAAGATGTCATTTATGTGTGTGTATGTGTTTTCATCAGAAAACCTTGTCAGCCTCTACTCCTTGTGGCAGAAGCAGAAGACGTTGAAGCTAGGAGACATGCGGAGTCATCTTGTTCAATTCTGTCACTTCACAGATGAGAAAACCATAGGGGACATACCCACAAGAATCCCAGCTTGGACATGCCCACTGCCACTGTCTTTCCTGCTGGGGACCCACTGCTTTTTCTACAACACCATGCTGTCGTTCACTGGGAATTTAGGGGTAGGACCCCTTTCCATAAGCTGAGATACTGAGGGTCAAATTCGCCTCAGAATCTTGAGGGCTAGAAACAGGGACCACTCCACCTTTCCACTTTGTTTGCTTATAGAAAATATTTCCTTGGGGCGCCTGGGTGGCGCAGTCGGTTAAGCGTCCGACTTCAGCCAGGTCACGATCTCGCGGTCTGTGAGTTCGAGCCCCGCGTCAGGTTCTGGGCTGATGGCTCGGAGCCTGGAGCCTGTTTCCGATTCTGTGTCTCCCTCTCTCTCTCTGCCCCTCCCCCGGTCATGCTCTGTCTCTCTCTGTCCCAAAAATAAATAAAAAACGTTGAAAACGTTGAAAAAAAAATTAAAAAAAAAAAAGAAAATATTTCCTTGTGTCTGAAAGTGAGGCACTGTCAACTTCTGAGTAATTTCTGGGAAAAAATGTATTCAGAGGTAACTCATGATGTGCTGTGTAAATCTGTATACTGCTCTTCTGTGTAGCACAGTGGACCTGCTAAATCACAGAATGAAGAACAATGTGGTTCAATAGGAGACCCTGATTTACTGCTAAGTAAATAATAATAATAATAATGATAATGACAACTATAATAATGTTGTACAACTATAATAATGTTGTTTGTTGTCTCTGTAGCTGTGGAGCTATGTGATAATGCCATCCAAGGGTAGACCCCAAAACCTGTGAGTATGACTGAAAAGGATAGGCTTCCTTTTGCTTATATTCAACTTGGTGAAGAAATTCTCCAATCACATAAGAGTATTGTAGAATTGCTAATAGCTAAAAACACACACCACATTGAATGGCAAAACTGGAGACTTTGGTCCTAGATCTAGTTTCCTGACCATGTAGCTAGGTTTCTAACCATCCCCAAACATGGAATCTCTTTGAGTCTCAGTTCCTTCAGATGTAAAATGAGTGGATTAACATGAGTTTATGTCTAAGGTCATTTTGATGTTTAATGTTGAATGATTGTCTGATTTTAACAGTTGCAGTGTTACTGCTATGAAATATTCTTTGCTGTCACTTTTTAGTTGATTTGTTCCTGCGTGTCAACGTGGGCCAATTGGCACTGCTTCATCTCATGTCCGCAGATGTGATTCCTCAAACGGGCAGAATTTTTTGAATAAAAAAGAGACTATATACATAGATAAGAGCTCATCAGTTGTCGTAACTGAGAAAAAAATGTCTTGAAAATGTCTCAATATATATATTAAGCATTAACTTCATGGAGGAAAGAAACTCTTCCTTTGCTGATCCCAAAGTTTTGTGTTGAATTTAGGTTTAGCCCAAAGCGAGGGCTGGGAGTGAAGGGCTGTGTGTGAAGGGAGAGGGCTGAGTGGGTGAGGTGAACAGGCCTGGAAAACAGAAGCTAAGGGACAAATCTAACTATTATCTCAAGACCTGAAGGCAGAGGTTACACACAAGCTTTTTGTTTTATTTTTTTGTTTGCTTTTTGGCCTACGTGGTACTACTTGGAACGGTGTTTCTTTAAAAGACCAAAAAACAAACAACAACTACAAAAAACCAGACTAATTGCCAATGGGAAAAGTCCAGATTTCTGGCTTCTCTTGAAACATCAGTTTGGCAGCCTTGGGTCCTGAATCCCAGCCTGTCAGCGACTGGCCGGGTGTGTGCCGTGGCTACTATTCTTAGATGGACTTACTGTGCTTGTGTTTTCCGCAGTCCCCACCACTCCCCACTGCCATCACTGAGGCCTGGCATAGTTGCCATTTACCATTGCCCTTAGAGTGTTATTTTCATGTAGCAGAGTTAAGGTAAAAACAATCAATTTCTTATATCCATCTCCATTAAAAGTGGGAAAAGAAAACTAGCTTGAGTGGGATGTGTGATTCTTATACCCAGTCTGCTTTCCATGTTGATGTTATCTGTCTTTCTCCTGCAAATAATTCAGTTTTCCAGCCCTGTCCTAACTTAAGCTCTGTTCTTGACTTAAACAGCAAAGAAAAAAAAAAAAATCCAGCTAAACTGGAGAAACACAAAGCATAAAAAATTAGCCAAATCCTCTCCCTACCCTATTAAATGTATAATTTGATTGTTATTCCTTAATGAGTTTGAAGCAATCAGGGCTAGAATTTTGAGGTTGTTCCTGATTTTGTAGCTGGGGTTAAGGACGAGACTGTGGGACGACATGGGTAAGACACTGATGTGGGAGATTCTTCCTCTGGCCTCTCTTGCCCAGAAGCCAACTCACCAAGTATGCCAAGGAATGCCCTTGTGGTGAATTTGCCAGAGCAGCTACTGTCTATATAAGTCAACTTGCTCTAATTATTTGTGGTTCCCAGTTTAACCTGGAAATCTCTCCATAGAAATACTTGGGGTTTGAGGTTTGCTGTCTCAGATTCTGAGGGCACTGGGAAAACCTGGAACGATTGTTGCAACAATCTTCATCAGTTACTTTTTTAGGTTAGATTAATAGCTGGTCTGGAGTGATTGTTTCACTCTAGATGGAATACTCAAATGGTAACTCTAAATAGTCAAGTCTTGAGCTATGCTTTTGTTCTTGCATGACTTTCTTAGTCTCACCTTTTATGTTCCTCAATTCTCTAATTAATGAGATTATGAAAATTTCAAAGGAACTACACAAGTGTGGCACCACCAAAATGCTAGTAGAGACATGAAATTGAATTATGAAATTGGGAATAAAGACAAGTCATAGCACTTAAATTCAAAGTGCAATTTTTATCTCTTTTATTTTCAGCTGCTCATTTATTCCCTCAAGAGAAAACAAAATCCAGAGATATCAGGGGTGAAATTGTTAGATGACTAGAAATTAGCTTGTTTTCTGGGACTCTTCTACAGACATGGAAACGGTCTTTGTGTGTGTGTGTGTGTGTGCACACGCACATGTGCGTGCTGGTGGGAACTTGATGGAGGATTTAGGTAGGAAAATATCAAGCCCAAGACTCAGATAAACATGCCGACATTTCAGTGCTCACCCAGTGCTTAGCCCTCTTTGGTTGGGAAACAACATGAGAACAGGCTTTGTTTTTATATTCCAGTTCATTACTGGTGGGACCTTAGCCAACAAGAAAATGCTGTCAGAACAGCTTCAGAATTCAGACAAAGAATCACGTCAGTTCTTATTTTAGACAAACTGGTTCAGCCATTCCTCCTTCAGAGAAGTAGGGTGGGTTTCCCCGGTGAGCCTAATTGAAGGGACTTGCTTCCACTTGAAAGATGTGGTAAACATCTGGCAAAGTAAGGGGAGTTTGGAACTATGTAGAAATCTTGGAAGAGACCGGGAGCCAGAGGCATAACTAACTAGATTCAGGGCCAGGGTCACTGGTTTCATGCCTGACTCCTCCATTCATTTGACTTTGACCTTGGATGTAACTTGGTTATGTGTTTCCCCTCTGTTGAATGGGAATGATGAGATGATGAGTCACATTTACCACTGGGACAATTAATTGTGAACAACTAAAAAGCACTTTACAAATAAGGGCTTCCACAGGGGCCCAATTATGCTCAAATAGCCAGAAAAATTTTGGTGGTGTACAAATTTCTAGGCAGTAACAATAAACTATAGATTTTGCTGCTTAAGAAAACACGCCCTTCC
This sequence comes from Neofelis nebulosa, assembly GCF_028018385.1. Classification (NCBI taxonomy): domain Eukaryota; kingdom Metazoa; phylum Chordata; class Mammalia; order Carnivora; family Felidae; genus Neofelis; species Neofelis nebulosa. The sequence continues at coordinate 29,169,438 of NC_080794.1, read as the reverse complement.
ATAATTTCAGGACAGTTGCAAGCTTTTATTATCAAAGGACATTTCATAGAAGAATATGGAGTGTAGAAGCAGTAGGTAAGACCAAAGATATTGAAAGGGATTTTCTTCCATTCATTAACTCAACACATATTTATTCAGCTTTTTCTATGATTTATGGACTGGGTTGGAAATAACAATTAAACACAGAAACTCTTGCCTTATGAAGCTCCCTGTCTAGTGGAGATGCAAAAAAGGAAAATGGTAGTAGTAAATTCTGGTCCTAGAGGTATGGGTAAGTAACCTCTGTGTCTTAATTTTTACATCTTAATTTTTAGAGATCATACCCATCCCTAGCAGTCACTCTAAGATTAAATGAGTATTTCATATGAACTAGTTAGCACAGTGTCTGAAAACAGTGAGTATTTATGGTAATAGGGAATATCTTTATTGCAAATGTCTTTTTTAAAAATTAGATCTTTATATAATTAATCATTGGAGGAATTATTTTTAACTGTTGGAAGACTTCCATAGATAGAGGTGGGTTTGAAAAGAAAATGAAGAATTAGACATTTCAATAGCCTCACATACAATTATAACTTCATTCCCAATGACAAAGAGGCATCATGGTAGGCTTCAAAAACACAAATAGGAGTGCTCAGGTGGCTCAGGCAGACAGGCGTCTGTCTTGGGCTCAGGTCATGATCTTGCAGTTTGTGGGTTCAAGCTCTGCAGGGGGGCACTGCACTGACCGTGGAACTCTCTTGGGATTCTCTCTCTCTCTCTCTCTCTCTCTCTCTCTCTTTGCCCCTTCCCCACTTGTGCTCTCTCTCAAAATAAATAAATAAACTTTAAAAAATTAAAATGATTAAAAAAACAAATAAACAAGAAATGGAAGAAAGGAGAACAGGATTCTAGAGTTGGCTATGCTGCAACTTTACTGTGAAATCTTGGAAAACTCAACTTAATGGGCTTCAGTTTCTTCATCTATAAAATGGGTTGGTAGTCATAATTGTGGTCTATTTCAATCCTAAATTTGATGACTCTATTTTTGAGCAGTAGCAGTCAACAAAATGCAGTGCCACTGCTAATTTCTTTTCGGTGGGGGCTAAGACATGAGCCTGTGCTAGTAAGCATTATTTGCATGCATAGGAGAAGAATAATAGTATAAATGAGGAAAAAATATTCTAGACTTAATCCTTAATAGAAGGATATATATATATATATATATATACACACACATATATATTTAGTACGTTTGTGCTTACTCCCACATATATATCACTGTTGCAGATTACCGTGGATAATGTTGCTTAAATTGGTAAGCAAATCAGACTAGTGATTAAGAGTATGCCTGAGCAAAGTGGTAAGTAGGCATAGAAATCCTAAGTGGCTGAAAAATGAACCTTTTCTTTTTTTAAGTTATTTGGTTATTTTGAGAGAGAGAGGGCACAGATGAGCATGAGTGGGGGAGGGCAGAAAGAGAGGAAGAGAGAGAATTCCAAGTAGGCTCCAAGCTGCCAGCTGTGGACCCAACGTGAGGCTCAAACCCACAAACCGTGATGACCTGAGCTGAAATCAAGAGTCAGTTTAACCAACTGAGTCACCCAGGCGCCTCTGAAAATCAACCTTTAAAGGAAGTCAAGACCCTCTGCAGTCCTTAGATAAGATAAACCAGGGTTTCTCACAGTGCTGTTTCTGAACCCGCAGCATGAGCAACACCTGGGAACTTGTTAGAAATGCAAATGTTCAGACCACACCGCAGACCTATTAAATAAAGAACTCTGAGTGTGGAGCCCAGCAACCTGTTTAAAAAACCCTCCAACGATTCTGATGAATACTCACATCTGAGACTCACTGAATAGACTCTTGTCCAGATAAGTGGTAAAAACAGAGTAAGGAGATACCAAGAGAAAATTAAGTTTGTGACTAATTGATGCATTTATGTATTTATTAAGCATCTATGAGGTGTAAAGCACTTTGCTTGATTCTGTAAGGAGATACGAAGATTTACTCTGAAATAAAATGGAACAATGTCATGATTGACAGCATGGAGCCTAGTGAAAGAAAGATAATCAAAAGTTACAATCTGAAACAGATTGCCTCTCCTCTTCCTCCGGCCAGTGATGAAACCCTGGACACACCATCTCCAATCCCTGGATTATAGTTTCTTCTGCTGAATCAGAATCAGGGATTCTCATCCAGGAATTAGGAGGTGGTGGGCATATCAGAATTATCCTGAAGATTTTACTCAAAATAAGAAAGCTCTCCCTCACCTTGTCTTTAAGAAAGTATTGTACCTTTCCCATGGGCTGGGGTAGGGAAAACAAAGAAAAATCAAAATGAAAGATAACTAGACTAGATGCTCTGGAAATGACTCTGACCAGGATCAGGAAAACAAATTGGGTGGAGAATTACTGGTGAAGGATTTTAAAGGGTATGTGGAGTAATCTGGGGAGTGAGGCCATTTATAGATTGAGAATAAACCCTATAGTTCTCAAGAACCGAGAAATAGCCTCTCAGGGACCAGGTGCTTTGGCTTGGTGGTAACATGAATGAGAGCTGAGTACACAGAGTACTTTTCTTCCAAGGATTTGATCTCTATTGTTTCTTTCATTTTCTTGGCCTCTCCGTGAGATAGGCGTGGGTGGGTGCTATTTCCCCATCTCCTTGTAAACAGAAACACCAGGAAAACCTGTACCTTTGATTGGAGCAAGCTCCATCAGTCAACAAATATTTATGAAGTATCTGACATTATTTCCTGGCATCCCTTTTTTCAAGGGAATGTTGTAGGGATGTCCCTTCATTTGGTGTAATATAGAAGGAGGCTCAATGAATTAAGGGAAAATTAAGGTTTTATTGCTTGTCTAATATCGCTGAGAGGGATAGTAGGGACACAGGCTTGGGTACTTGTTCTACTAAGCACAGTTTATCACCATGACTCATTCCTGCCCTTGAAGGCTGCTCTTTCTGCAGCTTGCTAATGACCGACTGTGAGGTTGGAGTGTGGTAAGGTGAGACCTCCATTAACCAGGAAAGGTGGTTAAATCGAGTTTTCTTACCAACCAAAGTTTAAATTAAAAAAAATTATATATCCAGGAATAATATATTAGTGCAAACAGTTTTAGAACAGGGATAGGAGACCTTTGTCTCAGCCTTGCCTCTGCCATCCGGTGGCACCATGACGTTTGACTCAACCTTTCTCATCCATAAAATGAAAGGGTAGTTCCAAATAATCTTTATGGCTCCTTTGTGCACGCTTTTGAGATTTTATACTTTATTTCTGATGGGCAGAAGCATCAACGTCCCAACATTAATTTGTATCCAGGCCTGCAGCAATAAATTGAGAAAATGAGAGAAAATGACCCAGTGTGATCTGAAAATAAGCAAAAAACTTCATGTTACTTTTTGGAGAAAAATGTGGTATCAGCTTGTTTTAATATATTTCAGTATATTTGGTGTAGGTTCATTTTGATTTACTTGCAAAGTAATGTATATTTAAAATATTTGCAAATCCAGTTATCTCCAAGTGATAAGACAGCAGGTGATTTTAGTTTTGCTCTTTATTGTTTGTTACAACTATGTAATGAACATATATTACTTATGTATTAAGAAAAATAGGTAATAAAAAATGAACATTGTGGAAATAGAACCAAAGAGGTTAAAAGCTGAAAAAGTCCATGGGTCTAGTCCAAGCCACTCATTTTCAAATTGAAAAACTGAGGACCAGAGAGATAAGGGACTTGCTCAAACTCTCTGAACCTGTTGGAAGCAGTCTTGGGACAACTGATCAAGTTTCTAGTTTCTTAGCTCTGTACTCTTTTACCATAGCATACTTCATCGTATTTTTCCATTTTCTTCTTAGAAAAAAAAAAAGGAGACCACCAATAATAATTGGACATTCTCATTATTTCAATTCTGCTTAAGACTTGGTAAGCCCCATGGAGTTGATCTGTTGGAACCCAGCCTTTACCAACAGACTGTGGCCAAAATTCATGTGTTGTGTGGTATGTCAAGAGTGGCCATTGTTTTGGTGTTGTGTGTCTCTGCTTTGCTGTGCACGTTGCGGGAGGTGTTTCACATAAAATTCCCTCCCGATCATCATAGAGATCACCAGGAACACATTCAGGAAACTAAAGAGGGCTGAGGAACATGGCAGAAATGAGCCAAGGAGCACAAAGGCCAAGGAGGCGAAGCAATGCCCTAAGCTTGTTACCCCAGTGATGTAAGCACACAAGACGCTCATTCGCAGGTAGCAGTGCCTGTGTGCAAAGACCCAACAGTATCTTTACATAGGCCTCGTTCATTCTGATGATTTCAGGGAAAAAAAGAGGGACTTATTTTTGTCAGTTTGGAGTTAACTGATCTGTATAAATGATCTAACTGCATTATTACTCCAAATGAGAGTTTCTTCTGGGTAATGAATGACAAACAAATGTTCTACAGAATGAAGAATGTTAGCAAGTGGATATGATGGGGACTATCTGTATATGGAAACCAAGTTAGGTGAACACTTTTGGCTTAAACTGTAAATAAGTTTCCTCAAAAACAAGCCTGTCTGCCCCCCCCATCTTCATATATAATTTCTACTAATAAATATTTCTTATGCTTTACATCTTTGTGGAAAAATTGCCTCCCACACAAGCCCCACCTTCCAGCCAGGTCCAAGCCTCTCTCCACCAATGTTATCATTATACTCGGGACTCCAGCTGCCTTTGGTTATGAGTATTTCATGCAAATCTGAACCAAAGAGAGCAAAACATAAAAAAGCTGCCATTTTTTCCTTCCCATTTCCCCAAGTTAAATAACAGTTTATTCTGCAAGCTTTCAAATCACTCCCACAAAATCAGCAATCCAATACAATCGACACATTCATGCTAATCCACCCAGAAGTAAATACACTGTGGTAAAATTGTGACATTTGCAAAGACCATGGCTCCCCAATTACTGAAGAATTAACTAGGGATATAATGCAGGAGGGCCAAGTGTGATTCAGTGTGGAGAGAAGCAGCTTTGCCATTCTATGTCTAATCCTCAAGAGGAAACTTTCTATACATTCGAGAAGTTAAAAGGGAAGTGTGGATAACTTTGACATTCCCTTTCAATAAAAAGGTTGCATTGCATTTTCTTGGTTTCAACCTAAGGACTGCCACAGGGCCCCTAAGGGATACTGGCTTGGGATTTTTTTTTTTTTCTGGATGTAGCCACTACTAGACACAAACCTTTGCAGGAATGTTTGTCATGAAAGCACAGTCCATTGGGTCCAATAGTTGTTGGATGTCTGTAGAAAGAAAAGAGAATTTAGCTAGCTCTGCTTTTCTTGTGTCTTGGGATGGGAGTAGGCAACGCTGGATTTGAACCCAAGATTTGCCCTATTACTAATAATGGCACTGGGAAGAACCATTTGTTAATTGCTGTACAAATTACTGGAGTTTTTATATGCATTTTTGCCTTATGTTGACCCTGTGAGGCAACAGAGTTACTGGTTAGTCACTCCTGTTTTATAGATGAGGAAGCTGAGGATCAGAGATGTTGTTAAGGTGTTATCTAGCAGCAGCCGCTTCCCTCATACAGCAAACAAGCCCAGGCAGAAGTCCAGAAAAGGTAGCTGTTTCACCTGGCATCACACAGCAAGTCTGATGCTGGACAGGGTATAATTGGTCTGGAATTTCCAGTCCATTGCTTAGGTCACTAGACCATGTCATCTACATGTGTCCAGCCTGGCCTGGGAGGTGAGCCACCTCACATATTATCCCCTAGGCCAGGAAATTGTTGCTGGGCTCTGACTGGGTCAAAGCGAGCATGGCAGTCATAGACAGGTAGTTGGGAGAGGAAATAAAACACTAATGATGTTCTTTGCATTTATAAGAGCATCTCCCGTCCCTATAAATGGACAGCTTGGTTAGACTACTCTGTAGTCATAATAAATAAAGACTTGCCACCACTTTAATCTCTGATCCCAGGCCACCCACAGCTTTTAGGAAAATGCCTGACTGAGCAGACAGCTTCACAGACTCTAGACTGTGTCCGATCAGGAGGGGAAGAACATTCCGGAGGTGTGGGCCCTCTGGAAGAAGGCTAGTCTGCTTCCAGACAACTCCTAGATTGCATGCAGGCAGTTTTGCCTAGAGAGCATTGAACATCCCAACACCATAGTGGGGAGTCAAGAGAAACATTTTTCTTTGACTGGGCACTTGAGTGTAATAAAGTAAGTTTTATTGAGCACATACTACATGCAGGACTAAAATCAAATATTTAACAAATGCTAATAATTAATGGTGCAAAACATTACATGCTGAATCTTCTTCTCCCAAGATATGAGCTTCATCAAAAAAAAAATTGTAGTGGGGAAAGAAATCAAGTTTTTGAAGACAGGGAGAGAAGAGGATGAAAGAATTGTGGTCAATGGTTGTTATGCTTGTTAAAAGCACCATTTATAAACTTGAACTCACTTGGTTTAGAAACAGAAAGTGCATTTTCTGCAATTTGTTCATAAAATGATGGTTCTTTTGTATGTTCCGGGTTATGAAATCCAAAAGTGAAAATTTCAGGAAGATATGGAACAAAGAGCTTCTCCCAGAACAATCTTTAGAAATATGTGTCTTTTTCTGATTTTTTTGTTGCTACTTTACTCCAAGAACTTAAATTATAAATATATTTTCTTTTTTTTTCTTTTTTTAAAATGTTTATTTATTTTTGAGAGACAGAGTGTGAGTGGGGGAGGGGCAGAGAGAAAAGGAGACAGAATCTGAAGGAGGGTCCAGGCTCTGAGCCGTCAGCACAGAGACTGACACGGGGCTGGAACTCACAAACCGCGAGATCATGACCTGAGCCGAAGTCAGATGCTTAACCAACTGAGCCACCCAGGTGCCCCCTAAATATATTTTCTTTTTTAGAGTTACTAAGTAACTTTAACAAAGATTGTTGTGAGTAAAAAATGTGGTTGTTAGCAAAACCAGACAAAAACCCAACAGAACTACACACATACATACAAAACACACTGAGAATCCCCCACATCCATCGAATTAAAGTCATTCTGTTATTTTCCTGCATTTGATATTTAGTTTTCCTTTGCATAAGCATTGATTATCTAATGACTTACTAATTTTTATGGTGTTTCCCCCCCCAATAAATTAGTTTCTATTTGACCTGAAGTACCTATTGCCTTCAGTTGCCTTCAGGGGGACCTCTGTGTCCTTGGTTGGCTTTAAACCTCGCATCTCCCCAGCAGGGAGGAACTCAGCAGGGGGAGCCTTACCTTCTTTAGTTTCCACCTGTGGACGCATGCCAGCATCTGCCCTCACGTTCCCCTCTGAGGCTGGAGGAGGGTGCAGGAGGAAGGACAGGAGGAATTGGAACTCCACACTGGGAAGGGAGTTTAAACATTCGGTTTCTGCTGCCCATTAATGAAAGATGTCTGATAATTGGTAGATATGGAAAATAGGGGATTCTTTTCAAAATGAAGGATAAAATAATTTAAATATAAAAGATAAAGAAAACCAAAGCTGTTACAATTTACTGAGTTAAAAACTTTAAAACAGGGGCGCCTGGGTGGCTCAGTCGGTTGAGCGGCCGACTTCGGCTCAGGTCATGATCTCACAGTCCGTGAGTTCGAGCCCCGTGTCGGGCTCTGTGCTGACAGCTCAGAGCCTGGAGCCTGCTTCGGATTCTGTGTCTCCCTCTCTCTGACCCTCCCCCGTTCATGCTCTGTCTCTCTCTGTCTCAAAAATAAATAAACGTTAAAAAAATTAAAAAAAAAAAACCTTTAAAACAGGTGCAAGTGTATTTTACCCCTCTCTGTGTCTGCTCCCTTGTCAATTAATATTGAGTAAACACTTCCTAGTATGTGCCAGGCCCAAGGCCTTATACTGGGGCTTTGGAAATGAATGACACAATCTTTGCAGTATCTGGGCCAGCCATTTCTCACATGTTGTTTCATTTTTATTTTCAATAATGCTCTAAGATACATATCTTTACCCCCATTTCACAGATCAAGGAACAGCCTTGGAAAGTGTAAGCAACTTACCCAAGGTCATGTAATGAGTGAATGGAGAGCTTGAAATGGCTTGATGATCCCAAAGTCCCTGCTCGGTCACCCGGGTTATAGTCCCTGCTCTGTGGCTGGTTATAAGCTCTTGAAGCATCTGATGCAAGATGGTAAGATTTCAGAAGAGCTCCAGAAAAGGGTGGTGGAGTGTAAGAAGTATGAGAACATCCAAGTAGGAGTGGAAAGGGAGAGCAAGCCTGTGAAAGAGGCAGGCAAAGGCTGAACTAAACAAAACAGGGTGACTGGGGTGTGTATTTGTGTGTGTGTGTGTGTGTGTGTGTGTGGCAGCAGGCGTGGGGATCTGAGGGAGGTTGGGGAGTGATGGGGGTGGGATGAGGGCATGGAGATCTGAGGGAAGTGGGGGGTGGGATGGGTGGGGGAGGGGGGATCTAAGAGACATGGGGTGGGGGGAGGCTGGCTAAGCAGGCAGTGCAGGCCAGTTTGAGTAGGGGCTTGAAAGCCAGACCAAGGGGTTTGAATCTGAAGCTAAGTTTTGAATCTGAGATTAAACCTTCTAGCTATTGGAGGATGGCAGAGATTGAATTTTGGTGGGAAAAATCCATTCCCAATGCAGCCATACCATAGAGAGAAATGAGATATTCACTGACTATTTCAAGATCCATCTATAATCATTCATTCTTAGATTCTTCTACAGTTTCAAGGTGCTTGTTCTATTCAGGACTTAATGTGACTTATACATGCCTAAGAACTCCCCTTGAGAAGGACTTCAAAGATCTCACATATGGACCTCCTCTTGGTTGAATCTGGAAAAAGGAACCAGAAAATAAAGTCACTTAAGCAGATCTTTGCTGAGGACATATAATGTGCAAAACATTGTTCTAGGCATGGTTGGGAACAAGACATAATGCAAAAAAAAAAAAAAATGTGCCTAGCAATACAGGGAAATCCTGAGACAGGATGTCATAGCCATGCCCTGAAATACTTTCTGTTGGTTTGACTTGATCTGGACAGTGGTCCATGAGACAAGGCAGAATTGACAAGAATCAGACTGTCATGGAAGTGGAAGGGCACCGAGCAAGGGCATCTGTTTAAGTTGGGGCCAATGCAAAGAAGTGCATGAAACCTTCTGGTAAATTTGAAGTTGTCTCTGTTTTACAGAAAAAGAAGTGGTAAAGGTGAAGATGACCATGATGAAGAAGATGATGGTATTGATGATGACTGGGAGACGATGGGTCTGACTCGTTCCTGCTTTTCTCATTTGAACACGAAAGGCCTGAAAGTCGATGGTATCTGAAAGACATTAAGCCAGTTGCAAACTAATATTTCACTTACCACAAATCTTTTTTCATGTTAATAAACTTTGGCTAGTAGGATTCCTTGGGGCAGGGAGTGTATATCCTGAAAAGAAATATTGAGAAATTAGAGAAACATTCTTATTGCTAATGACTTGGTCAACTGAGAGTGGGTAATAGGCCTCATTTCTGTTTGTTATTAGGCATAACATGTTTTATTCCTTAGTGTAGAAAATATGAGCTTTTGATATCACTGCTTAGTATAATTGACTCTCTGAGCCCTGTTTGAACTTAGTGATTCATCATTTTTCAAATTAGCAGGGACACGGGTAGGGTAATCTGAGGCTGTAATCAGTAAAACCTTCCGAATGCTTTCCATAATAATGGATTAGGCTATCATTTGTTGTATCTCTTATTTCTGTTACTGTGTGAGCTTAGGATGTCAATTTAAGCTCATTAGTTTAATTTTTGAGATGTTTCTCCTTGCTTCTGACAGCCATAAGAAGCATGTCCACTTGATGCATGCTGCCTTATTTGTTGAATTTGGCGGCAGTGACCCCCCCCCCCCCCCTTGTATAAGACAAGATACTCAAGTGTCAAGCGCTTACCGGGTCATCTATCTTCCTCCGCCTTCCACCCACTGGGCTGGACCACATGCACCCACTGTTTGGGCCCCTTCTCTGCTCTCTTTTTGCCATTATGCTGTTGTCAATTCCACCGTGTATTCAGTGATTAATCATCATTTGGAAGGTTCTGCTGGGAGCCAACAGAAAGGGGAGTATTCCTGCAGGTGGTTTCTCTCTGATTAGTCAAAAGTGCCAATGACCTGCTGCTGGGGCTTTGTCGTAAGGAGGGGAAGATGGTGTGTTCTTTTTCTTTTGTGGAAATGCGTTTGAGTTTTATAAACCTGGGAAATAAACTTAATTGTACAAACATTAGAACAGGTCTTTTAAAAGTGTTCCCTAGAGACACTGTTTTCAGTTAAACCACATTTAGACTCACAACTCGCTTACCTCTCACTCTGAGGTTTTCGTATTTTTTTTTTTTTAAACTTAGGGCATGAGGGTACACGTTTATCAACTTAAGTGCCTAAAAATAACTCCAAGGGAGATGAGAGATCTCATGGTTTACCAGCAATTACTTCTCACTGAGGCAATGTATTTAATATTTTTACCTTTGACAGTCACAAAGATGGATAATGTTGGTATTTAACTTGGCTCATATTACTCTTTTATATTATTTATTTAGGAAAAGAATCTCTGACGATGAAGGTTTCCATTATATGGTTTAATGATGGCTACTTCTCTTAAAAGAATAAAAAGCATTTAGAAGGATGGATATGCTGGAAGATTTTCCGAAGAGGCTCAGGCTCTTGTCAAAGCAGGGGTGCCTGGTGAGGTGTGGCCAGGAAGTCAGTGTGGCTCTAGGAGGTGAAGGGAAGGGGATCAGGGAGGGTGGGGAGGATCGAGGGAATGCATTTTGCCTACTTCCAGCTGGACCAGTCCCTCCACCAATTCCCATGTATGTGATTTCTAAGTGAGTAGGCAAGGTTTCCAGAAAGAGGAAAGACCATCTGTGGACAGAGAGAAAGAGTATGAGTGTACACAAACTTTTTTTCACTTCTCATGAGTGTAAGAAGGATGAGTAGGCTCAGAGAGGTGTACTTATTTCAGAAGTCTTATTCCCGTGGGCAAATTCAGAGATCCCAGATACTGTTCTGCGGATTTATTCATTATTTTCATCCTCTCCCAATGCAGAGTTTCTCCCAACTGACGTGTGGATAAAAGAGACTAAACATGTCAAGATTCCAGAACCAAATATTGGTGTCTGGTATTTACTTTGAGTAGCAAATTATCTCCTCCTCCCCAGGCTCCCTCCTCTTTGCTGGGGATTCAGGTTTTTGCTCGGATCTTTGCTCTTTTTGGTCTGAGACTGAGCATGGCATTTGGAGACCAAGAATGATCCCTATGTGGGTGGAGGAAACAGTGGTCACTGGAAGCATCCTGCTGGTGTGCATGGTTGGCGTGTGTGTGAGAAGTAGGGAAGGGATCCCTCCCCCAGGACAGCTGCCTCTTGGGCAAGGAGCTTGAACAAGTATTGGGGTGATTTGCAATTCACCAGTTAGTCTTTAACAGGCCAGTTCCCTGGGGACTGGGAGCAGCTGTTTCCTGACAGGGAGATGGGCAAGAGTGACAGCTGAGTGGCCAGCCTGGGAGGTGGCTGGGAGTCCTGTGGTGGAGGAAGGGCTCTTGCAGAAGATGGCTCAAGAATAAGGGACCCACATGGATGTGTGAGGAGCAGGGGTGGATGTAGAGAGCAGTCCAAAGCCCTTTCCTGGGCAGCATCAGCAAAGCACTGAAGGCAAGCCCCAGTGTCCCCTCCTGACCTTCTGGCTTTCTGCCCACCACCCCCACATCTAATCCTGCTCTAGGAGCCTTTTCCCACCCTCTGGTGTAAGAGGCTGATGAGGGCTGGAGTGTAATCTGTTCCAGGTGAAGATTGCTTTTGAATGGACATCATGACCGTGAGCAATGGCTCCCAAAGTGTGGTCCCTGGGCCAGCAGAGTTAGCATTACTTGGAAATTTGTTAGGCAAATTCCTAGGCCCTACCACATACCTACTGAGGCAGAAACTCTGGGAGTTAGGACCCAGCAATCCAGTTTAACAAGCCCTCCATGTGATTCTGATGTGTGCTAAAGTCTGAGAATCACCGACCTACAGTGACTGCACTATGACCAGTGGTATTTGGTGCATTTGCCGGTGAATTGAGGCAAAAGAATGCTAGGGAGAACAGGGCCTCAGGAGCCGCATCTTCTCACCCCTCCCAAGAGACAACCTACACTACATGCAACTAAAGCCATCCTACCCATGGGTCCTAAGTTGCTGAATTCAACAGAGTAAAAATAGCCTTTAGAATTAATTAGCCAGAGTATTTCAAACTTTGGACAAATAAACTGTTGAAACACTTGAGCAGATGTGGCTTCCCTTTCTTGTTCCTACTGCTCAAGTGAAGCTTTCCAGTTATTCTCTTGGAGTGGAACCATTGCTTTTCAGGGAGTGATTCTCCAAGGTCTGGGTGAGAGAGAAAGGGGATCTGTATTTATTAAGATCTGGCAAGCAAATTGTGCTAATAAAGAACATTGGGATAGGGGCACTTGGCTGGCTCAGTCGGTTGAGTGTCCAACTTCGGCTCAGGTCATGGTCTCACAGTCCATGGGTTCGAGCCCCGTGTCAGGCTCTGTTCTGACAGCTCAGAGCCTGAAGCCTGCTTCAGATTGTGTCTCCCTCTCTCTCTGCCCCTTCCCCACTCACACTCTGTCTCTCTCTCTCAAAATAAAATAAAAACATAAAAAAAAAAGAAAAGAAAAGAACATTGGGATATAGGGAATTTCCCAGTGGTTGGCAAACTCTATCTCCAATGCAGGCCCCTGCCTCAGGAATGGCACCAAGGACCATTTCATGGAAGAGAATGGGACCTTAAGAAAGTTAGGATTGTGTCCAGAGCAGTGGTCAGTACAGCACAGTAGGTCCTTGGTAGTTTCTTATTGAATTGAAAACCTCCTCAACTTCATTTCAAGAGCCTGTTTGTGACTCTTCATTCATACGTTTATCTCAACCCTCTTGAACCTAATTTTAATTTTGGTTTATATAGGATCTTGCAGTAACATGTCCCAGATGAGGTAATGAATTTACTACCCACAGTGTAATGGAATGTGTCCCTTTATTTATCCTAAAACGACCTCTTCCAAGTTTCAAGGGTTCTTATCTGAAATCTTAACTCTTAGATTTGGCTGTTGATTGCTTCCGACTTGGTCTGAGATACTCTCTTTGTGATTGTGCAAAGATGAGTCAGTAGTGCAGATCAGTCCTGCCACACCACACCAGGCTCAGAGAGAAACTCTTCAAGGAGAGCAATGCCATCTGACGCCATTCCAGGGCCTAGCTCACCTCTGCTAGAGTCAGTGGTCATCTCCATAATGTAGTTTAGGAACTCACAAAGACCCCACCACACCCCTCTGGAATCTGTTCTACCAGCTTCAAGTTCTACCCGAAAACACACTGCTTTGGGCAAAATGTTTCCTTTTCAAGTATTTTCTCCTACTGATTTAACTTCCATAAAGTTAGGGAGCATGCCTCAATCATTTTTTGTTAGCCCTTTCTGCCTGTCAGAGAGTCTGAAATAATAGGCTTGCCATAACTCTTTGTGTTTGTACATGCACATATTCTTAGAGAGGGAAAATGAGTTATTCATTTACTCCTTACTATGAATGGGATGTGAGGGTGGAGACAAATGATTGAGGCATGCTCCTTGCCTTCGTGAAAGTTAAATCTAGTAGGAGAGCATACTTGTAAAGGAGTTGCTCTACCCAGAGAAATGAGTTTCCAACGGTAAAAGTTTAGGCATTTTTGATCTTGCCAACTGGTCCAGCCACACAGGACTCATCTTCCTTCCTCACTCTCCTGCGTGGTGTCTAGAAGGGACCTCAATTTAGAGAAAAAGTTCTGTCCATTCTCTGAAAACCAGGGAGAGCAGGACAGCATGAGTATTCTGGTGACAGGGGAAAAAGAAAAAGAAAAAGAAAAGGATACACTGAAATAACAGCTAACATTTACTGAGCGTTTACTATGTGCCAGGAATTCTTAAATGCATTTAATAGGTGTCAGCTCACTTGATTCTCATAATAACTCCAGGAAGTAAACACTCTTTGTATCCCGGTCTTAGAGAAGGGAAAATCAAGGTGCAGAAAAGTTAAGTGACTTGCTAAAAGAGACCCAGCTAATAAGTGGAAGAGCTAGAATTCAAACCTAGACAGTTAGATTTCAAAGCCTGGCTCTGAAACAATATGCTGTACTGCCTCCCTGCAGAGGAAAAGGGACACAGAAAGGCAAAATCAGGGCCAAAGGCTACCTACCTCTACTCCAGCATTTCCTGAGCATGAGCCTACCTTGGCCTGTAGTACAGTTCCAGGGAACCAAGATTGGATACTGCTAGGATGCTGGGAGAAAAGGCATAGACAAAACACTGCTTTCTCAGGTAGGGGAGGGAAAGGCTTATTTAGAGGGAGATCAGAAGCCCCCTAATTATTTGATCAGTTCTTTCTGGAAAGCACTTAGTTGCTATGGTAATGAGTACTCTATAAATATTAATAGAATAAGGCCAAACAGAATATTACCCCATTAACGCAGAGGCTCACAGAATTAGCCTTGAACATCATGGTCTAATGATGGACCACTCTGTCATTTTGTTTTAAATCCCACTGAACACATGTGCTAGCTCCGGACCTCATAGTGATTAGTAACAAAGGTCTGGAGTAAATACCGTCATATTGCTTTTGAAGCTCAGCCCATCTCTTCTCAAGTGCTGTGCACATCATATATTTTCACAGTTTCAGTGTTTTTAGTGGAATATAATAGAAACAACTGTTATTCTGATTACTTGACATTATATTTAGTAACAGCTCATGGGATTTTAGCATTGAAGGACTACAGATAGATTCATCCAATTTAGAGCAGGAAAGGATCTTAGCGATTGGTTAGACTGGGAGTCTCAAACTCAAATGCCTACAGAGTCAAGGCAGGTAAAGTAAATGAGAGAAGCTGGCTGCACACAAGACAGTTGCAAATGGCAGGCATTGAGGCATGCCTGTCGCTTGAAATTTTATTAAAAAAAATTTTTTTGGGGTGCCTGGGTGGCTCAGTCGGTTAAGCATCCGACTTCAGCTCAGGTCATGATCTCACAGTCTGTGAGTTCGAGCCCCGCGTCGGGCTCTGTGCTGACAGCGCAGAGCTTGGAGCCTGCTTCTGATTCTGTGTCTCCTTCTCTCTCTCTACCCCTCCCCCGCTCATGCTCTGTCTCTCTCTCTCTGTCAAAAATAAATAAACATTAAAAAATTTTTTTAACGTTTATCTACTTTTTTTTTTAACGTTTTTTATTTATTTTTGGGACAGAGAGAGACAGAGCATGAACGGGGGAGGGGCAGAGAGAGAGGGAGACACAGAATCGGAAACAGGCTCCAGGCTCCGAGCCATCAGCTCAGAGCCTGACGCGGGGCTCGAACTCACGGACCGCGAGATCGTGACCTGGCTGAAGTCGGACGCTTAACCGACTGCGCCACCCAGGCGCCCCATGTTTATCTACTTTTGAAGTGTAGTGGGAGAGGGGCAGAGAGAGAGGGAGACACAGAATCCGAAGCAGGCTCCAGGCTCTGAGCTCAGCACAGAGTCCGATGCGGGGCTCAAACTCACAAGTGAGATCATGACCTGAGCTAAAGCTGGACACTTAGCTGACTGAGCTACCTAGGCGTCCTGAAATCTTATTTTAGATGCAGTGTATTTGTTTACTCATTTCCCCTCCATTTCTGGATTTCAGGTGATACAAAGAAATGCAATAAAAAAAATAGGATGAGGGGAAATAACCATAAGAAAAATAAAACTAAGGATAAAGTTAATGAACATAATGATTTTAAAGTTCCGTATAGCTCCTAGATGTATATCACAAATCCTGAGCTTCCTAGCAGCCAGTGTAAAGAAAGGAACAGAACCAAATAGTTAGAAGCCCAGATTACATATGATTCTGAAGCCTAAAGACACCCTGTGGGCTCCCTTCTTTAAACTCTGCCCTTCTTTCCTTCTCTCTTGGTCCTCCTCCCCTTTAATAATTCCTCCTGAGCTACTTTTGTAAACAACTTTCCCCATACGGATCCCTTGGTGTTCATCCTAGCCTGCTTACCCACAGCTGAGGCTTCAACAGTCAGCCGGCAAATGTTGAACACTCACACTTTCCCCCACTCGCTCAACGCTCTCTTCTAACTTCTAGATCTACCTGTCCAAATCCAGTCGCCTAGTACAGATCTCATCACAGACATCCCTCATGTCATCACACCCCAAACTGAATTTATCACCTTCCTCTGCTCTCTACTCTTCATGCCTTTTTCTCTTAGACCAGCCGCTCACCCTTGTCTAGTAAATTACACCTCCAGCTCTAGCCGACAGGCTGCCCTGAGTAGACATCTGGGATTCATGTTTGAACCTTTCCTTCTCTCTGTCTGTACGTGGTTGAAGAGACCCGCTAGTCTTGCATCTTCTGTATCACTCAAATCTCTAGAGCCTTCATATAAAGCCACGTCCCTTAGCAGGGAGCATGCGAAGTGTCTTGCCTACCTCCTTCTGCCTCAGTCACTTGGAAATGACCGGTCATATGGAGAAAGGCTCCGGATGAGCTACGCATTGTCTCCTTCACAAGGACCAGTCCTCTGCTAGGAGCATTTCTTCCACCATGTCTTCTGTTACATGACTATTTTTAGTTACCCAGAATCCTTCGCCTCTTTCAGAAAGCCCTTCCTGAACTTTCTTCCCCAGGTTTAGTATAGGAACCTTCCTCTACACTCCAACAGCAGACATTCTTGACCTGGCATCCAGGGACCCCTGCATAATTCCAAGAAACTTTGATTAAGGAATCTTATGGCTTATGAAACTCCAGGTGTAAATGAATTCAAGGACCAGAGGCTTAAATAAGCATTCTAGAGTTGACTTCTCTATTTGTCTTCTTTGATTTTCTCTCTATTGAATTCTTTCCAGGCATGTTTTCCCATGTGGTAGATCCTCACAGTTTCATACCTATCTTAGAAAAAAAAATCCACAAATCTGCCTTTTTCCTTTTAAAAATTTCCCGTTTCTCTTCCAATAAAGATGAAAATCCTTAACATGGTGTACCATGCCCTACATAATAGCCTCTTCCTACTTCTCCAACCTCGTTTGTCAATCTTTTGTTGTTCCATTTTTTTTTTCTTGAGAGTGAGGATGCAAGTGATCCAGGGGCAGAGAGAGGGAGGGAAAGAGAGAGAGAATATCCCACGTAGGGCAGAGAGAGAGAGAGAAAGAGAGAAGCAGGGCTCACCCAAAGCAAGGCTTGTGTTTACCTGAAGTGGTGCTCGATCATGTCCTGAGCCAAAGTCAGATGCTTAACCGACTGAGCCACCTAGGTGCCCTGTTGTTCCTTTGAAGTAAAGTACCTTCTTTCTGGCTGCTTTTGAGATTTTTCTCTGTGCCATTGTTTTTCACAGATTTCGTACAATATACTTAAGGTTTTGCTGGTTTGTTTTGGTATTTAACCTTCCTGGTGCTTCTTGAGTCGATCCTTTTAAGTCTTGTGTCAATTCTGAATACTCCTTGGCTGATTTCTTCACACATTTCTTCTGCTCTGTTCTCTCTCCTCACCTTCTAGGACTCAATGACACGTAAGTTAGAACATTTCATTCTGTCCCATGTGACTCAGGCTTTTATGTAGATTCAATGCTTTTCTTTTCTGTCCTTCATTCCTGATATTTCCTCCTGACCTGTCTTATTCACTTCTCTTCATTTTTGTCAAGTTTTCTGTTTAAAACATCTGAGGAGTTTTTAATTTCAGTTACTGTATTCTCAGTCCTGGAATGTCTATTTTGTTATTTTTTTGGTAGATTCCAGTTCTCTGCTAAAATTCTCCACCCTGACCTCTCTTTTACTAAATATATCAATCAGGGTTGTTTAAAAATCCCTATCTGATAATGCTGAGTAGGCATCATCAACAGAGTCTATTTCGTTGTCTATATATATGTTTTCTCTTGGTCCTGTCTGTTGATGCATCTGATAACTTTTGATTGAATGCTGAACATTTTTAATGAAAATCCCTCCAGAGAAGATTTAGTTTCTGACAGACATTTAGAGTAGGAGTAGCTTGCATCAACCCAATTAGGAATTGAACTGGTTCTAGGCTAGGTTTCTGTCTTCATGAGGTCCAGTCAATTCCCCAATTGCCCTTATTCCTAAAAAAAAAAAAAAAAAAAAAAAAAAAAATAGTCCTATAGGAGTCTAATCTGAGAGCCTGAGGTAATTACCAGACACCTTCTCCTCAGTGTCCCTGAACTTTTTATCTGCCCTCCATCCTGAGCCTATTAATTGCTGTGTTTAGCTCCCTAGACTCTTCTCTGCTGCTTTCTGCCTAGCCTCTGTGTCTCTGAGTCCAGTCAACTTCTGAGTCAGCAAATGAATGCCTCAAGGGTAAGAGTGGTTCAAACAATCAGTCTCAGCCTATCTTCTCTAGGCTTCTTTTTTTATCTTGGTCCCTTACATCCTGGATGACTTAGTGGCCATGAACCTCAATTTCTGTCCCCTGGTCCCATGAGACTATCACAATCTCCTTCTGTCCCACTGCTTTCTGCTTGGCTCTCAGAGCCTCTGCCTGAGCTGCGCCAATGGGCAAACCAGCAGATGTTTAGAGGACAAAGAAAGGTAGAAGTGGGGCTTATCTCAAAAACATCCCTTTTCTCTGGGATCTTGGTCCCTCAAGTCTGCTGCTGTTCTGCTCTCCAACTGCCTTCAAACAGTTGTGTGTTCATGCAGCTCTTCTAGTTGTTCCTATGGGCTGTGTATGTCTGCTCAGTTGATCTTTGTTTATGGGGAAACACCCTAAAAGCCAAGGAACCTGATCAGATTCATTCAACAGCAACAACATTAACAATGTTTCAGGGCTGTTTGCTTCCAAGATCGTTAATCTCCCTGGGCTCTTTGTGAGAGGAAATGCTTTTTATAATTATGGGACCACTGCACACATTTTTAGGAGGAGTGTTTTTTTTTTGGGGGGGGGGATTCTCATCCCTAACTAAGTGATTAACTAACTAACTAGCCTCACCAGTTAACATTTGTGGGGCACTAACTACAGGCCAGGGAACTTTTTAGGAGTTCTACATATGCTATTTCATTTATTCCCCACAATAACTTTGAGAGAGGAGTTCTTTTATTATTCCTGTTTTTTTAGATGAGAAAACTAGTGTGCAGAGATGTTGGGTGATTTTGTAAGATAACTCTCCTCATACCTGGCAAAGCCAGAGTTTTAACCCAAAAAGTGAATCCAGAGTCCCTGTTCCCGATCACCAAATTATTTGCCTTTTTCCAATGACCAAATTATTACCTTTGCAGTGACGGCAAAGGCAAATGAGAAATCCTGAAAGTATTTTGAGTAATAACAATGTCTTAAGAATAAGTTTATGAACTCAGCATAAGAGATAAATCTTACTTAGATGCATAAACTTGGTTATGTCTGTTCTTATAAGCTAAATTTTTAATGGAAACACCCATATACGACACATATATATGTATACACACATATGTATCAATGTATAAACCCTGTAGTGTCTCTACATAATGATTAATTTGTGGTGAATTTGCTAGATAGAATCAAATTTCTATTCTATTATTTGTCAAAAGGTAACAAGGAAATATAGTCATTTAGATGTAACATTCAGGTCCTCTTAGTTTATTAAAATCATGACTCTGAGAAGAAACACCATACTTTGATTTCTTAGCATATGTGACTCACATACTTTTCTCATTACTTAGCGGAGTTTTTTTGCCTAGTGTGTGTTGCTTCAAAATCACAATTTGCCGGGGCGCCTGGGTGGCTCAGTTGGTTAAGCGTCCAACTTCAGCTCAGGTCACGATCTCGCGGTCCGTGAGTTCGAGCCCTGCGTCGGGCTCTGGGTTGATGGCTCAGAGCCTGGAGCCTGCTTCCGATTCTGTGTCTCCCTCTCTCTCTGGCCCTCCCCCGTTCATGCTCTGTCTCTCTCTGTCTCAAAAATAAATAAACGTTAAAAAAAATTTAAAAAAAATCACAATTTGCCATCTCAGGATGGTACGAGTTCTCTTGAAAGCTGTTGTCCTTCTCATAGATGAATCAAAGCACTGCAATCTTCTAATAGTAATTGTCTATTTCCATAGTTTAAGTTCAATCTTTAGCATGAGTTAAGTTTTAGGCAGTGAATCATATCTAGAATTTTCTGGGACTATATTGGTTTCAAACAGTCTAGTCCATTGTCTTCAGAAAAGTCAACCATATTTTCTAATTTGGGGTCTAGAAAATTTGGTGACCATACTTTTAAATCTGTTTTTCCAACTTCTTGTAGAAGACTTTTCTCCATGAGAAATCCACCCTGTTCATATCTTAGTAGCTAAGTACCTAAAAAGGTACTATATTTGTTGTTAAGTATTTCCCAGGTTAAGAGTTAGAACTGGTTTTGTTTCTGTCTTTAGCCTCTAAGTGGAACTGAGTCATCATATATTAAAGTAGCTTTGTTTATAGGAACTGTTTCTTCAAGGAAACAAATTTCTTCTTTCATTTTTATAGTTCAGATAAATGTGGGGTTTGTATTTTGCCCAAGATGGAGTCAATTATTGTATACCAATTGTATATTCCTGTGTATCAAATTGCCCGAAAACTTAGTGGCTTAAAACAACAAGCACTTATTGTCTCAAGGTTTCTGTGGGTCAGGTATTTGGAAGTGGCTTGGCTTGATGGTACTGGATCAGGGTTTCTTTCTAGGGGAGAGTCAAAGTATTGTAGCACCAGTCATCTGAAGTCTGGATTGGGGCCAGAAGGTTCAATTCTAAGATGGCTGATAGTGGCAAGTAAGTGTGGGCTATAAGCAAGTGATTTAATTCTTTACTGAATGGACCTCTCCATAAGGCTACTAAAGTGTCCCCATGACACAGTGTCTGGCTTCTCCCAGATAGAGTGAGTAAAGCAGGAACTCAAACATCTTTCATAGATTTAGCCTTAGAAGTAAAAAAACTTCATTTCCACAATATCTTATTAGATATGGAAGTCAGCTCTTTTCACTGTGGGGGAGGACTACACAAGGGCATGAACACCAAGAGATGGGACTCATTGGGGGCATCTTGGAGACTGGCTTCCACAGTTATTCATTTAACATTTCCTTTGGAGTATTCACTCGTTACTCTGAAAGACTGGAAGAAATACCAAGTGCAATCCTGCCTTCCTGTGCCCTTAAAGTCTACAGAAAACACTAGAAATAAAAGACAATGCATACTAAATAAATAATGTTCATTTCAGGCAATGAACACCTCTATTGAGAGGTGCCCCTACTTAGAAAGTCAGGGAAGGCTTTCAAGGGTACATGTGGTACGTGCTGGAAAGAGGGATAGGGCTGAAAAGTTTGGATGAGCAATTGAAAATCCATTCTTAAAACAAAATACCAAACTATACCAGGTAGGGTTCTTTGGTTCAAGCAAAGATGACAACTCTGGCCAACTCAAGAAAGAAAAAGTGAGTCATCAGGAGAATGCTAGGGTTTCTTCTAGGAGCCAAGGTTAGATGAATAGCAAGGTCTATAGAAAGCAAGAGCCACATCAGCTGAGGATCTTGGTGGCAGGATGCATAGACAAGTTCTCCAGGATGAGAGACTGAATGAGTCTGCTTCATTGACCTTCCTTCTGAGTGTCCAGAAGAGAGTCTGATTGGTCTAGCTTGTATCATGTGGTCACTCTAGTGGAGGAGATGAGAGAGCCTATGATTAGTTGTCTCCCAGAATCACAAGGAGTGAGGAAGGGCTGATTCCTCCAAGGAAGGGAAAATGGGTGGACAGACCTCTTTCTAAAACCAAATAGTTCTCTGTTTTTGAAAATTTGTCTTTGCATTTTATTTTTATTTTTTATTAAAAACTTTTAATGTCTATTTATTTTTGAAGGAAAGATATAGACTTAGTGTGAGAAGGGAAGAGACAGAGAGAGGGGGAGACACAAGATCTGAAGCAGGCTCCAGGCTCTGAGCTGTCAGCACAGAGCCTAACGTGGGGCTCGAACTCATGAACTGTGAGATCATGACCTGAGCTGAAGTTGGACACTTAACCCATTGAGCCACCCAAGGACCCCTGTCTTTGCATTTTAAGGAAAATGGAAGTCTCATTAAGTCTCAAACATTATTCTACTTATTTTTAATTTCTTTATGTTGATGGTGTTGTTGGGGGTGATGCTACATTTCGGAGGGAAAATAGCAGAACAATTGCTTTAGGCATTAAATTTTTTCCCCCAGAAAAAGCACCCAGTTTATTTTGGGTTTCTGGTGTGTTTGGGTTTCTAATTAGTTTGCCTGAGATTTTCCAGAATGCTGTCCTCTGGAAATGACCAGTTATCCTTTCCTGCCAGAAGCAAAAAGGTATTAAGAATTTCCCAACAATTTTTTTCATGGTATTTCTCAATCTTTTTTTCTAGTACTTACCAGTTTATAATTCTTATTTATTATTATCTATAATGATTAATCTGTTTACATATTTGAAACCTCTGTCCTCCTTCACTGCCAAAATCGTTACTAGCACTTATTATAAAACAAGATTTCTCAACCTTGGCACTATTGAAATTTTGAACAGAATAATGCTTTGCTTTAGGGGTTTGTGCTGTGCATTCCTGTGCATTGCAGGATGTTTATCAGTGTCCTGGGCCTCTTCTCACTAAATGCCAGCAGTACTTTCCTAGTCGTGACACTCAAAAAATGTCTCCCGGTATCTTCTGGGGGGCAAAATCATCCTTAGCTGAGAACCTTTTATGTATATATAATTTATGCATAAAGAAATGCATTAATTAATTAACAGACTCACTCAGAAGTGTGATGGTATTTCCAAATCCTTGAATCCTTGGGATTTTCTAATCCTTGAGTGAATGTTGCCCATTCATTTATTCTGATTCATTCATTCACTCATCTCTCCACTTACCAAACATTTATCATGGGCTGGCTATTGAAAGAGATCAGGGATAACTTCCCTCAGTACATACACATAAAAACCCAAAAAGGGGCACTTGGGTGGCTCAATCTGTTAAACATCCAACTCTTTTTTTTTAAAAAATTTTTTTTTTCAACGTTTTTTATTTATTTTTGGGACAGAGAGAGACAGAGCATGAACGGGGGAGGTGCAGAGAGAGGGAGACACAGAATCGGAAACAGGCCCCAGGCTCCGAGCCATCAGCCCAGAGCCCGACGCGGGGCCCAAACTCACGGACCGCGAGATCGTGACCTGGCTGAAGTCGGACGCTTAACCGACTGCGCCACCCAGGCGCCCCTAAACATCCAACTCTTGATCTCAGTTCAGGTCTTGACCTCAGGGTTGTGAGTTCAAGCCCCACATTGGGCTCCTCCCTGGTCATGAAGCCTACTTAAAACAAACAAACAAACAAAGAAAAAGAAACCAAAAACGAAAAAACAACAACCCTGAAATACAATGCTCAGGGGACCTGTTCTAGGCATTACGAGGTCAAGGTTGACAAAAATATGAATTACCCTCAGTTTATTGTGCTCCTGAGAGGATGGTAATTCAAGCAACACATTTTGGGTCAAGCTTGCTCTGCCCTACAATGCCCTCCTGGTTCTTCCCTGCTTTTCTGCATGTCATCTATCCTTCACAACCAGTTCAGATCTGCCTTCTGGAAGCCTGTGCAGAAAGAGTCCAGGTTCATAGTTCTCTGCCCATAGCTTCCTTAATTCATCTGATATTGATCATTTGTCCTTTGTATCTACCATACTGCCTTGGTGTTTTATAACCAAGTCTTATAAATATGTCTCGGCTTCCTAAATAAATGTTTGGAAGAAGTTTATTACAATGGAAAAATCTTTAGATATTAATGTAGTTCCAATCCTACTTCTGCCATCAGTCTAGATTTGTGACCCTAGGCAGGTTGCCTAATTGCTGAGATTCACTTAATGTATAAAATGAAGATGGTATTACCTGTTCTTCAAATACTTTATAAGAATGTTGAAGGTGTTGGGGCGCCTGGGTGGCTCAGGCGGTTAAGCGTCTGACTTCGGCTCAGGTCATGATCTCATGGTCTGTGAGTTCAAGCCCCTCGTTGGGCTCTGTGCTGGCAGCTCAGAGCCTGGAGCCTGCTTCGGATTCTGTGTCTCCCTCTCTCTCTGCCCTTCCTCTCCTTGCTCTCTCTCTCTCTCTCTCTCAAAAATAAACATTAAAAAAAATAAAAAAAAGAATGTTGAAGGTGGTGAGTCAAATAATGGATATCGGTTTATTTTGTAAAGCACTATACAATTGTAATATGCTGGCCTTATGCATATTAAGAATAATAATACAAACGTCTTTAAAAAATTTTTTTTAATGTTTTTATTTATTTTTGAGACAGAGAGAGACAGAGCTTGAGCAGGGGAGGGGCAGAGAGAGAAGGAGACACAGAATCCGAAGCAGGCTCCAGGCTCTGAGCTGTCAGCACAGAGCCTGACGCAGGGCTCGAACCCACTGTGAGATCATGACCTGAGCTGAAGTCGGACGTTTAACCGACTGAGCCACCCAGGTGCCCCAATAATACAAACGTCTTGAAGCAGGGACTGTATTTGACATATCTTCCTGTCTCTATAGCCTACCATATGGCTGCCTATCTAGTAGGGAGCTCCACGATGATGGTGATGCCTCGTGATGCCGTTACGGTGTCTGTGAAGTGTGGATCTTATTCATTACATAAACTTGTTACCTCTGATTTTAGACTAGTCAATAAATAGTTGTAGAGTCAAATTGAATTTCAGATAATCACCCAAGAAGTCTGTATTATTGCTCATGCATATGCATTCTGGCAGCTTCTGAAGTTATGCATTGTAAATATTTTATAGGAAACATATTTTAAGGACCTAATGGTGTCTTATGGATTTTTATTGAGAACTTTAAAGAATATTTTATTTTATACAAGAACACATCAAATAAGGTGGAAATGTTGATAAAATTTCACTGTGAAGTGTATTAAGACTGAAAGCAATGAATTTTCAGCACTTGAATAGATTCTTATGTTTTGTTTTGTTTTATTATAAAGGAAGTGACAAATCCTCTAGAACATAGTAAGAGATTAATCTATCTGAAAGACTCATCTTTTCCAACTATTGCCCGAGTTTTAAAAATTGTTTTAACCAGTGTATAAACTCAATTGACTAAAATTTGTTATTGCAAAAGTCACAGTTGGTCTTGCCTTCCTGATATTGGCTATTTTGTGGTAATGTTAAAATTGAACACCATAGTAACAAATTTGTTTTACTAAAAATATTGAGATAACACAAATAAGACATTAAGCAAACTCATGCATTAGCTGAGTTGACCTTTCTTGAAAAATAAATACTGAGGAAATATTTTAAGGGGGTTCCTTTTTTCCCCTCAACTTAGGGTTCACTTCCAGTCAAATACTGCTTTTGTTTAAAAAGAATTAGGTTAATATATGTTAAATGTGGCAGTAAAATTTTACTACATATAATTAAGTTGTAAAACCAAATGGACTTTATTGGTATAATTTCCAATACAAGCTTTTATTTTTTTAATGAAAAAAAATAGCTATCTTATTGTACTAAATATTATACTGGTTACTGCACTGGTTACAGAGCCTTGAAAATATTTATAGTTTGCTTTTCTAAAATGGAAAATTCAGAATGAAGTGTTTTTTAAGTCCATAAAAAAGTGATGTATTTTTAAAAAGTGTATGTAGTGTGGTACTGAACGTTTTCTCCATATAAATTCAGATTCAGAGGACCGTTGCTGATTATCTTCTGTGGGCCAAAGATAGTGCTAGGTTCATCTTCATATGCAGTCACTTAATCTTCACTCTTTAGAGATGATGTTATCCTCATTGGGGAGAAGGAGAACCTGGGATGAAGAATGGGAGAACAATGGGAGAAGGAAAACAATGGGATGAAGAAACTTGACTAAGTTATGAGTGTTAAAAAGTGTCAAAACTGGGATACACACACGGATTTCCTTATTGTGACGTCAGTGTTCTCACAGTGAATGTATGCAGGATGATGTGAACCCAGGTGCCATTGTGGTAGTATTGTAACCTTCCCACGTCTAATGTGCCACCATGTGTTGACCTCAGGC
Organism: Neofelis nebulosa; assembly: GCF_028018385.1. Lineage (NCBI taxonomy): Eukaryota > Metazoa > Chordata > Mammalia > Carnivora > Felidae > Neofelis > Neofelis nebulosa. The sequence continues at coordinate 29,143,483 of NC_080794.1, read as the reverse complement.
AGGACCAGTAGTCTATCTATAATCTCTAAACTTCTTTAAAGTTTTCCTGAACTTGGCAAAATTACAGTTACTCATGGTATTCTTTCAGTTATTCTTTCATTCATTCATGTGCTTCTGTTTACAAACGCAAACCCATCTGGTTCTGTCAAAAGGTCCAATTAAAAAGAGGCAGTTTCACAAGACTAAACCTAATTCATGATCAGAAATGAGTGGAAAACATTTTTTTACAGTAACCAACAATTCTTTGTTTCTTTGTTAAAACTGGCTAAGTCTGCAATATAAAACATGCTGGGAGTTCTTAGACAAGGTTAGGGATAGGGAAGGGGTCTTAGGACAGAATGATGAACCAGCTCTAGGGTGACACCATCATTTCAAAACCAAGGGGAGCAGGTAAAATCTAGTCCAAGGAATTAGACCCATGGTTCTCATCCAAGAGTCATGGCTTTGACAGAGCTTCTTGACCAGGGCAAGGCTCAGAATCTAGTGGGTGTCCCAGTGGGATGAGGGAAGTTATGGTAGGTATTCTTAATTGCTTATCCACTATGTATTCTGTCTTTCTTACAAATGGTGACAGAAATTGATACTTGTCTCTAATGAGCATTTCCCCATCTTCCAGAATTAGAATTCCCAAATATTAGCTGGGTACATGGCCACCCAGAATTTATTTCCTAGCCTCTCTCTCAGTTAGATATGGATATGTGACTAATGAGATGAACGTAGAGTGATACATCAAATGTTCAGGAAGTGTCTTTAAAGTCTCCAGGCTTTCTTCCTTCTAGCTAGTTGGACAATAGATGTGATGGCTGGAGTAGGAAAGCCATTATAGACCATGAAGTGTGTTATGGCCTGAAAATTTGTGTACCCCCTTCCCAAATTCATATGTTGAAGGCCTAACTCCCAATGTGAAGGTATTAGGAGGTGGGGCCTCCTAATTCGGGAGGTAATTAGGTTTAGATGATCTTATGAGGGTGGATCCCCCATCCTAGGATTAGTGTTCTTATAAGAAGAGGAAGAAAAAGCTGAGCTCACTTGCTCTTTCTGTCTGTCTGTCTGTCTGTCTCTGTCTCTCTTTGCACACACAAAGAGGAAATCATGTGAACACTGAGAGGTGATGGGTATCTGCAAGCCAGTAGTAGCATCCTCACCAAGAAATGAATCTGCTAGCACATTGATTTTGGGCTTCCCAGCTTCCAGAACTGTGAGAAACAGATGGCTGTTGTTTAAGCCACCCAGTCAATGGTAATCTGTTATAGTATGGTGAACTGATTGAGACAATGTGCAAGTCCCATGATGAGGATGGTAGAACCACAAGGTAAAAGGAACCTGAGACCTGGTAGTTGTGAGGCCACCAAACCCGTCCTGGATTGCCTACATTAATATGAATTTAATCTAACTAATACACTCACAGAAGATCTATATTATTGGGGGGTGGCAATACATCCAACAATAAAACTATGCTTCCTAGCCTTCCATGAAGTTATATATGACAGACAATATGTATAAGTTCTGGCTTGAAACAAAGTGGAAATTATGAAGGAATTCTGAAAAGCTTCCTTAAAAGAAGTACAGAGGGCTGGAGAAAGTTCCTTGTGACTTCTCTCCTTCCTTCTGACTGCTTAAAATGTGGATGTGGTGGATGGTGGTCTAGGGACTATTTTGGACTATGAGAGCCCTTAAGAAGCAGAATGACAGGTATGTTTCTTCTTCTTTTTCCAAAGTTTCTTGATGACTTTGTGAAACCAACTTATCAGTAGGGTCACTTGCTTTTGGACTTCTTTTACACAAAGAAACAAATCTTTTGGTTTTAAGCCTCTGTGTTTTCTATTAGGTGCAGCCAAATCTAATCCTATCTGACAGAGAGGTTCATTAGAGTTAACAAGAAGGTACAGGAAACATGGGTCAACCTCAGAAACCTGGATCTGGGGGCCTGTGTCTCAGCTCTAACTGGAAAACTGCAGTGGAAGTAGCAAATTCCTGGCAACAAGCTGGGTGACTGGTCAAGTTCAATGTTAGTGCTCTGGACCAACTGAATGGTGTAGACCATTTGAACCCTGATCATTGGTGGATAAAAGTGCTAGTGTGATTCTAGACCAGGTATTCCCTGTGCTGGGTACACTAGGTAGGTCTGCAAAGGTCAGGTGTTCAGTGCCTGACATGGGCTGGGCAGAAGCAGAAGCAGAAGCAAGCAGGGGCTGACATCGCCCATACCTCCTTTAGACATGGTTAAGGCAGAACCAATATGCTGATTTCTCTTATTGGGGCTATTAGCAGCTGGATGACTGTCTCTAACATCCAGGCTTGTGAGACTTAGCTTTGCTTCTCTCCCTCTGTCATGTGTGGGCCAGCTGTATTCTTACTGGTCCTCATTTCCCCTGCATTGAGCTCATTTACTCTCTGGGGATTAATTTGACTGTGACTACTCTGGACTCCAAAGTGTGGGAAAACTGGAGACATAAACAACAGAAACATTAATGCTACAGGGGCAGAGAGTAGCATCTTTCCTTCATTTAACAACATGTAAGACCCAACAGACAGTTTTGTTGCTGGTAACGTTTCATAGTCAGAGACACTTTTAGGCAGTGACTCAGGGAGGCAGCCAGAATCCTGAGCTCATAAGGGAACTACTGGCCCAGAGCTTTTACGATCAAAGATGTCAGGTGGGTAGAAGAACGCTGTGAAATATAAAGTGCCCTACAGATTACTATAATTGTATTAATGGAGATAATAACAACAAGATCACCCCTTTCCCCACTGTTACTGACATCATGAGGTACGGACCCCCTTCAACATGCCCAGAGATAACAGGTTGCTCTTTTGTTAATTTCTCCCCATCAAGGCTATCCTTGGGATTCATTTTAACCAAAGTTGTTGTAGATTTTAAAAAGTTGGAGGAATAAGAACATTTAGAATAACTTGCTTCAGAACCTATTTATTTTGGGGGGTGATCTGCTCAGAATACCATTGTGAACAAAAATAACAGTTCAGTACACCTTCAAAATTAACCATGCAAATGATCGGTTATACTAAGTGTGTGTTCAACATGTTAATCATGTATCCAATTTATATACTAATCACATATCCCAGTTACTATTATTTAAACCATTTCCAAAAGGGTGTTCTACTGTTAATAGGTGTTATGTGAAGAAATGGTTGTAGAATAATTTTGAGAACATTGAGTTAAACAAAGTTGAGCTGCAAAATGGTTAATGGGCGTGTGAGTTCAGGGAGATGGAACTGTCCAAGGTACACACCCTGAAGTGAGGGTCTTCATTGCCCCTTGTAAGGAGTTTTCTGGAATAGGTAATAATGTTCTCTGCCCCCATCAGTCAGAGAACAGGCCTCCATCCTAGGCTTCTCTGTTCAAATGATTCATCCTGAGATGTTCATTGGGGGAATGACACAGTCAAAGGAGGAGATGAGGTGACTCATGGTTCCAGGTTGTTCTGTGCCTAACATCCTTGGTTTTGCAGGCTTCCATGTTCCCTGGGAGGTCCTTCACGTCCCTCTATGACCCTCAGTTCTCCTTCGGACAGGCAGGGTTTGGCTGGCAACCAAGAACATTGACTAATGCAGAACTGAAACGAGTTTCTTTATCACCAGGCTCTCAGAACATTTAATGTGCTAGTTTGCATTGTGATTCTCTAAAAGGTGCTTTGCTCCAGAAGCTCTGCCTTCACACTCCTTTCCATCTTCCCCACAACATCTTTTAGGGTTGGTGTTCCATGGAGCACCCGGATGGAAATGCTAATTTAGTAAGTCAGTACTTAGCTAAATCAGAAGACACCTTGGTGGTACAGAAGAGCTCATTTAACTGAAGAGGATTTTCTTCCTGCTCTATAGGATATCCAGGATCTCATAGTAGATTATGCTCTTATCATGGATTCATACTGAATCTTTCTCTAGAGGACCATCATTGGCCTCATGTACACTGCCTCCTCTATATATCCTCTGTGCTGGCAGTGAGACCCTGGGACTGCAGTGGATGTTGTGAAACACTTTGGAGGAGCCAAACTACATCTTATTTTCATCCAACCCATTACATTTGCTTAATGACTTAGGTCAACTGGTAAGCAATGAGGTCATTCATAATTAATTTTGCTGTTCATTATAGCCAATTATTTTAACCACTGGATCATTTGTATTTTTATACAATCTGCAGTCTTTCAGGAACATACAAAAGCCTAATGGGTTGTATAATGTGCTATCCCTGATCCATGATTAACATACAGTTTAATGAGTACAATTCTAAGAACTCACTTGAAACTTTAGGATCCGCTTCTTCTGCAAAAGAAGGTTCTGGAAAGAAAAGTTGGTAACAGTAATGGGTTTTGAATGTTTTAAGTGGAAAGTTATTCTCACATCAATGAGACTCTCCTTTTAAGCGAAAGCAACCCCTTTGCACACAGCCATGCTGCGATGTTAGTGAGTAGGGGTGGCACTAGGAGCTTAATAACAATGCCAATTTCTGGTTTCTGGTTCGAGATATCCTGATTCAGTAGGTCCAGGGTGCATGAGGCATAGGCTTTTCCAACAATGTTCCAGGAAGTTTTGACACTGGGGTGGTGGCTCACACTTTAGGAAATATTCAACATGTTCTTTTGAGGTTTGAGTGTGCAGGGAACTGGCTTTCCCAGCTGAGGAATATGGAGGCCAAGGCATGGTTCAGGGTCACCTGAGCATAGTGTCTGTCTCTGGTTTCTCTCTCCGGAGGAGCAGGTGACCTCACTAAGGCTGAGCCAGGAGACCCCAATATTTGTGAACATTTCCTGAATCCAGGCATACAGACTGTTAGCGGGAAGTTTTGTCTGGAATTCTCTGTGTGGAAGACTATGGCAAAGCAAAAACTGGGTCTTCCAAGTTCTGGCAAATCTTACTTTCTGTGATGCTGTCTCCAACACTTGGCAGTGGACCCTCTTTACCAGAAGCTGTACTGAGGAATGCTGGACCTGCTCCTGTCTCTGTGGCTACTATATTTCTAATAATTTCCTGTATCCTTGGCTAAGTATACCAAGCACTTAATCCAGTCTGATAGGCAGATGAATGTGTGTGTGCCTGAAATGCTAGGGAGTCAAATAATGGATGGCTTTTATCTTACTCCAGTTCTCAACCACGTTGAAGTGCCAGGGGAAAGGTGACAAGACCATTTATTCAGTCCCTTAACAATTTCCAAGTATTTGGCTATGCTTCTTACCAGTGACTGAGAAGTTACTCAACCTTTGAAATTTTCTCAGCTGAAAGATAGCACAATAATAGTATTTCCCTTTTAGGGCTCTTGGTAAGATTAAATGAGATAAAGCATGTAAAGTATTTAACGTGATTCCAGACATATGGGACTCAAAAAATGTTAACCATCTCTTTTCCTCCTCTTCTCTCTCTCACCTCACCCTTCTCCCTCTCTACCCTCTACTCCTTTCTCCTAAGTGACAGGCAGCTTTAGAATTTCTATTTAGAAAGAAGTATTAGGTTTTGCAACTAGGTTGGAGGGTGAAGAGGAGAGGGCTGAAAAATTGTTTTAAGATTGAGTTTGCCAAGTGCAGTTTCCCTTGGATTATGTGTTTATTTGGGGTGGCTGAGGACGGAACAGTATGAAATCCAGAAACTGTCTCTTGGCTCCACCAGGTGCTATGCCAAGGGCCTGGGGAGAGACAAAGCAATGGAGACATTCTTTTTTCTAGAGGAATATGATCTAGGGAGACAGCTGTGGTTTGATTAGTTTCTCTCTATATAAGGCAACTTGAGAGACATTTGTGGTTTGGTTAGCTACACTCTATATAAGGCAAATTATATTGCTTATGTTAGAACAGAGGTACCTTGGCCATAGGAGCACAGAGGAAGGAGCAATTAATTCTTGGACAATGTGTTATGGCTATATTCAGAATCAGAAAAAAGAATGCTGGTCCACTAAAAATAACAACACATCATGTGTATAGTGCATCAAGTAGATTATTAGGGAGAATGTAAGCAAAGACAATACTGTATATATCAAAGTACATCTACAGGATCTGGAAAAAAGTGGTAGTTGGAAGGATCTGAAGAGCTTCTCCCCTAGGGCACAGTTCTGATTTCATGCACAAACCTTGTTAAGAGAGTTCTGCTCTTATGCAGAAGTAGTGAAGGTGAGAAATACCAAGGGAAACCAGCGTTTGCCTTTAGTCATAGGCAATAAATTGTGTGGAAAATGCCAATTTCAAAATTCCTCCTTTCTACATGATTCAATGTGAGTAAGACAGAATCATTGTTGTTGGCTATAAAATCCATCTCAAAGACTCAAAAATCATTAATGTCCAATAATACTGACTTGCTTTCTGTTGAATCTGAGTCTCGCAGGTCCTATAAGTCTTCCCTTTGGCAGAAAATTCAATAATTTGTTATCACTGAAGGTAAAGTAGTCTCAAAAATGTTTAGTTAGGTTTTGGCGATGTACACCTTTAGTCCACAAAATGTTGGTTTTATCCTCATAGTTCTTTATGGAGAATTAATTAAGTTTCTTGTTCCTAAAATTTACAACTTGACTTTGTTTCTTTTAGAAGTCTGGTGGGAATTCTCATTTATTTTTGGTCTTCACTTTATGGAAACATTTTCTATGTTAAGAATTGCAGAATGGAGAACCATAGGCCAAGAAGGCTATGATACCACAAGTTTTTCTAGCAACTATTATTATTATTTTTTAATGAAAATAAGATTGGCAACATCAAAACCTGACAGAATTTTTAAGTTTTCATTTGGGGAAAAAAAAGTACTGATTTTTGGACACCATGCTCATATCTCAAACTATTCTTTTTAAAAAAAATGTTTGTTTATTTTGAGAGAGAGAGAGAGAGAGAGAGAGCAAGGGAGGACAGAGAGAGAAGGAGAAAGAGAATCCCAAGTAGGTTCCGTGCTGTCAGCACAGAGCCCGGCTCAGGGCTTGATCCCACAACCACCGAGATCATGACCTGAGCCGATATCAAGAGTCAGATGCCCAACTGACACAGCCACCCAGGTGCCCTTCAAACTATTCTTTACTGAACAAACGCTGTGTTGTCCAGCAGTCAAAAATCTCATGATATAATGATATTCAGTGGGAAAAGCTCACAGAACTTGTAAGCATAAAGCTCTTTTGAGAGAACCAGAGGAAATTGCATTTTTAATGGCCTCAAAATGCAAACAATAGAATGTAGCCTCATTAGTTTGAGAGAATATTTCGATTTAGATACAGAGTTGAGTATGTTTAAACTTGAGGGATTTTTAAGAGGCTTGATTCAAGGTGCTTCTCTGAGACGGACCTTGTTGGACGGTGTCAGCTTTGACTGACGAGGCACAATTGGTGTGACACTCAGTGTGGTCCAGGCTGCTGATTTCCTTCTGTCCATGCACTTAGAAATTAGAATTACTTTGGTGAAAATAGCGTATTTGGAAAACAGAAGAGGTAAAATCAGAGGGAGACAGTGGCATATTTTTAATGCTTTGCAAGTAATAATAAATGCTACGAGAGAGACCAGTCCTACCTCCTTAATATTCTTTCCTCCAAACATTTTTTTAATGTTTATTTATTTTTGAAAGACAAAGAGAGAGAGACAGAGTGTGAGCAGGGGAAGGGAAGAGAGAGAAGGAGACAGAGAACCTGAAGCAGGCTCTAAGCTCTGAGCTGTCAGCACAGAGCTTGACATGGGGCTCGAACCCATGAACCATGAGATCATGACCTGAGCCAAAGTCAGACATTCAACCAACTGGGCCACCCAGGAACCCCAATATTCTTTCCTTCAGATTCTACGTCTGTCCTGTTTATACTGCCTGCCTCCTTCTTCCCTACTGGACACTGGACAGAAGGGGAACCCAGTTAATCAGATTCTTTCTCTTTAGATTTGAATGGAGGAAGCTGGGTCAGAGAATGGCCTGTGCTGAACTGAAATGTTCCACAGTATCTGGGGCTACAGGAAAAAGTGTGTGTCTATGGGACGTTATGAAATTATAGGGGAGCTGAGAAGCCATGAGAAAGCTTAGAAAGGTGGACACATACACCCCAGGGAAGGGACTAGCCCTGTCTCAAAAAGCAGACTCAGTTCTCCTGATGTCTGGGACATGCTGGGTGTTGGGCAGTGGAGGGTAGCCAGTTTCTACGTATGGTTTTTGAGGAGGCCTTGACATAACTTTGCTTACAGCTTGGCTCAGGGATTATTTTGTACACCCCTGAATCTTTACAAACACCCCTGCTACAGTGTTTGCCTGGTGTGATTATGCCTCTGGTATTTACAACTACAAAAGCCCAACCAGAACAGAAATGGGGTCAATAGTTCTGTAGCTTCTCCTTATAAAACATACTGTTTTATACATATTCATGAGTTTTATGGAAGTTATTTGTAGCACTGAAAGTGAAGGCAGGGGTGGCCTTTCAAAACAGAAAGGGAAAATTCTCTTCTGTTGGAATTAAGGAGTCAACTCATTCAATGACCTTTCAGGGTAGTCCACCCAAAGCAAATCAGGCCATCTGCCTTCGTATGTAAGACCCAGTCCAATGTGTTGGTGAGCCTGACGTTCTGTCAGGGGGACCAAAGTCATATCTACAGCAAACAGAGAATAGTTCAAGGCAAGGGGTGGTTACATGCTACATTGTGTGGTACTGAGTACGTGTGTATTAGATCTGAGGAGGGGAGGTCAGGACAGACTGGAGTCTTGGAGATAATTGAGAGAGGCAGGAGGTGAACTGCAAGAAAGAGGGTTCAGTCTCCCTGCAAAGAGCAGGCAGCGAGCAGAGGTGCATCAGCGTGTCAGCCAGTGTGAGGAGGTAGGAAGGAATCTTGTGTGAGGGTTCCACATGCAAGTGAATGCTGAATGTCTCTGCAGCTGGGACCCTGGCTCACCTCATAGCTCTGGTCCATCTTGGAAAACAAAACAGAGAAGAAAATACATCAGAAATGACAAAAGGCATGACATGGCTAAGCATGAAACAAATGTCCTAAGGAAGAGTTCTTTATGATCCAGAGGGTGCCGGAGTGATATGAACACCCTGAGAAACGGTGGGCAGGAGAGTGTCTTTGAGGCAGGGCTGGTGAAGCCAGTGGGCCAGATGAGACGTGTGAAACCAGGCTTGTAGTGACACACAATGGTGGTTCTCGACCTTGTTTTGGTGATGAGAGCTTTTACTTACCAAGAGATATTAAGGGAAGGCTCAGTAAACAAAATGGCTGCAAACGATTAGTTCTGGGTGGAAAAGAGTTGCAGGTCTGGGGCCGTGCCCCTTGCCCTATCCCCAGGCCTGTCCACAGCACTTGGGTGCTCCTCTGAGAACCCAGAGTGATAGGGAGTAGGGATGTAGGACCAGCTGGAGCACAGCTGCACTGGAAGCTTTCTGCGGGGTGAGCTGGTATGGGGAGGGGGCAAGGAAAGGAGACCAAACAGGTGACTAGGAGGCGTCCCGGGGTGAGGTGCCGAGGGTCTGGGAGTGCAGGAGACAGTAGCCTGTCCTGCTTCTCACGGCTTTCTCCAAACTACTATTGTATTTTCTACTGCCCCTTGACTTTCATTTCTAGCACTGGGGCTCAGAGCCCACTTTGGAATACTGAGTGAGGAGTTTTCAGCCTGTTCCTAAATTGCAATCCTTATGCCGGGAATAAAGAAACATTAATAGGCGAGCAGTGCTTAATTCTCAGGGTTCACCTCATAGGTGTTCCTTCTAGAAGCATACCTGTCTTTCTTCTTCCAGATGTAAGCTGCCTTTTATGTATTTCTGACATTCTACGGTTTCCTGCTTAGGAAGAAAGTGTGCTTCCCAGGGGGTTATATTAAATTGAACTGATTGTCAGGCAGCATTGAAGAGTTCCAAGAAAAAAGAAGGCAGGCCATATTCATCTCTCTAGCTCTTTATGTTCATGTACAATTTTTTTTTTTGCTTCCGAATTAAGTTTCTATTGGTTTTGTCCAGTTAGCCCAGCTTCCCATCCTAAAACACAGAGCCACTTGACCTGATTTCCATGAGTGGTGATGTGACAATGACACATCCCCTAAGCAGGGGGCACTGATGGATTCACCCATTTATCAACGTCCATATTCTTCATTAACCAAGCTGAGCTGATTGAAATATCTTAGCAACCAATCCGCACTTGCCTGTATGAAGTAATTTGGTGAATGGGAAAATAATGTTGGTCTATAATGAAAGACTAATATCTGAGGCTCAGACAGTGAGTTCTTAAGTGGTCAGGTTTACATTGTTGTCAAGAACCTAGTTAAGGAAATCCATTTACTAAAAAGTAGGAAAGGACAAAAAAAAAAAAAGAAGAAGAAACAAACAAAACAAAAAATAAAAAAATAAACCCAAACAACCCTGACCTTTTAAGATGGTCATTCTTTTCTCTTCAAATACCAAGTTCCCTTATGAAATTAAAAGGGGGAAAAACACTAAACTGGACCAAATACTTCTAAGTAAACTGTCTGAAGCACAATTCTGACTGTGCTGTTCCCCTGCTCAAAAACTATCCAGAATATAAATTCAGGCCTCTCTCTGGCTTGGCTCAGGCCTGCCTTGCCAGCCTCAAGTCCATCTGTTGACCTCCCAAAGACAATCCCCATTTCTTAGGCATAGCACTAAGTCTCACCTCTGTACCTTTGCTCTTAAAAGTCTTGAGCCACTAGAACACCTCTGCTGTCATCCTGCTGGAACCCTATAGAAACTCCATGGTCTGCAAAGCTATCTACACATTCAACGCAATTCCAATCAAAACTGCACCAGCATTCTTCTTGAAGCTAGAACAAGCAATCCTAAAATTCATATGGAACCACAAAAGGCCCCGAATAGCCAAAGTAATTTTGAAGAAGAAGACCAAAGCAGGAGGCATCACAATCCCAGACTTTAGCCTCTACTACAAAGCTGTCATCATCAAGACAGCATGGTATTGGCACAAAAACAGACACATAGACCAATGGAATAGAATAGAAACCCCAGAACTAGACCCACAAACGTATGGCCAACTCATCTTTGACAAAGCAGGAAAGAACATCCAATGGAAAAAAGACAGTCTCTTTAACAAATGGTGCTGGGAGAACTGGACAGCAACATGCAGAAGAATGAAACTAGACCACTTTCTCACACCATTCACAAAAATAAACTCAAAATGGATAAAGGACCTGAATGCGAGACAGGAAACCATCAAAACCCTAGAGGAGAAACCAGGAAAAGACCTCTCTGACCTCAGTCGTAGCAATTTCTTACTTGACACATCTCCAAAGGCAAGGGAATTAAAAGCAAAAATGAACTACTGGTACCTCATGAAGATAAAAAGCTTCTGCACAGCAAAGGAAACAACCAACAAAACTAAAAGGCAACCAACAGAATGGGAAAAGATATTTGCAAATGACATATCAGACAAAGGGCTAGTATCCAAAATCTATAAAGAGTTCACCAAACTCCACACCCGAAAAACAAATAACCCAGTGAAGAAATGGGCAGAAAACATGAATAGACAGTTCTCTAAAGAAGACATCCATATGGCCAACAGGCACATGAAAAGATGTTCAACGTTGCTCCTCATCAGGGAAATACAAATCAAAACCACACTCAGATATCACCTCACGCCAGTCAGAGTGGCCAAAATGAACAAATCAGGAGCCTATAGATGCTGGACAGGATGTGGAGAAACGGAACCCTCTTGCACTGTTGGTGGGAATGCAAACTGGTGCAGCCACTCTGGAAAACAGTGTGGAGATTCCTCAAAAAATTAAAAATAGACCTACCCTATGACCCAGCAGTAGCACTGCTAGGAATTTACCCAAGGCATACAGGAGTACTGATGCATAGGGGCACTTGTACCCCAATGTTTATAGCAGCACCCTCAACAATAACCAAATTATGGAAAGAGCCTAAATGTCCATCAACTGATGAATGGATAAAGACATTGTGGTTTATATACACAATGGAGTACTACGTGGCAATGAGAAAGAATGAAATATGGCCCTTTGTAGCAACGTGGATGGAACTGGAGAGTGTGATGCTAAGTGAAATAAGCCATACAGAGAAAGACAGATACCATATGGTTTCACTCTTATGTGGATCCTGAGAAACTTAACAGAAACCCATGGGGGGGGGGGAGGAAAAAAAAAAGAGGTTAGAGAGGGAGAGAGCCAAAGAATAAGAGACTCTTAAAAACTGAGAACTGGGGCGCCTGGGTGGCTCAGTCGGTTAAGCGTCCGACTTCAGCCCGGGTCACGATCTCACGGTCCGTGAGTTCGAGCCCCGCGTCGGGCTCTGGGCTGATGGCTCAGAGCCTGGAGCCTGCTTCCAATTCTGTGTCTCCCTCTCTCTCTGCCCCTCCCCCGTTCATGCTGTGTCTCTCTCTGTCTCAAAAATAAATAAACGTTAAAAAAAAATTTTAATAAAAAAAAAACTGAGAACTGAGGGTTGATGGGGGGTGGGAGGGAGGGGAGGGTGGGTGATAGGTATTGAGGGCACCTTTTGGGATGAGCACTGGGTGTTGTATGGAAACCAATTTGACAATAAATTTCAAAAAAAAAAAAGAAACTCCATGGTCTGGTTTATGGCCACTATCCCCTTTTGTGAACACTCTCCCTCAGCATCCCTGAAAGAGGTGCCCTCCTACCTTCCTTTAGAGGTTTAAACTGAACTTATAGGACATTCCCCCCCCCCCGCCCCCTGTCCCCTCTTTCTTTAAAGATCTTTGGATGCAGGACTAATAAACGCTATGCATAACTCGTTTTTCTCTATGGTGGAGATACATTGATGACTGGTGAGGAAAGCATGGGCTTTGGGATCAGGTGATTTGAATTTAAATTTTAGCTTCACCACCTAATACATGGGCTTAGGCAAAGTCTATTTCTGCCCTGTGCCTCTATGTCATCTGCTAAACGGGGATTGCATTAACTACGTCGCAGAGTGGTTGAGAAGCTGTGAGAGATCAGGAAGTGAAGTTCAAGCTTGGCGCCTGACTTCTAGTAGATGCTTACTGAATGTTAGTTTGCTTTTGTATACTCTGTGTCATTTAGTATAGTCCCTGGCAGTGTTAAGGTGCTCAGTAACGTATTCCAAATTGAATTAAATTGAGTAGGGATTAGATTTGTGACCTTGCCAGCAACATTAACTCTTTTCAGACCTCTTAGTACTTCCTAGTGCAGCTATTTTTTTAAAGTTTTAATTTAAATTCCAGTTAGATAACACAGTGTAATATTAGTTTCAGGTGTACCATATAGTGATTCAACACTTACATACAACATCTGGTGCTCATTACAGCAAGTGCCCTCCTTAATCCCCAACATTTGTTTAACCCGTTTCCCACCCACCTCCCCTCAGTAACTCATCCCTTTGCTCATTTGTTTTGTTTCTTAAATTCCCCATATGAGAAAAATCATATGGTATTTTTCTTTCTTTGACTTATTTTTCTTAGCATTATGCCCTCTAGCTCCATCCATGTCATTGCAAATGGCAAGATTTCATTTTTTATGGCTGAGCAATATTCCATTGTACATATGTATACACACACACACACATACCACATCTTTTTTATCCATTCATCAGTTGATGGACACTTGGGCCATTTACATAATTTGGCTATTGTTGATAATGCTGCTATAAATACAGGGGTGTATGTATCCCTTTGAATTAGTATTTTTCGGGGTAGCTGAGTGGCTTAGTTGGTTAAGCATCTGACTCTTGGTTTCGGCTTAGGTCATGATCTCATGGTTTGTGGGTTTGAGCCCAGAATCTTGTTGTGTGCCTACGGTGTGGAGTCTGCTTGGGACTCTCTCTCTCTCTCTCTCTCTCTCTCTCTCTCTGCCCCTTCCCTGCTCATGCTTTCTCTCCCTCAAAATAAAATAAATAAAGTAAATATTTAATAAAATAAATTAGTATTTTTATATTCTTTGGGTAAATACTGAATAGTGTGATCACTGGATCATAGGGTAGTTCTATTTTTAACTTTTTGAGGAAACTTCTTACTGTTTTCCAGAGTAGCGGCACCAATTTGCATTCCCACCAATAGTGCAAGAGGGTTACCCTTTCTCCACATCCTTGCCAATATCTGTTATTTTGTGTGAGGTGATACTTCATTGTAGTTTTTTGATTTATTTCCCTGATGATCAGTGATGTTGAACATGTTTTCATGTGTCTGTCGGCCATCTGTATGTCCTCTTCAGAAAAATGCCTATAAATGTCTTCTGCCCATTTTTAAACTGGATTTTTTGTTTTTTGGTGTTGAGTTTTCTAAGTTCTTTATATATTTTGGATACTAATCCTTTATCAAGTATGTCATTTGCAAATGTATTCTCCCATTCCATAGGTTGCCTTTTGGTTTTGTTGATTATTTCCTTTACTGTGCAGAAGCTTTTAATTTTGATGACATCCCAATAGTTTATTTTTTGTTTTATTTCCCTTGTCTTAGAAGACATATCTAGAAAAAAGTTGCTATGGCTGATGTCAAAAAGGTTACTACTTGTGTTCTTCTCTAGGATTTTTATGGTTTCATGTCTCACATTCAGGTCTTTAATCCGTTTTAAGTTTATTTTTGTGTATGACATAAGAAAACGGTTCAGTTTCATTCTTTAGCATGTTGCTTAGTGCATCTAAGTAATAATTTGCAAAAAAGACTAGAAAGCAAAAAACTATGTTTTACATTTTTTGTAAGGTAGAGTCCCATTCACTGGGGTAAAGCATCCAAACAGAAAACATAATGAGGTCATTTTCTCCTGCATCCTCCTTCAGTCCCTAGAGGCCAGGGTCTTTTCTGTAGAGAAATGTTGATGGCTTCTGAGCCTATCTGATGGTAGAACCCATGAATGGTGTGTTGGATGGTTGTGGTTAGAGCTGGAAGACATGGAGAGCAGGTACTGATGTGTATGTGGGCTCCATGGTGGTATAAAGCCTCTTGCCTCAGTGGCCCTGGCTTCCTGACCTTGTCCGGATAAGGATCATAAAACACTGATAAGACGTCTCTAAAGTGCCTAAAATATAAAACACCTGCCCTCACCTAGAGACGTTCTTACATTTTATTGTTAGCTGTTTCTATACTGAGATTTTAAAATCGTAAGTGCATACTTGTCTTGGATAGATTTTCTGATTTTAAAAAAGTACTACTTGTTCACTGTAGACAGTTTGACAAGTACAGAAGAGCACAATGGCATACCTAAGTTTTAACACAATTTTTATTTTTAAAATAATTTTTTAAAGTTTATTTATTCATTTTGAGAGAGACAGAGAGAGTGTGAGCAGGTGAGGGGCAGAGAGAGCACGCGAGAGAGAGAATCCCAAGCAGTCAGTCTCTACAGGGTCAACTCAGAGCCCGACTTGGGACTTGAACTTGCATAACTGTGAGATCATAACCTGAGTCAAAATCAAGAGTCAAATGCTTAACTGACTGAGCCACCCAGGCACCCCTAAATAATTTTGAGTTTAAGAAATAATTACAGGGGCGCCTGGGTGGCGCAGTCGGTTAAGCGTCCGACTTCAGCCAGGTCACGATCTCGCGGTCCGTGAGTTCGAGCCCCGCGTCAGGCTCTGGGCTGATGGCTCGGAGCCTGGAGGCTGTTTCCGATTCTGTGTCTCCCTCTCTCTCTGCCCCTCCCCCGTTCATGCTCTGTCTCTCTCTGTCTCAAAAATAAAATTAAAAAAAAAAAAAAAAAAAGAAATAATTACATACTGTAAATGGTGTTTTGTAGACTATGTTTGCATCTAAACAATTTATTATGTTCATTTTCCTGTGTCAATTAATTTTCTACAACACCAAGTTAATAGCTGCCTTGGGGCACCTGTCTGGCTCCAGTCTGTAGAGCATGTGACTCTTGATCTTGTGAGTTCGAGCCCCATGTTGGGTGTAGAGATTACTTAAAAATAAAATTAAAAAAAAAAGTTAATAGCTACCTAGTATTCTATCACATAAAGGTTCTGAGTTTTACTTTATTTCTTAGTGTTGGAAATTTTTAATAATGATGAAATAATATATGTATCTATATCTCTAGCTCTATATCATCTACATCTACATCTATATTCTTTTCGGGTAATTCCTAGAAAAAGGATTGATAAATTTAGGGTATGTTTAAATGTGGCCAAATTATGGGCTCCTGGGTGGCTCAGTTGGTTGAGCGTCTGACTTAGGCTCAGGTCATGATCTCATGGTTCGTGAGTTTGAGCTCCACTTCAGGCTCTCTGCTGACAGCTCAGATCCTGGAACCTGCTTCAGATGCTGTGTCTCCCTCTCTCTGACTCTCCCCTGACCATGCTCTCTTTCTCTCTCAAAGAATGAATAAACATTAAAAAAAATTTAAAAAATAAATGTGGTCAAATTCCAACATCTGTACCAATTTTCATCGTTTTTCTGCTTAACATGTTATTACAATTTTGTTAGTATTGTCAGTTGTACTGTAAAACTTTCTTGTGTGTGATATTTTGCACATCTAATGTTTTCTTAGATTAAAATCCTTAAAAATACAATTGTATCAAAAATATAAACATTTTTAAAGCTTTCCCCCATATTGCCAAATTTTTTTCTAGAAAGGTTGTTTATTCTTACCTCCATTAATAAGAATTCCACTTCGTTCTCAAGATGCTTGCCAGCATGTAACTTATTATTGGAAGAAAATCTTTTCTAACTAGACAGTTCAAGAACTATAGTTCTATATTTGATTTGTATTTCTTTGATTGCTAATGAGGTTGAACATAACTTTGTGTGTTGTTATCAGCCTTAAGGTCAGTATAGTAGCTCAGCTTTACTAGTAGTTAAAAAAATATTAGAATTAGACCATAGCACTTCTTAGCTTAATTAGCTTTAATACCATAAATCAATAACTATATCAATTACCGACTACCTGTGAGACCCCTGCCACAGAAAGAATGCAGCAAATGGGAAGAGGTGAATTACTGTCTCTAAGAAGTTGACCTGCTGGAGAGATAATGCAGATATATATAAATAGATCATTTAAAATGAGAAATCTTAGGGGTACCTGAGTAGCTCAGTAGGTTAAGCCTCCAACTTGAGTTCAAGCCCCACATCAGGCTCTGTGCTGACAGCTCAGAGCCTGGAGACTGCTTCAGATTCTGTGTCCTCTTCTGTCTCTACTCCTTCCCTGGTCACGCTCTCTCTGTCTCTCTCAAAAATGAGTAGACATTAAAAATAAAATAAAATGGGAAATCTTATATATTTTTTTTATTTAATATTGATAGTATCTAAAAGAACATGTGATAAATATTTGATAAAAAGGATTTGGTGCTACCAACAACAAATAGCATAGATCCAATGAAACCATTAAGACAAAGATTAAAGAATGGACTTTACCTTAAGCTTGAAAAAAAATTGCTAATTACAATGTTGGTAGCCTGAGGGAAATGTGAAGGTTCATGTAGCTGTCATTCGTTAGAGAAAGGATGTGTGCAAGTTTGTTGTAAAGGATGAAATCTTTCTAGTACTGTACTAGCACAAGAATTCTCCCATAGGTCTTTCTATAAGAAACACTGAACCACATAATGAACAGTGTCTTTGAGAGAATTTTATTGAAAGTTCAGTCTCCACATGACCATTTCTGACAGTAGCAACAACAAAAAACAGTCCTTAGTACTTCTGAGGGAAGAAAGATTTATACCTTTCAAATAATCTGATTTAGTACAGGAGTACAAACTTGAGAGTGTAGAATCAGAATAACCAGCATAAATCTTTGGCCAAGCCATTTCAAAGTCAGTTGTTTCAAATGGTATTTTGACAGACACTGAACCAATGATTGAAGGTGATTAAAGAAGACAAAACAAGATCATTAATGTCCATCAACACAAAGTATAGGTATTCAGTTATTGATCAAAATTAGTTTTCTGCATTTCATTTATTCATTTATGGATTCAATAATGTTTTACAAGTCCAAGATACTGAGCTAAGGACTGCTCTACAGGAGATCATAATTTGGGAGGAGACAAACAGTTCAAACATAATATGGTAAAACTATTGTAATAGCAATAAATGCAAACTGCAAAGTAAAAGTAAGCCTGCATATCTATATACATGATGTCAGTAAAGGTTTCTGAGTGGGAGTGACATTTGACTGAAGTTTGCAAAGCTGAATAAGAATTCATCAGGTGGAAAAAATGAAAAGGCTTTCTAGGCAAAAGCACAGATGTATGAAAATACAAGGAGTGTTGGAAGAAGAGAAGTAGACTATTGGGGTCAGGGTATAGAGTATAAGGGGGTGGGGAATGTATTCAAAAGCCAGGATGGGTGGGCTTTATCTTCTAGACCTGTACATCCAGTAAGGTCATCGCTAGTCACATGAAGCTACGTTTAAACTAATTAGAATTAAACATAATTACACATTCGTTTCCTCAGTTGCACTAGCCACATTTCAAGTGCTCAGCAGCTGCAAGTAGCTAGTGGCAGCCATATCAGAGAGCACAAATATAGAAATTTTCATTATTGCAGCAAGTTCTTTTGGAGAGTACTGCTATGGACCATGGCATTGAAAGACTTGAGCAGCAACACAATGTGGCCAGACCAGTGTCTTAGAGGTAGATTAAATTGAGGAAGGAAGTTCTGAGGGTAAAGTTGAGAGAAGATGAGTGACAACCGGAATGGAGAAATGGGCTCAATCTAAGACATTTGGAAGGTAAAAGCAATATGACCAATTAGATGGATGAGGATGAATAATTAAAAGTAACAAAGAGGGGCACCTGGGTGACTCAGTCGGTTAAGAATCTGACTCTTGATTTCAGGTCAGGTCATGATCTCAAGGTTCATGGGATCCAGCCCTGCACTGGGCTTTGTGCTGACAGTGCAGAGCCTGCTTGGGATTCTCTCTCTTCCCCTCTCTCTCTGCCCCTCCCCAGCTCATGCACTCTGTCTTTGTCTCAAAATAAACTTAAAAAAAAAATAACAATGATATTTTATGGCTTGATGGGGTATGAAAGTGATACCACTCATGCAAATCGGGAATAGATGATGAAGTCTGCTGGAAAAAACAATAGGTTGAGTGTTGGACATGTTGTAGCTGAGATACCTATGTGATCTCCACATGAACAGTTTAATGCTCACAAAAGAGGGCACACCTTGCAGAGAAATATGGAATTTTTCTTCAGTATATAAGTATGTTCACCATATAATAGCTAACAAGGATATAGGGCTTATAGTGCCAGGCACTGTTCCAAGTGCTTTGCATATAGTTTAGCTCCTGTAATCTCCCCTATAACTGCATGAGGTTGGACTTACTATTATATTGCTATTTTATTTTTTAAATTTTTTTAACGTTTATTAATTTTTGAGACAGAGAGAGACAGAGCATGAACGGGGGAGGGTCAGAGAGAGGGAGACACAGAATCTGAAGCAGGCTCCAGGCTCTGAGCTGTCAGCACAGAGCCCGACGCGGGGCTCAAACTCACGGACCGCGAGATCATGACCTGAGCCGAAGTCGGCCGCTGAACCGACTGAGCCACCCAGGCACCCCTTATATTGCCATTTTATAGGACAAGGAAGTTGAGGCACAAAGAGGTTATATAATTTATTGCCCAAGCTCCCACTGGTAAGTGATGGAGTTGAGATTTGAACTCAGACAAATTAGTTCATAAAAAATCCATACACAAAGAATAATGTGACAGACTACAAAGGCAGGTGAATTTGAATAATTATGGGGGAAATACCATGAAATTCCAAAAATTAAATGACATTTAGTTGCATAATAAAGGCACCTTTCTGAGAAAGCATGAAGTAGAATAATTTGGAGCTAATTAAAACATTTAAAACCCACGACTGCTGATTATGTAGTATTGGCTGAAACCATGGGAGTAATTTATTTGCCAAGGAAGAAAGTGAAGGTGGGGAGGAAAGAGGACCTAGAACAGAACCTTGGAGAATACTGATATTCAGGAAGTGGTTGAAGGGTCAGCAAATGAGACCAAGAACC
Organism: Neofelis nebulosa; assembly: GCF_028018385.1. NCBI lineage: Eukaryota > Metazoa > Chordata > Mammalia > Carnivora > Felidae > Neofelis > Neofelis nebulosa. The sequence goes on along the minus strand of NC_080794.1, from coordinate 29,123,632 downwards.
AGGAAGGAGTGACATGTTAGAAACCAACACCTATAGAAGAAATCATCTATCAAAGAGGAAAGGCCAATGAGAAGAGTTCAATTATAATAAAGCCTGAAAAAGGTTTTCAGGGACTTCCTAAGCTCCCTGAATAGTTTCCATGGTACAGATATATGGTGCGGGAGCCAGAAGTCAGAGTGAGAAATGCACAGAATATGAAGAGTATAGGCAAGACTTCCAGAAATTTGATGGTGAGGAGGAAAAAGGTGGGGTTCTAGGCGTAAATAGCCTTAAATATTAACGTGTATATAGAAAAGTCCCTGTCTCCATCTCTCTGAGGAAATGGGCCTCAGAATTCTAATCTACTGGAATTTCTGGAATTCCTAATGCTTATAGGAAAGATATAGACTAATTTATGTGATCTCCTATGAACACATAGCTAAGCTTTTAGTCTATAGCTTGTCTCAGAAAACAGCTTCATAGTAGCTCAAATGCTTGAACAAGGACTTCATTGAAACCATGGGGTCTTGAAACTTAAGGAAGGTCCAGGCAATATATAATTATCTTACATTCAGCATTTGTACTTTAACTTGTGAGAACTGACAAGGAGGATCATGACGTACCAATTTGGTACTTTGCTGATGTGGGAATTTTAACTGTGCATGCTGAGGCTGCTAAGAAGGTGTTCATCACTTAGCTGGTTGGTGAACCTATCATATAGCCCAGTATCTACCCCCATCCCACCCAGTCTTTCTCCTCCCCTGTCATATGAAGTCTTTAAAGATGTTGTTTTTTTTTTTTATGAACAAATGGTCATCAAATAAGAGATAAAACTTGAAAAGACAGTTTTCTAGCAGTGGTATCCAGACTATATGTGTCTAAATGCAAATGGAGTTTAGGAGATAGTCAGGAACCTGAACCTACTTTCATGATTTTGACCTTCTGGAAGTTATGGGAATATATCCTTAATAGATGTCATAAGTCCCTGGACCAAATAAGTAGGGTGACTGTATCCCAGCCTGCCTGGAATATTCTTGATTGTTGTTGAGTTGGCAGAATATTTAATAGTGTTTTCTTTCTCTCTCAAAATATTCCTGGTATGATAAATTATAAGGTCATGATACACACTAGTAATACTACAATGAATTTAATTAGATTATGAGGAAGGAGAGAGGGTGGACAGTGGTATCAGGGAAGGCTTTGTAGGTGCAGCCTTGAAAAGTGGACAGATTTTCAAAGAGGAACAGAAGGGAGGGATGGCATTCTTGCTGGGGCATGATAAAAGTATAGAAGTGCTTGCCTCACAGAAGACAAATTATCTTGAATTCTTCTTCAAAACACATTCCTATAAACCCTACCAAAGCTAGGGGCACCTGGGTGGCTCAGTCAGTTAAGTGTCTGACTCTGTTTTGGCTGAGGTAATGAATCATGATCAGGTCATGGTTGTGAGATTGAGCCCCTCTTGGGCTCTGCACTCGGTGTGGAGCCTGCTTGAGATTCTCTCGCTCCCTTTCCTTCTTCCCTTCCCAGTGTGCATGTGTGCACAAATTCTCTCTGTCTCAAAAAAATAATAAAAATTAAAAACCCAATGAAACCTAAAGAAGTTAAAATGAAAAGCAGAAAGCACCCGATATCCTCCATGAGACCACTGCCTTATTTTTAGCCATCTAGTTCTGAATATTTTAAAGGTGTTTGTTAATATTTGCACATTTTAAAAATTGTTTTCTGTAAGGAATACTATTGGGCAGTAATATTGCATCACAATGGCACCCACCTCAACTTCTTCAGTCCATTCTTAGATTCCAGTCTTTCAGAAGTTGTAGGAATTACAGCTTCCCTAGCTAGCTAAAAGGGGGGTTTGGAAAGAGGAAATAAACTTAATTTAAACCATAGAGTGTTTGAAGGTTTCCTCCCCATTGTAATTATAAGAATTATATTTAATATTTATGTAACAGATATTCACATCTTGTTGGGAAAACAACTCCCTTCACAGAAGGTGAAAAAAATACTGCAAATATTTCATTATGTCAGTTGTTTATTCTTTCTAAAACCCCAACAGTATCATTTTCCTCAAAATTAATCCTGATTATCACTAAATGTTCTTTAGTTAGTTGATTCCCAACTGCTTGACACTGCTTGTGTGTGTGTGTGTGTGTGCGTGTGTGTGTGTATGTTTTTTTTCCTGGTCTTTGTGTATGTGAGGGTTTAGATACACTAATGAATTTTGAACCTTTTGGATGAGGATATTTGCAAGATCACTGTTGGAAATGTTGTTAGTGCAGAATATCTGGTGATATCTTGATGCCCAAAAAGTCATTATAACAAATATGATTATATGTGGAAAATTGGATCTAGACCCATATAGTAAAAAAAAAAAAAAGCCTAAAAATCTTCCACTAAAGTGACACTGGAATAAAAATAGGCTCAATTTTGTCATTTCTATAAATCTGATAATCTTTTAATTTTCATGACATATTGGTATCATTTACCTGCGTATGAGAACTTTAGAGAGACACTGTTGATAGCCTACATATAAGACCTCAATTCTATTTGGGATGGCAGTCTGCCTTACCTAAAAAACAAACAAAAACTACTTTTCCTAGATTCCCTTGTAGGTGAAAGAAGACATCTGACCTCATACTGGCCAGTGAAATACAAGTGAAAGCCACCTGGTGAGGCATCTAGGAAAAGATAGTATTTTCTTGTTAGAGGAGACATCCTCAGCTGGTAAGCATTTTTGCCCTTTGTCTTTCCCTTCCATCTGTACTGCAGATGTATGGACAGAGGTGGTACTGCCATCTTGGACCATGACGCAGTAAGCATGAAGACATACAGAAGATGATTCAGGAAAAGACAGGAGCCTGATGGCACTGTGGAATTCTATATTAATCTTGAAATGTCTTCCAGTGGAATTTCTGTTGTATGAAAAAGATAAACCTTTGTTCCTTCAAGCACCATTTATTAAGTATTGTGTTGTGGATAGTCAAACCTATTTGTTTTTTTATTTTATTTTTTTAATGCTTATTTTTGAGAGAGAGAGACAGAGACAGAGTGTGAGTAGGGTAGGGTAGAGAGAGAAAGCCTTCCTTTCCTGAAGAGGGCTCCAGGCTCTGAGCTGTCTGCATAGAGCCCGATGCAGAGCTCAAACTCACAAACTGTGAGATCATGACCTGAGCCGAAGTTGGACACTTAACTGACTGAGCCACCCAGGTGCCCCTCGTCAAATCTATTTGTAACTGATAAATTCTGACCTATCAATCAGGGAATACCCTAATTTTAGTAATATTTTGTCCTTGTGATTCCTTCTTCCTCTGAAAAGCATTCACAGCACCTGGCGACACTTGTGAAGATTCAGTAAGTTAGTACAAATGAGGTGCTTGGAATAGTGACTGATGTTCAGTAAATATTGGCTATCATTAGATTAAGTAGGCACAAATTCTAAGGAAAACTTCACTCCCTTGTCATGTTTTAGTTTAGAAGAAATTAGGTGAAGTGAATATTAGATTTGTTAGGAATGTTTTTATTGGGGGGCACCTGGGTGGCTCAGTTGGTTAAGCATCTGGCTCTTAGTTTTGGCTCAGGCCTGATCTCATGACTTATGGGATTGAGCTCCGGGATGGGCTCCCCGCTGCCAGTGAGGGGCCTGCTTGGAATTCTCTCCCCATCTTTCTCTGCCCCTCCCCCACTCATGCACTCTGTCTCCCTCTCTCTCAAAATAAATAAATAAACTTAAAAAAAGAATGTTCTATTGATAGCAGCAGATAACCTATTTTAAGATATAATTTCATTATTTTATACCCATTTTATTCAACAATTGATTTAGGATGGACCATAGCAGAATAATATGCAATAAAACAATCAAATAAAATTAAAAATATGTGTCAGTGGAAATAAATATTAAAATAAGAAGTAGTCCTATTAAAATAGGATGGTGAAAAAAGAGTACAGATCTGAACACCATTCAACCCAGTAATACAGTACTAAATAATTGTAAATTTAACCTGGAGTTTCCTGGTGACCACAGTGAAAAAAGGAGTCTCATTAGCATTCAATAGCATTAATTTAATATAGATGCTTATTAAATGTCCATTAGGTGCCAGGCACTTTGTGAGGCTCTAAGGATATTAAGGTAAAAAAAGCAGATATGTTCTCTATGCCATAGAGTTCATAGTCAACAGGAGAAAAAGGCATGAATTAAATAATCACACACATGGTTTTCAATGTGGACAAGAAGCAAAATGAATGTTCTTTAGGGAAGCAGTAATTTCCTCGGCACCTCCTACTAGATAAAATTTCATAGGCGGAGCACTTCCAACCTAACCCATTGTAGTTGAGCATGAGCATGAGGTTGTAACTCTCCAATTCTGACTTGGTTCCAAATAGAGCCACTTCCTCCTTGTATACTAGATCTATGATTTTTCAGTTGGGAGGAAGGATATAAAATATAACTATCAGTTTTTCCCTAACTGCAAGTCTGTTCTGATTGCTTCACAAAATGCTAAAATTTTAGACATTCTTTTTTTTTTTTAAGTTTATTCATTTATTATTTCTGAGAGAGAGGGAGGGAGAAAGAGAGAGCACAAGCAGGGGACGGGCTGAGAAAGAGGGAGACACTGAATCCAAAGCAGGCTCCAGGCTCTGAGCTGTCAGCACTGAGCCTGACATGGGGCTTGAACTCACGAACCATGAGATCGTGACCTGAGCCAAAGTTGAACTGAGCTCAGTCGAATTGACTGAGCCACCCAGGTGCCCCTAAAATTTTAGACATTCTTATTCATTATATGACACCCTGGGAGAAAACAAAACTGTTAGAAAAAATTTTTACATTAGATGTATTGAAGGTTTTGTTGGAATGGAGTAAAACAAACCCTTTCAATTCTACTAAAAAAAATTTTTTTATAAGCCTTTTAAGCTAAAGCTTCTGAGAAACATGTTGTGTAAGAAATGAGGGCTTTCCCAGGCCAGAGAGGTTTGCCATTGCCTGAGTTAGACCGAGGGAACTTAATCTACCTTGTTTATCTGGCGTCATCAAGATTGAAGTATTACATATGTTTCCTAGATAACACAAGTTGACTTCAAGTACCAGGACTTCATATTTGAGAAACATGTCTAAAATAGCTTTCTAAGAGATGCATAAATCATAATAATAAACATCTGTTTTTCTACCAATTAATGAACTTCTGTCTTTAGGTTGTTGTTTGTTTCTTAAGGTCAGAATTGTCCTTCTCCCATTGCTATTGTGTCTATTTCTTTTAAGACCACAATGGGGCACCTGGCTGGCTCAGTCAGTACAGCATATGACTTTTGATCTTGGGGGTGTAGGTTCAAGCCCCCAAGCTGAAAACAGTGTGGAGGTTCATCAGAAAATTAAAAATAGAATTACCCTATGACCCAGCAATACCACTACTAGAAATCTATCCAAAGGATACAGGAGTGCTGATTCAAAGGGGCACATGTTTATAGCATGTGCCCCAATGTTTATAGCAGCACTATCAACAATAGCCAAAGTATGGAAAGAGTCCAAATGTCCATCAACTGATATATGGATAAAGAAGATGTGGTTTATATATACAATGGAATACAACTTGGCAATGAAAAAGAATGAAATCTTGCCATTTGCAACAACATGTATGGGACTGGAGGGTTTTATGCTAAGTGAAATAAATCAGTCAGAGAAAGACAGATATCATATGTTTTCACTCATATGTGGAATTTGAGAAACTTAACAGAAAACCATGGGGGAAGGGAAGGAAAAACAGAGCCAGAGGCAACCGTATGAAACTCTTAAACACAGAGAACAAACTGAGAGTTGATGGGGATGGGGAGTCAGGGGGCGGGGAAAATGGGTGATGGGCATTGAGGAGGGCACTTGTTGGGATGAGCACTGGGTGTTGTATATAAGTGATGAATCATGGGAATCTATTTATATATATCTATATAATAAATCTATATATATCTATATATCTATAATAAATATACATACCTCTAATAAACCTATATCTATATCTATATCTATATCTACACATAGTCTCAAACTATACAGTGCTTTTTAAAAAAATATATATATATATATAAAATTTATTATCAAGTTAGTTAAAAAAAGGCCACTGTATAGTTTGTTGCTACTTTTGCTTAAGACTGTGAAACAATCATGTTTCATAGAATTGTGTGTCATATAAGATCCCAACAAGTTCTGAGTGAAGGCCCAGGTTTTGTGCAACCTGTTTTTCTTCGAAGGTTCTAAGATATCACTTGTTTATTTCTAAATTTAAGGTTATTTTCCAGAAGGATGGGGTTTCTACAGGTCTTATCTGCAGGTACCAGTGTTACAGTGCATCTTGAAGAACATGTTTAAGAGTCAGTGCAAAGGCCTGGGTTCAATTTCACATGAAATGTGTGTGAGTCTTGGCTCATCGTGGCCAACCGTGGTAAGTAAACTTTGGTTTACTAAAAAATGTGCAAAAGTGTTGGCAGGAGCTCAGTGTAGCACAGGATCATATGGACAACAAACCCAACTGGGAATATTTATGGAGCTCTTGTTACATGTAGCGCTTGGTGTTGATTTTGTGATCTGGGGTAAATTTTATCATCATGTAGGACTTTGGTAGCATGCATATCACAACTGCAAGGGGAAAAGCAGCTCAGCGTTGCCCTTGTCAAGAGGGACATGCAAATTCGTGAAGTTCATAGTCTCAAGCAAATGAAAAAAATGAAGTAACTATGAACTCCGGGAAAGAAAAAATTACTCAAGAATGTAATCATAGTATACAATGTGGCTTAACAGCAAATGGTATTTACTTAATCATAATAACTGAAATACTCAAAATGGGTTAATCCAAAAACACACTGTAGCTAACTGGGAGGATGAGAGAGGTGAGGGTTTTGAATTATTCTATTGTAAGAAGTTAATAGATAATGCCTATGATTGATGAATTAAGAGGTAACAGTATATTTGTGTTATGTCACAATTTGGGGTAAATTAAAGGGCAAAAAATCATCAAAATACATGTAGTTCCATCTGGATGAGGTGGGAATGGCAAGGAACTGCTCTTTTTAGTAAGCAACAGTTTAGACTGCTTTTGAACTTTGGTATGTTTTTCAGCTAAAAAATTAATTGAAACTTACATTCTGGACAGAACAAAAAATGAATTGAAAGCGAAAGATCAAGAGGGAATGATTCCTTGGGAGCGGCAGTTGACAAAGCAAATTACAGAATATACTCAATGAGAATCAGATGAAACACGGGAGATAAAAGGCTCAGGACCAAGAGGTCCCTGGGAGGCATTCAGAACGGAGAAGCTGCGGCCAGGAAGTCCACACACTCACAGCTGCTTGTAGGGCCCCGGTGCTCACCCAGGAACAAAGCCACTTCTGTCTGTGAAAACCACAGTGAGGCAAGACAGGGAGCAAACAGCCTTTAATTGGGGTGGCGAATGAGCGGCCCCATGAACTCCAAATGCCTCCAGCAGGCCGGGGCACGCTTTTCCTCTCCGCCCTTCTTTGCCCACCAACCCATGGCCTCGCTCTTTCTGGCTTCTCAACAGGCACTGTTGGGCTCTTGGCTCTTCCCTCTGCTCTGGGCCCTGAGCATCTTTCTGCCTCTTTGCTGTTCCATCCTGAGCACCCTGCAGACCCATGTCCCATGTTGTCAACCTCACTCTCCTATCAGATGCTTCCGTCTGGGTTCTGTTTCCCCAGAACCAGCCTGGGGGCCTGCAAACCAATCTGATAATCCATTTATAAAATTGGTGGTAAAACAAAAGGCTGAATCAGCCTAACATGTTAATCCTCTCTTAACATTTCCAATTTAATAGCAGCCTTTGGAGTTTCAGCTCAGAGGAATTCTTTATCTGGGAAAGTTGACTGCATCCAGAAGGGAAGGATTTGAGGTTGACATCTCTCAGTTCTCTGAAATTGTTCTTTTTAAAGCTTATATTTATTTATTTATTTTGAGAGAGAGAGCACGCACAAGTTGGGGAGGAGCAGAGAGAAAGAGGGAGAGAGAAAGAGAGAGAGAGAGAGAGAGAGAGAGAGAATCCGAAGCAGACTCTGCTCTGTCAGCCCAGTGCCTGATGTGGGGGCTTGATGCGGGGCTCGAACTCAGGAATTGGGAGATCATGACCTGAGCCCAAGCCGGATGCTTAACCAACTGAGCCACCCAAGTGCCCCTGGAATTGTTCTATGTAGAACCATCTGTGCATAAGGCCCGCTTTGATGCCCCCGGTTAAAGTTTTTTAGTAACGATCCTTCCCTCACCCTGTTTCCCTCAGCATTTTGAAAATTCAGTCGGTTCCAGCTATTCTGTGCTTATTCATAGGTAAGTTTTCCAAGATAGGTCACATGCATGCCCTTTGTTTTTCTTAACTGGTCCATGACCCTCTTGAGGGCAGGCATCCTATTGTCAATTGATGTGTGATGTCTTTATTAGCCTTTATTATCCACTATGTCTTCATTAACTCATTTCAGAGGCCTTAATTAAAATGGTTGCAGAACCCTTTGGTAAGACACTTGCTCTGGTTAACAGACACAGGGCAGATAGGAAAGAAGGTCAGCTTGTTTGGTACCAAAGACAGCTGAGAGAAACAAAGACACTCCCGGAGCCAAGGGGAAGGAGGCAGGTCAAGGAGGCCAAAAATTGTGGTGCTCCCCAGCAGAGAGGATCTTCTCCAATGTGGGGGGCCACACTGTGTTTCTAGGAGGTCAGGAGCCCACATCTGGGGACTCTGCTGTTTTAGAATATTCTTTGCTTTGACTGTCCATGCTGGACTCTTAAGAGGGGTAAAGTATTGGGAAGTGACCCATTACACCTGTAATTCTCAAAATCCCATTACATACACAGGGCAGACTTGCTATAAATCTGTGGACAAATACACCCAAATATTTTTTGGCCCGTGTTTTTGTTTGGTGATTTCAAGATGCCAGAAATGGTGAAGGCTAGGCTCCTTAGATACACTCTGGTTTAAAAACGGTTGGAAGATTTACCTGCAAAGGAAGGGCTCTGAGTGAATTGGAGATAGCTAGGAATGGATTACTGAAACTGTTCTTTAAAAAAAATAAATGGAAATAAACATTATTATAGTTTAAAATATAAAAACATGAAATATGCTCTCTTTTTATATAAAATGTAGAAAAGTAAAAAGAAGAAAATAAAAACACCCATACGAAAAGGTGAAATTTAAAGGGTTAAAGGAGGGGCGCCTGGGTGGCTCAGTCGGTTAGGCGGCTGACTTCGGCTCAGGTCATGATCTCGTGGTCCGTGAGTTCGAGCCCCGCGTCGGGCTCTGTGCTGACAGCTCAGAGCCTGGAGCCTGTTTCGGATTCTGTGTCTCCCTCTCTCTCTGACCCTCCCCTGTTCATGCTCTGTCTCTCTCTGTCTCCAAAATAAATAAACGTTAAAAAAAATTTAAAAAAAAATAAAAAATAAAAAAAATAAAGGGTTAAAGGAAACATTTTGTTAAAGATTATCTGGAATTTATATTTAAAGCTACAGACATAATATGCATATATTCATATGCATTTTCATGTATATGTATGCGCATTTTAAACCATACAAGGGGTTTTGCAATATGTATTGTTATAGAATTAGCTCTTTTACTCTGTATATTTATAGCCGTTGAAATTTCCATGTAAATAAATACTTATTTACTTTATCATTTCTCAAGTCTGAAGAACATTCTATTGTGTAAATGTGCCAAAATTTAACAAACTCTCTACTATTGGGTATTTGAGTTGTTTCTAAGTTTTCATTATTTTAAGGGATGCATCATTTCACATTGTTGAAATTTTGAGTTTCAACCAAATATTATGCTTGTTATTTTTTCACTGCTATTTAAAATTACCAAGAAACATTTAGCTCTTGTTGGCATGAGAGGCATAGGTCTAAAGAACTCAACATCAAGGAGCACCTGTAGTTTAAGCTGGAAGAAAGTGACCTGAAGCTGCGAAGGCTAGGGTGTCCTATTAATAGAAGAATGATAAGCATTTAGATAGTTAAGAAAAATAAAAATATTTTTACTAATTTAATGAATGAAAAGATGCTTACATTTTAAAAAGCCATCTTTTTGTTGTTGCTGTTTTGTTGTTTTTATTTCCCACAGTTTTTAAAAAAAATTTTTAATGTTTTATTTTTGAGACAGAGAGAGACAGAGTGTGAGTGGGGGAGGGGCAGAGAGATAGGGAGACACAGAATCCGAAGCAGGCTCCAGGCTCTGAGCTGTCAGCACAGAGCCCGACTGGGGGCTCGAACTCACAAACCGCGGGATCATGACCTGAGCCGTAGTCGGATGCTTAACCATTTAACCTACTGAGCCACCCAGGCACCCTTATTTCCCACAGTTTTTAAAGAAGATATCACTAATTCAGAATGTTCTAAAAAGAGAAAGTGTAGGTGAGTGGTCAATGTTTTCTCATTCCTACACATTTCTGCTATGAAAGCCGGGATGCTATTTCAGTTGTCTCCTGATCCTTAACAAAATGGCAGCTTCCACAGAAACAAGAAAGATCCATAGAAAAAGTTTAAAGGCTTTAAAGTTTTTTTGGTCTCATTTTGTTTTTTATTTTTAATTTGAGAAAGATGCAGAGAGCAAGCGAAGGAGGGACAGAGAGAGAAGGAGACAGAATCCCAAGTAGGCTTCACCCTGTCAGTGCAGAGCCTGCAGAGCTCGAACACACAAACCAAACCGTGAGATCATGACCTGAGCTGAAACCAAGAGTCAGATGCTTAACTGACTGAGATGCCCAGGTGCACTGAAAAGATTTTAATCCATTAAGACTTAACCTGAAGTGTGAATTTATTTTTTTTTAATTTTTTTAAATGTTTGTTTATTTTTTTGAGAGAGAGAGAGAGGAGAGAGAGAGAGAGAGAGAGAGAGAGAGAGGGGCAGAGTGAGTGAGCATGGACAGGTGAGGGGCAGAGAGAGAGGGAGACACAGAATCTGAAGCAGGCTCCAGGTTCTGAGCTGTCAGCACAGAATCCAATGAGGGGCTCGAACTCACGGACCATGAGATCATGACCTGAGCTGAAGTCGGCCACTTAACTGACTGAGCCACCCAGGTGCCCCTGAAGTGTGAATTTATGAAGAAAGGGACGCACACAGAAGCCACAAATGTCAATCAGTTCTCAAGCTGGTATAAAGTCCATGAAACTGTACAGTTACATGGCCCAATATGGTAGTCATCAGCCACATGTGGCTATTGAACACTTGAAGTGTAGCTAGGATGACTGGGAACTTAATTTTTTATTTAATTTTAATTAATTTAAATTAAAAAACCAAAACAGATTTTATCCCCTATACTATAACTATTGTTTTGGTAGGGCTACAGTTCACATTGCCTATTGCTTTGAATTAGACACTTTTCATGCAGGTGTTGGGCACATGTGTCATTCCTAGTGTTACACATAATGTATAATCAAGAGGTGGTGTCAACAGATTGATTCAACCTGGATTTTTTTCCCATGCATTGATGTAAAACAATAATGTGTTTATTTGGATATTGTATACAGATAGCATGAGTTACAGTAATATACATACAGTGAAATGCTTATTTTAATTGTAATATAACAACTATTTTTCTAGTTAAAAATAAATGTGAATGAATTTTAAATGTAAAATGAAGGCATGCTACTGATGGAGAATCAAGTGGAAATGCGCAAGAAGTACAATGGTAAAGGAAAAAAGATAGTGAAAGAAGGTATGTTGTGTATTTCACAGGGAATGGCAATTGCAATTTGCTGTGGCAGAGAAATGTGACAAATCTGTCTTTTGCGTGAGAAATTATTTTTTAACATAATGAAGTGCACAATTTTAAGAGATACTTTCAGCAAATGCAGAGTGAATTTGATAAAAAGTTTATTCTTAACAGTAAAAAAAAAAAAAATTGATGAGAGGAGCCACCTAAGATCAGACTTTAATGTCCAATAAATTATTTAAGAATGAGTTTTAAGATAATCTGAGCTATAACTATGGCCAGCTATAAAACTGCTTGCATTCTCATACATGTATAAATACATACCACACACACATGATTTAGACAGTAAATCAGTTAGGAAGTTTTGATAAAGACTAAAAATAGTTATAAAAAAGTGAAAATCTTCAATTAAGTCACCAAAATAATTGCCCAAATATGACCATTCTAACAATATAAAATATCAATTGATTCCAAATTTGAAAAATTACAAAAATCTTTCTTTAGCTTTAGATACCATGCAACATAAGAGACATTGCCCAGTTAATACTTCAGTTACATTATCTCTCAAAGAAATGTGTGTGAATTTGTTACCTAAAATTAAACTCATGATATACGTAGGTTTTGAAGTTTCTACAACTCTCAAAGAACAGTTTAAGCTAGATTTGAAAAAAATTACTTTTTATCATAGTGGATGGTGCTTCAACTGTATCAGATCAAAAATTCAAATTTATTGGAATTTTAAAACAAGTGACTGATATTTCCCTTTTATGGCATATATGATATTTAGAAAATATTTATGCTCAGTTTGCTAAAACAAACTCTGTGATAGTATTATGGATATAGTTGTTAAAATCCTTTAATATATATGTGCAAATGCTATGAATCATCCGGAGTTTATGGAACTGTTGAAAGAAATAGTAGACAATGAATTTAATGATCTTGTGTTCTTTGCCAGGCCTCACTGATTGAGTTTTACAGTCTTACTTTATTGTCAACTCTGATTTTCTTGGAACTAAAGAAATGTTTGCCAAATATTCTATCAAAGATGCAAATGACAGTACAATTTACATTTTCTAACTGATATCACACTGCATATGAATGAGCTAAATTTGAAACTATGTCTAAGGAAAGGGAAAACTTATTTGTGACCTAGCTAGACAGAACAATTATGTTGAAATGGAAACTTTTCAGAATACAAATTAGTAATAATGATTTTCCACATTTTTATAACATGAATCAATATGAAGAGTATTTTCACAAAAATCAGCTGCCAACAGTACATGGAAAATTTGGACACTTTGTTGATATTGGTATTTAGAATTGTATTTCAATTCATCAAATATATTTTTGAGTTTGATGTTAATAATCATGAGTGAACACAGGAGAGGTTGAATTTATGTAACTTGGACAGATGTAGTTTTGAAATTGATATGCTTTTGCTTCAAAGTCAAATCAAATTTTCTTTAAAAAAGAACCAGTATTGGGGTACCTACCTGGCTCAGTCAGTAGAGTAAGTGACTCTTGATCTTGGGACTGCATTTGAGTCCCATACTGGGGGTAGATATGCCTTAAAAATAAAAATATCTTGGAGCACCTGGGTGTCTCAGTTGGTTAAGCATCTGACTCCAGCTCAGGTCATGATCTCATAGCCCATGGGTTTGAGCCCTGCATTGGGCTCTGTGCTGACAGCTCAGAGCCTGGAGTCTGCTTCAGATTCTGTGTTTCCTTCTCTCTCTGCCCTTCCCCCACTTGTGCTCTCTCTCTCAATAATAAATAAACATTAAAAAAATCTTTAAAAAAAGAACCAGTTTTGTCAATTTGGATGCAAATATTAAAGGGAATTGATTTTTGGATAATTGATTAATGGTTGGAAAACTTTTAAGTATATTTGGAACAATGTGGGTATAGGGATGTATATTTTTAAATTTATTTTTATTTTATTATTTTTTATTAAACAATTTTTTAATGTTTACTTATTTTTGAGAGAGAGAGAGAGAGAGAGAGAGAGAGAGAGAGAGAAGGGGGGAGGGGCAGAAAGAGGGAGGCAGAGGATCTGAAGCAGGCTACATGCAGTGAGCTCAAAGCCTGATGTGAGGCTCAAACTCGTGAGCCCTGAGATCATGACCTAAGATGAAATCAAGAGTCGGCTGCTTAACCAACTGAGCCATCCAGGTGCTCCTAGGGATTTATGTTTTTAACTGTAAAGTTTATGAAGGCATTTCTGAGATATTCTGTAAATATAAAATGTATACTGGATTTCAAAGACAGTATAAATACAAGAATGTAAACTATCTCATTAATAGTTTTTAAATTAAAATTGATTTCAGGGGCACCTGAGTGGCTCAGTCAGTTAAGTGTCTGGACTTTGACTCAGATCATGATCTCACAGGTAAGGGTTGGAGTCCCCCAGCTGAGCTGACAGCTCAGAGCCTGGAGCCTGCTTCAGATTCTGTCTCCCTCTCTTTCTGCCCCTCCCTCACTCGCACTCTGTCTCTCTCTCTCTCAAAAATAAATAAACATTAAAAAAGTTATAAAATTATTTTCACCTGTTTCCTTTTTTAGCTTTTTTTTTTTTTTTTTTTTTTTTTACTGTGGTAACTAACAAATTTAAAATTACATGTTGCTGGTATTACATTTCTGTTGCTCGGCATTTGCCCCAAAGTTCCAGCTTTATGGATTTTGTCAAATAGTTCCAAAATCCTAAAGGTATCAGTATCTAGTTATGTATAGCATTACCCAGGTCAATGCCAGTTGTCATGAAATGGCAAGTTGTTTGTAAACCACTGGCCCACTCACATTCTCTCCCTGTGGTAAGCTAGGATGTCTGTTTTAGTCTGTGGCCTGTCTGTGGTCATGGAACCAAATTTCCTCGAGAACTTTGCCTGTCCTTGGAGGAACTCCCTGGGTGATCCTGGAGTGGTTATCATTTACTTCAATCAACTGAGGTAAACTCTGACTGGGAGGATGACCAGAAATCAAATCCCATAGATTATGTCAGTATTTGATATGCTCACCTGTGCCTGAAAACAAATGGGCTCAATGTGCCAAGCCCTTTATGAGATAAGCCAGCAGCTGAAGTCATTGTCTGAGTTCCTGAGAACTAGTTTAGAAGAGATTGCCACAAAGGGAAAGATAATCTGGAAGTCTCCTCCTATGTTCCCTACCCACCTTTCCTATACTGTTTCCATGTCTGGATTGATGCCAGGTTCAGGGTATCTGTGGTAGTAATGCCCTATGGTTTAACAAAGCAATTATCAGACTTAAGTCAGAAGATTTGGGTGAGAGATCCTACATTGTGGTTTACTAAATAAATGACTTTGGGTAAATCACATAGTCTCAGTTTTCTGTTCTAGATTATATCAAATGATCTGTAAGACAACTACTAGAACCTGAGTTTTGTGTTTCTAAGTTGTTCTGACAGTAGCTGAGACATGAAGCCCAAAAAGAGGTAAAATGCACTTAAAATTCCAATACCATTCTGAGATTGGGAATTGAAGAGCCACCATTTTCTTTCTCTTTTATCAGAGGAAGACGAGTGCGGAGTAGTATCTTTGTGCAATGTTTTGTTTACACAAAGTCACTATTACGTTGTTGTAGAAGAGCTGCTTAATATTTTTCCCTTAGCAGAAAGCAAGTAGCAAGAAGCAAGATTTAATAATGCTGTTACATTTCTAATTTTGCTCTTATAATAAATGGGGACATTGAAAATGAAAAGCTGTGTATATAATAGCATAACAAAAAAAAAAAATGGCCAACGAATCATTTCTTCTTCTCATTTGACAAAGCCTTCAAATGTTAGTCTGAACTAACTTTTAGTGGTATTAGAAGTGGAAACCAGCTCTCCAGGGTAGATAATTTTTATGCTAATTTCCTGCACCTCAATGTACACAATTATTATAGGGCATGTGAATGATCCATTCACTGAATGAAGAAAAATTATTCCAAATGATTATTGATGAGTTAATCAAGATAACCATGTCAACTTTCTTTATCCATTAGTGGTAACATCTACACTATTTCACAATCATAATAACAGCCAAATGCTAATGGGCGAGGTAATCAGACCTTAATGAAGAACAGTGAAAAATTTGCTTTTTAAAATAGTTTACAGTTTTCCTAATCACTGAAGTGGTCAGTTAGTCCCAAGGTTATTCATATTTCATAATGTGTGCTTGCAAATTTTTTTCTCCATTTAAAAAATAGTTGGATTTTTGGAATGTAAGAAGGAATGGAAATAAATGGAGAGGGATTCCTCTTTTTAAATAAATGCATATTTAAAGAGTTATTCTTATTGCAATGGTGACCTAAAATGGGGGGAAATCTCTATCCATTTAAAAACTCAGAATTATACTTTTATGTTTTTCCTTCTGTCTTTATCCTTTCACTCAGATTTGGTAATTTTATTATTATAAGCTCAGATAAGTTTGGACTTGCAGCTTTATTGTAATTTATTATATGTTGTGGCTTATATTTATATTTATTGATTGATTCTGATACCCTTAATGTACTGTCATGATGATTTGAGAGTCTGCCATCCACAGCCGACTTTTGAAAAAAGCAATTTAGAGGTACCTGAGTGGCTTAGTTAGTTGAGTGTCCAACTCTTGATTTTGGCTGAGGTGATGATCTCATGGTTCATGAGATGAAGCCCCACATCAGTGTGGGATTGACCTCTACTCTAAGTGTAGAGCCTGCTTAGTATTCTCTTTCTCTCTCTTTCCCTGACTTTTTCCCATGCTCATATACACTCTCTCTCTCAAATGGAAAAAAGAAAAAAAGAGCAATTTAAAGTGGTTCCCTAAGTATGTGTCCCTATACTTTATATCATATGACCTCATTACACTGGCACCATTAACAAAATATTCTAGGGAGTGGCAGCTGACACAAGAGCTCTGTCCCGAAAGATACACTATACCAAATATTGACTGGGCACCACAATCAGGTTCTTTGGGCATCTGACTGTGAGAAATAATGAGAGACGTGAGACAGTAGAGCGGTATGGAGAAAAAGCAGTGCATAGAATGCATGAGTAGAAGTTTTCAATAAGCAGAAACCATGAGGTGGATTTGGAGTAGGGAGTTAGTAGCCAGCAGGAGAAACAAATCTTTACACCATGAGTATGGCAGTGTGGCTTTTCTGATGGCACCACTGTGAGAGCAGCTGTTGGGTCAAGGGAGTTACTACTGGATAATGAGATCTAGTGTTGCATCCTGAGGGACCTACCAGTTCTCTGTAGAATTTGGTTAAGCCTGTGCTTTTCAAAATGTTGCCTGTGATTCCCTAGAGGTCCAAGAAGCAATTTAGGGACCTCCATAAGGGAAGAGGGGGTACCAAATAGACAGGACACTCCCCCACTTCCAGCATCAGCCACAGTAGTGCTCTTTATTCTGAGTTTGTTTGTCTTTTTCCATGTGAGATTTCATGGGAAGAAAGAAGGGTTCTACTACAGTTAAAAGTTATTTAAAACTCAGGTCCTTTCAAGGATTCGCAATTTGCAAATTAAAGAAAATCCACTGTAACTTTTGTTGAACATTATCCTAAAATGAGATTAGGAGGCTTATTTTTTAACTTCCAGATTCTTCTTCGCCATGCATTTGTTTTAAACTATGAACATTTTGTGATGAAATAGCATATACATACATCTATAACTCTTTTGTCATTTTATTCTACCAGGTAATTTATTTTTTATTTTCATTTTTTGAGAGAGAGAGAGAGAGAGAGAGAGAGAATATTAAGCAGGCTCCACACTCAGCTCAGAGCCAGATGTTGGGCTTGATCCCATGACCCTGGGATCATGACCTGAGCCCAAATCAATAGTCAGACACTCAACTGACTGAGCCACTCAGGACCTCACTACCAGGTAATTTTTAAAGTTACTCTCTCATTTATTCTTCAGAGCGCCTGGCTTATGATGGGAATCATCCAGAAAGCTTTACAAATAGTAGATCCCTGGGTCTTACCTTCCATATATGGAAACATACCTTTGGGGATTGCCTTTTGGGGAAACCTGTATTTCTAAAGCTCCCCAGATAATTGTGATTCTCAATCAAATTTTAGTACTACTAAATAAGACCAAATAGTACTGATTGCATAATGGGGATTGGGGTTGGGGAGAGAAGCAGACAGATCAGATGAAGTGTGATTCTAATAGGAGAAAAAAAAAACTATTCTAACTTACAATGTGATGTAGAATTGGCATATGGAGCACTAATTTATAAGAAGTGTTCTTATTCCATGCTCTTAAAACTAGTAGTTTGTGGGTTAAATTAAAAAGCAAGCTGGAGTGAGGAATAATAATAATATTTGCATACACTTTTACTATGTTATTTAAACTTAAAATGTATAAATGTACACTCTTTAGACAATTTTTTATTCAGGGTCGTGACCTCATCTTTGACTATGTGTCTTTAGTTATGGAGTTTCCTGTCATCTTTCTTGCATAAACTTCATCTGTTTTTCAAGTTTAATTATCTTTAAAGTGGGTTTTTAAAGGAATTCATAGACATTTGCAAAGCTGTGTGAATAAAGAATTCAGAATCCGTAATTTTATGAAAAACTTCTAAAATTTTATACTTATCAATTCAAAGGGAATTTGAACAACTACATTTTTATAGAAACAATTCCTTTTTTTTTTAATCTGAGAGAGAGAGAGAGCACAAGTGAGGGAGGAGGGTAGAGAGAGAGGGAGAGAATCTTTAAACAGGCTCCATGTTCAGTACAGAGCCCAATGTAGGACTCAATCCCATAACCCTGGGATCATGACCTGAGCTGAAACCAAGAGTCAGACACTCAACTGACAGAGCCACATAGGAGCCCCTGTAGAGACAATTCTCTTTTTGCGCTCATAGTGTACTTGTATAGGTTTATATAATACTTGATTAAATGATAAAAGTCAAGGAATACTAGCATAGAAGCAGCATAAATAGATTTGGGAACAAATACATTGACTCTTGGTAAGCAGACAACTTAATTGGAAGTGCATGATGTGGAATTGTCTATAATTTCAAGTATCCAGAATGTTCTGGTCAGCAGTCAGTGTGTTTTATGGAGGAAATGGAGGTCATTAGGTAATCTGCTGAGCTGGTTAAGTGGAGGTTGGTTAAAACAACTTTTATAGTAGTCTTTCTTTATTTGCAGGGGATATGTTCTAAGACCCTCAGTGGATGCCTGAAACCACAGATATATATACTCTGTTTTTACCTATATATATGTACTTATGATAAAGTTCAATTTATAGGTATGGTAAGGTTAGGTACAGTAAGATATCAACAACAATAACTAATAATAAAATAGGAAACTATAACAATATGCTGTAATAAAAGTTATGTGAATGTGGTCTCTTTGTTTCTCAAAATATCTTATTGTTCTATACTCACCCTTCTGTGATGATGTGAGATGATAAAATGACCATGTCATGAGGTGAAGTGAGGTGAATGATGTAGTCATTGTGACAAAGTGTTAGGCTACTAGTGACTTTCTGATAATACCTTAGAAGGAGGATTATCTGCTTCTAGACCTTGGTTGGTGGTGGGTCACTGAAACTACAGAAAGTATAACCACAGATAAGAGGGAACTCCTGTATTGTACATTACTCTGTAGATATATGGAATAAGGGTTTAGGAAGTTAAAGTTAAATGGATACTGGATTTTAACTACTTTATGAAATGTGCTTCCCTTGAAAGCCTCAAGCTCTGTTTCTGATATACTAAATTTCAATATATGTATTTTTTTCTACTAAGCATAAAGCTGTGATAACAGCCAACAAGTTGGGCGGATTTCTTGTAGCTTAGCTAGAATTATGTATTATTATATTAAAAAAGCATCTTATGCAGTCTGGTAAAGTAAATGAGAGAATGGAAGAAAGCCAGTCTGAGGATGTAAAATAAATGGATTTTTAGAACAAAGCAATGCCATTTATTATTTTGTTTTATTTATTTTTTTAAGTTTATTTATTATGAGAGAGAAAGAGAGAGAGAATGAACAAGTTGGGGAGGGACAGAGAGACAGGGATGGAGAGAATCCCAAGCAGGCTCTGAGTTGTCAGCACAGAACCCAACATGGGGCTTGATCTCACAAACCATGAGATCATGACCTGAGCCAAAACCAAGAGTCAAACAGTCCATTGAATGAACTACTCAGGGGCCCAGAAAAGAAACATGTCCTGGGGCACCTGGGTGGTTCAGTCAGTTGAGAGTTCAACTTTGGCTCAGGTCATGATCTGGCAGTCTGTGAGTTCGAGCCCCATGTTGGGCTCTGTGCTGACAGCTTGGAGGCTGGAGCCTGCTTCGGATTCTGTGTCTCCCTTTCTCTCTGACCCTCCCTAATTTGTGCTCTGTCTCTCTCTGTCTCAAAAATAAATTAAAAAAAAAACATTAAAAAAGAGAAGCATGTCTTATACTTAATATTTAATGAATGAATGATTAAAGTATGTGGGTGCTTCCAGAATGTTGGAAAGTTATTTAAATCTTCATCTCTATAATTTTTAAAATGTTAATTTTCTTACTAAATTAGATTTATTAAAATGATTTCCTGGCCTTCTTTCAGAGTTGTGGCACCTGGTGTTTGTTTTCCTGGAAAGCACATTATGACATATGGTGGAGTAATTAATAACAGCATGAATTCTGGAGTCAAATAGAGTTCATATCACAGTTCTACCACTTACTCATTTGAAATAGTGGGCATGTTAGCTTGACCTAACTTCCCTCATCTGAAAATGGAAGTAATAATAGTTCCTACTTTATAGACGTGTTATGAGGATTAAATGTGACAGATAATATTGGTTAATAATAGATAATTTTTTTAAAAGGCTGCTGGTGTTTTGATCGTGTTTGTGTTTAATTTACACATCAATTGTGGCAAAATTACCTGAATGATGCTGAGACTTCTGATCTATGAACAAGGTATATCCCTCTATTTATTTGTCTTCTTTAATTTCTCTCAGCAATGTTTTGTAGTTTTTAATGTGCATGATTGATTTTTGAATGTTAAACCATCCTTGCTTTCCTAGGATAAATTCCACTTGTTTTTGTGTGGTTTTGGCATCAGTGTAATATTAGTCTTACAGAATGAGTTAAGAAGTATTCTCTCATCTTCAATTTTCTGTAAGAGTTTATGTAAACTTTATAATTTCTTTTTTAAATGTTTGATAGAATTCACTAGTGAGGCTACCTGGGCCTGAAGTTTGTTTGTTTGTTTGTTTGTTTGTTTGTTGGAAAAGTTTAATCTACAAATTTAATTTTTAAATAGTTTTAAGGATGTTCTGATTATTTTTCTTGAGTAAGTTATGATAGTTTGCATCTCTCAAGGAATTTGTGCATTTTATCTAAGTTGTTGAATTTGTAGGCATTAAGTTGTTCAAGCTATTCCCTTACTATCTTTTTAATATGTAAAGTCTGTAGTGATGTCACTTCTCTCATTTCTGACATTGATACTTTGTAACTTCTTTTTTTTTTTCCTTATCGGTCAGGAAGGAGATTTATAAATTTTATTGATTTTTCTCAAAGAATGAGCTTTCATTTTGTTGTTGTTTTCTACTTCACTTATTTCTGTTATTATTTTATTTTTCTGTTTAATTTAAGTTTGATTTATTGTTTTTTCTAGCTCTTTAATGTGAAAGCTTGTCATTGATTTAAGACCTTTTAAATTTTCTAACTTAGGCATTTTTTGCAATATATTTCCTCCTAAGTACTTTTTTAGCAGTAGTCTACAAATTTTGTTGTGTTTTTCATTTGAGTATAATTGAAATTATGTTATATTTTTCCTTTTGATTTTTTCTTTGACTCATGAGATATTTGAATTGAGTATATTTTAGTTTTCAAATATTTGAAGATTTCCCAGAGAGCTTTCTATTATTAATTTTGGATGTAATTCCATTATGGTCAGAGAATATACTTTGTATACTTGAATCCTTTAAAATGTATTGAGACCTGTTTTATGGTCCAAATATCATGTATCTTGGTAAATGTTCCATATGCACTTGAAAAACCTGTGTGTTCCTCAGTGTTATGGAGATTTCTATAAATGTCAATTATGTCATGTTGGTTCAGAGTGTTGTCAAGTCTTGTATATCAGAGGTCTAGAGGTCCATAAACTTTCTCTCTAAAGGGTCAGATAGTAAATATTTTCATTTTTGTGAGACGTACATTCCCTGTCGCAACTCTTGAAATCTGGAGTTTTATCAGGAAAATACATAAATGGGAGTTGCTATATTTGACCCACCATGAAATGGATTTTGTCCAAAGACTCATTTGCTGATGCCTGTTTTATATCCTTATAGATTTTCACTCTATTTGTTCTGTCAATTATTGAATTATGAGCATTGTAGTCCCCGGCTATAACTGTAGATTTCTCCTTTAAGTTCTATCAGCTTTTGTTTCATATAATTTGAAACTCTGTTATTAGATACATAAATATTTAGGATTGTTATATCCTCTTAATGAATTGATCCCTTTATAATTAGGAAAGTCCTTTTTTATTCCTGGTAATCTTCTTTAATCTGAAATCTACTTTTTCTATTATTAAGATAGTCACTCCAGCTTTCTTTTGATTAGTATAAGCATGGTATATTTTTTCCCACACTTTCTCAGAGCATCTGTTCTCAGTTCAGTCTGGTTTCCTCTGCTCCTAGGAGGTGAGCCACCTGTGTCTGCCTGGGGTTGTCCAGTTCTACCAGTGCCTGGTTGGATAAGTCTGATTTACTTAGATGAATTAAGAAACCATTATGGCTGCCCATTTAATTCACACTTCCCAGACTAGCTTTAATTTGTAAAACAAACAAACAAAAAAACAAAAAAAACAAAAAAACCTCCCCAGACTCCAGTCTATATTTCTATCCATTCCAAATTTGGGAGAACAAGAGAGAAGTGTTTTTAATTCGATTGCTCAAAGTCCTACAGAGTGTGGTGTGGAGAAAGGGATATTGCCTG
The DNA here is from genome assembly GCF_028018385.1 of Neofelis nebulosa. Lineage (NCBI taxonomy): Eukaryota > Metazoa > Chordata > Mammalia > Carnivora > Felidae > Neofelis > Neofelis nebulosa. The sequence continues at coordinate 29,101,040 of NC_080794.1, read as the reverse complement.
GAACCAGCTTTTCTTGTCTCATAAAGTGCTGACCCTGAACACTGTGTTGGCACCACAGATTGTTTAGCAAGAAGCAGAACATCTTAATGCTGCCCATTTGGGTGTAGCAAAAATTGTAAAATACTGCTTTCTATTAAGAAGTAATATTTACAAGGGGTGCCTGGGTGGCTCAGTTGGCTAAGCATCCTACTTTGGTTTGGGTCATGATCTTGCTGTTTCCGAGTCCAAGCCCTGCATTGGGCTCTGTGCTGACAGCTCAGAGCCTGGAGCCTATTTCAGATTCTGTGTGTCTTTTGCTCTCCCTGCCCCTCCCCCAATCATGTCCATGCTCTCTCTCTCTCTCTCTCTCTCTCTCTCTCAAAAATTAATGAACATTTAAAAAATTAAAAAGAAGTAATTTTTACAAATATTTTGTTTATCGAGTAAGACAAGCAGCATTTCCCTATCCCCGCATTATACTCTGTCACTGTCTTACTCCTGTCTCTGACTGTCACCACACTCAAGACCCAGTGATCCAGGAAGGATGGGAGGAACAATAACAGCACAGGAAAGAGGTTAACCTGAGGAATGGGGTGGAAAAGGGTGGGGTTCATCTTCCCTGGTAAGAAGAAACACCAGAGAGTTTAATGTTTTTTGTAGTCATGTTAAAATGAAGAATCCTTTAAACCAAAAGCCAAAACAACTCTGTCAGATTTGTCACATGTCTTCAAGTGTAAGCTGGCTAGACCACCTTCCTCATATCAAGGTCAGCTTCTATCACTTGGCTCCAAAGTCATATCTTGAAGCCTAGTGATCATGCACATTTGACATTTCCTTGGAATGATTCTAAAAACTATTTTGGGACAGAAAAGATCAAATGTCCAAAGATAATGACAAGGCTCTGAACCTTCTGGAAAGCACTGGTATCACCAACTCAGTTCTCTCTCCATGACCTGTTCCCTGAAAAGCAACCATAACTTACACCTTACTTATTTATAAAGGACTTATTGAGGTCCATTTCTTCACACACCTCTGTGGAATTTCTAAGAATTTGTGCAACTTGTAAAATTATAAGAATTCTCATCTGAGTGCTTCACCTCAGCCTCATCATATAAGTGGCCATTCTATGTTTTGTGTTTCTACTTCTTGAAGATTATTTAAATATCTAGCTGTGTAGAGATTCAAATACCTCTTAATGAGGCAATCTGTAAGAACTTCTAAGCAGAGACTTTGGTTCAGTGTTAACTACTTTTCAGTTGTAGATGAAGTGAAAGATTCACAAATGACTGGCTCCATGGAAGATGTCAGCTTTAAGTTCCCTAAAAAGAAAAGTCCCCCAAGCTTGTCCAAGGCCAAGTGCATCCCACACCTTTATAGTTGAGGGATCTCAACCTGCTCAATATGCTTAAAGGGAAAATAGTGAAATATGAGTTGACAAGAGGAGAAGAATATCCACAAAGAGGGAAGGAGCACAGAGAGAAATCAGTCAGCCTCAGAGGAAAAACAGTGCTGGGTGTCACACCATGTAAATGTTAACTAGCTCTTCCTCTGACATTATGAATCTGATAGGATTTGGAGAGTCAGTAGGGCAAAATGGACAGAAAATTTATTCTAGCTTAACATTCTTCTTTCTCCATATGGCAAGTGGCTTATTATCAAAGTTTATTTCTCCTCAAACATAGTTTCTACATGGCCAATTGGTTTTTGTTGCCCCTTGGTCCCAGCCTGACTCTTACCCTTATCCTGCTACTTGGCACTTAAGGACCAAAGGAAAAATGAAGGCCCCAGTAAATAATAGTGAGTCAATTCTAGTAAGGCAGTTCAAAGATGGGTCTTGTGAAAATGTGTCCATAGAGGATTCATTTTTATATGAGAAAAGTATCACACATAGGATAGGAGTTGGCTACTTGTGTTTTCCAAAGACAAATAGCATAATGGGGCTATTAAAAGACAATACTGAGCTCAAACCCTTATTGAGGTCAGGGTCGGGAGGTGAGACATTTGTAAAGAGCAGGAGGAAGATCATACTGTTTAAGACTGCTCCTTCTCTCCTTTCAGAGCTGTAAGTTGGTGCTCTTTGCTGAGGGCAGTGTGTGTGTGGGGGGGGGGGGGGGTAAGGTGGGGTGTTTGCAGATAGTTTCAGGGGGCTAGGGAGTTTCCAATGGAGAGAAGCACAAAAAGCTGCTTAGAGCCATCCAGGGAAGAGACATGATGAGATACTTGAGGATCTCTGCTTTTTGTTGTAGTGCATCCTCAATGAGAGAGCTGACAGGGACTTAGGACAAAAATCCAAATCAGGAATCAAGTGTGTAGATTTGACTCAACGTTTGGCCGTATCAGATCTCTTAGGAATGAGATATCTATATCTATATGTATTATTTATTTATGATTTATTAATTATTGTGTTTAATTATATATAATTAATTTAATTATTTATTTAAATTAAATATATATATTTAATGAAAGGGAATCTATCCTATATAATTAGGAGTTGGAACACCAATAGATGAGAACCCGCAGGATAAAGGAACTCTAAAACTAGTCCTAAATCTAAATTCCCTTTCTTCCACCCCCGCTGAGACTCAGCCCCAGATAAATAGCAAGGTGCAAAGGTGTTGACTCTAGGCAGTTAACAAGTCCACTAGTGTTTCTACATTACTCACTCTTAGTCACCAGGCATTCACTAAGCATCCACTGTGAGCATGAACAAGACTATGGGCTGTTAGTTTGTGTCATTCTCTGATGTGCCTGCCCTCTTCAACTGCTCCTGTTTCCAAAATCTATGTCATGTTCTTGTAGCTCCTGACAATGCAACTGGGTTGGGTACTAACAAAGAAGGCCAGAATGAGCTCAAGGGTATTGCATTATTGCTAGAAGAGTGTTCCCATTAATAAAAGCAGGCATTGTGTAATGTCATTCACATATTACTGTACAAGAGATGATGCAATGTAATACTGGCCCTCGATTCACCCGGAGCTTAATGGGAGAAATGAGACTGGTCATTTCAAATCCTTGCATTTTTACCACTGAAAATCATAAAATATTAGAGCTGGAAGGGACTTTAGAGAATATCTCACCCAACCTCCGTTGTTTTACCAATGGGGAGTCTGAGGCTTATGTTATTCTTCATTGAATCTACCAACTGGAATCTGTCCAAAGTGCCTGTTTCCACTCACAACTGCAATGTTTGAAAACAGATTGGGTCCTGTGCCATCTGCTACTACCCTTAGTAGATTGGAAGACTAAGAATCTAGAATAGTTCCAAGGTGTCTAATGCACTTCATCTACATTATAGTATGCTTGTTCCAGAAATTCTCTCCCTGAGGGTAGAGTAATGTGGGATAAAGGTAGGGAATATAAAAATAATTCTTGTTTTCTTATAATTTCATCTGATTCATCATTGCATCAAGGTGAGCCTTCTAATCTCAGATCTTAGATCTCTAGGGCATGGGCTCAGCCTTCCTTGTTTGATACAGAACTATGAAGGCTGTCCAGCTTTGGTAGCAATCTCAAAGGCATGTTTGTGTTGGATGATATGAAAAATGACATAGTCTTCATTGGAGCTTGCACCTGTGTGTTTGTCTACCTTCTGCCACATCTCCTTAATAGGGGAGGCAGGTAGGGAGAGTCTACCATTTAAAAGGAGTTCAGGCTACATAGTCTATACAGCATCAAGATGTGGATGATGTAGTTCTCAAGTCATCTTTTGCCTGAATTATTTGTGTAATTGTGAGATGCATTACAAGAAGCTTCCCTAAGAATTATTCTTGGCTTTGGCAGGCTTAGTTCAATGGAAACATGTTTTGCTTTGTGTAAATGGGCCTAACAGAAATGTCATGGACAACATCATTTTTCTCTAGAAAAGTTTTCAACTAAAGAGTACTGTAAATATCATGGGCACACAGAATCAAATGAATCTATTGGCCCGGGATTGGCCATCATTTGCTTGTAAGTGACTTGTAGCCAAAGACATATTTGCCTAGGATCAAGATGCTTAGAAGAACCTTCTGAGAATGCCACAAGGCAGTCTGGAAATTAGCAGAGCTTGCTTCTGTTTTTGAGAAGGCACTCTTATGTTTACATAATACAAAGCTTTGGAAATAGAAAACCCTGGCCAGAAAGTTAGAGGCCAAGAGAAGAAATAGAAATTAAATGAAATGCTTCCTCTTGCCTCCCCCTCAGTTCTGTAAAAATAGACACAGACTTCCTTTTTTCCACTCACACAGGGAAGAGCACTACAGTTTGAACTGAGTTGTGAGATTGAGGCAAGCTGAGTGTTGACAGCTCTGAGTTATGGTCTCCCTAAGTTTAAACCCCATCCCCAGGAGGGTCTTTGGATCGGGAAATATCGTGCCTTCCTATGCCATGGATCAGTGTAGGAGGCACTCGACTTTATACTGGAACATAATTTTTTGCAAGCCACAGAAATTTAGCTAGACTCTTCTCACCAGAAGTTGGATGTTGAGACTCATCTCTGCCATTTACTACAGAGAGAATAAAGAGTATCAGGATGGTCTTTTGAAGGAGCTATGGATTCAAGAGAGAATATGGAGTTTTATTTCATTCATTCATTTACTTAATAAATATTTATTTGTTTATTTATTTGCCTCTCCTGATCTGTATAACTTGCTATGTTTGTGGAGAATAGAATATGAAATGACCAAGTCTTGGCACTTCATGATCTTTCATGTTAGTTGGAAAGAGAAGATAGACCCACAAATAATTATAATAAAAAGTGGAATGTAACAAGCTCCTGTAGAAAGATAGGAATGAATAGTTAGAGGAATTCAGAGTTGAGAAAGATCTGGCTGAGCTGGAGAGAACAGAGAAGGCTTCGTGGTGGAGAAGAAAGCAGGCATGGTGAAGAGAAGCATGCCAGGTGGTGAACATTACGTGAAAAGACATTAAGACCAAAAAGCATGGAAGTATGTTTGGATAATAGTGAGTCCTCCAGCTGGAGGCAATGTAGAGTGAGATGAGAGTAATAGGAGCTAAGGCTGAATGGAAGCTTTTAAATGCCAGGCAAAAAACCTGGACTGCAAGGCAGGAGAGCAATGAAGAGCCACTGCAGAAACAACCACGCTGTAGAAAAATTTATCTGGCAGTTGTGTTTAGGAGTGAAAGACAGGAAGGAGGAGGAGATTTAGGAAGCTATTACAATAGTCCAGACCACAGAAAATGAAAACCTGAATGGGGGACAGGGAGAGAGAGAGAGAGAGAGAGAGAGAGAGAAGCAAGTAAGAATGAAATGAGAAGGCAGATATAGGAGACACTGTGGGATAAAATGGTAACTGATTAGATGTGGGGCAGTTAAAGCAGAACACACAGTCAATGATAGCTTTGAGGATTTTCAGCTTGGTTGCAATTCCTTCTGGGTTATGATCAAACCATTTCTATTTAGGGAGGAGGGCTTAAGAGAAAATAGATTGCCACAAAGTATATGTTGAAGGCTAATACCTGGTAGAAATAACGATCTCTGAAGAAAGAATTCAGTAATACCTGAGAAACAGCCTCAAAGAATGTATTGAGGACTATACTATAGAGGGACTTTCTTGAGGGTGATGGACACAGAGGAATTACAAGGCAGAAGACCAGCCTTCAGAGAACTTAAAGTAGGGAGGCAAGAATAACCCAAAGAAATAACAGCCCAATCATGTAGTGCAGGCTGTGAATTATACAGACATTTAGAAGGGAAGGAGAGCAACGAAGGGGTGAAGCTTCTTGGAGGAAATGGAACATGAGGTATTATTATGGTTGGGATTTGGAAGAGTGGAAGAGAGCTAGGCAGGAGAGCAACACAAACAAAGGCAGAATTTTAGGAAGGAACTGTCATGTTTATAAGGAAGTGAAGAGACAAAAGTGGACATCTCTTTTCCCAGAGTTTAGAAAAGTTCCCAAAGTTCGTTGTCTGGGAGATATGAGAGGTGCACAAGAAAAGAGGCATCAGCTCAGTGTACTACTCATATCAATGGTGAACTATATTTGCATAGTTATAATGTGGACACTGACCATTGGCTATTAACCAAATGATGTTATAACATTGCTATTTTGGGGTGATGGGAGAAGGAAAGGTGGATGTGTGTATATAAAATAGCAAAGTTCCAATCTTCTTTGGCAGGAAACCAATAAATAATGCTTAACATTAATAAATCAAGAAAAAGCATTACAAGCACATTGCTTACCAATATAGCAGTGCCTAGAAAGCAAGAGCTCAATGGGTTGAGGGTGGGAGCAAAAGGACAGTGCTGAAGTGGGTTGGAGGACTGCTAATTGTAATTCTACTATGTGAATTTAAGAACTATGCAAGTACAGTGTTATAGTTTTCAACAAAAAGAAAAATAAAAGTCTAATCGCCTGATACTTGTTCAGGGAAACAGTCCAGTGGGTCATGATTTGAGTGACTAAGTAAGACAGAACACTTGGATCCATTTTGCTGCCTTTGATGGGGATCCCAGAGTGGTTTTCTGGGAGTTTATGAGGTTGTTTCTCAGTCAGGCTGGCTCCCTACATCCTCCTTTCTCACCTCCCTGCTGGCCCCCAAACTCAGCCTGCTCATGTTCCTTTCCTGTGAACACTGCCCTAGCCTTCCATATGGGGCTCTTCCCTCCACTTGGTCCAGGGGAGCATGGGAAGCAGTCTTTCTAGCTCCTTGCCTTGTTGACAACCCTGAGGAAAGAAGCTCCAAAACTCTTTACAAGGAAACAGCAAGGTGCTAATTAAAAATGATAAATGTGAGAAAATGATAAAGTTAAATCCATCTTGGAGAGTTCTTAATTTTATGGTCTGGGCCTTGAGTTTCTAATTCTCTTGTCAGCTCCCAATTCTCTGGCCTGAATTTGCTCAATTTTCATTCTAGAAGGTCCATCACCTCAGGGAAAAAAGAAGATCCTGAACAGAGCTGTTAAAATGTCACAAGCAGATCATTTGCCTTTCCTGGAATCCCGGAACTCAGGGGAAACTATTTAAGCGAGCACTAGTTCTATAAAAGAATGGCTCTCTCTCCAGACAGAGCAATCACCAGAGATCTTGATTTATTTTGCACATACCCTCCTCCAGTTTCTTTCTTCCCCTCTACTCATTGCCCTCCAAAAAAGAGAAAGAAAGGACTTCAACCTCTCCATATCTGGGAGAGGACAATAACAAAGGTCCACCAAAACAGTAGAGTTGGAAATTCATATCCGGCTCTGTACCTTTTTTGGGGAATTTCCAAATAATTATTCATTTTGGAGATTTCCAAGTAATTATTGATTTTGGAGATTTCCAGTCTAAAGCATACAGTCCAGTCAGAGCTGGATTATAAGTGCAGGGACGATATCTGTGAAAGACATTCTAGCATGTCCTGGTCCTCATCATTCCCCAGCAGCCCTTTCCTCTAACAAGTCCTTGCTGTCAATACCAAGTTTCTGCTGAGAAAAGCAAAAGATCTTCTTTTCCTTTCTTCTCTCCCTCTTCCTTCTGTTTGCATCAACACAGCTCCATGCTTAGAGTTTACAAAGGACCTTTGTCTCAATGGGAGCCCTCAGAAATGGGACCTCTGATTGGCTGGCATGTTACTGGTGAGAGCCCCAGGCCAAATTTCTTTATCTGGCTTTTTCATAGCCAACAATCAGTGATAAATGGGACATAACTATTCAGTAATAACTAATAAAAGCCCACACTTCTTTCTCAGTCTTTGGGAACCCCCATTTCTGAATGCCATCCACTTTCATCTCAGAGAGATGCCAAGAGTTTAAGAACCAAGCTGGTATTAGAAGCCGGGTCTTACCCAGGGGTGTTTTTCTGGTTCTCATGTGGCACCCTGTGTCTCTTCTCACCCATATGTGAGGTTTCATGAAATTAAGACAGAGTTTTCTCATCTGCCCCCAGATGACAAGCATTTTTGCTTTGTTCTGTTTTCTGGTTCTTCAGCAGAGTGAGTGAAGGAAGTAGTGCCAAGGGTCCCAGTAGAACAGTCAGTTGTCAGAGGCCTGTACCTTGCAAAGGTATGTACTGAATGTGTAGGGAAGGGAGTAGCAGAAGGAATGAGGTGTCCTGGCTAGTTAGGCAGACTCTTCCTTGTTGTGTCTTTCTTATCTTCTGAGACTGGTTCTAGCAGTGCCCAGGGCAGAACAGTGTGAGCAGAGCAACAACAGAGTCATGTCCAGAAATATCCTTATTGATTTCTGGCTGCCACATATCCACTCACTGGACATGCAAATGGAGGGAGACTCAGGATGAAGCTTCGAAGGCTGGAGTGAACTGCAGCCTGGGCCCTGGCCACCTGCAGCTTCACTCTGCTGGAAAGACCACCATAGAGGAACCAAGAAAGAGAGAATTGTGCCAGCAGACCTTCTTCTGAAATATCTGCAGGTCATTGGGTACCTCTCTGGTTTTCTCCCTGGACCGTTCAATAGGGTAGGCCTTTTCAGGCCGGGCTGATACTTGCTCAGTGTGTCTGATCTGGGATAATTTAATGATGACTCAAGTTCATTTTGACCTCTGAGTCTGTCTCCCCAAGAAGAGAGAAACAATTCACATATGATATTTTTTCAATATGGTGTTTTCCTAGTCCTGGCTGATTATCAGATGGTGTCTCTCTTTTCTGACCACCTTGAGACCCCTTCAGTATGGGGGCCTGTAAGATGCTGGTTTTGGATGAACTTTATTAATTGGGATCTTGTGGGAACATTCCAAATTCTCTTTTTCTCCCTCACCAGAGTGAAATGCATACACCTTTGGATTGCATCTTTTCCCCTGTCTCAGCTCAGATTCCTAGGGGTTGGTATTCTTGTTTGGGAGAAGCTTTCTGCTTCCTTAAAGGAAGTTCTTGAACACTTCCCTGCATTCTTGAAGAGACGAGCCCAAGTTAATCCCCTCTGAATCATTGCAGGTTTGTCTTCCTGCAGTTGTTATCAACTGCAAATATCTTAGATATCTTAGTCTAGAAGATTTTTGATTTCCAGGAAGAGGTTTACATAGCCCAGAGAACAGTTGTCTTTTCCACAATCTCTTATTTGAGGACTCAGAAGCTCTTGGCTACCAGTCATAGAACTTTATTCCAAAGATAGTGTAAGTCTGTCTACAGTGCTGAGGCATATGGGCCTGAGCTTCCCTCTGAGTTACTCTGGGCTAAATGTCATCAGGCACCCATGGCCTCTTCCACATCTGAGCATCTAGTCTATCCCTTCTGCATGAGGAATCTTTTGCCTTCAGCTTGTTTTTCTGATAAGCAATGACAGTATCCCCAGTGACTCAATAGAGAGAAGAGGGGCAAATGCCCTCAGCTTTCCATACATTGAGGGAAGTTTGGGGTGATAGTTGGTTTTTCTTATGGACCTTTGGTGTTTGCCTCTGTTAATCTTGTATCTTTGCCATCTCTATTCCCCCTTTCTATCTCTAGCAGAGTTCCTGAAAGACTGACACTTGACTCTTTACAGGTAGGTAATTTTGACAAATGTTGCCTGCACATTACTTTTGTGAAATAAATTAGCACAATGAATGACTGGCATATTCCAGACCCTAAATTAATTCATGTTCTTTCCTCCTCCCACTTCTTCTTTTTATTCTTCTTTAAAAAACAAAAACAATTCAATTCCCTTGGGGACAAGGAAGAGTATGGGAAAATGTCCCATTCCAGCAATCTCTTAGTGCTTACTTGAAGGCCGAGCTACCCCGTAGTTAGAATGAAAGCTGCAGATTCATGACTAATACTGCTTAGTTAGTAGTTGCATATCGAAAAGAACTGCTTGGTGCTCAAACGCTGGCATGGTGCTTACAGCTCCACGAACTTGGGAAAATTATTTACCTTCTCAGAACCTCAGCTTTTTCATCATTAAATGGAGAATAAGAAATGGCTTCATAAAATTGAGGGTAATTTATATAAAATCTATAGCACAAAGCCTGGGACATCACAAGTACTTGATCTGTAGTGCCTAGGTCAAGTGGATGGTTCTCTGAGGGAATTTAAAAAATCTTGAATGTTCTTCCCCTATCTGTCCCTCTAACATGCTTCTAACCTGGATTCACAGTGAGCTGATGTATTCTGAAGGAATACAGAGCCATTCTGAAATTAGCTCTGCAAAACTTTTTTTAAATATTTTTTTCAATTTTAATAGTATATAAACCAATGCAATAATATATTCACATTTCCAAAACACAGCACGGTAAACATTTGATTTTATATTTGTAAGATTGTGCCACAAAAAAATAGCATCCCATTATCTTGTATTTTGAAAGTAAAAATAATTAACATTATTGTGGTATAATTTCCATAAAAAGTACATAGATTTTAGGTGTACACTTTGATGAAGGGTAAAAACAGCTATAACCTTGGAACTATCATCTTAATTATTATTTTTTTTAATATAATTTAATTTTTAATTTTTTAAAATTTACATCCAAATTAGCATATAGTGCAACAATGATTTCAGGAGGAGATTCTTTAGTGCCCCTTACCCATTTAGCCCATCCCCCCTCCCACACCCCCTCCGGTAACTCTCTGTTTGTTCTCCATACTTATGCGTCTCTTATGTTTTGTCCCCCTCCCTGTTTTTATATTATTTTTGTTTCCCTTCCCTTATGTTCATCTGTTTTGTCTCTTAAAAGTCCTCATATGAGTGAAGGCATATGATTTTTGTCTTTCTCTGACTAATTTCACTTAGCATAACACCCTCCAGTTCCATCCACATAGTTGCAAATGGTAAGATTTCATTCTTTTTGACTGCTGAGTAATACTCCACTGTGTATGTATGTCTGTGTGTGTGTATATATATATATATATATATATATATATACCACATCTTTGATGGACATTTGGGCTCTTTCCATACTTTGGCTATTGTTGATAGTGCTGCTATAAACATAGGTGTGCATGTGTCCCTTCGAACCAGCACACTTGTATCCCATGGATAAATGCCTAGTAGTGCAATTTCTGGGTCCTAGGGTAGTTCTATTTTTAGTTTTTTGAGGAACCTCTGTACTGTTTTCCAGAGTGGCTGCACCAGCTTGCATTCCCAAGCTCTGCAAAACTTTTACAGAGAAATAGTTTCCAGTCATTTTCAAAGTTCCAGGATGTGTGTGTGTGTGTGTGTGTGTGTGTGTGTGTGCATGCATGTGTGCCACTGGAGATAAATTTCTAATTTCTAAAAAGTTCTTTATACATCCTTTTGGCTTAATAACATGCATCACAAAGAATTTTTTCAGATGCTCCTTCTACAAAGTCTTTCCAAAACCTGTTGAGCTTTGGGAACCTTGGGAAAGATGCCTTTTTTTCATTAATATTTCCCAGTTACTTTTGTGGCTCTGTTCCTCTACTAGACTGTAAGTACCTTGAGGGCAGTGTCTTTCTCTGTTTAGCGTCCTCCATGAGACCTAGCAGGGTCTTGCATGAAAGAAGATAGCAGACCAGTGTCAGGCTTAAGAGCTTGGACTTGGCAGTCAGGTCTGTGTTACATCCAGTCTCTACTTTCTGACCCTTTGGGCAGCCTTAAGTTAAATAGGAATATTCGGGTTGTTATAAGCATTGCATGAGGTAATCTAAATCAGTGGGTTCAGTTCCTAGAATGTAATGAGAAATAAATGATATTCTAGCTATGTATTATCACTATTATTCATGTGTTAAATATATGTTCTTTTGGATAAATGGACAGATGGACAGAAGCATGGAGGGATGTCATTCTCTATAGCTGCAGGAAGTAGCCATTGCAATAATCTACAGAAGTATTTCCCCACTTCTGGTCTGATAGGTTTCTTTTTTTTTTTAATGTTTTATTTATTTTTAAGACAGAGAGAGACAGAGCATGAGTGGGGATGGGGCAGAAAGAAAGAGGGAGACACAGAATCTGAAGCAGGCTCCAGGCTCTGAGCTGTCAGCACAGAGCCTGTTGCAGGGCTCGAACTCACGAGCTGTGAGATCATGACCTGGGCCGAAGTCAGACGCTCAACCGACTGAGACACCCGGGTTCCCCTGGTCTGCCAGGTTTCTAAACTGGAATTAGGGGGAATTCCCATATTTTTAAATCTCCACCTCCATTCTCAGTTTAGTTCCAATCTTCATTGTGATCCTTGAGGTTTATTCTGAGAGCTGATACCTGATTCTCTCTGATTCTCCTTGAGAGTGAAAGCCCAACTTTTGCTAGTAGACTATCAACAATAACAATATTATTTCTAGAAGGATAATCCTTACCTTGATAATTGCTTTCTAGCATAAACAGAGAAGAGAAAATAAAAGAATTTTTCCACTGCATTTCCACACCATGCAGTGGAGAAATAAACAAAAATGTGACTAACCCCTATGGTAGAGGAGTGCTTTTGCACGCTCAATTACCTGCCTGAGCTGTTGCCTGCTTCCTGGCTGCTTGTCTTTGCATTGCTTGACCTTTAGACTAATGCCAGTAAAATACATACCCAGTACTACATAAATGGTTTTCAATGGCCTGGCTGCTTAGGGAAAACTCATTGACATGCAGCGTACAGTTACTTATGCATGTGAAAATAGAGATTAAGAGTCCTTTTTGACATCAGTTGGGTAGGATCACATTTTGTTATGGCACCGCTATAGATTAGTGATCTCCCTATGGACTGCTGGCCTCAATCGACACTCAGCACCTGGCATCTCCTTCTCTAGCTACCAGGTAAGGAGGTGTATCCATGACTGAGAAGTTCTCTGCCCTTGGTTCAGTCCTGGGCTTGTCGCCGAGTCACTGATGGATGGAAAGAGTGGCATTGTATTCCTCACCACTTTTATGCTTGTCTGCATTCATCTGTGTCTTTCCCTGTATTCCTTATTTCATTTGAATCTAGAACTGGAGTAGTATACTTTAAGAATTGGGAGTTCTTTCCACCCCTTATCCTCTCCTACCGTTCTCAGCCTCAAAGGGAAACAAGACTATAAACCCAATAAGGATTTTGACCCTAAAAAGTCAGAGAGAAGCTCTAGCTGGATAAGAATGTCCCTTTCATTTGAGCTGTAGCATTTTGGTGCTCACAGATTTAAACATTCATGATTAATCATGATTCACGATTTAAACATTCATGAACATTTAAAATAACAAGTTCACCTCATTCATTTGTTTTCATTTATGCCAACCATTAGGAGGAAACATAAATGAATATAAGACATGTCCTAGCTCCCTGAGGAGACAGATCAGTGTGAGACATAAAGTACATGACTGTGGAGAGCTGGTCATGTTCTACAGGAGAGATCACATTTGAACTAGATCCTGAAACAAAGGAAAGTGCTTGGTGCATAGAGGTGGTACAGAAGGGCATCTGCCCTAAAAAACAGCATTTGTCATCTCAACACGGCTGTTGAGAACCACTTCTTGCCAATCAGGATGTTGTTTCCAGAGAGGGGGACCTTGTGCACTTCACAAGGTGTCTACCGCATTCACCTCACACAGGACTGACTTTAGAGTCAGTTTACAGCACTTTCTCTATGGAAACAGCCCTTTGCTAGTGCCAGACACAGGGAAATAACAGCGATCAGAGCAAAGAAGGTCAGTGCCCCTTTTGTTTTCTGCAGCAGCAATTGTGTGGCCAGAAAATCTTGCCCTTGGAGACTTATCTTCAACCTAACTACATATGAAAATACATACACTATATATATATATATATATATGTATATATGCATTTTACATTTGTACAATGTACCCAATATATATAATACTTGGCATAGTATAATAAAATTAAAAAATAGATATATTTGTGATTTGATTATAAAGTATAGGACATTATATATTATACTATATATTATATGTTACTTTTTAGAGTATTTATAACCAGGAATTTTTCCTCTGTTTCCTGTTACAACACCATACTTTCTCATCATACTTATGCTGACTATTCTCCATTTGCTCTGTTTCCCTTTCAGGATCCATTCATTTCCCCCTTCCCTCCCTGGTCTGTGCTCTGGAAGCTGACTCTGAGGACCATGTTACCCCAGGTCCTTTGGTGGCTGACTTGCAGTTGGGTTCAGCAACTGGAGGCACTGCAGGGACTCTGGAGAGAGAGAGAGGTCAGGATGTGTCTTTTCTGCTTCCCACCTTCTTTCCTGCATGACTATAGCTTCTGCCCTGGACACCAGTTCCCTCTCTGTATCACTTCAGCCCTAGTCTGAGGGGAACTGCTTCCATGCTTTCTATCCCTGGCAGTCTCAACATCCCTTGTTTATTTCTTCCCTTAATCCTGCCTTCAACTGTGTATCTCTATTTCTGTCATGCATGTGTCTTCATCTGAATCATCTGCGAGCGTATTCTGTTTCTTGCTGGAATTTGCGTTAATACAATTCTCCACTCCTTTGTTTACCTTTTTCTTAAAAAAATTTTTTAGTGTTTATTTATTTTTGAGAGAGAGAGAGAGAGAGAGAAAGCTAGCAAGTGGGAGAGGGCCAGAGAGAGAGAGAGAGAGAGAGACAGCAAGTGGGGGAGGGCCAGAGAGGGAGACATAGAATCTGAAGCAGGCTCCAGGCTCTGACCATCAGCACAGAGCCTAATGCGGGGCTCGAACTCATGAACCACAAGATCATGATCTGAGCTGAAGTTGGATGCTTAACCGACTGAGCCACCCAGGCACCCCTACCTTTTTCTTTTCATATCTATAAACTTACTTGGAAATTATGCTTTTGAGAAAGTTGAGTTGTAATACAATGTTTGATTTTATTTTCTCCTACTATTCAATGGAATGAAGTTGCATAAGAAATACATTATGTTGGGGCGCCTGGGTGGCGCAGTCGGTTAAGCGTCCGACTTCAGCCAGGTCACGATCTCGCGGTCTGTGAGTTCGAGCCCCGCGTCGGGCTCTGGGCTGATGGCTCGGAGCCTGGAGCATGTTTCCGATTCTGTGTCTCCCTCTCTCTCTGCCCCTCCCCCGTTCATGCTCTGTCTCTCTCTGTCCCAAAAATAAAAATAAAAAACGTTGAAAAAAAAATTAAAAAAAAAAAAGAAATACATTATGTAAAAAAAATTTTAAAAAAAGAAATACATTACGTTATTGCAACTCAATACCTCGAAACCAAATTTCTAACCTATAATTGGTCCTTATGGAATCTTCCATAAGTCTTCACCTCAATAGCAATCCCAATATTGGTTTTACTGCCATGAAATAGATGAATAATAAAGTGGGTAAGAGAGATCGTATCATATCTTCACTGCAAATTTCCTAGTTCTACATGGCTGTTCTTGGTATAAGCAAAGTTGCAGAAGCCATTTCACAACCTCATACTACTTGGTAAAGATGAATTTCATGCTGGGGGACATCTTGTTGCTAGTAGGTGAGTATAATTTAGTACTCTAATTTGCATTTTTCCAAATGTTCTGGAAGTCTGCTCTGCTAGGTGCTAAGGTAGTAATTGTAGGAAATGGAGAAGGGTCATCTCTGTGAGTTGCCAACTCTCCTGCTGCTCCTCTCTGCCTTGCTTACTAGGTTCTGGCCGCACGTCCCTTCTGATCTCTGTCCTGTCAGAGGCCCATCTTAGGCACTCATGTAGTTATTGACTCTACCTGGAAAACTCTTCCCTCCATTTTCTGCTTGGCAAATCCCTCTCACCCTTCAAGTCTATGGGGATCGATGGGACCAAATCTGTATGCTCATATAGTGCTATTCCCTCAAGGAAGAATTGTAATTGAAATATTTAAATATTTCTTTAATGTTTATTTTCCCTGTTAGACTGGAAGCTACATGGAATCAGGGATTATGACAGTAACACCTGTCTTGTTCATCTTGGTTGCTCTAAAGCCTAGCATAGGACTTAGTACATAGTAGCCATATAACAAACTTGGTTGAATGTTGAATAAACTAATTCATTTGAGGAACTTATAATCATAATGGGCAGTCAAACCATGTGTAGAATGAATGAATTAATGAGTGAGTTTATTTATTTATTTATTTATTTATTACTAAGACATTTCAAATGTTGGAGTTAGGGCTACCATCACCAACAATTCCAGGTGAGAGAGGTTGTGATGGCACTTACAGAGGTCTTTGCTCTAATCAGTTAAGTCCCAAAAGATTATTATCCACGGAAAGAGGCCAAGAGAAACAGCCATTTGTCTCTAGGCTGTGGAAACTGGGGGTATTCCTTTACATGATGTTCTAAGCCCTAAACATGGAAAAGGCAACCAGAGTGAGGCATCATTATTGGCAGATGTTCACTGTTCTTCCTCCCTTTTTATTCCCCTTTTATTTTCTCTATCCTTCTTTGTTTCATCTCCTTTTTACATCTTTCCTGCTAGTGACATTCTGTGACCCAATGGTTTGGTTATGATGATCCAATCTAAAGAGGAACAAATCCCTAAAAAAATAAATAGGAACCTATTCTTGCTCTGGTGGAAGGAAGGATTTCATGCTAAAACTCATAAAGTGGTTCTTCCAAACTGAGGGTTGATGGGGGGTGGGAGGGAGGGGAGGGTGGGTGATGGGTATTGAAGAGGGCATTTTTTGGGATGGGCACTGGGTGTTGTATGGAAACCAATCTGACAATAAATTTCATTAAAAAAAAAAAGAAAGAAAATGCCACACACACACACACACACAAAAAGTGGTTCTTCCTGAGGTCGCAGGTCTTGGCATAAGAAAGTGGCCATTTGGGCTGAGAGTGGAATGGAATGGTTTGACCATAGTTCTCCTTTCCTTCTGCTTCAAGAACTCCACCAGTTTGTAGGCAATCATGGTTGATTTGACCCATCTTCCCTCTTCTGTATCTTTAGCCACTTACAGAGGCTCTTTCACACCCTGCTCCCAACCAACACTTCTCCCAGATTCTAGGACTTATATTTCCCAAAGTTTAGTTTGTATCCTGCTGGCCAACTCCAGATGTGCGATGCCTCCCACTGCTCATATGAATTCCCAGTCTCTCAGCAAGTCAGCAAAGTATTCCACTCTTGACAAGCTGTCTCAAAATCCCTTCCATCTCTAATCCCATGTAGCACTTCACCCAAACCCATGTTGCTCCCATGACTTGAATTCTGATCACCGTCCCTGTTTTACTCAGTTTAACATTTCTGGGACTTTGCGTACCCTATTTCATTGCTGACAGACTTGCCTTCCCTGAGATCCTAGATGGCTCTCTTTTTAATACCTCTTCTTAATCCTCAGATTCAGAATTACATATTCTCTGCTCTGTATGCTCAGGCAAGTTTACTTACAAGTTACTTACAATTTGCCTTTAGTGAAATGTGTGTTTATATAATCTCTATACGATCTTAATTTTCCAGGGCAGAGACTTTTCTGTCTTGTTGCTCTCCTAAGTACATACATAGTCATCTGACCATACACCTGTTCAGAAAACATAGTCCTTACATAGCCTTATTACAGAAAATGCTCAGAAACTGTTTGATTGTTAAATTGAATGAACTGGGTGACTCTTGAAGAAACACCATTCCCTTTCTGTGGTTCTATGATTATATACATCTTGGACCAGCTTTGTTTTTCTCCAGATGTCCTGGCAGCTAGGGAAAGTTGAAAAGCAAAAAACCAACACCTATCCATAAAGAATAATGGAGATGGAGGTTTGAGGTGAGAAAGGAGGTATTCAATGAATGAAAGTAGAACCATTAAACTTTTGAGGTGCCTGCCCTTCTGCTTGTCTATCATTGTGTCAACACATAGCAACAGTTTCCCCTCCTTGCCAACAAGGCCTCACAATATCAACCTTTCATGATGAAAAACAGCAGCTGTAGCACAACCTGAGAACAACACTGCTTCTGTATGGAGAGCCCAGTTCTTAAGAGCTCTAATCACTTCCCAGATAGCATCTCCTCAATTCTCAGAATATCCCTCCAAGGGAAGGAGGAGGCTTATATTGTTATCACCTCTATTTTGCATACAGTAAAAACAAGGCAAGCTGAGGTTAAGTGATTTGTCCTTGGTCAGGTGTGAGTCAGAGACTGAGCCAGCAAGAGAAGCTCCTTCATTCCCAGGCCGTTGTTCTGTTCTCTTCATACTCTCTTCAGGTTTGGGAAGGCTATAGAAGCTGCTTGAACACGAAGTGTTTACAATGGGGAGAATGCGTTGCATCCTAGTTTGGGGTGCCATATAACTGATGCAGAGACAGAAATATGAATATAGAACTCTATAGGAAGAGTGCCTAAATTTCCTAAAATATAAATATTGGCCACAGCCAAGAGAGCTCACATGGAACAAGAGTAAGGGGGAGTTGCATGTCTGTAGTTGTGTTTGTATTCCTTCAGTAACCCCTATCTTTGTAGGACTTGTGTATGCCAGTCACTTAGCTGGCCACTGGGGAGGTGGTATTGAACATGATAGTAATCGCCCCTGCCTTCAAGGAGCATCCACACTAGTGGGATTATACACATTAAATGCGGAAAGAAACAAACGCAATTGTCATGATGGATAAGATAAGTCTTTTTTTAAGCAGGCTGGGCCCATTCATTAAAAAGGTTCCTAATCTTTTTTGTTCCCTGCCTTTCATCAGGACATTCAAGACCCATTGCAATCTACCCTCAAAACATCTTCCATCAGCATCCATCTCTGATAGTCCCCTCCCCTCCTCCTATAGTGTGGGTGGGGACTGCAGTGTTCCGACCCCACTGGACCCTGATTACCATTCATGGGCCACTCAGTTTTATGTTTCTGTGGCTTTGCTGAAATGAGCTGAGAGACCCTTGGCTTGTTAGTTGACAAACCTTAGGCTGGAGGTGAGGGTGTGGAAAGGATGGAGTATAGGGGGGTTGAAGCCATTGAAGTACCTGGCTGGTGAGAAATGTGCTGTCAGTGATGGGGTTGGGAGGATGGTTTGTCATGATGCCTAATACTGTGCTGAGGCCCTTTGTCCAACATCTTAGCCAGTATGATGGAAAAAAAGCTGGATTAGGAGACTGGGTACCTAGATCTTGAGTAAGTCACAATAAGTCTCTAACCTCAATTTTCTCATTGGTCACATAAGCAGATAAGATCAGGTGTCCTCTGAGGGCTTCAGAGTAGGACTGGACCTACAGTTCTTCAACTTGATTTTACTTGTATAGAATATATATGTATGTGTGTGTGCATCTGTGTGTATAGGGGCACAGGGTGGTAGGATAAGGGAGAGTGAATTTTAAAATTGGACCAGCCCTTGGGAATTACTGGTTTCTTCTAACAATGCATAAAACTAGTGCTGAGGTAGAATTCTGTATTCACATTTCTGTTTCTACATCAGTTGTATTGTACCCAACTCAGAACACAATGTTTTTTTCCTATTATAAATACTTGTGGATCAAGCAGCTTTTATAGCCTTCCCAAACCTTGAAGAATTTTCTCTGCTCCTTCCTTCTTGGGCCCCCAATCTATGAGGAGGGGGCAGTGCCACCATGTGCCCACCCCTTGCAAGAGGCCTATGTGGCTGCCCTCTCAGGACTGTCCAAAGCACCTGTCATTCTAGACCTGGTTACAGAGCCCCATCAGCTTCCCCAAGGTGAGCCAGTGCTGGCTTCCAGGTCACTTAATTAAATCTTGATTTCTGCTCATTGCTCGTTTCTGGGGAGGGAGTCAATTTCCTAGGCTTTTATAGCTCTCAGGTATGCACTGATTGTGTCTCCAGGTTGATTCCTAAGATGTAAGGTTCTTTCACAACACCAGTAGCCCAGCAAAGTCTGATTTCTAAATCAAAAAGATACGTTACATACTTGCCAGCACCAGGTCCTTGCAAGCAGTTGGGTAAGAGAATATTTTAGTGACTCTTCCAAACAGATGCTTAGGGGTTTCAAACCAATGGGGCAAGTTTCACAGAAGCAGTAATGCAGTCAGCATTACGTGTTTTCAGGTATTTCAAATCTCTTTACAAATGGAATAGACATTTCCAGTTATTCTTCCTAATTACACAATTTATTTCTTTTAACCAATTTTAAGGTTATGGCCTCAGTAGTAGATCTGAACCAGGCAGAAAAGGTCTGTCAAAAATAACAAATAACAACACAGAGCCTTTGGGTTTCCTGCTATGGAACCCCAGAAACCAAGTCATCCTCCTTGGGCTCTGTCAGGGTCGTTTCCAGAGCCAGGAAAGGAATGAGTCAGAAATGGCACCTGTTTCCGCAGCACAACGCCCTACCTTCAGGCCCAGAAATCCAAATCCCATTTCAAGAAGGTGGTTCACATAGCTTTGTTTTTGTGGGTTGGGAGAGTTAGAGATTGGGGCATTGCACCTTTTATGTGTCGAAGAGGTCTTTGCCTTCTGCATTTGTTCTCAGTACCCTTCAGTTGATTGCCTTTATATAGAGCCTACAGCTCAGGAACCAGGCTTTCTGTGACCCTCAGTCTCTCCCCTTTATTTACTTATTTAAATTTTATTTTTTATTTTTTTTTAAATTTACATCCAAATTAGTTAGTACATAGTGCAGCAATGATTTCAGGAGGAGATTCCTTAGTGCCCCTTACCCATTTAGCCCATCCCCCCTCCCACAACCCCTCCAGTAACCCTCAGTTTGTTCTCCATATTTATCAGTCTCTTCTGTTTTGTCCCCCTCCCTGTTTTTATATTATTTTTGTTTCCCTTCCCTTATGTTCATCTGTTTTGTCTCTTAAAAGTCCTCATATGAGTGAAAGCATATGATTTTTGTCTTTCTCTGACTAATTTCACTTAGCATAACACCCTCCATTTCCATCCACATAGTTGCAAATGGCAAGATTTCATTCTTTTTGATTGCCGAGTAATACTCCATTGTACATATATACACCACATCTTCTGTATCCATTCATCCATTGATGGACATTTGGGCTCTTTCCATACTTTGGCTATTGTTGATAGTGCTGCTATAAACATAGGTGTGCATGTGTCCCTTCGAACCAGCACACCTGTATCCCATGGATAAATGCCTAGTAGTGCAATTGCTGGGTCCTAGGGTAGTTCTATTTTTAGTTTTTTGAGGAAGCTCCATACTGTTTTCCAAAGTGGCTGCACTAGGTTGCATTCCCAAGTCTCTCCCCCTTAAATAAAGACCTCTGCTCCCTGTGAACAGATGTGAAATGAAATTTGCTTCAGAAGAAATCTGAAGGTTTATATAAAGTTTTGGGTTACATGTAGATGGCGATCTATTCTTACCTCCTCCAATCACTTATTATCATATGGAGTTTTGATGTCTGGGTGCTTTTTCTTAGTGCTCAGCAAAGAATGCAAAGAAGACCCTGGTTTGCAGCTGCTAACAAAAAAGCATTTTGGTCTTGGGTTCTTGCATTCTTTTTTTTAATTTTTTTACTGTTTTTATTTATTTTTGAAAGACAGAGAGAGACAGAGTGTGAGTTGGGGAGAGACAGAGAGAGAGGGAGACACAGAATCCAAAGCAGTATCCAGGCTCTGAGCTGTTAGCACAGAGCCCTACTCTGGGCTCAAACTCATGAACCATGAGATTATGACCTGAGCCAAAGTCGCATGCTCAACCAACTGAGCCACTCAGGTGCCTCAATCCCCATTTTTGATTGATAATTTCTTTCTTTCTTTCTTTCTTTCTTTCTTTCTTTCTTTCTTTCTTTCTTCTATCTTTCGTGTGTGTGTTTTAAGTGGGCTTCATGCCAATGTGGGCTTCGACTCAACCAGGAGATTGAGACTTACATGCTATACCAACTGGGCCAGCCAGGCACCCTTGGTCTTGGGTTCTTAATTGTTAAGGACTAAAATGCCAAGGTTGACTTTTTACTAGCATGTCTCTTTTCCTTTAGGAAAAAGTTTTACAACAGTCCACCCAAGATCTCCCTATTGCTGGTTCAGGAGATGACTTGTGCCTGAATTTGGCCAATTAACATGACAATGTCAGTGACAAGATCCATTTTCAGGCAAAAGAGTTGTTCTTTGAAAGGCATTGTCTGAGGATGTCCAGGCTGAGAGGCAGCTTCTCCTCTGGGACTATTTGGATTTTATGTTCCTGAGCCAAAAACATTCTTTAGCATTGGCTGACAAAATGGGTTTCAGAACAGGAGTTTCTAAAGCTGCAGTGGAAACTTTAATTATGTAGATCCTGTCAAAATCCATCTGCTTAATTCAACTGTTTCTGGGTAAGGTACTTTTTATTTTTCTAGCAGTATTACTTGATGACTCTCTGATAGGAATATGAAATTAGCTTTTCTCATAGGCAAGATTTATTCTTTATACTTCTCAACATTAGGAATATTTGTGTTATGTTGAGGTGTCTTTCTAGAGTTTATTTGCTTCAGAGCTGATTTGGTAGAGACATTTAAGTGACTTTTAGAGCTGAAAGGTACAAGGTATCATATAAGGAAATGCTACCAGAGGTTTCAGTGTGATCATGACTTAGTGACTGACTTATGTCCATGATTTATAAGTAAAGCCTTTCCATAGTTCTCAAGGGGAGAGGGACATCAAAGTGGCTTTGATATTTATAAGACCCCAATACTTGACATATTCGTGGTCTTAATCATGAACCTCTGGTCATATCTGATTCAATGTGTTTCATCTGAACAGCTGGACACCCTAAATTAGATAATATTTACATTTATGATAAGCATTCATGGATTTGCTTTGGGGGAGGGAGTGGGGCAGAGTCTGAAGTGGTTGCTAAATGTATAAATATTGAATGTGCCAGCATATGGGAGTTTTCAGCTTAAATATCAGAGAGGGAGCCTTATGCAAGCAACTGACTAAGTAAAACTGTTTGTTATTTTAGGGTGCTTGCCTGGGTGATAAGATATAGGACAAAACCAGAATTTTCAAAGTCAGTGATGTCATGTGTTTTTTATATGTAGATTAAGAAAAACTTACATTATGGTTTTCAGTGTTGGGAAAACCTCAATGAAAAAATATATAAGACAGTCGACTTGTTAGTGGTGATAGTCTTAAATCTTTGTAGGATCGGCAGCCAAAAGGCTTTCAAAGTAATTCAAATAAGGAACTCTTACTAATTTCACTAGTTCTTTAAAACAGGAAAGTTTCATGGCAAGTTTGGGAAAATAGCTCTCTGGGACTTTGAAATTGGGGAAGAAAAATAAAAAGAGTTTGTAGAGTTACTTCTACATAATGATAGAGCCATTGCTCCCTGTGAAAGTCTTGTTTTCCTAGGCTTGGCATAGATGGTTTTCAGGTAATTAAGACCTCCCCTTGCTTTTCCCATTTTACCAGATTTTCAAACCCTGAGTCATGTTGCTCCCAAGGGATAAAAGGGTGAAGGGAGAGATTGCTGATAGGTCTCATTTTTGTGCCTGCTGTTGTACTCACCTGTTCTGGAGTCTTTGCCTCTTGTCTCAAAGATCTGGATCCTTCCTTATCAGACTAGGACATGTCTTAGAGGTTATTCTGGTTCTCTACCCACCTCCTCATTTCAGTCTTCAGGTCTTCAAAGAGAACAGGAAATAATTTGATTATTTTCTTCTAGGAATAATTCTGATTTTACTATGAGGTGTAGGCAACTGAGTCAACATTGCTGTGCCCAAATTCTGCTTATTTGTTGTCCTGATCTCAAGGGAACACAAACTCTTATGTTTCAGAATCTTCAATGGGCATGTTAACAATTTATGGTGCTTCATTAAAAAATTCATATTCTTGGTTTTCACTCCCAGATTTTATGATAGGGTCCAAGTATCTATATGTTAAACAGGTTCCCTTGATGATTCTGATGATTATGGTCTGAGAACCAAGTCTGAGAAACATTAACATTTAAAAAAAATTTTTTAATGTTCATTTATTTTTGAGAGAGAGAGACAGAGCACAAGCAGGGGAGGGGCAGAGAGAGAGGGAGACACAGAACCTGAAGCAGACTCCAGGCTCTGAGCTGTCAGCACAGAACCTGACGAGGTGCTCAAGCTCACGAACTGCGAGATCATGACCTGAGCCGAAGTCAGATGCTTAACCAACTGAGCCACCCAGTGCCCCAAACATTAACATTTTTGAACTTTAATGTGGAAATAACTAAGTGACTGATGAGTCCAAACTTTACAGATGAAGAAATTGAGCTTAAACAAAATGATAAGCCCACAGCTAATCAACAGCATATCTGGAAGTAGAAACCAGGTGTCCTAACTTTTAGTCAATGAAGCTCTAATTTGTAAGGGGAGATATAGCAATACAGAAGTAAAACAGCTCAGGGTTTGTGGGATTGACCAATGTGGCTGCTTCCCACATGTGAGACAGAGGATGTTACTGAAATGCAGAAATAGGGGGCCCACACAGTTTCTTTTAATTTTTTTTAACATTTATTTATTTTTGAGAGACAGAGAAAGACAGACTGTGAGTGGGGAGGGGGGAGCAGAGAGAGAGGGAGACACAGAATCCAAAACAGGCTCCAGTCTGAGCTGTCAGCACAGAGCCCAATGTGGGGCTTGAACTCATGAACCATGGGATCATGACCTGAGCTGAAGTTGGATGCTTAACCCACTGAACCACCCAGGCACCCTGACACAGGTTCTTTTCTGAATGATCTGGAAGAGATTTGGTGGATGTTGTCAATTTTAAACTTGCACCTGGCTCTTAAAGTACCCAATATGACATCCTGGCCTAGTGGCTGAAGACTTGTTTAATTGAAGGCTTCTGGGAATGGAGTTTCTTAAAAACTTCCTGAACCCCAGCCCCACCCATTCATTCTCTACCAGCTCTGATCCCATTATAGTTAGTTCTACACTGAAATAGAAAAATCTCTCCTGGGGGAGCCTGGGTGGCTCTGTCGGTTAAGTGTCTGGCTCTTGGTTTAGGCTCAGGTCATGATCTCATGGTGGTTTGTGGGATCAAGGCCAGAGTGGGGCTCTGCTCTGAGAGCTCTGAGCCTGCTTGGGATTCTCTCTCTGCTCCTCCTCTGGTTGTGCGTGCAGGTTTTCATGTGTAAGCACACACACATTTTCTCTCTCTCAAAATAAACAAACATTACAAAAAAAAATCTCTCCTGCTTACTTGTAGCTCCTACCAATGATGCTGGTACTACTTTCAAGAGAAAAGAAGTCTAATTTTCCTTCCACGTGACAGTGAACATGTCCTCTACTTAAACCTTTTTTTCTTTTTTTTTTTTTTTTTGGTCTAGGCTGAACAACCCAAGGTTCTTTGTCCATTCTTTGTAGAACTTAGCTTTAAATGCTCTCTTCATTCTGACTTGGAATGAAGATATGGCACTTGGAATAGTTACAGTGCTCAGTGTGGTTTGACCAGTTTGAAATTAATTACTTCTAGACACTTAGCTCCTACTCATAAAGACTAAAAATGCATGATATTTTAGGTGGCCTAATCACATTCAACTTACAGTCAAATAAAAATCCCAAGTTGTTTTTTTTTTTTCACATGTGCTTCTAAAATCATGCATCCCTCACCTTGTTTTTGGTCATGACTTCTTTTTAACCCCTTTAACACTTTCCATTTATGCCAGTTGAAATTAGTCTTTCTCTACTTAACCCGCTATCCCAGATTATGGCACCTTTTTTTGGATTCTGAGTGTGTCATTAATCCAAGATTATTTGATTTTATTCGATCATTCATTCCACAAATATTTATTGGAAACCTATTATATGCCAATCATGATACTGGATATTATGACCAAGATAGACCTATCCCTTCCTTTGTGGAGTTTATAGTCTAAGGAGGTATACAAACTAGTCACCAACAATGTGTGTCTTACCAGTTATGATGAGGGTAGTATGGCATGTTGTGGGCACAGGTGGAAGAGGGAGAGAGGTCCAGAGGTTAACATCCAGTCTAGTCTTAGTGGGCAGTGTTGGGGAAAGCTTCCTTTTGGAAGTGAAATGTTAGAGCCATGACATCAGAGAAAGAAGAGAGTTCCAGGCGGGGAATCACACAAGTCCAGGACCAGAGACAAAGAAAGCACAGCCTGGGGGTGGGTCATGTGTATGTGTGGGTGGGACTGGCAGAGACAGATATCAGGGGAAGGGAACACCTGTGTGGTTTCAGCCTGTCCGGCGGGCTGTTGATGCAAATTTTGGGCAGTGATGTCTGAGACTGACACCAAT
Source organism: Neofelis nebulosa (assembly GCF_028018385.1). NCBI lineage: Eukaryota > Metazoa > Chordata > Mammalia > Carnivora > Felidae > Neofelis > Neofelis nebulosa. The sequence continues at coordinate 29,075,198 of NC_080794.1, read as the reverse complement.
CCATCCACCAACCATCCTTGGGGAGGACTCTTACCCCAACTCTGGTGCCTGCATTTTTCCTTCCTGTCCACACAATATCTTGAGAGATGTGGCCAAACATCTTGTTGAAAATCAGATACACCATGTCCCTTGGTTGAGCATACTAATAGCCTTATTAGAAGGAAAATGTGGTTGGCTTTTGTCTGGCCTGACTTGGTCCTTATGAAACTGTGCTGGCCTGTGACTCATGTCTAATTTCTTGTCCATAGGAGTCCCCTTGACATGATCCTTGCTCTCCACCCTGGGAAGGGAGCCAGTAAAAAGCCTCTGGAAGATGGGCTTCCTCAAATGTCATGGTGGGTAAATTATGAAATGTCACATGGAAAAGATTTTTCTCTTGCTCAGAAGATGTCAGCTGGGTTAGAGGAAGCCTCAGGACTGTCTGGCTGTTCCAGTAGGGTACCAGAGAGCCAGGCCTGAGGGCCAGATTGCCTGGGTACAAACCCTGCCTTTCTCTGTTACCATCTTGGCAACTTTGGACAAAAGCTTGACTTTCCTCAACTATAAAAGGGAGACCAAATGCCTGCCTCACAGGGCAATATGTATTTGAGGTAATGAAATAATGGATGCCCATACCTGTTACATAGTAAGCACTTGATAAGTGTTATGATTGTTTTTTAGAACAAATAATATTCATCAAGCCACAAAGAATTTTGTGCCTTCTTTTTTTTCATAAGGATGTTTCCTACAACCTTTATTTTTTAAAAAAATATTATTTATTTATTTATTTATTTATTCTTTTTTTTTCTTTTTTTAAAAATTTATATTTTAGTAAACACAGAGTGCAATATTGGCTTCAGGAGTAAAACCCAGTGATTCATCACTTACATATGACACCCAATGCTCATCACAAGTGCCCTCCTTAGTACCCATCACCCATCATGCCCATCCCCCACTCACCTCCCTCCATCAACCCTCAGCTTGTTCTCTATCATTAAGAGTCTCTTGTGGTTTTGTTTTCCTCTCTTCTCTTTTTCTCCCCTTGGCATATGTTCATCTGTTTTTTTTCTTAAATTCCACATATGAGTGAAATCATATAGTATTTGTCTTTCTTCGATTGACTTACTTTGCTTAGCATAATACATTTTGGCTCCATCCATGAATTTTGTGCCTTCTAACTTCTTGCCTTCATGTGGTTCTTTTCATTTTCTTCTATATGTCCTTAGTGGAGCAAGCCTCTTTCCTTTTTTTTTTTTCCTGTTGTTTTTTGTTTTTGTTACAGCAACTATGAAGTGCAAAAGGAATGAAGTATTTGGAAATAACACTATGTGCTTCTTTTGACAAAAATTCTACTTGTCTCCCCCTCCTTTTTTGAAGGCCTGGAGCCAGCTAGCTAGGCCAATGTGAAGAAATGCTTATGGTGTGAGCAAGTTGGGTGTGGAGGGTTCAGGGCTCCATGGCTGCACAATCCCCCCCACCCCCCACCGTCAAGTCTGCAGTGAGGGCCGTGGGTGGACCTCTGACAGGAGGTATTCTTTCTCAGCCCGGTTCATGACATCCCAGTCAAATGGACAGAGTGAGTCTTTGTGATTTTGCAATGTTTCATTGTTACTTTGCACTTTAGATTAGCTACTGTGCAGAGCTGATGGGGCAAGATGTTTGGAATAGGGCATTATTTTGTCAGCTTGTGGAAGTCATCGATGCCCCAAAATTTGTACTTCATTTTGTAAATTAGGAAAGTAGAATGAGTCTCTGAGCCCTCCAAAACTGGACATCTTCCCTACCATTCCAACCATTTACACAATGTAATATTTAAAATTTCAGTTGGCAATTCAGGAGAACTAGAGTTACTCGTTGGATTTGCCTCCATGTTTGGATCAATGTAGGTGTGAATGGATAAATGTTAAGGCCCAAATGTGTCTTTCAAGACACTTTAGGAGCCTTCTGGAGGTTTCTAAAGAGCAGCCATGTATTAATACTCATTTATGTCTTTCCTGTACAAGTAAGCATTCTCCTGGAAGATGAAGTGGTCAAGATATTGCCGGCCTTTGTCTTCTTCCTCCTGTCTGAAACAAGGTGAGCCTGTTTTAGGAAGAGACATGGATGGAGATGGTCCAGCTTTAATGAGAATGACATGCCCTTTGCAGCCTCCTCAGGCGTGGAGGTGGGCCAGGATCTGAGAACACCTGCTCTTACGTGCTGTATGTTTCAACCCATTGAAAGATCTTAGTGCAAAATCAAGCATAGAATGATATTCTGTGGTTTTCAAAAAGATTCCTAGAGGGTTTGAGTTGGATAGGCTGAGAATGAACCCATTCACCTGTGACAGATATAACCTGACTCCAATGTCTGGTGACAGAAAATTGGACATGTTTTACAGAACACGAGAGAGTGGGGCTCCTCATTTAGAACATTTATAACGTTATAGCCTGGCCCCCAATCCAGCCAAGCTCACAGCAGTGAAGAGGGTAAGTATGTTTGGGTCTGTGTGTTTATACAGTTGAGTGAAATCATCAAGTGTGCTCTTTAGAGAAACTGCAGATCAGTTTCTTGCATCTCTGAATAATGCCAGCTAGTAACCTCATAAGGAAGCAGTTATCTCCAAACCTAACTTTTCTCAATTCCTTTGGATAAATAAACTTGCTCTATGAATCAATTAGAGGAATCTCCATTTTTTTAAATATCAAAGAATTGGATTCAAATGGATTTTGCAGGAAATGCTGTCATCAAAAGGGCCAAGAAAAGAAGACATGCTTAATTATTGAGCAGAATATTCATAATTTTTCATATCTATCAGCTCAGTGTGTACCTAACATGTTTTTAAGATGTACACAAGGAACACATATTATAGCTCTTTTTCTTTCTTTTTCTTTTCTTCTCTTTTTTTTTTAAGGAAAGCAAAACAAATGCCAACATAACTCTTGTTTTTGAATACTTCATTTCTCTTTAGTCAAACAAAATGATGCCATTCTTTTTCAATCCTCTTTTCCAGGGCTGCCCTCCACCCAGCCATTGTCTAAAGAGCTGCATTTAAAGGTAAACCCTGCAAGGCCTTGAGAAGGGTTTTGCTACCAAGCAATTGTATTTAATCACCAATGATTACTAGTTCTTGCCTTCTCTGCAGTTAATCGTGGATTTCTGGTTTTTCAATCAGGATAAAGAAAGTTTAAATGTCTGTAGCAGCTCTCAGAGACCTGCAGGCTTACTGTATTTTCCTTGGATCGCAGTCTTAGTCAAGCTCTCCCTGAGTGTTGCCTTTAGGTATACCTCTTGTTGACTTGGGTGAAGACTAGTCATTGAGATCCTGGAGTAAGAAGTTAATAGGTATTATCAAAACCTATTTCTTCCCAATAAGGCTCTATCAGACCTCTTCTCTGACTTACCATGTCTTGTGGCTTGAATATGGCCAATAGCAGAAAAGGGACTTGCCACAGTGGTATGGGACATTTTTATTTTTCTAAGAATATAGAACAGAGAATGAAATACCCATGCCTTTTGCTACCATCTCTCTCTTCTCCTTTCCACCTTCCCTTTCCCCCTTGTCTCTAGCAGTTTCTCCCCCCCCCATTTCTGTTAGTGTCTCTCACTTTCTCCTCGTCAATGTTATCTTGACTATTTTCTCTCAGATCAAAGGTAGAAGTGGGCCATTTGATTAATTGCCATGCAGCAGAACCCTTTGCCTCCTTGACACACAAGGCAAGGAGACAAAAGGCGCTCTTTAGAAGCCCCGGCTGTGTGGGTGCAGGGTGGGGAATTCACAAGCCTGAGAGCATGGAGCCCTCCCAGCAGGGATGTGAAGGTTCCTAGACCCTACAGAAGAATAAAGTTGCTACTGCTGCACATTGTGTTGAACCATATTTGCATTTCGGGGGAGAGCAGACAACACCAGCAGTAAGCTGTGTAGACTAAATGGAAATTTGTTTTAAGGTTTGAAAAAAATCTTTGAATTTCTATGTGTGGAAATGAGCATCAGTTGGAAATGAAAGGAGGTAAGTGATGATGACCAACAATTTAAACTTTTCTATCTTGTACTGTGACAACTCCCCAGAACTGTACCAGGCAATATGGCACCACTTGTCCTGTGTGGCATTTAAATTAATTAAAATGAAACAAAAGTTAATATTCAATTCCTCAGTTACACTAGCCACATTTCAAGTGTTCAATAGCCATACGGAGCTAGTGGCTACCCTACTGGACAGTGTAAGGATAGAGTATTTTCATCACTGCAGAAAGTTCCCCTGGACAGCACTGCTCTTGACCCATTGTCATCTTAAGCCAGGAAGCTTAGAGGAGGCCATGGAGTGCTTGACAATAGAGAGTTGAGAGGGACTCCATAATTGGCCAAAAAGAGAGAGAACTTTTAACAGAATGCCAAGTTTAAGTAAACAGATTTGAAATTCAGTTGATTCAAATGACATATTGCTGGGAAGGTCTTTGAGCAATTGTAAAGAACTATACAAGAATAGGGGGAATTATGCCAGTTATTGTGATTAGTTCTAAGAGAGGAAGCATGTTCAGCTGAGGGTGAAAACTTAGCCAGTGGCCATGTGCCTTCTCTACTCATCAGAATTGAAGTTCTGGGACCAGACCCTCCAAGCCTTGGCTGGGTCTCATTTCCAGTTAGAATTTTTCAAGTGAGGAGCCCTGTCTTCTTTGTAAGGCTAATGACTGCTTAGAATAAGTAAGAAGTGTTTAAACTCCCAGAAAGTAAAGATCATCTGTCCCCACATGCTAATAGCGGTCCAGGGTCACTCAAAACCTTCAGATAGTGACATTGATAACTAAGCACAGAGTTTCTTTAGATAACCAATAATCTCCCTGTGCAATCCATAGATCCTATCAGACCTCAGTCTCAATCCATGGATCAAGCCTGCTGTGGATGTTTGCCGCTGTTCAAGGAAAGGTCTTATAGAAAAGACCCTCAGGTTACTCTGCCCCAGTGTCAAGATAGCAAAGACACAGTTGAAGACAATTGATTCAAGGTCCTTGCCTTGCACAAGGCAGGCTTTTCCTAGATCAAGTGGCAATACCATTGAGATCCAGTGTCCCTCAAAGTAAGAACACTGGGTTCTTAAGAGAAAGTAGCTCTGGCCGCTGTACCGTGGCTTCCTAAATTCACCAAGGATCCTGCCCTTCCTCCCTCCCCCAGGCACTTTCACTTATTCACCAACCCCTTTGGCTCTGACCTCTGGACATTACAAAACCAAATGGGTAAGAGGGTGGGGAATAATCCACCAAACCCTCATCAAGTCCTAAACTCAGGGTTTCCTAAGCATCAGGGACTTCAAGTATTGGTGTCTATGTGCTGAGTCTCTTGCACCCATTCCTCAGTGAAATGCATGGGATGGCAGTCTGGGCATTGGATGTTCTAGTAAAATCTTAGTTTCTAAGGTAGATTCTGAGGAGGTCTCACTGCCTGGTCTGATGATGAATTGACTGTGCGATTAACACAGGGGATACATACTGGGACAGAATCAGCACATATGGAGCCTGATTTTTCACAGGTAAGAATTAGAACTTTGCATCAACACGTTTGTTATTAATCAACAAATATTTGTTGAGTGCCTGCTCTTCATCAGATACTGAGGTATAACAAAGGAACTCCTAATCTATTTGTCATGTTTTGGACAGATTGATGATATGTTATGATTCACAAACTTTGGAAGTCTCAAACATTTTGTGTTGAATATTTGAAAGGATTTGTTTCTGTCATCAAATGTGAAAAGTAGAGTGTGAAGAGAGATTGTGGAGGGGAAAGGTCCCTCCTTGTCTATGTTTTCTGTGCCTGAGATGAACTTTGGTAAAAACAGGTAGTTGGAAGGATGAGTCTGTGATGAACAGTCTGGAAATGAATAGGTGGCCTTTAATTATCTGGCTGTTTCTGCATTGATTAGTTGTTCATTCAAATAGGAAGGCCATGCCAGAGCTTTCTCTTACATTCCTGGGATCTGAATTTACATGTCTGGTGTCTGCTTTCAGAGCACCGTCGAAACTTGCTTGTCATTTGCCTTATCTCTTCATCACCAGCAGCCCGTATAGTTGGGGAAGAATAGAGATTCACAGTCTCTTTTAAAGAGGCAAAGTCCCTCCTAAGTCATCTATCTTCACTTCTTTATCTTATAAGTGAGACACCTGAGATCCAGAGAGGTAAAGCACCTTCCCCAAGTATACAGCTTCTTGGCTCAGGGGTGGGTGAACTCTGCTTTGCTGCTTCTGTTAAGCGGGTTCTCTACTGCCTTGATTTGTCCTGTGTTTTAAAACCATCCCACTGCTGATCTGTTAAGAAGTGATTGATAAATTTTAAGCCAAATCTTTGAATATCTTTTCAGGCCAAATCAGAGAATTGTTTTTAGAATCTGGGACAAAAACAATTCTAAATAAAGACTTCAAACTTCTGGATGCTTAGTGGTTTCCAAGCTTGATAAAATGAGATCACCTGGCTTTACCTCCTGGAAGAAAAGCCACTTTATTAGGCATATATGTGGATACCATACAATCTGAAGGCAGTGTAGCACAGCATGGATTCTAGCACCAAACTACTTGGATCCATGTTCTTGGCTTTGCCACATATGAGTTGTGTCACCCTGGACAAACCACTTAATTGCTCCATGCCTCAGTTTACCCATCTGTAAATTGGGGATAATGATAATAATGGTGTCTTCCTCAGTTGAATCAATATATATTATAAAGCACTTTGAGTGGTGCCTGTATTACACATTAGCTATTTTTATAACTTATTTGGCTAAATACAATTAACTGCCTGCTCTATTTATTTCTTACCTAAAAATATCTTCTAAGGAACAAAGCAGAAAAAACACAAGAAATCAAGGGGATGATGTGATGTGAAGATGTTGGTTCCTTCCTCCCCCTGATAGCATGACCACATGGCCCACACCATTGAGTATTAAAGCTTCAAAAGACTTCAGAGATCACCTGACCCTCCTGCTGGTTTAGGAAAGAACTGGAGGCCCAGAAAAAGGCCTATGACCTTGACTATCAGGGTCAAATGCTGACTGCCCCCCAGCAGCCCTGCCATGCCATACTGGTCACTCAACACATTAAGACAAGGTATCTACCTGGAAAAGAGGGAGATGGGAGCACGAATAGCTTATTTCAGTTATTGGAAAAACTTTCAGCTGAAGAGTGTTTCAGTGGAAGGGGGAAATGGTCTGTGTTTTTTCTGAATCATGCTGCCCTTCACCCTGAGCCCTATATCTGAGCCTGCCTACTGGTTTACAGGAATTTGGTGTGTCTGCCCTGGTGGCGGTGGTGGCAGGGATAGAATTGCTGGCTCAGGTCCCCACAAAGCATAAAGGAAGTGCTTCCTTAGTTGAATGGGGTCTCCTCATGTCTCTTCAAGTTTGGCCTCCACAAGCTCCAAAGAGAATTAGAAGCCCTTAGCTTCATCGCACATCCAGCTGACATCTGAACAGAGCCAAGTTCTCAGCTTCTCAGTGGGTCATGACCTCACTTCTCAAGATGGCAACACGGATCAGCTGGGGAGATAATGGGATGACACATTTTAGTGATTAACCTCATTTAGGTTGTATTGCCCTTTTTTAAATTGTGAAATAAATAACACACTCAAAAGATTGTATACTGTATATGTGTAATTAAAAGACAAATAATAAAATGGATACCCATGTACCTTTCACCCAACTTTTCATGTTACTGTTTCCTTATCTGGGCCAGACCAAAGCTCCTTGAGGCTGTGAGCATGTATACAATATATCATATATATAGTGTATGTGTTTATTGTGTGTGTATGACCTATTTGGCAAATATCACATACGTATATATATATTACATGTACACACACACACACACACACATTTATTTATTTATATGAAATAAGTTGCCTAAAGAGGTTAAGCAATCTGACCAAGGCTACAGTCATAAGAGACAGATCCAGATTTGAAGTCAGGCCTGTCTCAGAGCCTGAGCGCTTAATCACTCTCCCCTGTGGCCTTATCTTCCATCCCCCTTTGCTTCAGTAGACTGTGAGTACATGCTGGGCATCAGGATCAGCCGAAGGCAGGGCTGGCTTGTTGAGGACGAGAGTGGTGACACAAGAGCCACAGCTGCGGTGTGCTGCCACCCACTCTGGAACTAACTGTGCCGGTCTCTCCCCAGTTCTGTGGTCAGTGACACCGCATGGGGTGCCTGAGATCAGCTGTGGTGGGAGCACTCTCACCATGCTAACGCTACAAACCATGGTTCTCCTTCCTCTCCCTGGGAGGGAATTTGCCAGAATACCAGGCCAGCACTGCTGATCTGGAAAGAGAGGAGCAGCCCTGGACTCTGGGGCCAGGGAGCAGGCTGTCAGGTGAGGGGAAACACAATGTCCAGTGGGGGCGGGGGGGGGGGGGTGGGAGGGACTTGAGAGGGCACAGCTGTGTAGTGTTTCTCAAAGTGAGGCCCCCAAGGAGCTCATTAGACATGCTAATAGTCATCCTCCATGCCCAGAGATTCTTGTTTCATTGGTCTGTCCTGGGGTATAGATGGCTGCATTTTTAAGCACCCCAGGTGAAAATTTGAGAACTAGTCCAGTCCTTCTCAAATTTTAATGCATACAAATCACCTCAGGGAATCTTGTTAAGATGCAGATTCTGATGCAGTAGGTATGGGCTGGGGCCTGGGAGTTTGTGTTCCTAACAGGCTTCTATGGACCATATTTCTGGTGGAAAGGACCCAGTCCAACCTTCTCATTTTACAGATAAGAATTCTATGTCCCAGAGTCGTTAAGCGACTTACACAGTTAATCGTTAGACAGCCATTTCCTGAATACAGTGAGGAAGATACGAGAGTTAAAAACCATTTCTCTTCAATGTATTAATTAAAATGGGACTATTTATTAAATACCTCTTATGTGAGAGATGGTAAATTACAAATACTAAAAATGTATGAACGATGCTTTCACATTGCTTATAATGTGGTGGAGGAAGCAAGGTGTTTTCACACCTCAAGCCAACAGAGGACAGTAGGAGGTGTGGACAGGGTGGGAGACACAGAGATTATCTCCCTCCATTGTGACATATCAGACAACTGATTTAAGGTTTCTGGAACTCCAACTTTGCTTGGTTAAAACCAGGAGGTTTAAAGCCAGAGACCCCAAAGAGCACATCTAGGAGTCTACAAAGTAGAATACTTTTTTTAAAAAAAATTAAAGGCTGAAAACTGGTGGCCCATGAACCAATTTTGCCCATAGACTTTTTTTTTTTAGCTTTTAAGAATTAATGATTTTTATTTTTATTTATTTATTTTTTGAAGTTTATTTATTTATTTTCAGAGAGAGAGAGAGAGACTGAGAGAGAAAAAGAGAGAGAGAGAGAGAGAGAGAGAGAGAGAGAGAATCCAAAGTAGGCTTCACAGTCTCAGTGTGGAGCCTGACACAGGACTCAATCCCACAGACCATGAGATCATGACCTGAACTGAAACTAAGAGTTGGATGCTTAACTTACTGAGCCACCCAGGCACCCCAAGAATTAATGATTTTTTAAATTTTTTAATTTTAGAATAATTTTTAGATTTAGAGACAGGTTGCAAAGCTGGAACAAAACTGATATATACCCTCTATCAGTTTCCCCTATTTTACATTACTATGGTACATTTGTCAAGACTAAGAAACTGATATTGGTACATTACTATTCATTTAGCCTGGATTTGACAGTTTTTCCATGCTTTCCTTTTGCTTCAGGATCCAATTCAGTCTCTCTCCAATCTCCTCGGATCTGTTCCAGTCTCTCAGTCTTCCCTTATTTTTTCATGACCTTGAGAGTCTTAAGGAATGCTAGTTAGGTATCATGCAGAATGGCCCCAGTCTGGGTTTGCAGGGTTGTTTTTCTCACGAGGAGACTGGGGTTATGGGTTTTGGAAAGAATACGACGGGGGTGAGTAGCCCTCATAGACATGTTTCTTATCTTCTCCCTATGAGAGGCCAGCACACATCATTGGAACACTTTACTACAAGCCAAAACTCCCATTATTAAAGCTATAAGAGGCCATCTGACAAGAGTCTGTGTTTTTTTAAATTCTTAAAACTTGGGGCTCCTGGGTGGCCCAGTCAGTTGAGCGGCCAACTTTGGCTCAGGTCATAATCTCACGGTTCGTGGGATTGAGCCCCATGTTGGGCTCTGTTATGACAGCTCAGAGTCTGGAGCCTGCTTCAGATTCTGTGTCTCCCTCTCTCTCTGCCCCTCCCCTGCTCATGCTCTGTCTCTCTCTCTTAGAACCAAATAAACATTAAACAAAATGAAAAACAAATAAAAGTAAAATTCTTGAACCAACTTTGAAAACTTGGGATATTTTATACAAAAATTGGGGTTTCTGCCTTCTCTTGAGAGCAAGACCTGGGAGTGCTGGGCTTGCAATGGCACCCAGCCAAAGCTGGCCAGAGCTGAGTGAGTTTGAGCACTTTCATTGGAGCCTGAATTTCCCAGTTCTCCGTAATTCCCATCTCTTATGCGTGCCTATGCTTCTGAGCTCGTCCAGTTCCCTGCTGTCCCATTGCCTCCCTAGCTCCTTCTCTGAGGCAGTGGGTTTATCTCTGCAGGATGTATTAACTGTAATGTGCACAAGACTGGGGAGAGAAGCCAGAGGGGATGGCGTGCCAGGGCAGGCCTTCCTGAAGAGATGCAACTTGCCTGGTGCCACAGAGGAGCATTTCTCCAAGTGTGGGACCACCAGCATCAGCATCACCCAGGAGCTTGTTAGAAATGCAAATTCTTGGCACCATCCTTACTGAATCAGAAACTCTGGAGGGGGGGGCCTACAGTCTGTGGTTCAACTGGCCCTGCAGGTGATTCCAGCGGGTGCTGACATTGGAGAAGCACTGCAGAGACAGGCAGCACCGAGATGGGGCCAGCCTGGTGGTCCCAGCAGTGTGGCCTGTGCACTGGTGGTGGGGAGCTGGGATGGTTGCTTTCATGGGTTCACAGGTCCACGGGACCTGGGGTCAGAAGTCAGTGTGAGCTTACAAGCCTAGGAAAATTCAGCATATGTGGACACAGGCTTTGCTTCACTATTTCCACTTCCCTGTGTCAGATTCTGGGTAGCCACAGCCTGTCCAGTTCGAGGCTCAGGATCCTAGGTTTGTCTTCTCCCATGCCTCCTTCATCCGCTGCTCCTGATCTTTGCACCATCAAGCTCAGAAAAGAGAAGAGAACACAGTGGTGTCTTTTGACTGGCAGGCGACTAACCCCTTGGAGACAGCCCTTTGTCCACGTGGCAAGTTCCCTGGGTCTGAGTTACAGTGAGAGAGGGTCAGGGATATATGAGAAAATTTTGACGGATTTAAAGCATCCATTGTATACATTGTCTATCTTCTTCCACTGTGTCTAGCTTTTTTCTCTTCTTTTCTTTTTTAATATTTTGTTTTTAAGTAATCTCTCCACTCAGTATGGGGCTCAAACCCACAACCCTGAGGTCAAGAGTCACACACCCCACCCACTGAGCCAGCCAGGTGCCCCTCACTGTGTCTAATTTTAAGGACCAACCTCAAGTTTTGCGTCCTTCCATCTTCTTCCTCTCCGGGTGGTCTGGCCCCTCTCTGTCACGTAACCTGTCAACATTTGCACAGCGCCTGTGCTCTGACACTCTGGTGTCAGGGCTGCGCTGTAATCCGCTCTCCTCCAGCCCCCCCCCATCTCCATTCACTCCGTAACTCTTGTCCCCTCTTCAGGTCTCTGGTTACACTTCACTATTTCCAAAAGCTCTTGCTGAGCCCCAGGGAATGGGACAGTTTGCCATGATCTGCGGGAATTGCCCAACTTCTCTGGACAGGGCTCGTGTCTGATTCATCTCTGCCCAGTGCCTGGCACATAGGAGGTGCTCAGTTAACACTTGCTAGATGAACAAGCTGCCTGCAAACACAGTGCACAGCATGGCCTGGTGGTTCAGCACCCTGGCTCTGGAATCAGTCAACCTGGGTTTGAATGCTGGCTCCACTGAACTGGCTGTGTGCCCTTCAGTAAGCTGCTTAACATCTCTGGGCTTCTTGTAAAGGGCAGATGGTCAGTTGTGACCACAGGTGTTTTGTGATGATCACATGAGCTAAAATACTTAAAACAGAGCCTGGCATCTGGTAGTGCTCCATACATATTAGCAGTAATAGGCCCCTTGTGATGATTTATTAAACTGGACTGATGATGATTTCCAGCTAAAATTTTACCTGAAGAAATTCCATTTCTTTGAGATGAAAGATATGTGAGACTTGACCAAACAAAGGCTTGGAGGTATGCCTACCTGCTTGACATGAAAGGTCTTTGGTGCCCTCTTTAAGTTTTCTTTCTAGGGTAGCAACAAATTGGGACTGATCAGGCTTACAAGATAAGTTTGGGGTGGATGCGTCCTGAGAGAGAAACCCAAAGTTCAGAGGCATTTCTGCTGTATAGAGCGACTCCAGAATATTTCTTCCAAACAACTGCAAGAAGGCGGTAAATCCATTCACTTTCTGTAGACATATGTACATGCCTGCAAGCCTATTTGTATCTGGGAGAAAGATTCTGAATGTGATCCAATTCCTGTGCATTTTACCTATTTTATTTTGAGCTGGCTGCCTTCTGTGACAAGGTTGTAATTAATATTGTAGAACAGGAGGCTCATTAAATTGGTCTCATTATGACTGCTCAGGTTCTGGGGCTTGGCTCAGAAGGATTTCCCTATTACCCGCGCCTGACATATATTCCTAATCAAGGAGGCCAATTCTCCTCTGTCGAGGACTGTCTCCCAAATGGAGATGGAATTTATTCTGACTTGTACTATTAGTGTGAAATATGTTGCCCCTGATGACAGACGTATAGACCTCTATCATAGGTGGGCTTTCTTTGCACAGACATGAAGAATATAGGAACTTATAAGACAATATGCTTTCAGTGTCTGGAATGTCCATTGAGTTCATTCTTAAGTCTTTGGCTCAGTGAGAAATCTTGAAAAGGAAAAGAAACATCATAATTAAAAACTTGTGGAATCTTCATGTCAGAAGAGGCTTTAGTAGTCATTTAATCTTCTCTCCAACATATAAGTTCTTTCTCAGCAGTCAAGATTCCTGATTCTCTGCCTTTGATTGCTTACTTTGTCAAAGTGCTCACTACATCAGGTGTGGCCAATTTCTTTCTTTTTTTTTAAGTTTATTTATTTGAGAGAGAGTGGGTGAGCACATAAGCAGGGTAGAGGCAGAGAGAGAGGGAGAGAGAATCCTAAGCAAGCTCCATGCTGTCAGTGCAGAACCCAAAGTGGGGCTTGAACTCATGAACTGTGAGATCATGACCTGAGCTGATCAAGAGTCAGACACCTAACCACCCAGGTGCCCCAATAAATTTGTATTCTTGATTTGAAATTGACTTCCCCCTTACTTCCCCGTTGACCCTAGTCCTGCCACCTAGAACTGCACAAAACAAGTTTGGTCACTCTTCCTCAAGAAAGATTTCTGAGTGTTTGAGATAGCTCTCTCCTCCCCTTCTAATCCTCTTTTTAGAATTAAATGCTTTCTCTTCCCCTCATGTTTGGCCACATCTGTCATCTTCCTATTCAGTGAATAAAGGGAAGAAAGCTTTTAGCTCTCCAAAGATGTGGTATCCAGATGGGAATGAACCACACCTGGTGGTCAGTCCATCCAAGGGCCCAAGAAGTCAGCTGCCCTAACAGAATCAGGGTTTCTGGAATATTCTGTGGAGGATTGTGTCACATGGGCCTTTCTCAGAAACAGAAGTGTTGCTCTTTCTCCTGCGGGACCTTTGCCACAGGTAAATGCACATTACCTCATCCACACTCGCTCAGGGCTTTGACTTTGGGAGGTACTGCCACACCGGGCTGAAGCTCAGGGACTTCAGTGTCAGGCTGCCTGGACTCAAAGCCCAGCTCTGCTGCCTGCCATCTGGTGTGATGTGGGGCAAGGTGCCCAACCTTTCTGGGCTCAGTAGAGATGGTGATAGGGCCTACTTCACAGCCTATTGTGAGAATTAATAAGAGTACGTGTGTAAGGGTAGTAGAACTCCTGAGAAATGCTTGACAGCATGTTAGTGATTATTAACAAGAACCAAACCCCGATCATCTACACCTCCCTGCTTCCCATTCCCTGGGCTTGGAGTCTCTTAACTTGACATTCTGGGGGTAATCCCAATTCTAAGAAGGAAATGGGGTGGGCAATTGACAGTGATTCCAAATGAATTTGTCTTTCGGTTGAATTCTTTTCCTGAGTCTTGCCCAACACTAATACTCATGGAGAGCCTTTTCCACCTAGAATACTTTTTATTTATTTATTTATTTATTTATTTATTTATTTATTTTTATTTTTGACAGAGAGAGAGACAGAGCATGAGCAGGGGAGGGGCAGAGAGAGAGGGAGACACAGAATCGAAAGCAGGCTTCAGGCTCTGAGCTGCCAGCACAGAGCCCGATGCGGGGCTCGAACTCACCAGCTGTGAGATCATGACCTGAGCCGAAGTCGGACGCTCAACCGACTGAGCCACCCAGGTGCCCCTAGAATACTTTTTATAGAAGATCTCATTTTATGAAAGAGAGAGAGAGGTCATTGTAACTAAAACATTTGAAAGAACATCCAGTTATTCAGTTCTCTCTCTTTCTCTCTCCTTCTCCCTCTTTACTCCCCACCCTTGTCTCCTTCCTTCAAATGAAATCTTACTCAAAACCCAGGTTCTGATGTAAGACAGATAATAGATGAACAGGTCTTTCTGCCAGTTTTAATCCTCTCTCCTTGGCAAAAGCAGTCTTATTGTTTGGGAACCCCTTGGAGGTTGTCTGTGGAATCCTGACATTCTGAGCTCCACATTTGAAAACTTCTGCATGAATCAGTTCCTCATTCAATTTTGTGAAATCTGGCCCTAGTCCTTCTACCTGCCTTATCCCCTTTTCTGTCGATTCATATCATCCCTGTCTTAGGTTAGAATCCCATCCTCCCCCATCAACCCACCAATGTGTATTGCTTCCCCCCACCAACCCAATTTCAGTGAGCATCTTCCCAGCTCAACCCTCCAAATGATTTTTTATATTATCCTCTTCTGACATCAACATCCTATGCCTCCCTGAGAGTTGACAGCCACTCCCCACTCTCATCCTAAAGAAGGACCCCTGTGTTTAGGGATGGAGTTGTGGAGGGGAGGTGGGGGTGACCAAGAAGCAAGTCAAAGTCATACTCCAAGAGAGGGGTCTTGGAGGAGAGAATGGAGAAGGAGACAGATGTGCCACAGAGCTAGAGTTAGCTATTCAAGCAACAAACCTCATTGAAGTCCTTATCTTCTTTGAACTTTCTGCAGTGTTCATTTGTTCCTTCCTTCCTTCCTTCCTTCCTTCCTTCCTTCCTTCCTTCCTTCCTTCCTTCTTTCATTATGCTTTCCTGTTACTCAACGTCATGCACTATTCTGTGTACTGGGGCTTTAGGAAGGAAAACATCACAGCCCAGTGCCTGAGGGGCTCACAACTCAATGAAGGAAACTAATGAGTAAACTTTTCTGGCCCCCACGTGCCCCTGAGAGTCCCTGATCACTTGCTCATTTGGCTCAAGTTTTCTACCAATGCATCTCTCATTTCCTAACCTGATTTCCTCTCAGAGCTCAGCTTGTGTAATACCATGTTCTTCAATTTCCTAGGGCCTGACAAGTATGAGGAAAAAACCCCCACATACTCTCATTATGCAAATTTTTATATTGCACACCTGTGGCCAGATTAATCTTTACAAAATCCACCTTTGTTGCAACATTCCATTTCCCAAAGACTTCCAAGGAAGTGCTAACCCCTTAGCTCCTTCTTAGAGCTCCTGGTGCCCAGCAAGCTCTTCCTCTTGTAAGCTGGCCATGATTGCACATGCTGATCATTGGGCAATAAATCCATTCTGCCTCGTGGTGTTGCTTGCATTGTTGTCTTGGTTATTGATGAACTCATTACTTAGCTTCTTGTGGATTTAGGCCATGACTTCCTAATTTCTTTTAAAAAATTAGAGCAATTATGGAAAAAGCAGGATCTAGCCCATCCTGTGTCTGCCCCTTTCCAGAGAGACACCTGATCTGTTCTTCATATTATTTAAAAAGCATACTTTAACTTGCAGACATATTATGAATTCATGGATTATATAGAGTATTATTTTCATTACATCTGAGTTCGCATAAGGGGTATAGTACTATATGCATCATTCTACAATCTAAGCTTTTAACTCAATATATATATGTATGTATATATATGTATATATTTAACTCAATATATATATTTATGTGTATATATATATTTATGTATATATATAAATGTTTATTTTGAGAGAGAGAGAGATGGAGAGTGAGCAGGAGAGGGGCAAAGATAGGGAGAGAATCCTAGGCAGTCTCCACAATGTCAGTGCACAGCCCGACACAGGGCTCAAATCCATGAACTGTGAGATCATGACCTGAGTCAAAATCAAGAGTTGGATGCTTAACCGACTGAACCACGCAGATGCCCCTGTATATGTGTTTGCATAAGTGGTATTGTACAATAGGCATCATTCTACAATCTAAGCTTTTCACTCAGTATATTTTTGAGATCTATTTAACACTGACATGTGCTATCCCTAGTTATTTATGTTAAATTACTCTATTGTATTCTATGAAACAGTGTGCTGTATTTTATTTGTCTCTTCTCATGGTGGATATTTAAGTTGTTTCTAATTTTTTCTTATTATATATAATGCTTCAGTGAACATCCTATATATATGCCAATCTTCTTTTAAACCCTGTGGGAGACAGGAATGGTGAATTAGAAATTTTGAATCTTCTGTTCTCCTTAGCAGAGCCCTGGCAATGGCAGATAATCAATATATTTATTAGTACATACTTTGTGAAACATATGTATATGTAAACTAATAACCAAAGTCATGTTTTGAAGTGATATTCTAAATGGAAGCACAAATTCATAGTGGAAAGCTTTCTGGGCATCAGGGTCTAACTCATGTGATGCCTAGAAATTGGGGCCACTCTTTCCTTTGACACAGAAGTGTTTTTTTTGTTGTTGTTTAATTAATTTATTTTGAGAGAGAGGCAGAGTGAGTGGGGTAGGGGGAAGAGAGAGAGAAAGAGAGAGAGAGAACCTCAGCAGGCTCCAAGCTGTCAGTGCAGAGTCCGACACAGGGCTTGAACCCACAAACCGTGAGATCATGACCTGAGCCCAAACCAAGAGTGGGATGCTTAATCCACTGAGTCACCCCGGCACCCCATCCACTGAAGCAGAAGGTTTTAAGGCACTTTTCTCTGAATAAGTGGTGACTTCTATGATGGGGGAGTCAAAAGTAAACATAAATAAGTAGGTTCTATCCCCAGAAGGAGGCTTGCTAGTGGGTGTATTTACACACTTCCCTGTCCTTCTCTCTTCTCCTGCACCACCTTTTCCGTTTTTCTGATGAGGTCTCTGGAGATTGGTTGGAGATTGAATGTCTTGTTTAACAAGCCATTTGCAGCCATGCCCCTCATGCTAGTGGGTGGAGATCTCAGAGTGGGTAGGGGAATGGTGGTGATGGTAACCAAGGCTTCAGCTTACCCTGAGTGCCCCTCAACCACTAGGCAGGCTGTCAGACTGTGTGAGGTGCTCTTCCCCTTCTCCTGATCTGTGGGCTCAGCAGGTGCTTTTGCAGCACAGGTGAATCAGAGGTGGGGCTCTTGCCTCAAGGAGCTCGTGTTTACTGGGAAAGGTTGGGCAGGAGAAACAGAACTTCCAAATAGGAGGCACCGGGAGAGGCACCGAGAAATGCAGGGTTGCAGAGAGGAAGGCGCACAGGCCTCCCCGGGTTTAGGAAGCCTCATCTGGGAGCTGACCTCAGCTTTGAGCCACAGGGAGGCTTCAGCACAGGGGGATTGGGAATAGGAGGAGGTGGTGATGGGAGCGAGGCCCCATGGGGTTTCAGAGGGGCCTGAAGTGGTAAAAGGATGAATCTAGAGGGTATTAGGTGATAGTTGAGTTGTGTTCATCTGGAAGAGTCTGGAAGGCAAGTGGAAGGAAGGTTGAGTAGCAGTGTTTGTGTTCCATCCCTGACTCCCCAGCACATCTGGCACTCCCAAGATGTTTGCCAAATAAAGGTAGACTTATTCTACTTCATTGTTTTTTTCTTTCTTACTGAGGCTTAACATGTATCAAGTGCACAAGTCTTAAGTGCAAGGCTCCACGACTTTTTACATATATAACAACCATCCTGGGGAAAATGCAGAGCAATTTGAACCAAAAGTCTCCCTCATCTTCCTGTTGTCCTCCTGGACAACACTGAAGCCTGTCTCCACATACACAAGTAATTGTTGCTTTTGACTTCCTTCACCTGTACCAGCTTTGCCTATTGTTAAACTCCACGTAAATCGGCTCTTGCAGAATATCCCTTAGGGAACTTCATCGGCAGCAACGTGCAGAAAGGTTTAAGTGAGGAGAAGGGGATTCTCGCCAGAGCCTGGGTGAGATGGGAAATGAGGGCTTTGAGCCTCGGTGGCGGCTGTGGGAATGGGAAGGAGGCAGCAGATGATAAGGATGGCAGGTAGAGATGCCGAGTTGCTCCTCGGGAACAAACCAGTGAAGACAGACTGTTCACGGGTGTGTGCTGCCCTCCAGAGCTCCGGCTTGTTCCAGTTAGAGAGACAGTGCCCCCCAGCCAACTTGATTCAGGAAAGGTTCTGCAATCTTCCTTCACTGGCCGTCCCAGTGATGCTGAGAATAACAACGCCCCAACCCTTCTGTGGCTCTTGGGATGGCCAGTGGATTCTGAAACAAAGCTGCTGCCACAGGCTCCAGGTGATGGAGGAGTCAGATGGGGATAAAAGAGCAATCCAGAACGAATTGGTAGCATTGGAGTTTACCCTTTTGGCACTACTGAGCACTTATTGCCAGAGTGGACATCGGGGATCTGGCAGTTTGCTTTTCCCACAGCAAAAAGGCGGTTTCCATAAAGCAGTTGGAAGGGCCATTCCTAGGGACTAGGGACAGACATGGCCCAATCCCAGTATTTTCATCTGGATGAGCTCAGTGTCAGTAGAAACTGGGAGTAGTGATGACCTTGAAGGGAATGACCTTGAAGGAAAAGAGGAGGCCAAGAGCTTTCTGCGGAGAGGGTGGGGATATTGGCAAGAAATGTACAAGGAGGGGGAGGCTGATGTTAGGGGCCACTGTCCAGCACCTAATTCTATATTACCCATTGGGTACTGATCATATCGATGAATCCCAGGATTTTGGGGGGTGCCATAGACTCCCTCCACCCCCTATTCCTTCAGGAATAACCACCTGAAGACCCAGGTATAATCATGAAATGAATCCCCCTCATATGTTCCCATCTTGGAAGCAGTTCTGTTAGTTTCTTGCTACTTCATGCCTCATTGTGACTTTGCTGCATAAACCAGTGTCCTGTGTTGGAACAGGTGTGAGAAGGGAGACTTCAAAAGCATATAAACATGAAGAAGCCTTCCTTCCCTCATTCATGGGCTGCCAACAAGTGCGGGAGGTGGGGCAGCGGTTGGGGTGGGAACCTAGTGGTGGAGGTAGCTGTGAATGAGAGCCCATCAGCCCTCCCCTTCGGGGACACACCTTTCAGCTGGGAAGAAATGTAAACAAATGATTATCAAACACAGTGATATGATAAGCACAGCGATACAGGTGCTGTGGGAGCCCAGGAGAGGGAGAGATTCATTCTGTCCAGGCAGTTGCAGAAGGAGGAGACATTGGGGCGGGGTCTTGCAGGGTACGTTTACCTAAAAAGGCATTCTAGGCAAAAGACACTGCATAAATTAAAAGCAAGACAGTGTGAGGAACGGAAGTCTAGAGTGGGGGAGGGTGGGGGGGAAGGAAGAGAAGGGGATACAGGGAAATGAGACAGAAAGCTGGGGGGGCGCATTGTAAGGGTGTCTGTAGGGGTGACAGGAGCCGCTGTGTGCTCAGAAGAGGTGACATTGCAGACACTGTGGGTGGGGGATTGCAGGGTAATTGGGCTCGTCCTGGTCAAAAGAGTGAGGTGGTTCCTGTTCCTGTTATTACTCTCTGGACTCCTTCACCCCTTTTGTGCTCCCCTCACCAGGCGTCGTTATGCTTTTCCTCCTCCCCCTCATACCAAACTCCAAATCTCTGTGCCTGTTTACACCAAGTCAGAAGAGGTGATGGGTAAGTGCCAGACTGAAGGAGAGCCGAGCTTTGCCAGCACTTGCTGGCCACGACTCAGGCGGCGTGCTAACGTGATTGTGTTCTCACCACGTGTAAGCCTCATAAGACCTCTGTGATGTTTGGGATTCTTACCCACATTTTACACCTAGAAACTGTGGCTCAGAAAGGTTAAGTAATGTGCTCCAATTCACACAGCCAGGCAGGCAGAACCGGGATTCAGACCCAAAGTGTTCTGATTCTGGAATCTCCAGTCTTAACCCCCACACTGAGCCAACAGTCTCTGAATGCCCTTGTTTTGCCCAATTATACGTTTGTAGTAACAAAGTCCTTAGTACTTTGAACAGAGTAGTCAGACAGGGAAGGCCACAGGGAAGGAAAGGGAGAGTGGAAAGTCTCAGGTAGGAGACTGTCAATTCTTCGCTCGGGGCTGGCCCAGGGCCCCCTCCTCCAGGCAGCTCCAAGGGCTCATAATATGTGTGTTTGGGAGTCCACAAAAATGTTTTGATCTCTCTCTTTTAAAAAATGCTTAAAAGTGTTTATTTATTTTTGAGAGAGAGACAGACAACCAGAGTATGAGAGGGGGAGGGGCAGACACACACACACACACACACACACACACACACACAGAATCCGAAACAGGCTCCAGGCCCTGAGCTGTCAGCATAGAGCCCGACGCGGGGCTCGAACTCACAAACTGTGAGATCATGACCTGAGCTGAAGTCGGACGCTTAACCGACTGAGCCACCCAGGCGCCCAGAACAAAAATATTTTAATGCATACTACTGATATATTCACTCTTATAACTATGTGGTTGTAAAATATAATTTTAGTATTCTTTTTTTTTTTTTTAATGGGGGAAAAGATCCTTCAAGGCAAAAGTGCCAAGGGACCAGGAAAGATGTAATGTGGCCCTGGCCTGGCCTTTTCCACTTTCCCTTCTGCTTTGTGCCTCATTCATTTAGCGCCTGTGTTCTCCCTGCGTCTTACGTATGTGCCATCTTCCCAGTCCTTCTGCCAACATTGTAACCTGGGCTATGCTGGAACTATTGCAGTAGCTTCCTCTTTGGTGACCCTGCCTTCAGCTTCCCTCTCTCTTTCCAACCTTCTCCCAACTTGCAACACTCTTTGGTCTATTTCTATTTATTTTATATTTTTATGATATTGTATTTGTTCTCATGGTTGTATATATGTCATGTATTTGGCCAGAGGGTTTGGAGTGGCCAACCCATTTTTTTAAAAATGAATTATTAAAATTGGTGATACATGGGGTTTATCATTTTGACCACCTCTAAGTATACAGTCAGTGGCATTAAGTACATTTTCAGTGTGGTGGTACCATCACCACTATCTACTTCCAAAATGTTTTCATCACTGGAGACGGGAACTCTGTGACTCTGAAGCTATAATTCCCCCATTACCTCTCCCCCCAGCCTCTGTTGTCTTCTTTTTTTCTTTTTTCTATAGATTTATGCAGATATAATTGACATGCAACATTGTGTAAGTTTAATGTGTGCATCATAATAATTTGATATGTGTATATATTAGGAAATGATTACCACAATAAGGTTAGGTAACCTCCATCACTTCACACAGCGACGGGGTGTGTGTGTGTGTGAACTTTTAAGATCTACTCTCTTGGCAGCTTTAAAATATACAACATTGTTAACTCTAGTCACCATTCCATGCCCAGAATTTATCTCATAACTGGAGGTTTGTACCCTTTGACTGACTTCATTTCCCTTCGTTCTCCCCCACGTCCTGCCCCTGGCAACCACTGGTCGGTTCTCTGTTTCTATGAGATTGATGTTTTTTAGATTTCACAAGTACTTGAGATCATACAACATTTGTTTTTCTCTAGTATTTTCTATTCTACTTTCTGTCTTTATGTTGCCTATCCCAGGCCCCTCATGTAAATGGAATAATGCAATATTTGTCCTTTTGTATCTGGCTTATTTCACTTTGCATAATGTTTCCAAGGTACATCTATGTCATAGCATGTGTCAGAACATCCTTCTTTTTTATGGTTGAAAATATTGCATTGTACATATATACCACATATTCTTTATCTATTCATCTGCTGATGGACATTTGAGTTATTCCTACCTTGTGCTCTTGTGACTAATACTGCTATGTACATTGGAATACAAATATCTGCTTAAGTCCTTGCTTTGAATTTTTTGGGTCTATACTTAGAAGTGGAATTGATGGGACATATGGTAATTTTATGCTTAATTTTTTGAGGAACTGCCAAGCAGCAAACTAACTTTTTCCGTGCGTGATGAACGAAGCTGTCCTTGAGTCCACTTTCTAAAGCCTGGCTCTCGACATTAAACAACTGTAAACATTTGTCAAAAGTCATCAAAGTGTGCATTAAAAACATTTTTTTAACATTTATTCATTTTTGAGAGACAGAGTGTGAGTGGGGGAGGCGCAGAGAGAGAGAGAGAGGGAGACACAGAATCTGAAGCAGAATCTGATCCAGAGCCTGGAGCTGTCAGCACAGAGTCCGAGGCAGGACTTGAACTCATGGACCGGCCCGTGAGATCAGGACCTGAGCCGAAGTTGGATGCTTAACCAACAGAGCCACCCAGGCACCCCATCAAAGTGTGCATTTTTAAATGGTGAATGTCACTCCAAGCAATTATAACTCAATAAACTAGACTTTAAAGACATAACCTTCTTGTACAGAAGGGCAGACTCCTTAGTGGAGGCTTGAGATGGATACAGCAAAGGAGAAATTATGGAAAGAAAGGGAGTTTCTGAAGGGGAGAGGGGAAGAAATGAATGACCAGCCTCACCATCTTACTTAGGGAAAGCTAGGTGTGTGATGTTAATGTTGGTGAGTATTGCTTATGCAACTGTTGTTCTGCCTTTTGTTTGTTTTTTATTCAGCAACCTTCACTTTTATGCATCTGCTATGTGACATTTTGCAGCACCATTTGTCTCAAGCTACAAGCACAGAATTAAAGTGTTAATTAAAAATAAAATGTCACTTAAGAATGTAAAAGTCTGATATACAAATCAATGGAAAGATATCCTGTTTTCATACATTGGAAGACTTGATATTGCTAAAATGCCAGACTACCCAAAGCTATATACAGATTCAATGCAATCCCTATTAAAATCTCAATGATGTTTTTTGCAGAAATAGAAAAATCTCTCCTAAAATTCATCTAGAATCTCAAGGAACTCTGAATAGCCAAAGCAATCTTGAAAAAGAAGAATGAAATTGGAGGCCTCACATTTCCTGATTTCAAAACATGACACAAGGCTACAGCAATTAAAATAGTATGGCACTGGCATAACGACAGACCTACAAACCAATGAAGCAGAGTAGAGAGCCTATGGTCAAATGATTTTCAGTAAGGGAGCCAAGACCATTCAATAGGGAAAGGACAGTCTTTTCAACAAATGTTGAAAGTTGGGGAAAACTGGACATCCACATGCAGAAAAATGAAGTTGGACCTTTACACCATATAGAAAATCAACTCCAAATGGACCAAAGTCCTAAATGTAAAAGCTGAAACTGTTAAACTCTTAGAGGAAATCATATAGGAAAAGCCACTGGATTTATCAATAACTTTTTAGATACTGACACCAAAAGCATATGTAATAAAAAAAATAAGTAAATTGGATTTCATCAAAATTAAAGACTTGCACATCAAAGGACATGATCAACAGAGTGAAAAAGGCAGCCCACAGAATGGGAGAAAATCTTAAAAAATCATAGATCTGATAAAAGATACGTATCTAAAATGAATAAAGAATTCTTACACCTCAACAAAACTAAAACAGACAACCCAATTCAAAACTGGGCAAAAGATTCAAATAGACATTTTTTCAAAGAAGGTATGTAAATGACCAATAAGCACGCAAAAAATGGTCAATATTACTTGTCATTAGGGAAATGGCAATCAAATCAATTCACACCTACTGGGATGGCTGTTATTAAAAAAATAAAGCAGAAAATAAGTGTTGGTGAGGATATGGAGACACTGAATCTCTTGTCACATTGCTGGTGGGAGTGTAAAGTGGTATGGTCTCTATGGAAAACGATAATGGAGATGCTTCAAAAAATTAAGCAGAATTGTCATATGATCCAGCAATTCCACTTCTGGAATACACTCCAAAGACCCAAATGCAGGGACTTGAACACGTGTTTATACACTCATGTTCACAGCAGTATCATGCAACCAAAGTGTCCATTGACTCTTGCATTATAAATGGGTAAACAAAATGTGGATTTTGTGAATAACAAAATGGATTGTTATTCAACCTTAAAAAAGGAAGGAACCTCTGACACATAGATGAAACTGAAAACATTATGCTAAGCCAAACAAGACAGATGCAAAAGAACAAACATGATATATAATACCACTTATTTGAGATACCTGAAGGGTGAAAATCATGGCGACACAAAGTGGAATGGCAGGTGCCAGGGCTGGAGCAGGTGGAATGGGAGTTAGCGTTGAATGGGTAAGGAGTTCACCTGGGGAAGGTGAGTGAGTTCTGGAGATGGTTGGTAGTTGCACAGCAGTGTGAATGTGCTTAATGTCACTGAACTGTACACTTAAAAATGGTTAAAACAGCAAATTTCACATTCTTTGTATTTTAACACACACACACACACACACACACACACACCAGACTGATAACAGTACTTCTTCACTCTAGTTTGCTTCAGAGATTCCTCAAGCCTTCAGTTCAAACTCTTCAAAATCTGGCTTCCACCCCCTTCTCAGGACTGTATTGGTTCCTAACGTCCTCTTCCACCTGAAGCTCTTTTGCATTTCATTGCTCTTTTCCAGTTGTCCCTGCCCTGTCCTTTGCTCTTTTGCATTTTCTAAGTGTTCCCTCTTCACCTGGAATGACCTGACTTCTTTCCATCTCCATGTTTAAATCCAATCCATTCTCTAAGAGTCAGTGTTAACCTCCTTCAGGGGTGTGACCTCAGTGCCTCTATTTTGGTAATTTTCATTATGCTTTGTTAGGATTCTTCCCCATTTTTATCTCCCTTGATAAATTTTAAACACTCTGAATGAAACATATTTTTAAATGTTTGTTTTATTTTTTAGAGGGAGAGAGAGAGGGAGAGGGAGCACAAGCAGGGGACGGGCAGAGAGAGAGGGAGGCAGAGGATTCAAAGCAGGCTCCACGTTGACAGCAGAGAGCCCGGTTCGAGGCTCAAACTCATGAACCATGAGACCATGACCTGAGTCTGAGGTCGGACACTCAACTGCTGAGCCACCCAGGCAACCCTGAATGACACAAATATATATATATTGATGTTTATTTTCGAGAGAGAGAGAGAGAGACAGAATGTGAGCAGGAGAGGGGCAGAAAGAGAGAGGGAGATACAGAATCCGAAGCAGGCTCCAGGCTCTGAGCCGTCAGCACAGAGCCCGACACGGGGCTCGAGCTCACGAACCGTGAGATCATGACCTGAGCGGAAGTCAGACATTTAACCAACTGAGCCACCCAGGCTCCTCAGAATGATACATATTTTTAAAACCAGCCAAAGACTTAGCCTGTAGTAGATAATGAGTGCCGAATAAATGAAGCTTTCTTTACAGAAGAGGTCCTCAATGGGAAACAGAGAAACTTTTGCTATTTTTGATCTTTAACCAAAAATCTCAAAAGAAATTGAAAACCTTGGATGAAATCTGGCACATTTATTCTGTCAATATTTGATACGTCCTGGCAATCACAGGTGAACAAATTGACATTCAGCCTAAGTGGAATTGGTGTGCAGGGCTTGTTGTTTTTTTGTCTTTTTTTTTTCTTCTTGTAGTAAGATGGAAGTGTCATGGGATGTAAAGTATAATGACAATTGCTCGGAAAACTGTATTTTGTTTATTCACAACTACTTTCGATGTATTAGGTAAACTTCCCTGAAAGCCAGTGCGCAAGGCGAGCAGATGGGGAAGCAGCCGTTTGCTTACCGCTCAGTTTGAAAGCAATACTGTTGCTCACGTAAATGATCAGGTGTGATTTGGGGGAGCAGGACATTATGTAAGATATAAGCCGCATAATTTAAAGAACCTAGCTCACAGGGAAACAGGCCGTTCAACACTTCATGTGAAATTCGAAGATCTCTTTAGTAAGAACGTTTTCTAGAAATAAAACTGGAAAAAGTCTTTTAAAAGAAGTGAGTTAGGAAGTGGCTCTTACCTCCTAGAACGAAGTGACTTGGTGGGAGAGCCAGACCTGGCCAGGGATAATACCTAGGGATGGGGCCCAGGTTACCGCCCTGATCCTGCTTAATCTGGGATCCTCTATTGAGTCAGCCTTCTGAGATGTGTTGTTTTAGGATGAACCTGAGTTGGAATAGTACTATGGAAGAAAAGACATTAGAGTAGTGGGAGCCAAAATATGAGCTTTTAAAAAAAAAATCAATGAAATGCAACATAGTTTCAGAAAAGTGCACAAATCACAAGTGTTATAAAATGAACACACCTGTGTGACCAGCACCCAGCTCAGGAAGGACACCATTACCAGCACCCCTGAAACTCCCTCATGTCCCCTCCCAATACCCACCCTCCCCTCCACTCCAGTGGTAACCTTTCTCTGTGCTTCGAAAATCATACATTCTTTTGACTGTTTTTATACTTTATGCAAATGAAATCATACAGGGTATAAAAAAAGTTAAAAAATAAAATTACCAAGTTCTATTTGAATAAGAAGAAACATTTACAAAGGAGCCTATCCACTAGTTTGTTTTGAGGGAAGGTAAGGAGAAGAAGCACAGAAATATGACTTCTTACATCTCTGGATTCGCCGGTGATAGTATTACCAGGGTCTGTTACTAAGTGCTGGTAATTAGGCCACACAGGTCACCAAACCTATTCATCCTTTGAGTTGGTGGATGAGTCGTTCACTCTATCCTTTGAGTCTGGCAAGGCAGAAAGGAGAAGCCCCATTTGGTCTTTGCATGCAGAATGGTAAAGCCTGGCAAATTCTTGAGCTCCAACATGGTGTCACTAACAAAATGGGCTGTAAGAAGCTAATTCAGTTTGATGGATCCAATCAGGACATTCTCTCAAGGGTATTAAGCCCACGTGGTTACAGAACTAAATGGCCCCATGAAGGATGCAAGGCTAACACCTGAGTAAAACAGGGTCTGTTAGCAAAAGTAGGGAAGTATGGCTGTTGAGGGAAAGTCAACAGTGTCTGCCATAATGTCATTGACATTATTGCCATAACGTAATCACAGTGACAACAGACAGCTCAGCTCTCAGGGGCTGAAGTGGTAAAAACCCACAAAATATGTCATCTATTTATTTTCATGGGTGGAAAAGAACACCCCTCCTCCCCATGCACAACTTCAGTGGGGAGGAATGTATTCGTTTTTTAGGGCTGCTATAACAAATTGCCATAAACTGGGTGGCTTCAAACAGCAGGCAGTATTTGTTGTCTCATGGTTTTCTGGAGGCTAGAAGCCTGAAGTCAAGGTGTCACCAGTTCATACTTCTTCTCAGACCTGTAAGGGAAGATCCCCCCTCTCCCCTCCCAGCTTCTGGTGTTGGCTGGTGGTCCTGGGTGTTCCTTGTCTCCTTGGCTTACAGTATAGCTTACATGCCACTGCCTCTCATGGGTGTCCTCAGTATTTCTTTTTCTCTTCCAAGGACACCAGGCATACTGAATTAGGGGTCCACCTTACTCTAGTATGACCTTATCTTAGCTTGACTACTTACAATGACCGTACTTCCAATAAGGTCACATTCTGAAGTACTAGAGGTTAGAACCTCAACAGGAAGTCATCAGAGGCATTTCCTCCTCACAGGCTTTGGGGATACAGAGCTAGAACCGGAAACTGGCTTTGGATAAATATTTGCTATTAATCTCTAAGCTACAAAACACCGTCCATTATAAGAGGCATAATTAGGAACAATGAAGAAGCAATAGGGTAAAACGTCAAACTCTAGAGCTTTGGGGCCATCTCAGAGCTGGGTGTGAATCCAGTTTTGTCATTACTAGTAAAATAATTGTTTAGTTTCCCCTCTATAAAATCAGAAAAATAGTGATTGCAAATGGGTATTAAAAAAGACAATTTATGCTGAGCTCCATCCTCGGCCTGGAATAGGCTCTCCACACTAAGAACAGCCTTATGCCTCAGTTTTCTCAAAGTGATAACGGTAAGAGGCATCTTTTCATGCAAGATATTGCTAGCAATTTTGAATATATGGACTTTGTTTCTTACTATTTTTTTATTTTTTATTATTATTATTTTTTAACATTTATTTATTTTTGGGAGACAGAGGGACAGAGCATGAGTGGGGGAAGGGCAGAGAGAGAGAGGGAAACACGGAATCCGAAGCAGGCTCCAGGCTCTGAGCTGTCAGCACAGAGCCTGGCGCGGGGCTCCAACCCATGAACTGTGAGATCGTGACCTGAGCGGAAGTCGGTGCTTAAACTACTGAGCCACCCAGATGCCCCGTCTTATTTTTTTTCTAAAGTCTCTCTTCATCCTACCATTTTTGGGATGCTTAATATTCCCCATCCCCCCACAAATGCAACACTTGCATTCTCTTCTGCCATATTTTTTCAACTTCATATTTATTTCCAATGCATGAGTTAGTGACTCTGTTAATGTGATGTTACCCTGGTTTTTGAAAGTCTTGTGGAATTGAAGCCAACCTGATAGGTAATCAGTCCACTGGAATTAAGCAAGGACCAAGATTACCAAAGAAAATTTTAGGATGTGTTTGAAAAGAAAAAAAAAAAGGCAAGAGCAAAACTTACAATCTAAAGTATGCATTGAATTACTGTTATAACTTAGAAATCTAATCGTAAGAGTTACCATTTATTGAGCAGTTACCATGTACCAAGTGTAAGGCTAATGATTATATATATATTTTAGTTCATTTACTCGTCAAAACAACTCCATGAGCTAGGTACTATTATTAGCCCCATTATACAGATGGAGAAACTGAAGCACAGAGAGCTTATAGGACATGTCTAGAGCCACACAGCCAGTAGAGTTGTCATTTTAGCCAAGGCAGTTTGATTTTAGGGCCCATGTGAGTAACCACCATTCTATTCTAGCATTTAGGCAGGAAAGCTCATGGTAAGTCTGTTGGGATCTGGGCATAGGACAACACCCAGCTGGGTCCCTGCCCTGCTCACCTGTCTGCAGTGTGATTTCCTAAGCTTGGTTAACCTCCTCCAGATTGAAGTTCACATTCCATCCATTTTCAACCTCGTGGTGCCTGGCTCAGTTTCCTTCTCTCTCCCTCCTAGGTCTGTGGTTGCAGGTTATATGCTAAATTGAACAGAGCCAATAATCAGTGTTAAGTAAGGTCAGCCTTAGTAATTACAAATGAACTGGAGCTCAGTGTAGCCAATGGAATGATCCAATTTTCCACAACTAATGCCAATAAATGGGTACATAAATACATCTCATAGACATGTAAATGTCTCCCAAGTGCCAGTCATCGTGTCTGGTAGCAGACTGCAAATATAAAGAAAACATAGTCCCTAACATCTAGGAGCTCATAATGCAGTGGGGGGAGACAGCCAGAGAAGTAAGCAAAGAAAACACAAGGAAATGACAGGCCTTAGTAGAAGTTTGGATGAAATACCTTGGAAGTATGGAGACTAGAGACCATCTTTGCCCAAGGAAGGTAAGAAAACATAGCAAACCTTTCAGCTGTGTTTGGCAGAGTGCACAAATGTTCATCAGGCAGAACAGGCCTACCAGGCAGAGATGTTTCTCAGATGACGGCCCTGAGATACAACGGCCCCACTCCAGACGTTTGAATCTGCATCCTTGGGGGTGTGGTCAGAGAATCACCATTTTAAGGGAGGCTAGGATTTGTGAATTGCAATGTCCTACTGCATAAATCAAGGGCTCTGACAGTGGCTGTCCAGTGCAGATTTGGGATGGAAAAGGTAGAGTGTTTGGAACAGAGAATGCAGAGAGCAAACGACAAGACATGGTACATTAAGGGTAGGTTGGGGCCAATTTTGAAAACCTCCAAGTAAAGATGTTGGACTTTATCTTGCAAACTATAGGGACCCAGTGAAAATGCTGAAGCAAAGGTATGACATGATTAAATCCTTGATTTGGAATGGGTGAATGAGGAAAACCTGGAAAGAGTGATTAGCATACTGTTAAGTGGCTTGTAGATAGGGTGGCCAACCAAAGCAGGCACAGTGCTTTATTATCCCTTACAAAGATAGTATAAGTATATTGCAGAAAACAGAAAAAAAAAAAAAAGACGAAATTTCCCCATGATTTACCAGCATATTGGGTGTCTTCCACATAGTCAATGACTGATAAATATTTGCAGGATGAATAATTGCTTAGTCAGTGCCACCATGTGCCAGCCCTGTGCTGAATGTTTTACATAAATTATCTTAATTCTCACAACAACATGGGGAGATAGCTATTATATTTTACAAATGAGAAAAACTAAGCACTTCTTGGAGAGGTTAAGCAACTTGCCCAAGGTCACAGAGCTAATAAGCAGCAGAGTTGAGCTGCGAACACAGACGATATGATGCCAGAGTTAATGTACTTGGCCACTATGCACACTGCCCTGCCAGGAACAAGGGCATTTCCCTGCAGTCTTACATGCATATATTTTTACATATGTATCATGATTATCCATAAAATTCTACGTCTCGTTTTACCCAAAGCGTACTGCCATGTCACAAAACGTTTTCATAAATCTAATTTTAACGAATACACGATCATCCACTGATGGATGTAGATAACTGATTTTACTTACTATCTTCATTCTTGGTATTGTGGTCCTTCATCAGTTTTCACTAGTATACCCAATGCAATAATAAACATTCTCATGTGTATAATATTTTCCATATAGAGTATTTCCATAGACTAAGTTTCTAGAAACAGAATTACCATTGGATGCAGGCCTCATGGCATTGTGAACCCTTAATTAGCATTGCCAAATTGTGTTGGCAATGTTTTACCAGTTCACATAATTGCTGTGCATTCTATAGCCACATACAAATATAAGAGTAGCAACCGCAGCCCACCCTCACTTGCATTAAACATTATTTTAGAAAAATCCCTTCTATTTTAATGGCTTAAAATGATACATTATGTGTAATTTTGATCTGCGTTCGTTTGATTACTAGTAGGGTTGTATATTTTCCCATATGCTGTTGATTAATTGCATTTCCTCTTTTGTGAGTTATCTGCTTGTCCACTTCACCCATTTATCTTCTGGAGAATTTTTAGGAGTCATTTTCCAGGTAGACTTTCCAGATTTGGGAAAGACATTGGGATGAAAGGATGAGTGAGAGAGAAAAGTCAGAATTTGAGAAAATCTCTAGCATTGATTGCTAAAATGGTCACACACCTTCTCCAGATCAGAATCCACCTAACTTTAGCATCTGAGAAGATAATAAAGTAACACCTCTTTCTCAGTTGCAAATTGTGCTCCACAAATTAAGTAATTGATACATAAAAGGTTTAAACACGGAGTGTTAATATTCTTCTAAAGAAAGACAGTATTGGTGAGTGTGTGCAAGATTTCTACTGAAAGACCTGAAGTACAGAACTGATACACTCAATTATGCCACAGTTTTAGGGAAGAAAGGCTAATCTGTATTACCCTAAAAAAAAAAAAAAATCCTCTGCCTGCCACAGGTGTACTGATTTAGGTGGTACCTGGATGAATACTGTTTAACAGTTATCTACTTATCGTAATAGATATTAAGAAAAATATAACTTTCTCATCAATCTGTGATGTGTATGAATTCACAGATAAGATTGTGCAAAGATGTGTGCAAATAATGGCACAAAATATTTTTAAAAAAGCGTGGATCAGTTGAAAGAAGAAAATAATAGCACAGATGGTAGTCCTTGGACAAAAAGCCCAAAGTTGGAATGTTGGTGGTTGAAGTTTTGGAAACACAGCTTTACTGTACCATCATCAGTACACCTATCTTGAATGCTCACTATGTGTCAGATGCTATGCTCAGTACCATGGATACAGAGATGTATCTTCTAAGAGTTCACAGTTAAGACAAGAGAAAACCTATGAACTGGGAAATGTGCGAAGTCTGTACTGATGGTGAGGCAGGGTACACAGCAGGCAGCCAGAAGTCATAGACAACAGTGATGAGTTAGAATGAAAGCCAATAGCAGAGGCCACACACTGGCACATTACAGGTATCTTTCTTCCTGTTTCCACTCACAATATTCTTGCCAGGCAAGATGAAACTAAATTCTTCCTCCTTCTTTCTCTCCTTCCATTTTTCTTCTTCTTCTCCTTATTCTCTCATACTACATCTCTAATTTCAGATTTGTTTTATATGCCACCAAATTGCCTGCCCCCAAAGTGTGGCACTGAGGATATCTAGGTGTGTGCCATAGGGCATCAGGCAGGTAAATTATGTGTGTGCACCTGGTACAACAGCCTCAACTGGTAAATCAAGTCTCTGTTCTTCTCACCCTGATGATTTCCTTTTTAAAATTCATCTTGGAGGAAGTTGTGTAACATTTATTTTCCACCCTGGGCTTCTAACTCACCCAGCTTTGAATAACAACCAGCCACCTTGAAACTATGAGCCCTGATGACTGTAGGGATGGGGGAAGGACAAATAATTCTGGGTGATGGTTCACCAGTTATAACCAAAAACATGGTCGTGGGAGGATTGTAGCGACCCTTAGAGGACCTGTGAGATGTATTGTTAACAGCCCCAAACTGGTGTGGGCACCTGCTATGAGCAAGCTGTCTGTAAAGTGCTCTGGGAATAAAATAGAGACACAAAAGTCTGTGCCCTCAAGGACCATGCACAAAGACTGGCTGGAGAAATGATGATTTATATGACAATAATAATCCCAACCAAGGGAGTGTGCAATAAGTGCACAGGAGACACACTGAAGAAAGATCATTTCTGATCTAGGAGATCTGTGGAGAAAAGAGGTTTGAGCTGTCCCAATCTCTTTTCTGACTGACTTACTGAATCAACAGATGGGCTTTGAGGGATCCTTAGATAGGCTTCAAATAGACACAGGTAGGAAATGGGGGCATATGGCTAGTAGACAGCATGGGGAGGGGAAAAGCCAAGATGTGAAGAGTGGAAAGCATACATTTTGTTTGGGAGACAAGGTGTGCTTGGGTCCATGAGTAGACAAGGCTATGGTGGAAGGCTCATTTAGGAGGCTAGTGGGTGGAAAGCTTGGAAGGTAGGGGAGCTCAAAGGTGATGGGGAGCTATTGGCATTTTGTAAAAATAGTGAGAATGATACTACATTTGTTCTTTGGGAATATTATTGTGGCAGCTGTGCAAAGCATGGGTTGGAGGAAAAAGAAACCAGAGACAGGAAACCAGTTGGGCAGCTATTGCCATAGCCAGGTAAGAGCTAACAAAGACCAGGTTAGGGCAGTGGTGATGAGAATGAGAGGGAGGCAGAAGATGTAAGAGGCATTCTGGAAATAAAATTGCCACAGCCTTTCAACTGGTTGGCTATAGAAGAAGAGAGAGAATTGGAAGGTGGTCTTAATATGGAGGTTGGAAGAGAGTAGAAGTGCCACTAATTGAGGCAAAATTGCTGGTTTATAGGGAGTATTTGGGAGTCTCCTTCATCTATGCATTGGTTTAGACAAAACAGTGCCCATTTTTGAAGGAACCATCCATCACTGGCTGTGCCTAGAAGAACAGGGGTGCTAATGGTTAATAGCAGACAGTTAAAATTTGGGGGTGATGAGAAGAAACTTATAGACGGTAGGGAGGAGTACTTGTGAAAATGCTTAAAACACGACTAGGTATTATTCTTGGGAGTTGAGAAATTAGTGTCTTCAACACCTATATCCCTGTGCCCAGAGCCCTCTGATTTCAGATTCTCTTCCTGGATCTGTACACCAATGGTCAAATCATACCAGCCCTAATGCCTCTTGTCTCAGGGCCTTGGTCTCTATTAGATGGCAGTTAGCTAGGCCATCATTCATTCATTCAACAGTCACTGAATGTCTACCATGGCCAGGCACTGTTATAGACATTTTACTGCTAAGATTATAGTAACAAATAAAGCAGACAAAATCCTTATTCTCATGGATGAGCATTCTAGTGGGGGTGGCAGACCATGAATAAAACAAATAAGCAAAGAAATATATTAGATAGTGGTAAATGCTGTAGAGAAAAACAAAACAAGGAAAGAGGCTGGGAATTGGTGGGTGGGAAAACTGCTGTCTTAAATAAGGTGGTTAGGACAGCCTCACTGACAAAATGACATTTGAGTAAAGACTTGTGGGAGAGGAGAGGGTGAGCCATGTGTATATCCAGGCAAGAGCATTCCAGTTGGAGGGAACAGCAAATGCAAAAAACCCAGAGCTGGATGCATGCCTGGAGCATTTGAAGAGTAGTAAGGAGGCCAGCAGGGATGGAGCAGAATGAGGGAGAGAGAGAGTGTGCAGCAGGATATGTGGAAAGTAATTAGCTGGGATCTTCTGGAGATGATGCCGAAATCCTACAGAGTGGCCCTAAATATGGGAATTGAGTCATTGGGAAGAAGATGTACTTGGCCATCTTTTACTTACGGGTGGGGCTTGCTCTGCCAAGAATCAAGTAAATGTCCAGTCACAGGAAGGAAAAGAGAGGTTTTGGTCAGGAAACATCAAAGCTCTTGTTCCCTTTGGTAGAGGCAACACCAGTGATGAAGGGTCCCTCACTCCACCTCTTGCACTATTGTGGCTGGCAGGAGGCCTGGGTCTTCCCAGCAGTCTTTGCAAGGCTGATACACGTCAATATTACTCAAAATGGATAGATCCCAAAAAATAAAAATAAGTTACACTAAAAAAGTATCCATGCTCTTTGTTTAATTCTTTGCATCAGAAGTTGCATTTAGTTTACAGTTTACTTTTTTTTTTTTTTTTAATATATACCAAACTGCAAGGTGGGGCTGGGAAGAAGAAAACCATGTAGGTTAAAGCCCCTCAAATTCTATACTTAAACTCCATCTCCATGGCAGCATGACAGCCTCTGACCATGTGGAACCGTCACAGTTTTGAAGTGTAGCTTTAGAGTTGTAGCTCTTCACTTATCTAATTTGCTGCATTTGCTTAATGAAGAGGTTTATTATATCTTCCCTAGAGCTATTGACCATCAAATTGGGGAGGGGGATGTTTTCCTTTATTTCTCTGAATTGGGCAACTCACTGCTTTCATTCTGGCTGGGAGCCTAGACCCTTGCAAGGGCAGAGACAAATGCAGGAAAGGGGAGGGGGTGGAATGGGACAGAAGGCCTTGCCCATGGTGGAGTCACATGAACTTGTAGATCAAAAGAGCAGGCCTGGCTTTAAAAGACTGTGGCACTATTCATGAACCCGGTGACTGCCCAAGAAGGAACACAACTGCTTGTTGTCACCAAAGATAAAAAGCTGCAGCTGGGTCCTCCACCCCCACTCTCAATCCAACTTAGTTCCCCCCTATAAGGAAGGTGGAGGCTCTGACTCCACTTGGTCTCATTAATTGCTGATAAATGACAGACTTATGAGACAGGGCCCACAAAAGGAAATTGGCAAAGAGGGACATGATAGTTTCCTTTTAGAGAATGCTTTCAGACCTGTCATTCTCTTAATTTTATACCATTCGTTTGGTGATGAGTTGTCCTCACCCTTCATGTTAATGCGAATGAATTTAATCAGATTGTGTTAAGTCCTCTAACAGACTCCAGAGTCTCTACTCTAGCAATTCCCAAAGTGTGTCTATTAGGTGGAATCCTAGTCCCATGTATGTCAATAGATATTATGTGGGGACGAAAAGAAGAGTTTCCTTAATCAAGAGAATGTTGGAAAATGCTACATTTAAACAATACTGGATGGGTTTTCATTACTGCAAGACTCCCCTGAACTTCCAACATTCCTACATGGCAAGTAGGAGATATCACACCCATTTCCCACACTTGGGTCACCCAACCCATTTTCACAGGAAGCCCAGGGAGGTTGCAAGACTTACCCTCGGTCAGAACAAGAACCAGAAGTGAAATAACTTGGCGTCCCCAGCTTTTTAAATTTGGAGAAATACAGAGCACAAAACACTAAAAACAGAGGTAGTCATGAACCATAATGGCAAAGGAAAAAGTAAATGTTACATCTAAAATGTTGGGAGGTCAGTCTTATGTCAGTCTGTCAGTGAAAGATGCCAAAGGGAGAGTGTGAGGAAAAAACCAGAAGCCAAGGATCAGGGACAAATAAGGCTACAGAAAATGAGTGTTGCTCATTTATTTTAGAATTCCTTGCTGAATGTTTATAATATGCTAGGAACCATTCTAGGCATTGGGAATACGGGATGGACAAAGGCATGTCTATTAAAGGCTGTTCCCGGTGTGTGCTCACATGGCATTCTACCTTAACGGTTCTTCTGGTGCATCTCCTGTCCCCTTAGGTAGCCCTTCTCTTCACACCAGATAAAGTCTAGGTGCTACTGGGTGCAGGTGAATGCCTGCTTGCAAATCCAACTTTTGAACTTCAACTTATCCCAATCACCAGGTGAAAGAGACAAGCAAGTCTATGGTTTGAATCATATTTTTTTTAAGTTTATTTATTTATTTTGAGGGGGGGGCAGGTGGGGAAGGGCGAGAGAAAGAGGGAGAGAATCTTAGGCAAGTTCTGCACTGACTATGTGGAACCCAATGTAGGGCTCAAACCCATGAACTGTGATTTCATGACCTGAGCCAAAATGAAGACTCGGACGCTTAACTGACTGAGCCACCCAGGAGCCCCTGAATCATCTTTTTGATGCTTTTATTATTATTGTGGAGGCAAAATGGGGAAAGGTTGGATGGTCCTTTGGGGCTTGGCTAAAGTGAACCCAGTGGGGCATGAAGCGTGTGCTTCTGTGATGCTGGGAGCAAGTGGCAGAGGATGAAGAGGGCAGGCATGGAGAAAATCTTTGCTACTTTCTCCTGTACGTCAGTAACTCTGAGAAGTAAAGAAATGACACCTCCAATGATGAAGACCATTCAAGGTATAAATCAGAATTTGTAAGGAGAATTGTGAAATCCTTAGAACAAAGAATCCCTTAAGTGGCTAAGGTACTCAAAGTCCAAGTACACTGGATCCATTTTGATCATATC
Source organism: Neofelis nebulosa (assembly GCF_028018385.1). Classification (NCBI taxonomy): domain Eukaryota; kingdom Metazoa; phylum Chordata; class Mammalia; order Carnivora; family Felidae; genus Neofelis; species Neofelis nebulosa. The sequence goes on along the minus strand of NC_080794.1, from coordinate 29,038,065 downwards.
TAGGTTCAAGAGACCCTCCAGATAATGCTTATAGACCATACATTTGGCTTAGTGGTCAGGAGTTCCTTTCCCGTAAAGGTGCATTTCATTGAACCAGCTGGATTTTTAAAATAAGAGGTACACCAAGAGAAATGTGGCCTTGCAGTTTTCTTGGCACAAAAATGCATGAGTGACCATATTTGGACATTTGTTTCTTCCATCGATGGATGGTGAGGGGTGGGGCTTGGTGTAGGGTTATGTTTTAGATTCTCCCTCCTACTCCAAGAGTTGCAAACTCAACTGTCTACAGAGTCCAGGTAGATCACGTAAATGTAGTAAGTGACCTGAGTGCAGTATAATGAGGAGAGGTGGGGAATGTGCCAAATGAGGGAGTAAATACCACTCATCTCCAGTTGATTGTTAGTAATGTGAGTGCAGTGTTGCTTCTGATTTTTCAAAAGAAGCTACAAGTCAAATGTGTGTGTGTGTGTGTGAAATTTTCCCATTTTAATTGTTGGCAACTAAATTCAAATTTAAAACAGCACACGAGCCAACACTGTGCTGCAAAACCGAATACATCAAGAGGCTGGAAGTGGTTCATGGGCCACCTGCTACATGTAACCCCTGCTACTAACTCCACTGTGAATTCCTTGAGCAAAAGAAATATGTGTTCTCCATCTCTGCTGGGTAAAAGCTAAGTGGTTGTGATCCTGCTGGAGCACAGGCTGTGAAAGCAACAGGCAGAGAGAGGCACATGATAAAGCTGGAAGGTGGTCCCTGGAGCAAAGTGGGAGAGACACCAGTCCCCACTATGGAATGGAAGCCGGCAAGGCTGATGGGATGTTGAATGGCCAGTGGAGGCCTGGCTGCAGAAGAGGATTCTGTGACCAGGCTGTCTTGTGTTGGATGTGCATTGAAAAAGCCAGGCCTGCACCTCGCTGCTAAGAGTTAGGGATGCATGACACTGTGGTGCTCAAAACCCAGGTCAAAGTAGTTTCTGTCTTCACATTCTGAAGTTTCTTTTCCCAGAACTACTCATGTTCTTTCTGATGCTATCTGCAGTGTCCTCTTATTCTGAACCAAAACTAGAAACCAAGGACTTTTTCCCTAGAATTCATTTACAAGAAAAGAGTTACAAAATACAGATACTACATTACATTACATTTGTGCATAGATCTTTATTCTTTATATGAAAGAATCGAATTAGATAAATGTGTATGATAAAATCCATAGAACTATATAACACAAGGAGTGAAACCTAAAGTACAAATTTCAGTTAAGAAGAATGTATCAGTTTTGATTCATCAGTTATAACAAATGTACCACAGTAATGCAAGGTGTTCATAGTAGGGGAAACCATGAACTTGGGAGAAAGAGAGTACATGGGGACTCTCTATAGCTGTTCAATTTTCTGTTAACTTAAAACTGTTTGAAAAAGTAAAGCCTATTTAGTTAAAAAATAAAGAAAAGTAAAATTGACTGTTGTGTTGGAAAAAAAGTCCAGAGAAAATTTTTTCCAGTGAATCATACTTTGGAAAGTTAAAGCATATATTTTATAATTTAATGTAATATTTGCTTTTTTAGTTTTATCATTTATCTAGTGATAATGCTAATAGCAAATTATTTTACTTGCATTTTCTAAAGAACTCAGCTTGTTCAATAATTGTGCATTTTGCCTAATGTTCTCAAATATCTCTAACCAAGAATTAATTTGAGTTACTAAGAGATAATCTGAAGGTTCAACGTTCACTGAAGATATTTCATGATCTCTAAAATTGTTATTTGTTGAAATTTGCCTCTCCACCATGGTGTACCCAGGAAGGGGGATGAATTTTTACTTTGAAAACTAAGACTAGAATAGTAATATACACAGGACAAAAATAGTCTTTCCACATATTCAGTTGTTTCTCATTTGTAGATACTCTCTCCTTACCCGTTAGGCTAGTCAGTTCTCTTTAAAATATAATTTAAGGACATGGTGTTCATTAAAAAAGATCATTGCATGATAAAGAAGGAATGGCACTTTGAAAGGGATTTATGGTTCTTCTGTATGATGTTATTTATAATTTCTCCCCCAGCTGAATCCAGCATTAATGATGGACCCTATTTAGCCTTACATTTCCCAAAGTTCTGTGATTTAGACAGTTTCTACATAACGCAGTTTATGTAGTTTATCTGTTAGCAGCAGATAAACTAGAGTGAAAACCACTGTTAGTGATGTTCTTTCACAATTCCCTTGGTTTGAAATGAAAGTGGATACTTAGAATTATTTATGACTTTTGCACACTGCTAGAAAAGCACACTCTTTGGTGATATGTTTTGCCCCTTCTTTTAGAAAGAGCATCACCTAAGGGGTGCCTGAGTGGTTCAGTTGGTTAAGTGTCTGATTTTGATTTCAGCTCAGGTTATGGTCTCACAGTTCGTAAGATTGAGCCCCATGTGGGGCTCTGCGCTGACAGTGTGGCGCCTGCTTGGGATTCTGTCTCTCCGTCTTTCACTGCCCTTCCCTTGCTCTCTGTTTCTCTCTCTCTCTCTCAAAATAAATAAATAAACTTTTAAAAAATTAAAAAAAAACAAAGAGCATCACGTGAAATGTTTTGAATGAATGGTTTGAATTAGAACCTTGAATTTTTTTACTTTTCTTAAACTCACAAACTCTTCAAAACATTTTAATCTTCTTTCAAAAAAAGGCATCTGTCTCAGATATCTTGGATTTAATATAATACCATTTGTGCCACACCTGTACCTAATCAAATTATTGTAGTCACTATATTATATCAATATAAAAATATTTTTACAAGAACAACTTTCCTCAAAGACTGGAAAATCATCAGATGTGTTATTCATAGAGTCAATATGAGTCTACTGTTAGAATCAATCCTCATTGATGTTTTGATGAAGTTAGTCATCAGTTTCTAGAAAAAAATGTCTCTGAACTGGTAGAATTTTCCATCTCTGCAGTTAATATTAATGTTATCAGCTGACATGCTAATCATCTTATCGACCAGTGTACTGTACTCAGAACAGAGAAAGTATATTCATTTAATTGGTCACTTGTCTCACCTGGCAGGACATCAAGTTCAAGAACTTTTACGTTATCTCCAGGAATTTCATTAAAATAACTTACTAATATAGGGACAACCTTTTGATTTTTGTGGTTAGCTGAAGCTGTCATACTGCTGATACTTAAAGGTCTTACCAGTTCGTGTTGTTAAATCTTTTGAGGTCCTGGAGCAATTTTTTTTTTTTTTTTACTTTATACGTTTGTTTTGTGCTGATGGAAATTTAAGTTCAAATACCATGGAACTTAGCTCAGAAGTACAATCTGAAGATCTGAAGCCATGACTGTGTTCTGTGGCATTATATGGAATTACCGCTTCTCTTCTGAACATGTTTTTTGAGCTATTTCATCATTGAATCATGGAAGCTCCAGATCTGACAGATAATGCCCATTTCCTCAAATTGAAAAAGCAAAAAAAAAAAAAAAAAAAAAGAGCAAATTGGGCCTCAATGTTTATCTCACTGCCACTTAAGAAGCAAAATTCTACTTGTGGATTGACATTTTATTTTATAAAAGAGTATTTATTTTGCAACTCCTTTTGCAATTAAGCGTTTTATTTCCTCCCTGATCTCTACCTTTGTAACCTTTTTGTACTGAAATAAAACTGTTTGAATAATTGTAGACACACCTCAAATATCTCTGAATATAGGTAACAGCATTAACCTTATCATACCATATCACAGGAATCTGCTTTGTCTGACACTTACAAATATGTAGGTGGCTTCAGATTTACATAGCACAGGCTAGTACCCATCTCAGGGTCCACAGGAACCAGTTTATCCCTCTCTGCTCCTCTTTCTCCCTCAATATCTAGTCTAATGCTAGCTTTCTTTCCTTCCAAGATGTCGAGCTCCTTGGGTCTTCCCCCCATCCCTCACCCCCAGGTGCCCAGAGACCCTACAATAAACCCTTACAAGACATTTTACATAACTACAAGTTATTGTAATAAATTATTCAGCTTAGGATCTTCACCTTTTACAGTTCTCAGTCTTATATTTCTTAATATTTAAATTTTTTAACGTTTATTTGTTATTGAGAGACAGAGAGAGACAGAGCACAAACATGGGAGGGGCAGAGAGAGGAGGAGACACAGAATCAGAAATAGGCTCCAGGCTCTGAGCTGTCAGCACAGAACCCAACGTGGGGCTTGAACTCACAAACCGTGAGATCATGACCTGAGCTGATGTCAGACGCCCAATCGACTGAGCCACCCAGGGGCCTCATATTTCTTAATCCTTTAAAATGGTGTCACTGATTTGATTCTTGCAGTTGCGATATTCTAAGATCTTGGAAGTTTCGGAACATTTTTACATTTATGCAAAAAAATAAAAAGAAACACAATATTTGAAATAAAAGTTTCATATCAAAGTCAACCTCCTCTGAGGTCCTGGATCAAGTGGTTTTCCCCGCCCCCCCCCCCACCCTGTCCTTTACTCCATCATTCTATCCCATTATCCTATATTATGTTCTTCATTGCTCTTAGTTTATAAATGTATCTTACGTATCTATGTGTTTTGTATGCATGTGTTTCAGGACCATGATTCTTCTTCCTTTAGAAGCAGTGGTTTTATTTTGCTGACAGTTGTTCCCTTGTACTTAGAACAGTGTTGGCACATGCTCAGTACAGATTGGTTGAAAGAGAAATACACCTGATGGCCTGTGACAGTCAGTCCCCATCTCTGGAACTAAGTCACTAAGGACCCTTGGTTGTATTGGGTTTTCTTAAGATATCTTAGAGTTCCACCACCTCTGGGCACTAAAACTTTTTGAAAGGGTTTTGGCAGGTCAATTATATATATTTTCACAAATTATTGAAAGAAGCCCCAAAGAGGTCAGATAAGGTAACTGAGGTCATTTAGAGAGCAAGAGCTAAGGAGAAGCCTCACCATAAAAAAGAACTGAATAATTATCAGTGCATACATTAGTATGTTGTATAAACAGAGCTGCATAGGTAACATTTTTTAAAACTGAGAAATGATAAATAGAAATAGCTTGTTTTTCTTAGAAATTTATGAAGCACTGAATTATGTTACAGAGGCATGGATTTTTAATTCCACATACCGTTTTAAGAAGTATTTTATAATAGATGCTGTGTCCTAGTCTATTGAGAGTATCTGCCTCTGGGAATCTAAAATATCAACACGTGAGTATTATTTTATCTAGAGCCATAGCTTCACTGACTGAGTGTTGTACAGGGAGGTAACACAGAGACTGTGTAATAATCAACCCACTCATTGTTACTAATGCAGATTCTGAGGATCGAAGAGTAAGAGACTCATCCAAAAAGACCAAACTCAAATATTGTGCCAGGTAATCTTTAGTTGCCCCTCAAGAGTCCCTGCCCCTCCTTTTCCACCCTGCTCTGCAACTCTTGCTTTCTAGCTTCCCCTTTTATTTGCTGAGTGGGAGGCAAGGGTAAGAGATTGGAGGATGAAGGAGGGCAAGTCTGTGATACTTATTCCTTCAACAGCCCCCCTACTAGCCTCATTGGCCAAGGTTGCATTCATTCACCTAAGGCCACAGCTCCTGCTGGCTGCCGTCTCTCTAATTCTAGGAACCATTGCCTCTCCTTGTCCCTTTAGACCTAGGGATGATAAGCCTTCCAGTTGTTGCTAGCCTCAGAGTGCTTCACCAGACTTGGCTGGCTCCACTTAACCCTGCCCTGCCTTTGCTATATGGTTTCCTTCTCTTGAATAGTCAATGAATATGTCATGGGTTTCTTACCCAGACTCTGGCCACACAGATTTGAGTCTAGGTCTTCTGACTCCTGTCGAGTGCTCCTTCCTTTATACTCCCATTTCATAAGTGGCCTTGGAAATACATATGACTGTATCTGCTCAGATTATATGGAAATATTTTCAAATACTTTGATGAAGTACTAGAAACAGAATCTAAAAGGATGAGTAATGAGGACCACAGAAAGGGGAAAGGCTGACTCTACAGAGGTTTTGCAGGAAATCTTGCAAAGGTGAAATTTGACTGGGGTAGAAAGTGGAACTACCTAGAGAAGTAGGAGGGCAACGTGGTTCCTGTGTGGTTAGGAGAATTAGGGTTGCAGCTTTCAGTCCTGCACCAGCTGAAGTTAACCCATTCTGCGTGCTTATTTTTCATTCCGCACAGCCCCTAGACGTAAGCTAAATACCTTAGTTGTGCTCAGCTAAAGAAGCAGCACATCTTTCCAACACTAGATGGGAACTTTGGTGGCATTGGACTCATTGAGAGAGAGTCTGCAGGTCCCCAGCGGGGTGTCTGATTGAGATATTTTCAAGAGTCAAGTTGACCAAGGCAGAGTATTTACTTTATAGCTTTACTCCACCAGAATACCATCTTTGTATATTGGTATTTCATCTTCATTCACTCCCATTTTCTCCTTTTCTCTGTGAAAATGGAGTACGAAAAAAGCCATGAGAATGTAGAGAGAAGTTTCCTAAATAGAGCTATTCCTTAGAAATAAAGATAACTTTGTTCTGGTGTTGACTAACTTTGTGTGACCTCTTTCAAGTCTCTGGGACTCAGGTTCCCCAGAGTAAAATGAAAACACTAGTTAGGATGATGTTGGAGGTCACTTCCACCTCTCAGATGCTATGATCCTCTTAAGAAATGGACTAAACTAAAGCATCTTCCATCATGAGCTCCCCGCCTGTTTAACACAACAGTTCATGCACTCAAGCTGGCCCTGCAATGTTATGTCTAGAACTTTAGACTCTGGAGTCAGCCTGCCGGGATTCAAAATGCAGCTCTGGATCTTGGAATCTGTTTCAGAGAGAAAGAAATAAGGTCCCAGGACCTCCAGCCCTCCTGGATCTCTACAACTGATGTCAGATCCAGAGACCACAATTTCCTGGAGCTTGTCCTTCTGCACAGTGTCCTATATGACACATGGAGATGTGTCATATAGGAAACACAGGCAGGAGGTGGAATGTTCCACTATTTGATTGTACTGTTGGGAGGGCCAAGAGAATCCTTCTGCATTTGGCTGGATTGTCCGGATCATGTTTCCATTATACTTGACTCCAACTGTCAACATGTGTGAAAAAAATCAGTTGAATGTTTTTAAAAAAATACCTGCCCAAGGTCAAATCATTGTTTTGGCTAACTTCTCTCCTCATTCACCAGCTGTTTTGATGCCATATGGATTCAACCTATGGAAAACTCAATTTCAACCGTCTCTTTCTGCAAAGACCACTTAGATCAAGTGCCTTTCATTTCTTTTCTGCCTGGCAAACTTTGCCTTATAACTTTAAAGCAAAGCTCAAATAGCTCCTCCTCTGGGAAGCATTTGTTGATGACACTTCATCCTCAGGTAGAACTAATTCACATCCTCTCTCCTCTGCGCATCTCAGGTTCTGTGTACCCATCTCTATCCTGCCATTTATCACCTTGTGGAGGGGTTATTTGTCATCTTCTAGGAGTCCCTGAGGGCCTAAGACCCACTTCATGTGTACCTCTGCCTAGAAGTAACTGTTTTTGAGGACTCCTTAACAAAGGAGAACAGGAGGAGGATACAGAGGGAAGAATTAATGGAAAATTTTGGAATTTTTTTTTGATACTGAAGTAAGAAGATAACCAACTAGGCAAAGTACTGCCGAGTGGTCTGTTTTCTCTTGCTCCCCCTTGCATGTCTTCTCTATAGCTTGTCTTTGGGTGTCTGAAGTTGTTCATTAGGAGAGGCAGAGATTTTGAGGAAAAAATGCAGTAACTAACTTTGTCAAATATCTACAAGAGATGGTTTTCTTTTTATTTTTTTTAAAGTTTATTTATTTATTTTGAGAGAGTCTGTGCATGCACATGAGTCGGGGAGGGACAGCAAGAGAAGGAGAGAGAATTCCAAGCAGGCTGTGCACTGTCAGCACAGAGCTCCACGTGGGGTTCGATCCCATGAACCATGAGATCATTACCTGAGCCAAAATCAAGAGTCGGATCCTCAACCGCCACCTAGGTGCCCCAAGAGACGGTATTCTATTCCGACAGAACTCACCTCTACACTTTTTCAGAGAATAAAAGCATAAAAGAATCACTGCATTCAGAATTGCTTCTTCTCTGGGACTGGGGAGTTGTCTGAAATCTCAGCCTAGGCATAATTTTTTTTTCAAGTTAGCTAATATACAGTGTAGGCTTGGCTTTAGGAGTAAATTCCCATGATTCATCTCTTGCATACAACACCCAGTGCTCATCCCAACAAGTACCCTCCTCAATGTCCTCCACCCATTTTCCCCACCCTCATCAACCTTTGGTTTGTTGTCTGTATTTAAGAGTCCCTTGTGGTTTGCCTCCCTCTATGTTTTTGTCTTATTTTTCCTTCTATTCCCCTATGGACATCTGTTAAGCTTTTTTTTTTTAATGTTTATTTATTTATATATAGAGAGAGACACACAGTGCAAGTGGGGGGAGGGGCAGAGAGAGAGGGAGACACAGAATCTGAAACAGGCTCCAGGCTCTGAGCTGTCAGCACAGACCCTGATGCGGGGCTTGAACTCACAAACCATGAGATCATGGCCTGAGCTGAAGTCAGACACTTAACTGACTGAGACACCCAGGTGCCCCATCTGTTAAGTTTTCAAAGTCCATATATGAGTGAAATCATATGATATGTGTCCTTCTGTACTACTAGGAATTTATCCAAAGGATACAGGAGTGTTGATTCGAAAGGACATGTGTACCCCAATGTTTATAGCAGCACCATCAATGGTAGCCAAATTATGGAAAGAGCCCAAATGTCCATCAACTGATGAGTGAATAAATGGAATATTACTTGGCAATGGAAAAGAATGAAATCTTGCCATTTGTAACAATGTGGATGGAACTGGAGGGTATTATGCTAAGCCTAGGCATAACTAATAACACTTGCTTGGGGAGAACAATCTGTTCTGAGAATTAGATGTCATGGGATTACCCAGGGAATAGCGTGGCCAGAAAAAATCAGATATTATCTCTGCTGGAAGTCTGTCCCCATCTAACCTGGAGGTCAACAGGTGTCTCAGCTTAACTGTTAAAACGTTTTTGGCTCACACGGTCTTCAAAGATCTCAAAAACCTTCAAAAATTCTGGTTCTCATCTTCTTGATGGATAAGGCAGAGTTTCCAGACCCTCTGCTGTCAGAAGGTGGAAACAGTAGTCAACTATTTTGACCTTATGATACTAACCTATTTATTAAAATTTCTCTAGTGTGACTGAACTGGTTGGTGTTTTTGGCATTGATAACATTGGGGTCACTGCCCATAAGATGAGACGCATTTGTGCTGTCTGTCCACCAGAGGACTGTTTACCATGAAGTATTCTGATAGAATATTAGAATAATCTTAACAAGGGCTTTAGAACTAGACAATTATCTAGATTTCTACACAGCATAACAAAGCTATGAGAGATGTTAGTGTACTTTTGATGACTGATGGGAAAATGTGATTCTAGTTATTTTATCCTGGTTTTGGAAAAATATAAACATCTAGTTTATGCAAAACACAATTCATTCTATCAAGAAATATTTGTTAAGCATCTACTATGTGCCAGGTGTTGTTGTAGGTGTCTGAGGTATATCAGTGAAGCAAACAGAGACCTCTGCCATTGTGGTGCTCACATTCTATGCTGGAAGAGGACAGGACAGGCAGTAAACAACAGAGGTAGTAAATAAATAAATAACCTAATAAGTTAGGGGCACCTGGGTGGCTCAGTTGGTTAAGTGTCTGGCTGTTGATCTCACCTCAGGTCATGATCTCACAGGTCGTGGGTTTGAGTCCTGCATCTGGCTCTGGACTGACAGCACAGAGCCTGCTTGGGATTCTCTCTCTCCTTCTCTCTCTGCCCCTCCCTGCTTGCTCTCTCTCTCTCTCTCAAAATAAATAAATAAACATTTTAAAAAGTTAAACAAAAATCTAATATGTTAGAGAATGACAGGTGTTGTGGAGAAAAGGAAAGGTAAATCACAGTAAAGGGAATTATATAATGAAGGAAAAGGGACTAGGAAGGTGGCAGTAGGTGCTCAGGATGGTCAAGATGGGTCTCACTGAGATAGTGTTATCTAAGCAAAGATTTTTTTTAAAAGTTCGTTTATTTATTTTGAGAAAGAGAGTGAGAGAGTGAGAGAGTGGGAGAGGGGTAGAGAGAGAGAGGGAGAGAATCCCAAGTAGGCTGTACACTGTCAGCAGAGCTTGACGAGGGGCTCGAACCCACAAGCCATGAGATCATGACCTGAGGTGAAATCAAAAGTCAGTAACCATCAGAGCCACCCAGGCATCCCTAAACTAAGATCTGAAAGAGGTTAGAGAGTTAGGCAAGCATATACTTGGGATAAGAGCATTCCTGGAAGAGGGAACAGTGAGTACAAAGGTCTGTGGAAATGGGCCAGTCTTGTTTGAGAAGTAGCAAGGAGACCAGAGTGGCTGGAGTGGAGTTAGTGGTGAGGGAGCAGGAAGAAAGGAGGTGGGAAAAAGAAGGTCATAGGGGGTTGGGCAGGCTTTACTCTGAGTAATAGGGAGAGCCATGGCAGTGTTTTGCACAAAGAAATGACACAATTTGGCATATATTTAAAAAGGATTACTTTGATCTTGGTGTTGTGAATGGACAATGTTCCAGACAAACCTAGACTGCCTGGTAAATTCGATCAGGTGAAACCTGATAACAAGACACTTCCCTGAGAAGATTCACAAGATACCACATTCAAAAAAAGCGTTTGGATTCTACTTCCAAAATGTCACTGTGGAAGTGCTGTTATGAGCTTGATTGAAATAGCCATTGTATCCACATTTGTATTAGACAAGACCATTCCTCCAGGCTTTCTTAGAGCCCTTGTTCTTTTTCAACCACTCCATTAAAATTTAAAAAGTTACCATCTTATGCAAAATCCGATGCTAATCACAGAGTATGACAGTCAAGGATATGAAGGTAGACAAGATGTGGTTTCTGTCCTCTCCTATAGTGCCCAAAGAGAAAATTCAGCTCCTTGATCTCAAGGTGATATATCTCTCTAAAATATGTCAGATGCTTATTTATTCTCTTGAAATAATCAATGGGTTTTTTTGTTGTTGTTGAGGATCCTTGCTTGGAATAATGTTCCAATTTGATGGTCATGTGTGATGAGCAGATGAATTCTAATTCTAAATTGTCCTGGATTTCTAGAAAGTGCTGGATTCCCAACACATTGTTCTCCAAGAAGGCTGTGTAGCTATAGGGGAGAGGGTAGAAAATGGTGGTATCTAAATAGAAAATTTAAGTTTCTTAATCCATTATCTCTAGACCTAAAGAGTAAAGTAAAATCTGAGAGTGATATATAGTGCTCCGGGTGTTCAATAGACGTAGCTGAGGGCTTGGAAAGCTAACAGTTTTTATATGGGTTGGTATAACTCACCTTAACAAGAAAGAGGAACAGATGGTGTATTAGTTTGCTAGGGCTGCCATAACAGAATACCAGAGACTGAGTGGTTAAAACAACAGAAATTTATTTTCTTACAGTTCTAGAAGCTATAAGTCCAAGATCAAGGTGGACAGGCTTCATATATATGATTATCTTCTCCCCCTGTCCTCACCTGCCCTTTTTTCTAGGCATCCTGCTGTCTCTCTGTATCCAAATGTCCTCTTCTTAAAAGGACAGCAGTCAGATTGGATGGTGGCCCACCCTAATGGCTTCTTTTTAACTTAATCACACCTATCTCCAAACACAGTTATGTTCTGAGGGACTAAAAGTGAGGACTTCAACATACGAATTTCAAAGGTGGGGGTAGAGACAATATTCAGTTTATGACAGGTGGGATGGTCTCATTGCTCAAGTCAAAGACTGATATCTTAGAACATTTAGGAAATTCTGCAAGGGAAGCTTATATGCTTTGGAGTTGACTTTCTGTGCAAATTTATGAAACCCACTATAGGCAGGACCTAGGTCTGAGTTGGGTGCAGAATGTGCCTATAGCACTCACTTACATGGGAGACAAAGCCAACCGGGGCCTTAGTGGGTTCTCTAATTAACAGACTAACAAAGGCAAGTAGGAAAGCTGATTGAAGGACAGATGGTTCACTGGCCAGTGTATGGTACATTCTGAAAGGGTCTCACTTGGTGAGCATTCAGTTCTTATTTTCTCATGATGACTCTGAGATGATCTCAGAAACCAGGCAAGAAAAGAAGACATTCCTGGTTAGATGCCCTGTGGCTAGCTGTGTGTAGGAATTCTGACTGAGAATTTGAGTGTGGTCTGACAGACAAGGGCTGCGGGAGGGGTATAGGTTTGTGTTGAGACTTCCACATCCTCACCTTTTTTTCATTAAGCTGGCTGGACATATTCTCGTGAATCCTAGGTAAACACTCTTGTTCTTTGACCTTAACTCAATCTGCAAGTGCAAATTAGGTCCTAGAATCCTCAGTTTGGAGTTATTTTAGGAGTCATTACAGTAATTTGAAAGGAACTAAGGTTATTATATTAAACAGAGATGGTGAATAAGTTATCTGGAGAAGGCTGGTGGTCCAAATAGACCTCTACTGAGGGACATTATCTTTGTGGATCTGCCAGGGTCCAGGATTTCGTCTCCAGACCTTAAGGTATCAAGATACCTAACTTGTCATTATATTGAAAGAAAGAGGATTTGTTTTAGAGGAAAAATTGTCTATAACTGAATTAATGCATCTTGTGTATAGATCTAGTGAAAAATATAACTATTAAGAGGACTAGACACTCCTGTCTTCTGAAAAGTCCATTTGGTTTCTGTAACCTCCATGGGAAACTATGTTATAATTGGAAGGTTGCTTGGTGAGTCAGAGATCTAAACAAAAGGACTTACTTATATGATTCAAATGTTTAAATGAGAGGATGAAAGATAGATTTCATTTCATGAGCAATTCTTATTGATTGTTAAGGGCTGAGTGTTGAGAAGTATGAGGCCACATTTAAACCTGGTAGGAAAGTGGCAGTTGATTAGCAATGTCTGCCATGGACACAAGATCAAGAGTAAGTGACATGTGTGCTCTATTGAGTCATCCCTAGTGTAAAGCCATCACAGATAGCCTTATGAATTCATAGACACACAGACACATGCACACACACACACACACACACACGTACAATACCATTAGGACTGGGGGCTCAGGTACCCTGGGCAGTGCTTGACTGGCAACCGCCAACATCCATTTTCAGTGCTTCCTTGTGTCATGGATCTTTCTTCTGACTAGCCCATCCTTTCTGTGGATATGTTTAGTCAGGTCACAGTTAGGTGTTGCAGGTCTGAGAGCGAGCCAGTGTCTTTGAGATGACTGTCTAATCATTTTGAGCTGACTTATCTTTTCTCTCCCAGAGGATTATTTTATTGACCAGACTTGGACACCTCTCTATAGTACCTGTACAAGGAAAAGAATAAACTATGCTAGCAATTTTCATACTTTAGGGGAACTCTTTTTATTTTTTCCAAACTAAGTCTTACTTATAACTTCAATATATTGAACAAATAAGAGTAACAAGCAGGTCTCTGGAAGTCTCAGTCTTCACTGTTTGCTAGACACCATTTATTTGTGCATAGAAACCTGGAAACATTTGTAGTGAGCTCTGGGGATGCAAGGAATTTTATTAGAAAACCACTGATCTTCGATTTCTTCAGTCCAGATATGAGAGAATGCAGGCATTGGAAAGTAACATGGTTTACTCAGGATTATACAGAAGAGATAAGGTTGTGCTGGTGCAAGGAACTCCCATCTCCTGACCCCTGATCTAGAGTTCTTTCCACGAGTCCAACACTTGTGGGTTTGGGGAATATTCTGTCAACCTCTCAGTGGCCCAGCCAACTCTAAATCATAAGTCTTCAGGGGAAGGAGGAGCCACAGGCCCATCTTGAGGGGACTCCATAGAGAAATATGTCTGCTTTGTCTCTCTTCCATTTCACAAGTGAAACCTGACAGCATAGATTAGAAAAACAATAAAAGGCCATCTCATCTGTGTTCCTTATTTATTACACATTATCCAGGTATCTGGTTGCAAAACCTGCACTCCTACTCCTCTCTCATTGTTAACAACGTTTGAAGCAGTACACACTGACCTGCTTCATCAGATAACATCGGCATTTCAGCAAGTGCTCCCTTTCCAGGTGACTTCCACCCTCTCTCGGTTGTCCCTCTCTCCACTCCCCCCAAAAATTCAATAAGGGGAACACTTCGATTAACAGCAAAGCATGCCTCCTTTACTTGGCATGACTGCTTCTATATGTAGTCAAGGAAGAAAAAAAGGAAAAATCACACCCCTTTAAAAAAAAGTAGACAGACTGTGCAGATTGTAGGGTCAGACAATGGAGCCTGGAGGAATGTGACCCAGTTAATCGAAGGGGGTGGATACCTCAGTGCTTGTCCCCTTCCCAGCCTGTGGAAGACACTAAACTTGAGTGGGAAAGCAGCTCTTCTTTAGTCTTTGTCAGACAGAGAGAGAGAGAGAGAAGGAATTTAAGTAGGAAAGGGGTAAGGAGAAGAGTAGAGAAGGAAAAGAAGGGAAGATAAGCTGAGGTAGAGAGAACAGAAAGAGAGGTGGAGATGAGTGACAATGAAAGGAGCGGAAGAGAAGAGCCAGAAAGTGGAACAAGAAGGAGAGAAGGAGAAAAAGATGTGGGGCGGGGGGGGGGGGGGAAGGGATGGAGAAGGAGGGCAAGGGAGGAAGGGGGAGGGGGAGGATGGGGAGCTTTGTTTTTATAGTATATAAAGTAAAAATCAAATCAAGCAGTGCCAGCCTTCTAGAGGCTCGTGGGGTGGAAAGACTGAACACCATAGGGAGTAATCTGGGTTCTAGTCCCACCTCCACCACCTACTCTGTATTACCCTGAGCAAGTTTCTTCTCCTCTCTAAGCCTGAGTTTCCTTACCATGCAGTGAAAGGGGTATGTGTGAGACCCTGAGTGTCTCCCCACTCATCCCCACCAACCCCAACCATTGCCCTGGGGCAGTCTTGAGTCTGTGCTGAGGAGACACCAGGAGGAGGACAGAGTCCTTTGTGGCCAGACCAGAGACCGACAACTTGAAAGGCAATGGGGGCAGAAGAATTGAAGCATTTTTTGTTGTGGAGGAAAGCGTGGGCTGCAGGCAGGGAGCCAGAAACCACTGACATCACCATAATACTTGGAACGGACCTCTGAGAGGTGGGTGGGAGCCTCAGGGAGTGGGCAGAGTTACCTGGTGAAGGGATGGAGGGCCTAGGTCTGGCCCAGGAGCAGCAGGGATGCTGGAGAGAGGCTCATGGGCTCTCACACTTTCAGGAGACAGACAGCCATGAATCCAAAGACAGGAGGAAGGTGTGTAGAATTTGGGAAATCATTAATCCTCTTCAGTCCCTTGGTTTGGGTCTTGGAATAGAAGGTGGAAGGGGAAGATGGGCATGATCTCTCTAGGCAAAAATCCATTCACCTTTATTTCTGGGCCTTACGTTAGAAACACTTGATACAGAAAATGTTGATGTTCACTTTCACCCTTTGGCCCCCAGAGCCTGCCCAACAGGAAGTGGAATTGGCGGCCACCTCTATGATAGGGTTATGAGGGTGCCAGGAGTTACTTCTTCCCCCTCAGATGTGGCCTCCACTAAAATGCCACAGTGCTTATAGTCTCCACTATTATTAAGCCCCGTTTTGGATTAAACATTGCTCTCTTCCCATAGACTGCTAGTAAAAATATTTCATTCCTCCTCAGGGATTTGCAAGGGCTCACATCCTAGTACCAGGTTATCAAGTCTATGTCATGTGCTCCTCCCTATCAGGGTTAGAATGTTAACAGAGAACTGTTCAGGGTACTGCTGATGGAGCTGATGGAATAAATGGAAAGCAGACCAGGAGCTCATTCCTTTGTCCTGAGGAAGCTGCTTATGGGACACCAGGAGATGCCGTACTCCTCAGGATAGCCTTTGCAAAGTCCTTAAAAGTCCACACTCTTCCTGCAACCTCCTTAGTGATGGGAACCTCATTACCTCATGAGACAGCTCATTTCATTGTTGAATGACCTAAGTGGTTAGAAAGTGGTCAGCGCACACTAGGTTGAAATCTCTCTGCTTGACAAGTCCACCCATTAGTGCTGGTTCACAGAGCATGTCTGCTTCCTCTTCCCCCATGTCAGCCTTTCAAGTTGTTTAAGATGGCTATCATGTGCTCCTAGTTTTTCTTTTCTCCAAGCTAAATATATCAGTTTTATGACTCTGCCTCATGTGACATGGCATTAGACCTTTCATCATCTTGAGTAACCCCCAGGTTGTCAGTGACTGTTTTATGACTAGTGTTCCAAAGTGAAAAATATGTAGTCTGACTTGTACACGTCTATGGGATAGATGCTGGTTGAATTGAGTTCATTATTTGATCCTGTGATCTTGAAATTGTCCTTCTATTTATGTAACCAAAGAATTGGTTTTTTAAACATTCTGCTTCACCTTGCCTTGTGTTAAGCTCGTAGTCAGTTAAGACCCTTAGATTTCTTTTACATAAATTACTACCCATCCTATATTCAACTGATAGGAATTTGTAAAACTGGTTACCACTGTTGCTAAGCAGAATGTGCATTGACTACCGATGTGTGTGTGGTCCTGTGCTGGGCACAGAACCGGAGAGATAAGGCCTTTAGAGAATTTTAATTTGAATGTATTTATTCAACACTTACTTGTTGTTAGTACTGGATTTTTAGTGGACAATTTGTCAGCATCAAAATTTTATATGTTCCTAGTATTTGTCCAACATTATACCCTTATTTTACAGACCAGATCGCTCATGTAATGAACATAAAGCTATTTTTTTTTTAAATTTTAATGTTTATTTATTTTTGAGAGAGACAGAGACAGAATGCGAGTGGGTTAAGGGCAGAGAGAGAGGGAGACACAGAATCCGAAGCAGGTTCCAGGCTCTGAGCTGTCAGCACAGAGCCCAACATGGGGCTCGAACCCACGAACTGTGAGATCATGACCTCAGCCAAAGTCGGACACTTAACCGACTGAGCCACCCAGACGCCCCTGAACATAAAGGTATTTAAACAAGGATGTTAATTGCAGCATTAATTTAATTATGAAAAAATAAGCAAACTCGATTTCCAAGAGGAATGGTTAAATATAGAACAGTGCCTGCATAAGTGGAGTATCATGAAGCCATTAAAACCAATAAGTTAGGTCTATATGCAACAACACAGGAAGACCTTAAAGATGTATTGTAAAGTAAAAAATGCAAGTCAGAGCACTGTAGGTATACTGTAATATCATTTATATGTTAACAACCTAAAGTATATTTAAAAAGTATGTATATATATATATGTGTGTGTGTGTGTGTGTGTATATATATATATGAGTTTGAAATATATATAGTCAACTATTCATTAAAGTTTCCTATTAGAAGAAATTAGAAAGAGGAAGGTAGGGGGGGCTGGGTGGCTCAGTCAGTTAAGCAGCCAACTTTTGATTTCTGCTCAGGTCATGACTCATGGTTCGTGAGTTTAAGCCCTGCATTGGGCTCTGTGCTGTCAGTGAAAAGCCTGTTTGGGATTCTGTTTATCCTTTTCTCTGTCCCTCCTCAGATCTCTTTCTATAAACAAACAAACAAACAAACATTAAAACACACACACACACACACACACACACACACACACTTAAAAAAAGAAAGAGGAGGGTAGGTGGTATTTGGATTTTTACAAGCATGTATTCATTTATTACTTGTATGATTTTTAAAAATTTTCTAAAAGACAGAGGAAATATATTCCAAGCAAATATTGGGAAAGACAAAGAATTCAAACATGGATAAGGTGCTATCTCCTTCCCTCAAAACAAAATAAAATTAAATAGAAGGGATAAGACAATACATAGGTAACGATGGTATGATGCCATGGAAAATGTTAGGGAATCCAGATTAAAGAGAGATTCCCTGTGCCTGTAGAGAGGAGAAAAGGACAATAGGTAGAGTCCAGTGGATGGCAGGATTTTGACAGGGGCTAGCATTGAGGGGGTTTTGTAGGAAGGTGAGAAAGTTTGCACCATCTCTTGGTAGGATGTTCAGTCTAGTGTGTTGGAAGTGTAGGATTTGTTTGAGGCACAGTCAGCAAAAAGTCTAGAAGGGTAAGCCGGGTTAGAACTCAAGTAGCCTTTGATGTGTTTCCTTTGGTAGCCTATGGGAAATACCCCGGGGCAGCATCTTAGGTAGATTAATGCAACTATGGTAATATCAGAACTTTGAGGAAAAATGAGACTGGAGGCCAAGAGACCATTTAGGAAGCTATTGCTGTATATATATCAGCATTTTTCCATGTTCTATTCAAAGTTAGTAGTGCTTCCCCCATCTGCCTTCCTAAATAAGTTCAGCAGCTAAGTACTCTTGGAAAACTTGCCCATTAAATCTCTTCTTGAAGATCTGCAATACCCTTAGCATAATATAAGCCCTGAGAAGTCCTGCAATCAAAATGTATTTAATTTTTATTAACCTAATATTTCTCAAATTTATTTGAACACAGAACATTTCGCTTGTAGCCTATATTTTTTGCAATGGCAGTCTGAACAGCAGCAAGCTCTTTGGAAATATTAAAAAAAATTGTTAATGTTTATTTATTTTTGGGAAAGAGAGAGAGAGTAGGAGAGGGGCACAGAGAGGGGGGAACAGAGGATCCAAATCAGGCTTCACATTGACAGCAGAGAGCCTGATGCGGAGCATGAACTCATGAACCATGAGATCATGACCTGAGCCAAAGTTGGATGCTTAACTGACTGAGCCACCCAGGTGCCCCTCTTTGGAAATCTTCTTACAGCAGAATCATAAAAGTCTGAATGTGGGTGATAGAAGAACAATGGGGAAAAAAGGAAGGCTGCAACTATATTGGAGAAGGAAGTATTGAGAGGGCTTGCCATGTTGTTTGGGTGTGGAGTCAAGAGACAGAGATGTGTCAAAGACTGTCTGAGACTTCCTTACTTCTGCTATGTTTCTTCATACCAAAAATTGTAAGCATCAAATCCTGCCCTCTGAATAGCTGGTCACACACACTGAGACCATTCCTATTTAGTGGCTCAGCATATGTTGCTGGCCTGAGGAAAAAGAATCAGTTCACTCCATACCCCCCACTCCTCACAAAAATATCCAATTTAAAATGGGATGTAATACAATCAATAGAGTAAAAAGACAACCCATGAAGTGAGAGAACATAATTGCAGATAATATATCTGATAAGGGATAATATCCAGAATATACAAAGAACACCTACAACTCAATACACACGCAAAAACAAACAAATGGATAAAGGACTTGAATAGATATTTTTCTGAAAAAGTGTGACCAGCGACCAATAAGCACATGAAAAGATGCTCAACATCACTAATCATCAGGGTAATGTAAATCAAAACCACAAGGAGATACCTCATCACACCCATCATCATGGCTTTTATCAAGGAACTAAAGGGGCACCTGGGTGGCTCAGTTGTTTAAGCATCTGACTTTGGCTCAGGTCATGATCTCATGGTTTGTGAGTTTAAGCCCCATCTCAGGCTCTCTGCTGTCAGCTCAGGGCCTGCTCCAGATCCTCTGTCCCCCTCTCTTTCTGCCCCTTCCCCGCTTGTTCTCTCTCTCAAAAATAATAAATAAGCATTAAAAAAAGAAATAAAAAATAAAAAGTGTTGGAGAGTATGTGAAGAATTTGGAACCCTTGTGCACTGTCGATGGGAATGTAAAATGATGCAGCCACTATGGAAAATTATATGGAAGTTCCTAAAAAAATTAAACATAGAATTACCATATGATCCAGTAATTCTACTTTTGGATACATACCCAAAAGGATTGAAAGCAGGGACTCAAACAGATATTTGTACATCAGTGCTCATAACAATATTCTTCACAATTCCAAGAGGTGGAAACAAACACTTGGATTATAAATGGGTAAACAAAATGTGGTTCATACATACAGTGGAATACTATTAAGTCTTAAAAAGGAAGGAAATTCTGACCCATGCTACAACATGGATAAAAACATTAGAAGACATTGGGCTGAGTGAAATAAGCCAGTTACGAAAAGACAAATCCTGTATGAGGTACCACTTACATGAAGTTCCTACAATACTCGAATTCATAGAAACAGAAGGTAGAATGGTGGTTTCCAGGGTTATGGGGAGGGCAACAGGGAGTTATTGTTTAATGGCTTCAGAGTTTCAAGAAGTTGCAAGAAGGAAAGAGTCTGGAGTTGGCTCCTGGTGATGGTTGCACAACAATGTGAATGTACTTGATGCCACTAAACTGTACACTTAAAAATGGTTTTGATGGTAAATTTATATTATGTATTTATTTTGCCACAATTTAAAAGAACCCAGCAGGATATAGAATTTTGGTTCCTGTAGTCAGAAAGATGCTAAATCTCTTTAACTGGTTATTCTATCTTTTCTACAAATGACTGTCATTGCACAAGTGGTCTGGAGTTTTAAAACCTACAGAAACAAAACATTATCACCTGTAGAAAATTTATAAAATACAAACGCAATGCATTATTCACTGTAGAAAATATGGAAAATACAAAGTACAAAAAGAAAATAGTATCACCCAACTCCTATCTGGAGATAACTAACTAATCACGTTATCTGGGGGTAGCATTTTGATGGATTTCCTTTAAGTCTTTTCTGGAGTATCTCTGTGAATTCTCAGCTCTCTCTGTCTCTCTCTCACCATGTGCCAGGGGCATGACAACCATTGCATAAGATAGCTACTTTGGGCAGGTCCTGGTGCAATCTGTGGCCAAGGTGGCTGGTTATGTCAGCCATCGAATAAGTAGCAACCAGAAATTGCTTCTTTCATGAGGTGGATGTGTGGAGCTCTCATTGATCATCTGAACTGTGCTCTGACCAGTCTAATATATAAACATAATGGGATTAAGAAGAGGTTTGTCACACCAGGAATTAATTAGACTATTGGTTCCCAAGGTACTCTAGAACTTCCCTTGTCTTAGTTCTCATTGAACTCTATTGTAATGAGTGGTTTGATGTCTATTTCCCACTAGAATATAATGTAGGATCTTTGCCTGTTCACTGTTGTAGCCCATTGCTAAGAAGTATCTGGATCATAGAAGTGCTTAATAAATATTGGTTGAATGAATGAATTAATGGTTGCTCATAAGGATATTCGATTTTGTAAGGGAGTAAAGGGGAAGCTGCATAGAATATTATTTAAGATCATTTGCTTCTGGACTCAGACTACTCACCTTTGAATCCAACATTGTGTAGTGGTGCACAGATTTTTTAACTTCTTTTTTTAAGTTTATTTATTTATTTTGAGAGAGAGAGAGAGCACAAACAGGGTAGGGGCAGAGAGAGAGGGAGAGAGAGAAAATCCCAAGGAGGCCCAACACTGTCAGTGCAGATGCAGGGCTTGAACTCATGAACTGCAAGATCATGACCTGAGCTGAAACCAAGAGTCAGATGCTTAACCAACTGAGCCACCCAGGCACCCCCAGATTATTTAACTTCTGGAAGCTTTTTCTCATCTGTAAAATGGGGATAAAAATAATGTCTATTTCACAAAGTTAGTGTGAGAATTAATTGAGATAACCCATTATAAATCATTTAGAATGAACCTGGAACATAGTAATCACTGAATAGATGTCACTTATCATGTTTATCTTTTAGTTTAATAGTTGCATGAGCATTTCCTATGTCATTAAATATTTCTGAAACAACATGTTTTTAGTGGGTATGTACTCTTCCATATTGGAAATTTACCATAATTTATGGATATTTATATTTAGATTCTCTATTTTAAATAATTCTTGGGTGAGTATTCTTGTAATAGAGTAGTTAGGAGCACAGGCCATGGTACCAGAGTGCCTGGGCTCATGTACTGGCTCCCTATGTGACCTTGGATACTTGGGGTCTCTATGCCTTAGTATCCTCTTGGTGAGGTGGGGACAATAATAATTCATAGGATGGGCAGGAGGATTAAGTGAGCTAATGTATGTAGGCTGCTTATAATAATGTCTTGCAAAATTAAATGCTTAATAAATGTTTGCTATTACATTTTATTGCTCATTTTTAACTTTGTTAACTCTTCAGGCAACCGAAAACTTTGTTGAATTTGTGAGGGAAAACAGTGTCTTTTAATTTTTGTCCAACAGGATGAACACTTATTATAGTCTAGATAGGAACCCCTAGCCTGAATATATGGTTTTGTGTTGAAAAAACAGGGCATCATTAACTATTAGAACTTGTGTTGACTTGTGACCCTTCAGTAGTTTATTAATTGCATTCAATTTAATAGCTTAAAAATGCCTTTAGATGTTTGATTGCTTATGATTTGAAAAGAGTAGCTAAATATGCTCTTATATTACTACTTATAATCTTATATCTTATACAACAATTACCGGCCAGATTGCTAAATGACTATTTGATATATAAATTTACATATTATTTAATAAGAATGCTGTCTTAAAGCTATATTTGTGCCTTGGATATTAGTAATGACATTTGTATTTATTTACCATATAGTTACATGATTTATAAATAGATAACATTTATTTGTTAGTTTGGACTTACAAATGTTTAAATAATGGGAGTACTTAATTAAAAAAAAGGTTGGAGAGCACTGACTGGCTTCTAGGTTAAAGCTTAGGTCCTTTAGGATGAAGTGAAAGACCTGGTCAGTCTTGCTTCAACTTTCCTTTTACTTTATCTTCAAGCCTCTCACCTTCACTCACAGTTCGCCACACACCTCCGCCAACACACCAAACCACATGCAACTTGTCAGCTGGTGGCTTGGTTAAAGTCCTAGTCTTAAGACTGGTCTATCTTCACACATTTCTTTAAGCCATAACCTCAGACAGTGAGTCAACAATTTTTTTAATGCATCATTTTATATAAAACGGTAGTGAAGAGCTTGCCTCAGCCCTTGGTCTTAAAAAAAATTTTTTTTTAACGTTTATTTATTTTTGAGACAGAGAGAGACAGAGCATGAACGGGGGAGGGTCAGAGAGAGGGAGACACAGAATCTGAAACAGGCTCCAGGCTCTAAGCTGTCAGCACAGAGCCCGACGCGGGGCTCGAACTCACGGACGTGAGATCATGACCTGAGCCGAAGCTGGCCGCTCAACCGACTGAGCCACCCAGGCCCCCCGGTCTTAAAAAAAATTTTAAGAGAGAGAGAGAGAGCAAGCTAGCAGGGGAGGTGCAGAGAGACAGGGAGACAAAGAATCAGAAGAGGCTCCTCACTATCAGTGCAAAGCCTGACTTGGGGCTCGAACTCATGAATCTTGAGATTGTGACCTGAGCCGAAGTTGGATGCTCAACCTCGGACGCTCAACTGACGGAGCCACCCAGGCACCCCGGCCTTAGCCCTTGGTCTTAAGCACTGAGACTGTTCCTGTTCCCCATATTTAATCTTTTTTATTCCCAGAAGCCGAACTTCATCAACCGCTTCACCGTGTTAGTTAGAAAGCCCAATATATTTAGCCTTATGATTTATTTTATTTATGTAAAATGATACATGTTTCTATTTTGCAGTTTTATAAAAAGTTTTCTCTATTAAAATATATTTATATATATTTTATATATATATAAAATATATATAAAATATATTTATGTCTGTAAATAAATCACTTAAATAAAAGTAAAGTTAGGGATGTCTGGGTGGGTCAGTTGGTTAAGTGTCCAACTCTTGATTTCAGTTCAGGTCATGATCTCACAGTCATGAGATTGAGTCCCACATCGGGCTCTGTGATGGGCATTGAGCCTGCTTAAGAGTTTCTCTCTCTCTCTCTCTCTCTCTCTCTCTCTCTCTCTCCCTCTGTCCCTCCTCCTCAAAAATATAAAATTAATAACAGAGCAGAATGCAATAAAAATGACTGAAGTTTGAGAGAGCCAGCACTGCATGACATTGAGGTTCCATAATTCAAACGTTACTGGTGGAACAGGGACTAGAAGCTGGATCTTCTAATGGTCCAGGTACTTATACGGGGCTTTGTTTTGTTTTGTTTTGGTTTATTTTTTTTTCAGAGTAACATGTGTAGATTTTTCTGTGAAGCTAATGGTTGTCTGTCACTGTTTGGCAGCAGGACACAGGTTTGGGGCATCATGTATCCAGTGATGTTGAGGTAGAGAGCATGAGAGCAATGGGTTTGAGAGACACAGAAGTTAGAGACCTTCTCTGAGGCCTGCTCGCATAAATTCACTAGGTGAGGACAGCCATCCCACGTGGTGAAGGGGTCATGTACTGATGTTCAGTGTTAAGGATGGGGAATCCTGGATCCCTTTCCTGGCACAACGTCTGAGTCTGAGGTTTGGGATAAATGACTTGACGACTCCAGAGGTGACTCACTGCAATTTGGAAATTCTCAGCTGCAGCCCTCCCTTTAAGAAAAATTATTATTACCATCTCTGACTAATAACTAGCAAAGTCAAAGTGAAAAATAACTCAGTGGAGATGCAGAGAAAGTTTTTTTTTTTTTTAAATCTTTGTATGGAGCTGCAATGTACAAGGAGGTAAATGCGGGGAAATGTAGATAACAAATCTTACAATATTAACTGGGTAATTATGCCAATTAACATTTAATTTTATCTATCTCATCACATTTTATCTGTAACAGCATCATAGGTAACAGTTATTGCTGCAGACTTTTGAAAGTTAATTAAAACCACTGAGACAGAACCAACAAAAGTCCATTCTTTTTTTTTTTTAATTCACTGAAGTTTAAACAATCAATTTTCCATTATGAAAATTTACTCCAAATGGAAACTTTGAGAACCAGGGCCAGAGACAGGTGTCTTTCTTTCCTGTCAACTGCCTTAGGATGAGACTCTCATTGCCAAACTCCCCCTGGCTCTCACTAAGGCTGAGTCTACATAAAAAACAGTGACAGAGTAGGGATTTTGTCCTGTGTCCCCCAAGTTCCTGACTTCTGGACCCTTTACCCCTGGAAGGAATGGGCTTTCCCCCAGCTCTGCAAACTCTGCAGCTATAGATCAAGTGAGTTCTCAGTTCCTATTCTGTCCAGGAGCCCTGCTAAAGACCAAATAGAGACCACACACTAAAATGTGAAATCGTGTTCTTCATGGTTCATTTCTAGCAGGGGCTGTGGATCCCAGGGGAGCTGTTGGCACAGTGCATGGGGACCCAAGCTGATCAGGTGATGGGGGTCGCAGGTGGGAGAGTTCAGGGACCAGGGCCTGGGAGAGAATGGGGAAACTCTGTCTTTCGTGGCCTGCCAGGTCCTGGGGGCGGGGGGAGGGGTGTCCTCTAGATTGCCAGTCCCATGCACGGGCCAAAGTTTATCTTTTTTTTTCTCTATTATTCTATTTTAAACCAAGCCTGCATAATTCAGGGCCCAGCTTCTCCCCTCACAGAGCCTCATAACCACCCTTTGGTGAGGTGTCTGTGAAGTAATTCTCAGAGCATTCTGATGGGGAAAGAATGTGTAGCTGCTGCTAAATGCAGCCTTGTTCATTTTTTAAGTAGGCTGCACAAAAGCATATTTCTCCTTTTTTGACTGGGTTCAATAATCTTTGCCCAAAAAACTGATAAACACTGATAAACACATATCTAACTTATGTTTGTGGGTCTGCAAATACAGTAGCCAAACTTTTTATCAATCTTCAGTTTAAGTCCCCAGGGTCCATTAATTCTATCAATTGGCTGCTATGGTATATGTTTGGAATATGTTTCCTTTGTTTTTGACTATTTATTTATTAATGTTTCAAGTTTTGATTTAAATTTTAGTTAGTTAACATACAGTGTAATATTAGTTTCAGGAGTAGGATTTAGTGATTCATCATTTACACATAACACCTGGTGCTCTTCACAATAGGTTTCCTCTTTAATACCCATCACCCTTTTAGCCCCTCCCCTGGCCCATTTCCCCTCCAACAAATGGTTGTTGTTGTCTATAGTTGTTGTCTATAGTTAAGAGTCTCTCTTATGGTTTGCAAATGACATATCTGAGAAAGGGTTAGTATCCAAATCTATAAAGAACTTTCAAAATTCAATGCCCCAAAAAACAAATAATCCAGTTAGGAAATGGGCAGAAGATGTGAATAAATATTTTTCCAAAGAAGACATCCAGATGGCTAACAGACACATGAAAAGATGCTCAACATCACTCATCATCAGGGAAATACAAATCAAAACTGCAATGAGACACCAACTCACACCTCTCAGAATGGCTAAAATTAACAACATAGGAAAGGACAGATGTTGGTGAAGATGTGGAAAAAAGGGAACCTTCTTACACTGTCGGTGGGAATGCAAACTGGTGCAGCCATTGTAGAAAACAGTATGGAGGTTCCTCAAAGTTAAAAAGTTAAAAATAAATCAGGACTCCCTTATGACCCAGCAACCCAGTATTTGTACTACTAGGTATTTACCCAAAGGATACAAAATACTGATTTGAAGGGGTACATGCACCCCAATGTTTATAGCAGCACTATCAACAATAGTCGATACATCAAATAATAGTCGAATAATATCAAATAATAGTCAAATTATGGAAAGAGACCAAACGTCCATTGACAGATGAATGAATAAAGAAGATGTGAGATGTATGTGTGTGTGTGTGTGTGTGTGTGTGTGTATGTGTGTGTATGTGTGTGTATAACTCAGCCATCAAAAAGAATGAAATCTTGCCATTTACAATGGCATGGTTGGAGCTAGAGTGTATTATACTAAGTGAAGTCAGTCAGAGAGAGACAAATACCATATGATTTCACTCATATGTGGAATTTAAGAAACAAAACAGATGAACATAATAGAAAGGAAAAACAGAAGAGAGGGAGGCAGACCATAAGAGAGACTCCTTTATCTTTTATTAAGAATCAACCAATTGATTGATCTATCGGTATTTATTGGTCATCTCTCAGAGCCAAGCCACTGTCTTAGATGTAGGATAAAGAGATGTACTAAGCTATGAAGGACACGGTTCCACCTAAATCTGAAGAAATGAGTGGCTTTCCTGTGCTTTGCTTTATCCAGTCACCACTCCCACACTTGTGATTGTCCTTCACTTCTTGGGACCCTGACATTTTTTAACATGTCTGGCAGTACACACCCTGTCTTTCATGCATTCTATTTGTGTGTGCATTAGCTTTATTCTTTCCTGGACTACTGGCTCTAAGAGGCTGAGACTCTGTCTAATTCATCTTCCATTCTCTGTAACCTCTGGCACAGGCCTAACACTAACTAGGTCTCAAAATACTTAGCAGATTATTTCATCAGCACCCCCTCCCCCCAATTCTAACAGATGACATTTGTTTCACCGTTGGGTATAATTTACACCTGACATTTCTGAGTCTTTTGGAACATGACAATAAAAAAATTGACTTCTTTCTCTGCACATCTGTTTTCTCTTTATATCATTTATTGATTTGTGTGTGTGTGTGTATTTTTAAATAACCAGGCCCCAATGAAGCCAACCTATTCTTGATTTTTTAAAAATTATATAAACTGTAGTTTCATTTCAATAGCCCAAAGTAAAATACATCACTGAAATTAAAGTAAGCCCACGGGAGTGTCTTTAGTGTATTCAAAACCAAATGTTGATAATAATGGTATTTACTAACTGTAATTTAACTGTATTCATTAAAAAAAAATAGCATGCAGCCCTAACTGCCCAGACCAAAGAATACAAATTACTTTAAATTTCTGTATTCTAATTAGATAGAAAAATCATTTGATTTCTTCTTATTGTCTCCTTTCCATTATATCTATATCATTTTAAGCAGAACATCCATTTGAAAGAATTAATGAAATCCTGGGATCTTACCTGAAGTTTGAGAAAGAATAAATCACCTTTATTTATAAAAGTAAAAAGGGATCTCGTAGTTACAGACTCAGTCTACCTTCTAAGCATGACACACATGTATAACTGAAAATTGGTTTGCTCCATCCACTTACAAATGCCTTGGCACAAGCAAGGGAACAGGATTCAATCAAAAAGATTTCATACAGAACAATTTCTGTGAGAATTATCTGATGTCTTCCTAGGAAAAAGCAGAGGCTAATTTTTTTCTTTGTAGAAGAGGGAAGGCTTCTTCTACAGACCTAATCTGTTTTGCTTTATCATGACTTGAGATGCCACCTTACATAGAAAAGCACAGTCCGGTTTTGGGGGATGTTAAGGATGCAGCCCTTGGGCACCCTCCAGGTCTTCAGGGCCAGTTAGTACATTGGTGAAGCTGCAAAGGGCCTTGGATGCTGCATAGGTTAATACTTCTGCTTGCAAACAGAGCATCTGGGACCCAGGGAGGGAAAGGGACCATACTATGGCAGGGGATCCCAAACCTGGCTGATTACTGCTCTTTCATTTCATTCATTCAGCGAGTGCTTGCTGCACACTTTATGCTAATACTACTCTTGGTGTTGGGCACACAGTGGTGGTTGTGACAGCGATGGTCCTTACTGTCGTATATGCCCAACACCAAGAACATTTTCACAGTGATGGATAAGAGAACTAACCGGGGAAGAGTGGAGAAGTCTGGGAAAGAAAGGCTTTCACTGAGATCTGAAGGAGATGTCCATTTGGGCCGCTGTAACAGAGTACCATAAACTGGGGAGTTGATAAACAGCAGTAATTTATATCTCACTGTCCTGGAGGCTGGGGAGTCCATGATCAAGGCACTAGCAGATTTTGTATATGGTAAGATCCCACTTTCTGGTTCATAGGTGGCTATCTTTTCACTGTGTCCTCACATGGCAGAAGGGACCCAGGATCTCTCTGGGGCCCATTTAAAAGGGCACTAGTCTCATTCATGAAGTCCCCACCCTTGTGACCTAATCATCCAAAGGCCCCACCTCCAAATACTATCACGCTGGGGAATAGATTTCAACATACACATTGTAGGGGAATACGACATTTGGTCTTTAGGACTAGATGTGGGATGATCAAAAGGTGGGGGCAGGAACCATTCCAGACAAAGGGAGCAGTGAGATC
This sequence comes from Neofelis nebulosa, assembly GCF_028018385.1. Taxonomy (NCBI): domain Eukaryota; kingdom Metazoa; phylum Chordata; class Mammalia; order Carnivora; family Felidae; genus Neofelis; species Neofelis nebulosa. The sequence continues at coordinate 29,009,186 of NC_080794.1, read as the reverse complement.
ACAGGCTCTAAGACTGAAAGGAACTTGGGATATTTAAGAGGTGGCCCAGCACAGTGAGCTTGGGGAGACAGCAGAACTATGGTTGAAAGGGTAGGACAAGGCCAGGACATGTAAAGACTTACAGGTCATGAATAGGAGTATGGACTTTTATTTTTTTATTTTATTTTTAAATTAAAATTTTTTCAATGTTTATTTATTTTTGAGAGAGACAAAGAGAAAGAACACAGGCAAGGGAGGTGCAGAAAGCAGGGGACAGAGGATCCTAAGCAGACTCTGCACTGACAACAGACAGCCTGATGTGGGGCTCCAACTCATGGACCATGATGAGATCATGACCTGAGGCGAGGTCTGACACTCAACCGACTAAGGCACCTAGGCACCCCAGGAATATGGATTTTTTAAAAATTATATCAGGATGTCAGCTCATCATCAAATTTAACTTTGTCATTTTCTTTGTTGTTTTTATTGTTTTAATATAGATTATTGGGACTGGGCTTCTCAGATCTGAAGATGGACCAGCGTAGTTACTGGCCAGTTCCCTGGTCTGCAAGACAGCTCCTTCCACTGTATTTAACGATCCTCTCGCAACCCTCTGGGCAAACATGAAGTGGGGTAGAGTGTTACCCACTAGACAAACAAGTTAAAATTGGCCACGTTTTAGCCACAAACACACACAAAAAATGTCACCTAAAAACACTAAGCGCTCATTGCCACAGTCTTGTGGCATAGGCTAGCTAAGTTTGGAAAAAATGAAACCATCAGGGCCTTCTGTCGATGAAGTTGATGAATCTGTCTCCTCCCCCTGGTCAGGCTGGTCACCCCAGTAGGGTAGACCCAACCACACTTAAGCCACCCCACACAGATGAGTATCTCTTCTGATTGCACCACAAGCTGATAACCCAGAGGGTGGCAAATAGTGAGTCAGTGCCAACCTCACAGAAATGGGACAAATGAGGACTACATGGGATGGACCTGCAGCTGGTGGCCCTAAGTTGCCTTCAGTGACCTACAAGTCCAGGATCCACTGATTGTTGATAGTTGTTGTTCAGCCTTATGCTATCAGCCTTTCCCACTGGGGGTAAAATGACATGGGGGTACAGAACAAGGTCAGCACACACCTTGGGAAGAAAACACATGACCTAAATGTTAACTGGCCACCAGCCATCATAGTGTCGTAGAGATTACAAAAGCATTCACATGCCTGGGCCTTCCCAACCAGTAGTTGAGGGTCACATTAGACAGACAGAGCTCTCAACATCAGCACCACGAGACCTGAATGGGAATTCTGGCTCTACGCCCTTACTAGCTGTGTGAACTTACGTAAGTACCTTGGCCTCTCTGGGTCTCACTTGGCTTCTCTGGGCAGTGTGAAAGATCAACTTGGCCTTGCCAACATCACAGGATTGTTATTTTGAGTCCTAAAGGCAGTCATGTGTGTGAAAAATATTTGGGAAGGATGGGGAGCCACATAAAATGTCTTCTGAGGTTTTACAAGCTCTGGGAAGTGTGGAGAATCAGGAAGTTCATGAAAGAGTTGATATAGATGGTGGAAGGATCAAAAGGCAAAAATTCTGAGGACAGGCTATAGGAACTGACATTTTACCATGTTAAGCAAGAAAGGTCGAGTGCTATATTCCAGCCTGTGACTGGTTCTTATTCAGAACATCATGACTAACTTCTTTCATGTCTCCTGAAGAGAAAACAAAATAAAACGCGTAATAAAAAAGGGGTATTTTCTATCTCTGAAGGAAGTCTTGCAAGCATGGTAAATACCAGAATGTGTTACTAAAGCAAGTTTGGTTATTTTTTCTCTATTGGCCTTACAAGAGATTTGTACCTGAGTGTAGGTGGCTTAAATGTGATTCCGGCTGTAGATAATGGAAGATACTACACTACCAACAGAGATTTCCCATGTTTTTGGTTCTTGGAATTAAATTCACAAGAATTTCCAGGTGGTAAGCTACATGAAGACAGGGGATTTTGTTCACTGCTGTACCCCAAGCACCAAGCACAGTACCTGATGCATTGTAGGTACTTAATAAATATTCACTGAATGCATAAACAGAACATCATGAGCTTGTCCTGGCATTTGAAAGCCCATCCCTATGTATTCACTTGCTCCCTGATTCACCTGCCTAAGCAGCCCCAGCTTAAGCAACCCCAGTGTTGTGGGCCAGTTTCATAAGTCACAGCAGTGGCTTTCAGACCCTAGAGAATTTGCAGAGTGGGGGGAATCAAGCCCACTCCAGTTCAACTGACACCACCACACTTTTACCTAATATTTATATACATGGCTTCCAGATATCACTTTCCATTGTTTTGGTAATGTTGTATTTGAGCTGCCATTACATGAGTGTTGTGATGAAAAGCCTGAAGCACAGGGAAAAGCAAGGAAATAAGCACAGGGAAAAGCAAGGAAATAAGGCACCTTCACCCTGAGGATTTCTGAGTCACAAATGAAGGGGCTAAAAAGGTCTTTGGTGTTTGTTTCATAAAATCTAAACAGAGAGAAGAAAGAATCTAAGTTGTTCTAGTTTTCCTCTTTTTGAAGTTTCCATGGGCTGTTGCCTAAATAATCCTATTTTTAAAGAGCAAACTTTCTAATTCTAGAAGGCTGGGAGTTGCCAGGTCTCTGGGGATGTTTTCTGATTGTGTGCTTACAAGGCCATCAACTGAAATTGTTCTGTTACCCTGTGGTGGTGATCACATTGGAACCACCATATTCTCTCAGGCACAGCAGCCCTTGAGCAGAAACATACATTCTAGTAATTATTAGGATCCAAGCAGTCGTGTGCCCATGTGTCTAGGCCTGTTTTTTTTCTAGCATCAGGAGAAGCAGATCTGCCAAACACTCATCTCAAAGGCCCTGAGCCCCTGGGAGATATATTCCCCAATCCCATCCTCCAGTGAAAAGGAGGACACAGATCTGGACCACCTTCCAGTGTGAAGGAGTGGGAGAATAGACCACTTTGAAGAGTCACTGTTGGTCAGCAAGTGAACAAGTAGTAGTGCAGTTCAATTGTTGATGCCTTGAACCTGACCTGGAATCATAAATGTCACCTCCTATCCTACCCCAATCTATATTCACCTCTATCACTCAAGGCCCAGCAACTTGCACAATTGCTCTGGAAGACAGTGAATGGATTTGCAGTACGTGTCCTGCTTTTCAGAACGTGTTCTTAATCCTCTCCCTTTGACTCACCACAGTATTCCAGCCCAGGGCAGCCAAAGCAGGGATGCTCAGGCCCATTGTAAAGATGAGGAAACTGAGGCTTAGAAAGGTTGAGTAGCTTGTCTAGTTACACAGGCTAGGGTAGGAACTGAGAGCACCTGCTGACAAGGGATGGAGTCAGACTTCTTGGGTTTACATCTTGGTACTTCTGCTCAATTAACTGTGGCTTGGGTTTTGGTGACTCAGTTTCTTCATCTGTGAAGTGAAAAGAGTAATGATACCTGCTTCATGGTGTGACTGCTAAGCTAAGAGACAATGCAACATAGTCAGCAGAGTGCTTAGTATCCTTGAATGTCCAGTAAATATTAGTCTTTTTTTTTTAGTTTTTTTTGGCCTATCTTCCATTTATTTAGGTTTTCTTTTTTTGAATATAATTTATTGTCAAGTTAGCTAACATACAGTGTATATAGTATACTCTTGGCTTCGGGAGCAGATTCCCGTGATTTATCACTTACATACAACACTCAGTGCTCATGCCAACAAGTGCCCTCCTCAATGCCCATCACCCATTTTCCCCATCCCCCCACCCCTATCAACCCTCAGTTTGTTCTCTGTATTTAAGAGTCTCTTATAGTCATCATTATTATTAAGAATATTATTATGATGAAGAGACACCATGGAGCCTGATTCCTAATCTGGTGCATTTCCATACAGTGATGCACTCAGTATCGGGGTCTGGCATTCTCCCTCCCTTGAATCCTTTCCCTTTGCCCTCACCACCCTCCTCACTCAAGACAGTGAAAACTCAAACTCTCTTTCCAAATACTGTGGCCTTTCTGGTTGCCATTTAAAATTCTGGGCAAGCATGAGGGGATGTGATGTCTTTACATCTTTGTGACATATGGATGAGAAGTATCATTAGATACAGGGAAAGAATAGCCTATCTCCCAGGGCTTGAGTGATGTCACTAGAGGAGGCACTGTTGCTTCCTCCTAGCATCAACCGCCAACCCAAGATAATGCCATCAGTCCGCCGCAATGGTGTTCCACCCTCCACGAGGAGGGTCTTGGGGCTCCTTGCCCTGAGTCCTCTCCATTCCCCAGCTTCATGTATTATCCTCCATGGGAGGGCAGGGTCAGGCAGGAGGGAGGCTGGCCTGAAAAGGGCTTCTAGGTAGATGTCTCCACAGTGATCCTTGCTCCTGGCTGCCACCACATCAGCGGCACTCACTATGCTGAGGACAGATGGTGGCAGCTTGGAACTTCATGATTTAAACTTTCCCAAAAGGGTATAGCTGAAAAGAAGCCCTTCAGAGGATGTTTTCTGGGTTCCTTGCCCTTGCTCCGATGTCCAACATCTCCTGGAGAAATCATTAGACATACCACACCACGAGCTGGGTAGAATTAGTTAATTAAGAGCTCTCTGACAAGATCGCATATGAAAATCTCAGACAGGCCAGGTTTCATTCCTCTCACTGCTGGGAGGATTTATCAGTCAGGCTCTTTTCCAGAAACTCTGCTTGCTGGAATATAGACAGGGAGCACACTTGGGGGTCCCTGCCTTCAGGGAGTTTAGAGACTACGTGAGACAAAGCACAAGGCAAGTCCCATACACAGGTTATACGAGGACTAGGACTATTTCTTATGGAGCACCGTCACCAGATTTTGCCAGTCACTCACTAACCCATTCTTCCTAAATTTTATTATTTTTTTTTTTAAATTTTTTTTTTCATCATTTTTTTATTTATTTTTGGGACAGAGAGAGACAGAGCATGAACGGGGGAGGGGCAGAGAGAGAGGGAGACACGGAATCGGAAACAGGCTCCAGGCTCCGAGCCATCAGCCCAGAGCCCGACGCGGGGCTCGAACTCACGGACCGCGAGATCGTGACCTGGCTGAAGTCGGACGCTTAACCGACTGCGCCACCCAGGCGCCCCATTCTTCCTAAATTTTAAATATCTACCCCATACTTCCAAACTTCCTTGGAAAAACAACAGTGTTATCATTATGCATTTTGATCTTTCTGGGGGAAAAAAGGTTTTATCTCAGTTAGGTTATCAGTGTGGATCTTGGCTTTTAAAGTTTAGATGACATTCTCCACAAAGGCATAGGTTGTTATAAATTGCATGCCAATAGCTGCTGCTCTCTGGATTCCTTTTTCTCCTTACAACCTAACCTGAAACTCCTCAGTAATGCTGACATCATTATTCTCGGAAGCTGAAACTCTGGAATTTGGAAATAAATATAAAAAATGCTTCATATATCAGTATTGAAAGTGTAGCTACTCTTTTGCTTTTATCCGCTGCAAGATTCTCTGTATCACATGATGCGTTTGAGGGATGTGGGCTTTGGCAATTGACAAAATAAAGTTTGTATTCTGGCTCGGTAACTTCCCAACTGTGTGAATTTGGGTAAGCTCTGTATCTTCCTGAGCCTTAGTTCCCTCATCTGTGAAATAGGAATAAACAGCCCTATTTTGCAAGGTGATTGTGGGGAATAAGGCAATGAAACTATAAGAACATGGTACATTGTTTGTCTACACAGTAGATGTTCAGTAACAGTAGTAATTTAAAAGCTAACAATGAATACTTACTATGCACCAAACAGTATGCTATGTGCTTTACATATATTGCTACGTTTAATCCTCAATATACCCTATGAGATACATGTAATCATTCTGTCCACTTTATACATGAGGAAACTGAGGCACAGAGAAGTTACATAAATTGCCTAAGAACACACACCCAGGTACTGTCAGAATTAGGATATAAATCTAGCACCTAGGGTTTGAATCCAGGCCATCTGGGCCTCCAGAGCTCTTAATCTTAACCACAAGAAATAGTGACTATTCTTGCCAAGATTATTCAGTTGAAATATGAAATGTTTGATATTTTTCTTTTTCTTTTGGTTTAAATGCTGCAAAACAAATGTTCTGACAACTGGATGCAATGACTTTTCCTCCTTTTTTTCAACATAAAAGCAAAGCTTCCATAGGAAGTCTGACGTTATTTGGAAAAAGGAAAATTGCTTTCCATAACCTGGTGATGTAAGCAGTCTAGAGAGATGTACAATAAAAAAATCCAGGAATTCTCAAATTATAGTGAACTTCATTTTTCATACATTTAAATGTGTAAGCTGAAAGAGGTAAAATTTAAAGGCATTCAAAAGGGTGATTTGGAGTGAAGATTTTGCTTTGAGCCTTTGTGACCAGACTGACGGACTATCACTTATTAACCTGGACCCTAGGTTGATATGTGCCTTGTTTTCAACAATTGTGATAAATGATACATTCATTTACTTTTTATTTTTTGCCAGCAATGGTATCGTGATCAGTAGGTTTGACATGATGTGTTTCTACTAGAAGGGCTGCACTTCTCCAGTCTATTCATTTTTTTTTTTTTTAATTTTTTTTTTTCAACATTTATTTATTTTTGGGACAGAGAGAGACAGAGCATGAACAGGGGAGGGGCAGAGAGAGAGGGAGACACAGAATCGGAAACAGGCTCCAGGCTCTGAGCCATCAACCCAGAGCCTGACGCGGGGCTCGAACCCACGGACAGCGAGATCGTGACCTGGCTGAAGTCGGACGCCCAACCGACTGCGCCACCCAGGTGCCCCTCCAGTCTATTCATTTTAAGTGGAACAAAATTCACTTTGTCTGTCATTTCCTTATTGAGAAATAGACAACTAAGGAATGTTATTTCATTAAGACTGTCACTAAAACATAATAGTGATGTCAATAAGCACTTCTGTATATGTTCTCTCTTCTCGCTGAAATCTTGTTGGCATGTTCTCATTCCTTTGCAGAAGTTGAGTGGTAAAAAAACTCAAGTGTTAAAATTATAATGCCATTGTCATTAGTCAGAAAAGATAATGACAGAGAAAAAGGAGAGACCCTGAGAGGTTAAAGAGAGGCTTCCAAGGAGTCTGCTTGTATTGGCTGCCCTCAGTTCCACTGCACTAGGTATGGAAGGCGGCCTGGAGGTTTCCACCCACGCTGGACTTTCTTTATTCCGGAAATATGCTTTGCTCCTCCCACCTTGGGGCCTTTCCACACCTGCTCTTTCTCCTGGGAATGCTCTATCCATTGACCTTTCCTCAGTCATTGCTCATCCTTCAGACCTTGGTTCAGAGAAGCCTTCCTCAACCTTCCAGACTCAATTGGGTCCTTTGTCCTTTTCCTTCATTGGGGTCAAATATTGCCATTGTTTGCAATTGTATATTTGTGTGACTGACTGCAAGCAGGCCTGGTTTTAGGCACCACTGTATGCGCAAGATTTGGCATAGCACTTGATACATAGTAGATGTTCAAGAAGTTGACTCCATAGTTCACCCTTTAGTATGAACTGAGCACCCCCTGCTTAAACCAGTGCAGCCGCTGCTGGCCGCTGCTACAAAATAAAATCATAGGGGTCTTATTTCCTCCTCTCCAGGTTATTTGTGCCAACAGAACACAATTTCGGTTGCACACTGGACTGGTGTGAAGCATTGCTTTCTGTCAGGCTTCACAACAGCTCTGATTGACATAATCTGGGCTTGGTTTATAAACTCTTGAGATTACCAGATGCCCAGTGAGATGCTGAATGTAGAGAACCATTTATCAGTTTGCTCAGCACACAGGGCACCTTTAAGAAAGGCGTGGCTGGATGGCAGAGTTGCCATTAGCCTGATTTTCATTGAGATGCACATGCTCTATGCCATTCGAGTTCGGATCCATAATGTCCTGTGTGTCCACAGTTCCGGGCAATTCTGACACTCTGTTTCCCACTCCAGAGCAGTATCAGAATGGAAGTGAATTAAAACGACATCACAATAGGAATAACCTCTACTGATGTTACACACGTTTCTTAATAAACCAAAATTCAAATCTTAACACATTATTTGTGATATGCCTTATGGCTGATTTTGATTCTCAGTCCACATCATGGGAAAAAAGCTGGAAGCCACGTACAGAAGAGTGTCAGGGCTGGCCAGAAGCCTCAAGCTGTCACCCTTGCTCCCATCTAATCCCCCCCTCGCAGGGGCAAGTCTACTAAATGTTCCTCTCTTTCCTTTCTCTTTTACTTTTTGGGTTTGGAATTCAGGACAAAGCAAATCAGAAACTGGTATTAATAACCCTGACTCATCTTGGAGTGCCCCGTTTACTTGGGCATTTTGACAACTCTGTTTTCAAGAAAGGCATTTGTTTGTTCAGGGTTTTTTGGTTTTGTTTGTGTTTGGAAACTTAAGAATCAGTGCATTTGCAAGGGTTGGCTCTTTCAGTTTTTTGATCAGAATAAGTTCAAGTGCCTGAAAGTAGAGACCATAGTACATCTCTGTATTCAACTGCCACATTCCCCCTTCCTCCCTCACTCTCCTCCCCAGCACAGTACAGAACTCTGTAAACACCTTCGGAGTTTTTATTGTCTCTACCTCCTTGTTTTCTCACTGACTCCCTCCAGGAAGGATACTGTGGGGTTGACTTCTCCTATTACAGGGCCTATTAGTATGCTGGCTTTGTGCCAACCCAGTTACTCCATCCATAACACTGTCTGGAGAGCCCAAGAACTCAAATTCTGCCTTAACCCCCGGGGGGAGGGGTGTGTGTCCCTGACAGTCGTGCAGCCCTTGCCCGTTGAAAGCCCTGACCTCAGCTTTCCTCTCCTCAGAAATGCCAAAGAAAAGAGATGAAGTTGGCGAAGGTGACCTGTTTCTGCTCTAGTGGGCGGAACCAGGCTTTCAATCCTCAAAGAGTTGTTCCCCTTCCGGAACGGGCTTTTCCTGAGAGAATGATGTAGCGACCAAGAGCACTGTACTTGGAGTCAGAAGATCCAGTTTCAAGTTTGGATTCCACCACTCATCACTTTAGGCAAGTCACGTTAGCTTTCTTATTACCTACCGCAGAGTGGCTGGCTTGAAGTGAATGTACCTAGACTTCGTTCCATTATTACTCTTTTAAAAAGAAGAAAAAGAAGAAGATGGTTACAGGAAGTATCTACTGACCGGTTTCCAGCAGCGGTTCAGGGACGGCCTCCCAGGACTGGCCCCAGGCACCCTCCCGGGAGCCCGCCCAGCCTCGCTGCGATTATTGGTTGCCCTGCCCCAGTCAACCCCAGGCCCACCGCGGCCCTGACACCCAGCTCGGAAGTGGGGTGTGAGTTAGAAAGCTCCGAATAATTCCAGAGGGTCAGTCACTCCCACTTACTGTAAAGTGCTTGCCAGACGGGCCAGGCAAGCCCACCTCTCCTCGGTGGGGCCCCCTTCCCCAAACTCAGCCTCCTCCTTCGGGAACGTAGCAGCTCGAGGACCGCAAAGCTCCCCTTCGCGCGGGCCGTCCCCTGCCTGAGTCCTGCCCTCCGCGCACAGCTCTGCCTGCATTCGGGCGTCCAGGAGCTCCCCCTCCGGGCGGCGCGAGGTGACCGCCGGCAGGGTTGGCAGCAGCGCCCGCTGCGGGGCGGCCCCGAAGACTAGCCCGCCCGCCCATGTGCGTGGAGAGGAGCGAAGCTCTAGCAGTCGCCGCGCCCGCGCCTGCTGCGTGTGGGTGCCTCACCTCGGAGGCCGGCGGGGGCCGTAACCCGAGTCCCGCTGCCAGGAACTACATTTGCATAATTTGGCTCCCCCCCTCCCCCCTTTCGGATTCAAGGCTGGAGATGCGAGTCGGGCTCCCCTCCGAGGCGTCGTCTTGCCGGTGGTCAGCGCGGGGGCCGCGGGACCGGCCCGAGCGCAGGCGGAGCGGGCTGGCGCACGTGGTAAGAGCGCAGCTTTCTTTCTTTTTCTTTTTTACGAAATGGGACTTTGCACGTTTATGCCGAGGGTGGGGTATCTACAAGGGCGCCAACCTCGCCGCGATTTTCTTTCTTTCTCTTTTTATTTTTATCTCCAATTGGAAAAGAGCGCACAGTGAGAGCGACAAACTTTCCCAAAATTTTACTGGGCGTTTGAAGTCCGGAAGGTGGCCGGCCGCCGGAGAAGATTTCACGGCGGGCAGGGGGAAACGTGACCCTTGGGTGGAGAAGCATAGCCCGCTCCCAGTCGCCCCCGGACCCTGACGGCCGCGCGCTGGGCCGGGTGAGAGCGGGCCGGCTGCGGCGGCGGCCGCGGCAGGTGAGCGGCGGCGGGAGAGCCGCCTGCAGCGCCGCGCTTCCTCCACGGCGTGGCGTCGTGGCTCTCGCCCGCGCGGGCCCCCACGAGGCTGCGGCCGTCCCGGGCCGGGGGCGGGAAAGGGCCGGGCCGGGCCAGGCCCTAGAGGCTGCCCCCGCTCTCCATCCCAGGTCGTGGTGGCTTTGAGCGGTACAGAGAGCCAGGCAGGAGGCGGTGCGCCGGCTCGGGCACCTGGGACCAGCCTCCGGCGGAGCCCGGGCCAAGCGCGGAGCGCTCCGGCTATGGACCGGGAGGCAGGAGCGTCGCGTGCAGCGAGCCAGAACCCACCGCTGTCTGGACCTCTGAAAAGTTTTAAAAAATTGCTTTGAGAACTAACCAGAAAGGTTTCCATCGGGGTCAGTGTTTTTTGTTTTTTTGTTTTTACTCGAAAAGGGAAACGCGTGTGGGGTCATGGCGGCCTGAAATTGGCATTAGCGACGCTGTTTGCTGTCCCTCAGGACCTCGCTGAGCTCACCGAGGTGGCTCTTGGCGAGGCAAAGCAAGAAGATTCTTCCAAATGTGCGTGTTGTGGAGTAGGGCTCGGGTGAGGGCAGGGCGCACTTCCCGAGAGTGTGGGCTTTCGGGGGTCGGGGGCCGCGGTGGCGGCCATACGGCCGGAGAAGGTGAGGTGGGGTGTCTTGGCAGAGCATCCTGTCCGGCAAAGCCCAGCGCCCGCTCGGCGGGGCGGGCGCCCCGGCGCGCTGTCAACAGGGAGGTGTGTAGCGTAAGGTGTGCGAGTGGGTGTGTGAAGAAGGCAGCGGGGGCGGGAGTGTGTGTAGCGGAAGTGGAGCGTGTGTGAGTGTAGCAGTGTGTGTGTGTGTGTGTGTGTGTGTGTGTGTGTGTGTGCGTGCGTGGCGGGGCAGGGTGAGTGTCCAAGCCTCCATCTGGACGCCCCCACACAGCCGACCGCCCAGACGCGCCGGGAAGGGCGCCCGCTCCGCGCAGCAGCTGAAGGGGGGTGGGGAGCGCGCGGGCAGAGGAAGGGGGGTGTCTCCGGCTGAGGATTTCTCTCGAAGCTCGCCGCAGTTATTCTGTTCTTCCTAGGGTCTACCCCCACCAGCCCCCAAGGTGCCCGAAATACTTAAACAAACAAACAACCCCAAACCTGTTCCGTTTTCGCTCCTGTATAAATAGAACAGACTTTCCAAAAAAGCAATACCGCATTCACTCTTATCACCAGCCACTTCTTTCCACCAAGTAATTCAGAAAAAAGCAGTCAGCTTCCGTGAATGCATGCAGCTTTTTTTTTTTTTTTTCTTCGCTGCCTCCTTTTGCTTGCGGTTTTGAGTTGCCAAGAAAGTGAGTAGGGGTTTGACTGTAGTGTCTCGGCTCCGCTCGGTTTCTTTCCGAAGTTTAATTTTCCGGAATGGCTCCCAAACAAGGGCTGGGGAGGCGGAGCCGCCGGCACCGGATCTTCGCCTTTTTTGGAAAGCCTCGGAGAACCGGAATTCCTCCCCGCTCCGGGAGGCAGCGCCGCAGCTAGGACCTGCACGCTCTTCCCCCGTGGCCTGAGCCGGACTCGCGGGGCGCTGGCTCCCCGCTAGGCTCGGCGCCCTGGACCGGACTGCGGCTCGGCCTGCGCGTCTTAGACCCCCGCGATTCCCCGCGGTCTGAGAGCCGGGAGTCGCTAGCCCGGCGGAGTCCGCGCTGCCGAGACTGTATGCAAATCGGCCATGTGACGGCAAGAAGCCGCCTGGCCCAGCCCTGTTCCTCAGTCCATATATGGGCAGCGACGTCACGGGCATTGAGAACCTGCCCATAAATACTTACAGCAACACTTTCCGTCTAACCGAGAGAGCAGCAATTGATTAATAGCTCGGCGAGGGGACACACTGACTGTTATAATAACACTACACCAGCAACTCCTGGCTTCCCAGCCGGAACACAGGAGAAGAGTCAGTGGCAAATAGTCATTTTTCTTCTTAGAAAAACAGCAACTTGTTTTGCTAGTTTTATTTCTGTTGGATTTTTTTTTTTTTTGTGGTTGCTTTTAAGTGTGGAGGGCAAAAGGAGGTACCAACTTAGACTCAGTCCAATCCCTCTCCAAAACGGCTTCTCTGACACTCCAGGTAGAGAGGGAGTTGGGTCTCCAGGTTGTGCGAGGAGCAAATGATGACCGCCAAGGCCGTAGACAAAATCCCAGTAACTCTCAGTGGTTTTGTGCACCAGCTGTCTGACAACATCTACCCGGTGGAGGACCTCGCCGCCACGTCGGTGACCATCTTCCCCAATGCCGAACTGGGAGGCCCCTTTGATCAGATGAACGGAGTGGCCGGAGGTAAGCCCCATGTCCCCTTCGCGGGCCGGGACCCAAGCGGCTCGAAAGTGGTGGGTGGGGTACGGTGCGTGTGCAGGACTTGGAGGAGAGGTTTGGGTGCGAGGTGGATGGTGTTGACTGAACGGGATGCAGGAGGAGCCCGCGGGAGCAAGGACCAGATCGCTGGAGCTGGGCGCGCGGGCAGATGCACCAGGTCGTCAGCGAGCGGGCGGGCGTGCGCCGCGGCGCGCCCAGCCCCCTGCGGGCGCAGGGATAAGAGTAGAAGAGGTGCCCCTCCAGGCTTCGGGGCTTGTGCTGGCCCTTGGGCTGGCGGAACCTCGGCCTTTCCTCTCCCGGGGCAGGGACAAAGTGACGGGAAAGTTCGGGGCTCCGGAGGAGAGCTGGAGAGCCGAGCGGCGGCGAAGCGCCAGAGGAAAGCGTCCGCCGCTCCCTCCCGGGCAGAGCCGACCCGGGGAAAATCTCCGAGCGCGTTCCGGGTGCGGCCAGAAGGAGCGCCCCCACCTGCGCGCCGCCCGCCAAGTTGAGGGGGTTGGCGAGGCGGGAAGGAGGAGGAGGAGATGGAGGGCGGGCAACGGCGGGAAGCAGCCCCCCGGTGGCGAAGGAGGCCCGCGGGGGCACCGGAGCCGCTGGTTTCCTTGGCGATGCAGTGTAAAGTGGTCTCCCGCGGCCCCCGCTCCTTCCTCGAAGCTCCGCCACCGGCCTCGGGCTAGGGCGTGCGGGTGTTGGGCATGGCCGGGAAGGTTGGAAGGGAAAGGAAACCTATAGATTCCTTCCACTGCAGAGCCCCATACCCTCCTGCAGCCGTCAGCTGTAGCGCAGCGGGAGAGGGAGGGACGGAAGCGCCGGGGATGGGGAGCATCCAGGAAATCTCTGATCTCTTTCTCAGGCTCCCCTCTCGGGCGGCACTGGCTGGGATCAGTCTTCTGGTTAGGGTCTGCCCTGGAGCCCCAGCCGTGGGACCCCCAGGCAAAGGAGAGGCAGAGAAGTTCCAGGCAGATGGGGAATTTTTAATATTGTTGTTGCTATTATTGGGTGTTTTTATTGGGGAGGAGAGCCACAGATGGTTGTGTGTGGGGGTTGGGAGTAGTTCATCCTGCTTTTCTGGGTAGTTTGAGTCCCAGACTGTCATTGGCTCCCACAGTGGGATCCTGGGCTACCCTCTTCTTACTGTCCCCTAGGCTTCAATTTTTCCACCTGTTGGGCTCTGCCCCAGCTCTACTATGCTAGGATCCTGGGCTTTGGGAATGGACCTGTGTGAGAGTGGGTGAGAAGGGATTCTTGGCTGCATTCTCATCGCTCCACCTCCATTCTTTCTTTTCCCTCCCCAGATGGCATGATCAACATTGACATGACTGGAGAGAAGAGATCCTTGGATCTCCCATATCCTAGCAGCTTTGCTCCTGTCTCTGCACCTAGAAACCAGACCTTCACGTACATGGGCAAGTTCTCCATTGACCCCCAGTACCCTGGTGCCAGCTGCTACCCAGAAGGCATCATCAATATTGTGAGTGCAGGCATCTTGCAAGGGGTTACCTCCCCAGCTTCGACCACAGCCTCGTCCAGCGTCACCTCTGCCTCCCCCAACCCACTGGCCACAGGACCCCTGGGTGTGTGCACCATGTCTCAGACCCAGCCTGACCTGGACCACCTCTACTCTCCACCGCCACCACCTCCTCCTTACTCTGGCTGCGCAGGAGACCTCTACCAGGACCCCTCGGCATTCCTGTCAGCAGCCACCACCTCCACATCCTCCTCCCTGGCCTACCCACCGCCTCCTTCCTACCCCTCCCCTAAGCCAGCCACGGACCCGGGTCTCTTTCCCATGATCCCGGACTATCCTGGATTCTTCCCATCACAGTGCCAGAGAGACCTACATGGTACAGCTGGCCCAGACCGCAAACCCTTTCCCTGCCCCCTGGACTCCTTGCGAGTCCCTCCTCCACTCACTCCGCTCTCCACCATTCGCAACTTTACCCTGGCCGGTCCCAGTGCTGGGGCCGCGGGGCCAGGGGCCAGTGGAGGCAGTGAGGGACCCCGGCTGCCTGGCAGCAGCTCGGCAGCAGCCGCTGCTGCCGCCTATAACCCGCACCACCTGCCGCTGCGGCCCATTCTGAGGCCTCGCAAGTACCCCAACAGGCCTAGCAAGACCCCAGTGCATGAGAGGCCCTACCCGTGCCCAGCAGAAGGCTGTGACCGGCGCTTCTCCCGCTCTGATGAGCTGACCAGACACATCCGCATCCACACGGGACACAAACCCTTCCAGTGTCGGATTTGCATGCGCAACTTCAGCCGCAGTGACCATCTCACTACCCACATCCGCACTCACACTGGCGAGAAGCCCTTTGCCTGTGACTACTGCGGCCGCAAGTTCGCCCGGAGTGATGAGAGGAAGCGCCACACCAAGATCCACCTGAGACAGAAGGAGCGCAAAAGCAGTGCGCCTTCCTCATCCGTGCCAGCTGCCTCCGCAGCCTCTTGCACTGGAGGCACGCAGGCTGGGGGGGCCCTGTGCAGCAGCAACAGTGGCACTATGGGCGGCGGGTCCCTGGCCCCTTGCTCCTCTCGGACCCGGACACCTTGAATGAGACTCAGGCTGACACACCAGCTCCTTGAGGCCCCGGAGGCCCTTCGTCCACTGGTCCACTTCAACTGCACAACAAACACTACCACCCTTTCCTGCCCCCCTCTCCCTTCCAGGGCGAAGGGCCTAGGTGGAGCCCAGCACTGCCCCCTTTTCACTTAGAAACAGGTCCTTCCTAAAACTTAGCCCACTTTAGTGTCTCTTAGGTGGGTTGACTATCACCCTAAGATAATGGGGAGGTGCAGAAGGGTGTTGGGTGGGGTCCCTGGCCTAGAGGGCTGAGGCCTGACCCTGCTTTAAAGGGTTGTTTGACTAGGTTTTGCTTCCCTTCTCTCATATCTTGTCCCATTACAGGTTTTGACTCTGGATGTCAGAGTTGATTTGAGACTTTTTCTACAATAGTAGGTTGGGAGATGCTGATCCCTTCAGGTGGGGGCAGCAAAAAGAAGCAAAGCTGATGTGCACTTTATGGCTTGGGACTGATTTGGGGATGCTGTACAGTGAATGAAGCATGGCCTTTATGCTGCATTCTGTGGCCCTAGAACAGTGAATCAAAGCTTATCTAGTCGTTCCAACCCTTTAAGCAATATGTATTATAAACTCAGAGAACGGAAGTGCAATGTGATGGGAGGGACATAGCAATATCTGCTCCTTTTTGAGTTGTTTGAGAAGTGTAAAGACTATTTTTTCAGTGTATATCCACTCAGATTTTGTGTATTTTTGATGTGCACTGTTCTCCAAGTTCTGAACCTTCGGGAAAAAAAGCATTTATGATCTCCTGAAATGAGTCAGAGATTAACTTATTTAAAGGGGGATGTACATATATTCTCTGAAACTAGGATGCATGCAGTTGTGTTGGAAGTGTCCTTGGTGCCTTGTGTGATGTAGACAATGTTAAAGGGTCTGCATGTAAATGGGTTGCCTTACTATGGAAAAAAAAAAAAATCACTCCCTGGGTTTAGTATGGCTGTATATTTCTGCCTATTAATATTTGGATTTTTTTTTTAGAAAGTATATTTTTGTATGCTCTGTTTTGTGACTTAAAAGTGTTACCTTTGTAGTTGAATTGCAGATAAGAATGTAAATAATATTACTGGAGCTGACTTGTTTGGTTATTAGCTCTTAATAGTTGTGGAAATAGAAATGATTTATTCTAACGCAAAACCACTAACCAAAATTCAGATAATGGATGGTTTATGACTATAGTGTAAATAAATACTTTTCAACAATATTTTTGCTGCAGAAATCGTTGATGAAAGATTTACTTGGTGGGAGTTCAAAAGTTATCCAGTGCTTTGACCAAGCTAGGATCTCCCAGGTTTTCTTTGCTGGCCTTTCAACACCAGCCCTCTCACCCCCGAAGCAATCTCCATTCATAATCAAATGCTAGCGTTCCGGGGATTTCCCCCATGCATTAGTGTAAAAGTGGGGAGGCGTTGTTTTGACTCATTGTTCCGTCCTCTCTAACAGCCTATAGCTTCTCTCGACTCCTGAGTGGGCTCCGGAAAATAAATACTTACAAACAAGTGCCCACTCGGAGACTACACATTTGTGGCTGCTTTCAGAACTCTGACCAAGGCCAGGAACTCAGACGAGATGTGGCTTTGTGGAAAGTGTGGTGGCGTGGTCAAGCTGGAAATGACTTTTAGGTTCCAGGATTAGTCTCATGACCACAGAAAACTTTTTGAAAAATGCTATCGCCTCTTCAGATCAAAAATGCACCCAGACACTGCTGAAAACAGCATTCATGGTTTGCCAAAGGAATTACCCCAGGACTCATTTCTCTCTAGTCTTCTCTCCCTGGTTGCCCCTATTTGGAAGGATCACTAACCTGCCATATGTTTGGTGGGCCTAGAGACTATCAAAATACCCGGCTCATTAGATAAAATAGTTGCACACCAGCTTAATAAAATCTCAAAGAAAGACATTCTGAATCAAATAGGCAAATATGGTTCTCCATTTTACTTGATAATAGTTTGCAAAAGAATACTCTATAGGGTTCATTTTACTGTGAGCCTTTTGTAGCAATTTTAAAATATAAATTTCACCAAGAAAGAGTTATCTACCTGTCATACAAAGCAAATGGGTTGGGCCTCTGTGAAGAATTGGGCCTCAATATCATTGAAGTTCACCCATTGCTTCTGGATCCTCACATAAGTATAACATGTTGGAGCAGAAACTGTTCAGCCGTATCATCTGAAAACTGTCATCTGTCCTTTGCCACTGTCAGCCTCCTTCATATGTGGTCGGTATTGGCCTGTATTTTAGAACAGCAGACAGCAAGTAACTACTCCTCAAAACTTTTTGCTCTTCAGAGGGCTGGAATTTTTAGATCTAACTTGTGGAGGTAATTAATCCTTTTATTTCCTCTCTTTCTGTATTTCAAAGATGCAGAATACCTCTTTCAGTAACTACTAAATAGAAATTTTCTAAACCCCAGTGCCAGATTGTTCTAGTGACTGATGTTATTCCATTAGATTCATATTTCGTAGTTTGTCAGCTTATTATCATCCTTGCTTGGCTAATTTTGTTAAAACATGTATACAACAATGCCACATTTTGGTAATTATGTGTTTTAATGAATACTCTCCTAGCAAAATTTCATAATATTAAAATACAGTAATTTGTCCTGCCAACTTAAATTTCAGAACACCTTCAATCAAGATAATGTAAACAATTGTTCACAAAGCAGGACTAAAAAAGCTTTTTAAGAAGTCCTTTTTAAAAGAATAAGTTAATGTTAAATGTATTTTGATGATAGTCAAATTGGTTACATAATCACTTTCACCTTGAGGTGGGCTTGGTGAAGAGACAACATACCATGAGGAACATATCTTGGTGTTTTTTCAGAGACAACTTGGTGGCTTTTACTTCTTGATTTTAACATGTTAGGTCAATCTTTCACCAGATTTCACTCTCAGCTTGCAACATTCAGGGTACTTTCATCCAGGTGTTTCATTTTTTACTTTGCTTAAGAAATAAAGTATATAAAGCTAAGTCTGATCCTTCTTATATTCAGTATGCCTTATTGAATAGTATTTCTGATAGTAAACCTGTTTAAAAATAAACTTCTGGAGAATAAGTAGGTCTATTAAACTAAACAAGGTTTTCAATTATTCATAAATGAGTGTATTTAAGTATCAATTGCTAATGAAATTAAGCCAAATTGTTTGGTATATATTGAAAATGGCTGTAGTGATATTTTAACTGTCCCTGATATATGTGTGTGTGTGTGTATAGAATGGTCAGCATCAAGTACCTAAAATGCTGCCAGTCCAAACTATAATTAAACAAATTTTACAGAAAAAGACAAATATTTAAGTCCAAACATTCTTTCCTTCATGGATAAAAGTATTTTTCTTTTCTTGCACTAGTTTATTTTCTTTAGGTTAAACATAAAGGAGAACTATTTTCTGTTGTAGCAAAACAACATGATTCCACATTAATTTCAGATGTGTTTTCAATCAGATTGTTTCAAAAAGCTCACAAGGAAATGGACTATGTAAGTTTCTACTACTTGGACTTTGGAATCTGCAGAAAGCCACCAGTTTTCAGTACAACATAATCTTATAGAATGAATGTTTAATAGTAATTGGACATCATAGTATTTTTCATTTTGCAATAATCAAATAAGATTTACCTCTTTAACAATTTCAAACATGCTTTTATTTTCCATAAGTACACTGATTTTAATTTCTGGATCTGAAGATTCAGTATGTAGGGGGCTTAACAAAGGATTGCCTTGACAGTAGATGCTTCATTACACTGAAATAATCAGTGGTTGGTTTCTGTTTGTAACCTGGCTCTCAGAATTCAGATGAAGAGGGTTACAGGAGTGGCACTACCCTCAGGTTAGAGTTGAATAGTAACGGGCTGAACCCTGAATTAAAGACATATTGCTTCTACGTTGAGCAGTAGAGCTAGCTAGTGCACAAGATACAAAGTCATTTGGAATCAGTAACAGTCTACCTGAGATGCCAAGGCAGAGGCATCTACAAGGGGACAATGAAAAAGGAGAAAAAAAAGGTGTGGACTCTGGAAGAATTTAACGGCTATTAGCCTTGAAAGTTCAGAGAACCCACTCCTGTTGACAACTAGTACTTTAAAAATGGGCCCATGATTTTCATTAACAAACAACAGTTAGTGTAACCTCAATCCACGTGAATCAGGCTTAGTAAAAAAAATCAATTCTCATAGAGTAGTAGGTAGGTACACAATACACACCATTAATAAAACTGGCTTTTGATATATCAGGGAATTAAAACACTTTGGAAGTATTGAGACAGACTTCTCACCAGGGAGAGGCAATTATTGCGTTTGTTATTCAACAGGAAAGTGATCAGTATCATTGTGCTCATCAGTCTGTGTAGGGGAAGACGACTTTTCTCCTCAGTCGTTACTAAAATAGTCTATATTGCAGTAATATATGGAAACGCAATAGCAGCACATGAAGTCAGTCATGACGAACAGTTTAAGCGCAGAGGTGCCAGGTTTTGCTGCACGACATTTTGTCTTTGTAGTAAGAATATTCTTCTTAGTGGCTAAAACAAGTTCTGTTTTCACCATTAATTTACTCAATATATTAGTGAACCACAAGTTTCACTGTCCTTACTGAACTAAATTAGAGAGATACCATATTGCTATTTTGGCCTGCAACAATTTCAGTTCTTTTGAAAAGCACCCTAGTTTTTTTTCATTCAGCTTGTTTGCACTTGAGAACTTTAAAACTTTTCACAATAAAGTTTGGAAAAACAATTCCTTCTTGCTTACTGTTCTATTGCTAGAATGTTTTTGTAGTTTTAATGCATTCTAGGGTGTATTATAGCATATACATCACTGTCAATAATTTTATAATTCATCAACTTTTTGCTATAATTCAGAATGGGTAGGCATGTGATTGATAACCACATTCATTACTGTGCTATTAAA
The DNA here is from genome assembly GCF_028018385.1 of Neofelis nebulosa. Lineage (NCBI taxonomy): Eukaryota > Metazoa > Chordata > Mammalia > Carnivora > Felidae > Neofelis > Neofelis nebulosa. Next base: position 28,989,108 of record NC_080794.1, on the reverse strand, counting down.
AAAAACATTTTGTGAACATTTTTCTAAGAAAATCATCATTTGCATATCTAGGATTTAGTTTTAAATTGAATGGCATTATGAACTGCTTCAAACTGCCCCAAGGCATATTAAACTATAGCATCATGTGAAGCCACCATAAAACATTAGCAACCTTGGAGGAAAGGCTTGGCATTATGCCTGTTTCAGGTTTTACAAGGGTGGCATTTCACATGGAATAAGCGTCTTTTTTGTTTAAAAAAAAAAAATCAAGAATTTGCTTTCTTAATCTATTTAAAAAATTGGGAACAAATATTCCTTCACTCTGGGCCACAGTAACCCAGTATGCATAAAGAGGCAAAGGCACATACTGTCTCTCCAGTGTCAACACTTTCCACCAATAGCAAGTCTCCCTTTATTACATACAGACCTTAGAACTCGATTGCCATTTGGGCAAGTCAATCAAGAGGGCTTAGACAACAGCTGGGCAGATTTTAATGTGTTTATTTCTACAGTTTGTTTTTATTAAAAGTGTTGTGAAAAAGGAATCCTATAAATAGTAAAAAGAGGGAAACAATAGTGCTCCATAGCCTGAAGCAAATGGTGTAAATACATTTGTAAACAAGGTAAAGTTGCTGAGCTTACCGAAAGGACAAAAATAAAACTAGTTACAGATAGCACAACTGTTTAAGAGGTTGGTTAGTGTTTTGTCCCTCGTTCTGGTGCCCTAAAATGGCCAGCAGTATAGGTAATTCTCTATTCTGTAGCCTTGATCATGTGTGCCTTCTCTCTTCCTATAGAAACCACACCAGATGAGGCAAGCTCTGGCTCACTACTGTTGGGAGAACACTGCCATCAAAACAACACAGCTGGAACCAGCAGCCTTCTGGAACATTTGAGCTCCTGAGAATTTGAAACAGTCATCAACATTTTTCTCTATTTTTGCAGGAAAATACTGGAAGTAAACAGGGGCATGGAATTCAACAACTGGCTAGAAGTGTTTTACATTCAGTTGTTTGGAAGCATGGCGATTCAGCTCCTTTGAATCTTCTGGTTAGAAAACCCAGAATTAACCTATCACCTCTTAAAGCTCACGAAGACCCTCCCCCCAAAATGAAAAGTCATTTGAAGGTAATATAGTTTTTGCATTAAAGGTGAATCTGCAACAAGAAATCTGCTTAACTCCCAGATCTGGAGACTCAAGGGGACAATAAGCTCTAAGTGATCATCTGTCACTGAGATATGCAGGCGCTGGATTTCTTGGTAGATGCTGCCAGAGTAAACCAGATGTGGCTACCGGGCAAGAGGAGGAAAGAAAACAAATCTTGTCCTCTACATGCATAGTTATGCTTTGGGGGTGATACTCCAACTCTGGAAAAATGATCTAATTTTCACTTTACATAGTAGCTCATCTTGTTAAACCTAGTTTTTACCAGTGACTTGAACTAAAAACAATTCAAACCACTGGGTCATGCAATCAATAAATTAGAATTACAACAATAAGGAGTAAAAGGGACATAGGTGGAAAACAAATCCTATTTACCCGGGGTAGGGGGTGTGGGGGCTTTTAGTGTATTTTGTATAGTATAAAGAACAGAGAAAAGACTATTTTCATTATGGCTTTAGGATGGAAGCGCTTCAGATAGTCCCCTGCCCCCCTTTCCCCCAAACCAAAACCCCAATGGCAGTGACAGAGCCAGGAAACAACCTAGTCTACTAGCCTTCCCCGCCCCTTAACCCGACCCCGCGGCTGCACTCCAGTCGCCAGTGCTTCCCACGGCTCCGGAGAAAGCAGCTACAGCCCATTCCAGTAGATCCAAAGCCCAGGCCTGCGGGTAGGGAGAGAGCCCTTATGGTGGGTCGCGGGTAGCCAGGCCCAGATGTGAACAGGGCACGTCTTCGCCCCACGGCAACCGGGCGCTGGCGGCTTCAAGGGAAGACCTTGGGACCTGGATAGGGCTCCCCCTCGCACCAGAAGTCATCGGCTTGAGGGGTCTCCAGGAGCCACACCTCTCGGGGCAGGTCGCAGGCCGAGCCGGAGAGCTCCTTGTCCCTGACAGGCTCCAGCACCCGGTAATAGTGGCAGTCCCGGCCTTCGTCCGGGTCATAGGGCGGGGCCAGAATGTCCAGGAAGGCGGCGGGCCCGTCCACGGCGTCGATCTGGTGCAGGTTGTCCTGGTGTGGGGTGAGGACGCAGGGGCCGCTGGCCTCGGTGTACTCGGCCCTCGAGCGCAGCACGCCCAGCCGCATGGCGTCCCGCTCCCGGGCTTTCAGCGGCGGCTCGAACTGCTGCTCTGGCGGCGGGGCCCGTGGCCGCTGCCCGCCGCCCGCCTCCAGCTTGTCCATGCAGCTGATGCGCACGGTGCCGTAGAGCACCTTGAGCATGCCGTGCATGCCCGGGTGGTCATGAAGCGGAATGGACGTGCCGCTCTTGAGCAGGAACACGCCGAGGCTGAAGCCGTCGGTTTCGTAGATGTGCATATAGGTGACCGGTGGTAGGTTGGGCGGCAACGGCTGCACCGTGGCCTTGCGCGGGGCGATGTTCAGGTCCTCCGCGCGGACTTGGGTCAGCAGGTTCTTCAGCTTGCTCAGGTTCTCCGGGAAGCCCTGAGGCATAGGGGCCTCGGAGCCCGGCGCCGCGCCGTGGTCGGAAGCGCTGCGGCAGCCCCCGCTGCCCCGGAAGGTGAGACACGCCTGGCGGGCGATCCGTTGGATCAGGGAGGCCATGTTGTCTCGGGGCATGCTCGGCTGATCCTCTGCGTGTCGAGGCTGGCCCCCGCCGCCCCCTGCTTTCCTCCACCCCTTGCGGTCTCCGGTGGCCGCCACGGCTGCCAGCAGCCCGGGGCGAAGCGAGGGGCCCCGCAACTACCGGTCTTACGGGCGCGCGGCACCGCTGCCGCCAACCTCAGCAGCCTCGCGCCGGCAACGGCCCGGCGCACCCGCCCCGCGCCTCCAGCGAGCGCGCACGCGCACGACCCACGCGCCGCACTCACGCCAGAGGAGCAGGTACCGGCCGCGCGGACGGTGTAAGGCTTTGCGTTACGCCCGACGTTCCATTCAAGCAGCCCACACCTACGACGGTGGCCGGGCGCGCTGGCCGCCTTACAGAGCATGCTGGGACTTGTAGTCCGATATTACGGATGAGCGCTGACCGTTTCCTTTGCCAGCTGGAAAAGGAAGGATTGGATTTGTTTCTTATAAAGAGCCTTTCTTTAACTGTTTCAAGGTATTTGCTTGTTTGAGAAGAAGGTGAATTGGGACGCAAGAGAAGTAGCCAGTTAACTACAACTCCCGGCATCCTCAGCAGGCCGGAGTGGCGCACTTCCGGCAGCTGGCCTGAGGAGTGGTGGAGGCTCTTGGCCATCGCTAGGAACGGGGCGAGAGGGTCGTTAACCTTTCTGGCGCCGGTCGGCCTGTTCAGCCCGCCAGGGTCGCTCTTCTCTGGCGCCTACCTTTGGGAAGGAGGCTGTTGAGTTAACTTCATGTCTTCCTGGCCACCTAGGCAGCACAGGCTACCCACGGGGATTACGGGACAGCACTTTCGTAATTTTCCAAGTTTCTTGGGAGATGAGAGGGTCGAGGCCGTCCCTAGCGATCAGGATTCCTCTGCACAGCCGTCCCCAGCTGTTGTTTGCATCAGGGTGTGGTGACGCTGCTCTTCCGGTTAAAGAGCCGGATAGTTTTGCTGGGATTCGAGAGGCCATTTGCTGTGGCCAAGGATTGTGTATACTAAAGGTTATTAAAGCATGGTTTGCCTGAGAAGCACCTGGTTGTAAGGGGGAGGTAGGGAGGAGCTTAAAAAAAATACAAATTATTGGTTGTCATGTAGAAACTGATTCACTAGATGATTCTAGGGCATCTTACGAGAAACAGTGGTGTGCGAGAACGAGGCACGCTCTCGATCATCACCTTACCCTGAGTTTACAATCCTTTTGGTCTTCCAAAGCTAAACATGAGTTTTTTGCTCATTTTGTAATTATAGTGGTTCCATAAATCCTCTCCAGCTAAAAAAGGCATGCTTTTTTAGTGGGCTGTGTAACCTATCTAATGAACACTTGATATATGCGAGGCACTCTGTTTGCATTATCTAATGAATATTATACTATTTAATCCTCATAGCAACTCTTAAAAGATGGGCTCTGTTATTAATCCCAGTTTGCAGATGAGCGAATAAGTTGCTCAAGGATAGTAATCAGCAGGGCCTAATCAGTAGTGAAGAAAAAAGTAGTTTTACACACACACACACACACACACACACACACACAAAGTTTGAGTTGGTATTAAAAGCACTAAATGTGGAGTTAGGAAATTGTTTTTTCCAACCTATTGTGCTAATAACAAGTTGTATGTTTTAGGCGGATCGTACCCTTTCGGTCCTCAATTTATTTACTTGTAAAATGTTGGGGTTAGGAGAACAGTCCTTCTGAACACTAGTTACTCATCAGAAGCCCCTGGGAGCTTTATAAAAATAAAGATTTGGAGGTCATACCCCAGAGATTGTGATACAGAAGAACTCGTGTGAAGCCTAGATTTTTTTTTTTTTAAAGATGCTATGCAAGTGATTCTTAATTTTCAGCCCAGTTTGAGAATCACTGCTAGATCTGTAAATTCTGAAGCAGTTCTTAATATTTGGTGATTTTGATTAAGACAGTGATTATTTGCTTTGGAAAGGACTCCTAATATTTGCTTTTCAGATTGCCATGCCATTGTTAAGGTATTTAAATTGTACTGTCAAAGTTCATCATGTAATGAAATCCCATGCAGTCTTTTTCTAAATTTTCTTTTAATACTTATTTTTGAGAGACCTAGACAGAGCGCGAGTGGGGGAGGGGCAGAGAGCGAGGGAGACACAGAATCAGAAGCAGGCTCCAGGCTCTGAGCTGTCAGCACAGAGCTCCATGCAGGACTCAAACCCACAGACTGTGAGATCATGACCTGAGCTGAAGTCGGATGCTTAACTGACTAAGCCACCCAGTCTTTTTCTAAAGTGAGGAATATTTAATTTAAGAGAAAGAATCCCTGTCTTTATTTACAAATCTGGATTTTTATTTACTGGTTTTGCTTTTATTAAGATATAATTAGTGGGAGGTATAGATAGACTCGATAGAACTCAGACTTGAGTAACATATAGATGTATTTGGTTTTCAAATCTATCACTTCTTGATAGTTACCTATACTTATTTAACTGAAACTCATCTATAAAATGGGATAATAAGAGACGTGTAGAAATGTCATAATAGCATATGGAACATAGTAGCTATCCTATAATAGTAGCTATTATTATGGTTTTTAAATGGTTAAAAGCAATTTAAAAAGTAGTTAACACCAATGAATTTAAATAATACTCAGCAAATATTGAGATGGAATTTGACTTGAGAATCAATTTCAAGGTAGAGATAAAAATTCTTTATTGGTTAAACCATTTACCTGGTGATGCCATCCTTCAGGTCCTTGCTATTATTGTTTGGCGAAAGAGTTGAAAATTTTCAAAGACTGGTTGTATCAGAATAACTTGGGGACATTTGTTGCAAGTGCAGATTCCTAGATCCTGTCTATACCTACTGAATCTGAATCTTTTGCATATTAAAAGTTTTAATAACTACTGAGTGTCCACAGGATATATAGTACTTTTTTTAGGCCACAGACAGGCTATCTCCATAATTCCTTTTGATGCTGTCCTTAAGAACTGCACTAATGGATGAGGTCAATCCTAAGAGCTTTTGCCTTTAAGAAGCACTTCACTTGACCTTCTGCACCACTGCCAGTAGCATTGGGTGAGTAGGTTTCTATTACCATTAATGTTCTTTTTTATGCTCGTTGTTCTGTTTTCCTTTGTGTTGGAGCAAGCAAAATGAAGATCAAAAGAAAGTCAAAAAAGGGAACAAAGGAGAAGTGACAGTGAACAAGTGATAGAAATACAAGACAGACACAAGATTTTGGAAAAGTTTGGGATGGACAGAATCTATCATTTGATAGATTCTGGATACCAGGCATTGTGCTAGGTTTTGGGGTTTCAGCAAGGAATATCTGCTTTCGCAAGGAATTTACCTGTGTGTGTGTGTGTGTGTGTGTGTGTGTGTGTGTGTGTGTATTTTGGGGTGGAGGTCGTTACCCAGTATAAATCAGTGAGCAGCATAATTTCAGACAGAGATAAAACTTATGAAGACAAAACAGGATGATAGGATGGTGTGATATTTGTGTGTGTGTATGATGTGTTACTTTAAACTGGGTTGTCAGGGGTGATCAGAAGGTAACATTTGAGCTGCTCCTGAATATTAAGGAGTCAGCTATGGAACAATGTGGGGTCAGAACATTTCAAGACCAGGAAACAGCCTTAAGGTTGTTAACCAGGGTATAGGATATTATAACTTTGACTCATTGGGAAGGAGCTTGGTATAACTGGGGACAAGAATGAAGGGCTATGAGCTTCCTGCAGGGAGATGAAGTTGGGGAGGTAGGCAAGGGCCATATTTATTTTATAGGCCTTCTAGGACATGGTTAGGGGGTTATGGGAATTGAGGCCCATGATGGGGAGGTGGATTTTGTCACAAGTAAATACAGTGAGCTTTTGGAGAGCTTTGGTCAGGAGAATGACTTTTCTGTTTTACATTTCTGAGAGACTGGTGGGGGAAGTGTGTAACAGCAAAGAAACCTTGATTGGAGGCCGTAATCCAGAGGAAAGACAAGAACTAGTGTAAAGATTGGGAATCTGTTGTGTAGGTGGATCTGACAGGGCTTGCTGATGAACTGTTGCTTTGATGACCTATTTCTTAAAGTGTATTCTCTCCACATTTTTTTTCATGAGTTCACAGCGATGTAGTGATGGGTGAGACTGGCAAAACTTAAATCTCACCTCTTGTCCACATTTAACTATTAAATTTAGGAATGGGCAAGGCACACAGAAGCATGAGTAAAGCTGAATTTCTTTTTAAATAGTTAGTCAATTAACCAGGAAGCAAGAAGAACTGGAAAAACCCCCAAATATACCCCCCCCCCCAACCACACACACCCCTCTAAACTCCACAGTTCTCTGATCTCTTCATTCTTTGGGAATAGGCTTGTATTTTATCTTTTCCCCTGGCCTTCCTCTTCATGAGGACTTATTTTCCCTAATTCATGAGATAGATTACATTCTGATTTTTTTTTTTCCCTCAAATCCTTCCTCAGGATTCATTTTGTCCATCTATTTTGGTCATACTAGGGCCCGGTCAAAAGAGTACCAAAGTGTTGACATTCTCAAATGCTCAGAGTTCCTAGCCTGCAGTTGTTTGTTTGTTTAAAGGCAGGCAGGAAGGTTTCTTTAGCTCTTGCCACCTTATTCCTAGATCTGTCTTCTATGTTAGTATAGAACATGGTAACTAAATTGGTAAAAAAATTTTTCCTACTTTTAGACTAACTTACTCATGCTTAATTATATTTGAATATTTGGGGTTTATATTGTGGTTTTCCTTTCAGTTCTTAGAAAATGTTAGCACGTATCTCTCATCTATTATCATGAATGTCAGGTTATAAAAAAAATACTTTTGAAGGCAGAAGAGCTGATTCTAGGCAGGGCTTTCCTACTAACTAGCTGTGTGTTATTGAGCAAGTCACTTGTCCTCACTAGATCCTAGTTTCTTAGTGGTTCTGGGATATGATCTCTAAGATTCCTTCCAGCATCTCATTGGCTCATCATCGATGATGGAGACAATTATAAGGACAATTCAGACAAAACCATGTATTTTGTTTTACTTATCTAAAATTATTGCACCATAACTCTCTTGGCTCTTTCCATCTCCACTAACATCTTAAAAGTAACTGCTCCACTCTACTCTGATTTAACTTTGTGTGGTTATCTGAAATCAAATCATTTGTATGTATGGGCTGTTCAGTTAAATATGCTAAGCTCAGGAATTTTTAGTGTTCAGGTTAGACTTTTGGTTTGCACATGGCACCAAAAAATTGCAGGGGTTGTGTTGTGTGATATAAGGTATAGGACATTGTTTTCTAACTGTGTGATTTCTATAGACCACTGCATGTAGCACTGAGATGGAGAAGGACTTAAAACTGGTTCATCTTTTTTCTTCCTTGCCAATGTCTTATTTCAGGCAAGGGGAGGCAAGGGAGAAAGAAGTTAAAAATTAGGAGCATGCAGAGAGAAGGTAGAGGGGGGGAAAAAGGTGTGGCTTTTGCAATAAAAGAGAATGAATGAGGAGAAGCTTTTGCTGTGCTCAGTCTGAAGCACTGCCAAAGGCCAGGTATTACTATTTTTGGAGGTGATTTAAGAGAACACTCCCCTACCAATTTCATATTAGAGAGGTTTTCCTCTTCTTCTTGAAGGAGTGCAATTATGAGAATCAAAATAGTTCTGAACTGTAAATTAAATCCAAACACCTTTTACCTCTCTTAATTAACTTTTCCCCCCAATTTCATGCTTTTTGTTTTTCTTTCCCTTTTTCCCCCTCTAAGAAGACATCAGCTGTCTCCACCTCCTCCGCTTCCCCATCTGTCCTTTTCCTCTTGGCTGAAAGAAAGATTTTTACTTTATATTTATTTTAATTAATGGATTTGAATCACAAGTGGTGAAACAGTTGATGTTCATCTTCAAGAGGCAGTAAAAAGGAAAATCATCTTCTCTAACTTGGCAGAAAAGAACTGTATGTTCATTGCTGCTGCCTGCCTGAGAAGTGACTGTGGAAGGGGAAGGGGAAGATGGTTCCAGAGTTCTGTGTTGGTGCAGGGAACAGATATCATGTCCCAGTATCAAGAGAAATGAAGATGGGAAAAACTCTTTAGAATGAAATGGTACTTTCTTGGGAAATGTCTTTCTCAAAGGATGCATAGTAAATATTGCTTGATGGTTTATGGTCCCACCAATTGGGGATCAAATTCCCTAGGAACAAAACACATCCTAGGGCATTTGACTGATTTGAAATAAATAGGTATAGTATTATACATTTCCTTGGATGAGTGAAATGCTATACAGCCTTCTTTTAAAAAGCCACTCAACAAATAAACAAACACCAAAAACCTTGTCCAACTAGATGCTCTATTACAGTATTTTAGAGAAAGCATGAAAAGTGACAGTATAATTTGAAAGTGGAACAGCGGAATCAAGGAAGAAAGCATACCTGAGAGGATACCAGTTCTTTTCCTGGTTCTAGCAACCCATTGTGTGACTTTGGATAAGTCATTTCACTTCTTGGCACCTCGTTTCTCTTATTTATAAAGCGAAGAACTTAATTCCCATGGTTTACCGCTTTCCTTCTAGCTTAAAAAAAAAACCTATGAATTTTAAAAATTATAATTATATGACAATAAGTAATATAATTTCATACTGTGAAATACTGCAGAGCACCACAAAAGACACTTTGAAAATGTATTTTTAAAAGCAACTTGTGAAAAGAACACTTAGTAACATGCATACAATGATATTGACTTTTCCTTTGTACCTGTGTTGTCTCTACCTAAAGCAGATTATATAGACATTTCTTGAATATAAATCATTGAATAAAATGAACAAGACTCTTGCTTAAATAATATTTATCATTGTTATTAAGTTTCCACGGTATTTTTTAAGGAAAAACTTAAAAAAAAATTCTAAACATAAATTATGCACCAAGAGTACCATGTATTGCTATTGGGAAAAGCAAAACACTCCTTGAGTTAACTGCACATTTCCACAGGACCTGCTGAGGTAATTGACAACCAACATCATAGAGGGCGAAATTCCTCTAAGGCAGCAGAACTTTAGTTTAATTAGATAATTAGCCCTGGTCAACCTATAATGAATGCACAAGCAATTAGCAATGAATTTGAGCTGCTAAAACCTATTTTTCCTCTTTTGTGTTTCTTCCCTTTCATTAACAACTCTAACTACTGAACAATTTATATCTTCACACTAACAATCAACTTTATTATCATCAAACTCTTTGTAAGCGATAAAGCAATGAGACCTGACTGTTGGTTGCACAACATTAAGTGATTATGTTAAGTAATGCCGTTTATTTCCCTAGCCATCCCACTGCTATATTATGTCAAACAAATAGGGTTTTTGAAAGCAGTGCACACTTCTTGATTTTGATGATTGCTTTATTTGTCAAATCCAAGCAACTAGTAAGAGATGTACTGCAATTTGGAGTTCTTTCTTAGTGGCTTTGAGCAGACTTGAATGAAAGGAAACAGTTCCATAAATCTACCTAAAACAAGACCCTCAAAAAAGACCCCCCTGCTTTTTTTTAGTAGCTTGGAGATTCTTCTGTTTGGAAGCCCTTGCAAGTGCTTGAGATGCATTTCAGTAAGTGAAAGTCCTTACTTGGCCATCTTTTCCTATTTGGGAACAGTTTTCAATCTCATGAATGACAGAAGGAACCATCATGGTTTTTCCTCACATGGGGGGAATGGCAGAAAAAGGAAGAAGTGAGGGGAGTGATAAAGTTAGGAGAGAGTGTTTTCCAACGTGGAAAAGCAGAAGTTACCAAAGTGCGCAGGTGCTAAGAATTAATGATACTAAAGTATAAATATTAAGAAGACATTTGGGGTGCTCTGGTTTGGTGCATATGAACTGAAACATCCATTACATTTCAACCAGAAATGGGTTTTGAAAATTGGACATTAAACATTTCTATGGGCAGATTATACATTTACAAAGAGATATCCTTTGCCACATCAGAAACCATTTTGATTCTATTCGAGTTTATGGAATCCTTAATATACAGAATGTTCTTATAAACATTGCTGTTCTACTTATTAATAATTTAACAAGATTTAGGGGATTAAATTCAGTGTTAAAAAATTAGTGAGCTAACCATTTGAATAAATATATTGCTTACTTTTAAGCAGAACTAAAAATGTATAAACAGCAATTTTCTTGTGATTGGAATAGGAGCATTGGCTTATAATTTCTTATCTTGAGACTTCCCATCTGGTCGGTCTTGGAAATAATTTTTTTCTTTCTTTCCCCAGCAATAACTAGCAATTAGAGTTTCAGAAATGCCAATTTTAATCAAAACTCTTATTTCCAAAATAGAAAAACTTACATGAACTATATAAAGCCTCTTCATTTTATTCAATTGACTGTTTTGAAAAAGTAATTTAAATAATTCAGAGCCAGAATTAAGATGTTACAGAAATGTTAAGAAAATAGTCTTTCCAAATTATGGTCATTTTTACTCTTACCATGGTATAGTAATTTCACCGGCATTAATGTTTACACCCTCCAGATAGCAACTGTATAGCAGCTAGTTCATATGAAGCAGGTTTTCTCAACTTTAGCACTATTGACGTTTTGGATTGGCTAATTCATTGTTGTGGGGGTTGTCCTGTGCAACATCCTGGCCTCTACCCTCTAGATGACAGTAGCACCAACTGTCCCCCATTTCCCTCCACCCTGGGATAACAGTAAATATCTCCAGATGTTGACTAGTCCCCAGGCTAGGGAGCAAAGTCACTCCAGGTTGATAATCAGTGATGTAGAATAAGACCGTGGCAATTTCTTCCTGTACAAGTATTAAAACATGAAAAAAAAATAAAGTGTGTTGAATTTGAACATCTGGATAGTGTTTAGTAAGTGAAGTGTTAGTAGAGATAAAACAAATGAGCCTTGCTGATCTTCCAGTTTGGAGTGATTTGGGGGGCACTGAAAGAATATTCTTGCTCCCAAATTCTACTTGAATTTTCCAAATGGCCTGCTATAATATTGGAAGTTGGCACTCTTATTTGCTCCTTCTATTAAAATGTAAATATTCCTAAAAGGATCATTTTTTACATTAAAACTGAAACTTTAGTTTTCAGCTAAAAACTAGCATGTTTTAACGTATATCTACCTACCTTTTTCTTTATGAAAAGGTCCTTCAGGAAGAGAACCCTGAAGAAAATTTCCTCAGGAATTGAGAGCTGGTAGGTGTATGGGAAGCAAGCACCACGTCTGGGAAAAGGAAGGATGAAAGGGAGGTGGGAAGCACTAAAAAGATCCTTTAGACCACATTTTTTTTTTTAATTTTTTTTTTTTCAACGTTTTTAAATTTATTTTTGGGACAGAGAGAGACATAGCATGAATGGGGGAGGGGCAGAGAGAGAGGGAGACACAGAATCGGAAACAGGCTCTGGGCTCCGAGCCATCAGCCCAGAGCCTGACACGGGGCTCGAACTCACGGACCGCGAGATCGTGACCTGGCTGAAGTCGGACGCTTAACCGACTGCGCCACCCAGGCGCCCCTAGACCACATTTTTAATGGGTCACCCTGAGTTGCTCTTGCCTTGTTTCAGTTTGTTTTTTCTACTACTCCCTGTATCTTTAAATCCCTGCCCCCCCCCTCCTTTTTACATTAATCTAAAAATTTTTTTTAAGTTTGTTTGTTTTTGAGAGAGAGAAAGAGAGCATGGGCCAGTGCATGCCTGAGCATGAGGGGGTGGGGGAGAATCCCAAGCAGACCTCGAGCTGCCAGTGTAGAGCTCGACTTGCAGCTCAAACTCATGAACTGTGAGATCATGACCTGAGCCTAAATCCAAAGTGGATGCTTAACCTACTGAGCCACCCAGGTGTAGTACCGTCCCCCCCAACCCCAAACTTTTTATACTGCAGCAAAGTCTGTAGTAGATTGTATGGTAGTTGTTTTTTAATGTACTTTCTTTGCCACTTTGTGTTGGGTATCCCAAGTTAATTTTGAAAAGTTAGGAATAAATGAAATCTAAAAGTCGACAGAAGGATTGACTACATTATCTAGCATCTACACCTATCATCCATGCTGATAGAGGAGATCTGAGCCAGGTGAAGCCTGTTTTCTTCCATTGTTGTCAAACACATCAGTGACTGGTAGTTTCAGGCCTATAAGGTGGCTGCCTGGACCTTCTAGCACCACTCAGTGGAGACCATAATGGATGGCCCTGCTTGTACAGTTCACAACCTCTCATAAGTACGTGTTCAGGCTGATATTCAGCTAGAAAAAAACAAAAACAAAAACCAAAAAAACCCAAAAAACAAAACAAGCAAAACTCTCTAATGATTAAAATAACTCTCCATTTAAAGGAGCTTTCTAAAACATGGGAGAGACATGGATACCTGAAGGCCAGCATGCTGCAACTGATCCCAGGGTATTTGCATAAAAGTCTTAGTATAGCTCCCCACACTGAGCTTCCATGTAGCTCTAGGCTTTCAGTTTTTCATGCTGGGTATTTGTCTGGTTGGCTTTTTTTTAGGGAATTACTGTATCATGGCACTTGGACCATGGCCAAACTACTAAGTATAGGTTCTGTGTATTTCTGTTTTTCCCATCCAGTGTCACTTGCCTCTTCATTTCCTGATTTCTTCCTAAAGTGAGGAGGCCAGAATACATCACAGATTACAGCTGGATTTAGACAACAGGCATCTGCTTTGCAGGAACTTGCACAGAGCCTGATTAATTTATGTAAACATTTTACTGCTCACTATGTAAGATTACAGATTCCTTGGGGTGCCTGAGTGGCTCAGTCGGTTAAGCGGTCAACTTTGGCTCAGGTCATGATCTCGTGGTTTGTGAGTTCGAGCCCCGTGTCGGGCTCTGTGCTGACAGCTCAGAGCCTGGAGTCTGCTTCAGATTCTGTGTCTCCCTCTCTCTGACCTTCCCCCGTTCATGCTCTGTCTCTCTCTGTCTCAAAAATAAATAAACGTTAAAAAAAAAAAAAAAAAAAAGATTATAGATTCCTTGACTAGTTACTGGTCTCATATCTTCTAGTGGTTAATCCAACATGCTTTCAAAACTGAACATTGAAATAAAATATTCTCATTTGTTCACAAGTTTTTACTTTCAGGCTGTATAGTGTAACATTCTGCATTGACCTCACTGTTTTTTTAAGGTTCTTTGCCTCAAACTGGACTAAATGGTTCCTGTTTTCAGTTTTGACTTATACATACTATGTAAGCAGTTGTCTTAATATTATACCCCACTGGCAAGTTTCACATTATCCCTTTTGGCATAATTTTTCCAATCTAGCATTATGTTTTTACCTTTCGTCTCTCAGCTCAAGATTTTCCTACAAGATTTCGCATAGACATAGGGTTTTTATTATTGATAATAATAGCAATAGTACATTAACACTGATGGCCATACGAGTGTTCACCTTTGAGTAATTTGCTCTAGCCTTTTTTCTCCTTAAAATATAAGTGTCTCTGAAAATGATCCCAATCCTGCTTTCAAATGTTGTTGCATGTTTCCCTTAAGGTTTTGTTTGTTTTTGCAATACTAGACATTTTCTATAGCATTTCTAACTCTAACAGATATGCATGATTTCATAGAGTGAAAATTACAGACAAGGTGAAACACGGACTGAAAGTTTAAATTGTTCCAAAAGAATAAAATTCTTAAAGGATTTTAGGAACTCTAGGAAAAAAATCCTTAATGATTCTGAATTCATGTTATCCTTACTTAAGTTACCATTTATTCTTTATTGTTAGCTATCCTGGCCCCCATTTATTCAGACAGACATTTGTAAACTACTACCAACAGACAAAGGTGAGTAGAAATCCAGGGACAGGATATGAAAACTAATGTCCACATCCAGGACAGTAAGAATCATGCCACCCAGCTCTCCTTGGATTATAGTTCTCTGAACAAACACAGTTTAGAGAAACTTACTGCAGAAATTGTTTGGTGTTGTCAGCAAACAACCATGAGATACCGTAGACCAGAACAAGTGGTCTGTTACTGTCTTAAAACTCCATGGATTTTGCAGCAATTCCCTGAATTATATTACTGATAGAAAATACTTTAGTTAATAAGTTGTCAACCAAAGAACCATCCTATAAACATTTTATAAGGCAACATTAGATGGAAATATATTTGTTTTAATATTTTGCACAAATCTGCACAATTTAGTTCCTTTTGAGAAACTCCTACTTCAGGCTGTGTGTCTTACTGGAGTTGATGAATATAGTCACCAAAACCCTAAGAGGTAAAATGGCAGAAGCCCCAGAGCGCAGCCAGAGGATGGGAATCCAACATGGTGCCACCTGGGCCATCTCCTCACTGTTGGGGGCAGGAATGGCAGGGGGAATTCATGGATTGGCTTGTACATTTCTTGAGGACAAAGACTACATACATCTAATTGACATATTTTTAGCAGAATTCAGAATGGTACCATGAATATCTTAGCACACGTTAATGACTGTGGGGCTTATTCCTTTTGCACTTTTTAAATCAAGGCACGTTCTGGAATACACTCCCAGAAGGAATAGTAATTGGGAATTTTCTGGGGAAGTGAGGACAGCACTGCAAAGGAAGAAAGAAAATCTGGTGCAGAGAGTTGCTTTAATGTGTAATTTGCCCAAGTGACAGAGGGTTAGATTCTGAATTACTTTCCTCTTTCTATTAAAAAAAAAAAGTTGGGAGGGGGGATAAACAGTCTATTTTAGATTTTTGAGCATCAGGTATGAAGCATTAAAATGAATGGTCAAAGACATAATAAGTCAATCTAAGAATTTGTGATTAAAGGGGCACCTGGGTGACCCAGTTGGTTAAGTGTCTGACTCTTGGTTTCGGCTCAGGTCATGATCTTGTGGCTGTTGAGTTCGAGCCTTGTGTTGGGCTCTGTGCTAACATCTTGGAGCTTGCTTGGGATCCTCCCTCTCCTTCTCTCTCTGCCCCTTCCCTGCTCTCTCTTTTTCTGTCTCTCCTTCTGTCTGTCTCCCTTTCTCTCAAATAAATAAATAAACTTAAAAAAAAAAAGAATTTGTGATTAGTGATGGCACTGTCACTTTTCCTCCTCTCCTTTCCCTGGCATGGAGCGTAAGTTGGGAAGCATGTATGACTCTGGCTGCAGACTTTGGCCAAGACGAGAGCACCATTGATCCATGTGTGTTACTGCTAGAGAACAAGTTTTACCTGAGGCTGGAAAGGGTCCCATGAGGAGACTGCCTCTGCCTCTCGTATCTTCAGCTGGTCCTTTGAGTCCCACAGGGAAGCTGGTCCTCTCCTGGGCCCTTGTACTGAGTAGTCAGGTGATCTGGGAAGGCTGCCCCGAATGGCCAGCAGTGGACACTCGGAGAACTGAGCCCCAGCCATGACAACTTTGATTTCCTGAGAGGCTTTATCTAATTATTTCTTATACTGCCTTGAAAGAGAAATGAAGTGCCAGAAAGTATCAACATGGAAACGAACACCTTAATCAGGGGGGAGACCTTGGAAACTCTAAAGGTTTCAGTTATCACATATCATGAGAGGTGGGTGTGGCTTGGGAGATAATATCCTGGGAGCGCATCTGGCACTGGAAAGCAGTTTAGGGGAAACCTTCGCCTAACAATTCTTCTATATCTGGCAGATGAACTTGGTTATGCTATAACTGTGGACTGTTCTCCCATTCACCTTTCTCCTACCTCAGTACCCCCCTCACCCACACACACCCAGAAATGTTCACTTTGTTTCACTCTTGGCTCAGCATTTGGCACATTTTTTCTGGAAACCCTCTTCTCATTTTGGTTTTAGTGCCACCATTCTCTCCTGACCTTGAGTCTTTGCTCCTTCTGGATCCCCTCAGTGCTTCCTGTCCTCTCCTTGGCCCTTAACTTGTACTGTTTGGTTCAGAGGTCTTTCCTTGCCCTCTCCTGGGTGAATGCCAGTCTTCTTTACCTCTTCCTCCTTAGCCTAATGTGTTTAATACTTTGTCTTCCTCCAATCATACTCCAGTGTTCCCCAAAGTCCAGTTCTTATGCAAGGGCCCCCTGGTCTTCAGGAATGAATCCTGTGAGAAAATAATTTGCTAAGTCATTCTGCCAGCTTTTATTAAATAACCGATTTGCGAGAATACTGTACCAAACTGTGGGGAGATAGGGGACGTACATCCCTCATGGTGGGGAGATTGTAGGCTACCTCAAGACAGGACACAAAGTGGCTTGAATGAAAACAGCAGATTAGGGGGATTTGGATAGTGTCTATTACACATTAGTAAAGACAGGTAGGGGCTCACAAAATCCATCAAAGTCAACCCTAGGCAAGATGTGTTAGAAAAAGCTTTGCTGAAGATGTGCAACCTGACCCAGATTTCCACGAAAGAATTGGGAACAACTTGATGGAAAGGCTAGAGCAGAGAACTCCAGGCAGACAAACTCAGAGGGAAGGCTCAGCCTGAATCTTCCCACTTGTCTGTATGTGCAAGAGTCCCACATTTTTCTGTTTGGCTTTGTGTGCATGGTGTATCCCATGGAGGCATGGAGTCTGGCTTGCTTAACGGAATTCTCTCCAACAATCTGGTAATCCTGCCCGAACTTTCCCATAAGAGCATCTCCTGTCTTCTAGCTTCTCCCGTGATACAGTCAGCAATGTGTGTTCTCTCCCACCTGGGCTTTTGTTCTCCTGTTTGGGGAAGCCCACAGCGATGCACTGTAGCTGAAAGCCAGACACAAGCAGCAGATCCCAGTTTGTCATGTTTTCTCTTTAAATGTACCAAATGTATGAAGTGGACTTTTGGTAGTAGTGCAGTTTTCTTGCTCTAAAACTAAAACAGAGAATTTTCTGCCTAAGTGAACAGGATTAGTGAAAATGAATTTTCCATTTAGCCATAGTCTCACTGTATGTTTTTAGTCCATCATAAAGAATGTAGGAAGCCTGGAGGATGCAGATATTTTTACCTTGGCCCTTTGGCATCCAGCTTCTAATTATTTAATTCGCAAAGTACCCTAAATACTGCAATGTTTATTTTATCTGCAAAGACAAATCTTCTTGATATTTCTTACTGGTTGTGGAATTTTTAGCTTAGCAGGTGACTTTTTTAGCATGGTAGAATCACATTGGCATAGCCAGAAATACTGTTGGTGGGGATAATAGATTTATGTAGCATCTGACTTCTAGTGTTTCCAGATGTAGGATTTGGGGCTCTGCTTAGATTTCGCAGAAGGAGTGGAGGTAAGGAGGATGCAGGGACGTGGATAAAACAGAAATCATTTTGTACAGCGTAGGTACTGAAAAAGATGCTCAGAGTGCAAAGTAAAGCTCTTTGCTTTTCTTTGGGCTTTTCAAAGTTAATGATTTTACTCATACCAAGTTGCTTTAAAATAAAGAGGTGGTCCTTGGGTGCAGCAGCTCCCTGGGAGTCAGAAGAAAGATGAAGTGATGGTATATATCAATAAGAAAAAGTAAGGAATAATTCTGTTTTACAATTGTGATTCATAGTCTGGTAGTTCTATTCTCTAATAACAGCATGGACTTAGAAATTTTATTCCTTAAATTGTTTAGATAGTCTCAGCGACAATAGTTTTTCCCATTTACATGCTTCATTTGCCGGGTACCACTGGGAAATGAAATTCTCCTCACAAGAACATTTATTAGAAAATCCATTAAAAACAAGAAAATCCACCATTGATTTGGTCATTCATTCATTCGTTCATTCATCCAACAAAGCTGTATGAACCCACCCATGTGTTAGGTACTCTTCTATGGGCAAGAGTCCTATTTGCGTAGAACTTACATTCTAGAAGAGAGAAATAGACAAAGAAAGAAAACAAAGGAACAAGATAATTTCAAAACACCCTGAGTACTGAGATAAAGATCACATAGTGACTATGACTGGACAACTGCCTTAGTCTGGAAACTGAGAGAAACTCTCTTGGTGAATGTAGCTTTTGAGAGGGACATGAAGGATAAGAAGGAGCCAGGAATCCTAAGATCTGGGTAAAACATTCCTGGCAGAGGTTCTAGGCTGGAATAAGCTTGGTAGTTTGTATAAACTAGTTTTGGAGTATACTTCTGTAGTGTACATTAAATATAGTTTTTTATTAACAATTCTTACCTCCTGTCCTTCAGACCCTCTGTCTTTTCCTGGTGATGGTCTTATTCTGTTGACCGTCTCAGTGGGTCATCCTCAGAGAAGCCCTCCATCCCTTCTTGGTATAGCCTAGGAAGAAACAAAGCAGTCCCAGATAGACAGGTTTATAAATTGACAGACTCAGTTTATACACACATTACAAAAAGAGCTGAGGAAGCAAAGAGGAAGCTATGGGTTCTTAGAGTGCTAACCTGTGTGGGTCCCATTCCTTTCTCCTTGCCTGGATTTTAAACTTCAGCACTGAGGTATGGGTCTACATGTTTGGAGTCAACATTTCCTACCTCCTGTGTCCTCCATCTTCTCATGCCAATTTCTTTAGCCAGGCATTTTCCTTTGCTAGTTTTTAGACGAAATGACTTACTTCTGGTTCTTCATCCCAGCTGGTTAATAGTTAAGATGAGTAGAGCCATACAAGCTGCTTCTGTTTCATTACACCATGCACTTGGACTATAAGTAGACATAGTTTTGAGTACATGTAGATTCTGTCCCAGATTTTTCTTCTCTTCTGGTTTGTTAAGGGGCTGTTACCATGAAAGATATTTAAAAGGACCTGGTGACTTGATGAGTGTCATATTTTAATCCATAGAAAGTGAGAAAATTTATTCCAAAATTCACTGGCATTTTCTGGTGAAATGTTAGTGGATGAAAGCTATTCGGAAGTATTTCCAAGACCTTTGATATGTGGTAAACATTTGGGCGTTGCCTGCAACTAAGGTTTCTTCAATATTTTAAAAAGCAATCAAAAGTTTTCTGCTCTGGGGTGCCTGGGTGGCTCAGTCAGTTAAGCATCTGACTTCGGCTCAGGTCATGATCTCACAGTTTGTGAGTTTGGGCCCTGCATCGGGCTCTGTGCTGACAGCTCCGAGCCTGGAACCTGCTTCAGATTCTATATCTCCCTCTCTCTCTCTGTCCCTCTCCCGCTGGCACTCTGTGTGCATCTCTCTCGAAAATAAACATTAAAAAAAATTTAAAAAGAAAAGTTTCCTGCTTTGTTCACATGCTAATGTATAATGTAGTTGTAATGCTGATACCCCTGGACCTGACTCCTCTTGATGGTGCTGCCAGAATATCTGACAGTTGCGATGAAAGAATGAATTGATCAAGGAGGTGTGTATATGTGAGTCAATGAAGATAAATGATCTTTTACTGTGAAAATAGTACCTAGTCACTATTTCACAACTGAAAATCCCCCTCTCTTTCACACTCACTAGTCAGGCTTCTCTTCTATTTAATATTTAAAATAAAATAGTTTAGCTCTCCAGGGGCCTTGGGACTTCCCCGGTGCTACAGGTTGTGATGTGCCTTTTCACACATTTGGGCTGGGGAAACCCCACACTGGGCAAAGGGCCAATTTTAGACCTAGCAGCTCATTAAGGGGATTCAGAATCTAAGGAGCTGCAGAGAGACAATTAGAGGAAGGAGAGAAATACAGGGAAACAATACCTGAAGCTGGCACTTTGGCCAAGTTAACAGTTATCTTAATATTTTAGAGGCATGGGGATTGGTGAATGAGGCCATGTGCAGATTGGGAAAAGATACTAGTTTGCATATGTAAAGGGAATTTCATGGGTTCCAATCTTTGGGAGAAGATAAGGCCATTTATTTTAAATGACTCAAAGAGATGGTATATGAGCTGTGAGAGAAAATCATTCTCAAAACCTCATGGTCACAGCACTTAGGAACAAAAACCAGCTCTAACTATGGAAGGGGCTCTTGGAAAACATCTGGTTTATCCTCTGACTCCAGGTGCAGGAACATCTTTCAGGAGCTCCCTAACTGATGGTCACCTGACTTCCATCTGGCCCTTGTGGTTCTGGAGTGCCTATTGCTGGACATACATGGGTGACACAGCCATTCCTTGGCTGGCTAATACACTTGGCAAGAAAGTTCTCATGTCAAGATGAGATTACCTTCTTCTTATCTGCAGCCAGAGTTCTTCCTTTGACATACTACATGTCTTCTCTCCTTTTCTCATGACTTATTCCAAGAATTTGAGGTCAATTAACCATCTTATAACTTCTAAGTTTTCTCTTCTGCATGCTAAGCATGTCAGATGCTTCAGCTGTTTTCATGTTTATAGCTCTCATTGTTCTAGTCATCCTTTTCTAGACTCATTTAGTTTGTGGAGGTCCTTCATGAAACCTGGGGGGGGGAGTAGAACATAATCCTCTGGATAGGGTCACTTCAGGTGAAGACTATTTGTCTTTTTATGGCACAGGATGTGGTTTATCTTGGTAAATGCGCCATGCCAGCTTGAGAAGAATGTGTATATTGCTGTTGTTGGATGAAGTGGTCTATAGGTGTCTGTTATATCCAGTTGATTGATGATGCTATTGAGTTCAACTATGTCCTTAACTGATTTTCTATCTGCTGGACCTGTCCATTTCCGATAGAGGGGTGTTGAAGTCTTTGAGAGTGGTTTCATCTGTTTCTCTGTGCAGTTATGTAGTTTTGCCTTATGTAGTTTGATGCTGTATTGTTAGGCACATACATGTTAAAGATTGTTATGTCTTCTTGGAGAATTGATCCTTTTGTCATATGTAATGCCCCTCTGTATCCCTGACTACTTTCCTTGCTTTGAAGTCTACTCTGTCTGAAATTAACATAGCTACTTCTGCTATCTTTTGATTAGTGACAGCATGTATATTTTTGTCTATCCATATACTTGGAATCTATATGTTTTTATATTTAAGGTGGGTTTCTTGTAGACAACATATAGTTGGGTTTTGTGTTTAAGCCATTCTGATAATCTCCTTTAATTGGTACATTTAGACCACTGATGTTTAAAGTGATTATTGATATATTTGGATTAATGTCTACCATAGTTGTTGCTAGTTTTTATTTCTTGCCCTAATCTTTGTTCCTATTTTTGTCTTCTACTCTTTTTCTGCTTTTTGTGGTTAAAATTGAGCATTTTATAGAATTTCATTTTATGTCCTTTATTAGCATTTCATTTATACTTCTTATTTTAGTAATTGCCTTACAGATTCCAGTATACATATACCGCCAACTGAAGTCCACTTTCAAATAATGCTATACCACTTCACAGGTAGTGTGACTACCTTACAATAGCAAAAGAATCCGAATTCCTCCCTCTCATTCCTTATACATTGGATACATAAGCATACATAATTGAATATATTGTTGCTAATAATAATTATTATAAATAATATATTATTATTTTGAATAAACTGTTATCTGTTAGATCAGTGAAGAATAAAAAAATAAAAGTTCTTATATTATCTTCACATTTCTTTTTTGATGTTCTTCCTTTCTTTGTATAGATAGATCTGAGTGACCTATATATTTTCCTTCTCTCTAAAGAACTTCATTTAATATTTCCTGAAATGCAGCCATGACTTCTGGCAAAAAATTTCCTCAATTTTTGTTTTTCTGTTTTTCTGAGGTCTTTTTCTTTCCTTCATTTCTCCCATCCAAGTACTTACCAGGCCCGACCCTGCTTAGCTTCTGAGATCAGACGAGATCGGGCACGTTCAGGGTGGTATGGCCGTAGACACTCTCCTTCATTTCTGAGAGATAATTTCACAGGGTACGAGATTCTAGGTTGGTTGTATTGTTCTCTCAATATTTTAAATATGTTACTCCACTCTCTTGTTGCTGGTGTGGTTTCTGAGGAGAAGTTGGGTGTAATTCTTATCTTTTTTCCTCTATAGGTAACGTGCTTTTCCCCTCTAGCTTCTTTCAGAATTTTTCTTTATCTTTTATTTTCTATAGTTTTAAAATTATATGACTGTGTGTTGAGTTTGTTTTTTTTTTCTCATTTTTTTTTTTTCTGTTTGAAATTTATCCTGCTTAGGGTTCTTTGAGCTTTCGGGGTCTGTGGTTTCATGTCTGACATTAATTTGGGTAACGTTCTGTCATTATTGTTCCAAGTATTTCTTCTCTTTCTTTCTTTCTTTCATCTCCTTCTAGTATTCCCATCACAAATTTATTACACAGTTTTCGTTGTCTCCCAGTCCTTGGAAATTCTGTCCCCCCTCCCCACCACCAGTTTTGGAGGTTTCTTTCTCTCTCTCTCTCTTTTTTGAGAGAGCGAGAGAGAATCTTAAGCAGACTCCCTGCTTAGTGTGGATGCCCAACACGGGGCTTGATCCCATGACACTGGGATTATGACCTAAGCCAAAATCAAGAGTTGGATGTTTAACTGACAGAGCCACTCAAAGTGCCCCTGGAGGTTTCTATTAAGATATCCTCAAGCTTATGGGGCACCTGGGTGGCTCTGTCAGTTAAGCATCCACCTCTTGATTTTAAGTCAGTTAAGTGTCTGACTTCAGTTCAGGTCATGATCTCATAGTTTGTTGGTTCAAGGCCGCGTCAGGATCTGTGCTCACAGCTCAGAACATGGAGCCTGCTTCGGATTCTATGTCTCCCTCTCCCTCTGCTCCTTCCTCACATGTGCTGTGTCTCTCTGTGTCTCTCAAAAATAAACAAACGTTAAAAAAAATTTTTAAAAAGATATCCTCAAGCTTAGAGATTCTTTCCTTAGCCATGTCCTGTCTACTAATAAGCCCATTGAAGACATTCTTAGTTTGTTACAGTGTTTTTGCTCTGAAGCATTTCTTTTTGGCTTTTAGGATTTCCACCTCTCTTCTTAAACTGCCCATCTATTCTTACATGCAATCTACTTTATCTAGCATATCTCTTAGCATATTAATCATGGTTGTTTTAAATTCCTGGTCTGATAATTCCAACATCCCTGCATGGTTCTGATGCTTACCTTTATTTCTTCAAATTATTATTATTATTATTATTATTATTTTTTGCCTTTTAGTATGCCTTGGAATTTTTTCTTGATAGCTGCACATGATATACAGGGTCAAAGAAACTGCTGTAAATAGGCCTTAGTAATGTGGTGAAGTGTAGGGAGAGGGGAAGTGATCTGTAGAGAGATTAGGTCTCAGTCTTCTAGTGAGCCCATGCTTCTAGACAGTGAACGTCAGAAGTGTTTCTCAGTTTCTTCCTATCCCCTTAGGTGGGATAGGATGACTAGAGTAGGCTAGAATTGGGTATTTTCCCCCAGATCAGTGAAACTTGGATAATAATCCATAAGGTTAGGCTCTGGTTGACTAGTTTCTCCTGAGCGCTGGCCTTATTAAGAAGCACAGTGTGCTCTGGTGTATTTCTGAATGGTTCCTTTCCTCCTCTCTCTCTCTCTCTCTCTCTCCAGTCCTGGGACAGTGGTTTATCCTATGTCCTCCTACCTCTTAATGATCCAAGAAGAGTTGTTGATTTTTCAGTCTGTTCATCTTTTTCCTTATTGTTAGGATGGAGTGATGACTTCTAAGCTCCTTACTTATGGAATCAGAAACTGGAAGTTTATTTGCCTTTTTAGATACCAATACTGCCCTAGTGGCTTATATTGAACTTGTCAAGTAAGACTTACTTTATATTGAATGTGTCAAGTAAGACTTACTTGCTGTTGTTATTTATTTGTTAATTTGTTTTAATATAAACTATTATAAGCCAGCTTTTCATACTATATCTGCAATTAAAAATTATTGTGTTCATATTTTATTGTGTACATATATGTACATATATGTATTTATGTATTATGTACATATATGTATTAAATATATGTTAATATATACATATATTTAATATATATAACGTATGATGTTGAATTCTAGGTCAATTTTTAAGTTTCCCTTTTTAGCATTATGAAGTGCAGATTTGATAAACATGTTTGCTATTTCTACCCCAAGTCATTAATATAGCTGTGTCGATGGGAGGCATGCAGCACACAACAGGTGATATTCAGTCCTTTATTTGCTATGGCTGTTAAACCACCCAACTCTTTTATATCCTCCGGGATGTTACCAGCATGCTGCTATATTTTTCCAACTTGTCTACAAGGCTATCACTAGTAGTGTTAAAATGCTTTTTGTGGAGTGAAGATACATGGTCTCTGTGGTGTTTCTCGGTCTAATTGTTTATTAAAGATGGAATTTGTTGTGACTTTGTGGATTCTATTGGTCCTTTTCTGAGCCAAATTCCTTTAGTGACCATAACTTGATTTTTTAAGTGTTCTAAGAAAACATCAGGACATAACCCAAGTTATTATCTTGATTTCCCCATTATGCTTGGTTTTATGATGGTAGGCAAGTCAATTTGTCTCCTTTACCTTCTGTTTTTTTTTAAACCTGTAAAACTATAACCTTGATTATTTTTAGAATTTTATAATTTGGAGTCATCTGTTTAACACCCTGTTTTAGAATTTTTCTAGAAACCATGTAGTTTCTGGATTCCACATTTTCCTCTACTGTACCTTCCCTTTGAAATCAGAGGCTTTGATCTATTCCCAGTCTTTCTCCTTGATTTCTTAAATGTCACTGACTATGGTTCTCTGATTACATTTGGAATGCTTTTTACCTTTCTTTGTGTGTGTGTGGTGGGGGAGACACGTGGGAGATAATACTTCTCATTTAAGTTAGTAGTTATTTTCTAACATCTGTCTTAAACTTCAGTGCCCTCTTGTTGTTGTTGTTGTTGTTGTTTTAAAAGTTTTTATTTAAATTCCAGTTAGTACAGTGCTATATTAGTTTCAGCTCTACAATATAGTGATTCAGCACTTCCATACATCACCCAGTGTTCCTCACAACAAATGCATTCTTTAATCCCCATCACTTGTTTAGCCCATCCCCCCATCCACCTCTGTAGTTAGAAGACTATTTCCTGGTTTGCCTCTCTGTCTCCTTTCTCCCCCTTTGCTTATTTGTTTTGTTTCTTAAATTCCACACATGAGTGAAATTTGTGTATGGTATTTGTCTTTCTCCGACTGACTTATTTTCTTTAGCATTATACTCTCTAGCTCCATCATGTCATTGCAAACAGCAAGATTCTGTTCTTTTTTATGGCTGAATAATACTCCATTGTATATATTCACCACATCTTCTTTATCCATTCATCAATCAGTGGACATTTTGGCTGTTTCCATAATTTGGCTATTACAGATTATGCTGCTGCTATAAACATCAGGGTGCATGTGTCCTTTTGAATTAGTATTTTTGTATACTTTGGGCAAATACCTAGTAGTGCAATTGCTGGGTCATAGGGTAGTTCTATTTTTAACTTTCTGAGGAAACTCCATACTGTTTTTCAGAGTGGCTGCACCGGTTTGCATTCCCATCAACAGTGTACGAGGGTTCCCTCTTTCTCCACATCCTCACCAACACCTGCGTTTCTTGTGTTGTTGATTTTAGCCATTCTGACAGGTGTGAGGTGATACCTCACTGTAGTTTCATTTTGCATTTCCCTGATGATGAGTGATATTGAGCATCTTTTCATGTGTCTGTTAGCCATCTGGATGCCTTCTTTTGAAAAGTGTCTCATGTCTTCTGCCATTTTCTAATTGGATTATTCTTTTTTGGGGTGTTGAGTTTTATATATTCTTTCTAGGTTTTGGATACTAACCCTTTATCGGATATGTCATTTGCAAATATCTTCTCCCATTCCACAGGTTGCCTCATAGTTTTGTTGATTGTTTTCTTTGTTGTGCAGAAGCTTTTTATTTTGATATAGTCCCAATAATTTATTTTTGCTTTTGTTTCCCTTGCCTCAGAAGGCATATCAAGTAAGAAGTTTTGATGGCCAATGTCAAAAAGGTTACCGTCTGTGTTCTTTTCTAGGATTTTTATGATTTCAGGTCACTTAGTACCCTCTTAATAGTAACTGCTTTATCTTTTCCCATTTGAAAATTGTTCTTTTTGGTGAATAGGTGAATGTAAAACAGCACTAACCTAAGTTGGTAAATGACCTCATTCACTAGAGTATATCTCAAAAGATTGTTGGCTACTTCAGTCTCCTCACAATTTCTCTAAACTCTGCCCACCCATCACCGAACAGAAGAAACAGTTAAATAATAAAGGTTCACTACTATTGAGGATATTCTAAAGAACTTGCTGAAGGCTCTGAAGGAAATGACAAAAGAGTCCTTCATGTTTTAAACAATAGCAGCATCCTTAGGATAAATGTATACTTTCCAAACTGCCTACCTAGAACCCTTTCTAGGTTGAAAGGTTTTGTTATGTTTGTTTAAAAACCAGTGGTGTTGCTTTCCATTGATCTCCCAGAGCATCCTGAGCTACAGTCGCTGACTCTGCTCTTTTACTTGGTCTGGAAAACAGCACTTGATTGCTAGGAGCAGGTTTAGTTTCCACACTGCTTTTGACTGAATCAGTTCTGACCTCAGTCATTTGATCTGAAGGTGTCACTGAACAGATTGGGCCTTAATTGGCTTCTTTGGGAACCAGTCCCTTCCCAGACTGCATGATTCTAGGTATCTTTGACAATGCAAATTCTCCTCATGCAAGAAGGAGTAAGTGAGGGGGCATTTTTATAGCAACCCTGAAATGGGGTTCAGAGAAGGCATGGTTGCGGATCATCAGAAGAGAGAGTGTAGGGGCGCCTGGGTGGCTCAGTCGGTTAAGCGTCCGACTTCGCTCAGGTCATGATCTCACGGTCTGTGAGTTCGAGCCCCGCGTTGGGCTCTGTGCTGACAGCTCAGAGCCTGGAGCCTGCTTCAGATTCTGTGTCTCCCTCTCTGTCTGACCCTCCCCCGTTCATGCTCTGTCTCTCTCTGTCTCAAAAATAAATAAACATTAAAAAAATTTTTTTTAAAAAAAGAAGAGAGAGTGTAGCTCTGGGAGTCCTGGATATTAAGAACGATACATTATTTTCTTTTGCAAGATTTTCTTATATAACAAGCAGGCAGCTGTGCACCACAACTTTGTTTCTGGAAAAGAAAAAGTGTGTGTATCAGTTGATATTTTAGATACTTAACTACATTTTAAATAATTTCTATGAAAAGATAATTTATGATTAAACTGTTTAATAGAACCAAATACTTTTTTTCCAATTTTTTTCATCTCTCTATAAAATTTGTGCACAAGACATATAATATCTTAGTTTATAGGAATAAAAGCCCCAAGTTATAGTCATTTTTTTCAGGCAAATAACTTTTTTTTCAAACTATTTTATGATTTTCATAATTATTCTTCTTTAAGTTTCTGATGCTCCTTTGCCTGTGACTTTAGGAGCAGTATTGTGTGCCCTCTTACAATTAATGAGGGACATCCTTATAGGCAGTTGTGGGTGACTGAGGGGAAATAGAGAATCTTTAAGTGGTGAACCTGCAGAGCCTCAAAACCTTCTTTCACCACGACTGAGGTTGTATTTTCTGACCACGTGGATTTCAGAATATCTGGTTCTGCTAAGGCTGATCTAGCAGTGTGGAGTACCATGATGAATCAGCTTGAGCTTATCAAAGAGCTGCATAGTGTCCTAAAGATAACTGGGAATTGATAAGAGCTTGATGCTGCTGATGGCTAAATTAGCTTATTAATGTAAATTTAGAAACCGGGACACAATGCATATCAGTGACAATGCTTTGGGCTCACAAACTGTAAGTCTCTTAAATAAGGAGGGATTTATTATCTCACATAATAAAATGCTTAGAGGTAGGGCACTTTCAGGGTTGGTCAATTCAGTGTTTCAACAATGGTATCATGACACTAGTTCCTCTTTTGCTATTCTCAACATGTTGACCTTTTCCTAGATTTATTCCCTCATGGTTGCAAGATGGGTGCTAATGCTCCATGCATCCTATCGTCATCTATTTTCTTTGAAATGAAGAAAAGGACAATTTGTGTCTTATGAAGGAAGAAAACTTTTCCTAGAGGGTCCTCAGCAGACTTTTCCTCGTGAATCATTGGCCAGAATTATGTTGCATCCTCATTCTTAAACCAATTCCTGATTTAGGCAGTAGAATTATTATGATTGGAGTAGATTAAGACTCACCCCTAGATATTAAAAGGGGCATCTTCATTGAGTATATGGTCACACAGAGGGTGATCAATAACAGGGTTTAATTAACAAAGGAGAACTGGGGCAAATTGTTGTGGGGTGGGCAACCAATATTATCTGTTACAAGTGCTTTCTCTTTGAACAGTATACCTCCTATCTCACTTAATAAAATGATTCTAGGACACCAGAAGTGAGAGGGTAATGCATTTTCTGCCATGCCATCATTGGAAATAATTTAGAAGAACTCTGCAAGGAAAATAGAAGTCTTATTTTTTGCTTCTCTGTAGCAGCAAAAAGAAAACCTTAATATTTTCATCAAGATGGAAAATAAAAATGAGGGAACACTTAAGACACTATTCTTTGACTACTCAGCTTCCGTTTTCACCTTCTTTGCTTTTTCCTCCTTGCTGATGAAACTTGACTTCTTCTGGAAGCATTGTACTGACTGACTGCTGGGGTGAATCATGATTATCCAGGCTGATCACAGTACTCTCATAACAAATGTACACATTTCCAGCTTGCCTCGGTGGCAGTAGTAGCCATATGATATAGTTCTGGTCAACAATTAGAAATCCAGTAGAGGTGAGGCTTCTAGGAAAGCTTTTGTGTCCTTGATAAGAAGGACAAGTGTTAGAAGAGGACTAACTGGGCCCGCCCCATCCCTCTTCTTCCTGCCATAAATGTAAATGGGATGTCAGGTGCTATAGCAACTCTCTTGACAAGATGGGATAGCAGTCATGGGGAAAAAACATCATGTTAGCAAACGGTAGAACACAAATATATATAAAAAAAGAAAAAATTCCGAGTCACAAGACCAAACCTGGAACTACCTACTTTCAAATTTCTGGTTATGTGAGATAACTTAACGGCCTTGTTGCTTAAATTACTAGAGTTGAGTATTCTGTTTCTTGCAACTTAATGCATACTAACTGGCACAAAAGAAGTGAAGAGTATCTTATGTCGTTTCTACAGCTATCCTCTCACCTCTCTGCCCCCAACTCCCTTCCATGTTAGTTTTACTTTGACTCTGGCTTCCGACAGCCTCAATAACTTGCCCACAGCTATATAGCCCTTCAACTCCCTCTCATTCAGGTCACTTCGTTCTCATATACCTTTAACACTTTAGGATACTCTATTCTCTACTTCCTTTCTTTATCCCTTCATGTTTTCTTTCCCAGTAAGATTTGAAACTCCTTCAGAAGAGACTCTGGGCCTCTTACTCTTTTGGTGTTAATTCCTGTACTCAGTGTAGAGGAGGGGGTTCTCAGTGACAGGGCAATGAATGAATACTGTGACTTTGCTTCTTTATCTCAGCCAGTAGTGAGGGAAGTAGGCAAACAACATAAGAAGATACAAACTTACCACCTTTTTGGTCTGTAAATTGGAAAGCAGAAACCCTGGAATATCCTGTGGAGATTATTTCAGGTTACATCTCTAATCCAAGGAAGTGGATGCTATTTGAATTTTGGTTACATATCAATATTTCTATTCGTTATGAACAATGTAGATGCAGGGTTCAGTCTGTAACCATCCTGTAATGGTTAGCTTGTAACAAAGCATTTTAGGGAAGAACCCGCAAGTATTTGAGTTCTAGTTGGCAAATGTGGAATAAGGGAACTTCTTAGTTTAAGGAAGATCTTCATTGGACATTGTTCCTTTGGGGGCGTTTGGATTGCTACAACGAAAAAATTCCCTTGCGTGAGTTTGTCAGTTTCAGGGGATTTTGGTCATGATTCAGTGAAGTGGAACTTTTCAGTTCAAATGGGAATCTCATGGTCTTTGTGTATCCTTGCTTATAGCCAGGGTGGCACCTTGTGAGTATTGATGCCCCTCACCAGCTTTGCACATGTCCCTGCTTATGGCACATGGCTCTCACTGGGTCACCTTTTCGTCCAAAGCCTCCGTTGCCATTTATTTCGCTACAAGCACAAGTGCTTTCTGTGGCCATGAGATGTAATTCCAATACAGTGCTTTATACTGACGACTGTGGGTTTTCCTTAAGGTAACTGTGGGTGGCCCTTCCATTTATTTTCTTGCTTCCTTTTTGTTTCTGTAAATTCTGCCCTCCGCTTTCCCCTGAAGCACATGCTGTTCATGTAATCTGAATGGCCATTTAGAGGAAAGATCAGAAGTTTGTTGTTTCATTACCAACATAAATCAAAACTTTGTGTTCGCACTGCAATCCGAGTGAGTCCAGGAATAGCTTTGGGATTGCTAAGTGTCTGGAGAGCACTGACTACACAGACATGTTTTGAAGCTGGCTATAATAGTTTCTACAGCTGTTAACAGTTCATAGAAGAATGGCAGCATTATATATCAGTGTTTAAAATGTGCATAACTTGCATTGCACAGAAGTCAGATTGGGATAGAATCAGATTTTTTTCTGAATCTTGGCCAGGAAAGTCTTTAATAACTAGAGAAATTCTTTTCACTGCTGAAATCAACATGAAGGACATTGTGTTATTATAATTGCTTATAGCTCCCCATGAAAGTTGTCTTTGTATGAGTGGATGTACGGGCTGTACTGTTTTGTTTTTATTTATTCTGCATTCTTTATTCTAATGTCCTTTCCTTTTTCCTGACCAGAAAGATTGTTATTGAGCCCTTCACAAAGCTGAAATAATGCAGTGTGTTAAAAAAAATGCTAACAATTCAAAGAAGTTATAAAAATTTATAAGTTGGCTAAATGCTTGAGAAATTTCTGCATATTTTAATATAAATAGGTAATGCAAATATTTGTTCTTTGCATTGAGAGGTGAGTCTCTGTTTTCTGAAAGGCCCCGCTATTTAAATTAGATTTACTTTATTGTATTGAAATAAGGATAGTTTCCATTTTGAATGATGGTAAAGATTAAATATCATGGTTGTTATCAAATGCAAAAAAAATCCTTGATAAGCTAGATTTATTACTGCATCATGGGGTTAAAAAATTTCCAGAAATTGGTAGTAATTGCTTTATGATTAGAATTCCCATGATGGAAACTTGCTCAAGAATTTTCTTGAGATTTCCAAGTTGAGTCTGAGGTTTTGCATATGACAAGAACTATTTGGACCACCTCTGTACCCTGTCAGTTTCACTATTTCTTTAAAGACTTAAGTGACAGACTTAATTCAAGGTAGGAGTGGGAGAGATATCTTGGCAGAATATGTATAAATAAAGGAAAAGAAATTGAGTAAAAATTAGAAATCAAATTGTGAGAGAGCTCCCTCTAGAATGTCAAGATACACACATTTGGAATGACTATGGGTCAGAGATCCTTGCAGAAGGATTTGGATCTAAGGTCTAAGGCCTTCGATATTTCTGAGGTAGTATGTCAAGGCTCATCCACTGGGAAGCCAGAGCCACCCTGGTGGCACCACACAGGGGAAAACCCACCTGGCAGAGTCAGTTTCCAGAGGTAAAGTTGAGATGCCTCAGGGATCAGGTTCCAGGCCTTGGATACTCAGCATCCTGGACACTGTGGGCTGCTCCTTCACGAGCCATGCAGGCTGTTGTGTCAACTTGAAGATCTGGGAAAAGCTCAGCACAAACCTTGAGGTTCCCTTTGAGAGTGCTGATGAATTCTCATACCTCACCTTTGTCAGCCCCTCATTTACCACCGAATGCTTGGGCAGATATCCATTGCGATGAGAGAGGGAGACAAGAAAATATGAAGGAAGGCTTCCAGGGTGAAGGCAGTGTCTCCCACAAACTTTACACACCAACCTCAGTTTTACCCGGGATTTGGCCATCCCCTCACATCTTCACACTTGTGGCACGCATCACCTGGGAAGCCAGCCTGCACCTTCCCTTTGGCCTCTTAGGCTTGTGGAAACTAAGGACACATCTGGAGGAGTTTACCTTTCCTTGGGAAAAGGAATTAAATTGATAAAGTTTTCCAGGGAGAACTGCCATGAAATTTTATGAACTTCATGAAAATGCATGAAAACATTCCCAAACTAAGAGGCCCTGTGTGAGAAATAAGATTAACGGCTAACATTTTGTGTTGGGTGCTTATGATGTGCCAGCACTGTATCGTCGTTTAAAAACAGAGATGCCAGTGGGTAGGAAATATAAATGTAGTTTGATGGAAGGTGGAACCATAGGCCAAAGGTGAACTAGAAAATAAATAGGAAAAGTAGACTTAAGTCTGGGTTTCTCCAGACACTGAGAATCCTTGGTAAATACTTCCTCCTTACTTAAGCCTGGTTTGGTTACAAAATAAGAATAAAAACAGTCTGGAATATACAATTCAGATTTCTCAGTTAGCAAATGGCTCTAGGGCAGTGATTTTGTTTTGTTTTGTTTTGTCTTTTTTTGTCTTTTCAGCATCAGTACTTACTGAGAAGTAAGTACTATGGGCTATCTCTCAAGGAAGATACACACACATATATGCATGCAAACGGTTACATACAACTTCTGGGGTTACCAGCTCCTGGAGTCAGTGTTAGGTTGGTAGAATGTAGCATCTGAAAAGTCTGGTAATAGGCAACACTTCTAGGTCCAGGCAGAGAGGATGGCTGGCAGGAAGTTCAGAGATAACCTAGTGGATTTTCCCAACCGTAGGAAGGGAGCAAACAACAAATTATATTTCATTGAGGTTGGAGCTGGTGCTGGGTATGTCTTCTTATAGGTGTCAAAGCCTAAGCATGGGGACTGAGATTTAAAGGTATAATGACGATATGGAGACTCTTGGACTACTGAGAAAGGAGCCAAGAGAAGGCATCTGGACTCATATAAGAAGAGAGTAACTAGGCCTGGGTTAGAAGGTGCAGGCCAGGTCACAAAGAAGCCCAATAACCAAAACTAGGGTTAGAGCTGATTTGAATGGGCTCAGGATTACTCAGCAAGATTTTCCCAACCATCAGGTAGGGCAGTGTGAGTCTGTCTCTGGGAATCTGGTGGGAAAGACAGAGCTAGGCAAAGACTGCTTAGTAGGTACCACTCTGGTTCAGTCTCTCATCAACACGTTAGTAACTTGGCTAAGGGTATGGTGAATTATCATTTTCAAATCCTCATAACTCATTAACTCTGAAACTAGAGAATGTTCTTTACTTTTGCACTTCTCTCATCTTGTGGATTTTGTCCACTTATATACAGTTACCTTTAAACCTGCCACTCCTGTACCATCAGCCAGTTCATTTCCAGTCTCACTGGGAGACCCCACTGATCTTCATCCTGTGGCCTTCCTCAGCAAAATAAAAAGTTGTCAGCATTTGTTAGTCCATCAAACATTTTTGGAATTTTACTGGTCTGTAAAATCTAAATATTGGGAAACTATTGTATTATAGTGTCCTAGATTGGGTAGAGTAGGTAGTCAAGAAATATTTATAGTTATATTGAATGAATGATTAAATGAAACATGAATTGTATCACATAAAAGTAAGGGCTTAAATATCCACTGCTTGCTTACCTTTCTTTGATATCTCTTGAAAGCTTATTGCTGAGGCAGGCTGAGTTCCACATATGCATGGCAAATTGGGCCATCTTGACTATTCAACAGAGTAGACAGTCTGTCTACTTAAGTGCTGGCAGTTTCTTTTATGACATTTAGTCTATAAAATAGTGCTGTTGTCTTTGGTAAAGTAGTGATTGTTTTCAGCTATTAGTTGCTGGAATTTTGAAGGAGAACATGCATAAAGAAAGAGACAATTTAGCTGATGGGGTAAAGAGGGACAGGAGAGACTCCCAGTTCTGACTCAATCTGGTGAGTGCTGTGTCATAGAGTGAATCTGTAGCCTAAATCATGGATATTTAGTAGCAATTAATGACACTGCTGTAGGAGCTTAAGTAAATTCTAGCTGAAATTTAAGATGTGAAATTCGAAAAGTCCTAAGTAAAATGAAGATTAGAGGAAACAAGTAATGAGATATGAGAGTCATAATTCTGGCACAAAGGTCAGGCCAAGTAGTGCAAGAGAGCTTTTGTGCTTCAATTGATGAGAGTTGTCTTCTTCAAATTAGATTAAAATTATAAAGGGGAGGCTTTTCTTGCTTTTGATGGCTGTATTTAGCAAGAGATTAGTTGCTTAAATTTACCCTTTTGTCCAATAAAAAGAAACACAATGTAACTTGAAGTCTAAATCAATGTAATTTAAAATATAATTATGTGTGTATGGGAATGTCCATGGTAAATTAGATGAATGTGGTTTTGAAGAAGGAATAGGAATCTAAGGATTGAAGAGATTCTTGTCAAATAGAAATCGATAACTAAACAAATTTTCTCATTAAAAAAATGGAGCTCCACATTTCTGAGATAAATGATAATGTAAAAGTGACTGAAAAGGATATAGCACGGCTTGTAGAGATTCATAATGCTTTTAAGTGGCTGGGTTTGTGTGTGTGTGTGTGTGTGTGTGTGTGTGTGTGTGTGTGTCACAAAGCACAGGGTAGTAAGAAAAGAAGAAACAATGAGAGACAGAGGAAGGAGATCCGTTGGCTAGGGGTGATCCTCCTAATTTTTCTCTGCTTCTTCATTAGCACTCTGACTTCTCACCGCCTTTCGATGCCAACACTTTCTGCCTAGGTGAGCACTCAGTTACTTCGAAAATGGATGAAACACTTTAATCTTGCTTTCTTCTTTACAATGGTTAAGGGTGTGGATCAGGACAGAGGGAAAGAATGAGATGGAATTTCAACGTGGGCCTTGGGAAATGGCAAAGTTTATGTGAGGTGGATGTGGCACCAATAAAGGAAGGATAGAAATAAATATTTCTAGAAGTTCTGAAGGAGAGATTACCTTCATGGGCAGCCAGGCAAGTAAGTCTTCAGAGAGGAAGTGACATTGAAACTGGGTGTGGAAGGATGGGTAAGATTTCGAAAGGCATGGCTGGAAGAACATTCCAGGAAGAGAAAAATGGCCCAGACAAAGGTGTCATGGCAAAAAATACAAACCTGTTCCAGGAATGATATGTGATTCAGTGTAGCTGGAATGATAAAATGGGTGTAGAGGTAGAAGGCAGGTTATAAGAGGCCATGAATGCCAGGTTAAGATTTTAGTTGGTATGTAAGTAAACTCCTCACACAACTCACCAATATGAATGTCCATCTCCTAAAATTTCTGGTTGATAAGGATTGATTTTTTATCAACAAATATTTTCTTAAAGAAGAGGCACGATTGTACTTTGCTAAACCTTCTGAAAGAAGAGGCACAATTGTACTTTGCTAAACCATCTTTTAGTGTCTTAAAGGCAGGAGCTTGGCCAAGTTAACCTAAGCCTGGATTATATATGAGGTTCAGATTATCACAGAGCACTTTGGGATTCTAAGATGTTGTGTGGGGTGTTTTTTTTTCTTGTTTTTAAAATTTATTCATCTTTATCATGTGGTCACTTACAGGGTAGATGTGGCAGATTGCATTTTCCATAAATGACCAAATCAAGTTCTGTCATCCCACACAATCTTATTACATAGTTATCTTGACTTTCCTCTTGTCAAGTGGTGGGATCGTGTTCTCCTCCCTAGGCTGGGTCATAAAAAGCCAAGCAGCTTCCTCCTAGTTTTCTTTGGATGTTTGCCTTTGGAACTGTAAACCTCAGTGGAGGAAGTCAAGGGTCTCCATGCTGTGAGGAAGCCCAGGTCACTTCTGGTTGGCAGTCAACATCAGCCACCAGAAATGTGAGTGAAAAATGTCTCCAGATGATTCTTGGTCCTTGAAGTTAAATCACTCCAAGCCTAGAAGTCCTTCTTGCTGAGGTCCCAGATGTCAAAGAGCAGAATAAATCACCCCCACTCTGCCCTTTCCAAATTCCTGGCACACAGAATCAGTAAGCATAATAAAATGGTTATTGTATGAAGCTAGGTTGGGGTAATTTGTTTGCTGTGGTAGTAACTAGAACATTAAGAAGAAAATTAACAGTAAGCACTGGTGACCTTTTGCAGTTATCTCTCTGTTCAGCATGATCATTGTTGTAAAGAAGGGAGGGAGGGAATTATCATTTTTTAGAGGGCCTTTTCAGGTGATTTACATATATTATCTCGTTTGATCTTCCTCATGACATTGTGAAATTAACATTATCAACTCTATTGTATAGAGAACCAAGGCTCAGAGAGGTTAAATGATTTCACTAAGGTCACACAACTAGAAAGAAAACCTAATTTTTGTGGCTCTATAGTTCAAAGGATTTCCCCAACCACATGAGTCTTCCCTAGGCTGGGTGGGGGCCACTGCAGTATCATATGAACAGTGAATTCTTCTGCCTAACTTACCTCTCCATCAGATGGCACCCTTGATGAGCACCAGGGCCAGGAGCTGTGAGGGAGATGAAAAGAGAGACACGGCCCCTGCCTTTGTAGCAGTGATAAGTATTTTGGTGGCTAGTCAGCTGTAAGTCCTATGGGAAGATACAAGCAACACAAGGCAGTATCTGATCCAGTACTGTGAACCTTCACAGAGGGAAGGGGTCACTTTGGAGTCTTGGGCAAGTAAGTGGCCTCCTGGTGATCTTCTTTCTAACTGGCCAAAGTAGGAGGGACCATATCTCCCACTTCTCCCAGACAGTTTTGTTTTGTGCTTGTTGTCCCAGGGAAATTATTAATAGCACCTCTTTTTAGTGTCACAGATATCCTGTTTTGGACGATAAATTGCATGGTCACCTTCAAATTGAACTTTTTTAAGGTAATAGGGTGAAGCACTATTGAAATGGCATGAAGGCAGTAACTAATGGCCCCAAACAAGTAGCAGAGTGTGTTATTTTAATGAAAAAACTTGTCCATTCACTGTAGAGCAAAAGAGCCAATTCGTGATTTTGTTCAACTAAGTGAATGTTTATTGGGCGTCAACTGTGTGCCATAATTAAAAATGAATTGACAAAAACAAACAATAAAATCTCACCAACCAACCAAACAAACAACCACAATTGAATTGGTCATCTAAATTGACCTAATTGGTTTGTGTCTGGCCAAAATGGCAAGGACAATCTATATCTCTTTTGAGGAAAATGAAGGTAAATAAATCTAGTA
This sequence comes from Neofelis nebulosa, assembly GCF_028018385.1. Classification (NCBI taxonomy): domain Eukaryota; kingdom Metazoa; phylum Chordata; class Mammalia; order Carnivora; family Felidae; genus Neofelis; species Neofelis nebulosa. The sequence continues at coordinate 28,951,599 of NC_080794.1, read as the reverse complement.
TAAGGACCAGGCTATACATCTGAAAGTGTGGGCATTTGCTTGGAGTAGGAGATGAGGATTGGGGAAGAGAGCTTAAAATACAGATTCTGGGTCTCTATCCCAGACCCCAAAATCATTCTCAGAAAATGGACCCATATCTTGGCATATTTAGCAAGTTGCCCAGGAAATTCTGCTGTACCCTAAAGTTTGAAGATATCTGGGATTAGATACTTAGTATCAAGGAAACACTAAGGCCCTAGATAAAGTTCATTATTTAGAGAATGTTGTTAGTTTGATTTAAAGTCACACATACATTCAGAACTTGGACCAGTGGACTGATCCCAGGGGTAGAATTAATCTCAGTCAGCACTGTGAAAAGAATATGAAGCTAGTCTTAATTCCAAACCACGTCCCCATGTTCTAAACCCACCCATGAGGATGGGGAAAGGGTTGCATCATATTACAAGAAAAGGGGATATGTTTAAACATCAATATTTTTTTATTACCTCTGTCATTGGGATTAATCCCATAATAGATTTGCTAACTACTCTCTAAGTAGTTTAGGAGCTGCAGAAAATGAGTTGTGTTGATCTGAGTTTGGCCCATTTTGACCAATTCTAACAAAATGAACAAAGGGGAGAGAGGTACAAATGGTGCCCTGCAATTCAATGTGGTAAAGATTGCATAGGTCACTTTCTGAGGATATTTGTGCCTGTGTAAACAGAACTTCACAATGGAGTGGAAGAGCTGGGATGTTAGAGTTGAAATGGAGCTTTGAGTTCATCAACCCAACCTTCTTATATATGGATAAACTGAGGCCCAGAGAAAGGAAGTGGCTGGATAAATCCCAGCTCTGCTGCTCCCTCTCTGTGTATTCTTGGACATGTCACTTGCTTGTCATTTGTCATAATGATGCTGACTTTTTGTAGCTTTGGGAAGGAGTAAATGAAGTGAGAGCATGCACAGGACGTGTTGAGCACACCGCTTGACACTCCTCGTTGACGTGCTGTTTACCGTTATTATTAGCTACAGTCATAGAGCTGGTTAATGACAGAGCCAGGCCCAGGCCCCAACTTTCCGACTCCACATTTTCTGTGGTGTCCGTGGGGTTCCAGAGATCAAGCACATGAGATACCTGTGTGTTTCCACGTTGTCAAATGCTATTTTAAGACCTTTCAGAAGGGCCCCGGGACAATGAGCTCTGGCTGGATGCCTCCAGCTGGACAGTCTGTTCTCAGGGGCATGTGGCTTCTGTGCTCTGGCTGGCCATCTGTCTGTGCCCCGCAGGGCCCGGCACTACTGGCTCCTCACTGCTCCTAAACCACATGGTGGTGTGAAAGGGAGACTGAGGCCACAGTTGCCAGAGCCACTTTGTAGGGGAACACTCCTCAATTGTGAGAAAATCAGGAGGCCTGGGAAATGTAGGGGTAAAGTGTGAGTGTTATGAAGGCACACTGCCTCGTTCTACCACTTACTGGCAATGGGGCTTGAATAAGTTACTTGCCCTTGGAAAAAATCCTCAGTTTCCTCATCTGTAAAATCTACAACAAGCCTACTTCACAGGGTTGTTGTGAGGGTCAGTGAGGAGATTCACACACATCAAAAAACCTGGCCCACAGTCTACAAGTAATGGCTTTTGGTTAACTTTTAATGATGTTTCATGAATTTAGAGCATAATTAGGATATAGAGAACTTCTCAAGGGAGGGGACAAAAATCAGAACAGAGAATTTTCATTTGTAATGAGTAATGCAATAGGATTTTGAATATCATAGAAAGGTAAGGCTGAAATTGAGAATTGGTTGAAAATATTGTATAGCCATTGGTGGGCAAGTTAAAAAAAAGTTGGCAGTAGCTTTGCAAAGGAAAAATTGGAAGTGCTTTCCATACTTCACTGCTTTGTGAGGTTCTCCCCATCCCCCCATATGCCTACTTCTCCTCAGGGATGGTTATGGCTATTTAAGAAATTGGTGTAAAAATAAATTTGCCGGAAGTTTCTATCCGTGTTTATTAGCCCACAATGTACTTTGAAAGTACATTGTACTTTGCACAATGAACTTTGAAAGAACTTTTAATTAACAATAAATTATATCGGTAGAATTTATTATTAGCATTTATACTATTTTATTTATTTATTTTTACTTTTTTAATATGAAATTTATTGTCAAATTGGTTTCCATACAGCCCCAGTGCTCATCCCAACAGGTGCCCTCCTCAGTACCCATCACCCACCCACCCCTCCCTCCCACCCCCCATAAACCCTCAGTTTGTTCTCAGTTTTTAAGAGTCTCTTATGTTTTAGCTCCCTCCCTCTCTAACCATTTTTTTTCCTTCCCCTCCCCCATGGTCTTCTGTTAAGTTTCTCAGGATCCACATAGGAGTGAAAATATATGGAATCTGTCCTTCTCTGTATGACTTATTTCACTTAGCATAACACTTTCCAGTTCCATCCATGTTGCTACAAAAGGCCATATTTCATTCTTTCTCATTGCCATGTAGTATTCCATTGTGTATATAGACCACAATTTCTTTATCCATTAGTCAGTTGATGGATATTTAGGCTCTTTCCATAATTTGGCTATTGTTGAAAGTGTTGCTATAAACATTGGGGTACAAGTGCCCCTATGCATCAGTACTCCTGTATCCCTTGGGTAAATTCCTAGCAGTGCTACTGCTGGGTCATAGGGTAGGTCTATTTTTAATTTTTTGAAGAACCTCCACACTGTTTTCCAGAGTGGCTGCACCAGTTTGCATTCCCACCAACAGTGCAAGAGGGTTAGCATTTATACTATTTAATTAAATAATCGAAGCCCACTGGCCGCTATATAGTAGGCAAGTGAAATGTATTCTGCTAGGTTTCAAAGTGAAGGAAAAAACTACTAACTGTCTTTAAAAGAATTGCTGCTTTAGGTTAACTAATTTGGGTGATGACCGATGTAAACCTCTGGCTGCATAATGCTTCTGCCATGGTGGATATTTACTAGTCAGGCTAGGTCAGGTAATGCTGAGGTAACAAATAACTCCAAAAACTCTGGGTCTTGAACAAGATTTATTTCTTCCTCGTGAGACATGCCCATATCAGTTTGTCTAGGGCTGTGCTCCAAGCTGGGGACCCAGGTTGATGGAGCAGCCACCATGGGGCATGTTGCCAGTTAGCATGGCCCAGAGAAACAGTAGTGGATTGAGCCCAGGGTCTTAAAGCTCCCACCTGGAAATGGTACACATCCATTTCGAGTGGACACACTCGACTGTAAGGAAGCATAAAAGTACAGTTGTGTTTGGCTAGAGAGCAGGGATGTTGGGTGACCAGCACGAATACTACCACATTTACATACATGTCTTGCCAACCATAAACTTCTTGAAGGTAAAGACACTGACTTGTTCCCCTGTCTGTCTGTCAGCACCAGCCCGCAGTAAGAAAGTGATACATGTTAGGCAGCTGGCTGCCTACAGAGCTTAGTATGTGGCTGGAAAAAAAAATGGGAAAGAGAACCAGTAAACTTGACTTTCTTTTCCCCTCCCATTTGGCACATCTGTCCTTCCCTTGTGCCAGGATTCTGACTGCAGCTGGAAAAGGGGGATATTATTACTGTCTTATAAAGATGGAGTAAGATGGCATATGTGAAAGGCACTGTCCAGTAAAGTCTTGTGGCTCTAGCTATTGCCAAATGCCCTCTCTGGGGCCCCATGGGTGTCCACTACCATCTGTTTTGCTGCCCCACTGAGGCCGCTGTCCCCAGGCAAAGCCTTACTGTGCATTCAGTCTCCTCTAATCTTTTCCCCAGTTTTCTCTTTAGATGTCTCTATCAAGACTTACCTGCCCTATATCCTGTTTCTTCAGAACTCAACTTTCTACTAAGTAGGATAAAATAATCTCTATTAATTCATTAATAGATATTAATGGGTTAAAAAAATCCCCCCAAACTTGGCAGTTGCTTGACTGAAGGGACAGTTGACACAAGGTAAACTGCTGGTAGTCACAGATTCTCAGTGTGTCCAGAATAAAAGGTGCCTTAGAGAACATCTAGTATGATGGTGTTGAACCTTTTTTTCTTTCAACTGAAAGATAATTCAGGACACTACCTATAACACAAAAGGGGCAATGCCCTGATTGAGAGGAGGTAGGCAGCACGTCCCTGCTCAGCTTTCCCCAACCTCAAAGTGCTAGAGACATGCACAGAATTCCACTGATTCTACACTAAGACCCAGACAGAGGAAGGGAGCAAGGATCCCCCAGATAGGTAGGACCAGGGTTGAAGCACTCCTGTCATGTGAGTGCTGACAAACCTCATCTAATCTGACAAACTTACTTGGGAGAAGGTGGTAGCCAGAGAAGGCGGGGGTTATTTTTGATGAGTCATGGAATTTTTTCATCTATGGGCAAAACACGTGTGTGTGTGTGTGTGTGTGTGTGTGTGTGTGTGTGTGTGTGTGTTTCTTCTAAGGATCTAAACGACTCTAGCCAGAGATAATAAGATACAAAAACTTTACTTCTGAGCTACTCGTTTGAATGTAGTACAGACTGTTAGTTACTCAGGGTCATTATCATGTGATGGGTTATCAAAGGCCTGTGTGGAACGTGTGGGATTTTTATGAGCATGTTTTTATTATAGTAGAATGTTTAAAGGCCCCTTATGTACAAAGGGCTTTGAAAACTCTAATGGGGCTTCATAATCACCCGCATGATTATGAAGGTCAAATTGTGCTGAACAAACTTGAGAGCTATTTTTGAACAAAGTAGTGGATGAACAGAACAATATTAAAAAAAACCCTCCAACTCTTTTGGTCACCCCTCTTAGCTCTTCTGGGTACAACACAGTCTCTCTCAGAGCTGGAGAAAATTGCTACTCTGATGCATGTTCCCACTTTGTTATAAACGCAAGGAGGTATTCTTTCCCTGGGTTTAAGATACAGAATGGACAGACTGTACACTAGGTTTCAGAGTAAAGAGTTGGTTGTCGTGAGTATTCAGACATACTTGCTAAGGAAACTTGCTCCAGTTTGTTTTTAGCCCTGTCCCCCATTGCCCCACAATCAACACGTGCCCTCAGGAGCAGGTTGGGCCTCACCGGATGTCCTTCTATAGAGACGCCTGCTGCTTTCACTTGCCATCCGCAGTTTTCCATCTCACACTAGGAAACTACAAGGTTAGAAAAACAATGGACCGTTTCCTTCCTCTTTCTTTAAACTAAGAGGCTGAGAGGAGGGCTTCGTATTCATTACTCACAAGCCAGACTTGAGGATAAAGGTCATTATAGTTCAAGTGTAACAAAAGTGAAAATCCACAGGTCTCAATGGATCCTCAGCCCAACTGGGGTCAAATAGTCCTCATCCTGTACTTAGGGTGCTGTCTCAACCCGAGGTTTGCCTTAAGCTTTGCAAATATTTTGGGCTGACATTTGGAATCTGAGCTTGCTAAAAAGAGCTCAAGATGATGGGCACAGGGAGAGGGGAAGAATGGCCACAAAACAGCCTCAAGTTGGGGAAAGTCTCCCCTTCTAGAGCCTTGGCTGCCAGGCAATCTGGAACTGTTATTATTATTGGTTGTGACAGGTACATTTCTTAGAACCCCAGATTTGAGTGCTCCCGTTGAGCAGTTAAGATGGGTTTTCCTGACATTTTGTTTCCTCTCTGTAATATCCTTTTGCCGTACACTGTTTTCTCGTGGCTAGACACTTTGTGGCCAGAAAACCCTCCTCCAATGGGTGATGCAGACACCCTGGTAGCAGTGTTTCCTCATCATGCTGAAAGGGAGAAGGAAACCACCTTCTAACAACTTGCACCAGTCTCCCCGGGTATGCTGTTTATGCTAAAGAGCTGCTGTCGTGCTTTTTACAAGCCAGACTCTGTCACACTTGACATCCACAGAGCCCGAAGTGACAAGCTGCGGTAGTGTGACCTTGGGGGCAATGGGAGAGACACATGAAAAATTGCATCAATAGCACAGAGTGTCTGAAAATCCTGCAGAGACATCAGGCAGGGCCATAGTCAGACTTTCAGGGGGCCCTCAATGTTTTTGCCATTGTGGCCGCTTCCTCCATGAAAATTAAATAAGTAAGTAAATCATTAAATTTCATGACTGCATTGGTATAAGACAACATGTTAATGTTATCTATCTCAATATTTCTTTCAGCCTAAAGGTTCATTTATTTCTTCTTACTTTAGAGGAAAGTAAAAAATTTTTGTGGTCCCCTGAAAGTTTTTTTGGGTGGAGGCACTGTGCCTGTTGTACCTAATGGATAAATGAGCCCTACCAACAGGAAGCTTCCTTGGCACAAACTGGAGAAACTGACTATGAATTAGGCCAGTTTCATTACTTTGAATGACAATGCTGGGGCGTCTGGGTGGCTCAGTAGGTTGAGCCTAGGACTCTTGATTTCGGCTCAGGTCATGATCCCAGGGTCAGGTAATCGAGCCCTGCGTTGGGCTCTATGCTGAGTATGGAGCCTGCTTGAGATTCTTTCTCTTCCTCTGCCCCTCTTTCCTTCTTGTGTGTCTGCTCTCTCTCTCTAAAATTAAAAAAAAATTTTTTTTAAATGACAGTGCAAATGATAAGTGGGTTTGGGTCATAAAAAGAGAGAGATTAATTAAATGTGTGTACAAATCCACAAACCAAGTTCTCACAATTAGCAATAGGCTTGTATACAGGCCTTTGACATTTTGAAGTAAATTTTGAAACCTTGGTTTAGAAGTAAAAACCAGAAGTGTTAGAAATATTAAGGTGGTATGGCCTTGGGTCAGAATCCTGGTTCCACTACCCACAAACTCAGGCAGCCTACTTTACTCCTGGAGTAAGTTATTTTATTCCTCATTCTTGGCTTCCATCTCTGTAAACGAGAGATGATGAAAGCTACCTCATCAGGTTACTGGGAGAACTAAGTGAAGTCCTATTTGTAAAGCACTTGGTAGAATGTCTCTGCTATGGTAAAATGTCCAATACATGTTGTTATAATTAGTATTATTATCATCATCATGAAGTATGGTTATCCCATTAATAAGATGAAGAAACTCAAGGTCCTCCGTTATTTTGCTGGACAGTCATTTTGCTAAACTCAGACAGGTAATAAGTACTTAAAAAGAAGGATTTATCTGAGATTAGAATTAATCAACAGCATGTAAAGAGAATATAGGAAATGATGGGAAGGTTCAAAGATAATCAAGATACAGATCCTGGCCTCAAGAAGAGTACTTCATAGTTAGGGAGACAGGACACATCTCGAAAGGATCAGAGACAGTCACAGTGGTGGTGGACAAGTTCTAAGCCCTCAGTAGGTTGAGATTTCCAGGAGGAGACTTTTTCTCAAAAGCACCTGTCACATCCTATCTAGAATTGTCAAATCTCAGTTTGTAAAAATGTCCTATTTCAGCTGGGTAGGGAGCAAAGGTGGTTTGGTGCTGCCACCACCACACTGGCAGAATCCAACCACGTGAGAACAGAACTCTTGGGCATCCAACGGACAACAGGACAGAGAAAGCAGCAATAGACACATGCACGCACACACAAGGTATTTGAATTACATGAGTTATATGAATAATACTTGATGTAGTGCTTTTAATTTTGTAAACATTTTTACATTTTTATTTTTCACCATTAAAATGATATACTCTACAAGGATTCCAACTGTTATTTTCATTTAAGGGTGAGGAAATTGAACTTGACTGATTTACCTAGTATCAGACTGCTAAGTCTTGGGCCTTTTTGCTTAGGTCTTCTGATGCCCTGTCTTTGTTGAATTACTATAAAATCTTCGTGTTGATCACAACAATAATGGAGTATTTATTGATCCCCTACTATTTCTTTGGCATATGTACTGTTTCTCACAGCTACCTTATAAGGTGAGGCTTCCTAATTCCATTTATAGTTGAGGAAACCCAGTCTCTTCCAGGTCAAGTAACTTATTCCAGGTTCTATTTCTATCTAATAAGTTGAGATCTTACTCTAGCTTTGTCTGACTTTAAGGGTCAAGTTCTTTTCTGCATGCTTCTTTGTCATTAGTTATTGGGGCTTGAGGGGATATAATTTTACTTTAATTTTTAATGAATATTTACCCAAATGATAAAGAAGTAAAGATTATTCTCAGATAATCAGCCAGTGACTTCAGAAAGATGTCTTTGAAAATAATGCTTAGTGTTGTTTACACAAATGAGCTGGAGTATAGATTTTTCAGATATTAGGATGAGGCATAGGAAAAACAGTATTTATCCACCCTTATATTTGATCACAGTAAGATTGTTATGTGTGTGTCTGAAGAACTTGGTTCTGAAGGTCTGGGCTAGACGGTGTCAAACTTTTGTTTTCACCTTGCTGACAGAGGTAAGAGGAACCTTTGGTCCGAGCCTGAGTTGGGAAGCCCTCACTGCTTCTATGTTGCCTGCCCAGAGTGTTTTCATGTTTCTCCATGGGGTCATCTGAAACACCAAGTTCTCGGTCACATGTCTTATGTAGATTTTAATGTAGACAGTGTTTAATATGACACTCCCCACCCATCAGAGTGAGAGCATATTGCAAATGGTGGGAGACCAGTTGTGAATTGGTCTTTTATGCCTGAACCTGAACCTTGTCCCCATTTAAAGGATTCATTATTCACAAAAGCTTGCCTATATACTAAAACAATACTCACTTTCCACCTCATTGATTTTTCATATTGCTTTTGTGAGCCTGAGTTTCTTTGAAGATCATGGGTTTGATAATAATAATTTTGAAAGATAAAATTCTTCTTAAGCATCCCAAGCCAAGTTTGAAGTTTGAAAAGAACTCTACTCTCTTTAAGTATGTGGAAGCATCTGTTGAGAATGCAGCTGGCCATTTATTACTGTTTTGTATTAGCTAATTGGAAAACACCTAAATTATAACTAGTCACCCCCGCAGTTCAGGGTTGATTAAACAGCCCATGACACTTTTTCCCTTGTAGGCTGTCTTAGGAGTAATTATAATGACCTGCCCATTGGATTGACTTAATTAGTCCTCATTCTTTCTAGTGTTCCTCCTGGCAAATGTCCTAAGAATATCATACCATCTTGCACCACTTTTCCCCTCATATTTCACAATGGGCATGTATAACCAGGAAAGTTTAAGCAATTGCTTGGTTTGGTTTGGTTCTTTCAAAGGAATAGATAAATCATTGAGCTACACTTGAGAGAGGAAATGACAGTTTTTATCTTTTATTCAGGTACCTTGTATTTACAGGAGACCACAAAAGTTACTGACAGGATGTTATTGATTGCATTTACCCAATTGAGGCTTGAGATGAGGCCCTGCCATACCACACCACACAGTCTTCTCATTCCTGCCTGACAGCCTGATCCCAGATCTTCTGGACTCTCTCATGAAATCGAGAATTTTTATAATAGAGATTTCAGGCCTTCTGACCAATTTCCCATGAATTATTCTTCTAATTTAGCTCCCTTCTCTCTGTGCCAGTCAGTAACAGTATCCCCTTTTGTTGGCTACCTTGGCTAATTACTTGAAGGAACTAATGAAGATCAAATATTCGTTGTAGTAACTAAGTACCAGTAACTGAGTATTAGGCCCCCTTATAAGTGATTTATCTGTATTAGCTCTTTTAATCCTCACAACAACTTTCAGAGGGAAGGGCTATGTTTTTTTTTCCCCTCATTTTATAGGTGAGGAAACAGATACATACTGATTTGTGATTAACCTGAGGCATAGTCCTTCCTCCCCTTCCTTTTTTTACCTCCCCTGCCCTATTTTTTCCTTCCCCTTCCCACCACTTCCTTTCTCTTCTTTCCTTCCTCCGCTCCCTTTTCCCCTCTGTAGACCCCCCCTTTTCCTCTCCTGTCCATCTCCTTCCTTCCTTCCTTCCTTCCTTCCTTCCTTCCTTCCTTCCTTCCTTCCATCCATCCATCCATCCATCCATCTATCCATCCAAGTCTAGTTGAGCCCTTAAAGTGTGCTGAGTAGTAGTATAGGCACGTGGGGTGACAGTGAACACAGAAGACAAAGTCCATGCACTCAGGCAGCTTCACCACTATCCTGTAATACCCCAAATGACACATCTCCCCCAGGATTTCCAGATTAATTCCACCCAACTTCTAACCCACCTTCCCTTTCAATCCATTTTAGTAATTACAAATTTCAAAGGGTCTTATTTTAGGTAATGTGACTGCTTCAAAACCTTTGTGTGCCAATAGACAGTGTCTATCTTTATCTGAAGTACCTTGTTACATGGTCTTGCCTCCTGTGAGTGGTCACAAAATTCAGTGTAACTGTGAGACTGTGTTGCAATGAGAGAGAGCTCTCTGGGACATGACTGGACCCATTTCAATAAAAGAAGCTGATTTAGGATTTCCTGAATGACATTTGCAATTTGGGAGTGGGGCATTTAATCCCAAAAGCCATGGATCATGCTAACTGTGGACATCAGCCTGAGTTAAAACATTCACCCCTAGGGAGAATTTCTAGGTATTTTAATTATAGTCAGTTAAGATCACTCTTCCCTCTCCAGTTTTCTCACTTCTTCTCATGTGACATTTCTTCTCGTGTCAGCTTGTATAGGGGAAGGTATACCTTTTATATATTTTCAAAATCAGAATACCTAGATTTGTATTTGTCCTAGCTCATCGCTTGTTAGCTATGTGACCTTGCACAAGACATAATCTTCCAGAGCATCAGTTTCATTAACTTTAAAATAGGAATGATAATATTATCGGCCTCACCTACTGCATAGGTTGTTTTCAGGGTCAAACAAGATCAAAGGAAGAGTTTATTGTACCCTGTGAGCTACTTTACAAAAATAAGTACCCTTTGCTTTCCTCCTCCTTCTCCTCTTTGGAGATTCCACTTTTACTGCCAGGATGATATGTTGTATCTATCTGACTATAAGGAAGACCCATGCTAATGCCTGTGTTAACTAGGAAACTGAACATTGTTTTCAATTTTCCCTCAGGGACAGAATATTTATTACATATATGTGTGTGTGTGTGTGTGTATATATATATATATATATATATATATATATATATATATATATATATGGAGGCCTTTAGAATATGATGATACATATGTGAGGAGTGTGGGCTCTTGAAATATTTTCTTTGGGGAAAGAAAGCAGAGGGAAAAAAAGAGTACCATCTTGAATTTTTCTTGAGTTGAGGTTATTGAACACGTAGTGTATTAAATGGAGTAGAATTTCCGTAATGAAGATGTTTTACATTTTAAATATCTTCATCACATCTTATTGAGTAACTATTGGTATGCACATCTTAATTACAACAAACCATAAAGGACTGATTGTTTTTTATCCACGTAAATTATTTTATGGGCCTCTGGGTTTCTGTCTTGGATACCGAAAGAACCTCTCCCAAAATGTATGCAAAATATACAGTTTGGAGATAATGACAGGTGTGTGTATATGTTTTCTTTTTTTTCACAATTCCCTTACTTCTTTGCAGCCTTCCACCCATTGTTTCAATGGAATTTATTACTTTAGGAGAAGGCTAAAATAGCTGATCCCAAAAAGTCAATTGAGTTTCTGAACTTATTTATTAAAGTTCTCAAAGAGAGAATACTTTTTGAAAGCTGAGACTTTTAGTATAAAAGCCTGAGCTGGAAAGCTTAAGATTTTGGAAGTTTCAATGCCCAGAGTTTATACCAAACCACATGAGTATTTTGCTGCCCAAAAGAGATCTGGTTTGAGCAGCAGGTACCCAGGGGGAAAAACAGAAGTTAGAGGCTAATGAGGAGCTGAAGCAAGTTTTTAGTGCTCTGCTTCCCTCCTACAGAACCTTTGGGGAACCTGAGGATAGGATGGGATAGGATAGGATAGGGTAGGATAGGATAGGATAGGATAGATTTGGGGCCCTGTACCTTGATTCCTGATAAAGGGCAAGAGAAGGAAAGCAATTCTTGTAGGTAAGTCCATTCCAGCATGGTTTTGCAGTAGCAAAGTATAAAAGATGACGGGAAGGTCTAGGCAGAGAAAGTCTTAAGTAGCACCCCAAAAAGCCTGCAGCCCCTAGAGATGCCAGATTCAAAAATCCCCATTCCCCTGAGATGAGTGTGGCCATTTACATTTACCATTTTTTAACACACAAAATTTGTAATGGCTACAAGTGAGTCATTGCAGTCTGATTTTCCTTTCTCATGTCTAGATGTCAAATAACCCAAAGTCTCTGGAGTCATCTGTGTGACCTTCAAAGACCCATCAACCTGAGAACAGAGCAGTAGGATGCAGGTTTTTCAACCATGGATGCCATAGTGGTAGGTCACAAGGTCATAGAACAAGTTCCACTACAAATCAGTGTTGGATGGATGCTGATGGACAGGGTTGACATCATCTGGTACTCACCAGCAAGGCCCTATCACTTGTGTCACTTGGTGCCTATTCTGGTGATTGGTTGGTGCCTGTACCCTATTGCTTGTTAAATATTTTAAATATCACATCTACTGATGTCCTTGGCCTAATATCAGGAAGTTTCAAAAGCCCCTTCCCCTGACGTGGATCACCCCATAGGGATACAATAAAAGAAAGGGATGGAAACATCCTGAAATGATGATGATCCTGTCCTAAGGAGACCAGAATGAACCCATGACTAAGCTCACCTTGATTGTCAAACTTAAGTTTTCCACTATCAGTTTGTGAACAAATTTAAGTTCATTTACAGTGAATAAAAAGCTCCATTTTTAACATGTAAATTACGATACTGCTACAAATGTGAATCACTGTATTCTAGCTTTTACTTCTCATCTCTAGATGTCAAAGCCTCTAAAGGCATTGGGCATTAGGTTGGGGAGGTCGAAGGGGAAACCTGTTCTTCTGCAGTTTTAAGGAGTGGGAAAGAGGGCTCAGTGGTAGTGTGTTACCACAGTGGAGTTGGACTTCCAAGCTGGCATAGTGGAACTTTATTTTTCTACCATGTAGGCATTGAGAAGAATTTGTCAAGCAAACCCCACAACAGATATGAGGTTAAAGGATATGTTTATTTCCCATGGGCTAAAACCAGGAGAGCTCGATATCAAATAGGAAAAAAAATCAACTAGAGGAAGAGTAAAAAACCAAACCAATACAAAAATACCAGAAAGGAAATGGGCTGATGTTCATAGCTTACCACAAAGTTAATCAAAGGGGCTTAAATGTTCTTGGAGGGAAGAGATTTATCAGCATGTCTAAGAATGAAATTTTAAAAGAAATAAGTGTTTTGAGTCTATGTTTGAAAGTAGCAGGTAAATTCAAAGGGATTTAAGGCATGGTCTTTGTAGAAAAGTTACTTGCCCCTTAAAAAATGTTGTATTTGCCTGGGTAGACTAGGATGGGGCCATTGGATGTCTCTGGTTAGGACCCTGGTTGAGAGATATGTTCATCAGATCAAGGATGAGTTCCTCATATGGGAGCAGCGTGGATATTGTTAGGTATTGGAATGGGTGACCAGACAGAGTGAGGGAGTCTTTTCTCAGAGGTTATGAAAATCAGGAAACATTTTTATTGGTCTATTTAGGTTTTAAACTTCTTCAAAGTAAGAGGAAGAAAAGAAGATGAAGCAGCTGAGTCCAATGTAGTGAGCATCCTGAGCCAGTGCAATACTAGGTTGTCTTCAAATATTAATTATGTATATTTGAAACTTAAAACCATCATAGAAGTTTCACTTAAAATAGTGGATAACAAACATAGGTAAGAATGGTAAGAATGAAGAGCATGGGGGAACATTACTGACAAGGGTCAAGGGAAATGGTCTTATTGGTCTCAACATTTATTTTGATTTTGAGTCCATCTATTTTTCAGAATTCCATTAGAAAGCATTCCATATTGCTACAAAGTGTCACCAAGTGACCCTCATACTGATACTGGTCACAATCTAGAAAGCCTTCAGAGGATTTGCTATGCTAAAAAAAAAAAAAAAAAAAAGGCTTGAGAAAGGTATTGTTAATTCAGTATCTCTAGGTTTCAGGGTGATTTAAAAAAAAAACTCATAGGATCAGGGTCATCTCTATGTTGTACGGGGCTCTAGAAATATATTTTTTGTGCAGGGCCCTGTTCATAGAAACACTTTGATTAAAAAACATAAAGTCAATGGACCCCTGTGAGGTATAATCATTTATCAGTGAAGATTTAGAATAATGGATGGACAAGTGTTACTTCTGTGTTTGTTATGTGTCCAGTCAGCACCTGTGAAGGTCCTCATGCTCTCTGGGCACTAGCTCTTCCTGTTTAGGTCCAGGGACCTTCTCTCTCTTCTCCTTTTTGTCAGATGCACCATTCCTGGCTAACTTCATATCTCCCACTGTGGGAAAAAGGTAAGAAATACATTATTAGTCCCCACAGTCTTTGGAGCCTGTTGGTATTAAAGCAGTACGGACTGATTTTACCTCTTTAGCTCTCCCACAGTCCTCTGTTCAGTGCTGGTCAGGTCGGTACTCATGACACCTTATCCTCTTTGCGCTGCCCGTGAATATGGGCCTCCAGTGACTCATAAGCATCATTAACCAAGCTTCTTTGCCGATGACCGCAAGGGTGAGTTTTACCCGGACAATGCAGAAAAGTGGGAACAGTCATTTATTTTTTTGGTCATGTTAAATTGACTGCTTGCAATTATATAGCGTAAATGTAGAATAACACATCTTCAAGTATGTCTTCTGTCAGGTGCTGCAGACTAGTGATCTCCTTCAGTGTTGACAGTGGGAGAGGGTCCTGCGGGCCCAGCAGAAGAGTGGTTCCCTACCTACAAAAAAGCCAACATGAGAAAATGCAATGTTAGCACATTGATCAGAGACACGGGGACATGTGTTACAAGGGTATGTGATACAGTTAACAGTCTCCAAAAACCTTGGAGGAGATGAGGGACTCAGGCATTCCTGTAGACTGACATGTGGCGAGGAGTGTGTCAGGGGACGGTGGCTACCCTTAGGCCAGCAATGAGGGTGGGGCATCCTGATGTTGAAGGACCCCCACTGCCACCCCGCTACCCTGGGGTTTTGTAGATTGGAGGCAGCACTGCAGTGGGAACACTGACAAGCCCACAAATGCCAGGCTCAAGTCCAAAAGTGGTTACTTCACCCATTGCCCTGAATAATCCTATGTCCGATGTGAGTGAGTCACCCAAAGTCAATATGCCAGCACCCACGCTGGCAGCCCAGTCGTTTGCAAGGAAACAGCATGCTGGCTGTTGAGGGGGAGGGGACCTGTTTGCCAGGCTAACCTCCTGGAACACATCTGGACCACAGGCCCCAGAAAACCGAAAGGTATGAGGTCAGGGGTTCCTTGGGGCATCTGATTGAAGCCACCCTGGGACAGAGGGTTGGAGAGCGCCCTGAAAAGAAGTGGAGGCTAGCACCCCTGCAGGCACTGGTCTGGGATGGGGCTGCCAGACCTGGATGGCACTGCTAGCCAGCCCTGGGAGATCCCAGGCATCTGAGGAAGACTTAGAAACATTTGCACAGGTGCTCTGATGGGATTGGGCCACTTGCCTGGACCTAAGGTTGGTGCCGTGTAGGGTGTTTTGTCGTAGATCTGGAAGCATGCAGGGATCATATGTAGAGGGCCATACTGTTGACTCAGAGCTGGATACACGTTAACCCTTCAGTTTGCAATGGTCTGTCAGAGTGCAGGGGTAGTTTTCCAAAAAACAACACCTGTATAATAATTTGTTAGGGAAGCATATATATGTGTGTGTATTCCCCTAACACATGCATGTGGTCACATATATACATTTTTATATACATTCATATAAAAATATATAAGCACATAATTTATACTTTTTTATAAACAGGTATAAACATAAACATGTGTATGTCTTTCACACGTATATCTCTTTCATTTGATAGAAGAATTTGGCTTCATTAATTCATTTTAATTGATTTTTTCATTCATGTAACCTATTTATTGCAAAGCAACCATTTTCATGTTTTTGATCCAATAAAGTATTCCAATATGTGAAATCATGACACTAATATGACATTAATCTTCATTTCTTTTTTTAAAATTTTTTTTAACGTTTATTTATTTTTGAGACAGAGAGAGACAGAGCATGAACGGGGGAGGGTCAGAGAGAGAGGGAGACACAGAATCAGAAGCAGGCTCCAGGCTCTGAGCCATCAGCCAAGAGCCTGACGCGGGGCTCGAACTCACGGAGTGCGAGATCGTGACCTGAGCTGAAGTTGGCCGCTTAACCGACTGAGCCACCCAGGCGCCCCTTCATTTGTTTTTAAAATAATCTCTAGGCCCAACATGGGGCTCAGATTTACAACCCTGAGATCAAGAGTCACACACTGTTGGGCACCTGGGTGGCCCAGTCGGTTAAGCGTCCGACTTCCTTTGGGTCATGGTCTTGCGGTTTGTGAGTTCAAGCCCCATGTCGGGCTCTGTGCTGACAGCTGGGAACCTGGAGCCTGCTTCAGATTCTGTGTCTCCCTCTCTCTCTGCCCCTCCCCCATTCATGCTCTGTCTCTCTCTGTCTCAAAAATAAACACTAAAAAAAAAAAAAAAAAAAAGAGTCGCATGCTCTACCCACTGAACCAGCCAGGAGCCCATTTCTTCACTTCTTAAGGGAGCTGGATAGATACACTTATGGCACCTTGGTTTCTCTTTACAACCATATTTTCTTTATGGCTGATACTTTTGTGTAATTTTGTATAAGTTGGGAGATTTCTTACTAATTTTACCCTGCTTGTCTAGTCTTTTTCCTTTCAGTATATAGTACTTCTTGTTATATTTTCAAAAGAATACTTTATAAAGAAAAAATATTCAGCAAATAAAGGAAATGAAAACCCCAATGGATGTTGTGTAAGAATAGGATTGTATCATTACCAATGAAATTTTCTTTCCTATAAACAAAATGAGGAACCAGACTAAGAAGTATTAAGTATGCTTAAATATGCTGAGGTCTTGGAAATTGTAACTGTAAGAACGTGTATCACTGTACCGTGCTTAAGGGGTATAGCTTTCTCATTCTCTGCATTCACTGGAATTTTGAGAAGTAGTGCCAAGTATACGTTGTGAGCTTTGTCCACTCTGAACTCAGTGGCAATGCAAGAGGCTCCTGGTTTGGTGGCCACATCTCAGGTTCGAAGAGGGAGGCAGTACAGGGGCAGAGTGGGCTGCATGGTGAGGCAGTGGTGCATATGGGCCTCAAGGGCTGGGCAGTGGTTTGGAAATTGCAGTAGTGGATGTGGTGAGGTGCTGCCCAGATGTCCCTTCAGGAGGAGACAGACACACATCGCCCAGCTGCAAGGAGAGCTGGCTGCTGATGGATCTCAGCTGAATCCCTCTCTGAGAACTGCCTTTTGCCAAAGGTTATACCTCCTTCCTGGGAGGAAGCCCACCTCTGGTGCCTGGTCAAAGGGGGGTGGAGGGCACAGCACCTTGACATAATTTCTGACATCCTGAAGGGCCACCCCAGCTCCAGAGCTTCAGATGGGATCCACTGAGGCCTGAGTTGTGGACGCATCATGGTTCACCTTCCCCCTTTGCCCAGTCCCGCACCCCTCGCTCCCTCAAGGGGCTTCCTGAGAGCTCCCCAGTAAGCCCTGCATGCAGATCTCAACATCTCACTGTCGGTTTCCAGGATGCCTGATGTAAGATAGTAACAGGCTTTCCAGGCAGAGGGTGGCTTTGGGAAACACTCGAGATGTCCAGTTGGCTGGGGTGTTGTGTTGAGTGTAGGGGCAAGTGAGATAGAAATGTGGCAAAGGGGCAGGTCTAGGGGGTGGTGAGGATCTGCAGTTTTGAGCACAGGGCAGCCTTATGGCCAATTTAGGTCAAATTACCAAAAAATTTTGTGGTATATCTCAGGGACCATATTATAATGAGAAAAGTAACTGAAAGAAGTCGGTTTATAATGTACTGTCATTTTGAGATGCAAATCCCATCATTAGTGAACCATAGTTTTTAAAACATTTTTTCAGGAAACAGGGATAGATCTGAGAGGATTGTCTACATAAGCAATCTCCACATGCATTTACAAAATAGCTGGTAGGGGTTAAAGAGATTGCCTCTTCACTTTCGAATACTTGTTCCTAGGTGAACAGAAACTATGTCCTACTAGGTATTAGAGATTATGTATGTTCTCTCTGAACCTACAACAACCCTGCAAGGCAGTATTAATGTACCAGTTTTAGGGATAGGGAAACTGAGGCTTGGATGGAATAAGGGACTTGCCTGGTGAGTAAGGGGTAAAGATGGGATTCAATCCCAGATTTCTTTAACTTAGAAGCTTCTGCTGTCCAAATCAGATGAGCAGGTCTCATGGAGCCCATGACCTGGGCCTCGTGCTCCAGGGCTCTGACTCACCAGGCCTAAGTGGTGACCAAGACATGTGCTTATTAACCCTTGTAAGTCATCTGTTCAAGTAACCAAAGTGGCGCTTCAGTAACTTAGCCGTTGATTTCAACAACGGCTCCTTCTTCAGTCACAATAATAATCATAAATAGCACTTCTATTTTTATTATTTGCAGAGCCCTTTCTATGCATTGTGTTGTCCGAGCTTCACAACAGGGCTCTGTGGTAAGTAGAACAAAGCATTAGCCCCGTTCTGTGGATGAAGGGACCGAGGCTCAAAGAAGCTTAGGTGCTCACTCACTTGGCTCAAAAGGGGCAAGACCAGACCCTGAATTCTCGTGTTCCCTTTTGTGTTCCAGGTCGCTTCTCTTAAGCCATTTACTTAAACATCTGAGAGGGAATGAGGCTCTAAGGAGAATGTATCTCTGTCTTTGACCTTGGTTGAACTTAATACTCTGTAAATACACCAAGATTGTCTGTGAACAATTCATCAGCCAAGAAATAAAAATGGCAAGTTCAAAGTGATTAAAAAGGAGGTTCGACCCTACTGTAACTTGCTGGGTAGACACCATATTCTGGCACCCTCGTACTTGACTATAATTATCTCTAATTATCATTCCATTCTGGTGGATGCTTTCTACTTTTATCAAAACCTGATCTTTCCCCTCATGTCACCTGCAAGGCCCTTTTTTCTAAACTCTGTAAGATTTGTCATTTAAAGGTGATTGCCATGTCTCACTAGCAAAAAATTCCCAGGTTATTGAAACAAGCACCTTCTTCTCTATACTTGGGGTTTTATATCATTGTTTACCTGACCCTTTGTGCTCTTTAAGTTTTAAGGATTTTTGTTAATTTTTTTCGACCTTTCTGAGGCCTCTAAGCATGGTAGTTTTTGTTTGGGTTTCTGGCTTTGCAATATACCTGGTATTTGTTAGCACCACAGTCTTGCAGGAAAAAGGAATAGAGATGGGGATTCTCTGTAACTAGGAAAAATGGGATATACCAGATGTGGATGGGAAGAAGTATAGGAAGAAAGGGGGAGGGGAGGGACAGAAATGGCCTTCCTGAGAAAATACTTCCCTCTGGGCTCAGCCAGGCATTGGGACTTCTCTGTTTCTCAGAGAAATTCCCCCTCCCCCCCCCCTTTTTTTTTTTTAAATAAACTTCATGAAAGTGAATTGTGTGTGAAGGAAAAATGACCTCACAAATTACTCTGCTTTCCATGAAGTAAAAAAATCATCGTGGAAAATTTACAAGGAAAACAATTTAATTTCTCTATTTCTCTTGCCATATGATTTTCAATATTACTCAACACTTGGACCATCCCTGCTAAGTGTCTGTCCTTTTTGACCTCATTTGTATTTCCCAATCACTTTGTTTAGCAGCTTGCTAAATATAATGCCCCTTCACCCTAGGTCCTTTTTTCAACAGATGAAGGATGAGACAGGAAGTAGTGATATAATTTCCCTGGATTCACACTGCAAGTTAATGGCAGAGGCCAGGGCTGTGTGAGAATTTAGCACCAGCCCTTTTCCTAGCTCTGCTCTTGGGCACAAATAGTAGGAGACAGACCAGCCTTCCAGGGTGAGGACTTTATCAGAGATTAACAATTTGGTCTTATAGAACACGGGTGGGCAAACCATAGCTAAGGGCCAAATCTGGCCTGCTGTCGGTTTTTTTACGGTCCTCAAGGTAAGAATTTTATTAGAGTTTTAAAAATCAAAAGAAGAAGGATATTTCACAACACACAAAAATTATATGAAATCAGTTTCGTGTCCATAAATACAGTTGTACTGGAACACAGCCACACTTGTTTGTTTACATATTGTCTTTGGCTGCTTTCATGCTACAATGGAAGAGTTGAGTGGTTGCAACAGAAATTTGAAAAGCCTAAAATAGTTTATAATTTATAAATTAGATGGCCTGCAAAGCCTAAAATATTCACCATAGTGCCTTTTATAGAAAAAGCTTACTGACCCCATATAGAAGATTCTGAGGGATGAGCCATGAAATAAGTATTAGTTTTTTGGCTCATGCCTGGGGCCCGCGTCTGTCAGCAACGGGAGGCAGAAAAGGGTGGGGCAGTGGAGAAGCTACAGGAAGATTCTAATTTTTCTCAGACTAGGGCCTGTATGAATCCCTAAGTATATCAAAGGACCCCACTCCCCTTTTAAAAACCAATTCTGAGGGGCGCCTGGGTGGCGCAGTCGGTTAAGCGTCCGACTTCAGCCAGGTCACGATCTCGCGGTCCGTGAGTTCGAGCCCCGCGTCAGGCTCTGGGCTGATGGCTCGGAGCCTGGAGCCTGTTTCCGATTCTGTGTCTCCCTCTCTCTCTGCCCCTCCCCCGTTCATGCTCTGTCTCTCTCTGTCCCAAAAATAAATAAATAAAAAAACGTTAAAAAAAAAAAAATAAAAAAAAAATAAAAAAAAACCAATTCTGAGGTTTTCAGTTATGGGAAAGGAAAACGACACTTAGAAAAGTTCAGTGACTTTCTGAAAGCTATGCACCCAGTCAGTGGTCTGCCTGTGACTTAAGCCCAGGAGTTTACGTTCAATGCAGGGTGCTTGAAGCACACCGTGCTTCTTCTGCAAGCTGGGCAGCCTGGGAGAAGCCAGGGCTGCTGGCGGGAAGCCTCTGTACTGAAGCAGGGGAGGCGGCCACCAGGCCTCCACTAGCGCTCCCAGATCACACCACTCTTTTTTTTTTTTTAATTGAAATGGACTTTTTTTTTTTTTCCAAGTTTATTTATTTTGTGAGAGGAATAGAGACAGGGAGAGAGAGAGAATCCCTGGCAGGCTCTGCACTGTTAATACAGAGCCCCTCACAGGGCTCAAACTCACCAACCGTGAGATCATGACCTGAGCCGAAATCAAGACACTTAACCCACTGAGCCACCCAGGCACCTAGATTGCAGCACTCTTGTGTTCTCTGCTAAACCTGGCAGTGCTAAGGGCCCGTGCGGTCACATCTTATTTCAGCAGCTGGAGTATGAATCCTTTGAATAGGGTTTCCAGATTTAACAAGTTAACATGCAAGATGCCCAGTTAAATTTGAATTTCAAATAAATGCTTTTTTAGTTCATGTATGTACCATGCAATATTTGAATCTATTTGTATGAGATATATTTAAAAAGTTACATGAAGAATTGTTTATTGCTTATCTGAAATTCTGATTTAACTGGACATCCTGTAATTTTTCTGATTACTCCTCTTTTGAGGGCAAGGATCAGGTACTTTACTCTTTATTTATCTACCTCTTTCCTCCCACGTCACCATCACTCCCACACGCAGCCCCACAGCACCTAACTGTGCCTTTCAAAGACACTTAGGTACTAAATTTAATGAAAACCACCCTCTTTCAGGCTAGGCACTAGCTCCCACCGAGGCTGAGGAGGCAGACATGTAAACAGATTCATTTCACTATATTCTGATTCCCACCAGTGGCAGGGTGAATCAAGAGCTACGGGGGTCTCAGGGAGGGAGCCCCTCGGCCTCCAGGATACAAACTGAAAAGGCTTCCCAAAGGATGTGATCCCCAAGGTGAGATTTGAAGTATGGGTAGGAATTGATAGACAAGGCGAGGGAAGGGAATAGCATGCGTGGAGTCATATCTAAAGAAAAGGGAGAGACGCCTGAGTGGCTCAGTTCTTTGAGCCTCGGGCTCTTGATTTTGGCTCAGTTCATGATCTCGCAGTTCATGGAATTGAGCCCAAATTGGGCTCTGCGCTGACAGTGCGAAGCCTGCTTGGGAATCTCTCTCTCTCTCTCTCTCTCTCTCTCTCTCTCTCTCTCTCTCTCTGCCCCTCTCCAGTTCGTGTGTTCACGTGGGCTCTCTTTCTCTTTCTCTCTCTCAAAATAAATAAACATTTTTAAAAAAGAAAAGAAAAGGGGATGGTGTGCCCAGGAACAGAGAGATAAGCTGGGTGATTGGTGCACTGGTATCTGGGACACAGTAGGCACTTGATAAACAGTGATCCAGAGATTTGCCCCAAAGGCTAAATTCGGTAGCTCTTTAGAAGTGGCTCTAGAATTAAGACCACACAAGATCCTTGTGCTCAGTACTGTGACTCTAACTACCAGTTCTTGGGCCATTAACCTTGCAGCCTTTTAAGTCAAGCAAATGTTCTTGGAAACTAATTGCCTGTTTGCTTCAGGTTAGTTTCATGATATAGTTGGCATGTCCTACACCATGGCATGAAAGAAATCCCATAGTGAAGTCTAATATTCACTTACTGTTCTTGAACTAGTGATGGGAAAGAGACCCATGCCTACTTGGGCCTGAGGCTGAGCATTTCATCTACCTTGAGGATCTAACTGGCTATGGTGACTCTCTGTGAGGTAAAAAGGAGTCTGTCATTAGTCAGCCTTATTCCTGTTAACATTAACCTCATGCTTTGCTGTCCTTAGTCTTTTTTCAAATAACACTAATAGATAATATAATATGCATGGTATCTTGTATGTGTCCCTCTTCTCTACTTTTCCATCTTGCTAGGTATCCAGGAGCCTGCACTGTATGGGCAGTCTCAGTGGACAACCTTACCCTCACTTTGGAGGGCAGTTGGTCAGTGAGGTGGCTCTGTCCCTGCTGAGTCACTCTAAGTTCACTGTGTCCCTCTACAAAAGTCTACAGTTTTCATCAATCACCTTTTCCTTATAGCAGCCCTCTGGTTCCAGTAAGTGCTTCCTTCCCTTGGTCCTCCTCTGCCGCAGGCTTTGGGTAGTAATGGCTCCCCACTCTTGCTTGCCATAGGGTATGCATTTTTCCTGGTTGTTTTTCCTAAATACTGCCCACACCTTGATAAACAGTCATCACTTTATTAAACTCTCCTGAAGTGTACCATTTATTTCTTGATGGAATCCTGACTGATGCAGATAAAATAAGTATCAGGACAATAATTTATTTGCTTATTAGTTTCTATTTACAATACTAAAGATGGAGGAAAAGCTAATTCAAGGTCATACTTCACTCTATTGTACATTTTGAACAACAGGTGACTATTATGTAGGAAAATACGTTGGTTTGGAAAATAAACTGCATTTCAACTTAGTTAATATCTCTAGGGTGTCTCCGGTGTTCAACACAAAACAAGTGAATTATTCAAGAGAGTTGCCTTTTTTTTTCTGCAGGTGCAGATATAATGGTAAAGAACATGAGTTTTGATGTCAGGAAGATTTAGTTTTGAATCTGAGCTCTTTTAGTTACTTCCTTGTGGTTAAGGGATAAGTTGCTTCCCGTGGCCTTATCTATAATATGTGAATGATAATTCCTCTCTCACACAGTGGTTGTGACAGTTAGGTGAGATATCAGGTAGAGAACCTGAATAGACATTTTTCCAAAGAAAATATACAAATGGCCAATAGGTACATCCCTAGTCATCAGGGAAATGAAAATCAAAACCATGAAGAGATATCACCTCATACTTGTTAGGATGACTATTATTAAAAAGACAAGAGCTAACAAATTTTGGGGAGGATGTGGAGAAAAGGGAACCCTTGTACAGTATTGGTAGGAATGTAAATTGGTGCAGCCCCTCTAGAAAACAGTATGGCGGTTCCTCAGAAAATTAAAAAAATAGAACTGCCATATCATCCAGCAGTCCCACTCCTGGGTATATATCTGAAGGATATGAAAGCAGGATCTGAAAGAGAAGTATCTGCACTCCCACATTCATTGCAACATTATTCACAATAGCCAGAATGTGGAAACAACCTGCATGTCTGGCAATGGATGAATGTGGTGTTTATACAATGGAATATTATTCAGCCACGAAAAAGAAAGAAATCCTGCCATTTACAACAGTGCAGATGAATCTGGAGGGCATTATGTTAAGTGAAACAAACCACACAGAGCAAGATATATATTGTATGGTATCACTTATATGTGGAATCTTTTTTAAAAAGCCAATTTCGGGACGCCTGGGTGGCTCAGTTGGTTAAGCATCTGACTTCGGCTCAGGTCACAATCTCACTGTCCGTGAGTTCGAGCCCCGCGTCGGGCTCTGTGCTGACTGCTCAGAACCTGGAGCCTGTTTCGGATTCTGTGTCTCCCTCTCTCTCTGACCCTCCCCCCCCGTTCATGCTCTGTCTCTCTGTCTCAAAAATAAATAAACGTTAAAAAAAAATTTAAAAAAAGCCAACTTCATATAAACAGAGAGTAAAATGGTGGTTGCTGGTGTCTGGGGGAGGGGAAAATAGGAAGATGTAAGTCAAAGGGTACCAAATTTCACTTATAAGATGAATAAATTCTGAGGATCTAATGTATAGAATGGTGACTGTAAGTAAATAGCACCATATTTTACACTTGAAATATCCTGACAGATCTTAAGTATCTCACCACACACACACACACACACACACACACACACACACACAGAAGATAATATTTATAAAACACTTAATTTGTTGCCTGATACATAATAGGAATACTAAAATGCCTAAGTAGGTATTTCCCCCCAAAATGCAAAAAAACACCAATTTAAAGGGATAAGGCATCTCTGTGCTGATTACCTCATTATTTACAATATCCAAATAATGAGAGCAGCCCAAGTGTTCACTGATAGAGGAATAGATAAAGAAGATGTGGTATATATATATATATATATATATACACACATATATATATATATATACACACACACATATATACACACACACACACACACACACACACACACACACACACACTGGAATATTATTAAACCATAAAAAAAAAGAATTCTTCCCATTTGGAACAACATGGATGGGGCTGGAGACTATAATGCTAACTGAAAAGAGTCACTCAGAGAAAGACAAATACCATATGATTTCACTCATTTATGGAGTTTTAGAAACAAATGGGCAAAGGAAAAAAAGACAGGGAGAGAGAGACAAACCAAGAATCAGACTCTTAATTATAGACAGCAAACTGATGGCTACCAGAGGGGAGATGGGTGGGGGGATTGGTGAAATAGGTGATGGGGATTAGCACCAGGTGATGCTCATGGAATTGTTGAATCACACCTGAAACTAATATTACACTGGCATTAAAATAAAAAGCTTAATAAAAAATACCTAAGTGAGGCTTACAGACATCATTTTAATTGTGTGCAGCAATAAGCCTTGGATTCTAGAACAGAAGCTTCCCATAGAACTTTCTGCAGTAATGGAACTGTTCTATATTTGCACTAATATACACCTATTGAATACTTGAAATGTGGCTAGCTGAATTTTCAATTTTATTTAATTCTAATTAAATTGAAATGGCCACATATGGCTCATGACTACCATAGTGGACTACGGTAAACAGTAGGTCAGAAGAATAAACTTAAAAGTAACAAGTCATTTTGTAAGATCACCTGTGCCATTTGGACATGTGGTCATAAAAGCTATCAGTCGGATACAGTCAGAAGTATCAACTGTTCATGCTCCCAGAAGCTGACATGATAATAGTGTATGCTATACTCATATAAGAAATTTTTGTACTAGAGAAAGCAGATAGATTGAAATTATATGCAGATACATAAACATGCACACACTTTAAAGGGAATATTTTGGATAAATTTATTTTAAATCAGATTACCTGGATAATTATTCCCAATTTCTCCTTCTGCTTTGGTTCACTGAATATGAATATGAATATGGATCTGGATATGAGGACTTCTCTGCTTTTGCCCTTCCACAGTCCATGGTGTGCATACTTTCATAGTGGCATGCTTGTAGCACTGCCAAGCCCAGTTGGGCCTCCCAGTCCTCAACAAGACCATGTAGGAAGGTACAACCCACTGATTGGAATTGACATGTGAGACACAGCCTATTTCCCACCCTGGATTTAAAAACATTTTTTTAAGGAATGCTTGGGTAATCTGGAAAGAGATTTGTAAATTATATACTAAAAAATAAATAGAGTTATATAATTTTAGAGCCAGAGAAGGCTCAAAACATTGTTATATTTTTCTTGGACTTGCTCTATTTTCCTATACACAAATGTACCATATCTGCTGCGTGTCTTCTGATTACCACCTCCCACTCCCCCCCTCCCCCCAGATCCAGTGCCCACCCTTCTCCACCCAGATGAGTGCCCTGGAAGGCTGACCTGTGGACTGATCACTGGGCTTCCAGTTGAAATTGGCCAGTTGGACGCACCAGCAGATCTGGCAATCAGATAAGAGTGAAATTGGGGTATTTATTCTGCTCTCTTCCTGTGAGGACAATGTGGACTGTCTGGATCCTAATACTGTGAGTCATAGCTCCTGTCACCTGTTAGGGACCCTCTCCTCACAATTCTCTTTCCTTGGAAACAGCTCTTTCTCATGGCCTCTTGAGGCCTAGGGACAGTAAAGGGAGTACTGTTTTTGCTGCCCCAGATGCTACACTATTTCTTGTTTCCCCATACCCTGGCCAGTTCTCTGAAAAGAGCCTCTTTATCATAAACTCTCCTCATATTTCACAAATTGAGTGTGCTGTTATTTTCTGATGGGACTTTGATATATCTATGAAAGAGTATCTGGATGTCCTCTCTCTGAGCCTTTCTTCCTAGAGGCCATTGCTACAGGGATAATTTAGGACATTGCTTTTTTAAAGCAGTTCTTTAATCTCACTGCCTTACCAGACATCAACTCAGACCCCTCTGGGGTGAGTCATTCTATTTGTGTGGGTGGGGTTTGTTAAAAAAATTTAAGAATTTTCTCAAAAGTCCAAGTGCATAGCCCCAAATAAAATAAACAACTGAAAAAAAAAAAAAAGGACTGTGCGTTTAAATGCCTTGGACAGTGACCCACAACTCAGCCCCTCCTTTCTGGGCAGGATGTGGTCAGAGTACTATACACGGCTAAGAAATTTCCCTTTGGGGCCGTTTGTTCATGCAGTTTGGTGTGGATGAAATCAATTCCAAGTAATACCTAGAAGTTGAGGTGTTATATGTACAGTATCAGTTGAAGAGCTTTGGAAGAGTCAGGATAGCATATTAATTTTCTCCTCTCCCAAAGACTGTTAAAAATGGTTCTTGGTAGGACTCCTTTCCTTTATTTTGGTCACAAGCAGTAAAAGGCTGGCTTTCTATGGCATGCAGTGACAGACGGAGACCCACCTGGACCCTTGCCTATCTGGTGTAAAGCGTGTAAAAGTGCTAAAAACTCCCTGCTCAGAAATACCTTTCTTCCCAGAAGTTCTGTCACAATTCCAAAAATTCCCATTATGAACATGTTACCTTAAGGGTATTACAGAGTGATCTGTTTTACTGGGTTAAGGCATCGTTTTGTGGATAAGGACATTGCACATCAGCTGGTTGATGTCTTGGCAGAACGAAATGTAACTATCGCCTCCTGGCATCATTTGTAGAGAGAATGGGAAGATAAGGGTCCTGGTTGGGAAGGAGGTAAACAAAGGTTTGAGGCTTACAGAATCACTCAGGAACTAGACCTGTTAGGGAGAACACAGTGGTGAGTTAGTGAGTACAGGGGCCACTGAGGTGCCTGAGTGTGCCTGGGTATGACTAACACTGTCATCAACTGTGCTGAAACGTGAAAATACGGTCCATGTAAAGTGTTTGGGTCAAAGCTTAATAAATAGATTTCCTTTTCAGTGCCACTCATAATGTGGCTGAAAGCTGTCCCAGGCAGGAGATTGTCAAAGGATACCTAAGGATGTGTCAGAGCTTGAAGAACTAGACCATTATGATAAATCAGGAGCCAGAATGGCAATCATCTGTCAGGCTGACTGTGATTAATTGGTAGTGACTGCCTGAAGTGCAGTTAAGGAGTGTGAGGTGGCATCTAGTCACAATGAATAAAAATGACATTGTTGATTACAGTGGGCTTATGAGTGTGGGCTTGGACTTGGAGGTAAGGGGAGGTGATACATGTGCCACACATTTGCTAGGCCTACCAAGGGTCTTTTTCTGCTTTATTCCATAATCAATGTGATTGCTGGGTTTTGGGGGGCCTTAGACAGGCTTCAGGAATCCCTAGTACCACCTTCCTGGGGATTTCCTGTCACTGGATCAGTTTACAAAGAGTATATGCACGAAACTTTTCATTTCTTCCTATGATAAAATCTGTTATTTGGGCTAGATGCCAGATGATGGTTTGGGGATTCAGGCTGGGGTCTAACAGGCCAGGAAGAATCGTCTCCAAAAGGAATGACTGGTGAGGAACATATCTTCATATGCTTGTTTTCTCATTCCACACCTCTACACCAGGTCATGACTGCAGGAAGCCCTAGGAGTCATCCTTGACTCCTCTCGTTCCCTCACATTCTCCATCTAATGTATCGGTAAGAGCTGACAGAATATATGCTCATATGATGCACTTCTCACCCCTACCACTGCCACTTCAGTCCATCTCTCCTCTGGTCTGATGGCATAGGTTCCTGTCTGGCTCCCTGCTTTCACTCTGGTGCTTTGCAGTCTGTCTCCTCACACGTTTTTAAAAACATAAACCAGGTTACATCATTCTTCTGCTTACCACTGTCCAACAGCTTTCCAGCACACCGGAGTATAATCAGAAGGCCTCACCATGGCTTCAGATATCCATGTGATCTGTGGTCTGATCCCTGTGCTCTGGTTTCTCTGGCTTCATCCCCCCCCCCCCCCCCCGTTCTCTTTCTCTCTCCCTCTCTTCCAGCCATCCTGGCCTACCTTCTGTTCCTCCATCTTGCCAAGCTCATTTCCATCTCTGCCCCTTTGCTGGATATGTTCTCCCCCCCAAATCTTGATGTGGCTTTCTCTCTCATTCTTTCAGGTCTCTTTCAAGTGTTACCTCCTTTCTTGACTCCTTTATCTGAAGTGACACCTCCTCCCCAGGTTACTCCCTGTTCTCTAACCTTTATTTTTTCTTCTTGGTGCTGCTCATTACTAGTGGATACCATGTTAAATCATTATTTATGTATAGATTTTTCTTTCCTCCTCCCTGGAATGTAAGTCTTTGAGGGCAGGATCTTGTTTATTGTTATAGTATTTAGAAGAATATCTAGAACATAGTACGTATTCAGGAAATATTTATCAAATGGATGCACGGATTTTGAAAGTGAAGCGTCTTCACTAGGCCATGCGGTTGCATGTCAAATCATGTGGAGGATCAAGACGATGTGCAAATCCATGGCAAGGAGTGGTGCCTGAGTGGCAGGACCAGCTAACTGGTGGTCTAACTAAGGGCTGATTGGGGAGCCTCGTAGCAGGGGAACAGTCAGAAAGTACAGAGCTTCCAGGGAATTGTGAGTCAATGTCAGAATCCAAGAAAATGATTGTGACAGCACACAAGAGTTCCTAGCACGAAGACATTAACATTGAGACACTTTCTCAGATGGAAGGCTTTCTAAACACTTATGCCTAGAACAGGGACCACAGTGTAGGGACTGAGTAGAGTCTGAAGTAGAGCTTAGTTCAGAGATGGCAAACAGGTTAATCAATCCACTGAATTCTACAGTCTGGGGAGAGACTCACAATCAGCTCCTAATGCACCATGGCTGCCACCTCCTTGCAGATGCTGTCCCAGAAACCAATTCTTCAAGGGAGATGTCACTGTGCTGATGATCCCCAAGAGGCCAGAGACCAATGAGTTCAGTGGCCCACTTACATCTCACATTGGGGAACTCCACTCAGCAGCAGGGGCCTCTGCACTGGCTGGGAATCCCCACTGCAGCAGCAGCCTTTGTGGGGTTGAGCTGCAAGCTACTTTTCAGATTTAGCACACAGCCTTGTGAGGAGACAAAGTTGTATTGCCTCTGACGAGAAACAAAGCCAGTGATGTTGACATATATGGGAAATGGGAAGATATCCAGAGGTTGGAAGCAAATCTCCAAGCTGGAAGTGTGGCTTGTACTGATCTTTGTGTGTCCCCATCCTCAACTGTGTTTGCAGGCTTCCAGGATCTATGTAGAAAGTACATTGCTGTGTGTTTGTAGCTCCGCCCATCATTTGAGGGTAAGTAGAAAAGAGGTTTGGCGTGGCTTTCAGAGGAAGTAAGGTGAAGATTCTTCTCTCCCAGCCTAAGTAAACCACTTAGGCCTTTCATGACTCAGAAACCACAGACCCCACAGCCAACATGCATCTATTCATTCTTGTCTACAAATATTGATTGAAAGCCTATTGTGTGACTAACACAGTACTTGGTTTGAGGATGTAATGGTAAAGTAAGATTAACTCTCTCCCCTCAAAAGTAGATAATCTCATTCTAGTGTGGAACATTTTGCAACATGGAGGACAACGTAATCTAGTAGCAAGGAATGTAAGCTGCTGCCACTCACTAGACTGTGTGATATTGTACAAGTCACTTCCTTTCTCTGCATTTTAATTTTCTCATGTATATTTCCAGGACATTACCCATGTTAGGGGATTTAATAAAATAATGCCTATCAAGTGTTTAGCCTATGTGTCAGTAAATGTAAGCTATGATTCTGATTCTGATTTTATGGTAAGAGTTGGTAGACAATGCTGTGGGGGTACATTTATATATCAAAATACCGTATTTCTAGACAAATGTATTTATATTCAAGACTAAGCCCATAAAAAACTTGAGTAATTGGAGATTACATTTTTTTTTCCTTTCCTGTCCAAGACCCTCTCTATCCAAATCTATCTTCTTTCCCCTTTCTGGAAGCCTTGAGTGCCCTGGATCTTTCTCTGATTTTCTCTGTCAATGCTTCTCTCAGTGGATTGGTAGATGGGAATGAATCCAAGCAAGATATGTATGTCACATTGTCACTGATTTAGAGCATTGCCCTTCCTGGAGGTGTTCTCACCTCACCCAAAGAATGGCATCATTTCAGGTTATCAGTAAAACTGCCTTTTCTGAAAGTAATGAAGGAGCTTGGTATCTGTACAGGAGGAGAGCAGATCTCTTCCTGTACAAAAATGGAATGGTCTCAACAGTAGACTCCACACATGAGAACTTGGTTCACAACAGAGACAGCAATATAAACCTACGGAGAGGGGAAGAATTATTCTTCAAGTGTTGGGATAATTGGTGGAAAGGAAATCCCTACCTCAGAGTTTAGACACAAGTAAATTCCACATAGAATTAAGATGTACATATGAAAGGGAAATTTTATAACTTTGAGCAGAAAACATAGGGGACTTTTAAACATAGGGGCTTATGTCTCAAAAGACATACACCAAAAGGAAAAGTTTTAAAATATTATATTGAAATATAATTCTGTACCAACAAAGACACAATAAACAAAGTATAAGCTTCAGACTTAGAAAAGATATTATAATGCCTATAACCAACCAAGAATTCTTAATAAAAATTTATTTTAAAAAATTCCTATGGATCAATAAGAAAAGATAATCAAAGAAAAGTGGGCAAATAATATGAACTGGACCCTCACAGAAAAATAAACTTAATCTCATTAATAACAATGAAAATTCAAATTAAAACCATAGTGTGATACTATTTTACACCCTGAGCCTGGCCAAAATGATAATATCTGGTAAACCCAGTTTTGATGAGGCTGTGGGGAGACACATCTCACATATTGCTGGTTAGAGTGTGTCGGCAACATTACCCTGGAGAGCACATTGGCAATATCTATCAAATCGAAGAAGTGCATAACCTAAGACCTAGAAATTCCACTTGTAAGTATATATCCTAGAAAATCTCTTGCACATGTATACAAGAATGATATTTTCATTATTGGAAAGGCAAAAAACTGGGATGAATTAAGGCCCATCTGTAGCAGGATAGATAAGTAAGATGTGAATTAGTCATATAATGCAATCTTATACAGCACTTAAAATGAATGAGATAGAGCTACATGTACCAATATGGATCAATTAATCTCTGAAGGATAACATTGACATACAAATAGCAAACTACAGAAGGATCTAAATTATATGATACCTTTCAGATAAAAATATACAAACACACCAAACTTTATACTGTTCACATTATATGTTTATTATATGTTATATTATACTGGGTTTATTATATGTTTACATAAAATATATGTAACTTATATGTATTTATTATATATGTACATCTAAATCATATGTTTATTTATTTTTTTAAAGTTTATGTATTTTTTAAAATTATTTTTAACATTTATTTATTTTTCAGAGAGAGAGAGAGAGAGAGAGTGAATAGGGAAGAGGCAGAGAGAGAGGGAGACACAGAATCCAAAGCAGGCTCCAGGCTCCGAGCTGTCAGCACAGAGCCCGATGCAGGGCCTGAACCCATGAACCGTGAGATCATGATCTGAGCTGAAGTCGGATGCCCAACCGGCTGAGCCACCCAGGCACCCCTAAAGTTTATGTATTTTGAGAGAGAAAGAGAGAGAGAGAGCAAGCAGTGGAGGGGCAGAGAGGGAGGGAGAGAGAGAATCCCAAGCAGGGTCTGCACTGTCAGTGCAGAGCCTGATGCAGGGCTTGAACTCATGAACTGTTGAGATCATGACCTGAGCCGAAATCAAGAGTTGGAGCCACCCAGGCACCCCTAAATCACATGTTTTTGTTGTTGTTGTTGTTTTTTCGTTTTTTTGTTTTTTAAACACGTATATGTTGTTTGTGTAAAAATACTAGAAAGTATCAGAAATGAACATGGGCAGAACAAATATCAACCTGAAGACAGTTTGGAGATGGAAGAAGGAGAAGGGGATAGTAGTAGTTTGGTGGGGAAAGTCTTCAATAAGATTTGGATGAAATATGATAAAAATGCTCTTATTAAATCTCGGTTGTTGAAAGATGTTTATACTTTTCCATATGTTTGGCATTTTAAAATTAAAAGAACCAGTTCCCTTTCTTGATGGTGAGACTGGCCTTCCTTATGGTTTTATCAGTTAGCTCTCTGATAAGATATTGTGTGATGGGGGTCTATTTATTCCCTATAGTACCTCCTGGATTTGTAGTACTTGGTTTGAGTCTACCTCATGTTCTCTTCTTTGGAGAAAGGGCTTATCTAGGGCAGGGATGCCATGTGTAGGTGTGCAGTCCCTTCG
This sequence comes from Neofelis nebulosa, assembly GCF_028018385.1. NCBI lineage: Eukaryota > Metazoa > Chordata > Mammalia > Carnivora > Felidae > Neofelis > Neofelis nebulosa. The sequence continues at coordinate 28,918,485 of NC_080794.1, read as the reverse complement.
CTGTACAAAGGTGCTGGCCAGGTGGGGTCTGAAACACAGTCCATGCTCTGCTCCCCAAGCGATGGCCCTGATACAAGACTGCACCCTTGCATGGCTGTGTAGGGGCCTTTTGCTAATTCAGGTGTCTGAGGAAGAGTCTTTCTAATCTGACCATGTAATAGGCAGTGCCTTTTTCTATTTGCACAAAGGCACACTCTAGTGGAAAAGCAGACCTGACCTAGGAGATTAAGGCCACAGCTAGAGTTTCCCAGGCTTATTGGGGTAGATATTCACCCAATCTTTGAGAAGACGGTTGGAAACATGTTTATCCTGCATGGGACAGCCAGAGAGAGGCTGGAGGAGAATCCAAATCACTCACCAGTTTCCCAACATGTTCTAAGTCCACAGCACATAGGAGCCAACCAGGTCCTGCAGACCCGCCCCCTCCTCACCAAGAAGCACCCACATGAATATCACTTGGCAACTTCTTTTATAAATTTGTGGGCATTTTCTTATGACTTTTAATGGGAAGGTGTGATTGATGTGTGAATTAGATCTTCACTGGGAAGGCAAACTTAGGTGTCAGCATTTATTTGAGGTGAATTTTCTGATTTAATTTATTTCAACTGGTGTGTTTACTTAGCATCTGCTTTCTAGGTATTGAGTACAAAATAAACAGGTATTTATATTCTGTGCTCCAAAAGTTACAACAAATCCTTAAAAAATTTGTATTGATACTGCTTTGAGGATGATAGTTATTGGATTGATATATTATTGTTGAATCCTTCTGTCTGAATAAAGATACAACTATAACTTAAAGTCAAAATAGTTCAGATTCTGTAAAGTATAAGATTCATCACTGGCCCATTTTTCCTTTCAACTAATCATCCAAGACACATGAGTCTTGAGTACCTCATGGTTTTATCAGTTAGCTCTCTGATAAGATATTGTGTGATGGGGGTCTATTTATTCCCTATAGTACCTCCTGGATTTGTAATACTTGGTTTAAGTGTGCTAGGTGCTAAGGATAGAAGATTGAATAATCTTCTTTTCCTCAAGGAAGCCAGACATTCAAAGAATTACACTTCAGTGTTTTAAGAGCAGTAAGAGAAGGGAATCCAGGAGACTGGCATGTCTAACTCAGCAGCTGGTTGAGGGCATGTGTTTGTGTCACTGCAGACTTCCTGGGGGAGGTGATGTCTGAGCTGGATTAGAGTCTGCAGTGGGGAAGGACATTCAGGTAGAGGAGGCAGCGTGATCCAAGGCACTATATATGACATTTGGTTTTTGTTGTTGTTGTTCACCCAGATGCCGTTTTCTTTTCCTGATGACCCTTTGGGAACTCCCCCTCTACTAAGAGCAGTCTTGGTGGAGCTGTCAGTCAAGGGACTCTGAGATCCAAGCTCTAGGCAGTTGAGCCAAGCTAGGCTCATGGAATTCTCTTACCCAGGAATCTGACTCTTTAGCCCAATTATTGCAATGAAGGAAAATGGTTGTTGCAGAGACCTAAAAATAATGTTCATAGTTCCTGCCTAGATCCCAGACTTGTTCTGGTTCTCAGATTTTTCCATGCTTGATTCTTTAGTTTTTCCTTCAATTCTGTGAGCTATCTCATATCCTTACAGTAAAATCTGTTTTGCTTGTTATCCAGAATCAGTGTATATTGCTTACAACTGAAAAACCCGAAGTGATACAAGAAAAAAAATCAATGGTGGAAGCTATTAGTAGCAGTCTAAGAAGTCTACTTATTATCTACCAGAACTCCTTCAGGAAAATTTCCAAATGCTTCAGAGATGGGAAGGAGAGAAAGAAAGAAAGAAAGAAAGAAAGAAAGAAAGAAAGAAAGAAAGAAAGAAAGAAAGAAAGAAAGAAAAGAAAGAAAGAAAGAAAAGAGAATGAAATGAAACTAAAAGAAAATAAAAGAAGAATAAGAAAGAAAGAAAGAAGAGAAAGAGAAATGGAAGGAAGGAAGGAAGGGGAAAGGAAGAAGGAAAAAAAAAAGATTTCTTTATCATACCATGACCAAGCACCTTCCCATATGGTGTGATGGGAAGGTACATTCCTGAGGATGGCTGGGTTTGCAGGGTGGACTTCTTGGGCATCATTTAAACTCCTGCCCCTGGCCAGCCTTGGTCTCTTCCTCCCTGGACTGGCTGTTACATACAACATGCAGGAGAAAAGGAACAGTTTGATGCTGCTTCACACAGAGCCCAGCTGGAATCTGCCAGAGACTGCTCTGCATCCGGAGACAATTTACCTTGTTGGCCCTCAGGGCAAAAATGAAGATGACAATGAGCCAAGGATGTCAGATTTTCAGACTGCTGCTGGCTGAGTTTCTTAGGTTCTAGTCTGCAAGCCTGAAGTCTATATTAAAGGGGAAACAATTAAAAGCTCTGACTTTTTCATTGTATTGTAATTACAGCAACATCTCTGGTACAAATTATAACTCACTTACTATTCTAGGCAGTTAGTATCTGGACTGCCACCAAGGAGACCCTTTTTAGGTTATAAAGGGGTATCACTGGGTGCCCTCAGAAAGCTGGAGACTCATAAGGAAGAGGCTTTACTCAAGGCAGGAACAGGGGGAGGGTTATACTCTTCATAGATGAGGCGTCTTACTGAAAATACTTGGGTTCTGACACCCCCTGGAATATTATTGATAGTTAGAAGCCTTTATTTGTTATCTTCATTATTGTGTATATTGCTGTTATCAGAATTTATCCGCAAAATGATCATGGGAGTTTAGTCTGCAGGGAACTACTTTATGAATTTATGTGAATTTTTACTTAAATTAAATTTTTGCTTTCTTTACCATTTCTCTGTTGGAGGCAGCCAATGGAGAATTTCCTTTGGCAGATATATAGGATGTCGTGTCTGAGAGAAAGCAATCAATCATAAATTCTGTAGCAGCTCAGATAAAATCGGGATTTTATCTCTTCTGATGAGTACTGATTCAGATACTCTCAGGTTGCCTCTAGTATCAGTCACAAATTTTTCCAGTGACAAAAATCCTGGCTTGAGCTGACTTAAGCACAATGGGGAATTTACCGTCTCTGGCCATTGAAAACTAAGATGCTGATTTGGCTTTGACTTGATTTAGAGTTGAAGTTTCTCTCTTCTTGAATAGATTTATTCCCAGGTTCCACGTAATACCCCCAGAAACTCCAGGCTTATTCCACCACAAGGCAAAACCCATCAGAGAAGAGCAATAGGTTGTCTGAGGGTTTCTTGTCAAATCCTTGAAATTCACCATATTGGACCAACTTAGGTCACATGCACACTCTTGAATGATCTCTGTGGCCAATGGAGGGCCATGATCCCACTGTGTTAAATATAAGGTATGGGTGGAATCTCACAGCCTGTGGGGCTGAGTCAAGGAGAATGGATTACCACAAGCAAACCCCAAGTAAACAATCCCAATAAATCAGTGCCTTTGCAGGAGGAGAGGGGAATAGTTTCTGGAGAGGAAAATTGCACATGTCCCTCACACCTCTTTAGTATGGACATCTCTAAATGTAGTCCCCAAGGATGGCAGAAGGAGTGGGGCCTCTACCCCAAAGCGTTGCCCTCATTTCTTTCAGTTAACTCCCAAAATTCTGAAATTATTCTAGACCCAGAAATCTATGGAGAGTCATAATCCTTTTGTGAGGGGGTGATGGAGAATGAACTAATGCATAATCAGAAGGTTTTCCTGAAAGATAAGATCTTCCAATTACTTGCAAATCTCCCCAAAGCATATGAAACAGTTTAAATATTTATTTTCTATGAAGGAATTTTGAGAGATATAACTAAGCAATCTAATGATTTTAAATAGGATCCTCCCTGAAAATAACAAGACTCCCATTAACCAAAGACCTACTCTATGCCAGACTCAGTTCTAGATGCTTGGTTAATTATTTCCCACAGCAGCACTCTGGGGAAAATATCATCGTCTCTATTACAATCCAAATGAAGAAACTGTAGGTCAGAGAGCTTAAGTAAGTTTCTGGACCCAGCTAGGATTCAAGCACCCTCTGTTCAACCCCAGACCCCAGAGCCCCAGGCATTGCCCATCCTTTGAAATTACACATGACGGAGAAAATCCATCTCCCTTCCCTAATGGAGCAACAGGGATGAGAAAATCTCTCTGCAGTGTTAGGATGCATTTTTATACTTTTTGTAGTAGGAAAGGAAGAATAGTATTAAACAATTCCGGAGCATCAGCTAGATTTGGACCACTGGGAGCGGAGGGAAAAACGCTTTGTAGTCTACTCAACAATGAGTTTTGAGTAGAGAAGAGTATGATTTCCCAGGCCTCTTATCAGATTCAATTCATGCACCAGGTTTTGCACAAACTGCAATCAGTGCCGACAAGAGTGCTGGAGGTCAGCATTAGCAGACACCACGTGGCTTTCCACCTAGCAGCTACTCCCAAGCACTAATGAAATGATGCATCAAAAAGCCGCCCTGACTCACTACTGGAGTCTGTCCACGCCAGCCTCTGCCACCCCCGCTCCACAGAGACCACACTTACTAAGATCACTGAAGATCCTCTTGCTCCTAAACCCACACGGAAATTCTTCTCTGTGACTCTTTCTGGTCTCTGTGGTGCTTGATCCAGTGGGCCGCTTCTATGTTCTAAATCCTCTCAAACAAGCAATAGCATCACTGCTGGGCTGTCTTCTCTTCCAGGTCGTTTCTAAGACACTTCTTACAATTGGCAGGAGACCCTTCGTATTTTGTTTGGGGTTGATGACCGTGTTAATGACAGATCAAGACCCTGAGCAGTTCCACTTGTTTCTGTGTGTTCAGTATGCCCCCAACAGGTTCAAATCTCGAGATTTTTTATAAATGACCTGACTTTTGCCTAAAGGTCACCCAACAAGAGCACTTGATACACAAATCCATGATCCTCTGTCCCATTGTAAACCTGCTGTAGAAACTTTTATAAATATTTTGAACTTTGGTATACAGATTTTTGTCATCAAGTTAAGGCAAGCACAGTATATCTTTACTCATTTAAATAGAATTTAATAAGGAAGTAGGGAAACAGGTGCTGGAGGACTGAAAATATACAAAAGGGAATACTGAGGCATCACAGAAAGTAGCTAAGGGAACAGAGGGAAGAGGTTGGGGAATCTAGAATCTTGGAGAAGGGGGTATACAGAGAGCTAAGGCCCAGGCCACTGAGGAGGGGCCATGGCCAACTGGTGTGGGGAACTCTGAGGAAGGTCTAGTAGCCTTGGAAAAACTCAGGGAACTGGGACCAATACCTACTGCCAAGATAAAGGTCTTGGAATAGAAACAGTATAAGCAAAAACCAAAACAGGAATGAGCAAGTCCCTTTTCCCTTCCCCTTCAGTCTCTTTATTTTGCCCCCGGGAGCACCTAAAAGGATCCGCTTGCAAAAGTGAAATAGGTTTGCTGAATTCCCAACCCCAGCATCACAAAGCAGAGCATGGAAGAGTGCCTTGCAGCTAAGAGACAAGAGCTTAATAAACACACACCTCTGACCCATTCACTCTCACCACTGTCTTTGAACTTTCTGCAAGGAGCATTATTTGCCCAGAATTTCCATTCCCCAACTCTGCCAGGTCATTAGCCCTAATTACAAAAAATCCAAGGGTCTGTTTGCTCCATGGGATCTTCCTGGATTGATCACAGGAAGGAGAGCAGTTTTTGCCCGCCATGCTGCCCACACTGCTCTCCAGCTGTGCCTGCTAACATCTACAGTGATGAAAATCCATCTCTCCAGCTGCTTTTCCCTTGTGGTTTAAGCATGGCCTGTGCATTTGGTATACTGGGAATTACTGAATAGTTGCCTCCCTGCTGTGTGCAAACAATGCTTAATTTTCTTTGTGGGAGCACTTATGTTTCTTTGACAAGTTCCCATTCCCTCTTGGAAGAGAGGATACTCAATTTCACCCAAACTGTGAAATTAGGTTTGATCCTAAATATTTTAAGTCACTTATGGTTTAGAATAGTCTCATTTCAAATGACTATTCAGTCCAAATCAGGTGCTGTGACCCTTAGCCGCTGTCTAATTTAAAACATCAATTTCATGGTTTCTGTCTGTTTCTCAAGGATTTTTCTTCCCTCCCCCTGGGACCTTGAGCTTGCCTGTGTGCCTCCATTGCAGGGAGAGGAGGAAGATGTCCTGCAGGTGAGGGTACATGAGTGGGAAGAAAATTGATCAGCTGGGATGAAGTCAAGGACTTTCCAGCAGAGCCCAGCTAACTGGTTTCTTGTTGGTCTGCTGTCAGGTGCTGGTGATGCCAGCCGCCCTGATAGGTGGCTCTCTTGGCCTGGATAGTACCTGGTGCTGCTTTCTCATGGGGCATGTTGGATGGCACTCTCTAGCCTGAACATGTCAGGGCAGCATTGGATAGTACTGCTTCCTCACCTTCATCCTTGGAGAACAGTCTGCAGGGGGTCCCACCACGTTCTTCCTTCCAACAGTGGAAGTTTCTGGGGCGTGGCTATCTGGCTTCTGCTACTCTGCCAGTCTCAGGCATTTTACTCTTGAGCTCATTTGTCATCCTTCCCCTGCTACCCTTTGTTATCACAAGGGGCTGATCCTACAGGCTATGTTGTCCAGGCTGCCAGGTCAGCTGGGTTTTGTCCAGAACCAGCAAATAGGAGGATTGGCAAGAGATTGTAGGTGGCATTACTGGCAGCCATGGGGTGTCCTCTGTGGCTCCAGCTCCCACTGGATGGGTTCTCCATGGTCTTTGGCCCTTGCATTCCAGTACTACCTCCATCCTTTGTCTTTCCATCCTAGAGCTAATATTCATTCCTACTTTGCTAATTTCTGGGTTGTTTCATCATTCTCTGTTTGACTCTTGGCTCCTTCATCACCTGTATAACCAATTCCTTGCCCTAAATTCCTTCTGTAATACATACTTAAGTGGATTCTGTTTTTCTGTTTCCCAAGGCCCAGCCTGGCCTAGATCAATGGGAACCTTAGGAACCCCCTCCATACCTACCTTGGCTCTATGAACAGTTCAAGGGTGATCTGTGCCAACTCTCACTCACTATGCCACCTTGCCAGGGCAGGTTGGCAGATCCTACCACCCAGGAAACTCCAGATGAGTAACTGGTTCCAGTCCCTGTACTTTGAAAACCCCCTAAAATTCAGTGGAGAAATGTCCAGAAATTGCAGCTTCCCATCCCACTACACGGTATGCTAGGGAGGAAGGACAGAGTGCTGAAAGCTCCCCAAATGTTCTCCTTCAACTCTCTCTCCCTCCTAAAGTGCTCTTCTTTTTCAGGCACAAGAGCTGCCAAACCAGTTGTGCCTTGTTCACACCTCAGTGAGGATTAGGTGGATTTGACCCTGGGACATCTGTCTTCAGTAACTTCTATAACTTCTGCTTGGCCAGTGGGTGAAGGGCTGACAGGCTAGTCAGGTAACCTGGGGGAGAAAGAAGGAGTCTCAAGGAATATTTCACACCTTATATCATATATGTTCCTGTATAAGATATGCCTCTGGCCTAAAGTTTTAAAGATATTCTTAGAAAACTGTAGGATCTGGAGTAAATCCTATGACTCCACTGGAGTAAATCCATTGTGTTGGATTAAATTAAATGAATATCAAAGGAAATCTTGTAGAAGCAGAAGACATAGCAAAAGAGAAACTTGAATTCTTGCAGGAATATGGGCCTACAGAAAGAAAAGAAGAAAGATCTCTCCCTAATGATATTATATTCCTGGATATTCCTAATACCGTCTGGTAGAAGTTACCTCTTTTTCCAGTGAACTACACATCCATTATGCTGACATATGCTTCTCAGAGAGTAAAGTGTACTCTATGTAGATTCATTCATTGTTTTTCATTTCTGGCCCCTTACCCTGTAATCACTAAAAGATACATTGAAAAACAGGGTGGCTCCATGGAGCCTTCACATGGAAGTGGTTCAAAGTAAAACAAAACAAAAGCCCACTAAGCTAAAACAAACAAAGCCCATTTGTTCTAATTCTATATGTCATGCCAGACACAATGGATTAAAAACTGTAACGCACTTATTAAGTCTTGAACTTGCCACAACCCCTTTAGTTTTATTTTTATTGTCTGAAATTCTCTAACGATTCAATGTCACTTTTTCTCTTTGGGATCATTAATTTTCAGGGTTAGATAGAGATCAATAGTCATAGTTTGAAATTGGCATTTTTGGAGGAGAAATATGTTGTGCCACTGTGCATAGATTGGATGGTGCCCCAGTTAAGAAAATGGTGTGCTCTTTTATGATTGCGTTCATCGATAGTACCCTGAGCATTATTTTATTCTGTTGTGAAGATTCTGACAGTCTCTTATAGTGTCTTATCTATCACTGAGTTTTCTTTTCTCTCCTTTCATATTGGGTCTATGGAGTGGAACTTTATTTAAAAGGCCCTGACATGAGAAATAATGGCCATGGCCAGGCCATTCTCTTTTAGCACCAAGGAAAGTGGCCAAGTGGTCAGACACCCAAGTCAAGAACTCAGTGTAGTGCCTGTGCAGCTAGGGTGTGGCTTTAAAGGTAATCAATTTCATTTGGGGGACTATATGACAATGGATATTTTGACGTTACAAAACACTTGGCAAAGTTGGCAATCACTTCCCTGAGCAAGACTACTGCCTGAAGCCTGGCTCAGAGGAGGCAGCCCTCAGAGGCACTCATCTAGGAGGCAGAAATTCACCTTATTTATTTTTCCTTTCAACAAATATTTATTAAGTGCCAGGTGCTATAAATACAACAATAAACAAAACTGATAAAAATCCCTGCCCTCATAGAAATTGTGTGTGTGTGTGTGTGCATGTGTGAAAAGACAATAAAAAAATTAACCAGGGAATTATGTATCTGTTTGACTAGCTGCCCTATCTTTTAGGTGGTGATAAATATTATGAAGAAAATATAGCAGGAAAGTTTGTGCCAAGGTATGGGTATAGGAGGAGAGTTGCCATTTTAAACATAGTGGCCAGGGAAGGCATCACTGGGAAGGTGATGTTTGATCAGAGACATGAATGGGGGACAGGATGTAGATATTTGGGGAACAGAAAATGCCAAGTCTCTGGGGAAGAAGCATGCTTGATGGACCAAAAAAATGGCCAGGGTGGCTTGAGCCAAATGACTGGGGGGAGTGGTAGGAACTGAGGTCAGAGAGGTAGCAGGGACCAGATTGTCCAGAGCAAAAACTCGTACTCAGGGTCTACTAGATATTGTCACTTAAGGTAATAAAGAATCTGATGTATTCACATATTACAAATTTGGACTTAATTTTTGTTCACTGTGTTTCAATATGGTTGGTTTCTTTTTTAACCCCATGTCTTTTACGTACTTAAAAATGTTATTTTGAGAAGGAATCTATAGACTTCAACTGTCTGCCAGAGAGATTCACTTCACAAAGAAGGTTAAGAATTCCGGATGCTACTGCAGTACTTCAGCTTTTCCTCTGAGAGATATAATGAATGATCACTCTGGCTGCCATGTTGAGTGTAGGCTAAAGATGGACAAGGGTGGTGGCAGGAGATAAGTTAGGAAGCTATGACAGTGATTCAGGCAAGACATGATGGCAGCTTGTACCAGAGTAGTAGCAGTGGAGGTAGTGGGGAGAGGCTAATTCCTAGAGAGATTTTAAAGGTAGAGCCAACAGGATTTGCTGATGGGTTGGATATGAGCTTAGAGGGAAACAGAGTCAAAAGTGATCATGAGATTTTAGTCCTTAGCAACTGGAAGGATGCTGCTGCTTTCTTTTGAGGTAGGGAAGTATGCAGGGGAGCCAGGGAGGAGGGATGGGGAAGACCAGATTTCGTTTTTGGATATCTTGTTTGAAATGCCTACTAGATATCCCAGTGGAAATATCGTATAGGCAGCTAGAGGTAGAAGTCTAGAAGTGTGGAGGGGAAGTCCAGGCTGGAAACGCAAAGTTGGGAATTATCAGTATACACCTGGAGTTAAAGCTGTGTGACCAGATAAGAATTTTTATCTTGCAAAGTGGTACACATGGAAAAGAGATGAGTTTTGATGGTGGTTACCTGGGGTGACCTAATGTTTAGAATTTGCGAAGAGGAGAGGAATCAGACAGGAGAGCAACCAGTGACTTAGGAGGAAATTAGGAGGATTTGATGTCCCTAAACCCAAGGGAAGAAAATGTCAAAGAGGAGTGATTACCTGTTACATGCTGCTGATAGGTCAAGTAATATGAGGCCTGAGTTGAGCATGGATTTAGTAACTTGGAAGTTGTTGGTGACCTAGAAGAGAGTTTTAGCCAAATGACTGGAATGAAAGTCCTATTGAAATAGGTTCAAGAAAGAATAAGGAGAGGGAAGTTGGAGACAATGGGAAGAGGAAACTCCTTTCCAATATTTCCTTCAAAGGGAAACAGAAAATTTAGGTGATAGCTGGAGGGGGTGTGAGGATCCAACAATTTTTTTTGAGCTGGAAGAAGTTTCGGCATATTTGAACACTGATAGAAATGATTTTAAAAAGAGATCACACAGATTACTCAGGTGAGTTGGAGGCCATCATTGAAGCAATGTCTTAGAGTAGACAAGATCAGACAACTTAGAGTAGACAACTAGAGGGAGAACAGAGGGGTTGACCTTAAACATGACCTGTGGAGTTCACCCATAGTAACAGGTGGAAAGGCAGATATAAGAGCAGAGTATTATGGGGAGAAGTGACAGTGAAACATGGAATTTCTCTTTTGGTTTTCACCATTTTTTTTTACAAGAAATAAGAAGCATGATAATCAACTAAAAATGAGAATGGATAGGGATAAGAGGTTGGAAATTTGAAAAGAGAGGAAAGGTGTTGAATGGTTGTCTAGTGTGGTGGAAACGTGAATGGAACAGCAAAATGCAGTAGGAGTGCCAAGAAGCATTCAGGACTCTCTTGCTAATTAGTAAGAATTTCAAATGAATCTATTCAAAATGTTATATTTTTCTTCAGTCATATTAAACTCGTTGGGTACAGACCTGAAGTAGGTAGAGAGTCAATCAAGATTGGGTTTTGTCATGTAAGTTGAAGGGAGGACAGAGCAAGAGAACTGACGGCTGACCCAAGGGAATAACTGATTATGGAATTTATGTAAAGAAATGAGGCTGTGAGGGTGGTGTGGAGAGTAAAAAGGTGGTAGAACCAATAGATTGTAGATTCTAGTGCCGTGGAACAATTCTCAGAGTCAAGGCACTAGAGGAAGAGAGGTGAAAAGATAGGAGGTGGAGGACAGAGAACATAGTTAGAATAGAGATTATGGGAGTGATGTGGCTTTTGGTAAGGAGTAGGTTAAAGTTTGACCTTGAGAAAGAGAAGCTGAGTTAGGGTGGAGAGTAAGGTCATCAGAGGGAAGGAAGTTAAGGAACCAAGAGTCCAGCCTCTTGGAAAGATAATCTACTTGGATATTTAAATCACTAAAAATTAGGTAAGGAGTAATGTTGACAATGATAGTAAGTAAGCCTGGGGATAAAATCTTCATGAAATAGCAATGGTGGCAACCGTATCTGCAACAAGAATAGACAATGCCTCATTGTCTAATTGTATATGATTTAAAGCTGGGGTCTGGAATAGTGATCTTCCATTTGCCAGGGTCAAGGCAATGAAAATGATCTTTTTAACACAAACTCGCCTCAACTCTATCTCTGGGAGCTCTCTTCATTGAGTAGGTGGCTGGAGGAAGCATATAATTAACACTTGTCTTTTTTTTTTTTCACGCAGATTTTATATATTTTTTCATTTTAATTTTGGTTGTTCACCTACTTTTTTCATCATTTACTAGGGTGACAGACACTCTTTGTGGGTGATGGTGAGGGATAACCTAACTTTTATCCATAACTGCCTTTTACCTAGTCAACTTCTAGCTAGTGATGGCGATGTGACACTATTCTGGCCAATGAAATACAAGCAGAAGTAATTGAGTGAGGTTTCTGAGAAAGTTTTTCCTTTCCTGAGAAAAAGAGACAGACTCAATAGTCATTTCCCTTTTACTCTTTGCCCTTGTTTTTTTGTTTTCTTTTCTGCAAAGTGGATAGGCGACCCCAAGGTGCGACAATCATCTTGTAACCATGAGTGACAAATGGCAGAACAGAAAGATAGTAAGAGTCTGAGTTCCTGATTCCACTGTGCAGCCACTGCCCCAGCCCTAACTATTACCTCTGGAATTCTTGTCATGTAAGACAAATCCTTCTTCCTTGAAGCCAGCTCATTAGCTTTGTTTGTTTGTTGTTTTTGCAACTTGCTGCTTCCCTAACTCATAAAGCGACTTTCTTGTGAAGATAGAAATTCTAGACAGTTGGATTTAAGAGGGAATTTCACAGACTTATTTGTGAGTAACCTTATTTTTATAACATCTGTCGACCAAAATGTTTGCTTGAGTCTTCCTCTTCTTCAGGTTACTGCCTTATCCTCATTCCTCAGTCAGATTTATTGTATGAGTAGCCCACACACGCTTTCTCCACTCTTTTGCATTCTACCGTATATCAGGCCTGTAGAGTTGATCTCTAGATAACTTCGATGGAAACTGTTATAACTAACATTACTGATGACCCTGTGGCATTTTGTTTTTTGATCCTTATCCCCCTTGAAACCTTTGTAGGGATGGCTCAATTGGCCATTTCCTCCTCCTCTTCCTCCTTGGGCTTCTGCAATATGACCCTTCCCTAGTAGAAGTTCTCAACTTCTGAATTATTTTCTTGACCCTTTTCATAGCTCCTTGTCATCTGCCTAACCCTCACTGTTTCTTCTTTAGTAGTCCCCTTGGTCCTCTCACCCTATTTTTCCTCCACTCCCATCTTCTCATCTTTCACTCTCTAGGTTTCCCCAAGATGGTTTCATATGCTACTAGGTTTCTACCTGCTTCCAAAAGGTCAGCAATATATAAGTGTATCATTTCATTCTAGACCTCTCACTAGAGTTATAGATGCCTATTTCTAACTGCTTCCAGAACACCTTATTTTAAATATTATTTTATCAAAACTGGATTCTACAGATTCTGGATTCTACAGAAATCCTACCTATTCTATCCTATTTTGTTTCTTTTGTCACCACCATTTATCCAAGTGTCCAAGCAAAGACTTTGAAGGCAACTTCAACTCTACTGTATTTTCCCCCCCATTTTTCATATCCAGCTGGTGAATAGCTCTATTAATTTGTGCCTTGGAAATATTTCTCAAACATCGGTTCTTTTCTCCATCCTCATTACCTCTGCTTCTATTAGGACCTCCCTTACCTGTATATACCCTCCCTTGACTCACTTCCACAGAGAAGGTTTTCTCTTATGTTTTCTCCATTCTTATGAAGAGCCATCCTCAACCTTTAGAAGAGATATCAGTCCTTTCTTCAACTTGATTATTTACTAAGACAAAAAGACTTGTGATTAATGGCAACATAGAGTAATTTGAGACTCTTGTTAGTTGAAGCCCTTTCCAGCTTTGGACATCCAGTTTTTATTAAGAATTCAGCTCAGAAAAGGGAGTGAAGGATGGCTTGAAGATGAAATCTAACCCTGTATCAAACCAGATCTTCAGAGAGCTAGTTGAAAAGAGATTATCAAGGGTGTTACTCATGACTTCACAGAGACCTCCTTTTGCTCTGTGAGATGTTCCTGTCTCGTGTCAATACCGAGAAGAGTGAGTTGTACTTCCCTTAAGCAATCAGTAACAAATATATAGAGCAATTTATTTTTAACTCTTGATTTGTGGCTCTACCCCAAATGGAGCCTTTTGATCCTTGTTTTTCATTTTTCATTGGCTCCACATTTATTTTATGCCCCTTATATTTATGTATCTTTGGATGTTAACTTCCTTTTTTCTCTAGAATATGGTGAAAACAAATATATAAATAGTCTAGGTTCTTATTATGTTTTTCCCTGGTTATTGTAATATTGGCCTTCCTTGCCCACCTCATATCTCTCCTTCTATATATCCTTTACTTATATATATCCTTTACTTACTCAAATTATTCTTCTGTTTAAAAGCATTTAGTAGTTTTCCTCCTGGCTCTTTAACAGGATATACATATCTCCATATGTACATAATCTTCACAATCCTGCAATATAGTTTCCTAGCCTTGGCCCCGTGCCTCCCCCATGCCCTTTTTTCCAACTATGCCAAGCCAGTCTCTTGGAAATGTGTGTCTCAAGCTTCTAACCTTCATTTTGTTCAAAATGGTAAATATAGTTGTTATATATGTTACATGTATGTATATATGCTGTGCCTGCTACTCATGCTATGCTCATGGTTCCCATTCATCCTTGAAGACACATGTCAAAAGTTACCTCCTCTGTGATGCCTTTTCTGATTCCTTCTAAAAAGAGTTTTTCTTTCCTATAAGTGTTCCTGTAATACTTTTAGGTTCTTTTGCTAATAGTAATTATCACACTGAATTTTATTAATTTGTTCCTTGGTATATTACTTAACCATTTGTTTTCATTCATCTCTGTACTTTGCTTGGCATAGTGTACTGCTTATTAAGTTTGTTTTGATTGTGCAAGTGAACACTACAGTGTTTTTGGGTGGATGTCTGTGGCTGACATTTCACCACCTCATGTGATACTGTGGCCACATGACTTTTTGGATTTGTGGGGTTTGTTCAGTTGCAACAGTAAGTTACTTAAAAAAAAAGTTTTGATTCCAATAATAGATATATTGAGTCATAATAATCATCTCTAGGTCAAAATAACTAGAACACAGACTGACAGCTGCTAGTATCTTTTGGGGTCCCACCATTCTATCTTTAAAAAAAATCATTCTATCAATCTCTAACAGAATCTCACTGACTAGAAGGTTAATGATAAATTAGCAATGGTTAGAAGTCTTGAATTAAAATTGGAAACAAGGGCTATTATTAGGGATGCCATTTTTATGGTCGATAGCCACAAAAGAATTATTATGAACCGAGACATTTTTGAAAAACAGATTTGGTATGTTTTACTAACTAGTCTTCAGACATTATTTTAGCACCTGTTTGCCAGCAATTTACTAGTCATTTTAGGTGTCAGCAGCTTATTCTTCAACTAGATTGAAGGTAATGTAAGATCAGGGATCACACATTACCTACTATTGGACATGAGCTGAGCATACTGATGGCAAAATACTAACTGCCATAGCCTATCAAACATGTGCATGATGTGGGAGGGATTCTTCCTGCATCATGGGAATACAGTCTAGTTTAAGCTGTTTTGAAAGTGGAACATCCCTCTTCTTCCTCCTGCTATACCACCCGGTGAGTTTTGTTTTGTTTTCTCCATATTTGGCTCTGTGGGAAGTCATCTGATCTTTGGCCCTAGCCAGGGACTAATGGGCACATGAGATCTTGAGGGTTCTGATCCAAAATAAAATGGGAAAAAAAAACCCAACCAACTGATAGGCTTTTGTCAAAGCAGAACAACTAGTCACCTCTGAAAATACATCCAAGAAATGAAACATTCTCAAAATGTTCACAATAAAGATTTTCCTGATCCTGGCCCAAAGTAGTTATGGCATTCATCCAAAAGGATCTCCTGGACATGAAACCCAAGAAAACATTAAACATAAATTTTCTGTTAGGAGCACTTAAAAGGGTTACATTTTTAAGGAGAAGAGCTGACTTAGCAAGGATGTGCTTTTAGGAGAACTTGTCCTGGAAGCCTTCACTGCTATTTAGCTCTGGCACTGGAATTCATGCAAAGGTTAAACACACTGCCTATAACTATGACCTCAGGAAAAATGGGGGAAAAGCACATAAATACACAAAATCAATCTGCTAGTGCAGCAAGAAAACATAGATGATTAAACCATCATAGAGTTGGTTTCTTTGTGTGTTAAAAACAAAACAAAACAAAACAAAACCCAACAACAGAATTCCATTTTAATGTTATTATTGCCAGTTTGAATCCCCAAAGGATCAAATGGTGGTTGAGAGTGATTCTAGTTATGAAAAGATGAATATTTAGCAAATGTATTTTTTCCATTGGTATTAGGCTACAGGCATCCATGGGAGCCAACTATTTATAGTCTTGGATTTGTATTTCTCCTTCTTCTTCTTCTTCTTCTTCTTCTTCTTCTTCTTCTTCTTCTTCTTCTTCTTCTTCATCATCATCATCAGTAGAGTAGGGGTGGGCAGGGTGAAAATAGTCTCACACTAATTTTAGAGAATTTACATAGCATTCTTAGAACATGGTCTTCTCTTTGACTTCCATGAAATGAGCAATTGGACCAAGGAGAACAGGATACAGATGAGGCATTTTAGTGGGGATCTTTCAGTCTTTGCTGGCATAATACATCTATAAGGTATACTTGAAAAATAACTTGGAGGGTCCTTACTGTGTATGCGAAGTGGTTGCTTTTCTATTTAATAAACTTAGACAAGGCTAAGTGTTAGAGAAAAATCTTCCAGTGTTTCTCTGTAAAGTGTTGGTAACATACTGAGTATGTACGACAGAAGTCAAAGTGATGGCAAGATTCTGTCACTATGAGTAGCTACAGTTCCTAACAAATGGCAAGGGACAGGACTGTAACTTGCAGTTCCCTTGTGTGGTGTAGACATGTGGAAAGAGAATGGCAAAAGGAATGGAATGGATTGAATACATATTTTGAAGTTCTCTGATCTTTCTTTCTGTTTTTGAGTGAAATGCAGCCATTATTACATCCCTTACAATAAACATAGAGGTATGTGTACTGCCCATATCCAGAAGTAAGCCAATCTTCTTTGCTTCAAGGACCAAGAATCCTATAGAAAGGCTGATATTACAAAATTAAGTTTTCAAAAGAAAATACTTTTGCATTTTCAAGCAATGCAATTATTCTATCGATTTACAACAAAACTTAACCACATGCCTCAAATGACTTGAGATACTTTTGTTCTTCTTAAAGCTTTCATCTTTTTTAGCCAGCTAGTACAGAACAATACTGAAGTGAGTGAACTTTGCCCAAACATAGTTGTTGTTGTTGTTGTTGTTGTTGTTATTGTTTTAAGCATAGGGCCTTTTAAATGCCTTAACAATGTCTAAGAAAATTCATGGATCAAGGACACTAGTATTTGTGTGCTGAATGCCAGCAGGCCAAGAGTTACTGCTATGTGGCGTTCCACAGTGAGAGTCTGGCCGTTCTCATGTCAATCTACATATATAGATCAACTTTTCTCCTACTCAAATCCCCCAATGCCAATCTGGTTCTAATTTTATTAAAATTTTGTCAAAGCTGTTCCTGGACTGGAAACTTGCCTGCTGAGTTTTAGCCCAAGGCAGATTTTAATGGCCAAGTTCTACAGGCATCAAAGGGAGGAGGAGTTAGTTTGAGGGTGCCGTCTCTTCCTGAACGTGACAGCCTGCTCTCCTGCAAAAACTCCACAGATGTGTCGCAAGTTAGGAGACTGGAGCATCTCTGACAGGCAGCCTGGAGTTTAATGACACCTCTCCTTTCCATAGCACCACCTCAGCATAGGCATTTCCTGCCCTTAGAAGTTTTAAATGCTCACACTGATCGAAGCATTTGGAAGTCAGAACTAATTTCACCTACACCCTTTCCTTCATCACAAGTTGTGCTTTTCATGTATTAATTCACTTCTTCTTCACTTGGATTTAGCTTTGGTTATTCATGAATCCTTCATTTTCCCATTTCTCTTATCCCTGAATGAGACACTTGAAGACAAAGGAAAGGGAATTGAGAGCCTGAATTGCCTTGATGAATTCTGAGTTATTGTGAAGACATTTAAGTTTTGCTGAAAGTTTTTAATGAGAAAACAATGCCCAGATAGGCCATGGCCCAAGTCTTACCTTCCCATTGCCTTTACCTTGCAATGGGGCATAATTTTAATTAAACAAAGTTAAAGACAGAGAGGCAGAGGACACAATTACTGTATTAAATTTTCTGGTAGTGGAGACTGAGGGATGCAACTGGACCAATTATGCTAATGGGCACCTCCTTATTAATGGGGTGGTTCAGAAGTAAGTGATTCCCAACCAGAAAGGGGTTGACTAGAATCTACACATTGGTGGTTGGTTCAGGAATAGCCATGTAAAGTCCAGCTTCAAGGCTGATTGACAGCTTTGCTCTGCTTAACCTCCCTAAGGTCAAGAAGCCAAAGAAATGAGATTCAGCAGAATTTGAGGCCACCCAGGTTCTATATGACAATTTTTGACCCCCATTGCATGTGTGTGTTGGGGGAAGGAGGAAGAGGAGAAAAAGAGGAAACATATCTCCAAAGGGGTCATGACTCAAGCAACAGGTTAATCTATTTGGAGAAAGGTCAAACCCTATAAAATCCATCACAGATACATCAGCCTCCTTCCCATCCAACCACCCACACTAACCAGCAAGAGGTTCATAGATTCTGGGGCATCTGTAAAAGGAAAAAGACAATACAGGGTTGGGATAAATTTTTCCTTCTTCTATGGCATTGACTCCTGGCATCTTCACTGCCTTTGTCTTCAGTGAGGGTAGGTAGGCTCAATGGCTCATCCATGGATCCTCACCAGGAGTCCTATTACTTGGTACAAAGTATCTTGCCAAAAAACAAAGTCAGCTGCTACCATTTTAGACTGAGTCCCTCCCAGAACAATTGAATCAGAATTTCTGAGGATGGGACCTGGACAACTATTGTTAGTAGTACCCCAGGTGATTCTAACTTATACCAATGGCTAAGAACCAAAGAACCACAGCATTACATAATTCTATACACCCTGTGGATACAGAATGAATGCAAGGTTGCTGAATAAAAGCAAAGCTGGCACTGTTCTCCTCCATCTGTTCAGAAAAGCCATTTATCCAGACATTTGCTAAGGGCCAGCATATCTAGGTCTTGGGTTAGTTCTCACAATTTCATGTGCATGAGAATTACCTGGAACCTTGTAAAAATAGTCTGGTTCAGTAGGTCTAGGGTGAGGCTGAGTTTCTGTGTGTCCTACAGATTTCCAGGTGATACTGGAGCTGCAGGCCTAGAGACCACAATTTGAGTAACAAGACTAAGAAGGTTCTTTTCCTCTGTCCTGCAGCAATTTATTGGGCTTCCTTCAGGGTTGACACAAAGTCTGTTTGGACACAGAGGTCTGCTTCTCCATCTGGGTCCTCCTCCCTTCCTGCCTCCCTACCTCTCTTTTGCCTTCTTATATTCTGGCTCTTTTATTCTCATCAAAATATTATCTCTGAAGAGAATAAACATGTAAGAGTGTTTTATGAGGACAGTGACAGCAGCTTTGCTTTAACTATTTATTTCTGTTCCCTCACACCCTTCTCCCTACCCCCACCCCCACCTTTTTGACTAGGTTATAAAAACTTAAGCTGGGGTTTTCATGGGAATATTTCAGGCATCCATGAGGCTTCCTGAGAGACAAATTTTAGGGGTTGGAGGAGGGGCAGGAGGGTCAGCACCTTGATAAAGCCTCTAAGGTCACATCACATAGCAAGAATTGATGACATCAATGACATCGTTGATGACATACATTTGTCTAACAGCCGCTTTGTATACAGACACCTTGTGTTTCTCATTGTAGCACAATTGTGACCGAAGTGAAGATACGTTTCTTTTTGGCACTTTCTATCACAGCAGCTAATATTTATAGAGTGTTTTTTTTACAAAGCATTTTTATTATAGAGAATGTGAATGTATCCTAGAAGTAGAGCCCTATGTGCCCATCACTCAACCCCAGCAAACATTAGCCCATGGCTGGTTCTGCTCCATTCATACCTCTGTCTATTTCCCTGGAATCCTAGATATCACAACAATTAAAGAATGCTATTTATGAGGCAGGCATCATTTGAGTGATTGATATATATTGGCTCATTTAATTCTCACCACACCCCTATTAGGGAGGCCTCATTATGATCTCCATTTTATAGACGACAAAACAGAGGCAAAGAAAGATTAAGTGACTTGCCCACAGTCATACAGCTAGTAAGCACTTGAACCCAGGCAGCCTGTCTCTGGAGGAAATACTCTGAACCACTATACTGCTCAGCTGATCAAGATTTGGGAATTTTAGCCGCCTTCTTTTCCTCTTCTCCCCATGGGAGCACTCAGGACTAGAACTATTGGTATTTCAGCTCTGGATTTGCACTCAATTTTCGAAGCCCACCTACAATGTTGTTCCTTAGGGAAAATGAA
This sequence comes from Neofelis nebulosa, assembly GCF_028018385.1. NCBI lineage: Eukaryota > Metazoa > Chordata > Mammalia > Carnivora > Felidae > Neofelis > Neofelis nebulosa. The sequence continues at coordinate 28,898,470 of NC_080794.1, read as the reverse complement.
TCAAGTCTCCCAGTTCCCACCATTTTTTCCAGGACCATTCATAGTGAGCCATGGGTCCCGAGATGATCGAGCTTCCTGGCTTTGTTGCCCTCAGGGCTGTTGATTGCTAGGTTGCCTATAACATTTATGGCATGCTAGGTAGAAAAGGAAAAAAACAGTACAGTGGGATCTTATTTTTGTGAAGAAAAATGGTATATAATAATATTTACATCCACACACACACAAGATTATACACATAGACACACACCAGATATACACACAAAGACTTATACCAAATATACACACAGATGCACATAGTGTTTACACAGAAACATACACACATAGAAACACACAGGTAAGTTTGGTATTATCCTTCTATGCAATTTTCTGTGCTGTTAAAAACATAAAGTTAGGAAGTGCTCTTTGTTCCATTTTTCCCTTCTGTTGGTTTAAAATTATATGTTCCATTTCTATTCTTTTATTGGTTAAGGGTTTTTTTTAACATTGTAGTTTTTGTTACATATCCATGAATATATTTTTGTAATAAAGACAAGAGTTATAATCAGTCTGTGTCCCTCTCTAGGTCAAGACAAGAACATTTACTTCTCTTTGTGCTTCCTCTGCTTTCAATGTTCATATGATCCAGAATGTTACTTCTAAATCGCTCTGACTGTCCTTTTAAATAAATACTTATTTAGAACTAATCCATTCATTGTATTCTTTGCTTATAAATGTTTCTTGGGGCGCCTGGGTGGCTCAGTTGGTTTAAGCATCTGATTTCAGCTCAGGTCATGATCTCACGGTTCACGAGTTCAAGCCCCACATCAGGCTCTGCGCTGTCAGCATGGAGCCTGCTTGGGATCCTCTCTCTCTCCTTCTCTCCCTCTCTCTCTCTGTCTCTCTCTCTACTCCTCCCCTACTCTCACTTTCTCTCTTTCTCAAAATAAATAAATAAACTTAAAAATAAATAAGTGTTTCTTATCTCCTACTCCTTCCTACTGTGTTCATTTGTTTCTCTGTTAGAGTACATTCTGGAGTATTCCTTTAGAAGATCACCAGTGAATGCTAAATCTTCTGAGATTTGAATCTCTGAAGATATTTGTTTTCTTTCTTAAAGCATAGTTTTCTTTCAGTATTTTATATGTGTTCTTGAGTTTCTGAAATTTCACTATGATGTCTAGAGACTGATTTAAAAATTTTGTTGTGTATATGAGTAGTGGCACTCATTCGATCTGAGGATGCTTATCTTTTATTTTATTTTATTTTATTTTTTTGGTTCTGGCAGTTTCTTGGTGATAATTTCCTCAAACATTGCCTGTCTTCCATTCTCTCTATTCTCAGAACAGTAAACTTCCCAAGTATCATCCTTTAGTCTTGTGTGCTCTTGTTCTTGTCATTTCATTGTACTTATGCCTATTCTATACACCCCACGATGCATTGTTATTTTTATGGTAAATGATTAAAATTATTTTAAGGAAATTTAGACATAATGCACATATATGAAAACGTTCAAAATAATATTGGGTATACTGACATATTTTTCTTTCTGGAGTGCTTAATTCCTTCTTGCACAGCCAGGTTTTCATCTGGTACAATTTCTGTTCAGCCTGCAGAACTTGTCTTTGTTGGGGCTCCTGGGTGGCTCAGTCAGTTGAACATTGGACTCTTGATCTCAGCTCAGGCCTTGATCTCAGGGTCACGAGTTCAGGCTCTGCACTGGGCTCCATGCTGATGTGAAGTCTACTTAAAAAAAAAAACAAACCGGGGCACCTGGGTGGCTCAGTCAGTTAAGCATCGACTTCAGCTCAGGTCATGATCTCACAGTTCGTGAGTTCAAGCCCTGTGTCAGGCTCTGTGCTGACAGCTCAGAGCCTGGAGCCTGCTTCCGATTCTGTGTCTCCCTCTCTCTCTCTGCCCTTCCCCCACTCACACTCTGTCTCTCTCTTCCTCTCAAAAATAAATAAAAAGTATTAATTTAAAAAATTAATTTAAAAAACCCCAAAACAAAAAAAACTTCTCTTTGGATTTCATGTGGTATGGTCTGTGGAGAAAAATTCTTTCAACTTTTGTCTAAGAATGTTTTTATTTCATCTCCAGTTTTGAAAGATGTATTCATTGGGTATAGAATTTCGGAGTTGGCAGGTTTTTTCTTTTAGTACTTAGAGATGTCATGCCATTGTCTTCTGGCCACTATTTTTGATGAGAAGCTAGTTCTCATCCTTATTATTCTTTCCTTATATAAAATATGTGCCTCATCCCACCTTTTGAAGCCTCCATTTGCTTTCAAGATTTTCTGATTTGGTTTGTTGTTTATTTTCAACTGTTTGACTATAATGTGCCTAAGTGTGGATTTTTTGTTGTTGTTGTTTTTAGATTGTTTGGGGTTTGCTGATCTTGTATCTGTGGGTTGATATCTTTCAACAATTTTGAAAAAATTTCAGCCATTATCTCTTCAAATACTTCTTCAGTCCCTTTCTTTTTTTTCTCTTTCTGGAATCCCAATTATATATACAATCTGTTATATGTGTGTGAATATTTCCCTCCAGACTATATAATTTGTCTTCCAATCTTATTTACGGTGTTTTTCCCCATTCTGTGCATAAATTTGAATATCTTATATGGATGTCACTGAATAAGAACATTATAACTCTGTACTGGTTTTTTTTTTGGCAATTTGGGCATTATGTACAACATGTAAAATTGGGTAGCCTGCAAATGCCATTGTCAACTTTAAAATAGTTTGTCAGTTGAGTTATGAACACATAGCATGCCATGTTGTAATGACATGTTGAAGATAGTTGTAGTTCTAGGTGTTTTTATACATTTTGGGTAACATTAAAAATACTTATTCATATATATATTAGAGTTCAGCTTAAGTTTTGGTTCAAAAAATTCGCTTTCTAAAATTGTTGCAAAACCACTGATCTAGATGATACTCTGGCAATTGGGTTTTGACTGGTAGTATTTATATGAAAGTCTGTTCTGATTGTTGTTTGGGCTTTAGTTTTGTTTTGTTTTAACTGAAGGAGCACTCTTTTGCTGTTACCTTTATGTGATAGGAACTTAGTTCAATATTCTCTGTGGCTCACTAGGGACAGACCTGCTCTGAATCCTATACCATTTCTCTGCCTTAAGAAGCTGTTGTGGACTCCCAAAGATTTTTTTCTTAGCTCTCCTGCCCATGGAGAGCTCTAGGTATGGCAGAGGACCTTGAGATTAACTTTTTTAAAATTATAAAACTTTAAAAAATGAATTAATATTAAACATAAGGTGGCTAAAGCAGAAAACTTTGCAAATGTTAATAAACATTAATCGGCATTTATCAAATGCCCTTGCTAAATTTTGTAGTGTTGGGTACTTAAGTTACTTTTTAGATTGTTTGATTTGGAGCCATGTTATTTATGTAAATTTACTTGTGAAAATAGTATCTGGCTCTGAGTTTATCTGCTTTTTCTTTCTCTAAAGATCAGAGCCAGATTTACTATGGCGCAAGTGAAACACAAGCTTCATCCAGGGTCTTTCACTTGAGTGGACCCCCAAGACAGCTGAGTTGTTGCTGAGGGTTGTAGAGTGTTCATGGGCAGGGGATCCAGACTGAAACCTGAAAGCATTTCCATATAAGCATTTCTGCTAAGTTACAAGAGAAAAGAACTAATCTCTAAAGCTCCAGGATTTGTGTGTGTGTGTGTGTGTGTGTGTGTGTGTGTGTGTGACTTATTTTCTCATTCTAAATTGAAATACACATCAGTCACTAATTTTATAATTAAGAGTTTATATTCTTTTTACAAAGAGGCCTCCTAAACTATATAAGCCTCAAGCTTCACATAGACTCTTATCCACCCCTGGTATTGATGGTATTATTCATTTTTTATATTACATTTTTTTCTGACCATAAAAATATAATTATGGAACAGTATCCTTCATGGTGCCATTGTATGAGTTTAAAAAGTCATCCTCTCAGGGTATCTGAGGGGGCTCAGTTGGTTAAGCGTCTGACTCTTGATCTCAGCTCAGGTCATGATCTCACAGTTCATGAGATCAAGCCGCGTGTTGGACTGGACTCTGCACTGACAATGTGGAGCCTGCTTGGTATATTCTCTCTCTCCCTCTCTCTCTGCCGCTCTCCCTCTCATTCTCACTCTCTCTCTCTCTCAAAATAAATAAATATACTTTAAAAAAATTTAAATTAAAAGTCATCCTCTCTGAACAGAGGTAGTGCATGGGTCCATGACATGGAGTGCTCTGTGGGCTTGGTTCCCTTCTTCAGTGCACAACTGCACAACTGCATGTGGCAACCTGAGGTCCATCAAAGAATTTAGAAAATGCAGAGAAGTTTATAAATGGAAATAAAGATTACTTATAATTCCACCTAAAAATAACTAGAGTTCACATTTTGACGTACTATACACACACACAAACACACAATTGGCATCACATTGCATATCCAATTTTTTATCACTTTTTTTGGCATAGCATTATATATTAAGAATGTTCTCATGAAGTGAAATATTCCTTGAAACACCATTTCTAATTAATTGCATAATAGTTCATCATAGGGCTATTTCTTAATAAACTTTGCATTTTTCTAATACTGGTCATTTGGTTTGGTACCTACTTTTTCTATTATAAATAACATTATGTGGAACATCTCTATGCATACATTTTGATTCTAGGTTCTTAATTTCCTTGTGACAGATTCCTGGGAGGTTAATTGTGGATCAAATGGTTAAAGCTTTTATTTTAAAGCATTTAAGGCACGTTCTCAAATCATTTTCCTGAGATGTTGTTCAAATACATGGGCTACCATGAGTTCATTCTACTCCATGTCTCCCTGACATAGTTTTAATAAAGGCAGTGGCCCATTATTATTATTATTATTATTATTATTATTATTATTAAAGGCAACTGCCCCTTTACTTTCTGTAATCCTCTACAGTGCTGATTTGGTTATGTGGCTCTAGACCAGAAGAACAGCTCACCCAAGACAATGTAATGTCTGGCCTAAATTTTACAAAACTATCTTATTTCTTCACCCTGGAGTGAAGCAGACACTCATGTCTGACAGCATTATAAGTAACTCAGATCAAAGTATTGATCAGGAGTGGATATGTTGTTTTCCAGTGGGAGGATAAGGATGGAGAAGCCAATCTATTATTGCCTCTATCAGCTATCTCACTGAAAAGCGATTGAGCTAATGATACCAACTTATAATTGTCAATTTGTTTTAGCTAGAAAGTAGGCAATAACTCATTGTATTGTCAAGGCATCTGTTAAGAGGATACTGTTGAGGATGTCAGTTTCCAAATTTGATGCTCTTCTCCTTTGTGTACATTTTTTAAAAAGAGAAACAAAACCCAATCTTTTCTTAAATGAAAAATGTAGATGGCTCTTCAACCTCTCTTTCTGATCTCCAAGAACATATGTTTTGCCATTTAATTAGAATTCTGTTCTGACTACCTGATCTTTGCTAGTGTCAGAGCTCTATCTCCTCACCTAGAGTCTATAGAAATAATCGGAAGCTAATCCTATCCTTGCTTGCTTATGAAATGAAATCATAAAACTTTAGGGAACCTGAAGAAATCCTTGGAATCCTGTAGTTCAGAGTTGTAAACCTGTAGCCTTTAGGTTGAATCTGACTTATAGCTATATTTAGTTTATAGTATTTTTTAAAGTTATTTTTATTTAGATTTATTTATTTATTTATTTATTTATTTATTTGATATACCAAATTGTTACACCTTTATTTTAATTGCTTTAGAAAATAGCCATTGTATCAAGCATGGTAACTTGGCTGCCAACATAGTTATTCCCAACAGTCAGAGTAATACAAAAATCTGCCAAAAAACAAGAGTCCAGGGCCAGATGGCTTTCCAGGGGAATTCTACCAAACATTTAAGGAAGAGTTAACACCTATTCTCTTGAAACTGTTCCAAAAAATAGAAATGGAAGGAAAACTTCCAAATTCTTTCTATGAAGCCAGCATTACCTTGATTCCAAAACCAGAGACCCCACTAAAAAGGAGAACTATAGACCAGTTTCCCTGGTGAACATGGATGCAAAAATCCTCAACAAGGTATTAGCCAACCTGATCCAGTAATACATTAAAAAAATTATTCACTGCGACCAAGTGGGATTTATACCTGGGATGCAGGGCTGGTTCAATATCTGCAAACAAATTAACATGATTCATCATATCAATAAAAGAAAGGACAAGAACCATATGATCCTCTCAATAGTTTTTATTTATTTTGAGAGAGAGAGAAGGAAAGAGAGAGAGGGAGAGAGAGAGTAAGAGCGGGAGAGGGGCAGAGAAAGAGGGAGAGAGAGAAAATCCCAAACAGGCTCTCTGCTGTTAGTGTGGAGCCCATTGAGGGGCTCAGTCTCATGAACCATGAGGTCATGACCTGAGCTGAAATCAAGACTCAGCCGCTTAACCGACTGAGCCACCCAGGTGCCCCGTTTATAGTATTTTTATATCTTAGGAATAATTATGGCTAATATGTATTAAGCTCTTATCCCTTCACATATGTTGTGTTATTTAATCCTGACAATTATTTTATGAGTATTATTATTGTCTTTATTTTACAGGTGATAAAACCAAGAACTAGTGATTTTAAGGAACTTGCCAAATATTGGAATCAGTAAGAGGTAAACCTGGGGTCTGAACTCAGACAGCATAGTTCCAGAACCTACTTTCCTAACTGCTACAAGGAAGGAATTGCCAACATTAAAAAAAAAAAAAAAGTCAAGCGATTTCACGGAATCATGGGATTCATGCCCTCTCTTGAACAGTTGTAACATATGGTGAGTGTCCACTGGAGGTGAAGAGTATTCTCCCCTTTTGATTGGATACATGTTCTCAAATTTGCCTTTCTTTAATCTAGCCTAGTTCTCTCATTTGTATAATAGCTTGACCTTTGTCTGCATTTATTACCCCTGATCTAATTCAGTTGTTCTCAGCTGGGGTGATTTTGCCTCCCCACCGCAGGGGACATTTGGCAATGTCTGAAGATATATTTGATGGTCCTAACTGGGGTGGACTGGGGATGGGGGTGCTACTGGTGTCTAGTGGGTAAATGTCAGGCACGCTTACAAACACCTAAAGAATTATGTGTTCCAAAATGCTGAGGTTGGGTGACACCCATTGGATTTAACATCCCCATTTCATAGGTGGGAAAAAAGACTAGAAAGGACATGAGTTGCTCCAGATCCCAAAGCAAGTCAAAGTCAAGGGTGGGAAGGCCCACATATCTCACTTCTCCCTGACCATTTTCCAGGTTATAAGCTTTGCAAGCCTTGAACAGAGATTTTAAAAAAAAAATTTTTTTAACGTTTTATTTATTTTTGAGACAGAGAGAGACAGAGCATGAATGGGGGAGGGGCAGAGAGAGAGGGAGACACAGAATCGGAAGCAGGCTCCAGGCTCTGAGCCATCAGCCCAGAGCCCGACGCGGGGCTCGAACTCATGGACCATGAGATCATGACCTGAGCCGAAGTCGGACACCCAACCGACTGAGCCACCCAGGCGACCCGAACAGAGATTTTTATAAATGGTATCTTTCTAGTTTGCTTTGTTAAAATGAGAAAAAGAGAACTAAATATTACAATTGTTGTGAAAAATCTTCATTGTCTATCTATTGAATGGAAGATTTGCCAATTAAGAATCCTCTAATTAGCTTTACATGAAAAATGGTATGCTTTCAAAGTAGCTGGCAGGATCCAACTATAAATCACACCCTTTTCAAAGAATCTCTAATATGTATTTATTACATAACAGGCACATGTTGGCTGAGAATATTGCTTTTTCTTCATAAAGTGTGCAGTTTACAAGGAAGAGGAGAGACACTACTTTCAGTTTTGATTCAGTTAATGACCAGGAAATTCACAGTAAATCTCTAAACTATATCCCTTTATTGTGGGTTTTTATGATTTTGTAGTCAGGTGAGATAAGGTGGTAGTCTTAGCTCAAACCTCTATACTCCTTTGCTTTACATAGATTCTGTTCAGACTATTGCTATAGTTCAACATACATGTTTTAGGTTGAATATTTCTGAGACTTCCTGAAGACCTGAAATGGATTACATAGACCAGTTACCTTCATTATTTGCCTCTTTACTCAAAGGGCAAGAGAGAAGACAGAGCTGGGAATTTAAACACATATGAAGGATATAATCATAGCTAAAATTTCCTACCTGGCAGGCACTGTCAGAAGTGCTTAGTGTGGACTATCTTATTTAATCTCATTTTACCAGTGTTTCCTGCAGGATACTCTATTGATATACATGATGAAAATATATATCTTACATAATCAAAACTCCAAGGTAGGAGAGCTCTGGGGTTGGTTGATTTGGTGACTTAACAGTGCCTTCAAGGACTCAAGTTCTTTCCATCATTGTAGACTCTCCTTTTCAGGGTGGTAGCCTGAGGTAGCAACATGGCTGTTGTAGTTCTGGCCATCACATTATTACTTTGTGTGTGTGTGTGTCTCTCTCTCTTTTTTAATTCAGTGCAGAAACCTTTCTAGAGCCCTCCTGCATACATCCCTTTGCACCTGATTGGCTGCCATTATGTCATTTGTCCATTCTTTAGTTGCTCACTGTCAAGGGGAATGGAGTTACCATATGGGTATAGTGAAACACTGGACTGTGAGGAGGAGGGTTAGCTGAACAAGATCCGGGTTCTATTAACAGAAAGAAAGGGGATGGCTGACAGGTAGGAAATCACAGGGTCTCTTACAACCATTTTGAGCTGGGTTGAGTTTCTGTTGCTGCTGCCTTAACACTGGGCATGATAGCAGCCCTTTTCTAAGCAAGTGGGTTGAAATCCACGTGGTAGAATTACTCAGTTCAAACTTTTAGGAGCCCAGGACAAGCTAGTGCAAGCAGAGACAGGGCTGAAAGGGTGCGCTGCCCTGCCCTACTGGCAGGCCTAGGAACCAGACCCCTACACGCTGGTTTGTCACCAGGTAGGCAGTCCCAGGTGCTCCTCTCTCTGCCCAGTGGCGAAGAGCAAGCTCTGGCTCTACAAGCTGACACCAAGAAAACCAAACTCCTACTCACCATCAGCTGATAAGCTTTCCCTCTCAAAACCAAGGAAAGGCCTGGGTCTTTCTCACTCACTCTGGTGCCACGTTTTCTCTTTTGAGACTTGCCTTGAGGTTCATTTTCAACTGATTTCATCCAGATTAACACTGGTGAGGAATCCATTAATGAATGCTCCTATGCTTCATGGTTGTTTCCTTCTACTGTGATAGTCCAGACTACTGGACAGCAAATCAGTATTTATGTTGGCTCTATATCGACACTAGAGTCTGAGTCCGAATCCTAATTCCAGCAACTGCTAGTGGGGGACCTGGTGAGTTACTTGATTTCTCTAAACCCTAGATAATGATGGTAATGACATCTCTCTCTCTCAAGGTGCAGATTAAATGAAAATATGCACACAAAATGTTTAGAACAATGCCTGACACATAGTAGGACTCAATGAATAGTAACTATTAATATTATTAGTTAGGAAATAGGCACAAGTTCTGGAGTGTTCCATAGCTGACCAATTAGTAACACTGCAGTGTCAAAATCTAGAATCAGACAAATAGGTTTCTTCTACTTTTGGCTGATCCTCTAGGCCTAAATTTTATCCCTTAAAAAAATGTCCTGTAAATGTAAAACAAGACTGTTGTGAGAATTTAATAAAATAGTACACCCCGTGTTTAATTAAATACAACTATTAATACATATTCCAATTCTCAGAGACAATGTGTCTTTGCTCTGTCAAGACTCGGTGTATCCATATTCCATGAGCTCTTCTGATTTGGGTTTTTTTTCCCTCTGCCTCCCTGCTAGTGTCATCGGAGCCCTCTCCCAGTCTCCAGAGATTGTGGAAGTTTATTTAAACTTCGGATTTACAAACTGGCTGTCCTCCCCCATTCTTCAAAGTCCTGGGCCTAATTGGAATGCAAATGTCTCCCTTGGTAGCTGAGCATTGCTTCTGTCACTCCGGGGAAGGCCCTTGGCCATCCAGGGCTGGATGGGAGGCAAAACGTACCCCACCCCCGGGGTTTTCCATCTTTGTGGGGAGAAAATGATGATGATGTATGAGACAGTGATGCTTTGGAGTCCAAGGAAGACATGACAGATGGGATAATATGGGAGGAAAATACTGTCTTCGTAATGGAGACTGATGGCCTTTGCTTGTCTTCCTGGCATTGTTAGGACTGGGGCTGAGCCGGGCCTTCTTCATGCAGTGGCAGGTTGGGTATGTCGTCCATGATGCCCTCAGTGGTAGTCTTCAACCAAGGGGTGGGGGATGGGAGAAGCAAACAGAGGGGGCTTGTGGGGGTGTTGAGCGCAGGCCTCAACCCCCCTTGGCTTTGACATGCATGTTTGTCAGGAGTGACAGGCCTCTCTGGATCTGTTCATAACTGCTGGCTTTGGGGTCTTTTGCCTTCCACCCACTCTGCCTCCCCAAACCCCCAATAAAAAACAACTATGTTAAACTAAAAACTCTTAAAAAGAAAAGGCCCCAGATCCCTACCAAACCACTCCTACTCCCCCTTCAGGCCCCTACTTGGCTGCAGGAAAGAAAGCCTAAAACTAGAGTAGGAATGTCATCTTTAGAAATCATCTTTTGGAGCAGTTTTATTAATTTCACTTCTCTGTGGTTACCACATGTTTGGGGAAGACAATTGGTTTCACAGATCTGTGTGGGAGGCTGAAGATTTGGCTCTGAGGCGGCAGAGAAAACCTACCGCGAGAACAGGCTCACTAATTGACATACAGCAAAGATGTTCTTTAAGGAAACTTTTCTCCTACTGCCTGTTTTTTTTTTTACTCTAATTTTTAATTTTTAAGTTAATTGTATTTTTTAAAAGAGAGGCTCTATTTTTATTTTTCCTCTACTCATCCATTTCCCACCCCGATTCCCTCCCCACAATTTCCATTCCAGAAATGAAAAGGAAGACTGGACCAAGTATTAAGTCACAATTTAAGCTTCAAAGTCGCTGCCAGTGGCTACCGATCCAAGGCCAGGGCTCCAAAAGAAATGAGTCCTTGCCTCCTGGGCTCCCATCTCTGACACCTCCAGCTGAGACGTTTCTGGCCGGAGCATGGTCCTGGCAAGGTACAGAGAAGCAGGTGATTCCGGGCCATGCATGAGCCCTCTTGTACTTGGGAGAAGTCTGTTCACAGTTCCTGAGGGCACTGTTGCAGGACCTCCCTGGTATATTTTTTGAGATGTCAGCTTTTTTGAGATGTCAGCTTGAATGACTGCATCATCCAGATAGAAATCAGTTCTGATTCTAAATAAATAATAGGCCAAGCTAAAAAAAAAAAACAAAAAACAAAAAACTCAATTGTTTGATCTGCGGGTGGTGGTGGGTGAGTAGCTGCTGTTTTAGAACTTTGAATGTGGGTCCCTTGGCATTAGCTTTATTTAAAATAGAGTAGTAGGGGGCGCTTGGGTGGCGCAGTCGGTTGAGCGTCCGACTTCAGCCAGGTCACGATCTCGCAGTCTGTGAGTTCGAGCCCCGCGTCGGGCTCTGGGCTGATGGCTCGGAGCCTGGAGCCTGTTTCCGATTCTGTGTCTCCCTCTCTCTGTACCTCCCCCGTTCATGCTCTGTCTGTCTCTCTCTGTCCCAAAAATAAATAAAAAACGTTGGAAAAAAAAATTTTAAATAGAGTAGTAGCTCTTCATGCTCTCTGAAAAGTTAATAGCCCACCTTAAAGGAGATGGTAGCCCCGCAGCGCTTTTACGTTGCTAATTATACTGCCCTAGTGGGAGGAGGAGTACATGGCACTTTGGAGAACTCCCAGAAGACAGGGTTCCTCCCCAGCAGCTTCCATGATGACTTGAGATGGGTAAGAGGTTTACCAGCAGATGTTTGAGAACTTGACGCGAAATAAGAGTGACAACCGGGACTTACATCTTTTCCCAAACATTCAAGAGATCCCTCAACTGGTTCCCCAGGTGTGGTTGGAAGCAAACATGGTCACTTTTCCTTTCCCTCTGTTCTTTCATTTGCTCCATCCTCTACTTCTTTGTGCCATGTAATCAGGTCCAGAGTGAGCTGAGAGGGGTTTGTCCCCACTGTCTCCATTCTGCCCCAAAGTTTCCCCGACTATCATGAAAGTGAGCAGTATGGCTGAGCCAGTCACTTGTGTGAATCCTGAAGAACTGGCTTGGTGAAGTTATGGCAAGGCAGGGAGGTGCTCTAGAGGTCCTGGTGTGGGTGGGAGGCTGGTCCAAGTGCAGACCATGACAAGAAAGCTGCCATGGATCCCTTCTAGAGCTCCTGGGGTGAGGAATTGAATCTTAGCTCTGTTGTTTTTGTGACCTTGGCTGAGATCAAAACCCTCCCCAGAAAAATGGGAGTTATAGCATATCAGCCTGCCAAAGAGGGGTATTATTTCAAACGCGAAAGCATTACGTTAAAAAAAAAAAAAGTGAGACCCAGGGGAAGGAAGGAAAAAGGGGGCCGTCAGTGGAGAGGAAGTGACACGTTTCGTGAAATCGGAGCTTTTTAAGGTTGTTTTGGGCACAGTTTCAAGAGGAAGTGCCGGTTTATTAAGACAAACAATTGCTAATCTAATCTCTACCAAGAGACATATTTAAGTTCAAGCACATTTTTTTTTTTTTTTTTGCCTCTTCTGGATTCTGGATTTTCAATTGAATGCTGGAATATGAGTGTAAATCCAATGGAAGCAAAACAATTTACGGAAGAACCATTTCTGATTTCTGTTACATGTATGAAGTTGGAGAAAATTGATCAGCAATCCAGAATGATTTGATTTTTTGGACTTCTGCCTCAAGCCCCCTTTCCTAATTAAGTAATTAATCTTCCTTTAATGAAGACTTCCTCCTTTGAAGGTTCCCCAGACCCCTGTTCTTGTCAGCCTGCCCTCTTCCAGGCTCTGAGGCCCCTCAGGCACACGTACGTCATGACCACATCGCCAGGCTCCAAAGTCCTGATTGCTTGCCTGCTTTCTCTACTAAACTGGCTTCTTGAAGACTAAAAACACCTAGCCCATGTTAAATGCTCAATAAACATTAGGTCAATGTTGAATATGGTTGGGATATAGAGAAATAAGGATCATCTCTTTATTAGTTTTGTATTGCCATGTAACAAATTACCACAAATCGAGTGGCTTAAAACAACACACATTTATTAACACAGTTTAATTCACTAACGCAGTTTCCCTGCATCAGGAGTCAGGGCACAGCTTAGGTGAGTCCTCTGCTCAAGGTCTCAGAAGGGCTGCAATCAGGTGTTGACCTGGGCTGCAGTCTCACCTGGGGGTTCTGAGGGATGATCTGTTTCCAAGCTCATTGAGGTTTTGTTAAGAATTCATTTCCTTGTGGTTGACTGATGTGGTCCCTGCTTCTTTCTTACTGGCTGTTGGCTGGAAGCCACCCTTAGGTCCTAGAAGCCACCAGCAATTTACAACGTGGATGTTTGCATCTTGAAGGCTGGCAGGAGAATCTTTCTCACTGTAACTGGCTAGGATGGAATCCACATAGCATAACGTAATTAAAGGAGTGACATCTCCTCACCCTTGCCTACTCTATTAGCTAAAAGTGATTCCCAGGTCTTGCTTACACTCAGGAGATGCGATTATTCAGGGTATAAACCAGGGGAGGGGGCAAGCTCAGGGTCTATCTACCTCAATCTCTATGTATAACTAATTCCACTAGGACAAGAACTTTCATTCCAAAAAAAAAAACCCAAAAAACAAAACAAAACAAAAACTTGTTTCTTTTCTTTGAGGCTTGCGGGAGAATAGCTTACTATTTCTAGTATGTGCTCTATTATCTGAATCAGTTTCTATATTTTGTAGTTGCTTGTCCAGAAAAATACAGTGACCTGATATTTATCAAATAACATGCTATATAAAAGTCTTTGTGTTAATTATTCAACTATTGGTTCTCAGCTCCAAGTCCCTGTGACAATGGGACTCTGCAAACTGTATTTCCCCTTTGTTAGCTGGCTTCCTGTTAGGTTCTTCTGATAAGGGGAAGAGGAGAGGAGCAGGAGAGGAGACTTGTTCCTTCCTATTTGGCTGCTCATGCTGGCATCTCCCCTTCACCCAGCAGTGAGAGTTGGTTCTGGTTCAGCTTCTTCCAGCACTTCTAGAGCCAGCCTCAGTATACTCCTCAGAGAGCAGCACTAGCAGGGTGGTATTCCCTTCATGGAGGTCTGAGCCCAGCCCCATGGGATCTTTCTCTAAGCTTGTTGGTTCTGATCACTCCATTCTTCTCTCTTCATTCTCCTTAGTGCTGGTGGCAATTGCCTGCAGTTATTACCTTGGTGTTAGTTCAGTGTTTTCATTTTGCTTTTTCAGTCCTCCAACACATATTTAACCAAACCCCTATATTATATTCTCTCTGTTAAAATACCTAGCATGGTTTGTTTTTCTGACTGGCCCTGATAGATACAGTATCATAATTTTCATCCAAGTTGCCAAGACATTATAGGGTTTCAATAACTGCTATTGGAATTTTATATGCCAAAGGAACTGACATTTAACAAAGAATTGAAACCCACCTTCTGGTTCCCAAGTTGATGCTTTTAGAATGTTGGGGCCATAGTTGACTTTGCCAGTCTATATAAGGCTTCCTGGCTAACTAGTAAGAGATATAAATAGGCTCACAGGGGGTGATTCATTTATTTCCCAAACTATAGTGAATCATGACTAGAGACTCCAGCCTCTGAGAAGCCCAGACTTAGAAATTAGTAAAGCTATTTGTGTGAAGTTATGGAATATACTCAGATATCCCTATTTCGCAGATGAGGAAACAGAGTAATTTCCATGCAAGGCCTTCTTGCCAGTAGAAGGCTTCAAGTCAGGCACTATAGTTTCAAGTGTCTTCTCACCTGGCCACTAATGAACTGATTTCTCTTCCTGTGTCCCCTAACTTTTTTAAATGACATCTGTACCCATGTTCAAAATCTATGAATTACTAAAAGATGACTCTGTCTGACTTTCTCTCTTAAATTAGGTCTGCTGATCTTACTCCATAATGTCTCCTTCATTTGTGTTCTATAGTCTCTGAGTTTTGTTAGGCCCTCTTTATCTCTTTCCCACACTATTAAAATAGCCTTGTGATTAGTCTTTCTGCTGTTATCTATTTGGTCCACTCCTACCAGAAAAACATATCTCAAATAGAACTCATAATATTGCTTCTTTCCTCAGAATGCCCTACAGGGTAACAGTCAAATATCTCAGGTGGAAAGGTAAACTTCCTTCAAAATTTGTTCTCAACCTCTGTCCTGATTCTCTCTTTTATGTGTTCTTCATGCCAGCCAGACCTGTCCACAGCCACTAGAGCCTGGCCTACACTCCTACTGAACCTGGTTTTCCCCCTGCTACAGCTCACACACCCCCTTATCATGGACTCCTCCTCCCCAACCCTATCTCCTCTCCCTAGAGACATTCTCACGTTCCACTTCCTCCACTCAGCCTTTCCTTAATTCTCCTAACTGAAGAACCTCTTTTTACTTTCTGAAATGACCATGTAAGTCACACGTAGATGGTGATGATAACTATAGGAGCAGTACAGCTAAGCTAACACCTGACGATGGTCTATTCTGCTCCCCAGCACTGTATACACTCTTGACCCACATTATCTCATTTAACTTTCATGGAGTTCCT
This sequence comes from Neofelis nebulosa, assembly GCF_028018385.1. Classification (NCBI taxonomy): domain Eukaryota; kingdom Metazoa; phylum Chordata; class Mammalia; order Carnivora; family Felidae; genus Neofelis; species Neofelis nebulosa. The sequence continues at coordinate 28,882,844 of NC_080794.1, read as the reverse complement.
ATGAAATATGAACTTTTATTTGTATTGCTGAGTAAGCCGCCTTAGTAAGGTTACATAAATTGTTCAAAATCTCATAGCTCATTTTATGTCTTATGTAAATTATTTGTATTCTCTTTTATTTATCCTCCAAATGGATAATTGAGATCAGGGAGCATTCTTTGTTCAGCTGTGACCCCTATTCTAAGCCTATGGAGTATCTTGTGCATGGTGGGCAGTAAATCACCAATTTGCTGAAGAGTCTCAGAATTCACAACTTTTGCCACCAAATTGGTCATGTTTTTTGGTGCTGAATTTTATTTTATTTAAAAATTTTTTTTGTTATCTATCAAGCATACACCTGTGTTCTATGTAATGTAAGTCGAGATGGGGAGAAAAAAGTGTTTCTAAGAAGTTTGGAATAAATTGATTCCTGTTTTCCTTCTGTTATAGTTTGAGAGAGGGTCTGTCTTTTTTTTTTTTTAAACATTTATTTATTTTTGAGACAGAGAGAGACAGAGCATGAACGGGGGAGGCTCAGAGAGAGAGGGAGACACAGAATCTGAAACAGGCTCCAGGCTCTGAGCTGTCAGCACAGAGCCTGACGCGGGGCTCGAACTCACAGACCGCAAGATCATGACCTGAGCTGAAGTTGGCCGCTTAACCGACTGAGCCACCCAGGCGCCCCAGAGAGAGGGTCTGTCTTTATTTGAGAGGGATCCTGAAGTCTCTGCTTCAGGAAGTTACAAACAAATTTAGGAGCACTTTCAATTTGTAAAGAAACTCTGCTCAAAATGCAAAGAATCCTTCTGAGTGTCTGCTGGTGATCCCTCTGTTTTCAAAGTTTGCATTTTTGCTTATTGGCATATATTTTTTAAAGCAGGGCATTGCCTGACACAATGTGGGAGGCACATCCCTTTGGAAAAACTGAATGTCGCTGGGCTTGGGGTAGGAATCATTCAAAAGCTACTCAAATGATTTATTAAAACAGAAAGTCAGGAGCATAGATTCAAGGTCACGAGTTAGAACCGTGGGGTTGAGAAGGAGCTCAATTTTCTTGGAAATAATAAGGCTGACCTTTTAGGAGGGTAGCTTTGGGGAGACGGTTGTATAGAGAAGTCCTCAAGATTCACATGCAGAGGGACACAATTTTGGTAAATGCATTCAGCTGCCTTTTGCTCTGATTTCTGAGCTGCTGGTGCTCCTGGATTTGAGATGGCTTTCAGAGAACCAGAGGCTCCTTATGCAGCCCCACATCTAGGTGGCCATTTCATATTCTTGTGAGGGGCCCAGGGGACAGAGATGGAAGTGTCTGAGGTGTGGGGGAAGAGTGAGGAAGGTCAGGAAAGAGGCTAGGGTAACCAGACTGCTTGTCAAACAAGTGGAATAGGCGTGGAGGGGAAATGGTCATTCAGCGTTTCTCTTTCTCTTTTCTGGGCACCTTGTCCAGGAGCCACTACTCTAACCGTTGATGAGGGATGGTCACTAAAGTATCCCCACTTTGTACATAGAGGCACCATAAATGGCCTGCCCTTGGTGGGACCGGATTTGCAGCATTTCCTGCACTGAGCATGAAGTCCTGTTACTTTCTCTGCACTGTTCTGGCTTTGGTTAGGGTTGTTCTGGGTCATAGGGCAGAGATACCTGGCCACCATGGGGTTGTGCCCTCCTTGAAAGCATTACGATGCTGGATGCCTTGACTGGCTCTAGCCCCCTGGGCTGCGTGTACACAGGCATTGGACCGTGCATTGGCATACTCTTCGGCCTGGACCCACAACTGTGCAGACCTGGGCCTGCGGAAGCCATGGATGTTGCTCTGCTGGCCAACACTGGCAAGGAGACCTGAGCCCTTCTATTGTCAGCCCCACAGACAGGCTGAGCAGGCAGTCTAGGGAGATGCATTGTGATTCAGAGGATACTGAAAGGCGGCACAACCACATAATATGTCGTAAACATGGATCACTTATAAGCATGGAAAGGGGCACTAATTAATAATTATTTTGGGGCCACAAGCAAAAAAATGGAGTTGAATCTGGAAAACCTGGAATCACTGTACCTAAAGGTACCTTGGTCTCAATTCAACTTAACATTTCTTAAGCATCTCTGCACCAGTCATCATCCCCTTTCACAACTGGGCATGGACCTGTCAACAAGTAATGCCAGGATAGAAGATTAGATGCAATTGTGGAAGCGGGGAGAAACCAAAAGGCAACAAAAGGAGGGAAAGTTTACTCTCTGGGCAGGGGTGGGAAGGGGGCACAGGGAAGATGTTAATGCAAGGAGTTTTCAAAGACATGTTTTGGAGGCATATGGATGGCAGAAGGGGGTTCTAGAAAGGGAGAACAGCAAATGCAAAGTCACAGATACTTGAAAGCACAGAGCACATTTAAAGGATTGTAAGAAAATGGAGAGTAAAGTGGGAAGCGGGAGTGACAGGAGATAAAGCTAAATGGAAGCCAGGTCACAAGCCGCCCGTAGGCCAGGCCGGACAGCTTGGACATGCTTGGAACAGGATTGGCAATTGTGGCCCATGGGCTAAATCTAGTCTGCCTTTTGTTTTTGCAAACCAAGTTTTATTAGACTTCAACCAAGCTCATTCATTATGTGTCATATAAGGCTTCTTTCACACTACAACAGCAGAGTTGAGTTGCAACAGACTACATGGCCCACCAAACCTAAAATACCTGCTCTCTCTGGGGCACCCGGGTGGCTCAGTCAGTTGAGCATCTGACTTCAGCTCAGGTCATGATCTCGCAGTTCATGAGTTCGAGCCCTGCATTGGGCTCACTGCCATCAGCCTGTCAGCGCAGAGCCCATTATGGATCCTCTGTCCCCCTCTCTCTCTGCCCCTACCCCACTTATGCTCTTTCTCTGTCTCTCGCTCAAAAAAAAAAAAAAAAAACAAATAAAACATTAAAAAAATATGTATCCGGGGTGCCTGGGTGGCGCAGTCGGTTAAGCGTCCGACTTCAGCCAGGTCACGATCTCGCGGTCCGTGAGTTCGAGCCCCGCGTCAGGCTCTGGGCTGATGGCTCGGAGCCTGGAGCCTGTTTCCGATTCTGTGTCTCCCTCTCTCTCTGCCCCTCCCCCGTTCATGCTCTGTCTCTCTCTGTCCCAAAAATAAATAAAAGACGTTGAAAAAAAAATTAAAAAAAAAATATGTATCTGCTCTTTCTTTACAGAAAAGTTTGGCGACCCCTAGCTGAGCCATGGTGGACCACTGAAGGACTTTAAGTAATAACATAATATCTCTGATTTAGAAAGATTTCATGGGGTATGAGGGAGGATAGATGGGTGGGAGAGGAAGGGTAGGAGGCTATTGTGATAGACTTGTGAGTAGCATTCAGTCTTATGAAGGGACCACCATATGCCAGACACAGTGCTAGGCTGGGAATTCACAGAGAGGACACAATCCACTCCTCATGCCCATCACAAACCAGACAAGAAAAGGTAAGGACTTGGACCAAGGCAGTATAAATGATGATGGATATGAGAGGGTGAACCAGAGAGAGGTTTAGAGAGTTGGAGCAAAAAATGTTAGGGCTCTGGGTTTGGGATGAGGTGGTTGGTGGTGACCTTCTCTGAAATGGGGACACTTGAGGAGAAGCAGGTTTACTTCTACTTAGCTCTCTTATGGCCTCCTTGAACTCACTATATTTGTCCTATTAGATAAAATTCTTAACAGCTTTCTAGAGGCATAGATGTTTTAAGTGGGTTCAGATTTATCTGATACTGACACTTGAACAAGAATTCATTTACCAGAATGTATACCATCTTAATTCATGTTCACCTAGAAAAGAGCTAATCCCTGACCAAATTTGGAGGAAGAGGTCCTATATGGTCTCATGGGAAGTCTATGCTACAAGTGCTCCCCTGAGCCAACAGGTGGAAAGGACTGACTTCCTCATGCTGGTAACACCAGTGCCAGATTGACTTCTAGAGCATAGTAGGTGCTCAGTGAATGTGCACTGGATGAAAATTTGAGTTTGGATCACTTAGGGTCCTAGCAAAAAAAGACGGTAAACTCAAGATAGTAGTCTTCAATTGAAGCCTGTTTTGTAAAGGGTATCTACAGAGGTGGGGGCAGGTGCGTGGAAGCATCGGGGATAGTGATGCAACTGAAGACTAGCAACAACGGAAACTGACCTAAAGGGGAAAGAAAGGTGTCACCAAACCAGTGTGAGTCATAGCCATAAAAGAGGGGTTCCATTCAGAGACAGCTGAGATTAGCTGGGGCTACAAGGAATTTCAGCCACTGAGGAAACTATAACTTGTCATGTAGTTGAGGGGGGTGGGCGCAGAAGGGGAGGAGGGGCGAATCAGCACTTCATCCCCTCACTCCTCCTTCTGATCTGCTGATGTCTCCCACTGGCTGAACCCAGTCAGGAGTCTGGGAGCAGGGGAACCACAATAACACAATGGGTAGTGGCTATCCTCCCAGCACAAACAGCTGGGGAGAGAAGAGCCTCTCTCATTTCTTTTAGTTTTTGGGGAACTTGGGCCTGGTCACACTTGTACTATTGAATTGTAGTATGGAATTGTTAGTAGCAATATTGAAGTACTTGGACAAACGTCATTATTTAGCAAAATAAATACTTATTGTTCATATATTTCTGTAAATAGTTCTGGCACGCCTAGCAAGTGCCAGGTGCTTTACTGAGTCATAAACAGAGATGACAGACAGTGCCGGATGGAGCATCCTTGTACACAGGGCTTTCTGCATATTCTAGTAGCATAGATCCCTGGCAGTGAGGTCCTGGGCCAAGGGGCATTCACAGTTTATACTCTGACAGACCTGACAAATCACCTCTCTGATAGAGCCACTGTATACTCTAGGGGCATTTGAGCATATGTCCACTTTACCACATTGTCTCCTTGGTCACTGGTGAGGTGAAGAATTTTTTTTTCTATATTTTTATCAGTCCTTTGTAATTTTTCTTTGGTGAAACATAGTGGTTTAGAGCTTAGTGCTTGAAACCAGGCTGCTATGTGGATTCAAACCCTATCTTTGTCACTATTGGCTGTGTGAACTTAGGCAAGTTATTTAACCCCTTGCCCGCCCCCCCTTCTTCATGTGTGAAATGAGGATAATGATGTTATCTACCCTTTGGGGTTTTAGAGATTGTTAAGTGCCTGGCGCATAGTGAGCTTGATGTAAGAATTAGCTGTCATGATATTTGCTCACATCCTTTGCCCATTTTTCTCTCCCAGCGATATTGATGTGTGACCAGGACTAAGGGCCGCCGGATAGAAGACAGGCCATTTCTGTAGCTCTTGTCCAATTTCTGAAATGGTCTGCTATCCCTGTAATGTGACCGTGCACTGACACGGTAACACTTCACTTTCCTACCTGGACGATAGCCAAGGGCGCATTTTGAGCAGGCAGAGGGTCATCTGAGTGTGTTGGTTCTTCTGATGTCTTTGGGGTCCTGGTCATTGGGATTTGACTGAGGTTCCCCCAGAGTCACTTTTGTGCCAGGGAAGGACGGCCAGTTCCTGCAGGCCCACAGAGGCCTCTGAGCTTGGCCAGTCTTTTCGCAGGCAGCCACCAGGTGGAACCGCTTCAGAGCTTGGGGCCTGCAGGAGTCCAGGTGCTCTGAGGCTCACTTGCAGAGGCTGAGGGCTGTGGTTGTGGCTGCCTGAGCTATTGCTGCCTTTGGGGAGATCACACGCCCACAAGGGGAATGCCTCAGGTTGCCGAAAAAAAATTGAAGGAGGAAGAGAAGAGCCGCTTCCTTTACAGGCCAGCCTCTCAGTTATGCAACTCTGACTGTACATTTTCAGACTTTCCATACAAGTGAAGGTCACCTGAAGAGAGATTGAAAAGTTTGTATCATAGTCACAGGAAAGTTTAAAGGTGTGAGTGTTTGTAGAGTCCTACTGAGGCTTCCACAGGCGACAGAGGGAAGTCACCGTCAAGTCACCAGCGCTGGCACCAGAGTGACTCTTCTTTATTGATGCCAGCTATGTGCCAGGAGTTGTCCGACGTGCTAGCTCTAATTCTTGTACAGCAAGGAACATGTGATCTTGGTGATGAGGAAAAGAAAGCTCAAAACATTTAACTATCGTGACCAAGATCCATCAGCTGAAAAGTGGCAGGCCATATTTTGAAAACAGGTATTTCTGCTGTCAGTTTATGTTCTTCCCGCTGTCCAGTGTGTGGGATTGCAGAGTTTAGAAGTGGAAAGGCCCTTAGAATTCGTGATTCCTCTGTGCCCGAGATCACAAAGTTAGTGGCAACACTGGAACTAGAATCTTCTCTTATTCAAGTACTTTTTCCAGCCAATGAGTTTATTTCATAAAAGTCATGGCTAAAAACAAGTGGTGAATGAATAAGCAACATGTAATAGCTGGCAGTCAGCTGGGGAAGGTGGCAAGGAGTTATAAGTTGTAGATTCGGATTTTGTTTCTACTGCTTCCTAGCTGTGTGGGCAAGTTACAGAACTTATGTGAGCCCCAGTCTGTCATCTGTAAAATGGTAATAATAATAACACTGAAATAAAAACACTGAAAGTGAGTTGATGTAAGATGTGTAACATACACTAGGTACTTACATTATCTCTAAAAGGACAATTTTGAAATGGTGTTGGATCCAAGGTTATTTTTAACTCAAGGCAGCTTGAAAGTGGGATCTGAAAAGGTAGAGCTATTTGTTGAAACTGGAAGCTGTGTAATGCTTAGTTCAGAGTCCAGGTTCTAGAATCAAGACTGTGTGTATTCAAATATCAGCTCCATCACTGGTTAGCTGTGTGGCCTCAGGCAAGTCACCTAACCCCTCTGTACCACAGTTACTCATCTGTGATTGAGAGTCATGGCATTTATCTCATTAGGGCTGTGCATGGATTAAATGAGACAATGCAGGAAGGGCATGAGCATGGTGTATTGATGCAGTAGATCCCCAGCAAATGTTCATCATCATTGAAAGAATCAGGAAACCTAGGGTCTGAGGTTAGAACTAATATGATACAGTCATAATAAATACACAGGCAGAAAGATCTACTCTGTGGGTTCAGAGTACATTTTGTAAAATAGTCATTGACAGTCCTGCCTATACATAACTTGATTTGGCAGGTGGACTCCTCCAGTACTGTTGATGTAATTTGGCCAGTTGTTTTCAATTGACTTTTAGAAAATAAGTGATGGTGGGGTGCCTGAGTGCCTCAGTAAGTTGACCATTTGACTCTTGATTTCAGCTCAGGTCATGATCTTATGGTTTGTGGGATAGAGTCCCACATCAGGCTTTGCGCTGACAGCATGGAGCCTGTTTGGGGTTCTCCCTCTCCCTCTCTCTCTGCCCCTCCCCTGCTTGTGTGCTCTCTCTCAAAATAAATAAATAGACATTTAAACAAATAAGTGATGGTTTGATTGAAGGCATGGAAAAGGAAGTCCTTCACTCTACATACATACTAATGACAGGAATAGGAATCACTTCTTTTCTGGAGGACAATTGAACAATGTATGAAAAATCATAAAAATGTGCCTGGTATTTGAGCCATGCTTTGGCTTTATTTAAGAAAATTGTTAAGGATGTCCACAAAGATTCATTCATTTATTTTTTCAGAGACACTAAATGTCTACTATGTGCCCTTGCTATGCTCTGGGGTAGCATAGTGAAAAATGGAGTCACAGATGCTGCCCTCGCAAAACTGATCATCTAATAGGGAGGATCGCCATTAGACAAAGAATTACATGACCAATTAATGAATCACAAATATGTTGAATGCAACAAAGGAGCTGTGTAGGGTCCATGAGCACAAACAACCAGGGGACCTAATCCAGTCAGGACAATCTTGGAAGGCTTCCTGAAGAAGCTACATTTTGGCTGAGACTTGAGAGGCTGAGAGTGGAGAGTGAGAAGGAGTGCTCCAAGTAGGTGAATCACTACATGCCAAGGCCATGTTCCTTCCAGCTGCAGAGTGTCAAGGGATTTGGAGGAAGCTGTGAGGAGCCTGCTTGGAAGACTTCAACCATACAGATGTCCATCACAGAATTTCTTACAAGAGTGAAAAGCTGAAAAACCAAATGATACCCAAACCCTAAATGTCTAACAATAAAGGTTGGTTAAATAAGTTGTGGTATCCATTCAAAGGAATATAGCAGCTCTGTACAGCCTCCTGTAGCACAGAAGACTAATTTATGATAAAAAAGAAACGCAAGATACGTTGTTTTATGAACAAAAGTTAACTATATGTGCTGTATAATTCTATTTTCATTAAAGAAAAATAATGTGTATAGGCATAGAGAAGTATGGGGGCACACTTACCAACATGTTAACAGTAGTTATTTCTGGATGGTGAGGTAGTAGAAATTTTCATTTTTTAAATATTATTTATTTATTTATTTATTTATTTATTTATTTATTTATTTATCTTAGAGAGAGTGTGCCTGAGCAGGGGAGAGAGGTGGAGGGACAGAGAGAGAGAAAGAATCTCAGGCAGGCTTCACGCTCTGCACAGAACCTGATACAGGGCTCAATCTCATGAGCCCGGGATCATGACCTGAGCCCAAATCAAGAGTCAGACATTCAACCGACTGAGCCACCCAGGGTCCCCTTCTTTTGTTTATCTATACTTTATAATGACCACACACTCACACAGATACACACACAATATGACTATGTTACTTTTGTAACAAAACCCTTTTTTTTTAAAGGATATCCTAAGTTGCAAGTTTAAGATAGTGGCGAAGTGTAGGGGGCTCTAGAGCTGGCAGTCTCAACCCTGGGACCCCAGTAGATTTTTGTGAGCCTAACTTGCCTCTTTGCAGAGCGTGGTTGTTGTGTGGATTACATAATGTACTTAATGCCTAGAAAGTGCTTAGCGTTTTGGCCCATTAGTAAGAAAGAGCTTGACTATGTTAGCTAGTAATGTTAAAAAGAAATATAACAAATATTTACAAACACCCTCTAGAAGCGCTTCTCGAGGCTGGTTGGTTTTGCATTTAGGATGATGTTAGGGGAAGAGGGTCCCATTCTACGATCATGGTTGGCCATGTTGTATGTGTGTGGATGGCAGGGAGGGGTGAGGAGGAGTGCCCAGAAACAGCCTAGGGCAGAGCAGACCCAAGGTTTCCATGGCAACCCATGAGACTAACAGATTCCCTCCATAGCCCACACCCAATTCCCTTCTCCCCTGTGTCCACCTCCCACCCTTTCCTCTCACCTTCCTCCCACCACCTCTCTCCTATTGTCTCTGCTGAGTTGGAAATTCCTCTGAGGCCAGAGGCATGCATTAGGCAGGTTGTACATCAGTTTCCCTGTGCTGTGTGCAGGTGCTACCTTTGGCTGTTATCAGTAGGGAGACGTGTTAGAGACTCCCCCATGGGGTCTGATGTTAGATAGGAATGGTAGCAGGGAGACAGCAGGGATAGACAGATGCCAAGAGTTATTTTGGGGGGAAATAAAAGATCTTGGTGAAGGACGATGAGAACACAAACTTTGGAGTCCAACAGGGGTGGACAAGGGGTGATGATAAGTAGCCTACCTGGCATTCTATTTAGTTTTCTTCCCTCGCAGGTTTTGTGAGCATGGTTGCTAGAGGGAGAGATGGGAGTAGTTCTCTGATGCCCTTCAGAGAACCAGGGAAGCAGCAAGCCAGCGTGTCTCGTGGGTAAAGATAAGTTTGACTTTCGGTATGTTGTATGTTGACTTTGAGTAGCTATTAAGACTTCCAGTTGGAAATATCCCATCTGGTAACTGAAATGAGGGATAGACAGAAATTTCTGAACCATCTTATTAATTTATACCTATCCTTATGGGGGTAAATTGGAGAAGGTAAGACCTTTGAAAGAGAGCACAGAGAGGAAAAGAAGAAAAACAACATTCAGAGTTCAAGTTTGTAGAGGGGGCAGTTTCAAAGTTTGATACAGGTTGATGAATCAAGTTAGGTGATGGTCAAAATCACCAGGATCAAGTAACTAAAACCTGCACTTGTTTTTTAGGAAACAATTCTCTAGATCCTTCAACATAATCCATTTGGTGGAGCCAATGTGAACTCCTCTATTGCCCAGATCCTCTGCTTTTTAAACATACCGGGCACATTCCCCTATTTATGCTGTTTGTTCTTCACCATCCAGGAAGCTCTGTCAGGATCCTGGCAATCTTTCAAGGTCCAGTTCAGGTCCTACCACTGTGAATACTTTATCCTCTCTCTAGCCCACCACAGTCTAACTCTCTTGCTCCTAAACTCCTAAAGTGTTTCCTGACTGCTGCTCTTTTCACATTTATTCTTTATGTCTGGGATGGGAAGTGGACTTCATCCCACATGCTGATACTGGTCAGCTCCCAATGACTGCTCAGAGAATTCTGGGATGTTTTCCAGATTCAATGGGAAGAAGCCATGGTCAATATGCATGTCTGTCAAGAGCACTGGAGTGGAGAGGGTGGTGCATGTGCTATTTGCTGACCATAGTAAATGATTGTCTTAGTTTGAGTTCCCCAAAAGAAGATGCTGAGACAAAGGCTTGGGTTCAGGTAGTCAATTTGGGAAATGAATCCTAGAACCCACAAATGACAGAGTGTGAAGATGAGACAAAGCAGGGAGAGAGGTGAAGGAAGAAAGTGTCTGTTAAAATATGGGCTACCATGCGTGTGCAATCGTGGTCTGCCTCAGAATCTCCCAAACCTCAGGAGGAGACCAGAGAGCTACAGACACCTGAGTGAAAAGCTGCCGGAATGTGGTCAAGACTCTGTCACAGACGCAGCCAGGTGAGTACAGACAAGGTGTCCACAGGTCCACCACAGATGCCTGGTCCTGTTTTCTTTTCACCTCCTCTCAGAGGAGAAGCACAGAGCCCTATGAAAAGCAGATGGCAAAAACACCTAAAAAGTGTTCAACCATTATACAATAAATGATTGTTGATTACTCTATGAAGAGAGGGAAAAGGGAGAATCATGATATTCACCAATCGGAGTTCCTGGTTTCAAGTCCAAGATTGTGCTGGTCTGATTAGCTGCTATGAAATCCAGCTGTTGGGGCAAAGCAGTATGCTTCTAATTTAGATCGTTTTTATCACACAGGTATCACTCAGAAGGCCAGAGAATATATTCCTAGGAGAACAACTTTGGGTTCTGAGAAAACGTGGGGGATGTCTTAATGAAAGCTCTTTTCCCTGTGTCACAAACAGAGCAGCATGGATTGCCCTGGGAGGCAGTTGAAGGGTCTTTTTAAAGATGCGGTACTGGGCTATCCCATCACATGGTATTTATGCACTTTGCATTTTAAAACTATCTTTTGTAGCCAAAAGTGCTTCCACCTTCAACTTGCCACAGGTGATGATAATGATTGCTAAGTAAACCAAACACAAAATGCTTTCAAAGGTGTATACTCTGGGGCATCTGGGTGGCTCAGTCGGCTAAGCATCTAACTTCTGCTTAGGTCATGATCTTGTGGTTCATGAGTTTGAGCCCCACATCAGGCTCTGTGCTGACGGTGCGGAGTCTGCTTGGGATTCTCTCTCTCTCCCTCTCTGTGTGTCCCTCCCCCACTTGTGCTCTCTCTCTCTCAAAGTAAATAAATAAACTTAAAAAACAAAAGGTGTGCACACTTGTAGAAATCTATACCAGAATCTCACTGCTATGAACTGAATTGTGTCCCTGCAAAACTATGTTCAAGCCCTAACCCCTAATGTGACTGTATTTGGAGATACTGCCTATAAGGAAGTAGCTAAGGTTAAATGATATCATGGGGGGTGGGGGTGGGGCTGATCTGATAGATTAGTGTCCTTAAGAGACACAGACAGCTAGAGCTCTTGTGTATGCTCTTTCTCTCACCCTCTCTGTCTTTCTCTCCCTCTCTGTCTCTGTCTCTCTCACCACCACCCTCTTTCCACTATGTAAGGACATAGCAAGAAGATGGCTGCCTGTTAGCCAGGAAGAGATCCCTCACCAGAAATGAATTGGCTGGCACTTTGCTCTTGGACTGAGCCTCCAGAACTGTGAGAGAAAATAGTTTCTGTTGTGTAAGCCACTCAGTCTGTGGCATTTTGTTACGGCAGGCTGAGCTGACTATTACAACCACTCGAGCCCATCTGTAATGGTTCATGCTGAAGTCTCGGAAATAGTGCTACAAAAATAAGTCTTACACTGAGAAGGGCTTTGTCATCTAAACATCTCACTATGATTTCCACCATGGCCTGGAGGGAGAGTTTGGCCAGGAATTCCTATGCCCGTCCCAGAATCAGAGAACGTGGTTCTCTAGCATTTAGGAAAATGACTGGCTCACAGCAGAAGCTTGATAAAAGTTTGGTGGATGTAACCTTTGAGCATCTCAGGGCTGAAATGGATGTATTCCATCTTCTTTCCCAGGGCTTTTTATTTTAGTCAGCACTGCCTTTTCTCTAATGTCACATAGTTTAAAGCTACCACATGTCAAAGCTACCTTAAATTGTAATCTGGAATCAAAGCCCTACCTGAGTAATCTTGGGCCAGTTAAAAGCCTTAGTTTGGGTTCCCCCCGAAAGTTTCAAATCTCAGTAGTTTATTTGGGCCGTACAGGAAACGCCAGTATGGTGGTGGGGAGACGACAGGGAAAGGAAGGCAGCCGATCAAATTGTGTTGCCAAACACATCACCACTGTGGGCCAGTGGAGCTTAGGCCCCCTGGGGAACTTGGAAGATCATGCTAGAACATATGCCTCATAATTAAATCCCCACCCTGTCAACCAAGGGGTGAGGAGGCCAGGGAATGTGTACATCACCTCCTGTCAATTACTGGTTGGTGACTGCTCCTAGAGTATGTTAATTCCCCAACATATCTGGCATGCCAGAACACAGCAGGCAGAAGGTCTTGGGCCACATCCTGGCATTTAGAAGTTGAGCTACTAGGTGCTGAAATTGTAAGGACAAAGGACATATGGACATAGCATCTGCTATCTGTGAAAGGAAGTTTAGTGCCCAATTCATTAAATGAGTTGCTATTTGCAATGCACTTAGAACACTGTAGGGTACACAAATGCTGTGGGTAAGTGTGGCTTATTATACTGTCCATACACAGACACAGTTGTCTTTTTTTGTTTATTTATTTTGAGAGAGAGAGAGAGAGCAAGGTAAAGAGAGAGGGAGAGAGAGAGAATCCCAAGCAGGCTCCAAGCTGTCAGCACAGAGGCCCCTGCAGGGCTTGATCTCACGAACTGTGAGATCATGACCTGAGCTAAAATCAAGAGTCAGGTGCTCAACTGCCCCCAGACACAGTGGTTTTCTGATCCCATATGCTCTTCAAGAACTTTCCCATTCCCTAATAAGGAGTAGAATCTGTTCCTCCTCCTCCTGGACCAGTGGGACTTGGTGACTACCTTGATGAACACAATACAGAAGTGAAGTCTCTGGCTTCCAAGGCTAGGTCATGAAGGCCTGCCTATCTTTCTGTCTCTGTCTTTCTCTCTGTGTGTATATGTATATGTAATGTGTATGTGTATGTGTATGTATATGTACTGTATATGTATATGTATACAGACACATACACACACGTACACACACATGCCTGCACCCTGGGATTCCTACCCTGAGGCTGCCACCCTGGAGAGATCACATGAAGAGACTACATAGGAACAGAGAGATGGCCATCAAGCCTCCACTGTTGGAGGTATCCTAGAACTGGTGTCCAGTGGGGGAGCAGAGAAGCCTCTGAGATGACCCAAGACACAGCCATCTAAAAACTACAAGCACAGGAATGACCCTGAGCCAGATACGCCCAATGACACGGGGCCTGAATTCCTGATCCACAGAAACCGTGAGAGATAATAGATGATTATTGTTATTTTAAGACACTAAGTTTTGAGATAATTTCCTATGTCACCATAGTAACTGGAACAGTGCTTGTTGAATAAAATAAATAAAGTCTCACCTCCTTTACTCACAAGCTCTCCTAAGATATGAAAGGAAACTTTCATATTCTGGATTCCATAGTCTAGCAGATGGTCATAGCCCAAGCTCATGTTCCCTAAAAGTCAGATCCCCACAGTGCTGATATGGTAAGGTTCTTATGTAAGGCTGAAATGTTAAGGGTAGTGTGCAAAGGTTAGGTTTAGTCTGGGACTGCACATTGTGCTAATTCCTCAATACCAGTTTTGTTCAACTTCTACCCAGTAGGGGCCTGGTTGTCTGGTCACTCACCTCCAGCTCCAGAAACAGGCCCCGAATGATCTAAGCCACTGGGGAATCCCAGGCTTCTGGCCATGGTGATTGGACCACACAGGTCAGGCATAAGCCAATCAGCATTTGGATTTCATTTGGGATTGGTTAGGGATGGTGTAATCAGCACCATATCCAGGACTTTTGCTCGGGATTCTAGGATATAGGAGCATCCTTCCTCTGGGAAGTTGGGACTTCAAATAGACACACTGCAGTCATTTTGCTCCCATGAGGGAAGCCAGACTGAGGATGGAGTCTACACAGAGAGAGGCATATTGAAAGAATCACATAAAAATTAGTCTAGAGCCTTGATCAAACCATGCCCAAAGCCCAGACTACATCTGCATTTTCAGGTGCAGGAGCCAAGAAGTCACCTTTATTGTTTAAGCCACTTTGGTATGCATTTTCTATTACTTGCAACCAAAAGTATCCAAATTGATTCAGGTATCCACACATTAGCCACTGATACTAGAACCCTTCTCCGGAGATCAAAGAGAGGAGTAATATTTAATCTATATAAAATTTCTTAACATTCTCTTTGGACATTTTTTGATAAAACCTTGAGTGTTGCTAAAGAAATAACTACCAATTTCTTGCTACATCTTGGGTGTAAGTGTGTATATATTGTAAAAACACCAGGGAAAGATCTGTTCCCTATCTCTCTCTTATCTTCTTGTGGAGTCAGGCATTCTTTGTCTTGTACATGGATATCTCGCCCCTGTCTCTTCAGATCATTTTCCTTCTCTGGATGTTTGTCTCTGTGTCCACATTTGTCCTTTTTAAAGGACACCAGTCATATTGGGTTAGGGCCCATCCTAATGACCTCATTTTAACTTCATTACCTCTAGTATGGGCCTGATTTAAATAAGGTCACATTCTGAGGTACTGAGGGTCAGGGATTCAAGATATTTTTACTGGGGGACATAATTCAACTCGTAAGAGTGGGGTAGAGGGAGTGGCTTGGGAGGATGTATGTGGAAATGACAAGACATCAGACATAGAAAAGTTCAACAAACCAAACACGGTTTCGGAGTTGTCCACATGTAGGAAGGCCTTGCTTTGATTTGTGGAAGGGATGACAGGAGCTCCTGACAGGAGACACTGCCTCTACTGAGACACAGAGGTGAAGCTGAAAGAATCAGAGCCAGGTTCCTAAAACACAGAGCCTGGTTTTTGTTTCTTTTTCTAGCCTGGATGTTTCCATTATAACAATCTCTGTTTTGTTGGGTAATTTTTTTTTTGAAGGAATACACACAAAGCTTTCTCATTGCTTCCAACTGAATGAAATTTATGAAGCTTCTTGTACAGTGTGTTCATTGTTTAGATTGGGATAATTGAAGTGTCAGGAATATTTGCTTATTGAAAAACAACTCAGGGAGGCCCTGAGCACCCAGCCAGGCTGGGGCCACAAGTCGTACCACCTTCAGGACAGCCTTTTTTGTAATGCCTTTCACAGCAGTGCTGTCTTCCCAGGTAAATTAATTTCACACCTGGGGAGGAGCACTGGATTAGGAGTCCAAGAGCCCTATTTCTAATATGAAATTCACCATTCACTCACTGTGTGACTAACTTTGAATAAATCATTTAACTTCTCTGGGTTTCTCTGACCTGAATGACAAGGTCTTGTCTACCTCACAAGAGATATACAGGGGTACGGTGTGCCTCAGAAGGGACAACCTATGTGAAGACACTCTATGAAGCATAAAATGTTACACAAGTATGTATTATTAGTGATAAAAATTAATCATTTCTACTTTTGCTCAGAGGATGACATTGAACTAAGAAACCCTACTGGGTCAATGTTCTGCTTATTCTCCATTTTCTCTCCACCCTTTTCTGGCCCACCCTGTGCCTTGGGAGGCTAACAACTATGTGTTGCACTAGCTATACTTCCTTATCTTGTGGCTTCTGCTTGGGTTTGGCCAATGAGAGCTGTTCATAGGAAATGGGGAAAATGTGGCCAGAGAGAAGCTCGGGTATGTATTCCTCTTGCTCTCTCCTTGACCATTGGAGGTTGAGGCATGAGCTGTGTTCTCATATAGCCACCGCTCTGATGGGACACCTCTTCCAGCCCTGTGGTCCTTACTGGGATAACATCATTCCCTCTTCTCCTCTTCACATTGAGGAGGATGGATGATCCTTGATGCCTGTCTCTGCAAACAGCCCCTTCATGATCACTCTTTGGCTCTTTGAATGTGCCATCTGATTCCCAAGGGACCCTAACTGTGGCCATGATGACCACCATGTGGACACTAACTCAACTTTTCCTGAATGAAGAATTATCTCTCTTGTTTGGGACAGTCTGTGTCTTCTCTTGTTTTTAGCCACTGGGAAGGTCTGCGAAAAGGATTCTGTCCTAAAGAAATGTGTACAACTGGATCTTGAAGGATTATAGGGATTTGGAAGCCTTTGCTGTTTCCCATCAGCAAACCAGATGCTTTCTGTCAGTTGAAGGGAGGCTAGGGCCCTGCCTGCTCTTTCTCTGGTCCCTCCTGTCACTCCCTGTGCTTGAACTTGAACTCCCAAATTCAGCCAGTTCTTCCTTTGCACTCACCCCTTCTGCTGTCAACCACCTGCAGGCAGGTTATCCCGATCTTTGGTGGGACCCACGGAATGTCCACATGGGACACAGCTACTCTCCTCTCTCCTGCTCCCAGCACTCAGCTTCCCTGCCTGTCTTCATGCTGCTCAGGCTTGGAACCCTGGCTCATTCTTAGCATCTCTGCTCCTATGTGTCAGCAGGTACCACCAATCATTGTTTCTCTCCTTCAGAATATTTCTTGTGTTCCTCTTTGCACTCTTATCATCTCAGTTCAGAGCCCCCTGTGCCTCCTGAATTTCTGTGTCAGGATTTCCAAGTGGCCTTCCTTTTTTACAGTCTGTCCCCAATGAAAGATAGCCCATAGACTTTTGCCACCCTAGCTTTCCTGAAACTTGGCTTTCATTTTGTCCCTTCTCTGTATGACCTTCCACGACTCTCTGCTGCCCATGAGACAGAATCCGAACCCTGATCTTGGCATTCAAAGCAACATACAGTCTGCTTCTTGGCCTATTTATTCCCTGATGAACCTGCTCTTCCCTCTCACTCCCATCTGACCACACCAGGGGCTTTCCAGCCTCCAGCCTAGTACTCACTTCCTACCCATCCCAGGGGGGCTGCCATCTTGCTTCCTCAGGTGAACACCACCTATTCTCCAGAGCTGGACTCCAATGCTACTTGCTTTCTGAAACCCTGGCTACCTCAAGCCACAGTGATATTTCCCTCCTTTCGAGCCCCGTGGGAAGTCTCAGGACATGTTTGCCAAAGTGAACTTCAACTCCTGAGGACATTATTGACCCTAGTCATTTGAGGCTTCTAACAATGTTGGGGCTACGTGTCCTGTAAGGTAGGAGGCCCATATCACTTAATAAATGAACAAATAAATACACAAAATACATTGGCTTATTCAAACTGCTGATTCTTTGAGGGATTGGGTGCTTGTGTATATTCTGCATCTCAGTGGGTCTGTGGCACTAATGCTGCTGCATGTTTACTCAGTTGGGCGGTGGGTCTAAGAAGGAATGGGGCCATGATACGAGGATGGGGATGATGACAATACAATTTAAAATGTCTATCATGTATTGAGTGTCTGCTGTGTGCCAGTACTTCACACACATGATCTGCTCCTTTGCTTATAATCCGCCTGTGAAATAAGGATTGTTACTGTCTCTGTATATCAGGGAATGGAAGCCCAGAGCAACTAAGTAAATTGTTCTACATCATACACCTGGTTGGGGGCAAGGCTGAATTTGAACCCAGTCTGATGATGCGAAAGCCTCTTCTACCAACCAAATACCGACAGCCCTCGGAAGTCTCCAGGGCTCTGCCATATGTAAATGCCTGCGTGGATTGTGTCTAACTTCTCTTCCTCCTACTGAGGGCAGGTTACTATCTTTTTTTTTTTTTAATTTTCTATTTTATTTTAGAGAGAGAGAACGTGAGCTGGGGAGAGGGGTGAAGAGAGAGCGGGAGAGAGAGAATCTTAAGCAGGCTCTACGCTCACCAAGGAGCCCAATGCGGGGCTCAGTCTCCCAACCCTGGGATCAGGACCTGAGCCAAAATTGAGAGTCAGACGCTCAACCGACTGAGCCACCCATGCGCCCTGGGCAGGATACTATCTTAAAGCTCTTTGTATGCCCCCAGTGATGCCAAGGACAGTGCCTTGCACACCATAGTTTGTTAATTGGTTCCCAGCTCTCACCCACTCCACGTCTGAATTGCAAGTGCTCCTTGTAAGAGGAGCTGGGCAGGGTTATTCGCTGGCATTGAATAGGAATTCCCTTGCCACCCCCCACCCCCTTATTCTAAAACCTTTAGTTTTTCTAATTACTTGTCTTTGAAGCTCTCCCCTGTTATGGCTTTGTTTCGTGTCAACTTGGCTAAGCTGGTAGTGTTTCCCAGAATCCCTTGCCCTGCATGGCTCCAGGTCAGGCCTGGCCACAAGGGGCATTTGCTTGATACTGAGAAGGCAGAGGGGAAGCAGTGGCAACACAGGACAGGTGGAGAGCGCCAGGCGGGCCCCTGAGTGCACGCTCACCCGGAGGCTCGTCCTGTTGGCCAGCAGCCGCACCTGAGCCTGCTTCTCTTCCAGCTCCCACCCAGGCCCCTCCTACAGACTCCGTGAGCCACAGGCTTGCTGTGCATGCAGGCCCACAGAGAAGGTGCCAGCTTTTGCAGGAGCCCTATGCTGTCCGAGTTGAGGCCATGAGAGCCATGGGTTCCAGCCTGTGCTCATTGGTTCCAGTGCTTCCCGCACTTCCAGTTTGGGTAGCTTCCCCCACTTTAAGTCCCATGTCCCCTCCTGATTACCAGGGCTGCTGACCGACAGTGAGCTGAGGCCCCCAGCAGATGCAGAGGCGACAACCTGCCGTTGCCTCCTCCAGTTCCCATAGTTGTGCAAGGTCTAACCTTTATGACAAATGCCTTGTTCTGTGTTACTGAGAGCATCTCTGATCAAACTAGCTGCTGCAGTCATCGTCCCAGTTCCCCAGGGTCCAGTGTCCTTGGTCACGTGGCTGCCCCACAGAAATGTGTTCATGGAGATTGGGCAAAGTCACCATCAAAGCAGGAAGAAGCCTAAGATTGGCCAGCCCCTCATAACCCTTTCTGATTTCCTTCCCACAAGACTGTGGTGTTGTTTCTGGAGGCAGGAGCTAGATCAGATCTGACTCGTAGTGAAACCCAGTGTAAAAGGCCACAGAGTTACTCAGGGCTGTATCTGCCTGAGCAAACTTGAGCTGAACTCAACTCTGCTCTCACTGCTTTTGGAGGTTGTGTGGCCACCCCCACCCCTTTATGGTTGCTCTCAGATGTCACTGGCCTCCAGCTGCTGTGCATGGAGCTGGGCTTGTGATTAGTCACAGTCAGACTAGAGTAAGGTCTTGCCTATAGTAAGCGCTATGATCCCAGAGGCTCTGAAGACTGATGCTCAAAGGTATCTGCCTTCATCCAGGTGTTTTAAAGTCTAAAATTTCACCATTAGAGAGTCATTCCTTTGGATTACTCTCCTGATGTTTGTTATTAAAATGACATACACCTTTGGTAAAGGGATCATCTGCAGAGTGCAGTGGAAAGAACATGATTTCTGGAATTATCTAGCTCTGAATGCTGTGAGACTTTGATAAAATAATTACTAATCCTTTCAAGCTACAGTTTCTGCCTATTAAAATGAGAATAATAATATCCAATTTGGTGTATGTCAGTCTGTTTAGGCTATAATAACAAAAATATCATTGACTGAGTGGTTTATCAACAACAGAGATTTATTCTCACATTCTGGAGGCTGGGAAGTCCAAGATCAAGATCCAGACAGGTTCTGTGTCTGGTGAGGTCCTGCTTCCTTGTTCAAAGATCATCATCTCGCTGTGTCCTCATGTGGTGGAGGGGGCAAAGAACCTCTCCAAGGGCCCTTTTATAGGACACTAATCTCATTCATGAGGGCTCTATTTCACATCACCTCCTATCCCCCCAGAGACCCCACCTCCTGATATCATCACAATGGGGGTTTGGATTTCAACATATGAATTTCAGGGGACACAGGCATGCAAGTCCCTCATAGTATAGAAGCTAACAAATGTGAAAAGGAACTGGCACAATGCCTGGCACACAGGTGATGTTGAGTGAATGTTAGCATTTACTACGGATTCCCTTTCCGTGAACTGAGTAGTGCACTAGAATTTTTGGTAGGGTGCTGGGTGTGTGCCACCATTGCTGTGTTCTCGTCACAGCTGGGACCTAGCAGGGGAGTGCGTGAGGTTTTGCTAGGAATGTGTGTCCATGTGTTTCAATGGGGTAGGAGGGGAGGGAGAGACAGGGACAGAGACAGAGATGAGAGAGAGAGTTTTAGAAGAGAGAAAGGTCACCAGAAGAAGAGATGAATAGATTATTTCAAAAAACTGGATTGTTTCCATCTGCTTTTCTCTACTTCCATTGCCACTATCCTAATTCAAGGTCATCCTCTCTGTCCTGGATTACTTCAATAGACTTACCTGGTTCTTTTGGTTTTATTCTTATTTCTTTTGAGTTTGTTCTCTTCTTGGAAACTTTGGAAACTTTTTGAAAATGTAAATTAGATCTTACTTAAAACCCTGAGAACACATTAACTCTTTGTATTATTCTTGGCATCTGATCGTCCTGGTCCCAGTCTACCCCTCCTCCCCTCAGCTTCATTTCCTTCTTCTCCCCCCTCACTCATTATAGGTTAGCCACCAGAATTCTCCCAGAATCCGGGATCAATGAGCGCAAAGCCTTGCCCATGCTTCTGTCTCCCCTACTCCCCCTGCCCCTTTCCTCCTTCCCTTCCTCTCTCCTTCATTCTTCTGACAGCCTTCATATCTTTGTTCATATGTGATTTTCTCAGGAACACTGTTCTCCTAGGCCCACCTCTTATTCTTTCTTAAGGAAGATCTCTTCTTTGCTTTTCTCCTTAGAGCCTGTGTCACATTTCAGAATCATGGGATTACGTGAATAGTTGCTTTCTGAAACACAACAGTCTTGTTCCCTGTTGTATTGCCAGCAGCCAGCGCATTGCCGGACACACACAAGTTTCCATAATGCTGGTTAATGGTGAGTAAATATTCCACATCATAATCCTGGGATAAACCTAACTGTATGGAATTCACATTTTTTTCAACTTTTAGAAACTGTTTATTTTCTTTCTACCTTATTTCCATTTTGCTTGCCTTTGTGGAAGAGCTACTGAACACCACTCAATGGTTGTTCCTATCCATCTGGTGGCCTGAGCAGTGGGAGCTGGGGGGCTGAGCACCTGAGTCTTCAATAGGGAACTGCCAAGTAGGTACAGAGTGGACCTGCCCGCCTTCAGACGTGAACTGAGGAGCTGGAACGGCCCATTCATCTGGAAATTCCTCTTTGGTCACAGCCTTTTTTTTTTAAGTTTATTTATTTATTCTAAGAGAGACAGAGAGAGAGAGAGAGAGAGAGAGAGAGAGAGAGAGAGAGAAGGGGGTGGGGCAGAGAAAGAAGGAGAGAGAGAGAATTCTAAGCAGGCTCTGAGCTGTCAGTGCGATGTGAAGCCAGACGTGGGGCTCAAACTCACGAACCATGAGATGGTGACCTGAGCTGAAATCAAGAGTTGGATGCTTAACCCACTGAGCCACCCAGGCGCCCCAGGTCACAGCCTTTTAGTAGTAGCCTGATCTTCCTTTTCAGTCTCTTCAGGCTCTCTGTAGAAGTACAGATCAGACAGACCTCCCGTGGGTGTTCATGGGAGATGGTGCCATGTGTGTGCAGAACTTTCTGGGCCAGCATCCGCCACGTCCGACCCACTGAGTGAGCTTTCTTGCTGTTGCAAGGAATGACAATGTCCACACAGTGCAGAGGAGAGTCTGTGTTACCCAGAGCGGTGGTAGGTGGGTTAACAGAAGATGCCCCTGAGAGAGGCTGGTGGTCAACACTGGGATCAGTAACCATCAGAAGACACTGGGGAGGCTGCCTGCATCTGGTTAGTGAAGGTTCCAGGAGTGAAGCGGCCCACGATAGGAGTGGCTCTGGTGGCAGCAGCAAACTTCAGCACAGCCCATGGGCGGGTATTCCTGGAATATATGACGCTCTCACTACCTGGGATTTCAATGGCAACAATGGCACGAGCTGTCAGCAGAAGCTTCTCCCAGGCTCTCTTCAGATTTATGGTGTAGATGCCATCACTTTTCCTTCTGCAGATGTACTGTTCCATTTGAAAGTCAAGGTTGGTGCCTCTGAGTGGGTTCCTGCTGTGGGTTCCTCCTCTGCTTGCAGGATGTCAAGGGCTCTGGACACTATGAATGTTCCCTTTAAGTTACAATGGGAATGCAGAACCATGCCCTGTGGGCCCCTCTCTGGGCAGCGCAGAAAAAGGTGGAATTTGCATTTTTTCTCCTCACAGATGGGTCATAGTTCTTAGGTTTGCAAATCCCAGAATCTTAGAAAAGCCACCCAGAAAACTGAGATCCTGTTTATCTCTATATTTAATTTTTTGTTTCCTTAGTTTTCTTTTTAAAATTGAGACATATAACTTAACACAGAGTAAACTGCATAAATATTAAATGCATAGATGGTGAGTTTTTCGTTCGTATACATCCATGGAACCAGCACCCCAGTCAAGATCATCCCAGAATCCAGTAGGTTCCTTTGTACCCTTCTGGTTCCCTAACACCCTCCCTGCTCTCCCTGGCCTGGTGAGCTGACATCCGCTGATTTCCAGCTCTCTAGGCTATCCTTGTCTACTTCACACCCTCATGTACATGGGATCATATGGTGTATATGTTTCTTGTTTCTGGCTTCTTTTCCTCAGTATGTTTTGAGATCCTCTCAAGTTGCTGTGTATAGTGATACTTCCTTGTTTCACTCTGCTTTTGCTTAATTAGTGAGTATTATTTTGTTGAGCACATACACCACAATTAATCCATTTTACTATTGCCAGACATTCCGCCGTTTGCATCTTTGGGCTGTCATGAGTGAAGCTGCTTTGGACATTCTTGCACACATGTTTTGGTGAGCCTGTTGCTGGGGATAGAATGAGGAGTGGAATTGGTGGATCTTTGTCTTTAAACGAGGTTCTTTTGTCCTATGTTCTTATGTCTTATGTCCTTCAAAAAATCCTGGCACATCTCAATCTGAACTTACAACTGAGATAAGCCATGGGTGCACTAGGCTTCTTGCCTGTGAGGAATCCTTTCTGTGGCTGTAAGGGCATTTCCAGGGTTTGTGTCAAAGTCATTTTACTATTTGACACTGACCCTATGTGATAGGCCTAAGCAACATAACATCATAATCTGAAGGGGGTTCTGCCAGTTGAAGCCTAGGCAGCCTGAGTCATCTCAGAAATGGACCTCTCAGCTAATAAGAATCCACTCTTTGTTTAAATCAGTGACCCACAGAAACATTTCCAGGACACTGTTTTTCAAATACAGTGATCCTAAGGCAATAGTTTTTGGCAGTTCCTGTAAAATGCTATAGCTGTTACTTACTAATGCGCCCTTGATTTGCTGACTGATACTACAGTTGGCAGGAAAATTGACTGTTTGCTATATCCTAGTCAGGGGAGACTTTCTGACATAACCTTGTAGTGATTTTTTTCCCCTATCAACAGAAGCACATAGGGTAATAAGCTGTGACTATTGAACAACATTCACCAAATTCTGCGTGCCCTTTTCCCAAAAGATACATTACACCAAAGGAGGAAAAAATGCAACGCCTGTAGATTCTTTCACTAAAAGTCTCCTTATCCAGAAAGGGTGCTTGCTTCATGTTTCATACTTCTTCCAGAGAGTTTGCAAGCATCCTTCAATGCCCTTAAAGAGGTAAGAAAAACTCAGAGTCTGTTCCAGGAGAGGTGACACGTGTAGTTGGAGTACCTTCCTCATTGGAGGCAGTGGACCTATTGCTTCCCTAAACCACAGACAGGGCTGAGACCTCCCCATAGCTCCTTCTAAGAACTCAAAAGGCTCATCAGCTTGGGGGTGGGGGGAGCTAGGATCACCCAGCAGGGGAAGAATAAAATGTTCAGTAGAGAGGTGGAAGCATATAGGAAATATCTGAATCATGCTCAAAGTGGAAACTCAGAGACAACCACGTTATTTGGACACCTGGCTCCTGCAACATCCTTCTCATTGCAGTGAAAAGCACCCCAGGAACAGGAGGCAGCCCCCAGTTTTGGCTAAATTCTAAAATAACATTAAATGATTTCATTCCATGCTCACTAGAAGCCTACTAGAAGCAGATGTTACCATCACCCCCAATTCTAAGTGGTGGAATGGGAATTTGAACTAGGCAGTCAAACTCTAGAGCCCACAGGGGTTCCAGTACAAGGTGACACCCTCCATTCTCCACCCTACCTTTTTTAAACTTCATCTGAAAATATCACACAAGGTCAACTTTACCACATAGAGGAGATAAAGAAACAAATAAATATGAGGGAGGAGGAAATGGAAAATACAACTCCCACTAGGGTCTGGCTATTAATGTGTCTGCACTGTTCCTACACTTGAATAGATCTGGTTCTGAGTCTGCTACTGAAAAGGAACCAAAAATGACCTTGAATTGAAACTCTTGCATAGGAAGGTGACGTGATGAGCTCAGAGAGACCACAGCACATCTCTGCAAGGGCTCTGAGCACCACCGTCATGGTTGCTTCCAGTTGGCTAGGCGGGGGGTGCTGCCTAGGTGGTTTCCAGTTCCGATGAACTTCCTGACTGCCAACGCCAGGCTTGGGGTTTCCTCTCTACCGAGTGGAGAAGATGGGAGGTGATATGGCCTTTCCAAGGGGGAGACTTTTCCATCAGTGACTTCTTAAGGTGTGTTTGTGGAGGCAGAACCTCAGTTAACACGAGCATGGGGCAGGATTCTCTGGAGCAAATACCAGTGTCAACCAAGCCCTCCCTGACCTCATTTCCTCTTGTTCTTATCTTCTCTGCTTCAACCACATTCGCCCTTTTGCTCTTCCCAGAACATGTCAGGCACATTCCTGCCTCAGGGCCTTTGCACATGCTTTGTTTTGCCTGGAAAGTTTTCCCCTAGATATCCCTTGATATGACTTGTGTTCTGTCTCAAACCTTTCCTCAAACATCTCCTTCTCAGCAAGACCTTCCCTAGTTACGTATTCTAGCCACAATTGCATTCTGAACTCCAACACTCCCCCCACACCAACACACACACCAACACACACACACACACACACACACACACACACACACACACACTCCCTCTCCCATTCCTTGTTTCAGTTTTCTCAGCACATCCCACTATACCATCTACCATACATTTTACTGACTTCTCCCGTTTTTGGACTGTCTCGCCCTGCTGAAAGTAAACTCTGTGAAGCAAGGATTTTTGTCTGTTTGGATGTGTATCCCAGCACCTAGAATCCTGTGTATCCAGTGCTCAATAAAAAAGTGTTGCATGAATTAGCAAGTGAATTAATGCATCCTAACTCTGCCATTCAAAAACCAGGCAACCGTTCACAAATTAGTTAACTTTTTCTATGCCTCATTTCTGCAACTGTAAAATTGGGACGATAATTCCTACCTTCGTGTTGTGAGTTTCAAACAAAATTATAAAAGGGTATACCAGCACAATTCTTGCATGTACTTAGTGATTTACTTTGTGAGTTTAATGAAAGTAATACAAATAATAGTAGCAAACATTTGTAGATTATTTCCTCTGAGCCAGGTGCTGCTTTAATCATTTAACATACCTTGATTCATTTAAGTCTTACAACATCCTATAAGGTGTGTACTATTATTGTCATCATCCTTACTTGAGAAATAAAGAAACTGCAGAGGAAATTTGCCCAAGGCCACATGACTAGAAAATCATTGAATGTGGATTTGAATTCAGGTCCATCTGTCTCCAAAGTCCATAACTTAACCACATCACCCACTGCTTCCCCATGGCAAGAAGACATAATTTATATAATACAGGTGTTTCATTTTTAAACTACTAGAGTGTGTTCATGGATCATGCTTGATAATCATTCAATTTCCAAATCAATTGGAATATTTAGATAGTGGCCAAATTGGATTTAACTCTAAGCTACGAAATATCTTTGGCCATGAAATATTACCATTGAAGAGATACTTGGAAACTGGGTTTTATTTAGACACAGTCTACATGACCCAATACATTTACATTTTTAGATAGAGAGCAGTGTCACTTAGTTTCCAAAGCTGAATGGAAACAAACAGCAGGGCCATGTAGACACACCCTACACTGAGCACCTGCTTTTGAGGCTGCCTCAAATATTATCCTTGTTTTTCTTGTGAATTGACTTCCATCACTTGTGATTCCTGTGCACCTAGCATATCTCATAACAAGCAGTCAGTCATTCATTGTCTACTTTAAGTTTGGTTGTTCAAATACTAGGTCCCACTCATGGGAGAGAACTCGGGGAGGTTGTGTCTTCCCCATTCACGGTGTTGGTTCTGTAAGTCACTGTGTGCTCAACAGGGGGGCTCACACACACACACACACACACACACATTCACAAATCATCTTTAAAGGTTTTCAGTTCCCTTTTCTCTGTTTTTGGTTTCTATTGCCTTCCCAGTAGTGGCTAAGACAATGCCAGTTTGTCTTTCTTCTCATGATTTCTCTAGAAGGCTTCATGGCCCAGGAGTTCAGCTGGGACCCAGTTTTAATTTCTCATTGTTTTCAGTCTGGCTCTTTTTCTTGTGAGGGATAGTAAGCCATTCAAGCCAGCTTAAGACAAAGGCTTTCAGCATACTGTATTATGTCACATTATGTATCTAAAAAATCGTTTTTATTTTTATTTTTATTTTTTTCAACATTTTTTATTTATTTTTGGGACAGAGAGAGACAGAGCATGAACGGGGGAGGGGCAGAGAGAGAGGGAGACACAGAATCGGAAACAGGCTCCAGGCTCCGAGCCATCGGCCCAGAGCCTGACGCGGGGCTCGAACTCACGGACCGCGAGATCGTGACCTGGCTGAAGTCGGACGCTTAACCGACTGCGCCACCCAGGCGCCCCTAAAAAATCGTTTTTAATGTTTATTTATTTTTGAGAGAGAGAGAGAGAAAGCAAGTAGAGAAGGGGCAGAGAGAGAAGGAGACATAGAATCCTAAATAGGCTCCAGGCTCTGAGCTGTCAGCACAGAACCAGATGTGGGACTCAAACTTGTGAACTATGAGATGATGACCTGAGCCTAAGTTAGACACTTAACTGACTGAGCCACCCAGGTGCCCCTAAAATTTTTTAATTGTTTATTTATTTTGAGAGAGAGAGGGAGAGAATTTGAGCAGGGAAGGGGCAGAGAGAGAGGGGGAGAGAGAGGAGGAGAGAGAGAATTCCAAGCAGGTTCCACACTGTCAGCTCAGAGCCTGACATGGGGCTCGATCCCATGACCCTGGTAACATGCTGTGAGCCAAAATCAAGAGTTGGATGCTCAATCAACTGAGCTGCCCAGGAGCCTGTATGTCACATTATTTTTAAAAGATAAAGGAGTTTTCATGGAAATCCTAGAACAGGAGCCATGTTAAGTCTTGGCGTCAAAGAGCTCAGAGCTCAAAGGTGACTCTAGATTCACAAAGGCTCCTGGGTTTCAGCTGCAAGATCTCATGGATCTTTGATTTCTATGACTAAGCAACACACTACATGTCTACTTCTGGCCCTAGTACCAATTAATGGCTATGTTTGCTTCAAGTTCAGGGCCTTAAGAGAGAATCTTATTGGTCCAGTTCCTCTTTTAGTGCAGACTGTAAATCACTGACTGGGCTATGGATTCTGTATAGTTGGCTCAGGTGCCTAGCCAAGAGTCAGTCATCTATGGGCAGAGGAGGTGGGGCACTGAGTCCTTAATGTGGCCGTCTGGGCTTGCCCCTTTAGTAGGAAATGTGGGCAGGGTGGATCCCCACGGAAGAGGCTGTGGGTGGGTTGGCACAGTACTGACCTTTCCAGAATACCATCTTGTAAAAGAATGATGCGTTACCCAAATCTCACAGTGTTATACCAAGGTAAGATGTTGTTATATTGACAAAGATACAGATGCACCTGGGAAAGACATCTGCAAAGCCACATGTGTATGTCTTTGCCATTAGCGTGCTTAAAACATGAAACAAATGTCATCATTTCTTTGTGATATGTTTTATCTGAAAACATTCATTCTTTTGTCTGACAAGTTTAGCTGTTAGAGCTGTGTGGCTTTCTTGGTCAGGGTCTCCAAGTTTTGGTGAGCAGATTGCACTTAGCACAATTTTAGCTGATGCCGTTCATAGAGATGTCAATGTGATAACTAAACTGAAGCTGCATTAACCTTTGCAGTTTCCCAGCTAGTTGTTGAGGTTTGCTGTGATTGAGCTGGTCAAAACCCATTGACTGGTTACTACCTTGATTAAGTATCCACAGTGCCATGGGCCTGTCTTACACAGACAGAATCTATTCACGGCTTCAGAGGTCCCTTGTGTCACATATATGGTGCCCATGGTGCTGGTAAGCTTTCCTCTGAGGACTGGCCCACTGCTATCTAGGGACCCTGGAGAACAAGAAACATATAGAGGGGCCTTTTTGATCAATATGAGAATATTAAGGAGCAGGTCAAGGTCCAGGTCTGGATGCATTGCTGCAGTGGGTAGGAGAGTTATGGTGGGGGGTGGGGGCACTGCTGAAATGAAGGCAGAAGGCCTGACAAATGTGACCTGCATTACGATCCTGGCAGAACAAAACCCCCCTGGACATAGACCAAATCCTCACACTTAAGGTAAATGTCTTAAGACGAGTTGAATCACTGCCCACAGCAAGCATCAGACCTGCATTTGTCTGAATCATACTCTCTTTTCTTCAGCCCCCAGCAGAAGCCAGTCTCACTGAAGATCCACAGCACCCGAGCTGTGCTTCTCTGTGGCCCATGTCACTTTCTGCCTGTCTTGATAACCTCTATCAGATCTTTCCCCACCCTCTGACAGAAACTTCTTTTAAAAAAACATAAATGTTTGATTCATCCTAGGGTTTCTGCCATGGCTTGGAACATGGCAGGCATCAAATAAATATTTGTTGGGTAAATGGAAGTAAGAACCTAAATTGCCTTTTCAGTCACCAGATTGGCTGTTGGTCCATGTTACTTCATTTTTCTCTTTGCACAGGTACAGTATTTGGCACTGGAGGAATGTCTGAGTGGGGAACGATTGCTGACAGAAGCTAATTTCAGTGTCAAGTTTATTTACAATTTTCAGATGTCTCTAAAGTAGGTTCTGTGAAATGCTATCAGTCTATCTTGTAAAATATGGAAGGGTACCCAAGCATAGTTAATTACCAGAAAGAAGACGGAATTCGTAGGGGCAGGTCAGGAAAGCTTTTTGAGCCTACTATAAGCATTTTACATACGTTAACTCATTTAACACAACAACCCTGTGGGAAAGGTACTATTATCCCATTTTACAGATGCGTCTGGTGTCCTGTGGTCCATGCAGTCTGAATCGCTGGGCTCTGGGACCCCCTTCTCCTTAGTTTTCTCCTTTTTCCCTCCCATTCTGTTTGTACCTTATAAATTCAAAATATTATTTGATAAATGTTAAATCTTGCTAAATAGAAAATAGTAAAATATGCAAAGTTTCACAAACCATTATCATGTGACAGATGCTTCTCCAACAGCACATGTATTTGCCTTCTCAGGAAGCCTTGAGTGGTCAAAGGTGAGGTGATGATACTTCCTGATTTCATCCTAGGGAGACCATGCTGGCTCTTTTTTGCCCTCCCTGAAGTAGGGAGATCTTTGATATTCCTCAAAATAGAGTGTCGGTAAGATATAAGAATCCATTTCTTACTCATATTAATGCTTCTCAGAGCATAATGTTGGTACAGCATTTCTCAAAACCACACAAAAACTTCCTTCACTGGTGTGAGGATGGAGAGAGATGTGACAAAGGCAAGAGTCAGACAGCCCTGTACTGTATGTGTGGCCTCTCTAACAACCACTGTGTCTGCCTGGGCAGATCCATTTTTCCAGTGACGCCAGATGAAGGAATGCACTGCTTTGAATCTGCTCTGACTTTCCAAGACAGGACTACAAAACCTCCACTGTTATCTGGCTAAACAATTCCCACTTCCTGGAAGGGACCCTTTATTCCCTGCCTATTTTTATTGTTGACATTTTTGGGTGGACGACAGAGAAAGCCTCCTCACCAGAAGCTGGAAGCTGTGTCTGAGACACAGTGGCCAAGTCAAATGGCAGAAAGGTTTGGTTGGTCCTCGAGGACAAAACAATTCACTCTTCCAGGAACTTAGATGTCCTGTGTACACACTGCTCAAAGAGCAGTGGTTACATAATTCAAGTATTATCCTTGGCCAAAGCAGAGAATTAAAGTGGCGTCCAGAGTCCTGGTTTAGCGAGACAAGTACTTCCCGATAATGCAACACTATTCCTACATCCACATACCTAGAAGAGCCAGGATTACACTGGCACTCAAATGTTTGTGAAATGAATGTGTGAACAAGAAAGAATCTCGGGGCGCCTGGGTGGCTTAGTCGGCTAAGCATCCGCTGCTAAATTTCAGCTCAGGTCATGATTGCATGGTTGGTGAGATCCAGCCCTGTGTGGGGCTCTGCATGGACAGCACCGAGACTGCTTGGGATTCTCTCTCCTTCCCTCCCTCAAAAATAAATAAATAAACATTTTTAAAAGATGAAAAAAAGGAAAAAGAATCTAGAAAGTTATCAATTATAAATGTCAAAAGTAATTATCTCGCTAATAGCTACAAATTCTGATTTTTCTCTTGTAAATATGCATTACTTGCATGATAACCCCAATTTTACTGGAAATTACTGATCTGTAGGTGAGGTGAGGCTGTGTTATGGCCAAGCTCAGCTTCATTGTCACAGGAATGGCTACAAAATTTGTCGATCAGTTCCTAGAAAACTGGGCCCTTTACAGAATCTGGATCAAGTTAACATTTTCGAGCTAATGGAGAAGTAACTACTTTGTTCTCTGAGCAAAGGGTTTCTTGAAATCACAGAATATTAGAGGTCATCTTGCCCAATCTTCTTAGTTTTCAGATGGTTTGAGCCCAAAGAGGCTTGAGACTTTGGCCTTGAGCAAGCCAGTGATGAGACTGGGCATTAGAACTCGGCTCTCCCAGGATGTGGAGAAACGGGAACCCTCTTGCACTGTTGGTGGGAATGCAAACTGGTGCAGCCACTCTGGAAAACAGTGTGGAGGTTTCTCAAAAAATTAAAAATAGACCTACCCTATGACCCAGTAGTAGCACTGCTAGGAATTTACCCAAGGGATACAGGAGTACTGATGCATAGGGGCACTTGTACCCCAATGTTTATAGCAGCACTTTCAACAATAGCCAAATTATGAAAAAGCCTAAATGTCCATCAACTGATGAATGGATAAAGAAATTGTGGTTTATATACACAATGGAGTACTATGTGGCAATGAGAAAGAATGAAATATGGCCCTTTGTAGCAACATGGATGGAACTGGAGAGTGTGATGCTAAGTGAAATAAGCCATACAGAGAAAGACAGATACCATATGTTTTCACTCTTATGTGGATCCTGAGAAACTTAACAGAAACCCATGGGGGAGGGGAAGGAAAAAAAAAAAGAGGTTAGAGTGGGAGAGAGCCAAAGCATAAGAGACTCTTAAAACCTGAGAACAAACTGAGGGTTGATGGGGGGGTGAGAGGGAGGGCAGGGTAGGTGATGGGCATTGAAGAGGGCATCTTTTGAGATGAGCACTGGGTGTTGTATGGAAACCAATTTGACAATAAATTTCATATAATAAAAAAATTTAAAAAAATAAAAAAAAATAAAAAAGAACTCAGCCCTCCCGACTGTAAGCCCATTTTGCACTCAGGCAAAAATCCAGCGAGAAATTGGCCGCGTACTCAATCAGGTAATTGAAGAAAGGTTAACAAAGGGACTATTTAAAAAGTATGGATGGAGTTAAGAAGACCATCAGAGGAAGTGGAGCACCCCAGGTCACACAAAGATGGAGAGCTGTTACACTCACAGGCTTTAGGAGGCAAGGGCAGGAGCAGTTCCAGAAGCCGAGGGAGGGGGGGGCACCCAGAAGTCGCTCGACAGGCACTGGCTTTGGGTAGAGGGACCCAGCTTGTGGGCAGCAGCCTGAGCGTGGGGGACACAAATAGCCCAACCTTATCCTTTTCCCAAATGGAAGCCAAAGGTCAAGGGAGCCTGGTGATTCAGTTCAAAGAGGATAATACAGCCAGGGCCCAGAGCAGAGTGAGCACAGGTGGAAAGCAGGTTCCAGCATGTTCGCCCTCCAGTCCTATTTTCCCTCTCACTGCAGCTTTAGAACAGGTCCAATAACCTGGACCACTGAGGTTACATTTTTAAAAAGTCTTAGGATATGCATAATATAATACATATTAGAAATACAAATAGTATTTCATAATAGATAATACATAATAGAAATAATACATAATATTATAATACATAATAGAAATAATGTACATATATAATACAAATAATACATATAATACATAATAGGAAAACCAAAACATGTAGCTGTTTAAAGTGATTATAAATACTTTCAACATTTATGATTGATACACTTCTAGATTTTTTTCTATCCATGCCACACATATTTATTAGATGTCAATGTTCACACTGTTGTAGGCAATGTGTATATTGAAATGAAGAAAACGGACGCAGATTCTTTCCCTCAAGGGGCTAACATTCTAGTGGGGATGAGTCATGATAAACAAGATAAATAACCCAAATGATAGTGTGTTAGATAATGATTAAGTGGTAAGAAGAAAAATAAAACAGGGGAAAGGAATAAGACTGTAATTGGGGAGGTGTTATACTTTTAAATAAGGTGGCCAGGTGTGTGTGTGTGTGTGTGTGTGTGTGTGTGTGTGAAGAGAAAGAGAGAGAGCGATGACTGTCCATTTGTAGGGCTTTTCCTCTGGCTAAGCGCTGACTGTTCAGGTGATGGGGAGTGTAGGTGGTGTGACCTCCCCCCTCCCTCGCAGTTTCAAAATGTCTCTCTTTAGATTTTTTAAAGGGCAAAGCTTTCTCCACTCCTTATATTAACCATTTTAAAAGTGCCAAGGGGAATCCTCAGTGCAAGTTTATTAGCCAAATTCTTGATGTCTATCTGTCCCTTTCTAACTGAGTGACTTGGGGGAAGTCATTTAACCTCTCAGATTCCTCATGTGCAAAAACCAGGGTTTGGGTGACAAAGGAAATGAGATTAGATCTGTGAGGGACCTAGCTGCAGCACAAAGTGGATGGTTAGTAGATGATGGCTTCTTTCCTTCTCTGGGCAGAACTGCATGAAAGACATGTTCTGGTAAAACTGTAGACTCAAGATCCACAGAACTGGACAGTTTGCTGAACAGTGTCTTAATAGTAATAGCTGGCATCAGTTGACCACTTATGTATGCAGTGGAGGACCAGACTCCCCCTTGCATGGTTGATAGCTCATAGGTCATAGAAGCCAGGCTTGACTTCAAATGTGACTGACATCAAAGCCAGTGTTCTCTTTGTCAAGCACTGGGTTCCTCTTCTCACCTGCCCTCCTCAGTCCCCATGAGGAAAGGTCAAGGTTGGATTGAGCCACAGTGTAGGCAAGCGTTTCCTCATAGTCTGAAAGCCCATGAATATCTTTAGATTACCAGGTCTATTATGACCTTGGAAAAGCTTCTTGACTAAATCCAACCAATGCAATGGTTTTAATGATGGGATGCTGGGCTGATTGTGGATCACCTGGGCAGTTAAAAAAAAAAGCCAGGACTTTACCCCTTGGAGTCCTAGTTAAGTGGGTTTGGGGAAAGGCCTGAGTGTCTGTATTTTTCAACATGGCTTCAAGTATTTCTGATGTATAGCCAGGTTTGGATGATATCTTCCTAGGGCCCAAACAAATGCACCTCAGAGATCTGTTTCCTTTTCCCAGCTGCCACCAGACTCATGAATTACAAATCTTCCAAATGGATGTTGGCCTCCTGGGTAATCTAACCCAGGCTTCATCCAACAACTTTGATACGAGTCCTGGGACAGGCCAAGGTCTAGTTGCCTTGAAGCACTAAGAAGAAAGACTTCCTCCTGGCCAGCCCATTAGTCAGAGTTCTTTGGCTACTGTAGGAACATTCTATCAGCTGTACTATCCTACAGTCCACAGCTTTTATAAGGATGTTATGAGAGAAACCTCATCAAACACTTTGCTGAAATCAAGTAATACAATGTCTATGCTGCTCCGTTTACTCCACACACGAGAAGCCCCATCCACAACAAAGTACAATGGCATAACTCTTTATCAGTGAGCCCACACTAACTGCCAGTGATTAGCAACTTCATTTCCAAAGGCTTAGCAGTATTTTTTTGAGAAACAGAAGGACCTACTGTCTTCTTGGTAGGTTTCCACAAATGTGAGCTGGAAAATTGTACTCACATCAATCAGTAGTAAAATCAACTTGGGCCTCACTTAGGCCTAACACTGCGTTTCCATCAAGAAAAAGGGCTCAGGGGGCATCTGAGTGGCTCAGTTAAGCATCTGACTTTGGCTCAGGTCATGATCTCACGGTTTGTGGGTTCAAGTCCCGCATATTTGGGCTCTGTGCTTACAGTGCAGAGACTGCTTGGGATTCTCTCTCTCTCTCTCTCTCTCTCTCTCTCTGTCTCTCTACCCCTCCCCTCAAAATAAATAAACTTAAAAAAAAGAATCAAGTAGACAAAAATAAAACAAGAATTTTAAAATTATCTTGGGCCGTCTGGGTGGCTCAGTTTGTTAAGCGTCTGACTTCAGCTCAGGTCATGATCTCACAGTTTGTGAGTTCAAGTCCCGTATCGGGCTCTTTGCTGACAGCTCCGAGCCTGGAACCTGCCTCAGATTCTGTGTCTGCCCTCTCTCTGCCCCTCCCCCACTATCTCTCTGTCTTTCTCTCTCTCTGTGTCTCAAATATAAATAAACATTAAAAAAAAAAAAGGAACAAGTGCTCAGATTATCAGCATATCAGGGCAGGAAGAAAGTGCTGGAATAACTAATATAGTGGTCTCGAAGTTGTACATTTACCATCTTTCTTTGATAATCAAGAAAGGCAAAAGCTACACAGTCATTCATATTAAATGTTGATCATTTAGTTAGTCTACACTGGCAACCTCAGACCCACTACCCATCCTATTGCTTCCTTGATGACAGCAAGTGCACATGACCTCTCCCTTCATCCATAACAGCAAACGTGGAGTCAAGGTTCCTAATTAGAGGGGAAGTTTGTTTGTTTTTTAAATTGTTTATGTTTTTTATTTTATTTTGTTTTTCAGACGAGGTGATCTTCTCTTACATTTGGGTTGAGGGTGATTGTCAATTCCCTATGACTCTTTATGTGCCACAGCCAAGTACTTTGAAAGTGAATTTTATTTGCTTAAGGATGTGGCTTAATTGACATTGCCCAGTGTATCTGATCTCTTTGTTACCTTTCATCTTTTTGCTCATGGAGTGAAACCCTTTATTTGCCTCATTTATCCTAGGGTCCCCTATTTGAATGAGACCCTCTGTGTAAAAATCAATGTATTAAAAAATTATAATAGTGATAAAACCTTGAAGAAGTATTCTTTACTTTAGCAGGGGGTTCACTATGTGATCCTTTAGGTAGTGAACACAGCCAAGAAAATATATTTAAATCTGTGCTTTCATTTTACTCACTGCATGTCACATATGCTAGTCTATATATGTAAAGATTGTCTTGTCATCATCCATTAGCTACTTTCGTTTCTCATAAAATAACAAACCCATATATTCTTTGGTCTTGTTATAAAATATGATTTTAAGTTATTATTTCTCTGGGTATTATTTTTTAATCATTGAAGAACATGTAAAAATGTTGAAGGATCGTATTGATAGCCAGCATCTATGGAGCGCATTGATAACAGACACTGCTCTCTAAAGGCCATACATGCATTCGGTTATTAAAACTACTTATGAAGTTATGACATTAAGCTATCATTATTTTTCTATCTTTATCTTGAACCATTTTGTTTTTTTTTTTTTCTAAAAAAAGAAAAACTTAGAGGAAGCCAGTATTTTTTTCTCCCTTGGGAGAAAAAAAAAGAATTCTAATATATTAATAAAATACTTCCTCACTGTTCTTTTGGCTTCCCAAGTCAGCTTGAACTAAGCCTGCATGAATGAGTCTTTAATGTTAAGTCTAGAAACTTTTATCAAGGAGTAGTAGTAGATTTATATTACTAGACACAGGATGGGATTTAAAGATGACAGAGTTACTAATCATTCATTTGTTCATTCTCATAACAAGAATTTATTGAGCACTTATGATATGTAGGACACCATGGTAGACATTAGGGATACAGGGATGAAGAACACACACTCTTCAGATTCCTCTTCAACGTCCATTACAGTAAATTACCTACGTGCAGGTTCCACTTAGTTCACTGGACAAATTATCTGATGTATTTTAGAGGCGGATTCCTTCTTCCCAGTGCTGACCCCAACTTGCCTGATTCTCCCTTATTCTTACTTGTGTACTGTTCTTGAGGACTACCTGAGTTTTTATTGGGCTACTTCATGCTCTACCACTTGGTCTGGATCCAAGGTTCTTGGTGGCACAAAATCCATTTAATTCCCAATCTACTCCCCAGAGACTTTCTGATGAGTGGATTCCTTGTGTCTCACACCCTTGAACTACCCAGTCTTTTAGACATAGGGGAATTTATCTACAGACAGTGATGGTTATCTGACCCAGTACAGGCATTGATTAAATGGTGACGCTCTCACCCAGCCCAGGGGTCATGACCTTTTCTTGGGTATTCTTTCTTCCAAATTGGGCAGAAGGTCCACCTTGTGATTTGTCTGAAAACCCTGTTAAAGTTTGTCTCTCTAGCTACTTCATCCTTTGACCCAGTGTTTGAAAATTTGTCAAAGCCAATTCCTGTAAAATAATAATGCCCCACTTAGTCTCTGATCTAGATGTAGTCTAGATTTCCAGAAACCATGGAAATAATTGGGAAGGGGAGTGGGGGAAATAAAACCTCAGAGCAACCAAAATAGCAGTCATTGAGGCCATGAGCTCAAGCCCATGTAGACTTGTAGGCTCAGTGTGTTAGCTGCCTGTTGCTGCTGTAACAAATCCCCCGCCCCCCGCCCCGACTTAGTAGTTTAAAACAGTGTAAATGTATTGTCTTACAATTTTGGAGATAAGAAGTTTGAAATGGGTCTCACTAGGCTAAGATCAAGGTGTCAGGAGGGCTATATTCCTTTGTGGGGGCTCATGGGGAGACTCCATTTGCTTTGCTTTTCCAGCTTCTAGCTTCCAGCTGCCTGGATTCCTTAGTTTACAGCCACCTTCCATCTTCAAAGCCAGCAATGGTTGGTTGAGTCTTCCTCATATCCAATCACTCCAACACTCCTGCTTCTCTCTTTCACTCACAAAGAATTTTGTGATTATATTAGGACCAACTCATAGTCCAGAATGATCTCCATATCTCAAGGTCAGCTGAATTCCCCTTCCCATGTAACATAACACATCCAAGGATTCTAGGGATTCAGACATAAACATCTTTGGGGAGGGACATTATTCTGACTTGCACACCCAGGCTCAACTCCACACATCATTAGTCCATAGTAATACAAATATGGTTATTTGGTGTGTGAGCTGTTAAAAGCAGAGAGCACACTGTGAGTGACAGACAACTGTCTGCAATAGGAAATGAGAGCTGGGAGTCCAATGTCAAAAGAAGAGATTAAAACCGAAAATCAGCCCCAGAACCAGGAAATTGCAGGAGTCTGAGGTCATAGAGAATACAGAGACTTCTGTCTACTTCAGTGACTCCTTGGAGTGTTCTGTTTTATGGCACAAAACTTTAAACACTGTTCAAAATTGTGACCCTGAGTCATTAATAAAATGTTTAAAACTCAAGCAGCATACCACATTAAAATTTTTTTTGATATTTATTTATTTTTGAGAGAGAAAGAGAGAGAGGAAAAGACAGAGTGCAAGTGGGGGAGGAGCAGAGAGAGAAAGACAGAGACACAGAATCTGAAGCAGGGTCCAGGCTATGAACTATCAGCACAGAGCCCAATGCGGGGCTAGAACCCACAAACCATGAGATCATGACCTGAGCTGAAGTCGGATGCTTAACTGACTGAGCCACCCAGGCACCCTGATACCACATTTTTTAAAAAAGGATTTAAACAATGAAATCATAAAACATCCAGCAGAAATCTAATGAATATTCACTGACTTCCGAATGAGAAAGGATTTTCTAAGCAGGAAAATGAAGGAAGAAATAAAAAAAAGAAAAAGGAACCATATTTTAATATAAATAGATGTTAATATTTACACATTAAAACCACATTATTTAATTACACATTGTAAACAAATTAAAAGGTAAGGAGCAAGTTGTGAAAATTATTTGTCAGAAATAGTATAGTCAGTAATCTTAACAGAATTCACACAAATCCATGAGAAAAATATTAAGCCCACAAGAAAAAAAATGGGCATATTTTATGTAGAAAATATTAGTGGCAAATTAGTATATTAAAATGTTTAAATTTAATGGTAGTAAAAAGTCAAAGAGTTATGACAGTTTTAACTTATAGAATTAACAGTGATTTTTAAAAAAATGATAATGTTTAATGTTGGTAAGGGTGTTGTAAATTAACACTCTTTTATGTTGCTGGGGATATATAAATGATACAAATCTTTTGGAAGGCAGTTTGACTGTATGTATAAAGAGCCTACAGATATATTTTGACATATGAATTCCACTTACAGGTATTTATTCAAGAGAAATAAAAATAGACACAAAGATTTTGCAAAAAAGATGCCATTCTTATTTATAATAAAAACAACAGATTTACCCAATGAAAGTAATAGTTAAGTGATGATTACAGATGATGGTCAGACAGAGCCATTAAAACATATTTTCAAAGAATGTTTAATGATATAGAAAACATTAAGTGAATTGTGACATTTAAAAACACTTCAGCATACATTTTATGCAGAATAAGATGGGAAAAATTACAGCAAATGTTAATAGAGTTATGGATTTGTGATTAACTTTTGCCTTTTTTTTTCTTTCCCAAATTTATAAGCTTTTGAAAATAAGCATGTGTTTAGTTTTATGCTTAGAATGTATTGTTTTGTTTTTAACAATCAAAAGTAGAGAGGGCATGTAGTACACTTTAGAAAGATTTTTATATAAAATTGTTGAATGGTTTGGGTGTTTGAAACTTCATTTGTGTAAACAATTCATCTACATGCAGTCCTGTCTCCCAAGATGGTGGAATAAGACACTGATGTACTTTGGATATACTGACTTATTTTAATGAAAAATAAAACTCTAAATTCATATAATTGGTTAAGTGTTTGGCTTATCAGAGCATTTTCCAAAGTGTGTTTCAGGAAACTGGAGTGTTTTAAGTTGCCCTGGGAGAAAAAGTATTTGGAGTTCAAATGAAATTGGGAAATCCTGTATACTGTTTTCTCTTCTTGGAGAGTCACAATTTACATTTTCAAGGGTCTGAAAGTTCCTAAAATAATGAATCTGCACAATTGTTTTGAAGTATGGTTGATATACAATGTTACATTAATTTTAGGTGTATAACATAGTGATTCAGCACTCTATACGTTATGCTGTGCTCACCATAAGAGTAGCTACCATCTGTCACCTTACAATGCTATTATAATATCACTGATTGTATTCCCTATGCTGTGCCTTTCATTCCTGTGCCTTATTCATTCCATGGAAACTTGCTCAGTTTTGTTTCAACCAGAGTTTCCCAAAGTGGTACTCTTCTGAATTCTACTAACACCTATTAACATCTCCTTCCAAATCATGTTTCAGGCATGTTACACACTTGAAAAAATCACGGGTTTAAGAAAAGCTCACCTGACTCACTTTTGCTCACAGTTTTGTAGACTGTGAACTAGAAGATGTGAGTCCAGTTTCAATGAACTTTTCTAGAACTGTCAGGAAAACTCTATTTGGAAGGATAATAAGGTATGATTGGGCAAACTTGAAGCTTTATGTGATGGTTATATGCTTGGGAAGACTTCAAGCTCTCTCTTTTAAGTTTATTTACTTATTTTGAGAGAGAGAGAGAGAGCACGCACATGCGTGGGGGAGGGGCAAAGACAGAGGGAGAGAGGAATTCTAAGCAGGATCTGCACTGGCAGTGCAGAGCCCTACACAGAACTCAAACTCACGAACCAGACTTCACAGACCGAGCCATCCAGGTGCCCCCTCAAGCTCTCTTGCATGCTGCAAGATTCCCCTCTCCCACATCCCACATCCCTTCACCAGTCCCAAGCAGTGAAAAGCTGCCAGCCTCAAGTACTCTGAGTTGCTGAAGGTTTTCAGGTTTTCCTTTCCAAGCACACTATGCCCAAAGGGGATGGGACTTTCCAGGCACGAAGCCTGAAGGAGAACACTTCTCCAACTTCCTGCTCCAGATTGCAGAATACTGTGCAGTCCTATAGTTACACCTGGTACCTCTGGATGAGATGATAGGGTCCATTGCTAGAAAGTAAGCCTTACGTTAGAAGATAAAGAGGATGCGTGGGGCCACCAGAGAGTGGTGCAAATGAGTTCTTATGTCTTTCAGCAAGTGGCCTGTGAGTGCCTTCTCTCTCTCCAGTTTTTACCCTCTTCCCACAAGGTCTATTTCATCCTTTTGAACCCATGGGCTTTTCCTTAAGGTGCAGGATGCCAGGCAATGTGCTGTTCTTGGAGCTGAGGGAGCCATGCTGTGATCTTCAGGTCCACCCAAAACACTGTCTTTGGCTCATATTGACATTCTTAAACAGCACTCATTAAGCGTCCTGTTATGTCCCCAGAATCTCTGACCCTTTTATCTGGCTTCCCCAGAGTCTCAGGAAAAAGTGGAAGTAAGTAAGCAGGAGGTGAGAAACCTATGCCATCCTGCTTAGCTTCACAGATCCCCATGACACTAGGGTAAGCTGGGAGCTCCATGATCATCCCATCTCATCTCATGTAGGTATCTAGGCTTTGGAGGAGAGAGGAGCATTCAGAGAGGCCTCTAGATCCACATTTGCCACTGCAACCACAGTAACTCTGCTTTTGAATATATTAAGGCAAGATTTAGTTTGAAAACAGATCCCTGCTGCTAAAAGAAAAAGCTGAAGGCAATGGATCTAGTCCAGTTTCATGCATGAATCTCTCTGTATCTAGTAATCATGTAGCTTCTTCCTACAGCCCTCCAGTGATGGGGAGCTCATTACCATTCCATATTTGGTCGTATAGTATATGAAACAGAAATCTGATTCCCTGAGACTCCTACCCATTTGTCTCAGTTCTGCTTTTTGGAGACAGATGGAAATAGTTTAAACCAATTTCTAGCTTTAAGCTCTACCAGGGAAGGGACTTTGTCAATTTTGATTTTTGGTGCGTCTCTGGAATAATTTCTGGCATTCAGGGAGACCTTATTAAGTGATTAATAAATAAATAGATGCATGAGTACCCTTATGTATCTGTTGTAAGATTACCATATGACTTGCATCTTAAAAATGACATACCTAAGGGCTCATGTGATGACAACTTCCCTATCCCTTCTTAGTCAGTGTCCTCTCTATCAAAGAAGTCTAGGATAGAGTAGCAATATGCTAAGGATCTTTGGGTATGGGGCAAGGAGACTTGGGGTTTAACTTACTCTGCTCTGTGCTTCTGAAAAAAGCTAAAACAGGCACTGTATAAAGGCAACTTGACAATCATGAAGAAAGCTACCAGCCTCGTGTTGGGGAATAAAGTATGACCCAGACATGAGGGTCATGCTTATGTATCCTCATCATTGATGGCCACCAATGTAATAGGCTTGAGAGGCACTGGAAAACCCCACCAGTTCCCGTGATAAGGTGAGAAACTTCACCATTAGCAAGCCATTCCTTTGGATAAAGTACTTATCTTTCTTCTAAGCGTAAACATTTGTCATATTGAGTTGCCAGCATCTTAGAGTGAATTAACTGACTGGGTTGTTTTCTTTAAGGATAAAAGTCCTTTGAGATGCTGACTTCTGGGGGGAGGAAGAACTGAGTATCAGAGAGAGAAGGGGACAGGCAAGTTAGCTGGAGGGTGAAAGAAGTACATTTTGTTACACTTGATACATGCGTAGGCTCCATGCAAGCTGCCCTGTTTAGAAAAGGCTATTTGGGGGACGATGTTGGTCTGGCTCCATGGAAACCCTTTGAAACTGCAGACAACCCCCACCCGCTATTGTGAGTTTTCCATATGAATATGATGCCACAGGACCAATGCACTCAAACATTTTGGAAGAGAGGTGCTAGATATGTTTAAATGACTATCAGGCCGGTGGGGAAGATGTCCAAGCTTGCCTGAGACTATCCTCTCACCACAGAAGGGAAAAACCAATCCCTGGCAAGCACGAGGCTGATTATCAGCCGTGTGATGAAGTGTTACTTCCCGTGCAGGACATTCACAATTCTTGAGAAATTCTTTCCCAATCAGAGTGAATGACAGTTTTAGAAAATGAAGGCCTTTGTTTTCTTCCTCTAAGCATGCGCTCCCTCCTTTACTTCCCTTCCCCCAAATGATATACTTATCCCAGAGAAAAGATTTGATTTTGGATTGTGTGCCCACATGGGGTGGTGGGGAGTTTAAAAAATGTAATTTTTCTGCCCTAACTGAACTTGAATTGCCCATACAGACATCTCTTTCATAGTCCTTGCAGCCAAATGTTGCTTTTTGTTCCTTTTCAGATAATGCAACTAATATCATTATCCATGTGGGGGTGTGTTTACTATTCTGAGATCACATTAGCATTACTCATTTAACGATCTGCAATGTTTTGAAACCAGTGTGTCTCACCATATCCCAGAGTGGGATTTTTTTGTCTACTGATGTTTGATTGATAAGGACCGCCCCTGACCATGACCTTTAAAGATGTGCAGTCCGTAGGGTGTGGGATTGAGGCTCAAGGAGGCAAAGGCCACCCTATCAGCAGGATCACTGTTGACTCCTGCTCAGCAAATGACAGTGCACACTCTGTAGCAGGTTGGATGCTCTCTGAACTGGCGGAAGGCCCAGGAAGCTGCTCTGAGCTGCCCAGACGGAGCAACCAAGACTGAAACTGGAGCTGTCAAAGGTGGCTGCTTGAGTTT
Source organism: Neofelis nebulosa (assembly GCF_028018385.1). NCBI lineage: Eukaryota > Metazoa > Chordata > Mammalia > Carnivora > Felidae > Neofelis > Neofelis nebulosa. Next base: position 28,839,626 of record NC_080794.1, on the reverse strand, counting down.
TCGATTCTGGCTGATTAGAAGGATAATGAGGCACTGTGTTCATTTATCGATCACACATGGAAAAAAATGCCTGTTTTATGGCAGGCTCTGGGCACAAGGGTGAGGGTAATGACTGGTAAGACATCACCTTTACCCCAAAGGAGTTTTCAGTCTAGCAGAGAGACAGACAGATAAACAAGTGTGGTAGATACCTTACAAAGATAGACTGTGCAGATCAGAGAAAGTACTCCTCTCTCTAAGGAGGGGGGGGGGGGAAGGAGGTGGTTAGAGAAGACAAGAGAGAGAGAATGCATAGGCTGGGCCTCCAAGAGTAAATAGGCACTTGCCTAGGCAGCAATGAGGTACACATGCAATATATATATGTGTATATATATATACACATATATACACATATGTATATATATATACATTTGCAAATAAGTTGAACAGCATGATGCTTTGGGGGAACTTCTAAAAGTTTGACGGCTAGGGTCTAAGTTGGAGGGAGGAAAGGGAGAAGATTGGAGATGAAATATGGGGGCAAGGTGAAAAAGCCCCTTGCAGACTGTGCAAAGGGGTTTTTATTCTACCCTGTAAGCAATGGAAGCCACTGGCTAGACATTAAGTAATGTAGTGACTTAACAGACCTTCATTTTAGAACGGTCACTTGGGTAACCAAGAGGAGAATAGGTCTGAAAGACTCAGGAAAACCAGCTGAGAGGCTATCAAAATAATTCACAGAAGACATGAGAGATGAAGCTGAGGCAGTGACAGTGAAAGGGTTAGAGAAGGGGTAGAGAAGTTTTTGAAAGCTGGAATCCCCAAGACTTGGCCGTGTGGTAGAAGGAGCGGTTGGGAGGTGAAGGAAGATGAGAGAGCCGAGTCAACGCCCAGGGTTCTGGTTTGAGTGACCAGAAATGACATGGGGAGGAGAGAGTGTAAGAGAACTAGCCCAAGTGGAGAGGCCCAGCATGCACTTGCTTAAGTGGGTTTGATGCTCAAGAAAATAGGTCAGAGGTGAGGAAGAAAACATGAAAGTTGTTTACATGTAGGTGGTTAAAACCATGGCTGAGAATGGCCATGTTCTATGAGAAGGACCAAAAGTCAGGGACAGATCTTTGGACTCATCAACTGGAAGAAGTGGGCAAAGAAAAAGGGGCCAGAAAGGGAAACTATGGAAGAGAAGGAAGGCGAGCTGGATACAAGAAGGCAGGGAAGAGCGTTTTGAAATGAAGACATGATCCACAATGTCAGACACTTGGGGGAGGCCAGTGAGGTGTGGACAGGGGAAGCCTGCTGGAGAAGGCCATCAGTGGTGTTGAGGTAGAGTGGCTACAGTGGGGCACCAGGCAAGGAGGACAAGATGTGGGGGAAGAGCAGGTGGAAGGTGAGTAAATGGAGACTGTGAGTGTTGACAATGCATGTGAAAGGCTTGCCTATGAAAAGGAGAGACCTTCGCCAAAATATTTGGAACTACTGATTTTTGTCTGCAAGTTATTTCACAAGCGAAAAGGCTAGGGCAGCTGGATGGGAGGAGAAAGACTTAAAGGTGAACATTTAAACCACTGAGCACTTTCCACTGTGTTCTTGGCCCTGGGCTGGCTCCTTTGCCATCATAATCCTGAGTATTTTTCTTTCATCTCGTCTTTCATTTTCTTCCATGTTTTCCGCTGCTGCTCCCCTCCCCATCTCTGCTGAAACTGGACTTGCTCCCTGAGGGCGTTCCAGATCCAGATGCAACCAGAGAAGTCCAAGACTTTTACAGGGGTAAAAATAATAATAATAAGTGTTGAACAGTAATAAGTCATGTAATTAAACCCTAATAAGCCATTAAAGAAGAACCTAGGCAAGAATTCTGTCAGAGTGGAAACAAGGGTATAGCCCCGACACGCCAGAGGGTCAGGGTGGTGAATGTGTGTCCCAGGAGGTGATGGTGCCCTGTACCCATCACACAGAGCTTGCCTGCCCTGTGTTGTTATTAACAGCATATCCTAAACCCGCCTCTTCTACTTGTATAATTGTGGAGTCGTAATCACCTATTTCAAAGAACTGGGAGCCTCAGACAACTGAAAAATCAAGACACAGATTGACAAGAACACAGAAGACACAGAGGTGAGTGCAGAGGTGGTGAACTGAAAGAAGTAACGGGTGGAACAACCGTCAGGGTTTCCAACTTCTCTAACTTGGAAGGAGTCATTAGGTGAATAAATAGCACACTCCCACTCAACCCAGCAGAAGCCAGAATGACCCAGTGGGTAGATTGGGAGAAGTAATAGAAGTTGTTAAGTGTTCCCATGTCAAGTTTTTAATAGAGTTCAGGATCCAGCGGGGCCCTAGACAGTGTGTGAAGTAGGCCAAATTTAGTTCCTCCCATGGCTCCTTCCACCATTCTCTCTCCCTCCTACACAACGGTTTCTATATTATAAGCTCAGAGGAAGTACCAGGCACTGGACCAAGCATATTGAACATATTCACTCATTTGTATCTTACAGCCATCTACTTGGATAGCTACTATTACCACTCCCATTTTATAAATGAAGAAACTGAAGTTTGTGGGATTAAGTAACTTGATCAGGACACATTGTTAGGTGATCCAGATGTATCTACGTTCCTTATGTCCATGCTTTTAGTCACTTAGCAATAAGACTATAGCCAAGATATCATCTTTGAGTTTTGTCCTCTGTTGGGTATTTCCTCTTAAAGTATTACTACTCCTCCCAAAGATTTCTGGTACTGGACATAGCTTCAGGAATCTCTAATCTGACATAAGTCACTTCCTGCTTTGATATATAATGCATTCATGAAAACATATGAAAATCAAAAGGATGGATATCAAATAATAGACTTAGATATTAGTTTAAGGGGTGGAAGGACTCCCAGAGATTTAAAAAATAATTATAAAAATGCAACTATGCCTTGCCTTCTAGATACTATATTTGACACCACACATCCATATTCACTGTGCTGTTTAATTTGTTCTTTTTCTTCATAACTGAACATATAATCAACCTATCTTTCATTGAACATCTAATTGAGACCAAAGACTGGCCACTTTTAGCATATCTAATCATTTCTATTTTTGTCCTAATTTTATTAAACTGATGAGACCTCTCTGCTTATTTTTACTAATATCAGCATTTTCTTTTTCTGTTTCCCACTCATTTTTATAAATGAATATTTGAATAATCAGACAATTGCATGAACCTTCCATTACTAAGATGGTACCACTGTAAAAACTGAAGAGTTACACAGCTCCGTGACAGGAAAATTCCCAGTGTTGTTTTGTCAGCTAATGAATGAGCATCTGAACGCAGCATGTGGAAAACAATTCAGGGGTAGGAGTGTCTAAGATATTGAAAGTGTGGGCAGTATGATCGTTAAACATATGACAGTCAAGGACTATAAATAGATCAGTTTAGTGAATGTTTAAGGAGGGTCTACTGTGTTCTTTGCCTTGTGCTAGGCCTGTGGACACTAAGAATGACCTGTAGCCCATGAGACTTTTGAATGGGCCCATTTATTGGAGTGATATTTGGGATTAAGAGGGATGGCATCAAGTTTTTTTGGCCAGACTTCACAGGTGGCCATTGCACAGGGGTTCAGCTCACATTTATTAAGATATATTAGGTTCTGGGAATTAGTCCAATGGCTAAGGACAGAGAGACATAGTGATGTGCCCTAAGGAGCTTCCAGACCAGTGTGGATACAAACAGACAAACAGATAATTCCTTTATAATTCGGTTAATGTGTATAAACAGGATACTATGGGAATATAGGGAAGGACTCCCAGTCGATCCTGAAAATTTGGAGAATGCTTCTTGGAAGATTCCTAAAGAATAGGTAGGAATTAGCCAGGTATGGAGAAATAGAAAGGGTGATTTAGATAGAATGAACAACAAAAGCAAAAATGTAGACAAACGTTTGGGGCTGCAGTTCTGAATCTCTGTGAGACAGAGTGGGAGTCAAGGTTGAAGGGTTACAGAAGGACCAAGGCATGCTAAATACTACATGAAAAAAGTCTCAAATCATCATATCTGGAACTGGACTGTGTACAAATGGCTCCTCAGCCATTATTTATTGCTGAAATACTGGAGTAATTTTGATTTTCCCTCAAATGTAACTAAAACCACCTTCCTACTCTAATGATGGGCTAACTTGGGAACTCTTTGAGTTCTCTGATAAAATAAAAACAGAAAAATACCACCATCTGGAAAAACTATTAACCCCTTGAAAATAACGATGCACAAACTAGATTTCTAATTAGGCTCCAAAAAATGAAGTTAATTTATCCATAGGCATAATCCTATCACAGGAGTAAGATCCACCAAGCCGACCAGATATGATTTTTAAACAGATTTATTCCTCTAGGATGGGAGAAGTAGATTATAGTAATCCTGGTGTGATCTCCAGAGGCCTTTTATATGAGGGCGGTATCCACCTCAGTCCTTTTCAAAACACACGAGCTGTACTTGTAACTGCATAAACCCTCTGCCCAGAGTAACCTGACCTCCCTCCCAAGACCACCCAGCAGACCACTTCCTGTTAGCACTCTCCTCATCCAACTTTCTCATCCAACTCACTGCTCCTCATCCAACTTTTCTGGTTTTTCACAGCTCGGCTCCCCAAATGTATTATTTCTTACCTTTATTTTTAATAGCTTCATTAAGATATACTTCCCATACCACACAATTCACCCAATTAAAGCCACTTCAGTGGCATCTAGTGTATCCACAGAGTTGTATGTCCATCACGACTATCAATTTTAGGACATTTCACCACCCAAAAAGAAAAACCACACTCCTTAGCTGTCCGTTACGCTCCAACCTCCTGTGCCCCTCAGCTCCAGACAACCACTAATCGACTTTCTGTCTGTATAGATTTGCCTGTTCCAGACACTTCATACACATGGAATCACACAATATGTGGTCCTTTGTGACTGGCTCCTTTCACTGCTTACCTATCATTTAATGACCTGACCTCAGAACCTTGTCCTTGGATACTGTATGAGTATCTTCCTCTTGGCTTCATCTACCACCAGTTAGAACCATGTACCACTGGTTAGAATCAGATATGCCTGACTATTCTGGTAGCCTCGTGGTTGGCTTGGGGAGCATCCTGGAGCTATGACCAACCCTTTCTCTTGGCACACCAGAGAACGAAGAGAATATCTGGAAAAGGTAACTTCCCCACTTCACTGGCTAAGAGGTTGCAAGTACCCTTGGAGTACCCAAAGAAATGATATTACAGATTATAACAATTTACTGGACATAAAGCACTATGATTCACTGAGTTCCCTTGCAGATCATCATTTCAGTTAGACCTGTGAATCCTTTTTACACATTTATCTGCATTTATCTGGAAAATGCTTTGTCATCACAAAGGCGGAAATCTTGTTTATACTATCCGCAGTCAGGAGAAACAATTTTCTTTTGGTGTCACATTATTTCTTTTTAGGAAGGCATTGACTTCACAGGTTGTGATGCCCATGGTGTTGCAAATTATCTTGAAATCTTTCAGCCTCTCTAGTTCCTTGAGTTGGCCAGGAAATAACAGCAGTGAGTAGACATGAGGGACCTTATGATGGGATTGTGAGTTCAGACACCCCCAGTGTTGGGCTTGTGCAAAAAGGAAACCAAGAGGAGGAACTATTCATCAGTACCCATCCTCACCCACGCGTCTATAATTACCAACAACGGTTGCAGTGCAACCCCAAAACATAAACATGGTGAGCTGGCTGAAGCCCAGGGCTCTATTTATAGCCTCCATGGACCTACTAATAGCCTTAACCCCCTCCTTGAAACAAACCCCCAAATTGGGAGCAAGGGGCAAAGGGGCAGTCTCTGTTGTGAGGTGAAGTGATGACTTATATTTCCAGTTCAACATGGTCCATGTATGAATGGCCATTGAAAATATCTAGCCGTTCTGAGAGAGGCATATCTCAAAAATAAACTTCTTTTTTTTTTCTGGGAAGGCCAGACAAGAACACAGAGCCAAAGGATTTCCAACTCAGACTTCAAAATTATAGGGTTTAATTGGGAGGTGTGACAGGGGCGCGTCATCGTTGCTTGGATGTTTGACCTGAACTGTGTTTGTTCAGGCAAGACAGGAAGTGGTCACGAAGTGTGACATAGTGGAAAGAGCAGGGGCTAGGGAGTCAGGCAGCTCCACATTTAGCTGGGTAACCTTGAACAAGTTTCCTGGTCTCTCTGAACTTTATTTTTCTCCTCTGTAAAATGGGAACACTAAAAATATCTACCTCATGGGGAGCTGCTAGAATCATATGAGACATATACAGATCCTCACATGGGATTTTTTATGAACAAATCATTAGGGATGCCTTATCATAAATCAGGATTTCTGAAAGATTTGGCTGATACAACTCACAGTGGGTAATTCTGTCATGTCTTTGGGATGGCCTATATTATATATTTTTTTAAGTTATAAAGAATTAAAAGATATTTTTAGAGATTCTTCTCCTAGATAGATCCTACAAACCTATTTTGGAAAGTTGAAAATAATTTAGCTTTCTGTACATTATGTATTTTCAATATTCAAAGATAATATCTATTTATATAGCATAGTTGCAAATTCCATTTCTTGCACATTTTAATAAGGAACAACCCATTTGATGGGATTGTTAAGTGACATCGTATCTATTTTAATATTCAGGAAAACAAAGCATAGAAATTCTATATTGAGGTAAAATTTTATTTAATCTTAAAGAGGATCAGAGAGGTTATTGCAACCATCCCCTCCTCCACTCATCTACAACATCCCTGAGACATGGGCACCCAACTTCTGCTTGAACCCTTCAAAAACCAGGGATCCCGGGGTGCCTGGGTGGCTCAGTTGGTTAGGGGGCCTACTTTGGCTCAGGTCATGATCTCGCAGTTTGTGAGTTCAAGCCCTGCATTGGCTTCTATGCTGACAGCTCAGAGCCTGGAGCCTGCTTCGGATTCTGTGTCTCCCTCTCTCTCTGCCCCTCCCCTCCTCATGCTCTGTATCTCTCAGTCTCTCACAAAATGAATAAACATTAGAAAAAACAAAACAAAACAAAACTTAAAACTAGAGGCCCAGAGGCAATTCAGTCCATTTTGAGGATCACTGATTACAGTTAGGAAGTTATTCCTTCTATTGAGCCCAGTTTGATCTCTCTTACTCTCATTCATTGGTCCTGTTTATCCAGTAAGGAAACATAACAAAACAAAACAAAACAAAACGAAACAAAACAAAACAAACGCCTTCCTCTACATGATGGGCATGATGGCCCTCAAACTTTGGAAGAAAGAGACCAGGGTTCTTCAAGTCTTCTCTCCAGGCAAACATTCTTAGCTCTCTCACAGAGCTGCAAGAAAAGTGCAGATGTCTTGCTCAGTTAAATTCCTTTTTTGGGGGTTGGTTTGTTTGTTTATCTATTTATTTATTTATGAGCATTATCAGCCATTCCTCTTCTTTCTCTCTGTTTCAAGCTGCCTTGACTCTCCATATATGGACTAAATCCAAGTGTGTAAACTAAATGCAATAACATTTTCTTCTCTGTCCCTCAGGTAGGCTGGACCACTCTCATCCCTAAATTTGCTGATGAATGTTGGGGAATACAGATCTCATCTGCTTCTATGTTAAACCAAGCTAAAAGTGGTTTGGAGGTAAGTCTGGGTGTGCCCATGCTTGTCAGTGCATCCACACACACACTTGTGTAGGGCATTCCAAAGTCAAAAAGAAATTGTTAAGTTATCCTGCTTTGGGTTTCTATGTAAGTATAGATGATTATCCATTTGCCCTTGGGGACATCATACACATTTGTATGTAAACTTATAAAATCCCTAGCCACAAAATCCTATATAATAGTCCTTGCACCAAGACCAAAATGATATTTACTTGATAATAGTTCTTGTAAGATGATCTTGACATGATGATAATAATAGTAATAATAACAATAGCAGCAATGATACTCATAGTTTACTTGCTAACTTACTTGCTTAGCTTGCTAACTCTTAGGCACCATGCTAAAAACACCTATCTTCATAATAGGAAAAATTATGTGATAGATGTTATTACCCTATTTACAGATGAGGAAAATCAAGTTCTCAAATGTTGAAGTAACCTTGCCCAGGGTCCCCAGATGAGTACTTGATGACTGTCACTGTCAGGATCACAGCCACGGTTGTTGAAGTCCAAAGTCCCAGCAGCTGGATTCCAAGTCGCTTGCTATTTAGTGACTTAAAGTCATGGTTCTCAGACAGGAAAAGCAGGAGGAATGCTACAAGGACTCTCTAAAGCATGGACTCAGGGTGTGTCAATACCACATGTAGCTGGAACCGAGACAAAGGCACCAGGGCAGAGGCTGGGCAGCCCTCCAGGACCACCAGAGGCTCCCTGACACAGGTGTGAGGGATGCAGCCCAGAGGATCAGCCCAGAAAGGGCTCAGGGAGGGAAGGATCAAGGGAAGGGATTTTTCTATTTGCCCAGAGCAAAGAGTTGCATACACCATGGCTGGGCTCCACAGCCAACATCAGCATACACACGATAGAGGTATACATTACAGACCACGGAGGGGGCAAATGCAATTCCTTCTCATCTGGCGTTTGAAGTCTCATTTACCCATGTCCATTGGAAAGATTAGCACGTACCTGGTCTGCTGCAATATTGTGGCTTTGCAAATTGGGCTCGAAACAACATTTAGGGAATTAAATCATACTTAAAATGAACTAGGATAGCTGGTTCCTTAAGGACATTAATTATAACAACATATAACAATACAAAATAATAATAATGACTGTTATTATAATATATATATGTATATATATAATATATATATTATATTTACTTACTGGATAATTATATATATATAATATATAATAAGCCACTGTTAATTATTCGGTAAAGTGAAGAATTATTATGAAATCATTCCCAAATTCCTTTTTGAAACCTAAGTTATCAACTTGAGGTGTCAGATCACGTCTTGTTCACATCCCCTACTGTCTCAAATATGGTAGAAATAATATTCAAGCAATGAGGCACAGGGACTCCTATGATAATCATTTATATTTTGATGCCTTTTCTGTTTTCAACCTTTATCATGTACATTCCCATATCTGATGTGAATTGAGTTGTTCAATAGGTGGAGTGTTTTGCAGTGTATGAAACTGCTCCCTATCACCACTCCCTGTTAACAGAGAAGGAAAAATGAGACTTGGAGAGAAGTAGCTTAGCCAAGGTCACCAGCCAGAAAATGGTGAAGTCAAGATTTTAACCCATGTCACTTAAAATGTAGCATATCATGCAACTTCTAAAGCCAAACAATAGATGATTTTTGAGCAATTTCGAGGGAAATGGTAACTGACACTTAAAGATACTATGTCTCTTAGCAACCACAGAAGTTTCATGAAGTTCATTTGATTTATAGCAAGATTCACACCCGGAACCAGGCCGCTAGCATTAGACTGTTGCCCTGCCCAAGTTCCCAGAGGCCGTTGTGCAACACAGCACATTCGCTGTTTCTGAGTAGAGAGAAAAGAGATGACTAATGGGCATGTCATCAACCAGAAATGGATAGAAAAATTCTTGCTCTTTCCCTGATACTGAGTGAACCAGTGCAATCAACCACTAGAACCCTAGTTCACAACCCCAAAGGGAGGACTGACATGAATTTCAGATGCTTTCTCTTAAAACCTCTTGCACCCAGGAACTGTCCTATTCTAAATAATCTGCCCTTTTCTGTGCAGCTAGAAAAAAAGCATTGCTTGCTAATCCAGGAAAAGAAGTTTGGACAGTGAAGCATGACCTTGGTCTTCCCCCCTCTGCCGATGTATCTGTTGTACACTTCTTTGTTTGCATATTTATTCATTTATCTTTGTACAAATACAGAAAACACCACAAAGACAATTTCTCCTAAAGAGAAAAACTACAAGTGTATATTCTCACCATCCTAATTCCTCAATCAGTTTCAATTTTGGAATCTTCAGCAGATGTGATCATGTACACGTGACCTTCTATAGACGCAAGATGGAGGTTGGCTTTTGTGTTTCAATTAGTGTTAGGATGAAAACAATCTTCAAGCTCTGAGCAAACTTTCTAATACCTTTCCACTGATCCTTAAAACGTAACAATGATGTGGGACAATTGTAGCTTGTATTAATATAGAAGTTAAAGTTACAAACATAAGAACTTGGGGAGAACAGAAGATCTAACTGGGTGAGACTACTCACTTCCCTATGGGGACCTAGCCCTATAGCTAAGGGACAGATGGCCCTGTCTGCTCTGCACTAGCAGATTACAGTACAGGCACGAGGTCATTCACAAACAGAGTCCTATATGCAACAAAAGCACACTGAGCGATCAACGTTTTAGCCCTTGTGTCAGGGGCAGCGATGCACACAGGTAATACCAACACGTGGAAGACATATTTTTCTATTCTCGGGAAGTTCAGATTCTAACTGTGAGGACACATGTTGGAAAAATCATTTCAATGCAGTAGAGAACAGAGTAGAGAGGGCTCTGGGCCTTTAGAGAAGGGAGTAGTGACCAGAGGCTCCAAGAAGTCTCCCCAGAGAGGGAGGCCTTGGAGGAATTGGTGTGAATACAGGCATGTTTGCTATTCTAGGAATATTTTCCCCAGACAACACACCTCCTCATCTTTTCCCTCTTTTATTATCTCCCCATTTGTATCTCCTCTCTGCCTCTCTCCCCAGGCTTCCCATTCTCTGTTGGAGAAAGATGGCTTCCTTTGCAGACTGGTGGAAATAGTAGTCTAAATGTTGCTATGGCCTGCCTAACATGGTGTTTTCTCTGGCATCTACTCTCTCTGGGGGCCAATTAAGTTGTCGTCGTCGTTGTTGTTGTTGTTTGTAAATCCTTCCCCCTCCAGTTCGTGTTTGCTTCGAGCTGTATGTAAAGCAAAGACACAGATTGTGTGGTTACAATGCTTAAGGAATCCAAGTGGTTGGTGCTGTCCACTGTAAGATGAATGTAAAATTGCCACTATATATATATATATGTATATATATACATATGTATATATATATATATATATATATATATATATATATGCATCCAAAGCTGCAAATTGATTGCTCTTTGCCTAAAAGGCATTCTACCTCCAGAGGTCAGAGAAGGGGAACTTAAAAAAATTTTTTTTAATGTTTATTTATTTTTGAGAGAGAGAGAGAGAGAGAGAAAGAGCACAGTGGGGGAGGGGCAGAGAGAGAGGGAGACACAGAATCCGAAGCAGGCTCCAGGCTCTGAGCTGTCAGCACAGAGCCCAATGCAGGGCTCGAACTCAAAAACTGTGAGAACATGACCTGAGCTGAAGTTGGATGCTCAACCAACTGAGCCACCCAGGTGTCCCAAGAAGCGGAACTTTTAATATCTGACATGGCTCAGGAAGGATGTACAATCCATGGTCCAGATCTATGACCTCCAGCTAGGACACAACTCTCCTGAAGGCACCCAGGCAACACCTCATTCTCCTGTAAAGCAGTGCACAGATCACCCAGTTGTCTAGTAAGCCAGCAAAGCCTAGAGAGTCGACTACAGAAATGTTCTGCTAATGCCTCTGTAGTCATCTCTCAGGGCCTATGGATCCATTAACACCTCACATGAACTGATGCTTGAAGGTCCTTCATTCCATTATCTCTTTCTTTGATGGCTCCTCCCTGCCAACCCAAGAATAAGTTTGGTTTTACATATCTAAAGGGTTCCTTCCACTAGCAACCAGGAGTGCAGGATAGCTCATTACTGCTAAGATGCAACTATCTTCTAGAGAGAGTGAGTCAGGTGGTGGCCCTGCAAATATTGGTATCCGCGCTCCACCCATCCTCCTACCCACTCTTCCTCAGAGATCCCTTTTCTTCTTTCTCAGAGACCCCTCACTATGCTGCTGAACTATAGAGACCTTGAATGTTAAATTCCCAAATGGAAAGGGGCTGCTGTCTTGCCACGCCTGGTTCCAGCTACCTCCAGATAGCTTCTCAGTTCCAGCCCGCTGCCTCAGACTCTGATCTCAGCTAGTTCTCCATCAGAGCTTTGGACAGAAAAAGACACAGACAAGATCTGATGGCTCCACGTGCCCTGCAAGTTGCTCTCTGCTTATGCTGGACCATGCTCCACATGTGCAAATGGGATGTGGGCCTCCATTGTTTCACAGTGTCATGAATTCTTTTTCTCCCTTTTTTATTGAAGTATATATAACATACAGTGTTTTGTTAGTTTTAGGTGTACAACATAGTGACTCAACAATTTTGTACATCACTCAGTGCTCTCCATAAGTGTAGTCACCACATTTTACCACACAATGTTATTACAATATGATCGACTATATTCCTTATGCTGTACTTTTTATCTCCATGACTTATTTATCTTATAACTGGAAGTTTGTATTTCTTAATCCCCTTTATTTTTGTGCATTCCACCCCCAACAACTCCCCCCTGGCAACCACCAGTTTGTTCTCTATACTTAAGAGCATGGCTTTTGTTTGTTATTCTTTTAGATTGTACATATAAATGAAATCATATGGTATTTGTCTTTTGTTGTCTGACTGATTTCACTTAGCATAATATCCCCTAGGTCCATGCATGTTTTTGCAAGTGGCAAGATCTCATTATTTTTTATGGCTGAGTAATATTCCAGTGTGTGTGTGTGTGTGTGTGTGTGTGTGTGTGTGTGTGTGTGTATCACATCTTATTTATCCATTTATCTATTGATGGACACTTGGTCTGCTTCCATATCTTGGCTACTGTAAATAAAGCTGCAATAAACATAGGGGTACATAGATCTTTTCAAATTTGTGTTTTTGTTTTCTTTGGGTAAATAATAGTGGGATTGTTAGATCATTTGGCATTTCTATTTTTAATTTTTTAAGTAACCTCCATACTGTTTTTCACAGTGGCTGTACCAGCTTGCATTCCCACCAACAGTACATGAGGGTTCCTTTTTCTCCACATCCTTGCCAACACTTGTTTCTTGTGTTTTTGAGTCTAGCCATTCTGACATTTGTGAGGCGATATCTCACTGTGATTTTGATTTGTATTTCCCTGATGAGTGATGTTGAGCATTTTTTCACGTGTCTATTGGCCATCTGTATGTCTTCTTTGGAAAAATGTTTATTCAGATCCTCTGCCCATTTTTAACTGTTTTTTTTCTTTCTTTTTTTTTTTTTAGCATTGAGTTGTATAAAGTCTTTATATATTTTGGATATTAACCCCTTATCAGATATATCATTTGCAAATATCTTCCTCCATTCAGTAGGTTACCTTTTTTGTTTTGTTGATGGTTTCCTTCACTGTGCAAAAGCTTTTTATTTTGGTATAGTCCCAATGGTTTATTTTTGTTTTTGTTTCCCTTGCCTGAGGAAACATATCTAGAAAAATGTTGCTAAGGCTAATGTCAAAGCGATTATTGCCTATGTTTTCGTCTAGGAGTTTTATGGTTTCAGGTCTTACATTTAGATCTTTAATCCATTTCATGTTTATTGTTGTGTATGGTATAAGAAAGGGGTCTAGTTTTATTCTTTTGCATGTTGCTGTCCAGTTTTCCCAGAACCACTTATTGACAAGACTATTTTCCTCATTGTATATTCTTGCCTCCTTTATTATAGATTAATTGACCATATAAAGTGTGGATTTATTTCTGGGGTCTCTGTTCTGTCCCACTGTTCTATGTGTCTGTTTCTGTTGCAGTGCCATATTGTTTTGATTACTGTAGTTTTGTAGTATATTTTCAAATCTGGGACTGTGATAACTCCAGTTTTGAAGATTGCTTTGATGCAATGTTATGAATTCTTTATGTGCATTCTGAGGGCCCACTTGAGTCCAGGCCTGTGTTAACACCTAAGAGAGACTCCCCAAATACCTCCCATTCAACAGGTAAATTTTGCATACTTTATTGAATTATTGAAATTACATTGTTTTTTGTTGTTGTTGTTGTTGTTGTTGTTGTTGTTGTGTGTGTGTGTTTTGGCTAGTGAGTCCTACTGTTATCCAGATGTAAGTCAGGGCATAAATAAAATAGCAGCTCAATAAATGCTAAGTGAGAGAGAAAGACAGAGAGAGAATGAAATAATGCTGCAAGACAGGCACTAAGATCCTGATGTGAAAGACAAGGTAACAAGATACCAGACACTTAGAAAATGTAATTCATTTGCAGTATGGCAAAGAGACTAGGAAAGTAGACCAGGCCCCAGGTATTTCCTGGCTTCATCACTTTCTAGTTATATGGTATTGGACAAGTTGCTTAATTGCTCTCAGCCTGCTTCCTCACCTGTAAAATCTATCCCATATGACTATGGATCAAACAAGATAATGCAAGCAGAAAAACTTTACTTGGTACATGTCACATTGTTAGAGATTAACAAACACTGCTGACCATTATTATTACAGAAGTTTGCAAAGTGAGTACGTGACGGAATGTTGACTGATTCCAAAACCTTTGGGCTGCATCTGTGAGGCCACGTGTGTGGCCATCCCTGTCCTTCCTCTCAGAGCAGAGTTCTAGGAAGTGGATGTGTCACTGCCTGCTGAATCACTCCCGAGACGGATCTGGCTACGAACAACATGTGCTTCCAGCTCTCCAGTTGCCTAGGTCTTGCCTCCTCCCAAGCTCAGGGGGCAGCTGAGGAAGTTCATGGGTCTTGCCACCAGGATGGCACAAGAGGGCTCCACAAGACCCGCAGGGGGCTGCTCCCTGCCATTGCAGCAGAATTTCTGCCCCCAGGGGAGTATGTGGGGCAGGGAGGTGAGGGGCTGCATACAACCTAGTGCTTGGAGGGGGGAAATGGGAAGCCAACAGAACCACTTTGTAGCCAAACCACAATCCATGCAGAACTTCTATGGAAAAACTCAATGATGAGAATCTCTCAACCTGGAAAGATGGTGATTTAGATGGCCAAAAAATGACAAACCTAAAAAAAACAAAAGCAAAAGGAATTGAGAAAAGAGTCGCAAACACAAGCCATACCACCAAATGGCACGGTATTGAGACTAGAGGGAAACCGTTTCAACCTCCAGCACTTAAAGGCAAGATAAGGAAATGTCAAATTATGAAATGGGTAAGAAAGAAACAGTGAATCTATTGCTTATTAAAGGGCATAATTAAAATATATTCCTTGTTATTTACACCCTGCCTGTTTCCAAAGAAAGGATTTGAAGCTGCAGCTCAAAATGAAAACTGCTTTGGAAAAAACAAAATAAAGTTCTTGTTCCCAGACCACTCTGAAGTGTGAAGGATATTTCAATTGTTGTAGGTCTCCAGTATGCAGGGTCCCACACCCATAGATGCCAAGAAGCTAACTAAAGCTTGGTGAATACTTCCTCCAGTTTCATTTACAAACAAGGAAACTGAAGCCCAGGGAGGGGAAGGAATGTTCTAAGGAGGACAGTTAGTCAGTGGATCAATAACAGTCCAACTGGGCAAAGAGACACCACACAGAATTTCCACCACCAACAGAGGGAATTTCATGCAAGGAATTGGTTACACAGGTGATGGGGATGCGGAAAAGCCAAGAGGGGCTAGTGAGCAACCCAACAATACCAACAGCAGAAAGCCAATGACCCCAGCTGGAAGGAAAGGAAGGAGGAGGTGGAATTGTGAGAGCCTAGAGTCATTGTCCTGGCAGATGCTGGGAGACTTGTCCTGTGGGAACTGGTACCACCAAAGTTAGAGACGGCAGCCTGGGATGCTGCCTGAGGCAGAGAGGAAGGTGGGGAAATACCCTGGCTTGCCCTCACTCCCACTGTCCAATCACCTTTCAATCCCTCCCATTGGTCAAACCCAGCAAGAAGCCAGGAGACATTGGGGATGACAGATGCCAAGACAGGGGAAGAACAAGGCTCAGTGCCCATGCTGTCCACCATGAAATACTCATTTCTTTGGTGCCCCTGTAGGCAGTGCTGCTGTCCTGGCAGAACACATTAATCTCTTGCTAGCAAGCACGAGAGCTGCCTGTCATGTATAAACTATGGGGACTGTGCCACAGTTTGCCAGTGGGTGCACTCCTGATAAGTTTCCCAGTTGGAGCAAGGCTCACACACAAAGGAACGCCACTACCAATCCTTCTGAATAGTAATTTTAAAAAAATGTATTTGTTTGGATTTCCGTATTTTGAGTTGGCTTTCTTTTTCTTTATGATGGGGGACTTCCTGGAAATATAGGCATCCTAACATTTTTTTAAATATGAAATTTATTGTCAAACTGGTTTCCATACAACAGCCAGTGCTCAACAGGTGCTCTCAATGCCCATCACCCACCCTCCCCTCCCTCCCACCCCACCCCCCCATCAACCCTCAGTTTATTCTCAGTTTTTAAGAGTCTGTTATGTTTTGGCTCCCTCCCTCTCTAACCTTTTTTTTTCCCCCTTCCCCTCCCCCATGGTCTTCTGTTAAGTTTCTCAGGATCCACATAGAAGTGAAAACATATGATATCTGTCTTTCTCTGTATGACTTATTTCACTTAGCATAACACTCTCCAATTCCATCCACGTTGCTACAAAAGGCCATATTTCATTCTTTCCCATTGCCATGTAGTACTCCATTGTGTATATAAACCACAATTTCTTTATCCATTCATCAGTTGATGGACATTTAGGCTCTTTCCACAATTTGGCTATTGTTGAAAGTGCTGCTATAAACGTTGGGGTACAAGTGCCCCTATGCATCAGCACTCCTGTATCCGTTGGGTAGATTCCTAGCAGTGCTATTGCTGGGTCATAAGGTAGATCTATTTTTAATTTTTTGAGGAACCTCCACACTGTTTTCCAGAGCGGCTACACCAGTTTGCATTCCCACCAACAGTGCAAGAGGGTTCCCATTTCTCCACATCCTCTCCAGCATCTATAGTCTCCTGATTTCTTCATTTTAGCCACTCTGACTGGCATGAGGTGGTATCTGAGTGTGGTTTTGATCTGTATTTCTCTGATGAGGAGTGATGTTGAGCATCTTCTCATGTGCCTGTTGACCATCAGGATGTCTTCTTCAGAGAAGTGTCTATTCATGTTTTCTTCCCATTTCTTCACTGGATTATTTGTTTTTCGGGTGTGGAGTTTGGTGAGTTCTTTATAGATTTTGGATACTAGCCCTTTGTCTGATATGTCATTTGCAAATATCTTTTCCCATTCCGTTGGTTGCCTTTTAGTTTTGTTGATTGTTTCCTTTGCAGTGCAGAAGCTTTTTATCTTCATGAGGTCCCAATAGTTCACTTTTGCTTTTAATTCCCTTGCCTTTGGGGATGTGTTAGGGGGATGTGTTTTAAGCTGAGAATGGAAGAATTGCCAGGAAGTGGTTTGTGGAGGTAAGGATGTTAGCCCCTTAAAATAGCCATCAGCTCCCCTAAGCTATCCCAAATAGACATACAGTTGCAGTAAAACCCTTGAACCATATGCAGCTTCAAGACAGGTTTCTAATCTCTACCTTGCAAGCTGATTATGGACCCTAAGATCTCTCTATACGGAAACCCCACAGCTGTGCTTATCAAGAGGTGGGGGCACATTTTGGAGTGTCGGACAACTTGCTCATCATGGGCACTGTCCAATCAGAAGGCTGGGATGATGCCAGAACATTGTCCCAAGACCTCTTGTGTGTCAGGAGTTAACCCTTTCAGTGTGGCATTTTCAAGGGAGCAGTGGAGGGTAGCAGGGGAGGAGGGAGGGCAGCAGCAATTTGCCCACTGATTCAGAAGCATCTCAGTAGTTTGGTAACCATACAGCTGTCCTGGTGCATACTGCAAAATATCAGCATTGCCGGGAGGTTCCCTGACAGGATGGAAAGCCCTCTCAGGTAGCCAAGCAAAGGAGTCCTAGCAGCTCAAACTGGGGGTTGCCTGTATGCCTCCATCTTCTCTCCAGGACCACTGCTGACTCCAGGGCAGTGACATCTCTAACCTGTGCTCAGGTCTTTGTCCCCCACCACAGCGCTGTGCACACAAGGGCACCCACGTGAGGAAACGGCCCATGGATGCTAGTGGAATGGATGAAAGGCTGAGATACTCTCCCTCCCTCATGGACAAGGTTTTTGTTTTTTGGTCTTTTTTTTTTCTTTTTCCAGATCTCCCAGAAAAAGCAGAACCTTTGCCCAGACAGGGCAAGTGTGTCACAAAGTTCTGCTTTCACTGTGTGTTAAATGGAAATGATTAAGCAAGCGAGTAGTAAGAGATTCCTCTCTGCATTTCCTCTGTATTGGGACGTCCTGCCTGCGCCTCAGCACACTCAGACCAACAGTAAAAACGGCCATGATTTGCACTGATAACCCCAGGATGCCTCACTTATCTGTCATCAGGGATCATCCACAGAGAATGTGGCTAAAGGGGCCACTTCCTGGGCATATATGCTGGTGTGAAGACTGGTATGTGGTGCGTGTGTGTGTGTTCAGGACTGACTCGAAGAACTTAATGTTCACAAAAGCGGTAGCAATTGTTTCGAGTGCCTGTGGCTAACCAAGTGCTGGCCTTGGGCTGTGGAATCTGGATGAGGTTCACAAAACTACTGCCCCTAAGGCTGTGGCATCTGTCTTCACCACCACGCGCATTCACTAAGTGCTGACTCTGTGCCAGGAAGGGCACGTTACAGCCTCAGACGGAATCAGTAGTTCGGCACCACCTCTTTGTCCTCATTTTACAGATCGGCAAACTGGGCAAATGTTCTCAGCTCCCACGGGAGTAGGTGGGCAACCTGGATGCCCACCTCCAGGCGCTTCCTAGCTGGACTGGCTGGGCTGGTGTGTGAGATAAGGTGAAGCATTTTGGTTGGCTGAGATTTAGGCTGAGAGTTGATAGATCTGTCAGAGATTCTCAAACCTGGCTGCATTTTTTTAGAATTCCCTGGGAAGCCTTCTAAAAATACCAATGGTGAGGCCTCTCCACAGAACAATTAAATTAGATTGTTAAGGATGCAGCTTGGGCGTTGTTTTTGGTTGTGTTTTTAACTCTCCAGGTGATTCTAACAAGCAGCCAGGGTTAGTAACCACTGCCTGGGACTCTAGTTTTGACCTGATCTTTTGGGCGGGTCATTTAATTCGAGTTTCCTCTGAGTAAAAGAGGCTCCATGGTGGCAGCAGCTCACCTCCCAGAAACAGGCACAGGAGTGCAGGAGCTAGAATACGAGAAGTCAGGTGTTGGAGTCCCAGGTAATAGCTATGCAACTACTGTGTGCAAGCTACTTAACCTTTCTTAGGCTCAGGCAAAAACTGAACTAATGTGGTTTGTGTGAGTTAAATTGTGGCAATTAAATTAGATGGCTCAGGGGCACCTGTGTGGGTGAATCAGTTAAGCATCTGACTCTTGATTTCAGCTCAGGTCATGATCTCATGGTTTGAGGGATCGAGCCCCATATCCGGCTCTGCACTGACAGTGTGAAGTCTGCTTGGGATTCTCTCTCTCCCTTTCTCTCTGCCCCTTCCCTGCCTCTCTCTCTCTCTCTCTCTCTCTCTCTCTCTCTCTCTCAATATAAATAAACTTTTTTTTTAAAAAAAAGGAAAATTAGATGTCTCAGAGCATTTATACCTGGCATAGAGGAAACGGGCCCAATGCGTGTTCGTTATTCGTGTTGTCAAACTTCCCTGAGTTCTTTGGAAGTGCTGTCTACCCAAGATAGTGGTTTTCTAGTAATGATTCAGTATCATTACAGTGAACTGTGGTTCTCAAGTCCTTAGGAATGGAAAATGTTGCCTAAACTAAGGGGAAGGAGGAAAAAGAATGGACTAGGAGACCCAGAACCAAGAGATGTTTCCCAATAGCAGAGAAGAGTTGGTCTGGTTGATTTCTTCACGTAGAATTGGCATAAAATGGTTTACTGAATGGCACATTTCCCTAGTCACTAAGATAACTTAGGTGGAGTTTCACAGATGCACACAGACTTCCTGGGGTTTAGATGAACTTCAGCTGAAGGCCACTAGCTGGAATGGACAATGCACCTGAGGCTCTGTGTCAGTTGCAAGGCAGGGAAGCACCAGCAGCTCAGGAATGAAGATTAACCCACTCTCTGAGTTCCTCATGAGCTGATGCTCTGGGCTCCCCATGCATACATCTCCACTCACTGCCAGTATATTACTAACACTGCAAAGTGACCTTGCTGTTCAGGGTCCTGGCAATGCAATAATCTAGCCCAATAAAAGAGGGGGCCAGACTCTGCCTAGTTGGAAAATAAAAATCCATTTAAGTAACTTTAAGATGGATAAAAAAAGAATTTCACAGCTTTGAACACAAGAAGGATAAATTCAGATACCTCATTTGTTGTCTCTCTGTGGAAGACACTCCATTTTTTCCAACACAAAATGGTACTTAGCCACACTTAGAAAGCCAAGTGGCTCCCTCTGGGTTTCCTTCTCCTTCATGCAGGATTATATCATGTCCAAGAGTCTGGAACATGGGTTATGAGAATGCCTCCTAGAGCAGCGAAGCAAGGTTGGCTTGGGGTCTAGATTCAGAAAGTTGCAGTCTGGGACTCCTATTCAACAGTCAGACCATGACTCCCCATGCTCACTGGAAAAATAAAAGCCAACATTTAAAATTTAAAAGCCAAGAATAACAGAACTTGTAGTCCAAGTTACCTATTAATTCAACATTTGCTCCTCTGTTCATCAAACTTAAGTTTATAACTACAGCCATTCTATTCAGCAACTGCTTGGCATCCTGTTCCAGGGTTCACAGAATTGCTCAGGGGGGACACTGGTGGATCTTCAGGTATTCTTTGAAGCAGGTTCTGAAGGCCCTATTCCTTCCCTGGCCTGGAATGGCTTGGATAAGTCCCTGGGCTTCTGCTGCAGGAACTTCTATTTCAGGGCGTTAAGCAGGAAGAGCTATGGTGTTATATGTTGGGGATGTAGGTTCCCACTGGAGTCCAATCAGGAATGACTCTCTGGTCATTGTAGGGAGGCAGGCAATGGGGCAGAAGCCGGCCAAAATGACAGCGGGCATTCATCTTAGCACAGCCATTTCTAGGTTATGTACTAGACCAGCAGCCTGTGTCCTTCAGAATTCATTTGGAGAACCAACTAAACTACAAACCCAACTGATAAACGCTTGGTACCTGACAGCAACCACATTAGCAGAGACTGAACATAATGAATTCAAAGAGTCATAAGGGCCCCCAAACAAGGACGATACCCACTTCAGTCCAACAGCACTGGACAAGAACTATGTGGAACATAGGAGAGTCTGGAAGAAGAGGGCCAGCTGGGGCCATGGAGGAGTGTGTTCTGGAAGGGCTGGGTGTGTTCTGCCGGGCCCTGCAGGGGGCGTCTGTGAGTCTGTATGCGGGCCCACAGCTGGCTGCAGTCCCTGCTTTCCTCTCTGAGCTCTCCCTGCTCACCGCGGGTTACCCCCACCTGTTCCAGAGTGGAGCGAAGCAGCGAGAGGTGCGCCTGGTGGTTCCGAAGGCAGGTGGATGGGGTCAGTTACGACACAGTACCAGGCATCTGGTTCATGAGATCTCTTAGACGAATTTCTTCTCCTCCCAACGGCTTTACCACAGGGCCTTCAATGGGGCCTTCGTTTCCCGTTATTCTTCCCCAAAGCAGTTCTCAGCCCAGCTCCCACTTCCTCCCGCCTTCTCTTCTGGATGTTTTCCTGTAACGTCCAAGCCCTGCCCCTTTACTCTGAAGAGGTTTCCCACTGCTTCATGGAACAGGGGCGTCAGCCTGGCACTCAGCCCGCGAGGCTCCTTCTGCCCCAGGCAGACCCCGTATCTCAGCCGCGGCAGGGCTGACTGTGAAGGGCGTCCGCATAGACGGCACAGATCCACTCGCTCACCGTGGGCTTGTCGGAGGCCTAGCTTGTGCTGGGCTACTCTTCTGGAAAACAACATAGACACAAATCTCTGCTTTGGAGCTTCCTTCCTAACGGGGGAAAACGACGTTTTATCTAACCCGTACACACAGGCAAACACAAATTTGGTGATTGATTTCCGTGTGCGCGCAGGTGCGCCCGTGTACATCTGTAAGCCTGTGGGTTCTGTCATCCTCAACAAATACTTCTGGCATTTTCTTTGTCTACTTGCTCCTCCCCTGTGATATGGTGGGTGAACGCAGCGACCCCCACAGGGGTGGAAGGGAGCACACTGTCTGAGGGTCTGTTCCTTCAGGTGCAGTACTTCAGAGCCTGCAGGGGCAGAGCCAGGATGAGAATGCCATGCGGGCAAGGTGCAAAATGCGAGTCAGGAAACCAGGACAAGCAAAGTAAGGAGTGGTGGAATAGCAACTGGGAAGTGGCCCCGACAACACTGGAGGCAGAGAGGCGGGTGTGTGAGGTGGACAGGTTCACTGAAGAGTCTGGGTACTCACTCTACACCTGCGGTGTCCTTTCTCTTCTTCCTCCGCCCTGATCTCTTCGAATCCTCCCTGGCAAGCCCCATGGAGGCAGGAATCTTGTTGTCTTGCTGAGAATAGTGCTTTGCCAATAGTAGGTAGGTGCCAGGCAGTGACTGGTGGACTGAATGATGGGCTTACCCCTCTGAAGCCTTCCCAGTCCGCCTCTGGATTTCTCCATCTTCTGAACTGAAGCCCTCACTCACCTGGCAGGAAGCTCTCACAGCATGGAAAGCACACAGAATCAACTCCTAGCTCTGCCTCTTACCAGATGTTTTCAAGCTACTTCAATTCTCTCCACCCTGTTTCCTCATCTGGAAAGGGAGATACTTGTCACAGAGTGGTAGTGAGACCTACGGGAATAATGTGTAGGCACAGAAGCTTCTGACACTTTAAGCCATGAATTCAGCAGTTCTCTTGCACTGTCACATTTGATGCCTCTTTTTTGCACTTGCTTTGAAATCTTTAACTTTTCCACTTAACAGTAATAGGAATGGCTCTCATTTATGAGCAACTACCCTCCACCCCTCCACCCTGCAGTTGTTGGGTACGTATATTACGTCTAATTATCACACCCTCCATGGAGCCAGGTCCTCTTATCCTCTTTATGGGATAAGGTAGCAGAAGCTGGGACAGGTTAAGGGGATCAGTCAAGCTAGCACCTGTTGTCAGTGCTAGAGCTGGAATTTGAATCCTGATTCACCTGCTGTGTGGCTTTGCTGGCCTCCTAGCCTGGAGCATACACTTAGGCTGTATGGCTATGCTAAGTTCAAGGTCGGCAATCACATCTTTTTTTCAGGTTTTGCTATATATCATAATTTTCAAATTTTATTTTAGCTCTATTGGGGTATAACTGACAATTAGAAACGTATGTGGTTAAGGTGTGCAACTTGATGTTTGAATGTATGCATACATTGGTATATGATTGCCACGATCAAGCTAGTTAACATAGCCATCACCTTACAGAGTTACCTTTTTTTTCTGTCATGAGAACACTAAAGATATACCTCTTAACAAATTTTGAGCATACAATACAGTGTGGTTACCTATAGTCACCATGACGTACATTAGATCTCCAGGATTTATTCATCTTGCATAACCGAAACTTTCTACTCTTTGACCAACATCTGCCCAATTCCCCCTCCCCCAGTCCCTGGCAACTACCATTCTACTCTTGTGTTTTCATGAGTTTGACTATTTTATTTTATTTTTAGAATGTTTATTTTTGAGACAGAGAGAGCATGCATGCACATGCGCATGGGGGAGGGTCAAAGAGAGGGAGACAGCGGATCCAAAGCAGGCTTCATGCTGACAGCGGAGAGCCCCATGTGGGCTCATGCAGGGCTCATGTGAGGCTTGAAGTCACGAATTGCAAGGTCATGACCTGAGCCGAAGTCGGGTGCTTATCGGACTGAGCCACCCAGGAGCCCTGAGTTTGACTATTTTGAACAGGAGTGATATCTTCATTATCTGTGTCTCCAGTGGTATCTAACCCCTTGCTTCCTTGTAACTAACAGATACCAAAATATTTGTTGGTTTTAATCATTCTAGTAGGAACAGTATTGAGATTGTCTGAAGATGTAGAAGCTCATTTGCTGACTCTAAAACAATGATGCTCTCTACAGGCTGCAGTCTCTTGGCTCTGAGAGGTTAAGTAAATGGAAAGTATGAATAGTCTCAAGAAAGTGGTGTATTCCTGCATGATAGAATTGTAAGATACAAAGGATGCTGGGGGTACATCCCAGGGTATCTGGGGCACTGTTCAGAAGAACAGACGCTTTCTCTGGCCTGTTTGGACTGTGGGTCTGACTGGCTTGGCATGTGATACCCTGCTTGGCAAGACAGGACAAGAAATGAATCAATTGCCCAGTGCAATGGTATGTGCTATTTCCAAGCTGCCTAGCTCATGAGTACTGCACAATCCAGCAGCCCACTCTAATTTGTCACACCAAAGGCTGCCTTCTTAGTAAACAGTTGTCCACACTTCTGTTCATTCTGAGTCACCACTTAGTGTTCAAACTGAAATGCCAGCGCAGTCCTTGGAATACGCCATGCAGTGTGAAACTGAGGGAGGTGGGGTTGGGCAGGGTGGTACTTCCCGTGGAAACTTCCGTGTCCTGCAAAGGAGCCAGAACCTCCAGCTGGAGCTCTGCAAGGGATGGCTGCAGGGTAGCCCCTGTTGGTAGTCATCTCCTCGTCTAGGTGAACACCCTCCCTTTATGCCTAAGAAATGGGATGAAATAGTTCAGTGACTTGCCTGAGGTCTCAAAGTCTTTTCATGACCTGGCTCCTACGTCTCCTACTTTATTCCCCATCGCATCCCACATGTGTTTTCCTCCCTAGTCAAACAAAGTCATTTTAGCTGCTCGAGTGTGCTGTATTATCTCATTTCTCATGTCTTTGCTGCTGTGTCCCCTTGCCCTGGAATGCTATTTCTGTTCCTCCATGGCTGGTGAATTGCTCATTCACCAAGACCCAACTCAAGCATTCTGTCCTTTTGGGAAAACTCCCTGACTAGCTGTGACTCCTCAGCAGCCCTCCTCCCTCATCAAAACAGAGCTGTTCACTCTGTTCTCTGTATTACCTGAGCTATGTTCAGGTAACTGCGAGCATCACATGTGATTACATCACTTGTTAGATGTAATCTAACAAGATTGCTTTCCCAAGCCATGCCAAGGAGTAAAGTATCACTTAGGATTGTGTTCAGTTGCAAGTAACAAAAAGTCCAGCTAATCCATAGCTTAGACAAACTAATTTTTTTTTCTTGGTAGCCAAGGTTGCTATGATAACTCCATGATAATTTTAGAAATCTAGGTTCCTATCTTTATCATGTGGCTTTTTTCCTCATGCTTGTCATCTAGTGGTCACCAAGTGGCTACTTCTTTACCATATCTACATTCCAGTCTGGAAAAAAGATAGCAGTGATGGATAATGAAGTATTTGTTAAGTCTGCCTCTTTTACAGAGCTTTTCTGGAAGCCCTACTTAGTGACTCTTCTTTGTTATTTCCTTGGTCAGATGGAAATATGTGGATGCCTATTATGGCAAAAAGGCCACATGGGAGACATATTTGTTTAATTGGACATATTGAAATTCCTAATACAATCAGGGTTTGGTTAATAAGGCAAAAGAGGGAACTGATATTGGACAGGCATACATCAGTGTCTGCCATATGCAGGGAATGTGTCTCATTTATTATCCTCTCTCTGGGGCTTAGCTTATGGCATGGAACATATAGGTACTCAATAAATAAAAGTCTACATAAGGAAGGAAGTTTTCTGATCCCTATACCAGTGCTACTTGCCCAGTGTTACTCGGCACATCTTTGACCTTTCAGACATGAAGTAAAGCCTTCTGCGGATGGCAGAGGGGAGAGGGAGAGATGACTCGGGGTGGGGGGGGGTGCGAGTCTCAGACATGCTTATTGCTCAGCTGGGAACTCTCAGCAATGCCTGGGAGGTAGATAAAAGGGAAAGAAAGGCCCTTCTTGAGAAGTATAACTGTATGTTGTCTGTGGGGCCCCTGTTCTCAATTCAAAAAGAACATACTGGTTACTATATAATTTTAAGGGCTTCATTGGGTCCATGGGACACAGTGCATCTCATTTTTCTTTCTTCATAGCTGAGAATTCCGAAGCTACAAAGCTAGGCTCAGTCTTTTGTCCACCATGGCCGGGCACTATTTCTGTATGTTACGCTTGTCTCCAACTTTTCACAACTATAAACAACTTTGCAATAAACATCCTTGAAATAAATCTTTGGGTTTATCCTTGAGTATCTTTTTTTAAAGAAAAAGTTTATTTATTTTTAGAGCAAGCACAAGTGGAGGAGGGGCAGAGAGAGAGGGAGAAAGAGAATCCCAAGTAGGCTCTGTGCTGTCAACCTGGGGAGCTGTGAGATCATGACCTGAGCTGAAACCAAGAGTTGGACACTGAACTGACTGAGCCACCCAGGCTCCCCTGTCCTTGTGCATCTTAATTATTGTGTTCCTTAGTCTAAATTTCAAAAAGTAAAAGTGCTCATTTTTAAGGTTTCCAAGAGTGTGGTAAATAACTTCCAGAAAGTCTAGTTACTTTATGCTTCCATCAGTCACAAATGGAAAAGTCTGTCATCTTTCCAGTGGTGGTTGCTCTCTCCTTCTGAAGGCTTCAATTGTTAGGTGGGCATTCCAAGGGTCTAGTCCTTCCTCCCTCCAAAACAATAGCAGAACAACTCCAAACTGAAAACAGAAATGGAGGACACATGATGTTGATATGTCTCAATTTCCTGACTTGATTATAAATTTCACTTTGGAAAGAATGAAGACTGTGTGCATAAAGGAAGCATTCATTAAATGCTTGATGAAGGAGCTCTAAGTTGGTTCCATGGGCCCAGTAAGGATTCTGGGAGTTATTCTTGACCTCTCTTTATTGTTCTCCATCATTAAGTTATCAAGTCCGGTCAATGTGACCTCCTAAATACCTTTGCACTCAACCTTCTCTTCTGAATCACCTTTGCATCTGCCTCTGACTCTCTCTCAGTCATGTCCTCCTTACCTACCCCAACTGACTACCTTGCCATCCATTTCTTTGCTACTACCCCTTCATTCCATTCTCCACTCAGCTCCAGATTGATTTTTCTAAATACCTATGACGATGTCCCAATCTAGCTTCACCCCTTGTTTTTAAACCTGTGCTTACAACCTGGTGACTCCCTAAGGTGCTATGTTCTCTCATGTCCATGTGCAAAATGAAGACTCCATAAGCGAGATTTATTGCAAGGAGGCTCCTTGTTCACTATTTCCCATCCCCCTTTCTTCAGAGAGCCATCTCAGAAACCACCTAGTTGAACTCCTACATTTCTTAGATGAGGAAACTGGAGAGCTCATGCCTAAAACACCCCTCCTTCCCACTTCAAATAGCAAACTTATGTTCCCTGTTAAAATTCAGCTCATTATTTCTTCCAGGAAGGTTTGTGGCATTCCTTCTTTATAGCCAAATCTAGGAGCTCTTTCTGTGTCCTCACAGCAAGCTGTGCTTACCATTCGGTGCCTTTTTTTTTTTTTCATTTATCTTTTCATCTTCCTCAGCTAGACTGTAAATTTCTTCAGGGCAGAGATTGAACCTTGTTCATCTTTCTATTTCTATAGACTCTAACAGTGCACATATTTGGTTATTGCACCATAAATGTTTATTGAATGAATAAATGAATATTTGGTTACAGATAGAGAAAGCATATGACAGCGACTCTCTCCAAGGTATAGAGATGGGAGTATCAGCTTCCCTCTTTCACATCCATGTAGCGTGGGTGTCTTTCCTTCAAAGAAACACCCTGAAGAGGTTATGGCCAAGCGGTATGTTTCCATTTGGATTGGAAACAGCTGTTTCCTTCTAGGCTATTGTCTTATTTTTGTGAAAGGACCAAACCAAGTGATGCATCTCACCTGTGTATAAATATAACCGGGTTTGAAAACATTTGTGCTTCAATAGCTATGGTTTTTTAAATTTTTTTAATATTTATTTTTGAGACAGAGGGAGACAGAGTGCAAGCAGGGGAGGGGCAGAGAGAGAGAGGGAGACACAGAATTTGAAACAGGCTCTAGGCTCTGAGCTGTCAGTACAGAGCTCGATGCGGGGCTCGAACCCACAAACCGTGAGATCATGACCTGAGCCGACGTCGGACGCTTAACCGACTGAACCACCTAGGCGCCCCTATTTTTTTTAATTTTTTTTTTTTTGCTATGGTTTTTTAAAGCTACTATTTATTAAGAGCTTAAGATGCCCTGGTGCTACTTAATGCATCACATGCATTTTTTCATCTATTTCTTACAGAAATCCTAAGTATTTAGTGCGAATTAGATTTACAAATTTACAAATGAAAGACTTGAGAGGTGGGAAAGGTTAGAAAATGGGCCAAAACTCTGTGGCTAGTAATTGGTTCAAAACTGATGTTTCAGCCTCTAGGGCTCACACGCTTAATTACAACGTGACACCTTTTCCAAGCATGGTCCTCTTACCCACCCTGTGAAATTGGCGGGGCTTGTGCCCCAGTGCCCACCTTACTGATGAGGACACTAAACCTGAGTGGTAACAGAACTTATCCAACAATGCCTGGTTAGTACCATAGGCAGGTGGGACAGGATTACAGCTCTCCTGACTCGTTGCGATCTACTAGAACTCTTGTTGGTTTAGTGGACACAATTTTTTTTTTTAAAGAAGATGATTACAGTGTAATGGGTTTATTTAGTGACACATGAAGTTTATGAATAGCCCCAGCTGCTGTGGTCCTGCAAACCCCCAGGCTGGCTGGGCAGGTCTTTTGCTCAGGCATTCTAAGGAAACAGCTCCCTCTTTAGGCCAAAGGGAAAAACAGCAGGGACTCTGGGCACACAGCCCCCAAACTGCACCTACCTGCCAGTGTGACAGAACTCTGCCAGGTACCTTTTAGATGTCTTCAAACATTTGATATAGGGTGTGTTGTTATTGTTGTTGTGTGTCCATTAAGAGGTCATATATTATCCAGGCCTGGGCAATCGAAAAATAGTTTGGTGGCTAGCCTTAAATCACACATTAATTTCTGTGACTTTGAAATGCCTGCCTGTGAGGGAATCTGACTGCCTCTTTTTCTCCATCTCCAACATGATGAAAAATAAGGGGGAGGAGAAGGAGCCAGAGATGGTAGTAGAGGGAGGTGGTCAACATCTTGCTCAAGGGAAGAGGCAGAGCCTTAGCTACATCCCAAGGGTGGGGTGGCCTTGTGCTGATTGGATGCAGGAAAAAGAGAAGTGGCTGGGCTCCATCCAGGTCGTCTGTGGTACAAACCTTCTGCTGTATCCAAGGAGTAGGAGTAGAAGCGGAGGGGAAAGAGGAGGGAGGAAAACGCAGGGGTGACTTGAGCATATAGGAAGATCCAAGACAAAAAGCACAGGTTGAGATGTCTCTTCTACTCTTACAACTAATTGCCTGGGTGCTCATAAAATCTTTGATGTGGAGGGATTCCAGGATCACTAAATCCAGATTCACCTCCTAAATTCTCATCTACTCATTGGAGACAGGTGACCCCCAAAGAATCCATATTCCTTTTCTTCTAGGGACAATTTTAGGATGTGTGAATTGGGGACCCATTTCCTTTCTGTGTGGAGAGCTTGAAGTCATATGGTTACAGCCAAAAAGCAGAGCCTTGCTGTTAAAGAGCTTTCAGCGACACAGCTTGAAGCCGTTTATTGCACCATAGAATGAGTTTCACTTTCAAATATTGGATAAGCAACAGATACCAGCTTCTCTCTAAGGCCACCTGGATGGCCCCAGGGTGTCCACATGCCCTACCAGTGATGCAAACACTCAGTGGAATGTGCCCTTTTTCCCACTAGCATAGGGATTCCCAAGGTTGAGAGTGAACGTTTAGCCTCTGCTGTGAAGCACTGGACAAATCCTGCTCCTCTTGGGCATGTGTTCCCTGCTCTGAAATGAGAAGTTTGAGGGGCACCTGAGTGGCTCAGTGGTTAAGTGGTCTACTTCAGCTCAGGTCATGATCTCATGGTTCTTGGGTTGGAACCCCATGTTGGGCTCTGTGCTGACAGCTCAGAGCCTGGAGCCTGCTTTGGATTCTGTGTCTCCCTCTCTCTCTGTTCCCCCCCCCCACTTGTTCTCTCTCTCTCTCTCTCAAGATAAATAAACATAAAAAATTTTTTGAAAGGAGAAGTTTGACAAGGGTAGAAGCTACTGGCTATGCTCTCCAGAATCTAGGGGATCCTGGGTGCAAGCCCTTCAGTCTGTCCCATGGACCAGAGAGGCTCGCCTTGCATGTGTGTGTCACACTGGGTATCCAGCAAATACTTTGAACAACGAGTCCGCAGCTAAAAACATGTTTGAAAACTACTGGACTGCATGATCCCTGCTGTGGTTCACTCATTTATTCATTCATTTAACAAACACTTATTGAGCACTTGTTGTGTGCCAGGAAATGATGTGAGTGAAAAACAGATTCCTTTGTGCAGTACAAGCTATAATTTAAAATCAGGGCTATTTGGCTTTCTACCATAGATGTGACCTTGGACACAGAGACCCCGTCCTCATCCTCAGATGGGCAGAAAACATATACTTCTGCACACATTTAACTTCCTGTTCTCTGGTTGTCTCACTTCCTCGTAAGAACTTGAAGCTTGATGGTTGAATATGTGGTATCTGCCGAGTCCTAAAGTGTTAAAGGAACATGATTTTCCTAACCAGGAATTAGGACAATTTAGCTGACAAAAAAGGCTTTTAAAAATGATTTGTGTATTTATAGGAAAGTTTGTCTGAAAGATACAAAAATATCATGTTTTGTGAAACCTACTTGACAGATATTTTTTATTGAAAAGCATAAAACTTCATGGGAAGAAATACCAAATGTATCATAATAATGCAGGCAACATATTATTGTTGTGGTCTTCATTTGTCCACAAGTGGATTGACAGAGGGCTGGGCACATCCACATGCACCTCTTGCCGGACCTAATCACTTAATCTTCACGGCAATCCTGTGAGAGCTATTTACCAATTTTTAGAGATAATGAAACTAAACCTCTATAACTGTCCAAAGTTCACAAAGCCAGGTAGAAGTCCATGTTTGAGCGGCGCCCAGGTGGTTCAGTCAGGTAAGCATACAGCTCTTGGTTTCAGCTCAGGGCATGATCTTGCATGTTTGTGAGTTCGAGCCCCGTGTCGGGCTCTGTGCTGACAACGTGGAGCCTGTTTGGGGTCCTCTCTCTCTTTCTCCCTCTCTCTCTGCCCCTCCCCTGCTCATGCTGTCTCTGTCTCTCTCAAAAATAAATAAACTTAAAAAAAGAAGTCCATGTTTGAAATCCATGGCTGTCTCATCCTAAAGCCTGTCTGTATTTTTCCTATCACGTGGTGCAACCTCCCCTCTTGCTCAATATTATTTGTCCCCAATGCTTTGCAATCACCTTTGGGCACATCTCTGAGTAATAATTAGGAAAACCAAGTAATACTGTATAATTTCAAAGGTCACAAGTGGCTTCTCTAACTCTCTATTCAGCAGTAACGGGACAAATATGTACATTTCCTGATTTAGAACTCAGGAATTTAGGAATCTAGGCACCAGTATTTTCTGCCTTGCAGATAACTTTATCTTGTTCCAATTAACTACCAAGTTCACCTTGCATTAAGGACACAAAATCCTTTAAAAATAGGATTTTATAATAAATCAGTTAAAAGGTTTGCAAAAAGAATAAAATAATTTTCCCCCTATATTATCCTATTCAGGGATTTTTACACCCAAATAAATCAGGGATAATGATGAAGACTAGTAAGTTTTATGTCCTCAAGGTGTTCATGATTAAAACTATTCATATATAATTTCCTTGAACATAACAATAGAATTCTACATTAAGGTGACTATTATCAGTAACACTTTGCTTAGAGAATTTTTTCTTTGTGAAGCAAAAACAAGCTTCTCCAAAATTCTTATATGAGCACACATACTCACATTTGGCTTCCAATGCCAGCATTTTCTATCTGAACAGTGCCCCAACCTGCCTTTTCCTTTTCCAGTTTTGAAAATTAGATTGTAAAAAATCAATAGTAAAGATGAAAAATAGTCAAAACAATATTGAAAAAGGACAAACTTGGAGGATTCACATTTCCAAATTTTATTTTATTTTTTTAATATTTACTTATTTTGAGAGAGAGAGAGAGAGGGAGAGCAGGAGCAGGGTATGGCAGAGAGAATCCCAAGCAGGCACTGCTCTATGAGCCTGGGGCTCAATGTCAGGAACCGTGAGATCATGACCTGAACTGAAATTAAAAGTCAGAAACAACTGACTGAGTCACCCCAGTGCCCCATAATTCCCGATTTTAAAACCTACTATAAAACTATAGTAATCAAAACAGTGTGGTACTGGCATAAGTATAGACACAAAGATTAATGGGATGGAATTGGGAATCCAAAAATAAACTCTTACATTTTTGGTCAATTGATTTTTGACAAGGACCCAAAGACAATTTAATGGAGAAAGAATAGTCTTTCAACAAACTGTGCTTGGATAAGTGCATATCTACATGCAAAAGAATTAAGCTGGACCCCAACCTCACACTTATAAAAAAGTTAACTCAAAATGCATTATAGACCTAGATGTAAGAGCTGAAACTGTGAAACACCTAGAAGAAAACCTAGGAGTAAAACTTTGGGAACTTGGATTTAGGCCATGGTTTCTAAAAGCACAATGGACAAAAATAAATAAATAATTGCAATTCATCATAATGAAAATTTTTGTCCTTCAAAGAACACTATCAAGAAAGTGAAAAGAAAAAACATATAATGGAATAAAATATTTGCACATCAAGGAAACTGATAAGGAACTTACATCTAGAACATGTAAAGAAGTCTTACAACCGTATAGTAAAAAGAAAAATAACCCAATCCAGGGATGCCTGAGTGGCTCAGCACTGACAGTGCTGAGCCTGCTTGGGATTCTCTCTCTGTCTCTCTCTCTCTCAAAAATAAAAAAAAAAATAAACTTAAAAAAAAAGAAAAATATCCTAATCCAAAAGTGAGCACAGGATTTGAATAGACATTTTATCCAAAGAAGATAAACAAATGAGTGAAAAGCACATGAAAGTAAGTTTGACATTATTCATAGAAATGCAAATCAAAACCACAATAAGATACTAGTTCACATTCACTAGGATGGCTAAAATAAAAAAATACAGATACTTAAGTGTTGGTAAGGCTGTGGAATTTCCAGAATCCTCATGCATTGCTGGTTAGATTGTAAAATGGTGAAACCACTTTGGAAAACAGTTTGCCAGTTCCTCAAAATGTAAAAGTAGTTATCATGTGACCCAGCAACTCCACTCCTAGACATACACCCAATGGAATTGAAAACATATGTCCACACAAAAGCCTGTATAGGAATGTTCAGAGCAGCATAATTCATATAGTCAAAAAGTAGAAACAATCCAAGTGTCCATCAACTGAGGAATGGATAAACAAAACGTGTTCTATCCATATGAAAGAATACTATTCAGCAATAAAGAGAATAAAATAATGATATATTACAACTGAAACGTGTTACAGGTACAACAGAAATGAACCTTAAAAACACTCCACTGAGAAGCCAATTATAAAAGGCCATATATGGGGGGACCTGAGTGGCTCAGTTGGTTAAGCATGCAACTTCTGATTTCAGCTCAGGTCATGATCTCATGGTTGGTAAGTTGGAGCCCCATGTTGGGCTCTGTGCAGACAGTGCAGAGCCTGCTTAGGGTTCTCTCTCTCTCTCTTTGCCCCTCTCCAGCTTGCGTACATGAGCTCTCTCTCTCTCTCTCTCAAAATAAATAAACTTAAAAAAATAAAAAAATAAAAGGCCATATGTTGTGTGATCCCATTTATATGAAATGTCTGGAACAGTTAGATCATGGAAACAGAAAGTATTCAGTGGTTGCCAGGGACCAGGGCAGAGGGCAGTAGAGAATGACTACAAATAGGTATTGGGGTTTCTTCTGGGAGCTCCGAAATTAGATAGTAGTGATGATTGTACAATTCTGTGAATATACTAAAAACCATTGAATTATACTCTCAAAAATGATGAATTTCATGGTATGTTAATTATATCCCAAAAAAGGTATTTTTAAAAAATCAATAGTAATATTGTATAACAAGAATCCATAAGGCAGAGATGCCACTGCCCACCCATATCTGATTTCTCTTTTTCCTCCTGGCCATACAACTAAATTATTTTTTCCAGAGTCCTTTGCAGCTAGATGTGGCCACACTACTGGGTTCCATCCAGTGGAATGTGAACCGGATTGATATGCACCACTTCCAGGCCTGGCTAATAAAAAGTTAAATCTTCCCAATAAAAACTTTACAATTTCCCCAAGGAAATGGAAGATGATAGAACCTCAACAGGGTTGAAACCTGCATCCCTGAATGACTGGATGGAAGTCAAAGTTTGGTGACCCTCACTGAACTATGACCATGGGTGAGAAATACACTTTCATTGTCTAGCCACTGAGATCTGGAGGTTGTTCGTTACAACACTTAGCTTGCCCTAACCAATAAAGCAAATATGAAAATTATGACTCATGATCTATGAAATTTCTTAAGAACCACTTATTTTTTTGAGAGAGAGAGAGAGAGAGCAAGTGAGAGGGAGAGAGAGAGCAGGGGAGGGGCAGAGGGAGAGAGAAAAAATCTTTAAGCAGGCTCCATGCCCAGTGCAGAGGCTGACGTGGAGCTTGATCCCATGACCCTGGGATCATGACCTGAGCCAAAATCAAGAGTCAGAAGCTTAAACAACTGAGCCACCCATGTGCTTCAAAAAAAAAAAAAACCCACCTATTTTTAACTGGTAAAGTTGACTTTATACAAGATGAAATACTATTGGTATCCTTCAAGGACAGGCATTAATCTCAGAAATCATATATTCAAACATAATCAAATTTGTCTACAAAGTCATTGGATAAAAATTACAGAATGATTTCAGTGTCTCTAGTGGTAGTGTATAAATATGAAAACATTCCAGTATTTTATAATATCAACTTCCACATCAACTGGAAGACTTCAGATGTGTCATTCACATAATTCTTTCAAGTTTGTGCCATTGGCATCTATCCTCACCAATGTTATGCTATAGTTATTTGATGATTTATAAAAAAAGTCTTAGAACCTAAGTGTTTTGTGCCTCCAAAGTTAGTATTAATAATGTTATATGAACATATCAATAATCTTATCAACAAGTGTTGTATAGCTCATGAGAGAAAACAACAACAACAACCATATAACCATTAGTTGTTTGTCTAACTTGGCAGGATGTCAAGGTCAAAAGCTTTCATGATAATTCCAGTGTTAATTTAAAAAGAAAAAAAACAGCTTTATTGAGTTATAATTGTATTCCATTTATATGAAATATCCATAAAATTCATCCATTTTAAGTGTACATTAAATGACTTTTTGGTAAATTTGAAGAGTTCAACCAACTCCACAACACAATCCAGTTTTACAACATGTCTGTCACCAGGAAAATGTCCTTCCTTTCTATTTGTAATGAACTTCCTCCATTCTTCCCCAGCCCCAGGCAATCACTAATCTACTTTCTGTACCTGTGAGATTGTGTTTTCTGAACATTTCATATTCATGGATTTGTACAATATATAACTTTTTGTACCTGGTTTCTTTTAGTTAGCATAATGTTTGGGGGGTTCATCAATGTTGTAATAATTAGTTCTCCTTTTTTATTGCTGGCTAGTATTCCATTGTGTGATACACCAGAATTTATTTATCTACTTACCAGTTAAATAACATTTGAGTTTTTCCTGGTTTTGGTTATTATGAACAATGCCACTATAAACATTTGTGTACAGGTTTTGTGTGAACATAAGTTTTCATTTCTTTTGGGTAAATGTATAAGAGTAAGGTTGTTGGGTTGAATGGTAAGGGTCTGTTTAACTTTATAATAAAACTGCTGAACTGTTTTCCAAATAGGCTGTACCAGAAATGTATGACCGTTCCAATTGTTCTGCACACTTACCAGGGATTTTCTTTAACCTATTTTAATGTGTGTGTAGTTGTATCTCATTGTAGTTTTAATTTTCACTTCCTAAATGCCTAAATATGTTGAGTATCTTCTCATTTACTTGCTTGCTGTACATATATTTTCTTTGGTGAAATGGCCACTCAAATCTTTTGTCTATTTACGATTTAGGTTGTTTGCCTTCTTATTGAATTGTAAAAGTTCTTTATATATTCTGGATATAAGTTCCTTGTCAGTTATGTGATTTGCAAATGTTTTCTCCCCTCTGTGGATTGTCTTTTCCATTTTCTTTAAAAAAATTTTTTTGTTAATGTTTTTTTATTTCTGAGAGAAAGAGACAGAGGGTGAATTGGGGAGGTCCAGAGAGAGAGGGAGACACAGATTCTGAAGCAGGCTCTAGGCTGCAAGCTGTCAGCACAGAGCCTGTTGTGGGACTTGAACTCGCAAACTGCAAGATCATGACCTGAGCTGAAGTTGGACATTTAACTGACTGAGCCACCCAGGTGCCCCTCCATTTTCTCAATAGTGTCTTTTGAAGCACAAATATTTTCAATTTGATGAAGTCCAACTTACCATTTTTTTCTTTTATGAATCATGCTTTTGGTGTCATATTTAAAAACTTGTTGTCTAACAAGATCACAAATATTTTTCTCCTCTTATTTCTTCTAAAATTTTTGTCATTTTGCTCTTACATTTAGGTATATAATCCATTTTGAACAAATTTTTATATGGTGTGAAATTAGGGTTCAAATTCATTTTTGTGCATGTTATTCAGTTGTCCTGGCACCATTTGTTGAAAACATAATTCTTTCCCCCATTTAATTGCCTTGACCTTTTTGTTGAAAATCAATTGACTAAAAATGTAAAGACTGGTTTCTCAATTATCAATTCTGATCCATTGATTTATATGTCCATCCATATGCCAGTACTCTAGTGTTAACTTTTTTTAATGTTTATTTACTTTTGAGAGAGAGAGTGAAACAGAATGTGAGCAGGGGAGGGACAGAGAGAGAGGGAGACACAGAATCTGAAGCAGGCTTCAGGCTCTGGGCTGTCAGCACAGAGCCGGACGCAGGGCTCGAACTCATTAACTGTGAGATCATCACCTGAGCTGAAGTTGGACACTTAACCAACTGAGCCACCCAGGCACCCTTCTAGTGTTAAATTTTAAGATATAACACTATGATAGAGGAAAATTTTCATCCTATCAGTAAGCTAAATCTATCATACTTGTGAGGCACAATGTCTTGCCCCATACCTTCAGCTTCTGGAACAATGGCTGTTTTTTAGTTATTGATATTGATACAAAATTAGGTTTGAGCAAGGTGGAAATTGGAGGTGCAGTCTAAATATTTGGAGCTTATAATCTTACCTAATAATATGTGAGTTGCAATAAACTGCATTTTAAAGCCATATTTGCCATAAATTTCTTCAATATAATACTGAAAGCTGTAGGGCTTACAGTCAGCTTGTGCTTATCTAACATAATATAAGAAGTATTATCAAATTTTCCATTTTGAGTAACATTTACATCACTATCACTGTGTATCACTGTGCCATTAATTATAAAATGCACCATTTTTAACATACGCTAGGAAAGAACAAATGCTTTCAATTAAAATATCCAATGCCGTCAACTGAAAACGATGGACTCTAGTTTCAGAGATGTAAAATTCTAAGTAAACATGAATCTTTAAATTGCTGATATGTACTATAGCAGGGACAAAATGTTACTTCTGAATTGCCATACTTCTTCCAAAAGGAATACTGCTATTGTGGGATCCATTTAAAACTGTATTTTTTCTACACTGTATACGTTTTGACAGTAAAATAAAATTCTTTAATGATTTCAAAGATTTTTAGTATATTTCAAATGATTTTTGATGTAGGAGATTGCATCTAGACAGCTTTAGACACATAGTATGTCTGTGTCTCCACAAATCATTAAGATTTCTTCAGCCAGTGAGAATCCTATCGTTTGAATCCAAGTGCATGTTTATTTTAATGCCCACTAGTTTGAGTTTAGTTTGAAATTACTTACCAAAGATTGGAGCTTATGGGATAGATCAATGATTTATAGCAAACCTGGGGCAGCATGTTTGAAATCTGGTTGGGATGTAGACTCTATACCATGGGCATTAGTCACTGGCGGGACTGCTGAGAAGCCACAAGTTCAGCCTTCTGTGGAATGTACATTCCAAAGTGGAAGAATTGCCAGATGTGAAGAGATCCCTGTCATTTTCTCCAGGACGGAATTCCTACCATGATGCTGGAGATGCAAACAGTCTGAGCAGTTGCTTGCAAAGGGTCATTCAAGGGGCACCGAAACTCTCCTCACTTCCCCCAAATCTCTCACTTGCTGGCCCACCTCAGTGCTTTGGTATTACCCCTTTGAGGTGAAGCCCTACCTCTAGAGAGTTCCTGTCAATAGAGAGATGATACCAGTTAGATACCATTGTTTATCACTAGCCTGGAGGAAAATAGTATCTTAAAGGGAGAAAGTAAGGGTTTGGGGCACCAGGTCCCCCAGGTTTTTCTGCTCAAAAGGTTTTTTTTCTGCTTAGGCCCACTTAAAAAAGAGAGGGACTACTAGGTAGCAGATATTATAAGGAATTTCAAAGCTGTTCAGAGCTTGATGCTACTCTAGGGAACACCTCAGGATCACCGGCTCCTGGTCTGCAATATCTTCTCATGTTGAGCTTCTCTCTGCACATCTGTTTTCCTCCACTGTCATCATAAACTAGCTGATCTTTGATATATTTTCATGTCCAAATTTTAAGTAAGCCAGACTGATTGCCCTAGCTAGCAGTCAGTACATCAGTCTAGTTGAGTAGACTCTTTCTCACCTGGGCCCCTAATGGACCACCTGATGAGCCACAATAAGCCAACACATGGGCCACCCTTGAGACAGATGTTGCCTTGGGACCATGAGTAACCAGTCCATGGCCACTTCTGGACCAGAGCCACACCCCTTGTAGCTCCTCAGTTCCAGCTAGAGGCAGCTATTGAGCAGTGTGGACACTGTTTATGTCCAGAACTGGGACTTTCAGAGAGATGGGGGCAGTAGAAGACACTGACACTGGAGAGTAAGCAGTGGGAAGGGAAGGGAAAGGGCACCACAGATAAGCTTTGTCTTTGAGATCCTATGTAGAAAAGTGCTTTGCATCAAAGTGCTCTGAAGTCTACTATTCGAGAGTAAGATGGGGCACCTGAGTGGCTCAGTTGGTCAAGCATCCAACTCTTGGTTTCAGCTCAGGTCATGATCTCTCTCCTCATGAGGGATTCTCTCCCTCTCTCTCTGCCCCATTTGGCTCCCTCATGCATGTTCTCTCTCTCCCCCCACCCCCACACAATAAATAAATAAATAAATAAATAAATAAACATTAAAAAAATAAGAGTTAGGGGTTTTTACTAACATGCAATTTTGCCTCTGGATAACCACAGCAGTTTGTGTCTGACAACAGTGTTTCTCATGACAAATGAACAAGCACAGTGTCTTAGCTTGGGCTTTCCCCAAAGCAGATCCTCAGGTAAAGGCCTTTATGCAGGTGACTTATTTGTCATGTGATCTCAGGGAGCAGTGAGGGACAAGGAGAGTGAATGAGGAAAGAGGAGAGTCAATGCGAGGATTCTTTTGGAAGCTGGTCCCTGCTGTGGGCGACTGGTGCTCGATCCTTCCAGGGCCTTTTGAAGAACTTTGAAGAATGTGGTCTCAGAACCATCTGCATGGGGAAGAAAGGAGGAAGCATTTATCCACTGAACCCCATCCCTTATTGGTGAAAGACCTCCATGTTTCCATGTTACCCATGTTTAAGTGTGGAGCAGCTTCCACCTGCCACCAGAGGAGCAGTGAGAAATATAACCACAGGGCTGTGTGACTGCACCAACATGAAGCTGGCCCAAATCTTCAAGGAACAGATTTCTGCTGCAGTGCCTGGAGTAAGAAGAGATTTTGAAATACCTGCGTATAGCTCTTTCTTGGGAAGGAAATACACTTTCATCTGGTCCAGAGTGCTTGATTTCATTTGGCATGTAAAAAATCTCACTCGTGTCAATTTCCTTCATTTCCCAAGGAGGAAAACTCAAAATTAAAAACTCGCACTTCAGTGTGAGTTCCTTAGGGAACTTGGCCTCTCTCTTAGGCACTGCTACACACACACACGCGCGCACACACACACACACACACACATCAGAGCACCCACTACCTTGGCCACCACCACTGTATTGCACAACTCCAAAAAATGTCATTCACATCCCAATGCATGGAATTCTGTAAAGCCACAGAGCTATATGCAGTGACCCTACTCAGTATTTCTCCTGGATTTTTCCACTGACCATGATCAAAGTGGAATCCACTTTCAAATAAAAATCATCACCAGGAGGTATAATATCCCATCATTAGTACTACGTCCCTTTATCCAAATGCTCTCAACCATATTAAAATGTAAATTCCCTCAATGGGAAGTGGTTTAATCTGTTATTAATTACTTTTACTTTAGCTAAGTGAAGAATCAAGTTCCTGATGGGAGTGAGAGCAGGGAGAATGAGTGAGGATACTGAATACTGGACGAAGAGGGGTAGGGAGTGTGTGTCTAGAAGTTTGTCTTTCTAAAGACAAACTTTAGTTACTTCACAGTTTGAGCTGGGACTGGCCTTTCTCAAGCTGGTTGAATTTGGTCCACTGTAGCCAGAGCAGTATAATTCCCCAAGACTAAATTTTGCAGTTTGACACCAATCACATAACTCTATCTATGCCTTTGTGGAATCTTCAGAAACTATGTGTCATGAGAATTTCAAAGCTAAGGAAGACAGGAACACTTAACAGCACATCAAAGTTGGCTATGTGGACTCATTTTCTTTTTTTTACCTTTTTAAATGTTTATTTATATTTGAGAGAGAGAGAGAGGGGGAGGGAGAGAGAGAGAATAGTGGGGGAGGGGCAGAGAGAGAGGGAGACACAGAATCTGAAGCAGGCTCCAGGCTCTGAGCTGTCAGCACAGAGACCAACATGGGGATCAAGCCCAGGACCCATGAGATCATGACCTGAGCCTAAGTTGGATGCTTAACCAACTGAGTCACCCAGGCACCCCTATATGGACTCTTAGATTCCAAAGTGTTTATAGTCTAAGATCATGTGGTCAACACAGATTCAGAGAGAGACCATTGGATACTTATGTGCTAAAAAGAGTGGTGTTGGATCAATGAGGATGTAACATCATGTTTGGAGAAACCAGAAAGATCACCTTTGAACCCAAAGCACTGAAGGTTTGGCAAACCATGGTCCAAATCTAACTTGCTGCCTGTTTTCATAGATAAAGTTTTATTGACACACAGTCATACCCATTTGTTTACAATGGTCAGTGGCTGTTTTTATGCTACTGTGGCAGAGATGAGTAGCTGTGGCAGAGACTGTATGGATTGCAAAGACTAAAATATTTGCTATTCGGTCTCTTACAGCCTAAGTTTGTCAACTCCTGGATAATCTAACCTGTGTGTTATTCCTGCTTTGCTTCTTTACAAGGCAAAGATTTACCACTGATTGAGAACCACAGTGAGGCACCACTCTGCATTTTCAACTGAGTTATCCCAAAACAAAAGGATAGAGCATTGAGACACACACTGCCTAAACCTCCCCGTTTAAGGACCATTTTCTTGGGGTGGGGGTGGGGTGCTGCAGCATTCATTCCACAAGGTGACAGACCCAGAGCATCAGCAGAGTGCTGGATGTCAAGCTAGGTATTGGGAATATAAAGATGGATAAAACATGCTTGCCTCATTGTTCAGTGTCAGGGGTGCCTACAGAGGCCACACAAGGCAGTTGTCGCCCGTGACCTAGTCTTCCTTTTCTACCTCTCTTCTCTTTCATCTGTCTTCCTTTCTTCTTTCCCTCTCCACCTTGACTCTCTCCTGCCTCTTCCTTTCTTTCATCCTCCCTCTTGCCTAGAACTCAGGCCTGCCAGTGCCACCCAGTGGCTGTGACGGGCATTACTCAGACTTGCTGACTGCCCTCAGGGTTGGGAATGACCATGAGGAAGTCAGTGACAGCCTATAATTAGAGCTCCAGAGACAACTAGAAGGCTCTGGTGAAACCTTGCAGTCCTCTCTTGATTGCTCAAAGCATTAATTTTTAAAGTCATTTATACCATGGTATAAAATGAAGGAACGGAAGGTAGGTTTGTTAAGGGGAAAGAGATCAAGAGTTCCCTAAATGATTTGGTTAAAGAGGTCACTGCATACCGCTCTGAGCAGAAATTGCACTCGAACGTTCCAGGGATGTTATTTAGATGGTATATGATATGGGTGTAATAATACGTGCAATGATGGTTTTATGACTGTAAGCAGTTTATTGAGCCATCCTAATGGGGTCAAAGGAACTGCCTCTCATGAAGAGGATTTCCCTGCAGGGCTGTGGTTGTGAGTCCTTTGGATTCTTGCAGGGTCGACCTGAGCCTCTTGTTCATTCTCTGTCTCCTGCCTGGCTTCTGCCTCTGAGGAATGGGCTGCAGGTGGGGTGGGGAATTGACCGTGGTTGCCTGTAAGAAGGCTGGTTCTATATACAAGTTTTGGCCGCTGTCTCTAGAAGGAGGGTACTGGGTGCCTGCTGTTTAGGAAAATTCTGGAGCAACAAAGTCCCACTTTACCTTCTGCTCTATGATGTGGGCAGCCCATCCAGTCCTGGCCTCACTGCAAACAGTCCTGCTCCAAGCCCAGGTGAATTTACATTAGTAAATTGCCACTTGCTGTGGGCAGCAGTAAGGCCAAGCATGGGTCACCCTCAAGCTTCCTAGTCATCCCAGGATCCACTCATGGATCCTGGCCATTGTGAAGCAATGTTTACACTGTGACTAATTTTCTCACCTGCCCAGATTATTTTTTTTTTCTCTTGAAGGCATCTGGGTCTCTGAATTCTATCTCAGTAGGCACCAGACTTGTCCAGGGTCC
The DNA here is from genome assembly GCF_028018385.1 of Neofelis nebulosa. NCBI lineage: Eukaryota > Metazoa > Chordata > Mammalia > Carnivora > Felidae > Neofelis > Neofelis nebulosa. The sequence goes on along the minus strand of NC_080794.1, from coordinate 28,796,907 downwards.
AATGGAGGTTCCAGCCCTAGCTCTTTAAGTGTGAGAAGGAAGAAGAGGCCACCATCTCTCTCTTATCATCACTGCTAGCGATAACCTCCCTTATGGGCAGAAAAGTAACCTGAAATATAGTGGTATTTCAAAGAGTCCCCTGCCCTAAACCATCTCTTTTACTTATGTGCCTGATGGTTGAAAATTCTACCATGAAAAATTCATTTTTGGGGTAGAGCATTGACCTGTTCTCCATGACTTCTCTTAAAATACAAACACCCCAAGGGGCGTTCCCTATGAAGTCATTAACTATCTGTGGGTATAACTTCTGAGTTGAATAGAGACGTGATGATCAGCTTGGTTCTTTGGAGACTTCTCTGAAACTATTAATTGTTTGCCTTTATTTTAACCGTTAAACTTACCGAAAGAGTTAACAATCATGAACACAACATTTTTAATGCTTAAAATTTAGTATTAAAAAATTATAGAAACATGAACATTGGTTGTGGCTTGTGCTTTTCAACTTGGGATCACTGCCAGAAATACTGAGGGGTTCCCAACTCGGTGGAGAGATTTCAGTACCAATCACCCACACTCAGTGTCCAGGGAGAGTGAGGAGATGAGAACAGAGGAGGAGGGAAAAGAACAAAGGAAGCTTTGCTTCTCACTGCATTTGTGGGTTTTTCCATTAACAATGGAAATGTATCCATCCTTTACACTTGTCTGCCCCATAGTGGATTAAATCTGACTGTGTACATGACAAATCATAGACACTGTTATTCATGATCCCCATTAACTATCTTACTACCATGCTTTTATTGATTCTGAAGCTCCTACTTAGACTATCTGGTTTCTTCCTTTCTAAATGCGGTTGTCTCTTCAAACTCTGCTAAAATTCTTTCTCTAGTCTACTCTAGTTAGTCACAGAGCTATTCTTCTCCTAAATTCAAAATACTATCTGCAAAAGTCTCTTGGTATTAGTATCTTTATTACAATGTGACTTCAAAAATGCATGATTGTTGGGGCGCCTGGGTGGCGCAGTCGGTTAAGCGTCCGACTTCAGCCAGGTCACGATCTCGCGGTCCGTGAGTTCGAGCCCCGCGTCAGGCTCTGTCTGGGCTGATGGCTCGGAGCCTGGAGCCTGTTTCCGATTCTGTGTCTCCCTCTCTCTCTGCCCCTCCCCCGTTCATGCTCTGTCTCTCTCTGTCCCAAAAATAAAAAACGTTGAAAAAAAAAATTAAAAAAAACAACAACAAAAAAAACACAACAAAAATGCATTATTGCTTTATTATTAAGTTTCAAGTCATGTAATTTAGCCCATGTAGATGTATATTTGGTTTGCCCGCCTACATGGAAATTCAACAGGTTTGCAATCCCCAGTGTTAGTTACGGTGCTGGGCATATGACAGTTGCTCAAATCTCTATCAAATGAGTCAATTAAAGGCAATAGAATAAATAAATAAATAAGTAAATAAAGGCAATAGATAGCCCTATGCTTATATAAAAGGTACATGTACATCTCTATTCTTTGTCCCTAAAGGAGAGATCTTATTGAACAAATTGAAAACATTTGGCAGCTCAAACATGAGACCCTGGTCTCTTTAGAATCAAGGAAGTAACACAAACAAATAGTTCTAACTCCATCCATTCCATCATGACTATATTTTTTGCTGTCAGTAATTGAAGTGGATGATGAAGATGATTAAGGAGAGAAGGAGCCCTCAACTGGACTGAAGGGAAGGAACCCTCTGAGTCATTCATGAGCCACAGTCTGTGATTGGGCCCATCAGGAAAGGCTTCAGTTAGGAAAATTAATATCAATTAGAAATATGCTGTGCTAGAGCTAGAACAAATGATCCTAAAATTTGTATGGAACCAGAAAAGACCCCGAATAGCCAAAGCAATCTTGAGAAAGAAAACCAAAGCAGGAGGCATCCTAATCCCGGACTTCAAGATGTATTACAAAGCTGTAATCATCAAGACAGTATGGCACTGGCACAAAAACAGACACTCAGATCAATGGAACAGAATACAGAATCCAGAAATGGACCCACAAACATATGGCCAACTAATCTTTGACAAAGCAGGAAAGAATATCCAACGGAATAAAGACAGTCTCTTCAGCAAATGGTGCTGGAAAACTGGACAGCGACATGCAGAAAAATGAACCTGGACCACTTTCTTAACACCATACACAAAAATAAACTCAAAATGGATGAAAGACCTAAATGTAAGACAGGCAGCCATCAAAATCCTTGAGAAGAAAGCAGGCAAAAAACTCTTTGACCTCAGGCGCAGCAACTTTTTACTCAACACGTCTCTGGAGGCAAGGAAAACAAAAGCAAAAATGAACTATTGAGACTTCATCAAGATAAAAAGTTTCTGCACAGCGAAGGAAACAATCAGCAAAACTAAAAGGCAACTGACGGAATGGGAGAAGATATTTGCAAATGACATATCAGATAAAGGGTTAGAATCATAAATCTATAAAGAACTCACCAAACTCCACACCCGAAAAACAAATAATCCGGTGAAGAAATGGACAAAAGACATGAATAGACAATTTCCAAAGAAGACATCCAGATGGGTAACAGACACATGAAAAGATGCTCAACTTCACTCATCATCAGGGAAATACAAATCAAAACCACGATGAGATACCACCTCACACCTGTCAGAATGGCTAACATTAACAACTCAGGCAACAACAGATGTTGGCAAGGATGCAGAGAAAGAAGATCCCACTTTTGCTGGTAGGAATGCAAACTGGTGCAGCCGCTCTGGAAAACAGTATGGAGGTTCCTCAAAAAATTAAAAATAGAACTACCCTATGACCCAGAAATTGCACTACTAGGTATTTATCCAAGGGATACAGGGATGCTGTTTTAAAGGGACACATGCACCCCAATACTTATAGCAGCACTATCAACAATAGCCAAAGTATGGAAAGAGCCCAAATTTCCATCAATGGATGAATGGATAAAGAAGATGTGATATATATACACAATGGAGTATTACTCAGCAATCAAAAAGAATGAAATCTTGCCATTTGCAACTACATGGATGGAACTAGAGGGTATTATGCTAAGTGAAATTAGTCAGAGAAAGACAAATATCATATGACTTCACTCATATGAAGAATTTAAGATACAAAACAGATGAACACAAGGGAAGGGAAGCAAAAATAATTTAAAAACAGGGAGGGGAACAAAACATAAGAGACCCTTAAATATGGAGAACAAACAGAAGGTTACTGGAGGGGTTGTGGGAGAGGGGATGGGCTAAATGGGTAAGAGGCATTAAGGAATCTACTCCTGAAATCATTGTTGTACTATATGATAACTAACTTGAATGTAAATTAAAAAAATAAATTAAATAATTTTTTTAAAAAGAGAAAGAAATATACTGTGCTAGAAAACCGATCATTAGGATTAAATTTTGGTTAAGAGTTAGGTTGAACCAAAAAAACAAAAAACAAAAACCAAAAAACAAAAGAAACCCACAAAGAAAACCCCGAAACAATGTCCATATAATTCATCCAAGTATTAACCCCCATAAAACTGAATGTATAGTTCTCATTTCCTTCCTGGGTGTGTTAACATTATGGCTGTAGTTCCATTTGATTGAACATTTACTTACACATGGCAAACCATAACAAATTTTATTTAACAACAGAATATTATAATTTAAATATTACTTTAGAAGACATCTATTTAAAAAGTCTTTTCTCTTGGGGCACCTGGGTAGCTCAATTGGTTGAGTGTCTAACTCTTGATTTCAGCTCAGGTCATGATCTCTCAGTTCCTGGGTTTGAGCCCCATGTGGGGCTTCCCAACTGACAGTGTGGAGCCTGCTTGGGATTCTCTCCCCCTCTCTCTGCCCCTCCCCTATTAGCTCTCATGTACACACTCTATCTTTCTCAAAATATATAAACTTAAACCAAAGTCTTTACTCTTATACATGTGTATCTATTTAGAAATCCTTTCTCAGTATACCCTGCTCCTCCAAACATTTTTGAAGCCATACTAAACCTTGATGAAATTTAAAGTTATTTTAAATAGTAACAGTCATTTTTTTCAATATATGAAGTTTATTGTCAAATTGGTTTCCATACAAGACCCAGTACTCATCCCAAAAGGTGACCTTCTCAATACCCATCACCCACCCTCCCCTCCCTCCCACCCCCCATCAACCCTCAGTTAGTAAGTCATTTTAAATAAGCTTCCTTCCTGATTCTTCTTTTCTCTCAGGGTTTATTATTATTTTTTTTAAAGGAGGTGTTTGCTCTATTCTGTTTTCTTTGGTTGGTTTTTGTGACATACTATGCTTCTCAAGAGGATTGAGTGTCTTCATCCTACCCACTCCCTCTCCCCTGCCTCACACAGCATTATTACTCTATTTACCTTCTGTCTCCTTTTCCTACCTGATCATGAAGGTAATATTTACTCACCTCTTCATTGCTGTGTGAGATGGCAACAACCCAAGAGCACTAAACGAGTGTAACTTTGGGGCTCATTTTCTCAGCAACTGCATCACAGAAGGATTTGTCAGCCTCAGAACATATGTCCATGGTTCTGATAATTAGTCATCAGGCTCAGAATGTGTTTTGACTTCTTATCTAAGTTGTTGCAGTTTACCCCAGAATACTTTTGGTAAAATCTATTGAGCTTTCCGTTTGGCCATTTATTCCCATGATGCTTATGTTGGAACTCCTATTTACCTCCTTTTGCTTCTAACAGGCTTAGCTAATTTATCAGATTCCTCAGAATTTCTGTTGTACTTCTTTCCAGTGCCTCAAATTCCTCAAGTTCTTCATAAATCTGTGTTTGTTTGGTTTTGATGTGAAGAATAGATTGACTTGGAGCAAGTAGCTATTGAGTGTTTAGTATTATTGAGAGATGCTGACTCCCCTATGCTGTCACTCAGATAGTGGACATACCCAGAGAATAGAGTAGCCTCCTCATCTGGTACCCAATCCAGCTGAAAAAAAAGACTGATGTGGTCTCTGGATTAGCAGAATGACAAGAGTCCAGAATGTTCCCTTCAGTCAGCAAATGAAGTTGGCTGCATTATTGGGTCCAATTGGATATCTTCCATTGGGCCAACAGTGCTGGACGGGGTAGTAATTTTAGAGCATGATCCTCGTCTCAGGAAATTGACTTCAACTGTTGAAGCAAAACAACATATATGGGAAGTTTAGAGAAAAATTAAATGCTAAATGATATAGCTCTGTCTCTATGTTCAAATATAGCATTATAGTTTTCTTTTTTATTCCTTAATCCATCCATCAAACTTACTTTGTAGGATCATGATGTGATGAAACAGAATAATGGGTGAAGGCCAAGAGAATTGAATTTTTACCATTAGTTTCACCAGGAACAAACTTTCACCAGGAGAAAACTTTGTGACTTACAAATTATTAGACAATAATTTCTTAAATACAGTGCCAAAAACACAACCCATAAAAGAAAATTGATAAATATAGCTCAGTCAAAATCAATAGCTTCTGCTCTACAAAGATACTGTCCAAAGAATGAAAACACAAGCTTCAAACTGGAAGAAATATTTGTAAAGTACATATCTGATAAAGGACTTATATCCAGAATATGTAAAGAACTCTTACAACTCAATAAGAAAATAACCCACTTTTTAAAGACGGGTAAACCATTTAACAGATCATTTTCAGCCATCTCTTCTTTCTTTACCAAACAAGGTATACATATGGCGAATAAGCACCCGAAAAGATGTTCAGTATCTTTCGTCATTAGGGAAATGGAAATTAAAACCAGAGTGAGATACTACTACACACCTACTGGAATGGGTAAAGTCTAAAAAGTTTTGACAATATCAGTGCTGAGAAGGATGCAGAGCACCTGGAACTTTCATACATCGCTGGTGGGAATGCAAAATGGTATGGCCAATTTGGAAAACAGTTTGGTGGTCTTTTATAAAGATAAAGACATGCTTACCGTTTGGCCTAACACTCCCTTCCTAGGTATTTACACAAAAGAATGAAAAGTTACATTCACATCAAACCCTGTATACAATTGTTTGTGTGGCTTTGTTCATAATCACCAAAAATTGGAAACAATCATATGTCCTTCAATGGGTGAATGGATTAACAAACTCTTGGTGGGGCTGGGGGCGGGGTGTCCACACAATGGAGTACTACTCAGCAATAAAGAGAACTGACTACTCTTACTTGCTATAACATAGATGAATCTCCAATGCACTAACTATGCTAAGTAAAAGAAGTCAGATGCAAAAGGGTACATACTGTCTGATTCCACTTATATCAGGCTAGAGTGAAAGAAGGAAAGGAAAGGAAAGGAAAGGAAAGGAAAGGAAAGGAAAGGAAAGGAAAGGAAAGGAAAGGAAAGGAAAGGAAAGGAAAGGAAGGAAATTAGTTCAGGAGGAAAGGCAGAACTATAGGACCGAAAAGAGATCAGCAATTAACAGGGGCTGGGTGTAGGAAGAGAGGTTGACTACAGAGGAGCATCAGAGAATCTGTTCAACCTCTTGATTGTGGTGACTCATATGACTATATGTTTGTCAAAGCTCATAGAACTGTAATAGCAACAAGTATGAATATCAACATGTATAAATTACACCTTAATTTTTTAAAAGAAAAAAATGCAGTGTCTGCCTCAGTTGTACATTCTTTTTTTTTCTTTTTTAAATATAATTTATTGTCACATTGGTTTCCATGTGACAACACACAGTGCTCATCCCAACAAGTGCCCTCCTCAATGCCCATCACCAACTTTCCCCTCTCCCCCACCTCCCATCAACACTCAGTTTGTTCTCAGTATTTAAGAGTCTTATGGTTTGCCTCCTCCCTTTCTGTAACTTTTTTTCCCCCTTCCATTACCCCATGGTCTTCTGTTAAGTTTCTCAAGATCCACATATGAGTGAAAACATATGGTATTTGTCTTTCTCTGACTGACTTATTTCCCTTAGCATAATACACTCCAGTCCCATCCACGATGCTACAAATGGCCAGATTTCACTCTTTCTCATTGCCAAGTAGTATTCCATTGTATATATAAACCACATCTTCTTTATCCATTCCTCAGTTGATGAACATTTAGGCTATTTCCATTGTTGAAAATGTTGCTATAAACATTGTTGAAACATTGTTGACTATTGTTTAAAATGCTGCTATAAACATTGGGGTACATGTGCCCCTATGCATCAGCACTCCTGTATCCCTTGGGTAAATTCCTAGCAGTGCTATTACTGGGTCACAGGGTAGTTCTATTTTCAATTTTTTGAGGAACCTCCACACTGTCTTCCAGAGCGGCTACACCAGTTTGCATTCCCACCAACAGTGCAAGAGGGTTCCCGTTTCTTCACATCCTCTCCAGCATCTATAGTCTCCTGATTTCTTCATTTTAGCCACTCTGACCAATGTGACATGGTATCTCAGTGTGGTTTTGATTTGTATTTACCTGATGATGAGTGATGTGGAGCATCTTTTCATGTGTCGGTTGGCCATCTGGATGTTTTCTTTGGAGAAGTGTCTATTCATGTCTTTTGCTCATTTCTTCACTGGATTATTTATTTTTCGGGTGTGGAGTTTGGTGGGTTCTTTATAGATTTTGGATACTAACCCTTTATCCGATATGTCATTTGCAAATATCTTTTCCCATTCCGTCAGTTGCCTTTTAGTTTTGTTGATTGTTTCCTTTGCAGTGCAGAAGCTTTTTATCTTGATGAGGTCCCAATAGTTCATTTTTGCTTTTAATTCCCTCACCTTTAGAGATGTGTTGAGTAAGAAATTGCTACAGATGAGGTCAAAGAGATTTTTTCCTGCTTTCTCCTCTAGGGTTTTGATGGTTTGCTGTCTCACATTCAGGTCCTTTATCCATTTTGAGTTTATTTTTTTTAATGGTGTAAGAAAGTGGTCTAGTTTCATTCTTCTGCATGTTGCTGTCCAGTTCTCCCAGCACCTTTTTTTTTTTTTTTTTAAATTTTTTTTTCAACGTTTTTTATTTATTTTTGGGACAGAGAGAGACAGAGCATGAACGGGGGAGGGGCAGAGAGAGAGGGAGACACAGAATCGGAAACAGGCTCCAGGCTCCGAGCCATCAGCCCAGAGCCTGACGCGGGGCTCGAACTCACGGACCGCGAGATCGTGACCTGGCTGAAGTCGGACGCGTAACCGACTGCGCCACCCAGGCGCCCCTCCCAGCACCTTTTGTTAAAGAGACTGTCTTTTTTCCATTGGATATTCTTTCCTGCTTTGTCAGATTAGTTGGTTATACATTTGTGGGTCCAATTCTGGGTTCTCTATTCTGTTCCATTAGTCTATGTGTCTGTTTTTGAGTTGCACATTTTTTCAAATGGGAACGATGCAGCTGCTACTGATGATGATGATGATGATGATGATGATGATGATATAATCAAACTCAGTATTTGGGGGAGCTTCTGAAAATGCAAACATATCTGGTGCTTGGAATGCATGAAGTGCTATGCAATTGCCAGATAGTATTAGATTTTTCTGTTTTGCTTTTGTATTCAGCTACCTTGCTTAAACTCTTCTATTGTTTATAAAAGTTTGCGCATTGATTATTTCAGCTTTTTGAATTATCAAATAGGCTACAAATGAAGGTTAATCTCTTCCTTTCAAGTCTTATGTCTTTTTTTAATTACTACTTTTCTTATTTTCTTGTGCTGGTGAAGACTGCCAAGTTCAATGTAGAATAACAGATGTGGTAATAGATATTCTTATCTTATTCCTAAACTAAATAAGGATGTTTAAAAATTTTCAAAATTAAGTATGGTTTTTGATGGGTTTGGTAAATGCCTTCTATCGATTAAAGGTTTCTTTTCATTCTGGTTTCTCAAGAGTTATTTTTTTTTTTTTACTGAATGTTTTACCTGCATCTATTGAAATTATTTTATCATTCAGTCTTTTTAATAAAGATATTTGCTATCAATTAAAATTCAGAGCTCACCTTTTATATTCTTGGGTTCCCTTCTCTAGTTAACCTGTAAACTCCTAAAGGGTACAGACTTTGCTTTTTTGTCACTGTATCTCTACAGGTCTGGCCCAGGTCTGATTTAAACAGAATATTTATCCCTAGACCTTAACTCATCTCTAGAGAGAGAGGAGAGACTCAAACCGCACTGTTGAGGACTGGAGGGTCCAGAAGCCACTTCTCTCACTAGAATTTTAAATCCTTAGTTTCATGATTAGCCTCAGCCCATTTAGCCATCTGTATCTTAAATTCTTTTTGCCCCAAAACTGAATAGATTTTTTTTTACATAGTTAATATGAATACAAATACCTTTTCAGGCTTCCCTAGCTAGGCCCTGCTGCTATTTTATCAAGAGTGGGTAGTAGATAGCACTAAGGAGCTTAAAGATGTATTCTTCAAAGATCAGGGTATGAACAGAAGAAAGATTACTGATAACACCTGTAGATGTGTAGCAGGAAGTTCCCATTTATCACATGAGAGGGTCAGCCAGGATAGCAGCCCGTTGCGGAGCAGGTGGCCAACCTTAGGCTTGCTGGGTCTCTTTAGACTTCTGCTCTGAGAAGAGACTAGGGAGATGGTGTATTGTAATGGATGGACAGGAGCAAGAAAGTGGACTTTGGATACAAGTGGTCCTAAGTTCAAGTCTTGGCTCTGACAATTAGTGACTGAGTAACCATAGATAATCCACTTAACCTCTCTTATTTTTGGTTTCCTCGTATCTAAAACAGGTATAGAAGTAGGTGGTTTTGAGTGCCTGACATGATAGACTCTTAAAACATGTTGGCTATTATTTCAGTAGCAATTGCCTAGGCATGATGTGATGTGATGTGATAAAATAGGTTTCTCCATGAGAGGGCACTTAGAGGTTTTTTTAAATTTTGTTTTGTTTTAGATTTCTATCATGAAGCAAAAATATATAATTTAAAAATGCAGTTATTAAGATGCAGAACAAAGAGAATCATGACTCATATTTCACAATTTACATAGCTTATTTATTGTTTCATGTTCTGTAATACTTCCGGCAGTTATATAATTTCTGCCCCCCCCCCCCCTTTCAAGATGCCAGGATATGACATCAGGCAAATAGGGAGGAAGAGTTTGGGAGTGGGGAGACGGTGTGTTGTAGGGACAAAGCATATGCTTTTTTGACATTAATGTCCTGGCACTTAGATTGCATGAAGCAATCCCAAATGCCAATGGATACCAGGAAACAGTTTTTCCTATCATGGCTGTTCTAGCTCTAAAATTCTATGAGATCTTTGGATAAAGTGATGAGCCATTCTCAGCCTGGACTCTTGTCAGGCACTGGATTTAGGCCCTTGGTTAATTCCCAGTGGTACTGGCCTCTAAATCTCTCTAGTTCTTTAAGTCATAGCCTGGACTTCCCCACTTCTCTGGGAATAAATTTTCTTAGACACTGGTTCTCCCATATCATTCTTCCTTCCAAAGGGTACATTCCCCCCCCCCGCTTATCAACTCAGTAAGTAGGAATCATTCACCAGACCCTCCTGTCTCCATCCTTTTGTCTCCTCCCCACCTCCCTGAACTTCTAGCGCCTCCTTTCCCCATGGGCTGCCTTCTCTTTCAACCAGAACCATTAGTGTGCATTTTCATCTGTGTCCTTTTAACCTACTATCTCCTTGCCTCCATGAGAGAGACTTCTCTATCTTGCTGTTCTCCATTCTTCCCTTTCTGGATTCATGAGATGGAGAGGATTGTAACTTTTTGGCATCTTGGGAAGATATCTGTTACTAGGTTTACTTGTGTTTGTGTTTGCTTAGAGAAAGTACTTTGATGCACTTGAGTTGGAGTAAGATTCTAAGAGAAAGCTTGAATGAAAGGAGGGAGATGACTGCTAATTTGCATGTTAAGAGGCAAAGTCTTGCTAGTGGAGTTTCTGTCCAGCTCCATGACAACTGGACATATGAGCGTGTTGTTGCTGCTGAGAGAGTGTTTGGCTGATGATGTTTAGAAGAGTTCAGACCCAAGGCGCCTGGGTGGCACAGTCCATTAAGCATTTGACTCTTGATCTTGGCTCAGGTCATGATCTTATGGTTGTGAGATTGAGCCCCATGTTTGGATCCACCCTGAGTGTGGAGCCTGCTCGAGATTAAAAAAGAAGGGTTCAGACCCGACTGTTCTGGGGTTTCATTCAGAGCTTCTCACAGAGATAGTGATGGGCCACTAGACGCTGCAGGATTCTCCTCCTCCCTGACACAGTCTAGGGGGATTGGGGCACAAAACCGAAACAAGACAAATAAGCAAGCAAACACCAGCCCAGGTAAAATTGGGATCCAGATGTCATTTTCCAGAGAGTTCCCTGGTTCCCCTATCTGTGCTACTTTCTGCTCTGTGATTCAGCTTCCTCTCCTGTCCTCTGCATTTCCCTGATTTCAGAGGAATGACTTAGCAGAAGCCATTTATACCTTTGTGGGAACCAACATTCTTTTTTTTAAATGTTTATTTCTTTATTTTGAGAGAGCGAGAGAGCAGTAGAGGGCAGACAGAAAGAAAGAGAGAGAGAGAGAATCCCAAGCAGGCTCCATGCTTAGAGTGGAACCTGTCATGGAGCTTGATCTCACAACCATGAGATCATGACCTGAGCCACTTTCAAGAGTAGGTCACTTAACTGCTGAGCTACCCAGGTGCCCCAACATTCTTTTTCTTAACATCTCCAATGCATTTTGGTATTTTAAGACCTATCTCTAGACATGAAAGAACAATCATTAATCTTTGACCCTGTGATGAAAATTGTAGACATCAGAAAGCATTTGGGGAAAATCCAGAAAGGAAAGAAATAGGAAGGGACATTTCCTGGTACTCTTGAGGTTATACTGTACCAGAAAACTAGTTACTTTGTCTGCAACCTCCACCTTCTCTTTTCTGCTTAACTGGCCTCACACTCAGGCTTTGGAGGAGTCTATGCATCATCTGCCTTCTTTTCCCTAATGCCCATCCACTACCTCTGCTGGTACTGCAGTAGATTGGGCCACAGGTGGATGATTGATCCAAATAGAATCAATTCAACAGGTGGGTTACGCCAGACAGATTCTTTCTCGCGGGATTTGGGATGACCACCTGAAGTGACATTTAGCCACAGGGAGCTGAGCAGAAAGACCACATGGGCCATCCCTGGAGCTGGAGCTGGTGGGGGCGGGGGTGTGTGTGAAAGACACAGACAAAACCAAAGCTATAGGGAAGCATAAACCTTGAGTCAAGAGAAGCTATGGTGGATCACTATTATCTGCTTGTTCCATATTTGTGAACTCCCTTAGTTGCTCAAATATATTTATAACCCCAAATCAGTACTCACAGTGCTTTTGCAGTCACTGGCAGACATGAGCAAAGTGGCAAAAACTTTGAGTCACCCAACGCCATGTTCCCAGCTGAGGCTGACCAAACTGACAGTCTACCTTCTTGTTTCAGCTCTTATGCTATAAACAAGTGCCCTTTTCAGTTTATTTAGAGCCAAGTTTTCCACATTTTTGTGATTTTGTTGGTGATTTCCTTATTTAAAATGACCCCCAAGCATAGTCCTGAAGTGTTGTCTATGCTCCTGTGATGCTCCTTACAGTGAAAATACGTGTGTTAGACAAGATTCCTTCAGGCATGTGATACAATGCTGTTGGTTGTAAGTTCAGTGTTAATGAATCAACAATATACACTCAATAAGGTGCCTTAAAACAGAAATACACATAAAACAAGGATATGCATTGATCAGTCAGAAAAAAATGTTGGGACCAGAGGCTTGCAAGAACCTAATCCCGTATTTCCCCTGTAAGTAATTAGTTCAGCATTTACTAATTCAGTAATTGTGTGATTTTAGGGAACATACCTGATGTGAATAATGAGAATTGAGTATGTCTTCAGAGAAGAGAATGAAGCAAACTCAGAGGAAAGTAGATGACAGACTGCTGCTCCAGAGAGACAGACAGAGAAGATGCCTTCTCCCTGGTGGCTTCCAGTTTCAAGCTCAGTTCCCTTGAGAACAAGCTGAAATTCATCTCAATGGCATCTCAAAATTTTTACAAACTTTATTTAAGTTTGCTTGAATTTCCTCTCCTTACAACAACAAAGTTTTGACTGAAACATGTACTCCTTACATTACCTACCCTTAAGAGAGTCTCCTTTGGAAAGATGCAATGGTCTTTCCATTTGAGAACTGGCCCAAGGTCACAATGAAGTCCATGCCCAATGGCTTCCAAGGTTGCAATGGCCAGCTCCTGAGTCAGGTGCTACATCAGAAAACCAACCCTCTCCCCTCATCTCAGGGCAGTCTGTGTTCTGACTAAATGTTCAACTACACTTGAAAAGAAAAGAGAGTTTAAGGACTTAACTTTTTTTAAACAAGGGCTGGTGGTGGTGGTGTGGGTAGTGCCTGGGTGGCTCAGTCGGTTAAGTGTCTGACTTCGGCTCAGAGCATGATCTCACGGTCTGTGAGTTAGAGCCCCACATCGGGCTCTATGCTGACAGCTCAGAGCCTGGAGCCTGCTTCGGATTCTGTGTTTCCCTTCTCTCTGCCCCTCCCCCGCTTGCACTCTCTCAAAAATGAATAAGCATTTCAAAAAAATTAAAAAAAAACCTTTGGCTTCAGTGTGAGTTATCAATGACAGATACATTACAGCAACTTGCTTTGGCTTCTAATTTGAAGGATGCCAGTTTTAGGATGGTCTATTTGCTTTACTTGCTGGGAGACAAATGCATTTTTGAAAAGAAGTTCCAGTCTGAATAGCCCTTAGGAAGGGACTGTTTATTTGGCAAAGCAGTGTGTGTCCCCACATGGGAAATTATATACAAACAGCAACACCAGACCATGCAGAAAAGAAAAAAAAGTGAGATTCTCTAAGGTTGTGACCTGGTTGAAGGAACAGATTCTTCCCCACATCCTTGGTTGGATGGCCACGGAAAGTACATGTACAATGTGTCCAAGCACCAAGCCTGGTCCTGTGGTGCTTTCTTAGCCCTCTGCGGTCTCTGGTTTGTGATGACTCCACCCCACCCATCCCTTTCTCTCACTCCCCAAATGTGCAATCTCCATTCCAATCAACTGTGCATCCCACTAACACACCAAACTGTTTCTCTACCCGTGCAATCTCTCACATCCATCTTGTCTGCTTCGGAGCTACCAGACTCTTCCCTCCAAAGCCAACCCACTTGCTCCCCCCGCCAGGAAACTCGAACTGGTTTTATGAGTTGCTTCGAGCTGCGACTCCATCCCTTCTCTCTGAATCCATCTGGTGCTTGAAGACAACCTTCCTCTGTAACCTACAGCATTTTCTAATGAGGCTGACTCTAAGAATAATGAATGTTACAATTCTCAACTCAAGAATCATATTCATACAGAGGGGTAATAATAATTTCAAGGCCACTTATGATCCATAATTTTCCAAAGCATGGTTGATTTGAGGTCAGCCTCATTTCTTGGGGACCCTGGGGGCACATTAGCCCTTATTAATTTTCGTGGTCATCCCAACACATGGAATAAGTTAGTTTAGCTCATATGGGTAAATTTTTCATTCCCAAAGAGTAATTTTGTTAGTGCCAACTTGAAAATAATACTACATTGTCTTTGGGGAAGACTTTCCCCAAGTAATGTAAGTCCCATTTTTGCTAGCTCAGTCTCATAAAAGCTTTTTGAGGTAGGGGCTCACCACCTCTTTTTTTAAGGCAAAGAAACTGAGGCCTAACAGGAATAGTTTACACAAAGTTGGGGCTAAGAGAGAGAAGACATTTTATGTATCAAGGGAAACCAAGGAAGCTGTCCTCCCACAGTAGGGCCACCATGCACAGCTGGGCACATTGTACATGCATAGAATGGTGCTTCCTGAAGTTGACCTGTTTGGTCAGATGTGGTGGCCCTGCCTAGAGGACCTAATCTGAGGAGAAGTGAAAGCTAGGGACTCAGGGTACCTCATGTTAGTCCTGTCCTTGGACATGCAGTCTGCATGGCTTCTACTCTCTTTTCATCCTTACTTAGGACACAGGAAGGAGAAAAATTGTCAAGCTTGTCTCCTCAGTCTCCTCTTTAACAGGGTTTTCGTTTCAACAGCAGCACCAAGCCAAGAATTCTTAAAGGGTCAGACTTTCAGACACATTTCGTTACTGGGAAGCCTGTGTCAGAAACAGGCCACATCCCTAAAAGATCTGGGGCCAAGATCTATGCATTATGGACTTAACTCCTGACACATTTGGCACCAGTTGAAAAACGAAAGAAAAAAAATCCCGCCCACTGTCTCAAGAGGCCTTGGGCAGGAACATACAAGGCAAAATGTTTTAGTTGTAGACAAGAAAATGCTGGAGAGTTAGCGAGGGATGAGCTGGTCAGGAAATATCTACTTCCTGTGGATACTCCCAAAGTTCTCCCACTCTGGCCAACCCCAGTTGCAGCTGATCGAGCCAACAAAACACTACACCAATGTGAGCACTATTGGCTCACTCAGTTCCAGTAAGCTGTGCCATTGACCCCATTTGCCCATGTGGAACCTTCTGGGTTTCTTCCTGAGGCAGAGGTTGTTCACCTAAACCAAAAAGAAAGATTTAGATTGGAAATGTGGCATCCTGAGAACAAGGGCAGGCAGATGTATAAGCTGTGGCTAAAGATACATTTCCTGACTCTTTCAGGGGCAAACAAAAATTCAGGTTGACTTTACCATGAAAGAAATGGGTTAAAGGAAATGGTGTTTACTTAATGATGGATGTTTTTCAATACCATGGTTTAAAAATACTATGATTCACCTCCACTCAGATGAAAACCTACTCCTTGAGTTTGCTACATTAATGGGAATGCATATGCTAAGTCCATTAACCACAATCATTGTCTTCAGGGTAAGTCAGACTTGTCTCTTAAATTAAGAAAAAAGAAAAAAAAGCAATTGCAGCAACGAGTCAGGCTGAGATGCCTTGCCTTTAGTGAAAAGGGAAGTATGTTTTCTCTGACCAGCCCACACAAAATCAGATATTTAATATGATTACTGAGAAGACGGAAAAGGTTTTCAGGAAAAATTCCTATTGCTCAGCTCTTAGCAGCCTGCAAAGGACTCAGTAGGAAGTAGGGGACTTGGCCAGTCCATTAAAGGGAGGCTGAAAGCCAGGCTCTCTGATTCCATTGAGCAGTCCTGTGAAACAGAGGGTACAGTGGACGAGTTGGGTTGGCAAGAGATTCCACACCAACCTACTGAGCAACCAACTTATTTTTAAGCACATACTACATGAAGGTACTGAAATGCAGGGTAACTGACCTCAGGAAGTGGCTGTATTTTGGATGTTTGGCTAACCAGGAAAACAGGAAATATTACAAGCATGGGCAACAGGGTATTGGTTACACAGGTGACAGAGGAGCGGAGACACCAGGACTGGACAACACAAGCCAGAAGCCCCTGCCAGTCCCCAAACTGGAGGCACAAAGGCAACATGTGCAGGGGCCCAGGGCCTGGGGTTAGGAGGCCAAAGGGGAACTATGGTGGGTGTGTCTTATGAGGGCCCCAGCCATTGGGGAGGGCCAGCACTGTCAGAGACTGAAGAAAGAAACCCTCCAGCTTGCCCTTGTCCCCGCTGATCTGTCACTGATGCCTGCCATTGCTGCACCAGGCACCCAGACAGAAGCCATCAAACGTATGAGCCCCAGAAGGCTGCCATGGGGCAGGCTCCCACCCCCTTCCAGAAGCATGGCAGGGCAGGGGAAAGGCAAAGAATAAAGAGTGGACGAGGGGCAAACAGACCCAGCCAGGCACAGTGAACACACTTGGATCCTTTTTTTACCTTCAACCACAATGACTTCACCTCGCCCTGGGCCAGACCATGACAAATCTATCATAAGCCACAAATGCTGGCTGGAATGGACTCTGGGGTCAACTACTGCCTCATGCTCTCACCCGCCAGTCAACCTCATGTGGGCCTATCTCAAGACCCTTTTCAGAAGGCCCCTCATCCTTCTAGGTGTTAAGGAACTATAGTACACAGAGCCTGACATACATGTTGTCTCTTCACAGAAGCCTTGGAACTGACTGTCCTCATTCCTGCTCCCTGTGGACACTCCCAGGATCTAATCAGCCCCAAGGCCAAGCAAGCTGAATTTTGTCTGGCTTACGTTTCATCCGTGGTCGGCTCTGACAAGACGAGCTGAACAAAGATTCTAAAGCTCCAACGTGTCTCAATTCACACTCTGGCTGCCTGAGTGACAGCTAATGCAGCCCTCCCATCCGAATATTCCCGAAGTCACAGGCCTTTCTTGCTAAAGTCAATCTTATCAATATTATCAATTCAGAGGCTTTGGTGTTCCTCACCAGCTGTAGGACCTCAGACAAGTTACTTAACTTCTTTAAATCTGTTTCTTCATCTCTACAATGAGAACAAACATTTCCACACTACTGAGTGGATTAAAGGACAGGACATCTATTAAAGGGCCTGTCCAGTTGCCTGGCACACAATCCGTGCCAGGACATAGTGACATGGCTGACACCATTACATCAGTCAAGAGTCTTCCAGCTGTACATGACAGAAGCCCAGCTCGACCTCACATAAGCAAAAGAGTTCTGGCTTCAGAAGCATCTGGATCTGGAAGCTCGCCCAAGGTCCTCACCGTGGGTTCTAAATCACTTGGCCCTGCATTCCTCTGATTGCTTTCACTCTCAGACAGACTATCCCCCATGAGGTGGCATAATGGACACTGAGGTGTCCTCCCAGCTGAGCAACCACTGGAGAAAGAGATACCAAGAGAACCCTCTGGAATGAGATTTCATTGGCCTGGTTGGATCTCATGTCCAGTTATGAGTCAGTCACTGGAGCCAGAGGATGGAATGTTCTATATCCACCTGGGTCCCATATCCGTGTAGACAGAGTAGAGGAGATCAAATCTCAGAATGGAAATGAAAGAACTATTTTCTTCAGAAGGAGAAATTGCTGCCAAGAAGGTAAAAACGAGCTACTTTCACTACAGCAGCTATTATTCTACTATTATTACTACAATTTACTACTTATTATTTACTATCAGCCCTGCCACTATCCCCACTACTACACTCTACAACCAACCGGTACAGAAATCTGGAGGCTTGCTCAGCGCACAGTGGGGCTAACAGGTAGGTAATAGGGAAAATCATAGAAAAGCTGTAACAGGAGAAGAAGGATCCTGGATAGAAGGAAGGAAGATCAAAGAGTTCTTAGTGCATGAGAAGCTAAAGTGAAGACTAACATGGCAAGTTCTAGAAGATGATGTAAGTATCTTTCAAACACAAAAGCTGTCTAAGCAGCAACGCGATTTTGCAGTTGCTACACTAAAATCACCTTACCGTGATTGTTTACATTAAGCGTCAGTGGCCATTCAAAGCATGTGTGCAGTATGCGTTCAGCATGTTGTCTCTTGGCATTGCCGCAGGAATCTCTGACGCAAGCCAGCAGGTTTCCCTGCGCGGGAAACCCACATCCACAAATCCCTTGCTGCAGACACAGTCAGAAATACTTTCTTCACATAGGAGCCTCAGGATGCTGGAACATTCTCATCTTTCCTTTCCATTGTCTTAAGTGAAATAGGTATGGGATGTGTGTATTGAATTTCTGGCAGAAAGCTCAGGAGCTGTCACATGTAGTGACACATTGGCTATTTGGCAGTACGACACTCTCCTTGAACAACTGGTTAACTCCAGGATTAATGTTGTATACAAGTGTATAAATATAGAGACAGTGATGTCATGAAACCAGCAACTCTGAACTTGAACCCGTGTACGTTTTACATACAAAATGCTCTGTCAACAGGGGCGCCTGGGTGGCGCAGTCGGTTAAGCGTCCGACTTCAGCCAGGTCACGATCTCGCGGTCCGTGAGTTCGAGCCCCGCATCAGGCTCTGGGCTGATGGCTCGGAGCCTGGAGCCTGTTTCCGATTCTGTGTCTCCCTCTCTCTCTGCCCCTCCCCCGTTCATGCTCTGTCTCTCTCTGTCCCAAAAATAAATAAAAAACGTTGAAAAAAAAAATTTAAAAAAAAATAAATAAATAAAAAACAAAATGCTCTGTCAACAGAATGATCTCTGTTAAGTTGTGCTGTACAGAGCCCCAGGAAGACTTCGCATACTGCAGCTCTCTGTAAACCAAAACTAGGTTCTCGGAAATTAATTTTTTCTGTTAAGCATTAATAAAATGTTAAAAAGTATTATGCCATAGGATTTGCTTAAAGCTAAGCCTCTCAATGCAAAACAGCTGAACAACTTCAGGTGAAGCTGGTTATCTGGGCCATCTGATTGTTCCCTCTGAAGAGCAGCCAGGTCGGGTTGGCTGAAATCTGTCTGGGTGTAAGAAGGCAGGTGACTGGCCAAGGAGATCCTTCAGTTCAATGCAAGCAGAATATATGTTCTCTGTTTATGTTTTTAAAAAAGACTCTGCAAATGGTTACATCACATGGGCTCAAACGAGAAAGAACACATACCTAAGGTGAACACTTCAGAGAGTCTAGTTAAGGGTGTTACGGAAGTGTATTTTTCTTAACCATACAGTAGTGTTCTTGTGAAGCTAGTCAAGTAGTATGACGAAGTCTGATGGGCTCACCAAACAGGAAAGAATAATATGCCTTTACATTTCTAGAATTTTTACACTTGTCAAGCCACTTGAAATGTAGTAATTCTCTCCACCCCATCACGGGCAGGTAGGGCTGACACCTAATTTAGTGCCCGACCCACCCTGGCACGCTCTCTTCTGTAACAACCCAAACAGAATGAAAATATTCTTCACTCATGTTGAGAAAAGACAGTCATTTGGTTTTGTAAGGCTTTTTTTTTTTCCTTTCATATTTTGAAGGGTGGTGTAGACCAGATTAAAAAACATGGCTCAGGGAAGCAAGAAATCATTCCCTCAAGTGTTTATTAAGTGAATCACAAATTCATTCAGCATGACTGCTTACCCAGAGAAACAAAGACAAAATGGCAACAAGCTGTGAGTCTCCAAGTACCTTCAATGTTAGGTTCTCGCTGGGAAAGGGTCACGAGGGTAATCATTTTCAGCTGTCTCTCCTCGCTTCCGCTGTCAGTGGAAATATCCAGGCAGGATGAATACACTTTCTGACTAGACTCTGGACTGACCTAGACAGCTTTTTGGAAATTCGGGATCTACTTTTCCTGAAGCTTCTTAATTTCTCCCATCCCTCCCTGATTGAAAACATCATTTATCCCATTACAGCATGTGGAAAGAGAGGGGAGGGGGAAGCAGACGGGATCTGAGTTCAGGATAAAAATTACTCTGTGAGTTTATTATTCTCATCCATAACAGATGACAATTTTCGTGTCATTTAGCTGATTCCAGAGTGGAATCACCCAGAGAGATATTAAGTACTATTTTTCATACTATTTATCTTGAGGGCCCCGACGAGACATGTACACCTACATTTAATAATGTGATCCATTGCTTACCGGCTTCCTGGACCTGTTTGGCAGCCATTATGTCACCGGCCACACGTGAAAGAATCCCCCTCCTTCACTTGTACCGTGGTGGGTTCCAAAGACTTTGACCTGCTTCAGTGTCTGAGAACTGTCTGGAGCCCTTAGCTGTAAATAAATTTGTGGGTTTATAGTTTCTGAAGTAACTCAATTCCTCATTTGTTCGGTGACGGCTACTTTAATGCCATGGCTCTCATATCTGCTCTACATAGGCTCAGCCCTCTCTGATTTGGAAATCTCTATGAAACTCTTAAGATGATGTGTCATTTCAAGGGCAAGAAAGCAAAAACCTTACAAATACAGGCGGATGCGGGAGTCCCAAGGCCTTTCAATGAGCTACGGGCCCCTAGCTGCTGACATCAGCAATGTGGTTTTGATTACACAGTTGGGTTTCAGACTATGGTACTTTCCAAGTATCATTTCTACTTTGTTTAAAGAGCATGGATTCAGCACAGTTTCTGTTGAGTTCATGGATAATATCTGAAATGGATCTTTCTCTCAACCATTCCTACAAGTTAGCGAGAAGACTGGACCACTAATCCATTTCTAGAAACTGATGGGGAGAGAATCTGACTCCGTCATTCATTGGAACCCAAATGGTCTTTCAGTGATTCAAACATGCAACTGGCTCCAAATTGCTGGATAAATTGGAACTTTCTAAGGCAGTAGCAAAAGGAAAGCACCAGAATCGCTAAAACAAAAAAGTCAGAGTATGCAGGTAAAAAAACAAACCAAAACAAAACCTTACCATCCTACCTAGAAACTAGGTAGAATGCTCTCAGTCTAAACTTTTAAGTGAATGGATTGTTAACTTGGATGGGGTAAGGATACAGCCTAAATAGTTCGCCTACTAATGAAATCCTCTTAAAAATCACCTCTTCAGCAAATACTAACTCAGCAGGGGCAAGCTCCAGGCTAAGTTCTTTATAGGTACCATCACCCATAACCTTCACAACTGTCCTGTGAGGAAGGTACTTAGTGGCCCATTTTACAGATAATGAAATCAAGGCACAGCCTGGTTAGGTAACTTGTCCAAGGTCACACAGAAAGTAAACGGCCTCGCTAGGACATGAAAACAGTCTCAATGACTTTAAATCCTCTTAACCATTCTGTTATACTGCCTTGATGATAAGACAAACAAACCTCCTGGCCTCAGTGGATTAAAACTGAAAAAGAAGTAACAATTGTTACTGAATATTTCACTCCATGTGCCATCTGTGGCTACCCTTTCCCTCTCCCTGCCCTCCTACTTGCTAGGCTTCTAATGATACTTACATTTTTCATTTGGCAATTCTCCTTTTGCATTTTACCTCTTTTTTATTTTTTTTGCATTTGAATGATGCATATTTCATATCAGCAACAAAGTATGCAGGAGAGATCTGCGTGCAGCAAGGTCGAAGGAGCCTTTGCATTTTGATTTGCTTATGAACTTGACACACACTGCAAGTCCTAATGGAGCCTCCTGCCATGTAGAAGTTCCTGGTTTTCCATTCCCAAGACTTCTGTGCCCTCCATAAGCACATTTCTTATCTCCACATGAACAAGTTAAGGATTCAAAGCAGAATCCAATTTTGTGATTTTTATGCCATTTAGGATAATGATAAATAATTTTTGCTCTTTAAAAAGTGTGTATAATAAGCTATTATTTCTTTTAAAAAGTATATATATATACACACACTCATTACATATATATATATTCATTGATATGTATACACACATATATATGCATATACACATGCATTGATACGCATAAACATTGCCTGGAAGGTTAAACAAGAAATTAAAAGCAGCAGTATTTCTGGTGGTGCATGCTGGTGATGGAAAATGACAACTCAGCAGAGGGGGATGGGGTTTGGGGTGAGAGGGCTACTTCTCACTCAATCCCTTTTCTTATTTTTTTTAAGTTCATTTATTTATTTTGAGACAGAGAGAGAGAGAGAGAGAGAGAGAGATGCAGGAGGGGCAGAGAGAGAAAGGGAGAGAGAAACTCCCAAGCAGGCTCCACAGTGCCAGCTCAGAGTCCTATTCCAGGCTCAAACTCATGAACCATGAGATCATGACCTGAGCCGAAATCACGAGTCACACACTTAACTTAGTCTCCAAATTTTCACAGGCCATGAGTGGCAAACACCTAAAAAGATGTGGTCTCCTTACTGTACATATAAATGGTATAACCCCAGTAAGGCTTTAGGAAGCTGAGATAAGAGAGCAAAATTTACCAGGTCATGTCAAATATGTTTGTTCCCCAACAACAAAACAAGTGAGACCACTGCAGGACTTCTCAGAGCCCTTAACATGCCATTGTGCATAGAGACCTCAACAGGTCTTGAGGGGGTGGGCAGTGCTTTCTAAAATTGTTTAACAATGCGATCCTACCCCCTTTTAAAGAGTTTCTCACACAATCACACAATTAGTGTTTAATGGAACACATTTTGGAAAATGCTAGATTGCCAAAGACCTTTCCAAATAAGAGGTTCTATCTAAGCTGCATGTGGAACTTTGAGTTCTACACAGAAGCATTGTTACAACCACCACATTCACCAGTGCAATGTATCTCAGACCAAGATCTTCCTTTGTATAAGAAGTACACATTCAATTCAATGCTGAGCAAGTCAGCTCAATGCTGAGAGACTGTGTAAGGGGCTGGGGTCTCTGGGCCTACAGAAAGGAGTAACTGGGGTGACCACTAAGTGGAATAAAACTGCTTCCCACTACAGGGAGAGGGCAAAACATCACAAGGGGTTGATTCTAATTCCAGGTTTGATGTGACTTCCTTTACCCCAATTTAAGTGCTTGTTTTGATCTGGATGGCCTGATATCCACTTCTGAATTGAAGTGAACATTGGGCCAGGCATGTGACAACAGCAGAGCTCAACACCCTTCAAAGCAGGGCCATGTTAGTGGACAGCAGAGACACGATCGTGGCTTGGGTCATGGATCATTCTCATCTATGTAGATGGGTAACTTAACTCTCTTTGTGGCTGAAAACCAGAGGGACCAAGCAGTTACTCCTAATGTGCACTGTGACTAGTCAGGGGGCAGGTCCCATGTGCCCTGTGGATATAATTTTTGTCTGCAGTGCAGCTGTGCTTGGGGCCACTTAACCAGCAGGGAGAAGCTGGGAGAAGTGAAATAAATTCTCTGTAAGTGAACCTTTTACACTGGTGCATACATCGAAAATAATAATAAACGAAGACCAACTTGAGATTTAATAAAACATTTTTACGTAGGTCATTGCCTCTCACAAAGTCCTCATCACATTCTTGAGAGCGAAAGAGGTTCTCACATTTCCATTTTACAGACAACCAAAGAAAAACTCAGAAAGACTTACCAACCTGCCCTTGGTTACACAGTCAGCATATAATGATGCTGGGAATCAAATCTACCTACTCTGGGGCCAAATCACACATCTATTTTAGTATTCCTCAGTTACATGGACAAAGCTGCTCCACTGGGAGCTATGAGATAATATTACGATTCATTGCAGTGGGTTTTTTTTTAAAGTTTATGTATTTATTTTGAGAGAGAGTGCAAGCAAGCATGAGCAAGGGAGGGGCAGAAAGAGAGGGAGAGAGAAAATCCCAAGCAGGCTCTGTGGTCAGTGCAAAGCCCAACATGGGGCTCAGTCTCACGAACCGTGAGATCATGACGTTAGCACAAATCAAGAGTTTGTCGCAGGGCACCTGGGTGGTTCAACGGGTTAAGAGTCCGACTTCAGCTCAAGTCATGATCTCACAGTTTATGAGTTCGAGCCCTGCATCAGGCTCTGTGCTAACAGCTCAGAGCCTAGAGCTTGCTTCCAATTCTGTGTCTCCCTCTCTCTCTGCCCCTCCCCCATTCATGCTCTGTCTCTCTCTGTCTCAAAAATAAATAAACGTTAATAAAAAATAAATAAATATTTAAAAAAAGTCAAGAGTTGGTCGCTTAACTGACTGAGCCACCCAGGCACCCTGATAGTATTACAAATTCAAAAGGCCCTCCTTCCTGGCTTTGTCACACAGACCTTGGTACCCATGCTGGGAGATGCGTCTACCTTGATATCAGCAGCACCTTGTTTGAAGACTTTGCAAAGGGCCACTGGAAGGTGTGTAGACCAGGTTCAGAGCCAGACAGTTGTCAGGGTCTCTGAGTAACGTTCTGTGCTGGATGAGATGAGGGCCTGGTTTTCTTACCCGGTGGTTCTCAAACGTGGTTGTGCAAATATCAACAATGCAGATTGCCTGGCTCCAGCACCAGAGATCCTCATTCACTGAGCTTTCGGTAGAACCTGAGTGTCTACAGTTTTAATAAGTCTCTTAGGTGATTCTGTTCTGCGGTTTAAGCCCACACTTGTTCAGTTCTAGGAAACTGCAATCTTATCAGAGTAAGTCTAGTGTTTTAAATAATTATTCATCCTACTCATCCATAGCTCTTTGGGTCTGTTTAATTGCACAATAATAGGAAATGAGTCAGTGATGTAACCCAATCAGCAGCATTCAATTTAATTCAGCAAACATGTCTTGTATACTTTGCACAAGGCTTTGCATGAGGCTCTTGGTATATAAAACATGATCTCTGAAGTCCACAAGTTTTATTAGATGAGATGGATGTTGTACACAAATCACCTAATCCAGTGATTTTAAAAAGCAGAATTATTGGCACACCCCTGAAGCACAGAAAAGAAAGGACTCATCTCTCCTGGAAGCCTTGGAACACTCCTAGAAGCCGCATCATTTAAGCCTGGTCTCAGCAGGTACTAACTGAGAATGGGCATTATAGCGGCAGGGGACGTCATGAGCAAAGATGATGAAATGGGAAAATATAGATGTGTTCTATGAACCCTGAGAAGAACATCTATAAGTAGAATAGTAGGGGTAGTTAATAAAAATAGTTTTTATTTTCATGGGCTTTTAAAAAATAATATTTCATTTAATCCATTCAACTACCTGTTACATTGGAGAATCCTTCCTATTTTCAAGATGAAAATACTGACTTAAAAAAAAAAAGCCTACAAGACCTATAACAAAGTACTAATTTTGGGTGATGGGGGTGGATAATGGGATCATAGAATGTTGTTGCTGCTATTGTCAGTGGAGAAGGGAGTATCAGTGGAAGATAACACCATATAGAGTAGGAAAAGTAGCTTATGGAAACACACCACACCAAAATACAAAGTTCTATGTAAACTCATGCCTTCCTTAAAAATGCACTTGTATTATCCAGTTCTTCTACTTAGTATTCTCACCACCCTTTCTCATTGTGCATTGTTAGTGCTCAGATTTGAGTCTCTCTTACTCTCCTCCATTAAAGGACTTCAAGATCCTTTGAAAGGTAGTTGATTTCATATCTTAGGGTTCAGGGAAAAGTCAGGATGGGTCTGGGACAGTCCATGCAGCCAGACAGTGTGCAAACTTCTATAAAATGCCAGAGGCGATGATCAAAGAACAAAAGAGCCAACTTAAAGGGGCTTCCCTTAGCCAAGATGAATTAAGGATGAATTAGCCTCTTGTCCCAGAAAAGCGCATTGGCCCCGCAGACTCAATCCCTTCTCTCTTTGGAGATGAATTGTCCCAATCCATACTTCCCAAACTTTTCATTTCATGGCACATGTAGAAAGGGTAACATTTGTCTAATGACACATTAATTCATGGCACAGTATGAGGCCGCCCTCCCCTTGGGCTCCTGAGCACTGAGTCTCCAAGCAGTTCAGGGTACGGGGGGGGGGGCTCTGTCTTGGTCCCCCTGTGATTCATGTGTAGCCATGGTGAATGGCATAGTAGGCTGGTTGCAGCGTTCTGCTTGCTCTAGATGGTATAATAAAACATAAGGTTTATATTCAAGTAGGGTTTATAGTCATTTTCAGTAATGCTAAGAGGCTAAATCAGTATCTCAAAATGGCAAGACCATGAGTGAGGTTCTGCCAGGCATGCCCAATTAAAGAAGATATCATTACAGAAAGGCACTAGGTTTAAAAATTTTAAATCTAGATGAAAGACCAAAAATTAAAACTCCTATGATGTAATAAGCGAAACATTTGTAAAAAGAAACTTGGTTGAAAAACCAGAGAATAAGAACTACCTTAGATGCTGCCAACAGGTCAAGTGTCAATTTTTTTATTATTGAGATACCATAACTGAGTCCTTTTCCTTTGGTCAGTGGAGATATAAAAATACAAAATTACTGTAACTTTTGGAAGGCAAACCTAGAAAGAGATACAAATAAAGTAATGGTATTTCAATCTAAGATATTAACATTACAGTAACTAGTTTTTGTTTCAAGGTATAGATCAGCTTTTTAATAGTATTCATGTCTTCTTTTTAAGTGTTTAAATGCTAAGGATAGTTTATTGTGGTAGAATTGTGGGTTTTTAAAAAATGTTTATTCATTTTTGAGAGACAGAGATAGAGCATGAGCAGGGGAGGGGCAGAGAGAGAGGGAGACACAGAATCTGAAACAGGCTCCAGGCTCTGAGCTGTCAGCACAGAGCCCGACGCGGGACTCGAACTCACAGACCATGAGATCATGACCTGAGCCGAAGTTGGACACTCAATTGACTGAGCCACCCAGGCGCTCCAGAATTGTGGGGTTTTTAAAATGTTTATTTATTTCTTTTGAGAGAGAGAGAGAGAGAGACAGAGAGACAGAGAGAATCCCAAGTGGGCTCCATACTGTCAGCACAGAGCCTGACATAGGGCTTGATCTCACAAACTGTAAGATCATGACCTAAGCCAAAATCAAGAGTCAGATGCTTACTTGACTGAGCCACCCAGATGCCCCAGTAGAATTGTGGTTTTAACCAAATGTTTATAAGTATTTGCATTAGCAGTCAATATTTAAATATTTGGGAAATTTTAACTTGATAGCTACATATGTTTTCAATTTTTTTAGTTTTGAGATATGTACAAATATTGAAAGGAATATTGATTGTTTAAGGATTAAAGAAATGCTAATTATTTGATAAATTCATAAGGTTATTAAGCTGGGTATTAAACAAAGCACAAAAAGAAATGAATCCCAAAGGATTTGCAAATATTAAAGAATAATTTATTCATGGTACTGTGATAGAGCTCATTTAATGTAATGAGTATACATTAAATAATTAATTTATTATTGAGATCTAATGAACATATAACATTGTATTCATCTTAGACCTTATATATATAATGTATATATAAATCATATATATGATATATATAAATGAGATATATATATGTATGTATATATATATGTATGTATACATATATATATATGTATATATATGTATACATACATATATATATATATATATAAATGATCACCACAATACATTTAGTTAACACCCATCACCACACATAGTTACAAATGCTTTTTGTGTGTGATGAGAATTTTTAACATCTACCCTTAGCAACTTTCAAATATGCAATGCAATATAGTCACTATGCTGTACATTGCATTCCAAGAACTTATTTATTTTGTAACTGGAAGTTTGTACCTCTTGACCCCCTTCAACCCATTTCACCCACCCCCTCACCAATCTGTTCTCTGTGTTTATGAGTTTGATTTTTTTGTTTGTTGTTTTATTTTTCCATTGTTTGTTTGTTTGTTTTAGACTCCACATTTAGGTGAGATCATACAGTGTTTATCTTTCTCTGTCTGGCTCATTTCACTTAGCATAATGCCCTCAAGGTCCATCCATATTGTTGCAAATGGCAGGATTTCATTCTCTTTTTCATAACTGAATAACATTCCTGTATATAATTTTTAATTAAAAAGAAAACCTTAAAAATGTACATTAAAAACCCCATCTCCATTTGTCCACTCCACTCCCTAACACACCATATACCCCCACAAATACAAAGCAGATGAATGAATCAACACAGTTAATCAGGAACAGAGCTGAGGCATTTTTGTGTTCTGACCCCTGGCTCAGTATTTTCTTCCATGCCTCATGCAGTAGTGTGATAGAGGTACATGTAACTGGAAAGATAAAAGGGACTAAGTGATAGAATGCCTTGGCAATCCTGGCCATCTGACACAGGCAGTGGAATATGGTGGGACGTGTACTGGGAAAGATACATGGTTAATTATCTCAGGTCTGCTAGTTACTAGTGGGTGACTGAGGGCAGTCTCCTATTTTCCTTATGCCTCATTTTCTTCACCAATTCAATGCAAAGTTTAGAAATGCAATTTCTAGGGGCGCCTGGGTGGCTCAGTCGGTTAAGCGTCCGACTTCGGCTCAGGTCATGATCTCGCGGTCCGTGAGTTCGAACCCCTGCATCGGGCTCTGTGCTGACAGCTCAGAGCCCGGAGCCTGCTTCCGATTCTGTGTCTCCTTCTCTCTCTGACCCTCCCCCATTCATGCTCTGTCTCTCTCTATCTCAAAAATAAATAAACGTTAAAAAAATTTTTTTAAATAAAAAAAAAAAAGAAAAGAAATGCAATTTCTGATGTCCCTTCCAAATTCTCTAATTCTATGAAATATTGTGAAGGAGGCTTATTAACTTATGGAATAGAGAGAGCCTTGCTAAACTTTCAGGCCCAGCTCCTCACAAATCTGCCCCAGGATTTACTAACAGGAATACAAGTACACTCAAGATGGTCCAAGAAGGTCCCACAGTCTTCTGTCCTCTTCAGTTTTTCAGAAATTAATTGAAATCTTTGGTATTATCTTGGTGTTCTTCCCATTCTCTTTGTTCTTCTGGGCTATTCTTTTGCAATCATTTTATTGGGCTTTTGGAAGGCAGGGGAAATATTTGGGTCAGGCAGCCATCTTAACTGGGACCTCATCATTTGATTTTTGAGTAGCATTACCTCACCAAGGTTGGAGGTCCTCCTTCCTCTTCCTGTCAGAGACACTTCCACATGGTAGTTGAGTAACAGCCTGAATAAATAGATAAATCTATGTGTTATTTATTTGAATTTAGATAATTATGTTCTTTAAAATACAAAGATTTCACTATCAGCGCTGTTTCAGATATTACCTGACAGTATTTTTTGGTTTTGGTTCTGGTTTAATATTCCCATTTCCCTCCATTTTAAAGCAAGTAAGAGAAGAGAAGAGAAGGGAGGAGAAGAAGAAGTACCTTGAGTTTTAGAGGCAGTAGTAAAATTGCCATAATTAAGCTTTGGCCTATATCAGTGGTTCTCAAATTTTAGCCTGAATCAGGATCACCTGGAGGGCTTGTTAAAACACAGACTGCTAGACCCCAACTCTAGAATGTCTGGCTCAACATGTCTGGAGTGGAGCCTGAGAACTTTCACTTCTAGCAAGGTACTATGTGGTGTCAATGGTGCTAGTCTAGGGACCATACTTTGAGAGGCACAGGACTACATGAAATACAGCACTTGGGGGAGGGGGGCGCTTGGGTGGCTCAGTTGGTTAAGCTTCTGACTTCGGCTCAGGTCATGATCTCACTGCTCATGGGTTTGAGTCCCACATCAGGCCCTGTGCTGACAGCTCAGAGCCTGGAGCTTGCTTCAGATTCTGTCTCAGTCTCTCTGCCCCTCCCCTGCTCAAGCTCTGCCCCTCTCTCTCTTTCTCAAATATAAATAAAAATATTTTTAAAAATTAAAAAAAGAAATACAGCATTTAGGTATTGGAAGTAGATAAGGGGCACCTGGGTGGCTCAGTCAGTTGAGCATCCAACTCTTGATTTCAGCTCACGTCATGATCCCAGGGTCATGGGATCAAGCCTTGCATTGGACCCCACATTAAGCGTGGAGCCTGCTTAGGAATCTGTCTCTCCCCTGCTTGTACTCTATCTCTCTCCAAAATGAAAAAAAAAAGTAGATAAGTAATTTGTTTATTCATTAAATAAATAATTGAATAATTACTCTGTATTGAGTATTGTTTTAGGTACAGGGTAATAAGCAAAAAAAAATGTGGTTTCTGTTCTCAATGAAACTTTCTGATGGAATTTTCCAGTTTTTAACTACAGGTGTTTTTTTTTTAATGTTTATTTATTTTTGAGAGAAAGAGACAGAATGTGAGTCGGGGAAGAGCAGAGAGAGAGGGAGACACAGAATCCAAAGCAGGGCCCAGGCTCTGAGCTGTCAGCACAGAGCCTGATGCCGGGCTCGAACCCACGAATCGTGAGATCATGACCTGAGCTGAAGTCAGATGCTTAACCAACTGAGCCACCCAGGCGCCCCTAGAGGTTTTGATTAGAGGTCTGCTCATCACAGAAAGTCTCCTCACGGTGCTATAGCATATCATGTTCATTCCCTTCTCTATTAGTCATTGTGGTTGTCTTGCTTGTTTTTCCTTTCAGTTTTATTGAAACTGAAGCATAATTGATATACAACACTGTATAAATTTAAGATGTATACCATAATGACTTGACATATGTGTATGTCAGCCCTTGACCATTGGTTTTGGCTTTCACTTCTACCATGGCAGTTAAGACTTCCTAACATATAATCTACCCTTCATTCTACACTGTTCTCTATCTCCAGCAGCTTCATTTGTGCCCCCACCATTTGCAACCCCTACAAGGCAATGGGCCACATGTTACATTTCTTTGCAACTCCAACCCTCAGCTCCTCAAGGAGTTAAGAACACTCTAGGAGATAAATATGAGCTTGTTGATAGATTTGCTTGGAATCTCAACCTCCTTTTTGGAGGAGCTGGGGTAGAATCAAAATTGCCACCATCATAACAAGAGTCAGACCACATGGTCAGACGTTGTTTGTGGTGGCTGGGTGGAGTCAAAGGATTGGAGACCAGGGGAAAAAAAAACAGGTGTTTGGCTTAGGATTTTACTCAATTGACAGAAGCCAAGAATAGTTAATTTTTCTTTCAATACAGAATTTGCCTTCTAAACAGAGTTTGTGCCTAAGAAAAAGTAATATGGTCAGAATGAACTGGAGAATAAGTTGTGGAATCAGGTGCCATCTGTGCTTTCTTGACTAGTGGATCTTAATTTTGCTGAAAATTAGTTCTGAGCTGGTAATAATTGAATAAATAGGTCCAAGATCACTTTTTATTACAATTGGATTAACTGGACACTAACTGCCACAATCTGGTCTAAATACGTTAAGATAAAGAGGAAACCTTGTTCATCCTGAAATAGATGCTACATAGAAATAGAAGAAAAGTACTTTAAAGATGAAAGAATCTTTGAGAGAAGTATGAAATAATGGTTATGTGTGAGGCTCTGACCTGGAACCTGGTCTAATCCAGTTTGAATCTTTATTCTCCTCCCACTTTCTGTGTGGTCTTAGGAAAATTTCTTTATCTCTCTGAATCTCAGTTTCTTTATGTGTGCAGAATTAGAGATTAAAAATATCACCTATTAAAGAATTAATGGGAGAAATAAATGACAGTATAATAATGTACATGAAGCTCCTAGTATAATGTCTAGCTTGTAGTAATAGCACAGTAAATGACAGTTATTATGTAGTCCAATCCTACCATTATACAGATGGAGAAACTGAGGCTCGGAGTAATTGAAGTAATTTATGGACAGAACTAAGACAAGAACTTAGGATTTCAGATTTCCAAGCCAACACTGTATTCAGGTAATTTACCATTTATCACTCTCTCTGTAATTTTGATCTTTTGAGTAGGCAATTTGTGAAAATTTGGGCAGTGAACTAAGATGAAATACATTTTTTCCTACTTTCTGTGAAAATTGGGTTTCAAGTTAAATATATATAACCTACCTATGAAAAAGGCTATTTTCAAACTCTTCAATAGTATCATTTAATAAATCAACCATAAACATTATTTGTAAACTAGTTACAAGTCATTCTTTTTTTTTAATGTTTATTTATTTTTGAGAGAGAGAGTGAGACAGAGCATGAGCAAGGGAAGGCCAGAGAGAGGGAGACGCAGAATCTGAAGCAGGATCCAGGCTCTGAGCTGTCAGCACAGAGCCCGACGCGGGGCTCAAACCACGAAGAGAGAGAGAGAACATGAGAACATGACCTGAGCCAAAGTCGGACGCCCAACCGACTGAGCCACCCAGGTGCCCCTAGTCATTCTTAACTGTTTAATTGAAAAATCAAATTCTTGGCAGCACTAATTTGAGTGTTGACTAAATTAGTTTGAGTTGTGGTACACACCTACATAGGCTGAGTAAAAACTGATGCCCTCCAGTCACATCAACTATTAATATAGGAAGTCACCAACTCAAGGTGTTCCTAATGGGAACAGTTGTCTCTTGTGAGTAATTTCAATGAGAGCAAAGTCATTATACCCAACACATCTATTTCTTTTTAACTCTTATAATAGTCAAAATGTCCTTCAAGCTCTCAGATAATTAATCCAGCAGCTACATGGCATTTAATATATTCCAGAAATTGCAGCCATCATTGATCAACCCAAGAGTTTCTCTTCCTTTTCAGCGACAAGAGCACGAAGAAGTTATGGCTTGTTTATTTTGCAGTATAAGCATAGCCAATTTCCATGTAGTTCACCTAGTCCAGATGAAAGCCAGTTGTCCTGGACCTAATAGGTATTCAATACATGGTAGTTGAGTTTAAAGTGTCAAGGATGTGTAGTAATCTATTCATGTGTGGTGTGTTCATAAAAGTGATTAAAATTTGGGGTGCCTGGGTGGCTCAGTCGGTTGGGCGCCTGACTTCAGCTCAGGTCATCATCTAGTGGTTTGTGAGTTCGAGACCCACATGGGGCTCTGTACTGACAGCTCAGAGCCTGGATCCTGCTTCAGATTCTGTGTCTCCCCCTCTCTTTGCCCCTCCCATGCTCATTCTCTGTCTCTCTCTGTCTCTCAATAATAAATAAACATTAAATTTTTTTTTAAGTGATTAAAATTTCATTTTAGAGAATGACTCTGCAGAGAGTATGCCCATGAGGAGAAAGAGAAACAAAGAGCTTGACAAATTCTTTCAATGACAAGGTAATTCCAGATAAAAGATGCATCAGCCAGAATAATTTGGGTTGCAAGAGACAGCAACCTACTTGAGAAGAAAGGGGAAATGTACTGGCTCATGAACTACAGGAAGATGATATGGGGCTAGATGAACTCAGGGACTGCAGGGCTGTTGACTTTCTCTCCACTCATTCTCAGACCAGATTTTCTGCAAGGCAGAAGATGCATCTGCCATTAGTCATGGGTTCATATCTTTTATGGCCTTGGGAAGAGAAAAAATAGGTCCTTTTTACCCTGTTCCAGTTGAAATAACCCAGGAAGGATACTGAAAGGCCTGACTTGAGGCACATGCCCACCGTGGACAGTTGTGGCTTAGGATCTGAGGTACTCATAAAAGGGGATACCTCTCTGGATGCACAAAATTTGTCCACTACTGCTAGTGCTTATTGAATGCTTATTTATGCCAGGCATACAAACTCTCATATTTGCTTCTAAAGTCAGGATCATGAGTATAGGAAGTGTCTGTACGGACACACTGAATTGTTCTGAGGGGTACAAGGGAGCTGGCTTGGATGAAGAGAGAGGAAGCCCAAATCACCAATGAAAATGACAAGCTGGACCCTCCCAGCAGGGTACCTCCTCCTCTATTCCTGAATCAATAGGAACAAGAGTGAACTCCAAAGGCAATCCCCTTCACCATCACCCCCAGCCCTAACCACACCTTTCTGAAGTGGGGTAGACCCAGGTTTTAAGGGGCCTAGAGTTTACACAAGTCAGGATCCTTCTTTAAGAAAAAGAATACAAAATAATTTACTTCTGCAAATTTTACAACAAAATATGACCACACAAACACATTTTGAGTGCCCCTTAGCTGTGTCCCAAAATACAAGCTTTACTGGTTTCATGACAAATCTGCCTCTGGTAACATTTATCACAACAAACCACATTTGGAGCCAGGATTCAAATGACATCTAGGATCTTGAACACCCATCCTTTTTTTAGAACATCAACCAGTAGGACCCCTCCCCACTGGCACTTGTTTCTTGAGAACTTTTACAATTCAGGCTCTTTACTAATTTAGAATGTCCTTCTACCTCAATTAACTCAAATCCTGGAAATGCACCATTTTTATAATTATCAGAAACTGACTCCCACCCATCCCATACATGCATGATTTTTCTTTCTTTAGCAAAATATGGTCACTAAGGAGAAATAGGCTTGAGAACACCAATTATTCCAAGGCAAACACTTTGGCCTCAGTGTCACAGGCTTGAACCTGACATTCCCAGCCACAGCACTGCTGAAACTGATAGTCTAGTCATGTAGGGGATTTTCCTGACTCCGTGTCTGTCTCCCCATGGCTGTTTATTTGTATTGCTGTCTGCTTTGGTTTGGGACACTGACCTTATAAGCTGCTTCCTCAGCCCAAGCCTGTAGCCAGAGAACTAGAAGTTTCCCTCTGTGCTCCTCACAGCCAACTGGAAGGAACTGGCTATTAATTCACGCTGTGTAACTGAAGAGGGAGAGGGGGGTTGGGGGGTAAGGGAGGGGTATGTGGAGAGAGAGAGAGAGTGAGGTTGAGAGAGAGGAGTCTTTTAAAATCCACACCAAGCCAGCTGTGGCTCTCTGGATAGCTGAGTCATAGACGACCAGGCAGTTCAGTTGGAAGGCACACTGTACATGCTAACTCTCAGGTTCCGGCTAGGGCGGGGGATAGTTAAATAAAAAGGGAGGGGAGATAAAAAGAAAGAAAGAATGAGAGGAAGAAAGAAAGAAAGAAAGAAAGAAAGAAAGAAAGCCACAATTTAATCTCAGCATTTCATTCTGAGACTTGCTGTGATCAGAGGTGAAGGACAAGAAGCTGGTTCCCCTACAAATGAGACTCCATCCTCATGTGGTTAGTCAAGAATCAATTAGAGAAATCTGACTATTGCTATTTTGATTTTTAATACAAAAATTACAATAATTGCTAGAAAATGCTGGCTGCTGACTTTTTACTGGAACTGGCTAAAGGTTGTCTTGAAATGTCGGCCACTGAGTCACAGTTCATAATCAGCTGTGTCATGGCCAGATTGGGCAGTCTCATGACATATAAGAAGGTTATTATTACAGAAATAATTGGAGTAATGGTTATAGGTCTAAAATTTGTCTGGCATAAAAAAAAATCTCCAAAGGATGGCAAAGGAGGGTTGAAAAGAATCTAAGGAACAAAGATATCTAAGGAACATAGTAGACTACCGCTGTCCTAGGCAGGGAATTGATTCCAGGGAGCATTTCCTGGGTAGTGGAGTAACATGTGCCCACTTGCAGTGGGATCTACTCATGGGAGTCATCACTGGTTCATTGTATTGGTGGCACCAGAGCAATTTTCATGGACTCTATCAACTGCCTGCTGTCACCTCTTAGTTTTGTGGCTAGTGAGAGTCCTCTGTGTCAATCCTGTCTACCTAAAGTTCTAAGTGATTCTCAGACCTGTTCTTTCCACATCCTGAGCATAGATGCTCAGAGTATAGTGTGTTTCAGAAGGAAACCAGAGGGTCATGCTGATAAGATTTCCCACAAATCCCCACCATCAAGACTCAGCTAGGCCTAAGGTTAGTCAGTGATCCTTTTATTCATCTCTTCCCACAAGGTGTTTCTCCTCTCCTAGACATAGACTAGACAGATAAAAGGAGTGTGTGTGTGTGTGTGTGTGTGTGTGTGCACGCGCGTGCGAGCATTCTGAGGAGATAGGCACCATGGCCTCCTCTCTGTGGGTGACCTGGGCATCCTCTTACCTGAGGCCTTTGCTGCCATGTCTCCTCCTTCTCCCTAACTCCAGGTCACATTTTGCTCTAGTTTTGCTATAAGTTAGTGGTTCTCCACCCAATGTAAACTAGAATCATCTGGGGCACTTTAAAAAGTACAGGTATCAGGGCCCCATCCTACCTCCAAATTCTAGATTTAGATCATCCAGTGTGGCCCCACAAGGGTCATCAGTATTATTTTTAAAGCTCTTCACATAATCCTGATGTGAAATCCCTGGCCAACTCTCAATTGCTTTCTTACTGAGGCTACAGCAGCATTTCAGTGTCTGTCATGTAAAGGCCCTATAACATTTAGCAGAAGCTTTTACACAGTACATGGAAAATCTTGGTTAATAATCACTTCTGGCTAGCATAATTAAATTCATTTTGGTTTTGTCTGCTTCCAAGGAGAAGGCAGAAAGCCTAAGCTGTGATCCAGACTCTGCCTGTACAACTTTGGGCAAGTAACTTATCCTCTTTGGAGAAGTATTTCTTCTCTAACAAAATGAATTTCTTAAATTAGATACTCTTTAAGATTTCTTTCAGTTCTAGCCTATAAGGATTATAAAATCCAATGGACTTTTGTTTAGTACTGTCGTTAAATCAGGCTATGATTTATCAGTTGTGAGTCCGAGGGTGGCTCACTCATCTTCTCCAAGCTCCTCAGTTCCACATGTGCAAAATTAGATGGGAAGACTGGGCTCAGATTTCCAAATCTGCTCTGCAGAAATTCCTAGCCCAAGAAATGCAAAAAAGATTCCCAGTGAAAGGAATCTGACAAATCTTTAAGTAACAAACCTAGGTTGACTCTCTATAACTCAAAACTTTCCACTCATTTGATCATGAAGTCTACTCTTTTCTTTTCTTTTCTTTTCTTTTCTTTTCTTTTCTTCCTTTCCTTTCCTTTCCTTTCCTTTCCTTTCCTTTCCTTTCCTTTCCTTTCCTCTTTTCTTTTCTTTTCTTTTCTTTTCTTTTCCTTTCTCTTCTCTTCTCTTCTTTTCTCTTGTTCTCTTTTCTTTTCTTTTCTTTTCTTTTCTTTTTTAATGTTTATTTATTTTTGAGAGGGAGAGAGCACAAGTGGGGCAGGGGCAGAGAGAAAGGGACAGAAGATCCAAGGCAGGATCCATTCTGACAGCAGTGAGCCCAATGTGGGGCTTGAACTTGCCAACTGTGAGACCATGACCTGAGCTGAAGTAGGATGCTCAACCGACTGAGCCACCCAGGTGCCCCAGAAAGCTACTGTTTTCTTGAAAATCCTATTGACATACCTAGAACTAACTGTAATACCTGATGATCAGACCTCTCCCCACACTTTTTGTTGTGTTTTTTTTTTGGTTTGTTTTTTTTTTTTTTTTAGAGAGAGAGGAAGAGAGAAAGCTGGAGCAGGGGAGCAGGGCAGAGGGAGAGAATCTTAAGCAGGCTCCTTCACTTTTTAAGTTCTACTGCTTTGTGGTCAAGACTACAAGTTTGTTACATAAAAGTGTGAATAATTTACTTGTTCCTTTGACATGTAAAATAGAGGATTATTGGTTCACTGGTCCACCCCAGCCTTTGGCCACTCAGTAGGCAAGGACACAATCTGAAACTAGCATCTTTTGGGTCTTGTCTTCTTTTGAGAAGACAATTTTTTAAAAATGAGATGTAATGTCAGAAGTCATTCTGGTTCAAGCATAAAATGGACCCTGACTCTCTTCACTGTAACCTGTATGAAACAGGTTGCGTACAGAACAAGTAAATAAAAGTTGCTCGCTAACACAGTTTCTTTAGTTTGATGAAATAAGACCAATTTCATATAATCAGGAAGTTCAGAATCAGAGAAATCATCTATAGAGGCAATGTAAAGTGTCAAAAACAGTTCTACAGTTAGAATTTTTGGCTGGCCAGGTAACTTCGGCTCCTCACTTCATTCTTTTGTGCATTGGCTTTCTCATCTGTAAGATGGAGGTAAGAATTGCCCCTAATACAAGTGCCTTTAATTATAGAAACAAGTGACTTAATATGTATAAAGCACCTAGAACAATGTTGGCACACGGTAAGCACTTAATAAATCTTTATTTTCTGGACCATGAATCACCACTTTGTGATCAATGTTAAATACATGTTGTAGACCTATTTTATCTGGCCCACAAAATGAGTATACTTTTAACATTTGAATGCCTTTAGTAGGGCTTATACTTTATAGCTGACCTCAGGGCCCATCTCTCCTTATAGTCATATTTGACCACGGTAGTCATGTGTGAGTCTAGAATGCAGACTTACTAAAGCAGAAACTGTCAGAATCATGTTTGAATGCCAACTCATCAGGGCCTAACTGGTAGATGGGGCTTTCTTAGCATTTGTTGAACGAAAAAACGAGTATACACACACACACACACACACACACACACACCCCAAATCCTTTCTAGAATATCCTTCACAAGGGGTTGTTTTAGCCTCTGCAACAATATCTCCATGGTAGGGCATTAAGTATCTCTCATTCTGTATTTGGGCATTTCTGCTTATTGGGAGTTTATTTGTAATTCTCATTCAATATCTGATATTTTGAAGCTAAAGGGGACACTGGAGAGAATCTGGTCCAATTCTTTTATTTGACAGTTGTTGGGAGGCCCAGTGACTCTCAGAAAGTCATTGCCCATTGTGGTGATACCAACCTATGAGTGGGTATACACTTCCCTTATGAATCAGCACTCAGCTCTGTAGTGTGATTTGAGTCTCTAATGCCTTGAAATACCAGTTTCTCAGGCAGTCAGCAACCATACTTTGATTCCTGAAGAACTTTCCAAATCTATTAGACAATCTTCTCTTGAAATATAATCATGAGTTCCTTCCTTTATCAACCAATGCCTAAGTTACTAATTAATCATTTGGTAAGGATGAAGATGAATAAGAAGAATGAAACACAGGATAGGCCCTGAGGGTAGAGACACATGTATCGAGGAGAAGGATCTAGGATGGAGAATAGAGAAGAAGGGCATTGGAGCCAAGCCCCATCTACTTCACAAGAAGGCCAGACACAGCCCAGATCCACATGCAGCCTGATCAGGATATTGCTCAACGTTCCCTGGGGAGGGGACGGGAGTGGGGGACAGACAGTGGCTAATTTAATATAATCAACATGCAATAGGGCTCTTCACCATTAAAGGGAAAATCTAAAAAGAAGAAAAAAAGAATCTATTAGTATACTTTCTAAAATCTCAATTCTAGCTGGAAATGGTTTCAGGGAAAGTGAGATGATGCAAGTCTAGTGCAGCTGAAATCGCCCTCATTCCTTGGCTCCCCATCAAACATTAGAAATCTTTCATCAGGGATTGCATCTCTGTCTCTTTTTCTCTTCCCCTTTCTCTCTGGAGTAGTGACTCTTAAACCCTTTTGATCATGGTCCTCTTGAGGCCCTGGTAAAAATTATAAATGCTCTCCCAGAAAAAAATGAACAAACATGAAGAAGTTTGCGCACGACCTCAGGCAATATCCTCACCCCCTAAAACCAGTGCTCATGGACTCAAACTAGGAATTTTTGCTCTTTAATGTCTGAGGGATGTGTTGGGATCTTTTATCTCCTGCCCCATATATTACCTGAAGCACTCCTGGGGATCAGGAGAAGGCAGATGTGTCCTGAGAACCTTGCTGTAATAGGAATACACTCAACCAATCTGCTGACACTTCAAGTATGAATTAAGGGTCTTTATCTTTATGCTCATGCTACCTTATGCCTAATTCTATGCTAGTGGTGACCACTCTGTATTATAACTATCTGTTTACTTGTGTATGCCATTCTCTGTGAGTTCTGCAAGGTCAGATTTTGACTCATGTCTTCATGGTTGTATCCTCAGGTACATTAGGATACAACAGATAGGTACATAGGATCTTCGTCCATTTTTGGTGGAGTGGAGGGAAGGAGTGAGAGGGAGGGAGGAAGGGAAGAGGAAGGAAAGGAAGATATCCGTGGGATTTTCTAGAACTTTTCAAAACTTCCAATTCAATAATGGGGAACTAGGTGAGAAAGATAACCTGGATTTACATCACAGGTAGTCCTCTTGATGTTAGTATGGTCAACCATCAGAGTACTAGAAGGATAGACATTGAGCTATGTTTGTTTCAACAGTATTCATGTCCTTGGAGAAGTAGTCGTGATGGCCTATTTAAAACTGTTAAAAGAAAGAAAAATAGCTGGAATAGTTGAAAACCTTTGGAATAGGATAAAAGCTTTTGGAGACTTCAGAGCATTTGGCTAATGGAGATTTCAGCAGCCACCTTGCCTTCTCCTTCTCCCATCCCTGATTCTGCCTGGGTAGAGACAGTGTGAGAAGAGAACCCACTAGGGGAGGAAGGCATGGCTGGTGTGTGGTAGAATTATTCTCAGTCATAATAGGAGTTGGTAGATCGGTGTCCAGGCTTTACTCACTCATCTCCATTAGCCTCTTTAGCATAAATCTGTTGATTTTATTCTCTCAGCATCCATTCATACCTACACTGGTAATAATATAATAGTTTTTCCTTTGGGAAGTGACTACACTCAAACCTCTAAATCTTAGATCTAGATGGTGAGGTTGACCAATCCCTTTATCTCTAGAGATAACAGGTGGACCAGATCTGGTTAATTAGTGTATTGCAGCTTTCAACCATAACAATCCACTTTTAGGAGCCGTAAGACCTAAGCCTAGCCAATGAGTCAATTATGTGGTGTTTGTAGAAATTATTAAAAAGAGAAGCTCTCTTTCCATTTGACTGGAAGCCAGGAGGATATAAGCCTGGATCTTCTGGGGGCCATGAATGGAGAAGACAGGTATGTGCATGGAGCCAAGACAGAGCAGAGTAGGACAGAGATGGAGAGCAACTGGGTCCTGGAGGCTATTTGAACCCTGGTATCCATCTCTTCTGAGGTTTTCCAGACCCTCTTTTCTTTGGTGAATGTTGGAGCATAAGCCAGTTTAAGATGAGTTTCTGTTCTTTTATT
Source organism: Neofelis nebulosa (assembly GCF_028018385.1). NCBI lineage: Eukaryota > Metazoa > Chordata > Mammalia > Carnivora > Felidae > Neofelis > Neofelis nebulosa. The sequence continues at coordinate 28,755,996 of NC_080794.1, read as the reverse complement.
TTTTAATTTTTTTAATGTTTATTTTTGAGAGAGAGAGAGAAAGAGAGACAAAGCACAAGCAGGGGAGGGGCAGAGGGAGACAGAGAATATGAAGACAGAGGGGGAGACACAGAATCCGAAGCAGGCTCCAGGCTCTGAGCTGTCAGCACAGAGCCCAACACAGGGTTTGAACCCATGAACGGTGAGATCATGACCTGAGTTGAGGTTGGACGCTTAACCAACTGAGGCATGCAGGCATCCCAGTTGGAGGTTTCTGTTTTTATGAATAAAGGAGTCTTATCTGCTATTTCTCTTTTCTGCTCTTTCATGTTTTAGTAAGAACCTACCATTGTGGCTCTGCCTTTTATAAATGTCTTCCTCCCTCTCCCTATCTTATTATGTTAATGTTATTTCCTTGGTATCTTTAATAAAGCCATTTCCATTATGGAACATGGATGGGAAGGAAGCGTTCGGAGAGTGACTATAACCAAAGTGAGGTCTCCTGTTAGACCATTGACTGGGAAATTGTCCCTGGGGTTTGAGGTGTTCAGGAGTCCAGAGAACCCCATGGAAGGCAGGAAAGTGCAGTTTTCTGTCCAAATATATTATTATGCAGAACTTCGGCTGAGGAGTTTAGTGCCTTTGTTAGCCCATACTGAGCATACTGCCAATCTGGTATCCAGCATAAGATATGCCACTGATTACAAACTTGAAAAATAGAAAAGAGCGGAGTGTACTCAGGAAGAAAGGAAGAATGGTAGAAACATTTAGCAATTTTTCACGGCAAAAATACTAGAATGCCAAAACAGCTCTTAGAACATACATACATACATGCAATGTGAGTTATTAAATAAATTAAATTTAGCATATTATGCTTTAAAAAGCACAGCAATACAATATATTTTAGGACTATTTTTAATCCACTCCAACACTGCAATATTTTCTAAAGATTTGGCATGGAAAATAATAAGGTTTGATTATCTGGAAAATTTGCTTATATGCAATATCTCTTTCTCTGATGATGCCTGATAAAGTGAATATTACTATATTAGACATTATCCTGCCAAAACATGAATCACTTAAAAGGTCCTTTTGTAAGTCTATCATAAGGATCCTATGATTGTATTTCTTACATTTTGAAAGTAAAAGTCTTATCTAAAATGCTATCTCAGGGGCAGAAAAGGAGAGACCCAAAACCAATAGTTTTGGGGCCAAATGCTAATGATCAGCAGGCAGGATGATAGTGAGATATCTAGTACTGGTGAGCCAAACCTATGTCTTTTCACTCTCAAACAACCCCTTTGCCATATAGGTCTTACGAAGCAGTGCCCCCAAACCCCAAACCCCAGAGGAAAGTGGGCCTCTGAGGTGTCGAGAGAGAACCAGACATCCTACTACATCCTCTCACAGAGAGGACCATTAGCCTATTTTAGAATAAGGAAATTAAGAAGCCCACACATCTAGTCAGAGGACAAGGCCCAGCAGCAACTCAGAAATTCCTGGCTTGGACGGATAAACTCTCTGAATCTCATCAATTCCTACTGACAACCAAATGGTGACAGATTGAGGCTTTTACATTTGAAGGCAGACAGCATGTCAACCAGCACCACCTAGTGGAACAGAAGGATTAATCAATTCACAACATCTCTTCACTCTTGAAGTGTTGTTTACTCATACAACTATCGACTTGTGAGTGTTGATTCTGCATCATGCTCCTTGCGGGAAAAGTCAGAAAATTACAAGGAATAGAAATGGAGGTGCCAAGAGCTGAAAATATTCTGGCCTTTGGAATGCTCCAGAAATGTAGGGACAGAGAACTGCAATGGCTTAACATCATCAACCATCACTGGGGTTTAAATTAATAAAAAATAGGAAGCATGTATTACTTCTAAAAATACTTTATAAAAAGTAGGAAAGCATTACTTTAAAAAGTAAGAGCCATATTTAAAATGCAATCTCATGGCCAAAAAAAAAGGAGAAAAGGTACAGATATTTAGAGGAACACACTGGGTTTGGCTCTGCCCATTCATCTCCAACCAGTGGCCATTTGTATTCACTCAGTAGAAGGGAAGCCATGAGAATTCGTTGGTGAACAAGTGATAAAAGTACACAGAAGATAATCTCGAAGTTTCCTGTTGAAAATGGTACTCTAACCCTCAACACAGAACCAGAAAAACTGTGATTCTTGACTATTGCTCTTTTAATTGTGGTTGGCAGATTGGGAAAAAGTTATAATTGGATAAATTGCAACACCCCACGACCACCTTGTCCCAGATCCCATTAGAATGGCCTGATTGAAGCCTGGTTTTGAACTCTCAAGTATACATGTATAATTAGGACTCTTGAATACAAATATGCAAAACTCCAACTGGAGCTAGCTTAGTCCAGGGAAAAGGAGTTTATTGGAAGGTTTCTGTGGATATTTTATTTAATCAAAGAAATAGTTGAACATCAAACTGTGGAAATGAGAGCAGTGCCTTTGGATCTCAGGAACAGTGGGAACCAGGGGCTGGAATGCTACCTGGGCTTTCTTGCCTCATCTTTGCCTTTGGCCTCTTTCTGGGTCAAGTTCACTTTTTCTCATAGCAAACCAGTTTTTCCTTTATGATGGGAAACATGACCACTGAACATTCAAATCTCTTTTCTTACAGCTTTTGCCACCTGAGAGAGGTTGGCCTCCTTTCCTCAACTCTGATTTTAAAATTCCATGGAGGGACTGATTGAGATCAGATGCCTATAGTTGCTGTGCTGATAGTGCTGCAGATACCCTTACAAATTATGAAATAATGGTATTTTGGAATCACCAATACAATCTCCCATGAGATCTCACACCAGCCAATTCCTCACATTAGAAATCCTTCATTTTGGGACTATCTCTTCAACACCTTCTATGGATTTCTGACCATCCAGAATTCAACAGGGATGGGTCACTTACCAGGAGAAACCAAATTGCCTACATGGAACACAGATCAGCTGCTGAAGTCCAGTCTACACCCATATTCATATAAGACAGCAAGACAGTTCTAAACATAAGAACATTAATTCAGAACTGAACAGAATTATAATGTCACATGTTCATTGGGCTAAGGAGGAAGAAAGTGTTTTTACCTGGGCTTTTTCCCATGAGGGGAAAATGAGAGGAAGTGGATTTATACCCCTGCCTGGGCTCCTTGAGTGGTGAGACAGGAATATCTCTGGAGGGAGATTGCAAGGGTAGGATTTGAGAACAGAAAATTTGGGCTTTCCTTTGTTGGTATGTCCATCCATTGGTCATGTCTCAAAGTTTTAAAATCATAGCCCACACACAGCACAGCCCTAATGTGAGCTTTTATTCCCCTTGCCTAGAAAGTTGAAACACTCTTCCCCTTACGCTGTAAGTCTACTTTTGCAACCAAATCAATTCAACTTGGGTTAAATAGTTCTCAAAAATGACAAATGAAAACAATGGATTCAAACTTCAAATGGCTGAATTAGTGTGTTCTTGTCCTAACTTTCAGCTAGTATGGGTACCTGACCTTACAAACCAATCTAATATAAGATAGCATTCTAAATTGTGACTACAACTTGTCAGAGGATAAAGGACTCTGGGGTAGTATCAATTTTCCCCTCTTTATCCTATTTACATAGGATTTCTCAGTCAATAATTGCAGTGAACCCAGAAGAAGAGGTGATGCTGAGAGCAGAGGAGATCAATTAAAGAATGTTACATAAGAGCCCAAAATATGAGTATCTAATTTCCCAGTCATTGTGAATAGTTATTTTATTCAAAAAGTAATAAACTATGATATTTAAATGGAAGCTCATGCAAGAATTGAGAAGCTATTAATACAAAGATAAAGAGATTGCATCTTTGGTAGAAAAGATAATACCAGTAAGCCAACAGAATGATGAAATTAACTAAAGGAAAATGGAGAAGATTATCAGCAGAAGGGATCTTTGAGGGGGAAATGGGGCAGGTTGAATTACAGACATTTGATGAAGCCAGTAAGCCATTCAAATGAAGTTCTGACTTGAGGGGGATTGTGGTAAAGGTAGATGAAATGAAGAGGTAGAATTCAACTATGGATTCAAGTATGGGCTGAACCACTGAATAGGACAATATTTGTAATGGTTACAATTACGTGTTTCACTGCAAGTCTTTATTTTCTAATATAAAATAATTGCTTTCTGATACTGAAGAGAAGAATTTTCAATTCATTGGTTGGTGCTAAATTATATTTCTGGGTCAAGCATAAAAAATAAGCTACCACCAAATAACCTAAAGTCCACTCTTTGAAGATATAAATTCATAAAGCCTATCACACTATTAAAGATGTTGTAACTAGCCCTTTGGGGGCAATAGACCTTCCCATTCTGACATAGAATACCCAGAAACTCCACTATATTTTCTCTTCATCAGACTTTAGTGCATAGCTGGCGTGGAAAATATTTCATTTTTGAATAACTTTTCATGTGTCCCATGCAAGAATCTTGAGGAAAATACTCAGCGAGAGGAGCTAGATGGCAATTATAAAGCAGAGCACACAAGAAACCCATTCTTTCATTCAAATTGTAAGACAACTTGATGGACCATTTCTAACTGGCCAGAAGCCTTAATTTACTAAAACTACCGCTCTATGTCTATTTGTATAAGGAAGAATCAGATAATGTGGCAACAGCTTTATTATAAATAATTCCAACCCTAAGTGCCGTATAATGGACAACAGGGGGTCACACACACATATTCAGCCCAATCTACTTCAGCAACAGAACTAAATGGTTAGAATTCATTTAACTGGATTCATTCATTCATCCCACAGTATTGTTTGAGTACTTACTATATTTCAGACAGTGTTCTAGGCCCTGGAGTAACAATTCTGGATGTCACAAAGCCCCTTCTCTCATGAAGCTTACACTGAAGGGAGACAAAGAATAAACAAGTCAATATGTAGCATATCAATTAGTGACATGTGCTGTGAAGGAAAAAGCAAAGCAGTGAAAGGGTGGAAAATGGAGGGAAAACTTGGAGAGATTTTTTTTTAATCAAGTGTGGTCATAGGAAGTCTCTCTAATTAAGTGACATTTGAACAGAGATCTGGTTAAGACTATGGCATGATCAGATAAAACATTGCTTTTAGTTGCCATATTCTGCTAAGCCAAGGAAGAAGATGGGTGCATTTCAAGAGCTGCTTCAACAAGATTTTTAAAGAAAACATTAACCCTCAGCTAATTAAAATAGCCAATTAGCCAGAATTCCTCCCAACCTTATTTCCTGGGCATTGCAGTTATAGGAAAGCAGCAATACATACATTTGCATCTTTGATGATATATCCAGACACCACATGCTATAGTGGAAAAAGGATGATTTTCAAAATACTTGAAGAGAAGGGGCTATGTGATTGGTGGGCTCTGCTCAGAATTCCAAGTCCATCTCTTTGTGGTCTTGAGTCAGTTGGTTAACCTACTCAAGTTCTACTTTTACTATGGAAAAAAGATCACAACACCTACCTTTTGGACTGGCCGTAAGGATTAAATCAGATGACATATGTAAGATCTGGGCACCTAGGAAGCACCTAAGAACAGGTTAAAACATGTTAGCTGTATTCCCCTGATATCCCTAGAGAATTACTAACCCATGAAAAGTGTCACAGAGCAATGTAATAAATATAAAATTTTATTTTATTTCCCAGAAACAGAATTGTAAATTTCAGGATGTCCAGGAAACCAGTGCCTAAACTGCACTTAAGATTTATTGAAATGATTACACTACTCCACTGTTGGTGTCAGTCTCCCATCTGGACTCTCTGTTTAAAATATTTTATTCCAGCTAAATATCAGGTCAACAGACAATACTGAGAATGAGTACCATGTCTGGAATTTGATGCTGAGCCCTAACATTATAACAGCTAGTCAAGCATGCGAGGCAATACACTTGGATGCAACTTCTCATGGTCTGCAAGATTTTCCCTTGGTCTAGTGGGGGTGGGTCTGGGATGAGTGTCCATGAATTCCCATGCAACATTCATTACGATGGTTTTAGAAACCCAGTACATACTTCATTGAATTTCCCTAAAATAGAATAAGAGGATAAGACCTGCTCAGTCCTATTTTAAACTCATTTGTGTATTATTCTTCCCTTTATTGCACATTTACAGCATTAGGATTAGAAAAAAAAATTCCTGCATCCTGTTTAGTACTTAGTGCTCTGTGTGGTGGTTTCTTTATAATATATGAATGAGCTATTTTCTTATTTCTGTTTGTTATTTGAGGAAGCTAGTGGCATGAGAGCTCCAGGGTGCTCATTATTCTGCTTTTTCCAAAATTATTTTTAACTTTTCCATGGACAAATCTAGCAAAGAGAGATTAAACCACTTTTGAACATCACCATGCTATCCTTATGCCAAAGCCTTTCTTCAGAGGTTCATACCATTTTTACAGATGTGATGTCAGACTTTCTCAAAATGGAAAGGTAATATCTTGCTTCATTTTAAAACTACTTTTAATATGGGTGCAAACTCTACTTGAGATTATGTGCATACCTGGAATGAATCCCACTGACTTGACATCTGAGAATTTTCTCTAAGCCTTCGAGGGGATTCAGTCAACTTATGGAAGAACCTAATATTTGTCCACTGTTTCAGAGGCCCTTGTATGCTTACTAGCCCTGCCATAAGTGGACTTGACAGTTTTGATTTCCAGTACCAAGTGTGAAGTCAATGGAAATCTTTGAACCTGGTTATATGGACATTCTGATAGTGATAATAATTAAATCTATATGAAGAAGTCTTTTGCTGAAATTAGTGTCACTTCCAAATAATAATTTGTACCTCATTATTAAAGTTTACACAACACTTTCAAGCATATTAGCTTCTATAATCATTGCAAGTCATTGTGGAGGAAATTACTGTGTTCACTTTACAAATGAGAAAAACCAAAGCTTAAGAAGTTAAGCAGTTTGCCCAAGATTATGCAGCTAGTAAATGGCCATTGGACTGAGCTCCTCTTTCCCCCAAGGTCATCCAGTTCCTATGCCCTATAGATATACTTATTCTTAGTGCATTACATAAGCTACCAACATTTTTAATGCTATTTTACCTTATCATTAGATTCCTGACTTTCAGGTAGCTGATAGGTCATGGATACTCCAAAAATCTCTACTGTCTGTGGGAAGCAGATTTGCAGATAATAAAAAATACAGTGGAACATATGTAGTTCTAGGGTTTAATGACAAAAGAAGACTTTCAATTATCTCTTTCATTCCTTGTAAGATTTACCTCAAACCTTTTCTACTCTTCAAAACCCACCCTGCTCATCCGAAATCATAGTGGGATCCTTCAGCATTTACCATCTAGACCTTGTCTACTTCTATCTACCTACTATCTGGATCCCTTAACATTTACTATTTAGATCACTCATTTGGTATTTCATGATGAATGCCTTGTGTACATCATGTGTTATTGACTTGTATTATTATTATTATTATTATTATTGGTGTTGTTGTTGTTATTGTCGTGAATTGCCTCTCAACTAGAGGCTAAGCTTATAGAAAGAAAGCAGGAGTCATAACTTAAACTTTTTTCAATTCCTTAGATTTAAGGTTGCCTATTAAAATATTAATAAAAATTGAACCAGAAAAAATACGTTGTATTTTAACCAATAACTATGATAATTGGTTAACATAACTGATTTTGTTGGGTAGTCATGTGATCCAGAAATGTCATCGAGATTTAAGTAGATTCATTTTGGAAAAGCTTTTGTTTCCTTTTGAGATGGCCAGGGAGAAGAGAACTTGCTGGCTCATCCCTTCTCTTTTCTCTTGAACTGAACATGGACATATGGCCTTGTCCTATAACAGCCATCATGTGACATGAGGCACTAAGCATGAGACTGAAAAGACATGAGGCAAAAATGGTAGGGCAGAAAAATCAAAAAAATCCTGTGTCTTTGATGACACCAATGAGCAGTCACAGCACTACCAGCATTCACCTCCCTCTAGTCTTATTAATGAGATGCTACATGTTTACACTGTTTATGCCATTTATAACTCCGATTGATGTATTCAAAGTTTCATACTGCAGTTGAACCACACATCCTTCCTTGAACTTCCTAATTGGCAAAGCAACAACAACAAAAGAGATACTTAAACAGTTATTATTTGTCATTATCCTTAAGGAGAAAAACATTAGTTATTCAAGGGAAGCATAGCTTTTCATGAAACTTAGTTCTTCAAAAAAAAAAAATGGCTTCAGGAAGGGTGCCAAAGAAAGACATTGAATTATGTAGAAAATACATTCAAATCATATCTCCACATTAAATGCAAAATTAAATTTCATGTGGTTGTTTCCTGTAGCACTTTTTAATGTATATCAAGGACATAATACCAAATGCTCATTCAGTGAAAACATACAAGAGATATAGGATTTTGCCATTTGTGACAACATGGATGTATCTAGACAGTATTACACTAAGTGAAATAAGTCAGAGATGGGGCGCCTGAGTGGCTCAGTCGGTTCAGCGTCCGACTTTGGCTCAGGTCATGATCTCAGGGTCCGTGAGTTCAAGCCCCACATCGGGCTCTGTGCTGACAGCTCAGAGCCTGAAGCCTGCTTCAGGTTCTGTGTCTCCCTCTCTCTCTGACCCTCCCCCATTCATGCTCTGTCTCTCTCTGTCTCAAAAATAAATAAACATTAAAAAAATTTTTTTTAATAAAAAAAAGAAATAAGTCAGAGAAAGACAAATACCATATGAGTTCACTTATATGAGGAATCTAAAAAACAAAACAAATAATAAACACACAAAAAGCAGAATCAGATCTATAAATACAGAGAGCAAACTGATGGTTGCCAGAGGGGCAGGGGGGTGAAGGGATGAGCAAGATGGGTGAAGGGGACTGGGAGATACACACTTCCAGTTATGGAAGTGAATAAGTCATGTGACTAAAAAGCCCAGGATAGAGAATATAGTCAATTGTATTATAATAGTGATGAATGGTGACAGATGGATAGCCATACCCAAGGTGAGCATAGCATAATGTAAAAACTTGAATCACTATGTTGCACACCTAAAAACTAATGTAACATTGTATATAAACTATATTCAAAAAGCAAACAAAAAACAAACCTAAATAACAAGGGAAAAAAGAGAGAGAGAAACATATAGGGCTTTATGGCCTTTAATAGTTTTTTTGTTGGGCTTTGAAATCATATAAACAATAAATAATATTTTTATTTCCTCATCTAATGAATTTTAATCCATCTAGATTGTCATATAATACAATGGAGGACAAAACATTGTTCCCTATTTGATAATTTGAAGTTTCATAAGACAAACTACTCTACTATGGAAACTTCCCAAAATACTGCTATGGAGGAAAGAGGTTTTAGGATCTAATCTGCTTCCCTAGTCTTCTTTGATTTCATTACTTAAATCATTGCTTAACTTTTTCCTGGTTAGGTGAAGTCTGAATTTCATTTAATTGGGTCTTAGTCTATCAGACAAACCCAGCTGGCCCATTGCTGAATTAGGGAGAGAGGAAATACTGACTCAACCCATTTGAGCAGAGAGCAGTGTGGGCAGAGAGGGTCAACCTTACACATCTTTTATTGCAAAATAGTTCCAAATCTCTTGAGACTGGATGAGTGGGAGAGAATGGATTATGCTTCTGAAGTAGAAACTATCTAGAAGGACAGGATAACAGCCCTTTGGTACAAAAAAAAAGAATGAGAGCCTGCCTTTGACATCGGCCACCATTTGACCATTTCAGTATCTGTGCAACAATTGGGAGTTTCTAAGCCTTAAGAATCTGCAATCATTAATACAAAACTGGAACTAATCTTAGCTTTGGTATTTTGTCTTGAGAACAGAATTGGCCCTGGGATCCATAAGTGACTCATTGAGGAAATACTTGGGCATGCCACACAATATGAGGGCAATATTTTAACAACAGACAAACATGTATTACATGGGGAAGAATCATAAATGAAAGGAAAATAAATTAAGGAGTCAAGAACCAAAGGGAGGCTCACAGCAAGACGCAGATACCATTACCCTGGATGTGAAACGCCAGCACTTTGGAAACAAAATATATGTGCTGGAATCATCAATGAACTTGAAATGAGACTTAAGAAATACCCACACCAGTTTGCCTTCACTTCCTTTTGTGCTTGCTGCATGCCAAATACTTGAATATAAAGTGTTTTAATGGATGTAAGAGCATTTTACAAATTAAGTGCTCTGAAAATATAAGCCATTATCATCATTATTGGGAAAGAGGAGACCACCATGTTACTCACATGATGATGTCTAATAGCCAAATCGTTTTCCCAGAAGGAAGCTATGAAATTCTAAACAAAATTAAAACATACACAGACACTCACACACAATTTTTCAGTGTTTGGTCTTGAGCTGGGTTATAGCTCGCTACCAATAAGAAACCCTTTTCAACATCCAGGGCGTTCGAATTGCCATAACCTGGAAGGAGAATGTACTTTTCTGCACTGTTTCAGAGGGGCAGAAAGAAGCTGTGCCACGGCCTATAGTACCTGGGCCGGGGTTGGCAAATAAGCCAACTATTGCCCTTTTCCCGCCCACACTGGTGGCAGACATCGATAGTGCATCATGGCACTCTGCTAATCTCATCAGCAGCCTTAGAATTCTTGTCCACACAGTCCTCCAGGAAGTTACCATCAACTAATCGGTATGCTGAGCTGAAAACCCAATTGCCACTGTCTTGGCCCTAGATGCACTAGAGTGCTATTTTAGTTCTCTGCCAGCCTGGTCGGTGGAGTGGCCCCAACTCTGTGGAGCACATTAAATAGAGCTATCCACTTAAGGAATAATAATTATGTCAATGATGAAAAAACATCAAGAGCAACAATAATGATAATAATAATACCTGCCATTTAGTTAGCCCTTATTATGTTCTGGGAACTGATTGAAGCTCTTTACATACCCTTATGACCATTTTACAGATGGGAGAACTGAGCCTAAGCTAATAACTTGTCCAGACTCACATATTTAAACCCAGTTTTCTGACTCCAGAGCCCACACTGTCAACCACACAATGAACAGAACTTGAGGGACAACCAGGAGCTTTATACCATGGTTAATTGTCTGTATCCATATCAGAGCCTCTGTTAACTGGAGAAGGAATTCTGCCCCTCCTTTGCTGAAGTTTGATGTTACTTTAGACAGCACAGAGAGAAATCCAGTCGTCTCAGACTTTTAAGTATTTATTTAAACTCAGAAAGGTTCTCACAGTTGATACAAAAAGATTTTTGTGGGAAATGAAGCTGTCATCTCTATTGCACACGTATGGCCATCCTCCACCCGACCCCAGCCCGAGGGCTTGGCCAATTGTCACAAAGGTGGAGCGTGTGCTGACCTCAGAGCAAAACGTCTTCAAACACAGTGGGGAAACCAGTCAGACTTTCTGGAGTTTCAAGAGCTATTTTAGTAAGTATCCTCTTAGAAAATGAGAGTTTTATTCAGATACTAGATAATATTCCAGTCTTGATCACATCCGGGACACGACTTGAATTTCGTCTTTCCGGAAGTATCATTTATGGACATGGGAACACAGCCAGGGGAAGAAAAACACAAAGTTTTGCAGCTTTCCAAGTCTCGCTTGTGGTGAATAAAGGCAAAATTAAGACAACCAACTTCAAAGTGATGATACATCCCGTTTTATCACTAAAACCCAACATCTTTAGATTTCTTGCTTATCAAACAAAGATTACTGAAACTATGATAACAAGACAGGACACAGAGGATAATCAATTATTGAATCATTTCTTATCTATGAGTCTTAGAAGGACTAGGTGAATTTCTTCTGATGGAGTGGACGAAGTTGTTTTTATTAACTTCTGTTCTTATTTGCGCTCATCTTTCCCCCATCTCCCGCCTGCATACTTAAACATCCCCTGTGTATTCTTTGCTAATCCTTTTTTTCTATCTCTGCTTTAAAGTTCCCATCAAAAGTTGTCTTCCCTTGGTCCCTTACCCTTTGGTCCTGCTCTTTGCTAAAAGCTCAATAGATTGAATCTGGCTAAAAATATTAATCCAGATTTAATCATCTTGATATTTTTAGCAGCACGTCTGGGCTGATGGGAATACGAATTGGAGTAGGAGAAAAGGATTTTCTGACTCTTACCTAAAAATCAAACTATTTAGGCAGCTGATATGAATAGGGGCAGCTGCCATGCTGATTTGAGGTGGATTCAGGTCTTCTAAGCTATCCCTTTCTAACACTGAATTTCATATACGCGAGTGAGAAAAGGGACATGCCCAGCTATCCTACACCTCTGACTGGAAATGATGTGGACAGCTAATAAGCCAGAAGCAAAGGTCCCTCCCAAACTCCTGTGAACCCCGAGGAGAGAGTGGCTTCTGTGTGTCTATGCTACAGTGTGGAAAGCAACAGTCCCCGCCAGGCAGGGAACATCTGTGACTGTAGTGGCAGTTGAGCCATTGAGAGGAACAATTACAAGGCCATGCTGACGTCAATTCTTGGAAAAGAGCTTTGCCTGTTTTAAAAAACTGCTGCCCATTATATTAAGCAACATCACTTAAAGTAATCAAGGTGATCTATATGTATAATAATAGCCAGGGTGCTTATAATTTCTGTTCCTGCTTCACAAGTTCGTGCATGCAGTGAGCTAGCCAGAGTTGCTGTGCTCAGAGAGGTTACTTTTTCTCTGCTCTGCTCCTCTCCTTATCTTGACTACTGTTTCTTGTCTTTGAGGCCAAGTGTATATATACTGACCTGCCTTTGGATTCCACTGTTATCTCTAGTCAATGTGTGACCTTTTGTCAAGTTCCTTAATCACTCTCTTCCAAGAAATTTTTTTACAGTCATGTGATATTGTTTCACTTCTGCCTGCTTTTTATGTTTCACAATTTATTATTCTTTTTGTTAGTAGTATTTCTTTATATCAGAAATGCTAAGTAGAAGTTTGTGTTCTGGTTTCTCTAGGATTTCAACTTATATCCAATAAATAATGGACTTTTTTGATGTATGGTTCTTTGTGTTTCAAGACACATTTAGATTCATATAACTTTCATTGGTACTCCATAAAGATCTGAGTAGAAATTTAAGATATGCATGGATGTCCACTCAGGAAGTGATTATTATGCAACAAAAATGAGAAAGAAGTGGAGGATGGGTTAACAGTAGAAGGAGGACTGTGTTTTCTGTTTTTTGTTTTTTACCAAACAGAACTAAACTCAAGTTTTTTCATCTATATCTATAACCCAGTATGAACCCTAAGGACTTGTGTTCTTTGTGGAAATACTAATGTATCAGCTAAAGAACAGTTTTGTACAGTACTGTTTTAAACTCCTAACAGTGCAGGTATTATTTTTGTTACCAGCGGAGAAACTTAGTAGCCAAGTGGTTAATAACTGTCCTGTCTTCAGTACTTCCTACGTGCCAGGTGATATACTAAGCATTTTATGTACACATGACAAAACTATCAAGTAGGTCCTGCTACTGATCTCATTTTACAGATGAGGTAACATCCCAAGCTGGAAAGCAGGGTGGAGCCAGGATTCAAAAGCAGGCATTTGGAGTCCTCACCCAATGCTCTTAACCACTAAGCATAGATACTTCCTAGGTAGTGCTGTAACACCTCTTCTGCAGTTCAAGTCAGCTGGCCTGCTTTCAGATCCCATGGTCTCTTATTAAATTGTGACTTCTGTCAAGTTACTTAATCACTCTCTTCCTAAAAAGTTTTTTACACGCATGTGATACTGTTTCAGTTCTGTCTGCTATTAGGTTTTCCAATTTATCATGCTTTTTACAAGTATTATTTCTGTATTTTAATCTAAAATTATGCTATTAAGTCATGTTCTATTTTTTAAATTAACATCCAATAAAATGGGCTTTTTTTTTGATATACAGTTCTATGCATTTTAACACACATATAATAGATTCATGTTAAACTCCACCACATACAGGTTACAGAAAAGCCCATCACCATCAAAATTCCAGATGCTGCCCCCTCTATAGTCACATCCTCCTCCTACCCTCTTTCTTTCCCCTGGCAACCATCAATCTTTTCTCCATCATCTTATTTTTTTCTTTTCTAGAATGTCATTAATTGAAATCATACAGTATGCATCCTTCTGAGACTCTCTTTCACTCAGCATGAAACCTTTGCTATTCAACCATGTTGTTGCATGTATCCCTTTTTATTGCTGAGTGGTAGTCCATTGGATCACAATTTGTTTATCCGTTGACCTGTTGAAGGACATTTGGGTTGTTTCCAGTTTGGGGCAATTAACTTCATTCCCACCAGCAATACGTGACTATTCCGGTACCTCTGCATCCTTCTTGGCACTTGGCATTGCCATTTTTTTTTTCAATTATAGCCTTTATTAATCTTTCAAATAGAATAGTTCGCCAAGTGAACCCATTCCTTTGAAACATAACATGCAAAAGATTGTCAAATATGTCTGTATGGAAACCTGGGATTTATATCACCATCTATATGAGACATCTCAGCAGTGATTTGTGAGTTGTACTCAACATCACATCGTTATTAACACGTACGTGTGTCAATATTTTTTATTTTATTTATTCTAATAGAGGTGGCGGTATCTCCTCATGGTTTTCATTTCCATTTCCCGAATTAGTGGTGTTGAGCATCCTTCCTGTCCTCACATGCCATCTATGTATCATCTTTGCTGAAGTATAGTTCAAGTCCTTTGCCCATTTTTAAAAAAAAACTTTTTAATGTTTTTATTTATTTTTGAGAGAGAGAGAGAGAAACAGAGCACAAGCAGGGGAGGGGCAGAGAGGGAGGGAGACACAGAATGTGAAGCAGGCTCCAGGCTCTGAGCTGTCAGCGCAGAGCCTGAACACAGGGCTCAAACTCACCAACTGTGAGATCATGACCTGAGCCGAAGTTGGATGCTTAACTGACTGAGCCACCCAGGCCAATTTTTAGTTGGGTAGTTTATTTTCTTAATGTTGGGCTTTGAGAATTCTTTATATATTGTGGATATAAGTCCATGTGACTTGTAAATATTTATCCAAGTATAGAGCTTGACCTATCACTCTCTTAACAGTATCTTTCACAGAGCAAAAGTTTTTAATGTTGATGAAATCCAGTTTATCCTTTTTTTTTTCTTTTTATGGATCATACTTTTTTTGTGTTAAATTTAGAACACTTTGTCTAAAGTCATGAAGAATTTTTTCTATGTTTTCTTTAGAAAGTTTTATAGATGTGCATTTATCATCAATGTTGAATATTGGTATGGGCCATGAGGTTTATGTCAACGTACATTATTTTGCTTAGGGATATCCAATTGTTGTATCGCCATTTGTTGCAAAGATTGTATTTTCTTTGTTGAATTGCATTTCCATCTTGGTCAACTGTCCACTGACCATAATTCTGTGCATCTTTTTCTGAACTGTTATTCTGTTCATTGACCTATGTGTCTATTCACATATCTTGATTACTATAGTTTTATAGTAAGTCTTAAAACCGGGAAGTTTCAGCCCTCCAACTTTGTTCTTCTTTCTCAAAATTGTTTTGGCGAATCTAGTTCCTTTCCTTTTCCATATAAATGTTAGAATCAGCTTCTCTGTATTTATAAAAAAAATCCAGTTGTGATTGCACTAAATTTATAGATCAAATTTGGGAGAATTGACATCTTAACTCTACCGGAGTCTTCTAATCCACTGAGAACAGTCCAAGAAAACACAGTATGTCTCTGTCTTTGATTTCTGTCATCAGCATTTTGAGGACGTAAGCCTGCACATGATTTTTAGATTTATATTATTTCATTTGGGGGCAATCTATGGAAATTGCTATTGTTTTGTTTACTTCTGTTTCAATTTCTGCATTGTGGGCATATATAAATCTGGTTGACTTTTGTGTGTTGACTTTCTACCATGCTATCAGTCGTAGAAACTTTTATGTAGATTCCATGTCACTTTTTACATAGATAATTTTCTACATGGGCAATGTCATCTGTGAATAGGAGTATTTTACTTCTTCCTTTCCAACCTGTATCCTTTTATTTATTTTTCTTTTCTGCTTTGCATTGCTTCGAACCTCCAGTATAATAACAAATAGGATTGGTAAGAGTAGAATTCTTGTTTTGTTCCCAGTTTGGAGGGCTAGGATTCAGTCTCTCACCATTAAGTATGATGTTAGCTTTAAGATCCTTGTAGATGCCCTGTATTAGGTTTAAAATTTTTCCTTCCATTCCTAGTTTGCTGATTGCTTTTATCATGAATGGATGTCAAATTTTTTGAAGTCTTTTTTTTTGGCCTCAATTTATATGGTTATGTGGCTTTTTCTTTTTTGGTCTTGTAATAACATACATGACATACAGTTAATGCTTTTATTTTTTATTAAATTAAAAAAATTGTGGGAAAATACAAATAACACAAAATTTACCATTTTAACCATTTTTTTTTAATTTTTTTTTCAACGTTTTTTATTTATTTTTGGGACAGAGAGAGACAGAGCATGAACAGGGGAGGTGCAGAGAGAGGGAGACACAGAATCGGAAACAGGCTCCAGGCCCCGAGCCATCAGCCCAGAGCCTGACGCGGGGCTCAAACTCACGGACCGCGAGATCGTGACCTGGCTGAAGTCGGACGCTTAACCGACTGCGCCACCCAGGCGCCCCCCATTTTAACCATTTTTAAGTGTATAGCTTGGTGTCATTAAGTACCCACGACCACCATCAATCTCAAGAATTTTTTCCATGTTTGCAGTGCATTTATTTTTATATTCCTCCTTTACCAACCTTTTCCTTTCCCTCAGACCTCTGATATCAATACCTTCCATTAAATCATTTCCTTTAACATTTCTTTTAGAGCAGGTCTGCTTATGACAAATTCTTTTTTTTTTCTTTCTACACTGAGAATTGTTATTTCACTTTCATTCTTTACAGTAAAATAGTCACTGTATAGGATATTTTCACTGGTTATAAATTTGGATTTGACTGTTTTTTTTCTTTAAGCCCTTAAAAATGTTGTATCACTGGGACATGGGGGGTACTCAGTTGGTTAAGTATCTGACTCTTGATTTTAGCTCAGGTCATGATCCCAGGGTCATGAGATAGAGCCCTGTCTTGGGCTCCAAGATGCTAAGAGTGGAGCCTGTTTGAGAGTTTTTCTTTCTCTCCCTCTGCCCCTCTCCCCCCATTGTGCTCTGTCTCTAAAATAAATAAATAAATAAATATTTTAAAAAATAATGTAAAATGTTGTATCACTTGAACCACTACATTCCACATCTGAAACCAATTTTACCATGTATGTTAACTAACTAGAATTTAAAAAATTAAAAAAATTGAAATAAAAAATTAACCTCCTCAAAACAAAAGTTGGCATATCCAACAACAGCAAAAATAAGATAAAATTAAATAGAATAAAATGAAATAAAATAAAATAAAATAAAATTTTAAAATAAAATGTTGTATCATTTTCTTCTGGTCTCCATGGTTTCTGATGAGAAATCTGCGACCATTTGTATCCTTATCCCTCTATATGAGATAAACTGGTTTTCTCCGACTGACTTTCAAGATTGTTCTTTGTCTTTCATTTTAAGCCATTTGATTATACTGTGTTTGAAGATGGACTTCTTTGAGTTTATTCTATTTGGAATTCACTGAGCTTCTTAAATTAAAAAAACATATGTCTTTTGTCAGATTTAGAATATTTTCAACCATTATTCCTTCAAATAATTTTTCTACTCCATGCTCTTTCTTCTCTTTTTCTGAGACTCTGATGATACAACATTGATGTTAGTGCTTTTGGTGTTTCTTATAGTTCCCTGAGGTTCTGTTCATTTTTAAAAATCTTTTTCTTCTCTGTTGTTAATATTGCACTATTTACATTGATCTATTTTTCCTCTGCCATTTCTGATCTACTATTGAGTACATCAGTGATTTATTTTGGTTTTGAAATTTTACTTTTCTTTTTAAAAATTTTTTTAATATTTTATTTTATTTTTTGATAGAGAGCATGCATGCTCATGTGCGTGAATGGGGGAGGGGCACAGAAAGAGAGGGAGAGAGAGACTCTCACTCAGGCTTCACACCCAGCACGAGCCTAATGGTCGGGCTTGATCTCATGACCGTGAGATCATGACCTAAGCCAAAATCAAGAGTTGGATGCTTATTTAACCAATTGAGCCACCCAGGTGCCCCAGACATTGTATTTTTCACTTTTAAAATATCCATTTGGTTCTCCTTATATCTTCTATTTCTTTGCTGAGATGGTCTACCTTTCTGTTTGTTTCAAGAGCATTTACTCTTCTTTCTTGCAGATAATCTCAGAATTGACACCTGTTCATTGTGTTTTCCTGTTCATTAAGATTTCCCTGGGTTTTCTTTCTTTCTACTCCTTCCCCAAATAATTCTGGAGTGCATCCTAGACATTTAGAATATTAAGTTATGAGATTCTGAATCTTGCTTAAATCCTGAGGGAAATGACTTTTTGTTTTAGCAGGCAATTGTCCAGGTTACATTCACGTCCCATGTTCTGACCTGACTTCTATGGGCTATGTTTCCAGTATCAGTTCAATTTCAAAGTGTTTTCAGTGTTATTCAATCCCACATGTGTACCATCCAGTCTGGGGCCTGGGGTGTGGTCTGTCCTGTCATCCTGTTGTCTAATCTTATGGTATGCTCAGATCCATATATGTGCATATCAAATGCAGGCCCAGCCTCATACACAATATTAGGGAATTACTCTTGATTTCTCTTCTCTCTGCAAACTCACCAATATGTTTCAACCCACTGGGTCTTCCAGCCAGAAAGTTGAACCTTTATTTTTTCTACTCAGCAGGGCACTTCTTGTGACTAGGGCTAAGCACTAGAAGGACAGAGGGAAAAAATAAAAAAACACTGCCACTCCGTTATTGCCTCGAGTTTGGGATAGGAGATGATGTGAGCAAAACCCAGAGTGTTCTCCACTCTGTCTGTTCCATACAATCTCCTTTTCTCTGCCTCTGGAAATGGAAATCCAGAGTGTCTCTTAGATCTCTTCTTGATAGCAGCCCGGGTACCTTTCAGATTTTGGGCTGCATTTGAGTCCAGACTGTGTGATACTGGAGAAAACCACTGGTAAATGCCCCAGTTTGGGTTAAATTTCAAATTCAGGTCTTATTCCTCAATCTGCACGCTGCCATTTATTTTTTAAAGGCTTCACATAACTGGGGTGCCTGAGTGGCTCTGTCAGTTAAGTGTTCGACTTCAGCTCAGGTCACGATCTCACAGTTCGTGGGTTCCAGCCCCTTGTTGGGCTCTGTGCTGACAGCTCAGAGCCTGGAGTCTGCTTTGGATTCTGTGTCTCCCTCTCTCTCTGCCCTTACCCCACTCATGCTCTGTGTCTCTCTCTCTTTCAAAAATAAATAAACATTAAAAAAAATTAAAGACTTCACATAGCTGTCTTATGCAATCAGTCTAGGATTTAGAGTTGCATTCAGTAGAAGAGATGGGGAGCAGTTCTTATTCCATCTTTCTTAGAGCCAAAGCCCTGAGTCCTTTTAAAATAGTTTTCAAATGTGCATTATTTTCATTTCACTGGAGTGATTTTATGGCCTAATTGTTTTTTTAAATAAAATTTATTGTCAAATTGGCTTCCATACAACATCCAGTGCTCATACCAACAAGTGCCCTCCTCAATGCCCATCACCCATTTTCCCTCTCCCCCAACCCCATCTACCTTTAGTTTGTCCTCTGTATTTAAGAGTCCCTTGTAGTTTGCCTCCCTCACTCTCTGTTTGTAACTATTTTTTCCCCCTTCCCTTCCCCCATGGTCTTCTGTTCAGTTTCTTAAGATCCACATATGAGTGAAAACATATATCTGTCCTTCTTTGACTCACTTATTTCACTCAGTATAATACCTTCCAGTTCCATCCATGTTGCTGCAAATGGCATGATTTCATTCTTTCTCATTGCCAAGTAGTATTCCATTGAATATATAAACCACATCTTCTAATTGTTGATTTCATTGACTGTCCTTCATTTTCTTATAGGCTGTGAATGAAAATAGTCTGGGTGCCAATTCTTCCATTTACTGCTGCATGGCCTTCAGTAAATTACTTATTTAAATTATCTGTATCAGTACATTTATCTATAAGATAGGAACACAGGCCAGGAAAGGGGGAGGAGGAGGAGGAAGAGAAAGGGGAGAAGGAGGGGGAGGAGGAAGGAGTAATCAATTAGAAGGCTATTGCAGTAGTCCTGGGAAAAAAACTGGGGGTTTGAACCAGGATATTAGTGGTGATAATATAGAGAACTTCTTTGGCTTGCCTCCATCCCATATTCATAGTCTATTCATCCTAATGTTCAAGATGAATAAGAGGATGTGGTCCAAAAAAAAAAAAAAGAAAAGAAAAAAAACCCTACTCTTTCAGTTCTTTTTTTCTGCTGCCTCAAAAAAAAAAAACACAACTTGATTTATGTTAAATTTTAGTATGAGGAACTGAGTTTGTTTAGAGGAGAGAAGGCCCAAGGGTGGGGCTGAATGGGCCAGGGATAAGAGATTTGTCTTCAAAGGCTAAGGAAACATGGTCTAAGAGAAGAAACATTGAATGTATGATACGCAAGCAGGCAGGCATAAATAGAACTACAGGAAAGATATTATAAGGAGTCAGTTTAGCTGAATACCAGGATGAAGGTTATCATTATTAAAGCTGTCTCAAACTGAAATGGGCAGTTTCCGGCATGGGAGAATGTTGGTTGCGGGAGATGTCCAATCAGAGGACTTCTCACATTTTTTCCAGGCTTAAGGATTATCATTAGATCTCTATTTAATAGTGAGTATATTTCATGATCAAGTTTTGGTTTTGGGGGATCAAAGACATGAAACTTGTGAAAGATGATAATGCTTCTGACAATAGGTAAATTTTTGTATTTCTTCCCCTTACACTAGCTTTGTCTTTTTCATTTTGTTTGTTCAGACAGAGTTGTGGAAGCAGCATAAGTCAGTGGCAGCCATTTTGCACGAGAAGTGATTCTATTCTGTCTTTTCATCCTCAAGTTTCTTAAAGTATAATTTATTAAGTGCTGGTACTTTTGTACCAGGCCCTGTGCTGAATGCTCTAGACGCATTATCTCATTATATTTCCTCAATATTTTGTGAAACTGTGCACATGGAAAAACAAGGCTTGGATACGTAATAATTGCCTTAAGTTCACATGACTATTACAGTAGTCAGAATAACGGTCCCCCAAAGATGTCCATGTCCTAATCCCTGGAAACTGTGAAGATGTTACCTTGCATAGCAAAGGGATCTTGCAGATGTAATGAAGTTAAAGATCTTGAGATTTGAAGATCATCTTGGATTATCCAGTTGAGCCCAGTATAATCACATGGGTCCTTATAATAGGAAGGTCAGTGTCAGAGAAATTGTAACTATAGAAGCATAACTATATGCTATGTATAGTTACTATAGAATCTCTCTTGGAGAGAGATTTAAAGACACTAAATTGCTGACTTAGAAAATGGAGGAAGAGGCCATGATCCAAATAATTTAGGTGGTCTCCAGAAGTTGGAAAAGGCAAGAAAACAGATACTTCCTTAGAATGTCTGAAGAAACCATACCTGCCAACACCTTAAGTTCTGTCCAGTGAGACCCATTTTGGACTACTGACCTCCAAAACTGTAGTATGCTGAATTTTTTTTGTTTTAGGCAACTAAGTTTGTGGTAATTTGTTATAGTAATAATAGGAAGCTGATATAACTAGGAAGGGCAGAGCCAAGATTTGATCTAAGTAGAAGACATGAGCTCCCGAGCACGCACATCACAGAGCATTTTGCTTTAATGCTGACCTTGGTTTTAGTGTCCTGTGCACACAGACACATCTAAGCCACACAGACTGCCCACATATTACAGATGATATTCTTTAGGAAATTTCATCATCTCGGAGACTATGAGCAGGAGCAAAAATGCATTGTTAACAGTTATATGCCATTCATAACTTAGATTCTGAATTAGAAGTTTAATGGGACCATCAAAATTATCTTATTTCATTTCTGCTTCTGAGGCTTGAACTTCCTCCACAGTGTCCTTGTCAAGTTGTTGCCCAGCTCTACTTGCACACCTCCAGTGACTGGAATTGCACATCTCCTGTGGAAAGTCATGCCATCTTGGAGCGTCTGGGTGCTCAGTTGGTTAAGTGTCTGACTTCGGCTCAGGTCATGATGCCACGGTTCATGGGTTCAAGCCCCACGTCAGGCCCTGTGCTGATGGCTCAGAGCCTGGAGCCTGCTTGGGACTCTGTGTCTCTCTCTCTCTCGCTCTGCCCCTCCCCACTCATGCTCTGTCTCTTTCTCAAAAAATAAAAACATTAGAAAAATTATTTTAAATTAAAAAAATAAAAAGAAAGTCATGCCATCTTAAAGCAACTCTGTTAGATATTTTAATTTCAGATTGACCAAAAACTCTCTTCCTTGCAACTGCCATCCATGGTTCCAGTCCTATTATTTGATGGCACGTGGCATTTGTTTTTATGTATTTTGCATTGGGATGAATGTTAAACTGGATAGCCTCTAAGCAGCCTTTTAACTCTTAAGATTAAAGTCTAATCCTTATCCCAGACATTAATACCAGTCTTGTAGGTTTGCTGTGAGGATTGGAGATAATGTTCATGAATTATTCAGCATGCCAAGGATCTTCATAAAAGATGATGATGATGATGATGATGACGACACAGTCTCACAAATCTGAAGACAGTTTTGTCATCTTTTGCAGTTTTAAATCACCAGACTAAATCCCCCTCCCCAAGTCCTAGTGCCTTCAGATGTCCCTGGATGTGAAATTGTGTCAAACACTCTAACCCTCCTATCTTTTAAATATGCTCTAGTTTGACAATATCCCTCAAATTATGAGTCTAGACCTTAGCATGAAATAACCTCATTGTCGTGTGTGCTTTCCTAGTACCTAGTTAAGGCAAGAGTAGCCACAGTGAAATGAGTAGACTAGAAGACATTGAGTCATCAGATAGGCCTGCACAGACTGTGGTAAGGGGGCTCAGGAGGCCTAGGGATGCCTACAGCAAGAGAAAGGCAGTTGTGATTTGGATCAGGAAGGGAGAGTAATTAAGAAGATCAAAATGGTGCAAAAAGTACAGAACGAATAAGTGGTAAGGATTCAAAGACAAATATCACTTTCTTCAGTCTTGTCCTTGACATACAACAAGGCATACATGGACATTTCAATTAGAGGTATCAAAGCAACAAAGCTGTTACAAAATTTACTGGCAACAAAGAGGAGAGTTGAACCTTGCAATGGGAACATCTGTTTTCATAGATTTTTACTCGTCTAAAACCAATTTAAAAGAACTTGGCTCACAACTTGAACTACCTATTACATATTGTTCTGATTGGTCTGGACACCCCTTCTTTTGATAACCAAGAATTCTTCCTTTTCCCCATTAGAAATCAATATGCACTCGAACATAGTCATTGACTCCAATCACACACGAATCATACTTGAGACGGTACCTGACCTTAACAATGTTCAGTGAATCAAATCTTTCAGATAGCCAAAAATTGGATTTACTTTTGATTATGACCAATATGCAATCATATTCATTGGAAGCACCCAAATTCTGACTAATGAGCTTGTATCAAGAAGTTAATAGTCATAAAATGGACTTGCACCAATAGACTCAATATCCTTGATCCGTCTTTCCCTTCCTTTGAATCAAGTGAAGACAAAAATACCTACCCAGAATTTTGTTCAGCTTGTTTCTTCACCCATTATACAGACTATAGTAATAACTTGTGATCAGCAAAATCAACAGCTATGGTGACAATTATGAAAATACCCATCATGCTTATAATAATCCACAAATCTAGAAATTGCATAAATTACCTCTATAAGAGCATTCACAATGAAATGAAATGAACAGAGTAAACTCTGTTTATAGGGTTAATAGGGTTTACTTATGGTAGGAAAAAGGCATCTGAGGCCTCAGAGTGAAACATTTTGAAGTCATTGGTCAAAAAAGCTAACAGTTATTAAAATGAGCCTGACAATTTGCCACATGCAATGCTCTCGATAGCTAAAATAGATATTCTAATCACCAATTATTCACAGGACAAAGAATAAAAATTAAGCACTGAAGAAAGAGATTTAAGAGTAATCAGTTCTGTAATTTGAACAAATAATGTTTCAATGTCACCAAAAGCACTTTTTGTGCAAAATAGATCCATTGCAACTAAAACCCTAAATCTAAGACAGGATATTTCTCAGCAGCTTGCATATTCTGCCCAATTGTAAAGGGCTGGTAGAGCTATCAAAAAAGAGTGATTGGGTCTTCAATATGTGCTGGGCCCTGTGCTAAATGCTGTAGGGAATCCAAGAAATTTATCATTCAGGGAGGTTAGGAGTACCTAGCTGGCCGGATCAGTGATGAACCTGAACATATCAACTGTGCTACATCAGTACAGGGACAAAACAAAACATTGGCCAAGGATAGGTGAAGTGTCACTAGATAGGTCAATCTAAGTCAAGGTGCGCCCAGGAAGCAAGGTTGGAGTGAACTGAGGATTTGAGTCAGGGTAACATCCATTACTCTATATACCAAACATGAATTGCTGGACTAAAAGGTGCCCCCACCCCCAACTCCAAATCATATGTTGAAGCCATGATCCTTAATGTGATCAGATTTAGAGATGGGGTCTTTGGGAAGTAATTAAGTTTAGATGAGGTCATGAGAGTGGGCCCACATGATGAAATAGGAGAAAAGATCAGAGAGATTGCTCTTCCTTTTTCCCCATGAGCACATAAGGAGGAGTCACTTGAACACATGGAGAAATGGCAGCAGCTTGCAAGCCAAGAGAAGAGACTTCAGAATGAAACCCACCTTGCTGGCACCTTCATGTTGGACTTCCCAGCTTGCAGAACTGTGAGAAAAAAAGTTTCTGTTATTTAAGCTACTCAGTTTATGGTATTTTGTTATGGCAGCCCAAGCTGACTAAGACAATAATTAAATACCTACCATCTCCTAAAACTTCCCCAACAGGGAAACAAAGATGAATGGAGCACAGTTTCTGCTCCCCAAAGGTGGGGAGACCTAGAACAACTAGTGATGGCCATGTGCTAACTGCCATAGCAGAGAGAGCTCAAGAGGGGAGCTCAGAGCTGTCAACATAGGCCAGGAAAGTCTTCCTGAAGCTGGGGCGGGGGGGGGGGGAATGTTAAGTAGGTTCCTGAAGGATGAGCAGGAGTTTGCCTGGTGCTCAAGGGGTTCTAGTGAAGTGAAAACATCAGGGGTAATGGAAACAACCTATGCAGGAGCACAGTGAGCAGAAGGGAAACACCAAGTACTGCATTTCACTGCTTCTAGGCCACATGACTTCTCCCATTTTAATATCTCAGAGGGGTTATATCTTACAATTGATGACAAATTATAATTTACCTGACAGTGTTTTTTTCCCCTCTTTCATAGTGGAACATAAAATAATGGCATGTTTTACAACCAATGGTGCATTAGATTTGGTGAAATAAGGTTGCTCATTTTGGCTTGAGCACAAAGGCACATACAAAGGAGGAAATAACAAAAGCAGCAAGGATGATATCAAAAAGGCTCTGCCCTTCGTCCTCTAAGAAGTGGGGCTCCTTTGAGAGGTTTTAAGCAGATTTGTGCACCAGACTATCTCTAAGGCAGAGGTACAATTAGAAGGCTAATGACATAAACTGTCTTGGCGAGAATTAAGTGGCCTGACCCAACCAAGTGGCAATGGCAATAGAGAAGACAGGTTCAAGAGTTATTTAGAAGGTTGACTCAGTAAGGATCTGTGACTGATTGACCAGGCATGTGCGTAAGGGATTAGGATGACTCCTGGGTTTCTGATCTGGACAGCTTGAAGGATGGAGACCGTCATCAAGATGGGCAATATGAAATGAAGAAGGTGGCCATGGGGGAGGAAGAGGAAGTATGTGGGCATTGTGATGCCATGAGAAATACAGATGGAGGTGCAAAGTTGGTGCTGAAGTCAGAAGAAAATTAGTGCAGAAGCTCGAGCTTTGAGGGTCACTCCTATACTACAGGAGTTTTAGCAGCAGCCATGGGCATGACTGAGCTTGTCCAGGAAGGGAATATAAGATGTACTGAATGAAAGATGAAGGGCTGATGATGAAACCTGGATAAATCCAACATGAAAAAAGCAGATAGAGGAAGAGGTAGTTTATCCCAAACTCTCCCTAAAACAGAAAATTCTACAGACAAAGCCAGTTCTGGGAAATTACCCCAGACATCTCCCTGTTTACTTTATATCAGCTTGATTTTGCTTGCAATCTCCTCGTTTATGAATTGCTGCTTCAGTACAAAACTCTTGGAGAAGACAGGGGTAAAAACTAAAAGGAGACAAAAAATGAAAGGAACCCTTAAAGGCAATATCAAAGAGTCAAGAAGGCAGCAAAATTCAGAGGTCGAGAACAGTTAAGAGGAAGATGCCAGAAATTATAAGAAAGGTGGCAAGATTCATGAAGTCTAGATGCCTAAAGATAAGGTTTCTTTTAGGTTTTTTTTTTGTTTTTTGGGGTTTATTTTTGTTTTTTGGTTTTTTGTTTTTGTTTTTGTTTTTGTTTTTGTTTGTTTGTTTTAGAGAGAGAGGAGGGAGGGGAGGGGCAGAGAGAATCCCAAGCAGGCTCCACACCCAGTGCCAATCTCAACTGTGAGATCATAACCTGAACTGAAATCAAGAGTCAAATGCTTAACAAACTGAGCCACCCTGGTGCCCCAAAAGTTAAGTTCTTTTCATCTACTTCCTCAACAGGAACCCCCGGGAAGTTGAAAGGAATCTCCATTTACTTGTCTTTCCTCCAGCAACCACATCTTTGAAAGGATAAATGAACTCAGCATCTTCAGTGTCCATCTCACCTCGGTTATGCTCATTCTCTTCAGTCTCCCAAGGGGTGTAATCGAATGGGAAAAATAAGGACTTTAGAGCCAGCAAGATCTGGGTTCAGATTTTGGCTGTGCTACATATTAGCTATACGGCCTTGGGAAAATTATGTAATCACTTCAGGTCTCCGTGTTCCCATCAGTAAAATGAGGAAACCTACTTCTCATGGTTGATGTACAAAATGGGTTACCTAATATTGAGAGAGTATTACCATTACTATTGGAACTCAATGCCAATAATCTTTAGAGTCAGCATTCAAGTCCAAGGAGCCTACCCTCTTACCACCACTTCTCCACATACCAGTCCCAACCTGCTCTAATGCTGTTTTTAGGAAAGAGGTTATTATAAACTGTGGGTGATGAAACATCCATAATGCCCACCCCTCCCCTCAAGGGATTTATAACCAATTAAAAGATAAAATACATAACATTAAAAATAACAAACAAAGCTGTATTTATCTATATATCCACAAGCATGTAAATGTATAAAAATACATGGAAAGACGCACATCAAACTGGTAACAGTAATTATTTGGGAGTAAAACGTGGATTGGGAGAGTTCATTGTATGGTCTGAATTGTACAAAATGACACTGTAGTTAAGAGTTAAATAAAACCAGAGAGCCAGAAAAAAAGGTAACTAGTTATCAACATAGCAGCATAAAGAAAAGAGGGGTGCCTTTAGCCAATGCCAAGGGCACTACTGTCCAGGACAGCAGCAGGAAAAAGGGCAGAGAGGTCCTACAGTACAAATGAGTCTAGTAGACAATGGGGATGGCAGCGTACCCCAGACTGAGTAGACTCTAAGTGGGAGATAATCTTGGAGTACTGAGCTGATGCCACATAATAGAGGGAGTTGAATATTTTAGCCAGGCTAAAATATTTGGAGTGTTAGTGCCCAAACAAGCACATGTCAGCACCATCATAAAGTCTTCAGGCTCTCTCTCCCACCGCATAATTAATACTGAACTCCAATCAGCTCTTAGACAATTTCAGCTACGCCATCACGGCTAGTTGTAAGAGAAGCCCAGCCTCAGTATGTAGTCATCCTGAATCCACAGGCGCTTCGGGAGCCACTGAAGGTTCTTCAGCAATGGAAAAAATGTGCTAGGAGTATTTGTCCTAGCACAAGGTGCTCTAATGGGGGCATTGTTGTGTGATAAATACAGCTTTGTTTAACATTTATCTTTCCCTTACATTTGCCATGCCCCAAAGGAGGGTCTGTTTGTTTTTTGTTTTTGCCTGACTTACCACCCACTGTTCTGTCTGTGGTGAGTGTAGCAGTTACAAGAGTCGGGGTAAAAGCACAGACTGGAGAGCTCCAGATTCAGTGCGGCCCGGACCAATTAAGCTGTGCTGTTTAATTTGCGTTCAAGAGAGCACACAAGATTCTGTTTTTTGAAGATGACAATAGGTAACCAAGTATCCTAGACTCAATGTGAATAATCTGTAAAAATTCACTTCCCCCTCTTGGTGTCTGAAATGCCTTGTGTGTAAAACGCCTGTGTGGAATATTCCTTTTATTGCTTCTATAAATAAAGCTATATTCTTACTGACTCAAATACTTTATATTACTCAGAGTTGAAATCTCTGAGTTTTCAGTTTTAAAACTCAATTTTCTTAGGAGTCAGAGAGTTTTTTACATGCAAGCTTGTCAAGCACATTTTTTTTTCCAGGCTTGAATGCAAGTATCTGATAATGTCTGACAGGATTTCAGATGGGGTTCACCACTGAATGGGACCACAAACATTTAATCACTGCAAGGGCATCAGGTGCTGTGGGTTGACTTCCTACATTAGACAAAGGGTCAACTAGGGGCAAAACGAACAAGAAACAAAACAAAAAACAAAAAACCATAACCCAGACCGGCTCCAAGAAGGAAACTTACATGAGATATGTTCTGTTAGAGATTGACTCAATTGAGTGCCTGAAACTTCCCTCAAACTTCCAGGACTGGTCTTCACTTTATGTTAATTTATATAGTACTTACCTATCTGTCAGATGCTATTCTAAGCATTTTATAACTACCGATCCATCTATCCATCTATCTATAGATATACAAATATCTATATCATCTTATATGGTAGGTACTATTATTTTCCACATTTTGAAAATGGGGAAACTGAGCCACAGAGGATCAAGTAACATGTCCAAGGTCACACAGACTGGTTAGAGTCAAAGTTGCCATTTGAACCCCGGCAATCTGACTCCCAGGTCCATGGTCTTGGCCACCATGCTGCGGTACTGTTTGAATTTTATACAGTGAGAAGGTGTATGTATTTGGGGGTCCCCTTGTCTTTACCCATAGCTACTTCCTTTCAAGGTGAGATTCTCCTCATTCATTATTAATCTAGTTCTTTCCAGCTCCCTCAGTAATCTCCTCACCTGCCTCCTCAGAGACTCTGAGGCTTCCTCTTCCCAGAGGCTCCTTCCTCTGCACATGCATTTAGATGACCTCCCTTCTTAAAAAGCAAAACCGTTTAGGTGCACTTGGACTCTCACCCCCTGCCTTCCCTGCCTTCACCACCGATCTCCTCAGAATGCCCATCAGAAT
Organism: Neofelis nebulosa; assembly: GCF_028018385.1. Taxonomy (NCBI): domain Eukaryota; kingdom Metazoa; phylum Chordata; class Mammalia; order Carnivora; family Felidae; genus Neofelis; species Neofelis nebulosa. The sequence continues at coordinate 28,726,603 of NC_080794.1, read as the reverse complement.
TATTCATCACGGACACCTGAGCACCATGCAGTCAGGCTTCTGTTTCAAGACTCTATCGCGACCATCATCTCAGGAGCCACCTAAGGCTTTGTAGTCACCACCATCTGGTGGCTTTCTCACGGCTCTGTTTTGCCAAATATCTGTGCTGCGTTTGACTCCATGGATCACGACTTCCTTCAAAGTCCTGGCTCCCTTGAGGGCTGTGACGTGGCACTTCTTGCTTGTGCTTCCCTGCTTCCTGCAAGCTTGTCCACTTGCTCCGTCCTCCCTTTCCTATGCCTGCTTCTCTTGAGTGCATCCACACCCGTGGCTTGAATTATGACCTCCCTCTGCATCTCTGGTTCTAGTCCAAAAGCCCCTCTGACATCAGCACTTGCATTTCCAACTCCATCTGGAGGCTCAAAATATCATAAAGTAAACCCCGGCATATTCTCCAGAACTTTCGTGTCACATGGCAAGGCCTCACTGTCAATTAAACACCTCATGGATCAATGCAGTTTTAATTCTGCCTGCAAGAACTATCAGTTAAAAGTGGTGACTCATTGCACAGAGTCCAGTGAATGTAAAAAAAAAAAAAAAAAAAAAAAAGAACAGCGAATCTAAAGTGTAAACATGAATCAGATGCAGAAGGAAAGTACAGTTCATATTTTATGTCAACTGTATAATGACTAACCAGGACACACTTTCATGTATTGCTGATGTATTCATTCCTTTCCCTCTTGATGGTTTTGAAAGAGCCACCATATTTTACCCTATTCTGTGGTTTCCACAGTCTCCTTAGATTGTCCCTCCCAGGTCCACCAGGATTTCTGCAGATGACATTTTCGGGGCTCCCTCCTTTCAAACAATACATTTGCGGCTGTTTTCTCTTCTTTGATTAAGATCATGTACAATGGGGTCACCTGGGTGGCTCAGTCAGTTGAGTGTCTCACTCTTGATTTTAGCTCAGGTCATGATCTCAGCATCATGGGATCGATCATGAAGCCTGCTTAAGATTCTGTCTCTCCCTGTCTCCTTCTGCCCCTGCCTCACTCATGCTTTCCCAAATTAATAAACAAACAAATAAGTAAATAAATAAATGATCATGGACAATGAGGCAGAACTTTTACTCCTGCAACAAAATTAGAGCTTAGCAGCAAACCTGAGAAAACTGGAATCCATTAGGAATTGTCCCTTAGCATGACCAAAAGCCATAGAACAGAATTCAAAGAGATCTGTAGGCAAAAGAAACTCATTCAAACAAAAAATAATCTTCCTTTCAAAGATCTCCAAGAATGGACATTATACGTCCTTCTGTGGTAACTCTTTCTGTCAATTAAACAACAATTACAGACTCACACCACTAAAAGCAGGCTCAGATTGCTTGCAGAGATATTCAAAACTGTTTTGGCCGCATGTGGAAGGTATCTGTTTCAGAACCATCAGCCAAGCTAGTGCTCTCAGTCTCTCCCTGATTAGAGAGTGAATAGGTTCTCCTGGGCATGTTCTAAGGAAGCTCTGACTCCCCATCGAGCACCAGGGAGGAAGCCACCCTGAGGGCAGAGTGAATCCTAAGTCCTGGCACCTTGTGAGCACATGAGCCAGCACATACAGGAGGGGCAGAGCAGGAAGAGCCAGAGGAGTCATTCAGATGGTCACTCATTCTACTGAGGGGCGCTGGCCACCACAAGGACACTAAAGAGCTTTGTAAGTGACTGGATGGGGACGCCAGTCAGTAAAAGGAGACCCTCTCGAGTAGGCAGGCTCTAATCAACCGTTTAATATTTCCCCTCATGCTGTCATTCTGTGTAGCTCAAACCCTCAAAAACTTGTCCCAGGCCTTCCTCCTCAGTGTAGAGAAGCAGGCCGCACAGAGGCCAGCTCACATCACTGCTTCCTGAATTTCCATGTGGCTTTTCTGACCACACTACTCTTGCCATAAAATGGAGTCGTTACCAGGGAAACCAGTGATAGAGCTTGCACAGCACCTTGACTGAGATCTTTATCTCTTTTGGGCATTGTCTGACTCAGTTCTTGACTACCCTCACTCCTGTGTTTAAAAGTGTAAATCGTTCCACTTCCCTGCCCTTAGATGTATTTAACTGGTTTTCTCCCACTTAACTGTAATTTCTTCCCATACCCCAAAGATTGCCTCCCTGAACAACACTTCCCACTAGCAAGCACCTTGCCCATAGTGCGCATTTAACACACACTTTTTTAATGAATAAGCTGATAATACCATCAGTTGGGGCCACACTCAATTCTGCTTTCTTAGCAAGGGTCAAATCCATCCCTCCTTTCTCACAGGGAGGGCTTGTGTTCTAAATCTCTGTAGATAGAAGACCAATTCTCCACTTTCTTTTCTTTCCATCCTTCTTCCTTTCCTTTCCTTTCCTTTCCTTTCCTTTCCTTTCCTTTCCTTCCCTTCCCTTCCTTCCCTTCCCTTCCCTTCCCTTTCCTTCCCTTCCTTTCTTTTCTGTTTTCCAATTCAACATTCTGAAAACTCAATTTGGAAATGACAGGCCCTTTCCTAGACTCTGTTCATCTTCCAGAATTGTCTGTAGGGAACAGAGGCATGCACAGCTTCCAGAGGCCCAGAGTGCATCATTCTCTCCAGGAGGAGGTCAGGTCAGTTTGGTGGTCTCAGTCCTCACCCTTCAGAGATCTGGCTTTACCTCCTCATTCACAGACACATGTCCTATCTTCCTGAGCATGTCATAGGCCAGGGCACAAGGGAAGGTCACAAGAAGCAGGCAATCAAAATAGCTAACAAATATGGGAAACTGGGTGGCTCAGTCAGTTTAGCATCCACTTTGGCTCAGGTCATGATCTTGTAGTTCATGGGTTTGAGCCCCTTGTTGGGCTCTGTGCTGGCAGTGTGGGGCCTGCTTGTGATTCTCTTTATCTCCCCCTCTCTCTCTGTCCCTCCCCAACTTGTGCTTTTTCTCAAAATAAATAAATAAACTTAAAAAAACAGCTAACAATTTGAGATGGAGTTTCCTGTGACCCATAGCATGAATTTGAAAGGCAGAGATGGCCACTGCCTGAGGTTGTCCCAGGAGATCAGCTGCCCTGAAGTCTGGCCACCGCCAAGGCTCCCACTAGATCTCGGCAGAGGACCTGAACTCTGACTCCCAGTCTGTCACCAACCAGCAGTGTGACCTTTGATAAAGAATTCAACCTCTCTGGGTGTATTTCTTCTATGAAATAGGCATAAAAGTAATTTTCCCACTACAACATAGATGCTTATATTCCCTTGTCCACATTTAGTTTTCTGGGAAATCTAAAATGACACAGTATCAGAGCCTGGTATGAATAAAGCACCAGAGGTCTATAGAAGAAAAATGATTTGCCTGGATCTACACAACTTTTTCCAGAACCTTGTCCAACCTAAACTCCAGGCTTTGACTATTTTATTCTGAGGGCCCCGGACTCCCAGCTGCTTCCCCTGCTCCAGATTGCTGGTAAGGACACTTGGAAACCAATAAGATGCTAGGTTTAATGTGTTGTTATTATTACCTTTATAATCAATATAAGGATTACTGTGGATTCTTGTCCTGTAATGTTATGGCTGGTTTTTATACTCTTACCTTAGTTCTTTACAAGCAGAAATGACAAAATTTTACTATTTAAAAAAAAACCATATTTTTATGCTTCCTCTACTTTGTTTTTAATAGACAAAATGACAACAGAAATTTTTAAGTTGTGAAGCACATGTCCATCCTCCACAGCTCCACCTGTGTGTAGATACTGTTGTTCCAAGAGGACTCATATTGACTTAAAGATAGAAATTACTGCCTACCATCTTCCCCTAACCCCCAAATCCTTCATGGACTTTGGCCCAAGTCCATTAAAGATGGGCAAAGAGCAAAGGTAGAATTCTTGGTGAGAGTTGTTCAGGGTGATCCAAAGGGAAAAAAATCTGCCAGCAGTTTTTCTGAGGCTTGCACAATTACTAAAATGAGAAAAAATAAGGTGGGGAGGGGGGACAAAACATCTGGGGATGATAAGGAGGAAATAAGCAAATTCAGGAATTAAAAAACAAAACAAAACAAAAAAAAACAAACAAAAAAACCCCACAAAACAAAACAACAACAAAAAAAACCCACTGTTGTCCAGAAAGGAGCATAGCACTTCAAAACAGATGTTTGGGCTTGAAATTTTCCAGAATGGAACAAACGAGAGGGGAGAAGAGGCTGTAGAACCGAGCGCGGTAAGAACATCTTACAAGAGCCACTGGCCCTCAAAGGGTTAATGCACATTTGGAATGTGAGGGGCCCTCATCTTTCTACCTCCCAACTCAATCCTTTCAAAGCAGGGATTAGCATAAAATACTGAGCCAGAGACAAATCTCCTTTGACAGGAGAGTGATTCTGGGTGGGGAAGAGGGAGCAGCGGCGCCCCCTAGAATGGTTTAGTTAACAAACACAACTAATGGTCCAAGTTGGAAATCAATGGCAGGAAAAGTGGTTTTTTTGTTTTGTTTTGTTTCCTGCTCCTTTCTGTTAGCAAATCTGGAAGTCAAGCATCTGAATTAGAGATAACTTATGAAAGTCACAGACCAAATTGTCCCTGAGGATAAGATAAAGAACGTGCGGAACTTCCACATTAACATACACCTGAAGGACACATTGCCTGTCCTTGGCCTCCTGTGTATGTGTGTAGGGGGGTACACACTGAAGGGCTTTAAAAGTTCAGAACAGGACTAAACAAGTCTTAAATAATTTAGACAGCCGTGGCTACAATAGAATGGTATTTCTATTCAAGCATCCGTTAGCACTAGGCAGCTATTGGAAAACCTTATTGACTTGACCATGTCTTCTTATATATTAATAAACCAGTTCTTTCATGTTCCAATAAACATCTGACTCCATACCAGTGCCGTCCAAAAGATATATAATGAAAGCTGCATATGGAATTTAAAGTTTTATGGTAGCCACATTTTTAAAGGTAAAAAGAAACATATAAAATTAATTTTAACAATGTATTGTATTTAATGTGATGTGTCCAAAATATTAACATTCCAATATGTAATCGACATAAAAAATTATTAATGGATATTTCACAATTTTCTTTTGCACTTAGCCTTCAACATTTGATGTGTTTGTCTACTTACAGCACATTTCGATTTGGACTAGCCATATTTCAAGTGCTCAACAGCCACATGGGACTAATGGCTGCCATATTGGACAGTATAGGTCTAAGCTGTCACTGGTTTGACATAACTATTTCCTTTTATCCCTTATTTTTGGAAAACGGTACCTTAATCTTGTTGCAAGAACATCTGACAATATTTCATATAACCTATCACAGAACATAATATGTATCCTCAGTTGACACAAAAATAAGTTATATGAAACAAGGAAAATTTGGCAGCACTCCACAATACTATCAGTGTGCCCTGACTTATCTGTTAGGAATCACTGGCACAGTGAGGGAGACAGTGTCACCCAGAAACAAATGCCAGGATTTGAAGGTTTAGTGATCAGGAGAGTTAAAGGACCAGGAAATTACATATATGTATATGTGTAATATGTACGTATGATTAGACACATTTTAGACTTCTTTACATAGTCTGAAAACTGTCTGAAACATTAAATAACCTTCATCCAAAATCATTTAAATTTTCGTCATTGAGATGTTTTAAGGCTGTTGATTGTTAGTGCATGTGCTGTGTAAATAATATTTACTTTAAGGTTTAGAAATGCCCCCATGCTGAAAAAAACAAGCAAATTAACTATGGATATAGAGGTCAAAGGAAAGTGTTTTTCCCTTCCGGCAGAATAATTCACATTTTTGAACAATAGCCAAAACACTTAAAGAACAGGCATTTGCATTCTGCATTTAACGTAACCAACAACAACAAAAAACATAATTTAGATACACGTCCCCTTATTAATGTTCTTTTCTGAAGTCAGTTGTAAGTATGTTGATCCCCCCACCCCCCACCCCTCCCTTTGTTTTTCCCCTGGGATCATTCGTAACCACAATGAGGCCATAATTGGAGAACATAGAAGGATTGATTTGAAAATGTCACGAATGTTGTTAATAAACTCGCATTGACATAAAAGGTTCATTAATTCATTCTGCAGGCAATCAAGTTCACTATGTCTAGGGTATATTGTAGAGAATGAAACTAAATGGCTGAAAAGGCAGATAAAAGGCATTTTTGAATATTTTTAAAATTGAAATAGCAAAAGATGTAAATCTCAGGGTTACAGTTGCCAAAATACATTAGGCCTTTATGTATACAACATTTCAGCTAAACAACTCTGGAAAAAAATTCTTTGCCCACAGAAGAGTGTTTTCACTCCCTAGTAATCTCAATTCCCTGCTAACTCTTCAGTTATAATTTCGTCTGTGTAAATTACAATGAATTTGTTTTAGTGATCAAATACACAAAAAAAGAAAATAAGCTGCATATTCTTTAAATCACTCAGTCCATTCTAAAAGATTATTTTTATAACCGATGTTAAATCGTCTTGATTTTCACAGTTGCTTGCAATTAAATCAAATGGCTCTTTTTGGAATGTACGAAACACAGAAAGGTATAAAAGCAAACGCTTTTTAAAGTGGATAAAGTGCTACCCGCAGCTTCATTAGATGCATTTTTCCATTGCACAATATTTATTAGCATAGTGTGTCATTAGCCTTGATCAGACATGGTCAGAAGTCAAACTTACACTGAGAAATTTTATTTTTCCGTGCAATTAATTATTCCATTAGGATTTTGTCAACTGAGAAGTAGTGAGTACCTCTATGAGATGTAGGTTAACCACGTAGTTAACCTCTGCATGAAACTTATAGTCTGGATAGCAAAGTCATTACAGAATTGTGGAACCTCTTTGTCATAAATTGCTTCTTATAAAATAAAAAGACCAAATTTGTCTAAGGACAAAAGAAATAGAAGATCCAAATATCTTTCCATGGCTTGGAATTGGAATTATTTGTTAGAATGGGCTACTTTTTTTTTTTTTGAGAGAGAGAGAGAGAGAAAGAGGGGGGCAGAGAGAGAGAGAGAGACTCTTAAGCAAGCTCCACACCCAGTGCAGGGCTCAATCCCATGACCACAGGTAATTATTTGAACCAAAGTCAGGATTCAGACGTTCAACTAACTGAGCCACCGCGGTGCGCCTAGAATGTACTACTTTTACCCTCAACATATCAGACAGTCAATCACCACCTATCTGGTAGTTAATGTACACTGGAAACATGGAAGAAGCTTAAGTGGGATTCAGAGAGAAAGTTGGAGCCAGAAACGAGGATGGAATTGAAGCCCTGGGAAATGTGCACAAACCTTGAGAAGCCTGTGGCTGAAGGAGCTCACACTGACTTCTGGAATGCAGAGATCTAATGAGAACCCCTGCCTGCCTGAAGGTGACTGATCCCCAAGTCTAAGTGTGGCTGTGACTGAAAAGAGAAGGCCTTCCATTTTTGGCTACAAGAAAACTCTCTCTAAACCTTAGATTCTTGAAACAATACTGCATTCAAATTTTACCCAAGCAGTGCTCAGCATGTAATAGGTGTCTGTTAAATGAGATTGATAAACCACTTGAGCAAAGCTGAGGGAGGTGTGCACGACAGTAGAGATGAGTCTGTGCTCGCGTGTAGGCCTGGACGAGAGCTGTTAAACAGTAACTCAGCAAACATAGGTGGGTCAAACTCAGGAACACAAACATCTTCACCTACACAAGACAGATCTGCACAAAGTGATTTGACTTACTTTTCTTAGCCAATTTATCTTGAGAGGTATTCTCTCTAGCCAACACAGGTATTCATACATATTCCAACACATTATACATTAAAAAGAAAACTAAATGTGACCTGAATCAGTAGTAACACACTAATTGCTGAAGAAGAAGTTAGATTCTTTTCTCAAGACCCCCAAGAATAATTTCCAAATAAACCAACCACAAAATCCACCACTGCTCTGTTGGTAATTGACTTCTGAAAATGGCATTTTTACTGGACTAGATATCACTAAGGAATCATAATAGCAGCTTGGTCTTATGACAGCCGTGACTTGTGGTTGCATTCTTGGATGGTTGCCAATAGACAGTGACTTTCTTCTGTGACCAGAAGTACCCAATTTCACATGCTTGTAATTTGCTAACCAATACTCCATCTTACAAGAAGTAAGCTATTGTCGTCATTGGAGTTTAAATAAAAATTCAGTTTTTCATGTTGCTATTTCAAGAGGGCATTGTCAAAAATAGCTCGATAATTTGTTACCCAGTGGCATGACATATTCAATATGCACAATTATTGCAGGCTTTAACTTTTTGAGGTGGGCAGTAAATCTAAAGACAGATCATTGTGAAAGAAACTGGACACCAGTTTCATCCCCAATTCTCTACTCACAGAAATGAAATAATCAGAAATGGGTAAAAGATTCTATCTTTGTGGTAGCAAAGAAAAGCTAAGCTATTAACCTACCATGGCATACAAACTATAGAGGATTTTGGGGGTGGTTCTTCAAATTAAAAGATATATTTCACAACTATAATTCATTCATAATATACAAAAAAATTAAATCCAGGAAACTAAGGACTCACCAATCATTGCTACATAATTAATATACAATAGGCAAATGAATGATATAATAGCATCAAGGAGCTTGTCTTTATACCGTACAGTCTCTTCCCTCCCCCAACCCCCCCACCCACTGAAGCTGGTGGACTAGTTCAAAGAAGCCCTTGGTGTCAAACAGGGTTAGAAGCCCATTATCTGTCACTTCCTAGTGATACACACCTGAGCAATTACTTAAGTTCACTGAGCCTTAGTTTTCTTATCTAGAAAAGGAAGGTAATTGTCATTAGAATAATACTAAAAGTATTTGCTTCACAAGATTGCAAGGATTAAATGAGATTAAATGTGAACATTTGCTACAAAGAGGATACCCAGCAGGTGCTTATGAAACTTTCTTTCCTTTCTCTGTTAAAAAGAAACTAGAATTACAGCCCATTCCTCTTTAATCAGCAAGTTATCATTGAATAATTTCCCTATGAATCATCTAGAGGTAAAGGGGAGTATTATATCTTCTTAGGAAGACAAGACAAACACATTAATTTAATACACATTTACTTACTATACATGCAAACTGTGTGTGGCTGTCCTCTCATGGGCAGACACTGTTAGTGTCTTGTAGAGACTTCGAGGTCTAACTCAGGATATAAACTCAGTCCCAAACAGCAAATCTATTCCATTAAGCATTGGCAAAGAATGTGGATTTTATTGAAGCTTTGTGAGCAGACAGGGGAGAGGGTGAGAACTGCAGACCACATGGAAATCAACTTCAATAAACTCCTCTTTGAACCTTTGTATTTTCTCCCAAAACCCTTTTTCCTTTTTTTTAATGTTTATTTATTTTTGAGACAGAGAGATACAGAGTGCCAGTGGGGGAGGGTCAGAGAGAGAGGGAGACACAGAATCTGAAACAGGCTCTAGGCTCTGAGCTGTCAGCACGAGCCCGATGTGGGGCTCGAACCCACGAACCGTGAGATCATGACCTGAGCCGAAGTCGGACGCTTAACCAACTGAGCCACCCAGGCGCCCCGTCCCACAGCCCTTTTTCAATACCAGTCACCAGGTCTTCCTTTCTCATCAGAAAAAAACCGTTCTCCAAATTTCTGCTATTGTCTGAAAAAATTCAGCTCTGACCCCAAAGTGGTGTGCACTACAAAGTGAAGCAAAACCTGGTATAATTAATGAGGCCAAAGTTCTCTGGAAGTCAGGTAGGCAACCATCTGTGGTCATTCCAGCACGCCCCTTGGGGTAAGGAGGTCATCTCCAAACCTAAATGGCTTATATTATTATTCATTTAGCAAAAACAAACATTTCTGGCTTAGGGGTGTGGGGAGAGAAATTCTTTCCTAAGAAATTCTTTGCCTTTGCTTTTACAATATACAAGACAGCATAGCAGGTGCCGTGGAAGATATGAGCTTGCATAAAACACAGTATGTGGGAGATTTACTACTGACTCACTTATGATCCTCTCCATGACAGGGAAGCAGGGAGTTCCTGTATATGGGAAATTTCCAATAGAATGCTGTTAGGAGGAACTCACCTTTGGAAAAGAAGATGGAAAAATCCAGGTACTTGTTTTGGGTTGGAACATACTAATTTGACATTAGTGAAACAAATATATCTTTGTATTGGTCAATGAGACCTGGACGGAAATGTGCCCCAAATTACTAGTATTTGCCTTCCTAGGCAATGGTAGGCAGTTGATCCAACAATCCAGGTCCAATAGACCAATTGGCTAGGCCAGCAGAATCTATCCTCTGATAAATGGAAGCAGGGAGCACTAGAAAAAAACTTGAAGTGGCTACTTGCCACACAATATAAGGAATCATGTTGTGGAAATCTTCCAACTCTGGGTTGAGGGCTTCTAGTCTGTGGCCAGTGGGAAACCACTGTAATTCATGAAGAGGGAAGTGAAATGATATAATTGTTTTTTTGTGAAGATTACTTTGAAAACTCTCTACAAAAAACCTTAGATATGAAGAGAATAAGGCAGGGAGGCCAATTGTGAGGGTCTAGATTGGGTAGTATCGGAAAAAAGGAATGCACCCACAATTGTTGAGAATCAACCTCAGGAAACTCCTCTTTGAACTTTTCTACTTTCTCCCACAAACTTTTTTAGACACCTTCATTCAGAATTCATTCTCCAAATCTCGGAAAAAAAATTTCAAGAAAATTGCTGACTGATCAGATGTAGAGGAAGAAGTGAAAAAGGGAAGAGTCAAAATACAACTCTGATTTGGGTCTCAAGTTACTGAGATAACAGTAATGCCATTTATAGAAATGGGGAACTGGAGATGAGAGGCCAATCTGTGGTTGGGGCTAAGCAAAATTAGTTAGTCAAGGAATATTTAATACATGCTAATCCCTGGGCCAGGTGCCAGGGATACAGACACAAGCAAACTCGACATGATCCTTGGCCTCACAGAGTTCACAGACAAGGGAGAAGACCTACATTGCATAAATAGGTACATACAGTTTACTAAATAACAATAGGTGTAATAAATTCTGTAGGATTGTCAAAGAATAAATAATATTTTGTGTTGTAGTTTCAGACTTAGAAATACTCCAGCCATCGTTTATTTTTAAGTGACTACAGGGAGGAGAAAAAAGGGACAAACAGCTCTCAGGGCTCAGAAATCATTCCGTATTCACAGCAGCGTTATTTGCATTAGCCAAAACGTGGAAGTGACAGAGAGGACCATCAACTGATAAGTGGGCAAATAAAATGTGGTACATCCATACAATAGAATATTATTCACTCATAAAAGGAATGAAGTACTGATTCATGCCATAACATGGATGAACTTTGAAAACATTATGTTAAGTGAGAGAAGCCAGTCACAAAGTGCCACATATTGTATGACTCCATTTATATGAACTGTCCAGAATGTGTAAATCCATCAAGACAAAAAGCTGACTAGTGGTTGCCTAGGGCTGGGGGTGAGGTGGAAAGACTGGGGAGTGACAGCTAAGAAATATAGGGTTTCTTATCAGGGTGATGGAAATGTTCTAAAATTGACTGTGGGGACAGTTGCACAGCTCTGAATACACTCAACTCCATTGAGTTGTACACTTTAAATGGGTGAATTATATGGTATGTAAATTATATCATGAAATATTTTTTAATCACCTATATGGCAGAATAAAGAGGTGAGCTATAGAAGGGAAATATTTTTTAAAAACCTAAGAGAATTCACTTTAAGTTCAGTTATATTAAAAATGGTTAACAATAGATACAATTCATGAACGGTCTTCTACACTAGCCATGATTTATGACTTTCCACAATTATCTAAACACTGAGGTTTAAATGTCAGATGGGTAATGACAAGCTTTGTCTTAAACCTATATCACAACTTTGCATGCTAGTAAGCAGGGCATGTCACATTTGATCATACTCAGAACCCTTACTTAGTCACTGAGTCACTGAACAGAAGCTCTTGGTTCAGTTCACTAAGTTGTAAATTCAGCTTCCCTATAAGTATTTCACAGCTTGGTTTCTGAAAAACTAAATATTTCTGGCCTCAATTGATATGGTTCATAATTTCCCTTTAATTAAAACTGACTTCCTTCTTAAAAGGGAGACTAGTTTTTATTTCATTATTTTTTTCTCAAAAAAAGATTTTGAATCTTTTTTTTTTTCCACCAGGTGCTGAGAGAGCCTATAGTAGGGAGCCAACATGGTCTGCATAGTCAGAGAATGCTTCCATAAGGAAGCGATATTTAAATTGTGATCTGTAATCAAAACCACACTCAGATATCACCTCACACCAGTCAGAGTGGCTAAAATGAACAAATCAGGAGACTATAGATGCTGGAGAGGATGTGGAGAAACGGGAACCCTCTTGCACTGTTGGTGGGAATGCAAACTGGTGCAGCCACTCTGGAAAACAGTGTGGACGTTCCTCAAAAAATTAAAAATAGATCTACCCTATTACCCAACAATAGCACTGCTAGGAATTTACCCAAGGGATACAGGAGTGCTGATGCATAGGGGCACTTGTACCCCAATGTTTATAGCAGCACTTTCAACAATAGCCAAATGATGGAAAGAGCCTAAATGTCCATCAACTGATGAATGGATAAAGAAATTGTGGTTTATATACACAATGGAATACTACGTGGCAATGAGAAAGAATGAAATCTGGCCTTTTGTAGCAACGTGGATGGAACTGGAGAGTGTTATGCTAAGTGAAATAAGTCATACAGAGAAAGACAGATACCATGTTTTCCCTCTTATGTGGAGGAGAAACTTAACAGAAGTCCATGGGGGAGGGGAAGAAAAAAAAAAGAGGTTAGAGAGGGAGAGAGCCAAAGCATAAGAGACTCTTAAAAACTGAGAACAAACTGAGGGTTGATGAGGGGTGGGAGGGAGGGAGGGTAGGTGATAGGTATTGAGGAGGGCACATTTTGGGATGAGCACTGGGTGTTGTATGGAAACCAATTTGACAATAAATTTCATATTTTAAATAAATAAATAAATAAATAAATAAATAAGTAGTGATCTGTAGGGGTTTGATGGGCAAAGAATGACTGCCAGATCCAGGGAACAGCATATGCAAGGAGCCGAGGACAGAAGAGACCCCATACATATTGCAGGTTGTTGGTATATGACAGAGGACAAACTACCCAAGTGGCATTGTCTGATGGTTGTTTTTAAATGCTAGGTTGGAGGTCAGGATAAAAAGAAAGCCTTGCATTGCCATCAAAATGAAAGTGAGCACAGAGAAGGAAGAGAGCAGGAAGTGAGTACTGAGACAGGAGAAAAGCCCACAGTTAAAGAGAAAGCCATGGAAGGGGAGCAGAGCCATGGTGATTGGACAGGTAGGGGGGAAATCAGGGAAGAGCAAAGTGACAGGGATAAAAAAAAGAGAGAGCTTCAAGATGGACAGAGTAACCAGTTGTGTCAAATGCTAGACATTACTGAGGGAGAATGAAGATCAGAAAAGACCTGGAATTTGTCAATAAAAGCTCAGGAGACTGTAGAGGTTTTAATAACGGTCTCAGTCTCCCCTCTTTACTAATTGGCTAACTTTTCCTCCCCACACTAAGAAATAGGGAAAATAATTGAGAATCAAAACCCCAACACTAGGTCTCGGGCTGTTCCAAAGGGATTAGCAGGGTCGTAATGACCTGACAGACTTCTCCCTACAAAGTGAGTTTTTTAGTGACATGTGCTCTAGTTGATACCAATGCAGGGGGAATAAGTAAAAGGAAACCATATCTTTTGGAGACATAGTCACAAAAAGCTCAAAGAGTTATTTTGGAGGACAAAATCAGGTTTTCCTTTAGCATTTTTATCAGACTCAAATAAAAACAAAAGCTAATTTAAAATCCAGGGATGAGGGGTGCCTAGGTGGCTCAGTCAGTTAAAAAGCACCTGACTCTTGATTTTGGCTCAGGTCATCCTCTCACCATTGGATTAGTGAGATTGAGCCCTGCTCTTGCTTGGGATTCTCTCTCTCCCTCTCTCTCTGCCCCATCCACCCCCTTTCAAAATAAATAAATAAAAATTTAAAAGTAAAATAAAATCCAGAGGTGGATTTCCCCATTTCTTATTTCTTCCAATGAGATTTAGCACTGAAATTCATTTAACCATTAAACAGAAACTGTTGAGTTATGCATTGACTTTCAATAGCTTTTTTTTCTGTTTTCTTTCCTTCATTTATTTATCCTTGCATCAACAATTCCTTGAGCTTCACCACATGTAAAATGGAAAAGCTTCACTTCCTTTTGGAAACACAGACCTTTCTGTTGAGCACAGTATTTCCACAAACACAAAGAGTCTTCTGATTCAGAGGAAGCAACGTGCGGGTCTATATTTCAATAGTTCTTTTACAGTGAACTAACAAGACTATGGGATGATACTATGAAATTGGGCTTTAAAACTGACATGGGGGTGAGGAGCAGGGTGATAACAATGAGACTAATTAAGGAGGGACCCTTTGGGGGTTGGATTCCTTTCCTATCACTGCTGTTACAAATTACCACAAGCTGAGGTGGCTTAAAAGAGCACAAATGTATTCTCTTACAGTACTGGAGGCCACACGTCCAAAATCAGTTCACTGAGCTAAAGTCAGAGTGTGGGCAGGGATGGATCCTTCTAGAGTCTCTGGGGAGAGTCTGTTTCCTAGCCTTTTCCAGCTTTGGAGGATGCCTGCATTCCTTGGCTCAGGGCTTCTTCCTCCCATCGCTCCAACCTCTTGCTTCTGTTATCACCTCTCCTACTTACTCTTTTGACTTTCTTGGCTCCCTCATACAAGGAGAGCCCATCCAGATAATGCAAGATAATGTCCCCATCTCAAGATCCTTAACCTAATCACATCTGCAAATCTCTTTTGCCATACAACGTAATAATATTCACAGGTTCCGAGGATTAGGACATGGACTTCTTTTGGGGGCCATTAGACAGCCTACCATGGATGACTTTCCAGCCCCTGATAATCTCTCCTCTGAAAGTTAACTCCATCCACAACAGGGATGGAACCTTGCAGACATGTACTATAAACCTCTTGGCCAGAGCTGTTTTAACCAGGGGTGGACACTTTCTCTCCGGTAGATTTACAATCAGGAAACAGAGGCCAGCATGCCTGCTGGAGTTACCCAGCTCAGCTGCAGCGAGACCCGAAGCCCAGCTGAGATTTCAGCTTTGTCTCTGGGTGGATTTCAAATGCTCTGCCAACCTAACAAGTTATCCACAGGTTATAGTAAAGCCAAGAATACTAAAAGGCTGGAAGCCAGTTGAATCTTGTATTTCAATATCAGGGCTTATTTGTCTTGTTTGTAAAGTTTAAAGACATTAAGAAAAGTTTTGCCAACCATTAAGACTTGCCAATCATTCCTTCCTGTCACTCATATCACAAATGGTTATAAAGTGAACCCAATGGGGAAACTCAAAGTCAAGATTAATGTCCCACTTATTTGTATAAGTAAACTTAGTGGTTCATTTATCAGCTCCCACTAAGTTGCATTAACTGTCTCTCCAGATTACAAATCATTCTTATTAAACCAGAAGCATTTCAGTGGCAAGGCTGGGCACTATAGCCAGGAAAATAACTCACCCCACATGCTCTTAAGCCAGAGGAGTCTGTAACATCTTCACTCTAAAATCAAAGTTAAGATTCTTTATTATTGGTCACACATTATTTCTCCTTCACCAAAAATATCTGATTTCACATTGGTCAAATCACCATAATGAACATTACTAATTTCCTTATTTATTTTAAATTCTTAAATGTTTTTCCTTCTCCACTACCTTCCACCCTTCGCTAACCAAGATTTAACCAAAGACAATCCACTGCAGAACCACACTTAGATGTTTTTGTTTTTTTTTTAAAGGCCAAGAGTTTCTTGGCTCACTGAGGCCATCTTGATGTGTGGTGCAAGACAAAAAGGTGCTATGCTTCCTATAAAGATCTTAACTGCAATGGCTGGGCCCTGGAACCACATTCTAAATTATCCATTGTCCTTTGTAGGCATCCGTTGTGCCCCATCGTGTCAGATAACCAAGCTAACATTCTGTGGGCAAACATGGTCCCATTCATTCCATCAAGCAGTGAATAATTCATATAGCAAGTTTTACCCTGGGCAAAATACACTGACATCAGGAGGCATTAAACTGGAGTCATTCAAGGAACAAATGGTTATTCATGCTTTCAATGTGAACCATTAAATCTTGCCAGTTAAGTTAAAGAATGAATTAACTCAATTCATCAGACATATCACACGAGTCCATAATAACACAAATGCACGAGCAAGTTTCTTTCTTGGACTATTTCTACCTGAGAACGGAAATGCCAGTCATTGTCAAGCAAGTCCATACCGGTTGGGGGCAGGGGGTGGCTCTGGAGAAACACTGCTTCTTTTGAGAGGTCCTTAAAAGAAAATGGTTTCCATTTATCATTTTTGTTTCATCTTGTTCCCAACCCCCTTCTCTTTATTATTTTACCACCCACCTGTAGCCAAAAAAAAAAAAAAGAAGAAGAAGGTTTAAGAGTTGTTGGCTTTTCTCTATAGCAACTAACTTGTGCCTAGGGATGATGGACTTGGATATTTTTGGCATTTGTTGGCTACTGCTGGCTATGGGTCCACTATTTGCTTTTTAAAAGACGGATGAGGGGCGCCTGGGTGGCGCAGTCGGTTAAGCGTCCGACTTCAGCCAGGTCACGATCTCACGGCCTGTGAGTTCGAGCCCCGCGTCAGGCCCTGGGCTGATGGCTCGGAGCCTGGAGCCTGTTTCCGATTCTGTGTCTCCCTCTCTCTCTGCCCCTCCCCCGTTCATGCTCTGTCTCTCTCTGTCCCAAAAAATAAATAAAAAGCGTTGAAAAAAAAAAATTTAAAAGACGGATGAGAATAGTGGCTACACATGCCTTTTGGAATTAATTTTCCAGAGCCAAAGACACAATGCACTTGACTGCTCCTGAAATGGTGCTTCCCTTTGGCTTCCAGTCTCAGCTCCGGGTCCAGATAAGAATGGTCTCCCACAGACACATGATTTAGCCAAAATTCTTCCCAAATGGGTCTCCAAGGAGAATAAAAATTTCTCCAAAAGATGGAGCAAGAAAAGAAAGGTTTCCAAACTATATGCACACACATGTTTTCCAACCAGCTTTCTCCCAGCACCTGACCCAGCCTTTCTCCTCAAGAAAGGAGGGAGAGACCCTTGGCTTCATTTCCTCAGCACCTGCAGTTGGACACTTTATTGTAAAACCGTATTGTCATGTTTAAGGTTTCCAATCAGACTGAAGAAATCTGGGGAAAAGAGTAAAGTGGATGGCAACCAAATACACATAAGAGGGAAAAAAATCAATAAAACTCCAGGCTGAAATGTCAAAACTACCACTATCGAGGTATTTTACAGCATCATGATATTCTTATTCCCAAACTACCCCCCCCACCCCAAGTTATAGGTCTCAGGTAAACATCAAACCCTGAGTTGATATTAGACTTTTAGCATTCAATACAGGAGAGTATTTGAAGATATGAGAGTATGAGAGAGGCAGCGGTGGGGAGAGGGAAAACCAATGCTGTATATGTGAGTTCACTGAATCCCACCTGTGAGTCTGCATTATTAACATCTGTATTTTATAAATGAGGTCCAGAGAGGTCAAAGGGCATACTCAGCTAATAAGTTGCTAAACTAAGATTTGATCCCTAGGACTTCAAAGTCTGTGCTCTTTCCACTGCCCTACAGTGCTGGAAGATTATGATGAAATCTTTCTCTCTAGGGAAAACAAATAAAATAAAATCCTACATGAAGTATTTAAGTATTCAAGGCTCGGACCAAACCTACCTTTGTCAGCACGATTCCCACTCTTTTCCTACGTAAACCGTCTGTAGCCAACTGGGTGTCTCACCATGCCTTCACACTGCTGGATGTAATTCAAAAGGATTTGCAAACTCAGGAAATATGTATCCACAGTGAAAATAATTCCTTTATTAAAAGAATGAATGACCAATTTTTTTTTTCAGAAAGTGATGATGTTTTATCATGAACCAAACATTGTTTTATCATTGTAATTACCAATGGTTTTCGGCAAAGACAGAATCAACGCTGGGGCATTTGTTCTTGTGCAGGTCAATATAAGTCCAAAGTTTATTTCTGATCACTTTTCAAATAATTCTACTCTGTCTCTTCCACCACTTTACCCAGTGCTAAAGCAAGAGGAAAGGGGAAAAAGAATGATCCATTCATTTCATTTTTTTAGGTGGATGCATGATTTCAAGATAGACCTAACCTTGCCCACTAGAAGAAGGTGGCAGAGACCAGGGGGAAAAGAAGAGCTATGAAGATCTTATTGGGAAAATTGATGAAATATGATTACTGACTGTGACTTACCTAATAGTATTGTATCAGTGTAAGTACCTGATTTTGATAAGTATACTGTGCATATATAAGAGAATGTCTTAATTTTTAGAAAATTAACCCTGGAGTATATGCAAGGGTAAAGTGGCCTGATGTCTCCAACTTACCCTCAAATGATTCAGAAAAAGAACACGAGAGAGAGAACAATCACATAAATGGGGAAAATGTGAACAGTGAACGAATTCTGGAAAAATAATATATGGAAAATACTTGTGTGTCATTTTTACAACTTTTTGTAAGCTTCAAGTTATATCAAGTAAAAAGTTTGAAATAAAAACGTTCATGGAGTTAAGTTCCAGAATCTCATGGGGAAAAAATGACTATTAGTGTGAGAAACAACTTTAGAGATCTCCCAGGCAAACCCCTTCAATTCAGAGTTGGGGAAATTGAGGCTGAGAGTGGGGTAGGGACATGTCTGAGCATCTATAAAAGGCAGAGTACACACAAGTGCAGAACCAAGCCCACCAACGCCCAGTGCAATATCCTTCCCCCAGGCGACCCCTTTGCTCTCACATACTTTTTCTTGACTAGTTTGTATCTCCTCTGATTACTTTCTCTGACTTTCTCAACTTGCCTCAAATCATTTTTATACACTTTTCCAAAAGTGTATTTCATGCACAGCACACTAATTCTGCAGGATTTTAATAGATGTTATATAAAAAAAGTCTGTGCCCAAATAAGCTTGGGAAATACGCGGTCAAATAAGGTGAAACAGACATCTCAAGTGTGATAACATGTATTTGCACAGAGGAGACTCTTTACTTTTTTTTTTTTTCCAGAGTCTTAGGGCCACATACGCCAACACGTTTTAGAAACGCTAGCCGAGAGCAGCAAATGAATCGTGACTAAATGCTGCATGACAGATGCCACGTGTCATTTCTCCCATTCAGCATGACGAAGCTCCATGTTTCCAGGACCATTGGGACTTATACGGTGTTGTTAATGGAGGGATGGAATATAGGGCTGAGTCCTAATTTTGGCTTTGAGTTTACAAACTACAACTTTGGATAAATTAGCAAATCCTTTTGAGCCCTGTTTCTTCATCTGTAAAAGACAGATAATATCTATATTGCAGAGTGCTTTGTGTGGGCTAACCCATTTCATCTGTGAAAGTTCTTTGTATTCTACAGACTGCAAGGTGGCATACAATGTTTCACTAAAGGTGAGGGTGGTCTCTGAAAACAAAAGGAAATAGGATACTGCTGCAGACTGTAGAAGAATACAGCAACTTGGTTTGCATAGATGGTGACTTTGCAGACTATGCAGTTACAGACTTGCTGATGACTAGCTTTATAAGCCCATTGGAAAAACAAAGAAACTGGGGTACATAACTGGCAGATGCTGAGAACCATTTAAGATACAACTAGGGAGGGGCGCCTGGGTGGCCCAGTCAGCTGAGCACCGACTCGATTTCGGCTTAGGTCATGATTCTAGGAGGATGGGATTGAGCCCCGAGTAGGGCTCTGTGCTGAGCGTGGAGCTTGCTTAAGATTCTCTCCCTCCCTGGGGCTCATGGGTGGCTCCTTTGGTTAAGTGTCCGACTCTTGACTTCCATTCAGGTCATGATCTCAAGGTTCGAGCCCTGAGTGGGGTTCTGCACTGACAGTAAGTGGCCTGTTTGGGATTCTCTCTCTCTCCTTCTCTCTCTGCCCCTCCCCTACTCTCCCTTTCTCTCTCAGCATGAATAAAATAAAATTTAAAAAAAAGAATAAACAAAAATTCTCCCTCTGCCCCTCTTGGTTGCTCACACGCCCTCTCCCTAAAAAAATACAACTAGGGAAATGCATGTTTTGTATTTTGGTTTGTCATGCTTGGACAAGAAACACTGCTCTAACACCTCTATCATCATTTTGCATGGTACTTTAACTAAAACGTCTCAACTCCCTAAAGGCAGCTCTTTATCTCTGGCAGAAGGAGTTCCCTTGCAGTCAGCCCGGTCAGAGGGAACAGCACGACCACCCAGCGCCCAGCACGTGGCCTCAGCCGTGGGCTCTGCTCACCTCACATGCAGTAGAAGCATGCCGCCACAGCCGTAACATTTTGACCAATGTGCCTCCCAATACATAAGCTGGTTCCCCTGTGGTTTTAGTTGCCGTTTTGATATCCCTTGGATGCAGAACATTTACAGTCTTGAGATTCTCTTAAATAAGCAATTTTATTCCTCTTTATGACAGTTCTTTGAGCAGGGCTTGACCAATGCTGTCATCCCCATGGCAGAGATGAGGACACTAAGGCCCAGGATAGTAAGTATGTTCCTAACCTGAGGTCACAGGGCTGAGATGAGACCCAGCTGGTTCATGGTCCTGCACACTGACCCCTGGTCCAGGCTGCCCCACAAAGCCTTCTGTTCCAGCATCTTGCCTGCAAGTCAGAGGCAGTGGCAGTAACAGGGCTGGGCTCTCTCATTTTAGTAGGGGAAAAAAATGGATTATCCAGTGTGGTAACCCTAGATATCCCCCAAACATCTCCCTACCTGGATACTTCAGTGCTAAAAACTGCACCACTAAAGAATCATCCTGCCCAGTTCCTTTCTTTGATGTCCTGTTTTACCCTGCAAAATCTCCCAGAAGGCCACCACTGAAACAGACCGGAAGGAAGATGAGTTGGCAATGGTCTCATCAGAGACTAAGAACAAACCAGAATGCTGGGCCTGGAGGGGAGGGAAAGCTGTGTTGACAAGGAAGGCAAGGGGCAGCTGGGACCCACTATACCTTCTTCCCATGGGTCCAGAAGGCAAAGAAGGTGTGGCTTCTATAAGACTCCCAAGTGCACAAGCACCGAACGAATTTGGCCGAAAGCTCTGCTCTAAGGTGCTGCGTCTCCAGGGTCCAGGGGGTGTCTGCTTGCACATGTGAATTCCAGAGCGGACGGGAGGCTTTTATTAAAATGCAGGATCCTACGGAACCCAGAAGGCCACAAGTCAAGGAAAGGAAGTGGTGGAAACAATTAAGAAATCTAAGCAGAAACGGTTGCCGGAGAGAGGGCCGCAACTGTTCTTTCGACCACATCCGATATTTGCTTCAAATTGTTATGCAGGACAGTAATTGTCTCCTGGGAGGGCAAGAGGCAAACTGGGCCGGGCTGGCCTCTAATAGGGTTTCAACAGCAAAGCACCCTCATAAATAGTGCATATTGTGAAACCAGAGTTTTCTCCTTTTCCAGTAGACCTCTCCCAACCCTCCTCCTTTAATTAAAGAAACGTGGCTTACCAAGAAACAAATACCTCTTTTCATAAGGCATTAAGTATGGATTAAGGAGTGGGGGGAAAGAAAAAGAGAATTCTACATTGAAGAAATGAACGTTTAATAAGCCATTCATGCTGAAGCTGTGATGTACAGATAATTCTATGTTTATGATCATCAGCACCACCTGACTATTCCCCAGCATTACCTGTCTGCCAAATGACAATATCATGCCCCTGAGGCCCTGGCTAGACCAAAATTTGGATGCGTCAGGGCGCAGTCTGGAGCGACCCTTTGTTCTCCTCCATCTGGTTCCTCACCAACTCTGATTTGTTACCTGCACCAACCATTCCAGTTTTGTTCACACTGTATTTTCTTGTGCCATCTGGTGGATTTCAAGTGAATTTGCAGAATGATTTTCAAAAAACAAAACCCACACACACACAAAAAAAACCCAACATAAAACAGTTCCACTTAAGTGTTGACTCGTTTCATTTCCGTACTCACCTCAGAGAACCATGATGACACCTCTAAAGCCACAATTTTCTTGATCTCTAATCAATTTGTGTTCTTCACACATCTACTTTGACTTTTTAAAAGTCACTTATATTTTTAAATCAGCAAATCAGGCACATGGTACAAAATTCAAAAGGAATGCCTCATGAAAACAAGTCTCCCTGTTCTTGCTGCCTAGTTCCTGTTCTAAGAGGGGACCTTATTCCAGGAATGCACAGCACACATGTGTGTCTTTAACAAACTGAAGTATGTTTTACACACTGATTTGTTCTGCTTTTTCCATGGAATCTATCTCAGGGGGCTTTGCACATCAGTATCTATCACTGCCCCATTGTTTTAGAGCTCTATCTCATGTCCCCGTGCATGCTGCCATGGACACTACTTAACCAGTCCCGTGTCTATAGATATTTAAACAGATTTTCATTTCTCCATATTCAAAACAATACCACAGTGAATACTCTTGTACATCTGTTACTCAGCTTTAATGAAGGCATATCTATCGGGAAGTCCTAAAAGGGATATTTCTAGATCAAAGGACCTTAGAGGCACTTTTCAAATTACTCTTTAGTGGGAGTAACAGTTGACACTTCCATGCGCAATGCAAAAGCAAGCCCGTTTCCTAGAATCTGGCCCGTGGTGCATGTTATCAGCCTTTTTGATCTCTGCCCACGTGATAGATGACAAATGGTTTTACACTGAGGTTGTTTTTTTTTTTTTTTAAATTTCTGAGTGAGGTTGAGAATTGTTTCATATACTTAAAATCTATGCGTACTTTCTTCTAATTGTCCACTCATCATCTTTGTCCATTTTTCCATTGAGTTGTCAACTGGCTTACTTATTTGTAGGAGGTCACTGTATATTAGCAAAATTAGTTATAGGAGTTTGAAACTCTGTTCCCAATTTGTCATTTCGCTTTTCTTTTCATTTGTGATGTGTTTTTCCATGAAGACATTTCTTCTTATTGTACTGTCAAATTTATCAATCTTTCCACTAGACATTAGAATCAGTCTGTCCCATTTATTTTTTATTATTTCTTATTTTTTATTGTTTTAATATGAAATTAATTGTCAAATTGGTTTCCATACAACACTCAGTGCTCATCCCAACAGGTGCCCTCCTCAATACCCATCACCCACCCTTCCCTCCCTCCCACCCCCAGTCTGTCCCATTTAAATATCTTTACAAACTATTGGTATTTTTCCTGGTGTTGCATTATATTTCTAAATTAATTAACGGAGAATGATCATCTGTGTAATGTTGCCTTCCTATCCTAGGATATGCTATGTTTCCTATTTGTTAAAGTATTGTTTTGTGTCCTTCAATGATCTGGTCCAGCTGTGCTCATGTAAGTTCACTCTTGCCTGTGTGTGAGTTTTTCCCAGACTCCACCTGCCTCTTGCCACCTTCACTCCTACTGCCCTTGCCTGAACTCCATCATCTCTCCCCTGGATCACTGCGATTAATCTTCCCAGCTGGCCACCCCTCATCTACCTCTTGTCACCAGTCTATTCTCAATGCAGCAGCCATTTAAACACCAGCAGATCACACTTCGGCTCAAAGCCCTGCAGGACTCCAGTTTCCACTCAGAGTAAAAGAAGAACTCATAAGAGCCTGTACCGTCCTTCATAATCTGCCCATCCATTCCCCCTTGCCGGCCCATTACCTCTCTGACCTCAGATTTCATTTCCTTCCTCTCACCTCCTGCTCCCTCTACTCCAACCTCTGGCCCCTCCCTGAGCTTTGGACATGCAGTTCATGCTCCCTTCTAGGGCATTCTACCTGGCTATTCCTTCTGTCTAGAACAGGTTTTGCTCTAAGTATGGTAGATTATCTTACCTGCTCCAAATCCACCCATATCTTATCTTTTCAATAAAGGCCGCTCTGACACCCTTATTTACAGTCACACCCTATTCACCCATCTTTCCCTAGAACTTCCAATGCCCCTTATTCTGCTCTATTTTTCCTGTAGTATTTATCACATTGTATTATTACTCTTATTACACTGTATAATTCAATTATTCATTGTGTTTATTATTTCTTGATTTGTCTCTCCCAGCTGAAATGCAACCTCAGTGAAAGCAAGAATTATTGTCTATTTTTTCACTGATTTAAATACTTAAAAGAGTACTTGGTACATAATAGGCACTTTATAAGTATTTGTTGAATTAATTAATTAATTAATTAATGAGTCCATCCATTGATGAGTCCATTAATGGTAGGCTTTTCTTCATGGCTCACTTTGTCCATGGGAAGGACTCATGCATTCTGGACTCCAGTACAGCCCTTGTCCTCGCTGGACCTTTGGACACTGAGCTGCAGCCATGTTCTCTTCTCCCCTGATTGTTCAGGTTTGGCCTCATACCAGCCCACTGTGTTCAACAACCTGGAGACCACTGACCTCCGAGTGGTCCCAGCAAAGCCCCTCTCATCTGCCTTAAAATAAAACTGTGCACCTCCCCTTTCTCAAAATGATAGAAGGGGACTCTTGTGGATGTTTATTCCAGATATTCCAGAGCAAACCTTTTACTAAATCTCCATTATCTCGACCTCTTCATCCTTTTTTAAAGATTAAAGTTGTGATCAATCACCACATAACCGGGCTTCAAATTACTTCTCTGTAAGTCCCGCACCACTGGTCTAGCATCTCTTTTTAAAATGTGGGAGCACTTCTGCTTTTTGATTTGGGGTCTCAGTTTAAAAAGAAACAGAAAAGCTTATTTTAATATCTTGTTTCATATGATTTTATAAACAATATAGAATATTGTCTTGTGTGTTTAAAACTGACAGTGAATGGGGCACCTGGGTGGCTCAGTCAGCCGAGCATTCAACTTCAGCTCAGGTCATGATCTCACAGTTTGTGGGTTCAAGTCCTGCATCGGGATCTGTGCTGAGAGTTCAGAGCCTGGAGTCTGCTTGGGGTCTGTGTCTCCCTCTCCCTTTGCCCCTCCCCCACACATGCTCTGTCTCTCTCTCTCTCTCTCTCTCTCTCTCTCAAAAATGAATAAACATTTAAAAAATTAAAAATAAATAAGTAAAACTTACAGTGAATGGTTTCATAGTGTATAGAACACTCCACAGTTTGATTTTCTCGATCAATATTATGCCTTTGAGAGATATCATGTTGATACAAAATAATCCAGTTAATTCATTTTAGTTGCTTTCTAGTATTCCATTGTATACTTCAATTTACTTATTCGTTCTTCCATTCATGGATATTTCCGTTGTTTTCAATTTTTAATATTACCAATTGCAGTAACATCCTTGTATATGTCCCTTTGGGCACAAGCAAAATAATATATCCAGGATATACAACCTACAAGTAAATTTGTTGAATATGCACACTATCAATTTTAAGAGTTATTGCAAAATTCCTCCCCAAATTATACTCCCACCAGCAAAATACTAGAATTCCCTTTTCTCTAAATAGTCACTTCCTTGCCAACCCTGGTTATGGTTGCAATTCTTAGTTTTTACCAAATTTATGTGCATAAAATAGCATTACGTTTAAAAATTGAGTTCTTTGATAACTAATGAGAGTATCTTTTTATATTTATATTTACATTGAAAAATTTTATGGATATAATTGTAGATTAATTTGAAGTTGTAAGAAATAATATGAAGGGATCCTTTGAGCATTTTGCCATTTTCCCTGTGGTAATATTTTGCAGAACTATAGTATAACATCACATCCAGGATATTAACATTGATACAGTACCAATCTTGACATTGATATTGTACTGATCTTATTCAGATTTTCCCAATCTCACTGGTACTCATTTACACTTATGTGGATGCCATTTTCTTTCTTATTTTGGGTATTCAAATTTACTCCTCTAAAAATTGATTATTTGTATCCTTTGGTGATTTTCTTTTAGTTTTTTTGTTTTTCTCATTTATATGTAATATATGTCATTCTAGATGACAATACTTTGTCATGTGTATTAGAACATAGTACCTTTGTTCCTTCCACTTTGTCTCTTGTATTTTAACTTTATCATGACTTTAGAAAATGTTGAATAATCAAATTAAATATATATTTTTTTCTGTTTTAATTTAAGCTTTTGCTGTTTTGCCTAGAGAAATCATTCCCTATCCTGAGATCATGAAATGTTCTCTAATATCTTCTTCTAATACTTTTTTAAAGGTTTTAAAATTTTTTTATGTTTCTTTCTTTATCTTTTGAGAGACAGAGAGAGAGCAAGATGGGGAGTGACAGAGAGAGAGAAGGAGAGGGAGAATCCCAAGCACACTCTTCACTATCAGCACAGAACCTAACACAGGGCTTGAACTCACAAACCGCAAGATCATGACCTGAGCTGAAACCAAGAGTCATATGCTTAATCGACTGAGTCATCCCGGTGTCTCATTCTTCTAATAGTTTTAAAGGGTTTTTTTCATATTATGATTTTTAATCCATTGTGAGATTGTTATTAGTATGATGTGAGGCAGTGATCTAATCTTATTTTTTTATATGAGAACCAATTTTTTATATGAAGAGTTATTTATTAGTTAAAGCCATCTCTCTGATTTATCTAATTTCCACCACCACCACCACCCCTCCCCAGGTATCTAATGTACTAGGGCCTATATATGCTTGGTTTCATTCCAAGAGTCTCTGTTTTGTTCCAATGATTTGTTTGTCTATCCATGCACCAATACCACCTTTCCTTACTTTAATTACTATAGCTTTATAACTAATCTGGATGTCACACAGAACAAGACTGTACTTTTCGTTCTTATCTGAGAGTAGTTTTAGCTATTAACTATTGTTTTATTATTTTCTGACTTCTTATGAAAAATAAAATTTTTCAAATTTCCTGAAAAATTATTGACACAGAATTTTATTGGCACTTATAGACAGCAAATTTTCTACTGAGTACTGCTTTTAGCTACATTTTAAAATGTAATACTATCATTTTAACTCAGTACTAAATAGTCTTTAATTTCCATATTTGTCCTCTTTAACACTTGAGTTTTTTAGAAGTATGTTTACTCCCTAAAGGTATGACAGCTGCTGTTGTTTTTAACTGTCTTTTTATTGTTTTTTTTTCTAATTTAATTATTTCTTTGTGGTTAGGTAACATAGACCATATGAATAGATTCTTTGGAATTTGTTGAGACTATTCTCATGACCCAGTGTGTGATTAATTTTTATAAACATTCAATGGGTTCTTTAAAAGAATGCATTCTTGGTCTGCTGTGCACAAGGTTCCATATTTACCATTAGATTGAGCTTTTAAGTTACGTTGTGCAAATCTTCTACACTTTTACTAGTTTTATCAGGTTCTGGGACAAACGTATTAGAATCTCCATGATTCTGGATTCACCTCTCTTCGTAGTTCTCTCAAATTTTGTTTTATGTATTTTGAGGCCAATTCATTAGAAGGGTGTGGGCTCATGATATGCATATCTTTCCGGGGGACTGTTAAACTATCCCTTCACTTTCAAAGGTCCACAGTCCCCAGAAAGCATTTGTTTGTTCCTGAATCATATAAATCACAAAATATGTCAAATTGCAGGTGTCAGTGTGCAGTTGATTTACTTCTCACTTGGGTCCCAACACAGCATCTTGCAAGCGAAGTAGCAAGAGCAATGGACTTCTGTATCCAGTGCAAAGCTATGTTATATAAAGAAGATAAATATTTTTAGATCTTTATTGACTACTAAAATCATTAAACATTGGTACAACTATGAGTACCAGTTATTCTCCTGAAACATGCCAGGCAATACAGCTAACTTAAAATATTTTCTCTCACTATCCCCGGTCCACTTTGGTCTCATCAACCTATACTCACTATCCTCCAAATGGCTAGTGTTTCTTGAAATGTTTTTCCTCCTCCCACATAATGAGGCAAACCCTACCCATCTTTCAAGAGTTGGTTCAAGCCTCATTCAGTGTCCCGGAGTGCTCTATGTGAGGAAGCTCTGAAGACAAATTATTTCTGAATCAAACTGAAGCTTCACACTTAACTACTATGAGATTATAGAGAGGTTAAGAAATATAACTATAACCTCTCTCTGTCTTTGCTTTTACATAGATTAAATGGGGCTAATGCCTGTTAGGGGGGTTAAGGATGTTTAATTTAAAGAAAAATGTAATGCTGCTAGAAACTTAGTTATATCTTCCTTCTTCTCCTTCTGTCAGCATTTTACCTAGAGGACCCGGTGCACTGTGCTTCTTTCCATTTATGGTCTCTCATAGTAGCTAGAACCACAAAGTTTCATACACAGTTGGTTTCTATCTTTTCAGGCCAGTGAATTCTGTCTCTTTCAGAAGGTTGAGAAAACGCCATGAAGGCAGGGAATGTTCCCTGTGTCTCTTTATATCCCTGATAGAGCTTAGAAGAACACTGTATGAGACATAGAAAATATTTGCTGTTAAAAGGAATAAAATTTACCTAATTAATTATTTTCTTGTTCAATTTTTGGTGGAGATTATAACCTAACCAAGAAGAAGAAGAAGAAGAAGAAGAAGAAGAAGAAGAAGAAGAGAGGAGGAGGAGAAAGAGGAGAAGGAGGAGGAGGAGGAGGAAAAGAAGGAGAAGGAGAAGGAGAAAGAGAATAAGGAGAAGGAGACGAAGAGGAGGAAGGAGAAAAAATCCTGGGTAATCAGACCTTTCCCACAGCTGGATTCTTGTACCCAAGTCTCACTAACAAGGAGAGAGATAAATGAATAGGAAAAATATATATACCAAATAGATTCCCATAGCTTCTGATACCAAATTTTCTAGAAAAAAAGTTAAATTTCTTATTCACTAAGTTTGAATTTGCACTTGAGAATTTGAATGATTTCTTTCCTTTGGAGAGTTCCTATTATAGCAGGCATGCATTTCCTAAATACAAAGAGAAGGCAATGTGGGCATGTGGAACTGTGAGCCTCTCTCTGTCACCTCTGTATCCATAGGGATTAGCAGATGGCCTGAAACAAAGGAAGCTTCTAGGGAATGTTGCAAATGAATAATTGAATGGATGAATGAAGTAGTGATGCCTGAACAACTATATAAACCCAGAGACCAATGCCTACCCCCATGCAGGTTCTGATGTCTACTTCTCAGTGCTGTTTCACCCAGGAATGCAATTGTAGGCAGTGGCCTACCCCCAGAGAAGTTGCAGTAGAGAAAGCAGCTGCTCAGAGATATACTTAACCTCTGTCAACTGAGCAATGTGGTGCCCGCAACCTCTCCAGAATGGGGTCCCTTGGAAATCTGAGCTAGCCCTGGGTCGGCCATGGCAAAAATGTAAACAACAAAGAATCAGTTCCTAGCATTCTGCCCTCTTCTCTTGCCATGGTTCTGTGTCCATCCTCCACTTCCCATCTCTAGCTTCTAGAGCATTAAGCCCTATGCCCATCTAAGAAATAGCATTCTATCCTCTCCCTCTAAAGAAAAAAAAAGAGAGAGAGGGGATAATGTTAGTGCATTAAAGGCAATGAGATAGGATGGGAGTTAGGGAAAGGGGTAGAGGTGATCAGAGAAGAACAAAGGTTATCAACATCTATTTTATTCAGATAATGTAGGAGACTTTGAGCTGGGCACTGTTAATACATTATCTCATTTAATTTCCCCAATTATGCTATGGGATCAGTATTATTCTGCTGAGAGTGGTTAAGTCATATGCAGAAGCTAAAATAGTAACAGGCCACAGACCTCAAATTCAGGTGTGTCTGATTCCAAAACCAAAGTATCTATGATGTTATGCCAAATAAATTGTTTGATTAATTTTCCAAATGGTGTTAGAAAACTGTCTAATACTGGCTTAAAATACAAAGTGGCCATAAAATCTGGTGACACAGATAAATTATTTTTTTTCCCAGATCAAACCCACTTGGTTACTTTTTCTGGGGCACCCTAAAGAAACAAGTATATTCACTGCAAATCAGAGACACAAATAAGGCAATATATCACATGTGAATATACAGGGATTGATGGAAACACTGAATTAACAAAGTGTGTTTCTTGCAATTTTGCACAGTGCATTGAGATATATATTTTTAACAAGAAACAACACAGTAACTACATTATGCAATATCATTGAACATATCATGTCTTTTTATGACAATTATCCATTATCTTGTATAATTGCTCATGTTTCCAGACTTTTTGCCCATCCTGCATAATCCAGAAATCAAAGAGTAACCTGAACCCAAAGGAGTAATTACATAATGAGTTTTAGACAGTGTGAGAGAGAAGTAGGATAGATATTTTTGGAGTAGCAAGGACTCCTAAAATCACACTGCATAAGAGATTTTCTGTTCTTCCCCCATGCAGGATGGGATTAATTCTGGGCCCACTTTTCACCTGATGCAAATGGTCTGACTATACTGCCACCTCATGCTGAATCTCCAAACTTATCTGCAGGAAAGGACCTTAGAAATCAGTGATTCCATTAGTCAAAGTCCTGGAATCCAAGCCTATGTGAGAATGGTCATCACGTCCTCTTATTCAGTCTGGAATTATATAAGGTGTTTTGCTCAGATCACCTCCTTCCCCCGACCTACTCCTCTACTTTAGTGCCTTGTACAATAAAAAATAGCAAAGTTGAGTGAAAATAAGACTGAAAGAGTTAATTAAGCTGTGGCCCTTAGCCCAAGTCTATAACATCGATCTTATTGAATCTCAATAAATGCTTACAACTCATCACTACTAAGAATCTAATTAGACATTTATTGCTTATGTAATTCTGAATTAATGGCATAGCAACAAGATTTATATCTCACATATTTGTTACACCTCAGCACTCTCCACTTTAATAATCAATTGATATTTAGTTAACATATATTAACTATCCTATTAAAACTAAATTAAATGCTATTCTGATTTGATTTTATTAAATAAATGCTAGCAACACTAATGAGGTGCAGGCCATTTAAATCATGAGAGAACAGCCAAATTCAGCCCCTCTGTTAAGTGAAGTAATTTCAGAGTTAAAAATAATGAGCAGATATGTTCCTCAACTTGACAATTTCATAAATACTGCACAACTCAGTCATGATGGATTCCTGACCAACATCTCGAAAGAGATGCAAAGACACTTCCATTACATGTACTTCATTTCTAATAAGGCTGTGCTAAATATGCCTTAGGAATATTTCTTAGGCCTTAGGAGATATATTCTTAGGAATATATCTCCCCATTGGCCTCTGTTGTAAGGTCACTGATTTTGAGAAGAGCAAGACAGTGTTACCTCATGCCAGGAATTCAGTTTAGCCCCCAACTTCTCTAGTAAAAGTACTTTTGAAACAAATGAAACAGGACTTCCTTAAGCAATTGATTATTTCTTTTTGGGTGGGAAACTGGATTTTGTCCTATCCAGGGAATAGCACTGAAGAAATAAATTATACAGGAAGTATTCATTCATTAAAAAGTTTTTTAGTGTTCTTATTATTTACTTTTGAGAGAGAGAGAGAGAGTGAATAAGGGAGGCACAGAGAGAGAAGGAGACACAGAATCCAAAGCAGGCTCTAGGCTCTGAGCTGTCAACACAGAGCCTGATGCAGGGCTCGAACTCACGAACCGTGAGACCATGACCGGAGGTGAACTCAGATGCTTAACCAACTGAGCCACCCAGGCACTCCAGTAGTCATTTGTTTAACAATAGTTGAGCACCTGCTATGTCCCAAACTAGATAGAATATGATCCTATGTTATAGAAACAAATATTCTGAAGTTACTTCTACTCACTGTGCCTGTCTATGAAAAATAGAAAGCATGAGGAACAGGCTGTGCCCTCAAGAAATCTACAGTATCATTAGGCAGAAAAGTCATAGACATGTGAAAATTACCTGGAACTCCCACACCAGAGGTCTGAACTCACCCTAGCTCAAGTGTCTTGTAAAGTGCTCAGCATGTAAAACATACTTAGTAAATGCTTGTTGAACAAACAAAAGCTTTTCTGACACAATGAACATGTGCTTCTCTTGATCTAAGGCCCCATTCAAAAGCATGCCATTGGAAGTTTCTTCTTCCAAAACTGCAGATTTCTAATCATAAAAACCAAATATGTAGGTACTAGCAACAATAGTCAAAAAGAGTGGATTCAACCATGTGTCTTGGCAAACATTTGAGCTGGTAACTCTTCACTTCTGTGCTGTCAAATTATGACTGATACATGGGGCTTACTTTTTTACAACTGAGAATTCATACTGTTCCAGCAAAGTCTGTAATTGGGAACTTGAGTTGAGCAGGAAGATCAGGAAGGGAATCATACATCCTGGTGTGCATAGGACAGTCTCTGTTTTCGCCTGCTTTCTGATGCAATTATTAATAAACTTTCACTCTCAAAAGTGTGCTGCTCAACATGATAAATTGTATAATCACCATGAGTATAGGCTAAAGTTTGCACAACCAGAAACCTGAGGCAAGGCTTCTGGTGAAGAAGGTAGACTGCACACACTTTTTCCTTGCTTTTTTCAGCTATGTTCTTTTCATGTGGTTAAGGTTTTTAGTACTTCCATTTTATAAGGGATGACTATGATTATCTTCTGTGCTTTGTCTACCTGTTGACTCTAAAATTAAGAGTACTTGTGGTAAATTATATTACCGATTAGTAAATATTCCGGTTTTCTTCCTTGTGGGAAGAAGATATATCCTTGTCTATTGAAGTCAGAAGTAAGTCATAATACTTGCTTTGGCTAATGTGGGTGGAAGTGATATGTGCCATTTCCAGATAGAAGTTTTGAGTAATAACACATGTATTACTGTCTCTTCTCCTTCTTCCATGAGATCATGAATGTTTCAGCTAGTGCCTGCTCCATTAGCCTTGGTCCCCCAGTGAAAGTGATATAGAGCACAGCAACAGCCACCCCACAATAGATGTATCATAGAAACAAGAAATAGATCTTTCTTGTTGTAAGCCATGATATTTTGAAACCATTTGTTACCTCAGCATAACTTCACCCATCCATACTGATACAAAAATTATTAATGGACACGAGGTGTTTTTGTAAACAACAACAACAACAACAACAAAGCTAAAATTAGTTGCATTGACTCTAGGGCTCATTAGTGGAAAGCAAGGAAATTGCTATTGGAGGTGAAAGGATGAAAGACAGTGTCCTTAATAAACTTGTAGTTTTAGAAGAAGATGTGACCAAACAGAATGTCAGTAGCTTTAGTTGATTGTTATTAGATGCATTTGACAAAAAAGAGATGAGCTCAAAAAAAATCAGTCATTTTGGAAGCAGAAAAAAAAAACAGAGCATCCAGAAACTTGGGGATTTTTAGTTTGGAATATACAACTTCTTCTCACTTCCACTCAACAAAACATAGAAAAATAATATCTTTGAATAAAAAATTCCTACAAAAACTTAGCCTCATGTCAAGGACCAAACTAAGGAGTTGATGCATGTCATTTGTTGAAACTTTTTAATGTATTAAGATGGCATCTAGTAAACCCTTTTAATCAGACAAAATGTCTCAAGAAGAGATTAAGAATGTGGGGGTCTTATAAAGAAATCAGATGGAGACAAGGTATTAGCAATTAAACACATACTTCACTGTCTTTTTTTTTTTTTTTAATATATGAAATTTACTGTCAAATTGGTTTCCATACAACACCCAGTGCTCATCCCAAAAGGTGCCCTCCTCAATACCCATCACCCACCCTCCCCTCCCTCCCACCCTCCATCAACCCTCAGTTTTAAACACATACTTCAAAACAGAATAGGAATTCTTTGACAAGAACCAGTTAGATAAGTTAAAAGTTGAAAACATTGTGCCACCAGGAGAACCACTGGTCTAGACTGAAAGAGACTGTTCAAGGCTTAAAACAACCCTTCCCTTTCACCCATCCATCCTGCTTGAGCTTGAGGCAGAGGACTAAAGCTCTTCAGCCTCCAGGAGACCATGTTCTACAATTCTTTGTGAGACATAACCAAAGAGAATACTGGAAAGAAAAAGACTTCCCAAATGGTAGGGCCAAAGACTAAGGAGAAAAATGACTAGGAGCTATTCCCCGTAAATGGAATCAAGGTTTAATCAAGGTATATTTTCCTCTCCCAGACAACATATGCCCAAGAGGATTCTAGAAATTTGTAGAGACTGATGATATCTGTGTGTCTCTCATTCTTCACCTTTCCAAATGGGAGTGCTTGTTATGGTTTCCCTGTTCCTATTCCATCATTGCTTATGGTTATGTGAGAGACAGATAGCTTCTCCTTTTGTTTCTGCAACTTTGTATTAAAAAGAGCTACTTCCAGACCTGATATGGAGACTACCTCACATTACCTGGAGATACTGGTCTTTACCTTAGAAGTTCAGGTAAAGAACAATTTCCTATTTGGGACTTCTGGTTGTCTCTCTTGGAGATGGGGTGAGTGGGTTCAGCATATGGGAAAAGGTTATTGAATAGTTGAATACTGGAAAGGTGGCCTAGGGGAATTGGTATTACGGTTCACCAAATATTTTGTTTCCATCCCTATGGTGCCTCTCCCTGTGGGAAGATTATACACACACCTAGTGTTGAACAAGGAGTAGTTTTGGCCAATACAGTGTAGATTAAAGTGATGAATGGCTGTCTTAGGCAGAGTATCAAAAATATGGATCATGAATGTCTTTTCTTTCTGCCATGAGACAGACAATACTCCGGACATAGTCCAGGTCCCAAAATGTAGGTAACATACATCTGAGTTGACCTATGATGGACATTTAATGTGAGCAAGAAATAAACTTTTATCATTGGATGCAACTGAGATTTGGGGTCATTTGCAGCATAACGTAGCTTATCCTGTCATGACCATAAACAACATTAACAATATTAAGATTATGTAAAGACTATTCACCATAGTCCCAAGTAATGTGATTAGACCTATAAAAAAGAAGATATCATTTCACATACTTAAAAGAGAGAGCTCCAAGTATGTAGTGACACACAATCTTGCTACATTTGTTTGCTTCATGCTTGAACTATGACTTTCTCATACAGCATTTAGTTTTTCCTGGACTTTCTACTTGCCTTTATTTTTTTTGCACTGAAAATTTTGGGAATCTTTGTTTTATCTTTGGTGGTCTGAAATTTCCTCAGGATAGGTTTAAATGTGGATCTCTTTTCATTTATGTTGTGTAACGTTGTCTTTCTGAATACAGTTCCCTTCTCTCCACTGCCTCATCTCAAAAACCTATACCAGACTTGCATTCATTATTTAGCTCTCCATCCTATGTTCCTACTTGCAATTTTTTTAGAATTACATTAGGAACTTTATCTTCCATTAGACTATGAAACACATGAGTACCGGGACTGAGTCTTGCTCCATTTTCTATGCTTCACTTAGCATAATAACTAGGGCAGAGAATAAACTTAATAGCAAGATGCTGAATTTTTTTACTTCCTATATGCTTCTGATGACAAAAGTACTTAATCACAAAATGGTAAGTTGGATTTTAAGAGACAGCTGTCCTTGGCTTTCAGTAATCAGTGATGAACATTGTCCACTAATACCCACAAAACAGGATAGGAAACATGAATGTGTTCCAATGTACAGATGCTCTAATAGCATGAAGCAGTGTATGGTGTTTCTCTGCTTCCTAAAATCAAAACCATGCTGAAACAATATTCAATGAGATATAATAAGGTTGCTTCAACTATAGGCACAATTCAAGTTCTTAGTACAGTTCAGTATCTAATTTACTTCCTGAACTATCTGGACTTATACATTCCAGCCTTTCTCCAGAGCTTCCATAGAGGAAGAATTAGAGAAGCCGATATTTGGAATTCCTACTACAAGATCTTAGTTGATTTTAATGGCTTCTTTGATATCTGTTAGAACAATATCTTTGTCTACATATAACTTTAGTTACGGCTTGATAGAGTGAGCAACAAGTGTATGGTGGAATTTCAAAGCTTTAAGAAAATTTATAATCTCTCCAAAATATCTATCTAATTCTTGGCTGGTCCTCCAAATTAAGTCTTTAATCCTTAGGTTAGAAGTTTAAAAAACCAACTTTTTTAATACCTGGAAGGAAACGTTATATAAAAGTCCAATTGTGACATACCTTGCCTCTCAAACCAGACTCTGGAAACTCTATGGAATTTAGATGGTTATGAGAATCATAGTTTGAAAACCACTGCAAAGCTCAAGGTTATATCTACCTAGAGATGTTTGCATTAAAACAAATAAAATATGCCTCCAGTCAGTGATACTTCAAGGTAGAGAATTTGAGATCCTTTCCTAAGAGAAGATTTTTCTCTCAAGTGCAGAGAAAGTACAATAGACACTGGTCTTTGGAGCATAGGGACCCTCTCCCCACCCCACAGAAAATAGACATTGGACAGATACACCAAATGTCTTCAATGTGCTTCAACACAACTTCCCAGAGGTCAAACCCTGATCTTGGCTACTTCTGTATAGTATCCTAACACCCTTCAGATGCAGGAGCTTCAATAAGATGATCCATGTGAGTTTTAAGAGGGGCTCCATAAATACAAATTGATGTTTTAGGCAGCCAAGAGTCTGCTAACTTTCTGGAAGATTCCAGTCCAGCCCCCACATACCCAGCTGCCTGCACCTGATTGGCCTTTTGGATAATTGATCACAGCTGGTGGCTTAATTGGGCCTGTCACAGGAAGGCCAGCTCCTTTTAGACACTAGGTTCCATCCTGCACAGTGCCCTCGGGGCCAGTGAACTCACTGGGAGGAAATGTGACTCCCACTTCTTCAGTTAAAGAACTTGGGGCATTTCCTAGATGGGGCTCCATGCCAGCAATCTGGTCTCAGCTTGGTGGGCTTGAGAGGAGAGTGTAAGTTACCTCCTTTCTACTCTGAATCTTCTAGTCTCTCTCTAGTTTTGTGTGACTTGTTTTTTAACGTTGAATGAGGTGAGAGTGGTTTTCTTTAATATCGGTTCATGGTAGGGAAGTCCGAATTAGTGGAAGGCCCAATTATTTGCCATTTTAAGTGTCTTTTTATTGGATTCAAGTCATCCCAATAGCAAGGACTCTGGGCCCAAACCCATTTGATTGACCCATTTGTGAAGAGGTAAGAGATGTTACCAAATATTTAGCCCTTTATGACTGAGACAGGGAGAAGGAGCTGGCTGTGGAGCAAGACCCCATCTTTCCAGGGTGGCCTTGAGGGCTTCATGAAGGGAAGAGTGCCAGTGGTGGAACTCTGTGCTGAGGTGCATCTTCATCAGGATGTAGACAAACGGGCTTTATCTAAAGGGGCACTGGTTACTTGAGGATGAGAGAACAGATAAGGATTGGCAATGGGAGTAGCTAATAAGAAAGTTGGTTAAGTTGGTAGGGCAGGACCCAAAGAAATTAAGGGTGGCAAGACCAGGTGAACTGGTGCTATTATTGCACTATGAACTCTACAGGACAGAGCTGTGTCCTCTTCTTCCTTGATGGTTATGTCAGTTTAGTGGGAAATATATTCTATTTTGTCTGAGATTTCCATAGGATAAGCAAATAAAGACTATCATGAAGAAATTGAATATACTCCACCCCCATCTCCCTCTCTCTCCTCCCTCTCCCTCTCTTTCTCTGTCTCTCTTTCTCTTTCTCTCTCTCTCTCTCTCTCTCTCTCACACACACACAGATAGCAAATGGTATAATATTCCATGGCAAATTAACTGAGTCTGTAGACACATATTAAGGCAAAAAAATTATGTGAATAACTAAATAAACAAACTGAATTTCAGCACCTCCATCAAGAAATTGAAAGACAAACTAATTACAGTAGAAACATTTGCTGAAACTTACTTTTTCCAGGTTAACAGAACCCTAATTTTCTGTACTCTGGTCCAAGTGGTCGTATCCTTCAAGAAAAAAGGACTCTAGCCAATGATCATGGGATTCTCATTCTATACCCCAATGATTGGTTAAGCATGGACACATGATATAATTCTGGCCAATAAGACATGATAAAACTTCTAGTTACTTCTAGAAAAGCTTTTTGGTTCTTCTTTAAAAGGGATATGTGGTGGGGGAGGGGTACTCCCTTTTCTGACTGTTGTCATGTCTGTGTGTGACCCCTGAAAGAGTGATACACATTTTATGACCCTGAGGAGAGAAGACTGAGGACAAAAGTCAATATGCTTCTCCCTCAAATGTTGGTGTTCCAAAGACAGAAGAAACCTTGCTTTTTGGTGTGTCAATGGGCCAGTGAATTACCAACCCTAAAACCTCCCTCAGGACTTCCTGTTACAAGAGATGATGAATGTCTTATTTTGTAAACTCCTTTTTGTTTGGTTTTCTGCTACTTCAGCCTGAAAGCATCCTAACTGATACACTAATAAACCCATAAGGCATCAACATATGGGTGACTTAATAAGAAATTCAACACAGAGCTTACTATTTGTCAGGTCTGGTTCTAAGAGTTTTAGCCAGTTTAATTGATGACTATTATTTTCATTTCCCGGATGAAGAACTTAGTTACAGTGCGGTTAAATCACTTGTTCAACGTCACAGGCCTAACTAGTGGTGGAACTCATACTACAAAGATAAGCAGGCCTCCAAATATGAGCTCCTATAACCAGGAAGTTAGAATGCCTCTCAGATTAACAAATAGAGCTGGGTTACTCCTATTCAAAGCCCGTTACTGGGAACCATTATGAACAGCAAAGCAGAAGTCAGACCAACACAGTTTTTACTTCCTCTTCAGTAAAATTCTTTCCACTCACTTTCTGTAACATCACCAGGTTCCTACTAGCTCTTGGCTCTGCCCCCCAGGCAAAATCTTCGCTCAGGCCCTGCTTCATCCTAAAGGTGCAAATGACTAACAGGAGTGTTTACATATGAACAACAATCAGAGCCTTCAACCCAACTTGAATTTTATCCTTCAGCTTGCCTGAACTTACCTGGTGAACAGTTCATTAAATTCAGATTTATTGGGAGCTGACATTACACAGAAGGAAGCAATATCCCTTCCTCCAAGGGGCCTATGGTCAATGAGAGGAACCAGAAAACTAAACTTAGGAATGACTGTGAAACCAAGGATATAAGTTACAGATAACGGTGGTTGCCTCTTGGAAGGGCACTTGGGGGGTTAGGGGTGGAGCGCTACAGGGAAGCAACTGAAGAGGACTCACTTTCTACTCTGTTTTATGCTGTTCTGCACTCTTTGAATTTTTTCCCATATGCATGTACTGCCTATTCAAAAACAATTAGAAAAGTTTAAAACTCAATAAAATATGACAAATCCATTTAGAGGTATAGGCAAAAGGCTTTGAGAGTACAAAGAAGTGAAAGAGACAGGGGAAATGTATGAGTTTGCTGGGGCTGCTGTAACAAAGTGCCATACACTGGCTTGGCTTAAAAAAACAGAAATTTGTTGCCTCACAATCCTGGGGGTTCATCAGTCCAAGATCAAAGTGTGCACAAGTCCATGCTCATTCTTCTGAAAAAGCTAGGGAAGGAGCTATTCTAGGCCTCCCATTTAGCTTCTGGTGGTCTCAGATGTTCCTTGGATTATACACAGACATCTTCTCTTTGTCATGTCTGTCTCTGTGTCCAATTTCCCCTTTTTTATAAGGACACCAGTCATAATTGGATTTGGGCCCACTTTTCAGAACTTTTTTTAACTTGATTACTTCTGTAAAGACCCTATCTCCAAATAAGGTCACGTTCTAAAGTACTGGGGGTTAAAACTTCAACATGTGAATTTGGAGGGTTGGTGGGGCACAATCCAACTCCTAACAGAAGGTATGGAAATGCTTTCTGGAGAAGATCTATTCCTTCAATACAGTACTGTCAGGAGACCACTTGAGGTTTCTTGTCTTAGAACACTAAATTTTCTCAAGTCCTGATAATAAGCAACCCCTTGACATTTTAATACAGTGGGATGAGAGCACATGGGCTCAGCTTTGAGGGACACAACTTTTTAAGTGAAATACATGACAAGCACATGTTAAATCAGGGAGCCTGGTATCTAAGCAACAGGCAGCTTATAATGCCATGTTCCCTAGTTTTGGCTCACTTCTCCCATGTAGCTACAAAATCAGAAAAGGCATATTGTTGAAGCTTGAATACTTACAGGCAATTTCCATTCTTATGCTACTGATATTGCATTTGTGGAAACATAAGGAGTCCCTGGTGGCTGATTCAACATGTACTAATATCTAAAATTTTATTTTATAATCAAATAACATACCCCACCCAAGAGAGTGTTGCCTTGTGCAGAGACAAGATAATTTTAAAATCATGTTCAAGTTATGTTTATAACAAATCAAGATAAAGCAATGTTTTCTTTCTGGTTGACCTTATGAGTGTGACTTAAAGGCTGGAATGCTAATGAATGCAAGAAATTAGAGAATCATCATGAGGATTGTTGTACATCCATGCCAGAGGACAGGCAATGGTGAGTATACAGTGGGTGGCCAAGATATTCTAAGTAAGTAATATGGTCAGAAATTAATATGAATAAAGGAAATTTGAATTTTTAAAATTAATAAATATTGTGAGTAGCATTAACATTAATAAGTGAATTAAATGGGGGCCTGGGTGGCTCAGTCAGTTAAGCGTCTGACTTTGGCTCAGGTCATGATCTCACAGTTCGTGAGTCTGAGCCCCACATCAGGCTCTGTGCTGACAACTCAGAGCCTGGAGCCTGCTTTGGATTCTGTGTCTCCCTCTCTCTCTGCCTCTTCCCTGTTTGTACTCTGTCTCTCTCTGTCTTAAAAAATAAATATTAAAAGAAATTTTAAAATAATAATAAATAAAAAAATAAGTGAATTAAAAGTAAAATTAATCATACATTTAAAATTAATATGTATTATATAAATTAGAACGAATAAGTATTCTGAACATGGATACCAGTAAAAATAAGAAAATACAAATCAACAGAGGCACCTGGGTGGTTCAGTTGGTTGAGCGTCCGACTTCGGCTCAGGTCGTGATCTCACAGTTTGTGGGTTTGAGCCCCACATCGGGCTGTGTGCTGACAGCTCAGAGCCTGGAGCCTGCTTCAGATTCTGTGTCTCCCTCTCTTTCTCTGTCCCTCCTTCGCTCATACTCTGTCTCTCTCTGTCTCTCCAAAAATAAATAAAAATGTTTAAAAAATTAAAAAAAAAAGAAAATAAAAATCAATAAAAAATCCATTAATGTGTTTTTTCAATAAGTTGATCTGTTACATAAGAATTTAATAAAGCGGCAAAGAACTTCAAAGCAGCATAGAAAAAATAGGCTATTTGAACCCTACATTAAACTATAAACCAAAATAAATACCAGATATATTAGCATAAAAGGTTTAAAAGTTAAAAAAATTATACATGAAAAATTTGAGTCCATTAAGGAAATCAATCTACAGATGAAAGTATACAAAAATTAAACTTTTTCCATGTTGATGAATTATAAAAATTAAAAACCTAAGAACAAACTAGGAAAAAAACATTTACAAAGAATAAGAAAATAGCAAATTTGGGGCACCTAGGTGTCTTGGTTAAGTGTCTGACTTTGGCTAGAGTCATGATCTCATGGTTCCTGGGTTCAAGCCCCTCATCAGACTCTGTGCTGACAGCTCAGAACCTAGAGCCTGCCTTGGACTTTGTGTCCTTATCTCTCTGCCCCTCCCCTGCTTGTGCTCTCTCTTTCTTTCAAAAATGAAAAAAACATTAAAAAAAAGAAGTAGCAAATTTTAAAAGGTGTACACTTTAACAGACAAATAGTTAAAGTAAATGAAGGGCAATGTATAAAAAATACTAATTATAGTAATAAACAAATGAGAAAAATTTAACTGCAACACTGATCAAGAAAATGCAAACAAGGTAACTTGTTATACATAATGACTTCACTAAACAGGGTAGACTCAATATTGGTTGTAGCGCAAAAGATGCATATAAAGTGGTACAACATTTCTGTGGGCCAGTTTGGCAAGGATATCCTAAGATATCCTAAGTTTATCCAGAAGGAAAATATCATGGATATATGCGGCAGCAGATGTTGTCAGTGCCTATCCATATCCCTTCCGTGCACACAGCCAGGTTTCCAGCTGCCAGCCCCAGCCACGCTCTGCCTGGGATCTTTCCTGGGTAAGGAAGTATGCCAGATCATACAGGAGGGTGGTGGGCAGTTCCAAGGAGTTAACACCCTGGAAGCAGTCCTCAACTCATGGCACAGAAGTTAAGGATTTCTCAGTCTCAATGGGGACAACCGTGAGGTGAGTTCAATACAGACCCCCAAAGATCACAGTGGAACTGAGCTTCAGTTCCCCAAGGTGTAACCTGCTCATTAACATACCCTGTATTGACTTTCTTTCCTTCCATTCTCACTCCCCTTACTGATGTTTCCTGGATCATTCCCAAACAAGCAACTGAGGCTCAAATCCTTATTTCCAGGTCAGCATCTGGGGGAACTTCCGAAGAGCATGTTGTCACAATGTCATTTACACTACTGGAAAACCGGAAGTACCATATATTAATAATAATAATAAGAATAGGTTCATCTGTATTATGATACAGCTTATACCACCAAAATATGATAGAAGGGGGAGGGGAAGGAGTAAATAGGCAGAGCATAGAAGATTTTTAGGGTAGTGAAAATACTGTGCATGATATTATAATGATGGATACATGTCATTATACATTTGTCCAAATCCATGGAATGAACAACACCAAGAGTGAACCCTAAGGTCAGCTATGAAATTTGAATGATGATTATATGTCAGTGTAGGGTCATAAGTGTAACAAACATACCCCTCTGGTGGGGGATGTTAATAATTGGGGACATTTATTTGTGTGGGGGCAGGAGGCACATGGCAAATCTCTGTAACTTCCCCTCAATTTTGCTACAAACTTTAAACTGCTCTAAAAAATACAGTGTTGGGGCACCTGGGTGACTCAGTTGTTTAAGCATCCAACTTCGGCTCAGGTCATGATCTTGCGATTCATGAGTTCGAGCCCCACATTGGGCTCTCTGTCATCGGCGGGGAGCCCGCTTCAGATTCTCTGTCTTCCTCTCTCTCTCTCTGTTCCTCCCCATTTTTACTCTCTCTATATATCAAATAAATAAACATTAAAAATAAAAAATTTAAAAAAAATTAGTGTTAATAAAAAATACGATGTAAAAATATTTAATGTCTGGAGAAGGAAAGCATTAATTACATTACAGGTTATATCACAGGTTCTGAAATGTTATATCACAGGTTCTGAAATGAGACATCACTTCAAGTTCTAAGTCCACCAACTACTTGCTTCATGACTTCAAGCAGTACTTAAATCCTTTAAGTGTCTATTCCTTCACGTGTAAAATGAGTGATGACAGTATCTCCTAAGGTTACTATGAAGATTAAATCTTAGCCCTGTGCCTGGCACACAGTAATAATCATTATCACTATCACTACTGGTATTAAAATATATTACAAAGTTTAAAATATGAGTTTGTAAAACAATATGTCCTATCATTTTAACACACATGCACACATACACATATACACATAAAACATACATATAAAAAATCCTCACACCCATATATATTTATAGACATAGAAAAAAATGGGGAATACATGCAAA
The DNA here is from genome assembly GCF_028018385.1 of Neofelis nebulosa. NCBI lineage: Eukaryota > Metazoa > Chordata > Mammalia > Carnivora > Felidae > Neofelis > Neofelis nebulosa. The sequence goes on along the minus strand of NC_080794.1, from coordinate 28,683,098 downwards.
GAAACATTGGCTATCCCTGTGTGTTGTGTGCTAAGATGATGGATATTTTTCTATGTGCTTTTCTATATGTTTTTAATTTTTATAATTATTATTCATGTTTTCAAATGGTAAAAGTTACTCATAATGAATTTTATGAATAATTTTAAAGTGAGTCAAGAAGGTGATTTAGCCAAATTTCATAAAAACAGAGTTTTTAGCCTATGCTTAGTCAGTCCTTATTGGTGAAATCAGGGAGAACAACACTATTTGGCCAATTCAATCTTTTGGAGAACTGAAGGTACATTCAGTCAAGGACCATTGCAGTTGGGATACCAGGTTTATATCATTGATGATGGGTCTCAGTGCCAACGAAATGAAGTGCATTGTCACAGAGCCATGAAAACACAGACATTTCCCAAAGATTGAATACAAGTACTCCAGAAACTGAGTGACACTGATAAGACAGATACTTGATCATTCAGGAACCTTCCATGTTTAAGCATCAAAAAAAGCAAAGAAGCTTAAAGCATGATTCATAGCACCAAAATGAGTGAATTGCTTCCTAAAGAGTGATTTCATTTTCTCAAAGAGTTCTGCAGAAATTTCTGATTCTTCAGAATTTCTGATTCCATGAAGTTCAGACCAGGCCACAGTGGAAAATAGCTCCAGCTTCTCTTTGTGGCCTAATAGATTGATGCTCTTGGGAGGCTCACACATTCCCAGGAGTCACAGACTGAAGTTTGGTAAATATCTTCAACAACTTTCTGCTACTCAATCATCTAACTGCTTAAAATAACCCAACCTTCACGGTAAGCTTCCACTCCTTCCAAATGACCAATAAGTTGTCAAAGGTCAAAGGCATGAGAACAAAGGAAACCCACAATTTTGATCACTTTTTGCATTGGCTCATGTAGTGAATTAATTTAAAAATGCTATGGTCAACCAATGTGACAATAAATTATATTTAATGTAAAAAAAAAAGAAAAAAGAAGAAAAAAATGCTATGGTCAAATTGTGATGAATCATAGAACGAAAGAAGAAAACACTAAACTTCTCATTGGATTTGGAAAATAAAACATAAAAACATATCTCCTTTTTCAATATAGGTGCCCTACCTGTGGTAAATGAATTCCACATTTTTTTTTTTAGATTTCAAGCAAATTTCTTTATTTTACTTGCAGCAAATGGTTAGTAAATGCTCTTTTTTTCCAGAGAGAGAGTGTGCACACAATTAAGGGACAGGCAGAGGGGAAGAGAGAGAGTGACTCTTAAGCAGCCTCCATGCCCAGTGCACAGTCCCAATGTGGGGCTCAATCTCATGATTGTGAGATCATGCCCTGAGCCAAAATTGAGCCAGATGCTTAACCAACTGAACCACCCAGATGCCCCTATGCTCAATTTAACAAGGTTTTTCTTTTTTTCTTGTGAAAAGCATCAGCCAGGCCAGGTCTCTGTCAGATTGCCACTTGGATGACCTATTGAATGCTGCTGAAAGAGCTTGATTAAAGGTTGAAGACTAAGGAAGAAAGTAAAATATGATATATACCGAATGTGATAGGGAGACTAGAACTATGGACTAAGAAGCAGAAGATTGACACCCTGTGCTGAACACGTCACCAAACAGATTGTGACCTGACAATTAACGACTTCAGCTGTCATGTCTCTAGCACAAGGGTTCATAAGATAGTGATCCTTCTACTCGTCAGCTGTAAAATTACCATTCTTCAGCAGGACATGACGAATCTGGAGTTTGCAGAAGAAAGCAGAAAAAAATGAATGTACCTGTCAAACACCAGTGGAACAGAGAAGGGAGAAATAAAGCTAAAATGGATTGATTTCACCGTTTCTGAGTGCAGACTCTGTTAGAGGCATTACCACACAGTCCTTCCACCAACGCCAGGAGACAGATCAACCATCCATTCATTCAACAACTATTTATTGAACAGCTGCTGTGAGTTAGGCTGCGTACAAAGAGCTTGGGATGCCACTGTAAGCCAGATAAATACTTCTTACCCCCATGGAGCTTATATTCCAGTGGTGAAGACAGATTACACAGAAAGTGATTTCATTATGATCCTCTTATGTGTTGTGAAGGAGTAGGACAGTGCTTTGAGTGGGAGATCATGTAATGAGGACTTACAGAATATGGAGATCATGTCAGGAAAGTTTTTTTTAGACAATCATGTTTGCAATGAGATATTAAGCATGAATAAGAATTGGCTACGCAGGCAGATGAAATGATGTGTGTAAGGGCTGAAAGCAGAAAAGAACACAGTAAGTCCAAAGGGCATTGTAATTCTTATCCTACAGGAGAAGCTCAGATGTATATTTGTCTCTTAAGGCACTTGTCTCAGCTGGGGGTAAAGTTTAATATTAGGGCTATTTGAGTTCAGAGACTTTTGTTTTTCCTGATAAACTGTGCCTGGTTTCTCTTTGATGACTCCATCTGCATCTTGTTGGAGTCAGGGTATTGAAGGGGCCCCAAAATGCACACAGTTTGAGTCCCCCATCTGTTGGAAGAAGAGCTGTTGGTAGTAAATTATCCATATGCATCTCGGAAAGGTTTGTCCAAGGCTGAGCAAGGGATTCCCCTTCTGGGAATCCCACAGCAGGAAGAATTGCTAAAGAGCTAGACAAAGGGCTTTATCTTCCTTGCTCCTGCAAAGATAGATAGAGAAAGTATTCCTGCATTTTGCAAAGCCCAAAGGAACACTGGGCATTATATTTACATTGTGCGAAAGATCTCCATTCCGACTGACTTACCATCTTGGAAGTTTCTAGTTACTGCCTACCGACACTTCTCACCAACTCCCAATGTGCCAAGTTGATTATAGTTATTATTAAGCTGAAGGTTAGGAAATTGTTCATAAGAAATCTGCATCCTGTCATGAACCAAAGCCGCATATATTTGTCCCAGTTCTTTCTCTGAGGGCAGATAAACATTTCCCCATGTCAGGGGGCTGTTCAACATTTCAATGGCCTAGTAGGATGCTCTTTTGAGCCCAGAGGGCAATTACTAAAACTTAAGGTAAGTGGGGAAGTGAACAGAAGACGTGATTGCCAGTCCAAACAAGTGAGGTCCAGGGGACGGCTTAAGTTGTGCGTTAAGTATAATCTTTTGGCTTTGACGAGAAGGTGAGGTGACCAGTAATTAGCCATTCAAGGCGAACCCTAAGCAGCATGACTGGGATAAGAAGTAGGCGGTTGCCACGCCCACAGATTCTGGTATTGAGAGCTTTGCAGGCAGGAACTCATCTTGAAACGAATAAAATGATTTGCTAGAGTGAAGTTGTTTGTTGATTTGTTTTTTTGAATATATACGTTTTTATTTTTTCCCCCCAAACATTGGCAGAGATGGAAAAGGGCACTGGCTCAACATGTACAAAGGCCTTGGAAAGACAGAAACTGGGGCGGCTCCTCTTTCATGGCCTGAGCACCTCTTTTTTCACTCCTTTGCTCAGCCTGTGGTGCATACCCATCCCAAGCTGGCAGAGCTGGATCCCTGAGAGCTGTCAGGGAATCCTTTCCCATCAGCAAGGCTTTCAACAAATATTTAAAATAGGTGTAAATCTCAGTCTATAAATTCATGTGTTCAAGAAACATGAATATTTTAGATTTCCTTACATCAAATTAAATTTGGATTCTGAGTAACCAGCCCACCAAGCTGGCAGGAAGTTTAACCCAGCCATGCTTGGACTGTTCCCACACCCCAGATACCAAGATTCTATAGAAGTCTGGTCTTAGGCAGTGTAGAGACACTGGGGAGACTCCTCCAGTACTTTTTGTCTGTCTACACTACTTAGTGTTGAGATAGCAATTATCCCCTGTGTATGTGGCCCAGCCAGGTTCCACTGCTGCTGCTTCTAGGCCACATGTAGGGTGAGGTTCTGTGGTGAGTGAGGAGACCTGATCCAGGGGTCTAGCCCACCTCTGGGCACACAGTCTTCCTCTCCGAGGGGTGCCGTATAACCACACTGTGTCTGCAGAGCCCCACAGCCCACTGTAGCCTCCCTCCCCAGCCTTCTTAAGTCACCCTTCCAAAAGCAGCCTTTCTCCTTTCTTGCCTTAAGCAAGATATAACAAGCCTGACTACATGTTGGAAATGAAGAGAAAGTGTAAAACATAAGGAAAGCAAACACAATTGAATTCACCAGTCAAGTGTGTGGGTGGGTGGGTGTGAGTGTCTGTGTGTGTGTGTGTGTAGGAGAGGAGGTGGGGGCTATAACAGCTAACTGGGTATCAGGTGAGGAGATTATAGGCTCAAAGTCCCTTTTATATTGATTGGTGGTGGCAGTCCCACCCTGTACAAAATATTCCTATGTATACTGGAGTTTGAGAATCCCTGAGTGTGTTAGGTAGATGTGAGCATTGGAAGGAATGGCCTGAGGCAAAGATCCAAGTCCTTGAAGGGAAATGACAGAGACAGAAGCTGGAGGCAAGGGCCTGATAAATAAACTACAGATTAGAAGTGGGGGGGCAGGGCACAACATCCTGACTTTGTGGCTTCCCAGACCTCAGGGCTGACTGATCAAGAGCCACAGGTGAGAAGCCTCTTCCACCTCTGCCCCAGAGTAACCCCTAGATTCATTTCAGTGTATTTGCATTGCAGGAATAGCCCACTCCTTGGACAAAGACTGCCTTGATGGTTTTGATACAAATCTTGAAGAAGCAAAAACCCCTCCTCCGTACCTATGGGAGGAGCTCCCCCAAAGGACTGGAGGCAGCCTCCTTTAGAGACCACTGTACTGTAGGTCACAGCTCCTCCTAGACCAAGGCTAGGCAATAATAGCCAACCCCAAACAGCCCTGGGTGGTTTCTACCTCTTGGAACCTGCACTCCACACTCTACCGCCTTGAGAGTGTACCTTTGCTTTAATAAACTGCTTTGTGCTTGTGGCTTTCCTTCTGGATGCCTTTATTTGAGCATGGATCCCTTATAAATCGTCAGGTGGGGAATCCAAAGAGACCTCCATTCACACAGAGCAGACTCTACCACCAGTAAGAGAAGGAACGTGAAGTCTATTTTCAAATGTCTAAAATCCTGAGTAGTGAAAAGAAGATGGTGTTTGCCTGCAAAATTTGCACCATTCTGAATCAATACACCTTAATAGATGTTGATTGGTTTGCTTATTAAAGGAGAGAATTCAGGTATTTTATGCAGGGATTACATTCTAATTTAATTTCTGTAAGTTTCCCCCTTTTCTTTTGTGTTCTGTAGCTTTACTATGAATGGATTTATTATTTTCTCTTTAATCCTGTTTGGTACTTGTAGAGACTATTCAACTCCAGGAGTATCTTTCTTCAATTCTGGGAAATTTTATAGCCAGTTTCTAATTTAATCAGGGCTGATGTGACTTTATTTCAGGAAACTATCTTTATTGAGCACCTATTTGGCAGGCACTGCATTTACTGGAATGGGGTACGGTGGGCATGGATAAATCTCTGGGTGCCAAAGGGGAAATTCTCTGAGTGGAACTGTGGTATAATAAGAAAGATATTTGGTCTTTGTCCCTGGTTCTGGGCCCAGAGTTCCTAAAACGCTTGGGACTTCCTAAGTGATCTGAGAGTGTCTTTTGTTATTCATATACACCCTATATCACACACTTGAGTTCCTGCTAATGAGGTGACATGAGGTGGGGGCCCCCTAGATAGCCTCAATGAGGCTAGTCACAAGAAAGACCAAATGAGTCAAGGCCTGGAGATTAATCTATGAAAATTCTTAAACAAGATTTGATGAGCTTCCAGGTTGGTGAACACGTAGGGGTGCTGGAAGGAGTGGAACAGTTGGAGAGGGCCTGGAAGCTCCATGCCCCTGCCCCCCATACCTTGTGCTATGCATCTTGCTATGCCTTTTATAATAAACCAGTAAACACAAGTAGTGTTTCTCTAAATCATAGCAAAGTATCAAACTTGAGGAGGGGGTCATGGGAACCCTGATTTATAGCTGGTCAGTCAGAAATACAGGTGACAACCTGCACTTGAGATTGGCATCTAAAGTGAGGGCACACTTGTGGGACTGAGCCCTTAACCAATAGGATCTCATGCTCTTTCCAGGTAGATAGTGTCAGAATTGAGTTAATTTTGTAAGTCACCTGGTCAGTCTCTGCCAGGAATTGGAGAACTGTTTAGTGTGAGGAAAATGCCTACATATATGGTGACCAGAAGTGAAGTGCTTGGAGTTGAGTGTAGTGAGTAAAGGAGAACAGAAGAGTTTTCCCCTCACAGGAACGTTGGAAGGAAAAGCAAGGCAGGGCATCCCAGCTAAGTCCTTCTCTGAAGAGGTGGATAGAGTTTGCTCATGTGCATTGCAAAAATATCCAAAGGTCTTTCTTTCTTCAGGCAAGATCTTACTCAGGAGTCCAACATGTGAAACAGTGGCTTTCCTCTTTCTCCTCCGCCTGTGGTAGCCCTCAAATTCCAGAACACCCCTGGAGCAGTGACAGACTCGGCTAACTCTGCCAGCTCTTCTACTGTTCGGTTTGTGGCCCGCATGTGACAGGATGCCCTGTGGAGACACTGACTGACTTTTAAAGAATCTGACCTTCCACAGTGCAAAAGTATATTTGTCTTGAGGCCTATATCATAGTCCTGAAGAGTCAGCTCTAGAAGAATCTGTTATGCAGATGAGATTGTGTCATTGGAGGAAAACTTGGGTCTCTCTCTGGGTGGAGGAGATAGTAGGGTCTAAGCTTAGAGGCATAAGCTATGGATGACAGAGAAGATTTGCAGGCAATGACTTGAATTGTTTGACTTTGAATTTTTAATATGAAATAGGAAGACTTTTGGTGGGGCATGTCCTCAGTTTATTACAAGTTCTACCATTCCCAACTGCCTTGCACCTGGCTGGATTCACATATTTATGGTGCCTGCTTGGCCCTTTTGGCATCCATGTTCATAGACCCCTGGCCTACATAGAAAGACAGCACTGACTCTGGATTATCTAAACCAATGAGGCAAAGAATCCTCCCCACACATTCCATTTTCTCTTTGACCAATATTCTCTGATTTGTACTCCTTTCTTTCAACCCCACCATCAAAATAATCTCTATTATCCCTATTAGTGTTGTTTATACCTCTCTTAGAGCATAAGACCGTCTACATCATACTACCATTTTGTATATTACTGTTTTGTATATTACTGTTACTCATTAAGCCATATCTCTACAGACACTTGGACAGTGTCATGTCTTCATAAAGTGCCCAATAATTATTCTTTGACTTGTTCTCAGTTTGAATCAGCTCTGACCACCATGGTATCTAGAACAGAACCATTGTCACAGACTCTAATGCTGTTACCTCCTACCTCAATTGATATGGCCTCTCCCAAGGGCTGTTTGGGTACAGGGATGAGGACAAGACCAAGAGCAGATGACACATATGAGATGATATTTGCTTAAAATGTAAATGTAAAAAATGTAATGTAAAATGAATGAAATGTAATATAAAAATAATGGTGCAGAATGTAACGGATTTTTATTTTTAAAAGAGAAATGGACTTCCTCCTTGCTGCTGATGGATTGAGAGGAGGAGAACATGAGAATGAGCACTTACATACGGAAACCAATTGCTTGCTCCACCCCTCCAGTCTCTTATGGGCTCTGATGGGTTGCCGGTTATTATAACAATATCCAATCCCTCTACCCAGATGGTGGCTCTACCTCCATCCCAGATCATTTTGGGACAGTAGGCAAGGCTCAGTAGTGCTTCTCCAGCTATGAAATGGGAAGAAGGGAAGAAGGGTATCACCATGATGAATGGAGCTAGTGTGTAGAACGAATTGATCATAGCAAAACCACAAGCAGTGCTATGCTACATTCATTTAAATAAAGAGAGCCGACATATTTTCCCAGGCTGGAAACAGAAATTGCATTAATGTGCTGTTAATTACAATCAAGACTATATCACTTTGACTTTTTATTCAGTTCATATTTTTGTTATTCCATATTAAAAATCATATACTTCTTTGCATTTCCCTAAATATTTTAATTGGTACATTTTAGTCTGAATGTGTGTACATTCTGTTACCTCCCATCTGGGTGTAATTTTCCATAGTCTCCCCTGACGATCTGCATTTTCTCCTTCAAGTCCTTCCTCTAAACCCACTTCTGTGGATCTTGCCTTCACATTATGCCATTAAAATCTCCAGCTGGAAGGAAGTGCCTCTGAATGGAGTCCAAGAGAAGAAACAAAGAAAATGGAAACCAGATGCCATTTAAGTCATCCCCGTATGAGTCATCATTTTCTCCTGGAAAGTGTCTATCTTAATGATGTGCATCTCTCTTCAGTCTGAAGCCCACCAGACAGAAGCCCTACCTCTTAACCTATATGTGTTTTAGCCATCCTCAGTAGACCTAGATATTCTGAATATTATTGGCATACAGTAAATTTATACATAGTCCTAGTAATAGATATTTGCTAGATTTTAGATCCAACATAAGACAGTCATTTCCTTCATGGGTCATTTACCCACTCTTATTCCAGGTTCCTTGTAATTCTCTCTTACCAACTACCCTCAGGACTTGAAGTGAAAGCTCTAGTTTGATAAGGCATGGCTTAGAATTGTTTAGCATTAAAAACAAACAATAACAACAACCCTTTAACCTCCAGAGGTTAGAATCAATTGATTTTCATATGCACCTCTTCCTGCTTTTAAACGCCAACTTAATCTGATTTCTGTGTAATATCTATTATCCCTGAAGTCGAAATCCGAATCGTTTATTCATTAGGGTAGCAAAACAAACAAGCAAAAACCCAATTAATTTTATTTAAAAGAAAAAAAAAGCAAAAGGAAGTTCCTATTTTCCCAGGGTGACTTTGACAAACAAGTTTTAAGACTCTCACAGAACAGTATCCAATTAAGCCAGTGGCAAAATTGGCAAGGTACAATTTTGTTTTAAAAATTCTATCTATCTATCTATCTATCTATCTACAATATTATATATGTATATATGTGTGTATGTTCAAGACTAGCACATGCATTTATCTATACTCTTTCAAAATTTTGCTGAAGAATCAGCAAAGGGAACAAATTGATAACCATGCTAAAGATAAAAAGAGGACTGTCAGCAGAGATTTGATAATTTTCTGTAAGATGGAAAGGAAGTGAATAGGACTGATGGAAGAAGCAGAACAGAGGAAGCAGCATCCCAGATTTACTCAGGAGAGGTCTGTAGAAAGGATAGAAATATTCTTTCCAAAGAAGCCTTGGGAAATCTCCACACTGGGCATCAATACATTCAGAGCTCAGGATTGGAAAAAAAGCCCAAATCAAGGTTGCTCAGAGAGCAGCTGTACCATTTGGCCTTTCTCATTCTTTTTCACCTTTTCCATGCATGCAAATAGGCTGGCAAGAGAAGATCCGGAATCTTCATCCACTCCCTGGGATCTCCCTTATTAAGAAAATAAGATTGCTGGGGTGCCTGGGTGGCTTGGTCACTTAGGTGTCTGACTCTTGATTTTGGCTCAGGTCTCAGTCTCAAGGTCATGAGGTCTGGCCCTGTGTCAGGCTTGGTGCTGAGTTTTGGAGCCTGCTTGGGATTCTCTCTCTCCCTCTGTCTCTGCCCTCCCCAGTTCTTGGTCTCTCTTTCAAAAAAAAAAAAAAAAAAGAAAAGAAAAAAGAAAGAAAGAAAAAGAAAAAGAAAAAAAGAAAGAAGATTGCTACCTGGGCAGAACTAAGACTCTGCAGGATTTTGTGTTCCACAGGGAAGCCCTCTGTTTTTGGTGGTGTGAGAGGCAAAAGAACACCATTTGTACAATTCTTATGCTAACACCCCTAAAGGAAAGTTTGTCAGTTGACACCACCAGCCATGTGCACAGTCTCCACTTTTAGAGATATGCAGTTGGAGGAAACATGCCTAGCCAGTGGCAGAGAACTTCACTACCCACACCCAGCCACCTTTATTAACTACTGAGTCTTTCCTCCATAAATAGAAACAAATACCTTGTATGATCAAGGTGATAGAAGTGGGAGATGTGGGCTTAAAGCAAACTCATGAGTATGATGTCAGGTGATACTATCTAAAACCAAAGGCTCAAGAAACAGAGTTTATAATATTGTTTAAAGTTATAATCATTGTGGTCTGCCATCCATTTCCTCTTCCTGTGGCCAATAGAACTGTGATCTTGGTTTGAGGTAGCCATTCTTCTTCCACTCTTAGTCCACATGTTTTGGGTGAATCTGAATGTAACCTCTACCCCCAGGATGGAATACAGACCTAGACTTAGACCAAAGTTTATGATCCACGCCCTTGGCCACCATCACTAGTATTGAAATGAGCAAGCTAAGTGCATCTGCTTTTAAATATTCACACCTTCTTTCTCACTTCTATGGGAAGAGTATATGTCCCCATTCTATTGATTTGGGGTGAGGTCATGTGACTTTGTTTAGCTAATGGGATGTAGTTATGTAGCTGGTCTTGTGCTCCTGGGCTTCTGTCATCACCATGAGGGCATGCTTGGTGTAGGTCACCTGTCCCAGGAAAAACATGAGAGATACACGGAGCATCCCTGAGCTATCCCAGCCCAGAGCTATGAGCAGTTTCACCCAAGATTAGCAGAAACCTCTCAGCCACGTCCAGCCAACCTGGGCCCACCTGATCTCAGCCAACCCACAGATACATGAGTTAAAGAAATGCTATGTTGTACAACACAGAGAGTCTGTGTGTGTGTGCGTGCGTGTGTGTGTATGTGCATGCGCTTAGCATTATTTTGGCCACTGTTAAATATCACAACAGTAAAGGCACATGAATTCTTTCCTGCTAGTCTAGAATCTAAGAAGTTATGAAGCTACAGCCCTTGCAGCTGTGGCCACCACATAGGATTAAAAAATGAAGCTTACAGGCCAAGGAGAACTAAGCTGGAATCAAGTCCTACTCACATTGTTTGAGCTCTGAATTCAGCCTTCATAATGTCAGTTCAACCTCTAATCTTAGAGTTTATATGAACCCATAAATCCCCCTTCATTATTAAAATCAGATTTATTTGGCTTTTTTCCCCACTTGCAATCAGAAGACTCTTATCTGATACCAAAGCATATAGATAAACAGTGGAAAAACTAAAATAATTAACAAAAGTTAGGAGGAGAGAAGGATGTGCAGGAGGGGCCCACAAACAAAATCCTCATCTTGCATGGTATAGTCAATCCAATGTTTAATTAAAAAAATATAAACAGAGGTGTATTTTGTGAACTTAGAAGAGATGAGCATGGGAGGGGTGCCTGGGTGGCTCAGTCTGTTAAATGCCCAAACCTTGATTTTTGCTCAGTTCATGATTTCACAGTTCATGAGATCAAGCCCCACTTCAGGTTCCTCGCTGACAGTGTGGAGCCTGCTTGGGATTCTCTCCCTGTCTCTCTGTTTCTTCCCCACTCATTATCTCCCTCTCTCTCTCTCTCTCTCTCTCTCTCTCTCAAAATAAACATGTAAAAAAGGAGAGAGATGAGCATGGGAAGGGACTAAAATCGGAAATAAACAAAAGTAGTTATCCATGACTGCTAGTCAGAGTGCGACAAAGATATGGGGTGTCCATTTTTTAAATCTTATATAGATCTGTGCTGCCCAATGAACAAGCTACTAGCCACGGTGGCTATTTGCAGTTAAGTTAATTAAAATTAAATGAAATGTAGAATCCAGTTCCTCATAAAAGTAGTGGCATTTCCGGCCACCACGCATATCTGGTGGTTACCTATTGGACAGTACAGAATAGAATATTTTTATCATTGCAGAAAGTTCAGTTGGACAATGCTATAGTAGAATGTCACATGTCACTGTGTAAAATCAATCAGTCAAACAACAGAAGTTTAGCTCTATGACTCATTACTGTACCACAGGGCTTTAAGGTTACAGGCCCTGGACATAAACTGCTTGGATTCAAATCCCAACTCTGACACTTGGGTAAGTTACTGATTATAGAACCCTGGGCAAGTTACTGAACTTTCTATAAGTTAATTCTGTTACTTGTAAGTGGCAAAAAAAAAAAAATAACAAGAAAAAAAACAAACCCAGACATACCTTACAGCGTAATTGTGAGAGTTAAATAAACTAAATATATAATAAGCTATTATATATGTTGTCCTTCTAAGAGTACCGAGCACTTGGTAAGCACTAACTGATTATTTTTTATTTGTTATCCTCCTGTAAGTTAGATTTTATTTTACCAAATGTGCATATTTTAAATAAACTATATGCGTATAGATGAGATTTAGAGATCAGTATTTACATATAATATGTAATATTTTGCATTTTGTATGTGACCTATATACATTTACCTATCTCAGCTCCAGTTCATGGGCTCTAAATGCTTTCATTTTCTCCTTTATACATTTCTATATTTTCCAAATATTTATACTCATCATGTGTTGTCTTTATCATCAGAAAAAACGAAGTTTTTATTTTTAAAGATACCAACATATTTTGAAATGAATAACGTGCTACATCCGGATCATTTGCTTTTGCTGATTTGGTCCACAGAGGCCCATTATATAATCTCTGTCATTAATCAATCAGGGCTTCATGACCTCTTTCATGGACTATTACAACATCCTCCTGGCTGGTCCCATCTCCATGGCCAGCCCTGCGCCAGCTTCCCGGTCTCTCTCCACAGCGCTGCCAGAGCAATCCTTCCACAGCATAACACTTATAACACTCCCCTGCTTAAAATTTGTGAGTATTCAACCTTTACAAGTGAAGTGCCCAGTCCATGACATGACCCACCAGAGCCTCCCCATGTTGATCTTGCCTGCCTTTCCAGTCTCCTACCATGGACATCCAAGTCCCCACCCACAGGCTGAAGAGTGAACACTCTTCTGCTGCACCTTTTCCATCTAGGAAAGTTCCATTTATTCTGCAAGATTCACCTAACACTGCCTTCTATGAAGGTTTCCTAGTCTTCCAAAGCAAAATAAAGCTCCCACTTCAACTGGTACCTCTGACTTACAGCCTGTTCTGTGGAACAGCAATCACTTGTTTACATTCTCCACTCACCCCCATTATGTGCTCCTTGCCAGCGTGGTATCTCTTGCCCTCCTATGAGCAGTCCAGAAACTGGCCCCACATAGTACTCAATAAACAATTGTTGCTCAGATACATGCAGGAAGAACTCATTTTATTATTTAAAAAATTTTTTCATTTTATTTATTTTAGAGAGAGAGAACACACAAGTAGGGGAGAGAGCAGAGGGAGAGAAAGAGAATCCCATGCAGGTTCCATGCTCAGTGTGGAGTTCCATGCAGGGCTTGATCCAGGACTCTGATATCAAGAGTCTGACACTCAACTGGCTGAGCCACCCAGGTGCCCCCAGAGGAAATAATTTTAAAATGACTTTTATTGTTTTACTAAAACAAGGGTTCATGATGGAAAAATTAGAAAATTCAAGATAAATCAAACGCAGAAAATGTAAAGTACACATAATGTCACCTCTCAGTAACTTTTAACACCTTCATCCATTCCATTTGCTGCTTTAGAGGCTCTCAAACTTTCTTGGTTCGTGGCACTCTTAGTGGTTCGGTAGTATTTTTCTGGTACTTTAAACCCATACAAATTATGTTTATTATGTAGTTAGGTCCAAACAATTTAATAGTAGAGTTCACAAACTGAGGGTTCATCAAGGGGAGGTAGGTGGGGGATGGCTAGAGGGGAGATGGGTATTAAGGAGGGCACCTGTTGTGATGAACACTATGTGTTGTATGTAAGTGATGAATCACTGAAACCAGTATTGCACTATATGTTAACTAACTACAATTTAAATTTAAAAAAGTAGTAGTTCACTGTGTCCAGAAGTGTTGCTTGTGTTCCTCTTGAAAATTTAAAATATCCTGTGGGGCCCCTGAGTTCCCTACAGTGGCCCAGGATGGCTTGGCACACAGTTTAGGAACCACGGGTCTACACTTTCTGAAAGGGTCTTTTAAAACAAAATATATTGTTATACTATACAAACTGTTTTGTTAACCTGTTATTTTTAGTTAATAATTAGTAAAAAATAATTTTCCTCTTGGTAATTGCTTATCTAACAATATCTAATATTTGATAAATATTTATTTTGTTTCTTATGAGGGAGGTATAATACTATACCATTATCTTCATAAAGAACTGAGGCACAGAGAATTTAAGAAACTTGTCCCATGCACCACAGCTAGTAAGTGGTCTAACTAGGTTGTCAACCCAAAAAAACTGGATTCTAGAATCCCTACTCTTAATACCTTCCTCTAATGTCTTTTAACGTTCACAGCATCATTTTAATGGGAAACTCAAGATGCAATGGTAGTCTGTATTCTATATTATAATTTACATATTTATACTATAATGTACTTTACCAAATCCCAAATATTAGACATTTAAGTTGTTTCTAAGTTTCTACTGCTCTCGAAAACCTAGAGTTGCACATCTTTGTAACTGAATCAATCCCTGCATGCTTTTATGTTTATTCCCTTGGGAAAAAATTTCTAGAAGTAGAATTACTTTGTCAAAGAGTATGCACACTCCAAGGTTTTGGGTACATATCATCAAATTATTCTACTGGAGAAGTTGGATAAATATCTATTCCACTCTGTCTTTCTCATCCTCACGAATACTGAGTATTTTCATTCTTTAAAAAAATTACCAATAAATTAAGGGAAAAAAGTTGTAGCTTATTGTTTTGTTAATTTGTACTACTTGACGTTTAAGGAGAGTGAGCATTTTTATCTTTTTTTTTCTTAAGTTTATTTATTTTGAGAGAGACAGAGATGGCGCAAGTGGAGGAGGAGCAGAGAGAGAAAGAGAGAATCTCAAGCAGGTTCCATGCTGTCAGCACAAAGCCTGATGAGGGCCTCGAACCCATGAAGCTGGGAGATTATGACCTGAGCCAAAACCAAGAGTCAGGCGCTTAACCTACTGAGCCACTCAGGCATCCTGAGCATTTTTATTTTAATAACTAGAATTTATTTTTTTATATTAGAAGAAAGAGGCAAAGCCTCAGAAGCAGCAAGACAGCTGCAACATGGTTGGAAAAGCCCCTTACTGGACCTGTCTAGGGTCTATTCACATTCAACTCAAACTACCCCACAACCCACACCCCATGTTGCCCTGGTGATGAGAATGTAACATGTGGTCTACATTATCCAAGATGGCGTTCCTTCTGCATTCTAGTCTGCCTACGGCAGGAAAATACTCTACTCTTAGAACCACTGCCACAACAAAGAATCATAAAGAGAATGGTAGACAAGGATTTAGGGGATGTTGGGCCAGTCATGCTATGACCACAGGAAAATCATTTATCATTTTTTAGTTTCAACTTGTCTCCTAAAATGACCAGTGCTTCTCAAACTTTTCACAGAAATAGTCCAAATATACCAGAGAGTGAAAATTCATTCCTAGGATTACTACCTGGGATGTTTCCACCCAAAAGGACTCATTGTAGATGTGAAGTTTTTCTCTTCTTTAAAATTCAAACCCAAACTGCCTTCTCTTCTATAAGATATTGGTGTTTTTCACAGGTAAGCATGGTTTGCTCATTTGTTCTCTTTGTTGTTGTTGTTGTTTCTCAAATAGAAGTGGTGCTCTTGGGGAGATATGCTGTAATTTTATACGTAGCTTTTAGGACACTGACACATTGCTACATACTCTGCTTTGAGAATTCTCTCCAAGATTCCTTCAACGTTGGTCAACGTAAGATTCTGGAGAACAAGATCTGCTTCATAGTTAACAGTAAAAGGCAAGTTCATTATTCTGGACGATAGTTAATTTTCCTAAAGGGGTGAGCATTTTTCCTTCCCATCAAGTTCCTTGATCCTTGACACAGAGATGATCCTTCTAGTCAGCCTGGACCATAACTGACCATTGTCAAATACGCTGCTAAGTTAGGTCCATATGCTAAAATCACTACTACTACTAATATGCCCACCTTCATCCTAAAAGCAACACACAGCTGTCTCATATAACTTTCTTCTTTCTATGCTGAATGCGTTTCGTGATAGAAGTAATGTGGTGCAGTAATGGAGAAACAGCGTTCCTGGCATAGAAAAATCTAGGCTGACATCTTAGATCTTGGGCAAATCACACTTCCCTGAAACTCTTATCATCTGTTAGTTTCAACTAGTCTATTAAAATGACCAGTACTTCTCAAGCTGCACTGACAAAATATTACCTGACAGATGTGTGTGGTGAGGAACATATAAACAACCTTAGGGCTACTCTTATTTTTTAAATATCCACCCTTAATCCATGATGAAGGAAAGATTACTTAGGCATGACAGTCCTTCAGTTTGGAATGCTGGTCATTGGGAATTACCTACTAGCTCTAGGAAGATGTAACGCTCTGCTGGGTGCTGCTGCGGACCTGCCTGTACAAGTGCTCACCAGACACCGGTGAAACCCTCTGGGAAACAATGATGGGCATTGTTGAGCTGGGTGGGGCGAGAAGAGGAACGTTGGTAACTACCAATGAACCTTGGCCAAGCCCCCATGTGGCAAGAAAAGCCGTTTCTCCTGTGATTCCATTTTCTGACTAGAAAGTAACGCTAAACTGTAAGATTTAACACCCCTGAGGCATCAAAGCCTCCAGGCTGTTAAGGAGCAGGCAGCAGAGGCCTCCTAGGGTCAGGGGCAATGAAGGGCAGAGGCCCTGCACCAGCTTCCACCTTTCTGCGGCCGCCAGCCCTCACCCTCGCAGCCCACTGAGCAAGACGCGTCAGGGAGGAGTACAAGCCAAGCTTCGTCTCGCCGCCAAGCCAGGAGGACCCTTGCGGCTAAATGAGACAAGCTATTATCTAGCAGCTCAAATTGAGCAACCCCAGGGAGGAGGCAAGCACAGGCGGAGACCACAAGCAAAACAAGGGCAAGAAACCCGGTAAGTGCACCAGTAGCTGCCACAGCAGGCGAGGAAGGGAGCCTCAGCACCCACAGCACAGGAAACCGGAAATGAAGGGCGCACCGGAAAAAGAAATGGCCGCGCCTCCTCCTGGATCTTCCTCGGATGGGCACGCGCAGTGTCGTTTGCCCAATCCGCAGCCACAGTTTTCCTGGCACTTTCTGTGCAGAGGCTTCACTTGGCGTAAGGGTGGATGGAGTTTGTAGGTCTAAAAGCGGGGTAGTGAGAATCACTCCTGGGTTGGAGGAAACAATGAGCAAATCTCCAGATTTGATGACTTCACCCTTGATCTCCAAATACTGGTTTGTTTTAGAAAAGGCTCTTGAATCAGCCGCATGCAATAAATATAGAAAAATGAACCTTATATCATGGGAGTGTGTGTATCTCCTAAGGTAGAACAAGTTGCCCATATTCGTTTTATTTACCAAGAACTATGTCCAGAAAATGTTCATTGAAGCCCAAGTCACACATATTAAAATTAATTTCTCCAAACACCATGTCAGCTGGTCATCTGCTACTAGTTTTTTTTATTTGTTTACTTCCTTCTTGAGGTGTTTTTGTTTGTTTTCATTGTTTTGTTTCTTTGTTTTTCCTTCTAGCTTCATTCAGAGAGGTAAAGAGTGGCAGAATAGACTAGTGATTACCAGCATAGCCTCTGATGTCAAATACCCAGCTCCACCCTACAGGGCAGAATTTGCCAAGCTCGGTATAAAATGAAAGTGCAGGGCTCTTTGTGTACAAATTATTAAGTACCTCAAGACAGTGACCTCTAAGCACTAAACCAAATATAGGACTTTTCTGACCACAAGGTCAGTGTGACTCACTAGGTCTGCACCCATGAAGCCAGCCCTGCTGTCCCATGCTAACCGTGTGACTTGGAAATGTTGCCCTCCAAAGCCTCAGTCTTCTTATCTTTAAATTAGAGACAGTAGTAGTACTTATAACACAAGAGTGGTGGAATGATATTTTATGTTAAATCAGATGATGTTTGTTAAGTGCTTTGTACAGTGCCCAGCATATGGCAAGTATTTAAACATTATCAGCTATTGCTCTCACCAATGCCCTGCTAATATAATATGCTTAAGTACCTCAATTAAAACAACGAGATCCCACTACACACTTATTAGAATGGACAAATTCTGGAACACTGACAACACCACATGCTCACAAGAATGTGGAGCAACAGGAACTCTCATTCATTGCTGGTGGCAATGCAGAAAGGTATAGCCACTTTGAAGACCAGTTTGGTGGTTTCTTGCAAGACTAAACATACTCTTACCATACAATCCGGCAGAGCCAGCAATCACACTCCTTGGTATTTACCCAAAGGAGCTGAAAATTTATGTATATACAAAAACCCGCACACGCACATGGATGTTTATAGCAGCTTTATTTATAGCTGCCAAAATTTGGAAGTGACCAAGATGCCCTTCAGTAAGTCAATAGGTAAATAAAATGCACTACATCCAAACAATGGAACATTATAGAATGCTAAAAAGAAACCAGCTATCAAGCCATAAAAAGAAATGGAGGAAACTTAAATGCATATTGCAAAGTGAAAGAAAGCAATCTGAAAGGCTGTATGCTTCACGATTGCAACAATATGACATTCTGGAAAAGGCAAAACTATGGAGACAGTAAAAAGATCCGTGGTTGCCAGAGTTGCAGGGTGGAGAGAGGAATGAATAGAGGTGGAACACAGAGGATTCCTAGGGCAAGTGGAAAGACTCTGTGTAATATCATAGTGATGGATACATTCATTATACATTTGTCCACATCCACCACATGCACAAGACCAAGAATGAACCCTAATGTAAACTATGGAGTTTGGGTGATTATGACCCATCAGTTCAGGGAGTATGTGGGAAATCTCTGCACCTTCCTTTCAATTTTGCTGTGAAACTAAAACTGTTCTAAAAAAGAATAAAGTTTGGGAAAAATAAAGAACCTCAAAATCCAAACAAAACGAGGAATTGGGGCAATAATCGGGTAACGGAGGACAATCACCACTAGACTCTTTCTTTTTAAATTTGTTTTAATGTTTATTTTTGAAAGAGTGAATGAGCACGTGTGAGCGGGGGAGGGGCAGGGAGAGAGAGGGAAACAGAATCCCAAGCAGGCTCCCTGCTGTCATGGGGCTCAAACCCACGAATCTGTGAGATGATAACCTGAGCTGAAGTCAGACACTCAACCGAGCCATCCAAGCACCTCATCACTACACTCTTTTCTCTGCTTTTCTTTAAATTATCTGAACAAGTAAGGTTTAATATAAGTTACCCAAATAATTACTTTAATTATTCCCATTCACTTTGGCATGAGTAGATCTGGTCAGATAAAATGTAATTGGAAGTTATAAAAATATATAGTAAAGGTCACATATTTGACATAAAACGAATCGAGCTAAAACTCACACAAAAGAGTTAAGGAACCTAGAAACTCTGGAGATCAAAGAGCTAATTTCAGTAGACAGTGCAAAATAAGAAGGTGCTAGTGACAATTTGGGGATGACCGTCATTTGCTGTCACTTTGGACAGACATCAGAAATAAAAACCTGTAAAAAAATTCTGTTCTTTAAAAAAAAAGTTGGAGGTCAAGGAGGAAACGGTTTTAATTAAACTTTTATGTTATGAAATATTCCAATGATACAGAAAAGCGTATAATGAATTAAGCACTAAAAATGTACTCATCTCATAGATTTATCGAATCTTGTCTTTATATATTTGCTTGAGATTTTAGGATTTTTTTTAAATTTTTTTTAATGTTTATTTATTTTTGAGACAGAGAGAGACAGAGCATGAGGGTCAGAGAGAGAGAGAGACACAGAATCTGAAATAGGCTCCAGGCTCTGAGCTGTCATCACAGAGCCCGACGCGGGGCTCGAACTCACAGACTGCGAGATCATGACCTGAGCCGAAGTCGGCCGCTTAACCGACTGAGCCACCCAGGCGCCCCGAGAATTTAGGATTTTTATTGTAAATTACAAAACACAAAAAACAAAACCCCTACAAAGTGAATTCATACTTTAATAAAAGAGGAAGGCACATGTAGCCTCCATTCAGGTAAAGAAAAAGAACTTGGGCACCTACCCTCCATGGACACTTTTGCATCCACAAGCCCTTCCCTTCCCCACCAAAGTAACCACTTTTCTGACCTATATAGAACTCACCAAAGACAGACTTTTTATTTTGGTTTGAGACAAAGAGAGAAAGAGGAATAAACTCTGACCATAGAATACCAAAATAACACAACTGATAAATAGTATCATATGTATGAACCAAAATCCAAAAAAAGTCAAAATTTCTCTTGGGCAATAAAATACTTCCTTTACTCCCCCTCGGATGATTGAGAGTCTTCGTCTTTTTTCCCTTCTCTCACACATGGACTCAACATTTTCCAGATCGGACCCATTTTGGCATTTTGCAACCTATTCTACCTCTAACAGTGAAAACATACTGCCTCTGTTTCTGTAATTATTTAGCTAAAGCCACAAAAACTGGGTAATGCTCAAAGTTAGAAAAAAAATAATTAGCAAGTATGTTAGGGTCTTGTTTCTAAGGGTCCTTACTTCTATCAGTAACTGTACTTTCAATATTAAGGTTAAGATATGTCACGTTTTGCTTTTATTTTTATGTTAGAGTCTGCTTTGAATAAAGCTGCTAGTGCCTACGCATAATGTTCTCTTATCCCCACATAGGATGGAGCCACAGCCAGAACCCAGGTGAGGCCAATGCTTTCAATGTACTAGATCTACAGTCCCTTAGATTTATGAGAAACCTTAGACCTTCTTAACCTCTCCCAACTTGGGGTGCTGATACCTGCAATAGACACGTAATACCCTCCTTAAAATTAATGGTTTAGGGCGCCTCGGTTGAGCATGCGACTTCGGCTCGGGTCATGATCTCGCAGTTTGTGAGTTCAAGCCCCGCGACTCGCTCTGTGCTGACAGCTTGCTCAGAACCTGGAGCCTGCTTCAGATTCTGTCTCCCTTTGTCTCTGCCCCTCCCCTGCTCACACTCTGTCTCTGTCTCTCTCAAAAATAAATAAACATTAAAAATGAAGAGTTTATTTAAAAAAGTAAAAATAAATAAAATTAATGGTTCACACACACACACATATCAAATATTAGTCAGGACTAAATGTAAGTAAAAGAAAAACAACTTAAAATAGGCTAGTATGAGAATTTATGGGCTCATGTAACCAAACTGCAAAAAAAAAGGGTAGAAATGACTACAATACTTTCAAAATTATTTTTGTCTCTTAGCTCTGCCTCCACATTGATATGTCAGCTTTCTTATCTCCAGCTGGCTTTCAGAATCCTCAGCTAGAGTCATAATTGCCCCACTCTGGGCTCACATCTTGGAGCCTCACCTTCCAAAAGGGAAAGAAGCTTTCTCTCTACTCCTCCACTCCTGTGAAAATAAATCTTGAAGGTACATATTTTTCAAAAAAAAACTCTGCAAATATTAAAATATGTGCATTTCATTGTATATGATTTTTATGTCAAAAGGAAAACCCACTGTAAATAAACACTAAACCTTACTATTTGAATGCATCCTAAAACTCTTACATCAAAATGTACTAATAATGTCTGTGATGTACTTGGAAATGCACCAACAATAATTTGAATTAATAGCTGGATATAAGGATAGATAGATAATAAATCAAATGTAGTAAGATGCTAAATGATAGAGTTGAGGTGGTGGGTGTTTACGATAAAATTCTTTTAGAACTTGTTTGAGAATTTTCATAATGAAGCATTGGGTGCGGGGAGAAACATCCTGAGGAAGGACTCTGGTTAGACCAGCTTGGGTGCCCCTCCCAGCCGCAACCCAAAGTGGAGTGTGAGACACAGACTGCTCAGTTTAAGTCAACTACCTACCATTTAACCCTCCGCTGTGGCCAGCAGTGCACTGTTGCAGCTCTGTCCAGGACATACAGTAGAACAGGGAGTAGAAGGATGAGAACTTGTGGAAGGAAAGTCATTCCCCGCAAAGAAAGGGTTATGGCACAGACATGGCTACTGGGGCACATCACAAGGCAGGCAGCCACCCCAATTGGACACCCTGAGAGTCTTCAGAACAATAGTCTTTGCACAATGACCACATGTCTCCTTGACATTCACAAAACAAAAACTAGTCACAGAAGACCTGACTTTTCTTAGCTGGTGACTTTTAATGACATGCCACAAGGCGTTGGAGAAATTAACAGACCATACCAAAGAGTATAAGTGACTGGTATTTCAGAGCAAAGACATACTGGTCTAAGGAAAAGCTACCTTTCACCATTTGCTAGACATTAGTTTAAAGCCAAATCAGCTTATATCATTCAGCATCTGGCTCCTGTAAAGGCCAGATCTACATTAAAAGTACATTGAAACAAGGGTCCTCAATCTGGAGCCTACAGGTATTTGGCTCGGTTAGGTTAGGTGTGAAGAAAAGAAAGGTTAGCCCTTTTCCTCCCAGCCAAAGGAGTACTCAAGGAGCTGCTTTTTAGGGTCAACTTATTAATTTATGTTTTTGTGCTACATTATTAAAAGGCCTAAATTTTTCCTTGACTCTCTCTCTTTCCTGCTGTCCAACTTTTGGAGGTTGGATTTTATCAGGAATTTTAATAGTCAGCAATAGGAGGTAATACACCCTTGCCTAGAAAATTCAAAACACATTTGCATAGTTTTTAATGGACAGGAACACGAGGTCGAGTTTGTTAAATGAAGCCGTGTGTCCTCAAGTTGGCTGAGAATGGACACACGTAAGCCAAGGCCATCTCGGCATTTTTGTCTTTTCTGTGTGATTTAGGAGCATCGTCCCTGCTCCCCTGCGCTCCCTTCACCGCCACCTCCCACACGTCAAACCCAGTAACTTGGGTTGCTTGCTCAGACCAGGCCAGAGCAGAAGAAGAGTTCCAGATCCAGCCAGGCCCTCCACCCAGGCTGGTGTGGAAGCTCGGAAGTGTACAAAATGACCAGCAATTAGGGAGTTGGCTGCACTGGCTTGTTTGAATGACTCTTCCCCCCCTGGAGTTTATGGCCATTAATTTCCGCAAACTCTACAGCAGCCATTTTCAAATTTTATCATGATTTTAAAAATCCCTAGAAACTCTATATCTGAAACTGTTGCTATGTTTCCTTCTGTCTCATCCTCCAGAGTTATAAATGTAAATTTAAGTAACAGTAATGATAACAGCGTCAGCCACCACTTATATAGAACTTATACACCAGGTACTACACTACTCCTTTTACATATAGTAGCTAATTTAATCTCCCCAGTAACCGAGTGACGTTGTTTCTATTACTATGTCCATTCTACAGATGGAAAGATTGAGGCATACAAAAGTTACGCAGCTTGGCCCAAGTCGCATGGATAGGAAGTGGCAGAACTATGATTCAGAGCCAGGGACGTACTTTTAACTACTATTGCTATGAAATTAAAGAAATCAGAGAAATTGAAAAGGTAAGGCTCTTGCCCAAGATCACACAGAAGCAGAGACTGGAAATCTGAATTTGTTACTCAAAATTCTGTGTCCTGTTCTTGCATGGAACAAATAGAAAGGTTTGACTTCTGAGGAATTTCTCATAAATAAGGGACAGAGGAGAGAGCCACACCAGAGTGTATTAACCTGGGTTTTCAATTCTGTACCAACAGTTTGGCTAATGGTCACAAACTATGTCTATATAAATGCAAACTGTTTAAAAAGGACCAAGTGACTTAGCCAAATCTGCTCAACCCCAATCTATAAAGGTATCTGTGAGGTAGGGACTGAAAGATGCTGGATCTCTTTGTCCCATCCCATTATTTACCCAGATGGAGACCCTACCATGGTGTGATGGGAGCCGATGAAAGACAGGAAATAATGAGATTAGCAAAATATATTGCAGACATCTACTTTGAAACAGTGGTTCTCAACTAAGAATTTTACATGTCTGATTCTTTTTTATAGCAAAAATGTTCCAACATACACAAAAGCAGAGAAAATGGTATAACGAGCCCCATGTACCCATCAGCCAACTTGAACAATTATCACTATTTTGCTATTCTTGCCTCATGGATTTCTTTCAAAATAGAAATTGTTAAGGCTCCACTCCAGGAGGGTCTGGAATGTATCTTTCAAGGAGCTGCCAGGTTGGAATAGCCTAAACTCCGGTCCTGGGCCTGGGGCCACACCTGCCTAAGGAAGGTAAGAAGGCTTCCCCAGTGCTGAGGGCATGGGGCTCCATGACTCAGAGAAGAGACCCAAACATCAGAGGTTTATCCGTCAAACAGGCAGGAAGGAATTCATTCCAGATGATTTGAATGAAGAGGCTGTAATGATAGGACAGAGGTGAGAGCAGGGATAAGAAAAAATTAGGGAGGTTGAGGTGCCCAGAGACCATCAGATGACCAGAGGCCATCATCAGTCCTAGAGCACAGGGCCCAGGGGAGGACACAGAGTCCTCAGAGCCTATTGAGAGCTGGAGCGCTAGGTTAGGGGCTGCTTGGCAAGAGCTGTGAAGTGGAGTAATTAGACACAGCTACTTCTAGAGACACGCTTCAGAAGCACAGGGTTTGGAAGATCTACATTGATCTCGCTCTCTTCCCACCCTCTTACCTGGGCCCCTCACTGGCCAGAGTGAACTGCACATCAGGGGGCAAGGTGGGAGATGTACCTGCAGAGGCCAGCCCCCTGGAGCCAAAAGCAGGGCAGAGAAAGGCAGAGAACACATCCAGGAAGCAGAACAAGGTGAGAAATGGGAGCAGAGAATAATCAGTCAAGAGAACAATCATTCTTTCCAAATTCTGAAGTAAGAGAAAGTAGTTGACTCTTTCTGGAGTGAGTTTGATGTTTCCAGTCATAGAAGAAGCCAAGTGTAAGAGCAGAGGGACTATCTGGTCCTTGGTATTATCAACCACAGCCCCTTTGTCATGGGTGGTATTGAGTGTGCTTTGCTGTAACAGCCCGACCCCAAGTTCCTTCCCCTGCTCCTGCAAAGTCAAGCTGGAAGGGGGGGGGCAAAAGCTCAAGGACTGTAATCATTGCCTATTTATGTTGTCACTGTGGAGAAACCTGGCTTACTGTTTTTGTAAGTTAACATTATTGACTGGTCAGAGGGACATTAGTTCTCAGTGAAATGTAGTTAGAGGCGATTACTTTCTGTTTACCACTTATTCTCAATTTACCAACTAAAAGGACAATGTAGGGGTTCCTATCACAGAATTTTTACGGAGCCCGTTTTCCCCTTGAAAGCTTGAAGTCTATTATTTGCATGTTGTTTAAAAGCTAGCATTTCAGTTTTCAAAGCTACAATCGCATTTATTTTTCTGGTTAAAAAGCAGAAGAAAAACAACTCCCCAGGTTGAAGTTAATCTTTTCAACTCCTTCTCCCCAAGGGATATATACATATGCAAGCTTGTACCTCTAGACTCCGGAAACATGTCAAGCAATGTAACTCCACAGATTTAGGAAACTGTTATTAAGACCCGAGTATCCCAACATGAGCAGAAAAGCCCAGGATGTAGAAATTCTGAGTAGTCTCCTTTCAAAGGGTCATTGACCAAGTGGACCGTGTCCAAAGGAAGGAGTGACCAGAATGACAATGGACTTTGAGGGGGTCTGATTGTTGTCTTCAAGTTTTTGGAGAAACGGAATAGCCAGTTATATGGTTTCAATGGGCCAGATGAGAGCTGGTCATTACAGAAAAGCCACTTTGACCCCATAAGGAAGACGTTGATAACTGTCTGATTGATTCACTGCCCCAGGGTCTGGCTCAGAGCTTGACATATAAAGGGCACCCAATATTTGTTAGATGGATGGTAATCCCTGATACTGGTCAGTGGTGAAACTTGTCACTGTCAAGCTAGAGAGCTGTCACTGGGTAAAGTTTGGATGAGCATTTGTAGGGAACACTGTAGAGGGTATCTCTGAATCAGAAAATTGTATTTATTCCATTTCTGGAATTGATCAGTTCTAAAGCTATTGCTGCTAAGTTTGGCTAGGAGTTGGTTGGAGGTGAAGGGTAAGAAAGTTGTCAGGGCAGGTCCATCCTTATTCTTGGGGCCAATTAGTAGCAGAAGATAAATCACATAAATCCTTCCAATGTGGGAGATAAATATGGCCTCTAAGGACAGAGAAACAAAAATCCGATGTGATTCAGTGATAATAAATAAAAATTCTTGCCTACAGATGTTGAATTATAATGTTATGCACGTGATACATATTTAATGTTATATACCAGTTTTATCTCAACTTAGAAAAAATGGTCCAAAGACCTTGACAGACTACTCACTGAAGAAGATATAGCAATGGCAAACCAGCATATGGAAAGATGTTCCACATGATATGTCCTGGGGAATTGCAAATGAAAACAACAATTACATACCACTATTCTCCTATTAAAATGGCCAAAATCTGGAACACTGACAACACCAAATGCTCACAGGGATACAGAACAACAGGAACTCTCATTCATTGCTGGTGGCAAAGCAGAAAAAGAACAGCCACTTGGGAAAATAATTTGGTGGTTTCTTGTAAAACTAAACACACTCTTACTATACAATCCAGCAGTTCTGGCAATGGCATGTCTTGGTATTTACACAAAGGAGATGAAAATTTATGTCTCCACAAAACTCTCCTCACAGATGTTTACAGCAGCAGTTAGGGTTCATAGTTGCCAAAAGTTGGAAGCAACCAAGATGTTCTTCAACAGATGAATGGGTAAATAAACTGTGCTACATCCAGACAATGGACTGTTATTCAGCACTAAAATGAAATGAGCCAGCAGGCCACAAAAAGACATGGAGGAGATTTATATGCATATTACAAAGTGAAAGAAGCCAGTCTGAAAGGGCTGTATACTATATGGTTCCAACTATATGGCATTCTGGAAAAGGCAAAACTATGGAGACAGTGAAAAGATCAATACTTGCCAGAGGGAGGAATGAATAGATGGAGCACAGAGGACTTTTTGGGCAGTGAAAATACTCTGTATGATACCATAATGATGGAAATATGTCATTATATGATTGTCCAAACCTACATAATGTACAGCACCAAGTGTGAGCCATAATGTAAATGACGGACTTTGGGTGATTAGGATGTGTCAATGTAGGTACATCAGTTGTAATAAATCTACCTCTCTGGTTGTGGGGAGGGTTTATAATGAGGGGAACTACACATATGTAGACAGGGGCAGGAGGTATATGGGAAATCTCTGTACCTTCACCAACTTGTGACCTTAAAACTGCTCTAAAACAATAAAGCCTTAATTAAAACGACAAAACTATGCAGAGACTCCCCGAGAAGTCATCTGAATATTTTCATTTGGTGGAAAAGAAGAAATCAGGAGTTGAATCCACTACAGCCTATCCTGGGAGGCAGATTTCAGGAGGCAGGGCAAACAGTGAGTTTGTGAGATGTAGGCACAGGAAACCCAGGAGGATTATTTATAAGTTGATCTTTAAGCACCTGAAACAAAATTAGTCCTCCAAACCATTAAGAGTAACACAGAAGAAAATGGATCCATCATTTCAACATCAGCAATCACAGCATATGACTGTGAGTATTTCCCTCCACCCGATATACCACCAAGTGAACACCTTTAAATATCCTCCTGCTTTTGCACACAGATAATTAAAGAGTGCACTTTGATTGCTCATCTCATCTGTTCTATAGATGTGAGTCAACGTATGGGATTTACACTCTGGCTGTGGTTCATCTCTGAGCATTCAATTTAGCAAGGAAATTTTCCTTTTCTCTTTCTACTTAGGGTCCTAGTTCTTTAAATTCTATCCTTATTGGCAGGCTGTTGTCATGGAGAAAAATAACTTTAAGTAGCTCTTTGAAAAGCTTTGAGTTGCTGTTCCCTGCTATTTAAAGATCCCCCAGTAAAGCGAAAAGTACACTCTGCTTCCATATAAGGCTCTGCCACTCCAAGGCAAGAGTGTCGCTGGGGCCTGATTCCATGTGCTCATAGCAGAACATGACATGTCCTGAACATCTGGGGATCACATTTATTAAGCATGTCTACCCAGTCAGGAGGCAAAAGAAAATCAGAAATCCAAACTCTACTATCTGAAATCTTTGGCCAACCACGCTTCTGAGTCATTATGAGCTGAAGCAAATAAGACAAGCCAAATCTTATAATCACCACCTATTTTGCCTCCCACGTGGAGCATTTGCTCTATGTGGCCTTGGAACTAATTGCCATAATCCATTTTCCCTGCCACCTCCTCGTCAATACTCAGTATCTAAAACTTTCTTCCTTTCAATTCACAAGCATTTACTAGACACTTAAGCTATGTCTAGCTCCTGGTGGGACACTGTAAGGGATACAAAAGTGTAGAATAGGGTCTCAACAAAGTAAGATTTGAGAGATAAAAAAATGCAGATAAAATAAATGAAGCACCAAACACAGTTGAAACACTAAGTGATACAGAATATTAGCGATTCCCAACTTTGTCTGATGATTGGACTCAATCATGAAGATATTTTAAAAATGCACATTCCCAGACCCTTGCACCTGATCTACCATATCAGAAAGTCTAGGAGAATGCCTTGGAATCAGCAGGGTTCTGCCTTAAGTGCATGACTGAATCCTGTAATACTTCTAACAAGAACAGCCTCTCTGGTCCCCAAATGCCTTATTTGTAAAAGAAGTGAGGTGATCTAGATAGTTTCTGAATTCCTGCTATCTCTGACATTCTATGATTTTGTTATTTAAAGTACCAATATGTATGATTTAGATAATAATCAATGTGAAAAGTCAAAAAGGCTTCATGGACAATGAGAGACTAGAAAAAGACAATTCCAACAAGTGCTTGAAGGCTATAAGCAGGGACGTTAGAATCAGACAGTCTTGGATTTGAGTCTAGTTCTGCCACATACTGGCTGGATGACCTTAGCCAAGTAATTTAACCCCTTGGTGATCCATTTCTTATGTATAAAATGGGGATAATAGTACTACCTACCTCCTTGAGTCATAATAAGAATTCGAAGAAACATGTATGTATATGTATATGTATAAAGCACATACTAACTGCTCAGTGGTTATTATGAGCACTGTTCTCATTATTGGTGAAGAGAAAAGAATAAGGAATTCCAGTTGGAGCAGAAGATATTGGGCAAATGCATATTTTCTTTAAGGTGCAAGGCACGTGGAACAAGGGGAAGAAACTGGCTTGACTCTATTGGAGGGAGAGAGAGAAGTTTGGTGGGGAGTTAGATGACCCAGTTTGTTGTGCAAACTTGATTAATAAAACTTGATTAAATAAGACCTCTTCACTCCCCCCAAACAGATACTTCTTCAGTGCCCTGAATCCACATGCTACTAAAACAGATCCCTCAACATTGGCTACTCAAGCAAGCGATTTCTCTCCTCCTGCACCAAAAGAATCCACATGGTGACTCTTTCAACAGTTGACGCCAGGGTGGATCACATACAAGAGAATCCAACTTTAGCAAAGCAGGAAAGCACAAGTCTCTGGAACCACAGCTTTCAGGGAAGTGGGCTGTGGCTGGTGTGGAGATGATTCAGACTTCCACTGGGGTCAGAAGAGCAGGGGTGTAGCCAGATTACTACTTTAGAGAGGAGTCTGTGCTCACCATTTTGTTTGCTGTAGCTATGTTCTATCCCTGTCTAGAAAGCAAGCTTGTTCTTCAGCGAACGTGTAGCCAAATCTAGTTATGCTCAGGTTCCAGGGAGGAATACATCGGAAAAACAAATTCACAGAGAAGTTGTCACGGATATTTAGGGGGTTGAGGTCCTAGAATGTTTTGTCTTCATTTCTAAGTGCCCAAGTATTTAAAAATAAATATTATTCTCCGTTTCAACTTATTTACATTTGAGACCAAGAGAATCATTTAAATGGTTTGTCCTCTTGGTTGTCAAAGAAAATGTCTTGCCCATCTAAAAAAGGGGCTTTTGGGGCACCTGGGTGGCTCAGTCGGTTAAGCATCCAACTTCAGCTCAGGTCATGATCTCATGGTTCATGAGTTTGAGTCCTGCATAGGGCTCTGCACTGATGCTGTGGAACCTGCTTGGGATTCTCTCTCTCTCTGTCTCTCTCTCTCTGCCCCTTCCCTGTGTTCTCTCTCTCTCTCTCTCTCTCTCTCTCTCTCTCTCTCTCTCTCTTGCTGCCTCTCAAAAATAAACTTAAAAATGTTTAAAAAAATTAAAAATACAAAAGGGTACTTTCTACTTTAAATGAAATAATGTGCCTCATCAAATAAATATGGTTTTAAAGGAATGGCTTCAGAGATTGGACCTAAGTTTGAGAGACTGCTTTATCTTTGTATCATTCATGTATTCATTCTATTATTTCCTGAGTCTCTAACATATACAAAGCCCTTTGCTAGGAAGTGGGGCAGTGATTGACAAGTGAGTAAAATAATGGATTCCCACGCCTGCTTGCAGAGATATTCTTTCTTTAGTTCTGGAGTAGGGTTCAGGACTGTGAATTTTAGCAAAGCTCTAGTTGATTCTGAATGATCAGACGAAGATCTTAGAAACACTATTATAGAAGATACAAAGATGAACAAGGGAATATTTCTGCTTCGAGGAATTTAAAATGATCTCTCATACCTTTCAAGTAATCAAATATGTTTTCCTGCTTCCAACTTTCTTCCCTCCTCTCTCCCCCAACCAATGCACCCATTGTCGGTATAATTTGTATAAGGAACAGAGCTGGCACTGGTAGAGGCATCTCCTTCTAAAAGCATGTATGTCAGAAGCTCATAATCATTAAAGTTTACCATGGCAAAGTATGCATAAGCTGCACTCCGACCCATATGCATCTTATATAACAGACATCCATGTAGGGCAATTTCCTTATCACAATTTAGCAGTCCCATAAATAAGCATATGAGATTAATTTCAAGAAGTTCATTTGGTGATAAACTTGAGAAAGTATAGGTCACAGAGGTAAAACATCTAGACTACATATATGTATTTAGCCACTACTCTGTCCTGAGAACTGGGCCGAGTTCTCAGGAGTATCAAAATTTAAAGCGAGATGATGTTTTTGAGGGATTTCAATATTTAGATTGTGTTGGCTAGGGTCTGTTTGACCCCCAGGAACAGTAGAACAAATTTAATAGTGGTGTAAATCATAAAGACATTAAATTAAATAATAAGAAGGATGCTCATTCCAGAGCTGGTGCACTAGCTCCACGCTCAAGAGCACTGGGTTGGCATCCCCAAGAGTCTCTTGGGTTTCCCATTTTGTTCACCAGATGGTTCTGCAGATCCAGGCATTACATCCCTCATAATCTCATCCAAAAGAAGTACAAAGGAAAAGCCAAGGCCATGAGAGAGGCTCCACACACCCCCTTTTCCTTTGCCATGGAGAATATATATAGTTATATAATTATATAATATATCTAATATATATATATATATATATATATATATATATATATATATATATATATAAGATACCAGTATATCTCCTCTTACATCGCTTTGGCTAGAACTGCATCATTTTTCTCATCCTTAGCTGCAAGGGAAGCTGGAAAAGGAATGGATGTTGGGTAGCCAGTCAATATCTTCTTTTAACAAAGATGAAATGATTATAAAATACTAAGAATGCAGTATTTAACCAAACTGCTCAATTACATGAGTGTTTCTGGAATAAAGAAAAAAAAAACAAAAGAATGTGCTTGGCATGCAGGAAAATTTTAAAAGAGACACAGATCCACTAAATGAAAGATGAGGTGGATTCAAGGTGGAGGGTCTTTCAGGTAAGAAAAGAAATCAAGAATATCGGAAATGGCATTAAGTGACCTGTCATGACTAGAACACATGTGCAATCTCAACAGCACCAAGCTCACAGTACAGTCTTACCAATATTTATATCAGAATCAGGATCATTTTCTTATTGATTGAAGTTATGCTTCAATCTTCAATAACTCATTGAAGTTATGCTAGGTAACTTTAACTTCAAATGAATGATATTTTTTATTTGATGTGTGTGTGTGTGTGTGTGTGTGTGTGTGTGTGTGTGTGATATTTCCCAAGAAGTGCTCCAACTATTCAGACAAAATGGATGCCAGTTAGCCGGTTATGTCACAGAAGTTTCCATTCTGAAGTGCAGAATGGAAAGAGACAGGCATATTCTTTCCAGCTGATGCCTCTCTCTCTCTCTTTTTAATGTTTATTTATGTTTTGAGAGAGAGAGAGACAGACAGAGTGAGAGCAGGGGAGGAGCAGAGAGAGAGGGAAACACAGAATCCGAAACAGTCTCCAGGCTCTGGGCTGTCAGCACAGAGCCCGATGAGGGGCTTGAACTCATGAACCATGAGATCATGACTTGAGCTGAAGTCAGATGCTTAACTGATTGAGCCAGTCAGGCACCCCACGGCTAATGCCTCTCTTAATGAAGCTTTCCAAGTGTCTGTGAGAGATGTACTGAGGGAGGGGGATGCTAGCACTAGCTATCAGTTACCAGTCATATTTCAAGCTTGGAAGGCACCAAAATGCTGAATTATGAGAACCTGCCAGAATCTATATAAGAGGAAAACAACCAAAGTAGGGCATAAATGTATCTCTGAAATCTGCTAGTTAGATGGAGAATAGCAAAGCCTTAGATAAAGTAATGCTTGACCTAATGTAGTATCTCTTTTCTAACTGCAGGTATCCTCTGTCTTACCCTAATACTTCTTTCTTTTGTCTGTCTTGTTAAAGCTCATGATTATTTTAGTGATGCATTTGTTTACCTGGCTTTTGTTATTTCCACACCCCCCCCACAATAAAACCTCTGTGAGGACAGATATTATAATATTGTTCACCATTGTATGCCCAGTGCCTGTCACAGACCTGTGGACTCCCAATATTTATTGCATAAATACATGAATGAATAAACTTTCCTATCTGTTAACTAATTTTCCAGACAGCTACTACAAAGCTGTCCAGCACTAGCTGTCCTTTCATCAGGCCCATGTTGTGCATCATAAAGGAGCAGTACCGGGTGTGTAACATGTTCAGCAAACAAAATGTATCGAACTAAACCAGGCAATCAATAAAGCAAGAAACATCACGGGAATACGTACTAAACCAAGCAAGTGGTTTGTGGCAGGTTAAGGAGAGCTGATTCATTATCAGCTGTCACCCCCTAGTGGTAAAGAATATACCTTCCAGGGCTTCATATTTCTGGTTCTTTTTAAAAGAGAGAATAGAAGCCAGGGGCTTTTCCAGAAAAGTGCATTTGCTACCAATCTCACATCACAGCCTTTGAGTCACATATAATATACATGCACACACACGCACACATACACA
The DNA here is from genome assembly GCF_028018385.1 of Neofelis nebulosa. Classification (NCBI taxonomy): domain Eukaryota; kingdom Metazoa; phylum Chordata; class Mammalia; order Carnivora; family Felidae; genus Neofelis; species Neofelis nebulosa. Next base: position 28,650,035 of record NC_080794.1, on the reverse strand, counting down.
GATAAATTTACAAGGAAAAAAGTGTATGAGCTACACTCTACCTTAATGATCTGGCTGTTTATTAACTTACTGGAAAACAGAGCTACAGTTAAAAACAGCTTGCTTAAAATTCCTTTTGAATTTATCTGCTCCTGTCATTTCACATGCTTATGGAACCCTTTCCTAAGAAAGATTTAAAATAGGTATTTATTCTCAAAGCCGCTCAGAGAAGAATAGTGATTTTCTACTTAAAATTTGACGTTTATTCTATTACATGAACAGATCTTCCTGAAAGCAAGAAAATCATAATGAAGTTACGGGCTTTAGCCTGATACAGATCACCTTTTTTAGATGAATTTCAGAAAACTATGTGTTAGAAGAAAATTTAGACAAACTGCTACTTACAAATCATTATTTCCAAAACAGCCAGTTACTTAACTGAATTCAGCATTTCTCTGATTCCACCCAATACTAGCCCCCAAAACACCCACAGAAACCTATATTTGTATCTATGGGTATAGATTGAGGAAGGCTTTTAAAAATAAACCATCCCAAATGATCACTAATTCTGAAAGTATTATCAGAACAAAGAACATATTTTTTCAAATATACATTTCAATTTGTTATTGACTCTCCCTCTTAGCTAGAGAGAGGTTAGAGTGAGTTTATAAGAGAATTTAAAGAGAGAATGTCATCCTCTTTGTAGGACTTGTTTGAAATGCTTGGTGTGTGTGTGTGTGTGTGTGTGTGTGTGTGTGTGTGTGTTTACTAGGAACATTTTTTCGAGCATCAATTTTGTACCATGCATTGAACTTAGCATATAACCTTCTTAACCAACCTATGAAATAGACACTATTATTTTCACCATTTGACAGACCAGTCTGCTCAAATATATTGAATTCCTGACCCAAGGCTGCCAATTGGAGGACTAGATCTTACTGGTTTCCAAACAGCTATCCTTTTAGCAATTTTTCAGTTAATTGGTACTATTCAACAAGTAAGAACCTAGTTAGTGCAAGACATTGGTAATCAAGGGTGCTAGGCAGGATTCAAACAACTTCAGGGAATATTTATCTCCACTGACTAAAAAACTGATGAAAATCATTTTACCTTAAGAAACAGTGAACCTGGGGCCCCTGGGTGGCTCAGTTGGTTGAGTGTCTGACTTGATTTCGGCTCAGGTCATGATCCCAGGGTCGTGGTTTTGAACTCCACACTCACCGCAGAGCCCACTTGGGATTCTCTCTCTCTTTCTCCCTCTGCTTCTCTCCCCTAGCTCTCTCTCAAAATTAAAAAAAAAAAAAAAAAAAGAAAAAAAGAAAAAAAGAAGAAGTGAACCTAATTGACAACTAAAGTCTTATAGGGCATCAAAATTATTATTCTTAATGTTACATTTTTCATGTGCTATTATTGATAACCTAGACATATTTGAGAATTTTTAAATTTAACCAAATCTCAGTTATTACTTATTTTCTTGACAGTTGCTTTCATTTTTCCTAAATGCAAAGTATGGTGCTTTATGCCTTCTTTTCAATCATCAGGAAAATAATTTAATTAAGGATTTTAGTTACTTTAGTACCAGTCAAACAATATTTTATTCTATTAAATTTGTGTGGCCATTGGAACTTTCCCATGTGTCTAGAAGAAAATTCCCATGGTCTGGAAATTGGCTGCTTGCCTGGTAGGTTTGCAAGTAACATGCTAATTGTAGTATCTTCTCTAATACACCAGATGGCGGTGGTCCCTATATATGTATATAAGTGAACCTTACAAAGATGTTCAGACTAGTGCATCAGTTAGGTTGATAAAGAAAGGAAAATTACAGTCTTAAAGTATTACAGTATAGAAAACCAAACACCAAAGAGGTGATAATTTCCATCAGCTTCAGGTGTAAAATCCTATCATCAAAGAAAGAGCACAAAATGCCACAGGCCCATTAGAATGTGTGACTTATCTTGTACTAATGCCAAAAAGTCATTTTCATTCAACCAATCTTTTGTCAAATACTTCAGATCGCATCATATTTGAACATGCCATTCATCCTCTTGACTTATGGGAAACAAACCCAATTAGACAGAGTCAATATGTTTTAGAAGAAAAGATTTCATTGTTTTCTTGCAGTGGAAGGATTCAAGCATTACCAGGAGTCTAGAGGGAAATGTAGCTGTAAAGATCCATGGTAAAAATAATTTCCAAGCTAGTGAACAGAATGGATCCCAACTGGGACCAGTTGATTTCTGGCAATCAAACCATTCCAGATACCCCTTAATTGGGAACAAAGTGTTTTACCATTGTCTTTGTCAGGTGAGGTTATTGTAAGTCTTTGGTTCTATAGAACCTCGGTATTTCTTACTCATTGTTATCCTTTAATCTTTTGAAAATGGGTTACGAAGATTTCACAGCCCTGAGGTTGGAGAGCCTTACACTGCTCCTGCACTTAAACCCCACAAGTAATCCATACAAAAGGACTCAGAAATACATAAGGGCACCTATGAGGCAATAATAAAACCTCTTCATTGGGAACCAACATTCAGAAGGTTAAGTTCATCAGAAAAAAGTTACCTCTGAACACTAGGAAACCTGGCCCCTACCCTCACCATTTTCTGGGTAGGTCCTCTGTCTTCCCTAGACCTCCATTATTCCACCCACCAGACATGGAGACACAAACTTACCTGGGGGTAGGGCAAGTCCCATCTAATTGTCCTTCCTCTTTGTTCTTACCTCTGTGCAAGGGGTTGTGAAAATTAAATTGACAAAAGATAGATTAACAGGAGAAAAAGGGTTATTTCACATGCATATGAAAGGCCTGAATAAATGAAGTGAAAATCCCAAAGAAATGGTTAGACCAGGGGCTTAGATACCATTTTAACAAAGAGCAATACATTTGTGGAATACTGACCAAACAAAGGAAAAAGGGGTTTAAGGCTCTGATGGTCCGTAAATGATGAGAAGGTAGATATATGAGGGAAATGAATGTAAAATAAGGATTATTTTAGGAAGGTGTGTTTTTGTAGGTCCTCTGGGCCAGTGCCCAGGCTGTTTTTCTCCTCCTGATACAGGAGAGCAGAGAGGGGACATCTTCACGAAGGGAATTTTGTGCCCTGCCTTTAGACAGATGGGCGGAGGACAAAGAGCTTTTACCAGCATCTGCTGTTTCTTAAATCAGCTCAAAATAATATTTATGCCAAAGTCGCATATTTTAGGGTAGCATATTCTGATCCCCTTCACCTTCTAGAATATAACCTCCAGAACATCTTCTAGAATGCACTCAGGAACGCACGTTATTCACTACTGTACTCAAAGGACCTAGAAAGTGCCTGGTGCATGGGAGGACTCAATAAATAACGTTGAATACATCAATAGATGAATTTCCTCAAGTAATAGTAGTGAACACATGAAAGAATGAATTTATGATTTTTGAATTTTTGCTCTTCAAAACAAGTTTGCTCCAATGTCTCTTGTCAGCAGATGGGTTTGTGAGAAGAGATTAAAGTTGCTCAAAGAAGATATCCAGAGTTTGTGCTCTGTAATGGTGACACTGACTTTGTTCTGATTTCTGGTACATTTCTTCGCTTAGATGACTAATGTCCTATTATACCATCCTTGAACTGGTGCAGACTCTCCTGCTTCATGTTGAACCAGCTCAGCACAGTTTTCTGAGTGAGGTCCCTGCCTGATTTTGGTGCTTGCCCCACTTACTGACATTCTTGATGCTTTCATTCTGTTGATTTCAGATCTTGTTAATATGCCAGAGAGAAAACTCAAGAAGGGTCTTAAGCTTTTTAAATTCCAGAGTGAATAAATTATTCAAGTCCTTCCTGAGAAGAGGTATTAATTTAGAGCAGGAACAACACAGAACCCTTGAGTAGCTAAGGTTGAGTGTCCCCAAGACAATCTTCATATATATTATAATCTGGTGGCAGACCAGCCCCACCAATATTTTTCCACCCACAAGCTAACTTGATTTGTTATTTAATTCTTACCTCCCCAATTTGGAGGGAGGGGGGAAAAAGGGTTGGTATTTTGAAGGATCATTTGAGCAATCTTAGAGTTGAAAGATATCTTACTGATCATCTAATACAATGTTTCCCAAACTTGTCTGAACAAAAGAATCACTCAGGATGATGGTTAAAAAAGTCAATTCTCAGGCCTCACCCTGTTGATTTGGACTCAGTAGGCTTGGGTGAGGCAAGTGATTTCTGTACTTTTTTTGTTCTGAATCTTTATTTGTTTTTGAGAGAGAGAGAGAGAGAGAGGGAAAGCAGGGGAGCAACAGAGAGAGGAGACGCAGGATCCAGGCTCTGAGCTGTCAGCACAGAGCCCAGCACAGGACTTGAACTCACAATCTGTGAGTTCATGACCTGAGCTGAGGTCAGATGCTCAGCCAACTGAGCCACCCAGGCACCCCTACAAAAGGATCACTCAAGATGCTGGTTAAAAGGTCAATTCTCAGGCCTCACTCTGTTGATTTGGACTCAGTAGGCTTGGGTGAGGCAAGTGATTTCTTTAACAAGTGCCCCAGGTGATCCTCATACTCAAGCAAGCTTGGGAAACACCAATCTAACACAACCTGGATGTGTTTTGGATGTTCATCTGGGTCACATGACTCAAGAATCTTCATGTTCCTTGACCTGATTCTTGTTCTTATGCCACCTGACCTCCACTAAATCCTCATCCCCCTTAAAAAAAAAACATATGCAACATGAGAACTGAGCACCTACAAATGCTTCCTCAGTATTTCCAATGAAAATGTTAGCTGACTTCTTTCAATATTCTCTGATTGTGAAACATCTTTATTTTAAAAACTCTCTACTCATAGTGTGTGTGCAGTCCAAATTAGCATCCAGACTTTAAAAACAAGCTCTGCAAATGACAGCGCACATGTTCTCTGGACCAGTCTTATGGCTCTGTGGAGTTGGCCATCAGTCTCTTACATCCTAATCTGGAACCTCATCAAGTATCACTTGGTTTATCTGGTGTGTGAAGAATCCAGTGAGGTAGGTGTTCAGGGAAGTGTTTTCATCATCAGGAAATAAAAACAATTACTAATCTGCTTTCACTAATGCAGTCCATCTGTGCATGAGCAATGTGTGTGGTTTTTCCGAAGAAGGACATCATATTCTCCATATATTTCAATGCTTAATACTTGCAATCAGAGAGACATAAATATCCAGCCAGCCTCAATTCTTATAAAACACAGCTGAAAGCAGGTGATTCAGCTGACTCTAGATGACTCAGCCTGCCTTGATGGCCAAAGTTGGTGAGTCATCTGTCTAGTGTCTGAGGGAATTCATTTCAGGAACTCAAATTCCAGGGACCTCCAAAAGATCACTAAACTTTTAAGTAACTTATTGGTTCTATTTGAGTTATCCTTGACTTTTCCTTAATGCTCAATTTTTATTATTCATCAAAGACACCCAAGCTGAACTTAAGAGATACCAAGCAGTAGGTCCTATTGGAACATATCACATCTGGGGTGAACTTGTACTTCCTTTTGGCTTGATGTCCCAGGTAATCTGGGCTTTCAGGGGAAACCCAAAGCATGGAGTGGTTTTGCCAGGGACAAATCCATAGATTTGCTAAACCTTGTAATGAATGAAAAGTGAGTGGGGAAAAAAAAAGAAAAAAACAAGTGAATAGAAATAAATGCCTACTTTGTGTTTACTAAGAGAGAGCTCACTGTAAATTTTAAAACTTATAATAAAATATGCTAGGAACTGAAATTTTTTATATACTATTTGGGTCATACCCTAATATTTTTTCTACCTAGATTCTCTTCGGTTCTATTGATATATTTGAAAGTCTTCCAGATCCTTAACCTTATCTTAATTGGCTATTGCAAAATTGTTCACCTTCTGTCATTGTAATAGTATTAATAGTTGCTATTGTTTAGTGAGCATTTACTTTTTACCCAGTATTGGACTAAATTGAAAATATGGAGGTATTAATTTACTTAAGAGTGGCCTAAAAAGATGGTGCCTTTTTAAGGAATTTTAAAATATTAATTATTTGTTTAACTGAGAGATTTAGAAAGAGAACCCAGAAAATATCAATGGTCAATCTTTCTGTGCTAGATTTGTGAATGCCCAAGTGCCCATTTCAGTGAAATACTTTCTGGAAAACAGACTCCAAGATGGACAAGACCAAAGTTCTCAAACTATTGAGCAGTGACACTAACATTCTATTGTCCCTAAGGTTGTTCTTTACTCTGGAAGATTCTGAGGGTTGGATCAGGTAGAGTATTGGCTCAAATTCCTCCTGGAGCTGATGAGCACATGTCTAGGGCCAAATGACAAAGACAATACAGGAAACATGAAAAATGTTTTCCTAAAACATCTTATACTTGTAGTGCTAACACGGACACAGGCTGAACTCACCAACAGACCCCCTGTTCAGAGGACTGTAGCTTCCAGGTTGGAGCACATCTACTCATGAACAATACTCCCAGGAGCCCTATGTGGCAGACACAACACAGAAAACCATTTTTAAGGGTAGTTTTAAGGATAGTTTAGAGATCTTCCAACACTTTCTTTCCACATATGAGAAAGCTGAAATCCCAAGAGGTGATTTGTCAAAGATCACAGGGTGTTGTGACCAACCATAGCATGACCTCAGGTCTCCCATTCTTTCTTCCATATCAAATCTTTTTTTTTTTTTTTTAGTATTGTTCTTGGATCTCAATATTATTAGTGGAGTCTATGCTTGCACTGGGCATTAAAAAAAAAAGCAAGTGATAACAAAAAAAAGTACAAATGCTACTTTAGACTCTCTACTTACAGTGGCAGAATGGAAAATTTATCAGATGGTTCTTTTTATGACATCCTCCTTAAAATATTACCCATTCTTATTTCATTCTTACATCCCGAATTTCATGATCTGTTCTGTTTTGTCCTTATCGCTGAAAGATTATTTTGTTACACATACCCTTTGACCTACAAACTCATCACAGAGATATACTCCAAAAAGTCTTACTGGAGTCTACATTGTGGCAATGATTGAGACCATCAAAAATAGGATATATCCATCAGTAGGGAACTGGTTTAAAAAATATTGCATTAGAGACATGTGTAGTCTATGTTGCTGTTAAAAAAAAAAAGATCTCTACTTATTGATATAAAGAGATGTTCAGGATATGTTGTAAGTCAACCAACGACAGTATGCATGTGTATAGGATGACGCCATGTGGGTTTGTTTTTCAGTGTTCATATACATATACACCTTTGTTTCTACATAGAAAATTCTGGAAGGATACCCAAGAGCAGTACTGTTTTTACTATTGGCACTATTACTTGATAATAATTTCATAAGTAGTAAGAAAGAGCAGGTGAGGGAAAAGCCATTGTGTTTTTCTAAATCTGAGGCTGTTGACCAAAATCAATACATTTGGCCTATTTGTAAAAAGAAGTTAGTTCTCCCCGGCAGGGCTCCTGGACCTGCAACCAAGGAAACATGATAGAGACAGATGGCGAAACACTTGACTTTTACCAACTGCTTTGGTTTTCCCCTTTGGCCAAACACATTTAAGAGCCATTTAAAAGGGAAACACTATAATTACACCCTCCATGATAAATAAAAACAGCAGCAAAATGATAGGATTAGACTCTTAATTCTTATTACCACCTCCTTAGACAATGGGTGTGACAGCCACTCATTCAGGAATACACCTGAGGCCACACCTTGTTTGTCATATTACATCTTGTTTGTTAGATACCTTATGCTTAGTGTTACAACAGAAAGAAAAATAACCAAAGAAATTCCACCCAACAAGCTATCCAGGTTAGCTGAGCATTTGCACAGGCCCAGAAACTTGGCCAGTGTCCTTCTCCTTCCTATTCTGGCAGCTTGCACTTTGGTGATGAGTGATGGGTGATTGTTTGTAAATGTCACCAAACTAATGTTTCCTTTCTCCAGAATTTTAGGTTTAGGGCAGATAAAGCTTAAGGTAAAAACCTCACAAGAGTCCATTCCATTTGATTTATATTATTAATTTTAAAATGAGGAGGGCTCTCACTCTTCCCTTTTAAGGAAAATGGGAATCTCATGGAAATACTATCTTTTAAAACCTTTCTCAAAAGTAGTGTCAGGTCTACTAAACAAGAACCTTAAAAATGTTTTTACTTTTTACTCTCATGCAGTGTTGGTGGGAATGTAAATTTGTACAGCTGCTGTGGAAAATAGCACGGAGGTTTCTTAAAAAATTAAAACACAGAAATACAATATGATCCAATAATTCCACTACTGGGTATTTACCCACAGAAAATGAGAGCACTAATTTGAAAAAATATATGCACCCCTATGTTTATTGCAGCATTATTTACAATAGCCAAGATATGGAAGCAGTGTAAATGTCCACGGATAGACGGGTGAATAAGGAAGATGTGACATACATGCATGTACACACACACACACACACACACACACACAATGGGATATTATACAGCCATAAAAAGGATGAGATTGTGCCATTTTAGAGGCATAATAGAGGGTATTATGCTAAGTGAAATAAGTCAGACTGAGAAAGACAAATACCATATGATTTCATTCATATATGGAGTCTGAAAAACAAAACAAATGAATAAACAAAGTGCAGAATCAGACCTATAAATAAAAAGAAGAAACTGGTAGTTGCCAGTGGTTAGACGGGTGGGGACTGGGCAAAATGGGTGAAGGAGAGTGGGAGAGACAGGATTCTAGTTATGGAATAAATAAGTCACAAGAATAAAAGGCAGAGCGTAGGGAGTATAGTCAATGATATTATAATGGCATTGTGTGGTGACAGAGGGTAGCTGCACTTGTGGTGAACACAGCATAACGTATAAATAAGTTGAATTACTGTGTTACAGTATTTACAGTGAATTACACCTGAAGCTAATGAACATTGTGTGCCAGCTATACTCAAAAAAAATTTTTGTTAATGTCTTTACTTTTTGATCTAATGGTTTTACATCTATAATTCCATCTTAACCATATAATCAAAGAGGTAGACAGTATTTAGATACAAGGATGTTCTTTATTGTTGCATTAGAGTAATACTGATGTAGACTAGTAAGAGTAAAATCAGCTGTAGTAAAATCAGTAAAATTCATATGACAGAATAATACAGTGTCATTAAGAATATCAATGACAAGGGGGCGCCTGGGTGGCGCAGTCGGTTAAGCGTCCGACTTCAGCCAGGTCACGATCTCGCGGTCTGTGAGTTCGAGCCCCGCGTCAGGCTCTGGGCTGATGGCTCGGAGCCTGGAGACTGTTTCCGATTCTGTGTCTCCCTCTCTTTCTGCCCCTCCCCCGTTCATGCTCTGTCTCTCTCTGTCCCAAAAATAAAAAAAAAAAAAATAAGAAAATAAAAAAAAAACGTTGAAAGAATATCAGTGACAAGATTCATATAAGTCACGCACATATAATATCATCCCATTGTTATTATTTTTAATGTTAACTGTCACTCTTTCTGAGATTTGATGAAAATCTATTGATTTTATGCTTTTCTGTACTTTCTAAGTTTCCTACAAAGACTATTTCTTGTTACTAGAAAACCATCAATGGAAAAATGTCACTGATTTTCATGAGAGTTTGCTCAGTAACCACCACCTGCCCATTGGGAGTTGGTGGTTGGCTCCAGTCAGCCCTCACCTAGGGGATGACCTGCACTCACCCTGATGTCAGCATCAGCACCATCATTGTAAGCATGCTACCAAAACTGAGAGTGAACCTAAGTAGCTTCTATGGTAAGCAATGCTAGTACAAGAAAGCCAGAACTTTTCCCCTCAATTCCAATTATGCCTCCTAGTGGTAGGCAAACATGTACATTCAGTCTGTCTTAGTTTCTGATAAGCAAAAGACAGACAGTAACCCCAAGCCCATCAATAAGAAAGAAGCGCATTCCTTCCCTGACATTATAACCCAATTATTGAAACTTCCTGATAAGTTAGAAGAATGATCTAAGACACATCTGATATTACTATGTTCCCATTAAGTTGAACTGTGGGAAACAAAGATATGAGCATCCAGAGAGTTCTACCCCACAACACACACACACACACACACACACACACACACACACATATTTCCAGAGTAATAAACTGACCCCAACTTGTTACCAACAATTAGATAAAATTATTCATCTGATTTATTTGAAAGGTCAAAATCTAGTCTTCTTGGAGTAGTTCATCAATTAGCATGTATGAAGGGAACACCAAAAGGACTCAGTAATCCTAAAGGAAGTTTATTGCTTACAATCTCTTTAAATGGCAAATATGCTTATAACAATTCACTTTTTTATGTAACAAAAATTTGAGTTCCTAGAGGTGAAGTGCTAAACAGGAATCAGTACCCATTTTGTCAAATGGGTGAAATGTCAAATGTCAAATTGTGAAACAGGGTTTCTCAAATGGGTCAAGGCTGAGATTGAGTCATACCCTAGACAACAGTGACAACCACACTCCTTCTCACTCTGTGCATCCACTGGTTTCCCTGGGGACTTAGATGCTTCCAGAAAGAATTCAATGTCCATAACTAGAGATGACACCACAGGCATTTCCGGTTGGAGACAGAATCGCAGAGGTGTGTTACAGCCAGCTCTTACCCGCTAGAGAGGCCGCAGTGATCCTCTCTTCTCAACTTCCTGTTCAGTGACTGCACATGGATAGCCTGAAACTGACCATGCTGTGAGCATTTACACTATGGAAGGCAACAAATGCTCTAAATCAGGGCCTTCCCCACACCTACACCTTAAGTGAGCTGTTAATGTTTACCAGCACGCCACTGGGAGAGTCCCTGAGAGAGAACACGTTTGCGGAATGAGGTGTCTGGAGTGACAGCCATAATCAGCAACATGGTGTGCAGCTGTTAGTCAGATGAGTTTCGCCCCATCAATCCTGCGAGGGCCTTCTATGGCCCCTTTACTGTTGGGTTGGAAAGACAGGATGTGAGATCTCCATCTCATAAGTCTTTAAAAAGCTAATATTTCCAACCTCACCAGTTGTACTATCAGAACTCTTGATGAAGAGCTGTGGTAGGAGAGGCCACATAAAAGTGAGTATTGTAATATCCATTGTCCTGACATGTTTCCCTCTAGGTCCTGTCTCCAGAAAGACGAAGCAGGAAATTAATCATATAGGATCAATTACGGAGCAAGCCAGGTGAGGAATGGTCTCAGATGGAACCTGTGGTTGAAGCTACAGAGTCCTGTACCCCTCTCACTTTTTCATCTTACTCGCCTCTGTAATATTCAAATAAAGCGAATACAGAATTTTCCCATATATTTAAGCCTCCCGTGGCTATTTCTCAGCAACCTTGAAGGCTGTTCTACAAGAGGCACTGGCACCTACTGCAGCAACAGAACCAAGAAGATCCCAAACACAGGAGCTGCCTTCTAGCATCTAGAAGAGTGTCAACAGGGAGGGACAGGTGCCATTTCACAGACTGGACATGAGCAAACGCAGGGCAATTAGCAGGGGTCAGCATTTCTCTGGGTTAATACCATGCCGTCAAGTAACGCAAGTACATGAATTACCAAGGAAAATTACAAAGTATTATGGGAGCACACTGGGAAATATGAAATTTTTCTGCTGGGAGAAATCAGAAAACTTCCCAGGGGGAAACTGATATTTGAACTGGGACTTAAGGGCTAAGTAGCCTTTCAATAATAGATGTGGAGGAAGGGGAGGGAGTGTTTGGCAGAAAGTATTCTAGGTCATGAAGACAGCCTAGGCAGAAGTACTTTATTGCTAATCCTATTTATTTGCTGTGTATGATGATGTTTTGACATCTTAAAAACCCTTCTGGCTGGAGAGAGACTGACTGTCCTGGGACAAATCAATTCTTAGAGCTAGCACGGGCCAACTGGGACCATGCCTTTGATATGCAAAGTAACCAATCCAGAGCCCTTTCTCCTCTATCTGGCCAGTGCACCCTAGGCGCCAGGGGCCAGGCAGCTAGAGACCATCCCAAGTCTTACAGCCTTTGGAAATGATTCCCAGCAGCCAATCCTAAACTGTTTACCCTACCCTGCCTTGTTTCTACTGCAGCAACTCCAAGAAAGTCTCCATCTAGGCTTTCCCCTGGCTCCTGTCTTGTGTCACCTGACAATCTGGTGTTTCTCATGTGGCCCTGCCTGGCATGGTGTGCCTTCTGCCTCCAGGATGTGTGACTATAACACAGTTTGTTTTCCTGAACTTATCCTGTGTCTCTTATGGCCATCTCTGACTGACCATCTCATAAAAGAACATACAACAACTATAAAGTAAGAGAATTCTGGTATGTTGGGCTGTGCATGTTTAGGAGGGGGGACTGAATGGTGGTTGTGGAGTATATATACCTATATATATCTATATATCTATGTATCTCTCTTATATATAACATCTTCTGTATCCATTCATTCATTCATCAATGGAATTAAGAGAAAAGAAAAAAGAAATTGGCCCTTGCCTGGAATATATGTTACAAATATTTTCCTCATTTATGTTTGTAGGTGTATTGCCATATATTTACCATATATGTGTGTATCATATTTAGACATGATTGCTATGTAGAAGTATTAAATTTTATGTAATAAAATTTATCAATCTTCTCTTTATGGCTTCTAGGTTTTGTGTTTGATTTAAAAAGTTCATCCCCTCTCTGAGCATAAAGAAAAATTTACTTTTTTTTTCTTTTAATTTTATGGTTAAATTAAAAAAACACTTAGAACTTAGATCTTCTGGAACTTATATTGTAATAAATACAATAGGGTTCACTGTTTACAAAACGAAGGACTCTTGAAATTAAAAAACTTCCACACTCCAAAAAACTGGATTTCTAAATGTGATATAGCAGGCAGGGTTGTGTTGGAATTAATTGGGAGAGATCCTACTAAATTCTACATTCTCCAGTGCCACCAGCCATTCTCTTGAGTCTCATTTCCTAAAGTGCTCCTATGGCACTCAAGTTCTACAAGATGACTAAAGGTATTCAGCCAAAAAAAATTCCCATGTTAAAATAAGTTTGGGGAGCACCCGGTGTCTCAGTCAGTTGAGCATCTGACTCTTGATACCAGCTTCAAATCATGATCCCAGAGTCACGGGGTTGAGTCCCACAACTGGCTCTGCGCTGAGCATGGAGCAAGCTTGGGATTCTGTCTCTCCCTCTCTCTGCCCCTCCCTAGCTTGCATGTGCTCTCTTTCTCTCCCCTCTCTCAAATAGCTACCTACCTACCTACATACATAAAAAATAAGTTTGGAAAATTTTGAATCATTATTTTTTAACTTTAGGGCGATCGAGATGCTTTAACACATTAATATCATTGGGAGTTTCCCAAAGGATCACTTTGGGCTATGAAACCCTTGTTTTGTGAGGCATCTTGGCAACCAGTGTTCTCTACCTGGAGCAGTGGTTCCAGGCTTGGTTACATCAGAAATACCTAGAGAGATTTTTATAACACAGACTGTTGAACCTCATGCCTGTTCCTCTGACTCAGAATCAGTAAGGACTACATGCAGAAATATTTTAAGCTCTCGCTGGCTGGTGTTTGGAAATCAGTATCTAGGGTGGCCTCTATCAAACAGGGTTCCGCTAGAGAATTAGCCTTACAGAAAATTATTTGAAGGACTATTTTCTCAATTGTCTCAAGGACGGGACGTAGCTAGCATTGTTCTTGATGCATAGGAGAGAAGTTAATTCACTGCATATAATAAATTCCTGAGGGCATTGTGATTTAATTCTTTCCCCAAACCCAGTTTGAAAAGAGCTGGTCTACAATATCATGTCATAGATGCAATACAGCTATATATGGTTCCTGCAGGGGGAAAAAAATCTACTCCCATATATCTTACCACCTCATCTCCGTTACAAACAACACTAAATGTTGAATCTGGTAGCAAAGATGGGTAATAGGGCCAAAATTATACTAAACTTCATTGGGCCGGCACACTCACTCATGGCTGCTCAAATTAATAGAGTTCTCAGAGACTGGGCCTGATCAATTATCTTTTGTTCTCTCTACACATAATAATGTTTGATATGGTCTGTTATTAAAGCTCATTAATAACACAGTTATTTGTAATAAGATCTATTTTTTTCTAACCTCATGCCTTTGTCTTGTTTACAATGATTTCCTCCACCATGAACTTCAATGCATTGTACAAAACTAGATACATTCAATTTTTAAAATAAGAATGATTTCAATAATCTGAATAAACTAATGTGTAATCATAGTGCCAAATATATCATGCTTACTATTATAATTATTTCTCTTTCTAAATCAATTGGTTTGTAAGCTCAAAGAGTGCAATTCATTATATCCTAATTGGATTCACAGAGCTATGATCTCCTTGTAACCCTAATCCCTATTACAGAATGGAAAAATCATCATTAAATTTGATTTATACACTCCTTTTGGGTAGTGTCACCTACATTACCCTCATAGCAAGGATTTTCTATTAAAATCTCTTTCTGAACTAAGAATGTTAGTCATTTAGAATAATCAAGATGAGCACATCTTATATCCTAGCCAGTATAAAATTTAACACTTTCATTCCTGGCCATCAAAACTAATATTCAGTCAAAACCTGATTCACTGAAAACAACAGTTACCAAAGCAGGTTCTGAAAAGCACTACTCCTGTGAAGTGCTTTGTGAAGGAGAGGTTTTAGGGTCAAAAAAGTTTAGATAATGTTGAAATTCACAAAATATCTTAGTATCTTATCTCCTTTAAGGCTCCTGCAGGTTTTTAAGTTTGTATTCACATGTTTTCAAACTCATTACACCAGAAATTCGTTTGGAGTGTCTTATTTAGTGACATCCTACAGAACACAGTTTGGAAATTGCAGAGCTGGACTGACATCTGTGCATCATCTATTATATGTGCTGGTTCTCACAACAAATTAATTTAACATTATAATAAATCCCTTCTTTGCTGGTGCCAGCATACTATATGAAATCATCCATTAACCGGGTCCAAATATTCACTTCTTCAGACAACTACTAGTAGGGAAATCTTTAAGAAGCCAGGAGATGTGCTGGGTTTCAATCTCATAGATAGCTCTTTCTTTTTTCTTGTGATTATGGAGTGCTCTGTGAACACTCAATTTTATGGTTTGGTGGATGGTTTAACTCATCATGATGGACTACTTAGGTTGCATGGTCATACAGTAACCTGTTTAAGCATTCAACATTCCGTAGGACTGAGTGGAATACTAAGAATTATTTAATAAACTTTCAGATGAGGGCATGACTTTGCCCTAAAATCCTATGGATCTGCACTGTGATTATCTTATCGGGGTTTCTCAAAGCTCCATACAGTATCTGTGGCTGCCAGTCTGCCTGGTCATAAGGCTCAAATAGCAGAGCAGCATGCATAGCAGTCTGGACCAGCTACAGGGACTCTTTTACTCTAGGCCCATTCAAAACTGGCCAACTGACAGGCATTACCCAGTAAATGGGTCAGAGCAGTACATTCAAACACGGTGTATATTGCCTTTAAAATCTAAAGAAATGCATTCAACGTTGTACCTTCCTAGTAATAAGGGTAAAAAGTATAGCAATTTGTCTTCCATTATTTTAGGATATATCATATTTCCCAGGCCACTCAACACCTAGAAATTCCACCAAGAAGACATGCCTTGAATTTTCAAGTGGTGTTTCTCCCACTTCCAGTATACAATCATTTTACCAAGGCACCTAAAGTATTTGTTACTTTCTACTCACCTGGTGCAATCAGTGTGAGTCATCATAAAATGGACTAACACATCGTCCTGTAGAATGGTCAGACAATCTTAGTCTCTGTGGACTAGATTATTGCCCCAAACCAGAAAGTGGATACAGCTCTGAATGAAAATGATGAAGGTATACTGCTGTCCCTCGCAGATAAAAGCAAACTGCCTTTGATGTTTTTTGCTATTAAGAATGGGGGGGGGGAAACATTATCTAGATCAATAGCTGAGTGCCAGCTGTTGTTCCAGCAAGGAGTCCATACTTGTAATATCTGCAGTTGAAATTGCAATAGTCTGCTGTCAGTATTCCAGATTCATCTATGTTCTGCATGGACCACACAGATGAGTTAATGTTGATGTGAAATGAATCAATAGCCCTGCAGCTTTCAGGATTTTGATAATGGCACTGATTCTTGCAATTACTTCAGGGAGGCAGTATTAGTTACTGTTTACTATTTGGGGGAAGCAAATAATAGACACAGCCTTCCTCTTGGTCTTTCCTATCAAAAAAGTCTTTACTCCAGTGGTAAGGATGTTAATGTGGGGGTCTGGCCAGTAGAGAATTAAATCTACTTTAACTACACTTCTAGAGATGAACACAATATGGTTTTGCTGTGATATGAACCTTGGTTAATATTCCATTTTCTATCTAAACTCCAAAGTCCCCACTCTAACTAATGGACTATATGAGCATTTGGGGTCCTTACAGATTTGCATTGGCTCAGAACCAATGAGAAGCAATTTCTGAAAATTTGGTGTATTTTACTTTATGTACCCCAATTCATCCTGGTAAATGACCATACCTAGCCTTTGAGAAAGGCTAGGTAACAGATTTACAGTACATAATTGTGCCAATGTTGTAGGCTCCTTCATCAAGTTAACTAGACTTCCCTCCATTCACAGAGCCCTGTGAAGTGGCTCAGATCGGAAATAGGGGATAGGAATATAATTGTCAATGACTAAGGCTTCTTGTTATCAAACTAAATGGCTGCCTATCTATTTCAGTCCAAGGAACATCATAATAAATCAGGTGCTCCTCCAAGATGTCTATGGGTAAAATTATTCTGAATACTGCACCGGTTCTACCACTCACTACAGTAACCACATCTACTTTGTTTCTGGAAATTAAGTGCTGCTACTTTGTGTCTCCCACTTCAGGATCCCCTCATCCTCACTACAATTAAAGAGTAGAGCCCTTGGAGCGCCTGCGTGGCTCAGTCGGTTGAGCGTCTGACTTCGGCTCAGGTCATGATCTCACAGTTCGTGGGTTCAAGCTCTATGTTGGGCTCTGTGCTGACAGCTTGCTCAGAGCCTGGAGTCTGCTTCAGATTCTGTGTCTCCTTCTCTCTCTGCCCCTTCCCCGCTAATGCTCTATCTCTCTGTCTCTCAAACATAAACAAATGTAAAAAAATAATTAAAAAAAAGAGTAGAGCCTTTTTAAGTGATAGCATTTCCCACCATTATCTCTGAATTGCAGAAGACAGCTACTATAAAGCTTTCCAAGGATACTTATTCTTTTTCTCACTGCCTTGGTTATGAAAGCGCCCAATGGCCCTTCTGAGAGAATATAGTGAATGAGTGGGGAGCAGGACACACATGATATATCCACTCTGAGATTCTATGTTCCTAAGCCTTTACATTCATACCTCTGTATTATATCAAGAATGTTCAACTTCATTTAGTGTAGGTCATCACTGATTTCAGTTTAAACCAACAAACTAAACTAAATAAAGCTACTCTAAGTTGCTTAAGTTAACACAATGAGTCCAGAATTTCTGGCAAGTACCTCAAGAGAAAATGTTGGCCTATTCCTAACTGGTCTAGTATACTTGTAATCCATTCCCACACACATTCTCCAAGTTTCTGCCAATATAAGTCAGCTACATCATGCAATTCTTATGGCATTTAAGCTATCCCCTATGGGTTAGACTTTGTCATTGTTCCCCTGTAAGATGTTGGGGATTTCACTGTGGTTACCAGTCTAGAGACAGTGTGGGGTGGATGGGTCTTAACAAAGATCAGCATCCCTTTCAAAATAATTGCCTAAGGGAAAGTCATAATAGAATCATCAAGCAAGGGGAAATCAGAAAAGCAGGAAGGCTTAGTGGGATTTGAGGGATTTACTCATGTAAATTTCCCTATTCCAATTCTCAGGGTCTCTAGCAATGCTTTAATTTTTGTAAAAGACATCTACCCTTGCACTATAATTCAGCAATGTGAAGGATCAAACTTTAATGTAGTTTTAAAATATGTTAATACCATAATTATAAGAGATAATGTACTCTTTTAGGACAGTCATAATTATGATTTTTCAACTACATTTAAAGCCAAGAATTTAAAATTATGAGCTTGTAAGTTCAGTTGAAATTTACAGTAGCCCTTTTTATTATTCCTACCACAACAATTAATTGTAACAGCCACTTGGTTTCTCAAAGACTTCCTTTCAAATAAACATTTCATTCCAAGTAAAAAATAAATGAAATAGATAAATACATATTTTGCCACTGAATGTCATGAACTGCCACTTCCACTTATCAATGCCCTTAAACCTAAGTAGGCCACATTCCCATCTTTGGGAGTTTGTTTCCTGGAACCGCTTCTGGTACAAAATGCTTTCTCAATAAGGGTTCAGTAAGAAAAACAGAAATCACTCTAGAAGGGATTAAGCGCTTATAAAACCTAATTAGGGAATTAGGTTCTTATAAAACCACTGGAAGGGACAGAAGAAAGTCAGGGAAGGCTTGTTTTCAAGTTCACTGCCAAATTTCAGGGAATCAGGATATTACTTCTACAATCCAGGCCAAGAACTCAAAAAGCTGCCAGAGACAGAAAAGATTGCCAAGTATTCTATTTGCTTTCCTTTATTTCTTGCTTCCTTGCAGTTATGTGGGGTCATTGAAATGTAAGAAATTAGGCACATCATTTCTTCGTTAGAAAAGAGAAAATCCCACATGCAATTCTCTAGTCTCCTTACTTCTGTGACATGATTATCCAGTCTTGGTGTGCGCAGTCACAAAGATGGTGGAGGCTCCATCAGCCTGGATGCCTAAATAACTGTGGAGCAAAGTACCCTGTCAACTCACGGTGAACATCAGGTATTCAAATGAAAAAAAAAATCCTTCTTGTGATAAGCACTTACATTTCAGGGTTAATTTGCTGCTGAAGAATAACCTGGGTATGCTGACTAATATAGATGCTAGTGGTCACAGCTGCCTACAGCACTGAAGTAACAGGTTGCAGGTAATCTGGAGCTTGCTGCAAAATTTCAGACCTGCCCAAACTAACATATGTGCCTGCTGTTGCAAAAAGAATAACAGCCTCTGCTTCCCTCTGCCTTCCAAACTGTGTATGAGTATCTCTCACTGGCAGAAATAAATTGGGACTCAATTGGCAGGAAATTCTGGGAAATAGTTTTAAGGCTTCTAGTCCCTGCTGTATGGGGATACAAAGAAAACAGGCAAGATGATGCTGAGTACCAACAGACAAACCAATATATAAACACAAAAACAGTAACTTAAAGATATAAATGCAAAACAAAAAAAATATAAAAAATTACAATGATTGGAAAAAAAGAAAAACAAAATGTGGAAAAATTTAAAAACATAAGAATTGAGATGGAAAATTCATGGCTGGATGGAATGGCAGATTAGATATAGCTAAAGCAATCGTTATTGAATGGGAAGAGAGTGCCAAAACTGTATCCAAAATTCAACTCAGAGAGATAAAGAAATTGAATATGTCAAGAAGTTAAGAAGGAAAGAGGAGAGAATGAGGAGGACTAATACATGATCTCTCAAGTTTCCATAAGTAGATAAGTTAGAAGAGAAAAACAATCCTGAAAATATATTTGTTGAAATTTTCCCAGAATTGTTGGAAGAATCCAGTCTCAAATTCAAGAAGCCCAATTAATCTGGAAATGTATATAACATAAGAAAATCCATAAGCAGTCCCCTTATTGTAAAATTTCAGAACCCTATCCCCAAAACTTAAAAATGGCCAGAAAGAATTGAAAGATCACCCACAAGGAAGGAAAATTAGAGTGACAATTGACTTCTGAATAGCAACAATGTAAATAAGAAAAGAATGGAATGAATGATATCTCCAATGTGCAGAGAGAAAAGAATTGTCAATTTAGTATTCAATGTGCAATGAAACTCTTTCATGAATGAGAGAGAATAAAGTGGTTTAGATAAATGAAAACTGAATTTAATACAGATTGGGAACAGAGTGGACAACCTCCAAACAAGTAAGAGGAAATAAAAATAAGAAAAAAATCAAAATGAAAGGCAAAAAAGGGGAAAATTTTTAAAGCAAGACAAATAGAAATTACATAAGAAGACAGGGAAATTAATATAGATGTATACATCATCATAATCGTTATACATAATTAAACTCTAAAATAAAAAAGCAAGTAATCAGACCAGAAAAAAATTCAGTTATGTGTTATTTACAAAAGACATACCCAAAACTGGAGGACAAGGAAGACTAAAAGTTATACCATAAAAAGAGAACCAAGCAAATATCCACCAAAATTAGCTGTTGTAGTCCTATAAACATCAGATAAAATTGATGTTAATGCAAAAAAACTTTAACAGAGATAAGAAGAACCATTATGTAACAATAAAAGAATCAATTCTTCGGGAAGACATAAAGTGCCAAATTTTTTGTACCTAATAATATAGCCTAAAATAAATATAAGGTAGACATGGACAGAACTAATAGGTGAAGTTGATACACACAACATTACAATAAGAGATTTTAGCGCAGTTTCTTTCAATAATCAATAGATCACAAAGGTAAAATAAATTCAGTAGGGAAATAGATGATATAATGAATAGTCAATTAAGTTAGCTTACTTTATATGTACATGATATATATAGGTATATCATTGCAGCCAACATTAGGAGAATATACAGTAAACTTTGGTTTGCGAGGATAATTCATTCCAGAAACATGCTTGTAATCCAAAGCACTTGTATATCAAAGCAAATTTCCCCATAAGAAATAATGGAAACTCAGATGATTCATTCCACAACCCCAAAATATTCATATAAAAATGATTACAATACTAGAATATGATACAAAATAAAGAAAATACAAAATATAGAGAAAAATAAATTAATTTGCATTTACCTTTGAAAACCTTCGTGGTTGGTGTGAGGGAGTCAAGAGAAAAGAGGGTTATTGTAAAGTATGATTTTCACTATGACTAAGGGAATCATTGCCATCTATTGGCTCAATGGAATCTTTTTCTGCATGGGGGCCATTGCATACACTTGCATGGATGTTGACTACAGTACAGTATTAATAAGCCCTTGGGTCTATATCTGCAGGCACCCTGACCTAGAATGAAGCAAAGCATAGCTGAGCTTACTCTTGTATGGAAAAGCAGGGGGCTGTCCACAGGTGCTCTGAAGTGACAAAAAATACACTAGTACCAGTTGCGGGCACCTTCCAAAGTGCTGAAAAATCACTGATTTCTGCCAAACACTGCAGCCTGAGACTGAGCATCCAAGCATGGAGCATGGGAGATGATCACCCACAATCCCACAGTGAGGGAGAGAGAGAGAGAGAGAGAGAGAGAGAGAGAGAGAGAGAGAAGAACCATTGGCTCAGTTGTGATTATGCGACATTCTGCATCACGTACTACTCATGTTGTAAGACATTTCTTGTTTATCAAGTTAAAATTTATTAGAAATGTCTTGCAGAACACTCACAGAACAAGTTACTTGTAGGGTTCTACTGTATATATTTTTGAGTACATATAAATACTGATCATATAATAGGCCGTAACGCTAGCACCGACAAATCCAAAGAACTGGCATCAAAGTACCACGTGCTCTAATTAGTATGTAACAAATTTACAATTGATGGCAAAAGATAAATAGGGGAAAAATCCTTTCAATTGGAAGTTTTGAAAATATGCTTTCAAGTATTTATGGGTCAAAAAAGAAAACTTAATCAAATTAGAAAGTACTTAGAATTGAACATGATAAAAACATTTCACACTGGAAGTTTGTGGGATAAAGCTAAAGAAGTACTAAAAGGGAAGATTGTAGCCTTCAATGCTTGTATTAGAAAAGGAGAAAGCCTAAAACAGTGAGCTAAATTTACCATTCAAGAAGTTAGAAAAGCAATAACAGAAAAAACTCAAATAAAGTAGAAGATAAAACACAACAAAAGTAAAATTAATGAAATATAAAAAGGAAAAGAGCAATAGGAAGAAACAATAAAGACAAGACTTTATTCCTTGAAAAGGGTAATAAAACAACTTCTGGCAAGACTAACCAAGGACGAAAGAGAGAAGAAAAAACAAGCAAGTTAAGAAACTAGAAAACATAATTAGATGGATAAATTAGTAGGGGAAAATGAGGCATACCAAAGTTGACAAAAGTTAAGAAATAAATAAAGGACCTGAATAATCCCATCACCAATACAACATTGAATCAGTACTTTAAAATCTTCTCACACACACACACACAATACACCAAAACAAAAAAATAAAAAAATAAGAAATGTAAAACCAGGTGGTTTTACAGACACATTCTAAAAAAATATGTATTATGAGTTGATTTCAAACTTGCACAAACTGCTCCAGAAAATAGTAAATCCTAATCTAACTTTGATACCCAAATACGACAATGTCAGCATTAGAAAGGAAAAGTACAGGCCAATCCATCTCCTCCTAAATGCAATAAAGTCTATAAAGATAATAGATAATGACCACATATGGCTTATCCAGAAATTCAGGTTTAGTTAATATTACAACAATGTAATATAAGCTACTATACTTTCCTACATTAAGAAGTCAGAAAAACAGAATAAAATAAATCTCACTAAGTATAAAAGAGAACATCCCTTCAAATTTATGTGTATTTGTGGTATATACAATTAAAAAGAAAATCCCTTAGCAAACTAAGACTTGAAAGGAACTATAATAGCCTGGAAAGGGTACATTCCTAAAGCCTATAGCAATTATCATAATAGTAAAACATTAATATATTAGGATATCTCCATGACCTTGAGTAGGAAAAGAAACAAAAACATAGTAAGTGTAAAAGGAAAAGACTACGGAAAAATGACATTAACATTTTTGACCTTCTGCTCATCTAAGCACAAATAATAAAAACAACAAACAAACAAACAAACAAACAAACAAACAAAAAACTGTGAGAAAGGCAGAGAAGATAAAGATCTTCTGCAGGTTAATTTTGAAAAGAGAGAGAGATGGGGCGCCTAGGTGGTTCAGTCAGTTAAGTGTCAGACTCTTGATTTCCCCTCAGGTCATGATCTCACAGTTTGTGGGATGGAGCTCCCCAGCATCAACTCCATGCTGACAGCTTGGAACCTGCTTGGGATGCTTGCTCTCTCTCTCGCTCTCTCTCTCTCTGCCCCTACCCTGCTTGTGCTCTCTCTCTCTCAAAATAAATAAACTTTAAAAAATTAGTAAACTGCTTCAGAAATCAGTTTATAATTACCCAGCAAAGTTAAATGTGCATTTCATAATGGAGCAATTCTATG
Source organism: Neofelis nebulosa (assembly GCF_028018385.1). Taxonomy (NCBI): domain Eukaryota; kingdom Metazoa; phylum Chordata; class Mammalia; order Carnivora; family Felidae; genus Neofelis; species Neofelis nebulosa. The sequence goes on along the minus strand of NC_080794.1, from coordinate 28,626,852 downwards.
CACAGGGAGGTGTGCTAAAGAAACTCTTCTGCATTTGCACCTGGAAAATGTATAAGGATGCTCATATCAACATTGTAAGTGATAAAGTTAATACATGTAACAGAACCCACAAAATGGAGACGAACCCAGTGCCCCCATCCACCTCACAAATCTAAACCTAAGTCTGCATTTACTAGAAACACCTCACTGTCAAGGAAACCTAACATACACACATCATCATCCTCCAACTCAGCTTCAGCTAGCCGCATAAAGGAGTCCCCAACTTCCTAACCAATTGTGCCTTCCTTCTGCATCACTGTTTCTAATGCTCTATAAAACTCACTTTTGCCCAAAATCCCCTGGGGAAATAATGTTCCACTCCCTGTGAGACACCAGATGTCCCCAATTTATGGATTGTTTTCTCTTGAATAAAGGGCATCAAACTTGTTACTAAATTGGATTATTTTGTCATTTGATGCTAGTTATAGCAAAAACTGTAATCAATCCAAATACCCACCAACAGTAAAATGGATTTTTAAAAAATAATTGTAGTGCATTCATAGAACATCTCACAACAATGAAACTGAGTGAAATGCAGGTAATACATATGAATCTCAAATAAGGAAATATTAAGAAAAGAACAATCACAAATGATACAGTAAAATAGCATTTTTAAAAATTTCTGAAACTAACAAAACTAAAGAGAATATCATTTGCAGAGACTTGAAAATTCCTTACAAATGTTCTGTATCTTAAGCTAGGTAGGGATACCTGAGTGTTCATTTTATTAGTTTTTTTAAAAATTGGTTCATATATCACACATACTCTTTTGTATATAAAATGTACTTCATGCTTTTAATGTAAAAATGGGACTATTTGTTTTTCCTTTGTTTTTGGTTGTTGAAGTAGTGTTTCTTTAAATAATTACTAAAATTTACTAAGCTCTCACTATTTACCTGAGGTTGTGCTAAACTCTTTATGTGGATTATCTGTATTAATCCTCACAGCAAATCCTTGAGGTAAGAACTATTACTATGCGCACTTTATATACATGCAAATGTAAGCTTAGAGAAGTAATTTGCCCAAGGTGACAAAAGTAGTAAATAGTGGATCTGATATTAATCTGACTGCACAGCCTGAATCAGACCCGGTATATACCATCTTTAAAAACGACACAGTCCTGAGATTGGTCACGAAACATATATTATGCAATCTTTGGGAATAATCTGTATCTAAACGGGATGCATACATTTGCTGTTGGCTTTCCTTTCATAAGAAATACTGACCAGAGGTGAGTCTTTTGGTGTTATATTCAAATATCACCACTAGAAGATAGATGGCTTAAAGTCATTCTTGACTGTAACCCTGTTGGATTCTACTTTTTTTTTCCATTAGTTATTTGTGCATTTTGTCATTGTTTTCAAAGTTTTTATTATGTAAAACATTTACTTGATTCCAAAATCAATACCATAAAACAAAGTAATTCAAAGAAATCTTAGCTGTATCCCTGTCACCTCCTTCCAATTCTCTCCCTCACTTTAAAAGGAGAACTGATTTTTATTAGTTTCCAGTTTATTTTTCCATTGTTTCATTTTACAAATACACATTTACTATTTCTTCCCTTTTCCTTTTTGTGCAAGGGTAGCACACAACACACAACGTACATACGGATTCTGATTTAAGTTTGTTGTTTTTTCTTTTTTTTTTTATAGAGGTGCACTGTAAAGGAAAGTAAGTTTCTAAACAAAAGTATATTTGTTACTTGTTTTCAAGGAGTCCTAAGTTTAAGAAAATGAAGACTCAGACTATAGTTCTTTCTCTGCTACTAACTCAGGTGGTTCTTGGAAAAAAATCACACTATCAATCCCCAAGTATAAAAAAGAAAGGAGACTAATGATCTCTAGAGTCCTATCCATCTTCAAGAAAAAAGGCCACAATGTCTGAGTTGTGGGTGATGAAGCTAATCAAGGTTGAGTTAGATAGCACAGGGATTAAGGATGTCACCCCAAAATATGCTCCTTTGGTATATTGATTAGTTTGAATTAAAGGTATCTGAGAAACAGCCAGTGCAAGAAGGATGATACTCTGACCCTCCTCTGTCAATGTCCCATGTGAAAGTTACCCGCTCTGCACCAGGAGGGTGGAAGGCATCCTTACCACCAGACAGAGAATTTAGGGCCAATAAAGCTATTCGGACAAATCTTGTTACTTATTCACCATTTTATTGCCCCCTAGCCCAAACTTCTTTGTTTTGCCAATTCTTCACAAACTTATTGTTTCTTTGTCTAAAAAGTATCAAAGCTTCCTGCTTTTGGTCACTTCTTTGAGTCTCTTATCTTTGGGAGACTCCCCTATATACATATGTGCATATGTAATTAAAATTGCTTTTCTCTTGTTAATGTGTCTTTTTTTTTTTTTATTTAAGTAGGCTCCATGCCCAAAGTGGGGCTCAAACTCATGGCCCTGAGATTAAGGGTCTCATGCTCTATCAAATGAGACAGCCAGGCCCCTTGTTAATCTGTCTTTTATGGGGAGGAGGGATGTCACAGTCAATAACCTAGAAAAGTAGGAGGACAAATATTGTTTCTTCCTCTACAATAGATGTGACAACTATTAGCAAAGGTCCCAAGGTTTTTATTACTATGAGCTGATTTTCATTTTTTCTCACTTTCCATGCCAACCTTTCAAAAGTAAAGTCTGTAGAAAAGAAGTTTAGTTGACTCAAACATAACATTAGCAAAACAACAACAACAAAAAGAGCATGGACATTTTGTTCATGTTTAGGGCAGTTTCTATTTATGAAAGACTATTGAATGTTTTATCCACTGGAATCATTACTGGTATGTTTAAAAATGACTACCAGGGCACAAAGTACTAAAATAACCCATTCTAAGCACTTCAGACAGGATGCCCAGTAATAATCAGCATTTGGATAATGTATAAATAAACATTATAATGACGCAAAGTAAGGAGAAAGTGTGTTTAGCTCAAGTAGATTCAAGGAGTTGATGACCAATGTTGGAAATGTGGGGGAACAATGTAAGTGGTCATTTGGTAAACAAAGAAAGTACATTTTTTGTGGTTGGTTCTCTTGAAAGAAATACATACTTTAATATTATTTCCAATAACTCTTTTGTGAATAAAACAGGTCCATTAGATCTCAATTCTGAAATTCTCTGGGTTACTGAGCTACAGAGGGGCCTTGCCTTCAAGGGTTTTTATAATTGTTTGGAGAAGCACATCAAATCACAGTAATAATCTCAGGGTAAATGATTACATATCCGCTCAATTTCCTTTTCTCACTCTCTTTCCCTCTCTCACATAATATTTATATGTGAATAGAAAAAGTTTATTTTGAGCTGTAAATGTCACTTAATATTTCAGGATATATAGCTTTTCAAAAATCTTTAATCCATCATATTTTCTATTTTTTATCATCAAGAAATTGGAAGTAACAGGCTCTCTCTTCAAGATATCAGACTTGTGTTTTTTAGATTCACTATTAGGAAAACATGGGAATATTTCAGATAAAAATAATTCTCCAGAGAATGAATACCTAGAGAAAATATTTTCCCTTCTTTTGTTAGGAGAACAGTACTGGAGTACAAATAATCATTCTTTCACCAAGAGTTATTTCTTGCATTTGGCTCACTCTGCATTCAGCTTACACTGTTATAGTTTCATAATAGTTTTTTTTTTTTTTTTTTTTTTTTTTTTTGTAATATTCCATTTAATCAGGTGGAAGCCTAAGATACTTGATCTGTGCTGGAGACCTGTGCTGGGGAGGGATGACAGATTTGCACTTCCCAGAGCTGAGGGTAATCCAAGAAACAGAAACCAGAATGAAGCCAAAATGAAAAACCAGAGAAATCACGTGATCAAAATGTCAATCCAAAAGGCAAGATGAGAACATTAGATTCTGGGTGGAATGCGGCTGACCAATGCTTCCTTCAAGAACAGCTACAAGTACTATGTAACATATAGATTCACTTGTTTAAAAACATCAGATGGTTGCTGAATTAAAGAGGAAGAATGGCTAAATTTCTCAAGAGGAGAGAACTTCAGCTCTCTGGCAACCCGCAGTCACTTTTTCCTTTGGGATATATGCAGATTCTAAGAGATTGGCAGTCTGAGATTTTCCCAGATAGCTGTGGGAAAGAAAACCCAGCAGAGATTTTCATGGTCTTGGGGGGCTGTAGAGATGTAATTAAAGGCTTGAGGGACCTCAAACACACAATCCCTCAAGACATTTGCTAATTTCTGAGGCTGTAAGGGCAGGTGATTGAAACTCTAAACATAAAACCTCTGAAACACAAAGTAACATTTTTTCCCCCATGGACTTTTTCTGCTGGGAAAACAAAGAGCAGACTTTAGGACTTGGAAGGTAAACCAAAAGCTCTGAAAATCAGAGAGAAGTTTTCTGTTGTTTCATAATGCTGAAGAGACAAAGATTAGATCCTGCTAGGAATAGGGAGGCCAGTGAACACATCACCAAGCATTCAGTTGAAAACCTTGATGGACAACAGCTCAGTAACAAATCAGAGGTATACTAAACCTTGCCAAAACTAAAAGTGAGTCTCAACTGAGTTCAATCTCTGGCTGGCTTAAGATAATCAGTCCCAATTTCATTTGCCTAAGATGAACCCACTGTGAAGGAAGAAAAAGATATTTGGAAGTGTATATAATTATTATATACAATGACCATCATTCAATAAAAAAAAATTCTAGACATGCTGTGAGTCAGGGCCATATTATGAAAACCACCAGAAAAAGCATTCAATAAAAATAGAACCACAGGTGACATAGATATTGCAGTTAGTAGACAAGGACTTTGAAATAACTATAATTAGGGGCTCCAGCGTGGCTCAGTCGGTTAAGCATTTGACTCTTGATTGTAAGTCATGGTCTTAGGGCTGTGAGATCAAGCCCCATGTCAGGCTCTATGCTGAATGTGGAGCCTGCTTGAGATTCTCTCTCCCCTTCTCTGCCCCTCCCCACTCATGCTCTCTCTCTGTATTTCTCTAAAAAAAAACAAAAAACTGTAATTAATATGTTCAAGAATTTAGAGAAAATAACATTTAAAAATGGGGAATTTTTCAGACAATTTTAATCTCAAAAAAAAGAATCAAATGAAAATATCAGAATTTTAAAATATATGTGATATTATGCATTTAGTATAGATTAGACACAGAAGACAAATTAATGAACTGGAAGAATGACCAATAGAAAATATCCAAACTGAATCACAGAGAAAATAGATATGAAAAGTAATAGAAAAAGCACAAGAGATATGTGGGACACTGTGAAAAGGTATAATATGTATAATATGGATCCCTAGAATGACAGAGGAAAATGAGGCAGAAATAATATTTGAAGATATAATACCCAAGAATATTCCCAATTTGAAAAATGATATCAATGCACAAATTCATGAATATCTAGCACAGATTCAAGAATAAACCATGAGCAACATAAAGAAAACCATACTGAGGCACATTATGATAAAACTGCTGTAAACCAAAAGGCAAGGCAAGGGAGAGAATCCAGGTACATAGTGAAGGCCAGAAATGGGGGAAAGGCTGGAAAAAAGAGGATGGATTACCTGGATGACCCACTGAGTGGTACACCTGGCAGGCTACTTCAGAGATGGAGGTGAAAGCTCTTGAGAATAGGACTGGATAACCTTGAGCTTCACTTGTGTCAAGAAGCCTATAAACAATGATAAAATCCCAAGCAATTTTTGCACTAATTACCCTGAATCACAACCAGTGTTTTCTCTATTATATCCAATAAAGTAAGTTATGTAATTTATTTTCTGAGAAACACTGTAAGTTTCAGGAAGTGTTTGCTTTTTGCTGGATATCCTAAACATCTAGGACTACTATCCCTGACTCTTTCAGCCAGGAGTCCAGCCTTGGAAAATCTGAGCCAAAGAAGGGAATATCTAGAGCATATGACTGTTAGCTGGGCACTTTCCCCCCTTCTCTCTTTATACAAGAGTAAATCAGAAATTCTGATAAGACATGGTGAGAAGAGGGCCAGTAATTGGATATTAAATGGATCCCCATGTATTTATATACCCCTGATGAAGAACCACTTCTCTATATGCGTGCAAATGAATCATCTAGGAATTGTATTAAAATTCAGACTCCAATTCAATAACTCTGGGGAGGGACCTGGGATTCTGCATTTCTAACAAATTCCTAAGTGATGCTGGGGACTGCTGGTCCACAGATGACTTCAAGAAGCAAGGTTTTAGATAAATTCAAAATAACCTAAAAATTGGCCACCCCAGCTGTTAATTGAGAGCTGACTTAAGATAGAGGGTTTGAAATTCTCCTAAAGAGACAGGGGGGTTGCCCAGTGATTGTACTTTTGAAGTGTTTACTAAAGTATATTCTGGGCATCAAAATTGGCAAAGATGAAGTCAAGCTTTCACTTTTTGCATATGACATAATATTATACACGGAAAACTCAATAGACTCCACCAAAAGTCTGCTAGAACTGATACATGAATTCAACAAAGTCTCAGGATACAAAATTACTGTACAGAAATCAATTACATCTTATACACTAATAAGCAACAGAAAGACAAATAAAGAAACTGATCCCATTCACAATTAAACCAAGAAGCATAAAATACCTAGGAATAAACCTAACCAAAGATGTAAAAGATCTATATGCTGAAAACTATAGAAAGCTTATGAAGGAAATTGAAGAAGATACAAAGAAATGGAAAAACATTCCGTGTTCACAGATTGGAAGAATAAATATTGTTAAAATGTCAATACTACTCAAAGCAATCTACACATTTAATGCAATCCCAATCAAAATTGTACCAACATTCTTCTCAAAGCTAGAACAAGCAATCCTAAAATTTGTATGGAACCACAAAAGACCCCGAATAGCCAAAGTAATATTGAAGAAGAAGACCAAAGTTGGAGGCATCACAATCCCAGACTTTAGCCTCTAATAAAAGCTGTAATCATCAAGACAGCATGGTACTGGCACAAAAACAGACACATAGACCAATGGAATAGAATAGAGACTCCAGAATTGGTCACACAAATGTATGGCCAACTAATCTTTGACAAAGCAGGAAAGAATATCCAATGGAAAAAAGACAGTCTCTTTAACAAATGGTGCTGGGAGAACTAGACAGCAACAGGCAGAAGAATGAAACTAGACCACTTTCTTACACCATTCACAAAAATAAACTCAAAATTGATAAAGGACCTGAATGTGAGACAGGAAACCATCAAAACCCTAGAGAAGAAATCAGGAAAAAACCTCTCTGACCTCAGCTGCAGAAATTTCTTACTTGACACATCCCCAAAGGCAAGGTAATTAAAAGCAAAAATGAACTATTGGGACCTCATGAAGATAAAAAACTTCTGCACTGCAAAGGAAATAATCAACAGGACTAAAAGGCAACCAACGGAATGGGAAAAGATATTTGCAAATGACATATCGGACGAAGGGCCAGTATCCAAAATCTATAAAGAACTCACCAAACTCCACACCCAAGAAACAAATAGTCCAGTGAAAAAATGGGAAAAAGACATGAATAGACACTTCTCTAAAGAAGACATCCAGATGGCCAACAGGCACATGAGAAGATGCTCAACATCGCTCTTCATCAGGGAAATAAAATCAAAACCACACTCAGATACAACCTCACGCCAGTCAGAGTGGCTAAAATGAACAAATCAGGAGACTATAGATGCTGGAGAGGATGTGGAGAAACGGGAACCCTCTTGCACTGTTGGTGGGAATGCAAACTGGTGCAGCCGCTCTGGAAAACAGTGTGGAGGTTCCTCAAAAAATTAAAAATAGACCTACCCTAAGACCCACCAATAGCACTGCTAGGAATTTACCCAAGGGATACAGGAGTGCTGATGCATAGGGGCACTTGTACCCCAACGTTTATAGCAGCACTTTCAACAATAGCCAAATTATGGAAAGAGCCTAAATGTCCATCAACTGATGAATGGATAAAGAAATTGTGATTCATATACACAATGGAATACTATGTGGCAATGAGAAAGAAAAAATATGGCCTTTTGTAGCAACGTGGATAGGACTGCAGAGTGTTATGATAAGTGAAATAAGTCATACAGAGAAAGACAGATACCATATGTTTTCACTCTTATGTGGATCCTGAGAAACTTAACAAAAGACTATGGGGGAGGGGAAGGAAAAAAAAAGTTAGAGAGGGAGAGAGCCAAACCATAAGAGACTCTTAAAAACTGAGAATAAACTGAGGGTTATAGGGGGATGTGGGAGGGAGGGGAAGGTGGGTGATGGGCATTGAGAGTACCTGTTGAAGTGAGCACTGGGTGTTGTATGGAAACCAATTTGACAATAAATTTCATATTAAAAAATGATAATAAAATAAAAAAATAAAGTATATTCTGAGCACTCATTATTTTTGCAGTCGCAAAAGATGTTAATGCATGTTCCCTAGAACTAAACAGTTCCATGGTCTGGTAAGTTTGAGAAGCATTTGTATACTTTTTCCCCCTCTAGGAGATTCACAATGCACATTTGCATTTTAATGATTCTGAACCATCTGCAGTAGGGTAACATGTTTAACCTGATTATTTATTTATTTAACTATTAACATTCTGAGAAATTAGTATTCCTGGAACAAACGTTGGGAAATGCAGCCATACAGAGCACTAGTTTTCAAACTTTGGTGTGTATTAGAATTAGAGAGCTGATAGAGAACACAGATGCCAGGGCTTGCTTAAGTAGGATAGGTCCTAGACCACCTTTGTATCTTTACCAAATTCCCCAAGTGATTATGATTCCCACCAATGTTTAGGAATCACTGCTGTGGAGTAATCTCAGAAGAGTTTGTTACCATCTGGGGACACAGGCCTAGCTGTGAGCCCGGTTTCTGTCTTGCAGAAGCCTAGGCTATCCAGCGAGAAACAACATTAGCGATGAACTACTGACATCTAAGAAAGAACATTCAGACCACATGTGGGACCCCAAAGATTCCTCCCTCTATTCTACATACTGGAGGGATTCCTCCAAGTCTTTTTTCTTCCTTTGTAACCTCCCAGTCAACAGGGAGAGATATATTACTTAGCCCTGCTCCAAATCAGATCTCCTGAGAAGGATTCTCTCTAGAGTCAATTTATTTGTTCATTGAACAAATCATCAATCAGGATTTTGGCAGTATTCAGTGAAACAGACAGGCAAAGCCCTCCCATGAGGCCGGAGTAGGGGACAGACAATAAATAATTAAACAAATAATTTCAGATAGCAATCGATGTCATGAAGAAGATAAACAGTGTCACAGGACAGAGAATGACTGGGTCTGGGATTCTGTTTTTGTACTGTGGTCCTGGAAGACTACAAAAGCCCTAAGACCAGTCAGGGTAATGTAGACACCATTCCAGAGGCCACAGTGACTGATTGAGTTCAGAACACTTCACCAGCTACCTCAAATATATGTGGTCAGGAGGCAACCTATATCTCTTATACCTACTACAGTGATTGGCTTATTCACAGTCCCCCGTGAATAGTGGTGAGTGGCTGGTTGGATGCATGGATGGATGGATTGTTGTATGTGTATAAATTCAAGTGATTTTGCCAGGCAAACATGGCCACAGAAGGTGAAATAACATTGTTTCCCAGGGCTCACTGGTCTCACACTTCTAAAATGCTCTTCTTTCTTCTGCTGCCCCCAATCGTACTCATCCTCTAAATGCCACTTCCTTTTGATCCTTCCCAGATAAAAGAAAATGTACCTTCTCACTCTTCTTTGCTTTAAAAAAAAACATATCTGAGGGTACTAATGTTCACACACTCTGCAAATACTCACTCACTGAAGACTCACTCTGTGCCAGGTACTGCACCTGGCACTGGGGACATACTGGGGATAAAAGATGTAGACATGGCCTCTTGTTCATGGAATGACAGACTAGTGGAGTCAGCAGATGTGAGTCAAGGAATCATTCCATTAGGTCTAAAGGGTTTATAGCAGCACTCTCAACAATAGCCAAATTATGGAAAGAGCCTAAATGTCCATCAACTGATGAATGGATAAAGAAATTGTGGTTTATATACACAATGGAATACTACGTGGCAATGAGAAAGAATGAAATATGGCCTTTTGTAGCAACGTGGATGGAACTGGAGAGTGTGATGCTAAGTGAAATAAGCCATACAGAGAAAGACAGATATCATATGGTTTCACTCTTATGTGGATCCTGAGAAACGTAACAGAAACCCATGGGGGAGGGGAAGGGAAAAAAAAAAAAAAAGAGGTTAGAGTGGGAGAGAGCCAAAGCATAAGAGACTGTTAAAAACTGAGAACAAACTGAGGGTTGATGGGGGGTGGGAGGGAGGGCAGGGTGGGTGATGGGTATTGAGGAGGGCACCTTTTGGGATGAGCACTGGGTGTTGTATGGAAACCAATTTGACAGTAAATTTCATATATTAAAAAATAAATAAATAAATAAATAAATAAATAAAAAAAGAAAAAAAAAAAAAAAATAAAAAAAAATAAAGGGGCATCTGGGATTAGTCCTATAGGGCAAAAGTACATGGTGTTGTAAAAGTTATGAGGCTGCCTTGGGGCAGTGACAGTTGACCTGCAATCTAAAAGCTACGTAGAAATTAACCAGGTGGAGAAGAAAAAGGGCATTCCAGGCAGAGGGCACAATGGGATATAACTGCTGTGTAGGGGGACAGCAGGTTTTCAAGAGGCTCTGAAAGGGAGTCAGTGGCTGGCATGGGGCAAGTCAGCACTGCAGGGCTAGAGGAAATAGGAGAGGGAGGCCAGAGCCAGGGCACGAAGGCAAGCTCTGGGCTTTGTTCTGCATCCTGGTTACTGCATCCCTACTCATTTGCTCTTACCCACCCCGTCACCTCAAACCTCTGTGTTTATGATAGGTTACCCCTCACCCAATAAGAATCCTAGTTCCCCCCACCAGCCCTGTGTTTAGGATTATATAAGAAATTTCAACTATGCTGTCAAGTTACAGGTAGACTTAAATAGGGATGAAATTAAAAGGGTGCATTCTTGACAATGAGGGAAATGAACACCTTGCCTTGAACAAAGACCAGGGATTGAGATATATAACCAGTTGTTTCGCTACACATCCAGTGAGGTAAATGCAGTGTCCCTCTCATCAGTTTGCAAACTGCAAGTTTGAAGCGTCCAAAAACGTGTGCCCTAAATTCTGAAAGATCTGAAACTCAGGAATTCCTTGCCAACCTAGGGTGGCTCTATTATAAGGAGAGTATCTACAGATTGCCAAGTGGTGATATTTATATCCCCTCACAACAACTTGCATGAAATAGGTGCAATCATTAACAATAAATATTAAACTGAATTTTAGGACACTGGGAACCATTGTGCAATCAACAAATGCACACATTTAGGGCCATGTTCTGGGACTCTTGTCAAGGAGATGGCACAATGTGGTGAAAAGAGCACTGGCTGAGATTCAGGAAGATGGTATTCTGAATCCCACTCTCGCTCAGTCATGAAGGAGGTCTTGGGCCATGGGCAACTCTTCCCAACAATTATTAAGCCCCACCTTCATTGTAAAATATGGTGAAGTCACATTCTTAAGTATTATCAAAAGAAAGGCAAAAGTATCATCAAAACTACCTGAAAAATGCTTGAGAAAGGTATGATACTGGAGTCACACATCATCCCTTACTAAGTCAAATATTGCCAATTCCCCCCAATTTGGACAGAATTGCTATTGACGCAACTAACATCAGATGAAGTAGTTGGCTTGTATTCAGGAGCCATGTTGTAACAAAAAAATCATACTTTCTCTTTAAACCCTGAAAACACATTCAGTGAAGTGAGATGCTTCCCCAGAGTCACATGGTCCTGACTGAGGTAACCAACGCCAGTGTACATCTCCCATTTCCCCTGATGCTGTTTCTGCACATGCCAAGAGAAGAAAATGATATCTCATCCCTACCTACCTCAAAAGCATCTTCTGAGGTTAACTGTGGAAACATGTTCACAGCAAACGTCACCAAGTCCAAGTCAATGAAGTAAAATTTCCAAAATCAATTTATCACATCAACATTCAGTTTGATGCAGCCAACATTTACAATAATGTAGTATCAATACATATGATAGAATCCCAGGGCTCAATGTTCTTTGAAGAATCCAGTACAATTCCTTACCCAAAGCAGAGTCCCATCAACCACAAAGGAAAGAGTGGCACAGAGACAGGGAGCTCACTTTTCAACAAGGTGACCTATTCTGTGTTGCACTTAGACATTTTTCGTTCAATGACTTAAAAGTCTGCTTTTGTAGAACTTTCACTGACTGAAAGCCACACAAAAGAAGCATTCTTGCATGTGACAGCACTTCAGATATTCTGGGATAGCAATCATGGGTACCAAAAGCTCTCCTTCACTTTCCCACACACCTATCCTTACATATACAAACTTTACCAGTGTCCCCTTACAGTGTGGGTAGGAGAGCCAGGCCCGCCTCTATGTGAGGTTCCTCTAAGAGAAAAACTCATTTTTGGAACGGCTTGAAATATCTTAGAATAATGGCTACAAATGCAGAGTAAACACATCATAGTGCTACAGATTAAAGATCCCGTTCTTAAATGAACTTTTCAGATGTGTCCATTTTATTGATACAGAACATGGACAGAAAAGAATGAAAAAAAGAAAAAAATTCACCACCTTAAATCCACAAAAAATAATCCTACAATCTAAAGCTCTCCATTACTTAAATTTTGAAATGGTTCCAAGGTTTGTGCTTATCCCTCCATGTACGCCATCTCTGGAATTCACTTTTCAAGGATCCAGCCTAAGCAGAATCGAGACACTGGGATTTATTTATGTTTTCTCCTGCCCAGAGATCATGAAGAATGTCACCGTTATTTTTCAAGAATATTATGACCTGGTGAATCCATCAACCTTAACACGAATAAGTAGAAGAACAGACTAAGGTCATCTCCCTAAAAGCTCTAACAACTCCTGAACAAATGGCACCCTCTCGATTTTCCTAATTCCATGGTTCTTAAAAGACCAAATGGCTGAGTAATCTCCCAATGATATACAGTACTTCTCTCTGTTATCTATTGTAATCACTCTTGGGTCTTGCGATGACTGAGATGTATAGCCTATATAAGCTGGGATATACACTGTGAAATCTGTTCATGGTTTTTGCTAAGAGTTGCCAACTTTAAAAATAGAGTGTAGGAAAATTACTCATAGTGTGGAGGAAGATGGGAGAAAAGTACCAAATGGGCTTTTAGTGAGGACTTCTCAGGGTGAACATATGTAAAAATAACTTTTTGATATAGGCATTGTGATCAACAAAAACAATCAAGCTTAGTTTTTAAGAAAGCTTATAGGGGGGCGCCTGGGTGGCTCAGTCGGTTAAGCGTCCGACTTCAGCTCAGGTCATGATCTCACGGTCCGTGAGTTCGAGCCTCGCGTCGGGCTCTGTGCTGACAGCTCAGAGCCTGGAGCCTGTTTCAGTCTGTGTCTCCCTCTCTCTCTGACCCTCCCCTGTTCATGCTCTGTCTCTCCCTGTCTCAAAAATAAATAAAATGTTAAAAAAAAAATTTAAGAAAGCATATAGGTACAAGATCATGGTGATTATATGTGCAGTGAACAGTTTATTCACTAAAAACTATTTTGTTCACTATTAATGGACCAGTACACTTGGCTCCCCAGAAACATTTCAACTAGACAAAACATACCAACACATTAGTCATAAATATAGCTTTATTATTATAATATTTCATAATCTAAAAACTTTTTCTTATCAATTCTGGGAAAAGAACATTCCAACTTACATACAACTGATCTACCCTGCAGAATACTGGAAAACAGTGTCTAAGCAACCTGAATTTAGCATTTGAGAATCCATAACTTTGGGAAGAAAGAATGAAAGACTAGTTCAAAGAAAAATTTCTTCCTTACAAAACAAATCATAAAAATTAGATCCATTCTTCAGTTTAACCTTGAACATGTTTTCCCAGAAACTTTGGTAATTTCTTCAAAAATCAACTCACAGGTTGACTGCCCATGTGGACAAAAAATATATATATTTAAAAATAAGACCCCAGCTGGACACAGTACATGGCTTGGGCCATGGTATGTAGGTGGAATATCCCTTGGAGTGAGCCAGCTCCCATGTTTCAACAGCAAATTTATGTCTCTAAGGAAGCACAACATCTATAATGCATTTCATTGTATGAAGGTCAGAATTTAGTTGGAATTAAAAAGAATTTCTTAATATAATAAATCTTAAAATCATCTGTCTTATGTAATGTACATACAGTAGATATGACATTATGGTGCTTTCTGGAGATCACAGAGTACCACTGTCAAAGAGCGCTGCCATGCCCTCTAGGCATATTAAATAAAAATCGAAAATGTAGGTCACATTAAATAAACAAAACCAAATCTGGCTATACTACCTTTAAAAACAAGTTGTTGTCATTGCACACACATGTTACGGGACAAAGGGCATGCAATACAACAAGTCAGTTTTTTAGTATGTAAAAGGCTAGAGTGCAATCATGGTATAAACACCAATAATAAATAACTTTGGAGGAGATTAATTCTCCAAATAAACAATAATTATAACATTACAATTTTTACAGTGTTAGCCTAAACAGTGATATTCACTTCACAGCAATGTTTTTTCCCCACTTGATAGTTGCCTGTATATCATACGAATGGCCCACCCCCGTGAGCCAGATGTCAAAGTGAAGGTTCAAAAATCAACATTTTCACTATGATAGGTTCAAAATGTTTGTATAATGATAAGTTACACTTTTCAATTTATTGGAATTTTAAGTAACTGCTTTATACCTATTTTTAATGCATTGCTAATCTGATGCTTATTGTAATAACAATCATTCTACTAATGTTAATTAGGTTACAATTTTAATTTTTAAAAGAAGAGAATTCAACTTACATGAACTAATGTATATAGTTTAAAAACCACCCACCACAAACACACACCTTTTGCATGAGTATTTAAAAATAAATTATTAATATACTTGACATATATATTTTGTTTTATATATATATATATATATATATGTATATATTTGTGGACATAACTACTCTTTTCTTCCAGAAGGATGTCAGCACTTGTAAACTCTGCAGAAGACCTGATGATATTGTTAACGTTAAAAAAAAAAAAAAAAAAAAAAAAAGGAACATGGAAATTCATTCTCGAGGGAAATCATAAAGCAGAAGGTTCTTAACAGATGATTCCTTGTGGAAACAAAGGCTATTTTAGGGAGGGAAGAGGGACAGTCTCAGACTGTGGATCCCACGTGCACTGTTTGTTTCAGAAACTACTTTAAAAAGCAGTGTTCAGTGAACACTTCCAATACCTGGCTGAAAGGGAAGGACGTATATTTAGTCATCAAAGGGCACAGAGGCAGCAGGAGGTGAAGAGTGAGGCCAGCAAGGAGACAAGTCATGCCTGCAGCTCACGGAGGCTGCCCACACGACCAGGGAAATAGGTCTTGGGAAAGGCTGAGTAACATCAACAGTGTCCCAGGCTGGCTCTCAATGCACTACACGTGCCATCTGCTGGCATTCCAACCTTCAGACCCTGAACTGGTGACGGATGCTGATCAAAGGATTTTACGGTTTTAATCGGCTTTTCGGCCCCAACCACAGGCAATAATAACGGCTATGAAGACAGAGGCTGTGGCTTGGTCTTAGGGTGCAGAATACGCAGCCAAAGAAGAAAGCAGAGGCTCCCCCAAATCTGAATAAACGTGCTTCCAGAGAAATAACAAACCTGAATCGAACAAAGTAGAAATGAGAACTGAAGTCTAACTGAACGAGTCCCTGAAGCAACCCAAACACTGAAATCTTGATTAACCAGAATACTTGGTTTGTGTGGCCTTGGGTCCTAGGTTTAATCACCCCTGCACAGAAACCCAGGTACAGAAATTACTGGAGAGTGGTCCAATTATTTTACAAGTTGGAGCTTTTACTAACATTTTGGAATAAAATTGCTTTCATTTTTTTTTCAATGCTTTCTGTAATCTGCCTCTTGCTTCTAAAAGGGGCCTATAATAAAACTCTGGTTCCCCGAGATTCCCGTTTGTCAAATTCTGGTTAATCCAGGTGCTTGTATGGACACAAAATAAATGTGTTATGCCCTTCTTTTTCCCAATGTGTCTTACTATGGGATGTATCCAAAAGGGCATTATTGTTGGCCCCTAGAACAACATTCCACAAAGTCCAGCAATGGTGGTCCAGGGCCACCCCCCTTTCAGATGATGTTCACAATTGCTGTGGGCTTTTTTTTGGCCACCTTGGGCCTGATGTTGCCTTTTCGGCAAAACCCCAGAGGCTCCCCTTTCTTCGATGGTCTGCAGAGTTCTCGTGGGGACTCAGCCTGTTCGTGAATGGACTTAGCGGGCTGCATGCTGGCTCTGTCATCCTTGGCTTTTTTCAGGTAGCTCCTTCCCTTTGGATGAAAATGGATCTTGAGATCAGCATGGTTACACACAGAATGTGGGTGCCCTCGACTTCTACAGATGGTCGCACAGAGGGAGATGAGCAGAAAGAAAGATTTTGTTTAGAACCTTTAAAGAAAAAACCCATCCCTGGCACAATCACTCCTGCATGCTAGAGTGGCAGTAATGCCACCAGTTAAGTCAAATATAAATTGGTATTTTTCCTTTAAAAATTCCTGTGGCCTTCACGAAACGACCTCATGACATCAAATTCCCAGGGAGATCTTGCTAGCTGTATTCACCAGTGATAAGACTGAGACATAGAAAATTTAAGTGACTATCTAGGATTAAACATACACAGCTGGTCCCTGGAAAAGTTGGGACCAGAATCCATAGCCCTGGACTCTTTAAGTGACTGTATATAGTAGTAGCAAAGCAATTACAAAGTATATGAATCATAGTATAAATTTACACATCTGTTTATATTATAGATATCTAATGTAGCACACACACATTAATAGCACTGTAGAGCTATTATGACTATAACTGTACTTCAATAAGAGAAAGTTACACTACAGAATACTGTAAAAGTACTCCAGTAATACTATCATACTGCCATATGGCATTTGCTATAAGGCTATCAGCATCGTTAAAAATCATATCCACAATTTACAAAATTAGGTACACGGGCAGGTACATTTTCACTTAAGACTTCCAAGTCCACTTATAATATAGATACCATATAAAACGTAACAGGAAAATACATTATGCAAACATTATCAAATGGCCCAAGTATAAAAAGATATACATACAGGCATTTGGGTTTCCTATTTGAGGAGATATCTGTAAGCTGAAGGAAAACAAATAAGAAGAAACATTACTTCGCTTGAACGTTGGAACTGACTTTAAAAATCTTTCTCGCTTCTATTTTTAAGAAATTGTTCCCATTAAGGAAGCCAGTAACTGCTATGGGTAACACGGCCCATGGCACCTGCTATCCCAGCACTGAACGAGAACGTCTCGTCTCGTGTTCAGCCTCAGCTGACTCTGGGAGCCTCTGTGCTCCCGGTTCTGAGATTTCCAAGAAGCCATTATCAGTAGATCTAAGAAATTTCAAAATGTTGAAGAGCCCTCTAATACAGCAACATTTGAAGAAACATGTTTTATAAAACTAGAATGATATGCCATTATTTCCTGATTAATTCAGGCTGCATATGCAGCTAATTTACCACAGCTGTGGTTGGTCACAGTGTATCAACTAAAGGGAAAATTGGCATAAAATGTTTATTGCCTAAAATACATCATTTCTAAAGTGAGAGCATATGAAGACCAACTCCACAACTGTCCCTGAGGCCATCTATCACTGAGATTATTTTCCACTGCCTATAAAATATGCACTTCTGTGGTTGGGCTCAAATATCATTTGCCAAACAAATTGATAACTATCATTTTGTGATCCAGATGTCACCATCCACTTTAGAGGCAAACCCAGCGTATTCCCAACCTTCAATTCCTGATCTCCCTGGGGTAGCCTTCACTCAAAGTAGTGGTGTCATATCAGCAGGCAGACAAACAGAAGAAGAGGAGGACAAAGAAAATATGTAGTAAGGGCCATCTTGGTCTTGGGGCCCAGTATGGCCAACACACGAGTCCCTACTGTATTCAAATAATCAGAGAAACTAAGTTCAGCATAGCAGGGTCACTACCCTGGGTCATCTGTTTGCAGCTTGAGCTTTAGTCAGAAGCAAATCAGAAAGCAGCTTTTTCTTTAATTTTTAAAAAAACATTTATTTACTTTTGAGAGAGAGAGAGAGAGAGAGAGAGAGAGAGAGAGAGAGAGCATGAGCAGGGGAGGGGCATAGAGAGAGGGAGGCACAGAATCTGAAGCAGCTTCAGGCTCTGAGTTGTCAGCACAGAGCCTGATGCGGAGCTCGAACCCACGAGCTGCAAGATCATGACCTGAGCCGAAGTTGGATGCTTAACCAACAGCCACCCAGCACCCCAGAAAGCAGCTTTCTTAAAACTTTGAGGGTCATGTGCCCAGCAGGGCAAGATGGGATTCTTGGCATCTGCCTTCTGATTCAGTCAAAAGTAAGCTTTATGGTTGACCCTGCTCACACTGGCTGGATTCAACACGAGATTAATCAATGTGTACAGAAAAAGGCACCTTGCCTGCATGAGGGTCATGAGGTTCTGCAATATACAAAGAAGACAGGACAGACGGCTCAGGCAAACACCAGGCTGGCAGCTTCTGGGAACCGCAGCAGTATGAGCCGTGGCCCCACAGCCACCAGTAAGGGCTTCTCAGCCCGGCTCCTTGGATAGACATTAGTATATGCGTAAACCGTAAAAACAAACAAAAACGTGTAGGGTTTTTCTTCCTCTAAATTGCCACCTACTTTGGGGCACCTGGGTGGCTCAATGGGTTAGGCATCTGACTCAATTTCAGCTCAGGTCACGATCTCACAGATTTGTGGGTTCAGTCTCTGCATCAGGCTCTGTGCACTGGCAGTGCAAAGCCTGCTTGGGATTCTCTCTCTCGCTCTCTGCCCCTCCCCTACTCACGCTGTCTCTGTCTCTCTCAAAAAATAAACTTTAAAATAAATAAAGTGCCTCCTACTTTTTAAAATTATTCTTAAGGCATAACAAATTTTTTTCACTTTACTATATCTATGTATGTAAGCATATAGTTTGATGATATGTTGTATATGTATATGTAATACTCTGGGATTTTATGTAAAACTGTGTGTGTGTTTACATACACATACATACTTCCCTCCCTGAGGAAAAGGCGAACAATGTTATCAAATGTTCAAAGAGGTCCCTGACTTCCAAAACGTTTTAAGAACCAAAACCTTGGTGCCTATGAATGTCACTGATGGACCCTGCTGGGACCTCAGGAAATTAAAAGAATTTACTGTATATTACATAAAGGGAAATGCACAAGTGTGGGTGCCGATGAGCCATAAGCCTCACATATATGCACATGTACAGGTACCATAACTTGTGCATGTCGGTACATCACCCGCTGGATAAAATACGGACTACATAACCACAATTAACCCTCAAAACAACCTTATGAGACAAGCATTGGCATCCCCCTTTCACAGATGTAGAAAACAAGGCCAAAAAGTGATGCAGCTGGTTTGAAGCCTCAATCTTTACCAGTGTTAGAGCTGGGCTTCAAACCCAAGTGAGCACATTCCAAGTCCAAACAAGACTTCACTCGGCACAGCCTTCTCAAAGAGTATGTGTTTGTGTAAAAGTGTGCAGTTTGTACACAAAAGTTTCGTGGAATCCATAGCTGGGCTGGTATTTCTCCAGTGATCCTATAGATCATGGGGCCTCGGGTGGAGGCAGGGCCGTTATCACAGTCCCCACAGAACCTCACATGCTCTCCTCCCTGTGAACACAAGAGGCCACTGTTCCTTCTGGCCATACAGCCGCAGGCAGACAGGAACGCTCTTCCTCCTTAACCCACCTCACTGTCTCTGTTTTCTCCTCGTCCAACTATTTTGCCTTCTTTTTGTTTAGGAAGAGGCGAGTTTGGGGATGGGGATCGAGAGAGTCCTCAAGGAAGGTTCCAGGTTGGAAAAATATAAATAAATTTGTACTGAGAGCCAACCTATGTACTTCTAAAACTCAAACGTGGTGTCTCGGGTTGTTTTGGGTTAGAGAAACTGGACACCCAGCTCTCCTCCAACCTCCCTTGGTGTAAATAGCAGCACTGCAAACTGAACTGTTCAGGCCAAAACGTTAGATCCATTCTTGATTCCTCCCTTTCCCTCACCTGCTAAAAAAGTAATCCTTCAGCAAGGCCAACTGGTTTAGTCAATTCTATTCCCACGATACACCCCATACCTGCCATTTCTCTCCATCTCTGCTCTCACCAAGCTACCATCTGCCACACCACCACAGCCTTCTAACCTGTCTCCCAGTCCTGCACCGATCTGTTCCCCCACCCCGCAGCCAGAGTGATTGTGCTAAAACAGCTCACCTCCTGCTCACAACTGTCCAATCAATGGCTTCTCTCTGTTCTAGAATGGGTCCAAACTCCTTATGTGACCCAGAAACCCCGGCATGATCTGGATCCTTCTTGAATCTCTGACTTCAACTCTTCTCACGCAAACATGCCAAGCTTGTTCCCTTCTAAGCCACTTCCCAGTGTGCACAGAGCTGCCTTCCTCTGGTTATTCAGGTCACAGTCTAAATGTGGCCTCCCGTGCAGGGCTGTTCCTGACCATAAGGACCACTCAGACACATCATCTTACTTTTTCCTTTAAAGGGGCTGTCATCACAGGAAACCATCTTTGTTGCATGTTTACTTGTTTATGATGCCGTCGCCTTCCTCATGAGAGCAGGAACCTCACCTACCTCATTCACCCAGTTTCCTCAGCACTCAGAAAGAGCTGTGTCCCCAATAAACGTGTATTAAATGGATGGCAGCTAGTCCTAACTTAGCAACCTACCGGAAATAAATGCAACACTTAAAATAAGATTATCCAAGCTGTTTCATGACCTTCCATTTGGGCAGTTGTGTGCGTGTTTTTGGCAGATGGGATATTAGGTCACTTTAGGTCTAATTCAACAGCATTTTTCAGAGCATAAAGACAAAGGATCTGAGTAAGCATGTTACATTTTTAGAAATCAGGCAGGTGAAAAAGGAACACAAATGCTCAAGGGAATTAAGGGGAAAACAAAGAGGCTGAAAACATTATTTCAGAAAAGGCACTAACTGGGGTGGCATGCCAGGCTGTCATAAGCTGAGGTGTGGAGGGAATGGGTCAGAATGTTCTGCTCCCTCCCAGGGTGCACTGGGGCAAGGAGCTCTCCTGGGTGGGGCTAGGCTCCAGAAGCCTGGGCTGGTCAGTGCTTTGTACCTTCACTAAGGTGGGCCAAATAAGTCAATAAAGCTATGATTCAGAGCTTTTCCTGCCAAAAGCATCCAAGTTCCTCTGTGTGTGTACAACAACCACAGGAACCCTGGGAGGCCAGACTTAGCACGCGCCTTACATCAAAGACACTGTTCCTAATTTCACAGGTGCATGTATAGTGTTAAGATGACACAGATGAAAGGAAAAGGGAGAAACGGTCTGAAGGACCAAAGACTGCACTGTGATGCGGTGCATTATGGTCCAACGCAGAGTTGAGAGGACTTCCATGAAAACAGGGAAAGTACTCAATCCTTTCGGAAACAAAGCACCTCATTCTTGGTCTTCTCAGGGCGATGTGTCCTCCCCACGGGAGTCCCACAGTCCACCTCACTGTGGCCTGACCATGTCCTACTCACAGTCAGTGCTCACTTCTATCTTCCCCACTATCATCTTGACTGCATTTTACTTTCTTTCCATTAGTCAATTCTTCCTTAGGTAGATCAAGTCTGATGAAGGCAGATCATGCCATGTTTAGGACACAGAAGGCATAAACACAACTATGTATCAAGTTCCTGCTGTGTTTGTATATATATGCACACAAATGTGTGCCTGTAGATCTACGTATTTATGTGTCATACGTGTGTGTTGTGTGTGTACAGGCAGGCACACACGCATGTAACTTCATATATACATAGCTGACTAGAGCCGCTGAGATGCTGTCCAACTTGTGACTATGTGGTGCCACTGTGATGAAAATAATGACTAGCAATGTCTTTGAAAAGATGTTTAATTTTCAAAGTGGAAAAATAAGCAGAGGAAAGTGAGCACAGAAATATAAGTAAGAGAGAACTATTCGGTTTCCTCTCTTCCTCCTTGCCTTCCATTATTTTCTCTCTTTCTTTAAGATCCTCTTGGCTTAGTATAGTAAAATTTTACACATTTCTTAGCTCTGGGTTACTTATAAGCCTAAATAGTCAAGCTGTTAATGCTACACTTTTATTTTAGAATTCTTAACCACCAAAGTCAGGTGATGATCGGAGAATTTAAGAGGCGCAAGACCCTAGCGAGCATCTAGTCCAACTGCTTCATTTTAGTTTAGTTTGTTATTAACTTTTTTAATGTTTATTTATTTTTGAGAGAGACAGAGACAGATAGACACAGATGTGAGTGGAGGAGAGGCAGAGAGAGAGGAAGACACAGAATCCCAAGCAGGCAAAAGGCTCTGAGCTGTCAGCACAGAGCCCGACATGGGGCTCGAACCCATGAACTATGAGATCATGACCTGAGCCAAAGTTGGACACTTAACTGACTGAGCCACCCAGGCACCCCCAACTGCTTCATTTTATAGAAGAATTACAGGTCCAGGAAGACAAATGGTCTCATCCAGTCAGGAGAGGGGAGCTAATGATCTGGAAGCCAGGCCTTTTCACCTCACATGTGAGCTCCGTGACTTCATGCTGCACTCCCTCCCAATAGAGGGCAGGATGGGAAAAAGGCAGGAAAGGGTTCAGTGTGTCCTTCCAGCCACAATGAGTTATGACTGGACTCTACAGAGGAGGGAAGTATAGGCTCCCTCTCAGACCACAGACACCAACAGGAAAATAATCAACACGCACACGGCTGCAACTGCTTTGATTACAGTAACTGAAATCTCACAGAAGTAACAAACTTACTTCTTTCCAGTCTATTTTTGTTCCTGACCGGAAACTTCTAGAGCTCCCATTGTTTCACTGCTCTAAGGCTGAGTGTACATTACAGTAAGACGGCAGGTTTCTTCACTTCTTCCTTCCTCTCTCCCTTTTTCTCCTGTTGTCTGTCTCTCCCTCTTGCCTTCTTTTTCCACCTGCTTTTCATCTCATTCCTTCTTTATTTAACATGTTTCCTTTTACTCTTGGCTTCCAGAATTCTCAAACTAAACTTTTTAATCAGCCAATAGCAACTTTTCCAACATTCTGGTTAGCATAAGTGTTTCCTATTTTTCTTCTCCTGACATGGACAGTCCACGTGTGGGGAAGTGAAGAATCATTTTTAAATCTTTTGGGAAGGGGGTAAGCATAAATAAGGTTGAATAGATCATGAAAATAGTATAAGTAAACCACTCTGGGGTTTCAAAAATCCTTTCTTTGGCTTTTGTTGCTTATAAGAAAAAAAAAACTGTTTGGAGGGCAAATCTGCCCAACCATCTCCCTCATCTGGAGCACGGGTGTTGCATCTCCTCCCACCCCCAAAGAGACCAGAGAATCTTGATCAAGCCACTGAGGAGAATCTGGACCTTCAGCCGTATGCACGGTTCTCATCTGGGCTCTGGGGGTCTCTTAAGTCCCTGAAACGATATGTAAACTTGTATGCAGAAATCTATTATAGAACTGTCACTTGTGAAATTTTCTAAGACCTTTTCAAAATCTACTTAAAGAATGTTTCAACTATAGAGACTATCGGAAGGTGCTGTCCTTCCGGCTAAAGAAAAAAGAGGTACGTGGCTAGATCCCACTGTTACTTAAAAAGGCCAAAGCTTTCTTAAGATTCTCTTGAAGAGCTCCAAAATGGGACATACTTTCCAATCTACTTGATCGCCCAGGTTGACACTGATGATCTGCTTGGACACTTCCAACTCTGTTACTCTATAATATAAAACTATTCCTGCCTGTTTATCTCGGTGTGGAGTCGCAGGCTGAAGACAACTGTGCATCCCAGATCTCGTCTTGGATCCCCTGGTGTCACTTCGTAACACAGGCATGGCTGGTGCAGGGCTTTCAAATGACGCCTAGAAGGTTCCTGTAAGTCATTCCCCAGCTCCCTCTTCCTCTGTCCTGGACCCAGTCTCGCCATATCCAAGGACCACAGCTTGGTGGCTGGACCTGTGTGACTCACCATGTGCTCACCGATGTCCCGGCAGAGGCCAGCGGCCTGCTGGCTCTGGTAGTACTCTAACTGCTTTTCTGCCACTTCTACCCGTTGCAGCAGATTCTCAATAAAGTCCTGGAGCCGAGCTTTCCCTTGAACCTCCTTCTCAGCTGCTGCTTCCAGGAAATGGTTGAATGTAACAACTTCTCTGCAAGGCAAAAATGTCAGAACACAGAGCGGAGAAATGAGACAGGAATTCATTCACTCAGCACATATTTATTGAGTGCTTACTATGCGTCAGGTACTGCCCTTGGCAGTATGCTCACGGCCATGACAAGAGATAATGCTACATTTCCTTCCGTGGTTACGTTTAGAGATTACATTTTAGTAGAAAGAGTCATTAAAAATATACAAATCAATACATATGTCAGGTGGTGGTAAGTGCTAGGGAGAAAACAGGGACATTGGACGCAAAGGGACAGAAAGTAACAGAGGGAGGGAGCGTGTGAGTGAGATTTTAGAAAGCAGAGTCAGGGATGACCTGGATGGGCATACATTTAGACAGACACCTGAAGGAAGCAAGGAATAAGCCAGGCAGATATCCAGGGACAGCAAGCCAGGCCTTGGGTGGAAACATGAAGACAGGACTGAGGTACAGCAAGGAGGCCTGTGTGGCTGGAGCACAGGGAGGAAGGGGGAGGACAGGCAAAGTAGGGGCCACCATGAGGATGCTCGATTTTCTTATAAATGACATCAGAAGCCACTGGACGCTTTTGAGAAATGTTCTGACTTACATTTTAAAAGTCTAGCTGTTGTGGGGGAGAAAAGAGTACAGAGAGGAAACAAAAGGCCAGGCTGAGCACTTCAGTGTATAAGATGAGTCACCTTGTCCAACTGTGTGTTTCAGCTAAAAGTGAAACAGTCCAAGACATGCCATCCCCAGGCAGATGCAAGGACCGCTGGGAAAGCTATTTTAGAGGACACAGGACAATCAATGTGCAGGGTGCCCTTCCCTAAAAAGCTGAGGAAAATACCTAAAACAACATTCCGTTATCCACATAACTGTGATTCACAAATCCAGAAAAAAATTTTTTAATTTACATTCAAGTTAGTTAGCATATAGTGCAATCATGATTTCAGGAGTAGATTCCAGTGATTTATCCCCTACATATAATACCCAGTGCTCATCCCAACAAGTGTCCTCCTTAATAATGCCCCTTGCCCATTTAGCCCCTCCTGCCACCCACAATCTCTCCAGCAACCCTCAGTTTGTTCTCTGTATTTAAGAGTTTCTTATGTTTTGTCCCCCTCCCTGTTTTTATATTATTTTTGCTTCCCTTCCCTTATGTTCATCTGTTTTGTATCTTAAATTCCACATATAAGTGAAGTCATGTGATATTTGTCTTTCTCTGATGAATTTCACTTAGCATAATATACTCTAGTTCCATCCAAAGAAAAATTTGATAACCTTATTACTACTTTGTATCTTCTTATTTCCAATGCATGTATGAAAACCATACTTTTTTTGATTTATAATAAATCAGTTTTTTTTTCAACGTTTTTTTTTTTTTTTTTTTTTTTTTTTTTTTTGGGACAGAGAGAGACAGAGCATGAACGGGGGAGGGGCAGAGAGAGAGGGAGACACAGAATCGGAAACAGGCTCCAGGCTCCAAGCCATCAGCCCAGAGCCTGACGCGGGGCTCGAACTCACGGACCGCGAGATCGTGACCTGGCTGAAGTCGGACGCTTAACCGACTGCGCCACCCAGGCGCCCCTATAATAAATCAGTTTTTTATACAAACTCAAACACATCAGAAATGTAAAAGAAACCCCATTATTCTGAAACAATGTAACAATTTGGTAGCCATTGTCATGAGCAACTCTACAAATACACACATACACACACACACACACACACACACACACGACCAACAGGTGCTTATTATCACAACTCCATCCAATTTGCCTTATTTAGTGAGAAATTATGAAGATCCTTTCAGCCTTTCCCTTTGTATGCCCTGCCACACCCACGAGAGGCAATGAATTTCTATAATTTTACTACCTGTTGGATATAGTATTTCTTTTATAGGTCTTCAGAATCTCTCTCGACCTTCAAGGAGTGCCCCCTCAGTTTTCTGGCCATGTTCAACTTATGCAGAACCAAGATTCTAAAGACTGATCATCATCCTCCCAGCCTCTTTCATTTTAGATTAAGAAATCCCACTAAAAAGGATGTAACCTCAGGGTGCCTGGGTGGCTCAGGCGGTTAAGGGTCTGAGTCTTGATTTCTGCTCAGGTCATGATCTGTTCATTAGTTGGAGCCCTGCTTGGGATTCTCTCTCTCCATCTCTTTCTGCTCTCAAAATAAATAAATAAATAAATAAATAAATAAATAAATAAATAAATAAATAAATAAATAAATCTAACCTCATGCAGCTGCTCTAGACAGTTGATGAAATTCATTGTCTTCTCTGTACTTTCCACTCAGTGCCATAATTTCTTGAGAGTAGAACTTCAGGTAGGTCTGGCCCAGGAAGTTTTGTAGAAGATCTTTACAAAAGAGCTGGTAGTGGTTTCCAGCTCCTTTATTCTGTACAACTAGTCAGTGACTCACTTTTACAATTAGTTGTGATTTTTTTTCTCACAAATATGTCACACTTGGTCATACTGAAACTTCTCTGACATTTCCTACAGAGTCAAACGTCTCTGTAAAACCTTGGAAATTATATACTTATAAAAACAGAAAAGAGACAGGTTCTAACATGATGCATCAAAGAATTGCTTATTATAGTAGCCCCTTTTTTTTTCTTGTTTCCCATCCAGGATCAAATATAAACCCCAATCCCACGATAATTCTATTATCTTTCAGTAGCTAAGAAATATTCACATAAAAGAAATGAGTCCTTTTGGAAAGGAGTTTTCTTCCATCATCAAGTTTCAAGTTTATTTCCAGATGTTTCTGTATGAGGCCTGAACGGAAGATGTGCACTTTCCAAGCTGTTCAGGCCAGGGACACAAGCGAATTTTCAAGCTCTACCATGGCTCATTCAGCTTTGATCTGCCTCTTAAGTAACCCTAACTAGCAGCAAAATAATGGAAGGTCCATTCAGGTGCTACATCCCGCATGCTACATGCTATATCCATCACAGCTCCTTGGAATGGCTGAGATGGAGCGCAAAAGTATCGCTAGAAAACACAGCCCGGGAAACGTCTGTTCCTTCCTCTTTCTAACATTAAGGTGCCCATTCGTTCAGAGTCAAGCCCACTGTAGATACTTCATAGGTGATATTTAGGATACCTGAATCATGACACAAGTCTCCAAACTGTACTTTTAGGGAAAGCAACCAAAACCCACAACCCTCTCCACCATCCAAAAGAAAAACACAGAGAATGAGCCAGTGAATTCTTTTTCAATTCATTTTGGTTTATAATATTTACTATATCTATCTCATTACAGAAATATTTTACATTTATTATGGGAAACATAAAAGTTGACCAATTAGAAGATCTAACTCAGCAAGGGCCGAATCAGCTTTTTTGTTCTCTGTTCTAAGCCCATCATTCAATATAATACATGAAACATAATGTTCAATATATATTTGTTGTAATGAATATTTTAAAAGGACAAGGAAGAAACAAAAAATTGACCCATAATCCCAACACCCAGAGGTAACTGCTATCAATATCCTTGTATATCTTTTCTAGTCTTTTTTTTTCTATGCATATGTACTATTTTGGGGCTCTCAGGCTATAAAGCTTAAAATGTAAAACAGCAATATTTGACAGCTTAATCCCATAGGATTAACATCCCAAAAGCAAGAAAACAAATCTAAGTGCAATATAGTTTATGACTGTAGCTGTATTTTTAAATCATGTAATGTTTTGCTACTGGTTCTATTTAAAACTCCTGCAAAGTAACATTAATGCTCCTAGCTGATCCTGGAGTGTTATGTTAAGTTGTAAAAGAGAAGCATCTTTTTCTAACCTCTCCCTCACCCAATTACCTTGTGCCCTGAAGCTGAGAAGTTAACACCCTTTGTATTTTTCAACCAACCTGGCACCAATACTAACTTAATTTCAGTTTATGAATGTTTCACATCAACTAAAAAAAAGAAAGACAAAGAAAAAGAAAAGACAGTTAAAACAAGTCTGATGATTTAATTTTAAATCAGAGGTTATACAAGACAATGGCTGGAAAAGTTCCTCATACCAAGAATATGTTTGGGTGTCTGTCTTAGATAGAAACAGCAACAAAACCCAGTGGCTAATTATGGTATAGCATGTGTGCACAAGTTCAGATTCCCCTTTCACATCCTGTTCAATCTGGATTAACAATATCCAGAAACACCTCATATTTCCCCAAGGAATCTTGGGAATTTCCTGAATGAAAAAGGAAGAGGCTTAACTATATCGCGTTTGTAGTCTCTTTAATAATTATACCCCAGGGGTGACTGGGTGGCTCAGTCAGTTAAGCGTCTGACTTCGGCTCAGGTCATGCTCTCGCCCTCTGTGAGTTCGAGCCCTGCGTCAGGCTCAGAGCCTGGAGCCTGCTTCGGATTCTGTGTCTCGCTCTCTCTCTGCCCCTCCCCTGCTCATGCTCTGTCTCTCTCTGTCTCAAAAACAAATAAAAATATTAAAAAATTTTTTTAAATAATTATACCCCAAACAGTAAAATATCCATTCAAAGTGCAAGGAAGACCAATGGATTTCAATGTAAGGGAGAAGAAAATATGCACTAATATGAGTACAGGTTCCATATCTCAAGTATTCTTGAAGAAACTACCAATTGTTGACTTATGGCACAGTATCGAAGCAGAATATCCTCTGTTCTCTGAAAAAGCTATTCAAGTACCCCTCCCTCGGGGCGCCTGGGTGGCTTAGTTGGTTAAGCGTCCGACTTCGGCTCAGGTCATGATCTCGCGGTCCGTGGGTTCAAGCCCCGTGTCGGGCTCTGTGCTGACAGCTCAGAGCCTGGAGCCTGTTTCGGATTCTGTGTCTCCCTCTTTCTCTGACCCTCCCCTGTTCATGCTCTCTCTCTGTCTCAAAAATAAATAAATGTTAAAAAAAAATAAAAAAATATATAAATAAAAAAAATAAAGTACCCCTCCCTCTTCTTACTACAGACACACAAGAGGATGGATTTCCTTTATCTACTCCAACCAAACAACAAAATTGCAACAGACTAAATGCATACGGAACAAGGTCCAGCTGCCTTCTATTTAAGCCAGATATTAAAAATATTTGCAAAACTCATAAAACCAAGCTGCTCTCTTTGCCAAATTGTTTTTGGAAAATAGTTGTTTTTCACAGAAATATGTTACTTATGTTAACCAGTAATGGGTTTTTTTATTGCTACTTTTAAATAATAAGTCTTTTTAAATTTCTAAGTTTTAAGTTCTAATAAAGGAAATATTGATAGATAAAACTCACACAAACAAAAACTTTTGAAGGTCCTCAGATATTTTTTTTTAGCAGTATAAGGAGAAGTTGTGTCAAAAAGTTTGAGAAGTGCTGTCAGGCTTTATACATGTGATCCTGAACCTCAGAACTCGGGTGAGGGTGGGCAACGAGGGCTAGAACACTAGTAAGATGTAGTCACAGACCATACACTTATTTATTTCACTATTCAGTAATTCAACAAGCATTTATTGAATGTTAACAGGTACCGGGCTTAGTGGTGAGGCACTCGTGAACCCATGACTGTCTTCACAAAGCTTACTGCCTTACCCAGGGGTCAGCCCATTTTTCTGCAAAGGATCAGGGAGTAAATATTTTACGTTCTACAGCCCATATGGTCTCTGTCACAATTACTCAACTCTACCTAGCACAAAAAATACATAAAGACTGTATAACAATAAAACTTTATTTTTGGACACCGAAGTTTGAATTTCATATAATTTCCGTATGTCATGAATTATTCTATTTCTTTTCATTTTTTTTCAAATTAAAAATTCTTAGCTCACAAGCTCCTCAAAAACAGCTAGCAGGCTGGGTCAGGCTGGTGGTATACTAACCCTTGATATGGTGGGAGAAGCAAACATTATAAATTTTTTTTTTATGTGTATTTATTTTTGAGAAAGAGAGAGCACGAGCAGGGGAGGGGCAGAGAGAAAGGGAGACACAAAATCTGAAGCAGATTAGCTTCAGCTATTAGCACAGAGCCCAACATGGGGCTTGAACTCATGAACCATGAGATCATGACCTGAGCCGAAGTCAAAAGCTTAACCGATTGAGCCACCCAGGCGCCCTGGGAGAAGCAAACAAATACTGAAATAAATATGTAATTACAAAGCTGAGCGGAATAACCAAGAAAAAGAATAATACGATGCCATCAGAGAGAAGAAGAAGAGACTTGTGTGGTTTTATTTTAGGTTCTTAAACCCTGTGACTTAGAACAGTGAGAAGGCTGGAAGGCCAGATGGGAGAGAAGATAAAGGCAAACCTGAGTGAAATCCAGTCAAGCTGTGGATACAAACCAGCTTCAGGGAAACTAGCAGACTCTAGGCCACTTACAGGCCCATTGCTAGCTTCTCATATACATATTTTTTAAAAAGTTAAATATAGGGCACCTGGGTGTGTCAGTTTGTTGAGCGTCCCACTCTGGTTTTGTCTTAGGTCATGATCTCACGGTTTATGGGACCGAGCTCCCCATTGGACTCTGAGCTAGCAGCAGGGAGCCTGTTTGGAATTCTCTCTCCCCCTGCTCTTCTCCTGCTCACACATGCATGCCTGTGTGCGCCCTCGCTCTCTCGCTCTCTCTCTCTCTCTCTCAAAAAAAAAGTTAAATATGATAGGATACAAGGTTTTAGGCTTCAGCAGAAAATACGCTTATTTAAATCACTATTTGATACTAAAGGAAAAAGTATCAGCACGGGATAAGAAACTGGCCTGAAGCTTACTGCAGAATGATTCACAGAGCTAAGCAATCTGTCAGTATCCTGAGATTCAGAAAGAGGCAATGAGTGAAAAAGCCCTTTCAGTGCTATCGAAGCTTTATTTAGAAAAACTATTTGTTCCCTCATGTGCTCATTCATTTACATGGTGGCCATAAGGTCTGAGACACAGATAATATTTCATTTTTTTTTACAGATTGAACCCCTCTGTTACTTCTGAGGTGGGTTAAAGGCAAAATAATTCAAAAAAAAATCAAAGATATACTATCATGTGACAAACCCACTCTAGAAGCAGGTGTAAAGAAGGGCACCTAGGGGCGCCTGGGTGGCGCAGTCGGTTGAGCATCCGACTTCAGCCAGGTC
Source organism: Neofelis nebulosa (assembly GCF_028018385.1). Lineage (NCBI taxonomy): Eukaryota > Metazoa > Chordata > Mammalia > Carnivora > Felidae > Neofelis > Neofelis nebulosa. The sequence goes on along the minus strand of NC_080794.1, from coordinate 28,595,451 downwards.
ACGATCTCGCGGTCTGTGAGTTCGAGCCCCGCGTCAGGCTCTGGGCTGATGGCTCGGAGCCTGGAGCCTGTTTCCGATTCTGTGTCTCCCTCTCTCTCTGCCCCTCCCCCATTCATGCTCTGTCTCTCTCTGTCCCAGAAATAAATAAAAAACGTTGAAAAAAAAAAAAAAAAAAAAGAAGGGCACCTGGGTGGTTCAGTTGGTTAAGCGTCCAACTTGGCTCAGGTCATGATCTTGCAGTCTGTGAGTTCGAGCCCTGCATTGGGCTCTGTGCTGACAGCCCAAAGCCTGGAGCCTGCTGCAGATGCTGTGTCTCTCCCTTTCTCTGCCCCTCCCCCATTCATGCTCTGTCTCTCTCTCAAAAATAAACATCAGAAGCAGATGTAGCGATAGAGGGAAATGTGCATTAATGCACCACAGTGTTCACTGCAATTTTACATAGGCATTGAACCATGCGTTGTTAACAAGAGGCAACACACTGATCACATCATGTATTATAATTTATAGTTATTTCCCTATGTGTCCAGCTTTCATGGCCACCCTGTAGCCTCACGCTCCCCTTGGGCCTCATAAATGCACAGCACCTCCCTCTCTGCTCCAGCACCAGGGAACTCCCTTCATTCAGCCTGTGAACCAGATTCTTATTTCTGAACATGCTGTTCTTCCACTGGGGTCCCTTCCTCTGCATCTCCCTAGTCCCCCCCCCACTCTTCAGGAGCCTTCTAACCTCAGGGCTCTCCTGTTAGGAAGCTTTCCCACACATACCTAGGTGCGGGGTAGGTAACCTGCTGTGTTCTCCTGCTGTGTTCTCCCGCAGAACGCTGCGCCCTATCACACTGCACACTACAGAGAGGGTTAGTCATGCCATTTGTCCCATTCCACTGTGAGATCTGTAAGGTCAGGGACCTTGCCTGCCCTTCTGCTGTGCTACCCCAGTATCGAACATGAGCCCAGCACACAATACGGGTGCAAAAAATTCCTGCTGAACGCACAAAATGTAAAACTACATCTCTAGTTGAAACTCTGTAACTGACAAAAAGATCCTGAGGTTTCTTTTTATCTTTTTCCAAACAAGTACTGGGGCATAAAACCAAAAAGTAATCCACAATACAGGCACCTCCCACAAGGCTGAGGGTGGGATCTAAAATTGATGCCTCTCTTCTATTCTTAAATAACACTTTAAAATCATATTCTCCTCCCAAAGGCAAAGCCCTACCAAGTTATTTAAATTTCATTTTACATTACTGATTTATGAACCTCTTTGGAGGTATGTGAAATGGTAAAAATACCTCTAGCTAAAAATAGTCTAGCTATTGATCACAGAGCACTTCAGACAGACCGTAATGTCAGCCATGAGGCAAATCCTGAAGCTGGAGTCAACCCCTTTCCAATGCTGGGAGCCTGGCTGCAACCCTGGGAGCTCAGGGTTGGCTCCGATGTACCCCAAGGAGCCCCCCACAGGGTGGAATCCGCACCCACAGCCCGTCTGAAGTCACGTCATCCCTACTTTTGGTGACCCTTTGCCTCATCTTTCTCTTTCGGCTTCTTTGACTAAACCAAAAGGTATATAGTTCTCATTAAGATCTATCTAAGTTGGGGCGCCTGGGTGGCGCAGTCGGTTAAGCGTCTGACTTCAGCCAGGTCACGATCTCACGATCCGTGAGTTCGAGCCCCGCGTCAGGCTCTGGGCTGATGGCTCGGAGCCTGGAGCCTGCTTCCGGTTCTGTGTCTCCCTCTCTCTCTGCCCCTCCCCCGTTCATGCTCTGTCTCTCTCTGTCCCAAAAATAAATAAAAAACGTTGAAAAAAAAAATTAAAAAAAGATCTATCTAAGTAACTCAAATTACTCTTATTGGTAATAAGTAGGTCAACACTACATTCTAAGCCCCTCAGTCCAGAGAGAGAAAAAAGATGCACTAACGTGAGACACACAGAAAAACTGAATATTTTCCTTGGTCTCCAAATTTTACCATCCATAAAAGGGCATGTTTGACATCTAGCTTTTCCTATATTAGTTTGTAAATCTTCATGGGAAACAGCCTGGAAAGAGAGGACCTCATTTATCTAAACACATTAAAATGTGGAGCAAACAGACCCCTTCCTGTTCCACTGAACCCTACGTGTAACATGATTTTTCCTGGCCTGTTTCCTAGCAATGGATCCATCTGGAGACCAAGTTGTCTACTCACTGCTTTAGCTGATCAAAAATAGGAATGTTGTAATTAAGTGGCAAGAGGGTTTAGCTGTGCAAAGCAAGTTACCAAGTCAAACTTACCTTTAAATTTTTTTTAATGTTCATTTATTTTTGAGAAAGAGAGAGAGAGAGAGAGACAGAGCGTGAGTGGGGAAGAGCAGAGAGAGGGGGAGACACAGAATCCAAAGCAGGCTCCAAGCTCTGAGCTGTCAGCACAGAGCCCGACACGGGGCTCAAACCCACGAACCGTGAGATCATGACCTGAGCCAAAGTCGGACGCTTAACCGACTAAGCCACCCAGGCACCCCCAAACTTACTTTTAAAAGGCCAGCATCCCACAGCCAGCTTTGGGATAGAAACCTATTTGGATAGAAACCTGAATGCACATTACCTGGCTCAGGCTACCCCTGTATGCCTCTTTTATCATATCAAAATGTGTAATTTTACCTCCTGGTCTCTTCCTGCCATGAAAGGAGAAACTGGACTCATTTGGTTTACTACTGTATGACCTAGAACAGCACCTGGCATTCAGCAGGCACTTAGTGGAAGGTTTGTCTTCTGGCCAACTCCCAGCAGAGAACAGGGCAAATAATGAAGGAAGAAGGGAAAGATTATATCTATCGTAACCTGCAAGGGAGTAGGATGGGAATTAGGTAGAATTACAAAGAGGCCCCTCACCATAATCAAGGGCTGGCAGGGGCACATGCTCCATTTGGACTGGCCTCGGACATCCAGAGAGTCAAGTTAAAAGCCCTTGTGGCAAGTTAAAAGCCCTGGGCTGGTGCTCCAGAAGTTTAATATCATAACCACACTTATGACGCTAGCATTTCCCTATTTCCCACCACCTTTGATGCCAGCTGACATTTCCTTTAATCTCATCAGAAAAATACATGATGTCACCATTGCGGCTCTCTCAAAACAGCAAAGAAGCAAGCTCATTCCAAAATGGACCAGCTTCATTATTACATAAGTCTTGACGCTTTGGGCAAACACCACATTTTCAAAAGTCTGGCTGAGACAGTGAATTAATGGAAAAAAGCACTCAGCAGAGACACAGGGAATATTGGTTTCAATTTCAGCTCCACCACTAAATTTTTGGGTGAGTCATTCCACTGTGCTGGTCCTTATATTCTGCCTCTATAAAATGAGAGCGTTATCTTGAAGGAGACAAGGAGTACCTTCTAGTTCCAAAATCACATGATCTCCTCGGGGCCATCTCCAATAGTCTCCCTTCTCCCTGCTATTCCCTTCAGTGTCGATCTCCCCTGGTCACCCCGGCCACCAATGCAAATACTCGCCTTCCTCCTCATTCCCCAGTTTGGCCTTGCCACATAAAATGGTTTATCTCTAATAGTTTATCAATTTGAAACCATGGCTTGTATTTAAGCATTTGTTCAAACTACCTTGGGTCTGAACACAGACATGTTCACAGATACGTTTTACTCTTCCCATGAAGAGTGTTAGCCCCTCAGGGGAAAAGAGCATGAATTTCATATTCCCTATATACACCTAGCACAGTGCTGGGCACATCACGGGTACTCAATTAGGACTTTCCAGCCTTACCTGCAGGAGGAGGTACAAGAAAACTTGGGATTACCGTTATTCCACTGATGTCCTCCAAACTCTGGGTGACCAACTCGGCCACAAATCAGCTAGTATCCAAGTTTATCCTTTCTTGTTAAGGGATACCTTACAGCAAGGTTGGCTGGGATTGATTTACCTGATTACGGGCAGTGCTACCCTATAGCTCTGAATACTCCTGAATAAGTAAGTACCTGTTTCAATAGGACTTTTTAAAGTGGCAGAGACTTTGTGAAGACAAGACACACCTTTTTGGATGTGCACTCCAGAAACATACAGATACCTCTCTACAGACGTGTGATGAGACTCACCAGCACCAGAGTGTAAGATGCTGCCTATTCAAACAATCTCCTCTGTCATCGAGTGTACACAGGACTTCCACAGTCCAAGGGGTTCAGCCTGCAGACGGCTGCAGGGCAGAAGCAGCCCTGGAGTCTTTTATTTCAGTTCAAAAAAAAAGAGGATTTTAAAGTTGAGAGAACAAATCCGTAAGCAGAGGAGCCTCATGTGAAATCCATTAGCAAGAGAGCCTCATGTAGATGTTTGCATTTTTTTAAAACACCATCTGTGTCTCGAAGGGTCCCCAGAGTTTAAGGCGATTTCGAATCGGACTGTAACCGCCTACTTCCTCTCACAAATGAGTCTTGAGAGCTCATTCGGAGGGGGATAGCAGGGCAGTGCAGTTCCTGGTTAGTTCACGGCCAAATAGGATATTCTCATATCTAAAAGGTCACGTCTCCGGTGGAAGGCACAGCTCTGTGAGGGATGGTGAGGAGGGAAGGCACACATCCTAGCCAGGGAAATCCAGTCAAATTAACGCAGTTTCAGCGGTATGGCAGCTGCGCAGCTGGCTTGCATCCCCATTTTGGGGGCAGGGGTGGGCATCAGGGAGGCTGAACACTACTATAGACTCTGAGGGGGCTGGCCACAGTCACCCTCTCAGACCAAGAGCTCCAGTGTCCTTTCTGGAAACAAGACACTTTCAGTGCTATTTTATGTACAGAAAGAGTGATTATTTGAGGCCTGAATACAGAAACTGATACGACAGACCAAATAAAAGCTTAAAAAAAATGACGACTTTGTTAATTTTATGTTTAAGAGTGTAAGGCAGTTTCACTGTATTTTCATTTAAAGTTTTTTTTAATGTTATTGCTTTTTTCCCTGATAGTCCAAAATGACCTACTAAAAACCAATTCATAATTTATCTCCAAATATATTCACAAAAACGTGAACAGAGATGTATGTACAAGGATGTTAAGGGAGGCATTATTTTTAATACCAGGGAAATGGAACAAAACTGTGTATTCATTAATAGCAAACTGATGAAATCAGCCATGAAGCAGCCACACCACAGAATACCATGCAATAGCCAAAAGGAATGACATAATCCTATATTTAATGCATGAAAGATGCCTACAACACACTATGTTAAAAGCAAACTCCACACATAAGTGGTAGAACAGTATGTGCCATGATTCCGTTTGGGAAAATAATTCTCTCTGCATATAAAGTACAAAGGGCTGTGTGTACACAGGAATGGGCTGGAAGGACATTCACGGAGCTAAACAGTGGCTGTCTCTGGAGGAAGGAGTAGGGTACGCTTGGAGAAGAGGGAGACTTTTAGTACATGCATTTCCACCCTGTTAAATCTTTTTTTACAAGTATGGATTACTTTTTCAATTGGTCCTCAGATGACCACACTGGATTAACATTACTACAACTGATCCATGCATAGCCCACTAAGTCAGTTAACCACATGTTTTTCATAAGAAAGCACTCTTGAACCCACAACCCAAAATAAAAGTTAGAACCTTGCCAACAACCTAGATCTAACTATCTGATCCTCCCTGCCATCATTCTGTCTTCCCTCCAGGCAACCATCGGCCCAAATCCCACATTCATTTTGACTTGTGTAATTAATAAATAAAACATGACAATAAATATGTGCAATTAGTTTGTTTTACTTTTAAATTCACTGCTCGTCAAGCAAACAGAAATACCACAAATGTAATTCTAAGCTTTTCTTTGCACATAGGGGAACCCATCTGCCATTTTTCCAGTGACGCAGTATTAATCACCCTGGTGGCCATAATGGGTATTGGCACTAACTTCCCACCAGGAAACTCCCCACGCCAAGAGAGAAACTTTTTGTTAGAGATCATTTCCCTAAAAGCAAATAAATCAGTGGCTAACTCAAATCTGTCCTCACTCTGTAATTAAAAAAATTTCTAGTTGATCAGAGCAGGCTTTCCCTGTAGGTCAAATGTAGGCATTTAGTGATACCGGGTGATGATCTCTTTAATACACACGGTTTCTTATCCTCTTGCCAAATGAAGGAAGCTTTAATTACTACACTTTAAAAGGCAATGCATGATAGAAGAGTGCCAGTGGGCAAAGAGAGTATGAAATTAAGTCCATCTCTATAATATAATCTAAATTACTTGAAATCTTCCTTCTAGGTTGTCTTAGAGTACCAATTTGTATGCCCTTTGATTCTACGAATTCTGAACCTCCATTTAAAATTAAATTCAACACTCCACATTTAGGAAATACACTGCATTGTTATGTATGCTTTTCTAGTTTGAGTGGATGCCATAATTAATGATAAGGAAATGCTTTCCCAAGTATGATGTTTTTTAAAGTAATAGCTTGTCAACTCTTTGCAAGCAGGCCTGACCTACTCTAGTATCACGTACAATTTTACAAAAAGAAAATTCTCAAACTTAACTCATGGAAGTCAGTAGTATCAGGAAGTTTCCTCTGGGTTTCCTAATATCTGCTTCTTCCAAATAAAAACTATAATTAAATGGATTCTCAGTTAATTAACACTAGCAGATAATCCAAAATGGCAAAGCCAGAACCACTGGTATTTACAGCATATTTTTACACTTGAGTAAGACAGCATCTCTTGTTCCTGACTCGACTGCATGGAGCCTATTAAGGAGGACTGGCTCCCCTAGGGCCCCTCTCTGCCTTCACGTTCAACTCCCCCCCACTCCCCAGCTGGTGCTGGATCCCACCATGGATAGAGTGCTACTGCTCTCGCTAAAAATGTTCTGTAGCTTCTAAGGCGAGAAAGAACTAAGTATTTTGACTTTCCTGCTGCTGGGCTGCAGGCTCTACACAGAGAGGGTATATACTATCAAAAAGCCTTGTGCCTCCCAAGTTCAACTGTATCAGTGAGAAATGCAGCCAAGGTACCTTCAAGTAATAAAAACCAAACCTCGCCTTAGATGTGCTTGTAAGCTGGGGGGAGGTGCCTAGAGCGATGGCACAGCACCACTTACTCTTCCTTCCTGAGCAGTTCCTCCTCCGACTCGGTCAGACGCTGCCTAAGCGCTGCAATCATCTCCACGGCCACATCCACCTGCCGGTTCAGGGCCCGCTCCCGCCTCTGCACTTCCTGCTTTTTCTGCGTCAGCTGCACAAAGGCTGCCCGAACTTCCAGCAGTTCGGCAGTTTTCTGGGCCAACTCTTTGGTGAGTTTATCGATTCTCTTCTCGATGGTCCTGTCCACGGCCTCGACCATCCGGTTGAATTTTTCTCTGACGTGAGCCTCGAAAGCAGCCTTGGTGTCCGAGGTGGGCAGGCCGGGACTGGCCCGTGGCCCCTCCAGTGAGTCCGCACGCAGGTCCACCGTGGTGTAGGTCTGCACGTAGGACACTGGCCGCTCTGCCACCACCTCGAATGGCTTCCTGTCCTTGGAGTGTTCGTGTGAAATGCTATATAAGTTAACATAGCTCGGTTTCTGCTTCACCACGTTGCCAGTGCTCTGCAATTTTCCCTGTTTCAGGGGTTCTGCGGAAGTGACTAGGTCTGTGTCTTTGAGGGATGGAAAGAGGCTGCATTTTGTCAAGAGAGTTCTTTCCTGGTAGCTGTGACTGAATTCCAGATGGGCCCTCAGCGAAGACAGGCTTCTAAATCTGGTATGGTCTCCACACCTCGGACAGCGGAATGGCAGGCACACAGCAACATTCTCAAAGGACTCCTGCCAGGGGTATCTGCTTTCCTCAAAAGCCTTCTGTTGCATTACTCTTCAAGTCCTGGGCAGGGCCAAATGAAACAGGTAGCTTACATGTCTGTTAAAAAAATGCCTACTAAAATGCCTGTTGCCACCCATGTCCATGAGGGCAGGGACTTTTGGCTTCAAATTACTTTTGCATATAATATCTTATATTAAAATAAAAACCTGTGATCCGTGGGCCAAATCCAGCCACATTCACTCATTTCTGTATTGTCTAATGCTGCTTTTGCACTAAAGACAAAGGTGAGTGAGGCGTTGAGACAGAGACTATTTTGGTAAAGCCAAAATTACTACTTGACCTTTACAAAAAATGTTTGTCAACCCCACCCAGGATTAAAAAAAAAAAAAAAAAAAAGGTGGGTAACATTCTCTTTCAGCAGATATGAAAACTGAAGCAAGGAGGTAAAGTAATTAATTCAAAGCCAGATGGTAAATGACAGATCCAGAAGTGGAATTCAAGTTTCCTGCCCTCCTGAATTTAGTACCACTAACTGCAAACCTGTGCCCTATTTTATGGATACAATCCTGATAAGCATGAATTCCAAACGTGAGGAAAACTCACATGAGTTGTCAACATTTGTCCTGGGAATGCAAGTTCAGCGATCTTTCTTCAAGCATAGGAAAAATATCACTCAAGCTAGACGCAGTGGCATTAAGCACACAATGAGCTGGAAATTTTTCAACCTGAGATTTCGCCTTTAGTTATTGTTGTGATGACATAAACCAAAATGTTATCATTTCCCTCATATTACAGATTTACTGACATTTGGGAACTCAAGATATCAGATATGTTTTGACCCAAGTGGGGCCATGGCCGTGGCCAAGCCTTTATAAAAATACCATGCTCTCAATGGATTTTTCTCTGTGATCCTGTTTTCATAGGATAACCTCTAGAGATGACCAATGTTTGAACCATGCAGGTATCAGCGTAACTCTTTAGTGAGTTCTTGTTTCGTTGAAGGAATTTATTATCTTAGCCCTAGCAACAGATGACTGGTAGCAACCCTATTCTGCAAACAGGGCACACATATTCCCTCCAGGAGTAGTTTCTGCTTAAATGTAACAAGCATTGGGCCCCCAAGAGAGGAAGCTCAGCTAAGGGTCAACACTGTAAAGTGTTGTTATTGGGCCCTCAACCTCCTCAAAAGCAGAGGCGCAAATGGTCCCCAGCCAGCTAGGCAAAGCCTCCAGGTTAATAAGCCTCTGGCCCCCCAGAGAGGGGAAGCTCTTCCTGTGCTACACCTGGCTGTTTAACGACCAGTTTTGTGGACACAGGATGCACAGCCTGGCCCAAAAGGCCCAGGAAAGGGAAGTCTGGATTCCAGGTGGCAATGGGAAAGTGGTGGCATCCCTGAATGGGGAACCGGGTTATCACGCGCTCTGGGAGTATTCCTGCTTTCAAGGGCCCAGCGGGAACCCCAGTCCACAGGGTTGGCCGAAAAGCCCCAATTTCCTCTGCCTGAGCCGGGCAGCTGGCAAAGGCGCTGCACGGAGGGTCCCGGCTCCCCCCGCCCCCGCTCCGCCGCGGGCCGGCCCCAGGCGCCAGAGTGGATACATGCGCGCACGGAGTTTCCGCAAGTGGGGGCCGCGCGCCCAACTCCCGGCCGCGTGGAGGCGACAGGCCCCCTCCCCAGCCCGGGACGGTTCCGCCGGCCCCCTCCGCCGCGCCCTGCGGGCCGGGCCGCAGGCGCAGAAGCCCAGCTGCGGCCACTTACCCGACTTGTTGCTGCAGCTGCAGCCGCTGCTGCTGCCGCCGCGGCCGGTGCTGCTGCTGCGGGAGCGAAGCGGTTTTCAGCAGAGCCGTAAATCAGGCTGAACCGGGGCCCGCTCCCCCCCCCCGCGCACCCCCGCGCCGGGACCAGCGGCGTCCAGGGCGGAGCGTGGCGCGGGCCGGCGGGGGCGGCGCGCGCGGCTGCCGGGGACCCCGGGGCGGGGGGAGAGGCCTCGAGCGCTCTGCCCGGCGTGCGGGATCACGGTCTGCCCGCCCCCCAGCCGTGGAGCGGATGGGGCTCAGGATCCCACTGACATCACGCGGGGAGCTGCTGGGATCGCTCCCCGGGGGAGGGAAGGGGAAAAGCGTGCCAGGCTCCGAGGCGCTGCGCTTTCTGCAGGCCCTGGCAAGCTTTTTTGCACTTTACAGTTACTGGGGAGCGGGAGACTGTGGGTGAAGATGAGGCACGGCTGGGTATGTTCGCGGATCTGCCCGCAGGAAGGTCCAGGTATTCGTTTTAGGACCTCTTCGTCCTAAACAACGGGGCCGAGGATGTCCCCAAATAATAACCTAATCTACTCTAGCGGTACCAGCCGAGCATCCTGGTGCTAAGTTAACCGGCAGAACTAAATCTAGTAAAGTATAAATGTTGTGAAGAAATAAGGCGAGAAGCCCCCCACCCCGCACCCAATCTCTGATGGACACGCCTCCTCCCTCCCTTAGTCCCCAGGCACTCAATCTTCGCCCCTCCCCGCAGGAGCCAAAATTTCCCATCCTAAAGAGGTTTCTTTCCTTCTGAAAGACCCTGATGACTCAGCTTTTTTTTTTTTTTTTTTTTTTAAGCCTGTTTTGGTGTATTCCTAGGCAAATTCTTGAAATGTGAAACCAGGATAAGAGTTACTGCTGAGTTTTCTTGTCGCAAAGAGATTCTGTTCATCTGTAGAGTTATTTCAATGCATCTTCTTGACTCCTAAGGGTGTCTCTGTTATGGGCGCTTACTTAGTGCTTTCCACGCCGATTTTATTTGCATTGTAAACATCTCCGTAAGTATCTTAGATTTTGTTTCTTTATTTACTTTGGGCAAACGAATCATCACATCAGTGTATTTAAGAACCCACGCTCTGGAGTCAGACATGATTCAAGTCCTAATTCTAGGACTCAAAGCCTGACTTCTAAGACCTGCACCAAGTTAGACTTTTCTATGCCTTGGATTTCTCATCTGTGAGATGGAGATAATGAGGACCTACCTCTGAATATGGTGATGAGGTTGAAACAAGGTGATGAGCACACTGTCTGACCCAGACCTACAACCCTACACAGATAAAATCAGTGCTGCTATTTCACTTACAAGAGAGGAGCCTACAGAGAAGGGGAACGAATGTGGACTCATCTCCACCTAAAGGGTGATAGAGGCGGTTGTGCTGGGGTTTGTTCTCTCTGGGAAAGGTTATATTGCATTGAATTTATCTGGTGACTCTCTTAATGTTTATCCCCAAAATCGAGTCACTTAGTAAAATATTTGTAAGGATGAAATAAATGTACATGTAAGTGAAAGCGGAGTCATCTTGGTCATCTAGCTGATGCGAGGGAAATACAGGTGAGCCTCTCTCAGGGGCTGCCTTGTGAGCGCCCCACAACAAAATGTGCCAAAAGTAGCTCTTGAGAAAAAAAAAAAAATCTCTTGGGTTCAGGCTCCTCCCATTTCTCAGGCAGCTTTCTGGCTTCTGGTTCTTGAGTTCCTTCCCTGTAAAAATAAAAGGATGGGGATTTTCAAGGTCCTTTTTTCACCCTAAAAGTGCCCAGAATAGTATCAGATAATTGTGGAGAGGTTGTACTATACAGGATGTAGAGCTGAGCATTGTGGGAGATTCAACTTTGATGGAAGGCATTTGGGACCTTCTAGTTTACACCAATTGTTCTCAGGGGGTGTCCTTGCATGTCCAATGGCAGCCTGAGCTGCCTGAGGTAACTAGTTAGAAATGCAAAATGTAGGGGCTCCTGGGTGGCTCAGTCAGGTTATGATCTAACGGTTCGTGAGTTTGAGCCCCGCTTCAGGCTCTGTGCTGACAGCTCAGAGCCTGGAGCCTGCTTTGGATTCTGTGTTTCCCTCTCTCTGCCCCTCCCCTGTTCATGTTCTGTTTCTCTCAAAAATAAATCAACATTTAAATAAATAAATAAAAAAGAAATGCAAAATGCAAATCATGTGCCTCACACCAAACATTCTGAATCAGAAATTCCCAAGTGGGAGCAAGCAATCTGTGGTTTAACAAGTCCTACAGGTAATTCTGATGAATACTAGTTTTGAGAACCTCTCGTTTACACTGTACTTTTCATACATTATCTACAAACCAAAAGGTGTGTTATCTCCCTGATCATTATGTTTGTGCTGAGCACTGTGCTGAGCACTTTATAATCTCATTTTATCTTTCCAACACCTGTGAGGGAGGGGGAACCTTGTACACTCAGTTTAAGCGCATTGACATCCCTTTACTTCTCCGAGAGTCCAGTTTTTCCATCTCAGGTCCTTCTTCTCTGGCTAATGCCTACTTATCCTTCAGGACTCTGCTTATGTGTCCCCTCTCCCAGGAGGTCCTCCCTGATCCTGCTGGATTAGCTCCTGCTAGTAAAATTTATCACAACAGAATTTATCACAGTGGAATTTTTTGTATAGTTACCTATTTAATATTTGTATCCTCTATTGAATCATAAGCTACATGAGTCAGGGACCCCATCTGAATTACTCTCCAGTGTATTCTCAGTACCTACCATGGTGTTGGTCATATACAAAGTGCTCAGTAACTATTTGTTGAAGGAATGAATGTTGAATTCCTTATCTACTGAAGGGGAAAATGAGGCTCAAAAAAGTTAAGTAACTTTCCTGAGATCACACACCTAGAGGGTATTAGAGCCGGGACTCCAAACTCCAGACTTTTAGCCACTATTCTCATAGCCTTTCCAATTTCGGAAGAAGAAAATAAAGTTCTGAGATATAAAATGACTTGCCTGAAGTCATATAGCTAGTAAATAATAGAATCAGGATTAGAATTCATGTCTTCTAATATTTATGTTCTTTTATACCACATTATGCTGCTTTACTCTGTCCTTCAGAAACTTACAACTGGTGGGATGGACAAGGCATACATATAGGACAAGTTAAATTCATAGTAAGAGAAATTAAAAGGGACATATCTACAGGGCCTGGTATCTTGCCTGGTACACAGTAGATGTTCTATGAATGTCTCCTGAATGAATAATGATCATATGGCATCCAACCTTGGAATATTTACAACATGTCTCATGCTACTAAGTGTTTATGAGCATATCCAATGGGTTTCTCAAAGTAGGGCCCTTGAAGTCTGGGAAGCTTGCTAAAACGCAGATGCCTGGGACTTAGACCCATTGACTTGGACTCTGTGGGCATGGGTCTTGAGAATCTGCACCTATCTCCAGGTGACTCTTATGTCCACTAAAGTCTGAGACACAATCCACTACTAAATAAGCATTCAAGACAGACATCGGTAGCACAAGGGGAAATGCTGCTCTAGATGTAATGAAAGTTGTTGAAGGTCACACCACTGATAAGTATCAGAGATAATAAGGAATTGCATTGTTTTGACTCCAAAAGCCTGTACTCTTTCCGTGCCACTGTGAAAGAAGGGAGGGATGGGTAGAGGAAAAGAGGATGGGCAGAATGGAAGAATAGGCAAGGAGGAAGGAGGGAATAAGGCCAAATGAGTAATAAGGAAAACAGATTTCATAGAGAAGGGAAAGAGACTACGATCTGGCTGGGTTGTCAGAGAATCTTTGCCGCAAAGGAGTGGGAATTTACTGGGAACTGAATAGAGATTTACGAGCTGCCTTGCCCCTCACTTTATCTAATAGCATTCACTCATTGTGGCCAGAGGGACAGCCTTTCAAACACAGGGTTGTCGAAACACAGAGGCTTTTTAAATGAAAAATGCATTTTATTAAATACAGCGCTTGCATTTGCCAAAAAGTGACTTTAGAAGGACCAGACACAGACCGTCTCAAATGTGAATAAGCTGCCCAGATAAAAGCAGGACCCCAGATCAGATTCCTGTTACATTTTCCATGTCTGCAACAAGCATCTGTGTGCAGTTGGGCCCCTGAGTTGCAGAGCTAATAAGAGGCCTGAAATCAGAGGCAGTCCTTTGCCATCAGACAAATCATTTCACACGGTGTGTCAAGTAATTATGAAAATCGAGGGATGATATGAGTAAACTTGCTCCAGACTGACTTTAAGTATTGACTGTAAGTAGCAGAGAAGTTCTCTGCTGCTACATTTGCATCTCCCTAATGCATCTCATTGCATTTATGTATTCTGTTTTTCAACAGGTATAATAGAGGCATGCCTACTATGTTCCATCACTAATCGCTTGCATCATTAAAACTTCAGAGTTGGAGCTCTAATCTGGCTTTAAAACCTCCGCCAGAATAATCTACTAGAAAACTCTATTTCTGTTAAATTTTGTTGGCATGGCAACCACCAAGCAACACTGTGGAGAGTGCCTTAAATCCCACAGCAGCCGGTTAGCCTGAGTGAGTGTGCCGAGAGGAGGCCGTATATAGAGGCTAAAAATAGACAATTTACAGCAAGGTGCCCTGCCCCCCCACCACCTGGGAGGATTATGACTTACTTGCTCCCCTTGGTGGGGTCAAACGCGAGCGGTAGGAGAGAATGCACCAGTCTTCCAGCGTGTGGGTTTTTCCAGTCCACTGCCTGGACTAGAAATGTGGAGACCCAAGGGCTAATGCCAACTTCACCCCCCTAATTAGTTGTGTGAGAGTCTATTCAAGCTGGGCAACATCTCTGAGCTTAGTGTCCTCATTCATAAAGGACAGGGAGCTGGTATGGATTAAGGACTTTCCAGTGCCACAGTCCTGGCTGCTAGTCCAATGTGTTGGTCATTTCCTTGCTAACGTGGGTTGGGTGGCTGGGGGAGAAGACATGGCAGGCAGTCATGGTGGTAGTGAAGTTTGTCAACAGGCAATTTGGCAAAAATCATCAGTTGACATCTCTTCTGGTAATAACATGTCATATTTATCAAGTGCTTACCAAGTGCTTACTAACAAGTATCAAATGTATCAACTGTGCCAAGGATGGCCCTAAGTGATTTTCACATAATATGCTATTTTACCTTCCTAACAAACCTAGGAGAAAGGCATTACTGGTATCCCTATTTTATAAATGAGTAAACTGAGTCATAGAGAGGTAAAGTACACAGATCATTTCCACAGAAGCAGCTAGGATTCAAACTCGGAACTGCCTAAATACAGAATCGACATGCTTGCCCACGATTCCATTGTATCTCTGGTGCCTCCATCATTGTCTGGTACCCTGAGGGCTCTCAAAAACAAATTGCTGAATGTGCAATAAATGACTAGTATGCTAGAAGGTTCTCAGTGCCTGAATGCTTCAAGCCTTTTTCTTTCTTTTTAAAGTTTTTTATGTTTATTTATTTTTGAGAAAGAGAGAGATAGAGCATGAGTGGGGGAGGAGCAGAGAGAGAGGGAGACCCAGAATCCTAACCAGGCTCCCAGGCTCTGAGCTGTCAGCACAGGGCCTGAGGTGGAGCTCAAACCCACAAACTGCGAGATCATGACCTGACCCGAAGTCAGACACAATCAGCTGAGGCACCCAGGCGCCCCAAAGCCCTTTTTTTTTCTTGGTAGTTTATTATGTGAAGAGAAACCTTTGAGACATCGCCCTTAAGTGAAATGGTTGTGGGAGAGCTAGAAAGCATGTTGCTATGGAATAAAATATACAGAAAAAGATACAGTTAAAATAGAGTGATTGTTAGATAATGAGATTGAATTATGTAATTATGTGACAGATCAATTGTGGAACTGATGTTCTGTCAAAACAGGGCCTGTTTTCTAGGAGCTAGAATACATAGGCAATTTTATTCTACAATTTTAGGCAAAATTTTGTTTTTAGAAGCAAAGAGGGAAAAGAGAGCACTTATAACTATAGGCAAGAGAGAATTGAACTTGAAAATAAAATATATGCTATGGAAATAATTTTTTTTAATACTTGTTTATTTTTGAGAGAGAGAGAGAGAGAGAGAGCACAAGCAAGCAGGGGAGAGACAGAGAGAGAGGGAGACACAGAATCCAAAGCAGGCTCCAGGCTCTGAGCTGTTAGCACAGAGCCCAAGGTAGGGCTCAAACTTACAAACAGTGAGATCATGACCTGAGCCAAATTCAGACATTTAACTGACGGAGCCATGCAGGTACCCTGGCTATAGAAATAATTCTTATAAGGAAGGATTGCTTCCCTCCTTGCCCTCTCCCTCCACCCACCCCCCCCAACCCCAGGAATACAGGACTGATTCCCCAGGTTATGCTAAAAGATGTATTTTACTAGGTGGCTCGTAATCATAAGGTCATTTAAAAAGATAGCTTCTTGGGCACCTGGGTGGCTCAGTCAGTTAAGCGTACAACTCTTAATTTTGGCTCAGGTCATGATCTTATGGTTCGTAAAATCGAGCCCCCAGGCACGTTCTGTGCTGACAGCATGAAGCCTGCTTAGGATTCTCTCTCTCTCCCTCTCTCTCTCTCTCTCTGCACCTGCCCTGCTTGTGTGTTCTCTCTCTCAAAATAAATGAACATTTTTTTTTTTTTTAAAAGACAGCTTCTTTGGAACATGACTATTATAAGGTGAAAATAAGTAGTGTTTTTCAGTCTCTACTGTCTAGTGTAATTCCTCTCTAAAAATGAGTTGTTAGATTAGTTTAAACTTTTTATTAGAGATGAATAGACAGGTAATAATTTTTCATATTGTAAGTGTAAATCGTTATGAATTCTCACAAGTAGATACACTCATGTGACCAGCATCCAGATCAAGAAACAGCAACTCCCTCTCCCCAGAACACTCCTTTGTAGTCCTATCAAGTACTCGTCCTTTCCCCCCCTGGGGTAACCAGCATCTTGAATCCTAACAGCATTGGTTAGGCCGGCCTCTGTGCGCTTCACAGTAGTGATAACCTCATTGTGGTTTAGTTGCCAAGCGCCAGTGGCCAGCTAGGTGGAAGCACTCATTCACACGTTTTTTGGATATTTGATACTGTCTTGTGAAGCATCTGTTCATATCTTTCCTTCATTTCACCCTTGGGTTGTCTGCCTTACGATTAATGGAAGTTTGCGTGTGTTCTGGATATGAGTCCTTTGTTACATATACATGTGGGATTTTTCTCTATGGTTAATGCATTTTGTGTCTTGCTTAGGAAATCTCCACCCCCTCCAAGGTCATGAAGATGTCCTCCTATGCTCTCCTCCAAAAGCTTTATTTAATTTTCACATTTAATTCTGAGATCCATTTAGAATTAATTTTTGAGTAATAGTAGAGAAAGGAGTCCATACATATATATTTTCACATCACCAATTCATCCAGCAAAATTTATTGAAAATTTTTTTCTTTCACCCATTGCATTATGGCTTTGGTCATGAATCAGGTGACCATTTATGTGTGGGCTCTCTAATCTAGTTCATTGGTTACTTTAATATAACTTAGTGTCAATTCCATGAGTTCTTCACTACTGTAGCTTAATGATGGGTTTTGTTCTCAGATACGATGAATATTCCAGCTTTGCTCTTCCTCTTCAGTTACCTTAGATATCTTTGACCTTGTGCATTTCCATCTGAATTTTAGAATCAGCTGGTTAGCCTCTCTTAAAAAAAAATCCTGCTGGGATTTTAATTGGGATAGTGGTTTTGTTTTGTTTTTTGAAGTTTATTTATTTATTTTGAGAGAAAGATAGAGACAGAGAGCACAGGGGAGGAGCAGAGGGAGAGGGAGAGAGAATCCCAAATAGGCTCCACACTGTCTGCACAGAGCCCGATGCAGGGCTCCATCCCAGGAACCTTGAGATCATGACCTGAGCCAGATGAAGCATCAGATGCTTAACCAACTGAGCCGCCCAGGTGCCCTGTGATAGTGTTAATTTATAGATTATTTTGGGAAGAATTAACATCTTTACAATATTGAGCTTTTTAAATACTAAAAATTAATTTCTAAATGTATTTATATATTTAGTTTCCCTCAAGAATATTTATACTTTCTAATATTTGGGCATTGCAAATCTTTTGTTAGAATTATTCCTCTATAGTTTATATTTTGATACTATTATAAATAATACTTTTTAAAATATAATTTCCTCCTTGTGAGTGGTATATAGAAATACAAATGGTTTTTAAACAATCTTTTATCCAACAACATTGCAGATTTCAATTCTTAGTTCAAATGGTTTATGGATTCTTTTGAATTTTCGTGGAATATAACCATGCAGTTTACAAATACTGACAGCCTGTTTTCTTCCTTTCAAATTCTAATGTCTTTTAAAATATATGGCAATGGTTAGGACCTCCAGAAAAATATTGAATACAAGTAGTAATAGCTGGCATTCTTGTCTTGTTCCCAATCTTAGAAGGAAAGCTTTCAGTATTTCACCTGTTGGTATGATGTTTGCTGTTGATTTTTTGTAATATTCTTTATTTGTTTGACAGAGTTGTCTTTTATTCCCAGTTTGTGAAGTTTTTTTTTTTTTAATGTTTATTTATTTTTGAGAAAGAGAGTACGCAGGTGGGGGAAGGGCAGAGATAGAGGGAGACAGAGGATCTGAAGCAGGCTCTGTGCTGACAGCAGAGAGAGCCCAATGTAGGCTCCAACCCACCCATGAACTGTGAAATCATGACGTGAGCCGAAGTCAGACACTTAACCGACTGAGCCACCCAGGCTCAGAGTTTGTTTTTTAATATATTATAAATGAGGGAGAGATAAATTTTGTCAAATTGTTTCTCTGCAACTATTGAAATAGTCATATAAACTTTCTCCATTTTTTAGTTAATATGGGTGGGTTAATTTTTAAATGTTAAACTAATCTGGAATTCCAGAACAATTTTAATTTATATGTCTCTAGATTCAAATGTCTAAAATTTTGTTAAAGATCTGAGGCAGATCATTTGTGAGACATTTGAGAGACTGACCTGTAACTCTTCCTTTCATGAAATGCCTTTGTCAGGTTTTGCAATTGTGGTTGTATTGGTCTTATAAAAGTTGCATTTGAAAAACAGTTGTCTCTCTGTTTTCCTGAAGAGTTTGTGCAAGGTTTGTGTTATTTCTTCTCCGTAAATTTTTTCAAGAATTTACAAGTGAGACCATGTGGGCCCAGACTGTTCATTGGGGGAGATTTTAAATAATGGATTGACCATCTTTAATAGGTATTGAACCATTCAGATTTTCTACTTCTGACAGTTTTGATAAGTTGTATTTTTCTAGGGATTTATACATTTCACCTAAATTGTCAAATTAATTGTTGAAGTGTTTGAATTGTCAAGTAGTTGGCATTATTCTAGTTATATTTTTATTATTGATTTCTACTTTGATGCTATTGTGGAAAAATAGCAAACTATCAATGACTTTAATTTTTTTTCAAATTCGTTGAGACTTTCTTTATGATTTCAATAAAAGATCTATTTGCACTTGAAAAGAAGGTGCATTCTATCATTGTTTGATGTAATATTCTATATAAGCCAGTTAGATCAAGTTGGTCAATTGTGGTATGTTTTTACAGATTTTTTTTTGTTAGACTATTTTATGAGCTAATGAAGTATGCTAAAGTTTTGCATTAAGAGTATGGATTTGTCCATTGCTTCTTTTAATTCTGCCCATTTTGCTTCAATAGTTGAAGTTCTGTTACAGAGCACATACAAATTTAGGATTGTAATAGCTTCCTGCTGGATTCACCCTTTTATAATTATGAAATCTCTGTCTTTATCTGTGGTAATGCTTTTTTGCATTACATCTACTCTGTCTGATTTTAGTATAGATATACTACCTTTCATTGAGTGTTTTCGTGGCTTTTTGTTGTTGTTGCTCTTTTGCTGTCAACTCTTCTGTTGCGTTCTGTGGTCTCTTTTTATCTTTAGTGTGACTCTTTAAGCAAAATATAGTTGCTGACTAATCCAACCTGACAACCATAAACCTTGGTGTATTTAGTTCATTTATACTTAATGTAATTACTTGCATGGTTGAATTTATATATACCATGATGCCATTCATTTTCTATTAAAGCTGTAATATGTTACTCTTTTTCTATTTTATTTCTCTCTTTAGGACTAAACAGACATTTTAAAAAGTATTATTCCATTTATCCCTTCTATTATCTTGTAATTTTTGTCATTAACTATTCATATAGTGATTCTCCTAGATATCCGATATACATTCTTACCTTACAATAGACTAATACAAATTGTAATGTTGACTGTTGCCTATCTCTCACTTTGTGTTACTGTTCTACATATAATGCAAACCTCATGTGATTTATGATTATGATTTTGCAGAGTTCATATTTGTATTTACTGATTTAGTTTCCCTTTCTAGTGTTCTTCATTCCCTTCTGCATGTTCACGTTCCTATTTGGGATCATTTTCTCTCTGCCTGGAGATATTTCTTTAATTTACCTTTAGGGAATGCCTTCTATCAACAAATTCCCTTAATTTTGTTAGTCCGAAAATGTGCTTGTTTCATCATCCTTGCTAAAAGATATTTTCACTGAATATAGAGTTAGAAGTTAGAAGTCATTTTATGTTAGTTCTCTGAAGATTTCATCAATAATCTTCTAACTTCTATTGTGGGGGGGGCAGGTGTAGTGTAATACCAAGATTCTTCTTTGAGAAGGGAGATACTTACCTTCCTCTTGCTGGGAGTATTTCATGCTGACAGAACATAGTTTGGTCCCTCCTCAGGAATCACCCTTGGAAGAAGACCCCTGTTCAAAGTACAGCAAATATCTATGATGTGGAAACCAGCTAAGTGCTTGAGACGGGCCCCCTTCCCAAATGTGTGAAACTGCAGGAGACTTCGCTTTGTTTTGTAGGAGCCTAACTCCCCAAATGTCCAGATAGCCCCAGAATTCCCTGTGCCTTTGGGGCTCTCTACATCTCCAATTTGTTGCTAAGCCCCCGTGATCTTAAAGGCTTACTCGTTTTCTTTTCCCTGAGCAGAGGCTCTCCTTTTGGCTAAGCCAGACCTTTATCCTGAACCCAGGATCAGCAATGCTTCCAAGGAAAGGAGAGCTGGTGGCTGGCAGTCATCTGGGAAATTTCTTTGCTCTCTATAAATGCATCCTATTCACATAGTCCTTGTTATCAACCAAATGATTGGATCCCCACAAAATCCATATGTTGAAGCCCTAAGTCCCAATGTGATAGTATCTGGAAATGGGGCTTTGGGAGATAATTAGTGTTAGATGATGTCATGAAGGCGGGACCCTCATTATGAGATTACTTTACCCTTATAAGGAGAGACACCAAGGAGCTTGCTCTTCCTCTCCCTCTTCATGAGCATGCACCAAGGGAAGGCCATGTGACCACACAACAAAAAAGCAGCTATCTGCAAGACAGAAAGAGACGTCTTACAGAACCTGATCATACTGGCACCCTGATCTTGGACTTCCAGCCTCTAGAATTGTGAGAAAATTAATATCTGTTGTTTAAGCCACCAGGTCTAAGGTATTTTGTTATGGAAGCCTGAGCAGACTAATGCAGTCTTTATTGCTCCCATGGTTCACTAAGGTTTCTAAAAATCTGATTTTTAGAATTTATTTGGCCTTTTCTAGGTGTTGTGGTAGAGCGTTAGCCTGACATGACCTATTATGTCCCAGTGGGAAACAGAAGTCTGATTTGCTGCAGTTTTTAAGCCAGATTTTTCTATTGCTCTCAGTATGTAAATTATGTCATGGTTTCACTACATACTTTCTGTTGTCCCCAGCATCCATTCTCCCCTTCTTCCATAGTGAAAGAACCCTCAACCATTACCTGGGACATGTCTTCCCAGAGTAGAGACTACATTGTCCACCCTCCTTTGCAGAGCGGTGTAGGTCTTCTTTCCCTTAGAATGTGAGAAGAAATTTTGTGGACAACTTCCCGGTGGTATCTTCAAAGAAAAAGGATCTGTTCTTGCCTCCCTCCTTCCACCGTCCACAGTTTGGGATACACACGTGGTAGTGTGCCCTCTTGTCCTACATGGACAAAGGCAACTCCTTAGGAAAAGGGGGGGAGGCTCGTCCCCACATTTCAGTGAGCAGAGCCATCATGCCAGCTCAGAGTTTGACTTGAGACAGAAACTTCATTTTTATATTTTTATGGTTTGTACCATTAATGCTTTTTTTCCATTTATACTCTTGCCCTTAGTTTATCTCTTTTTTTTTTTTAAATTTTTTTTTCAACGTTTTTTATTTATTTTTGGGACAGAGAGAGACAGAGCATGAACGGGGGAGGGGCAGAGAGAGAGGGAGACACAGAATCGGAAACAGGCTCCAGGCTCCGAGCCATCAGCCCAGAGCCTGACGCGGGGCTCGAACTCACGGACCGCGAGATCGTGACCTGGCTGAAGTCGGACGCTTAACCGACTGCGCCACCCAGGCGCCCCAGTTTATCTCTTTTTAAAAACAGTTCTCTTGAGGTATAATTGACATACAATAAACTTCACATATTTAAAGTGTACAATTTTACAACCATTAATATTTTTGTCTCTGTCACATGCTGAATTTATATGCCTACAAATATACTTACAATATCCTCATTACTTGGTGTTAGAAAGTTGGTATTTGTGAGTACATTGATTCATTCGACAAAGTATTTACTGTGTGCTGTGCCAGGCATTGGTTGTGCTAACTTGGAAGATTGTAGCCCAGAGACTAAATCTGAACCCCAGATATTATTTATTTGGCCAAGTTGGTGGGGGGGTTACATGGCAATAATCGCCAGGAGCTGAGTAGAAGTTGCCCTCGTTAGATGACACTTTCACTGTTTCAGCCAGGCCACTTCATTCCTTTAATTTACCTGCCTGGTCACTATTAGAATTTGAGACCCTTCAGTTATAGATTCTAAGATATAAGACATACCCCTTGTTTTCAGTACACGTATGTTCTAGAGGGTGATGATCAGGTATGACGATCACCACCTCATAACATGGGTTGTCAGTCTACAGCCTGTGGGTCAAACCTGTCCTAGCATCCCTTTTGCAAATAAAGTTTTTATTAGAACACGATTATGCCCACGTGCTCACATCTTGTCCACACTGCTTTGACACTACTGTGGCAGAGCTTCATGGCTGTGGCTGGCACCGTGGAGCTCCCTACCTAGACAGGTTCCTACGGCAGCTGTAACAAGTTGGGTGGCTAAAGTAGCAAAAACTAAATCTTTCCCAGTTGTGAAGGTCAGAAGTCCAGGGTCAAGGTGTTGATAGGGCCACACTCCCTCTGGGGACTCTAGAAAATAATCCAATTTTTGCCTCATCCAGCTTCTCTTGGCATTGCTTAATTCCTGGCTTCATTGCTCCAATCTCTGCCTTTGTGGTCACATGGCTTCCTCCTGTTCTCCCTGTCTTCTCCTCTGTGTGTCTTCTATAAGAACATTTGTCATTGAATTTAGGCCTCACCCAGCTAGTTCAGGATGGTTTCCTCATCGTAAGATCCATTACGTCTGCAAGGATCGTTTTTTCAAATAAGGTAACATTCTCAGGTTCCTGGCTTTAGGACATGGATCTTTTTGGGGCACCTGGGTGGCTCACTTGGTTGAGCGTCCAACTTTGGCTCAGGTCATGATCTCATGGTTTGTGAGTTTGAGCCCCGGTCAGGCTCTGTGCTGACAGCTTGAAGCCTGGAGCCTGCTTTGGATTCTGTATCTCCCTCTCCCTCTCCGCCTCTCCCCACTTGTGCTCTCTCTGTCTCTCTCAAAAACGAATAAACATTAAAAAAAATTTTTTTTAAGCAGTGAAAATCTTTTTAATAACAAGGCAGGGTCTGGGGTTAGTTTTTGTAGCCACAGTTGGTCCTGCGGCCTCTGGCGCGCTCGAACTTCCGGCCCTTGGATCGCAGGTAGGGTTTGGTGTGGCTGTGTGGGGTTCTTGGGGCCTTGCCAAAATGCCTGTACACCTCTCGGCCCTTGCGTGGACCAGAGAGCAAGACGGTGCCACAGCCTTCGGGGGGTCCAGGGCCAACTGGTCGAAGGTGAGGATCTTGCCTCCAGCTTTGAGGATGCAGCTCCCGGCAAGGCTGCTCACATGCGGCGCGCACACGCGCACACCTTCACTTTGGGCACCTCCTGGACCCACACGTCATTGGTTACCCTCCTGGCAACCACAGAGGTTTTGTTTTCCCAGCCAGGCAGCTTCATCTCCCGGATCATCCGGGAAAGGGACAGAGGTGGCTGGTTGGTGCGACTCATGAACTTGGTTAAAGGTAGAGTTGGTCTTTCTGGCCAGAAACCGGTGCAGCTTGACCAACAGTCTCAGGTAGATGTCCTGGCTCTTGGGTTCCTTGCGCAGAACCTTTTGGTCCTTATTGTGGTGGATGTCGACTCCCATGATGGTGCCTCCTGCTCGGCCAGGTCCAGAAAGCAAGCATTTAAAAAATTTTTAAAAAGACATGGATCTTTTGGGGCACCAGGGTGGCTCACCCTGTGAAGCGTCTGACTCTTGATTTTGGTGGAGGTCGTGATTTCACCATTGAGATTGAGCTCCATGTTGAACTCTGTGCTGACAGCACAGAGCCTGCTTGGGATTCTCTCTCTCCCTCTCTCTTCCTGTCTGTCCCCCACCTCAAAAATAAATAAACTTTTAGAAAAAGAAGATATGGATCTCTCCAGGGTCTGCCATTTGGGCTACCTATACTTTCAAAACCTAAAATACTAATTATTTAGCCCTCCTCAGAAAAAAATCCCCAATCTTTACTACAGGGTAGTGCAAATGCAAAGAAGAAGGCCATTTAACTCAGACTACTGGAGGTGGGAGATCGAGAACACTTCATTCCCAGGGAAAGTGATGCTGGAACTGAATCTTGATGGTCAGATACAATTTAGCCAGGCTTGGGGAGTGTTGGAGACATGAGAGGAGAAGAAAGGGGGAAAGTGCTTCAAGCAAAGGGAATAGCAGCATGTCAGAAGGCCAGGAGGAATAAAACAGTGTGGTATGTAAGTGAATACAAGTAGCTCAGCATGGCTGTTGTGTCAGGTACGTATCAGAGAAAGGCAATGGTCGGTTCATTAGAAACCAAACTAAAAATTTTATATATAATCCAACATACTGTAGGAACAATGATGAAGTTTAAACCAGGGAGAAAGGCAATGAGATTTACATTTTATAAGAATCACTTGGCACTAATATGTACCAAATACATTGGATAAGGGTAAGAGTTGAGTCAGAAGACAATTAAGAGGTTATCACAGGAATCTGAAAGCTGTTATGGGCCCCTAAACTGAAGTAGTGGCAGCAGAGATGGAGGAAATATGGGACTTAAAGAATCAACAGGACAGGAAGATTTAATTTTTACGAATGTGGCAGGAGTTGAAGAGATAAGATGACTCCCAGATTTCTGAATTGGGGAAGCAGGTAGATGTTTGTGTTGAATATGAAGATAGAAAACATGGAAGAGTGCATTTGAAGGGCAAGAGGGAGAATTCCATGGTGCACTTGATGAGCTGAGAGTAGGATGATGGCTAGCATTTTGAACATGTTTGAGTTGTGGACATCTAGCAGAATCTACTGAATAAGTCCTTATATATGCAGGTTTGACAATTAGGAAAATATTAGGAGTGGAAGTATAGGTTTGACTATTATTTTTATGCCTTTTGAAGGCCACATTCTAATGATCCTTGTCTGTGCCAAATCTTTCCGTGTAGAGTAGGTAAAGACATTTTCTTTAAACTGGTAAGATTAAAGGTCAGTAGGATGTTATTCTTTACAATAATATTATGATATGTTCATTACTATCAGGTAATGAAAATCAACCACCACTTCACTTGTATTTCTCCTCCTACTTTACAAACACTAATTAGTATTCAAATTGCTAATGTGTGGTGAGTAAGAGCTTCACAGAAATTATTCATATACTTCCTGGTTGCTGGGGATCCAATTTATCCACTCAGTTGATGGGACACACAGGAAGTGACTAACACAGGGGTTAAGGTGCACGAAGAAATAAGCAAAGCAAGTAGAATTTCCCTGATTTGAAAACTTACAAGGAATAAAGAAAAAATTTTCCCCTTTGGAATAAGTTTTCGGGTATTTTCCAGGGTTCGATTACCCAGTTGTATCTACATATAATATTTTAATAGTATATATCTTAACAATGAAATGTATTTCTTATTTTTCTGTCTTATTACCAACCTGTGGCTATCTGCAAACAAAGATTCTGTAACATCATTCATTCTCTTGGGCATTGTACTACCCCGTGTACAACTCCTGGTTTACTGAGTCCTGGATATGGAAACAGAGTTCAGCATACCATGCTCTTATCTAACCTTGAGAACAGTCTAGAAGTCTTCCCATTGCCATCCCCAAATGTCCTAAACCATTTGAGTCCTTCTCATCCTTCAATTAGGAAAACTGCCCCCCCCTCACACCATGCTATCATTATTAGTTCAAGTGAGTTAATTTTTCATCACAGGACCTTGTTTGCTTCCTTATTAGAATTGAGCATAACCTGATTTATCTACATTATTTTTTCTCAATTAGACTCAAGAGGAATTTAATTTCAGTGAACTTTTCTATTTTGAAAGACTTGTCCTTTGAAAAACTTTTAGCTTTACATTTATTAATTTTTTCTTTCCTAACCTTAAAATCCCATCTTTCTAGTGCTTCTTGTTAATTTTGCTGAACTTTTTAATATTCTTAAGATGTATGCTAAGAATGTACTCCTTTTTTGTTATTTCTTCTTTAATAATGAAAGCATTTAAGGTTTATACTTTCATTCCTTACTGTGGCTTTTGCAGCAGTGTCTCATAGGTTGTTGTTTTGTTTTGTTTTGTTTTGTTTTTTGTTTTGTTTTGTTTTTAAGTAGTCTCCATGCCCAGCACAGAGCCCAGTGCTGGGCTTGAACTCATAATCCTGAGATCAAGACCTGAGCTGAGATCATGAGGTGGATGCTTAACTGACTGAGCCACCCAGGTGCCCATCATAGGATTTGATGTAAAGTGGTCTCCTTGTATTGCTGTCTAAACAGTTCATAATTTGTTTTGAAATCCACTGATTATTTAAAAGTGTATTTCTCAGTGTCCAAGTGGTTGGAATGTAAACACATTTCATTATGTAATATCTGATACATTCAATAGACTCTACGTAAAAGTCAGCACCCATCAACAAAACTAAAAAGTGGCGCATTAACAATATCACTAACGCTCACCTATGCGCTTTCTTTTCTTTTCTACTGATCAATTGGACCAACCCTAAAATAAAACCACACTCTCTCATTACTCTGGCTTTATAATAACTCTTCGTAACTTATGGAAAGCCCCCCATGTTATTCTATTTCTATTGTATTCTATCAGGGATAATGGCACGGTAAGGAGCTTCAAGGCCCTGATCCTCAACGGAAACACTGAAAACTGACAAAAAATATCAGAATGAACTTTATAGGAACTCTGGAAAGCAGTCAACGGCTTACAGCAACCAAGCAAACACTTAATCAGGAAAAAGCAACTGAAACCTGGTAGGAAATCTTTGTGGCATTTCTAACCTACCCTTGCCCCTGGGGTAAAACTGCCCCACTTCCCCTGCTCGGTGGTGCTCTGGAGGACTCAGCCCATGGAGAGAGCAGAGCTGACCTCGTTCTCAGAGAATTGTGGTTGTTCTTGAAGGTCTAGACAAAAGTTTGCCTTTCCTTTGCCTGACTTGGAACTCTCTCAAGGGCAAAGAAGCTGCAACATGGAGGAGTTTTTCAAAAACATTTACAGGCAGAATTATTACTTTTTGGCACTAAGGATATCAGTTGAGGCAAACAACTGACACTCCACAAAGCCTGGGAGAGAGCCGCACCTGCGCTTGGAACTGGCAGAGGCGTCATTGCAGCCACTGCCTCCACCACCATATCCACAGTCCTGCTGAAGCACGAGTTGTCTGTGGACGTGACCTGTGAAGGTTACTCTAATGCAGTCAGTCGGGTGCTCAACTAGCTAGGAGGAGTTGAGTCTGACGTTCCCCTGCCCAACAAGGTTTGCATAAACTCTGAGCACAGCATGACTCTGCTGGAGACCATGGGGAAAACAGGAAAGGCTGTTTCCTACCTCTGCCCTAAGTAGCGAGGGCAAGGGTGTGGACCCTAGAGGGCAGGACACTAATCCTTTTCTGCCTTCCAGACAGACCTGGGGTCTGGCAGTCTTGCTCAGTGATGGGAGTTCCTGCTGAGACCCTCACTAGCTCTGCTCTTCCCTAGTGTCCCTGCAATAAAGTTGAGTCACTTTTGTTGGGGGGAAAAAAAAAAGCCTGAGAGAAAGGCTGGGAAGTGAGATACTTTGAGGAATAAGAGTTTCAAAAATCTTCTACATACACCTGGGAATCTAGAAGGCTACATGTGTGCCCAGAGTGGAGCTCTCACACCCTGTCAGTAGGAATGTAAAATGGTATAGCCAGTGTGGAAAATAGCTTGGTATGTCTTTAATAAGTTAAAATAGAATCACTGTATGACTCAGAAATTACCATATGATTCCACTCCTAGGTATATACCCAAAAGAACTCAACACAGATCTTCAAATGAATTTGTGCAAAAGGGTCCACAGCAGCACTATCACAATAGCCAAAAAGTGGAAGCAACCCAGAAACTAACAGACAAATGCAGCATATCCTACACAATGGGATATTATCCAGCCGTAAGGAAAGCCCTGTCACGTGCTACCACATGGATGAACCTTAAAAACATTATGTTAACTGAAATAAGCCAGACACAAAAGGCCACATACTCTATATTTCCATTTATATTAAAGACCCAGAATAGGCAAATTTATAGAAACAGAGAGCAGATTAACACTTGTGGGGGATTGGGGGGTGGGGTGGGAGAAAGGTGAGTAGGGATTAACTACTTAATAGGTTTGGGATTTCCTTTTGGGGTGATGAAAATGTTCTGGAATAGGTGATGACGATGGCTGGTCAGCAATGCAAATGTACCAAATGTCTCTGAACTGTACATGTCAAAGTGGTTACGATGAAGAATTTTATGTTCTGTGTATTTATCTGCAATTAAAAAAATAAGTGAAAACATAGTGTCTGGGTTCATTTTAGGTCATGTTTCTCCAAATACAATTAAAAAATTTTTTTAACGTTTATTTATTTTTGAGAGAGAGAGAGAGGCAGACTGTAAGCAGGGGAGGGGCAGAGAGAGAGAGAGAGAGACAGAATCAGAAGCAGGCTACAGGCTCTGAGCTTTCAGGACAGAGCCCAACGCGGGACTCAAACCCACGAACTGTGAGATCACGACCTGAGCTGAAGTTGGACCTTTAACCGACTCCAAATACAATTTTTAAATAAACCTGTCAATATCCTTGATATCTGCACATAGTAAATCTTTCAACTGATTAACTATTAACATAGTATAGCTCTCTAAGTTGTCTTTACACCTTTTACTTACTTTAGTTTTAATTTTCTCTCTTTAAAGACGTTGCTTTCTTTGTTAGATTTTTTCCTAGACATGTTACATTTTACAATAATGTTTTTGTAAAATTTCATATATAGGGAAGAGTATAACTCATAATGCGTGGCTTGATGAATTAACACAGAATACACAGAGAATACTAACCAAATCAAGAAATAGAACATTGCCAGCACACCCCTGCCAGAAGTTTCCTTTGTATTTCTCCCCAGTCACCAACTCCCACCCTCGGCCCAAAACGAGCCACACTTTTCACTTCTAATTTAATGTAGTTTGATTTTTCATTGCTTCGGTTATAATGAGTGCTTTCTGTTTCCTATTCAAGAAATCTTCCCCCTCAAGTTTACTAAACTCTTCTTTCATGTTATTACATTTCAGATAGTTCCATTGTGACTTCTTTTTTGACTCATAATTTATGTAAATGTATTTGCTTAATCTTCAAAAATCTGGGCTATTTTCTAATTTCCTCTTTTTTTTTTTTTATTATTGATTTCTGGTTTAATCTCACCATGATCAAAGAGCATATTCTCTGTTTTCAATCCTGTCAAATTTGTAGACACGTGCTTTATGCCCCAGCATAAAGGTTTATTCCACACACATCCAGAAAGATGTGAATTCTTTCCCTGTTGGGCTGAGTATTCTATGTATGCTATGGATGTCATTCAGGTCAAATCTGTTAATCCTATTACTTAAATCTTTACATTTAATGAGTGTTTTAATCTTTCCTTCCTTCCTTTCCTTTTTTCTTTCTTTTTTCCTTTCTTTCTTTGTAAGAATGCTTGACACCTATTCAGCAAATTTCAAGTATATAATACAATATTGCTAACAATAGTCACTGTGCTATATATTAGACGTTTGGAACTCATTCACCTTATAACTGAAAGTTTGTGTTCTTTGACCTACATCTCCCCTCTTCCCCACTGCCAGTCCCTGGAAACCAGCTTCTTCTCTGTCTCTATGAGTTTAATTTTTTAGATTCCACCTGTAAGTGATACCATATAGTATTTGTCTTTCTCTGGCTTATTTTACTTAGCAAAATGCCCTCCAGTTTCATCCACATTGTTGCAAATGGTAAAATTTCTTTCTTTCTCATGGCTGAATAAGATTTCATTGTATATACATATCAAATCCTCTTTATCCATTCATCTATCCATGGACCTTAGGTTGCTTTCATATCTCGGCTATTGTGAGTAATCCTGCAGTAAATATGGGAGTACAGATATCTCTTGAGATACTGATTTCATTTCCTTTGAATATATACCCAGGAAAAGGATTGTTGGATCATATGGTAGCTCTATTTTTAATTTTTCGAGGAACTGTTTTCCATAACGGGTGTACCAATTTACATTTTCACCAACATTCTACAGGGATGAATTTTTGACTGCTTGTTTTACCACTCAGTGAAAGAAGTATGTAAATTTTCTCATTATCCTTGTGGACTTGCATATTCCTCTTTTTAGGTCTGTAAGTATTGTTTTATATATTTAAGAGACATATTGCCAAATGCAGTATACAGATCTTGTTTCTACTCTGATTGAAAAAATATATTTTAAGACACCAGGGACATTGGAATACAGGCTATATGTTGGATGATATTAAGAAATCATTGTTAAATTTGTTGGATGTGGTAATATCTACTAGATATACCGACTAAAGGGTTTATGGGTTAAATTTTATAACATTTTATAGAATTTCTCATAGAGTAAATCGTGAAGACTGAGAAATATATTTCCTTTAAGATTTTTATACCAAGACCTCTACTTACAAAGGTATGAGGAAGACATGATTGGCGAAGATATGATTTGTCACATGATAAATAAATCAAGTTGCTTGACATGGAGAGCTGGCCTCTGACAAGAGGACTTAGGCAAACACAGACAAAACCTGGATTTTTTAAAAAACCACTAATAGATAGTTTTTCCTTTTATTTCTACACACACTAACAAACATTTTGGGGAAAAAAATAATCCAGTATATATACTTGTGGATGGGTGGAAACATTTTCAGAGTAAACTAAAAAAATCCATGTAATGGTTAATTTTATGTGTCAACTTAACTGGCCTAAGGGTTACCCAGATAGCTGATAAAACATTATTTCTGAGTGTATCTGTGAGGGTGTTTCTGGAAGAGATTAGCATTTGGTTCAGTAGACTGAGTAAAGAATATCCACCTGCACCAACGTGGGCAAGCATCATCTGATCCATTGAAGGCCCAAATACAACAAAAAGGAGGAGGATGGATGATGTCCCTCCTCCCTTCTTGAGCATGGACATCCGTATTTCCTGCCATCAGACATCAGAGCTCCTGGTCCTTAGACCTTCCGACTCTGGAACTCACACCAGTGGTCCTCTGGTTTTGAAGCCTTTGGCTCCAAACTGGGAGTTACACCATTGGCTCCCCTCATTCTCAGGCCTCTGACTTGGGCTAAATTACACCACTGACTTCCCTCCTTCTCCAGCTTACAGGCAGCAGACTGTGGGAGTTCTTGGCCTCTATAACTGTATGAGCCAATTCTTATAATAAATCTCTTATACATATTCATATATATTCTGCTGGTCCTCTTTCTCTAGAGAACCCTGACTAATAAAACCCATAAGAAAATTTTTGTTTATTTATTTAAAAAAAAACCCACAAAACACACGGTCTGACTGAGGTGAGATTTCTGACTAAAATAAGTTTGCTAAGATGTAAGCTGTCATCAATGCCCAGGGATGTGAGCCAGCAGCTTCAACACAGGAATCAGCTAACAAGGCTGTGAGCCACACAATATAAGAAGAAAATGCCATTGGGAGGACATTCAACTAGATGTGGCTTTTGGAGACTGACCATGTGATGGATGAAATGTAAACTAATATTTTTCCTCTATTTCATGAGTTTGAAACCACTCCCAAGCAGTATTTAGGACATTAGGGCAGAGATACTAAAAGTATCATTTTCCAATTGCCTGAGCCCACCTCTTTATAGCCCATATAATAAGTACTAACTTTTCCTGTTTTCAGATGTGGAAACAAGAGTTGAGACTTTAAGACATTACAGCCTGGGAGCAACCCTTAACTGGGGAAATACTGGCAAGCAGAATGCCAAGTATTCTATCAACATAATTGTAAGGAATGTATGATTGTATCCATTAGACAGATGTGAAAACTGAGTTTCTGCAAGCTTAAGTGACCTGCCTAAAGCTAAACTCTAAGTGCTGGGTAGCTGGGATTTAGTTTGGCTCCAAACTCTACATTCTTTTTTTCTGTATAATAAAGTCATCAACTGCACGCGCTTCAGATTAAAATGATGGTTTAACCACATTCATATGGGATTGCTTTAGGACACATTATCTTTAAAATGCTCTTTTTTGTTTTCTTTGCTAATTGTTTTATTTCTTTGCCATTAAATTCGTTTTTAGAAACTAAAAAAGTAATGCTTGGGTGCCTGGGTGGCTCAGTCGGTTAAGCATCCAACTTCGGCTCAGGTCATGATCTCATGGTTCCTGAGTTCAAGCCCCATGTCGGGCTCTGTGCTGACAGCTCAGAGCCTGGGGCCCCCTTCAAATTCTCTGTATCCCTGTCTCTCTGCCCCTCCCCCACTTGTGCACTCTCCCGCGCATGTTCTCTCTCTCCCCAAAATAAATAAATAAACATTAGCAAAGCAATGCTTGCTTGTATTGTTTTAAAAAAGATCAAATACTAAGAAAAATATAGTTAAAAGTAAAACTCCCCCAAACCCTTTGTAGAGGTGACCATTGTTAAATTTCTCACATAGTCCATTGCAGAAAATTTCTGCCTGTATTCAAATATACACACATAGATTTATTTTACTTCGATGAACCCATATTTTGCATACTGTTCTGCATCTTTCTTTTTTCACTTAACATAACTTGCACATCTTTCCATACAAGTATGTACGTCTACATTTTCGTTTTAATGGTCACGTACATTGGCATTCCATTTATGGGTGTATATCATTCAGGCAACCAATCCTGATTAGAGCTGTTTCCCCCTTTTTATTGCAAACAATACTGCAATGATCAGTCCTGTACCAACATCTGTGCATACTTACATGAATTTAAACTGAATTATAATCAAGGATTACCCTATAAGTCAGTCATAATTTTGTTTATAATAAGTAATGGGACATAAATTTCAGAGACCCAAGAGACTCAACAGTGAGTTAAAAAAGAGTTACTATACAACATCTTTATTTTCCACTCAAAGCAACATATTTAACATTCAGATATTTCTACATTGGCTTCAGTCTGCTTGGGTGAGCAGAATTCTTTCAAATATCTGAGCTATCTGGACTCACCATGTTTTACCAAGATGATCACGGAAGGTTTTGTCTATAGGTGAATGGTACCTTCCAAGGGCAAGTAGGTTTTCATTCTTCTAATTACCTTCCTGAGGTCGGAATCATTGGGGTGTCCCAAGTCCCACATTATAATTTGTTAAAGTTATATTAAACAGCATGCTGGATTAGTTTCTTGAACAGCGATTTTCCATAAACTCTATAATCATTGAATGTTCAATTTGTGGCAAACATGTGAAGTTCTTTCTAAGAAGGAAGCATGGCCTCTTCTAATATGACTTACTTGCAAACAGTTCTTATCTCACAACTCGATATTTCTTTTTTCTCAAGAGACAAAAAGATCATTAAATACAGGGAGTGTGCTAAAAGGGGAATTTGGATGGATGTAGAGGACATAATGCTAAGTAAAATAAGTCGGAGAAAGACAAATACCATATGATTTTACTCACATGTGGAGTTTAAGAAACAAAGCAAATGAACGAAGAAAAATAAAAATGTACTCTTAAATACAGAAGGGGAGGTGGAGGATGATGGATAAAATACATAAAGGGGATTAAGAATACACTTAATCTTGATGAGCACCGAGAAACGTATAGAATTGTTGAATCACTGGGGCCTCTGGGTGGCTCAGTTGGTTAGGTCACTTCAGCTTAGGTCATGATCTCAGGGTTCACGAGTTCGAGCCCCGCGTCAGGCTCTGTGCTGACAGCCCAGAGCCTGGAGACTGCTTCAGATTCTGTGTCTCCCTCCCTCTCTCTGCCCCTTGCTCGCTCCCACCCCCCCCCCACACACTCCCTCTCTCTCTCAAAAATAAGTAAACATTAAAAAATTTAAAAAATTGCTGAATCATTATATTGTAGACCTGAAACTGATATAACACTGTATGTTAATTATACTTAAATAAAAAAAATTAAAACTAATTGGAATGAGGATAAAATTCCTCTAAGTGGAAGTGCTGACTTAAATAATATGCCTTTCAAGTTTTGATAATATTGTCAAAATGCTGTCTAAAAAGTTGTTTAAATGTATATTCCCACAAGCTTAGAGTGCCCTGAGTCCCATCCCTTTCCACACACAAATTCTCATCCTGAAAGTTACTAACTACAGACAATGTAATTCATGAAATATATTGTTTTTCAGTTGCATCCTTAAATTATGAATGGGTTTTAGCATCACATATTTCCTTTACTTATGAATTGGCCATTTTAAGAACTTCTTTTAAGCACCTCCAAGCAAAGTGGGGAAGTCATCTCATGATGTGTAAACATGAAGAGAGACAAGTCCCAATTGCCTTTGCAAGACAGCTTCTTTTCTGCAGGACTGCTCAGATTTTTTAGCACACTCATGTGCACTGTGACTCTCTAGGAGACCAGGTGGAAGAGGGATTTGAAGGAAAATCTTCATTCCATACCCCTCCTCCACAGCAGTTTATAATGACTCCACCTCTGGGTCCTAGATGCTGTGGAAATATTATTTATGACTATATATTACTGGGTATGAAATCTGTAAGGTAAAAGTTTATCTATTGTTATTCATTGTACAGTTGTGTTCTATATTTATCCTCAAGAACTTTCTTATGTGAGGACCAGAAAGGGGGTTAGATAATGTAGTAGATTGTCTGCAAAGATAACTGTCCCTCCCACCAAGCACTTAAGACTGTTTTACTTCCCCTTGCCTCCAGTTTATCTTGGAACTTCTG
Organism: Neofelis nebulosa; assembly: GCF_028018385.1. Classification (NCBI taxonomy): domain Eukaryota; kingdom Metazoa; phylum Chordata; class Mammalia; order Carnivora; family Felidae; genus Neofelis; species Neofelis nebulosa. The sequence goes on along the minus strand of NC_080794.1, from coordinate 28,560,506 downwards.
TAACCTACAGAATGCATTGGGAGTGTTAGGCAAGAAGCCTGGCATTAACGACAGGAGGATGGACCTTGGACACTCTTAAAGGGAGCCCCAACCTAGGACCACCCAGGGAGCATCCCATTCCACCCATCTACCAGTCCGTCCGGTCCGTGGTTACAGCATTCTGGCAGCGGAAGAGTTAAGTTTGTTGTGCGCGTTGCACTGGTGCAGAAAGCAGCCGCTTGTCCTTACCTGACCTCTGCCTCTAGAATAGAAATAATGTTGCGGTTTCTTACCCCTGCAGGCATTTCGAATACGTCTTGGGAAAGGACATGCGTAGTTGGTTAATTATTATATAATCCAGGCCTGTCACTCAAATGTTGCAACCCAAGGACCCACCCAAAAGAAAAAAGTGTCTCAAGCCCACATCCTGGACTTTCTGGGGCCTTTGTCTCTTTTGGAGACCTGCTCCTCCCTTGAAGCGTACTTTAATAACACTTTGCTCTGCTTTGTTTTAGTTTCACTGTCCTGCGATTCTTTACTGTGGCAGTGAAAAGAACCTTGGCTTCTTTCTTTTTCCATCTCACTCCTGGTAAAGGAAGCGACGTTGGGCAAGTTCTAGTGCCAGCCCCTAAGCGCTCTGGAAGTTTCTGCCTTCCCTTGTTTATCAGATGAAATAAGAGTTGAACCACAATGTAAAAGAGAGAGAGAGAGATGACCCAGTCTGCTCCCGGCCATGGTGGCCACCTAGCTGAGGTGCCTGGCTTGTAGGCAAAGCCATTTTGGACACCCCAGGTCACACACAGCTTCCAGCTGACCGTAGTCACAGGAGGGATCCTAGTTAATGCCAAGTGAAAAGAACTACCAGCTGAGCTCAGCTAACTCTCAGAATCATTAAAATTAAATAGATAATTGAAACCACAGTAGAGACTAAAAGAGAACCTGGAGAGAGAAAATCGTGTGAAATATAAAATGAAAAACAATTGTCAGGACAAGGGTGCTGGGAATAGATGGATGGGGAAGGCCCCAGGCCAATAGGAGAGTACAAAACTCCTATCCTGAGTCCTATCCTGAGTTACGGTTCAATTGCTAGGACTGTATATTGCAGATGGAAACATTGATTTGTGGCTATAGGGCACCTGAAATATGGCTAGTACTGGGGTGCCTGGGTGGCTCAGTCAGTTAAGCATCTGACTTCAGCTCAAGTAACAATCTCAAGGTCTGTGAGTTCCAGCCCCACAATGGGCTCTACCCTGACAGCTCAGAGCCTGGAACATGCTTCGAATGCTGTGTCTCCCTCTCTCTCTGCTCCCTCCTACCCCACTCATGCTCGTTCTCTCTCTCCTCTCTCTCTCAAAAATAAACATAAAAAAATATGGCTAGTGGAGCTGGGTTTTAAATTCTGTGTAATTTTAATAAATTGTATTCAAATTTAAATAACACTATATGGCTAGTGACTACCATACTATAGTGCAGCTACTATATCACACGTCAAACTTTACCCTGATGAAGGGGTGAAAATCAATAACTTGCCCCCAAATTGTGCCTTTTCATCTGCTTCTTTCTCAGAATTCTGATAGGAACCTAATTACTTACACTGTGATCTGCTTGAGTCCCAGAGAACTGCTTAGAATGACCACATAATCTGGGGCGCCTGGGTGGCGCAGTCGGTTAAGCGTCCGACTTCAGCCAGGTCACGATCTCGCGGTCCGTGAGTTCGAGCCCCGCGTCAGGCTCTGGGCTGATGGCTCGGAGCCTGGAGCCTGTTTCTGATTCTGTGTCTCCCTCTCTCTCTGCCCCTCCCCCGTTCATGCTCTGTCTCTCTCTGTCCCAAAAATAAATAAAAAATGTAAAAAAAAAAAAAAAGAATGACCACATAATCTGTCAACATTTCCATTTGCAGAACAAGAATCAGAAGTGGGTTCCCCCTTGTAGTGGTTTCTGAGTGAGCAGAGATGAGACTGGGAATAACAACTTAAAAAAAATCTGTCTTTCTATGTTTATAAGTAGTCTTGAGGTGAAAGTACCTATTATGAAGGACATTTCTAAGAACTTTAATTAAGGTATTGAAATTCAAACCCATATATATATATATATATACACACACACACACGCACACATATGGCTGCTGTGTTTCCCAAACTTCTTTTAATATAGAAATATTTTGTGTGTATGCCTTCCATTAACCTTTTACAGCAGCAATAGGACACATTTTGGGAATGCTTTTTTAGAAAATGGCAGAATTTTTATTAAACTGGGCTAAATGTCATTATGAAATATTGAACCCTTCAACCATGAATACTACATGATAACTTTCCAAAATCAATTCCATTTCCTTAATTAGAAAATTAATCATTTGAGATTATTAAACAAATATGAGGCAAGATTAAAATGATGATTTTCATTTCCTTATGGGTTAATTTTTAAATATTTAACAAAAATAGGATAATACCCTTCTCAGGGAAGGCAAGATTTTAGCTGAGATTTAGTTTAATTATATGGTAACTAGACTCCAAAATTTTAAAACACTGTCTTTAACATTCCTACCTCCTGAAGGCAATATTGACATTCACATGAACAAAATCGTCTTTCTTTTATACCCACCACTTGGCAATAGGCCATGATTTTCCAAGGAGCCAAGGACAAACGATTATTTCAAGGACAGTTTTTGCTAGAGAGAAATTCTTGCTTTCTTAAAGAGAGAATAGAATTTGTTCTGCTTCACTGTCTGATTTAACACCCCTGAAATTGAAAATGTATTATTTCTACTTCTGTGAGTCCTCAAAAGATTCTCCTACCCTCTGGAGCTTGTCCTAACTGGATTGTCAAATTAAGGTACTCCTCCCTAAATTCCTATTCATGTGAATTTTATTGTTGGTAGCAGTCCTCAAAGATCATCTTCCTTGATGGTTCTCACGTTGGCTGCATATTGGGGGGGGGCGGCTTTAAAAATATGGATTTCTGGGCCCTACTTCAGACTAATCTCAGTGGGGAGTTGGGGAGGGTGTGGGGAGCCAGCATAGACATCCTTAAAGCCACTTGGGAGATTTAATGATAATTACACTATTGAGCTAGTCCGTCCTGTTCACTTAACAGACGTGGGGACTGAGGACTAGCCACCTAAGTGAGATGTCGCCATTTTGTTTCTTATTTATGAGGCTATTAGGACTGAAGCAGCCTAAACAAGCATTGGCTTCCAGCTTGTGCACAAGTTACCAGGGTTACAACTGGGTATCTCTAGGGCCACCTTGGGGGTAAAAGGGGACAGTGAAGGAAGGGGAGACTCTGATCTCCCACCAGAACATCTCTCTTAGCTGTTTGTTCATATTTTGTTTGAAGAGACGGTTCCACTGCTAAAGTATGCCCAGTCTGAAAAATCACCCCTCAAAAAATGTGAACATTGTGTGTCCATTTCTGAGATTTTTATCAAAATATCTTCGGAGCCAGACACCAGTTCAACTATTAATGAAATGTAAAAACACTTAACAAAACAGGACTGTTTATTCTTAAGTCACATTTCCCCCCAAGTGTTTGATGAGCAATAAAGGGGCTGTCTAAGCTCAAATATTTGCATCCATGAAAAATATGTGTACCAGGTAAGAATGTCAGGACACAAGTGCAAATTTTTAAAATGGATTTCATTTTTTTGCAACTAACTTAATTTCTATTTTATGTCCTATTACTTTGATACCTGATGCAGCCTGCCCCTGCCTGTGGTTGTGTCTAATCCAGGGGATGTCGGGAATTCTAAAGCCTCATGGAAGAGGTCTGGTCCCTGGTCCTCTTCTGTCCTGGATGGCATCCTCTGAAATATACTCTTTTTCTATCTGGCCTCAGGTCATGGGTACATGTGGTTTCTATTTACTCCTCACCACAAAGTCACTTATATCCGGCTCTATCAACAGCCTTTGTCCATACGTGGTCTCTCAGGAAAGCATTCTGTTGCTCCCCCAGTCCTCCTGGGTTTGGAGAACCATGTCAGCAAGTCTCAGGCTCCTCTGTGCAAGACCCCTCCACCACATCTATTCCAACACTTCCCCCATCATGATGCTGAAAGGGAACCCATGAATCTTGCCGCGTTTCTTCGCTTCAGGAGGAGCTGTCCCAGCAGTGGGGACCAAGGCACAGGGTCGGTGTCCTGAAAACAAATGTCTAAGTGTCCTCTGATTCCTCTTTCTTATGGATACTGTGGTTGAAAGGATGGGAACATTGTCTTGAACTGAGAACACTTTCTTCTGAAACCATTATTCTGTACTAAAGCCTTCAGAATCCAGGCTCTGGCAACTCAAAACACCTTTCCTTCAAGACTGTTATTTCTGCTATCATTCCAAAGGTCTATTTTAATACTCAAGCACAGAGAATCGCCTACTTATTCTTCCTTTCTCTTGTGTCATCTTGTCCAAGAAGCCGCCCCTGTGGTGGTGAGGAGAGTCACAAGAGGCAAAGGAGGATGGTGGGGGTGGGCATGGGGGGGGGGGAGGGGTGTACACACACACACACACACACACACACACACCAGTTAATACATCAATATCATACCTTTCTACATATGCGTAAGGGGGAAATATTGATCAAAACCTGACCTCCCTTCAATGCTTTCTTGACCTCCCTTCAATGCTCATCACCATTTCATCCTTTTCCCCTTGTTCCCTATATTTTCTAATGCTTAGTAATAGGGATTCATAATATAAATTTCAGAATTTCCATATAATGGACAACTATGTAGTTATTTATAAACATATTAAGTTGATACTAAATTGCATGAAAAAACTGCCATGATTCTGGACATTGGAAATGTTAGTGTGCCCGCCCTGACCACACCCAGTAGTAAGGGAAACAGCCCCACCCTCTCCTCTGACAGCAGGGAGTGGGAGGGGAGCTTGTTTGACCACTTGGTCTTCCTTCCAGTGTCTCTGATTGGCTAAGGAGTGAGTAACAGATGCAAGGAGTAACCAAACAGTAAACTTACCAACAACGCAGTCTCTGTGTGGACTTGACACAAAAATGAGCAGGGCAGAATTTGAAATTTGTACTAAAACCCCAGAAAATCATGAGGCAATAAGGGTGAGGGCTCAGTTAAAAGGTCATAAGGTAAAATGGACACTAGAGGAGACAATGTGAGAAGTAGGAAGCTGAAAATATGGGGGAGCAGACATGAAGAACGAGAAAGTGGTTGAGAGAGTGAGTGGTTGAAAGCAGAGCGAAAAAGACAGAGATGGAGGGCAGCCACTAAACTCCAGCTCCCAGGGCTGAGGTCTTGGCAGCTGCTTGGGGTATAGAACTTTACTCCAGCTTGTTCACATGGGACGTGCCCTAACCCGACCCCAGCTCTTAGATTTCCGAGACAATGTCCTCGGCATTCTTTGTAAATCATTTCAGTAAGCCCTTTACGTGGTCTATGCTCAGTGGGTCCCTAGCTTGCAACTGTTACAAGAGTATATAAACTATGAGCCCAAGTATATATCTTTAATGTGTGCTTACAAGTATGTGTGGATATGAAGCAGAGTCAAAAACTTACTAACAATATTCTTAGATGTACCAAGATATGTGGCTCCTTTATTTCTTCATTAACTAATTTGATCACCTAAAAGATGATAATCACTGGGTGCAACTCGGCAATGTTCCAGTATTCTGTGGCACAATGTCTCCATCCAGTTTACATATTCATTTAAAGTTCAATTACCTAGGTTTTTGTTAAAGATATACCTCATGTAGACAAAAATGACATATTTACGAGGTCATTCATTGCACTACTGTTTGTAATAGCAAAATTTTATCTATGTCCATCCATAAGGATAGAGTTGAATAAGTTATGAAGCATCCTTACAATGGAAGACTTTCCAAAAAACAGTGACTATATTATATACCATACAGATATGAAAATACCAGTGATGTATTTTAAATGAGAAAAAAATAGTTTTGTTCCCTTTGATTTAAGAAAATGAAAAACAAGATTAAGACTATATATTCACATTTGCTAGTAATAGCATAAACTCTGGAAAGATATATCAGAAGCCAATTAAAATAATGCACTTCGGAAGGAGTGCTCTTGGGGGACTAGGAATAGGGTGGAGGGAAGCAGGTCTTTTTCCTGTAAGTCTCCATACAATTGTATCAGTTTATGGACCATGTAAATTACACTGTTATAAAAATGAGGCCTGTTTTGGGGCACCTGGGTGGCTCAGTGGGCTAAGCGTTTAACTCTTGGTTTTGGCAAAGGTTCTGATCTCATGGTTCATGGGATCAAGCCAAGCCCTGTGTTGGGCTCTGCACTGACAGCATGGAGCCTGCTTGGGCTTCTCTGTCTCCCTCTTTCTCTCGGCCCCTCATCCCTCTCAAAAATAAATCAATAAAATTTAAAAAATAAAAATAAAAATGAAGCATATTTTAAAAAGCAATTAACATCCAACCTATGAAAGTGATTTAAATAGTATCTTTCTGTGACTCTGGGTAAGAAGACTGGTTCCCTCAGACTTACCCTAATTCTCTGATTAGGCATAAATGAAGTCATCTCCCTGGGGTGGAGTGAGGGGAACTTGGATCCCTGCAGGTGATCTCTCTTTTCTGCCTGGTCATGCTTTCCTTGCTGGCATCTGCAGCTGAAGTTGGCATTTGCTGTCCTCTACTGTCTGGACTTTCTTAATGGGTCTGGCTGAGTGGTGCTACCAGGCTGACTTGGTCTTATCTTAGCACTTGCTGGTGCTCAAGACTTCCCGGGCCTCCCCCATATTCTCCCTCTGGCTCTACTTGAGTCTGATCCCACAGCCTCTGCCATAAGACCATCCTGCCCAGGCCTGCCGACTTCTGTGGAGCCATCTTCGTATTTGACCCCTATCCCCTACCGCATTCCCCACCTTCACATTCAGGAAACCCTGGGCCCAATCAGTGGCACACAGGAACTGGAAGAGCTCTGGAAAGCTATACTTCTGTTCTCTCTGTATCTACCATGGAGAACACTTCCCAATTCACATTGATGCGGCCTACTCCCAGGTTGGTATGTGGAAAACTTGCAAAACTATGTCCCCCAGGGACGCTAATGTGAACCTGGACAAGAGCTGCTGCCTTAGTATTCCCTTCCACTTTTCTTACACAATTGGCTTTGGCCCAGAGAGGGATTTTGTTTTATAATTTTCATTTTGAAAATGTTTTTAAATGTTAATTTTCTGTTATTATTGGAGAGAACATGAGAACTTAATGTATTATCCTTTGTACTCTCCTGAATTTGTTTTCTTCTTCTTCTTCTTCTTCTTCTTCTTCTTCTTCTTCTTCTTTAATTTGAAGACAAAATATTCATTTGAGCCCTAGGTTTGATGATGTTTGGGAATCATGTTTAGAGCTATTTCTTGGGAGATAAGCTAGGATTTGATTTAGCATAATGACTGGTTTGTGAACTGCACAGGTGAGATGGAGAGGGATTTAGAAAATTAAAAATGGAAGATAACACCCCCCCCACACACACACCACAACATACACACACACAAAATATATCAGTCATTGTTGTTGTTGTTGTAGTTGCTGTTTTACTATCCAGAAAATTGTCTCAAATCACTAGTTATTTGACTAATTCAAATGCAGCCTAGGAAACAGATAAGGCAAGATCTCTCACATGGCTCTTCCATAACTATCTTTTCTCAGGTCTCAAAATGTGGTGTTTGAAATCCATCTGTTTGGTCAAGAGAATGCTGACTGTGTTCCTTAGTAATAGCAGATTTTATTTAAGGTAAAAATGTACTCAGAAAAACACTACCTCTTTGGAAATCTTGGCAAGTCTGCCTTCAGATTTCTTTAATGTAGAAAATAACTCTTGTGTTTTTAAGCCACTGCAGTTGGGTTTCTTTTAATACCAACCCAACTTAATGCCTAACTGAAACAATCATGGGTAGGAATTTGTTCATTCCTTTATTCATTTATTCAACAGATTATAATTGAGCATCAAGATTCCAGGTACTGTATTAAGTATTGGGTATTCTGTTACCAGATACTGGAATAATGGATATTTAAAAAGAATAATGGTAACAATTAACAATATTATGTTGAGTCGCTTTTCTATTTGCCCCTCCAAATCCATTCTTCATGCAGCCTGCATTGTGCCCCTGGGGCAGGGGTGGCTGACCCATGTGGATGTTGTCAGTGGACTCCCTAACTCTTTGGCTCCAGTTGGATTATTTTCCCCCAGCTCCCTCCGTGTGGGATTTTCATAAACTGGCTTCATCTCTCTCCTGAAAGTCACAGCTCCTGTCAGTCAGGCCTCTCCAACTATTCCATCTTCAGGTTCTGACGACTGTCCTTTTCTTGTTAATTTAGGCCTCAGGTGGTCATACTGTCCTGTTATACCCAGCTTGCAGTCTCACTACATTCTTCCCATGCCTTTATAAAGAGCTCCTTTCCAAACCTCTTCTCAAATCAATCAATAGGAATGTCTGTTTCTTTTGGGGAACTTAATAACACAGCCCTCATTTATCAAGAACTCCTTGTGTGCTACACACTGCTAGGTACGCCATTTCGTTGAATCTTGTCCACACTTTATCATGGTAGGCTGACAAATAGAGGTTCAGTTAACTATGACCAAGTTGTTGGCTAGATTCTTTTATTTTCCTAACCAGGACACTTGCAGACATAGGCTCACCCTTATATGAAACAGTATAATCAACAGTCAGCATGGGTGAACCCCTCCGTCTTGTTCCCCACCCCAGCTCCTCTTTCTGTGTCTCTTGCTCACAGTATCGTGTGCTCCCTCTTGGGATTCACTTTTGTGGTGTCTCTCTCTGGTCTGTCACATTGGCAATTCTCCTTGCTCGGACCACAGTTACCTTCCCTGTGGAAGGAGTGGCAGATAATTATTATTACCTCTCTGGATTGGGAGGGGAGGGTAGCAAGAAGCTTAGTTGACCCATTACCTTAATTTAAACAAAGGGCTTAAACTGTACTGGTAGTTTTAGAGACCGCTGTGATGATTTAAAGACACATTTTGATGGTTATGTTCTTATTGGCTGCAGACCCAGGAGTACGAGGGGGTCTTATGAGAAGACACTAGAAAAACTCTCATATTTGGTTTTGTGAAAAAATTCTGTGGCAAATCTCCATGAAAGTAACTTGATTCCTGAAATTGTCTTCCCATATGTGTCTTCAGAAATTCTGAGTTACATATTCTACATTAGGGGAGGAATTCTCCAGGCAACATGTGGATTAACAGAGGTAAAAAAGAAAATCATTTTTGGTGGTGGAACGATACTCCCTGTTACCTTCAATTTGTGTAGAAAAAGCCCAGCCAAGTCCATTTATTGTTATCAAGGACAATAAGTAATTTCACTTCCGAAACACTTTCACATTCTCTTTCCGCAATTGTAATACAATTTTTAAAAAGAGCTTGTCCAAAAGTACATTCAATATGTTTCCCCAGACAACGTACATCCTATAGTTTCAACTTATTTGTTTCTAGTATTACTGGGAGGCAGAGGGGAAAAAATCCAAATGGTTTGAATTGCATAACAAAACCTACAGGCTGAGAACTCTTTGAGTCACAATTCCAAAAGCAGCCCTCCAAATATGTATGTCATGTTTCCATTATCCAAACAATTTTTGAGTGGCTTAGTGTATCCTAACTACAGAAGCCTTGTTTGTAAAGAATGATAGTGATGGCAAAGAATTCTGCCAAAAACATTCTGTAGCACAGGTATGAGGCTTGCCTGGAACATAGAACTCAAGAAACCCAGTAGTCATTGGTGAAGTTTGGAACATTTAATCCCAATATAAAATTTTCAAGGATACATGGAATCCCTTGCCATATTCTCTTCCTATGACAGTGGAGAGAAATGTACTACTCACTCCTACTTTTCCTTGACGACTGCAGTAACAAGACAGATACTGAAGAGCAGAAAGGCTTCGGCAGTTTTAAGACATGGCTGCAAATTCTTTGACACTCCCATTGAGAGATGGGAGCTCAGCCCTTCCCCTTGAATTTGAAAAGCTTGTGACAGTTTTGACCAAGAGAGTATGGCAGAAGGAATGTTATGTGATTTAGAAGTCTCGGTCATAAAAGGCCATGCAAGGAAGCCTTCTTTGCTGGAACATTCTTCTTAGAGCCGTGAGTCACCATGTAAGAATCGGACTGCCTTGAGTCTGTTGTGCTGGGAAAGTTGGAGTAGGCATTCCAGTTGACTGAGTCCAGGCTTCCAGCCTATGCATCCCTGCTAAGGACACCTGAATGAAGCTGACTTGGACCCTCCAGACCAGCCCACATTTTCTAGCCGAATACCATCAAGCAAACAGAAATTTCCCTAGACAAGTTCTGCCTGAAATCCTGAACCACAAAATCATGAGATGATATTTTGACCACCAAAATTTTGGGAAGTTTGTTTTATAGCAATAGATAACTAAATTATCTAGTCGCTGGTCTGCACACCTATATTTAGTAGAATAGTAGAATATTTACTATAGTAGTATAGTAGAATATCTCATAGGCAAAAATCTGAACCACAATGTCACACAGTGCCGCAGGGCTGGCGCATCATTTCAGTGATTCCTGAGAACTGTGTGTTCTTCCTTCACTATGGCATCTCTTCATGTTGGTTATAAAATTTTCAAAGTAGAATATTAAAAACAATTAAGTCCATTGGCTTTCAAATTGTGTTTTCTGGAGCCTTAGTGTTCCAATAAAGGTGACTCAAGGATAGAATTGCCAAGAAAGGGAGGTTCTGGCTCTATTTCAAACCAAATTTACTCTGCTTTTAGTAGCTGTATAAAACATACTCATATTCCACTTAAGAGATCTTTAAAAAATGTTTCATTGCTAAAATTATCAAACAAAAAAGTTTTCAGAGTAGTGATCTCATCTGAAATTCTCACTTTACAATTAAAAAGCCAAGTCTTGGGGCGCCTGGGTGGCTCAGTCGGTTAAGTGACCGACTTCAGCTCAGGTCATGATCTCTCAGATCATGGGTTCGAGCCCCACATCGGGCTCTGTGCTGACAGCACAGAGCCTGGAGCCTGCTTTGGATTCTGTGTCTCCCTCTCTCTCTGCCCCTCCCCCACTCGCACTCTGTCTCTCTCTCCCTCAAAAACTAAACATTAAAAAAAAAAAAAAAAAAGCCAAGTCTTGTGATTACACTTATCGTGGTGAACACTGAGTAATGTATGGAATTGTTGAATCAATATGTTGTATGCTTGAAACTAATATAACATTGTATGTTAGTTATACTTCAATAAAATAATAAAAAGCCATATCCTGAGAAACAAATATTTTATTCAGTATTATATCTAGTTATGGGCTAGTCAAATTCTGATTCCTATCATAGTGATTTTACCATGATTATACAATTAGCCTATGTCATGAATATTAGCAAGACCAAAGATTAAGATGAGTTCATTTATCCAATTAATATTTGTCAGGTACCAGCTCCCATACCAGGTGGGGATGAGGTCTTGAACGCGATGGGTGTGGTCATTGCTCAGAATGGGGTTACCACTTGACAGGATAGAATTATCAACCAGTAATCCATAATCTTCTTTTCTGTAAATGGCTTTGGTTTCCGTCACCATCTTACTCATAACAAGAGATAGCAATAGGGAAATGTTTAAAGTTGTAGCATTTAGTATCTTCCTGAGGAAAAATGCCGAGTTGTGAGAGAAAGAAAAGGAAGGATGCAGGGAACTATAATAATCCAGAAAGAGTGATAATTGGGTCCCAATTAAGCAGAGAGGGCCATGTGTATAAGAGTACAAGGCAGTCTGGAATTTTTAAATCATTATAAAATTACCGAAATGAATTTTCAAGAAGTGTTACCCACTTCATTGAGTTGTTTATTCAATTTTGTTTGAGAATATGTCCTTAATTGTTCCAAGAATTTTTTTTAAGTACTACATGATTCAGGTAGCATTTACATAGCCTGCTTTATAAAGATTAAACTAAACTTAAGTAGGAATGTGAGACGGCTTTGAAAAAGGAATAGGCCACTTGAGAAGTATCTGGACGTCGATAATTTCTGAGCCGCTCCAGGTACAGAGATAACATATCAAAATATCTCATTAATTGAGTGATAAAAATTCAATCTCTTTAGGCAAACCCATTATAGAACTTATGAACCAAGTAACTCTTAATGACTAAGTTAACACCATGGACTCTTCATTTTTAAAGGTGCAAAAGAGATATTTTAAGCTTTGTATTTTAATTTTAATTTTAATTTAAATAGGCAAGGGCTCTGGTTGAACTCTTGAGAAAATCTAGTTGTAGGAACAATCTTTCCAACACATTCTCTTCTTTAAAGACTCCAATTTTGGCAAAATCACCTTCACTTCATCCACAAATCTTTTACTTTGCATAACCCACAACTTAAACTGAAAGTATTTTCCCTTTATAATAGAAAAAGCTCATTTTTCTGGCATCGTCATCATGGGATAGTGTGTCACTGCAAACTAAAATTCCAGAGAGTGATTTTTTTTTTAGTTTATATAAATTATTGGTTTTCATATTTATAAAATAGAAACAAAAATATCTCACACAAATGTATTTTTTCTTTTTAAAAATTGCTACTTTATTTGTTTTTATTGGTGTGTAATTGACATATAACAGTACATTAGTTTCAGGTGTACAAGATAATGATTTGACATTTGTATACATTAAGAAATGATCACTATAAGAAGTCTAATTAACATCTGTCTACCGTATATAGTTACAAAAATTTTGTCTTTTTTTTTTCTTTATGATGAGGACTTTTAAGTTCTACTTTCTTAGCAACTTTCAACTCTGCAATACAGTCTTATTAAATATAGTCACTATGCAGTACATTACATGACCATGAACTCATTTATTTTATAGCTGGAAGTTTGTACCCTTTCACCACCTTCACCCATTTTGCTCCTCCCCTCCCTCATCCTGGCAACCACCAATCTGTTCTCTGTATCAGCTTGGTTTTTTTAAATTTGTTTGTTTTGTTTATTAGAATCCACCTATAAGCAAGGTAATACAGTATCTGCTTTTCTTTGTCTGACTTATTTCACTTAGCATAGTGCCCTCAAGTTCTATCCATATTGTCGCAAATGGCAACATTTCATTATTTTTTATGGCTGAATAGTATTACAATACATTCCTCTGTGTATAAATATCACATCTTCTTTATCCATTCATCCATATATGGACACTTAGGTTGTTTTCCTATCTTAGGTATTATAAATAATGCTGCAATGAACAGAGGCGTGCATATATCTTTTTGAATTAGTATTTTCTTTTTCTTTAAATAAATATCCCAAAGTGGAATTGCTGGATATGGTAGTTCTATTTTTAATTTTTTTAAGGAACCTCCACACTGTTTTCCATGGTGGCTACACCAGTTTGCAATCCCAGCCAGCAGTACACGATGGTTCCCTTTTCTCCATACCCTTGCCAACACTTGCTATCTCTTGTCTTTTTGATAACAACCATTTTAACAGGTGTGAGGTGATAGCTCATTGTGGTTTTGATTTGCATTTCCCTGATGATTAAGGATGTTGAGCATCTCTTCATGTACCTGTTGACCACTCGTATGTCTTCTTTGGAAAAATGTCTACTCAGATCTTCTGCCCATTTTTAATTGAATTTCTTAGTTTTCTGCTAGGAATAGTATAAATTCTTTCTATGTTTTGAATATTAACACTTTATCATATATATGATTTGCAAATATCTTCTATTCAGTAGATTGAATTTTAATTTCATTGATGATATCCTTTGTTATGAAGAAACCTTTGAGTTTAATGTAATTCTGCTTGTTTAATTTTGCTTTTTCTGCATTTTCTTTTGGAGTCAGATCCAAAAAATCGTCACTAAGACTCATGTCAAGGACCTTATGCCTGTGTTTTCTTCTAGGAGTTTTATGGCTTCAGGTCTTACATTCAAGTCTTCCAGTTTGAGTTCATTTTTGTGTATGGTGTAAGGTAATAGTTTAGTTTCATTCTTTTGCTTGTGCTGTTCAGCTTTTCCAACACCATTTATTGAAGAAGCTGTCCTTTCCCCATTACACATTCTTGATTTCCTCATTGTAAATTAATTGACCATATGTGCATGGGCTTCTCACACAAATTTATGCTGATGATTATTTAATAATTGATGATTCACATGGCACAACAAAAATTAAGCCTCAGTATCACATTGCAAACATTTATTCTCACTGTTTATGATAATGTAAATGATGGCCAATATCAAGCCGGGTCTCTAGTAACGCATGAGTAAAACTTTGAAAAGGCCTTTAAAATAAATCTTGTATGTGAGCTTTTTACCTCCATTTGTTTAAAAAGCATCCCTAAAAATAAAAAAATAAACGTCATACACATACGCAAACACACACATAGTTACATATATTTACCTATCTCCCTGAATCAGAGGGAGATTTTGACTACAGCCTTTTTTCTTGAAGCTTTATATATCATGCTGTTAATACAGAAGCCCATCCCAAAGACAGTACTCAATAAATGTTTGTTGACAGAATAGATAATAAATAGTACTTTTCAGCATCTCACTTACATTGATTAATTTTGTTTTGTTTTTCGCAGCAACATTATGACAAAAGAAGGTCAACACAAAAAATGAGGCTTAGAATGCTTGTCACTTTTACAGTCATAGTATTATTATGTGGTGGAACCAGAAGTAGACTTTCCTGACAGATCCTATCTCCTTTCCATCCCTGGATACTAGTTTCTCTTGTAGAAGGAAGAAATAAAAGCTTTCAGGTTTTTAATTGTTATTGTTGTTATTCCAGAAAAATGAATGTGTTGGTTCATTCATTCATTCGTTCTCTAGCACTGTGCTTTTCTCATTTGTTTCACCGCACTTACACAATTTGTAATTCTCTATATGAGTGTGTATTTGCTTGTTTATTGCCTGTCTCTCCTACTAAACTGTAAGTTCCACAAGAGCAGGAAGAGGGTGGTTTTCATTACCCAGAGCCCAGCCCAATGCCTTTTGCATACCAGGCATACAAAACACACATAGGCATTCCAAAGACACTTGCTGACTGTTCAAAGTTACAGAATTGTTTCCATTCTGTCTTGAATCCCTAACTACAATGGCGTTAGGAAGCACGTTTCGGGTAGGAGGCAGGTGGCACTGAGGAAATGACGGCACAGCCAGCACGAGAACCAGGCACCTACGATCCCATCTTTGTGATCTCAGAGCTGAGTAACTGACATTTATTCTCAAATATTAGCTTTTTGTCTCATTCAGATGTCGATTCCAGTAGAATCTGACATTTTTGTCTGAGATTTATTTCCTACATAGGAAAAAAAGTTCAGAACCCTTATAACTTGGTAAGTACCTCTTGTAAATGTTGTAAGCTTTTTTAATTTTGAAAGTAAAACACACACTTGATACAAAATTCAAACAAATAATATATTAAAAATAACTCTTCCACAAAACCTGATGCCATTTCCAGAGAATACTTCCTGTGTAGTTCCCTAGGTTTGATTAATTTACTCCTGTAAAGCATGTGGGGACATGCATGTAAGTGTGTATGTGTGTGATTTTACAGTTTATCCACATCAGGACACTTTTTAGGGTGAAAGAAGGTGGTGTTAATAATTATGTAGGGGAAGCAAGCATAAACCAAGATTGTCCTTAGCAAACCTTGACATGTGGTCACCCAGCCTTGACGTGTTACCCAAACCTTGGTAGTGCGCAACAAGGTCACGGCTGGTTCAGGGCCTGGTTTGCTGAGCTGTCCAGCTCTTCTGCCCCTTTGCTTTAGAGCTTAGCCTGTGATGAAGATTTCACTGGTCCATAGGGAAGAAAGAAGAATTAAAATCCAGTTCTTAGATTTTCTTTATAAGGCTAAAGTGATTGAATTTAAAAATTTATATCCTATTCTGAGATGATGCTCTTCCCACTCTTTTTTGGTACTTAAATGTCATTTCAAGTGTGTAACGGTTGTCTCTTTCTTTCTTTCTTTCTTTCTTTCTTTCTCTCCTTTATTCTTTCTTTTCTTCAATGTCAATTCCAGCTTGGAATTCAATTGCAAGAAACAATAACCCATTAAAATAGGTCTAACAAAAGTTTGGAGGTAGGTAGTCATGAGCTACTATAAAGGATCAGTGGTGTCACCAAAGACCCAGGCCCCTTCTATATCTCTGCCCCACCATCCTTACCAGGAAACCTCCTCATTCATGGTAGTAAGGCAGCCGCTGCATTTCCAGGAATCACATTCAAATTCCAGGCAGAAAAAATAAAGGGAAGGGCTTTCTGCTCCTAATGCTTAGCTTATTAAAAATTTGGCAATAGGGGCGCCTGGGCGACTCAGTCGGTTAAGCGGCCGACTTCGGCTCAGGTCATGATCTCGCGGTCCATGAGTTCGAGCCCCGCGTCGGGCTCTGTGCTCACAGCTCAGAGCCTGGAGCCTGTTTCAGATTCTGTGTCTCCCTCTCTCTGACCCTCCCCCGTTCGTGCTCTGTCTGTCTGTCTCAAAAATAAATAAACGTTAAAGAAAAAATTTAAAAAAAAATTTTGGCAATAGATGCCTAGTAGTTGTTCCTTAACACCCTTTAGATGAGTCACTGACCATCAACACAGCTAGAGAAGGGACATCAGGGGACATCAAGACAGCTAGAGAGCTGTGTAAGAGCAAATCCCAGATCATGTGATGCCTCTGCTCAAACCTCCAGTGGACTCCCCATTGTGCTCAGGGTAAAAGCCAAAGTCTACCTGACCCTATGCTGCCTGACTTTCACCGCTATATTCCCTCTCTGATCTTTTCCCTCACCCATTCTGTTCCAACTGCCCTGGCCCTTTTGCGGTTCTGTGACATCCAGCATGTCTCCTCAGGGCTGCCACGCTTGCAGTGTCTCTGCCTCAGATGCCAGTACGACTCGCTCCCCTTTCACCGAGGCTACCATCCTCCACCTCAACCTATCACGTCTTATCTCATCTTGCTCAATTTTTCTCCCTAGCCCACCATTTCACATACTGTATTTGCGTATGTATTTAGTAGCTGTGTCTCCTCCCACTAGAATAGAAGTTCCTTGAGGGTAGGAGCTTTGTTTTGTTCACTGCTGTATGCCTGATGCTTAGGACTGTGCCTGGTTCATAGTAGGTGTTCGACGACACATTGAATCAATGGGTGAATGAATGACCACATGGTCTAGAGTCTCATTATTCACCCTTAGGCCTGAAGGTGAGGCCTACCTTTCCTAATGGCAAGAGATCTCCCTCTCTAACCGAACAGGTGTGACTTAAGCAGGGAAGAAAATGCTGCTGAGAAGGTAACAGGCAGTGTCTGCTACAAGGCTCTTACTTAGGGAAATGAAACATTGAAAACCATCTTTGGTTCCACCCAATTAAAAAAAAAACAAAAACAAAATTATAGTATCTAGAAACCTTCCTGGGCACTGACACTATTGCCTTGCTGGCTCATCTTTGCGCTGCCCTATCTACAGTGCTGGTGACCTTGGTCCTTCCCCTTCGGAGTTGGATGACACTTCTGGGACCCTTCTTAACTGTTGGCCTTCTCTGCCTTGAACCCTGACACTCTCCAGTTCCCAGGGCTGCCCTGTGAGTAGCTCCTTCTCTGCACTCCAATCTGTTGAAATTGGGACCCAAACAAACAAACCACTCTTCTTTTTGTCTTAAACATAAATTCCTAAGAAGCAAACCAACAATAAACCCTAAAAACTATATTAGTTAAAACTGAAACAAAATCTATTAGATACATTGAAACAAAATATCTTAGAAGGCACAGGCAATAAAACATTTAGCAGTGAAATAATTTCAAAATTATTTAAGTTGAATTTCGGAAAGATAAACTCTCATGCTCTTTGTTACTGATCCGAATCAAGATTTTAGTCCTTGGTCATTGATTGCCATTGGAAATGTAATTAGATTCAAAATAACATGTTCCAAATTGTTGTTTTAACCCTCACAAATTGTTTTCTGGCTCTAAACTTTACCCCTCAGCCTCCACTCCTCCCCCCTTCCCCCCCGCCAGGCTGTTACTAACTTGTGTGAACAAATCACCTCTATTATTAGTCTAAAATTGTTTTTTAGTAAAATGATCAAATGTCAGGAAATTGGTGGCATTCTGCTTAATACCGTATGGCAAAATTTGGAGAGAGGATGTATCTACGATGTGGACAACAGCCAGTGGGGTTGTGGGTGGGAGATAAGAAAAAGGAGGGCAGATTTCCCCCCATCCCTAGAGTGCACAGAACATCTGTTCCTTTATGTTAAATGGAAAATCAGGCTCACCACAGCATGATAAACCAACTTCTGAGGTATAATTGGGTATTTAATATTCAAAAGAAATAGTGTGCTCTATAAAAACAATTTTCTCTTGGCAAGTAGGACTTTACTTTTGAAATTTCATGTAAGATGAAACAAGCCTTTATCACCATTTCAACACTGGATTTCAAAACAAACCTAAAAGTGTTTTGTACTCATTTGGTCTTAAGATGATAAACAGATTGATGGCCCCATTGAGGAGAAACAATGTGTATCTTCTCATAGAATAAGGTGATGGCACCATTCATCTGAATGTCTCCAACCCCTTGCTTTGTTCCCTGGGTGCACATGTGTATGTATGGGCACTTGTGGGGGACGTACATTCCGTTTGGTTAAATATCTACATATTTGAACAATGGCAAAGAACTGATTGGAGCAAAATTTATGCACTGACCAGTCTTAACAGAACTTCCCTTAATGGTGTGGAATTCAGAGGATGGGAGATCCCTTTTGTTCAGAGTGGGAAATTATGGTGAGTTCTTTTATCCCAATATATATTAAATTGTAGTATTTTTTTTCTCTGTCTTGGGTGCTCCGCAAGCTGAATATCCAGTTAGCTCCATACAACCTAAGAACACTGTGTCTTAATTTTTTTTAAGTTTATTTATTTATTTATTTATTTATTTTGAGAGAGAGACAGAGAGAGAGAGAGAGACAGAGAGAGAGAGAGAATTCCAAGCAGGTTCTGCACTCACAAAACTGTGAGATCATGACCTGAGCTGAAATCAAGAGTTGGATGCTTAACTGACTGAGCCACCCAGGTTCCCTGAGAACACTGTTTTCTAAAATAATTACTTGGGTTCATATACAAAAGGTTGAAGCTTTCCAATAAAAGCAAATATGAAGACATGGTTTAGGTAAGCTAGGTGTGCCCTCCCATAGTTTTCTATGTCAAACTCACAGAGAAAAGCCCATTATTCCTCCAAATGAGTTTTCTGAATACTTAAACAAATAGAGCATTCTGTTACTCTCATTACTCGTCATAAAGAATTTTTTCAAGTTAATGTAACACAAGGTGAATATGTATGACATTGTTGTTTTCTTACAGATTTGCTGTCAAACTTTGAAATAAACAGGTCTATAGTCACAAGATAGATCTATACGGTTTCAAATATTTTCAAGGCTCATTTCTAGTCCTTCTATTCTAATGTCAGAATAACAGAAGCATAATAAGTGCTTCCTTTCTTGAATATAACTTCATGAATCTAGTGAGAAATATAGGACGCTAAAAATGCTAAGCCTCACGTCTGGAATCTTCCGATATTTGTTAACAGATATTAGCTTCTCATGTTCAGAAGTTGGCTTTCACAGATAGAATTTTCTATTGCTGTTGATGTGGTTTAGAGAAGTGAGATGGAGAGGGAAAAGAGTTGAGGATCTTCTTCATTTCTGTAGGAGAAGATGCTTTCTAAGATGAAGTTCAAGATGTATATAAATGTAGGTCCATTTCAAGTTAATATGGACATTAGGACACATTTTAGGATTATGTAAGTTTAAAAGGGGAAGATTTATTTTGATAGATAAAGTCAAAAGTCAAGGAGAATAAGTATGTATTTATTAAACAAAAGACCAGAAGATATTAAGAAATAAAGTGGTGCCTTTTTTTTTTTAAGAATAGGTGTCAAGTTCAGGATGATCAGTAATCTGGCTCCGATTTTCTTACACTCTTATCATAGGACCTGTCCCACGAAAAATTTTCTTTCCTCAATTTTACCCTCCCTAGGTAATTTCTGTTCCCTTACTTTCTCCTTTTCATTTTCAGAACTGTACTATACTATTCAGTGGGGGTGCAATGGGGGTTTAGTAATTCAGATTTTCACAGTAATTACAGTAAATGTGTATGAATGGGTCCTTGAAGCCTCAAAGGAGGCCAAGAGAACTCCAAGCTAAAAAGAAATAAGTATTGGGGCACCTGGGTGGCCCAGTTGATTGAGCCTCTGACTCTTGATTTTGCCTCAGGTCATGATCCTGGGGTTGTGGGATCGAGCCCTATGTCAGAGCCTGCTTGAGATTATCTGTCTCCCTCTGCCCCTCTCCCTAGCTTGTGCATGCACACACACTCTCTGTCTCTCTGTCTCTCTCTCTGTCTCTCTCTCTGTCTCTCTCTGTCTCTCTCTCTCTCTCTCTCTCTATATATATATATATATAAGAAAAAAGAATAAAAAAGAAATGAATAGCGACAAAACAAAAGAACTCAGGAAATGAACACCAAATGAACACCAAATAAAAGAAAAAAAAAAAGAAAAAAGAGATGAATAGTAACAAAACAAAACAACTCAGGAAAGCACCAAATGAGCTTTTAACTTTAAAAAGAGCTTTGTTGGTGAACTCATTGAAAGAAAAAAGTTAAATGTATCCCTAGAAAGTGGGTTGTTAACTATAAGGCAGTTAATTTTAGGGGAACATTTTCCAAACATGATGACTTTGGTTATCTGTTACTCAGTATTAAACTAAAGCCTTTTTCTGCCAGTAATTAGAAAACTGGGTCAGTTGTCAATTTCATGATGGATCAAAATTAAAAACTGTTTTTAGGCTTTTTCACATCCACAGAGATATTTGTAACAAGACAGAATAATCATATTTTATGTCTGTAAAGAATCATGGGAAAGTCCTCCCCTATCCTCTCTTTCCCTACTTCTCAACGCACTTTCTGCTTATTTACTGATGAGAAAACATAGAGGCCAGAAAACTTGTGGAAGGCCACCAGCAGAGTTGGAAATAGCCTGGAATCAACCACAGGCAGCACAGAAGTTCAGGAAGTTCCTGATTTTTCTCAGGAAGTTCTCACCATCTCAACTTTCTAAAACTCAGCTGCCATCTTACGAACTCTTGGAAAGTCTTATGGAAACCTTCACCTCACCCTTCCTCTGACATTCCTGGGCAAAACCATGACGCACAGTACACGGCATCCATCTGCTGTTTTGTAATCACTGATTTCTCTCTATCTCCTTCATTAGACTGTGAGGACAGATATTGTGTGTCTGACTTTCTGTATGGTCATATATTAGGATATATTAGGAGCTTAATGATCTATGTATTTAAAAGATTCAATCAGTAGAATTATAGTCTCCTTATTTCTAAGGCTACATTTTTCTCTATACATTCTATACTTAGGCAATGTAAACATTTATTTTTATTATTGCACCAAACATTTGGATTTTTTGTTGCTTATCTGTTTTGTCTACATAGCACCCATTTCCATTTTTCAGTTAGCAATATTGGGAAATAGCTCATTCTATGTGTGGTTGGGTAGGATGGACCTCAGCTCCAGGGGTCTCAGGAGACCTGATCACTATGTTTTATGTCTTTGGCTAGAGAAATTGTTCCATGGAAGAGTACAGAACTCAAGCCATATGGATCTCACTAAATCCTAGGATGCTTTGGGAACTCTTTTGGAGGAAACTCTCCTTAAACTAAAACTGATTATCAGTTTTAACCACCTGGGGCCACTACCTGGAGCCTGACAATGAAGCCAACAGTGAGGAAAAAAGTTGTGAGAAAAACAGATAAAGATTTGATAATATCCTTTAAGCTTTTGAACCTAACTGTACCAGAAATCAGTAATAGCAGTTACAATGGCTATAGCTGCAAATAACAAAACATTCCATTAGATGTGAGCACTTCATTTCATATAACAAAACATTTACGGGTAGATTGTTCCAGCACTGATTTGGTAGACCAAATTAGAGCTTTGGCCCCACACTTCATCTAACCACTACAGCACCACATCTCACACAACCATGACTAAAGACAGGAAAGAAAATTCTTTTATGAGGGTTCCCAGTTGACTTCTTCTTATATCTCATTGGCCAGGATTAGGTCACAGGCCAAACTCTAGCTACAAGGAAAGCTTGCAGATCTGTTTTTTCTCACTTCCACAGAGACAGGCCTTTCCGGAAAGGAAAAAAGTGGTATGGGGTGGGGGATGGGGGAAGAGAGCCACTACTAGCTGGGTCCACCATATTGATTTTCCATGGGATTTTCAAGTATCTGAGGAAAAATAGTTTATTTATTTAAGTTACTTTGAATCGGTTTCTGTCCTTTGCAACCAATCATATTTCATTTCAATATATCATTTTAAAACTTTATCTTTTTGCTATAAATTTTAAAATATTTAAGAGAAATTTCTCATAAATTAGTACAATATTACCAAAGAAATAAAAAATTATAAAGGTTATTTCTTTTTAGAATATGGGTTTGCCATCCATATTTTCAGACAGATGACCCAAACATTCATGTGTATTAAGTAGACCACTCATGCACTCACTGAGAAGATAGCTGAGTCATTATCTCACAAGTAGAGCTTTGGTAAAATTTCAACATAAAATCAGTTAGTATTTCATAGGGTTCTTCATCTTTATCTTGTTTTCAATCTCTGAGATAAAAATATTTTCAGAGGTTAAGATTACCGTGTTCTTTTATCTACCACACATTCTGTAAATGTCTGTCATTCCATTGTTCACTGCTTACAATTTTTTTTATAGAAAAAGACCAGAGAGCATAAAAACATAAAAGCTTAACTCAGACGACTGGCAGAATTGGACCTCAAAAATATTCTTCTCTTCACACACGCAAACAAACAAACAAACAAAACAAAAAACAAAAAACAACCGAAAGCAAAACGAGGGTACTTCCAGTGAAAATTTTATTTCTTTAGTGCATTTTTTGGTGATTAACTTTTAAAGACTTGAATCATAGTAAATTAGATATTCTTTTCAATTTTTTTTCTAAGTGATGTTGCTTTATTTTTTTCAAAAGCCAGGACCAGATGGCTTGTTTATTTTCAAATTCAATTATAGCTATACATAGGGGAAACAAAATTGTTACTGCCTTTTGTATTAAATTTCTCAAAAAATTTTGGACAATTTAGGAAATACTAAATTTCCTCGGTTTTCATAATGGGTCTGGAAAATAGATATCATGTCGGCAGGGCAGCTGGACTAATTTGGAATGACTATTATAAGTAAAAACGAATGGGGTGTTAGAGTGGCTCAGTCAGTTAAGCGTCTGACTTTAGTTCAGGTCATGATCTCATGATTATTGAGTTGGAACCCCAGGCTCTGTGATGATAGTGTGGAGCCTGCTTGGGATTCTCTCTCTCCCTCTTTCTCTGCCCCTCCCCAGCTCTCTCTCTCTTTCTCTCAAAAAGCAAATAAACTTAAAAAAATTAGCTTTGTACCCCAACTACAATTATAGTGAGATATCAAACTCTTCTGAATATAACTATAGATTAGTGAATAAAACTATAATCTGACGAGGGAACCAAAATGAATGCTAATCCTAACTGTAGTTTAGAACTCTCTCTAAAGTCATTCTGATTTTTTTAAACCTATGGTATATTTCAACTTATGTGTTAGAAATAATTACTATTTATTTAGTGCAAACCATCAGTACCTAAAAGATGAAGATGATAAAAATAGACACACTGAGAAAAGTTGGGGATAAAAATCAAACTTGAATGTGACCTTGCCTCTAGAGTTTCTCAACCTTGGCACTATTGACAGGTGAGCCAGATAATCCTTGTTGGGGGAAAGGGGCTGTCCCATGTGCTGGAGGATGTTTAGCAGCATCCCTGGCCTCTTCCCCTTAGATGCCAGTAGTACCCCCATTCACTATGACAACCAAAAATGTCTCCAGACATTGACAAATGTCCTCTGGGGTCAAAACCGCCTGGATGGAGAACTGCTACTCTAGATCCTACTACCAATTTGCAAGAATCTCAGAGGGCAGAGGCAGGACATGCATTCAATAAAGCCTATAGTATGGGGAATTATAAATATCAAATGACCTGGATTTTTGTACAAATAAATAGTAAGAAAGAGAAAAAAAAGGATTAGAAGAGACTTAAGAGGCATATCAATCAAATGCTATGTATGGATCGTATTTTGACCCTGATTCATACAAAAAAAGTATAAAAATGTTAGGCAATAGTAATAGAACTATGAACACACTGGCTGGATATTTGATGACAGTAAGGAATTGTTTAAATTATGGGACTGCAGTTATGTTCCTAGAAAGAGATCTTGTCTTTTAGAGAGCCTCCTGAAATACTTTCAGAAGAAGTGAGATGTATATTGATATTTGCTTCCAGTGAATCAGGGCTGGGGCTGGAAGGAGGGGAGCAACTTAAATAAAGCAAGATTGACTATGATTTGATAGTGTTGGACCCAAGTGATGGGTTCATGAGAATTCATGAAATTACTCCTCTCTCTTAGGATTATGTTTAATATGTGTCATAACAAAGAATTTAAAAACATAAGGGCGCCTGGGTGGCTCAGTCAGTTAAGCAACAGACCTCAGCTCAGGTCATGATCTCACAGTTCGTGGGTTTGAGCCCCACGGCGGGCTCTGTGCTGACAGCTCAGAGCCTGGAGCCTGCTTGGGATTCTGTGTCTCCCTCTCTCTCTGCCCCTCCCCCATTCACGCTCTGTTTCTCTCTCCTTCAAAAGTGAATAAACATTAAAAAAATTATAAATAAACCAAAACATTCATGACTAAATTAATATATATATATATATATATATATATATATATATATATATAGACATCTTTTTAAAACAGTTTTAGCCTCATACACTATCCTTGTACTAGCAGCTGAATTTTTTTACTCAGTGATTTAAGTTATTAATTACTAAGTGAATTGCCAAGAGAAAAACACAGTGCGTTTGCTTTAATCTAAATTTTTGGCTCAATTGATCAGCTTAAGTATCGATAAGTCACTCTCTTATCTAAAATAGAGCAAAATCTGACACAAGGCCCAGTAGGGTAGTTTTCAGGTGGTGCCCTTCATCAGTCCTGGGTTTCTACAGAAGTACTTCCAGAAAGACTTGATTCAAATTTCACCGTTTAAACATTTCCAAGTTTATTTATTTATAATTTCTTTTTAATATATATATTTTCTATTTAGTTTTGAGAGAAGAGAGAGAGAGTGTGAGCAGGGAAGGGGCAGACAGAGAAGGGGACAGAGGATATGAAGCAGGCTGTGTGCTGACAGCAGAACCCTGATGCGGGGCTCAAACTCATGAACCTTGAGATCATGACCTGAGCCAAAGTCAGATGCTTAACTGACTGAGTCATCCAGGTGCCTCTCCAATTACTTTTAAAAACTGTCATTAAAAAAATCTCAGTAGGGAGATCTATCTATCTGTTAACATGTGGGCACATTAATTCAATTTTTCTAAGGCCAAGAGCAAAGTTACTTCTGCCATCACTGTTTTATTGAATGAAGAACACCCTAAGAGTACAAGGTGAGTGGTTGAAAAGTAGTATAATTTCCATTACTGGTTTGTGTGATTCCAAGTTTTTTCAGCGTTTTGTAACCTGCCTCCAAAATGTGAATGTTTAAAATACTTTATGAATGCAACTTGCAATCATAATACCCAATATTAACATTTTGTTTATTGTTATTTTTAATCAATGTACTATTATAGAAATGTTTGTATATATAATAAAACAATTTTATGCTAATCAAGTCCTGAGTTGTTTCTATGTTTGAAAAAATGGTTGCAACAGCAAGAAGTTTGAATATCATTGTCCATGTGGAAAGAAAGTCAGGGCACCTGATGAAGCCTTGGGCATCAGCTTTGAACATTCCAGGTACACCTGAGGCAGGACCACATCTTGAGAAATGAGGCCTTATACGTTAGAAAATTCATTTAGAATCCCTGTTGGGTCAAGAATCCTATCTGGTTTATTCACAACCATATGCCCAGACTATTACTAAGGTTGTGGCATATGAAAGCTTTAGTTCCTGCCTGAATCTCTATTAGTTCTCACCAAGACACTGAACTCAAAATTTTAAATATATCAGTCAGGATACCTGGAGGGAAGAGAATTCAACTCAGAAGATTCAAGAGTTTCTGATGAAGGACTTCTGCCCTGAGATGTGAGCTGAGTGAAGGGAAACAAGGCATGGTGAGGTACCTAGGGTCCAGGAACCAGGGAGGCCATTGATGCTGCTGTGCCTAAAATGGTAAAGAGAGGAAGTGATACATACCCCTGAAACACAATGGCAGCTGGAGCCGTGAAGTAGAGGCAAAGCCTGGGAAGACATACAGCCACTACTCAAAGCAGGAGGGAATGAGGAAGAAACACAGACCCCTCCCTCTCTTCCCCCATCCTTCAACCACTGCCAGTGCCTCCCACTGGCTGAACCAACCAGAAACCAGTAGCAAAGGAGCCTGGAGATGCGGGTCACAGGGGTCAGGCTCCACAGCACAACCCAGGGCAAACGCAGTGTGAATGGATGATGGCCGTGGACGAACAGAGAATTATCAGAAACCATCTCCCTCCCCACAAAACTGGCAAAATGAATATTTAAAATCCTCAGGCTGATGATGTCATGTATTAAATAACAAAAGAATGAAATCAAGTAAATTCTTCCATGTAGGGTGACACTTGGGTGACCAGTGGGGATTAATGGCGGTCCTTGTTTCAGCTTCTACTTAAAGATTTCGTTTATGTCGACAGGGTCTACGTATTTCTAATATGTTCAAAAATTTCTTTTTGTGGTGATCTGTCAATTGAGCGTTCTCTCCCTGGTGTGACAATCTTGTATGGTGTGACTGCCTCTGCGAGGGGTTCCTGGAGCCAGCAACTTCTACCCTCAGTGACATCTGCTGATGCCGTGCCTGCCTTGCTTTCTCCTTAATTGGAGGTCCACTAGCTGCTGAGATGTGCCTTCACTGCAAGGTCATTTCAGGTTCAGTTCTCTCTGCAATGTTAGTGCCCCTCTCAAAATGTTCAGGGATCTGCCTGCTGCTCCCAAGCTATGCCGGGCTCTGGGAGGGCTGTCAAAAACCTCTTCCCCTGGGCATGGGAACACTTCTCTGTTCCAACAAAGAGGCAAGGGAAATTTTGGAGCCTTTTTCCAGGGCATCTACCTACCTAGACACCTCACAAATCTTCCTCCTCTGAGGTCTCACTGCTTCTCCAGTCTCTATCCAGGAGTGAGGCCACATCCTCTTTATCTTGGACCCCCATCCTGTCTTGGGTGTCTCTTTTCCAGGGACACACAGTTTCTAAGCTCTCTTAACTTCTCATATTTTTCTTTCTTTCTTTCTTTCTTCCTGCTTTTAATTTTAGAGACAGAGAAAGAGGGGGAGAGAGGGAGAGGGGCAGAGAGCTAGATAATCCTAACATGGATGCGAGGCTTGATCCTACAGCCATGAGATGATGACCTGAGCTGAGACTGAGTGGGATGTTTCACCAACTAAGCCACCCAGGTGCCCCAGCTTCTCCTCATACTTTCACCTCCCCTAACCAGTTGAATCTTACCAAGTTTGAGAGTGGTTTCTATGGTAGAAACCAGAGTCTTGACTTTTTTTTTTTTTTTTTTTTAACAGCAGAAAACATATGGTTCTAACCCTATCAGATCCAGGCTCTCCTATTGTACTGTATTCTATTCTATTCTATTCTATTCTATTCTATTCTATTCTATTCTATTCTATTCTATTGCAAGTAGAAAGGTAGTGTAGTAGGCTCTAAAATCAAACAGATCTGGTTTAAGTCCCAACCAGGTGGCCACTTATTGTGTGAATTAAGCAAGTTACTTAATTTGTGACTCTTCCTCCCTTCTCCTGTATTCACCTTCCTCAGGCAGTGAGGATTTAATAAGATAACATATAAAGCACCAAGTATCATCACTACAGAACAAAAATACCAAGTAAATATTAGCTACTGCTGCTGTTATTATCATGTGTAAAATCTCCAATTCATAGTTATCATGGGGCTACTGAAAGGATTAAGTTAATATCTAAGCAAACAGACTGCAAACCCATTTTTAAATAGGGAGAATATTTAGAAGGCATAGAAAACAGTCAGGAAAATGGAATGCTTTCCTAAGTACATCACTTAGTTAGCATACTAAGGTCCACAGAAGTAATTTAAGAGTAGGTATGTATGCTATGAAATTAAAGCCATTAGGAAAATATATACTACTATCCAGTAATGTAGGTAAGAAAGGAACTGACACCAATTAAGTTAAATCATAAGCTTAACATTAAGAATAATTGGTTAGTAGGACTATCAAGAATTGTGTTTTCTGGATAGTGATTCTGCTTAACTTTATTCTGCAGTTATTTTTACATTTTTTCCATTTTAATATTCATCTATAATTCAGCAATTGCTAAATGAAGTGGTAAATTCTATGGATACATAGAGGGAATGACCTTTCTCATAGAGGGAATAATCATAGAAGAGCTTAACCTTTGTCAGAAACCCAGCCTCTCTTCAACCTGCCCAAGATTCAAAGATTTAATTCCTACTCAACATTTCAGATCTGTATTCTTTACCATAACTTGCTAGGTAATTCTTGCTAATGTATCTTTTGCTAAAAGATAAGTCACAGTTAAATTCTTAACCTCTTGGGTTTTAGCTTAAATTAATAAGAGATTTGTGTAACATAGAGTCACAAAAATCCAAACCAGGGTACAAAATAATTAAAAAAATGAAAGCTGTTAATGTACCCTTTTATACCTTTAGCTAAACACCTTGAAAATAATTTTCTCCTGATCAATAGTGTAAAAATGAGAGGAAGGTTTGTACTGTGAAGTCAAATATAATTAATTATAGAACAAATCAATTTTTACAAAATGTATTAGAAGTAGAACTAATAAAATTACTACAGTAGTACCACATTAGTATACAATAATTAAAGAGAAAATGAGCACATCAAATTTAAGGGATGAAAACATGATTTATAATATCCATAAGGATTAATAACTTGCAAGAGAATTACTTATTTCTGTAAACAGTTTTGGTTTAGTAAAAAATAGAAGTGTGAAATGACTAAGACTCATTGCAAACTGACCTATTTTAGAAAAAAAGCAAGTTGATTATTAGGAAAGCAATTGAGAGCCAAGAGAAATAATCTATCCTAATTGATCATTAATTAATTTTGACTGGTTATTCTTGCTAGACATTTGTATGAAATTATTAATATTGAAAGTACTTCAATAATTTAGCCAAGTATTTGACATAAGTTATTTTAATGATACATGAAAGATATCTTGTTAACATTCTGGAATGAGTAACTTTATTCATACCATCATAAATATGATGATCATAATAATAGATTCAAATTTGTAGTCTCATTTTTTAAATTAATTACTATGGCATCAGACTGACATTTTACCTAGTATTGTATAAACTTTTGATATTAATCTTGTTAATTTGAGGTTTGATATGTAGCCACAGAAATAAATAATAATGATCCTGAAGAATTATTTAATGTTACAAAGTATATGAGAATAACGAGGCTGAGGGTGGAGGTGGCAAGGCTTTTTGTTGTATTTTTCATCTGAAAAATTAAAGACTTAATATTCAACAGATGAAATCCTATGTTTGGTTATACTTCCAACTATAACTTTTCTCCAATAAAAACTGTAAATAAATTTAACATTGAGGCTTACTCTGGCTTTAGAATCCTATCTTAAAAGCTAGATTTTGTTTTATATTTGAAGAGAAAAATTGCTGCTGCTACAAGGAAGAAAGAAAATGAATTTCTCAGTGGACGAATGACTGTATTTATTCTGTGGCGGGTGCAGCTGTACCAGAATGCAATCAAGGAAGGATTTTATTTAAAAGACATTGCAACTGTCACGGCCATTGAGCTCTTGGATGATTAATGTCATGTCTGATATAAACTATGCCAACTGGATCTGGAAGCCAGGAAAACAAGTATCATGGCAGACTCTTCAGTGGTGGGCATCTTTTCTTTTTCATTCTCTCTCTTTCTCTCCAGTTAACTGTCACGTCCAACAGCCCTTACAGCTCTTTAGGCTCACAGCTGGAAAGACAAGCCATAGCAGGAGCCTTGCACATATTACTTTAGTCCTGGGGAGGTGAACATAAGGAGATGGTCCTTGGGGAAATCATGTATCGCTACCTAGGTGAAACCCTTGCAAATACTGTAAGCGGTCATTTTTAAAAGATGGAAAAAGCATTGTGGTAGTTTATCATCAACAACCAATTCATGTCCTTAAGTAAATGTTGTCACAGAAAAGACCATCTCAGAAAACCACTCTGTGAAATGTCTTTTTTAATCATATATTGAAATTGTACCTCATGCCATATAATATATATCAATGTTTATATAAATACATAATAAATGAAAGCTGGCAATTTATCATATTGCTAAGATATTTTGGAAGAGCTTGCCAAGATGCCCAGTGGTATATTAAAGGTACTTAATAAGTAGTAAATTTTTTCATTATTTTTATAATGTTTTATAATGATTACATTATTTCTACTTTCTTCTGCAAAATTATAGAATAGAGCTGGATAGATACCCTCTAAAGCCTGTTCTACTTTCTAAAATTCTATGATTGAATCTTTACTCTGAAAATCCTACGATACATTTTGCCAATAGTCATAAAAATTCTGACCTGATTAAGCTATAAAGAACTGACATCAACCCAGATCTTTTTGTGCTAACATTGTTACATGATAGATTTTATTCTGTACCTTAGAAAACCATAGCATAGCATCTGCCTTGTACACTTGGTGAGAATTACCAAACCATTCTCATATTTAAAATACATATTTATTTAACATATCTAACCAGTCTTTCTATTAAAATGAATTTTCTGGAACAATCAACATTTTTTTCAGGATAAAATATCTTTTTTTGAATAATAAAAGGTGGTTAAATGCTTAATCAATAATTTATTTCCTCTAATAATGAATTAAGATATAGAAAAATTCAATAAGATACACAAAGGACTTTTAAGTATTTTTTGCTCATCTCCACAGACATTTTCAACTTACAAAACTCATGTTTGTTAATGCATTATATTAAAAAGTAATTTATGATAATCCAGATTTCCATAGTCTTTCTTTTTATTTTATTAATTTTATGAATTTGAAGCACAGTTAATAGAGGCAAATTTAGTTTGAGTAAATAAGTAATGTCCAAAGTTGAAACAAATTTCACTTTAAATAACAAAATACATATAATTTTGTATGTAATTCCTATAATTCGCTTGAACACAAGAAACCATTAAGCAAAGAAGCAAAGTACAGTTCATCAGGGCACAACAATATTTTTATTTTAATGTTCATTTATTTTTGAGAGAGATAGGGACAGAGCAAGAGGGAGGAGGGCAGAGAGAGAGGGAGACATAGAACCCAAAGCAGGCTCCAGGCTCTGAGCTGTCAGCACAGAGCTCAACGCAGAGCCCAAACCCATGAACCATGAGACCATGACCTGAGCTGAAGTCAGATGATCAACAGACTAAGCCACCCCAGGCATCCCTCTGGGCACAACAGTATTTTGAAAGAATATTTTGGTTAGACACTTTTCAAATATGAATCCAGTGTTATGATTAGTATATAGAATTCTTCAAGGTATTTAGAGTTACACATTCAGGAAGACACATTAAACCTACAGATAAAGTTTCAGATTTTATTTATACCATGCTAGGAATAAAAAGTGACATTGTTATAACAACATCCACAAAGCAAAGGAATGAAAATCCAAAAGATGAAGATATTATTAGGACATAAATAATTTAGATGTATATCTGATGACTGTACATACACAAATG
Source organism: Neofelis nebulosa (assembly GCF_028018385.1). Lineage (NCBI taxonomy): Eukaryota > Metazoa > Chordata > Mammalia > Carnivora > Felidae > Neofelis > Neofelis nebulosa. Next base: position 28,528,751 of record NC_080794.1, on the reverse strand, counting down.
TCCTTTCAAGAAGTCAGAGCCACATTATTTGAGTCACAAGTGACAAAAAGTTTCTTATTGATACTATATACTATCTTACACTTTATTTACTTCAACTAAAGAATTTAGTGCATGTTTTATAAATGAATGATTTCTGGGGCACCTGGGTGACTCAGTCAGTTAAGTTTCCAACTTAGGCTCAGGTCATGATCTCACAGTTTGTGAGTTCAAGCCCCATGTTGGGCTCTGTGTTGATGGCTCAGAGTCTGGAGACTGCTTCGGATTCCTTGTCTCCCTCTCTCTCTGCCCCTTCCCTGCTTGTGCTCTGTCTCTCTCTCCATCAAAATAAATAAACATTAAAAAAAATAAAATTCATAAATGAATGACTTCTGTAACTAATAAAGAAATGAAATTATTTTCATGGCAGAGTTAACAAATGGAAAAAAATTAGGGCAGTGATCAGCAAAAAGCAAGCTTTCATTTAGCATTAGCTATTATCTAACATTTAATTTGAGCATAATTAATCAGTTAAGCTTATACAGCTCAAAGTGAAACCTAAATCTTTAAGTTGATTTCCCATTGCAAAACTAGAAAGGACAGAGATAAATAATCCAACCCAGGTGTCTTATATATGAGAAAGAGCTCAGATTTTTCATATATAATTACTCATCACACATCATCATCATTACTGTGATAGCACCAGTCAACATAGCACTTTACAGAATTAACATGGAGCCCGCCCTACCTGCCTGGCCATTCATAACAGCAAATGTCAAGCCAAAACTAACAATCCTGGAGACCGAAAGTTCCTGCTCATGGACAGCTTTAGTGTTCAGTTTATGGTCTTTGTTAACCAGTGCAGAACTGCTAAACAGGCTGACACATTCTGGAAGGTGGTCATAGGATTTTTTCCTGTTTCCTGTGCTGCCTTTACATTTTCAGACAATGATAGAAAGGGCATTTCTTATAAGACTCTATGACATTCTTTCTAGTGTGGTGATCTCAATGGAAGACAGGGGTCAACTACTGAGAACTCAGAATTTTGTGGTGAAGAAAAGGCTGATTAAATTTGAAAACAAAGCAGTTTCATAAACTTGGCTCTGGAATTCATGGTAAGCAAGTGAACTCAATGCTCACCTTGATATCACACATGCACAAAACTTCGTTTTTAAGGCCAAAAAAACTTTCTTCCTTCCAAAATTACCTTTGGTTTTATTTTTTTCAGTTATAACTCTTTGACTCACAATAACATTTCAAAAGTGTTTAAGACTCTTTAAAGAAGTGCATGTTTACAAAAGAAGGTGTGTGTAATTATTTAGATATTTTAGATGGACGTATCGCTGCTTCATGCTGAAATTATCAAGTCATTCATTACACCATTATCTGATTTAAGTCTCAAGTTTTCATACCTCCTTAATGCTTTCTTCTTGGGACTGGCATTATATAGATAGGAATAGACCAATTCAATGCTGTTAATGATACTACTGGTACATATTTGTGCCTCCTTGACATTTTTCAAACACCTTTACAATTGCTGGATGCCAAAACCAAGCCAGTGAAGCAGACAGGGGAAGAATTATTAGTCCCACTTCACAGGTGAAGAAACGTGGGTCCAGAGACACCAACTGACTTGGCAGGTGGATACTAGGTGGCAGGGCTAAGACCACACTTTAAGTCCTGCCTCTCACTTTTGTACTTGCATCAGTCAGGATGGCCTACGTGATGCTGTAGCGACAAGCAATCTCCAGATCCAGAGGCTCAAAAGAGCAAAGATATATTTCTTGCTTTTTAAAAAAATTTATTTATTATTTTTTAAATTTTATTTTTTATTTTTTAAAATTTACATCCAAATTAGTTAGCATATAGTGCAACAATGATTTCAGGAGTAGATTCCTTAGTGTCTCTTACCCATTTAGCCCATTCCCCTTCCCACAACTCCTCTAGTAACCCTCAGTTTGTTCTCCATATTTATGAGTCTCTTTTGTCCCCCTCCCTGTTTTTATATTTTTGTTTCCCTTGCCTTATGTTCATCTGTTTTGTCTCTTAAAGTCCTCATATGAGTGAAGTCGTATGATTTTTGTCTTTCTCTGACTAATTTCACTTAGCATAATACCCTCCAGTTCCATCCACGTAGTTGCAAATGGCAAGATTTCATTCTTTTTGATTGCCGAATAATACTCCCTTATATATATATACCACATCTTTATCCATTCATCCATTGATGGACATTTGGGCTCTTTCCATACTTTGGCTATCATTGATAGTGCTGCTATAAACATGGGGGTGCATGTGTCCCTTCGAAGCACCACACCTGTATCCCTTGGATAAATGCCTAGTAGTGCAATTGCTGGGTCATAGGGTAGTTCTAGTTTTAATTTTTTGAGGAACCTCCACACTGTTTTCCAGAGTGCCTGCACCAGCTTGCATTCCCAACAATGCAAAAGATATCCTCTTTCTCCGCACCCTTGCCAACATCTATTGTTGTCTGAGTTGTTAATGTTAGCCATTTTGACAGGTGTAAGGTGGTATCTCATTGTGGTTTTGATTTGTATTTCCCTGATGATGAGTGATGAGCATTTTTTCATGTGTTGCTTGGCCATCTGGATGTCTTCTTTGGAGAAGTGTCTATTCATGTCTTTTGCCCATTTCTTCACTGGATTATTTGTTTTTTGGGTGTTGAGTTTGATAAGTTCTTTATAGATTTTGGATACTAACCCTTTATCAGATATGTCATTTGCAAATATCTTCTCCCATTCTGTCGGTTGCCTTTTAGTTTTGCTGATTGTTTCCTTCACTGTGCAGAAGCTTTTTATCTTGATGAGGTCCCAGTAGTTCATTTTTACTTTTGTTTCCCTTGCCTCCAGAGATGTGTTGAGTAAGAAGTTGCTGCGGCCAAGATCAAAGAGGGTTTTGCCTGCTTTTTCCTCGAGGATTTTGATGGCTTCCTGTCTTACATTGAGATCTTTCATCCATTTTGAATTTATTTTTGTGTATGGTGTAAGAAAGTGGTCCAGGTTCATTCTTCTGCATGTCACTGTCCAGTTTTCCCAGCACCACTTGCTGAAGAGACTGTCTTTATTTCATTGGATATTCTTTCCTGCTTTGTCAAATATTAGCTGGCCATATGTTTGTGGGTCTATTTCTGGGTTCTCTATTCTGTTCCATTGATCTGAGTGTCTGTTTTTGTGTCAGTACCAGACTGTCTTCATGATTACAGCTTTGTAATTCATCTTGAAGTCCGGGATTGTGATGCCTCCTGCTTTGGTTTTCTTTTTCAAGATTGCTTTGGCTATTTGGGGTCTTTCTGTTTCCATACAAATTTTAGGATTATTTGTTCTAGCTCTGTGAAGAATGCTGATGTTATTTAGCTAGGGATTGCATTGAATATGTAGATTGCTTTGGGTAGTATCGACATTTTACCAATATTTGTTCTTCCTATTCAGGAGCATGGACTCTTTTTCCATTTTTTTGTGTCTTCTTCAATTTCTTTCATAAGCTTTCTATAGTTTTCAGCATATAGATTTTTCACCTCTTTGGTTAGATTTATTCCTAGGTATTTTATGGGTTTTGGTGCGACTGTAAATAGGATCGATTCCTTGATTTCTCTGTCTGTTGCTTCATTGTTGGTGTATAGGAATGCAACCAATTTCTGTGCATTGATTTTATATCCTGCAACTTTGCTGAATTCATGAATCAATTCTAGCAGTTTTTTGGTGGAATCTTTTGGGCTTTCCATATAGAGTATCATGTCATCTGCGAACAGTGAAAGTTTGACCTCCTCCTGGCCGATTTGGATGCCTTTTATTTCTTTGTGTTTGATTGCAGAGGCTAAGACTTCCAATACTATGTTGAATAACAGTGGTGAGAGTGGACATCCCTGCCTTGTTCATGACCTTAGGGGAAAAGCTGTCAGTTTTTCCCCATTGAGGATGATATTAGCATTGGGTCATTCATATATGGCTTTTATGATCTCGAGGTATGCTCCTTCTATCCCTACTTTCTTGAGAGTTTTTATCAAGAAAGGATGCTGTATTCTGTCAAATGTTTTCTCTGCATCTATAGAGAGGATCATATGGTTCTTGTCCTTTCTTTAATTGATGTGATGAATCACGCTAATTGTTTGGCGGATATTGAACTCTGCATCCTAAGTATAAATCCCACTTGGTCATGGTGGATAATTTTTTTAATGTATTGTTGGATCCATTTGGCTAATATCTTGTTGAGGATTTTTGCATCCATGTTCATCAGGGAAATTGGTCTATAGTTCTCCTTTTTAGTGGGGTCTGTGTCTGGTTTTGGAATCAAGGTAATGCTGGCTTCATAGAAAGAGTTTGGAAGTTTTCCTTCCATTTCTATTTTTGGGAACAGCTTCAAGAGAATAGGTGTTAACTCTTACTTAAATGTTTGGTGGAATTCCCCTGGAAATCCATCTGGGCCTGGACTCTTGTTTTTTGGCAGATTTTTGATTACTAATTCGATTTCCTTACTGGTTATGGTTCTGTTCAAATTTTTTATTTCTTTCTGTTTCAGTTTTGGTAATGTATATGTTTCTAGGAATTTGTCCATTTCTTCCAGATTGCCCATTTTATTGGCATAGAATTGCTCATAATATTCTCTTTTTTTTTTTTTTTTATTTCTGCTGTGTTGGTTGTGATCTCTCCTCTTTCATTCTTGATTTTATTTATTTGGGTCCTTTCCTGTTTCTTTTTGATCAAAGTGGCTAGTGGTTTATCAATTGTGTTAATTCTTTCAAAGAACCAGCTTCTGATTTCATTGATTTATTCTCTCTCTCTTTTTTTTTTTTGGTTTCAATAGCATTAATTTCTGCTCTAATCTTTATTATTTCCTGCCTTCTGCTGGCTTTGGGTTTTATTTGCTGTTCTTTTTCCAGCTCTTTAAGGCGTAAGGTTAGGTTGTATATCTGAGATCCTTCTTCCTTCTTTAGGAAGCCCTGGATTGCTATATACTTTCCTCTTATGACTGCCTTTGCTGCATCCCAGAGGTTTTGGGTTGTGGTATTATCATTTTCATTGACTTCCATATACATTTTAATTTCCTCTTTAACTTCTTGGTTAGCCCATTCATTCTTTAGTAGGATGTTCCTCAGTCTCCAAGTATTTATTACCTGTCCAAATTTTTTCTTGTGGTTGATTTCAAGTTTCATAGCATTGTGGTCTGAAAATATGCATGGTATGATCTCGGTCTTTTTGTACTTACTTAGGGGTGGTTTGTGTCCCAGTATATGGTCTATTCTGGAGAATGTTCCATATGCACTGGAGAAGAATGTATATTCTGCTGCTTTAGGATGAAATGTTCTGAATATACCTGTTAAGTCCATCTGGTCCAGTGTGTCATTCAAAGCCATTTTCTCCTTATTGATTTTTTGATTAGATGATCTGTCCATTGCTGTGAGTGGGGTGTTGAAGTCTCCTACTATTATGGTATTACTATTGATGAGTTTCTTTATGTTTGTGATTAATTGATTTATATATTTGGGTGCTTTCATATTTGGTGCATAAATGTTTACAATTGTTAGGTCTTCTTGGTGGATAGACCCCTTGATTATGATATAATGCCCTTCTGCATCTCTTGGTACAGTCTTTATTTTAAAGTCTAGATTGTCTGATATCATTATGGCTACTTCGGCTTTCTTTTGTTGATCATTAGCATGATAGATGGTTCTCCATCCCCTTATTTTCAATTTGAAGGTGTCTTTAGGTCTGAAGTGGGTCTCTTGTAAACAACATATAGATGGATCTTGTTTTCTTATCCATTCTGTTACCCTATGTGTTTTGATTGGAGCACTGAGTCCATTGACGTTTAGAGTGAGTACTGAAAGATATGAATTTGTTGCCATTATGATGGTTGTAGAGTTGGGAGTTTCTGGTAGTGTTCCCTGGTTGTTTCTAATCTTTGTTGCTTTTGATTATATATATATATATATATATATATATATATATATATATATATTTTTTTTTTTTTTTTTTTTTTTTTTTTTTTTTTTTTCCCTCTTTTCTCCCCTCCAAGAGTCCCTCTTAAAATTTCTTGCAGGGCTGGTTTAGTGGTCACAAACTCCTTTAATTTTTGTTTGTCTGGGAAACTTTTTATCTCTCCTATTTTGAATGACAGCCTTGCTGGATAAAGAATCTTGGCTGCATATTTTTCTGATTCAAAACATTGAATATATCTTGCCACTCCTTTTGGCCTGCCAAGTTTCTGTGGATAGGTCTGCTGTAAACCTGATCTGTCTTGCCTTGTAGATTAGGGACTTTTTTTCCCTTGCTGCTTTCCTGATTGCCTCCCTGCCTGAGTATTTTGTGAATTTGACTATGATATGCCTTGTTGATGGTCTGTTTTTGTTGGATCTAATGGGGGTCCTCTGTGCTTCCTGGACTTTGATGTCTGTGTCTTTCCCCAGGTTAGGAAAGTTTTCTGCTATGATTTGCTCACATAACCCTTCTACCCCTATTTCCCTCTCTTCCTCTTCTGGGACCCCTATGATTCTGATGTTGTTCCTTTTTAATGAATCACTGATTTCTCTAATTCTTAAATCATGCTCTTTTGCCTTAATCTCCCTCTTTTTTTCTGCTTCATTATTCTCTGTAAGTTTGTCCTCTATATCGCTGATTCTCTGTTCTGCCTAATCCATCCTTGCTGCCGCTGCATCCATCCATGATTGCGGCTTATAACATTTTTAATTTCATTCTATTTTTTTTCTTCTTTTATCTCTGCAGAAAGAGATTCTATTCCATTTTCGACTCCAGCTAGTATTCTTATTATCGTGATTCTAAATTCTGGTTCAGACATCTTGCTTGTATCTGTGTTGGTTAAATCCCTGGCTGTTGTTTCTTAGTGCTCTTTCTTTTGGGGTGAATTCCTTCGTTTTGTCATTTTGAAGGGAGAAAAGAAATTAATGAGGTAGAAAAATTAAAATTAAAAAATTAAATTAAAAAATATTAAAATTAAAAAGTTAAACACACACACACAGACACAAAATCTAATAAATGATGCTAGATCCTAGGTTTTGGTCTGGGTGTTTAAAGCGGTGTGGCAGATTAGAGAAAAAAAGGGGGGGGGGAATAAATAGTTTGAGAATTTGAAAAAATGAATACACTGAAGTAGACTAAAATGAGATGATGGGAGCAAGATAGAATTTGAAAAAAGTTACACAAAAGTAAAGAATATAGTAGAAAAAATTAAAGAAAAATATTTTTAATAAAAATTAAAAATTAAAATGAATTTTTTCTTTCTGCATTCAAACAAAAGAAAAGAAATAAAAAAAGAAAAAAGAAAAAAGGAATCGTTTGAAAATTTGAAAAAGTGAATACACTGTAGTAGACTAAAATAAAATGATGGAAGTTAAGGAGAATTTGAAAAGAATTACATAAAAGCAAAAAAATATAGTAAAAAAATTAAAGAAAAATATTTTTAATAGAAATTGAAAGTAAATGAATTTTTTCACTTTCTGCATTCAAGAAAAAGAGGAAAAAAAGAAAACAAGGAAATCGTTTGAAAATTTGAAAAGGTGAATACACTGAAGTAGACAAAATAAAATGATGGAAGTAAAATAGAATTTGAAAAAATTTACACAAAAGAAAAATACAGTAATATAAATTAAAGAAAAATGTTTTTAATAAAAATTGAAAATAAAAATGAATTTTTTCTCTTTCTGGTGAATTCTGTCGTTCAGGTTGTGCAGATTGTTGTGTTAATCTTCCAATCAGTTTTCTAGGTGTGTAGGACGGGTTAGTGCTGGTCTGGCTGTCTTTCATGGCCACGAGACACACAAAAAACTTCCATGCTGTTCTGCCATCTTGGCTTCTCCTATTTCTTGCTCTTAATACATGTCTATCACAAGATTTCTGGGGCTGTCTTTAGTTCTGTCTCTCTCTGCAACCTAGGATATTGTACCATCCACTATCTGGAAAGTTGCCCGTCACTGGGACACCAAGAGAAAATTCTAGCAAATCACATGCTTGCTCTTAAAGTTGCAGGAGAAACACTTCTGTTCACGGTTCATTGGTCAAAGCATGACTCACAGTTGTGACTAACTGCAAATGGGCAAACCTATGAGGTAGTGCACCAAACCAGAGATATTTTGTGAATGTCACTGATTACAATAGTCAGTCCTTCAAGGCTCCAAATATTCAATTCATTCTCCTTCCACAGGCAATATATACTCACCTGTCCCCGAAGGATAAAACTCACAAGTTTCATTTAGTGAGGACAACAAGCACAATGAGCAGGGTCTTTGGATGACACAGTGTAGTCTCTACATCAGGGAGAAATGTTCTTCATGTCTGGGTGTGGCTCCTCTAGAACCAAAAGACCTATGAACCAAAAAGGCAAGTCATTTGCTTGCTGAACATCTAGTACACACTGGTGAAACATGTTCAGGGTAACTTCACTAACTATTCCTATTTAGAAAAGAGGAGTATGGAAGACATAGCACTGTTGTCTCTAGAAGGTATGAAATTCCAGGGGGCAGATATTTTAAGGATCCTCTATCCCAAAGGGAGAGAAAAGTTTCTTTGATTAGACTTACAAGGGGCTTTCCAGTCCATTTATTCTCCATGGCTCTTTGTTATATTCTCTGAAAAATTCCATCTTTGTCTAAGGATGAACAATGGTGACCTTGTTCGGACACGGAACAACTTTTTCAGGTAGCTACACTTGAAGAAGAAAAAAAAAACAAAGATGCTATGGCAACTTTCCCTTAAAACCAGATGTGTGCAATTTAAGACTGCTCTTTATTTTTCAGTGAAGAATATTACAGACTTCTTATATTTTTGGTGTTAAAATACCCTTTCCTGTGGGCTTCAATATCAGCAGTATGGTGGATTTCATGAACAGTGATTCCTCTCACTATTGAACAAGTTTGGGTGAAATATAAGTTTTTCATGAAGTATAACTTTCGCACCATTGCTGAGATCTCAGTAAAGAAGAAATATCTTTAGGGGCTAAAAATAGAATAACAACAAAACCACCAGCCAAACATGAGTTGAAACACATTCCCAGGCACATACACAAATGGATTTGTTCTGTCAGTGGCAAGTCGATGAACCTGCAGCTGAGATTTTTATATTAAACCTGGGAATCTTGGCTAACGGGTCTCAGGTGATGAGAGCCTTATAGCAAATGCAAATACTCCCTTGAAGAAAGTTGAGATTAGCTACATATGAACATCCAGTTAAAGGTTACAAAACACAAGGAAACAAGTCACCATGAGTAAATGTCTGTGGAAACATCAAATTAATATCCTCAAAAGCTACAAAGAGTAGAATGACTGGATACAGAATATAGAGTAACTATGAAAAAGATTTAAATTAAAATAGAATCATAGGAATTCATAGGCAACAAAAGATTACCCAACATGACAAGGAAGATACCAAAAAGTAACTAAAATGGAACTGTTATAAATGAAAAATGTGATTGTTGAAATAAAGAAACTCAGTGGTTGAATTTAAGAGAAAATTAGACACTGAAAAAGAAATAGCAAGATGGAAAACATACTCAGAATTCAGCACAAAGAGGAAAGAAAATGGAGAACATAAAATAAAGGCTAGGAGATAAAGACAAAAGAATAAGATTTAACCTATGTCTAATTGTAGTTCCTAAATGACAGAATACAGAAAACAGAGGAGAGGCAATTTTTAAAGAGTTAATGCTTAAGGATGAAGGGCATAAATTCAAAGTAGCAAGATACATGGGTAGTGAAATAAAGTTGTTAAATGTTAGAAACATTTCTTTTAAAATCAGAAAGAAGACAAGCATGCCTTAGAAGCATGCTTCTATTTAACACTCTATTAGTGGCCTGCCCTAGCAACTGCAATAGGTCAGGAAAAGAATAACAAGAGTTAGAAACAAAAGAAACAACATTGTTATAATGAACACTCAGTTGAATCCTGCCTGCTGCCCTCTGCAAGCCTACCATTTAATTAGAACTAATGAGAGAATTTAATTTATGAAGGATAAATTGGTATTTGGATATAATACCAACAAACAAAAAAAGGGTTATTTTAATACACTAGCCACAAACAGAAAACATATTTTCAAAGCAATTATTTAAAATAGTACGAAGAGATACAAGAAATAAAAAAAATATGGAACAAAGACATGCAGAGCCTATATGGAAAAAAGTATAAAACTCCTACTGAAAGACATTGAGGAAGATCTAAATTTGCAGTGTTTGTGATGTTCATGGATAGGAATGCTCAATACCCTAAAGATATAAGTTCCTTCTAAATTCAATATAATGTTAAGGGGCACCTGGGTGGCTCAGGTGGTTGAACATCAGACTCTTAAAATTTTTTTAATGTTTGTTCACTAGAGAGAGAGAGAGAGAGAGAGAGAGAGAGAATGCATGGGGGAAGGACAGAGAGAGAGGAAGACAAAGAACTTGAAGTGGGATCCAGGCTCTGTGCTGTCAGCACAGAGCCAAACCTGGGGCTCGAACCCATGAACTGGGAGATCATGACGTGAGTCAAAGTCAGATGCTCAACCGACTGAGCCACCCAGGCATCCCGAGCATTAAACTCTTGATTTTGGCTCAGGTTATGATCCCAAGGTCGTGGGATCAGGCTCCAGGGAGCATGGAGCCTGCTTGAGATTCAATCTCTCTCTCTCCACACCCCCTATCCCCTGATCATGTGCAAGCTCTCTCTCTAAATAAAAAAAAAAAAAAAAAGTTAAATTCAGCACAATTATGATAAAAATTCCAACAGACTTCTTTTTTGTTTCTTCAGAACTTGAGAAAATCTATTAAAACTTTTACATGAGAGATCAGAGGCCCAGTAATAGCCAAGATACTCTTGAGAAGGAGAAAACAATGGTGAACTTTTACGAAGAAAACCATTTCTAGAACCAAAACAGGAAGAGAAAAATTTGTCCTTCATCTAATTGATGGTATTCATGCACCTAAAGAAAAAATTTCCTAGAGAAGGACCTGAGTCTGTCTGGGAAACTTGAAGTAGGTAAGAGGGACAGTGAGGGATGGTGGGAAGCAGAGGGAGCAGCATCAGAGAAAAATTTGAGGAAGTGAATTTGCAAGGGCGCCTCTGTCAGACATAGACACATCCACGTCATGCAGTGTGATGTTATAGCATCATACTACATCAGCAGTTTGCAAAAATATTTGTGCAACACTCCTAAAAGAATTGTTAAAAACTTTTTACCCCTTAATTTTTAAGGTGGCATCTCTTATGCTTTAGCATATATTTAAATAGTTATAAAGGATGTGATTGCTGGTATATTTAAAATAATTACAGTTTAAAATTTAAATATTTATTAACTTACCTAATAGAATCCAAAATGTTAAAGATGGGATACTCAGCCACTATCATCCATTTAGAAAATACATGAACAGCTTTATCTCTAAATTGGAAATTTTACATTGTTCCTTTTCCTACTTGAACTTCTATTTGTATTCCACTTTCTTCACAGAATTTTATGCTTATATAAAATATTGTTATGCTTGAGGTCTTCATTGCTCATCCTATCATGTTTCTCTTCAGCAAGCATATAAATGTAAATTGGAATTTTATACATTTTTGCATTTCATGTGACTGAAAGACTTAATGGTCAAGAGGGTTTTTTTTTGGATTGCAATATTAAAATTAGTAGTAGTATAAAATTGATAACAAAATAAGCACATTACAAATGATAATGGATCAACATCGAACATCAAAAGTAACATTTTCCTGGAAATGAATCTCATAATGAGATAGATGAGCCCTTTTTTCCTTCAGTTTATGTATCCATGGGCAAATGTTAAATAATGCCAAAATGAGCCCATTTTCAACATCAAGTCTACATCTGCTTTTCATTTTTATACAAGCAAGCACTGAGCTCCTCATTCATTGCTTATAGCAATGTCAACATCAATGAATTTAATTGTCCCTTTGGCCCCCAGATAGTTTTTATAGCCTGGAACAATGCTGTAGGGTTGCTTAACAGTGACCTTTCTTTTGTCATTTGGGAGAAGGTAGTTGTGCAAGGGGAATCAATGTAAGACCCAGACAACAGACACCTTACTTAAATCAATTTTAGGATGGGGAATATAAGTTGAAGATCTTGACAGTGATTGCTGTAAAACTGCCCAAGCCCATTAAAACTTTGGAAAGACTTTGTGTCCCGCAGCTTGAGGACCACTGATTCAAGTCATTAACTAATTCCTCTGATTGATTTGCTTGCTCAGTAAGGAGCCTTCTGATTTTTTTTAATTTATTTTTTTTCAATATATGAAATTTATTGTCAACTTGGTTTCCATACAACACCCAGTGCTCATCCCAAAAGGTGCCCTCCTCAATACCCATCCCCCACCCTCCCCTTCCTCCCACCCCCCATCAACCCTCAGTTTGTTCTCAGTTTTTAAGAGTCTCTTATGCTTTGGCTCTCTCCCACTCTAACCTCTTTTTTTTTTTTTTCCCCTTCCCCTCCCCCATGGGTTTCTGTTAAGTTTCTCAGGATCCACATAAGAGTGAAACCATATGGTATCTGTCTTTCTCTGTATGGCTTATTTCACTTAGCATCACACTCTCCAGTTCCATCCACGTTGCTACAAAAGGCCAGATTTCATTCTTTCTCATTGCCACGTAGTATTCCATTGTGTATATAAACCACAATTTCTTTATCCATTCATCAGTTGATGGACATTTAGGCTCTTTCCATAATTTGGCTATTGTTGAGAGTGCTGCTATAAACATTGGGGTACAAGTGCCCCTATGCATCAGTACTCCTGTATCCCTTGGGTAAATTCCTAGCAGTGCTATTGCTGGGTCATAGGGTAGGTCTATTTTTAATTTTCTGAGGAACCTCCACACTGCTTTCCAGAGTGGCTGCACCAATTTGCATTCCCACCAACAGTGCAAGAGGGTTCCCATTTCTCCACATCCTCTCCAGCATCTATAGTCTCCTGATTTGTTCATTTTGGCCACTCTGACTGGCGTGAGGTGATATCTGAGTGTGGTTTTGATTTGTATTTCCCTGATAAGGAGCAACATTGAACATCTTTTCATGTGCCTGTTGGCCATCCGGATGTCTTCTTTAGAGAAGTGTCTATTCATGTTTTCTGCCCATTTCTTCACTGGGTTATTTGTTTTTCGGGTGTGGAGTTTGGTGAGCTCTTTATAGATTTTGGATACTAGCCCTTTGTCCGATATGTCATTTGCAAATATCTTTTTCCATTCCGTTGGTTGCCTTTTAGTTTTGTTGGTTGTTTCCTTTGCTGTGCAGAAGCTTTTTATCTTCATAAGGTCCCAGTAATTCATTTTTGCTTTTAATTCCCTTGCCTTTGGGGATGTGTCGAGTAAGAGATTGCTACGGCTGAGGTCAGAGAGGTCTTTTCCTGCTTTCTCCTCTAGGGTTTGGATGGTTTCCTGTCTCACATTCAGGTCCTTTATCCATTTTGAGTTTATTTTTGTGAATGGTGTGAGAAAGTGGTCTAGTTTCAACCTTCTGCATGTTGCTGTCCAGTTCTCCCAGCACCATTTGTTAAAGAGACTGTCTTTTTTCCATTGGATGTTCTTTCCTGCTTTGTCAAAGATTAGTTGGGAATACGTTTGTGGGTCTAGTTCTGGGGTTTCTATTCTATTCCATTGGTCTATGTGTCTGTTTTTGTGCCAATACCATGCTGTCTTGATGATGGCAGCTTTGTAGTAGAGGCTAAAGTCTGGGATTGTGATGCCTCCTGCTTTGGTCTTCTTCTTCAAAATTACTTTGGCTATTCGGGGCCTTTTGTGGTTCCATATGAATTTTAGGATTGCTTGTTCTAGTTTCGAGAAGAATGCTGGTGCAATTTTGATTGGGATTGCATTGAATGTGTAGATAGCTTTGGGTAGTATTGACATTTTGACAATATTTATTCTTCCAATCCATGAGCAGGGAATGTCTTTCCATTTCTTTATATCTTCTTCAATTACCTTCATAAGCTTTCTATAGTTTTCAGCATACAGATCTTTTACATCTTTGGTTAGATTTATTCCTAGGTATTTTATGCTTCTTGGTGCAATTGTGAATGGGATCAGTTTCTTTATTTGTCTTTCTGTTGCTTCATTGTTAGTGTATAAGAATGCAACTGATTTCTGTACATTGATGTTGTTTCCTGCAACTTTGCTGAATTCATGTATCAGTTCTAGCAGACTTTTGGTGGAGTCTATCGGATTTTCCATGTATAATATCATGTCATCTGCAAAAAGCGAAAGCTTGACTTCATCTTTGCCAGTTTGGATGCCTTTGATTTCCTTTTGTTGTCTGATTGCTGATGCTAGAACTTCCAACACTATATTAAACAATAGCGGTGAGAGTGGGCATCCCTGTCGTGTTCCTGATCTCAGGGAAAAAGCTCTCAGTTTTTCCCCATTGAGGATGATGCTAGCTGTGGGCTTTTCATAATGGCTTTTATGATCTTTAAGTATGTTCCTTCTATCCCGACTTTCTCAAGGGTTTTTATTAAGAAAGGGTGCTGGATTTTGTCAAAGGCCTTTTCTGCATCAATTGACAGGATCATATGGTTCTTCTCTTTTTTTTTTTATTAATGTGATGTATCACGTTGATTGATTTGCGAATGTTGAACCAGCCCTGCATCCCAGGAATGAATCCCACTTGATCATGGTGAATAATTCTTTTTATATGCTGTTGAATTCGATTTGCTAGTATCTTATTGAGAATTTTTGCATCCATATTCATCAGGGATATTGGCCTGTAGTTCTCTTTTTTTACTGGGTCTCTGTCTGGTTTAGGAACCAAAGTAATACTGGCTTCATAGAATGAGTCTGGAAGTTTTCCTTCCCTTTCTATTTCTTGGAATAGCTTGAGAAGGATAGGTATTATCTCTGCTTTAAACGTCTGGTAGAACTCCCCTGGGAAGCCATCTGGTCCTGGACTCTTATTTGTTGGGAGATTTTTGATAACCGATTCAATTTCTTCGCTGGTTATGGGTCTGTTCAAGCTTTCTATTGCCTCCTGCTTGAGTTTTGGAAGAGTGTGGGTGTTTAGGAATTTGTCCATTTCTTCCAGGTTGTCCAATTTGTTGGCATATAATTTTTCATAGTATTCCCTGATAATTGTTTGTATCTCTGAGGGATTGGTTGTAATAATTCCATTTTCATTCATGATTTTATCTATTTGGGTCATCTCCCTTTTCTTTTTGAGAAGCCTGGCTAGAGGTTTGTCAATTTTGTGTATTTTTTCAAAAAACCGACTCTTGGTTTTGTTGATCTGCTCTACAGTGTTTTTAGATTCTATATTGTTTATTTCTGCTCTGATCTTTATTATTTCTCTTCTTCTGCTGGGTTTAGGCTGCCTTTGCTGTTCTGCTTCTATTTCCTTTAGGTGTGCTGTTAGATTTTGTATTTGGGATTTTTCTTGTTTCTTGAGATAGGCCTGGATTGCAATGTATTTTCCTCTCAGGACTGCCTTCGCTGCGTCCCAAAGCATTTGGATTGTTGTATTTTCATTTTCGTTTGTTTCCATATATTTTTTAATTTCTTCTCGAATTGCCTGGTTGACCCACTCATTCGTTAGTAGGGTGTTCTTTAACCTCCATGCTTTTGGAGGTTTTCCAGACTTTTTCCTGTGGTTGATTTCAAGCTTCATAGCATTGTGGTCTGTAAGTACACATAGTATAATTTCAATTCTTGTAAACTTATGAAGGGCTGTTTTGTGACCCAGTATATGATCTATCTTGGAGAATGATCCATGTGCACTCGAGAAGAAAGAATATTCTGTTGCTTTGGGATGCAGAGTTCTAAATATATCTGTCAAGTCCATCTGATCCAATGTATCATTCAGGGCCCTTGTTTCTTTATTGACCGTGTGTCTAGATGATCTATCCATTTCTGTAAGTGGAGTGTTAAAGTCCCCTCCAATTACCACATTCTTATCAATAAGGTTGCTTATGTTTATGAGTAATTGTTTTATATATTTGGGGGCTCCGGTATTCGGCGCATAGACATTTATAATTGTTAGCTCTTCCTGATGGATAGACCCTGTAGTTATTATATAATGCCCTTCTTCATCTCTTGTTACAGCCTTTAATTTAAAGTCTAGTTTGTCTGATATAAGTATGGCTACTCCAGCTTTCTTTTAGGAGCCTTCTGATTTTAATGCCATTTGAATGTCCTTAGGCCTATGTGTAATATGCAGTAACACATTGACAGTAAGAACGCCAATGGAACTTCACTTTGTCCCCATCTGCTGACAAAACTCTTATCCTCTACAAATTTTACCTCTCCTACCTGCCACTCAAGCTCCCAAGCAGTGGCTCTTAAGTGTTCACAGATAAATCCATGTGGCCAGTTCTCATCTCTCACTGGGCATAGCCACTAACCAATGCATTACAGCTGTACTTTCAGAGTTTCACATAGTAGAATGTACTAGAAATGAATCAAATGTAAGTCCAATTTTGGAAGCCAAAAATATATTGTTATTTTGCCAAGTAAGAATCTTCTAAAATACTGTACATTATCACCATTGTTTAACCTGTACAAGAATATTTCAAATATCTTATAATGATTTCTTATTATGACATGTTTGAGGCACACAAAAGAATATATGCAATATATATGTAAGTTTTTAAGTAAACATTAAAATAAATACCTGGGAACCCATTACCCAGCTTAAGAATTAAAACATTACTAGTAGTTTTATATCTGCATGCTCTGTCTCCATCCCATCCCCTTGCCTTTTTCCCAGAGATAGTCACTATGCTGAGTTTTCTTTTTAGCACTCTCTTCCTTTTTAAATATAAGCTTTATCATATGAACATGTTCCTAAACAATATGTTGTTTAGATTCTCTCTTATTTAGCATTATAAAAATTATATATTCTAATACTCTTCTGCAACTTTCTTTCTTCATTCAATATTTCCAAGATTCAGCCATGATGTTATGTGTATCTATGGTTTATTCATTTTTACTGACATATTTCATTGGGTACACCACCACAATTTTTTTTTATTCATTGTCCTGAAATGAATATTTGGATTGTTTTATATTTTTGCTATTACAAACAATGTTTCTGGTACATATCTGTAAGAATTTCCCTAAGGATATTTGTATATAAAAGTGGAATGGCTTGGTATATACATTTTTAACTTTACAGAATAGTTCTGAATTTTTCTCCAAAGTGATTGAGCAAATTTACATTTCCTCTATCAGTGTATAATATCCTTTTGACCTATAACTTCACCAGTTCTTAGTTATCAAGCTCCTTAATATTTACCAATCTAGTAACCACAAAATAGATTAAGAGATCAATTGATCTTATTGGGATCTTAATCTGTAAATTGGTAATTTGCAAATGTACAGACTAAAACTGATAATAAAGTTGAGCAACTTTTCACATTTTATTTGCCATTTGGGTGTAATCTCCTACAGTATGCCTACCATAACTTTTGACCATTTTCCAGTAGGATTTTTATTTATTTGTTTTTCTTTATTTTTAATATAGGTACTAATTATTTTTCAGTGGTAGGTGATATATCTTGACTATAGCCAATCCTACTCACATAAGCTTTTCTCATTCAGTTCTCAGTGTTCTGTGGGTCCTGTACAACTGCCCATAGGTGCTGATGTTTCCTTCGTATGAGTAGCAGTTCCTCATGTTTGTGTGGGATAACCAGTTTATAAAGCACTCTCACAAATCTTATCTCATTTGAGTCTCCCAACAATTTCTAAAAAACTAGACAGAGGCCAAGATGGCAGAGCAGCATGGAAGTTTTCTGCTTCTCTTGTCCCTGAAATGGAGTTAGATCAGTACCAAATCATTTTGCACACCTATAAAATTAATCTGAGGATTAACACAACAATCTGCATAACTTGAGCCATAGAACTCAGCAGGTACATGGCATGGAGAGGTGAAGTGGGGGAGAGAGAAGCTGCGGAGGTTAGGGGGCTGTTTTTGCTTGTGGAGAGAGGACAGAGACTGGGGAAGAGTACAGGAAAAGCACCTCCCCTGAAAGCAGCTGGAAAGAAAGAGAAAGTGTGAAAACACCCATAAGGGACTGAACAAAAAAGGGAGAAAGGAGAAAGGAGAAAGGAGAGGGTTTCAATACCATTAGGACTCTACAAACGGGGATAAAGAGTCAGGAGAGGGAATAAATACCATTAGGACTCTATAAGCAGGGAAGTGCAGAGTCTGAAACCCCACAGCTTGATATCTGGTGGAGCTCTGGTGGGAAGGGTGAATCCCTAGGAGCAGACAGTGAGGTCCGAGGGGTCCTCAGGATGCATGGGGAGAGGCAGTTTCTCTGCTGGGAGGACATTTGGTAGAGGCTGTGTGGCCTCCCCACAGGCAAAGGTCCCAGCTGATCCCGGAGAACAGCCACATTTGCTGGTAATAGAACAAGGATGTTAAGGGTTCACTGAAGCCTGGCACCAGATATGTGTTGTGATTTACCATAATCCCTGAAATGCTGCAGCTACACAATCGCACAAACTTTTTCTGGGGCGGTCTAGCACCCAACCACAGTCTCTGGGCATCTGCAGCAGTGTAGTTGTGCGAACATTCCCAGGGACAGGTCAGTGCCTGGCCACTGCTTGGGTGGATCCTCCCCTAGAGGGTTGGAGCAGGCTCAAGCCACAGGGCCCTAATAAGTGAGGGGTTTGGAAACACAGCCCCATCTGAGATAAAATTCAGAAGGAAGGTTCCACCTGGCAGGCTGATGGCTTGGTGGTGGACAGTGTAGAAGTGGGGAGTGGATGGAAGCAGGAGACAAAGGAGGAGTGCTTGATTGCCATTTGGCAAAAGCACAGAATTCTCATGCTAGAGACTGGGTAGCTGGTGATGCCATTTTCACCCTTCCCATGCATGCACATACATGCGTACACGTACCACAATGATCCACTCCATTAAGCTAAGCAGTGTCTTCTAGTGGAGAATGGAGCCATTATACTAAGCCCCGTCCAACTGTGTCAACCAAGTTCTAGAGGAAGAGCACAAGTCTCTCCATCTGCTTAGTTTACAGACTATAAAGTGCTTAAGAGTTTGGCTTTTAGGGGAAACTGGATGTAATTTCATTCATAGTTCACTCTATTCGCTGGTTCATCTATTCAATTTTTTTCTTTTCTTATTCTTGAATACAGACAGAGAAAAACATTTTTATTTTCCATTTTTATAAAAAAGATTTTTATTTTTTCTACTACATTTTTTTTGTAATTTTTAAATTCTATTTTACTTTCAGCATTTAATCTTATTCTATTTTATTGTGTTCATTTAAAAAAAAATTTAAACATTTTCCTTTTTTTCCCCTTTTTTCTTCTTTTCTTTCCCTTTTTTCTCTATTCTATCAAGCTTCTTTCAACAGCCAGACCAAAATACACCTAGGATATAGCATCCTTTATTTAATTTTTTGTGTTGTTTTTAATTTTTTTATTTAAATTTTTTATTTTGTTAATTCTTTTTCTTCCTCCAAAATGACAAAAAGAAGGAATTCACCCCAAAAGAAAGAACAGGAAGAAATGACAGCCAGGGACTTAATCAACACAGAATAAGCAATATGTCTGAACCAGAATTTAGAATCATGATAATAAGAATACTAGCTGGGGTTGAAATGAGCATAGAATCAATTTATGTGGTGATAAAAGAAGTAAAATCTTGTCAGGATGAAATTAAAAATGCTATAACTGAGATGCAATCTCAAATGGCTGCCATGGTGGCAAGGATGGATGAAGCAGAGCAGCGAATCAGTGACATAGAGGACAAGCTTACGGAGAATAATGAAGCAGATAAAAAGACAGAAATTAAGGCAAAAGAGTACAATATAAGAATTAGAGTATTCAGTGACTCATTAAAAAGGAATAACATCTGAATCATAGGGGGCCCAGAAGATGAAGAGAGAGAAAAAGAGGTAGAAGGTATATGTGAGCAAATCATAGCAGAAAACTTTCCTAACCTGGAGAAAGACAAAGACATCAAAATCCAGGAAGCACAGAAAACTCTCATTAGATTCAACAAAAAAAGACCATCAACAAGGCATATCATAGTCAAATTCACAAAGTATACAGAAAGGAAAGAATTATGAAAGGAGCAAGGGAAGAAAAAGTCCTTAACCTACAAGAGAAGACAGATCATGCTCACAGCAGAAATTTGGCATGCCAGAAAGGAGTGACAGGATAAATTCAATGTGCTGAATCAGAAAAATATGCAGGCAAGAATTCTTTATATAGCAAGGTTGTCATTCAAAATAGAAGGAGAGATACAGACTTTCCCAGAACAAACAAAAACTAAAGGAGTTTGTGACCACTAAACCAGTGCTGCAAGAAATTTTAAGGGGGACTCTCGGAGGGGAGAAAAGATGAAACAAAACAAAAAGACCAAAAACAACAAAGACTAGAAAGGACCAGAGAACACCACCAGAAAATCCAACTCTATAGGCAATACAATGGCAATAAATTCATATCTTTCAGTACTCACTCTAAAACGTCAATGGACTCAATGCTCCAATCAGAAGACATAGGGTAACAGAATGGATAAGAAAACAATATCCATCTATATGCTGTTTACAAGAGACCTATTTTAGACCTAAAGACACCTTCAGATTGAAAGTAAGGGGATGGAGAACCATCTATCATGCTAATTGTCATCAAAAGAAAGCTGGAGTAGTCATAATGATATCAGATAATCTAGATTATAAAATAAAGATTGAAACAAGAGATGAAGAAGGGCATTATATCATAATTAAAAGTTCTAAACACCAGGAAGACCCAACAATTGTAAACGTTAATGCCCCCAATGCGCAACACCCAAATATATAAATCAATTAATCACAAACATAAAGAAACTCATTGACAATAATACCATAATAATAGGGGACTTCAACACTCCAGTTATAACAATGGATAGATCATCTAAGCAGAAAATCAACAAGGAAACAATGGCTTTGAATGATACACTGGACCAGATGAACTTCACAGATAAATTCAGAACGTTTCATCCTAAAGCAGCAGAATACACATTCTTCTTGAGTGCATATGGAACATTCTCCAGAATAGATCACATACTGGGACACAAATCAGCCTTCAACAAGTACAGTACAAAAAGATCGAGATCATACCATGCATATTTTCAGACCATAATGCTATGAAACTCGAAATCAACCACAAGAAAAAAACTGGAAAGACAACAAATACTTGGAGACTAAAGAACATCCTACTAAAGAATGAATGGGTTAACCAAGAAATTAAAGAGGAAATTAAAAAGTAAATGGGATTCAATGAGAATTATAACACCACAGGGCAAAATTTCTGGGACACAGCAAAGGTAGTTATAAGAGGGAGGTATATAGCAATCCAGGCCTTCCTAAAGAAGGAAAAAAGATCTCAGATACACAACCTAACCTTACGCCTTAAAGAGCTGGAAAAAGAATAGCAAATAAAACCCAAAACCAGCAGAAAACAGGAAATAATAAGGATTAGAGCAGAAATCAAATCTATTGAAATTAAAACAAAAGAAAACAAAACAAAAACAGTAGAACAGATCAATGAAACCAGGAACTGGTTCTTTGAAAGAATTAAAATTGATAGCCCTCTAGTGAGTTTTATCAAAAAGAAAAAGGAAAGGACCCAAATAAATAAAATCAAGAATGAAAGAGGAGAGATCACAACAATGAAGGAATACAAACAATAATAAGAGAATATTATGAGCCAATATTATTTACCAATAAATTGGGTAATCTGGAAGAAATGGAAAAATTCCTAGATACATATAAACTACCAAAATTGAAACAAGAAGAAATAGAAAATTTGAACAGACTCATAACCAATAAAGAAATTGAATTAGTAATCAAAAATCTCCCAAAAAACAAGGGCTGGATGGCTTTCCAGGGGAATTCTACCAAACATGTAAAGAAGAGTTAAAACCTATTGTTTTGAAGCTATTCCAAAAATTAGAAATGAAAGGAAAACTTCCAAACTCATTTTGTGAGGCCAGCATTACCTTGATTCCAAAACCAGACAAAGACCCACTAAAAAGGAGAACTATAGAGCAATTTCCCTGATGACCATGGATGCAAAAATTCTCAAGAAGATACTAGCCAACGAGATTCAACAATAAATTAAAAGAATTATTCACCATGATCAAGTGGGATTTTTACCTGGGATGCAGGGCTGGCTTAATACCCTCAAATCTGAAAACTATAGAAAACACTGAAAACCATAGAAAGCTTATGAAAGAAATTGAAGAAGATACAAAAAAGTAAAAAAAGATTACATGCTCATGGATTGGAAGAACAAATATTGTTAAAATGTTAATACTACCCAAAGCAATCTACATATTCAATGCAGTCCCTATCAAAATAACACCAGCATTCTTCACAGAGCTAGAACAAATGATCTCAAAATTTGTATGGAAACAGAAAAGACCCTGAATCTCCAAAGCAGTCCTGAAAAAGAAAACCAAAGCTGGAGGTATCACAATCCCAGACTTCAAGATGTATTACAAAGCTGTAATCATCAAGACAGTATGGTACTGACACAAACACAGACACTCAGATCAATGGAAGAGAATAGAGAACCTAGAAATGGATCCACAAATGTATGGCTAACTAATCTTTGACAAAGCAGGAAAGAATATCCAATGGAATAAAGACAGTCTCTTCAGCAAGTGGTGCTGGGAAAACTGGACACAATGACAGGCAGAAAAATGAACCTGGACCACTTTCTTACACCGCACACAAAAATAGACTCAAAATGGATGAAAGACCTAACTGTAAGACAGGAAGCCATCAAAATCCTTGAGGAGAAAGCAGGAAAAAACCTCTTTGACCTTGGCTGCAGCAACTACTCAATCGACACGTCTCTGGAGGCAAGGGAAGCAAAAACAAAAATGAACTACTGGGATCTCCTCAAGATAAAAAGCTTTTGCACAGCGAAGGAAACAATCAGCAAAACTAAAAGGCAACCGACAGAATGGGAGAAGATATTTGCAGATGACATATCTGATAAAGGGTTATTATCCAAAATCTATAAAGAATTTATCAAGCTCAACACCCAAAAAACAAATAATCCAGTGAAGAAATGGGCAAAAGACATGAATAGACACTTTTTCCAAAGAAGACATGCAGATGGCTAACAGACACATGAAAAAATGCTCAACATCACTCATAATTAGGGAAAAACAAATCAAAACCACAATGAGATACCACCTCACACCAGTCAGAATGGCTAAAATTAAGAACTCAGGCAATTACAGATGTTGACGAGGATACAGAGAAAGAGGATCTCTTTTGCACTGCTGGTGGGAATGCAAACTGGTACAGTCTCTCTGGAAAACAGTATGGAGGTTCCTCAAAAAATTAAAAATAGAACTACCCTATGACCCAGCGATTGCACTACTAGGTATTTATCCAAGGGGTACAGGTGTGCTGTTTTGAAGGGGCACTTGAACCCCAATGTTTATAGCAGCGTTATTCACAATAGCCAAAGTATGGAAAGAGCCCAAATGCTCATCGACAGATAAATGGCTAAAGAAGATATGGTGTATTTATACAATGGAGTACTACTCAGCAACCAAAAAGAATGAAATCTTGCCATTTGCAACAATGTGGATGGAACTAGAGGGTATTATGTTAAATGAAATTAATCAGTCAGAGAAAGACAAATATATGACTTCACTCATATGTGGAATTTAAGATACCAAATAGATGAACATAAGGGAAGGGAATCAAAAATAATATAAAAACATGGAGGAGGACAAAACATAAGAGACTCTTAAATACAGAGAACAAACTGAGGGTTGCTGGAGGGCTTATAGGTGGGGGGGTGGGCTAAATGGGTAAGGGGCATTAAGGAAGACACTTGTTGGGATGAGCACTGGGTGTTACACATAGGGGATGAATCACTGGAATCTACTTCTGAAATCATTGTTGCACTATATACTAACTTGGATGTAAATAAAAAAAAATAAAATGACAAAACAAAACAAAGCAAAACAAAACAAAACAAAACAAAACTAGCTGGGTGGGGCACCTGGCTGGCTTAGTCGATTAAGGGTCCGACTCTTGATTTTAGCTCAGATCATGTTCTCACGGTGGAAACCCATGTCTGGCTCTGCACTGACAGCATGGAGCCTGCCTCAGATTCTCTATCTCCTTCTCTCTGCCCTTCCCCTGGCTCTCTCTCCCTCTATAAATAAATAAATAAATAAATAAATAAATAAATAAATAAATAAATAAATAAATAAATAAAACTAAAAAAAAAAAAACTAGCTGGCTATTATTATACTTGTTTTATAGATAAGGACACTGAGTGGCTTGCCCAAGGTCATATAGCTAATGAGTCTTCAGATTCTGTATTCCATTTCCTTCTTATGATTATATGATGCTTCTGCTATTTGTAGATTATGGCCTATTCATTTAGACAAATGCTGCACCTCTGTTTAGCATCTTTACTTCAGTTTCTTTTCTCCCTTTTTGTGTGTGTGTGTGTGTGTAATTTAAAATACAGTTCTAGTCTATGAAGTTCATTTTAAATGCATTACCTACAAGATAACACATGAATAAAGGAAGCACCAAGAGGATTCTTTAATAGGATTTTTTAAAGAAAGTCTAGGAGGATATCAGAAACCACAATAGTTACCTGTTCTGGGGCAAATCACATTTTAAAAAATAATAGGTTTATTATGTAAGAGAGCTTATTTCAAGTTCATTATCTCCTTTCTTTGGCCCTTTAGAGAGTTAAAAAGGCGAATGTAGGGAATAATGAGAAGAAAAATATGTTTTAACATTTATTCATATTATCTAAATTGACTGTTCTATGTCAAATACTGATTTTATATTTATTAATTATTAAATATTATCTGTTTATTATATTAGAGATAAGAGATACTTATAATTAGTCTTAAATGTTGAAGTTATCATGGGAAGTAATATTGGTAGAACAGAAATGCCACCATTCAACCTTCAGCTGAAGCTCTTACACTTGGGCAATTAGGCGGGGATCCATCAACTGTGGGAGCCCAAGGAGGGTGGGATGTTAGCTCTTGAATGAGAGATACCCAAATATTATCTTTCAAACAGTTGAGGTGGCAAAGGGTAGTACTTCTTACTTTCTGGGAGTTTTAAAATTCATTCATTCATTCATTCATTCTCTAACCAAACCACTGCTTGTGAAATCTTTAACGTTTTTTAGTTTCCATCTATTTTTATGTACATCACATGCATCAGAGAAAACTATGATGAAACTACCAGAAGGACCTGGGGATAAATAAGGAAACAGCATTCCTACTCTGAGGTATTTTAATCACCATATAATAGTTATATCTTAAGCACTTCCTGGGCACATCCCTTGATGAATAATAGATAGGACTACATCATATCTTCTCCAAAGAGAAAGGTCTTTAATAGCAATTGTCAATTCTACAGACAATCGCTAAATATGACTTTTCCTAGATCTTTTTCTTCAGTATTATAAATAAATGCATCTCCAGTTAGTATTTATCAAATATTCCTACATCAGTGTCCAATTTTAAATTGGCTGGCTTGCCTCTGTTCTCATGAAGTGATGGCTTCTGTAAGTATTTTGGTCTGAGTCTAAGAGCTGTGTGTGTTACATGAGAAATAATATATGCCTGATGATGAGCTCCCTGTGTGTATTTCTTTTATGAGTCAGGTACTCTACTAGGTTCATGCCGCTCACTGTGAGTAGGGGATAATTATACCACAAAATGGTAAAGCATTAGAGAGAGGAGTGCATTGGGGGAAGGGTACCTAATGACTTTGGAATTCAGATCTGTGTTTGGAGAGAATGAGGTGAACTCATTGTGTTGGTAATTTTCAGCTCTCCATATTTTATAGTTGTGTGTAAAGATATGGTCATCTGTAATGACCCATACATTCCTAATTGTAAGGGGATGTCATTCCTAGCTGGGCAGCTTCTATTATCATCTAGTCGAAAGGGCCACAAAGAGGAAAATTACTTATTTGAGAGGAAGGGCACTCTTCATATTTTCAGAAGTAAATCTACAAACTAACTGCTTAAAAAAGGGCCTTGTGGATAATGTGACCATGCAACTTAATATCCACTTTGGACAAGTGCACGATTGGTGGGACGTTGGGACAACAAACCCAAACAGGGAATGTCTCAGGCAAATAAAAAACATGGTCACCCTATTTATGGAAGGAAAAGCACCCAAGGCCGCCTTCTGTGAGGTTGCGGGTGCAAGAGTTGATTTGGTTGATTTTTCCTGTAGGAGAAAAAAACGTCAGAAGCCAAAGCAGTGTCCTGTTGCCTTTTCAAGGGTAAGTCAGGATAGGCCAGGATAGTGGATTATAAGGACCTTACAGGGTTCTGAAATCTGTAGCACTTCAACTTTGATTTTTAAAGATTCCATTCTTTCCCATTATGATTAATAACAAAACTCTTCAAAAAAGTCTTTGTATGGGTCTTTAGGGACAGCAAAAAATGGGGCTTTGGGAAAATAATACCTTATTCTGCTATCAGAATGGGAAAGAGTAATGGGAAAGAGTAATGAAGAAGTATTTTGCAAGAAAAGAATAGACTACTTTTAAGAAAGAAGTCTTTGCAAGAACAGACTACTTACGTGTTTGCGGTGGGGGTATCTGGAATTACAAAGAAACACTGGGGACAAAAGAAAAGACCTTGTGAAACGTCTGACGTAGTATCTCTCCAGCTTGATCAACAGGGCCGTGGGCTTCCAGTGACCCTGAGTGACAATGCTCTGCTGTGTGGGAGCGCTTGGGAGCAGTGTCCCTTGGTTCTCTGGGACTGAGGCCACGGGCTCCTGGTGACACCGCGTGTCCCTGAGTCGTCCGCAGGAAGGCAGGGACGGCAGCCTTGAGTCAGCCAGCCGCGAAGGGCCTTGGCTGGGAAGCAGGCAAAATGCACTGGGGCGTGCCTCGAAAACCACCTGCCTAAACCCTGTGCCCGGCCAGGTGCGCTCAGTGGCCAATGTACTCCCCACGGCCCTGCCCACTCTTGTCCCAGGCCCGCCCACTCCCCAGTCAGTGCCTTAAACCTGCCCGCCGCGCCCCACTCACTTCGCCGCCGCACTGAGGGCTCGGGTCTCCGCGCGCTTCCGTGCGGGAGGCCCGGGCGCTGCCACTGCGCGTGCGCCCTCAGGCTGGAGGCCTCCTGTGCCCCTCCCCCTGCGGCCGGACTTGGTACGGCCGGGCCGGCGGTTGGTGTCCTCCGCGGCTCAAGCGAGCGGCGGGCTTTTCAAATCTTAGGAGGAGCGGCGGCGGGCCTGGCAGTGGTGCTGAGATGGAGGCGCAGACCGTGAGGGGTCCCGAGCTCCGCCTGGCGGGCCTTCCCGCCCAGCAGGTGAGTGAGGAAGGGCCGGACTTCCAAGTCTTCAAGCCACCGTTTTGCCTCGTCGTCGAGAAAGCCCCCACTCCGCGTCTCGTATTCAGCCGTGTCCAGAAACAAAGGGACGGACTAGGAGACCGCACTTTGCAGGCTCCAGTGGAGCTAGGAAATCTCCTCATCCCCCTCCGGCCCCCGATTTCTTTTGGAGGAGACAGACCCGAATGGGGAAGCGATGCCGGAGTTCCTCCGTGCGTTCCCGGGCGCACCTGCCGGCTGCTTCCGTCCACACCTCCCCGCCACCCCCCCCCCCCCCCCGCCACACACACACACACACACACACACACACACACACACACACACACACAAGGTTTGGATCCCAGTGTAGGTGACGCAGGGGAAATGGGGGTCCCGGGATTTCCAAGAAGCCCACCCGAGGCCAAGGGAGGACGGTTTGCTTATTACTCGATTTGACGGAAAGCACAATTACTGGAGCGATGTCCACACACGACATAAACTCGATGGGGGCAGGGTGGAGAAGCAAACTGCAAACTTGGAACTTTAGAAAAATTTGGTTTGATAGTGGATTCTTTTCGAATCGGATAAGAGAGAAGTTTGATGTTTTGCTATTTCGCCATGTAAAGTATGTGTTTTTTTTTACTGAATAGAGACCAATCAGTTATTAAAGTGTTATATTTTCCCCTGAACTCTAACTTTAGAGTCTTAAAACTGATGTCTTTATGCTTGATCTTCCCTTTAATCTCCACCTTCTTTTACCTAGTTCTGAAATAGATTAAACCATGTGAAAATGCCAGTTTTGTAGGTCAAAATTAGTAGACTGTTAGCACTTTTATATGGTCCAACCTATTTTTTTTATTAGAAACCTGGGTAAACCTAACCTTCTAACCTTTGCTTAGAAACCTGTTATTTTGTTTAGAAACCTCAGCAGATACAAAATTGTTAGAAATTCTTCAATAATACTGAGGGAAATAAAGCAAGACAGTAAGAACTATTATGCAAACCAAAGTCCAACTCCTTTATTAGTAATGCTGTTTTATGCCAGCATTTTCAAGAATTTCAGACATTTTGATGTAAAATGCTTTTCTGTCCTATCTGTTAAGTACTTTGTCTGTTCTGATAACAGAATCTTGATTTCTAGTGAATGGGCAATCTGTTGAGGTTCTCGTATTTATTACATAGGTGTTGGTGTAGCCGTATATTTATTTAGCTGTGTGCAGCAGTAATATTTAGGAATTTTACAAAAGAGACAAGAAGATAAGGTCATGAAAGAAGTTTAGCTACATGGAATGAAAGTAAATAAATATACATAAGAACTGGGTTATTTACATGTGAGACGGTACAGTAATATTTAATGATTTCATAGGCAGTAAGAAAACCAAGTAATTGAGTTGTGGAAATTCCTTCTATTTGGATCTTGGATAAAAATTGCAAAATAGTAATAGGTTTCAATCTAACAGGAATATTGAGGGTAACAGAATTTTATACTTGACTAACAGTGATTTCTTATTTGCTGTATTTCCTCTGATATTAATGAAACTGCCACCTAATAGGGATAGGACCAAAGATTCTGAGGTGGTCATAACACTAGTGAAACATCTACTGAAACCTTGGAGTCAGCTGTGAGTACTCGCAGCATAAAGCATTGGCTTTGGAGTCAGATTAAGGTCAAATCCAATTCTGCTTGTTGAACAATCTCAAATAAATTAACCTGTCTTTTCTAAGTCCTTGGTTTCCACGGTTGTAAAATGGGTAAAATGCTTATCCTAGAAAGTTGCTGGGAGTTGAGAACCTTTTTGAAGTACTTAGCATAGTACCTGACACTCAGAATGTGCTTGAGGGAAAACTTTTTCTTACTATCTTTTGTCCCATTCATCTGTTGGGGCAGCCACCTAACCGTTCTTATAAACTTTCAAGCTTTTGAAATCTTAATAAAAAAGAAATTCAAGAAGTAATGCCATTGATGCCGGCAGGCTGGTTCAGGGATCCAGAAGGGGTCCCACAGGACCAGTCCTTGGCTTCCTGCAGGATGGAAATCACATGTGAGCCAGCAGGAGGTGAGTTTATTGAAGATACAGAGAAAGCAGTTACAGACAAAAGTTCAGGAGACTCCGAAAGGAGAGGAGCACGAGTCTTGTCTTCATTCGGGGTCTGGGGGTTTTTACTGAGGACGATGGTCTAGTGTACGTGTCCTCTCAGGCATCTAGGAACCTGTTAGAACAAAGATGAGGGCCCAGGTATTATTGCTTGGAGCCAGGGGGTCTTGGCATTGAGATGTCTAGTGCCAGTGGTCTGGAATACACATATAGTAGCTTCTTCCATTCATTCTCATCTGGTTCATCCTTAGATGTTATCTATTCTAGACAAATCATTAACTCCTTGTCCCTTACAAGGAGGACATACACTATTTTCATTATAAGACATGTGTAAAGTGGAGTGTAGGGGCAGGTTGTAGCAAGGATAGAAGCAGGAAAAGGAGCAAAAAGCATATTTTAATGGAGTTCTTCAGTTTCCCTGTCTCACTATCTCATTGTAGTAAACATATACAGAAACATGGATTTAAGAATTCTTTCTGTAATACCATTCCACAGAATAACCACTATTAACAGTTTCCAGACTTTTTCTGTACATAAACAATTCCTTTTTTTTAAAGTTTTTTTTTTAAGTTTATTTATTTACTTTTGAGGGGGGGGGCAGAGAGAGAGAGAGAGAGGGAGCAATAGAATCCCAAGCAGACTCTGCATTGTCAGCATGGAGCCCAATGTGGGGCTTGAACTCATAAACCATGAGATCATGACCTGAGCCGAAACCAAGAGTCAGAAGCTTAACCGACTGAGCCACCCAGGCACCCCTGTACATAAACAATTCTTAAAATACACACAATTTCTTTTAGAAGGATGTATGCTATATATACTATTTTGCAGTCTTCTCTTTCACCATGGTCTCTTAACTAACGCGGTTTAACTATATCCATTAGGTGGGTGATATTTTCTATCTGGATTACTACAGTTGTCTTGCAGCAGCCCAGCTTCATTTATTTTTAAGTCAGTGCTTAATTTCAAAATTAATTCCATTTTCAGGGGAGCGTGGGTGGCTTAGTCAGTTGAGCATTTAACTCTTGACCTCAGGAATGTGCGTTCAAGCCCTGCATTGGGCTCCATGCCCAGTGCAGAGCCTACTTAAAAAAAAAAAAATATTAAGGCCATTTTTTTTTTGCACTTCCTTTGTCCCATTATGCTCTTAAAACCTGGTATCTTTCTGTTTTCTACATAATCTAGATTTGCACTTTTAAGTCATTTCCCTGTTTCATTTTTAGCCTTGCCCTGTCCATTTTTATCAGCCTGACTAGGTATCTACATGATCAGGACAGTACCATAGGCTTCTGTTTGACTTGATTACAAGGTAGCTCATATTTAGAAAATTGAAGGACAAATGGCAAGAGGAAGGTTTCCCCCCACCCCATTCTTCCCCACCCCATTTGCTCTTTCTGGAGACTTGCTTTCAGACACTTCTAAGAGGGATGAATACATGCTTTTGTCATGGGTGCTAGTCAGTGTTTACTCTGTCATTATGGTTGAGGCAGCAGCAGTCTGCCTCAGATTTTAGCTCCCTGCCATACCACTTTGGGGTTAGTAAGCACCATCACTGAATGCTCTATGCATGCCCTCATTATGTGATCATTGTTCTCACTGTGCATGGCACGTCAGCTCTTAACCCCGGGAGCACTTTGCACCCCTTACTAACTAAAATTAAGTTCTTCCACTCTGAAAAGACTTTCTTGGCTGCAGTAGTTATCACTTGACCAGATGGGTTTCCCTGTATGTGAAGTATAGATGTGTACTAAAAGAAGTTGCATGGAGAACAAAAAACGGGTAACACCATACCTCTTTTTTTTTTAAACCCCAGTACATTCAAAAGCATACATACGCTTAACAATTCACCCCACTCATGTCAGCCCTCCCAGATCCACATCTGCTCACTGTAGAATAGGGGAGGTAAGGTCATAGTTTACTATGTATGTTAATTTGGCTGAATTAAGGATCAGCAAACTATTTCTGTAAAAAGGCAGATAGTAAACATTTTCAGCTTTGTGGGCCACATAGTCTTTCTCGAAATTACTCAACTTTGCCATTGTAGTTTGAAAGTAGCCTTAGATAATACAAATGAGCATGATTGTGCCCTGTACAACTTTATTTACAAAAACAGGCATTGGCTAGGCTATAGTTTGCTGACCCCCACGCTATTAGAATTCTAATACTAATATCTGTTAGATATATCTTATTTCCTTAATGAATATTTAATATTACAAATAAGGTGATTTAAAAAACAAGCCTTAACTTTGCATTTCATTTTTGCACTATTTCCCAAGCCTCTATAATTTTATAGTCTTTATCAAGTGATGAAGAGAAGACAGTCTTCATTTACAAGATGGAAACCCTAGAAGCCCAAACTGATTCTTTAATGTGTTTGTGGCCACCTACTGGTTTCTTAAGGTTGTTGCAACTTTCCAGGTCACTGGAATTTCAAGCACTACCGCCTATCTCTACCCTGGCTCTACATTGAGTCACCGGAGGAACTTAAAAACAAAACAAAACAAAACAAAACAAAAAAAACCTCAGGCTCCACCTCCAGAGAGCCTAATTGTTTTGGGGTGGGTCGTAAGTTCAGGTGCTTTTATAAAAGGCTCTTCCTCTACCAGAGGTGATTCTCATGTGTAGCCAGCTTTAAGAACCACTGTGCTGGTTCAGCTGGCTGCCTCACTGTAACATTTAAAAAGCAAAATTGAATTTAATGGCACCAGATGGTATTTGTTTATATTTGGGTTATGGGGTAAAACTATTCATCTTGCTTCAGGTTGCCTCCTATGTGTGTGTGCTCCCCAATACTAACCAGCTTGACAGAGCTTAATCTTATAGACATATGGGTCACATAGATAATTCTTAAAATTCGTTATTAATTACATTAAAGAAGAATTTACTTTGGGGCTGACAAAGTCATACAAAGATGAAATGGAATTGTTGAGATTCAGCCATGTGTAAAGAAGGAAAACTAGCAAATGACTACATTTATGTAGTGTACCAGTTTTGAGTTCTACCACTAAAGAAGGCTTTTATGTGGTAATTACGTGATGTAATTACAGCAGGTAATTAAACAGATCTGTTTTCTGCATGTGAATAGTATATTTGATTGATTTGGATAGTCAAATCATCTACTATAGCTTCTCTTTAAAAAAATTTTTTTTAAATGTTTATTTATTTTTGAGAGACAGAGAGACAGAGTGTGAGCAGGGGAGGGGCAGAGAGAGAGGGAGACTCAGAATCTGAAGGAGACTCCAGGCTCTGAGCTGTCAGCACAGAGCCTGACACCAGTCTCGAACCCATGAACTGTGAGATTATGACCCGAGCTGAAGTTGGGCTCTTAACCAACTGAGCCACCCAGGCACCCTTATAGCTTCTCTTTTAGCGTAATTTTCATTGACTTGCCCTCCTAACTTTTAGGTTTTCTTTTTGAAAAGATTGTCTTTTTAATACCTGGAACTTTTGTTATTAGGTTCCAGTTACATTTTTTATATAGATTTTGATTCAATTAAATGGTAAATTATAGCATTCATTTTTTTTTTTTTTTACCACAGAAGCCAGGATAATGGTCACTTTACTTTTAAAAATAGACGTACTAGAGCATTATTGTGTTTGTAGTTTAGTAAAGAGTATATCTAATGATTTATAATTGTTTAAAAAGCCACTGTGAATTAAATCAGAACAGTACGTTTCAGCTTCTAGAATTCTATTGTTACATGTGTAACTTGTATATAGAGCTGGCCACTACAAGATAATTGTATGGAATAAAAGACTTTCAGAACTAAAATGATTTAGTAGTTTCATGGTGACTCTTTAAAATAAACAAAAATCCAAAAATATATTCTACATCTCTGTTCCATCTGATAGCTAAAGCTTTGGACATTTTTTAACACAGTGCTTTCCCTCTGTAGCTTCTGGGATTTTATTGACTTTGTTTACCATAGCTGCTAAACCTCAGTCCCTTTTCCAGCATCTGCTCCTTTCCAACATCTGTTTTTCCTTGGTTAATTCAGTGTCATCAACCACATCTTGCTATCCCACAATACAACTTAAATAATCTGTACATGTGCTATAATATTCACATTAGTTACTATACATATTATTGTATTCATTTCCTGGACTGTCCCTTAACAAATTACCAAAACTAGGTGGCTTAAAACAATGGAAATTTATTCTCTCATCGTTCTGGGGTCCAGAAGTACGAAATCAAGGTATCTGCAGGCCCATACTCCTGCTGAAGGCTGTAGGAAGAATCTTCCCTGCCTTTTCCAGCTTCTGGTGGTTGCTTGGTAGTCCTTGGCTTATAGACTCATTACTCTCATCTCTGTTTCAGTTTTTACATGGAGTTATCTCTGTATGTCTCTCTGTCTTCACATGGCTTTCCTATAAGGACACTAGTCATTGGATTTAGGGCCCACACTATTCCAGTATGACCTCATCTTAACTAATTACATCTATAAAACCCTGTATCTGAATAAGGTCACATTCTGAGGTTCTGGGAGGACAGAAATATTTGGGGGGACACTATTCAAACTTGCGAAGCTATGCAAAGAATATGTAATGTTTCTGACCCTTGTTTCTGTTGTGTTTCTCCACTAGATTGTAGACTTCCTAATAAAGCAAGAAATTAAGGTTTTGCAAAGAGCATTTTTGAATAGCTATATTTTTTGTACTATCATACTTCAAAACTTTGTTACTTTCCCAATATGTTATAAAATCACTAGCACATTTTTACTAATAAAAAGAAATGTTATAATTTTGGATTTTTGCTATCTTTAAAAAAATGCTTTTCTTTTTTTTTTTTAAGGACTGCAGCATTCAAGAAAAAATAGATTTAGAAATTCGAATGCGAGAAGGAATATGGAAACTCCTTTCTCTGAGTACTCAGAAAGACCAGATCTTGCATGCAGTTAAGAATCTCATGGTATGCAATGCTCGAATAATGGCTTACACATTGGAGCTACAGAAATTAGAAGAACAGGTTGCAAATCAAACTGGAAGATGGTTAGTAGTATAGTTTTCCTATGGATTTTAATGTACTGAAGTATTTGAATTGAGAACACAATATAATTTAACCTTAATGGCAAATATCAAATCACCAAAGCTTTTAAAAAAATAAATACACTGAAATAGACTCTGATACTATAAACATTTTGATAGTAGAGCTCATAGTAAAGTTACTATTAAAGTATCAGTTTTCACCAGGCGATTTTGTTGTGTTCCAGATTGTAAAATGAAGTGGTTAAGAATCAAGAACTGAGGGAATATTTTAAAGAGGACCAAGACTGATAATTAGTATATAGAAATGTGAATTTTTTAAAAAACGAGTTGCTTAAAAAATGCTAACAAAGAGGTACTAGCTGAGAGTAACGGAAACAGGTATAGAAATTGAAATGCACACCCCTTTCACATGGTGAACATAAATCCTAGAGAGGCAAGCAACTTAACTCAAGGACTTGTAACTGGCTAGTGACAGAAGTTAACAGGAGGTTGCTTAGGATTTGCCAAATAATGTTACTCTGTGCTGCCATTTTGGATTGGGTCTAGAATGTGTGTATGAAATTTACATCCTATCCTATTTACAATGCCCAGTCTTGTGCTCGCTTCAGCAGCACATATACAATTCCACGTCTTACTTGAACCCAAGAATTAGCTCAACTTAGTGGCTAGATGGGGATTTCTTTTCTAATATAAGTGGTCTTACATCATCCATCATTGATTGGTCTTAAAACTGTACTGCTAGTGAAGAGTTTCTTTTGATACGTTAGTGGCTATGTGCTGTTCATAGTGCATCTGCATTAAATTCTTGAAAAGTGAGATTTTGTAAAAATGTTGATGAGATTGTGATATAATAAAGACTTGTGTACAAAGTAACTAATATTTATTAGCTGTATTGCCTTTGGATAGCTATTTAATCTCTTTGTGTCTCAATTCCTTAATTACTGTTGGTAAGATAATATTTACATTTTGAAAATTAAGATTATATATATTAAAAACCTAATTTAATACTTTTTACATATTTATTATTCAACACATAACACATAATTTTCATTATTATTTATCCCTGATGTTATAAAATGAAATTATTCTTACGTCATAATTCAGGAAAATATTTTTCACATGGGCATACACTGGTTTAAGTCAGTGCTTCTCAAACTGGGTCATATAAATCACTAAGAGTACATAAGTATGTGTCAGGAGATATAAAAAGCCATAGAATAAATATGACACACCTTCTTTATTAACCGTGGATTTTTAAGAAAAAATGAGAAATTTATAATTGTGGCATAATTTGGGCTGTTCTCATGAAGAGAGATATATGTTCTCTTATCCTTTTTAAGGATATTCGGTCAGGAGGGGGCTGTTTCAGTGGAAGAGTTTGAGAAACACTGGTTCAAGTACAGTGTGGGACTAAACACTTGCTATTTATTATATCATCTCTCACAGTTACATGAAATGCTCCTCTGGAAATCATATCTGTCCTCCACATTTATGTTCTTTAAATACTTATAGTGAATTGTGAATTGACTATTTTCTTAATTTGGCAGTATAACTTTTCTAAAGTTACTGATTTGTAAAAATGCTTAAATAAACTTAATCCTTATGGGATTTATATAAAAAAGATAGGAAAAAATATCTGAAACTCTCAACTGGAAATGTGCATGTTTTTCAGTTTCTTTAGAGATTATCTTCATTAGATGAAAATAGCTTTGCTGCTATACATACATTTATATTCATTATTCCTATAAAAAATTGTCTCCCTTAATTATAAAATTATTTCTTTAAAGAAACCTGAATATTCTCTATGAATGCTTTTGTTTATAATTCCATATTGTTATGTGCAGATAGAACCTGATGTTACTGATCATATAAATATAACTGGAGGGGCACCTGGGTGGCGCAGTCGGTTAAGCGTCCGACTTCAGCCAGGTCACGATCTCGCGGTCCGTGAGTTCGAGCCCCGCGTCAGGCTCTGGGCTGATGGCTCAGAGCCTGGAGCCTGTTTCCGATTCTGTGTCTCCCTCTCTCTCTGCCCCTCCCCCGTTCATGCTCTGTCTCTCTCTGTACCAAAAAAAAAAAAAATAAAAAAAAAATATAACTGGAAATTATAATACTTACCTTCTTATTACATAAAAATGACCTAAATATTTTTTTATTTCTATTTTTTAAATTTAAAAAAATATTTATTTATTTTTGAGAGAGAGAGAGAGAGAGAGAGAGAGAGAGAGAGAGAGAGAGAGAGGAGAGACAGCATGAGCAGGGGAGGGGCAGTGAGAGAGGGAGACATAATCTGAAGCAGGCTCCAGGTACTGAGCTGTCAGCACAGAGCCCTACACAGGGCTCGAACTCACCAACTGTGGGATCATGACCTGAGCCAAAGTCAGAAGCTTAAACAACTGAGCCACCCAGGTGCCCCCAAATGATCTAAATAGTAAGGCAAGTCTTATGATAAGTTTTTTCAGTATCTTGAAGAAAATTATGTAAATTATGCCATTTGATGAATCAATCAAATATTTACCAAATATCTACTACTTGTAGAACAATTATTAAGTACTGTGCTAGTGTGTACAAATTCAAAGAACAGAATATGTCAAAGTATGAGAATATTTGTATATTCAGAAGCCAAACATTTTACCTTTAGAGATGCAGTAGTCTGTTCCTTAGCTTGGTTTTGATAGTCTTTGAGGTAGAAAAATGGTTTGCTTTTACATTGCTGCCAGAGTTAAAATAGCATTTTAATGAATCCACTGCTTACCATTAGTCTACCTTCTCTAAAATTTTACTATAAAATATAAACAAATTAATATAATTTTTAGCTTTGTTAAAGAAGAATCAAATCAGGATGAAATGATAGAATTGAAGAAGATCTAGTGGAAGAATTGGGTCTTCATGACCTTCGAGATCATGAAGGATGATCTAGTTTGGTTGGGTGAGTAGGAAGAAAGTAGCATTTCAAGAAAGAAAAATAGCAAAATAAAAGCTCAGGGTGAAAGATAACCATGAATTATTTTTTTTTAATGTTTATTTATTTTTGAGAGGGAGAGACAGAGTGTGAGCAGGGGAGGAACAGAGAGAGAGAGGGAGACACAGAGTCCGAAGCAGGCTCCAGGCTCCGAGCTGTCAGCACAGAGCCAGATGTGGGCTGGAACTCACAAGGGTGAGATCATGACCTGAGCTGAAGTCTGACGCTTACCCGACTGAGCCACCCAGGCACCCCTGGCCATTTATTATTTAAGAGCAGTGAAGAGATGTGTTTGGTTGAGGCTGAAGATGAAGCCAAAGTTGAAAAGCAAAGGGATAGCAAGATTCAAGAAAGTTTAGAAGGCTAGCTAGCACGTTAACAGTTGTTAACTGACAGACTTCTAGGTGCCAGGTGTGCTAAGGGTGCATAAATATCACATTATAAACTGAAAGAGGTATAAACCTTGGTTTCAATTTCCTAACATTCTTTTTGTCAATTTCTTTGTATATTCTTAGGTTCTGACTTTTGTTGTCCTCTATGCTTGCTATGTTACAGATTTTCATTTCTTATTCCCTACTTTGTTCAGTTTTTTAATCAACTTTTTATTATGAAATTTCATATGTAAAAAAATAATAAGAATAGTATGATAAAAATTGTAAGAATAGTATATTCTCTACCTTGGTAGACCATTAATAGTTTACCATATAGTTCATCTACTCACCCTCTGTCTTTGTGCTACATGCACACACATACCTTTTTCCTTTTTTGTGTTGATCCATTTGAAAATAAGTTGCAAACAACATGGCATATACATCTCAGTGGTTCTAAAAGGAGGAACATTCTACTACATAACCAAAATATGATTATCATGTAAATTATTAACAATAGTTCCATAGTAATAATCTAACATTCAGTCTGAATTCACTTTCAACTAGTTGTTAAAAGAAAATCCTTTCTGGTTGTTTTTCTAAAACCAGAATTCAGTCAAGGTTCATATAATACATTTGGTTATGTCTCTTTAATTTCTTTTAATCATTTTACTTTTTTATAAAGACTCCTTGCCATTAATGCCTTGAAGAGTCTGCACTTCTAACAAATATCCTTTATGAATGTCC
This sequence comes from Neofelis nebulosa, assembly GCF_028018385.1. Taxonomy (NCBI): domain Eukaryota; kingdom Metazoa; phylum Chordata; class Mammalia; order Carnivora; family Felidae; genus Neofelis; species Neofelis nebulosa. The sequence goes on along the minus strand of NC_080794.1, from coordinate 28,490,341 downwards.
TGCATTTTGTATTTATTTAATTGTTTCTTATGGTATCATTGACCTTTTATCCTATTTCCTGTTTTAGCTGTACCTGGAATTTGCATCTAATGGCTTATTAATAAGACTCAGGTTAAACATTTTTGGGGCAAGAATTGTTTTAGGGCAGATTGAGCAAGATACATCTGCCAGTGTAATGTGAAGAGACAATTGGTTTTACTACCCTGTGTGATGCAGTTTGATCCCTTGGTTTGGATGGAAGTTGCCTGATTTCTCCTTTGTGGTATAATGGTTTTTCCTTTGCAATTCACAAGTAATCTGTGGGACATTATATTCTGTTATCTGTTATATTCTGTTATCTAACTAGCTTTCACTTAGCGGTTTTATCCATTTATGATCCTTGCCTACATTATTACAATGAGGTTTGCAGATAGTAATTATCTGACCCTATTGTTTTTTCTATACTTTTTAGCTAATCTTCTGTAAGAAAGGGCATTTCTCTCCTTTCTCTCCCACTGCTTCATGGATTGTTATTTATTCAGTGTATTATATCATTTATAGTCATTAATCTTTTTGATAGATAAATTGTCCCAAATTTGTTTGATGGAAGTTCCTTCAAAATGGCTTCTTTATTCTTTTGACTTGCCTCTATTAGTCTTTAAGAACTTCCTTACTTTCTAGCACAAAAAGATGACCTAGGCTTGTCTTGCATTTTCTGTGCCATACACCTGGAATCAGCCATTTGTCTAATGAGTTCTGGTTCCCTTTAATGGTAAATGATATTTTGAAATCAAGATCTGGGCACTGGCTGTGCTTATTGCTACTGGGGATCACTGCTTTTAGACCTTTTTAGTAGACATAGCTATGGGAGAGACTTTTTAAAAAATTAGGAGTTTGTGGGGTGCCTGGATAGCTCAGTCAGTTAAACATCTGTCTTGATCTTGGCTCAGGTCATGATTTCATGGTTTGTGGGTTCAAGCCCCCCTGTTGGGCTCTGCACTGTGTCACAATGGAGCCTGCTTGGAATTTTCTCTCCCTCTCTCTGCCCCTCACCTCACGCATGTGTGCTCTCCCTCAAAATAAATAAACTTAAAAAATTTTTTTAAATTATGAGTGTGTATTGATATTTTTAGGTTTTTTTTCTTCAATTATTTTATATTTGCGTCTCTTTGTTATTCTGAGAATCTTAATTCATAATAACAGTAATTCTATTTCCTTATTTAATAATGTGATTATGTAAAGTAGTTTCATAATTTTAGTATCAATATGATTACTGACCTAGGCCAGTTCAAGATTTCTTTGCAGTTTTTTCCAGCATACAGAAATTAGAAAAAATTTCCAGTATACAAAAAGATTGAAAGACTTGTACAATGAAGACTCATATACCCACCACCTAGATTCTACAATTAATATTTTAACTATATTTTCTTTATTCTAAATTCATCTGTTTATCAATTCATCTTATTTTTTGTGATGCAATTCGAAGAAAGTTCTTTTTGTACATGTGTCTATGCGCAAACATGTATACATTCCTGTGGATAGACAGGAGACCATGATTAAAAGTTCCTTAAAGTGATCTTTTTCTTTCAGTTTCATAAACAGGGTCATCTAGTGTTTCAATTTGAGTTTCCCTTTTTACCCTTGGACTAAATTGAACTTCTTGATATGTCATGTTTCTTTTTCCCCAACTCCCAATTAGTATTACCTACCTCTGCCCCTACTCTAAGGGGCAACCATTGTTAACTGATTTTTTTTTCCCACTATAGGTTTTGCCTATTCTAGAACTTAATGTAAATGCAATTGTCCAGTATGTACTCTCTTTTTGCCTTTGTCATACATAATACTTTTGAGATTCATTATGTTACTAGCATGTATCAGTGATTTTCTCCTCTTTATTGGTAAGTAGTATTCCATTGTATGAGTATACTTCCTTCTAGTGTTGACTCTTCTCTGACTTCTTCTTACTTTTGGTTGCTTGCCAGTCCCTTCAGGTAGTTGTTTTTTAAGTAGTTTTTCCAGACTTTATATTGTTTTCTGTGGAAAACATAAGAGGGGGAGGTAGAGTTTTTCTAATATGAGCTACTCTGACATACCAAAAGAGGAATGCATTTTTTATCTTGATCAGATTTTTATTTTTACTATCTTAAGAAATATAATTTCTTTCTGACTTAATATAGTTAATTTTCATAACTTTCACAGCCTTTTAAAGTTCTCACATTTCTTTTTATCAGGGTACAAACTTTCATATATGTTCAAAAGATATATGTTATTGTTTTTAAAATCTTCTACAGCCTGGCTTATTTTTGGGCCACTTGAACTGTCTTGGACTGAAAGATAGATTGAGATCTTTGTTACTAAAGTTTTTCTGTCTTACCCCTTGTATGTCTCCTACTTTCCGTTTTATGAAACGTTTGGTATCTTAGTGCTTGTTACACACATATTGTCAATTGCAGCCTTTAGCATTGTTATCAAGTGTTCTTTTGTTACTGTTGTCACATAGTGCTTGTCACATAGACTCCAATTCAGGGGTTGCCTGATAACAAGATCATAATCCCAGGCATTTTTAGGTTTGCATTTGTTTGGTTTACCTCTGCCCATCTCTTTATTTTAGCCTTTATGAATCACTTTGTTGAAGGTGTATTTCTTGTATTCATCCAGAGTTGGGTTTTATATTGTGAACCTATCTGAAAATCCTTTAACTAGGGGATTTAATAAGCCTATTTACATTTATATTACTGATATATTTAGCTTTGACTTTGTTATATTCTTTTATGCTATGTTAACTTATGTATGTTATAATTGAGGTTTGTCTTACAGTATGCCGCCTATCTTCTCTGCTTTTTAAAATTTTATTTAATTAAAAAAGAGTTATTGGTTATAGTAGTTACTAGAACTTTATATTAAAAAACTATATACTGGTAATTTTATAATCACATTAATTCTTTTTTATTCCTCCCCTTAGGCTTCTACTGTTTTGTTTTTCTACTTTGAATGATATCATTTTATTTTAACTTTTCATCTACGTGGAGATCAATGAACTCATTTTATTTTTCCATTTTTTCCTTCTGTACCTTTCTATTTTATTTTAGTTTACTATTATCTTTTTCTAGGTTGTGGTCAGTTCTCCTGTGATGGAGTAGATAATACATACTAATCTTGTACTTATGTCTCCACTTTTGTTTTAGTCTTTGATCCACTTTTAAACATGTATAATGTTCACTACCTGACCTTTTGTTGTACTTTCCAAAATCATATCTTGTTTGAGGGAAGTTTATGATCTAGTAGATTTCTCAATGTGAGTATAGCTTTCTTCATATTCTTTTATCTTTAAGTGCTTTTCTTTAGTGTTGGTCTTTAAAAGGACAGCTTGGGTGTATACAAAAATCCTTGGTGAATGCTTTCTTTCCTGGAGTTTCTTGAAAACCTCACATCCCTGTTTTCTTATAAAAAAATCTAATGTCTAATTTTCCTTGCTTTGTAAATGACTTGGTCATTTTGTCTAGAGGCTGAAAATAGTTTTTGCTATCCAAAGTCTGATAATTTTAGTGGAGTATGTTTAAAGGCTGACCATTTTGGCTCACTTAGAACCCTTTCAGTATGTAGATTCAGCTCTTTTATTTTCAGACAGTTTTCTTGGAGTTAAAGCCTCTAGAATAAAGCACTAAGTGTCTCCTTACTTTGTTTTTCAAATCTAAGGATTTCAATTACACATAAGTTGGATCTTCTTTGCCTGTCTTCTATGTCTATCACGTTCCTTTGATATTTTTAAAATCTTTATCTAATTTTGCTCTTTTTGCTCTTTTCATTCTCATCCATTATGTCCCTTAATATACTTTCAGTTTTATGTCTTCATTCTTGGGCACTGTGTATTTTACCCTTCATTTCAGAAATGATTTTATTTTTCTTTTTCCAGTTTGTTTCCTGTTCCTACCTCTCATTTTTTAATTTTCTTTTTTTTTCTTTTTTTGCATATTTACCTATTGTTTGTCCTTTACTAGTCTGAGGCTTTAGATTTCAGATTCCCCACTTCTTTCACATTTGCAATAGCTTATTTAACTGCACTCAGTTCATTTTGGAGTATTATATTTTTGTTATTTTATATTTTTTGGAGAGTGGTTTGTGGAATGTTGAAGCATTTTGATGACTCCTACTTTTGTTTTATTGTAGCTTTCTATGGATTTTTGGGTCCTTTTCTTTGTCCCTAGTTAAATATGTAGCATGTAGAGTTTTCTTGGGCCAAGTGATGATAGGTGTGCAGAAGGGCTTACTTGTTTTTTTGTCTAAGAGTGTTTTCTATTATTTGAACTGTGAACACAAATTTCTTTAATAAATGATGACTTAGGGATGTTGGTTAGTTGGTTTCCTGATTTTTTGGTATGATTTTGTTTCTTGGGGTTTTTAACTTCAGTTGCTTTCTTCTTCTTCTTCTTCTTTTCTTCTTCTTCTTCTTCTTCCTGGTTTTTTTTTTTTGTGTGTGTTTTTTTTTTTTTTTTGGCATGGCCAGACTTTCAAAGGATACCTCCCTCATTGTGTGTCTCTCTTCTCCACAAGACTAACAACTTTGGAACCAGAATTCTTTTGGAGTCCTTCCCTTTCAACTCCCCAGGAACCAGTGCTATGGTATCCACCAGGTCTTTTATCAGTTTTCTTTTCTTCTAGGGGACATCAAAAGTTGATATTGTGTTTTGCAATGGGTATCTGACTCTACTTGGGTGAGGCCTCCAGGAGCTGGCTTTGATGGTTTCAGTTGTTAATTTCTCAAAGTTACATGTAAATGTAAATTTTTTATAGTCTCTGTTTTCTAGTTACACTGTAAGTATGGGCTATACGTGATTTTATTTGCTTTCCTTGTTGATCTGAAAACTTTTATAAGATACCTGAAGAAATTCAAATTTAACTACCATTATCTTACAGGAACTAGAACTAGGACTCTGATCACTTTAACAAATGCTTTAGTGCCTCTTCCATGTAAGCTCCATGTTAAATACTGAGGCCAAAAATATAAATACACAGTAATCCTCAGTAATCTTTGTATTTGTGTAACATTTCTAAGAATGATATAGATTCATTGAAAATATTATTTCATTCAGTACCTATGAGGTAGATGGATACTTCTGTTTTACAGATGATGATACTGAGGCCAAGAGGTTAATGGCAATTCTTTCACATAACTAGTTATTTATTGATGGTAAGATTCAAACCTAAGACTTCAGTCTGAATCTACTAAATGTTCCCTGCTCCATCAAAATGGCCATATATATTTCACTTCATTTAGTATTCACTAAACATTTGTTGAGTGTCTTGAAGGTACTGGTGATTCAGCAGTGAACAAAATAGGCCAAAAAAATCCATATGCTTACAGAGCTTACATTTTAGCAATAATATTCCCTCCTACCCAAACCTGCCAATATATCTCTTAAAATCTGAAATACTTTATTTGGTTTTGTAAAAACAATATTAGTCAAAGCAATTTGTAGCACCTAATTATGTATATCATTCAACATAATTGTGATTTTAATAATGCCACAATAACCAGTTTCTTATACTCCAGTTGCCTAATTTATTACTTACATACTATAACTAAAAAAAAGAAAAAGTATAGGTGGCAAATGAAAATTGTGTACTCCTGGTATTTCTATAATAAAACATGGTATATTAAAGACATTGCTGATTTTATTTTTTAAACTTTATATTGTTTGGGTGTATGTTGAAAGAGTCTGTTATATCAAGGTTTGAAATAGAAACCTCATCTTTCCAATTTTAAAATACTTATGAAGTTATTAATTTTATACCACATAATTTTAGGATGGTTTAAAATTCCATAATAAAGCACTTCTGAATATTTTAGTTTTCACTTATTTGCATAAGAGGTGAAGGATTTTATAACCTGCTTCCAAATAATGGAATCCCAGTTAGAATTCTTTTAGTGCTTCATTAAGAAAATATAAAATACTTTCATCAATTTCTCATTATACCTTGTTAACTTTGGCAAATAAATGCTATTTTAAGTTCCCATATTGAATAATATAAAATGGGATAATCTGTATTTACTCAATACAGATTTTTGAGCAACAAAGTGGTTGATTGGCACCCTCTGTTGGTCATTTTATTTACCTACAGGCAGAAATTAAGTAATAAAGCAAAGTTAAAAGTTTGTCTTTCATATTTTTATCTCTTTTAAATTAGGTTTTACAAGTCTTACCAAAATAATGCTCTAAACTAGGTCTATAAGAATAAGGTGTGCTATTATTTAGCTGTGCTTCGGTTTAGATAATTTTGTGGTTATTTGCTTTTTCCTCAAGCTGGCTCTCTAATTGTAGCATTTAGAATTGGCATTAACATTGCAGATTTTCAAACAAGTATTTATTTAACTGTAGCAAACTATTAGCTACAGTAGCACATTATTAAACAGAGAATGTTTAACAATTTTATTGTCAATTTGGATTAATTAGAAAAACATCACATTTTAGCACCCTAAATAACAGTTTGAGGAGTTATTTGAATTGAAAATAATTCAAGCATCAGCAAAATGAGGCTTAATTGCTTCAGTTTGTCTCATTTTTTAAAACATAGACTTAATTTTTCTATAAGGGAATATGGTTAAATGGATCTATATTATAGTTTGATAATATTTGATGTAATAACTTTGTTGGCTGGCCCTGGAAATGCCTGTGTAAGCGATGTAATTACAGGGAAGAAAGCTATACTCTGCCAGGTGATTGAAGAGTTTGGAGGGGAAAAAATTTTTTTTTGATGAATATTCAGCCATTTTGCTTTTGGTGGTTCTAATATTTCAGAATTTCACTTACCTGCTAAAGCATTAAGTTTAATCAAATTTAGAAATACCTAATGGATCTCAACTTTAGTGTAATCTATGACCTACATTCTATAATACTCAAGTTACTTACCAATATTAGAGCTTTCTTGTATTTTCTCACTGAAATAAGTATTTTAGGAATTTATATTATGCATTGCTCATATAGAAGGTGTTTTTAGAAATATTACTTAAAAGTGCCAGCCAACTGTATTTATATTGTACATCTTACACCAACCTGAGGAAATTGAGATTTGTGTTTGATTTGTAGTGTGCCTTATTCAATTGAACTTTTCACTTTGTGATGAACTAATAACCAAGGTAATGTTCTCCAGTGTGACAAACTAAGCTTGAGTATAAAATACTGAACTTGACTCTTTTTAAACTTATGATTCAGTGAAACATTATCTTGAAATAATCAATGAGTACTTTTATTTTTTACTTAATGAATTCCCTATTTTAACTTAAATACTAGTGCAACCATAAAGTAATTAGACAGTATCCTGAGAGTTTATGGCTTTAAATCTACTACATTACTTTAGTTATACCTCATGTAGTTCTAAAAATAATTATATACTTGTCTTATGTAAGTTTATCAACTTAAGTACATCAGTGTATTATTTCAGTGCATTTGGAATATATTTTGCCTAAAATGCTTATGTGCTTAATTCAGTAAGAGAGTAAGAGAAGTAGACTTATATATTTTGTTTTCAAGTTTTGGCATATGATAATATCTTTGCAATCTTTTTAACAAGCCTACTGAAATGCAATGAGATGGTGTCATACTCTTCTGAAAGTTAGTTATACTTAAAATCCCCCCCAATCTCCAAAAGCTCTCTTAGAATGAAACAGTATTCAAATGGAAAGTTTTTATCTTATCACATATTTGAAGTACCTAATTAAATTAGCCAGTAGTTAATTAGCTAACCAAATTAAGTGGAGACCCAAAAAAAAAAAAAATGTGCAAAGAATACTCTTGGAAATATTGTCCCAGAAATGGAATGCTAATTTCTTCTTCTTTTTTTTTTTAGGTTTATTTATTTTGAGAGAAAGCGAGAAAGTGCTAGTGGGGGAGGGGCAGAGACAGAGAGGGAGAATCCCAAGCAGGCTCCATAATGTCAGCACGGAGCCTGATGTGGGGCTTGAGCCCAGAACCTTGAGATCATGACCTGAACCGAAGCTGGATGCTTAACTGACTGAGCCACCCAGGCACCCCTGAATGCTAATTTCTAAGTGCAGGATATTAGGAAATAGAAAATTAGAAAATATTCAAGGGATTGATTTGATTTAGCAGGAGATAACTATTTTGAAATTTTTTTTTTATCATAATAGTGTATTCTAAAGTCAGATCTGGGAGTTTCTTGTATACCTAGAGATTTTTTTACTTGAGATTTTTTACTTAAGATTTTTTTCTATTGTCATGATAATGTTTTCCTCTCCCCATTTTATTCTCTCTGCAGAGCCACTCCCTTCCTTTAGCACCTGAGTTAATTTATTGTTTTAGTATGTAGTTTTTTTGAATTTCAAGGAAATGATATATGATATTATTGCATATAAATGTATAGCGGAGAATAATTTTTTTGATATTTGTTAGGTTATTATAAGGATAAAGTACTCCTGAGCAGCAAGTTCATGGTTGGGAAGCTCTTTAACTTTTTCAGGCAACTATAATGTGGTAAGTTAGAAATATAATTTGTGAAGTGGTGATCCAAGGTATTACACTTCCTAGGACACTTCCAAATATTGTACATCTCGCTTATAAATAAATGTTCACAGAAGACTTTCATTGTAGAGTAACCCAGTATATAATCATCAGGAAATGTAAAGCTTACAAGAAAAATCAAAGAGAGTGTCTGTATGTATTTCTCTTAAAGCCAGCTAGCTGTTGACTAAACATCTTGAAGTTTGAATCAAGTAGTTTATATTAACTGGAAGTCATTATTATGCATGGATGTATGTCACGTTTTAATATTTAGGCATTTATGAAAGGTTATTAAAACATTGCTTATTAGAAAATATCTTTTTTTCATTAGGTTTTTTTTCCTTTTGACAGTGATGCGAATTTTGAAAGTAAAGAACGAGCGGCATGTAAAGGAAAGATTGCCATATCAGGTATGCTGTAGATGGGTTGTTTTCGTATTGCTGAATAAGTTGTATAAAGTATCTTCCTAGAACTGGTGGGATTTCAATTCCCTGCGCCCATTCTTTTCTTTCATTTTATTTTGCATACCTCTATTTATATTTGTTCTAAAACACTGTTTTTATCATTTGCTGTACTTTTGTGTAAGATTTTACAGTTTGGAAAAGCTGTTCCATATGTACTACATATATTATGTGGTTTTCTGTTCAGCGTAGTTTTGTGAAATAGGTAGGATAGTTCTCTTTTCCTAGACTTGAAGATTAAATAACTTCCTGTAAGTCATTGAGCTGGACTGCAAACTCAAATCTTTGACTCTCTGTTCCTTTTCTGCTCAGAAGTTTCAATAATATTTTTAATGTTTGTCCAGGCTAGAAGCTCCTGGGTTGGAACAGTGTTTGTCTTGCCCATCACCCTGAAGCCAGCATGGTGCTTGTGCATAGTAATTGCTCATTGATGTTGATTGGATAGATGACTGTTTCTTGTTTTCCATAGGATAAAAACCAAACTCCTCTCTTCCCCAGAGTTTTCCCTTCTGACCCAACTCTTTTTCTAGCCATATCTTCTACTCCTGTACATAAACTGTCTGCTTTAGCCAGACATTTCTCTCCCTGTTCCGTCAATACACTGCCTGCTTCTGACAGCCAATTAGCTCTTGAAATAACTATATTATCTTCGCGATCTGTTTGCTCATCTATAAAGCCTTCCCTGTTATCATTCCAGCTGGAAATGATGTTTTCTTTCTTTGAATTCCTAATGCAGATAGAAGACCCTTTACCACTAGATGGCACTTAATGCTCTGTTGTCTCAGTTTCTCCAAAGTGTTAAGGAAACTAGACAGTGGCTTGGAGATGCCACAGATTGAAATGAACACAAGGCTGACTCGTGTACACTAGTTAGATAATGTACCTTTTACAAATATTATCTCATCAGTACATTTTGGGTACAGCAGACCTCCATCACCCCTTGAGTAATAACTAGCTTGTTTCATTGGCCTGAAGCCTTGTTCTCTTAGCTCCAGAGAACATGCTGCTGCATTTCAGGCTCTCTCACCCAAGGAACTGTTTTTAGAAATGTCTTTATGGATAAACAAAATTCTCATGCAGGAAGGATAGATTTGGATTTTACAGGATGTAATTGTCCTAAATCATAGGAATTGCCCTCAGCAAAAATTCTTCAGAAAAATAACTGTATAAAAATCTGTTGCTTGTTTTATGGTTATTTATATTCATGTTTTCATCTTTCCAATTATGACTGGAATAAAACATGTTTTATACCTCCTTATATGCTTTTGATGCCAAACACAGTACCTTTACATAGTTGTGCACTATGTTCAATACATTTTAATGTGAATAAGTAAAATATTATTGATCTTTAAGGGAGATTTTCTAAAAATACTTTAAACATAATCTTCTATTTCTTGCTTCTGATTTAGTGCCAGTAAATACACAAATGAGATATGTTAAATTGCTCTTGAAGATTCAAATGACATGATAGACTTAACATCTATTGACATCTTATAATAGTTTATTGGCTACAGCAATTTGTGAAAATAGCATTTACTGTACATTTAGAAGAGTGATAAAGTAAAATCAGTTAAAATAAGAAAAAAAACTATTTTCCTGACCACAAATACTTCAGTGTAGAAATTAAACTTATTTCTGCATGTGTTCCTTCTTTCCAAAAGATAATTTTAAATTAACTTAAGGAACTGGAAGTCTCAGAAAATTACATATGTAATTTCTTTTCATCTTTGCTTAGTCTTAATTATATCTTATCTGTATATTTGTAAAAAATTTGTAAAAAAATAAATGAAGAAAATTAAAAACGAATTCACCTTAAAACGAAACATATTTTCTTTTGACATTGGGATGAAAATGTGACTTTGATTTTGATCAAAATGAATATTTGCTACAAAGTTTCATAATGTTCTGAGTTTTCTCTGATTACTAGGTGAAACCTGGGTTTTCCATTTTCAGCTTTACCACTCATGGCCAGATCATTACAAAATTAAAAAGAATAATTCAGGTATATCCTGATCATTCCTACTAAGTACCAAATAATTGTATTGTAGCAATTGTCTTAGCTTATTCACTGACTACTAATTCAATATCTAAAGCCAAGTCAGTTCACAAAGTTCAAAAACAAAAGTTTTTACTTTTAAAAATAATAGAAAGACTTCTAGGACTTGATAGCATCAAGTTAGCCATTGTATTACATAAGTCTTTTCATTTTATAATACAAGTGTCATTGAAGACATAAAAAGAGACAAAAGCAAGAGTACTGTAAAACTAAAACTGAGTCAACCATTTGCAAGAATCTGTAAGGAATTTCTACTATTTGAAGCTGAATTAAAACACATATTGGTAGGTTACACATCCTTTGTCATCTGAACAGTAGATAGACCACCTGGTAAATAGATAAGAAATGTGTGCCTTCTCTCAAGGATTTGACTTAGCTAGGCATGGGAAAAGGCAAGACTGCTATATGCCATAGACTATTGGTGTATAGCAGAGAAAGTCAGGGTTCATGTTCCTCCCAAGATAGTGTAAATGGTTAATACCACCCTAATAGGACAAGAACAGCTGTGAACAAGAACAGTTGTGAAATGAAATGAGTCAGCAACTGTGGTCAAGCAAGAAGTAGGCTCTTTGACAGGGTAGCAGCCAAGTCATAATTATAAAACAATAAAGACAATCCCATTAAAATGAAGAACAAAGTAAAAATGTCTATTATATCAATATAATTTTAACACAGTTTTAGAAATTGCAGCTAAAATAGCAAGAATGAAAGATGAAACTGCTAAAAAGAAATAGAGAAACCGAATACTATTTTGAAATAAGAAATTGCATACCTAGAAAATCTAAGGAAAGTTACTGAAACACTATTTGAACTAATAAAGAATTCAGTAAAAGTGGCTAGATTCAAGATAAATATACAAAAAGTGGTAATCTCTCAAAACCAGCAATAACCAGTTAGAAAATATGGCAAAAGGGTCTCTTTTACAATAAAAATAGCAAAAAACCAAAAACATCAAATACCCCAAGCATAACCTTAATAAAAATGTAAGGATGACTGTATCATGCTACTGTATATTTTGACAGAATATTATAAAGTTAATGGCTCTCAAATTAATTTGGACAGTAGAATTCTAATGAAACATTTTGGAGGGGGAGTTTTGACAATATATTTCTAAAATTCACATAAAGAAATTAGCAATTGGGAATAAGATGTTTTGGAAGGATATATTTCTAACCGATGACAAAGTGTATTATAAAGATTCTGTAGTCATAATAGTATGGTATTGGTACTAGGATAGACAGTAATTAATAAATGATTCAATTAGATCTATAAAGCTTATAGCCAAAGAAGAGATACTTAGTCAGAATGGCATATATGATAAAGAGCCATTTAATCATTAAATCAGCAAGGAAGAGAAGTCCTATTAGATATATAAATGGAGTTGGAACAATTATTGTTATAGGAAGAATCTTTATATTTTTATTACATATACCCAATATTCTCATATAGATTAAATAATTAACTTTTAAAAGTATAAACCATAAACTATGTAAAGAAAAAAGTGGGTCATGGATACAAATATTCACTGAACTAATAAATGTGTTGACATTCTTCTTGTTAATCAAGAAAATACAAATCTAAACAAATCTTATCAATTGACTATTAAATTAGTAAATATATTTTTAAAATTATAGTTGGATGAGATGTATATAAAGTATTTAGCTTGGTACATGGAGAGAGCCCAATAAGTAATATTTTTTATTAAAACTGCTAAGGCAGCAGTGGTAAGGGCACTCATACATACCTACCTGGTTGGATAGGGTAGGGATGAAGGAGTATTGTAAAGCTTTTCTAGAAAGGAAATTAGAAATAGGCATTAAGAACCTTAAAAAGAATTCTAAACAAATGAAAATGTGGACAAAGGATCATAGGATTTAAAGTGAAGCACAACAGAAATGTAGCCAAATAGCTTATGTTCATAAAGAGTTGAAGGTATTTGAAAGTGGCATAATTAATAGGTATAAAAACATGCACATAAATGTCCTAAGTGTAATTGGAAAATGTCTTAGAGAAATTTTCCACAAAGGTTTGAGGTATTTATACTCTGAGTAATTAAAACAAATTTCACTTTACCATTGAGCTTTCTACTGTCCTGTGTTATGCTGTAATTCATACATCTTAATCTATTTGGTAGAACTTTGATTCTCTTTGAAGGTATATAGATAACATAGGAATGTCTGGGGAAAATTGTTAATTGAGTATTAAAAGTAAAGGGAAGGATGGAGGAAGCTAAGAAGGAAAAATTTTGACTGTGACAAAGGTCTAGATTAACATCTGAAATAAGGATCATTAACACAATTACTTTCAAATTTGAAGCATGTGTGAACGAGAGAAAATGTATTTCCATCACTTTTAGAATATATACCTTTTTCCTCGTCTGAAGGAAGGAATGCATTGCTCTTTTTAGTTTTCTTAAGGGAAATGCTGTAGTTTGTGTAGTTTGTAACATGAATATACAAAGATCTTGCAAATTCTTTTGTAGACAGGTTAAATCTTCTTAACGGAATGAATTTGGTCTGTATGTCACAAACAATGATCTTAGACAAGTCATGGAGTTTTCATCTTTCAAGTTTGCATAGTAGAAGCCTTGAAGTCCTTTCTATCTACTATTTTATGGTTTTGAAATGTTTTTAGCTATGTTTGTTGCTACTGCTTACCCAAAGGAGAAATTCAACTATTTCAAAAACATAAATCACAAAATGAAAATGTTATGGCATAAGCGTATTACAGATCTTACTTAATTTCTTGAGTCATAATTGGTAGGATTTTTTAGTACATTATTTAAATAAATAGAACAGATTTTATATTCCTAGTCTAAGCTATGTTTGAGAAAATATTGCCTGTGTTAGAATATTTAAATAATAAATTTTATATTGGCTTTAATGGTCAGAATCTATTATGGAATTCAGAGCTTTATTTCACTCTAAGAAATGAAATTTATCAAGACTATTACTTGTCATTTCTTTTTCCCCTCCTTTGTAGATATTCGAATACCACTAATGTGGAAAGACTCTGATCACTTCAGCAACAAAGAACGTATGTATGATTTTAATTTATAATTGGAATGTATTCTTTAGGGTATAGTAAATTTGTGATTATTGAGAGAAGAGCTGCTTCCATGTTGAAATAAATTGATGTCATTTGACAGAATAAGCAGTATCTTGCTGAACTGTGTTTTTTCCTAGTTTTAGTAAATATGTTGTAATTGCTTGATACTTACTAAGATAATGCCTATCTGATGTACTTGTAGTTGTTGATTGGAACCTAGGCAAGGACAGTTACAGGTTGTGGGGAAGAGAAGTGTGTAACAAAGGAAAATGTTTAAGGAGAAAAGGTAAAGGCAGCATTTCTATCTGACCAGAATCTGGGAGATCTTTTCTGCCTTGTTTTGTTACTTCAGATTATTTAATAGGATGTAAAAGGGAAAGATTTTTAGCTTGATCTGATTTTTCCCCCTTCAGCATTTTATGGCTTTATATAGTCTTCACAAATCCATGTATTGCTAAGGTCATAGAAATTAACCTCAAATGATTTCTAGCTGTTAGAGGCAAAGCAGAAAAGATATGATAATCCTTTATTTTTCTTGTCTATTGTGATAGCTTTGTTCTTCATACTTTAAAAACTGAATCATATTGAGCATAATTAGTTTTATATGAAGAATCCAAAATCAGGTTAGTATATTTGTTATTCAATTAGGAAATATAATTTACTTTAAAATGGAATGCATATGGGGATTAAGCGTATCTTTGTGATTACTATGGAGAATAAGTTTTTCTGAAGAGCTACATATTCTCAATAATGAGGTTTTGGCCCTTTAATCACCTAATACTTTTAAAAAACATCACCAAATTAAGAGGCTCAGCAGCTATGTTTTTTGGACTCACATGTCTACTTTTTATTGTTTTTGTGGTTTCCTCCCTTGCTGTCAGTTTGGTGGAAAATGTTTTGCTGTTGTTAACGTGCCTGCTTTTGGTCTCTCACAATAGAGAACTTCTTAAATAGACTTGGATGCCAAATGACAGAGGTCGTAGTAGTATATATACAATAATAAATTTGCTATTAATTAAAGCTTAAAGAGTTTTCTAGGAATAAAATTTATGAATGTGGTGGTTACAGTAGGCTGCTGAGAGGCCTATATTTTCGGTTTTAATTTTTGATACTTCCTGGCTTAGTTGCTTTGTTCTGGTTGGGTAAGGTATTAACGTGTACTGACAGAGCAGTCACTATAAAAAGTTAAGGTTACAGTGTACCATGTATGAAAATAAGAGTCTATTAATAAATATTTGAGATAACTTTGTCATTTTCAAGGAGCTTTTAACATAATATAGGTATGATACATCTCATGGGGCACTGTTTTTTCCCTAGGATCACAGCACTATGCCATTTTCTGTTTATTCAAAATGGGAGCTGAAGTTTTTGATACTGACATGGTGATTGTGGATAAAACAACCACAGATATATGTTTTGAAAATGTAACTATATTGTAAGTATATTTAAATCTTCAAAGAATGAGAATAATTTAAAATTCTAAAATTTTAAAATTCTTTAAAGGAAGACAAAATTTTGGGGTCTTTGGATTATTTTTGAAGCATTAAGGTGTTTAGATGTTAAATTGATTTTGAAAATTATTCAAAAGAAGTCCATTTTTGCATTTGAAACTTTTCAACGTAAAATAAAGTGGAAATCATGTAGTATTAGTAAATATTTGACTCATTGGATATGGTAAATTTTTATTAATTTTTATTAATATTTATAGTATTATTAACCAAGCTATGAATACAATGGAGTCTCATTATACCAGTATTTTCTAGAGAGTGAATTTGGGGCATAAAACAGGTTATTACATTTCCTACAGGATGTTTAGGTATAGCAATACTAAAATAGTTATAACAACTTTACTTATAAGATAGTCCTGAAATATGTACCATAGGAAAAGCACTTTGGTAAAATTTCAAGATGTTCTTTTTCTTATGGAGTGCTCCTTTCATGTACTGCAAAACAATAAAAGATTGGGTGATCATCAGGGTTGTTTTTATTGCCCCTGCTCTTTTACAGGCTCATTTTATTGTGGTCATAATACAGAGCCAGAAGGAACTCCTCAGGTAGCCATAGAAATCATTTTTAACTAACATAAGTTTTTCCTGGCCCTTTCAGAGGTGCTATTGGCCTAAATCAGTGTGTGATTTGTATTTCTTTCAGGGTTTCAAAAACACCATCTTTGTATCTAGATATTAATAGCTACTTAACTAATAGTTAAGTAAAATTGAATGTCCACGTCTTTTGCCCTTTTCAGCTATGGAGGTAAACAGTTGAGATTTGAGAGTAGTTTTGCCACTCACGTAACATTAGAAAAACTATTGCAAGCCATGTTTTGTGGCTTCTGTCCAGTGTCCCATAAATAGCTGTGTAGCATGGAAAAATAACATGTACTGTTCTGAGTTATTAGCAGTTGTGCAGGCCTTCTTACAAACTCTTTTGAACCAAAGGAATAAGGAATTTATTTAGGATCCCCAAAATATCGCCAAATGTTTACAGAATTGAGACTAAAAGGATAAATTTCCTTAGTTATCTAAATACATTTATTTCCATTATCAACTTTGCTAATGCATTTTTTTTTCTACCAAAATTGTCCTTTTAATGATCTCTTTACTTCACATCACTTTATTATTTTTTTTTACCACAAAGGCAAAATTATGATTTGTTTTCATTGAAAGAATGATGTGAGTTACTTGGGAAGACAACACGTGATTTATAATTTTTACAAAAATTCTGTAAATATTTTAAATTGTTCCAAAAATAACTGCTGACAAATGTTCTAAATGTTGTTTAAAAATGTGCCTTTGTTATGATTGCTTTTAATAAGTATTCAATATTTATGAGTCTCTGGTTTTTCTCTAAATATTGACATTTGTTAGTCATTACCAGGAATACTGTATGTTTAAAAGTTGCCAAGTAAACTATAAAAATATCTGGGAGTTACTCCTTGGGTGTATCCAAACTATAGATTGGCCATTTTTATTCTCTAAGACTGATGGATCTTCCATCTAAGGCAACATCTACCGCTGATGGCCCTCTCTTGCGGTTTTAAGTAAATTTTATTGTTAGTAACACCACCGCAATCTTTTTTTTTTTTTTTTAATTTTTTTTTTTTAACGTTTATTTATTTTTGAGACAGGGAGAGACAGAGCATGAACGGGGGAGGGTCAGAGAGAGAGGGAGACACAGAATCTGAAACAGGCTCCAGGCTCTGAGCTATCAGCACAGAGGCCGACACGGGGCTCGAACTCACAGAGTGCGAGATCGTGACCTGAGCTGAAGTCGGCCGCTTAACCGACTGAGCCACCCAGGCGCCCCAACCGCAATCTTTTATAGCAAAGGTAGTTCACTGTGTCTGGAAAAGGGTAAAACCAATCTTAGCATTTGCTAAAATTGCAGAATTTTTTTTTTTTTTTTTTAAATTTTTTTTTCAACGTTTTTAATTTATTTTTGGGACAGAGAGAGACAGAGCATGAACGGGGGAGGGGCAGAGACAGAGGGAGACACAGAAGCGGAAACAGGCTCCAGGCTCTGAGCCATTAGCCCAGAGCCTGACGCGGGGCTCGAACTCACGGACCGCGAGATCGTGACCTGGCTGAAGTCGGACGCTTAACCGACTGCGCCACCCAGGCGCCCCTAAAATTGCAGAATTTTTGCATATGGGTATAATAATGCATTGAGTACCTTTTATGCTAAGTTAAGAATACAGAGATTACCCAGGCAGCACTCTCCCTCAAGGAGTTCCTGCCTTGTAGTATAGCACTTTATACTGTTTCTTGCTTGCTTGTTATCCTTTTTCTCTAGTACTGTGCCTGTATACATAGATTGAATTGAGTTAACTTTGCCCTATTTTAGAAGCTCTGGAAGTTGCAGTGACTCTCTCAGGTCATTTAGATACTAAATAAACACAGGGAGATTCTGCCTCATTAACATATATTAACATAAACTCATTTCAAATTGTGATTTCAAATGTTATGAAAACATCAAAGGGTGTTACGATTTTATTTTCTACCAAGTTAAATTTCTAACATTATGAATGCTCTTGATTTTAGTAATGAAGCAGGGCCAGAC
Source organism: Neofelis nebulosa (assembly GCF_028018385.1). NCBI lineage: Eukaryota > Metazoa > Chordata > Mammalia > Carnivora > Felidae > Neofelis > Neofelis nebulosa. The sequence goes on along the minus strand of NC_080794.1, from coordinate 28,472,222 downwards.
TTTCAGATAAAGGTAGAAGTATATAGCTGCTGTACAGAAGAATCTTCTATAACCAACACACCAAAGAAACTAGCCAAGAAGCTGAAGACATCTATAAGTAAAGCTACAGGGAAGAAAAGAAATTCGGTGCTTCAAGAAGATCATGAAACATGCTTGTCCTACAGTTGTGCTATTTCGTAAGTTTTTTCATACAGTATTTATAGTGACATAGTATTACTATATATTTGTGACATTTTGAAGTATTGTATGTGGAGTAGAAATTTACATGTTAAATGGAAATGACATCCTGAAGCAGAAACAAAACTGACACTCACCCAATTGAGGTATCCTTAATATCTTCCTTTGAAAGTAGGAAGTTGGGTAACCGTGTTTTTTAGTGATTTGGAATTCCAGTATCTACCACAAAAGCAGAGACGTTTTTCTTTCTTTCTTTTTTTCAAGTTTATTTATTTATTTTGAGAGAGAGAGAAGAGGGAATTCCAAGCAGGCTCCATGCTGCCAGCTCAGAGTCTAACACAGGGTTCGATTTCATAAACTGAAATGGTGGCCTGAGCCAAAATCAAGAGTTGGATGCTCAGCCTACTGAGCCAGCCAGTCACCCCTGGAATGTTTTTCTCAAAAATGGACTATCTTTATGTCAGAGTGTCATGCATCATTCTTACAGATTTTTAACAATATTTTATCTCTTGATAACAGAACCTCATTACCATAATCACATCTAACAAAATAAAAAATAAATCCTTAATATCATCTGATATCCAGTCTGTATTCAAATTGTCCCAATTGTGAAAATGTCCTCTTATAATTTGTGCAAATCAGGATCCAGATAAGTTCTACAATGTTCCATTTGAGTGATTAAGTTTCTTTTAGTCTTTGATTATTCCCTGTCTACTTTTTTCTTGCCATTGTTTATTGAAGAAATCAGATCTTGTAGAATTTCCCATATTTTGAATTTATCTAATTGCATCTTTGTGGTCTTTTTATTTTTATTTTTTTATTTTTTATTTTTTTAAAGGTGTTAACAATTTTAAAGTTTATTAATTTTAAAATGCAATCTTTAAGATGATTGTAATTATATGTAAAACTTTAACTTAAGACCATGTTGAACAAAATATATTCATCAGAAAAATACCAATGGCAGAATATTAGAATATTATGAAACTGATTAAAGCACATTAACATATACCAAGAATATGTCATTTTTAGAGTTCAGATAATAGATATAAATAATTAAATTTTTTATATATGATGATACCTTTCTTCTTTCATTCTATAGAAATAATTTCATTTTTAAAAATCGTTTGTGAACAGACTTTATAGATCTGCCATTCTAATAAAATTAACATGTAGGTCAATACATACACACTTTTAAAAATATGTAATTATTTTTAGTACTCCTGTCATTCTTAAGTGTCTAGATTTGAAAAAACAAGACAAAAGTGTCAAGATTTAAATGATGAATTATGTGATCACTCTTTCCATAAAGAGGCATTTTCATACTGATAGTTATTGCAAAAAGTGGACTACAGATCGTTTGGTGGCTCAGTTAGATCAGAGTTAGGTGATCCTAAGATGAGGTAATGGATGGACTACAAAACACTGACTATACCAACAATGGACAAAATGCCTCCAACGATGTCCACCAATTTGTGGTCTTTTTAAATACTTTTTCTATCCCCTGTGTTTGGTAGTTAGATCTAGAGGACTGATTTGATTCAGGTTCTTTCTGAAGAATCAATATAATCATATTGATTATAGGTACTTCCTACTGTCTCCCGTTAGGAGGACTTGTCCCACTTACAGTTATGTTCAGATTGACCAGTGGGTTCAGGTGTTGCCAGCTTAATCCATCCTTTGTAAAGTTCCCTATCAATTTTTTATCTAATGGTTTTAGCAGCTATTGCTGATTATTTCATTAAGGATTATAATTTGCTGACTTTCTAAATTTATCATGCCTTTTTTTTTTAAACTTGGAATTTTCTCAAGAACTTTCCTTCATGAATTCTCTGGGTATAAGTGCAAAAAATTGATGGAGGAAAGGGAGAAAAAAAAATACTTGATTCTTTTATTTACCCAATTTTAGAATAATAAATTGATGTCCTAGCAACCATGGAGGTAATCAGTGTTTGATTTTATTTGAACTCTTGAATTGTTGTATATATTTGTGTTTCAATCTGTTACAGTTGTTATTCTCTTTGAAGCCAAGTTGTCCCATCTTTGATCAGTGGGAAATCTTCAGCGACTCCTGCAGCTTTTGACACAACCTAGTCTCTGATAGCTTCTTTGTTTTTCTGACACAAGGTGTTCGATATTCATCTTGTATTTTTCTGCCCAGACTTGGTTTCTTCAAGGAGCCCTGGTTTGTTTCAGATACTTTCTTCAAACATTGTGTTTATTACTTCACAGTTTTATGTTATGTTTCTTTTCTTCTTAAAAAATGTTTATTTTACTTAGAGAGAGAACGAGAGTGAGTGAGCATGAGTGGGGGAGGGGCAGAGAGCAAGGGAGAGAGAGAGAATCCCAAGCAGACTCTAGGCTCAGCACCCAGCCTGAAGTGGGGCTCGATCTCATGACCATTAGATCATGACCTGAGCCAAAATCAAGAGTCAGATGCTTAACTGCCTGAGTCACCCAGGCTCCCCTATGTTTGTTACTTGAGAAAACTGTTGATCAGTCTACATTCCCAGAATTTCTTTGCATGTCTCTATAGAGTTGGCTCTTCAGCATGTCAATAATTTTACTATGATTACAAAAAGCAAAATATTTCAGGTATGGAAAATGTTTTGGGATTCTAGCATTGTAGCTTTCAGTCTATTTTGCTTGAGACCCATGCTAAGAAATACCCTCATGACTGAGTGTACAGCAGAATAAGCAGATAGATTTCGTGAGGCAGTACTTAGCCCTACCTATTTATAACACCGTGATCAGACTTTTCTGTTCTATATTTAGTTTTTTAAAAATGCTGTTTATGAATCATAAATTGATGTCATGATTCAGTGAATGGGTCCTATCCACTGAAAAACAGTCATAGAAGATGTAAGTCTTTTCTCATAAAAATGTCATTAAAAAGTATTGTAATATTTAGTAATACTATATTGTATTAAATATTTAATATGTATTAACTATATTTAATACAACGTATTAAATACAAATGTATTATAGTACAAATACAAATGTGTTATAGTATAAATATTAATACAATGTTAATTAAATATAATATTAATTCAAATATTAACATAATAACAATATTGACTGTAGATACCATGCTGTAAATTACATCCTTTTGACTTATTTATAACTGGAAGCTTGTAACTCTTGACTCCCTTTCACCCATTTTGCCCATTCGCCAACACACCTGCCCTCTCACAAACACCAGTCTGTTCTCTGTATTTATTAGTTTTCTTGTATCAGTTTGTTTTGTTTTTAAGTTCTACATAGAAGTGAAGTCATATGGTATATATGGTGTTTGTCTTTTTCTGTCTGACTTATTAGCATAATATCCTCAAGGTTCAACCATGTTGTTGCAAAGGGCAAGATTTCATTCTTTTTTATGGCTGAGTAGTCGTCCATTATATAAATATACAACATCTTCTTTATTCATCCATTGATGGACACTTAGGTTGCTTCCGTATCTTGGTTATTTTATTTTTATTATTATTTTTTCAATGTTTATTTATTTTTCAGGGAGAGAGAGAGACAGAGATAGAGCACGAGCAGGGGAGGGGCAGAGAGAGAGGGAGACACAAAAATCTGAAGCAGGCTCCAGTCTCCAGGCTCCAAGCTTCAGCACAGAGCCCAACGTGGGGCTCAAACTCATGAGCCATGAGATCATGACCTGAGCCAAAGTCAGTCGCTTAACCGACTGAGCCACCTAGGCGCCCCACTTATTTTAAATAACGCTACATTGAACATCCGGATGCATACACATTTTTGAATTACTGTTTTCATTTTCTTCAGATAAATACCCAGGAGTGGAATTGTAACATTAAACTCAAAAACTTCTACACAGTGAGGGTAATCATCAACAAAGTGAACAGGCAGCCAACTAAATGAGACAAGATATTTGCAAATCATGTATCTGCTAAGGGTTAGAACTTAAGAGCCAAAAAAAAAAAAAAAAATCCAATTAAAATATGGGCAGAAGATCGAATAGACACTTTTCCAAAGAAGACATATGAATGGCCAACAGGCACATGAAAATATGTTCAACATCAAAAATCATCAGGGAAATGCATATCAAAACCACAATGAGATATCACCTCATACCTGTTAGAATAGCTGTTATCAAAAAAGATAAGAAATAACTATTGGTGAGAAAATGGGGACCCTGGTGCACTGTTGGTGAGAATGTAAATTGGTGCAACCATTATGGAAAACAGTATGGAGGTTCCTCAAAAATTAATGATTGAAAAAAATAAAAATATAGTAAACATTTAAGAATTGTAGCTCTTTCCATTATTATTATTTTTACTGTTGTGAGACTAGTGCTTTTTCTGAATTATTTTCTTCAAACTTATGCTGAAGCATTGCAGTTTAAAAACAACATAGGATTATAAAATGTAAGCAGATACTTTCAAATTTAAAACCATTGTTTATAATTTCATGGAAGATGACCTAAGTGATATTAGACCTTGCATTTAACCTCTATTTTTCTTTGAAGTCTGGCAGAAGTTTTGAGAGTGATTGGTGTTAAGTTCTTTTAAAATAGTGACTGACATTATTTGTCTTGAAGTGTTCATTCTCCTACTAGATTTGTTATTTTACTTGTTTTATACCTGAATCCAAACACTAATTTTCTTTGTGAACATGCTCCCATGTAACTTGCATGCCATTTGCTTATTTATACCAATTAAAGTTGGTCAAAGACAAAGTAAAATCTTTTACATTTCACTGACTCATGTTCTGCTAATACCTGTATTCTACTGAGTTTCTGATGTGAATCCAGAGTATACTAGTTAAAGTCATAGCCTAGGACCACTCTTAAGTGATAATTCCTTAACTGACCGTGTGAGCACCATATAGGAGTTTGAGACTAGCACTAGTGATCAGAATGTATAAAGGAATCAGTTTTGTTTCTTTAATAGTAATCTGGTTCAATGAGAAGATTCCCAATATGGCTATTAATTTTTAACCAAAATGGACATAAAAGATCAAATTTGGGCTGTATAGATCTTCTCTAGTAATATGGCATATAACCACCAAATATAGCTGTTCTTTTTGCGTTTTTAGACTACCATTTAGACTAGTCATTTATTTTTTCATAGCATTTTTGAACCAATCTCCCCCCCCCCACCCCCCGCCATAAATGTTATAACAATTGGTTTATTTGATTAAAAAATGTAGCTGATTAAACTGTTGGGAACTCAATATTAGGGTTGGCTAAAAGGAATGAGTGTAATGTTTTAGTAAGAAAATGTTATCCTGACAGGAATGTTTTAAAAGTGAGATCATTGTTGGTTTTGGAAGCATTGGCGTTGTAATTAGTCATGGTTTAAAAATGAAGTAACTTGAAATATCATCATAAAGTATTGTTTGATCTGAAAGAAGACAGTGAACATTTTTGGTAATTTTTAGCATGCTCCCTGATGTGATTCATTTATTCATTTTATTTGTGGAATCTCACTTACTGAAATTCCTTTAGCTGGATTTTCCCAGTGTCTCTAATAGCTGAGTTCACTATTTTATGCCCCTTGAGAACTATTTCGAACATTATTCGTCACTGTATAAATATACATCATTTTAAACAATCATTTTGTGAAAACTGGTAAAATTGAGAGTGATTATTTACTTGACAAAAAGGTGTATTAACTTAAAAAAATAAGCCACTATACTACATTTTAAATTAAATTGAAGTTGTAAAACAAGTATCTTAACACTTGTCCAGAATAAATGGATTATTTATGTTTTGAGGAACAATGATGTTAATGTTTTGGTCATTTGAAAGACAATGCAGAGTTCAAACATAATTAAGGAGTACTCAGCTATTGGGTGTAATTTCTTCATTTACTCATCTTAGAAATGATTATTCAGCAGTTATATCATATAGCACATTGGATTCCAAGGTCAATGAGTCATGCTCCCTGCACTCAAAATTCTTGCAGTGGTGAAATATAGTCGCTTGTATCTGTTTTAACAGAAAAAGTACCAAAATTTTAAACCATTTCTTAATGAAGTATAAAGGTAGTAAGTGTAGTATAGTGGGGTTCTCTTTCCATTATACTACTTGCTAGGTATAGGCAAATCAGTGATATTCTCTGAGCTTCAGTTTCTTTATTTGAAAATATGGACCAAACTATCTGCCCTGCCTACCTCGAGTAGTTACTGTGAATCTTTAGAAAGATATTGCTTGTCAAAATGCCTTAGGTTGTACCTATGTGCTATTATAATTCTTCACATGTCTCTGATTTTTATGGGAGATTTCCAACGTACTACCACATTTATTATTTGATTATAAAAACGATCAAATAGAATCTAGAAGAGAAAAAAGTTATTCACACACCACTCTAAATCAAATACTTTTTATAATTTTGAACTGATAATTTTCAGGTTTTTAAATACCTAGCTTTGGGAGATACTTAGATATTCATAATTACACATTTGGCTCTTTTTCTGTGCTCATTACAGAGTCTTCACATAATCATTTTAATGACCACATTATCTAGCAGTTGGCTCTTAGTTTATTTAACCAGACTTAGAAGTTGTCAACAATCTTTCTCATATTGTTATTTTCAGATACATCATTCATTGGAAATAGAGGCAGATGTGTTCTATGTTGAGGAAAAGTTGTCTTAGTTACAATTATTTCTTAAGGCCTGAGAAAAAATATAAACGTATACTTGGGTGATCACATAATTTCAGCCTACTCTGCCACACAGGTTGCTTTCTGAGCTTCCTGCCTCTCCAGGGCCCTGGTGCAGGTGCGCAGCCTATAACCCAGCTGCTTCCTGTGCACACTCATAGCACTAGCATTTTGTATTATACAATGTATTGAAATGATGCTGTTCCTCAGGTGAAGAATACTCAAATGTTTTCAGTGGTTAGTAAGAATAAATTACAATGTCACTCTGAAAAATAAACCCAAAAAGTATCTTCATCTCTTTCTCTCCCTCTCCCTGCCTCCCACTATTTCAGATGTTTCTCCTGATGGACTTAAAATGACATGTAGACTATCCATCTAATACCTTGACCTCTCAGTCCTATGACCTCCTGCCTGCAGTGATCTTGTCCTTTTGCCTGTTTCAGTCGTCCACCCCATTGTTGTTACTATGTTACTTGTTGTTATTAATAATTGTATATGCTCTGTGATCTTCATAGCAAGTATCTTGCTGCATCCACCTCCCACATTTCCAGCTTGTTCCCTTCAGTGCTCTGCCTTGAACTTAAAGTAGACTCCATGATTTACCACTTTATTTTTTCTTAGCCTTTTTCTCCTTATGTCATACTTACCTTGGAAAAACTCCAGCCTTGGTTGAATCTCCTTTTAGATCCTCTGCAGCTGCGTTCATGAGAAATAGATGAGGAAGCTGGAGAAAAACAGTCCAAGGGGCTGGTATCACTTTAGACACATGATCAGTAACTTTAGGTGAGTTCTCAGTATGACTGAGCAATCCTACTAAGTTTCCATGCCTTTCCACTTTGCCTCTCTTCAGGGGAAGTATATCCCATCACATTGCTCTCTCTTCCGAAGCCTCCGATTCCCTTCCTCTCTGCTCATTCAAAGCTGATGACTTTGTCTCACATGTCACTGACTCTGCTGAAACAATCAGGAGAGAACTTGCATGTCCTTCATCTGCCAAATCTACCAGCCTCTCTGCATCTGTGTCTTTATTTGCTGCTTTCCTTCCTTGGGAATTCTTTCCCTCATCTAAGGCCGCCTTCTTGCACACTAGATCCCATCTTCTGAGCCACTCAGAAGTCAGGTCCTGCACACGTACCCCGCTCCCCCACATTATCAATTTTTCTTTTACTGCATCATTGCTACAAACATATACCTACTGCCACATTTCATAGCTATCCTTTACAGAAAAGAGTTTTCTATATACCTTATCTCCACTTCTTCACCTCTTACTCTCCCTTAGACACTGTAGTCCATTTTCATCATGTTACCTCTGTTAACTTGCCTTCCAGGATACCATTTCCCTGGTTTTTCTTCCACCTGTGACTGTTCCTCACCTGTCTCCTTTGTTCATTGCTCTTCAACTTAATCTGAAATTATGAACTGTGTCTCAGTATTCAGTCCTTGGACTTCACTTGACTTTCTAACTTTAATTAAATTGCATTTGTATACTGGTAACTCCCAAGTTTAATTCTTCAATACCTTTTTCCCTCCTAACTCCAGATTTGTATAGCCAGCTGCCTACCTTGTAGCCCATCTAGATATCTAAAACTATTTTAAACTTGACTCATCCACAACTCAACTCTTACTTGTCTGGTCTTCTCTCAGTCAGCCTCACTGCAGTTTCCAACAGTTCCAGTTTTGTCCTCGGGCCCAAAGCCTTGCAAGTGTTTTCAGCTCTTTTTTTCTTTCACATCCCATGTCCACATTGGGTCAGCTTTAAGAATATGTCAAGAATATTGCCACGTCTCACCAGCTCACCCGCTACCATCCTATTCCAGGCCTGCATCAGCTCTTTTGACCTCCCATCAGGCCCATTGCAGAAGCTTTCTAGTTGGCATTCCCATTTTCACTGTTGGCCCTTGTGGTACGTTCTCCACATAGCAGCCAGAGGGATCATTTCAAAATGCAAGTCAGATCATAGCACATGCCTCTGCTCAAAACCTACCATTTGCTTCCCATCTCACTCAGAATAAAATCCAGTGTCCTTCTGACGCCGTACAAAGCACTGTCATGTACAGTGTCCGCCCCCTACTTACCTTTTGGACATCACCTCTCCTCCTTCACTACTCCAGCCACTCTGGGCATGTTTGCCAGTCACACCTGGCATCTCTCTCTCTCATCACGTACCTACTTACTGACAACTGTTCCTGAAGATAACACACTGCACTCAAATGCTACTGGGGAGTCTATTTCCCTCTATTCTAGGTGGGAGTCATTAAAATGCAGTTCTGTAAACCTTCTATATCAGTGACAAATTACCACATTGAGATAATGCTTAATATATTGGACCCTGATCACCAGACAATTAGGGATTGTTAGTAGGCCATTTGTGCATAGTAATGTTTGCTCTTCCGTTGTAACTGCTCTTCTCAAATGCTTTCCAGTTTTCTTTAATACTTTCTCAACTTTTTTGGTGGGGGGGAACTCATTGTGTAACACTAGGGAGAAATAAGAGCTAACTATGGAAGACTAGAAACCCAGGCTAAGTGGGTAATAGTAGAGAATGGCCCACACTGAGTACGAGGCTGGTGCCATTTAGCTCTTGCAACAGTGGAGATTTTTTGGTGCTTAGTGAACTTTTCCAGGAGTTTCCATATGAGTCTGACATCATACCAATTGTATTCAGAATGTACCTTGAAATTGTAGTCCTGTGTCGTTTCATTAAAAAATTTTTGTTGAGTTTTAGAGACAGAAACATAAATTTTCTTTTATAAACACTGACAAAAGACATTGGATATTGAGAGATATTTCTAGTCTTTGGTGGTTGTATATTAAAAATAAAGATAAATCAAGCCGCCATGCTGTACTTAGTAAAGTATTTCAATTATTTCTCAATAAAACTGGAGAAAAAATAAACCAAGAGCTCTTCTCCAAGGGAGTAACGTTCTTGGGGTATGCTTTACACACCTACATGTATACATACTTTTTCTCTGTAGTAGAGATTCTATTAAAGATTTAGTAAGAGATGAAGAAGGTTTATGAAACATATCACCTGATACAGTAAAAATTCCCATCAGAAGTTTCTCTTCTATGAAGTTTGTGTACATTTCTGTCTGTCTGTCTGTCTCATTTTAACATGCTGTGTTTTGAATGTTGAGGTTTTGCTGTTTTGGAAAATAAATAATAAAGTTAAGAGAAGTCTTGAAATAAGATTGCTAGCACAGAAAATATAATTATTGAATAAAAATTCACTTTTTATCACCACAAGGTACCAGGATATGAAATTTAGGATCAGAATTTTTAGATACTTTGGCAAGAGTGCTATTTTAACACAAGTAGCGTAAAGGGAACTATAATGGAAAAAAAATGGAATTGGTAATGAAGTCCTCCATTTTCCCATATGATGGGTGAAAACCCCAAATCTTTGAAGTTGGTAAACTCCAGGAAGTAAATGCCAATCCGATCCCATCACTCCCTTCTTCTTAACCTTCTCCAGTGACTTCCTATTCTACTTGGAATCAAATCCGCCCTTCCTCCAAGCCTCACAGCAAAGTCCCAGGGATCTAATCCTTGCCTGTACCTCTGACCTTGGGTCAAGTAGGGTGGTGTTTCCTGCAGGCTCCTTATGCTTCAGCCACACTGCTCTTCTTTCAGCCCTCTCTGTTTGGAATGTTTTCCCACATTCTTAGCCTGGATCCATCATTTTATGAGGTTATAACCATTACCCCTTAGAGAGTCCTTTCCTGCTTCTCCTTCTTAACAGACCCCTCAGTTTTCTTACCCCTTCGTTTCATAGAAAAAGTTGCATTATAACTTACAAATGCCAATGTCTTATTTATCCCTCTGCTTATTCTTTTTTTCCCTCCCCCTTGCATCAGAATGTAATACTGAGTCCTGTTTGTCATTAGTGTCCCATCACCTTGCATAGGACTTGGCACATATTAGGTATTCAGTTCATATTTTTGAATGAATGGAGATCTTCCAGAGAAACATTAGTGAGTTAAACCAAATAACTTGAAGGTTTTCATAAGATAAAATAGCATAAAGAGATAAACATGCCAAGTTGATAATTCATTTATGTTTATAATCTATCATCTATAACATCTAAATATATTTTACATTTTTTATCGTGGTTAAATATATATAGCACAAAATTTACCATTTTAACCATTTTTAAGTGTGTAGTTCAATGGCATTAAGTGTGTTCACAATGTTGTACAACCATCCCACCATCCATCTCCAGAACTTTTTACCTTTCCAAACTGAAATTCTATACGCAATAAACAATCACACCCTGATCCCCCCTCCATCCAGCCACTGTCAACCTCCACCTCTACTTTTATGTTTCTATGAATTGGCCTGTTCTATGGGCTTTAGATGTGGAATCAAGCAGTATTTGTCCTTTTGTGATTGGCTTATTTCACTTAGCATAATGTCTTCAAGGTTAATCCATGTTGTAGAATGTGTCAGAATTTCCTTCCCTTTTTTTTTTTTTTTTTTTTTTTTTTTAATTTTTTTTTTTTCAACTTTTTTATTTATTTTTGGGACAGAGAGAGACAGAGCATGAACGGGGGAGGGACAGAGAGAGAGGGAGACACAGAACGGAAACAGGCTCCAGGCTCTGAGCCATCAGCCCAGAGCCTGACGCGGGGCTCGAACTCACGGACCGTGAGATCGTGACCTGGCTGAAGTCGGACGCTTAACCGACTGCGCCACCCAGGCGCCCCTCCTTCCCTTTTTAAGGCTGAATGATATTGCATTGTATCTATGTATCACATTTTGTTTATTCTTTCATCCTTTGAATGGACAGTTGGCCTTCTTCTACTATTTGGCTATTGTGAGTAATGCTGCTATTTATACAGGTGTACATATATCCGTTTGAGTCCCTACTTTTAAGTTCTTTTGGGTATATACCCAGAAGTGTAATTCCTAAATCATATGGTAATTCTGTTTCTAATTTTTTGAGGAAACACTGAACCATTTTCCATAGTGGCTACAGCATTTTTACTTTCTCATTAGGAATATACAAAGGTTCTGGTTTGTCTACATTCTACCCAACACTTAACTATTTTCTGTTTTGTTTTGTTATTTTTAATAGAACATATCCTAATGGATGTGAAGTGGAATCTCATTGTGGGTTTTAATTTGCATTTTCCTAATAATTCATGATCTTGAGCATATTTTCATGTTTTTATAGGCCATTTGTATATCTTCTTTGGAGAAATGTCTATTCAAGATCTTTGGATGGTTTTTAGTCAGGTTGTTTATTTTCTGTTGTTGAACATCTATTTTATGTAGTAGAAAGTATACTAAAATACTTAAGGTATGTCTTATTTCTCTCTATTCTTAGGGGTACAAAATATAATTTGCTAGCGCATACTACTCTGACCTTGGAAAGTGCTGAGGATAGCTTCAAGACCCATAATCTGTCCATTAATGGAAATGGTGAGTACAGTCTATATTTTACTTACTGTGTATGTTATGTCAATAGATAACATTGTGGCAGTAGTAATTTCTAATTTTAGTATGCCCCTCTGAAGCAGATGTTGGCTTAAATAATGTAGGCATGTATGATTCTGTAGGTTCTTTCTAATATGTCCATCTCCTCCCCCAAAAGAGAAAAAAATGTTATGTTTCCCTCATGCCATTTGCCAGAGATTTGTTTGTGAGGCTACTAGCTCAGTGAGAACAGAAAGGGTTTTGTGTATTCTGAATCCTTGTCTTGGACTTGAAATTGATTACTTCAACACCCTTCTAGTTGGCAAAGACCTATCTTATTTTTATTTTTATTTTTTTATTTTATTTTATTTTGTTAATATGAAATTTATTGTCAAATTGGTTTCCATACAACACCCAGTGCTCATCCCAAAAGGTGCCTTCCTCAATACTCATCATCCACCCTCCTCTCTCTCCCACCCACCTATCTTATTTTTAAAGTTGAATTTGAGGAAGCCAACCCTTATGTTGGTAGAAACAGAGGATTGGGGAAGGTAGGACCAAATTAATCTTAACTGTGTTATCTCTGGATAATATTGATAGTTGTAGTGTGTCCCCGCCAAAAAAATAATAATAATAATACAGCAAGGTGAAAAAGGGACTTAAGCAATTAGGAAGGTTCATAAAATTTAGCATAAGCATTCTCCATTCTCCCAGATTATTTTACCTATGAGGAATCATACAGAGTGGTGATGGTAAAGTAGTTTGGAAATATAACTTGGCCACTTATTCTTGTCCATTTTCTGAAGCAGAATATATAAAATTACGTACTACCCTATTTGTACATATTGTTGTAAGGATGCGTGGCTCTGTAGTGATGAGATAGATGTTTTTACAACAATATTTTTTAAGTTTTATGCTAAAACTTACGTTAGGGGTGGCTGGGTGGCTCAGTCGGTTGAGTGTCCAACTTCGGCTCAGGTCATGATCTCGCGGCTCGTGAGTTCGAGCCGTGTCGGGCTCTGTGCTGACAGCTCAGAGCCTGGAGCCTGCCTCTGCTTCTGTGTCTCCTTCTCTCTCTGCCCTTAACCCACTCGCATTCTGTCTCTGTCTCTCTCAAAAATAAATAAACATTAAAAAAAATTAAAAAATATATATATATAATTTACTAAAACTGATCCAAGAAACCATAAACCTAAAGAACCCTACAACTATTAAAAATAACTAAATAAGTTACATACTGATATAATCATACAATGAAATACTTTAAGCAATAAGATATATAAATACTGAATGAACAAAAACCAAGTCACTAAGAAAACATAATGTGATTTTTATCCATATAAAGTTCAAACCAGAAAAAAACTAAATTGTATTATTTAGAGAAGCACACATAGGTGGTAAAACCAAAAATAAATGCAAGGAAGTGAATACCATAAAAATTGGGCCACATTTACATCTAGAATAATTAAGAAATAATGTTGGCAATTTTCTTTTTTCGTGATGGTTTTTCTGTTGTTTCTTGCCTTTTTAAGGATTGATAGTTTCATCATTTCAGTTTTTCCTTGTTCCAACTTAAGTTGTAATTCTTTTTCTCATCTTTTAGAAATTACTTCTGGAAATGCCATTAATCATATATGTTAAAGTCTAAAATTAAAAGATAGTTTTACAGGGTGCCTGGGTGGCTCAGTCGATTATGTGTCCAACTGTTGATTTTGGCTCAGGTCATGATCTCACAGTTCACAGGATCAAGCCCTACATCTCTCTCTCTCTCTCTGTCTCTGTCTCTATCTCTCAAAATAAATAAATAAACTTAAAAAAGAGATAGTTTTACCTTTTTTTAGGCAATGCAAGGACTTTAGAACAGAAACTCCATTTCTCTGACCTGTGTGCTATTATTATATATTATAATTCTATTTGATTTTTAATTTCACAAGATGTTTTATACATTTTATATTTATTTAAGTTTACCTAAAGTTTCTGTGCACCACTTGTATCTAATACCTTACATCTGGGATCATTTTCCTTATGCTTGAAGTATAATCCTTAAGAATTTCTTTTAGTATGTTCCACTGATATCATACACCTTTGTTCTTGTGTTTGAAGATAACTGTTTTTTGCTTCATTCTTGAAAGATATTTTTATAGGATACAGAATTTTGGTAGTTCCCATTTTTTTCTTTTTGAATATTACAGATATAATTCTACTATCTTCTGGCTTCTTTTACCAGCTACTGAAAATCATGTCAGTGTGTCACTTCTGTGACAGTAGCTTTCTTTTCCTTTTAGCTTTGGTTTTCTGAAGTTTCATTATGATAAAGGTACATAATTTAATTTTATTTATTGTGCTTTTGGAACTCTAACTTCTTTAAATTATTGATTGGTGTCTTTCATTAGTTCTGGACAAAATCTCAATTTTCCATTCAGAGAGCCTCTGCTCCTCCATTCTCTTTCTTTTCCCCCAGCATGCCTGTTAAACCCGTGTCAGTTGTCCTCACTTTATCCTCTCTGTGTGTTACCCTTTATGATGTGTTTCCTGCATGCATTGTCAATGTTATTTCTTAGGTTTTTGGTGAAAGAGCATGCATTGCTGTTTTATAGCCCGTGACTAATAATTCAGATGTATAACGTCTTTCTGGGTATATTTCTATTGTTTTTTCCTACAGGTCATGATGTCTCAATTCCTTGCATATTGGGTTATCTTCATATAGTTGTCATTAAAATCGAAAGTTTATGTACAGGAATAAATTGATGCAGGCACCTGGAGGGACTATCATTAGGGGCCCACTTTATTCAAAGATCATGTCTGAGTTTTTCCGGACTCCTTGTATCCCCATCTCTAGGCACTGAGAGTCCTAGGCAGCAAGGCTGGTTTATTTCTGGTTCACTGCCTAGGAACCCTGTCGGTGGTTCCTCTGGGATGTCAGCCTAGCATGGGGAGGATCTCCCATTAACCTTGTTACATAGTTCAGGCCCTAGACTTTGATTTCTGTTCTGCTTCCTCATCTTGCAGGATCATTAAATCATAACCTCAGCCTTGCTGGGATTGGCAAATGCTCTCAGGACAAACACAGCATCTGTGCTCACTTAACTCACTGGTTCTCATCAAATTTGTACTGGTAATTTCTTATGGTCTTGTTACCTTTTTGTCGCTCTTGGAAGAAATTTTAAATATATTTGATACAGCATTTTCAATAGTTGTCAGTGGGAAGATTGGTCTGCACAATCTACCCTTCTTACCCAAGATTTGAAGTCCGCAATATTATTAGCATTATCAATTTTATCACAAAATCTAGCAGATGAAGTTTATTGTCATTTCATTTGTGTCAGTTCTCTGATTATCAATATTGCCATCATATGTTGAGTGTCTATTATGTATCAGACACTGTTCTATGAAATATTATTCAGCCTTAAAAAAGAAGGAAATTCTGCAATATGTGACAACATGAATACCCCTTGACAACATCACACTAACTGGAATAGCCAGTAGAAGAAGGACAGACACTGCGTGGTTCCATTCACATGAGGTATCTACAATAGGCAAATTCAAAGAAGCACAAGAGTAGAATGGCAGTTACCAGGGGAAAGAAGGAGTTGCTAATTAACAGGTATAAAATTTCAGCTATGCAAGATGAATAGGTTCTAGAGACCTACTGTATGATGTAGAGCCTATTGTTAACAATACTGTATTGTGCATTTAAAAATCTATTAAGAGGCGGGGTGCCTGGCTTAGTTGGTTGAGTGTCTGACTCTTGATTTCGGCTCAGGTCATGATCTCACAGTTTGTGAGTTCGAATGCCACGTTGGACTCTGTGCTGACAGTGCAGAGCCTGCTTGGGATTCTCTCTGCCTCTCCCTCTGCCGCCCCC
Organism: Neofelis nebulosa; assembly: GCF_028018385.1. Taxonomy (NCBI): domain Eukaryota; kingdom Metazoa; phylum Chordata; class Mammalia; order Carnivora; family Felidae; genus Neofelis; species Neofelis nebulosa. Next base: position 28,456,140 of record NC_080794.1, on the reverse strand, counting down.
CCCCCCCCCCCCGCTCTTGGGCACACACGCTCTCTCTAAATAAATAAATAAATAAATAAATAAACTTAAAAAAATCTCTTAAGAGGATAAATCTTCTGTTAGGTGTTTTTACCACAATAAAATGTAAATAAATAAATAAGTAAACAACCAAAGAAACAAACAAACACTTCTAAGCAATTTTCATTCCTAGTTGTCTGTGGGATATGTCTATAAAGAAGCATTACCATGAAGTGATTAATGGTGTGGACTGTGGCACCAATCAGCCTTGGACTCATATTCTAGTTCTAGCACTGTCTAGTTCTGTGACCTTCACAAGTTCTTCATTTTATTGTCATTTACATTTTACAGATGGGTAAATTGCAGCCTAGAGAATATAACATGCTAGGTCATGTAGCTAGGAAGTGGGTGAGCCAGACTTTAAATAATCCAGGACAGGCTGTGCTCTCTCTGCTATGCTTTCTGGTCAGGGATGATGACTATTAAAGCACCTGAAGACTCAGAATACTATCCATGTGTGAATAATGGAATTGATGATGAAAGGCCCCATTCTTTCAACCAAATCATCCGAAAAGTTGAGGAAAAGAATACAATTCATAAAGGAAGCATTAATTTTAGCAGTGATTCCTCAGTTGTCTTCAGTGTTCTGTAAGATATTACTAGACTCTTGTTCAATAAAATACTCATGGGTAGATCAGCATGGGCACTGTGTGGTATGGCTCTTTTTTAGAGAAATGCAATACAGACTCACACACTGTGAGAAGTCTGAGACTGCGCTTAAAACAGTAACACCCAAAACTGTGGGCACTGGAGTTTGTGGACTCCACAGAAGAAAGTTAAAGAAACAATAACCCATATGCCTAACTCTTCATAGGAGGTATATTCCTAGAATGTGTATGAATTAAAATCTTGTAAATCAATCCTATTTGGAAAAAGAAGAAATATTCTAATTTAAAGGAAACAATTTTATACTGAAAAAAAGCCACCCTCAAATTTATTCATTAATATAAATCTATGTTAATACATTGGGTTTTCCTGAATAAAGTTATGTCAGTGTCTGTAAAATCAAGAGGAAATAACTATATTTTCTAAAATTTATAACTCAGTTTTATTATTCTTGATAATTGAAAGGAAAAGCTAAAATGGTATCTTCATCATCAAGAAATTTTTATTCTTTTTATGAAACAATGAAACCACATTGTGAAGATTGACTCACGGGGAACTAAGATGTTATCTGGATTCTTTCCCTTGCCTGTGTTTTGTTTTTGTTGTTGCTGTCATTTTTAAACACCATTTTGTTCTCCATTTGAAAATATAAATGAATTAGATAAAATCTTTAAGTAGTGAAAAGTTAAATTGCTTTTTCACTTCCTGTTTCATTTCATTTTGTCCTAATGTCGCCTTTGGTTAGAAAAGAAGAATTAAGCATTTGGATTAGATAATTTGTGCAGGGATGGAGGCAGCACTGAAAATGGAAAGGGCGTGGTCTGGGGAGTGAGACTGCCCTGGATATGAAATAACAGGAAGCTGCTATGTGACAGACACAATGATAGATGCCATTTCCACATTATTTGATTTTCACAACAGCCCTCCTTCTGAAGATGGGCAGTATTTTTAAACATGAAGACTTGGTCCTCAGCTGGGTTAAGTGACTAGATGGATGCCATGTTTCCTGTCAGAAGTAGAGAGAAGAAGCTGTGACTCTGCACTTCATCCATGGTGGTCCTCAGCTGTGAAGAGACCCTGGTCAGAAGGGATAGGTGATTGCAGAGTATATGGCAAGGGGTCTGCAGAAAAAGGAATTCTACATCCAATATTGCTTTCCAAGGACCATAGTCAGGAGGAAATTATTTTTCTCTGCATGCTATGAAATCTAAACTTCTTTTACTGGAGAAGCACATTTGTTACGAGTGGTACTTTCCAGGATACATTAGTGATGGAACAAACTTTATGAACTCGTATGAAAAGCTAATCATCATTTATGGTTCTATTTTTTAACAAAGTGTATCCTAACTTAAAAATAACTAGCCTACAGATATTTAGAACATAAGCCATCCATAAATCTAAGATTGCTACATAAAGAAATTTGCTTTCAAAGTTTAAATTCATAAATCACAAAGTTGATTTCAGATGTTTTACTCAGATGCCTGCTTTTATCGAATTTTTATTTCATTTCCTGCCTATTTTAGAAAAGGAGTTTCTCCTATATCTATTTATTTATGCCTGTGTTTTGGAATCATTGCCTGTGTTCTATTTATGCATTTATTTTTCCAAGGTCAAACCCTTTATTTCTGAAAGGTAGCAGCTTTACCAAGATATTAGTAAAAAAGATTTGAATAGTCCCAGACAATTTGTTGTGCTCTATTCTTAATAATGAGCAGGTAGGTTGTTAAAAACTTTTTTGTTTTCCTTTGTGTACTTTATTTAGGCACATCTTTTTCATGTAACTGATGTACCAAACCTTGGCATGGCATTTGTATATAATTGTACTTTTACCAAAAAATGTTTCATTTTCCAGAGTTATTTTCCAGAGTTTCCAGATTATTGACTTTGGGGTCAAAAATCGTAACAACCAATGGCTAGCAATTTTATAGGCACTACCAACAGGGATGCACTGAAAACTTTGAAAATCAGTTTTGTGTGGTCCATTGTGGGCAAAGGGCCACATATTGGGAATCAATTACACAATGCTTTCTTTCCATGCAGATGTGAAGGCTGTATGTCTATCTACACACTACATTAAGGGAATATCTTAATGTTTTTTGAAAGAACTTTTTTAAACAATTGCAAACTTACAGAAAAGTTACAAGTTAAATGTCAAGATCTTTTTCCCAAAAGAATTTATGAGAACAAGTTTACGTGATTCTCCACTGCCTCCAAATATGTTATTATATATTTCCTACTAATAAGACATTGGTTACATCACTACCACTATTCCAAGTCAGTAAATGAATATTAATACATTACTACCATTTAATCATCAAACTCTATTAAATAAAGTATTGCTCCTTGTCCCAATAATGTCTTTTATGACAGAAGGATCCAGTGCAGAATCATTCATTGCATTTAATTATCACGCTTCTTTTAGTTTCTTTCAAACTGGACCATTTCTTCTGTCTTTTCTTGGCATTCATAACATTGACATTTAAAAAAAACTTTATGTAATGTTTATTTATTTATTTGGAGAGAGATAAAAAGAGCAGAGGAGGGGCAGAGAAAGAGAGAGAGAGAATCCCAAGCAGGCTCCATGCTGTCAGTGCAGAGCCTGACATGGGGCTTGAACCCATGAACCACAACATCAGGACTTGAGCCGAAATCAAGAGTCAGATGCTTAGCCAACTGAGCCCCCAGGCAGCCCAATAACCTTGATATTTTTAAACATCATAGTCAGTTACTTTGAAGAAGGTCCCTAAATTTAGGGTTGTCTGATGTTTTCTTGGGATAAGACTTAGGATATGCATCTTTGGCAGGAATATCACAGAAATGATACTGAGTTCTTACTGAGTTCTGTCAAGTGGCATGTAATTTTGATTCATCTCAATACTGATAATTTTTACTTTGATCACTTGATTAGTGTGGTGTCCGCCCAGCTTCTCTACTGTAAAGTTGCTCTTTTGTTTCCCCTTTGAAAGAACTTTTAATATGTATTTTGTGTGGAAGAGGGCGGTGGCTTGAAACTATGTAAGTGTATGTCTTACTGGTCTTTCAATTTATTCATTTGTTTATATCAATATGGACTCATGTTTTCCTGTTTTATTCAGTGCATCATAATCTGTCAATATCATTGCTTGTTTTAAGGTTCAAGTTGTCTCCAATCTGGCCAATGGGAACACATTCAAGAAGGGTTCTGTTGTCTTTTTGACAGTGTTCTCATCATGAGTACTTCCTTGCTTTATGGCATAACAAGGTATTTCAGGTTCATCCTGTACTTTCCTTGCCCCAGTCATGGAATCGGTCATTTCTCCAAGGAATGCTGGTTCTTTGTAATGGAAATAATATTTAGAAGACATGAGCTGGTCTCTAGATATATTAGAGTGGTACTGTTAGAGTGTGGCTTTCCACGGGCGCTCTCAGTGGACACAGCCATACACATGCTTATGTGTTTTGTCCTGTATTTCCTAATCTCTGTATGTTGGAAATCATGAGTCCATACCAGTGCATCCAGTTCTAATCTAACAGCACAGAGTTCATTCTACACATTTGTAACTCCTTTTTCTGACAGAAAGAAACCTGTCTTTTGTACCTTTAATGCATTTTCTTCTTTGATCAGCCTTCCTGAAAGCAACCATTCTTTTATCTCCCTTGAATAGATACTCTCTTCTCCTTGTTGGAGCTCTGACTCCTCATTCTAGGCTGCCTCTTGCCCCGTGTAGACTCTCCTTACCTTGCTGAGGCTCACACAGGCCTGGCCACCCCAGGCTTAAAGTTCCCCTGCCTGGCTGCCCTCTCCCTTACCTCAAGTGGACACCCTCCTCAGCTGGCCTGTGCTCTGACACCCCATGCCCACTGCCTCTGTTCTCAGATGCACCCCTCACTGGGCTCTGACACACTTTTCTGGGTCACTGAATGTGACCTTGCTGCTCTCAGACTCCAACTGCCATGGCTGAGTCACCTGCCAAATATGCACACTCTCCTTACTCTTTGCATTCTGACTCCTCACATTGGGCAGCCACACCATGTAGACATCACTCTGCTTGGGCCTTGACTCCCCACACCAGGCCACCCCCTGAGGAGAAATCCCCCATGGGCTGTGTCCCACGTGGTCCATCTTCCTCAGCCCATTCAGGCTCTGACGCCTGGTGCTTGACAGCTCTCCTACTCACCATTCCCATCCTTCCTGGCTCCAGCACCTGGCATAGGTGCCCGTGGGGGTGAGCTCTACCTAGTGACTTACAACTGAATTGTGCAGTAAGGGAAGGGAAAGAAGAAGGGCCAAGAGGCTTATACAAGCATTATCTTGAAATTGTCCTCTGAAATGTTATGTTCAGATCACTTTATTAGATACTACAATGAAAATCAGAACACGAAGTAGAATTTGACATATAAAAATCATTTTATTAGAATGTTTTTTATTTTAAATGAGTTTACTTATATGCCCTGAACTACCTTCATTGGTTAAATACTTTAAGATCAAACCAGAGATCAAGAGACTAAAAGCTCCACGTCTGTTTTGGGTAAAAGCATTATCAGTTTAACATCATCCTGTCCTATTTTCTCATATTTGATTTTTTCGTTAACAGTGGCATCGCTGTTTGAGTATGATGAGCCTTTACATATGTTCTTATACACAGCAAAAAAAATTGCAAAATAGAAAAAAAATGAAAATGTATAATGACCTTAAATACACGTTTGTAACTTGCTTTTTTTTCTATCTTGTTTAACTAGAGGAGTCTTCATTTTGGCTTCCCTTATATGGCAACATGTGCTGCCGCCTAGTTGCCCAGCCAGCATGCGTGGCTAAGGATGCATTTGCAGGATTTCTACATCAGCAGGTTGGAGGACTTTGAATATCCTACAATTATAGCTACAGTCTAGATCTTAATATACTGGCAGTTTGGTCTTCTGATAATGAAAAGTATTATTTTTAAAGTGTTCCTTTAAATGGCCATTTTCCCAATGTTAGGCATAGAATGGGGGTGAGAAGGTGGGAAGGGGAGGGGTCTAATGCAGGCTTGATGGCTAAGGAGCCACTTCCAGGTCCCTCTGCTTCATAATGGCCGTAGCAGGACAATCAGCAGCAGGGACCCCTCGTGGAAGCAGATTAGGGCTGTTCCCCACCTTTCAGAGAAGGCCTTCCTGGCAGACAGCTTTTGGCACACTTAAGGCCTCTGGGCTTCCAAAGTTGCTTCTGTGGCACCTACTCCTGATTTATTTACAACCACAGTTATTTACATGCAGTAAATAATTAATTACGGGCTTCAGTGAATCAATACCTTTTTAAAAAAGATTCCATTAAGAGGAAAGAAAATTTGCATTCTTACAGGGTGGTCAACATTTTCCAGTATTCTGAGAACAGTAAGGGAAAATTATATTTTGAGTATTGAGTTATTTTTATAATTTTTTTGAGTTATTAGATGGATTGCTGTGGAATTTGAAGCACTAATTTTTAATAGACTAGCTTTTCTAAAACTGCATTGATTTATGATCCTATATGTGTAAAAGTTATGTGGTAATCATTACCTCCATTTGCTTAATGCTTTTGAGAATTCCAAACCTTTCTTCTGTGATATTAACTTACTCTTTCATTTTGGACTATTGACTTATTGTACATTAAATTAATGGGTAACTCTATCACATTAAAAAAAATTTTTTTAAACTAACATAACTTTGGTAATTTAAGTATTTTGTTGAATTTAATGTTAAGATGATAAATAATGATTAAGGTTGATGGCTTCTTGAATTTTTTTTCAGCAAATGGTAGAAAGCCTGATTAGTTGGAGAAGGCTGTACTGTGTTTTAAGAGGGGGTAAACTCTATTGTTTTTATACACCAGAAGAAATTGAAGCCAAAGTGGAGCCAACTTTGGTAGTGTCCATTAACAAGGTAAATAAAACGCTGTTTTGAAAATAAAGACATAACATTTTATAGTTTGTTCTTTTCCATACAATTCACATTATTGCCACCTTATGAAGGAAAGGGAAGGACTGCTGAAAATAGGTTAGTTCATAAAGATAAATTAATCTTCTCTTTTTCTTCTATTACAGAGCTTATCCAGTAAAGGAAATACTGTATATTTCCTAAGAAAACATAGTAATTGGAAATCTATACCAGTAAATAGATTTTAAAGCAGAGAATGTAACTCCACATTAACAGGATATTTAAATTTTTCATGAATTTATTTAAGAGATAATGTAAACATAAACTGACAGCTCATGTTACAGTGATGGTTTTCCTAGAAAGTTAGTATTCAAATGAACCCATAAAAAGATATTCCCGGGTGTACTTCCTGATTTCTTAGGGGATTGATGGGCAGTTGTCCAACCTTCTGTCAGAAAAGGAAAGCCTGATTCTCTCTCTCCCCCTCCCCTCCCCCCTCTCTCTCTCTCTCTCACACACACACACACACACACACACACACACACTTATCACATGATCTTAAAGTTATCTTCACCTGTTACCTAAATCTAGTGTTTATTAGAGGGTTCCTCCCCTTTTGGCATTCCTACTCTAGAACACTTCTTGGCATTTCTAGAGCAGAGTATCATGTTTTCTGTCCATAGTCTATACTTACTTGTTTCTAGTTGTTTTACTTTGCTTGTTTTTGCTTTTGGAGTGGTTGAATTGAAGTATCTGGTAAAATATGAGCCATCACATCTGTTAACTGTACATGTTCTGCTTGACTTGAAATTATCTTTTGGAAAAACATAAAGTTGTATGTCTTGAAAAACATGTGGATACTGTTTTACTAATCTATAAAGACTTGAGTTAATTTCTGTGATCATTTCCAATAATGACATTTAGTCCATTTCTATCCTGCTTTTAGAAATTATACTGCTTTTTCTTAAAGGAACTTCTTCAGTGAGACCTTTTACATTAAGGTCCACTTAATTGATCTGTGTTGTGTTTTAGAAAGATTAGTGTTGCTCTTAAATAATATAGCTCAATATTAAAACATGGTGAATTTATTTTAGTTTAGGTAATTAGGTTGGTTTGTGAAAAGTATATTTTTTATTGGAAAATTGATATATTTTTTCATTACTTGCCAATGTTTTGTTTTGTCTTGTCTTGTTTATGCAGTGTCCACTTTTGCCTGGTCTTTTGAAAATTGCAGATGTGCAGAAAAGTTGAAAGAATAGAATAACAAACACCTATATACTTTTCACCTAGAGTCTTTGGCTGTTGTTAATATGTTGCCATATTTGCTTTCTCTTCACATAGTTTGAGAATTTTTTCAGAACCATTTGAAAGTAAGTAGCCCACAGCATAACATTTCTTCCCTGGAATATTTCAGTATGTTTCAGCTAAAAACAAGGACATTTCCTTCATGACCGTATTATTTACCACAGTCATGAAATTTACTGTTGATAAAATATTATCTAATATATAGAGAGCAAATTGTCCCTAAAATGTTCTAATTTTTCTTTATTGTTTGATCTAAGACCCCCATCAAGGATCACAAACTACAGCTGGTCACCAGGTCTTTTGATTGTTTCCTTTTTACCTAAATTGGACCCATCACTCATTGCCTCTTTTTTCTTTTTTTGTCTTTTACTATATTGACATTTTGTAAAAATCCAGGCTAGTCCCTAAATCTGTTTTTGACTAATTGTTTCACTAGATTCGAGTAAATATTTTTGGCAAGAGTTCTGCATAGATGATTTTATCTAACCTGGTTTTCACTAGGTAGCTAGGTAGTGAAAAATGGAATTCTACTGATTTTTTTCTTACATGTTGTGCAGTGGAATATGGATAGTCAGACAACAAATTAAAATGTAATCTAGACAGATGATATTTTAAATTCATTTATTTTATTTGAAAACAGTCTTCAAGGTATTCATTTTACCTTATCAGTCCTTTATGGTAGACAGAGCAGGTAAGTCAGCCCTGTTTTATAGGTATGTTATTTCTGTTTTACAAGTGAAGAAACAGACTCACAGATCAGATAGAACTTGTCTAGCTAGTAAGTAAAATTATATGGCTCACTGTTTTTCTGTTTCCTTACAGACATACTGCTAGACTAGATTTGGAAGGCAAAATTAGACTTTTTCCCATCTCTGTACCCACTCTGAATAAGTTATGAGAGTAAAAACAGCTCTGAAGTGAGGTTTTGAGTCTGAGGCCACAGTTAACTACCTACCTATAGGCAATGGCTTAGACACGTATTGAATCTTTACCATTTAAATTTAAGAGGCAGTTATAATGGAACCCCTTTGTTACTGTAACCAGTGTATTTTCTTGTCTGATGACAAGGGTGTAATTCCAAACAAGCAGTTAACAGTGTTTACATGGTCTGGCTGAATTAATCTTTTTTCAATTGACTCATTTTTCCATGTAGTAATAAAAGCTGGTGGCCTGGTGACTGATAGGATTCTGTAGTCAATCAGCTCCATTATTAAGATGACTAAAATCACCATACTTAGAAATCCCAGTGGTGGTTCCACAATTGACCATTACAAATTCACAGGAAAATGATTAATCTAGTAATTTGTATAACCTCAGCCTTAGACTTGGGGCAGTATGGGCTGTATTTGACCCTGACGACCGATGACATAAATTGTCATTGCACATGACTTTTGTCTAAAGTACAAAAGAGAATTTTAAGATTAAACCATGAGGTAAGGGTTAGGTCGAGAAGATTAATATAATTTAGTTGCTGATCTCAAAGATTAAACTGATAACACAGTCTTCCATTCTCTAGCTTTGTGACATTGCTGTCTTAATTTTCTCCAGGACTGATTCCTGCCCTTTCTCTGTAGCAGCTTTTCTCTTTGCAGTTCCTACTTCTACCTCAGGCTTCTTTGAACCCTTCCATTTACCTGAAAACTTCACTTTTAACAGTAAATGCCCTGGTCTTCTTGTTTAAATATGACTATCTCAGTCAAGAAATGTATTTGTTATTTCTGTAAACCTGGCCGTTATGTAATTACATCTCCTATTAAAGTAATTTTTACTTATTTTTTTCTCAACTTAGAAAATTATTCAAATTTATAGAAAAGTTGTAACAATACTATAGTGACACTTTCATACCACCTAGCTTTAACAGTTACCATTGTTGTCATCTTTGCTTTATCTCTTTTTTTCTTTTGGGGGGGGAGTTTAAATGTTTTTTAAAAATTTTTTTAATGTTTATTTTTGAGGGAGAGAGAGAGAAAGAGAGAGTGTGTGTGAGCAAGCGAGGGGCAGAGAGAGAGAGGGAGACACAGAATGGAAGCAGCATCCAGGCTCTGAGCTGTCAGCACAGAGCCCTACTTGGGGCTCAAACTCACAAACTGCGAGATGCTGACCTGAGCCCAAGTCAGAGGCCTAATTGACTGAGCCACCCAGGTGCCCCAAAACAAAAGTATTTAAAAAAATTTTTTTAATGTTTATCCATTTTTGAGAGAGAGAGAGAGAGAGAGAGAGAGAGAGAGAGAGAGAGAGAGAGAAGGAGGGCCAGAGAGAGAGGGAGACACAGAATCGGAGGCAGGCTCCAGGCTCTGAGCTCTCAGCACAGAGCCCAATGCAGGGCTCGAACCACGAACCGTGAGAACATGACCTGAGCCAAAATCAGACACTTAACTGACTGAACCACCCAGGTGCCCCATAAACTCTTTGTATTTAGTTTTTTTTTTTTTTTTTTTTTTTAATTTATTTTTTTTTTTTAAATTTTTTTTTTTTTCAACGTTTTTTATTTATTTTTGGGACAGAGAGAGACAGAGCATGAACGGGGGAGGGGCAGAGAGAGAGGGAGACACAGAATTGGAAACAGGCTCCAGGCTCCGAGCCATCGGCCCAGAGCCTGACGCGGGGCTCGAACTCACGGACCGTGAGATCGTGACCTGGCTGAAGTCGGACGCTTAACCGACTGCGCCACCCAGGCGCCCCTCTTTGTATTTAGTTTTAATTTGCTTTATGATGGTATAGTTGACATAAAATAAAATTCACCAATTATAAATGTACAATTTGATAATTTTGACAAATAATATACAGTTGTGTAATCATTACTACAATCAGTATTGGATTATAGGTTTTTTTAAGCTTTTTTGTGACAACATTTAAGTTCTACTCTCTTAGTAAATTTTAATCATACAGTAGTGTTATCAGCTATAGTCACCCTCAGATCTTATTTATCTTACAGCTATAAGTCTGTAAAGTCTCTTATCTGTATTTTTTGCTGACCATTTGAACATAAGTCTCCAACATTGATACTTTATCCCTGAATACTTCAACATGCAACTCTTAAAAATAGGACCCTTAAAAAAAAGTGTGTTGTGTAGATGAAATTACAATAGCATCGTCACAGCTAGCCAAACTGACAATAATTCTCTTATAACTTCTAATATCCAGTCCATATTCAAATTTCCCCATTTTCCCTAAAGTGTCCTTTTAGCTTTTGCTTTCAATCTAGGAACATTCAAGGATTGTACATTCTTCTCAACTGTAAATTAGGTCTAGAGGTTTGCTTAGATTCATTCTAAACATTACTTACAAGAATATTTCATGCATAATGACAAATACTTTACAGGGCATTCTGTTCAGAGGTACATGATGCTGGGTTGTCTCATTTTGGCAATGCCACATTTAATGACTTGGTTAAGGTGGTGACTACTAACTCTCTCCTGCATAACGGTAAGCCATCCTCTTTACTATTAGCAAATAATCAGTGAGGTGATAGTTTGGCACTGTTTGTATATCTTTGTTGTCCAGTAGTCTTTCACATAATGGTTTTAGCGACCAGATTGCCCTTGTCTGAATTGGTTATCACACTGGAGATTGCATATGTTGTTCTCACAATACCCTTTTATAAAGAAGGACTTTTTCTCATCAAGCAACAATGAATTCCAGTCCCTCCTGAAATGGCAGGATAAAAGCTTACTGTTTTAATTACCAATTTTCAGAGTAAGGAGTTGGTATTTTGGTCTTGTATTGATATTGGCAGTATGTATCGGAGCAGCATTACTCCCTCCAGAAGAAGCAAATGAATGTTGTGTCTATTGTGTTCCCCCCAGATTAATGGTAAACTCATAGATTTTTATTTATTCAATGTTTTAAATTACTTGATCTTAAAATATAAGGTAGGTATTTTAATTGTTTGACTTTGGAAATTTCTATGGGATACATGCTAAACAGGATCTTTGATAAATGCCAACTTGGTATTTTCTGATATGTAGAGCAGGTAAGCACCAAATAAACCTTTTTTTAAAAATTTTTTTGTTTTTAATGTTTATTTTTTATTTTGGAGAGAGAGAGACAGAGCATGAGCAGGGGGAGGGCCAGAGAGAGAGGGAGACACAGAATCTGAAGCAGGCTCCAGGCTCTGAGCTGTCAGCACAGAGCCCGACGTCGGACTCAAACCCATAAACATGTGATCATGACCTGAGCTGAAGTCAGACGCTTAACTGACTGGGTCCCCCAGGTGCCCCCAAATAAAACTTTTAAGAATGGTTTTGTTTCAGTTTTTAGTATATTTTCAATTCTGGGTCTCTAACATCTTTTTATGCTTAATACTGTTAAATATTAAATATAAATCAGAGTTCTTTTCTCTTTGCTGTCTTTCTTCTTATCTCATGATTTAGAAAATAATAATTTTGCTTAATGCTACTATAAAAATTATGTGAAATCATAAATTTTGCAGTTGCTAAGGTATATAAACAGTAATTCTGTTATTTTGATCACAGGATCTGTTCTCTAACTGTAATTTTTTCTAAATGGCATTTCCTGTAAAGCTAAGTCAGTTTATTAATTTTCATAGGGAGCCATCTGTGGAAATAGTTACATTAAGGGAAGAAAAGCCTGAGCTATTCCCCTCCTGTTTTCAATCCAAATTTGAAAGGATGATTTACTTCAAAGTGATTGCTTCAACTTCAAAAAACTTCACTATTAATGTTGTTGAGCAAGACATTCCCAATAAGGGATACTTAACAGTGCCATTGAATCTTCTATATATTGTAGAAAACATTTTATTAGCCAGTTTTATCCATTGCCAGTGGGGTGAGTAGTGGAATGGAAAAGTGGTGTGGGTCTTTGAGATCAAAAGTTTTTTCTTGATTTAGATACTATACATCATTTCAATAATGAATAATAAAATTTGTACTAACCAAATCAATATTACTACTTGGTCTGATAGATCTTTGTTAAATTATCTTGAAATTGCTTTAACCATTATGTTTGTCATGGACCCTAACAAGCAAAATTATTATGAAGCACATGGGATTTTTTTTCTGATTATGTTAGTCCTTTAATGTCTCAATCCTATCAACTATTTAGATTGTCGTTTATTAAATACAGCAAAAATAGTTACTTAAGCCTTTTCCTTTAGGAGTTTACATCTGATTTCATTGACATAAATTGAAAATAATTATATCACACTAATACTAATCCTTCCTAATGCTTGGTTTGATTTATGGTTATGGTTTATGTATTTCCAACATTCCTTGCCAAATATTGTGAAAGTATGCTTTCTTTGTTACTAGAGTGTGTATGAGGTCTAAAGCTTGTTTTTCGTCAGTAACATTTTGTCTTCATTCCTGATTAACAAGACTTTAGACCAAACACCTTTCAAAGAACTCATTTATTCTTAACAACATGTTCATGAGGAAGCTGTGAGTGAAGTAATATTATCTCAGCATTATAGGTAGGAAAGCAGGCACTTAGTTCTTTGTACTTGTAGCTTATTTTTAATTTGGGGAGGGGACATTTAAAGATAATCTTTAAAGAGAATGATAGAAATAAACCTGTCTGTATCCTCGTACATTGTCCATCATAAAATTATTTTGAAGCAAATCCTGGAGGCTATATGATTTTACTTATAATTATTACAATTATCATACTTAATGAAAATTTATAGTCATATATATAGTCAATATATCATCAAAAATTCAGTGTTCAAATTTTCCAGCCTTGTAATTTTTTAAATAGCTTTTGAATCAGGATTTTAAAATAATGGTTATATATTGCATTTAATTGATTTGATCTCTTAAATCTGTAACTCTGTTGGAGTTGTCTCTTGGTCTCATGCATACACACACTCTCTCTCTCACACACACACACACAATTTATTGAAGAAATTGAGTCATTTTTCCTACAGAGTTTTCCATACTCTGAATTTTGCTGATTGCATCTTTGAGTTGTCTTTTTTTCTCCTATTTTTGGATCAGATTTTTGTTTGTTGGTTGATTGGTTAGTAACAATATATCTTAGGAAATATTGTGTACTTTTATTGGGAGACATTTAATTGCCTGGGTCTTCTAATCATGTTAACATCCATAGGTGAGTATTGATTGCATCCTTTATTTCATTAGGGATTGCAAATTGGTGGTATTTTAACATTCTTTCTTCATTTATTAGGTGGGATACCTCTATATCATCAGCTATTTGGCTGAGGTACAATTCTTATAGGAAAGACAGAATAAAGACTTTAAGATTTAACTAGTTGCCAAAACAATGAGGTGGTTCCTTAGCATCCTTCAAAAGTGACAAGTGAGTCCATTTTTTTTTTTAAATTTTGAGAGAGTGAGTGAGTGGGGGGAGGGGCAGAGAGACGGACAGGGTGAAAGAGAATCCCAAGCAGGCTCCACACTCAGCACAGAGCCTGACACGGGGCTTGATCTCACAACCGTGAGATCCTGACCTGAGCCGAAATGAAGAGTTGGATGCTTAGTTGACTGAGCTATCCAGTTACCCCCAAATGAGTTCATTTTTAAATATCATTAAGAATTTATGGGTTTAAAGACATTTCATGCATTAATCCATTACCATTGGATTCTTATTGACATTTAGATAGTCCCATCTTTGGCTACTGGAAGCCTCTTCAGTTTGGCTCTCGAGTCCTTTTGATACAATCCTATTAATCTTTGATTTTTGGTAGGATAAGAAGTTCAGGGATTATCCTATATATTTTCTGGCCCAAGCTAAGAATTAGCCATGTCTATAAAGAGCTCTGATTCCTTTTAGTAGGAAATAATATTTAGAACCCATAATCTGGGTACGGAGTAGACTTTTTAAAGATCGTATAGTCAAAAGTAAGGTAAGAAACAGTGCATAAATCTAGTCCCAATTTAGTAATTTTCCATTACCACAGAAATAGAGAGGTTGAAGTACAGTTTTAATTTAAAATAATGAACAGCCTAAAAGAAACTTTCCTTTGATTTCAGGGTAAATTATATTTTGTTACAAAATTGACTTCTCAGATTATATCTGTATTGACTTCAGTTGGCCTTCTCTGGGTCCCCACCATCTCATGCAGTGGAAGGTTCCAGTTCACTATGTGTTGACTGATAAAAGGAGATCCAGCCAAAGATTAAAATTTCACAATGAAGTCTGAAATTTATCTGCAGAGCAGTAAAAGTTGACTGTAAAACCTCCCTAATCAACTAAATGGTTTGGGATTAGCAAAAAGCAAGACAGGAAACTCTGATTTTAGATAGAAAACTTATTTTGGGACATAAGTTTCCTCATCTATAAAGTGTTGGATTAGGACTATTTCTGCGATCCTCATATGTCAACCTAAAACTGTCATTATCTGAGTTGCTCTTCTCTTATCTCATTAATTTATTCTTCATGTATTTTTCAATCACTTAGTGAGTGCCAGGCAGTATTTTAGGTGGGAGAAATAGTGGGAGCAGAAATGCCTGTTTCTTGCTTTCAAACCCTGCTAAGAGGAGACACTGCCCTCATCTAAGCGTCATGTGAGCCCATAATGATAACAGTCCTAAAATTCACCTTATGTTTTCTAATCCATTCCTCACTGAAGTTTCAAGAACTCTTATTGATACTTGGCCCAGAATGAAAAACAGCTTGCATGGACTTTCTGACATTATCAGAAACTTTATTTAATGACTTTTTCTTTGACATCCAGTTTTTGGTTGAAAAAATTCCCATTAGTTAAATTATTTGGGGTGATAAAATATAGAAGTTAATTCAAATGATCTATTCTGCGTTTCATTTGCACCTTTTAAAAGCTTCTCATGTTTGAAAAATTTAGTGGTATTTATGGTCCTCAGAGCTAATGGAGTGTATAGTGTACAGTATTTATATATTATTGCATTATATTCTCTTAGAAAGATATAAATGATCCAGTTCATCAGATTTTCTACATAGCTATTTTCATTTGAAATGATATCTTGGTATTATTAAAAATGTACATATTCATCTATAAAAATCACACTTTCCATATTTAAAAGTTGAATCCATTTTAATCCTACATACAAAAGGTAGTCATAAATTTGTATTCCGATAGATTTGAATGGAGAGAAAAGCACAATTTCAACAACAAGAATAATTCATATTTTATTGTTTTTTTTTAATACTGAGAGAATAGAGGGTTCTCCTGCCTTCCTCCCCCACTGAGTCAGCCTTCAGTAAGTCTTACTGAGAGCATATTAAAGATTCTTTCTGGAGCTTCAGTCATTCTCTGCTGGTGATAATAAGCGTTATACTTAAAGAGGTTGGTTACATGCATTTTCAGCCTGCAAGGATATCAATTAGGGTACCATTTTGTTTTTATATTGTATAAATAATTGCTTAAAAGAGTTAATTCACAAAGTTTATTACCATGGCATAGGAATGTAAAAAGACCATTATGTTAAATTACAATGTTGACCATAAGTCCATTACAATCCTCTGAAGACACTTACACTCCTAATTTTAAAAATGACAGTGTCTCTAAGATGGTTACTAATCCTTATGTTTTGTGATACTCCAGACTTTCAAAGTTAGGTTGCTACTTCATGCAGCATACATTTTTTCTCATGTGATTTTTGCATAAGAATTCCTTCCTTCAGGAAAGAACTTCTGTCATCCACAGTAGTCCCTTCTTAACTGCAGGGCATATGTTCCAAGACCCCCAGTGGATGCCTGATACTGTGGACAGTACCTAACCCTATATATACTGTGTTTTCCTATACATACATACATACCTGTGGTAATTTGGTTTATAAATTAGGCACAGTGAGAGATTAACAACAATAACTAATAGTAGAATAGAATAGTTATAACAATATACTGTAATGAAAGTTACATGAATGTGGCCTCTCTGCCTCTCAGAATATCTTATTATGCCATACTTACCCTTCTTGTGATGGATGTGAGACCATAGGATGCCTGTGTGATGAGATGCAGTGAGGTGGGTGACGTAGGCATTATGATGACGTAGAAGCATTAGGCTCTGCTGACCTGATGACGTGTCAGGAGGAGCATCATCTGCTTGTGGACCACAGTTGACTGGGGCAACTGAAATTGCAGAAAGCACAGACTGAGGATAAGGGGGAACTAGTGTTTATATGGTGCTCACCTGTCTGTATTTTCCCATGCTTCAGGGAATGTATAGCTTTTCTTTGTAAGTCTTTGCTCCTGTCCATAGACATCATTATATGTATATGTTAGTTTTGGTATGTGAGAATACATGCAATTTCTCTTCACTCAGTACCGAAAGAAGTGAGGAATTTCTTCTCACTCCTAATCAGCTTTTGTAACTGCCAACTAAATCCTCTTCTGCACACACTACAATAGGTTTAAACATATTCCTCTAGAACTCTTCTACCCAGGACAGTAGACACTAGCTACCAGTGGCTGTTACTTATAATGTGACTGATCCAAATGGAGATGTGCTTTAAGTATAAAATAGACACTGGATTTGGGAGACTTAGAATGAAAAAGTGTAAAATATCTCAAAAAAAAGTTTTTCAATCACACATTAAAATAATATTTTGGATGCATTGGGTTGCAGAAGAACATTTTATTTTTTTAATTATTTTTTTAATGTTTATTTTTGAGAGAGAGAGGGAGACACAGAATTCAAAGCAGGCTGCACACTCTGAGCTGTCAGCATAGAGCTTGACGCAGGGCTCGAACTCACCGCGAGATCGTGACCTGAGCTGAAGTTGGATGCTCAACCTACTGAGCCATCCAGGCACCCCTTTTATTTTATTGTTTTTAAGTTTTTAAAAAGGTGTTTATTTATTTAGAGAGAGACAGAGAGTGTGAACGGGGGAGGAGCAGAGAGAGGGGGAGAGAGAATCCCAAGCAGACTCTGCGCTGAGGCTTGAACCCACCAACTGGAAGATCATGATGACCTGAGCTGAAATCAGGAGTTGGACGCTCAGGTGCCTAAACCACCCAGGCACCCATAAAAACGTTATTTCAAAATATTGTAATAATTATTACATAATTATTTTCACCAGTTTTCATTTTACCTTCTAATGTGATACTAGAAAATCTTCAATTACACATGTGTCTCATTTATTTATTTTTTTAATATTTACTTTTGAGGGAAAGAGATAGAGCGTGAGCAGGGGAGGGACAGAGAGAGACTGGGAGACACAGAATCCGAAGCAAGCCCCAGGCTCCGAGCTGTCCGCACAGAGCCCGACATGGGGCTGGAACTCACAAACCATGACGAGATCATGACCTGAGCCAAAGTCAGATGCTTAACCAACTGAGCCACCCAGGCGCCCCAGATGTGGCTCACTTGTGCAGGACAGCACTGCTCTAGAATAATATCACTCATTATCCAGGCAGCCAAATCCCCATTGTTTCCCCAAAACTCCTTGGAAACTACATGTAGTTGCTAGCTTGTCATGTGGCATGGTGGTGCCTGTGTCACTTGGGAACAGACTTTCTACATGTAGACACAGTAAGCACCATAATGTCGTACCTAGTACCACTCAGAAAAAAAGCTTAAGACTATAAACATGAATGAAACCATTGCCTTTGTTGTAGAGTGTTGCATTCAGCATTTAAAAAAATAATTGTTACCATCGTGAAGGTTATAGTACTTGGTGGATCTTTAGCTATGAGCTTTGTAAATGAATGTTACATATGAAATAAATGTTAATGGGAAAAACCTAACTGCTTTGCTGCAGTAAACACTAAGTTATGGTTTTACTGCTTTAAGTGATAACACTGTATGTAATGCCTGAATATTAGAATAACAAACGTACTTTACTGATTCTTTTATTTTATTACTGTTGGAAATGTAGTTAATATAATTCACATTACAGTTATGACATGCCATACTTGTTTTATTGCAAATTTTAAGATGTATATAAAAGACAGCATACTCCTACTTAAAAGGATCAAAACAGGTTATGTTTTAATCTCATGTAATTTAATGTAAGTTCTATATGTAGCATGCTTTGAAACACTGTTCAGTATTTTTACTACAAAGCATTTTTTAACTCGGTGATCTGAGTCTGAATTTTGAAAATTCTCAAAGTTCCACATTTTAAATGATCAGCAACAAGATTTATAAATGTATCTGCTCTAAGTGTGGTAGTGAGCAGTAAAATACTTATTTGTTAATTACAAAAATATTCTCTTGTAAAACATTAATTTTGTCTTAATTTTTAGGAAACCAGAATTCGTGCAATGGATAAGGATGCCAAGAAAAAAATTCATAATTTTTCTGTTATCAACCCTGTTGCTGGACAGTCTGTAACTCATATTTTTGCAGTGGACGGTAGAGAAGATCTCCAGAAATGGATGGAAGCCTTCTGGCAGCATTTTTTTGATCTTAGTAAGTTAATTTTTGGATTTGCCAGTATTATATTCATGTATCATGAAAGGATGCACAAAGCAATCTAAATATTACAATTATAATGTTATAATTTGTATCAAGAATTTTTTATGCTCTTGAATAAAATGATAGTATATCATCAATGCATTGATCACTTTTTCTCTCAACTTTTCCCCAATGCCTGACTTTAACTATAGTTTATTATACGTTTGAATTCCTAGTATCTCTACCTGTTACTTTTTAAGTTCCTCTGGTCCCTAAAACAACTAGACCACATTTTTTCAAAATATTAGGTTTTAATTGGTTAAAGCAGTGTGTTTAATCGAAGGGATAACAATCCATTTGAGGAGTGAAACACTTCTCTAGGTTAGTGATGATTCTAAAATGTTGAAATGTTCAGAAGGAAATTCATTTTTATGTAACCTTCTGTTAACTCCAGATTCGTTATAATATCATTTTGGACATCATCCAAAAAATTTTTTTAAACCATACATGTGGTTTTTCAGCTTCAATAGTACAGCCCATGATTTTAAAAACAATGTGATAGTAATATAATAAGAGTTTTACTATGTAAAATGTGTGATCTAGTATTCTCAAGTTAAGGAGGAATTTTATCAGCAAGAAAATATTGAAATGATATATTGAGATAGGAGGGAGGGAGATGGGGGATGGGCTAGATGGGTGATGGGTATTAAGGAGGGCACTTGTGTAAATGTGAACTATTGATAAGGGCTATTTCTAGTCAAACTAAGCCTACTGTTAGATTCAACCAGCATTTTATATCTTTAGAATGCTTTTTTACAGAATTACAAAGGATAGCCATTTCCAAACAATCAAAGTTATTTCTTCAACCCCTAGAAATAATCCAACAGAAATTTTAGGACTTCGTAATGAGCTATTTTGGGAAACTTTATAAAAGAGTTAATACCTCCTGTCCCCAGTGTGATCCATGGCCTGGTCAAGTATTCTAGTGATGGTTGGGGAGGACGCAAAAAGGGAACTGAACGTATTGATTACCTTCAACATACCATATAGCTTCATTTATTTCTCACAACAGCCCAGCAGGGCAGAAATTATTTTCCTCTGCTCTAAAGTTGAGAAAATTGAGGCCTGAAGAGATGTCTGGTTTACTGCAGGAAACTAGACGACTCCCTCTATAGCCTTCTGGAGTTCTTTAGGACTTGTTTTCCTTAAGTACTATCCCTAGGCACTCAATAGGCGTTTGAATATTTGTTCCATGCTTATCAGCATGCACTACATTTTTTTTTTTTTAACTTCAGCTGATCTTAGATGTGTAACTTAAAAGACAACAACTTCCTTTTGTTTGCTGATCACATCTGAAATTTTAACTGCTTTCCTAAATGCTCTGCTTTAGAGAGTTTGTCTTACAAAGACTATATTATTTTTAGAAGTGATTCTATAAAAATGTTTATGTGTATAAAAACAGGAACAGGGTAAGAGGAGGTAAAAATGCAGAATATTATAGTCTGGATATCAACTACTACTAGATGATCTCATGTTTTTATTGTCCAGATTACATAAAGTAATTTATCATGCTAAAATAGGGAGTTGGAGGGATATAAATCTTGTGATACAACTGTCGAAATAAGAAAGCGATGACAACTAGGTTCTTAGATCTGGCTACTTCTTTAGTATTTAATGATTTGGGATAAAATCTGCCAATCTATCTAGTTTTTGAAGTATAAATTCTATTAGATTCACATTTTACAATACATTGTGTATGGGGCACCTGGATGGCTCAGTCAGTTGAACATCTGACTTGATTTCAGCTCGGGTCATGATCTCACAGTTCCATGGGTGGGTTCAAGCCCCGCTTCAGGCTCTGCGCTGACACTATGGAGCCTGCCTGGGGTTCTCTCTCTCTCTGTCTCTCTCCCTCTCTCTCTCTCAAAATAAATACATAAACGTTTTTTAAAAAGAATTCATTGTGTATGAAGATATGAAGCAAAGATCAAATCCTAAAGATTGACTTGTACTTTAAATGTTTTATCTTCCTCATGGTAAGTATAGCCTGTTGTGATCTTAGGTGAAATGTGATATGTAGAACATAGTAGAGGATGGATATTCAAGGCAGAATAAACTAAGAGTAATTTAATATTTAGAGCAAATTTCAATTATTTGACTCTGTGTAAGAGTAGAAAATTGAAAGAGTGAGGTTAAAAATCACAAGAAAACATTAATGGCACTAAGCCTGCAGAAGAACAGAGATGAATGAAGAGTGGAGGTTGGAAGCCAAGGGGGATGTGATAGCTAATTTTTAATATTTGAGAGCTGAAAAACACGTAAAAGGAATGACACTGTTCTGGATAATCAAAAGGGGTAGGAGTGGTGGGTCAAAGATAAATTTGTTTCAAGTATTTAATAATATACATATTGAGTCAACATAAGCAGCTTAGCATAACAGATCATTTGACTGGGAACATTATAACAAATATTATTGTGGTAAACACCTCCAGTAGACAGATTTTACGTGAAGACAACATAGCCATTTAATATTTCATACTGGGGCCTTTTTTTTTTATGTTAACATGTTGGTATCATGTATAACTTTGCATACTAATTTATTCACTGGTAAAATAAATGTTTCCATTGTAAAATTGACCAGTGAACATTCCACACTTGTACCTCTGACTTCAGTTACACATGGATAACATGACTTTATATTCCAGTTTTCAACATGATTAATATTCTGCTACCACTTTAACAATGAACAGCTTTAATCTATCAATATAGAGAAAATACGGCACTTTGTAATTTGCCTAAGATTTGACAGAGAAATGTTTGCTAGCTTAAAGTATTTCATTATTTTTCCAGTAGATAAGACCTTAATTTTTTTCTGCCCCAAGAAGGAAAAGCTGGCTTTTATATATTTATCTAAAAAAGGAAGTGGAGGGGAGGAATAAGTTATCAGATCTCAGATCCTACTAGATTTAAATTCTGCAGAGCAACCTTTGAAGCCTCAAACTCAAGATTTTGTTCTCTCTCTGAGATGCTATGTGGGCTATTTTGAAATTTTTGCCATATTCTATACTTAGCATTGTAATAAAACACACTAAAAGGTTTTTTATGTTTCTTAACTATTTAAAGTGATGGATTTAAAATTTATGCATATTACCATATAACCATGGCTGTATATTAGATTTAAAACAACAAAAATGAATAGATAATTTGACTAAACGTGAAATGTCTTTCATTTTTAAGCTATCGAAAATAACTAAATTGGATATTGAGAACATAATAAAAAGGAAGAGAAATATAGATCATAAATCATTCCAAAAAGACACATATGTGTATGACATTTACTTTTCTACAGATGTAAGATAGAGTGTAAGCATAGTGAACCCAGTAACCTGCTTTTATAATATGAACAGAGAGACGCATGGTTTCTAGCACAGCTGTTACCCAGTGCGTAGGTGCACAATAAATATGGAAAGGTTAAGTTGTTTATATCCACCACTCATAAGAGATTAATCTGAGAATTTTAAGATGAAAATAATAAAACATAATTAAAAGAAAAATTAATGTTCACACTTCACAATTTTAACTTAAAAATTGAAACAACTTATTTAAGAGTACTTTTTATTCCTAGTAACTACTGGCTTTATTTAAAGTGTCCTTCCTGAATAAATTAGATCCAGTTAGAATTTGGAGTAATGTGTTTTTATTGTAATGGGCTTTTATATACCTTTTACTTGACTGAAAATGCAGCACTTTTCTAGTTATGTGATTTTTGAAAAGCATAATCATTTGAAGAAATAATTGTTAAACAATTCTTATTTCTTAGAATTTTCAAAATTAAAGCCATTTTTGAGAAGCATTATTTCTAACTATATTTTGGTTGATTTTTACCTTTCAAATGTCTTAAATACTGGGTATTTTTATTTAATATTTAACAGAGGAGAACTTGTGCCAACTTTTGCCATGAATAGAAATTTTAGTTATTGATCATTACTGTGCCAGTGAAATCGTACAGTATTTAATAGCCTAGAGATCTTCGTTTCTTATATCTGTGCACAGAACTTATTCTTAAAATAGATTACTTTTGTGCTCAGACGTGGACTGTAAAATCATTGGTAGTATTAGGTTTTTGTGGCTTCCTTAAGGCAATGCTTTATAAATTCACTGTTATTTTTCACAGCAAAAAAAATATGTTGATATCTATTGAAAATGAAGTATACGTCTTCACATTTATGTTTTAAACTAGGCTGCCTTTTTCTGTCTTTCTTAGGCCAATGGAAGCATTGTTGTGAAGAACTTATGAAAATTGAGATTATGTCACCACGGAAACCACCTTTGTTCTTGACAAAAGAGGCGACCTCAGTCTACCATGATATGAGTAAGTGGGGTTTGTCTTTTCTAAGCTTCGGGGTAACAAAAACAACATTGTCCATACTCAAGCAGCTTATTCTATTGACATTAAAATGCTAAAATTTTCAGGGTGCAGTCAAAACGAATGAAAAAAGACTATGATTATAGACTGAGGAACTCATGTTTAATAGATGAATTAATACAAAATTAATGAATACACATTTTTCATAGTTTGAATGCTTAAGATCAAACAAAAATGTTAAGGCTTCAAAATGAATAAAGGTGCACTGAAAATAAATATTAGCTGAGTAGCTGATGAAAATTCTGAAAATGTGAACTTGCAGATTCTAAAATATAATCACGTTCTATAATTTTTTCTGTATTTTATTAAATTTGTTTTAAAGTAATGTTGATAAATGAATACTAGTAAATGGAAGTGTTCTTTCATCTCAGGTCAAAAATTTGGTTAAGTTTAATGCTTTGGAAAATTTTAAATTTCTAGACTCATTAATATTCCATTTTCCCACACTTTGAAGGGTAATTATTTATCTTTGTAGGATTGCCTGAGTGAACAGTGCTGTGAACACAGGTCAACACTAAATTCTAGTCTGTTTTGCCACCAATATATACTTTACACTTACTTTAAAATGTTAGATTAAAAATGATAGATTTGGGTTTACACATTTGAAAATACCAGTGATTCATTCATTTAATAGAATTATCTCTATTCTCTTATTTTTCCCAAGGAAAAATTCATCCAGAACCCTTATCACCAAAATGTTTCCTTGGGTTTCTGGTTTTGGAATTTTTTCTCTATGAACAGAGACTTTTGCTAGTCTACAGGAAAGGATACTAATCCAGTTACATTTGTCCCAGTTTACATATCAGGCTTTTATAAAAAGGGAATCCACTCTTACCTAGAAATCAGAATAGATTTTAAATCCAAGAAAAGTTATTTAATAAGTACTTAATCTACAGAATTGAAAAAAAAAGATCCTGATGTAACTCTACTCCTTTGAAAGCTGAGTTTTACGCGTTTATTTAGGAACATTTATGCGTGTGCGTGCATGTGTGGCGCACAGTGAATGAGCTCCTTAGTTTTTGGTTCTGTTGGTAGGGGAAGGGTTATTTTTACAAGCAAATGCTTAAAAAAAAAGAAAAAGAAAAACAACTCCAAATCACTTGCTTATCCAGTGTGTTTTGATGACCGTTATAGATGTTGGTTTAGAAAACAATAACTGACTCAAAGTGTACACAGCTTCTGAATTTTCCCCATGCATTTTCTTCTCAAAATCATTACAGGCATTGATTCACCTATAAAAATTGAAAGTTTAACTGAGACCATACAAAAAAAACTTGAAGAGACAAATGGACAGTTTCTTATTGGTCAGCAGGAAGAACCCTCACCACCTCTTTGGGCCAGCCTCTTTGATGGTAATCATGAAGTGGTTATCCAGAAAAAGGTGTTATCTCCTGCAAGTAAGCAGTTACATGACGGGAAAGGGAAAAAGAGACGTGCTCCCCTTCCTCCTTCTGATAAAGCTCCATTCAGCTTAAAAACACAGAGCAACACAGATCAATTGGTTAAGGACAACTGGGAAAAAACAAGTGTATCTTGGGCCTCGCCTTTGGATACCAAATTATCAACCCTAATGCATCACTTACAGAAACCAATGGCTGCTCCTCGAAAACTTCTCCCTGCCAGGAAAAATAATTTAACTGATGGCGAACTCACAGACACTAAAACCAATTTTGAAGCCAAGCCAGTGCCAGCTCCGAGGCAGAAATCTATCAAAGACATTTTGGATCCTCGATCATGGTTGCAAGCACAAGTATAGAAAACCCTTAATGTATAAAACATTTAAGAAAATCTATAACTGTTAGGCTTAATTCAGAAGCACTGGTGATATAGTAATACATAATTATGTTGGTAAATATGATAGTGATTTACATCAATAATTAATAAGCTATTAGGTATAAAAAATGTTTTATAATGAAGAAATGGATTTCTCTTTTACTTCTGATTTTCAGAACGTAAGTGATTTCCCCAGTAGAGTGCAAGAGGCAGTTTCTAGACAATATCCTAATTGTTGGAAGGGTTAATTTATTCCTAAATTAGTACCAGCAGTGAGCAAGCACTAGGCAGAAGAAGGCATTAAAATTTCTTTGGGGAGAGACTGTCTAGTAACTTAAAATGTGTTAAATCTGAGCCATATTCTCATTGTGAGAATTTTAATACTAATGGAATGTTTCAAAAGTTTTATTTAAACCACAAATTATAGAATCCACCCAAGAAAATTTCTTCTTAGCATTCTGGAATTCTCATCTAATGGTTCACTGGCTCTCATCTATTGTTTAACTCACTAGTTAACTCACTGACCTTTCAAATTCCTGGGATAAATTTTGGAATATTAAATTCTTCATCTTTAAAGGGGATTTATAATGTGCTATTCAAAGTTGCTTCCTTGATGAGCCCTGAAATCCTGTTGACATTAACTCATAAAGTGAAGCATAACATTTATTAGTTTAGAGAAAAGGTAAATGAAATGTTCTTTATTTCCATTTTTCTATGCATGGTGCTAATTTCCATTGTGACATTGGAATTTGGGGAAGTGAGTAGCTGATTAACACCTTAAAATTCATTTAATGCTTATTTAAAAAGCAGATGGCTGATTGAAAAATATCAGAAAAGTTGGCCATGATGATAATTTTCAGAATTAATCCTTTTAAAACATTTTAATTAAATTTCCTTTTTTCTAGTAAGGGTTGATGTCCGCTATTGATATTATTCATTAAAAGTCATATTCTTACAACAATGACATTGGAATCATTTCCATAGGAGGTAATTTCCATAGCAACTAATCACAGTGACCCAAACAGGATTATGAAATCAACAGCAAGAGGATGCATACCTTAAGGAACAAAAAAATCCATTTTTTAAATAATAATGATTCTTCTAAACAAGAACTGAACAGTTTTAAAAATCAAATCAGAATTTTCAAATAAAACAGTTTCCATAAGGTGTCAGCAACAGCACCAAAAAATGTGAAATCACACTGAACCCTAAATGTCATTGCAAGAAATAAAAATTCAAGAATTAAATTACTGGCCTGCGTATAATCTCTAGAGATCTTTTTAAAGCTCATGAGAACTCTATTTGGATCAGAACTACATTATTACAAAGTAAAATGAACACTTGACAAAAAATAACATTAATTTAAATGGAGCCTTTCATTATTTTTAGATAGCAGTCTTTTTTCATTTATAGAGAATGATGTAACTGCCAGGTTACTTTTGTGTTTCCCCGGGCCTCCTAGTCAGAATTGCAACTCGAGGGAGTAATGATACAAAAGGTCTCTTGTGACCACGAACACCAGGACAGACATAGTATTTGATGAGAAGGAAGCCCCGTATGCATGCCTTAGAGGGTGTAGAGACAGTCACGTGTATGAAAACCTGCAAAGGTAGGATTAATTTGTTTTTTCTAACTAGGAGGCTCTCCTCAATGTCTGTTGTGGTTGCCAAATCAGTAAAGGGCATATTAAAAATCTACAGGATATTATGGTTTGAATTTTTGTTTATTTTTTAAGCCTCACTGCTGTTTTTGACAGCATTTGTGACTGTCATCGCCACTAAATTATTGAGCTAGAAGATGCTGCAGGCAAAATTGTTTCTGAAACTGGCATCTAAGCTTTTTTTTTTTTTTTTTTTTGTTAGTGGAAGCCTTCCTTATAACAACCGGTGTTAAAACTTCCAAATTATATTCTTGTCATTTCCTCATGCATATTATATCAAGAAAGATTTAGGGTGTACTGGAAAGAGAATGTACTCCTAGAGAACCTACGTAGCAGTTGTGCCCTCAGTGGGGCACTTTGAAACAAGGCTGAAGCCCTTCCTGCTAGAACCGTCTATGTGAAGCCTGACCAAGGGCCACCTCCCTCCCGCAATTATTCAGGCCGTTTCTGGGGGCCCGTCTCACTGTACGCTACGCAGCCTTTGCACTCAGGCTGAAGTTTCCAGCCTCACTTCCTTTAACGTTGTGCTCATTAAATGTTCATTCACTTCCCCCCAAAAGGTATAATACAGAGTTGAGGCTCCCTCCCTTCCTTCTTTCCATCTTACTCCCTTCCTTCCTTCCTTCCTTCCTTCCTTCCTTCCTTCCTTCCTTCCACAGTTAAAAAAAAAATCTAAAAATACTTAAACACTTTGTCAAGGAGTTCGTCAAAAGAAGTATTTGTTTTCACATTTCCTAAACCGGAAGTTTATGATATATAAAAATATGCCGTGTAATGAAAGACATTTCAGCTTTTTATGAGCTGGCTTTTCACATTCTTTGTCCTTTTAATTTTTTTCTTGATAGATGAAGACCATAAACTTGAAAACAAAGAGTTAGCTGTCAGATCTTGATAATAATATTATAATTAGAGAAAAAAGAATAGATATTTTATGATATTATGATAATTCTGGTGATCTGAAGATAATGTCTTAGAAAATTACATTTACATTTCAAACTCTGGGATATAAATTACAACAGCATTAAGATAGTATTATTTTTACTTGCTACAAAGTGGTGAGCTTTTTATTTAAACATATTGCCAAGGACAAAGAAGGCATCTTGTTACTGGAAACACACACCTCCTAAGGTAAACAGTCTTTCAAAATATCAGGCATGCCAACTCTTGGGGAGTTTGGTTAAATCCTCCTTAACTGTCTTCAGTGCCCCCTGACTTCTTTTAAATGGATGTGCATGTATGTGGAAAACTGATTCCATTTATTATAAATGCCTTATCTTTACCCTTTAAGATCCTACTAAATACATTTTTCTAGTATTTATTAAAAATAGAAGCTGCCTTGAGTTAGAGACAATTCATCTAAGGTAGGTTAAGCAGTCAAGTATTTCCTTAGGCTTATGTTCAGCACCTCAGTCACCTACTGAGAAGTTAATTAATTCAGTCCAAAATGAAATTGTAGGGCAGTTTGATGCAATTTATGTTAAATGCCAGTTGAATGTAATCACCTGTGTTACCATGAATGAGGGGCAACTGTACTAGATATAGATAGAGTGCTATACCATGAACAAGAAGAGAAATGCTTTGGCAGGAAAATATCTGTCCCTGTGGTCAGAATTTATCAAAATCCTTGTCTTTTTAAAGAGTGAATTATTGAACACTAATTAAACTTTAACTGATGACCATTTATACAGGGATCTATTAGTCTTAAACTATAAAGTAGACAGAGTTGACTTTGTGCACTTAGATTTCAAAAGC
The DNA here is from genome assembly GCF_028018385.1 of Neofelis nebulosa. Classification (NCBI taxonomy): domain Eukaryota; kingdom Metazoa; phylum Chordata; class Mammalia; order Carnivora; family Felidae; genus Neofelis; species Neofelis nebulosa. Next base: position 28,427,394 of record NC_080794.1, on the reverse strand, counting down.
ATCACTATTTTTAAATGTTTACATGTTTAATGTAACTCTGCTAATAATAGTCATGAAAAAGCAGTTTATTTGGGATCATGCATATTTTTAGTTAACACTAGAAAGGGTATTACCTTTGAAGTTTTAAAAGACTTCATTTGAAAATATGGTAGTGTGTGTTATTTTCTATGACATGCTTGTATAATTGGCATTTTTGTAATTTTTATTTTGTTTTTTTAAAGTGTATTTATTTTGAGTGAGAGCTCGTGCAAACGGGGGAGGGGCAGAGAGAGAGAAAAAGAGTATCTTGAGCAGGCCCTACACTATCAGCGTAGAGCCCCACATGGCACTTGATCTCAAAACTGTGAGATCATGACCTGAGCAGAAATCAAGAGTAGGAGGTTTAACCGACTGAGCCACCCAAGTGCCCCTGTAATTTTTATTTTTTATTTTTTATTAATTTTTTTTATGTTTTATTTATTTTTGAGAGAGCATGAGCTGGGGGAGGGACAGAGGGAGAAGGGGACAGAAGATCAGAAGGAGGCTATTATGCACTGAGAGCAGCAAGCCTGATGTGGGGCTCAAACTCACAAACTGCAAGATCATGACCTGAGCCGAAGTTGGGTGCTCAATGGACTGAGACACCCAGGTGCTTCTCATTTTTACTTTTTAATTAAATGTAGGTCAAGTATCTGGATTAAGACATATTCTATTATGGTTATATATATATATATATATGTATATATATATATATATATACATATATATACATATATATATATATATATATGGTTATATATATACATATATATATATGTGTGTGTGTATATATAAGAGTACAGTGATTGGTAAGGAAGCCAAGGTCATGTGATTAAAACTTCTATACATTAAAAGAACTGATTTATGAAGACATTTGCTTGATTTTTCTTTAGATACCCCTCTGTGCTACATTGATAGAAGTAAACTCTTGTGAAGTCAGTTTAATCAGAGAAAGACATACCCAGTAGCTGGTGCTTCTTATTATAAGACTAATATTTGATATCCTACATATAACTAACAATTATTAAAATGTTTGTATATAATCCTTCTTATAGGATACTCTTTTAAAAATCTACTCATATAACCTTAGCTTTAGGCTACTGATGCAGAATTTTCCCAGAGCTTTAGGTCACTCTAATGATAAATTAGGGACCTGGGATACTCAGTTGCTGTAGCCACAAGGAGACTCCTTATTGTAATGTACCTCCCTCAGTGCTTAATTTATTCCCATGGAGCTCCTCAAGGGAGGGGGAGAGAAATGAACAATCCTGGCTCAATTATATTATTTCAACATTTTATTTTGAAATTGTGAAGCGTGACCAGAAATATTTAACATTTCATTTTAGGAAAAGCTTCTCTTTCTCTGAGATTTATTACAGAGTTATTTTTATTAATCTGAATATCGGAAAATACCAATCCTGGCATGTTTGATCATTAGAAAATTAGGCAAGATCATTCCAAATCTTACTGAAAATTGTGTTTTAAATCACAGCAGTTTGCTTTTGGAGATATGGTAATCTCTTATTGTAACTACTAAAGGAGAGAGGGATTGAAAAGACCTTGTATGTACATAATTGTGCCATGTCATAAACATGTTTCAAGATTATCAAAATAGAATGTCTTAAACAAAAAGCAGAATCAGACCTATAAATACAAAGGACAAACTGATGGTTGCCAGAGGGAAGGGGGCTGGGGGCATGGACAGAATGGGTGAAGGGGAGCGGAAGACACAGGCTTCCAGTTATGGGATGAGTAAGTCACGGGAGTGAAAGGCATGGCCTAGAGAGGACAGTCAGTGATACTGTCATAGCCATGCATGGGGACAGGTGGTGGCTACACCTGTGGTGAGCACAGCATAGCGTATAGGCATGTCGCATCACTGTGTTGTACACCTGAAACTGACTAACGCCGTGTGTCAGCTATACTCAAAAACATTTTTAATAGATTTTTTGTTGTTGAAAATGGGTACTTTCCTGAGTGTTATATTTTTACGTTTGTTAACTCAAAACAAATTTTCTCTCTGTGTGTGGATATATTTTTGTTGAATTTAGCCATCTTAATAAATGCTTCTTAATTCGTTGTTGGCAATTTTAGTTTTATATTAAAGAGGAGAGAGTGTTAAGAGTTATCCATCCTCTTAGCTCGAGCATTAAAACATGTTCGTTTGTATAAAATGTAAAACTATAGATACATACATATACTCTGTTAAGTCTTCAATCCAGATATTTTCAATTAGTTTTTGAAGATGCTTTTAAAAGTATGTCCAGTGCTGGAGGAATGGAAGTCCAGACCTCTCCACAGACGACAGAAAGCGTCCCAGTCTCACTCCAACCTCCCCCACCCTGCTCGGCCCATTCCTCTGCTGCTCTCAGCATGTGGACTTGCCTCAACAAGTTTCTGCTTACTTATCATTTTCTTGTGCTAACCCCTCTGCCTAGAATATCTTTCCTCCCTGTCTTCTCCATGAAATCTTCCCTCAACCCACAGCCAGCAAGTTTCATTCATTCTTCAAAATGGTAGCACCTCTAAATTCCCCAAGACTTCAGGCTTCTTCAGTCTCTCCACCTAGGTAGTTCCACTCCGTTTGTGCTTTATATCTATGTCTGTGGCCTAAGCCCTTGTTCATAGTGTTGTGTCCCCCTGCATAACAAAATACCATGAACTTATCAATTTAAAACAACATCCATTCATTATCTCACTTTTCCTTAGATCAGAGGTCTAAATGGGCTCCACTGGTTTCTCTGCTTGGGATCCCACAAGGCCGACATCAAGGTGTCCACTGGGCTGGGCTCTAATCTGAAGCGTCTGGGGAAGATCTGCTTCTAGCCTTATTATTCCTGCTGACACCAGAATTGTGTATTGGTCAGGGGTCACTCTCAGCAACTGGAGATCACTCTTAAGTTTTTGCATCTGGCCCCCTCAATCTAACTTCAGCTCATTAAATTTGCTCACAGAGGAGTTGAATCCATTGGATTCAAGTCTGTCTTACTTTTCCATCCACTACCAGCTGGGGAGAACTGCTCTTTACAGGCTTATGTGAGTATATGCAGCCCACCAGGATAATTTCCCTTTTGATAATTCACGGCCCACTGATTAGTAACCTTAAGTACATCTGGAAAAATCTCTTTTGCATTTAATATCGCATAATCATGCGTATGCTATATTCATGGGGCAGGAAGTCTTGGAGTGCCATTTTAGAATTCTGCCTACCATAAATTAGATTTTTCAAGGACAGGAAGCATGTCTTATTGACCTTTTAACCCTGTCATGGTGAAATGATAAGGAAGGAATATTACTGGGTAATTATGTGTAGGGCATTGTGCTAAGTACATGAATTAACTTCCTAGCCCACTAAGCAAATGTCGAAGACTTGCCCTGGGTCACACTGCATGGTAGCTGAGAGTATAGACTCTGGAATTAGACACGGATTAACTTGAGTCCACATGACCTTGTTGTATGATTTGGGGCTTTTTTTTTTTTTTTTTAAACCTCATCTAAGGTTTTTTTGTTTGTTTGTTTGTTTGTTTTTTATCCTTTAATGTAAAAATAGTATTTGCCTCATAGGATAGTCATGATTATTAAATTAGATAATACATGTAACACAAAGCCCAGGGCCTGGCATATAAATTCTTACCTTGTTTCTATAGTGTGCCATATAACATTGTAACATACATAAAGAAAGGAATGAGAAGATATAGCTGATATACACACATGCATTCATATGTTCTACTTTTTGTTTTTAATGTTTATTTTTTTTTATTTTCGAGAGAGAGAGACAGTGTGAGCAGGGCAGGGGCAGAGAGAGAGGGAGACACAGAATCCAAAGCAGGCTCCAGGCTCTGAGCTGTCAGCACAGAGCCTGATGCGGAGCTTGCATTCACAAACTGTGAGATCATGACCTGAGCTGAAGTCGGATGCTCAACCAACTGAGCCACCCAGGTGCCCCTGCATTCATATATTCTTAAAAGAACTTTAACCCAGCCCCGTGTTTCACTTCATGTGAACATGCTGGACTTACAGTACCCAAAAATGTGTTCAGATACTTGTTGTCCCTGTATTAGAACCCTATGTAAGGCACTATTGGGACTTACAAAATTAAAAAGAATACTTATACGAGAGAAGTTCATGTTCTAGTTTGTAGGACAAACCATAAGGTGAATTACTGTTTGAACTTGCATTCCATATATCTAACATTAATATGTCTGTAGAAAGACCTTTAAAACAATCCCTATCTATCATCAGTGAACTGGAGGAATTAGTTGAAAAGATGATTCATAAAACAAAAATAGGCGATAAAAAGAGAATTCAGTATAACACATCTAATTTTGTTATGAGAGATCAGAGAGGGGTATGAGAACTTCCACAAAGCAATTTTCAACAAGTGTAAAAGCCCTTGTATCTTTACCACTAAACTGAGGTAAGCAGTGCAAAATTATACTCTGAATATCATGGGGCAATGTGAGAGCAAGTCATAATGGGAAGATTGTTCAAATCTAGGAGAAATAAGGAAAATAGGAGTCAGTTTACCCAGTAGGTTCCCGGAGGAGTTCAATTTTACAGTACTCAAAGTTAAAGGGGAGTGTAGTCATGGAAGTTGTGGAAAGGAATGAATCGGATAAGGCAGTGAGTCTATTTTTAAGGTAAAAATCCACAGAACATGATAAAGAGTAAAAATGGCAATAGGGGAAAGGTAGGATATGTTGGACCACAGGCCATGAACTTGAATGTCAGTTCAAGAAAACAAGACAAACTTAAGAACAGTTGACATCAGGAATAGAGTTGGCAGAGTTAGTGGAAAGAGAATGTGGTTTATAGGTTGGGAGAATTGGATTTTAGTCTTTGGTTTACCATTAACCAGCCATGTTGCCTGGGCAAGCTATTTACTAATCTGCTCAGCTTTCCTATCAGCAAAACCACTGAACTGACTGTTGGTATTTGTCTCATACGAATCTAGAGAGCCCCAGGCTCCTGAGTTGGTACCCCTAGAGGTAGCAACCAGAGAGGGTGATGCCAAGAGAGTGAGCCTCTGGTTCTCCCTTGTCTAATTCAGCTAGAGCAGCTCCAAGTTGATCTGTCTTCTGTTTTAACCCTTCAGGGTGGTATCATAAGAGTCACCATTTTACAAATGAGCAATTTAAGGGACAGAACAATTAAGTAACTTGCCTAAGGCCTTGTTGTGAGTGAGATAGGATTTGAACGTCACCATTCATGATCCAAAGTGAGTGTTCAATATCCTCATTGTACTACCAGCCTCTAACAAATGTGAAATACAAAAAAAAAAAAAAAAAAAAAAAAAGCATTAGGAAGTTTTGTTAGAGTGGCCTCCAAACTTTTTCCCTAGTGATGTGGTCACTTGGTATATCCCTTTGTGTTAAAGCCCCAAATGAAAATCCATTTCATTCACAATAAGATCTGGCCTGTACTATTCTGGACATGATGCTTGGCCCTGGGAGGCCTTCAGGAGGGACCTGGTTTAGGTACATGTGAACCTTGAATCTACTACTAAGCTGTGGAACTCATTTTAATGGACATATGAAGGGTAAGAAAAGATAAATTCCATCTAAGGAAATCAGGGAGAAGAAGTAGTATTTGAGCCAGGCCTTGAACAACAACAACAACAACAACAACAAACTGGGGCAATTTATTGAAAGGCCACTGGAATCTGGAGTGAAGGAAGCCTTAGAAAGATTGGGCAGAACAAGTCAGGGTCTTCAGCAGCATGAAGACTGAAAGAAGAAAGTCATGTTCTTCTAGATTGTTAGAATAGTCTTTTAGAGTAGTGACTACACCAGCATATTAAAACTGTTTAATATTGGGGTTACAGATAAATACAAATAAAAATTCCCCTCCCCTTGAATATGGACTTAGTGATTCACTCCTAACTAACAGAATATGATAGAAGATGATGTCATGTGACTTGTGAGGCTGGGTCATAATAAGGATAGCTTACACCTAAGCACTCTCTCTTGGATAACACGCTCTGAGGGAAGCCAGTAGCCACACTCACACGGTCCTGGAAGAGACCCACGTGAAGAGGAACCAAGACTTCCTCCCAACAACAAGCACCGCCTTTTGAGTGAGCCACCTCAGTAGCAGATCCTCAAGCCCAGGCATGACCACAGCCTCCTGAGAAATTCCAAGCCGGAACCAGCCAGCGACTCGCTTCCTAAATTCTTGACCCCACAAGCTTACAGTAAGATAATAAATGCTTCTTGTTTTAACCAGTAACTTTTTTTGGGGGGGGAGGGTCATCTGTTTCCATAGCAATAGATGACCTTAAAAAACTTGAAACTATAGGGTATGCCAAGGGCTGGCAATAGTTTAATTGCACATGGTTGGGGATTAGTGAGAAGGAGTCAGATGATCAATGGCCCTGAATGTCAGATAGACGTGCCTTCCATTTAGTTTCTGGAGAAATCTGCCATGTGGGCTTAATACATCCAGATCACATCTGACTTAGTCTCTGTTAGAGCAATGAGGGCAGGAGTGGCTACAGTTGGTATTGGGGAGCATGCTCACCATGTCTCTAGAAGAAAAGGAACAGTAGCCAGTAGGTGCCTCCACTACATGTTAAGTCCATGGATAGCAGGGACTATTTTTTAGTCATGCTTTGTTAATACAAAGGTTATGGCAGGATCAAGCATTCCCTGGCTTTACAAAAAAAAATTTTCCTTTGAGAAAAAAACTTCTACCATGTATCCAGGTCACTAATGTGACACCATTGACTTGATTCTTCTTACCTACCAGCCTCCTTTCGAGGAGAAGGTGATACTTTAAATTGCTTCCACCTGTGACATCTTAGCATGACTGAGTTTATAAAATTCTCTTTTCAGTAGGCAAGAGGGAAGGAGAAACCTGAAGGGTGTGAAGAGTGACACAGAGAGGTGAACAGATTAAAGGGGGGAAACATTCAGGGGCCCAGGGCAAACCTCATTTACATGTGTCCACACCAAGGGTTCTGAATGGAATCCATGATTCCTACTCCTCTCAGTGGGAAATTCAACTGTACTTTTTTTTTTTTTTTTTTTTTTGGTTTGGGTGGTTTTCTTTTTTTCATGATTTGTATTACCAAAAGTGTTTTTCAAATAGTCAATTATGAGAGCAAAGCTGACATCATTCCCAAATGAGTCACTCAAAGTTTCTTCAGGAAATTATAATAGTGTGCCCAGTATCCTTCAACACCTTTGCTATATCATTCAGCAAGGCATCCCAAGATATTAAACTCAATAAAAATTCAGAGATATGATTTCACTTTAGATTGATTTCAACCCAAATCAATTACTAAAATAAAATGCTTAGAGTGGAGAGCCCAGAAAATGTTGGACTAAATGTACCACAAGCCTTATCAACACCAGTGAAAATACTGTTGTTTAATTTTCTGCCATGAACTTCCTGGGAAGTAGTGGATAGCTAGGACTATTAATGGAATCGGGAAAACACAACATGCATTCGGCCAACACTTTACTAGTCCCCATCCTATGTGGGACTCTGCCAGCTGCCTGGGCATGTGAAGACGAGGATGAAGGCTGTCCTCCCGGAGGATACAGACATTGATATCTGTCCTCCTGGAGATTATAGACTAGTTAGACTGATTCATGGGATTTTCATTGCAGTGTCAGAAAAAGACACAAGTAAGTTTCTGCTACGTAACCAGAATTAAAATGACAAGTATACAATACTATGCTTTTGTTTCAGCAGCAGAACCCCTTTTCCAAACCAAATCTCACATAGGCCTTTTAATACACATAACAGATCACAGCGCAAGTACTCTGGAGTGGAAAGGGAGTGAGGAGCATGTGGCCTCTGCAACCTGCTTCCTACCCATCCCCCTAGCAGTCCCAGAAGCTTCTCTGTAGGACCTGGGGATTTCCCACACCAGTTTGAAAACTGCTGGTCTAAGGCACTCCTGGAGTCCTAGGTGTTGCTAGATAGTCTAATTTAGAAGCTGATGAGCTTTAAATTTTTTAGAAATGTTTATTTTTGAGAGAAAGAGAGAACAAGCAGGAGAGGGGTAGAGAGAGAGGGAGACACAGAATCCAAAGCAGGCTCCAGGCTCTGAGCTGTCAGCACAGAGCCTGAAGTGGGGGTCGAACTCACAGACCATGAGATCATGACCTGAGCTGAAGTTGGACGCTTAACCGACTGAGCCACCCAGGTGCCCCAAGTTGATGAGCTTTAGATTAACTCCTCTTTTTCCTTTTTTTCAATTAATTGGCCTTGTAGAAACTTATATTTTGACTGTTCAGTACTAGATTACTCAATAGACAACACTAAGCAAATCTTAGTCCAACAACACATACGAGAGAGAGAGAGAGAGAAAGAAAGGGAGAAAGAGAGAGAGAGTCCAGATTTTTCAATAAGAAAAAAAGAAACTATATTAATTCCAGCATGCATGTTAAGATTTATATTTGATGGGTTGGTATCATACTACCGTTTTTAAATTATATAAGGTAGAGGGAAGAGGGCACCAAAATCTCCAGTATCTCCCAAAGGCTTAAATCCTCACCAATTAGCCCTGAACTGATTCCTGGGACTATGAATTGAGGAGAGAACATATCTTCTTAACCCATGCATGTTTTTCTCTCACAGGGCTAACAGCCATGTTCCCTATGGTGCCAACTCCCCATTCCAGTTAAGAGACAGAAGAATGCCAACACATTCACTGTGCTCTTTTCCTCCATGGTCACAAAGTCTCCATACTTGTCCCCTTTAAATCCAGAGAATGTTCCCTCATCAATTCTGTTTCTAGTAAATCGCTCACTTGACTCGTCCTTCTTTGGCAACACTTTACATAGATATGTAGAGAGGAAATCTTTTTGGAACCTCACAATATCTAAATGCATTAAGTAGAAGCTTTAGCTGAAATTTAGACTGTTCCCCTAAGTGAAACAAGACAAGTACAAAACACACACATGTTAAGAGTAGGTGAGAATGAGATCCCCGAGGAAGGGGAGTTAGGCACAGAGAAGAGAAAGGGGAAGGGGCAATGGCCTGGCTCCCTCAGTCAGTGTTATCTCACAGTCTCCATCCGTGAACCTTGGGTTGACTCTCAGTGGTGCTGTCCTCACTGACTGGCCTGAGGCCAGTCAATATAACTCTGCTACGCCCCAGACCCATAGGACCTTCTTCAGAGGGTCATTACAAGGATTTGGTGAGAAACTTCCCATAAAGCTATCTGTAAGTTTCCAAGAAAATAGTAAGTGTCCAATAAGTATTAGGTACTAAGGCTATTATTATTGTCCCACCACCTGAAGTTGTTCTAATCACGAAAAACTTCTGGCGCACTATTTAGGAGAGAGCCCAAAATGGCGTGGCTGCAAGGTGAGGATCCAGTGGTCATATGCATCTGCAACATGAATTCTGATATTAGGTTAACCTGGACTCTTCCTAAAGGAACCAAACCAGGAGCTCCTCCTTTGAGGTCTCCCTGCCATTTAACAATGAGACAATGTCTTTGCCAGGAGCATTTTTTGAATCAGAGTCAGAGGAACTGATGCAATCAAATGCTCACTTGCTTAGTACGCAGCACCCAAGTGCCAGTCAACTTGGAGAGGCTGCCAATCAAAAATGTGAGTTTTTATTTTTACGATGAAGGTCTTATTTAAGAATAATTATAGATGCGAGGGATGGCAAGCTAAATTATAAGATGAAGCAAGAGTCATCTGAAGTTGGCACCAAAATCAGAATCGTGGGTGGAAAGTTAATTAGAACCAGGAGGCAAAAGCAAGAGGAAAGACATTAGCAAGATTTCTGGGAGAGTTGGGGATGCTGGTGGTGACGGATGGCCCTGGGCTGAGCGTTGACCAGTTAGTGGTGTACTGGTTAAATCTGACAGATGTTTGGCCTGTGAATTGTAAGATTGCCAATGAACTTAAGGCATATGAATACCTGGTCAAACCTATACTTTCATTTAACTCTCTTCAGTAATTAACAAAGCCTGTTTGTTTTCTTTAGCTCCATCTCTGGTTTGAGATCATTGTTAAATATAAAATATAACAATAGAATATTAGCATCTTGGGTGTATTTGATTGTTGAGAAATCTTTCTCTAGAGAAAATATAACTTCACAATTGTACTTCAGGCTCTGAAGGAAGTTCAAAGGAACTCTGAACCACCTTCCAGGGGCAGGAAGGCTTTCACCACCTTCCAGGGACAGAAGGTGCTCCCTGAAGTCCATATCTATGGATATCTAGCCTCCATTTGACATAGGTTTTGTTTGGGTGTTTTAATAAAAAATTTACATTGTTTTTTAGAACCCTCAGTCTGATTTCTTGTAAGCTCTGGTTCTAAGAAAGGTCTTACATATAGAGATGGCTCATCTTTCCTGAGACTTGCAACTTTTTCCACTGACAGCACTTTGTGATTCTGCGTGGTGGTGATTTTCTGGGTTTCTCCTTACCTTTGTGGGACTAAAAGTGATTTTTTCAAAATAATAGTCATCAACTACGTAATTTCCAGAAACGGATATAACCAGTGAGTTCCAAATTCCTCTTCACATCTTCTCCAGCATCTCAGATACTTCATTAAAACAGTTACGCCAAACTTAAAATACAAGGTGGCATTTCTGGGGCAGAGTGTAAGCTTCATGAGGGAAAAGACATGTGTTTTCTTCTTGTATTAGTAGCACCTAATACAGTACCTGACACATAATAATGGCCTTAGAAGAATTCTTAAGAGGCATCGAATGAACGTTTGTTAGAGCTGTCATTGTTTATTATTTTTCATTCAGCGTGTGCCAGTAACTTTCTTTTAAAGATGTCTGCTATTTAGACAATCACTTCATTGTTCATTAGTACATGACTTTGGTAAGTATATCTCCTGTGAAGAGAAATAATTTAACAAACTATTATGGCATTCAACACTGATATTTCAGTTACTCAACTAATCCACCCACTGATAGAGTGAACTTTGAATTAAATGCTTTGAAGAATAGAGTCAAGTAAATCTTGATAAAAATCAAAGGCTGCGGAAATCTTGTTTGACAGAAGGCATGAACAAAAATGCTAAAATGAATACTGTTTGGGGAGAAACACTCATTCTACGGCAGGCTAAATGAAGAGTAATAGTTCAAGAGTATCAAAATGCCTGTGTGATCAAAAGGCAGAAACAGCTTCTTTTTACTATGTCTTAATATTCCAAGACTCATAATATCCTGCCTACATGAGCACCTGTCTTTGTGGTAACTCAAAAGTATTTGAACACCTTATCTCATCCAACCTCATATTTCCTGTGAGGTAGGTAAGTGCTGAGAGCTCTTGGTGCTGTTTTCAAGATGAGGCAAGTGAATTAGAGAGGCTGTTTGCACACTCCAAATTTCACAGAGGCCTGAGGAGGAAGTGAAGGTAAGAATTAGCAGTTCATTCACAGTTACAGAAATCAGCATCAGAGCTTGAAAGGACATTGCCAAGACCCTGGTCCAACCAGGGCTTTTCTGATAAGATCTATTTGTGATGACTTGGTTCATTTCACCAACCACTCAAATTTTATGTAGTTTTCTAGCTACAAAAGTAATATAGGATGTAGTAATACATACATACATATATATAAAACATGGTACCGAAGGGTATTAGATTTAAAAAGAAACAAAAGATGTGTATTACTCTCTCCTTTTATATCCCAGTGCCATTCTTGAAGATTCCCATCACCCTGAGGGAACCACTGTTAACAGTTTTTAATGTGTATTTCCAAAAATTTCCCATGTATCTAAAAGTGTGTGCATGTATACATGTACACACATGTACATGCAATTACAAGTCTCACTTATTAAATAGTTGCACTTGAAAGTTCACTTACCATTCCAAACTTAACATGACCTTCTACTCTTCTCTCCCGACCCTGATCTTCTCAGTTCATCTGCTGAATGCTGGCTCCATCCTTCCAGTTGCTCAGGTCAAAAATCTTGACATCATCCTTGGCTTCTCTATCTCCTCCTCACTCTGTGTCCAATTCATCAGTAAATCTTGTTGGATTTGTGTTCAAAGTATGTCCAGAATGCAACCACTTACCACCCCTCCACTGCCTCCATCCTAATCCAAGCCACCATCATCTATTGCCTGGATTATTACAATAGACTCCTAACTGGTTTCCCTACTAGTATTTAGTTTCCTATTGTCTATCCTCAGTATAACAGATAGAGGGATCCCATGAAAAGACAATTTAAAATACAACGTGTGTTCTGTTGGTGGGAATGCAAACTGGTGCAGCCACTCTGGAGAACAATATGGAGGTTCCTCAGAAAGTTAAAGGTAGAACTATCTTATGACCCAGAAATTGTACTACTAGGTACTTATCTGAAGGATGCAAAAATGCTGATTTGAAGGGGCACATGTACCCCAATGTTTATAGCAGCACTATTGACAATAGCCAAAGTATGGAAAGAGCCCAAATGTCCATCAACTGATGAATGGATGGAGAAGATGTGGTATATATAATGGATTATTACTTGGTGACCAAAAAGAATGAAATCTTGCCATTTGCAACAACATGGATGGAACCAGAGTGTATTATGCTGAGCAAAATAAGTCAGAGAAAGACAAATACCATATGATTTCATTAATATGTGGAATTTAAGAAACACAACAGATGAACATAGGGGATGGGAAGGAAAAATAAGCTAAAAACAGAGAGGGAGACAAACCATAAGAGACTCTTAGCCACAGAGAACAAACTAAGGGTTGATGGAGGGGAGGTGGGTGGGTGGATGGGCTAAATGGGTGATAAGCATTAAGGAGGGCACTTGTTGGGATGAGCACTGGATGTTACCTGTAAGAGATGAATCACTAAATTCTATTCCTGAAGCCAATACTATACTATATGTTAACTAACTTGAATTTAAATAAAATCTTCAAAATAAAATAAAATAAAATAATAAAATTAAAATTAAATATGTATTTCTTTTATACTCAGAAACCACCCAAAGGCTTTCTATTTAATTCAGAGTAAAAGCCATTGTTCTTACAATGACCTACAAGACTCTAAAACATCTGCTAACCCTTTACCTCTCTGGTGTTATCTCCTACTATTCTTGAGAGCCTCATTCTCTCAGACATACCAGCCTTTTTGCTGTCTTGAATGTGCCAAGCATATTCCTGCCCTGGGGCCTTCGCACTTGCTGTTTCTTCTGCCTGGAATGTTCATGGCCCCAGTTAGCTCCATTTCCTTCAAGTTTTAATTTAAACGTAACTTTGTCAAGCAGTCTTTCTCTAGCCACTCTGCTTAAAATTGCAACTCATACTACACCCTTCCCTACTTTAGTTCTCTTCTTAGGAGTCATTTTCACTGACTTATCTTCATTATCCCTCTCTCTGAGGTGGATTATTTCAAAGGGTGACTACAACATTAGCTGACATCCCTTTTGTTCTTTTCTGAGCTAATACTGCCACTTTCCCATCGAGAAATAGTCTATTTCCCTTCACTTGGATCTGGGCTTCTGCCTTTGATCTTTGGAGGGCTTCCTCTTGGAAGCCAACAGACAAGTAAGAAAATCAACTACCCGGAGGCCACCAAGCTAGCCACGTGTTGAGAGGCCTCCTATGGGTAAGTGCCAAGGCTCCAGACATGTAAATAAAGCCTTCTTGAACTTCCTAGCCTGTCATAGCCATCAGCTGAATGGAGTCAAATGAAGGACCTGGCCAACACTGTGTGGAACAGAGCTTCCAAACTGGCCCCTGGATACCTGACTGAGCATCGTGAGAAAATAAAAAGCTATTGTTTGAAGACACTGAGTTTTGGGATAGCTTATTAAGCAGCAATATATATACAAAATATTCCTGTACTAGAATGTTAAATTCTGTGAGGACAAGGATTTTTATTGGTTTTGTTGACTGCTGTATCCCCATTGTCTGCAGTAGTGCTTGGAACAAGGTAGGTGCTCAGTAAACATCTGTCGAGTGAACAAAGAAATAAATGAAAGGGACAGAGAGCATAATGAAGAGAAAATTACTAGTGGATATGTGTTTCCTTCTAATGCTATGAAAGAATCGGATATGGACCCTAACTAGCAGTGAGAAGAGGCCTTAGTGGCCACTAGCCTGCCTGTAGGGCCAGCCACCCAGGCTGGCCAGGGCACAGAGTGTACTCAGCATGACACATCAGGAAAACCAGGTTTCAGTCATTGTCTTCAAATGTTTTATTTGAGATATCAAATCAGTCTCTTAATAAACCAAAAAGCCTTTTTAAGATGAAGCTTGTTTTTCTAAATATAAAAGTAACACAGACACGCAGGTCTCTGTTTTATCCCTCTGTTAACAGTTCCTTTCGTAGTTCATCTAGAAAATATCCAGGCACAAATGGAGCCTTAAGATCCCCCTTATTTTGTTCCTTGCTTTCACTTTCCATGGTATGTTCAAGAGCGTTCCCAGAATGTATCTAAAGCATTTTTTTCCATTTACCGAATACTTAGTATAGCCATGGCCCATTTAATCCTTACAGTAACTTGGTGAGGTAGATATCATCATTATTCCCATTTTATACATGAGGAAATTGAGGCAACATAACTTGTCCAAGTCAAACACTTTGGAAATGGTAAATTCAAACTCTTAACTTCCTTCTGCTGCTGCCTCAGTCACAGATACTGAACTCTTTATCTTTAAGTGCTGCATTCTTATACTCCATTGTGGTAATCAGGCTAGCAATTTTGAAACCATCTTCTATGCACTCTAGGCTTGAACAAGTGATAAATATACCGAGGATAATGGCATACAGGCTTCTCACTGTTGGACTACAAGTATGAAAAGGGGAAGAGTAGAATATACCGTGTATTGTTGGATTGGAATTGGAAGTATCACTATTCACTCATTTTTATTACATATCTATATCCTACCTCTATCCACTGGGAAGGCCTTGTATACAATGACATACTGGTATCAGTGAGTATACCTAGTACCCAGATGTTGGTTCTAAACACTCTTCTCCACTCACGGAAACCAGAGTTCTTTGTAGAAATGGCTGATACAATTACTGGGATAGGGATAGCACAAGATGAGTCTGGGACACCTTCTTCCACCAGAAAGTATGGAAGCTGGAACCATGTGAGCAACCAAATAAAGTAGTATTAGATTATAACACAAAGTATAAAATAACCATTCATGAATCCATACCAATATAAATTAATGATTGGATAAATAAATAACAGGAGAAGAATTCCAATATACATCCATTTGTAATTTATGTAGATACTCCCTTCTCCAGTCCTCAGGCTGAGGCTGAACATGGCATGAACTTCCTTCCAAAGAGAACCCTATGGAGAGGAGGGGAAAGAGAATAACTTCACAGTGGTGAAACTTGACCAACACTACTTCAGCCATGTGAGCGCTTTCACTTGGCCCTGTATTTCTTCGACATACTCCCAATTACTGTGTTTTTGTTTGAGCACTTCCTTACTTTGTAGTACCACAGAATTCGCCAGGCTCCTCTGTGCATTTCCCACCCCAGTCCTAGAATCAGCCATTTCTTCAAAGAACCCTGGCTTCTTTTATTGGTGATGGTGTTAGAAGCTAAGATCTTGACTCACTGTGCTCACGGTTACTAAGTGTCCGTGCTTCTGGATCTCTCTGTTGACAGAGCAGGAAAATAGGAAGGCATGAATGTATCCATACCTATAAATATTTCTGTGTGTAATCATATATTTATAGTAAGCTAAACATGAGTTTATGTATCTAGCTGGAAACCATTACCACAGAGATCAGTCTAGCCACTTCCCCTTGATAATTTGTAGCCTCCCAGGCAAATAGTGGGAAAGCTGGTTCCCACCTCCACCATCAATTTGCCTAATTGTTCAATTCCAGTGTACACACGTAGTGGTGGCCAGTCTTTTTCATTTTAATCATTTTAATGAGTAGGTAGTAGTATCTTAGTGAGGTTTCAGCTTCCATCTTCTTAATGATTAAAGATGTTGAACATCTTTTCATGTGCTCATTTGCCATCAGTATATATTCTTTGGTGATGTATCTGTTCAAATCTTCTGCTCTTTTAAAAAAATGAATTGTTTTCTTCTTCTTATGTTTTTAAAGTTCTTTATATACTCTGTATACAAGCCCTTTACCAGATATTTGGTTTGTAAGTATTTTCTCCCAGTCTGTCGTTTATCTGTTCATTCTGTGCACAGTGATTTTAATGTTGATGCAGTTGATTTATCAGTTTTTTATTTCATGAATCGTATTTTTGGTGTCATATCTACAAAGTCTGCCTAACCCAAGATCACTGAAATTTTCTCCTATGTTTTCTTCTGAAAGTTTTACAGGGTGCAGTTTTCACATTTGGTCTGTCGTCCATTTATAGTTTATTTTGTGTATGGTGTGAACTATCAAAGTTCATTATTTCTCTATGCGTATCCAGCACCATTTATTGAAATGACTACTCTTTCTCCACTGAACTGCCTTTGCACATTTGTAGAAAATCAGTTGCCCATGCATTTAGAAGTCATTTTGGACTTGAACACTCTATTTTGTTCCACTGATCTATTCTTCTGTCTTTACACCAATGCCACACTGTCTTGGTTACTCCAGCTTTGTAATAGTTCTTCAGATCAGATTGTTAGTCCTCCATCTTTTTTCTTTTTCTAAGTTGTTTTGCCTATTAGAGATCCTTTGCATTTCCATATGAATTTTAGAATCAGCTTGCTAATTTCTATAAAATTCCTGCTGGCATTTTGATTGAGATTCTAATGTATAGATTTATTGGAGGCCTCAAACAATGGGTTGGGAAGTATGACATCATTTTCAATTTTCTGGACGAACCTGTATAAAATTTGTATTATTTCTTCTTTCCATGTGTTGTAAAGTTCACCAAAAAAAAAAAAAAAATGATCTGGGCTTGGATATTTTTTCTTTGAAAGTTTCTTTGAAAAATTTAATTCCTTTAATCGATACAGGGCTACTCAGGTTATCTATTTCTGCTTGAGAGAGCTTTCACTGTGTCCTTCAAAAAATTTGTGCATGTAATCTATGTTGTTAAATCTGTTGACATGATATTATTTATAATATTCCTTATCTTTTTAATATCTGCAGACTCTAGTGGTATCACCTCTCTCATTCCTAATATTGATTATTTTTTTCTTATTTTTTCCTGATCAGCCTAGTTAGAGATTTATTAATTTTATTGATCTAAAAAAACAGCTTTTATTTTATTGATATTCTTTATTTCTTTGTTTTCAAGACCACTGATTTCCACTTAGTTTTCTGTTATTTTCCCTCTGCTGATTTTGAGTTTCATTTGCCCTTCATTTCCTAGTTTCCTAAGGTGAGAACTGAGGTCACTAATTTGACACTACCCTTCTTTTCTATGATAAGCACTTAGTGCATGAATTCCCCTCGAAGCAACGCTCTTAGCAGCATCTTACAAATGTTGACCTGCTGTGTGTTTTTTTTTTTTATTTCATTCAGTTCAAAATACTTCCTTCACTGATCATAAGTTACTGAAGAAAGTGTTATTTAATTTCTAAACATTTAGAGATTTTCTACAGATCTTTCTGGTGTTGATTTCTAATTAATACCATCGTGTCAAGGAAAATACTTTGTATAGCTTGAATACTTTTAAATGTATTGAGATTTGCTTTGTGGTCCAGAACGTTGTCACTCTTGATTATTGTTTCACATATGTATACTTGAAAGAACATCTATTCTGCTCTATACATGTCAATTAAGTCCAGTTGATTGATTGTGTTGTTCATGTCTTCTATATACCTGTTATCTACCTTTTATTTACCTGTTTTGTCAATTAGTGAGAGAGGGATATTGAAATCCCTAACAGTGGATTGAAATAATAACTGTGGATTTATTTATTTCTCTTTGTTATCAATTTTTACTCATATATTTTGAAATTCTGTTAATAGATTCACAAAAGTTTAGAATTTTCATATCCTTCTCATGAACTGATCCCTTTATCTTTGTGAAATGTCCTTTTCTCCCTGTTACTAGTTTTGCTCTAAAATCTGCTTCATTGATATTAACATAACCACTCTGACTTTCTATTTTTTGATTAATGTTACATGGCACAGCTCTGTTTAGCCTTTTACACCCTTTTACATTTAACCTCATTTGTTCTTTATATTTAAAATGTGCTTTTTTAAAGACATCATATAGTTAAGGTCTTGCTTGTTAATCCAATCTGATAATCTCTGCTTTTTAATTGGGATGTTTATTTAGATACTTATGTTTAATGTGGTTATTGATATGATAAAGTTTAAGTGTATCATCTTTCTGTTTCTTTTCTATTTGTTCCATCAGTTCATTGTTCCCCTCTTCCTTCTTTTTTGACTTATTTTAGATTAACTGATTTTATTATGCTTTTTGATTTTTGAGCTGTAACTTGTGTTTTAATGGTTCTTTTATTTTATTATTATTATTTTTTAATATGAAATTTATTGTCAGATTGGTTTCCATACAACACCCAGTGCTCATCCCAACAGGTGATGTCCTCAATACCCACCACCCACCCTCCCCTCTCTCCCACCCCCCATCAACCCTCAGATTATTGTCAGTTTTTAAGAGTCTCTTATGGTTTGTCTCCTTCCCTCTCTAACTTTTTTTTTCCTTCCCCTCCCCCATGGTCTTTTAGACTGTATAGTAAAGACCATCTTTTTAGATATGGGATTTCTCTGCTATATATTGCTTGCCTACGTCTTTTTTTTTCTTTTTTAGACAGAGAGTACAAGTAGGGGAGAGGGGCAGAGGGAGACGGGGAGAGGGGCAGAGGGAGACAGAGAGAGGAAGAGAGAGAGAGGGAGAATCTTAAGCAGGTTTCATGCTCAGCACAGAGCCAAATGCTGGGCTCAATCCCATGACCCTGGGATCATGACCTGAGCCAAAATCAAGAGTAGGATGCTCAACCCACTGGGCATCAATACAGGTGCTCCTATATTGGCTTTCTTAAAAGTTTTATGGAAATAACACTTTTGGATATGTACTATGTGCTATGTACTGTTCAGCACTTTAAATACATTAACTCATGTAATACAATAAAACTGTGAGGTATGGGCTATGTGTAAACAGTCCCATGAGGTTCAGTGACATTTGCTTAAAGTTACCAGCTGGTGAATTAAACCACTCTTTCCTTAGTCCTGAATCTCTGAATCTTAATAATTTCACAGTGGTGATTTCAAATCAATACTATATGTGGTAATGGCCTCATTTGAAAATTTATTTTGTTATGTTTTTATAGTTATCATTTTAACCCACAAACCTGTTTATGGTAGATTAAACATTAAAGATTTCTTCCTTGTGATTTTTAAAATGTTTATTATAATTAAATTGTTATAATGAGTTTTTTTATTTATACAGTGCTTTTATTATCTGTATTTTATTTTCATTACAGTATAGTTAATATACAGTGTTATGTTTGTTTTAGGTGTACAATATGCTGATTCAACAATTCTATATATTACTCAGTGTTCATCAAGATAAGTGTACTCTTAATCCTCTTTACCTATTTCACCCATCCCCCACCCAATCCCTCTGGTAACCATCTGTTTGTTCTCTGTAGTTAAAAGTCTGTTTTTTGCTTTATCTTTTCTTTTTACTTTGCTCATTTGTTTTGTTTCTTAAATCTCACATATGAGTGAAATCATATGGTATTTGTCGTTCTCCAACTGACATATTTCATGTGTTTCATTATACTCTCTAGATCTATTCATGTTGTTGCAAACGGAAAGATTTCATTTTTTTTTTTTTATGGCTGAGTAATATGCCATTGTATATATTACCACTTCTTCTTTATCCATTCATCTATTGGACGTTTGGGCTGCTTCCATAATTTAGCTGTTGTAAATAATGCTGCAATAAACATAGGGGTGCATATATCCTTTTGAATTAGTGTTTTTGTACTCTTTGGTAAATACTGAGTAGTGTGATTACTGAATCATATGGTAGTTCGTTTTTTAACTTTTTCAGGAAACTGCATACTCTTTTCCACAGTGGTTGCATTAGTTTGCACTCCCACCAACAATGCATAAGGGTTCCTTTTGCTTCATATTCTCACCAACACTTGTTTCTTGTGTTTTTTTTATCTTAGCCATTCTGACAGGTGTGAAGTTTTAGCTCATTGTGGTTTTGATTTGCGTTTCCCTGATGGTAAGTGATATTGAGCATCTTTTCATGTGTCTGTTAGCCATCTGAATGTCTTCTTTGGAGAAATGTTTATTTATGTCTTCTGCTCATTTTTTAATTGAATTATTTGTTTTTTGGGTGTTTAGTTGTATAAGTTCTTTATATATTTATATATTTTGGATACAAACACTTTATCTGGTATGTCATTTTCTCCTATTCAGTAGATTGTCTTTTAGTTTTGTTGATTGTTTCCTTCCCTATGCAGAAGTCTTTTATTTTGATGAGGTCCCAACAGTTTATTTTTGCTTTTGTTTCCTTTGCTTCAGGAGACATCTCTGGAAAAATATTTCTATGGTCAATGTTAGAGAAATTAATTGTCTGTGCTCTGTTCTAGGACTTTTATGGTTTCAAAAAAGGACTCAAATTTAGGTCTTTAATCCATTTTGAGTTTATGTTTGTGTATGGTGTAATGAAGTGGTCCAGTTTCATTCTTTTCCATGTAACTGTCCAGTTTTCCCAACACCATTTGTTGAAGAGACTGTCTTTTTCCCATTGGATATTCTTGCCTCTTTTGTCAAAGATTAATTGACCATATAGTTGTGGGTTTATTTCTGGGCTTTCTATTCTGTTCCCTTGATCTATGTGTCTTTTTTGGTGCCAGTATCACACTCTTTTGATTACTACAGCTTTGTAGTATAACTTGAAATCTGGGGGTGCCTGGGTGGCTCAGTTGTTTAAGCGTCTGACTTTGACTCTCAGGTCATGATCTCTCGGTTCATGGGTTTGAGACTTGCATCAGACTCTGTGCTGACAGCTCGGAGCCTGGAGCCTCCGGATTCTGTGTCTCCTTCTCTCTCTGCCCCTCGCCTGCTCTCTCTCTCTCTCTCTCTCTCTCTCTCTCAATAGTAAATAAACATTAAAAAATGTACCAAAAATGGGGAGTCTGGGTGGCTCAGTCGGTTGAGCGTCCGACTACAGCTCAGGTCATGATCTCACGGTTTGTGACTTTGAGCCCCACATTGGGCTCTGTGCTGACAGCTCAGAGTCTGGAGCCTGTTCCGGATTCTGTCTCCCTTTCTCTCTGCCCCTCCCCTGCTCACACTCTGTCCCTCTCTCTCAAAAACAAATAAACGTTAAGAAAATGTACTAAAAAAAATCTGGAATTGTGACACCTCCAGCTTTGTTCTTCTCTTTCAAGATTGATTTGGCTCTTCAGGGTCTTTTGCGGCTCTGTACAAGTTTCAGGATTGTTCTAGTTCTGTGAAAAATGCTGTTGGCATTTTGATAGGGATTGCATTAAATGTATAGATTGCTTTGGATAATACGGACATTTTGACAATATTTGTTCTTCCAACCCATGAGCATGGAATATATTTCCACTTGTTTGTGTCATCTTCCATTTCTTTCATCAGTGTTTTATTGTTTTCAGAACACAGGTCTTTCACTTCCCTGCTTAAGTGTATTCCTAGATATAGTAAAATCTTGGTTTGCAAGCATAATTCATTCCAGAAACATGCTTGTAATTCAAAGCCCTTGTATATAAAAGCAAATTTCTCCATAAGAAATAATGGAAACTCAGATGATTCATTCTACAAACCAAAAATATTCATATAAGAATGATTACAATACTGTAATATAATACAAAATAATAAAGAAAACACAAAATATAAAGAAAAATAAGCAAATTAAGCTGCATTTACCTTTGAAAGCCTTCATGGCTGGTGTGACAAGACAAGAGAGAGTAAGGTTATTGTGTAGGAAGACATTCACTATCACTAATAAAATCACTGCTATCTACTGACTCAATGGAAACTTTTCCTTTTCGTGCAACTTTAACAAAGAACTTATCCAATGACACTTGCTTTTACCTCCTTTTGAGGATTTTTCAGAACTGTGACATTGCATTGACAATTATCCACAATCCCTCAGTGAGAGAGAGAGAGAAGAACCATTGGCTAGTAGTGATCATGTGACATTCAGTGTCACTTACTACTTGTACTGCAAGACATCACTCATTTATCAAGTGAAAATTTATTAGAAATGTTTGCTCATCTTGGAGAACACTTGCAGAATAAGTTATTCACAATCCAAGGTTTTGCTGTATTTTATTATTTTTGGTGCAATTATAAATGGGATTGCTTTCTTAATTTCCTTTTCTTCTGTTTCACTATTGGTGTATGGATATGTAGTGGCTTTCTGTACGATGATTTTGTATCCTGCAACTTTGCTGAATTAATTTATTAGTTCTATTAGTTTTTTGGCAGAGTCTTTAGGAGTTTCTATATATAGTATCATGTCATCTGCAAGTAGTGGAAGTTCCACTTCTTCCTTGCCAATGTGGATGCCTTTTATTCCTTTTTCTTGTCTGATTGCTGTGGCTAGAACTTCCAAAACTTCCTTGAATTTTTAATTTTATATGATTTAGGAAATTGTTATATCACAAGGCTCTATGCAAAGCCTTCTCAGTTCCTGCAAAGTAATCCATCAAACCAAACTCACAACATTTCTTGTTTTAAAATTCTTCCACTGGATGTTACGTTGAACTCCATTATTTCTGGGGTTCTTAACCAACCTTATCAGTCTGAGTGTTAAAATTCTCTCCAGAACTGATTACTAAAAAGTTCAATTTGTTTATAATTGTTAAATGTTATGTTCTCCATGCAATATGGATGTCCATGTTCTTGCTTCCAAGAACATACTATACCAAAAGAAAAAGATTCCCTTGCTCAATTATTTCAACTGATTAATATAAGTATATTTAGCAGGTTGGTGTATAGCAGTGGTTATCTAAGTGTGATTCACAGATCCCTGGCTATGGAGGTACTGGGGGTATCTCTGAGACCCTTTCAGCAATATGAGAAAGCAAAATAATTTTCATAATAACACTAAAAAGATATAGGGAAGAATTTGTCTTCATTATATTCTTAGTAATCATTATATTCTTAACTGCCATGTGAAGGGAAAGAGAAGACAGTTTTGTTTAATGCCCTTGATGGATCAGTTAAAAATTATTACTTTTATTAAACATCAACCCTTGATTACACGTATTTTTTGAGTATTCTATCTGATGAAATAGGAAGTATGTAGAAAGCACTGTGTACCAAAGTATGATGGTTGCCTCCAGGAAAAGCATTTGTGTGGTTGCTTGAGTTGTGAGCTCAACTAGCCTCTCTCCCTCTTTCTCTTTTTAAAGTGGAACATTTTTACTTAAAAGAAAAACTGACAGACAAATTATGGTTATTTAGACTTGGTTATTTGGCAGACATTTTCTCAAAAATGAATGAAGTCAGCCTGTCACCACAGTCATGCAATTGACAGTATTTTTTGCCAATGCTAAAATTTAAGCTTTCAAGTGAAAAGTAGAATTTTAGAAAACTTGTATCTGTCACCATGAATGTGACAGTTTCTTAATACTTAAAACTCTTCTGATGAGATTGGTAGTGATACCTTTCAGCTCACACTGAGCCTGCCTCTCTGATAATTGCCCCTTCCTCTGTCCACGGGGTTTGATTACTTACCTAGGCTATGATCCTTCCCTTCCTCCCCGTCAGTGTCCTGGGGGATAGAAGGGGTTGGGAAGTGGAGTGCTGAGTGGATACCTGACCTCAGCAGGCCTATCTTATTCTCTTACAATTCAAGTGGGGCCTAAAATGTGCTCGTGTCTCTCTAATGCCATTATACACGATGTCTGTTGCCATATATGTCCAACTTCCCACCGAGGGGGAGAATAGAGCAGGTATTGGTTTGCAGACTAAGAATAACATGAAGCCGATAAACAAAGAGAATAGAGATGAAAGGCAGAGAGAAAATATAAATTTCCAGGGTTTCCCACAGACCTCCTAGTCTTGGTTCCAGTTTATGCCTGAGCACAAGTGTGGGTTCCATGAAAGAGCCCAGTTTCAGAGTAATAAATAATATCTTTTCCTTTAGCTAGCTTGAGTGGGTGTCTCTTACTTGAAATCACATGAATCATTTATAGCTAATAAAGTAGGACATATGTGATCCGTTATCAAACTTTGTAAAGTTTATGATGTGCTCTACATTTTGGAGCATGATTAGGCTAGAAATACAAAGCCAAGTCTTCCTGGAAATGCAGAGATACTACTTCTGTATTGAAGTTAAAAAGAAGAATTACCATAGGCTACGTATGGATTAATTACTATCTTCAAAGAATTAGAACTCTATCAAACATCTTAACCACAAAATTATGCTGAACAAAATTTAATCTTTCTGTGACTGTTCAGAAGAATTTAGGATCTTTTAATGCTCCAGGGACATTACCATTTTATAAATTGCACACACACACAAAAATTCTCATTATTTCAGCTTTCTGGTAGTTTGGATTCGGAATAAATGGGAGTTTACTGTAATACTCTGAATTATTAAGTTCTGGGGAGCTCAAAGTACTTCAAATATACATGAATTATATCACTTATCTTTCTCAACGGTAGAATGAAATTTACAAATGGAAACAGCAATGGGTGGATTCAGGATACAAAGTCATGTTTCTTGATGTTCTAGTGAATAGTCCTTCTATTTGGCTATTCTGAACTGATACTGGCTTCCCTTTCTACTTAAAAGTATGATTTTTTTTCCAGCCAAAGATCAAATAGGACTAAGGCCAGCAGCAAGGAATGTGGGCTATAATTTTATTTTATTATTAAGTACATAGTGATTTGATTATAGGTTTCAGCTCATACATGTTCAGATGAACCTGGATCCTGCAGTTAATTTTCACAAAAGAGAAGCACTTAAACATAGTGGTAAAAAAAAATTCAAATGCATTTACATATAATCCTGGCATTTGTCAGAACTAAAAATATACTTAAAATGTATGAGGAAATAAATAAAATACTTAATTAAAAAATGTTTGTGCTCTAGTATTTAGACTAGACCTCAGTATATCATTGCTTGAGTTTCTATTTATGGGTTTTCTGTGACCAAATATATTTAAAATAAAAACTACCTTCAGGGCGCCTGGGTGGCTCAGTTGGTTAAGCAACTGACTTTGGCTCAGATCATGATCTCACAGTCCGTGAGTTCGAGCCCTGTATCGGGCTTTGTGCTGACAGCTCAGAGCCTGGAGCCTGCTTCACATTCTGTGTCTCCTTCTCTTTCTAGCCCCTCCCCTGCTCACACTCTGCCTCTTTCTCTCAAAAATAAATAAACATTAAAAAAAAAAACTACCCTCTTGCCATCAAACTCCCTTCTGAATATCTTCCTCCCTTAAAATGTAATTAGTTTCTTTCTGCTACTAAAAAATTTAATGCTCTCTGAAGCCAAAGCTTATTTCTGTATCACCTGCTGTTTTGGGGTATCTGTACCTTCCCTCCTGCCAGTTAGCATGGATAATCAAAAGTGAACTGTAAGGAGAAATCTTCCATTTAGGAAACATCAATTTGTACTAAGTCTAATCTAAAAGATTAATATGGAGCATGTGGTACATTCAATAGGAAGATAGCATTTAAATATTAATACTAGATAAATACACTCTTGCTGCTATCTTTGATAATTTATAAGTCATACACTTCTAGAAGGAAGTAAATCACTTTTTTTCCTTTATGCTGTTGCTCAGTAACATTATACAGCAACATGTCAAACAAGGCACCATTTTCCTAGTCGGATCTGACAAGGGGAAGTGAAATATTGGGGTCCAATTTCAACCTCATTTCCTTACAGCCTAGATTTGTGTCACATGCCCGATCCTAACTGGTGCTTTCCAAATTAAATGTATATTTCTCAAACCAATATCTTAAGTGGTAATGTTCCAACAGTCCAAATGTCGATTACCAAAACAAACATTTGTTTCTCTAGCAAGTGTTTTCACACAAAAGCATTTGATTCACGTACTGCAGCAAACAAACATTTGCTTTAGGCAGTTCAGGCAGCCAAAAGTTCTTGTAGAAATATTTCACAGGCTGGCTGGCATCCCTCCCTGGAAAGGGGCTTGCTGATGTCCGAGAGTGCTGGTGAAGCCAGTTGCTGACCAAGAGAATCCTTTGCAAGACATTGAAGCCGTGAGGAGGCGCGAGCATTTTCAAAACACATCTTTTGAGAAAATGTGCTTCGAATTATGGTGTTTCCATTAGAAAATGTCTTCATGTCTCTTCACAGAGCTTCATTTGTTCATGCAAATTCAGACTTTGATATAATTACAGGAGCAAATTTTTATGAAAGTTCACAAAGGCACTTTTCACATAAAAACATTTGTACAGTTCAGGATTCATTATTTATGCAACAGCCCATGAGAGTTCATTACATAAATAGTCCTATTACTACATTAAAGTCTATTTTCTCTCTGAACAAGATGTAGATTATATGTGTAAATATGTTTTCTTTAAGTGCATGTCTTCTTCACTGTGGAGATGCAGATTTCACATGAAAATCCTCTTGTTTTCTATATTATTTAAATGCTTTTGGAATGAATCAATATTTCTAAGGAAGTCATTTACTTAAATATAAGTTCTTTAAAGCATGGGGAAATTGATTCTTAACTTCTGCTCCAAAGACAGAGTTTCCTAGCAACCAGGCCAAGATTGATTCTTGGCTAGCTCTAAACTGAGAATAGTTACTAGCTCACTTAAAAGCAAACTAAGAGGAGTTCTTCTTGGATAATTGATTGATTGAATGAATGAATAAATGAATAAAAGCACATACACATATGCACACACACAAAGTGTCATTTACAGTGTATTTGATAGAACACATGACAATTTGGACGTCTACCTGATGAACTTGCTAGTGTTTGCTGACTACTTTCCATGGGTTTGATTCTATTTTGGCATCGATGGGAGGGGACAAGTATGCAGAGAGAAGGTAAGCAACCATGATCATCACAATAATTGATTTAGCATGTATTATGGGCTGGTGCATAAAGGTGAAATACCTTGAAACATAGGCAGAAAATAGCAGATCAAGGTCGAACTTAGGTCTGTCTGATATTAGAACACTGTAAACTGTACTGCCTTCACAAGGGAAGCCCAAAGTATTTCTTGCCTTCCAGAAACTTCCAACCTCACTGTAAAGAAAACATACCCAAAAGAATTAGGGTGTCACCTGAGAAAATAGATGCTTAAGGGTTAATAATATTAAAATAACAAAAGCTTGCATTTATTGAGTGTCAGGGGCTGTGCTAAGGACCTGACCTCATGTAGGAGATGGAGCTCAGACTTGGCCTTGAAACAAGTGGGGGTGGGTGAAAGCAAGAAAGGAGGGTTCTTGTAGCATAAGCAAAGGCCCAGAGGAGGTGGTGTTATTGGGTACCTGTCAGGCTCTGGATGACAGTTTGGTGTGCGGGAGTGGCACTAAGTAGATAGGTGGGCCTAGGTAATGGAGGGCCTTGCAAACCAGGCTGAGATGCAGAAATTTGACTTAGGGGGGAAACATGGATTCATTTAATGGATGACCTGATAATTATTCATTATAATAACTGTAATTACTAGAACACAGTGAATACGCATTTTCTGTTGAAATAGCTTCTGCCAATATTCTTTCCAAAAGGCTTGCCATTCACACTACTGCCAATATGCCAACAGGGCCTTAGAGTTTTCTATCTGCCATATTTTCAAAACAGTTTAATATTTACTAATATTTTTCTTTAAAATAATATCCCTTTTAAAAGATGTTGTACATCTTTGGCTTCTGAGATGATTGTGCATCTCTTTATAGATTTACTGGCTATTTGCATTTATTTTTCTGTGAATTCATGTTTGTATTTTTCTTTTCTTATTCGTAAGTGTAATTTGAGGGTTTTTTTCTTTGTTGATTTATAGAGGCTCTTTATATATTATGGTTTCTGTCTCTTTGTTTATCACATATTTATAGTATTTTCTCAGAATATTGTTTTTCTTCCAACTTAGATTATAGTGTGTTATTTTCCATATAGAAGTTTTTATTTACTGTGTATTTAGCTAAAGAATCTTTTTTAATGGATACTGTGCTCCATATGCCTAGAAGGAAATGCCAACATTATAAAAATATTCCAATGTTTTCTCCTAGAACTTAAAATTGCTGATACATTTACATTTCTATGCATTTGATACATTTGATCCATCTGGAATATAATTTGATTTAGATGTGAATTAGAAATTTGTTTTTATTTTTGCTACTGATTTGAGAGGCCTAATCATCATTTGTTAATTTTCTATATGTGGGTCTGTTTCTGATCTGTATTTCCTCATTCTATGATGAAACAGTACCATATTGGTTGAATTGCTATTGTTTTATTTAAAAAGTCCTGATATAGCATAGTAGAGTGGTTAAGAGCATAGATACAGTATAATAGATAAAAGCACAAACTCTGGAGCCAGTCGACACTTAATTGCTTACTAGCACTGAGGCAAGTTGCTTACTTAGTCTGTTTCTCAGTTTCCCCCTTTTGGAAATGAGGATAATAACAGGATGATTGTGAGAATTTCATGAATTTCTATATATAAAATACCTGGAGCAGAGTCTGGCATATAGTTAGCATTTATAAAGGTGTTGGTTGTTATTATTTGTCATAACTTTTCCCCCAAATTTTCTTGCTTCCCTATGCATCCTCTGGATGGCTTTTATAACCAGTTCCTAAGAGGGCTAATGAAGAGACTCTCAAAAGACAATTCCCTTCCAGCAGGTAATTCTGAGGTCATTAAGATAATCCATTTTTCTACCTGGCACATAGTAAGCGCTCAATAAACAACAGTCATTATGATAGTTGTAGTTATTATTTTTGTGCAAAGTGAACACATTTTCCTTAGTTGTCTCATTCCCCTCCGCCTGGAGTGGAATCTATGCAGAGAAGGGAAAGAAAGAGAGCTCAGGGGGAGGGATGTGGGGAGGAGGCTGTGGAAGGAGCAGTTCCTCTTAAGTTTCTTTGGGGGAATTTGTAAGTCAGTCCCTGTTGCCCATCAGAGCATTCTCCTCTGTGGCCCTGGCCTTTAAAGAGAGCCTTTGCGAGAATTAGAAAAAGCTACCCCTCCTCTGTATGTCAGCCCCTTCCTCCCTGGCAGATATGCCGTTAGTTCCTCAGAGATCTGGGGAGGATAATCCTCTCAGAAACCGCACTTGAGGATTAACACAGGCTTTAGCATAGAGTTGTTCTACTGTTTGGCCAAAGCAGGAGTCACAGACTGAAATACCTGCAGGTGTCAGCAGGCAGCGCAGATCAGTGGTAGTCGTGAACCTGTCCCCAGATTTTTGGAAAACTGTACCACCTCATCAGAGTTTTAAGTGAACACCTAAAATTTGTAATTGTAGGCTTAATAGTTATTAAAAGGATGGGGTACCTGGGTGGCTCAGTTGGTTGAACATCTGACTCTTGATCTTGGCTCATGTCTTAATCTCAAGGTTGTGAGTTCAAGCCCTGTGTTGGGCTCCACTCTGGGTGTGGAGCCTACTTTAAAAAGAGTGGGGTGGGAGGTAATTAGTGATGTACTATAAATGGTAATACTTTAAAGTAAAAAAATTACATTATTCCAATACAATTTAGACCCCCCAGCAATTTGATAACCACTATCAACCATAAAAAGAATACACAAACAAGTTCTTATTTGACAAACAGAAATTTTACTTCTTTTTTCTCCTTGAACTTGTATTTAAAATTATTTTTTATTTTTTTTAATTTTAGAGAGAGTGAGTGTGTGAGCAGGGGAGAGGGGCAGAGGGAGAGACAGAATCTTAAGCAGCCTCCAGGCTCACTTAGCGCAGAGCCCAACCTGGGGCTCAGTCCCACGACTCGGATCACTACCTGAGCCAAAATCAAGAATTGGTGCTCAACCGACTGAGCCACCCAGGTGTTCTTCCTTGAACTTGTATTTTAATTACTCTTCCCCCACAAAATTTTACTCAACCATAATGTGTTTTATTCACCACACTCAACCATAAAGTGTTTTATTCATCACACTTCCCTACTTCTCTGCAACATAAGTAAAAATACAAATTGGAAGTTAATATCCTTTGACCATAAGGCCATAAGTGGAGAAGTATTTTTCTTCTGGAAAAATCGATTAAAATAACCTAAATATACTTGTAAATTTTTAATGAATAATTATTAAACATAAAATTAAAATTTTGTTTAAATCATACCTATATGAGATAGATCGGTTTTATTTTTTTCCAATAAAAATTTTCCAATTTTATTTTTCCAATTTAATTTTTCCAATTTCTCATGTATGCACAGATGAATATTACTGCTAGCATGAGACGGGGCTCAGCACCAAACCTTTTTCTAAGTTTGATGTTTATGGATGCAAATGCTGAGAAAACTGGTTTATATAAATAAGTAAATGGGGATAGGAACCTTTTATAGCAACATCAACAGCAATATTTCAAACTGTCCGATTGTTACCCAGAGAGTCCTAACACCTGGAGGCAATTCATGGTAGGAAGACCTGAGATGGTAAAAGGTGTGCATTTTCTTCTACAATAACACGTTGGGTTCTCTGTCACATGCTGAGACACGATGTGGGGAACGGGATGTTTATGAGGGATCAACACATGTGTAGAGAAGGAAGAGAAAGGAAGCCTGGACGAGAGGAAATTGGTGAAGACTCCCAACAGCCAGAGCTGAAGTGAACACTGCCCATTAGACTTGTGTTGGTGACAAGTACCCCACATGCTTCATTGTCAGATGTGGGGCTGTCCTGGAAAGGGTGTGACTTCAGTCAGGGTGGCCCCCTGCAGCTGAGGCCAACCTTGAAGGAGCTCCCCCCAGAGGGGAGTATATTAGTTTTCTAGGTCTGCCATAACCAATTACCACAAACGTGGTGGCTTGAAGTAACAAATTTATTCTCTCACAGTGCTGGAGGCCAGAAGTCCAAAATTAAGATGTCAGCAGGGCTGGTTCCTTTTGGATGCTCTGGGGGAGAATTTGTTCCTTCTGGAGGCTCAGGGGGAGAATTTGTTCCATGCCTCCTGTCTTGAAGCTTCTGCTGGCTCCTGGTGTTCCTTAGTGCCCCTTGGCTTGTAGCATCACTCTTATCTCTGCCTCTGTCTTCACATGGCCTTCCCCTCGGCATCTCTGTGGCTGTTTTCTACTTTTCAGCTTCTTATAAAGACACCTGCCATTGGATTTATAATCTACTGTAATACAGGATGATTTTGTCTCAAGATCTTTACCTTAATTACATCTACAAAAGCTTTTATTCCATATAAGTTAACATTCTGAGGTTCCAGATGGACATATCTTTTAGGGGTCACCATTCAGCCCACTATGGGATGCAAGTCCTGTGTGGAAGTTATAGCTGGGCAGCATTATTTCCATATTGACCTCATTTTGTGAGGTGGGAGAAGGGTGATCCGAAAGGGGAGCTGAGAGAGAAAGGACAAATGTGACAGCTCAGGAGGCAAGCAGGTTGCAAGCAGATCAGCTATAGAAATGGGAACATATGGAAGTTGAATGTCTGAAAATTGATACTCCTTGGAAAACCTTTGTGTCTCCCCAGGGTGACAAGTTTGAGGTGACCCAGTTTGAGGATTTCGTTCAAGCTGATTAGTCTCTTGCAAGAATACAGGCCTCAGGTTGCTAGATCTCCAGTTATTTAAGAGAAAGAGAAAGTCACACTTTAAGTGATATCTCATGTTTAAATGTTGTCAACTAATTCAAAAGAAATAAACTATGTGGGCCCGAGAAAAAATGTTTGTGGGCTGAATATAGCCACTGAGGTAACGTGTGCTCTATGTTTCTATCCCTACTCTTACCGTAGTAAGTAGAAGAAATATAAGTGCATCTTCCTTTGATGGCCACAAATTGATTGTCTCACCTGGAGAGTTGTATCAGTGTTCCTCAGAGAAAAGAACCAATAAAATAAACATATATATATATATATATATATATATATATATGTGTGTGTGTGTGTGTGTGTGTATGCTAAGAGATTTATTTTAAGAAATTGGCTCAGATGATTGTGGGAGCTGGCAAGTCCAAAATCCACAGAACAGTCTGGAAAAACCTAAACTCAGGCAGGGATTAAAGCTGCAGTCTTGAGGCAGAACATTTCTTCTCCAAGAAACCTCAGTTTTGTTCTTAACTTCCAATGGATTAGAAAAGACCCACCCACATTATTGAGCATCATCTCCTTTACTTAAAGTCAACTGACTGTGGATGTCAACTACATCCACAAAATAATCTTCACAATGAAACCTGGATTTACATTTGATTAAATTATTGGGCACTATAGCCTCACCAAGTCTATGCACAGAACTAACCACAACATGGGGCACCTGGATGGCTCAGTTGGTTAAGTGTTCAACTCTTGATTTCAGCTCAGGTCATGATCTCATGTGAAATTGAGTCTTGCATCAGGCTCTGTTGACAGCACAAAGCCTGCTTGGGATTCATTCTCTGCCTCTCTCTCTGCCCCTAACCCTCCCTTCTCTCTCTCTCTGAAAATAAATAAACTTAAAACAAAAACAACCCCCCCCCCCAAAAAAAAACAAGTAACTACAACAGAAGCCATTGCTTACCATGTTGAACTGAAGGACCTGAGAAGAGGAATGTGACCTGGGTCACTAGCACCCCATGGTACAGAGGAAAAAAGTGAGGCACAGGAAGCTGAAGTGACTTCTCCAAGGTCACACAGCTGGCTGGGGAAACAACAGCTCAAAGCAATGTTCTGGCCTTCCAGTACAGTACTCTTTCCATTATTTTACCTTCCCAGAACTCAATGTCTCAAGATCAAGTTTGTGGCGTTTAAGAGCACAGAAAGTGCCTCAGAGGTTATACAGGCCATATTATAATGAGGTCCAGAAGCATGAAACCATAAGAATTTTGATTCCTAGTGGAGGGCATTTTCCACTACATTACATAGCCTTTCATACAAGGCAAAGATGATTGTGCTCAAAGTAAACTCATCTATGTTAATTTTTCTCTTTCAAAACATCCTTTCCAACAGGAGCTAGTTTTCTTATCATTGACTTCTCATGAGTGGATAATGGTCAACAAAACAGAACAAACAAAATCTGCACTTGTCCGATTAATTGAGAGTTGAATTTGTTGAATGCCAATCAATATTTTTCCGGAAAATTTTGTGGATATTCACTGGTTATGTTTCTAGAACAGCTACACCAAATATCCATCAGTTCCTTTACGGACAAACCTCTCTGTTGCAGCACTGACTCTCCCAGAAAACTACAAGAATGTCTCCATTCATTAGCTCATAATGAAGTGAATTCCAACTCTAATCAATTTATGTCACATTAAAACCATTGCTCTGCTCAATCAGGTATCAGAAATCACATTTCCGAATTACCTTTAAAGGGAATCAGAATATTGCCCCCTCCCCCACGTCCCACCTAATATGCCACTTGGGAATAAGGATTATTTTAAGCTGAAGGCTATGGAGAGATGGCAGACAAAAGGGGGGCTCTCTGCACTCCACTGATCTGCCTAAGAACAGAGCATAAATTTTTCTTCCTGATGGTTTTCTGCTTCCTGCTCCCATCCCAGGAAGGAGAGCACAGCCCTTATCACTGGAGACAGAGATGGCATTGAGATGCGTCTGCATAAATAAACCTTATTATATAACCTTATGTACCATTAGTTTCCCTTCTCTATATACCTTCCTGTGATTTACCACTCCTGGAAACCCAAACTCCTCTTCCCTAAAACCACAAAATCTCCTCTACCTTGCTGCCTTCTCCACACCCTTAATTTAAAAAAAAAAAAAAGAAAAGGGAGAAAGAAGAATGAATATAATTTTACAGTAGCATGGAGTTCATTGTCCCTCTAGGAAGCAAGGGATAGAATAAAGTCCGTGGATACAACATGTTCTCTGAAATAACAGTGAAGAAAAAATAATTTAGCAAATTCTATTTATTTTCACAGCCAATTCTCTCCCCACAGAATCGAGGTCTAGAATCCTGATATCAAATTTAGCAATAGCAAAATTCTTTATTTTCCAGGATAAAGAGGTTTGGGAAATGGCCAGTGGAATTTTCCAGTTCAGTGAGCTACAGGGGGGAGTGTACATTGTTACACAATTGCAATGAAGTTTAGTAATGAGTATCACCATGGAAAATTAATAAAAGCTCAGTATAGCCCAGCCTACTCAAGTAATTGTCAATTAAGTCTACAATCAATACCGAGGTAATAGCTCATGAACAAGGATAGTTGGGTACTTACTTCATTAATGTCGCAAATCGATGTTCACCATTTGGGAGTAAGTACAGAGAAATGAGCTCATATATTGGAGGTAATCATATTTGGAGAATTTGCCAGCTAGAAGTTGTCTCAGGGATCAAAGTCTGCAAATAGACAAATGTCAAGGAATGGCCCAATCTGGTTAATAAAGTGTTCTGGTTACTAGAAGGTGGAAACTTCTTTGTACCAACCTTTGATGCTGAGATCCTTTGAAAGGAGCTTAGTCTTTTTCTTACACTTGATCAATTTCCTTTTCACCTTGAGACCATTACAGGTATTTTTGTTCTTCTTATGCTATTAAAAAAAATGGCCATAGATATATTTCTTCCACAGTCTTTTGTAGCAACAGAAAACCCTCCCTAAGCTAGGTCTGTTTATTCAACATGCATACCTTCAAGAGATGTCTGTCTAGAGAAAAAGCTCTTCAGGGCCCTCATTTGTTGGAACTGTGTCTTTGCCCTACACCACCATCTATCCCCCCGCCTCTGCTGACTACAATAGCACTTAAAACAAATACGTACATAATATGAAGTTAAAAATGTATTCCTAAGCCTGAAATACGCCTAATGAAAGAGCCTGATCACATAGGGTATCCCAAACAGTGAATGGTTTTTGACCTTCCTATCTAAGCTAAACTCAGTACAAATCCAGCACAATAATCATGCTGATAAATTCCACCACCCCCTTATTCTCACCCAAAGAATTTATTTTCTTGACCTTGTTGTCTGAGAATTTATGGATGTCTTTCTTGCCTCATATTCCTCACCAGAGTGTGCAGCCTGTGGCATCAGATAGGTCAGATGTGCGCATTTCACAAAACCCTTGTAATGTTGTATGGAAAAGAGAGACACAGTGACAGGGCTGGGGTCACACAGTTAGCGACAGGATTGGGTCAGAGGGCCAGGAAGGGATTTTAATGGCAACCTTGTAGATTTGAGGCTTGACGGCCTTCCACACCCCTCACTGCTTTCTGAGGCATTTCATGAAGCACACGTGTTTAGAGCACTTGCACTTGGGACTCATGGAAAAGCAGATATATGGGCCAAGTGGAAATCATAGGTAAGACTTAGCCTTCAATCGAAGAGCATCTCTTTAATAGAAAAGTGGGGAAGAAAAATAGTAAGAGGTGGGGAAATGAATGTTTATTGGGCACCCACTACTAGCGTCAGGCACAGGGCCAGGTGACCCCATAACATCATCTCCTAGCTCTCACCTGAAAGCCAGGAGACAGGATTTAAGGGCCACCTTGTGTGGCCTTGGAGAAGTCCCTTAACCTTCACCAAGCTTCCATTTTCCCATCTACAAGCAATGTCAAGATCCAACAAGACAATATGCACTTGGGAAAGAGATAAAACTCTCACCTCAAGGGCTTGATATCATCAGAGCGTAGCCCTGGTTATCTACACACAGATCTGGGTAGAAAATCCAGCCAATTTAAACCGTGTTTACAATCATTCAAGAATACCATTTTAAAAAGAGACATTATTTTCCTGTTTGATTTCGCCATGATTTTTCTTTTCCAAACCAAGTGTCCTCCCCCATGAAGAAACGACTGGGAGTTTATACTTAACCTAACAGCCGTGGAAGCATCCGCCCTTGCTAATTCCGGGGCAGCTGTAAATTGGGGCACACACACGCAGCCAAGGGAAACCATTTCCTTGTCTGTCACCTCGTATGTCAGCCATCAGTCAGGAGCATGTTTTTATGGCCCAGGAAATGGGGGACCCTGGTGGAGCCGTCAGCGGGCCCTGGCCGACCCCACCACAAACTGAACACATATTGTGAGCTTGTCTGCCGGGAGATGCTTTCTTCACAGAGTTGAAATATGAGGTGTTTACTATAACACTTCATGAAGATTCCCCCCTCATCACAAATCCCTCCTCTCTGGAGGCTTCTCTCCCCCTCATTTTGTTCTAGGAGGGTAGACGGTTGCTCCACGGAGGGCGTGAGGGGACAGTGTCCCCTGCATTCTGAGTTACTCTTTCCAGAGGTGTGCAGGATGTATGCACGTGCCCGGCTACACCAAGCTCGAGCACTGTGGGGTCCCGCCCAGCTCTATGTTCCCTTGCTCCCCAACCTCCCCCATCCCTCTACTGTTCTAAAGTGTCCTCACCAGCACACCGTGGATCAAAATTCCTCCATGGCTCCGTCTCCTTGATGGAGTTTTGTTCAGATATGCCTAGATAATGTTCCTGGGGGGGCGGGGGGGGTGTTTCAAGAAACAGCTATTTGAAACTCACAACTGTGTTGTCTTAGGGGCGTGTTATCTACTATCTCACAGAAAATCGCTTTATGAAGATTCATTAAAAAATTTCTTTGCCCCAGTGCTAGAAAGAGCTGGGCCTTTCCTCAGGCCCTGGCTTCTTGTTATTGTTCTAATTCTGTTTCTGTGAAGCTACCAGCTGAACTTTGTGCACTTTTCATTGGCTGCCCAGAAGACTTTGTAATTCACCTCTATTCAAAGCTACTCATTAGGGGTGTTAACCATTTACTCTAACCCTTATTTTATTTTATTTTCCTTACTTTCACATTCTTTTCCTCTGACTTCCTCATTTTTTTCACGTTTTTTTTCTTAAGTTTCTTTATTTTGAGAGAGAGAGAAAAAAGCAGGAGTTGGGGAGGGGCAGAGAGACGGAGACAGAGAATCCCAAGAAGGCTCCGTGCCATCAGTGCAGACAAAGCTTGACACGGGGCTCGAACTCACAAACTGTGAGATCATAACCTGAACTGAAATCAAGAGTCGGGTGCTTACCCTGGTGAGCCACCCGTGGGCACCTTATGTTTCAATAATATATGTAGCTCTGTACGAAATTCAAAACAGCTTTTTAATTGAGTGGAGTATAGACACCTAGAAAGCAGATCCTCAGTTCCAACATTTATTGAGCGCTTACTCGATGCCAGCTACTGTGCTTGGTCCTGAAGCATGTAAAGTAACCCACCCGGCTGCCCATGGGGAGTCCAAGGCCTGGATTTAGTGTAGTGCCTTGTGCTCCTCAGAGGCTGGAAGCTTCCACCAGGCAAACCACGCTTATGTGGAACCCTGAGGATGTGGGAGCCAGAAGCATGACAAAGAAGGGCCACCTCCTCTGGTTCTGTGGCTTCTGGGTCACCGGTTCCTTCCCACACTTCCTCCAATGTGTGGGAATTGGTTTTCGGAGTGCTGGCTATTTGTGTCTTTCTCCAGGATGCTCAATCTCCAGAGCAGTTTGTAGCCATGAACACAGGCCTAGAGAAGGATCTCAAGGAACGTTCACTGACCAGATGGATGGATGCAGGAATGCCGCTTTCCTGCTTAAATCCTCCAGTTTTTAACATCACGCTTAGCGTATACTCCAAACCCCTTGCATTGGCCTGTAATGAACTTCTTCGTCTGGCATCCATCTATGCCCTCCACCTT
Organism: Neofelis nebulosa; assembly: GCF_028018385.1. NCBI lineage: Eukaryota > Metazoa > Chordata > Mammalia > Carnivora > Felidae > Neofelis > Neofelis nebulosa. The sequence continues at coordinate 28,389,819 of NC_080794.1, read as the reverse complement.
CTGACCTCCTTGCTCTGCTGACAACCCTCCTCCTGTTACTATTCCCAGTGCTCGGAAGGTTTGCCTCCAGGATATAGTAAGGCCAGATCCTTCTCTTCTTTCAAATCTCAGCTCACATGTTACCATTTGAGAGGCTTTTTATTCCAATGAAAGTAGCACCACTGCCAGCCCCACCTCCATCACTATGGATTGAATGGCCCTGCTTTCTCTCCTTCATACCACTCATGTTGACTGCCGGTTCCTACACAGACCACTGAAATAGCCTGCTGATTGCACAAAGCCAAATTTATTGCTTAGTGCAGTAAGAGACACCGTTACTTTGATGGAATCATAGAAGCTTCTTAGAAGGAAGAGGTCAAGGGTCGAATATTGATAGGGTTTTGAGGGTCTAGTTTAAGGTGGGTCTTTAAATGTGGAGTCCTGATTGGAACTGTGCAAAGCATGTGATATAATAGCCTAATAGTCTAGGACTGATCAACACAGTGAAGTGTGGGCTTTGGAGAGGACTTGAAGAATATTCAGCCTAGTTGGGTTGTTCAGAGAAGGGGACGACTACCCTGATGAGGGCTAGTGAAGAGTCTGCTGTTCAGATAAATGGGTTTTCAGCAAGTTCCTAACACACACAGGAACATTGTTTGCAGCCTCATCTTTTGGGGGTCGGCTTTTGCAGAATATTGCAGTCCTGTTAATGCTGAGTACCAAATCGTTTCATCACATTACCGTGAACATAAGCTGTGTGGCTATAATAGTTTTAGTTCTCATTCATCACTTTATGAAATTATTATGTTTATTTATTTACTCTTTTATTGTCTGTCTCCCCATCACCACCTACACACAAATACAATTTCACAGGAATGTAATTCTTTTATCACATTCATTTCTGTATCCATAGTACCTACAATGATACCTACTAAAAGGACACTTGCTGTAAAATTTGAAGAAAAATGAGGACTTTGCCAGTGCTCGACACCAGAGACCAGAATGCTGAGTCCTGAGTTGTCGACTACTTGCTCTAAAGTTCAAGCACCTCCTTTTCCATTCAGCAAGAACCTGTTCAATGGCAATGTGGATGTTGTGTTTGGGCTAGGGTGCTCCTGGGGTCGAAGGAGTTCATTTATTTATTCACTTAATCAGTAAGCATTTCTAGAATCCTTCCTATGGGTCTGGCATGGTTCAGACTGTTGCATATCAAGCATCTGATGGCTAACTACTGTTTGTAAAATAGAAGGGTCTGAGAAGCTCTGTTCTAAATTCTCTGTATAATGGTAATTAACATGAGCATTTTTCAGCCATTAAAAGGCCTGCTAATGGAGAATATTTAAAGACAGGAAAATATATAGTATATATATATCTATATATATAGATATATATATATAGATATATCTAGTGATATTTGAAATAAAGTATTTTATATGCATACACACATATACACACATACATGTAATGTTATATGGAAAAAGCATAATAAAAACCTAATATTTGGATTTTGGTATAATCTAAATTTTATAAATATGTGACTGACAATAAATCACACATACAGATGTACATATGGAATAGACCAAAATGTTAGCATGTTGTCATGGGTTAATAAATCTGGGTGGTAAAATTATGACTGGTTTTAATTTGATTTTTTGTATTTCTCTGCATTTTTTAACAGTGAGTGTATGCTTTTTAAAAATGGTGTTTGTTGGGGCGCCTGGGTGGCGCAGTCGGTTAAGCGTCCGACTTCAGCCAGGTCACGATCTCGCGGTCCGTGAGTTCGAGCCCCGCGTCGGGCTCTGGGCTGATGGCTCGGAGCCTGGAGCCTGTTTCCGATTCTGTGTCTCCCTCTCTCTCTGCCCCTCCCCCGTTCATGCTCTGTCTCTCTCTGTCCCAAAAATAAATAAAAAACGTTGAAAAAAAAAATTTTTTTAAATGGTGTTTGAAAATGTCACTTTTCTGTTTGAAGGTGGAAAGAATGGGAGAGTTGCCAAATACATAGTGCCCAGTTAGATTTGCATTTCAGACAAACACATTTTTTTTTTAGTAGAAGTATGAACCCAATATCACATAGGACACACGTATGCTAAGAAGTATTCATTGTTTTTCTGAAAGTTCCATTTAACTGGGTGCCCTGCACTTCTGTTTGTTAAATCTGGCAACCCTAGGGGGCAACCTCCTTGGGAACTTTCACAAACTTGTTACCTGTCCTCCCTGCACACACTCACCCAGCCAGATTCTGATGCGTCTCCTTACCTACCTGTCAACATTCAGAATTTGAAATCTCCCAAGGTTGTCCCAGAAACCAGAGAATGAAAGTGGCATTGTAGAGGGGTGCTGTGACCTGACAAGGCTCTGAAGGTGTTTCAGTCACGTCTCTCCTGTTCTTTCTGGTAGAACTTACTGCATTGCCCACTATGAAGACAATACTTTTGGAAGATGCCTTTATGACTGTGTTCCGACTGGGCTGTTCTCATCACTTTCATGCTCATGAAGGCGCTACTGGAGCCACTCTGCAGGAAAGGGTAGGAAGGCTGCAAAGGAAGTTGTTGAGGCTGCTTGAGGCTTCTGGCCCTACAGCTAGTCCCCTGAATCCCTGGATCTTCCAATGACACTGGCATGGGGACAGAAGGAGGGTTGCCCCCTCTTGCCTCCTGAGCACAACTGTCTCGGCACAGTCACCCATTAAAGGCCAGGAAGCTGACTGAACTGTTCCCCTCCAGGTTTACCACCAAGGCCAAAGAAGAAGGGTCTTTCTTCCAGAGGACAAATGTATCCAGAGAGAACAGCCCTCTCTCAGGAATGAAGTATCTGGGTGCCATGGCTAGGGTTCATGAATCAGCCTGGCACTTCTGGAGAGCTGTGAGGCATCCATAGCATTACTTTTTTGGGAAACCATTGCAAAAGACCTAAAATAACCCCATGAGGCAACACCTCACAAAATAATACTGGAGATGCAAACAACTAAACATTAGCCAGGATTTGTAAACACAGACTTCAAAAGGGTGATAATTAATAAGGTGTAGGGCAAAGAGCAATAGAAAAGAAACAGCAGGCTTTTAAACAAGGCTCTGAATGCTCCAGGCCTCAGTTTCATCACCTGCAAAATGGATGGGTTGAACAAAGTGATGGGAAAGTGCCTTCTAATTTTGATGTTCTGGAACATTAATTTTGATGTTCTGGAACATTAATTGGGGTGGGCAGTTTCTGAACCAGGGAAGCAGAAAAATGACTCAGATAAACCCAACATCATTTACTGAAGCTTTAATTATAGAAGGATTAGAGGGATTAATATTTCTCTGGTATTTATTTGGTATTGACCACTGTATATGTTAGATTGATGCTTTATAACAGCTCGTGAGGGTCAGTATTATTATCTTCATTTTATATCCAGGGGAATGGAGCCATAGGGAGGTTGAGTGACTTTCTTAAGGTCACAGAGCTGGCAAGTGCAAAGCCAGGATCAGAGCCAAGTCTGTCTTCTCCTGAACCCAAGGGCTGCCCACCACACTGTATAGACTATCCCTGGCCACCAGTATGGCTGGGTTGGAGCCAAAGTTACCTGGTCCTGAGCTCTTACCAGCACCAGGTGAGGTACAGAGATGGAGGCAGAGGGGAGTCCATCCAGTAAGAACTACTCATCTTTCTGCTGTGATTAACTTACAAACTCTAAGTAAGAAATTGCCTACAACCAACTTTCACTCACCAGGGACAGATGCAAGGAGGTACGTTCAAGGGCCTCATCCTCTAAATTTCTCCTCATACTTATTGTCTGGCCCCTGGAATATTTTGAATAATATCCAAAGCTTTTTAGTGTGCAAGGAAAGAGTATATTTTAAATACTCTGAATCTCTTCTCCCCATCCTTTTTAAGAGAATAAAAGTAGCCTGTGAATTTCAGCCACAGACTGGTTTAATCATTTCTCATAAATAGGTTTTGACTGGGCAAGTGGGGGGAGATGTGGGTGGCATTTTTGCCTGAATGAAGTCACTAAAAGAGAAAAAGAGAAGCTGGAAATAGGAAGAGTCAGAAAGTCTAAACTGATTTCAGAGTAAATACTCAAGCAAACTTCTTTGAATATGGTGGTCAATCAAATGAATTATTTAGCTACTGTGGGCCCTGATCTTTGTGGGCCTCTAAGGGCTAGTCACAAGAAAAATATTAAGTAAAAAGATTGGAAACAAGCAATAGCAAATAATTTGGTTGGGCAGGAATAGAAAAGTTCCTTTATTTATATGAGCAACGGCTATTTAAATATAGTGTCAGTTACTTCACTTGGAGGAAACAGATCATTTTGGAGTAGATCAACCCTTTTGGCTGTGAAAATTTAAGACCAAAAGGCATTCACCATCTTGAGCCCTTTGGATGATGTCTTAAGTTGAGTTCTCCAGGATCAGACTCCAAGATGAGAGCCATGAGGAAGTGGTTGATTAGGGAAATGCTTCCAAAGGGAATGGGTAAGGATGGGGAGGAAGCAGGACAAGGAAAGGAAGGAAACCAAGCAAGGATATGAATTAGCTTCATCCTCATCCCACGGAGGAAACTTGGAGTGTTAATTTCACTTCACCTCCAACCTGAGGTGAAGGGCAGGGCAGAACCTTAGTGAAGGGCAATTGGGGGAGGAAGCTAGATATAAATTCCCAGACATTTCTGGCTCTAAGCAAATGCAAGCCACACAGTTCCACCCTCAGGATATTCCTCTGAAGATCTACAGTCGTCTTAACTATACCTCTTTCTATACCTCTTGGAGTACAGAACTAGTCTCTGGATAGCAAGTGGGTGAATCAGATGGATCTAGACCTGAACTCTTCCCTTTTAAAGATCTGATAAACTGAGACTCTATTTCAGCTTATCAGGTCTGAATGAGTCCTACTTAATAGGAAAGGAAGTTCAAGTGAGAGGGAATTCACCATGACAACAAGATAGTATAAGTTTGTAGATGCCCCTATTAAATTATCTACCCTGGTATAGTGGGTTCACTTTGGGACATTGGCTGAATGTGTAAGGGCGGCTGTTATAACCTCAGGAGTCCAAAAGTAGAGTACATGTACACATGCATAACATTGAGATAGACTAAGGTCACCCTCAAAAAAGTACTATAGTCTCAGCTGCAAGTAACATTATAGGATCTGTAGGCAGCATTGGGATGCGAGAGCCACATCTTTTCAATGGTAGCATAGTCATTGCAATGGCATGGGATAAAAAGGGAAATTTGCTAGTGGACTGGTCATATTCTGCAATTTCTCTCTGTTGAATATCTGAAAGGTCCACTAACTAGACTAAGTGCTGGTATTCTATTGGACCATCCACCCAGGAGTTGCCAAGATAAAGACATACTCTTCCTGCTGATATGAACATATGGTGGCTCAATATGTTAATTTAACTTTCAAAAACATACCTGGTGAACTTCTGATTTCTGGTCCAACAAGTAAAGAGCTTGAAGTCTTCACTCATGTCTTCATGACAAGAAAAAAGCTGAACCAAATGAAAATCAACAACTCTTCTTAGATCCAACAGAGAATTGGGTCATGGGGGAAACTGTTGCCCTGAAAACTGGAGAGACCAATAGGTGAATTCAGAGAACCAGAGCTTACATGGAGTAGAAACCCTTCACTACTGCCAGCATTGGTAGGAATTTTCTAAACTATAATTGGCAAGTTGCTGAAGGTTCAGTGTGATAAGCATGAGAGGTTGAAACTCTGAGAGGGTCTAGTTTTAGGGGGGCCCCCTACATTTGTGAGTTTTGTCTCCATGAGTTCTACCAGGTTCTCACTGTGAAGACTGGAGAAAATCCCCTCATGCTTCCAGCAGGGGGAGGGGAAAATAACCATTTTGAAACACACCCAGAGTTCACTCTTCCCCTTAACAAGACCTGCCGCCAAAGGAAACTAACTTATAGTGTCTAATTTACTGTGGTTTTACTGACGACTAACCACCCTGGGGAAAGGGAAAATACCCAACTCAGGTTTACTAAAAACCTGAAATCTAATTATAGGACTATAGATAAGTTCCCCTCCCCCTACACCTTATTACCACATCAATCCAGCTCCTGTATAATAATAGAGGATTACAGCTGAAAGAACTGCAGGCCTCAGACACTATTTAAAATGTCTAGGAAAACCCAAAATAACAAGGGAGACAAAAACAAGGACACTAAAAGATATTTTGGTCTCTGACATCACAGCTACAGCAAACAATAAACACCACCTAACTCCTAGCCAGATAAACATAAAACTTCACACTAAAGGCCTATCTAATTGAGTTCTTTTTGCCCAATACATCATGTCTGGTTTTCAGCAAAAAATTACAAGGTGAGCTAAAAGGCAAAAGAAAAAAAAACCCCTCACAGTCGGAAGTAATAAAGTAAGCATCAGAACCAGACACAGACATGGCAGAGATTTGGGAATTAAAATAACTATGATTGATATGTTAAGGTCTTCAGTGGAAAAGTGGACAATATGCAAGAACAGATGGGCAACGTAAAGAGAGATACTGAAGTTTTAAGAAGCAAAGGGAAATTCTGGGAATCAAAAACTCTGTAAAATAAAGGAAAAATGCCTTTGATGGGGTTATCAGCAGACTGGACATAGCCAAGGAAAAAATCAGTGGGCTTGAAGATATGTCAATACAAACTTCAAAAACTGAAATGCAAGGAGAAAAAAAAATATGGAACAGAATGTAAGAACTATGGAACTTTTGAAAAAGGTATAACATGCATGTAATGGGAATATTAGAAGGATAAAAATGAGAGAAAAGGACAGAAGAACTATTTGAATGGTAATAATGGCTGAGAACATTCCAAATTAATGACAGTCACCAAACCACAGATCCAGAAAGCTCAGAGAACACTAAGTAGGGTAAATACCAAAAAATATTACACCAGTATATTATATTTAAACTGCAGAAAATCAAAGATCAAGAGAAAATCTTGAAAGGGCCTGAGAAGAAAAAGCAACTTACCAACAGAAGAATAAGGATAAGAATTACAACAGACTTCTTTTCAGAAACCATGCAAGTAAGAAGAGACTGGAGTAAAATATTTTAACTGTTAAAAAAAGAAAGAATCACCAGCCTAGCAATTATCAACCAGTGAAATTATTATTCAAAAGTGGAGAACAAAATAAAGACTTTCTCAGACAAAATTTGAGGAAATTTGTTGCCAGTAGAACTGCCTTGCAAGAAATGTTAAAAGTTCTTCAGAGAGAAGGAAAATGATATAGGTGAGAAAATCAGACCTTCATAAAGAAAAGAAGAACATTAGAAAAGGAATAAATGAAGGTAAAATAAAATATTTTTTCATATTCTTAATTTATCTCACAGATAACAGCTTGTTCAAAATGATAACCTTGTATTTGGAAATTATAGCTTATGGATAGCTGAAATAAATGATCACAATATTAAAAGGGACAGGAGGACATAACTTGGAATATGATGTTTTAAGGTACTTATTCTACCCATGAAACAGTATGGTGTTATTTGAAAGTGGACTTGTCTTCAGTGAAAATCTATGTTTCTAACTGTAAGGCAACCACGAAAAAAAAAATAGTTAAAAAGAAGTATAATCTATATGTTAGGACAGGAGAGAAAATGGAATCATATAAAATGCTAAATTAAAATCAGAGAAGGCAAGAAAAGAGTGGAAGACAAATAAATAAAGAGAAGGGCAATGAATAGAAAAGTTACAAGTACAGTAGATATTAACCTGACTGTATCGATAACCAGTTTGACTGTTAGTGGGTTTAACAACACCCAAAGAAAAAAACACCCTACTATATGTTGTCAACAGGTAACCCACAGGTACAGATAGATTAAAAATTAAGCAATAAAGATAGACTATGCTAACATGAATCAAAATAAACTTGTATTAGCTATATTTCAGACAAAGCCAACCTCAGAACAAGGATAAGAGGGAAATTGTGTAATTGCAAAGGAGCCAATTCTCTAAAAATATAAAGCAATCTTTAATGTGCATGTGCCTGCTATACACTCGTGATGTTGACTACCCAGAGTTAGTGCAGACTTCACATATTAAAACCTCAGTTCTCCAGAAAACCTCCCTCACTTTAGACACCAGTGGCAAGGAACTGCACACCTTTCTAATCAATTGACTACAAATTCAAGGGTTCCCTTCTCCCCCTAGGTTTGATATCTTTCTAGAATGACACAAAACACTCAGCTAAGTGCTTTACTTTTTTTACTTTGATTATAAAGGATACAATTCAGGACCAGCCAAATGAAGAGGTGCATTGGGTAAGGTGAGCTGGGAGGGTCTGATACATGAAGTTTCTTTGTCCTTAGGACACATCACCTACCTATCATATTGATGTATGCTTGCCAACCAGGGAAGCTCACCCAAGCCTCAGTGTCTAGGGTTTTTATCAAAGTTTTATTATGTAGGCATGCAAGCTCCAATCGTTGGTCACATGACTGAACTCAGATCTCTTACTCCTCTCACTGCCTGGAATATCACTATGAGGTTAGAGTAATTATGATAATAGGATAGTGGCTCAAGTATAGACAAATGAATTGGTAGAACAGAACAGAGAGGCCATAAATAGCCCTATTCCATATACAGTCATTTGATTTATGGAAAACATTCTTCTTTAATTCAGTTGAGAACAGCCTTTCAGTAAGTGATACTGAAACCACATCTGTAAAAAAAAAAAAGGACCTTAATTATTAGTCACACCATGTGTAAAAATTAATGCAAAGTGGATATAGACCTAAACTTGAAATTTTCAAGAAGAAAAAAATATGTGTGATGTGTGTTCCTGCTAATAATCTTGGTACAGATAAAAGTTTTTATAATAGGACCAAGAAGCACTAATTATAAAAAAGTTAGTAAGTTGGAATTGATTAAAATTAAGAATTTCTGTTTATGAAAAACTTCATCAGAGGCAGGGATTTGAATCCAAAATATATTAAAACTTCCTGCAAATAAATATTACAAAGGCCAACAATTGACAATTAAAACTTAGTAAAAGACTTCAACAAGCAATTCACAAAAGAGGATCCAAATGACTAATAAGCATATGAAAAAGTACAGCGCAGTATTATTCATCTTAAAAATGAAAACTAAAACTACAGTAAAATAGTAGAATGCACCCATTAGAATGACTAAAATTGTACAAACTGGAAATACCCAGTGTTGTTGAGGATATGGAGCAACTGTAACTTGTACACACTGCTTATGGGAATATAAATTATTGTTAACATTTTATAAAACAGTATAGTAGTAATTACTAAATATACACCTGCTCTGTGACCCAGAAATTCCATTCTTAGGTATATACCCAGAAGAACTGAATGAATATACCCATGAACTGTCATATACAAGAATATAGTGCTTTTGCTCATCAAAGCCCAAACTTAGAGACCACCAACTCCTATCCATCAACAGGGGAATGAATAAATCCAGTGTGGTATATTCACATGATGAAATACATCAGCAATGGGAAAAGAGCAACTATGGATACATGCAACAGCATGGATGTATATCAAAAAATTACGTGAAATAAAGAAGACAAATTAGTACATACCCTTTGAGTCTATGAAACTCGACAGCAGGCAAAACTAATCAATGACAGTAAGAGTCAGAATGGTGATTACCTCCAGGTGGGGGAAGATGACTGGCAAAGAACTTCAAGGGAAATTTTAGGTGACAGAAACGTTCTACATCTCTTGATTTGCATTGTGTTTCAAGTGCATAGACATGTAAAAATTCACCAGTCTGTACACTTACAATTGATTAAGTGTGCTATAAATTATACCTCAATTTTAACAAAGAAAAAAATTGAAGCTGAGTATTGTACCTGTAGCTAGAGAAGCTGTTCATGCTAGTTATAAAGTCAAATGTCAGACAATGAATGAAACATTAAAAATAAACTACAATACATCATTGCTGTAGAACATTATATGCTTTTAAAATTATTATTTAAGAGGGAGAGAGAGAGAGAGAGCACAGGAGAGGGGCAGAGGAAGAGAGAATCTTAAGCACACCCCACACTCAGTGTGGAGCCCAATGTGGGGCTCGATCCCACAACCCTGGGATCATGATCTGAGCAGAAATCAAGAGTCAGACACTCAACCAACTGAGCCACCCAGGTGCCTTGAACATTATTTTCTTTTTAAAAAGATCTTTGAAGAATTTTTAATGACATGGAGAAGAGCTCAGGATATTATATTGAAAGTCAAAAAGATTGGGATACACAACCAAACCAAAAGGTTTCCCCCAAACTTATTTTTTTTTATTTATTTATTTTTATTTTTTTTTTCAACGTTTTTTATTTTTTATTTTTGGGACAGAGAGAGACAGAGCATGAACGGGGGAGGGGCAGAGAGAGAGGGAGACACAGAATCGGAAACAGGCTCCAGGCTCTGAGCCATCAGCCCAGAGCCTGACGCGGGGCTCGAACTCACGGACCGCGAGATCGTGACCTGGCTGAAGTCGGACGCTTAACGGACTGCGCCACCCAGGCGCCCCTCCCCCAAACTTATTTTACTTTATTCTATCTTAATTGTGGTATAATTGACACAAACATTATATATTTTCAGGTGTACAACATAATAATTTGATATTTGTATATATTGCAAAATGATTGCCACAATATGTCTAGTTAATATTTATCACCATATGTAATAACACAATTTTTTTCTTGTGATGAGAATTTTTTTAAACGTGAGTTATATCTATTTTTTTTACTTAAATTCAAATTAGTAAACATGTAGTGTAGTATTGGTTTCAGGAGTAGAACTCAGCAATTCATCACTTACATATAATACTCAGTGCTCATCCCAACAAATGCCCTCCTTAATGCCCATTTAGCCCATACCTCCACCCACCTCCCTCCAGCAACCCTCAGTTTGTTCTCTGTATTTAAGTTTCTTATGGTTTTTATCTCTGTTTTTATCTTTTTCCTTCTCTTCCCCTATGTACATCTCTTGTGCTTCTTAAATTCAACATGAGTGAAATCATATATTTGTCTTTCTCTGACATTTCACTTAGCATAATACTCTCTAGTTCCATCCACATTGTTGTAAATGGCAAGATTTCATTCCTTTTGATCACTGAGTAATATTCCATTGCATACATATGCAATCTTCTTTATCCATTCATCAGTCAATGGACATTTGGGCTCTTTCCATACTTTGGCTATTGTTGATAGCACTGCTATAAACATTGGGGTGCATGTGCCCCTTTGAATCAGAATTTTTGTATCCTTTGGATAAATACTTAGTAGTGCAATTGCTGGGTCATAGGGTAGTTCTATTTTTAATTTGATGAGAACTTTTAAGATCTACTCTCTTAGCAACTTTTAAATATGCAACACATTATTATTAACTATAGTATCCATAGTATATATTACATCCCCATGATTTATTTATTTTGTATTGTATCTTATGACCTCCTATATCCATTTTTCCCACCCCCACTCCCTGCCTCTGGAAACCACCAACCTGTTCTTTGTATATATGAGCTTAGGTTTTAGGAGGGTTTGTTTTGTTTTGTTTTTAGATCCACATATAAATGAGGTCATAGAGTATTTGTCTTTCTCTGTCTGACATTTCATTTAACATAATACCCTCAAGTTCCATCCACATTAATGCAAATGGTAAGATTTCGTTCTTTTTTATGGCTGAATGATATTCTAATGTATATTTACACTACATCCTTTTTATCCATTCATCCATCAATGGACGCTAAGGTTGTTTCCATATCCTGGCTATTGTAAATAATGCTGCAATGAACAGGGAGGTACATATATCTTTTTGAGTTAGTGTTTTTATTTTCTTCAGAGAAATACCCAGAAGTAGAACAGCTGGTAGTTCTATTTTTAATAGGGGAAACTTCATACTGTTTTTTCATAGTGGCTGCACCAATTTACATTCCCACCAATGGTGCACGAGGGTTCCCTTTTCTCCACATCCTTGCCACCATCCTTGCCAGTTATTTTGTTATTTCTTGTTCTTTTTTTTTTTTTTTTTGATATTAGCCATTCTAACAGGTGTGAGGTGATATTTCACTGTGGTTTTGATTTGTATTTCCCTGATGGTTAATTATGTTGAGCATCTTTTCATGTGTCTGTTGGCCATACAGATACATTCTTTGGAAAAAAATGTCTATTCGGATCTTTTGTCCATTTTTAAAATCAGATTGTTTTTGCTATTGCATTGTATGATTTCTTTATATATTTTGGATATCAACCCCTTATCAGATATATTTTATTTGCAAACATTTTCTCTCTTTCAGGAGGTTACAGTTTGCCTTTTTATTTTGTTGATGATTTCCTTGGCTGCACAGAAACTTTTTAATTTGATGTAGTGCCACCTGTTTATTTTTGCTTTTGGATTCAGATCCAAAAAAATCATCCTTAAGAGTGATGTCAAAGAGTTTATCACCTACCTATGTTTTTTTTCTAGGGGTTTTATGGTTTTGGGTCTTACGTTCAAATCTTTAATCCATTTTGAGTTAATTTTTGTGTACGGTGTAAAACAGTGGTCCAGTTTCATTCTTTTGCATGTGGCAGTCCAGGTTTTCCAAAATCATTCATTGAAGACCCTGTCTTTCCCTATTGTATATTGTATATTCTTAACTTCTTTGTCGTAAAGTAATTAACTATATATGAGTAGGTTTATTTCTGGGCTTTCTAGTCTCTTCCACTGACCTATGTGGCTGTTTTTATACCAATACCATATTTCTTTTTATTACCATAACTTTATATATAGATTGAAATCAAGGAGTGTGATACCTCCAGCTTTGTTCCTTCTCAAGATTGCTTTGGCTATTTGGGGTCTTTTGTGATTCCATGCAAATTTTAGTATTGTTTGTTCTATTTTTGTGAATAAAATGCCAGTGGAGTTTTGATAATGATTGCATCGAATGTTTAGATTACTTTGAGTAGTAAGGACATTTTAACAGTATTAATTCTTCTCTCAATTTTATTTTATATGTTTGGGGATTTTTAAAAACTGGCAACAAATAAACCAAAATATTAGTGGCACTTATATTTGGATGGTAGGATTAGAGACAGTGACAAGCTTAAAACATAGTTGCAAATTCTTTGACTTTCTTCATATCAAGAAGTCATATCTGTGCCCCTTCTCCTTGAATTTGGGTGGGCTTAGAACTACTTTAGCCGAAGGGTATGGTGGAAATGACCCCATGTGACTTCTAATGCTGGTTCATAAAAGGGTTCCCACCATCTGCCTGGGTCTCTGGAACACTCTTGGAGCCCCGACCTGCTAGTTATGAAATCTAGCTACCCTGAGACTACCACGTTGCAAGAAAGACAAAGCCACATGCAGAAGCCATGTACAGGCTCTCCAGTCAACAGGCCCAGCCAAGCCTAACCACGGAGTCATCTCAGCCCAAGCACTATGCATGTGAATGAAGAAGCCTCCACTTGGAGATAATTCTAACTCCCAGACATTCAGTCGTTCTTACCTGAGGTCCCAGATGTGTGGGGACAGAAACAGCCATCCCCAGTGCCCTGCCTGAATTCCAGAGAGTTTGTGAGCATAATAAAAATGGCTGTTTAGTGACATTAAAGTCATTAAATGGAGGTAGTTATTTAGCAATAAATAACTGGAATGGAGATGATTTTAATTGTCTTTTTGGACTAATTAATAAACAAAAAGTGAAAAAAAACTAAAACAAAACAAGACAAAAAAAGTATAGAATCTCAGCTGCTTCCCTCAGTAGACCTTTCATTAGATCAGGAAGGAAGAAATTGCTTGTCTTACCTTAAATGGTCTTTCATAGAAAATGTATCTGATACCTCTCACCTGCCATTATCTAAAAGATACCCAAAGATGAAGATTCTTGGGTAGAAAATGATTGTCGTGAAGGGGAACATGATTCCCTGCTCTCTCTTCTGCGGGCTAGCCCAGGATATGAAGAATTTTTCAGTTGGAGGGCTGCTTTTGAAGGCCTATCAGTTTGTAGTTAACTTCACAATACAATTATTACATTCCACACGGCCCTGTATGGACATAGCTCCCTCTAACACAACCACAGTTAATCAGAATATTTGAAAAAGTTAGTTATACTTAATGAAAACTTATAATCCAGAGTTAAGCCAAAACTCTCTTGATGGAAATATTTCCAATATATTATGGGTTTAATTGTTAGGGGAATGGTAGCTGCTGCCACAAATAATCTAAAACTCTATAGTGGTTTGAATTTAATAGAAATATCAAGGATTCTTGCTCATGTAACAGTAATGGAAGGGTGATTGGGTTGGCGGGAGATCCAGAGACCCATTCGAACAGAGGCAGTGCCATTAACATGTGGCTTCCAAAGTCACCTTGGCAATTTTCTGCATTTCAGCCAATCAGAAGGGAGAAAGAACACACAAAAAAGGGGTTTGTGGCAGGTTTTATGGACTAAGACTAACAATGGAACACATTTTATTCCATTGACTAGCGCTCAGTCACATGGCATCTCTTAAGTGCAAGGAGGCTTGGTAAAGTAGTCTGTGAGCCTAGGAAGAAGAGGCAACAGATGCTGGTAAGCATTTAGCTGTTTTGCCATAATCTCTATGTCCAAAGATAGATAAACAAAATGGAGTCTTCTTTAAAGAAAATCTGGCAGTGCCTCTGGGTTCATTCTGAACATTGATGGTCATTGTTCAAGAGCTAAGTGAACAAAGATTAATGTGATTCCATTCCAACTTTACAAGTTTTACCTTTATTCAGTATATTATTGTCATCCACATATTTTTAAATAAAATAAAGACCAAAGGCTTATTAACTAAATTGCATATAGCAAGAAACATTCATATATATCATTTTATTTCATCCTCATGACAATCCTGTGAGATATATGTTTTGATTCTCTCCTTCCCACATTTTGCATATGAAGAAATGAGCCTTAGCAAGTAGAGTGGCTTGTCCAAAGTGGTAAAGCTAAAACTCTAATTCAGGACCTTTTATTTCAGAACCCATGATCCATAGCCATCTGTAGTGAGTTCTGATTAATAGATATAAGCTGTCAGGGCCCTATCTGTATCTCCTTGGGACCTTCAATTTCCATGCAAGTTTGCTGCCCAGCTTCCAATTACAAGCCTCATTCTGCTTGAGGGCTTCCTCTCTTTTTGCAGAGGAGCTGACTTTTACCAAACTTTTCCTTTATTAAACTTGCCTTAACCAAACTTGAGACGGGGTCTTCTGAGGCCTCTTTCTGATGAGGCTTCATTTTGGGGTCTGTCTTTGTCCCATTTAGTCCAGTTTTAGCAAAGTCCTGCTGGATCAGTTTAGTAAATATCCCCCATCCTCACAAAAAATGCAAAAACACGAATTCAAAGGGATACAGTTACCCCTATGCTTATTGCATTATTTACCGTAGCCAAACTATGGAAGCAACCCAGTGTCCATCGACTGATGAATAGATAAAGGAGATGTGATGTGTATGTGTGTACAATGTATATTGTATATATACAATGCATATATACACAATATACATATTCAATGGAATATTACTCAGCCATGAAAAAGAATAAAATCTTGCCATTTGCAACAACATGGATGGGTCTAGAAGGTATTATGGTAAGCAAAATAAGCCAAACACAAATACCATATGATTTCACTCATATGTGGAATTTAAGAAACAAATGAGCAAAGGAAAAAGGAGAGAGAGAGGCAAACTAAGAAACAGACTCATAACTATAGAGAACAAACTGATGGTTACCAGAGGGAGAGGATGAGGACATGGGGGAAATAGGGGATGGGGACTAAAGAGAACACTTATCATGATAAAAAAATAAAAATAATGAAATAGAAAAGCAAAGCATAACAAAGCAAAACCAATAAACACAAAATTTTCTTCTTTGACTCTGGCCTGCTTTTGGCAAAAATCCTATCAAAGTGGTTCAGCCAGAATTCTCCTTACCCCATGTTCCCTCCATCTGGTAATCCCCACTCTACTTGTTGGCTATAAATCTCCACTTGTCTATGTGGTACTCAGAGCTGAGCCTGATCTCACCCCGCCCCCCCCACTGCTAAGTAGTCCCCCTTGAATACAGTCTGCCTCACTATCTCTAATAAGTGTCATGAATATATTTTTCTTTAACAGAGATTTAAACCTAGTTCTCCTTGACTTCATAGCCAATGTTATGGTCTCTAACCTTTTGACAGAAGATTTGTAAAAAATTCAAACTTGAACTTCCAGTAAAACTATATATAAATGTGCTTAGAAACAAATACACAAATTTTATACATTTTTTATGCATTTGTTAAGAAAACTGACTGTGGGATTAGCCTGCTTGGCTCCAAGTCCTGCTCTGCCCCTCATGAGCTGGGAAAGTCACTTAACTCACTGTGCCTTTGCTTCTTCATCTATAAAATGGAAAGAATATCAATACGTACCTTATGGAGTTGTTATGAAGATTCAGTGAATTAATATATATACATAAGCACCTTGAACAATGTCTAAATACATAGAAAGCACTGTCAAATGTTTGCCATTATAATCACGATAATATATCTTTCTTTTTTTCTTCCTCCCTCCCTCTTCTCCTTCCTTCCTTCCTTCCTTCCTTCCTTCCTTCCTTCCTTCCTTTTTCTTCTCTTCTTTCTTTCTCTCTCTCTCTCTCTTCTTTCTTTCTTTCTTTCTTTCTTTCTTTCTTTCTTTCTTTCTTTCTTTCTTAAGCTTCACACCCAACATGGAGCCCAATGTAGGGCTTGAACTCACGACTCTGAGATCGAGACCTAAGCTGAGATCATGAGTCAGACGCTCAACCAACTGAGTCACTCAGGCACCCCATCACAATAATATATCATATTCATTATGAAGAGTATCTCCCCAGAAAAACTGAAAAAGATGAGATAAAAAATAGATAATATAGAAAAGTGCAGTATTTTCTGTCTGCCTTCCTGAATTGGTTTGCATAGCCATTGGCCTTCTTATCCTCTCCTTCAGACATCACTAGGTTTGCCTCACTCACCTTGATGGTCACTATGGGCCATGAAGACTCACAGTCTGGGCCCGTTAGGATGCCATGATACACTTAAGGCATGCCATCTTGGAAACATGCTCTCAGTGAAGGCAAATGTGCATCCCCAGTCACAGAGCCAGGGTGTGCCTGACTCCTCACTTTGGCTAAACACAAGCTCATATCTCAGAGGGGCCTTCCTGAGTCCACCTCTTCAAGTAGTCCCCTCACTGTGATATTTTGTCCACAGCTCCTATTCCTTTCTGAAGTTATCTAATTTCTTCATTTGTCTGCTCCTTTATTGTCTACCCCCTTCATTAGGATATAGGATGTTGTCTATTTCATTCGCCATATTTCCAGTGGTTAACCCATGCCTGGTACAGGGTAGGTGCTCAAAAGATATTTATGGAATAAATGAGTGATGGAATGAACCCTCTGATGCTCCAGGGACCATACAAAACCATAAATAGGAAAATGAACCTGAGATCTTCTCTAAGCAACTCCTCTCCTGTCTTCTTTCTCTTGTCCCAGTTGAAGCTCAGAGAGGTTAGGAGGAGGTCCAAGAACTCATGCAGAGCCAGACAGAAGGCTCCCGACTATTTGACACACAGTGACCACATCATGGTGCTTTGCTCCATTGGGAGGAAATGGAGGAAAGCAGAAATCTTCTTTGTGGTTCAATAGATTAGAAGGTTGAAAAACCAGCTCCATCATCTTCCCACTGTGCATCAGAACAAATCATGTTTGTTCTACATGGTTTTGAAATAGTTTTAACCCTGAAGCAGAGAGAAGAAGGAAGGAAGGAAGCATTCTCCTCAGCCACATCAATTCCATTTGCCCTAAGATTTCGAAGGGAGACTAGATTCCAGGTCCATTTCAAGGGGCAAGATGATTTGCCCACTGCACCATTCTGTTCACATTTCTTGAGGTTTTCCCTTATCTCCTTCTGGATTACATTCCACCTCATCTTGCTCTACTTGTGTTCTAGGTAAACCTCATCTTCTACATGTCCTTCCACATTCCCAACAAAAAAGGTCTCAGCTATTTATTGAGCTGGGACCTATTATATGCAGTGACTTTTGCCCCCTCTTTCTGTGAAGTCCTCAAATTTCTGAATAGCTGTATTAGCCCTATGTAATACTTATGGAGACAGAGACCCAGAAAAATTAAGGATTAATTTATCCCAGTAAACCACAATACTGGGGTTTGAAGCCAAATTCTTCAATTCCAAAGCACATTCCACTAAATCGGAGTTATTTCCTCTTACTACCAGGTATTTCAGTTAATATTGGACTTAACTGAAAATAACAGAATATCCAATTAGTAGCAGCTTAAACAAATGGGAAGCTTTTTTTCCCCAGAGAACAGAAAATCAGGAGGCCAGGAATCAGGGCTGGTGCAGTGGTCCAATGATGCCAGTGGAGACTCAGTTCTTTTTTTGTTACATCCTGCTCTCCTTAACATGTTGGCTTCACCTTCAAGCAGGTTGCCCTTGGTTGTAAGATCATTACTTCACCTACAGCCTCATGGGCACATCCCCAATTAAAGAAAAAGGGGTAAGGGACAAAAGGCCAAAAGAATAATATTGCCTGGATTTGTCATTTTTACAAATTTTTTCTTTTTTCACTCCAAAGATTTTTGTTTATATCTCTTTGCCTGAAAGGTGTCACAGGGCTGACTTTTGCTGTATGAAGAGAAGATCAGCTGGAGGTTGGGTCAACCAACACATCTCCAACTCAAACTCCTGACTGAAATTCTGTCTTTAGATACCTCCTTTCACATGGCTGCCTAATTGATTTCTGAGGTTCCTCAGAAACATCCAGCGGTTTTTTGAGTGTATAGGCCTTGTTTTACCATCTCTTGCACCCTGCATGGTGCTGCACACAGAACTGATCTCAGTACAGATTGATTGGAAGGATGTGGGAGAAGAAGAGCCTCAGAAACAGGTGATGTAGAGAAGACACAGCGAAGGTCACAGGACACATTCCTGGGGTCCTGGAATCCAGCTGAAGCTTGCTGCATGTTTGGGTCATGGAAGCATGCAGGGCCCAGAAGAAGGTAGAGTGGGTGTGAGCCATCGTAGTCTGCACAGCTAAGTGGAGGAAAAGAGAAGGCTTGAGTTGAACCTGTATCTGTTTTTGTCATCTAGCTCATTTTTATCTATAGAGAGGAAATGCTTGCACAAATAGTAACGACATTCTTTATAAGCCTGATTTCCTTTTAACTCTGTTAATGCCAAAGCCAAGTTCCCTGAAGGTTATATATGAGGGGGCCATCATTCTTTGAGGCGAGTGGGGAAGTCTGCGAGCTGTTAGAAATTCCCCTCCTCTGAAAATACCTCTTCTGCAGCTCTAGCAGCTGCACAGACCACCATTTGAGGTTCATTCTTTTGGGTCAAGACTTCACCTAGTATCATTTTCTTTAGTGCTGCCTCCCACCACTCAAACTTTGTTTTAAGACCATGGACATTCAAAGAAGAAAAAAAGTCCCTTATCACACTATCCAGGTAATCCATGTTCATATTTTAATAAATGAAAGTAATTAGTCTATATATTTGAAAACTTTCAATAGTAGAGCAAAGTAGAAATCAAACGGTAAAAGCCTGATCCCTCAAGCCTGTGTCTCTGTCCAAAGATAGCCAAGGATAAATTATTTCTGATTGCTTTCAGAAAATTTGTTTATGCCCATACCAGTGTGCATGCATATCTATCTACCTATCATTATCTATTTGTATGTACCTCTTCCCATGTCACAAAAGGATGCTTCTGGACACATGGTCCTATAACGGGTTTTTTCCCTGTCTCTGTGCACACAGAACTAGTTCATTCTTTTCCACAGCTGCATAAGAATCCAAAACAAGGGAGTCCATAACCATTCAGTGATTCCTTCTCCCTGCAAGAGGTGTTTAAATAACTAGGAATATATTTCTTGGGTACTTGGGTGGCTCAGTTGGTTAAGTGTCTGGCTTTTGATCTCCACTCAGGTCATGATCTCACCATTTGTGAGTTCAAGCCTCATGTCAGGCTCTGTGCTGACAGCACAGAGCTTGCTTGGGATTCTCTCTCTCTCTCTCTCTCTCTCTCTCTCTCTCTCTCTCTTTCTCTCTCTCTGCCTTTCCCCTGCTTGCTCTCTCTCTCTCTCTCTGTCTCTCTCTCAAAATAACTAAACTTTTAAAAAAGGAACATATTTCTTACACATAGTTCTTGACCAACATCTGTAGGTATATTTCTACAGGTAAATTCCTAGCAGAGTAGTTGCTTAGTTAAATGATACATATATGTTTTAGTCCATTCAGGCTATTATCACACAATGCCATAGATTGGGGTGCTTATAAATAACAGAAATTTATTTCTTACAATTCTGGAAGCTGAGAAGTCCAAAGTTAAGGTGCCAACAGATTCAGCGTCTTGATGAGAACCCCTTCCAGGCTCCTAGAGAGCTGGCATTTCACTGTGTCCTCACATGGTGGCAGGGGTGAGGGAACTCTCTGGGGTCTCTTCTATAGGGGCACTAATCTCATTCATGAGCACTCCACCCTCATTACCTAATCATCCCCAAATCACCCTGCTTCCAAGTACCATCACATTAGGGATTAAGACTGAACATGTGAATGTGAGGAGGACACAAACATTCAGTCTATAGTAGTACCTTTTTTTTTTAGCGTTTATTTATTCATGAGAGGGAGAGTGTGTGTGTGTGCCCGTGTGTGTGCATGCATAACATCAGGGAAAGGGCACAGAAAGAGAGTCCCAAGCACTGTCAGCACAGAGCTGGATGTGGGGCTCGAACCCATGCATGATGAGATTTTGACTTGAGCCAAAATCAAGAGTTGGACACTTAACCAACAGAGCCACCCATGTGCCCATTTAAAATCAGATTGATTTTGTCAAGTTTCCTTCCAGAAATGTACCAGTGCACCACCCCTTGCTGCAGTTCAATGTCTGCCAGTTCTCAACTCTCCATAGCCTTCTCAGAAAAGGGTCTCCTCAGGGCACCTAGGTGGCTCAGTTGGTTAAGTGTCCAACTTCAGCTCAGGTCATGATCTTGGGATTCATGAGTTCGAGCCATCATGTCAGGCTCTGTGCTGACAGCTCAGAGCCTGGAACTTGCCTCAGATTCTGTGTCTCCCTCTCTCTCTGCCCCTCCCCTGCCCATGCTCTGTCTCTCTCTGTCTCTCTCTCTTAAACAATAAATAAACATTAAAAAAAATAATAATGGTGTCTCCTCACTTTAGCTTCTCACAATCTTGAGTTTAAGAAAATCTCTTGTGGCTGTTTAATTTGCATGTCTTTCCTTATGAGTAATGTTGAGCATATTTTCATATTTACTGTCTACGTTTTATTTCACTTTTTGGTAGTTGACTGCTGATGGGTACTGCTTGTCATTTCTCTATTTTATTTGCATGAGCTTTCTAAAAATGAAAGAAATTAGCCCTTTTCCTATCACATGAGCTAAATATTTTCCCAACTTGTCATTTTTCTTTTCTCTCAGTTTATGGTATACTTTTACTCCAAAAAAATCCATTTTACATTTGAATCTTTGATCTATCTGGAATTGATATTAGTGTTATAAATGAGGAAGAGATATAGCTTTATTTTTCTTTCCAATCAGCCCATTTCTCCAACACCATTTACAGACTAATCACCTTCTTCTTAATATTTTGAAATGTTACCATTTCATACATCAAGATTCCATATGAATTTGGTTTCATTTGTGGACCCTTCATTCTTATTCATTGATCTATTTTTACCTAATAACTTAAAGCTACCTATTGTAGCTTTAAAATAATTTTGGCATCAGACAGAGGCAGTTTTTGTCTGATTTTTGAGAAGTTTTCTGATTGAACATTTGTTTCACACACAAAAAATTTAATATCATTTTGTTAACTTAAAAATTGATATTTTCTGGGGCACCTGGGTGGCTGAGTTGGTGAAGCATCCAACTCTTGATTTCGGCTCAGGTCATGATCTCACGGTTGTGAGATGAAGCCCCGCTTTGGGCTTTGTGCTGGGCCTGGAGCCTGCTTAAGATTCTCTCTCTCTCTCTCCCTCTCCTTCTGCCCCTCCCCCACTTGTGCACACTCTCTCTAAAAAAATAAATGCCATTTAAATTGGAATTTCATTCAATTTATGAATTAATTTAGGAAGAATTGGTATCTTCCCATCAAAGACAATAGTTTGTCTTTCAATGTCTTAAGCCATCTTCGGGTCTGTCAATAGATTATTAAAGTGTTTTTAAAGAAAACCTTTGAAAATTACATGTTACATTCATGTCTAAGATTCTTTATGGCTGCTATTTTACATGAGATCTTTTACCGCAATTTCTAACAAGTATGGTTTAAGAAATGCTATTGGTTTTATATATCTACTTTGCAACTCATATCTGAATTCTCTTACTGTTTCGTGTTGTTTTCCAGTGGTTTTCTAAGGTTTTCTGGGCCTGGCATTGTCTTTTAGAATGTAAATTATCCCCGAAGGGGATATTGTCATTTGTTTGACTAATACCTGATGTTCTATCATATGAGAGGTTGTGCTATAGTTGCTGCACACTGAGTCAGTACTTTTTATACCTCCTTATTCAAGCAGGGACCTCAAAAGTCTTGCTTCCTCACCCCAACCACAGACCATTCTGCTCTTTCTCAGTTCCTAGAACATTCCATGCTGTCTTGTTTGTGAAATTTCATGTATCTTATTTCCCTATTCATCTCTTCCCAGATCTCTGCTTAAAAGTCACTTCCTCCAAGAAACCTTCCCTTAATCCTAATTGAAATTACCATTCCCCTTAGCCTATGCTCTCACAGCTCTTTGTTGTCTCTTGTAATACTCAGCACACTTAGAAATACTGCTTTCATCTCTGTTTTCCTTGCTAAATTTCAAGCTCCAGAAGAAACAGAGAAGGGCTGCCTTAGGCAGTGCTCTAACTGGGAGTTCTTCACTATGCCTGACACATGGGGGCCATGTAGTGAGCATTTGTTGGATTGCAGCTGAAAGCAGCCTGCTGCAAATTTGGTATTTTGGTTTTTTTTTTTAAATGTTTATTTATTTTTGAGAGAGAGAGAGAGAGTGGGCAGGGGAGGGGCAGAGAGAGGGGGAGACAGAATCTGAAGCAGGCTCCAGGCTTTGAGCTGTCAGCACAGAGCCCGATGCGGGGCTTGAACTCACAAACTGTGAGATCATGATCTGAACTGAAGTTGGAAGCTTAACCAACTGAGCCACCCAGGTGCCACCAAATTTGGTATTTTTGATGTCTTTGGTTTTCATCTTAGCACTCAGAAGAATTCTACCTTTGATTACATAATATATCTATGTGATTTTCAGCATGAAAATAATGTTGCTTTTTAATGATGGAGTAAATTAGGACAATAAGAGAAGGCCATAATCTTTCCATGCCTTTGTGAACTGCAAGAGATTTAAACTCTCCATCTTTAACTTAAAAGATTAATAATGATTTAGCTTCCCAATGATGTTATTTTATGGATGAACATTTTTTCTCCCAAAATATTTTCTGTGGGGATCAGCATATCTCAGTTTGAGATGGATGGAGGAACCCTATCCGTTACACCTTTCTGTGGGTTCCTCTATGTAACCCACAAGAGGCAGGACACAGAAGACCAGTTTCTGATGAAAGGTTACTGACGTGTCGGTGGACTACAGGCCAGCAGAGGAAATGGCCCAGTACAAACATGCTGCCGACTGTGTGTGTGGCCACAGGCCTTGGATATATAATCAATCAATAAATGAACTTCCCAAACATGTGCTTCCCAAAGTTTGGGTGATAGATCTAAAGAAGTTGGGAAAGAGCAGTCTCCAAGAGACCATACGGAGAGAGCCCAAGGTGCCCGGACGCAGGCCTCACATTTACTCCCATCAAGAGCCTGGCAGCGAAAGTGGAAATCCTGAGGTGAGTTCCTACTGGGTCAGTTCAGGGCAGAGGCTGGGCGCTCAGACACGACAGCCATTCGTCGTGTTCATAGTCACAGTGCTCGCTGTAGGTGGATGACTATGGGCAAATTACTTACCCTTTCTGAGCTCCAGTTTCCTCATCTACAAGGAGTTTTAATGGAAAAATGAAACAAGGTGTATGAAGAACTCAGTGGCTTGTTTGCATTGCAACAAAGGATCAACAGACATTACTCTCACAAGGTCACTAACTCAGAGCATGCAAACAGTCCATTTTTCATCCACCAACATTGACATCCCCAGATCTAAGCTGCTTACTTAAGAAGGTGCTAAACCTGGTGAAGACCATTGCTCCTTGGTTCCCTTATATTCCCCAAATTAATGGAAGCTTGACTTACTTCCTGGATATGACTTGGCTTAAACACACGGATGGAGTGGCCATCTTTCAGGAATCAGACATGTCAAAAGTGAGGGAGCATGGTCGGGACCTCAAGTATTAAAGAAGTCAGTAGGATGTTTTCCTACTATACAGTGAAACATCTTCCCATTCGGGCCTCTATGAAATAGAAGGGATGATGGACTAAGACATGCTCTTAGAAGCCAGAAGGTCTGGGCTTGAATTGCAGCCTTGCCATAAATGCTCTAGATGAACTTAGGCAAGTTGTTTAACTTCTCTCAGCTTTAGTTTCCACATCTGTAAAGAAGAAATAACATAACCCCAGAGGGTTGTTATGAGAAGATTATGTATGTGGGAGCACTTAGCACAGTACCTGGGTTATACAAACACACACACACACACACACACACACACACTCACATACATGGAGGAGGAGAGGGGGAGGAGGGATTGTAAATGAATCCTCCTGGCTCATGGAAACTAGTCCCATTACTTTGCAGCCTCAGTTTGCCAGGACAAAGTGTGAACACCCCCACCCATGGGATCCTGACCCTCTTGCTCTGGGCAGGCCTGTTTGCTGTTCCACACAGAGCAGTGTCCCACCCGCACACAGATCAGAAGCCAAAGTTGGAAATCAGTCCCAACATGTTCTTGAAATCTGCAACAAATTTGGTGCTCTCATTCAACCCGCAGGCACCACTGTAATAAGTGCTTGCTGGCTCCACCTGGGTCTGAGGTGGAGGGCTGGCTGTAGGGACCCCAAGAGGAGGAGAAAGGAAGGGAAGGGCTTAGGGACAGAAATATGTGCTCTATGGAAGATCTGAGCTCTACTAAGGAGATTCCAGACCCTCATCCTTCTCTGTATTAGGCAACCAGTAAAAAATCCCACCTTGCCCTGAAGGTAGATGGGGTGGGTAGGAAGAGAGGAAGAAAGAGTGTTGACAACACAAGCGAGTGTCAGGAGGTATCTGTGCGAATACTGAACAGCGACAAGCCTGAGCTGGGAAGGAGCCACCCAGTGATGGAGAGCTCAGGTGCTGGAATGAGCTGGGCCTGGTTCAAACCTTGTGTCTACTACTCACTTCCCCAGGAGCCTTGGGTCACGCATTTAGCCTTTGTATGCCTGTGTCTGTTTGTCTCTCCAGGGTGTTATGGGGGTATGTGGGCTAAAAGCATTTGAGGCTCTGGGCGAGGGGCTGACGTGTGGAACCCATATAGAAGAGACTTGATACATCCTGTGAGAATGGACCTTGGAGTCAGATGCACAGCGATCCCACCCGTCAGCATCAGTAGTGATGTTAGCGGCACGGAGCTTCCCTGCTTGTGAAGTGTTTTCATATAGCGACAACACTGATGGGAGACCAGGCTGGACTTATTCATTCATCCCCAGTTTACAGATGAGTTAACTGAGGCTTGGAGGCTGCAAACCCACATGTCTTTACTCCACGTGCAGTGTTATGTGTCAATTATTTTATAAAGTAGGAGTCATTTCAAATACACAAAATGTGTCATAGTACATCCCTACTTTGTTTCCACTTAAATTCAGTGAATGTTAACTTTTTGCCATCTTGCCCCAGATGTCAAAAGAACTAAATTTCACAGGCAGTAAAAGGCCTCCTCCTCCCCCATCAGATTCTCCTCCTGTAAATAATCTGATGTTGATGTGCTGCTGTTTATGTCTTTATGCATTCATTAAATATATTCATTACAGTATTACCCTACTTATGTTTTTAATTCTTATACTATGAGAACTTTTTTGTAATTTTTTTTCACTCAACATTAAGTTTTTCATCAATTCTTTACATTGATGCATAGACAGTTAAAATATTCATCGTAGGGGTGCCTGGTTAGGCCTCCGACTTTAGCTCAGGTTATGATCTCATGGCTTGTGAGGTCAAGCCCCATGTTGGGCTCTGCACTGACATCTCAGAGCCTCGAGCCTGTCTCCTTCTCTCTCTGCCCCTTCCCCCCACTTGTGTGCGTGCATGCGCGCGCTCTCTCTCTCTCTCAAAAATAAACATTTAAAAAGTTAAAAAAAATTAATTGTAACTACCGTGTATTATTCCATATACTTATTTACCCTTTCTTCATTAATGGAATTTTATTCTGTTTTGTGTCTCTGTGTCCCTCTGTGTGTGAGGGAAATCAACGTTGCAACACGCCCCTTTTAATACAAGTTGTGAAGGTTCTCTGCATACATCTAGAAGTGTTCTTGCTGAGTTTGTAGTAAGCACATCTACACCTTTACTAGATTCTGCCAAATTGCTTTCCAAGTCATTTTGTTAAATTTACCGTTAGGTAACTTTTGGTTTTATTGCTACTCTGAAAGAAATTTTTTTTTAAGTATCATTTCCATTGTTGCTAGTAGATAAAAATGTTATGGACTGGGGTATTTTCATCTTACATCCAGCAAATGTACTGAGCTCTCTCATTCTTTATAAAAATTTATCTGTAAATTCTCTTGGATTTTTCTGGATAATCATATTGTTATGAAAATTTTCAATTTTATTTCTTTCTCTCTAAACTTTACGCTTTTTTATTGCCTTTCCCTGTCATACCACAGTGCATAGGACCTAGAGTGCTATGTTAAATAAAAGCAATGACATGATGGTAAATGTCTTTGTGTTCTGAATTTTTAAGAGGGTGAAAAGCAAGTAAAACAAATTTGATAGAAATTAGGACAGTGATTACCTCTTGGGTCAGAGTAGGTCAGTTGACTGGAAAGTGTCATGAGAAAACATTCTGCCAAAATAGAGGTATACTATATTTTGTTCTTGGTCATGTTCATATGGCTGTGCACATGCGTCAAAGTTCATTGAACTGTACCCTTAAGATATGTACATTTTACTTCCATTTGCCCATTTCCTTCCTGATTTCTAGGAGCTCTTTATATGTTACACAGATTAGCCCTTTTTGATGTGAATTGTAGTATTTATTGGCAATGTAAAATTTGCATTTTGAATTTGCTTATATTTTGCACATAGAATTTCAATTTTTACATAGGTAGTCATCTTTTATAGTTTCTGAATTTGGAATCATAGTTAGAATGACTTTCCCCACTCCAGGAGTATAGAACAATTCTCTCACATTTTCTTTGAAATTCATCTGTGTATTGTTGTGTACTGTTCCAGGTTTCCACCCACCTTAATCATTTTCCAGATAGCTTTCATATGTTATAGTAATAGGAGTTTTAATGTTTCACCAACTTTATATCTCTAGGATGAACCCTTCTTGGGCATGGTAGAATACTGTTTTTAATACATTTCAAATGCGTACATCCTTTTAGTATATTGTGCATGCACATATATGTAGAAGACATATTTATGTGTGTGAATACGGATGTACATTTATAAACAGAAATTTTTATATTTTTCTGATATTTTACTTAGGATTGCTGCATCTGGTTTAGAAGTGAGATTGATCTGTATTCTTTTTTTCTTTCACTGTCGCCCTTTCTTGAGTTTAGTTAATGAGGTCAAAATAAACCCACAAAAAGAACTGAGTAGTTTTCCTCTTTTTCAATTCTCTGACGCAGTTTTTAAAACCATCTTGGCCTGGTGCTTTTTTGTGGAGAACTATGCGACACCTGATCAAATCTTCAGTTGTTATTTGAGTTTTATATTTCTTGGGAAATTTTTGTTCATTTCTAGCTTTGTAGAAAATGGCTCCTTTCATCTAACTTTTCCAATGTATAAGCTTAAAGTTAATGCTGTCCTCTAATAATTAAAAAAAATATGTCCTTTTTTTTCCCTTTCATACTATTTCTTGATGTCTTCTCTCTTTTTTGCCTCATTAATTGACAAACAACTTTAGGGTGTTATGTGACATTTTTGGCTGATTGCTTGAATTTCTATGTCAGGGTGGCAGGAAACAGGAGAAGAGTTGCACACAGTAAGAAAAACCTGCCGTTTTGTTGTTGTTTTGTTAATGTTTTATTTATTTTTGAGAGACAGAGACAGAGACAGAGCGTGAGCAGGAGTGAGAAAGAAGGACACACAGAATCCGAAGCAGGCTCCAGGCTCTGAGCTGTCAGCACAGAGCTTGGCATGGGGCTCGAACCCACGAACTGTGAGATCATGACCTGAGCTGAAGGATGCTTAACAGACTGAGCCAGCCACGTGCCCCAAAACCTGCCCGTTTTGATTGGTTATCAAAAAGCTCAGTGATGGCTTTATTTCCCTCAACTATAGAATAGGAATAAATACAGTATCTACCTCATGGGATCCTTGAAGATGGAATGAATGAATACCAAGCAACCAACCAGCCAACAAACAAAACAAAACATTTAAAGCATAAAACATATGGAGTTCTCACTGTACACCATTGGGTGTTTGTTGTTTTCATTATGTGTAAAGGAGAAATAAAGGGACATACCCAGGTCTGAGGTACAAAGACCAGGACACTGAAAATATTTTGTCATGGATTCCTCCACACTTGGTCCCTGGGCCCCTCTCTCTCTTCTTGATAATCTCCCTCATGCTGAATACTCTCCCGGTGTCCAGAGTTAATTTCCAATTCCCAAGGGGTGAAGCAGCATGGCTTGAACACGGCCACACAAACACTGCAGAGACTTTCTGGAAGTTGTGCTCTAGCCTTACACAATCAGATTTAACATAAAAAGCAGGACTGGATTACAAAATGCCGTAATTGCAGACTTCTTTCTTAATGCTCTCTCAATGATTTATTAGTTCATTCAGTTAAGTATTTAAATGCCTGTGATGTGTTAATCCTGAGTGAAAAATAGTGTCAAATCTATAGCCACCCCCAACTGATTAACGAAGTTTTGCCAAGAAGAGACTCAATGTTGACTGCTTTAGTGTTCATGTTAACGATTATATGCAGATATTGACCTATCTGTAACAGAGTCTATCTGTATGTGAACACTAACCAATTAGACCTTCTGGAGCTGTGCTGTTCAACGTAGGAAACACTAGCTACAGGGGGCTATTTAAATTTACATGAATAAAAATGAAATACAATTAAAGAGTCAGTTCCTTCATCACACTAGGCACCTTTCAAGGGCTCAGTAGCCACACTGGTGGGTAGCTACAGTATTGGAAAGCTTTGAATTATAAAATATTTCCATCATCCCAGGAAGTTCCACTGGACAGTTCTGTTCTAGAAAGAGTTTCAACAATAATTAAAATAGTACTAGTTCTTGTATCGATGCCTCAGGGAACAGATCACCTTGTCCTTCCTCGGTTGGCTGAATGCCTAGGGTTATGGCTAGCATGATTAAAAATAGTTTGTTCTTTTAAGCAGGTTAAACAAATACTTTGGAATGTTTTTTATCCTAGGACTTAGCCTGGAGATTCCAAAATCCAGGAATTCTGAATTGGCAAAGCCTAAATTAACATGATTTACTATACTCCCTAGGCCAAGCTTGAAGACTTTGCTTTCTTTCACATTATTCCTGGCCAGAGGTCACCCCTCACCCCACTCCTGCCTCCTGCCACTTATATACTTGTTGTAAATGATCACCCATTTCCTGGTCACTATCAGCCCTCAAACATTTGTCAACTTTGGCCACTTTCCTAGAATAAATCATTGGGCATTTTCATTGCTTTTGCACTATGAGTGACATCTTTAGCAAAAGCACCCTCCTTCCCAACAGTATTTGCCAGCTAGGCCTGGTAAAAATAGATAACTTATCATGATGTTTCCTGTTGTGTATGATTCAAGTATCAGATCTATAAATGCTGAATGTGTCATAGATGGAAGAACATTTTTTTTTATGTACTCATAGCAGTTCACATGATATGGTGAAATGCACATGAATCAGAGTGAAGGCAAGGAGACCCTGAGGCTACGGGTCCTGTGTTTGGAGTGTTTGGATTAACAGAGGGATAATAGCAAGAAAAGGGAGTAGCCCAGAACATGTTGCTGTAATTCCTGCTGGTCTGAGAGGGTGAGCAGGGTCCTTTCCATGGCAAGAAAAAGGTTCTAGTGTCTTTTATAAAAATATATGTGTTTCCCCACCCCTAATCCCCCTCAGAGTTGTGGCCACATGCTTGCTAGCAGATTACTCTCTCCTGTCTATTCCAAGTCCATCCTGACCAGATGGTGGGGGTTGTAAAGCAAGACCCTCACCAAAGACTGTCCACCCTCTCCCATGCCCTAATCTCCATTAAGAAGGGAGCGCATAGGGTACTTTGTGAATGCCTCATTTCAACTAATAAACTGAGCAAAACCGGGGGAAGCCTGAAGGCAGAGGATTAAGGGGACAAAAGATCAGAAATCGTTGTCCATCAGCATAAGTCAGAATACACTGTTTGCCTAGCTTTTCACTCCTCCCTGAGTATCCATCAATTGTCCCATTTAATCCATTGCTGTCTCTTCACCCTTCTTTCTAACCATCTCTGAATGGTGTCCACGCCACCATTTCACCACCCCAACTGAAATGACTGCCATCTTGGTATTAGATTGCTCACAGTCTGCCTTCACACAGCAGCCAGCGACACCAAAAGAAATCTGAACACATTACCTCCCTGCTTAAACCTCTTCTTGCTTAGGAAAAAGACCAAAATGCTCAGCCTGGTCTGTTATGTTCTACCTAACTGGCCCCTGCTATACTCTTTCACCTCACCTCAACCTCAACCCTCATGCCCTGGACCTTGTCAATTATGCTTCTGTCACACAGGCTTTTTTTTTTTTTTTTTTTTTCCTATGATAAACCAAATTTGTCCCTGCTGCCGGGCCTTTGCACATGCAGTGCCCTATGTTTGGACTCCTCTTTTCCCAATTCCCTCTCACCTGATCAACTCATGTTCCTTCTTCACATGCCAGTTGAATCACCACTTCCTCTTCATGTATCACTTTGTTACCATACTCCTCTCCCTGGGAACTAGGTCAGGTCAAGGTTTTGTATTTATATGACTGACTACTTGATTAACTGTTTCTCATAAGACTTATAAGTTCCAGGGACAATATTTATCTTTTACTCACCATTGTATTTCCAGCTCCTAACACTAAGCCCGGCAGTTCAGGCATGAGTAAATCTTTGTTGACCAAGTAAATAGACAGTGACTTTTGTTATCTGCCAGGAGAGGAGCGTGGCATACAAAGGAAGTCATAGACTTAAGAGCTCTGGGTTCAAATCCTAACTCAGTTTGTTAGGTGACCTGGGGCAAATTGCCCTCTCTAAGCTTTAGTTTTCTCATCAGTAAAACAGGCATACCTGTATTCACGTGCGGGTGTGTATGTCACTTGGGCACCCAGCAAATTCTCAACAAAGTAGACACCATCATCACCATTACCAATTATCATCATCACCGCTATTATCCAATTTGGCGACAACGGGGTGCAAAAAGTCCTGAGGCCACAGGACTCCTCAGGAAGAAGTAACAGATTGCTCACACCCAAAAGGAAACAGATAGTAACATTTTTTATTAAATATTACAGTGGATCAAAAAGTACAAAATATCTCTTGCCTGCTATGTGATTGGGAAACTATTGGCACGTAATACAGTATCAAAAGCAGTAATAAGTACAATTTGGAAAACATACAAAATTGAGTGTTTATAGTTTTGGCTCAGCATTCTTCTGGTAGTGTTTAAACTAATGCAAAGGTTACTCAATAACCTCTCCATTGGGAAACTATGTGATATCACTGGGCCATGTTGCTATATACAAATAATCACCTTACAGAGCATAGAGGTTACATAGCTGGAATCACCAAAAGTATACAATATTTACAACACAGGAAAGTTTAAAAAAGTATAAACAGCCAAGAGATTATGCTGCTATTTTCAGACATATTTCAACCATGGGGAGACAAGCAGAATATCAAATACATCAACAGCCAACACTGGAATTTAAGTGCTCAAGATACTCATTGCAATGGTGTGGGTCTCACTGGGGCAAACTTGTTCCCATTTCTCTTTAAATCTGGGACAAGAGTGAAACTGGACCAGATGGGACTTGGCTGACCACCACCAAATGTGACTTTGTGGGACAACAAGTGAAGAGAAAGAAATGGTTCTCTTTGAAGGCACACTACATAAAATATTTTTGTGGGATCACCTCGAAATTTCCATCAGACACACCAACACAGTGAAATACAGTACTTGAGAATTCATGCACCAGGTCAGAAAGTTGTAAAGTCAACATTGAGTTTTAATAAACCCTTCTGTATATGCCCTGATAAACAAGTGAACTTAAGAGCTTCTAGCTAGTAAATAAATAAGTCAGTCCTGTGGCAAATATTACAAGTTCCAATCACTTACTAGAAGAATACTTAATTCTGAATCTCAGTTGGGCTGGGGTTTTGTTGTTGTTGTTTTGTTTTGTTTTGTTTTCTCTCTCTTTTTTTAAGTTGCCAAATGTTAAACCAGAAGTTGCATGGCAAGGTTTCTTTCTTTCTTTTTTTTTTTTTTTTTTTAATATTATTTAGAATCTCCAAGTGTCCAGTAAATCACGGACTTAGTGCTATTTTGAATTGCAACATTTCTTGGAAGCCACACTCAGTAAATAGATTTATGACTCCATTGCCAATTAGATTCCACAGTTTCCTTTACTAAACTACCAATAACAATGCTTTGATTGCACAAAGAAAGGCTTGGGCAATTCCATTCAATAATAAGGCCCCTTGAACTCAAACAATGCAAACAAAGCCCTATTTAAGACTTTTTAAAATGTAGTTCTCAGCCAATGAAGAATTCAATGGTTTTTTTGAAAGATTTCCAAGATCTCTGTTCGGAGTTTTAAAACAAGTAACACACTGCTTCTGTTGGGAATGTATACCCCCATCTCTCTTTATTTGTCCTGATGTT
Source organism: Neofelis nebulosa (assembly GCF_028018385.1). Taxonomy (NCBI): domain Eukaryota; kingdom Metazoa; phylum Chordata; class Mammalia; order Carnivora; family Felidae; genus Neofelis; species Neofelis nebulosa. The sequence goes on along the minus strand of NC_080794.1, from coordinate 28,356,842 downwards.
TTGCCGAGGGTATGAGCTTCCTCAGACAGAAACAGTGAGTCTCCTCTCGGAAGAGATGAGGAAAACAAAAGCTGGACTATGTTAACATTGTTTGAAAATGGTGTGATCGAATTCCAACATGATGAAACCAGACTGAAATCATTGTAGCAGGGAAAACAAATGCCCCATATTCCAAACGGATAGGTGAGCTCCACCAGGGACAGAAGGCCCCCACTCCTTTGAGAAACAGACTCCTAGAGACCATGTGCTAGGGTCTAGCCCATGTTCTGCTGCAGAAACACTGGAGTTTCCTTTTTCTTCCACGGCCTCTGATTCCGTGACCATTCAATCTAGTGCAACTTGCTTATATGTGTCCTGGCTAGCAATTTGCCAGCTGGAATTGAGATTTTTTTCCCCCTCCATCTTGTGCAATAGCAGGATAATCTGCACTCACACATTTATAATCTATATTCTACTAGTCTATCTATGGTATATATATATATATATATATATATGTAAAATTCCACAGGAAGGTAAATAATTAATTGAAGCAAATGGAACTCTTAACACTAGATCTCTACATTCTTTTGTTTCCACCTTTGGATATTAAGTATGTTACATTGAATATTTGGCTTCATGTCATGGAGACGCTTCAATACAAATGTATGGCATGCATGGCTTTAAGAGCCGCAGTGTCCTTGTTTACCAGTTGTGGTTATTTTGCAGTCGAGTTACCTATTTAGAAGTTGAAAATTGTCATCAAAATTTTCATAGAATTAAATATCTCAGAGGTAAAGGACTGGTTAACTGTGGTTCTAATGTCTACTGGTAGTGTTGGGGGAGGGAAAGGTTGGCTGGGGAGTTCACCCAAGCAGTCTTATCAGCAGGGATGGGACTTGGAAAGAAAATCCACTCTGTATTGACTGACTTTTAACACACTTAGAAAATGCATCCACCTCGATGTTACATCCCAGCAGCGCATGGAATAAAGTGGCGAGAATGACCATACACATTCTCCACATCTTTTGACTGCTTGAACAACTTGGCCATTTCTTCCAACAATAAAAGAAATCGTAAAGTGGACTGTCTTGCCAGGTGGTTAAAAACATGACACGACCCACCAGATGTGCGTGCATACTCACAAAACTAACGCCCCATAAACCCAAAGAAGAGGGCTTTCTTTTGAAATGGGTAATCCAGGATGCCAATTATCCCACAGAGATGTGGCCTGGGAGGCTCTTCTTGAGAACAAGAAACCAACGTGATGAAGGCCATGTGACTACCTATTATTACTCAAAAGACCGCGACCCAGGGAAGGTATCAGGTGCCCAGGCCTCCAGCTGCTCCTTTTCTTCCGGATAGTGGGGCTCCTTCTTCTTCCCCAACCCCCTTTCCCACACTGTTTAAAGGGATTGGTGCCAACACCAATGTAAATCATTTTGGCTTCTGTTCTAATTTCTGAAATTCCTAAAATATCTGCGCAGCCCACAAATATGTCCTCTAAACTCTTGTTGTTCAGCAGCTTGCTGCCAGTGAGGTTTTTGTTTTTATGATTCCTCTGGTATGTAGGACAGTTTCACAGCCTAGATAAGGTAAGGACAATGCTCGATATTTTCACATAACCCAATACTTCAAAGCAAAGCATTTGGCCGGGTAAGCAGTGTATAAGCTCTTTCGACTATGCCATTTATGAGGAACAAAATCCTTAAGTTGCGGATCTGCAAAGGAACATTCTTTGCACTATTGTGTGCTCAACTGTTTCTTTTTCATTTGTTCCACTAGAATCAGTTGCTTCAATTTGTAAACAATAACTTTACCACCCAAAGCTGCTCAAAATGGTAAGATGTGGAAAAATTACAAACACACATCAACAACTAGGACAGTCAGTCAGCCTTTAAAAAACAAAACAAAACAAAACAAAATAAAACAAAACAAAAGACCTGCAAACAAAAGCGATACTGTTAAAAAAAAAAAAAAAAAAAAAAAAGGACAAGAAGGAACCGGGAGAAAATGGAACTACCTGTATATAAATTAGGTGAGCAAACAGTGATACGGGTAGTTTTAAGAAGCAAATATATACAGTCATTTTAACAGTGTTTACTTCTCTGGATTGTTTAATAGTGTCAAAATGAAAGATCTACTGAAGTTTCACTATACATTGCATTGATTGAACCTGTGAGAGTTTTGTGGGAAGAGGGGCATCCCTTGGCAAATGTTTGCCAGTCTTCCTTGCCCCTTCCTTTGAAATGCCTGCCCCTTCCCCCTTTTTTCTTTTCCTTTTCTTGTTTTCTTTTTTTTTTTCTTTCTTTTTTTTTTTTTTTTTTTGCCCAAATTGTTCCTGACCATCCTCAAGACGGGGTCCTCTAAATTCTTCCTGGATACACAAAAATCCCTTCACAAGACCCACATGCAAAGGGAACCATCTAGGCGCCAGGGTATCTGGGTTGGAAGGGGCTGGAGACCGACTAGCCAAGGCTGGAGTCGTCCCAGGAAAAATCAGGTATGTTCACCTCCCTTCTCGGCATGTTCAGCCCCTTTGGCTGGGACTGATCTTACCCCCGGATTAGAAGAAATACTGACTTCTAATTCTATAAGCCATCACCCCCAGGGTAAGGAGTGCAGCTCTGGGCTTACAGTTTTGTACTGGGGTGTACGGACGACAGCTGAGAAGACGGAAAGGCAGCTTGAGGATTTATAGCAGCTAGAGGGTAAATGCTGTTGTGCAAAAGGTCCCCGTACGAACTTCCTACAGGTGTGGCCGCAGCCAAGTGTCTGTAAAGCTGCTGAGAATTTGTCGGCGACGTGAAGATTCCTCTCTGCATCACAAGTGAGTGGAAAGCCAGGGGCTGCATGAGTGGAGAAAGCACGGTCTGGTTTTTCAAGTACTGCAGAGAATGGGAATAGCCGGCCGGGAGCCTGGAGTTGAGGCCCGAGCCACACAGGCTCCCGGAATACAAACCTGGGAAGATGGGGGACGAGAGCGGAAGCTTGTGGCCCTCCGATGGGCCCCCCGAGTGCGCGCTGTGTGCCGCCTTGCCGCCTTCGCTCTCCGGCTCCGAGGCCTTCTCCTTCGCACAGGCCTCCTTGGATGGGTCCAGGGGCGACACCGCCCGCGCCTTCTTCCCGGCAATCACGAGGTCCAAGTCCTCTAGGCTGCGCTTTATGGGGCGCGCGGCGCCAATGTTCTGGGGGCTCGATTTCCGGTGCAGGACGGGGTGGACCATGCCCTCGATCTTCCTGAAGTTCTCCAATCTCACGTGGTGAGGTTTTCCTGACCTGGAGAGCGATTCGGGGTACTTTTTAGGGGCCGACATGGTCATGGGCGATACCCGGCAGGCTTTGGGGTGGCAGTCTCGCCCCTGGCTGTTGAGGACCTGGAAGTGGGGGGCGCCCTTGCTCTCCTGGGGCCCTGGGGCCGAGTGCGCCAGGCCCAGGACCTTGCCCGTGGGCTTGTGCAGGTTCTTGGGAAGGCTCAGGTCCGTTGGCTGATCATCCGTGGGCGCTTCGGCCGTGGCCGACTTTTTGTCTTGCAGATGTAGCGACGCGAGATAATTCCCGTGGAGCTTGTCTTGGTGTTTGTGGGAAGGGAAAGAGCTGTTTTCTGATTCCCTGTACATGTCCCTGCAAGGGTACTTGGCTGTCTGCTCGTTGTGAAGATGGTGTTCAGTGTGTCTGTAGAGGCTGTGGAGATGAGGAGAGGAGTAGAAGTCAGCCAGGAAGCTAGGCATGTGGGAGTGAGGGAGCGCCCTTTTCTCCAGAAGCTTCTCCTTGCCCTCCTGAATTTCTTGCTTCAGGACGTAGGAGTCAGCAAGGGGGCTAAGGTGATGCTTGGAGAGACTGCAGCGGTAGGGATCTGATCGACCCAGCTTGTCATGCTTAAAGATGTCACTGATGCTCTTTCTGTCCTCCGAGGGCTTGCTTCTGAAACTCTGCACGTGCTGAATCACTGACGGCCGGCTAACAGCCATGTGGTCGGTACTCTGGCCATGGTGGGCCTGGGACAAACCCGAACACAGGTCATCCCTGGCAATGAGTTTCTTTTTGCTGATCAAAGGGGGTGGGGAGCCATAGGGGTAGCTGCCGGAGAGGCTGGCCCCACTGACTTGGGACAAAAGTTTCTTCTTGGCCAGTGGGGACATGATGCCTGGGTTGCCCCTTGAGTAGAGCAGAGGGGTGTAATTGAGCCCGTGGTTCTCATTCATGGGCCCAGTCAGGTCTTTGTCTTTGAACATGTCAAATGACTGAACCACGAGGACCTTCGGGGTCTGCTTTAGGGCATTGTGGATGTCATCGCTGCCCAGCTGGTCCACCTTCACGGTGCAGTTGGCAATGTAATCCGCCATTGCGGGTAGCTTGTCATCCTCTATCTCATTCTGGTTTGCCAGGGGTGGCTGCGTGGTGGGGAAGCCAGGGAAGGGCGCTTCTTGGAGGTCATTTTCAGGGCTCTCTGTAAAACAGCAGGGCTGGGGTTCTTGTTTCGAGTCCACAAGAGCGCTGGGAGAGGTGAGTGGCTGTTTGCTGGCCCCGGGGACAGGGGCTGGACCCCTTTCGGGGGCCGGAGGGGCACTCGGGAGTGGAGGAGGAGGCCCCTTCTCTCCCACCTCTTCCACCACCTTCTCACTGTCGGCACCTTGATCTATGTCATTGTCCTTTTCTGGGTCTGCCCTAGACCCCAGGGGCCTCGCTGCAAAATCCTGGTACCCTTCCATTTTTTTCTTCACATCTGCTGCCGGGAGAGGCTCTGTGATGCTCTTCTGATTTAAAGTCTCTTGTTCCTTCTCTGGCTCTGATGAGACCTGATAAAATATTTCAAAAGACAGTCAGAAGGAAGCCAAATGCGTTGACACATTTTGCTATGAAACAAAATATTACACGCAGCAGTTTTTCTTGAAAACAGGCTTGTCAATCAGCTCAGGGAGTTTCTGTAAAGCTTTATTCTGCCCCCCACCCATCACAGCTCTAAACAAAGAAATCTAAATTACAGAAACATAGGCGCTCTAGTCCCTTGTGAGACACCTATCAAATAGCAAAGTGTATACGATCTTATCATTCCTTGATTCTAATATATAGGTTAATTCTGAGGTGTTTTTTTTTTTTTGTCAGATCAGTCAATTATCCAAATGGGTTTTAAATTACATGCTGTGCTTTATGACACTTTGGAGAAAGATTTTTTTTTTTTTTTGAAAGCATCTCTCTTTCAAAAACCAACCAACCCCATATCAACAACAGGCAACAAACTTCCTAGAACCCCTTGCCTTTCTTTGAGACAGCAAATCTCATCCTAATGTGTTCAGTATGATGCCTAAAATTAGCAATGCTTAAGTGTTAATTTCTACTCGGTGCCATATGACATGCAGATAATGCTAAAATATTAAAAAATTATGCAGATGCAACACCAGCCTGTCTACCTGAGGGACAGAGGACTCAAAGTCCTTCTAGGCTGCAGCAAACTATATTTCTATTAAAGCTGAATATGAAGTTATCAAAATTCAGGCAGTGAGCACCACCACAAATGCAGCTTTTCTGTTCACTGAAATACATTGTGGTCAATGAGATGGGTGTGCGCTTTATGTGTCCCTATTGACAGAAGTTGTGGGCACAATTTGACCCATTCATTGCATTATGTAGCTGTGCAAAGTTTGACCTTAGAAGGTCATTTTAACTTTCCATCTGTGACCCAGCTGGCTGACAAGCCCTTTCAAAACTGTCACTCTGCCCTGAAGTGTCTAAGAGGAGAACAGTCACAAAACAGTTGTATTGAGCTGGTCTTTTTTCCAACCCCTGCCCACCCCCCCCTCCCCCCCATCATCTCATCCCTTGAATGTTGTTCCTCTTTGTTAAGAAAAGAAGTATCAACCACATTAACATCTTCGGGTAAGACTGAGGATGCTGGTGTAGGGGTGCACAGAAAAAATATTTTAAAGAAATCAAACCCTTTCAGAGGTATTTCTCCTTAAATCTACTTGAAGATAACTCTGTCTTTTAGGGACGTGTAAGACCTAACAGCTTTTGCTTCTCTTCTCTTTCTTTCTTTTTTTTTTCTTTTTTTGTACTAATAGTTGTCTTTTCCAGTACAAATATCATTACTTGTTCTACATTAACAATCATCATTGGTCCCCTGAGCTTATACATTACATGAAAATACAGAGAAATGAGTACAGCAAGGGAAAAAGGCAAATTGCATTTAAATGTCAGTTTCTGATGGGGCTGTGGTTTGAAGTAAAGCTACAGGGGATACTCAATCTCACTGAAGTTTCTGGGACCTAGGTCTTCGGTTACATGGAGTTTTATGGTTTTGTTTGTAAAACAGGTTTAGAGGGTCTCTGGAAGCTAGGCAGAAAAAAGTAAAGGACCGTTTTTCCTGGGATGGCATTTTATGATCTGCCTTGATGTGTTAAATGGTACCTTCCCACCATGCCATTTGCAATCCAATTACCTGAAGATAGTGGGTCTGACTGGAAGGGCTTTATAAGCCCTCCTGTCTCCATTGAGTTCACTGCTTCATATTGAAAACATCAAGAAAAACAACAATAAAATCCAAACTCCAAACACACAGTCACCGAGGAGAAATATACCTGGCCAAACACATGGGTCTGTGTTGGAGGTGGGCAGCAGTGCTTACTCTAAGGTCAGCCTCGGAGAGGGTATGAGAGTCCAGGTAGTTCAGATGACCTGACCATGATAACCTCTGATACTCCAACATTACAGTGCCTTGAGGCACTGGGGCCTAGGAGAAACAGGGAGCCTGAAGGCCTTAAGAATTTCTGTGATCTGGAGGGAGTCAGGCTCTATGCTTGGCAACAATCATTCCCCAAGCTGAGGGGCTTCAGGGCAGCGGGCTGAGGACTCCGCCCCCACCTCACAAAACAACCATTTCAAACTTCATCCCCAAAGTGGAGCCACTCAAAGGTCAGCTGGCCCCGTGGCCTCAGTTTGTCCTCTGGTGCTTTGGCGATGCTGTACATATGGTATCTAATAGAACTCACTGATCCAAAACCCTATAATAAATCACCAGGCCAACGGGATAAAGGAAGAACGGAATGTCAGCCTTAACTTGGAATTTCCTTGCTTTTGGCCATTTATGTTGCAAGCTTGCAGATGTTTAGAAATCTCTGCATCATTCCCCCACCTCCCCCCATTTTTTTAATTACTAAAGCTTAGAATAATTACGAAACAAAAATAAAAAATAAATCTTTTCTTGGTATTAATAATCTCTTCTTACACAGGAGTCAGTTGGGTAGGTTAATTTCTAGTTAGGAGGTTGGTGTGTTTTGTGTGTGTGTGTGTGTGTGTGTGTTTGTGTGTTTTAAGCCAGTGTTTAATTAGGGAGTCTCTTATGTGTTCATTATAAACCTGATTTTTAGGGGGTGTTTAATATCAGCACCAAAATTCCCTTTGGGGTTGAATCCTAGAACATGCTGTCTCCAAATGTGGCTGCTAATTTTTTTTTTTTTTTTTTTTTTTTTTTTTTTTTTTTATGGGCAGCAGGGTTTTTTATTATTCATGTTGAAACAGAGCCCAGATCAGCCTCCATGACTGGATGTATGCTGACAGTAATGGCTTCTACCAAAGGGCTGTTGGGGGCTGTGGGTAGCTGGGGCTTGTTTTAAAAGGTTCAGAAACTACCTGTTAACATGAGAGATAATAATGGTTTCAGAGGAACAATTTCAAAATTCTCCTACAAATAGTATATACTTAAGGTGTTTCTAAACTGGTTTCAACCCAAGGCTCATGCAAAGAAGTCAATTATGGGAGGCAAACAAATCTCTGAGTTTTTAGGGAAGTCCTGTGGAGACATGGCATATATCATTTCAACATCCCAAATGTGCTAGAACCCACAAAGTGTGCTTTAGAGTCAGACCAACTCCTCAGATAGACTGGCTGTGAAATGACAAAGAAGCCACATCACATAGGAGTCTCTTTGCTTCCCAGAGCTGAAGCCCTGACTCCTTCTATCTCAAAGTCAGCATTTGCGATCAGTTTTATACAGGATGTTCTCATCTTTCTAGATCCTGTTATTGGTCCATCCAGTTAATACCACGCACTGCCTTCCAGCTCCTGGGCAAACCAACAGATCCACTCTATGGGGACCCGTGGAGCTGAGATGATGTGAATTCTTAGTCTAGGGCTGTGGGTATTCAGGGACACGGCTCTGGATGCAGGGTTCCAGAAGACACAGGACAGGATGTGTCTCACAGAGGTATTTCTGTGGAGGACAGCAACTCACCTCTGATGATTCCTGGGGCTTTGGGGCATTCTCTTTTTCTTTCTTGCTCTTAGGGATTTCATGTTTGATGCGTTTGGTTCCTGATACTTTTGTTTTATTCTCATTTTCCTGTGAACTGTTCTCCTGTTTCCGAGGTTTGATTGGAGGCAGGGGTTTATCTTCCTCTCCTTTAATAAACCTTTCATATGGTAGGATTAATCTGGAAGGATATCAGAAGAGATGATCAATCTTGGGAGGCAATTCCAGGTAGCATTGATGCTACTGGGGTTTAGTTTCTTTTCTCAATACAAGCAATTTATTGAATGACCTCATCTCCAATGACACCTGTGCATTTCTAGAAACTTACTCCACACTTCCGGGATCTACTTCCTTGGTCAAAACCAGCACCTGGTAACTTACATACTTCCTTGCAAGACATCTTTCTGGTTTTATGAATCTATACACCAAAGATACCAATGGAAGCGTCCAAAGTTAACGTCATTATCACAGCTCATGGAACCTGGCTAAGTGCCAAAAATATTATCACAGCAATGAAAGCAAGACTAATGACAGCTGGCATTCATTTATTGCTCTGCCAACTATTATTTATTGAGCACCTACTATGTGCGTAAGTGCTCAAAGCACTGAGATATAGCAGTGAACAAAACATTCAAAGCCCCTGACTTCTTCATGAACATGATAGTCTAAGTATGCACTAGTATGTGTCAGGTAATGTCCTAAATGCATTATATAGATTATTTCATGTTATCTCCACAATATCTTCCTGGAGTGTTACTGTAATTGTTATTATTATGATATTACTACTATTACTATGATATTACTATTACTAGTACTATGATTACTATTATTACTATTCCTTTTTGAGAGATGAGGCAAGCGAGGCCCCAGAAAGGTTAAATAATTTGCTTAAGCATTACACCATTTGTTAGAGATGGAATTTGCACCTAGTTCTGCCTGTCTCCAAAGTTTATATTTTCATTCATGTTAAAATATAGAGCAGACACTTAAGATAAAGAGGTTAATGGGAGGCAAGCTCAGTGTGGCTGAGAGACAGCTGTCTTCTCCTGAGTTCTGAGGTGGGTGGGTGACTCCCACCCGTTTTGGGGTGCCAAACAAAAGACAGCCCCAGTGAGGAGGGCGGACAGACCACTCAAGCCACAAAAATCAGAGGGCTGAAAAATTCAAGCATTTTAATTATATAACTTTTCAAACAAAGTACATAAAATTGTTCTAAAAAGAGAAACATCAAACAGCTCTAGTTTTAATCTGTTTTCCCTTTGCGACATAGCTCTTGATCTGAAAGGGAAAAATAGCTGATGTAATTAAAAGGGATGGATTGCATTACAATCTCAGTTTCAACTGCAGTGATTAAAGTTTTTATAATGCATTTGGTATGATTAATGACTCACTGTGGGATTAATACAAGACTCAGCCTTAAAAATATGAACTTTAATACGGCAAACATAATTTGTTTTAAATAAGACAAGTTGACTCAATGAAGAAAATGTACTTGGCTTATAAACAACATAAATCTGTTCAAATATTGGGAACTCTAATTATTTTTAAACTAAGACTTCCAGGCAAAACTTCTCTGGTTTGGATATTTGTTAGCTATCCTACAATCGGCTTCTAACCAAGCAATTTGGATCTCAGCTACTTCAACACACACAACTGTTCAGGTTTGCGAGTACAGACGTGGGGGCTTTTGTGATAATAGTTCGATGTTTAATAAAATACCAAGGAAATTATGGGAAAATGAAATCCCGATTTACAGCATATTAGAAACAAAATTCATTTACTGAGCATGCTCAGACAAGGTATGTGCAAGGAGGCGTGAATAATAGTTTCGAGCCCTCTGTCTGGCAGTGGGCCAGCCATGAAGATCAACACAGCCCGTGGGGAATAGTTATCTTCAGATCCCATTACAAACTGAGTTTAAACATGTTACAGCTGCTAAAACTGGAAACTGTTCTCTCGATGTAGACTTACTAAAATAATATATGGTTGCCAAATACCTGACTCCCACTGTAATATTACAGTTAATGTTTATATAATAAAAAGCATAACTAAGCAGAAGAGAGAAAAAAGCAATCTTGTTCATACTTGAATTTATCCCGTCTCATCTGTAAAGTCCCCAACATTACCCCGATTCCTTTTATCTGCGTGGTCCTGCCAGGGACTTGATCCCCCTTTAACATCGGCAGGTTGGGGATTTTTGTCTGGGGAGTGAAATGCATTGAATATTTTAAACGGGGGGAAAAACATTTTAAATAGACTTTAATGAAAACATATTTTTATTGTTGGGATGGATAGGTTTGTTTTACTTTTGTTTGGTTGCCATGGGAACCCAAGTAGCATTGAAGTCTGGGTATTCCAATGGTTGCTGTTTGTTGGGACCCCCTTGCCCTCAGCTTCATTCTGTAATCGCGACGGTGACACGTGGAGGAACCCTCTTCACCGGGAAGCATGACAGTGTTACCTCTGAGTGTAGGGAGAGGGTGACAGAAGGCAGAGAACTGGGTTGGAGGCACACCCAACGTGGACCCCTCCCCTCAGGCTCTCACAGGCCCGGGCCACCCAGGCCCTTTACCTGGGTGCCTTTAGGAGACTTTAATTTCCTTAGACAATTCTGCAGATTCAAGAAGCAGGGCAACATTTCCATTTCATTTTTTGCTTTCATTTTTTTTTCCTTTTCTTTCTTTTTTTTTTTTTCTTCTTCTTCACTCAACTCAGCAGCTGGCTGGCCGACAGCAGTAAAAAATACATTTCACTTTGCTGGTCAAAGGCCTAAAGCCAGAAGCAGGAAATCTGGAATTAAATGTTTCTTGTATCTGGAAAGAGGCATGACTAAGGTAAAACTGAATCCAAACACAAGCTTTGCTTGTTCAAGGCTTCCAGAGGGAGAGAATATGTGAGTGAGTGAGTGTGTGTGTGTGTGTGTGTGTGTGTAAAGGTCAATTGAGTGGTTTTTTTTTCCTCCTTCTAAATCACTGAAAGATAATTATAGTGGCTCAGGGAAAAAAAGGTTCCCAAAATAAAACAAGAAAGGCAGCAGCTAAAAGGAAACAAGTAGAAATATGGCCAGCTAAGCCCCAAAGAACAGGGCACGATCTCACACAGCACACAAACAATCACTGTTCATATAGTGATTTCCGTTTGGTGCGATTTTCACTGAATGTTTTTTCAGTTATCCTGTCATGGTACAACACAATTACCCCACAGGATATGATCTTATCATCTGATTATTAGAAGTTTTTACAGTACAAAAAGACGAAAGCTATTATAGGCTTTGGAACATTTTAAACGTTTAGGGTAAATGCAATACCATTAAAAACAGGTTAGCCAATATTAAGGTCAACGTTACCCAATGCAGGAAGCTGAGTAGGCTCGTTGTGTACAAAGAATCTAGTATAATGCAACATGCCTGTGCCTTGCGGATGATTATTCCTCAAATATTTGTAGTACAACAAAGATTTAATCAGTCTCTAAACTATACAGCTAAAAGCAAAAATGCACCCCAGCACCTGAGAACTCATTACACAGCCCATCTTCAATGGGCTGCAACTCTAAGAATGTGGGTTGGGTTTTAGGTGGGTGGAAGTAATGGGGAAGAGAAGCAATATATTCATTAGAAAATCCAGACAGATTTTTACCCCTGATCTACATCTACTCTGGGAATTGAAAGCTTGGCAGATAAATGGGCCTTTATTATTATCCAGATTTCACATTTCAGATTAGCAAAATGCTTATTTACGATGCCATTAATGGATCTGAAATAGGTAAGCCATCATGTATTAAAAAATAACATCTTTCCATAGGCATAAGATTTGTAGCAGCATGAGATTTTATTTTTCCCTAGGAATAATACAAGAATAACATTTTCCACCCCACAGCAGAAACAGTAGGGGAGCCTTTTGCTATCACCAAGATTCTTATTAAATTCAGTCACTGTGAAAGCAAGATTTTTTTTCTCCTTCTCCTTCTTCATCTTTTTTTTTTTAAATAAAGACGACTTAAAATCAACCCAAGTTAAAATTAACAAATCAATAGCGTTATAATCTTGATTTATTAGCATCTGAGCCACTAAATTATCATCATACAAGAAATTGCTGGTTTGAAAAGATTTCGGCTTTGTTAAATCTCAAGTTAAATAATGGTGCTCAGTATACTAGGTTTTTAGATCTGCCTCATCTGATATTATGAAAAATTCAATACATTTCTCTACAGCAGAAGTCAGGGGTCAGCAAATCTATTACTGTAATGTAAGTAATCTGGCAACCTGCCAGCTCTTTCTCTCTTTTATTATTTTTTTAAACACCAAGGCAGATAATTTTATATTTACAAATTCTAAAATCCTCCAGGGTCCTGCCTCTCTTTCTTAACAAAAACCAGCAGCCTCACATTCAAGAAATGTATATCGCCACATGTCCTCATCATTTGCATTTCATACAAAAGAAGAAAAGACTTCATCTTTATTAGGCAGCGCTGTCCCCCTCCCTTCCCCATACTCAGACGGAAAATAATGTCAAATCTCTTTTGAACGAGTAACCACTAATAGTCTTCTGTATTGATTAATGCTTGCATGGAATGACTGAACTTTGGGGCCAAAAACATTGAGCAAACAGTGCTTAAGAGGAAAAATGAGAATCCATCTATTTATAGAGCTCTGCAAAATGATAGTAGAATACTGTCTAGAACTGACTCAATTTGGAGTGGGGGAAAGAAGTAGGTAATTTATAGGGTTGCAATTGATCCTCAAACTCACCTTCATCACTTTATAGACACTGTTATGGTATCAAACCTGTGAAAAACTATAGGCCCAAAGATCTGCTGGTGCCCCTGGAACAGAATACCTTAGGGCCAGAGGGAAATAAAGTTGGTGTGCATGTAAGGGCCAAAATGCTCCTACTATACTTACAGTATTAGGCTTTTACATGGCGGTAGAAAAGAAATGACATATTGGTTCCGCTGGGGCTTCGGATCTGATCTGATCCCAAATGAAGTCATTATACCTCTAAGTTGATTCCAGGGTTGATAAATTCTAAGGCTTGGCCAGACATTTCCCTTCTCAGCCAGAAATTGAAAATATAACTTCACTGTGAAGTGTGAGAAGCAATCTTTCACCAAATATGGAGCCAATAGAAGGTATATTTTTCTTTTTTGAAGATGATGTATGCACCCTTGTTAAGGTTCCAAGAAGACTAGAAAGTTTCTAATCTCACATACTGTCCACCTCTCAGGGTTCCAGACCACAACCATAAAAATGGCAGAAGGGCGTTTGGGTGATTGGTACCAAAACAAAAGTCAAAGACACAAATGTGCTATGTCAGCGTACACAGAAGTGGGATGCTTCCTCAGTGGGCACAACACTCACTGAGTACAACAGAAACTTTGTTCCTGTTCTCTTAAAAACCAAGCTCCATCTGAGAAAGATGTGGGCCCTGGGTAAAAATCTCCTCTATTTTATGGTGTGTTTCTGGAAAGCAGAAAAAATAGCGTGCAGAGTGTGAGGAGCAAAATGTCAGTAACCAAGAGAGCTGAGAAAGAGGTCTCCAGCACCCTCCTAAAACAGATGAGGAGGTGAACTAAAGGCTTTGAGCATTGAACCATGGAGACAGAGGCCATGCTGACCTGTAGGCCATGGAGAATGGTGAATGGCAGGACTCATGTGAGCTAAGAAAACCACGGGAGAATGCAGCATGGGTTCTATATGGAAGACTTAGCTTGACCGTGAGGTCACCAAGGGTAAACTGAATGGAGTGCTTTAATAAGGAAGTGGGTATAAATAGCATCATTTGTATTCTATGTAAGATACCCAAAAGCCATGTGGCCCATTATATCAACAACAATATATGGCCACTTGTTATCAGAAAAGGTCTTTCTGGGGAAAATTACCTGCCTAACAGGGCTTCATTGCCTACTCTAGAGACAACAGAAGATGAACAAGAAACTTTTTTGAAGGCATTAATACCGTCCATTTGCCCCTGGAAGTGGTGGGAGAGTTGTTTCCTAGGCCCATTAATGACTCTGACACCTTCTTCTGTGGTCCTGGAGTGCCTGTAACCCTAACTAAGTAAAAAAAGAAAAGCAAGGTACATGAAGCCTGGGCCAAGCAAGATGGTGGCTTGACTCCTATAAAGGATTGTCAATGTGAGAGAGGTTGCTCAGGGATGACAGGCCCGCTGAACTGCAGTTACATTGGTCTGTGGGGGCCTGAGGTGGGAGGATGGGGAGAGAAACTTCTGGTTATTCTTATATATTGATTAGGCATTCCAATATTAATAACAGGGACCATGTATTAAATGCCTATTAATAGGTATTTGTATACATTAAGTTCAACTATTACAAAAAGAAGTATATATAGGTACATTATTTTACCCTCATTTTTATGGATGAGGAAATGGAGGTTCAGAGTGAAATTATTAAATGACTAGTCAAAGGCATGCAGCTATTAAGTGCTAAAATTTGAGTTCAAACACAGATCTGTCTGCCTCTCTGAGCTGCCTTCATATCAGCAGGGTAACTGCACTATTACACCTTGTCTGAGAAGCACTGACACTCAGGAGATACTGAACTGATCACCCCTGGGTTAGGAGAATTCTAAGCACTTAAGGTACTAAAAAAATCAGGGTGAGCATTCTCTTTTTCTCAGACGCAACAGACCTATAAAATACACCCATGGCCATTCCACAAGGAGTCAACCCATTAGAACAGCCCTATGGCTTGGGCACTGGGCATAATGCTCCTTTTTCTAAAATACCATGACTCTTGAAAAGGTGGTGACCCTAGGTGGATGAGGCCCAACTTGATGTTGGATGGTAAGAGAAACTCAGGAATCATATCCCTTCATGAATTCCAGCCTGGGGCACTTAATCTTACCATGTTTGAGGTTCTCATGGCCTCCCCAGTTAGAATGAAAGCTCCTCAGGGGCTTTGCTTCTATGATGCCTCCTTGCCTCTTCTAAGAGGGTCTAGACTGATGTTATCCCCATGTCTTTCACACTAAAGAAAGTTGGAATGGACTTAAGGCTGACTTTATGCCCTGGGATTAAAGTACATTCTCACAACAGAGGGCATAGACCATAAATAGCACCCAGCCCTCCACAATGTCAGCCAGCAAAGATGGAGGCAATCATTCTTCTCAATGAAAAAACAATGACTAACTCAGAATCAAGTTGCATGGATCCATTTCAAGGGCAGATGAACATTATTTCAAGAGTAACAGACAAATATAACTACAGTGTTTTCAACATAATGAGCACCCCACAAATGAAGGCAGACAGTGTCCATTATGTGAAGACAGGCAAACAACTACTGCATTTAGGTCTCATCTACGTGAGACACCATGGGTTCCAGAGCTTCTGAAATGTTCAACAATTCCCCCAAACATTTATAATTTTGATCAAACTTCGTAATAAGTTGTATAAAAACAAAATGTTCTGAGAGGTTTTCGGTGGAAGAGTTAAGGATATATTTTAATGGTAAACAATTACATTCTTCTGTCATCTGATTCTTTTTTTCTTTCTTTTTTGGAAACATGGCTCTCTGAATTTTCAATAGTTCCTTTGTGAAGGCATCTGTTACTCACGTAATTGAAAAGATGTTTGTGCAGTGGCATGCTTGAGAGTACAGTTATTTAATCTTAATGATAAAGCCCCGAGGACAGAAAATCATAAGTAGAAACCTCTTGTTATTTATCAAAAAGAAAAGGGGCTAAGACACCTAATCTATTCTCAAATTTAAATTCATGCTTGATGAAAACTATCAATAAAACATAGGACCTGAAAAGTTTCTTAAATACTGTACCCAGGTTCAAAGGAGTGAGAAAGGGGGGAGGTAGGGTGAAAACAAAAATGAGACAATAAAGGAGACTGACAAAGAAAAACTGCTGTTTGGCAAGCTTTTTTTGGGTCAAACAAAGAACTTGCTGTAGTTTACAGCATGACATACACACTTGATTAGTTTGTGCCTGAGGATGTTTTTACACTCGATAGTGTAAACTCCAACTTCTATTAATTACAACTCACATTTAGAGGCAAATTTAAGAATTTTTAAATAGAGATTTTTCAAAGGCTGTTGTTTATTTTTTTTAAAGCAGAAACCAGTTTTTCTACTCCAGGGCCTGGCGAGAGTTTTGTTTTCGTTTTTAAAAGTTTCTTGAAATATCCAGGCATTGGAAAGTTATCAGAGCATTTTAGGCATGCTGAGTGATACAGAGGAAGGCTCTTGCTTAGGAAATTATCTGACTGTCCTTTGGGGAGGAATTCTCTAGGTCCCCCAGAACAAGCTTGGTGGAGTGTAGACGGAAGAGTGGCAGAAATGCCTCAGACTGCCTGAATCTCAGCATCTTAGATTTCCCAGGCTCCTGGCTGTTGATAAGAGCCAGGAGGACTTCTGTGTATTTGAGGAAAAAGGGAGTTGAGAAAGCCTGCGTGGCAGTGCTGGAGAGGTATTAATACCTGTGCCCATTGGCCAGAGCCCACATTACCAACACAGTATTTAGAAAGGAGCTGCAAGTCCAGACATTGGTCAACCCCACCATGGTCACCCATGGATGAGGATGGGAGTGGTCCAGCCACTGGACCTCAGGGCAAGAGAGTTAACAGACACTGAGAAGATAAACTGCAAGACCTGACTGTGGTGGATCTGATTTGAAATTGAGCCTTAGTACTCCCCTGACAGCCTCTTCCACCACCTCGTTCCCTACCTCTTTATGCCCATTTTATAGAAGAAACTGTCCTTTTTGTTTGGATTGAAATCAATTCATTCAATTCCTAATTCCTGAGTTCCCAGATATGTTCATGATGCTGCACTGGGTGCACTGGGGAGACTCAAGGAAAGCAATACCACATGATCCTTGCTCCCAAAAATAGTATCTTTACTGTTCTTGAATTCTTCAGCTGAATATTTTAGCTGTATGTTGATCTCTGTATGTGTGATGTATGATGATCTCTCAAGTTCTAACCTAACTCTTTTAAGATCCAGTTCAAATTCTAGATCCTCCTGGAAGACTTTGCTCATTCCAGCTGAAAATTTTCTCTTCTTTCTTTCATCCCTGTTGAACGTCTTATTTGTATCTATTACTTACTTACCTAAGGTTTTTATAGCCTTAAATATTCAACTCTCTTTCATGTATGTATGAACTAAGAGTCAGATCGTATGATAAGTTAGATAAGCCAAGGATCATAGTACCTCCCAGTTCTATTGAGTTGGTAGCACTGGCCTGGGGGTGCCATACTGAGGAGAATTCTGAAGCTGAGCTTGGCCTCATGGAAAGTAGCATCATGTTCCCTTAGCGATCTCTTCCATAAATGTGGTAGGGTGAGCACCTCCTCATTGTTTGTCAACCCTACTCCAAACTCATTGGTTCATCCATTTTCATTATCCCAGAGAATGCTTTGTACATCATAGGTATTCAAAAAACACCCAATGGCTCTTGAGGACAGCAGCAAAGGAAAAAGGCAGTCAGTCAGTCACTCAAATCACTCCTATCCCAGAAAAAGAAAGTGGCCACTGGGAGGGGGCTTCTTACCAATTTCAAATGTAATCTCAGGCTATGTTGAAAGGCTGATACTGCTACATCCCAAGAAGTACTATATACCACATCTGGAATCACTTTGGGTATTCTGAGTGACACAAATTGGAGGCATCTACGTAAGAGCAGGCCAACCTCGTGAAAACCCATAAATCGTGCTCTGAGGCTTGGTTGAATGGAATAGGAGGCCTTGGAGTGGGAGAGAAGCTTTGCCAAGCATGTGGCGGCCCATCACCAAGGAAATGGCATGCAGAGAAAGAGTCAGACCCAGAAGGTGAGGGAGGGCCAGTGGGAAGCCACAGATGGTATCTTGTTCAGCATGTGGAAGAGTGTTTAGATGAAGAGCACCTCCAACGGTGGCCCGCTTCTTTCTTGTTCCCCAACTGCAAGGCGTTGGAGCAGAGACTGGATTAGCCCAGTGCCAAAGGTAGTTCAGTCCCCACAGAACTTGGCAGCTTATAGGGTACACTTTGCCCAGGGGTATGTTTAGTTTAACTGATGTAAAATATTTTCAGAAATATTGGATCCAATATTTGCAAGTCAGGTGACTTCACGTAAAAGTTATCATGAAACCATTCAAGGTCTGACAGTACTGAGGCTGTATCTGTCCAAGACAGTGGTGTTGGCTGATCCTGCCGGGCCTCTCTGGCCTGTCTGTGTGTGCCAGCTTCCTACTTTCCTACCTGGCCACTGCACTCACCTATGCTACCTCCCCCACAAACATCTGAGTCTGTGCCCAGGGGTGTGGAGTAGTGCTTCTTCAGTGGCCTGACATGAAGGACCAGTTTTCTGAGTTTCCTGTCTGTTGCTGACTGACACCGGTGTAAAATTCGTAACTCATAAAAATGAATTAGTAGAAAATGAAATTTAAGAAAGGCACATAAAACACAAGGCCCGATTTTTTATTTGTTTCAACAGACATAAAATGATTCTGGCAAATTGCTATGTACGTGTAACAATGCTTATTCATAATTATTCTGTTCACAGAACACAGACAGGCCAGAAAGCCTCACTTGAGAAGCACTGGTCTAGAGGACAACTAAGGGACCTCTCAAATCTAAAATACTCTGTGATCTTGCCTGTGTCTTTCTGAATTGTGTACTGATTAACTTCAAGGGTATCAAAATGACCAAAAACATAGCAAATCATGTCCAGGACATAAACAGAACTGGAACTCACCTTACTTTACTTTCCCTTGGCTTTTTCCTCACAACATGATTAGCTGAGTTCCTTAGGACTTGATATATTTTTGGTCTTTATCTTAAAGCACATATTTATCTTCCTCAAAACATGAACCTCTCTTTCTTCAGAGAGGAAAGGCTGAGGTCCAGCCATCACTAGGGTTCTGCTCAGATGTGTCTGCTTGGGTACCACTGACCCCAGGTCACTGCAAAGGAGGCCGCCCCAGCCCTGCAGCAGGACAGTCTTGCCAGGGGAATACTTCCAGGTAAGGCAAAAGGTTAGAATTTGAAATTGGGCACTAGGTATATAAGAAGATGATGCATAATTGCTCATTTCCTGCATATAAGCACATTTGTTTATGATTTTGATTTTCTTTTTTTAAACATTTTTTAATGTTTATTCATTTTTGAGAGACAGAGAGAGACAGAGCATTAGCAGGGGAGGGGCAGAGAGAGAGGGAGACAGAATCTGAAGCAGGCTCCAGGGTCTGAGCTGTCAGCACACAGCTTGATGTGGGGCTCGAACTCATGAACCATGAGATCATGACCTGAGCTGTAGTCGGTTGCCCAACCAACTGAGCCACCCAGGCACCCCTGATTTTGATTTTCTAAATACTCAGAAAAGCACATCATAAAGCCCTTTTGCCTCAATGCTCCTTTTTCCAACCCTAATAACAACTTCATGTGCTCCTCAGACACAGACCATGCAATGTATTCAAGAAAATTCAAACCAGTGATGTGGTATTCTATGAAGATTTTTTTTCTCTCTTGTATGTGCTTAAAAAAAAAAAAAACATTTTTCTAAAAAAGAAAACAAATCTGCATGTGAAAACAAAGTCTTTAAAGTGAATTACTATTCCAGAAAACTAAGCTAAGAGAATGCCATAAAAAGAACCATTTCCCTTTTTTGCTCCTGTCCTGATAATGGTAACTCAGCACATCTTCAACAGAGAGAGTCAGATCAGGAGGAAAATGTTCTACTTAGTAGGGTCCTGACCAGGAGGAGCTGGGCATTTTTCTTTGCATTATAACCGATAGGAACTTTATCTATAAATCCTGGGCAAGGAATGTCCAGAATAACCACACTTCATGAGCTTTGCTGAGTTTGAGACGTCTACATAGCAACAGTCTCGCGATGGGGAACATTAATGCTTTTTATATTGGTGATCAGCTGTAACATGAGCAATTAAGTACAGTACTAATGGACTATGGCCAGGAGCCTGGTACTAATATTAAAAACTGACAGAGATGAATAGGTTTGGAAGTAAAACCAGGCTGACAAAGACATTTTTATGAAGTGCTTGGACCTATTTGATTTAAACCAATCAGAGGCAAGTTTGGACGAGTCAGGCCTTCAGCAACAATGATGCATTCACAGGCATTGTACCATTTCTGCTGTGCCTTAAATAAAAACACTCATTGATTCTTTTCAACAACCCACACTTTCATTATTACACTCATTAATAAACCAAGAGTGCCCGAGTAACATACAAGTAATATTCACTGAGGAACTGGCTACTTTTTTCTTTTTGGAAAATGAAAACATTTACTGGAAACATGAACCACACCACACGAAAAATAAATCAGTGGATAATGCCTACTAGATCACTCATTTCTTCATCTTCTAGGAAAGCAAAGCTGGTGGTAAGCAAATAGGAAAAAGACTGAGTCTCTATACCGGAGTGAAAAGAGTGTGACTGAATGCACAGGGGGAACTCAATCATTCTGATCTGACGGGGAAGGTTTGACAGATTTCCACGGGCATCTCCGGACTAGATGTTTGCCCACAAGACCCTGATCTTTTTCAACTTCTTGAACCTTCTTGAAAACGGTGGCCTTTCCCCAATCTAGACCTCTCTGTTCTGTGTTAGCATGCCTGTAATTAGCAAGAAGGAATGAAATCTGCCAAGTCCCTAAGCACAGTTGTGGCTGAGAGCTTCAGGCTCTTCTCTGACCCAAGCAGAACTGTTTCTAGTCACTGGACAGATCTCAGTGTCCTCTGCCTTTCTCCTGTAGAACCATTAAAGAGAATAAAGATGTAAGACATCTGGAGCAGTTGCCCCAGACCTTTCTGCCCACCACAACACACAGGAGCATGGGTGATTCCTTTCAGGATCATGAAAGTGGAGCCTCTTTTTTTTTTTTTTCCAGAAAAAGTCAGTTATCTGAAAATTTTAGTGCTTCACTATTATTAATTACTAATCACTCAAGACACCCTTTTTGTATCTGATCACGACAATGTGAAAGGGGCCTAGATAGTGAAAGGATATCCAAGGAAGGATGCTAACCACCCTGGGATAAGGTTTCGGGCTCTGTGCAGAGCTTTCCATGTTGGGGGTCCCACTTGGCAGCTGACTATTGATTGTCTCAGCTCCAAACCTACTCTTCTGTGTTCTGGGACCAGAGTCCCGCCCATTACATGTCTCTTTTGTCAGTTGTCTTCCTTTGGAGGTTCTGCAAATGGGGCCATAGCAGGCCAGGGGAGGGGTGGAAGTCCCTCCTTCTTTCTAATTTGTTCCCTGCTCATTTCAGGGCCAACCCAACAGTGATGTAGCAGCAGCAGTTGGTTCCAGCCTCTAGCTTCTTTCGACAATCTCAGAACTATCACCCTCCATTTGCTCTGGGGCCCAGCACCAGCTAGGGAGCACTCCCTCCTCAGGTCTGAGCCTAGCTCCACGATGCTCCACCTCTGAGCTCAACCACCAGCACTGGTTGGGAGCCTCCCCGGGAAGGAGGGATATTAACCCCAGCTCTGTGAGGCATACTCTCTAAACTTGTGGGTGGCAACAGCCTCTCCTCTAGGCCCCAGGGAACCTGTGGTTATTACCTCCGTGTTAACATACAGCTTCACAAAAACAGTGGTTTAAGCAAGTCTCTACATCAGTTCTCTTTGTTGAATACCTAGTGTGGTTTTTATTGTCCTTACTAGATCCTGACTGATAAGCACTGACCAAACAAATTCTCGATTTAGAAGAGTGAGTGACCTAGCATCTCAAAAGTATTTAATCCAGTGGGACACCAAACCTTCATGAAACATCCCCTTTACTCCCAAGAATGAGGAGGGAAGAGAACTTTTTAAGAATGTTAAATAATGTTGTATAGTTGCTAAAGTGTAAAGTATCTCTCCTAGAATTTTCCAATTTGACTGACTGAAGGCATTTGGGATTTTACTACTGCGGATGAGGTATGTCATGCAACTAAGTACAGATCTTGGTATCTCATTTAAGATTGAGGCTATTTTTATCTACACCAGTACTTGAGTTAATTACACACACACACTCACTGTATTATCAGATCCAATCTTTTTTCCATCAAACCCAATCTGTTTTTTGATCATGTGATGCTTTGTAATACGTTTAATTTTCACCCTTAAAGTGAGTGAAACAGCTGAGATACACTCTTTTTGCCAATTTTAACTGCTGTCTGGTCCTTTACGTTTGATGGTTCAGGTGTTGGGAACATTTGCACATGGAGATATGGGAGGTTCACTATCAGAATAGAAGCCCTTTGAAAATACAGACGGTGTTTCTAATGAAAATGTTCTGATTAAAGCCTTGAATCATAAGTCAAAAATAAGTTGAATATGTTACCTTAAGTGCTCTTAACACAACACTCACCTGAGATATCTATGCTATTTTGTATTAGGGTTTCAGTGGTGTACCCGTTATGTACAGTGAGAATGTAGGCTGTTGTAGTAAATACTGAGAGAAGTAACACTCACATTTAAAAAACTGATGTAGCATACTAAAAAAAAAGGCTAGGAAGAGTAATAATTTGAATTCCTGTTACCATTTTAAAAAATCCTTGTGGACTGTAACAGCACGTAAGGCAATCCCTTAGGAATACTTCATGGGGATTTTACCATGGGCTACTAAACCCAACCTAGTTTACTAGGTTATACCGACCAAAACATTCTAGGCTTCGTGGAATGGCTATACTAAAAGAGACTCTACGCTGAATGCAACACAGATAAAAATTTAATTGAACTAAAAAAAATATGACTAAGAGTTGATGCTCCAGATGACATTATCTGAGGATGCATTTATATGATCCGAAGGCAGGTGTTGGGCATCTGGGATGAAATTGGAATGGTAACTCACATGTAAAAGGCAACCATCACATTAGGCAGTTATGTTTTACCTTTCAAACTAGCAAGCTAACTGGCCTGTTTGTTCAGCTGTGTCTTGACTTCATTCCATCCATGACTGTTATTAAAACATATGCATACACACACACACACACACACACACATACACACACACACACACCCCTCTACTTGGATCTGAATTTGAAACCAGGTTGCTGAGTCAGTCAACATTTCAGCAGGGAAATGCCAGAGACAGAGAAGTTGGTGTGACTTTAACACATTAAGTATGGACTAGAAGCACAGAACAAGGATAATGCATGAATTCACTAACAGATCTGCAATGCTGTGGACAACAACAGTCCTAATGCAAAGAGGAAACACTCTTGTGGATACAACCTTCATAGTAGGCTAATTTGGCATTACTTCTTGTTTGCATGATCATCACCTTCTGAGAGAAGCTAAAAGTGTTAGAAAACTGAGCCATGCACGGCTTGGCAAGAAAGGATTTTCTTGGTGAAAAGCATAGCTGTAGAAGAAAAATACCAAGATGGGAAAAAAACAATGGATCTTATCTGGGACCAATTTTCTTATTAAAGAAATGCTTACTTTTCAATATTAACACATTCAACGTTAATACATTTCAATGTTAACACATTTACATGGCAACCTCATAGTAACACTGCAGACTTAGGATTTCCAGAAGTGGAAGGTTCTCACAGTAAATAAACCTACAGAAAACATACTGAGTAGTCTAGGCTTGTGTTGGGGGTGGTGGGGAAGGCATTGTCAAATAGGTGGTCACAGGATAAAACCAAACTAAAAGAACATCTAATTTTAGCCCCGGTAACCAGAGAGAGCCATGTCCCTTAAAAAACCCCAAGGCGGTATGCAAGGTAAATGCCAGGGGATATTTTCTATTTCCAAAAAAGTCCTTTAGACTTCTCCTTATCCTTCACCAGAAGCTGCTTCCAATTAACACACTTTTAATTAAGCAAGGGCTTTCTAAGAAAGGGCTTTTTTTTAAGAGTAAAATTCATGGTATGTGAATTATATCTCAACTTTTATTTTTTTAATGTTTATTTTTGAGAGAGAGAGAAAGAGAGAGAGAGCATGCACGAGCGGGGAAGGGCAGAGAGGGAAACACAGAATCCGAAGCAGCTCCAGGCTCCAAGCTGTCAGCGCAGAGCCCGACGCGGGGCTCGAACTCTCAAAGTGCGAGATCATGACCTGAGCCAAAGTCGGGCGCTCAACCGACTGAGCCACCCAGACGCCCCAGAGAAGGGGCTTCTTACCTTTCATAATGTCTGCGGGTGCAAGTGGCGGCGCTGGTGCTGCCAGGATTACCGCCTAATTCATCATAAATATGTTTCCATTGACGCCGGGCTGTTATCTGAAAAAATGGCAATGGGAAATTCAATCTTCATCATAAGAGATTCACAGTTCCAGGATTCAATACATATGCAACAGGCAGAAGAGAACAGCCTGTTCTGGAAACCCAGAAACAGAGAAGTCCACATGAGTATATGGGGAGACTCGGGTTTTACAGTGAGATCTCTCCTTTAGCACTTTTCTTTATAATAAAAACGGAATTCTGCTTTGGGCTCTGTTTTGTCACCCTAAGGCATCTCCCTGGACATTTATGAAGCTAGTTCCCCCCGGGGTCCCAAACTCATACTCTGTTCCTTTATGTCAGTGTGAGGAAGCATCCAAATAAAATGAGATTTCAGCTAAAATATCAGTTTAAGAGAACCAGAATTAACACCGGTTGCTTAAGGAGCAGGGAAACGGGTGCCCAAGGACGTAGGAAAAGAGGGAGAGTTTTCACTAAACGTGCTTTTGTATCTTCTGATTTCTGAACTGTGTGATGCGTAGAATACTTCAAAAACTAAATAAAATTACTATGTAAATTAATTAAATTGACCCAATTGGTTGTGGGATTTGCAGTCATCTCAGGCTAAATGGTTATGCCAGCTCCTCCCACCACCCAAACAAAACCCAGATCTCCAACTGTGTATGTTGCGAGCTGTTTGTTTTTACTCACTTAGCTCAGGAAAATGGGATATCCATCAAGTCCTACGAAAACGAGCAAATTCCAAAGCTAAAACGCAAGCTCAGTCTACTGTTGAGTTGGGTGAATAAAACCAAACAGCTTGCAATATACTGATGGCATGCTATGGCCCTATTTCCTTTTTTTCTTTAATTTTATTTTTGTACATAAATTAAGACTTTACAAAATAGCAGATGCATGATCTGGCAAATGATTAATTTGGGGAAACCACGTCATTTACTAACATCCGAGCAAGTCTAGTATTTCCTTGAAACCAGGAGACAGAATGCATTCTGAGGTCCTTGTGGATGTTTCCAAACAGAGTTACAGGAAAACGCTGTTATTGGAACGTGCAGGGGGCAGGGCACTGCACAGGTGCCAGTGGCACTGGATACAATCAGAGTAGGAGGCTTCTTTTGGAAAATAACCGCAAAGCTGCCAGCGGAGTTCAGTTAGGGGCTGAAGGCAGCAATCCGAGGGAAAAAAAAAATCTCAGCTCGCAAACAGGGGCTCGTAATTGTAATGGAAGGAGGAGGGGTAGTTAAATATTATAGGGTAAATGGCACCTTTTCCATCTCAAGTAAAGACCCCTTTATTTCCATAAACCCTGCTTGACAGGCCCGGGTAGGACCTCGAGACCATGGGAGCTTTGCATTGTTCAGCTTCCCACGAAGCAAGCTTGAACCAAGTTGTGTCCATAGTCCTCTGTAGACAGAACCACCCTTTACATCTACTAGCAGGTATGGCTAAAAATAAAATCTTCCTTTATTTATAGCTTGCTTTAGATTATAATAAATGGTTTCAAGCTCCTTTCAAAACACTCAGAATATGTGTTTTAGTAATCATTTTACATTTAATTACAATCTCCCCCAATCTTTTTAATAATACCATCTCAGGCTGGTCTGTTTTAGACCTGTTGAGACCTCCCCTCCCATGTGTCCATGTTATTCCTCCAAGCCCTTAAGATACTGAGGCCCCTTGAAACACACCTCCGTATTCCCCCCACCCCCACCTCAGATGGGGTGGGGAGCCCAGCAAGGCCAGAAGACAGCCTATGTAAGTCCCTGCAATCACTTCAGAGGAAACCATCGCTCTTGTCGTCCTTTATCTCTTCTATGCACTCTATTTCATATATTTTTTTTTTTTTTTAACGTTTATTTATTTTTGAGACAGAGAGAGACAGAGCATGAATGGGGGAGGGTCAGAGAGAGGGAGACACAGAATTGAAACAGGCTCCGGGCTCTGAGCTGTCAGCACAGGGGCCCGATGCGGGGCTCGAACTCACGGACCGCGAGATCGTGACCTGAGCCGAAGTCGGCGCTCAACCGACTGAGCCACCCAGGCGCCCCTCATATATTTTTTGAAAATGTATTTATTTATTTTGAGAGAGCGCGTGAGTGCGAGCGGGGGAGGGGCAGAGAGAGGAAGAGAGAAAATCTGAAGCAGACTCTGCACTGTCAGCACAGAGACCAACATAGGGCTTGGTCCCACAAACCATGAGATCATGACCTCATGAGCCCAAATCAAGAGTCAGATGCCCAACTAACTTGGGTCACTCAGGCTCCCCTCTACTTCATATTTTATAAAGAGTTTTCACATGCTTGATTATCACTTCATCCTCCCATCAGCCTGTGAGGTAGATTAGAGGAATCTCATCACAGATGAAGGAAGCAAGACACAGAGAGGTTGCATGACTTGGCCAAGGACACACAGCAGTAGAATGGCAATGCCAGAACTCATAGCTTAGGATCCCAAGAGCAGACTCCTTTCATGACATCAAAACAGTGTCCACATCAGATTGAGCTGGTGAATAGCCCATGTGTGTAGCAAGGTGATAATACAGAACTCTGGGGACCTTTTGCTTCAAGTGAGGCAGAGGACTGTGGAAATCATAGCTTCTGCTACAAGTTGTCAACTATAAGCTGTGGGTCTCTTACTAGGGGGGAGATAGTGCAGCAAAGAGGTCAGCAGGGATCTAAGGGGATGGGTTAGGTTAACAGTGCTCTGAGATTTTACTCTCAGTAAGTAAAACTATGGTTCCTCTGACCCTGCTCACGTGTGTCTCTAGTTAGAACAGAGGTTCTATATGTCCACCACTGAATCACAGATAACTCTCAATTATATTGGAATCCTTCTACTTACTCCCCCAGGCACCAGACATTTCTTGGACATCTCCCATTGGTTGAGTACTGTGCTAGCAGCTGGGACAAAACAATGAAAACCAGACCCAACACCCAACATGACCATATCCTAGTGTCTGTGTGTGTGTGGGGGGGTGGGGGGGGTGGGGGTGGGGGGTGGGGAGGCATAACAAAAATAAAGAAGGGATGGAATAGATAAGCAAAATAATACAGGTTGTGAAAAATGTAATGAACAGGAGACCACTGGTGATGGGATATTTAATGTGTGGAAAGTGACCATGCCTCCCTCCCACAACCTATCATCTAGACTAGGGAGTAGTACCCTGTTCAACCCTTGCCTATCACAGAAATGACTGACTTCTTTAAGAATCAATAATGAATTATCAAAAGGAAAAAACAATCTTCCTCATACTAGGATTGAAACTGGCAGCAGGAGGCCAGCATCAGGTCCCATTTGGCATTATAAGTATGTGTGGCTGGCCAGGGGTCTGTGTTAGCCCCTGCTGTAGCAGGTGCTGGTGTTTAAATACAGTTTTTACAAGTGAAAGTTCATCTGGAGCAAAGACAAGGGCTGGGCCTTCCAGGAAGTGGTCCCTGTTTACCAAGCTTCCACAGGTCGGCCTGGATGAATCAGACCGTTTTGAGATATTTTCTTTCCACAGGAAAGTCATAAAATGTGCTCTTTCCAACTGCTAAATGATTTTATGCTTTTAAGTGCACAGTGCTCCTGGGTACACATCTCCATTTTTTGTGTCCAGATGCGCTTTTAATTCAAATGCTGCCCATGGGCTTTAAAGCAAGAAATGTCTAAACCTTCCCATTGTCTAAACCCACAGTGGGTCCCAACGCCCTATAAGGAGAGAGGAAAGGACACGAGAGCCCCGCCTTGCCCAGCCACCGGGCATCGGGCTCCCACCTGTACAAACCTGCCTCCTGTGAGAGTCTGTGTTCATCATGCCGAAGTGTGCATTTGCTTAGGGTTGTTATTCTGTTGTCCAGAATGTGTGTTAGCTTTAAAACCCCATTTGGGCAAAACCAGTGTCTGCCTAGTAGTCCCCAGCCCCACTCAGCTGGGAAGTTTGATACCGCCATGGGGTGAGCTTGACTAACGCTTTCATTAAGCCGAGGCCTCCTGGTTATGTACACTTTTCAAACTGACCTCATATTATTTTAGGTTTTTAAGGATGCAAAGGACTTCTGGCTCTTTGTTTCCTCAAGAAAATGGTCAAATTTTCTCAAGCAATGATTTCTCTTAGCTTGTGCTTCTCCTGTGATCTCCTTCAAGATCCTCATTTAAATGTTAGGGATTCATGACATCAACCCATCATCTACTGCTTGTCATTTTAGGGCCCTGTGCCAGGTACAGAAAAGCATAGAGGTAGAAGGTAGAAGGTGGAGGGTGGAGGGTGGGGAGATACCATGAAAATAAAGAGAAGTTGCTGCTATCAAGGGTTCATGATTTAGCAGGAAGCATAACCCCATACAATTAACCATAAAGCAAGATGAAAAACCGAACAGACCACACCCAAGTAAAACAAACCAATGTAGGTATCCGAGAGACTTAATCTCACTTTGAAGACACTTGACAGTTACTTCTTTCCCCAGTGTGGGGAAGACCCAAGAAACTATGAAAAGCTCTATACCTATTATGTTCATTAAGTTTCATTGCTTCTAAATATAGTCGTTTTCAAACTGTTCTTTAGAAGCCAAACTATGTTAGAGGTGGCTTGAAACCAGCTTTCTAAATGCTCACCTCTGCCAAGAAAACAGGTCCAGAGAGTGGGAAAGGAATCTTCCCCTTCTCTACTTTCCTGGATGGACATAGGAAAATATCCTGTCACTTCAAAACAAAACAAAACAAAACAACAAAAAAAACGGGGAAACTATTTTAACCCAAGGCACAGTCTTGGGGCTTTGGTTTCTCTAACCTTTGAGGTTGCAGGGATGAAATAATCTTGGAGTTTTTGTGGCTTGGTTAGGAAACAGCAATCAGAAATCTTGCAGGACTCGAGTGTGTCCAGGGCTTAAGAACGTAGGAGATGTGAACTCAAAAGGCACACTGGCCTGCGTGCAGTGTTACCCAGGCAGCTCTGAGAAACAGCCTCTTTCTCGGGACACCTTGAGGGCGGACTGAATTCAAGGAAGATGACTTTTTTTTCCTGGTAGTACTCCAGGAACTGGAGCCTTTCAAAACTACATGACATCATCTTTGGCCTCGAGAATTTTGAATTAAGCAAGAGGCTTTGTCCGTCCAGAGTACTAGGGTTAGATTCAGAGGGTGTCTTGAAATGATGTCAAAGCCGGAATCTGGTGTCAAAGCCTAATCCTTCCAGCAAGGAGACACGTGGCTTCTTCTTCCAGATGAGAAATAATGGTCCTGTCTCACCCGTGGGGAGAGGCGGAGCTGCTGACATTCTTAGAAGGCACCCCTTGCATGGTCTTTTGCATCTAGAATAAGATTTTCTCAAGACCCATTTCCCTACTCTACCTTCTCTCCAAATATTGCCTCTGGTTCACCTTCAAATGGTTAGCCAAATGAAAATCACTTTAGCAAACTACCCTCAACACACCGCATCCTGGTAATACCCCAAGCTACTCTTCAAGCTTTAATTGCTTCACCAGACACTGAAGTGAAGACCTCTTTAGTTTAGCTCATCAGTGTGGCTCTATTCCGTTCTGCCTCCTCAACTGTAGGTGACCCATATTCTAAAATGTATGGAAGGATGCATGATTGTAAAGGAAAGGATCCTCATTGCCAACCGATCAAAATGCCAGGATATTGTTTTTTAGGGAATCAAATTCATTCATTACATTTATGATCTTGACCTAAGGAGGCACAGACACAAAATCCATTTCCAGCAAAGACAGAGGAGGCCAAGAGAACTGAATATAGCCATTAGTCGAATGCTTATAAAGGCTTAAAATAAAACCTTTGCTCCTCTTTTTTTTTTTTTAATTCAATTTGAGGGTTATGAAGGACTGAAATGAAATAATCCATAATCCGCAATTCAAACCAGAAGGTTTGGAATAGTTTATAACCACAAACAAAAACAAGCCAATTAAGATGGCCTCTTTTTATAACCAGAAGGAATTCCAGAGAGATGTCTTTATCCAATCACAAGTTAACAGCAGGAGAGATACATCCACAAGTTTTAAACTTGCAGTTTTTTTACTGTTACCGAATGTTTACATCATGCAGACTTCTTGACCCATCTCCTAAGTTCACACATTTTTCTCAAGACGCAGATAAAATCTCAGCTAATAGTGTGTCCGGTTAGGCTCAGGTTAGTTACAAAGAACTCACTGTAAGATGCTACCAGTGAAGGTAGGTTATTAGATGCTTTTCCCAAAATATCACCGGAAATATGGAGAAAGCATTGTACACATACCTAAGAGACTGCTGAGGATGGAAGATATAAACACTGGTCATTTATATGTGAAGGATGGTCTTTCCTTTCAGTGTTGCTATGGAGCTTGAGGCAATTGTGCAGAAAATTCTCAGCAAGTCAGAATTTGAAGAAATCCATAATGACCCCATGCAACTCATTTCACCTCTCTGTGCCTCAGTTTCCTCATTTATAAAACGAGGGTGTGGGCTGGAGCAGGGCAAGTATCTTTCTCTGCACAAAGGCCTATTTGCAAAAAATAAAAATGTTCTGACACTAGGCTTTCCTGCATTCAAAATGAAAATGGCTTATCGAGTCCCAATGTAGCTAGATTACCACTTTACCAAATGGAAAAACCTTCGCTGGAAAGTTTGTGCTGCTTGGGAGCCAAAGGGATGTTAATACTCCGGCTTGCTTCTTTAGTAATGGTGTGAAGACAACTTTCTAATCTTTGATACTTGACTTAGATGGGGCCACATTTTGAAGCTGGGAGTCATGAGGGCTATTAGGCTAAGTGGGAATAATCTGTTACCATTAGCTTTGAATTAACATCCCCTGGACAGCTTATAAAAAAGGATTCTTGGGTTCTTAGGCCCAGGGCCCACCACAGAGTTAATATCTCAGTGTGGAGGTCTAGACAGCTACGTATGCTTTAAAGTTCCCTTTGAAAATTTGAGCCCCAGTCCTTGAATAGCCTTTGGGAACCACAGATCTAGAAGATTCCAAGATCTCCTTTGAGCTCTAATGACAAGTCTACACTTGCATCTGATATCAGATAATCTCACAGATAAATGTCTTTCAGTAACACAGTGATGACAATTTAAGACCTCAGACTGGATCTTACTCATACGTCTGCTGGACTGATGTCAAAACTGAATCCTCACTGAACATCTCATTTTGTTTATTGGCCCAATTCTACCAATAGAAAAGTGTATTCTGTACTTAGGTTCAAAAGCTTCAATGGAGCAAGGGAGTTGCAAACTTCAGTGCCTACAGGGACAACAAGGTAGCATAAGGCATTAAAAAAATAAAAAGGAAAGGAAGGAAATAAGGAAGGAAGGAGGGAGGGGAGGAAGGACAAATCCTACCAAACTGGCTTCATCCAGTTGATGACCCTGGATGTAGATTTTAGAGTAAGAGGGCTAAGTAGATTCACCGTCTCAGATGTGATGTT
Source organism: Neofelis nebulosa (assembly GCF_028018385.1). Classification (NCBI taxonomy): domain Eukaryota; kingdom Metazoa; phylum Chordata; class Mammalia; order Carnivora; family Felidae; genus Neofelis; species Neofelis nebulosa. The sequence continues at coordinate 28,325,085 of NC_080794.1, read as the reverse complement.
AGAGCTGGGGGTGAAGAATGGCAAGGGCCCGACGAACAATGAGAGAGTTGATGGGTAAATAGGGAAGGAGGAAGGGAGCGATTCCAGAAGTTGCCAGTCCCCTCTGTGGCTTGGTGGAAGAGGCTCGAAGCTCGTGACCACATGAAAAGCAGATGCCGATCTGGTCTCCCATGTGCCCCCACCCCAGCCTTTCTCTCCTGCACTCCACCTACATAGAGTGAAGGCACAGCACGTGGCAAAAGGGAATGCTTAGCTTGTTATAAATCTTCTATGCATTGCCTTCCATCCCTCCCCTCGCCCCCAGCCTACAGAATCATCCCAGGGCCTACCATCCCAAAGCCTTTTCTCACTGGGCTGCATCCTCTCTGGACTCCCCTTCAAGGTCACTTGTCCCAGCCACCTGGTCACTCTAAGTTATTCAGACTCTCCATGTCCAACATTATTCCACCTCCACACTTTCTTCCCCCGTTTGGCTTTCTCTTCCTGCAAGACCATGATCATTCACGTCTGAATTCTATCTATTCTCCAAAATTCTGCTCGAATGACATGAGAGTCACAAGCCTTCCTTCCCTCATTTCTAAATGAAATAGTACTTTACTTGAACAGGGAATGGACCTTTTTCCACTTGTCTTTTCATTATAATTACTGCCTCTCCTGGATGGTAAACAACTAGAAACACTGGGGTAGATATTTTTGCATCTTCTAGAGTGTGTAGCACAATGCCTCCAATATGTACGACTTAATAAGTATGTGTTCTGGTGATGTGCTGATTGCGTGGCCATTCATTATTTCCCTCATTCAACAAAAGAGAAGATACTGTGTGTTCGATATACTGCAAATGCCCTGAAACTAATCAGAAGTTTCTTTTGTGTATTCTATACCAACTTGCCGTTGCATGGCAAAAAATAGATCCTTGTGAAGATACAGAAGATACAAAAGCAGGAAAAACTGATTCTGTGAAATTTGTTGGCACTCTCCCTATCAGCAGGCAACAACAAATTTCTGGGTTTAAAAAGACATTTCATAATATTGTGCAGTATCATGTAACTTATCTACAGTTCATAAAAATGTGTATTCCTATTCTTAACATCAAGAGTTAGGCTTAAAAATCTAAGCTATGGGGCTGACTCCTGAATTCATGAGAAAAAAAAAAGTTATTTTTTTTTCACATGGACAAAAGCTATAATTAGCTTAAGATTTTGCAAAACTGTGAGCCACAGTGGCAAGGAGTCAACCTCTTTGTCCTATCAACAGACCCAACCAAGTGAAAAATTTCATTATTTATTTTGTACAGTGGGTGCTTGATAAAACAAATATTGTAAGGAAATTCATGTCTATGAAATGCACATCTTATATGTGCTTCATATGAGCATTTTCTTTCTTTATAAACTTTATTTCTTTATAAACTGGTACTAGTACCTCCCATGTATTAAATGAATATTTTTACACACACACTGACTCACATCTTAAGAGTTTTTAGTCAGAATTCACAGCAGGGATTTCTACAGTAAATACCAGATTATCCGAATCACATCATGCCTGCCATCTTTTCCCGTTCCAACCCCATGACATCAAACCATTATATTAGTTTGTGGAGTAATATGCTCTATCTGGCAAGACACACTAGTTATTATGGTGGGGCTAAAATGAATTTCATTTTCTTGACTTCGTGTCTCTTATTGTCATTTTACTAAGATACAGAGATATCCCAGGTTACCTCGTGAGGAGAGAAAAAAAAAAAATTTCTTATTCGATTGCAGAAGAAACTGCACAACTTAATCTGATCATTGTGTGGAGGAGACAATATTTCCAATGACGACATCTTCCTATGTCAATTGATTTTATTACAGATATCATCTCTGCGTGCTCTATTAATACAGCTCTTTCTTCTTTCAAGATTTTAATCTTAGTTTGTTGCTCTCACATTTTATTGGTTCAAAATACAGGCTGTAAAATCCGTGGCCATCAAATTTTCCTGTGGGCTAAAAATAACCCGTTCCTGTCAGTTAGAATTAGCTGATAAAGAGTGTCAGAGCCTGTTCTGAATAAGTTTGATAACTTCCTGTTTATGCGGCACTGACCCTTGTCTAATAAAGCTTCTTTGCCCTAGAATAAGAGGAGATTCTGCTGTCTTCTATTCCTTAATGGCCAATACTGATTACTTTTGAAAGCCTTTAATACATTTCCCATATTAGACATGAACAGATGTCAGGTATGTTGCCAAGGGAAATTTCTTTTATGCAATCTTGGCTTGTTGTACAATAATAGCCCTTTCTCAACATGGGAAAAAATTACAGACCCAACTAATTTCCCTGACAGGGGGAGAGTTACATATGTTTTCCACTTGTAGTTTTTACGACAAGTTTACAATTTTGCCAAACCTGGAACTAATTGGGATTGTTTCCAAAAGCGGCCCAATAAACCCCCAAAAGTGTGGAGCCATTTGAAAAGGCAGTCAATGACGGTTTACTCTTGCATTTTCTCCATTTTGGTCAAAGGAGGGGTGGGGGGAGTTAGGTTGCAAAATTATTTCATTTAAGTTGCTTAAACACTTACTGTTTCATATCCTCCCAGTTTTTGAGCAGCTTGAAACATAGTCCAAAGGTTAACTGTTAGAGGGACAATAAGTATTTAGATAAGCATTGCATTAACATATTTCCAAGAAATGTCAATTAAAACATTTTGTTTTGTTCTGATTTCAATGAGAAAGAGAAAAAAAAATACGAGTACCCCAGAGAGCTAAGTTCTTAGGCAACAATTTGCCAAAGGGCATTCAACACCAGGATATATTATTACCACTTAAAATATTTCTTAAGAAACAGTCGCAAATACGGAAATGGTTCTACTTTGAGGATAAAGGACAACACAGTTTTAGTCCTGTGGCCATCAGCCGACCAAGGGAAGCTAGGTTATGGTGTCCTTGGGAAAAGTGTGGCATTTCAAAATTAGGGTTGGTCTTATTCAACCCTTAGAAAGAAGCCATTGATTAAACGGTAATATATAATGCTTCCTTCAGACAAGACCTTTGCATAATGAAGAAATAACAGCCACTTTCATACATGATTATGTTTTCAAAAGAATGTCTGAAGGCAGCACTCCATTAAGAACTCATACAGTATTTCACTAACGCGTGGTGCCTTGTAACGGGTAGGAAAACAAATATTTCACCCTAGAAGTAGCAGTGATAGAACACATCCAAGGGAAGGAAGATCCTCATTCACAGAAGAATGGAGTCCTTAGTTCTAGTCCCCTAACTTGTCTGTGTGATGTTACAAATACATACTTTGTTAAAACAGATTTCTCTTTGCAGGTTTGCATACGTTTACGCTGTTAAACGACTGTGCCCAACTGCTGGCAATCCTGTTTGTTTGTCCCAGACACCATGGAATGGGACTGCTATGGATTTGACTCTTTTACAAGAGGGGAAAATTGAATTTCAAGTAATTCCTTGGTAAGGGAAATGGAGAATAAAATTAAAATTAAAAAAAGAAAAGGCTCTTTGACACAACACGTTGGAAAAGCCTCACTGAACCTTGCACTATTTCAAAGCTATCGAGAGCCCTGCTTCGGCCTTGATTTAATCTGAACCAATGCATAATGCAACAAAGCTGTTCATAGTACATTAATTTTACTTCTATTTCAAGCAACCAGTTTTCAGACAAACATTGTAATCATTCGTAGTTATATAAGTTTATAATGGCTGCGAGTGCTCTCTTGCAATCAGTGCCAACTGCTATTAGGTATGTAAATTGTTATGTAAAACATACAGGTTTGACATTCTTCATCAAAATGACACATGGTTTTAATCTAGGAAGATACGTTTGGAGAAAATACGATTTCAAGCCAGGGGCTCATTGCTTTGTGTGCCACAAAATCCAGACAGAGGCAAAATATATATTCAGTTGTGAAATCAGGACTGGATCTGGGTTCCTTCTCTTTTTCTATGGAATTCTGCTCAGCTATGAGTTTCCTTTTCTACTTAAAAATTTATTACGATGCTTAAAATGTGCATGTCAAAGTAGTTCAAAATCGGGCTTTCGGTTCAAATCTGTGTCTTTCATGTTTCCTTTGAAGTCAGGTTTTTGTTATCCCTTAACAAATTTGGGGCTTAGGAAATATGTTTTCTCTTTCTGGTTGTTTTGTCCACCTTTAAATGTCCTCCTCTTAAAAGCTGTCTTTTCACAGGCAACATCTGTGCCCGATAAAGCGACGTCATATTATTATCTCAGAAGAAAGGCGTGACAGACACTCAAGATTGACAAAACAGAAAATGAGAAACTTTCAACATGTCTATTTCCAGTCATAATCAGTGGATTCAAGCCTATAAATATCTCACTGCAACTGCCCCAGAAGGGAACAATGTAGCAGAAAGAGGCAGGGAGAAACATTCCTGGCCTGGATGATTTGTAGATTTAGTATAAACACAGAGAGCATCATCCCCAGATTAGGATTTCGACATAATCCTGAGTCAAAACTGTTTTCCAGTTTAAAGCATACGAGTAGTGTTGATATTTCAGAGATGAAAACAAGCATACTTACTCTGTTTAAAACCTAAATAGGGTATTCGCTCTATTGGCGTCTTCCTTTCTTTCATGTATTTATAAAGTGCCACCAGGAAAGCCTGTTCATCTGCCCTGCACTCTTCACCAATGGCAACCTTTGGTTTTTCTTCATTTGAGACTTTTTTACAGTTATTATGGTTATTCTTCGGCTTGGACAAGGCTGACCTGGCCTCACATTTCACCTGGAAAAGGGGGGGAAAATATTCCACATCAAATCAAGTACAGCCTCGGGATGCTTACAAAGACACAGCCAGCGACAGCTTGCACTGTGTGTGAAGGGTGAACCAGTAAATTATCCTTGTCCTGAAGTAGCTTTTTAAAGGCAACACTGCATATGAATGGTCTCACACCACGGGGTAGTAAATTTCTGTAAAGGGCCAGGGAGTAAATAGTGCAGGCTTTTGGGCCAGAGAGTCTCTGTTGGAACTACTCAACTCTAGCACAAAAGCAGTCATGGACATATAAACTAATGGGTATGGCTGTGTTCCAATAAAACTTTATTTATAGAAACATGTGGTAAGGGGGCCGTGGTCTGCCCAACTGTGCCAACCTCTGTTAGAGTCCTTACAAGTATGTTGATATGATTCCAGAAACAGTGTTTGCATCTGGCTGGACCATTCTTTTGCCTCCTTATACACTTTATTTTCTCAAGGGGCATCAGCTGTTAATGTCATTGAACAAAACGTGTCTTTTTAATATATAGTCCCATATTTTGCACTTTGTATCAACGTGAAGTGTATTACTTCTTCATAGTAAACTTATCTTGTTGCTACTGTTTCCAGCAACCTGAAAAAACACGTCACCACCAGCGGATGTCGGCATCAGGAACACCAGCAAAGTCTCTACTGTCTGTCACCTGAGGGTGATGCCCTACTGATGCACCCTCAGTAGGTAACAAAAGGTCCCACTCTTTAATGAGGACTTCTTGTTTTTCAGTCAGCTCTGAGAATGCTGAAGATGCTAACTTGGCAAAGGCAAGAGTAGAGGTCAGCTAAAAACCAAAGAAGAGTAAGTGGAAAGAGCCATGATTAGAAAATAAATGGCAGTAAATGTGCCAGATGTTCTTGCTTCCACACTCTAGGGCAAATATGGAACTCGGCAACCTGAGTGGCTAACCTAAGGTCCCCTCCCCACCGCCATGTTCTACAAGAGGCCTCTGATGGGTGTTAAATATAACGCTAAGTTGCTGAGCTATTTTAATTGTAAAAAGGGGAAGTACAAAGGGTCAGACTTTGAGTTCAAATGTGCCCATGGGGAATGTGTACAGTTCGATATTCTTCACATCTCCAGATCTCACATCGGAGAGAAGAAGGCTGGGGAATTGTTATGAACAAAAATGTCCCACATATTTGACATTGTTTTCCATTTCAGATTTTTGAGGCTTCTTTTTCTTCCCCTTCAGAGTCTCCTTCCCAGGCATTAAGAATATAAAAGCCTATGCTCATCTATAAAAGGGGATGGCGTCCTCCTGTGCACAGGGGTTTTCTTCACGTTGTTCTCTTAAGGGAATATGCGAGGTTAATATCTTCAGACTGGTTCTGGAAAAAATAAAACTTCCTGTACAACTCATTCGACTGGGCCCCTAGATAAGATTATAATTTTTAAGGGGCTGGTGGAAATGGGATTAAAATATTTTTCCACGTAGAATTTTTACCGACAGTATTTTCAAACCTTAGTACTTTGCCACATTATATTATGGCGAGCATCCTGTGAAAATTTATGTTGTCATCAGTTTTCACTGCCAAATTTTCGATGCAGTCTACAGTTCTGATGAAATCTATAATTTAATGGCTTTTTGAAATCATAAAATCATTCCAGTTTTTATCTGGATTGCCCCGGGCCTTTTGTGAGTGGGTACTATGTAGCCAGGCTCCATTCTAAGCCCTTTTTAGGTATTATCTCATTTTATACCCATAATTCTAATGAGGCATGTTGTTATTCTCCTTTTAGAGATGAGGGGACTGAGGTACAGAGGTGATGAGTAACAGGTACAAGATCATGTCCAAGTTAGTAAGTGGTGAGTTTGGGATTGAGCTCTAGGGCCTGTGGTATCAAACACTATGATTTACTGACACTCATAAAAAAAATTAAATCGATAGTCAAAACGCACTTGCAATTAAAAGCATATCTTAATAGTGGGTGTTACAAAACATACAGCTTAGAAATATGATCTAGCAAATGAGGAACAAAAGATGAAACTAGATGGTTTCCAAAGTATGAAACCAAAGGGCTCCGTTCCTTCTATTGTATATCAAGCAAAGGGAAGGAAACTAGTATCCACTGAGCCCTGGCAGTGAGCTGGATACAGTGCTGTGGTCTCACACAGTCTCCTGAATGTTCGTTCGTAACAATCAGAAATAACAATCATAGATTGGCTCCATTTTACAGTTGAGGAAAATGAAGCTCGGTGAGGTTATGTATTTTGTTACTGGGCGCATGGGGGGCAGAACTCTGGGTATGGACTCAGGTCTGCTTCACTCCAAATCCCAGTTTTGCCCAAACAGGAGTAGATACAAGATTTGCATATAAAACAGGCTGAGTCTTAAATGTGAAGCAATAATGGGCCATATATATATATATATATATATATATATATATATATATATAATTAGATCAGAAGCACCACTATTAAGGGAGTATGAGGTTTCCCTCTGTGTCTAGATGGCCGCCTAACCTTGTGCCTCAACTGTGCAGAAACACCCAGAAACAGAAGGAAAGCATGGCGGAGGTGCACAACCCAGGCCCAGAGACATTCAGACTCCCTGCTTTGTAGAAAAGGCTCCTGGGAAAGCCAGGCTGCCACCTCCTGAACTCCATCCTGAACCTCAGTGGGCATCCCAGCAGGTCTCTCCTTGCAGGGGTGGGGGGAGGGGCACACATAGGCTTTGTAAGAAGTGAACAGTGGTTTCCTTTCTCAGACTCGCTCCATACATTTCTTGAGTTAACATAAGAGCCCCTTAGACTATTATCGCATTTCTGGGTAGGACCTGGCCAAGTTACTTTCCACATTTTTCTCACATTTACCCCAAATATTCTCATTTTAACTTAACATTTTAATCTATTGCAGTTCCAATAGGAACTAGTCTTCATGTTGACCTTGAGAATGCCCAATCTTTTGATGGTGACAGTTAATTACTCGATCTGTTTTTCCAACCTGAACACCTTATACTTGTTGAGTTCACTAAGAGCTTTGGGGTTTCTAAAGTGATTGAGGAAGTGCTAATTAAAGAATCCACATTTAATGTTTTCAGTGAACCACCACCTATTTGATATTAACCACATCCTTTCACTGGCCTGAGTTATAACTGATCCAGCCTTCAACTGGGGCAGCAAGATGTGATGAACCAGCAAGAAAGAAGAGCCACAGTCTCATTTGGATTTGTCACTGACTTGGTAGGAGACCCTCATGTTCTTCCTCAGTGACGCAGGAAGGATAATCCCTGGGGGTCCCTGGGGGTTTGAGGACCAAACTGGATGAAAAATATTGAAGATAATGAAAGTATCACCTTTGTGAACTATCAGGATGTTCCTGATTTAAATGTAAGAACATATGGCACACCATGGCTTCCCTTCTTTTGTTCCTTTTAGAGTCTAACCACCTGTTATATACTTCTGGCCTTTCGAAGGGGCTTACAGAATGTGAAGAGTTATTTGCCTCTTATTGGTGGAGGCCTTCCACTAGAGGCCTGGACTGAGAGGGATTTTCTTGCACAGATCACCGTATGAACGGGCTTGGGCCCCCCTCTGCTGCCATAATATGATCCTAGGGAAACAGCAGGATTTGGTTGGACATTTTCAAGACATCCTCAGAGAACCGGTAGCCTCTTCCCATGTGTCTTTTGCTGTCTTTGGAAAGCCATGAAATTCTCCGTCCCTTAGAAAACAGTCTTGCAAAGCTGGTTTTTATGTTCTCATTGAGAGAGTGCAAATTTTTGATGGCGACAGGCAAATGGCTGCCATTGTTCTTCCAGCCATGCACACAACAGATCCAGGAGGTTCTCCCTCTAGAGAGCTTAGTGGGGTGTAGCTGCACGAAGCTGGGATTTATCCATAGTTAGAAATGGTCTGTTTGAGACATTTTTGTAAAACTCAGTCACATAGGTCTTGGTCATAAAGCCAAACTGTCACTTGAAACACTGCTTCCAGTCCAGCAAGTGATCAGATGGTCACAGGCTGTGGTCTCCATTCCAGTGTTTCATAAGGAAAGACTCCTTGAAGACATAAATGCCTCTCTAGTGGTTGTTCTGGGCCCAGACGTGGCTTGTTCATTCTGTAGAGACTTTACATCTGTCTGTTGGTGCCAAGAGACAAGCCCACCATACTTCATACCTATTCATCTCTTTCTTCTAGTAGAACTGATCTTGCCAGGCCCATTGAAAGCAACCAAGGCAAAACTGTAATCCAAGAGTCTGAGGAGAGCTGGGTGTTTAGACCAGTCCACCAGTGGGAGAGTGACCCACCTCCTTGTAAAGATACTGAATGGAAGCACTGGTGGGAGGGGGTGGAAAGGGTCACTTAGAAAACCCAGGTTTGACCACTATCCCTCCTAGGAAGTCAGTGAACATCACATACAGAGCAGGTTTGTGTTCTCTTCGGTTTTGTGGATCCTAGTGTGAGTCTTGAGCTGCCTTCCATGGTGAGAAATATTGGAGGTGCTGTTCTTTCAGATCAGTTTGTAGGAGTTTTGTAAAATTCCCAGGGGCATACTTCCTTAGTAGCTCCAAATGACATGGGAAGGAGCTTCATCCTGCTGGGCTCAGGTACAGAACATACTGGGGTAAACACATGATGTCACCTTGGAGGTATGAGGCAGGGTGCCAACATGAGACACTGGCAGTGCAAACTCTGTGCAATGCAAAGATCCTAAAACCTTCTCGCTCCATTCTATGGTATCTTGCAAACCACATCACAGGGAATAAACTGTTCCTGCTGACATTCTTCAAGACTACGGAAGCTGATAGGCAGTTCTAGGGCTGAGATGTCCAAATTACTAGAGAGTGTCATTCTTGGTACCCACGTGCACTCATTTGCAGAAGGTTAAATAAGCAGAACAAAAATAACTTTAGGGAAAGACAGATCTGTTTTTAGACAGAAAATACACATTTCTACTGGCTGATCTCTTTTTAACCCTTTGCATTCTTGGAAGCATGAAGAAACCCTAACAGAAAGGTCATCAGAACTTCCTGATATAACAATCACCTGCTAAAAATAAGATTTATAAACTGTGAATGTCTCAGATTTGCTTCCATTACACTGGGAAGAGGCTTGGCACATGTGGCAGAAAAATAGTAGACTGTCAAACCCAGAGCCGAATTCATATTTTTCTACAGCAGCATCTTCCAAATTCACCACTAGCCAAAATGGTCCATTTTCATACACTTAGTCCTTGAATCTGGAAACATAATATCAGTTGAAATCTGGTCTTCAATTTGAGTCCTAAAGGGGTTAATGCTGTCTTTGGCACAGAATCAACACCTAAGTATGAACACCCAGTAAACAGAACCGTGCAAATCTGACCAACCACCCCCACAAAAGTCAAAAGAGTGAGTCTAAAAATATGAAGTGACACTTCACCCCTCATCGTGCTCAGTCCCTCAGGTGTGCACTTTCCAGACTCCACGGAACTCTTCGGCAAAATGGGCCTGTGCCCGGAAAAAGAGTTTAGCATTTGTATTTTCCTTCTGCGTTACTGGAGATCTTTACAAAGACATAAATGTATATATGGCTGCATGTGTATGTGTAACTCTTTTGCTATGTAGGTAAATATCTTCAGTTTTAATCTAAGGTAAATTAGAGGTGACTTTGGAAAAAAAATCACTAAAAAGCTTAATTCTAGACATTTCTAATTTCATCCTCTGTTAATCTCTGAAACATATTTAGATGAACACGTTCAGAAAGAGGATGGTTCAGCTTGGTCTATTTTTGACACAAGCAGAGTAAACTATGTCATTGTGTCACCTACTATGAAATCTCAGCTTCAATGACGTGGGCGCTTAATCATCTGTCCTTTACCCAACCGGCCAGCCTGGGAGGTGGGAAGCCTTTCTGTTGACTAATCAAAATGCCTCCACTCCCCCTTCCCCCAGCCACACAGGGGAGAGGAGGTGGCAGGAACAGACACAGAGGGCTGTGAATACCAAAGTCAGATTCTCCACTAAAAACTGCCATCAAGACACAAGAGCAGAGAGATAAAGAGAAAGAGGAAAAATAAAAAGATGCAGCCAAATGGATACCAGGGAGCAAATGACCCTACCTTGGCAACAGCTTTGCCGTCGGAATTGTTGTTAGCATCTTTAACACCACTGAACGAATCTCTTCTCTGTGGGCATGGCTTCTTTTTGCGTGGTCTGCCTTTAAGGTTTGGCGCTGAAAACAAACGAAGAACAAATTGATGTACATTTTCATGGGCGTGGGCTTCCTTACGAAAGACCATGAGTGCTACTACAGCGGTGCCCTCTAAACTGTTCAGAGAAACGTACGCATCTCATTTTATGCTCCTCTCTCTGATGGGCCGCACCTTGGTAGACTCCACAGTTCTGTACATGCTTCCCCAAGCGAATCTACTGCACTTTAACATGTCTAATCAGTGTAAATAAAATGAAGCTCTCAGCTCTCAAGGACAATGGTAAGGAAAAGGCACTTCCCTACTGTTAGAAAATAAACATGTTGAGCTGAAAGTCCACCCGAAGCCAGGCTCGGAGATTAGTCTTTGTTTTGTTTTGTATCTGTTTTTCAGAAACCTAGGTGAAATGCCAGCCCACTATGGTATCATAGTAATGTGGCGCTTGAAAACCTCTCTCTTCAAAAGTGGAGACATGAGCAGTTTCTTAAATTATGATACAAATAAGTTGATATGATACAAATGAGTAGAGAGAGAGAGCTATAGAAAGAACATTCATAGTTAACAATCCAAAAAATATTCTTACAAGTATTTACTAATAATATTGCGACCAGCATGTTTCAAATCTCAACAAATCTGGCTGATACATTTAAATCAGCATGCTCTCTTTTTCCTTCTCAATGTGGTAAGATATCGAGGGTTATTTAAAATTACTTCCAAAGATCACACTGGGGTTAGCCTGATTCTGTGAAGATTATACTTTTTGAAAGCCACAGACAAGGTGCAAAGCAGAGTTCTATTTCATCCTTGATGTTGAGCCTGGATCCCTTTAAGATCCATACAGAAAGCAGGGGGGAAAAAAGGCTGCTGTTTACCTAGTGCTCGGACTGTCCGGCATCAGCTTTCATATTTAGCTTCATCAGTCACGCAAGTCAAGCAAAATTAAAACAAACCGTGAAACAAGCAGCCCTTGAACGGTTCCAAACTAGTGAATTGTATTGTATCCTGAGCAGTTTTTCCCAGCCCTTTCGAGGTACCCGCGCTTTTTTTTTATTGCTTAAAGATAGGATTACGACGGTGCCAATCTGAACCACTCGAACGCTCTTAATTGTTGTTAATCTTACTTACATCACACATTTAACCAGTGGTCTTAGGACATTTTACACTCTGCTCCTCAACATGACTCCCGCGCCCTCGCTTTTCTACCGTGGATAACAGTTCTGCTGTTGGTAAAGCCCAGAAGAGCAGAGCTGCCTTTCTAGCCCGGCAAAAGTTTAAAAAGTGGCTGTGGGGCTCTGGCTCCCCCTCCCAAACCCGTTCCCCTCTCTTCTCCCCCCCCACCCCAGACGGGTGTCCAGAAGTCCACCCCCGAAAGCCAGCCTGGAATTATCACAGGTAAACACCCTCGCAGACAAAAATCAAGCAAAGAGAAAGTAGCGATTACCCATTCCAGTCGACAAACATCTGCCTGAGGATGTCTGTGCTCATGAAAGCTACAGCATGTGACTGCTTCCCGGCCACGTCCCTGGAAGTCTTGACTTGGTGTGGATGTCAGCTTCCCTCCCAACGCGAACGCAAGTGCAAGCTGCCAGGCTCAGCGCTGTGCTTACGACTCCCCTCCCCCGGCAGCTCCATTACTCATGTAAACACACAGCAGTGACTAGCACGGAGTGTGTGGGATGAGCTCTGAGGACTTTGCCGAGTTGCCAGACTGGCAGGGAGGGCTCTGCTCTCTCCCCCTCCCTGCACCGCCTTGGTGATTTCATCGGGCCTGTGTTGTGGATCCTGACCTCCTGCTCTCCTGTCACAGCCTAATGCCACCTTCCATGAACTGCCCCGGTCCTCAGCCTGGAGCCAGGGCGTGGACTATTTTGGTGTCGCACAGAAGTGTTTCCACAACTGACTCAAGTGCTAAGACTTTAATGACCACGAGGGAATGATGTACTTTCATGTCCCTTATCAAAATAATAGCCTAGCAGAAAGCTGACAGAGAGACAAACAGAACTTAGGGTAGGTCTGAGACATTTCATTAAAAGAAACAAAACAATATTGCCTCCGTTCTCAGATTTGTTAACTATGGTCTCTCCTTCCTAACATTTTGGCAAAAAAAGACCTCCAAAACATTTAAACCTAAAAGCATTTATTTCCAGAAGAGCTTTCAAATCCCAAAGGCCTTTTAGATAGAACTTGTACTGAACAGGCTGTTTTAAATAAAGGCAAAGGTTCCGGGAACCGACAATAAAGTCATCCTCAAATCAGGTCTATTTTCTCCATTCTTTGAGCTGTTTTCAGAACCCAGAAAAGCACATGTGCCCTTCCCCAACAGATTCTGAGAATTGTAAATTTAGAACAGGCTAGCACCTAATATTCTGGTCACACAAACTTAAACTCTCAATGGGATTTGATCAAGAGAAAAAGCCTTTTGTTCCTAATGAGGCAAGTCGCTGACATTTCAGGTAGGCTGGGCAAATCCCACCAATCACTCAAGCCTCAAACTCAAATATCTCTTCTCCTTTCCCCTCTGCCCTCCTTTTTCTGACTTTCTCTTATGGAAGGTATCACTGTATTCTTTGTACTTTAGTTGGGTTTTATGGCTTATTATTATCCTAAATTGGAGAGTCCTTAAGGGCAGGACCATGTCAGACTCATCTCTCACCTGCCCAGCACACACCCAGGAGGCGGCATTACATAATATAAATCTGTTGAATGAATAAGTGACTAATGGAAATAAAGATGCCCACATGTAACTCCTTCAAGCTTCGAGCCGGACCCACACACTTGGCCTTGTGCATACCTGTCATGTTGGGCACCTGTAAACCTCTGCTCGCCTTTACTATTTACACTTGAGCTCTGGGAACATAACCCAGTGACCAGGAAGTTTGCTCTGGGAATTGAGACTGAAAACCTAAGGCCTTTGGTTCCTGATGACTGTTAAGCCTTTGTGTCTGGCATCTTAGATGAGCTGTGATCTTGTACCCAGTGTAACCAGTGCCCTGATGAGCAGATGTTCAAAGTCCCAGGGAGAACAGAGCATGCAGAACTGGATGGGAGCCCCCATAACACAATTTGAAACCTTTTAGATCCGTAAGACCCTGGGCAAAGCTTTGGGACCGAGGAGCTGGCTTTTGGGGGCGGGGGGAGTAAAAATTCTGGTCCCTGGGCTACTTTTGTTTTTCTTACAGAGTCAAGAAAACAAATCATTTGCAAGGGAAGTGAGTGAAAACAAATGCTTTATGGTGTGGTGGTGTTCAGGAGTGCGGGAGGCCAGCAGTACACTTATTGATAGCATAACTGGGTCTAGTTAGATCCGCTACGGAACAAACTAGTGTGAAGCAATAAATGCTCGGTTACTTTTGCATGTGTATATAATCCACGCTCATTCACAGAATTCAATGTTTTCAATATTACACATGAATAATAACAATAGCTGGTATTTATTGTGCACTTTCTCTGTGCCAGTCAGCACTTTGCATACAATACTCATTTAAAATTCACAGCAAACCAACAGGAAGGCGCCGTTATTATCCCCATTTTCCAGACCAGGAAACTGAGACAGCGATGGAATTAGTTGTTTTAGGTCATGCAACTGGTTACTGGTAACAGGATCCAACCCGTGCAACTGGACTTTATCCAACATCCCTGCTTTAAGTAACTTCTAACAGACACACACACTCAGTCTGTCTCATAATGAGATATTTATATTATTAACTTGGGCTGGCAGTCACCAGGGAGCTTTCCCTAAATGAAAACAAATACCACGACACGGTACAAGGGAACTAAAAGCCCATCTCAGGCAGCAAACAGCATCCTCCAGACTTGAGGCAGGGCAGGGTCCCCATCAATCCTGACTCAGCAGTAGGTGACAGACTTCCACTAAAGCCGCAGAGTTCCAATAAAACTTCGTGTGCCACGCACATCACCCCTTTCAGGGGGCCACTGACTATTCTGCCCACTGCAGAAGAACAGTGAAAGATCTCTGTGGTTTAAAAAAAGAAAATCTTTCCTCTCTGACTGCCCATCTCTGTTCCTCTTACTCAGGGCCATGAAATTAACAAGTATTCACCTTTGTGAAGTCACTGCTATTTCTATAGGCATTAATCCCAGGAGAGTCGGCAACTGGCCACTTTGACATCTCATCCACGTGTTTTGTCTTCTCCTTTTGTAAAACTCATTCAAACATCAATACAATATAGCTTTCTTAAAGACAATATAGCAAAACAAGGTTTTTGTTCGTTTGTTTTCTTAAAGCATCTAAAGTTCAGAGTTTCCAGGCATTCATTTATATATTCACTTCTCTATGGGTTTTGCCAAAGTTATGTGTCAGGACAGCACAGGTGTGGGAAACTTTCAGCTCAATCCCAACCCTTGAAATAATAATAATAAAACAAAGGAAATGTAACCAGTTACTGGCAAAGTAAATTGCTTTTGGCTTAAACGTCCCTGTTTTTTTTCTACTGTGTTCTTCCTGTCATGACCGTCTCTCTTTTTTTATAACATTTATGCTCTTGGAAATACCACGAAGATAAACTGCTATAAAAGCTGGATTGACTCATCAGTTAACAACTCTTTCTTCTCATTTTGCAGAGACGATTTTGTTGCCAGCGCAGCTCCATATTCTCTCGAGAAATTCTTTGTGAGCTTCCACTTAGAGATAGGACTTGCTTGTTGGTGGGGGACTGCAATTAGGAGGATGGAAAACCAGGCATCATTTTCTTAAGAGTCTGACCCCCTAGGGTCAATATCTAGAGGAAGTTGGCAGAGCGTTAACTCACTTGATTTGCAAGTTGTGCGTGCATGTCCGCACTCGGGTGTGTGTGTGTGTGTGTGTGTGTGTGTGTGTGTGTGTGTGTTTTAAACACCAAACACAAGCCAGAAAACTAAAGTCCACTGACTGATGCATTAGGGACTGAGAAACATTGGTCCATGTATAATGCACATTGCTGATAATACTTTGCATTTCTGTAATGCCTTTCCTCTGAGGATCTCAATTCTCTGCTACATTTTCTTTGTAGACAATAATCTTAAAATACTCTGGCAAGTTTCAGCATGGAGCTTTGCTCTTGCTGGAAAAAAAAAATACCCTAATTTAGTTATCATTTACTGTGTTCTATTTTCACTGTTTCCCTTTTGACTATTTAGAAACTTCCTCTTTCACTACAACAAAAATAGGATGAGTGTTTTTAAAGTTATTAATGTATGACTAAAAGATTTAGAAACCGAGAATGGCAGAAAGCTTGATCAGAGCCACTCCTGAAATTTATGGGTGTAATAAAGGAGAGCCATTTCACAGATAATCTCTTATAGAATTTCAGTTTTCAAATACTTGGAAAAAAAGAAAAGAAAAACAGAAGCTCTCAGCCCTCGTTTTGGCTTTAACTTACAGCCAACATTTTTATTTTAAAAATTCATAAATGATACCCTTAAATGTTTGTTTCAAATCCACAGCATTTCCATATACTCACTACCCCGCACCTAATAGAGCGGTGCCAGGAATCTGTGGTTGCTAGTACTTAACGTCTGTTAATTAGCTGAATCTTTCTGTGAATTCACAGGGCGTTAATTACATATAGATTTAAAAATTTTCAAGTTTACTTTTATTCTGTTTTCCTATAAACAATCTTCTAGGCCCAACAGGAATGTTGGAGAAGCAACTGTGTTATAAAAGAAACGAGCACCCGGGACCACAGACCAGCAAAACTCTATCTTGTGTGGTGTTCTAACCTTAAATGATGACTTCAAAGCAATAGGAAGGTAAAACAAAAAACCAAACAAACCAAAACACTGCAAGAATGTCATCGCTTTCTGTAACTGTTCTGACAGTTCCCTTTTCAAGAGTAATTTTTTTCTTAAATAAAGCCATGAAAAATAATAATTTAGAGTCATGAACCAAGACTAGACCTGGCCGCAGATGCTCTCACTCTCAAATGTCCCCGAGACCACACAGCCCTGAACAGCGAAGGCTGCACCTGCCCCAGAGGGATGATCACACTGCCACTCTGGATGTCATGGCCGCCTTGAGTTTCCAAGTGTGCTTTAGACTTGGTGTGGTTTGGACCACAGTGTCCATAACAACAATTTAGCATTTCCAATGCACTACACTCTCTCAGAACCCAGATCCACTTCTACCTCCTGTGAAGGGTGAGCAGTGACGTTGTTAGAAAGGGGGGGGTGGGGGGAAGACATGAAGCAGACTTTACATGAGGTCCAACCACTTTGGCTCTTGGTCAAAATCACTGAGATCCCCACGAGTCACTAATGAGAGTGGAATGTATTAGTGCGTTTGTCATACCTGGACTGCTTTGGCGGCTTAAGTCCAAAACGGCCATGGACTTCATTGACTGCTCAACAAACCATGTACGTAAACACTCTTGTAATCCCTTCCAAAACATGCCCGTCTTACTCACTCTTTGTTTCATACTTGTGAATGCTGCAGCAATTGTTAATGCCCCTGATCAAAGTTTTAGTAATTTCATAGGCATGTGATTTGCATAGCTATTTCCTGATCCGCCTTCTCTCTGCCCTGGAGGTCTTCATTTCTCAGAAACATTTAAAAACACAGATTATTTGACTTATCCCCTTCCCCCACCCTATAAACGGAACTCAATTTGCTAGCTCATCTGTATTGCTAATTGGTTTGAAAGCATGTGACTCCACGCATTCTTGCCATTAAAACACAAGCAAACCTCTTTTTTAGTCAGGTTTTACCAGCAGTGACAGGCAGATTTCTATCTTTATTTCCCTCTGTGTCTCGAGGAGGAGAGAAATTTAAATGCCCAAATGTTATCTCTATATTATTCTGAAACAATGTAGTGAGTTCCAAAGGAATGCAGAAATGTTCTAGAAGTATAGAATAGGCTTGTCTACAAGAGCCTTGGCAAAGAAGAAAGGGATTACAGACACTTTTCACTACCACTTGCAGAATGAGAGGAAAATCTGGGAGTGAAATCAAGGTGCGGAGTGAAGAGAGATTCTGGGTTTTCAGAAGACGGACTTTCTAAGGAGAGAATTCTGGAAATAGGGATGAAAATGGAAATCCATGCTTGACCTTTCAAACGCTCACCTTCCCTTTGGTTTGTTCTGGCTAGGCCCAGTATCCTTCATGGAAACCATTCTTAGTGAAAGGTCCCCTTCAGGACCTGCTGAAGGGGCAGAGGGGGTGGCTCCCAGGTGTCCCACAAATGTTTGTCTCTGAGGGTATGAGATCTATGTACCATGGCATCAGGAGCCAATGGAAGACTCTTTCACCTTCAAAGTACGAAATTTACAATTCTGTAAAGAAACATCAGAGCAGGGCTGCCTTGGTGGCTCAGTCGGGTAAGTGTCCGACTCTTGGTTTTGGCTCAGGTCATGATCTTGTGGTTTTGTGGGGTTGAGCCCCACATTGAGCTCTGTGCCGACAGCACGGAGCCTGCTTGGGATTCTCTCTCCCCTTTCCTCTGCCCCTGCCCCACTCGTGCTGTGTGTGTCTCTCTCCAGATGAATAAACTTAAAAACAGAAGAAGAAAAAGAAACATCAGGGCAGAGTGGATGCCTGAGGACTTAGCTTGGTACATGGAGTACAGGTGGTGGTGTGGTCCAGGTGTTACTACTGAGCACAAAAGGTCTGATTTCTTGCCCCCAGCTGCAAGATCTTGTCACGAAGTCAGGTCTCGTCACGAAGTCAGGTCTCGTCATGAAGTGGCAAACCCAGCAAAACCAAAAAGGGCCTCTAAAAATGCCACAGGGTCTCAAACTTCTACTTCCACATCTACCCAGCAACTCATTTCTCCTGCTATATTCTTCTCCCTGGATGCCTGGTGCCCATGGTCCCTTTTTCAGGCCCTGGGTCCCAGCCTCCTCTCTCAATGGAGAAGACCATGTTGGGTGTTGAGGAAAAACCTGCATGAAAGCTGTTAATAATTAGATGAAGTGCATTGTTTCAATGCTTACTATGTACTTTTTCTTAAGATTTTGAAATAACTTATGTTTCCATTTTTTGAAAACTATTCCATGAACAGATTTAGTTGTTCTTTGTATGATTGTCTGTAAGAATAGAATATTAATTTAAGATACTTGTTTTTTTTTAAGTTTTAGGCTATTTTAAAGATCCAGTCTGAAAATACTTCTTAAGGACATTTTGATTTCTATAATTTATGAAATGTATAAAGATAGGACCTCTTAAACATAGAGACTTTTTGTCTCTCTCTTTTTTCTTTTTGTTACAACCAATAGACCCACTCATTCTAGTACATGATTGATATGTTCTGTGGTGTTACTATTGAGCATGACAGCACAGAAGTGAAAGTTACATGTTTTGTGTTGAACAGCCTTGCAAGGGGCAGCAAATATCAGAGCAGTTTTTAAACTCTCTATAAACAGAACATTCTTGGTCAGCCGTTTCTCCAGGTTTGGAAATGAGATATTCCATTTTCAACATTGAGGATAATTGATTTGCTACATCTCTCAAGAAAACATTCCCTACTTGGAAATAAGTAAAAGAGACATTGTGTGTGTGTGTGTGTGTGTGTGTGTGTGTGTGCGCATGTGTGGTTTAGCATGGAGGTATTTAACTTTGGCAGACTTGGACTAATATGTTATGAGAGACATTTCAGGTTTTCAAACACATACACATAAGAAAAAGTAAAAGGTCATCAAGTAATAGGCTTCCAATCCCTTTTTTAAAAGATCCCAAAAGGAATTTATACTTAAAAGGGATTTTTCACTTTCTTTATGCTTTTCTATCTTTCAGAAAGAATAATTGAAAAAGGATAGTCTCTTACTTAAAAAATAAAAAAAGATGACTACTGTAGTTTGTCTGAGACTTACACATTTTTCTTTCTCACATTAAGCCTTCCCATCCCTTTTTCCCTTTCCGAGCTACCAGTGGCATCTCTGAGCTTCATTTGTTTGTGGGTACATACAAGCCCCAATACCAGAAAACGACTTCAATCGCTCTCCTGCGATACCAAGGAACTCCTAGACCCACGGCAGAGAACAGTGTGTGTGTTGGAGCAGAGTGGAGTGAGGGTCCAGAATGAGGACAGCAAGGGTCTGGGCTGTGTGTGTAGAGTCAGGGCAAGCTAGAGTGCTCCGTCAGTGGGAGTGGGTGTGTGTCACCTTCTGGAGAAACACGGACAGATAACTACATCAGAAATCCTAATGTAAATCTTACGATAAACAAGAAGAATACGCAGAAGAGGTTAGAACTGCTTCTCATTTTTTTTCAGTGTAAGAAAAAAATGTTTCTATAACTGTTTAGAGCTGCTCTATGTAACACAGTCACCTCTAGCCACGTGGGGCTACTGAGCACTGGAAATATGTCCAGTACAAAGCTAAGATTTTCCACGAGCATAAAATACACACTGGATTTCCAGGACAATATATAAAATGTAAAATATCTCATTAATGACATTTTATAGATTACATATCAAAATGATATGTTGAAGATACTGGATTAAATAAAACACATTATTAAAATAATTCTACCTGTTTCTTTGTACCTTTTGAAATGAGGTTACTAGAAAATGTTAAGTTACATGTGGCTTGCATTATCTTTCTTTTGGGGGATGCTGGTTCAGTCAGTTCAATGTCATGATTATAGATACGTCCTTGGAAATGTGTTAAAGAGTAGACAGAACAAGATTAACATCTGAAGCGGGAATAATCAGCAAGAGCGTTGATTCAAAGTTTCAGTGAAATTTAGGGTTTTATTTGCTGTTATATGCAGGAGAGTCATACACAGATGTTAGTATCTGAGAATTTTGCTGAACCTGAGGTGTTTCCTTAGTAAAATTCAAATCTGGTAATCATTGACTCAAGGTTACTCAATGGCCCCAGTGAAGATATTATTTCATTAACTTCCTTAACTAATATGTCAAAGCAAATGTTAAGCCTTGACAGGACACTTGGGGAGAAGAGGGAAGAGACAGAGAAAAAGAGAAACTGTCTAATTATTAATTTTACTAACTGTTCTCTCCAGCTACCAATGTGGGTTGGGTGTAATGTAAGCCATTTGCAAACTGAGTAAGAGAAAATAGATCTTCAGTGATTTCAGCTAGTTGTTAGGTAGAATCTTCTTAACCACAAATTGTTGAATAAATTCATGGTCTGGCTGTGTTTTTCTTTTTGGAGATTGCATTTGCAAGTAAGAAAAGCGATCAGATATAGTCAGTCCTCAAGTCACCCAAGGGCATGGCCTTCTTGGCTTTCCCAAGATGCTTCAACTCCCATGGTTTTATACAAGAAAAAGTGAGATTATTCATTGAAGACAAGCACTCCAATAAACCCAGAAAAGCTGACAGAACAAAAAGGTCTGAACTCTAGGGGGCAGAGGAGGAGACACATTCTTTCCCCATTCATTCTTAGCACCAGGAGCCTCTGGGGTGTCACTCTAAGAAGACAGCAGCTGCCCAGTGGCCACCTGGCTCCATGTCCCAGCCTCTCAAATAACTGGTCACAGTAGCTGAAATCAAAGCCTATTCGCTCCACCCCTCACCTTTGGATTCCTGTTGCAGCAACAACACAGAAACAGAACTAGCAGTTAACAGCTCTCCAAATACAACAGGCCAATCAAAGGGCTACACATCCACCTGTATTCTTTTATGGAACCTTACCACCCCCCCCTTTTAGGGTTCCCATTGTAAAAATAAAAGAACAGCAATGGCAGCAATGGAAATAAGCTTAGGAAATATTTTCTTTTCTTAGAAGGCAAGAGTTGCTATAGCTCTTAAGGCAGTAACATGCAGAGAGATTAAGACCAAATCCCTGCAAAAGCAACAAATTGTGCAGTGAATATCATACATTCTCCTGTGTGGTACCTATAACATTTTTAAAACGAAGTTATCTGGCAGATTCCACCTTCATCCAGTGAAGCAGTCTGCACACCTCTGGTATGTTTCTAATATCTAACTTTAGCAGTATTTGTCTTTGTCCTCCAAACTTTTTTATAGCACATGGTATGCATATTTCAGCATCCAACATTATTAACTCATGACCAACTGTCAGTTGATGGTTATCTAACACATGGGGTCTCCAAAAAAGGATCCTTATTTGGGCAAAAGCTCTTGTCTGCACCAGTCTGTCTATATTTCCCCTCAGAAGAACTTTATTTGGATTATTATTCGTTGTTCGTGGAAACTCAGAGGCTGCATGTGTGGCAATCGGAAGGCAGGGAAATAAATCCTTAGCAAGTTAAAAACACTTAGCTGATATTAAAACCATTTCTAGCTTTGTTAGCTTGAAAGTAAACTCTTGGTTGCCCTCTTGTGGTGAATCTATGTGATGTGGTGGGAAGACCATAAAAACCCAGAAACTAACAGAGTTTAATCAAATACAGGTAAGAACATTCATCCTTGACAGAAACACTCACAAATCACAACCTTATGTTGCTGTATATGTTTTAGAATGTACATTTAGCAGCCCTCCCATGCAGAGGGGATGGAGGTGGGGGACGGGGGTTGGGAGGGGGTGACTCATAATATGGAAATTAGAACTGTCATCCTAGTATACAATGACTTCACTATGTTTACTACCATAACTCTTATATATGTGGCAAATTGATCTTTATGAGATTTAGAAACGTCAAAAAAATCATACCCACATTTTAAAAGTTCCTTCATAACCAAAAATAGACTGATGTTCCAACTGGTTTGGAATTATAGGAACCAAGGAAAGAAGTCTGAATAATTCCCTAATATGGAAGAAAATCACTTTAAAAAAATAAGGAAAAGTTTATTTGTTTTTGACAATAGGCAACATATGGAAACTTGGAATTTACAGAACCAAGTATAGGTACACAGTTCATTCGTATCCTCTAAAGATAAAATTTTATAAAAGTCTGAACTCCAAATTTAATAAATGGTTGGTTACTCAATTTGGTATTTAATTTTAATTTTTAAAAACAGCATTTAAAATTTCTGCTGTATGCTTTTTCGACAATTTCCTGCCTAACAGGCCCATCCCCACAAAGCAAACAAACCTGGTATTAAAACGGACTGAGCAGCTTAAGAAAAAGCTGGGGGCAAAGTACATAAGAACATAAACTATTTTTCATCATATTACTAGCAAATGTACCATTTCCCTTTTTATGTGTCTTCTCTTCAGATAACAGCCACTCCTCTAACCTGCATTAACAAAAATGCTCTGTATTTCTAATATGAGTTTAATACGAGTTTAGGGGCAGATTAATCTAACTTGGCTTTTCCACTCACACGTGGAAATTCAGTTTTGCAACAACAGTTGTTTGGGTCTGTCTTTGAATTAGCAAAGTTCTTAAAGTAATTTTACTATAAAATTAAACAGCTGTGAGTTCTTTAGCAAACATGATGATTCTTGTTCTTCTTTGTACTATTGTGCAAGCTCAAATACCCTTTCTTTCATGTCTTTTTATACCAAAATGAATTCCCTAGTTAGCCTTGTTTAGCTTAAAAAAAATAATATTAAAGAAGGGGGAGGGATTTGCTGACCTTTGAAATCCATCAGAATTTAAGCAGAGGGCATTTACACAAGGTGCACACTCAAAAGGGCTTTTGTTTCATTCCTATTATGGAATGGAAAATTATATTCTGTTCCGATATAAAGCTAATCTGTGTGCACAACGAAGCTGTTTGCCAATATTCCTGTGGAGCAAGGCATCTTATGCCTATTTTGCAGATGAGAAAATCGAAACCTCAAGAAATGGTAAGGAGGCAAGAAATGAAGACATTCATAGAGGCTGGAATTAAATTTAGAATTTGACTCCTAGCCCAGGACTCTAACCACGTGAGGGCTCTGACTCTTTGGAATCAACAGAAGAGCAATTTTAAAACATTCTTTTGACATTATTAACCACAGCCTCAGGGCTCAGGGAAGTGGGGGTGGGGGCGGAGCCTGGAAACAATGCAGAGCTGCTAGGTGACACCCTCTTGCAACATGACTAATAAAATGGGTTACTTGATCCATACTGCTATATATTCTAGGAATGTTCAGAGGCTTAATGATTCCCTTTGTATCTTGAAAAATTAAAATCTAGATTTGAGGGCTAGTGTAGATGACCTCCTAAAATGCAGAGGCAAAGAATCATTACAAGATATTAATTAAGTATAGGGGCATCTGGGTGGCTCAGTAGGTTGAGCTTCCGACTCGATTTCGGCTCAGGTCATGATTTCATGGTTCACGGGATCAAACCCCACATCAGGCTCTGAGCTGATAGTGTGGAGCCTGCTTGAGATTCTCTCTCCGTTTCTCTGCCCCTGCCCTGCTTGCACACACTCTCTCTCTCTCTGTCTCAAAATAAATAAACTTAAAAAAAAAAAAAGACATGAAGTATAGAAAGGGGTTCTTGGCTTTTCACATGAAGTTGGAGCCAAAGATCATTGCTAGGAGTTGGTGAATCCACAGATGTTACGACTGCAGAATTCTTCATTCAAGAAACTTATAAAGTGTTGGAATTCCCAAGTTTAAGAAAAACCTCAGCTACCACTAGTCCAAAGTCTTATTTTACACATCAGAAAAGGGAGGCCCAGAGAGTCTGCAATTTTGTCTGAAGTCACACAGCTAGTGGCGGAGCTGTGATAGACAATGGTGTCTGTTGGCTGCGTGGGATCAGCAGCAGTGACTTACCAGCAGATGGCTTTTCAATGGGCCCTGATTACCTCCTCTTGGGTCTCTGCAGGGCGAGCTCTGTCATCCCAGAGCACATTACTAAAACACACTTCCCAAGGAATTGCAATTAATAAAGTCAAATGGGAGCTGACAAGGACATTCCCACTGTGTTCAAATGCCAAAACATACAACTGAGAAAGCTCACTTGGAGTGCACAGCCTGTGGGTCCTCCTGGCAAAACTTCTGTGTACCACATAGAAAGTGTGCTCAGACCCAAATGGGAGGGACTAAGAAGCAAGCACGTGGGAAGCCATCGGGGCAATACTCCAGCATTTGGCATCAGTGCCTGCTACCTGCTTGCTTTTGTTGGGCTGTGCTGAAGAACGAAGGGGGCCTCCTTGGTTGAGGAAAGGCCTGGGGAATTCAGGACTTTCAGGGGTCAGGAGAATGGACCACAGCAGACCTTGCTTTGGAGTGACCTCGCCCTATCTTCCAACAATTAACAAATGCCTTAGAGGTTGCAAGCACCTCTCATGGCTTCACCCCTGCGTACCCATGCTCACGGGCTTCCCTCTGATGATACCCTTCCTTCTTCACCCTTGTCCTTCTTGCTCCAACTCTTACTTTTTCTCCTAGACCAGCACTGGGCATCACACCCACTAAAAAGTGTCCTTATTCTCCTCACCTCCGGCTGGAGGAGGAACCATTCGTCAGTAGCTTCGACATCAAGCATGCTTCTACCCTAGCCCCTATCATCCCATATTCAACTTGTAGGTCTCTCTCCCTCACCAGACTCTGTCTTGGTCACTGTAATATCGCTATAGTAGGTGCTCAATAGATGTTCACTGAACAAGTAACTCTCTCTGTACTGTATTCTGAAAGCCCTGTCTGGTACTTGGTAAGAGTCTAATACATGTTTATTAAACCGAACTAACTCCTGATCCCACTGGAGAAAATAAACAACCTCTGAAGAGGGCAAGATGGCTGGGTTATCCCTGGTGGCTCACCTTCCTGTCTGTAGCACCTTCCACTGGTCACAATTACAATTAATAAAGAGAAAGCGTGTATGCCCACATTATGTAACTCTGAGACCCAGCTTTGTCAATCACTTAAATGCTTAACAGGCCCTATCTGTGAATCTATAGATCTGACCTGGTTTGCCAAACTCTCCAACCCACAGAGATGCTGGCTCTCCTGGAGAACCCTCAACAGGGAAGAAATCAGTGACACCTAAGAGAAGTTAAGTTCCCTGGGGAAGATAAGATGGCAGCCTGCCTAGTGAGAATTACTTTTTAAGGAACCCCATCCCTGCAAAGCTGCCTAAAAAAATGTGCCTTCAGAGAAAAGTCGGGGCAAATCTATAATGTAGAGATTAAATTTAAATTCCGATAAAGATTTTTAACAAAGGGATCAATAGAATAGGAGATTGATCTTCAGTTAAAAGTTCCCAGTAATGGGATAGTCCAGAAATTTCATAAATAATGCTTTTATCTTGATTGCAAAATAATCCCCTGCCACAAAAACAAGGCGAATCAAGGTAGGAAATTGTTCAGCGGGAATTAAAATGTCACACTTTACACAGAATAAAGCATTGCAATCACCAGGAAAACACACATTGCAAATGTGTTAACACAAAATTACATACATCACTTAATTATATAAGCGCATAGCTCCGAGTAACCCATTAGCTAAACATGTCGGGCTGCGGTTGAATATATACATGCAATATTTTTAGCACAGAGGGGATGTAACTATGTCAGGCCTGGCACCATAAAGCCTGAGATGGCAAGTGCTATTAAACTGAGATGCAATCATGTTGAAAAGGAAACATGAACAAACAGCAGACAATTGAGAAGAAAATACAGTGAGCTTGTGTTCTACTACATGTGCTTTCCAAAACCTTATATAACTATTCATTGTCTATTTCGTCTGGCTTGCATCCCGGGTTTGTTCTATGCTATACTAATTTTATAATAATAAACTGCTACACCAGTCTTATGAAATCACGCACGCAGAGAGGTTGCAGATGACATTACATCTGATTATCTTCGCCAGCAAAGGACACTGTTCTGAAATTAAACACAGTCTCATGCAAAATAATCTACTTTGTTTAAAATGTCCCCTAGAGTTTGCTTCTGAAAAAGCGATACAGCGTCTCTCCTTTCATCTCCAAAACACTGGCGAAGTTGGTGAAATTGCTGCTGGACCCAGAAGTTTCACAAGGAGGTAAAGAGGGCCCTTGGAAAGCAGGTAGCTGTGCATTTACTTCACAGACCAGGCAATCATATGACCCTAGGCAAATCATCAGCTCTCTCTGGGGTTGAATACGCTCATTTATCAAAATGGGACTCTATCTTGCAAGGTTAGGAATTGCAGACAAAGACTATAAATGAGATAAAATGAAACAACATGTCTGGCACATTATTCAGGACCTAGAAGACACTAAGAAGTGGTGGATGCCGTTATTATTACTATTACTGCATACATACTATGATGCAGTAATATATGCACAGTATATATGTGCAGTAATGATATGCACAGACACAAGGAAATCGTGCATCACTTCAAGCTTTTTGAGAGGCCAGTGGTTCTCCAGTGGGAGAGTTATTGATACTCTGGATACACCTGAACCTTCAGCACAGAGATAAGCACCTTACAGAACCCAAGAATAAGGAATAAATACAATGAAAGCTAGAAGATCATTTGACACAAGCCCTGGGTATACCTCAATGGAGGCTGACTCCTGTCTACTCTGGCAGAGCCTTTCATCATAGAGGCAATAAGTAGGTTGTTAAAAGAGGAGAACATGTCTTGGTAATAATGGATTCTAGGTTTTAGACCACTTTAGATCTCCAAAGAAAAAGTCAAGTCAGGAAATTACCACACAGTAAAGTGTTGCCTAAGTAGAATCAAAAAAACATTGAGATGAAAATAAAAAGGAGACTATGCTAAGTACCTTCATTCTCTGAAATTGTTGAACATTTCTGAGGCCCCCAGGCTCAGCAGGATCCCCTATATCTTGGAATCACCATACAGAGGACTCTGCACATTGTAGGAGCTCGAGAAATAGACACAAAATTGAATGGAATTGAATATGGCAGGCCAAGAAGAAAAGCAATCTATTGTTTATGGCTGTCCCAGTACACACGAATCTATGGGAAGGTTTAAACCCAGGCAAGGTGCAAAGTTTTTCCTCTGGAGTTTCTATAAGAACATTTCCCTGAATCAAATCTTGGTTTAAACAAGGCCATTATGTGGCTAAAGGGAAGAGTAGATTCCATCCATATGAAAGTCATGGAAAGCCACTTAGGGGGAAACAAGAGTCACTTAAGAAGAAGCAGTTGAGGTCCTGATTTCTTACTGACCGAACCAAGTCCTGGTTTTGCTTCTAACATCTACTATTTGTTGACTCAATAAATATTTGTTGCATTGCCAGCATATGCCTGACCTTGTGCTAGTCCAGCTGGGGATAAAACAGAGAAGGCCACACAGTTCTTGGCTTTAAGGAGTTTACATTTTCATTGAATTTGCATAAGTATACTCACTCACCAGGCCTGGTTCCTCATCTATAACACTAGGGGTTTATTAGACAAGACTGGTGCATGGGCCAAATCTGCCTGGTACCATAATTTACTTAGCTTGCACAGTTTTTTGTTTGTTTGTTTCTTTCTTTTTAATCATTGTCATCAATCTAAAGTCATGAGATTTTCACATAGAAATCAGCATGTCTAACTGTTCTTAGAGAGTTGAGAGATCTGACAACACTGGCCTCCTTTCCACAGAGTAGGGATCCACTGCTTCTGATTTCTTACAGACCTCACCTGCCCTTCTTCCTCTGCGCTCCCTGCTGACACCTCTGGAACCTGAGTTTGTGCCCTCTGATCTGGAAGCTCACTTAGATTTTCATTTCAAATAAGGTATGATTGTGAGAGCCAGCCAATGATAGAAATCTAGCCTGCAAAGAAGAGGTAGCTCTTGATTAACCTATGTTCTTTACCTAGTGGTCTCAGGCCAAAGGTTACAGATCCAAAAGTGGGGTTACTAGAGGAGGTATTATTATCCTTCCTCTTAAGAGTTTTCCAAAACTTCATTACCTCCACATGCATTTGGAATTAGGTAGAAAGCAGTCCTGCCTGAAGGCAGAAAAGCGTAGCAAGCCTCACTTAAAGGTTTCTCTTATATTTTACATATTCCCCCTTGCATGTGTCCAAGATGAATAGGACATTGCAGTGAGTCTCCAAGGATGCCAGACCAGTTCTCATTACTCTTAAATGAGTATTTGCTGTATTTTCTCTTCATTCATTTTTAGACCCTTTGCGCTCCAAAAATGCTTCTTGATGGTTGCTAGGCAACTATTGTTGAATACATGGAAGAGACATTAATTGTGTGAACACTTTCAAAAAACAGGGGGAAAATTGTTTAAAACTGAGGATGCTGCCTTACCTAAAATAAAGCATTTCCTCCTTAGTCCTGGCTTCTGTCTGTCAGGGGGTAAGATGATTCACCATAAATTACTCCCCTACTCTCTGTCTCTTCCATCATCCCTCTTCAGCCCCCTACTCAAATATGTAAATCGCCTTCTCTTCAAGTCTCACTCCCAGGAAAACCAGGACTTGTCTTATTAAATATTCTCTGCTTTCCTGTTGTGTGGTTCCGCACTGACCACATTTTCCCTGACATGTGTATTTCATACTTGAATATCCTCAGGGCAGGACAGCTTGTGGCTCGTCACTTATTACATCTAGCTTTAGAACCCACTAAACTTATCATATAGTGATCGTCTCTTTCTCTGACCCAAATGGAAACAGCAAGAACTCTTCTATTTTCCACATCAAAGACTAAGCTTTCTGCTGATGCCAAATGCTCTGTGCTTCTTACCAGTAAACGCAGACTTCATTTTATAGTGTTTTGCCTGCACTTTTTTTTTGACATTCCAAAGTCATGATCAAGCTACAAAGACATAGACTTCCATAAATTGAGTCAAACGTCTAAACTAAACAAAGGTAGAACTTGTGGCAATATGATCTCCCTCTTTCGTTGGATATTAAGTGAAGAAAAATAATTTTCCATCAGAGTCCTAAGGGCAAACTAGGCTAACTGCATACTCTTTCCACTACATGGTTCACACAGGTAACTTAGTTTCATCATCTGTAAAATGGAGAAAATGATTCAGGGCTCAGAATAATGCCTGGCACAGAGTGAATGGCACATAAGCAGCATCAACATCAGTACCACTACCACCACTATTATGATGATAATTATTTCTGGGTCTTAGATTTGTCTTCCCACTGTTTCTTGGCCCTATATTCTCATCGTGGTTAATTCTAATCAAAGATTGTGTCTTTCCAGGGTGCCTGAGTGGCTCAGTGGGTTGAGCGTCCAACTCCTGGATTTCTCTGGATTTTTGGCTCATGTCATGATCTCACAGTTCATGAGATCAAGTCCCATGTCAGGGTCTGGGCTGGGTCAGCTTGGGATTCTCTCTTTCCCTCTCTCTCTTCCCCTCGTCGGCTGGTGCATGCATGGGTGTGCACTCACTCTCTCTCAAAATAAATAAATAAACTTAAAAAAAGATTACATCTTTCCTATGAAATCAATTTTGAAATATATTGAGGATAATAGACTTAAACACAAAGAAAAAAACTGAGGTTGTTATGAGAGATAAAATTATATTAAAGTAAAAAATATGATAGTAAACCTTCAAGTTGACTTTTGGAAAGCCATGAAGAGAGGGCATGGTGAACTGAGAGCAATCTACACAGTATGTGTGAGCGTTAGGGTGGTGGGAGGGCTGAAGGAGAAAGAAAATAGATGCAAGAACATCATGATTCTAGAATATTCTGGACAGATCAATCCTAGGCCTCTCTGTGTCCCTATTGCCAACTCAGACTGTCCCACAAGCAATTCTGGACAGCAGATCTCCCTTGACTTAGGTGACTCGTGCTACACACTGTCAATCTCTAAGAAGTGTTTCCTGCTCGGCACCGTGCTAAAAGCTTTACGTGCAGCATTTCACTTAATCCTCGTATGATATCCCCTTGAGGCGGTTAATATCATTAACACCAACTGAAGAATTAGATGAGAAAACTGAAGCACAGACAGGTAAAGGAATTGGCCAGGAGCACAAGGGAGGTAGGTAACAGTGAGTGGGGACTGAGACCCAGACCCAGGTGTTG
The DNA here is from genome assembly GCF_028018385.1 of Neofelis nebulosa. Taxonomy (NCBI): domain Eukaryota; kingdom Metazoa; phylum Chordata; class Mammalia; order Carnivora; family Felidae; genus Neofelis; species Neofelis nebulosa. The sequence continues at coordinate 28,294,447 of NC_080794.1, read as the reverse complement.
TCAGAATTCAACCTCCTGGCGCCTGTGCTACCTGCCTCTGTACAGCAGCCTGTTCAAAGCGGCCTCTTAGGAAACAGACTCTGGTCTCTTCTACAGGAGGCCCAGGGGCAGAAGCCTCTAAAGCAACTGCAGTGGTGACTGGCGCTCACTTTCCACACACTTGCTCCCTTAGTACTGTAACCTGGCCTTTTTGTGCTTATGTAACTCCTTCAAACTAAGAAAAAACAAGCCCAAGCTCATTCATTCTCCTCCCTGTCCCACACATCATTAAAGGAAACTCCTCTCATTCCTAGTTAAGGTAAATATAAGACCACAATTAAGAATTGTTTTCAACAAATATTTCTTGAACACCAGTTGGCCTCATGAGGGTCACCAAAGAAACATGAGACCGGATTCTCACTTTCTAGGGAAGTTAGAACTGAGTTTGTTTGCTGGGAGTCATAACTGGCTTATTCCTTCAACATTCACTGGTCACCTAGGATATGCAGGATATGTCCTGGGGACATGGGGGTTTCCAAGACTTCCCTTGGCCTTCATCTCACAAAACTGAGGTTGTGGGAGAGTGGATGGGTAGGTGCTCTCAAAAAGCAGAAGTAGGAGTTCTGGGAAAATCATGGGGTGCTGAACTCCTGGAAACACCAGGGAAGACCTCTCTGAGAAGTGATGCTTAAACTGAGGTCAGCAGGATGGAAGAAGCTGGCCAGTGTGAGGGATGTGAGATGATGATGATGATGATGATGATGATGATGATGATGGTGTTTCTTTTCTAGGAAAGACATATACTGGGATAGACATATTCCAGGGAGAGGAAAGCAAGTTCAAGGAACTGAGAAAATCCCAGGCTGCTGGCTACAGAGCACAAGGTGGGGACTGCTACCCTCTGACCAGACACGAATGGAAACATGCATTGCTGTGATAAGGACCTTCTATGCCACAGGCTCTGGGGAGACACACAGAGGGATTCAAGGAGGTGGGTGCAGGACGTGTGGCAGGATGGCCTGATGGATAGGCAGGATTAGGAGAATCGGAGGGGGGACGAGATGAAATACACTCCATTTTGTTCCCTGCTCTTTCATTCTGTATCAGGAACACAGGGGAGACTAACCTGGCTGTCTGCCCTGCCGAGAGCCTTCTCACCCCAGCACCCTGTCTCCATGACATGGCTCTGCATTTGTACATGTCATGCTTGATGATAAAGGACTCACAATTACCCCTTTCACCCCCCCCCCCCCAACTAGCCTGCCTGTGTTCAGCCCCTTCTGTAGGCTGAGGATGACTGTTTTAATATGTGATTCTTAATTTATTCATTTTCAGCTAGCAAACAATTTTTAATTAGCCTGCTCTTTATTAAGGACATGGAGTAGATTATTAACTAGGTGCATCTTTGGGTCTTTAAAAAAAGTGAAAAAGGCATAATCAATCTGTGTGTGATGTTTAGGGGTTTAATTGGTATTAGTCAACATCTTTAGAGCAAATCTCATCAAGTTCCATTTTTAAGCCCTGACTCAGCTGACAATCCCACAAGGCGACAGGGTAGAGTGGGATTAATATATTAGTCACTTGTAAAACTTGCCAGTCCCTCAATTACATTAGTTCCAGTAAAATATTCAAGGGAATAATCAAAATTAAAAAAAAATAAGTATCTTCTTCTCTGTCTACTGAATCTGAGAAGAATTCACTTAGCTCCGTCACAGTACTTAAATATTGTTTAAATACTTAAATACAGTATGTAAATACTAAGTGTCTGTTTAATTCAAGAGTGCCCCCACTAGCATGTGAGTGCCTCAGAGGTTAGCTCTGTTGTGTCTTAATTGTATTAACCCTGTATCCTCACACAGGGCAACACACAATTACATAGCTGGATGTCAAAGCATGTTGGTTGGACACACAAATTAATGAACAAACTGTTTACACCCCAAGTATCTGCTAGCAAGTAATGTAGGGAAGTGGGGATCAAAACAACCACATGTGCTCCCTGAGAGATGGAAGAGAAGGCCTTTCAGATCCTCCCATTTGGCAGTCCTGCACTGGCCAGTTGTTCTGTACGGTTCGGTTTCTTGCAGCAAAGATTGGGTGTAGTTACTCAGCATGAGAATGACTTCGCTTAGGGAAAAGCCATTTGGGCTCTGAAAGGAGTGAGAAAGAGGTACATGAGTGGCATCACCACCACATTAGAAAGCCAGGCCTTTAGGAGTTACTCAGCAATTTTTTATTACCCATTCTGAGGCACAGGTCACAATGTGCATGACCAGGGGCTTTGGAGTTACTTCCCCAGATGCAAATGTCTCTTGAGCATCCACTGACTGAAACTCATCTTAGACTATACTTATCACAATTTTTTTAGAAGTCTTTACAATTTGCCAAAGTTAAGAATACGAATGTGCTTTTCCTTTGCTTCTAGAAGTTCCACTGGCCCTGGGTTAGCCTGCTTGGAATGACCTGCTTGATTATACACACAGAACCTGAAGGACTGATATTCATATAGGCAGCACGGTTTGGTACCAGGTTATTATCCTTATACTTCTCAACACGCAGTGACTTGATCAGGAGGATTTGCATTTCGCATGCTTTTCTAATTATCCCTCTGTTGTCCTGCCTGGAAGCTCTTGCAGAAGCTCTTACAAACACAGGTCATCTAGCTAATTTCAAGGCGACAGATGCCGGTTGTGGATTCAGGAGCAAGACCACCAGCACAAATGCCCACACTTGTTTCAGGGAAATATATAACCAGTAAAGGCAGACAGGCAAATCCAGGTCACCCTTCCCAAAAGTCATTAGAAAATGACTCCCAACCTTCCCCGTACTCCCAAACGGTCTTTAAAGATACCCATGTATGTCTGCTCAAAATAATGTCACTAGATTCTATGACCAAGATAAAGAGGTTCCTTTACTGTGAGCTCCGTTGCAGCAAAAAGTAAGGCACAAATGAATCACAAAGATGTACGATAAGAACTGTGTGGAAAACACTGTGATAGATGACACATCTCATTAAATATAATTTTATGTGATCGGTTACTGTATTGCCCTGTTTAATTGATTTATATACACTTTAGGAAGCTTTTTACTGTTCAGAATGTAATTATATACTTTATAATTGAGTACATAGTTGATTAATTACAATGTTTATGGTCATTTCAATTAGAAGCTGGATATCAGGCCCACAGTCAGAAACCTACCCTCCCCACCTTTAAAACGTTGCTTCTACAAATAATGTTCTATGAAAATGAATTATACTGAACCTATAAGACTTTTGCTCACATCTCTGTCTCTAGGAGGGCATTTATATATAGCAATCAAGGGGATATCTTTTCTTGGGAATAACTGTCTACTCCTAAGTATCTGTGGTACAGGATCATTCTCAATATTTTGAAAGTTCTTTCCAATTTCAGAACCAGGAAAGACTATCAATGCAGATGATAATTTGCATTCAGTGGGAATGCAGTCAGTATCTACCCATGAAAACTTCTCTAGATTCTCTTCAATTCAACAGTTTGGTAGCTTTTGTACTCTTTTAGAAGAACAATGAGAAGTTAATCTCTCTTCTTAAAGAAAAAAAATCAGAAAACATAATTTTGTCAAATCTCTTTAAAAGGAATTTCTTTTCTAGCTTCTTATCTGTTCAAAGCTGCTTAAGATATGGTAGTCAATATCAGTCAGGAAACATTTGACCCAAAGAGATAAAGTCGGAGGTATGATCGTTTGATGAATGGTCTGTCCTTATCAGCTTGTAATTGCTATTATAAACTCAACAGAAAGGTTCCCGTCCACTCTTCTTTCCAAAATAAGCCTCAAAAAAAAAAAAAAAAAAAAGGACTGGTGGTGTCACCATTCAATCTCAGGCACTGAGCATGTGCAGTAGCCACTGGCTGCCATAAAGACAGCAGGTGTTACATTAGTCAAAACTAAGAGTCTCTGAAGGTCTACGTTTTATAGCCTATGACGCATTTTTACATACAGTATTTCATTGAACCAAGGCAGCAATCTTTTTAGGTTTGTTGCTCTTATCATGGCCTGTAATTCTGTGTGTGTGCTTGTGTGTGTATTGTATATATATATATATAATATATATATATATATATATATATATATATATATATATATAATAATAATTTCCTTGCTTGTTATCCCTAGACTCCAGACTTCACCAGGCACTTACATCTCTTTCATTCACTAACGTTGACTCAGGGCCTAATGCAATGTCTGGTACATGATAAGTTCTCCCTAAACATATTTATTGAATAGATGAATGGTGGCCTCAACAGAAAGAATAGCCAGGTGGGTGAATAAGGAGCTCTGTGTTAAGGGGATTGTCTTGCTCATTTATTTATTTATTATTATTTTTTAAAGCTTATTTATTTTTTAGAGAGAGTGAGAATGTGTGCATGAAGGAGCAGGGGAGCAGCAGAGAAAGAGGGAGACAGAGGATCTGAAGTGGGCTCTGTGCTGACAGCAGAGAGCCTGACATGGGGCTTGAACTCATGAACCATGAGATGATGACCTCAACTGAAGTCAGATGCTTAACCAACTGAGCTACTCAGGTGCCGCAAAGCTAAGAAGACTGAGGCTTGAATGTGAAGCTGCTTATGACACAAGCACCTAAATCAATGTCCACCATATATTTGGGTGGATGTTGCTATGGATGCTGTCTCTTACCTTTATGGAAGACACAAAATGGGTGAAGCAGCAGAAGGAACCACCAGCTCGATCTCTCTGTGACTTTGATCATAACTACTATTGTTATTGTTTTAATAGCAATAAACAGTCCTAGCACAGCAGGACCACCGTGCTAAACATTTCTCATATATGATCTTGGCCCATAATTATGGGAACCATGGAAAATGGGCATTGTCATTCTTCTATATGAGATGAGAAAGCTCAGTAAAGTTAACTCAACAATGAAATTACAACAACACAACAAACAAGAAAGCAGACCAAGCATTATGAAAATTGGGGGGTACACTTCCTAAATACTTATTATCTATTATCCAGAGGTGAGTAGATAATAGTGATGTTGAAGCAATGGCTCCACTTCTCAGGGCCACGGGGAGCCTCTAGCCAGCATCCTATCACTGGAACACGAGAGTATCAACAGTGGCTGAGCTAAGTTTATTACAGACCCTTCCAGCAACACATTTATGCCATGAGTCCCAATAACACTGTCTCTTCATCTGTGATAAGGGGCTCATATCACTTTCCTCCATCCATTCAAAGGACTCTTGGAGGAAGAATCACATTTATCAGCTAAATGTTACCTTGATGATTTGGAAGGGGGACACTGGTGTGAAAAATTACCCATAAAACCTCCATAATCTCCAACCAAAGGCTGCATCTCCATGGATTATGGCTTTGTGTTCTGTAGGCTATTTCACCCACAACTTCATCCAACCCAGTAGGTTGCAAAATGAGCTGCTCTGAATGCTATCCTTTAGAGGTGGGACATAAACTCTCATCAGGTTCAAACAGCACAAGTGCATCAAATACTGTGGACCTTGTCTCAGTTAAAGACCGTTCAGGAAGCTGTTCTGACCACTCTGGCCACCATTGTTAACTTTTTTCAACTGCATATAGTCTTCCTAACACAGCTAGCATCTTATTCTTCTATTCACAATTTGTTTTATGGATCAGTTCAAGAATATCTACTAACTCTCCTAAACAGACTGTGCTCTCCAATGTGCCTAGGGCATTCAAGTTAAAGGCAGAACAGCTACCACTCAAAGATTTGTGGCTTGACTGGCATATCAGAAATATCCCTATTGACTTTGTCCAAAAAACCATTCTTATTAACTTTATAGTCTTCCCTTCACTTGATTACTGTGACATCTCACTATCTGTCTCTATTTATAGAGTCACGGCTATCTTATCCTTCTTATCCTCTCCCCCCCCCCCCACTTTCTGAATAAGAGTCTGTTGTTTCTGACTTGATTGTCTAGCTTCTACCCCTACAGCAAACTTAAACTGACCAATCCCTTCAGCACTTCAGTATTTCATTCTTTTGGTATAAGAATATGCCTCAAAATGTGGCAATGACCTGCCCAGATGTGTATAAATAAGCCATCTGGTCAAGTCGGTATGAGTAGACTGGAAAGGACTGTCTGTTAAGTATACATGGAACTCTGAAGGCAGCAATACTCATTTCAGGGCGGTCAACTGTATAATGTGAATGATGGTGAAGGAGGCACTGGGGGAAGAGGTCCCTCACTGAAATTTAAGGAGCGAACCCATAAACAGTCTGAACTGATGAATATTCTAATAAGTATCTTGTTACTTTCAAACATTTGACCATCTACTAGCAAAGCATGTCCAATGAACAAAGTGTGTTCACTTTAATGAACAGATAAGTGTTATCCACAGCAAGGGACTAAAATCTTCAAAAGTCTTCTCTGAATCATCCAAGACCACATGGTTCTGCCACACCTACTAGGTGCTGGGGAAGGACTTGGCGACTTGCCCCAGTGTATTGAAAGTCCAGGCAGAAGAAAGAGATAAACACAGAGGCATGTCTTTCTGGCTTATTCCCAGGATTTCCTTGATCTAGAGACCTCATCTAAACTCTTAAGAGAATAGATGGTTTGTTCTTGACAGTGGTTCAATGAGTTTTCCTGCTCTGGTCAATGAACAAATTTAACCTTGTACTCCAGTTACAGGAGATCTCTGTGGATTGTTCACACTGAGGGGTTTTGTTTGTTTATTTTTAGTTTAAATTTTTAGTCAATTTCCTTGCCAGAAAGTGCGCTCCCAGTTCCTTTCTGTCATTTTAGTTCTTTACAAGACCCAGGGAATTGTTGTCCTGGGAAAACACATTGATTTTAATATTCCTTTGATGATGGCCCTCAAATCTTCTCAAGTCCAGAGCCAAAGCCACAAATGAGGGATTGTATTAGCTGACAGGCACAGGGAAAACAGGGAGGTTTTCGAAGGACCTCAGGCCCTCATGGGTTAAAATAAAGTGAGAGTGCCCCTTAGCTGGAGACCCCTATGCTGCCTAGAGAATCTCATCCACAGAATGGGTTTTAGAAACCCAGGAAAGTGGTGTTTGGAGGAGGTTGGGGCTCATCTAGTGCAGTCCACTGGACAATACCAACAAAATTATATAAGTTCTGCTCATATCACAAAGAATGAATTCCATTTCAGAAAAAAAAAAAAAAAAAAAAAAGAGGAGGATTAAAGAGCCCGGGGCAGAGGGAATTGCCCTGGGGCTTCAGAGCTACCAGAATGGTTACAGAATGTGAATTTAACAAGAATTGAACAGAGCTCTGCGATATTGGGTCTAATTTCTACTTTTTCCAAAAGGAGAAAATTACAAATCATTAATAACTTCCCTTCCTGATTCCTCCCTATGTTGTGTCATCTTCCAATTACTGTGATTGTGCTGATGGTGCCAGTTTCTTAAAGGCCCAGCCATAAAATATATGGACTAATTGTCGAACAAAACCAGGGAGCTATTAACACCCCAGCGGTGCAGCCCTTCTGGTCGGACTCTATTACATCTACACCACTGGGTCTGTGAAGCTCCAACGTGGGCCTTGAAGTGCTGAAATAAATTAACTCCTTTATTTAGACATAAACATCACATCACACCCCAGAAGGAGTCAGAATGGACATTTCTGGTTCACACATTAGTCCAGGGCAAAGAGAGCTACTTCCCTGTAAATATCGCTAACCATAATCTGAATTTTCTAATTTCAGAAACCCATTCCTCCAACAGAGTAATATTTATAGAAAATGAAATTTGGGTTTTCAGTTATGCCAACTTTCTCTTTCATATTCAAATGCTACATATATTCCAGAACATGTTTACAGAATTCTCCCATATTTCTAAATAAATACACAAAAGAAGTTCTGAAATATACACATTTTAAAGATGACTTTGCACACAGCAGCTTATTCCCAGATGTTTTACATTCTGAATTTCTCAATAAATGAATAACATGCTAGGAAAGCAAACATGGGCTGACAGTATTTAGTCTAAGTTTTTTAAATGGGATAACATATGTAGCTAAAAACAATTTTCAATAACGATATTTCACCATGAAATGGTTATTAAAGAATTCAAAATGAGCATTTGTAGGGTTCAGCACTGGAGTTCTGATAAAGGCAGTTTCGAGGATGATTTTAATTGTTTTGAGTTTCTCACAACCACACGGCAGCAACAATTCTTGTCTTCTATCTCCTGAGTTATATATATGTGTGTATATATATTCATGTGACAAGCCCATGATCCCAGTTCACTGCCACAAGTGCTCATTAACAAGCCTCACAGCCCACAGTCAGTTCTGCGAGCTTTGAACCAGTTCCAGAACGAGGGCTACAGCAAATGGCAGCCTGGCCCTTTCACTTCTTCCATTTTTTTGTGTTTAAAAAAAAAAAAACAACGCAGAAAACTCCCAATAACTGCTTCTTTCACACCTTTTATCTCCTTTATAAATTTATAATATTCACTCATTAAATCTCAAACTTTGCTACATTCTTATGTAATGCTTAATTCCCTTCTTCTCTGGGGTTGGCTGGTGAAATGTCTTTAATTAAAAAAGCTAAAAGCACTCTAAATCTGGATGGCAGACTCATTTCCAGGGCATTCAGGCATGTTGTCTAATTTTAAAACTCTGACAGGATACATGTAAATTTATGCAAGTTTCATAAAAGTCACAATTTCCTCCTTGAATTCAAGCTAAAGAAAATGCCCCCGAGCTCTTTTCAAAGCTGTTTGTTTTACTGGAAAGCTCATTTTGCCCATTGTGTTGGAGGTGATTATTCTAAAGAATATCCAAATGTCAGAATCCCATCAATCCCTAAGAATTAAGGAGTTAAGTTTCCCTACTATTGATCAAACAGGCTCTTTGATCACTATTTTATGGCTCTTTAAACACAGATGGGGGTGGGGAGGGGAAAATATTATCATGCAAATTATTTTGTTTGACAGTAATTAAGAAATTATATGTTAAGAAAATCAGTAATTGTTCACATGAGTCACTAATGTGTTTTCATTCTTTGTAAAACTTTCTGGCACGCCCTTCCTTTCTTGCTTTAAATAAGCAAGGACTGGAAAATATGCACAGTATTTGGAACCCTGGGGAGTGACATACTAATTCAAAGTTTGCTTGGAAGTGTAGCTTTGTGGAAACTCAACCCTGTTCCCATCCTTTTTGCTTCTACCAGACTTTACCCAAGACTTATCTCCAGAATGTTGGGGTAGCCCCTTTGCACGTGTGAGGTAGGGCCTCCTATGGGCTGGGACTCTCCCCTTTTCTTCAGAAGGCCATAGCTAGATGACCCAGTGCTTATGAAATCTATAAGAATAACCACAAAACAGGGGAATCAAAACCAGCTCAGCCATGGGCAATTAACTAGTCCTTGCTAATTCTGTTGCTCCCCAGAAGCAAATCTTCACTCCGAATTAAACATTTGCCAAAGTTTGTTTTGGACAGGCCTTAAATCCACAGGAAAGCGACTAACAGGGTAGGATGGAAGGCTGAGACAGGCCCCCTCCCGAATGGTTGGGACACCTTCAAATGAACTCAGGTTAGCTTACAAATCACTGATCCCTAAAAGAGCACAAACTAAAATTACATTTGTTTTTATTGAAAGACAGTCTCAAGTGCTGACATGTAGTGTAAGACATGTGATACATAATAATACTCTTAAACCAGTTCTGACATAATATCTCCGGCGGCCTAATAACCACAAATGATTGCTTTAGTTAAGAACTAGCCAGAAGCAAAATAGATCCATGTAAAAGTAGCTTGAACCATAAATACCTCAACAATATTTTATGTCACTTTGTAAAAGTTAAAGGAGTCCTATAATAATTAACAAAAACGCCATGTTCTTTACTATTGTGTGTTGGTTGTGAAAGGTTATTTCATAGTCCCCCAGGCTGCCAGTGCTGTAAATTATGCAGGCACCAAGAAGCATTAAGGAGAAATAATAGCAATTTAAACGAAGGCTGACGTAATTCATGATAAACAGTCATTGGAAAATATTACAATGTTGTCTTTTTTGAGTGGGTTTAATCAGAAGAATGTGACCATATTCTAACATAAACCACTTCTCTTTTCCATTGTGCTAGCACTTGGAATGTTGGCACTCACCCTGGCTGCAAGGTTCTTATTCACAATAATTGCTGGATCCAGGGCTCTAACACCTCTGGGGAACCTAACAATGTAAATTTGGTATTCTGATTGATGGAAGGAGCTTCCAAGACAAAGCTCAAAAGCTCTGGGCTGCATGGTGGTCCAAAAGAGCGACTGAAATTTGAGATGCACGTAGCCAGGATAACTTAAAGAATATATATCAAAAAGATGGCTAAGTAATGCAAACATTGAAGAATTGCTTTATTGTCACGTCTAATAGAACCTTGAGATGTGGTATAAATCTGGCAGCTGTTATGCTAAAAGCAAACCTTTGTCACACATTGTTCTGGGTGAACTGTAAATACAGCAACACATTAAGAGGCAAATATGATGAGAAACACCAAACCCGCCAACTTTCATTAATGCAAAGTATCGCCAGGTCAGTATCATGGACAGGATCACAGGATATGGCGGCCAAGCAGATGCGTATATCTGAACACACACAAATAATTGTTTAGATTTAATACGGGGACAGGGGAAGCAGAATTCTGTGCATAAAAACTGACTGGGAGAAGGTGGGTTTTTTTTTTTATTTTTGTTTTGTTTTGTTTTTTACCAAAAAAAGAAGAAAAACAAAGGCAGCAAGCTCAGAAACATGCCAACATGCAGACTGGGCAATATTTACCTCTCTGGAATTCACCCAGTCTTTGGGAGCGTAAAGGGAATAATATTGCTATTATAACTGCAAAGCCTTCCAAGGTACAGTTCATTTAAAAGTCTTTAAGCCAACTATTGATTATTCGTGTCAACGAAGGAAGGCAAGGATAAAAGAAAACACTGAAAATCCAATAGCTTATTTTTCCCACTAGTTTCTATTTCATTCATGATCCATTCTTTCCAAAGGCCATTAAGAGCAGAACAAGTGATTTCATTTTTTCTTCTTCCCCTTTTCTCTGCCAGCCTTCGGGTGGAGGTGCTAATGAGCTGGAATAAACTCAAATGAAGGCAGAGGAGGCAGAGGAGGCCTGCCCAGGGAGTCGGGGGGCTTGGATCATCTACATAGTGGGGCCCCTGTCCCTGATAATCAAAAGTTAATTGCCACCTTCCAAAGATCACTTATAATATCCATTATATAGCAAAACAGACTATTTTTGACTCAGGATCTCTTTTTCCAACTGAATCTATTTAAATAGTCCCAGAGGTCAAATATCTGGCCACTCCTTTAAAAATATTCTTTCAAAATATGATAAATGGCTTTCTTTGGCATTTATACTAATAAAAGCGTATTTTATCTCCTCTTACCACACAAACCCTACTCTCTCTAAATAGCCCATTGCGAACATTATCAGTGAATTTTGCTCAGTGTACAAATATTTTATGTATTACAATGAGTAGCAGAACGCAAAACTTGCAAATATTTATTTTTAGACATATGGGAAAAAAAGCAATTAGAGCTAAAAATGTGAAGAATGAAGAGCTCACTTAGAAGCAATTACATTGGACATGCAAACTGTTCTGCCATCAAACTTTTATTCAGATGCCATAGAGCATGTTAAGAAATATCACTTGCACACAAAAAAAGAAAATATTACTTCACAACTGAAAATATCCAGTCACTATAAACAACATCTGGGGGTCATTAATAACTTACTCCGCAGTTGAAATTAGCCAAAGAATAAGTGGCCTGACTCAGAATTCCTAAATTTCTATTTTTGAAGGAAAAACAAAACATAAAACCATGACTTACATTTGCAAATATGGATGCTCTCTGGTCAGTTTACACGAATACGCAAATGTGTGTAACACACAATGATCAGTTTGTGTACACACAGCGGGCACGTACTGTTAATGCATTAATCGCCATCTCACCTTAAGTGGTGTCTTGTTTTTGCTTTGAGGAAGTTTAAAATTGTAATATTGAGTTCACTCTTCGCTCAGAGCCCTGTATGTAATTAGCATATTTTTCAGACTGGTAAGAATCTGACCATAAGCAGCATCTAAGAAGCTTCCCATTCCAAACTACTACAAAGCCTTTTGTACGCAGCCTAACACATTTTAAGAGCAAGCATACTGTTCAAATATTCCAGCCCTAAGATAAAAGAACTAACAATTTTACTGCCACACAAGCCACTGTGCTGCAACACCCTAAATATTTATACTAACAGGAGTTGAAAATAGTATCAGAGAACAATGCCAAAATATTTCTTCTACTCATTAATAGCAACAGTCTTTGGCAAGACAGATGCCAAAAAGCCAGCACTTTTCTAATTCACTGGGTCCCATCACATGGTCTGTTATTATAGGTTTCACAGGGAGTCAACACGTGGTTGATTTAATGGGAAAGGGAAAATAGTCTTTATGACAATCCATATTTACATTTTTAAAAAATGTCTCTAAAATATCTCTCTGAAAAGTACCAAATTTCAAGTGTAAGGCATACAGTTCTTATCACATTTCAATGTCTCCAGAATCAGTGGCCTCCCAAATGGACAGCATCTTACAGTGATAATGCTTTTTATTTCTTGGCAGTATGTATGAAAATGATGTGTATTACAAATGATGTTTAGATTGGATGAAATATAGTACCTAGTTGTTTGGTCTGTATCAGGGATCGGCAAATTTTTCTGTAAAGGGTAGGAGTGTAAATATTTTCAGCCTTGTAGGGCATACTCTACTCGACTTGTCTGTTGTAGCACAAAAACAGTCATGGACGAGACAGAGACACATGAGTGTGGTGTGGCAGCGCTCAGCAAAACATTCTATAAGACATCAGGCACCTGGGTGGCTCTGTTGGTTAAGCATCTGACTCTTGGTTTTGGCTCAGGTCATGATCTCAAGAGTTCATGAGATCAAGCCCCGCATTGGGCTCTGTGTTGACTGTGCACAGTCTACTTGGGATTCTCTCTCTCCCTCTCTCTCTGCCTCTCCCCCATTTGTGCTCGCTCTCTTTCTCTCTCTCTCTTAAAAAAATTAAACAAACAAGCAACTCTGTAAGACAGCAATGGGCCAGATAGGGCCCATGGGCCATAAATCTGCCCTATTTAGCACACTGTGAGAATGGAGCCAGTGTTGCACGCTGAGGGAACACTGGGCCTGATGCAGTGCCCCTGATGGCACACACCGGATGTCTCACTCCCCGGTCTTGCCAGTGTAACACCTCGCCTTCAGCAGGTGCCCAGTATATGTCAGGTGAGGCTAAGGCGAGCTATCATGCTTAGGCTCACATGCCTCATTAAATGGATATTGCTGGGCGTTGGAAACAAAGACTGTGCAGCTGAATGTGAAGAACTTCTGTGGGGACATTTTTTGCATCCCTTTTGTCGAAAATTTTGAGCACACTTTGGATTCTTGCAATCATTCTTCACGCGAATCAGAGTAGTTACCCGTTTACCATGGACAGCAATGCAGCACACCCCACAGGAGCACTAGCTGGAGAGTACCAAGCTGGGTTTGAATCCCAGCTCCACCACTTGCTGGTGGATGGCTTCCTCTTAAATAGCTCTGAACCTCAATTTTTTCATCTGCAAAACAGGACACTACCTACATCAAAGTATTGTGAGAATTTAAGGAGGTGATGTATATATTAAGTGCTCAATACACATTGAACCTTAAACCTTCACTAAACCTTCCACTAAAGTGATTAATCATATAAAATATATGTGATCCATTAAATAGATATCATTTTGGGACACAGACTCTATTTAGACACCTAATACAGTGCCTGACACATAGTACACTCTCAATAAAAGGTAGGAGTTATTGTTATTTTTTTAATTACCCAGAATTCTCAGGAAATGAGCTGCCCTAGGTAGTGAAATGTAACATTGACAGAGAATCGTTACAAATCATGATCTGTTTCACAGATAGAATGCAAGTATGTGAGGACAGAAAGAGATCTGGAAGATCACCTGGTCTAGGGGTTCATAACCTAAGGTTTCACATAAGTGGACAAATCCTGAGAAATATATGCAGATTTCCTATATTTGCTTGATAGGTTAATTTTTGCTAACATTGTTCAAAACCATGATGGTAATGATGATGATGATGTTTGTGCGCACACTTTCATGAGAAGAAGACTCATAGCTTCCTTCAGATCCTCCAATGGGGCGGAAATCCAAAAAAGCTCAAAAATCCAGTCCAACCCTCCATTTCAGAGGTAAGACTGGAAATCTGGAATTAACTGAGTTGGTGAAGCTCCATATTTGGTGAGAGGGCCAGATTCTAAACTCAGTTCTCTTGACTCCCAGTCAAGGGCCTTTTCTGGTACATTGCACTTTTTCCTATTTCTGGGTAATTCATAGCACTAGAGTGTATCCCTCCAAAATCATGCACTTTTCCTTAAGGAAAGCCTTTTACGGGAGCCCGTGACTGCCCGGGGAACATACCCTACCTTCTGCTGCCATTTGTCATCTCAGCCTAGCACGTCAGTGCAATTGCAGCTCAAGGGTTCTGCCATCACACCTGGATGGAAGCAATTAAGGAAGGAAGAGCTGGCAGTAATCATTACCCTGTCAACTTCCACTCGTCAGCATCATGGCCACCACTACAACTTTGGGCATTCCTGCAACACTGACTCTCAGTCTTAAGTGTGCATAAAGTAAGATTAAAATGTTGGTGACGGGACATTGCCCATTCAAATTCAGGAGGTCTGAGACTAAAAATCACAATTTTAGTGAGTTCTTCGGGAGACCAAAGATCTTTGCCCGAGCTCACTTTCTTGCCTAAGTCCCCCAGTATTCACTGAAGAAATTTTTTCCTCTTGTGCCTTAGAGTCACACAGAAACTGTGGATCTTCATTCTGAACACTGGGTTCTCAGTGTCGTCAACCATAGCCATAGAAGGTTCAGTAGATAGGGCTGATTGTAACCAAGCACTGGGCTGGCTCTGATTATCTGATATCTCTGCTATTGCTGAGAAGGAAAATAATTTTGGCAATAAGAGATTCTTGGAATTTATCCGAAAGAAACCATCAAAATGTTGATGCTTTTATAAACAAAGATGTTCATTACAGTGTTAATTATACATTACCCATTGAAGCAACAAAGCTAAACAAAACCCTGGAAGAAACAAAGCAACTTCTAATAGAAAGGGATTATGTAAACTCTGATAAAGTCATTTGATTCAGTATTATGCAACCATTAAAATGGTGCTAGTGAAACTGTTCATAAGGATATGAGGAAATGTTTATAAGTGCTAAAATTTTAAGGTAAAAAACTGCATGTATAAAATGTTCTCAAGTAAATAAAAATGCTATGGAAAAAGTCTGGAAGGAAATAGATAAACCCTGATGAGATTACCAATGATATTTAGGGAGGCAATATCAAAGAGTGGAGGAGCATACCAGCTTTGAAGCC
Source organism: Neofelis nebulosa (assembly GCF_028018385.1). Taxonomy (NCBI): domain Eukaryota; kingdom Metazoa; phylum Chordata; class Mammalia; order Carnivora; family Felidae; genus Neofelis; species Neofelis nebulosa. The sequence goes on along the minus strand of NC_080794.1, from coordinate 28,279,023 downwards.
AGACAGACCTGAACTGGAATCCAGCCTGACCACTTACTAGCCGTGTGACTTTGGGCTGATGTGACCTTTCTTAGCTTCTGCTTCCTCCCATGTGAAGTGATGGCTAATATGGGATTCCTTACAGGGGCCTCTAAGGAGTGAGATTATGTGTGTAAAGGAGTTAGCACAAGGCCTGACATATGGACATATGGTGCATGCTCACAGAAGAGTGGCAATTATTATTATTATTATCCTTGTCCTTTCCATAATGGAAATAATTTCATAATGAGAAAAATATTTTGGAAAACATATGAGCTGTGTTTTACTATTTTTTTCCCCCTCCTTGAAATATTGTACAAAGGGTATTTGGGATGGGGAGCATCTGGTTGACTCAAGATCCTGGTTGACTAGAGTTTGCTGCATAGGATCTCGTGGTGGTGATGCCATGCCCTTCAGGACTGGGCCCCATTTGGGGGGGGGGACAGCCCCAAGAAGCGCAGATCGAGAAGCTGATGCCCACATCCCATTGAGGTCTTACCACTACTACACTCATGTTTAACTCCTGAATTTCCCGATCAGTTCTTCAACTGCCCACAGGGGTCATGGACATGGGTCCTTGAGGTTATACAAGGTTGTTCAGAGGCAAGATCTTGAAGATGGGGTGAAGGCCACTTGAAAAGTATGATCAACACTCCTCTGTGTGTGAAGGACATTCTTCTCCTGGGTTGTGGATGCCAGTGTGAGGGCGGGATGAGCCTCTGCCCCAGTTGGAAGAGGCCAGGCTATGGTCTCTCTGCTCTCTGAGGCTACCTCCTCACCTCAGCTCCGGCAAGGTCAGCAAGACACTTTAATAGGGCTCCCTGTGGCCCCTTTTGTTCTAGTTCTGACATATTTCAACTCCCTTTCTTGAAGAACAAAGGGACAGAATGCATTCTCCATAGCATAGGGCCTGTCATCTGGACTATGATAAAGAAAAGGAGCAAAATAATCCACTTTTACCAACATCCTTTCTCTTTCTGAAGGTGTCTGTGCTTGGAATGGGGCAGCGGTCAGCACCCTGACAGAGTATAGTTTCTGGCACTGTGCATGGTCATCTTTGTTAAAATATTTGATCTCCTATTTTATTATTTTAATTATTTATTTTTTGAGTTTATTTATTTGAGACAGAGTGAGTGAGTGGGGGTGGGACAGAGAGAGAAGAGAGAGAATCCCAAGCAGACTCTTCACTGACAGTGCAGAGCCTGATGTGGGGCTCGAACCCACGAACCACGAGATCATGATCTGAACTGAAACCAAGAGTTGTACACTTCAGTGACTGAGCCACCCACGTGCCCCTATCTCCTATTTTAAAGACCTAATTTTCGGGGTGCCTGGGTGGCTCAGTTGGTTAGGTGTCCGGCTTCAGTTCAGGTCATGATCTCACGCTTCATGGGTTCGAGCCCCGCGTCCGCCTCTGTGCTGACAGCTCAGAGCCTGGAGCCTGCTTCAGATTCTGTGTCTCCCTCTCTCTCTGCCCCTCCCCTGCTTGTGCTCTGAATCTTTCTCTCTCTCTCTCTCAAAAATAAATAAACATTTAAAAAATTAGAAAGAAAATAAATAAAGACCTAATATTCACGTCTGGAACTGTGAGGAAGAAAGTGTGGCCTGTTAAACCCTGTGTGTTGTGAACTTGCCTCATCCAAAGATGGAGCTCTCCTCACTGAAGCTCTCCTGAGAGATAGAAGGTCTCATCCTCATCCATAAAGAACACGACGCAAGTCAACAATCCACAAAGTATGCTCAGGGTGTAAGTGCCATCCACCAAGTAATCTTCCTAGTAATGAATGTTCAATTGGCTAAGCTTTTTCTTTTCCAACATTTTCTGATCTGATCCCAGTGTGAACTGTGATCTATATTATGTTTCAGATCCAGATAGCCCACATTTAATTGGAACTTGTCAATGTCCTAGATGCTAATGACCCTGCCAGTGTTCCTTGATTTTCACACCGAATTCTGAGATCTGTGGGTTAGAGGCTGGAAAGATCAGTGTGGTGACTTATGGGTACAGGCTACTATTTGCTTTAATTTATGGATGCTCCTTGACTTCCTCAGAGAACACCCTTCTAGGTTGTGCAGACTCCGGGATCTATTAAACATCGTAACCAATGAAAACTCGTCAACCAAAGATCTTGACCGATTTATGAAGAACATTCCCCTGGTTTGAAGAGGTGAGTAAATGTTGAGGAAAAAAAACATGTCCTTTGAGCTAGATACTTTCCCTTGAGAATTCAATCAATTGGCAATGAGCTAAAGATTGAGGTTAAGAAATACTTGACTTTAAGGAAGGAGATAAAATGATAATTTGAAGCCTTCTGACATTTGGCAGGATTTTTACTCACTTACACAAACATGTGTTGATACAGAGGTGAGTAACACATGATTCTTACTCCCCCTAGGAGCTTAGAATCTAGGGAAGAGAAATGCAATAGAATCCATTAACTTTAATACCAAACAGAAGAAAAAAGCAACTTTGAGAAAGTACTGAGGAACACAGAAGGACACGGAGTGAAGTGTTCTAGAAGATTGTTCTGAATCTACAGTTTCAACCTAGAAGCAGCCCCTAAACGTCCAGGAAACCAAGCAGGCACCTCAGTCCTTTACCCCCTGCTGCAAAGTTGATGCATCTCTCCTTCTCCTTCTTATAGGCCCAAGGGGAAATTTCCAATTTAATAAGAGACAAGTTGATTTTTCCTCCAAGAGGCTTCCCCTGGGTCCTAACCACAATGGGGTCTCTGAGAGGACTCAGAAGCACTGGTTCCCTCAGGGGAAGGTGACATCTTCTAGGAAGAAAAAAAGTTTTGCTTGCAGAGGCTGGTATTTTGTTTGTTTTGTTTTGTGTGTGTGTGTGTGTGTGTGTGTTTTAACGTCTATGCTGAAAGCTAAAAATGGCAGAGGAAACAATCTCTTTCTTTGAGCTTCAAAGTCTGGAGTATTTTCCATCTCCTCACCTGAAATAACTTCCTTTTTTTTTTTTTTTTTTTTTTTTTTGAATCCCTCAAGGTACAGTTGAAGATCCACTTCCTTTCAGAGCCTTCTCCTGACATCTGGGCCCTCTTTTACATCTTTTAATTCCAGGGGCACCTACAATTTGGCCTCCTCTGGTTAGCCCTTAGTGGACTGCCTTGCAGTGCCGATTATATGGCAGAGCTTTCCCATTTACAAAGCTTGACAGATATCATCTCCTCTGAACATCAAAATAAGTCCTGAATCTTAGCCCCATGCTTCTGTCACTTTAGGGTGGAAACGTGTACCCCCTGGGGTCAGCAGACTGGGGTGGGGGTGCTAACTCCCACTTTGGCAACGTGCTAGGTCTGTGACCCCGAAATAACTATGTTATAAGGCTGCTCGTGGTAAGATGAGGAATTTTTAAGAAGATCACAATAATATCTATAGTGGTCCATCACTCTATGTCTTATCTCTGCCACCTCAAGTTTTAAGTGTCTTAGAGCAGAGACCCATGTCCCAACAATGCCTGGACCTCCGCCTTCAACAGAGCCGGTGTTCAATGCATGAATGGAAGCACCCAGAAGTATTAGAACGTACCAGTCTTTTTCTGCCCAAATCCCATCTGTTCTTCAGTCTTCCATGATGGCAACTGGAGAGCCAAAAAGGCCGTTCAGAGAAGAGACTCTCAGGGAGAGAGTTTCTAGGCAACTTCCAGAGGGAGCATAAAGCCCAGATGATGGAGTCGAGGCCCACGCCAGCCAGCGATGAGAAGATTTCCTGAGCAGGCAGTGCCGCCTGCACCTGTGCCAAGAGCTTGGCTAGTCTGCCTCCTTTGAAAACCCATTACCAGATCATGGCAAGCAAAATTTAATTTTAAGAAGGGAAATGATTTATGTGCTACAGGAATAAAGAAGTGACAGAAGCAGGAAAGCTTGCATACATTTCATTTTTTGAAATTAGACCTATAATTTTTTCATTAAGGGAGGATGCCAAGTTGGGAAAGCCAATGCGTTCCTAAGCAGAAAATTACAGAGAGGTGTATAATCAAAGTCCTGTCAGCATCACAACCCCGTGCCTTAAAAAGAGTCCATGGGAACACAGGGCAGTTTACTATCTGCCCCTTTCAACCTCCAGCTCTCACAGGGCTCTCTATTTATACCTGCTTATGTGATGAGATGGGGAGCACCACTCTGGCTGGTGTGCAGAAGAGACCACAGGCCAGCGAAGGCTGAATCAGGGAGGCTGGTAGAATACAGACAAGCGAGGACGGTGGCTGGCATCAACGTTTCCTGATCAGATTTTGAATTGTCATGATCATTCCTCTCCTAACCTCTCCAACACACACCAGTCTCTGTAAAGCCTACAGAACCCACTGTATATTCATTATCTAGAGAGCTGGTGACCAGTTATCTGTTTCCAGGAAGCCGGATCTTAGGAAGCTGGAAAGATCTTTCTGAGCCAGGTCCAAGCTGAAAGGCAGTCTAGTGTCATTGTACAGAGCATGGACGCTGAGCCAGAGTGTCTAGGTTCAAACCCTGGTTCTGCCACTTGATAGGCAACTTTACTGTGCATAAGTGTTCTTACTTCAAAAAATGGGGGAGAGCAATGATATTGACACAGAGTATTTATGCATCCACTCACTCATTTAACCCAATATTTATTACACACCTACTGTGTGTCTAGTATTGTTCTGGTTCCTGGGTGGGTACAGGGTTGTGAACCCGCTTTTTTTAAAGTTTACTTATTTATTTAGAGAGAGAGAGCGAGCGTGGGAGGGGCAGACAGAGAGAATCCCAAGCAGGGAGGCAGGGCTCGAACTCTCAAACTGTAAGATCATGACCTGAGCCAAAATCAAGAGTCAGACACTTAACTGACTGAGTCACCCAGGTGCCCCACGTGAACCCTCTCTTAAAGAGCTTACATTATAACACAGGTGGGGATGGGGGAGACAGACGATAAACATATAACAAAACAAATATGATAGTTAATCTCAGATAGAGATAAGTTATAGGACGGTAAGTATATGTTGGGTGACGGGGTACAGCGGAACACGTGAAAAGGGGCAAGTCAGAGAAGACTTGTCTGGGGAGCAGACATCTGAGCTGAGGATGCAATGATGAGAAGAAGCCAGACCCATGATATCTGGGGAAACACATTCCATGCAGAAGGACAAACAAGTATTTCTGGAATGAGTGGTTGTTGAATGATATTTACTAGCAAATGATACCTCATTTCCCCAGTAGTCTGTATAGGTATGAAATAATTCTATAAATGTTTTTTTGAGGAACCACTATGGACTTGGTAGGTGGGTAAGGTTGTGTGGCGTGGTGCAAGAGGTACAAGAAGACTTAGTTAATGATGAGTACTTAAGTAGTACTTGCCATGGACCATCTAAGTGTCCTAATCCTCACAGCTCGTGAGGTATGGTTAATACCCATGGCATGCCTATCCCATATTTTCCCAATCTTCTCCCCACATACCACACTGTAAGATCATTAGGAGTATAAATTGTTTTGTCTTATTTACAACTGTGTGCACAGGGACAAGAATAATACCTGGCACATGGTAAGTGTGTAATAGATATTGGTGCAATGCATAAATGGACAAGAACGTACTGAGTGTCAGGCACTGTGGTGGGCTCCCAGCATCCCCAGACAGCCTCGCTACAGTCCAAGGAACTTTAATCAATCCAATTTCCTTGAGCAGATAGAATGAAGGGGTTTAGAGGGTATCTTTTGCTATCAAGAGGATTTTATAAATCAAGCGAATACAGACTTATTCTGATCCTCATTCTACCATCCCTACCCTAAGTAGCACATTTGCCTGTGATTTTTCAATGACCTGGTTCTTTCCTGTGGTGTGTGTGTGTGTGTGTGTGTGTGTGTGTGTGTGTTAACTGATAAAAATATCTATTTCACCCTAGAGAGGAATATGTTGATCTTGCTAATGTAATGGGATATAACTTTCTTGCTTTTCTAAATGAAATGCTAGGTGAAATATTAGCCAATATAGACACAAATCCTTTCTTCTGGAGTGAACAAGAGTTTGTTGTACCCGTGAGTCCAAATAGTTTTTAATAACCCATTGAGTCCCCTCGGCTACAAAAGGAGTCCACAGTTATTTTAAAATATCCCTTCAAGCTCCAAAAATAGAAAAGAAATCCATGAATCCTACCCATTCCATATAGCATGACTCTGAAAGTTAACTTGCAGTAACAACATAAAAATTCTGTTCGTTAACCCTCCACAGAGATGGTACCCTAGCTTCTAATGCTCTGCCCCAGGAGGTCTGCTCTCCAGCCCTCTTTGTGTCTTAGCGTCCTGGAAGCCAAGGCCATATGTTAATCATTACATGTACTATTGAGCACATCCGATATACCACTACATTTACTACGTTGTATGATGAACTTAAACATTCCTCTGCCCCTACTTGGGCAGCACATGCAATAAACAGAAAGTACCAAGCATGGTCCTGGGTAGGCCACTATCTAATGGCAAACAGAATCTCTAGAAAATTTCCAAGACAAAACAGTCCTCCAAGAGAGATCTCTGAAGGTTAAGGTCTTCTGCATAAATAGCAATATACAAGAAGCACGGCTCCTTTTCCACTCTGCTTCAATTAAAGAGAAACATCTGCCTTGTTATCATTTGGGAGATCAGTGGGCACTGCAGGCAGGCAGCAAAAGCCTGAATGTGGACAGGGGCCAGGAGCAAGGCCATTTGATCATCGAAATCCACTGTGACCATGAAACCTACTTTGGCAAGGAAAAAAAAATGTTTACTCACTTACAAATTCCCATGATCCTTAACAAAACAACTGCCTTTCCTTTCATTTCCAGCAAAACATGTGATGTTTAGAGGGAAGAGGCACAGTCCAGCTCGTCCTCTGCTTCAAAATAATTTTATGCATCCTGAATTTTCTTTCATAAGAAGTCAAAGTTTCATTCCCTCTTCTGTTTTCCTCCCTCCCTTGGCTTTTTCTTCTTTTGTCTAGAATGTCATTATTTCACCCAACAGGAAAACAGAAATGGAAAGTTCAGTGCAGAGTCAGAAAAGATTCTTTAAAACATACTGTAAAAAGTAGGAAAGTTTTCTTTTCCATTATGGTTCTAGAAAGAGTCCCAGGGCCTTAGAGGAACAGTTCCTTTATTATTTACAGAGCAAGATCAGTGTAGATGATTCTAAGTTGTCTAAGTCCTAAGTTCTAATAGAAACAGTAGAGAATCTTCATTCACCACGAGGACTTTTTTTTGGTCAAGTGGATACAGATTTAGTCTGAGTCTGGCGATGAGCTATTACTACCCGGTTTTAAAGATGGGACAAGTGAGGGGACTTACATCTCTTGCCCAGAGGAATAGCAAATCAGACAGGCGAGCCTTGATTAATACTGTACCTGATTGTAAGCCTGGCACTTCTTTCTCCTAAATGGTGCCATGCTCCTTGCGCTTCAGCAAAGGATACGTTTTAATGCTGATGTAGCCACCTTCTCCCTGAGGGTAGGACCTCATGGTTTCCTGCACGTGGACCAAATGCCAAGACGGCAGTCCATCTGATCTCTGCTCTTTTCAGGTGAATTACCACATCCTTCCTTTAACTCCATCCCATTCCTTGGTCAAGGAACACACACACACACACACACACACACACACACACACACCCCGACTGCAAAGAACTTAGGAGAATGTCTTATGTCTTTGTAATTCAAAACTCAGACTAAAATAAACCGTATCTTTTGTTATATTTTTAATTAACCATATCTTAATCCATTTAGTTCCACCCATATTTACGGACTGATTTCATCTCATTTATATATACTGGGTCCACCTTACATCTGATAAAGCTGGTACCTTAAAGTTGTCCATGTACCTACTGTACTGTGCACACCTCTGTTTGGAGTTGGCTGTCAACACTTCACACATGTGAAATCAATCGTGTGATAGTCATGTAAACAGCACGCATGACAAACTGGTAGGCATTTTATTGTTCTAACAGGGAAAATAGGCAAAATGGGTGCACGTGTATGTTTTTCCTACCGTCCAGACAATAGCATGATATAAATGATGGTATGCGTTTTACAAAAGAGGAATCAAATTATAAAAAGAGGTAAAAGCAAGGTGGGGGGATGGTTGAAGAATGCCTCGTGCTAGGAGAGTCTAACAGGACAGTGGGGGCAGGAATTATGCACAGGGGAGAGATTTTTATGAGAAAAATTGTCATTCGTAATGTCACTTTCCCTTCATTATTATTATAATCTCATTTCCTAATTGCATGTGCAATACAATCAGTTTTCACAATGCTTTAATGGGGAGTCCATTGCTTTAGTTTTAAAAATAGTCCATTTTCTTGTGCTGAGAAAACAGCACATTGCCTTTAAGAGCATTGTAACTGACAAGACGGAAGGATTCAGGCAGGATGTCGAGGCTCAAGTTTTTCAATCACCTGCCATTAATATGATTCGATTTATGCTTATGTCATAGGTTTAGATATCGCACAGCGCTGTAAGCAGGGAAGGGACTTGAATAAAATACAGGGACGAAAGCAGATGGTATGCTATCAAAACCCTTCAAGCCTAAAATAACCTTTCCCAAGTAAGGAGGATAGTTAATTAAAACCAGGATATATTTACTCTATTCTGAATATCTCAATGTAAATAAAAATCAAAATGACACCACTGTAATGTGGGACTAAATGATGAAATTTCATCTATTCTATTTTTCTTTAATAGTTTCTAATCAAACTTTTCATTAAACAGCTTCATAAAATTCCACGGAGAATTTATTTATAGGGATTCATTGTAGATTTAAAAGCCTTACTTTTATTGTTCAATTAAACCTGTTATTCAGTGGACAACATTGAAACAGTGGGGAGGGGTGATGATGTCTGAGCAGTTGGAAGAGGCTGTCACACGCACAGAGGATGTGGGTCATCTCTGCCCAAGAAAGCCTAGTTTAGGCTCTAAAGCCACTGCCTGGGTTCGTCCCAGCCCTGGTCCACAGACTCATATTCCTGTCCCCCTGGTAAAGAGAAGGCACCAGTCCATTTATTGGGGGCAAACCAAGTAAGGGAAGGCCAACGGTTCACCCAGGGTGAAGGCAGCCATTCTTAACATGGAGAGTCAGGACATGAATTGTCAGTGATCTAGGTATTTCCAAAACTTTTCTATTAGCCTTTCTCCCTATCCTTTTTTTTTTTCTCTTAAGTTTTTATTATTTATTTACTTTTGAGAGAGAAAGCACGAGTGGGAGAGGAGCAGAGAGAGTGGGAGAGACAGAATCCCAAGCAGGCTCTGTGCTGTTGGCGTGGAACCCAATGCGGGGCTCGAACCCACAAGCTGTGAGATCATGACCTGAGTGGAAGTCAGATGCTTAACTGACTGAGCCACCCAGGCGCCCCTCTCCCTGTCCTTTAAAACCAGACCCAGTCTTGCCTTTTTCATGAGGCTTTCCCTGACCCCCCTCCAAGGATCACCCCCCTCCCTGCCCCGGCCAGCCCAGTGCTAAATTCCTCCTGTTCTTGCTTTCTGCAACACTCACCAAATACTTAATCATTGACTTTCTTGTAACATTAGTTAACCTTTCAGGTGTGTTAATCCTGTCTTCCCCAATTAGATTTTTAAATCCTCCAAGCAAGCAAGAACCGTGTTTTATTTATCTTCTGAATGCCCTCTCTCACCCCCACTCCATAATCCCATTTAAGAGGAGAAAGCAGAAAATATATTAGTTAATAAAACAAACATTATTTAATCATAGGAAAGCAGACACTGTCCTTTTGAGAAAGGCCTTGCAGGTACGTTATGGCAATTTATGAATTCCATGTGTCAAAGGTGTAGCTGATAAATGCTATAAACCCTTTGCCATCAGCTCCACCATTCACCCACCTGGTGATATGGCTAATAAAATTTGATTTTTACAGCCTAGGCATACTGTTACCTAAATTACATTTGACCAATTACTGAAGTCACCAAACGTGTGGTACAGAATATATACTGTGTAGAAAATTCATCTGTGGGCCCCCTGGCACTCGCGGTAATCTGACAGAAGTGCTTCAGTCATCTGGCAGTGTTTAATATTAGGAACATTTGTTTAATGCTAATGAAATTTATGTTCTCCTACCAACTGTTAGTTGGTTGGAGAAACCCAACCCCACATTTTAACAAACTCTTTAACCCATGTTGCTTTCAAATACAACCAATTGGAGGTTTAAAAGGGTGTTTTCTGGAAATTTAGATGTGTGACCCAACGTGGAAGGTGGGGGAGGGATGTTGGCGAAGGTATGCAAATCAGGTCAAAATAAGCTCTTTTGCTGGGGGAAAGGGTGTCCACTTAGGAGAATGAAATACTATACGAAGTACAAACTCAACTAATATTAAAGATTAAAGAAAAATCTAATATTCTAATGATTAGGCTAGCCATCTAAAAGCTCTTTAAAGGTACCTTTATTCCAAAAGAAAGCTTCCACTTTAAGAGGCTGGAGAAGAAAAACAGCATTAAAATTAGCTTTACCAGAAGAAAGTTCAGGAAAACATTCAAAAGTCAGATGCTTGTGTTTGTGAGAACATTTAAAACTAATTTAGGAACTCTTAACAACCATTGTGATCACTGTTAAATTGGAACTTCTTTCTATTACCAATTCCAGACACAACAGCTTTCAAGCTCAATGACTAATAACTCTTAAATTAGCCAAAAAGGTTAAAACATTTTTCATCATGTTACATTGTGATGCTCTTTGAATACTCTTAAGTGAGGGAAAGCATTCTTTCAGTTTTATTTTGTGTCAGAAATTTACAGACCTCTTCAGTGGCAAGCAGGACAGAGGGGTTTGGACGTCAGGGATATGGGGAAAAAAAACAACCCTCAAAACAGAAGTATTAAAAAGGGAAGATTTGTAGAGGTTGATCTGAAAAGAGAAGGTATTAAAAAATGTATTGGATACATTCATCTACTTGAATACAAAAGGTTATTTGAGTATTAAACAATTCTTCTTGGAAAAAGGAGAAAATAACTTATAGAAACACTACTATTCTCTTATAGAATGGCAGTCGTTCAGTAAGCCAGAGCTGTGAAAGGCATCCGACAAAAAAGTTTGTAAGGAAAAAAGAAAAAGCCAGGTCCGATGAACCTAGGTGCCCTACTTCTTTCCTCCCTTCCTTGTTGTATTATACATCATCCCCTCATCCTCACCCCTACGTACAACACCCCCCTGAAACAGGTGGAAGGCTGCCTAGGTCATGAATACAGTGGATTTCTCAAACCATGCTGAGGCCTGCAATTGTTTAGCAGAATAATCTGAATCTGAATAACCCACAAACTAGGGATCCTTGGGAAAACATTAGCCGATGGAATCAAAGAGTGTTCCAACTCAAGGGGACCCCATTAGTGCTCCCTCTGGGCCAGTGGTCTCAGACTCTTCTTCACCCCAGGACCCATGAGAGATTCAGCATGGGTCGGTCATCATACTGTTCGCTCCATGGTGGCAATTCCCAAAGAAGGGGTAGGTGGGGGAGTTTCATGCCTCTGTAAGTACAGGAATTTCCAGGGAACATTTATAGCTTGATAAAGCACCCCCAGGGCATTCTGATATCCCTGCCCAGCCTGTTGAGAACCACGATATGATCCAGTCTCTTCAACAAACAGATGAGAAAATGAAGATGTGAGAGATGTGACCCTGGCTTGCCTCCAGTCATTCACTGCATCATGCAAGGTCTCCCAAATGTATATCTCTTCTCTTCCTTCACTTCTATCTATAGAGACACATGACTGATCAGCTAGGCAGAGATGCAGATAAAGATATGTGTGCATATATCCATCTTTGGTGGGCATGGTGTACAAAAAATATATATAGATATCTGAATATAGATATATAAATAAGTATAAAAATATACACAGATATCTGAATATAGATATATAAATAAATCTCTCTATATTTTTTATACACTGTGCCCACCAAAGATGGATATATATGTGCATACATACATATATATGAAAAAAATTAAGGGGCATGGGGATCTATCTATCATCAGTCTATCTGTTCACCTTTATAGTACTGAAGAAGTCACAACTGGTGCATTTTTATAGTTCCTTATAACACGGAAAAGGGCGTGATCAATTAAAAACAAAAATCAGCATCCAAATAGCCAAAGCCTTCAAAGAAAGAACTAACACGGAAGCTTCTTGTCTGAAAGTCCAATTTCAAGGTCGACCAAGCAACTTTGGACCCTATACTGAACAACAAATTCTAAATAATAACCTTTTACCCTGGTAAACAGAGGCTGCCGAGGAGGCAATGACACTTCATGCCACAATAATTTTGGGGGGAGGGTAGGGGAGGGGTGGTACACAGAGATTGTGAAAATAAGCCTTGTTCCCCATCACCGCTCTTTACAAGAACCGAAAACAACTAAACACACACGCGCAAGTTTCAGGTAGGAAAAAAAAAAAAAAAGACTCACCAAACTCATCGCATATACTCTCATTTTCAATGAGAGTTGGGTGGTCAAACGTGTCTCGACAGTACAGGATCTGAGGGTTCTTGCTGACCACCGCAATGCCCCCCAGGGCTAACGCAAACTGGTCCGTTAGAATGGAAGACGGCTTATCCTGGATGCGTTTCAGCATCGATCGGTACCGGCAGTACTGAGGGTAGCTGAGAACGATCACGTTGGTTTCTTCATCGTCCTCCCCTAGACAAACGAGAAAAAGCTCCCATTACTTTCTTCCCTCCAACAAAGAACTGTCCAGGTTATGGCATGATTTCAGTGATCACTCTGGTTTTGTATTAAAATGTGTCTTCAGTGAGACTCTTCTACCAGGTCATGTTTGTCTCTGTCTGGCTGATGTGGGCATTCTCCCAGCCCCACCTCACCAACCCAATTCCACTAAAAAGCCTCGGGTTACTGACAGGGAAAAGAAAAAGTGGGGAAAAGAAAGAGATGGGGTGATCTCATAGACAGATTAAGCAATGTTTGGGTCACCAGAAAGCAGCAGAACCAAAAAACTGTTTTGAAAGAGTCTGATATATATTTTAAGCATTAAAGTCACTCATCATAGGAAAAATCAGAATTTTGTGGAGCTTCTTTATACATATTTCCAGAGTCTGGTATTGCTACATTTTTGGATTATATATTCTTTCAGTGCTGGAAGTCTCTGTAAAGGTCATCTGGCCCCAGAGAGATGTCCATAAGTTCAAATAGCATCATCATCAAATCTGGTGGTGGGTAGTGCCATTCAACAAATATTTCTGGTTCTCTTTATGGTAGTGTGGAAAGACCGTGCTTCCTGGCCCACTGGAGTCAAGTGACCATGTGACTTGTTTTGGCCAATAAAATGTGACAGAAGTGAGTGGCTACTTTAGGGGCCAGTGTTTGACTGACAACACTCTCCTTCCCTTTGTCCTGGGCATCTGTAATGATTCAGATAGTGGCTACTCTGCAAGTCAGGGTCTTGGAGTAAGAATCACATGGAGCAGAGACCCCTCCTTGATCCTAAATGGACACAGAACACAAGCACAAAAGGAACCTTTGTTGTTGTAAGTGAAGCTGTGATTTGGGGGGTTATTTGTTTTTGCAGCATGATCTATCCCAACTTGATTGATACCTCCACCTTCTTTGCCCTCCCCCCTTCTCCTACCCCCTGCCTTCTAATGTTCCTCCAATCCATCTGGTAACTTGGCACATCTCAGAGAACCATGCTGAGAGGACTCCCCAAGCATCCTTGTGACAGCTCCATCAGAACCAACTTAGCTCAGAACATTTCAGCCACTTTAATGAAACTCTCTTTTACAATGATCTTAATGTTTATCTGCACCTCTCTATATTAAGTGATTATTTATAAAAACCAGATTCTGCATGGAGGAATCCTGCCTTCATCTTAAGCCTGAGAAATGGCAAAAACTCCCCTTTGGTAGCCTGCCACCTGCACAATGTCAAGCTGAATTTGGGCTCCATGACCCAGTCTGCCATCACTCTTTATAACCACTCCGTCAGGGCATTTGTAAGCAATTCCCAGATATGTCACTGGCTTATCCAAAGGGAAAACACTCAATATTTTGAGTCCTTACCATGCTGCAGGGAATTGCACAAGACAGTTGTTAAGGATACCAACATTATCGTGGCCATCTGGTAACCAGTGGGAGACAAATGAGTCAGGACAGAACAAATGATAGAATATAACCAGTACCAGTGGAAGGTGTGCATGTGACCTTTTCAGATAGGAGGCCAATACCCAGATGTATTTCTAATTATGTTCACTTAGTTCCTCAGGCTGGAGGCTTCTTCGAGAATGGAGATGTTTAGCTGCTTTCAAGATGACATCTTTTAACAGTTTACATTTCTTAGACTCCTGCCTGGTTGTGGGTAGTCACTTTGTCAGCTGCCATACTGAATTAAAAGGAAATATGTTTACATTGAAGGCAAGTCCCCAAATGAAGTACAGTTTTTAAGATGTTGAAATATGCCCCAAGGCATTTAAATTTGAGATTTTTATGGCAGACCCAGACCCTAGTTCACACGTTGGGTTCAAATCTGTGCTTTCTATAGAGTTCAAGCACAAAGAATTTTATAGGAACTATCCACCAAACATCATCAGAACTCCAGAGCACTGAAGCGGCCCCCAACATGTCAACTGTATTATTATGCTGTATTTGTCCAAGACGTTGTGGATGAGAGAGGGTATAACCACGGACTCTGAGGACTTATTTCAGCATGCTCGTCACCTAATACCATGTCTGTAAAGAGTAAATACTGTGCAAATCTATACACAGCTTCCAAAATTCTATCTTGGTTGTGCTGTTGGCTTTCTGTACGGGGGCAATGGTGGCACTAGTTTCTCCAAGTGGTCTTGAAATGAGATGGAGGGCATCCTGCTTTTCAGGTGGAATGATGGCAGAAGAATGGATGCTTCAGGGTTAGTTTTATAGCAGAAGATGTCACCTGCGTTCTTGGGACCATTTCACTTCCTTCTTGTCCCTTCATTCTCTTTCTGTTTTTCTCTGATCATTTTTCATGATAATGCCATCTCTAACCTCTCCCTAATTCTCTGGAATCTGCTCCCTGGCTATCTTTCGTGCTTAGAAATGACCTGGTTTTTGTTGTTGTTTGTTTGTTTGTTTGTTTTTGTTTTTTTTCTCTTCACCTCATCCTAGCTCCAAACATTTATCCCTCTTTCTTCATGCAGTTCCCAAAACACAAGCCAAGCCATGAATCCTCTTTCTGTTGGAAGAAAAGCTAGCAATTTCCCTCTGGTCCAAGTCATGGAAATATGTCCTATGATATCCATTCATTTTGGAGATATTACTTCTAAGAGTGCTCCCAGGACTGCCCGCATCAGAATCGCATAGAGTAACTGTAAAAAGGCAGGCCCTAGGGGCCTATCGAGAACCACTAACTCAGAATCTTGAAGGTTGGGGCCCAGGAATTTACATTTTTAACAAACTCCCAAGTAGTTCATGCACATTAAACTTTGAAACCACTACCTCAGAGTCTGAATTTAGCTTTTGCACAGATGTGTAATAATTTATTCAGTTTGGGTTTTGATTTCTGTTTCTGTATGTATGTGTAAACACACACACACACACACACACACACACACACACTCCACTTTCAATGGGAATATGTCTCAACAACCCATTATAAGTTGAAAATACCCTAAATTGAAAAGACATTGAATACACCCAATCTACCAAATGCCATAGCTTAGCCTCACCTACCTTAAATGTGCTCAGAACACTGAGATTGGGCAAAATCATCTAACACAAAGCCTATGTTATAATAAAGTATTGAATATCTCATGTTATTTATTGAGTACTTTACTGAAAGTGAGAAACAGAATAGTTGCGTGGGTACAGAATGGTACCAGTGTGTCAGTTGTTGACCCTCGTGACCGTGTGGTTGACTGGGAGTTGTGGCTGGGGGCTGATGGCAGGCACCAAACAGTATTGTGCCCATATCGCCAGCCTGGGAAAAGATTCACATTCAAACTCAAAGTACAGTTTCTATTGAATGCATATCGCTTTTACATAATTGTAAAGTCAAAAAATTGTTAAGTTGAAACATCTTAAGTTGGGGTTCCCAAGAATATATATATTTATAACTTGTTTTTAGGTATATGCTTCTATCAAAACCCCCACTGTATCCAGAAAAGAATATAGGACCGAATTCCCTTCTTCTTGCCACTTTCCCAGGATTGTTGTAGGTGTCACAGAAGACCCCAAATGAAAACAAGCGCTCTTAGCCAAAAATACAAGGGACAGAGGGACTATTTGTTTAGAAATACTATGATTTCTAGTACTGATAATAGAACACAAAAATTTACAAGGGTCTTTCACAAAACACATCTCTTCTGTTCCTCACAACAACCCTATTAGTAGGATTTACTGCTTCTGAACATCCCCCAATTCAGAGGTGGGGTAACAAGTTCAGACACCCAAGTGACTAGTTCGGGATCTCAAGGAAGCAAAGTGACAGAGGTGAGATTGCCACCTGGTCTTTTAATTCCAAGTTTGACGGGCTTTTCATTATGACAAAATGTCACAAATACTAATAATAGCAAAATTATTATCATTAAGGTAACACTTTGATTTCTTTTCCTATGTGGCTGTGGTTGAAAGAAAATCTTTGTTTATTTGACATATTATTATTAGAAATTTAAGCAACTTACAATATTAGGGAGGAGGATGATGGCTTTTGGTCATGTAAAATACAAAACCTCTGTTTCATCAAGAACTGTAGAATTCAGCCAGCTACAAGCCAGGTTCTACTCCGGTTCAGTTAGCTTGCTGTTATTTGGGAACATTGCAAGTCACATTGTAATGATCTAGCAGCACTGACACATCTTTCATGTACAGTGGTCTCGCTTTTTGCGGTTTCGCTTTCTGCGGTTTGTGGTCAATGGCGGTCTGGAAGCAGATGATCCGCCTTCTGACATATCATCAGAAGGTCAGTGGTAGCCTAACACCACGTCACAATGCCTACATCATCCACCTCACTTGTTCTCCTCACTCGGGCATCCAATCATCTCACATCATCACAGAACAAGGGTGAGTACAGTATAAGGTGTTTTGAGAGAGACTACTTTCACATAACTTTTCTTACAGTATATCGTTATTAGTGTTCAATTTTATTATTAGTTATTATTATTCATCTCTTACTGTGCCCAGCTGATAAATTCAACTTTTTCACAGGTGTGTATGAATAGGAAAAAACAGCATATATAGGGTTTGGTGCTATCTGCAGTTTCAGGCATCCACCCGGGGTCTTGGAATGTATCCTCCATGGATAAGTGGAGGATTGTGTATATCAGCTTCCTACTTTCTACCCATATAATAGGAACTAAAGCCAACTTCAGGTTGTGCAAGCCCAGAACCCCTGTGCCTCATTAACCTCTTCCATACTAAGAATCTAGAGGTCCAGCTGGGACCTGGTTTAATGTGGCAATGCTACTTACTACTGCCAAACCAAAAAATTATGATACTTTTGCTCTTTATGAAAAGAATCATCCATTTGGACCAGAACTTTGGCATTGTTTGGAAAGAGGTAAATTTCCAACCTTACAATTAGACATCATGAAAGGAATTGTCCTTAATAAAAAAAAAAAAAACAAAAAACAAAAACAAAACAAAACAAAAAAACAACAGCAACAACAAAAACAGACAAAGCCATGAGACCCTCAGGACTTCCATGAAAGTTAAGAAAACATTCTAGGTGAGAGTGAAGAGAAGATCCATAGTGAAGGTGTGATCTGAAAGAACCAACCATTCATCTAGGGTAAAATTTCTCCGAGTGAAGATACCTCAGAGAAACTTTACCCTAGAAGAATTTGGTAGACATGCTTAGTCAACTGGAGAAGAATTTTATTCTCCCAAGTACAGTCACCTTCACAGGAAAGTATGTAAAGCAGAGAATAAAATTATGAGTTTGGAAGAGTTTTCCAGATCTAAACTCATGATCCTATAACTTCCCCCTAAGCCTTTGCGTTAAATTAACATCTTCCTCATACAGCTACAAAACTATTAAATTGTTCAACAGCTGTCACATTTTATTTTGCCCTAGTATACTAAGAAACAAATAAAGCCAAACAACCCTTTCAAGAACTCTTATTTAAATTCCTCAGCTACTACTATCCTCCTTTTGCATTTCATGTACATATAAACAAACACTCCTATGCAGTTACCCATGAAACGGAGGCTGCCAATAAATGCTGCATAGGATATTTTTCCCTTTCCAATTCATAATAGGTCTAGCAGATAAATCTAAGAATGAATAAAGAATGGATAAATTGCACATTTGTTTAGCGAAAGATAAACAGAGTGTTCCTGGAACAAAGATTTTCTTTCAACCACACCCACATAGGAAAAGAAATCAAAGTATTACCCCAAGGAATCTTATTCTAACACACTCTAGTCAGCTATAGTTGGTTGGATTATGTATGCATTACTTGATTTCTGTTAACAGAAAATGATCAGCAATAAATTGTTGGTACCAAAGACTGAAATTTTAAGCCATATTATGATATTCTATTAAAATGTCATCCCATTTCTCAATTCCCCTCCCCACCAAAAAAGAAAGTGAAATATTTTTAAATGAAATATTCAAAGGGAATAAGAGACCCAAAATTACTAAACCTCATTTCAACTTCAGTGAAAAGAATTTTGCCTATTAAAAGTTAATACCTAAAGTACACTGCTTGTAATGCTCAACCAAAATTACTCTAATCCTGTGCTTATATCATAATTACACGTTTTGTTAACCTCTCTCAATGTCAATTTTTCACTTATTTATATATTTTCAAAGTCTAAAACAGAATTCCACAGAGAAACTGTAATTATAACGTGAGACTCCACCCAAGCTTTTCAAACAGTAACTGTATACCATTGCTTTAATCCTCAGAGTTGGGCTGGGAATGGGGAAGGGGTGGGGGGGGCAGGAGAGGGTAAGAGCAGGCATTCATTCTGAATAGCACGTTGCTCAAGTTGTCTTTATACAAAGAGAGATGCATGAAATAGCAAACACAATGAATTAATGGAGCATTGACTTTCAAATATCCATAATGCTATTTTTTTTTTTAAACAGATAATGGTGGCCAAATGCACAGAAGGCTGAAAACATAAATTCCGGAGGAGAAATTTGCTTTTATCTGTTATACAACATTTAGAAATGTAACTTTCTTTTTCATTCTGGGGGAAGAAGGGGAAGGCTTGTTTCGGAAACATCACACTATTATGCTTACTGAAAACCACTATAATCTACTTCTAACATCAGTCAGCTTAAAAAGAAAAATCTTAAAAAAAAAAAAAATCTTTGCACCAGGATTTTATAGAGCCTGGTGGAAAAAGTATGCATGTTCCTTCCTGCACCTAATTACCTCAACTGAAAAATCTGCCAAGTATTTTGCCCTTTAGTTCTCTAATCGCATTAGGGCAAATGCATTTGGATGCCAATAGAAACAAACATTTAAAGATTTTCACTTAAAGGATTCCAAATATGTATGAAGGCTACGTTTGAGACACAAAGTCCCCAGTCCTTCAAAGACAACATACAGTGTTCTTTTTTTCCCCCCAAGCAAATATGAATTTGCTCCTGTTATAAAACTTGATGTCTAGTTTTGAGACAATTTAAGTAAAATAATGTCAATATGAGAGGCTCTTACAATGATTTATGCTTCTTTCTGTTACTTTATTACATTAGACATTCCTTTCTCAAAGCTTTATACTTTTCACTGTGCTCCTAGCAACCAACCCACGGCAAAGCATCAACTTTATATACCTGGCACTGTTCCAATTCTTACTGCTATTGACAATTATATTGAAGTTTCCATTTAATTGCTGCTCTGCTGTGACACTGAATATTTGTCATAATTGGGCATTTCCTATTTTCTGTCCATTCATTTCTGATTATTACTGAAAATGATTTTTTTTTTTTACTTCAGAAAATCTAAGCATGAAAATTCTACAGATAAGAGTAGCTACAGCTGTTACTATCATTACCAACATTGTAACATGCAGGAAAAAAAAAAGGAGAGAGAGAATATAATTTCTCGGAAGGTAATTTTCCTTCCAGTCTAAGTGCTCTTATTCATCTTACAGTTACTCAATGATTTCCTGTTCTAATTACAGGACATTATACAGAAAGACATTCGTAAAAGCAAAAGACAGCAGAGCAGGAGACTAAATAGCCTGACTTGGTTGAAAGTGTTTAAAATTCCAAAGTTGTACGTCAACTTTATCAATTCCTGGTTACAACGCCGTGTAAATGTGTAATGTGTCCCACCATATTTCTCAAGCTCTCTCAAGGCAGTAAACTCAGTACCCAGAGTAAGTACACATCAAAGGGGAAAATACATTTGCAGTTAAACTGATGTTGGGGAGGAGCTGGGGTCGGGGGAGGATCAGTTGTTGGTTGCTTTTTTTTTTTTCCCCCTCATCAAAGCTGTTAAATTGGAGGCATGCCAAGACAAGGAGTGGAAAATATTAATAATAAAAATAAATTAAATGCCTGATTAGAAGGGAGAGAGAACAAGATTCCATCCGGAATAGAAATGAAAATGCCACAAACTATTTCATAAAAACATACTGTGACGTAAATTACACATCAGTATTGCACTGTTGTGGTTATTTTGAGAAATGGTTTGTACTGTAAGTCAGCTGGTGCTGCCCCACCCTTGATGATTTTGTAATTCTCTACACAGTAAGCAAGTGGGGCAGCCCTGAGGTTGCTAAGACAGAAAACAGACCTAGCCATAGAGAACCGGCAATAAAAAAGATAATGTACTTTTAACATAACAGAACAAGGAGATTGGCTTTATTAACTAAAAAAACTACTTTAAATGGTCCCCAGCTTGCCATTTGTTTTGATAAATGGAAAGACAGATCTTCCCAGGATAGGCCATGAAAACATCACTGGGGAACTTATAAAGAAGAAAATGTGGGAAAATATCTCAGGGCATGGTTGTAAACAGAACAAAGAATATTTCAAATGCAAAATCCAGGGTTTTTAACTAGCTGTTTCCCAAAGCAAGCCCCTTCCAATACATGGGCACACAAATATAAAGCCATGTATTAATACAGTAATATTGGCTTTTGCCCTGACAGTTGCTTCCTCGCTCCAAAAAGAAAACAATACGAGGCTCAACTAAAACCAAACGCTGCCATGACTCTGAGTAACGAACGAACCCCCTGGGAAGCACGCCAGCCCCACCTCCAAGGTTTTCCCAAATGGTGCCTGAATTCTAAGCCACATCCAGGAGCCACTCTAGATTTCACTGTGAGAATTCCGCACCTTCTTTCCACATGGCTCATCTCAGCCGAGTGGCAGTGTCACACATGACCGTGGTTAGGCAATAAGTGCATGTACTGTTGAGACCACGTGGCCAGACTGACACGTAGGTGAAGTGGTGACCGCATTTGGAGTGTGGTTCTAAGGGCCCTGGCCTACCTTCACTTGCCTCCCTTTCACAAACTGTTTAACTATAGTTAGTCATTCTCTTTTAGTATAAACGAATTTCACTATCTGAAGAAGAAAGTATGAAGAACCCATGAGGGCACCAGGGAGCCAGGGCTTAGACACAATTTCTCCTGCTCTAAAAATTGTGCCCAAAGTTTTCTCAGAGATGAACTCACACATTTGTTTATTTACTAGCAGCCCAGGTGAGGCGATTATATTGGCTTTGAACCTAGTTAAACTCAACGCTTTTTTGGTTTACAAGGAACTACACCAAAGATCCAGCCTCTACGGGTACTATGACAAAGTTGTTACAAGAGAAGGAAACCTGACCTCATTAGCCCAACTGGCTTTAAAAATTATAATTATAATTACTTCTGCCATCTTTCCCCTTATAAATCTATATGGCTTTTTATTTCCAAGTTGTGTCTTACACTTGCCAACATTTCAAGAACCACAATGCCATTACTGCAGCAGCTGTATAAACCCTTCACATTTGAGAGACCCTCCTGAACCCCCACACTCATGAATAAACCTAATTAAGGTGTCATCCAGGACACATCAATAGCAAAATAATTAACTTCCACACATCAGTCTTCTCAGCATGTAAGATCCAAATGTGTGTCTTAACAAAATGACTAATCACTATTTGTCATGACTTTCAAGGACATGATTATTTCACAACTAATCAACACTGATCAGGCTAAATCTCATAAGTCCCAACATTGTTAATATTAGGGAAAAAAACCCATCATGTGTATGGAGAATTAAACACCAACAGTGTAGGATTGACTTATATTGACACGTGTGTGTGTGTGTGTGTGTGTGTGTTTGTGTGTGTGTGTGTGTGTATGTAATGAATGCTATATCTATTTTCATTAAAACTGTGTGTCTATTAAAAGTAACAAAATTAAAAAACTTTCAGGTCATGCAAAGATTCCGTTACATTAAGTAAAAAAAAAAAAAAAGGTATGAAACAATATATTCAAACCTATGTCTCTTGTTTAATAGCATTACTGAGATATGGGCTGCATATCAGACAATTCTCTCATTTAAAGTATACAACCTTTTAGTATATTCTCTGGGTTGTGCATCCATCACTACAATCAAATGTGCAACATTTCCATTCTCCCAAAAGAAACTCTGAACCCTCCTGCACCCACATCTCCCTTCCCCTGGCCAGCCGTAGGCAACTGTTTAATCTACTTTCTGTCTCTACAGATTTGCTTATTCTCAGCATTTAATATAAACAGAATCATACAGTATGTAGTTCTTTGTCACCGGCTTCTTTCACTTGGTAAAATGTTCATTGTAGAGTATATCAGTACCTCTTTTCTTTTTATTACTGAATAATGTTCCATTGTACAGATATGCCACATTTTATTTATCTATTCCATAAATGAGACATTATTGTTGTTTATACTTTTTGGCTATTATGAATAATACTGTTATCAACATTTGTGTAAAAGTTTCTATGTGGACATATATATCTCTTGTGCATTATATCTCTTGTGCATATACCCAGTAATGGAATTGCTGGGTCATATGGTAACTCTATGTTTATCCTTTTTGGGAACTGCCAGACTGTTTTCACAAGTGGCTGTGCCATTTTACATTTTCTCCAACAGCGTGTGAGCGTTCTTGTGTCTCCACATCTCCATCATTTGCTATGATTTGTCTTTTGACAGCCATCCTAGAGGATGTGAAGTGGTATCCCATGCTGTTTTGTAAACAAATGCTTAAAACTTGTTAATAATAGATGCTTCTAGGTTGTGAGATTATCTGTGATTATTTTCTCCTTTGTTTGCCTGCATTTTAATTGTGTAATTTTTTAAAAGATGAGAACATCTGGAAAATGTATATGAAATTTCAAGGGATCACAAACAGTCAAAACAATCTTGGAAAAAAAAAGGCGAAGTTGGAGGGCTCACATTTCCTTATTTAAAAACTGCTACAAAGCAATAGTAACCAAAACAGTGTGGTATTGGCATATGGATAAAACGTGATTGAAGAGAATAAAGAAACCAGAAATAAACTTGCAAATATATGGCTAACTGATTTTTGACAAGGGAGCCAAGACCCTTCAATGGAGAAAGGACAGTCTTTCCAACAAATGATGTGCAGAAACTAGATATTCATAGGGAAAGAATGAGCTGGACCTTTATCTCACACCATATGCAAAAATTAACTTAAAATGAATCCTTTTAAAGACTCAAGGCTATGAAACATAGTGGAAAAT
This sequence comes from Neofelis nebulosa, assembly GCF_028018385.1. Taxonomy (NCBI): domain Eukaryota; kingdom Metazoa; phylum Chordata; class Mammalia; order Carnivora; family Felidae; genus Neofelis; species Neofelis nebulosa. The sequence goes on along the minus strand of NC_080794.1, from coordinate 28,255,391 downwards.
CTTTATGACTTTGGATTTCACAATGGTACCAAAAACACAGGCAATAAGAATTAAAAAATAGGTAAACTAAATAACATCAAAATTAAAAATTTTTGTGCATCAAAAGACACTGTCAAAAAAGTCAAAAGACAATCCACAGAATGTGAGAAAACATTTCCAAATCATATATCTGATAAGGGATCAAATCCTGAATATATAAAGAGCACCTACAACAAGAGGACAAACAATCCAATTTTAAAATGGGGAAAGGATGTCAACAGATATTTCTCCAAGGAAGTTACACAAATGACACATGAAAAAAAGCCTCAACATTTTTAACCATTAGGGGAATGCAAATCAAAACTACAATGAGATAACTACGTCACACACACTAGGATGGCTATTACTTAAAAAACAAATGCAAAACCAAAAACTCCCAAGTGTTGGTGAGGATGTGGGGAAATTCAAACATTCATTCATTGCTGATAAGCATGTAAAGTGGGGCAGCTGTCTGTGGCGGAAAACAGTCTGGAAGTTATTTCAATGTTATATATAGAATTACTACATGACCCAATAATTCCACTTTTAGGTATATAGCCCAAAGAATCGAAAACAAGGACTCAAACCGATACTTGCACATCAATGTTGACAGCAGTATTATTCATAATAGTCAGAAAGTGGGAACAACCCAATAGATGAACAGATTAACAAAACGTGGTATGTTCAAATAACAGAATATTATTCAGCCATAAAAAGGAATGTTCTGGGGCGCCTGGGTAGCTCAGTTGGTTAAGCGTCTGACTTCAGCTCAGGTCATGATCTCAGTCCGTGAGTTTGAGCCCCGCGTCAGGCTCTGTGCTGACAGGTCAGAGCCTGGAGCCTGCTTCTGATTCTGTGTCTCCCTCTCTCTCTGCCCCTTCCCTGCTTGCTCTCTGTCTCTTTCTCTCAAAAATAATAAACATCAAAAAAATTTTAAATAATTGAATGATAAACGTTATGTCTATTTTACATAGTAAAACAAGAGGAGAATGTGGGGCAGGGGTTATATTTTCTGAAGGTGCTCTGAGTTGCTCTTGGGAGGAGAAGAGGCATCTCTCCAGCCAGCAACTATCTATGAACTCCTGGAGGCACAGAACTGGTGTCCTCATTTCTGGTTACCCCCCCACCCCAGACCCCGGCAGGTGCGCTCACAAGTGTAGTTGCCTGCAGACGGTGCTGCACTAAGCACCTGAACCTTCCATCCAGGAGTGAGAGCAGTTGGGCCATTAGTTCACCCAAAGCTCCCACCTGAGGCTCTGGGCCAGCAACTCTTCTGAAAAGGTTGAAAGAATCTAGAGAAAGTTGTTGAGCAAAGTGTGGCAGTCACTGGCTGGCAGGCCTTTTTGGATGAAGGGTCATGAGTTTAGGCGGACATCTCATTTTGGGGACTTATTTTCGGAAAGATCTCACCACTTGAGGAGTGTGTGGACCACCCTAAAAGTGCTGGACCACCTCCAAATTCCTGCACTGACCTCCGAGAGCTCACATTTTGAGGTAAGAAGAGTTGTATAGATTGCATTGTTATCTTTCTTCTTATCATAGGCCTTCTGGAGTGGCTTAACAAGGAAAAGAGGACAAAGGCTTCTATCTTGTATCAGTGGCTCATCTTAAATCAGTAATCTTCAAAGAGGTAAACCCCCACCCAATGGGAATAAGAGAACTTTCCTAGGGCAACCTACCTATGTAGCAATGGGACAGATCCTCAAATCTGCATCACTCACTCTTCTATCCATGAGACCGCATTCAATACAGCCAATGTCCTTCTTTACCCATCACCCATCCCTGCTGTTAGGACCACGAAAGAGACCGCTCAAAATACTGGTTCCGAAGAAACTTCCTTTATTGCTGTGTCAAGGCTTTTTAAACCATAGGTTTCTGATCTTTCCCTTCTTCCACATATTTCTGTTAAAGGAGACGCTGTGTTAGGATGTTCTGAATTCAGAAAAGCCAGAGCAATAAAGGTTAATGATGCTGATCCCTTTAAAGATAGGTGGAATGCTCTACATGGCTACCAGATCTTTTGAAGTAAATTAGATAAAACCTAAGGATAAACATTTCACGTGATTTATTCAGAACTGTTATACTTTAATAAACTCAGATTTTAAAACTTAAGATTTTATCAAATCATATACGCTCATTTAAATTATAGCCAAGTACCATATACATCATGTTTAACATTTTCTACCTCCTATTAACAAAAAAACTTCAGTCAAACCAATGATAAAATTTAGACATCCACTGAAAACTGGGTAAAGGCCCAAATACAGTGTTTCAGAAATCGAAAGCAGCGCTATTCATGGAACCATAATGGGAGCCAAATATGTAAATAAAATCTAAAAAGGAAAAAAAAACCCATGAAATAACTTTAGTAGCCCATTTATCTATTTTAGCTCTAATTTTTATTATTAAAAGCAAAATTCAATTTTGTCTTGATCCCTCCAGTTCTACTGAAATATAACTGACATATAATACTGTATTAATTTAAGGTACACAACACAATGATTTGATACATATATATAAACTAAGAAAATATTTTGTACTATTTCATACGATAAGTACAGTGTTTCTCTAGGGTATACCCTTTAAAAAAACTATTTTATCTAACCCAATATACCCACAATATTATTATAACACATATGCAATGTAAAAAATTACTAGTGAGATATTTCACATTATTTTCTCTATATTGAGTTTTTGAAATCTGGTACGTGTTTTACATTTACAGCATCTCTTGATTTGGACAGGCCATATTTCAAGGGCTTAATAGCCACATATGGCTGGTGGCTACCATATTGGACGGCACGGTTTTAGGAAATCCACCAGAAAAGACACTTGAAGACTACTGTGTTGGATAGCCTGGACCTGAAGAGGCAGCCAGGAGGGAGGGGCAGTTCTGAGTATTTGGCATAGTTCCCCTGATGCCTTTCTATCCTGAACTCCAAGACCCTACAATCTTAAGAGGGGTTCAGAAACACAACTGGAAAAAGGGAACAAAACTGGAGGAAAAGCCTTAAGTGGCTATTATTTCACTGTTCTGATAACCAAAACCCCAAGCAAGGATAAAAGGTAGCAAGTCACCCTGTGCCATTATCTCAGCAGAGATCCTTGCTTGCCATCTTGGTTTCTGATGAATGATAAAACAAATAAATTAACTGATTTATTAAACTAAAAAAAAAGCTTCAACTATAAAACCTGGTAAGAGCCCTCTCTCTAGGTTCTATCTACTATCCTGCACTAACTAACTACAAGTTCACCTGGTGCATTCCCACAAACCATCTGCTCTGTTTTCTATCACAATGCCAAGGAGAACATCAGTTGTTTGGAATGAGTATTTTTCTTTCTTTCTTTTTTTTTTTCTAGTGTGTGCAATATGAAAATTAGTTTAACATCTGAAGGAAAGAGATACTTATAAAACCTACTGGAAACTGAAACCACTATTCAATCTCACGGCAATGCAGTCATATAAAAACTCCAGCACCTTCTAATGTGCTCTCACAGTACACCGTGGAAGAATATCATTGAAAGCTGATGATACGGATATGCTCTGTCTTACTTCCTTTTGTACAGCGTTAGTAGTGAGTAAGCTGATGCAACATAGGAGGAGGAAGAATCTGGTTTATTCACATTTCCCATAATACCTATCATCCGCTAAAAATCATTTCCACTGCAAAATTCCTCCTTTCCCCAATCTCTAATATCCGCACCTACTTCCCTTTTCTCATGAAAGACACAATAAACAAATTGCTGGTGACTAATATATTAATTCCAGTTACAATTCTGCGGTTTCATATCACGAGTTACCAGTGCTACAGATCCCCATTCTAGATATTTCTGTGAGATGGTTTATGTTAAGCAAGGGTTGGCAAACTCTGGGCCAAATCCAGCCTGAAGCCTGTTTTTATAAAGTTTTATTGCAACACAGCCATGCCCATTCATTGACACTGCTACAGCAGCAGACTCGCACAGTTCCAGAGTTGTGTTGTTGTGACAGAGGCTTTATGGACAGTAAATCTGATCTATTTGGTCCCTGTAGGATGATCCTTGTTCTGGAGAACAGATTATTGCTTCCAGAAATGTTATTTTGGATCGCTGAGATCAATTTAACTCCTAAAATGCAGTTACTCTGTGGTATTTTACTGAATTTATTTGTTCATGTTCAGTCCCCCTTTCTAGACTGTGGGTTCTTTGAAAGTGGGAGCAGGGTCTCTAGCATTCTGAATCTCCAACAGTGTAGATACAAGTGAAGCACATGGTAGACTTTCAACTGATGTTAATTTCAATTAATTTTCAATTAATATTTCAAATTAATATTTTCTGGTTGTTCACTATTTGGTGTCCTCTACTCATTATCTAGCCTGTCTACCTTGCTGTGTGACCCCTGAGGGTTGTATTACTGGGCTTCCTCACACTCTGGCCTTTTCTTAGTTCAGCAAATGGAAGACACCAACAGGAGATCAGATGGTGGAGAGAAGCTGGGGTATTTCTTCGTTGCTCCCTCTCAGCTTTGGTTCCATAGTTCTGCCTGTGGCTGCACCCCTACACCACTGCCCTTCCTCCAGGGCTCCAGCTTTCACCAGCTAGCAATATTTCCTCCCCTTGCTTCCTGCTATTACTAGACCCTGGGTGCCTCGACCATCCTCTGGATTCTCTTTACCGTAACCACACCTCTATAAGTCTTCCTTCTGTTAACATCTCTTCGGTTGAACCCTCTGAGTGGAAGTCTGTTTTTGCCTCAACTTTGACTGATACTCTGCCAAGGTTCTCATTTGGCAAGTGCTAGCTCGGTAGGATGTCCTCACACTCAGAGCTTAAATGAAAATCAAGAGAGGACATATGTTCTGTGGACCAGTCATAGCAGAACTGCTGAGGGGCTTGTTTAAATAGAGATTCCTGGACCACCTTGCTGCTAGGTTAAATGAGAATGTCTGAGCTGGGTCTCTGGATTAATGCTTGGTAACAAGTATCCCAGGTGTTAAAGCACCTATTGAAACAGATGGTGAAATTCAGGCTTGGGGACAGGATGAAAATAAGAAACAGAAAACCAGTTTGAAGCACTGCAGAGTGTTCGAAAGATCCTAGAGTGAAAAGGGGGTCAGAGCTCGCTAACAGAAGACCACAGGTGGCGTTGTAGCTAAAAACGGAAATTACTACTCTTTTCTCTTAGTAACACCAATAAACTCTTTAAAGTAGGCTACGCATTTAAAAATCACATACTCCACAATGTTGGCCGCACTAGTCTACCTATTGTCAGCACCAGTATATGGTGAGCATTAAGATCAATTGCTTTGAGAGTTTGGGAGGCATGAGTTCAATCGTTTGTAGGATTCAACAAGGTAGCTTGTATCAAAGAGCAGCAGGGCACGCGACTGGCCAACTGCTAACCACGTGACCCGGGGAATGACAACCTCAGAGCGTCAGGATCCTCATCTCTAAAATGGACATAAAAAACAGTGCCTTCCTGGAAGCATCCATGAGTTAAAAGATGAAAAGTACTGAGGTTTGTATCAGGCACAGGCAACAGTAAATAGATAGTCACTATTATTCCTGCTTTGTAGACTGTTTTCCAAAGTATTCCTGTAGGTTGTTTCCCAAAGTATTCCAAGGAAACCAATTCCTGGGGAGAGAAGGGAGCATATACCCAAGAGTTATGAGGGAAAGGGTACCACAGTACAGAATACACTGCATTTAGCAAAGTTATACAGACAATCTCCCTGCCCTGGAGACTTCAACCTGCTAGCCGGCATTTCAAATCTACAGGAGGGAATAGGCTGCGTTTCCTGAATTTATTTTACCTTGGAATCCTCTCTTCCCCTCTTTCCTCTCCCCACTTTTTTTTTTTTTTTTTTTGGTCATTCACAGCTCACCTTAAGAGGTTGTGTTTTCTCATCACATTTTGGGGACTGCTCACCCAAATGTTGATTACAGGACTCCCCAGCTCTCTGCAATTACCCTTTCTGCCTACATACCCTGCTTAACACTGTAAGATTACAAATAAGTTATTACGTATAATATAATCACTCATCTGTATAACACTTCACAATTTATAAAGCCCTTTCTCATACTTAGATCCATGTAATCTTCCCAGAACCGCCTTTCAAGTCTATTATGAATATCCCCATTTTACACAAGAGGACATAAAAAGCTCAGCAAGGTGAATGACCTACTCGGCGTCACCTAGCTAATGACAGGGACTGGTCATCTGGCACGAAATATCATACTATCCCCATTACACCCTAGCTGCCTTGTGTTTGGCCCCAAACTTCTGAGAGGGGCTCTGGCAGATTCATGAGAATTTGAGAGACTCTCGGAGCCTCCCCAGTGGGCTGGTGGCCTTGAAAATCCTCGTGATTTTATGAACTAAAGAGAAGCAAACTTCTTGTTTCAGGTTGTGCTATTAAAGTATCCCTTCCAATCTCATGTTCAAAACAATCCTTAAAGTGAAACTTGATTTTGCCTTATTTGGAAGACAATCTCAGAAAGAGACTGCCATTGTATAAAACATCCCTCATCCACACACTTCTCTACGTTTAACCCCTCGGGAAGCAAATTTTAGGCTCAGTGAAGCCCATAGTGTTATTTCTCTCTATAACTTCCCCCTCTTTGGATCTCAAGGCAAAGATCCGCAAACCATCCAATTTTCATCAACACGCAGAGTTTACACAATTATACCCTCTGCATCATGAGAAAGATAGCATTTGATGTCAAAATTACCATCCATTGACTGGTCAAACACCGGTGTCAGGAAGACAAAGATCAAAGAACCAGTGTCCCCCTCTTCAGGGATGTACAGCCTGGGAGAAGTGGTAGGCATGTACGTGAACAAGTAAATAAGTGTCCTCACAAGAGTCACAGCAGAGGCAGGTCCCCAGTACCAAAACAGCACCAAGAAAGTCTTCAGGAAGACAAAACTTGAGCTGAGTTTCAAAGTATACACAGACACCCCCAAAGCCGATAAAAACACTATCTCTCCCGGAGCCCCTTGTGTGTGTCAATCATGAACACGTCTCTCTTCTTCTCTATAGGGAGTTATTATTCCCATTTTCCAGATGAGGAAACTGACAAATAAAAAAGATTAAGTGACTTGCCACAGTCATGCTGCCAAAGAGGCTTGAAGAATGGACCTGAGCTGCCGTCTCAGAAGGAAAGAGGCACATGTTCAGTCCCTCGGACTCTAACAGGTTTGGACCGATGGAGATGATGGGATTAAAGTGCCTTGGCTGGAGTGCAGGCTTGGTGCTCTGTGAGGAGGCAGAGAACCTCGAGCCATGTGACAGGGTTCAGATTAAATCCTGAAGGCACCGGAAATACTTTCAAGCATGTTACCCCATTCATTCATTCCAGAGCTGAAGATGCGTTCCAGGAGACCAGATCTGAACCCTGCCTTTCATTTTCCTCCTTTCATCACAGGTGACTGAGGGAAATCCCCCATTTGCTCCCATAGCTAGAGCATAGCTCCACTGACCCTGGATCAGAGGAGACAACATTCAGGTGTCCCAATCGAGTCTCTTTAAAGGAGAAAGAGGCCGTGGTGGCCAGCGTTCAAAGCCAAGATACCAGGAGGGGTATCATATATTTGATCAACCAGACATTCAAGAATAATGCCTTGCGCTTTAGTCATTCATTCAACAAGTGCCTATTTCGTTCCTACTCACAGCCAGACACTGCTCATCAGTTTTCACTTGTGAACATGATAGGGCTCACCCCTGGAGCTCCTCGTCTTGTGCTCTGGTGGAGACACCAGGAGGGAGAACCCAGGTGAAGGACGGATGGTGGCTCCAAACAGAACTTCAGAGCCCCAGGGACGAAGAAGTGAAATGCAGAGCACGCCATAGAGCTCCACACTTTAGGGGTGTTTATGCCCCAGCTCTGGAAGTGATGTTTCTTATGTCACCATGTTCAAGTTTGAAATTTTAAAAGCGGGGGTTGGTGAAATAATTTGAACAAAAGGGGGTTTAAAACATGCAATTCGGATTGTGACCAGGTTCCTGCAGAAGAAAAACGAATATATCAACTACGTCGCCTATAATTTAAATACTTCCTTTTTAATTTTTATTTCTGGCACTTGGCTTACAAATAGCCCACACCTTCAACAGGGCAAGCACTTCACATTCCGTGCAAGTAAGCGGTCGAGATCTCTTTTGCTAATGAAAGATATTATTAATATATTTTGCCTCAACTGAAATTCAAACCCAATTCGATTTTTTTCCTCAGGTGGGATGTGGACAGAGAACATCTAGATAATAGGTGTTATCATTCACAAGGCCAAGACAGAACCAATACTTTGTAGCTAAATGTAATTCAAGAAGCACAATTTAACAGCTCCTTTTAGTGACTCTTCACAATCAAGATGATTTCGAGTCTCTGAATACCAGCCAAGATGCCACCAAAGTACACTTAAATCCCAGCAATCATTACATGTTATAAGAACCCCATGTTTGTCTCCTTCGCTGACTTGAGAAAATCACCTCTCTCTCTCATCCTACCTTAAGACAAAGCCATTGCACCTCTTCAGTTCTTAATGGAAGGAGGAGGGGAAGGGCTTGCATGAGGAAACAGTCTGCTCTTGCCTGAAATTAGCATTCATCTTCCACCCACGCTCTTTTTATTGGCTGTTAAGCTTTCAGGTCCTTCAAGTCGAGTGGGACACCCCAAACACCCTTTTCGTGCTCCAGCGACAAATCTTGAAGCTTAGAGGACTTCCAGCACCAGTTATTCTAAGGATTTAGTCAGAGGCACATATGAACAGCATCTGAAGGAGGTCTTAGGCAGCCAAGAGAGACTCCCTAAGACCCATCAGATCCCTCCACCTTCCCCAGCCTTCAAATCAAGCCAATTACTTAAAGTCATCTCTATTCTTTTCATTTAGGATGCCTATTTCTAAATTAAAAAGCAACACAATTTACCACCTCGGGTGGTACTTCTTGTTATAAGTTTGCTCATACTTTGAAATCTAGAATGAGAATTTCATCTTCACATGCACAATAAGGAGAACCAAAGCAAGGGGTTTCCAGCACCACCATTTTCTTTCTGGCTGAATCTCCTCTTACCTTTTGCTAACAGAGCTGGGCTTCAGAGCTGGGACAAATGTTCTTGTGCACAGACTAGTGGAAGAGATTCTTCCAATAAAGTTTCCCATCACATCATATGTTGAGTTAAAGTGCTCTTCGTAAGTGTCAATCAATGAGTTGCTCCTTCACAGGTAACCATGAGGAGACCGAGAATTTCTTCAGCCAGAAGAAATGAGATAATTCTTTTATCTTTGCTCATGCATTCTTATTGAGAGAGAGGGGGCGGGGGTAGGGGCAGAGAGAGAAGGAGAGAGAATTCCAAGCTGGCTCCACACTGACACAATGCAGAACCCAACACGAGGCTCAAACTCACAGACTGTGAGATCAAGAGTCAGATGCTTATCCCAGGCACCCTCAATAAATATATATTTGGGGAGGGGGTGCCTGGGTGGCTCAGTTGGTTAAGCGTCCACCTTTGGCTCAGGTCATGATCTCATGGTTCGTGAGTGGGAGCCCTGCATCAAGCTCTGTGCTGACAGCTCAGAGCCTGGGGCCTGCTTTGGATTCTCTGTCTCCTTCTCTCTCTGCCCCTCCCTCACCTGTGCTCTGTCTCTCTCTGTCTCTCAAAAATAAATACATGTAAAACTTTCTGAGGGTTTAAACAAATATTTTTCTTAAATTTCAGAACTAATATATAAATATATTCTTGTAAAAGATAAAGTGAAGACTCTTTTGATTTCATAAACCCTCAAACTTTAAGACCTTATACGTCCATTTCAATAGAGCCTTCTGGAAAACTGGAGAACTGGTCTTCTCAAGATATGAAGGGGGCCTGGAAGAGAAAGGGAAAGGTCTGGCCCAGAGATTCTGCTTGGGTCTGAGGTTTCCCACTCTTTCAAAAATCACAGTGAAATACTAGCCCTCTTAATTCTTCCAGAGTACAATTCACTTAATATAGACACACGCAAAATCCTACTTATATGATACACCGTGATGACTTAGAGCACATGGCATGAACACTAGCCTGTGTCAACACAACCAGCTCAGCCCAACTCTGTAGCTGTGACACTGCTTCTTCCAACCCCTGAGAAGTGAGAATGATTACATTTTGTTCAAAGTGTCTCATTACATTGATTTAAATAAGATTTCTAGACCTGCAAAAAGAAAAAAAAAAAACATTTAAAAATGCCATGCCATGTGTGTCAAAGAAGAGTCTATACAGACAGTGAAACCCTTCAGACACTCCATTGGCGGTGACTGAAGTCATCTCTTCTGCCATGCACGTCTGACAGGAGGTAATGGAGTTTAGTTACACCCAAGTCGGGTGCTTCTTTCCTGCTGAACACATCCTCCGATGGCCAGCACAAGGTAACAGAAAGGTGTGAAGAGATCTGCGTTGAGAAATATACATCACAGGCTTTGAAAAGATCTTAAACCTGACGAGCTGGCTTCATCTCCGGCACCATTCAAGTACAACTAACTTGGAACCATTTTCTGCAAACATCTCACACACCTGGACAGGTAAGATACAGTCCAGTTTGCAAAATGCCAAGCACGCTTTCTGATGTTTATTCATACTGCTGTCATCACAAAGCTGGATGCCAAACAAAAGAAAAACACAAATAAAAACCTCCGGGCTACCTGTCAGAATGTTCAGTTATCCAACACTGTCCTGCTTGCATACGGCTGCCTTTTATCGAACGTACACTATTGACAGGCAAGCGCTAAGCCCTTAATATGTATTTAATCACCGCAGCAATCCTGAGGGATATGTTTACTGCTTCCATTTTATAGATGAGGAAATTGAGGCTTAGAAAGATTAAGCATCTTGGTCAAGGTCACTGTGGAATCAAGGTCTGTCTGATTCTGCAGTCCCCAGTCACAACCACCACTTAGGACTTCTGAGAGACGCCTATGCCCAGATAAAGCTATGACACAGCGCTGAGAACAGAGCCGTGAGCCATGTGCCGGGCAAGGGAGATGCCCAGAGGAGTGGACTATTAGCTGAGTGATGATATTTGGGATCCAGGCAGCATATAATCCAGAGGACAGGAGACAGTCCCGGGAAGCCACCATCCTCCCCTTTCCTGTTCATGGTCAGCACAGAACCTGCCACCTCGGAGGAGGCAGGAGGGACCCATTCTGGTTTTGCAATTACAATTCCTTCACTGCCCGCTAAGTGGAGGCAGGTATTTACTGAGTGTGCGACACTTATTATTTTAAGAGAGGCCTTTGGAACCAGGAAGCTCGATGAATTTATGAGATCAGCAGCTATTTTCCTAAGATGGTTATAATACAATTCATTTCATTTGCAGCTGCTTTAACGTGAAACGTGGTTTAAGAGAGACAAACAATTCACATTCGCTGGGCTTCTCTCCTCCCCACCCTCCCAGTTGTTCCACAGGAAATTTTTTTATTGATTAAAGTACAATTACATTACCGTTAGCAAAAACCAGTCCCAGAATAAATAGTTTTAAGAAGAAATCTCCTTGATGTCCTATAAAGAAGCAGCTCCAGAAGGGAGCGGTGTACCGGGCCCTGGCTTTGGATCTTGGGCAAGTCCTGCCCTTCCCTGGGCTTCAAGTGCCTTCCCTGTATGATGATGGGGCCACGCCTTCTAAAGAAGGTGGGACGGGGAGAAGGTAGCACTGCATTATGACTTCCAAAGGCCCCTGGGCACATTTACCTCCTTGGGCCTCTTCCGACATAGGAAAGTATTACTAATTATATTGTAGACATGCATTGGCATAAAGATGAATATAGAAATATTATACATTAAAACGTTTTCCGTGGGGCGCCTGGATGGGTCTGTCGATTGAGCGTCTGACTTTGGCTCCTGTCATGATCTCACAGCTAGTGAGCTGAGACCCGCATATGGCTCTGTGCTGACATCTCAGAGCCTGGAGCCTGCTTCGGATTCTGTGTCTCCCTCTCTATTTGCCCCTAACCCATTGGTATTCTGTCTCTGTCTCTCTCAAAAATAAATAAACATTAAAAAATTTTTAAAAAAAGAACAAAAAACATTTTCATTGACCAAAAAGTTGTATTCTCCTCTGGAGACATTTTTGTGGGTGACTAAAAAGGTGCTGTGGGCCTCGGGCGCTGTGCCCCCTGGGCCGACTGGACAAAGGGCAAGCCCCTGTTTTCTGAGGTCCTGGAGACGGGAAAGCAAGTTTGGGGCCGTGGGGTTCAGGCAGTGTCACTCAGTGAAAAACGGTTGTAGTGGGAGAAGGGTGGAGAAGAGACCTCCCATCAGGGGCAGGCAGCTGAGGCAGGGGGAGAGGAGCTGGGTCAGGTGGGAAAGGATGCTGGAGCTGTGACTGGGTGCGGGATATAAGCCAAGCCCTCTGCCACTCCGCCATCCACCCTATGCCATCCTTGGTAAGATCGCCACTGCTCAACCAGGAACACTGAATTCAAAAAATAAAAGCAAAATCAGATTGGATTTCATGATGTCAAAAGTCTCTCTGTTCCCACTCTATTTTTAAAATTTTATCTATCTATCTATCTATCTATCTATCTATCTATCTATCTAAGAGAGCCCGAGTCGGGGAGAGGGGCAAAGGGAAAGAGAGAATCTCAAGCAGCCTCTACACTCAGCACAGAGCCCGCGGTAGGACTCAATCCCACCATCCTGGGATCACGACCTGAGCTGAAATCAAGAGTCGGATGCTCAACTGACTGAGCCATCCAGGCACCCCTGTTCCCACTCTAATATTAGCCTTTTCACCACAAGTATTTACATACTGCTTCACAATGACAAAAGCTGCTTCCTCTCCCAGAGGAAACTCACTAATGTAGGAACCAAGAAAGGACTTTGAGGAACCCAGACCACTTGCAAAGAAGCATTGTGGTCCAGTGCTGCAGAGGTCTGGATGCAGCAACCCCCCATGAGTGGGCCCTGCATACTCTGACTGCACAGGGAGTTCCCCCAGCAATTTTGTGTGTTCCTATCTTCGATGGCTGCATTTCAAACCAATACCTTTGGATATTTCTGTTCCATAGATAAGAATGAATTTTGATAACTCGAAATGAAGATGTGAAGTGCTGTATTTTCTCTGCGGGGCAGGGAGTTCTCTACTTTGTAGTTCAATGTTCATAAATCCTATACTTACGACCGTTGGGTATGGATGCCCCCAAATTGCCTTTACTCACCAGGACAGCCAGACAATCCCCCCTACTTGGCTTGGCTGGGGCTTCTTCCCAGCCAGCACCCTGCTTCAACACCACCCCCACAAAGCTGCTCAGGTTTAGGCCCTGTTTGAGTATTTTGTTCATTCTCCCTGTCTATACATACCGATTCCTATTGCGACAACACACACACTAAAAAGCAGTTCATCCATTTTGTCCAGTGGCATTACCCAAATGCCAACGTTTTGAGTTTTGGCATTGTGTCTCATTAAAAAGAGGAGAAACATGGGTGTTTTTTTGTCTCCAGGTGCTTCCAGAATATTTAGGTTTACTTTCCAAGCTGGCAGTTATACTAACAAACCTTTATTCTGGAGCTGGGCTGTCCAATACAATAGCTCCTAGCCACAGTTGGCTAAAGTTGGATGAATTAAAATCAAATCAAATTTAAAATGTTTAATGTCAGTTTTTCAGTCACACTGGTCATATTTCAAGTGGTCACCAGCCACATGTCACTGGCGGTCCCTTATTAGAAGGCACAGATACAGAACAGGTCCCTCAACACAAAAAGTTCAACTGGAAAGTGCTCCCTGAGGCTTGAAGACTTGCAAAGGTAAAGAGTATCTTCGTTTCACCTCTGTGTCCCTGATGCCTACCACAGGCTCTTCCTGACATGGAGTAAAAGCTCTAAGGAACCAGGATTCTTCATCTCTAAACACGGGAACCAAATGTGGTCCCCAAGAAATGTTGGGTTGGAGGAAGAAGTAAAAAAGTACAAGGAAAGGACTATATTGGGAAAATTGTTTCCATAAACAAAAACTCGAATTCCAGTGTTAGCACAAAACTACTATTCCTAGACCTCTCCTTTTTTTTTTTTTTTTTTTAAATTTTTTTTTCAACGTTTTTTATTTATTTTTGGGACAGAGAGAGACATAGCATGAATGGGGGAGGGGCAGAGAGAGAGGGAGACACAGAATCAGAAACAGGCTCCAGGCTCTGAGCCATCAGCCCAGAGCCTGACGCGGGGCTCGAACTCATGGGCCGCGAGATCGTGACCTGGCTGAAGTCGGACGCTTAACCGACTGCGCCACCCAGGCGCCCCCCTAGACCTCTCCTTTATGGAAGCAAACAACGAACGAGACTGTTGCTTAAAATTTGTATGCATGAGCCATTCACAACATTAATAGACAGGCAAAGTTACCAAAGCCAACATAATAATAATACGATAGTGATAAAAATAATGATGATGTCGGTGATGACGATACTCGTGAAATACAAGGCATTCTATATTTATAACGCCCTTTCAGAGCTTGCCTCATTTGCATCTTATGACGATTTTGTGAGGTTGAAATTCTTACACCCATTTTATTGGTGGGGAAAAAAGAGGATTGGAGACTCACTGTCTTGCCTAATGACTCTGTTGGTCTATCAGGGTAAGAGAGCTGATTATCAGAAAGCTCAGGCTTTCTAACTCCAGGGCTCTCTGCCTATCCCAGCTGCTATATTTTGCCCAGAAATTACCCACTGGGCTATTCCTGCCTTCTATCTAAGCCATGAAGTGAATTGAGATCCCTTAACAAAGGCAGACCTATATTTCCAGTGCTCCAGAAGGCCAACTAATCGATTGTCCTCCTTAATAATAATTTTTGGTTTCTGCAATATCGAAGGGCTAATCTTTGGTAACCATAGGCTCCAGAAAACATTATTAATTTATCACCCAAGAAACCATTTGTTCTGTGGATTATCAATCTCAAACAGTGGTTCTGAAGCATAAGTATGATATACTGTGCTCTGGGTTACACAGCTGCTTTGCATTTTGAATTCTTTATTTATAGAACAAGTCAAATTAATAACTCAAAAATGTTGTTTCAGGCAAAGTAATGGACACACAATAAAACTATTCATTTCCTAAAAGGTCACTCCAGGAGATGCATACATTGTTTAAAAGCCTACCAACAATGCTATTATTCCTTCGAAATCTGAAAATGTATAATAAGCAGTTAGAGCACATATCTGCCCCCAAGACCCCAGGCTAATTTAAAGTACAATCACAAGGCAATCAATCATACTCCAAAATTACTTCATTTTCCAAACTGTTTACACTTTTTAAGTTACAAATCCACTTTCTGCTATTTCAACTCACGATTTACAACTACAGATTTAGACCGCTTGGCAAGCAGCCAAGCGCTAGTCATGAGGGAACTAATGATATGAACAGATCAGTGTTTTATAAAGGAGAAAAGCGCATGTAAATTTCCAGTGTGTCTGCAAGTAATCAAGGCACTGCTGACTATAAATGAGACCGTCTCAAATTTATTTTAGGAGAAATATCTTAAAGCTGCACTTTTTATCCAGGCCAAAAAAAGCCTTTAGGAGGAACTCTGAGATTACTCAAATTATTGTAAATAAATGGTTATATGAACAATATGGAAAGAATAGTGCAATAAGCGACTTATTTTAACATTCCTGTTCCCTATGCCCTTATCATGATTTCTGGAATGCTAGAGTTAAAGGAAAGAAAGGAAAAGATGTGCCTCTCTCTCTCTTCTCTCTTCTCTCTCTCTCTCTCTCCCCTCTCCCCCTCTTTTGCTTCCCCCTCCCTTTCTCTCTCTCCCCCTCCCTCCCTGTCTCCTTTAAAATTGCTGTTGTTAACCATAGCAGCAAATCGTGTTTGTTTTAGTAGCCAAAAATGCTCTGGATAAAAAAGAAGACCCTGGGGGATACTGTTTTAAATTAAATATGATCTTTATTGTTTCATTACAACAGCACAGCCAAATAATCACTTTGTGTTATTTGTACAAATAACGTAGGATGCTCATTTTCTTGCGGAAATAATTACTCTAGTCTATCATATTCTGCTCGTCATCAAAACTCCCCCTTTGCTGTCACCAACCATGTGCATTAGACTCAGGAAGCTAAATGTAGCCAAAGTTTCATGTGTTCTTACATGTTAAAGAGTAAAGCCAAGTAAGCATATTCAGATGTGAGGGCGCCTTGAAGAGAGAAGCTCAAAATAGCCTCGCAGTATACACATTGGAAAAGTCCATGCACTGTGATTGATATTTTAGTTAGAGAATCATTACATGACTAAACTCAATTTTATAATTGGATAAAGCCAGATACAATAAACTGGCACTGCATTGTTAAAGCATCTTACATCTTAAAACTATCTGTAATCATAAATCAACCTAATTATTTGAAATACTGTCAAGAAGTGGAAAAGAAAAACAGAAAAGAAAAGAAACTAGCTGCCTGAATATCTCATTTTATTTTCTAAGGACCAAAGCTTTTTATTGGCCCTAAAGCCCAGTCCCACAATAGCTGGTAAACCATACTCTTTAGATAAAACTGTACACACAGAAAATCAATAACAAAGATTAAAAGCTTCCCACCCTCCCCTTTTTACACTGGCATCTGGTGTGTGTGTGTGTGTGTGTGTGTGTGTGTGTGTGTGTGAGAAAGAGAGTTTTATGCGTGTGTGCCTGTGTGTTAATTTAACTGTACTCAAAATAATGCTTTTCATTAATCTGGAACAACACATATAGCCCTATTTTATTAAAACTTCAATTTATCCTGTTTTTTGTCACACTCAGAAAAGCTAAGAGTGGAATGAATGTTTACAGTTCTGAGTAATTTCATAATAAACTCCCCGGAGCCTCTGATATCACCATTGTGACATCATCAGGATAAATGCTCATTGGCTGTAACAGTCTTTCAAGTTAACCCTTTCACAGATGTCCCAGCCTATCACTGGCTAGTTCATTAATGTGAGCCCCCTAAATACCCCTGTGAATAGGACAGCACAGAGAGAACACTTCCTCAGGAAGAACACTTACTCCCTAAACACACACACACACACACACACAACATGGAGCTAGAATATTGTAAAAAGCAGGGGGTATGTCTCTTCCACTAGAAAGCTTATTGTAACTATAAGCTCCCAAAGGGACCTTGTAAGAAGTTCTGGTAGGTGGAGAAGGGAATGGTTAAAAACACTCTTATTAGAGTTGGGGTAGTTTTCCTAATCACAGCATGAGAACTAGAGATAGAATTTGGGGTATAGAAACATGTTCTACACACAAAGTACAAATCTGCCCAAGATTGGCTATATCTAAATTTGCCCAACTTCTCTTGAAACCTGGTAACATATTTTTCATTTTACATTGGCTTCAGCAATGCCAAGCACTGAGGGATTTTCAGTATACATGATATCCTAATTCTACTGAAGATGTTCTATTTATAGTTTAACTAATACCTGGCAAAAGTCTCCAAATAATGCTTTGAACTTTGACCTCACAAGCTCCACTTCTAGGAATTTATGCTAAGGAAATAAGAATACAAAGAATGATAAAAATTCAAGGATGTTCCTAAGAGCACTGTTTATAATAGTGAAAAGCTAGGAAAAAACCCCAAAGTCCAACAATAGGAGAATAGACAGATAAATTATGGTACTTCTGTATAATGGAATACAGTGGAGTCAGTTACTAAAAATGATACTGCGGATGAACATTGTGTATAAAAGATCACATTAAATAAGAAAAGAGATATGAAACTTAAGATACAGTATAAATTAAAAAAAATTAAAACCCACATATAGACAGGGGAAAAAAGATTCAAATGATAGACAACAGATATCCCCAGTAGTTATTTCTGCATGGTGTCATTATGGGTAATTACATTTTTTCTTTCTATTTCTTTATATCATCATCAGATGATAAGCATACAGTACTTTTATTATAAGAAAGTAAGAACAACTAAAAGAGATGAGGAAAATAAATGTGGGCCTAGAGAGAGATGGTGGCCCCGCATAAACTCTCCAATGTTGGGTGGTCCAAACATTTGCTCAAACCTTTTGGAAATAATATATCCAACTTATGTGTTTGTAACTCTGATAATTTCCCCTTAACATACTTCCCCCTCTTACTAAGGGGGAAGAATAGGATTTTGGTTGGCATACTACTTACATACCCCCCCCTTTTTTTTTGCTGCTAGTATCTTTATGCAAAACATTTTTAAAACATCTTGCATTAGTGTGGTGTATTTGTTAAAACTCATGAACCAATATTGACACATTATCATTAATCACATCCATAGTTTACATTAGGATTCATTCTGTGTATTGTACAAGAGTTTGGCCAAATGCATAATGCCATGACAGTACCACCATGTATCCACCATGACAGTATCATATAGAATATGTTCACTGGCTATCTTTCCTTTTTAAATGAGATTGAAAATTTCCTTCTAATAACATATACTGACTTCGTATTATTAGATAGACGCAAACATGTCAACAACCCTCAGCACAGTCCAAGGTACAAAGACAGCTACACAGTCCCAGTGAAATTAATCATTTTTGGTGCCAGTTTTAAGGGTGGCTGTGAAAAGAGATAAAACTTTGGGATCAGCTAGTCCTTTTCTCTGAAATGGAAGGAGGAGGAGGGGCAGGGGGAGGGGATGAGGAAGGAGGAGGAGAACCCACTTAAATTTTCTTCTTCTCCAGCTCTAAATTCAGAATTACTATTCAATTACAAGACAGAATGTCAAGATATAATAAACTGAACTGAAAAAGGGAAAAGAAAACATGCTCTTTTTTTCTACAAATGAGGTTCAGAGCTTTTGCCCATTAAAGTAAACCAAATATGTTTCTCTCAAAAATTCCAGCCAAAAGGCAGGATGCCAAACACACTTAACAGATAAATCACTGTTCCAGGGTCTCTTTTTTACTCTTTCCCCCTTTCTTCTTTTGTTTTTCTTCTCTCTTTTGCTACACACACACACACACACACACACACACACACACACAGTTTAAAAGCAAACTGAATAGCCCTCCCCCCTTCTCAATCTATTTACAGAAAAATAAACCAAGGGAAACAATTACTTTTGTTGAAGAATGCATTGTTTAGGGGAAAGTCACATTAAAATAAGTTCTACCTTCTTCATCAGAGATGAGCATTTCATATTTTGGGATCAAGCCATTGTCCTGCACACTATGTATAACTTATTGTAGTTAATTTATCACTTAGGTCATTGTAAACTAGGAGGGAATTTGTAAACAAAAATGAATCACAGGTTTCATTCTTGTATCCTTTTCAAACTGGAAGACCTAACTGTTTCCTGTTCCAACATACAAAATAGTATTGCTTCTATCAACCTCCTGAACGCTCTTGCCAGCGGTTTCCATTTAATTAAACTGACAGCAAAACAGGGCCTTTCGCTAATGGGATCCAGACCATTTTTCCTTCAATGTAAATTCTCAGGCATGAAATTACATCTGAAACAGACACAATAATCCCTCTATATCTTCGACATACATTTAATCTATAATAACAATTCCTTTGTCTATATTACAGTGTGTTTTAAATTTCAGTCAACTTGTTTGAACTGGAATTCTCCAGCATTATCCAATTTGAATTTACCTTAGCATTCTTCCAGTGCCCTGGCTATATCTAGCCATAGATTATAGTTAAAGACCAGATGCCAAAGGCTAATGTCCACAGCAGAAAGGAACAATTATAAAATGAATGAATTATGTTTCTCTTTGTATCCTTGTTCTCAAAGTCAATTTATTTAAGTAAGAGCTTTTTCATCAACTGTTGACTCTAAGTAAATAAAAGCTATCACCATTTATAAGTATGTCTGAATTTCATATTACAATTCAGGGTTTCAAGTATTTCAATATGGCTAATCAAGGCAGAATATATTGATGAAGTGCAGCTTGGAGACCTGTTTATACATATTAACATAATTAGCGGGCTGGCTAACTACTTTTCTTTACTTGGATGTTAGTCACTTTTCTGGTAATGGCATAGGCTTGCCATTACCAGAAAGTGGTAATGGCATTACTAACATATGCTTTAAACTTGACTTTATCCAGTTCTTTAAGTGTAATTGTGAAAAACTCCCCGTATTAAATGTATCAGTCAGATAATTTAGCATGGAAATCAAGAACTTTAGGGCAAAAGAAAAAATCTAAAAGAATAGCCTCATGGGCTATTTCTAAACAAAATTGAAGCACTTAGTAAACTGAATATGTCAATCGATTCTGATGTGAGCAAATAGAACATGATGATTCTAGAGTCAAAACCGGTTGGGTCAAGTGTCATTACAAAACTGAGCCTCTTTCACACTCAGGGCAGGTCTAGAGATCAGCAATCTAGAATGTATAAGAATATAAATAACTCGAAAATGCTAAGCCTGAAGGTCAGGAAAGCTGATTGATAAGCTCAACTCAGTCCTTTTGGACAGCCTGATAAAATGGCAGATCCCTTGATATGGTTTGTCCAGCTATCAAGAAAAAGCCTGCCAATGTTAACAAAGGAAAAGAGTTTTGCTGTAGATACTTATTGCCTTGACTCTTCCCCCTCCTAAAGGGATAGTGGTTTGCACACAGATACTACTTTAAGGTTCAGTTCTTGCTCTATATCCAGAGGGCTACTGTCCTGTTTGACCATCCCATAAAACTGGCAACTCTTGGCAGTTAGTGAATCAAAAAAGAGAATCTTATCAGCAACTTCATGAAACAACAAAAAAAACCTGGCAGAAAATAAGCATTTTAGGACCTGCTAAAAATCGTATCTTCCAATATA
The DNA here is from genome assembly GCF_028018385.1 of Neofelis nebulosa. Lineage (NCBI taxonomy): Eukaryota > Metazoa > Chordata > Mammalia > Carnivora > Felidae > Neofelis > Neofelis nebulosa. Next base: position 28,234,648 of record NC_080794.1, on the reverse strand, counting down.
TGAAATAATGCCATTGTTCTCTTAAAAATCCAAAGCAAAGCCCTTTATTTGGCTGGGGGGGGGGGCGTGCAGGAAGGGGGGCAGGGGGTGCCTTGTAGAGTAGCAAAGGAACTGTCTTCAGAATATCCTGACAGTCTCTTTGAAAATGAAACATTTCATTTATACAGCAGAAGACAGTTGTGGCAAGATTAGAAATCATTTCAAATCTCCCAGGCAATCAAAATACAGTCTTTTCATGACTATGGAAGGTCTCTTGTTTTACAGAAAATGCTAAATAAACAATTCTATGGACAGAAATGTGAAAGCAATTTATTATTGTTCTATTCACTTTGGTTAAAACTTTAGAAACCACATGAAACCTATAAATAGAAGCTTTTCTTTGTCTTTGGGATGTTGAAAGCAGTTTCTCTTAGGTCCAAGGCAAAGAATCAGGAAATTATTGCTTTTTCCCCACCAAGGAGTCACACACCAATTCAGACAATGCCTAAAAGGTAGATTCTCTAAACACACTGTATATGTGAAGAAGAGTGAACCTACCCATACATTTTGAAAAATCAAGGGCATTGTGTTATAAAAGACTACATGTGGGATTTTCTTTTTATTTTAGACATGGAAAGCTTAATTATTTATGTTACTATTGTATATTAGATTACCAGTAAGAACATAGCACTATGCTAGTAATGATGCCCTAGAAGTTGGATACATTGGAAGCGTTCATTTCTAGACTTTGGAAAGGAAAACACAAGTTCTGTAGGGATGGTTATAGGGTTGGGAGAACCTGAATAACAGTTGGCCAAATTCAGGTCCATGAGCAGGTCAGTTCAGAAATAGTGTCTTAACCAGAAATCAGATGTCGTGGAAAATGATTACCTCTGGGTCAGTGTTATTTAAACTGAGGCTTACGGCCCATTAGTAGGATTACAAAACCTAGTATGTGGGCTGCAACCATCATTTAAAAAAATGAAATAGAATCTAACACGCAAGAAAATGCTAAAGCGCATCATTCACAATAGTGTTAGGTAGGGTACGGTGAAAATATAGGTTTGAACACGTATACATGTATATACACACACATATACATTTATATAATATAAATATAATATAACCATTTGTGTGTGTACTGACTTACCATGTTAAATTTATTATTGTTATTAGTATTATCAAATATTATTAAATTAGGTATATTTGTATCCATACAAATTCTAACGTAAGTAATTTTTATCAAACCATTCATTCCCAATACTGCCATACAATAAGAAAATTAATATTTTTGAGAATCTTTCCAAAAGACTAAAGTCTAATAGAGCCTGAACACAATAGGCCCTTAAATGTTTAATGAATAAGTCAATATAAGAATGTACAAACAGATGCTTATCTACATGATTACAACAAGCGTATCCAAACCAGAAGCTTACTCGAACTACTCCATGGGACCGGGATGCTCCCTTTACAACATCAAGCCATACTTCCAACACTTTGTCAAAATACAATGCCAGCATCACTCTTCTGTTGTAAATGGCACCTATATTATTAACAGAGGCATTAACATTCACAGGCCAGAAAGGTAGCTGTGGAAGCTGTGTCTACATTCTAGCAAAACATCTGCTTGGAAAAAGAAAAACTTGAGTTAAGTGTTCGGGCAGTTTGTCTACACACACTATAAATCATCTAGCTGAAAGATGAGGCTTAATCTATCAACCAGCTCTGTTTATCATTCTGTAAGAAAATGTATGGATGAAAAAAATGACTCTTTTGTGTGAGGATACATGACACTGTATGAAACATCTCCACCCAGGTCCACCGTATGGCCTCACACCACTTAATTTCCCTTTTGTTCACATGCAAAGAATTGTGGTGGTGGCTGATGGTAAGGTGAGGCAGACACATTGAACAGGCAACAGATTCATCAAAAGTTTATTCTGAACTAGGAGCTCTGGAAGATCCAAATATTGACCAGTAAGACAAGTTTCTTCCTGTAAGACATCGGAGTCACGTTAGGAAGATATAACTCAGAAAGAAATTCAGGTAGGAATATGGCCACATCTCAATAATAAGAATGGCTTATGTTTACTTGCAGATGATGCAGTGGGGAGATATGATCCAAATATATGAGACCCAAGGATATGATCCAAATACATATTCAGTTCTTAAAGGGCTGAAAATTGGCTGAAATCAAATAATACTGAATGTAATAAGGGAGAATGCAATCTTACACTCGGTTTTAAAAAAGAAAAAAAAATTACTGTGTAAGAACAGGATGGTGGTGGCCCATCTTAACAACATTTCATATGAAAAAGACCTAATTTTCTTGGCTAAACATAATTTCTGTATGAGTCAAAAGGAAATAGTGCTAGGAAGAAACAATAAAACATGGGCAGAATTCATGGAAATATAGGTCCAGAATAAAGAATGTAATGGTCTTATTATATGCCACATTGGTTAGAAAACATATAGTCTGCAGACACTATTTTTAAATACACACTGATTAACTGAAGCATATCAATAGAAAAGGAGAATAAAAAATTATTCTGGGTTGAAAGGGATGTTCAGCTTAGAAATTAGAAGACCTCAGAAGAACCAGTAGAACCTCAGGAGCTCTTGAAAGCAACGAGACAGCTGCCTTTAAAGTATCTAAAGGACTTTTAGGTAGGAAAATAATTTATACCCTTCTCTTGTGGGGTTTCTTAAGGAAACCAGTCCTAATGGAAAAAATGTGGTGGGACATACCATTTGGTCCAATATAAAAAGAAACTATTTTCTAATATTCAGAGCATGTTAAAAAAAAACAAAACACTATGGTTGTATAAGGGAAGTAAAGTCAGTATGACTGGAAGAACAAGGAAAGATTACTGTGTTGGATGTAAAATGAGATTAGATCGAATTGTTGAGGTTCTTTACAATTCTAAGAGTTTCAGACCAGGGTAGGATTCACTGTGATCTGGGAACCCTGGGAGTAATACAACTTCTTGGGGAAAGGAGGGCCAGAGCTGGCCCTTTTATGATCAATTCTAAAATGTACTCCCTTGCCCCCTTCACAAATTACTAATTTTCTGATATCAGTATGTATCTAAAAACTGGAATGAAATTGCTTCTTGTTTCCCAAAAGCTGTCATGAAATCAATGACGCATCTTTACAACCGGTGGCATCTTAGGATCAAGAAATATAGTAAATTGGAATTAAACTGTTAACAGTGGTAGTACCCTCTGGGGAGTGGGACTATGAATGATTTTTATTTTTTCTTCTTGCATATCTCCACTTTCTGCAATAAAAAACATATTACATTTGTAAGAGGGAAAAACATTTTAAAAGGATGATTTAGAATTAGATTAGATTTTTATCTAGAAAAGTCCCACTGGTGAAAAATGAAAGTGGTGCTTAAGTTATGACATTTCAATGTTTCCCAGAGAAAAGACTATACACAGTTTTCATTCAGCCAGAGCACTTACTTTCGTAGACCGTGAAGAACGACCCGTGGCCTCAAATCTAATTTCAACATCAATGACTGAAAAGTTGCCTTTATGTTACTACTCTCCAAATACCCACATGTTAACATTTTAGTGGGCAATATTCTACCAACATTCTTTTATTTACTAAAGTAGTTAATCTGAGTTGTAAAACTAGAGCCTCCAGGGACTCCAAAAAAAGCCATTTTTGTTTTAAATAAGGGAAAAAAAATGCAACCTGTTAACATTTTTATTTCTCTGAACTGGCCTATGTACACAAAAGCTCTTCACGCGGGGCAGGGATAGATCATGATTATACTGCAGCGATCATGGACTAACTCTACCTAACAGAGCCATCTTCCTGCCCTCACTTAATTGTCAGGACCGGTGAAGACTTATTATTATATCCCACTCTGAGGGTTCACAAACTGAATTTTGAAAAGAACTATCGGTTGCTTTTCTTTAATATAATGTTAAAACTAGTATACATTTAAAATCCTCCTCCCTCTACACCCTACAAATGAATGCAGAGAATAGGTGGTATGATCTTTAAGGAGATGTTCAAAGGAGGTGTCAGTTTGAAATATATAAATCTGAATATACACTGTTCTTTCAATAAAGGCTGGGCAAGGGTCATAAAACTATAAAAAAAAAATACCCTGCCCCTTTGGACTATAACAGCTAATCATTAGCCATCCATTCGTAATGTTTACTTTTAGTGTGTTATTTTCACATTTTTCTTCATGGGGACTAACCATTAGTATCCCCCTAAGACTAACAAAAGTACATTCATTGCCTGCTGGCAAATGATTTCCGGCCCCAGAGCATTTGCTGGTAGAAAAAGTTAAAGTATATCTAGGCTTATATTTCTATTATTGTTGGGCATTAGCAGCAGCATAAATTTTTCTTCCCAAGACCTTCATTCTGGCTGGTTCACAGATGACAGTAAAGGAGGCACCCCAAATTTACACATATTCTTTACATGCTTGTGAATCAAATTTAGGAAAATACAAAAATGTAAACCTAGTAGATGTCTCAGAATTTTTTACAAAATGGGCAGATTTTTAAATTCATTCTCCAGTCAGCCTTCTCCCCTCACCCCAGAAAGGCTGCCCCGACGTACCATCGCTCCCAAATTAATATTCTTCTGCATTTTAAAAAGGGAGCTTGTTTGCATTTAAACATGGCTATGTAAACAAGGTGTTTGACTGGGATAGATTTTCTTCTCAGAGTATTCAAGAGCTGGAGTGAAGCTATTTAAAGAATGGAGTATTCAATTCCTTAGGCCAGATGCTAGTATAAATATGAAACTATGTTCACACTGCAGATGAAACTATTTTTAGTCGGTGAATTTTGAAGAGCACTATTCAGTTAAGCATTGTAGGGTGGGCTTTCAGCAAGCTACAAACAGAACCTACACGGATTCTTGCCCCCATGTTAACACACTGACACCAGGACCATAGGGAGGGCTGTCCCTCAGTTGGGCTGCACCACTGTGGCCTCACCAGTTCATGAGGCCCGAGGACTTTCTTGCAGGCTAGTAAACAGCCAGTGCCCCCAGCCCCTGTCTCCTCCCCCACATCCCTAGATCCTCCCTTAGGAGATTCAAGACATCCCCCTCAGTCCAGCCACTGTGGATTAACCTTGGCCACACCAGGGGCCCCCGGTTGCAGACTGGTGCCCGCACGTGCCCTCTAGTTGTTTATGTGCCAATTTTCACCGGTGACTCTGACTATCCAGTAAGCTGGACTCTGGATTTGATTCCAGACTTCAAAATCAAGAAAGGTGCAAATCTTTTATTTTAGAGAGGGGTGGGGAGTGGCAGAGGGAGAGAGAGAAAATCCCAAGCAGGCTCCATGCTGAAGAGGCAGACAAGGGGCTCAATTCTACCACCCTGAGACCATGACCTGAGCCAAAACCAAGAGAGTGGGACGTTCAACCACCTGAGCCACACAGGCACCTAAATCTGAAAGGGATTTGAGGACCACAGACATGTGCAAAAATGAAATGCCTCCGGGGCAGATCCAGGCACACCTGTCCCTGGCACACCAGGCATATCTGTCCCTGCATGTAAGCTCCGTTAAGCAAGTATTGCTAATGACACCAACGTAGGTGTGTTGGCTGCACAGGTCATTTCTTTCTCAGTGCCTTGCACGTGCTAGATACAGTTATAGTGAGTGCACACAGAAGGAGCTCAAGAGACGCATAGCCAGGGATGACTGGAATCTCCTGAAATGGGCCAGAGGCACAGAAATGCAGCTATCATGGGGCAAGCAATGGTCTACACCCCCCAGCACTCGGCCTGCACCACTTTCCATGGAGCTTCCTGTGGGACTAATGGACTTTACAAAGAATGGTCTTGCTCCCTTACTCAAAAGATGCTCTGCTGGGCTGGTCCTGCAGGGCAGCAACCCTGGCCTGTAGATCAGATGTTGGGCTGAATCTTACACCAGGCCACTGCGCTCAGGTCACCAGACTTTGTTTCTGGATGTGGCCTAGCTCTCGCCCTCCCACCGACAGGCTGCCTTTCTGCACTATGAGTGAAGCCAGGAAGGCAGGTGTGGGTCGGCACCCCTGTCAGTGTCTCCAGCATTAGCAGGCCGGCAGGGAAAAAGGTAGGGGAACAAAGTCCAGAGCCGGAATGACGAATGCTTTACTTCTTACAATCTGAAATGGGGGATAAACCAGCCAAACTGGGGACGAGGAGCTGAGAGGCCCGGAACTTTCCATTGTTGTGTTTTTTCATTTATATAAAACTCATTCTAAGGAAAGCGTTCTGAAGTGAGGGAAGCAGGAGGGGAATAATTTTATTTTTCTTTAAGTATATATTGTTTATTAAAAACTTCATGCAGAGGCACCTCGGTGGCTCAGTTGGTTGAGCATGTGACTTCGACTTAGGTCATGATCTCACGGTCCGTGAGTTCGAGCCCCGCGTCGGGCTCTGCGCTGACAGCTCAGCCTGGAGCCTGCTTCAGATTCTGTGTCTCCCCCTCTCTCTCTGCCCCTCCCCTGCTCATGCTTTGTCTCTGTCTCAAAAATAAATAAACATTAAAATTTTTTTTAAAAAATTCATGCATTATTCAAACCAAGGGCCTCTCCTCCACCCAACAGTCTGTACACTCCCACTGCCTCTGATGGAAAAGAAGTGCGCATTTTTGGATCAAACCCCACACTCCCCATAAAAAACCTAACTGTGGCGCTGAGAACATGGATCTAAATATTTCTCAAGGTTCTACTAACATTAGAAACCACTCTAGCTTCTCTCGTGGTTTATTATGATATCACCAAATCCCTGCAATGTATTTATAGCTTGTGAGTCCTAATTACCAGTCATTTACTCTAAGACTATAAATGTTCTTTGGTGACTTAAATGGACAACTAATATTTTGGTTGATGAATTAAGGTACTGCTCATGGATGGTAGAATTTATTCTAGTCCAAACTTCAGGAGTCCATTTGTCAGATATTTTATGCTACCCTTCTTTTAATGATTCATTTACCGTTAGTAATATTTGTATTCAGAACTGTGGTGGTTCTAGCCAACGGCGCTATGCTCGGCTGAATTATCTTTTTCTTTCACAGCATAACAGAGTAGAGCACAGTCAAATTGAGGATGGTCCTCAGTACACTGTTGGAATCAAATTGTCTGGCAAACACATCCAGACCCATTTCTCAAACCACATGCAATGTTTCGACTACCAACGTGCCTGCGGAGTCATTAACAAGCATCCTAAAACGTGCTGTCCATATTTAAATGATTAGGAGGGGTATATAGGCGATGAGCCTGTGGGTCTTCAGCTTTTATCAATTATGCAACACAACACAGATGTGAGCCTTCACCTTTGTTTTTTGTGGGCCACTAAGTACACTCCCTTTTAGAGCAGGGTTTATTTTCTTCTGCTTAGCTTGAACCCAACACTTGGGCAAGGGAATTGTTTTAATCTTGACAAGTTGAAGGATTCAGTCTCAGCAAATCACCTTTGTCTAGGCAAATTTCTAAAGAAACTAATTTTACCCAGGATTGTTTTAAAGGTTTCACAATCACTGTTTGAGGCCAGTTGAGGGTAACAACGATTACCCTTTTCCTTATCCACTGGGATCTGTGTTCAGAAACTGCCCAGAGTTGAAATTCTTAAGTTTGCAACCCCAATCAGGGGCTGAGTATTAAACCATTCACAAGAGTCCAGGCATCTCAAAGGAAAGATGCATGTCCTTACTCTACTGTTGCTACAGCATCTAATCTATTGGTGCTCGATTAACGCTGTAACGGACACACGAAAAAGGCAGGTGCGTGGTGGGTTATTTTCAGACTTCACATCTGTGTGGCAGTTACACTTCTGAGCCTATAGATGAATTCAGTGTAACTGGTCCCAACCCCTCCTGGCCTGCTGTTGACATGAGGCTTGCCACAGCCTGAGCAGGTCTCTTTGCTATCAATAAGCGAGGCTGGGCTGTTGCCCAAGAGAAAAGCCTCAAAGGAAATGACTTAAGTGTGGTATACACTAGTGGTACCCAAGTCAATTTTAGGTGGTACGTGGATAAACAATTTTTTTTTTATTTTTAAGAATTATGTATTTATCTTCACTGTTATTTATAGCAAGTGATACAGGTTTTCCATTTATAGTAGTGAAATAAAATTTTCTATTAAATCAAGTTAGGTTAAAAAAAAGCAGTTAATTTAAAGAAAAATATTAAGTAAATAATAAAATAGGGAATTTCAATATGACAAAATTGTGATGTTGTTTATAAACAACTAAAGTCTATGATATCTTAATTGAAAGCCTAAGACTTTAATAATGCTACCATTTAAATTGTCTTAAATATTGTTTATTGTTGAGAGAGAGAGACACACACACACACACACAGAATCTGAAGCAGGCTCCAAGCTGTCAGCACAGACCCCAATGCGAAGCTCAAATCCATGAACCATGAGATCATGACCCGAACCAAGTTGGATGCTCAACTGACTGAGCCACCCAGGTGCCCCAATAATGCTACCATTTACCAAACACTTTATTGTGCCAGACATTGTCTTAAAAACCTAAAATGGAGTGTATTATTAAATCCTACAATATCCTTATGAGGTAGGAATTATTATAGATTTTTTTTATTGGGGATCCAGGGTTCAAGTCCAGCTCTGTAAGACTTCTACCATTACATCATGCTGTCTCCAGATATAAGATCTAAAGCCTGGTCATGCAACCATTTATCCAATGTACATTTTGAACACCTACTGCATGCCAGACAATATCTTACATTAAAAGTAGGGTTGGGGGAATGAGGGACCCTCATTCCCTTCCTTATACGTAGTTTAGTCTAGTAAATGGCAGTTAAGGGTTTTGATCAGAGTTAAAAAAAAAAAAAAAAAACGTTTCTCATTTTGGGCTTCAACTCATATTCCCAGGAAACAGACTAAAATTAGGCTCATAAACAATATTCAGAGCTCCCTAAGTAAAAGACAAAAGTCATTATTTTATAAATATTAAGAATATTGAACATGAGATGGATTCACATAATAAATAAGTTGTTAGAAGTGGCCACTGGGTCGATTTGACAAAAAGCCTTTCAAAAGACTCCTTAGGCCTAATTTTATGAAAATCTGATATATAAAAATTAAGCCATAGGAATTGTATTTACATCACAAAAGGGTGCTCTACTTCATCAAAAGGAGTCTGCAGAGGGTTTCCCAGTGTTGCAAGCTTTTTACAGCACCCTATGGAAGAAGTAACTAATAAAGATATAATGTCCACACAGCATATCCAGATTATCCAGACAGTAGAAAATAAGAATTGCCTATGGTCTATTCTTGCTGTCAAATTTCTAGTTTGAAAATATAGAAGAAAAATATATGAGATGAGAGAGCCACACGTGTGAAAACCGGAAATCCTCATATCTGAAAGTGGATTCTCACCAACATTGTGGGTGGACACACATCATCCTTGTTTTTCTTCCTCATAGGATGACGATTTTGTACTCTTTGAAGGCAATCAACCAGCAGTCTTGATCCAAGAGTTCAAAAAGCAAATTTCAGGACAGAGTCCATGAATGTGCTCAAATGTCATTCCAATTTTGTGGATGTCAATGTCTTCTGGGTAGGGAGTCCACAGTGTTCTTTAGATTCTCAAAGTCATCTATGGCACCCCCACAAAAGTTAAGCACCATCAGAATAGGAGAATCCAACTACCTTTCCTTCCAGTCACATATGTATGGACTAGCAGGAAAATGCAGTACATAAAATTTGGCCAAAATGCCTGAGTGGTGTTTTTTGGAGAGAGGCATTACTGATAATCAGATATTAAAAAAGTATTTCATAACTTTTTATCATCACAGACTCATTTCAGAATCAGATTAATGCTCTGAATGGTTTCCAAGAAAATGTGTATTTACATACAGAATTCTGCAGGAAGATTTGGCATTGGTTGTGGGGGCGGTTAGGAATCCTCACAAAATTTTTTCCATTGTCCCTTAATTAAGAACCCATGACTCAGATGATTCTTCAATAGAACATTCAGGCACTTGACTTAAAACCTACCCTAAGTTACAGAGGTTTTTTTTGGGTGGGGGGGGGGGGCGCGGGTAGGAGAGAACTGATGATTATCAGTACACTGCCTACCAAACCCTGAACCTGTTATCTGTAGTATAGATCTATACCATGCCTATCTTCACTCCTAGAACAGATTCGACAGAAGTTTTATTCAGTCAGAAAGCTCTGCCCAAGGTAAATTCTTTGATTTTGTGAGATCCACCACTAACACTGCCTTCCGGAGAAACTGTTTTATGTGAATTGATTTGATTAACCACACTAGCCCCATTTGCAACTATGAATAATGTAACCAGACAGAAAGTTGACATTTTCATGGAAAAGTTCTATCATTTGCAAATCTAAAATTGCCAACTTTTTTCTTAGCTTCTAGGTAATACAAGCAGAGAATATGATATGAAAATATTGCTTTGATGAAGCAAGGACACTCAATGAGAGGATAAAGACAACATTCTGAGTTTCAACTGATAATCCTTTTATCATCAGAGAATGCATTAGTAGGCATAAAAAGTCTTCGTAGTTATGAGACAAATGGAACTCTATAAACTCAAATAAACCAAGAAGGAGACTTCAGTTTAATTATCTTCCCTTCAACATCTCAGAACATTTTCTGGGTAGAAGTGCTAAAGCTTTGACAAAATATTAGGAATTTCAATGAGGAATATATAATATATATATTTCTTCTGCTAACTAGACAAGCTTGGTATGAACCACAATGTGTTTAACAGAGACAATGAAAGGTCGGCATTTAACATCAAACACACGAATTCTATCTGGAAGGCCAAATTTGAACAAAGTCCAAATTCCCAGTGAGAGGAGTAGGCCGTTCAGAAAGAAGATCTACACCAGAGATGATCGATCATGAGATTCTTCACTTCTAGTAATATCCTGGTAGGACAGAGAAATCACATGGGATGGGAATCTCCTCATTTATTCAACAATCATAATCCCTGCCCTTTAAGCATTTATAAGTTTGCTCACATTGCGAGACATGTAGTGAGGAAACTTCTTCCATGTTTCCAGTGCACTTTGCTTACACTTTTATCCACGCCCTGGCAAACTCTGTCACAACCTAGCCGTGTCTGTCTGCCCCACTACACTATGAGTTCCTGACATTGGGTCACTCTCGTCTTCATCTTCCTTCCACAGCAAATCTAGTGTCCTAGCCTTCTTAAGCACTCAGTGCATACAACAGCGATCCTACTTCAAAATAAAAACTTTGGCTAACCATCACAGCTATTCAAATCTCGCTGGATCGACACCGTCCAGTATAAATATAACGTGAGCCACATATATAATTTTAAATTTTCTAGTAGCCATATTAAAAAAAGTTTAAAGGAAAAGGTAAAATCAATTGCAATAATATATTTTATTCAACCTAACAACATCAAAAATATTATTTCAACATGTGACTGATATAAAAAATTATTGATGAGATATACTTTTTATGCTAAGTTTTTGAAACCTGGTGAGTATTTTACTTACAGTACATGTAATTTGCATGCTCAGTGTGTAGCAAAGTGATAAGTAGCCTTATCAAAACAATAAAGTTATTTTATGCTTAACCAAAAATATTTTAATTGCTTCAATTTTTAATTTTAAACTGGAATTCATTAAAAATAATTAAAATGACAAACTCCGTTTCTCTGTCACAGGAGCCATGTTTCAAGTGTCCCATAGCTGTGCGCAGTTAGTGTCTACTATACTGGACTGCACAGTTGTAGGCTATTTAAGCAGCTGATAAGAGCAAGTTGTCAGACAGTGAGTGTCCACAGTAAGATCTTATTTTTAAAGCAAAACAATTTACACGCGCACACACACAAGATAACTGAAGCAGGAACCACCAAGAGTTAGTCACATGTAAATGTTAAGAGAAGGAGTAAAACTGGAAAGGAGGGGAAGAAGGACTCTTACTTTTGAATTTTTACATGTATTGTATAAATAGTACAATTATGGGGAAAAACGGTTTAAATTTTTACATGTATTATACACAAACAATTAAGGGGTTGCAGTCCCATCTTTTCTTTAAGTAGCGACAAATATAGTTACACTCTGAGAGTGGCAGGGACAGCTGAGACTCCTCTAGATGAGGACTACTAGCGAAGGGAAAGAATTAGAAGCCATGCTACATAAGGAATGTGGGATTGCGGCTGTTGGTGTTGGACCAGTAGAATGAAAAACTGGGGGCAGGGGCAGCTCTTTTCAAATATTGGAAACACTATCAAGGAAAAAGAAAATTTGATTTGTTGTCTGTTTTTACAAGAATACAATTAGTAACCACAGTATACCGTTAATATAATAGTGTGTACTATAAGCCATATATTTCAAGCTTAAGTCATCAAAAGTAATAATTTCTAACACAGAGATGATCAAAGATGGACTGGAATTGCCTCATAAGGTCATGAGTTCCCAACCGCTGAAAACAGTAAAAGGTCAACTAATCAAAATCTCAACAGAAGACATTTAAAAACTAGTAAGTTCAGGAAAGATGTCATAAGCAGAATCTTGTAACTAAATTATCAACTGTAAGATTTTATTATTCTCTGAAATTGATCATTATCCCAAGGGCAGGTGTTCTATTACACATGTTTACCCGACATCCAATTTTCCTTTCCTTCCAAGAATGCTGGAGGATTATATATCCTAACCTCCTTAAAGTAAGACATGACCATGAAATTAATCTGAATGAGTAGTGAATTGTGAGTGGAAGTGATGTGTGTTACTTCATGTTACTACGGAGTGTAAACATTTAAACTCTAGCACATAGCTCTCCACCCCTCTGTTCCCCTTCCTATAAGCATGAAGCACCACTGTGGAGCCATCACAAGAGAGAAAATTTGTTTTGTAGAGTCCTGTACACCACAATGAACTGTGTGCTTAAACAAGAAATAAACATTTGTCGCGTTGAGCCACCAAGACTTGGGAGATGTTTGTTACTGTAGCACAACGCAGGCTGTCCTGATGAATACCGAAAATTCTTGCTCATGACCTTCAAGAGGAAACACACACAAAACCACGGCCTTCACAGTGTGGTTTGGTTTCTTTTGGAATAATTAGGTACTTCAAGGACAAACAGATTTCCAGTGTGGACCAGTCCACAAGCACACAAGCATCATACATTTATCTATACAAACCCAATATACCACAAGAACAGCCACTTCACAGCCAGAGAAGCAGCAGATGAGGCCAGTAACTCACATGTTTCACGTGTGAGATCCCAAAGTACATTTGAATTCCTGGCATCTAATTTTCTAACCAACTAGAATCAGCTGCTCATTATGATCTAAGCGTGATCAGAGGAAATAAAAGCAGATGGTTTGCAGGGCAATACACAGGTAAACACTAACCAAAAGAATTAAATTTCAAAACATCACCTTAAAAGCACTTCGAAATAATCCTCCAGGTTGTTTTGGACCCCTAGGAAACTGGGATCATGACTTACTTAACCCTGAGTCAATTTCTGTGCCTTATAATAGATACTCCAATGTTTAGGAGTCAACCTGAATGAAGTCACATACTACTGTTATCTATTATCTAGGTATTCTTTTATGTTGCAATTGTCTACTTTACTTTCTGGGGGAGAAAACAGCATTTTGTAAGGTTTACTCTTCTAAAGGAAAGAGGAAACTAAACCAGCATTCTTGACCAAATGCTCCCACTGTATGCTTGGTGATTCCTCATATGTGATCTACTCTAATCTTCCCCAGTCCCGTGAGACAAGTATTGTTAACTGTTTCACAGATAAGCAATCAAAGCAGAAGTACAACTTTTAAGGTCATACAGCTTATGGAGCAAAAATTTGAATGTGAATCCAGATCTGTCTTATTTTAAAGTCTGCTCTACAATGGTTTAGTACAGTGGTGAAAAAGAAGCCAACCTAAAGTGGCAGCTTCTGTTTGCTCATTCTAAATCTTGGATTGAAAATATTAATACAAAACAATGTCAACTAAAAAAGCATTCTCAATTTTTAAAAAAAAAGGAAAGAAAGAAAAAAAAGACACCCATACAGAGGCTGCAAATGTGAGAAGCCTATATTTACACACAACCATCACGTGATGGGTAATTAGCCAGGTAACTATAGGTTTTTCTCTGCTCGAAAAGTATATGTTTCATCATGCTTTGAAATCTGCCTTATTATCAGCACTGCTATGAAAACAATGTTTTATTTCTTATCGAGTGAATAGGCCAGGCATGAAGCATTGTTTTTGTAGGGCCTAATAGAATACTTTCTTTGTGAACCAAGAAGTCGAATGGGTAGTTGGAAGGTGGAGAATATCCTCCATCATGATTAGCAAGTAACCATTTTAAGGTAGGTGAGGATTAAAACAGTGCAATTGCCCAGAATACAAAATATTAGATGCCATGCTAAAACCATCTCCTTAATAACCTGTCACCTAAAAAAAGACAGATTATGAACAAGTCGATAACAAAAAAAAGATAAGGCAGAGCAAGTCCAGTCTGGATTTGTTTATTTCCCCACACATTTTTGTGACTGCTATAATCCTGAAACATGTAAAATATTCCCTTGAGGAAGAGACGAATTAATAAATGCCAGCATTAATACAAAAAATGTCTACACACAACAAATCCCTACAACCCCACCAAAAATCCTCAGGCCAGCAGCTAGCTTCGAGCATGGTCAAAAGCTCTCTTAATAAGTTTCCTACAATAAGTCTACACATGGCTGACTACAAATTAAACCAAAATAGTTAAAAGCGATATACCCTTCCCCAGCATATTGCTTCTCCTCCCAGGTACCAATGAGACAGCCCCTCTTCTAGAGGGTGTCATCCTAGGAAGTGCTGGAAAAGAAGTCAACCACTGTATGCACACAGGGATCCCAATTCGACTCGGAACAGAGAACGCCAGAGATTTCAGAGGTTGATCATAAAAGTGGCATGTTTACTCAACCTAGGAGGTATAGCTTTGAAGTTAGAGTGCCTACACGATAGACCTAAGACTGTTACGGGGAAGATAAGAAAAAGATACTGCATTCTATTGCTAGTTACACAGTAAGGAGCTTAGTAGGTGGTAGAGACACTAAGTGTGATACGAGCTCTGTAAGCAGGGAAAATACTAAGAGCTGAATGGCGTACAAGGGCTTTCGGGGCTTAAACTGAGTCCTAAAGAAGAGAATTTCTATAGGTAGAGAGTCCTGGAAGGGGTATTTCAAGAATGAGTGAAGGCATGAGCCAATCAAAGTGTACTGCAGAGATTGGGGGGCAGGAGGGTAGGTCCATGTTGTTAAAGAGAAAGAAGACGAAGCAGTTAGACAAGTTAGACTGAAGCAGGAGGTTTACATAAAGGAATAGGAGATAAGGGAGAGAGATAGGCTGTCTTAACATTCCAAGTGCACTTTGAGCTGGCAATTCCACCTCTACAAATATATAAGGAGATAGTCATGGGTATGTGCAGAGCAACAAGAATTTCACAGAGTTTTGGGAAAACAGAAGTAACCAAAATGTCCAACCATAGAAACACCTCTATGATAAAACATTATGCAGGCAGGAAGAAACAGTGTGGACCCTTTTAGGACATGAAGGCACTGTCGCAACACATCTGTATGAATTTAAATCAGTGAGGCAAACGTTGGATTTTGTTTTTATGGGGAAAAGGTGTATGCATATGAATGGTCTCTGCATATATGATATCCACTGGCATATAGATATATCAAAGTGCTAACAGCAGTTAGTTCTGGGTGGGAGGGAAGCAGCTTACATTTTTCTGCTTTTTGTTTGCAATGCCTGCATTTTCAATATGGATAGCATGGGTAATAATAAAAACAACAACAGTGAAAGTTATTTAATAAGAAAGAAAAGCACTGGATGCTTGCCGACAACATTGTACTTTATCCAGCAGGCATGAAGTTTTTGGAGAAAGGAGGGCTACAGGCTGAAAGCCAGTATTTTAAAAGGGTCAGAAGTATAAAAATGTTAAAAATTACTGAAAATTTAGAAAGCAAGTGGAGAGGTCCAAAGGAAGAAAGTTCGCGGCAAGGCACGGCTCTGGGATTTCAGGAAAGAAAGAAGGAAGGCTATTTCATCCCAACATACTAACTGGAAACACACAAGGTGAGGCAATCAGGAAACCCTGAAATGGCAGCACTGTTTGTTCAGCCCCTACTGTGCATGAAGCACTTCGTAAAGGCTTTGAAAACCCATCATTATTCCAGTCTGTCCTAAATAAATATATTTATTAAAACGGGGTAAAAGTCCAAACCTCAGCTTTTCTCTGCAGTGACCTGCACAAACTACAGACTTAAACACATAATGCTGGAGGAGAGAAGGGGAGCGCATCTTTGACATTTAGGAAAATTAATGTTTTGCAATAAAACCTCACATTTCAAGTACTCTAAAAGATAAACGAGCTGTTTGGAAGAATCAGCATCAACACTAAAGAGAATTAAGTCTAAATGCCCCAATCAAATATCTGCTCACAAAACCCCCTAGAAAAGTCACATCAATTCACATGTAGGATGTATGTGCTTTGTGCTCCAAGGTGAGGCCATCGTGGTAGCAGCTATAATAACAGCCTGCAGTCAGTAACCATGCAGAGGCTCAATAGATGAGAGGTGGAAAGCAAACAGAAACATTTTGGGGTTACAAGAATAGGAGGAAAGCATTATGTATCTCCAGTTGGAAGGGGAACTGTTGAATCTAACCTCATTTTTAAAGCACATTAGAGGCACAGAGTCAATGTTGCACTCCTGTCACCAAATGCAAAAAGATTTATTGCTTCAAGTTCATCGATTCATCTATGATACCAGAAATTAACGAGTTTGCAAGAAGCTAAGGCTCCCTATAAGACTTTCTCCAGTAGCCCCAGATATGTAACCAGCCTAAAGGTGATACATAAATACACACACACACACACACTCTCTCTCTCTCTCTCTCTCTCTCTCGATATATATATATATATATATATATATATATATATATATATATGGCAAAGGACTCTGTGTCTCTGTGTGTGACCACACCTAAATTTCTTTTATCTTTGGTTATCTATCCTCAGATGGTGACCATCACAGATAGTTCATTGTGAAATTAACATTTCTTATTACTGAAATAATAAATAATGAAATCAATGAAATAATAAAACAAAATTATGGGTTGATTGCTTTCCCCATCATGGTCTTTTTATCACAGACATGACCACAGAGTATCTGATTAAAGATACAAATGCCAGAAGAACAGAAAATGAAAACAAATGAAAAAGCAAAAACAGCTGGAGTCCGGGAGAATGATAATGCATTCAACTAACACATATGATAATTTAGGGAATACTTCTTGGTCTTTATCTTATTTTATTGGAGCAGGTTAAACTAGCTGGACATCAAGCTGGTATTCAACTGTGGACCTTTATTGAGGCAAAACTCAACTGGGGCAAGTTCTACCTTAAATGCTATAGTACACAACTACAGGAACAACAGAAGCTAGAAAAGCACAGCACTGGTTTTGAGCCACAGAGACTCCTGCCATCTTAGTTGACAATGATGTTCATTAGATAATAGTCTACACTTAATACTACTACAAAACCAAACTAAACCAAACCAAAACAAACCAACAACAAAAAAAACCCAGGTGACTAAAATTCAGGAATAGTGGCTAAATAACATATTTTCCCTCCTTGCTCTGAGAAGTAGAAGTCCAGACGATACAGCTGGTATTAGAGTCTCATATGTTAGTCAGTGCAGCCTACCAAGCTTGAAGGATGTGTATCAATCTCTGTTCCACTGGAAGCCGCCTCTCATTTTGGTCTAGGTTTCTCAGCACAGATGAGCTCATAAAACATAAATGGGTAAGCAGGTGTAAAAGGACACCCAAAGTGGATCCTAAGATGAGTAACCAGGATGGTGAGAGATTTTAAAACCACGTCTTGGGGAAAAACTGAAAAAAATTGGGATTGTTCAGCCAAATAAACACTAATATTAGAGCATATATATAATAATAATATAATAATAGGGATTGAGAACTATTTCAAGGAAAGGTGAGAAGAAACATCAACGACACCAATGTCCAGCCTAACGACTCTCTGAAGAGCTAGAAAAAAGCATGAGTTTCTTACCTTGTTCATGCATTGTAGCCAAGAGGTGAATACTGGTAACCTGAATACTAAAAATAGCACTGAAATTTCCAATTTCATGTTTTTCCCCCTACTTTTGCCCCAAGATCTCCAATTTTAAAAGAATAAACTCTTAAATTCTACAAATTTCTATTGACTACCCATCTTCAGCCCATTATCAAGAGAAGATAGGAATCTGGAATTCTAAAAAGCATTCATAATTCTAGAAAACACTAGAAGATGCACAAGTCAACAGAAATTCTAAATGAAAGGGTCTTAACTTGGAATGAGCCTTCATGAATGATGGCAACACGAATATCTAGACAGCAATATCCATGACTAGCTGCTGACTGGCTCACACATGGTTAGATTTTGCAGAATTCCTTTCCAGCAGGAACAGCCAAGATGGCTAAGTGCGGACAAAATACATGACTGTCATTTTTTCAAGACACTTCTTACACACACATTCTACCATTATTGCAGGACAACGTTCAACTATTTGATTACGTGGGCAAGCTGAATTTTAACGTTGAAATGAAATGAAGTAATCTCCCTGATGTCTTCCTAGATCCGTAGAAAATATCCCATCATGAAGTTGTTCTAAAGCTTTGAACATCTTGGATACAGATTCTTGGAAGTATGAACTCACTCCTGTCAAAGGTCCTTTGGGCTGTCACTTTACAGTGGCATGAAGTAACCTTGAGGAAACAGCCATGTTGGCCCTTTGACAGAATACTTCTCTAGTGTTAACTGTGCCATGATGAGTTTCTTTAAAGAATGTGTGGTTCACACAACAATACTGTCAGAAGGCCTTGTGAGAAAATCCTTTAGAAAGTACCTTTACAAATTTCTGATAGGCACCATATGTAATTGATTTCTATTTTGAACTCAAGACTGCTATAAAGGCCAGATCTGTTTCAGTGAAGGGGTCCTTCCGTAGGGATTCCTTATGATATTCATGAATAGAATAATTCAACAATATACCATCTAAGAAACTTCACAAGTTTCTATCTTAGGGAAAATAGTACAGCTAACCCAGCAATGGAAGTTAAAACGTAAACAGCAAATACGTACATAAGACTGTTTAATAAATATACGAAGTTTACATCTAGGAACGAAGGAAGGAGGAAGGAAGGAAAGGACTGTCTTAATAATTAGCATGTCTTCAATCCTAGCAAGTTCCTTAGATGTATCAGGTGAAAATTCCTCATTACGGTAAACCATCAGCACCTTACCATGCTTCATAATGCAGACATTTAAACTGTTTTCTTCAATGCAGAATAAGAATCATGACCCAATCCACCCCCTTGGAAGCAGCTTGACACATCAAACTCAAAAGTGATCTGAAATAACCATTTGAAACACAAGGCTTCCAAGATTTCCAAGCAGTATAGTTAATTTCTAACTAAAAGTACTAGAGAAGTCATTTATACTACTGGGCACTTAATGGCCCAGTTTATTTTGACAAAATTTTCAAAAGGAAAAAAGTTATACAACATAAAAAAATCTATATGTAAAGAAACTTACAAATACATACATATATTTTATATTTAATATACACATAATTTATATGTACATATATACATATGTACATGTATACATAATGTATATACATAGTATATATTTATAATATATATATACTTAATATATATTATATATTCAACATATAATATATATACATTATATATACACACATAATTTATATACATTTATACATATACACATATATTTAACATATAATATGTAATATATTTAATATGTAATATATGTGCATATTATATATACACAATATATACACATTATATATAATATATAAATAAATACATATATAATATATATTATATATAATATATTAAAGCAAAGACCAGAAGGATTTTAATAACCGTCTTCTATTGAGGCAGACAGTAATGAGAATAAATCCTGCCCTAAACACTAGACCACATGATTCAGGAAGTTCAAAAGGAACAAATAAACTAATATCATACTACATAGCTCCCTATCATATAGAACCTCCTTCTCACAGTAACATGGTGAAAATACTAGGACTTCAGTACCACAAATGCTGCCATCGACACTAATTATTCCCCAGTTGATCTTCTCAAAAATCCAGGGAGATAAAGCAAGGTACACACTATTACACTGATTTTACATCCAAGGAACCTGAAGGCACAAACACCTGCTGACTGTTCCAGGAAGTGACAGATCTACAGGACAAGTAGAGCCAAGAGTCTCCTGACCTCCTATCCACTGCTCTTTCAACCACCATGCTGTTTATTCCCCAGAGTACAGTAAAATCCAAGCACCAGAAGGGACAGGGGAAGCCACACTTTCTCAATCTGATGGGCCTTTAGAAACAGAAATTGAACTGAGGGAACCCCCATCATTAAATTCAGCTGTACCCACACCCACATCCTTTGGTCTCTCTTCTCAATTTCAGCTCAGATGCTTCTCTTTTCTTTCTTTTTCTAGAGACACATTTGGAGATGAAACCATTTATAACTGCCCATCCACAGACAGTTTGTGGCAGCATAATTGACAATGAGTCTGCTGCAAAAAAATAAAAATGCTGTTTTAATAACCTTGGCCTAAAATACATTCTGTTGTATGCCTCAAAGGGTTTCAATAAAAAGTCAACCTGTAGAGACATATTTTCTTGGCTTAAACAACAATCCAAAGCATATAAATGTAGTCCAACTATAATGACATATTTATAGGCCAATAAAGCTTACTCTGCAGCTTTCATACTTCACTTAAAGGAACTCTGTAAGAAGCAGTGTTATATAAAATAATTTGATTTTTTTTCAAACTATAGCCCAAGGAATAAAAAATGCAAGTTTGCTATGTTTAACTGATAGTGTTTATATTCCTTAGTTGCTAAAAATTTCGTAAAATGAAATAATTCTTCATTTGACTACTTCCAACTGCCATACCAAATATGGGTATCAAGTCCACTTTATTACAAAAGCTAAGTACTGTAATTCTAAAGACAAAAATAAATAACTAGAAGCTTGTGTAGTGAATGATTTAATCAACCCGATTCTTCTGGAAAAACAGGTTCCTGTGTTCGTTATGCTTATGAATAATACATTCCTTAACCCTTCTATTTTAACACAGTTCTTTCTTCTTTTTTTTCTTTTTCTATAAACTTCAGTATGAAACTGACAGAAGGTAAAACATCTCACTGAGTAAAGTCATAATTTGAATTGGTTTCATACTGAACTTTCTTTCTTTGAAAAGGACAAAGAGGAGGGAAGGGGACGAAGGCGCTGCAACACATCTCAGGAGTGTTTTTGAAGATTGTTGTCTTTCCCACTACCTAGATGTGTCATGTTATCACCAGCCATTTAGAATCTTAAACGAAAACTGCAGAGATTTTGTAAAAAGCAAACATGATATCCGCAAATATTGTCCTTAAAGGGGAAGGGGATAAAAAAAAAAATAAGAGCTGTGGTTTGAATCAGAGCAGTTATTGGAAGCTGCCATTTGGGGCAGAGTTTCTCTTTGTGGAGTATTAATTTGTTGGCAGACACACATTTGTGAGAACATTCTTGTTTTTTTTACTATTCAGAGAGGGACAGGAAGTGACACAAACTGGGATTAAAGGGAGCTTATTCTACCTAAACGTTGAGCAAGAAGAGTTCCTTAATTAGCTTTTAGATGGTAGAATCCCTTCTTTAAGAGTCAACCTAATTAGTATGTTGTTATTGATGTTTTAACATGATGAAATACTTCAGTTAAAAAAATAACGTACTGGAGTTTTATTTTAGCCACAGAAAGGTGAGATCTTTCCATTCTTTGCTTACTTCCACCAGAAAAAAAAAAGGGGGGGGGTCTTAAGTAATCTCAGAGTTCATCTTCTTTCTTTGGTAAGAACAATGAGGAGTTGGAAGTGTTCTACAGAAGGAAAAACCTAATAAGTGTGTGAACTTCCATTAACAATGTGGTATTGGAAGTGGTTTCAGTGTGGCCAAGAGAAAGAGAGATAAGAAAACCACTGTGCAGAAAGAAAAGTACAGACAACAAATATTTTGATGTTGCAGACAGAGAAAGGAAGAGGTTGAAGAGAAAGTTGCTGGGACAGGAATGCGTACAGCAAATGACACCCCCTATCTCCCCAATATAAATCCTAACAATGTAGACTTGTAAACCTTAGATCAGGCAGATAATGGAAACTCATTACATTAAGGAAAGTTTTTGTTTCTCTTTCCACATTATTACAACACAGTGTGCATTCCAATTACAAAAGCTATTTGTCTCAAATTCCCCACAGTTCATACCAACTGAGTAGAATTTCAAGGCCCCAAATTCTATCCTTAAAGGGGTATTTTACATTAAAAAACAAAGAAAGGAAAAGTACATGGTGTTTCTTGTTCACCAGAGGAGAGCCTCCCAATCAAATCTCCTGTTGATTATTTTCCCTTCTTCAGCACTAATTGTAGTGCTGTTCCCAAATGAGACCAAAAAAAAAAAAAAAAAAAAAGAAAGTTAGAATCACCTAGAAAGTCTTTTATCAGTACACATTCCTTGGCCTTGTCTCAATCTCACTGAATGAAGAATTTGGGGAAGCTGGACTTAGCAATCAGTATTATTTTCAAAATTCCCCTGGTGAGTCTAATGAACAGCTAGAGTTAAAAAAACACTAAGTAATTTGAATATTCACCATAAATCAATTTCTTCTGAAATCAGTTATTAAAAAAATAGGTCATGGACATTTTTTAGAATTCACTAAGATCAAACCCTCTAAATCTTTTGTTAGAATTAAGAGATTGAGTTTCTTTTCATATTCATTAATAAACTATCAATTTTAAACAGAAAGCAGTTCCACTATAAATACTCTTGTTTATATGTGCAACAAGAAGCTTAACCATCTACACATCCTTTTGTCCCCTGTGGGTTTCCTGTTTAGTTTTTTATTAGTAACAGTATATTCCATAACTAAAAAAAAAAAAAAATCAAACGAACAAAAGAAACATTTTAATGTTAAGGAAAACATAAGACAATAGCAATGCAACTTAGATCATACATTAGGAAAAGAATACAACAGATGTATTATTATTCAGCATTAGCATAGGTTAGAAGACTGGTCATTTGTGTGTTCATAAAATTGGGACGTGTAACAGAATATATAGGAAGTTTAAGTAAGAAATCAATTTATTGGCTTTAAAATAAAACCACCAGAATAAATAATTTTCTCTAAATGTACACATGACAGGCTGCCATGTCCAAAATATTACCGCCTGACATCTACCAAAAGATGACAGGAAACTGTTGGTCATTGACTCAAACTGCAAGAAAATATTAATATGAGTCCCAAAGCACAGTACAGCTCATCACAAATCAGAATCCCATGAAAGACAGTTACTGTTGTTATGTAGTCTCTTTATGCCAATTAAATAAATCGTCTAGGTTTGTCCTAATAGTTAAATCCTAGGTTAAAAAAAAAAAAACAAAACAGGAAGTTGTCACATTAAGGCATAAAATAGGGCTATGAAAATCAGCATTGTGCCAGAATGAAAGAAAAAGATGCCTTAATATGTTAAAAGTGAAGTTCCTCTTTGCCTAAAGAGGAAATAACGAGTCTAAATCAGAGGTCAACAACTTTGGTCTTGAGCAATGTTAGAAGAGTAAGTCACTGAATGCCAGAGGGACGTACAAACAAGAGGGAAAACAAAACAAAACAAAATAAAACAAAACACAAGAAAAGGGCACAAAAAGGCACTGGAGAAGAAACTGTTCAGAAAAAGCAATAGAATTAATTATGGAGCCCCTCCTATATACCAGTCATCACGGTGCGAAACCCTTCGTATCTTACATCTCAGTGACCCTATAAAGTTCTCATATTTTTCACATAGGGAAACGGAGGCTAGGAGGTTAAACAAATTGCCCAGAAAACACGGCTAATAAGCAGGAGAGTCAGGATTCGAACACTAATTAGAATAACTACTCCAAATCTCAAGTTCTCCTTTAAACTCATAGTGGAATAAGGGAGGGAAGGAAAGAAAAAAATACGTTCATGGTGATCTCCGAATGCTAAAAGCCCAGGGAAACCTATGCCATGAATCGCCAACCAGTGGCTTCCCCGCATTGACACTGCTCTCCTTCTCCACATGAAGTCACTCGCCTCTCTTCCTCACTTCGTTTTCCACCCAACACGAAAACATGAAATTCTAACATGGTATTAATAGATGTCATACTATCTACTTAGAACAAATATTTAAACTCTTCACTAGTTCTATTTCAGGTGTCCTAGTTAAGTCTCACGCCTTGACACCACGTGGAAGCTGCCTGAGGTCACGTGTGCTATCCCCCAGGTTCTAGCACAGGGCTCCACGCCAAGAAGGCCCTGCGATCCGGCAGGTAACACCCACCCCTTACACACCCGGACTACGTGCCCATAAGGTGTTCCGAGGACACTTTGAGGTTAAAGAAATTTTATATGTAAAATTATATATATGGCAGGATTTCCAGAAAAGCCTATGACCAGAAAAAAAAAAAAAAAAAAAAAAGTAGGTTACTGTATCCGCCCACACGTTAGATTTGGAAGTACAAATTCTATTTACCAAGGTCAGCCTTTTCCTTGAGAACGTCTTTGAAGTTGAGCCCACTGTTGAGGGTTGACTGCCTGTACTTGAGCAGGGCTTCTTTCTGTCCATTCCTTCCCAAGGCCTCGGTTTTCACCGACCCAGCCTGGAGGCCACACCTCCACTTGGAGAAATCGGAATGTACCCACTTGACCAGGTCTTCAAGCTTCACGATTACCTTTTCGGAAACAGCAATGACTTCATCCTACAAGAGGTGGTCAGGGGAGAACAAAACTATTATTGGTGGTTGAGAGGCAAATGATAAATTTTCAACAAAGCCCATCTGAAATACCGTTTGAGTAGTTTAGCCCTACACGAGCAAACAATGTGTTTTTTGGTGACAGAGTATCTTTAATAGCTCACTTCATTTCAATGGGTTTTCACTGCTAGCTGTCTAGTTGAAAAATAATTTATAAGATATATTTGTTATATGATTAGAGCAATAATTCTGATAGCTATTTTTAATGCTAGCTGCCAAAGCCCATGCTGCCTATCTGACCACTCAGGTGAAAGCTAATTTTTAGGTGCAGTTAATTGTAAAAGTAAAAAGCGAGAACTAGGTGACTAATGGTTAGCCTGTCTCTATATAAATGGTCTAAGTAAATCTGGGATTCTTGGAACTCTGACTCACCCCCAAATTCCTATGTTTATGGTACATTTTCCCTTGGCTTATACACAAATATTGAATTTAACTTTTGTCCTAAAAATTAAATAAAACTGTGATGTAATCCCAAAAGAAATACTTCATAAATGTTATGTGCTTCCCACTGAAAGAAACTTACACATTCTCATGTTTCTTAAAAACTTTGTAAGTTGAGAAATGAACTGATTTTTTTTCTTTTAATACATATGGGGTAAGAAGAGAGAGGGTGAGTGAGGAGAAAGCCTTTGAATCTAAGAAAAGTAGTTGAAACTTAAGTTTCTCCTATGGATCATAAATTTGAATTTTAAGCATCCCTAATTGCTTCCAGGAAACAACCAACTTTTCTGACTCAGAATTAATCTAGCAAGATATTTAATAGAGATCCATGCATGGAGCAAAGGAAGGCCTCTCCTACCCAAAGATTCCTTGGAAAAAGCTTAAGAAGATCATCTCACTGGGTTTTAAGTTAAATTATTTGAAGCATTTGACATTTCAACTTGAACTGACTTCTTTCATTTCTTTTACTTCACATTTCTGAAGAAAAGCTTAGCTGTGAAAACCCCTAAGCTTACAAAATCTTAGAAATATTTTTGACAAACAACAACAGGAAGATGTCTCTAAGCTATTAAACAAAAGGAATTCACAAGTGATTTTGGCTAATTTTGCTGTTAAACATGACTCTTTCCTCCTTCCCGCCCCCCACCTCCACACACACACACACACACACACACACACACACACACAGAGTACTGCACACGTTACTCCAAAGCAAACAAAAAAGCGTTTATTAAGATAAGCTTCACACAATGAGAAGCCCTGGATTTCATTTTTAAAAATGTTTTAAGGTAGGGTCTAAAATTTCACCTTTCCTCATCCAGTTCCAAGCTGCTTCTGAGAACAAAGTTTGTTAGGCAGCAGCAAAATAAATACTCTATCAAAAATGAAAAGTAAAACTTTCGTAATGGAGTCCTTTCTCTTATCATGATTAAATATGAACTTCCCCTGAATGGGACCCAAAGTGGAAACTGTTTTTATCCTTTGCTCCTGAAAAAAAAAATTCAGTACTTTATAAACAATGGGGCATATTACAAAGTACCATTTCAATAGATGATTTCACTCAGATTCACTACACCATCCTCTTGAAATAAAAGATCTGTAGTTGTCACGCATTTTATAGCTATTACATGGTGATTATTAAATGTCAGAATGAAAATTCAGGCTGGATATTGTTTCAAAGCATATGGGAACAGCTTCTGGACAGGGCACACCAGAAATCAAGTTTAGAATATACTGAAAATAATTAAGTATCATGGTATAGAAGACTCAACATTGGCAAAGATGGAATTTGGCAACAATGTTACCAAATATGGTTCCTTAGAAGAGACAAGTTTGGAGATGAGTGTTATTTTCAAATAGCGCTATGATCAAATGATTATCATGTCAATTACCAGTTGCTTCAGATCTTTTCCAAGAAATGGCATGACTAGCGCTGGCTGGCTTACAACGCCCGCCAAACAAACAGTTTATTAACCAAGAGAAAATACAATCCTTATGATGTCATTGATGAATAAACCCATCTTTCAAGATTCAGTCTATAGATTTTATTCTCCCTCCTTTTCTTTCTCTCAGAAACAGACTTTATGAATATACACACATATATAAAAACAAATGCAGGAATTCACATAAACACACATAAGCCATAAACCCAAGTTTGGATTAATTGTGAAACCACCAGTATGTTTTACTGTGGATTCACAGAGAAACTGGCCCTGCAACATTGTCAAATGCCAGGATTTAGAAGGAAATCTGATAAGCGGAGGAGGGGGAAGCAGCAGACCAGCCCAAAAAACAAAACAGCTAACATATATATAGAAAATGTCTCAGGAAACATTGCTTTGTACACACAATGGCATAAATCACATGTTCGTATTTACTATTCTGAGCAAGCTTTGACTAAAGTTCTTAATACACGCCGTTCTCGGGCAAGCCTCTATGTCTAAGAAAAGAATTTCAATAAGCTCATCTCATGATTACATTAGCTCTTTGCAAACCGAGAATTAGCACTGGATAAATATTGCTGATTTACTCTAATACAACACAAAAGAAACACAAAGAAATACACTTTGTTATTCTATTAATGTACCTTGGCTTTTCAATTAACCCAGTTCCCGATCAATATTTATGTAGGCTGTGTTGAGACGCTATCGGAGCCCATATCCCCTTTCATCATTGTTTTAAATGGCTTGTTTCTGTAATTTGGATTTTGTGTCTACGACTGTATAAAAGTCGTAGACTTTTTGAATCACAGAATCCTCTATGTCAGAGGAAAGGATCTAGTCATGAATTAGCCTGCCTGTGTATTGCCGGCCTCTGCACATGTTCTAAAAATCGGAAAACTTTGCACAAGGTATCCAGACGTCCATCTTTTCATAAAATGAAATGAAATAGTAAAATAAAATGATATCTCTGCCAAAACAAACAAACAAAAACGTTCCCCCAAACAGTTGGAAGTGGTTGCTTTCTTTAGATAAGATTCTAGATCTCGAGTTGACCAGTGACCCCGTCACTCCCTGTTGCCTTACCTGCCTGGCCGCCCGGACAGCCAATCAACATTTAAACTTGCACACCCTGATTTATTCCACCTCCTTCATTTTATGACATATCCTCATACCAACTTCCAATAGAACTTAGACAAAAACCCAGGTTTCCTATCTGCCCACAGAGTATTCATCCTGGACTCAGGAGCCTTCGGCCTGGGTTTAAATCCCAGGTCTGCAATTTATTCACCATGGAACACTGAGAAACTTCTTTAACCTCCCCGTGCTTCAAGATTTTGTATGTATGTAGAAAAAAAGGATAATAATACTATTTACCTCTTATGGTAATTTTGAGGATTAAATGGGCTAACATAAATGAGTGGTACGTCAGTATTAACTCCCATTTTCATTGTCCTGAGTCCTTGCAGAGATGAGTTTAGATGGCTCACAGGTAAACTTTACATATACATATATATATACATATACATATATATATACATATATATATATACACATATATATACATATATATATACATATATATATACACATATATATATACATATATATATATACACACACACATATATATATATGTTACTCATTGCTTATTTATTTTTGTGGTTACTTTTCATTTATGGGAAAGTGGTACTGGTTTTCCATTTACAGGAGATTTAGAATGTTTCCTCTTTAAATAAATTTAGTTAAAAAACAGGTCAATTTGAACAAAACCATTAAGTAAACACAGGACATGTGGGTACAGCCAAAAAAAAAAAAAGTCAAGATGCATGAAAATTACTGAAATTTGGGACAGTGTATTGTGTCAGTGGTTCTCAAACTGTAGTCCAGGAACCCTGGGTAATCCCCCAGACTATTTCAGGTAGTCCATAGAATCAAAACAAAGATCATAAAAATACTAAGACATTACTTGCTTTTTGCAGTCTTATTCTCTTTCAAGTGTATAGTGGGGTTTTCCAGAGACTATATGACATACGGTAAGGCAAGAGAGTAAATACAGAAGCAGATATGAGAATCCAGCTGTCTCCATCAAGCTAGACAGTAAAGAGCTTATAAAAATGTAAAACAATGCCACTGTTTTTTTTTGTTTTTGAAAATATGGTTAATTTCCATAAAAATGTGGCAAATATATATAATGGGTTTATATTGCTGTTCTTATTTTTTAAATTAGCTTACAGTAAAATTTCCTGTTTTGATGTATAGTTCTATGACTTTTACCACATGGCAACCACTGATCTATTCTCGCTATCTTTTTTCTCTTTTCCAAATGTCATATAAATTGAATCATACCATCTGAAATCTTTTGAGATTACTTCTTTCACTCAGGATAATTCCTCTGAGATCCATCCATGTTGCTGTATGTATCAATAGCTTGTTCCTTTTCACTGCTGAGTAGTATCTCATGATATGGATGTGTCCCAAAATTATTCATCCATTCGCCCATTGAGGGACACTGGGTTGTTTTCAACTTTGTGAATTACAAATAGAGCTGCTATAACCAGATGGTTTTGTGTGTGTGTGTGTGTGTGTGTGTGTGTGAACATGCATTTTCAATTCTCTAGAATAAATACTTGGGAGAGGAACTGCTGGGTAAGTGTATATCTAATTTGGTACAAACCATTTTCCAGAGTGGCTTTACCATTTTGCATTCCCATCAGCAATGGATGAGATTTCCAGTTGCTTCTCATCCTTGCCAGCCCTTGATACTGGGTTTGTTAATTAACTTATTATTGCTATCATAATATAAGTGCAGTGGTTTCTCATCATGTTTTAAATTTTCATTTCCCTAATGACTAATGATGTTGAACATCTTTTCAGGTGTTAATTTTTCATCCGTATATCCTTTTTGGTGAAGTGTGGGTTGAGGTCTTCAGGCTCATTTCTCAAATTGGGCTGTTTATTTTCTGGCCATTGAGTTTTGAGAATTCTTGTATCTACTGAATACAGGTCTTTTGTCTGATATGTGTTTTGAAAATATTTTCTCCCATTCTGTAGCTGTCTTTCCATTCTTAGTGTATTCAACAAAAGTTTTAAATTTTGGCTAAGTCCAATCGATCAGCTGTTTTATTTGAATCGTGGCTTTGCTGTTGCACCTATGAACTCTTTGCCTAATCCTGGGTCACAAAGAGCTTCTATGTTTTCTCCCCAAAGTTGTATAGAAGTATGATTCATTTTGACTTAATCTTGAATAAAGTTTGAGATTCAGCTTAACATTCAGGGTTGTTGTTTTTTGGGTTTTTTTTTTTACATATGGGTGTCATTTTATTTTTAGTTTTCAATAAGTTACCAAGAATTTTTAAGTTATTTCTAGTTTTGACTTACAATGCAGTAAATATCAATAGATATAACCCACATAAACAAAAGCTCTTCGGCGTCCTCAGTAATTTGAGTGCAAAAGGTCTTGAGTCCAAAAACTTTGGGAACCATTGTGTTGTATCGTGAAACCAAGACCTTTTCTTATTCTTTGGTTTCTTTGACCTCTTAGTGGCATTTGATAATGAACAACCCTACCTTTGATGAAACTCATCCTTTTATTAAGAACTGTGAAGAGTCTAAGATTTTACTCTACTTTCAATCTTACAAATTGTCCTGCCACAGTTCCATAGATGCTGGCAGAGGACACAAGACTCCTGGTCGGAGACAAAGAATGGTTTATTGCTTACAGCAATAGCTGCAGTGAAAGGATCATGTTTGTGTTGCTTCTTCAATACCTAATTCCCAAAATGAGATGCCAAGAGAGCTAGATGATACCTGCACAGGCAGTGGGGTGCATTATAGGAGTAGGACCCTGAGCGGAGGGAACCCAAATCTTTAATACTGGGCAGTGATTATGCCTGCCCTCTGTTCTGGAGAAAGACACTAGCTCTGTCTTCCAAGGCTGTTCATTACATGAGCATCCTTGAAAGGACAGTCCAGAACAGTCAGTGGCTCTGCTCACGAGATGTACAAAAACTCAGTGGATCCAGGAAGAACACCTACCCAGCACCTACCACCTATACATTTCTTTGCTTTGTTCAATTTTTCTTCTTCCTTTTTCCATCTCCCTACTGGGAAAATGTAGGAAACATATATCCTTAGATGCAGTCTGGGTCTAGATCTTTCTCTGCATATTCTCCATGGGAATTCCAATATTTACCTTTAAGCCTATGACTACTTTCCAGTTTGGTTCCAAAAATTCATCTAGATTCCAGCCCCATGTTGTCAATTTAGATGTCTCAGAATGAGCTCAAGCTCAGTGGAACTCCACAGCCCATTTGACTTATTGTAAGAAAAGATCTTAGCTGACTCAAGGGAAATTTAACATCCCCCAACTGTGGCTAGCTTTCCCCCAATATCTATTCCTCCTTCATTCTTTTGTAATGAACTGCTAAATTGCTGGGCACAGAATAAACACATCATTTTCCTGCTTCCCTTATAGCCAGGTGCAGCCATATGACCAAGTTCTGACCAAAAAAAAAAAAAAAAAAAATGAGTATTAGTGGTGTGTGCAACTTCCAAGTCATGCCCTTAAAGGGAAACGGATATGCCTTTGGACCATACACATGAGGACAAATCTCTCAGGGGAAAAAGACAGAAAGGAGTTGCCCAGAGTTGGGTCTCTGGACCACCTCATGGAGCACAACCACCACACTAGCCCTGAACCATTTACCTGTAGGCTGTGACATGAGAGAGATTTGAACTCCCAACTTATCTAAGCCACTTATCTAATTCTACGTCTCTCTCACACACAGAGAAACCTCTATCTTTATGAATATATCATTCCTCAGAAGAGAGAAAATGAATGCAACCTTCCCTATAACACCATGAAGTAACCAATAACCAATCACTGCATAGGAGAACAATATTCAGCTATGTTAATAAAGCTTAAAGGATTATGAACACATAAGTGTAATATAGAGGGGTTGGCAGGGGGAGGATGGAATGAGAACAAGAAAGCACAGCATATTCAACTCAATCTTCCCCAAACATCTTAGATTTTTTAAATATTCATTGTAGCAATTGAAATGCGATAAACGGGAATGCAAGCATACCAACAGGTGATGTTAGCTAAATAAATCGTGAAACCAAAATAATAGTCCAACTGGTTCCCCAAGAGTGGGATATTTTCAACTAGATAGAAGCTAAAAATGAAGAAAAACTGTTAAATGTTAACATTTAGAAAGACCAGTGCAAGCACATCAACTTGTGCCCTAACCATTGTGCTAGGCCTGTGTGCCCATGGTGTGCAAGGGGCAGAAGGTGCCACCACTGGGCCTGGCTGGGTTGGCCACTCTCATGCTTTCAAGCCCCGCTCAGATAACTGTCATTCTAGGCACCTACTCGTCTGGTCGATCACTCTCCCAGTTAGGCATTAATGTGCTCCATGAACAGGACACCTACAGGGTGAGTAAAAAGGTTTCACTCTACAGGCACGTGGTTGCCAGTCAGAGGTCCGAGAAAGTCAGGCAGGACAGAATGGTACTGTGGGTCGACAAGATGAAGTTTTCACTGGCCAGCCATGAAATGAGAAAAATGAAGACCATGCAGCCAGTGTTTCATGAAGCTCAATTTGCTAGATTTCAAGGACTATCTCTGTACCAGTTAGGGTCCCAGTGGGAAATAGATAGAATACTTGTGTAATGATGATCCAAGGAAGATTTTAGGAAGGGACTAATGACAAAGGTGTTGGTGGGATGTAAAGGAACCTTGAGAGAGATCGTACAGGAACTTGGGCTTAGGGCAGGTCAATTATCATCACGTCTCGGCCAAAGGGTCAAAGTGGGAGTGAATGATTACCAAAATCAGAGCAGATCCTTCTCCTGGTGGCAGTGACTCTTGTTAGAAGGACACCTACAGCCTGGAGGAAGCTCACAGGATAAGAACAGGGAGTAAATACATGTCTCCCCGCCACGCCTGTCCCTGTCCTGGCAGGGAACCTCTAAGGCCGAACCCCACTGGAAGCCACAGGGCCCAGGAACCCTATTACTGGAGTCACACCAGGAAAAGACACAGGGCAGACAGCAGAGAAAAGGAAGCAGTGGTGATCTAGAGGGGCCCCTGTACACTCTTTCCACTTAATACTGTATCCCTCCTCCTTTCATCTGGTGTTAGAATATCCATTTTTCCTCAGAAATGAGGATGACAATAGATGGTAGCCGTTGTTTTTTAATGTCCTGAGTAGACAAAATAAAATGATATCAACACTCAGTTGGTCCCTGAACTGGGAATTACTGTTCTTATTACCTCTGACATAATGTTAAATCTTTATTAGGCACCAGTATTTGATGCTGAATCATGGAATTCTATTCTCTACAGTCAATGCCTGCATCGCAGAAACTTTTTAGTGGCAGGTACCTTTGCTTAATTTCTACTTCTCTTGTACTTCCCAAGGAACCAAGGACTGTGCTGTGCCTAAGGCAGACAAAAAATACGGATTTTAATGGAAACCATCTCTGGATGTTCCATGTTGGGAGAAACTAAGGGATACTTAGAAAGCACAGCCTTCTGAGTCTGGCTGACCCAGATTCAAACGCAGCTGTACTAGGTTGAATGTCCACATTAAGCTTGAGACATGACATCATCTTGCCAAGGTCTCATCTGAAAAACTGGGCGGGGCTCCTGGTTGGCTCAGTCAGTGGAACATGTGACCCTTGATCTCAGAGTCACGAATTCGAGTCCCACGTTGGTAATACAGATTACATTAAAACAAAAACAAAAACAACCTAAAAAGTGGGGGAAAATAAGATTAAAAAAAAAAACCCTCCCCTCACTGGGTCATAAGGATGTTGAAGTTATCACAGTACAATGGTCAACACAGAGTAGGCATTCAAGAAATAATGGCTATTACTATTATTACATCGTGTCACTGTGACTGAAAATGAGGGCGTGAGAGCGAGCAGTATTAAGATGTCACCTGTGTATTCCTCACTCCTCTTAATTCTTTGGGAACAATGATACCCCTGTGGCTACGGCTGGCTACCTCCAAGGGGTAGTTAGGGTAAAAAGCAGTTACTAGTGTCTGGGATTCTAAGTCATTCTCCTCAGTCCTTGAGGAATAGAACACTCTAAAATGCTTTACTTTGTCCAGACACTAATCCATGAATTTAGCAGACATACTCTCTTCTAATCTCTGCAAAGACTATCTGAGGTAGGTGTTCCCAGGCCCATTTTAGAGATGAGAAAACTGATGTGGAACCAGAAACCAGATTTGGCAGCATCCTTGTCTCCCTGGCAAATTGGTCCCCATAGCCCTTTCAGTAGTAATACTCCATCCATGCTACTCCCACCTGGGACAAGGGCACTCACCCCTAACAGTGTCCTGGGAGGTCAAGGGGGTGGGATTTAAAGTCATTTTGCAACAAAAGGGATTTTAATTTTTGATTTGTATTGTGTTCTTGTCCCCAAAGTAAGATGGCAGAAATTGCCATTCATGTGCTATTTAAAAATGCAAAGAATTTTCTGTTGTCTGAGTGATGAAGATATCTTCTCAAGTATGTGCTAAGGTTTCGTTTGACTCCCTGAACATGATGAAATGGATTTGCCATGGAGGCTCATTAGTGTATTGGGTTCCAATTTCCCAAGCCAGCCCCTTCTCTTCCAACCTCCCCCTCCTTCCCACCAGACATTTGGGTGAAGCTTGTGGCTCAGTGAACTTTGGAAAGCCATCCTGGCACAATTAGAGGGAGTAAGCAAACAGAAGACTGCTCTGAGGTGTGATTTGTCAGATGTAATGCGACCATCCTTCATGGTATAGCCAAAGGCATTTGCGTATCAAACAAGTAATTCAAAAATCCTAAATATTTTATGTTCCTAAATACATTTTTAATACACACTAATCTAAAACTTGTTAGGCTGCAGCCTGCTCCCTGACCAGAAGCCCATCTCTAAAGAAAGCACCAGAAACATCATCTCATTAATTCTCAGTTTCACTTCTTTCCTTTTGGATTTACCACATATGTGCTTTTTTTTTTCCTCCCTAAGATTAAAAACCATTTACATGAAAAGAAAGAAGATGCATCCCAGTGTCCTAGATATTTCATCTCTAAACAAGCAAGTATCTGATATCCACTGAAGATGTGTGAAGTCAGGGGTTGAGCCTGCCACCTTTCCTTTGGCCAAATAGATAAGGTGTTTACTCCACAGTCTATTTTTTTAACTACTTTCAGGTTGCCATAATAAAAACTAGCTTGGCACTCATGTTCTTAGCTCTGGCCATTAAAACACAAGCAAAAGGAGATAAATGAGCCCAATTCCAGTGTTAAAGTTCAGGTAAGTTACCTAGAAGAACATTCTATAAAAGCAAAACTAATAGCAATAAACCCAAACCCAACTACCACCCAACACAGGTGATCTAATATGCCAAATGACTCCAGACCATTCCTTTGACATCTCCTGATCTTTTTCCACCTAGTTTTACAGGCACATTGTCTCCTGCCCAGGTACACAGTTCAACAGAGCCTATACTTCAGAAAGACCCTGATAGGAGGAAGAGAAAAAACCCTTTGCCCCTGTTGGTATATGCAAACCACGGTGGAAGCTGTCTGAATTCTTCAGGGTTTTGGTGATCTGGCATTGAGTCTTGATATACTGCTGTCATTAATGAGAAGAGCAGTCTTCACAGAGAAGCACCAAGAGCCTTATGCCTATTTAGAATGCTTTAATGTAGAAACCAAGTAAATCTTCCTGTTTTGTGTAGCCTCTATTTAAACATAAACATATGATTTAGACATGTTCCCTCTTGTTAAACATTTTTTTTTGCTCTGTTCACTTAGCACAGTTCACATTATTATCCTTACATGTCCAATGGCAGTGGAATAATTTGAGACCCACAGCTTTATTTAATAATGTAATTATCCTATATTGGATTACTTAAAGGGGCTTTGTATTTTTAAGTTCTAGTTTTTCCTATACTGGTGATATGCTCTGCCGTGGTAAATGATTCAGGCTTCAATCAAAAGCTCTAAACTCAGTTTGGAAAAATATTGAGTGTTTTTGAATAAGCCAGGATTAATGCAAGAGCCAATTTGCAACCACAGTGGGTGACCTTTCTCCTCCTGTTCAAAGCTGGTGGTGTGGAGGCCGGCACAGAGGACAGAGCCAAGCAACTATAACAGCCTGATTCCAACTACTTTGCCACCTCAGGCAGGTTGTATAAACCGGAGAATGAAGCCCGAGTTTTCTTCAAGGTAAGCTTTCTGAAACCTGCATAGTCTTCCATGACTTCTGGTACCCAGCACACTCCTGAGTGCAATGAGGAAGTGAATGAATGCATGAATAAATGAATGAATGAATGAATGAATGAATGCTTTGAGCATTCTGACAAAACAGTTGCAGAAGGGAATACAGAAGGAACCATCCTTGCCGCTCATGGGAGTATTCACAAGCTGAGCACACTGGGTTATGGTCAGGAGAAATTTTGTTAGAGCTTTTCCCTAACTCAACTCAATCTGATCCAATTAACCTGTGTTGACTCTGCTCTGTGCCAAGCACTGGGCTGAGTACCAGCCACGGAAAGATGAGGAGGAAGAAGACACTGGTGCTGCCCTTCAGAAACCCACAGTGCCCAGGGCCTCCTGTTCTCGCCTAAGAAGTGAAGGTTCTTCCCTTTTTAGTCCTTTGCCAGAGAATCCATGCATTCTTCCATTGTCAGTGTTCTGCGCATCTACGCTGAGCTGTGCTGGGTACTAGAACAGCTGGGGAAGAAGCCCCTGACTCATGGATGCCAGTTTTGGGGGTGGGTAGACAGTAAACAATAGCCCTCAGCTAAACGTGATTTATTTGAGAAACTGTCATAAGTTATTTCATTCATTTTCATTCATTCAACAAATATTTAATGAGCACCAACTATGTGTCAGGCATTGGGGTTATAGTCAGAAATAACACAGAGAAAACCCTACTTTCCTGGAGCCTACAGTGATTAAGTATGGTGTGTAGTATATGGTGTGTATGGGGTGTGTGTGTGTGTGTGTGCGCGCGCGCGCACGCGTGTGTGTGAGAGAGAGAGAGGGGTGGGGCAGAAGAGCTAGATAATAAACAAAATAGGAAGTAAAAAACCTAGAAGAGGCAATAATGAAAGACAAGGTGTGGAACCGGGGATGATTTCAAATTGAGTGGTTGGGGAGTTCTCTCTGCTGAGACCCTAGGGAATAGAAGGAGCTAGCAAGGTTAGGAGGTGAGAGGAGGAGGGAGAAGAACCAGGACATTGCATGCAGAAAAAACAGAGGACACACAGGCACTGGGGGGAACATGGTGAAATGTCAAACTAAAGGTTAAACACACACACACACACACAACACAGTTGCATGCTTCTAAATTTGAATCCAGATTCCTTTTCTCCAAGTTTCCAGTAGGTTTAGCATGGAAGCTGCATTATAAATCAATTTCCATTGTTAAAAATTGACCAAAATTTTCTTTATGCCACCTTTTCCTCAAAACTTTAATGCCTACATATGTATGGGTTTTCTTGTTTTTAAAAAATGTTTACTTATTTTCAGAGACAGAGAGTGGGGGAAAGGGCAGAGAGAGAGAGAGAGAGAGAGAGAGAGAGAGAGAGAATCCCAAGCAGGCTCTGTGCTGTCAGTGCAGAGCCCAATGTAGGGCTCAATCTCATGCACCGTATGATCATGACTTGAGCAGAAATCAAGAGTCTGATGCTCAACTGA
This sequence comes from Neofelis nebulosa, assembly GCF_028018385.1. Taxonomy (NCBI): domain Eukaryota; kingdom Metazoa; phylum Chordata; class Mammalia; order Carnivora; family Felidae; genus Neofelis; species Neofelis nebulosa. The sequence continues at coordinate 28,197,180 of NC_080794.1, read as the reverse complement.
CTGAGCCAACCAGGTGTCCCTGGTTTTTTGTTTTTGTTTTTGTTTTTTTTTAAGTAGGCTTCACACCCAGTGCAGAGCCCAACACAGGGCTTGAGCTCAGGACCTTGAGATCAAGACCTGAGCTGAGATCAAGAGTTTGATGCTTAACAGACTGAGTCACCCAGGAGCCCCTACATTTGTATGTTTTGAACACTGTGTTGAAAACAAAGTTGCATCCTCCATGAAAGTTTTCCCATGAAATAGCTGATTTCCACAGAATTTACAAGATGCAAGTCTCTGACATATGCACAGGGTTGAAGGGTAGCTAGAACATGTTCATCTCCTGTAGACACATGTTAGAGACACAAACTGGGACAACAATCCCTCTCATTTGGGTGTTTACATGGACATATACCAACCTAATTTAATGCCCCTCCTCAACCACTGTGCATGAAACATACCTATTTTCTTAGGCAGTAAGGAGCCTGTTTAATTATACCAGCTATAGGGGCCTCCTTCCCCTTCCCTCTGCAGACTTATCATCACACCAGACACAATGCCCTTTCCAGCAAAATTCTCCAAATTCACTGATCAAGATGTTAGGTTTAAGAAAGACCCAATATGGCTTGTTGACATGCTCTAAGACTAACAAATCTTTAAAAGATTAAAGCAATCTGCTGTCTACCATGTATGCCTTCTATAATTAAATGCCCAGAAGAGCGAGGAGGTGTTTGGAAGGAGCCACCCGGGGAGAATACGTAATAAGAGCTAGACAGGGTAAGAAGAATATCCTTCAACCCTCATTGACTAGCCTCATGCTAAAATGACTGGTTCCATCGTTGATGGCTAATCTGGCTCCCAATGATGCCCACCTCCCAGATTTATGCCCTTGAGTAATCCTCTTCCCAAGAGTGTGGGCTGCACATCAGCTGACAAACAGAATTAGGCAAAGGTGATGCATATCATTTCTGTGATTAGGTTACAAAAGGACTGTGGCCTCTGTTCCACTTGCCCACTGAGAGGAAAGTCAGCTGCCATGTTGGGAACTGGTCCATGGAGAAGCCCATGTGGCACAGCAAGAACCTGAGGGGGGCCCAGCCAACTGCCAGCAAGGAATGAGGCCCTCAGGCCAACAGCCCTCAAGGCCCTGAGGCCTCAACATGCAAGTGAGTGAGCTCAGAAGTAGGTCTTACCTCAGTGAGCTCTGAGATGAGTATAGCCCAAGCGGGATCTGCAACAGCTTTGAGAACCACCCCCCAAGCCCACCCTCTCCCTCCGCCCCCCACCCCCAGCCAGAGGCACCCAACTGAGCCTCGCCCAGACTCCTGATCTACAGAAATGCTAAATAATAAATATAATAAATGATGTTCGAAGACACAAAATTTGGGGTAACTTATTATACAACAATGGATAACTGGCACACTAATCTTTAATATGGGATACATTCACGCATTTTTGTGTGATCATGAAATACAGTCAGTGAAACAAACTGCTTAAATACCAATTTTCACTATGCCTGAAAATTAAACTAATTTCTGCCAAGAAGTAGTAAAAGGCTTCATGCAACTGCCTAAATCTTGACACAACTGCCCATACGAGAGATCTTTTCTTTTTGGGGGGTACCCACAGAAATTTCTAAGAAAACTACTTAACAATATGAGCATACCTTTCTGGATGGAAGGGGCAAAGCAAAAGATAATCTTACTAAGTAAGTTGCTAACTTTGTTTTATCTCCTCTAAGCAAGTAGAGGGAGAAGGGCCGATATTACTCGTCTTGTTAGCACCCCCACAGAACTGTGGGTATAATAATAAATACTGGGTGAATTGAATCGAATAAAAATTTGCAGTCAAAAGGCCTCTGTTTAAAAATAGAACTGTTTTTCAAGAGCAGTATTGTATTACATCCTTAGCTACCAGAGAAGCCCAAGCCTTGTCTCTCTTTTCCTTCTCCCACCTTTTCTAGATTCATCTTTTAAAGGCCCTTGACACAGCTGACCAGTTAGAATTCTGTCACCTATAAGCACAATCTGCAGGTCCTGTAGACGTACAATCCTCCAATCCTCATGGCCAAGATGTGGCTTCTCTTTGCTTAAAAAGAGAAACAAACAAACAAACAAAAAGGGCAGAAAAAAATTAAGGCCAAAAAAATATTAAGGCAACTGAGAATCTCAATATTCTGACATGCTGAGAATGTTTTCGCTCTGCTGCTTAGAGGGGTCATTTAAGGAATTCGGGGGGTCAGGAATGATTTGAACACCTGCTTGGCTGTCTATTGAATTACTGATCTATAACATCAAAAATGTGGAGTGAGAAACAGGACCTATAACTGTAAAGACAAAAACCCAGAGCCTGTTGATAATTTTAAAAGACACTACCATTTATGTGACTCATACAATTTGCATTAGGAAAAACATCTTCAGCCTTTTTACTCAATCTTTTTTGCCTGCCCAGATAGTTGGGGATGCGTATTTTACAACCCAATGCATTGTTGCTGAACACACATTCAGCTCCCAGGAGCACAAAACACAATTAGACTATTATGGAGAATATTCACGAGAAACAGAATGGAACAGATTATTTCACTTAAGACACACAGAATTCAATTATTTTCTGTATTTATAACCCATGTACACTCGATTTTGGAATAATTTGGTGAGGAGACGGAGTACTACATCAGGGTTTCCATCTGAATTCTAGTAATCTGATATACACTGTGGGATTAACCCAAAGCAAAAGGATTTAATGGCCCAGCAGGCAGTCTCTATTTTGAAGATCCTTCGTCTGAGATCCCCCAGCCATTTTGGCTGGGACCCCCTTCCCTTCCCTTCCCTTCGCATCCTTTTGCTGATGTGTTTTTGCTTTTTAACAGAACCTTGCCTTGCACATTTTAAAGATGTGTGTGAGAATACACTTGCTATCACCACCACCACAGGAGGAGGAGGGAGAGGAGGCATCTAGGAGGTGAAACACATTTTTAAATTGGGAGGGAGGTGGTTAAGAATGGGAAATAGGAGAGGCTTTTTGTTTTTTTAATGAAGGGAAAGTGAGAGTACTTAAAATAAATTCAAAGTTGTGCACATTCAGTAGATCAACACTAGTCTTCTGGAGGTGGCATTGTGGAGGGGGAGGAACCTGAGAAGCAGCAGGTTTGAACTTCCGTTGGCGTACCAGTATGGAACATCTAGAACGCAGATTTTGTCTCTTGACACCATCACTCTCCCACCTCATCCTATTTTGTTGTGGCTGATGGAATAGATGCCCCCTCAAGGTCCTTTAAGACCTAAATGGTACAGAACAGAATGGAGATCTGACTGGAAACCTCAAACATGGATCAAAAACTCTGCACCGAAACAGAAAAGTCTCAGGATAGATGGGAATCCAGGAAGTTTAACTCTATGCAAATTGACAGTTTTTTCAATTATCATTTTCATACAATAGTTAGTCATCCAACGGCTCAACCAATAAGTTACCTATTAATAAGCTATTAACAATCTAGCACCATGACAGTCTTCACTGAGACAATAATGTTAGGATTTGGCCCTTGGCCAGCAAGGGTGGGGTCGATAGCTAGCATCTGCGAAAGGCCTAGGAGAAGCCAGGCCATGGTTTGGTGCTCTGTGCCCACATAAATTTCATTTGAGATTCACAGTCCAGCAAGTTGAACCCATTTTACAGATAAAGAAACAGAGACCCAGAGAGATTAACTAAGCGGATGACACCCAGCGCCTAACTGGCAAAGTAAGTATTCACATTTGGTTCTCTCACGCTTCCAGACTATGAGTTTATATTCTAACCAGAAAAAGCAAATGCACATGTGAAATTATTAATCAGAACTGCCTTCAGATTCCAGTCAAGTCTGACCTGCTAGACCCCCTGAAGTCTGGCCTCAGTCTATCTTATTTTCCACTAAACCCCTGCCCTCTTGCCCAGCTCAGACCATATCTGATATTGTTATGTCCTCCCTTCCTACCTGCCTACAGCTTTTTCTGCCAAGGATGTCCCCTTCTGTCCCCCTCACTCCTCAAAAATCTCTTTCTGTGAAAGCTTTCGTTATTTTCAAGGTCCTGCTCACAAGCTTCCCTTCTCTGGGGTACTTTCAGCATGGCTACTGGTGGCCATGCTCCCAGTCACACACACTTCTTTTCACAGCCAGTGCCTGCACCCTTAGGACTTACTATGGGTGCCAACACAGAGCCCTGGTGTCCTGGCACAACCAGTCCTTCCGTCCCTCCAGACCCTGGAACTCTGGCTAGAGAGATTGGTGAGGACTTGGTCTACTGGCTTTCCCCTCATCTTTCCTTTGCTGCCCCTTTAGGACCAGTAGGTTCCTTTTGCTTTATTTACAGAAAATGGACCAAATACAAGAAAAGTTTAAAAACTGTAACAATCCAAAGCTTTGCTCTAGAGAGTGCAAGGTGGCAGTCTGGGAAACGGGGGACACGTCTAGACTGAAGACATGTTTTGTTTGGCCCACAGTGTTTTTGAAAGTTGGACCAAACCGCCAACTAAACTTACATGAAAATCTGGATTTCTGACACTTCTCTTGAAAAATGGAGAGATCTGGCAATATGAAATGACATTCCTGCCCAGCAGTGATCGGCAGGATGAGAGAGGCACGATTCAAAGGAGCCACGTGCTCCCTGCTTCCCTCAAGCACGATATTTTCTCCCAGACCTGGCTCATTCCACCTCATCTTACCTGCCTGGCCTGGTGGGCACTTACACAGGTGCATGAGCTCTAGGTCCCTTTCTCCTCTACACAGTGGAAGACATCATGGAGGAGGTAGCTTTTGAACAGGGCCTTGAAAGATGGACTTTTACTTCACTGGAGGATGCCTCAATGAATTCTACACCCTTTTTCTAAGACTGCCTGTGTTACTAGTTAGTTTCTAATACAGTTCCTCCACTTGTCAGCAGGATGCCATGCCGTTTTTGCCATCTGTGTTTTGGAATCAAGACACCTCAAGTTCCCATTCTGGGAACTTACCTGTTGAAGGAATTTAGAAACCTCCACAAATCACCTAACCTCTCAGTTTGCCCTTCTGGAAAATGGAGATGACATTACATTCTACCTCATAGCATTATCATCGTAAGAAGTAAATAAAAGGTCACATATGAAACCATAACCATACAGTTTACTATTACCTTTACTAATATCATTTTAGGGGCACTTGAGTGGCCCTGTCAGTTGAGCCTCTGACTTAGGCTCAGGTCATCATCTTGCGGTCGTGAGTTCGAGCCCTATATTGGGTTCGCTGCTGTCAGCACAGAACCTGCTTCAGATCCTCTGTCTCCCTCTCTCCCTCCCTCCCCTGCTTGCACTCACTCTCAAAAATAAATAAAAACATTAAATATATATATATACATATATACATATGTATATATATATATATATATATATATATATATATATATATATATATTTAGACCAGGGGTCAGGCAAACATTTTCTGCAAAAGGGCCAGATAGTAAGTATGTTCGGCTCTGTGCATCACATGGTCTCTATCACAACTGCTGAATTCTGTCACTACAATATGAAAGCTGCCAGAGACGATTTGCAAACAACTGGGTGTGGCTGTGTGCCAATAAAACTTTATTCACAAAACAGGGAGCTGACCAGATTGACCTTAGTTTGTTGACCCCTGTTTTCGATACCCCCACAGCTAGCCAGTGTAAATCAGCTCTGAAGATGCTAGGTAGGTGTCTCACTGATATCTAGAATAGAAAAATAGGTGCCTCCAGTGGGCATCAGTGGCCATCTCTAATCTGTTTACTGGATTCACCAAGATTAGGCTCAGCCCAGAAATCATCCTGCAGGGACTCTACACATCGTGGCAAGAAACCTCTTCCCAATCTTCATCAGAATCTCTCTAGACCTGAGTTCAAATGTTATTTTTTCCAAAATGCCTTCATACAGCTTCCCAACAACATCAGCACCCCTGTCACAGGTCCATATATTTTCACTTCATCACACTGACCTTGCCACACAATCACCCATGACTTGTGATTATTTGATTGATTACGTACTCCCCACCTGACAGGAAGCTCCGCGAAGGCAGGATCTGCCTGGTTTCTTTCCCACCTCTGTCCCGCCAGGACCTGTGCTGGCCTGCACGCAGAAGGCACTCTGGAGGGACGGAGCCTGAGTCTCCTCTCCTGTGAAATGTGCAAGAGGCACCACATGCCTGCCTTGGGGGGCATGGGATTTAAGGAGCCCTTTTAAACATTTTATTCCTCGAGTGCACAGTATTATTATGAGTCATCTGTGTATCAGTCAACTGCCAATTTGCACGTTCCTAGAGAGCAGGATAGAAGCTTTCAAGAGTTTTATACTGAACAAATAAATGAAGGACTAAAATAAACAAGTTCATGAAGGCCTAATTGGAGAATAGGTCAGTATATGAAGAAAGTCCCAATATTAGTCCCTCAATATATTCTAAAGTGATAGGGGACACGAAGGTCAGAGTCCTGGTAGAATCGAGGACATCCAGGTTTCAATCCTGGCTCTGAGTCTTAATTGTATGTGACCCTAGGCAAGTCACTTAACCTCCCTGGCCTCAGTTGCCTCATCTATAAAGTATGAAATGCTACAATACAACCAACCTTAGAGAATTTCTTTGAGAATTAAATGAGCATTTAATTTACATACCAAGATATATGCAATGCCTGACACTAATAGCTAGTTGATAAACAGAAAATGTAACTTCATTGAAAACACCATGGGTAAAATTTTTGCAGATGGTTTTGAAAAACAGTAAGTTGGGGCATTTTCTCTGGAATGTGCAGAAGAGAAATATTTAGGAGAAAATGTATGAATAGAGTTTTAAGATGATGGAGATGGGTTTCCTCCATTTCGGAAACCTCAATCAAGTTGCTTTTCCCTCCTTACTATGAAAGAATGAGTAAACTCTATGAGAACAGAAATCTATTTCTCTGGAATGTGCAGAAGAGAAACCTTTACGAGAAAATGTATGAATAGGGTTCTAAGATGATGGAGATGGGTTTCCTCCATTTTGGAAAACTCAGGTTGTTTTCCCCTCCTTACTATGAGAGAATGAGTAAGGTCTATGAGAACAGAAATCTATATCTGTGTATTAGTCAACTCTCATATCCCCATTGTAGAGACACGACACATAGTAGGCATGCAATAAACATTTCTGAATGAAAGAAATCATCCATGAATATCAGATGTAGCAGGAATGCCAATTCCATTTATCACCAAGAGTGCCATCTTGGCAAAGCTTTTCTTAAGCCAGTATAAATGTTACCATCAGAGGGCCCTCCTAAATTCAGGAAAGAATGAGGAAATGAAGGTAAGGTCTAGAGGGCAGTGTGAATATCCAGCCTAGTTTCTGTGTCATCACTGACCCTTGGGTAAGTATCTTGGCGTTAAAGTCCATACTGTCATTAGTGATTTTATGAGTGATATACCACAGAGGCATCATCTCCTGGTATAAGACAGGCTGCTCAAATGACCTGCCCTGAATACACCCATGGGAAACTCTTGCCTACTTTCCTCAGAGTACAACCTTAAGAGAGCAGTCCTTCCTCAAAGCAGGAGACCTGCTGTGCCTGAGGGCGCAGGCTTCTAGTTCTGCTTGTCACTCACGAACTCTGAGCATGTGGCCAAGATTTTCCTGGGCCTTTCTGTGTCCATTGAATAAAGGGGGCTAGACTTGCTCTCTTGAACGTTCTGCAAGTCGATAAGATGTCCATGACAAATCAGACATGAGCCTTTTTCTTAGATGACCATGGAAAGTCTTCCTGATCCTCTTTATCAACAAAGACAAGGGACGTCCAGCCAGTCACGCCTAAAACCAAACATGTCTGTGCAGATGGCAGATCCAGAGAGACCAGCGCACCTATGGATCTGCCAACGTTCCAGCCAGAAGGACTCTTGAGAATCTGAGAATGTTCTTAGCAACCTTCTCCACCTCTGAACCCTTCACCCCATGTCAGAGGTCTTCATTCTACAATGCAAATTTCCAACCAGAATGTCCCCAAAGCTGGGTGGTCATGGAGGAAAAACATCTAAACCTGAGTCTGTTGTTGGGGAAAGTCACCTGGGTCTGTTGTTGGGGAAAGTCAGAGAAGAAGGCAATGAGGAAGAACATTTTTATTCGCTGGCATACTATCTGGATAGTTTGTTTTTGTCCAGTGGTACTCTAAGCTGAGCTCGAACCAAATGATGGTGAGCAAAGCTTGGACTAAAGGGAAAACAGCATTCTGTCAAAATGATTTCCAACTCCATGTTCCACAGGGGGCTTGGGGCAGGCCCAGGGACAAGGAACTGGTGATAACTTGGCGTGTTATCTCTGTAGCATGGAAGACTTCCCATGTGGGGGTAAAAACAAAACAAAACCCACACATCCATATCCGTATGTACATACACACTTCAATGAATATGTATATGTACATGTACATATTTTTAAAACATATTCCTCCCTTAAGAATACACAGAATTAGCAAATTTAAATTATTTGCACTTAGTTCTTTGTCTCCAGTTATACTGTGTTCTTTTGTGCTGGTAAAACAACATGGGCTTTAATTAGCAAATATCTGTAAATAATTTACTTGCTTTTCAAATACAGCAGAACAATGGGGTCAATTTTCACATACATTTACCCAGCATGCATCTTGGGTCTTAAGCCAGACTCTCCCATTGTTCAATAACTATATCAAGCTGTCCAACTCCTGCTGCCTCCCTGGTGGCGGGTGGGGGTAGGGGACCAGACACCCAAGTTCCAGTAGCAACATCCCATTTTCCAAGACCCCAGAAGGCAAGCACAGAGTGTTGCCCAGCCCAAGCTACAACACACACCTACGATCTCTAACCCTGGGGCTTGCTGCAAGGAACGTGGAGGTGTGCCAAGAGCAAGGGGCATTTCATGGCGGCAGGATGCGGGTGCTCCACAGCCCCGCTGCCTCCGACCCCTGACAGCGTAAGCCCCAAAACGTAAGGCGCGACATCTGAAGCCTATGAATCACAGCCTCGTGTAGGCTCTGCAGGGTTAAAGCTGGGCACCACACATGCAGTGCAAAGAAAGATGTTAAATCAAATGAGAATGACTGCTCCAAGACTGGAGGCACTATTATTTTGAATAAGATTGAAAAGGCCAGAAAAAGCAATTCAAAAACATTTCAATTATGTATTTCCCAGAACTACATCTTTGAGCAACTAATGCAAATGTTACCACCACAATAAAACTTCTTCCCACATAAAAGCATATAAAACAGGTTGAACAGCATATACTTTATATATCATATGCATATTTTTGACTATTAATAAAAAATTCAAAATCTATGTATGCTTTACTCTCCTAAGCAATACAGTAATTATGATTAAGGGACAGGCAGCACAAAAAGAACCAATTTATCTTCTCGTGCTCAGGAATACTATTGTGTAACTAAGCAACTAAAGACAAAATATGGTCTAATTAATTCACTCCTATGCTTATTTAAAAGACACAATTAGAACATTTTTATTTTCCAGCCTGCACAGTAGCTCAACATGCTTGAGGGTGTAGAAAGCAAAGCCTATTATTCTCAAAGACAAGAGTTTAATGTTTAGTGCCACTGATCAGGCTTGGAACTCAATGCTGGGGAGGAGGGGGGGTGTTCCACAGCCTGGGTGTGCTCCGAGTCACGAAAAAGGAAAGGTAAGGTGGGGGGAAAGATGTCCGTGGGGCCACTAGCTTGACTAGTAACACATGGCCTCTCCTCCATTTTCCTCACCGTGGGCCAAGAATGGAGACAGGGCTGTGAACTTGATGGTCACGTGGGTAAGGACATACACTACCGTGCATCTATTTATACAGCCACAGAGATTCTATAGAAAATTCATGTAATTAAACCACACGTCCTCGTCTGTGTGATAAATGTCAAATATCCATCTTTGACGCTGCTAACAGTGCATCTGATTTTAAAAGCAGAATTAATTTAGGCATGTGTGCTACAGATTGATGCCATTAGCATGATTCTAAAGCACCCTTTCAGTAATAATCATCATCTGCATGCTTGAAATGTGTTGTGGATACGGATGCTCACAGGCCAGGATGTGATCCGTGCTTCTGAAGGCCAAGGTCCGGGTTCTAATCTCCAGCGGGCCGGGAAAGATCACGGTGTGGCTGGAAAAAGCCATCCGTGCCTGTGCAAGGGCATGGGAGCAAATTTTTCGAGAAATGCAGGAAACCCACAACCACCTCTCTGAGAAGCCAATGAATCCTTCATCCAACAACCGATAAATTTGTTTGAAATTTCTTTAAAAGCCAAACCAAAGGGTAATCACAGGCTACAATATTATTCTGAGTGGAAGATGGCAAACATCCAACTACCCTGGCTATAATAAATGACACGCAAATACATTTGATTTGAGCAATTATATTCTGGATATCGGTTAAAACCAGACTTTGATAAATGGGCTTGCATCATGTATCACTAGATGCCGCTACGAACAATGGTATGCTTGATTCATAATTAATAACCAAGTATTTACATGTATGGACTCGTGTACTTCATAAAAATAACATTTCCTTAGTATGTGCCTGACACTCTAAATGTCAAGGGAGGTTTTAATTGCTTACAATTTTGACTCACCATCAAACACTGGCCTAGTTAAGACCATCAGTCTGAAAAACATGCTGGCTGGAAGTAGCTGCAACCACACTCAGGTGAGGAGGGACTGTTCCCCTCAAGTCCACTCTTTGCTCAGAGTGCCGCCCCACAGCCCTGACTTTTTATGGGCTGAGGGCCGAAGGTTGGAAAAGTATTCAAATGGATAGAGATGCTGGCTCTTAGCCTCATCATCCAGTCCCAAATAGGCACCGATTTCTTTGGTGAGTACGCCTCAAGAAAATCCTGTACGCTGTTTCACATCCTCGGTGCAAGACAACGGTGGATTTTAGAAGAGAAATAAAAAGTGTGAGATGGGGTGCTGCAGCTGGCCTACATGTGAATGGCCGACAGTGGGTCCTCTGCCAGAAGACGCTGGGCCAAGCTTAAAGAAAGCAGGTGGTGGGAAAGGACATTTTAAATGACTTATATCATTCAGTTATTCAATAAATACTTAGTGAATAGCGCTGAATAAGGTGTGGGGACCCAGAGGTGAGTAAGGCCCAACCCTCAGTTCCTGAGAACCACCCTGGGGTGGGGAGGGGGGCGGGAGTGAGAGGCAAAGGGAAAGAACACAGATAAGCATCACAGAACATACACGTGCAAAGTACAGGGGAGGCTCAAACCTACCAAGGCCCCGTAAGAACCCTGAGGGCAGGGATTCTCGCCTATCTTGTTCACGGCTGTATCCCCAGGGCCTAGAACAGGCTCTGGCACAAAGTAGGTGCTCTATAAATAAGCACTGAGTGAATGAGACTTCGAAGATAAAGACAATACTTTCTAGTTTCCAGAAAGATCATGAAAGGCTATAAATAGTGACTTTAGTTAATCTCCACTTTAACTAAGAAGCACAGAAAGAGTCTGACAGCTTTTCTGTGACCCATGTCTGTCCAAGAGGGTAAACTATGAGCTCTTTCAGGGCTGAGGCCATTCTCCTTCATCTCTGTATCCCGTTGTTCAGCACATAGTAAACTTTCAATCAGCATCTGAGGAACTGAATAAATTCTTGTTCCAAAATCATGCAGATAGCGAGCCTTCCCTTGACCACATGTTGCATTTACTGTCAACACAATTCTCCGGGTTATAGAATGTCTTTTGCTGTTTTTACCTTTTTAAAAACGTGTTGATCTCATCTCTCTACCAAGATTGATAAGCTTCTTGAGAAACAGGGTCACACCACGAACTGTTTGCAACCATCTCTGCACCTAGCAGAGCTCTAAGTACATGGTCAGCATTCAACAAGTAGTTTTTGATTAACTCAAGACCGATGATACCAACATTTGCTGGAGTTAGGATCTTAACCATACGAAATATAACTCAGTATACATTCTACTGATTCTCAACTTTTAACATCATTAGACTCAATGCTAAAACAGAGATTTGTTTATGTAAATATTTTTGACATATTAATGTTAAATTATTTCTTAATATTTACTGGATCTTGCTCCAACCCAAGTAAGAAGGAGAAAAAAGTACACAATCACATTCCCTATTTCAGATGAACTCCACAGGCCAGGGGTCAGCAGACATTTTTGTAAAGGGCCAAATAGTAAATAATTTCCACTGTGCGGGCCATATGGTCACTGTCACAATTACTTGACTCTGCCACTGGAACCTGAGAGCAGCTATAAACAATGCGTAAACAAATGAGTTTGACTATGTTCCAATAAAACTTTATTTACAAAAACAGACAGTGGTTCAGACTTGGCCCTCCAGCCTTAGTTCGCTGATACTTGTCACAGTCCAATAAATTCTCTCCATATAATTCATTAGTTCTCACCCTAGTTCTAAAGGGCCAGCCACTTAAGTTACTCCTTCTCATAGTTTACAATCATTTCTAAAAATAATAATAACTAATATAACTGCATCTATCCTTTGCTGAGCTCTTGTGTATTAAGTACTATGTTAGTTAGCAGGCCTTTCTCATTATTATTTCTAATTCTCTTGGCAAAGTAGAGATCATTAAGTCCATTTTACAGATGGAGAAACTAAGGCTCGGAAAAGTTAAAGAAATTGTCCAAGGCCAGTGAGGTCACTGAAGAGGTGTCAGAAATTTTTAAAAGCCAGCTCATGGGTACAGACCTGAGACTGAGTAGCCATCCAGCCCCTCCTGGACTTCAGAATGTGTCTGACCAACCTGAGATATGATACAATCAGGCAATCTTTGAAACAAATCCTGCTGATCCAGATGACAGACAGCATACCTCAATACTAACATGTAAATCTTCAAGGAGCTTTTTATCTTGGTGACATAGCTAAACCCATCACATGGATGAAAGCCAACCTGATTTGGGGAGACCTGTATTGGCTATCTGTACTAGTAAACTAACCTACGTGCCGTCTTCTCAGAGAGAAAACCTTTCTTTAGGAAGGTCTATGGCAGTCGTCTCAAACTTCAAGGAGAACAGTAATACGAATGTTAATGATAATAATAATGAGTCACCCATTACTGAAGATTCCATGTGCCAACTGTAAATACTTTATATGTATTAACTCATTTAATCTCTAAAATAATCCTCAGAAATAGGCACTATGTTTCCATTTTATAGATGAGAAAATTGAGGAACAGAGAGTTTAAAACTTGCCCAAGATCACACAGCTAAATTTAGCAAGACTGTTCAAAATGCAGGATCCTTGACCCCAATTCCAGAGATTCTAATTGAGTTAATTTCAACAGGCATTTTGGAATATGAAATTTTGACAAGTTTTAATGAGGTAAGCACTTTTAGAAATCCTGACTACATGCTAGCCTCTGTAATGCCCAGATGTGCTAGATCCTGACTTCCTGACAGAATTGGCTTACTCATCCACACTCACAGTTGCAGGTGACCAGTAAAGCTTCTTGTAGAATCTAGCCCATGGTCAGGCTGGAATACAAGCTTGCACATCCACCTATTTTAAGGGGGTATATTGCCAATAGATTAAGCGCTTGGCACTTTGAAAATGAATGTAATCAGAAGTTACCCAGTAACAGAACCAATTACCCGCCTACTTTGCCATTTTCCTCCTCTGAAGAGATACTGGCTGAATGGCAATTGTGGGTAATTACTAAAGACACTTAACTCCTTGTATATGGCCCTGCTATTCACTTTCATAGTAATTTAAGACAGTATCATGATTAGGCCTGGGAACCTCCACACAGACATAAAAGTTATTCTGCTTATCGTTTATAAATTAAGAATATCTAGCATAAAGTCCACCATAATCATTACTCTTTTCTATTTATGTAAGGACTACACAGTTAATGAAGTACTTTTGTCCATACATATTCACAACAAGCCATAGACAGTCAGCCTTATTATTGTTCCCATTTCACTGCTAAAGAAACTAAGGCTCAGAGTGTTTATGACGGTTCAAGGTCAAACAAATAATAAGCTGCAGAATCAAGACACAACTCTGGGGTGCCCGGGTGGCTCAGTCGGTTAAGCATCCGACTTCGGCTCAGGTCACGATCTCACGGTTTGTGGGTTTGAGCCCCTTGTTGGGCTCTGTGCTGGCGGCTGAGAGCCTGGAGCCTGCTTCGGATTCTTTGTCTCCCTCTCTCTCTGCTCCTCCCCCACTCATGCTCTTTCTCTCAAAAATAAATAAACATTAAAAAAAAAAAAAAAAGACATGACTCTGGACTGCTCTTCCTCAACACCAGAGGCCAGCTCTGGAAGTATGGGAAGGCAGCAGTGCATGTAAGTATGCAAGTCATTATCATAATCAGTACAACTAACAATAAATTGTCAATGGTGATGAATCATGGTACTAAAATGCAACTATTCTTGTTAGCTACCACTAGCTAGAATTAGCTGAACTTTATAAAATAAGAATGGTTCTTCTACCTAAAATCTAGGGACCTTTGGCAAAACTGATTGACTAGTCATGATTCTAAAATGAACAAGCACCTGCCCACATTAGTACATACTTCTAGAATATAATATGATGCATTAAGTGGGGTGGGATTCAGTGGGAAGATAAACCAACCCTAAAATTTAGGAAGACCTAGGTCCTACTCTGGTGACCTTTGACAAACCACATAATCTCCCTAAGCCTCTGTCTCCATCTGTAAAATGGCATACAAAGTCCTGCCTTATCCAGCCTCTTCCAGTTATTGCAAGGATCAATAAAATATTCCCCAAAAAGGCCCTCTGCAGATCACAGCAAACCACACAGGGACGCTATTTCTAATCTCGCACAATGATAATTTTCCTGCTTTTAGAACTGACGTCTTTACATTTCAAGAAATCATAAATAGACAGAATGGTTCTCTTAAACCAAAAAAGCATACTGAGTCCTGGCTGTCCTTTTGAAATGGATGCTGATGTCAGCGCAATCAAGAAATTATTAACCTCCATTTGGTTACTTAAAATAAACTGTACTGGCTGATTAAATGTGCTGAACATTTTCTCCAAGTAACCGTGCACATCACCAAGAAACCTTTCTCGTTCGGTCACACTTTACAAATGGCAAATGCATCATTCAACACTACTTAAAATCAATAACAAAAATCATCTCACTGTATATAAACAAGTTAATGGAGTAAGTGAAAACAAAGCAAATTTCTTAATGAGAAGACCCTGTTGCCCCCTCTAGGTGCCTGCAGTAAATGCTGGTTTCTGTAGGCTCTCCTCCAGAGGAGACGGCTGCTGCTATTCAGCTAATGAATGACTAACTTAGGCCAGGGGGGAAATGACATCACCAGGGTGGAAAACCGATCTGCATTGGGAAACTTTCTACCTGCTTTACATTTGTCATAATTATTTTGCACAATGCAGCCTGCATTTGCATAATTTTGAGGCGTGTCATTATCTCAATTGAAAATTGTTTTAATATGGCTGAATAATTCACAATGACATCAGCCAAAGTCCTAATGAAATATACAAGTATAATCATACAGCTAATTACCAGCCGTGTTAGCATTAAAAAACAAATCATGCATAATATTAGACGATGTATATGCAGCTGAGGATTATAAATAGAGCCATCTCCCTCCCCAAACCCCCTAGAGTTTACTTTTAAATGGTAAGATTAATTTTCTTAGGTATGGCTCATATAGCAGTGACGAAATGTACAGATCATTACAACGGCTCACTTTCATTTCCCCTTAATGAACAATTTTTTAAAAATCGTGTGTTTAAAAGTACTGTATATCTATCCATTACCAGCAGTTCTAACAGATGCAACCTTGGGCTGTTATTGTTTTTATTCTTAAATCAGAATTCACCATTTAATTACACCAACAGAAATTAAAACTGGACCAAGTGGGGTCAACTTGGGGTCTTTAAAAGTATTTCAATTTCAGTTAAAAAAAGAGAGAGAGTGTGTGACCACAAAATATCTCATAAAACACTGAATAATTTCCTTCTGGGTTTAGTCAGAAGTCTATTAGGCACCAGCTCTTTTCTGGATATTTAATCCTTCCCTTTTCCAGATCACAGGCCATGTTGAAGTAATAAATTTGAAAAGCAAATAATAAGAAATCAGGAGGGGGAGGGGAGGAAGACAGCTGCGCAGGAAAGTTGGGTCGGGGGAGGGGGCCGAGCTAGACCTCGGGAGGGGGAAGAGCTCAACCTGTTGGTAGGTTGCAGGATTTTTCACAGTATTTCCAAACAACACCTTTATAAAATTGCAGGCAGACGTCGGGAAGTAAGAACGTTTAAAACCCCAAGCTGGCGGTGGAAGGCGGAGTGGGGGGGGGGGGGGGGAGGCGGCATTCGGGGAGGGGGGCGGGGCTTATTTCCGAAGAGGCAGATCCGAGGGCGAAGGTTTTGACGAACTCAGTAATTAACCGGCATAGACCACTGATGGGCAATTCGAGCCTGGGAGAGGGAGTGAACTGGCGATGCCAAAAGTAAAATCAACTCCATCAGACCAAGGGATTCTGGAAGGACTGGCAGGCAGTTCTACGCTCCGGGATGAGTTAAACGCGGAACCATTCATTTAACAAAAAGATCCTACACCTACCTCGAAAGCTCGAGGGCCTGGCACAGAGCTAGCTGCCCTCAAAAGTCTCAGTTTGAGCACCCTGCTCTCGCTTGGGAAACACAAAGCCTTGCCAGGCGTCCGCGCGCCCTCCCTCCCCACCGCACCGAGGGCACTGCCTCCCCAAAATAGTTCCCCCGGTGGGTATCGCGGCGCTGAGGTCGGTCAGCTGACGAGGGGAGCCCGCAGAACTGCGGTCACACATGAAATGACAGAGCCGAAGGGAGGCGGCCGCCCCGGCGCCCAGTGACAGCAGCTCACCTCGGGCGTCCTCCCGGGAGCGCGGCTAGCGCCCCTGCGGCCGCCCAGAAACGTGCCGGCGAAGCTCGGTCCCTCCCCACCCTTCCCGGGAGCGCCGTCTGGGCACGGAGGCCGCGGGACCCGCGGGGCCAGTGGGCGAGCACACACCCCTCTGCCCTTCCCTCCCCCGTCCCGGTCCCACACATCCCAGAAGATCGCGCTGGAAGACGTCCACTTTGCGTGGAGTAATTGAAAACTAGAACATCAAATGGCTTGTCCGAGGGGGAGGGGGGTGGGGGCGAGAGATAGTTGTTAATGCTTAACGTGTTTGTGCCGGTTACACGACCGCTTTGAAATCCGCCCGGGCAGATCTGCAAGTTATTTGAATGTATTATTCCAGTACCTGTCATTTATCACTTTATTCAACACGTCTTTGCCAACTCAATAGCTTTTGATCTCACTCTGCCTCCATTTCGTAATTTCCGCCCTCTTAAACATATCAAATACTTACTTTAAAAAAAAAAAAAGTGAACAATATCTAAACCCACCGAAAGAAATCCACCCAGCCCCGACCGAGCCAGACGCGAAGGTAAAATTTTCAAAAGGCAAAAAATATAAAAAAGCATGTGATGTTCAAGCGGCAGTAGCAAGAGAGAGAACGATCACACACACACACACACACACACACACACACACACACACATCCTTGAACAAAACCCTTCTCGAACAAGTTATTTGATCTTGACTAAAATCAGCAGTTGGATCCTCTTTGTAAAGCTGACAGCCAAACTCTGACAATGGCAAAATACTCGAGCCCCAGCTAGTGGCGCTACCCCTTTAAAAAAGGAGTCGATCCTGCTCGCCTGCAGAAGTGAATACAGTATTTTCAAGCTTGCCCTGTAATAAGCATTACTAGGGGAGGGGGGGGGATAATAAAGAAAGAAGAGAGGGAGATATAAGTTTACCACCTCGCCATGGTCGCTATTTCTGCCCTGGGGAGTGTCTTCTGGGAGGAAATAAAGTTTAGAGCTGGATAAAAGTTGCCGGCTGGTCCTCTCTTCCCACAACAGCTGGAGCTCCGCTATGCAAATCGGATCCTTTGGCGTACATCTTACAAAGAAAAAGTCGCCAAGGGACAAAATTCTTGGTTTGCCTTCAAGGTGGAATTGAAAAGCCTTGTAGAAAATGTAAGGTCCGTGCAAGCCACACGGTGAGCCGACCCACTGCAGGGGAAAAAAAGCACCAAATAAATAACGTAGCCATCAGAGCACAAACATCTATTCCCAGACACATTTACACACAGACATCCACACTCTTAATACAGAAGAGCCAACAGATATAAAGCTGGGTGGAAAAATAATAGAGCCCACAAATTTTCTGCCTCCCTTAAAAATAAAAAAAAAATAAAATAAAAAACTCCGGGCACCCCCACCGCCACCTCTCCCTACTTCTCCATCTGAGGCGGTAAAATTACATTATGTATGTATGATCAGTGCAGGGATTTTTTTAAACAATAAAAATGATTTGGGGGGATGCAGAGGGTAAAAGTTTGGTGAAAAGTTTGTGGGGGGTGTGGGTGGGTGCAGAGGTGTGGGTGAGTTGGGGGGCTGGGGGGTGCCGGGGGGTGCCGGGATCGGAGGAGCGGAGGAGAGCGAAATACCTGGAGTGAGTTGGGCTCCATCTCGACGTTCTGAATTGATTGAACTCAACATTCTCTCCAAACTTGTTGGCTTGAATGGATTGCATCAGGTCCTGGCAGGGAAAAACATTCTCTGCCTTAAGCTGGCGTAATGTCTCAATATAAAACTGAGCTCTTGCCTCCCCTTCGGCACCAAAATGATCGAAAATATGTCCTAATATTTCTCTGACGACTCAATTTTCAGCTCCTGTCAAAACTGTGTAGGTTTCCTTCCAAATGTGGGATGATCAAATTCATAATCGGAAGTAAGGTTCTGTCCGATCTCGGCGGGAAGAGGATGGATCAAGGCAAAAAACATATAGGAAGGTTTGTAAAAATAAAATCCACCCTAAAACTGTGTGAAGATGAGATCTCCCTCTTCCCAATCTCCCTTGTCTAGGGGTGTCGTCTAGTGAGATTTTTGGAGGAGACGAGAGCTCGCGAGCTCCGCTTTGCATCTGACAGGACCTGCTTGTATATGTCTAATATAAAGAACATTTCCTGCAGAGATTCCGGGGCGCTGCTCCTCTTTCTAATGCTCCTTAGCAGATTTGCTGTTATTAGACATGTAGATTTGTTTGATAGTTAAATTACGCTTCCTCACTGCCATGTTTTCGAGAACTAATCTGTTAAATTATCTTTTGATGCCTATTTACATGGAAGGGAAAAGTGGGTTATCGATTATATAAACATATAAATATTAATGCATTTGTTCGCTTCGCAGAAAAAAAAAAATACTCAGCGGAAAAAAAAACCCAGAAAGACAAGTGAGCAATGCACAAACATCTCAGGATTTTGCAAACAATATTGAACGGACAGCGACTGCGTTTAGGGACTGGAACAATAAACGATGCATGATAAATCAATAAATGCGAGCAGCGAGTCTGCTCGGAATATGAATTCAGGCTCCCGGTTCTGCGTGTGCATTCTTTAATTTTGAAGTATATACACTAGTACGTGTTTACAATGCTGATGGACGCCAAGGGCGCTCTCAAATGATAATGTGTTTATATAACCCAGCGCTACAGGAATAATATACCGACTCCTACCCCACCCCCATCCCCTCCCCCGCCAAAAAAGGGAGGGGAGCTTCCTCAATAATAGTTTGAAACTGAAAAAATCCATTTGCAAACTAGTTAAATACAACCAGAAATTAAGCTGTTGAAAACCGGGGGCATGAACCGTAAGACAATAAAGGTTTTAAATGTGTATATTTATTGTTCTGGAGCCCTGGAGCATTGCGAGGTTTGCATGCACGGCTATTATGCAAACACAGAGAAACTTAAGAGCGACAGAACAAGGAACAGGCAGAGACTGCAAAGCCCTCGCTCGCTCCGACCCAGCTGCCCGTCCTCCGCCAGGCTAGATTGCATTTTCGCAGTGTTGATGTAAAATGGTGTACTCGCTTCCCCCACGCTCCCCACCCCCTTCCCCGCTCTCCTCCCACTCCTTCCAGTGCCTCCCGCCCCCCCTTCCCCGATTTTATTATATTGGCACCAATCTTTCTAAAGTGGGTCTGGCATGCTAAAAAAGTAAACATGTACTATATGGGGAATAAGGTCTGTATAGTATGACAGTTGAAACTTGATCTGTGATAAAATTACAGGATGTTGAAATTACTAGTAAGCTATTTTTAACGCTTTCGCAACGTTTCACCTCTAGTCACAGCATCTAGTTGAAACAGGATTACTTTAATGAAAATTATATTCACATGGCTGAAGTTAATACACCCGGCAGAACACAAATGCCTCATATTCAGTGACTTGAGGTGGAAAAGACCCTCTGTGTGTATTTTTATGCCTTTTCATAACGTCTGCGTCCGCTGCAGTAAGAATTAGGGCACTTAACATTATCTAAACCACATTTTTGATTCAGAACATGGGGAAGTAATAAAAGGCAAGATCTATCTCGTTTCTATACACACAGAGATAAACGAAAGAAAATGGCAGATCCTCCAATTACAATAAGTAATAAAAGCCCATGCCAGAGAGCCGGTATTCTTAAAGATGAAAACTATTTTAATAATTTAAAGTAATATCACAACTCTGCACCATGAAGGAGGACAATGTAACAATTCGCAGTCTCCCATCTTTGCATTAGCCAGATTATGACTTGCACATCACTCTTTAATTATCTTCCTTGAAATTTCATCTGATCTTTCTATTTTATAAACATGGGTTACAAAGAGAAATTACAGCTCTCTAGCGTTTTCTCTCTCTTTTTAACTTTATGATGCATACTGCAGACGTTTGATTAGAATAACCCATTTTGTTCATTTTTTTACATATGAATGGACTTGACTGAAGGGTATTTTACGTATCTTTTTTTTTAAATACAGGAGAGATGCCTAAGGCTTCAGTTAGTCTCTGTGCTGTTAGCGTGAATATATACATGCAGTTCAAGACATCCTATATTTAAAAACTTGAATTGCAGTATTTTGACAAGATCATGTTTGAGATCGACTCTGAGTCAGTTTCCTGTATGACCAATGCAGCAGCATTTATGCAGGAAACCTTAACAGAATGCCTGAGGGTATCCCTGGATTGTATATTAAATCTCTCTCTTAAAAAATACACAACTCTTTAGAGCATCTAAGCAACTTCTGCTGGTTTTGGTGCTGTAAGTCTTTAAGTGTCTGTAAGGGACTTCATCTAATTAGAAACGCTGTTTCTATGTCTCTTCAAGGTAGAAGCTGAACTAGGGCTGCATGCTGAGTAATCTCTCTTCTCGTAAACTCCCGATAAGGTTTTTCAGATGTTAACAATTGCAGGGATCTAGGTCTGAATATTTTTGAATATCTGCAGTCTCGTAATCAGATGAATGCTAAATTTCAAAACTGGATCCCAGGGGTATCTTCCCTCTCTTTTTACAGCCACCACCCACTACCACCCCCATGAAAATAATAAAATCTAATAAATCAAGCCTCTGGTCCAATCCTGTAAATGGCTTTTAAAATCACAGATCACAATGGTGTGTGTTTACAAAAAAAAAAAGAAAAAAAGAAAAGAAAAAAAAGAAACCAAAACCAAAAAACATCCTCTATTTTACCTCTTTAACATGATGCTGATAGGCACCTGTAAATTATCTGTGTAGCAAATATCCATACAAAGAAAGTTTCAATTAAGATAAGGAGATTGTATTGAAACAGTTCTTTGAAGTAATGTAGTTAATAGCCTGTTTGATTTCTGCTTGTGAGAGAGTAATAACGTGGATTCAAGGCTCCATCAATCACAGAGCAGATGTAAGACTTGAGACACCGACACCCAGGGGAATAGAGGCAAACTCCTGCAGTGCAGGGTCCTTGGGCTAATGTAAAGTAAATACTCATAAACAGATTGAATGTTGTAAGAAGACAATCCATTCAGGACAGTTATAATCATGAAAGCAACTGCTTTATTTATCTATAAAAAGCTTGTAGCTGGGACTCAATGTGTATAAAAGAGGAGTGGGAAAGAAAGCAGTGTATGTTTATATGACCCACTATTTCTGGGCTCTTTCTTACACTGAAACACAGGAACCTGTACCTACACATCTATATTCCTGCTGCTTTGCTAGCCCAAAAATCCAACCCTCTGTTTTATTTGGTTTATTTGAAGGGTAAAAAATAAAAAATCATTCTCACCCCTCAAGGAGGGGGGAGTAAGTAGCCACATTTTTTTTTTTTCAGTGTCTGTGAATCGTTTCATAAAGGATCACGAGGATTAAGTTAGTTGCAAAAACCAGCAGTGACATAATTAGGCAGCTTGGGCTATAATAAACAGGATCATAAAAAAAAAGTACAGTTTGAAGAAACAAGGCAACCATTTCGAAAATTCAAATCTCTCTGCGCACCTCTGGGCCTCCCCCTCCCCCAAATTGTAAAAGACAACTGAAGCATTTTTGACCTTGGCTACAATAATACTTCATGTTTTAGCACTTTAGTCAGCATTTTATCTACTAATTGCTACACACTACCGCATGTGGCTCGAATCTGCCACTGCAGCTTGCTTTCACTGGTGAGCGAATTGCTTGATAAAGACTGGGAATTCAACCTGGCTGTTTCCTTTCTTGCTCCCCCTCGCCTCCCCCCTCTTTTTTTCTTTCCTCTTCCAGCTAGAAGCAGCTAATTTTTGCAGAAAATACCGTATGGATCAGAACAGGGACGGTGAATGGTTCCCTAATCTCCTTCCACAGGCTAAACTCCGGCCACTTTGACGATCGGGAGGCAAAGGGAGGAGATGAAGGGGGGCGGGGAGGAAGGAGTGGGGCGAAGCCGGGGGAGGGTGGATCCTGGCCTGTTGGTGGACCTGATGCTAGGTGATTCTGCACACTGGTCCGCTGGCTAGTCCATCGCTGATTGGAAGTCCGTGGGACTCCGTGCTGCCACCTGGGGACCTCGAGTTAGGGGCTCTCTCCCGTCTTGCTTGGTTAGGAAGTGGGGTTCGAGGGGGTAGCCCCGGAGTCCTCAGACTGATTCGTGGACGGAAAAACTAGCAGTGTTTGAGGGTCAGTCACCGCCTAGTCCCCTCCCCCTCCCAAGCCTGGCGCCGTAGTCAGCGGTGGGGGTGGGTGGCGTTATTAATAAGGCGGCCTCCAGCAGAGCAGGCTCGCCAAGTCTTAGTGCAACAAGTCTATTGGTTTGAAGGAAGATAAACCGGGTTATACGGGTCATTGCTTTCCAGGAGACCTCTAGTGGTCAAAGGTTGAGCTACATCTTAAATATGGGGCTCGTGTTTGTCGCCTGTCTTCTGGGCTGGGTCGCCAGCTCCTGTCAGGCAATAAGGTCGGTAGCTTGGTTCAGATTTGTCGTGCACTTGAGGCCAAAGCCGAGAGAGAAGCAGGGAACTGTGAGAAGATCCCCCAGGGAGGGGTCATGTGGTGCCCTTTGTGGACACAGAGGCCCCAAGTTCCTCTGCCCTTAGTACAGATGGCGACTTCCTATCTTATCTTGATTTTCCTTCCAGGTCTGAGATTGATCAGGTATTCTCAGGGAAGTTGGAATAAATTTGCCCAAGACATTTCCAGTTATAGTAACAATATTGAATCTATTTTTTAACATTTGTTTATAAATGAAAGCCAAGTCCCACTCCTTTCCCCTGATCACAAATATACCCAAACCTCCTTCATTTGAACAATTCATTTCCTTCAAATGCCTCCATATTTATGCGTTATTCAGTTTAGAAGCAAATAAGCTTCATTTCTTCTTCTTTTTAAGGTTGCACACACTGCAGTGGTGCCCATATGACATTTGACTAAATTGTTACCTTGTTCCTCTGTTGGGATGACAGACCATTTCATCTCAGGTGTTGAGTGCTGGGGGGATGGGTGGTGGTAACATACAGGCTCTTTATTTTTTACACTCATTTGTGATCCACATATTAATAAAGAATTTGATCACATTGCCCCTCAACATGGTATTGCTAGGGACAGCTATCTTAGCTCATTCTAAAAACAGAGGTCCCAGCCATTTGAGGTTACTAAAACATCTTGCCGTACCTGATTCTTTTTAAAAGAAGGCGGGAAAATGGACAGACATGGAGCCTTTGCTCTACTGGGGGACTCATATACTGCCTACTAAAAATTTCTCTGGGCCATTTCAAATGAACGTTAATGATGCCTTGTATTTGGTGATTTATGACTTAAAATTACTTGACAGGCATTAAGTAACTCATTACTTAGAAGCAGAGTGGGTATGGTAGGTAAATCACTACACTGAAAGTCAAGGGGACCATTCTTCACTGATTTTCTGTCTCCCTGTCCATGGCTATAATTATCTGTAGGACTCAAACCCTAATTCTGGCTTTGTCAGAATTTCTCAGATAATTGTGGCAGAATTATCCAGACTGGTCATCTGTGTAGTCGCAGCCCCCTGTGCTAGGCCATCAACCAAACCCATGGAAGCGCCAGCAAGTCCCTTGGCTGCCTCCACCTACATTTTGCCATGCCACAGACTGATAATTTTATGACTTGTTATTACAGGTTGAAATATGTAAATGTAGTAATTCACTAAGGGTGTAAAGAGATCTGAGTACTTCAGAGGAAAAATAATACCAAGAAGAGTAGTGAGATTGTTCCTGTTTTTCTCTTCAGTAAGCTTTGGCCGAAATGAAGTTGCTCAGTCTTTTCACAGAGAAGGTAGGGGCCAGATGAACCTTACTTAGGACGTACACAATTCCATTCTCAAGGTGTGCTAGAACCAACAATTATGGGCTCTCTAGATCTGATTGTTACGTTTTCAGGAATTTTGCAAGCTGGCTATTAAACATATCTATTATTAAACATTAAATTATATAAACTTATAATTAAATATTGTATTAAAAACAAAGGTAGTACATACTCAAAACTCATTGCTTTCTAATTATTTTCCTAGATTTTACTATTATCTATACTCTTCAGGCTATTTTTACCTTTTGTGTTTTTATGGTTGCATAAAACCGTAAGATGGTGTGCTAGTGAGCATCTCTTCTCAGTCCATGGCCATTGGTATGTTGGTAGCTTGAAATTGGTTGTGTTGGGAGTATTTAAACCATGGAACTCAGCAAACGTTACAAATCAGGACTTGATTTATTGCTTTGTTGATTGTTTAGACTTACGAAAATGATAGAGAAAATGTTAATATTGAAGATTGTGATAGTTCTATTTAGATATCATTCTGGGTCATGGGGTGCTCAGATATCTGCTCAAATGTTATTCCAGATATGTCTGTGAGGATTTTTTGGATGAGATTAACATTTGAACCAGTGGACTAAGTAAAGTGGATTGCCCCTGTCCCCCAGTGTGGATGGGCTTCATCCAATAAGTTGAAGGCCTGAATAAAACAAAAAGTCTGAGTAAGAGAAGACTCTTGCCTGGCTTCTGGAGATGGGACATAGTTCTTTTACAGTCTTTAAACTCCGACTGACACATTGGCTCTGTGAATCTCAAGCCTGCTGACTTCTGGACTGGAACTTTCACCATTGGCTCTCCTGAGTCTCACATCAGCCCTCCTGGTTCTCCAGCTTGCCAGTTGCAGATCTTGAGACTTCCAAGCCTCCATAAATCATGTGAGTCAATATACATACAGACATCCTATTGGTTCTGCTTCTTTAGAGAACCCTGACTGATACACAAATTAGAAGTGTGTCAAGTCTATACCAATTATATTGTGAATAGTGCAAAAAACAATGAGAAAATACTTGGAAGTTACTATGTGATTCAGGAAAGAAGTTGCTCATGTCATTAATGAAAGAGTGAAGTTCTGAGATACTCTTTGTTTTTTCATTTCTGTCTTACTCCTTAATATAAATGAAAAGATCAACTGACATTCATGTTGGAACTATACTCATTTGTTAATGCAATCATAGGTAAGCAAAATAGTTATACAAGAGTTCAGCAAATAGTTAACAAAATCATTCTATGCAAATAAGTTGGCTATATGGAATTGACAGTGAAAAGTGTTGTATATTTTATTATTATTTGTGTATTTGTGCTACACTTCCTGTATATCAGCAAAATGTATAATGGATTTATACACCCACATATTTGTATATATCCAAATCTAGATATATACATATGTACATATCTAGATCTAGATATAAACAGGCAAACACATACTTTTTTTTTTTTTAAGGATGGGAAGCTAGTTAAATATTTAGAAGCACATCACATCTCTGTCTAAAGGTAGCCTTGAGCCTGACATGCAACCCAAACTTCTAGAGCAAGGATTGGCAAATTATAGCCTACCACCTGTTTTGTACATGAGCAAAGAATGTGTTTTACATTTTTAAATGGTTGAAAAAAAATCACTAGAAGAATAATATTTTGTGACATATAAAAATTATATGAAATTCAAATTTCAGCACCCATAAATATATTTTACTGGAACTCAGCCACGCTCATTCATTTATGTATTGTCTATGGCTTTTACCACGCTAAAATAGCAGAGTTGAGCAGTTGTGACAGGGACCGTATGGCCCTTAAAACCTAAAATATTTACTATTGTGCCCTTTGTAGCAGAATTTTGTAGTAGAAGTTGTCTGTTCTAGAATACGTAGGTACATTCCTTGGCTGGGAGTAGTAGACACAACCAAATGACCTTCTGGAGTCTTTCCTTGCCATTGGTCCCGGAAATCCTTCCTCAGTCAACAGAGAAAATGAAACACCCAGCGTTGTGAGAGATTCAAACCATTGACTCAAGGAGAGAG
This sequence comes from Neofelis nebulosa, assembly GCF_028018385.1. NCBI lineage: Eukaryota > Metazoa > Chordata > Mammalia > Carnivora > Felidae > Neofelis > Neofelis nebulosa. The sequence continues at coordinate 28,170,544 of NC_080794.1, read as the reverse complement.
CCAATGCCATCGCAAAAGTAGGACTGAAGTGTGAGATTTCCCACTCCTTGGCTTGTGTTCCAACCACTGGATGACAGTGCCTTTCTTCCTTACTGCTTGTCCTAAAGCACTGTATAATTTTGTTGGGCGCTGTTAAATATTTATTGAATTTTCTCATCCAATGTGGTTCGGTTACTGTGTGTCTGTGTGTGTGATGGGACCCTTCAGGATTAAAGGTGCTATATAAATAGAGGATTATTTTATGACTCGTTATTGCAGGTTGAAATATGTAAATGTGGTAATTCACTAATGCTATATCAGTGCATATATCTGGGAAACAAGAATGCATTATCCTTCCATTTGAGTCTAACATCATTTACATCCTTTTAAAAAAAATACCCAATCAATTTTTTTAAATGAGGGAACGCAGTGGAGGAAAAAAAAATTCCTTTAATGCAATACTTCAGCTGAAAGTTTAATGACACAAAAGGCAGGCAATTCAAAGTTACAGTTCCCACAGCAACTGTAACTCTGCTATATAGCACATTTAGGCATAGATTTCACAGCATGTACTGCAATACAAAATACTCCACACTGGGCATGCAAGGGGGCAGAGTTATGGTTGCTATGGGTACCATGACTTTGAATTTCCAGATTTTTTGAGAGTTTAAATTCTCAACCAGAACATCACATTAATAGTTCATTTTTTTTTTTGCATTGAAAATAATAAAGATTGTATCACTGTTTCCACTGCCAAACCTATCTCCAGCTCAGTCCACCACTTAGTATAAATACCTACCCAAACATATTCACCCTGCTTGCTAAAATTAAACACATGACCTCAGCCCAAGGAGTATTTTAGTTTGCAAATTTATATGCGATGACTTTCACCGGATTAACTAAATCTGCTCCCCCCTCCTTTCCAAAAATCACAATAAATTCAGGTTAACTCTTTCAGCATTCTGGTGTATTTTATCTGTTATTCATGGGCTGAGAGGATATGATAATCAGATTCATTGTGTATGAATGTGTGATGTATATATTTATAATTTATACTCTGTCTACTTCCAAAAAGAACTGGAGGCAGCTAACTGCATGTATTCATTTATTCATTTATTCCTTAGACAGACCATGAAATTTTATGCCCTTATGCTAGTGGTCTCAGGACCCTTTTCACTTTTAAAATTTGTTGAGGACCTCAAAAAGTTTTTGTTTATGGTAGATATATTAAATATAAATATATATATCTTGATATTTATCATATAAATTATAATTGAAATATTAAAAAATTAAATATTAATTTTAAAATAACAATAATAAACTCATTACATACTGGCATGACATGTTTTTTTTTTTATAAATAATAACTATATTTTCCAAAACAAAGAAGCTTAGTGAAAAGAGAAGCATTGTTTTACATTTACAAATCTCTTTAATGGAAGACAGCTGGATTCTCATAGTTGTTTCTACATTCAATCTGTTGAATATCTCAAGTCATGTAGCTTCTGGAAAATGCCACTATACTTTTTTGAAAGAATGTAAGTGAAAAAAAGCGAATAATATCTTAGCATTATTATGATCATTATTTTAACCCTGTGGATGATCCAGAATGGTCTGCAGGTGTCCCATGGTACTTTGAGAATCAGTGCTCTGTATATTTTCTTATGCTATCTTTCCAAGCATATGCCTCTTCTTTGTCTATAGGAAAACTCCTATTCGTGCTTCAAGGCCCTAGGAAAAATTGTTCCCTTAGCTATAGTCTCATAGCATTTTATACATGTGCCAATCTGAACATCTATTATGTGTCCTTATGTTTGTTTAAGTGTTTGGAGTTGTTGTTGTTGTTGTTGTTGTTACACTATGTTAGACTATGTTAGACTATGAGTCTACTTGTTAGTCTATGTAGTCCATATGTATGGGATGTAAGAGTTCAACTCAACAAACAAATAATAAAATCATTCCATTCATTGAATCCACAATATATTTTAGGAACTATGTCTCAAATTTAATCCTCATAAAAATGCTATGCAGTTGGTACTATTATTATCAATATTTTTGAGTGAGGAAACTGAGGCTTGTCCAAAACTGAACAGCCATGTGTCACCATGCCAAGAAATGTGGAGGGTAGTAAAAAGCAAGAAACAGTCTCTGCCTTAAAGGCATTTACAATCTACTTTGGGAGACAAGACATAATGCACAAATGAAAGACAAATAACAATATACAAGTAAGCTAAAAACAGGCCTCGAAAACTATAATTAAAGAAAGGCCCACTTACTAGAAATGGCTACTTACCCAATGAATTATTTAGATTCAAACGTTTAGAGGACACACTTCTATCAGGAAGCCTTTGTTTTGGAATGCACACCAGATAAAAGTGTATTTGTTTATAAATTGTATATTTGCCATTACCCTATATGTTACAAATGTAATAAAATATACTAATATAGTCAAAGATTTAAATTATAAAGAAATTTAAAAGAATTAGATAAAATACATATAAAAAGACATTCTAAAATTCCGTTCAGTGTGCTAATGAATTACGCACCTCACTTTGGAGTCAGTTCATCTAGACTAGCAGCAGTCAACTTTGGCTGCACACTAGGGTCATCTGGAGAGTTTACAAGATAAGATGCTGGTGTCTCACCCCCAGGTCCATTAAATCAGAGTCTCTGAGGGTAGGTACACAAATCATAGGGATTTTTTACCCTCCTCCCCCAAGCATGGAATTTTAATGTACAACCAGAGGTGTGAATCCCAGACTGTGATACTAGACAAAAATCAGGGACTGCAGCTTGGGAAAACACCATGGAGAAGATGATATTAAAAGCAGCTTTTGAAATTTTTACTTGGAAGTATTGAAAAGTCCTATTTGTGAAGTTGAGTAAGATGATCTTTAAAATGTCTTCTTTCCTAAGGTTTTTTTTGGGGGGGGAGGGGGAGCAATACCCATTTTGAGTGTACTAGCTTGTCATGGTCTAGAATTGAGGAGTCCTGAATTTTATCCTATGCCTGGCTATTAATTTATGCTTACCCCTTGGGCTATTTTTCAATAATAGTAATTTTGAGGGTGGGGATTTTCTGTTGTTATGAAGTATTGTATCTTAGGATAGTCTATTCTTTGAGCTATTATACTGGCCTGTAAATGGAATCATGAAATGTTTGTTATGGAAGGCATTTCAAAACTGAACCCTTGTTTTACATATGAGGGAAACTGAGACCCAGAGATGTTAAGTGGTGTTGGATGACTTCTGTAAGGCAAAACTCTGAAAAGGAAGGTTTAGCACATTGCACAAATAGTTCTCAAATATGTGCTGTTGAATTCCATCTTCATAAAATACCTCAAGCCATTCTGGGATGGGATGTACAAGCAGAAAAGGTATAAGGTAATTGTGGCTCTTCCATGTTTAGCCGATCCTGTTAACATTGGGGTTGGGTTAAAAGTTTTTTTTTTTTTTTTTTTTTTTTTTTTTTGAGGAGGAAGGGAGAACATGCATGGGGGAGAGGCAGAGGAAAAGGGAGAGAGAGAATCTTAAGCAGGCTCCACACCCAGCATGGAGCCCAACACGGGACTCTATCTTAAGACCCTGGGATCATGACCCAAGCCAAAATCAAGAGTCTGACTATTAACTAACTGAGCCACTGAAGAGCTGGGTTTAAACATTTTTAGGCATACATACATACATACATACATAAAATAAAATAAAATAAAAATATACTCTGTGAATCTGTGAATGTAAAAAACCCCAACCCCCCCAAAAAACCCCAAAAAACCATTTTTAGACAAATTACATAGAACACCCCTAAACTCCAAAAGTTAGAAAGCTGAGCTCTCTGCTCTCCCATTCTTAGGTCTGTTGTGACTATAGGGGTCTAGAACCTTCACTATGAAGGAAAAGGTTGAACCACATGAAGTCTGAAGTTTCTTTTGACCCTTCATGAAATTTTGGTACTGAATTTTTAGGTAGTGTTACCCAAACATGATGACAATATTAGAACACAAAGTTGGGTTCTATGCATCCCCCTTTGTGCTGCACAACAAGGACAAGAGGGATATTCCTGTATAACTTCCATTCTGATATCCAGAGCCTGGGGCCCGTAGAATTCTAAAACAAGAGTAGTCATACTTCACCGCACCTGCTCAACAAGGGTCATTACAGGTAAAACCACAGAGCTGCTAGACCCAGGAGGACAGTGTCCTCCAAGGAAATTTCATGTTGATGAGCTGTCAAGATTTTTTTTTCCATTTGGTTTAAATTGGATTTCATGAACTAAAAAACAATGCATGAAACCATGTTTGTTTTTCATTCTTTAAATCACATGAAAATATTGGAAATGTTCAAATGTAGAGCTAGCATGACACTTCATGTTCTTTTATGCATTGTTTATGCCGTTACTTGTTTGGGATATCCTTCACCTTCTTCATCAGTCCACTGAAAGAAGTCCAACACACCAATGAAAAACAGGCAAACAATGTCCTAACTGCCTGCATGTACTCAGTAAGTACTAGTTGTCTCCACATTTTCTTTTTTTTAAGTTTATTTATTTATTTTTGAGAAAGAGAGCAAACACAAGTGGGGAAGGGGCAGAGAGAGAGAGAGAGAGAGAGAGAGGGAGAGAGGGAGAGTCACCGAGTCTGAAGCAGGCTCCAGGCTCTGAGCTGTCAGCATGGAGTTGGATGCAGGGATTGAACCCACAAACTGTGAGATCATGACCTGAGCCAAAGTCAGATGTTCAACTGACTGAGCCATCCAGGTACCCCAGTATTATTCACATTTTAGATGAAGGCACTGACATGACTGATAAGGATAAGTAACTTGCCTCAGATCACACAGCTAGAAAGACATAGAGCATGGATTCAAACTCAGGTAATCAGTCTAGAGTTTGTACTCTTAATACACATTCTACCACCTCTCTGATGACACTGTCAGGGATGACACAGAAGAAAAAATTCAAATATTTGATGAATGTATTAAACAGTTGTCTTCATTACTTTTGATTAAAAAAACTAAATTAAAAAATGAAATTAGATTTACAACCTATCAACCTGGCAAAGATTTTAAAGAGTAGCCAATGTTCAGTTGGAAGTAAGAGAACAGAATTTGCTTTACAGAGGAGAGTGCCAATTTGTATAGTCCTTCTGAAAGACAACGGGGCAGTATATAATACATCCTTTAGATACAGCCTACCCTCAAACTCAGAAATTCTCCATCTATGAATTTATGCTAAGGAAAAGTTTGGACAAGTCCACAAAAAATAATATAAAATTTACACCAGAACATTGTTTAAAGTAACAAAAATTTGGAAGCAGCATGAGTAACTGAAATAGTGGATTGACTATAAAAATGATGGCACAATCCCAGGAAGGAAAAATATGCATACATTAAGAATGTAATAGAAACATGTTTATTGACATGGGAAGATATTAAAAATAGTGTTGTTTTAATAAGGAAATCTCTTTAACTTAAAACATACAAGTTTATGTCAATAGGAGATTTAAGACAATTATGTTTCTTTGTATTTTTTTGGTAGTTTCAAAATTTCTACAATGTAATGTATATGTATTTATATATGTATTTTTATATATCTCACATATATACACTAGAAAGTGCTCAACCTTCCTTGCCACTTGAAAACCTTGTGCAGCTGTGCAAAACAGGCAGTGACTGTAACCAGAGAAGGTTCAAAGTGAAATTAACAGCTAACATTTATTGACCACTCATTATGGGCTAGGAGCTCCACTAAATACTTTGAATGAATTATTTCTTTTAATCTTTACAAATTGTATGACATGAAGCTCTCTCAGCAGTCCTTTTTAGCAGTTGAAGCATGGAGAGATTAAATAACTTGCTCAAATTCAGTAAGGAGGAAGCTTCTAAGGGAGATGTGAATAATTTGTAGGATTCAAAAATAAAAAAAATAATAAAGTTGACCCTTGGTGTTAAGGAATCATCTCCTGGGGAATGGAACATTAGCTGGTTAACCCCCAAAAGAGGATAAGTTTATCTGGTTAAAAATTAAACCATCCATTATTAGAAATTGAGACCTGAGGGAATCCAGGATGGGTAAGTAACTGTATTGTGTGATTTTTTTGGTGGGACAGTTAACTTTTCTACCACATAGAAAGTGGTTTACTGGTAGATTTTTTTTTAATTGGATGTGATACAAAGGGTATCTGATCTGAGGAGGAGCCTAGAGCAAGTCAATTCAATTCATTTTGGTAATTTGGGGATTTTGCTTGGCTTGGCACCTATTTCTCCCTTCCCAGTCCCTCTGTATGAACATTTGTTGTTCTCCTCTACCTCCTGAAGAGTCTCCTCCTTTGATATCTTGCTGTTTCTCTTACCTAACTACCAGCTGGGAAATACAGAAGTACTAAATGTTATAGTAACTTTAGAACTTCTAAATAGGAGGGCCCTAAGGGTGGCAGTACTGTTGGAAGGAGGTGACCTGGAACTCTTTCAGGTTGTGTTTGCATAGCACTTCGCATGAGAATGAGACAACGTTAATTGTGTACATCAAAGAATGGGCCACTGGTAAGTGATTTAGTCCTAAGGACAAGTACTGAATCAATGACCAGTTGCAAAGTAAATGTGCCTAGTGCCCTTGGGTCTCTGTCTAACCTCAAGGCACCTTCTAACCTCAGACACAGACACAGAAGAACTGTTTTCCTAAAAAGTCATTGATGATCCTTAATATTCTATGTCAAATAGTGGGAAACAGAATCTTGAAAAGACAGTAAAACCTTCATGATTGTCATGAAGTTTTGTTCATGGCGTTTATGTTCCTTGGAATATAATTGCAAGGAATGCTTCTACTCATCATTCCCATCCCTATCATTCATTGAAATCCAGCCCAAGGGCCCCTCTTCTATGGAGAATTCTCTGATGCTATCAGCTGAGAATCATCTCACCCTTCCTGGAACTTGATAGGCAGTGTTTCCTTGGCTGTGATGCTCTTCCCTTGAGAGACAGGAACTCTACTAAATAACAACAAGGGGGAAACAACAGCAATGACTAAGGTGTGGCAAACGTATTTATTTCAGTAGAGAGAAACTTGGTGATTTAAAGTTAGACACAATCTACCAGACTAAGCCTTCAATGCACGAGGCTTCAAAAGTCCATTGTGTTGAAAACCTATTCTGTGCAAGGGTTTAATTGGCTTCTAGCTCAATACTGAGAGGTAGGAGGTACTTTATAGACTTTGGTCATCACTAAGACATATTCTCAGTTACTTCCTGGAGCCTCAGTTCCCTCATCTGCCAATGGGACAAATGACATGAAGAGGTCATACCTAATAGAAGTATTGTGAGAACAAGGTAAAATAAGGGATGTGGAAAAGCTTTATCCAAGGCATGATTGGGCATTATTTTAAACCATAAGCCAAATCCTATGTCACAGAGGAGATTGCTGTTATAAGGATGTGTGGTCAACACCTAGAATTCATGTATGATCAGTGAGACGAACTACCTGGGACTGACATCCACTAAGGAAAAGTCTGAGTGGCTGAAGTGGTCATAGGGAGATGAGGGCAGCTCGTACCCAAACAAGGCGGAATATTAATATGCTGAAAAATAGTACTCTGGCAACTTTTCCTAAAGTAACTGCCTAAATCTTGATCTGTGAAATGGGTTTTTCAGGAAGAAAAATGGGTCAAATAAGTTTGAGTTAGGATTTTTACCCACAGCCTTTAGAATGCAGACATGACTCATTAAGAGAACATACGCAGGCAGCTTTAATTTTCTCCATGGCAGTAACCTGGCCGAAGCTGAAACTTGACCCATTGCCTTAAGATCTGACAGAAGAAAGAATGTGTTTGTGAATTGCTTGGGGTTGCTGAAATAAGAATCAAAAGAGGAAGATTTGAATGATGTTTATCCAGCATTAAAAAGGGGAGGTTTTAATTTTGGCAGTCATGGGAGTATTAGTCCTTGGAAAGCTGGATTCTGTTATGAGGGAAAGGGTTAATCAGGCACACCCTTTCTGGCCTTCCTTCCTCAGCCCCATTCTAACAGGAAATAGTTCCATGATTGATTAGTAATGTCTGCCATGGTGTGGGTGGGGGGAGTTACGGCACATCTGTCATACATTTTCAATCCTTCGATAATTATGCAATGAGTGATATGTGGTTAGTATAAAAGTTAGATGCAATTGTGTCTACTAAATTATAAAAGAGTTTCAATACAGATCAACTACGCTTAGAGACTTTATGTCTCTATTCTCTGTGTGTTCTGAATCTCTGTTGTGAAGTAGGGTGGAGGAATAGTCTGGTCCCAGTAATTTGTAATAGTCTAGGTCCTGATGCTTCTTCATGCTATTCCCAGCACAGAGAAGATATTTTCATTGCAATGGTTCATAATTCAGGACTCACATATCCAAATCTTCAAATTCTGCACAGGGGTAACAGAAGTGGAAAAGAAAACAAGCCAATGATTGCCAAGTGGTCAAGGGTAAAATTGGTAGTGGAAAAATTGGATTTGCAAGCTATTAAGAATTTTTTACAAACAGTGGAGCATTTAAATAAAATGACACTGATGTCTTTCTAAATACTTGGTGCTTTCTCCTTTGTGTTCTTGTTAATGTTCTTTCTTGCAGAAGGAATTTTTATTTATTTTATTATCTTTATGCAGATAATTTCCATTTGTTCCACTGAGGAGAGAAGAAAATTTTTTACTGGAGTTGAGTGCCTTCAATATTCAATATTCAAGAGAAGAGTCAGATTTGTCAGTGACCAATTAAGTGAGATTTAAAAAATGCATGCACTTAACAGAAGACCATGGGAGAAGGGAAGGAAAAAAAAATAGTTCAAACAGAGAGGGAGGCAAATCATAAGCGGCCCTTAAATACAGAGAACAAACTGAGGATTGATGGGGGGTGGTGGTGGGGAAAATGGGTGATGGGCATTGAGGAGGGCACTTGTTGGGATGAACACTAGGTGTTGTATGTAAGTGATGAATCAAGGGAAACTACCCCGGAATCCAAGAGCACACTGTATACACTGTGTGTTAGCTAACTTGACCATAAATTATATATTTAAAAAAAAGTGCATGCACTTTCTAATAGAAAAATAATAGGCCCTGGGTGGGGTGGAATTAAGGGACAGGACAGTAGTGTATAGAGGAGGAAATAAGAAACACTGAGAAAACCAAAAGAGGTCTCTTCTTTGATTAACATCTCTCTTTTTTTTTACCCTTCATTATTTCTGGTCCTTTTCCACTTTCAGCCAATAAGATGACTGCTCCCTGGGAAGGGACTTTCATTAACTTGTAACTAGAGTAAGTCACCTCCTCCTTCAGACTAGCCTTTCTCCAATTTCAGACATTGACATGTTTTCTTTCTGAAGTTTGCTTTATCAATTTGCTACCTGTATTGTTTCCCCTTCATTACTATTTATTTGTATTGGCTCACTTTTACAACTTTTTATGACTAAAAGAAAAATCAGTGTCACTTGTGGTAAATAGAAGATACCCAAAAACAAACAAACAAACAAACAAATAAATAAAATGGAAACAAAAACATTGTTAAAAAAATTTTTGGAAATAAAACTCAAAGATGAAATGTAATTATCTCTAAACTTGAGAGATTTACAATTTTATGCTAATTACTAATTTTCTGAAGTAAGTCCCTCATTGAGAAGAATGTATCTACTTATTAATAGTCAGTAATGGAGGGGTATTCAGCCTACTTCAATCTAAAACGATGTAATTGTCTACAGTTTAGGAAACAGACTTTTCTAGGGAGCCATGATGGATGGTAGGAAAAGCTTGATTTCTAATCAGACCACACCAAGTTCGAGCTCTTACTGGTCTCTCACAGTAAAAGTAAGATGATAATATCCACTTCAAAGGGCTCCTGTGAGGCCAGAGGTAACATATTAAAAAGCATGTAGAGCATATTTAGGCAACTCCAATTTTATTTCTTTCTTCCAATACAATATTTGTAGAATATCTCCAGTTTTGATGTATTTTGTTCTAGGTGGAGAGAGACATTAAAACAACAACAACAACAACAACAACAACACAGAATCACAGAATTTGAGAAATGGAAGGGATTATTCAGAATAAAAATAAACAAAATTTATGGGCTGTTTTTATTTTACATTCAAAATAAATATGGCTTTATTGAGTCCCATAGGAAAAACGTACTGGCTTATGACATATACTATCTGCTTCATTGACTAGAAAAAAGTCAGTGAGCAAATTATTACAGTTTATAGTCATTCAAAGTTAATATCTGGGCATATTTGAGAAGCAGCAATAAGGTAGCATTTTAATCCCTTAGCTTTACATTCAAAGTGAGGGCAGGGGGTTGGACATGGCGGCCTCACAGCTCTGTTTAGCAGGAGTGCCCCTCATGAATGTTGAAGAAAGAGACTCAGAGCATCAAGTGTCCCCATGTTCTTAAGAAATACATAAGTCATATATAGTGACAACGGAATTTTACCCATTGTAGAGTCTTATTAAATGCTGATTAGCAATTGACAGCATTGTGTACAATTCTATAATAAGAGAATGCTCAATATGGAAGGAATTTCAAAGATCACCTAATTCAGAGGTCAGCATTAAGGAGTGATGTGGGTCAGAGGGCACTGGGAGAACCAGAGGGATCTAACTAGAAAGGGAATCTCTCCTAACTGTTCCTGTGCAAGACTTTGGACCCAATGTTGCCAGGTGTGACTTCTAAAGAGAAGACAGGTATTTGGACTTTTGGGTTTTTATATGAAGATGTCTTTATCTCTTGGCAACTAAGCAACTAAACTCCCCTACCTCTTCTCCCACCCCCACCCTCACCTTTGCCACACACACACACACACACACACACACACACACACACAAACAACTTCTGTGTAGGTCAAATAGGAAGTGTCCATGGTTTTCAACCACTCTGAGTATTGCCATCTTGGTGCATCTGATTTAGTACAAGTGTTTCTACCCAAATGAGAAGATGTAGGCTAAGAAAGAATGACTTAGTCAAGGGCACATCAGAAGTCTCTCTTCTAAAATCTCCTATGACAAGCTGATAGATCATTTTAAAAACTATGATGGAATAAAACAGTAACCTGATAATCTAAAACAGCAATAATTCTGAGTCCCAATCTTTGTTTAATTGTCTGTAACCTATTTTATCCAAGCTGTTGAACACATGAAGTTAAGAAAGTAGGTCACTATTGAAGAGTTGGTAGGGGTGGTTTGAAAATTAAGTGGAAGTATTTGTTGGTGTAAGACAGTCCCAGAGGTGAGTTCTTATTCCAAAATTGTGGACCAGCAGTTAAAGTAATGTGGAAATATGTTTACCCATGGTCTCAGAGAGAAAGTTGAGTGAGATAATGAGTGTCATTTGCAGTTCCATGGAAAGAAAACCCATGCATACTTTGCATTGGTCTTCAAGGATGGATAAATGGATGGATGATTCATTTATTAATGTGACAAATAATGACTGACCTCTGACTATGAACTAGTCATGGTTCAGGCACTGGGGATATGACATGTGGGAGGGAAAAAAAAGAGTCCCTGCCCTAATGTGACTTATATCCTAATGGGTTGAATAAGCTGCTTAGGCAATTCTCAACTGGTTAAATAATGGATCAGCTCTGCCATCCTTTTTAGTCATGACGACAAGAACAAGAAAGTTGATGATGGCATTGGGAACAAAAAGTTGGCTCTCTTGCTCTTAGGCCAATATTCTATTGCCAAGGCAATGATATGCTCGCTGGTCTGGATTATGGCGTAGACTTTTATATTTTGAATCAAAGCTCTAAAAATACCAGGAGGCAAAAGATGCTATTAACGGGACAAAGCAAGAGGACTGATATCAATTTACTTCTTTGTTGCCCATGCCTCACTTTAAAAAAATACCTGAAACCTAGTACAAACAGGGCGTGCCCCTAAATTAAACCCGTGGTCAGCTTTGCTGGGGAGGGACAGACACGTTTCTGTAAGTGATTTGTCTTCAGCCCTGTTGGCTCTGGCAGATTTATAGGGGTTATATTTTCACACACAAATTGTCCTTGAACAATTTCTCCACTACCTGGAACATTGCTCCCTCTTCCCTGTCTCTTGTCAGATGTGCCCATCTGCTGTCTCCCTCCCAGATTTTTTCTTTAATAACAAAGTAACTGTTGACTTTGTAAGAAAAATCCAATTCTTGGTTGAAGTTTATGTTCCACAGGGTCTCTCTTCAGGGAGAAAACCAGCAGCGGATAGAGTTGCACATTCCTTATGTTGGGGCCAGCTCCCTCTAAAGCCTGTATTACCGTGAAACAACTGCACTGCCCTTTCCAGCTGGTTCTCTTTTCTTTCTTGGGAGGGATCAGGAAAGACTAATGTTTCTTGTCCTTCACCTTCCCTCTAAGTGCCAGAGCTGCTTCAGGGAGCAATGTCAGCCGAGGGTCAAGGAGAAGATGGTAGATGAGCCTGGTAGCCCCTGAATTAGCCAGTGATGCCCACTTCCCATCTGCAAGGTGGTTTTATGACCTTACACAGGTCATTTCTTAAGCTTATCAATTCCCTGACTACAAGGGGAACTTGGAAGTCATGACCAATGATTGCGAAACCTCCTGTGGCATCCACAGATGAAGACACCCAGCCTGGCTGAATGGACTTAATAAAGATCTCATCAAGTGTGGCTACTGTTTTCTAGAAACATGCTGACCCTTTTGGCATATTTCACTGCAACAAAGTCTCTACCAACTTGACTTAACTGGATTAAAGAATCTTAATTAAAAGATAAAATAGAAAAATGGTTAGGAGAAAAGGCTTTAGAATCATTTAATCCTTGGTTTGTATCTTTGCCTTATTATTTTTTAGCTTAAGGACACTGGATGAGTTACTTAGACTCTTCAAACCAAGCTTTCCTGCTGGTACAAAGAAAAGAATGGCTTCTACAATATATCTTGAAGTTATCACGTTATCCTAAGGGTTAAATGATATGATGGGTGCCCCAATAAGCACTCAATAAAAGGTAATTTTTATTCTTGTTATAAAGTATAAATTATAGAATATTTTCAGCAAATACATTTTTAATTAAGAAATCTCAGTGAACAGAGTCTTCATGAGTAGGCCCTTATGGGACTTGCCATAACAAAGCAGTAAAAATATTTCTGAATTGCTGTATTACTTATTTATAGGAAGACATTGCTTTGAAAATATTTCTTAAAGTTCTGAGCAAAATGCTTTGAAGATCAACTCAAGAGTAGGGTTAATACTCCCCTTGAAGCCTTGTTTACACATTAAGTCCTTATCCTGTAGTTGGTGCAAAGGCACGTTCAGTTTAGCTGCCCCTGTGGGGTGATATATTCTGAATTTGCAGTGTCTGGATTCCTGAGACTTTACTATTATTCAAGGCCTTAATCTCAGAGAGATCCTCACTGTGTAGAATATGAAATAATGTAGTCCCACATCCAGTATTGTTGACCTAGAATATGCCCTGTTGATGACATGATTTTGAGGCATAGGTCTTGGTGTTGTTTTTCAGTTAGATAATGATAAAGATAATAATATAATACCTCCTACATCTGTGGAAGTGATCTTATTTGTGCTTTACAACAATCCTGTGTGGCAGAACAAAACACATGTTATTTCTCAGATTTTACAGTTGAGAACATTGAGGATTGGAGAGTCAGTCACTCATCTCGTGACACTTGCCTCTCTGGTTTACAAACCTTTAGGTAGCTATTTAGTTGCAGTACTCTTTCAGAACCTGAAATGTTTTCTGGAAGAGAAAAAAATGAAACAGAGAATAGCCTACCAACCTCACTTTTTTGTCCTGTCTTGACATTCAGTGATCCCTAATCTGAGGCAGCCTTCTCTGACAAAGAACATGGTAGCAATGGCAGGTGGTCATGAGAGACTAAAGCTCTTTGGTTCCAGATTCCTAAAGGACCTTGACATCTAGTAAGAATTAGAAATGAGATCTGCCTGCCTGATGCTGGTGGAGCATGCAAAGCACTGGTGGGGCCAGTAAAGCATGGACCTTAAAGGTGAATTGACATGGTACTGCAGCCTGATGGGCTCTGCTCCCTGCTCACCATTGGCTGAAATCCTGTTTCTTGCCTATGAGATGTACATGGGGACTCGTAGAGTCTATAAAAGAGGAAGAGACCTAGTGTTGTGATGCTGGCACACACAGAGGAAGCAATGAATGAAACCCGTGTTTCTGAGTTGAGGAAATAGCAAAGTGGCCAGAGGGACATGGGGGCCAATTTTATAAAACCCTTTTTTGCAGTCTCCGAGACAGATTATAATCCTTTGGCTATAATGCTATGGCATATTCTTTTTTTTTGAATTTATTTTTTTTTTAATTTACATCCAAATTAGCATATAGTGCAACAATGATTTCAGGAATAGATTCCTTAATGTCCCTTACCCATTTAGCCTATCCCCCTTCCCACAACCCCTCCAATAACCCTCTGTTTGTTCTCCATATTTAAGAGTCTCTTATGTTTTGTCCCCCTCCCTGGTTTTATACGATTTTTGTTTCCCTTCCCTTATGTTCATCTGTTTTGTCTCTTAAAGTCCTCATATTAGTGAAGTCATATGATATTTGTCTTTCTCTGACTAATTTTGCTTAGCATAATACCCTCCAGTTCCATCCACGTAGTTGCAAATGGCAAGATTTCATTCTTTTTGATTGCCGAGTAATACTCCAGTGTGTGTGTGTGTGTGTGTGTGTGTGTGTGTGTATTTATATAGATAAATAAATATAAATAAATATATATTTATATATATACCACATCTTCTTATCCATTCATCCATCAATAGACATTTGGGCTCTTTCCATACTTTGGCTATTGTTGATAGTGCTGCTATAAACATGGGGGTGCATGTGTCTCTATGAAACAGCACGTCTGTATCCCTTGGATAAATACTTAGTAGTGCAATTGCCGGGTCATAGGGTAGTTCTGTTTTTAATTTTTTGAGGAACCTCCATACTGTTTTCCAGAGTGGCTGCACCAGCTTGCATTTCCACCAACAATGCAAATGAGATCCTCTTTCTCCACATCCTTGCCAACATCTGTTATTGTCTAAGTTGTTAATGTTAACCATTCTGACAGGTGTGAGGTGGTATCTCACTGTGGTTTTGATTTGTATTTCCCCGATGATGATGAGTGATGTTGAGCATTTTTTCATGTGTCAGTTGGCCATCTGGATGTCTTCTTTGGGGAAGTGTCTATTCATGTCTTTTGCCCATTTCTTCACTGGATTATTTGATTTTTGGGTGTGGAGTTTCATAAGTTCTTTATAGATTTTGGAAACTAACCCTTTATCTGATATGTCATTTGCAAATATCTTCTTCCATTCTGTCAGTTGACTTTTAGTTTTGCTGATTGTTTGTTTTGCTGTGGAGAAGCTTTTTATCTTGATGAGGTCCCAGTAGTTCATTTTTGCTTTTGTTTCCTTTGTCTCTGGAGACGTGTTGAGTAAAAAGTTGCTGCGACCAAAATCAAAGAGGGTTTTGCCTGCTTTCTCCTCAAGGATTTTGATGGCTTCTTGTCTTACATTTAGGTCTTTCATCCATTTTGGGTTTATTTTTGTGCATGGTGTAAGAAAGTGGTCCAGGTTCATTCTTCTGCATGTCGCTGTTCAGTTTTCCCAGCACCACTTGCTGAAGAGACTGTCTTTATTTCATTGGATATTCTTTCCTGCTTTGTTGAAGATTAGTTCTTCTACTTCTCCAAAGAAGACATCCAGATGGCCAACCGACACATGAAAAAATGCTCAACATCATCATCATCACCATACGTTTGTGGGTCCATTTCTGGGTTCTCTATTCTGTTCCATTGATCTGAGTGTCTGTTCTTGCACCAGTATCATACTGTCTTGATGATTACAGCTTTGCAATACAGCTTGAAGTCCGGGATTGTGATGTCTCCTGTTTCGGTTTTCTTTTTCAAGATTGCTTTGGCTATTCGGGGTCTTTTCTGGTTCCATACAAATTTTAGGATTATTTGTTCTAGCTCTGTGAAGAATGCTGGTGTTATTTTGATAGGAATTACATTGAATATGTAGATTGCTTTGGGTAGTATCGACATTTTAACAATATTTGTTCTTCCTATACAGGAGCATGAAATCTTTTTTCATTTTTTTGTGTCTTCTTCAATTTCTTTCATAAGCTTTCTATTGTTTTCAGTGTATAGATTTTTCACCTCTTTGGTTAGATTTATTCGTAGGTATTTTATGATTTTTGGTGCAATTGTAAATGGGATTGATTCCTTTATTTCTTTCTGTTGCTTCATTGTTGGTGAATAGGAATGCAACCGATTTCTGTGCATGGATTTTATATTTTGCAACTTTACTGAATTCATGAATCAGTTCTAGCAGTTTTTTGGTGGAATCTTTTGGATTTTCCATATAGAGTATCATGTCATCTGTGAAAAGTGAAAGTGTGACCACCTCTTGGCCAATTTGGATGCCTTTTAATTTCTTTGTGTTGTCCGATTGCAGAGGCTAAGACTTCCATTACTATGTTGAATAACAGTGGTGAGAGTGGACATCCCTGTCTTGTTCCTGACCTTAGGGGGAAAGCTCTCAGTTTTTCCCCCTTGAGGATGATATTAGGATTGGGTCGTTCATATATGGTTTTTATGTCACTGTGGCATATTCTTATCTCTCTTACTGGTTTTGAGAACAGACACACTTTAGCAGAAACTTAGTTCATTAGAGAGATACAGAAACATAGTCATCAAGAATTGTTGAGTGCTTTATGCTCAATTGTTGAGTGCTTTATCTGTGTATGCTTACAAAGCATTACACAGGTATATGTACCTGCTCATTTCATGTGGCAGTGCAACCTCATCAATGTTGGTTGAATAAACAAAATTGTCTGCAAAGTAGGTATTTTTATGTCTATTTTAGAAAGGAGGGAACTAAGAGATTAGGTGATATGCCCGAGGTCATGCAATTGGAATAAGGTTATCTGACTCTGAATCTGGTAATCTTTCCATTACACCAGTGTCTGGTCTCATTGACACCTTATCATCGCACCACTGTATGCTCTTGCTGACACCCTTGTCACTACATCACAGAAACAGACGTTTTATGTTACAAACAGGTTTAGGCCATGTCTACTCTATGCTCTTCTTTGTCTATAAAGAAAAGGTGGCCCAGGGGAGTTTAGAGTCAAACATTGATGTGGACTTATGATCTCTTCTTCCAAAGAGACTTGAATTTTGTCTTCTTGTTATCTGGTCTCCTGAGACTGTACAATTTATGATGTATAAAAATTTAGAGATAGAGGCGCTTGGGTGGCTCAGTCAGTTAAGCATCTGACTTTTGGTTCAGCTCAGGTCATGATTTCATAGTTCCTCAGATTGAGCCCCTCATTGGGCTCTGTGCTGACAGTGCATAGCCTGCTTGGGATTCTCTCTCTCTCCTTCTCTCTCTACCCCGCTTCCCCTCCCCTCAAAATAAATAAATAAATAGACAAACATACAAACAAACTTAAAAGAAAAGTTTAAAAATGTACAAAAAGTTCCCAGGGAAACATGCAGGTATTCAAGAAATGAAAATGCAAGGTGTCTGGAATAGAGAAAGATACCTGTATTGGTTAAGGGTATAATAACGGCTGTAACAAATTCTAAAATATTAGAGGTTTAACACCATGAAAATTTACCATTTAACAATCTCATCCAGATGCTGCTCATTGGTAACATTGAGGTGTTTTCCCTTTATAGTCATTCAGATATCCAGGTGAAGGGAGGCTCTGCCATCTGCAACATGTGGCTTCTCAACACAGGTCATGTTGGGCATCAGAGGAGCAGGCAAAGGAGGGAGGAGTATGGGGGGGGTTGCGTGGAGGTGTTATTTATGGGCCAGGCCTGGAACACAGCATTACTTTCCACATATAATTGTTTGAACTCAGTCACATAACCATGTAGGATGCAAAGGACACAGGGAAATGTAGTTGTCTACAAGGAAAAGAAGAGACAGTGATGACCAGCCAACATTCTCTGCCACAATATCCAATGGCAGGATGGTCATTACAGTGAATGGACAACCTACTCAAGTTGGAAATATTCCTATGTATCTGCCCTTTAGATGGAGTTCTTAGAAGATCACAATTCTGAACGATAGGTTTGCCAAAGAAGGGTGAGGGGAGAGAAGGGAGGAAGGAAAGAATGTCCAATGTATGTTCATCCTTTAGTAATGATACTATGAAGTTTCTCCTGGTCAGCTCAACTACAGGTAATTGTTTCCTCTTTTGGATTGCCATACCACTCCATTTCCTCACCTTCCCTGCACTTAACAGCTTTTGGCATCAAGCTTTCACCCTTTTCTTCCCTGCATCAACTTTGAAGTATAGAGTGATTTCTGGAACTATACAATTTGGTTCCACATCACTCTTCCTTTACTTATTGTGTGACCATGGGCAAGTCATCTAGCTTGTCTCTATCTCAGTTTCTTTCACTATAAAATAGAACCTACTTCCTAGAGATTGTGGATATTAATTGAAATAATATGTGTGAAGGGCTTAAAATGGCAACTGGTACCTAGTAAGCATTCACTAGTTGTCAGTTTTAGTATTTTGATGCTGTCTACAAGTTCCTGAAATCTTCTTTCCCTTGATTGCCATGGGCCTCTCTTGGATCTTTTCCTCCTTCTTCTCAGTCTTGTTTGTAGGTTCTCATTGCACTGGTCACAACTGAATTGGGAGTGCCAAGAACGTACTTTTCTCATACATCAATACATCATAAATGTATTGTCTTTCTTCCTTCACAGTCCTGAGGAGATCTCATTCACTCATGTGCCTCCATCCAAAAGCTACATGTAGATGACTCTAGAACCATATGTTGGCACAGTTGCTGTCTTTCAAATCTAAGTTGGTGTAGTGTAACCAGGTGTCAAACCACCATTTCTATTCCAGCAATTGCATGGCCATCAACATCTCAACATATTCAAAATGTAACCCATAATCTTTGTCTTCACCACTTGCTCCTCCATCTATATTTCCAAACTTGGAGGGATGGCATCATCATCTGCTCTATTCCCCAGGCTAGAAATAGGCGAGTCCCTCCAGACTTGGGTCTTTTTCTCATTCTCAATATCCAAACTGTAACTGTAGAGGACAGTATTATTACTTTTTCTTTCCCAAAATATTTACTACCCCTCTCGCTGCTCCCATCTTTATAGGATGTCTTCCTTTACAGGACCTCCCTCTCCATGGCAAGAATATATTCCAAATATTGGCATCAGGCCATGTGAATTGCTTTACCCAATGAAATACGAGCAGGAGTGTGTCATATTCTCTGAGCAGAAGCTTTAAGAACCATTGCTTTCTTTTTGCCTGCCATGAGAATGCAATGTCTCCAAGAGGGGCTGATCCCTGAGCATGAGTCCTAGGATAAAGAAGACTCATGGGGCAGAGCTGCAGCTGTCCTACAGCTGGCATGCAAGATGAGTGGGAAATAAACCTTTATCATCATAAGCTGTTGATTGGTCATTTCTTATTGAAGCATAGCCAGATTATGTGCTATTTGGGGCTAGGTAATGAGCAAGCAACTGTTCCTGGAGGATGGAAAGGTGACAACCCACATTATAGAAGGTGAGATAACAAGGTATACAGAGGTAAGAAATGCCATTTGCAATTACTTGGAAGTATGGGAGTTTGGGAAACAGAACATTACTAGTATGCCTTGGTTCTGTTAGCTGCATTTGACAAGAAGGAGAGGAGCTTGAAAATGAACTGGCAGGTTGACAGGTAAAATTAAAAGGGCATATATAAGCTCCAAATTGCAAGCCTTATGGAAAACGGAAGCATTAGTCATCTATACAAAACACATCTGATAAAACACAAAACTGAGAAAGTCTCTGATTGTCATAGTGGAGTTAAAACTTGGTCTCTTAGAGGGGTGCCTGGGTGGCTCAATCAGTTAAGCGTCTGACTCTTGATTTAGGCTCAGGTCATGATTTCATAGTCCTGAGACTGAACCCTGAGTCGTCAGGCTCCTCGCTGGGCGTGAAGCCTGCTTGAGATTGTCTCTCTCCCTCTCCCTCTCCCTCTCCCTCTCCCTCTCCCTCTCCCTCTTCCTCTCCCTCTGCTGCTCCCCTGCTTGCACTTTCTTTCTCTGAAAAGGAAAAGAAAAAAAACTTGGTCTCTTATAACAATATGAGTGTTTCTAGAGCCGTTTGTAATGATGCTTCCTGGGCAATTGCTTCCTTTTTGTCCTTTACCAGGTATCATTTTACTTCATTGGAATTTTTTTTAAAGTTAAAGTTTATTTATTTATTTTGAGAGAGAGAGAGCACGAGTTGGGTAAGGGCAGGGAAAGAAAGAGAGAACTCCAAGCAGGCTCCACACTGTCAGTGCAGAGCCCAACTCAAGGCTCGAACTCATGAACTATGAGATCATGACCTGAGCCCAGATCAAGAGTCAGACACTTAACCAGGTGCCCCTATCAAGTGTTATTTTAAAATAGAACTCTGCCCTTAGAGATTTTTGATAATCAGTTTTATTCACAAATGATAGGGACCCTAACATGACTTACTACTTTATTCAACAAATATTTATTAAGCACCTACTGTGAATGAGGCATCGTGCCAGGTAATCAGGATGTGTCAATGAACAAAACATGCAAAAATTTCTGTTGTAAAGTCTGTAGTCTGGTGTAGGTGACAGACAATAAAGTTTAGTAAAAAGACAGTGGACTCTGGGATTTGGTGGAAGGGTAGGAGGGGTGGTCACGTTGGAACTGACTGCAGAACAGATGGCATTGGTAGACATTCTTCAAGAAACTTAAAAAGTGGGAGTAGAATGGCAGGTGGTAATATGATGAGGTTGGGGTGTTGGGTCATTGAGACTTTCGTTACTTTATTTTATCGGGAGATAACAAAATATACTTTGTGCTCAGGGAACAATCTGCAGAGAAGTAAAAATGCTCCCGTGCAAGGAGAGGAGTGACAGAAGTAGATTTGTCACTTGCTTTGCTCTGCATCCTGGAGTGAGCCATTTCAATCGTGGGTCTTGGTTTCCTTGGGTATTGAACCAGATCAGTAGTTTTCAAACCATATTCAGGAGTTTTGTAGACAGTTAGTTGGAATCTAATTTTAAAGTAGATTTCTACTCAATTTTAAGAATTATAATAACAAAAACTGTATTCCCCCAATTCTAAATATTACAGCCTATCTATCCTTTTACTTGTGTGGCCACATTGCCTTGCTTTTGTGAAGGCCTTGGCATAAAGTGTCCTCTGACATTTGAAATTTTTTAAATAAAGTGTTTAGTTTATATTTTTAAAATATAAAACTTGCTATTTTACACTACTTATTTGTGTGAGAGATAGTGGTCTCAAAAGCAATGAACTAGATGCTGAGGCAGATATAAGAATTGTCATTCATAATTCCAAATATCAATATTTTATATTTATCAAATCAGTCTTATCATCTTTATTTGTCGATTGTATAAGAAGTTAAATGTTAAGGGGCACCTGGGTGGCTCAGTAGGTTCAGAGTCCGGCTCTTGATTTTGGTCAACATCATGATCTCACAGTTCATTGGGATCAAGCCCTACATCGGGATCTGTGCTGACAGGAGAGAGCCTGCCTAGGATTCTCTCTCTCTGCCCCTCCCCATGTTGGTTGGCTCTCCCTCTCTCAAAATAAATAAATGAACATTAAAAAAAAAGAGGTTAAATGTTAAAATCAGGACTTTTTCTTGTTTGCTTTTTAAGTAAATTTATGGCAAAATACTGTTAAAATCCAATTTATATGTTGGGGTTCTACATATGATTTCATTGACAAAATATTAAAGTCTGAAAGTCGCAAGATAAGGTAATTTCTAAAAATTCCTTTAAGCTCCATCAAATCTGCAATTCTGTTGACCAAACAACATAACCTGGATTTATAGGATAATTGCCAACTTCCCACTTCACTTTGTGGTTGGAGCAAGCTTTTGAGCAAGAAGAAGGAAAAAATGGCTGAGTGTGGAGGAGGGAAAATTTACTGAAACCAACTCAGTTCTTCTGGAGAATATGCTAAAGAATCAAGGGGCCAGCTTTATGTCACTGTTTCCTATAGTGTAGTAGGAAATGGATTCCCCTTGGTGGGCCATATCTGTCCCTTGTAAATGACTCTAATTCAGTTGGCTATGTAGAAATAAAGTGACATCCAGGAGCTATTTTGAACTGTACCAAACTGAATTCTGTAATCTAACCCAACCCTTAATTTTCAGATTGTCAGTGTGTAAGTATATGCTTTTTGCTCTCTCTGAATTTGCATAAACTCCGGTAATCTTTTTTTTCTTGGTTGATAATAGTGTTTGTGTTAAAATCACACCTTCTTTTGATTTCTTGCATGCATATAGGCTTTTCTCCTGTTTGTGGACATAAGTGCTTTTATCTCACCCTGCAATCAGTCACAACCCAGGGTGGAGGCAGGGAATGTTTGGTACAATATTTCCTATATAAACAGTTTCACTGTAAAAGGAACAATATGGCTCTAATTTTGATGTATGATCAGTTTAGAAATATGCAAACACATTTGAATATACATCCTGTACATGACAACAGCAATGTGAAATTGGATACACAAAAGGGTCTTTTTTTGCTGTAGTGATTTCCCCAGCCCTCCCCCAACTAGATGATATCAGCTTTATTTCCAAGCTTTTAAGTGGAAATGCTTGCTTTGATAGCTTTCCCAAATTGATAAAAATATATGTAGTCAAACAGAATTTTTTAAAAATGGTCAAGTTATCCCCTGGCACCCACACTCTATCTTAGTCTGAATACAAATAAAAACAGCTTAAATTGAAGAGGCTTTAAATTTTTCCAATGGAGCTGTGAAATAAAATTGGACGTGGCAGTGGTAGACACACAGCCCAGGGACAGTTCAGATGCATTTGTTCTGTGTGACAAAAAAGCACTTGGATCATTATGTCCTATTCGACTGTGCCAGGTGGGAAGTGAACCTTTGTCCCTCTGGTTTGGTCACAAGCTGCCCAGGTGTGGTTTAACCTTGATCGGGCAGCCTAGTGGCAGTGGGGCCTTTGCTCTTTCCCACCGTACGACTTTAGGGTTGAACAATAGAAACACAGTGAATGTCGTTGTAATTTGGCTACTTACATTTTCTATAGTGAACAAAAATCCTTTCTTAAAAGGTAAAAGTATCACACATAATCCTATGACCTGAATATCAGGACTGTTTATTGCAAATTTATTCGGTATCAGAATTTACGAATACCAGCTAAGCCAACTTGTGAGGTTGGTACTATTATTAATATCCCTGTTTTTCTGAAATGGAACCCAAGGTTTAGAGAGACTATGTAATTTCGTGAAGATAACATTCAGGAGGAGGCCTAACTGGGATTAAAGCTCAGTTTAATGGACTCAGGACTTCAGTTCCATGCCAAACTATCTCTCAGCCCTAATGCACAAGTTTTATTTTTTTGTGTTTATTTACTTGACTGTGTTTTTATTTGTCTTTGTCCATAAATATGCAGTTTTTTTTCATGTGAAATTAGAGTTAATATACAAACAGACTATAATATATTAAAATTAGAATACTTGGGATATTTTAAAAAATACCTTAAGAGTTTTTGATATTATTTTTATAGTCTTCTCTACTATAATTTTGTCTTTTTTTTTTTTTTTAAGAGAGAGAGAATGGGGGAAAGGGGCAAAGAGAAGATCTTAAGCAGGCTCCACACTCAGCACAGAGAGACTGATGTAGGGCTCAATTCCACGACCCTGGGAATATGACCTGAGCTGAAACCAAGAGTTGGATTCTCAACGGACTGAGCCACCCAGAAGCCCCAATGATTTGGTCATTTCTAATGGCTGCATAGTTCATATTAAAAATATATTTACTGTGTGCTTTCAAATTATGTGCTAGGCATTTTTAAATATACGCTAGGCATTTTGTCCAGCCCTGCCCCCACCTCACGGACCAAAAAAATTATTACAAGTATGGATCATTATCTCCATTTTACAGATGTGGAGGTTGGGAGTCACAGGATTTATGGAACTGACCCAAGATTGCACATCTGGTCAATGTCTGGGAAGAAAAGCCAGGAGAGACTTGACTCCATTACCTCAATCTTTCTACTATCCCACAGCTGCCTTCAGGAGCTTAGTAAACCACAAGGTCCAATACTTGGGGCATGGAAAGGTATCATACCTTTTTGTGGGCCATAAATGTACTGTGTTGAGGGCAGGTGAATGTCACAATGAGCACAGTCTCTGCCGAATGAGAGCTTATCGTGTGGACCACAATGTGGGGAGGTGCACTTCAGTGGGCGTTCCAGTGATTAGGATAGATTTGGTCAGATTTATCCAGGTCCCACTCTCTGTCAAACAGCAGGAGTCTGCAGAGTCGGGGACTGATGTCTCCTGGGGCTCTGGGACATAAGGGCATCAGATGGGGCTGAAGGTGTCTTGAGCATTCAACTTTAGTGCTTCGTTTGGGGAGTATGTACACAGATGGGGAGCCCCCCACCCCCACCACCTGATATGGTTTGGAAACTCTTTTTCTGCAAATGCCAAGTCCCAGCTAATTTTTTCTCATTCCTGCCATTTCTTGGTATCTTCTATATCTTAAGAAAGGTGTCTTCATCTGTTCAGGCTGTTACAATAAAATAGACTGGGTGGTTTAAGCAATATACATACATATATATATAATAATAATAATAATTATTATTATTATTATTATTATTTTACAGTTCTAGAGGCTGGGAAGTCCAAGATCAAGGTGTCAGAAGATTCAATCAGGCCTGCTGAGGGCCTGATTCTTGGTTCACAGACAGCCCCCTTTTCACTGCGCCATCACATAAATGGAGTGGAAGGCAGAGACTCAGAGCCAGCTCTTGGGTCTCTTTTTATTAAAGGCACTAATCCCGGGGCGCCTGGGTGGCGCAGTCGGTTAAGCGTCCGACTTCAGCCAGGTCACGATCTCGCGGTCCGTGAGTTCGAGCCCCGCGTCAGGCTCTGGGCTGATGGCTCGGAGCCTGGAGCCTGTTTCCGATTCTGTGTCTCCCTCTCTCTCTGCCCCTTCCCCGTTCATGCTCTGTCTCTCTCTGTCCCAAAAATAAATAAAAAAAAAAAAAATAAAAAAAATAAAGGCACTAATCCCATTCATAAGCGCTCCACCCTCAATACCTAATTGTCTCCCAAAGCCCTCACCTCCTAATGCCATCACATTAGAGGGCAGGATTTCAACATATGGATTTGGGGTGGGGTGGGGGAGGACACAAACATTCAGTCCATAACAGCAGGGTTTCCCAAAGTGGGTTGTGGGGATGCCTGGTGGTATGCTTGAGATAATTTTTAGGGGCACCCAGATAAACATTTTATTTTAATGGTTGCACTTATTTTAATGTATATTAGAAACAAACATATAGCAGCTCAATAAACAGCGCCTTTCACCAAAGTGTTTGCTTGGGATGAGGCTGAATTAAAGGAAAAAAGTGAATCATCTCAAGAACATATGAAATAAATAATAAGACAGGTGGTATTAGGATGTGCAGAAATCCTGAAGGTGGTTTGTCAGAGAGGGAGGTTTGGGCAACACTGCTTGGAAGATGCTGTTTCTTGCCCTTGTCTCTCTTTCTGCACTGCTGCCCGGTCTGTTGCAACAGCACCAGGCTTTTGTGATCCTTCCGACTGGAACTCTGCCTCTCTCACCCTTCGAGCACACCTCTTCTCGGCCCCCAGTGCGTGGCGCAGTGCCCAGCACAGGGTAAGAAGCTCAGCAGGGGTGCTCAATGTCTGGGCCCTGAGATGGCACACAGGTCAACCTATGGCCTCTCTTGGGCTCTGCCGCCTGGCAGCCAGTTCTGGGCTCCAGGGCCCCTGAAGTCTGATCTTCTATGAAGAGAAGGAAACAAGTGACAGAAATAGAACAAGAAATCTTGAACACAGATAAAAGGCTTTTTGATATTTGCATGAAATATGCTTCTTAAAGAGGAACTATTTTTATAGCATTATCTATAAGAGATTATAGGCAAAAATTAATTTTCTTAGCCTTTATAGTTAAAACAGTCTGTGCATAGAAGGAATTTAAATTCCTCTTTTAATAAAAAACCATGCATTGTCCTGCAGGCAAAAGGCTAGATTTTGTTTTGTTTTGTTTTGTTTTGTTTTGTTTTCTTAATGTGATTATTTTGTGATTTCTGAGGCCAAGAGAAATTTGTGAAATGCTGTAAAGACCACTGTGCTTCCCTCACTGCATTCCAGGCTGTGTCTATGCTTCCTCATAAAGGATTATTTGGGGTGGGGGTGGAGTGCAGAAATATTACAATATAGCAATTCAATAAAGTATTGTAAAAACCATAAAATCTAGCAACGATAGGAATTAAAGCTTTCTAGATGAAGGAATTAAGAGACAGACGAGGCAGGACTAAGTGCCTGAGCACTTAGAATTGAGTTTAGGACTAACTGAGGGTTGAACCAAAGGCATTTGAAGTGTTAATTTATTAAATAACCTTTTGCTTTCATGGCTTACAATAAAAAATATTTGTGGTCAGGAAAGTTAGGAGACAGGAAACTGAAGTCTTCTAAACCCATTTCTATGCTTGGAATGAAACCAAACCTTTATCCAATCATAAACCTTATGTGTTTATTTGCAAGGGAGTAGCAAGGGAGAAAGAGAGGGTAGGTAGCAGTATTTGATTTCTATTTAAAGTACCTCTTTTCGCCCTGGATTTTGGTCCTAACAGGGTGTCTTCACGCCGCTTAGAGGAGATAGCTGTGCCCCTACCTCTCTCCAGCCTTGATCCATAGCACCCCCCCTTCTGAGGTGATGGGCATGTATTGGCTCAGTTTCCCGCTTTGGTGAAAATTCACAGGGAAGTAGGGAATGGTTTAATGATCAAAGCTGAACTTGATCTGTATCAAAAGGATCCTTTCCATCCTGGACATCTGAGCCACTTGAAAATAGTTTAGATCCAAGAGAGAGACTACCCAACTGTCCACACAGGCCAGCTTGAAAGGAGACCGGGGCAGATCACCAAACAGGACTTGTCTCTAATACGATGGCCTGAGAACAGCGTGTTTGAGGGCGAGCCTCTGCCCTTAGGCTCCTTTCCAACAGCGGCTGCATCCTGCTGTAGTCTCAGTAAAGAATTTCATGGGGAAGACCCCCAAGAGCCAGGACAAAAAGATGAATTTCTTATATGGTTGGATATTACCGAGATCTGTATTTGATGGATGAAGTAAAATGACTTATCTTGGTGTGAACCTACTGAGGAATGAGGTGCCGATTCCTTGTTGATAGCAGAGTGATCTTGAACGAATGATCTAGCCTCTCTAAACCTCTGTCTCCCCACCTTTAAAATGGGGTTAATGACAGTTTGCATTTCCATGTTTGTTTATAAACAAACATCTAAGTTCTCTATTCCTAGTCCAGGGCTCAATGTGGTATAATTTTGTCTTCTTTATAAGCTTTTTTCGCAGTGTGGATGTGTAGGCATATGTATAGGTTTGGTATAATCTCCTCATTCTTTACCCAGTGATATTCTGGGACAAGGTTGGCCAGAGGTTTTATAGGGACTAAAATGTGCAAAATGCCTACTATGTATCGGGTATTTTATGTACAACATCTCATCTAATTCCTATAAAAACAAAAAGAAAATTTAGAAGACAGAGATTATTGTTCTCACTCTCAGTTGGGGACATTGAGCCTCCAGCAGCTCATGTGATATAACTGAGGTGGCACAACCAGGGACACGATAGGTTCCAGACCAGGTTGTCCTGTCTTCCGAGCATAGACTTTGTTACTTACAGGGGATTAGCTGCAGTGGTAGGGTGGTGCTGTTGCTGGTGGTGGGGAGAGAAGACATTAGAGGGACACTAGAAGTCATTACCCTGGGACAACAGACACTGCTCTGGTGGTATGAGATTTCCTCTTGATTAGCTCCCAAGAAAGGCACATCATGAATCAGATCCCTTGACATAGAAGGAACATTCAGATTCTGTGCTCGGGTCCGGGGGCAGATGGAGATTGCAGGGACTGTGTACACATGGGGTGGCTGTTTACTGAGCACCACTACAGAGCCTGGTTTAGATGCTTTATGAGTACAGCTCCCACTTAACTCTCCCACCAGCCCAAGATGGGAGGTGGTCATCATAGCAAATAAAGGCCTACAGACATTAGGTGGCTTCCAGTCCAGGATTCAAGGTGGTATTTAGTATTTTTTTCCGTTATCTTCAAACAATGTACAGAGAGACCCTGTGGAGGGAACGAGATAGCACAACACTCAGGAGGCCTATGTCACAAGTTTGATCTTTTGGGCCAGTTGGATTTGCAAACTCCTTTTTCTTTTTAATGTTTATTTCTTCATTTTGAGAGAGAGAGAGAAAGGGGGGGTGGATAGAAAGAGAGAGAGAGAGGGAGAGAGAGAATCCCAAGCAAGCTCTGCACTGTCAGCACAGAGCCTGATGTGGGGCTCAAGCTCACGAACTGTTGAGATCATGACCTGAGCTGAAATCAAGAGTTGGAGCCACCCACGCACCACTGCAAATTCCTTTTAATGGTTATTGGTGTTTTCTCCCTTTTGCTAGAACATGGCACATCAGCCATGGTCCAGGAGACATTTGAGAAACAGATTTGGGCAGAACTTTGTGACAATCGCTACTGATGGGTAGTGATCAGGCTTGGGAATCTTCATTCCCAGCTTGAGTTCTGGCATCACTCTGTCTAACCACACACAGGGAGGGAGCTCCCGAATGGCTGTAGGCCAGTTTCCTTTATGAAAAATGGTAAGCATAATAGTACTCACCTGTGGGGTTGTTTTGATAATTAAATGAGAATATGTTTGTATAGAAGTAGCAAGATAGAGGCAGGATCCAGCCCATTGGTGGCCTGCAAGGTGCTTTGAAATATTTTAAGTAGTTGCCAACTTTTAAAAACTATGAGATATCACTGCAGTATCTATCTATCTATCATCTATCTATCTATCTATCTATCTATCTATCATTTTCATCTTTTTCTTCCTCAAATATAAAATCCAGAATACAGATTTTCTCTAAAAATTCAGAAGATCTGGCAGCAAAGGACTTTGGTTCCCATGATGTAACAATCAAATCAAGGTAAACAGCAGCTACTACTTCAGAAAAAGCACGTATGTCCCAGTTTGCCTCAGTCCCCTCTACTCCCTTCTGTCTGCTTTATCTGGTTTCTGTAGACCTTGCAGAGGAGAGACTGGCACACAGTAGCAGTGTTGTGTTTAGCATAGAGTAACGTGCAGAAAGTACCTGCCAGTCTGATTCCAGAGCCAGCAGGATTCATTGCTCTATTCTCTGGCCTCACTACTCCAAGTGCAGTCCACAGACTGGGGTCTTAGTGTCACCTGGATTTTGTTAGGCAGAACAAAATGGGCCTACTAAATCAGAATCTGCACCTTAACAAGCTCCCTAGGTGATTCATATGCCCATGAGAGTTTGAGAAACACTGTTCCATTGCTTTTATTATTAACTGGTTGTTTAGACCCTCAGCTTTATGGAGTAGGCCAGTAAAGTAAATGGGAGACTGGCCTAGGACTTGAGAATGGAATTCAAGTATATGTGCTGTGTGACTTTGAACAAGTCTACTCTGGGCCTCATCATCTTTGTAAAATGAGAGGACCAAGTGATATTTATACTTTGCATTCTACGAAAACACTCACTTACTAGGAGCATGGCCTCTAGGCAAACGCTTCTAATGCCGTGCTGGGTGCTGAGGTTACAAAGTCCAATGAAGCATAGGCAACTTGTGCCTGCCCTCTGGGGGCTCCCAGTGTAGTGTAATACCAGAGAGACAAACAAATTAACAATTATTGTACTTATGACAAAATGTGCCCAGGTCGTACCTCATGCTAATACTCTGTGATCCCCAAACAGCATCTAGGATGCACTAAATGGTCCCCAGCGTCCTGACCCAGGTAAAGGAGCCCCCATGTGTGTCTGAGCAGCTCTCTAGCACAAAACACACTCAATGAAGAAATGGGCCTGCCATATTTATAGGCCAGCAGCTGGGTGCAGCCCTAGGGGAAAACGTATGTTGGACCAACACGGTGAAGAATGTAGCTCTCACAGACCTTTATTTATTAACATTCATCCTGGGGGGAGAATGCTTTTTCGTTTCATTTAAAAAGTAAAATAAAGCAAGGCCTCTAAGCTACCACTGAATTATAGATAGTGCTAATTTGGTTCAATTATTTTGCTCATTGTGGGCAGAAACACAAGTTGCCAGTACAGGCCCAGGACTGAGAAATCAAGCCCCAGATTACTCGTGTGAAAATACAAGTGGGATTTAAAAATGTATCAAATAACTAGCTGTCACACCTGATTAATACCACCCGATCTAAGAGAAGTGGCCATTCCATCTTCTAAAATGTCATTAAAATATCAAAAATAAAGAGTTCACGTAATTAAAGAAACATTATTTTGTTCACACAGCCTGAAAAAATGTGATTAGGCAGCACTTCTGAAATGGTGCTATTCAATCAGGTGGGCGTTTGTATACCAGCTCGGAACAGATACTGCTGGTTATGTAAAACGTTGCCTCGTTATGTGCTGCGTGAGGACAGGCGCCCGGGAAAGAGAGAGATGGAGGTGAGGGCATATGGTTCACTCGTTCTGAAGTCAAAAGAGTGGAATTTTTTGTTTTAAAGCCAAAACAGCCCTGTTTTATCAAATAAGCTCTCTGGGTTACATTTCCTGTCAGCAAAGTGACAGGATCCACATTGATGCTTGGGTTCCAAATAAGACTGATTTAGTTATTCTGTCACTAAACACAAGCTAAATTTCCATTCAACAAAAACAAGAGTAATTGGTTTGGTTTTAGAAAGACAAGCAATCATTTTTCATTAGCGTATGAGGGAAGGAAGCATGCTGTTGGTTGCTAATGTGTGTTCACAATAATGCCAGGGGATGGGCATGCAAACTCTACTTAGCAATCATTTTTTGTGAAATAATTTTCTTAAAGTGGGAGCTCTGCATATAAGTGAGTCTCTCAGCCCACATATCTGTGTCGGCTCAAATCATTTGGCAAAACTAAGTTTTTATTTGTTGTGTCTTGTTCAAGGTAGACACTCCATAAATGCTGATTGAATTAATTTACAGGAATATGAGTAGAAATTGGTGTAAGGAAACACCGGCCTGTATAGTTTGGCCTTAGAAATAGAGAATGCCAAGAATACTGGTACGTCTTAACTAAAAGCCTGGCTGGAGTATGTAGCCAGCTGTGTCCAGGTAATGTCTTTCCAGAGAGAATGCACTGGAGACTCTTTGTAGTTCTTGAGTTTTCCAGCATTGGCCAATAAACCAGCTTGTCTTGGTGTGTATGTGAGCTATTTTGTGAGGAATATTCAAGCAGCATGTCTCCCCAATACCAAAGCCAAGGGTTGAAAAGTGAAAACGCAGCTGATTTGACCATGGTTGCCCTGATTTCAAGAGCAAATACCAGACAGGATCACTGACGGTGACCAGGCACTGATTGGTGGCTTTCTAGGAAAGAATAAGAACTACTCAGCTCAGTGCTAGCCCCAGAGTGGAGGTCAATCATTGATTATGCCTGAAGGGAGCTGTGATTCGGTTAGGGCAATGGCTGGTCATTGGAAGCCCAGTCCACTAGCCCAATGGTCTCCAATGAGGGGTTTGGGAAGGAAATATTATGACTCTTTATATTAAATTTTGGTCTCATCCAAGGAAAACATTGGTTTCAATGTATATACACAATACTACACATATTTAAAAGTAGAGGAAGGATAACATTTATGAACAAGTAAATATACATTTCTGAGGGATGCTTGCTCAAGAGTGTAACAATGGAATGAAACAATCAAAATAGTTTAGAGATATTGTACTTGATGAAGATCTGTGAGGGCAGGGCTGATGCCAGTTTTATTTATCTCTGTATGCCCTGTTTCTAGCACAGCACGCAGAAAGCACTTTTTATACTATAACCTCCAAGAGAACAGACTCTCTTGTTTTTGCTTAATATCATATCCCAGGTACCTAGCACAGTCCTTGGAATTTAGGAGGTGCTCAAAAAAATTTTTTTTTTAATTAATGACTACTAGATAACCCAATTGTTCCAATAGAAGGGTTTTGTTTGTGAGGCACCCGGGTGGCTCAGTCAGTTAAGGGTCCAACTCTTGTTTTTGGCTCAGGTCATGATCTCATAGTTTGTGACTTCGAGCTCCAGGTCAGGCTCTGCACTGACAGCACAGGGCCTGCTTAGGATTCTCTTTCTTCCTATCTCTCTGCCCCTCTCCTGTTTGTGTGTGTGCGCGCTCTCTCTCTCTCTCTCTCAAAACAAATAAATAAACAAAAAAAAGGAGGGACTTTGTTTGTTTGCTTTTATCAAAGTTTCCTTACATAATTGAGGATCTTTATCCAGGAAGATCTTTGGAAGTATTTTGGACATTTTGAATGATCTCTTTGTCCAAACCTTCTAAACAGAAGGTAGGACATGTTCTGTCTTTTACATGTGACCTACATGCTGTCAGGATTCCTTTGCTTTTTAAATTGTAGATCAGACTTATTTTTAAGCAATCATGATTAATCAATGCCCAGATTTAAATTAAGGTACTCACTTCCCAATGATTCTTAATGTTTCTTCTCAACATTAAGATTCTTCACTTTGCAGAAGGATTCTCATAAAACTCCTTTATTTTTTTACTTTTTAAAGTTTAT
The DNA here is from genome assembly GCF_028018385.1 of Neofelis nebulosa. NCBI lineage: Eukaryota > Metazoa > Chordata > Mammalia > Carnivora > Felidae > Neofelis > Neofelis nebulosa. The sequence goes on along the minus strand of NC_080794.1, from coordinate 28,137,967 downwards.
TTATTTATTTTGAGAGAGAGAGAGGAGAGAGAGAGAGAGAGAGAGAGAGAACAAGCAGGGGAGAGGCAGAGAGAAGAGGAGAGAGAATCCTAAGCAGGCTCTGCACTAATGGTGCAGAGCCTGACATGGGGCTCCAACTCATGAGCTGTGAGATCATGATCTGAGCTGAGATCGAGTCAGATGCTTAACTGACTGCGCCACCCAGGGACCCCTTATAAGATGCCTTTAAATAAAGGATTTTTCTATACTATAAAGTTTGCCTAATAAAAAGTCTTATGTACTCACATTTTTAGGAATACGCTTCTGTGTCATGTGAGGCAGATCTTAAGAGCTGTTTAATGTACTAATATGTCTTCAGTGGAGAGAGGAGCAGAATGACCCACAGAGGTCATTGAAAATCTTATGGTGAGGTACAGAGATTGTGTGTGTGTGTGTGCACGTGTGTAAGTGTGTGCTTTCTCTCATTCACATTGTGCCAGGTTTTTATCACATGACTGAAAACAGCAAAGTACAGTTACAAAATCTCAGATTGAAATCTTAGCTGTGCTGTTTGTTAGCTATAGTTTGCCTATAGTGATGTTCTGGAATCTTAGTTTATAATAATTATGTATAATAATACTTCCTCTTGAGGCATATGGATTAAGACTATTTTGGTTTGTAAATGATAGAAAATCTAATGCCAGTTGACTTATGTAGATAAAAGGAGTTGATTTGCTTGTGCAAGTGACAAGTCTAGATCATACGTTTTAAGCCCACTTCACTCTAGAGCTTATCCAACATCATCACAACTTCATCTCCCCTTTCTTGGCTGCCCCTTTCTCTTTGTTAGTGTCATTTGGAGGCTCAGGTGGGGCAAGATGGCTATAGCAGTTCTGGCATCATTTCTGAGAAAGAGAATGTACATTTGTCTCAGCTGCTCATCTGCGTTTCTTGCCTCTCATTGGCTCGTTTGGTCATGTGCTCAGCCCTGAAACAATTGCTGTGGCCAGCACAATATGCTATGCTATTTGGCTTTATTTAGTCTTGGCCATCTGCCCATTTGCTGCTGTGTGCTGTTAGCATCCCCCACTCCACCAAAATCACTTGCTTCTGGACTAGGAGATGGATTGTTCTGCAGAGAAAATTTGGAGTAAGTTTATAAGGTGAAAGAGAGTGAATGCTGGAAGGAAGCAGAAATACCAGCTGTCTACCTCGGCCAGTTTGTGGTGAGATTAAATTTAGGTCATGTATGTGAAAATGCACAGCATGTAGACAATCAGTAAATGACCAAAAGTAGACAATCAGATTAGGTCAATCTCAAGAAATGAGACTCAGAAGCAAAGTAGGTAGGACAAGTCTGAGATTAAGCACACCAGGAGCCTCACTGATTTGGAATAAATTGATTGAATCCACTAAACATTTCTTCAGCATCTATGCTGTGCCAAGTGTTGTGTATAGGCCTACAGGTATTGAAATTTAAAAAAGAGTTGGTCTTGACACTGGATTATGTTATGGTGTAGCAAGGGATACAGGCGTGCGTGTCATTTCAGACAATGTGCAGTGTTTGATGGATATGTGCATGGGGCCTGTAGGAATGCTTACAGGGAGGGGCTCCTAGCACAGACTTGTGGGGGAGGTGCAGTGATGAAGAGACGCATGAAGGGGGAGCTTCTTTCCTGAGGAAAAAAGGTCCTGATTAGAGTTTTTAACAACTAAAAAGAGCTATGCAAGTGAGAAAGCTTTTCAGGAGCAGCAGAATGGCATGGACAGAGATGGCAGAGCTAGAAAATGCACAATGTGACTCCTGAGAGAGCAGGAGTGGTTGCTGGAGGGCTACTTGCTATATGTGGGGTTGGGAGTTGGATGCTGAGAGTGGCAGATGATACTGAAAATGCGCTTCTAGGGGCCTGACCATCGAGGGCCCCATATTCCATGTAATGGACACTGGGCATTGGCTTTAGCTTATGGGAGACCACTGAATGGCTTATAAGTAAAAGAGTGATATAGTCCAGCTGGAGGTTTTAGACTCTTCAAGCTGAAGTGGGTGAATGGAAAGGGATGGGCCCAGATGGACTTTAGGGAGCCCAGTCTGGGAGAGAGATGTGGGAGGGCCTGGACTGGAGCACTGGTAGTAACATGGAGGAGGAAAGACAGAGGGCAAGAACAGAAGAGTTAAGGCAGAGGGATCCAGGGACTGGTCAGATGTATGAAATTAGGGATAGAGAGGAGTCAAGTCAAGTGCATGACAAATAGTGGGGTACATATGAACCTGTTCCTTTCTGATAAAAGGTAAAAGGACAAGAAAACTGAAATGGACAAACAAGTCCATCAAAAAAAGAAATGGTTGAATATGTAATGGTACTTCCATAGGGTAGACTAAAATTACTCTGCAGAAGTCAAAAATAATATTTTAGTAAAATATTTAATGGTTGGGAATATGCCCATGATATAGAAAGTGAAAAAAAGCAGGCTATAAAATAGAATAGTATTACGAATGCAGTGCATATAGTTATAGAAACATTTGTATTATATAATTGCAGTTGACTTACAGAATAATGATAATTACTTTTATCTCCAACACAAGGGAGCATTTCTACATTTTCCACTTTTAAAAACAATAAATTTGTAGTACTTCTTAAAATTAGAAAATAAATGATATATAATGAAAGAAAACCAAAATGGCCATTTTTGATAGCCATTGACCTTCCAGGAAAAAGGTTCTCAGTGAGGAGGGGCAACTGAGTTTGGGGTGTAAGTCCAGAGCTTGGGGAAGGAGTGTCCACTTTGGCCTAATGCATTGGTGGGTAAGAATGGTCATTCATGCCATGGATTTTGAAGAGGGGTTCTGGGAAAGACTAACACTTGAAGTATCTACCCCACTGAAGCCTCAAGTCCCCTACTTGCTCTTGGTTAAGCCAGAGGCTCCCTCAAAGCCGAAGGCCTTAAAGTCAGAATGTGAATGTGAAGATTTGTTCTGTGTTTTATAAGCAATGGGATCATGGGAAATTTACTTATCTTTCCCAGACCTAATTTTTCTCATTTCTAGAATGGGGTGATTCCAACATGCCTTGCCTAACTCACGAGGTTGATGCAGGATTTAAGAGATGATGTGAATGGGCTTCCTTATGGGTAAAATTATTACCTTTGTCTTGTAATAGTTCATAGCTCAGTCCCACTTCCTCTCCTCGAGATGGCCTCCCACCTCATATGGGAAACTTGAAGGCTTATTCAGTGTGAGTATGTTTACTAATAAATCTATGCATGTACTCACTCACATCCCTCCCTCACTCCCTACACCATTGATAGTGTGTCACATATTCCTACTGAGAGACATGGAAAAGTGTGTTTGCTTTTTCTTCTTTTCCCCCAATGATATCTGCTGGCTTACAACTCACGTTTAGTTTAATGCACCAGAGATTATAAAATTCAAAATGTCACATGATGTTGTTCAAAATGTTGGACAAGTGAAACCTTTAGATTAACTCTAGGTGAATGGCATTTTTAAAATGTATTAATGTATGAGTGGGGGTATTTCATTTTGAAAAGCATGCCCTCAAAGCATGACTAAAGGCAGGTGATGCAGGCAGGGCGGTCAGGAAAGGTAGCTGCTCAGGGCTTCTCTGGCAGCCTAGAGAACAGCCACCATCTCCACCGAGGTGAGTTGCCTTTCACTTTCTCTTCAGGATTTTCCTGAAGAAGTGAGATTTCATCAGGAAGGAAGAACAAAGATGCCAGTGTGAAGGGCATTCCCTAGAGTTGTACCTGTATAACTATCCACAGTGGCCCTGGAAAAGAAGCCTATATCAGCAGGGAGAAAAGTGGCTGCTCTTGGCTTTCATGAAATATTTAGACTCTAGACTAAGTTGATTTGCTGTAACAGTTTTGGCTGCTTTACATTGATGTGTAAATGTGATGCTTGTAATAATTTGGACCTCATGTCTTACTCTCATGGGGTTACATGGACATCATAGCTCTAATAAATGGCATTGGTGGTATATCCTTAGTGCTGGACTGGAAATAGAGCAACTTCTAAATATTTAGAAGAGTCAACTTATTGGATGCAGAAACTACAAATTTAAAAGAAAAAGTCTCATTTTTAGTGGACCAGGCATCTCTTGAATTTGATATTATTAAGATCATCTGGAATGGTTTCAAATCTCTTGATGCAATTCAGGCATCAAGATTTTGTTTCACTGTACCATTTTTTATCTTCCCTAAGCTCAAATCTGTTTCTCCCCAACTTCTTTCCATCTCAGTAAATGTCTCACTGCCTACTCAGTTACTCAGAACATTGGAGTCATTCTTGTCTCCTCTATCTTCCTTCATACTTCATCTCCAACCCACCAGCACCAGGTCTCTATCCCAAATCTGACCACTTCTTCTCATCTCCACTGCCTCTACCCAAGTTCAAACCATTATCATCTTTTTCATACAGCATTGGGTTAGCCACCATAGAGTCTCCTTGATTCTATTCTTAAGCTCCCACAATCTGTTGTTCACATAGCAGCATCATGATGTTTAGAAAAACATACAGAGATGTTTGCCATTACCCTCTCAGAATCCTTCAGTGACTATTTCTCAGGGTAAGCAAGAATGGATGACAAAAAGTTTCTCTTTATAAAAAAAATTTTCTGCCAATAAATAAAAGAGCAATGTTAGACTTAGAAAACCACCATTTGAAAACTCTCTAGTGAAAAAAACGTACCTAGGTACCAGTAATGGCTACTAAGATTAGACAGAGAGAGAGAGAGAGAGAGAGAGAAAAACTGACATAATGTGTGGATGAACATACTACCATCTACAAAGTTTTCTTGCTGAAATATTAAACCCAAATCTGCCATACCTTCCACATCTAATTGTCAACTTACAGGCAGTACAAGGGATAGAGGTATATAATAAGTGACACAATGGAACATACTTAGCAAAATCTAGAATGCAGGGAATGCTACATGACAAATAACTTGGCCACTGTGGTGTCTAAATGTGGTATCTCTCCTGATCTGATGGGGGCCTCCAAATGTGGGGTGATATAGGGTGGACACCAGTATCCTGGGTGGAGAAAGGATTCACCTGAGGCAGAACAAAGGAGATAGAAATTTATTGAATACATTTCAAGGGAGCAGCAGGCAGGACAGTAGAGGGGAGGCTGTCTGAAATGAGGCAGTGGGTGGGTTGTTTTTAAAGAGGGAAGATGAGGAGGTATGGTGACATATGGTATTTCCTCTTTTTTGGTACTGTGCCTGGTTATAAGTCACCCACTGGTCAGTTAGGGCCTATGGATATTTTGAACTGGGTGGCCTGATGAGCCTGACTGCATTCAGCCAGGGGGTCACTGTGGGCCCTTTCTGCATTCCATTGCTCAAGTCTGTTTGCCTAAAAGCCACTTCTGCAGCCACTTCAACAAATAAGTAGCAAGGGGGTAGAGCAAAGAGGGGAACCAACTTGTACATTCTTGGTTTCAGTACTGAAAGTCCAGCATCATGGAAACACCCTCAGTCTCAGGCAAAGACCTGGATTATGGTCATCCTTAGCAGCGGTGGAGGGTGTGGAGGGTGTGGAGGGTGGGTAGGGAAGAGGATCTCACAGATGAAGAGAGACTTAAGACACAGACATTTGGACCTTATTTGGATCTTAAATAGTCGTATGTGTGTGGGGAAACATGACTGAATGTTTGATGAGATCAAGGAATTATTTTTATTTAGTTATTTTTTAGGTCTGATTATGATATTTTGATCATGCTTTAAAAACACTTTATATATATGCTGAAATATAAAATGACATTGATGCCGAGGATTTCTTTCTATATAATATTGTGGGCTTAGATGGAATGAGGTCATCTGAATTGACAATTGTGGCAGGATGATGAGAATATGGGGATTTGTTATACTATTTTTCTCTAGTTTGGTAAAAGTTTGAAATTTTTTATAATAAATCAACTTACAAATAAACAATCCCCAGATTCCTTCCAATGTCTTCCCTTGATTTCCCACTTAGGAGACAGTTCTGGAACATGGCCTCCAGAGCTCTGAGAGGTTTGGCTCCTACTGTCCTCTCCTACTGCATTCCGTTGCCCTCACACTGGCCCTCTTGCTGCTCTTCAAGTACCAGCCTTGCTCTCCCTAGGGCTTTGGGGTTTGCTCTGCTCTTTGTCTGAGGCTCCTCCCCAACCTCTTCTCCTGTAGGCTTCTGCTCCAATCCTGCTTCTTCCCTGACTAGTCTACAAAGTGATGTCTTTCCCCAACTCCTTGGTGTACTAACCATGTTCCCCCCCCCCCCCCCATACTTTAAGAGGCTTTGACTACTCAGGGCTGGGGAAAGACTGCCTCTCTGGAGGTTGGCTAATTCCTAGAGAGAGCAAACAACTTGCCTTGAGGTAGAAGCCTGACTTTGATATGTAAACCAACCAATCCTGAACCACACTCCCACCCATCTCCTTTGATCAAGCTCCTATAGTCCCAGACACTAAATCACCCAGGGCCAGGTACCAGCGTCTACTCCTGGAAACCAGACCCCACAGCTCAACTGCTTGCCCCGCCTTTCCCATTCCTTTCCACGAAAACCACAACAGAGGCTTTTTGCCCACTTTTTCTCTTATTCCTTGTGCCTTCTGACTGATCCTGGTGCTTCCCTCTGTGGCCCTGCAGGGCACCGTGGGCCCCTTCCAATTGGGAACTATGGGTAACTATCTTTTCAGTGGCAACTGTCTCCTCATCTGTTGGCCTCAGCATATTTGAATAAAACTGAAATCCTGAGTATATTTTAAAACACCAATCCTTGTCCTTTATTTCCTTACTTTGCTTTACTTTTCTTTAGAATGCTTATCACTACCCCAAAGCCTTACTATATATTTATCATGTATGTATGTACATATGTATGTATGTCCTTGAGAGTAGGAATGTAGCCTGTTCTGTTAATCCTTTGATGGCCCAGAACCTAGAATGGTATTCTCCATAGTATTCACTTAGTAAATATTTGGGAGATAAATTACTGAGAGAATAAGCCCCATTTGCCACTTGGGTAAATGGAGGTTTGGGAAAGGAAATTGTGTATTGCAGGGAGTTTAAGGCACTTCCCCCTTAACAGTTATTCACAGAACTTTTCCAACACCCAAATGTCAGGGCAGAGAAAGTGTGATCTCTGACTGATGCCCTTGGTGCACACCATAAGGTCTTGACCTTGGTAGATAGCAAACTTTGATTTTCCATTCTGAATCCCAGTTTCAGTATTTACTAGCAATGTAACTTTGAACAAGTTACAATCTCTCAGAACCTCAGTTTCTTCATGTTTAAAGGAGAAAATATTTGAGAATGAATCAGTTAATGCAAGGAAAATTCTTAACATAGTGCCTGGCACATGGTAGGCACTTAACAGGCAGTAGTTTTTATTACTAGGATGTAACCTACTATCTTGACTGTTTTCTTCTTGGTTCAATAAGTAGAAAACTAATGAGGGAGAAGGCAAGCCTATCATTTTTATTAATCAAAGTACAATTGGAATATGATAGTCATAAATCCACTTGTTATCATGGATCCAAAGCAAGGCCTTCTGGATGGCAGGCAGGCCAGAAACTGCATTGTATGAGAGTGGTTGACACATTGAGAGTGCTTAGTCCCCTTAAATAAGACCTGAAGGAGATATTACAGATGACTTCTGGTAGATGATGTGTGACCATGCATATGAGACAGCAGAGGTATCCTGGGGGCTCTTTCAAAGGGGAGGCCAGGACTCATAACTTACTTGAGCTGTCCTGCTACAGAGTAGGCTGCATCCAGCTGACTGCTTCTCTCTGAACCTCTGAACCTATATTACCCACCCTGGTCCAGCATTGAGCCCAGTCATAACAGGCATTGAATAAGTATTTGCCTCATAAAGGAGAGAAACAGATGCTGGTCAACCACTCAATGATTCTAAGCTCTTTTGCAGCCCAACCTTACATTTCTGTGATTCTACTCCAACCTAGCCAGCTTTAGAGAATAGTCAACCCTAGCTCTTGGTTAATTACCTATTTTAACTTATCATATTTCACTGGTAAAAGAATTCAATAAATATGGGCTTCTCTTAGATAAACGTCATTAATAAATGACCTGTGTATTATCTTAAAATCTCAAACACAGAAACCTTTGAAATTATCTACTGATATTTGGGATTTATGAGACTTGTCTCATGTAAGTATTTCTATTATCAAGGGACAAATGGAAACGTAAAGCTGTCAGAATTACAAGGGATTTAAATGGTCACTTAGTTTAACCTTATATGATACTTAAATCCCGTCTACAATATCCCTGCCAAATGGGCATTCAGTATGTGTTTGAATATTGTCTTCGGTGATAGGAAATACACCCCCCTATTTCCTATCCAGAGGTATAGGATAAGGTTTGAGACCATGGACTTTGGGGTAAGCCAGACCCTAGGTTCAAATCTCAGTGCCACTACTTATGTGTTCTGTGTTTTGGGGAAGTTGTATAACTTTTATGGGCCTTAGTTTCCTTATCTGTGAAGTGGGAAAATAATGTTGCTTATGTCATAGAGTGATTGTGGATTTTAAATGTGATATAAAATGGTTGTGACATTGCTTGGCACATGGCAAACACCCAATAAATGGTAGTTCTTTTGCCTTTTGAGGCGGAACTACTCACTATATTGACTTTTAGATAACGTTCCCTTCTATAGTTGAAGACTGACTGCCAGTGGCTTTCTGGAGACCAATGCTCAGAAACATTATAAGGCCTTCTCCAATAGGAAAGAAAGCTGACTTAGTGATGTCTGCCATGGTGTAAGAATTGGGAAACTGGATGTGGGGGGCAAAGGAATTCAGTGAATGAAAACATTTGTGCAGTTCATTTGCTAGTTCTGCCTATTTTCCCCTTAGAATCCTATAGACTGCTGCTGTTCTCTCATGTCTCCCTAATTCTTCTCATTGCATGAGCCCTGCACCCAGTACTTACATAATATTTTTCCAGTTCTGCTGCTGACTGGTTGTTCTCACATCACTAATGCCCCTCTTACTTGAAGAGCAGGAACAACACTGGGTAGCTGTCAAAAAGTCCTTGCTTTTTAACCAATTCATCAGATTCAACAATGGCTTATTGAAAACACAATATGAATGAGAGGCAAGTCTCACTTTTGATGCTAACAGTGACAATTACACTTTGAATAAGGAAACATAAAGCTCTGAAATGAGACTCAAGCACTAATAACACAGAACCTTAGGGTCTTTGGGGGTGGGGGAAAACAAATCTACTTTCCTTAATAGCCCCCAAGGGCTTCTTTATATGATATCAGACTACAACAATTGGTGTGCCTAAACTTGCTTAACTCATCAGGAAAACAATATGTTGTAATCATTGCACTCTGTTTAAGAAAGCAGGGAAGTTTGTAATACTTTTCACAAAGGTTATCATTAATTAATTAAAATAAGGAAATATTGATTCCGAAAAGACCGAAAATTTTATTAGGTGAAACACCCTATTCTTTGATGATATTGCATAATTATAAATGTTTTCAACCCCAACCACACTTGGGTGGCATGTAGCATTTAAAAGCAGAAACTATAGACTACAGAGAGCCTATAAATTAAATAGATTAAAAAAATAAATACTTGGGAGGAATGAGGAGTTCATTAGGAGAGATGGTAGATATCTATTCTATTTTGTTTCTACAAGCATTTACCGAGTACTTTTCACGTGCCAGACACTGTACTGAGTCTCAGGGGTATTGAAGGAATGTGGTCACTTGCTCAGGGAGTTCATAGTCTAGCAAGAGAGACCAACATGTTGTAAATCACTTCAGCACAAATGGAAGACAATAATTCTGCCCAGCAAAGGATAAAGGAAGTGGCAGAGAAAGCTAAAAGGAAGCATACTACTTGGGGAAGGTATCGAAGGGTAATTAGGAATTTGCTATTTTCCAGATATGCAAAAGGGAAGGCATCCTGAGAATTCACTTTTCCTGTTATTTAGAATCACCCTCAGTCATATCATCATAAAAGAAATGATGAGCCCAAAAAGACTTTTTCTGGGAAGAAAATTGGATTTTGAGAATACTTGTAGGAAGGAAGGAAATATTAGAGCTAAGTCTGAATCCAAAGGATGGAGAAAACCTGAAAACATTTAAATAAAAGGAAAGGTTAGAGAAGCCATTGAATTTACATAGTGGAGGAAAATATGTGCTTAGACCAAGCCAGGAGAGCCACATTTTTGTGGGTTGCTAGCCCTGACTGCTATGATATGATCTTTATGATAGGTTGTAAGTCATGGCCACCTAACTACTTGCTGAGGTGTTTAATAAGGGACTGAACAAGTTTGTAATCAAGTTTCCTTCTAGATCCAAAATGCCCCAACATCCTGCATGAGTAGGGAGCTTGGACAGAGACAGCATCTGGAACATAGTGGGAATCAAAGGGATAAATTCATGGCCTTTCTCTTTAAGAATGGGAGGCAACTTGTGGTGTCCTATGAAATAGGAATTGGATGGCATTGGGATGGTGTCTGATTTTGCAAGTGGCTGATGTTTTGTAAATGTTTTTTTATAAATGTAAATCTCTTTGAGTTGGAACTCATAGAGAGGTGACTGGTAATGAGATTATGACCTAAAGATGAGGCAAAAGAGGATTGTCTAAGGACTTGCTGACCTGGAGATGTCAAGAAGAGATCAAATATTGGTAGGAGTATCGGCACTTGGGAATGCTGTGGGACTCAGGGAAGTCCTGCAATATATTAACCTGCAATATAATGTTTAGGTTTCTATATTAAGATTGTGGCCATGTCTATGTCCTTGGGATGTCGGGTTAGATTAACCTCATATATGATGATCAAGGACTCTGTAAACATTCAAGCAAGATGATGAGCTACATATCCACATTGTCCTGCAGAAAATTTATGGGGCTTAGGGACGAAGCCGGGACAGGCTATCATGCACCCAATGGAGAGCATTAAACTTAATGCCAGCCGCTAGCCCTTTTAATGCTTTTGATTACATTTTATATTCTTAATTTCTGCAACACCTTGGTGAAAACCTCACTGGGCTAGTCCATGGGGATCAGTGGCAACGTGTCATGGGGAAAGTCCCAGGTAACCTGTAACGATTTCTAGATTTTCAGTTTAGCAACAGCATCCCACCCTCTGTAACTCCCACAGTTGTGGGAGGCAACAGTTGTATTGGGAACAGGTTCCCCGACACCTGAAAGAAAGAAGCACCAGCACAGAAAGCTACCTCAGTACAAAAAAAGGGTTGCCTCAAAGAACATTGCATTTTACCATGATCACAAAACCTCTGAGGGCATAGAAGTAGTGATGCAAACACCAAGGATGAAGTGATTACCTTTGAGCACTACACTCTTTCATAAGTATCTGTCATGGATTTCTGAAGGAGGAATTTGCTTGGTCCATGTCAAGCTCTTTAATAAATGATATTATCTTAACTGGTGCTAATGTGGTGAGGTGTTGTTTTGTTTTGTTTTGTATTGTTTGTTTTGTTTTGTTTTGTTTTTGGTTAGGGGTGTTATACTGAAAACCAAAAAAAGAGTTAAAACTAATATTGCCACCACTTTTTAACAATAATATCAAATTAAGCATCAAAAATTAAAAATGGCATTCTCATTCCATTTTACCTACCAAAGGTAACCACTCAACGTTTCACTGTGCATCTTTTCTGAGTCATTTTTACGTCTTTCTATCTATTATCTATCATATGTACATATGTGTACATATGTACATATATATACACACATACATATGTACATAGATAAGATCATTCTACACATATTAGTCTGGAACTATGGGTATATTGTGGCTATGTTTGCATATAGGTAAATATAAATGTATAACATTAAAAAAATAGCTGCTTAGCTTCCTATAGCATATGTCGTAATTTCAACCAGTGCCCTCCTGGTGGACTTTTACGTATTTTTTTCCTTCAGTTTTGTTGTAAACAATGCTGCAACAAAATCCATATATATGATACATGTGATTTCGTTTCTGTAGGATTGATTCCTAGAAATGAGATTACAAGGTCAAAGGCTCTACATATTAACATTTAGTCTCTAGAAAAAGTTGGGTCAATTAATATTCCCAACATTGGTGTATGAGAGTGTCTATGTCTGTTACCTCTGGCACTACTTAAAGGGTAACTCTCACATTCTTCCAAATTGAAGGCTGAAAACTAGTGTCTCATTAGTGTTTTAGTTTGTAATTCCCTGACAGCTAGAAGCTTGAACATTTTTCTGTGTTTACTGTATATTTATATTTTACTTTTTCTTTAAGTATGTATTTTTTTTAACTTGAGAGAGAGTGAGAGAGCATGTGTACACACGAGTGGGGGGGGGCAAATGGGGAGAGAGAGAGAGAGAGAGAGAGAGAGAGAGAAAGAGAGAGATTGAGAATCTCTCCACTCAGTGCAGAGCCCGATGCAGGGCTGGATCTCACAACTCTGAGATCATGACCTGAGCCAAATCTAGAGTCAGACGCTCAACTGACTGAGCTACCTGTATTTTCTTTTTTCTTGATTGCCTATTGAAATATTTTGCCTATACTTCTATTGAGTTATTTGTATTTTAAGTTAAGTTTTAGGAACTCATTATATATTCTATATTAACCTTTTTACTAAGCTTTTTTCCCAAGACAAGTGACCATCAAAGAAATGCTTAAGTAGCAAAACCTTGTGGGATCTCCTGCCAAAGCTCAGTAAATACAATTGATAAAAGTGGGACTGCAGCATATGGTCTTTAAATACCATTGCTCAGGGCGCCTGGGTGGCTCAGTTAAGCGGCCAACTTCGGCTCAGGTCATGATCTCGGGGTCTGTGAGTTAAAGCCCCGCGTCGGGCTCTGTGCTGACAGCTCAGAGCCTGGAGCCTGTTTCGGATTCTGTGTCTCCCTCTGTCTGACCCTCCCCCGTTCATGTTCTGTCTCTCTCTATCTCACAAATAAATAAACGTTAAAAAAATAAAAAATAAAAACATAAATACCATTGCTCATTAAAAATAAAACAGGGCTCTTTGGACAAGTGGCTAATTCCAGACCTGAGGCAGGAAAGGTACAAGAAGCACCTAGAACATCTAGACATCTAGACAAAAAGTTATCAAAGACTGTAAGAGTCATATGGCGAGGACACAGAAGCCAAACTAAGTTTGCTCCACTGGACAAAGATGTGAAAATGTTAGGCTCAGAAGGACATTAACTTATAGGAAATTCACAAGACAGGGGAGGAATATGTTAAATGAGACTATGGGATGTAATCAGCAGAATCCAGACCATACAGGATAGTGGACATGGTTACTCCAGCAAATTTCAAGGGAGTGGGGGAGAAAGAGAAAGAGAGAGACAAAAGAATGTCTTAGAGCAAAAGAGACTTGAGAGACATATCAACTAATTTTCAAACATGGACCTGATCAAAAAAATATGAAATGGTTGGGGGAATGGTAATACTGACTGTAAATTTAATATTACAAAATTAGTGTTAACTTTTTAGGTAAGATAATAAGTCAGTATTATTTTTTAAAAGGTTATCTGTGTCTTAGAGATGCATGCTGACAATCATTTAGAGATGAAATGATGTCCTGTCTGGGATTGCTTCAGAAATACCTGGCTGATGGGAGTGACAGGGAGTGTGGAAGAAGACTGTCCATGAGCTAATAGCTGTGGAAACAGGTAGGAGGTATATGGGGGTTCCCTACACCACTCCATCTACTTTTATATGTGCTTTAACATTTCTATAATAAAAGCCTGGCTGTCTTGCTAAAATGGAGTTTGGGGTGTGCAGAGCTTCAGGGGCTCAGTCCCCACCCTCTCAGGCACTGAGACCCTTGGACAAGCTCTGGGGCACCACTAGAATGAAGCTCCCCTAGAGAGGGATTTTGGTTACTTTTCATCCTCAAAGAATCCCCAATGTTTAGGACAGTGCCTGGCACATAGTAGTCCTCAATATTCTGTGGAATCAGTGTAGACTTCTCAACATAGTGATACTGGGCTAGAATCACTGGGGGAACATCTTACATGGCACAGGCTTGGACACAAGCCCCCTGGACCGTGCACACCATGGGCCCCAAACTGTTGGTGCCAAACAAATAAGCTCATGGCTCATTCACAAAACTGGCATGTCAGAAATCTGTTTTGCTTTACAAGGGAAGGACTTTGACGGCCTCGTGGCCCACGTGGCAAGGCCGCCCCAGCTCAGGAGGCCCATGGAGGTCTCTAAACCAGAGGGTCTCCGCATCCACTGTGCCGCGGAACCACCTGCGAGTGTGTTAAAAACACAGTCGCCGGGGCGCCTGGGTGGCTCAGTCGGTTAAGCGTCCGACTTCAGCTCAGGTCACGATCTCTCGGTCAGTGAGTTCGAGCCCCGCATCGGGCTCTGGGCTGATGGCTCAGAGCCTGGAGCCTGCTTCCGGTTCTGTGTCTCCCTCTCTCTCTGCCCCTCCCCCGTTCATGCTCTGTCTCTCTCTGTCTCAAAATAAATAAACGTTAAAAAAAAAAAATTAAAAACAAACAAACAAAAAACACAGTCGCCTGGGCCCCGCTTGCAGACTCAGACCACCATTTTCAGGCCTGGGGCCCAGGCAAGCTGTTGGAACACAGAACTGCACAGGTGATTCTGAGGGCCATAAGACTTCCTCAGCCCTGTCCTGGCCTTGGCCCGTAGAGCTGTGGTCTCATAACACTCCTACAGTGTCTCCCTGTGGGCGGGAGAGGCTGATCGACTTCTCCTCACCCAGACCTGAGCAAGTTCACTGCGGACACCTTGATGGAGATGCAGGCTCATCGTCATCCTCCTACTTGCTCCTCAGCTCAGCTACCGCTATTTGTTTTCAGAAGTTGCAACATTTCGCTTTTATGGGGCCTTCACTCCATATTCTCAGTAGGCAGCCCTCCTGCCTTCCAGCGGAATGGTCCCGCTTCTTTGTTTTTAACTAGCATTTTTAACTAGTTTCTGGAGGTGGGGCTTCCTGCTGCTGCAGTTACTCCCTGGGCTAGTGCTTCCAATTGATATTCTGCCTGCAAGTTACCTCAGAGATAAGACTCCTTCATGGCTGCCGAGTCTGACTGATTCTTCCCCGGGCCTTGACTGACTTTCGCTTTCCTATTATATAACTTTATTGATTAATCAAAACTATTGCTCACAGCTGCCGATTAATGAATGATAGCTCTGGAGTTTTCCTGAACACAATTATTTATTGCTTTATTGATGGGCCACTTATTACTCTGTTAAGTACCATCGGGTGTTTAATTATGTGAAAGGGAAGTGCAAAGGCAGCTGCTGAAAGCTGGAGTTAGGGAGGCCCAGCACCTGAGTTCCTGACAATGTGTCATAAAACAGCCTCAAAACACATGCATGCACAAAGGACAAACCCCGCTCCAAAGTTTAATGAGCCTGCAAACAGAGTGGACTTAGGGAACTGTCTTGCCACTTTGTGGCCTGATATTAGCCACAGCTCAAGCAATGAAATCTCAGTGTTTTAAATGAAAAGGAGACTTCTGGGGCGGGGGTGTGTGTGGGGGGGGGGTGGGGGGGGATTTTTCATGCATTTTCTATTTATTGCTAATGATTGAAGTGGAACCCATGATAGAGGCCACAGCTAGAGGAGTGGCTGATGGGACTGAAACCTGACATTTGTTAGGATGTGGGAGAGTGTGTCCAACATGGCCCACGGGCTGCTTGGAATTGGGCTCCTTTGTGGTGGGTAGTCAACTCTTGCCATTCCAAAGGGCAGCCATATTGCCCTGGGAGAAGCTTTTGAAAGAAACACAAGCAGTGGACTGTTGGAATGCTCACCACATTTTGCTTCTCTTTCTGTCCCTGCCAATGAGGATGAATTCCCTGGCATGGTGCCAGTGAGTTCAACCCCTCAGAAGTCTTGGTAAAATGAGATTTGTGCCTATGTTTGAGTAACCTCCTTGCTACTAAGTCTGAGCCCTGACCTGACATAGAAGGGAAAAGTTCCATTCATGGAACTCTTCAGGTTGGAGGTTTTCAAGTTATACTCTGAGCAATGCTAGGATTTCTTATTTCAAAGATAGACAGCCTTACTTAGCATGTGCTAAGCTGAAGCACGGGATCTTTGGGCAAAATGCCTGGGTGGGAGGCCTCATGGGCAGCCTTCCTAGGAAGCCAGAACCCCATCCATACCTTCAGAAAACGCAGCACCCCATTCATACCTTTCTACTTGTAGGTCACCTCTGCCCTATGAATCTCTCCTGTCTTGGGAATACGTCTCTCCAGTTTGGATTTAGGGTGGGGAAAATGCCTTTTTTTCTTCCAGTCTCCCATAAAATCAGGAACATACCATAAATTAGTATCTCAGGAAATAATTTTGTCAGAGACATGTACAGATACCAGCATAAATAGTGTGTACGATGGGCTATATTGTACAGCCCAAAGAACTCTCAGCCTAGAATAAGAAAGAGTTGAAACCCTTGTTGTGTATATTAGTTGAGATAATAGATGTAAAAAGCTCAGCTCTGCCACTGATACATGGCGAATGAAAAATATTAATGTTCATTTTTTTCCTGATAATAATATAACATTTGTTCTTGTAGATAAGAAAAAAAAATAGGGATCATGTTTTGACTTTTAATGTATTTCTTTCTAGAGTTTTTCCATGCTGAATATCATGGAGATGGTATACTCATAAAGTAAGGCTGAGTGTCAGGATTATAAACTTGAAAATAAAATATGGTGTTTTCTGAAGGTATATTTTTACAGATATATATTTATTAAAAGTTTTAAAAATGAGCATGAAACTGGGATCATATATTGTATGCAATTGTATATTCTATTTTTTTATGCAATTATGTCATGAACAGTCTCATTTTAGGAAGTTTTGTTTTGTTTTGGAACTTAAAGTCTGTTCTCAAGAATTCCTAGGAACTGAGTTTGCTTAAGTATATTGAAAAAAAAAGTTGTTTATAATACTTTAAAGCCCATATTTGTCCCATGTAATAGAAAATGCCTAAATAAAAATGAGTACTTTTCCATCACTAGGATTCAAGACTCCAGAGATAGCAAAGCACTGTGGATGAATGCATCAGTCCTGTAACCAGGAGTCAGGATTTGGATCTCATTTCTTCCATTTGTTAGCTTGTTAGCTTTCTTTCTTTTTTTTTTTTTTTAATTTTTTAATGTTTATTTATTTTTGAGAAAGAGACAGAGTGTGAGTGGGGGAGGGGCAGAGACACAGAGGGAGACACAGAATCCAAAACAAGCTCCAGGCTTTGAGCTGTCAGTCCAGAGCCTGATGGGGGGCTTGGACCCCTGAACTGGTGGATCATGACCTGAGCTGAAGTTGGTTGGACACCTAACCAACTGAGCCACCCAGGTGCCCTCCATTTGTTAGGTTTAACTGGACCTTGGAGAAGTCCTTCAATCTCTCTAAGCTTCAGCTTTACATCTATAAAAGGGGGGACTCATAGCACCTAACCCAGAAGGACGTGTTGAGGAGTACAGGAGACAACGTAGGTAGGGCATTGAGCCAGTGCCTGACACAGAGTAAGTGCTCAGTAAATGAATAGTAAATTAGCAATTATTGTTTGATTCTTCAATC
Organism: Neofelis nebulosa; assembly: GCF_028018385.1. Lineage (NCBI taxonomy): Eukaryota > Metazoa > Chordata > Mammalia > Carnivora > Felidae > Neofelis > Neofelis nebulosa. The sequence goes on along the minus strand of NC_080794.1, from coordinate 28,120,453 downwards.
CCTTAAATTAAAGTGAGTTCACTTAGATGCAATGAAGAAAACTGATCATAAATAGGACTAATTACTTAAATTTATTCGTATTAACCTGGCTGAATTCTTGTAGAAAGCTTAACAATACCTTAGAATAAGGGCATTTGGAGAGCTGTGGCCAAGACTGTTTTCCCTTGTAGAGTTTACTCATGGTTCAAATGCTCATTAAGGTGGCTACCAATGCCTTGTTGTACTTTTCCCTCAGGATGTTGAAAGTTAAAAATATATATATTATCAATTAGATTTTCTTTATTTTGTGTTTATCTATTATAGTTTCATTTTGAATGGCATCAAAATGTTATGGTGTTGTAGAAAGCCAGTGTTATGTAGTAGTTTAAAACCCTCTCGTTAGGAGCATCTGGGTGGCTGAGTTGGTTAAGCATCTGACTCTTGATTGCAGCTCAGGTCATGATCTCTCTGTTCCTGTAATTGAGCCCCACATCAGGCTCTGTGCACACAGAACCTGCTTGGCATTCTCTCTCTCTCTGTCTCTCTCTGCCCTCTCCTCAAAATAAATAAACTTAAAACAAAAAACAAAAAAACCCTCTCCTTGGCATTAGGCCAAACTGGGCTATAGTTTTGCATAACCTGGGCAAATAACTTCTCTTTTCTAAGCTTCAGTTGTATCAACTGGGAAGTAGGGATGGTAAAAGGAAATTCATCTTTGTGTCCTTTACCATGCCGGACACAAAATTAGTGCTCAGACATTCTGATGGGATAATATTTGGGCTCAGTTTTAAGCTTCTGTCTCCTGGTTTGGTGTGCATGAGGCCTACCTTTCCTGCCCTCTTCATACGGGCCAGCTCAGATCCTTGGCTACATGACTTCATTGATTCAGTGTTTTTTGGTATAAATTCCATTCTTGGATCATTTGGGGTCTTTATTAACACTCCATCCTGACATAAGCTTATAAGATCCACTTGGGCATGCCCCTGCTGGACACTGACTCTCATGCCCACTCTGACTGCCTCACCATTTCCTCAGGGTCAAATCCCATTTCCTCAGGGTTCCTATGTGCATTTCTTATAGATCTCTGGATCATTTCGTGGTCTACAACACAATTTAAGCACAAATCAGACTTGGGAGTATTTGGGGAAATGGAGACATGCTTCCTTACATTGGAAGAATGATATGTAAATTCAGAATCCTTTCCTGTTGAGAAATGATATGACACATATGTAAGGATTGTGTAACCTGTAAAGTGCTTAATCAGTGTGACTTATCTCTCTCATGATATTCACTTAGAGCCTAACTCTCTGGGGAATGAGCAGCAGGCAACTTTCATCTCCACTTTCCATATGGGAAGTTTGCACCAGAAGGCAAAATGACTTGCTTGAAGATGTACAGATAATTGGTGGCAGAAGTGGGATTTGAAATCAGGGAACTGACTCTTGGGTTGTTATAGTAGCATTGAGTACTCAATATGTGTTGGTTACTATACCAATCCTACACTTACTTTTCCAGTCTTTTATCATCTGATACTATGAAATATGCATCTTACAATGGAGTAACCCAGACTAGGAGAAAGGAAGTAGTTTGCTCAAGTTCTCATGGCTCGAAAGTGATAGAAGTGGGGTTTAAGTTTTGGTCTGTCTGATACTAAGCCTGGGCTCATATTATATAGCTTCCCAAGAAAAAAACTATTCAACATTGAACAGAGAATAAAGCGTATATGTGAAGTATTAAAAAAAAACAAACATTAACTAATGTTTTATTGTCCTTCCTTTATTTGACAAATATTGATTAAGCCCCTGCAGTGTGTTAGCCACTATACTAGATACAACAAAAAACTGCAGTTGAACTTCTTGGAAGTTACTGATGATATTTAGACTCCACCAAAGGGGCCTGTTGGGCCCTGCCCATAGTGTCTCACCCTGGTGACTTGAGAGCATTCTGCCTTGCTTAATAACTGTAATTGCCTTGCAGTCTTAAGCTTTTCTTTGCTTGAGAACTTCCCTTGGTCACCAAAACCTACTTTGTCTACCTGGGTGGCCAGCTTTAAGTGCCCCAGAGTGAATACCTCTCAGGAATAACCTCATCTGAAGACTGATGGCAGCTGGTGTATAAATACCCCAGCTCCCATCTCTCTGATGGGATAACACTGAGGTGTGTATTCTACACTGCCTCTCGGAGTTTTTCCACTAAGATGAAGCTCCCATTGTCCAGAGTGGTAGTCTGTGTATCAATACGTCTCATATTGGCTACCCTCCTTATCTGGTCTCGTTTTCTTTCTCCTTGACTGGTTTTTCTTTTGTCTCTCCAATTAATTTCTTCACTCAAATCCTTGTCTCAGGGTCTACTTTTAAGGCAACCCAAATTAAGGCAGGGTCCCTAAGGGTTCTTTTGTTCTATCATGGGTAGATATTTTGAAGGTAAGCAGCCACATTCAAACTATCTTAGGAGTTCATTCTTGGTTTAGCAGTGGTTTAACTTATTTTTACTTCAGCCACTCCATGTCTTATGTGGGGCTATTTGAGAGCTGTCACCTTCTATATCCTAGACTCTTATCAAAGAAATACTGTAACAAACTTTTTCCTGAGAGAAAACTGTTCTTACCTTATAGGAATTTACTTTGTGACGCCTGCTGGGGCAAAAGATGCCCAGAGAACAAAGTACTTGAATGTGGTATTATTCTCCTTTTTCTATATCCTACTATTTCAAAGGAAGCACTTATTGCCCTCATTGAGAAGGTAGTACATCCTGGACTCAAGCAGTTTTTTGTGTTGGGCTTTATCTGACAAGTCTGAATGGGTGAACCTGGCAGCCATCCTAAGTGCCTTAGAGGGCATTTTTAGTCTGCTGCTTGACAGAAGTTTATCGAACCTTTATGGGATTTGAACCCCAGACTAAGCAACGTGGAATACACACAAACACACAAAATGGATAAAAGACACAGTTCTAGGTAAGGGTTTATGGGCTGGGAACAGCAATTGAAATATCCCTTTCCAGGGTTCATTTGGGTGGTAATACATTGCATATTGAAGAATAATCAGAAAATCAAACTGATTTTGTTAAGTTCGCTTAATTTTAAAAATATAATCTCCGTGGAGGAAATGGCTTGTCTACAGAGACAAATGGTTACCAATCTCAAAATAGTTTTTTACTTTATTTTTACTCAGCAAACAAACATTCTTTTCTCGAATTTTAACCTAATTTCCCAGAGTCGCCTGGTCTCTCTCCTCGAATTTTAATGTTCTACTCAAGTCTTTAAGGTCTCAGTTGGTTAATGTTTAATGCTCTCCATGACCAGTGTTTGATATTTACACTTTATTGGGCTAACCAAATTTGTAGAGTAAATTAAAAGTGTGCAGGTCTTTGGCAAGCCACGTTTAGATATGTGTTGCTCAGAAACCATCTCCTTGTTCAATACTGCATGCCCCAAATAGTTTCAATTAACTGCTCTCCTTTCCTGGCAATGCAGATCTCTGCATTGCTTTTGGGGAGCTATTACTTCCTAGATTTACAAATGTCACAGCCTCATACCCTTTTGCTTCCAGAAAGCATGTCACAGCAGAGAGCTTCACTTCTGTGTGAAGTGAGAGTGTCAGCAACAGGTAACCTATTAAACCAGATTGACCAAAGACCACAAAAAAGTACACTGGAGAGGGAACAGGGGAAGCTGGGAGTGGAGGATTTGTGTGAGGGAAGGAGGGAGTAAGAATTGACAAGTTGGTATTTTTGTTTAAAAAAATACTCATATTCTAAAAAAAAAACCCCACAGATTATGTAAAGAGCCATTACTGTAATTACCTGAAGAAGTATATTATTTTTCTTACCCATGGGTTTAATTTCAGTTTCTTTTTTTTCCCTTTCCTTTTCTCTTTTCTCTTCTCTTCTCTTCTCTTCTCTTCTCTTCTCTTCTCTTCTCTTCTCTTCTCTTCTCTCTTTTTTCTTTTCTCTCCCTTTTTTATTCCTTCCTTCCTTCCTTCCTTCCTTCCTTCCTTCCTTCCTTCCTTCCTTCCTTCTTTCAACAAACCAAAAGGGGAGTGTGGTATCACACAACAGACCAAAGGGTTGGAGGAACCAAAGCTTGGGTTTCATGACCAGTGAGGGCAGGCTTCCTGGTAGGATGTTGGCCGTGCCCTGTCTATAACCTCACTAGGCATCGCCTGTGGAATAAGAGAGTGCTATCATCTCTGGAATGTCTTCAAGTTCAGGTATATGGGGATCCAATCCTGTCTTTAGCCCCAGTCATAAAATTCTGGGAGTGTGGAAGGTGGGGCTCACACCAATCTTCTTAAAAGACACAAGTCTCACAAATCATTGCCCAATACACTACAGCTTAACTTGAACTTTTCTCAGAGTGTCTTGCTTGTGGCTATTAGCATTTTTTTCTCCATCTTTCCAAGCCAATATTCTCTTTCAGCTTTGTTGAGAGACACTGGTTTTTGACACAGTGTGAGAAGATATTAAGAACATTATGGGATTTAATCAGCAGATGAAAATGAGGACTCCTCAAACTGTAGGGTCATTGATGGACTTGGGGGGCTCAGATTTCCCAGGGGTCAGATTTCCTCTGTCTTCTCGAGACTACAGAAAGAGTCAGGCCAGGTCTGGAGTGATAGCTGCTTTCCTGGCACATGGGCAGTGGCTGAACACTAATGTGTTTAACAGTTGGACTTATTTTTAATCTACTGTATTAGAAGCACAAATTAAATCAAGAACAAAATGTTACCAATGTTGTTTTTTTGTTCCTGCATATGCATATATCCTTAACACTGTTTTGCATTCCCTTGTGCTAGGAAGCTCTCCATCTGACATCTGAACTATTTCATAACATTAGTTTTGTTGTTGTTGTTTTTTTTAAGTGCAAATATATGTGGAGAAAAAAGAGAAACAAGGAGCTGAATTTCCACCCGATGCAGCCCCCAACTTAAAGAAATAACTGCAGTACAGATTTTAACAATTAACATTCCTGCAGTGGAAGTCGTTCTGGATGGAGCTAATAAATGTTTTCAAACACTCCTCAGCTCAAATACACGTTCAGCTTATTTTCTGTCATCTGATGGCATGGGTGGGTTGAGACATTCCTCTAAGTCTTTTTTTTTTCCCCTTCTAGTCAAAGAAAGAGATCTTATCACCCTACCCACCCTAACTCACCCCCTTCCCCTCCCCTCCCCACCCCGTGCCTACTTTACTGAAACCTGACTTACAGGTCAGCAGGCTGGTAACAGATTAATTTTACTCTGTGAGGAACACCAAGCATTTTGGCCAGGAAACATGAGAACCCTGTTATAATATTACCGTTTTTCTAAATTAAATATTAGGAAAAATTAAACCAAATTGTGGTGCAGAGTGCAATGGAAAATATTTCTCTTCCAAACACTTCTCTGTGATAAATGCCTGTGTTAGTGAAAGCACAATAAATATGCACTACATTAAAAACCTAGATTATTCAGGTTTTAAGACTTATTGCTAAAAGTGGTTTAATGTTTCATGCCTAATAATAGATTACTCCTATCACATTTCTAACCTTTATTTCTCCTAGCTTTGAAGTCCAGCCATATAAAGGTTGTTTGTAGAACCACACGAAAGTTAAAGCAAATATTACTTAGAATGATTCATACCAGCAAGAATTTGCAATGAAGGCAGAGGCCTGTGTGTGTGTGTGTGTGTGTGTGTCTGAATCAAAGGAAATGAAATGTTTGTAATATTTTTTGGTTGATAAATTTATTAAAACATTTTAGAGGCTTGTAGTAGAGGCACAACTGACATAAACAGACTGACTGGAAACAGATTATATTCTCCTCTGTGGGGGAGGCAGAATTTAGAGGGGGAAAAATTCCCCGGATTTCAAAAATTGCCACCAGGTCACAGCAATACTTAATTAACTGAATACATTCATGGAAGGCTATAACATAGGATGGGGGTGGGGGGGAGCATGAAGTTCATTTAATCCTCTGTTCTTTGCTTACAGATTAGCCTTTCAGAATGAGCAACCTGATTTTTTTTTTTTAAAGGATTCATTTACCTTCCAGAGCTCTTCATAGCAAAACATTTTGCATGGTTGCAAAAGAAATTAATTTGTTGCCAGTTGCTCCATACTGGCAGGAATTCTGAATAAAGAATGTAAGCAATCTATCTTTGTTTGCAAGATATAATTAATCTGGCAGTTAAAATTCTTTGGAAACATTCTGATGACTTATGTGGAAAAGTAGCGCAGCATTTTCAAAGAAAACTCAGAACTGTGTGCAGGGGAAGATAAAAGATATATGAAGTGTTTGTTCTAAGCGATACTATTCATTTAAAGATCATAATGTAACCCCACCCTAGCAATTATTGTGAAAAACAAGACAAATCTCCGTCTATAGCTTTCTGACACAGTCTTGATTTGAGAAACAAAATAAGCACATTACTGTTATAGTCTAATAGACTGCAAGCTGTTTTATTAGAGTCAGCTGAATCCTGTTTTGCATAAAAAAGAACTCTGTTTGCTATCAAGAACACATTTACATTAATATGACTTTGACAAAGTAAAATAAAATCGCATTAAGATGATGTAAGTAGATAAGACAATGAAATCTCTGTGAGAGAGTTTTGGCATACACTAATTACAGTCAAGTCCCTGCAGGAAAAGAACATATTTTTACACCAACTATCCATGTGTTTGAAAATGTAGAGAGCCCAAAATGCAATCCTTGGTTTCGGTATTTCCTGAATACATTGTGTTTCTGAGGTAGTTTTTTTTTTTTTTTTTTTTTTAAAGGAGCCTGCCTGATAAATAACACTTTCATTTACTATAATACAAGCAAGTTTCTTTCTGAGTACTAGCCTGTAATCATCCTGATTATTTTAAGGGACTTTCCAATATAGGGCAGCTGAAAACAAGGTTTTAGATTACATGGTAATTTAGGAATGCATGAAAAGCTAAGCAGTTACCATAATAGGGTTCTGGATAAACTTCATGGTTTTTAGAGCAAAACATAACAACATATGTTTTGTGATTTGTTTCAATGATTTTTCTATATTTTTTTTTGTTCAGGTTCTATCAAAATATTTGGAGGCCTCATCTGTGTACAGCGTTTTTATAACCTTATTTTGAAAACTTTGATGTCTCTCTTTTTATTCAGTCATTAAAAGAAAGGCATGATGGATGATGATAATCTGTGGATTTTATGACTAATCAGTTCTTGGCAGTGGCCATATTTCTTCCACAGTGAAACTTTAATATTCCTTTGGCCTTGTATAGACTTAAAATATTTGTGTGTGTGTGTGTGTGTGTGTGTGTGTGTGTGTGTGTGTTGGTGCGGGGGGAGGGGGAGAACTATGGTACACCAGCTACTTATTAAGTATTACCAAACGTTATAACTCAGAAGTTAGCACTCTAAACACCTGACAAAATGAAGCAATCAGGAAAGAGGATTTCTCACTCCTCCTGGCTACTCACAAATTTTGGGTGCCTTTTCACTGTGTTTTCCCTCATGTTTTAAAGGCAAGAGCATGGAGAAAAGTATACACAGTAGAAAATATGAGAGGGGAGAAAGTCTCCTAGGCATGAGATGGCCTACCATTTACATTTCCCCTTTCTGTCTTTGAGATGATGCAATTTTTACGGGGAGCCTGAGTTTCTGCCTGGAGGCTTTGATGTATTGTCTTGAAGTTGCAACAACAAACACCAGGTGTCTCCACTTAGCTGAGCTAAAGTTTCTGAAAAGGAAGGCCACTTTGCCAGGAAAAGTTGAAGCAGACTTCCCTTTCCCTACTGTTCTTGGCTAATGCCTAGATAACCCAGAAAGACTGGCAGGGGCTATTGGAAGGGAGTTCATTCTTCGATGAGTGTGCAGGTTAGAGCCCATTGGCTCATATCAGATATGTAAGGGAACCTGATTTTTGTGTGGAATTCATGAAGACTGGTGCTCCTGGAAACACTGGTGTGTTGGGGAAGGAGTCTAGTGAATCAGGCAGCAGTGACTGGGATTTACATTCTTGGTCTACTCTGACAAGGACTCACCATGTTGGAAAGCAAGAAGCCAGTACTGGGTGGATGGGAGCCTTTGTCTTGTGGGAGCCAACTCAGTGGGGAGATCTTCTGTATGGGGACAATTAGAGTGAAGACCCAGCAGCTGATGCGTTGGCTTCTTCTCTACTGGTGGTTGATACCTCAGATTCCAAGTAGTGATTTTCATGAAGATTTTTTCATTTCTTTGGGGTACTTGGCTGGCTCATTTGGTTAAGTATCTGGGTTCTGATTTTGGCTTAGGTCATGATCCCACGGTTCATGAGATTGAGCCCCACGTTGGGCTCTGTGTTGACAGCACGGGGCCTGCTTAGGATTCTCTCTCCAGCCTTTCCTCGTTTGCATGTGCTTTCTCTCTCTCATAATAAATAAACATTAAAAAAAAAGACATTCATTTCTACAACAAATAATCATTTGTTGCCAGGTACTGTTCTAGCAGTAAAAAACTAGACAAAACCCTTTCATTGGATATCAAGGATAACAACTGAGGCCAGTGTTTGTCAAAACACTGTTTCATGGCATTCCAAGTATGGTGATAGGGATTCTCTGCTGGGAAAAGATTTCATATTTCCTTATGCTTTGGAACAACTGCATGAGCAGGGATCTAGAATGTCTTAGTAGCCTCTATGTGCTCATTCGCATTATTCCTTTCCAAGAGATGTCCTATTTTCCCGAGGTAAGCATACTTGGATTTGGAATGTGGAGAGGCAAACAAAACAGAACAAAACCCACCCCCAAAAGAAAACAAAAAAACCCAATAGGGCTTGGAGGCCACCTGCTCAAGGAGGGGCTTTTTGCCCCAGAGAATGTGACTGTGGCGGCAACACTGATCTCATTATAGAGAAAGCTCTGTTCCCGGTAAGGCTCTGAGTAGCCTTCAAACAACCGCAGAGAAGAAGGGAAAGCTAAGAGATATGGGTTCTGGTCCCAGCTTTGCCTCTAACTAGCAGTGCAATCTTGGGTAATTTGCTCACCTTTTTTGATTTTCATTCCTCATTCCTAGTAATCCGCATTGAATAAGTATTAAGTCACTTAATCATCAAAATAGTTTTATGAGGTAGATGAAATTATTACCTTTATTTTATAAATAAGGGATTGGAATAACAGATTAAAAAACTTACGCAAGGTCACACAGCTACAAAGTGATGTGCCAAGAATATTAAATGACAGTTTTGGATCAGATGGTTTCTTCTTCAAGATCCAGTATTCTATGATTTTATGAGAGTGACTTTTGCTATGTCTCGTATCTATTGTGATAGGGAAGTCTGTCCTCTAAGCAGAAATCATTCATCAGACAACAGATTTACTGAGGCATGTACTCTGTGCCAGACTAGCCAAGGCCCTAGGGAATCCACAAGGAACAAGATAACATCTCTGCCCTCAGGACTTTATAGTCTAGTGGGGATGGAGGAAGGTACTCATAAATAGGCAGTCCATTTGTGTAACAGAAATATTAATTGTCACTAACGTTTCTATGGTGAGTCATATTATTAAAATATATGGTGGACTCTTCATAAAAGCCACAAGTAGAAACAACCCAAGTGCCCATCAATTGATGAGTGAAATAAACAAAATGTGGTATGTCCACTCAATGGAATATTATTCAGCCAGAAGAAGGAATAAAGTACTGATATATGCTACAACATGGATGGAACCCCAAAACATCATGTTTTGGAAAGAAGCCACACACAAAGCCCACATATTATATGATTCCATTTCTATGAAATGTCCAGAAGAGGCAAACTCATAGAGACAGAAAGCAGATTAGTACTTGCCAGAGCCCAAGGGAAGGAGAGATTGGGGAATGACTGTTTTGAATAGGTACAGGGTGTTTTGTGGTTTGGGTTTTTTTTTTTTTTAGTTTGTTTTTTTAGTGTTGAAATATTCTGATGGTTGTGCATCATTGTAAGTGTACTAAATGTTACTAATGATAAATTTTGTGCTCTGTGTGTTTTACCACAATAAAAAAAAATGATGATAGATAAGGCCAGGCTTATTATTCCCATTTCAGGTTAATAAATCCCTATTTACCACCTGTATTACAAGAAACAGCTCACCAGTGGTGTGGATATAAAGGTGAATATGATATAATCCCTCTCCTAACAGCTTTTACAATCTACTTATTGGAATAATAGAAGATCAACAATGAATTGCAGTAAAGCATAATTAAATAAGCTTTATAAGAGCAGAACAGGCAAAAATAAGGAACATTGGAGAGAAAGAAACAATTCATCACAAAGGCACAGAAGATACCGAAAACATAAACCTCAGCTACAAACCCCAAATGGGCCTTCTGTGTCATGATGGTGACATAAAGCAGGGATTGGCACACAGCCACACAGTGGTCATAGGCCACGAGGGCCAGGAGGTAGCAATCCGTGGAACCAAAGGAGGTGAAGAGGAAGACTGAGCATTGCAGTGTGTGTAGATAAAGTTGTCACATGCCCCAACAACATGGCTGTTATTTGGGGGTACAGTGACAGATGAAGGGCAGATGTCCATAGAAAAGTAGTGACTCAGACCCCCCCATCCTCCAAAACAGAAACCATTTCATTTTCTACGGAGGCTATTGGAAAATCCTTATGGAGGAAATGGTGGTTATTGTGTCTTAAAGGTTGAATAGAAATTTAGTAGATGGAGAAAAGGAAGCTAACAGAGAGGATAAATAACTTGCAGAATGTCCTACAGCAGTGATGGAACAGAAATTGTATGGTAGGCTCCTTATCCTAGTGGAATATACCTCAATCCTCCTTATTTGTGGGTTCCATATTTGCAAGTTATTTGTAATTCTGAACCAAAACTTGGGCATTTTTGCCTTTATTTGTGGACCTGTGCAGAGTGGTGAATTGTGTCACTGGATGGGCCTCTTTCCATCGGAGATCAAACAAGGCAACATCTCCCTTGTTTCCTGTCTCCTACTATAAACATGTGTCCTTTTCACAGTGTGTTTAGTGTCGTGTTTTCACATTTTTGGCTTTCTGCTGGTGATTCCATTGTTTATAATGCTCTCCAAGCACAGTGCTGAAGTGCCGTCTGGTATTCCTAGATGCAAAAGGCTGAGATGTGTTTTGTGGAGAAAATGCATTCGATAAGATTTGTTCTCACTTGAGTCATAGTGCTGTTGGCCGTAAGTTTGATGTGAACAAATCAACAACATGTTTAATAAGGTGTGTTTGAACAGAAACACATATAGAGGTGACTGGGTGGCTCAGTCAGTTAAGTGTCCGACTCTTGGTTTTGGCTGACAGCACAGAGCCTGCTTAGGATTCTCTGCCTCCCTTTCTCTCTCTTCCCCTGCCCCTCTCATTTTCTCTTTCTTTCTCTCTTAAGGTAAATAAACGAATGTAAAATAAACAGAAACACATATAAAAGTAGGTTGTATGTTGATAAGCTGATGAAAATGTTGGGAGCAGAGGCTGATAGGAACCTAACCGTGTACTTCCCCTAGGAGCATGGTTCAGTGTTTACAAATTCAGAGTTTACAGCAACTTTATCGAACCCAGGTGCTATGAATACTGAAAAAAGCCTGTACTTCTCATTATTCTTTACTCCCAGGTAGAAATTGGGCCATTCTTTCTCTACTCATCACTCATCATCAAACCACACCCCCTGGCTAAACACACACACACATATGCGCACAGGTGCACATACTGCTCTCCAGAACTGGTTACATGCAAGGTCCTGTGCACACACTGCACACGCATGAAGCTGGCCCTGCTTCTTCCTCCACCTAATCAGACATGTCCCCACTTCAGTGTGTTTCCTTCCTTCTTCTCTGGGACAAAGAAAATCTGATTACTGTTCATTCTACATCATTTGAGGTAAGAAGTCTATCAAGCCTCCTGGAGTTACTAGATGTCTCTGGGGAAGAGGGTCATACACTTACAGACACACAGTCTGTGATGACTTGATGGCTGAAGGGTTGGTTTGGCCTTCGCCTCTTGGAGTCGAGTGACTTGGAGGGGTTTTCGTTTTCACACCGACAACCAGCCAGGGTCATGCAGGCTTGCATATAAGAGCAAACCAGGGCCACAGAGCTCCACTCTGCCTCTCTGGATTCCCCGGAGTCACATTCCCTGCAAGAAGTCTCCTTAATGATTTGATAGGTCCCAGCTTAGCTCTTTGAAGTTCCTGGACAAGGCTCGAGTCTTGGCAGCCTCATGCAGCCAGCCTTTGTTCAAGGACTGCGGTCTTTCCAGATAGATGTCCAGACTTCCAGGACAGAAGCAGGGGGAAGGCGGGCACTGGACTCCTGAAGTGGATTTGCTTGGCTCAGAAGTTGCTTTTTACAAAAGTTGTGGCTTAAGTCTTCAGTGAGGAAAGGAAGGGAGGGGAAGAGCAGACATTTAGAAGCAAAACAAGGAAGGCAGATCCCTGGAGCACATTTTGCTGTCTGGGCTTTCCTTAGTCCCTCTCTCCTTCTGACCCAGCAGGGATAGGGTGAAGTCACAGAAAACCTTGCTGGCTTGCGAGGAAGTAGGTTGGGCTTCCTTTTGGAAGGGAGGACTGGGTCCTCTAAATGCTCCCTTGCCATTCCCAGCTCTTTCTACTTGTCACCTCTGTATGGCCACATCTTACAGGGCCTTCAGGGCCATCTTATTCCAGAAAGCCTCTGAGCCTGGGTCAGGTAGGAGGCTGTCTTAGCTTGCCAGGGCTGCCCTTACAAAGTACCAGAGACTGAGGGGGCTTAAACAGTAGGAATTTATTGCCCCATGCTTCTGGAGACCAGAAGTCCAGGAGCAAGGTGTTCGCAGATCCTTTTGAGAGCCACGAGGGAGAATCTGTTCTAGGCCTCCTTCCTAGTTTCTGGTGTCTTGCTGGCTCTGGCATTTCTTGACTCATAGATACATCCCCCTGATCTATGCCTTGATGTGCATACGGTGTTTTCTCTGTGTCTCTGGTTCCAAATTTCTCCTTTTTTTTTTTTCTATAAAAACATTTATAAGGCCCACCCTACTCCAGTATTAACTAATTATATCTGCAATGACCCTATTTTTTCCAAATAAGGTCATATTCTGAGGTATGAGGGGTCCAGACTTCAACATCTGAATTTTTGGAGGCCTCGATTCAATCCCGAGCAGACACCATGGTGGGAATGAAGAACGGAGGTGAGATTTCGCAAGGTGGGTGCTGAGGGAGTTGGGCCAGACTGCAGTGTTCCGTGTGGTCCAGGTAGAAATGGGGCTTAGACTTTCACACATACTGTGCAGCCGGGCTGTAAATTGTTTTAAAAGCCAATAGAGTAAAGTCAGACTGGGTGTAAAAGGCAGGTGGGAGCCACTGCAGACTCTTGAGCTAGATTGTAATAGTATAAAAATGGCATGTTAGGCCAGTGGCTCGGGAAGTTGTGTGGAGGATGAATTACAGAGGGTGTCAGCAGAGGCAAGGGGCTGATTGCAGTCCGGGATACAATGGGAGTGGAATGCAAAGGATGTGAGAATTTTTAAAGGGAAAAGAAGACGGTAGGATGTGACTAAGTAACTGGATTCAGGAGATGGGACCATTCATGACAGGAACCAGAGTGTACAGTAACATTGAGAAGGGCAAGTCGGGGATATGGGTGCCGTATGCACGTGTGTGCATCAATGTGCATGCTCATATGAAAACCTTAGTTTGGAATGTTTTGTGTTTGAAGACATGTGCTCCATTCAGAGGTCAGCACACTTTTTTTTTTTTTAAAGGGCCAGATAGCAAATATGTTAGGCTTTGTGGGGCAGCTGGTGTCTGTTGTAACTACTCAACTGCTCAAAAGGAGCCATAGGCAATATGTAAGTAAATGGGTGTGGCTGGACTTCAGTAAGACTATTTACAAAGACAAGTAGCAGGCTGGATTTGGTTCAAGGGCAGTAGTTTGCTGACTTCTGCTCTAGATAATTGGAGTTGTGATACAACCTTAGGTTGAAAGGAGAGAGAACATACATGTCTTTTCAAGTTGATTTTGAGGTGTTTGGAAAGATGAATGTTCCATATTCAGTGGACATCTACAGTATCAATTGAAACTTACTTATTCATGCCTGTAGCATTTTACTGGGAATCCACTAGGTGCCAAGTACATTCACATGTTATCACAGCCACTCTCCACTGGCAGCTTGGTGAGTTGGCCCACTCTTATTCCCATTTTACAGCTGAGGAAACTGAGGAAGCCTTCAGGAAGGCAACATGGAGTTGTTAACTTTCTTCCTGACTAGGAAGTTTGACCAGTCTCTGGGTGGAGGTCTTCCTCTCTGGTGGGAACATTGCCTGGGCTTGATAGTTTGCCTGAGGCAATATCAAATTTAACATCGGCTTACATGTTTTCAAAATTTTAACTTTGCCCTCAATTAGCAATCTTCAGGGTAACTTCACTCTGTGTTCTTGCTAGAGAGGAAGGCCTTGAAATTGTGTAAGATCTAAAACCTGTCCAGAGCCTGGAAGAGAGAAAAATTGAGGAAAAATAATTTAAGGCTCATATAATTTGCCCTTTTCTCTAGATTACTTATATTTTTTCCTTTGATCAAGTTGACTGCTGGTCCCTCACAGAATCTTTTTCATATAATTAAGGCATCACCTTGGTCTCTTTGCTACAGAAAAGTTGTGTGGATTTCAGTCCTGATTTAGCTAAGAGTTGTTATTGAAAATACCACTTATTACACTCCCATTCCCCTGTACATTTCTCCCTGTGAGAAAATTGTTCTGCTTCTTTCAGCTAAAGGGAACCATGCAACTAATTTTGTTTCCCTTTTTGACTGGGCTTCCAGGAAGCTCAGAGCCATATTTAAAGTGCAAAAATAACAACTAGTGTCACTTACTATCAAACTTTTTACAAGACTGAATCTCTCATTTTGTTCCCATTTTATTAATTTTCTTTTTCCTACTCTGAGATGCTTTGAATACTTCTTGAAGAGAAATGAGTGTTTAAAAAAAGAAATTTAAATTGAATTGATTCAGAATTCAAGGAGAGTTTTTCAGCCAGTCAAATAGTAACCTAGGTTCCATTAGACTAAAAAAATATATTGAAAAAGACTTTATGACTAAGAGCAGACATTGCTTGTATAGCTCTTAGAGGATACACGGTGTTTGCCCTATGATGACAAATTATTTCACATCTGTTGAATGACCTGCCTAAATGGATTACTACATATATTTGCCTTAACACTAAGCACTGGGTAAGGTACTGAGGACCCGGAACAAGAACAAGGTTTGGTGTTAGAAGATCTGCAGACTTGTTTCAATTCTGCTGAAACACTCAGGTGACTTCAGTCAAGTCCCAGAACCTCGGCGTGATGATTTCGAATGTCCCTTCAAATTAATCTTCCAGGAACCTATTGCATACTTGCTGTCTGCCACTGACTGTCTTTCATTGTTCCTCTAGTGAGTCTGTGTGTGTGTGTGCCTGTGTGCATACATTCATATATATATATATATGTATACATATATATATATATACATATATATATACACATTCATTGAGTCATATAAACCACATTATTTCAAAGGGATTTAAGTAGCTTACAAAGATGAATGCAATAAAATAAGATGAAACGGATTTAAGTGAAATAAAAACAGGTTTCTGCGGGGAGAAAAAACAAGACTAGAAAGATGTGAAGATAAGTAGGTAAGTAGTAGGTAGACACCAGCATCCACCTGCCTGCAGAAAGCACATTCAGTTTCTGCACATACACAAATAGCCTTGGAAACTCAAGCCAAATGGAAGAATAGTGCGAAGAAATCTCTTTGTCTTAAATTTACCCAACACATGATGGAAACACAGCATGTACTGACTGAGTGTTAAAAGTCAGTCGCTTGATCTATAAAGGTGCCTGCCGGATATGGTAGATGGAAATTTCCTCCAGCCCAAAGGTGCAGTGTGGAAGCTTGGGAGATTTGCTACAGGAGGAACCGAAAGCAGTTTTGGCTCCGGTGGCACCCACAGAATAAGGAGCCTCTCCAGGAGCCAAGCAGATAGTGGCAGGGAACGTAACAGAAAGGAAGAAGGTTGGGAGAATGCAACAAACAGCACTTCTTAGGAAATTAGTAAGTAATAAGCTAATATAGGGGCCCATTCCTCTTTATGGGGAGTATTCTCTGGTGAGCTCTTCAAATGGAAAATTCTCAAATACTGTAATGTGCTGATATGAAAGATTTATGTAGCAAGAGGCCTGAACAGATAGCAGAAGAACTTTGAAGCTATGAAGGTTGGCAGTCTTGCTGTTAATACTTCATTCATTTAACAAATATTTATAGAGCCCTTACCATGTACTAGACACTATGTCAATCACTTGAGGAAATGGGGGTAAGGGAGCAAATAATGAGTAATACATCATATCTGTCTTTCAGAAGCATGTATCGTAATGAGGGAGCTGGCATAAAAGAAATCTTATTAAATTCATTACAAGTATTTATTGAGCACCTATTACATACCAAAACAAGTGTCAGCTGAGATGTATAGCCCAGAACTAAAATGAACACCATATGTTTTGAAATATTTAGAAATCCGTAAATCGGGAGGTGTTTAGGGTTTGTTTTTTTTTTCTGTCTCAACAGAGAATTGACACTTTGCTGAGAACTGCAGAGACTAAATGGAATTAGAGGGTCCAAGTAGATACATGATAAATCAATAGGAAGAAAAACGGAGACTCCTTTTGCTTAGGCTATTTTGTGGTATATTTATTGTGAACAGCTATTTAATTTTACACAAATGATAAGTTTTTCTTAGTTCTGAAGATTGAGGCTGTACCTAAAATAGTGACCTCATATATTGAACTAGTAGCAGACCTGGGAAAATGATCCGAATCCCCAGGAGAAGAGAAGGCAGAGATAGCAGGTGGGTACTGTGTGCTACAACACCCTCTGTCCCCTGTCTATGGCAGACATTATTAATAGATCACAGCTATGCCTGGATGTGGCCTCAAGACCTTCTTATTTCAGTGTGTTAAGTGTCCAGGGCTTGTCTTGGCACATAAGAATGAAGACTTTTTGCCTCTGAAGGCCCTTTAGCCCTTGGGACATGCCCCAGTTCTTCATACTGTGAGAAACAACTGTTTTGAGTTTCTTTGGGGCTTTTTCCTGTTCTCTCTCTCTTTCTCTCTTTTCCTCTCTCTCCCCCCACCTCTCTCTCTTCCTTTTCCAACTTCCCTCTGCCCCTGGAATATACTATGCGCTTTACATACATATTTTATCTAATCCTCACAGTAATCCCGTGAGGTGGGTGCCATTATTACATCTCCTGAAACTAACTTGCCTGAGGTCGACCAGCAGTAAGTAGTGGAAACGGACTTCCAATCTACGCCATGTGTCTGATCCCAGAGCTGAAGCTTGTCCCTGCCTGCGGAGTCCAAAAAATGAGGCCATCACCCCCCGGAAGTCGGGCTGTTCTTTTCGATGAAAAATTCACGCCCTTATTTCTAAACTTAAAGGCATCATCTGTATGTTCAGGAGAAAGGATAACCTCATGTTCCCTCTTCTTAATCAGGCAGAGGAAGAAACAAGATGCCGAAGCCCAGGTGTGTGTGTGCCTGCATCCCACCCTTGCTCGCCGATGTCTGTGACCATTACAGGGAGGCAACAGCTGATACAGAACAGCTGAGCTGGGGGACAGGGATTAAATGCTCGCAACACGAGTATCTTTTTCTTTTTTCTTTTTCCAGGGGTATTAACTAGCTGATTTGAATTCCATTTCTCATCCTGACCCATACTCATTTCTGGGTAAAACAGTCAAGAGGACAAGGTAGGCATCAGCAAAGAGAAGTAAGAGATACGGACTTAGAGAATCATGATTATCAAATTATCAAAGGTTGGCTCTGAAGGGGAAAACCTTATTTTCTAAATGAATATTGACAGGACCAAGATGCAAGTTGAATGAGAAGTATACGAAATAAAAACACTACTATCTTCTATTTGTGCCACTCCTTCTGGACGCTAGATGCTTATTTAAGTGCATTACATGAATTTAAAAAAAATGTATAACCAGGGGCACCTAAGCGGCTCAGTCGGTTAAGCTTAAGCATCTGATTCTTGAGTTTGGCTCAGGTCACAATCTCATGGTTTGTGAGATCGAGCCCTGCATTCGGCTCTGTGCTGACAGCACATAGACTGCTTGGGACTGTCTATCTTTACCTCTCTCTCTCTCTCTCTGCCCCTCTCCTGATCACGCTTTCTTTCTCTCTCTCAAAATAAATAAAAATAAACATTAAAAAATAAAAACTTGCATAACCATAAAAATTGATATTATTTTTTTTCTCTTTCATTTTTGGGGGAAATGAAGATCAGAGAAGTTAAGACACTTACCTATGATGGGGCGCCTCGGTGGCTGAGTTGGTTAAGCGTCCAACTTCAGTTCAGGTGATGATCTCATGTTTGTGAGTTCGAGTCTGGCTTCGGGCTCTGTGCTGACAGCTCAGAGCCTGGAGCCTGCTTCAGATTCTGTGTCTCCCTCTCTCTTTGCCCCTCTCTTCCCCACATTCTGTCTCTCTCTCTCAGAAATAAACATTAAAAAAAAGAAAAGAAAAGACATTTGCCTAAGCTGACAGAAACAGCTGTAAATGGTCAAGCCAGGAGTCATGCCATCATCCCCACCTTCTAAGGCTCTTAATCAATTTTCTAAGTCTGACCTATGTGAAAATGGCATAAACTATAAAACACCAAAATCCAAACTTATTATGAAGCTAGTGAAACTTAACTTTCAGGGATTCCCCACTTGCCAGGGTTCTTTGTAAGACTCTGGGAGAGGTCCCAGTAGTTTTTACTTACAACTTTGTATTCTTTTACTCAAAGAGGGTCTCCTCAGGAAGCTTTGGATTCCATACAACTTGAATCTGACACTGAAAGCACCATATTATTCCAGATTGGATCATCACATAGTCCAGTCCTTCCATTCTTATCTCCCACCATCCCATGGGGAATCTAGTAGAAATTTCTCTTCTCTTGGCTGGCTATGAATTGTCATCCATATTCCCAGTGTTTTCCTTCTCTGGATTCCCTCTCTCTCTCTCTCTCTCTCTCTCTCTCTCTCCCTCTCTCTCTCTCTCTCTCTCTGTTTTTTAGATAGCAAGTTATGTTGGGGGCTGACAGCTTCATCATAAAAGTATGAATTTTTTTAAAAAAAGAAAAAAAAAGTATGAATTTTTTTGCCTGGCATCACACATATAACATTGCCAATGATGTGTTTTGTGACCCCTTGTGAGAATGACCAGTCTTCTAATTATAGTAAATACAGTCAAGGAAAAGGGCCCAGATTTTAAACAAACAGCCATGAATTCTGCATTTACATGTCATGCTCAGAAATAATCTTTTTCTGAGTCACAGATTATCCATTTAGATCAAGCCACAAAGAGCATCGTGTTTTGTGAAGCTGGGGCCTTTGGAAAAGGTAAAAGAATTCTAGCCAAATCTACTGAGATTTCTGTGTGCTTCAAAGAAATACATCTTGGTAAATGATTACTGGTTCTTGATGGCTACGCATTCAGGACAAGAATATATTCATGCTAAGTGAACTGTGTTTCCTGAACTGCGACAATGTAGAAATTACAATTACTGGAAGATTCAGTGAGCACTGGAGAACACTGAATCACTGTAAAATTTGATTCGGAAATGAATTTGGACCATACAATTACTGAGACAAGACTTATAAAATATTTATTTCTTACTATCTATAGACACAAACCCAGGTATGTGTAAGGAACTATTAGTGTAGGGAAAAGCAATGTTACTAATAAGCCATGTGATGTTAGACAATGATGTAATGATAATAATAACGATTATAGTTCATATTATTGACTATTTGCCATGTCAGGTGCCGTGCTGAGCACTTTACATCCATTACTCCATTTAATCCTCCCAACTCTATCACTGTCCCCATTTTTCAGATGACACCACTGAGGCCCAGAAAAGTCAAGTGACTTTCCAGGTCATTTGGTAAGTCGTGGGCCTGGGATTTGAGCAACATCTGTGTCATAGCAGAACCCAAGCTCTTAAACACACTTCATGCTCTTTCACCTTTTGAGGCTCAGTTTTCCAATCTGTAAAATGAGGGGCTTGTCCCCTCTAATCTCTGCTGTTTCTTCTAGCTGTACAGCTCTAGGATGATATGACTTCAAGTTATAATCTCTGGCAGCAAAAGAGTGCTTGGATTTTAACTAATATGTTTGTTTTTCAAATTGATCTCTACCAGCTCAGGGTAATTAAAACCCCACAGCTCTTACATTTCCCAAATAAACAGAGGCGTGCACATTCACCAGCCCTCACAGCAGTGCCCATGGCTTTGTTTATGCATAGCACCTAAGATAAAAATCAAATATATGGTGGAAAGTAGCAGGCTCTGTATGAACAGAGGAATAGTGTGTATACATCCCAGCCTAATGTTCTGTAAGTTTCTGCTTATTTACTGAGGGCAGTAAGTGTTGACTTGATCCAGGGCTCCCATAAACAACCTCAGATGTTCTGTTGGTAAATAGTACCTTACATTCATGGTGGCTGTACAGTGGAACGGTGGGCTTAGAAATGCAGACTACCAGGGGTGCCTGGGTGACTCAGTTGGATGGGCATCCGACTTTGGCCCAGGTCATGTTCTCACGGTCTGTGGGTTTGAGCCCCGCGTCGGGCTCTGTGCTGACAGCTTGGAGCCTGTAGTCTGCTTCGGATTCTGTGTCTCCCTCTCTCTCTGCTCCTCCCCAACTCATGCTCTGTGTGTGTCTCTCTCTCAAAAGTGAATAAACATTAAAAAAAATTTTTTTAGAGAAATTCAGCATCTTGGAATCCAGGTAACCATTTATTATGGCCAAAATAACAGCATCAACAATTTGAAAAATGCTCAGCCTTTCTGGAATAAGATACTAGCATGGTCGAGTTTTTCATGCACAACCTTAGTTACCATGGAAATCATGATGTAGAATGTTCTACGTTCTTGGCATCTCTGGATTGCAAGTGCTTATATACCTTTTGTAAAGAACATATTCCTGAATGGCGGCAGTAACAGAACAGGATTTCATCTGGAGAACATGGATGTGGGTTCCTTAGGTACTGTGTGGCAGAACAAGGGAGAGGACCCTTTGCTCAAAGCAAAGAGATACTGAGTGTTTCTTTCCTGGCTTTGTGTTGGGAGCCCTTGGCATCCAGACCTTGCCTTCAGAAGCTTGTAGTATGGGGGAGAAGGTGTGCATACAAATCTATCTGTATGCTTACATGGTGTGCACTTCTTTCTCTGTGTTCATGAAGAAGTTGACATTGGAAGCAGCCTTAAAGGATAAGACTTGGGACCTACAAACACTGGGGTGAGAGTGGAGAGGAAGAAAAGGTGGGAGGAGAGAATAGCTGAAGCAAGACAAGAGACAGACTGGGTCTAGGGCAAGTCTGTCTGTATTTTTCCATTGTAGCATCATTGTAATTGTCATTGTGTTGTTTACTTACTGACTGTCTACCCAGAATGGAGTATAAGTTCCCTGAGAGAATGGACAAGGAACAAGGTCTGTGTTATTCACTGACATATGCCAAGTGCCTATGACCCTGTCTGATATATAGAAGGAGCTCAGTAGCTATGTATCACGTGGAGACAGGAAGACAAATCTGGAACAAGACTGGCCAGCAGTGGAAGAACATGCAGAATCCTGGGATCAAAGACATTTTGTAGTTTAGCTATCCTGACCATTGGACAAACCTTTAAAAAAAATAAGAGCTTTGCCTTGGTATGGTCATAATGCTAGCTAGACACATAGAAAGAATTAAAAACCACAACAACAAACAACAAGCAGACATTAAGACTATGAATAGGAGTCAGAATTGTGGGGGGTGGATTGGCAATTTAATTTATTTCAGCAAACATGTACCAACCATGAGCCAAGCATTATGGAGGTCAAGATGAACTTCAATGGATTTTCAAAAGAGTGAAGATTGTGTCTTTCTAGTAAATAGTAGCTTCACAGAAGAGGCAGTATTTCAAGTACAATTTGAATAGTGGGGATATTTTTTTTTTCTAGAATGGAAATGGAGAGGAGAAGGGCATTCCAATTTAAAAAAAAAAACAAAACTAGAACTGAGAAGAGAAATAGCAGTTATGAAGAAACTCTGTGTCAAGTATTTTAGTTTGTATCTTGTTCAAGTCCTCTTATTTATTCTTGGCAAAACCAAATAGGCAAGACTACAGATGAGGAAACTGATCTACCCAGTGGAGCTGGGACTTGAATCCATGTCTGTCTGACTCAAATCTGCTAAGAATGATAATAATAATAGTTAACGTTAATTGAGCTGCTTTTTTCCTTATCCTCTTGGGAAAACCCATCCTTTATGAGCCAACACCAATATCACCTCCCTGGTGATTTTTCCTATAATCTCTGCATTGACTGTTCTGTGTATGCCCTAATTAGAATAGTTATTTCATTACAGTGCACTTATCCAATGACATTTATTTGAAACACACTAGATCATGAACCTGATGCGGAGGGGGATGGATATATCTGCCACCTTCTGTAGATGGGCTCTTGGTGGCACTTCTTTGTGTAACCACATTTTGAATTCAGATTCTCACATGGGGTGGGCTGAATCTGAACTAAATAATTGTGTCCTAGTTGCAGGGAAGCCTGGTAAGGTGAGTCTGGTATCAGCTCTGTGATGAGATGGTTCAATAAGGTGGGGAATCTCCCAAAGTACAAGTTGGTGTTCAGGTTAGCCAAATATTCAAAAAGAAATTCAGGAGTCCACCAGTTGTCAAATCAGTCCCTGAGGCAGCTCTGAGTAAAAAAAGAAAAAAAAAATGTCCTTGGCATGGGTATGCATTATGCGTAAAGAAAGAATAGGAGAAAGAGTAAAGGAATGGCCATCCTCATGGGGACTCAGGAGTGCAGGACTGTGTGGGGGCAGCCGGTTGCCGAGTTCATCTTCTGAGCTCAGTGTGTGCGTCACTGGTGGGGCCCAAGTGATTTTAAGGGTTTATGAACACAGTTTACAAATATTTTAATAGTTATTTATTTTGAAGTGTATCAGACAAAATAATTAACACATCAAAGCTGTGAGTTCACATCTACTCCTGCTTAGGAAAAGGTTAAGTTTAAGCTCAATTTAAAAGGAATCACTCAACATTAAAAGAATTAAGTAAGTAATACAGCAGGTGGCACATGGCTATGACATGGTTTCTAAAGGTAGCAGAAGAATGGTTAGAGTTCTGGAAAGCTCCTGCATAAAGGCAGGAGGCCAGAACTTCAGTCATTACCTTTGTATCTTTATCTCAATGGGCCTGAACCTCTTACTTTAAAGGAGTAAACAATACTATCTTGACTTCCTGAAGCCAGGGTCTAGACTCTTGTGGTGTCCAGGAGACCCGTCAGTCAGTTTGCCATCCATGCCGAGACTGCTTGTGAATTTGGGGGAATTTCATCTATCATCCTCATCATTTAGCCAAGTCTGGGAAGTGTCAGACCCCCAAGTATCAGTCTTTAAATATGGGTCTGCATCTGAGTGGCTTTTGGGGAAGGGTTCATCATGGTTGGGTGTGTTTTTGCATTTGCTAAATGATTTAAGCTCAAATTTTGATTAGTACTAGATATGGGTTTGCTTCCTGGCTCAGTATGGCATCCTCTGACTTTCCCACCCATAAATCCTTCCTTTGAGTTACCAGCCACTCACTCTGAGATTGTGAACTGACAGAGACGTGAGCATGCCCAGAGTCTAGCTCCCAGTCTGGGTCATTGGTAGGCCCATAATGAGTGTAGAAACAAAGCCCCTGAGAGTGGACATTATTCTGCTTATGAAAGTTCAGTTCTCAGGAAATCGTATTACCTTTTTATATGTCTCCCCCCTCTTCCCCAGAAATAATTTAGTTACTTATTCCTTGGGGACATTTATGGTTCAGCAAGACCTGCTACTTCAGGAAACAAGGGAAGAAAGAAACAGGGAGGAACAACAATGTGGGTACTGCAGAGCACTTTGCATTTGTTAAGATGTTGGAGTAGCTCTGGTATGGGGAGAATCTGGCTGCAAAGGAAGTCATAGCAGTGAGGACAGCCTCAACTCACTGCCCTGAGCATTTGTGAAACGGTAGCAGAAGCTGTCTCCTACTTGGATCTATATAGAAGAGAGAAATTTGGATAGGTGCCATCATTGTAAGATTTGTTTTCAGACTATTCTTTTTTTTTCTTTTTTAATTTTTCTGATAATGTTTATTTGTTTTTGAGAGAGATAGTGCGAGCAGGGCAGGGGCAGAGGGAGAGGGAGACACAGAATCCAAAGCAGGCTCCAGGCTCTGAGTTGTCAGCACAGAGCCAGGTGCAGGGCTCGAACCCAGAAACTGCGAGATCATGACCTGAGTCCAAGTCAGACGCTTAACTGACTGAGTCACCCAGGTGCCCCTGTTTTCAGACTATTCTTAAATATAGCTTACATTGCATTGGCAGGGGATTTGACCCTATTAGGTAAGCTGAGTCAACTCTCAGACTGAAGACAGTGTGGCTGAGGATCACACCCTCGGTAAGCAAGCCTCAACGTCATTCCTTTTCACTTGTGGTTCTGTGAATAAATCTCAGATGAATCGTTTTGTAAGTTAACTGCCTCGCCTTGTCTCTGAGTTAGTAATAGCATGGTTGATGGTATCTGTGCTCCCCAGATATTCCATTCTCCTTGTGGTACCTTTTCTTCAGGGAAGTTACACATTTCCACCTTGTTAAATGTACAAGGGGCCATATGATTTGCTTTAGCCAATGAAATACAGGGCAAAGGGATACATGGCTCCCAGGCAAAAGCTGTAAGAGCCAGCAACGTTTTTCTCTCTTTTTCCTCTGCCACAATAGCTAGCAATGTTCCAGCTTGGGTCCCGGAGCACAGATGACTTGGAGCAAAGCTGCCACAAGCCTGAAATGAACAGGTAGTGAATTCCAGAGATAAATCTTTGTTGCTGTAAACCACCGGGTTTTAATCTGGGTGCTCTTTGCTGGGGCTGTATAGTTTAGCCATCTTGGTTGATGATTAGTAATGGTAATAACCTCAGCAATAAGAATATTGCCATTTGGGGGAGCACATACCCTGTGCTAAGGATTTTACGTGCCCCATCTCATTTAATTTGGTAACAATCTTGCGAGGTAGAGATATTTCCTCAGTTTGCAGACGAGGAAGTTGAAACTCAAACAGGTTGAAAACGTTTTTATTTTTTTTTAATGTTTACTTATATTTTGAGAGAGAGAGAGAGAGAGTAAGGCAGGGGCAGAGAGAGAGGGAGACACAGAATCTGAAGCAGGCTTCAGGGTCTGAGCTGTCAGCACAAAGCTCGATGCAGGGCCCAAACCCTGGACCATGAGATCAAGACCTGAGCCAAAGTTGGACGCTTAACTGACTGAGCCACCCAGGCGCCTGTGAAAAAGTTTCTTGTGGCCACATCACTAGACTGTATGGTCAGGATTTGAACTGGTCCTTGCTCTTTAACTGTTTCACTTTATTATACATCCCCCCCATCCCAATAACTTTGTCAAGCTGTCATCCCACATTAGTGTCAAGACTTCAGAGTCTCAGATCTCTTGGATATGGATCCTTGCAGGGAACAAAAAAGAAAGGCATGATCTCTCATTATCTGGGAAACAAAATAAGAAAGTATAGCTAATTTGTTGCTTACAATTAAAAAAAAAAACCTGTTATTTATCATATAAGAAAAGACAGGAGCCATAAACACATGATTTCTAATTATAAATTAATGCCCCACACGTACAAAAATAACCCAACAATTGTATTAAACTACTAACTTAATAGTATGCTGGAAGTTATATAAATTAAAAGCACAAATACTTATCACCAACAAAATGCCACCGCACAAGCAAATTTGGGGGGAATATTTAATATATAAAAATATTACATATGTGGACTTCAAGCTGTATTACAAAGCTGTGATCATCAAGACAGTATGGTATTGGCACAAAAATAGATACTCAGATCAATGGAACAGAATAGAGAACCCAGAAATGGACCGACAAATATATGGCCAACTGATCTTTGACAAAGCAGGAAAGAATATCCAATGGAATAAAGACAGTCTTTTCAGCAAATGGTACTGGGAAAACTGGACACAATGACAGGCAGAAAAATGAACCTGGACCACTTTCTTACACCATACACAAAAATAAACTCAAAATGGATGAAAGACCTCAATGTAAGACAGGAAGCCATCAAAATCCTCGAGGAGAAAGCAGGCAAAAACCTCTTAGGCCTTGTCCACAGCAACTTTTTACTAAATAACGTTTCCTGAGACAAGGGAAACAAAAGCAGAAATGAACTATTGGCACCTCATCAAAATAAAAAGCTTCTGCACAGAGTTGGAAACAAACAGCAAAACTAAAAGACAACCCATGGAATGGGAGAAGATATTTGCAAACGACATATCAGATAAAGGGTTAGTATCCAAATCTATAAAGAACTTATCAAACTCAACACCCAAAAAACAAATAATCCAGTGAAGAAATGGGCAAAAGACATGAATAGACGCTTCTCCAAAGAAGAAATCCAGATGGCCAACCGACACATGAAAAAATGCTCAACATCACGCATCTTCAGGGAAATACAAATCAATGACACACTGAGATACCACCTCACGCTGGTCAGAGTGGCTAAAATTAGCAACTCAGGAAACAACAGATGTTGGCGAGGATGTGGAGAAAGAGGATCTCTTTGCACAGCTGGTGGGAATGCAAGCTGGTGCAGCCACTCTGGAAAACAGTATGGAGGTTTCTCAAAAAATTAAAAATAGAACTACCCTACAACCCAGCAATTGTACTATTAGGTATTTATCCAAGGGATATAGGTATGCTGTTTTGAAGGGGCACATTCACCCCAATGTTTATAGCAGCACTATCAACAATAGCCAAAGTATGGTAAGAGCCCAAATGTCCATCAATGGATGAATGGATAAAGAAGATGTGGTATATATATACAATGGAGTATTACCCGGCAATCAAAAGGAATGAAATCTTGCCATTTGTAACTACGTCAATGGAACTGGAGGGTATTATGCTAAGTGAAATTAGTCAGTCAGAGAAAGACAAACATTATATGACTTCACTCATATGAGGACTTTAAGAGAAAAAGGAGATGAATATAAGGGAAGAGAAGCAAAAATCATATAAAAATAGGGAGGGGGACAAAACATAAGAGACTCTGAAATATGGAGAACAAACAGAGGGTTACTGGAGGGGTTGTTGGGGGGAGGATGGGCTAAATGGGTAAGGGGCATTAAGGAATCCTGAAATCATTGTTGCAGTATATGTTAACTAACTTGGATGTAAATTAAAAAAATAAATTAAATAAAATGGTAAAAAATATATAAAAACTACATATTTATGCTTATAAAATTACATATTTTATACACACACATATGTATATATTTATATATAAATATATATTATATATAATATATAGTATGTAGTATAATATATAAAATCTGCTTAGAAATAATGTTCTGGATGATTCATATTTGAACCACTATATACACATACATATATATTAGACCAAAAACATTCTTGGTGCAAATATGCAGCAGTAGACACAGTAAGATTTACCAAGCAACTGAAAACAAACACAATTAATAATAATATAATAAAACCATAGTAATTGATAGTAAAGAAAACAAGAATAGCAGTAATTCCAAAACCACAACCAACCAACCCAGGACAACACTGCTAATACACTGATAACAAAGGATCCTTCCTGAAACCTGTATGAATTCCAGCTGTGTGCACTTGAGCTTATGCTGGCGCTTACAATGTTGCCAAGCATTGTTGCCAGACTTGTTAGCAGAGCAGTGAATTAGCATCCTCAATCAACTCATAATGTGATAACTTTAATTTATGAAGACTAAAATTTAGTGACCTCTAATTGCCCACGTAGTAGTAAATAGTCCTTATGTCTATGAATTAAATCAAGATCACTTTACATCCATTTAAATGGCAGTTTATCAATGGGTTGGTTTGATAATCACAGTTCCAGAAGTCTGGCAAACCAGCTTGCCTGACTTTTTCTAATTAAGCCCCTATTTTGACAGAATTTCTGGCAAATACCTCACAACTGAGGGTCCAGGCACAGGGCATCATATTTTCAAAAAGGTCTTGGGGATCTATTGATCACTTCTGAGAATGCATTCATTTGGCCAGGTGTTTTAGTACTGAGAGAGAAGTACCTTGTGTCCAGGGCTTGCATGGTTTGCCCTGACCCAGTGGTTAGCACCATTATTTCCTAAGACTGGGAGAATGCCAGTCCGTTCATGGGCCAACAGCATAGAATGGCCAACCAGTTTCATAGATACAGTGCTGAAGAAGGAAAGGGAGCTTCAGATCCAGGTGGAGAAAGGTTTTTCTGGATCCCTAGCTGGGGCAGCCTGATTATAAGCCTCTTTGTGACTCCTCCAGGGCCTCTGCTTGAACCATTATCCAGGTAATTTTTCTGGCTTCCCCATCTCCTCACTCCCCACTTTTGTACGCCCAACTTCCTACTGTCCTCAAGTAGAGGTAAAGGCTAATGGATGACTTGATTCCTGTTCACATGAACATCCAACAACTGAAGACAGAGTTTTTTGTTTTTTTGGGTTTTTTTTAGTTCAAGTTTGATCCTTCTCAGATCAAAATATCCTGCTGGTATACCTGCTTGTGTATTCCTTCAGCACGTGTATTACTATTAGGATACCTGTGTTATGGGTTGAATTGTATCCTCCAAAACAAATATATTGAAGTCCTAACTTCCCTGTACCTCAGAATGTGATCTTATTTGGAGTTGGGGTCTTTATAGAGGTAATATGGTTAAAATGAGGTCATTAGGATGGGCTCTAATTCAATAAGACTGATATACAAAGGGGATGTTTGAACACAGAGACCGACGTGCACAAAGGGAAGACTACTGAAGACATAGAGTACACCATCTGTAAGTCAAGGAATGCCTGAGGTTACCAGAAGCCAGAAGAAAGCCATGGAACAGATTCTCCCTTACATCCCTAAGAAGGAATTAGCTCTGACAACGCCTTGATTTAGAACTTATAGCAAATTTCTATTGTTTCTGCCACCCAGTTACAGCAGCCCCAGGAAACTCATATACCATATAACTTTGCTGATGGTAATAATGTATTAAAATTTAATTCAATTTAACAAGTGCCTGTAAATGAATTCAGGCAGAGGTGGTGATATCTGATGATGGCTTAATGTGCTCCTTCCTCAAGCCTCCAAATCTCTTCTTCCCCACTGAGACCTCCTGCTCCATTTTTCCCATGATCCTTTCATTGTCCTTCAATCCCCTCCATGTCCTCAGTTCACTCTATTATCTTAGACTCCCTGGGCCAACATTATATTCATTTTTTTGCATTCCATCAGCTACTCCACCCTCTCCCTCTTCATTATTCTCTTCTGGAAAACCTAAGCCTTGATTAAATTCCACTCTCTGCCTGTACCCATATAATTAAATGTGCCTGGAGAAAACACACATTGTGAACAGTAGCAGTTTAATTAATAGCGATTGACCTGAACTACCTGGTCTGGTCATTCTCTCCCTTTACAGGGAATTATTTTACCTCACCTCCCTCCTCAAAATTCTGTCATTCCTACCTCCCCACTTCCCTCTTCACGCTCCTCTAATGACCTTGCTTCCTGTTTCATGGAGAAGCAATCAAAAGAAGATGTCTACACACTCCAATTTCCCCATCTACCTGGATTCGTGCTGTTGTCCTCTCTGGCCTCCTGTCACTGTGGATGGGCTGCCCATGCTCCTGGGTGCAGACTTCAGCTCTTCTCACTCGCCATTGCCTCTTTCTTTCCCGAACCACCAACATTCCCCGTTTACTCAACCACCAGACACTTGCCATCAGCATACGCACATCCTGTAAGTTTTCACATTTTAAAAAAAAAAAATTTTTTTTTTAAGTTTATTTATTTTTGAGACAGAGAGAGACAGAGCATGAACGGGGGAGGGTCAGAGAGAGAGGGAGACACAGAACCGGAAGCAGGCTCCAGGCTCTGAGCAGTCAGCACAGAGCCCGACGCGGGGCTCGAACTCACAGACCGCGAGATCGTGACCTGAGCCGAAGTCGGACGCTTAACGGACTGAGCCACCCAGGCGTCCCTCACATTTTAAGATAAGACTCTTTCCTGACACACATGTCTTCCAGCTGCCACTCCATTTCTCAGAACTTCTCTACAAAAACACTAGGTGAACAAATTGTCTCTGCTCTTCTCCAATTTCTCCCCTTTCACCCTCTCTTGAAGTCATGCCAACCCATCCTTTGCCTCCAGATTAACGCCACAAAAACAATCTTGTGAAGGTCACACCAGTGATCTCCAACTGCTACATTCATTAGTCAGTTCTCAGTCCTCAAGTTTGTTGACTTACCAAAAGTACTTGACAAGATGATCAATTCCTCCTCATTGAAATATTCTCTTTCTTTGGCTCCAAGACTCCTTATTTACCTGGTTTTTCCTCCTGTCTCAATAGCCACTCTTTCTCCATATCCTTTGGTGCTTTCTCCTCATTTTCCAACTGCTAAATGTTGGCACATGCCAGGACTCAGTCCTTAGAATTCTTATCTTCTGTATCTATCCCATGCTCTAGGTGATATTCCATCTCAGGTTCAAAATATAGTCCCTATTTTATTATTCAGTATTTACCTCTCCGCTGGATGCCAGATTCAGGTGCCCACTCAACACTTCTGCTTAGATGTCCAATAGGATCTCAAGGTTAACATAACCCAACATAAGCTCCAGGTCTTGTGGCTGCCCTTCAGGTTTATCCTCCAGCAGTGGCCCCTTCAGAGTACACAGTACCACGGCCTAGACCCCCAAAATGACATTTACCTCTAACTCATATTTCATACTTAATAGGTCAGAATGAAGGATATTGATTCATCTTTCAAAAGGTATATAACACTTAGTGATTCCTCTCACTTTTGCTTCTCACCCTGGTCCCAGCCACCATCATCTCATATCTTGTTTTGACAATAGCTTCCCAATTGTTTTCTGTACTTCTGCCCTTGGCACTCTATGTTTTATCCAAACAGCCTGATCATAGACTGACTTGATTTTTAGAACAGCCTAATTGAGACATTGTTCACACACTATATATAATTCACCTATTAAAAATGTACAATTTTATGGGTTTTAGTATATTTATAGAATTGTGTTGCTGTTAGCACAGTAAATTTTAGGACATTTTCATTGCCCCCCAAAGAAGCCCCATAACCATTTAGTAGTCAATTCCTATTTCATTCCAACTTCCCCTGTCACCTCTCCCCCCATCCCTAGGCAACTACAAATCTAGTTCTTTTCCTATAGATTTGTCTACTTTGAACATATCATATAAACAGAATCATACAGTACATGATCCTTTGTGACTGGCTTTCTTCACTTAGCATAACGTGTTTGAGGTTCACTTATGTTACAGCATGTATCAGTATTTCATTTTTTTAAATTACCAAATAATATTCTATATATAGATATATTGTATTTTATTCATCTGTTTATTGGTTAATAGACATTTTTGTTGTTCCCACTTTTGGCTATTATGAATAAGGCTGTTATGAATATTTATGCCCAAGTGTTTACATGGACATATGTTTTCATTTCTCATAGGTATATAACTAGGAGTGGAATTGCTGGGTCATATGGTAACTCTAAGTTTAACCTTTTGAGAAACCGCCAGATTGTTTTCTAAAGTGACTGCCTCATTTCACATTTCTACCAGCAATGTATGAGGGTTACAATTCCTCCACATCCTTGTCAACATTTGTTTTTATCTGACTTTTTGTTTATAGCCATCCTATTGAGTGTGAAGTCATCTCTCATTATTTAGATGTTCCTTAAACTTATAAGTCAAATCGTGTCACACACACACCCTCTTTTCTAAGTACCCTGATGGCTCATCACTCATAATGAAATCCAAAGTCCTTGCAATGGTTTTTCAGGCCCTATATGATTTGCTCCCCACCCTTCCCAACCCCACTTCCTTACCTGCTATGTTCCTTTTTGCTCCTTCTGCATAGAACAAACATGCTTCCTCCAGATACCCACCTGACTTTCTCCTTCACCTCCTTTGGGTCTCTGTTCAACCATCACTTTGTCAGTGAGGTTCTGTCTTAACACCTGTTAGCTCCTGAAGCACCTATCCTATAGCCACCACAGCCAGCAAATGGAAGCATTTTGAGCCAAGGAGACATTTCAGTAGGTGCCCAAGCCACATTAATTCAGCAGCCTTTACCTTCTTCTTATAAGTTCTACACTGCTTATGACCTTGACAGAACTTGATACTTAGATCAAAAAAAAAAATTTCCCCCTCTGGATTTTCTTGTTCTCTCAGGATAAGGGAAAATAAGGTGAAGTGGAAATGGCTATTGGGTGGGATATTAAAATACACTCTATAACATTGTCAGAAGAGAGTTAGTATTGGAAATTTGGCTCCATTCATTCTCTACGCCCCCAAAAGATGGTGCATTATTAATATCTGGAATAACAAAAGTTGATGGGCATGTGCAATCGTATGTGGGTAGGGTGCCCATCAGGCAAGGGTTCCGATTCTTGACTCGTCACTCAGTTGCTGGGTAACCCTGAGTAAATCACTTAACCTTCCTGGACATATTTTCTCTGTTTGTAAAACAAGGAGGTTGGACTACATGATCTTTGAAGTCCCCTCTAGCCCTGACATTCTATATTCTGCCATACTTTTTACCTAATGCTTGATTTTAGGCCTTAGGGCCCTAGGAGCTGGCAGCTATCAGCAAAAGATCTCCAAATGCAATTTGAACCCAGTGGAGCTTAATGTATTTTTGAATCTGGGCTTCAGGAGATCAAGCTTTGAGTTGGCAATATGGGGAATTCAGTTGCTATTTTTGACAAGCAGTTGGATTTATTGAATGATACATTGTATCTGGCAGCATTACTGACAAATCAGGAAACAAGGACAGTGTTAAGAATTTCAAAATAGTTAAAAGGCCTTAAAAGATGGACCCTAATGAGGACAGTGGATTATTTTAAGAACCACAGGGTTTATCTTGCAAAACCCTCAATATGTAGAATGAGCTACTTAAAGACAGAGGGTGATAGTATGAGGGGGGAAGGGTTAGGAGGGGATAGCTTTGGGAGGGACAGGGCTCAAATGGGCTGGGCAGGAGGACTCTTTCTCTTGCTCTTAATAGGTCGGTTGATTTCTTAGTAGTGTCTGTTTGTTGGGAAGAGAGGAAAGTGATCATGAAATTGTGCGGGTAAGAGAGGTTGGGGGTGGTTGGTCTTCAGGTTGCTTGTGGAAATAAAAGGTTTAATTCTGGTAAAACAAAAGGCCTATTAAGGACAAGTAAAGATCAGAGCTAATTTGCACTGAAGTGATGACTCCTGCTAAAATTGGTTTTCCTTGTGATAGCTTCACTCTGTGTGATTGTTTGACATGCCCTAGGGCCACTTCTATGGAAGAGCTCCTTACTGGGCCAGGTTAGGTATAAATGGGGCTGAAGCCTAAGCTTATGGAGGGGACCCTGGCCCTAACCCTACCTAGAGGCTGAGAGGATGAAGGGCATTGGAAAAAGTGGGACGTAGTCAGTGACTTCTGTCTCAGCAGTTGTCCTCATGGCCCTGCTAATGCCATGTGCACCTAGGACATCTAAACTAAGAGTTACTGGGGCTGTGTTGGCTTGTGATTCTCCATACATGGCTCTGAGCATGCAGTCATAGTTTATGGCCACAAAAAGGGAACTCTTAATCCAGAGGTGGCCTGTAGGTTTCATGTTCAGTATCAACATTAATTAATTACTAGTGATTTCCCAGAGCACTTTGTTGAGAAAGATTCTAAGTTTCTTATCTAGGCTCAAGAGAAAAGAGTAACTTCATGGATTAGCCGGAGTTTAGGGTGCAGGTAATAAATGGAATCTTATCTTTGTCTGGCCCATCATGGGTCCATTAGTTGCACCCAGTGGTCATTTCTGGGGACCTCAAATATATAATTGGAACAGATGTACAGATGTAATTGGTGGTGGGCAGAATCATCACATCAGTTTTTGTTTGTTTGTTTGTTTGTTTGTTTTGTCTGTGAGATATAATGATCTAAGGATCATAAGTTCAAATGGAAGCTTCTGGAACTGCCTTCTTACTCCCTTTCAAAATATTGTATGCTGGAGGAATTATAGAGATTAGGTCTAGCCTTAAATAATTAAAGGATACAAAATTGTTGGTGTATCTCCACCTAATTTACCAGTCTGAGCCCAACAAAAACTGGATGGATTCTGGTGGTCAACAGTGGACCACACAGTCACAAGCAAGTAGTAGTCCCAATTGCAGTTGTGATGCTGGATATATGATTGCTAGAATGGTTTAACATGGCTTCATATGTGTAGACCAGTGTGTGGTCATTGGCCTGATGAATGTATTTTTTTCCATCCCCATAAATAAAAAAGATTAGAAATACTTCCCATTTATGGAGAATGGACATTTTTGCCCCAGGGCTTTGTTATTTCTCCTCACAGTCACCATATAATCTGAAGGGATCTGGACTATCTGTATGTACTGTAGAACATCACCTTGGTCCTTTACTGATGCATTATATTTATTGGATCAGATAAGCAAAAGCAGCAAATAAGTGGAGATTTGGATAAGATATATGTGCTCCACAGGGTGAGAGATAAACTTTATGAAGGTAAAACACTAAATTGGTGGTGTTTTTAGAGGTCAGACAGTCTAGTTCACACCAAAGCATCACTTCTAGAGACAAGAAGAAATTATTTCCTCTCCCACCACTAAGAAAGAAGAACCATGTTTGGTAGGCATTGCTGGGTTCTGGGGAAGCACATTCCACCCTTGGGAATACTGCTTCAGTCTCTTTACTATGTGACATAGAATGCAGCCAACTTTGAGTGGGCCAACAGCAGAAAAGGGCTTTGTAGCAGATCCAGGCTACACTGCAAACAGCCCTGCTACTTACACCATAAGACTTGACAGACCCTATGTCTGTGTGGTGCTAAAATATAAGTCTGTGTGGTACTGAAAGTCTCCATGTGGAGTTTATGGCAAGCCCCAATAGGAGAGTCACAATGTAGACCTCTAGGGTTCTAGAGCAGGAACATTCCATTCACAGTAGAGAATTATATAGCATTTAGAAAGCAGCTCTTTCAATGCTATTTGTCCTTGGGAGAACAGAACATCTGACCCTGTGCTATCAAGAGGCCCTGTAGCCAGAGTTGCCCATCATATAGTGGGTTCTCTTCACCAAGTTATGGTGGACATATCAGGAATCTATCATTGTCATCATCGTTGTCATTGCCACCATCATCAACTGGCATTGAGCATGGCAGTGTCAGAAGGCACAAGCAAGCTTCACAGGTGAGTGGCCACACCCTTGTGCCATCCTCACTTTTGCCCCAGTCCTTCTCCCTAAGAACACACCTATGGTCATGTGGAAGGTTCCTTATGACTAACTGTCAGAGGAGGAAAGAGCAGAGGTTGGTTCACAGGTGGGTCTGTAGAATATGCAGGTAGGAGCCAAGAATGGGCTGTTATTGCCCTATAGTCTTGCTCAGTGAAAGACAGCAGGCAGAGGAGATGCTTTCAATGGGCAGAGCATCAGGGGGTACACTGGGATGTCACATTGTGTGAAAGGACAGATGACCCAAGGTAAGAATATGCATGGAAAGAATATATGCAGACAGAGTCATGGCAATTGGTTGGTGTGGTTAGAAATAGGAGCCTGGAATGAATAAGATTACAAGACAGAGGACTAGATTTGGGCAAGAGACATGTGGATGGACTTAGGAAAGCAGACATGAAGAGTGAAGACCTTTGTATGGTATGTTAACCTCCACCTGAGAGCATCCACCCTAAAACCAACACTAACAACCACTATGGAATCTTGAGCTTTGGCCAATAGGTTGGCTAGCTTCTCAGTTGGAATTCAGGTTATTTGCTTCAGAGAGAACTTCCTCAACCACTTTAAGGGCTTTCCCCCTCTAATTTATCTTGTCACCTTGGTTATTTTTTTCAATGGTCTTATGTTAAATAATCAATCCTATGTACCGAATGTTGCCTGTGTCTTTGATTAGTCTTCAACTGATAGAAAAAAGACATCTTTGTCTTATTCACCACTTTATCCCTCATGCTGAGAACAATTCCTGATACACAGTATTCATTCAATACAATTTGTTGAATAAAAGAATAGGGCTCAACAAGGTTAAGTAACTTGCCCAAGGTCACATCGTTAATTAGTGTTACAGCAGGGGTTCCAACCCAGGCTCCAGAGTGCTAGTTTTGTGACTTTGGCCAGATACTTAACATCAGTCTTTATGACTTAGTTTCTTCATCTATGCATGGGGATTACAATAGTATCTACCTCTGGGTTATTGTGAGGATAAAAGGAGTTTGTATGTACATGTATTTAGAATAGTTCCTGATATATTTTTGGCAGGGTAGAAGTGTTAACTATTATGAAGTAGTGGAACGAGATTTAAACTTGGATCTGACTGGGTCTTAAGCTCTGGTGGAGACCCTAAGTGCATTTTTAAGAGCACTGGGAACTTGTAGGGGGAGTAGCAGTGGCTGAGGAAAAAGTAAATGTTTGACATACAGTTAGTTTCATAATCTCCCTAGTCTTTGTTCATTGAGTGCCTACTGTATACAAAGCACAGTGGTGAGCACTGTCGGAAATTCAAGACTACAAAATGGTCTCTGTCCTCAAGCAGGTCTTTCCTTAGGACACAGTGTTTTAAAATGTTTATAGTTACATCATTGAGCCAGGTCATTGGTGACAGTGCTGAGGCAAGAAGTGCCTTTCTCCAGGACCAAGGATAGCCATAGCTTTGTCACATCTGCTGCCACACTGCTTTTGTATTCCCTCAATCCAGATGCATGGAAACATCTATAGAAATCTTGAGACACCTTCCTCAGGTATTGACTGCAACTTCATGTTGACTTGTGTCACTGAATTTGCCCTCCTTGCCTGAGAAATAACTGAGGGTAGCCTCCCTGTAACCCTTGACCTGACCCACTTTGGGTTTGACTTCTGGACTTCTGAATGCCAAGAACTTTGAGCATCGGCTTGGGTGGAATTTATGATTCAGGACTCTTTGAGTCTATGCCGCTGGCTGATGGAAGCACATGGCCACCTTTTTAATTCTGACATAGAAGGCTTTGCCCAAACCACTCTTGGGTGAATTGTACTGAACTTTTCCTGGCAGATTGTGCCAGTATTGCTTGCTAAATACTGTAGTGTGTGTTGTGCTTATGTTTACTGCATGATTTAACTAAGTTTTAACGGTTTCAGTTGGCCGCCAAGGATCAAGGTAAATGACAAGGCCCATTATACCTTATTTTGTAGGTTTGTTCATTGCTACAGCCACAACACATTCTGCATTCCTGACAGAGGGGGATGATTTCACATAAGATTCTCGGAGACCCATTGTTTTGCTAACATTAAGACTTTGGTTTTTTTCTAACATTGACATGTGTGAAGTATTCTTATCTAGCAGTTCATTTTGTTCTTCCTTTTTTTCCTCACAATGTATTATCAGCTTTTCCTTTGCTTTTGGTCTCAGGAAAGGTTATATGGTGTTTTAATCGTATGTGTATATAATGCCCATTAGTACTAATGGGATGTATTCTTTCATCAGGACATAATCGCTAATAGTATGCAAATCAGCACATTCGTTCTTCTCCAACGTTTGCTGAAGGCTCCGTTCTTGGGCAACATATGGTCTCTAGTCACCTCCTTACTCTGCTCTGAAAATTTTCCATTACACATCTTAATCATCAATTTTTTTTTTTTTTGCCCTCTGCTTAAGAAATGAATTAAGGCAGTAAAAACTGAGATGACAACCATTTTTAGATTAAAAAGAACCTCTTCTCCTTGCTGCCAAAACCCACTGTTGCATTTTTACATTTTTATTTTTCATTTTTTTACGTCACCAATTAGCACCTCAAAGTGATTTTTGCGTCTGGCATGCATGGGGTGTGAACTATAAAAATTCTAGTTTCAAAGCTTCTTTTGCTCTGTTCTGTGGCAAAAAAATTCCCTTTATCAGATAGCAATTGTTCAGGCACAAGGGATAATAGTTTAAGATGTATCTGAACAGCATTTGTCCAGACAGTCAAAGTAATTTTAGAAAATGTGTGGGTCTGATAAAAGTTAACCTTATGAATACCCAGAAAGAATAAATTCATATTGGAAGAGCACCTAGTATATGTCAGGCACCACATTTGCCTTCTATTATGTAGTTTTCATAATGGCAAAGGCAACTAAAGTAACTTGTCCAAGTTCATTCATTCATTTGACCCTCTATTCTTTTACCACACAATTATTTAATGAGTGCTGTCCTGTTCTAGGCATTGTTCTAGGCTCTGAGGATGGCATGCTGAATGTGATACACTTGATCCCTGCCTTATGGGGCTTGCAATCGAATTGGGAGGACAGATAAAATATAACTAAACAAAGGATAAATCAGTGGGAAATAAATGGTGGTAAGTGCTCCAAAGGCTTCAAATAGTGTGTTAATATAGAGCATAATTGAGGGTGCAGAGTAAGAGGAACCTTGACTTAGACCTTGATCTTGAATACACAGTGCAAGTAGGGACTAAAGCCTTGAGTTAGACCCAAGTTAGTCTGTCCCCAAAGCTGTTCCTTCCACTACACTTGTGTCAACTGCGCAACTCTATTCTGAGTTTTGGTCATGACTATGATGGCTAATGTTTCCGGAGTCCCTAGTATATGCCAGGCCCTATTCAATTTTATGTGTTTCTCCAGCTACCTTATGAAGCAGAAATTATTTTCCCCATTTTGCAGATAAAAAAGTCTGCGACTTAAATCTGAGAATTAAATTTGCAAATTGCCCAGGTGATGCAGTACCATTTTCTCTTTGGTCCCCAATGCTCTTGTTCCTAGCAGCTAGATTCTACAGTCAACCTTTTTTCCCAGAGCCTACGGGCTTGTGTTCTCTTTGGGAACAGAGGTTTAGGCAATGTGGACTGGTTGATAGCACAGTTTGTCTCTATTTTTTAAAGAAGAAAGAAAGAAAGAAGAAAGAAAGAAAAGAAGGAAGGAAAAGAAGGAAGGAAGGAAGGAAGGAAGGAAGGAAGGAAGGAAGAGAAGGAAGGGAGGAAGGAAGGGAGGAAGGGAGGGAGGAAGGGAGGAAGGGAGGAAGGAAAGAAGGAATCCATACCTGAACCCTAGGAGTCAAGAATAACAGAATTCGAATGGAGCTGTACTTCTTTAAAAACATCATATATATTTCAGATTAAAGAATGATTATAAAGTAATAGGTGATTTGGGGAAAAAAGGGATAGAGTAATATAAAAGCAAGAATAAAAATCACTTGCAGCTTCACCATCCAGAAAGGGCAGTATTTTTTCAATATATAAGAGATGACTGACATGTATATAACACCTATGGTTTGCCAGGTATAATTTCATAATCTTTACTAATTTAATCAACATACCCCTACATGAAATGTTCTATTATTATCCCACATTATGGATAAGGAAAGTAAAGTGAAGAATGGTTAAGTAATATTCCCAAGAGCAGAGGATGACACTTACCCAGGAAGCCTGGTTCTGGAGTCCATGCTACTCATTATTTTGATATTTTGATATATATGTGTATATATATATATATATATATAGAGAGAGAGAGAGAGAGAGAGAGAGAGAAAATATATATAGAATTATATATATATATATTCTCTCTCTCTCTCTCTCTCTCTATATATATATATATATATATATAATCTTTTATAAACCTGGGATCATATTTTACAAGCAATTTTAGATTCTACTTTTTAAGTTGATATTATTTCATAGGCATTTTTCCATGTCCTTAAATATTCTTCAAAATATTTTTAAAAATTTAAAAATTTTTATTTATTTTTAAGAGAGAGAGAGAGAGGGAGAGAGAGAGAGAATGAGTGGGAAAGAGGCAGAGAGACAGGGAGACACAGAATCTGAAGCAGGCTCCAGGCTCAGAGCTGTAAGCACAGAGCCTGACACGGGACTCAAACTCACAAACCCTTAGATCATGACCTGAGCCAAAGTCAGAAGCTCAACTGACTGAACCACCCAGGCGCCCCTTCTTTAAAATATTTTTAATGGCCGTGTGGATATATCTTATATAACCACCTCCTGCTGTTACACACTTAGATTGTTCCCTTTTTAAAATTTTCTTTTTGTAATTATAAAAAATGCTGCAATAAGAGTCTGTGTTCATAAATGTTTAACCAGCTTTTTGATTATTTCCTCAGGACAGATTCCTGGAAGAGAATGACTTGGTCAGAATTCTTGGCATTATTTCAAATCTGTGGTGGAAAAGAAGTGTTCAGATATGTGTCACAGATTTAAATAACATAAAAACTCAGGAAAGCTGGGGATCTGTGTGGGCTGCTGGAAGTATGAGTCGGCCTTTGACACAAGGCTGAAGCCTAATGAGACGACATTTCTCTAAGGCTCTGGGCATTTCTCTTCCCTAAGTCAGTTGACTTGGGCAGGGGGTTGGTGAGAGAAGGCTTCACGGAGCAGAGTCTTACAGGAGGAAAAGGAGTTTCGAAGGCCGACAAAGGACGTGAGGAGAGGAGGTAAGTGGGCCTTGTAGGTGGCCCTGTAGGAGCAACATGGGCAGGCCCAGGGGTAGGAGGGAACAGGAGGTGCTTCTAGCGGATGCAGGAATAACCTGTGAGAAGAGCTTAGAAGAGGTAGGCCAGGGCTAGATGGTGGGAGGCCTCGCACATCACGTCAAGGAAGACGAATTTTCTCACGTTGGCAGTAGGGAATGTTGAAGACTTCTTGTCCAAGAGGAGCTGTGGTCATATCTGCATTTTCGATGGCACTGTGGTGCCAGGAAGGAGATGGGACAGGAGCAGATGCCGGCAGATGAAGACTCTCTGCGGACCGAGGGGAGTGCCAGGCACAGACCTGTTTGCAGTAGCTTCACCCTCAACAGGCCCATGGCCCTCTTCCTTGTTTCTCATGCTGCACCAAGAGGAGTATAGGCTGAATATTTTTAAAACGCTGACATCGAGATGAAAAGGCTGCGGAAACAAAGAGCACAAACACGTCCTCTATGTTGTTGAGAGTTAACATCCATGAGAAATATGCATGCATGTCGGAGCAGAAAATAATGAGGCAATATGCTTCCTTAAGCAGATTCAGTGCATCCTGGCCAGGGCCCCAATGGGCAGAAGGGGAGGACGGCTGGAGGGGTGCCTTCGCTGTCGGCGCGAGCTGCTCCTTTTCAAGCAGACAGGTCACTCAGTGCTTTCTTCCAGGCAATTATTTTCAGGATGACTAGCGATTTTGACCAACCAATCAAGCTTTGATAGAAGCCACTTTCTATTAAAAAAAAAAAAATGTCCCCGATCTTTAACTCGGAGAGATTTTCCTCAGTGTGGCTTGACAACCTCAAGTTTTCAATTAATGTCTCTCTCCCCACCTCCTGCATCCTGCTTTTGCTTTCATTTGGGGAGCTAGAGTGTTCATAGGCTTGCCTGAATTTCCCACGCGGGATGTGTGTGTGTGTGTGTGTGTGGGTGAGTATTTTAAAGGCTTCTTTCTGGCTTTCTCTCAATGAGGAATGTTCCACGAAAAAGCAGAATGATTTGTGAGCAGGAGATTGAGTGAAGGAGAAGGACTGAGAATACAGACGGTGAGGTGTAGAAGATTCTGACCCCTGGGCTGAGGGTTTCAGGACCAGCCCCCCACCAGGGTTATGCAGAGAGCGGCAGGGTGCATGCTTTCAAATGCAGTAGGCGCGGCCCTGCTTCAGAATACACCGGTGAATATTTTGAATTTTAATGGATACATATCTATTTCAGTGTGATTTATTCCATGGAAATCATTGCTTTTCTTTTAAAATAAAATTATTTGCATAAGGTATGAGTGACTTAAATAAAAATGTGAGGTAAATATTAGCTCAGATGTTTTGTGGAACATGGCAAAGCTCTTAAAGGTGGCACCTGAATGCCTTAAGATTAGGAGACTCTGGAATGAATTTTGGGATCAGAGAGACATGGATAAAATTCAGGCTCTGCCTTTCCTAAATGTGTGCCTCTGAGAAAATTGCTTAATATCTCTGCATCCTAGTTTTTAATTTTTTATTTATTTTTATTTTTTATTTTTTTAAGTTTATTTATTTGAGAGAGAGAGAGACGGAGAGAGAGAGCAAGTCAGCACGAGTAAGGGGAGGAGCAGAGAGGGAGGAGACAGAATTCCAAGCTGGCTCTGAACTGTCAACAGAGAGCCCGATGCGGGGCGAACTCACGAACCATGAGAACATGACCTGCGCCAAAGTCAAGAATTGGACACTTAACCAACTGAGCCCCCTAGGAGCCCCAGTTTTTTTTAATTTTTTAATCTGTAAAATGTCATGTACCTTTCCACATTGTTGTGGGGTTTGAAAATTGATTTGTTCATTCATGTATTCATTTGATCATCAATGACCATCTGCTCTGTGCCACTCACTGTCTGAACACAGGGAATATAGCCGTGCGCCAGACCGCTTATTGCTCTCATGGAGCTCCCATTCTAACGGGGAGGGTAGATAATAAATGCATAAATAGATATGGAAGAAACTGTCAAGTTCTAAGAAAAACATAGCAGAGTGAGGAAGAGGTTATAGCAGAGCCTCTGAGAAGGAACGTGTTGGGTGCGTTTGAGGAACGGCAGGGTGGTCACAGGAAGTGGATGGGGGGAGAGGGAGAAAGGAAGAAATGAGCCAGTAGTCAGATGCCAGGGAAGAGAGTGCCTGGTAGGGTGGGGTGGAGACTGTAGGTTTTATTTTAACTGTGACAGGAAGAAGAGTGATCAATACATGGCATCCATTCGCATCCATTCATAATGACACATTCAACTAATATGTGAATATCCATTTACCTCGTGCTCAACTTGTGCAGAGTACTACTTTAGGCTTGGAGGTCTGGGGAATACCAAGATAAGCTGGACAGGGGAGCTCCAATTCTTGTTGGAGAAGCACTAGTCTAATCAATTAATATCTGATATTCATCCAGTGCCTGCTGTGTGCCAGGCATAGTTCCAAGTGTTTCCTTTTAACAGAGTAGCTCATGTGGTCCTTAGAAAACAAAACTGTATAATCAGTTATTATCTCCAGCTTGCAGATGAGGAAGCTGGGCCCAGAGAGGCTTACCACTATATGTATCGGAGAGGAGTGGGAAATAAATGCGCTCCCTTTGAGGGTCAAAGTAGAGTGGGGGTGCAGAGCAAACATCACCTCCAAAGAGGGAGAGCACAGCCAAGGGACTCTCGGTGCTCTGGAGTGAGGCTTGCCACCTACCATCTGTGATGATGGCCACATCACCTCTGTGCTCCATGCTTCTGTTCCCTCATCTGTGAAATGTGGCCAGTGGGGGTACCCACCCCATAGGATAACTGTGAGGATGAAATGGGACAGTGCATGGAAAAGGCTTTTGCACAGAGCCTGGCATATGACAAATGTCTCTCAGGTCTTAGAGATACAGTTGTAAGGCATTAGGGAAATACTCATGATCTCGGCCTGGGCCTTGAGGAGTGAGTGATAAGAAGCCCAGGTAGATAGGTTAATTCTAGGTTGACAGAACATCTCAGGAAATGAATAGAATGTTGATGGCTCATGGTGTGCTGGGTTGGCAGATGAGGGTAGAGTGGACAATTCTTTTCATTCTATTAATATGCAGCATCAAGGAGACATTGACTGCCATCCTTAGCCCAGTGAACTTTTTTTTTTACAGGCTACAGGGTAGCTTTGGTCCTCTGAGCATTGGGGAGCCCATGATCTGACCTGTGCATTTGGAGGCATTCCCAGCAACAACATGAAAAGGCTACAGTGGCCCAGGTGGTCAACACTGAACGTTTCTGACCAGTACCAAGAAAGGGTGGAGAGAAGAGGTGGAAGGTAGAGTCATCTCAGAAGTGGAATCTACAGGGCTTGGAGCCTGAATTTGCCAACTCTTTGGAGCTACGTGTGTGCACACGTGTGCACACACACACACACGCACACATACACAGCAGGAGAAAGCCAGATTCACCCCACCCCAGACTTTCTGTGTCCTGTTGGGGATGAGACTACTTACAGTTCCTTAGTTTTCCATTCTGTAAGGTGGGAAAAATAAAACCAGAATCTCATGGCTCCCAATGGGATATAGTCATATATTATGTTAGCATTGAGAACCCTGTGGAAATGCAGACTGGTCCCCTTCCTCCTGCTAACAGAGAACAGTCTTTCTACCAGAATACAATACCCACCACTTGCATTTTCTGGGTATCAGAAAGCAATGGTTTGGGTTTGAGCTATTCACTCACTTATGATCTGAGATTATTCTAAAAAGACTTCGCAGCTTAGTCTAATTGGGTAATTGGGATGTTTCCAGATGAAATTTGACTTGTATTTTTAAAAAACGCTTTGAAGAACTGGTTGCCATGGTGCTGTTCTGCTGACAAGATCCTACACTGGCTCCCACTAAGCAGCAATAATGGGCTTCTGTTTATTCTAAGTTTCAGGTTACCCTACCTGAACATCCTCTGGAAGGAAGCAAGGTGTGAACCTGGGGGAATAAGAGCAGTCCTTCCCTCAGTCTCCTTGATGGGGGATGTGT
This sequence comes from Neofelis nebulosa, assembly GCF_028018385.1. Taxonomy (NCBI): domain Eukaryota; kingdom Metazoa; phylum Chordata; class Mammalia; order Carnivora; family Felidae; genus Neofelis; species Neofelis nebulosa. The sequence goes on along the minus strand of NC_080794.1, from coordinate 28,075,958 downwards.
TTCAGCTGATGGGGAGGTTTGTCACTGTGGGGGCGGGGGACCCGTGCCTAGGCAGGAGGGACTTCCCAGACCGCCTCGCCCCTGGGCAGCTGGGAGTTGAGGAAGAATCCCCAGCACATCATCTGCCACAATATAAATTGGGTGGCTCTCTCAGGATGTGAATACTAATCCTTTCATATTTTGGGCAAATAGGTGTTTGGCAGAGACAATTATCTTTATTTTAAGAAATAACACGGTTTTAAAAATTAATATTTATGTTTTCATAGTATTACTGTTTTAAATTGGAAAAAGCCTTTGTTCTAACTCAATTTTTCAACCTACTGGACAATAATTCCTCCCCATTGTCCTTAAACTTCTTGTATCCGAGTGTTTATTATAAGAATGTGAAACATCTTCCCCAGATGCAGTATTTTTGGCTTCATTAAAAGTTTTTCTGGTTCCTCTTCAGTCATGTCAATATTTACCTTGGGCCATGCTTTGTATCCTTTTGTTTATAATTCCAGAATTCTCCAAGACAAACTGATTATTCATGACTCTCTGGCCTAAGTTACAATTTAAACATACCTTATGTTGACATTTTGAGAGTACGAGTCCCCAAACCATTTCCTGTACTTCTTCTCATAGATTCATAGTCTGTGACCTGCTGTAGTCATTTCATGCCTTGTATTTCTCTTTTCCCTTTCAGATATCTTCCAAGTACATCTTTTTCGTTGATTATACTCTTAGAACATTAGCAAGCGAAATTTCTCTTCCTTTCCTTTTAAAATCCCAGGATCCCTCTATCCTGCCAACGATGCTTTTACAACACTGTGTAGGACCCACATTTCTTGAGCACTTCCATTGTTTGTTTAGGGTGTACAGTCTTCCGTGTTGCCCATTTCCTCTCGTTAAATTTCTGGCTGCTGCTGAGGAGAACATGTGGCCCAGTCTTCACTGTATACAGACTATAGGATATAAGTCTAATAACTACAGTATAGACTAAAGTTTAAACCCTCCAGTGAGTAAAAGGAAGCCTTAGTGACCAGACAACATCATAAAGCTATAGCATGTTTTTCTTCAGAAGCCCACTGATATAGAGCCATTTTTCTTAATTACTCAGGATTTTATGATTCTGTGTGTTTCTCTTAGTTCTCTACATGTGCCTTACGTTGTAGAGGATTTAAAATTTACAAAGTATTTCACATGCATTATTACTTTCGATCCTTATAACAACTTTGTGAGAGAGACCCAGAGGATTCAAATGACCTGTCTGAGATCACAAAACGAATTAAGTAAGATACAGTTTTCACCCTTGAGGATATTTATATTAATAAATGATTTGGCTTTATGTAAGTCTTTCTATTCCTTTACAACACTGTACTTTTTCTTGTTTTGGGGATGTTGCATGTGCTGTTTCCTTTGCTTGAACTACCCGACTTCCCCCTCAGACTAGCCAAACTCCTACCCGGTTTTCAAATGTCAGCTTTGATTTCACTTCCTCTAGAAGCATTCCATGATCCCCCAACTCTATGCTAGGATTTCTTCTTTTGTGGTCCCATGACACCCTTAAAAATACATAAGTTTATCATAGTGTCTGTCACCTAATGACACTTCCTGACCATGCACTGTTATTATCATTCCCCACCCCATCTCCTACCACATGTGTATTTCTTGCTGGCCGTTGTACCCCCAGTACCTCACTCTGGGATGGCACTCAATAAACAGTTGTTAAATAAATGAAGGATGCACATTGTGTCTTCTCATTGATATAGTCTTGGATCCTTGAGCTCAAGAACAAATACCACAGGGGGCCCGCAGAGGGTCCAGAGACTTTTAGCTATTTCCAAGTTCATTCTTCATAATACCATCTGAGTCTTGGTAGCTAATGTGGCTACTTGTTGTTTGTCAAAATAAAACAAAATGAAACAAAAAAATCCTTTTCCCCTTACTCTGTGTGTACCTTCCTGCTTTTCCCTTGGGGAGCTGTCCCAATTCCCACTTTTCATTAGTGTTGTGCAGGTAGGGCTGCCCACATCTTGGGACCAGGAGTGGGGCCTCATAAGCATTTGGCATCACCCACGTGCAGGTGACAAGCTTAGGGATGGGCACTCAGCTCCAGCTGGTAACCCTGGGACTTCTGCTGAAACTCTTAGGTGAGAGAAGGTCTCTTTTTCCTTTGAAGGTTACAAGCAATAGAAACAAGCATGGAACAGCTGGTTCTTTGGGATCATTGAGTACATCACTGTGGAGAGATCGATGAAGCCATCACACATGATCCCTTGAATTTCTAAATGTATGAACTGATGGATTAACTCCCTTTTTGGTTGCAACTAATTTGAGTTGCATTTAGGTCACCAACAACTGATAGAGTTCTGACTGATTCAGCGGAAAAAAAAATACCATGGTATTTTTATTACTGACATCAGTGCTTTTTGTTCCTTTGTGGTTTTTGCCTTATGCTTTCACTTCTTCATATATGTTTTGCATCTGTGTAATTTGTCTTAGGTGTTTCATTGGGAACCAAGAAAGCAGGCATGTTTGGACTTATTTTCCCCAAGTCTAATGTCAAGCTCTAGGCTTGGTTGATGTGCCCTGGTTCATATTGGAGCTGAGTACACATCTGGGATTATTCTTCCAGGAATGGTAATAGTTTTACACAGATTTGACTACATGCCCAAACCTTACCTGTTGGTCTTCTGGGCTTAACTGTGGGACAGTGAGTGCATGGGGGTCTGGGAGGGTGCTCTGTGATTTCAAAGTAACACAAAGCTTCTGAGCTTATAGAATCAGGGTCTCAGAACTGAATCTGAATGAGTTTCATGTCCATCTATGGGCAGACAAGGTTGGAGACCACTTTCTGTCCCCTTAGGGGGCTGGAGAATCAAAAGGAATTGCAGGCTATTTGGACTTCATGGTCGGTGGATGCTGGTCTCTAAGTGCTCTGGTCACTCCACCCATAGAATGGGTCCAGTGGATGGAAGGATAGAAACATCTCTTCCCTAGAAGCCTTTGATAAAGCACCAGTGAAGATCCCTATGGTGTTTACCATATTAGTCAATATACTCACTGACTGCTCTCTATTCCTGATTCATGGGTATATAAGTAACTAAAGCAGGGAGGCATAGACTCAGTCCTGGTTCTTTGCCAACACATATTCCTGAAAACTGGATCACTGAGTCCATTACTGCATAATCGATCATATTTTCCATTCAAAGTGTTACGTTCGGGAGTTGTGCTCCTGAACAAGGCTGCAGTTTCAAATATGTTAGAAATGACCTTTCATTGTCATCAAATTCAAGATACAAACTGCAAACTCTTAAAATAATGAGGTTGGGATCTAATTCCTATTAAATTAAAAAAAATCTAAACTCACAAGTTTTAAATGAAATATATATTCCTAATCCATTGTGTATATAAGTGCAATTATATGTGAAATATTCATACATCACATAAAATTCTATTTGACTACTATAATGTAAACAAAAATGCATTAGTTTTTGCTATCTGTTAATTTTTAAAAGTATACTTACTTTAGAATGAAATTAATTTTGCTTGTCTTCTTAGAACCTTGAAGGGTTTTTAGGAGGATGTTTTGGTTGATTTAGATCTGTGCCCCATTTCCCACTCACCTTTGAACTGGCCATTTCTTTTACATTTCCCTACAGTCAGCATGGAGGTGCTAGTCTATTGTGTAACCAACTGTGTTAGAAAAGTCTCATTTATGATGATGGTAATCATAGTGATGGTGGCAGTGTTACACTCCCTGAAGCTGGTAAAGACATGGAGCAGTGACATGCAAACTGTCACCTGCATATAACAAAATTTCAATTAGAAAAAGATATAAAACTGCCCATTAAGTGAAGTTCAGTTTTTCTGTGCACCATAAGTAAGAAGCAAAGTTCAGCTTCCTCCCTTCTTGAGGCAGAAATAGCAAAGTTTAGGGCTCACTTCTATGTGGGACTTGGTGAGATCCTTTTTTCCTGTGATGTCCTAATGATAAGACTTGGGGTTAGACAGATGGGCAGGGAGAGGACCCAGAAGTCCTGAGCTATAGTTGACCCCATCAGAGAAGTCTGCCTGCTAGCTCAGGACACAAGGACAACTGATGAGGAGGCATTAGGCATTTTCTTTTGTGAGAGTTTCTTGCATATGACTTCCCAAGAAATTGTCTACAGATCGAGGCTTCTAGAACTCTAAGACAAAACCATCTTCATTCCATCAGTATCTTCTATTGATTCCTAACAGAACCAAAAGAGAAAATTTTCTGCCTCACCCCCAGTTAACCTGAAAATTCAATTAAATAGCCCTCCTCCAAACACTCCAGGTCACTGAGGTTTAACTATGCACGTCCTTGGAAAGGCCAGACTAGATGAAACTGACATTTGGAGAGCTGTGTTTTGCATTGGAATAGAAATTGAAATAGCAATGTATTTTTCCTTGCTTGTTTTGATAGCATTTTACTGATAGAAGGTTTGGGGAGAAAGGTGTCAGGGGGCAAATATCTCACTTTTGGTGTATCATCAGTGAACTTTTTCCCCAATCTGTACCCTGTTGCTTAGTTTACAAACGGTGCTTGGCAAAATTATGTTCTTGCTTTGGAAGTTCGTTGCTGCTTTCTCTCCTGCTTTCCTACAGGTTCTTTGGATATTTAAGGGTGGCAGCCACCGAGATTAGTGTTGACTTCTACGTTGGAAGGTTTTTTCTTTTCTTTTGTCCTCGAATTAATGAGTACAACAAACAGCTGGGCCAATAAACCCATTCTGTTGGGTGACACACTCTCACTGGAGCAGGTGGCAGATGGTCCGTCTTGCAGAGGTTCGCAGCGGAATGGGGAAAATGCCATTAGGAAGGCGGGTCCTACTTATTTGAGGCCAGGTTCCTCCATTTTTCTTGCGATATCGAGTATCTTGCCTGATCATTTCCCCCCCCTCTAATTAAGTGGGTAGCCTCTCTGCCATTTCTATATTTCTGTTTGGTTCTACTTCTCTTTCAATTCCAACATTTTTATTCCTGGCACAGGAAACTTTGTCCAAACTACTCTTGGGTGAGTGTCTGTGGGTGTTATTCCATAAGAAGTCTACAGCTTGATTCAATCTCCTGATAAAATTACAACCGGAAAGCAGCAAAGTGAATAAAAGGAGACAGGAGGCGCTAACTGAGTGACAAAGGCAATCTTGTCACACTACTGTTATTCAAACCAATGTTAGCCTGGATGCCGAGCACGTGCCTGTTCTCAGACGCCGGCGGTGCCGTTTTGTCTTTGATTTTTATTACCGTGCCTTGAATGAAATTACCTGTTTTATATCTTATGTTTCTCTTGAAACATGTTACCTTATGTTCTAGGCCTTGGATTGTAAGACACCTATTTCTGAGTGACTAGATATCTAGGTATTGTTTTGTTGTTGTTGTTAATTTGTTTTAAAATTCTCTAAGGAAATGAAGGGAAGCCCCCATTTGCTTCTAAGGAAAACAACAACAACAACAACAAACAAACACAGTTCCTTTCCCCAAATGCCTACTGGAGAACTAACAGCCCTAGAAACAGGTGTGGGCATGTCTATGTATATTCAGTTAGCTCAGTGCCGAATTTTGTCTTTGAGCTGCTTGGTAGCCTCTAATTCAAGTTCTGTTGTGGACATTAATTATCCACCGTTGTTTTTTAAGCTGTGGATAGTTCCCATCCCCAAGAGAAACTTTTTTGTATATCTTTGCAGCTTTACTGAGGTATCATTGACAAATAAAAGTGTATATATTTAAGGTGTACAATGTGATAGCTTGATAGGTGTATGCATTGGGAAATGATTACCACAATCAAGCTAATCAACACGTCTGTCACCTCAGAGTTACATTTTTTTTTTTTTTGGTGGTGAGAATACTTAAGATGTACTCTGTTACCAAATTTCAAGTATTCTGTACAGCATCTTTTTTTTTTTTAGTTTATGTATTTATTTTGAGGGAGAGAGAGCATGAGTGGGGGAGAGGCAAAGGGAGAAAGACAGAATCTCAAGCAGACTCTGCACTGACAGCGTGGAGCCCAACATGGGGCTCAATCCCATGAATCATGAGATCACGACCTAAGCTGAAATCAAGAGTCAGATGTTTAACTGACTGAGCCACTTAGGTGCCCCTCAATACAGCATCATTTACTCTAGTCACCATAGTACACATTAAATGGCCAGAACCTACTCATCTTATAAATGAAAGTTGTACCTTTTGATCAACATTTTCCTATTTCCCCCACCCCTGAGCCCCTGCACCATTCGATTCTTGAGTTCTATGAGTTCAACTATTTTATTGCACATAAAAGTGAGGTCATATTTGTCATTCTGTGTCTGGCCTGTGTCACTTAGCATAATGTCCTGTAGGTTCATCCATGTTATCACAAATGACAGGTTTTCCTTTTTTTTTTTTTTTATGGTTGAATAATCTTTTGTTGTATATATATCTCTATCTATCTATCTATCTTTTATCTATATCACATTTTCTTTATCCATTCATCTGTCAACAGAAGCTAGGTTGTTTCCATATCTTGGCTATTGTGAATAATGTTGAAGTGAACATGGGACAGTAGATACCTCTTCAAGATCCTGACTTTATTTCCTTTGGATATATATACCCAGAATGGGATTGTTGGATCAAGAGAGACTTTCTTTTGCAGGAATTGTTTTTGATTGTCTCAAGATGGAAAACAACTCAAATCAAAAGACTCTGAGATACTGAAGCCGCTTTTATAACTGGCTCCCAAAGAATGTTCTTAAAATCCCTTTTTTTAAAATTAAATTTTTTTTAATGTTTGTTTATTTTTGAGAGAAAGACAGAGCCCAAGTGGGGGAGGGACAGAGAGAGGGAGACACAGAATGTGAAGTAGGCTCCAGGCTCTGAGCTGTTAGCACAGAGCCCAACACGAGGCTCAAACTCACAGACTGTGAGATCATGACCTGAGCTGAATTTGGACGCTTAACTGACTGAGCCACCCAGGAGCTCTGTTCTTAAAATCCTGACACCATAAGGAAAGTATATACTTGTTGGTATACTTGAAAGTATATACTAAGGGGGATTGTCAGGATTTTCTTATACCCCATGGACACTTGGACTATGTGACACTGAGGGTGCCTTACAGTGCCAATATTATCCAGGAATGTGAAAGTTCTTTCTTCAACAACTTTCTTTCCAAGTGAAGGACATCCAGCTTTTGACAGAGTGTCAAAGGATAGGAAGGATGATAGGAAACCCACTACTTTAGCCAGGCATTGTTTGGGATTTCTGTCATTGTGAAGATTTATCTCCCTACCCCCTATTGCTTCCACAGAACCTCTCTTCTAGAACAAAAAGGGCCCATCAAATCCCTCCTCACATGACAGATCTTCAGTGTTGTCTTAACTTCTCTGAGTCATTCTTCATTGGGCTAAACATCTCTAGGGTATTAACTGCTGTCCAGGCGTTTTATCATCTTGACCACTCCTGTGGAAACTCCAGCTAGTTAGGGTCTATATTTAGAAGACAGCATGAGGAGCTGGCGGTGCTTAGGTGAACAGAATTGTAATATCAACACTGAAGGTGGTGCGGTATCCTGGATGTGATCTAACCAGTGCAGAGCAGGCAAAGGTTCAGGAATCTCTTTCTGGAATCTTCTCATGTTCTTGTTTATAGGAGAAACATCTGCCTCCAAATACCGAAGTAATCCAGGCTCGTAGGCAGTGCCTGAGATTTGATATTTCTGCTCTGATACCCAAAGAACCACGTAAAATCAAATTTATTCGAAATCTAAACCGTGATCTCTAAACTGACACCACATTCAGCTCCTCCTCCTGACTTTGCTATTTCTGAGAGTGAGACACAGATTCTTCCATGCATCTGTGGTTCCTCCTTTTTCTCTTTCCCCTCCTTCCAAATGGCTGTCATTCCTCCTCCATGGGGCATCCTGCTTCTCCTAGTCCCAGTTGCTTTCCCGATTATTCAGATTTGCCTTTCTACTGATACTGGGAATGGAGAAAACATAGACATTCCTGTAATACTTTATACAATCAGACTTTCTTTGAAGGTAACACCTAGGAGGGAGTCCTGCAAGACAATGGCTCTTCGGCAGTCCTAATCTGGGTTTTCCTGAAACACACATGCAAGAAGCAAAAGGGGCATGTGACAAGAAGAAAATGGAGAACGAAGCTATCTGTCTTCTGAAAGAGCCTAGTGTTGAAAGGGCCGTGGGGCAAACACAACCTCAGACTGGGTCATCATCTACAGTTAAAACAAAAGTTACTCCAGCCACTGCTGCACCCAGAGGAGTGGGGCAGAGGTTCTGATTGAGAACTTTGATTTCCCACAGATTGTTTGAGTCTTAAATGAAATTTGGAAAGGTTCCCTGACATCAAAGGCTGTTCCTTTTGGCTAATCGATTGAGTATGTTGTGTCTGTCCTCCCCCGAGTCCTCCACGACTGGGAACATATGTCAGATTCTCCCTTTGCCAGTAATTTGGAGGCTTGTGATAATAAAACATCCTTTTTCTACGTAAAAGGAAGGGTGGTCCTGGGGAATGTTAAAGCAGCAGAAAATAGCAATGATTTACTCCTCTCTGAAAAAAATATACAAAGCGTGATCCATCCATATCTGAATATCATCTGCATAATTTGAAAATAAGACATTGAAGGGAATAGGCCCAACCTCATGATCCTGTTCACGTTTACATCTGGAACAGCTGCCAGGGCCTCTCGGAGTTGATTTTGTTCAGTTCTGCAGGGCTGACTTGAAATCCAGGCAGAAAATGAAAGTGAGCAAATTTACCTCTGGCATTCAAAGAAATGCTTTTGGTCAAAGTGAGTATTTCTGACCATGACTCATTTTCAAAAGAAGCATTGAATTCGCTTTGTCATCTTTGCCTGGATCAGGCTCAATCGGCCCTTTTATGACTTTTAAAATATCCTGTATAGCCAGGATGGCATTTATTAGGCTTCAGCTATTCAATATTGCATTTCAATATATAAAAGTCACTGTTCAATTGAATATTGAGTTTTCTAAGGAAGTAAACCTAAAGAAAAGAAATTTGCAAGAATCTAAAATAAATGAGTTTGAGGAAGATCAAACTGCCCTTTTGGCTGTTTCAAAGATCAAAAGATCTCTCTTTTATAGAATTCAGGAACAACGTGAATAGCCTCTTTCCTCTACCGCAAAGCCCCGTTTTTTTACGATCATTGATAGCTTGGGACTGCACCATAATGGTATGAAAGGCCCTGGGGAGGCGGGAAGATGGTTGCATTCCCGAAAAGCACCCAGGACTTTTGCGTCTGAAATAACAGGTTTTTCATTTAATTTAATCTTGAGCCCAATAGAGTGAGAAAATGAAAATCTGTCCTCATCTCCTTCAGGAGGAGGGGTGGCCTTGAAAGGCTTGAAAGGGTCCCCTGAAAATTGTTTTTAAAGCCTGCATGGTATTTTTGTCTCTACCTCTCACGGATGCTGGATTATATGTAAGGAGGCTCTCTTTGAGGTCATACTGCCCTACGGTCCGCATAACCTTAGAGAGTTACCTAATCTCTACGTCCCTATTGCTCCGTGTGTAAACTGGGGATAATAATATGTACCTCTCTGACTTAAGTTTCCTCCAACCTGAGGGCCTTTGCTGGTGCTGTTCCTTCAACTTGACTAACTTGTGTGCAGCCCCCAAGATTCAACTGGAATGGCTTTTCTTCTGGGAAGTATTCCACAAAACCCGAGACCTAGTTATGCTAACCCCCTTCCCCCATCAGATAGGGTGCTATGGTTTTTTCCTTTGTAGCACTTGCCCCAATTACAGATGAGAAAATTCTGTGTGAGTACTGGTGTCCTATCTGGTTCCCCCTGTAAAGGATTAGGAAATGGAGTTTGTTCATCAGTGTCTACAATAAAAGGAAAACCACTAAGTGTTTGTCGAGTGAATGAAATTAATGGAGAAAAGTCCGTCACACAGGTGATTGGGAAATGGCAATTCCTATTTTCCCCTGTACTGTGAGCTCCACAAATATTGGGGTAGCGCGAGTGGCTGCTCCAGGAGCATCTCTGGCTGTGCAGATGAACTTCATTGATCATCTTTCCCTCCAACTGCCCGTTCTTCACCTGCCCATTTCTTTGTCTTCTCTCTGAGAGTATGTTATTGACTTTCAGAGAGATTCTTGTTCATCCCCTTATGATACAAGTTTTCTCTTTCCAGGGATGGTCATGACTTCATAGAGTGCTCTCTCTGACATATCTGCAGTGAGGGATGAGAAGCTGGGTGGTGACCAGGGTGTTTCTTGCCCTGGTTAGAGGATTGAGTGGGAGGGGGGAGGGTTGGGGATATCAGCCCAGTGAGCCTTACAAATTGGGTTCACTTTTAAACATCACCATCACCACTGTCATCCCCATCATCATTAACAACTAGCAACAACTACTTTGCAGTTTAAAAACCCTTTGCTTCCCTGTCTAGGAACAAAACATTCTCATCAGCATTGTAAACCATTCATGTTTGGAAATTTACCATTAGAATCCTTTTGCTTGGGTTGAGGCAAGTGCCCATGAGAAATTACTTTTTTAGTTATTAACTACCTTATTGTGAATTAATTTGTCAACTCATTTCATCTGAAAACATAAGGCACTTGGTTGTCTGTGTAGGAAGGAAGTGTCTTTGTCAGAGTTTAGTTGCAGTAACAGAATCCAGTCTAGCTATTTTTAGCAGAAATGGAGTTCATGGACAGAATCAAGAGTTTACAAAAACCCCTAGAAGAGCTGGAAGAGAAATCCTTCAGCCAGATGTCCAGGAATCACACCCTAGATCAACACCCCAGAACCTGCCCAGAGAGGAGCTGCTCTCTCTGCCACGATCTAAAAAGTCATCCCCACAACTGCTGACTATTGTACCTCACTGTGTCTATTCCAGCCCACACCAGCAAAACACATGCCCTTTGCTGGCCTCTCAGTAGCCACGGTGCTAGGGGTTGGACCCTGGAGAATCTGTTAGAGTTCCCACCTGTCTCTACACTTGCTGGCTAGTGTAGCTCCCACCTCAAAGTCTACTTCCACATTTCCTGGAGGAGTGTCTCGTTGGCTGAAGCTAGGTCCCATGTGGAACCCAAACTGTAGAGCACTCTGGGAAATGATACCACTTAGCCTGTCAGCCTCTGCAGGGCCATACAATGTCAATGAAGGGGTACAGATGGACTAGAGTGAACCAGCCTGGAGATTCTACCACAAGAGCTATATGGTGGGAATGCAGGGAAGCTTTTTTGAGAGAGAAATGGAGAAGTTTTTTTCTATTTATTTATTTATTTTGAGAAAGAGAGAGCACAAGTGGAGGAGGGGTAGAGAGAGAGAGAGAGAGAAAGAGAGAGAGAGAGAGAGAGAGAGAGAGAGGAGAGGGAGAATCGCAACCAGGCTCTACATGGTCAACGTGCAGAGCCCTGTGAGATCATGACCTGAGCCGAAATCAAGAGTCAGATGCTTAACCGACTGAGCCACCCAGGCACCCCAGGACTGGAAACAATTTTGACTGACCTCACAACTATGCCTAGACCTAGTCCCAGTTATCAGTAAATGCAGTATCAGGGAGACATTATGGTTTTCTTTGGATAGGTGGTTTTACGATCTGCTTATAAACTTATTTGAGTAAATAACCTCCTTCTCCTATGCCCTTGACATTTACGGTGGGGGTGTTGGCTTGAAAACTGGTTCCCATATGAGGAGGGCAAGGAGAGACCCAAGAAGGAGGCAAACCACTCCAGATGGATAGGTGGAATATTTAGTAAACAAGGGAACTTCCATATGAGGCTTGTCTTGGGAAACTGCAAAATGAGTAGATGTCTGTACCCTACTGCCAGAATCTTTAAAAGTTAAAATAGAGGTCTTAACTGGGCTCAGTCATGTATACTGTCCAGATGGTCTCAACAACATATTGTTCTCTCAAGGCTATTTCCCTAAAACTGGCTCCCAGTGTGGGAACAATGGGTAGAATCTTTGTTCCAAGGACAGGGGAGGTGGTGGGGAGCCCCTGATTGTCGGGGTCCAGTTCACAGGTAGGCTGGTGGTCAAGTCCCCTCAAGGACCTCCTCCAATATGTTTTGGTTCCTTCCTTACCAGGGGAGGCAAGGTGTTCAGATTCACCTGCAGGTGAGTGGCCTCCCTTCAGGTCTATGTCTATTTGACTTAGAAAACCACCACAGAAGCCAATTTGACAATAAATTTCATATTAAAAAAAAAAAGAAAAGAAAAAGAAAACCACCACAGTGGCTGAAAAGAGAAGCTTTGGATGTTACCCAGGAGTGTGTGGCACTTTTTTACCTACCAGGTAAATCTGTTTCCCTGATGAGGAGATCCCAAATGAAAGCTCAGAGTTACTCATTTTGAATGGATCATGGAAATCCCTCCGGGTTTTGGAAGCAGGCAGTCAGTAGTGCTAGCCCGCCATCTTCTTTTTAACATTCAATCCAGCAAACACCTTAAGCTTTAATAAACATCTTCTCCTTTAATAGTGTTGACTCCAAGCTAATAAGGCAACTAACGAATCAAGTGAAGGTAAATTTCTCATTAACAATTTATTTAACTTTGTTGAAGAGAGCAATTCCAACTTCTGCTAATTGAGTTTGTAACAAAAAGATGGATCCATTTTACTACCACCCTCAGGACCTTAATCAAACTCTGGGAAAGGTAAAGTAACTCTCATTAGCAGACTAAGAGGTAAAATCCAGGATGGAACGGAAGGTACCAGAACACTGTTAAATTCCAAAAACTTCAACAGGATTATAAAGCAGAGGCACAGACTGGCATTTCACAGTATTTTGAATTTTATTTGCCAGAGGAAGAGCCCTTTGACTTGAAGCTAAAGCCGTGTGTAAGACTTTGAAGATGCTGGCTTTAGGGGGTGGGTGATGTGTTCAATTTCTCCCCCTTTACTTCAGATCCCTCTGTGGAAGGTGGAAACACGTGCTGGGTAGACCTGTAAGGGGACTTACCCTTTGCAGCTGATCCAAAGCCTTTCCCTCTGGCTCCAGGAGGTGGCTGTAATTTAGGAGTTTTATAACGAAGGGCTGAGCAGGACTGCCTAACGGGACAGCCCTGCAGGCAGAGGGACATGTGGCGTGTCTGTGATCGGCCAGTGATTGAATTTGAAGGGATTTAATAATTCTTGAAATTCTCAGCTTTTTCCTGAGACTTTCCTCTGGAAGCCTGATTAAATGCGTATTATTTCTTCTTAAGTGATTTTACAGGTCGTTTATTTTGGATTTATGAGTATCAACACATTTTAAAAGGTATTAGTGAGCAGTACTGCTGCATACTTGTTCTCTAAATCATTAACTTTACTCTCTATCAGCATCAGGTAATAAGAAATCTTTCAAATATTACTTTGTTTTTTCTTCTTATGTATTCATTCAGGCAACAAATATTTTTAAACACCTTCTGTGTGCTAGGTCCTTGAGATATTCCAATGAACAAGACAGGCATGGTCTTGCTCTTACTACATTGTAGAAATTAACAAAAAAAATGTTTAGTAAAGTTCATATTATTGTGAAGTCATGGAGAATAAATTTGAATTTAAATTAGTCTTCCCTTCCCAATCAACACTGCAACCAACAAATCAAGTTCTATATGGAGAGGCACAAACAGGAGATGATTCCTCTGTATTTTCACATATGCTACTGTGTGGTAGCATTTAAAGTAGGAAGATGAGGTGAATTGGGGGAAAAACTCTTCCTTTTCCTCTGTCACCTTCCCCTAAGGTACCTGTTGTATAGAATTTGAAATTGTCCAATTGTTCTAAGTCTATAGTTACAAAAGAGGAAATGTCTGTAGTGCTGGCAGAAACCCTTAGGTTGTCTGTCTTGGGAGGCACATCTAGCTTTTACACCTGCCCCTAAAACCTGCTCTTAGTCTGTTCATGGGGCTGGGGTTGTAAGGTTCTGGGACTAAGTTAAAGGGAATGTGAGTGACTCATTTGAATCATGATGGAGAAGAGAATCAAAAGGTCCAAACCAGATAACTAGAATGATCTAGGAAACAGGAGAGGTGAGGCAAATAACAGCAGAAAGGCTAGTCATGAGGTCAGAAAAAAGGTGGGTCCAGGTGAGGATTCAGAATGGGGGCCGTAGGTAATGTTGGTCCCCAGGGAGTGTTGGTTCTCTGTATTGATCCGAAGCCAATTTTTGTATGTTGTGGGTGGAGCCTTGCCAGTGAGAAAGCTCCTGTTGGGACTCAGTATGTGGGGCCCCCCATAAAATAGCCAGCTGTGCCAGCTGCAAGTCTCCCTCAGAACAGCCTGTTCTCTTCACCCTTTGGAGAAACCTGGATGAAGAAGGATGAGGCAGAAGAGCCAAGGATGCTACCATTTTGTCAGAAGATAATGCAAAACAGAGAATTCATCTATGTCTATGAGGCTTGAGACTTGACAAAGTACTTTCCCACCCATCTCTCCCCATGGACCAGATGCAGGTGGGTAGCTAGAGGAGTGTAATTCTCCTTCCTTGACAGATGATGAAACACAACCTGGAAGGAGCAAGTGAGTTTAAGGTCACATAACTATATCGGGTCAACTTAGGGCTTCAGCCAAAATCTCATTCCAACGGCAACTCTCTTTTCAGTACAATTTACATAATATTCAAATGATATGTAAAAATAAGCAAATGATGAAGCAGAGCATTACAAACGTATTGACTCATTGGTACGTAAGTTGTGGGATTGTAGCCAAGTATCTGTGATTCGTTTAAAAGCTTTGGCAATTCCCCCTGGCTGTCTCCTTTTCCACCATTTTGGCCCTGATTGGCACTGGCAGAAATGTGTCTCTGAGTGTTTACCACACCTTCTTCCAACAACATGCAGACCGAGCATTCCATCTATGGCCACAGTCCTCAGGGTAATTAAGATCTGGAGTACCAGGAAACATTTTATTCAGTAAGATTCCACTCATTTGCTTATTCAGTTGCTAAATTATCTTCCAGAAGTAAATCAGAAGGTTTTACCATTCTATTTGCTTGCTTTAGTTGGAAAATCTGAGGGAAATGAGTCTAATTCACTCTTCAAATTTCTAATTAAAACTTCTTACATTTCAAACTTTTTGACAGAAAAAAAAAAGACAAGAAATATTGTGTAGAAGGCAGCTTTGAGAAGACACAATCCATGTGTGATTGCTTGAGCAGGAAGGGTTAAATGAGGCAACAACAAAAAGCTGCTTGTTTTTGCTTGCTTAAAAAAAAATTCAAACCATCTCCAAATGTAGCTTAATCCATTTTCAGACTCTATACATTATGCATCAAGATTTTGTACAAAAGGAATTTGAGAGGAGTGTTTGCATGAAACCACTTCAGTGGATTAAATTTGCAGTTCAGCATATTAGACTCAAAAAGTATACAAGACATTTGAGAGTCCTGCCTCCTTCCCTTATGTACAAGGTTCCTACTTCAGGTAAATAACTATAACTTTTTAAGAATGGGTAGATTCCATCAGCTGTCCTCAAAAAAAAATTAAGAAAGGATTTTGTCTCCCTTCCACTTAGTGATGACAACAAAAGCTTAAAGAAGAGAAAGAAGAGAAAATTGAGAAGGTTGGTCTCAGTGATTCTGCAGATCCTGAGGTTCTTTCAGGCAAAGCCACCCTACCCACGGTAGAAA
The DNA here is from genome assembly GCF_028018385.1 of Neofelis nebulosa. Taxonomy (NCBI): domain Eukaryota; kingdom Metazoa; phylum Chordata; class Mammalia; order Carnivora; family Felidae; genus Neofelis; species Neofelis nebulosa. The sequence goes on along the minus strand of NC_080794.1, from coordinate 28,060,376 downwards.
AGCTAATGTGACAAGACATTCCCAATAAAAGGAGTGCACACAGATACCTCTGTAGTAACTATAAACGTTACTCAGCTTCAGTGCAAAGTTGAGTTGCCACTATGGTTAAACATCTGGATCAAAAGCTCAGAAGTGGTCACCCAGATGTCTTCACCTAGTGGATGCCAAAAATCATTGAGACCATTTCTGGGTGTTTGTAGGGCCAGCTGTATTTTTATTTCCTGTTTAAGTCATGAATTGTTGGAGTCTTGGAAACATAGTATCTCTTTCTTCTTTTAAAAAATTTAGTTTTTATTCTTTATTTTAGTGACAGAGAGAGAGAGAGAGAGAGAGCACACAAGTGGGGGAGAGGGGCAGAGGGAGAGGGAAAGAATCTTAAGCAGGCTCCATGCTCAGCACAGAGCCTGACATGGGGCCTGATCCCATGGCCCTGGGATCATGACCTGAGCTGAAATCAAGAGTTGGATGCTCAACTGCGCCACCCAGGCACATCTTTATTTCTTTTTTTTAAAGGAGGATCCACACTCAGCATGGAGCCCAGTGTGGGGCTTGAACTCATGACCCTGAGATCAAGACCTGAGCCAAGACCAAGAGTCCAACGCTTAACCAACTGAGCCACCCCGGGGCTCCTATTTCTTCTTACCCAGAGAACATTCACCACTGAAGGGACACCCTTTATGGTGGCAATCAAGCAAGGGTCTGGAGAACCTCCAAAGCAACCCATTTCTGGACTGTTAATGATGGGAGGTCCTAAACTGACAGGTGAAGTCTAACCCTGGCATCATTACTGTTATAAGCCATGGGCTGTCCGAACAATCTAGAAAGCATCTGAAAGTTTCTATAGTAACTTGTATTTATTTTTTTAAAAGTGTTGAAAAGTTCCCAGTAGCATGGCTGGTTGCCTGGGCTACAATGTTGTGTTGACAGCTTCAGTCCTTTTCCTGGCGGCTGAAGACCCAGGACAGTGACCAATGAGAGGGCAGCATTTTTTCCTGAACTTTTCATTAGGCTGGTGATTCATTTTGAGACCCACATTTTATGAAGGCTGTGAATTCAATGCAATGTAGCTGTTGAGGTGTCTACATTCAAATTGGATTCCATTAAGTTTATGACGTGATTAAATGTCTGAATCATAAGGAGTCGGGGTTGAATTTATGTGCTTTCTGAAAGCACTTTCGAAGACTGGCAGCTTCGATGAGTGTAATATGATGCATGGGATTGAGAGAACAAACCTAAAGAGACACTAACTCAAAAATAACAAGGATCTGAGAATTGAGGTGGGTGTCACTCTTGGACATACAGAGTGGAACTGTTATTCAGCGTGCATATTTTTTTTTTCCTTCAGAATATTTAATTTGGAGCATTAGAAGGGACTTGAAAGCATTAATTGGGGTGCTTGTTAAAAATGCCAATTTCTAGGTCCTGCCTTCTGATTTGGAAGGGATGGAGTTGGGTACAGGAATTTGAGAACTCACTAGGGAAAACACTGATTTAATCATCTTTCATTTGGTCAACTGATGTGCCTCTTCCATGACCTAGCTCACAGTTAGTGGTAAGAGCACAAGACTCAGAACAAGGTCTCTTCAAGGTATCCTCAGAGATCTTTCATCACCCACTTAGTTCTTGCTCATCCACATTGATATTTATGACGTGGAAATGATCAGGTATGACAGCTATGTGTGCCGTGTTCAAAAAGTAGAGAACATGAGATGGCAGAGGGAGTGAGTGAACGGCATACTGCATGTTACCAAAAAGGAGTTCTAATATCTCAACAAAATTTTTGAAGTACATCTTAACACGTCAGGGTTAAATGGGAGTTGCACAGTGCTATTTGAGTCACTTTTAGACAATTTCTGGCATAATAGCACACAAAATACTTTCATTTCTGCATTTCCCTTTATTGATTTCTTTGACTTTAAATACATCAAATATATAGCCCTTGGAAATTCTAGAATTGATGAAGTTACACACTTTTTCATTATTCTGACGATTTGTATTTATTCTTTAATTCTCTCATTTGTGAATCTGTTGTTCAGATCCTTTGAAATTTTTCTATTGAATTGTTAGCATTCTTTGTATTGATTGTAAAGAGCTGTTTATATATTAAAGTTATTAATTCCATATCTGTCATACATCTTGCTGAAAACGTTTTTCTCTTTTATTTTTTTTCTTTTTCTTTTTCTTTTAACTTATGGTGAATTTTCTTTCACATGGAGCACTTCAAAATTTTTCTGTAGTTAAAATTATCCTTTTTGCCTTTCTTTGTGATGTTGTTTCATTGCTTTTATTTGTTAAAGCTTTTGCCATCACAAGATTAGGAAAAGAATCATTTACTCTTTCTTCTAGCTGTTCTGTAGTTTTAACATTTGCATTTGCATTGAGTGCTTTAACCTATTGATATGCTTGGTAAAATGTAACAAATAGAACGTGGATATGTAACAAATAAACATTTTTTTCTCAGTTTATTGTCCCAGCATCATTTCTTGTAGATTTCTTTATTTTCCCATCTCTCCTGAAACTAGAGTTATTTTTATCCCTATTGTATAGATGAGTGAACAGAGACTTAGACAGTTTACACTGATTTTATCTACAGGGGGCAGGTCTAGGAATGGATCTCAGGACTGAGGGACTCCAGATTCATCATCTCAGCCACCCAAGGAAATTTTGCTGTAAAACAAATTCTTGGTATGAAGGCCATTTTAGGGTTCTCTATTCTGTTTCACTAATTTGGCGGTTATTTTTTCACTAACACCATACTTTAAAATATTTTACCTTTGTAATGTTTTTAAATTGGAAAGCCCTTGCCCTTTCTGTTCTTTCAGCATTCATGTTGATCTCAGACTAGCATTGGCAATTACAAACCCTGAGATTTTTCACTGGAATTACATTTGAAAAGACATCTTTACTATATTTAAACATTGCATCTAGCAAAAAGGCCCTGTAGGGGAGTTTTATATTTTTCTTCAGACAGGTCCTTTACATGTCCTATTTCACCGTAAGTATTTGGTATGTGCGTCACTACTGTAAGAGACTTTTTTTTCCCATTATATTTTGTAATCATTGTTAATTTATGGAAAAATCAATAATATTTATTTTTAGCTGATTTCTTTCTTTTTTTTTAGAATGGGGTTTCATGGGCTTTCAATGTAGATAATCTTATGATCTGAAAACAATAGTAATTTTAGCTTTGTGTTAATTACACTTTTAATTTCTATATGTTGTTTTATTGTAGTGGTAGGAAAAGCTCAGTGCCAGTGGTGAAAAGAGCCAGCCAGCCAGTCAGTCTGCTTGCTTTCTGCTCTCCCTTCTGCAAAATATTTATGAAGTACCTACTTTGCCAGGCACTATGCTAGACGTTGGAGACAGAGCACAGTCCCTGCCCTCCTAGAGCTATAGCCTGGACTGGGAGACAGATATTAGACAGGTATTCATACAGTTACTCCATTACTTACTCCCCTTGTCTCATTCTTGGCTTAAATGAGAATACATCTGGTCTTTCAATTTTAAGCCAATTTGAGACATTCTTTAACATGCTGTGTTCCTTTAAGACTAGTTTCTAGTTTTTGAAAATCTGAAAGTTTTAGGAAAAGGCTTTTCCATGTCACCTCCTTTTACCAATTGTCAATCATTTTATAAACAATAAACCCGAGGCACAGGGGGGTAATGTGACATACCCACCATTATGCGGTTTCTCCTGACAGAATCCTCTGTGGAATCCAGCTCTAGAAGTGGTCTCAGGACTAGAAGAGCAATGTGTCTATTGCTTTTTGAGAACAGTAGCCTTTTTGGGTGGCTCTTTGTGCTTCCCCTTGTCCAGACGGTACCTGCTGCTTTCTAATGGTTTCCCAGATAGCACAGGGAAGATACCCAAGCTTCCAACAGCTTGGTCCAGAAGCTGGCAAAAGGGCAGTGAAAATGCAGGCTAGTGTATAGCATCAACCTGTTAGAAGCAGTGTTTATTTCTCATTAGTTAAAAAAATAAAGTTAATTAAAGTGTATAGGAAATACAACAAACATTTTAATCATCACCAGTACTCTCACCACCAAGAGATAACCTCCATTTTGTTTGAATGCTTTTTCTTTGCCTATCAAATTTTCTGCAGAAAACACATTTCATATTAAATGATAGATTTTTCCTTTTTTTTCATTCAATATTGTATCATAAAGAATTCCCCAAGTCTGTAATTGCCTCATCTTTTTGTTTGTTTCCTCAGTTTAGCCCTGACACGAGTTTTGCTTTGCAATGCTCTCGTGATTCATCTGGCTATTCATTTTGAAATAGTTCTAACATAAAGGAGCCTATGAGGACACCTTGAATAAAGACACTTAACTGAATCTGAAATAGCCACACTTGGTTGAATGAATGATGGCCATGTCATCAAAATTTCAGCAGAAAGGAAATGGTAATAATAATTCAATATGAATATAGCACCTTAAGAGCTGAAAAGGTTTGGTTTCAAAAATTTCTAGCTATTATTCATAGACATGTTGGAATGCAGGTAGCTTCTTCCATGGCAAACATTTAAAAAACCACACCTACTCATAAGAGGTAACAATCAGCACCAGTAGCATAATCTTTGGAAAGAAGGACAAGATCTCTTTCTCCCCCCCCCCTTTCTCTCTCTCTCTCTCCGTCATCCATCTATCTATTGCTCTCTCTAAATTTGGAATTTGAGAATTCTGAGAACAGTAGGATATTCCGAAGCATGAAATGTTGTGGATGGGGCAGATATGTGGTTGCCTACCCGATGGCCATTCTTGCTTTTCTCTTTGACAGAAGCTCAATTAAAAAAAAAAATAATGTTCATTTAGTTTTGAGAGAGAGAGAGAGAGAGAGAGAGAGACAGAAAGAGAGAGGCAGTGTGAGTGGGGGAGGGGCAGAGAGAGAGGTTAGACACAGAATCCGAAACAGGTTCCAGGCTCTGAGCTCTCAGCACAGAGCCCGATGTAGGGCTCGAACTCACAACCTGTGAGATCATGACCTGAGTCGAAGTTGGACACTTAACCGACTGAGCCACCCAGGTGCCCCAGAATCTCAATTTTATAGTCTCAACTTTGTCTACGATCTGCGTGTCTTTTATTTTAACCCATCTACTATCCAAACCAGAATATTTCAGAAACACATGTTCATTTTTAGAAATAAATATGGTTAATATCGACAGCACCCAACATATCAATACTTCCTCTAATAAGGAACTTAGCCAAGTTCCTGTGGAGGTATTTAGTAAATAATTTTTAGTGAATTAAAGAGTACTTCAGCTCCGGAAATAACCTGGGTTGAAAGGAAAAACTACTAGCAAATTAATAATTTAGAGTCTTATTTATACTTTTCTTATTATATTAGAGTAATCCCCAGCTAACCATAGACATTTAAAACTTTACAGGCCTCTCTTAAAGTAGAAAGTATTTAAGGTGTGTCCTCTCATGGGAAATTCCTGAGTGTGCAATTCATCAGACTTGTGAGGCTTAGTCAATTATTTCATAGACTGTCAGTCTAGGAAGGGGCCGTGGGCTTATATAAACTAAGAAATAATTACCTTATGTAATAAAACTATAAGTAGGTCCCTAGTTAATGAATTTGCTAGTTGTTTTCCCAGTTTATAGACATTGACCCATGTGAGACATATTACATATGCATAAACACAGACATATTCATGGAGTTAATTAGGGCACGCTAAATTGCTGTAGCAGATAGACCCAGGAATGAAGCCACTCGAAGGAATGGAAGTTTATTTCTCCCTCATAAGACAGTCTGGACTTGTGATCCAGGTGGGAAAGTGTCTCCTGCCACATGGTCATTTAGAAACCTAGGCAGATAGTTGCTCTATCACCTTCAAATTGTCACTCTCCTCACTGCCATCTGGCAGAAAGGCAGAAGAGAGAGCAGGGAGGAGTTGTCTGGTCTTGAGCAATACCCTTCAGGTAGCGCCTTTCCCTTCTGTTCACATTTCACCGGCTGGAGTTTAGCTACATGGCCACACCCAACTGCCACGTGACCTGGGAAATGGAATCCCGTCATTCTAGGAGAACAGTTTTTGGTGGACAGCTTCTGACATGCATGTGATGTTACAGACAGAGCAGTAGGCTGGAAGAGTCTCCTGAGTGATTCCACCCTCTCTAGGCTCTTTTCCACTCTCCCCACTGCAATAGGAATCATCTGTGCGCAGTGCAAATGTGCTTGTCCTTCATCAACAAGCCCCATATCTCTTAAGACCTTTCAATAACTCCTCATTATATTTCCGAAAAAGACAAAACTATCCTGACATACAAGACTTTGCATAATCTAATCTCCTCTTACCTAAGCATTTTCAATTTTGCAAGATATTCCTTCTCACTATGAGGCTCCTGCCACATAGTCTCCTTTTCACATTCTCTGCTTCCCGTGTTCCCTTTTCTCAGGGACTTTCACACTGGCTGTCTCCTTGGCCTGAAAACCCTTTTCTCCCCTCTTTGCCTCATTAGTGCCTATTGATCCTTTAAATGTGACTCTCCCAGTGGAACCTTTCTAGATTTGGTCAAAATCCTCTAAATAAGTTCTCACTGTAGAAGAGTGTATCTTTTTTTTTTTTTTTCCCCCAACCACCCATTACTCTTTTGCTTTTTGCCTGTGTGACTGATTGAAATCTAGTCTTCTCCCAATAGACTATAAACCCCACGAGGTCAGCCATTATGTCTCTTTTAGCATAGATTCTTACCCACAGAAGATACTTAATAAACATGTGTTGAACATAAGTATGTTTGAATAAATGAATGAATGAAGATCTGTATTCTACTTTTGGCCCTGCCACAAATTAACTGTGTGATCACAAAGTCTTCCCTTTCAGGGCCTCAGTTTCTTCATTGTGAAAGGGTTGAATTAGATGATGTTTAAGACCTTCAGCACCATGATCCTATGGTCCTACGATTTGAAAATTGAATCCTGTGGGTCATGAAGTTTGTTCAATCACTCAGTTACATTTCCTAAGCAGATGTAGCAAGTTCTGGGTCTGGCAAGGTAGAGTGAGAACACTAATTGTTTCATTTTGAGTTTCAGTGCAAACTTTATGCTAATCTATAAAGTCCAATAACAACTGAAAAGAAGATTGGAGAGGGTTAATGAAAAATAATAGTATTAGTTATTATACAGAAAAAGGTAAGGAAATAAAATCCACAAACATTTTGTTGATAGTTGTAAGATTAGCTTCTGTAGGGGGTTGGAAGATGAGCGCTGTTACTTTCATTTTGGTTGAATTTAAAACTTGGTTTTATGAAGGTCATGTATTGACAATGAATGAATATTTCATTGGTGTAAGAACAGGTTTTTTTCCACTTTTTTGATTTTGAGATTGATATTCAATAAAAAGGATGAATATCCAAGCTATTTTACCCCCCACCTCCTTTTTTTTTTTTTTTTTTTTATTTTTGGTGATAGAATGGCAGAAGATCATTTTCCATGCCTGATTTCAAGTTGTTGGTTATCACTTACCTATATCATCTATCTATCATCTATCTTCTCTCCTTTTATCTATTTAAAAATAGCAATTTCCATATTATATCCATATTATATAAGACAAGGAATGCTCATTGAGAGAAGTCTTAGGATCTAGAGGAAATTTGCCTCACTGAGAACAGCTTGAGAGACTGGAGCCATCTTATTAATGGTTGATCTCTTTATTTAAGGTTGGCTGATAGACCATATTATCATGTTATATTGTGGAGTTGGGTACTTAAAAGGAACCAATAATCCCTTGCTTTTATGAGTCATGCACGCCTTTAGAAAGTTTCAACATCTATCCATGGAACTGAGAAGGTAAGTTGAGGCAAGACTGATGATGCTTGCAGTTTCTCTTAAAAATGGGACCTTTATGAGCATTTCTTTTTCCTCCTAGTTTGCAAGATGGTTCTATCTGATTTTTCATGTGTCACTAGAAAGGGGATGTCACTACACGAGTGGTGAAATCTGACTGGGAGCATCTTTCCTTCTAATTAATTTTGTTTTGTTTTGACATAGATTCTTCTAAATTAATAGATAATTTTTAAGAACAGTTTTAGATATACAGAAAAACTAAGTAGACAGGAGAGACACTTCCCACATACTGTTCCCCTGCCTCCCCACAGTTTCTCCTATTATTACTAATTATTACTGTTATTACTTGTCTTACATTAGTATGGTACATTTGGTACAGTTAATGAACCAATATTGATATATTTTATTAAGTAAAGTTCATCTTCATATGTCTTTGCATTTCCTTTTTCTGTTGCAGAATCACATGCATGATTCTACATTTCATTACTTGTCATATGTCTTTAAGCTCCTTTTGGCTATTGACATTTTCTCACACTTTCCTCATTTTTGATGACCTTGATGGTTTTGAGTGGTACTGATCAGGTATGTTGTAGGATGCTCTTCTATTGGACTTTGTCTGATGTTCTTCTCATGATTAGTCTAGGGTTATGCATTTTGGGGAGAAGTGTATATGCCATCAACATGATTTATGACTACTGATGTTGATATTAATCATACTGAAGAAGTAGCATTTGCCAGGTTTCTTAACTGTAAGGTACTCTTTCCATATTGTATTCTTTGGAAAGAAGTCACTATGTACAGCCCACATATAATGATGGCAGTTACGGTCCTCCTCTTTTGGAGTAGAGTATCTACATAATTTATTTGTAATTCTTCTGCAAGGGAGATCTGGACCAAGATTCTTTTAAGTAGGTGGGCTTATTTGGATTTGGGGATATTCTAATAAGCATTTTGTGGCTATGATTATGCATATATATTTTTAGATAAGGCAATATGACCATGGCAACATGATGGGGTGGAGAAGGTACTGGATTAAGAATGTGAGATCTAAGGTTGCAAACCAGCCAGGTTACTTACCAAAAGTGTGACCTGGGTATACACATCTCCTCTGAGAGCTGCTTTGTGTGATCAGAAGTTCTACTTGGCAATATCACCTTACTTGCTATCTTCGCTGTCTGGAACAAATGTTCCATGGAGTGGCCCATCGCTGGTTTCTTTTCCCACCCTGGTTTCAGCTTGAAGGTCACCCCATCCAGTCAGAGTTCTCAGAGCACCCCAGGTAAGGTACCTCTCCCATATCCCAGAACCTTCTATCCCATGGCTTTGTATTAATCATTACCATCATTTATTGTTATCTAAGATCCTCTTATTTGTTCACTTGTGTATCATCTGCTTCTAGATTATAAACTTTATCAATTCTATGAACTCCTGGAAGTCAAGGAACTTATCTATCTTCCTACATTTGTCCTACCTAGAAAGTACCTTGAATATATTAAAAAGAAGACGCTGGGGCACCTGGGTGGCTCAGTTGCATAAGTATCTGGTTGTTGGTTTCAGCTCAGGTCATAATTTCATAGTTTTCAGGTTCAAGACCTGTGTCGGTTTTCACGCTGACAGTGTAGAGCCTCCTTGGGATTTTCTCTATCTCCTTCTCTCTGTTTCTGTCTCTGTCTCTCTCTCAAAATAAATAAGTAAACTTAAAAAAAAAAAGAAGAAATAAACATCAAATGACCATTGGAGACATCTGCAGTGAACATTCTCTGAAGCTAAAAATTAAGTAAAATAACACACAACTCTTTGGTGGCTCTGACCAAGAAACGAGATAAGCCAACCTCCACAGCTGGTGCTTCCATGAAAAAGGGAGTGATCCTAAAAACAAAAGAGATTTTTAGTATTCTTTCTTTGTTTTGGAATTTGAATTCCAACAAGATGGTATTATTTTGATTTAGATTCCTTTTTGCTTGGGAAACTTAAATTAATAGGTATTTTGGCTGCCATGAAGGAGTACTGACTTCTCTTATTTAACAAATCAATGTCCAAGGGGAAAAAAAAAGACTTTGATGTCCAGAAGAGGGACGTCTTCCTGAGGCTCTCTGAAATTTGAGATGTCAGAAGTATTTCTCCTCTACAATTGTTGGGAAAAGGAGCACGTTTATTCTCTAGGGGAACTGAAGCATAATGAAATGCAATCTAAGAACATGCAAACTTATTATCTACCAGGATGGTTGAATGGTTCCAATCAAATGGAGGATAGAAATAGGGGCTTTATATTCGGATTTTGGAAAAATGACTCCACAGCTATATTTAGGCGCAACAGTGCCTGCAAATACCTGAAATTGTGGCAGTCTGTGGCTGTTCATAACATAATGAATATATTTTCTCTTTGAAACTCATCATGGGGGTGAGGAAAAAAGTGCCCCAAATTATTCCTGCAGTTGGAAGAAAGATATCTTCCTGTGGATGGTAAGAGAAAGGTTGCTGCTTGTCTAAGTAATAGGTTGGTATTGGTTTTTAATTGGCTCTTCAAAAGGCTGCCTCTGTGCCAAAGACTGCTTAGAGTCAGTGAACCCTGAGACTTAAAAAAGTTAAAATTTTTCTTTACTTCTCCCACTCATAGGAATTGCTAAGAAGTGGAGGTTAGCATCATTAGCAGTAGGAATCCTTCTATGAAAATACTATTTTCCTTGTCTCCATGGATAGAAGTCCTAGCACCAGGGAGATGACCTTTTTAAAAAATACTAATCTGGTGTCAATTTCTACTTAAAACCTATCAACAAGTTTCCATTGCTATTAGTTTAAAAATGAAATTCCGTAATGTGGTCTACGGGACCCTGGGAGAGCTCTGACTATGGCTAAATTGTTCAGCCTCTCCTTGTGTCCCAGGGACTTTGTACATACTTCTCTGCCTGAAATTCCTCGTCCTTCACCTTCTTCTGTCTAGTTAATTCTATGTACTGCTCAGTCCCCAAATGTAAAAACCCATGGGACACATTCCTGACCTCCCAGACTAGATAAACTCCTTTGTTCAATACTCTCATAATTCCCCAAAGTTTGTCTTTATCACAGTCAGTATCTGTTTCCCCTATAGATTATCAGGGCAGAGACCAAGTCTGTTTGGCTCACTACTAAATGCCCAGGGATATAGTAGGTACTCAGTGGCTATATACTGGATAATGAATGAAGGAGTGAATGATAATGAATGAATGAATGAATGAACACAGCTGAGTTGTACATTTCATTCTTGCATAACTTTTCTAAATACTTAACATGCTAACGATAAGATGAGTTTGTTCTTTTTTAAAAAAGTTTTAATGTTTATTTTGAGAGAGACAGAGTGTGAATGGGGGAGGGGCAGAGAGAGAGAGGGAGACCCAGAATCCAAAACAGGCTCCAGACTCCCAGCTGTCAGCCACAGAGCCTGACGTGGGGCTCGAACCCACAGACCGTGAAATCATGACCTGAGCCAAAGTCAGTTGCTTAACCGACTGAGTCAAACAGGCACCCCAAGTTTGTTCTTTTATTATAACTAATAACTAATAAAAGAAAGTCCAGTGTTTACTTTTCACAGTTTCATGTTGACAATGAGAGCTCAATGAAGATAAAGGTGAAGAATGTGCGGTTTGTGATCATACAGGCCTAAGTTCAAAACCTGTTTCTACCACTTACTAGTTGTGTGATCATGGGAACAGTACTTAAAAATTTTCTGAGTTTCAGCTTCCTCATCTATAAAATAGATCAGGCCTGGGTTTGAAGCCCTCATCCATCAAGTAGTAATTGTACAAGTTGGTTCAAGTTAATAATCTCTTTAAGCTTCAGACTCTATAACTATATAATGAGGCCAATAATACCTATCTTTCTCTGTCCTAGGCTTATTAAGAGGATAAACACACAGACACACACACAGACACACGCAAAGGCACACACACACACATTTGCTTATAAACATACCAAGGTTGCTCAATTTGTGTACAGTAAAAAGATAAAAGCAAATTAACACAACAGTGTGACATTATGTGCTACCTATCAGAATACCAAATTTAAGAAATTGGCCAATGCATGTTTTCAGTAACAATGCAGAGAGAGATAGGCATTCTCATACACTGTTGGTGAAATAGCTTTTAAAGGCACTAAATTTGACCTAGAAACTTCCCTTCCTAGGAACCATACAATCACATGTGTTTATAAAAATGGCAATGTAGCATTGTGATAGTAAATTACTGGAAACAATAAAAAGTTCATCAATAGGACTAGTTTAAAAGTTATGAAATTGATAAAATTAAATATTATATGGTCATTAAAATGTAGAATTATCTCCAAAATATATTATTTGATGAAAAGACCAAAGTAAACAACAGTGCAAATTACGTTTTTTAAAAAAGATCACTCTCGGGGCACCTGGGTGGCGCAGTCGGTTGGGCGTCCGACTTCAGCCAGGTCACGATCTCGCGGTCCGTGGGTTCGAGCCCCGCGTCAGGCTCTGGGTTGATGGCTCGGAGCCTGGAGCCTGTTTCCGATTCTGTGTCTCCCTCTCTCTCTGCCCCTCCCCTGTTCATGCTCTGTCTCTCTCTGTCCCAAAAATAAATAAATGTTGAAAAAAGATCACTCTCTACAAGCATCCAGTGTTTAAATGGGTTAAAAATACTTCTCTAAGAATTTACTGGAAGCTGCAGTTGGCTTGTGGGGAGAGAAATGAGGGTGCCCAGCTTGGGTGAAATTTATTTTTCATTGTCTGCACTTCGTTTTTGTTGTCTTTAACTGAGTGCATATATTCCTTTATAAACTAAAAATTAATTGAAATGAGCTGCTGCTACCATGGCTGTTCTTCCTCCTGTTATTAGAGGGTAGGGTTAGGCAACAACAGAGACTTTCCTCCAGCATGAAAGATGTAGGCGGCACAGTGGCAAAGTGGTTACCAGGGGAGGACACACTGGTCTACAGGTGCCAATAGAGAGACAGAGAAGGCCAGGAATTCTGGCAAAGAGGCTGATCAAACATCTGGGCAGTGGGTATGAGAGATGGCCTGTGCCTTTTCGGGTATCCTAAGAGGCGAACAGAAGCCAAACCTGACAGCAAGTGTCCTTTAATATGAATTTATTGGATCCTTATAACTACCTCAAAAATAAGTATCATCCTCATTGAATAGATGAGGAAATAGAGGTTGTGTAGTTTGTTCAAAGTCACATATTAGCCAGTGGCTCACTTTTAGACTGCTGGTACTCTTGTTCAAAATAAGCACTTTATTAGAAATGCGGGTCCACTCTGTGCCAATGATTGCATTTGAAGCTGTGCTTGGTGATTTCCAGGAGCTCCTTTATTCCATTTGTGGTTTCTCTAGTTTCACCTCTGTTTTCCCTGGAGAAAAGACTGCTTGGAAAAATCAAGCCTCACAAGCCCTCCTACTGATCTCCTGTGGCCATCAATGTTTTCAGCTGGGAAGGACAGCTCAAGGAAGAAGCACAGCGTATCTCCAGGCCTTCCAGACTAGGAACCGATGAACAATAAACATGGCTTTATCTTAAGGACCACTCTTGGCTTTACTGATCAGCACAGTTAGAAAACTATCAAATGCTGTCAGATCTGTCTCTACCTCAACATCTGTCTCTACATTTTGGGCAATCCCTCTGATACTGATAGAGAAGGTAAGGTCTGGCCCAAAGTTAGGATGTAGATAGAACATATTCTACCAAGTCCCTCTGGTTCCGGTATAAACTGGGAATTTCTTAAAGGAACTCTCCCCTTCCCAGTAATGTTCTCCATTCTAGGATACTCTGAAGTCTAAGAAATTTGGAAAGGATATAGCTCATAATTAATTTAATTTATCCAACCTGAAACAATCAATTGGTAAATGGATATTTTTCTTCTAAAATTATATTTTCATAAAGGTATTTAAAGGCTTGAGATGTTTTCAATCATTCTACTGCAATATAATGGTTCATTTTAAGAGCTCTGTGAGTTTGATTTGTATTTAAGATTTTTACAACCTATATATAGGTTGGTCTTTAATAACCATTTATACATTGCTTCTTTTTATATAGGTCATGTATTCTCCTGGGAGAGTAACAAGATTAGAAATAACAAATACGGTACAGAATAAATTAAAGTGTTTCAAACTGCATTATATAATTTCAGAAAATTGGTTTCACACTGAAACGTTTAAATAAGAAAACCAAGCGATTTAAGGGGGAAAAAACCCATAGTATATGCATTTTAATTGCTATTGTTTAGCAAGTTTTATCCTTGGCCATGTGGTTATCTGTTCACAGGGCTCCAGTAATGTGGCAGTTCATTGGGTCAATATGGATAAAATTATTATTTTTCCTTATTTAAAAAAAGTGGGCTTCATTCTCCCTGAAGATGAATAGCATTTATTAGTCAAAATGTCAAAGGAGTATCGTAAAAGTAATTGTATTTTTATATATAATTCTCCAAACTCTTGTATACAGAATGTTCTTATTACACTTAGTGCAATAAATTCAGAGGCTGTTATGGGACAGGAGATAGCAAAATGGGGCCAATACTTTTCTAATTACTTAGGATAATAAAAAGTGGGGCTTGGTTTCCCTCTCCCAACGAAAGGAAGGATATCTGCTGCTCTGGAGAGTCTATTATTCTGGCTGGTTTTATTTGTTTCTCTGAAGTTTAAGCATCACTCTCCTTGCACTAAGTCCTCAGGCCTTTTTCAGTTTTTCTATTCGTGCATTGAAGGCCTCTTCCTGTATTTGCAGCTTTTCGTTTATCTCGGTCTGTGAAGACAATCATAAAAAAGTGGTTATGATGAAGCTATCTTTTGCTGCACATTGTCTTTGCGGTTTTGACATACTATAGTGCCTAAAGACAGACATTATCCCTCACACACCTTCCTGTTTTGCAGACAGAGCCGTGTTTCGGCCTGTAGTGATGTGATAACACTCTATCATATTTCTCCGCACACTCCCCATGTATAGCGTGGCTGCTGCGAACAGGAAGTGGTATTTGGACAGCCATTTTTCACACAGCCTCGTGTTGGCAGATAGGCTAATTTATCTGTATTTTCAGACAGACTTTACCAATAAGCACCAAATCAGAATAACTGCTCTGGGCTCAGTGCGCTCTTGTTGGTACCCCCACCCCTGTTCAATGATGTTTTTGTCTCCTGTGTAATACATTCTAAATGGGATCCTGGAAAGCCTCTGTTGTGGTATAACAACACAAATAATCTCACAATTAGAACAATTCTGATAATTAAGAATATTCATCATACATTATAACTCTTGGAATTATGCCACTTTGTGGTATAGTTTTGGTATAAAAAAGTAAAGCGATTGCTGACAGGTTTTAGTGTTTGCTGCAGCTGTGATAGCATTTAGCCTCTGGCAGTGATATTCTGTGGGCTGACATTGCTACCTGCACAATTCCAGAAATCCTTTTACATTATCTGAACATTAGTAGTCCCGGAAATGTCTTCCCTTTTTCATGATAGATAATAAAATTAGGTATAGAGAAACCAGTGGTAAGCAATGTGGTAAATCTAGTGTTTTGTTTAGGGGATTTTAAAAAAGTTTACGCGTGTATGAGGAGTAGTTTATACACATAAGTACTAATAAGCAATTCGAAGTTTAGAATGTGAACATCTGCAACGTAATTTGATGTCCTCAGGGTAACTGTATTTTGAGAAAACATCTATTATTTCAATTTATACAGAATAAATTTAAAAAATCAAATACTGTTTTGGTCCACATATAAATTTTCATTCTTATTTATTTATTTATAAGTACAACCATAACAGGTAGTTTCGAAATGTATACCCTGGTTACCTTACCTGATGAGATTTTGTTTCAACTTCACTGGTAAGAATCAGTATTTCTGAGAAGATGGCATTGGTGTCAACAATTCTGGATCCTCATGAAAGTATCCTTCTTCTTTGGTTCAAGTTTTATCAAGCCCTACAAGTTTTATCAAACTCTGGCCTCTGGTTTCCCATTGTATTCCTTTTTTGTTTCCTAGTGTTTGGGTGGAGGAGGCAAGGAAGAACGAACTTGGTCCTCAGGGTTACAAAGGAACTCTGTCATTGTTTAGGAGTCACTGATCCCCTTGGGCATGATTTTGGTAGATCTGGAAAGAGCACTGGTCTAGGAGCTGGAGACCAAGGGATTAATTTAGTTACATAATCTTGGACAAGTCACTTGGCTACCTTGGGTATTAGTTTTTACCTGAAAAATTAAGTGATTGATAATTAAGTATGTTAACATTACATGCTAATTTTTAAATTCTTAATTCCAACTCTTGATTTTGTGATATATTCACCAGTGTTATATTTCATTAGTATGACTTTGTGAATTTTTAAAAAAATTTTTAGAGAGAGCGATCGAATGCAACTGGGGGAGAGGGGCAGAGGGAAAGAGAAAGAAACCTAAGCAGGAGCCCGATGCGGGGCTCAATCCCTCAACCTTGGGATTATGACCGGAGCCGAAATCAAGAGTCTAACGCTCAACTGACTTACCCAGGGACCCCTTGAGAAATATTTTTAAAATGTGCTACTCTTGTTTCTTTCTGGCATGCAACATATTAGACCATATAGGTTTGAAGAAATAATCTTGTCTCAATTCCAGAGGATTGGGAAGCACTACTCTAACTAAACAGTTAATTCTTTCCACTTTCAATTCATGTGTTCTATGTCCACTAATAATTTCATTTCTTTTGACTATGGATATGTACTAGCATTGATCAGCCTCAGTTTCCCTGTGTCACCAGTGTTTTCACATTAACCTGGAGATCTTTCTGGTATTTCACTGAAACAAAATTCATGGACACAGGTGTGGGCTTTGGGGAGAAGGTTCATGCGGGTAAGATGTGTACCCAGCAGCACAGTGCACTGACAGAGGGGAGCTAGGTTTCACAGCTCTGGACTGCGGTGATCACTACTTCAGTTCAGGCACAACCAGCAGAGCCTGGATGAAAAGACTCCCTGTCTGGTCAAGAATGAGATTGTCAGTCTACCATGTCTCCTTGTTATTCCTCAGAACACTGCTGAACAGATAAGCTGTCCTAAGATCACTAACGAGTGAAAGTTTCTATTTATTTTAAGGGAAGAATGGAAAATCCATGATCTGGGCTCAACAGCCTCTCAATGGCCACTACCTTGAGGTGATGTCAAATTCAGCTTTTCTAACCTGGAAATTCAAATTTACCTAAAAATACCTAATGTCCCAAGATGGCAAACTTCCTTCAAGGTTTTCACATTATTTTACCCTATTGCTTAGACAGGGCCAAGAGCCAACATTTAATGTAAGAATTTAGTGTTAGTATTCATATTTCTCTGAAATGTAATTCTTTAAATATATTAAAGTTTGCTCCATTGGGTATAATTTTTATTATACAACTCAGGGCCAAAATAATTTCATCTTGAATGTATCTTTAAAATTAAAATACCTAAACTGTATAAGCTTAAAATGTTTGCTCTCTTCAGTAATAATTATAATTAACACTCAGGGCCAAGATAACTTCATTCTTAATAAATCTCTAGAACTATAAAGTGAGTCAATGGGAAAGTAAGTGGATTAATATACAAAATGTAAAGATTCACACTACATTCTCTGAAATTTCTGAGCTATAGAAAGTGGAAAATGCCTGAAACCACACTGGAGAAGGAGCTCTAAAAAAACTGAACCCAAAACATGAATTTTCTAACTGCCTTTTCCTCTAAAAATCATAATAACAGTATGGCTCTTAAATAAAGGAGGGAAAAATATTGGAAAATTTAAAACATCTTACAAATACTCATTCATTAAATGTTCCCACAGCAATTCAGTGTA
Organism: Neofelis nebulosa; assembly: GCF_028018385.1. Classification (NCBI taxonomy): domain Eukaryota; kingdom Metazoa; phylum Chordata; class Mammalia; order Carnivora; family Felidae; genus Neofelis; species Neofelis nebulosa. Next base: position 28,042,799 of record NC_080794.1, on the reverse strand, counting down.
TTCATACCCTAACCACTGACAGGGGGCTACCTTTGAACAGGCATGCTGCAGTTTTAAGGGCCATTGACGCTGGAAGGCAGGGTTTAGAAGGCGAGAATAACTTACCCATCTAAAACAGGGGAAGACATTTAGGTAGGCAGAGAAATAAACTTGGAACCTGACCAAGACACAAGGGTAAACACTGAAATAGTGCCACACCACGGTAGTATTAAAGTATCCAAAGTAGCTTGGTTATGATATTAGGGGTTATGTGGTTTTTGTGGGTAACACTGGAATTAGAACTAGAATCCAGGTCATAGCTTCCACTTAGGGCCTTTCATCAGTTTCTGACCCTGGAAATGATGGATAAATGATTTAGTCTTCCTGTGTCTATCATTTTTCAATTTATTTATCAGGGAAGTGCCTGGTTAATTCTCATGTAGTTTATGAGGATTATTAAGCGAAAATACATAAAGGGGTTTGTTATCTTGAGACATTGTGTAAATCCACATCACCAAGCCATTTTATTGAAAAATTGGCAGTAATTGGCCCAGGCTAACGTCCGTGAATACACTGAAAATGGAAATGGTTGTGGCACCTAAAGGATCCGCACCTCCCACCCCTTGTCCACGTTCTTTCTATGTCTAATCACACTGGGATGAACCAGCTAATGAACATCCAGGCCTGGCAAGGTTGGCTTCAGGCCAAAGGGACAATAACGCACACATATAGCAATCATACTCTCTCTGTTACAGAGGAGTGATATAAATGCTACAAACACTAACAGTAAAAAAAAAAAAAAAAGTCAATGAATAGTTAAAAATACACTGCTCACTCCATGGAACATGGCCTCGGTAAAGATGTTTTCAATTTGGGGGCCTGCAAACAATTCTATTACTGTCTAGTAGTTCCTCAGCAATAATTTCAGAGCTGTAGGATGGCAAAGGAGCCCAGGGCCATGATTATACATAAACTATATTTAGATGAAACGTTATCAAATCTATAAAGGAGTTATGTTCTGAACTCAGTTTATTTCAACTGCACTCTGCCCTCCACACAGTAACCAGCTATTACATTCATGGGGTTGTTAACAATAAAGCTTTGTGTGAAACGTGTTCTACCACTATTTCTGGTAAACACTAAACACCCCTTATTAAGCCGAGGACTTTGGCTGATTCTGTTCGTATCAAACCATTAAACATTCACATAAATAGTGCATTAACATTTGATGATTAACAAGTAACAAGGTATGCTTATGCCAAGCTAACTAATCTTTTGCTCTTTCTAAATTAGTTGTTAATACAGTATGCTTTTTATATATAGTCTCATGTTCAGATAACAATTAAATCTTTCCCTGAGATGCATTAATGTTTGAAACATGTAGTATATTGTTCTATTGGTTCATAGTCATTTCTATAAGAAATTATAAATCTTCTTCAAATTTGCAATTCACTTGGTTAATCATTTTGCCTGGAAAATGATGCAAGCCTTTGTGTTGAGGTATAAGTGGTTTTTGTCTTGGTTTGCTTTGTTTTCTTGGACAGGAAAAATATCCACGCACAGAGTTGAACTGACTGATACATCATTGACAGTTGCTACCAGGACGGCTGTTCCATCACTATTTCCATGCAGCCTTTGGTGTAAATTGCTTATTAGTGATATGTAAAATGGAACAAAGTATCTGAGAGAAAACCTCTCTCAGAGAGTAACCTCTGAGAGTATCTGAGAGAAAGATTTGAAAACCTCTCGTTAGAAATTTGGTGAGAAGACTTACTGAAGAATCAGTGTTTACTGTTAGCAATGTACTCCATTTACTCTTGCAGAAGCAATGTTTACAGTATGACAGGCACTAAGTCTTTACCATGTTATTTTTTCGGTTTCAGTGCCAGATGATTTTGTAAACTGGCAACACACAGCATACTAGGTGCTGTTAGTGAATCTGTTTTGTGATCTTCTGGAATCTCCGATGACTCAACTGAGAATTATGTGGAGATGTTGAACTGAGGTCCTCCATCATTAAGCATTGCTCTTGTTAGCAGAGTGTGGATAATATTTACAGACCTAAGGTGGAGGTTGCCTAATTAACCAATAATAATAAAGTAAGTGAGCACGCTATCAAGGCTGAGTACCTGAATGCCGATTAAAATATCATCTGTGACTTGACCCAGCACTGATTTTATATCTTCAATGGTGAAACCCACTAAAGGATCCGCATCGGAAATGTTGGCTTCTGACTGGAATTCCTCAGGGACTTGTTCTTGATCCAACCCCTGGAATATCAAAAGAGAACAACACTCAAGTGATTTCAGGAGCATTCAGTGATCTATATGTAACCTCAAGTTCTCTTGGGTACTTTTCTACAAGGAATGATGCCAGTCTCGAAGGAGAATTTGATTTGCTATTATCCTGCATTTTCATTATTCATGAGCATCTTGACAGATCAAGTCACGGTGGCAATCAGTGCTTACTCTTAGGAAAGTGGAGGTGGAGACTGGGGAGGCTGGAGAAGGAGAGATTAAAATTGCTAAACCGTTCTCATCTGGCCCATCTGTGAAGCAACCCTAAAAGAAGTATTTGTATTGAGCTAGGAAAAATCAGAAGGGAAAGAAAATGGAAGAGCATTTGCTTTCTTTCCTCCTGCCCTTAGAGAATATAACACTGAGATAAGGTAAATTAGGAGACAAAAGGAAACATACCTTCACTTCTGCATCCAACGTTGGGGGTGGTTCTATGAATGTTGAATAAATGTCAAATGAGATTCCTTCTTCTAGAGGATCTGGGAGGAGACCACCTGAAGGCTTGACAACCTCTATCATTTGCTGGAGGGGAAGAAAAGAACTGTATCATGACAAAGCCTTTGGTGAGTAACCACAGTTTCCGCCAATCCATTAATTTCTCTCTATATATTATAATGAATATATAATATATAATACATAGCATATACTATATAACATATATAATAGGTAATCAAATTAATTAAAAGTATATGAGATTTAATATATAATTATATATAATTAATATAACTACACATATAATATTTATATTTATATTTATATAATATTTATATATTAAATATATATTTATATAGTTACAATTCTATTATATTTTAAGTGCTATCTCCTCTGAATTCTTGACACCACTGCCCTGTTAGTTCTCTATTGCTTTTTGGTCTCTGTATCTCTGTATCTTATAATTAGCATTTTATTCTTCCCACTGTCTTATTCTCTTTCTATACTATGTGGTTAGAACTTTATTTTATACTGCCTTGATCTTTAACTGTTTTATGTGTCAGTGTGTCCTTCCTGCTGCCTACAAGCTCTCTGTAGGAAACCATGTTTTAGATCTTCTGCATGCCTTATCCAATTCTGGCAGAGGTTGGGTTCTTGAAACACCCAATGACAGCCTAATGGTGATTGATGTTACTCAGCAGAGTGCGGCTGTTCTTGGGGGCAGTAACAAAGTGGCCACCAAGAACTTCGTGATGAGGACAATAAAGGCTCTAAAGGTTAATGTATAAAAGCCAGCACACTGTAAATCAGGGGAGATTTGCAAAATCAACCAAAAACACTGGGGACAAGACAAGACTTCACCGTGAGCATTGAATAATTCTGTAGCAAATGTGCAAATTTCAGGGAGGGTGATGGGTGGTCAACAGCAGAAATGAAAAACAGGAGTTAAAGAAGTCAACTTAGGCAGTGTCCATTCCACCCTGACTTGGAGGTTAGAAAGAGATGAGGTACTGATGGAATCAAACATCTGAATCATTTAATTAGTTCCTTTTGTTCTGATTCCATGTTTGACAAGCAACTTTTTGATCACAATTTGACTTCCCATCTCAATTGATCTGTAAAGACATGCTCAGTTGAGTGCTTTGATTTTCATGCCTATTACATTCTTCACTGTAAATCAGTACATTGATGTTCTAGTTTGTATAGTAAGCTCTCACGAGCTCATTTTTGAAGCCCTGAGGTGAAGTCACCCACTGTCTGCTGACAAACTCAGACCCTGAGCATACAAGTTTAAAGACAAAACTCTAGAAATGCAGAATATCACCAAATATTCACCATCCTATGGGACCTGGAATATCTGAAGTCATCATACATTAATTTCTGACTTCTCCACAATAGTTCATGTTAACTTACCTGTTAAATATGTAATAATGTAATAATGTGTAACTTTTGTGTTACAATATTTCATCATTTGAATATTAATACTATTATTTATTAAGATAGGTTTGGGAAGGTCTCAGAAGCTAAGCTATTATCTAGCCATCCCTATATGTTTGCATTGAATTCATATTATTAATTTTAATTCAATTTTATAGGAAGTTGCTAGTTTGTATAGATATATAGAAGGACGGAACTGTTAAAACTTTATAGTCAAGGCAATTTAGAAACCAAGCAATTAAATGATTGTCTTATGGTCAACTCATTACTAGTGACAGGACGGGGATTTAGACCCGCTGTGCCAACTTCTTGGCCCATGTGGTTTTCAGTATGCACATCATCATGCCACCATACTTGGAAATTATCGATATTATCAATTGCTTAATCTCTTCTGTTAGGTGACATCTTATATTGTTGTTCACCAGATTTTCATCTCAAATTGACTAAAGGTTAATCAATATAGAATACAAAAAAAATATCAGAGCAATTCTTTTCTCTCATCATGTTTATACGTGATTTTTTTCCCCCCAAATGGGATGTACAAGCATTTTCATCTTCCCACAAAATTATTTGTACCTTTTTTCATCATGCTTGTTTTTCATCCTCCCAAACCTTGCATTGCTCTTTATTTGCCCAAGCTAGGAAAATGAAACAGCTAAATATATTTTAGTGTCCTTTGCAACATTACAGGTAAAATAAATAAGTTGCACATGGGAATCCAGAGACAAGGGCAGATGATGAGGTATTTATTTAGTAGTATAGACTTTAACAGAGGGTGAGGAATAGGAATTTGGGGGAAGTGGAGTTGAGTTAGACATTGGAAAGAGGAGAGAAAGGAACTGAATGGGGTTTCCTGAGTTTACTGTAAGCACTGAAAGAAAGCATGAGGTAATATGCAAAGTAAAACATTTCTTTTCATGAAACAGAATTTTATTTTGTTGCTCTTGCTAAATATGTCTTACAGCTCTGCTTTTCTACACACAGGTAGGGCTTTCTGCTAATATTCTCTCACCCCTTGGTGGGAGTTCTCAATAGGTCACCCCTGCATCCTGGTGGTAGCAAATTCTTCCCCCTGCCCCCCTGTGCCCTTCCTTCCATCGGATCATACACATAACTGCAAGCAGATACGGGTGCTCAGTTTTTTCACTCCATCTCTCACATCCCCTTGGTCTGCATTTCTTTATATGGCTCATCCGAAATACCTGCCAACTACCAGTCTTCCTGGTCTCTGGCACTGGTTGTGTGTGTGTGTGTGTGTGTGCGCACTGGGCACACACTTGGGAACTTGGGTCACTCCCAGCTCTACATTATTATTTTTTTGGTGGAGTGAAGCTCCTGTTTATCTCAAGAAACTCTTTTGCTTGATTTTTATGAATATAGCTCATACAGGAATTCATTTGATTTAATTCCTGCACAAAAACTGGGGGTGAGAATTTCTCTTCTTCAGAGTGTCTTGCATACTATCAACGAATCAAATCACAGCTACATTTTTCTCTTTCACAAAGAGTTACATTTGGCTGTCTGAGTAAAAACACTGTAAAGGAAAGAAAAGTCCGGTTTCAAATGGGAGTAAATATAAAGTCATTTCATTAATAATAAGAAAGCGTACCGTCAAATATATAGTTTGAAATAAACATAATACCAGAAGCATCATAGTGCTTTTTCCCCCCACTAAGTAGTCTTTTTCAAAAACAAGTTTAAGGAAAATTAGAATCAATAATTGTGGTGAGAGCACAGAGCCAGCAAATATGTTTAAATGAAACCGTCTGATGCAATACTTTCTTAAAAAAATACAATTAGGCCTTTGTATTTTTTTTTTAACAAAACCTCATGTTTTACAACATCACTGGTTCTGTAATAAAATCTATTTAAAACAGAAAGACATGGTCAGCTTTATTAAGTTAGATTTTCTGAAAGAACGTTATAATTTCCTCAAGTCTATGAATAGTTGAAGCAAATTAAATAAAGCTAGTTTTATAACTATTTTTATACATTCCTGTAGCATTGTAATTGTCTCATATTTTTTTTCCTAAAAAGTCTAATACGTTACCTCTTAAACCTCAAAAAATAAAAACAGAAGAAAGATCAAGTGTGTTTATTAAAAAAACACTCCTCTTTGGTACCCTGTGTTAGCAACACCCTTTCTTCTTCTATAAGAGAATAGCACCCATAATCTTCAGATCAAGAAACAAAGGAAAAGACTTTAAGTGACTTGCCTGAGGCCTAATGCTGAGATTAAAAATCAGGAGTTTCTGATTATACACATACATCCATTTGGCCAAATGATTGGTTTTGCTTGACTTTCAAATACCCCCTAAATATTACTTTGAATGTAAAGCAATAAATGTGTTTCTCTTGCCATTTTTGAATGCTTGCACACAAATGGATATAATAAAAACAATCATGTTGTTCCATGTGAATGCCATTTATATTTTTTCTGATAATGAGCAGACCATTTGAACCAAGGTGAGTACATTAAAAGCTCTAATAAAGAAGAGAATAGATTTCTAAACAGAATAATGGACTGTTAAGTGAACATACAATAAATAACATCTACAGATGTGGTCGCTAGAAAATTAGTTTTGCATAACTTACCACTATACATTTCCCCCAGATGTTATCTGTTACATGAAAATTAACTTAAGTTAGTTATATTGTTCATTATGTGCATACTGCATTAGCATTATTTAAGATGGTTTACAATCTGAGCTTTAGTGGAATTGTACTATGGTATTTAAAGAATATCAAGTAAATGGTTTTTTGGCATAATTTAATACTCGTAAGTACAAAATTTCATCGCTGAACATTATGTAGGTTTTAAAAAATCCAAGATCTTTACTTTACAAGCCAAATGAAATCACTAGAATACTTTTAAGACTTTACATATTCAGTATGAAATGGACATCCATCATGGGAATAAATGATAGGAATTTTGAACCCCCCTGGAACTAAGTACAGGGACAGTTTAGGTTTACAAAATGCTGACAGGAATTAGAATCTGCTTCAGATCTTTACTATGTCTGAGAAAAAGTATAAAAATTTTATCTGAAAACTGCATTACTTCCTGCTTTCTTTTTCTACTTTGTGTGTTAACATCATTGATATCAACTCTGGTTAATTGTTTTTGCTATTTATTTGTTTTTGTTATTGTTTTGTTTTTTGTTGTTTTTATTGTTACTTATTTTACTCTTTTATTGTTTTCCATTGGCAAAAAAGGGTAGATGATTTGTGGGTAGTGTTTGTACTGATGAAATCTATGATCAAGGTGGCAATTATTAAATTATTAAATACAATTATTAAATTATTCAAGATATTAAAAAATGTCATTGAAATGAAAACTTTCCACTGTTTTGAATGGCAGGAAGCAAGATAAATCTGTTAAGCCTTTTCTGAGCGATAGAAATACATACAAAAAACTGGTATGCTTTAAAAAGACATTTGTTTCAAATTGTCAGATGATGACTTCATATGTAAATCAAAACTTACTACAAAATGTCAAAGTTTCAAAAAGCAAACTTTATTGCACACATTTCCCAATACTAACTAAGGAGAAAAGGCACAAAAATTCCTGTAATGTTTTAACTATTTTCTCCCCTTGAAAAAAGACATTACTCATTTGCAAGTCTAATGAAGTGGTACATGTGTGGTTCTGGAAATTTTTAACAAAAATCGTAACCCATTGCCCACAATATACTACACAAAAAGTAACAACATATGAATGCCACCTGTAAAATGCAATAAACTCTGGTAATGTCATACTGAGGCCATAAATTTGAAATCAAAAGAGAGGAAATTCACAGGCTAAGATTATCAGAGAAACTTCAATTAACCCATTTCTAAAGTGTTTTCTTTTGTGTTCAGGCCATTACAAACTTCTTAATATACCCTGTAAATGTAGAATATCAATTCTGCTACAAGAGCCCTCCTCCCCCTTTGCATTTTTGACTTGGAAATAAATTTGCAAATGCAGCACATTAATTTTCTTTCCTGTGCTTAATATGCAGTATTTACATTTTGAAAAGGTTCAAAATGTTGCCAGGCTTCTGCAGGGTATGAATAGACATCTAATAGCAACTTCTATTTTTATCCACAACATACCGGCAGTTTGAACATCTATAACTTAATAGAGCTTTGAGACCACCAGATCCACATGCTAATCACCTGAACGGTGATGGGTGACACAGGACAAGTTAGGACAGGAAATGAAGACTACCCATTCCAGCTGAAGCTGCAAAGAGGAATTTAAGTTGGCAGGCTGCAGTAAACCAAATTGCAGTCTGGCTAGGACACTTGAGTTAACACCTTGTGCCCATTTTTATTTATATCCCCTGATTTGATCTTGTTTAACTTGGGCTTGACATTTTTTTTAAAGTTAAATGACTAAAGAAACTGATTCCAGAATATTTTAGACATCTTTAGCATTTCCAAGCCATAGTTCTGCTTAAGGCCAACATTACAATTTGAAAAGAAATCTGAGTACTCCTATCTTAATGACCTCCGACAGCAAAATCCTCTCTAATGAATTTGGAAAAAAAGTACCTTCTCATAATGTAAATGCAATTTAAAAGAAAAAGATGTTTTGATCTGGCTGTAGCATAAACATTTCCTGAGGGATAGAACAATTCTTCAGATACCCAGATATTTTCTAAAGATGGCAATAATCTGGAAGATAGACCACTGAATTACAGGCTTTAGACTTGGCTCTATTCCTAATTGTGTGATGCTAAGAAAATCCCTAGGCCTCAGTTTGTTTATCTGTAAAAGTAGGATAATGATAATTGCTACCTGGCTACTTCGTTGAATTGTTTCAAGCACAAATTAGGTAATGTGGATGAAAATTCTGGGAGTTCTTCAAAGGGAAATTATTATTAAACCCAAAGGTGTATTATTATTATTTATAATTACTGTTATTATTGAAAGGATCATTTTTCTAAAGCCAGAACTGAAAGAGTAGAGTAACCATATTAAAAATACTGGTCCATGCTATGTCTATATGTAATTGTTCACATTGCCCAAAGAGTCCAGCTAACTCAGAAGAATTTGTTAATAAGTACATGCCATCACCCTGTTTCTAAATAGTCACAGCCTTTAAATTACCAAACACATATCCAATGCCATCTTATTTGAAGAATTCCTTGGACCCAAATAACTTCCCTCTGGAGACCTAGATAGCATGACATACTTCTTTGTTGTGTGGCACGCTCAGGACTACAGCAAGACACCTATTTAGAAAAGGAGAATGTTTATATCTAACTTTCAAAAGTAGAAAATCTGCTTCTCCCCCGACCCACCCACCCCCCTCAACCCCCGACCCCATTTATCATTCTTTTCACCTTTTGTTTCTCAGCAACCGATGTGGTCTGTGGTTGTCCAGACTGAGTTCATTTCAGAAAGATTTCCTTTAACAGATTTCATCAAAAGTAAAGAGTTAGGGCACATAGGACACATTTTTAGCATGTCCTTCTTGTGAAAATTGAAACACTGGAGCTCTTGAACCTGCTAAGTTCAACACTGTACTTCTGATTCTTAGATTGACCTTATCTTGTGACTTCCTAAGGGTCAGAGAGCAAAAGTCTGGCTGGTTCTATTAGCTATAGTTGGAAAATAACTAATGCTTTTCAAAAATATTTTTTAAAAGCCACTCAGAGTATATTTGCTTAGCTTATACGCTAAAACGCATATCCTTGAATTCAGTATAAAGTATTTCAAAAAGTTCTGATCATGGATAAATTTGTTTTGGTTTTATCTTGGTGTTCCATGTAAAGTTTGATGGTTTTTATTATTTAAAATTGAGGAAATACTCTAAATTATCTCCTATTCTAAGAATTTGAAATTAAGTATCAGTATCTGTAAATTAGCATAATAAAGATGATTATGCAATTATCTTTGTGGAAAGCTTGTTTTGAATTTTCAAATATAAATTTTAAAAATTGATTTTAAATATGTTGCATTTTAATTACATCGTATGATAACTTCTGTGAAGACAAAACTATTGCATGGCTTTTATATTTGAGAATATTCTTTTTGAACAAGTACCTGTAACTTACAGAAATTATAGGAGATAATAAATTATAATGGTTAGAAGGGAAACTACAATAAATGAAGGAACCCTAAGTCCTTGGTGCTAGTCTTTTTCTTTTCATGGACTTCCTGTTATTTTCACAGTTTAAACTACCTGAGTAAGAGGAGGCTGAAACTATTTGGATAAAGCTATCCATGTAATTTATTTAACTTCAAAGCATACCAATTGACTTGCACTTCAGTCCTGAAGTCATCAAGGGTTGTAAGCAAAAAAACAAAACAAAACAAACCCCCCCCAAAACAAACCAAAACAAACAAAAAACCCTTCTTAACACTATACTGAAATTAATTTCATTTAGAAATATAAAGCTTTTTTAGGCTAAATGAGAATATCTTTAAAGTACTCTGAAATCCTTAGAGAAGTCAACATAATATTATTATTTCTGACCTCTTGGACTCAAGATGTCTATTTTAAGTAATCTGACATTAAAAAATGTGCTGACAAATATAGATTAAAAAACAACACAGGAAGTTGTAAATCAGTTGGTAACCCTTAGCATCAAGGAAATAAGAGACCATGAAAATGTAGTCATTTACTTTAGTCAACCTCAACCTTAATTTTTAACTAAAGAAAATTCACAGAAGGCATGATGTTTACATTTTGGATATTTTATTCATAGTTTGTGTGTTTCCTTTTTCTCCAGTGGGCTCATAAATTATTACAAGGAAACATGTTGTCACAGTTATAAATATTTCCCCCTCAGCTTAGCTCCCTTCACCCACCCCACCCCCCTTTTTTAAATCTCCATTAACTGATTCTTTAACTGCTATAGTCATTCCTCTATGATTAGCGGGTCAGGCTTTTCTTGCTTAGGAGGGAAGTGCTGCTGATTACTCTTGTGGGCCTGGCATTTAGAAACAAAGCTCTCTCAGGGAGCACCCCGGCCCTTCCTTCCATGCAGGGCAGTCCATTGTTATATACATGGGGGTGTCATTATTTCAGTAACTGAACAAGAGTCTTGTCTTTCCTTCCCAGGAAGAGCTCTAGGCCCTCTAAGTTTCCGAGGCTTTTCACGGAATCTAAATTCTTGGAAATTAACTACAAGACTGATTTTGTGGACAATGGCACATACAGCAATAGATTTTTTTCAAAAAGGCCCTTTCACCTATACTCTGTTAAAAACAAACTGAAATAATAGCAACTCTGAAAATCTTAGGTGGTGTTTGTATTCCAGATTTGAGTGTTTTAGCAATCTGGATTTTTTTCCCTTTACATGCACAGTCAGAGTCTTGGACTGGATCTGTCCCTCAGTAGAGAGTATCTCTGGAACATGTTTTCTTTATTTGTAAAATTAGGGGGTTAGACTAGGTCATCTCTAGTTCAGTCACAGATGCTGTATCCTATGTTACTAAACTTCAAGTGGCCTTTTCTCTATTTATACAAGACTCAAAGTTGCCAGCCTGTGCAGATCCTCAGATTCAGTATTTTTCTGTCACAAAGTTGGAGACTATTTGGATTACAGTCTTCGTACTTAACGGAATCTTATACAGGTTGCAGCTTGTCCATTTATTTCTACTTAATTATCTCCTGCAAACCTGTTTCTCCTTCATTTTCTTTATCTCTCAATGACATCGCCATTTTCTTGGTCTCGGGACTCAAAATTTTGAGATTGTCTTCAGTTGTTCCCTCTCCCTTAGCCCTACCATTCAATCAGGTGTTGGGGGCACCTTCGGATATCTGTCGCACCTTCTTCCTTCTTCTTCTTAGCATTCCTACCATGTAGCCTCCAGATCCAAGATCTTGCCTTTACAGATCCTGAGCTCCAGCCATACTGGATTACTCCCTACTTTCCCACTAAGCATGCTACTACAACATAGTGGGTGCTCAATAAATATTCGCTGTATGAAAAGAGTGAGCCAGCTAGCCAGACATCATGGGTGGGGGCCCTTTCCCAGAAGTGAGTCTTGCTTGCGCTGCCCTCTTTGCTGGGAGGGCATTTCTTCCTCATCCAAGCTAGTCAATATTCCATTTGCCCTTCCAGGTTAGCTCATTCACCTCAGTGGAGTTTTTCTTGATCCCCTTGTGCTTCAGTTTTTTGTTTGTTCCCCTTGTACAGTACTTGTTACCTCGTACTTTGAGTTATAGCCATGCATGAGATATCTCCCACCACTTTGTGGAAACAACTTGAGGGTATAGACCATGTCATTCATCTTGAGACAGTAGCTCAGGTCTTTGTACAAAGATGGCACTCGTTAGGTGTTAGGTACTACATTAGGGTAACATTTCATTTAAGAGTTTTCAGGGCTGGGGTGCCTGAGTGGCTCAGTTGAGCATCGAACTTCAGCTCAGGTTGTGATCTCATGGTTCGTGAGTTCCAGCCCCTCATCAGGGTCTGTGCTGACAACTCAGAACCTGAAGCCTGCTTCGGATTCTGTGTCTCCTTTTCTCTCTGCCTCTCCCCCACTTGCGTCTTTCTCTGCCTCTCAAAAATAAAGAAATGTAATAAAAAAATAAAAAAAAGTTTTCAGGGTTGCGAATTTGTTTGATGTGCTATGATTCAGTTTAAAAGTTTGTCATGAAAAATTATGCCACTTGGAGAAGGAAATCTAATGGTTTGTTGTTGCATCTGTGCAATACCTGTATTTCTCAGTTATGAACGGAGTCCTGGGTATTTGTTTGATTATCATAATGCCAAACGACAAAACAAGCTCTGACTGACTGGATTGCATTGCTTAAACTGACTAATGGCTGTTTTACACAGCATAGTTTAAAATTCTAAATCATTCATCAGAGATACCACTTCCCCCACATAGCTCCTGATGGATGTACCGTCAGAAAATCCTTAAGTTTTCTGAGTTGCCCACCTCCAGGCTCCCATGATTCACATTGCTTTTCATAGGCCACCCACCGGCATCCCCAATCCCCCAAGTACTGTGAATTGAACCCAGTGGAGTTGTGGCAGCACTGGTCACCAAGCAGTAAAATGAACATTGATGATGAAGAAAAGAAGCTCTTGTTTATTGGGAATCTACTCTGAGTTTGGAATGGGACTAGTTAGAAAGCACACTATAAATATTAGGTACTTCATTGTTTTTTTTTGTTTTTTTTGTTTTTTTATTTATTTTTGGGACAGAGAGAGACAGAGCATGAACGGGGGAGGGGCAGAGAGAGAGGGAGACACAGAATCGGAAACAGGCTCCAGGATCCGAGCCATCAGCCCAGAGCCTGATGCGGGGCTTGAACTCACAGACCGCGAGATCGTGACCTGGCTGAAGTCAGACGCTTAACCGACTGCGCCACCCAGGCGCCCCAAATATTAGGTACTTCAATTCATGCTACATTGTGAGGAGAGGTTTTATTGAACTCATATTTTGGATGAAGAACGTAAAGCTCACAGGGCTAAGTAACTCAGTCAAGGTCACACAACTAGAGAATGACAAATTCGTCAGAACTTGAACCCACATCTCTTTGGCTCCAAAGCCCATATACCCAACCCTTGGTGGCAAGTGGAATCCCATTTGTGTGTGTGTGTGTGTGTGTGTGTATTGTCCCAAAAATGATTCTCTCTGGTTTACAGGTGAAAAAATGGGTTCAGACAAGTAAAATGATATATACACACTAGGGATCTGAAAGTATAAGTTCTCAGGGAATTTCAGAAAGAGTTTGTTCTCTGGTTCCTCACAGTCCTACTGTGCACAGTTCCAAAATACTCAACAAAAGATATGGAGGATTTATTTTTTTTTTAAGATGGCAAGATATAAAAGGCATTTGGCTTATAAAGAAATTTGAGAACATGCTTAATTCATTTCTGTAAGCAGGAAAGTATATGAGCATCCATTTGCTTTTGGTGACGAAAACTGCATGTTCCTGCTCAAATAGCATTTTGTCTCATTTGTTGTAATTGTAATTACTGTTTTCTTTGGAATCACAGTTTTTTCTAGGAACAGGCATATGCAGAAAAGCAACCAATAACATAGACAGTTAAAAACACATTGAGAAATGAGTATGGTTATGTGAACAAATCTCTTGTGATTATTCTTCCACTGTGTGCTGTAATGTGCTTTAAATCCATTTCCATATTTTTAATTAACACTTAGTTCCAAAAAACTTTCTGGAGGCCATTTAAATCACAAATGGAGGAAAAAACAAATTTGCTTTATCAGAAAATTGACTATAGACTATTTTGGTGGCTTTTATTATTTTTACATTTTAATGATTAAAATTAAATATAGTCCGATTACTCACAACAGAAGGCAGTGAAATAATTTTCATGGCTGATATAATTTTAAAGTCAAACCTGGGTGAATGAGATATTAGTTCTCTTGTGGATGAGTTTCATTGTCCATCCTGTGGCTCTAATTCCTGATCAGTCCCATCCATTTCATAAAAGGAATTAGACAACTGTACCAAGTTACTCTTCTAGCAGAGCCCAAGTGGTGCATTGGCTTTATCTCAACAGCTGTCCTATAGGGACTATAGTGTTTGTGCTGTCTTATAGATTTTAGACACCCGTTTTCAGTTTGAATCATTATTTTTCAAATGTCTATTTATTTATTTTGAGAAGGAGAGAGAGAGAAAGGGGCAGAGAGAGAGAGGGAGAGAGAGAAGCCCAAGCAGGCCACCTTGTCAGCACAGAGCCCAATGTGGGACCCAGACCCATGAACCATGAGATCATGACCTGGCCAAGAGTCAGATGCCTCACTGACTAAGCCACCCAGTCTCTCCAGATTCATTTCTTTTGAGTGAAAAACAGACTGAACAAACATTATTTTAAAATTCTTTGCCCCCAAAATACGATCTGCTATTTTGAAACACAGTCATTGTCACAAGTAAAAGGCATAAGTGCAGCTCTCAGAGGATGGTTATTCATACCTGGTCCTACAACAAAGGCCACTGTCCTTGTCTAGAGAATGGGGATAACAGTCGTTCCCCACTGCAAGGGTTTTGTAAAGATTAAATCAACATGTGTAAAGCACTTACACAGTGCCAGGCATGTGGAAACAGCTTAAAAGTGTGAAGCTTGATTTTTTAAAATATATTTTTTCATGTCACATATTTATGTCTACAACAACAATAAACAAAGGGTAGGGTAGGGACTTGGTCTGTTTTGTTCCCCACTTCATTACCTGGCAGGTGGCTGGTAAATACTGAGAAAGTAATAAATATTTACTGAATAATTAAATGTAGGAAATCTTTGTGGTCAATAGACCATTCTATCACCATTTTCCCCCCTGCTATTAACATACAGGGTGCCAAATTTTAAGATTTTTTTCTGTTTCTCTTCCCTGCTACCAGCCCATGCCCCACACCTCGATCCTCTACTGTGACCTATAACTAAGACTTCCCCTCATCTGCGCGTCCAGCCTAGTCCCTTGACTTGACATTTTCCTCCCCATTAATGGTTAGATTCTTCCAAAAGGTGCTCGTGTGAAATGGAGTCCTGCCAAATGAATACATTGTAGTGGTAAGACTGGAATATAAGCATGAGTGTAGCCGGTTCCCTGATGAAGAAATTATTCAGGACAGGAAAGCCCTTGAAGGATCGTTCTGGTTTTCACACTTGTATGAACACAGCCCTGGCATGAGGGGTTGCTAATGAAGCCAGAGAATGTGGCCCAGCATGTTAATTTACTTGATTCAGGGAACTTCCTGGTATTTATAAATGAACTTCATACATTAGGCAACTGATATTTAGATAAGAAAATCAGAAAACAGCACATGCTGTAATATAGTGCTTTAACAGATTGTAATATCGATTGATTCCAGCAAAGCTACCATCATTTAAGTAATCAAAAACAAGCAAGGACAATGAGCTACTGTTTTGAAATCCTGCTGGAAATAAGAAACCAGGACTGAAACCATTCAAATATTACAGGTAAATTGCAAAACTAAGCCATAATACCAATTGGGTTAATCTAATTATACAGTCTGCAACTAAGCCTTAACAGATTTTGGATTGGAGTATCATTGGAAGTTTCAGCCATCTGATTATCATCATTGCCCTAAGATGAAGCTTTTACCTTTGAAGGATCTGGTGTTCAAGGCATGTTTTGAAGAACAGATAGAGTATCAAAATGTTATGAAAAGGCACATTCTATTTCTTCAGCTTCTAGTTGTATTTGAAACATTTTATTTCTGTTCATCTCAGCAATGATTGCAAATACTAAGAAACAACTGGGAAGATGATATTTTACAGTAATTCGTTATTCTAAAGGATACCATTTTCCTTACAGTTTATTTGTTGTAATCAGTTTGTTTACTTGCTTATTGGAAAGTAATTTTATTTTTGGTTGTAGACACAGAAGCACAGCATTATAACTGATTTATTCTTTTATTAGATTGATTTTTCTGCTGGTATATCATAAGGCATTTTATTATTTTAGCAAGAATTTTTTAAAGCGTTTGCTGCTACATCTCTGAACTTCACCATCTCACTAGCATCTGTCAGATTTAATCACCTACAGAACTACCTTATAAAGATTACCTTATCAGAAAAAGTGTCAACTTGTGAGCTTAGGTGTGAGAATTGCAAAATAAAGCTGAGCTACACTAACAACTGCTGTGCTAATTTATTGTAAATTATGTTTTTTTGTTTGCAGAGATAAGACACAGAAGTGCTTCTATTTAAATTCATTTCCTATTATTTTAACATAAATACCAAATAGCTCGACAAAAAATGTGAGAACATAGAGTATTCCTTAAATAGGTTCTAGTGATAGTGAAATTTATTTTTTAAGCTATTGGTACCAGTCTTGTCACATTGTTCTAGGTGCAGAATCAGACAGCACAATTAAGGCAAAACATGGATGTTTAGAATATTATATGGAAGTTGCTGATTGTCATGTGAAGAGTGATGATTTATATGATATGAACTGGAAATAATTGCATAGCAAGCTGGTCTACAACAAAGCCTTAATTCACTGGGCTGACACTATAAACTCTTATAATGTGTCGACCTGGCACCAGCCATGATGGATTATGGCTGTTCAGAACACATAAGCACATCCCTTTCATGAGCATTCTGGGAACCGTAGTTCAGATGACCCCAGTAAAAACAACTACAATGGTTTTAGCCAAGCTGGTTCTCTAAGAAATGTAAAAATCATGATGAGTCATTATGTTATTAAAATTCAGAACTAGGTGGCAATGAATCACATGAAGTTATCACCTTCATGTCATCAAAGGGAGTATAAATTGGGTCCTATAAAGTACCATGAGTCTCACTGCATTTTTAACTAGATGAACCTCTTATATAAACAAGGTTTTATTATTATATTTATTGTTATTATTATTAAAACTAGAGTGAAATTTAGTGCACATAAAAGTGAAGGGCTAATGTTGCTAGCTTGAGCCAGAAAGAGGATAGGCCTGTATTTGTAGACTGGTTACGTAGCACTGTCATTACATTTTGACCTATTCTTGTCCTTATGAGTCATTGCCAAACATGGGAATTTGTTTAATTCTTAAAAATGCATTAGTGGATGAGGCATGCGGTAAGAGGTCCTCAAATCAATTTTGTTTTTTAAGTTAAAATAGAATTTTAACATAGTTCTCTCAAGAGAACTTGAGAACCAGCTATAGGTCACCTCAAATGTTTCATTATCCTCTGTCCCCTCTTTTAATACACTGGATCTAGACATACCATTTAAGAGAAAAGTTAAAACACCATTTTGCTGGCTTTGCTATGACCTTCTGCTAGTAAGCTGTATGCTGTGTCATATCACATATTTAAAAGAGTTTTGCCTCGGGGCGCCTGGGTGGCTCAGTCGGTTAAGTGTCCGACTTCAACTCAGGTCACGATCTCGCGGTCCGTGAGTTCCAGCCCCGCGTCGGGCTCTGGGCTGATAGCTCAGAGCCTGGAGCCTGCTTCAGATTCTGTGTCTCCCTTTCTCTCTGCCCCTCCCCCGTTCATGCTCTGTCTCTCTCTGTCTCAAAAATAAATAAACGTTAAAAAAAAAATTTAAAAAAAAGAGTTTTGCCTCTTGAGTAAGATTTTGGTTTCAGTTCAATTCAGTTGATCTGGGTGCATTCCATCCAGGTAGGACTTCTGCACTCACAGGGTTACAAATTATAACTGGAGGTGAAGTTAGAAGGCAGGGGATACAAAATCAATTATAACAATATGTGAACATGGCTACAACTGGGCTAGAATAGGGGACTACAAGATTAGTCATACTTTATTTAGCAAATGACTGAATGATGTACTAGGTAGGAGATCAGTCAGACAAAGACACTAACAAGGAAGGGAAGGGCATGGTGGAGTATGCGGGTGGATACCACTGTCAGCTATCTACTCGTCATATAATGATCCAAACCCAGAGGAATAAGTGGCATTAAACCACTTGAATATAAAAATATCTTAAAACAAATTTGATTCTTGAAGAAGTTGAGCACAATTATTAATTTGAGCATATTATTTGATTATAAGGAAGTGTATTATTGATTATAAGGAATTGAGTGTATTATTTGATTATAAAGAAGAACAGAAGAAATACCATTGTTGGTTAATGGTTACTTTTACTTAAAATGTTTATAGTTGGAGGGATACAAATAGGCCTCTGGTCATAGATTATGGAAAACACATCGATAGCTAAATATATTTTAAAAATCCAAATATTAATATCTACTGACATTTATGTAGTCTTTTTTTCCCAAGCCCTTGACAAACACTACTGAAGATACATACAGGAATAGCACTGAAATGTTGCTACTCTTTCAAAGGACAAGATGTAGATTCAAGAGAAAAGTAGCAAATGATTGATCTACTTAAATATAGGTCTGCAGAATATAGGTGTGCATTTGGAAATGAAAACTCACACCACAGTACCTCCCTCCCCAAGCATTTGTCATATTCTATTTCAACTTAATTGAATTAGTGGTTTTATTTAACTTCATTCTCTTACTAAGACACAGATGGTGTTTGTATTTTTTTCTTAGTTGGAGATTGAGCTAGTTTAGGATTGCTGCATGACAGTGAGTACCTACCAGGGCTGATGGCATCTCGTCTCTGAGGACCTCAGCTCTGGCTCTGTAGCGCCTCCTAGCATGTGGAGGGCTGATATGCCAGTGCAACACAGGAGTACCTCCTAATGAAGGGCTAGTTTCGTTTGGTTAAGAACCAAGATTATCCTTAGTTATCTGCAAGAATCCGCCTGGCTCAAACAGGTTTCATTTATGAAATATTAGATGAAATGAATTGTTGCTGGGCTGCTTGGTGACACTGATTAAAAATATGCCATGTTTTTCATACTTACTTGAACAAAGTGTAAATTACATGGCAATAATCATTTTTAAAGACAAGAGAACATAAAACGCTTAATGTATACTCTTAGGGCTCTTACTGTAAAATATTAATTATTTTATTGCATCCTCAAAGTATGACTGGCAGTGACAGAAATATAATTTGTTTCTTTATATTTCCTGTAAAGATGTTAATATAAATCCAATATGTCTTCAAAAGTTCAGCTCAACTCCCAGCTCCTCCTTAAAGCTTTCATATTTTTTTTCAGAAAACAAGGCACTCTGTTTCTAAAACTCTCACATATACAGTCATTTTTAGCATAGCTTCACTGAGCATGCACTAAAAGCCAAGCACTGTCTAGGCCCTGGGCATTCAGACACGACCAATGCATGTTCCTTGACTTTCACGGAGGTCACAACCTAGAGCATGGGTTGGGGGCTTGGTGGGGATGACATACAAAGTAATTTGTAGAATGAAATAATTATTAGAAGTCTATGTAGGGTATCCTAGAAGTGTAGAGGGAAGACAGCCACTTTATTGGAGTGGAAGGGAAGAGGGGAAGAGTTAGGGGAAATGTGAAGGGGAGATAGTGCCTGAATTAAATCTTGAAGAATAAGTAGGGTTAGCAAGCAGATGGGGTCAGATAGAGAAAATCTCACACAGAAAGACAGACACAATGGCATTTACAAAAACACAGTATGTAAGAAGAGCATTCTAGGGTAAGAGATGACACAGTGTTGGTGATGAGCTGGGGTCACACAGGTCTGGGTTTAGGCCCAGCTCTGGTGTTTATTATTAACTACATGACCTTTGGGCAAGTCATTTCATTTCTTATATGCCTAGGTTTTTCACCTGTCACGTGGGGCAAGTAACCTACTGACTGACATTTAATCAGTAGAACCCATTTTCTTAGGGATTTGGGGGGAACATATCAAAAATTCAAAGCTCAGAGCAATGGTAATAAACATTATCATGTAAAAGTCTAACAACAAAATTAAATTCTGTTTGTTGAATACTAATGTTTTCAATATTTGGATATTTTAAATTTAAAATGTGATTTATAGGGGGATGGGGGGGGCGTGGGGGAGGCTCAGTCAATTAAGCCTCTGACTTCGGCTCAGATCATGATCTTGATCTCACACCTTGTGAGTTGGCGCTCCACGTGGGGCTCTGTGCTGACAGCTCAGAGCCTGGAGCCTGCTTCAGATGCTGTGTCTCCCTGTCTCTCTGCCTCTCCCCTGCTCATGCTCTGTGTCTCTCTCTCTCAAAAATAAATAAACATTAAAATTTTTAAAATGTGATTTATAGTCATTTAGAGTATGTCATGTCCAAGAAGTAAGTGCATGTTTGTCTTTTGCTATAGCTACATTGAAACGATGGGAAAAAATAAAAAAGAAATCAAAGGATTTATTTTCCATATGTCCAAATAATATCTAGCAATTTTTAAAACAAGTTTTTTAGCAAAAGTTAGAACAATGCAGTTCCCTCATCCTTTGCTGAAAGGAAGCCTGCTTGATTAATGTAATTAAAGGCTTGCTTGTAACTCAAGACTCAATTAAAAAAATAAATTTGGCCTTATTACTTTACTTCCAACTGGTGGTTTTCCTAGTGTGATTTTTGAGCTAAAATCTGCGGCTGCTTTGTTCATGACACATGAATTGTTTTAGCACATCCTTTCCCCTGCTGTGCATATGATTAAGAAAGCAGAGGTTAAATAGTGCAGTAAAGAATTGGGTAAATTCATTCTATTTTTGTTCATAGTGCCTTTTAGTCCCCCCTCCCCCTTTTTGGGACTGAAAGAGTGCAGAAGCCTATTATCTTTTCCTGAAATAATTTAAGATAGGTTCTTATGCTGAAAGTGTAACTTTTCTCTCTCAACATTTTCTAGTGACTTCTAGTGATTTTGTGATGTCTGTGCTACAGACATTATTTGTATTATCAAGAAAACCAAATGCAAGCACATCCTACCATTTATTGAGTGCTCATGTGTGCTAGGCACTGTGATAAGCATTTTACATACACTGTTTTACTTGTGATAATTCTATGAGGTAAGGACAGTGATTCTCATTTCTAGATGAGAAACAAGAGGCTCTGAGCAGATGTGGTATTTTTCCAAGATGCCACAATTAGCAAGAGACTGCTAAGGTGCTAACTCTGGTCTACTTCATTCTAAACCTGGGTTATTATCCATTTGCATTTTTTTTTTCTTTTTGTAGGATGAGTTTGATTCAAGTGATTTAAATTGAGTTCTGGTAGAGCATCTTGTATGTGTTTGGTGTGTTACATGTTAAATTCAATTGAATAGAAATTTTACGCTCATGGAGGACAAAGAGCAGTGAGTTCTTACCCTCCTCAAGTTTACAGTCTAGTGTGGATGTGACTATAATATGAAGCATAATATGATAAGCAGCAAGGAAGGTGGAGTGGCATTGTGGGGGAAATCATGACAAACTCACCATGTCCTAAGGAACTTTGTTCCTTCCCTTAAACCTGCTCCTTCCCCAATCTTTCAGGTAATGGTGTTAATACCCACCTGGCTGTTCAAGTCAGAATCCTGAGGCCATCCTTGATTCCTTCCTCTCCCTCACCCTTTGTGTCCAACACTTTCAGCAAGTCCTGTCATATCTGCTCAGAAATCTATCTGATATCTACTTCTGTCTATCTTCCCTGCCACCACCCTTTCCAAGGACCCTGGACCATAGCCATCACCTTCTAGCTGTGGAAAGTAAGTCTCGCTGCTCCGGACACAGTAAGGACCATGGACAAGGAGCAGCCAGAGTAGGTTTTGGGGAGCCTGGAACTAAGTTATGATACAAAATTACATACAAAAGTGAATGTATAGAGTGATAAAAGTAGTAACGAGAAATCACATATATCAGAGAGCTGACAAATTCTACAAATACCACAAAACAAAAAAACAAGTTAAAGATCATTAACTGTTTGACCTTACTTAAACCTGTAACACATTTTACTCTACTCTAATCAGCTCTTCACATGACAACGATTTTGTAATATTATTTTCCATAGAAAGAAAGGAAAGATTAGTCTTTCCTCTAGCTTGTTAATGGAATTTCAGCCTCACAACTCATTATTGCTTGTATCATGTACATGTCAGGATTGATGTCAAATTTCAGAAAACCTGTATCAAGTTTCCTTTCCTAAATGAATTGCAAAGTTTAAAATTCTCTTTAGGTTCTCTTCTTCAGTGAACAATATAAAATAATCTTTACTATTCGAATGGATGGCACTCATTAACCAATTTGTGTCAATGTCTTCATTGTAGAGCCATATTATAGGTTTGATGTTATCTTCATTGATGTTAGTATTTTTTATAAAAATGCAAGAAATTTAAATCTTTTTACAATGTGTTCATATGATTCACTCCTCTTCACTAATTGGACTATCAAGCAATCCAGAAGCCTATTCATTGTTTCAATTTAAAATGCACTTCTTCCCCTTATTTGATTACTACTTTGGTTATGATCTGAGTTTTGGGGGCTTACAGTTACTCATGGATGTCAGAGTAATTTCTATTGATTTAATTGCTCTTCTGTATTGCCCTGGCTTCATATTCTACCAAACTTTGAATTTTTCTCAGTTCTTTAATAAATCAATTTAAAGATGACAAAAGAAGGTACTCTGAATATAAGTCCAAATCACAAGCTGTAATTCTCACTTGTTGAACTAAAACATTCCAAAAGTCTGCCCAAATTGCAGTTAAAATGGTATATTCAAAATTTATTGAATAAAATGTTTGCATTTCATTTGCACTTGGATTTTTCTTCCAAGTCTTCAAAAATATATTTTAGAATTCTTAAAATGTCATTTAACTCTTATTGCAAGACTTGAATAGCTTTATACACTGCTGATAATTATTAGAATTTTCCATTGACTCGCTTGTAGCTCAATACATTTCAAACCTGGTTTCTCTCCCACTACTTACACGTGTTTGGAGCCAGGTCCTAAAGGACATACTTACATTACAATATGACCTTGAACCTTGGACCTTTGTGTCAATATGTCACAGTGGGTGGTAGAAGCCACACCTGCCCAAAGAAGGCTAGATATAGATCATTATATGAGAGTTCCCTCTCCCGACTCAAACAATGACCTCTCTAATATATCTAGCTATATACCTCCAACTGTCTGTAGGAAGTTTACACTTTGTCATTCCATTATCACATTACATTTAATGTATTTAACACTACAATTATCATCACAATCCTTACTATCGTTATGAAAATGTCTTTTCTAATTATGTCGATGGCACAATTACTTTCAGATTTTCTTCCTCAAATCGGTACAAGTTTTGATTCACCTTAACTTCTTAGTCTTTCCTATCTAAACGGACATCAACTTCTGTGCTACTTGTCTTTATAACATTTCTTACATATGCTCATCCCTTTCCATTTCCATTGCTATATCCTAGGCCTATTTTTTTTTTATCATTTCTCAAGTTTATAATGTCCTCATTTATCTTTTTGTCTCTAATCCCTTTTCATTTCAAATGTTGTGTGTAACATTGCCAAGTTACTTTGATCAAAATACTGCTTTTATCATGCCAATCTCATGCTTCAAAACTGTAATCTAGAATTGCTTTTTTTTAACATTTAGGTATGGGCTCTTATCAAAGATGGAATAAAAAAATTAAGTTCAAATTTCTGAGGAATTCAAATTAATATTATTAATTTGGATGACTTGAGTGAAAAGCCAGTCTCAATTTGACAGCAGTCACATTATAGAATATTTTCTAAGTAGAAGTTTACTTTTAAGTGATAGCATGCTCAGCCTTTCAGCCAGGAGGAGTTAGTCCTTGTGCCTAAGACATCCATTATTTATCACAAATTAACTTCTCTCCTATGCATATAGAACCTTACTATGTATCATTCTTGAAGAAAATCAAGAAAATAGTCACCTAAACAACTTTCTGTAGGACTTAGTTCTCTTGTAGAACCCCTGTTAAAGTAACTGAAATAAACTGCTAATAAAATATTATAAGTAGAGATTCTGCATCTACCTTAAACGACTTAAAAAAACCCACTTCATTTATAATAACAATGTCCATTTGTATATAAACAGTGAATACTGCCAAATTCAAATCCTGTCCTACTTAAGAAAGCAATAGGCTGTTTATAGACGGTCTCCATGTAATATTGTCTAAATTATGTGTCTCTATTCTTTAGAGACTAAAATTTTACTATTGGCACAGACTAGGTTGACATTCTGAAATTCTAAGTTATTTACGTTTGAATTAGTGAAGTTTTTACTGCTTATAATTTGCAAAAACACTCTAACTGCTACAATGTATATTGTCCAACATAATTGTTAACATATAATGTATACTACCACGTTTATGTTAGAATTATATAAACATACAAATATTTTGAGAGGATTCTCAAATATTTGAGAGGATAAAATATGATACAATATTTTGACTCTGGGGCTATCATTAAAAATGTTTCCGGGGCACCTGGGTGGCTCCTGTTGGTTACGCGTCTGACTCTTGTTTTCGGCTCAGGTCATGATCTCATGGTTGTGAGACTGAGCCCCACACTGGGCTCCATGCTGGGTGTGGAGCCTGCTTAAGAGTCTCTCTCCCTCTCCCTCTGCCCCTCCCGGATACACACACACTCTCTCTCTCTCTCTCTCTCTCAAAAAAAAAAAAAAAAGTTTTAAATTTAGTTTTTAAATTAAATTAAAAGTGGCTAACATTTGTTTGTTAATAATAAAAGGTAGTAATGTTGGTATATTTGGATTGCAGTTAGCTGTTAAAGCGGCAGTAAATCCAAAAATTCAGCTTTAACAAGATACTTTGCCTTCACATAAAAATCCAGAGGTAAGCAATAGAAGGCTATTATTTTGGGGTCTAGTTCCTTCTATCTTGCTGCTCCTCCATGTTGGCCTCCATTCCCAAGATTACCTCATGGTCCAAAATAAGTGCTCCATCAGAAGCCATCCCTTTTATATTCTAGCCAGAAAAATATGAGAAAGGCAGAAAGATCTTGTCCTTCCCCTTTAGGGCACTTCCATTAAGTTCCAAATTTTACTTCTGCTAACATCCTATCAGCCAGAATTGTTATGGCTAAGTTTACTTATTTATTTACCGAAAAAAAGTCTGGAAAATGAAGTCTATTCCAATCAACTATTTGCCCAGCTGAAAATCTTCTATTAAGGGCAAAATGAAAGAGTGAATTTGGGAGATAATTCAGCAATTCTGCCACAGATCATATTGTCCTCATTGGCAGTCTCCACTGTCTGATCATAAACCTTATGTGCTAAGGAGATGGTAAGAGCTATGCCAGCAAATTACACCTAGTTGTAGCAGGCAAAGTTTAATTTGCCAGTTTTCACTGATGCTGGAACATCAAAGTCACCATGACTGTTAAAAAGTAGAGATGCCAAGCCCTAACCTATGTGTATTGAACTAGGATTATGGTGGGGGAGGTCAAGAGTTTATTTTTAAAAGTTACGGATGATTCAGGTACATGGTGAGGTTTAGATGGCAGCACGATCCCTTGATGGGACATTGAACCACTTTATTTCTGAACTGATAAGGGAAGAAAGTATAGGAAACATTGGATTAGAATTGTTAGCATCTCCTTCAATCTTCCTTTCTTCCCTCATTTGTCTGACCTGGTTACCTATTCTTCTCTTCGCCACCAGTCATCAAGCCCTCAGAGCAATTTGCCCATAGCTCACGCGACAAAGGAGGTAGAGGGAAAAAAAGGAATTGAGGATTAAAAAAAAGTTTTCTGCAAGCAACTTAAGTGATAGGTAAATGACATTGACAGCTATAAAGTGAAGTACTTGAAGGTAAGGGCTTCATCTTTTTCAAGAGGACCTCCAGGGACGATGGCCTGGAAGAGATCAAAAACTGTTGGTGTGAGGGGCGCCTGGGTGGCTCAGTCGGTTAAGCGGCCGACTTCGGCTCAGGTCATGATCTCGCGGTCCGTGAGTTCAAGCCCCAAGTCGGGCTCTGTGCTGACAGCTCAGAGGCTGGAGCCTGTTTCAGATTCTGTGTCTCCCTCTCTCTGACCCTCCCCAGTTCATTCTCTGTCTCTCCCTGTCTCAAAAATAAATAAACGTTAAAAAAAAAATTAAAAAAAAAAACCAAAAACTGTCGGTGTGAGGGAATACTAAGCTGTATTGGTACCAGACTGGTTTAGCTGGTGTAGCTGTTCCAGGGGCTTTTGGTGGGAAACTGAGACTCAATATTTAAGAGTTACCATCACCTAGTCAGACTTGCCTGGAGTCTAGAAAGAGACAGAAAGCTTCTGTGCTGACTTAGCTTTCTGAGGTGGTCTTCTGAGCCCCACATGTTCCTTTCTGACTGTGGACCACGTGGTGCTTGTGCGGTACACAGTTCTGGGGGTTTACCCTAGATCCCTCTGAGGGAAACTTTCTGCTTGGGCCCCATCTTACTTCACTGATTTTACAAAGATACTTTGTAAAAGTATCTTTCAAGATACAAAGATACTTTACATTATATAATTCTACAAAGATAGTTTAGATTATATAATTCCTTGTCAATGGAACTTCCTATATTCCTGGACTTGGAAAATCCCATTTTTCTCCTAGATTCTCTTTAGAACATAGAGGAACAAGGATATGCAGTACTAAGCATGCTTCATCTAAAATTTTAAGGTTACTTTTAAAAAAAAATTTTTTTGAGAGAGAGAGAGAGAAACCGTGAGTGGAGGAGGGGCAGAGAGAGACAGGGAGACACAGAATTTGAAGCAGGCTCCAGGTTCTGAGCTGTCAGCACAGAGACTGATCTGGGGCTTGAACCCACAAACTGTGAGATCATGACCTGAGCTGAAGTCGGACGTTTAACTGACTGAGCCACCCAGGTGCCCCATTTAAAAAATTTTTTTGAATGTTTTATTTATTTGAGGGAAAGAGAGAGACAGAGTGTGAGCAGGAGAGTTAGGTCACTTTAAGTTAGGTTGAGTGTCTCAACTATGGTTCTAATCTCATTTCACTACAGAAAACTAACGCCATCCTCCACTCTGTTGCACATTATCTCATCCTATTTTTATTTTAAGATTTTATCCAACACTTCTAGTTTGGATGAGCTTACTTATAATCTCTTTGATCATGGCTATTGCTTCAGAAAGAGCTCCACTTACTTCTCTAGTCATGAATGTTGCCAGCTAACTAATGGTCTATAATTATAGACATTTAAACTTTGAAAAACCAGTGTTTTTCCCTTCTCATTTGCAGGAGACAGATTTAAAGAGATTTATGTGAAGAGACAAAAATCCATTGTATTTGTTGTTGACATAAAGCACTGCAGATAGCTTTCTGGTTTTTGTCTCAACTCTTGTTAATGTTTCCCCCCCACACCCTACTTCTTCAAGAAAGTCTTAATTAGGTTCTAGTGGTTCTTAACACCTGTTTAATTTCCCATTTAAGAAGGAAGGTGGGCTTTAGGCTTTGAGTAGTTAGCAGGCATCTTTGCATTAGCAAATGGAAAAGCTTGGGCAGTAAAGCAGTAGGCTACTGGAGGAAAAGACTAAACACAAAAGGAATAATCAGACACCTAAACCCACACATATGAGGATTTTGCCCACATTGAACTTGATTGTTAACATGCACCCAGAGTAAAAAAGGGCTTGGGATACATATACGTATGAGTGCACATGTGCGTGTGTGTGCTTGCCTCACATGGTAATTAATAACAGTTCCAAACCCCAGAAACTAAGAGTAAAAGGAGGTTTAGAACTTAGAGGTAAAACAAACAAGTCAACTTGTTTTGAAATAACTAATATGTAACATTAACTTATCCTCAGAAAAAAAATTTAAATCTTGAATTGGAAAAGTAAAAACATTTGAGTTTGAAGAAAGTTGCCTTTTGCATATTTTTGGCAAATATAAATAAGTATATATTCTAGACTAAACTTTTATTGTCATTTTTTCTTTTGTAGTTTAAAAATATTATAGTCTTTATGCTTCTCACAGTAAAACTCCATTTTCATTACATAAATCTAAAAATGTCTTAGATGAAAAATTTGTCTTTCTAGTTAAGGATTTGACTGTGCTCTTTATTCTCTATTATTTAATTATTTAAGGAAAAACCAAGGAAAGAAATCTATTTCAATAAAATAATTAAGAAATATAGATAACAAGCTGACATGCTTTAATTTGTATTTTGAACTGCAAATCTTCTGAACTTTGAATATTTCTATATTTTAAAAGTAATTTAACATCTAGTTACAAATGAAAAAAATGACCAAATTACATCAAACTTCAGTAATTTGAATGTAATGGTTTTGTCACTTAGTTTGAAAATCATCCTCATGGGCATAAAAATGAAGTTTTAACCAAACCTCCACAGGAGGGCACTATAGTGTGATTCTCGTATACATTGCAGCTACAGCAACCCATTCTATCATTATCTGGTCCTTGATTAAACATCTAAAATAGTGAGTCTTTCTCCTTAATTAGAAAATTCTAGTTTTCAAAACTCAAGATAGGCAGATTGCATATGTGTCAAATATTTTTTCCTTGATAAAAAGGAATATAGGTAATTTGATCTTTTTATGGCATATATTCAACATAAAATCTTATCTCAAAATACAGTAAAATTGGTATGATGTGTGGTCTGGATGAATATTTTAACAAACAGTAGGAATAGTTTAGAACTATGAAGCTAAGTAATCAAAACTAAAAGACATTCAACAGATAAATGCATTATCACTTATAAGTGGTACATTGTTACAAGTAGTGTATATAAATAATATATGTAAATGTTATTACAAATAATATGTATTATAATGGTATGACTAGCTAACTAGACAGTAGATGAGTAAATCAATCTCAGTGAATGTAGAGAGAGAATCAAAATCCAAGTAGCAAAGCATTTCCCAACTGGTTTACCTTCTCCCAATAAGGCTTTAAAAACATTCACTGTAATGATAAAAATTAAGATTTTTAAAATGTTCTTGGTCATAACTTTCAATTTCACTAGTGTATTTTCAAGTTGTTCTTCAGGAGATAAAATATTTTGATACTGAACCAGAGTCAAATCAACATGAAAGTAATCGCAATCTTGGCAGCTACCATGTGTCTTTGTGGGCCTTGCCTTGTTATTTTGAGGACTAACAGAATGCCATACAAGTCCAAAAAAGCTATACTGAATAGACAGTTGCATAACATTTGAAGAGTAAAAAGAACAGTGGTTATAGATAAAGTTACACAGTTCTAAAACTGTACATAACAAACCTGTTTCCATTAAGGAAGTTAGTCATTTCATTATAGTTTTACCTAAAAATGTCAGGCATTTGGGTAAATCCTAATGATGAAGGAAAAGACTGGTAGAAAGTTAAAGGGGTGAAAATTCCTATATCAACCAGGCTTAACTTTTTGGTGGTACATATCCTTCTTTATGATCAAATACTGATAACTTTAATGTTCTGGGAATTCATAGTTGAAGCAAAATAACATAACTGGAATACAAATCTGACAGTTTTCTGAATCTACATTCTATATTAGAAGAAAACTAAAACTAAAACTTTTGATACTTCACACCATCAAATGTTGGTTGAATAATTAAATTTGTTGGTAGTTAAAATGCTATTTCATCACTCCCCTGGGGATTCAAGACAGCCTGTTTTAATTTACATATCTTTTCTTTTAGCTCATAGTTACAGATTCTTTAGCCAATAAAGAATTGAAAAAGTAAATCGAAAAGTAATAAAAAAATAAGAAAGTAAGACTTGGATAATCTGTTTGCATATAATAAAAATTACTTTTAAATATTATCTTATGTAAAATTGGCAAATTACATAATCAGATACTTATCATAAATAATAGAGTCATATATCATCAAGGTTTTCTTTGCTTTTTAATGTGGAATCTAGCTAACCAGAATATTCCATTTACTTGATTTTTTGTTTTTTAGAACGTCTGTTTAAAAAAATTTTTTTCCCAGCTTTACTGAGGTATACTGTTATTTATTTTTTTTTTTAATTTCACATTTAATGGACACATTTTGATGAGTTTGGACATATGCATACACCCATGATACCATCACTGCAATCAGGATTATAAACATTATCTCCAAAAGATTTCTTATATCCCTTTTCTTCTTTTATTTGTTTATTTTTGTGGTTTTATCGCTTAGCATGAGATTTATCCTCTTAAGGAGTTTTTAAATTCGCAATACTGGATTGTTAACTATAGGCACTATGTTGCATAGCAGTTCTCTAGAACTTATCCATCTTCTATATCTGAAACTTCATATGCATTGAATAACTCCCCATCAATGCTCCCTTTATCCCCTGATGACTACCATTCTATTCTCTGCTTCTGAGTTTGACTATTTTATATCTGCCGTATAGGTGGAATCATTCGGTATTTGTCCTTCTGTGACTAGCTTATTTCACTTAGCATAATGTCTTCCAGATCCATCCTAATGTTGCTGCAAATAGTAGAATTTCCTTCTTTTTAAATACTCAATAATATTCCATTATATATGTACCATATTTTCTTTATCCATTCATCCATTGATGGACATTTATGTTGTTTCCACATCTTGTTATTTTGAGTAGTGCTGCAACTAATATGGGGTGCTAGTATCTTTTCAAAGCCCTGATTTCAATTCTTTTGGCTACCTATGCAGAAGTGGGTTTGCTGGATCATATGGTAGTTCTATTAAAAAATGTTTTTTGGAGGAACCTCTTTACTATTTTCCACAGTGGCTGTACCTTTTAACATTCCCACCAATAGTACAAGAGTTCTAATTTTCCATATCCTTACCAATGTCTACTATATTTTTTCTTTTAAATAATAACCATCCTAGTGGCACCTCAGTGGCTCAGTTGGTTAAGTCTCGGACTTCAGGTCAGATCATGATTTTACGGTTCGTGAGTTTGAGCCCCAAACTGGGCTCTCTGCTGTCAGTGCAGAGCCTTCTTCAGATTCCCTGTACTCTTCTCTCAGCCCCTTCCCTGCTTGTGTGTGCATGTGCACATTCTCTCTCTCTCTCTCTCTCTCTCTCTCTCTCTCTCTCTTCTCTCTCTCTCTCTGTCTAAAATAAATAAATATTTAAAAAAATAAAGAATAACCATCCTAACTGGTGTGAGGTAATATCTCATTGTGGTTTTGATTTGCAGTTTTCTGATGATTAGGTATCTTTATCATACCTGTTGTTGATTTGTATGTCTTCTTTGGAGAAATGTCTGTTCAAGCCCTTTGCCCATTTTAAAAGCAGTTTGATTTTTGTTTTTGTTTTTGTTTTGTTTTGTTGCTATTGAAATGTAGGAGTTCCTTATATATTTTAAAATTAACCCTTTGTCATATATATAATTTGAAAGTATTTTCTCCCATACTGTAGGTTACCTTTTCACTGTTTTGTTTACTTTTGCTGTGCAAAAGCTTTTTAGTTTGATGTGGTACCACTTGTTTATTTTTTGTTTTTGTTGTCTATGCTTTGGTGTCTATGCTTTGGTGTCATAGCCATTGTCAAGACCAATGTCATGAAACTTTCCCCCTATGCTTTTTTCTAGATTTACAGTTTCAGGTATTATGTTTAAATCTTTAATCCATTTTGAGTTTATTTTTGTGTATATTGTAAGATAGAAGTCCAATTTCATCCTTTTGAATGTGGGTGTCCAGTTTTCCCAACACCATTTGTTGAAGAGACTATCCTTCCCCCATTGTGTACTCCTGGCACCCTTGTCGAAGATTATTTCAGTTGTAGTCAAAAGACTTAATGTTAGTAATTCAAAAAATGCAACTTCTGGGATCTATATTAGGGATAGGCCAAGTTTCCATTGAATTTTATATCACTCTTGGATACTAAAATGTCTTCCTTAAAAAACAAAAGTTTTATTAAGGAAACTTTTTTTCCTTTTCCATCTTTCTCTCTTTCCTTCTCTCTTTCTTTCTCCCACTCTCTCCATCCTTTCTTTTATTATTTTTACCAAAGTCGGTAGGTGATACCAGTAGATTTTTCACAAGATCTAACATGTCAAAATAAAAGCAAGTTTTAGTTAATGAAAATGCTCCATTGCTTAAGTACTAAGCAAAATTTTGCTGCAAAAATTTATTTAATTTACAAGTTTGACTCCACTAAAAAAAGAAAAAGAAAAAGAATCAGTATTTTGAGGAGTGATTGTTGTTCCTATTTTAGAAACAAGAAAAACCAGAAGGTGAAATATGACATTGAGTACTAGAAACCATCACAATACAATAGTTAAAAAGAAGAAGATAATGGGAAGTTTACAATCCTGGATTTTATATGGGCTTCATCTTTGGGTGAATGAAATGGTACACTGTGCTTCCTTGGGCAGGATTATGTGATAAAATCCAATATAAACAGGAGCCAGGACATGTGGAAGTAACTTCTCTGAAGGGCCCACATAAACATTTTCAGTGCTCCCATAATTCAGACTTTAAGATTTAAAAAAAATATATTTGGTCAAAATTGTTTTTTGTCTGTTTTACATTTTTTCTTTTGAAATAATTTCTAATTTTCACATAAGTTATAGAAATAATGAAGAATTCCTGAATAACCATTCATATTAAATTGCAGAGTAATGCTGCATTTCTCATTAGACTTTAGAGTACATTTAAGTAGGATGGCCCTTTCCTATATAATCACAGAACAGCTATTAAAATTAAGTTTGATCTAATATTGCCATATAATCTCCAGACTCCAATAGAGTTTTGTCAATTATCCTAATAATGTCTTTTATAGGTCTAGGATCCAATCCAGAAGAGGCATGTTTGGTATTTAAATATTTCTTCAGTCTCTTTCAATTTATAAGAGTTCTTCACTTCTTTCCTTATTTTCCTTGACCTTGACATTTTTGAAGAGCCTAAAACAGTTATGTTTTAAGAAATTGTTCTTTTGGGGTTTATTTGATGTTCCTCATGATTTATGCATTTTTGACAGGAGTACCCCAGAAGTGATGTTATATTCTTCTCATTGCAGCTTATGAGGAAGCAACAATGTGAATTGATATTAATGTGTATTTCCTGAATAAGATGGTATTGGTTAAGTTTCTCTGCTGCAAAGTTCATTATTCAGCATATTATACTTATTATTCAATAAACAGTAAGATATGTTTATTGAATATGGGAATATGGGAAGATATTGAGACTATGTAAATATTCATTTCCTTATCAAACTTACACCTTTAGCTTCAGTATTCTTTGATAAATCATGCTGCAATCAATTATTGTTGTGATAGTTACCTAATGGTAGTTACTTAATGGTAATATTACCTAATGGTAATATTCTAATTTCATTTTTCTTTTTGGATATATTAGTTGTTATTCTACTGATTTTAGTATTTTTTTAGATTTAGATTTAGTATTTTTAGATTTTTGATATTAGTTGTTATTCTACTATTTCCCCCCATATCTATTTTTTTAATTCATGTATTTTTGACAGTAATGCTTCATGGATATGTATTTTATTCAAATGGTTACAGTTTGTTAGTATTGTAATTTATTTTGATGTTCAAATTGGCTAGTAGGAGTCACTTCAAGCTGAATCCTGTGCCTTTTGAACAAGGTTCCATCACTCTTTGTATATTTCTTTGCTTTCTAGCATGTTAACATATTCCAGATCCATCTAACTTGTTTTTCCCCAAACCCAAAGTCAGCCATTTCTTTTATTGGATAATGGTATTTAGAAACCAAGAGCTGGGCACTTAGCGTGCTCACTGTTACTGAGGTATCATTGTGTTAGGTTCTCTCAGAAGATAATATTAGAAAAAGATTATCATTATGTTATCTATCTATCCATCTTAAAATCCATTAGTTCACACTGATAACTCCAATACCCTGTGGTTTATCGTAGTCTTCCCTCTTACCACATATGTAACTCCCTTCCCCTAGAGTGCAAAGCTCTTTTTTCTTGGCATACTTATTTGTTCAATGCCTCCCCCTACCATATGCAGCCAATTTTCAAAGTTGTGCCAATCAAAAGTTCAACCCTCAACATATGCCTCCCTCTCTCTCTCCCTGTTCCCCCCCAGTCAGATTCCAAGATGGGAAAGGGAAATGGATGAAGAAAGGAAGGAGGAAAGGCTTAAGAATCTTGGCTCTGGCCACATCAGTCTCCCATCCTGCTGCTAGCTGTAGTGACTGAACGCTGGACTCTGGATGGATATACTTCATTTCTCCAGCCTCTTGCCTAGTGTGCTGGCAGAAGCTTGGCTCAGTCAAAATTTTTGAAACTCCAAATTCTGATATAATCTTTTGGAGTCTATTCAATATTAATTGAAACAATCAGGTTATCTGTATAAGCATATAAAATGTATTAATATTGTTATATTCTCTTTCCCTTATAATCTCAAGGGTTAAATATGTTTATCATCTTTTAAGGAAGATATAAAATGCATATAAATATTATGTTATTCTTTCTTTTTAATTGACAAGGGGATATCTAATGAATTTACTTATGAGGCTAGTTCCCCAATGATATGTTTTTGCCCAGAGATTCACAATCACCTGTGACATTGGTGCTGCTTTGTAAATACCTACAGGCCAACTGCAGTGCTGGCAGATATGTCTCATACTTCCATATTTTGAGAAAGATATTTTTATTGAAAAATATCTGAAAATTGATATGCCAAGTGTTAAAGGCCTTGATATAAACATGAGTGAGAACTATTTTGTATATTTAAAAAGAAAAACAAACAACAACACAAATAGAAAACTCAACAACACATAAGAAGACTTACAGAGGTAAAAGGATCTAAAGAAATTAGATAGAGAGATATAATACCCATATCTTCAGGTGCATTCAAAACAGGTTAAAACAAAGGAAGGTTGAAAAAATGGTTGTAGTCTTATGACATTATAGTCTAAAAACATTGAATGTGTATGACCCACAGATTTTAAGTCTCTAGAAATAAATTTAAAACCAATTCTGTAACAGATGTTAATGTAAATGATGCTTACAGGCATTGATAAAACACTTTGCCTTCCCTCTACTAACATATTCCATAATTATACTGTGATTTAAATAGTTTATATATAGAGAGATGAATGTGGAACAGGAGAAAAGTAGTCATACATTAACATTTGGAGTAAGTAATTCAAACATCTAATTGTTCCAGCTCAAGGAATATTTAAAAATATTACAGTTAGGTGTTCAGAATTATTTTGGTTTATTTTTTATTGAGTCATGCTGATCATTTACAAAATTAGAAAATGTTCTTGATCATTATAGATGCACATTACAGAAAATACAGAAATGGAACAGAATGACAGACAATTATCAGAAAAACATTTCTGCTTTTCTTTTATCCTCGATACATTCAAAAATCATTTTTTAAGACTGAGCTTGTGCTATTTGCAGAGTTATGGATGAAAACAGATATTTGTAGTTATTTTTTTTACTGGAGAGAAATGTTGTGTGTAAAGGGCTTGATTGTACATTCTTTGAACTCCAGAGCTCTTTTAGATGAATTTTAATTAACTTGAAACAGTTTACATCTCTTTCTTCAACATTCTGAGAAGACTAGTGAAAATCTTACTATTATACAAATTATTTTTGAGATTTATGCAATGGCCAAGTCTTATGTATTTCCATTTGTAACTAGTATAGAATCAAACTAAAATGAAGTCACTTATGTCAAGGACAAAATGGAGACAGTCAGTGCAGGCACATAAAGGAAACTTAACCTAACCTTACAGGAATTTACAGCTCTTTCCAGAAATCAGCAGAGGACACCTGCCAATATCCAAGCACCAGTACTGTTCATGCCATACCTGCACTTCCTGGTTCCCTTGCCTCAGCTACCCTGATCCAAATCAGAAAGAAGAGCAGTAGGCAACAAATCAGCTGAAAAAGCCAAATAACTTCCACATTTATCCCTAAAAAATCTCTTAGTGTGAGCAACTCAGAACTCTGTTCCTGTAGCCTCCAATTTCTGGGCTTGGAGGTCAAAAGCTTTGTGATAATCTCATCTTTCCACTTTCTTTTATTCAGTATGCAGAGTTTGGTTTTTGATTTCAGAATTATTTGAAAATTCCAGTTTGATTAGTATAGGTATAAAGATCATGATTTTTGTTAAATGGTTGCGTAAGTTTAATTGGTTCAACTCAATAAACATTTACTGAGTACATCCTTATGTTAAAGTCTGTAGGAAATGCAATTAAATAAGAAAGAGTCCTAACTTCAAGAACTTATAATCTAATGGAAGGTGATAGCTTAAAAATTACATTTTGTCTTTCATTATTGCAATTTATACAAGTGTAGTAAATGAAGTGATGTGGGAGTTCAAAGGAAGTCATCCAATTCTGGGCAACCATACATGATTCCACGGAGAAAAATATTTCCTATTAGAATAAGTAACATATCCCCTATCACAGTACTTTTTCCCACCAATGAAAATAAGTTTATTGCACTTTAGTCATAAAAATGAACAGAATCATTCTGAAAGAGGTCAAGCAATACAAAATAGTAAAATATAAAAGAAAAATAACTAACAATCATCCAAATTCCATAAACCTTTAACATGTAAACATTTCCCAGATGTTATTCTATGTAATCAAATATGACGTAAAAATAAATCCATCTTTTATATTGCTAGGTTTAATATTGCACATGTGTATATTTTATTTTAAGAAATTAGATTGATATGATATAGGTATTTGATAATCTTTCATTGTTTATCTTGTGGGAAAACACATGAGCTCATTATTTTTAATGGGTATTATGTAGTCTTATATTGGATGGATGTATGAATATGTGCTTAAGCAATTTCCTATTGAGGAACATTAGTTTCCAAATTTTAATAATTATAAAAAGCAAAACTAGGATAAAAATCCTCATAGACTTATCCTGGTACATGTTGACTTATCTTCTTTGAATAAAGCCCTGAAATTGGAATTGCCAGGCCAGAGGATATGACTTTTTAAAATTTTGATACATTTTAACAAACTGTACTCTAGCAGAGTACCAGTTTAATTTTCCACAAACACTGCTGGAGAGTTGTTCACACATGGGCTAACACTCAGGATTGCCACTCTAATAAAGGAAGTGATATCACATTATCTTATTTGTATTTCTTTGAGCCTGAATGTCTTTTTCATATATCTAATGGCCAGTTTGTTTCTTCTTTTGTGAAGTGCTGTTTATGTTGTTTGTTTATTTTGCTGTTGGGATGTTTTCTTTCTCCTATTAATTTATAAGATGCTGGGGATATTAATTCTTTGTTTAACATGTGTTACAAATAAGATTTCTCTTTTAAAATTTTTTTCAGTTACTTTTGGTGTCTCTTCCTATTAAAAATGTAATTATGATGTTTTATGCTTACAGTCTTTTCCTACATGCTCAGATAGGCCCATCCAGAATTATAAAGAAATTAGAAATTAATTCACTCATATTTGCATCTAGTTCTAATATGGTTTAATTTTTAACTTCATATATTTTATTTATCTGGTATTTTCTTTGATGTAAGGAGTGTGCTGGTAATGGGCATTTCTCCATTTTCCACATTTCAATCATTGATTTGAATGCCATCTTTATCATATATTAAGATCCCACAAATGCTCACAGCTATTTCTAAATTCTTTATTGTGCCACAATGATCTGTGGGTCTTTTCCAGATCCTGTATCATTGTATCTAATAGGATAAGTTTCTCTTCATTATATAATTTTATTCTTCCAGCTGGAAGGATAATTTTGTTATAGTCTTTCTTGTGAATCTACATACCCTACAATGAGGGTACCTCAGCCACAAATTTTAATAGAATTTTGAATGGCATTGCATTGGATTTAAACATTAAGAGCTTAAATTTTCACAATATCGAGCATTTCTATCAAAGAAAAAGAGATGTTTCTTTTGCTTTTCTGGTCACTTTTTCACTGCTATCTAAAAATTTTCTTGGGGCACCTGGGTGGGGCTCAGTTGGTTAAGGAACTGACTACGGTTCAGGTCATGATCTCACAGTTCGTGGATTCGAGCCCCACATCAGGCTCTGTGCTGATGGCCCAGAGCCTGGAGCCTGCTTCAGATGCTCTGGTTCCCTCGGTCTCTGCCCCTCGCCCGCTCATACCCTGTCTCTCTCTCAAAAATAAGTAAATGGTTAAAAAATTTAAAAATTTTCTTAATTTTGCAAATGGAGTTTTTACTCCAATATGTACTTTCTAATTATACTGTTTAAACATAGAAATGCTCTTGACTTTTATATTATAATTTTAATTATTAATAGCTACCATACTGAATGCTACTTTTTTATACAAGTTTTCAATTGATTCTCTTGGCTTTTTCAGATAAATAGTTACACAATTTGAAGCTAATCATAATGTTGCCTTTCCTTTTCCAGTACTAATATTTCTTGAACTGAATTGTGTCCTCCCACCCCAAATTAATATGTTGAAGACCTAAACCTCAACATGACTGTGCTTAGAATAAGATAGTAATTAAGGTTCATAACAGTAGAGCCCTGTTCCAGTAGGATTAGTGTCTTTAAAAGAAGAGTGACCAGAGAGCTCCCTGTCCTTCCCTGCCACGTGAGGACACAGAGAGAAGGTGGCCATCTCGAAGCCAGGAAGAGCTGTCATCAGAAACTGATCATGCTGGCCCTGATTTCAGACTTCTAGCCTCCAGAACTGGGATAAAATAAATTTCTACTGCTTAAGCCATCCAGTCTGTGGTATTTTGTTATAGCAGCGAAAGCAGACTAATGTACTTCTTATTTTGTTCTCTTATTACACAAGCTCGAAGTCATTAAAAATATTAAATAACAGCAGGAATCCTATTTTTAATGGGATTGCTTGTGGTATTTATAATTCACCTTTAGGTTTGGGAAATGCATACTTGAGAAATGTTAAGCATCCTTCTATTACTATTTTAATAAGAGTTCCTATCAGCAATGTGCATGACTGTTAGATTTTATCAAATACTTTTTAAATATTTGTCAGTGGGATAACATAATTTTTCTTCTTGTCTATTAAGAAATGACTTATGTTGATAACTCTACTAACAAAACTAATATAACCCTACTTGATCCCAGCATGTTATTCTTAAGTATCACTGAGTTACACTTGCTAAAATTGTATTTGGGTTATTTGTGCCAATATTCACTAGTAAATTTCTTTGTAATTTTCTCTTTCAGGTTACTTTTGACAAGATTTAGAATTTTTATCTTGGCTTCATAAACAATATGAGCAGCCTTTCTTTCTGTAGCCCTTGGAAGAGTTTAAATACATGTTAACTATCTATCATTCGAAGGTTAAAAAATTCACCTCTGAAGACTTCCTTGTTTTTAGTTTCCATGCTACAGCTATCTATTGGTGTAGCCTTTCAAAATCATCTTGTGACTGTTTAGATAGTTTGTTCTTTCCTTCCAACCACATTTCTATGCAGGAATCTATGGCCATTTTTACTTTTTAATTCATATTTAATTTTGTATCAGTGTTTATCCTTTACGTTTTTCTTTTTTTCTTTATGTTTTTAAATTTTAGGCTAGCTAACATTTTATCTAGGATACTTTCTTTTTGAAGAAGCAATTATTAAATTTATTAATTCTGCTGCTTTTCTTTTTTAAAATTCATTGATTTCTGGTTTTATCTTAATGATTTTCTTCTGATTTCTTTGCTATTACTGTTGTTTATTCCCTAAATTCTTGAGTAAAATGCTTTATTATTTTCTTTTTATTGCTTAATAGTAAACAACCTTAAGGTCCTGTGTAGAGTTTTGCTGTATCCAGTAGGTTTGGCAATTGGTGATTGAATTGTTTTTTTTCTAGCAACTTCGGTTTGGATTTATTCTTTGGCTATAGTCATTTTGGAGAATTTTAACATTTGCAAGTAGCTATTGTTGTGTTGTTTCTTTATACTTTGTTTTTCATTCATAATTTTAATGAATTACTGTCAGTGTATTATGTACTATTTTTAATACAGGAATTTGTGGAGGCTTTTTGGAGGGACTAAAATATTATATTTTTAAAAAATTTTGGTGACCACTTAAAATGATGCCTTCTCTGACAGGGATGTCCACTCTTGCCACTGTTATTCAACATAGTATTGGAAATCCTAGCCTCAGCAATCGGACAACACAAAGGAATAAAAACCATCCAAATGGGCAAGGAGGAAGTCAAACTTTCACTCTACACAGATGACATGATACTCCATGTGGAAAACCCAAAAGATTCCACCAAAAAACTGTGAGAACTGATTCATGAATTCAGCAAAGTTGTAGGATATAAAATCAATGCACAGAAATTGGTTGCATTTCTATACACCAATAATGAAGCAACAGAAAGAGAAACCATGTACAAGTGCACCAAAAACCATAAAATACCTAAAAGTAAATCTAACCAAAGAGGTGAAAAATCTATACATTGAAAACTATAGAGAGCTTATGAAAGAAATTGAAGAAGACACACAAAAAATGGAAAAATATTCCATGTTCATGGAGTTGAAGAACAAATGTTGTTAAAATGTTGATACTACTCAAAGCAATCTACACATTCATGCAATCCCTATCAAAATAACACCAGCATTCTTCACAGAGCTAGAACAAACAATCCTAAAATTTGTATGGAATCAGGAAAGATCCCAAATAGCCAAAGGTCATTCCTGAAAAAGAAAACCAAAGCTGGAGGCATTACAATCCCGGACTTCAAGCTGTGTTACAAAGCTGTAATCATCAAGACAGTATGGTACTGGCACAAAAACATATATCAGTGGAACAGAATAGAGAACCCAGAAATGGACCTACAAACGTTTGGCCAACTAATTTTGGACAAAGCAGGAAAGAATATCTAATGGAATAGAGATGATCTCTTTACCAAATGGTGTTGGGAAAACTGGACAGTGACATGCAGAAGAATGAACCTGGACCACATTCTTACACCATACACAAAAATAAACTCAAAATGGATGAAATACCTATATGTAACACAGGAAGCCATCAAAATCCTAGAGGAGAAAGCAGGCAAAAACCTCTTTGACCTCAGCTGCAGCAACTTCTTACTCAACAAGTCTCTGGAGGAAAGGGAAACAAAAGCAAAAATGAACTATTGGGACCTCATCAAGATAAAAAGCGTCTGCACAGTGGAGGAAACAATCAGAAAAACTGAAAGGCAACCAATGGAATGGGAGAAGATATTTGCAAGAGCATATCTGATAAAGAGTTAGTATCCAAAACCTATAAGGAACTTACCAAACTCAACAGCCAAAAAATAAATAATGCAGTGAAGAAATGGGCAGAAGACATGAATAGACACTTTTCTAAAGAAGACATACAGATGGCTAACAGACACATGAAAAATGCTCCAACATCACTCATCATCAGGGAATTACAAATCAAAACCACAATGAGATACCACCTCATACCAGCCAGAATGGATAATATTAACAACTCAGGCAACAACAGATGTTGGCGAGGATGCAGAGAAAGAAGATCTCTTTTGCACTGTTGGTAGGAGTGCAAAGTGGTGCAACCACTCTGGAAAACAGTATGGAGGTTCCTCAAAAAATTAAAAATAGAACTAACCTACGACCCAGCAATTGCACTACTAGGTATTTATCCAAAGTATGGAAAGATATAATATATATAAATACATATGTGTATACACACACACACACACACACACACACACACCCCGGAGTATTACTCAGCAATCAAAAAGAATGAAATATTGCCATTTGCAATATTGATGGACTAGAGGGTATTATGCTAAGCGAAATTAGTCAGAAAAAGACAAATATCATAGGACTTCACTCAAATGTGGAATTTAACACACAAAACAGATGAACATAAGGGAAGGGAAGCAAAAATAATATAAAACCAGGGAGGGGGATAGAACATAAGAATATAGAAAGAAATAAGAAATACAGAGAAATATAAGAAATATAGAGAATAAGTTGAGGGTTGTTGGAGGGGTTGTGGGTGGGGGATAGGCTAAATGGGTAAGGGGCATTAAGGAAGACACTTGTTGGGATGAGCACTGGGTGTTATACATAGGGGATGAATCACTAGATTTTATTCCTGAAATCATTATTGCACTATATGCTAAGTAATTTGGATGTAAATTAAAAATAAATTAAAAAATAAAAAATAATGTCTTCTCTGTTGACAATAATAAAATATAAATATAGTTTGTGTGTGTATATGTATCACATGTTAATGCCTACAGAGGCCGTCCACCATGGAAGAACTAAACAACCAAGTGGACAAAATGACTCAGCCAGGTGATGTCAACTAGCTTTTGCTACTAGGCTTCCCATTGCTGGCAATATGTGCACACATGACTAGCTGTTTTGGCCCTGTGTGGGATGCTCTGATAAATAATTCTCACTCCAGAGCTCTCCAATGAGGTAGCTGATGTTTTGTAGCTCATTGGCTGTATTGTTCAATATCTTTGTCCAATCCTGTTTCATCCCCCTTTTCTTCACATGTGTTTATGCCTAGTACAGATTTTGCATCCAAACCCCATCTCAGCATCTGATTAAAGGAAACCCAACTTGTGACACTGAATTCTATGGAATGCCTTATTACTTAGACCTCTGCTTCCAGTTGGATTTGGCCAAATGGAGC
This sequence comes from Neofelis nebulosa, assembly GCF_028018385.1. Taxonomy (NCBI): domain Eukaryota; kingdom Metazoa; phylum Chordata; class Mammalia; order Carnivora; family Felidae; genus Neofelis; species Neofelis nebulosa. The sequence continues at coordinate 27,999,878 of NC_080794.1, read as the reverse complement.
CACAAGGAGAATGTGAGAGAAAGAGCAGACAGAAATAGAAGTCAGAGCATTTATTACCCTATTTCCTGCTGCTTTGGGATAGTTTTGGCCTACCCTGTGTTTCTTTTTGACTTCGGTTCCAGCTTTGTGACTCCTTTTCCACGATTCCATAACTTTTTAGACTCTAGTGACAACTTGCCCTTTCCTTTTCCATTCAGGCTTAGGGATAGTATACTCGTGAAAAAAAAACTAGATTTGCTGCTGTGAAAAATTACTCCCAAATCTCAGTGACTTATAACTATGAAAGTTATTTATTGTTCATTGGTCATGGTGCTACATCCTGATGTCTGATCTGGGATCCAGGGGATGGAAGAAGCACAAACTAGCTTTAAAAATTTCTGTTCATCTGTTTCATGACATTTCAGCTCACATTTTATTGGCCCAGACAGGTAATGGGCAAGGCTAACTTCAGGGGAGCAGAGAAGTATAAGCCTCCCCATGAAGCAGAAATGGATGAAAGTAATACAATCTGCCAGAGTTCTTAATGTCTTTGCTGCTGTTGCTTGTACATAGGTACTCACCAGCTTATGGGGATTCTTGCCCCTATGTAAAATAAGGTTTTAAAAGTTTTTTGAGGATACTGTCAGTTTCATTGATACTATGGTATTCACTGAGACTTTTATCATCATTTCCTTTCAACATTATGTAGTTTTTCTTTTAGAAATTACAATTACATTGTTTTATGCTTTGTTAGTTAGGAATTGGGCCTTAATTTTATGCTTAGCCAAATTCAGTACTCACCAACCATCTCTCATCCTGTGACTTTGCCATTTCCGTAGTTTTTATTTGACTGAATCTCTCTATATTGACTGGATTGTGTAGACTAATGGATTTTTCAAAAATGTTACCTGGATATCTAGGAGATATGCTACCTCAAAGTTTGTACATCTTAAATTATTTCATATTGTCTGGACATCTGAATACTAATTTGACTGAATATGCAATTTTAGAGTCAAATCTCTTTTCCCTCCAAACTCCATTGACATTGTTCCACAATATCCTTGCATCTAAAACTGCAAAAGAGAATTCTTAAGTCTGTATTTTTGTTTTTGTTTTTTGTTTGTTTTTACTTCCTCCTTTGTTGGTGACTTACTTTTTATTGCTTGAGTGTTTTAGCCATGAAGTTCAATAACTTCACCTGGCTAGCTCAGAGTTTGTCATTCTTCACCTTTTTCTTCTAGAACAGTGACTCTTTTTGTTTTTTATATCCATCCTACCTTCCTTCACTTCAGAAATGTTATTTCAATTATATCTTTGAGTGATGTTTTTTATTCCATTAATTCTGCTGTTTTCTTCAGAGGTGGCAGTCCTACATATATTGGGTTTCCACTGGACCTGTTGCAATCGTTGTCTCTGTTCTTTCCCTCACATTTCTTGTGTGATTTTCTAAAGCTGCTTCTCTGTGTCACGGGTTGGTTTTTCTACTGTGTCATTTCCACTCTTTATTATTTCTGAATATTTTAAGTTCTTCCATGTCATCATTTTTCTCTCTCTTTAGAATGTCAGTGCTTTTTTCATTTTATTTTGTTTCATATCTTTATATGTAATACATGTTTCCTTAATTTCTTTGGAAATATAAAGCATTTATAGTTTATGTCTTTTCTCTAAAGTTAGTCATTTTCATCTAGTTTTACTAGGCCTATTTATATGTTTCATTCATTTTCCCTCCCTCCCTTCCCCTTTCTCTCCTCCTCTTTCTTTTCTTTTTCTCTTGCTTCCCTCCTCTTCCTCCTTTTCCTTCTTTCTGATTTTTGTTGTTGTTAATTATAGATTCATTTTTTTTAAATGCTTATTTATTTTTGATCAAGGGACTCTTTTTCTGGTACGCATTAATGTCATCCCAAGTCAGTAATTGGAAGGTAAGGAAGCAAACCACAAGATAGAACAAACTCTTAACAGAGAGAAGCTTCTTCCAGTCTAGAAATTTCAAAAAATCTAGAGAAAAAACACAAAAGGAAGGCTTTCATGCCCTACCATGTAATATTTGCCCCAAGATGGCACCACTTTTGATTAAAAGAACCCCTCAGAGATAACAGCATACTGTTTGGAGAAACCACTTCCCATCTGTTTGGCGATCTTGCTCATCTGCAGTAGAAGAGTAGGCCCTATGCTGAGTATTTTCTGGCTTTTTAAAGCTAACAATAACAAAAAAGTAGGAATCTTTTATAGCAACTCTGTACTGTGTTATAAACTAGAAAGTTTAAGCTTGGCTCTCTGAATCCTCTCTCAATGTGATAAGAAGAGTATTGTACCAAATAGCTGTTCTGTGGAATTTATAGTAGAGGCCTAACTTTCCTTAGTTTCACCTGGAAATCAAAGAAAAGAGTTTTGTAAACATGCCCATGTCATTACCTTTCTAAGAAGCCCATTACAATTTTCATAATTTGTTTTAGTAAGACCCAGGAAAGCAATGATCAGACTTAATGTTTGGTGTAAGATATAGGATGTCAGGGTTTTATTAATACTTTCTGAAACTCTGAGCCAGTTAGAAGTAAATTATATATTGGAATTATTTTACTCCATTAGTAAGTGTATCCAAGTGGTAATTTATTTAACCTAATGACTTTCTGTAAAATTAACAGTGTTTTCAAAGCATATTTATGAAATGAAAAGTAACTGATGAAACTTTCTTATTTAGCAATATTGCTGGACTTTTTATAATGAATTTGGATATCAATTTCTAAGCACCCAGAAGATTGGGGCATTGGGTAGAAATAACCAATTTTTTGGTGAGAAATGTATCCCATCAGATTAATCAAATTTATTTCTATGGCAGAATGACAAGCTGTTAGATCTCAAGAAATAATTATTAATATTTTAATTAGATAAACTTACAGTGGCTTTTCACAGTGAGTTGGTAAATATATTGTTTTAAACTTAGTTTTTTGAACTTTTTCCAAAAAATTGTCTACTTTGTGACCTGAGATAACTAACTTAATTGGTTGTATTGACTCAGTGTAGTACTAATCTGTCTTCTGACCCACACTTTGGAAATTAAAACTTATACACACACATACGCACCCAAATTCTGACCTTTGCTTCATGTTTAAATAATAATCTCCTTATGGAAAAACATGCTTATTTTTATACCTTTCTTTAAACAAGCTGGGATTGCTTTTCACAATAATTTGTAACTATTTTAATTTAAACTTAGTTGATTGAGTGTTTTCCAGTAAACTGACTACTTTCTGGACTGAAATGAAAGTTTGCCATGACACTGTGTAGCCCTAACCTGCCTCCTGACCCTGACTTTGTAAATTAAAACACCTACACACATCATCATGCTCAGGGACACAAATACACACCCAAACTCTGACCTTTGCTTCATGTCAAAAATAATAATCTCTTTATGGAAAATCATGCTGAATTTATGGCAAACAAGTAGAAAGCTTTCATTTCAACTGTACTTTAGGAAGGATTTTCCTATGTTAAAACTCAGTAAAGTTCCCTAGTTCATTAAATAGTCTCACAGTCAAGTATGAAAATGGTTTCTAGTTGTTTATTGTACCAAGCCTGAACCGCACTGACTAGCATCCATTTAAAGCTTCTCATAATCTAGCCTGCCTTACGCATTAAATTATATTTTCCAATACTCTCCAATACACAGCGCTGCTCAAGATGAGTAGGCTCTTCCTGCTTATCTGGTTAAAATGTAGCATACTAGCCTCCATGACTTTGCTCATATTGTTACTAATTTCTATCTTCTTGAATCTGGAAAATTTATTGCTATCCTTTTCAAATCCTGCTCTACTTTGTAGGGCCATCTCACTTCCCAACTCTTCCACCAAATTTTATTTTTGTGTTATATTCCACAGTGGTTCCTCCCTTTCCTGACCCTTTATCTTTTTTTTTTTTTTAATTAAAGCTTTCCCTAAATATTTATCTTGTCAAATAGACTGCATATACTCTGACATCAGGTACAAGATTACACTCTTAAAATTTTTCAACAGTTATAAAGGATAGCACTAAACATGTAATACTTTTTTATTGTTAAACAGAACTATGAGAAATATATTTAATTTTCTCTAATTGTAGTACTGGACTATTGACTCTAGGTAGAGCACAATTTTTTAAACTAAGTCACTGTTAGGTTTTGCTTTTCCTGTATGGATGAGTAAATAATTTGATATTATATTAAAAACTACACTAAAGTAATGTGAAGCCTTTAAAATTCTATTAAGGTAGAAAATGGATGATTTTGTTTTCAAAAATAAGAATTCATGGGATGGACTGTATTTCATATATATATGAGAAATGTAGATTCTAATTCAGAGGAAAGATGCCTTTTTTTTCCTCCAGGGTCATTTCCTGAAAAAAAAAAATTTTTTTTTTGAGTCTGGTTTCCCTCATCAAGTAAGCCAACTTATGTCAGAATTTCAGAAGTCTTGGAACTGTTCAGGGTTCTATGGGTTCTATTTTCCTCTGACTTTTTTTGTTTCCTTTGTTCTTCATTCCTTGGTTATTTCTTCCTTTTCTTTGAAAGCTTTGTGGGGCTGTTAGGATGAAGTTTTCAGAGCTGTGCCTGGCACATGACTAAGAGCTCAGTAGTGTTATCCATTGTGTTATTTTCATTGTTTCTTTATTATGACACTCCCTCCATGTGAGCCTAGTGAAATATATACAAGCATTATTTAGTATTATTTTGTTTATTTGTATCTAAAAATATGATTAAGTCTAAGGAAGAAAGTAGCAAATCAAATATTCTCAGAAGTACCTAGAATTGGCTTATTAGAAAGTTTGGATTTTATTCCAATTTTCCTCAATAAATGTTTATTAATCATCTCATATTGTAAAGCAGTGTTGGGGAGACACATATAATTCAGAAATATATCCTGAAAATTTTATACAATATGAATTTCTTATTTCAGCAACTAGAAATAATGTTATTTGAAATGTAGAGGAGATAAGACTTCTATAAATAATTCAGGTTGAGAGTTAAAAGTGCCCCAAGAAAAGTACAGATAAAATGAGAGTTCACAGGGGGAAATGGAAGAGCTATTTTCAGTTTAGGGGGTTAATAATTCATAAAAGAGATGATTTGAAATAGAGATAGTTTTGGACAAGCATAAATTTGAGGGAGGTGGGAAGATGTGATGGATTATGGATGGCTGCAAATCCTGGCACTTCCCAAACTGAGAGGTTGAATTCATTTCCCCTCCCCTGGAAGCCAACCTGGTTCTGTGACTGCTTTTACCAATGCAACTTGGTCAAAGTGACACCGTACTAGCTCTAAGCCTAACCTCAAAGAGGACTGGCAGCTTCCCCTTCCTTCTTGCGAATTTCACTAGTGGGATTCATGTAATGAACACCATGTAATGAGCCCAGCCTCACATAGAGAGACTATGTGGAGAAAGCATACACAGGGAGGTCAGCTTCCAAAAGTTTGCATTTTCTTGATGACTAACAAAGCTGGACACACTTTTTCATTTGGATATCTTTTGTGAAGTGTATGTTCAAGTTTTTGCCCATTTTTTGCCCATTTTTTCTTATTGGTTTATCTGACTTCTAGCTTATTGCTTTGTAGCTGATTATCTATTGCAGATATGTCCTTTTTTTTTCTCATACATTTTATGGCATTTTTTTTCTCCCAAACCAGTTGAAGTTTTAATTGTGTCTTTTGTTGGAAAGAAGTCTGTAACGTTAATATAGTACAGTTTACCAAGTTTTTCTTTTATGGTTAGTATTTTTTAAGGCCATTATGATATTTTTGTTTTCTTCTATAAGCCTAAATGTTTAACCTTGATATTTAGATCTATACCTCATTTGGAACTTATCTTTGCTTATATTGTGAGCTAAGAGTCCAGATTCATTCTTTTATTTATGGAGTTATACACTTGATCCAGCATCACTTATTGAAGAGACTACGTTTTCCTATCTGCATTACATTGTCACCTTTGTCATTAAAATGACCATGTACTTGTAGGTCTCTTTCTGCACTCTTTTATTCTCTTCCAGTAGTCTTTTTGTCCAAAATTAAGCATGTTTTTTAATCACTACAGATTTACAAATCTTGAAATACAGTAGTATAAACCCTTCAATTTGTTTTTTCTTCAAGATTGTTTTAGCCTTTTTTTGCCTTTCACTATTCTTCACACATTTTAGAATTAGATTGTCAATTCATGCACAAAACCTGCTGGGATTTTTTTTTAAGTTTATTTATTTATTTTGAGAGAGACAGACTCAGCATGAGTGGGGAGGGGTAGAGAAAAAGGAGAAAAAGAACCCTAAGCAGGCTGCATGCTGCCAGCACAGAGCCCTGATGCAGGGCTCAAACTCACAAAACTGGGAGATCATGACCTGAGCTTAAACCAAGAGTTGGAAGCTTAACTGACTGAGCCACCCAGGCATCCCCTGCTGGGATTTTTAATGAGGTTATGTTGACTATGTAGATCAATTTAGAGAGAATTGGCTATCTTTATTATATTGAGCCCTCCAATACATTGCCACTGGTATTCCTTCATTTGTTTAGATGTTCTTTAATTTCATTCATTAACATTTTGTAGTCTTCTATGTATATAACTTCCAGTTAGATCTTATGCTTCTTGATGTTATTATAAATGCTGTCATTTTATTAAACTTTATTTCTTATTGTTTCTTGCTGGTATATAGAAAAAAACATTTTTGTATATTGCTTATTTGCCTATAAATTTACAAAATTCTTTTTTAAGTTCCAATAATTTTTCTGTAGATTCTTTTGCATTCCAAATACACAATCAAGTCAAATGTGAAAAATGGTAGTTTTACATCTTATTTTCCCATTTCTATACCCCTAATTTTTTCCTGCCTTATTGCACTAAGATTGCCAGTGTATATTGAATAGAAGTAATGAGAGCAGACATTCTTTTTCCCATTTTCAGGGGAAGTTTTCCATATTTGACCATTAATTATGAGACTTATTCCACATTTTCTAGCAGATTTTATAATGGCTGGGTGTCAGATTTATGAAATGATTGTTCTGCTCCTGATGAGATCATATGATTGCCATTCTTTATTCTAAGGTGTTAAACTGCATTGATTCATTCTCAAATATTAAAAAAAAAAACTTGCATTCCTGAAATAAAAAACTTGTTCATGGTGGAGTATATTTTCATATACCATTGCATTTGATTTGTTAATGTCTGGTTCATTGTATGTTCATACGAGATGTGTCAAGAATTTGTCTTTGTTGTAATGTCCTTGCCAGGTTTTGATATTAAGGTTATGGTTGTTAAGGTTATGGTTTTGATATTAAGGATATTAAAGTTGATCATTTTCTAAACTTGAAAAGTTTATATAAATTAGTTTTAATGCAGGGGCACCTGGCTGGCTCAGTCAATTAAGCATCCGACTTTGGCTCAGGTCATAATCTCATGGTTCACGGGTTCCAGCCCTGCATCAGGCTCTACACTGACAGTTCAGAGCCTAGAGCCTGCTTCAGATTCTGTCTCCCTGTCTGCCCCTCCCCAGCTCTCTATCTCTCTCTCAAAAATTAGTAAACAGTGTAAAGATTAATTTTATTTTTGGGGGCTCATGGGTGGCTCAGTCAGTTAAGCGTCCAACTTCAGCTCAGGTCATGATCTTGCAGTTGTGGGTTTGAGCCCTACATCAGTCTCTGTGCCGACAGCTCAGAGCCTGGATCCTGCTTCAGATTCTGTGTCTCCCTCTCTCTCTCTGTCCCTCCCCCCATTCATGTTCTGTCTCTCTCTCTCTCAAAGATAAATAAACATTAAAAAAAGATTAGTTTTATTTCTTTCTTAAATATGAATATAGCTGGCCTTGGAAATTTCTTATGGAAAATATTTTAAGTTAATTTAAAAATATTTTAATTTAATTCAATTTCTTTGATATAGAGTTATTTGAATTTTACTATATTACAATTTTAATATTGTATGAAATTTAGATATAATGTTGCTTATAATATCTTATTATCTTTTTAATGTCTGTATGATTTTTAAAGATCTCCAATTTATTACTAACATTGTATTTAGTGCCATCTCTATCTTTTCCTTAAATAGTCTTGCTAGGACATTACTGATTGTATTAGTCTTTCTCAAATAACCTCATAGGTTAGTTAATTTTCTCTACTGATTGCAAATTTTTCATTTTGTTATTTCTGCTCTTAGCTTTTTAATTTCCTTCCTTATTCTTTCTTTGAATGTAATTTGGTATTTTTTACATTTATTTTTCTGACTTGTCCCTGGCTCAGGAGTCTGGGTTCTTCTGCCAGCATTAATGAAAATATGAAAGCTAACTTATTAAGTGTGTAAAATCTCAGGCCCTTCACAGTTCTTGACAATAATATTCCCTTATTATCTTTCCAACATTTGTGGAAATTTTAGTAATACCACCTCTCTTGTTGCTGTTACTGGTAATGATGTCTTCTCTCTTTTTTTCTCCACTCAGTCTCCACAGAGACATAAATTTTATCAATCTTCTAATAGCTCTGCTTTTTTTTCTTGTTTTATTGGTTTCTGTTGTTAATTACTGCTTTTCTTCTATTTATTTTGTGTTTAATCTTCTCTTTGCTAATTTCTTAAGGTAGAGGCTGAGGTCAGAGATATGAGATGTTTTCTTTAATAGTATAAATTTCCCAGTAAATACTGCTTTAGCATTTATTCCACAAATTTTGATATTTTTGGTTTTAATTTTCACACCATTCAAAATACTTTTAAAATTCCTTTTTGATTTCTTCTTTGATGAGAACTGTGTTAATTACAAATATGGAATTTTCTGTTACTGACTTCTAATTTAATTCAATTGCAATCAGAAAACGTATTTTGTAGGATTTGAATTCTTTGAAATTAATTCAGACTTGTTTTATGGTCCAAAATATGGACTGCTTGTAAATATTTTTTTGTTTACTTTAAATAAATGTTTTCTTTCTTTTTTCCTTTTTTAAAGTTTACTTATTTATTTTGAGAGAGAAGGACAGACCTCCAGCAGGGGAGGGGCAGAAAGAGAGGGAGATAGAGAATCCCAAGCACATTCTGTGGTTTCCGCATGAAGGCCAAGCTCAAGCTCAAAAATGGTGAGATAATGACGTGAGCTGAAATCAAGAGTTGAACACTTCATTGACTGAGTCATCCAGGCATCCCATGAAATGTTTTCTGTTTTTGTTCTTTAATTGTCAGTTGTGTCAAGTTATTCGATAGTATTGTTCAAGTCTTCTACATATTTATTTAGTTTTCTTATTCTGTTAATTATTTAGAGAAAGAGCTTGAAATCTCCCACTGTAATTATGGATATATCTATTTCTCTTTGTTTTAATTCTATCAGTTTTTGTTTCATAGGTTTTGAATCTGTTATTTGGTACCTGAATGTTTAGAATTGTCCTCTTGAATTGACCCCTTTATCATTTTGAAACGAACTTTTTCACTGGCCAATTCTTTACTCTGATATATACTTTCTCTGATATTTATAAAGTTATTCCTCCCTTGTTTTCATGATATTAGCCTGGAATATATATTGTACATCTTTTTTAATTTTAACTGATTTGTGTCCTTATACTCAAACTGCGTTTATTGTAGGCATCACATAACTGGGTCATACAGTTGGCAATTTGATGATCTTTTATTTGAGTTGTTACATTTAATGTGATAATTGATATGGTTAGGTTGACATTTCTACTTAATGTGATAATTGATATAGTTGAGTTTAAATCTACCATCTTGCTATTTGTTTCTATTATCCTGTATGTCCTTTGTTCTTTTCCTTCTTTTTCCTCTTTTGGACTAATTAATGGAGCATATTTTTATTTCATTTCAACTCTGCTTTCTTATTAGTTATATTTTTGGTATACTTTTAGTGGTTAACTTAGAAGTTATAGTATATACCTTTAATCCAGTCTATCCTAAGTGATATCCTGTATCACTCCATGTACAGAAACTTACAGCAATATACTTCCATTTCCCTCCTCTTGGCCTTAAACTACCGTTGTCGCACATTTTAAGTTTCTTTATATGTTATAAATCCAATAATGTTTTTATTTTTGCTTTCAATAGTCAAATGTTTATAATTTTTTCATTATTTTATGTTTGTTCACATGTTTACTATTTCCACTGTTTTCATGCCTTTGTATAGATCCAGATATCCCACTAGTACCATTTTCTTCTGCCTGAAAGACTCTCTTACATTTCTTGTAATGCAGTCTGCTGTTGATATCTTTTAAGTTTTTGGTATTTCTGGGAAAGTATTTATTTCACATGCAGTTTTGAAAGATATCTTCACTGGATATAGAATTCTATGTTGATAGTTTATTTTCTTTTAGTGCTTCACCATCTTCTGGCTTGCATTGTTGCCCAGGAGAACTTTGCTCTCATCCAATAAGAACTGTGCTCACTCTTATCTTTGTTCCTCCATGTAAAAAAAAAAAAAAAAAAAAAAAAAAAAAAAAAAAAAAAAAAGATGATGTACTTTTATTCTCTGGTTGCTTTTAAGATTTCTCTTTAACACTGTTTTTATAGCAATTTGGTTATGATATATCATAGTTCAGGTTTATGTGTCTCACTTTGGGGTTTCTTGAGCTTCTTGGATCTGTTAATTTATAGTTTTCAAGAAATTTGGTTAAAGATTTGCCACTATTTCTTTGAATATTTTTTCTCCTTCTCCCTCTCTCTTTCTAGGAGTCCATTACACATATTTTTGCCCAGTTGAAACTCACTGACTTGTTTTATCTTCCTCTAGACAAACACAAATTAGAAGTAGATGATTTCAATCCATTTATGGGCTAGAAAATAATGGAGCTGGTTTTCAAACATTATTAAGGCAAGCCATGCCTTTAATTCACCTCTACTCTTAGGATATATCACTCCAGGATCCCAAATAACCAGTTATTTAAACTTTATTTTTTTAATACCCTTCATACAATAAGACTGCTAAAAGCTCTGCTTGGCTATACAGAAGCTATCTGCATAGCATGTGAGTCATCTGCCCATCAAAGCTTAAGAATCAGCACATGCCTGGAGTGCATTGCTGTCATAAAGTATCAGGCTCACTGATTTACACCTACCTTCTACTTGTGATTTTTATCTCAATCCTGACAGCCTTGGCATACTAACACTCTAATTTTTGTTTTCCTAGTCTTACAAAGTTGCCAAAAGTTCTACTGGCTTTTCTGCTTCTTAAAGGCTGCCCTCTGCCTGTTTCTCAATTTCTTGCCTTGTACTTCCCAAAACAAATGTCTCAAGAGGAAAAGCAGCATACAAATACTGGGCTCACTTCTTCTGGGATTGTGGCCTCCTAAGGCCTGACTGCCTTGCAAGATATCCAAAGCCTTCAAATGATGTCTAAAAAATTATCTACTTTTCTCTTTGTTCTTGATAAGTTCATGGTCTATTACAAGATAATCAACCCATCAGAGCTGGAAGAAGATGTGCCAAAATAATTATTTTTTGAAGTACTCTTCACATGGGAGAGATCTATAATTATCTCTAAAATTTATGCTTCATTGTTTAATGCCCCCAAAGAACATATTTCTACTGTTCTGAAAAGTGAGAATGTATTTTTTCCTTTTACCTTTTGACTCTCTTCATCCATTTTCTCCTCCCCTCCTGCTCACACAACCCCTCTGGCAAACCACCAATTTGTTCTATCTGTGAACTTGGTTGTGTTTTTGGGTTTTAGGTTTTTTGGCTTTTTTTTTTTTTTAAGATCCCACATATAAGAGACATCATACAGTATTTGTCTTTCTTTGTCTGCCTTATTTCACTTTCCATAACACCTTTGAAGTCCATTCATATTGATGAAAAATCTTGATTTTGTTCTTTCTTATGGCTGAATAATATTCATACACACATACATACATACATACATACATATGTACATACATACCACATCTTCTTTATCCATTCATCCATTGATAGAAACTCAGGTTGTTTCTTTATATTGGCTATTGTAAATAATGCTGCAATAAATATGGAGATGCAAATATCTATTTGAGTTAGTAGTGTTTTTTTGTTTGGGTAAATATCCAGAGGTTGAATTGCAGGATCATGTGGTAGTTCTATCTTTACGTTTTTGAGAAACTTCCATGCTATTTTCCATAGTGGCTGTACCAATTTACATTCCCATCAACAGTGTACAAGGGTTCCCTTTTCTCCACATCCTTGCCAACACTTGTTATCTCTTTTCTTTTTGATAACAGCCATTCTAACAGGTATGAACTACTATTTCATTGTGGTTTTGATTTGCATTTCTCTTATGATTAATGGTGTTCACCATATTTTCATGTACCTTTTGGCCTTTGGAAAAATGTCTATTCTGATCATCTGCCCATTTTTCTATTGGAATGTTTGTGATTTTTTTATTTGCTATTTAATTGTATGAGTTCTTTATAGACTTTAGATATTAATTAGTCTCATATCAGATACATGCTTTGCAAATATTTTCTCTCATTCAGCAGCTTGCCTTTTTATTTTGTGTATGGTTGCCTTTGCTATGCAGAAGCTTTTTAGTTTGATGTAGTCTCACTTGCTTATTTTTGCCTGTGTTGCTTTCGCTTTAGGTGTCAGATTCAAAAAATCATCATCAAGACCTATGTCAAGGTACTTACCGCCTATGTTTTTTTCTAAGGAGTTTTATGGTTTCAGGTCTTATATTCAACTCTTTAATCCATTTTGGGTTTATCTTTGTTTATGTCATAAGATAGTCATTGAGTTTCATTCTTTTGTATGTGGCTGTTCAGTTTTTCCAACACCATTTATTGAAGAGAATGTTCCCTATTGTATATTCTTGGCTTTGTCTTAAAGTAATTGACCATATATGTGAAGAGTGTACTTCTGAGCTCTCCACACTGTTCCATTGATCTATATGTCTGTTTTTATGCCAATATCATAATGTTTTAAAATTATAGTTATGTAATATATTTTGAAATCAGGGATCATGATGCTTCTAGCTTTTTTCTTTCTCAATATTGCTTTGGCTATTTGGGGTCTCTTGTGATGCCATACAAATTTTAGGATTATTCTATTTCTTTGAAAAATGGCATTTGAATTTGATCAGGATTGCACTGAATCTCTAAGAATATTTTGGGTAGTATGGACATTTTAAAAAATTGCTAATTTCAATCCATGAACACGGACTATCTTTCCATTTGTCTGTGTCTTTATTTATTTTTTTTCATTAATGTCCTATAGTTTTCAACATACAGCTCTTTTACCTTCTTGGTTAAATTTATTCCTAGGCATTTTATTCTTTTTCAAGTAATTGTAAATAGGATTGTTTCATTAATTTCTCTTTCTGTTTGTTATCTAATAGTTTGATAGTGTATAAAAACAACAGATTTTTGTGTATTTGGCTTTAAATTCTGCAAATTTGTTGAATTTTTCTTAACTGTTTTTGATGGACTACTTAGGGTATTCTATATATAATATCATGCTTACTTTTGCTATACATTTACCTTTCTAGTGAACTGCATTCTGTACTATAGTTTCTTATTACTAATTAGTGTCCTTTCCTCTAAGCTCATAGAAGTCCCTTTAACATTTCCTTTAAATATCAGTTTAGTGGTGATGAAGTCTATTAGCTTTTGCTTGTTTGGAATATTCTTTATCTCTCCTTCAATTCTGGAATATTCTTGGTTGACAGTTTTTTTTCTTTCATTTTTTTTTCTTTCTTATATTCTCCATCTCTTTGTTGAAGTGCTTATCCATTCTTTTCACCAGTTCAGTGAGCATCTTTATGATGATTATTTTGAACTCTCTATCAGGTACATTTCTTATCTCCATTTCATTAAGCTTTTTTTCTAAGGTTTTATGTTATTCTTTCATTGGAAATCTACTCCTCTGTTTCTTCCTTTGTTTGATTCTCTGTATTGGCTTCTGTATGAGATAAATGCCTTTCCCAGTCTTGAAGGAGTGCCCTTATGTAAGAGATGATCCTTGTCACTCAGCCCTGCCTCTGCTCTTTGTTGTCTCTCAAACCTTTGTGCTTGTCCAAGCAACCTATTATGTTTTTAATAGTTCCCAGTGGTTGAAGATGTGCCAAGACCTGTCACTGTTCCTAAGGGGAGAATCTCAGCTCACTATATATTCAGGGAATGTCAGCAGCATCACAACTGCTTTTAGGATCCAAACTGTTCAACAGAAACTTAGAGTTTCTCTAGTTAAGTCTACGAGCTCATTAAAGAAGCTATTATAATGAAACCTTTATTATTATCTCTGTCTCTATCCATGTCTGTACACACACACACACACACACACACACACACATTCAGTATCTAAAGCCTCCAGTCACAATGCTGTATTAGGAACTGGAAATCTCTGGCATAGAACAAAAGGCTTCCATTGACTACATACACAAAAAAGCTCATTGGAAATTTTATTTAAAATAGTAAGTAGGTAAATTTCTCCTTTTTTGGAAAATTAATGCATTACACTTTTAAATCATTCTGTTTTCAAGTTAAAAATTTAAATTTATAAGTTATGTAAAATGCTTATTTTATGAAGTCACTCATGCTTTAATTCATGTCCTTCATCCTTTAACTCATTTTATAATTTTGAAATGGCAAGTGGAGCTTATGTTACCACAAACATTTCCTTTAATCTGAAAAATGTGATTTCTGAAAAGCCACTCAACACAAATAAGCTCTAAGTAAAGCTTCCTTTTCTAAATCAGTTTAAATTACTTATATTTTAGATAGTGAGGCAGTGCTAGAGCCCTACAAAAAATGAGTGAAGAAACATTCAGTTTTGTCAATTATATATGTTTTATTTTCTGTTTGAAGGGAAGAATATATATATATATATATATATATATATATGTATATAATAAATCTTTTCTCTTTTTGTCTTTTGGTTTTAGTGGTTTAGTGGTTCTTGGGACTCCCTTGTATTTAAAGGGAATTTGTGTAAAGGCACTGATTTTGTGTTTGTGAATTTGTGTAAAGGCACTATGAATTTACCAGTAAAATTTGAGTTTTTATGGTTATGGCATAAAGCTAATAAAACAATCCAAATATTATAGTAATGTTTAATCAAAGGTAACTCTCTTAAACTGATTTAATTCAAAATGTCTGGCCCTATTTTAACTTAATGGCTCTATGTCTAAGCAATAATTTAATTTTAGGCTTTTTGTTTATTCCAAGTAAAGCCAAACAATATGTACATTTGTTAGGAATAGTCTTTGGGCAACACCTGAGTTGATGTATCCCATTACAAATGATTTGGGGAACTTCTTTTGAGTACTCTATCTAAACTGTCTCTTCTTATGATTTGTGTAAATAAAAGGGAAAAATTAACTATATATCCTTTGTTATCCTTTGTTTGTCAAAATTAACTGTTGAATGTTAAATATTTTCCACATCTATACATTTTGGATTTATTGAAATGTTTCAGAAGTGGAGCCTCTTCTAAATTCTTAGAGAATTTGAACCATAAAAGGCTTAAAAATATTTTTCAATCCCATAGGCAGTAATCTGACATACAGGAATTTTTTTTTAAACGAATGGTGTACAGGCTTTCAAAATTAGAACTTCATGTGTGATCCATCACAGACAACATTATTTCAGTGCATATAATGTGCCAGGCACTTGAGATACAAAGGAGGAATAGAAAAGGAAATAAAATTTATGGAGTATTCCATATTTTCCAGATCTCATAACTGTTATATAATTTATTTTTTATAGCACTTCTATGAGTATACAAAGTGTTATCTCAATTTCAAAGATGAGGAAACAACAGCTCAGTAAGATTAAATAATTTGCTCATGATTATAAAGGCAGCAGATGGAGATGGAATTTAAACACACAGAAGGATGGAAAGAAAGGTAAATCATAAGCTGACCACTTCCATTTCATTATCAAAATAAGACATATACTCATTCATTCAATTGCTCACACAGTTGGCCTCTGATATGTGTTGACACTGGGGATCCTAAACTCAAGGGGTTTGCAGTATGGTATGTTGTACTAGATTGCAAGTGCTATGAGAGAGAAATGCCCAAGGTGCTGGAGTTCAGAAGATGGCAAACTTAATTAGCTTGTGAGTTGAGTTGCTGTCCTCTTTTTTTTTTATCCTCACAACTATGAGAGGCATATATTATTCTTCTCATTTTGTGGATGAAGAAATTGAGCTTCATAGAGATTAAGAGAATTGTAAATGATAACCCAAATAGTAAGTGGCTGACTTTTGGACCAAGCTCATGTGTTAGCTTCTGTTTTCACTTTGAGCCAAACTTGAAACAGGACTCAGTAATTTTTTGTATTGGTCATCCAGAGTACATTCATTAAGGCATTAGTGACCAGTGTAGATTCTATTGGAGATATTTTTAAAAGAGGATTTCATTGCAGCACTCTTTTCTAACTGATATTATTAAAAATTCATTTAATGGTTAAAAAAGTATAAACGTGTCATAGGAAAGGCAAATGTGATCCACATCCCAAACACAGTTCTCAGCCTCACTCTCCAGCTCAGAGTTAGCCCACAGAGAACAGTCACCACAGTGACTATCATCACCAGTCATCACCAGTGATGGTAGTGATTCCCTCACCAATATATTTCTTAATGCCTTAATGCCAACAATCCAAAGGACACACTCAGGAGTAATGGTTAGAAAGTGGTTAAATAGGTTATACATCATTTCCTCCTCCTGAACCATCTGAATCCTTTCTTTGCATTATAGGAGGGAAATTCTGACACATCGTTCTAATTGACGGTAGGCCACCATTGAGTTCAACCTTATAGTTAGCCAGTCTAGCAGACTAATAAAGCCACTTCTGGGTACTCAAGCCACACTGTCAAGCCCTGAATCCTGAGTAAGTGCACCTACATCAATACATTCATCCTCCTCAAGTTCTATTGTCTCATCTTTTGCTTTATCTTCTTTGTCTAATATCATGTTCCTCAGTATTGCATCCTCGCTTCCCTCTACTCTTGCCCAATAAGTTATCTGGACACCACATATGTATCTGATCAACCCAGTTCAGAATTCCACGAAGGCTAGTTTCTGAGGCCATTCCTATTATCAATTACTCTATAGTCAGGGTTCTTTAAGAAAATAGGTCACTAGCCTTGGGTAATTGATGATGGCTTAAGAAAGGGGCTATTTACAAAGATGCCAGCTGGTTTGGGAAGAAGTTACAAGGATGGTTCAGCACCCTATCCGTTCTTGTCCCTGCACCTAATGAGGGAAGAGGTTGGAGCAGTTTCCAGAATTTAGACAGAATGGCTACACAGATAGGATAGGAATCCTATCGTTCTGTGGAGGACATACCCAACATGCATTGACCCAATAGAGAGGGAGCTGGAGGAAAGCCAGTTCAGCCTCTCCCCTCCCACTCATGCCGCTCCACTGTCCCAGCCAGAAGTCAAACCATAAAGGAGTCTACTGATAATTTCCAGAAATGTTGGCCTTCTAAGGCACAAGTAGGATAGAAAAGGGTAGAATGGATCTTAGGGGGCAAACAAAAGCTATCCAAATAATTGGGCCAAATATTTAATGTAGCATTGTCTATGGTATTACACATGTATTTAGGAAACAGCTATGTTCAATTATAATTGCTTTTACCAGATAGCTAATTACATTGAATAGGTGACTGCATTCATTTGTGAAAATGGAGCAATTAAATATTCAGAATTTCAGTCAAAGAGTTTATCTTAAGGTACATTTTAAGTTTTAAAAAATTTATATTTGTATCAGAGTTATGCTTATGTGCATTTAATTATCACATGACTCCAAACATTCATTACTTGACAAAGAATAATAAAGTACTTTCCTTTCTCTTTTCTCAGTTTTGGCAGTAATTTAATATGTAGTAACAGTGACCATTTTCAGAAACCATGTGTAAGCAGAGTATATATATTTGGTTAGCAGTATTTATTGTAAAAAAAATAACATGGGGTTTTGTGTAGAAAGCATAAAGAAATTTAAAAAAATTATAAAAGTAATTAATAACTTAAAATTTTTATAACATTTATATCATCTTATTTTTTTAGACTACATATTTGGAAGGTCATAAAATTAAACTATGTTCTATTTGTGTTTTAATTATTGAAACTTCTGTGGGTAACCAATATCATGGCATGCTACTTAGCTTAAAAGTGGTCTAAATAATGTCTTGCATTCAGAGTTGTCTTTGGTGGCTGTAGGGATGAAATCAAAGTCTCCACAGAGGAATTCTGGGACAGCAGTAAGCATGTGGACAATATTCCTCAGGTTTATCTTAAAATGTGGTTACATTGGGGCCCACCTCCTATGGTGAATATTACATATGTTGATACCTAAAGTGCTTAGATAGTTCCTGGCATATTGTAAATGCTCAAATAATTTAGCTCCCCTTCCCCCTAAACTCTTGCCTAGTTACCTCTTATTATCCTAGATCTCCACCCAAAGATAATTAGCTCAGAGTTTTCTGTGATTCACTATTCCTCAGATTAGAGAAAGCTTTCTAATACAGGTCTTTACTGTAATCTGTATTTTTCCTGTACAGTACTTGGCTTGTAATTACATGCCTGTGGGTTGATTAAATCACTGTCCATTTCTCTTGCCTATTTAGCATTATGAGTAACTGTGTTTGTTTTGCTAACCCATGTCACAAAATGATAGCAGAAAAAATATTTGTAAACAAACTGACTTGGAGAACTGAGTGCAACATCCCAATTGTTTAATAATGGTCTTACGAAAGGTGGCAATAGACACCAATCTGAAAATTACTGACAAGACCTAAATTGGAAATACATTTATAAGACAGTGATCTTGAACCTGTAATTGTTCCTCAGGATAAAGTGCTTGTTGAGCATTGCCCATGTGTACTTAAATGCATACCTAACCTTGGTTCCTGAAGCCAAAGAGTGCACTGAGTCCAATATCTGCTTGGCACAGGTACCAGGTGAAGTTGTACAGTTATCAGTAGTCAGCCTTGCTTACAAAAGGCTTAGCTTCAAACACTTAAAATGCTTCTCTCTATAACTCCAGTCTGAACTAATAAAAAAATACTATTTTTCAAATGAGTGATTTTTGTTTTCATAAGGCAGAAGAAATTGAAATTGGTTATATTATGAAGAGATATTTATTAAGCACCTATTATGAACAATCCATATTGCTATATAAGCCTTTCATGGTGGAGAATTTGGTTGTTTTTACTACAATTACAGCAGGCTTCCTCAGAGTGAAGAGCCATCAGAACAGGCTGAGTGGGCTGTGTAACAGCAGCTTGACACAAGGGAGGAGAAAAATGAAAAAAGATGAAGAAATGATCATTGGAGGGGGACTGAAACATGAGGTAAGAGAGGGAGATATCAGCAATTGCTGTAGATGGAAAATATATGACTTATCTGTTGCTATGTAAATTATCCCAAATTGGCAGCTAAAAACCACAAACATTTAGAATCAACCATTCTCTGGGTCAGGATCTGGGGCTGCCTAGGCTGGGTAGTTCTGGCTCAGGGGTTATCACCAGTCAGGCTGTTGGTCAAGGCTGCAATCATCTCACCTTAACCATTTCACCTTGGGGAGAATCCTCTTCCTACATTATTCATGTGGCTGTTGACAGGCTTCAGGTCCTTGCCAAGTTAACCTCTCCAGAAGCTTCCTGAGCATCCTTATGAAACAGCAGTTAAGTTTGCTTACTCCAGTGCAAATGATTCAAGAGACAGATAGCAAGAGAGTGAAAGCAAGCCTCATGGTAATCACAAGATGGAAGCCATTGGTTTTTTATAGCCTTATTTTATTTTATTTTATTTTATTTTATTTTACTTTATTATTTTTTTATTACAAAATTTATTGTCAAATTGGTTTCTGTACAACACCCAGTGCTCATCCCAACAGGTGCCCTCCTCAATGCCCATCACCCACCCTCCCCTTCCTCCCACTTCCCATCAACTCTCAGTTTATTCTCAGTTTTTAAGAGTCTCTTATGCTTTGGCTCTCTCTCCCACTCTAACCTTTTTTTTTTCTTTTTCTTTTTTCCTTCCCCTCCCCCACAGTCTTCTGTTAAGTTTCTCAGGATCCACATAAGAGTGAAAACATATGGTATCTGTCTTTCTCTGTATGACTTATCTCACTTAGCATAACACTCTCCATTTCCATCCACATCCACGTTGCTACAAAAGGCCATATTTCATTCTTTCTCATTGCCAAGTAGTATTCCATTGTGTATATAAACCACAATTTCTTTATCCACTCATCAGTGGATGGACATTTAGGCTCT
Source organism: Neofelis nebulosa (assembly GCF_028018385.1). NCBI lineage: Eukaryota > Metazoa > Chordata > Mammalia > Carnivora > Felidae > Neofelis > Neofelis nebulosa. The sequence goes on along the minus strand of NC_080794.1, from coordinate 27,979,717 downwards.
TTCCATAGTTTGTATAGCCTAATTTTAGAAGTGACATCCCATCAGTTCTGCCATATTCTATTCTCTAAAAAAGAGTCATTAAATGCATCCTGCATTCAAGGAAAGGGAAATTAAGGTCCACCTCTCGAATGGAGAAGTGTTAAGGAACTTGTGTACATATATTTAAGAGTGATAGAGGAAACATGAAGGGGGAGGGAAATATCCAGATCTCTGTGTGGTACCTTATGCCTAATGTCTGTGCTGACTTTTTAATGAAAGCTTACAATATAAAGTAAGATTAACTATTTCCCTCCAGTTCCTAGGAATCAACTGCGGGTGTGTGTGTGTGTGTGTGTGTGTGTGTGTGTATGTGTGTGTGTGTTTCAAAAAGCAGGGCAAGACTGAAGGGAACCCTCCTATAGTCAGATAACACACAAATTAACACTGTAAGGCACAACGTTTTAATGTCAAATCCCAACAGTGGTCAGTAGGAAGGGAGGATTCAGCATGGTTTATGGAAGTCAGGAATTGCTTCATAGAAGACACACAAGTTGCTTCAAATTGTAAATATTAATATGTGATATATGTTAATATATTTTGGTTTTTATGAAGAAAAGATAATTCAAGTTAGATTTTTGCTGTTTAAACGGAGCAAAAATATCTGTGTTCGTTTGTTAGTTGTATGTGTCTTTTCCCGTCTAAAATTTTGTATCTCTTTAGTTAAAAGGCCCTAATTCTTTAAATTACTGAGTGCTGAATAAGGACTGAAAAACATTCTCTGAATAATGGATAGTTGCACCTATTTGGTTCTTCTTGAGAGAGAGAGAGAAAGAGAGAGAGAGAGAGAGAGTCTCCACCCATAACCATTGGCATGATTCTGTGTGTACCAGCAGGCATGCAAATCCTGAAATAAGGGCAAGTAGGTTGCTGTTCCCATCTAAATTCTTATTAGCCCAAAAGCCATGCTCTGGGAGCTATGAAACTCTATATTCATCAGTTAAACTTGCCACGTTTGCTATGGTCATTAGTGCTTCAAGAAAACAAAAGAAATAAGCAATTAAAAAACACCCAACTAACCAACCCACAAACAAACAAAACTTTACCTCACCTACCCTTATATTATTTCCTTGATCTAGCACAGAGCTAGTTTGCCACAGAAAACTTTGGGGTTTTTATCCTCTTTACTCCTATAGTGTCAATGGTGCTGATGCAGCTGCATAATTTGCATAGAAAGTTGCTTGATTCTGTAGTCAGAATACCAATAAGGTGGCCTCTTTCTAAGCATGTTTATTCTCTCTTGATTGACTCTTCACTTGCATGCTTTTTTACACAATGCACACTTACTTGCATATTCTCAGCCATCTGTCAAACACTTACCAAGATTTAAGTCTGGCCTCGTAATCAAACTTGAATGCTATGGAAACATTGGTAAATGTATGGCCCAATAGTATAGAGCTGTGACCAAAATCTTCTTCTTAAAGAAAGTAATCAATAAAAAATGTTACTCTACATACAATCTTGGTTGATTTCGTTTGATTACAGAAATTTATAACATTTAAGCCTACATTTACCAAGATAGAGCTAGCTATACATATATAGCAAATGACTTCCTAAACAACTGTAGTTTTCTATCTGCACCAACTGTAGCAGTCCAACATAATTTTGAGGCTGTAGAAAAGAATCTACTTTGTCATTTTATTAGTTATGCTGCTTAGAGTAAGACCAGCTCATCATAAATTTTGGACTTTTCTAACAAGAACAACATTTAGAAATATACTCAAGGCAAGAATAAGACAAAATAGCTTAAATTGGAATTATACTAGAAAATCCTGGAAAAATCTAGGATAGATGGCCACACACTTATAGATAACTAACTCAATCACCCATCTAATGCTTTAAACAATTTAAAAAAAATCTTTCCACAAAAATCATGCAGCTGAATCAGAATATACTCAATGAAGACATAATTTATTACCTCTCAATTTGTTCAATAAAATTTAATATTTGCTTTTTGTTTGCAAGGACCTGTGCAAAGAATCACTAGTATCAAAGTGTGGAAGGCATAAGCTCCTGCCTTTGCACATCTTATCCTTTCCATTTCTGGATAATCTATCATTTCAAAAGTGATTGCATATACCTAAGTCAAAATCTTCCCCCAAAATAGCCAGTTACTGGTCTTTGGTGTACCATCTGGGAGTTATACAGACAAGACAAATCTCTTTTTTATCTTGCCAGAACTTTAGATCTGGAGACAGTTATTATATGTTCTCTGAACTTTTTCTTCTTCAGAATCAGTCCTCTGGTCCTGGAAAATCCAGGTTATTTTTCTCTGAACACAGTGTGATTTGAATATGCTCCTTTTCAAATGTGGGCTGCTGAACATTACATAATCTATTTTAGACATGTCTGGACATCTTAGAAAAGAACGAAAAGATCACTTTTTCTTTAAACCAGGAGCTTGGGTTATTAATGGATTCTGCTGAGTATGTAATCACAGTACAGAGACATATTGATTTTTCTTAGACTCTGTTCATCCTGCCACTTATTACTATCTACTGGCCAGATAGTATCTTAACAGAGTAAATCCCTGTAGCTAGAGTCCTTGTTTTCTAGGTCTTGCTGTGATCACTGTGGACATTTTGGTGATTTATATAACTCATGAATAATAAGATGCTCATCCTTGAGTAATAATTAAATTTTCATTTGCAATAGAACCTTTTGCTTTAGAGAAAAAGAACACTGCCTAATCACATAAACATGAAATGCAGCTCTTCAAAATAAAACAGACATTTTCATAATGTTATGCAATCTTTTAAAGTTAAATAAGAAAGAAAAGAGAAATAATGCTGAATAAGGAAAATAAAAAGAAATAAGATAAAAGATAGTTTAAGTCTTTACTCTGAAAAAAAGCTATATGCTATAAATGCATGATAATTGCAAAAAAAAAAAATCAGGACATACAGACAAGTGTAAAGGGAAAGCAGAGATTACCTGGTACATTAGGAACATCAAATGACTATAGCTAACAATTTGATGTATATCCTTCAGAGCCTATTCTCTATGTGTAGACAGATGATGATGATAGATAGATAGATAGATAGATAGATAGATAGATAGATAGATATGGATATAAAGTTTTAAACTGCAACCACAATAAACACATTTAGGAGTCTGTTTTTTTCACTTTAAATAGTATGAATAATTTTCCATCATAAGCACAATGCTATATGAGTACTTTGTTTTTTAGAAACAAGATTATTTTTTAAAGTTTATTTATTTATTTTGAGAGAGAGAGAGAGAGAGAGAGAGAATCCCAAGCAGGCTCTGCACTACCTGCACAGAGTCTGATGATGCAGGGATCAATCTGTGAGATCACTGAGCCAAAACCAAGAGTCAGAGGCTTGATGGGCTAAGCCACCCAAATGCCCCGTTATATGAGTACTCTTAATAAAATGACAGAATTATATTATATAGAAGTACCACAAATTTTTAAAAACTTCTTTCTAATGATAGACATTTAGGTATTTCACAGTTTGGGTTCTATTTTTTTTTCCCACTGTAAACAAATATATGCAGCCATAGTTCTTTCTGCTCATTGTCTGATTACCTCCTTAGGATAGACTCAAAGTACAATTGTTGGCTCAAAAGGTGAACACATTTCAAAATTTGATATATCTTGCCAAACTGCTCTCTGAAAAGTTTACCAATTTACACTCTTCCCATCGTATATGAGAGTGTCAGTTCACCACCCTCTGACAACACAATGTGTTATCATTGTGATTTTTGAGAATCTGATAATTTTAGTTCAATTTGCATTTCTTTGAGTACTAGTGTGAATGTCTTCATATAAATTTATTGGCTTTTTACATATTTCTCTTCTAAAAACGTTTTGTGAGTTTTTCCATTAGCATGGTCACCTTTTTCTCATCGATTTATAAGAAATTACATAGAATATTAACACTAGTTTTGCCTTTCTGTCATTTGTACTGCAAATTTTTTTTTAGAATTTGTTTGATTTTTGTTTGTAGTGTTCCCCTTCCCTAAAATAGAAGTTATAAATTTTGATATTGTCGATATATTAGTGGCTGTGGTGCCTTAGAGTCTCAATTTGTAATGACCATTCCCATTATACAATAAACATTCCCAAGGTGGTGCATATAAAGCAGATTCTTCATAATTAAAAATGACTAATGTAAGCATATTTCTTCTATATCAGGTTTTAATTTCCTAGTAATGGGTTTAACGACTGAGATTTAAAAAGGTTGATTCAGATTTTTTACTTCACACACCAAAATAACATTTTCCAAATAATGTTTTGGATTTAGTTAATGAAATAAGATTTTTCTTCTTTCACATTAACTGATTCGGTAAACAATTATCAAACACTGGAGAAAAACAATAGAAAAAAAATAATGCCAGTTACCCTGATCTCACAGAACTATGTAATTAGTTCCCAAGATGTAGCTCTATATTTAGAAGGCATTTAATACTGATGAAATAAAACGTAAAAAGTAATGTCAGAGAAAGTATTCTTCCTTCCCTCCCTTCCTTTCCGTCCAGTCTACCCTCCCCCCTCCCTTTCTCTTTTCTTCTTTTCTTCCTTTCTTTTTCTATCTTTGATTCCTTGAGAGAAGTGTCCCTCAGGCAGAGCTGTAAGGGAATAATAGGTTTGGATTGGCAGAAAAGAGGTTGGGGAGCATTTCAGGGAGTAGGAATAGCTTACTTCAAGGCAGCAATAAGTAGGAAACCTGCAATTATGAAAAGGCCAATCAAAGAACTGGTCACAGAGGAGCTGCGATTAATGCCAGTGGGCAAACTGATGAAGAGACTTGAGTGACAGGTTCAAGAGTTTAGGTGCCATGTGATCTGTGATGGAAACCATCTTTAAATTATGCTCTGCCATTTATCAATTATTTTACTGGAGACAGATCCCTGAATTTCTCTTAAAAGATTTATATTTAGGGAGGGATGATTATTTTTCTGTGCTTTGGAGAAAAAGGACTAGAGTGAAGTTTGATAAATTGTATACCCAAGCATCAACCATTTTCTTTAAATGATAGATTCTAAAGTCAGTCACACATGCCAGGTAGAGCAGATAGAGTTATTTTAACACAACGATTTCTGATTGATTTTCTTTAGCAACACCCAATGTGAGTAGGTCAAACTACAAATTATGTCCTGTATGATTTTCCCTTCCAGCAGTTTGCTAATAGGATCATCCAACAAGAAAAAAAAAAAAGCCTTTCTCAAGATTAAAAATATCATCTGGATAAATTTAGATTATTTTGATAGGTACATCTCAAGGGTAAACTGAATAGAAAAAAGATATCTTTATAGCTATGCTTCAGCTGCCTTTCTCCTTTTCAAAATATGATCAGACATGCAATGTTGTTTTTGCTGCCTTTTTTTCCCTTAAAGGGGTGAGTGTTTACATAAGTCTCATATTTTGTTTATTCAGGACACCGTAACTTTAGAGTTTAAAAAAATAAAATTTATGTTCCTATCTGGTTATTGCCACCACTCCCCACACAAAGCTAACAGTTTTTAAGTATAGTGTCATTAACACCCATAATCTGTGTGGGTTTTGAAATAAGGAAGAAAAAAGTGTTTTATTTATTTTGTTTTTCTTTAGGAATAAGTGCTCAGAACATGAAATTATATACAACTGACATTCACTGATTTTAGGGAGGTCTGATTTTTCTACAGTTGCTGACGTTAAGTTGTATTATTTTGGGTTATGAAACGCTGCCGAAACATGGCTCCAGGCAAGGTAACCACTTAGGTATATTTATCATTCTCTTTAAATATCTTTCTAAGTATACCATATTTATAATACTATGATTCTGCTGGAGTACCCCTTGTGCAAACAGGGCTTCCACCAGCAGCTGCACTGTCGGCACAATGCACAACCCCACTGATCACACAGACTACAGTGTGAATGATGCCTCCTGCAGTAGTGCAAAGGGGGCTTGTGTGAAGATGTCTGCATGATAAAGCAAAATCCTGAAACATATTAAGTATGCTGGCTTAAATGGCAAAAAAAAATCAAACTATATCTCTCTATTATATTTTGTAAATTAGGGAACTATCAAAGCAGTCTTATGAGGTTTTTATATTCAAACACAAATATGTTCGTGTGGGGGATATATATATATATATATATATAACCTTTGAAAGTACAAATGATCCAAGATTTGATGTGTTGTCACTTTGGCAAAATTAAAATGAATAAATATTTTTAAAATGTACTATGCATACATAATTCATGATATCAATTTTATTTTCTTAGGAAAAATTTGGGATGCTATAGCACAACGCCAGATTTTTACTCTATAAATGACTTTTCAGCTAAACCTAGTTTATACTTAAAATGTGGCAGCAACACACTTGCAAAGTATTTAATTTTATGGATTGAGAGTTCACCTATTTTTTCTATTCAGTCTTTTAGTTTGTCAACACCCAGATGATCTCTCTCTGTCAATTTATTAGTATGGGAACATGTTTATATATGCCTGCACTTAATTTACAAAATGTGCCTCAATACTTCTTGGGAATGTTCTAGGGAGCTCTACCTCCTTATTAGCATTTGGTGTTGTCAGTGCTCCAGCTGGCCATTCTAATAGGTGTGTAGTGCTATCCTATTGTTTTAATTTGCATTTCCCTGATGAAATATGATGTGGAACATCTTTTCATATGCTTATTTGCCATCTGTATATCTTCTTGGGAGTGGTGTGTGTTAAGGTCTTTGGACCATTTTATAATCAGACTGTTGTCTTACTGTTGAGTTCTAAGAGTTCTTTGTATATTCTGGATCAAGTGTATTTCTTGCAAATATTTACTCCCAGCCTGTGGCTTATCTTTACATTCTCATGATATTGACTTTCCCAGAACAGAAATTTTTTATTTTAATGAAGTCCAGCTAATCAACTGTTTCTTTCATGAACTGTGCCTTAATGTTGTATCTTAAAGTCATTGCCATACCCAAGATCATCTAGGTTTTTCCCTGTCATGATCTAGGAGTTTTATAGTTTTGTGTTTTACATTTAGATCTATGGTCCACTTCAAGCTAATTTTTTATGCAGTGTAAGTTTTGTGTCTAGATTCGTTTCTTGTTCCAGCACCATTTGTTAAAAACGCTACTTTGTGGGGCGCCTGGGTGGCGCAGTCGGTTAAGCGTCCGACTTCAGCCAGGTCACGATCTCGCGGTCCGTGAGTTCGAGCCCCGCGTCAGGCTCTGGGCTGATGGCTCAGAGCCTGGAGCCTGTTTCCGATTCTGTGTCTCCCTCTCTCTGCCCCTCCCCCGTTCATGCTGTGTCTCTCTCTGTCCCAAAAATAAATAAAAAACGTTGAAAAAAAAAAAAAAACGCTACTTTGTTCCATTGCGTTACTTTTCTCCTTTGTCAAAGATCAATTGAGTATACTTAAAAGGGTCTATTTCTGGATTCTCTATTCTGTTCTATTAATCTATTTGCCCATTCTTTACCATTGCCACACTGTCTTGATTACTTTAGCTTTATAGTAAGTCTTGAAGTTGGATAGTGTCAGTTCTCCGACTTTCTTCTTCTTCTTCAACATTGTATTGGCTATTCTGAGCCTTTTGCATCTGCATATAAACTTTAAAATGAGTTGTTTGATATTCATAAAATAACTTTTTGAGACTTTTATTGTGATTGCATTTAACCTATACGTCAAATTGGGAAGGACGGACATCATAACAGTAATGAGTCTTCTTATCCATGATCATAGACCATCCTTCTCCATTTATTTAGTTCTTTATTTCATTTATCAGAGTTTTGCAGTTCCACTCATATAGACCTTGTACTTATTTTTTCTAAATTTATACCTAAGTATTTTATTTTTTTGGACCTAATGTAAATGGTAAAGTGGCAAAAAGAACTACTGAAGATAGGCTTTTAGTAATGTAGTGGTGAGGTATGAGGTTAGAGAACATGTTCTATAGTTCTATGATTACATCGAACATGTTCTATAGTTCTATGATTACATCTCAGTCTTTTAGGAAGCCTGTGCCTCTGGACTGCAAATTTCACAAAAGTTTTTGCTTTTTTCTCCCTCTTTAGATGGGACAGGATGGCTAGAGTGGGTTGAAGTTGGGTGTTTGCATTTGCCTGGGTTGGTCAGACTATGATAACACCTCAGCAGGTTAGACTCTGGTTAACCCCATTCCCTTAAGTACAGGACTTGTTAAGAATAAATAAGTGATCTGGCATATTTTGATATGGTTCTTTTTCCTCTCACCCTGCCAGAAGCACAATGGGAAGGATTAATATTTACTATGGACTTCTGATCAGGCTCTGTGAGGTAAATCTCACAATAGAGTGGGGCCCCTCAGGACTGGGTCCATTTGGAGTTTTTAACTCTCAGAGTTATTGGCACTGAGCCTCCACTGAGTAGTTCATCAATTATAGTTCAGGTTTTCCTAACTTGGCACTGGGTCCTGTGGCAGTTTCCACTCATAAGTCTGTTACAGTAAGCCACAATGGTCTGTATTTGCCTATCTCTCTAATCGTGGGGATAACCATTTGCTCTGTGTCCTTCCCTCTCATATGGATCCAAGAGTTGTTGACTTTTAGTCTGTTCAGTTTTTTACTTGTCATTAGGATAGAGTGGAGAATTCAAACTCCTTACATGCAGATGTGGAAACCAGTACTCCCACCTATGGTTTTTAGAAATTTTACTATGGAATGTTTAGATGTGGACATTTGTATTTGGAGTTCACAGTGAATCAAATCTAAAGTGGTTTAAAGTTTGTTATTTGCAGAAAATGAACTCTTTGAATGTTGTGTCTATCTCCTCATTCTGGAATTGACTTGTTTATCTCTATGTCAGACCTTTTTCACTCTATCAATGTTCTTCTACACATTTTACTGTGTTTATCATGATAGCTTTTGCATACCCATGCTTCATCTTAGTATTTTATTTTGACTTATCTTCCAATTTACCAACTTCCTCTTCATTCATGACTAACCTGTTGTTAAACACATCTATCTATTTGGTTATTAATTTCAATTATCATATTTTCTAATTCCAGAATTTCCATTTAGTTTTCTTAAAAAAAATTTTTTTTAACTTGTATTTATTATTGAGAGACAGAGAGAGACAGAGAGAGACAGAGCATGAACATGAGGGGCAGACAGGGAGACACAGAATCCGAAGCAGGCTCCAGGCTCTGAGCTGTCAGCACAGAGCCCGATGGGGGGGGGGGGGGGCGGTGGGGGACGTTGGGCTCGAACTCACAAACCTGATGACTTAAGCGGAAGTTGGATGCTTAACTGACTGAGCCACCCGGGTGCCCCCATTTAGTATTCTTAATATTTTCTAATATTCTGCTGAAATTCACTGTCTTGTATTTTATTTTCCAGAATATTTCTTATTTCTTAAGCGTAATTATTTTACAGTATATGGCTAATAACTCCATTATCTGAAACACTTATGGGTCTGTTTCTATTTCTGTGTGCCTCATACTTTTACTGAGTGATAGACACTGGTTACAAAAACAGTTGGTATTATTTGAAGTGTAGCATGAGTTTGTTTTACTTACAGAGGAGGTTAACAGCGCTATACATGGATAATCTTAAATTTACCAAAAACTGAGATAACTTGAAGCTGAAGTTCAGTTTATGTGAAGGCTGATTTTTTAAAGTATGGTCCTTTGGAGTCCCAACATGCAACTTGTGGGATTTGCTATATTTCCCTTCTCCTCCAGTTTTTGTTCTAACACCAAACCATTTCAGGCTCACTTGTTCAGCCCCAATTGTTTTGAGTTTTGCTAGCTCCAATACCTTCAAACATTTTAAGTCTTAAAAAAAAACTTGTCCAGCTTTTCTAGTTGTTCTCAGTGGAAGTACTGGGGCAAATTATAATTTGTCATTATACGATATGTCTACTGTTATAGGAAATAGATTTCTTAATAGGTTAGACTCATTTTCCAGTTTGGGGTGAGGTAGAAATCTAGCTTTTTAAATGAAACACATAGCCAATTATCCTGACTGATTTTAAATGCCACCTTTCTAAATACTTGTATATGTTGTATACTAGAAATACACATATGCATGCGTTTAATGATAAATTTCACATTGAAGGAAAACTAAACTATCATATATAAACTATATAATCAACCAAATGCTAATGGTGATTATGATGATAATGAAGGAGGAGGTGAAGAATGGGGAGGAGGAGAAGAAAAAGTAGGAAGAAAGGACAAGAAGGAGGAGGAGGAAAAGGAGAAGGCATTGCCATATCATATTCTAAAACAGTCTATAAAGTTATGGTAGTTAAAATAATATGGTATTAAGACAGGGACTGGCAAACAGAACAATGAGAACACTGGTCAAAGATGAGACAACTTGAGGATTAATAAGAATAGTAATTAAAATGGATCAAAATGCAAAAAAAAATGTGTGCTATTAAGTCAAAGTCTATATTAGTTTCCTATTCCTGCTATAGCAAATTACCACAAACTTGATGGCTTAAAACAATGCAGATTTATTTTACAGTTATGGATATGAGAAGTTCTCAACTTAGCATATTGACAGGGCTGCATTCATTCTAGAGGCTCTAGAGGAGAATGTTTCCTTGCCTTATCCATCCCCTAGAGGCCACCTTAATTCCTTGGTTCCTGGTCTTTTCTTCCATTTTTAAGGCCATCAGTAGCACCTTTAAACTTCTCTCCTTTGTCTCTGACTCTGACTTCCCTTTTTCCCTTTCTCTCTTATAAGAAAGTTTATGATTACACAGAGCCCACTTAGATAATCCAGGATAATCTCCCCCTCTCAAATCCTTTAATTTAGTCAATCTGCAATGTCCCTTTTGCCATGTAAGGTTATAAATTCAGAGGTCCTGAATTTATTGAATTAGCATGCAAGCATCTTGAGGTGGTGGGGGCATCAGTCAGTCTACCACAAGTACTTTTGGAGGATATTAAAAATCCAATTTATTATTCTGAAAACTATTAAAGAAAGGAGAAGAATCTAGCACTCATCCTGTCTTTTCTATATGAACTGTATCTCAGTTGAATCAAATAATTGAAGAGTGGAAGTTTCTATTCATAGAAATATCTAGCCCATAAATGAAAAAAAGCATGATGACATAGAATATCACCATTTTTTAACCCTTAATGAAATAATAGATCTAGGTAATAATGGTCAGTGGTTGCTAACATCACAAAAAAGAGAAAACCAGACATTATTTGCTTCCTAATATAAATATACAAAACCACCTATAAATTCTTCTTGCTAAACATATGAACTGAAGTCTAGCCAGTCTTCTGACATTTAACTACCCATTTGCTAGAAACATGGAAGGTAGAGAAATGTTAAGAATACCACAGGAATGCAATTGTGAAAGTAGCTGTGGAAAATTCTATAGGATAGAAGATGTGGATACTTCAACAAACAAATTACAAAGAAATTAAAAAATGCAAATAGTGAACCTATAAACTTAAAATGACTTAAGAATCTAATTGCAACATAGGTATTTTATTTGGGTGCTATTTCAAACAAACAAACATAGAAACAAACAAAGTGATACATAAATAAAACACAAATACATACCAGTTTTAAAATAATCAGGGGCTTTTGAACATTGGCTGCACAACTGATGATATTGAAGAGTTACTTTAAATTCATTATAGTTTAGAGTCACATATTAAAATACTTAACTATTATGGTCATAAGCTCACGTATGAGAGTTAATATCTAATTCCTTTTATTTTATATATGATTGAAATGTTCCACAACAACAACAAAAAAATTTAAAGAATTACTTGGTAAAGAGCCACCATAATCATAGCACTATGACTGTGATTACTCTGAGTTTATAGGTTAATTTGAAATGACATGATATCTTCATAAAACTGAGTCTTCTAAACTGGAAACATGTTTTATGTTCCATTTACTCAGAATGAAAAAAAAAAAACTATCTTTACTAAAACTACTCAGTTTTTTTTTTGTATAATTTTTTAACATTTTTGTTAGGTTCATTTATAAAAATGTTATGGTTTTTATTTTTATCAATGTGATCCTTTTCTATTGGGTTATTACTAATATAATAAGAAAATATTTTCTTAATGATGGTTTTATATCATACCATCTGCAAACAATGAAAGCTTTGTGTCTTGTTGTCAATACTTATCTTTTCTTCTATTTCTGACTTCTTTTTTGTTTTACTACATTGGCTAGGAACTAAAAAACAATGTTGGTAATAATAATTAGCCTTGTCTTGTTCTTGACGGGTATTTTAACGTTTTAATTAAGATATTTGTGGAGAGTTTTTTGTGTTGGTATATTCTGAGTTAAGAGTGTAATTATTTTTTTAAGAGTGTAATTCTATATTACTGATTAATTGAAGTCTAGTTAAAGTGAAAAATGAGTGTCTAATTTTATCAAATACTTTACCATATCTATGGAGATGGTCACTTGGCTTTTCTTCCCTTAATCTGATAATGTACAGAATTACATTAACAGATATCTCAGTGTTAAATAATCCTTAAATATGTGGAATATATCCTATTTGAAGACCCAATCCTCTGCTATATTTCACTTCCTAATATTTTATTTAAGATTGTTGCATCTATTTTCATACCTGAGATTGCCCATAACTTTTATTCTTTTTTACTTTTGGTTATAATTCATTACCAATTCATGGAATAAGTCGAAACATTCTCAGAATTATACTAACTTCAAAGAATGAGTTGAAAGTTCTCCATCTCCTTCTATCCTCTATCACAATTTACATAAAAGGGAATTATCTACTTTAGAAATTTTGGTGAAACTAGCCTGTAAAATCGTCTAGGTCTGATGCCACTTTTACATTTGGATTTTTCTTTTTTTTTTTTTTTAACGTTTTTTTTTTTTTTTTTTAATTTTGGGGACAGAGAGAGACAGAGCATGAACGGGGGAGGGGCAGAGAGAGAGGGAGACACAGAATCGGAAACAGGCTCCAGGCTCTGAGCCATCAGCCCAGAGCCCGACGCGGGGCTCGAACTCACGGACCGCGAGATCGTGACCTGGCTGAAGTCGGACGCTTAACCGACTGCGCCACCCAGGCGCCCCAACATTTGGATTTTTCAATATGTTACATAATTATCATTCTACTAAGATCATCAATATTCTTTTAAGTAAATATTGGTATAGTTCCGAGTATTGTTTTTTTGTAGATTTTCAAACCTATCAACATGAAATTGTACCTGATATCTTTTTTTTTTTAATTTTTTTTCAACGTTTTTTATTTATTTTTGGGACAGAGAGAGACAGAGCATGAACGGGGGAGGGGCAGAGAGAGAGGGAGACACAGAATCGGAAACAGGCTCCAGGCTCCGAGCCATCAGCCCAGAGCCTGACGCGGGCCTCGAACTCACAGACCGCGAGATCGTGACCTGGCTGAAGTCGGACGCTTAACCGACTGCGCCACCCAGGCGCCCCTGTACCTGATATCTTAATAAGAGATTTCAAATCTTATTTTAAATTTCCAAGATCTCTATTAGTTAATTTTTCAAGAATACAGCAACCTTTAAAACTCTCTTAAGACTATTAATCGGACTTCAAGTCTTCTACCACTTGCTCTATCAACTCTGTTCCTTAGCTATTCTTTGATTTGTTCATAGAGTTTCATGTCTATCTATGATTTTGCTTTCCTCAACTGCTTGGTGATTTGGGGCTGCCATTTAAAATCTTTACATTAGATAATCCTTGTTCACTTGCCTGGCGATGTTTGTGTGCCATAGCTTGCCACTAGAGACTGTAGGAGAGGGGCAAATAATAATGGTAGCTAGATGCACCAGTAGATTATATTTAGGGTATATTCATGATCTCTCCTGGAAACCTCAGAACTGCCCTCCTCTTCGGTGTCAATGTCCACAGTAGTTTCTTCAGTTTTGGGGAAAATGCTATGGAGTCCCTGTGCTCTGCACAGGCAGCAGAAGTGAAGGAGCTGAATGGCGCAGTTGCTCTGAAAGCAGTTCCCTACATGCTTTTGGCTTTTTTCCCTCTAAAGCTTTTCCTATTTCTGTATCAATTGAGCATGCCTAAGGAAACTTCACTAACTCTGTAGCATCTTCTTTGTGCATACAGGGCTGTGGTTTCATCTAACCAGAAATCTATAATTTTACATGTCATAAAATCTTTTATCCATAGCATTGTGGATTTTGAAATTTTTGGCCTCGCATGGGATTTTGGATGGAAGAGTTGTACATGTCGGCTTAATTCACTCTTTTGATAAAATCACTCATCCCTCTTGCAAAGACTCTCTCTGTTTCTTTTGGGGATTTCTTTATTCTCTGTCACCCACTCAATAAGTTCTACTTTAGTCTTCGGGTAGCATTACTCCACTCCTCTGGCCACAGTAGTTAATCAAGGGTGGACACGTGGCATAAGCATAGCCAATAATGTTAACACTGTGAGGAATATTTCCCCTTTTTCCTAGATGTGCTAAACCAGAGCTGCTTCTATCAGGTCTCCTACCAGTTGGGAGGAAGACTGTCTGCAGTAGAGGGGAACGAGACCAAAGCAAAAAGAATCAGAGAAAAGAGATGAAAAACATCTAAGAGAGATGAAAGATTGCGATATATGTGTGTATACACATACACTCTTAACTACATTGTCTGACTACAGTTAACCTCTGTCCCACTCACCCCTGTATTTACCAGTTAGTGATCACGTAATACACCTTTCCTTTTTTTAATTGGTTGAACTATTTTGAGTGGAATTTCTTTCACTGCACCAGAAAACTTACAGTACACTGACTATCTCATTCACAACCTTCAGATTTCCTCTTAGATTTCATTTGTTCCTAGAAACCCCTATAAACTTAAATCTACAAGTTAGGTGTTCCTCTTTGTCTTCTATTTGTTCCCAGAGGATCATAATATTTGGGGCCCTATACTATAATGAATTATTTAATCACCTCTCTCCTCTCATTAGACAGTCAACCCCTTGAGGACAAGAATTGTTGCTTATCACTGTGTATCTCTGGAAGTTAGCACAAAACCCACAATGTCATAGGAACTGGGTCACATGTTGAATGAATAAATAAATAACTTATAGTTGTATCATTTAGTAGATGCCTTGTGCTAAATACCTGAGTAGAACCATGACTTTGGGTATCTGCTATGAGTTTTTGATCATCACCATTGCTAATACCTGAAAGTATTCTTTTTGTGTGCAATTATTAAATGTTACTTGTGGTTTTCAGGTAACAAAAGAAAGAACATAGCAGTTTCCAGATTTCTCTCTGGATGGGGCCTTAGGCCAAGGAAGGATATAGATCATATCCCCTAAGGAGAGTCTGTTTCCCTTACAATTCTTATGTCAGAGGATCTGTGAGCTAATTGCATTGTCAAAACAAGTCTTGGTGAGCTGGCTTAAGCGACTGAAAGGCAGTCCTCATCTCTTTAAAGTGAGTGAAACTCATACACTTCATCCTCTCAGGTGGCTACAGCCACAGGTATTTGCTGCCTCCATTCTGTCATTATCCTGGTTCGTTCTGGTTGCTTACTACCTTTTCAACGTATATGATCTGTGAACCACTGAATGAACTACAAAACATGTCGTTTATAGAACTCTATCTATCAGAAATATTCCTACATTATGCAGCATCTCAGGTCAAGAATAATAATTTACTGAAAATGTGCCTCTATGATCTAAGCACAACATGAAATTTTTTGAAAAAGGTGAGTAGAGATTAGCCAGAAACAATTGCTAAATGCAAAAACCAATTCCTTTAAACTAAAACCCAAGAAAAGTATGAGTATGACTTATTTATGTCCTATTAATAACTAAAATTAATATTTAACAATTATTCATAGAGGGGATTTATATGTTTTGTTATAATTGCTTATCCACAATTAAGAGAGAAACTAAATTTTGTCAGTGTTCTTTAACTTGAACACCAGCCTGAGAGTTAAACTTGGAACATTTATGCAGTTGTTGTGTGGACCTTGTTTGCTCTCAGAGCACTGAGGTTAGCATGAATAATCACATTAACAGGGCAGGCTTCTGCATCCTCTATGAAAGGTTGTTAATTAAAAAACAGATATTAGCACCAAGGGTTATCAGACACTTCAACAATGTCATTAAATATTATAGTATAATACCTGCTTTGGTTAATCCTTTAAAATTCCAAGAGTGGCCTAATTCCTGAAGACCCAAAATCCCTTCATTAAAGATTATTTTTTATAACTCTGGTCAGCTTGGAGAAAATGTAAATGACAAAGGAAAATAAAAGCGTCAATCCCAGTCTACTTTCTCCATTTTATCTTTCCATAAGCATAAATGTCACCTAAATATACCCTTACAACAAAGAAGAAAGGCACAATTGTGTAACTAACAAAGAGAAAAGCAGTTCAAATTCCTTTATGAAATTTTTTCTTGATGATTCTAAGTATCTGCTTATGCTACTGGCAAAGCCATTATCATTTTCCCAAAGTTTTGCTGAATAAATGATATAGCGTTGTATTCTAAACTGATAATTTTTGCACCTGTTGCACTATATGATGTAATTCTCTCATGGAAATGTTGTCAGTGAAACTTTGTCAAGTGACACCTAATTTAAGCTCGTATGAGGAGACCACAAAGAAGAAATTTTAGAGAAGTCAAAGGCACAAAGGGCTCCTTGTTTTCCTTCAATTAACTTAAAAGGCCAACATGAGAACAAGTACCCAAATGGAAGATGAGTAACAGTGACTGAGGTGTTTATGAAGTAAGCATTTTTTTAAATCCAGAACAACAGCACCCTGGCAGATATAATAGTTGGCACATTCCACCTGGTGCTTAGTATCAAGAAATTATAAAGATAACATAAATATCCCTTTATTCACCATTTATGTGATTTAAATTTTTTTTAATACTTATTAGTTTTTAAGAGAAAGAGAGAGGGAGGCAGAGTGTGAGTGGGGGAGGGACAGGGAGAGAGGGACACACAGAATCCGAAGCAGGCTCCAGGCTCTGAGCTGTCAGCACTGAGCCCAAGGTGGGGCTCGAACCCATGGACCGCGAGATCATGACCTGAGCCCAAGTCCAACGCCCAACCGACTGAGCCACCCAGGAACCCCTATTCATTGTTTATTTGTGACCATGGCCACTCCTATGTCTGATACTTCTAGGCAACATAGACTCCTCAAGTAGTTGGGAACCTAAGGAGCACTTTTTATAGCATCTTTAGCCTCCTTAAGATGTTTTCTTACCTTGGATTAATTTGTAGCAATTATGAACATGTAATTATACATAAAGCTGTTCCAAAATATCTTAAGGTAGACCATTTATTGTAGAAATGCTATTGTATTCAATGTCACTGAATCACTTATGTAGTATTAATTGAGGGGCCACTATGGTTCATTCTACACTATGCTTTGGTAGAAAGACATCACCTCATCCTTGCCTTCAAGGAAATTACAGTTGAGTTGTGCTGACTATATCAATCCACAAAAAATAATTAGAAAACCATATAGCACAGTGCATATTTATGTGCTTATACGTGTAAAAAGAGTAGCCAATATTCAGCAGAAAGAGATCAACCAGAATAAAATAATAGAATGTGATTAAAGAGTTTGTCTAAACCTTTCCTTTGAGATGTGATGCAATTAAGGAAGGTTTGCTTCATTGAGGAAGTGGGATTTGAATTAGACCTTAAAAATGATTAGATTGAAAAAATGCGATATTAGAAGAGATTTAACTGAATTAATTTATCTCACTTTTCCCAATTTTCTTTGTATGAAGACATACATAACCCATTCAGCTTTTCTTTGTCAAATAATCCATAAATACATAAAGTATATGTGATTAACAATGCCTTTAATGCCAAAAGACAGCTTATTTTCTTAATCCAATGCTCGCTTTATGTAATTATTCTTTTTGCAAACTACTAGTTGGTTATATTAACACTCGAGTAATCTTGACAAGAAGTTGCTTTAAGCAGTTAAAGATCCAGATGCCGATCAGCATACATTAAGTGATTCAGCTTAATTGGTTCCATCTAGATAAATTACTTACCTCAGTTCCTATCACAATTTCTTCCCTGGTAGAGTAGAATAGAAACTCATATAGCTTGTAGTGTTGAAATAAGCTGAAATACAAAATAAATGTGCAACTCTGATAAATTTATTTTAGGAAAGAAAGCAAATATGTAAGAGTATTTATGAAAGGGAAATAGTTCATATTGAGCAAGACATTAAATACTAACATGGAGTGAGCTACCTGTTTTATTCCAAATGAATTGTCCAGAAATGGTAAAAAAACTAAAGATTTACTTTTTTGAGACGTTGACAGTATTACACAGTACCGAATATAAGATCAGTCAATTAATCTGTGATGAATGGATAGGTTTGGGATAAGGGAGCAATTAGATTGCATCTGGGCTTTTCTTGGCTGGCAATCAAATAATGCAGTGTCCCTAAATAACACCAAACTTCACATTATTTTTCATGTTTTTCTTCAAACTGGAGTCAGTTTCCTCTGGAATGAACGGACTGAAATCTATAATCTACATCTGTATTATTTACTTCTCACATTCTCAAACTGATTCAAGATTAAATTAATCTCTGATAACACCTGAAAATGATGCAGCATGTACTGAAATCCATTTAGGAGTTGTCTGATTTTCCTGTAGAATATTTGTTCACACGTCAAAGAGAGGAATTAATATAAGAAAGGTAATTTCTTCAATTTTTACCCTAAAGAGCAGGTGGTCAGTGTATAAAAACCATGAAGAGCTAAAGAACAGGAGCCTCTTAAAACAAGTATTTCTGGTAAGTTTAAAGATCTCAGCAATGTGTTATTGAGAGTTAAAAATTTACTGAAGGGCTGATTTCTAATATTCTGTTTGTGATAATATTTGAATTTTTCTAATTCTTTTCCTGCTGGTTGGGAAAATTAATAGACTCATAATACAGCAAAATGCCCAAGAACAAAAAAATTGTCTTACTGGTTTCTCTTTCACTCTGGTGCCTTTTGCTATTCAAGAAAATTGATTTTAATATAACTTAGAAATTAACATTTGCAAAATGTAGCTACAGAGCATGTATAATAATGGCTTCTCCTGAATGCTGTAATGGATCAAAGTTTCAATTCATTTGAAATCAATGAAGAAATCCTCAGGCAGCTGGGTCTCTCTGAGTTATATCAGCAGTTGATTTCACTACTAACACAATCCATTAAAAAGTGATGGGTATGCAGACTCAGTCATGGTATTATTATTCTTTTTTTTTTTTTTTGAGGCAAGGTGGGGGGGACCTCGTACATTCAAATTATTCCTCAACACTCAGAAAACTAACTTAGCTTTTGGCATTACTTTGATTTGTTGGCTAGAAAATACATCAAGATTAGTGAAGTTTGATGATTCAATGAAGCAAAATAAATTCAAATTCTCCTTTCCTTACATTGCTTACCTAGAGAAAGCTTTAAGGTTAAAAATATTACACTGGCAATAACTGATTGAGTAGAAAAAATAAAGACTGTAGAGTATTTGGAAACAACTTGGCTTCTTCTCTGTGAATTAGTGTAAAATTTTTCTTCCATCTTATGTTACACAAAGAAGTTAATTCATAAATCTTCCTTCCTGCAATTTTATAATCTTTCAGCCTCACTCTCCTCATTGCATATAGGAATTAGATTGTCTCATGCCAAAGGGGAAATTCACTTCTCACAATGAAAATAAAATGCATGACTTGGATGCAGTGGTCAAAGAAGCGAGCTGGGGCAAGACCAGGACTAGGGTAAGATAGATGAGAGGAGGAAGGCACCTAACGAGGCACTTTTCAGGGGTGGGTCAAGTTGCCTCCATTGCTTCTCTCTGGTCCCGTCTTGGTTGGGGTCTGTAACTTTACTAGGGAACTATTAGGTAACTTCCTCTGGGAGTGAAGTGACACCTCTGTTATGGGAATACATTTCCTCCCTCTTCCTTTGGAAGGAAGACTTCCAGCTGACTCAAGCCCCTAGACTATTTTGTCAAATACCTTGTCATAGTTCTAAATCAAAGGGATAATCCTCAGAAATAAAATGGGTCAAGACATCTGAGGTCACTGCCAGGAAGTATACCCTGTTGTGCACAGAGGGGCAGTGTTGATTTTCTTATATTGAGTAAATGCCTATGCACATTACCTTCACCTAATTTCCAAGGACTAGGTAGAATACACAATGACAGAAGTGTAGTGGGACCAGGTTATATCTAAGTGATGTCTTATATTAAAAAGCTGCAGTAGCATTTATATGTATATGTATATGTATATGTATATGTATATGTATATGTATATGTGTATGTATATCATATGTATATGATGGAATATACAATTTATATTCTATTAACAGTATCAAACAAAATTCCAATTTTATTGCTAGTTAAGTTTCATGTGGTATGGGTTATGTTCTAAAAACTACTCTCCCTGAATTGATGAGGGCTTACATTGGTTGAGTAAATTTGATATCAGATTAAATTGAAACATGCTTATACTACATAAAACTTATAATATGAGTTAGCTTCATATTTATAAAACTTCTTTGTAGTCATTAAAATGAAAAATATTATATGGTTTAATTGCCATTAAATTTATATATGTGGACCTATGAGGCATTCTAAATAGGTATTGTAGAAAAGCACATTTCTTTTTATACAACTTCAGTACCAATTCTAGATATCCTACTAACTGATATTTTATTTTCTGTAAAAGGTGCATTTAAAATGTATAAGTTCCTTGGGCAGAAGACATGAATAGACACTTTTCCAAAGAAGACACCCAGATGGCTAATAGATACAAAAAAGATGCTCAACATCACTTGCCATCAGGGAAATACAAATCAAAACCATGATGAGATACCACCTCACACCTGTCAGAATGGCTAAAATTAACAACACAGGAAACAACAGGTGTTGGCGAGGATGCAGAGAAAGGGGAACCCTCTTGTACTGTTGGTGGAAATGCAAATTGGTATAGCTACTCTGGAGAACAGTATGGAGGTTCCTCAAAAAACTAAAAATAGAACCACTCTACAATCCAGGAGTTGCACCACTAGGCATTTACTCAAAGGATACAAAAATAAAGATTTGAAGAGGTAGTGTACCCCAGTGTTTATAGCAGCTTTAACAACAAGAACAAAACTATTGAGAGAGCCCAAATGTCCATCAACTGCTGATTGGATAAAGAAGATGTGGTATATATGTACAATGGAATATTACCCAGCCATCAAAAAGAATGAAGTCTTGCCATTTGCAGTGATATGGATGGACCTAAGTGTATTATGCTAAGCAAAATAAATCAGTCAGAGAAGACAGATACCATATGATTTCACTCATATGTGGAATTTAAGAAACAAAACAGATGAACATATGGATAGAGGGGAAAAAAGGGAGAGAGGAAAACAAACCACAAGAAACTCTTAAACACTGAGAACAAACTGAGGGTTGATGGAGGAAAGTGGGTGGAAGATGAGCTAAATGGGTGATGGGTATTAAGGAGGGCACTTACTGGAATGAGCACTGGGTGTTGTATGTAAGTGATGAATTACTGGAATCTACTCCTGAAACCAATATTGCACTGTATGTTAACCAAAACTTGAATAAAAAATTTAAAAGTGCATATTTTATTTGAAATCACAATATGAAGATTTAATGTCATCAAAAATAGTTCTGATTTGCTTCACGTGACCAATCTCTCAAACATTTTATGGTTGTTGTTGTTGTTTTTAGAAATGAGAATAGAAATTTTTGGTAAGTAAAGTTATTCTGGTTAGCATTTAATGATGACTAACACTGACATCCCTTCCTAACTTAATTTTCTGAAATGAAATGTCAAGTAATAGACTCATGAGCATCCTTCGATTAAAGAGAAAAGAGGTGCAATCTTGCACCATCTAGAAGATGTCAGTAGGGCACCTGCATAGAGTTGTGCTGCTATGGTTAGCTATCAGTCCTGGTGCCCATCATAAACCCCCTGGGCTTAGAGCTCAGATGTAAAAATGTGTTCTTCAAAGAGAAACCTGGCAGTTTCAAATAGATAAAGAAGAGAAAGAAGGTTGCTATACAAATGTGCAGAAAATTCCCCTCACCTAGGGATTACCAAACTCTGATGGGCAAAAAGACCTTGGGGAGCAAGGTTTCCAGTTCTGGATTTCCATTCCCTTCCTGCCTCCAACACAGGGACCTTGCTTTACTCTAATTGATATGAAGGGTACTGCAGCTCTCAGCGAGAGACACACATTAGGAGGTATATATTTTACATTAAGAAATCAAATTATATCCAATGCTATTATATAAAAACATTTTATATCATATTCTATTATTAATTCATGCCAGAAACCAGCATATAAACCTTATCATATTAAACACATTAATATTTAAAAAGCTTCCAGACTACAGCCAGGATCCTTGCCAAGGAAATCATGAGCATGTCTAGGACATCATGCAGCACCCTTTATTTTGGAATTTTAAAATTTAAAATTGGAAAACACTGCAGTGTATAGTGTTGGAGGAAAAAAGATATTCTGCAGAAGCTTTTAGTTAGGCAAAAGACAGATTTTTTACCAACTCTTGTTTAAATATTTGCAAACTCTCAAAATGTCCTTTGGGAAAGATGCATGCCTCTAATGCAGACCTTGTGACAGATTATATAAAAGGCCAATTTCTTAGTTTACCACTGAAGAATCACTGTAATAAAAATATTTCCCCTCAATTCACCATAATTTCCTAAGCACAGAGAAAAACTTAATGAGTTTAATTGGTTAATACTACAAAGTATTTCAGGGCACATAATAAATTTGAGGAAGCATGGATATATACCTCTCTAATTTCTAGCACAAAGAATTTCAAATAAATGTTTAAATGGAAATTAATGTTGTTCTAAAATGTAAAATTTTGATGTCAAGGCCCACTACCTAAAATATAAAGTCCATTATAATCAAGTTGGATTAATGTGAAAGAATAAATTTATTAATAAAATGTTATTAATTAGAGATTAAGAGACAAAATAAATTTTTGTATCATTTATTATAATTCTACATGAACTTATACTTTTTAAACACAAACCTTTTTTTAAGAATGCAAGATTAGCCAAAAATTCAATGTTCTGAATTTTATTTATTGGATTAAAGATTCTAATATTATCTCATTATTGGCTGGGCTTATTATAGCATAAATACTGTGAATGTCTAAAAACTGAATTGGTTTCTATTTAGTAGACATTTTATAAAATAAAATGAAATGAAAAATAAATGCTACTGAAAGAAAATCCATACCTGATTTTTAAGTAATCGATGATAGCATTGGCTTGTTTTATATTAAAAAAACTCCATTCTTCATTTTTCTGTGAATGGGGTGGTCCTATTTCAGCCATAACTTCTCCAAGCCATTTTATGCTGTCTTCTAAGGACATATGCAGTGCTGAAATAAAACGCAGAGAATCTTAAGCATTATTTTGATAGATGTTTTGGGAACAAAATAATTCAAGATGTCCTTAACGTCCAAATATTTACTTTTCCAATATTGGTAAGGCCAATGCTAATAGCAATGTTGTTTTTTAATGATATGTTAATAATTACATTTTTGTAAAAGAACAGTAAGTGACACATCCAACAACAATAAATTACTGTCATGCTACACAATTGTCTAAAGATTTTGTTTCCATTTTAAGATGCACAAATAATTTAAAACCTACCTAAAGATAACTTTAAAATGGAAAATATGCTTTTTAAATGATCTTAGAATAAAGGAAAATATGGAAGTGACACAATGGTGGTTTGGATTAGCTGCTAAGGAAGACCTACGTGGTATGTTCAGTTACTGTAGACAGGAGAGCTGAACTCAGAGCTGAAAATGTAAACTAACAGAGTCAACCAACACTTGGCTTTGGCTGATTGTTACCACGTGGCAATTTGGGACTGAAGATTTTCATTAGATGCCAGAAATATGTATTTTTACGGAAAACATCAAGATATTTTTTTCTTCTCCAAGATACAGACTTATAACTTATGTTAGCTGTTTCTCAAACGCATGCCTGGTGGTGGTGGTGAGAGCCAGATGACAGCACAGAGCAAGGCTGACACCACTTTGCCACCATCACCAAAAATAAACAAGTCAATGGTTATGGTCTATTCTCCTGCAACTAAAAACAAATAAGAAAGGAATAGTATCTTTTATGGCATGTGTCAAGTTGAAAAAGAAGTAGATAAATGTCAAAAGCCTTAGACTCAACATTTACAGTGTCTATAACACAAATATGAACTTCCATCTTCTTTTCCTGTTTAACTATGCTCATTTTTATTTGTGGCAGGCAAAATATTATTTCCATCACTCACACACACAACACACACACACACACACACACACACACACACTGACAAATGATGAGTGTATGGACATGAGACTGAAGAGACTGAGGTGGAGAGTTGAAAATCTCTGGCAAAGATGAGATTGGAGCAGCTGCTTGGGTTGGGGGAGGTGTTAGCTGGGGGCCTGGATGAAGGCTCTGGGGAGCACTGTGCTGCTCAATGTGAGCCCCACCCTCCTGGACCCAACCTCTATCTCTCTTAGGAAACCAGCAGTAAACTTTCTACTTCTTGCTAATGGAGTGCATCTTTCAGGGAGGTCAGAGTGGGTAATGCAGAGGATTTATGAGAACATAAGCTGATTGTTGGACCCAGCCACTTCTGGTAACACAGCTACTCTTTCACTCTGGGATGTAAGTGTTATGCCCTCAAATTACTGATTACTGATCAAATAACAGTAAAATGATTAAAAATCTTAGGAAGACATGATGAACACTAACTTGCAATTTGTTTAGTCTAGATTCTTTTCTACCTGTGGGAATGAGAATGAAGCAAAAAACTGTGTAACAATTAAAATCTGGTTTGATGAATGACAATTGGTCCATTTCTCATAGCGCCCCTCCAGATTTTCTTTTATATATGTTAGACACACAAGTTATTGCTGGATAACTGGCCTTTACTGTATCATTCTAAGGGAAGCTCAGTTATTATTGTACATTTCTTTTCCTATGATAAACTTGAAACTGTTTGGGGATAACATCAGAAATGAAAAATTTGTTGGATAAAAGCAATTCAAAAATGAATGGATTAAAAATCTGAATCATTTAATTACTAAAATGGTATTAATTAGAGATGCTGGAGAAAAAAGTAATTCTTAGATGATTATAATTCTAGATGTAATTACGTGTATCAAGCACAAAAATACATTTATATGACTATTTTCTTATGTTGAAATATAATTGACACTTTAAAACTGTTTTCTATGTCTAATGTCTTTCTATAGATAATGGCTTTAAAAATTAGGAAAGTTATCATTTCACTTATCTAACTGAAATATTTGCTTTTAAAAATCATATTTAGTGATATGATTAAAATATGAAAGATTAAACCATTTAAATAGTAAGGGCTATTAGAAATCAAATTTATTCTTTGAAAATTTAGGATAATGAACGAACATGCTAGAATAATTACTTGGAAGACGTAAGATGGTACCTTATAACTGCCACTTACTAGCTAGGTGATCTAAGTTTCATTTCCTAAATCTGTAAACGAACATAAGACTAACTTTCAAAATGATGGTGCTGTTGTGAGGCTCAAATAAGGCATGCATGCTAAACTCTTGGTAAACTGAAATATGTACACTACTATATTACATGTATATAGAGCTTTCTAGAGTCAGCTCAAAGCTGGCACATTTGATGTAGCAGTAGGAAGGATGGATTCTCAGTCACTGGGGTTGATGCTTGTGACCTTAAGGAGTTATTTAATCTTTCTAAATCTCATTTATTTTTCTCATTTTTAAAATGGGGAGAATAATAGAACTATTTCAAGGCTGTGTGTGAATTAATTAGACAGTATTTGGAAAGCAAATGCACTGACTGGCACAAGATAATCCTACACAAATGTTACCTATTATTATCATTCCTATTTAGGGGGAAATAATTAAACTTCATGGAACAAAAAAAGTATTCTGTGGCTATTTGCTAATATTCATGTTATATAGAGGAGAATCAATCTAGGCCCATCAACCTGGACAGGGGTCAAATATCCAGTCTAATACTCAACAGCTTGTCCTTGGTCAGACCCTGGAAAAACTAGAGCCCAAAATGTATATTGTTAAGACAATCCTATGTTGCATTATCTTTTGGTTTTGATCCAATGTGATTCCAGGTGAGTTGTCTGCAGAATGCCTTGTGGATAATGCAGCACAAACTTGAGACAAGAAACAGATCAGAAACTGAGTCAGTAGAAAACGCAGTTCCTACGCTAGAATTTTATTAACAGTCAACCACGCTGCAGCCAACAGCCCAGACATGTTCTACGGTGCTTTTTCTGTTAAGATGTTGCTGGATGCAAATGTTCACTGTGTGCTCAGGACTCTACCTCCTCTGAGTCCAAGTATAAACAGACTACCTCTTTCTCTGACACACTTACCTATGATTATATTCTTTCATGATGATAACTATAACCTTCTTAGGTTTAAAGGTTTGAGGGAATTTTTTTTTCCTCCCCAAAGGGAAAACTAGATCCCGTGCTTTTTTTCTGGTTAGATTTTACATATGTACTTTCATGCTCTCCTAGTTTATGAGTAGTTGCATGGGTCCTGCTCAATTTTTTAAAACTCATTTTTGAACAAATATCAACAATATAAAATTTCACATAAAAGAAATATTTTTGAGTCATTTGTAAGTTACAGAAAAAAATAAAATGGAAATATTTTGTCAAATTTGGAATGTGAAGATTCATGAAAATGTTTTACTTTCCTTTATTCTGTTTCTAGATTGTGAACATTAAGCTAAGAGGTTGCAAACCATACGACTGTTCACGTCATATATTCTTTTTTTACCATAAGTCTGTCTGACTTATTTCAATTTTTGCATAGGTGATATATTCACATGGTTCAAAAAACATAGGTGAATGTATATTGTGAAAAGGCTTCCTCACCTTTGTTGCCCACACGTCCACTTCCCACATCCTTCCCTACAGTAAAAATCCCCCAGTGCTATTGAGAAATAATTGACATATATCACTGTGTAAGTTTAGGGCACACAGCAAGATGGTTTGATTTATTGTCCAGTGGTTACTGCAATAGATTTAGGTAACATCCATCTTCTCATATAGACACAATAGAGAGAAAAAAAGACAAAGGAAAAAAAAATCTTGTGATGAGAACTCTTAGGATTTACTCTCTTAACAACTTTCTTGTATATCACACCCGGTAACTGTCATCAGCATGTTGTTCATTACATCCCTAGTACTTATTTATCTTGTACGTGGAAGTCTGTAGCTTGACCACCTTCCACATTCTGGTATCCACAATTTCTATGGGTTTGGTGTTTTGTTTCTTTGTTTTTGTTTTAAATTCCACATGTAAGTGCAATTGTACAGTATTAGTCTTTCTCTGTCTGATTTATTTCATTCAGCATAACGCCTTCAAGTTTCATCTATGTTGTCACAAAGGGTGAGATTTGTTTCTTTAGGGTGAATAACAATGTTCCATGGTTATGTATATATACTACAACTTCTTTATCCATTCACCCATAGATGGACACTTAGGTTGTTTCCATATCTTGGCAACTGTAAATAATACTGCTATGAACATGGGGGTGCAGATATCTTCTTGAGTTAATGTTTTTGTTTCACTTGGATATATTCCCAGAAGTGGGGTTGCCAGATCATATGGTTGTTCTATTTTTAATGTTTTGAGGAAACTTCATACTGCTGATTATTTATATAAATCATTAATTTCTATCAGTATAGATTGATGGATGTTAATTTTGTACTTTGGATTATAATTCAATACTATCATGCTATTTTGTTCATATTGTTCCAACTTTGGACATTGGAAACTTTTCAGTTGGCTTCTCTATTTCATTGACACACCAACCATTTTGATTTTTGAGCATTTACTCTTGGCCACTACAATATGCCCCAGGCTCATCTTTTATGTTCTGTGCTCCAGGTCTACAGTAAGCCTTCTCTCCTTTTCTTGGAGAATTAAATTATAAACCAAGACCTGGTTCCTGGGTATGCTCATTACTACTGGGATGCTGTCGCTTCTAGGCCTTCTCTGCAGACAGAGCTAAGAAGTATATGTACATACACTTAACTCTACAAATATATGTGTATCTACATTAAGTTAAGTGAGTTCATGCTGATTTATCTCCAGGTGATATTTCTCATTTTTTGCTTTTACAAACATGACTGAAACTAACGACTTTACTTATGTGTATGTAAGTAAATTACGTAGGATAAATTCACAAAAGTGGAATTGCTAGGTCAAAGGGGACAATACATTAGTGAATTTGATACACAGCTGCTAACCTAAACTCCTCAGGAGGGTTTTAAATACATATTTCCATTAGCAATATAGGATAGTACCTATTTTCTTTTAGCTTTGACAGCTGAAAATGCTACCAAAATTTTAAAGTTTTGTCAATCTGACATATGATATTTCTGTGTAGTTTTAATTAGCATTTTCCTTATTATCTTTAATGCTAAACTTTTCATTTAAGAATCACTTGTACTTATTTAGTCATATCCTTGGCTTACTCTTCTATTGAATTATTGGTCTCTTTCTCCTTGCTTTTTCATGCTTTTTTTTTTTATATTATAGAACTTAATTGTTTGCTGGTGTCTGAGATACAATAATCTCCCCAGTTTCTTATTCTTTTTTTGATTTTTCTCTTGGTATTTTTTCTTTGTAGACTTTTGGTTTTTATATATCAACTTTAATTATCTTTGTCTTTATGGCTTTGGAATTTTGAGGCATAGTTTTAAAGGTCTTCCCCATCCAAGGTTATAAGGAATTTATCCATGTTTTCCTCCAACATTTTTACAGTTCCATTTATTTTACATTTACATTAAGTAAAAAAAGTGATTCACTTGTAATATACCCTGGTTTATGGAAATACAGAGGGTTGGATCCAATTCTATTTTTTCTAGATGGACACAGTATTATTTACTAAGTAGTACATCTTTTCACCATGGATATTTCAGATGTCATTTTATCAAATACTGAATTTCAATGCTTGGGTTTATTTCTAAACTTTCCATTGTGTTCTATTGGTCTGTCTGTTTAGTCATTAACCACTGTGTTCAAATATTTGAGATTTTATAACACTACACTACTATTCTAATCCCAAGATAGGCTATATTTATTATACATTTTATTTTTTTAAGTTTATTTATTTTGAGAGAAAGAGATAGTGCATGTGCACAAGAAGAGGAGGGGCAGAGAAGAGAAAGAGGCAGAAAGAGAGGGAGGAGAGAGAATCCCAAGCAGGCTCCACACTGCCAGTGCAGAGCCCGATGCTGGGCTTGAACTCATGAGATGTGAGATCATGACCTGAGCCAAAATCAAGAGTCGGACACTTAACCAACTGAGCCACCCAGGAACCCCTCAACTTTTTAAAGACAATTTGTATTTGCTTATTTTCTATGTTTTTGTTAGAATTACCTTGCCTAGTAAGCCACCTCTAGGCAAAAACGTCAACAAAAAACTTGGTGATTTTATTGCGATACTATTATTATACATTAACTTAGTGAGATTTAGCATTTTTTTTTGATGTGGAGAATTTCCATGAATATTGTCAAGTTCTTCCAAATGTTGAAAACTTCCTTGTGACCTTTAAAAGTTCTCTGAAGTTTTTTTCATATAGAACTTGTATATTTCTTTTTAAAGTTTATTCTTAAAAAGTTTGTCTTTGGGGCGCCTGGGTGGCGCAGTCGGTTAAGCGTCCGACTTCAGCCAGGTCACGATCTCGCGGTCTGTGAGTTCGAGCCCCGCGTCAGGCTCTGGGCTGATGGCTCGGAGCCTGGAGCCTGTTTCCGATTCTGTGTCTCCCTCTCTCTCTGCCCCTCCCCCGTTCATGCTCTGTCTCTCTCTGTCCCAAAAATAAATAAAATAAATAAATAAATAAATAAATAAATAAACATTTAAAAAAAAAAGTTTGTCTTTTTTGTTAGAGCATATATATTTTTTCTTCCATTAAATCTTTGTTTTTATACATAAGTATATATTTTTCAAATTATTATTAGATTTCCTTAACTTTTACTTAATGTTCTTTTTCTGTTTGAAGAGCCCATCTAGGATACCACATTACATTTTGGAGTCATGTCTCCTGAGATTTCCCTAGAGTGATAATTTCCCAATCTTTTCTTTTTTTCAATAGCCTTATTAGTTTGAGGAGTACTGGTCAGATAGTTTGTACAATGCTCCTCAGTTTGGGTTTGTCTAGTGTTTTCCTCATGGTTGACAGGACTTATGGGTTTTGACAGCTTTGCCTATTTTTAATAGGATTGTTTTCTTATTGTTGTTTTGAGAGTTCTTTACATGTTATAGAAACAAGTCTTTTGTCAAATACCTGCTTTGCAGATTTTTTTCTCTCTGTAGCTTTTCCTTCAAGAGTGACTTTAATAAAAGAAAAGATTTAAAACTTGGTGAAATCTAATTTATCAGTTTTTTCCTGTATGGGTCATGTTTTGGGGGTCATGGGTAAGAACTCTGTAAAACACCAGGCCATGAATATTTTCTCCTAGTTTTCTTCTAAAAAATCCAATTAGAGCTAAGTGTATCAAGTAAAGGGTTTAGGCTGATGCGTATTTTTTTTTTAGCATAGGTGTTCCAATATTTGTTGAAAAGATTGCCCTGTTCAGTTGAATTGCTTTTGCATATTTATCAAAAAAAATCAGATGACCTTTTTTGTGTCAGTGTATTTCGGCATTCTGTCTTCTGTTCCTTCTGTGTGTCATCTTCACTAATTCAACATTGACTTTATTTTTTTAACTTTACAATAAGTCTTAAAAATTGGGTAGTATGATTTATGCAGCTTTATGCTTATTTTTCAAAGGTGCTTTAGCTATTCTGAGTCCTTAGCCATTCCATGTAAATTTAAAAATCAGCTTGGTATATCTAGAAAAAAATCCTGCTGGGATTTGGATTGATACTGCATTAAATGTACAGATCAATTTGGGAAGAAGTGACATCGTTACCATGTAGAAACTTCTAATCCAACAACACTGTATGTTTTCCATTTATTTGGGTTTTCTTTTATTTCTTTGATCATCATTTTGTAGTTTATAGCATACAGATCTTGTACATTTTTTGTTAGATTTATACTTAAGTATTTCTTTTATTTTTTGAGCTATTGTGAATAATATTATTTATTAAAATTTTGATATACAATGTATATGGCTAATAAACTGAAATACAATTGACTTTTTGTATTTTGACCTTATTCCTGCAATCTTGCTTACCTTATTAGTTCTAGGATTTTTTTTATTCTGTGTATTTTTTATATAGACAATCCTTTCATCTGAGAACATATATATATGTTCTATATAGAACATATAAAATGTTTTATATAGACATACCTTTCATCTTGGTATGAAGATAATTCTAGCCCCATAAAATGAGTTAGGAAGAACTCTTTCTCTATTATTTCTAGAAGAGATTATGTACAATTGGTGGCATTTATTCATTAAATGCTTGATAGAACTTTAAAGTGAAAATATCTGGGCCTGCAGATTTTTTACTAGAAGTTTTGAGCAACAAATAATTCAATCTCTTAAATAGTTCTAAGACTATCATGTCATAAGTTTCATCTTGCACAAGTTTTGCTGGCTTGAGGTTTTGGGGGACTTGGTTCATTTCCTCTTTGTTTTCTAATTTATGTATATAAGTAGTATTCTCCTAATATCCTGTTAATGTCGGCAGATTCTGTAGTGATATCCCTCTTTTTTAATACCTGGTAATGATCTGTGCCTTCTCTTTTTTCTTTTTTTTCTGAGACAAGTTTTTCTTCATGTTTAGCAATTTTATTGATGTTTTCAAATATCCAGATTTTGGTTTCACTGATTTTTGTCTATTTTTTTTTTTTTACAATTTCATTGATTTCTATTCTTTATTATGTCTTTCTTTTCTGCTTGATTTCTGCTTATTTTTTAAAACTGCTTTTTAAGGTCTAAGTTTAGATTGTTAATTTTAGACTTGTTTTATAATATGAGCATTATATTATAAATATATAATACAAACTTCCCTCTTCTCATGGACTCAGCTCTGACACATAAATTTTCATACATTTTATTTTTACTTACTTAAAAGTCTTTTCTAACATCTGTCAAGATATATGACCTGCATACTATTTAGAATTGTATTGTTTGATATGTTTGAAGCTTTCCTGATATATTTCTGTTAATAATTTCTTGTTTAATACCATTATGATCAGAAAACATATTTGCATAATTTCAATTATTTTAAATTTAAACTTGTTGTATGGCCCAGGATATGGTCCGCCTTGGTGAATATTCTATGTGCATTTGAAAACAATGACTATTCTGCTGTTTGGGGGTAGACTGTTCTATAAATGTCAATTAGACCCAGTTGGTTGATGGTGTTTTTCTTTTGGGTTAGCCTGTTTGTAGTCCAGTCAGTCTCTTGAATTTATGAGCTTATGCCTTTTGCCAAATTTGGGAAGTTTTCAGCCATTATTTCTTCAAATGTTTGTTTAGCAACATCCTCTTTCTCTGGTCCTTTTGGGACTCTAACAATATGGATATTAGAACTTTGGTTGTCCCACAGAATTCTGAGGTTTTGTTCATTTGTTTGCCAATCGTATTTCCTCTGGATAATTGTTATCACTTCATGTTCAAGTTCACTAATTTTTCCTTTGTCTTCTCTCCATTCTATTCTTTCTACCTAATGAGATTTTGATTTTGGTTATTATATAATTTCATTCTAAAATTTCCATTTGTTTCTTCTTTATACCTTCTATTTCTTTCATGATTCTTTTTAACACTTATTTCAAGGATGTTCATGATTGTTCACTTAAGCACTTTTATAATACCTGTTTTGAAGTCTTAAACATATAATCTCAATATCCATTTCATCTTATTGTCAGCACCTATTTCTTATATTCCATGCAAGTTGAGATTTACACTGTTCCTTGTTTGCCAAGCAATTCTGGCAATGGTATTGAAAGATTATTGTTTAGAGATATATAGTACTCAAAGATTCTATAAATATTTGATCTTTGTTCATGAGAGGGAAAAAAAAACAGGCATAGTCTGATCAGTTAATATCATACAATTTTTTTCATTATCAAGTATAATTATTTTTTCTCCTGTTGGTACTATTATTTATCTGTAACGTAGCACTATATACTTATGTATAAGCAAAGATAAAATCCCCCCACTTGCAGAGAAGAAAAATAGTGTTTTCTTTTTCTCACATACAAGAACTACTAACTCTTCCCTTGTAAGGTTGACGAAAAGCAGGAAGCGTGCATAAGGCATGAGTGGCTTCTCTATTAGTTTTGCTAATTCACTTAAAATTTCTCCTCCTAGAAACTGATACACAAAATGTGACCACAATAAGGCATCTATATATTTTGCCACAGTGATGGTGACAATTCTTTAGGGGAGCAAGGTCTTCTACCTGCCGAATTTAAAAAAAAGAACTAAAAACAAGCAAATGACCAAAAAGAAAAGAAAAGTTTTAAAAAAGGAAGGAAGGAAGGAAGGAGCTATCAACTGACATTAGCATGTCTTTCAGTTGAGACACAAATACCTTTATGTTTATAGTGCTCATGGCCTTTTCATTATATACTGGGAGATTCAAGTTCTAGTTCTGCCACTTCACAGCTTGCAACCCTGCTCTGTGGACTACTTGCTCAGCTCTGAGATAGTGGTTATAATACCTCCCATGTGGGAGTTGCTCTGAGATTCAACAATGCATGTTAAAGATTAGAACCAAACATAGTGCCTAGCACACAGAGTTGGCAATATATCAGTGATAGATTTCCTTCTTTTCTTCCTTCCAAGAAGCAATCCTATTTATTCTGAAATAAAATTTATCACATTTAAAAGGGCTCTAAGGAAGATCCGAATTTCCTATAGTAACTCATTCTATAGAAAATATAGAAGAAAAAAGTATATAAAAAAAACTTATATATAAGTTATATAAGAAAAAAGTCACAAAATCAAGTGAATGTGAGTAATGTCCATTTAATGGGGTTTAGATATTGGCTAAAGTTACCTCCTCTCATTAATCATTCTGAGATATCTAGTAATACTTGTAGGTTAGATGAAATGAAAACATCTCAAATAATTAAAAAATACCTAAATAAATGTGAACTACTTGACATTTTGGGGATAGATGGCATTGACACGATTTTTAAATGAAGTTAACATATCTTTGGCAAGTTAAGAGAACTTTAGCATTATTTAATACTACTTGAAATTTTACAACTTAATGAAGGTATGAACCATATCTTTGATCTACCTGGGGAAAAAAAAACATAATTTTCATTAAAGGAATTACAATAAAATTAGGAACTTTTGTGTAAGAACATTCATTTAGACGGTGGACTAAATGTTTTCTTAAAAGAAAAAACAATGTACTTACTTCTAAGATTATGAAGTAACATATCTAGTAAAGTCATAAATTTTGAATATTGAATAACAGAAAAGTCCATTCCTCTAGCCCACAAAAATCCAGATACATAATAATCTAGTAGAATGGCTTCCTTTAAACAGATTTGAAGGTTTTTGAAATTCAAAAACTTTTTCAGTTTTCTGTAACGAAAAGAAAAATCCAGACATTAAAATCAGATTAGTGAACATTTACTCTTCTACGTTTTAAAAACGCAGATATTTTTCTTGAATTAAAATTATATAACGCTCTGAATCTAAAAATATCCTTAAGTTATGTCAAAATCCTAAGTCTAAAATGACATTCAAAAGGGAAACAGAAAAAACAACAACAACAAAAAAGGAAACAAGAGAGGTAAGAAAGAGATGAACAGAACAAGCATGAGCACTCTTTTTGGGTTTCTTCCTCCACTTCTTCTATTCTTCTCATTGTTCTCTTCACCTTCTTCCTCTTCTTCCTCTTCCATCTTCCAAGTATAGTAACTTTACTAGCATTTTTTTTTCTCCAAAATTCAATTCCTTTTTCCATTTATATGATCAAATTTACTTCTGACAATGTTCTGGAACTGTATTGTGAAATATTTGTTCTGTTTTCTTTCTTTTTTTAATATTTACTTAATTTTGGGAGAGAGAGAGCATGAGCATGTGGGGGAAAGGCAAAGAGAGAGGGAGGCACAGAATCCCAAGCAGTCTCCGCAGCTGTCAGGGCAGGAGCCTGAAGTGGGTCTTGAACTCAGGAACCATGAGATCATGACCTGAGCTGAAACCAAGAATCAGATACTTAACTGACTAGCCACCCAGTTGCCCCTGTTCTGTTTTCTTTTTTAAAGAATTCCAATTATGTCTATTTTACTCATTTTGCCTATAGCTATAATTTCTGTTAACCTTCAAAAATTTTTTCAAATCATTTCCTTTTCATTTATGTATCTTTCTCAATACAGTTCCTTAGTGTTTTCGGCAGTTTCAAACCCTTGGGCTGCTTATAGATCTCACCTCTGTAAGAACTTTGTTTTCTATTCTTTGCTGTTTTACATGTTTTATCACCTTTTATCTGTTATCTCTTCCTTGAGTTTTTGTATCTCTATTTTATGCTCTTGTTGTGATTGTTTCATAAGTTTCTTTTTAGTTCATGATAAATATTTCACAGTATATTTTATATACTCATGGCTATGTTCATTTGGTTGTATTTTCTTTGCCTGCCGGGTTTTTTACCCTTTATTCTTAAGTTATTTAAAAACTTTTTTTTAAATATTTATGTTTGACAGAGAGAGACACAGAGCATGAACGGGGGAGGGGCAGAGAGAGGAAGACACGGAATCTGAAGCAGGCTCCAGGCTCTAAGCTGTCAGCACAGAGCGCGATGCAGGGCTCGAAGTCACAGACTGTGAGATCATGACCTGAGCTGAAGTCGGATGCTCAACCGACTGAGCCACCCAGGCGCCCCTCTTCAATTATTTTTTAAATGTCATTGTATGCATATTCTTTGTTTTGTACTCAAACCTGGCCAAGTGACAAGCTACAAAATAAGTTTGTTCCAATTATTCCAGGTTATTACTCTTTTTTCAATTAGTGGGTTAAAAGAAAAGAAAAAAGTAGGATAGGTATTCATTACCATCACATAAACAATCTATTTCTTGTAAATATGGCAATTATCTGTTCCAAGCCTGTGCCTCCTCATCCTGATGTTGCATACAAGGGTTCTTGAAATGGCACTTCAGGTTTTTCTTCTGATCTAGGAGAATACTTATTTTTTTTTTTTAGCTCATTCTAAGATCTTTAACTATGTGTATCCTTCTTGCTCTTTCTCCTCCACTCCTGCTTGATCTATAATGCTTCTGGCAATCATCCTCACATTTTGTAGTTTGGATTTACAGCATTCCCCTTGTTTGGACAAAGAAGTGATTGGTATTTCCTCATTGCTTAATAGATTTCTGAGGGAGCATATGTGGGTGTGTGACAACTTTATACTGCCATTTTCACAAACAGGAAGTCTTTATTATTAATAATATTGAAATAGATTTTATGATCAGAATGATAAATACAGCAGGATTAAACAAGTTTGGGAACAAATGAAGCTGGTGTTGTGTTTAACATCAATCTCATCTATAGTGGTATCAAAGTAGACCTCAATGCCAAAAATGAGTTCTGATTCTTCTAAACCAATTGTGATACTCTCACCCCCATCCCATCATGCCATAAAATGGCATTTCGTATATGTATTCCCTATAGAAACTATTGGTGTATGGTGAACACTCTCCTAAAAGTGTTTGAATTCATAACTAAGGATGAGGTCTACTTTCGTCTGTGGAACAGAAATACAAAAAAGTAAATAAGTACATTTGACCACTACTGGTACCCATCTTATAATCATAAGAAAAATCAGTCCCAAAATTATACTCATTTCTTGATGATACCACTGAGGCCTTGCATCAATCAACTCTGGACTCAATCTATCTTTGAAAGTTGTTATGTATATTTTACATATACATAACATTGTCTTCTGTTTCCAACAGTTAGTCTTCCTTCTAACTGCACTCTTCATCTGCCATCTCCATACGTTTTTTAAATATTAAATATTTGACCTAAATAGTTACATGTGCTCCCTGCCTTTCATTTTCATTTTTTCAGTGTTTTACTATATGTAAATGAAGGCAACTATTTGTCTAAGAATATCTTAGTGAAACTTCTTTGGCATCCCTGTATCTTTGCTCTCCCTCATCCCCCTGCCACCACTTCCCTTGTACCATTTGAATCTTAACCTTCAACTTGAATTGCAGGGCCGAATATTAACCATTTCTATTCTTTGTTCAGTCATTTCACCCCAAAGGAGATTATGCAGGGAAGCATTTGGAGCAAGATGCTGCCACAGTCTGAATGCAAAGCTTCCACGCATTTTACTGGCAAACTTGTAAGTTTTTCCTCTGGGGATAAGAAGAGACGGGACATGGGAGAGGGGAGAGATGGCTATTGTGGCATTAGAGACTACAGGAAAAGAGAAAGATGCTTCACAGGGATCTAGGAAATTGTGGTATAGTGAAAGGTGATCAACTTTGTCTCACCAAGAATTCCAGTGAAAGCATTACATTATTCCTACATGCTCTTGAAATTGGAGTGCATCTTATTTTTTAAATATGACATGCAGAAATAAGCCTTAAGGCAGGAGCTGAACAGCGCATGAAGGCCCAGTTATGGAAAGGTTATTAAAAGATCTTTCAGGGTTATTTCTGTGTTCAAATAGTTATTTTCAATTTAGTCCTTATCCTTTTTTTCAAAAAGGATTTGGGCGGATCTGTAAAAAATCAGGGTTACATTAAAAGCATGAATGATTGATAATAGTTAGGAGATCATGAGAAATGTATGCAGACATTTAACTCCACTTGAAGTGTGCTCTAGAAATATGTTTTAATGATACTATAATGTTTCATTTGGTTGGCTGCTTTCATGAAACACAATTTTTAATTTTAAAAGCTAAGGAAATGTGCTGATTTCCTGTAATTTATTTAAATAGGTTTATAGCTTTGTAGACTGTATGATTTTGGCATACTTCTGTCACTTGGTGACAGGATACCTAAATTATATTTCTGTCATTTTGAAAGGTATGTAATCCCCATTTATAATAATGCTATTTTAAATAGAAATGATTGATTGCAAATATTTCAGGATTACTGTTCTAAAAATCACATAAAGAACCTCAAGAAAATTACTTTGTGAAGAAATGGCTCCTGACATAACACTGTCATTTACCCAAAATTGATATCCTAAAATATGAGATTACTTCAGGTGAATTCTATTAATGAGAAAGTCTAAAAGGTCAACCTGCATTGAACCTCGTTGCTTCTATACTGCTAACTTCTGTATCACCCTCTGTATCATTTCTTTTATCCTAGAAGTCACCTCTTAAAGACTGAAAATACTTTTAAAATTTAAATATTTAACAACAAACAGAGCCAATAAATGGATAAAAAAAGATTGTTACACAAGGTATGGGATGCAGTAAAACTTAAAATTTGGTAAGAAATGAGTCTAAAAACAATTTGTTTGCAATACCTTTTATTTAATATTAATTGCATTTAATATAACATCTTTAATATTTAATACAAATAAATTGTAAAATATATTAAATATCTGTCATTTGCATCATATTCTTTTGCCCATATTAAATAACCTATGTTTTGCATTTCAATGACCAACATTTGAGATTACCTAGAAATGGAAAATAATATTTTATTTACTAAGCACAAATAATCAGGGATACCATTACAATGAATGCAGTTTACTAATCAATTCTCACACTAAAAACCAAAATTCCCAATGGGTATTCATTTCTTTAAAAATGGTAAAATCATCATGAGATACTTGTTTAAACATCTGTGAAATTTTTTAATTGACTGACTAATGCTTATAAAGATATAGATAGTAAGCAGTATGGCCAAATCACAGATCACCGGGATTTCTAGCAGGATTTGCAG
The DNA here is from genome assembly GCF_028018385.1 of Neofelis nebulosa. Lineage (NCBI taxonomy): Eukaryota > Metazoa > Chordata > Mammalia > Carnivora > Felidae > Neofelis > Neofelis nebulosa. The sequence continues at coordinate 27,940,854 of NC_080794.1, read as the reverse complement.
GCCCTGAAGGTAAAGAGCATCGTGGGAAAAGGCCTGTCAGTGTCATTTGCCTGCTCTTAATATGCCTTCTCTTCTCAGATTTCTCTTCCAGCCAGTACATCTGTCATATTTTCTTTTCAGTAGTAAATCACCTCTATTTCACAATATTTGTAAGATCTGCAAATGACAGACACTGACAGGATCATTTTCTGTTTGTCCATTATGGTCCACAATACCCTAACATCCGGACGACAGGCCTACAGAAATCTTATGAGACATTATAATCAAGAACATCACATCATTCCCACTCTCTACACATTATAGTCAATGAGATTTCCATTATTAGAGCAACATAACTTTTGAAATGACTGATTATTCAAAACACGTTTTAGGAACTTGTGTCTTAGATATATCTAACTAGAATTCTAAGTAAATAATTTGCTGTAGAAATCAATGGCCTTAAGAATGAGATGTACATATACTAGAATTGTTGCCCATAAATTCAGTTTTACTCGCATTTTTAGGCAAAATATATGAAATCAGACTATTTAGTATAGCTTCATATCTGATAAAAATCCCAGGTAGATGGCTTAATACTCAGGATTTCCAAAATATTAAAATGTATTAATTATTAATATTACAAAAAGTACAACTTATCCTTGTCACAATGAGACAGAAGACTTCAAGGTTATTGTGCATATTGAAAGTTTTATGAATGAAAAAGAAAAGAAGCAGAAGACAGCATATGTTAAAGACTGCTTTTAACAATAAATCCTTACTCTCTCTTAACATTAACACACTGATCTGAAACACATTTCTCCCACAAGGAAGATAGCTGAGCAGTGTAAAAAGTCAGTTGTTTGAGAATTTTCATGTTCCAGACTCTGGATGGAGATATATATAATTATATATACACATAACTCCAGAGTATATATATTTGCCTGACACAATAACTCTTTTTTAAAAAGTTTAAAATTTCTAATAGCATTTCATGGCCATTTATAGATGCAGAACTAGAACTGTTCTAGATTTGGTTGTAATATTGAAGTGCTTACTGTTGAACTCCATTTATGTCTTCTGTTAGCATTTCAGTGATTTGAGCAGCTGAAAGAAAATGTGGAGACAGAATCTTTTCATGCTCCTGGAATTCAGCATCTCTCTACCAACAACAACAAAAAAGGTGGAATGAGTTATTTCAATCACATGTTCTACATATTAATCCAATGATATGAAAATTTGTTCTGTGTTCTAGTTGCAATAAGAAATAAAATTTAAATATGACAGTCTTCCAGATAATCATTTTTCTCCTCTGTTTTCAAGTAATGGTACCTCTCTTCTGAAAAGTTGAATTTCTAGTTAATTTGTCTTTTACACATATTTAAAACTGGGTGATGGCTTCCAGTTAACAAACTTCTTTATGATAGTTTGGCTATCATAGATATGATATTTATGGCTATCATAAGTAATGCTGCAATAAACATAGGGGTGCACATATCCCTGTGAATTAGTGTTTTTGTATTTTTTGGATAAATACCCTGCAGTGCAATTACTGGATCATAGGGTAGATATATTTTTAATTTTTTCAGGGACCTCCATACTGTGTTCCAGTGGCTGCACCAGTTTACATTCCCCCAGATAGTGCATGAGGGTTCCTTTTTCTCTACATTTTCACCACTTGTTATTTCTTATATTTTTGATTTTAGCCATTTTGAGGTGATATCTCATTGTAGTTTTGATTTGCATTTCCCTGATGATGAGTGATGTTGAGCATCCTTTCATGTGTCAGTTGGCCATCTGGATGTTTTCTTTGGAGAAATGTCTGTTCATGTCTTCTGCCTGTTTTTAATGGGATTATTTGCTTTGGGGGTATTGAGTTGTATCAGTTCTTTATATATTTTAGATACTAACCTTTCATCAGATGTCATTTGCAAACATCTTCTCCCATTAGTATTTTGCCTTTTAGTTTCAGTTAGTTTTGTTGATTGTTTCATTTGTTGTGCAGAAACTTTATTTTGATGTAGTCCTAATAGTTCATTTTTGCTTTTATTTCTCTTGCCTCAGGACATATATTTAGAAAAATGTTGGTATGGCCAATGTCAGAGAGATGACTTCCTATGCTCTCTTCAAGGATTCTTATGGTTTCAGGTGTCATATTTAGATCTTTAATCTATTTTCAATTTATTTTTGTGTATGGTGAAAGTGGTCCAGTTTCACTCTCTTGCATGTATGTGGCTGTCCAGTTTTCCAACACCATTTGTTGAAGAGACCGTCTTTTTCCCATTGTACATTCATTCCTCCTTTGTTGAAGATTAATTGGCCATACAATTGTGGGTTTGTTTCTGGGTTTTCCGTTCTATTCCATTGATCTATGTGTCTATGGTATGCCAGTACTATGCTGTTTTTAAGTACTACTGCTTTGTAATATAACTTGACCTGCAATTGTGATACCTCCATTTTTTTCTCTTTCAAGATTGCTTTATTTGAAATCTTTTGTGGTTCCATACAAATTTTAAGATTGTTTATTCTAGTTCTATAAAAAATGCTGTTGGTATTTTGATAGGGATTGCATTAAATCTGTAGATTTTTTGGGTATTACATACATTTTAACATTGTTGTTCTTCCAATCCATAAGTATGGAATGTCTTTCCATTTTTTGGTGTCATCTTTCATTAGTGTGTTATAACATTCGGAGTATAGGTCTTTCACCTCTTTGGTTAAGTTTATTCCTAGATATTTTATTGTTTTTGGTAAAATTGTATATGGGATTGCTTTCTTAATTTCACTTCCCACTGCTTCATTATTAATGCATAGGAATGCAACAGATTTCTGCACATTGATTTTGTATCCTGTGACTTTACTGAATTCATTTATCAGTTCTTATAACTTTTTGGTGGTGTCTTTCAGATTTTCTATATATATAGTATCACATCATCTGCAAATAGTGGGTTTTACTTCTTCCTTACTAATTTGGATGTGTTTTATTTCTTTATGTTGTCTAATTGCTGTGACTAGGACTTCCAATACTATGTTGAATAAAAGTGGTGAGTGAACATCCTTGTCTTGTTCCTGACCTTAGGGGAAAAGCTCTCAGTTTTCACCATTGACTATGATATTGGCTGCGGGTTTTTCATATAAGGCCTTTATTATGTTGAGGTATGTTCCCTCTAGACTTACTTCGTTGAAGTAGGAATAGATATTGTATTTTGTCAAATACTTTTTCTGCATCTATTGAAAAGATCATATGGTTTTTATCCTTTCTCTTATTGATGTGATGTATCACATTGATTGTTTTATGAATATTGAACCACACTTGCATCCTGGGAATAAATCCCACTTGATTGTGGTGTATGATTTTTTAATGTATTATTGGATTCAGTCTGCTAATATTTTGTTAAGGATCTTTGCAAATTTATTCATGAGCGATAGTGGTCGGCAGTTCTCTTTTTTTTTGGTGGTGCCTTTATCTGGTTTTGGTATCAGAGTGATTCGGGCCTCAGAGAATGAATTTGGAAGTTTTCCTTCCTCTTGTATTCTTTTGGTACAGTTTGAGAAAAATAGGTGTTAACACTTCTTTAAATGTTTGGTAAAATTTGCCTGTGAAGCCATCTATCTGGTCCTGGACTACTGTTTACTGATTACTGATTCAATTTTATTGCTGGTAATTGGTCTGTTCAAATTTTCTATTTTTTCCTGTGGCAGGTTACATGTTTCTAGGCAATCCAACAAGGAGATGACCACCCAGCAGTGACCAGCCTGCCACATGCCTCACCCAGATAAGCTGAAAACCCAGTGCAACCAGGGGTAGCAGGGCCACTTCTTTATTCTAAGAGTTTTGGTCAACAGGATTGGCCACCAATCCTCAACACAATACCAACATTCCAGAACTGCCATGAGGACACATCTACCCAGCACTGGAAAAGAAAGAAAAAGGGTTAGAAGCTGAAACTCTATTGTAGGGAAAGCATTTGGTGGATCGAATGTGCTGCTTATGGCAAGAACTTCCCAGAGAGTCACCAAAGGGCTGATCTTCCCCTCATATGTGTCTTGGTTTCTCCCAGTGACAGTCTAAAACCACTGTGGGGCTCGGAGCACTGGATGATCAGTTTTACGTGTGCATCCCAGGCAAGCCAAAAATGAATTATCATGGGGGAGATCTCCTCTATGGGACTGACACTTCCCTCAGTTCTGAGTCATCTAAGAACACCTTCTGGTGGGAAGGAGCAAGTGTCCTTTGTCTTTGGAGCTAAGTGAATCAGTCTCTTATTCTAGCTAACAGGCTTAAGAAAAACTGTCCAAGAGCTGAACCAGAGTCTTATGATTAAAATGAGACTAGGTTCAGGGCCAGCTAAAGAAATTTAGAACACAAAGAGAATAGGAAGTGAGAACAGGTCCCCATATCAGTTCTCCCAAGTTTTCTTTTCCCCAGTGAATAGATTCAGAGAAGCACAGAGGCAAAAATTGCATCGGCATTAAACCAACTGTTTCCCAGAGGAGGAACTTACTGATTCTCAAAGGTCAAATAAGCAGTGCTGTGCAGACTTAATTTGGGGGTACAACTGTTCCTCTGAGGGTTCCCTCATAATCACCAAGATGATTCAGGCAGCCCAGGTCCAAGGAACCCAGAAGTGGACCATTCAAGTAGGTCGTTGGCTTCCCACAGGATGGAAATCAAACACAAACCAAGAGGAAGAACAGAGTTTAGACAGAGAGACATAGAGAGAACATATAAACAGAGAGACACAGAGAGAACAGATACAGACAGAGAATCTGGAAAACTCAGAAAGGAAAGGAGCATGAGTCCTATCTTAGCTTGAGTATTCTGGATTTTTTATGGAGGACAATGGTCTGGAATATGTATCTTCTTAGGCATCCAGGAATCAATAAAACAAGAATGAGTCAATTTACAAACTTTAAAAAATATCTACATATTCCTCATTGTGCTTGGGCTTCAAGAGGAGGCAAAGAAAAGTAAAACAAAACAAAACGAAACAACTTGTTAGCCTCACTATCTTAACGTCTAGTGGAAGGAACAAACCAAGGGTGACTTTAAGACAAGAAAATAAAATGAAAAGTGAGCCATAATAAAGGAACAAGAACAGAGACAGACCAAGGAAAGCCTATAGAGAGGAGGTCCAGAAATGGACGTTGGTGAGATTGGGCAAGAATGATGCCCCAGGTGGATGAATCGGCAACAGGATACTTGGGGACTGGTTCTATAAATATCAACTAATTCACACAATGGTGCCATGGATACAAGTCAGGGACTAGTTGGATCTAAGTGGGAAGTGGGCACTGGAAACATATTGTGGGAGACCTCAAATTTAATAATTAAATAAATATTTGCTGATTACAACATGCAAGATACTGCACAAGAGATCACAAATATTTTAGACCTTGGCTGGTCAAAGAGTGATAGGCTGAAGAGTTTGTTTTTAATAATATAGGGAATAAGGAACCCATGAAATTTTTTAGCAGTCAAGTGACAAGATAAAATTGTGCTTTAAGGAAAGGCAATTTGTAGGAGGGTGAAGGACAGACAGGAGCAGAGAAAGGACTTAGAGGAGAGTTCAATGAAAATGTTTTTGAACTTTTCAGGAATGAGGCATCAGACTGCACTGGGTTCCTAGCAGTGTGCATGAAAAGAAAAGGGTGAATGCAACATATTATATATGGGGGACTACAAGAGGCCAGAATGAATAGAGGGTATGAGTTTTTGAAATAGATGACTGAAAGAGAAAGGTGGTGATTCTTAGGGCCTCCAATAGCACCTATGCCACCTTTGTATGACCAGGCAACCTCTGTGAGTAGAGGATGTGTTAAAAGGTTTAAGGCTGATACAGCCCTGCGTCTAAGTGCACTACTTGTGAATACAGTAGTTTCACCTCCTGTTCAACCCTCAGCCATGTCATGTTGTTCAGAGTACAGTCTGTAAGAACCATACGTGGCACTCTCATTACACCAATAAAAATGGAAGCATCAGAAGATGATGCTGGTTTTAAGAAGGCGACGTGATGAGTTTGATTTCAATGGTTGAGTTTAAAGTGGAATATGCATATCAAGGAAGAAATGCTTAGAAGGTAATTAGAAATGGTAGACTCAGAAAGGTCAAGTTTTAAAATGTTGCTTTAGGAGTCACTCCAAGTGTGAGGATGGATCAAACTGCCTAGAGCCAGAGCATGAGGAGAAGAGCTGTGAATGGGGGATGGAAGAGGTGATGGAGAAGTAGAAATAGGAAGCAGCAGCTCCACAAAAATCAAGAATTGTGAGATTTAGAGGGGTGCGGGAGGGAGCAAATGTTTTCAATGCAACAAATGGTTAATTATCCTTCCGTGTGAATGGGTTCCAATAAATAAGAACAGCAACAAAATGCTTTGCTATAGTTAACAAGATAACATCCCACATTTTCCTTATTTCTTTTCAAGAGTAGAAAAATCCCAAAGCTAACACTTATTGGGGATGGTAATCATCTTAATGTTTGTAATTTAATATTAAATTATTGTATTTTTATTTTTAAAAATCTAATTCAGACATACAATAATGTACTTTATTACCTATCTTTTTGTAACCCAGGGTTAGCAATTTAAACTAGGTCATTCTATTAGATTATATACTCAATAAGAAAAAAATACTTTTAGTACCTAATATAATATCTTGCAGCTAGTAGGCCCTCAGATACTTGTAAATTGAGTTATATGCACTCAGTTTTTGGATAGGACAGCATTTTAGTCTGTAACATATGACTATATATTTGTTAAATGTTTGTTGGTTATGTTTTTTTATTATTGGCAGTAAAGTATAATTATTCTTGTACTGTCAACTCCATTAGACTGTAAATTTATCAGGGACAGGCATTCAATATTTTACTTCTTTTTAGAATTCTGCAGATCCTAGTCATGTCAACATAGGTTGTTAATCAACTGCCTGAATTCATCTCTATCATCTGATGCCATTATAGGTGAAGGAGCATGATGAACAGTAGGACTTGGACTTGGAGGGCTCATGAGGCTTTGACTACTGACTAATTTTGTGACTTACAGCAAGTCATTTGAACCTAGGTTTGAGTTCATGTTAAATATCATTATAATATTTTAACAAAGATTGCTGTCATTATTAACAAATAAAAATATGCATGAAAAGTACATTGTACCTTCAATAAATTTTATTAGATGTGAAAATGTTCACACAGACATTAGAAGAAAATAGGTCACACAAGAGCTGTCTGAAAGAGACTACAACAATCTTAAACCTTTTTTACAATAATAACTCTAGCTAAGATGCTCAATATTAGTGTCTCTCTTTTTGCTAAAACTCGACAGCTTACGATAATCATCTTGTAGGAGGGCTTGCCTCTGGTTTTGTTGTTGTTTTCTTTTGTTTTAAATTGAATTCCTGAACCTATTTTAAACTATAACTCTTTTTTTGTTTGTTTATATGCTGCCTTGCACTTGAAAGAATATAAGGTGATAAAAAAATCTTTAATCTTTCAACACATATATTCTGACTTATAAAAATTAAAGATACAATAGAAAATTCATGAATAGCCTAATAAAAATGTGGATATATAATTTGGTTTTCTCTGTAAAATTACATCTCTGACTAGAAAAATATGTAAGCTAAACTTCACTGTAACTCATTTTACTCCACCACCTGGTGGATTTTAGCAATTATTCCAGAAGCAATAAAATTGTAAGCTTAATATTATTTGCCAGATAATCTTGTCTCTGAATTTTTTCTCTAACTCACCTAAAATTTCCACATTGTATATATGTCTTTCTTCTAGAATGAAGCTTTCGGGGCATCTTTCTACACATCACTGGTAGTATTCTCAAAAGATTCTTAATAAATGTTCATTAAAAGAAGGACAACACAATTCATCAAACATGACTAAAGAGGGGTTTCACAGTCCTAGAGAACATAGACTAGTCTGCAATTTCCACACTCTGAAAGGCTCTCTTCAAGCATGAAAATAAATGTACTAAGAAGCAGCACTGTGTTGAGTGATGTCAGAGCCTAAGGCAAAAGGAAAACTCAGTAGCTCTGATGCTGTCTTTATGTAAAATTTTGATCCATTATGGGCTTTTTGTATTAACTTTCAATTTTTAAAAAATGCCTTCAACTAAAGTTCATCTTGACTACTAAATTTTGGCATTCCTAAATTTTGTGCCCAAGGAGACTGCCTCACTCACCTCACTACAGTCCAGGCCATCCTAAGGAGCCAATGTAAGAAAAAGAAAAATATATATATTTTTAAATAATAGATGAAAGAAGGATAAGTCAAAACAAGAACTAGATATTTAAAATAATGAATAAAATAGGCAAAAACCTTTGGCAAATGTGATTAAAAGAAAAAATAACTATATGCCACATTATATGGAAATACATTTGGAAATTATAAGACAATGGGTTATTTCCTAGAATATAGAAGTTATCAAATTTGAGCAGAGGTGAAAAAGGCAATGGAACTGACCAAATTAAACTGGATGTCTACTTTTTAAAAAGTCACCATGCCCACACAGTTGTACACTTGAAGTTCTACCTAACAATCAGGAACACATAAATTCTGTTAGTCTAATAATTACAGACTGTAGACAATTTATTTTTAAGCAGTCAGCATAGTCCACACAGAAAAACCTAAACTAGAGCAAAATGGAAATTATAAACCAAAATCATTAATGAATTCAAATGCAAATATTTTAATTAAAATATTATCTTAGAAAGTTGTGTCCAACAGTGTACTCAAAGAAAAATAAGCTGTGACCAAATAAGGTTAATTTCAGAGATGCAAGGATGGATCATCATTAACAACTGTAGCATATTTTTATGTCAGATTAAATGATTAAAATGGTATAATTATATAAGTAAATAATGAGCAAGCATTTGCTGGAATTCAGCAGCAAAACTCTTAGTAAAACATAAATAGAAAAAAAAAAAAACTTAAACACAAAAATAATTGTTTGCCAAAACATCAGATTGAATGGTGAAAAACTGAAGTCATTCTTATGAAACCAGAAACTAAAAAGGGATCTTGGTTAGTAACATTATTGTAATTCAACACTCTACAGAGAACCTAACTAATATAATAAGAAACTAAATATGTGTCTTAAATATTGAAAATGAAGAAATAAAAAAATCTTTATTTGAAGATTACAGGATTGCATACCTAAGAAACCTGACATTGTACTAACATGGTTTGAGTTAATAAGAAATTTGATAAGATGGTTACATAACATAAATATATAAAGGCCAATGGCTTTTCTCTATATTAGAAACTAATCAGAAATGGAAATGGTAGAAACTTGATTAAACTATACTTAGTTATAAATATAATAAGAAAGTTATAGACCTAAAGAAGTTATAAACTTTATCAAAAGTTTAATAAAAAGGCTTAATAAAGGAGATTCACTGGAAAATTTCAAATTAAAAAAATTAAATCCTTCCCACATCATAAATGTAATGTGATGACAATTTTGAATCTCAATTGTATCATTCTGGAAACTTACAAAATAATTTTTTAAAATTATGCAAGAATAGATACATCTTCAAAAAGGAAAATAATGAGTGAAACCTTTCCAAATTAGGTCACTGGAAAAGAAAGGATATTAAAAATATAATAATGTACAATATATATAAGTTTTCGGAAATTCAAAAATACATATATATATATATATACACACATATATACATACATATACATTTATACACATACATGTATACATATATATGTTTGGATTCTCTATTCTGTTCTACTATTCTGGCCATCCTTGCGTTTATTCATGTGTATATACACATGTGATAGTGACAGTCCATTTTCGATGGAAAGAGAGGACAGTTTATTTAGTAAATGAAGCTGGCATAACTGATGGTTCATGTCTAGAAGAAGATAAAATTAGATCCTCATTTCAAATATACCAAATATATCTATCAAAAATTCATTTTAGTGATGTTAAAGACATAACTGTAGTAAAATAAAACTTTTTTTTAATTTATTTTTTTAACGTTTATTTACTTTTGAGACAGAGAGAGACAGAGCATGAACAGGAGAGGGGCAGAGAGAGAGGGAGACACAGAATCTGAAACGGGCTCCAGGCTCTGAGCTGTCAGCACAGAGCCCGACGCGGGGCTCGAACTCACAGACCGTGAGATCATGACCTGGGCCGAAGTCGGACGCTTAACCGACTGAGCCTCCCAGGCACCCCGTAAAATAAAACTTTATATGTTAGAAAAATATTAAAGTTTACTTGCGTAACCTTAAAGAGCTGAAGAGAGGAGAAGCAGGACTTTTAAAATAAGAGAGGAAACTCAAAGACCACTGGTAAAAAGAAAGACAAGCCCAAATGTCTGTCAATATCTCCAAACCCACAGCCACTATTCCCAGAGGTTCTAAATGTTTTATAAATAATACTACTGCATATTAACATTTTGAAGAACATTAGTACTATCTTCTCAACAATATTTTAAAAAGTAATATTTTTGGCATCCCCCCATGGTCCTGCTCAGGTTTTCCCATGGTATGTGCTAAAAATGGTTTCAATAAATATCTCTTGAGTGATACAGAAATTGCAAGACCCTGATCATCTTGCTGCTCAAGTTGAGCCCCAAGAGTTTCTCTCTAACCTGTTGATGATGCAGTGAAGGCTGCTTTCAAGGTCTGTAGGGAGATCACCTAATGTAGAGAGAATTGTCTATGGCCTTCTCCTGGACATGTTGAAGATCTCCAAGACAAGTAACACTACCTTTCCACCCAAGATTATGTAAGTGCCCTTACTTCAGTAAGTAAGATAAAGTCTCGAAGGCACTGAGTAAATGTCATCCATTAGGAATGGGGTAACACTCAGAGACATAATTCAGAAGAAGCAATTGGGCAATAATCATTTATGTTTTCTTTTAGGTCTCCAATGTGAGTTGAAGTATAGTCCTTTTATGTATATACTACTTAAATGATTTTATTTCCTAAACAGTATTTTTTTTAAGATACTAAGAAAGTCAGTTTATGTATGAACAAGCTACTGATAAAAGACTAATGATTACAGTCTAAGTATTCATTTATAAACTCATTTATGATTTAATTTATAAATATTTATAAACACCTTTCATTTTCAGATCTATACATAGCAAACATTTTCAGATTTTTGTCATTTTTGTCTAGTCTTATGAATTTACACAGGTATTTCCAAAACATTTAGTCTTATCTTCTAGAGGGAAGCATTTACTCCCATGTTACTAAAGAAACTGGAATGTCAAATTCAAAAAGTTGGCAAAAATAGTTTATGCAGTGTTTACAGAAAAAAAAAAAAAATCCTGGACCTGCATCTCATGCCTGCTTGTTCACAGTATCTCAATAGATTTTGGTTTATGATAAGTACCTTCCTTGGAGTATGTGAGACCACATGTGATTTTAATTAGTTATCATGTTTTACTGAGTGCCTACTATGTGATCAGGATAATTGATTGTTTTTATTCTAGGTACTGACAACACATAAGTCTGGAAACCTCAAACTACTGGAAGCTTATGCTTTATTTTTGATCGACTTGGCGAAAAAGGAAATATTTCACTAACTGTTTGGCTCAGATGACTTAGATGGTCTACTGGCTAAGTCAATTTGGATACAGAATATATTAGAAATGACACCATAAGGGACTAGGTCTTGGGGGATCAACTCTGGAAAGAATCTGAGCTGAGCTGCTTTTCAGTATCTAACTGAAAAGCAGTAGCCTTGGGAACAGACTCAGAGAGGTCTTTGCCATCTTTTCCATCTGCCCCCTAAAACACATTGTGGGCACCAGTGGGCTGCAGGCAGGCCTTGTCACTCTAATGAATGCTAGCTGGATGGATCAGCTGGCTTCTCTGTGACCTACAGGAACTCTGCTTTCATTAGAATGGAAAATGGCATTCCTACCAAGCAGCATATCATGCCTGTTCCTTTCAGTACAGGCTAAGTGAGTACAGCTAAGTGAGTCCAAATTCCATCTAGATTTCTTCAGTTTGTTACTAACTAAAAGACTGAGCATTTTCTGAATTGCTTATTACAGGGAATACCTGCTCCTCCAGGAAATTAACAAATGTGCCCACTGACAGGTGCTAACATGACAGATAATCATCTAAGGTCTATAACTAACTCATTCATCTGACCCAACCAAAAAAAAAAAAAAAAAAAAAAAAGGTGATTTTTTTTTTCATGGAGTATTGCACTTCTTTGCATGTTTAAAAACAATTTCTTTTTTTTTTTTTAAGTGCAGATTCATTAGCCCCAAATTTATCAATCTTCTTGGAAAGGACATATCTACATGGATAAACAAGTATATGCAGTGTACAATGCCAAATGAGCATTTTCTTAAGTAAGTTTTTGTATATATTTAAGTAACACTATTTAATTGGGAAATTTCCTCTGCCACTTTTGAAACTGTATTACTTACATTAGAGGTCACAAGGGAGTAACTAGCTTAGTAACCAGTTTATCACATTAAAATGTGTTTTTAATATATGCTAATTTCAAAAGGCTCATAGGAGAGCCAGCATGCTTTAGCGGTCTGCATACAGTATTCAGAAGAATCTTGATTGGGAACAACTTGTATATATCTCTGAAGCCAGGCACTAAATTATTGACTCCGTGTTTCCTCATTTATAAAATAGCAGCTAATACTTATCTTCTGAACACAAAAAAATGTTATTTAGACTAATAAGAGAGTTGAGCATAGCAATGTTAATTATAACATTATTATGCACCTTCAGTCTTAAAAAAAAAAAACTGAAGACAAACTTCATAGAACAACATGATGGACTCAGTGCATGAAGATTTAAACTTTTTTTTTTTTAGCAGTATCTGGCAAAGCAGATATGTCCTTAATTAAAATCATAGGATACTAAGCTTATGAGTAATTAAAGTTACCTAAAACCCATTTATTATTGAGAGTTGGTGTTGGGAGGGGTCTAAAGATAAACCTTTTCTTTTAAAATTTTTTTTTTTTTCTTTTAACACAGGAAACCACTGGGACCCAAGGAAGTTAAATAACTTTCCTAACGACAAGCTGATGCTGTGCAACTAAGCCATAAGCAGAAGGTCGATTTTCCAGCGTCCCTCCTTTGTCCTATCATGTGTTTCTTTATTTAGAGAAGTGATAAAATAACCAGGGAGACACCAAGCCCTGGCCTTCAAATATTAATCTACCAACAATGAAGAGTTATTATTCCATGACATCTTTGAACAGTAAGAACAGTGATCATTGCAAAAAAAATCAGTATCACTTTCCAAAAACGGACTGGCCCATTTTAGATTCCAAGATCCCCTTTCAAGTGCAGAGAAGCGAGAGAAGCGCGCCGTCGTGAGGTCGCGGGGACCCGAAAACGTCCAAGGGAGTTATTTCTACAGTTTCTACCCGAGGGCACATCGCGCGGTCTGCGGCAGGGCTCGGGGGCGCGGGGCGGTGCCTCAGTGATCCCCGCCTGTCTTTGGGACCCCGACGCCGCCCTAGGCCAGCTCTCAACCCGACCTCATCCCGTGCCGCGCTCCCAACCCGGGCGCTGGGTGCCTCCCTGGGGGCCGACCTCAGCCGCGGACCCTGCGGGCCCGGGGCGTGCACTCGGGGGGTCGCGGGTGCGGGGAAGGAGCGGCGTACCTCTAACTCCGGTGTGGTTCCCGCCGGGGTCGTCGCCGCGGGGGTCGTTCCCCCGGGAGTAGTCCCCAAAGACATCGTCATTAACTCGCCGCGGAGTTGCGGCCTTTCGTCGCCTAGGCAACCGGGGCGGGGCCGGGGTCTGGGTCTGGGGAACAGATTCATCAGCGAAGCGGCTTCCGGGTCGGCAAGAGGGCCCCTCTGGGAAAAGGCAGGGGCGAGGCCGGGGCGGCCGGAGACCCGGGTCCCGGCTGCTGCGGGCAGCTCTGCGAAGTGCCCTCACAGCAGAGCTTTGAATCATCGGGTAGAGAGACAGGCTCCTTCCTTTTAGTAAGAGTGAAAGCAAGGGGGGGGGGGGGGGGGAAGGCAATTTAAATGGCAGTATCTAATGCTAACATAGCCAGTTCTCAATAAATACTGAAATGAGACATATTATTGGAACTTGATCATTGATTGGCATTGAGATTTTACTGTATTGGTATTGAGAAATTACTGTAATTTTAAGGTGTTATTGTCACGTTTAGAAGGAGAAAGAAGTGTCGTATTAGAGATACATATTGAAAGATTTAGTGTTGATGGGATGATAGAATGTATGCATTTACTCCAAAATAATGAGGGAGGAGGGGGTTGGGTCATTGAGTGAAAGTAGAGTAGATGAATCAAGACTGGGTACGTGGAGGAGGGTGCTCATTACACTACTTTTTCTATTTTGGATACATTTGAAGTTTTCAATGATAAAAGTATTTAAAAAATAATATATTAATGGCAGTATTCATATTCTTCTCTGAATGACAATACCTGCTTTGAAAATCTACCTTGTATTTACCTGCGTGGAAGTTGCTATGCAGAAAGTTTCCTGTAAAAATCAGACATTTTTAAACAATTTTTTTAAGGTTTATTCATTTTTTTGGAGACAGAGACAGAGCATGAGGGGTAGAGAGAGAGGGAGACACAAAATCTGAAGCAGGCTCCAGGCTCTGATCTGTAAGCACAGAGCCGGATATGGGGCTCCAAACCACTAACTGTAAGATCATGACCTGAGCTAATGTCGGAAGCTCAACCAACTGAGCCACTCAGGCGCCCCAGAATCAGACATGTTTTTAAAAAATGTTTTGGTTTTCCCATCTGTAAAATGAGATAATAACAGTGCCTGCCTCCTCGCCTTACTGTGAGGATTTAACACGTTAATATACGAGAATGTTTAGAACAGAGTCTGGCACCTGTAACTGCTAGATATTATTAGGATTACCATTAGTTTGTATTATATTTCTCTTGACTTTAGTCCACACTGTGCATAGCTGCCAGGATAATATTTCATTATGGGCCTCTTATATTTGCCCATTGCCTTTCAGGTCAAACTGAACACGAGCATAGGCTTGTGAGAATTGTGCCCAAAATTTGTACTATCAGTCCATGTTCATGAATTCTCTTGTTTTGTGTATGTTCGGCCAATGTTTCAAGCGGATTGTAGTGTCTTGATATTTTCATCCCTAAAGAAACTGGTTTCATCCCTAAAGAATACAGAGTAGTCATTCAACAATGTGTTTATGACTTCCAACCCCATTTAAGAAGGACTACATTAGAACTTCCGCAATTAGTGAAAATATAGTCAATTTATAGTGATTGCCAGAGTTAATACAAGAACTACCACCTCGCAAACTCATTACAATGCTTAATTATCTGATTGTTTCCTTATGATACTACTTCAAAGAAACTGAAAATAAAAAGTCACCTTCTGCTAGGTGAGAGCACTCCATGTTCTTTAAATTTAGCATTTGGTAGAGTGCTAAAGCATTGATTTCTCTAAACTGCATTTCTAGTTTCCTCAAAGACTTGATTTATTTTTCTGGCCTTTAATTGTCTTGCTATTTCTTTGACAGTTTTTAGGTTTTCTGTGCCCCTTTTTTTGGACTAGATGGATACTCCATTAAAGATGGAATCAATTTTCACAGAGATGGGAGAGTTCCCTCAGAGAGGGGAAAATTGTTTTCTAGGAATTCCATTTTTTACTATATTTAATGGTGTAATTTATTGGAGAAGTCATTTCCGAGGAGGTAATTTAATTTTATGGGACACAAAATTTTTTGCCCCGTAAGGAGTGGTGTTGAAAACCCATTAGCCTGAAGGTTACTTTTCATCTGCACAAGTTGAAGCTGATTTTAGCCTCCTACTTCTTTTGTAGGGAGGTGGCCACAAGGAAGACAAATCTCAGTAGGTGATGCGTTTTCTTACATGGAAAGGTCAGTTAAGTCTTCCTTCTCAAGTCTCTTTTGAAGATAAAGGCTTCTAACCAAAGGCTGCAAAATTCCATTTTTTATCTTATTGTTATAGGATGGAAGAGAAAAGGAAACCTATGGGTCTTATAGTTTACAATTATTGTTTGAAAAGACCTTTGACTTTTACCACATCACAGCGAAATGTGGGATGGCTTGATACTGTTATTTTGATCAGTTGGATCGGCCCCTGTTCTCATAAAAGTATTACCATCCATATACCTGTAAACCTGAGTGGAGCACATGTTACAAATAGAATCAGTTTTTTTGAAGAGAGGCATTTTCATAATTTTGCCAATTCAAGTTTTGAATGTTTAAAAGACACCATACTTTTAAATACCTGAGAAACAGGGGCACCTGGGTAGCTCAGTCAGTTAAGCCTCCGACTTCAGCTCAGGTCATGATCTCATGGTTTGTGGGTTCAAGCCCCATGTCAGGCTCTGTGCTGACAGCTCAGAGCCTGGAGCCTGCTTTGGATTCTCTCTCTCTCTCTCTCTCTCTCTCTGTCTCTCTCTCTCTCAAAATAAATAAATGAATAGGGGCACCTGAGTGGCTCAGTCGGTTAAGCATCCGACTTGGGCTCAGGTCATAATCTCATGACTGGTGGGTTTGAGCCCTGCATCAGACTCTGTGCTGACAGCTCAGAGCCTGGAGCCTGCTTTGGATTCTGTGTGTCTCTCTCTCTTTACCCTTCCTTCTCTCATGCTCTGTCTCTCTCTGTCTCAAAAATAAAGAAACATTAAAAAAATAAAATAAATTAAAAAATAAAAAATAATACCTGAGAAACATTTAGGAAATGACTAAATAATGCTCTGATGGATGTTGATGGTCTAGTGTGGTAATATATGGCAGTAAGCACTGACAGTGAAATGTCCACTGTCTTCTTACGGTGGGGAAACATGCCTACTCCGCTTTTCATGGTGCCTGTGTTATTGGCTCATTTTAGGTATGAATGAAGTTCTTTAACAAGAAATGAAATATCACTAATGTTATTAATGACATGTTAGTAGTTCAAACAATGTGATTCCTGAGGTCTTCAATCTGTTAACACTTGTGATAGTCTTAAGTAGATCAGGCTGGAAAAATTCCAATTTGTCCTTTAAATGGTTCTGAGATACCACAAAGTTCTGCAGGTGGAATTTAGATAACACATCGTATCTTAGCCTTGAATACATTAAAATTGTTAGATGTAGAAAAAGTATAAAATGCATTTTAATTTGTAATTGCCTTCATTCTCTGTTACATATTTAGTTTTAGCCTAGAAAGTATTCCAATAGCTAATCAATTTTGAAATATGTTTAATTTTCTTAACCTTTACCTAATCCTCAAATCTGGTCTCCTCATTTCAATCAAGGGCCTTAATCTGTTCAAATCATACGTGAGAACATTTTAAAGCCTAATAAAACACATTTAGGAGATGGCATAGTAAACCTACCATAGTAGTATGCATTCTAGGACTAACTATGGAGGGGTAATGGTTTCCAATAAACAGTTGGTACAATTTTGACATTGTTCACTACCTACAACTTGTCTTCAAGACTCTATACTCTCCATATACTCTATGCTCCAGGCCTGGGTATATCTGTTATCCTCTCTTCAATTATTCCCTTCATACTGGACCCTTATGCTCTTCAAATGAAAACACCAAGCCTCTTTTCCAAATCAGAAAATACTCTCTTTTCCTAATCCAGAGACCTCTTTAAGATAGTTTTAAAACTTGTTCTTTTTCTCCCTGATCAATTTATTGAAAGAGTAGGATCTTACTCTTATCTCTCTTTAAACCACTCCATGCCCTTACTTCCCTTACTCTCCTCAAACTGTCCCCTCAAGGGCTACCATTGGGCTCTGTCTTCCTTGGTGTGTGGGTATTCTCTGTTTGCCCTTTGTATACACTCTTTTCTTTCCCCAGTTGGTCTTGTGCCCTGGAAGTCTGACCATTATGGATTGCAATAGCTGGATTTACTACATCCTTTGCCCTCTGACTTGTGGTTCAATTTGGCCAGTGGAAACACCAGCAGGAGGTTAGAGGGGGGAAGAGTGAGGTGAGGGTCATTTATTATCCCCTATTTTTTCCCTGTAGGATTGTAGGTTGGAGGTAGTACGTTCCTACATGAAAGGACGTCAAGACCACAGCCCATCCCTTAGCTTCTCCAGAGCTACAACTCTCTCTGGGTTTTAGTAATGAGCTCCCCTTGCCCCTCAGGCCTAGGAGAAGTGATGCCTCCATCCTGCTGCCAGCCCCAGGGTTCTTCCCCATCCCTCGCTTGCTTCCCTTATGTCTTCTGCCCACATGTTTATAAATAGCTCCTTTACTAAACTTTCCTCAGTTCCCACCTTTTGCCATCTGTTTCCCACTGGTATCTTCACTGATATCAGCAAAAATTAACTCCAGAGCATTTAACACAGAAGACTAAAGCCTGGCTTGCTCAACACCATTGTTGTCCACCACTTAGTTGTTTCCAAGTGAGCAGTGTTATCTATAAGAAATCTCAAACAATTATTTAGGTAGGACTGCAACCCACCCTCACCCATTCTCTGCCTGAAGGAGCTACACCCAGGTTCGACTACCCTCAGGATTGATGACAAGCAGGGGAGAATTGTAACTACCCATGGACCTGTGTCATCTATGTCCTAAGCAGCTGTCCGTCTCAGCAGCATGTAAACTCCTCGTGTCCTGCTCTCTCCACGAATGATTGGAAGCGTGGGGGAGGAGTAGTACCTTCTTCTCTTCATGCTGATCCTGGCATTGGAGGTTTGACCTTTCCCAATAAAACCTCCCATGCCACGTGCTATGGCATTCATCTGGAATCCAGGAGAGGCACACCAGGCAGGGGAGTGTGCTTGTGAGAATGCATGTGGTTCACAGATTCACTCATTGCAGCACATTTAGACTTATAATCTGTACTTGCACACAAATCCTATTAATTATTTTCATTTACAAATTGTTTTTTTATGGTAGTATTTATGTTAGTAGTTTCATCATTCCTTTTATGCTTCAATGAACTACTTTTGAAGCATCAATCCGTAATGGTGGACTGGTAATCTAATGCAAAAAAATCAAGTTAAACCTAGACAATGACAGACATAGTAAGCGAAATGCCCATGCTTTAGCTGACAGAAACTGTACCCTGTTTCCAGAATGTTGGCCAAGGCAGCCTGACCCAAATTCATAAAGTACAAACAGAATCTCTAAACACATGATTTGAGTTAGCCATAAAGAATTTTTTTTTAAATTGAGATTCATCCCCTATTTTACATTTGTAAAATCTGTATGATCCAAATAGTTGCATTGATGTTTTTCCCTTCTAAAACTGCCGAAAGGTGACTGGGTGCCACTTAATTATTGGCAGGGGGTTCCATTACTCGTTCAATGCATTTTTGAGAAGACTTATCCTGAGGGATTCTAGGAAGTGCCTTGACTGGGCAGGCAAGCATTGCCTCCTTCTCTGCACTACCTCCCACCCCATCCTACTTTTAAATATAGCAAGTCTAATTTTACCTGTTTTACATAATAGCTGTCTTATAAATTTTGTTAGAAGGAAGGATTGCAGGCCTGAAAAAGTTTGAAAGCCACTAGGTAATCTCTAAGGAATCTTTATCTCTGAAAATTCTATTACAATATAAGTTCCCAAAGCATTCTTTGTCTAAAATGTTCATTTTGGCAAATAGACAATATTACTGTCATCAAACACTTTTGATGTATATTCATATTTATGATTTTAAGACAGTAAAATAACATGCATGATCTCATTTAATCATCAGGATCTACTATGACAGTATTCTACACAGCATTGCTTTTGATAAAGGAAATTATTTCACAGGAAAAGAAGCATGGCAGTGGGCCCACACTCATTGGTCTTAACAATGTTCCTCCTCATCCTCAAGTAGAGGGTTTGATGGAACAGTGGAACTCAGTTACTGAGTTTGAAGATACCAACTAGGTGTCAGTACCTGGCAGGGCTAAGGTATCCTCCAGAAGGATATATATGCTCTGAATGAGCATCCAGTACATTGTGTTATTCCTTCCATAGCTAGGATTCATGCGAACAGGAATCCAAGAGTGGAAATGGTAGTGAGAACATTCACTATTACTGCCGTAATAATCCACTGGCAACATTTTCACTTCCTGTTCCCATGACCTTCTGCTCTGCTGGCCCCCGGGGTCTTAGTTCCAGAGGGAGGAATGCTTCTACCAGGAGACAAAACAATGATCCCATTAAACGAAAGTTAAAACTGCCACCTGACCACTGGGGGCTTCTCATGGCCCTAAATCAACAGGCAAAAGAGGAGTTACAGTGTTGGCTGGAGTCTCTGATACTTAACACCAATGGGAAATGGGGTTTCTTCTGTACCATCAAGGTAAAGAAAAGTATGTCAAGTATACAGGAGACCCCTAAGTCCTCTCTTAGTATTATCATGCCCTGTGATTAAGGTCAATGGAAAACTACAACGAGCCTACGCAGGCAGGGAGGGCTACTAATGGCTCAGTCTCTTCAGGAATGAAGGGTCAGGTTACCACACCAGGTAAAGAACCATGACCCAGCTAAGTTACTTGCTGAAGGCAAAGGGAATACATACTGACTTAGTGGAAGAAGGTGGTTATAAATGCCAACTATGACCAAGGGTTAGTTTCAGATATAAAGACTGTAACTGTCATGAGTATTTTCTCCTTACTTTGTTATGAATATGTTTGTGTATGTGTGTTTTCTTTCCTCTCTTATGTAACATAAGATGTGTTCACTTTAATACATCATAGTATTTATGTATTATTAATTTTACCTCAGGGTATTGAAGTGACAGGAAATCAAGGAGAAGACTAAACATCACTCCAGGGCTTTACCTTATTTTCTGGAGAAGGGGTTGGTGCATTTTCACCAACGCAGGATAGTTGTATCATGTTAAACAGAATTATGACCATGTTATTTTCTTTATTTGGAGGTTAAGTATGGTTTAAGGAGATGCATACAGGTGCCAGCTGACAAGGGGTGAACTTACCATGGCTAATTTTATGGACTACCTGACTAGGCCACAGAGTGCCCAGATATTTGGCTGAGCATTATTTCTGAGTGTGTCTGTGAGGGTATTTCTGAATGGGATTACATCTGAATCAGTAGACTGAAAAAGGTAGATTGTCTTTTCTAATGTGGTGGCATCATCCAATCCCAAGAGGGCCTGAATAGAACTAAAAGGTGGAGGAAGAAAAGAATTTGCTTTCTCTTCCTGGCTGTTGAGCTGAAACGGTCTTTGTTTGCCCTCAGACTCAGAGGAGGAGTGACACTATTGGCCTCCCTGGTTGTGAGGCTTTTGGACTTGGACTCCACCTCTGGCTTTCCTAGGCCTCCAGCAGCTTGTGGACATCTCAGTGTCCATAGCCATGTGAGGTGATTCTTTATGATACGTCTCTCTCTCTGTATGTATATGTATATATCCCATCAATTCTGTTTCTCTGGAGAACCCTAATACAGTGGTATTATTTTGTTTTACAGATGCAGACACAGAATCTCAGAGAGCCAACTGACCCTGTGTCTTGTGGCTAAGTATGTAGCAGGCAGGCCCAAGTATGAGCGAGGTGCTGTGACTGCACAGCTCACTCGCTCTGCTCCACTGCATCACATTACCTCAGCTGTTCTGTGTACTCCAGAGCCGGGGTAGGTTGGTGAGGTTTTCCACTGGAAACTTTCCACCTTCCCCTCAATGTCTTCCTCTCATCCCCACCCTGCTTCCTCAGTGCCTTCACAATAATTGCTAATTCATTTAGTGTTTTACTCTTAGTAGGTTATCAGCCAAGGCCTATCTATAGTGACAACTAAAGTATGAGGTGTTATGACAGCATCTACTAAGGTATCTTTGTATTTTACTAGGAGACTCTTAAAGATGGAAAATTCTTTTGTAGCTCAAAAGCATGCAGTTTTAATAGAGGATTGCCAAATTATGGGGTTTATATTTTGGAAACAGAAGGTCTCTTCTGGTGTCTTCTTAGACCTCACCTTAGAGACAGCTTAATTCCACTTATTGGTGTCATAAGATGTTGTGATTTCTTCTCTACTCCACAGCAGCTGCTGCAATGCTCTGGTAAGCATTCAATTAATAGGTAGAGCAGGTTGATGAAAAAGTAAATGAATCAATGTAGCTATGGTGATGCTTGATTCTAATACAATAGATGGTATAATTTTAATTTTTTTAACGTTTATTTATTTTTGAGACAGAGAGAGATAGAGCATGAACGGGGGAGGGTCAGAGAGAGAGAGGGAGGCACAGAATCTGAAACAGGCTCCAGGCTCTGAGCTGTCAGCACAGAGCCCGACACGGGGCTTGAACTCACAAACCGTGAGATCATGACCTGAGCCGAAGTCGGACGCTTAACCGACTGAGCCACCCAGGTGCCCTGATGGTATAATTTTAAACATTAATTTTCTATTTCACCAAAGGGCTCAAGTGTGTCCTTTCAGATGAAACACATTTTTGTGTGCCTCCAAGCTGGACTAAGCATTTCCACTACAGGCATTCATGATGCCATCATGCAACTTTTGGAGGAGTACACTAAAGTATCACAGAATTTACTAGGCCATTTTATATTTTATTTTATAATAATAGAAGTCATTAGCTTTTTTTGAAAGAGCTGATTGTCTATATGTGCTGGGAAGCTAGTCGTGTAAAGAGTATGAGAAGATTATATGTGGTAGTTCCCAAACTCTATACCATAGCCAATTTGAAACTTATGGTTGACTTCTATCTTGTTACTGTGATAAAAGTATCACCACATGCCCATTATGGTGCCACCTCATAGTCACAAGTATCCCAGTAGACATAGGTTGGGTATAAGGTGGTACATTACTGTTCTCTCTGGGATGGATAGAAAAGGGCCTGTTTTTCCATGGACTCCTGGAAAAATTCTTTCTACTCTTCTCCAGCAGCAGCAGATACTAGGCTCTACTTGGAGTGGCAAGCCACTGTAGACTTTAACTCTCCTCTTTGCCTAGGGAGGCTTCTCTTCCCTACTGAAACCTAGGTGGGGGTGCCCATGAAACTGGCTTGGGTTGTATCCATTCATGGAAAGACAAACTCACTACGAGGAACTCACTCACTCCTGCTTCTAACTCCACCTCCAGTAAGTAGTGCTTAATTATATGATTATATTGAGTGTTAAGAACTGAAAATGGAGTAAAAGAAATTTTCTCTACAATTTAAGACAGTTTAAAACTGTTGATAATGTGGCCTGAGGCATTTTCTTATCATTCATTCATCCATTTGTTCCACAAAATTTTATTGACTACTGACTAGGCGGCAGGCACTATTGTAAGCATTTAGTGAAAGCCTTATTTCCTATCAGAAATTCCACTCCAGTGAGTTAATAAACCTAGATTCTATTTCAAATATAAGAACCCATTAATTAGCATTTTGGAAGGCTTTTTGTCTATGTGAGTCTGAGAAGTTAAGATCTTTAAAGAGTCTGATATATGTGATGCTTCTTTCTCTGGAAATCATATCCTACTGGCTGTTAGTTCATGGTTTGTTAGAAAGTAGTAAGTGCTATGGAAAAAAATAGAGCAGAGGGAAAGGGGATCTGAAGGGTGGGGTTCGGAGAATCTGGGCACATTGCAGTTTTAACTGAGCAAAGTTTATCATCACCATTATCATAACTAGCATTCTAACTACTTTCTGCACATTACCTCATTTAAATCTCACAACAGATGTGGTTACTGAAGCTTAAAGAAATTACTTATTTACTCAGGATTACACAGCTATTTAGTAAAAATGGTAGAAGTTAAACTCAGGACTATCTGATTAAGAGCCTAAATTATACTATATTGTGTTGTGTCTCAGGACAGTGGTTTAGAGGTTGCACTGAAATTTGATGTGACATTAATTTTTCAAAGCACCTATTATTAGCCATCTCTTTAAAACTATGTGTAAAACCATGTGTTCCCATATACAAAAATCCACATGCTTACCGATTGGAGGACCTTGACCTCTTTCTTAAAATTGGGCTAGGAACTTTTTGCATGCATGCATGCACACTTTTTTCCTCTGAGCACACATTTGAACACTGTATAAATGTTTCATTGGTTAGGCATGTGTACATTGGCATGATTTTTAAAAAAATCAGGTCTTGGCATGTCTGTTCAACATAAAACGATGAAATAGCTCATGTGTAGCACAGGGTCGGATCAGGAATGTCTGCTGGGTACATGTTCTCACCATTACGGAATTGTTGACAATTCATTAACAAGAGAACCCATAACATGTTTACATAATGTGGTATGAAAGGTAATTTACTGTTTGTTAGGTTTAGATGCTTTTTGCCTGACTTATATTTGAGAAAAGCTGAGATATAATTAGTGACTAAACCTAGATTTTATCATAAGTTCTGAATTGCTTAAAATATCTTGAGACTACGGGGAAGCTCTGTTTTTTGTTTGTTTGCTTTTTTATCCTACCATTTGCAATTATTTATGTAGATCAAGGTTTTGTTTTTGTTTTAACACTATGAAACCAAGCCAGAATATTGGAATAAATTTAATATTGAGACTGACATGGCTGGAACAGTCTTATTATGCTAATTTTTATACTTATAAATGAATATATGCTATAATCAGCAAATAAATGTTTATAGTTATAATAATGCCATGTTAATATAGACTATAGGCAGTATGTATATGTAAATTATATAACATTTTCATCTATTTACATATTAAGCCTTAATTTTAAAAATATCAGGGGGAAGGGTAGAGTTTGAAATTCATTGATGTAAACATGTTAGTGATTAAAAGATGGCAACTACCTAGGAAATTAGGACATAACCTATATTGTGCCCATAGCTGCCCAAATGAAACTAGAAAATATTACTCCTTTTGTGAATATAAATAGTCCAGTGATCAAAATAGTTTTTTTTTCCCCTCTCACCTATGTTAATCTATATAATTATACCATTAAGGAAGTAGAATAGTGCAAAAACTTTCATAATTTCATTACTTAGTCATTGATGTTAGGTGAGTGAACTTGGAGGGACATTATTGTTGGGATGTTGGGGGCAAAGGAACAATTCATTTGAATTTAAGATGGCCACTGTTATGTCAACAGACCTCTATAATGTTACCCCATTATACCTCAACTCACTAGCAGACTTTCATCTAAAGTTTACCTTCTTATCTAGGTGGAATATAAGTTGGTTATTGCCAGTAACATGAGAAGTGGGCATTCATAATATCATTTCCATAATTATTAGTTTGGTCACTAGAATGAATTGTCTACAGTGGTTGATTAATAAGTTTAAAATGGTTTCATTTATGTGGAAACCATGCCTTAATGTGGAAAAATCAAGACACAAAATATGTAACCAAAACTTATGTTGTTTAAAAAAAACCTTATTTTGTTTTGAACTAGTGGATGTATTGAAATGGATGTGAGATAGTAAGAAAAAGAAAAATTTACCCCCCTGCCCCCAGCAGGAAACTAGATAAAAGTATATATGGGTACATCTCAAAAGAAGAAATATTAATGAAAAGAAACACATGAAAGAGGTTCAACCTCCCTAATGATGAAAGAAATACCAATTAAAGCAATTGTAGCAGGCCTTGCTTATCAAGATTCACAAATGCGTGGGACAGGAAACACTCTCAGTCAGGTACAGGGGTCTCCTCTTACTTGTCGTTTCACTTTCTGTGGCTTCAATTACCCTCCATCACAGCAGATGATCCTCCTTCTGACATACTGTCAGAAGGTCATTAGTAGCCTGATGCTATGTCACATGCCTACGTCATCCACCTGCTTTGTCTTATCACACAGGGATTATATCATCTCACATCATCACAAAAAGGGTGAGTACAGTACAAGTTTTTTTTGAAAGATCACTTCACATAACTTTTATTACAGTGTATGGTTATAGTTGTTCTATTTTATTATTAGTTATTAATCTCTTACTGTGCCTAATTTATAAATTAAACTTTATTATAGGTATGTCTATATAGGAAAAACATCGTATATATAGGGTTTAGTACTATTCCCTGTCTCAGGCATCCACTGGTGGTCTTAGAATGTATTCCCCATGGATAAGGCAGCCTTACCCCCATGGGTAAGGCAGCGAAATACTATATTTCTTATGGACATGTGAATTAATACAATTTCTGGAAGTTCGTGTGAAAATACACATAAAAACATAAGGGTTTGCTTACTCCCTAACTTGGATATTACATCTCTATTAATGTATTCTAAGGACATAAACATAAATGTCTACAAATATCATCTGTAGTTTGTGATGTAACATTGTTTATAATCAGGGAGATAGATAATGCAATGTCTAATAATGGGGGAAGATAAAATAAATCCGTTTAGATTCATGAAATGAAATTTTATATGGTCATGAAGTGTCATGTTTGAGAAATTGTTCATGATAAATTAAAAAGGAGTATAGTACAAAATAAGAAATACAGGGTGATAATCATATATAAATATATATTTATTTATAATTAATTATAAATATTATTATATATTTATATATAAATATTATATATATTTATATATAAATATATACTTATTTATATATTTATAAATAAATATATGTACATATATATTTAGTAAAAGAACTGGAGAAATACTAAACTATTTAGTGTCTTATGGTGATTTTTATTTATTTGTACTTTGTAAATCTTCTATAATAAATAGGCAATGTCATTTTCTATATTTTAGTGGAACACTTCAAACTTACACACAAAAGTAGAGAGAATAATATAATGAACATACATGTATCTAGCCAATCCTTTTCAACACTATCAACTGAGGTTCTTTTAAAACAAATTTTTTTTAAGTTTATACCCACAAACCATTGTGCTCAAACTTCCTGGAGCTACTTATTAATTATGATTCTTCATAAAGAATTTCTCGTATCTTCCCCTGAAAAATAATTTGTTTCCACAGTCCAAATCCTGTTTCCAAAACATCGGCTTGGTCACCAACATTTTTGTAAAGGAAAGCTAAAAGCATTTCAGTGTTGTTAATGAAAATAGTAAATCAATAATGTGATTTCTTTTTTTTTTTTTTAACAAAGTAAAAAACACATCTCCATTTTCTGGCAGTTTACCATTGTCGCTTTGAAGATATAAACCAGAAGCTTGTGTACAATGAGATCCAAAAGGTGATATGGCCCATTGTGTGTGGTCTAGGTTAGAATTGAGGCAAGATTTGGTAAAGCAAGTTTAAGTGAAAGGGTCTAGATACTCTGCAATCAGTGTTGAGCATGCCTTCATTCTTGAATTCGGAAGCTGAAATACAGAACGTGGTCTGCAAGCAGATGTTTACAAGGTTTTCTAGAAGTGAAGAGCCACATTTTCTCCAAAGGATTATGTGCTTACATGCTAAAAACTGACTGTCACGAGTTTAAATATTTTTCCCACTGAAGAATGAATAAAAGATACAAAGAGGTACAACAATCACCATCAAGTATGTTTACAACTAAAAACCTTTCCTCCAGACTCTTGATTTTGTACCAAGTGTTAAAGGCACATTTTCAACTGTATGTTAGTGGGAATGTGTGCATCTTGATGGACTAACCCCTTTGGCAAACTTTAATGTGTGCTGTTTTTAAAAATTCTGGGTAACTTCCTTTTGGAAATTGGAAAATTATTTCTTTTATTTCCATAAGGTCCAATAGTGTGGTTCCAATGCACTTAGTATAACTGGACCATAAAAATAATAAATATGTCATAACATGAGTATAAACATAATAAATGTCATGTTTTCATGTGGCAAATTGTCAATATCTATTGACATTTGTTCTTATGGCATCTATTAAGGCCACACCATATTTATTAACTCTGGTTTGATTATACCACTCCATTAACTTTGTAATTTCATTATAGTTTAAGAGGGATTTTAGCTGCTGGATTTAGTTTAAATTTTATGCACAAGCCCAGAAGTCCTTGGGCAGCAAACACTTTTCATACATGTAAAATAAATAATTAATGACTACAGCTATTTTGGAGGAGCAGAAAACAACAAGATAAGGATCCGGTAACTTTTTAACAGCACAAACTCGGAAATTGCTCACAGAGATTATGGTCATAAACTGTCAGGTGTATTCATTCATATGCTTGTTAGTAAAATACTTTGAAGTAGAAATACCCAGGTCAGAGGGAACCATTACTTCAGAAAATAGATACTAAGCCCACATGGATAGTGTGAACAATAAAGAAATAATATGCTGGTATGGGGCAAGAGGCTGAATAAATTTGTTTGCATATGTACTCATTTCATGTTCATTCTGTAACATGATGTTGCAGAAATTTTATGAAAAAAATGTTCCCCTTCTGCACAAAAATTGCCAAAATTGGCCAGAAGCTTCTTTAGCCTGTAGTCAATCTCACCTGTAAAATATGGAGACTGTGTTATGTCAGTTACTGTCTATTAACAAGTTACGGACTATACCTGGACTTGACTTTTCAGACCTCAGCCTGCTAATTTGTTTAATTTATTATCCATTCTGAAGGCCCTTAGAACATCAAAAAAACACATGTTTTTAAAGCCTTGAAAACAAATGAGTAAACACATGCTCTACTTATCATTTTGTCAGACTGAACAAAGCTCTTTGGATGTACTCAACAACTCTTGGATGAAGACAAACAGGATCAGTTAAAAAATGAACTTCCCTGGGATCAGAAAGTTTCAGCAAAAGCTATTAATTTTTATGAGCATTAACTGACAAAAATCTATGTATTTGACATAACCTCTGTATCTGTAAAACACACCCTCCATGCTAACATCAGGAATAGAGAACCAGGCAATTCAGATGAAAATTGTAGCATATGGTCGAGTCTTTACAATGGTGGGAAGATAGGCCAAAAATTATGTTTGTAAATTTCTGAAATGATTTCCAGAAACGCATTACAGGCTAAGTGCTTTATACAGTATGTATTGTTAGCAGGTGTTGTGAGTACTTTATTTCTTACACACAATGCTGACATTTTACTCCTTTATACTCTTTGAGGGAACAAGCAGCATAATTGGAATTCCTTTGAGAATGATTTGTTAGTTATTTTAGACCTTTATAGGGAGTAAATGGTAAATAAGAGCTGAGTTTTTGGACATTAGTATCTATTGGTTGAGCAGATCATACTGTAAATTTTAAAAAGGAAGGGCAATTTAGGCAATGATACTAACAGCTGCACGGTTATTGTGTAATAGTGGCCCACCTGGGCTGAATTGTGAATTGCAAAACAAAGCTGAATGCTTTCAATTCCATGATGTATTATGCTACAAGGGAAGCTCTCAGCTAAGCAAAACGTAGAGCTACTGTCAGACCATCCCTCTGCCAAATTACTACTGCACTGAAGAATGACTCCGGTGATATCACTTGGTGAGATCATCACAGTCTACTTCTCTTAATGTTTCCTTCATTTCTGATCCCAATTTTACATCTCAGTAATTTATTTTTCATAATGAAGTGTTTTATCCCCCCTCACTTTGGTTGACCTTATATTAGTTTTTTAAAAAACTTATTCAGCTCTTTGAACACAGGAAGTTTTCTCCCACCTTTGTTATGAAGATGTAACAGGTAAACAATATCTAGACAATGAGTTACATGCTATGATTTACACATGTTAAGTGCAACTATTTTAAACATAGAGGGGTGTTCTTATAAGTGGATTAAACATAAACCTACTTGCACTCACGAATTTACTACCAAATAATGTGATTCATTTACTTTCCACAACTTGAAAAAGAAAAATATTCTGTACATCTCCATCAGGACCCCAACTCTGAATTCCCCCAATATTCCTTTATACTTCTTAGAGTTGAGGAGAATGATGGAGGCTTCTAGAAATATGACTTCTTAGAAAAAGGAGTTGCGATGTAGGGAAAGCATGTGGTCTCACTCTGAATCACCACAAATAAGAGCCAGAGGCAAGCTGGGCATTATATCTGCATAGTCTTCTTTCCAGGTTTTGCTAAATCTGGCGAAGTTTTATAAACACTTCACAGCAAGTTTAGAGTTCTGCCTCTTATTCCTCGATCTTTCATATGACCCTGAGAAGTCACTTAAGCATACAGATGTGTTTGAGCTAGATTCTAAACCACCTTTCAAAATATATCAGTAGAAAGGGTGTTCATTTAGGTGCTTTTTCTTCACACACTCAGAAACATGGAAACCGTTATGTTTTGATGCAAAGAATAATTCAAATATTTAATAAAGTCAAATGGCTGCCTGGATAAATCTGTTAATCAGTTTTTCTCTTTGCTTGTTTTCTTTCAGTAATGTGGTTTCCATTAGACATTTCAATTCTGTTTCATTGCTGGGAAGCATCTGTTTTAAAATACAGTTAAAAATTGGTACTCTTGGTCCAATTCCAAGGGGCAAAATCAGCAGGAATAAGTAATCCCACAGCCTTAAGAAGAATCTTCTAAACCATGAAAAAAGAGTACTAAGTACTAAACTTTGAATAAAAGAGCCATAAATGAGTCTGGAAGCCTCATTTACATTGTAATGTGCACACCAGCATGATGTCATTATCAATTAGTGTGAGTATTTTCTAACGGCCATCTATTCTGAGTATGCAGTCATTTAGTTTATGGTTATGATTGTGGTGTGTGTGTGTGTGTGTGTGTGTGTTGGTATCAGAGAGCAAACACTAAAGCAGCAATGTCCACAGAAATAGTAATACAGAAAAAAATTTATGCCAGCCATGAATCAGTCCTACTTCATTTAATGTTATTTATTGATATGAGGTAGATAGAGTACCTCAAAAATCTATGCGTGTTGAATAGAATAATAAAATCTGGCTGTAATATAATCTTTCTACTGTATGAGTTAAAGCAGCAAATAAATATATATATTCTTTTTTTGTCAGTCCCATCACAATGTAATCTTTTTTTTCTTCTGAATTTTGGAAGGCTATAGGTATTGTTGAGACTCATATTTCATTCTCTGTGTTTTAATGTCTCAGTCTCTCTGTTTTGATTATGTTTCAAGAATCCCTGTGCACTGATTAGAGAAGTGGGGTCTGAGCTGTGAGGTGAGGCTGTCCTCTTGAGTTTAAGTTTAGTTCTTTATAACTCCAGGCTCTCTGGGAGAATGTAGGGCAATCTAGGGCAATCTAGGGCAGTTTGCATGGACATTGATGTCATGAGTGAAGCAATCTTGATGAGACACTGTGCCTCTTAAGCCTGCTTTCTTGGCTTTAGGCTATTTTTTAAAATTTAATTTAATTTGTTTCTACTTCTTTCTGTATGTTCTGAAATATTCCATAGCTTTACCAGTAGTGGTAGTAACATTTTCTGCTGTGCTGTATTTCTACGTATTAACTCATCCCAATGATTGGGGAATTTTTTTTTAACTCATGATTTCAAAACATAAATCTGGTGACTGAGACTCATCGGTAAATGATGTCCAGGTGGTTCATATTTTTGTGGCGAGTATTTCTCGGTAATATTGTTGAAAAATATGAAAGGGTTGCCTGAAAACTGTGTACCTTGGGTTTTTTTTAATTGTCTTACAATGATGCCTGGTTTACCTGTGCAATAGGAAAATAGCAAATGAACAAAATGAAACAGAAACAATAAGAAAAGCCTGTTTTTGGACTCGGCTCTAACTAAGCTAAACATTTTTACGGGTAAGGCTGGTTTTTCCTCCTGACAACGGTTTACACTGGTATATGGCCAGTCCTCAAGGCTCTCAGACTGAAGCTGTTTCAGTGTGAGCACACTGCAGTTTGGTGATACGTGTAATGTTCTGTGTCTTTGTTAATCACACAATGGAAGGATTCAACTTACTGAATCATTTGCTTTATTACAACTCCAGAACAGCACTGTAAGTGCCTCATGGGAACTTTCTTGGAGGGAGTTATTCTGGAGGCACTCAGTATGTAAATACATTCCTTCACTTCCTGTAAATGGCACCAAGACCTTCTGCTACAACTCAGTTAAAAAACCAAAATCAGGGGCGCCTGGGTGGCGCAGTCGGTTAAGCGTCCGACTTCAGCCAGGTCACGATCTCACGGTCCGTGAGTTCGAGCCCCGCGTCAGGCTCTGGGCTGATGGCTCTGAGCCTGGAGCCTGTTTCCGATTCTGTGTCTCCCTCTCTCTCTGCCCCTCCCCTGTTCATGCTCTGTCTCTCTCTGTCCCAAAAATAAATAAAAAACGTTGAAAAAAAATTAAAAAAAAAAAAAAACCAAAATCACCCTTTTGATAAGCTTTCCTGGTAGAAGTTTTTAATGCATTTAATAATTTCATGGTGTTAGCATGCTAAATTGCCAAGGTGGTAACTAAATGGAATAGTGTATGTGAGTGTTTTGGTGCAGTGTCTGGTAGGTGAGGAATACTCAATACATGCTAAATAGCCAGGAGAGATGCTGGCTGTTGACCATGTTCACATGACATATTGGGTTTCAAATGGGCATCCATTTGTTTGAAAACTTGGATGTGTTCTCCATTATTTCCCAGCACATCAATGTGGATTTTTTTTAAGTATGTATGGGGTGCTTAGGTGGCTCAGGGCGTTGAACCTCCGACTTCAGCTCAGGTCATTATCTCATGGTTCGTGAGTTTGAGCCCCACCTCGGGCTGTCTGCTGTCGGCACAGAGATCCTCCAGATCCTCTGTACCCACTCTCTCTCTGCTCCTCTCCCACTTTGTGCACTCTTTCTCTCTCTCTTCTCTCTCAAAAATAAATAAATAAATAAATATTATTTAAAAAGTATGTGAAACTCTTTGACCTGATCCCATCCTCTCTATTTCTGAGCAGACATGCCATCGACCATCACTTCGGGCTCTCTTGCTCCACCATCCTCTTTGCTGCAACCTATGGACATTCTCAGCCTCCCTCCAAGCCCCTGTCCATAAAGCAATACCTTTCCTGATCCGACCTTCTCTTTATGCAATTGAATTAGGCTTATTCTTTCCTTCATTGCCAGGTTTTTTTAAAAGAGCCATCTCCTTGATGGCATATAGTTTGAAAAACCACAATCGGCACAGCGGAATTAATACAAAGATATAGCAGTGTGTCCAGCAGCTCCAGGACCAATTGCAAATTGAGTGTTAATAAGAAAAAGAAGATGCTCCCTCTCTAAGTCAGCCTTCTGGGATCTACATTGTGAGCCTAGATTATAAGAATGAAATTATCTTATATACAGTGGGGGATGCCAAGAGAGACAAGGCATGTTTTCTATCTCCAAGCTGCCTATGAACTCATTGTGGAGAGGACCACATGTATAGAAAGATGACTTTAGTTGCGGGGGGTGGGGGGGGGGGAAGGGTGGGGTTGGTAGCAACATTGGAACTGGATCAAAAGGCTTGGTAGAATGTAGCAAGGTTGAAGAGATATAGTTCCAGGTGAAGGAATACTAGGCAATATGGTTAGTGATGGGAAAAAGGTAAAATGTGTTTGGCAGACAGAGAGGAACAACCTGTCTAGGAAAGAATATTTTTATGGGAGAATGGTGCAAGTCAATAC
The DNA here is from genome assembly GCF_028018385.1 of Neofelis nebulosa. Classification (NCBI taxonomy): domain Eukaryota; kingdom Metazoa; phylum Chordata; class Mammalia; order Carnivora; family Felidae; genus Neofelis; species Neofelis nebulosa. The sequence goes on along the minus strand of NC_080794.1, from coordinate 27,907,551 downwards.
AAAAATATTACTCAATGTGCACTTTATTCGACAAATATGTTCCTGGAAAGTGGGAGGAAATAAGGACTACTGTATCTGGTTCTTTTAGAAATAATGACAACTGGCTCTTTCAATGAATGAATGCTAAAGGATCAGATTCTCATAGTTTCCACTATTAAGGTGGTGTGAATGAGGCAATTGCATTAACTCTTTCAGGCCTTTAGAAGATCAATCATTTGCTGTGTGCACCTGCCATTTAATGTATTAATAATGAGTGTTGAGGGTTGTGGGCCTCTTGGATGTTATTTTAATAAATATTTTAATGCTGCTCATGTCAACCCAATTTTTACTATTAACCATTTTAATAAGTCTCTATTATGTGGTACACTGGGGCAAATTTAGAGAAGAATTATACTAAATTTATAAATTACTAGTGAACTCATAGGTTCTGGGTTATTTTCAAATTCCACAAAGTTCATTGACAAGAATGGGGCTATAAAGGAGTTCAATTAGCCTAACTTTCTCAGGATGTAATTTACCCTTCAAAGCCACATATAAGATTTTACATGGCTGGAGTTCCATTTAATAAATTACTTCTTCTGTGCACTAGATAGGACCCAGGAGACCTGAAAATGTTCATGTGGCTTCCAGTCATCCACAGACTTCCTGTGCTTATTTATTGCTCTATGGCAATATTATATTGATGCACTATATGTCAATTTGTCAGACTGGGTCATTCTATGTAATGTTGCAAAATATTTCTAACATTTTTTCTCTTATGAAAGACTGTGTTCCTCTTAAGAGCTTCTATGTAATACACCTGCATTAGTAATTTTAAGAAGTGATGGGGTGTGGGCTAGACCTCTGGGGATGGAAGGTGTAGACAGGTTTACTGGTTTATATGCAAACTGGTAGATGTCTGAGGAAGATGGAGTGTGGTCATTGAAAACGTGAAATAAGATCTTAATTCAGTGACTTTGATACCAGCTTTTCATTTAAAATATCATTGTCAAAGGAACACTATGACACATTTATCCAACTCTGATCCTTGGAAAGCAATCAGTCAAGGTAGAATTTTCCTTTGACATCTGAATTCAACCTAGAGCTCTTGAGCCAATTTGTAAAACAGCGGGTTAAGATGAAAATCACAAGACTCAACAACAAATATTCATCTTCCTTCTAATTTTCCTATTGGAAATTTAAAACCATGAAGTTATTGGCAGGAAAACTCCCAGTGTTATAAGTAACATATTTTGAAGATCTATGTAATGTAATATAACAGAATCAGCCAACAGTTGATCAGAAAAATCCAAGTTAGACCAAAGTGTGTTAAATGCCTGGAAGAACATCAGCCATATTTCTTTGAAAAAAAATCTTATTTTTCCTGGTTGTGTTATTTCACGGACTAACTTATCCAGGGGTTGAAATTATGTAGCCATGATTCAGAATCCTTTTAATGAGGAATATCTATTATCACCCAAAAGACAAATTTAGTTCCATACTTAAAGACTAAAGTGAGGGGCACATGGGTGACTCAGTTGCTTAAGTATCCGACTTCGGCTCGGGTCATGATCTCGTGGTCGGTGAGTTCGAGCCCAATGCTGTGCTGACAGCTCAGAGCCTGGAGATTCTGTGTCTTCAGATTCTGTGTCTCCCCCACTCACACTCTGTCTGTCTCTCTCTCTCTCTCTCTTTCAAAAATAAGTAAACTTTTAAAAATTTTTAAGTAAAAACTGGAACTGAAACTTCATGAATTTGCTCTGAAATCTTCCTCTGACAAATCTTACAAGACTATGAGCTGGAAATGAATTTAAAATTTTTTCAGTTCAGCGGGCCATTTGCAAGATGAGGAGCCTAAAACCCAGGTAGCTCAATTATTTAACTTCCTCCAAGTAGACCACATCTTTTCCTGGTACCACTCTGCCACTCGCTTGAGAGTATGGGGTTGTGAAAATTCTCTGAGATTCTACTGGTCCATCATTTTGTTGTGCTTTGGTGTCATTTAACTTTTTGATTATTGTTCTTGTGAGTAAGGCATGTACTTCCATGAGAATGCCAACTGCTTTTCAGCAATAATTATGTTTAGTCTGTTGAAGTCTGAATACATGGTGGGTTCAGAGCAGAATCTTTGCTGTCTGACAGACACAGATTCAGGTCTTGGCTCTGCCGCTTACTTGGTGACTCTTGACAAGTTACTTAAACTAAGCCTCAGTTTCCTCATAAAGAAAATATCTTTTGCTTATTATTGTGAACATAGTGTATAGTCAATTAATATTGCTTTCATTATTATCATTCAAAAAATGACATTCATCTCTTGAATCTAGGAAAAATTTCTGAGATCTCATTACTACCTTTAAAAATATTTCTCATTCCATATTATTAAAAAAGTGATTAGTGATAGTATTTGGAGACAAAACTTGCAGATGTGTTTAATTATATGCCTTGTCAGTAGTATTTCTAAATTTGTAGATGTTACAACCTCATCTGTATGATACAGAAAAAAACAACCCAAATAGTAACTTGTTAACTAGCTGGTGAGTCAAAGGTAGGTCAGAGCTCAAGCAAGGTTTGATTCAGAAATTAATCAAGGATAGAGTTTGGAGGTTCCTCAAAAAATTAAAGTAGAGCTACCGTATGGTCCAGCAATCCTACTTCTGAATATTTCTCTGAAGAAAATGTGAACACTAACTCAAAGAATATATACCCTCCCATATTCATCACAGCATTATTTACAATAGCCAAGATATGGAAACAACCTAAGTGTCTGTCATGGATGAACAGATAAAGAAAATGTGGGATATCTATACAATGGAATATTAATCAACCATAAAAAAGGAAATCTTGCTATTTGCAAAGACAGGAATGGACCTTGAGGGCATTATGCTAAACTAAATAAATCAGAGAAAGACAAAGTACATTAGTCCTGGAGTTGTAATGTGCAGCATGGTGACTATAGCTAGTAAGGCTGTATAGTATATTTGAAAGTTGCTACGATAATAGATCTTAAAAGTTCCCATCACAAGAGAAAAAATTTTGCAAGTGTGTATGGTAATTAATGTTAATTAGATTTATTGTAGTGATCATTTTGTACTATATACAAATATGGAATTATTATGCTGTACACCTAAAGCTAATATAATGTTACATGTCATTTATACCCCAATGAAAATTTTTAAAAGAAATTAAACTATATTATCAAAATCCTACTTTTCTTCTGACTCTCCTCTCTGCCTGCAAAGTATCTGCTTCATCCAAGAAAGACTTAGCTTTGAAGAACCAAATGCTTCTTAATTCACATTAAGCAGTAAGAGAAGATTTCCTCTGGCAGCTCTTACAGAAGAGGGTACAAACATTTTTTCAGGAACTCTCAGCAGAGATCTCCTCATGTTTCACTGACCCTCAGCGGGCTCTGGTCATTATGTCTGAGAATGGATTTGCTGACTATTTTTGCCAATCTGGATACATCTCTGGTGTTGGAGATAAATTGGCTCTCCATCACTAAACAGGCTACATTGGGAAGAAACGATACTCGAAAGGAATTAGACTATGCTAAGAGAAAAAGACAATGGATAACGAGTAAACCCAAATGTCTGCTACATCTCCCCAAAGTTAGTGGCATGTCCCAAGCTTGAGATCAAATGTTAGATATTACCACAGTTCTTTATTTTACATATCGTCAAATTCTTTGCTTTTTCACAGATTAGTAATCATTATGGACATAAGTATGTCAGCATGATGATATTTAAAGAATTAGTTACTTCTATTCAAATTTTCTCAATCTCCTCCCAATGCAGGGGCACATGGAAAGATTACTATCATTGGACAGGAAGTCTAGATCAATTAAATTAAATATAGCACATTGCAGAATCTCTGGAGGGTCGTATTCAAATCTTTGAACCCAAAGACAGATTATTTGTCTTGTTTTGTGTTATCGTGTAACTGAATTTTCTGCTTTAGAAAAAAATCATTATTAAGCAAGATAGAAATGAGATTGGAATGAATTCGTGTGAATCATTTTGACCACAATCATAATTTCTACTTTTAGCAATTCATAGCATTATCAACATATAATCCTTCTTATTTCCACACATATTATTTAACGAAATACTAATCAAGTTGGAAATTCTTTTCTGTTTCTATCAAAGAAACGTATGCTCTCGATTCTGACATTCTCAGAACACTATGGATCACACTGCATGACTATCTGAAGATACAATATGTATCTAAGCTGCAGTAGACTAAAAATAATTATGGCTCAAAAGTAGTTTGTATCCCCATGGAGAATGTATACCTCACATGAAAAATAATTGCAGAACCGAATGATGCCAAGTAGAACAAAATGAGGCAACCATAGAATCTTAGAGAATTTTCAGAATAAGGAATTTGACTTATTTTGGACTTTCATGGTGTTTGAGTGTGTCAGGGTCTCATGATAGTGACAACTAGCCTAGAAGAAGGCAGTACTTTGGGCAGTCTGGTGATGCTTGGAGTCCTAGACTCTTTAAGAATCAGGTAACAGTTACAAAGTTCATTCCAGAACAAGTTTCCTCCACCCAAAATTTCACATACAATTTTGAGGGTTCATGGACTCCCTGAAACTCATTTTAAACCCAAGCACACATAAACCATTTTTATCAGAATACAAAAACTAAACACCCCTTACTTAAATTTCAAAATACAATATTTAGCTTTTTACAGGCACAGCTTTAGGAATTTGAAAGAACTGAGTTCACTGTGTCTCAAAATACATTTCTAGTTCAGTCTAGTAGGACTAAGAACATGTGAAGGGGGGCACCTGAGTGGCTCAGTCAGTTAAGCATCTGATTCTTAATTTTGGCTCAGGTCATGATCTCACAGTTTGTGAGACTAAACCTCATGTCATGTTCTGTTCTGACAACGCAGTGCCTGCTTGTGATTCTTTCTCTCCCTCTCTCTCTGCTCATCCCTAGGTCTCTCTCTCTCTGTGTGTGTGTCTCAAAAAAAAAAAAAGGCTTAAATAAGAACATGTGAGGGACTAAGAAATGTGCAACATGAATGGATTCTTCAATGTGCTGCACATAGTAGGTACAATGAATCCTGTATAAAGTAACAAAAAATCAGTCTCAGAATTCTCCCTAAGGTACCAGTTAAATTCCAACGTCATCAAAGTAATTTTAGGTGGATACTTATTAAAATAATTCTCCTTTATTTTGTTGTAAAACAAACAGCTTCACTACCATACAATTTTTAGGCTTATAAACAGGATTTTCTTCACATGTAAATTCATTACAATAGACAAAATAAAGTGCCTGTCTACTTTCCTTCTATTTCTTACCTTTATAACATCAGTGAAATGTTTTCCAAAATAAATAATATATTGTGTTCTGGGTGTATTCAAATAGCTCTATGAACAATGTTCCTTACAGTTCGCGTTTTAAGGGATATTTTAATTTTGTCTTTTGATTTTTATAATCTCTAAGGAACTCTTTTCTAAAATCAGTGTTCTCACTGGAGATGATCCAACCCATCGACTCAAATGACTAGAAAAACACTATTGGTCCTAACACTGAGCGAAACTACGTGGAAAATTTGTAATGATTTGTAAACATTTTCACACTTATTATGATTCAGATATGGACTGTGGCCCAGAAAAGATTTTGATTTATTTTGATAATCCCTGTAATTAGCTCAGCAATGTTTTCCTAAGTTATGATTTCATGCTGACTATTAGAAATTGCACATTGTTGAGGTGCCACATGCAAAGAAGGTATGGTGTTATATGGCAACAATTAAAAACACTGTAAAGTAAAGTAAATAGGATTTCAAACCAAGAAAACATAAAGTAACGTGGCATTAAATAGAATAGAGAAGGAAAATAGCTAGACTTCAGTGTTAGATACCATTCTCAGCACATGGCCCAATGTACTTTGAAACAAGCAGAGCATCACTAGAGTACCAATAAGGCAAGAGGATAGTGTACTCTTGCATCATTGGCATCTGTATGGAGATCAAGGACACATGTCTTGGCCTAAATGCTACACCACAATGTCTTGTCTTCTAGAAGGCATGAGAGACAGGGTTGACTATATTATTTTGGCAGGCCCAGTATAAAATGAAAATGCAGGATTTCTTGATCAACGTGCATCTGAACAAAAATTCAAGATGGCAACAGAGGTGCGTTCCACCAGGCACAGATCCTGGGCCACTGCTGGTCCTGGTGACAGAGGTAGGGAGTTGGAGAGACGCATTCTGAATCCTGCCTGTCTCAGTGCTGGCTCCTCCTGGGCTCTGAGGAGATGTTCAGACCAAGCCCAGGGGAATGGCCAGTGCTCCGTTTGGTGCAAGTTTTGAAGGTGATTGAGATGACAAGGGGCTGCTCCTTACCGAAATCTATCCTCTAGATGGGTTGTGAGGATTAATGAGTTAATATCAGAAATTGCTAGAGGGCAAATCTTCACTTGCCTAAAAGAGCATAAAATTTTTATTTTGTCTTTTATGCTTTCTGACAATCCCTTCAGTCTGCCACTAGGCTTTTAGTGGAGCGTGTGGAGAATTTAGGACAAGATGATGAATCTTACTCAAGGGCATCTCGATAGCTTTGCAAACTTAATGCAATAATGTAAGTCTTGGGCCCTGTGTCATGGAGTAAACGAAGACAGCAAAAATTCAGATAAAAGAGACTATAGCTCATCTATTGTTATTATTTAGGAGACAAATGACAGCAATAAATTTTTTTTAATCTTAAAATCCTCTTTATCATGGCACGTCTACCTAATTTTATTTTGAATGACTACAAAGCTATAAAGATACCCGATGGACTATTGAAAGCCATATTTTCTTTCAAATAGTGCTTAAAGAATACACTTTGGCCCCTTAAAAAAAAAAAAGAAGTAGAAGAAGAAGCCAGGTTGTACATCTGGAAACTGGGTAAAGCCCCAAATGAAAGCTGTGGCAAAGGCTGGGAAGGAAACAGAGTTGCAGCCTCCTTTGATGTTGCACCCACTCGAAAGCCAGGAGGCAGGCTCCTGCCCTGCCGCCACAGCCCGGATGGGCCTGTGGTCTTTGGAGCCACTTGAATGCATCTACCTTCTGGAGTCTCCAGAAGAAAGGTGCCAATGAGGCATTTAACACTTGTATCCAACACCTGACTGGAAAAAGAGAGGCTGACTATAAGCAGGAAAAAGCCAGAAGGACCAAAGGGAGAAAGGAGAGAGGGACAGGAGGCCAGAGTGCCCCAAACCTTTTGGGGACGATAACCACCTGCAATGTTTGGACTGGGGAGCTTCCTTTTTTCCCCATGTTCCCCTGTTCTGTGTGTCTCCTAGTGTGTGAGTAGAAGTCACTTGTCTTCATTCAGTCCAAGAAATCCTTGGGGATAGAGCAATTTGGTTCCTGCCTTCCAGGGGCTTTCAAACTGGCAGTGGAGACATGGATACCAAAAATGTAGAAAACGACTAAGAATGTTGTAAGTGAATTGACAAGGAGACAGAAAGAGGGAGGTTGGGAAGGGTTTCCTGAGGGAGGTGTTCAGGGGCCAAGCCTTGAGGACTGTGACAGAGGATGTGGGCAGAAGTGGGAAGGGAATACCCTTACGGAGTGCCAGAAGGGATCCAGAACTTTCCACATAAATTCATCTCCTGTAACCTTCATGATGCCTCTGTGAACCCACCTCTATTAACTTTATTTAGAGACAATTTTTTTAATGTTTATTTATTTTTGAGAGAGAGAAAGCATGCGCATAAGTGGGGGAGGGACAAAGAGAGGAGGGGCAGATGATAGTTGACAGCAGTGAGCCCTATGTGGGGTTAGAACTCATAAACCCTGAGATCATGACGTTCAACTGACTGAACCATCCAGGCGTCCCAAGACAAAATTTTTTTTGTCTCATTCATGATCAAAGTTTTAAAATTAATTAATTAACCCACACACACATAAATGAGACATGATTAAGATTCTTAGAATAACTCAACACTGAAAAGATTATGGCACTCCTCCCTATATATAATTCAGAATAAAATAATACATCATACTTCATATTCATATACATGCTAGAGTTAAAATAGCTTATTTTCAGATTTTCTCATAGCTAAATCCCGAGTAAGTTAATTAGAGGGTGACTTGTGCCTGTTTTATGGATCCCTGCTGATCACTAGGGAGAGCCATGTGGCTGGAGACAACGTCTGTGAAGAGACAAAGACTTCCTAGGATACTCAGTGAAACTTGGTCACAAGTTTATAAGTCCCACACACCTCCCCTGTATCTATGGTGTGTTGTTAGATGAGAAAAGCAGGTTGCAGAGAAATGTATACAGCATGAACCTATTTTTTCCTAACAAAACGCTCCTACATCTATGTTTATAGAAGTTACATGTTCCTAGAGTGTTCCTTGGGTACTGGAAAGAGATAAAAAGAGGAGGGCAAAACGGTAAGTAGGTTCCTAATGTAATATAAAGGGAATGTATATAATAACACAGTTTCATCTACAACATTACCTCAAATAGGTAATCACTAAATGTGCCTAGGAAAAAGTTCCCCCAGGTAACACATTTAAAGACAACACTGATTTGTTTGGATGATGGGGCTGTAGGTAGTTTTGGTCTTTGATTCCTTCCTTTTGTTATTTTAATTTAGCTTGTGCTCTATGGTAAAATAACAAAATAAACCGACAGTAAAGATCTCCTTAAATCTGTGTGGATTAGTTGGTACTTGTAGGTGAATCGCCAACAACGACGTACCTTCTGACCACTGAGGCCCCCTCCCTGGCCTCTGGACTCCCCTCTGTGCTTCTGGCTGGGGAGCTCCTGCCCATTATGTTCCCACAGTCCCTAACCACACAGCCCAGCTCACAGTAGACAGTAAAAAAAAGGTGGGGGGCACCGTCTGGTAGCTTGGGAAACTGCCGTGTTCCTACCCTGTTTTGAGAGGGGGCAGCGCCAGGCCGCCCCACTCCTGGAGACTGTTGCATTGCAGGATGGTGAGCCAGTATTTGTGGATATCCGATTCTTCTGGAGCAGTATAGAATTCAGGTTTGTATGTGAACAGTATTCATTCTTCTTTGGCACTAAATTGCATCTGAATAGATGCTATGCAGTGGGGTGCCTGGGTAGCTCAGTTGGTTAAGCATCCAATTCTTGATTTTGGCTCAGGTCATGATCTCACAGTTGGTGAGATCACTGGCAGTGTGGACCCTGCTTGGGATATCCTCTTTTCCTCTCTCTCTGTCCCTCCCCTACTCATGCTCACTCTCAAGTGCTCGTGAGCTCTCTCTCTCAAAATAAATAAATAAAGATTTTTTTTTTTTAAAAAGATGTTATGTGAGCCATGATAGACACATTTGCAATCACATGCCATTGTGCCTTGAAGGGGAAAGGGTCCAGTTCAATATTTTGACAAAGGCTCAGGAAAGTTCTGGCATATGACTTTTGAGTAATGGTGGGGTGGAGGGGTTAAGATAGGCAAACTGAACATAAAGGGAATCACAAAGTCACACAGTGGGGGAGAGAGGTCCCATAAAAAGGCATTGGTGACAACCTTTACTGATTCCCCATTTTTTGAGGGTCTATCTTTTCCTAGCTGTATATTCTCTCTTAGATCAACTGTTAAAATGAACTGTGGACCTGAAACATGAGAGAATCACTTCAATAAGGAGTAAGGACACTCTCTGTCTCCAACCCTAACCACATGTATACATACATCCCACACATCCTAAGTGTGTGGAAACATGGAGTGTTGTTTTGTTCTTTTTATTACGAGCTAGGGATAGGAATGAACTGATGTAAAATACTGTAGTGTGTCATTGCATGTTCTGAATTCCAGCATAATTCAAACACCTCCCACTAAGATTTGTCATTCTGCCTCTAGGCAGGACTGTTCGTAAAGTGTTCTTGACATATCAGCACCTGTGGTATTCATTAAGCCCTCCTGGGAATAAGATCTCCTTACAAATACTCAGAAAGTATCTTTCTCTTAAAGAATGAGGTTCTATATCTCCATCAAAACGCTGAAGGCATAACCTTCACTCTGCTGTATCTTAAAGGGCAAGAAAAGTGGGTTGGCATGTAGGGTGTAGAATGAAGTCTGTGCCAGCAAGTAGTCAAGAAGTATGCCTTATGTACCTCCTGACTTAACAGCGGCATAACCCTCCTCCCCACTCTGTGTCTTCAGAAAAGGGGCAGAGGAATTCTGGAACATCATACTCTATTAATTTTAAACACTGCTGGAAACTACTGCTTTTAAACACCGAGATATTAAGAATTGTTCTATACCCCAAACAGATATTCTTATTTTAGAAAGTGCTTCTTCACCAACTATCACAACATTCTTTTGCAAGGAGCTAGCTAAGAGGGAGTCAATTTTTTTTTCTGCATTGCAAGTCTGTCTTCTCTGCTCTGGTTCAAGCCAATAACTCATTTTATGCAGCCACAGGCCAAGAATTTTGAAATTTCTGAGTCATCATTCGAATAGCACATTCTCCATGATCCTGAAGACACATTTCTTGATAACATATTGATTACTCTATCCTTAAATGGATATTTCTGGTACATTGTCTGTCTAGCAGTCATATATTCCCACCTATTTGTCTGGGTAATTTCTGGCTTCAGAAGAACATATGGGCCATATTCACAACTTCTACTATTTTCAGTATTTATCTTTATTCGTCAAATTTCCCAAGTGTTCTTCCCATTTCCCTTCTGTCTTCTTAATTCTCTCCATTCTTTTTGATTGGTAATTCATTTATGGAAAGCTCTAGTTTTAAAGCTTGTGGAATAGACACACTCAGCGATAAGAAAACGGTAAATCCACAGGCTAAAGTTTTAATCCTTGCTCTGCCATTATTTAACATTAACAATTCAAATAGGTATTTAACACACCCTTGCCTTAGATTCCCCACTTACTAAATGCAATGAAGACAGTTTTCTCCCGCTAGCTTAACAAAAATACAGAGGAAATGAATAATGTACAGGAATTACTTTGAAAGTCTTTGGAAAAATCTGTGTTCTTGACCTCACTCTGCCAACAGCTCTGTTTGCAGCCTGTGCAAGTCACTTTGACTGTGATTTCTCCATCTGAACAATCTCAGTAATAATTCCTTTCTCTACCTATTTCACAGAGATGCCCCAGTCTCAACAGGCAATCGTCATGCTTTGAAAAGACAAACACTACTAAGAATTTAAGTCAATGTGTCCCAGCTTCTGGAATAGAGGTAGTAATGAGTGTTACAGTTATCTATGCCCTGTTAGGTGCAGGTACCTGTGTTTTATGTTAATTACGAGATCTCTCACAATCTTTTTACCACCTTTGCATATAATTATCTGCATTTTTATATGTAGATCAGGAAACTAAAACTTGGTATGTGAAAAACTAATTCAAGGTCAAAAACCTAATAAGATGCAAAACCAGAATTTGAACCTAGTTTTGGAGTATTTTTTTTACCTTAATAAATGATGGCTGTTTAGTTATTGTGTATTAATTGATACAAATACAATACAAATATTGTATATTAATTGATACAAATCTTTATGTTTGCACAATCAGTTTTTATTATAAAATTTTTAGAGTATATAGCAATTTGATCTAAATTTCTGAATGTCACCTGTTCATGCACCAAAGAGGATGGTAATGCCAGAAATGGCTTTAGGGCCAAACAAAGTAGCTGAGCGTGGTTTCTAAACTGGGTTTAAACATAGATGCCACAAGGGAGTCTATGCTATATCTAATCTATAGGGATAGAAAGCAGATCGCTGGTTGCCAGGGGCCAGGGTTAGTTAGGGATGGCTTAGAAAAGACACAACGGAACAATTTGGGGTATAGCAATTATTCTATATCTTAATTGTAGAGCTGATTGCATGGCTGCATACATTTATCAAAGCTCATTTATCTCTATACTTAAAATGGGAACATTTTACTATAGATAAATTATGCCTCAGTAGACTTTATTTTTAAAAGACAGGTGCCATTATCTACTTGCTGCCTGATTAGACAAGTTATTAATCTATATAAGTCTCATACTCCTTCTGTGAAAATGGGGATACTAATTGTACCCATCTTCAATATGTTGGGGAATATTAAATAAGATACACCATATAAAGAACTCACTATCACGCTTGTTCATGGGAAGCACTCGACACACACTTACTCAACAAAAACACATGTCAGACGGTGTTCTAGGTATGGAAGATTCAGTGGCAAATAAGAGAAAGCATCTGCCCTTACAGAGCTTATATTCTAGGCTAGGGGAAGCAGACACTAGGCAAGTAGACAAGGTAATGACCAAGATACGGTCACATAGCAGTAAGAACTATGGAGCCAGGAGAACACTGATGTGAGGGTGTGGCTGTGAGGATGGTGACCATTTCCCTGAGTGGTCAGCAAAGAACCCTGAAGGGAAGTGTCACTTCAAATGAGATGTGGATAATATCAAAGAGACAGCCACGGGGCGCCTGGGTGGCTCAGTCAATTAGCCTCCGAGGATGGCTCAGGGCATGATCTCACAGTTCATGAGCTCCAGCTCCACATTGGGCTCTCTGCTATTAGCATAGAGCCTGGAGTCTACTTCAGATCCTCTGTCTCTCTCTCTTTCTGCCTCTCCCCTGCTCTCTCAAAAATAAACAAACATCTTAAAGGGATACAAAGAGACAGCCATGGGAAATTTTGGAGGCAAATGTTCGAGGCATAGGGGACATGATGTGCAAAGGAGCTAAAGTGGGAGCAAGGTTCTCAAGGTTCAAATGAAGGGACCAAGGGCTGGGGAGTCAAGGCAGGTGTGAGTCTAGAAAGCTCCCTGTCTTCCCAGACACTGGAGGAAGGTGAGCAGGGGGCAATGTGCTCTGATTTCCATTTAGAACAATTTCTTTGACTTTTGTGTAAACCGTGGATTCCCAAAGGCTGAGAGAAGCAACAGGTGAGAAGTGGTGGTGCTTGGATCAGCGGTGGGAATGAGCACTGGTGAAACATGGCCAGATTTGGGATCTATTTGGAGTAGAGAAAACAGGGTTGCCAACAGGGTGAGACAAGGGATAGAGAAATCATTTTTTGGCTTAAACAACTAGGTCCTATTTACTGCCTTGACATTTACTGATATTTAGTTATAATTATTTTTTTTTTCTGAGAAGCCGTTTGGTGAGCTTTTAGGTATTTTATCAGAGAGCACTTCTGGGCTAACTACTGACAGTAAAGTGTCTGTGTGCTAAGTGCTAGTTTGGGCTCCAACTCTTAGCTTTAAGTCTTAAACTGTCTATTAGGTAATTAAATGCTTACGCTGGAAGTATTTCTGAAATCAGAAGGGCACTTGTGCTTGTGTGTGCATACGTGCAAGCATGCATGTGTGGGCGTGCAGAGTGTGTTCTTGAGGCCACAGATATCTGCTTGCGGGACTGACCTTCAAGAGCAGAGCTTAGAATTCCTTCTCAGTAGGGGTCTCCAAAGCTGCGCCTTGCTCACCTCACCTCTACCACCCTGCACTTGGCATAATATTTATGGGACTCAGACTTTGTCTATCTCTGGTTCCCTCATTTCTGTTTTATGTTTAGCAAATGCCCCGGCTCCCACCAGCCTTCCTCGGTTATCTCTGGAGTGGCAAGTGGGAAGATGTCCGGGACATGCCTATAGTTTTAGTTCACAGTTTAGAGTTCAAAGGCTGGAGCTTAATTTTCTCCCTTCAGTAGGGAGATTCAGAGTCAACAGCATATTAGTCAACAAGTGAAACTTTCTCCTCCACTTCCTTCTTCCTTCGCCATTCTCCCTGCCTCCCTGTCCTCTGTTACCTCCTCTGGGAGCCACTGGAAGTTTCACTTAGTGTGAAGAATTCTACTCTGGGGTAAATCAATGAACTAACTCCCCAGGGGCCTCCTGACAATTGATGTAGAACCTTTACTTCAATAATAATAAAATGAGGTCATTGCCCTGCACTGGGCACATATTACCTGCCAGCTCTTTATAGGAGTTTTGTCTCTTAATCCTTCCAGCAAATGTAGACAAACTTGTACAAACGTGTAAAGCTCTTTTATTTTCCACGTCTAATGGTTGAGTACACAGGCTCAGAGAGTAAAGTAATTTGCCCAAGGCCACACAGCCAGTAAATGACAGAATTGGGACTTCAACTCAGGTCTGTCTGGCTCCACGTTCCAAATTTATAACTGCTAAGCTATAGGGCCTCCCTCCATTTAAAACTTTGAGTATGGGCTGTTACAGCAAGATTCTTCAGAATCCGGGCTGATTACTGAATCAACTACTGTGATGCCCACAATGAGGCTTAGAGAACATTATCACAAACATGGCAGCTGCTGTCTTAACTAAAGGCCAGGTTTTCCTCATCACTTACATAGAAGGATGTGTTTGTTATGTGTTTGTTTGGCCTTTTATTAAGGCATGGAAAATAGCATCACCTTCATTTTCAGACTCGAAGTTTCCTGATTTTTCTGACAGGCATTTTTGGTAGAGTGCACCTTTAACCCACTGGTATCCATTCGTTATTAACTCTGAAATTTTACATACTCCCACAACTCAGTCATACTGAATGCTTGGGATACTTCCTGTCCTTATATGACAGAGTTCAGACCTGTGATATTCAGCAAGTAAGTTCAAAAGGAGGCATTGTTGATGGACAAAATCACAAAAAAACTATTTTTAAGATTCCTGTTGCTTTAAGATCTGGCCAAAACTTATGAAAGAGAACAACACACATGAGAGAGAGAGGAAAAGAGCCAAAGAGACAGAGAGAGAGACAGAAAAGACAAAGAGAGAGCAGAGTCAGAGACAGAGAGAGGGGGCAGGGAGAAAACACATCTGAAAGCAGGAAGTACTAGAAATACTGTTTAAAGGCATGCTGTCATGAGATTTCTACTCCACTTTAGCAGGATGAAATATTTGGTTTATGTCGATAATCAAACACTGGAAGCTGGCAGCTTCCAGTCCAAACAAAACCTGAAATTCTTCCATTGCCACTTGCAAACTTTATTCGCTGGAATGAGGGGACACAAATTATCCCCCCTCCTATGACAATTTGCTATTAAGAGACTATATCTTTATGTGACTCAGATGTACTTCATTTGAGTGATGGAGAAATGAAAAGTCTGAACCACAGACTGCTAACAAAGTGATGCAGATGAATCTATTAAAGTGTATCTCCTCACTGTTTTGTTTTTGACTTCCAATTGGCACTTTTTCTTGCCTCTCAGCTTTGAAACTCGAGAATAAATGCCTCTGGAAACAAAGCAAAGTGAGCTGAAGTGTGTGTGTTACACAGAATACTGAGAGCGATGTTTGTGCCATACACAGCTACAGCTGTCACCGATTTTTCATCTACAGAGAGGTCAGCCAGACAAAAAGACCCAAGACAACACATTCAGTAGCGTCTTTGTTCTCATGTTCTCATCTTAGTCTGAAAGAGGTAACTTGGAGTGACTTCGGTTATGGTCAGAGTGATTTTTCAGCACATCACTGGTCTGGATATTAATTGCTGGCTAGATGGGGGAGTCCTTTTAAGCTCCTCAAAGAAAATAAATGTAGCTTTCATTAAAGATGTTAACCCAGAAGCTCCAGAGACTTAAATCTCCATGCTGGAAACTGATTGGTTTACCTCCAGATTGTTTTGTGGGGATAAGGATTAGCTATGAATTCAAAATGATTTTCCATTGTAAGGAGGCTGCTCTGTTAATCAGAGTTTGGTCACATAGGTTATGATCAAGATCCTTTGCTTCACCTTGCTTGTCTTCCTTAGAGTTTGCCCCATCCCTTTCCACAGCAAAAGGCTGGACGGAGTCAATCTCCTACTTATTAGATGCCTAAGAAACAGTTAATAAACTGAAATCTAGGGATTGTTCAACCATCAGTGCTATCCATCTTCTAACTATTTGTGACTATTAAAATGTAAAACGACTGCACAGTTTTTTCTATTAATATTAACCATAAAACAAGCTAAATAAAAAATTAGGGAGCTTTTAATCTTAGTCCTCAGATTTTGTACTTTCAACGACATGATTTGGAAAGAATTTCCTTCTTTCTTGAAGCACTCTACATGATAAGAGTGTTTATTTTGGGTGATTAGACAAAATGGAGAGTGCCAGTTTAATTTTTTCCAGTAGATGATTATGTTTTTTTAATGTTGAACTTCAGCTTGAACGACACTCAGTGTCTCCTCCCTTTTCTTCCTGAAAGATTGTTTTATGTTCTACTTCCAGAGTATTCAATTTTATAAAAACTACTAAAGGAAGAAATTGCACACTGTCGTACCATGACCAACACAAAACAGTATTTTCCCTGGGTTACTACTTACCTTTCTTTCTCCATTACTTGTGTGGCTGTGTCCTGAATGGAAGAAAGTAATGCAAGCCTTCACAGATCTCAAAATCTATAATTAAGCACTGCATCTGACAAGAGATTTTTTTTCCGTACTGACAAAAAAATGTCATTTTAAAAAGGAATAGTACAGGAAGAGTGATAAAAATAGTCAAAAGAGCAAAAAATGTTCCCTCTCTTCTTCACGGCCAAATACAAAGTGTTTTTTTTTTTTTTTCGGCAGGGGGGCGGTGAGGAGGGTTGGGATTTTTTTGGATAAGTGCTTACAATGACTACACTGTTGACTTGGCATGCAGATCAAAAGCCTGACAGATTTAATTCATGTTTCTGTGCTATACAAACAATGACACGTACAAGTAATTGAAGGTAGTACAAACACAGACTTTAAAAGATCAGTGGTGCCCAACTGAACTGCTCGACAAAAAGAGATCTGACAGGACGTATTCTTTTTTCTGTTTCGTTGGGATTCCGCTTTGCCTGCCCTCTGCCCTGCCCTTCCTCTCCTGGAATTAATAGCGACTGATAGCCTGTGCATTGTGTCAACAGAAATGGACACACACGCACCGTATATTAACTCCCTTGTCTGCCGCTGGGTGAAGAGATAAGTTCCAAGAGCACACAAGAATAATCCGAAGACATTTGGAAGTTAACCACAAGAAATCAATGTTTGCATAAGCTTCCATTACACAGGCAGCTTTTGCTCTAGAATGCTGGCATGGTCTGGGTAATAAGGTAATAAATTCATCCTCAAATGTAGAAAGGATGACCCTGCAGGATTTTGACATGACATTTTCTGTGGATCTGACTTGGTTGGAAACTACAGGCAGCATTTTCCTCCAGTAATTTGTGTACTTGATGTATTTTTTTTTTTCAAATTGCGTGGTGCCAGCAATTTTGTTTTTAAATACAATAGTCTTTTTGAAAAGTACTGAAGAAAATGAATAGAAAATCACCAGCATCATAGCAAATTATCCTAGGTCAACACATAATGCCTCCATTTTCCAGATGTCTCAATTCAGGCAGCTACTTTGGGCATTTTTGTCTAAGGATGCTTATAAGTATTCCAAGTTTAATAATACATTTTCTGTTGTGTGTTACCATGGGCTAACATCATTGTATGTGTATCTTCCACATTAAGGTTAAAAAAAATGGATTTAAAACAATGTACCCAGAGGCAGTGCTTTTGCCTGAATGTTTCCAATGAATTCTTTGTTCAGAATCCTTGCCTTTACTTTAGGGTCATAGAAAATTTCTCATAATTTTGTCTCAATTATAAAACTATAATTGTTTTATACTGAAAGATTTTAAAATATAATTTCCAAGGTTTTTAACGCCCAGAGTGTAAACATTTGAGTCGTCTATGCCATAGTAAAGAGTAAATAATTGACAAATTATTTTTAGAATATTTGGTCTTTCTTATGACTGTCTCGAAAAAAGTTACATAAACAATGCTGGTTCTTTTTTTTTAATGTTCATTTTATTTATTTTGAGAGAGAGAGAGAAAGAGAGAGAATGAGCCGGGAAGGGGCAGAGAGAGAGAGCGTGAGAGAGAATCCTAAGCAGGCTCTGCATTGTCTATGCAAAGCCTACCCTGGGGCTCAATCCCATGTACCGTGAGATCATGACCTGAACTGAAATCAAGAGTCAGACATTTAACTGACTTAACTACCCAGGCACCCCTACAATGCTGATTCTTTGTAGAAAAAATTAGAAGTATAAATAAGCAAAAGCGACAAAAACTACCTGTAATACTTTCACTCCAGAATAATAATTATTATTATTTGGATTCTGTCCTTTCAAACTATAAAAAATAATATTATGTCCATTCTTTCAGGAAGTAAACAGGAAACTTGAGTCATTAGTCACAATCCATTAGTCATTGTGCATGTGTGTGTGTGTGTGTGTGTGTGTGTATTACTCTCCCTTAGAGTTGTGCAGAGTGCTTTGTCTGATAAGTATTTTTGCCTACCTTGGGTTTCTTCTGTGAATTTCTTAGAATTTAGAGTTTTTAAGTAGGAAAGTATAGCCCAATAATGTCTATTGCAGTACAAGTTAGGAAGTGGTTAAGTAATAATACCAGGATCACATGGGCTCATCAGGGAGAGAAATTGGCAATGAGAATTACTTGCTAAAAACTTGAACAGAAAGGTAAAATGTTTGCAAACTAGGGATGTGAGGGATAGCAAAAGAAATTGGATATGTTTAGTTGGTGAAGGGGCTTAAGACAAATGGGAGAACTGTCTTTTCCTCTGGATGGTCACCACCATCTTTCTCACAGCTCTGGAAGCTGGAATTCAGAGATCAGAGTGACAGCACGGTGTATTCTTGGTGAAGCCCTTCTTCTTGACTTACAAAAGCTCATCTTGTACCCTCATTTGGCAGAGAGAGAGAAAAGAAGCAAGCTGTCTCCTGTCTCTTGTCATAAAGGCACTAATGCCATCATAAGGATTCCTTCCTCATGACCTAATTAATTACTTTGCAAAGGCCCCATCTCCAAATACCATCACACTGGTGATAAGAGTTTCAAATATGAATCTGGGGGAACACAACCAGTCCACAGCAAGTGCTATAGAAAAGACAACAAAACAAAACAAGGCTACAAGGCGGAGATTACCCCAGAGGAGGCTTGGGATCCTATTGAAAAGGAAGAAAGAAACAACAACTAGAAATTTGCAACAGTGGTAGCCAGCTGTGTTTAAAGTACTGAGACCCTCATTACTGAAAGTGACCAGAGGGTTACTTAATGGTTATGGCCAGGGATGCTGGATAAAAGTCAGCTGCATGAAGAGAGACAGTAGACTATGTGAGAAACTCCTCCTCCAGGACCATCATTCCTTCACTCCAGGCAATCCAAAAGGTCCAACTCCATAAGGATAAGGCTGCTTGTATACATCATGTTGAACCATACAGAACATCTGAAAGAAAACTAAGAGGAAAAGCAAAATCAGCTCTAGTTTGCACAGCTGTTTGGATAAAACTTCCCATTTTCAAACTATCAGCAGCTCTTTTGCTATACTAGATGTGATACTTTTAATTCAAGAGACCTAGAATGTATAAGCTTCAAAGACCTTAATGGAAATGGTCAGGGTGTTGACTTTGGTGGTATGGCTTCCATGCCCCACCTCAGGAAAGGAAACCACGAGGAAGCCTAAGGAAACAGGGAATTGTGTGTAACATACATGACTAACTGAACTGTTTCTTTCTTTCTGTGCAGAGTCTAATCAGTTAGTCTGTATATGAAAGCATTGCAATAATATAGTCTAGAAGCAAGCAGACATAAATCACCACTTTGGCAACAAACCAAACTGATAGGGAGTGAAGCACAGAGATAATTCGTAGGTAGTAGAATAATAGCATAACCCAAGATGAATTTATGTTATTTTGGAGACAGAACAGGGTTGAGCATTATTCCTAAATACTGCAATATCTGCAAAGGTGAGATGATCATTATAAATCAGGATGTTACAAAAAGAAAAGAGCTGTAGCTAGAGACAGATGCTCCAATTAGCAGGATATCCATTTCCAAATTATTATGTTTTCAAATAAATTCTGACATGCAATTTCGGGACATTGGAAAATAATACTAATCCAGCCCAAGTAGAAACAGGAAGTAAATCTTGGCAGAGCTGCATGCCCTCAGCATATTACTAAGAATTCATTCCATTGCCGGGGGGGGGGGGGGGGGGGAGGCGGGGTGTGGTTAGCGGTGAACACAATGATTTTAAAAACCAGCCTTTAACTTGAGATGGTTTTCCCAAACTTGGAGTTACAAATTGAAACTGGCAAAGCCAAAAAAAAAAAAAAAAAAGCATGTAATAACTAAAGCAGATAGTTCAACCAGATAGTTTAAATTGATCTGGAAGGACCCTCATGTTCCAAAGTATCAACTATAGCTGAAAAGTCTTATGAGCTTAATTTTACCCTCTGGTACATGGTATGCATCATTACGCATCTCCGAAAATCTATACTGTTCCTACATGCAGACATAAAGTTCTGTTTTCTTTTCAGTAAGACCATTCGTGCTATCCAGCTGGGACCAATGTAAGCCCATCAAAATATTAACCCCACTGCCACCTTTGCTAGCCCCCAATATATACCAGCCAGTTTTCCAGAGAGAAAGGGGACATGGTGATGTATGTTCTACTTCAAAAAGCCTTTCTCTTGATAAAGTAGAAGAAAGAGGAGGAATAGGTTAGTGTTTTCTAAAGTACGATTCAATGTAAGAATCAGCTGTATTGTGTCCTACTGAAGCAGTTTTCTAGAAACATCCCAGTCCTATGAAATAAAATTCTCGGGGAGGCAGGGGTGGGAACTTCATTTTAAATAACAACTCCAGAGACTTTGGTACACTATCTTTCGAGTATCATTGGCTTAAGTGGAAGTGTGAGGGTTCTCCTCTCCAACATCCTCCATAACCTCTAAAATTTGTGGGTGTTGTAAAATCGGTATTAAGGAGTGAGTGCTAGGCATAAAAAAAAATCCAAGGGAGATGAGATGAAGACAAAATACATGAAGAATGACAAGTTTGAAGATCAAATAATTTGAAGTCTGAATGTCTGACTACAGACTAATGTATGACATATGTAGACATAAGCTATTGAAATCAAAAGCAATGGTTTGGGGATACAGTGAAGGAAGGATATAAAATGGCTATGTTCCTAAGCTGTCATTTATGTCAGCCTATTGCTTGTCACTGGAAATAAGCTGAGAATCCCCTTTGTATAACACAGCGATGATCTTGGAAATTCTTACATGCATGTGTAAGTGCCATTTACAACTCAGCTGAAGCTTTTCTGTTGGAGTTCAGTTTATACAGCTGTTGCCAATGTGATACTAATAAAGATGTTTTATGCCAGGCAATATTTGAAACCCTTTAGATGTATTATCTCAATTAATCTTTTCCACACTTCTCTTAGGTAGATGCTATTAATCTTCCTGTTTTACAGATGAGGACACCGAGGCCCAGAGAAGTTTTGGATACTTTGCATGAAGTCTCAGTTACTCAGATTACTCTGATTACTCAGTTACTCTGGTTACAGCAGAACCAGGCTTTAAACAGAATACTGACTTTAGAGCCTGTGCTTTAAACCAGGATGTTATTCTGCCTCACACTTTGGGACCACATTATACAGGAGTCAGTAAACGTTTTATGTAAAAGGACAAATAGTAAATATTTTAGGCTTTGTGAGCCAAACAGTCTCCCCCATTATAACATGGAATTCATAGCCAAACCATAAATTAAAGGAATGGCTATGTTCTAATAAAACTTTATTTACAAAAATAGATGGCAGGCTTGCTGCTCTATAGCATTGGTTTGCTGTTCTATAGCATTTTTTTAAATGTCCCCCATTCACAGTGACATAAAAGAACTACAAGTTCTCACTTTAAGGGAAGGCTTCCGTGAATGAAGATTTTACATTCTCTTCTGGTGTATTTGAAAGTGTCTGTCCCTTCTTTTTTTTTTTTTTTGATGTTTATTTACTTTTGAAAGAGTGCAAGCAGAGGGGGACAGAGAGAGAGAGGGACAGAGGATTTGAAGCAGGCTCTGCACTGACAGCAGTTCATCCGATGTGGGGCTCAAACTCATGAACCACAAGATCATAACCTGAGCCATCACTTAACCAACTGAGCCACATCCAGGCTCCCAGAAAATTTCTGCTCCTTCTTATGGCTGAGAGACAAAAAGGCATATGTTTAGAGACTTCCAGAAGTGGTGACTTTGCTTTGAAGTGGTCACACTGTCTCACCTAGCTGCTCCCGTGATGAGAAACCTGGGTTTATGAAGCAGCAGCTGGGCTCAAGGGGTGGGACTTTCTAGAAGGGAGACAGATATTGCACTTGGAGAATGTATCCCACCTGGGAGAGTATCACACCTGTGATCTAGGCTCTTTTATCTCCATACTTGAATCTGATGGGGTATCCAAACCAGACAAAATCAACATTCTGAGGACTACAGTGATGGATGTGCTACAAGTTTTTCTTTTTCTTTTTCTTTTTTCTTTCTTTTTTTTTTTTTTTTTTTTTGCTGTGTGAGCATATATCCCAACTGAACATGGATTGAAAACATTTGCTTCCTATTCCATCAAAATGAGGAGACCTTTCCAGGCTAAACTCTTTCAGATGGCCTGTTAATGAGTGACTCATAAATAATAAATATCATTGATAGTGGCTTTTAGAAATTCTCTAAGCTCTCTAGAATTTGGTTTCTCTCCATCTGTACATTGGGGCTGTGACAGCTGCCATTCTCCATGGAACTGGGAAGACTGAATAAGGAAACAGCACCCAAAAGCTTTGTTAAGTTCAGAGAGCTAACTCTTGTTGGTAAGGGCATTGTTCAGATCTTTTGGGGTCAGGTAATTATACCCACTCTCTGTGTGTGTACACAGCACTGGACAATAGTTTCCACAATTCATAGAAAAGATAATTTGTTACAATCATTGTGGAACACTAGAACTGTCTGAGGGTGAATCTACATGCACTATAAAAGGGGAGTGAAGGCCTTCAGGCACACTGTGATGAAATATGGCATGAGTGGATGTTGGCTTTCAATACGAATGCCTCACAGTGATAATTGCCACTTTTTAAAATGCAAATGCTTATCCATGTTTTTTGAGGGAAAAAAACGTAAAAAGAAGGAATAAGTTAGTTGTCATTCTAACAAAACTGGAAGAATCTGGAAAGGAGTTGGCAGAGAGAATGATCCCTTTCCCTCGCTTTTTACAGGCTTTGCTTTTGGAAATTTTAGCATTTATGTGAAAGACGACATGGATTGTTCTAGTGACCAGCAGCTAATTGGTGATATGGGAGAGACTGACATCCACATTAAACAAACAAACAAACAAACACACAAACAAACCAGATGAGATTTCCATTGCTCCTTGAGGTGTTTGTTCACAAATTAAGTTCATAGTTAAGCAAATTGAGGAATATTTACTTATATAAGTTTTGTAGAGCTTTCTTTCTTTTTTCTTTCTTTCTTTCTTTCTTTCTTTCTTTCTTTCTTTCTTTCTTTCTTTCTTTCTTTCTTTCTTTCTTCCTGGAGGAGGCTGGATTGATGAAAGTGAAATTGGAATAATCAGGAATAACATAAAGGTTGTTCAATAACAAACCCACTGAAATGTTATGAATAATCTAAAATTTTGAATTCTTATTATACTCTATTTATTGAGCACTTACCCTTTGTCAGTAACTGTGATAATGGCATTCCATAAATTATTTTATTTATCTCACTCCATCTCTCTGAAGGAGGCGATTTTAGTTTTCACATTTTTACAGATGAAGAAAATGGCCAGAGGCACACAGCTCATAAGGGGGATTGTAACCCAGATTTGTCTGATGCCAAAAACCATAGCACTTCATCACTAGTCAGGAAAAAAATACAGGGATAACTGAGAACAAAGCTTGCTTTATACAGAATTATAACTAAGGGGATAGAGCTCACAAGTAACTCTGATGATATAATTAAAGTAGAGAAGACAGTATTTTTCTTTTCTTTGGAGAAGGAACACAAAGAGGTCATGGGGTGGGGGGAAGACATCTTCCCAGCTGATGTCCCCAAACCAGTATCAATGTCTCATCAGACCTCCCTTGGCCTCTCTTTTGAAAGGAGCACATGCATTCTGTTTCTATCATATGACCTGTCACGATTTGAAAATGTTCATTTATATACACAGGAATCCCCCCACCCCCAGCTTTTCTAAAGTTCCTATCACACCACTTTACTTTTACAAAATACTCACAGTTAGTACCTGTTTACACAAACTAAAAAAAATCGGAAGAATATTTTCACTTTTATGAAAAAAGACAAGAAGTGAAAATAGTGTTCAGCTTTTTTTGCAGTGAACACTTCTTGAGGCAGAAGGCCTGAGCAGCAAGAGGGGCCCTACCAGGCTCCTTCCCCCAGAACTACACTCAGCACCTCAGCAGCAAGACGCCATAGCTTTGAACTATCTGTGAGCATCTGTGCTTTATCTTGATTTATCTTGTGTATCCATTGGCAAAATATGTCCTAAGGTATCTGAAAAGCCCAAGAGAGGTTATTTTTGGGGTCTGGGAATGCTTAACATTTTTTTCATAAAATTAATGGTAATTGCTTCTTTGCTTTATGCCATTTTGGCTCAAGAAAGCTTCCATAGGAATGTTCTTCTTTTGGATAGCAGGGAAAACCTGTATATTTGTTTCATGTTTATTTTGCTCATTTCATCATGAGATCCATGAGTACTGGTTCCCAGTTGGCTTTGTTCCCATTGCATCCCCAACACCTCATAGTCCCAAGCACATAGTAAGCACACCAAAATCAGTAGCAATAAAAAAGCTTTATTGAGCACTTACTGTGTGCTAGGCCCTGTTCCAAACACTTTACATGTATTATCTCATATCAACATTAGCACGGGTCTCTGCTCATATTAGACTCAGTGGGAGGTAGTCAATATACTCTGTGTGGATTCTTTTACCCATCCCTGGTTCTTTTCACTCTGTCTTACAGCTCCACTCCCTGCCATTTTCATGTGTTTTCTTCACACAGCCCGCCACAAATCTATTATTTATTTATTTATTCTTGATTGTTTGCTTGTTTATTACATATTTATATTTTCCTATAATATATAATGTAAATATACACACAGTGAGATTTATCCTTTCTCTTGTGAAGCTGGACTACTCTTGTTAGGCAAATCTCAGATAATACCAGCCATGAGGCTGAATTGGAATCACTTTTATATAGCAGCTAAGAAAGGGAGAAAATGAACTCAGTTTCTGAGAAAGAATCACATCTAGAAGGAGAATGAATAAAGCCTATTTAATACATATCTATTGAGATTATAGTTTATTTATATCCCAGTGCTTGTGAAGAACAGAAGTGAAATGCAAGACACAGTCATACTATTAAGTGCTTTACAATTTTTAAAGTTGTAGAATTATGGGCATTCTTGAGAAAAATCATTTGGGCAACAAATCACATGTCCTTTGAGGCTTGTGCAAAACTCTTGACTTACATGTTTAACCAGCTTTCTGGTGAAGGGATGTGCCAGGAACCATAGTGCGTAGCTTGGTAAATATATGTCAAAATAACTACCCGGTGTACATATGGGTGAGAAAAAAAGTTTTGATGACGAACAGCCAATGCTTAAAATAGCCTCATATGATCTTAGAATTTAATGGGAAGATAGGAGCTGGGTAAGATTCTAGGTTAGAAGATCCAGGAAGGATAAGAAGAAGGGCAAAAATTAGCTGTTAGCTAAATCTGAACTAATTCAAGTACAGAGGGTGAAATTTTTAATAGAGTCTTGTACATAGTAAATATTTGGTAAACATTTATTTTGACTGATTTGATTTCAAGGGTGCTTAGGAGAAGGAATGGCCTCCTTCTCCACCCACATGTCACTGTAGGACTTTCACTTAAGCAGAAGGAAAGATTAGCTGTTTATTTTTAATCATCCTAGAGAACAAGGCTCATGCAAGAGGTTGCTTTATTCTCTTATCTTCCTGCACCATCCCACACTTTGACCATCATAAATCATTTCTCTCCCTTCCTCTACTCTCTTCCCATGGGACCCGTGACTTCCATTCTCAGACACATCTATGCCATACGGATAAAAGAACAAAGTAAGGAGTCATTTCCTTTATCTGTTTTTGTAAACAGCCCAGGAACACGAGACAGGATCTAGGGAAGTTTATACAGGAAAATGAATGACATATTTGGGTGGGGGCTAATGCATGGGCATCACTAAAGGAGATTAGAGGTTATCACCTTAAGTGAGAGCTTAAAGACAAAGTCTAGTTATTAAGAAATAATAATTGGGATTTTTTTTCAGATTTAAATTAGTCTGATTTGTTTTTCACTTATTTAAAGAAAACCAATTAAACCAGTTAAGGGCACGTCTAAGAGTCTGTAAAAGCCATGAATCTAAGAGTCAAAATCCCCTCGGTGAAAATATTTAGTGGTCATGTGTAGATGCTATGCCAAAAAGATAGTCCACATTGTGTTTCTGTCATGCTGACAAGGGAGAACCCTGACACAGGCTTGCCACTCGAGAGCTGATCTCTCTATTTTCTTAAGATGGAAACCAGGTATGGCAGCTTTGGGAGGAGTTCAGTGTTTTGGAAGGTGCATCAGACAAGGGGCAGTGCCTTTGATCATTGGTTTTCAAATTACCTAAGCAGGGCTGCAGAGATTTAATTGCTCCAATTGGCTAGAGAACAAATAGAAAAGTAGGCAGATGCTCAGAGCCTCCACAGGGCCACGAACCTAACAGTTTGCCCCACAGCAGATGCCACGGGTCTGCACCAGAGGATAGATGGAGGAAGATGGCAGAGCAACTCCAAGCAGGAGGTGTTTCAGAGGGAATCCTTTGTCTGCTTTACTCCCTTGGTAGCTGTGATCTCAGGTTATTCTAGGTTATCTAAAATGATGTGCTCTCTCTGTCTCTTTGTCTCCTCCCCCTCCCCCTTCTCTCATCTCCCTCTGCTCCCTCTAGAAGAATTATCAAGGGTCCATGAGTCTACAATATACATCTATATGTTTCCCTTTATTGTTCCCCATTACCTCCTTCTCACTGTTTTTGGACTAATGACGGTTAAGATTTGCGCATATTTGGCATGTTTAAGCTTGTAGTGAAATATTTGACTATTTTTGGAAATGGAACAGCCTAAAAGACATATAAGATATATAGAAACACTGTGGAAAGGGTCAGAAAAATGTGAGATTAAGAAAATTCATAGATTAGGCATCTGCCAAAATTTGCAATTTACTTTTGGTGTACAACTGTTGGAACAAGAATGTTTTCCTGAATAGTTGGATCCTTTAGTAGCCTGGGAAAGGAAATAGTATTTTTTTGAATGGGGACAGTATTTTGAAATTACTTTAAAATTTGGTTCCGAAACAAGGAGAAAGGGATACTTTTATTAAAGCTTACTTTTATTAAAAAGAAACCCACATTAAAATATAATTATTCAGATGGAAATTGAAGTTCTTCCCTTCCCTGGTGGACAGCAGAAAGGGTTGGAAATTCTTTTCTTGTAATATTTTCTAGAGCATGTGGCATGGACCGCAATAATTTTGGAGTGTTAGAACTAAGGAGAACTTGAAAGACCCAGCTCAAATGAGAGAGCAGAGGCTCTGAGAGCCTAGATGGCCAGCCTGATGGCACATCCCCAGGGAATTCATCCTCAGAATGAGAAGTGGACCAGATCTGAAGTGTGGACTGGGGAAGTTTAGCCTTCACTTGTGCTGAGCTCTTACAGGAGTTACCTACTCTCTCTGAGTCTCTATTTCCTCCTTGCAAGACCAGAGAGTCTAGCAAGGGTTTGGTAAGGATGGAAAAAAGAAAAAAAGAAAAGAAAAGCCATGTACATTTTAAAGCACTTTGCATGTATGAAATATACAGATGAGAATGTATATGAAGTAATTGGTTGGGAACTTCTTAATCTAGTTCTCTTCCCTCTCTTCCCCTGCCTCTTGCCCCAAGTGGGGTATTCGGCCAAGATCTGCTGGATTCACTGCTGGAGTTATTAATTTGAGGGGAGGGGTGTTGTGCCCTTCTTTGAGAAGTTGATTCAAGCAATAGACTCTCACTGCAAAGAAATGGGCCTGTGCCTGTGTTCAAGCACATGCATACGCACACATTTTGCATGCATATTGACCTCACGTCCTGCCGTGTCTGTCGATTCCAGCATGGCACAGTGGATGAGTGTGGACTCCAGAAGCTAGTAGACCTGGGTTTAAATTCTAGCCCTGCTACTTGCCAGGTCCCTGACTTTACATAACTTATTTAACATCTTTGAGCTTCAATTTGGTTTATTTAACTCGAATACAAAGATAACGCCCATCTGGTACATCTTGGTATATGACAGGCTTATATTTTGGGTTGTCAATAAATGATAGGAGTGCTAGCTATCACTGTTTTTTATTATTACTGTGTTTTCACATAACCCTGAGGTTTTCGCCTTGGTATATGCTTCATAAGATTCTGCTGTGGTGGAATCTTGAGTGATGTGTGGATAAAAATAGCCCCAGGAAGACGTTCAGTATTGTCAAATGAGGGCAAGGAAATTTTTAGCAAAAATTTGAGGCCCACCAGTGAGAATGTTCCCATCTAATTCCCTTCTAAATAGTAGCCATAACCACTAAAAATGTTTTTACTGGAAAGCTCAGATGAAAATGTTTAACGGTCTGAGAAAAGCAGTTGTAAATCTAATTGAACACATTTTAAGACAGAACTCTTGTCTGTGTAATGTCTATCATGTAGACTTTCATAAAGATATAGATTTGTATTATATTTAAGATATAACATTAGAAAATCAGTTAGGCCAACATTAATATAAAGGGTTATTTTGATACAATATTTCACCTTTCTGGTTTTGTTAGTTTCCCTGACTTCTGTATATCTTTTGAATATACTCTGGTTTATAGTAACTGCACTTTTCTTATGGGTCATTCCTGTCTTGTTTTTCTTTTAAATTGTTTCTTTTCCCAAGGTTCCAATGTTAGCCAGTGTAACATTAACATAATTTGGATTTTCCCTTTTGCACATGGTTCTTAACAATAACATCCAGATGTTGTTTACATTAAAGCCTGATTGTGATTCAATAAGGTTTGGGTATTTCACAATATTTTACTATCAAAAGCTTCCTTCACATTTCTTTCAGTTCACAGTGATTTAGATTTTCCCATAATCTAGTTAGTCCCAACATAAGGTCAGAGCACTGAAAGGAATGTTAGTGGTCATTTAGTCCAGTCCCCTGTGTTAGAAATGAGGAAACAGAACCCTTGAGAGACCCTGGGACCAACACTAGTAATATAACTAATAATTTGGAAAATCTAGGAAGAAACCATGGATCTCATTTTCTCCAAGCGACTCCAAGCTTGAATACATGGTTGACCACTAAAATATTTTGAATTATTGAAAAAAACAATTCTTTTACTTATGTACTACATACTAAATTCAGCCCAGAAAGATGTTTAGAAATCCCTAAGAATGACTGCAAATTAAAGATGTTATATTGTGACTTTTCTTGAAAACTGTAACTTTAAAAACAAATCATTACATTGGTGCTTCTGAATTTGAAACAAACTTGTACTTCTTCAATTTGTATATTTTTTGAACATTTTAAACAAAGAGGTCAGTTTTTAAGCAGTAAGTCTTCTCCACTTATGTCACTTTAGAATGTAAAGTCTGAAAATGAACAGTAATGAAGTCATTGGTAGATCATATGTCATTTAGGGTCATATGTAGAGCTTTAATACTTTTCTCACTAGGAAAAGTAAGGTTTAAAATTTAATTCATGTGGCAAGGAAAAACCCTGAAGAACCAACCTTTTTTTAAACAAAACAGAAAAGAACATAATTTAGAAAATATATACAATCAATGTTAATGCATAACAATGCCTTCATTTTAATCACAATACACTTTTGATTTAACTGGTATTGAGTTGAGGAATGCAAAGGCAAGTTTAAAGTGTTGGGTTTGTTTTTTTTTTTTTTTTCCAAGTGGGATATCTGCCAACTACTAGCAATTGAGTAATTATTTTCCCCACAGGACACCTTG
The DNA here is from genome assembly GCF_028018385.1 of Neofelis nebulosa. Classification (NCBI taxonomy): domain Eukaryota; kingdom Metazoa; phylum Chordata; class Mammalia; order Carnivora; family Felidae; genus Neofelis; species Neofelis nebulosa. Next base: position 27,877,754 of record NC_080794.1, on the reverse strand, counting down.
CGATCATTGGAATGTGGCTTAAGATAATAATCAGATTCAAAGAAATTCTGATGCCAAGGTAACATGGAATTTGGTCATGATGATCTTTTCAGTAACATACTAAGCTTCATTTAGAGAAAGATATTCCAATTCTCTGTAGCAGGATACACTATAGATCCTCAGTGAAATGAGGGGAAGTTTCTCTCCTGCCACCAGCTCAAAAACTCTACAACATATTTATCTATAGTCTTTGCAGAGCCTGATTTGATCATTCATCCACCATCTTCAGTAATAAACTTTTGAGCATCCACATATAAGGGTACTATGCTTGATATGGGGGACAGAAGTTGATTCTATTTAAATCAATGTTGTCCCCAAGTGTGTTTAGTAAATACTATTTTTTGAGAAAAAAATACAAGAATCTAAAAAACCTATAATGACAGCTAGCATTCTAATATACTATGTGCAAATACTGCATTAAACACTTTATGTTATCCATATCATTTCATTTAGTCCTCATGAAAGTCATAAAAGTAGGTACTATTATATTGCCCTTTCAGAGAATCGTTGAAGATTAGAAAGGTTAGCTAAGGTATTCTAAATAGCTAACCTACAGTGAGGCTGAACTTCAAATGCAGTCTGATTTTAGACCTGATACTTTTAACACTGTAACACAACAGTGTGTCTAGAGGGCCTCAACAATTATTTTCCATGATTAGCCAGTTTAGTGGATGCTAAGTTTTAATGTGAAAGGTGAATTGTTGATATCCATTCTTGGAATCACCTTGAAGCAAATGTTAATGTACCTAAGATTTAGAGTCTTTTAGATGTATTTTATCACATCTGAGCTAACTGCAGCATTAATTTGCAATTCAAATTCTGTGATCCTTCAAAAAGGCTTGAACGTTAAAGGGAGTCACTGAAAGATGGAGGAAAGCAGAAGGCAAAAGTGTAGTTCATGGAATAGCTCCTCAATATTCTCATCCCTTGATTGACAGGAGAGTTTCTGCCATGAGGTGATGATGGAATTTCTAGGGAGTTATGAACATTGGATTTGTTCCATGAATCTGTGTCATGGGTGCACACTATATTCTGAAGGACTGGAATAACTGAAACACTGGGGTTGTTTGGCATGGATTGCTGAGTTGGTCAACCAAAACCAGCTATTCCTCCAACATCACAAACTTCAGCTCATGGAATACCATACCGAGGCAAAACTCTAGGAATTCAGTGGGAGCAAAGCTTGCCAATACCAACTATATGCTTCCAATCGTGCACCATGGGTATGGACTATGTCTTGTCCTAAACCATAGACAATCTTCAAACAAATGAGAATTTGAGATATTTTTTTTTTAATTTTTTTTTTCCCAACGTTTTTTATTTATTTTTGGGACAGAGAGAGACAGAGCATGAACGGGGGAGGGGCAGAGAGAGAGGGAGACACAGAATCGGAAGCAGGCTCCAGGCTCCGAGCCATCAGCCCAGAGCCTGACGCGGGGCTCGAACTCACGGACCGCGAGATCGTGACCTGGCTGAAGTCGGACGCTCAACCGACTGCTCCACCCAGGCGCCCCAAGAATTTGAGATATTTAAAAAAAAACTGAACTAGTCTATTATTAGCCTCTTGCCTCTAAATGGAAAGATTGGTACCAGTATAAGTTTGGGCTGCTTGCAGGAAGACACGTCACAGTGGTGAAAAATGATGGGCTGTGTTTTGCAGAATGATCTTACCTTGCTGTTTTTTCATTTGTTTGTTTGATCTAATAAACAGCATGTACAGGGAAAAGAACTTTTGGTATAACATAGGATATCTTCAATCTTGCAGATTCACCTTATTTCTTCACACGGTAAAGATGCTGAAAGGTCTAATGATCTTATTTGGCTACATTATCCCATTTTAAGTAATGATTATTAACATGGAACTAGTATTCTGTAGAAGATGGCAATCTTCACATACAAATAACCATTCTGGCACAAAATGTCTCCTTTCCGAAATCTCATTGATTTTGTTTTCTAATTTTTTAGCCTGAAATCTTTTAAATACACATAAGAAGAAAAGTATAATGGATTCTATACACCTATCACTTTAATATAACAACCATGTAGATTTTGCCACATTGCTTCACCTATTTCTTGCGATGATTTTAAAGCAAATCCCAGATACTATAATGTTTCATCTTGGTATGCTATTATAAAAAAGTGAGAAATGTCCATATATCTATATCTATATCTACATCTATATCTATATCTATATCTATATATATATATATATATATCTACCATATTATTATCTCTTCTAACAAAATTAATACCACTTCTTTAATGGTGTCAAACACAAAGCTGATAGTAAATTTTTTGTAAATTGTTCCCCATATGTCTTCTTTATTAAGTGTACACTTTAGTGGCTTTTATTATATCCATAGAGTTGTGCATCCATTACTACAATCAATTTAAAAATATTTTGAACTCCCTCAAATCCCTACTTTCCTTAACCATAATGCCGAAGTCCTCACATCTTCCCCAGTCTTAGGCAACTGCTAATCTAATTTTTGTTTGCAGAAATTTGTCAATTTTGGACATTTCATACAAACAGAATCAAACAATATGTGGTTCTTTGTAGCTGGATTCTTTCATTTAGCATAATGTTTTTAAGGTTCATCCATGTGGTAGCATCTTTCCTACTTCATTCTTCTTTTATGGACAAATAGTATTCCATTGTGTGGATATACCACATGTTATTCATCCATTCATCAGTGGAGGGACATTTGGGTTGCTTCTACTTTTTTGTGATTTCTCTCTTATTAAAAAAAATCCCTTTTTATTATGAAAAATTTCAAACGTGTGAAAAGAGAGAGAATAATGCAATAAACTCCCAAGTAACCTCTCAGTGTTTACATATTATCAACCTCTGACCCAAACGGTTTCATCCACTCTTCAGCACTTCCTTGCTCTCTAGGTTATTTGAAGCAAATCCCAGACATCACATCATTTCATCCATAAATGTTTCAGTATGTGTTTGTAAATGTTAAGAACACCTTTAAAAAAATCACCAATACACTCCTAAAAAATAATAATTCCTTAATACTATCAGATTTTTGGTTCACTGATGCCTTAATATTCATTGAGATGTTTGTCTTCATACATTAGATTTGATTTATTTAGTGGATATTGAAATTGTCAAAGCCAATTGATTTATATTTAGGATCATTTAATGTGCTAGAAGAAAATACTTCTTCTGTCTTTAAACTTGCAAGACATGAAGACTTTCTATGGTTAAAGCTGTCACATGCAGAATCTGCCCCTACCTGTCATTCCTGGGCCCCCAAAAGCCCTTCCCCGGGTTCAGAGGTACCTAAACCAAGATCCCAGAGGGACATGAGAAATGTTGAGGTCTAGCCGAGACAAGCTGGGCCAAATCTCCATGAACTGGAGCAATGGGACATTGATCTGCTGCAGAAGCAATCATCTGCCAGCCAGGACTCCTATTTGTATATGTAGGTCATGGAGCACAGGCTGGGCCTCAGCCGCAGCCATGAAAGTGGAAGCAGTCCCATTAGATTAGATGGGGGAAATTAATGAAATCAACAACTCTGGGTAGGGTACAATCTGCTTTTTCAGGCAGAATGTCAGGGATTCACTGATTTTATCAATGTACACTTATGTTGATTTTTTTTCTTACCTTTGTGGAGAAAAATTGTACTATTTGTCATTGAAATCATAAATTAGTCTTTAAAATAGTTTGTAAAGTTCTCTAAAATTCTTTCAACACACAAACATTTGTGTTTATCCTACCTATACAAATAAAGGAACTAGTCTTCTTTTACTTTTTGTACTGAATAGTTATAATTTTTGAGAATGTGTATTTTGCCCTGCAATAGAACAATGAGCTTAACAGGTGGTGAATTTGCCAAATGGTGTGTGTGTGTGTGTGTGTCTGTGTGTGTGTGTGTGGTAGAGTGATTACTGAGGATGGGGAAAGTATGACACTGACAGGATATGGACTATCAGCAGCTTATTACTTGGCAGGAATTTGACACAGCAGTGATTTTTTTAAAGTGTATTTATTTTCAAAGAGAGAGAGAGAGTGAGAAAGGGGCAGAGAGAGAGGGAGAGAGAATCCAAAACAGGCTCCACCCTGGTGGATCCCTATGCAGGGCTCCAACCCAGGAACCATGAGATTATGACCTGAGCTGAAGTCAAGAGGTGGACGCTTAACTGACTGAACCACCCAGGTGTCCCTTAGAGCAATGATTTTTAAGCATGTATCTTTAGGTAAATTTTGTTTTGTTTTGTTTTGTTTTGTTTTGTTTTGTTTTGTTTTGTTTGTTTTGTGGAAGGTCCACAGCTTTCAATAATTTCTCTGAGGAATCTGTGAGACTTCTCTGTATGGTTACAAACACATGATTTAAGTGTTTGGCAAGAGAAGCCAGTAAAATTCTTTGAAAATGTGTTTGTTTGTTTGTTTGTTTGTTTGTTTCTATCTGGTCAGAAATTTTAAAAGGCCAGGCATGTATGACTATTTGTTGAGTGGATTAATGAGTGAATGAATGAATAAGTAAACAAATTTTTTTTGTTTACTTGTGTGGATATACCACATGTTGTTCATCCATTCATCAGTGGAGGGACATTTGGGTTGCTTCTACTTCTTCTACTAAAAGAAGAAAAAGCTACTTCTTTTAATTTACTCAAGTCTCAGATTTGGGCCATATCAAATAGCGATTATTTATTGATTGCTCTATTGAAGACCCCAGAAATACTTTCAGTGTTCAATAGGAGACGTAAGTATAGGGAGAAGACTATATGTTCCATATGGGATTCAAAACTTCCAGAGGCCCCTTGTTTTACTAATGTGGAAGCGCTTAAGACTTAAGTAATAGATTTTAGAGTTACTCTTAAGGATACAGTTGTGTGGCTCTTTATCTATACCTGAAGAAAATGCTAGAGATCATTTAAATTCACATAAAAGAAAGGTGTGTTTGGCAAGCTGGATACAACTTAGACTCATCCACCCACTTTCCATTAACCTTCTCAGAGAGATGAATCATTGCAAATGCAGAGTATTTTGTGATCTAATAAGCTGTTATTTGGAGAAACTCAGAATAGAGTCAAATTCTGGAGTGTGCAGTTCCTCTGAAATTGTTGTTATTTGTGCAAGTCTGTGCTTTATTAATTCCTCTATTAAGTCAATCAGAGGAAAGGAATTTCTGCCCCCAAACCAGAATGTGATGCCATTAATGACAGTAAAATATGGATAATATCAAGAGATTAACACTGGCCATCTCAGGGGATTGAGTGGACTTTTTGCATGCACCCTGAGAATATATCTCAACCTCAATCCTTTCACCTCTTACAAAAATTGATTGTGTCAGGATGTCTGGCATGTGGATGAGGTGGTTCACCCAGTTGCAGAGGTCCTATGATACACAACACTATCCTGAGAAAACACATAACTGCAAATTTGGGCAGAAAGAGAAGACTATCCTACTTCAAACCACATGATAGTTCTCCTTCACTAGATCATCAGCATTCAGTCACAATAATTATTGGACAATAAATATTGGACCAGCATTCTTAAAAGTCCTTATGGGTATCAAGATAGATCTACATCTTATTTGAAAAAAAGCAGCCTAAAAACAAAGGAATAATCTTTCCTGAGTGCCCGCCTCAATTTGCATTTTGGAACCAAGAGAAGGAAAATTCATTTAAAATAGATTATCTGATGACAAGGAGTCAGACTTATGAAAAGAATATTTAAGCTTTATACCAATGAAAGGAAGAATAAAATACAGTTCTTACTAGCATAATCTTTGTGAAATTAAACACGTATAATGATCATACTCTAAACATGTCAAGAAGCCCTATAATAACAATGAGGTCATAAGTAGAAAAGACAGGAAACATGATCTCATCGAAGAGGATATATACATAATCATACATATATATGCGTTCATATACTTTGGAAACTTTTTTGCCCTACTAGGTTAATGAATTCATTAAGATTAATATTAAGAAAACATTAGTTCCAAATTACTCCGGAATGAAATCAAGGTAGAATATTTCGCTCAACTATACTGTGAACTTCACAGGTGTCCAGTAGATATTTTGATGAAAATGATGATAAAATATTGCCTTAATACATTTTAAGGAAATTCAGATTTGGCACTTTCTTTTGCAACTAAATTCAGCTCCCTAAAATTCTGTTTTGCTTATATTTAGATATGTCTTCATAAATGTGGCTGCCAGAAAAAGTATAATAGACACAGAAACCAAGTCAAGTATATAGTGTGTTGGAAAAAACAGTTGGCTAGGAGCTAGGCATCCTAGATATTTATTTTTTTCTTCTACAGCTGAACTAGTGGTGTGACCTGGGGCAGGCAGCTTAATACCTTTGAACCTGGATTGTCTGAGCTATATAATGAATTGGTTGGACTAGATTTTTAAAGTGTCCTTTGGTTCTAATAAAAATAAAATTATAAATTGCTCTGTAAGTTAAATCAACATTGCCAGTCTGGTTAATTCTGAGTCTCCAGCCCCTGTAAAATGGAGAATAGTTTATGTGAATTATACAAAAAATGGATTCATCTCTTCTCCTTTCCACTTTGCCTTTGAACACACAGTCTCAGATTTTTCGTCTGTATGGTGGCATTGTGGGCCTATTTATTTTTCCAAAGACCTTTTACTCTGATGGTTTGATAAGAAACAATATAGTTTTTTCAAAGGTATTGAGTTATTCCCTTGGTTTGTATTAGGGTAGATAAGTCCTCCGAGTTTTTAAATGAGTTTACATTTTCATTCCATCTCTTTGATTCAAGTTTGAAGGGATTCTATTTTGGCTATTTTATCTCTCTGCCCCTAGGAAAGCCAGACTTTAAGTTATCCCCAAGGTATCACTGGCAGCCTTCCACACCATCTGTGATGTATAAATATATTCAGTTATTCAGTATATTCCAACTTAGCTCGCTCTAGTAATTTTATATTATTGGAGTCTTTGAGGAGAAAGGCGTGCATTCTGCACTGATTTATTCCTTACTGTTAGTCCCAAACTTTTGATTCAGCTGACAAGTAATCTAATACAGAAACAAAACCCTAAAATTTTTCACAATGACTTCAGTAACAGAGAATTCTGGAGCCCATTCATTGTCTTTATTGCAGGTGACTGGCTGAGTGCATTTGAGCACCCTTGGCAGATTCCCGATTTGAATTCAGGAGACTTAAGGCAGGTCAAATCATTTTCAATAAAGGGTGCTTATCTTTGGGTCTCCTCACCTGATAGACCCTTTTGTTCACCTGCCTGACATGGTGTCACATTAGCTGCCTTGACTATTTCTTCTTTACTTAAAATTTCCTCTTTTCTTTTCCTATCACTATCATGAAAGAAAACACACCTCCTTCCAACCAGTGTATGGTTCTGAAAAATTACTTTTTAAATTTAAATATTGAATGTGAATTTTTTTAGACTTTCATACATGCACAGTTCCACCTACATAGGAGCTTGTCAATACACAAATGCTTGGTTACTCTGTATGACGTCTTGTAGAGTGGACTCTTAGGGAAGAAGTATCACAGAGAACAGGTTGTGAAAAACATCAGTGGTGGTAAGACTGACAAGACTTTTAATATCAGCTTTCCCACTGCTAGTTATCTGACCTTAAGGGTGTCATCTTTTTCAACATCAGTTTTTGTCATCCGTAAAAGGGGACACTTGCTATAAAGACTAAATTATATTACTCTGTAAAGTTTATTGGGCAAGGTAGGCTTTGGATAAGTAGATTTTTTTTTAACTTTTATTCATTTTTGAGAGATGGAGACAGACCACAAGCGGGGGAGGGGCAGAGAGAGAGGGAGACAGAATTGAAGCAGGCTCCAGGCTCTGAGCTGTCAGCACAGAGCCTGACATGGGGCTCAAACCCACAAACCGTGAGATCATGACCTGAGCCAAAGTCAGACACTTAACCAACTGAACCACCCAGGCGCCTGTAGTTGTTATTTTTAAAGTTCCTTATGTATTTAACACTGTGCTTCCCATTGGAAAAGGCACAGAAACTCATAAGATATGACTGTCTTCAGGAATTTATGATTTAGTTGAAGTTTAAAGTTTGTTGAGATAGATTGCAGTAGGCTTCATACATCATCCATTCATTTTTTTATTCATTTACTAACTCATTCATTCAACAAATGCTTCTAATATGCCAAATACTATACTTAGGGTCTGGAGGTAAATCAATGAGCAGAAGTACTTACCTCAAGTCTATGAAAATACACAATTGTAACAGACTTTTCCCCCACTAGACATAACACAGTTGGCATATTAGAATTGTTATAAAGACACTCTGGCTTAAGATTGCCTGGGCGAAAATCTCAACTCTATCAGGAAGTACCTGGGTAATTATGAGAAGATTCTTTTTAACTGCTTTAAGGCTCAATATCCTCACCTGCAAAATGAGATAATAATCACATGTACCTTGGTGTGAAGATTAAATGAATTAGTATACATAAAGTGCATAGAATAATTCCTAGTATATAGTAAGACACAAAGGACCAATAAAATGCTAGCTTTATTATTGTTGTTAGTATCTCCTATGTTCCAGGTATCAGATTATTAATTTTATCTTAGGTAACAACCTCCTCTCCATTCTCAGTCCATATTTTGGCCTTCATGTGCACCTGTGACTTAAGCTTAACCTAATTAGAATAGTTCCTTTTCCTCGGTCATGGTGATTGATTAAGACAAAAGCATGTCAAGGAAGTTCATTCCAAGGCCTTTCTAGGGCTTCTGAGATGCATGCTTTCTTTCCTGGTAGAACTGAACCTGAGTTGATGTGGCCCTAGAGTTCTTGGCAATCTTCTTGTCACTATTGGAGCCCAGATAATAAAACGTTATGAAAGAAGACAGTACAAGAAGTTGGAGAGGAACCAGACACAAATGATAACATATGAGCCTGTAGATCAAATGATGCCAAAGCCATTACTCCTGAACTTTTCAGTTTTATGTGGTGACAAATTACAGTTTCCCCACCCTATTTTTTTTAGTGCTTGGCTAAGTTAGCCAGAATTGGCTTCTGTTGCTGGTACATAAAAAAATCTAATTGATAAACAACTCAGTTACTCAGAGGTTGATGCAACTCAGTTACTCAGAGGTTGATGCAAGTTTCTGATTATGAAATATCTTTCCTTCCTTTCTCCATCTGACATAGTTATCTCATGCCTTCTCATCCATGTTTGCAGAAGTTTCCCTTTAGGAGAGAAGCCTGTGATTGTCTTTTCTAGGACAAGAGCATTTCTGGAATCCACACTAGGTGACCAGAGTATAGTCAGGAGAAATGACAAAGAAAACCATAGATTGATTCAATGGTGGGTAAGTGAATGTTTGTGTGCTGGACAAAGAGGAGAATCGAATAGTACAAGTTTCTTACTGTGTGTATGGAATCATAAGAGATCTGGTAAATTTATTCTAAAAAAAATCAGATTAAAGAATAACAATCAATGAGGCTGTGAAATAAATGTAACTTTGCAAATTTTAGTAGGTGCTATAGGGGGAAAATAGGGTGCAAATATCAGAGCAAATAACCAAAAAAATGTCTCTTATTCTTTTGTGGTCAAGATGTGAAAAGGTCAAGAACTTGTAAAAAAGTGGCATGTGACATACCTAGTCTATGACTCACCTCATTGTAATTATTATTATTGCAACCACCCGAATCTAAACAAAGAAAACCATCACTAATAGTATCCTTGCTATTGAGCGCTTAAGCATTCTAAGTATTTGCCACATAAAATTCACCTAATATCTCATTTTACATATGAAATGAAACCAAAGAATCCTTCTTAGTTTCTTCAAAGATTCTTGGGGCTTGAGGATTAAGTTTCCTGACTCTAATTATTTTCTAACTCTTCTAAGCCCTTTGCTAAAAATTGTATCATTTTATTTAATTTTTACAACCGTTGGAGATCTTTTTCTCTATATTAACATCAAGTGAATAAATTGGCCCTACTCAAACAATCTGGGGTTAGAATGACCAGTGCAGTTTGAGGCAAGAGGATTTCCTTGGTATAATATGTCAACATCTGAGCAACGAAGCAAGACCTGTACTGTCATGCCTTCCAAGTGAGCTGATAGAAACCCAGTGTATCCATGTGAGCAAGAGCTGTTAGTGGAATAGGGAGAAGAGGAGATTATAAAAAGTATATTTAAAAAAACCCTTTGAAGGACACATGCACCCCCATGTTTATAGAAGCACTATCAACAATAGCCAAAGTATGGAAAGAGCCCAAATGTCCATCGATGGATGAATGGATGAAGAAGACACAATGGAGTATTACTCAGCAATCAAAAAGAATGAAATCTTGCCATTTGCAAGATTGGATGGAACTAGAGAGTATTATGCTAAGCAAAATCAGTCAGTCAGAGAAAGACAAATGTCATATGACTTCACTCATATGAGGACTTTAAGAGACAAAACAGATGAACATAAAGGAAGAGAAGCAAAAATCATATTAAAACAGGGAGGGAGACAAAACATAAGAGACTCATAACTATGGAGAACAAACTGAGGGTTACTGGAGGGGTTGTGGGAGGGAGGATGGGCTAAATGGGTAAGGGGCACTAAGTAATCTACTCCTGAAATTTTTGTTGCACTATATGCTAACTAATTTGGATGTAAATTTTAAAAAATAAAAAATAAAATTAAAAAAACCTTTGGAGTTTTTATAAAGCCGGATTTGTAGGTTTATAAGTTGAAGGGACCAATCATGTGGGAAAATAATTCAAAACCTAGGGACAAATACCAAGAAATTGGAAAAACAAATCTTTCTTCCTCCTTCTCCATCTTTTTCTTCCTAGCAAAGCTGTAGCTTGCAAATTCCTTTTTTATGACTATGCAAATCAAGGTTCATCACTTTCTTATAAGATAATTAGTTCTTATTTGAGTGATTGTTTTATTATTTATAAGGAAAGAGCTGAAAAACTTCTACCAAACTTCTCCTACGTCGTGTTAAATAGCAATGCTCATGTTGAAGTGGAATGTTCTGGTTGCTGAAATTTATTCCCCAAATGGTAAACACAGCGGAAAGCTTATCTGTAATAATTACAGTAAAATGCTAACTATGGGAAATATTTATTGAGCTTTCACTATAGGGCAGTTCCTAGATTTAGGTAGAAATTATCTCATTTAAGTCTCCCAGTGATTCTGTAACAGATACTGTTATTGCCTCCACTTTACATACATGGAAAAGAAAATGGATGCAGAACAGTTCAATACGCCCAAGGTCACATCAAGCAAATATGTTGTCCCCCTGTTACTTGTGTAGTGAAGGCTAGCATCTTTTTGTTTTTTCCTTTGGATACCTCATGCTTACTTGGATACCTGGAAGCATCATCCTGGATACTTCCATGATTGATTCTGTTGCAGTTTGGTATTTATATAATCAATTTGTGATACGATCAAAACCAAACCTATTTTTTCTATTTTATAATTAATGATTTCATTTTGAAGAAATGAGATGAATAAAAGACAAGGAGGGGGGAATATCAGCACAGAGAATAGTCATAGAAATTTTAGAAAAATTTAAGGTTTCGTTAAGCATGAATAATAAAACATGAAGAAACCGAGCCACAGAAATGTCAACGGAGTTGTTCAAGGTCAAACAAATAGTTACATAATCATATCCTTTTCCTTTGTCAAGGAAGTTAAGTGTTTTATGTAACTAATTTATTTTAATGTTGGAAGATCTCTATAAATCTTCCTGCATTACTTAGATAAATAATTTGCCACTAAAATTGTTTTTCAGTAATTTTGTTTGGCTATTTTAGTGTGTGTTTTTCATAATGTCTAACACTGAATTTCTCATCAGTTCAGCCCTCCAGATTTTATTAGGTTTTGCGTGCTCAGGAAATAACACCATCAAAGCAGAGTTATCTTCACATACGCAGGACAATTATATTGATATATCATGTGCTGTATTTTAATTTCAGAATTATTGCCTCATTGTTTTCTCCTGGAGCCCAGTTTTTATTTCTTTCATCTTATCGTTAAAGGTACAGCGACAAGTAATTCACCCTTTCAAAAAGAGAAGAAAAGAAAAGGTTTGCTTAAAAAATGTAGCTAGAAAAATCTCCCACAGAGTGAATTCCCACAGTGCTATGGAGGATGTAAATTTATCCCAGTGTGATTCAAACAATCAAGTTACGAATTTTAATTTAATGGTTTGTTCCTTTGAATTGTTAGACGCTCACCTCTTTGTGCAAGTTGTGTTTGAATTGAAGAAAATTAAACTAAAATGTGCTGAATTTGCCCCAATCAGGTTATTCTGGGAGGTCTGATTCACAGGCTGAGTGATGGACTAGCATGAAAGAATCAACAAGCAAAAGAGGAGGCTTTGGTTAATAATAATTAATAATAATGGTTCTATTTTCTATCAATGTGTTGGAAGTTAAATATTTGCCTTTTGTGATGGCTATATAACTTTGGCAGTTAAATAAGTTTGGGAAATCATCTTATTTTCATTTCAACACAACCTAGAATCCTATGTTTTTGGCATAATGGTCAGAAAAAAAAAGTTGGATGAAACAGCAAAGGGAGAGTAAGAACCACGTATTTTTTACGCTATCTCAGGGAACCGTCCAATCATGGCTCATATTTAGAAACAAAGATTGAAAGATTTGATAAAACACAGCAGTTTTCTTGGAAAGTAAGAAGACATATAAAAAAGCCTATCAAGAGGAAAGTGACTTTGTTATAAGACTTTTTACATGTTTACCCATGAAGAAAGAAATGTTAATAAAGTGAGCCTTTTGGAATTCTTACCACTGGAAGCTTTAAAACTTAGAACTGGTAAAGGACGTAGAGTGAAATGTATTGTTCAGCCTGTGTCATGCCAAGGGTCACACTGGTACTGGCTGAGTTAGAAGAGGCATTTTCTTTTTCGTCATGCCATCTTATCTCCTGGCTTTCCCTTGGAGCACTTCTTGGGAGCACTTCTTCAGTCTCAAATAGCTGTCATTGCCTGTGAGTCCCTTTCCTTGAATTTAATTTTGGTGTCCTTTGATAGCATGCACTTCTGCCCTTAGGAATGACCACAGCCCTGTCACACAAATGATGGCTTAATTATTCCACGCAAAGCACTGATAGTATCACGGCTCACGATCTTTTCACTGCCATGGTGGTCCTGAAATCCTCAAGGCCCTCTGCAGGCAGACCTATTTCTCACATGATAGTACTGAGCCCCAAAATGTGTTTCCTTAAAGCTGGGGATGTCACTGACAAAGGTTAGCAAAGACAGATGGCTGTACCTGCCTCAGTTCAGCATTTATAAAAAGCATTTCTCAAGTCTTGATGAAACATGTTAATGTAAAACAATCAGGCCACTTGACACAAAACACTTTGAGAAAGAAAACATTTGAATGGAGATGGAATATTCAGTCCACTGTACTGATTTTATCAAGAGTTTCAGAAGCCTGGAAACTTGTTCTACTCAGGAGCTAAATAGCTTCAAGTCCCTTGACTTCTCCAAGACTCAGTTTCTTTATCTGTAAACAAAGGGTTTGGATTAGGTTATTGTTAAATTCCCTTTGTATTCCAGGAAACTCCTTTGAAGCGTAGACATCTCTGTTATCATCTTTGAAGTGTGAGAAGAATTAATGAAAGGATAAAGACTAATAATTTGTTTGATCTTGATTGCAAAATTGCTATCAACTAAGATTAACCTCATCTGTACGGTTTCCTATTGGGCCTTAGTCCCTTACAAAAATGCTTTTCAGTTTAATGCATGTTAACAACATATTTGTTCAGTGCTTAGAACAGTAGTTTTAGGAAATTCTTTCCTCTCCAGAATCTTCAACAAGCAATTCTTAAGCACTGACGGAGTGCAGGGCTCTCAGCACTGAGAGTCAAAGAATCATAGAGTTTGGTTGGGGGCCCTTGGGGAGCTTGTAGTGCTGTTGAAGACAACAGAATTATGATTGAGGGCACATTTAATTAAGTGACAAATGAGAGGTCTAGAGAATAATTGCAGATTATAGCCTGTTGTTATTTAACCACTTAATTTTCCTATATTGAGGATTTCTGATCTTTAAAATCTCTTTATCACAATTCAAATAAATCTATTAAAAGTTGACTCATCTAGGAGTAAATAACTGTCTTCTCATTTCTTTTGAGATAATTCTCATACTTAAAAAAAATTGTTGGCATTTGAGTCTAATGACTGAAGGCTGTGGGAAAGAAGTAATTCCAATGAGTATGTCTAAATAAATATGTTATATATAGCTTTTTTGCTATGCTAACACTGTCTTCAAAACACATACTAAAAAAGACAAAGTGTGTAGAAATGATTGGCCAGGAATCTTATGTAACAACTGGAAAACATTCCAGATGCTGTAACACTGCTTGTCACCTGTATCAATCATCTGTTTGCCCCCCTTTTTACTAACTAAATGATCCTCAATGTCATTTGGTGTGGTAGTACACATGTTATAAATATTACATTCACCCACTTCTCTTGTAGCAAGGGTAGTGACATAGTTTGACCTAGTGAGATATGAAGATAAGTCACAGGATTGGGCTCCCAGAAAGCTAATTAAGGTTAAGGGAGGGGCTGATCCACGTGACAAATGCTCTTTTGCTTTCCATCCTTCCTCGCTGTGATGTGGATGCAAGGCTGGATGGGGAAGAACTGTGTGGAGTTCATGAGGTGCTTCTGTGAATAGTACCTCCTAAGTAAAAGTGCAAGAGCCCGATAGAGCCTGGGTTCCAAATGACATTGTGAGATGTTGTACTGGCCAGGGACTCCTTACCTGTTTTACCAGGCTTCTTACTCAGTGAAGAAAATATAGCTCCTAATCTGTTTAAGCCATTTTGAGGGGATTGCTTCTGCTATTTGTGACTGAACATGTCATAATGGATATGAGCATGTGCAAAGTGCTAAATCTTGCTGGTTATATAGAAAGCCTTCTAGAAGTTCCTGAGTCTCGTGACATGCACATATGTATGTATATATGTATTTTATGCATTTGTATATACATATATGCATATATTTATCACTAGTATTAAAACAATGTATATACACATTATTTATATAAATATTATTCAATAAATGTATTCATAATATGCATATATATTTGTATGTTATAAACACATATACATAACAAATGCATATGTATTTATCACTAGCATTAACATAATGTGTATCTGTATAGTATATAGTGCCTATAGTGATGGGTGAGATTCTAAAGAACTCGGTGAATACGGAAGAAGAGATTAGTCTGATGGTATCAGAGAAAGCTTCTGGCAGAGTATTTATTAGGCCTTTTGTTTTTCTTCATAAGGCTGGCTATGACACTGCCGGCAAATGGGGACCGGAAAGACAACTGGGGCCAAGAAGCAATTAGAGTGTTGCTACAGAGATACTCTGGTTTGATCTCACCAGCTAATCAAAGAGATTTAAAGCAATATAGAATGTTTCCAAACTGCTTGAGTTTGTTATGGTCCAGATCTCAAGGTTGGTTTGAACTGGAAGTTGCAATTAAAGTTGCAGTTTTCCTTTTGGGGCACCTGGGTGGCCCAGTCAGTTAAGCTTCTGACTTCAGCTCAGGTCATGATCTCACAGTTATGGGTTCGAGCCCTGTGTTGGGATCTGTGCTGAGAGCTCAGAGCCCTGAGCCTGCCTTGGATCCTGTGTCTCACTCTCTCTCTGCCCCTCCTCTACTCACACTCTTTTTCTGTCTCTCAAAAATAAACAATAAAAACAAAATAAAGTTGCAACTTTCACGTGATTCCCTTATCAGCTTGTTTCTTGATCTACCTCCTAACTGGGTATAGGACCAACCATGCTTTGTTCTTGTTTAGCACAGACACTGCAGTCTTCAGGGAGAGAGAGCCACAGTGGAGCAACGTTGGAAGAAGAGAGTCAAATGCCCATTTCCGTTCTTGGTCATTTGGCCTCCCTAACTTTTAACCCCATAGGAAGTCACATATGAACTCGGTAGTAAAACTTGAGAAAAAAATTATGATAAACTGTGTCCCTTTTGGGGACTTCCCAGCCCTTCACCTCTGACGTGCCCTAAGTGGTGATCATCAGGAATTTCCAAGATGTTGGAGGATGAAAGTTGGTATTAAGCTAATTGACATGGTTTGTGGATTTGCATATTTATGGATGTTATTCAACTATGTATAGTCATTTAGATATCAACCATGTTCATTTAAATGTTATATATACAAACATATATTCAGATGTTTTCTTCTAGAACCCGTGTAAATGAGAGGTTAAATGCCATATATGAGTTTCTGTTGCCAGAATCTTTCTTTTCACCTGAAACCCTTGGGTAATTTCTGCTTTTTATGGCAAATTTTCTGGTTTATTTCTTGTGTTTCTCTGACTTTACAAGGTATGTGCTTGTCCATGCAAATTATTGCATGAGTCTGGAACAAGAAAGCTAAATACATGGCAAGTGTTGGACCTCTTCCCTTTCCATGCATGTACCCCTGTTGTGCCTCCCTGAGGACTCAGAACACTTTCCCAGTGAAGTTAGGCTACATCAAGATCTTCAACATAGTACTCCAAGGGGCGGCAACCAAACTATTTGAATTGAGACTCAAAATGAAAGTCATTTGCCAATCATTGAATGGGTGAGAAGTCTGGTATAGTGTTTCTTGGACACAAAGCCAGGCTAATGGAGATTCAGAAAGACTAAATTAGGCATCCATGATCATTAAAAGGGGGAGCTGGGATTCAAACCCTGTTTGTCTGACCTGAAGTCTGGCATTTAAAGCAGTGTGCTATAAAATCCTGAGCTTTCATTCTGAGTAAGGCAGTGATTTTAACCTTATGTTAAGTGAAATCTTACACAGGTAACTGATATGTCCCATGTCATCATCTAGGGGTTCAAAACAAGGTCATCTCTCTTTTAATATTCAAATTAAATGACTCCAAGCCCCATCTCGCTGTCATAGAAATATCTTTCTTTCCTCCTTGGCCCCTCCTCTCCATAACAAGCCTGAAAACACTAGAAGTGTTATGTTCAGTCCATGACATAATGTGGATGAAAATCCAAAATAGTCTACTGAATTTCCCAGGAACTAGGATCTCCCTGTTGTTGCAGTTGGAGGCAAGAGCAGTGGGTCCACGGCGCCAAGCACAACAGAGACCTACTATACACTGACATCTTTGGCTGGTGGTGGACTTGATGTAGGCAGCAAAAGGAAACTGTCTCGAGCAGTGTTAGGTAGAGCAATGGCTACCCATGCTCCTGTTCTTATGGCTCTACCAAGAAATTGCTGTTTCTCAATATAACCTATGGCCATTTTCCTGAGGCAGACCCTCCCTCATTGTCTGAGGAGCTGGGGCGTAAGGGTTCTCCTGTCGTAGAAACAGCTTGCATCCAGAACCAGCTGCCCTTACAACATCAACATCCTATCTCCATGACATTGGAGATAGTCCATTCTTAGTCTCAAGGTTTATCTTTCTGATGCACCTAAATGAGTGATATTTCTTTAGAGGTGTTCAAATTAGATTAGGCTGCAAGGAATACAAAAATAAAAACCCCAAATAGTGGTGGTATGACCAATATACAAGCTTATTTATTTCTCATGTCCTACCTTCTTCTCACTTTCCCAAAATCAAACCATAGACCAAGGTGTTCATTAAATCTGGAAGCTTCCACCATCACATCCATATTCTAGTCAAGAGGAAGGGGGGAGCAGAAAGAAAGAGAATGATCCTCCCTTTAAGGATACTTTCTTTACAGCCCATTGTCTAGAATTTAGATGCCAGATTGTCACACAAACCTGCAAGGGAGCATGAATGTCACTTGTATTGGGGTAGCCACATGGCCTGCTAAAATTCAAAGAGGCTATTCCTAAGAGAAAGAGGATTTGTTGTTTATATATATACTAACATGAATACACATATATGTATATACACCCATATATTACTTATGTATATACACATATATATGTTGATGTATACACATCCATATATTATGTAAGTATATGTATATACACACATATGTTTATGTTTATATTCATGTAGAAGACTTTTATTCTAACAGGAGTTAATAGTAAGCTAATGAGTGGCAGCATTGTTGGGGTTACCTGCCCTCCCCCCCACACTGTGAAAGTAGTCACTTATTCATATTACAATTTAATCTTAAATTTTCTTTAAGTCGCAAACATCTTTTGAGATGCTGCTGAAAGGTTAACAGACCTTTTGCCCAAGAGGAAAAAAAGTATAAATAAACACATATAGAATTTAGTCCAGGATCCCTAAGGTTCATGGGCTCCTTGCAATTCTGACCTCGGGTGTCAGTGACCTCTGGTCAGGGGACCATGGTGCTAGAGGAAGGGCCAGGAAGTCCACATACCCCTTTGCTGATTTTCTTAAGCCCCACTTCTGCTGTGACTTCTCCTCTGGCCAAGGAAATTGTATCATTTAACAAATGAATCAGGAAAGTCCAATGTAATAATACAGTTTCTTTATCAGTTAATTACAAATATTTCGTTTTAAGTGGCTCCCTTTTGTGTAAAATCGTGATGGAATTGCTTGGAGTTCTTTTTTGAATTTTCTACATTTTAAAGAAAAAATCAGAGTTAATTTGCATGGGTATTTTAATTCATATCTCTCTCAATTTAGTTTCAGCCACTTCCTCTTTGTATTAATGGCTTCCTATTTAGAACTGAGACAGTGTGATGGAGGGTTTTTTTTAGTAAAATGTTGTGTCCGTGGAAGCTGACATAGGTGTAGGACTGAAAGAGTTAATTGAGCCAAATCCCAGTACATTTTTCTGAAGCTGTGTTTAATACTGATTATTTCAAGGTGGTTTTTATAATCACTTCCAAATGTTTTAATGAGGCTGTTTTTCATTTTTCTCAAGACTTCTTTAAAAAAATTTTTCCTTTCCATATTGATTTTCCAGCCACTTTCCTTAATGCCACCGTTGGCAGGCCCAGTTATGCACTTTTATGGTTTGTTCCGGAAGCTTCCCTCCTGCCTCCCAGCCCCATCTCTCTTCCTGCCTCCTGGGTGCTCTTCATCTGAGGAGAAAGCTCTTCTGGTCTGATTTTTTGTGGTTTCTCTTGCAGCCCGAGTCCCAGGCCATGCAGTTGTTATTTCCATCTGTCAGTTTTAGTTGTAGCTTCTTCCTGTTGTCATCTTATTTCTTTAAGATCTCTCTGGAATAGAAACTACAAGACATGTGATTTTGCCAAATGTATTGATTATAAGTGTTGGTAATCTGTTGAATCCATGTTTGCATTCCTTTGGTTTCAGACTTTGCCTTGTAAGTGCTTCCCCTTACTCTTCTGGGTTTCTCCAGCCTGGTGAGGGGCCGCTTCCCTACTGTATCAGGTAGTGATAGGCAATTAGGCTGCCCAAGGAAGGCAGGGCCGTGACACTCATCACATGTCACAGCTTTTGGAGGGCTCTGTGTAAACACACATTACCAGCCAGCCCAGGCTGATGTCAGAGATTAGATTCAGAATGCGTCTGCCATTCCTTCAGACAGAGGTTTTGTTAGGTCATGGTAAACAGCCGCAAGATTTATGACTTCCCAAAGAGGAAAACCAATTCCCTAGACTGTTGCTGGGAGTGCTGTCGGTGTGCCAGACCCTCTCTGCAAACATCATGACACAGAAACAAGATCACCCGTCAAGGGTGTTCTTATATCTTGCAAAGTGTGCAAAGTGCAAAGTGTGTTGGGTATTTTCTAGAAGGTAATGATAATAAATGGGCTTGTTTTCCCTATTTCCCTTGCTTTCCTTGTACATTTGCATCCAGAAGCCTATTCTCAATTTAGTCTGAAGTTTTCATAAATACAGTTTCCCCCTGAACTATAGTACTCACACAAGCATATTGAGTGATGCTGCATTTTAGTTTGAAGTTGAAGCAGTCAGGTTATATTTGTTTTGAACAGAGAGACAGGGTATGCCTCAGGTTGATATCAGGATCTCTGCCGTTACCAGAATTGAAAGCATTAATGTAGTGTCCCTTATGCATATGCTTGGGATTGAAGTTTGCTCATTGGCTGTTCCCTCAAAACGAGGAACTATTTCTGTATGAATGATATTAAGGTAGCTCAACCACTCAGTGGGGAGAAAGCAGGTGAAGTAACTTGTTTAAGAAGAGCTTTGTAAAATCTGAATTGTGGTACAATTTTAACATTAAATTTTAAGACTAAGCCACCATTTTCTAGTGAGATAGTAATACTCAATAATAAATTATAGGCAAATGATAAAAATCTACATTTTCCTAGAATGATTCAAATGGAACAATGAAGACTGTCAAATCATTTGGATAAACACTGTCCCCACAGTCCAGGTATCTTCCTACACATATCTAAATACTGGAGTATTAGGGAATGTCCATTTGGGGCTGATATTTTCTCCTCCCAACCAGGCACATCTGGCTGTGAGGGCAAAAATTCTACATGAAACAAAGTCAGCAGGAAGAGGATGAAGGACTAAGGCCCATGTGAAAAAACCTGTGAAAAATCACCCTATCAGGGTCTCTCAACATGAACCAGGTTCCCAGGCAACACCCTTTCATGATTCCTTCATTAATGCCCATGGGGACAATTGATTTGACTCTACCCTTTGTCTGCTTAAGCAATTCCAAACCCGAGAAGAAAAAATAATGTTACTTGAATCTGGGGTCTTTTATTAATAGGATTAATTGGCATAAAATTTAATAATTGAGAAAGGATACCAAAAAGGAAGATAAAGGAGGGGTTCTAATGAGAAACAGATACCCATCCTCAAGGAAATAAATGTGAGCAGGGATGTGATGTTAATATAAAGAAAAGGGGAAAATGTGTGGCTGCAGCATATAGTGGTAAGCTCCTTCCTAGGGCTACATACTGGCTTCCAGTTCTGTTCCCCCTATTATTTCAAACTCGGAAAAATTCTGCTTTTGGAGTTGGAATTCTCCATGCTTTGTTTTACCCTAAGGGAATGCATTCAGTTTTTCTGGAAGTTTTATTATTTTGTGAAAACTAAATCTCTTTTTTCTTTTATCTTGGCAATGATGTATTTTAACAAACACAGGCTGGCAGTCCCAGGGATGATTAGTCCAGTCTCCGCAATACCCCATGAGGGAAGGCGAAACACCAGCTCACTCCCACTGGCATCTGTCTCCTCGTTCATGTTTTATCTTTTCTGGTATGCCTTTCTTTCTTTTTGTTTCTTTGACTGTGACCAATCACAAGGTCAGCCTGAGTTCCATTTGTTCCATAAAGTTTTTCTGAAGGATTCTGGTCCCCTTGATCTCCCTTTCCTTCAGTGCTGATTGACACTGGTTCATGATTTAGCCCGTGGCTGTAAATTATCTTCAATTTCTCTCTGTCTCATCAGCTAGACTGTAGGCTGCTTGAGAGACCAGAGATCGCATCTCCCATGAAGGTCTCCTCATAAGAGCAAGCATGACCCTGGGCACACAATATTGCACCATGAGCTACATCTCCACTTGTGGGAATGGCTTAAGCAGAGTAAAACTACAGTCAATCACTTCCATGGGTATTAATGAAGGAATCATGAAAGGGTGTTGCCTGGGAACCAGTTCATGTTAAGAGACCCTGATATCATGATTTCCCAAAGGTTTTTATCTTTTTTTTTTTTAAATTAGTTTTTAGTTTATTTATTTATTTTGAGAGAGAGAGAGAGAGAGAGAGAGAGAGAGCACAAGTTGGGTAGGGGCAAAAAGACAGAGGGAGAGAGAATTCCAAGCACTCTCTGTGCTGTTAGTGCACAGCTCCACACAGGGTTTGAACTCAGGAATTGTGAGATTACCACCTGAGCTGAAACCAAGAGTCCCATGCTTAACTGACTGAGCCACCCAGGAGGCCCCCCAAAGGTTTTTTTCACATGGGGCTTTGTTCTTCAACCTCCTTTGCTTGAGAGGAAGGAAACTCCTGAAGAATTTATTTGAAATTACTTTCTAATTATATTGTTAATGGATTTTGAGACATGACTGGAGTTTCTCTTATAATAAATTTATAAGAAAGTTGTCACAAATTAATGATTGTCCGCTTACTGTGAGTAAATTTTAAAAAGGCTCAAGACCTATTATTTCAGACAAAATTTTTCTAACATCATTGTTTCAACAAAGTATCTGACAAATGCTATTTTCCTTAATCTCTTGGGACACCCATGTTGAGTCAGATTAACATTGTACAGATTGTTTTTCCATGTGTTAAAATCAGTTATACCTGCATTTAAAAAATATGACTTACAATTATTAATAGTGCCATTTTCCCAATTGGAACAGATCCCATATTGCACTAACCCAGTGTTTTCCCAAGAATGGTTCTCACATTCCTGGGATAAATTGGATGAGAAGTTTTAGGGAAGTGCATCAATAAACATTTTAGATTTTAATTATACATTTTAGTATGTAGTAGAAAGTATATAGCAGGCATATAAAAACTTGATTCACTTGTATTATTGCTTAGGATAAACTACATAAATATTGTGAGGCACGGTAAATAAAATTATCGAGTATTTAAGTATTTACTTGATGCATAGATAATGCATGGATAATGGCAAAAATTATAAATTTGGTAGAGGCGATCCACTTAGTGGAAACACAGCTTCAAACCAAGATTAGACCTTCTATGAAGAGGGAAGAGAAGCATTTATTAGCACTCATTCAGTGAGAAACATGTTCCTAACATGGTGTCTCCGTTGTCCTCCAGGCATTTCTAATGAAGTTTTTCATATGAACGCTTACTGTAAGTCGAATCTACCTTGAATCCACTGTGACCAAGCCATCCACCTAGCCGTGCAAAGAATTAAAAGCTGCTATTCTTTTGCTCTAATGAAGCCACTAGTGAAAATAGAAATCAGTCCTTAGTGGGGATTCTGAACACTCAGTTCCTCCAAGAAGCTGCCATGTCTTAATCATAGAGGAATCCCTGGTACTTGATGCAGAGGCTGACCTAGGGAAGTACACTGTTATTGTTACTCATAATTTTTATATTTGTTCATTTGTACATTTATGAACTTATTACAGTCAGTGTTACCAGAGACTAACTATATATTGATAGGTGGTCATGCCACTAGTTGAGAAAAGAAAGGAAAAAGAAGGAGAGATTTGAGGGGGAGAGGGAATCATGACAATCTAATTTATTAATTATTTATTAATTCGATTAAAACATTTTTTTTACTACTGAAGATATAATCTAAGCATTAAATCAAAGCTAAATACATTAAGTTATATAGTTGCTAAAAGTTGGTTTCTTTATAGATTTTGGATACTAGCCCTTTGTCTGATATGTCATTTGCAAATATCTTTTCCCATTCCGTTGGTTGCCTTTTAGTTTTGTTGGTTGTTTCCTTTGCTGTGCAGAAGCTTTTTATCTTCACAAGGTCCCAGTAGTTCATTTTTGCTTTTAATTCCCTTGCCTCCACACCCGAAAAACAAATAACCCAGTGAAGAAATGGGCAGAAAACATGAATAGACACTTCTCTAAAGAAGACATCCAGATGGCCAACAGGCACATGAAAAAATGCTCAACGTCGCTCCTCATCAGGGAAATACAAATCAAAACCACACTCAGATAGCACCTCACGTCAGTCAGAGTGGCCAAAATGAACAAATCAGGAGACTATAGATGCTGGAGAGGATGTGGAGAAACAGGAACCCTCTTGCATTGTTGGTGGGAATGCAAATTGGTGCAGCCACTCTGGAAAACAGTGTGGAGGTTCCTCAAAAAATTAAAAATAGACCTACCCTATGACCCAGCAGTAGCACTGCTAGGAATTTACCCAAGGGATACAGGGGTACTGATGCATAGGGGCACTTGTACCCCAATGTTTATAGCAGCACTCTCAACAATAGCCAAATTATGGAAAGAGCCTAAATGTCCATCAACTGATGAATGAAGAAATTGTGGTTTATATACACAATGGAGTACTACGTGGCAATGAGAAAGAATGAAATATGGCCCTTTGTAGCAACGTGGATGGAACTGGAGAGTGTTATGCTAAGCGAAATAAGCCATACAGAGAAAGACAGATACCATATGTTTTCACTCTTATGTGGATCCTGAGAAACTTATAGAAACCCATGGGGGAGGGGAAGGAAAAAAAAGAGGTTAGAGTGGGAGAGAGCCAAAGCATAAGAGACCCTTAAAAACTGAGAACAAACTGAGGGTTGATGGGGGGTGGGAGGGAGGGGAGGGTGGGTGATGGGTATTGAGGAGGTCACCTTTTGGGATGAGCACTGGGTGTTGTATGGAAACCAATTTGACAATAAATTTCATATATTGAAAAAAAATAAAAGTTGGTTTCTTTTCACTTATTTTACTACATCGTAATTATATTCTATAACTCCAATACTAAAGGGGAACATTTACTCCATATTTTAGCAACTTTTTAAGCAAGGTGAAACACTGATTTAGGCTGAAACAAGAATTCTTATCATTCGCATTCACTATGAGCTCTCCATTAAACACAATTGGATAATAATGTAGTGTGACCACTGCCGATCTCTATCTCCCTTTGCCTCCACAACCAGATAGTAGTTCTCGTGATTACAAACGTGTTCATTTGAAATCAGGAATGCTACGGAATTGCTAAAACTAACAGTTTTAAGGTGTACAAATCATTAATGTGACTTAAATTGATTTAGTGGCTCAAATACTGCAATTCTCCTCTACTAAACCCCTTGGTGGAGGATTTGTAAACTGAAGTGCTGATTTAGAACTGGAATACAATGTGGGTAATCTCTTCCTTTTCCCTCTCTCTTTCTAGCCTTCTCTACCTCTCTTTTATAGGTCTTTCTTTCTATCTTTCAGCTGAACTAGACTCAGCATTACTTTCACCCGTAGACTGCTCTGGCTTTAACATTTGAAGAAATGAAAACAATATTTCTGTTTACTGTTCTTTCTTAATATAAGGCCCTAGTGTATAATGACAAACATTTCTTCTAATGACAAACATTCTGCATTAAATGTTTATTGAATTACCTATACGCTTTAAATCTTAGTTTATATGTACAAAGTTGAAACAATACAAAGGAAAGCCAAAGGAATTTGATTATGAAGATACATTTCAGTTTATGAAAACTCCTAGAAAACTGGCCAATGATGTTTGTGTTAAAAGTTATTTTATTTACTACTGTATTATCTGAGTGAATTTAATGCATCAGTAATTTAGATACCTGGATTGCTTTAAGAATGTGGATTTGGGGAATTCTCATTACATATAAAAGCATCCTGCAGTGTTCTTTGCTTAGGGAGTCTAACCTGTATCTGTAAACCTTTGCAAGGTTTTCTTCATTCACTGCAGGGGACTAAAACAAGTAAGCAGACAGGGATGTTTTAAAATGAAAAGGAAAAAAAAGCCCATCCTGTCATATGACAATTCTGTAATACTTCTGATGATCAACACTGGCTGTGGAGATGACAATATGGTGTGTGTGTGTGTGTGTGTGTATGATTTACAGTTGCAAGAGCATTTAAAAACTGCAGTAACACTAACAAGTTTTCTGAAGAAGAAATAAAGAAATCAATTCCATTTACAATAGCATCAAAAACAATAAAATATTTAGAAATGCATTTAACCAAAGAGCTACAGGACAACTTTGAAAACCAGATTGATGAAAGAAATTGAAGAAGACACAAATCAATGGAAAGATATCCTGTGTTCATGGATTGGAAGAATTAATGTTGTATCAACACTTCCAAAAGTCATCTATAGATTCAATGTAATTCCTCTTAGGATTCCAATGGCATTTTTTACAGAAATAGAAAAAAAACACTCCTAAAATTTACATGGAACCACAAAAGACCCTGACTAGCCAAAGAAATCCTGATCTGGTTAACAGAGGCAGTGGATGGGAGAAGCAAGGGAGGAGTAGGGATTACATTACTAGGGATGTAATATACACCCTGATGATAGTAACTAGCACTGGTGTATGGTAGATGGAAAAGTTGTTAAGAGAGTAGATCTTAAGAGTTCTCATCACAGAAAGAATTGTTTTCTTTTTATAATAGCCATATGAACTGAAGGATGTTAACTAAACCTATTGTGGTAATCATTTCACAATATACGTAAATCAAACCATCATTCTGCACACCTAAACTTTTATCAATTATTCTCAATAAATGTTATCAATTATTTCTCAATAAAACTGGAAAAAACTGTACAATAATCACTTTCAGGAATAAAAATACTGACAGCAATGTGTAAAATAACACTCCTTACCCCTCTGACACGTTTTGAGGCAGCCTGGGACTCATGACATAGGACTTCCTGACAGAATGAGACTATGGCAGGGCTCACATTTACACTGAAGCTCAGGAACCGTTAGGAAGCTCCTACCCACAGCCCTCTACCTCACTGGTTTTTCTTTTTAAATTTAAAATAGTCATATGCTCTTCCCTCTGCTAAATCTATTCAGAACCTTAACATGAAAGCAGGAAAAAGCAGATCAGCTCTTTTGAAATGGGAGCCTGGTTACTGAGGCTCTTCCCTGTCCAACTCTCCCTCTGGAGTCAGTTCTTCTATGGACTCCTCCATAGTATGGGGAATATTCTAGTTACTCATCTGCCTTTAAGAGTCTAAAGGTTTTAGCCACAATGGAAAGCTACATCAGGAAAGACTTTCACATTCTGTTATTACTTATCAGTAATGACTACCTTTATTCTCTTTTGTTAGCTAGTAATTAAAAGAGGTTAAATGGCTGTGACAGAGAAGTGAGCTCTAATTTGGGAAGATACTGAGGAGAAAAGTAAAGTATTTTGGACTGTGTCAGAAAGAACATGAACACAAAAAATAGGAAACATTGGGGGAAACAGCCTCAGAACACTGGTTGTCTGGTAGAATGAAAAAAGGTAGGCCAGAAAGGGAACTATTATGGAAAGAGAGAAAGTAGGTTATTGAAATAACACTAGTACCTGCCTTTACTTTTAGGCCTTTACTTCTAAGCTTGATAATCTGGTTCAGTGTTTGCTCCATTTGATGAGAGTCCTCATTAAAACTGAAGACTCTTTAAGAGCTTATTTTGCCCAAGTGATGGCCTGGGAGACCCACAGAGTACTATAGAAAGGAAGAAAAAGTGGCCCAACCTTCCCAATGTAGATCCTAGACTTTCAGGAAACCTTTGGTTTAGGGGTCTGCCTGGCTTTGTTTTAGAGCTCAATTTCATGATAACTCGTAACTGAATTCCTTCTTGGCTTGGCCATTTATCCCTGAGGATGCCTCAGAAAGCAAGAAGAGCAGGATTGCCTTTTGTCTTAAATTTGCCCATCTCTGCTAGATTCTCAGATTCTTTCTTTAGCTCATCTTGTGAGTTGGATGAAAAGTATTCCCATTTGTCAAAGGTCATGGTAGAGAGGGGTAGTGTGGTGTGAAGGAATTCAAGTAAGCAACTCTGTAATCAGTCAGTGGTTCATTTTACTTAGAATTTATGTATAAATAAATAAGGATAGCAAATAGAGAGATTGAGAATCATAGTGAGCCAGTTTCCCCCACATCATTTATTAAATTATCTGTATTTTCCAATTACTTTTCCTGTTTATTCAACACCTATGTGAGGAGTGACTCAGTAATCTCTAGATTCAACCATTTCCCTGAATGCACATTCACCTTGAGTGCTTCTGTATGTGATGCCCTCAGTGCAGTGCTTTTATGCAATTTTTACATATGGTTTGTGTTTGGGAGATTTAGTTTAAGACAGAAAGATGTTTTTCAACATTAAATACCAACTTCTTTCTTTAAATACTTCTTCTGTTCCATTCTCTCTCTCTTCTAGAATTCCAAATACACATATAACTGAATATTTGGTAATGTACTACTGGTCCCTATTCATCCTCAGATTGAATAATTTCTATTTGCCAATCTCCTCTTTCTCTGTCATTTCAATTCTGATATTAGGCTAGCCACTGAAGCTTTTATTTGATGATCTATTTTCCAGTTCTAGATTTTCCATTAATTTCTTTCTATAGTTTCTATTTCTGTGCTGAAAATTTGTATCTTTTCCTTGAATGTACATATATTTTTCTTTATATCATTGATCATAGTTATAATAGATATTTTTAAATCCTTCTCTAATAATTACAACATATGAGTCATCTCAGGTTTGGTTGTTTGGTCTCTGTTGATTAATTGTTTTATTAAGAATGGATAGCATTATTCTGTTTTTCTTAAAAAGAATTTTGAACTGCATCCTGGACATTGGGAATGATATGTTGTGGAGACTCTGGGTTCTGTTATGTTTCTTCAAAGAATGCTGATTCTTTTTTCTTCTAGTAGGCAATTAAATCAACTGAACTCAAACTGAGAATCTCTGTCTCCTGTATAGGGAACGACAGTCCAAATTTCAGTTCAGTGTCGTTCCTTTTTTTTTCTTTATCATTAGTTAGACTACTAAATCTATTCTGTGAATATATTCAGATTGACTTATTTCTTTTAATATTAGCCAGATGCTTGGACAAAGTTCACAAAAAGAATTTGAGGTTTTCTCTGTCTGGATTTCTACTTTCTAAAATTTCCTCTCACTTTCCCATTATGATAGTTGCTCTGAAACCTATCCTCTAGTTCTTTATTAGGTAGCCTAGTCTAAAGTTTTAGCCAGCTCATACAACTTGATTATGGTTTGCCTTGAGGTTACAAAAAAATGGGGGAACTTACTTTATACTATTTCCTTACAGGAAGTGTTAAGTCCTCTCTGTCATTTTTCTGCTTATTCACTATCTAGTGCCTTCATTGCAGTTTTACCTTTCACATTTATATTGATAATTCATCGCATATTGCTCTTTTGTTATGGTGTTAAGTGGAAAATCAGGTTTATTTCCATATAATGATCCAGTCACATTTACTAGTCTGTCTTTTCCCCACAACATTTACTAGTCTGTCTTTTCCCCCATTATAGTTCAACTTTCATCATATAAAAATGGTCTGTTTCTGAATTGTTTAATCAGTTATAATTTGTCTGCTTTTGTGAGAGTAAAAATATTTTTGTTAGAATGTATTTGTAATATGTCAATATATGGTGGCATGAGTCATCATTAGCTTTTTTTTTTAATTATTAGGATTTTATTTCTTTAGAGAAATATTTGGTTCACAGTATAATTGAGGGAGAATTATACAGGCTACCCATATACCACGCATGTATTCTCATCATTCCCCACCAGAATGGTACATTTGTTATAATTGATGAACCTACAGTGACACATCATATTCACCCAAAGTCTATAGTTTACAGTATGATTCACTGCTGGGATTGAACATTTTATGGGTTTAAACAAATGTATAATGTCATGTATCTATCATTGTGGCATCAAACAGAGTATTTTCACTCCCCTAAGAATCTTCTGTGATCCACCTATTTATTCTATTCATCCCTCACCAACCCGCACTAGCAACCACTAAACCTTTTACTACCTTCATAATTTTTCCTTTTCCAGAATGTCAGAGTTAGATTTATAGAAGATATCGCTTTTTTATTTTTATTTTTATTTTTTTTTTTATTTTTTTTTATTTTTTTTAAGATATCGCTTTTTTAGATTGACTTCTTTCTTTTAGTATGCATTCAAGATTCTTCCATGTCTTTTCATGGCTTGGTAACTCATTTTTTTTTTTTAGAGCTGAATAATATTCCATTGTCTAGATGTACCACAGTTTATTTATCCCTTTACCTACTGAAGGATATCTTGGTTGCTGTTTTAATAGTTATGAACAAGCTTCTATAAATATTAACGTGCAAGTTTTTGTGTGGAGACAAGTTTTCACTTTTTTAGGTAAATAACAAAGAGCATGATTGCTGGATCATAAAATAAGAGCATGTTTAGTTTTGTAGGAAGCATCCAAATTGTCTTCCAAAGTGACTGTACCATTTTGCATTCCCCTCAGCAATAAGTGAGAAGTCCTATTACTCCAATCCTTGTCAGCAGCTGGTGATTTCAATGTTCTGGATTTTGGCCATTCTAATAAATGTGTAGTACCATCTCCTTGCTTTAATTTTCATTTCCCTAAAGACATATGATGTGGAACATCTTTTCATATGCCTATTTGCCATCTGTATATCTTCCTTGGTGATGTGTTAAAGTCTATGGCCCATTTTTAATTGGGTTGTTTTTCTTATTATCGAGTTTAAAGAGTTATTTGCAGATTTTGGATAATAGTACATTATCAGCTATACCTTTTGCAAATATTTTCTGCCAATCTTTGACTTGCTTGTTTATTCTCTTAAAATTGTTTTCACAAGACAAAACTTTTTAATTTTAATGAATCCCAGCTTATCAATGTGTTCTTTCATGGATGTGCCTTTGGTGTTATATCTAAAAAGTCATCACTATACATAAGGTCATCTTAGTTTCCTCCTGTTATCTTCTAGGGTTTTATGGTTTTGCATTTTATATTTAGATATGTGGTCCAGTTTTCAGTTAAATTTTGCAAAAAGTCTCTGTCTAGTTTATTTATTCTTTTCTTGTGGGTGCCCAGTTGTTTGAACATGATTTGTTGAAAAGATGACCTACACTCCATTGTGTTGCCTTTACTTCTTTGTCAAAGAACAGTTGACTAAATTTATGTGGGTCTATCTCTGAGCCCTCTATTCTCTCCTATTGATCTATATTTGTCTGTTTTTTCACCACTATTACATTGTCTTGATAACTGTAGCTTTACAGTAAGTCTTGAAATCAGGTAGTGTCAGTTATCCAATTTGTTCTTCTTCAACACTGTGTTGGTTGTTCTGGGTCTTTTGCCTCTCCATATAGACTTTAGAATGCATTTTTCAATATTCATTAAATAGTTTCTGAGGGTTTTTATTGTGATTGCATTGAATACCTTCATCAAGTTGGGAAGAATTGACATGTTGACAATAATGAATCTTCCTATCCATGATATGGATTATTTTTCCATTTATTTCTTTTTGGATTTCATTTGTCAGAATTTCTTGGTTTTGCTCTTATAGAGCTCGTGCATTTTATTAGATTTATTTCTAAGTATTTTATTTTGGGGAGTGCTAATTTAAATGATATTGAATTTTTAATTTCAAATTCCACTTGTTCACTGCTGGTGTATAAGAAAGTAATTGACTTTTGCATCCTTTTTTTTCTATTAACTTGGTTCATGAAACCTTGCTGTAATCCCTTTTTAGCCCCATTTTTTTTGTTTTTGTTTTTTGTCACTTCTTTCAAACTTTCTACATAGACATCTACAATAATGTTATCTGCAAACAAAGACAATTTTATTTCTTCCTTCCCAACCTTTTCACTTTTTCTACCTTTTCTTTTTGCATTAGCTAGGACTTCCACTTCAATGATGAAAAGAAGTGGTGAAAGGAAGCATTCTTGCCTTAACCTGATCTTAGTGGGAAAACTTTAAGTTTCTCACCATTAACTATGATATTAGCTGTAAGTTTTTTGTAGATATTCTTTATCAAGTTGAAAAATTTTCCCTCTAGTCCTAGTTTACTGAGAGCTTTTTTATTATCATTATTATGAATGGGTGTTGAACTTGGTCAACTGCTTTTTCTGCATCTATTGGTATGGATGTATGATTTTTCTTCTTTGGCCTGTTGATGCAATGGATTGCTTTACTTGATTTTTGAATGTTGAACAAAGCTTGCATACCCAGGACAAATCCCACTTGGACATGGTGTGGGATTCTTTTTTTACATTGTTGAATTTAATTTGCTAATATTTTCTTGGGAATTTTTACATCTATAATCATGAGAGATATTGGTGTGTACTTTTCTTGTAATTTCTTATTTTTCTTGTCTAATTTTGGTATTAGGGTAATGCTAGACTCATAAATGAGTTAGAAAGTATTTCCTCTGTTTTTATCTTCTGCAAGAGATTGCAGTAAACTGATAATTTTTTTCTTAAATATTTGGTAGAATTTACCAGTGAACCTTTCTGGGTCTCATGCCTTCTGTTTCAGATGGTTATCAATCATTGATTCAATATTTAGACTAGATATATGTCTATTCAGATTCTCTATTTCTTCTTGCATGAATTTACTCCACTTATTTGTGTTATATTAGCATTTCATCCTGCTTTATTATTTAATAATTTTTATTTGTTTTACTTTTATTTTTCTTCTATCCTATTTTCCATTGGACAGATTAGGTTTTCTTCATCTGGTTTAAAATTTAAGCTATGCATTCTTTTGTTTCTGAATGTATTTGTTTCTATGTAGTTACCTTAACCTAAGAATCATACTGAACATTTATTTATAACTAAAGATTTTTGTAAAACACTTTTTATTATGCAAACTTTCCATCAAGTTAAAAACAGAGAAAATAGTAAAATAAAACAAATAGACCACCATCTTACTTCAACTGTTACCACCAATTGCCAATATTATTTCACCTTTAACTTCCTCATGCCCACCACCCCACAACTACTAAAATTACTTTGAAACAAATCCTTCATGTCATTTTACCCATAAATATTTCACAATGTATCTCCAAAAGATTAAGACTTAAAACACATAACCATAATACAAGTATGAAAAGATACATTCTATGCAGGCAGCCTATAAAAGTGGAAAAAGCAAGGAATTGGTTCCTTTCGTAGAGCTTAGAACCAGCTCTGGTGACAATTGAATTTAGCTCAAACTGATTTTGAAATTCTGACCTCCAGACCTGTAACAGAATGTTTGCACTATTTTAAGCCATTAGGTGGTAATTTGTTATAGCAGCAATAAGAACCTAATACATTGTTGATACTGGTCATTGTTTCTAGGACTTTTCATGGCTGGAGCAATAAAAAATACATTATATGATAAAATGTATTATATATTTGTACTATTACTTCCAAAACAACTTCAGGACTGAGTCTTTACTTACCCTCATTAAATTTACATCATATCTATTTTCTCCCATGCCCAAATTCAGTTTTTAGTGACAAAAAATTAATAATTACTCATTTACTCTATCTCAGATTACAAATACACCAGTTTTAGAACAATACCATTGCTACCACCCAAAATATGATTACCAAAAATGGTTTATTCTTAGATTGTTTCCCACTGAGATTATAAAATAAAATTACTGCATCTTAAAGTCATTTGCAATAGATCTTCCCTGCATGATTATGCCACCAACTGGAGACTGAGTTAGCTTCATTTGTTTCATTTTTAGTTTTTAATGATTTCTTTTTGATTGAATTTTATTTTATAATCATATAAAATATTTTTATGGCTCCAACATTAAATCCACAAATCAAAGTTTGGCTTCTATCCCTGTTTTTTTGCACTATTCTCTTTCTCTTTTGTGAGTACATTTTTTTTAAATCACTGGACAAATGTTAGATTTGTTTTTAAAAATAGCTCAGATAACACTTGTCCTTTACTATGCATTAGTAATATAAATAAAAAATGTGTAACACAGACATTTTAAAACATACTAAAAGCACACAGAAAAAAATTATTAAGTGCCCTGGATACACCACAAACCTTGCAATTATCAGCTCCTGTTTCCCTCTCCCACTCACCTTCCCTCTTCTAACATTATTTTTAAGCAACATCTCCAATATTAAATTATTTTATCAATAAATATTTTAGAAAGTATCTCTAAAAAATAAAAAAATAAACACAATTATTAAATCAGCAAGTATGAAGAGTTTAAACTTGCAGGTTATCATTTATTTATTTTATTTTATTGTATTTTATTTTATTTTATTTTATTTTATTTTATTTTATTTTATTTTATTTCATTATTTAAGTATAATTGACATACAATAGCCTATTAGTTTCAGGCATATAACAATAAAATATCACCTCATACCTGTCAAACTGGCTATTATCAAAAAGTCAAAAAATAATGAGTGGTGATAAGGATGTAGAGAAAGATAATCATCATGCACTGCCGGGAATATAAATTGGTGGAGCCACTATGGAAAACAGTATGGAGGCTCCTCAAAAAAAAAAATAAATAAAACTACCATATGATCTAACAATTCCATTTCTGGGTGTTTATCCAAAGAAAACAAAAACACTCATCTGAGGAGATATATGCACCCCTCTGCTCATTATTTATTTTTACAGTTTTCTTTTTGAAACTAAAGTCCAAATAAAATCCACCCATTATAATTTTTTCTTAAAAATATTTTTAATCTCTAGGTTTTCTCTTCATAGTTTTTTTTTTCTTGCAATCTTTTTTCCCCCTACTGTTGATAAAGCTGCATTGGTTGTCCTATAGATTATCTCATAGTTGGCATTTTACAGACTGTATCCCTGTGATGCCATTTAACAGGTTTCTCTTGTCAGTGTATTTGCTACGAATTAATATTTGGATCTAAGGTCTTGATAAGAGTTCTTCAAAGTTGGTATTTTCCTCTTTAATCAAGAGTCACATACTACACGGTTTTTCTGTCTGTCTCTGGTGATCAATTCTTAGATCCATGAAGTCATTAGGGCTGCAAAAACACCTGATACCATTCATATACAAAGGCAGGATTACAGTTTGATTCTTTTTATTTACAGGTTTTTAAAAGTACTGAGGTGGTCCCATGGTATCAGGGATCTCCAGAGAAACAGAGCCAATAGAGTGTGTATTTGTGTATATGAGATTTATTTTAAGGAATTGGCTTACCTGTATGGAGGCTAAGTCCCAAGATCTGCAAACAGTGAGCTGGAGACCAGGAAAGCCAGTAGTATAGTTTCAATCAGAGTCTGAAGGCCTGAGAACCAGAACTGCTGATGGTGTTAAATTCTAGTCCAAGGGCAAGAGAAGACTGATGTCCCAGCTCAGCAGTCAGGCAAGTGAAGTTCATTCTTCAGGGGGGTCAGACTTTTTGCTCTACTCAAGCCTTCTACTGATTGTATGAGTGTCACCCACATTAGAAAGGACAATATCCTTTACTCAGTTTAACAATTCAAAGGTTAATCTCATACAAAAATACCCTTATAGGTACACCCAAAATAATGTTTGAGCAAATAGGTTACTCTGTGGCCCATTCAATTTAATACATAAAATTAACCAGGATATCTGGCTTCCTCAAACAGGAATCATTTCCTTTTTCTTTTTTATTCTTTTTTTTTTCTTTTTTAAGAAAAGTCGTCATGAACTCATGGATTTAAATATATTTGATATGTTTCTAGCCATTGAAATTATGTTCATTATTGATACTTTTCCATTCTTGGACCCTTCAATTTGGCTCCTAAATCATTTTGATACATTTATAGTAGGTTTTGATAGCTTCTTTCTTTTCATTGTGATATTCACACTTATCATGTACGTTTCTGTCCCTAAAAAATCAGTCATTTCCCTGAGGAACCCTGCTTCTTTTTAGAGTAAAATGCTATATTCTGGGTGCTAGGAGTGCATATTACTTACACTGAGTTGATTATTACTTTCAAATTTTCCATAAAGCTAGGAATATGTAATTAATTCTTATTATTCTAATTCAGAACCACAGAATTTTTGTTTTTTATTAAACTTTTAAAAATATTACATATATGTTCTCTCTCTCACTGAGAATCGTAACTACCAATAACACTAGGCCTGACAGAATTAGTCTATCAAGTAATAACTACTTGCTGAATCCTACATTACATACACAACAGCATCAGAAGAACAATATCTATTATAACACCAACAATATGATTGTTAAAACAACTTAAGACTTTTTTTGCAGTTATTTTATCCTTATGATTTATTCACTAGGCTTATGTAGTCAAATTATTATATTTTAAAGTCACTTAGGGTAGTATCTCTATGTGTACTACACATAGAGATACTAGATACCCATACACATTCATTTCACTTTTTTAAAATAATTTTTTAAATGTTTATGTATTTTTGAGAGACACAGTGTGCAAGCAAGAAAGGAACATAGAGAGAAGGGAACAGAGGATCTGAAGCAAGCTCTGTGATGACAGCAGACAGCCCAGTGCAGGGTTCAAAGTCATGAACCACCAGATCATGACTTGAGCCGAAGTCAGATGCTTAACAGACTATCTAGTAATTAAAAATACTTAAAAATATTTATAATATTTTATATATTATATATAATATATAATATAATTAGTTAAATATAATTATAAATTATCATATATAATATGTATTATATGGCATAATATATAACATATAATTTAATTATAATCATATATAATATAATTATAACATATTAATAGTATATTATTAATAACAATATATTAATAATATAATTCAATTATCATTTAATTAAATATAATTATATTGTATATAATATAAATTATAAATTTGTAATTGTAATTATAAATTAAATTCTGTTCATAATTTAATCAATATATAATTTAATAAATTAAATATAATTTAATTATGATTAAATACAATTTAATTATATAGAATATATAATTTGATTATAATTATATATTCTATATAATTAAAATTACTTTTAAAATTAATTAATAGAGGGGCGCCTGGATGGTGCAGTCGGTTAAGCGTCCGACTTCAGCCAGGTCACGATGTCGCGGTCCGTGAGTTCGAGCCCCGCGTCAGGCTCTGGGCTGATGACTCGGAGCCTGGAGCCTGTCCGATTCTGTGTCTCCCTCTCTCTCTGCCCCTCCCCCGTTCATGCTCTGTCTCTCTCTGTCCCAAAAATAAATAAAAAACGTTGAAAAAAAATTTAAAATTAATTAATAGAGAAACTGTCATATGATCCAGCAATTCCACTTCTGGATATTTATCTGAAGGAAAAGAAATTACTGTCCTGAAGAGATATATGCACCCCTATGTTCATTGCAGCATTATAGCCAAGACATGGAAACAACCTAAGTTTACACCAATGGATGAATGCATGAAGAATATTATTCAGCCATAAAAAAGGAATCCTGCCATTTGTGACACTTGGATGGACTTTGAAGTATTATGTTATATGAAATAAGCCAGACAGAAAGATTAATACTATAAGAATTCACTTATATGTGGAATCTAAAAAGCCAAATCCCTAGAAACAAAGAATAGATTGGTGGTTGTCAGAGGCAGGAGGTACGGGTCTGGGGAAATTGGTGGGGTGGTCAAAAGGTACACACTTCCAGTTATAAGATAAATAAGTTCTGGGGATTTAATGTACAGCATGATGACTATAGTTAACAATATTGTATATTTGAACGATGCTACAACAGTAGATCTTAAAAGTTCTTAAGTGTATGAGGTGATGGATATTAACTAAACTGTTATGATATTCATTTCATATATATACATACATCAAATCATTATATTTGCACACTTTAAACTTATAAAATTGTTATATACCAATTACATCTCAATAGAACTGGTAAAAATTATTACCTTTATTTTTTAGCACATTCTTGGCTTTACAGGATAACTTAGCAGGTAGCCCAGAGTTCCATATTCCCAACAGATATACCTTCCCCCATTTTCTTTTATTATTAAGTTCTTTAAATAGCATGGTACATGAGTGTGGTACATTATAATTAATGAATATTGATACATTATTAATAACTAATTAATAAGCATTACTTACATTATGATTCACTCTTTTTGTACAGTTCTATGGGTTTTGACAAATGCATAATAGTATGTATTTATCATTAAAGTTTCACACAGATGGTTTTACACCTTAAAAGTTCCCTGTGCTCTACCTTTCAGCCCTTCTCTCTTCTCCTAAACCTGGAAACCACTGATCTTTCACTGTCTATAGTTTTCCTTTTCCAAAATGTCATATTGTTGGAATTATACAGTATGCAGCCTTTTCAGACTGACTTCTTTGACTTAATATACACATTTCAGATTCCTCTATTTCTTTTCGTGACTTGATAACTAATTTTTCTTTTTTCATTTTTAAACATTTTTGTGTTTATTTATTTATTTTGAGAGAAACAGAGACAGCACAAGTGGGGGAGGGGCAGAGAGAGAGGAAGAGAGAGAATCCCAAGCAGGCTCTGTGCTGTCAGTGTGGGCTCTGACATGGACTCCAATTCATGAAACCGTGAGATCATAACCTGAGACTAAACCAAGAGTTGTAAACTTAACTGACTGAGCCACCCAGGAGCCACAGCAACTAATTTCTTTAAATCTCTGAAAAATAATGCATTGCATGTATTACCGCAGTTTACCTATTCACCTATTGAAAAATATCTTGGTTACTTTCAGTTTTTGACAATTATGAGTAAAGCTACTATAAGTATTTGTGTACTGATTTTTGTATGGACGTAATTTATTTGTGTAAAGTCATAGGAGTGCAATTGTTGGGAATGATAGTAAAATTATATTTAGTTCATTTATGTGAAAGGCTTGTGCTCTGATTCATCTGTTTGCATATGAATGCCCAATTATACTATAGCACCATTTGTTGAAAACAGTATCCTTCCTCCGTTGAATTGCCTATGCTTTTTTAATCAATGATCACTTGGTTATAATCATGTGGGTCTAGCTTTTATCTCTTTGTCCTGTTCCCTCCATTCCCTTGCAGTTAACTGCTTTAAAAATTATGTATCCACCCACTTTCCTTTTTTTTTTTATTCTAAGAAGTCCAAGAGGTGAAGTAGGAAATAGTGTGCCAGATCACCAGAGTATAAAACCCCATGTTTTGGTAATTTACACAGGATTATTTAATTTGTTTAATTATTCTTTTAGAGTACATAATCTATTTATTTAAATTCAAGTTAGTTAACATACAGTGTAGTATTGATTTCAGGAGTAGAACCCGGTGATTCATCACTTACATACAACACCCAATCATCATCCTAACAAGTGCTCTTCTTAATGCTTAGCCCATGCCTCCATCCACCTCCCCTCCAGCAACGCTAAGTTTATTCTCTGTATTTAAGAGTCTCTTATGGTTTGCCTTCCTCTCTGTTTTTATCTTATTTTTTCTTTCCTTACCCAATGTTCATCTGTTTTGTTTCTTAAATATTGTTAAAATGTCTATACTACCCAAAGCAAGCTATACATTCAATGCAGTCTCTATCAAAATAACACCAGCATTCTTCCCAGAGCTAGAACAAACAATTCTACAATTTGTATGAAACCAGAAAAGACCCAGAATAGCCAGAATAATGTTGAAAAAGAAAACCAAAGGGGGGCATCACCATTCCGGACTTCAAGCTGTATTGCAAAGTTGTAAGACAGTATGATATTGGCACTAAAACAGACACTTAGATCGATGAAACAGAATTGAGAACCCAGAAATGGACCCACATATGTATGGCCAGTTAATCTTTGACAAAGCAATAAAGAGTATTCAATGGAAAAAAGACAGTCTCTTCAGCAAATTGTGCTGGGAAAACTGGACAGCGACATGCATAAGAATGAACCTGGACCACTTTCTTACCCATACAAAAAATAAACTCAAAATGGATGAAAGACTTAAATTTGAGACAGGAAACCATCAAAATCCTAGAGGAGAAAATAGAAAGCAACCTCTTTGACCTTGGCCTCAGCAACTTCTTCTAGATATGTCTCTGGAGAAAAGGGAAACAAAAGCAAAAATGAACTTTTGGGACCTCATCAAGAAAAGAAGCTTCTGCCCAGCAAAATAAACAATCAACAAAACTAAAAGGACACCAATGGAATGGGAGAAGATATTTGCAAGTGACATACAGATAAAGGGCTAGTATCCAAAATCCATAAAGAACTTACTTATCAAACTCAACACTTTCTTAAATAAATGGTAGCATACCATACATACTCTTAGTGCAGGCTGTTGAAACAAGATACCATAGTCTGGATGCCTTAAACAACAGAAATCTATTTATCACAGTTCTGGAGGTTGGGTAGTCCAAGATCAAGGGGCCAGTCAATTTGGTTCCTGGTGACAGCCCTCTTCCTGGTTATATCCCTACATTGTGGAGAGAGAAGGGGGAAACAAGTTTTCTGTCACTTCTCAAAAGGCCAGTGATCCCATCATGATAGCTTGCCCTCATGATCCAAATGTCCCATCTTCAAATATTATCACTTTGGGGATTATAGTTTCGACATAAGAATTCTAAGAGGACACAAACATTAGTCTATAGCATATACTTTTGTCTAATTTGATTGGTCAGTAACTCCAACATAATGTTTAATTTTTTTAACATTTATTTTTGGACAGAGAAAGACAGAGCATGAATGGGGGAGGGTCAGAGAGAGAGGGAGACACAGAATCCGAAACAGGCTCTAGGCTCTGAGCTGTCAGCACAGAGCCCAACGCAGGGCTTGAACTCACGGACCGCAAGATCATGACCTAAGCCGAAGTTGGACGCTTTACCGACTGAGACACTCCCCTAACACAATGTTTAATAGCAGGAGAACTAGTGGCTAGCCTTTTCCTGACCTTTGTAGGACAGCCTCTAATGCTTCCTTATTAAGAAAGATACCAGCATTTGAATAGATAAGATATATAGGTAGATAAGTAAAAAATATATTAAGAACATCTTCCATTCATTCCTATTTTAATGAGGTTGTAAAATGAATAAAATTCAATATTGAATTTGTCAAGTGTCTTTCCTGTATCTATGGAGATGATATTTTTTTTCCCTTTACTTGACTATAATGATGAATTACATTAAGTGTTTCCTAATGTTGGAACACACATGTATTTCTTGAGTTAACCCTATTTAAACATGATAATAATGCTTTAGTGTGTTGTTGGATTCTGTTTGCTAATATACAAGTCATATAAAAATTTTGCAGCACTATTTTTAAGTGAGATTATTCTGTATTTTTTACGGGGAAATCTCTGTCAGGATTTGGGGTCATGTTTTAATTGTTTCATAAAAGTAGAATTCATAGAATCTCTTGTGAAACCTTCTGGACCACGTGCTTTTGTGTGTTGGGGGTGTGGTTTCTTTAACTACTATTTTTATTTCTTCTATGAAAAATTATCTATTTAGATTCTCTATCTCCACTGGGGTTATTTTGGTAAGTTGTAGTTTTCTAAAAAAAAAAATTCCATTTTATATTTATTTCTTGACTATCTGTATCTTCCTTCCAAAAGATAAATATTCTCTCATGCATTGTTTCTTCTTATTTTTTAGAATTTTAGTTCTAGTTTGTTTCAGGTGTATTTAAATTTATATTGTCCTCATTTTTTAGATGACAATATGTTTCAAAAAGTGATTTGAGTACATTAATGTCTGAATGTCTTCAGTTATCCTCCTGGGATCAGCTTTATTTTGTTTGCGTGCTTTCCCTAAAGAGGGCCCTGAACGTTGGACTTCAGCAAGTCTTGTAAGGATGTGTTTTCCATCAGATTTAAATGACATGCTGGTAAATATAAAATTTTATAATCACAGACTTTTTCTTTCTACACCTCAGAAATAATATTATACTGTGTCATGCTTTTTTCTTTTCAATGTACTTCTTGTTTCTTTGTAATATATCTGCTCTTTCATTCTGGAAACTTTTAGGATTTTCTTTTTTGGGTGTTATTATATTTTACTATACTTTGTGCAAGTGTAGGGTTTTATCCATTATTTTGTGCCCCATGAAGTCCTCTTTTTAAAATTAAAAAAAAATTTAATTACTTATTTATTTTTAAAATTTACATCCAAGTTAGTTAGCATATAATACAATAATGATTTCAGGAGTAGAATCCAGTGATTCATCCCCTACATATAACACCCAGTGCTCATCCCAACAAGTATCCTCCTTAATGCCCCTTGCCCATTTAGCCCCTCCTCCCACCCACAATCCCTCCAGCAACCCTCAGTTTGTTCTCTGTATTTAAGAGTCTCTTATGTTTTGTCTCCCTCCCTGTTTCTGTATTATTTTTGATTCTCTTCCCTTATGTTCATCTGTTTTATCTTAAATTCCACATATGAGTGAAGTCATGATATTTGTCTTTCTCTGACTAATTTTGCTTAGCATAACACGCTCTAGTTCCATCCACTTTGTTGCAAATGGTAAGATTTCATTTTTTTTGATTGCCAAGTAATTCTCCATTGTGTGTGTGTGTGTGTGTGTGTACATATATACACACCACATCTTCTTTATCCATTCATCTGTCAATGGACATTTAGGCTCTTTCCATACTTTGGCTATTGTCCATAGAGCTGCTATAATAAACATTGGGGTGCATGTGCCCCTTTGAAACAGCACACCTGTATCCTTTGGATAAATACCTAGTAGTGCAATTGCTGGGTCATAGGGTAGTTCTATTTTTAATTTTTTGAGGAACTTCCACACTGTTTTCCAAAGTGACTGCACCAGTTTGCATTCCCACCAACACAGCAAAAGTGTTCCCCTTTCTCCACATCCTCACCAACATCTGTTGTTGCCTGAGTTATTAATTTTAGCCATTCTGACTAGTGTTAGGTGGAATCTCATTGTGGTTTTGATTTATATTATTCTGATGATGAGTAATGTTGAGAAGTTTTCGTGTGTCTTTTAGCCATCTGGATGTCTTCTTTGGAGAAGTGTCTGTTCATGTATTTTACCCATTTCTTCACTGGATTATTTGTTTTTTGGGTGTTTAGTTTCATAAGTTCTTTATAGATTTTGGATACTAACCCTTTATCAGATATGTTATTTGCAAATATCTTCTCCCATTCCATTGGTTGTCTTTTAGTTTTTCTGATTGTTTCCTTTGCTGTGCAGAAGCTTTTTATCTTGATGAGGTCCCAATGGTTCATTTTTAAAAAGCCCTCTTTTTAATCCTACTTTAAATTGGGAAAATTTATTTTCCTTATCAAATACTTTTTCATTTATATTTTTAAAAATATCCATCCAGTATCTATTACTCATCTGCTTTTGCTTATATTTCTAATATTCCCAAGTATTATTTTGTTTATATGTCCCCATTCATTTTCTTTTCCTGCTGTCTTTTGGGAAAGGTCCTCAGTCTGCTATTTCAGTGTTTTACAAATTACCAACTGGTATTCTTTATTCACCTACCATACTTTCACACCTCGCATTTCACCTTATTTTTTTTCTTTCATCTTAGAACCATGTAATACTCCTAATATCCTCATTCTCCATTTGAGTAT
Organism: Neofelis nebulosa; assembly: GCF_028018385.1. Taxonomy (NCBI): domain Eukaryota; kingdom Metazoa; phylum Chordata; class Mammalia; order Carnivora; family Felidae; genus Neofelis; species Neofelis nebulosa. The sequence continues at coordinate 27,834,930 of NC_080794.1, read as the reverse complement.
ATTCTTTTTAAAAAAAATTTTTTTTAATGTGTATTTATTTTTAAGATAGAGAGAGAGCGAGAGCAAGAGACAGGGCATGAATGGGGGAGGGGCAGAGAGACAGGGAGACACAGAATCAGGAGCAGGCTCCAGACTCTGAGCTATTAGCACAGAGCCTGATGCGGAGCTCAACCCACGAACCATGAGACCATGACCTGAGCTGAGGTCAGACACTTAACCAACTGGGCCACCCAGTTGCCCCCATTTGAGTATATTCTTTATGCATATTTGGATTATCTGCTCCAACAGTTCTTCATCATACAGTTATTTTTGTTCAGTTTATTATCTTTATATTATAGCTTGTATCTCTCAGTGAAGTCATGTTTCCCTGGGGATAACAGCCTTGCAGAGGCTTTTAAAATTTTTTGATTTTATTCTACACTAAGAATTACATTTTACCTCTCACAACCCATTTGATATAGATTTACAAAATGATACTTGTATATTTATTTTATATATATTACAAAATAATGTGTATTTTATGAGGAGCCATGCACTCTGGTATTTTGTACTCTATTTGATTTTATTGAAAAATACTAGTAACTAATCACTATATTAATTTAATTATCCACTAATGGGTCAACACCCACAGTGTGAAAAGTCTATGATACATAAGGGAAGGACTGAAGGTCAGGCAGTGGTTATGAGGGAGGGATTAGAGGAATAAACTGTAGAGCCTTAGGCACCACAGAATCCCTCAGACTAATCTAGTTTTCTCCATTCCATTTGGCAATAGCCCTGTTTTTAGCATTCACTTCTAACTCTTAGGGGCAGCACTAGGTGACAATCCTTTAGGGTTATAAATTTTCAGCCCTGGGGGTTTGGTGGAAAGGAGTTGGATTAATGAATAGGCAAGAGTGACTGGGCAGCTTATACTTACACCCTCTCCTTACCCTCAAAAGGCTAAGGCTGCTCTAAGAATATTCACACCCAGGGGCACCTGCACGGCTCAGTCATTTAAGGGTCAAACTTCAGCTCAGGTCAGGATCTCACAACTCAAGAGTTCAAGCCACGCATCGTGTTCTGTGCTTGACAACTCAGAGCCTGGTGCTTGCTCTGGATTCTGTGTCTCCCTCTCTCTTGGCCCCTCCCTTGCTTGTGCTGTCTTTCTCTCAAAAATAAATAAACATTTAAAAAATTTAAAAAAAAAAGGACATCCATATCCATAGGCCTTTGTATTTACGTATGATTTCTGATGTAAAGGAGCAAGCAATGATTATCCAAAGGCAATGAAGGATAAGACAAGAGCAGAGCTTAAAAAATCTGCTCCAATCTATACTTCATTGCTGCTGTCAGGCTGCCTTGGTCCTAAGGGGATTCCCAACTCTTCCCAGACCAATTCGCAACAGCCTGCAGTCTCTCTGGGATTTCTCACAGTCTTTATGTTATTACTTCAGATCAATAATTCTTTTCTTTCACAGTGTCTCCAGAGCAAATTATATTTGGAAAAACCCAGCAACCTATTAGGTCTTTTCAGGAATCTTCAGAATAGACAGGCACAAAAATCATACTTTTTCATGGTGAAGACCTCAGTGAACAATCTGAGATGAGTCTACCTCAGAATAGGCATCAGGTGAGTGAGAGAGGACACATCGTTTCACTTTTTTCAAGACTGTCTTTGCATTTACTTTGTTGCCTGGGTAGCACTCATTCTTACAAGTTCCAGGTTAGGCTTCAGTGATGCATTTCAGCAGTGTCTGTACAACCAAAACCAAATAGGGGACTTCAGTCACTAATGCACTGGGAATGCAGTCAATCACAATAGCTCTGGGAAAACAGTCTGCATTTTCCTGGATCATGTGGCTCATTAAAGATAATTCAGGTCACTGCTTTTTCCAGGGCTACATTATGGCCCGTATGTGAGGATAAGTATACACTGGCGTTATCTAACAAGTAGATGAGATGGGTCTCTAACTCTACAGAATGATATGAAGAGCTCCAAAAATCACCTCTCCTTCCAAGAGACCTCCATACCTGCTCTGATCTTTTCTTTAAGTTGGTCTTAAGTTCTCCATCTTGGTTTGAAACTTCTGTTATTTCTAATTCCTTTGAGTTAGGAAACAAAACCACAGAATTGTTTCTAAACCCCACCTATAAAAGTTCTTTTGGACATTAGCACCCATGATAATATCAACATTGATTAGTCACCACCCTCCATTCCAATTAAACAGGTGCCTTCTTCTACATCTGATCTTCTCCAGAAGGGTGCTTTCCCCTCCCATTATTCCCCAGATCTAGATCTGCTACTACCATCCAAACAGTCACTCATTGTGATCCTCAGTTCTTTATTTGTTCTCACCAAACCACCACATATTCCTGTTAGTTTTAACTTCTAAGTTTTCTAGAATCCAAATGCTTCTTCTCATTCTTGCAGCCAGCATCCTAGGCATCTCTCCCTCTAGGTATCTTCCACTGCTTTCTGACTAGTCTCCATATTTTCTTTTTTTTAATTTTTTAAAATTAAAAAAAATATGTTTATTTTGAGAGAGAGAGAGAGAGAGAGTGTGTGTGTGTGTGTGTGTGTGTGTGAGTGGCGGAGGGGCAGAAAGCGAGGGAGGAACAGAATCCAAAGCAGGCTCTAGACTCTGAGCTGTCAGCACAGAGCCCGATGCAGGGCTCAAACCCACAAACCCCAAGATCATGACTTGGGCTGAAGTCTGACGCCTATCCGATTGAGCCACCCAGGCACCCCAGTCACCATATTTTCAATCTTCTAATCTGTTCTCAACATGGTGGCCATAATGTTTTGACTATTAGTACACTGCTGAAACTGTTCAGTGTTGCCTATTGCCCTTGGAGTGTTCTGCAAATGTTTCCCCCCCCCCCATTAAAACATACCCACTAAACACAATGCACTTCCATTAGTATCAGCAACTACTGTAGTTGATCTGAAGAGGTTTTTGCATTCCAAAGTTGAGAGGGGAAGATACAGAGGGACACATCTGAATCTCCTGAATAAGCACATTCCCATAACACTGTAGGTATTCAATAAATGTTTGAGTGGATGATGAATGAAAGACAGGAAAGGTAAATTTTATAACAAGAAGCAGTTGAAGGTAAGTTTATAGCATAAATTTCTATAAGTGGAGTGCATGAGATAATATTGGGAACCTGTGAAAACTTAGTTATGTGAGTATGTATGTGTTCATACAGATACGTGCACAGATGAGGTAACTAAAATGTGTTCTTCATATAGCAGGATCTCTATCAATAGTTCTTGAATAGAAAGAAGATTCTAAGAATAAAATCATAACCTAATTTTTGCCTGAGTTCGCATAGCTTCTTGCCTAGATTTGGGGGATTCCTATGAATAAATAAATAACTCAATCCAAATAAAATCATAATTTAATACATGTGTCCTAATGTATTATTTGCGGGATGCTTAGACTTCCATGGTGTATTAGTTTTCTATGGCTGATGTAACAAATTACCACAAACTTGCTGGCTTAAAACAATACAAACTATTACATAAAAGTTCTAGAGGTCAGAAATCTGATATGGTCTCACTGGACTACAATCAAGTTGTGGGTAGGGCTGTGTTCCTTCTGGAAGCCTGAAAGGAGAATCCCTTTCCTTTATTTTTTCAACTCTTAGAGGCTGCCCACATTCCTTGGCTCGTGGTCCCCTTCCATCTTCAAAGTCAGCAATGGCCAGCTGAAACATTAGTACTCTGCGTCCCTCTGACACTGACCCTCCTGCTTCCCACTTTCATGTTCAAGGACCTCTTTGATTACATGGGCCTACCTAGATAATCTAGTATAACCCCCCTATTTTAAATTTTTTTTTTTAATTTTTTTTAACATTTATTTATTTTTGAGACAGAGAGAGACAGAGCATGAATGGGGGAGGGTCAGAGAGAGAGGGAGACACAGAACCTGAAACAGGCTCCAGGCCCTGAGCAGTCAGCACAGAGCCCGACGCGGGGCTCGAACTCACATACTGAGAGATCGTGACCTGAGCCAAAGTCCGATGCTTAACCGACTGAGCCACCCAGGCGCCCCAAATCCCCCTATTTTAAAGTCAGCTAATTGGTAACTTTATTTTTTTTTAAATTTTTTTTTTTCCAACGCTTTTTATTTATTTTTGGGACAGAGAGAGACAGAGCATGACCGGGGGAGGGGCAGAGAGAGAGGGAGACACAGAATCGGAAACAGGCTCCAGGCTCCGAGCCATCAGCCCAGAGCCTGACGCAGGGCTCGAACTCACGGACCGCGAGATCGTGACCTGGCTGAAGTCGGACGCTTAACCGACTGCGCCACCCAGGCGCCCCCTTTATTTTTTTTAAAATGTTTATTTTATTTTTTGAGACAGAGAGAGACACGGCATGAGCAGGGAAGGGGCAGAGAGAGAGGGAGACACAGAATGTGAAACAGGCTCCAGGCTCTGAGCTGTCAGCACAGACAGCGGGGCTAGAACTCACAGACTGTGAGATCGTGACCTGAGCCGAAGTCGGATGCTTAACCGACTGAGCCACCCAGGCGCCCCAGGTAACTTTAATTATATCTGCAAACTTCATTCCCCTTTGCCACATAATGTAACATATTCACAGGTTTGGAGGATTAAGACATAGACATCTTGCAGGGGAGGAGTTATTCTGCCCACCATCCATGGTTATACTTCCTCTTTAGAGAATATTAGAAATTACAATACACATCATAATGAGCCATAAAACATCATTGTCAAGTGTTTGTTCTAACTGTGCTCCACAGAAGGGTGTCCAGCTGGGGAAGTCCAAGTAAATAGAGAAAGTCCTGACTCCTCTCCATTTTATGATCTCAACCAGATATTAAAATATGTATAACATTGCAATAATTAAAACAGTGTGGTAACAGCAATAGTAGGTAGCATAATAAGACAAAATAGAAAGTCTGAAAATGGATCTACGTATTTTTAACAATTTGAAATCGCTTTCAATTTTCATGTGACACATTTTTCTGTACTTCGCACACTAACATACCTAAGGTACATCAGCCAAATACGGGTTGCTATGTATATGTGAATCACCAACTCTTTTGCTCCAGAGCATACCTCTGATTCTTAAAATAGTTTTCGGAACTCTCATCATGTTTGCTTGAGCAATTTTTGGTGTTTGGAATGTTTAAAAAATTCTTAGCCTATTATAATGAGGTAAACATAGAAAAATGGAAATGCTGATATTAGTGATAATATATTTAAGATGTTTCTGGAAATTATCAGATAGGCCAAAAATGTTGCATCTTTCCTTTTTATAGCAAGTTTATTTTGGCTTAAGCTCATCCATTGTCTGGCCAGTTGTTGAATTAATATAATAAAAATAAAGATAATATACTGAATCATGGAATTACATTATGGAACATGATTTTTTTCTTCCCCCTAAACGAATAGGTATAGTAGATAAATGGAGAAAATAAAGAGATCATTAAAATTATAGATTATCAAAAATGTTTTACACCCATCTTTGTTTTCATATTACTTATTATCTCAATAATTTTCCTATATATCACATTAATTTCCAAATGGGTCAGAAATACAAATGGATAAATGCAGGGGGTAAGAAAGAACTACACAACATTGCAAGTCCTAGAAGGAAACATGAGTGAATTTTTCTATTACTTGGAATTTGCAAAAATATTTCAAAATTCTAAAAGCAATAAAAGAGTGCTTAATTTAATTCTGGGAAACTAAAAAAGTTTGTATAGCTGATTAAACACAGCAAAAAGACAAATTAAAACCTCTGGGAAAATATTTGCAGTTAATCACAGACACAGACTAATAATCTCTAAAATATAAAGACCTTCTGAAAATGGAGCAAATGCTCCATAAAGAATGTGCTAGTGAAATGAATAGAAAGTTCACAGAAATAGAAAATGAAATGGAAAATGTTTAACCTCATTTATGACAAAAGAAATGCAAATTAAAAGTACCATTAGACCTTTTTTTACCCATCAGATGGGCAAAATTCCAAAGTCTGACAGCATACTTGACTGAAAAGGCTATGGATAAATAGACATTTTTATATATTCCTTGTGAAAATTTTAGACAGTCTGTGGAGGAGGATTTTCCAATATCTAACAAAACTATCTATGTTTGATCCAGCAATTACACTTGTAGAAATTTATTAAGACCAAAACATGGGCAAAACATTTGAAAAGATGCACAAAACTATTATAGCACCAGGGGTAATAAAAAAGACTAAGAACAATCCCAATGTCTATCAGTAAGGGACTAGTTGTTTAAACTTGCATATCTGCACAATTAAGTCATTTAAATAGAATGAGAAATACCTTTCTGTATCATTATGGAATGATCTCCAGGATATATTGATGAAGACAACAAGGTGGTAAAAGTATGCTAATGTTTCAAAAAGAGGAGATGTGAATGTTTATTAACAAACAATGAAAATATAACCATAAAATCAAAAATTTTAAAAAAAGCTTACTTATAATGGGAGGGGAAATAATAGGGTGGAATAGACAGATCTCTTTAAATATACCTTATTTGGATGATTTGACTTTGGAAAGTTAAAAAATTTTACATTATCATAAAAGAAAATTTAATGAAAAGGCAATGTCTCTTCTTTTTTTTTAACGTTTATTTATTTTTGAGGCAGAGAGAAACAGAGCATGAATGGGGGAGGGGCAGAGAAAGGGAGACACAGAATCTGAAACAGGCTCCAGGCTCTGAGCTGTCAGCACAAAGCCCCACGCGGGGCTTGAACTCACGGACGTGAGATCATGACCTGAGCCGAAGTCGAACGCTTAACCGACCAAGCCACCCAGTTGCCCCGTTCTTCTTCTTTTTAAGAGAGAAAGCACAAGCAGGGGACAGGAGCAGAGGAAGAAAGAGAGAGAGAGAAAGAGAGAGAGAGACAGAATCTTAAGCAAGCCTCATGCTCAGTGTGGAGCCTCATGCAGGGCTCGATCATGTGACCCTGAGATCATGACCTGGGCTGAAATCAAGAGTCGGATGCTCAATTGGCTGAGCCATCCAGGTGCCCCAAAAAGCAATATCTTAAAATGATGAATTTAATTCTATCTTCAGTTGACCTTATCTCATGGAGACAACTATCCCAAATGACTTTAAAACTCAGTAATCTAACTACATTACAAGTAGGATGTACTCTAAGGAGAGAAAGAGCTGCAGAACATGTGTAAATGCTATTTTCAATTATATTATGGGTAGCAGTGGTGCTATGGTTATTCTGAGACTGTTTTATGTGTTGTGTGATAGAGCAAATAATTATACTGACATCACTAAAAAGCTTTCATCATACTGACATCATTAAAAGGCTTTTCATCATGAAGGAAAGGAGATACTGATATAAATATATAATCCTGAATTTGAAATGGAAGCATCAGTATGCACTATCAATATATCTCTTAATAAAACAGATATTTTGTAAATTGGTCCTGTGAAAAATCCAGGAAACATTTGTCAGGCCAGTTGATTCCCATCAGCACCCAGATTGGCTCTGTGAAATATCATTTAACCAACTAAGGAAACTAGGCTTTTTAAAGAATGACTGAATGCTGGATCTGATTTAAGAAATGTACAAGGGAAACTTGGCACATGTTGTACCTGATAGAACAGAAGTTACCAAACAGGCTGTTAATAACAAAAGGACTCAATAGTTAACCTGAATTAGCTCCCACTGAACAAAGATGGGATAATCAGCTGGAAAGGAAACATTAGATGTATCAAATATGCAAAACTCAGAATTAATTGTGATTTCTGGATGCTAGAGAAGAACCCATTATTTTAAAAGCTAGTAAACAGAGTGATCCAAATATTTGCCCAGACTTTCCAGTATTATCTGCATGTTACAGTAGTCAAACAATTGATGAAACCAAGCTTCTTATTATGTATGCCAGAAAATAAAGAGTAAGAAATGGTAGAATTGGAATACTACCCATACTGTACTAACCATAACCAATGATTACCAATGGTTACTGACATTAAAAAAATAGAGACAGTAGATATCATACACCTCCTGATAGAAATATACAAAATTACCCATAAAACAGTCATGGCATACACACCAAAAATTGAATCTGAATCTTACCTTTCTTCTATATCTCACTATGGAGATGCAATCAGCAAAAGTCAGATTGTAGGAATTCTGTATGACAAAATAGCAGTCTCTTTAACAAAACAAAAATAAAAAAAATACAAAGATAAAAACCCAGAATATTGAAGGTGAATCTATAAAGACACAAGATATATATCAGTAAACTGCAATGTATGCACATTATTTGAGTCAAAAATCCACATGCAATTTTTTTTAGAGAGAGAAAAAGTATGTGTGAGCAGATGGGGAGGAGGAGAGAGGTAGAGGGAGAAAGAGAGAGAACCTTAAGCAGGCACCACACCCAGCACCAGAGCCTGATGAGGGGCTTGGGCTTGGTCTCATAACCCTGATATCATGACCTAAGCCAAAATCAAGAGTTGACTGCTTAGCTGACTGAGCCACTCAAGCATCCCGTAAATTTTTTAAAAAGGGGAAAAAAAAACAATGGGGGACTTGTGAAGAATAGTGATTGCTGAAGATTTAAGAAAATGTTTTACATTATGTTAAGATGATGGTGGCTTTGTAATTAAGGAAATACAAGAGCCCTAAAAGTAGGAATTTAAAAATTATTGAAGCTTGGTGGTGGGTATAAGCAGGTTTATCATATTATTCTCTCTACCTCTGTTTGTGTTTTTAAATTTCCATAATAAAAAGTTAAAAATTTTTCCATTAGTTAAAATTTGGGTCATTACTAAGAGCAACAAGAACTCCTTTATCACGAAAAGAATTTTGATGTTCGACTTTTCTTGATTAATATTTCAAGGAAGTTAATAAGACACCATTAAAGTTAGAAACTCAATTACCTGCTGAAGCTTAACACTGGCAAATTTTATTCCCAATTTCCTCTGCTTCATAAAAGTTGTTTCAAGTAAACTGAGAGAACTAGAAATTATAACTGAGAGATAAGAAATAACTTTGGAAATTTATTTTATACTTTAATTTCACATTTAATCGAGGCTTTTATTGGGCCACCTGGGTGGCTCAGTCGGTTAAGCTTCCAATTTTGGCTCAGATCATGATCTCACAGTTCATGAGTTCGAGCTCCTCACTGGGCTCTGTGCTGACAGCTCAGAGCCTGGAGCCTGCATTGGATTCTTCTCCCTTCCTCTCTCCCCTTATCCCACTCACACTTTGTCTCTCTCTCTCTCTCTCTCTCTCTCTCTCTGTCTGTCTCAAAAATAAACATTAAAAAAATTGAGGCTTTTAGCAACTGCATACACATTGCCTAACAAAGTTTTAGAAAAATTGGACATCTGTTTCATATTTAGAGATCTTACTACTGTTTTTAGCTGTCAAAGTATCCTCCCCTTTAACTCAATCCTATATTACTTCATTTAGTAGAACATTTCTATGTAATAAAGTTGGAAAATCAAGTCAGTGAACAAAGAATCGATTATACTTTTGGTATATTGTTCTAATAGGCTAATTATTTGGAAAATAATTAAATTATATTCTTACTTTGTATCAAATTAAGTATATATAGATTAAATATTTAAATGTTGAAAATGAGACTGTAAAAGTAATATAACAGAAAATATTAATGAATGTTTATGTAACCTCTATTGAATAATGACTTGCTCATGTGATATTAAGTCAGAAGCTACATAAAAAGATTGACAAACTTGAAGACATAAATATTAAATGAAAATATCACCCAAGTTCCTGTCTCCCCCAGTTAATGATCAACTGATAAATATTTAAAACATATGTTATTGAGAGTTAATATTCTTAATTTATTAAGATCATTTATGAATGAATGAGAAAAAGATGATTTTTCTGAGAGGAAAAATGGACTAAAGACATGCATAAAAGATGCACAAATATATACAAATCACCAATATACACGTGAAAAAAAGTTCATGCAGATTTGCTTGTAATAAAATAAATGCAAATTAATACAAAGATGAAATGACACTTCCTCCTGTATCAAATTGGCAAAGACAAAGCGTTTGATTGGACAGGTGTGCGTTTTGGCACTCCAGCATTGCAGACTGCTGGGGAAGGAGAACCCAGCTGACCTCTCTGGAAGCAGTTTGGCTGTATTGAGACCCTTAACATTTGCATAACCTTTTACATGGAAATATTTTCCTGAAAATCTTATTCTTAAAAAACATAACAAAACAAGGGCAGAAACACTAAAATGTTTATGCAGAGTTATTTAGAATAGCAAAAAGGCAGGAAGCAATTTGAAATGAAGGGATGAGGAATTCATTCAACCCCGATAGATACAGATGCCGAAGAGTGCTCTAATAACATAGCAAGATGGCGACAGCTATTGTTAAGTGGGAAAAGAAGGGTTCAGAGCAATTTATATTGTGTCATCCCATTTTATTTCCACATATATATACATATTTAATCTATCTGCATGAAACATATGAAATATATAACTTCTGTAACAAACACATTTAAAAAAGATGTTTTGTTTCCTATTTGTATATGCTGTAAAATGTAACAATAGGAAAGATCATTCCAGACATGGTAATGCTTGTTCCTGTTGAGGCAGAGTGACTGATGGGTGAACTGCAGCTGTGAGGCAGAGCCCAGAGTGGTCAGGAAATCTGTACCACATAAGCGCATGTCTGATTTTAACATGTCACAAAGCAAAGACGTGGAATAACATGGTGAGTGGAACATAGGTAGATTTTTAAGTCCGGCACACACATACACACACACACACACACACACACACACGTTTAAAAAGCAAAAAAAAAAAAAACTGCCTTCCAGGGAAACTTGGGGTAGGTAATGAGGAAAGACTAATGCCTTGATACTGATCAATACTAGCACTCATTAACTAAGGGACTTATAACTCATGCAAGCATCAAGTGATGCATAATATGATTGCAGGTTAAAATGATCTATTGGGTTAAATAAAGCATAGTATAAAAATTAATTTTACTCATTTCTTTTTTACCTTGTTAAAAAGATGAGGATACTGGAAAACTTAGTATTAGATATGTGGCATCCTTTATATTTCTCTTGGACAGTACTCCTGTGTACGGTAATAAAAATCTAATTATGTTGTCCCCTTGCTCACAAGCTTTCAGTGTCTTCCTTTTTGGATAAGGACCAAAATCCTTAATATGGCCTCTAGGAAATAGTCTCACCCCAGCCTGCCTCAGAAAGCCTTGCTTTCTGGGTTCCAACCACTCACCTTCTTTCAGTTCCTTTAATAGAGGATTTTTCTAACTGCACATTGAAACTTAATAGTGTATCATGAATTAAACTTAGTGAATGGAGACCATCATCAGAAAACAGAATAGAAAATAGAGTATATCACAAGCAAACGGTAAATATTACTGAAGTAAAAAATGTTTGAGAAACAATACTGTAACCAGGGTTTCTCACATTTAGTACTGTTGACATTTTGCTTGGATAATTCTTTACTGTGGAGAGCTGTCCTCCTCTTTATAGGAAGTGTAGCAGTGACTCTACGCATTAGATGCCAGAAGCACATCCCACCTGTATTATGACAACTCAGAATACCTCCAGACCTTAACAAATGTTCTCAGTTGAGAACTATTGCTCTAACCCATCATGCTTAATGTCACAAGAAAGCTTTTTCACAAGCTGTTCCCCCTTTACTGAAAGGTGCTGCCCCTTACTGAAAGGTGCTCCTTGGGGTGCCTGGGTGGCTCAGCCGGTCTGACTTCAGCTCATGTCATGACCTCACCGTTTGTGAGTTCAAGCCCTGAATTGGGCTCTGCACTTGGGATTCTTCTTGGGATTCTCTCTCTCATTCTCTCTCTCTCTCTCTCTCTCTCTCTCTCTCTTTCCTTCTCTCTTACTCTGTCCCTCTCCCCTCTCAAAATAAATCAACTTTTTAAAAAATTGAAAAGAAAAGAAAGGTGCTCCTCTCCTTTTTCCTCCCCTTCCCCTCCCCCTTCTCCACTCCCCTACTTCCTCTCCTCTCTCCTCCTGGTAACTCTCAGCTCAATTGCACCCTCTTGGGAAAGTCTTTCCTGAGTCACCTGGGTAGGTCTCATCCTTCTATTACATGTTCTCATTAAATCATGTGCTATATTTCAAGCACTTATCAATTTATACTTTTCTATTTACTTCTGTGATTATTTGATTAATATATGCCTCACTTGTAAGGCTGTTAGTTCCATGAAGTCAAGTATCATGTCTGATTCTACCATAATACAACATTAAATATTTATTCAGTATTTGCTATTTATTCGTTCTGTACAAGGTGCTGGGTGCACCCTGGGCAGCGAAAAAGGCAAAATCCCTGCCCTCGAGAGCTTGACAGTCTTTTTGGGGAGACCTAAACTACAGAAACACTCCAACCCTTTTTTTTTTTTTAGTTTCAAGTTTTTATTTAAATTCCAGTTAGTTAACATATAGTGTAATACTAGTTTCAGGAGTAGGATTTAGTGATTCATCACTTACATATAACACCACCAACATTGTGCTCATCACCAACATTTAAATACAAATTTAAAATGGAAATTGCTAAAATATAGATGTATTTTGTGTTGGGAAGCTTGAGTTGTCAGGAAAAGGAAGCGCTGAGGATGTGAGTGTGAATTGGAAGTTCCAGAAGGACACAGCTATGGGACAGCAGGGAAAGAACATTCCACGAACGGGGCGCCTGGGTGGCTCAGTCGGTTGAGCGTCCGACTTCGACTCAGGTCACGATCTTGCAGTCCGTGAGTTCGAGCCCCGCGTCAGGCTCTGGGCTGATGGCTCGGAGCCTGGACCCTGCTTCCGATTCTGTGTATGCTGTGTCTCCCTCTCTCTCTGCCCCTCCCTCATTCATGCTCTGTCTCTCTCTGTCTCAAAAATAAATAAAAGTTAAAAAAATAAAATAAATAAATAAAAAGAACATTCCACAAACAAGTATCATTTACTTAAAGGTCTTATAACCTATTCCTACTGGGTTTTTAAAAGTCACTCTACTGTGAAGAGAATGTATCAGAGGAAATTAAAGGGACAAAAAAGGGGATGTCACTTAGAAAGTCATTCAGTGCAGGTAGGAGACCACTGATGTCGTGGACTAGGGTTGTAGCAGAAATAAAGCGTATAAAATATAAGTACTTATGAGTACCTAGCACTCCAATTGTCAGATTTGACATACTGGGCACTTAGTAAATATTTGCTGATTTAATATCTATTGAGTGAATTCATTCAACATTTACTAACAAATACATCAAAGCTTTACGAAATTAACACCACTGTCATTTTTGTCATCGTATCTGCCTATTAAAGTTCAGTTCAAATTCTGTATTGTCTGTAAATGATTTCCCTATATTCTCAAATTAATTTCTGTTTTCACAGCTATATTCTTATGGAAAATTCATTCTAGCTCCATTGAGCATTTGTCATTGTTTGCCTTAGAAAAGATACTTATGTGTTCATTTACCCACCTATGTTATGGGTGCAGTGAATGCTGATAATTATTTTTTTATCATTTTAATTCTGATAAATAGATATACATAGAAGATATTGAATAATGTTGGTTGAATGTAGTGAGCCCCATGAAAATATTACTTGGGAAAAATTGAGTCTTTTAAGCTTTTGCTTTGATAACTCTTTCAGTCAGAAATTATCTCCCAATGGACAGGAAATTATTTACACTTTTTATTTGAAGTTAAATTTATTCTGAAAAAGCAGTGTTTTAAAACATGTCTCAATCCCAGACATCCCAAAAGCAGGTTTCATTAATACAAACAGTTTTTGATGGTTTGTTTTGCCATGGGAACTTAGGGAACACACATATTTTCATTTCACTGTGATGATTAGCTAGGAACGGAATTGCTAGGTCATAGGGTAAGGTATGTTTAGCTCTGTAAGAGTTAAACTACTTAGTCTTTTCCCAAAGATATTTACCATCTTATATTCTCACCAACCATGTATGAAAGTTCCTGTTTCTCTTCTTCCTTGTCATTTTTCAATATGCCAATCATTTTTAATTTCAGCCACTTTACTGGGTATAAACGGTATCTCATTTAAGTTTTAATTTGAAGTTTCCTAATGATGAATGATGTTGAATACTTTGTTATATTGTTCCTGGGCATTCATTTATCTTCCTCTTTGATGTGTCCATTTGGGCCCTTTGCCAAATTAAAAAAAAATATTTTCCAGTTTTATTGAGATATAGTTGACATATAATATTGTCTAAGTTTAAAGTATACAGTGTGATGATTTGATACATATATATGTTGCACAATGATTACCACAATAAGGTTAGCTCACACATCCATCATCTCACACAATTATACTTCTGTTGCTCTAGTGGTGGGGAGAATATTTAAGATCCAAAGTTTACCGTATTGTTCACTATAGTCACCATGCTATCCATTAGATCTCCAGAACTTACTCATCTTATAACTGAAAGTTTGTATCCTCAGACCAACATCTCCGCATTTCTTTATGCTCCCCAGGCCCTAGTAACCACAAATATAGTCTCTATTTCTATGACTTTGGCTCTTTTAGATTCCACACATAGATGATATCATACAGTATTTGTCTTTCTCTTTCTGATTTTTCAATTAGCATAATGCCTTCAAAGTTCATCCATATTTTGCAAATGGCAGGATTTCCTTCCTTCTATGGCTGAATATTATTCTATTTTGTATGTATTCCACAAATTCTTTATTCATTCATCCATCAGTGCACACTTCTGTTGTTTCAATGTCTTGTCTGTTATAAATAATGCTGCAATAAACACAGAAGTGCAGGTATCTCTTAAGGTAGTGATTTCATTTCCTTTACATACAAATTCAAAGGTATGACTGCTGGATCATAGGGAGTTCTAATTATTTGAGGAACTTCCATACTGTTTTCCACAGTGGGGTACAAATTCACATTCCCACCAGTAGTGCACAAGGGCTCCTTTTTCTCACATTCCTCGCTAACACTTACCTCTTGTCTTTTTTCATAATAGCCATTCTAACAAGTGAAGTGATACGAACCCTGTAGTTTTGATGTGCATTTTCCTGATGATTAGCAGTATTGATCACCTTTTCATGTACTTTTTGACAATTTGTACGTTTTCTTTAAAATGATGGCAATATAAGATCTTTGCCTGTTTTAAAAACCAGTTTCTTTTTTAAATCAGATTTTGTTCTATTGAATTATATCAATTGTACGGTGTTAAGTTGTACTAATATCTTAGTATCATTTATTTTTCCATGCAGAAGCTTTGTAGTTTGAGGTGGTCCCATTTGTATATTTTCACTTTTGTGGTTTTGGTGTCATAGCCATGAAATCATTGCCACAACCATTGTAAAGGTGTTTTTCCCTCCTATATTTCCTTTTAGGTATTTTATGGTTTCAAGTATTATATTTAAGTCCTTAATCTATTTAGAGTTAGTTTTTGTGGGTGGTTTAAGATAGGAGTCCAATTTCATTCTTTTCCATGTGGATATCCCTTCATCAACTATTTTAAAAACTGTGTTGTGTGCCTTTTTATTATTGAATTGTAGATATTCTTCATATTACAGTCATATGTGTTTGCTAAATATATGAGTTATAACTATGTTCCCCCAGGATGTGATTTGCCTCTTTATTTTCTTAATGGTAATTTTTAATGAAAAGAAGTTTTTAGTTTTGATAAAGCCCAATTTCACAGGTTTTTTCTTTTATAGTTAATGTCTTCTGTGACCTGGCTAAGAAATCTTTGCTGACTCCAATTCATAAAGATATTATTCTGTTTACTTCCAGAAGCTTTATGATTCTAGCTTTTATATTTAAGTCTATGATTTACCTGAAATTATTTTCTGTATGTGATGTATTGTAGGGATATCAGTTGATTTTTTCTTTATAGATACCCAAATTTCCCTAAAATTTTTGCTGAAAAGACTTTTTCCCTATTTAATTGCTGTGATGTTTTTGTAAAATGTTAATTGACTATATATAGATGAGTGAATTTCTGGACTCCAGATTCTATTATTTTGATCTATTTGCCTATTCTTAAGTCAGTGCCACATTGACCTGATTACTGTGGCTTTATGTTAGGTGTTCAAGTCAAGTAAGTGTAATTCACTTAATTTTGTTCTTCTTTTAAAAAAAAATAATGTTTGTTTATTTTTGAGAGAAAGAGAGAGAAAAACAGAGACAGAGACAGAGTGTGCGCAGGGGAGGGGCAGAAAGAGAGGGAGACAGAGAATCTGAAGCAGGCTCTAGACTCTGAGCTACCATCCCAGAGCCCAATGCAGGGCTCGAACTCATGAGCCACAAGGTCATGACCTGAGCTGAAGTCAGACGCTTAACTGACTGAACCGCCCAGGTGCCCCATCTTTGTTCTTCTTTTTAAAAATTGCTTTGGCACTGGGTGTTGTATGGAAACCAATTTGACAATAAATTTCATATTAAAAAAAGAAAAGATAGGAGGGCAATGCTGCCTCATCCTGGCAGACGTGGGAAGTGCACCCACTGCTCCACATTCGAGGAAGATGAGAAGGCCCGGGGAGAGCCACTCAGGTCCAACAAGCCTTCAGGGAAGTCACAGCACCAAGTCATGAGTACTGAGTTCACCGACATTGATGGAGTCAAGGAAATAGAAGACTCCGTCACACCACCACCAAAGCTTCCGCCTTCAGGACTTTATAATCTAACGGAGTAGGAGGGAGGATCGAGACTGGTAGTTTTGGGCCCTCACCATGCATCAGAATCACTGGGCTCCCCTGCCAGAGATGCTGATTCCATTACTGTGGATGAGACTCAGCCATTAGTACTTGTTTAAAGATTCTGGGTGTTTCTAATGCGAAGCCAGGCCTCAGATCCATTGAACCAGACAAATGCAACCAGAATAAGAGAACATGATACTCACGCCTAAGAAAGTGTGACTGCATGGCTGCCGCAAGATGCTAGACTGGTCAGGGCGGCTGGAACAGCTGGGGTTTACATTCCAGGAGAGCTTTTGTGAGGCCAGGGGGCAAAACCTGGTTAGAGGAGCTCTGAGGGTGTCCAGAAGGGGCAAATGAGTCGTGTGCCGGGGAAAGAAGAGACACAAGCTGGGAGTCAAAGCGCAGTGCTGGTGGTTACCCTGAGACCTCTCATTTGCAGTTGTTACAAGCTGACTAAAAAGATGACTATGACAGAGAAAGACAAATACCATATGATTTCACTCATATGTGGAATTTAGCAAACACAACAGATGAACATAGAGGAAGGGAAGGAAAAATAAGATAGAAAGCAGAGAGGGAGGCAAACCATAAGAGACTCTTAAATACAGAGAACAGCTGAGGGTGGCTGGAGAGGGGATTGGTTGGGGTGGAATAAATGGGTGATGGGCAATAAGGAGGGCAGTGTTGGCATGAGCGCTGGGTGTTGTATGTAAGTGATGAATCATTAAATTCTACTCCTGAAACCTCTACACTGTATGTTAAGTGACTTGTATTTAAATAAAATTTTAAAAGTAAAATAAATAAATAAATAAATATATAAATAAAATAAAAATAAAAATTGTTTTGGCTATTCTAGGTCATTTGCATTTTTGTGCACATTTTAGAATTTGCTGGGCAATAGCTAAAACACATTCTTGCAAGGATTTTGAATGAGATTGTGTTAAATCTTTAGATTAATTCAGGGAGAATAAACATCTTAATGATATTGAGTCTTCCAATCCCTGAGCATGATGTATCTTATCATTTATTTAGGTCTGCTTTAATTTTTTTCAGCAATGCTAGTTTTCATTGAATCAGTCTCATATATTTTTAAGTTTATGACTAAGCATTTTTATAGTATTGTTCATAAAATTTCCTGGGTTTTTTTTTTTGAAGTTTTTATTTTAATTCCAGTTAGTTAACATACAAGGTTATATTAGATTCAGGTGTGCAATATAGTGATTTAACAATTCTGTACATCACCCAGCACTCATCACAAGTTCATCCCTTAATCCCCATCATCTATTTAACCCATTGCCCCACCTGCCTCCCCTCTGGTAACCATTAGTTTGTTCTCTAAAGTTAAGAGTCTGTTTCTAGGTTTGGATCTCATTTTTCCCCCTTTGCTCATTTGTTTTGTTTCTTAAATTACACATATAAGAGAGGTATCATATGGTTTTTGTCTTTCTTTGACTTGACTTATTTTGCTTACCATTGTACTCTCTAGCTATATCCATGTTGTCACAAATGGCAAGATTTCATTCTTTTTATTTTTTTTATGGCTGAATAATATTCCATTGTGTGTGTATGTATATATATACATACACACATATGTGTGTGTATATACACACATGTGTATATATGTATACATACACACATATGTATGTGTATATATGTATACATACACACATGTATGTGTGTATATACACACATGTGTATATATGTATATATATGTATATATATAACCTCTTCTTTATCCATTCATCAATCGATGGACACTTGGGCTATTTCCAAATCTTGGTTATTGTAAATAATGCTGCTATAAACATAGGGGTGGATGTATCCCTTTGAATTAGTGGTTTTTTTTATTTTGGGGGTTAATACCCAGTAGTGCGATTGCTGGATCGTAGGGTAGTTCTATTTTTAACTTTTTGAGGAACCTCCATACTGTTTTCCACAGTTCCTGTACCAATTTGCATTTCACCAACAGTGCAGGAGAGTTGCTTTTCTCCATATCCTTGCCACATCTGCTGTTTCTTGTGTGGTTGATTGTAGCCATTCTGATAGGTATGAGGTGATAGCTCATTGTAGTTTTGATTAGCATTCCCCTGATGGTAAGTGATGTTGAACATCTTTTCATGTGTTTGTTGGTCATCTGCATGTCTTGTTTGGATAAATGTCTGTTCATTTCTTCTGCCCATTTTTAATCAAATTACTGGTTTTTTGAATGTTGAGTTGTTTATATATTTTGGATACTAACACTTCATCAGATATGTCATTTGCAATATCTTCTCCCATTCAGGAAGTTACCTTTTAGTTTTATTGATTGTTTCCTTTGCTGTGCAGAAGCTTTTTATTTTGATGTAGTCCCAATAGTTTATTTTTGCTTTTGTTTCCCTTGCCTCAGGAGACATGTCTAGAAAAAAGTTGCTACAGCCAATATCAAAGAAGTTAGTGCCTGTGCTCTCTTCCAGGATTTTCATGGTTTTTGGTCTCAGAATTTAGGTCTTTCATCCATTTTGAATTTGTTTTTGTGTATGGTGTGAGAAAATAGCCCCGTTTCTTTCTTTTGCATGTTGCTGTCCAGTTTTCCCAACACCATTTGTTGAAGAGACCGTCTTTTTCCAATTGGATATTCTTTCCTGCTTTGTCAAAAATTAATTGACTATATAATTGACTATATAAATTGACTATATAAATTAATTGACTATGAAATGGCTATAAAATTCATTTCTGAATTTTTTATTCTATTCCATTGATACATGTGTCTATTTATGTGCCATTTCCATGCTGTTTTTATAATCACAGCTTTGTAATATAACTTGAAATCTGGAATTGTGGTGCCTCTGGCTTTGCTTTTCTCATTCAAGATTGCTTTGGTTATTATTTTTTTGTGTGTGATTCAATACAAATTTAAAAATTGTTCTAGTTCTGTGAAAAATGTTGTGGGTAATTTGATAAGAATTGTATTAAATGTGTAGATCACTTTAGGTAGTATAGACATTTTAATAACATTTTTTCTCCCAATCCATGAGCATGGAATGTCTTTCCATTTCTTTGTATTGTTTTGAATTTCTTTCATTAGTATGTTATAATTTTCAGAGTATAGGTCTTTCGCTTCTTTGGTTAGGTTTGCTCCTAGGTATCTTATTATTTTTGTGAAATTGTAAATAGGATGGTTTTAATTTCTCTTCTTGCTATTTCATTATTGCTGTATAGAAATGCAACATATTTATGTACATTGATTTGCATCCTGCGACTTTACTGAATTTGTTTATCAGTTACAGCAGGTTTTTTGGTGGAGTGTTCCAGGCTTTCTACATATAGTATTATGTCAACTGCAAATAGGGAAAGTTTTGCTTCTTCCTTACTGATTGGGATGCCTTTTATTTCTTTTTGTTGTCTGATTGCATAGGGCTTCCAATATCATGTTAACAAAAGTGGTGAGAGAATGGGGACATACTTGTCTTAATCCCTACCTTAAGGGAAAGCTCTCAGTTTTCCCCTAGTTGAGGATGATATTAGCTCTGAAGTTTTTACTCAAAGCTAGCCTGTTGAGAGTTTTTTTCATGAATGGATGTTTCCTAGTATCTTTTTTAAAATTTATCTCTAAGATATGTAGTGATGTTCTTTCTTTCATTCCTCATATGATAATTCATATGATAATTTATGTTTTCATTTTCTCTCTCCCCTAATCATTCTAATTAGAGGTTAATTAGTTACGTGAATCTTTGTGCTGGATCAACTTTTGTGTTCATTGATTGTTGTCTGTTTATTTTTAATTTCATTTATCTATGCAAGTTCTTTAGTATTTCCATTATTGTTCTTACTTTGAGTTTAATTTTGGAAAAGGCTTATTTAAATTTTTTTCTCTCACCCATCCCCCATTATATGAGAACCTGTTTGAAAACAAGGGCAATATCTAATGCCTAACATATAAAACCTCCAATATCTGTTAAATCAAATTTGTGGGAAGCAGAAATGAAAAGGTTCCAGTTCTCTGGCATGTCACTTGGCTAACAGTTGTATTAGTTATCTTTTGTGAATGATAAATTATCACAAAGGTTCTTATCTGACAGACAAGGGGGAAAATATAAAATAATGATTAAAAATAAAAATCCATTCTAAAATGCTAAAGGAGGGATCCCTGAGTGGCTTAGTTGATTAAGCATCTGAATCTTCATTTCGGCTCAGGTCATGATCACACTGTTTGTGAGTTCGGGCCCCACCCTGGGCTCTGCACTGACAGCATGGAATCTGCTTGGGATTCTCTCTCTCTCTCTCTCTCTCTCTCTCTCTCTCTCTCTCTCTTTCTCTCCCTTCACTCTCCCACTAGCACTCCTTCTCTCTCTCAAAATAAATAAACTTTAAAAAAATAAAATGCTAAAGGAATGTAGAAAGAGAAGAGATATGAACTGGAGTAGATTAAATGCAAGTGTGGATTTTAGATAAAGACCTTCTCTGAGCTTAGTTCCTCACCTGAAAATATGGTAACACTACCACTGAAGAGTTTGCATGAAATAATGAAATAACAAATGTAAAACACCCATAACAATGTCTAGCATATATTAGTGGTTCAATAAATGGCATTAAAACTTTTTTAATGTTTATTTCTTTTTGAGAGAGAGAGAGAGAGAGTATGAACAAGGGAGGGACGGAGAGGGAGACAGAGGATCCAGAGTGGGCTCTGTCCTGACAGCAGACAGCCCCACATGGAACTCGAACCCACAAACCATGAGATCATGACCTGAACCGAAATCCGATGCTTAACCAACTGAGCCACCCAGATGCACTTAAATTGCATTTCTAAGAGTGTTAATATCCTTATTTGTAAAATATGCTCTCAGAGGAGGGTTGTTGAATGTATGAAAAGAGATACATAAATAATGTGCTCACCACAGGGCTAAGCTATATCTTTTAATATAGACCTAGAATATAAACTTGAAGTGTCTGTAGAACCTATAAATTATGTTATGGTTATGGAAGATGGAAAGAAATCTATAGACAACTCAATGGAGTTCTTTTAATTTTTGTTTAAAATCTACATCTTGCTTCTCTAATGGACGACTTTTTTTCCCCAAAAAGCCTAGCTGTGAGCCAGTGTTATATTAAAAGAAAATGGAAAAGAAAGACAAGATGGAACACATGAAACAGCTTTTACCCATCATATTCAGCAAAGTGAAAGCTAGTAATTAGAGAT
Source organism: Neofelis nebulosa (assembly GCF_028018385.1). Classification (NCBI taxonomy): domain Eukaryota; kingdom Metazoa; phylum Chordata; class Mammalia; order Carnivora; family Felidae; genus Neofelis; species Neofelis nebulosa. The sequence continues at coordinate 27,813,089 of NC_080794.1, read as the reverse complement.
ATCTCTGGAATTTTAAATTCTTTGATCTCGGTGAGCACCAAAAGAGGGGATCAGATAGTTTAAGTCTCTTAGGAATTTTGTATATTAAATTAACAAATGGTTCCCTAACATAATTAATATTTGTAAAGCACTCACATTTCCATTACATCGAGGGTTAGAGTTCATCATGATTTTCTTAGATTGTGATGCCTATCCATAACCATGATTATTACCAAAGAAAGATCTCATATTCAAAAGAAACATCCTCATACTTTTCATTTCTGGTCACACATTATTGGCCAGAAAAGTCATGTCTGTGGGTGAATCAAATGAGCAGCAGTGATATCTACTACAAATTGAAAAATCAATTTTGAATAGAATAAAAAAATAAGTATTAATTATATGGTTCCCTCGTGCTCTTTACATAAGGGCCATAAAAGAAATTTCAACTTTAGATTGTAGGTTAGTTAATATAAATTCATTCAATACTTATATTTTCCTAACTACATGACAGTGCTTCAAAGTGTTTCGTACATATTTACTCATTTATTCCGCAACATAATCTAAGGAGGTTGATAGTATGACCCCTACTCTACAGAGAGGGAAGTTAAGTTATGGAGAGGTCATTAAGCTGTTTGCCTAATGTCACACAACTGCAATCACACCCAGACAATCATCCCTAGAATCCATACACAGCTTCTCAGAGCAGGCCTTTAACAACTATTTAAAAAAAAATTTTATGGCAATATACTTATTTGCATAGTTCAGTAAGAATTTGTTCTCTATGCAGTAGGTACAATGGAAACATTGGTTATATTCCCAAGGGCTTTGACTGGAATTTAGTATTTCCTCAGATCCTGCACCTGGTAGGAAGTGACCTTCTTTACTCACCTGGTAAGAATCCTGGGAGTGTTGTAAGCGAGGTATCAGGCTGATATTTCCAGGGGGCTTTATTGGCCACATAAAGTCAATTTTAGTATTTTAAGCTGTCTGGTCACATCTGAGTCTATGCATGTGTCTCTCAAATAGAACAACTATTTTTTTAAAAAACTGTATGTCAGGCTTTGAGCTGGGTATTCCACAATTGTCTTCAATTCTCATGAGATGTATGTGTCAGAAAGTAGCCATTAGGTAGGAAGGTCACTGCTGGACTTGAAAAAATTCTTTACAACAGAGCAAAATGTTTCAATGCTGCACACATTAAAAGCATTCTATTCATTTCATATTTTTTGCCACATTTCTACACAGAATCCTCACATGTAAGTAACTTCTGTTGCTCGGTGTTTGACCTTTGTCCAATAAAGTTTGAGTCAAAACCTCAAGAAGGTATTATTTTCCTCCTTTGAGAAGAGGGAAATGTTAAATTTGCATGGCTGCATGGGACAAAAAGAATGAAAATATACAAATCATTAATATGTATTTAATTCTCATAGCTTATTTTTTCTATCTTTTGTACCTTCATACTAATAGTAAATGAGAATTAATTAGTTAAAAAGACAAAATGGGAAATCATAAGTAATTTCTTACCCTCTGAAAATATTTTAACTTCCCCAATTGTGTTTTTTCAAGAACCAAATTCTACATCAGATGCCATCTGCTTACTGAATGATTTGATCATCTATGTTAGGAGATAGCAAGTATAGCTTATGACTGGATTCTGACTTGCTACCTATTTTTATAAATAAAGTTTTATTGGAGCACAGTCACACCGCTTCATCTATGTATTGTCTATGTTGCTTTGGCCTTACAATGGCAGAGTTCAGTTGCTGTGACAAAGATGGTTTGGCCTAGAAATCCGAAATTATTTACTATGTGACCCTTTGCAGGAAAAACTTTTTATTTTTTTTCCCAACCTCTGGTCTATGAAGACAGTACCAGTTGCTGAGCGGCTGATAAGAAGCAAGGTATTTTGAATGTTCTTTATCTTATTGTCAATATTTCATCTTACCTTGCAAATTATTAGTTATATTTGCTCAGAGAAGGACCAACTAAAAATAGAGTGAACAGAGCTCCTAGTCCCAGGAGGTGAGCAAAGCCCACATCCATGATATAATTGGCCATCAAATGACGACCATCAATATAAACCTTACTATTAATCATTTCTGTTTTATGGTGCTATGTCAGACACCAGTCCTATTTCTACTTATTCCTGCTTTATAGTAGTTCCCAATTTAAGATATAAAATGTTGAGACAGAACTCTATCCTATAATCTAATGAAATTAGTACTTAAACTGCTACTAACAAAAGAAGAAATCAGAATTCCTTTGCAGCTAGACATTTTGTTATCCTACTTGCCCTGAAAATTTTGATGGAAGTTACAAATAGTAAAACTTTAAGAAAGAGAATTGTAATTAAACTTGCTTACCAGGAAGTTGTGTCAAAGAGTTTGCTTTAAAAGACATCCTCTTTAGGGACACCTGGGTGGCTCAGTCCCTTAAGTAACTGACTCTTAATTTTGGCTCAGGTTATGATTTCATGAGATCAAGTTCCCCATCCAGCTCTGTGCTGACACCATGGAGCCTGCTTGGGATTCTGTCTCTGTCTCTCTCTGCCCCTCCCTTGCTCATATACCCTCTCAATTGCCTCTCTCTCTCTCTCTCTCTCTTTCTCACAAATAAATAAGTAAACATTAAAAATAATAAATAAAAGGCATCCTGTTTATTTTTGGGTGAAGGAAAGGGGTGAATAATTTTAGACATTCTTTTCTTAATAGCAAAAAACAAGCCTAATTAAGGAGACAAAACATTGGTTTGTAGAAGCAAACAGAATTAATGCCTAATGTTATCTTATTTTTTTTTTACTCCGAGTTCAACATACCAGCTGGCTTGAACTGTGGGTGACATACATAATTAAAACTGAAAAAAAAAAAAAAGACTGGAGGATCTTACTTATCTGGCTTTCTATTCCTTTTTATGTTGCCCAAATCACAACCCTGCCATCATCTCTGCATAATAAATCAAGCAGAAATTCCTGCTGATATGATGAATATTTTATTTTTTTAGTTTTGACCATTGCTTTATCTTCTGCAAGTATAATGGTAAATTAATGAAGTAAGTCCCTAAAAATAGTACATCCTATTAAATAATTAGATCATCATGAAGAGAAGAAAATTCAGTATCTAAAGTTGATGTACTTTCATTTTAGGTATTTCGACTGAACTGATCAATATCCAATTAAGTCAATAATGTAAAACAACTAGATTTTTTTTCTAATTTTTTATTATGAAAAATTTCAAACAGGCAGAAAAACTAAAAAGCTAAATTCCATCATCAAGATTCAGCAATAGGTAATGGCCATATTTGCAGTTGTCTGCTTCTAGTATTTCTAAATCTAGAATAGTCTCCTAGCAATTAATTTATTTAGGTATTTAAATTACATTGACTTTTTAAAAAGACCAAGTCAGTTTTTTTACAGAATGTTCCACATTTTGAATATATCAGTTTGTTTCCTTGGTGTTTTTGTTTGTCTGTTTGTGTTTATTTTTGTTTTTGTTTTCAGAGAGAGAAAGAGAGCACATGAGAGAATCTTAAGTAGGCCCCACACCCAGCTTATAAGATTGTGACCTGAGTTCATATCAAGAGTTGGATGCTTCACCAACTGAGCCACCCAGACACCCTACTTTTTGGTGTTTTTATTGTTTTTCTCTATCCTCTATTTCTGGAAAGCTGGAAGATGCATCTAAAGACCATACTCACAGTAAATGTTTTTGAAGACGATATTTTACAGGTAATGGTGTGTACTTTGCATCATATCAAGAGGCACATGATGTCAGGTTATCTTAATATTGGTGATGCTAAGTTTGATCACTTAGTAGATTTAATGGCCAGTAGACCTCTGGCACACTTCTAAATTTTCCTTAGGACAACAAGGAAATTACAAGAGAAGTTAGAAAATCTTTGGGAGTAAATATAAAGAAAAAAACTCCATTTTGAAATTTGTCGGATATACTTAAAGCTTTGCTTATATTTTTCTAAAGCTTATATAAATAAAATGGAAGAGTACACAATCAATGATCTAAACTTCCATTATAAGATTCTAACAATGGAGAACAAATAAAAATTTAAGCAAGCAAATTAATAAAGATAAGAACAAACAAATAAAAAAAGAACAGAAAAAATAGAGATCAATAAAATTCAAAGCTGATTCTTTGAAATGGCAAAAAAAAAAAGAAAAAAGTGATAAACTAAGTAGATGGATCATAAAAAGAGAGAGAGAATAAAAAAACAAAAATGACCACTATCAGGAATAAAATAAGAAACATCACTATTGATCTGACAGTCATTAAAATGATAGTAAGGAAATATGATGAACAACTTTATTCCAATAAACTTGGGAACATAAATGAATCAGACAAATTCCTTGATGGTGTAAATTACAAAACTGACTCACAGAGAAACAAACACCTGAATAGTTCTACATTTACTAAATAAATTGAATTCATTACTTAAAAGCTCTCCCAAAAGAAAACTCCAGCCCCCGGTGACTTCCTAGGAGAATTCTATTGAATATTTAAGAAAGAAATAATAACACCAATCATACATAAATTCTTTCAGAAAATAGAGAAGGATGCAATAATTTCTCAAACACTTTATGAGCCCAGCATTAGCCTGTTACCACATTCAGACACAGACATCACAAGAAAACAAAGCTAAAGACCAATATCCTTCATAAAACTAGATGCAAATCCTTAACCAGATTAGAAAATTAAATCAAGCAATACAAAAAAATAGATAATACATAACCACTAAGTGGTATTATCCCAAGATCATAAGGTTAGTCTAACATTCTAAACTCAATTAATGTAATTCCCCCATATAAAGAGAATAAAGGAGAAAAGCATATGATCATCTCAATAGATATAGTAAAAAAAAAATTTACGAAATGCATCATCCACTAATTCTTAAAAGCTTTTGGCCAAATGTGAATATTAGGGAAAGAGAAGGAAACATTCAGCTAATTTCATACGTAGTAGTGAAAGACTAAATAATCTTCTGCTCTAAGACTGGGAACAAGGCAAGAATCTCTGCCACATTTATTTTATTCTACATTATGGTGGAAGTCCTAGCCTGTGCAATAAAGCAAGGAAAATAAATACACACAGATATGCAGTACACACACACACGCAGGAAAGGAGGACATAAAACCGCTTTTATTTTGTGGATATCATCATGAAGTACATAGAAATTCCTAAGGACACTACAGAAATGAAAAAAAGGTACTTTAACTAGTGAGTGAATATAATAGTATCACATGATAACATAAGACTAGTACCACCAAAATCAGTTGTTTCTAGATACTAGTAATGAAGATATAATAGCATTAAAAACACATAAAATGTTTAGAAATAATTTTAACAACATGTACAATATCTTTACAATGGAAACTGAAAGATTGCTGAATGAAGTTAAAGAGGACATATATAATTGGGGAACCATACAAAGTTCACGAATTGGAACACTGAATATTGTTAAGGTATTGATTCTCTCTAAATTTATTTATAAATTTAACACAACCCTAATTAAAATTCCAATAGACATTTTTAAAGAAATTGTTAAACTGATTATACAATTTATATGCCAATACAAAAGATATAGAACATAGAATTTTGAAAAAGAAAAATGCATTGGGAAGATTTATACAACATGACTTCAAACAGTAAACAAGGTAGTATGATATTGGCATCAATATAGACATTTAGATCAATGTTACGGAATTGGGAGTTGAGAAATAGATGTATGATTATATGGTAAATTAGTTTTTGACAAATTACCAAGATAATTTGATGGGAGAGAGCATGCAAGCATGCACACACACACACACACACACCAAGCGGGAGAGGGGCAGAGGTCCACACTGTCAGCACAGAACCTGACAGTGGTGGACTCGATCTCACCAACTGTGAGACCATAACCTTAGCTGAAATTAAGAGTTCTGATGCTCAACTGACTGAGCCACTCAGGAGCCCCAACACAAAGGTTTTAAAACTTAAAACTTCTACAAAAAATACATACAAGAAAAATCTTTGTGGTCTTGGGTAAGGCAAAAGTAGTGTAGATAGGACATAAAATATATGAGTCACAAAAGAAAAACACATTTGTAACTAAATTTTACCAAAATTAAAAACTTTTGCTTGTCCAAAAATGCCATTAGGAAAATTAAATGGCAAGTCACAGATGGTGAGAAAATGTTTGCAAAATGTACATGTTACAAATGACTTGGATTCAGAATATACAAAGAAGTCTTACAACTCAATAGTATGAAGACAACCAAGTAAAAAACGTGCAGATGCTTTGCAGATGAACAAGTCCAGGAAAAGTTGTTCAACATCATCGGTCACTAAGGAAATGCAGATTAAAACCACTACTACACACACCCACGAGAAAAACAAAAATTAAAAACAAGTGTTGGCAAAGATGTGAAACAAATGGAAACCTCATGAACCACACGTAGGAGTGTTAAATGACAGTTGGAAGAATGGCAGTGATTCAGAAGGGGATGGCTCCATGAAAGGGGGCGGGGCGATGTGGAACCAAGCCATGGCCAATCCAGAGTTCCAAGTGCGAAAAAAACGTTGTTGTTGCTCTCCACTGAGGTTCTGAGATGATCTGTTATACAACATAACTTTACAAAGGTTGATGAATAGATTTGTATTTTGACTTACATAAGGTGCTTTATTTCTTCTTCCTTTTCTCTATGCAAAAGACTTTTTGTTGCTGAATTTATTGATATTTTCCGTTACTGCTTCATAATTTGAATCATGATTGGAAAGGCTTTCCCATTTTCCAACTGTCCTGTGACAATTTACTGTAAAAGCTAGCTTTTCCCCAGTAATTTAAAATGCCACGTTTATAAATATCCATATATACTTGCTCTATTTTTGTACTTTCCATTCACTTTCATTGTTTTGTCTGTCTATTCTTGGACATGATATCACACTGTTTAAATATAATGACTTTACAATAGTGTGATTCAATATACTTTTCATTGCTCTTCTTTTTCAACATTTTCTTGACTCTTTGCTTCTGTATTTCAAGACTCAAGTTTTCTAGCTTTACAAAAAATATTAGCATTTTTATTGTGTTCATGTTTTATATGTCATTTCCTACATTAACTCAAATAATATTGACTTGTTAGGAATTGAATCACCCAATCCAAACATATAGTGCCTTTCTGTCTGTTCAAGTTTATTTTTGCACCTTGCACTAGTGTTTTATTATTTTCCATGTACAGATTTTATCTGTTATTTTATTTGTTTCCTCCTACTTTTTTTGTTGTGGGATCTTTTCTTCCACCAATTATTCCAACTAACAATTTTTACACATAGGACATATTAATTTTACATGTTATTTCTAGATACTGACACATCATAGAATTATATTACTATTTATAATCCTATTTTCATTGATCCTTTAAAGCACACTACCATAATTCATTTATTATATTTATTTATATATTTATATTATTTTATATATATTTATATTATACACATTTTATTTTATATATAAATTTTATACATATTTATATTATATATTTATATATTAAGATATGTTTTTATCTTTTATAATTATTATGCTTCTAATTTTTATTAATCACATTGGATAATATTTCTAACACAAGAGTATAGAGTAATGTAGACAATAACCATCCTTCCATTATTTCTGTCTCAGTGAGAATTTATTGAGTGTTTCCTTATACATAAATGTTACATTTTGGTTTGAGGTATAGAAACATCAACACTCAGAGACAGACATGCACCTACACACAACATAATCATTTCAGGATGAATTCATTAAATCTTATTTCAGAAAGTTTATTTTAATTATTTTCTTATTTTTTAATTTTTATTTATTCTGAGAGAAAGAGAGTGAGAGCAAGCGAGAAGGGGCAGAGAGAGAGGGAGAGAGAGAATCCCAAGCAGGCTCCACACCACTAGTGTGGAGCCCAACGTGGGACTGAAACCCAGGACCTGTGAGATCATGTCTTAAGCAGAAATCAAGAGTCTGAAAGTTAACCAACTGAGCTACCAAGCACCCCAGTTTTTTTTTTAATTTTAGAGAGAGAGAGCACACAAGCAAGGAAGAGCAGCAGACAGAGAGAGAGAGAATCTCAAGCAGACTCCACACTCAACGTGGAGCCTGACATGGGGCTTAATTCCACAACACTGGGAACATGATGTTAGCCAAAATTAAGAGCCAGATGCTCAGTTGAATGAGTCACCTAGGCATCCCTGTTTCTTGTTTTGTTTTGTTTTGTTTTTAAGTTAGAATTGATGTTGAATTTTCACATACCTCTTAAGCATCTAGGGAGATGTATGATAATTTTTCCTTAAATGTATTAATGTATTTAATGACAATTAAGGCTTTTTATAATGTTGTACAATTTTTGCATCATTATAATAAACCCCACTTGGTCAGGATACATTATATTTTAATGTACTGTTTTATTTCATTTGCCAATATTTTATTTTAGATTTTTGCATTATCTGTAGTTTTCATTGTTTGAGTTTTCAGCTTTAGGTTCAACGTTGTATTCACCTCCTAAAAATACTTTGAGTATTTTCCTCCTTTGGCATCCCCTGTATGAGGTTGTTAATTGCTTTCCTGCCTTACTGGTATGTTTTTTTGGGAGAGTATGTACAGAGAAATTAGAATTTGCTAATGGCCATTATATAATGGAAACCTGGAATATTTATCTTATCATGCAACCAGTGCATATACTTACTGAGGAAATCTTACAAAGTACAAATGAGCAAATATATATATATATGCTATATATATAGCATATATATATATAGCATATATATATAACAATTAGCATTGTTATTTTAGTATATATATATATACTAAATATACTATATATAGTATATATAGTATAGCATTAGCTATATATATATATATATTGAATATTGTTATATTGTTATATACAATATTGTTATATAGTTATATTGTTAAAATTGTTATTTTAGTATATATATATAGTATATATAATAGTATATATAATACTATATATATATATAGTATTATATATATAATACTATATATATATATACTAAAATAACAATGCTAATTGAAGCACCAGTCTTTTACTACTTTGAATAATCTTTTCACCAGATGATTTAAAAAATTTAATAGTGACCAAAATTAGAAAAAAAGAAAAAGATCTTATATATCTTTTCATTCAGTAGGATGTTGGTCTGAGAACCTTAGCTTTCAAGTTGTTACTACATTTTATTTCATTTGTATTGAAAATATTTGAAGTACTTGATATACATAACTATTCTGATAAGCTAATGACTCTATAATGTTGAAAGAGTAAAAGGTTGCTCTTTAAAAATAGTAAATATCTCATTTTAATCTAAAGAGGTGGGATCATAATTTAATTCTAGTTATATAAACAACCAAAAATTGACTAATATGAAGTCTACCATTTTGAGGGCAGAATAAAATTTGAGTACTTATTTTAATCTTTCACTTAAAAAGCTTATTTGTGCACTTACTGAACTTATACCCTAGGTAATAATGTTTCAGAGTCTTCCTTGTGATTAGATCTGACTGCCAAATTCAGGTACTCTTACATGGACACTTGATATATATATTTTTTTAAGACAATAAAAAGTATAGAAGAAAAGATGTGTTTTCTGTTTGTTTGCTGTTTACTTTTCCTCTATTTCTCCTTTTTAAACATTTCCTGGGTTACTAGAACACTTTTTAAGGATTCCTTATTTTTATTTACAGTATTTTATTTTTAATGGTGGTTGTCCCGGGTATAACATTATGCATATGCGAGTTACCACAGTCTGATGTTATCAACATTCTACCCCTTTGAGTGAAGTTTAAAACTTTACTTCCATTTATGTCCTTTTACCATCTCCACTTTTTTCTTTATCACTTTTTTTTTAAGTATAGTTGACACACAATGTTACATTAGTTTCAAGTGTACAACTTAGTGATTTGGTAAGTTTTTACAGTATGCTGCGCTCACCACAAGTGTAGCTACCATCTGTCACCATACATCACTGTTACAATATCCTTAACTGTATTCCTTATGCTGCGCTTTTTATTCCCATGATTTATTCCTTCCATAACTGGAAGCCTGTATCTTCCACTCCCCTTCACCCACTTTGCCCAGTCCTCCAACCCCCTCTTCTCTGGCAACCATCAGTTTGTTCTCTGTATATATAGTTCTGGTTCTGTCTTTTGTTTGTTTATTCCTTTTTTAGATTCCATTTATGAGTGGAATCATATGTGTTTGTCTTTCTGCATTCTGACTTATTTCGCTTAGCATAATGCCTGCTAGGTCCATCCATGTTGTCTCAAATGGCACTATTTCCCTCCTCACCTTTTAAACACAATTGTCCTTAGTATTTACTCCACATACTTTAAGTACCACATTACATAGTGTTATAATTTTTGCTTTAATCATCAAAAATGATAAAAGAATCTCATGAGGCAATAGGATTGCCTATTGTGTTTACCCATTTTTACCCCTTCTGATGTTACTGCCTTCTAAAGTTAAAAGCCTTCAGTTATCATTTCTTCTCTGTTTAGAGGACATTCCATAGTCACTCTTCAACAGATTTGCTAACAATAAATTGTCTCAGTTTTCCTTCTTTTCAGAATGTTTTTATTCCCCCTTCATCTTTGAAGGATATTTTCATCAAATTGGAATCCACCAATGAATTATTTTTTTCCAGTACTTGAAAAATGTTGTGTCACTTTCTTCTGGCCTCTGTGGTTTTAGATGAGAAATGGGCTTTTCATTTGATTTGGTGTTTTCCCATAAGTAATAACATGCCATTTCTGTCTGGCTGCCTTGAGGACTTTTTCTTTGTCTTCAGTTTTCAGAGATCTAGTTACAATGTATCTTGGCTTGGATTTCTTTGTTTTTTTTTTGTTTGTTTGTTTGTTTCTATCTGAGTTTTGCTAGGCTTCTTGAATCTGTACATTTCTGTGGGTTATGGTCCCACAGGTCCCCAAGACTGTTTTCAGTCTACTTGCTCACTGTTCATGTTGGATAAATCCTATTGGTTTGTTTTCAGGTTCACTGATTCTATTCTCTGTCATTCCCATTCAACTACTAAGTACATTCAGTAAGTTGTCCAGTTTCACTCATTGTATTTTTCAGTTCTATAATTTCCATTTGGTTCTTTTAAAAAGTAGTTTCTATTCTTTGCTGAGATTTTCTATTTTTGTTTGTTTGTTTGTTTGTTTGTGTCAAGAGAAGTTGTAACTATTCATTGAAACATTTTTATGATGGTTGTTTTACAGTATTTGTCACATTGTCCCAATATCTGATTCATCTTGGTGCTGGTGTCTGTTTGTTGCTTTTCTAATTCATGTCATAATTTTCCTAGTTCTGGATCCGATGCATAATTTAAAAAAAAATTTAATGTTTATTTATTTTTGAGAGAGAGAGAGAGACAGAGCGCAAGCAGTAAGAGAGACACAGAAGCAGACTCCAGGCTCTGAGCTGCCACCACAGAGCCTGATGTGGGGCTTGAACCACAAACAGTGAGCTCCTGATCTGAACCAAAGTCAGATGCTTAACTAACTGAGCCATCCAGGTGCCTCATGCATAATTTTTGATTCTAGTCTAGACGTTTTGGAAATTATATTAGGGGACTCAGGCTCCTATTTAATCATCTTTTTGTGTGTGTGCAAGCCATGCCTTTATTAAACTGCACCTAAAGATCTGGGTGGTTGTGTTTGTTCAGCTTCTTGAAGGACCTGGTCCACTTCACCTTGGCAACAGTGGCATGACTCACACTGCTCTGTTGCCTGCAGGCACTACACCAGTTGGAAACTCAGCTCCACACTGGATTCCTCTGACACCAGAGGCATTCCAATTTTTCCTGCAATGTACTACTGCCTCTTCCGCCTCTTTGATGCCAGGTGTTAGGGGTGCTCAGCTCCATGTTTGGCCCTGCTTATACCAGGGGCGGGGACCTGTGGAGTTAGGGGACTGTCAGTTGCCCTGCCTTATATTACTTCACTCCACCACCCCAGTGCTAAGTGGGTGTGGAGGTTCAGCTCCCCACTTATTCTTGTTGCCTCCAGGGCTGGGGTGAAAGTTGAGCACTTATCAGCTCCAACTAGTACCCATTGTTTAGTGTTTCCTGATAATAGGTGGATGTGGGTGCTCAGCTTCCCTAAGACCCCACCACCCCAGTGGGGAAATTGGAGCACTGCCCACTTCCACTTGGCAGGAGATCAAAGGTCAGCTCCCTTCTCTCTGTACATCAATCAATGGGGGAATCCAAGTGCTATCTGATTTTGCCTGGGTAGGGACAGGGGTAGATCAAAATTCCACTCCAGGACTGAACTGCATGGGTACAAGGCAGTTGTACCCCTTGGTGTTTGACTAGAGTAAGGTGGGTATTTCCAAGGTTTTCTAACTTGAGGCCCCACATCTTCTGGTCCCTCGGCTTGGGATGAGTGCACTCTTGTTGAAGGTTTTCTTTTCTTTTTTGTGTGTTTTGCCTTGTCTTTTTTGTTTGTTTGTTTGGTTTTTGGTCTGTGCCTATTGGAGGCCTCTGCACTGCCCTCTCTGGGACCTGTGAGGATATGTCAGGCAATAAGGAGACTAGGAAATTCACTGGCATGTTATTCTCAGGTCTTGAGGTCTCTTTGCAACCAGGCTTCCTTCCACCTTTCAGAGAATTCCTATGCTTGCTTGTTGTGTTATGTTCAGGGTTGTTTAGTTGTGAAGAGAGGGGTCTGGGAAGGATGGGCTACTCCACCTTGGCAGAACCAGACCTCCCTATCATAAAATGATTGGAAATTTGTAAAACCACAATCAGCCCTTTATTATTTTTCATTTCAAATGTTGCACACAAATCTGGTCAGGAATTCATTTGGCTGCCCAACCCTCCTTGTCAAATCAGACCCTACAAGATCAAGGGCAGACCAGGTTTAAGTCATCATTAATCTGTTAAAAGAAAGTGAGGGGAGAAACCTCTTCCCTGAGTAACTAAAGCAGACTTTTTTTAATATGTCTTTGGATGATAAATGATAAGTGAGAATATTTGATCTAGGGACAAGTGTAATATTTCCTCTGGATTTATATCTACCATTTAGCACCACCAACTTCAGTTCATGAACACATCTAATGATAAATATCCCTTTTAGGTTAATTTTTCTATATCTAAAATAGTGGCCCAGTGGGAAGTGATGACCAATCCATTCCCCCAATGGCTTCAGGTAGGGAAATTACTGAGTTCATCATCAATCTTCCCCTTCAGTCCTCTAGGGAAGATTATCTTTGTAGAACATAGTAAAGCTAAATAAATTTAAAAGATTATCAAAGAGAGATTATAAATCTAAGCAGAAGTTCTCAATTCTGGGCACTCACTGGGGAATTAGAAAAAATAATACTAAAGGGTTTGCACTGCCCCGATCAATTAAATAAGAATATCTTGAATGGGACCTCGTCATTAGTATTTTTTAAAGTTGTCCAGGTGATTCTAATGTGCAGCCAAGACCGAAAATAACTCATCTAGGCAGGTGGTGTTTTCTTTGACAAGGGAATTTATCTGTTATAACAAATTGCATCCACCATACAAGATAAAAGCTCACACTGGAATAGATGTTCTGGTGATATCAGCTCCTCCCAATTTTGCGAGTGGCTTATTTTGCTACCAGAAAGTCCTTTCAATCCAGGACAAAGAATGGGCAATGCTCTAAAAATATTTTCTCCCAATAGATAAAGAATCAAATGCTATAATTCTGGAGAGATGGACACTCTGAAGTTAAGATCTCTCATACAGAAATTGTGTTCACCACCATCAAGTTCAGCACATTAGATTCCTTAACTTTGGGACCCACAACATTCTGGCGTATATAACAAACTTTGCCTTTCAAGAAGTACTTGCAAGTGACCCAATGCAAGTGAGCTTGTCAGGCATAAATCATTGAAATTGTTGGATTTACTGTACAGTGAGCATTCCCTGAACCCACTTTTCCCGATGGAGAGCTCATCTTCGACCTGGCAAATCAATCTCATTTTGTCTCTTGAGAACATTTATAAGCAAGAGTTTGCATTTTTGAAACTCCAGGTCTTCTGGGATGGTTACCTATACTGATGAGTTAGTCACGGCCAGAAAATGATGGGACTTTTACCCAGGGGAGTTGTGTTGGCTGAGGGGCATGACAGTAAGAATATGCAATTCCTCAATCTGGGAGAGGATAAAGGAAGCTGGTTACAGGCTCACAGTTTATATAATACTGTGTTGGGGCTTTCATAGCAAAAAGCAAGCCTCTGTATTGGTGAACCTTGCAAGGAGACATGATAGAAGTTTCTGTTTGAGTTAACTATTGTTATTAGGGTGTAGGCATCAAAGGCTGGTTAAATCACCCTTCAAGGAATGCAACTTCTGTGGGTCATTAAATTATTCTCCCTTAGGGGCATAGACAAAGGATTGGAGAATACCAGCCATAATGTTTTCCTAAGAAAGGTAAGCCTGTTGACTGGATAAAATGGATCTCTCCTCAAGTTTTGTTAGTCTGTTTCCCTGAGCAGCCTATCATGGGCTCTGACAAATTAAGAGGGTTCCACAACTGATCTCATTTACGAAATTCTACTAAGATTTCTCTCTGTGCAAGTTCTCCTTAATTCTTTTTTTTTAATGTTTAATTTTTTGAGAGACAGAGAGAGAGCACGAGTGGGGGAGGGGCAGAGAGAGAGAGAGGGAGACAAAGAATCTAAAGCAGGCTCCAGGATCCAAGCTGTCAGCACAAATCCCGATACAGGGCTCCAACTCAGAGACCACAAGATCATGACCTGAGCCGAAGTCAGCAGCTTAACCGACTGAGCTACCCAGGTGCCCCAGTTCTTAATACTGCTGATACACATGCAGCAATTGGCCCTGGTGGCCAGGTATTTTTGAGAATACCATGTTTCTCTTGATTTAGGATTTAGGATTTAGGATTTAAATAAGTCATTTTTCTTAGCTTAAAAAATGGTAGGAAATCTCAACGGTGACACAGAATTAGCCAACCTAACTTCTAGAAACTTTACAGGTAAACTTAGCAACGAGTTGGCATCCACATATGTAATCTAGTTGCTTAAATCGAGTTGTGTGTGAAGGAGCAGGCAGAAGATTCCTTAGAAGCCATGCCATCCTTAGATTTCAGAGAAGGGCTGATAGTTCACCTAATGTTCTAGAGACAGAGTTGGTTCAGTTAAAAATTTATTAAATGTCTACTACATGATAACATATAGAGAAATGCATAAAATATGGTCTCTGTCCTTTAGAAGCTTACAACTTATCACAATCTTTTTATTTTCAGCCAAACCTGAGCACAAAAAGTGCCTCCAGTTTCAGAAAGTGTTAACTTCTGTTTTAATAACTCACCAATGATTACATACCTAACTCCCTAAGGTCCTTCATTCTATCCTTAAATATAATTATTGCAGGTTGACTCACTTGTATGTCATTGTATATATTTGCTATTAAAGCTTTCTATGTAAAGAACCCTATAAAGTTTCAAATTGTATGACGATGACTCCCTAGACAACTGCATAATTATAATTGGTGGCTCTTTAAGTCTTAGCAGGCAGCCAACAACATTTTTAATATTTATTGGCCTCATCTTACATGTCTGTGTCCAAAAGGAGTAAGAGACTCATTGCCTAAATCTATGAGGAGCTGTATAACACAAGCGGCATATAAAGCTTGTTGCATGATTACTAGATCTCCAAAAATATCAAATAAGAGTAAAATGCAAATAAAAGTTCATGATGGGTACATATAATGCTTGAAAATATTTGATTCATTTTCACTTAATGACAGTTGAAAATTTCTCTAAAATGAAGATGATTGCCTCAATGTACATTAGATGTTAAAACAAATTTAGAAGAAAGAAATTCCATTTAAATTTCATAAGCAAATAACTAGTAAAGGAATGTCAGCTGCATTACATTACTACGTCCCATATTGGCTAACTAAATTATGTGCTCATTAGTTTATTGAGTTAATAAATGAGAGGCTTAAAAATGTACACGCTCTTACAAGTGAAATATTTTCACAGAGCCAAAGGAAGCTTGACTAATTTGAGTTAGATTTAAATCCTTTGTCTTCTGTAATGATTAATACCATGAGACAATAAAAGAACAATCAGCTTCTAATTCTGACTTGGCCAGTGACTCACCAAGAGAACTTGGGAAATTCTCTTTGCCTGTGGGTCTGAATCTCCTTGTCTGTAAAAGGACAAGACAAAACTGATTCTTGGGGCTGTACCTAGTCTCGTGGTTCTGTGCTACCAGACAAAGATTCTAAGGGATCTTATATTTATAACTTAATATTATATGTGATAAAATTGCCTCATGTTATTAAAACATAGTCTTATAAGATCAAGGTTATTTAGGGACTGAAATATATCCTAGGCTGAGAAACACTCTGGGGCTAAGGCCCATGATATAGCTGCAGTAATTAAATTGCTGAGCTCTTGGAGGAGAATGGGGCTGATGATATATTATCATGAGATATGATAATGTAAGTGAAAAAGCTTTGTAAACTATTTGGGGCTATATAAATGTCAGGTATTAGGCATTATTATTTTCTCCATTTATTGAGGGACCAACTTACAGAACTTGCTTCAACAAGGGCATGTAATAAGTCAGGGATATTTTGGAAGAAAATACATTTTTTATTCTGACATTCCTTCCGTGCCTTCATCCCGCCAATATTTATGGAGCTGCTTCTGCTTCTAAAGTGCCAATGACGGAATTAAAGAGGTGTCCAAGACTATTACTAACCTCAACAAGTTTGCAATGTAGTAAATATGTATTAAACAATATCATCTATTTTTCTTTAGTGATTTTATGTGTAGAACACATTTTTCCTGACTAGGTTTTAAGTTCTTTGAAGCCCCAAACTAGACTTCTTTTTTTCTTAATTTTTAAAATCTATATCCAAGTTAGTTAGCATATAGTGCAATAATGATTTTAGGAGTAGAACCCAGTGATTCATCCCCTACATATAACACCCAGTGCTCATCCCAACAAGTGTCCTCCTTAATGCCTCTTGCCCATTTAGCCCATCCCCCCACCCACAACCCCTCCAGCAACTCTGTTTGTTCGCTGTATTTAAGAGTCTCTTATGTTTTGTCCCTCTCCTTGTTTTTATATTATTTTTGATTCCCTTCCCTTATGTTCATCTGTTTTATCTTAAATTCCATATGAGTGAATTCATATGATATTTGTCTTTCTCTCACTGACTTATTTCACTTAGCATAATACACTCAAATTCCATCCACATTATTGCAAATGGCAAGATTTCATTCCTTTTGATTGCTGAGTAATACTCTATTGTATATACATACCACATCTTCTTTATCCATTCATCTGTCAGTGGATATTTGGGCTTCTTCCATACTTTGGCTATTATTGATAGTTTTGCTATAAACATTGAGGTGTATGTACCCCTTTGAAACAGCACACCTGTATCCTTTGGATAAATACCTAATAGTGCAATTTCTCAGTCAGAAGGTAGTTCTATTTTTAATTTTTTGAGGAACCTCCATACTGTTTTCCAGAGTGGCTGCACCAGTTTGCATTCCCACCAGCAGTGCAAATGGGTTCCTCTTTCTCCACATCCTCGCCAACATCTGTCCTTACCTGAGTTGTCAATTTTAGCCATTCTGACTGGTGTGAGGTAGAATCTCATTGTGATTTTAATTTGTATTTCTCTGATGAGTAACGTTGAGCATTTTTTCATGTGTCTGTTAGCCATCTGGATGTCTTCTTTGGAATAGTGTCTGTTCATGTCTTTTGCCCATTTCCTCACTGGATTATTTTTGGGGGTGTTGAGTTTGATAAATTCTTTATAGATTTTGGATACTAGCCCTTTATCTGTATGTCACTTGCAAATATTTTCTCCCATTTAGTTGGTTGCCTTTTAGTTTTGCTGATTGCTTCCTTCACCATGCACAAACTTTTTATCCTGAGGATACCCCAAGAGTTTGTTTTTGCTTTTGTTTCCTTTACCTTCAGAGACATGTTGAGTAAGAAGTTGCTGCAGCTGAGGTCAAAGAGGTTTTTGCCTGCTTTCTCCTCTAAGATTTTGATGGCTACTTGTCTTACATTTAGGTCTTTCATCCATTTTGAGTTTATATTTGTGTATGGCGTAAGAAAGTGGTCCAGGTTCATTCTTTTGCATGTCACTGTCCAGTTTTCCCAACACCATTTGCTGAAGAGACTGTCTTTATTCCACTGGATATTCTGCCCTGCTTTGTCAAAGATTAGTTGTGGGCCATACGTTTGTGGCCATATGTTTGTGCATCCATTTCTGGGTTCTCTATTCTGTTCCATTGATCTAAGTGTCTGTTGTTGTGACAATACCATACTGTCTTGATTACAGCTTTGTAATACATCTTGAAGTCCACAATTGTGATGCCTTCAGCCTTGGTTTTCTTTTTCATGATTGCTTTGGCTATTCAAGGGCTTTTCCGGTTCCGTACAAATTTTAGGATTGTTTGTTCTAGCTGGTGTTATTTTGATAGGGATTGCACTGAATATATAGATTGCTTTCAGTAGTATTGACATTTTAACGTTTGTTCTTCCAATCCATGAACATAGAATATTTTTCCATTTTTTTGTGTGTGTCTTCTTCAATTTCTTTCATAAGCCTTCTATAGTTTTCAGTGTATAGATTTTTCACCTCTTTGGTTAAGTTTATTCGTAGGTATTTTATGTGTTTTGGTGCAATTGTAAATGGGATTGATTCCTTGACTTCTCTTCCTGTTAATTCATTATTGGTGTACAGAAACGCAACTAATTTCTGAACATTGATTTTATATACTGCGACTTTGCTGAATTTATGGATCAGTTCTAGCAGTTCTTTGGTGGAATCTTTTGGGTTTTCCACATAGAGTATCATGTTGTCTGAGAAGAGTGAACGTTTGACTTCCTCCCTGCCGACATGGATGCATTTCATTTCTTTGTGTTGTCTGATTGCTGAGCCTAGGACTTCCATCACTATGTTGAGTAACAGTGATGAGAGTCAACATCCTTGTTGTGTTCCTGACCTTAGGGGGAAAGATCTCAGTTTTCAATTTCCCCATTGAGGATGATATTAGCAGTGGGTCTTTCATATAATGTCTTTTATGATCTTGAGGTATAATCCTTCTATCCCAACTTATCAAGAAACGATGCTGTATTTTGTCAAATGCTTTCTCTGCTTCTATTGAGAGGATCATGTAACCACCCATCTTTTCTTTTATTAATGTGCTGTATCACATTGATTGATTTGTGGATATTTAACCAGTCCTACATCCCAAGTATAAATCCCACTTGATCGTGGTGAATAATTCTTTTAATGTATTGTTGGATCCTATTGGTTAGTATCTTGTTGAGAATTTTTGAATCCATGTTCGTCAGGAAAATTGGTCTGTAGTTCTCCTTTTCAGTGTAATCTTTGTCTAGTTTTGGAATCAAGGCAATTCTGGCAACTTTTATTTCTTTTGTCCTCCTTCACTATGTTCAATGGACTATTTGATCCTAAAAATATTCTTTGATGGAAAAACTAAAAATAACCTCTGTGATAGGATTTAGACCCTCTAAAGGACAAAACAAATGTATATTATTACCATTAATTTATGTTTGAAACGTTCTCTAGTACAACTCAAAAAGACATCTAGACAATTAGGATTCCACAGTTTTAGAAATAATACTGGATCAATAATAGCTTAAAATAGTAATGCAAAAATAACAACCAACTTTATGGAGGACTAATAATGTGCCAGACATGGTTATGTGTTTATATTCATTATCTTATTTACTTTTCACAATAATCCTATTAAGTTGGAACTTACTATCTTTCCTATTATATAGATGAACAGACTAAAGTTTGGAGATAACCAAAATCACACAGATAGTGAGTAGCAGAACCAGAAAATGAATCCATGTGGTATAGCTGACAACACCTGAAAGGGGAAACCATAGCTGGGAGCTTAATCTATCTGATTTACTGCATTAAAATTATCTAGAATTTTAGATCATTCTAGACCAGTGCTTTTTTATGGAGGACAATTCTACCACCCAGGAAATATTTGACAACATCTGGAAACACCTGTGGATGTCACAACTGCAGAAGTTCTATAGAGGCCAGAGACACTGCTTAATATCCTCTACTATAAAGAGCCCCCCACAACAAAGAATGATCCAGTCCAGGGACACCTGGGTGGTTCAGTGGGTTAAACGTCCACCTTCAGCTCAGGTCATGATCTCACGGTTCATGGGTTTGAGCCTCACACCAGGCTCTGTGCTGACAGCTCAGAGCCTGGAGCCTGCTTCAGATTCTGTGTCTCCCTCTCTCTCTCTGCCCCTCCCCCACTCATGCTCTGTCATTCTCTCTCAAAACTAAATAAACATTAAAAAAAAAAAGAATGCGGGGCGCCTGGATGGCGCAGTCGGTTAAGCGTCCGACTTCAGCCAGGTCACGATCTCGCAGTCCGTGAGTTCGAGCCCCGCGTCAGGCTCTGGGCCGACAGCTCGGAGCCTGGAGCCTGTTTCCGATGCTGTGTCTCCCTCTCTCTCTGCCCCTCCCCCGTTCATGCTCTGTCTCTCTCTGTCCCAAAAAAAATAAATAAAAAAAAAAAAAAAAAAAAAAAAAAAAAGAATGCTCCAGTACAAAAAATTCTGATCTATACCTGTCTTTATTATTATTATTATTAAGGTATTATTAACATACAACATTATATTAATTTCAGGTGTACAACATAATAATTTGATATTTGTGTATGCTGTGAAATGATCACCATACTAAATCTGGTTACCATAGTTACCATCCACAGTGACTTCCTTCTAATGGCTCAGACAGTCATGAACAAACATGATCTGAAAGGCCAACACAAGAGTTCAAGTAAATGTGAGGATGCAGTTCATGATCTCAGAGTTTTAAGGGATGGCAATACAGTGTGGGGTAATTTTTTCCCAGAAGGTAAGAACAGAATTCTTATTTGAAATTTATTACTTTTTGGTTGAATTTGGAATTTGTAAAGGTTTGGTTTAAAGTTCATTTCCTCCCCGTGACAACCTTCGACACTTCTTGTTAATTTAGAACAATGTCCTGTAGTTTTTTTTTTAATATGAAATATAGCTGAAGTCTTTCCTACATTTGAGACTCTTTCCATCTAACAGTTATATGGCTTTATCTATGAGTGGCTAAGATAAATAGCTATAGCAATTTCATGGTACTTAAAGTCACATTTCTTGATAATCTCTGGATTTTCAGGGACCATTAGAGATCCCTGTGTGAATCTTGGAATAATGAAAAGTACATTCAAGCAAATACTTTAGGTACTCTGCCATTGCTGCATTGATTTAGAAACACATTTTTAAGTCAATTTTTTTTTTGCAATTTTAACTTGTAATAAAATGAGCCTTAACAAAAATGTCCTTTGCAATCTAAAGGCTTAGGTTGAGAACAGCAGGCCAAATTGAGAATTAATTACCATTTTGAAGTCACAGTACTATATTTCGTAATCCTAAATTGTACTTCAAATAAGGATTGGTTTTTACACCATAGGAAAACAACTTTTCCCTCTTCTCATGCTTTTTGAGATGGGAAAATATGGATGGTGTACATTTAGAGGATAAGATTCAATAATACAATCATTAAATGTTTTTGATGAAGCCATAATAATATCCTACTACAGAATCCATGTTCTCTAAGTCATCTTTAATACTTTGAGAAAACAATTATTACTGAATAAGAAAGATAGAAAACCAACCAATACTGAACACATTAGTAAAATTTATGTATTCACAAAACTGATAATACACATTTATTTCCAAAAATCCTTAAAGCACAGGTAATAATGGAGCCAGTCAGCAATTTGCCACTTGCAATTAATCACTCTCTTCATATTCACAACATTCAATTTTTCTTGCTATTTGAGAGAGTAATGATTAATTGATAAAAGTTTAACAAGTGCACTAATAGCAGGTGCTCTTAATTGCAAAGTCGTCGGAATGATTCTTCCCAAACCTACTTTATGCTAATTTGTACAGCATTAGTCATAACACTTTATAATTTTACTTTTAAAACAACTTTTCTTTTAGTCACCCTAATTTAATTAAGAATTTTAACTAGTTACATGTATCAAGAACACCAATGAATTTTAAATTTGTGAGTTTGATTACCATAAGAGATTAACAAGAAGCCTCATAAAAATGCACGGCTGCCAATTAGAAGCATCAACACTGTGTAAATTAGAATTTGTTAATTGCTTTAGCAAATGTAAATTCCATTTTTTGAAATTTTATGAACTGAAAAATTGATTATATTTTTGTGAGCCTTCAGAAATATCTTATTAGTGATGATATTTGTTTCAGTAGTTCCCAAGATTATACTTTTATTTTAGTCACAAATATTTCTATTCCATTTATTTCACAAATATCTGAAGATAGCATTCATTTTTCATCCACACGTGTTTGCCCCTTACCATCCACACTATTAAATGAATACGTAAGTACACATTTTTCTTTCATCTGTCTTTCCTCTCAGCAAGACAGATAAAATATGCATTCTAGGAAAGGTTTGTTATTTTGTACTTTCAATATTAAAGTGCATGTAATTAATTTAGTTTCCTTAAATACTATGTGTTTATGACAAAACCTACAGATGCTTTTACAAAGATGAATATTGAAACAGCATTTCAGGTATGCAGATTAATACCGTTTGCCTCTAGGAAATAAACTCAGCAATTTTGCATTTTAGCATTATATGAGAAGCAAAAGCTATATTTCAGTATGCATTGTGGAATGGGGAGGTCTCAGCAACGTAAGATCAAAATCTGTTTTCGGCAACGTCTGAGCACTGACTTCCAACTTGCTCCCGTGCTCAGCTGCTGTCTAGAAACTGAGGGCTGTATTTAGGACAGGCCTAAAATATTCTTATGGCTGAGTTGACATAGTGTAAGTGAGGAGCTGGGGAAATAAGGCATTGGATTAGATTTTTCTGTGAACCGAGTAGGTAACGTGACTTATTTGATAGTAGCCGTTGACACCCTCCCTCTCCCTCCTAACTTTTCGGGCCCCTCCCAGAACTGTTTTGGAAAATCACAATGCCTGATCATCTCTCCTAAAGGCTCCAAATTGACCAGATAATTATTTGGCCGTCCAAAACCTCTTGCATTAATGCATTATCCAAAATTAGTGTAATTAGATTACTCTAGCCATGATTAGCTCCCAAGGGGATAAGGCACAGGTTAAGACCACAGGGGAAAGGGATCCTGAACTTAGTGCCTTCCCCTTTGATCAGTGGGGGTAGGAAGGGACTTGACATTTACAGAGAACATGTTTCATGTGTATAGCTCCATATCTTGTCATCCTTAAGCAGGAACTGAGACCCAGACAACTAGACATGGGAATAAGTCGCAGCAGGAAAGCTGCGGGCCTGGGAGGGGCTGCTGCAGGAACTCAGGGTTAAAAGAGATGTAGTCTCTAGAATCAGGTGGCTTGTGAGGTAGCAGAGCAGCCCCTGACTACCAAGGAATCAGCCTGATCCCTTCCTCTTTGTTACACTCACCCCTCCCCAACACGCTTTTCCTGTTACACTAGTTTAAAAGAAGAAAAATTGGAAACAACCTCAATTTCCAAAAAAAAACAAAGACTGTTTAATAAATTCAGGTGTTAGTGGCATATTATGCAGCTATTAAGATAATAATGAAGATGTATATGTAAGAACTGACATGGAAATATGTTCACAATTTATTAATTCATTGGTTCACCAAGTATGTGGCATACCTATTGTACATCAGGTTTAGAGCTGAGTGCTTCAGTGGTGAACGAAAGAGATCTGTCCTCAGGCAGTCTGCTTTCTAGTGAGAGATTCAGAAAATCAAAAAGTAACTAAACAAACAAATATATCATGTAGCCTCAGGTGTGATAATTGCTAGGAAGAAGTATAAAGCAAGGGAAGGAATAGGGTGGGTGGCAATGACATCTGACTGGATAAAGGGTTAAGACTGTGGACTAAGAACATTCCCAGGAGACAGAAAGTCAGTGTAAAAGCTCTGAATTGGAAGTCTGAAGGCCAGACCTATGGGTGGAAAGATCAAGGCTGAAAAGGAAGAAAAATAAGAGGTGGGTCAGAGAATGGAGAGAAAAAACTGCACTGATGGCTACAAACCGGAGGTGCCCTAGTGCCCTCACTGAGCTATCCTTCCCAAGGATGGTTCCCTGAAGGACACATCCTCCTGGAGCTTCCCAGAATGGTGTGCTCTACATATGCTAATACCCAGGGTGTCAAACTCATTGTTTCACATCCAATGGAGAGCATACAAGTCTGCCGGCACCTAAAAATGTTTAATTAAAAATAATACACTATGCAGGGCTAGTCAGTCACTTATGTGGGCTCTGTGTCGCCTTTGGGGCTTGAAGTTTTTAACTTCTGTTTTAAATCCAGTCCGTGAGCGTTCCAGGACCGATCATGGTGGGGAAATTGGGACAACATGCATTGTTGTTCACAAGAAACTCCCTGAGGGGGAGACTTTCTCTGGGGACACATCAGTGTTCCAATTCATCACCCTTTTCCCTCTTTGTTAGGGGTACCCTAGGCACAGAAGCCCTCTGTAAGTTTTACCACTTTGAACCACCTCCCATCACGTGGTATTGGTAACCTTTAAGGTCTGCTCCTCGTCTGTATAGGGATTCTAATCCTTGATTCTTCAGTTGGAATATTTTTGGGAAATCCTGGGAAAAACCATTCCTCTTGAAGCCACAACTTCTTAGGCTATTAATAAGGACAATAATATTTATTTTTCCCACAGGGTGGCAGGATGGTTGATTAATAAATGCTTAAAGGGTGTTTTGACGATTACAAGTGTCAGCTATTATTGTGATTATTGTTAGCTGATCCTACAATCCAGAATTAGAATGAGCATCAGGTTACGGCTGACCCTTTCATCTTCGGTGCATACGTTCTATCCACTGGAGGAATTAAATTTAAACCCAGCATAATTAATTAATGTTTATGAAGCATGTTGTGAGTCTCAACTGCTCAACTCTCCAAGTGCAGTTATGAGAAACACCATAGCTTTGGTTTGAACCTTGTAACGATATTACATTCTGATTGGCTTCATTTACATTACAGATTGAGTACTCAGGGTCTCATTTCTGTATTCTGTGCAGTGCCCAGTAGCCTGCAGGCATATCATAGCTCTCCAATAAAAGCAGTAATAAAGTTGTAATCTCCTTTCCTTTTCTCTTGATTTGCCTCCATATTTTAAAAAAGTAGCCTAGAGAGGAAGAAAGATGCTCTCTTTGTTTTGGCAAAAGATAATTCAAAATCTTTGCTAATGAGAATATGGAATCTTCTTTCTCCTGCTTACCAATCAGGAAAATAAAAACTATTTACTCTAGGAAGTCTGTTTGTATCACTCTTAAATCATTTCTAGTTCACTAAGTGCTTTGAATAATGGAGAAGCTAGAGGACCCCTGATTTAATTTTGTCTCCTGTGTTTCTTTCGTATCTTTGAGCTCTTTGGCATTTAGGAGAATAGGGCAGAAGAGAGAGCTAAGGATGATTTTTTTTTTAAAAGAAAGCTATTAAAAGCTTTTACAAGAGACTTGAGCTTTAATAAAACCTCTCTGTATGCAGGAAGGCTAAATCTCCAGGGATTTGGAAAGAGGCAACCTCAAAGTTAAACATTTGAAGAGCAAACTAAATTCATGACGTTAACATCACTTCCTTTCTTCTCTCTCCCTTATCCTCCTTATAATAGATCCAACATTGGTTCAGCACATTCTTTCACCCCAAATCCCCAATAGATCACAGTATCAAATTCTAACAGCACATATTTGCCCAAAATTTTAGTTATAAAATGTTATATTACATATGTGTTAGTTTTCTATTGCTGCCATAATAAATTACCATAAATGTAGTGACTTAAAACAGCAGCTATCTATTGTTTCACAGTCCTGTAGGTCAAAAGTACAGGCACAGGTTGGATTAGCCGTTCTCTGATGCGGGTTTCACAAGGTTAAAACCAAGGTGTCTGTAGGGCTGTTGTCCTTCCTCAAAGCTCTGGATATGTATTCTTCTCCAAGCTCATTCATATTGTTGGCAGAGTTCATGCCTATGTGGTTGTAGGACTGTGGTCCCCATTTCTTTATGGCTATTGGCCAGGGGTTATTCTCAATTTTTACAAGCTCCCCACGTTCCTTCACTCATGGCTTCTTTTCTCCATCTGCAAAGCCAGCAATGGTGGATCAAGTCTTCTTCAAGCTTTGAAACTTTCTGATCCCTCCTTTCTGCCTACCCCTCTGCTTCTCAGTTAAGAATATTCTCCTCTTGTGGTTAGATTAGACCCAGTTGAATAATCCAAACTCTCACCATATCAAGGTCTATAACTTCCAGTATGTCTGCAAAGTCTCTTTTGCCATGTAATATAACATAGTCACAGGTTCTAGGGATTAAGGCATAGGCATCGGTGGGGGGAGTCATTTTCCTGCCTGCTAGTCTATGGAATTATCATACTAGACAAGGAGATGAAAAATTTTATGGAGGAAAAACTGCAGGATCTCAGTAGCATATGTGATTTAACTCAGGTCACAGAGCAAATAAATGGCAGAGTTCAAGGGTAATGACTAAAATCCTTGTCTTACTTGCTATTTTTATAGTTTGATTTTGATAAGAACTTAAAGGGTGCTTATTAAGTGTCAGGTTCTCTACTAAGCCTGGGAACACAGGGATGAAAGATGAAATTTCTGCATTCAGGAGGTTCACAATTTTTTGGCCTACACTGACAAATTTGCAAGAAATTTTAAATACAGTTTGTGAAGGCTTGATAAAGAATCCAGAAGGAATAGAATTTCAGGGAGGGAATGAGTGGGCATTAGGAAAGACTTCCCAAATGAGGTGATCTTTGAAAAGGCTCTTCAAGAACAAATAGGAGATCATCAGATATCCAGGGTATAGTGGGCATAGCACATGCAAAGTCTTGGTGGCATGAAAGTATAGGATTCCTTCAAGAACCGGAAAATGGGATAAAGGGTACAGGTGGAGAAGAATTAACAGAGAAGCCGTTAGGAGTTGGTACAGCTAATTGTGTAAAGTTTTTTAAACATATATACTCACTCCTCCCTGCGCTGATTAGGATCAGTTGTAGTATTTGAGCCAGGTGTGACATTATCCAATGAACATTCTAGAAAAGTATAAAATGAGGAGATTCAACTAAATGAGGGCTGAGCTGATGAATAACAATGACTATCATATTCAAGGCACTTGCTAGGGTTACAAAAATACAAATTATATGCTTTGGCTTTACAGATTATTTCGCCTTATGTCAGAACTCTTTTGGCTGCAAGAAGCAGAAAGCCAGTTCAAACTAACTTCGGCCAAGGAAGCAGAATTATTGATTCATATGACTGCAAATCATGAGGATATATGACTTCAAGCAGAGCTGGATCCAGGAGCTCAAATGATGTCATCGAGGGTCTCACTTCATCTCTGACTTCTGACCTCCTCTTTTGCAATCATTTCAGAGAGCTTTCCTTCTTGTTGCACCAAAAATGGCCAGCAGCAATTTTAGATTTACATTGACTTTACAGCTAACAATCCTAGAGAAAAGGGCATTTCCTTTCTCCTAGCATCCAGATGTTTCTGAAAAACAACTCTGATTGGCCTGGTTTACACATGCCCATCCATGGACCAATCACTCTGTTCACAGAGATGGAGTATTCTAAATAGCTTCCCTGACTTATACACCCACCTCTGTAAGGGAAACGTGGAGCCAACCTCATGTGATGGAATTGGAGTATTTTTTTTAATAGAGTAATGACAGACACTGAAAAAGAGAGTGAGAGGTGAATATTCTGGGTCTCCACTACACCAGTGCATACACATCGCCCGTGGGTTTTGTTAAAATGCAGATTGTGATTCGATAATGCTAGGGTGAAATTCTGCATTTTTAACAAGCTCCCAGGTGATGCTAATGCTGCCGATCCACGCACCAGGTTTGGAGTAGCGAGACACTGCTACCTATGGAGGGAACCAAGCAGAGCTTGCAGAAAGATAACCATAATAATAAAAAATGCAAATGGAAATTCGAGATAATGACAGAAGAGATGTGAAAAGAGGCAGTATTAAACAAACTGTAAAGGCGATAGTCACTATAGGAATTCAGAGAAGAGAGAATGTCCCGAAGCTAGGTCACCGGTACTCAAACTGTGGTCTGCAGTTTGACTCGGAACTTTTTCAAGAGGTCCGGGAGGTCAAAACTGTTTCAATAATAATGCTAAGATGGTATTTGACTCCCCCCACCCTCGACCCTCCCCCGGTCTACATGTAGTGATGGTGCAAAAGCAACGATCAAACAGCTGGCACCTTAGCATGCGTCAGGGCAGGGGCATCAAAGGGTACGGTGGCTGTAGAGGTCATATGCACCATGACCAGCCTTCACCGGGGAAAAAGAAAGGCAGAGAAAATGCCAGCTTTACTTAAGAATGCCCTTGATGAAGCGACAGAAATTATTAGTTTTATTAAATCCGAACTCTGGATTTTATTAAATCTTTTTAATATTCTATGTGGTGAAGAGGGAAGTGTGTGTGAAACATTTCTGCTGCATCCCAGAGCATAATGGTTGTCAGGAAGGAAACCCCTTGTGTGATTGTTACAAGCTGAACTGACAAACTGTAATTATTCTGACTTGAGTATTTGAACATTTTCTTACGAATAAACAGGTGAGCCTCCTACTTCCAGGAAAATAAATGACAGCATTCATTCTTAATGATAAAATTGGCGCTCTCAAGATAAAATTAGAATTTCAGAAAATGTTTATCTGTTACCATGAGCTTCAGAGTATTTCAATTCTGAAAGGCTTTTCTGGTAAGATTGATGGTATATGAATTAATAACTGTGTTTTTTGACATTGCTGTGTCATCATTTGGATTGTTTACATAATTCAGCGAGTCAAATTTTCCAAATGACGATGCATAATGTTACAAAATTATGCACGGGTAAAAAAAAACATTGAAAGTACAAGACAGATATATAGATATAATTACAATGAGTGCAAAAAACTCACTGATATTGTTTCCGATTCCATATTGCAACTAACCTTTAAGAAACTACCACTTTCCAGGTTTGAGTATATTATCAAAAAAGAATATACAAAATTGTCTAAGAAGGCTGTTAAAACACTCTTCCTTTCCAAAATATCTGTGGGGGCCAGATTATCTTCACATACTTCAGCCAAAACATGTATTGTAGCAGATAAATGCAGTAGGTGATAGGAGAACTCAGCCATATTGTCTGAAATCAGACATTAGAGGGATTTGCAAACAATGCCACGCTTGTCACTAATGGTTTTACTTATTCATTTTTGACTTTGGCAAATGTAGTTATTTTTTCATAAAAAGATGTCATTTATTTTAGCATCCATTTGTTTTAATGCTATTTTTAATGGCATGAACAGAAATATTTACATTTTTCTCTTTTTAAATGTTCCAATTCTATAAATAATTGTTTATATAATCCACATAAACAAAAGCTCTTTGGGGTTCTTCATAGTTTTTCAGAATGTAAAGTGGTTCTGAGACCAAAAAGTTTAAGAACTACCAGACAAAGCTTATCAGAAGAGCTTGAAGTTGGCTAGGTTTTTACTGCCATTTAATCATGGAGTATATTATAATAGAGCAAACACATGGGTTCTTACTCTTAGCATAATCTTGTGTTTTTAATGGGGTCTAGTTAATCTTTTGAGTATGATATCTAGAATAGAACCTATGCCTTTAGAATCTTTCAGACAAAAACAAAAACAATTCATCATCTCCTAACAAATACAAAAAATACCTAGAGTTGGTCTTATTTAAATGCTCCTGAATAGAATAGGGCTAAATATTTCCCCATTTATTTAAAATATGATTTTTCAAAATAAAATTTAGAGACCAAGTCTCTCCCATTTCTGAAATACATACTATTTGGGCAGAGTTTCCTTTTGTTCTAGTTTTTGATTGCTTTTTGGGATGTCAAACATAGTTAAATAGTTGTTTGGAGTTAGAAGTTCTATTTGTTGGCACTTGGCTTTCTCTTCTAATGCTACTGCAGGTTGGATCACTGGAGAGTTGGTTGATAGATATATTCAAACCAAGGTTACCACCTCAGTCTGAGGTGATGAAGTTCCTTATATGAATAGCTATAGCCCTTCTACCTAAAAATAAAAAGTTAGAAAATTCAAACTTCCCCACAACTGGATTTGTACCACTGATTTATATTCCAAGTGTTTTTCTAGATGCCTTACAAATATTGACACCTTTAAATCTCATAACAATCTTCTGAAGGACCGATGAAATTGAAGATCATAGTTCAAAGTCACATAGCTACTGAGTGGTAGGGAGCCTGGGGCCACCTGGCTGAAGAGATTTTTAAATGTTTATTTATTTTGAGCAAGAGAGAGCATGAGCAGAGAGAGAGGGACAGTGAGAATCCCCAACAGTCTCCATGCTATCAGCGCAAAGCCTGATGTGGGGCTCAAACCCACACACCATGAGATCATGACCCGAGCCAAAATCAAGAGTTGGACGTAACTGACTGAGCCATCCAGGTGCCCCAAATTGGGGATAAATTTTAAAATAACTTTTCTAATCAAGAGTTCCTTAATTTTTGTGGGAATAATTTTAATTAGGATTTGTTTGTGATTTGGACACATACCCTATACTTATAAGAATTCCAAGAAGAGATTCAGGAGAGGCTGAAGCTACAGGAAATAGAAGTTAAAATGATGTAGAGTTGGCAGAAATCTGTCATGCTCCTCAAAGTCTGCCAACAAAATTACCACCAAAGGCAGAAATATGCAAACCTGGTTCTCTGTTACTAGTGACAAATGACTTTAACTTTTGTACTTTATCTTGTAAATGCTCTTGAATTTTGCATAATATAATACTTTGCTTTAGTATAGTAATCATTTTTTTAAAAAGACTTCTCATTGAATAAAAATGATTCTCCAAGAAAATCCAGTGCTACAGTTCTTTGTGTCTTGAAGAGGTCCCTACTACACAGTCCCAATCTTAGAAAAGCCTTGCTCTGTAGAATACTTTTGGAAGACCATGGAGGATTATCTCTTTTTGGTATCTCCTCTTCGTGCACTATTGCTCAGGGACCCTATACTAGCACTAATACGTTGCATAGCTCCAAATAAATTGATAGCAAGAGGGAACCAGGAGGCAACCCCATAAGCCAGTTAGGTTTGGCAAAGGCCCCTTTCACTGCTTCTTTTATTTATTTTTTAAATTTTTAATGTTTATTTATTTATTTATTTTGAGAGAGAGAGAGGAATAGAGAGAAAGCAGTGGAAGAGCAAAGAGAGAGGGAGACAGGATCCCAAGCAGGCTCCGTGCTGACAGATGCGGGGCTGGAACCCATGAACTGTGAGATAATAACCTGAGAAGAAATCAAGAGTCCCACAGATGCTTAACTGACTGAGCCACCCAGGCACCCCTCTCCTTTTAACTCACACCCATGGTTATAGACTCAAATGTCTAAAGGGACTAGGCAGGCAGCAAGAAGGAGTGAAAGAAGCAAGGTATGAGTGGTATAGGAGATGGTGGGGACTTGGGCACACTGCACATGGACTATATATTTTTTTTGTTTACTTATTTTTGAAAGAGAGAGAGCACAAGCAGAGAGGGGCAGAGAGAGAGGGAGACAGGATCTGAAGCAGGTTCTGTGCTGACAGCAGAGAGCCCGATGTAGGGCTCAAACTCACAAACCATGAGATCATGACCTATGTCAAAGTCAGATGCTGAACCGACTGAGCCACGCAGGCACCCCATGCACATGGACTATTGAATGTGAACTGCACTATATACCCTCCGCTCAGGAAGACTGGGCGCCAGGTTTCTCTGGTATTCTGATTATTTTTTTTAACTAGAGGAATAAGGGATTTCTATTATTATATAAAATATTTTTCTTAATTTTGGTAAACAATTCAATTTTATAAAATACATGACCAGCCAAAAGAGTTTCAGACCTCTGGCCTCTGATGTACATTCCTCCAGAAAATGAAGGAACATTTATGTTGTCGAGTTATGCCTTTGGTTGGTAGATGGATACTCTGGCTATGTGTGTCAGGAAAGGTGTGAGAAGAGAAACTTCTGTCCTCTGGTCATAAAGTTTTTGTTTCTGTCTACTTACAAGTCCCAAGAGGGAGAATGAAGATGACTCTCCTTAAACAGGATAATATCATCTTTATGGTGTTGCCATCTGGGGAATACACGTTTCTTTTGTTCTCTCTTTAGTGTAAAAGGGGAACAACTATTTCCCATTCTCTGAAAATTCTTTTTGTATTTTGACATAGTTATGAAGGCTGTCCCTGCTCACATTCTTGCTCTCCTCAGACAAAATAGCCCCAAATCCTCTAATATTTCCTCAAGGATTTTTCTTTTTACATTTTAATTATCTTCATTATAGACCTCTGGACTCTCTCCAAGTTTCTTGTATCTTGCTTATAATGTGGTCACACTGGAACAACTTGTTCTCATAAAAGCTCAGCCAACGCTAAATACAGATAAAGATTATTTGTAATTACTCATGTCATGTCTTTGTGTTATTTTCAAGCAGGATTGTATTTCTGACTGATACCTTAAAACTTGTAATCAATCTTGCTACAAGCTTCATATAATTTCTGCTATTTTTGTGCATAGCCAGGCCTTTTGTATTCTTATGCCATAATTTGTGACATTCACTTCATTATAATTCACCCTGTGCAATTTCCTTTATGTTTATTTTTTTCCCTGTATCTGGAATGCCAGAACTTTCATGCCAATATCTAAATAGTGCCCAATACACAATAGGTGCTTAAGATAAATTTGCTGAGTGAAATAACTCAAATATGATTTAGGGAATATGTCCCACAAAAAAATTTTATTGAATCAAGTAGAAGCTCCTGGTATATTTTTCCAAAATACTAAAGCTTTAAATTCTATTTAGAGAAAGATTTGTGTCTAAGTCTTGGCTTTTGCTTCTTATTAGCTATTTGATTTGAATAAGTTATTTAAATTCCTAAGCCTTTGTTTCTAAGTTATTGTAACATTTATATGAGATATTGCATGTAAAATGCTTGGATGCATTCTTGGTACATAATGAATCCCCCTCTCCCACCCCCCGCCAACCCAAGATGCTAGGTTAAGAAGAAAAATGTAACAACCAAAACAAGGAGCACAATATCTGAATAAAAGAAGGGGGAGTTATTTTTTTATCTCAATTCTCTTCTGAAAAGTCTAATGCTGGAAATTATTTCTGGGCCCTAAAAATTCTTGGTCATGGTATCCCCTCTTGATACTTCACTTTCTCATCTTTCTGCTTGAAGTAAATGCATGGCGTAAATGTTTAGTCCCAGTAAAATACTCCCTACACAATGTTAGCATTTAAAATCATCAGTATCATTAGTTTCATCTTTTTCCTATATCTTCATGAGATCAAAATCTAAATGGAAAATAGAGCCCATTGATGCAAAAAATAAATGTACAATTGCTATTGAAATGCTTTAAGGAAGGAGCACCTGGGTGACTCAGTCAGCTAAGACTCTGACTTAACCTACTGAGCCACTGAGGGGCCCCTCTCCTTTTAATTTACACCCATGGTTATACAGTCAAACTTCTAAAGGGACTAGATCATAGTCTCACAGTTCATGGGTTCGAGACCTACGTTGGGCTCTGTGCTGACAGCTCGGAGCCTGGAGCCTGCTTCAGATTCTGTGTCTCCCCCTCTCTCTGCCCCTTCCCCGCTCACACACTCTTTCTCAAAAATAAACAAAAATTTTAAAAAATGCTTTAAGGAAGAATATCTGCACATACAAAGAAGGACGGTCCCTTTTCAAGGAAAGAAGCAGGCTTTATCCAGACTGTGCTAAGGAGGAGGTGCTGGGCAAGTGTTTCCTGAGTGATGGTGGCAGTGATGGCGGTAGTGATGGAGGCACGCGCACCATCTCATGTCACAGAGAAAAGTGCTTGGCCACCACAGAAACAACAGAGTATTAGGTATTCCAGTGAGTATCAGGCTGTGGCGAAGCCTTAGGAATGACAGGAAAAGTAAAAGGAAATGACAGTTAGGAAGTGATTCACAGCAACATGAAAATAACAAACTGGCAGACTTCACGGATGCTAAAATTCACAATTCTAAAATGGTCACCAATTTAACTCCTGAAGTGTGTGTCTCAGCAGAAATCGCAGAGTAAAGTGAAGATTTACAGTTTCTTTAGCAGGAGGTGAGTTGCTCAGGAGCAAAACTTTTATAAGGCTTATTAATTGTCATCAAATGATAGTATTTAGGGATGGCGTCTGTTAGCACCAGTTACTATAAGGTGATAACTCACATAAAGTTTATATTAGGCTTAGGATTCATTAGAATAATTTTTGAAATCCAGATGACCCTGCAGCAATTTTCATTTTCAGCCACAATAGTAGATCATTTCCTACTCAGAACTACTTCAAAATGATAATGTGTCCCAAGGACACACTGAACTTCATTTCCATACCTTTCCAGTTTTACCTTTTCTGGGAAAAGGTCACTGACAATGAGATAAATACAATCAGAAGGCTTTATAGTCATCACTATTCTGTCAGACTTATTGATTAGAATAAGTCAATTAAATAATTAAAAATTATTGGATTCAATTTTTTCATATTGAGAAACACAGCACACTTGAATTTATAATATACTTGTGCCAATTTGTTGTGTGTATTGGCTTGGGATGAATAAATATGAAGATTCCTGGAAAAATAGTGAAACTGACAGGTCTAGGAATGAAGTGATAGAATTTTGTATTGGTTTTAGTATTTGTTAGGCAAAAGCTCTGAGCCTCATTCTTCCCTTCAGTGAAATGGGAATGATTTCACAGTGATGTCACAGTGTTGTTTATTAGGATGATGATGATAAAGAAGGTAACAAAAATCCACAGGGCTGAATGGACACACATATTCTACCGCTATTGCCATAGCCACTAATTCTACCTCTGCTACTACGCCTGCTGTTACCACTGCCAGCACCTCCACTAACAGCACTACTCTTCTGTTGGGTTTGCTTCAGGCAGCTACTTCTCATCCTGGGTTTGAATAGGATTAAAATACAGATAAACAGTGGGGCCTGGTTGGCTCAGTGGGTTAAGTGGCTGACTTCAGCTCAGGTCATGATGTCTCAGTCCATGAGTTTGAGCCTGCGTCAGGCTCTGTGCTGATAGCTCGGAGCCTGGAGCCAGCTTCTGTTTCTGTGTCTCCCTCTCTCTCTGCCCCTCCCCTATTCGCGCTGTCTCTCTCTACCTTTCAAAAATGAATAAATGTTAAAAAAAATTTAAATACAGGTAAACCATATCCATACATTCTTCCAGCTTCCGACTCCTATATCATTAAAAATAATGAAAGATTATAGGAAACATAGTAATATGCTTTTATATGTGTATTTTTAATAAAACTGATGCATTTCATTATTTAAATTGTCGAAAAATAATACGGAACTGTAATGTATGAAGTATGTGAACAAAGGGGAGAATGACGGTCAGTCTTCTATTATTCCCCCACCCCATCTCACCCCCGCCCCATGCATTCTCCAGAGATTACGGGGTCTGAATTTTCTCAGTCTCCTGCTCTCAAGGTTAGACGTTTTAGGAATAGAATAAATACATTTTGAATGTAAACTGTTTGATGCTATGCAAGTTTCTATATAAGTAAGTTAGCAGGTAAAGACCTTCAAATATTTTGCCGTCCAGTGCAGAGACAAAACTAACCTGGAATCATGCCATTGAGCAGATTTGGAGTGTGTGTTAGACACAGAGCAGAGGACTGGCTACACTGACAAGTATGAATTCTCAGCTCTCCTTTTTGCTGGCTGTTGCTCTCTTCCATCTACATTGACTGTTATATTAGCCCTCGTTTTATTTTTAACAGATTTTCAGATTATCTTACAGTGACTTTAACCTTTCTAATTTATTTCTTCTGGAATGTGTTTGTTATTCCATATATAACAACATATTGTTGTTATTACAACAATCCAATGGATCTGAATCCTGCTGTAGTGTTCCTGCAGGGAATGCCATCCATCTTAAATGGAATGGCTGGAGATCTGAGAGGCTAGATAAGGCAGACAGGGATGTAAATTGGGCCTTCCAAAGATTGTCCAAGATTAAAATCAAGTGGCTGCATTGTGGTAAAATCTGGTTGTTGATACTGGTAGGACTAAGGCTACGTATATGTATAGCCTGCATAGGCAGGAGTCGTAAAAGGGTAATGCATCAAGAAGACATAAAAAATATATTTTCATTTCAAATGACAGCTTAAGCATTTCTCCATGTAAATTTAAATGACTATGATAATCATAGATGTACCATTTACCTTGTATTGTTGTGCCTTGTATTGTTTCCAATGTTGTATTACAAATAATGGCTACAGAGGGTGCAAAAAGACATCTTAATATTTGTGTTATTTCATGAGAATAGAGTCCCTGGGGTAAAAGTTCAAGTCAAAGAATATGAAAATTGTAATGACACATATACAGTAGTGCCTAACTGCCAGACTCACAACAATTTAACTTACTACATTGATGCTTAAGATGGCCCATCTCACTCCTTCCTCCACCTCCCTTCTTACTCTTCAATCTCAGTTTGATAAATATCTAAAATGTATAAAGAACTCATGCAAATCAACAGCAAAGAATCCAAACAATGTGATTAAAAAAATGGACTGAGGAACTGAATAGACATTTTCCAAAGAAGACACAAGTGGCAGGTAAATGAAATGAGGTTCAATATCACTAACCATCAGGGAAATTCAAATCAAAACCACAATAATATATCAAGCCACACCTGTTAGAATGATTATCAAAAGGACAAGAGATTACAAGTGTTGGTTGAGATGTGATGGAAATGTAAATTGGTACAGTCACTATGGAAAACCAGATGATCCAGTAATCCAACTTCTTGGGCATATATTCAAAAGAAATGAAAACAGGATATCAAAAAAGATATCTGGACTCCCATGTTCATTACAAACTTATTCAAAATAGCTAAGATATGGAAATGACACAAGCGTTTGTCAGTGGATGGATAGATAAAATCTGTGGTGTATCTATACAATAGAATAAAATTCAGACATGAGAAAGAACATCCTACCATTTGCCACAACATGGATAGAGTTTGAAGCATTATATTAAGTGAAATAAGTCAGAGAAAGACTGATACTGTATGACATCACTTAAATGTAGATTCTAAAAATGCCGTAGAAACAAGAGACTAGAATGGTGGTTACCAGGGGCTGGAGGATTGGGGAAAAGTGGAGATGTTGGGCAGAAGATACAAACTCCAGTTCTAAGGTGAGTAAGTTCTGGGGATCTCATGTAAGGCATGGTTAAGAAAGTTAATAATACTGTACTATGTACTTGAAAGTGGTTAAAAGATTAGATCTTAAATGTTCTCATTACAAAAAAGGAATGGCAATTATGTAATGTGATGCAGGTGTTAGCTAACCCTATGGTGGTAATCATTTTGAAACGTGTATCAATAACCTTAATACCTTAAACTTACACAATATTATATGTCAATTATATCTCAATAAAGCTAGGAAAAGTATTTCTATCCTTTTGTGAATTGTTGATTAGTGTGGAAAATATCCAAACCTTAATAATTTGACTCAATCCACTCAATAATTATCTCAATCCACTATCAGACTTGTAGTAATATTGCTTTCAGTTTTATACTTTGCTTTTTAATATGAATTATGTTATCTTTAGTTTATAGAATAAAAATTATTTTATGAAGTCAAATTAATGACCATTTCCTTTATTTCCTTTAAATAAGGCAATTAATCACAGGTAATAATGCAAGGTCCTTTAA
Source organism: Neofelis nebulosa (assembly GCF_028018385.1). Lineage (NCBI taxonomy): Eukaryota > Metazoa > Chordata > Mammalia > Carnivora > Felidae > Neofelis > Neofelis nebulosa. The sequence goes on along the minus strand of NC_080794.1, from coordinate 27,775,286 downwards.
ATAACTTGAAGCTACCATTACCATCATCATGACCACCGCCACCATTTTAGTTTGGAGAGTACAGAGTGGAAAGTGAAACTCTACCTCAATCCTTCTCCCTCATCCAAACCCAAAGCAGAGGTAATAGCCAGCAGTTTTATGTAGATCCTTCAAAGCTCTTCTTTTACATAAATTTAAATCTCTGTTGTTCTCAGCCTTCTCATCCTTTTGGTCATTGAGCTCAGTAGAGGCAACTTTAAAAATACATTTGGAATTCTCTATTTTTTGTTTCCTTTCGTTTTGTTTTCTAGTCTTGCAAATTCCACTCTGTCTTCCCAACAACCCATTGTATTCACAGTGGTCCAAAATGATCATTTTAAGTTGTACTTTCCTTTAAAACCATTGAGTGGCTTTCCATTACAATTAGGTATAAATAAGCATCTTTTGCTAGCTTATTAACGCAGGGTTTGGCTATTGTCTGTCTCTGCAGCCTCCTTCATTGACTCTTGTGCTAACCAACACTATTTTTCTTTTTCAGACCCTTGAAGCTCTTTTCCAACTCAGAACACACATTGTTCCCTCTCCTTAAGGTTTTTTCCTTCCCCACTTCCCTTGCCTACCTAACTCCTCATCTTTCATGTTAAATATCACTTCTTCTGATGTGTCTTCCCTCAGTTTCCCCAATATACATAGTATTTCTCTTTTTGCACTTATAATTTTTCACTGTAATATTGATATAAATTGTTAATAACCACTTGTGTAATTATTTACTTAATATTTATCTCCCTCAGGGGTGCCTGAGTGACTCAGTGGGTTAAATGTCTCACTCTTGATTTCTGCCCAGGTCATGATCCCAGGGTAGTGGGATCAAGCCCTGCCTCGTAGGGCTCTGTGCTGAGTGTGGAACTTACTTAAGATTCTCTCTCCCTCTCCCTTTGCTCCTCCTCCATTCGCATGCATGCATGTGCACACACTCTGTCTCTCAAAAAAAAAAAAAGTGTCTCCCCCAATAGACCATAAGTTCCATGAGAGAACGTGTCTGTCTTACTCACTTATTGAGAGGGGAATATTATCTAGGAGAGAACACCAGGGAGACTTCTAAAATGCTGAAAGCATTTCATATTTTGATTTGGGTGGTGGTTATGTGATTGCACATGTTTATTTTTATATGTGCACAAGTGAATAAATTTGTAAAAACTCTTAAGTTTTATAAAGTTTCTCATGTATATATGTTATTCCTAATATTTATATTTTTCTTCCATTTAAAAGTTTAATAAATTAAATCAAAGATATGCACTTTGAAAGTTTCTCATAGTACATATCAGATTGCCCTTCAAAAGCTGCAGCAGGGGCGCCTGGGTGGCGCAGTCGGTTAAGCGTCCGACTTCAGCCAGGTCACGATCTCGCGGTCCGTGAGTTCGAGCCCCGCGTCAGGCTCTGGGCTGATGGCTCGGAGCCTGGGGCCTGTTTCCGACTCTGTGTCTCCCTCTCTCTCTGCTCCTCCCCCGTTCATGCTCTGTCTCTCTCTGTCCCAAAAATAAATAAAAAATGTAAAAAAAAAAAAAAAAAAAAAAAAAAAAAAAAAAAAAAAAGCTGCAGCAATTTACATTTCCACTAACAGTATATAAGGGCACTCTTTTATCCCCATGTCCTCATCAATGCTTTTTCCATCAATATGACAAGTCAAAGACAATATCTCACGGATGTTCAAATTTGTTTCCTTCATTATTGGCGAAATTGAGCTAACCCATCTGGGATTTATTTAAATACATAAGAATTAATTTTTTTTTCCTATCCAGTGTTTCCAGCACCATTTAGTGAATAGTCATTCTTCTCCTCTTTAAATGTTATGCCATTAATATTTATCATATTTTTGTGATGTCAATGACCTTGATAATATAATAAATTCTTGTGTACCGGAGGATCTGTTTCTGAGATATCTGTTCTCTCTATTCATTTGTCTCCATATTGTTGCACCAGCACCATGCTGATTAAATTAACATAACTTTTTAAAAACCTCATTAATCTTCTTTTTCAAATGTAAAAAGAATCCAGATACGTCAAATGATATCTAAAATGGTTTTATCAGAGGGCGTCTGGGTGGCTCAGTCAGATGGCTCAAGTTATGGTCCCAGGGTCGTGGGATTGAGCCCTGCTTCAGATTCTGCACTGAGCCATGGAGCCTGCAGGGGAATCTCTCTCTATTCCTCTGCCCCTCTCCCCTTGCTTGCGCTCTCTCTATTTCTCTCTCAAAAAATAATATTAAATTAAAAAATCAGAAATCAGTTTTAAAAAATACCAAGGTTTTGTTCTGCAATTCACCTTGAGTGGGGTTCCTCAGGGAAACAGACATCAAGATGGAGCTTTGCGTGCACCTAGTTTAATTGGGAGTGCTCTGGGAATAATGCGTGGGAGAGACTGGGTGAGGGGTGCAATGGAGAAGCTGAGCTGCCACGAAGTTCCAACACAGGCTTCAGTTGATCCCTGAGGGAGCTAAGTGCTGAGATGATACTGCCAAACTGACCAGGATTGAAACAAAAGTGCTATATCAACCAGTAAATGGTTACAGGCTGCCTCCAAGGAAGAAGTATAGTGGTCAAGGCCAAGGATAGTTCCTGGAAAAGAACTCAGCTAGGAGCTGACAGTACCACAGTACAGGCTGTGTACCACAGCATCCACTACACAATTTTTATAATACCACTTCCTCTTTCAGGAAAGTGATTAGCTTTTCCTTGTATTCAATTATTTTATATTTTAAATAATGCACCCAGGCTAAAAATACAAAAACAAACAACTGGAAAAACACAGTCACTTTTCTGTGCAGTAACTGGTAGTCAAAAAATAAACTCAGTAGCCTGAAATAATGAGTCAAATCAACAAGTGAACTTAAACAGTGGCCATCTCTTACCCAACATTAGCTAGAAAAATACTGTGGTTCTTACAACAAAGCACAACAAAACAAAAGCTAATCCTTCCCTTTGCTTCACTTTGGTTTTTCCAAACTCTTCATCCTCCTTGAGCTCCAAGTCAACTTCAAGACCTTCTGTCATTCTTCCTGCTCACACTCTGCATCTTTTGACGCAGCTGACCACCAACACCTGGCATTTGTCCGTCCAGTTGTCTACTGAGCACCTCTTTCATGTCCGTGTATCTTTTGTCCCCAAACCACATCCCTCCCTGAGTCTCTTGCCATCTCCAACTCTGGTCTCATAACCATCTTTCAGTTTGTGGTCAGGACCTAGCACGTCTACGTGTTAGGTAAGTCTGAACCTGCCTCTTGTTTTTATTCTCAATGCTATGGACAGAGTTCACATCAACACCATTTGTTACGTGGACTGGTGTTGTAGACTTCTAACTGAATTCTGAGTTTCCAATCATTCCTATTTATAACCAATTATGTTACTAACAAACAGTCATCATCACCTGTGCTCAAACACTTTGAAGACTTATCTATCCCTCATAGAATGAAAGTTAAGTGTATTTAACATGAAATGCAATGCTCTGTGTACTTTCGGCCTCACCTGACGTTTTGTTCTATAGCTTTGTTGGGCCACTTGCATTCTCCTTCTTGTTTGTACTGCTTCCCCATGTTTCCTTTCTCTATCTATAAATGTAATTCTTTTCCTGTCCCCCCTAAAGACACTGTATTTATCTTCATGATTCAGCTCAAATGCTACCTCAGTGAAGTATTCTTGGATTTCTATGGCAGAAATTAATTGTGCATCCTTTTATTTCCCATAGTGCTTTGTTTATACCACTCTTACAACATGTATCTTGTTCTTACATATTTAGATGTTAGTGTGTTTCCCTGACTGGATTGGGTTTTAGAAGGCAGAAGCTGCTTATGTTGTTCTTCTTTGTATTCTTCACAAAGCCTAGCTAATACGAGTCTTCACTGAGCAAAATGTATGGTTGTGGAATATAATTCTGGCATTTAAAAAAATAAGGAGACAATTCTTTCATTCACTTGATTCACAATTGGCCAATACGGTACTCGCCAATATGGTAGCTACTAGCAGCATGTAGTTATTTAAATTTAAGTGGATTCAAGTGAAATGAAATGAAAAATTCGATTCCTCACTCACATTAGTCACATTTCACAACCTTTATAGCCACATGTGACTAAGGGCTACCATACTGGACCACACAGATAATGGAACATTTCTACCATCACAGAAAGTTCTGTTGGGCAGTATAGTACTCTACCACATTTGCACCAGAATGCTTTCAGCTACAAGTCATACAATACCCAACTTAATTTGGGTTCCTCAAAAATAGACCCTGAGACAAGGTCTTATGCACATAAAATTTATTTAAAAGGTGATCCCAGGGGCGCCTGGGTGGCTCAGTCGGCTAAGCGTCCGACTTCGGCTCAGGTCACGATCTCACTGTCCGTGGGTTCGAGCCCCACGTCGGGCTCTGTGCTGATGCCTCAGAGCCTGGAGCCTATTTCAGATTCTGTGTCTCCCTCTCTCTGACCCTCCCCCGTTCATGCTCTGTCTCTCTCTGTCTCAAAAATAAATAAACGTTAAAAAAAATTTTTAAAAAAAATAAAAAAATAAAAGGTGATCCCAAAGTCAAGGAAAGCAATTTGAGGGGAGAAAAAGTGAGCAAAAGAATGGAAATAAGCCAGCAAAGATTGTGTTACTAAGTGGGTTTCTACTTTGGGCTATTGGGACTCTGCTGGACTCCTCTGAGAAATGGTGTAGAATGCATTTCAGAAATGCCCCACCAGACTGTGGAGTGGCTTGATCCCCAACTCCATTAAATCCCATTCTCTGCTGATTGAAGGTTAGAAAGCAGCGGCTAAAACTTATCCTCTCCCATCTTATCATTGCACCTTCAGGAAGAGAAGAGGTGTAGGAATTTGAGATAGAAAAACATCAGAGTGTTGACAACTAGCTGTTATAGCAACAGATCATTTCAGGTGGGCAGAAGGGATGGGTTGGGGAATCAACAGATTCTGCTACACATTTAAATGGAGCTTAAGCAATGACTACAATTGATTATCCTGCATAAGAATGTCTGGAAAAGGGAAAAATGAATGTTTGTGAATTCAGTGGTTTCATGGATAAGGAGCTATGTGTTGGTGGCCTTACAATAACCTTGATTTTTCTCCTGCCATCATCTCTAGTTCTCTGTAGCAGGTTCAAACTTCACAACTTCAGAAACAAGCTTCCCACAGACAGGATAGGGGTTAAACCTGGACTTGGGAGTTTTCTAAAAGCTTTTTTAATGTTTTTTTTTACTTTTGAGAGAAGAGAGAAACAGAGGTGCGAATGTGGGAGGGGCAGAGAGAGGGAAACACAGAATCCAAAGCAGGCTCCAGGCTCTGAGCTGGAGCACAGAGCACAGAGCACAGAGCACGACACAAGGCTTGAACTCACAGACTGCAAGATCTTGACCTGAGTCGAAGTCAGAAGCTTAACCAACTGAGTCACCCAGGTGTTCCTAGGGTCTTTTTTTTTTTAATTTTTTAATGTTTATTTTTGAGAGAGACAGAGTGTGAGTGGGGCAGGGGCAGAGAAAGAGGGAGACATAGAATCCAAAGCAGTCTCCAGGCTCTGAGCCATCAGCACGAAGCCTGATGCGGTGCTCGAACCCACAAACTGTGAGATCATTACCTGAGCCCAAGTTGGAGGCTCAATGGACTGAGGCACCCAGGCACCCCTCCTAGGGTCTTTTCTAAGGAGTAAGAACTTTTTAAAAAGCCCCCCTAACAACTTCCTTTTATATCTCAGTGGCCAAGACTCCATCACATGACTGTGAAGAAGGCAGGGTAATAAAATTGCCATGATTGGCTTAAACTTGTTAATATTCACCTCTTGGTTTTGGGGGTAAGGCTGAGGGAGGCTGCCTTTCTTGAGCACACCACCCTCCTACACCAGAACCAAACAGGCTTCTGCTGGCAAAGAGAAGGGTCAACAGGAGTGGGAATGTGTACCTAGGCAAGAGTATGTCAATGATATAGGCTCCAAATTTTGAGGATATTAACAAAGTCAAGGGAATCTAGCAGAAAATGACCAGGATTTCCAGGGCCTGGAAACTATATCATATTTGAGTAAATAATGGAACCAGACACAATCCAGAGCTCTAATGTCATTACATAACTGAACCAATCCTTGAATTTTCCTCTCTAATAGATAGAATATAAAGCTTAAAGGATATCATGATAGCTATCATTTAATATTTGAAGAAATAACATTAGATAGAGGATTAAATTAATTGTGATGCATGAGGGGACAGAGTTAAGACCAGTGTAGAAATTAGATTTTTTTTCATATATTGGACAGACAGTTCCCTTTAAACAATTCATAAAATAACATGATTAAGTAAAGTAATATCCTCACCAATGAAAACTCAAGCAAAAGCAGAATCATACTAACAATTCACATTCCAGGGCACCTGGGTGGCTCAGATGGTTCAGCATGTGACTCTTGATTTCGGCTCAGGTCACGATCCCAGGGTTGTGGAATGGAGCCCCATGTCAGTCTCTGTACTGAGCATGGAGCCTACTTAAAATTCTCTCTCTCTCTCTCTCTCTCTCTCTCTCACTCTTTCTATCTCTCTCTCCCCCCGCTCTGCCTCTCTTCCCATTCATGCTGTCTCTCTTTCAAATAAAGAACAATTTATATTCCAATAGTGCTATATGTATAAAAATTATAAATTTAATTTATACTTTCATATATTTATATTTATAATTTCAAAGTATAATTACATTTAACTAGCCTCAAATCCTATAAGGTGGTAATGCATAGAGATACTATTATTTCTGTTGTCCTTACTTAGAGAATAAAACTCCACAGGCTTAATGTTGCTCAAGATCAGGGAGCTAATAAATGGCATGGCTGTGATGCACACCCAAATTTCCTGATTCAAAACCATTGGCAATTCCTAAAACCTTATAACTATTATTATATTTATATAATAATAGAAAATATTTTGAATAGAAAATAAAATAGAAAAATATTTTGTATCTCAATAACTATTAGGTTTGGTTCTACTGCCTTATTTCTTACTATTGGCAATCTGTTCCCAGGAATGCCCATCACTGTCCTCTCTCCTCTAGATAACTTAAACTTAGATTTCTTGTCCCTGCTGCTGTCTTTCTATATCTTGTAGATTCTGCCCGTAATCCCCTTTAGCTGGCGATGTTTTATTTGGTATTAGTCACTATGTAGATTTTTGCCGTTTCCAGTACGCTATTGGGTCCAGTTTGTGAATAAACAAAAATAGAGCTAGAGAAAGTCAATCCTGTTTCTCTCCTTGATCAATCTGAATTTTCTTTCTTTCGTGGAGTGTTCTGGTGTGTTTCATGACTCAGTGGAACACAATAAACTCTGTCATTTCCTTTGTATTAGGTATTAAGGATTAGAACTGTTGTTTCAATTACCCCCTCTTCTGCTTTTAACTTCCTTACTGGGGAGAATCCAGTGACTTCTCTATAGCCAGCACTCAATGAATGCTCAGTGAATTCTCTTAAAATAAATTATGGAATTCTAACCTGAGTTGTGAGAGCTTTTGATCTACTTCTGGATGTTGCTTTTTGGTTCTGTTTTTCATATTAGCACAAATGTACTGTTTCTCCAGTTCTTGTGTTGAAAATTTTAACAACCACCAGGTCTCCCAGCTCTGTAGGATTCGAAGCAACTATCTCCAGTTACCAAAAATTAAAAGTTAAAAAAGAAATTTTAAAAAGAAAAATATTTTGTATCTCAAATATGCTTGATGCAGGATTTTTCTTCAATTCCTCATGTGGACCAATTTTTAGCCAGGAAGAATGGTTGTTGATATTGTTCTGGTGACTTCAGTTTGTGTTATTTGGGAGCTACTCCAAAGAATGCCTAAGAATTCTTAACTCCAGAAAAATAGCAAAATAATGTCAAAAGATACAGATTAGGTAAATGACTTTACAATTACTGTCAGGATGGTTGTTTGTTTCATAATGTTCAGTTCGATCCACTATTTCCTACTAATTAGTGCTTTATTTTGCATTAGCAGTAACAATAATAATAATAATAAATAATATTGAATAGTTATTAAGAGTTTACTATATCCGACACTGGATTCTGAGCATTTTATAAATTTTATGCAACAACTTTGTCAACAGAGTACTATTGTTATTCTCATTTTACATATTTGAAAACTGAGACAGAGGAAGGTTAAGGAAATTATCCTAAGTCACACAGTTATAAAGCAGCAAAGCCAAGATTGCCAGCCAGCCAATCTAACTAAAGAACCCAAGTGCTTAATCACTATGTTTTCATCATTATTATTATTATTATCATCGTCATCATCATTAATTGTGCTCACGAAGTTGAAATTTTTAGAGGGCTGGCAGGAAAGCATAAAAAAAACCCTCATTTCTTGTAATGCATTAATGTATTTCTTCATTCCCTTCAAACAAACTCTTGGTGTTTTAACTTGCATGTTTAAGTATTGTCCAACTTTATTTCATTTCTATAAATTTCTACTCCTTGCTATCTACCTATAGAATATATGTGTGTGCGTGAGTGTGTATGTATATATATATATATATATATATATATATATATATTCTGTATATATATAATGTATAATGAATATAGAATATATATATATATTCTGTATATGTATAATGTATAATTAATATATATAATTTACATATGTATACATATGTTTCATATTGTTATATTAGCTATATGATATTATATATACATATATATATTATATATACATATAATAAATTGTTAGGGTAGGTATTTCTGAGTAAATTCTCTGTTCAGACTTTAAAATCTTTGAGTCTAGAGACTGTGCCTTGTGAATTTTCTGAAGGGCTGACTTGACCTGTCTTTGAAGGAAGTGCAAACTAAGAAGTAAAAGCAACTGTGAGGAACAAAACTAACCAGAACAGTGAGGAGAAGGATTCTTAAGGACAATAAAAGACATGTGAATAAAGGAGATAAGAGGTTTAAATCACAAGCCCTGAAGGAGAAAAGCAGTTGAAGTAGTATAAATATAGAGGGAGTAAAAAATTAGGAATGTTTAGATGCTAATCTATAGGGCCAGAAATTCCAGATTAATTTTTATAAATTAGAGGAAAAAATTCAATTTCTACAAAGAGATACAGATCTATACAGGAAAGAAATTGAGATTATTACTACAGAGTCTCTGAACAATGAAGGAATAAAAGGAGCAAAAAGTCAAGGAGATGGATACAGAAAAAGTGTGGCAAAGCAATGAAAGAAAAACTAGAAAGAAAAATATTGAGGGAGCAATAGTCATAGAGAAATTCCTATGGTTTTTAATGAGACAGATACATAAAATGTGAGAGAAAGGCGGCAGAGTTGAGTCATTCCTACAGCTGGCTGCTGAAGTAAGGCTGCAATGTTTCTTTATTATGACAATTGATCGGCCAGATAAATTATGATTCAGTAAGTTACAGGTGTGGGAAATGGAGTGGAAACGTACAAGGGACTCAGCAAACTGTAAAACTGCAGTGGCTTTATCAGTGGACTCCTGTTGAGTCCATCTAGTTGATGAACATCTCTATCAGCCAGCAAATATAAATGACTTATGGGAATAATATTTCAAGGCATAATGACACAGCTATATCTAGTATTCTTCTAAGATCTGGGTTATTAAATATTAAATATCAAAGCTGTAAATTATAGTAGCAGCTTTATATAACTAAATTAAATTCAAACAAAACCTAATTTCCTTAATCATTGGCTGTAATCCTCCAGGAACATATGCTATTAACTCAACTACAAATGGCACAGAAATTGTATGACTTCAGTTAAGTTATTTGATATCAAATTCTAATCCAGGGCAGACTTCTCTGTAAATCTCCTACAGGGATTTTAATACTTCTACAATCATATTGGCTTTTTTTACAGAGTAACTAATCTTTTCATACTCTTATTTCTCACTCCTTTATCCAATTTCTTTTTCTTTTTTTTTTTTTCTCTCAGAGCACATTCTAGGTCAATTTTTTAAAACAAACGTCTTGTGGAATTAAAAGAATAATATTGAAAATTATCACCAGAACTATCATAACCTTAGATCCTGCACAGAGAACTAATTAAACTTAACTGGGAGTATTTACAGATCCAATTAACTGTCTGTGGCCATGTATGTCAGTGTAAACCCAAAATAGTAAACAAATGATCGGTATAAGTTGCCTCATTGTCCCCATGGCCAAATGTTTATTATGGAGTTTGTTCAGTGAGGAAGTGCATTGTGTCTATTGTAATTATGAACAAATGGTTTAAGTGAATTTATTTTGTGCTCTTCTTGGACAAATGTTAGCCATCTTTTTGAATAGTCCATTATGGGCATAGACTAAATAAATATATGATTAAGAATCTAAAATTGTTTCAAGCAAAAGAGTTTGAAGGGGAGAGAGGAATCAGTTCATATTATGGGGATTTACACAGCAGTAAGGAGATGAGAGCCTTGGCCAAAGTGGATGCCTGGGAAATTTGGGCTTCTGTTCATAAGCAAGGTAAACAGTGATGTGAGGCATGGAGAAATTAGTCTTGACAGACACTAAGAAGGAGGATGGTAATTAGTTTAGGCTTTAATCCGAGATGTCAGGCTTCTTGAATGTGAGGATGGGGCAGTCCAAGACTGCCTTGAATTCAGCAAGATGGTAATTCAAGACAGTGGGCAGTTCTGTGAGAGGGGAGGCTTGCTTTCCCCAAGACTAAAAGGTCATACCTATCCCCTTCTGCATCTGTATGCTGAAGATTCTTAAATGTCATTTTCCCTAGCCCAAACTTTCCCAGCCTTAGGGTTTCTCCAGACTCATTTTTGCTTGCCTATTTATATCTTCACTTGGATGTCTTATAGGAAAATCAACAAGAACATGGATCCTATCACACTCAGGGTCTCATCATGAAGCAGATGGAACCCTCAAAAGGTTAGCTGAGACAAGCTTAATGAGAAACAGTTTACAAAGGTGTTGGTAAAAATAAAAGAGTCAATACAAGGTGCTAAAGCACCCTGGGATTGGTAACATTGGGAAGCTGTTATCTCCTTCAAGCTTACATGTAGGAACAAGGACAAGAAGCCCAGACAAAGCTTTGAGCCATGAAACAAAGTCCATCAGATTGAAGCAGCAATCCCAGAAAGAGTCACTGGTAGAAATGGGGTGACACTGGAAGGAATCAGAGGGAATAAATTCTTTTAAAATAAAATAAATTTTATTTTCTCCTGCCTCTTGCTGTTACCTCACATATATGCATCTGTGATATCTATCATCTATCTATCTATCATCTATCTATATAGATTTATGTAGAGAAAGAAATTCTTCATTCATATATGTACATCTCTATATATGTCCATGTAAGTCCACTTTGTTCTGTATTTAAAGTATACACAAGCATCAGTATTTTTACTGGTTACTATAAACAACTGGGTTGGGGACTGGTTTTGAGCTCTTGCTTCTCCTAGGGTCCCTCCACTGCCTAACTACAAGTGTTCCCAAAGGCTAAATCCTCAACCCTCTACTCTTTCTCCTTACCTCCTATTCCCAGAATTCAACTATTGTCTTTATACTACTGTGGGTTCTGGCGTCAAGGCACAAGTTTTAATTCACAGGGATAGTATTTGATTAGGAGTGCAGAATTTAAATTTTTTTTAACGTTTATTTATTTTTGAGACAGAGAGAGACAGAGCATGAATGGGGGAGGGGCATAGAGAGAAGGAGACACAGAACCGGAAGCAGGCTCCAGGCTCTGAGCCATCAGCCCAGAGCCCGACGCCGGGCTCAAACTCACGGTCCGTGAGACTGTGACCTGAGCTGAAGTCGGACGCTTAACCAACTGAGCCACCCAGGCGCCCCAGGAGTGCAGAATTTAAAACAAGGTCCTCTTTTGCTATGAAAAAGTGTAGAATTAAAAATTAAATAGACTCACTTTTGCCCTTTCTTGACTAAAACTGAAACAACCCAAACAAACAAATAAAAAGATAAAGGGAGCAGGTGGTCCATCAAAGAAGTAGTAAAGGGTCTAATATATATTCTTAAACTAACCTTGGTTTGCTCTATAATCTTTTTTTTAAGTTTATTTATTTTTGACAGAGAGAGAGAGAGAGAGACAAAGCATGAGTGGGGGAGGGGCAGAGAGAGGGAGACACAGAATCCGAAGCAGGCTCCAGGCTTTGAGCTGTCAGCACAGAGCCCAAGGTGGAGCTCAAACTCATGGACTACAAGATCATGATCTGAGTCGAAGTCAGACACTCAACTGACTGAGCCACCCAGGTGCCCTATATAATCTTAAACAAGTTTTGATCAAATGTGTTTTAAGATGTAAGAAACTCAAATGTTGCCTGGACTTGTGGCTTTTGTAGCTCTCCAGTTTGCAGATAAAGTCACCAAAAGTCTTCCCTCAAGTCCCTGAGGGCCGGTGGATGCCCTGCATATCATTTGTACTTTATGGAGTGTCAGTGTCCTTTCGACAAACTGGGGCTCCTGCTCTGGCTACTCATGTGGTGGTGTTGATCACCTGCTGATATCCTCATCTGGAGCATCATCAGGTGCACACAGCCTTTGGAGCTCCATCACCACTTGCCTTTGGCTCTTTGGTTTTCTTCCAAAAGATAGTAGGAGAATGCCTTTCCCTTCTCACACCTGTGCTTCCAGGTGATGTGCCATGGTGGAGTGACCTGTTTCCTTAGTGATGGCTGGTTGTGGTACTCACCCAAAGCATGCAGGTGACTCAGGGCGGGAGTTACAGAACCACCTTGTAGAGCACACAGGACTGTTCTTCCCTCACCTGCTCAGACTGCTCATCTGAGTTTGACTCACAGAGCCAGAAACCTTCATCAGTTTTGGCGAATGATTTCTCTCAGGGCCCTCCTTGTAGTAGCTCTCCTACCATGTGTCTCTCATTTTACACTCACTCCCATCAAACTACATCCCTGCTGTGGATGGAATTCAAGTTTCTGAGACTTATGGGTCCCACAGAAGCCTGGGGCATGACTAGGTTTACTAGTGGGGAATGTGCAGTGTGAGAGTAGGGTAGTAAGGGAAGAATAAGCAGTCTCTTTTTCTCCAAAGGCAGGAGAACAAGTTTCCTTGGGTCCAATTGGAGTGAGACTGGGAGCTGGGAGTAGAGGCAAAAGGATACAGAGGGAGTTTGAAATGTGGAGGAAAGGGACCTGTCATCTACCTCTGATGCTAACATGCCCAAGCCTCAACTCTGGCCTCCAAATTTCTTGATAGGTTTATATGGTCAGCCATACCAAGATCTTCTTTTATCACAATCTATGTTTAGCTAATTCCACTAAGGATATCTTCATATGTGAGTAAATTTTCAACTCTTAGTAGTTTTAGAAAATGATAAAAATTGTCTTAAATGTCCTTGATTCAAAATTGGATTGGATTGGATCATAGGCTATTTTTGAAGTTTCTTGAACTTCTTGTAAAGAGTACCACTGTCTGTTAACCTGCTCCATTCATCATTCATCACTCATTTTACCACCACAACCTTGAGAATTTGTTGTCGTCATTGTTGTAGAAGTTGATAGAAGTTAGTAATTTAGCCGTAGCTGTGTTGATATATGATTTTTCCTAACGGTCTATAGGAAACATAGGCAGCATTGGTGTAATTCTTAGATCTTGGGCTTGTTAAAAAATTCCAATTTTTCCCCCTATATTGAGGGTTTGAAAAGATGAAACACTAAGAATTACAGTCAATTTCATACTCAATACTCAATTGAAGAATATTATGGGCTGAAAAATTCTGTACCAGAGGCTTCAAAGAAAAAAAAAGTGGGTCATTTTAAAGACGTAAAGCTTACCTATACCATTAGGTAATTTGGCAAGTCCAAATAGCTGCAGCCATTGCTATGAAGTCTCCACAATTTTCTGAAGAGAGTTACTCTTCAAACCACAACTGCTGTTCAATAAAAAGAAAAGATTCTGTAGCCATGGAATTTGTGCAATATTTCTGCTTTATCAACTTTTGATACAGAAAGAGGGGGGAAAAAAAACCTTTAGTTTCCCCAAGGAAAGTCTGTACCAATCTATTAAATGAATCTAACATTGTACCTATTGAAGAGTTCAGAAATTGTTTCACAGAAAAATTGTATTGCTTTTATTTACAGTTTCATAGGCCATCTCCAAAATCTATGAATGCAGCACAGTGAAAATTTGAAACACCTAGTGTTGTTATAGACCAGCCTTTGTTTGGCTTTTCCTTAAGACATACTGCATAAAGGTGTTATATTAACATTGAAAGTATTTCAAGAGCTCTCTCTTCAACTTTGTCAAAAAATAGTCCAAAGAATTAAAAACACCTCCATACAAACATGGGCTTTGCAACAAATTAGAAGTTGGCTCTGTAACGATAATTTAAGTAAATTTTAAATTACACACACACACACACACACACACACACACACACATGCTGTCTTTGATGGCAAATTCCTCAGACCTAAATCACACTTTTTATAACCCATCTGGTGGCATGAAGTCGAGATGTCAAGGTGATCAAACTAGGGCATCTGTTACTCCTGGTGATGGCCAAAGATGATAAGTGCATCATTCCCACAGCCAGAGAGGAATAACCTCCAATTAAGCCTATTCACATAGCTGGGCTCTCTGCTTGACCCTCCAAATAAGCCCTTTAAAATCAGTTTTTTTTTTACCATGACAGCTTAAAGATTCAGAAGAAGGGGACACCTGGGTGGCTCAGTAGGCTAAGCATCCAACTCTTCATTTTGGTTCAGGTCATGATCCCATGGTTTTGTGGGTTTGAGCCCAGCATTGAGCTGTGTGCTAGCAGTGCATAGTCTCTTTTGGGTTCTCTCTCACCCTCTCTCTGCCCCTCCCCCACCTAATAAATAAATAAAATTAGAAAAAAAAAGATTCAGAGGAAGAAATACTCTATCCCCACCCTGGAACCTAAGGCACTCACTAGAACAGTACCTGAGGATGGGAATAAAGTGTGTCTTTCCCCATTTTACCTACCAGGCTCAACATATGGTACACACCCCATAATATTGACTGTCTCTTCTCTTTCATAGTCATCCTCCTACTATTGGAAACTTTGTTGAAGAAACATGGGAAGATTTAGAAATTTATAATTTGCAATCCAGCCCTCAAAATACCAGGAAAGTATGTCTTCAGATACCCTTTATAAAAAAAAGCCTCATTTAGGGTTTGTGCCCAGACTGGAAGTTTAATGGAATGGTTTAAGACATACAGACAATAATTGGACTGATATACTTCAAATAAATTCCCTCTTCTGTGAGAGTAACAAATATCTCAGGTTAGGCTTGATCACTGTAGTAGTCAGCTCAGGCTGCTGTGAAAGATAACGCACACTGGGGTCTTAGACAACAGAGTTTTACTTTCTCACAGTTCTGGAGGCTGAAAATCCAAGAACAAAGTGTCTCCAGGGTTGATTTCTGATGGGACCTCTCTTCTTGGCTTGCAAATGCCACCTTCTTGCTGTGTCCTTACATGGTCTTTCCTCTGTTCATGTACAGATTGAGAGAGAGAGAGAAAGAGAGAGAGAGATCTGGTGTCTCTTCTTCTTACAAGGATACCAGTCCTAACGGATTAGAGTCCCACCATTATGACCTCATTTAACTCTAATTCCCTCCTTAAAAGTCTTCTCTAAGTACAGTGACATTGGGGATTAGGGTTTCAATACAGGAATTTTGAGGGAATTCAGTCTATAACATCTAACTTCCCAAGTACTTAAGTTATGAGATATCAAAGAGAAGAGTAAATATCACTCAAGGGCTTTGTTTCCTCTTCTGGGAAAAGGGTTAGAGTATTTTGGGTTGTACCCAGGATAGTTATATTGTGTTAGGTAGAAGAACGATCTTGCTATTTGCCTTATTTTAAGATTAAGTATGGTTTAAGGAGAAATGTCAGGGTGACAAGTTGACAGGGGTGGACTGGTGGTGACTAATTAAAAAAAAATTCTTAAGATTTATTTATTTCTGAGACAGAGAGAGACTGAGCATGAGTGGGAGAGGGGCAGAGAGAGAGGGAGACACAGAATCAGAAGCAGGCTCCAGGCTCTGAGCTGTCAGCACAGAGCCCGACGCAGGGCTCGAACTCACAGACCACGAGATCATGACCTGAGCTGAAGTTGGACGCTCAACCGACTGAGCCACCCAGGCGCCCCTGGTGGTGACTAATTTTATGTGTCCACTTGAATGGGCCCAGATTTTTTGTCAAATCAAACATTATTCTGGGTTTTTCTGTAAGGGTGTTTTTAAATGAGATTAACATTTAAGTTGATAGATGGAGTAAAGCAGATTGCTCTCCATAATGTGGGTGAGCCTTATCCAACCAGTTGAAGGTCTGCATAGAACAAAAGGCTGGACCTCCCTCAAGTAGGAGTGAATTCTCCTGTCTCATGGCCTTCAAACTGGGACATCTGTTCTTCCTGGTTCTTTAGCCTGCCATTCTTTAGATTCCAACTGGGACACAAACTGTGCAGATTTTAATCTTGCCAGCCTCCATCATCACACAAATCAGCAGTTTATAATAAATCTCTTTATGTATTTTTTTCTGGAGAAGTTGACTGATACAATAATCCCTACCTTTCAAAGGTCAGCTATCTCCAACTTATTGTCATTTAATCGTGTATGCACACATTTATTGTAAATGTCTCCTATGTAGTCAGGGTTACAGTCTGTTGTTGCACAATTTAGGAATCAGAAAATCATAGCCATAGTTCTTACAGTTTTCTGACTCCTAATTTGAGTCAGAAATTTGAGTGATTACAAAATATTCAAATGATGACAAAATATTTCCTAAATTCTCTAATTTACTGGCTGCATGACCTAGCATGAATTGCTTATTTTTTTCTGAAATTCAGTTCCTCATTTGGAAATGGGGATAAAAATACATCCCAGTTTTATCTCATGAAATCACTTTAGAGTCTCATGTGAAAATTCTTCTGAAGATACAAAGCATCATCATATGATTGGATGTATTACTATTACTGCATAATACACATGTTCATTTGTTACTGTACGCTGATCTTAAATTTAAAATTCCCAACTTTAGGAAACAGATCTTATTATGAAAAACTCTTTTGGTTAAACCAGGGATCATATGCTGCTACCCTCCATGCCTACTCTTTGGCAAACATATCAAACCTACCAACAAGGCACTTTCCCACAGAGCTTGTGAAGAACTTTGGGATTCTTCTAATGTCTCCTATTCCTGGCAGACACTATCAGTGGACCTGAGTAGGCACACAAGTTGATACCTTGCTGTCATCTCTGAATTAGTTACAAATCCAGCAATTCTGCAGCCCAGCCTGCTCTGTCAAAGGAATGTGTAGATTACTGTTAATTTATGTAATGCAATATGGATCTGTGGATGAGATGGAGAATATATATCCAATCTCAGTGACTGCATTTAGCAATAAGAATCATAACTTCTTCATCTGCTTTGCAGCAAGCACAACCCCCACCATCTTTAACCTTTGTGGTCAGAAATGCAGACAGGTCAGCTGTCATCTGCAAGTTTCATTGCAAATGGGAGTTGTCTTTGTAGAAGAGAGTTGTTTGAAAGGGAACAAGAAATCGGATTGTGTGCCAAGAGAAGAAAATAAGCTAAATTATCCACATTCCTCACCACCTTTTTCTCACCCTCCTCCCCCATTATAGGTACAACTAGTCCTTCTGGGGATGTTTTCTCAATTCTTCTTCAGATTTCATAGAAGAAACCTGAGGTCTGTGATTAAAGTAAGCAGAAGGTTTTATGTTTCTTTTGTCACTGAGTCGTAGAGAAGAAACAAAACAAAACATGTTCAGCTCAATCTCAACCGAACCAATCACATAGCTTTATTAAACATAGCATCAACAGAAAGAAAATATGAAGTCCTTGCCCAGGAAGGATGGATGCCAAGAACAGAGTAATTTTCTGGCTTTGTCCTTGATATCTATAAATTTTATTCTTTGTGCAAGTCACTACGTTCCTATATAGCTGTTGATATTAAACATTGGGGAAAACTTACAAATGGACAGTGAAATGCATTAGGGATTACCAGATGTTAGCTAGCCACACTCCATGAGAACCCTATTCACATCTGTTTTTGACCTCCAAAGTACATAAAGCACTTTCTTTTCTCTTCTATTATTCGATCTCCTTATTTTTGTGGCCAAATATATATTGGATGCAAAAACTTTTTCAGACCAAAACTTGGCATGTGAACTCTTGATTTGGCTGCAGTTGGGTTACCACCAATTTGCAAAATAAAGTATGAATAATAATCCAAGCTGTAAGAGTGCAAAGTAAAATAAATCTTTACTTTACCATCTTATCAGAGAATATAAATCAATCTGGCACATACGTCAACCTTAATTTCTGTGTAAAGTTTCCAGATGTAGTTATGATTCTATTTTATAAATATAACCAACATGTTATATATAATGAGAATTAAAGACCCCATGGATCTCATGAATGGCCCTTTCCTTATAAACACAATCTAAACCCAGAGCCATGGAATTCTATTGAGCTCACTTGACAGTGTTGCCTCCACACAGGTTTTCCTCATCTCTATTCCTGCCACTTCCTCAATTCAACTTCTTTCCCCTCTCCTTATTTCCTACTGTGTCTATGCCTCCTCCCTACCTGTGGACAAGAGATTAGCCCTTTGGAAAACAATCAGGGACACAAAGGGAATTGTTTTTAGAACACATATCTATAGAAATGATCTGTGATGTTGGCCTCTCCCGTGTTTTGTATCTCAAAACAGCCTTCAATATTAAACTCTTGCTTACTGGTTTGGAAACCAGAGCCCTTAGTTATACCAGAACCTGCCACTGCTACTCTCCCTGCCTGGCACCAGGGCAGCAGCATGGGGCTCTCTGCCCACTGGGGCTTTCTGCCCACTGTGTGCAGGCCTTGCATACACAGGCCAGGCCACCAGGACGCTCAGCCACACTCAAAGTTGAGAAAAAACCCACTGGCTCCCACCTAGTATGTATCTCCCACTTACTGTGGTACAAGCGCTTGGCCTTCTTTAGGGCCACAATAGCCTTTGAGAGCAAAGCTCTTATAAGTGAGGACAGGGAGGCTTAGAGAGTTAATGTACTTGCCTGTAGTTAACAGAGGTAGGTTGGCCTGATCCCAAAGCCCATGCCTTCAACATGAACTGATTCCCTCCTGGCCACATTAGAAGCAATCCCTTCTAGCCATTCTTCCCATTTCTGTAATCCTTGGTCACTAGGCAGAAGGCATCTCCACCTATCTCCTCTTCTTGCTACACTTCCATCCCTTACTGCCTTGCCATTCTGCACCCCCGACAGCACCAATACCCAGGATGCATTCTCCTGGCACCCCATCGAGTTCTTACCCTCAAGTATTATTGAAGTCAGTGTCACCTGGGTTGAACAGCCTCTGCCTCTCTCAACTCTCTGGGCATCTCATTTTATTTACTCAGAAGCTTCATACATTGATTGGTCTTATTTTCTACTAAATTTTCTTTTAAGAGATTTCTTTTTACTTGCCCTTATCCCTAGAGAGACATCAAATGTCTTGCTACCTCAATTTTCTTTTAGTCCATTGGCTTCTTCAATATCCCTTTTTGCCCTGCCGATTCTGGACTTTACTGCTGATGACTGAACAACTGATACCAGCCATTCTTGGCTCCTTTATATCCCTATAGTCTGCACATCCTGCCTGGGAGTACTGAACCCAAGATCCACTTCCTCTGTACCTTCTCTACACTTGGACAGCTGAACGCTGCCAAAGGAAATTGCTTATTCCCCTGTTTGTGTTCAAACCAGCTCAGAATTGTTCACTAGCCCTTTATTTACCTTTTCTTACATTTGACTTTTCCTTCAGCCACAGTCCAAATCTTTATCACTCTCCCCAAGTTGCCCACTCAATTCAGCACACGGTCTCAGATCCTACTTCACTGTGATGACTGGTGTCCTCAGGGCTGATCTCGGCTGACTTCCCATTGCCCTTCAACCCCTGCTTTATCTAAACTCACACCCTTCCTTCCTTCCTTGCAATCTCAGAGGACAAATTACTTCTGCCTGGTATCCCTACCTCCTTTCTCTCCATCTGGCTAACTCCTCAATTATCTTCTAAGGCATCTAGGGTGGTCATTCTTCCATGAAGGATTCCTTAAAATTGGTCCTGTAGTTGGGCTAGGTGCCTCTCCTTGGAGCTTTCTCGGCACCTATGTCTGCCCCTGTGCTTGTCAGGTTCTAGGGTAAAGCCACTTGGGTGTTTGCTTCCTAGACCAGGATATGAAGTCCTCAAGGTTAGAGACTGGGTCTGATCCCCTTTAAATCCTCAATGCTTCCTGCAGACCTGTCACATAAAAGGGGACACAGTTTTACTTACTTGTTTTTGTTCTCAAACTTCCTTCTTTAACTTAGCTGGATGTGTTTCCTTAAGAGTCTTAAGACTCTTAAGGAAACAACAACAACAACACCCCCACCAGATCAACAGACTCACTAAGGAGCCTGTCTTATGCTTTTACATTTTATTTCTATTAAAAAGAAAGAGGGGCGCCTGGGTGGCGCAGTCGGTTAAGCGTCCGACTTCAGCCAGGTCACGATCTCGCGGTCTGTGAGTTCGAGCCCCGCGTCGGGCTCTGGGCTGATGGCTCGGAGCCTGGAGCCTGTTTCCGATTCTGTGTCTCCCTCTCTCTCTGCCCCTCCCCGTTCGTGCTCTGTCTCTCTCTGTCCCAAAAATAAATAAAAAACGTTGAAAAAAAATTAAAAAAAAAAAAAGAAAGATTATATACATAATTCACTATATGATATATATTATGTATGTACATATTTATACACAAACACATGTATTTATTCATATTTCTTAGTACTTTACATGCAATAAAAAAATATTTTCTTTCACATTCTTACCACCACAAAAAACTAAATGAGTTGTGATTTTGGACAAGTCACCTGCCCATTCTGGGCCTCAGTTTGCAAAGTGAGAAGAATGATAAGCTCTGTGGTCTCCTCAGCACTGAGATAATTTTGTCGATGACGATGATAATAAAGCAGAGATTCTAGTTATGGGAGATGACAAACGAATAATTGACTCTGCTATTCTGAAAGTATTCTCACATTATCACATAATTCCTTTATCTGATATTTTTAAAGTGAGAATTTGAATTTTTAAGCTACTTTGAAATAAAATGAAATAACCAAATAAAATATTATAAGCATTTTAAAATAAACTTTTTAATATTGTAATAGTTTTAGATTACATAAAATTTTCAGGGATAATTCAAAGACTTCCCATATACCCCTCATCCAGTTTCTTTCTTCCTAACAACTTATGTTACCATGTTACATTAGTCACAACTACAGAACCCACATTGATATATTACTAGCAATCAGACTGTAGACCTTATTTGGATTTCACTAGTTTTTCCAGCAATATGCTTTTTGTCCCCATCCAAGGAACTGCATTACATTTAGTTATCTTGTCTGCTTCCTCTGGTCTGTGAGAGTTTCTTAGTCTTTTGCTTATTCTTCATGACCTTGACAATTTTGAGAAATACTGGTAGGGTATCCAACAGAATGTCCCTCATTTTGAGTTTGTCTCATGGTTGGACTAGGAGTATGGGCTTTGGGGAGGAAGACCTCAGAGATAAGGTGCCATTCTCATCACATCACATCAAGGGCACATACTATCATCATGACTTGGCATTGTAATGCTAACCTTGACCCCAATGTATTTTCACAGAGCATCTTCATGTTCATTTCCTCATGTGATTCTTTTCAGGATCATGGAGTGTGCAAGGCTGGCCCTTTCAGCTTGATTTTACAAAGAAAGACCCCAAGGCAGGGCTAGAACTAAGGCATTAGGACTGCCACCTCATCATTCTCTTCACGGCACCCTACCCACCTTCTAAATCATATCTAGAAGAAGCATTTATAGGAAGTAACACATTACAATGCTTTTCAGTGTAAATTCATGTCAGTGTTCCTATGGTTAATAATTTCCATGATTAACGTGACCCAGTAATTCCACTTCTTGGTATTGACCAAAGAAAACAAAAACACTAAACCAAGAAGAGACGCGTCCCTCTGTGTTTATAGAGCAGCATTATTTACAGTAGCCAAAGTATGGAAGCATCCTAAGTGTCTATTGATAGATAAATGAATAAAGAAGATGTAGTATATATTCACAAATATTACTCAGCCATAAAAAATGAAATCTTGCCATTTATAACAACATGGATGGATCTGCAGGATATTATGCTAAGTGAAATAAGTCAGATGAAAAAAAATTATCATACGATTTCACTTATATGTAGAACCTAAAAAACATACCAAGTGAACAAACACAAAAAAGTAGAAATAGACTCACAAATACAAAGAGCAAATTACTGGCTGCCAGAGGGAGGTGCATAGGGGTATGGGTGAAATAGATGAAGTGGAAAATAAGGAACAAAATTCCAGTTATAAAATAAATAAAATAAAAAGAGAGAGATGGAAACAAACCATAAGAGATTCTTAAATACAGAGAAGAAACTGAGGGTTGCTAGAGGGGTGTTGAGCGGGGGGATAGACTAAATGGGTGATGGGCATTTAAGGAGGGCATTTTTTGGGATTAGCACTGGGTGTTATATGTAAGTGATGAATCACTAAATTCTGTTCCTGAAATAATTATTACACGATGTTAACTAACTTATATTTAAATGAAATTAAAAATAAAATAAAA
Organism: Neofelis nebulosa; assembly: GCF_028018385.1. Lineage (NCBI taxonomy): Eukaryota > Metazoa > Chordata > Mammalia > Carnivora > Felidae > Neofelis > Neofelis nebulosa. The sequence continues at coordinate 27,752,653 of NC_080794.1, read as the reverse complement.
TAAAATAAACAAGTCATTGGAATAGCAAGTATAGCATAGGGAATGTAGACAATAATATTGTAATAACTTTGTATGATGACAGATGGTAACTACAATGACCAGGGTGAGCACCAAATAATGTATATAATTGTTGAATCACTGTGTTGTACACCTGAAACTAATATAATATTGTATGTCAACTACACATCAATAAAAAAACTTAAAATAAGTTTTCATGATTAAATACTATAGAGTATATTCAAATCATAGCTGTAACCGTAGGCTTGTTTGAAAAAATTTAAAATGGGTCAAAATGCCCACTTAAATGAATCAAGTACATGAACTACATAAACTAAATATCATGATCTAAATTCATGTTTTGAATAAACTTTCTTTTTCAAGCTGATTATATTGTGTTTGATAGTCATACTTTACTTTTGTAAATATTCAGGCTTTCTTACCAAACCCCAAAAATCATTGAAAAGAAGGTTGTTTTCTCATCCATAAAATAAGCTTGTGATTACAAAAGAATGTGACATTTTGTTTCAGAACAAAAGTGTGAATCACTTTTCAATCAGATGGGGAGGGAACCTGATAACTGTCCCTCTGAAGACACTAATAACAGCAATAATAAAGATCACTTTTTATAATTATAGCAATAATAATAATAGCTAACATATTTAGCTCTGCCTGTGAGGCAGGCTTTGTGCTAAATGTCAATCTCATTTCATCCTCAAAATCTATGGATTAAGTCCTACTAATATCCTCATTCTGCCAATGAGGAAACTGAGGCTCAGAGAGAGAAACCTACCCACCCATGTTTACAGATATCACATGCTTAAAGGTTTAGTTTGCTCAGGCTACTGTAACAAAACAGCACAGATGGGGTGGTCTAAAGAGTAGACATTTACTTTCTCACAGTCTGGATCGCAAAAAGTCTGAGATTGGCAGGTTGGGTTTCTTCTGAAGCCTCTGTCCTTGGCTTGCAGATGACTGCCGTCTTGTTATGTCTTCACATGGTCTTTATTCTGTGCTTGTGCATCCCTGGTGTTTCCGTGTGCCCAAATTTCCTCCCTTTAGAAGGACACTAGTCAAATTGGATTAGGACCCACCTTAATGGCTGCGATTTTATTCGATCACCTCTAAAGATATTATCTTGAAATCTGGTTACATTTTGAGGCACTAGAGGTTAGGATTTAACATGTAGACTGGGGTGGGGGGGCATAATTCAGTTCATAATAGGAGCTGTGATTCAAACCCAAGACCTATGACTCCAGAGTCAAAATCTTAATTACTCAGCAATCCTGGCAGATGAGTCTCACACTATTCCAGGCAGTAAAAAACACCAGCATTGTCAGACTTGCTGTTATCTTCACAACCAACCATGCAGTGACTCCACTTATCTGTCATCTCCTTCAGGAATGAGGCCTTGAGCTCATACCAATGACATTTACCAGCTTTATTACTTACCGTATCATTTACAAGCAGCTAGCCCTAGAAGAAGACCCAGCTATGGTATCTACCAGCTGGGCAGTCACACAACTCTGTTTTAAGGTGTTGTTTATTCAACCCTCATGCATATCTTCATTTATTTATTCAACAATTATTTACTGAGTGCCTGCTATATTTCAGGCATTTTTATAGGCACTATTGAAATATCAACCAATTTAATCCTTACAATAAATACAAAGGTACTATCATTATTCTTATTTTATAGAGAAGAAACCAAGGCTCAAGGAGATTAAGTAATTTGCCTACAACTGCATCACTTAGGAGGTGAAGCCAGAGCCTGAAGAAAGCAGTTTGAAGAAGGCAACCTTCCTCCAAGTCCTTCACCTACACTTTAGATTTATCTTCCTTGCTAGCTTTTGAAGTGTCTGAAAAATGGGGGGCCTGGGTGGCTCAGTTGGTTGAGGGTCATGATCTCACTGTGATCTGTGAGTTCTGTGAGTTCGAGCCCTGTGCCGGGCTCTATGACGACAGCTCAGAGCCTGGAGCCTGTTTCAGATTCTGTGTCTCCCTCTCTCTGACCCTCCCCCATTCATGCTCTGTCTCTCTCTGTCTCAAAAGAATAAATAAAGGTTAAAAAAAATTGAAGTGTCTGAAAATTGATAATTACCACTGAAATTTACTTAATTTTTTAAAGAAGAGTAATCATTACTATTACTGCTAACTTAATAGAACTCTCCTTTTGCTCCACTATTATACATAATGTGAAACAGTTGCTGTTCTATTTAATCCACATATTTCAGAACAGCCAAGAAATCTGAGTTTTTGGATTCAAATTTTGATCTAGAAACTAAGATTTCACCTTTGAAATGGTAGAATTAATTTTTAAAAACAAAGAGGACACAATAAAAACAGTACTGGAAAAGTGTGAGGGGGTGGACCAGGACTTTTGAGGACTTTCAGGAAGATAGAATTGGACAGGCAGGATTGGTGTCAGTGGAGAAACCAGAAGGGAAGAAAATAGCCTGAGCTAAGCAGAAGTGAGCACAGGCTTTCTGTGAGAGCCCCATAGAAGCTGAAGTCATACCAGCAAGAGCAAACAGAAGTTATTCTCAAGGGATTTACACATTAACTCTACTCAGGACAGTGGAAATGGTTGAGGATCTTCTCTGCTTCCTTACTCAGAGTCATTGATGATGTCAAACTAAAATCTGAGAGCTGTACTTTTGAGAAAGATGGGAGTGGGGTGAGACTCCTAGTAAAAGTATAAAGAAAATCAGAGCATTCATGAGGAGTGGATATGGATATTCACAGTAGCCAGGGCTGGGGAATGACATAGAGAAGATAAATCAAGGATGCTCTATCAAGGACTGAATGAATACCCTAAGCACCAGCTCTCAGAGGAACTCTCCTTACCTTGACACCACAGTCTGCTTCTCCTCACTGAATCCCACAGGGAAGCTGATCTGACAAATGTATCCTGCCCTAGTCCTTAGGTCCATAACTGACTCTCTCATTCAGTAGACAGCAACTCAGAACACCTCTACCAAATTTGTCTCCTGGCCAGCCTAGTTCATTGTTTGCAAATATAAATGGACAACAAAGAATCATCCTATTTTTTGAAGATCACCAGATTATAAAACCCTGAAAGTGAAAGAAGGAATGAATAAAAACTGAGCAATCAATGAAGTGAAAGCAGAAATGATCATCAGGAAAGATAAAATTATGAGTAATAGTAAAGGAATTTTAAAAGCTATTGCATCCATCAAATGATAACAAGCTGCTATGAAAAAAATGGGATATCAATTAATTAATCAGTTAATAAGAAAGGCTTGTTACAAAATAAATTGGCCAAAAGAAACACTGATAGAGTTGAACAATAAGATAAAATCATCCGAAGATTAAGTCAGACATCGGGAAGAGAAAGTTAGGAAGCTCTATCAGAACATAGATCAAAAAGACAAAAATGGAACATATAAAGCATTCCAGAAGGAGAAAACAGAAACAATAGGGAAGAAATTATCAAAGAAATAACAGAAGATCGACTTTCCTAAATAAAGAAACAAGACTAATCTGTAGGGTAGTGTAAATGGAAAAAGTCCAATATCTATTTACACACATTCAAATGATAAACATTCCTGGGATTTGAAAAAATCCTAATAATTCCAGAGATTAAAAAATACTTATCTACAAAGAGAAGACAATGAGATGTACATGAAACTTCCTATCAGTAATACTGGATTCTGAAAAATAATAGATGTTCTCAAAGTTCTGAGGAAAACATACATTGCATATGAAAATTACATTGAATACTAACTACATATTTTAAATATTTTGTGTTGATTTTCAGTTTTTAAGACCAATGCAATATATTTAATTATATCTAGGGAGCAGTATGTTGTTTCCATAGACAACATCATCTCTAACAAAATTTGGGAAGTAGAGGTGGATTGAAGAAGAAAGAAAATATTGTGGGAGTATCAGACTCCCCAGCTTTCAAATTTTGTGAGTTGGCAAATTAACAAACAGAGAAATATAAGGTATACTTTAAAATATATCATTGTAACTGCCAAGAAAAATGCAAATGGAAGGTGTTAATTGTGAACAATTTCTCTGGGGAGTGGAAGTGTACTTTCCTACAGTGTATGATTTTTACCATGCATCATGTCATATACATACACATACATACATACATACATACATACATACATATGTATGTATGTATGTGTATGTATATGAGTGATGTCTAAAGACCAAAATGGAGCCAAGGGAGGAATGAACATTAATAGGAAGCTGTGGCTTTTGAGACCCAACTGCAGCTTTGGTGGCTTCTGGAGGCAGATGTGATTTTGGATTGCATTGCTGTTTGGAGGCCATAATTGTGCCTACAATGTTTAAATAGTATCAGGGTCATCTCTAACACTGTAGAAATAGGATGTGTACATATCAGCCAAAGGACGGATGGTCCTAGATGCATCAGTCAATATGCCTGCTGTGGCCCTTCCTCCTCTGCTCAAACTGTCCTACCCAGAACCCCATGGTGAAGGATGATGAAAGCAGCATCAACACTGGGCTTTGCATTGGAATGGCCAATGATTGAATTACAGTCCATCAATAGCCTACTCACTGGTCCAATGTGTGGCCTGGTAACTAGAATTGAAAAAATTCAGTGAATTCCTTTTCTCAGGAGTTTGAACTCAGAATGTGGAGAGATTGCTTGTAAGTGGACAGTGGCAGAGAGTTGCTGTGAAAAGGTCTATAAACTGCAACTAGGAAATCCCAGAGCCCCTCCAGTCCACAGCTATCCTACAATTCCAGTTGCTCAAGCCTCTATTGTACTTCTGTGCTTGATTTCCAAGGGGTTTCATCTCCTTGTTAGACCTTGTTAGACCTTCCAGTAACTACTCCTTTTACTTGAGTTAGCATGAAAGAGACTCTTCCATACAAGCAAAATCACTCTAATTGACAGAGAAGCCTGACAACGTTTCACTTTGCATTCAGAAGGCAAGAGAAGTGTGGCGACTGCTGTCCCCTGGGACAATAGGGTGAGCTGGTTCCACTACATGCAACCCAACCCTATATCACAAGAACTGGGTGTATGAGGCTAAGATTGCTTTTTCAAGAAGAGACATTTTGGGCGTGCTGGGTGGCTCAGTCGGCTAAGCGTCCAACTTCAGCTCAGGTCATGATCTCACAGTTTGTGGATTCCAGTCCCACGCTGGGCTCTGTGCTAATAGCTCAGAGCCTGGAGCCTGCTTCGGATTCTGTGTCTCCTTATCTCTCTGCCCCTCCCCTGCTGGCACTCTGTCTCTTTCTCAAAAAGAAATAAAAACCTTAAAACAATTTTTTTAAAAAAGCATCACTCTTGACTTCTGCTTAGGTCCTGATCTCATGTTTTGTGGGATCGAACCCCTCATCGGGCTCTGTGCTGACAGTGTTGAGCCTGCTTGGGATTTTCTCTCTCTTCTCTCTCTGCCTCTCCCCTGCTCATGCTCTTTCTCTCTCAAATAAATAAGTACACTTTTTTTTTTATAAAAAGAAAGAAGAGTAGGATTTGTTTTAATTGCTTAATTGTTTTCTTTTTAAAAGATGTGTGATCTATTTGGATTGGAGATCTCAAGATAGTTCTCAAAGCCTCCAGTCTTCTAAAATGAGCCTAGGAACAATATTTTTTAAAATAATCTTAAAGTTATATTTAATGACAATTTTGTTTTTCAGACCCCCAGGTAATGGAACTTAGACTGAATCTAAACCTTCAAATCAAGAAGCAATATAGATGTTTGGAAGCTAGCAGAGCAACTCCCTTCCTTGGTAAACCCTTCTCCTGGAGCCCTTCCCAGGAGGCTTGAGAAAGAGGAGAGAGGCAGCCAGGCCCTTCCATCCTCCCGTGAAGACAAAAATTTCACAGAACATGAACATCAAGCAGGGCAACTTTGTGAGGCTGATGGAGTGAGACAGAAGTAGGATTACTGGGCAATTTTGTCTGAACTCAGACAAAATATGAACATTGCCTAAACCATGGAACTGACCTAACTAACCCCTAACTAAATAAGCTTTATTAAGACACCCCATCATAGAATTAACCCCACTTCCTGGGAGCATCCAATTAGAGTAGCACCCCACTTTCTTAGCTGACCTCAAATCACTGAACAGAAGTTCAAGCGCTTCTTAGTGAGTCCTTTCTAATGCCTTCTTCCTGAGATGCCCTCATTTCTCCCCAGACTGTGCTCTCTTTCCTTCAAAGAGCAGTAAACCTCACTTGTTCAGCAACAGATGTGTTCCTGGTGGCATTCGGCCGGGATTTGACAGGCCTTGCGAGGGTCACATTCATTGCTCCACTCCGAGTATTAATTGTCTCAGATCGTCAAAGACCAACTCCCAGAACTAACTTTCTTGGTCCAGGCAAGAATCATCAGTGATTACCAAGCACGTCTTAGCTGCCAGGTTGTTTATATGGATTGACTCATTTGATCCCCACAACGGCCCTATGAATTGATGAGTTTAGTACCCCATATACAGATTAGGAAACTGAGGTACAAAGTTTATAGCACTACGAAGTGACCGAGCCAGGAGTCTAAGACAGCCTGCTGGCCTGGCTGTAGGGCACCGGGGTCCACACCACCCTGCCCCCCCACTGCCCTAGTGCACAGTGCTCTTGTGTGCCACTGAAGAGTGTGAGGTCACTGGTCACTGTGCTATCCGCCTACAATGAAAAGCACTATAATAAGCGATCCCAGAGATTTCACTGCTGGGTTCCCTGGAAGATATGGAAGAATGCACATCCACAGGGTGAAGAAAATCTTCCTAATAACAGTTATCAGAAATAACTGAGCTTCTAAGCAACTGGATTTTTTTTTCACCTAATGAACACATGAATCATAGAATTCAGAATTTGCAACCTAATTTTAAGAAAGGTATGGGATGATTCTAAGTTGTATAAACCTAACTAAGAAAAATGTTCCTTTTGTGTTTTTCTCTCAATTTTACTAATGCAGTTGAGAGAACATTCCTGGTTGGTAGTAACATGACTACCATTTATTTCTCTCCCCAGAAAGAGGGGTGCTGAGGTACAAGAGCCTTAGAAGGCAGTACTTAATACTTAGTGAGATTCCAATAACTTAGTTTCATTTTATTTTAATTTTGTAATTACCTTCCATCTATGGCCTACTGTACTGTTTTTTTTCCATTTATGAGTGATATAAAGTTTCATTTAAAATTATTTCAGTATAAATTGGAGTTCATTTAAATAAAAATGTAAAATAAAAGTGATACAGGTGGTAGGAAACCAAACAGGAAAACAAAAATCATGGGGCACCTGGGTAGCTTAATCCCTTAAGCATCCGACTCTTGATTTCTGCTCAGGTCGTGTTTCCTGGGATCCAGCCCTGTGTTGGGCTCTGCGCGGCAGTGTGGGGCCTGCGTGGGATTCTCTGTCTCTGTCTCTGTCTTTCCCTCTGCCCCTCCCCTGCTCACACTGTCTGTTTTTCTCAAAATAAATAAATAAATAAATAAATAAACAAACTAACAAACTTAAAAACCTTTTTTTTTTTTTTTTAAATCATGAAGGTGTTTTGGGAAACCCTGACTTCAGTGTCCTCTTCGCCTTGGATGCTGGAACACCAGAGTTTAATTCATTGGTCATTGATCCCCAGGGCGCAGTTCCCAGCTGCATGAATTTCTCCCTCCAGTCCAACTCTTGTCTTTATCTTCTACCTCCTCCCTCACTTTCCCCTCTGTCTTCCTGTCTTACTACCCTCCCTCTTTCAGATGAAATTAGTGGAGGCGGGCGTGAGAGTAGGGACGACTTAATAAAGAACATCCCTTTGCTTTGGTAACACCGTGCCCAAAAACTGCAAGTGACCTGGACCACCTGCCCCCTAAATGCGGTGCGGGGAGCTCTCAGAAAGCCCCGGCGGATTCCCTCCCGTCCCGTGAAGTTTTCATTCTCCAAGCGGCGCAGGAACAGCGTTTCTAAAACTGCTTGGACAGCGGATTCTTTGGCCCTCCTGGGTTCCATCTCAGAGTCACTGTGAGAGCGTGTTCCTGTAAGAAGAGTGAGTGAATTAAACCACTTCGGCAGAAGGGCCAGGGAGCAGATGCCGCAGATGTGGCCCCCTTCCCTTTCCAGACTCCGTAGCACCTGGACCTTCACTCCCCTCCAGCCCTCGGAGAGTTTGGGGGAAGCCCCTGCGGGTGGGATGGGCTTGAGGGCCGGGATGGAGCCTGACTCCCGGGATTGGGAGGGCAGTGGGCAGCGCTGGGGAATAACGCCCCGGACCCGGAGCCCCGGCGGCACAGCCCCAGACTTCCTGGAAAGCCCAACAGTCTAGACGTGCTGGGTTTAGATTCTCCCCTCTCCGAGAGTTCTCAGGAAGTTTGGGGGAGGGGCGAGCCGCTGTCTCCCCTTCGGGCGCGGGAGGCTGAGCCGCGACTGCTGCAGCGGCGGGTCTCCAGCTGTCACGTCCCCGCCCACGGGCGGGCTCCGGGGCTCCCCAGGGGGGCGGCCGGGCGCGGGCGGGGGGCAGCGGCGGGCAGAGCGCGCGGGCCGGCATGGAGGGACTGGTCCTGCTCAACGCCCTGGCCACCCGGCTGCTGTTCCTGCTGCACTCGCTGGTTGGGGTCTGGCGAGTGACCGAGGTGAAGAAGGAGCCGCTGTACTGGCTGCTCGCGCTGCTCAACCTCTTACTCTTTCTGGAGACTGGGCTCACCCTCAAGTTCAAGCGCGGCAGAGGCTACAAATGGTGAGCGCACCCCGGGAAAGGGCGGGCGCGCGGAGTCCCTGGGCGCTGTGCCCTACAGCTCGCGGGCAGCCCAAGAACCCATCTCCCCGCAGCCCGCCGATTCCTTACTCGGGTACGGACCCTCTTTGTCCTCGCCGGAGCTTCCAAGGAGCGCGAGACCTTGCGCATCTCTGGGACCCGCCGGAGTACCTCGCGGTCCCAGGGCTACACAGGGAAGGCTCAGTCGCTGCCCGGTGTCACCCGGTCCCAGGTTTGGTAACTTGGGAGATATGAAAAAAGAAAGGAGGCGCTTGCCTGCTCTACAGAAGGTGCTCCAGAGAGGGGGAGTCGTGCGGCAAGGGGGTGTTCATGTGCCCTGCTCCCTGGGGTGTGTGAGTGTGCATTAGCATGCAGGTGTGGGGATGGCTCCAGAGAGGGGGAGGTGGGGGGCAAGAGGGTGTCCATGGGCTCTGCTCCCTGGGCTGTGTGCGTGTTCATTGGGGAGTCGTGGGGCAAGGGGGTGTCCATGGGCCCTGCTCCCTGGGGTGTGTGCGTGTGCATTCGCATGCAGGTGTGGGGATACGTTTCGCTGGGCACCAGCGACTTTTGTGAGAGCTTGTGTGCATAGAACAATCTCCCAGGGTGAGAAGTCCCTCTAAGCACTTCTGTGCCTCTTCGCTTCCTTTAGCCGGGGGCCCTGGCATGGCACCCGCTTCAGGTGTCCTGGTTCCTTCGGAGCTTGGTTAATGGTAAGTTCATCTTGTCAAAGAAGGGTTGCCACGCAACCTCAACCTGCAAGAACTGCCTGACGTTTTATTTGCTCCCTGAAGATTTGAATGGCAATAGAAGAATTGAGAAAAAGATTATTTTGCCATTTACAAAGAGTTTCCACCTCCATCCCGCCACTCCCAGGAGGTTTTCATCCCAAAGTTCTCCAAGTTAGGCCTCTTCCTATATTAATTTTTAAAAACTAAAATTATGGTCACATAAAAATTCAGTAAAATGTATGCTATATACATTAGTAAAAACAAAACAAAAACAAAACAAAACAACAAAAACCACCAGTAAGTCTGTGTTTTCATATGTCGATACTTTTAAAAATACCTAATCTACAAGAAAATATTATTAGTCAATTCAAATGTTACATACACGATGGCATTATAGTTAGCCACCAAATTAAGGGGGAAGAAAACCCCTCTCTATAGTTTTATAGATTAAGCTGCAAAAGGCTGTGTATTTCGTGACAGTTCAAGGATGAGATCCTGTTGTCTCTTAAGATGATGTGAATCTTGCTTAAATTTTCCACTGTTGAAAAATTTCTGGAATTATCAATGAGAAAATTATTCAAGTAGAATCCTAATATAACAAAATAAGGATTGGAATGTTACTACCCCTCCCTCTCACTATGAACAGCTTGTTAAGCAGGAGAGATTTGAGGTACTTTCCAATGTACCTTTTAAGAACCTCAAAAAAAATGGCATTAGCTTCCCCCAATAAGCCTTAGGGTTAAAGAAACAGAAGCGGAGAAAAGTGTTCACGCAGCAGGTCATGTGAGATTTATTTAGTTTTTTACTGATCAGTTTTACGATGCTAGGGTAGAAAATACCTTCTGTAACAGGAGCATGAGGTCTGAGGCTGAAAAGTGTTCCATGAAAGATAATCTTGTCACCAACTATTACAGCTTCTGGGAGAAATGTCAACCTTAGAGGAAGGACCAACTCAACCAGCCCTAAAATATCCTCCCTCAATATACTCCCTCCAAATATACTCCCTCCAAGAGTAAACCAGAGGCCTTAGCTCATGTTAAGTCAAAATTCCTCTTCAGTTGTATAGAAATACTGTAGCCAGTTGAAACTTTACCCCCATGTCTATACCATCATTGGCAGCTGATTCAGACTGGTATGTAACTTACCACTAAGAGAGGAAAGAGATTGGGGCAAAAATGGGTGATCAATGTGTAGAGTTAAATAGGGAACTGGGGACGTAGTCATGTGTGGTCTCAAGATCAGAAGAAAAATGGAGTAATCTGGGCTTTCCCACTTACTTGCTTTGAGGCGTTGAGCAAGTTACTTAACTTCTCTCACCCTTAGTTTCCTCATCTATAAATACATATAGGTTGTTATAAATCAAATGAAATGATATATTTGATAGTCAATGAATAAAAAAGGAGTGTTTTTTTCTAGATCCTAGGGTTTTTCTTCTTTTTCTTCTTATTATTAAAAAACACTTTGTGTCACTGGACACATTTTCTGTCTGTACAAGTCCAACAACTTTACTTGAGGGACTGGCCAATAAACCATTGATTCAGAATCAAAAAGTAAAAAAAATATTCTCACCTTTATTTCAGAACAGTCCAATGATGTATACTGTGTATTATAGCACTAATTCAGAAAAATTGTGCTGGCTCCATATCTAGACTAACATTTTAAAATAAGCAAAGAAAACAGTAGATTTGGCTTATAAAATTTCAGGAACAAGTGAGTCCTTATAAATAATGTAAATAGAAATGTGATTGATAATGCTTTGTTCTACTGATCTTACCAAATGCTTTGTTCTATGAGTCTGCAAATGTGGTCATTTTTTGTGGTGGACAAAGTTCACACACTATTCTGTCAAAAGGAAAAAAGTCAGAAGATGGGATGCTTAAAAAATATAGACAAATATAGAAAATTATCCCTGATATAACATGGTAACAATGAAAAAGGATTTGATTTGGGACATATTTCTTTTCTGGGCTGAAGTTTTCTGAGTAAGGCAAGGCATAGTTTTTGTTATACTTGATTGTTAAAAAACAGTTTCAATCAGAAAATCAAGACTGATGAAATAAAAAAAGAGATAAGTACATGTTATGACAGTGTCTATATCTGTATACAGGAAAATGCAGATCTATCCATCTATCCATCTATCTACATGCAGATCTATATGTTATATGCTTTTTGATTCATTGGCCTTACATTTTAGAATCTACCCTATAGATCCAAAAGTACTCATATGTAAAGGCATATGTACAAAATATTAATTTCCATTTTGTACGTAGAAAATAAAGCTAAAAACAACCTGATTATCTATCATGACTGTTTGAAAAATTGTAATATACTCACACTATATATAGTTTACTGGTGTTAAAAATAATGAGCTAGAGTTTAGCTATTGACCTAGATGGATGTCTATGGTATGTTGTCAGGAGAATAAAGTTATAGAATTGTGTGTATTATAGGCTAAATTAAAAAAAAAAAAACTTGTTAAAGAATTATCCTTTGTATCAATTGAATACATTATCCATTTATAAGTCAAGAAGAAGAATAAGAAGATGAATCCTTCCCATACTTAAACTCAATCAACCAATAAAATAATGCCTGAGTGGTAGATTAAGGTCTGTATACACAAGAGGTGAATGATTCTTTTCTGGAACATCGGATCCATGAACTCCGTTAGACTACTCAGAGCTAGTTTGAACATTGTTCTTTTTACTAAAATCTGCGTGTGGCCCCAAGTAAATCAAACTCACAGAAATCATGGAATGATACATTGAGCTATAGAGGAAAATGTGAACAAAGTTTCCTAAAACATAGCAAACATATTACACTTGTCCAAAGAATGTTTCTTTAGCTATCCTTTGGAAAGGAAACATGGAACTAGCACTGCTGAGCTCAGCTGTCGGGGGACAGCAACATTACATCAACACTAATAACTTACAGTTGGACAAGTTTAATGTGTTGGAATCCTATAGAATAGAGAGGGCAAGCCAACGGACACATCCCCTGTTAAGCTCAATAAATGCGTGCTAGTAGAATTCGCTCCTTTTCACCTGGTATTTATTGATTTCATGTGCATATTCACTTATATTTCTTTAAGATGGAGACTAGTATCACTTGCTGTATTGTTTCTTGATTTTATTCTCTATGGTCCAGTTAACAATTCAATAGATCCATGAATTACCATTTAGGTAAAGTCAAGCACAAGACGATGTTTCTGTTGATTTTTTGCCAATACCGATCAGGTATTTTTCAAGGGTTAGAGAAATGACCAAGACTGTGACAAGTTTGAAGCCTGTTCACATGAAAGCAGGAGGTATCTAAGAATAAATAGAAATCTAAGTTTAATTTATTGGTAAAAGTACAGAATTTTAAGCACTGAGCTTTCTTCCTCAGAATCCTAAGCATATAAGGTAAATATAATTGAGTTAATAAAATACCTCACTTATTTGGTCACCTTTCTTCATTACCTCTCTTTCCTTTTTCCTTTATTGAGTTTAATCAGATGTCTGTTTGTTGAATCACCTAATAAGTACATGCAATACTATGCTAGACACTGTGTGAATAGGCAAAATAAACTGAAAACAAACACACTTGAGATTTTAAAATAAAGGGTAGTATTTTGATTAAGTGCTCAAATGTGTGGGAATAAGAATAATTATGAATATTTAGCATTTGTTGACGTGCAGTCTCTTTTAAGTGTCTTACACAGATTAGCCCACATGACCCTAATAGCAACTACAACGATTTTCTGTTTCTCTGTCTTCCCCCATTTTTAGATGAGGAGACTGAGGCACAGAGCTGTGAAATCAACTGAAGGAGGAGAGGTATTAAGAGTCCAACAGTTTAGAGGAGAAAAGATGTGATGAAGTGTACTGGGGATGGGGTGGGTAGAGACAAGCGATGTCACGGCATTTGAGCTGGATCAGGAAAAATGGGTAAGAGACAGGAGTGCAAAGGCTGTGTAGGTAAAGGACATCCTGAGGGAGGTGAGTGTAAGGAGACTTGAGCAGATTTCTCCGGAGGAAGTACACAGCCTTATCATTCTCGATTCAACAAAAATATCTGAAACAGCCAATATGTGTTAGACGTTGAGTGTCAGGAATATGGAAGTGAATTAAACGGGTAAAATCCTGCCCGGAGGGAACTCACATTTGGTCAGGGGACTCAGAAAATAAGTAAATAATAAACAAGTGAGCTAGTAAGTAACAAATGAGTGATCAGAACTCTGGAGGCTTGAGTGGCAGGAGTTCCAGATGGATGAAGCAGCAGGGGAAGATTCCAGTGGGTGGTCAGAGCCTCACTGGGGAGGCAGCATCTGAGCTGAGTCTGTTAGGAGGAAAAGCCAGTGTGGGAAGAGCCAGGGAAACACAAAAGAGAGAGGGAAGAGTTAAGTGTGCCCTGGGACATTTCTGACACACCCCCAGAAGACAAATAAAACCTGCTTTCTTTTCTACTCTTCCTTATCTCTACTCTTCCCCATGTCCTTTGCCAACACAGAAAAATTCCTTCTGGATTTTATACTGTTACCATATCTTATCTGAAGCATCATGTGTTAGCAAATATCTGGGTATCTCCGAACTCAAAATAGGAAAGACGAATTAAGAATCAGAAGGGATTCTATCCTAAACTGATTTCAAATTCAAACCAATTTTGTAAAAAACAAAAACAAAAAAACAAAAGCTCAATGAAATCTGTTTTGAATACTCAATTGTATTTGGAAGGTTCAACAGCAGAGATGGAAACCTAGACTTGACAGATGCCATATAAAGCCTGATCTTGAAGGAGTCTTGGGTAGTGTAAGAGAAATTCTTTGTCTGATGTAATTCTGTAGTGTTCGACAAATTGTTCATCAAAATTGTTTACAAAAATGCCAGCGAGAAAGTTGGGAAATAAAAGCATTCTTCTCCTGCTCATCTTTTTGGCTATCAGAGAGGATGAAATAAAAGGGTTTAGAAGCAGACCCTGTGATTTCCATATGGCCAACTTGCATACTGGAAATTCTCCCTGCAGATAGACTATTTCTTTTATTGTTTGCACTTGCTGTCCCGATTTCCTGAAACCTCTTTTTAGCTTTTTAGTTATTCTAGTAACACTTCCGACAGTGCACTGGGTTTATCAGCCCTGTCCGCAGTGTGTGTACAGTTTTACAATACTTGTTGTCTTCACATGTGTTTGTGTGTGTGTGTGTTTTATATCCTGAACCTTGAGCCCAATGCATGAGGATGACTTAAATTTGCATGTTTTTGGAGGCACACATTGAATGTTAGCAGCAAATGACTTTGTTTTTAGTGATCTGAGTCATAGGTTAAGAAGAGTCTTACCCTCACTTGAATTAGCCGTGTTTCACTCCCAAGAAAAAGGCGTATTTTCTTCTTTTATTTCACAATGGACTTGGGACGAAAGCAATAATTGTGTCTGCATAATTAATAATAATTCTAAAAGAATGGGACCCCCAGGAAACTGAACCATTAAGTGATGCCCATGCTTTTTCCATGAGTATGTTCAACTGAGACATTTAGAACTGAAAATTATGGTTATAATATTTTGTAACTTCTTGTACTTGACAGGAAGAGAAGCAAAGTGCAAATTGGTGTGGGCAGCTCTCGTGAGTCAGTATAAATATATCTTTACTTCTAAATTCCATGCACTTCCCTTTCTCATGGTAGTGCCATTATTTGCATTCAGCATCAGGACAAATCTGAATAGTTTAACTTCTTTTCCAACAGTGGAACTTTCACTTTTCCATCAAGGTTTATCCGCCTCACGTGCACATCCCTCACTACTCCAGAAGGTCCTCTGAAGGACTGTTATCAGAAGAGTTAGATCTAGGGTATCTACATTATTCTGTTAAAAAAAAATCAGTGTTTTGTTTTGAAATAAAATAGGGTTTTTATATGCAAGTATCAAAAAGTGTTCTTTGAAAGTCACATGGAAATAATATTAAGGACATACAGATTGTTGGTATAAAATGCTAGTGTGGGGACTGATTTTATACATTTTTTTAAATGTTTATTTATTTTTGAGAGACAGAGAATGAGCGGGAGAGGGGCAGAAAGAGAGAGGGGGACACAAAATCCCAAGCAGGCTCCAGGCTCTGAGCTGTCAGCACAAAGCCTCATACGAGGCTCGAACTCATGGACTGTGAGATAATGACCTGAGCTGAAATCTGATGCATAACGGACAAGAGCCACTCAGGCGCCGCCTGATTTTGTTTCTTTTCTCTGAGTATGAATCCACAGTAGTTGTTTAGGAAGGGGTATTATATTTTATCCTCGATTTGTCTGACCTCACAGAGCCAGCTGGCATACAGCTAACAATGTTGTGCACTTATCAGAATAACAATTAGTATTCCTTAGGGGGGAAAAAGTCCTCTCTACCATCAGTGCAGCTGCCAGCCCTTGTTGGGTCCTTCAGTATTCCTTTGCTTTCTTATTTCCCTGAATTAGCCTCCTATGTCACACACCTGTTTTAATCCACCTCGAATAGCTTCCTGATAAATTGGTTGTGCCATTTTCTGACAGTGCGTTAACAGTAGTGATGAGTATGATGATGAAGGGGACAGTGATGGTGATAATGGGGGTGGAAACAGTTATCAATTACTGAGTACTAACAATACTGCAAGCCTGCTTTACATCCATTATCTCCGGGAATCCTTGCAATAACCCTATGAGTTAGTTTTTATCTTTTTTTTAAAGTTTCTTAAGGTTTATTTATTTTTGAGAGGTAGAGAGCACAAGTGGGACAGAGGCAGAGGGAGGGGGGACAGAGGATCCAAACCAGGCTCTGCGCTGACAGCAGCGAGCCCAATCCAGGTCTTGAACTTATAAACTGTGACATCATGACCTGAGTTGAGGCCCCTCACCATCTGAGCCATCCAGGTGCCCCATGAGTTAGTTTTAATCTTCATTCCCATTTTATGATGAGGATATTGCTGCACAGCAAGACTCCATCACTTATCTAAGGTCGCAACTAGTCGCAACTAAAAAAATCAAAAAACAATTCTAGCATCCACTGAGTCCTCACATTTACTGAGCCAAGAATTCACATTGTCCACATTACCTGATTTGGTCCTCACCATAACCCCAGAGGTATTATTCTTGCTTCTCCTGGCAAAGGAGGAAGCAAAACCTCAGAGAAGGAGTCTCCATCCCAGCACTGAACTCCATCAGCCTATTTCTTGTGCTCTGCATTCAACATCAGATTGGGTTTTCTCTGTGGAAAATACAACTACATAGACTTTTAGGATCAAGGATTCCCGATAGCAAAGAAAGGGTCAAAGTATTTTTCTATTTTTCAAACTTGGGTTGGTAAAATTCTGGGGGACCTGAAAATGAGCACTGGGATGATTTTGCCTAGTGCAGACTTTGGGAAAGTCCAGACTACACACGGACGTGGCTCAGAGACATACTTGCACAAGCAGACATACTTGTAAAATCAAAATAGGATGTAAAACAAAACAGAAGAGGAGGAAAAATCTCAAGTGCCTTTATTTTGGGTCCCAAAGTAAAGAAACAATCTCTTCTACAGACCAGAAATAAATACCACTGTCTTTTATAGAATGAAATAAGCTAAAGCATTACATAAATACCATCCATCATGCATTTTATCCTCTCAGAGACCATTATAATTCCTGTAGTCATTAACATTTAAGTTCACTTAATCATTAAACAATCATTTATTGTACTAAGTGCTATAATGATGTTTTTGAAGGAATATAAAATAGAGGCAGTTATATGGGAACAGGAGAAAACAACACTCTGAGAACAAAATAATTTTCCACGAATTAAGCCCAAGACTGCAGAATGTCTGCAGAATAAAGATATGATCAGTACAGTAGGCTTGTTAGACAAGGAAAATTTCTCAGGTAAGTGATTTATGTACGAGCTTCTGTAGTAGCTGGGGTTTTACAAGAGTGTAGAGAAGAGAGAAGGGCTTTTCAGGTGGAGGCAATATCATGATGGCAGGGTTTTAGTTGGAACCAATTCATTTAAGAAGATGCCATGATTTTCTTTGCCTCGGAAATTTTCCATGAGAAAAATAATACATAGATTCTAAAATTGATGCAGATTTTGTTTAGTCGTCCTAAAGCACACTGCTGAGTTTTGAACGTGAGCGACTTCAATTTTAATAAAGCTTGTTCTTGCTTTAGGTAACCTTTTGGAAAATTTTAAGTGAAGTATATAGTACTAATTTTGCTGCCAGCTTATATCATAATTTGGGAATATGACTTTATTTAAAAAAAACAACCGGCAGCAGCAATCAATGAAAATTACAATTAAGAGCCCTAATATTCACCTTTGGAAGTATTCTCTTTGCAAAGTCTAAAAGTGGGCATTTTTTAAAGGGCTTTTGAGGTATGAAGAATGGTTCCACTGCAGGGGGTATTTCCAGCCCTTATGAAATTCCTCCCAGGCTCTCTGTTCTTGTGCTTAGTCCGCTCTCTCATAAGATCAGACAGACAAACCCATCATCTGATTTTGGCACCTATTAAAACACGCACACTCCTTGTTAAATTTTTCCTTTTAGGGGCAGGTCTCATGAGTAAATGCCCAGTTAGTTTTGGCCTCCTCCCCTCCCTAGTGGGCGGGCACAGGCAAAGGGCTCTGGGAGGGAGGTGATTGTGAGGTTATGGTAAGCTAGTTAAGAAGGCCACCAAAAGGGTGGGGGCTGGAATTGAACTAGTGACTTCCCAAGTGTTCAGAGGTTCAGTGGTCTGCAAGAGCATTGGGCACATTTGGAGGTTTATGCTGAGGCTGTCATATTGGCCACTCTTTCCTGCTCTGTATTGACACAAAGCCCTTGATGAGCAGCCCAGAGGGAAATCGTGGATGTTAAGGCCCACTTGGAGAAAGCAGTCTGTGTGAAAGAGGGCAGACAATCCTTAAACTGTGAGATACCCTTTGGGGGCTTGTGAAAGGGTATCTTGACCCAGTTTCTTGCTTTCCATGAAATTAGGCCTATTATTATAAAATGCCCTGGAAATTTTATTGAGGATACTCAAGGCAGTTGAACGTGAGATTGTGAAACTAGTATCCTTACAACTCCAATCCACCTTTCTAGAGTAGGGAATACTGAAGAATGAGATACAAGTAAAATCATGATCCACATTGAAGTAATCTTGGAGCATTATTTTGCTTCACTTAAATATTATCTATTTTCTGATTCATGCGTATGATTAGAAGACTAGAATCCTCATTGTTTGCAGAGAGGAAAGCTAAACAGGGTCGTGGGCAATAGGATAGTTAATTTTTCTATTTGCTTATTTATATTGTGATATGCTTCTGAGATGAATGAATCTTACTTTCTCAATAAGGAAGCACTAACTCATTTTTAGAAAAAATAAAATGGAATCCTGATTTTAGACTAATGGTGAACTAAGGTAAATAAGATCCCTTTGTAGGGCCAAATTATTAAATGTCATGAAATAATCATTTTGTGAAAAATACTGTAATTTGTTGAAATGACAACTTTTTATGATAAATAATATTTTTGGATGAAACGAACTGAAAAAAAGCTTCCCTGACCTTTAACAGCTCAGGGAAGTGTCTAGCATGTAGGAAATAAACATCTCTACTTGGTAAACAAATGAGCACATAAACAAATAGAGGGAAAAAAAAACCTTCAAGATAGGTGATACTCCTGCCATGTACTTTAATGAGAACTGATAGGGTGGATAAACCCTGAAGTTTCAAAACCAAAACTAAAATACCAAACTTCTGTGGAGAGAAATAATATATTTAGGAAGATATTAATTTAAAAAATAGCTAATTCAAATAATTTGTCACTAAAGTATTAATGTTGCACACATTCGGTATTCTGACAGAGTAGTAGGAATTGGTATTATAGTAAAGCTGAGTCTCTAAGGGCAGATAGTGGATTAGTAATGGGGTAATACACATTTTATAAAAATTTCCCGCTTGGACATATCTTCTGAATTTGATCATAAGTTTATCAGTTTTTGTTAGCTTGTGAATAAATAGTGTATCTTATATTTAAAAACAAGTATCCAGAAACCTGACTTAAGTTATTTCTGGGTTGGCTAGATCCTTCTATGGTATTAGACTTCGTACAAAATACTTGGCATTGACTTACTTCTGATGCCATTAAGACATAAAGACTGGAGTAAAATTATTTGGTAGCTCCTAAGAAAAGGCACACAATTTGATTAATTACATAGAAAAAGGTGGGGTCAGGTCTAGTTTTTAATTTTTAGAGTTCAGATTCTCCTTGGTTCCAAAAGTGAATTGCACTGACAATGCATGATCAAGAATATAGCAAACCTTCTAACTAATTAGTAGTGGCTAGAGTGTCACCTTAAAATATTAAATCTTTCATAGTAGCAAAACAATATTATATTCATATAAGAACAGAATAATTAATTTCTTCAGTAAAACTTCTGATAAGATTCCATTTATGATGATATTTTAAGATGAAATTTCTAGCTAAACCAACAGATTGTCAAGAAAATAGAAAACAGAAAAATCAACCAAGGCCTTATCAAATCAATAAATATTTATGGGTAACCCACCTCAGGCCAGGTACTGTGGGAGGACCTGAGGGTATAATGATGCACTCACACTTTTTGTGCTTATACTACCTACAACTGCCAGGAGACAACTGATGGGAAACATGCACATATACATGCACACACATACAGTCATAAATTTTGAGGACTTATAAGGTAAAAGTGAAGAGTGCTATAGACAAGCATGACAAGGAAATCTAATTGAGACTGGAGGGACAAGGAAAGTTTTTCTGTAGAGTTCCATATACCTGACATGAGCTATGAAAAGAGATACACGGGTGAAAAGTGGGAGTAAAGAGATATTTCAAGGGAGAGAAATACATGTGTGAAGACCTGAGTTAGGAAGACACATAGGTTTTTTCCAGAAATGAATGAAAAACAATGTTATAGGAGCACAGTGAGGAAAAATGGCAAGCAACAAAGCCCAAGAGTTAGGCCGGGCCCCGACCGTGCAACATTCTGTAGGTCATCATGGGCAAATGGCCATGCTTGTATACCACAACTGTATAACAGTAATTGCCTTAACATCGAATGTGGAGTTTGTCCTCAGCAGCGCAAACAATTTCCTTTGATTCAAGATGTCTTAAATAGCTTTAGTTTGGGGAATTATAGTTTGAAAATAGGATTGATTGTGAGTTGGTTGAAGAAACAGTCTTCTGAACTGGTGCCCTCTGGGTAGGTACCAGTTATGTAGCTGTGAGTTTACTTGTAGAACGGAGGCTAGACAAGGGAGTAGCTCACATGTATTAAGCATGTACGCTATCAGGCCTGTGGCACACACTGCCTCATTTAATCCTCACACCCATCCTAGGAGGTGGGTATTATGGTCTCCATTTTATAGATGAGGACACTGAGTCGCAGGGAAGGTAGTGAATTCCACTACCCTGGAAGAGACAAGATTCAAATTTGGGTCTCCTAGGTTTGTGAAATTTCTACTGCAGTGTAATAATTCCTCAAGGGACACACTCCGGGAGCATACTAGATCTCATGGAATGGGAATAAAAGTCAGGTAGATGCTAGTACCCTTCATTCCCTCCATTTGCTTAGTCCTCCCATTATTCATAAATTCACAGATTAAACATTTAAGGATGTGCTTAGTAAGCATTTATTAAAGACTTAGTAAGACACCTGATACCACTGAGAAGAGGAAAAGATGAATGAGAAGTAAGAGGGAAGGGACATAAATATATAGAAGACTCAAAATCTCCCTTCAAGGAGACTTTATTAGGAAAGCTAAGGCTTATATACACATAACCATGAAATAGGGGAGAATATGTTGGGTCACGGGAGAAATATAAGCTAAGATTAATTCCTGCTATGCTTCTGAAATACAGGTAGGATGTTGATGGGTAGAGATGTAAGAGGACAGCATTCCATAGCAGGCAGTCATAATTTGGGAGGACATTTGCTCTAAAACCATTTCAGAACCTCTCTTCTCAGATTAATCAAGCTAACGGAGCATGGAACACTTTGTTCTATATATGGCTAAAATGTAATCCTCATATCCAAAATACAATATATTTAGACACATTTTAACACTTCCCTAGATAATTGAGACTTCTATTTTCTCCATAAGTTTTGCTGTTGTTTTAATTTAATTTCAGCTGTACAATGACCACTGCCTGCTGCAGGGAATTAGAAGGAGAGGAAGGAGAGAAGGGACCTCCTGATGCTGTTTTGCTATTATTTACCTTGGGGTGCTGTGCATTTCATCAATAACTCTACCTGGAAGCTTCCTGAAATTCCAGCAAATCGTCTCAGGTGTAGGGTTAAGAGGATGGGACATGTGAGGAGAAAGGCTATGGACTGAGTTGAATAGGATAAATTCTTGGGCTTTCGGTGCGATTGCTTCTTTCTACCTCCTTTTCACTTATGTCAAAAAAGTCTGTGAAGATGAACTGAAGTGAAGGGAACTTTAGAGAAAATATTTTATTTTGTTTTGGGGCTATGACACAGGAAGAGAAAAGGGAAGTGGAAAGACTAGAATATCGAGGCTTTGAATATCAGATTACAGAATTTAGATTTTCTGTGGCAGGCAACATAGAAAATCTTGGATCTTGAAGTTTTTAGTTTTGGTGTTTTGATATAACCAGATTCCTAATTAGAGGAAGTATCTTGAAATGGGATAGTATTTTATTTTTCAATTATAGAAATAAGCCTCATGCATAGAAGATGTTAAGAGTTGTTGTTATCTGTTTAACCTTGTTTAAGAGCTATCATATGTTCAGTCCAGAGTTTCCTTAGATATTATTGTAATGGCATTGTTAGGGGAGTCAATCTCAAAATTAATCCCAAGAGAGTGAAGAAAACTGCAGTCCAGTGGACATTTGACATAGCAGAACAAACATTTACATATCCCAAATGTCCTTGCGACTGGAAATCATTTCCTTTCTTAGTCACACAAAGGAAATACTCTCTCCTGATGTTTCCCTTGATATGTAAGGTCAAGGAATTAATTCCCCCCCCCCTTTTTTTAGGCGGATGTTCAACCATGGGGCTTTTGCTATCTCTCCATCGCCCAGCCATCTGCCAAGATTTCAATAATATCATGACCTATAGCCTTTGTTTCAAAATTGGTTCTTTGCAGGAAATCAAAGATGGAGGAATTTCTATATTAAATACTGATTTTTAAAGAATTCACTTTCTTTTGTCCTTTCTTTCTTCTCCCCAGAAGTTAAAAGGCAATATTAGTGAAAGGGTTAAGAGCCTTTCTTTAAAAAGTCCATTCTAGATGTTTTCTTCCACTTAGGTCTGGTCACTTTTCTCTCCTGGGTTATAATAATATGGTTTTAATACCAATTCATCTTGAATAATTATATTTATTGAGGAATTAGCATTTCTAATTTTTAGGTCATTTTAAACCACCACATGCATATACTATAAGTATTTTAATAAAATTACATTAGCTTACAATTTTGACTTTGAGATGGTCTATAAAGCAATAGTCCAATCTAAAATGAAGTGCAATTTGAAGAAATAAATTTGGAAAGTATGCTATTTTTCTCTTATTTCAAAGTTCTAAGGACACATTTTCATTGTATAATGTCTTATAAAAATATTAATAGTAGTTACCTGTTATGGTGTGCCTACCTCTGCTAGGCATTCTTTACAGAAAGTATAATAAAGACCTCTATGGGATAAATGTGACCACTATGGACTGAATTCTGTTTCCCATAAATTCATGTGTTGAAACCCTAACCCCCAATGTGACTCTATTTTGAGATAGAGGTTTTAGGAAATGAGGTCATAAGGGTAAGATCTTAAGCCAATAAGATTGATAGACTTTTAAGAGGAGAAGAGAGATCTCTCTTTCTCTCCTTGTGAAGTACATGTGCCCCGAGGAAAGGCCGTGTGAGACACAGCAAGAAGGTGTCTTCTAAAAACCAGGAAGAAAGACATCACCAAACCCCAATCATCTTTGAACCCCAATCTTAGACTACCAACCTCCAGAACTGTGAGAAAATAAGTTTCTGTTGTTTAAACTACCCAATCTGTGGTATGTTGGTATGGCAGTCCAAGATGACTAATACAGTGACTGTCCCCATTTTGTGGATTAGGAAGCAAACTGAGAGTCACTGGCAAAACTGATATTTGAAACTGATTATTTTTTATTATAAAGGCCCACTATTTGAACTGCCCTCGGAATTTTGAGCCAGAAATAATGAATGTAGATAGCTTTAAAAAAATACCAAGCACTTCATGTGTTGTTGTTTGTTTGCATTTTTATTTTCACTAGGCTTAGCAGATACAGTCAGTAGATTTTGCTCATTCCTATTCATTATCATCTGATTTTTGTGTTCTAGCAGGATGTTACTATTTGAGCTTTCAGAATTCTAGGTTAATATTAAAAAATGCAGCCAATTTTCCAGAAATTGCAATGCTGAGAAATCCAATAAGATTTACTGTTGCTGTATTTGCTATCTGTAAAACATATTAAACACAAAATATCCAGTTTTGTGCCTGCAACTAGTTGGCAGTGTCCCATTAAACCATATTAAAATTAACTTCTATTAATTGGATTAGAAATTCAGTGAGAATGACAGCTGCTAGTGCCTTTTGCAGTTACTTTGTTTCTCTATAATCCATATGGCAGAAATCACATAATGCTTTTTTCCCCATTGAAATGAACACTTGAGATAAGGAGGATTGACTGGATGTGATCAGGGTATGTGCATTTGTTTTGTTTTCTTTAATTTTTTTTTTGTAAAAACTAAACTATCTTTTTCTCTTCTTCCACAGGTTTTCACCAGCCATATTTATCTATCTGATTAGCATTGTTCCATCATTATGGCTTCTTGAAATGCACCATGAGACCCAGGTATGGCCTTTTGGAAAGTAGGAAAGTGGAAAATTCATCAATAAACTGCTTTCATACTATAATCCAATTTGTTTCAGAAATGCATGTCTCAGAGGAATTGGAGTTATCAACAATTGAATAAGTAAGAGGCCATTAGCAAAAGAAAGTGAATTCACAATCTGTCAAAACCAATAAAAATGTTACATTTGTTTAAGATTTAAAATTGCATAATTAATTAACAATTTATGTTAGAGATCTTGTTCCTAAGCACCCCCTAACTTCCAAATATGCTAGAGTTTATATGGGGGGGCAGGCTGTGTGTAAAAATTTGGTTTTAAACTTTACAGATTTAATGAGTTTCTATATTGTACCAAGAATGGGCAGGGCTCAATAATCCAGCATCCTCTGAAATATTTTTAAAAATAGAAAAAACAAAATAGAAACCCATTGTCTATACCCTGCTATGTAAATACAGTCAAACTTGGAGGGTCTATTTGAAATAGTCTATCTTAAAATTTAGGCCTTACAGATTACAAAAGATTCCCTTTTGAGAGTCCTAAAGTCCTATGATCTGTTTTAGTGAAATAGGAATTCTATTCTGGAGCCAGACACTCAGGGTAAAGGAGAGGAGTATGGCACCCACCATTGGGAAAGGTGGACTATATGTATGAGGACCACACTGATTTAAAAAATAAACAGTGGTTTCCAATAAGAGTCCCTAATCTATATATAAAGAAAGAGCTGCTAAGCGAGTTGCTTCTCACATGGGCAACCCTAAGTCTCAGGCTCTGGAATGGTCTCACAATCTGTTGTTATTAAGGCTCCATACTGTGGATGGCAGATCCCATCAGATTCCAGACCAGACTTCACATCTTCAGAGTGTGGATAAGGGAACTAGGTTACAGATGAACTTTAGCTATGGTATAATTTTAGTACCTTTACTGATAAAATGCTTTAGTCAAGATAAGACTTTGCCCCTATACAGATTTCTTTCCTACAGTCAATCATTTTATAGTAAAGTTAAGCCTCTTGTGTATGTTTCAGATATTCAAACTGCATCTGGAAAATGTTCCAAATTTTAGGTACACACAGGGGAATTTAACTCTATGGACTATTTTTGAAGAATTCCACAAGCACATACCAATAAAACAGGCATAAAGAAAACATTTATCTGCCTTAAATCTCCTATTTAAAAAGTATTAAAGTCATAGGCTATCTCTATGTCTGTGGCAAAAATATTTTTGTAACAATAGATAGACTGGTTCAAGTTATCATGGTTTTTAAAACTGTACCATGAAGAGTTAGGGGACTGTTTCAATTTCCTTACTACTTACAACTTTCAGGGTTATGGAAATAAGCTCTGGTGATTTGAATCATTTTTTTCCTTCACATCCAATTCTATAACATGACTATCATCCACAATAACAATTCATTTCCCCAAACGCTTTTATAATATAAATGCATTGCACAGTTAATTGATATACAGGTCAAATCCCATTACAACAAATAGCATGCAACCAAAAGCTCTCTTTTTAATAAAAAAAAGATTTTTGAGCCCCAGGCAGTACCTCTCTAATTTTCATACTACAAAAGAAATTGGACCTTTAGTAGTAATGGATTTGACTCATTTTGACACTAAAAATTAAAATGAATGCCCAAAGATTGATTTGGGCAGGGTGGGCAGAGATGGAAGTAGAAAAAAGTAAGAGAAAGAGAGACAAAACAGTAGTGGAATTGCATCTAAGGAAAAGAAATGGCAAAAAAAAGGGAGGCACAGCAATTCTCTTAGTCCATTCATTTAAAAATGTTTGGTTGTGATAATAACCACTTTTCTTTATATCATCCTTTTTTTTCCCAAAGTATTTTCAAATACATTTTCTCCTTTATGAACTCAGGAACTCCATAAGTTAAGCATGGTGTGTGTATATATATATATATATATATATATATATATATATATATATACTATTTATATAGTATATATATAGTATATATATTATATATATATATAATCCAAAATTATAAAAATGTAAAATATATATATATATATATATATATATATATATATATATATATTTCTACTTTATAAAAGAGGACGGCTAAGACTCAGAAAGATTAAGTAATTTTTTCAAGGCCTGCTCAGCTAATCAGTAAGAATTCTGGGGCTTAGCCCCTAGGCCTTGATCCCTGCTCTGTTAACCCACACTGCCTTTCTCAGTTACATGTTCTATGTTTTACAGGAGTTTTGAATCAAAATCATCTGACTTTTTTTTCATGACAGGAAAGAATAATTAGTTTCTTTTCACATTTTCCATGTATTCTACATCCTAAAAGTTCTAACCTGTGTTTTGGCATTCGTAAAACATCTTGACCTATTTCATGAAGAGATTCCAAATCTTAAATGATCAATTCTGTGCCTTCATTTCTGAATCTGGCTAGGTTTACATAGCTGAAAACAACTATGACCGTAACTCTTAAGTCTATTTACGAAGTGGCAAAATTAAAGCAATGAAAAGTTTCTAGTCTTGAAGGTGTTTTAGTCTGGTTTGACCCAAAGGAATATTTTTGAAACTAGTAAGAGTTTTTAAGACATAGCCCATGAAAAAGTGGTTTGTTGGTACCCAGAACATCTACATGACTCACCTATACAACGCGAAATGTAAATAATATTACCATAAAAACAATACAAGTTGCGTTAGGTTGTAGGCATCAAACCAGTTGGTTTTTGCTGTCCAAATGCAGTTGCCACTTAAAGGAAAATTTCATCATTTTGTAGTAAGTAGAATTACAAGGATGGAATGGGACTCAGATAGGTTGTAATATCTTAATATGGACTACAAAGCTATTTGCTACTGCAGTGCAGATTACTTTATGTAAATAATATGTCTATGGATTTTTGGTGATAAGGATGTAAGAAAACATATGAAGGTCACCATTTTTAATATACACTGTGCTGTCATGCCTGCAAATAAAGTGGTCAAAATTTGTTTCCTATTGCCTATTTGATTCTCACAAAGCTACTATGCAATGAGGATTTGTTGCTTGGTTCAAAGATTGAATTTTTTATCTTCATTATCTTTTCTTGGAGCCTTAGTTGTACAGAAAAAAATAGTGTGCAAACAGCTGGATTTTTGCTTTTAGAGATATGGCACATGGCCATTTTTCCTAATTATTCTTGTCATTTCACTCATAACACTAGTTGTTTTGGGAGAGACTAGAAAAAAATAGCTTCTTGACATTTCTTTTTACTTTTTCAAGTGGTTTATTTAATGATCGATGCGGTATCCAAAATAATTAAGAAAAATATACTTCTCACAGCGTTAGCATTTGAAAAAAATAGTTTCTCTAAACCCAAATACGTGAGTGTGGGTATGTGGTGCTGGTGGTGGTAATGGCAGTGCTGTGTGCATCTGTTTGTGTATGTTTCAAAAGTATGTTAGCCCTGCAGGTGTTTAAAACAAAATCTTCAATCTTTTTTTTTTAAACAGTGTGTGAAGTAATCAGTGGCTACCACTACATTTTCAAGTGCCACCCCTTTTCTCTCTTATAAATCTTTTCTCTACCTCAGATTCCCAGCATCTGGATAAAAATCATGCACAGTCCACCTGCAGAAATTTACACACAAAATGAAAGAGTGAGAGGGGGAAAACATTTAGTTTAGGTCTTTGTCAAATTTTTCGTAAACCTAAGTTGACTTTCAAACTGCCACTAAAATGTATATTTTGATGGGTGAACATGATAATTCTTTTGATTGTTACAGTGTTTAACAGGCAAGATTGAATGTAATTGGATTACTGACCTAAGCAAATGGTATTTTAGATAAAGAGCCTTCTGGACAAGAAATAAACTCTTAGAATCAACACTTTGGCCAAGATCATACATGTTTTAATGCTGTCGTTGGTTGTTGATTTGTTTTGCAATTGTTCCAGGATTCAAGAAAGGAAACCCAACTATGACTCCATAAATTGTACAGCTCTCAAATACCAACAGCAGTTTTCACAGAACTAGAACAAACAATCCTAAAATTTGTCTGTATCCACCTAAGACCTCAAATAGCCAAAGCAATCTTAAAAAAAGAAAAGCAAAGCTGGAGGCATCACAATTCCAGAGTTCAAGTTGCATTACAAAGTTGTAGTGATCAAGACAGCATGGTACTGGCACAAAAACAGACACGTAGATCAGTAGAACAGAATAGAAAGCCCAGAAAAGAACCCACAACTATATGGTCAACTAATCTTTGGCAAAGCAAGAAAGAATATTCAATGGGAAAAAGACTGTCTCTTCAACAAATGGTGTTGGGAAAACTGGACAGCAACATGCAGAAAAATGAACTTGGATCACTTTCTTACACCACACACAAAAATAAATTCAAAATGGATTAAAGACCTAAATGTGACACCTGAAACCATAAAAATCCTGGAAGAGGACACAGGCACTAACATCTTTGACATTGGCTGTAGCAATTTTTTTCTGGGATTTGTCTCCTGAGGCAAGGGAAACAAAAGCAAAAATAAACTACTGGGACTACATCAAAATAAAAAGCTCAGCACAGTGAAGGAAACAACAAAACTAAAAGGCAACCTATTGAATGGGAGAAGATGTTTGGAAATGACATATCTGAGAAGGGGTTAGTATCCAATATATATATATAAACTTCTAAAACTCAACACCCAAAAACTAAATAATCCAATTAAAAATGGGCAGAAGTCATGAACAGATATTTCTCCAAAGAAGACATACAGATGGCCAAAAGACACATGAAAAGATGCACATCACCACTTATCATCAGGGAAAAGCAAATCAGAGCTATAATGAGATATCACCTCACACGTGTCAGAATGGCTAAAATCAACAACACAAGAAAGAACAGTGCTGGCAAGGATGTGGAGAAAAACGAACCCTTGTGCACTGTTGGTGGGTCTGCAAACTGGTGCAGCCAATGTGGAAAACAGTATGAAGGTTCCTCAGAAAGTTAAAGCTAGAACTACCTTAGGATCCAGCAATTGTACTATGAGGTATTTACCCTATTAATACAAAAACACTAATTCAAAGGGATATATTCATCCCTATTTTTATGGCAGCATATTTATAATAGCCCAATTATGGAAGCAGCCCAAGTGTTCATCGATAAATGAATGGATAAAGAAGAGGTGGTATATATATTCAACGGAATATTATTCAGCCATATAAAAGACTGAAATCTTGCCATTTGCAATGACATGGATAAAGCTAGAGAGTATAATGCTAAGTGAAATAAGCCAGTCAGAGAAAGACAAATACCATATAATTTCACTCATATGTGGAATATAAGAAAAAAACAAATGATCAAGGGGGGGGGGAAGAGAGACAAAACAAACAAACAAAAAAACTGGACAATTATAGAGAACAAACTGATGGTTATCAGAGAGGAGCTGGGGTGGGGGTGGGGGTGAGTTAAATAGGTGATCAGGATTAAGGAGTGCACTTGAGATGAGCACTGGGTGATGTATGAAATTGTTAAATCACTATATTGTACACCTGAAACTAATATAACACTGTATATATATTAATTGGAATTAAAATTAAAACTTAAAACATTCTACAGCTCTGCACAATGAACTTGGAGCTTCTACATCCTCATAGACTTGTGGGAAAATAAAACATGTATAGTTGAGTCTGTTCTCATATTAATTGAAAAGTGGTTTTCTATCTCAAGACTATAATCTGATTTTTGGAAATGTTTATGCATGCTGTGTAAACTCCACATATCTACTCATAATTGCTTAGATAATTGAAGCCACTTGGAACTCTACCTATTGTGGTTTTTTTTTTTTTTTTTTACATATTGCCTTTTTACAAAATTCTTAGCATTGCAGTAGCCAATCTGAAGGGATGTCACAAAATACCAGCAGCAAAGAAAACTTCAATCAAACTTTGATGTCAAGTGAACAAGCCAATGGAGCAGATGATCTCATTAAGACGGTGAGAGCTTTTTCCACTGTATTTTAAAGGATCTGGCAAATCACCTTTTCATTCGGTGAGAATAACATGCTCTACACCTTGCAGCTCATTCTTTCCTAAGGAAATTTGCCAATCATTTAATCGTTTGCTCAGGATTTTGCAAAACAATTGTATTTTTATATTTATTAAACACATTTAACATGCATAATAGTCATATATATCTAATATACCTGTATATTAATAGGTATATTTAACTTGCAGCATTAAGTAACCTATAACACTTAGGTCAGACAATGTATGCACAAAGGGAGGTACATATTTTTGGTAAAGGAATGATATAGTTAAAAGATTGGGATCTGTCCTGTACATATTTTAGGAGTTTACATTAATAAAATAGGGAAGATTTTCAGCCAAAATAGAATTACTTCTTTGTTCTTCACATGCCTGATATTTGTCAAACTAACCATGGCCTATTAGGAAATGATATATGGGAGAGACTCGAGGCCCAGGCCAGTACCAATGAGCCATGGTTTCAACAATAAGATAGATTATTGATTCTAAGAGATTTAATTCAGTCTAATTCATGGATTCTAAATCAAGCTCCCGTCACAGCTGACTGGCATCACTTTGAAAAAATCATTTAATCTCTCTGTGTCTCAGTTTTTCATCTGACAGTTGAAAGTATTAATATCTACCCCACTAGTATGCTTCCTATAAGAATTAAGTAGGATGTATGGGGCACTTGGGTGGCTCAGTCGGTTAAGTGTCTGACTTTGGCTCAGGTCATGATCTCGCGGTTCATGAGTTCAAGCCCTGCGTCAGGCTCTGTGCTGCCAGCTCATAGCCTGGAGCGTGCTTCAGATTCTGTGTCTCCCTCTCTCTCTGCCCCTCTCCCACTCACACTCTGTCTCTCTCTCTCTCTCTCTCTCAAAAATAAATAAACATAAAAAAAAAGAATTGAGTAAGATGTATATGAAGTCTCATAGAAGAAATATGAAATAGTGTGTAAAGGCAAGATCACTGATCTTCATGTGTGGCTTCAATCAGGTTAGCATCCTGCCTTGTCTTATCCTGCCTTTACCTGTACATCAGTAAGTAATTGAGAGGAGTAAATAGATTTGCACAAACATAGTCAAGTTACTTGTATAAATCAGAATCAACTATCCAATCCACTGGAGACCAACATTCCTGTAGTCTTTAAAAGATTATAGCCTCTGAAGGCCAGTAATATATTTTAAAACTGATTTAGAAGTTAAACGGGCAAGAGATATCATTCAGAAAACAAGAAAGGGGTGTAAATTTTTCTGAGAGTCCAAGATTAAAGGCAGAATGAAATTTGGTTGCTAGCTTATAGATTTTTCAATTATGTTAAATGTTCAAAATAAAAATAGTAACTATAGTTAATCTCTTTCTTTACATTTACGTAATTAATAAACATTATTATACATTCTCTCATTTGATGTAGCAGTGTTTTAGAGCAATAAAAAACAAGGGATTTGTACCATGTTAAAATATTCCCAGATTACTAAATTCAGACTTGAAATCTCTGAAAGAAAAATACAAGGATTTTTTTTGTGATTTTAAGATGGTATTTAAAAAGTTTTGCTATGTGTTGTGTCATACTTTGTTACAGAGAAAGTAAAATGAGAAGTGATCTTTAAAACGTCATCAGATTGGCTCTTTAAATCCCAAATGCTACAATCCTACTAGCAAGTGTGAGGTTTAAATTACTTCTTATAAGGCTGCCCCATTTTAAGAACCATCTTAGCTTTTTTTCTCCAGAGTCTTCAGTTGAAAGGAGCTTTATTTTCTTTAGTAGGTGAAGAATCATTTTTATGAAAATGACCTTCCACAAAAACTGTGGATTGAAAGCCATGGTGAAGATGGCATCACTTTCCGAGGTGGCAGCTCATGGTCCTTCTCTCTGTATGACATTTCTGTTACACAGGCCAAAGTTTTTGTGAATAACTTATCTACAGTATGTGAAAAAGTTTGGACTTTGGGACTCCATCAGACATTCTTGCTAATGCTCATAATTGGAAGATGGCTTCTACCCATTGGAGGCGGGATCACTAGGGACCAACTCTCTCAACTTCTCCTTATGTTTGTGGGAACAGCTGCTGACATACTGGAATTCACAAGTGAGACCCTGGAGGAACAAAATGTGAGGTAAGTAGGCCTGCAAGGTCAGGCCCTCATACGTGTCTATTCTTTTATTTACAGAAGAAATATAAGGATTTCCAGTCTATCATATGACCGGTGATACAATCATAGAATTTCCTGATGTTCAGGTTTAGGTACGAGCCCAGTTTATATATACGTGAACTTCCTGCTAAGGAAAATGGGCAAATAATATTTCCTTTGGGTGAGAACAGAAAGGCTCTACATGGCTGCATGACCATAGCTAACCTATGGGGCTGTGGTGATCAGAAAACCTAGAGGTAGAGTCACCATCCATAGCTCCTCTCTCATATTCTCAAATGTCCAGGAATGCCCCCAATCATAAAATTCTCTTCTAGAGCAGAGCATAGCTACCGTTCCAGGAAATCACCTAGAAAAGACATAAGGAAATCTCTCCTCTACCCAGGTGAGAATTTATATTCCCTTGTGTGAGTGGAGAATGGGGCAGATTAGGTTGGGTTTTTTTCTTTTTTTGGTTTTTTTTTTTTTTACTAAATTTTATTTTTAGTCAGTTTTGTTCAAAGTGCCGAAAGGCTTTCTGGTGGAGATGCCTATAAATTAAAACTTATTGAGTTGGTACTTTTATTTTTGCCACAAGCAAATAAACTCAGAATCCATG
This sequence comes from Neofelis nebulosa, assembly GCF_028018385.1. Taxonomy (NCBI): domain Eukaryota; kingdom Metazoa; phylum Chordata; class Mammalia; order Carnivora; family Felidae; genus Neofelis; species Neofelis nebulosa. The sequence goes on along the minus strand of NC_080794.1, from coordinate 27,719,685 downwards.
ATCACATCTGTTTATGGAACTACTTTCTTACCTTTAGGGATTTAAGTCTGAGTGCCTGTATGTACTTTCAGCTTGGGTTGTTTTGCACTGTGCTATAAAAATAAATTGCAATGAAGCTGGCTTTTAATGCTACACTTTACTTTATGCTGTGTTTCTCAAATAATGAAACATAAAGCTGAGCAAAATGCACTAACTTACTGAGTAAACTTAATATCCCAATTATAGCACAAAGTATATCTGTAACCATAGGTTACCTGTATATAATCATTTCCTATTCCATTTGTACTGATTTTTCTTATACTTTATTAAGTACACATAGAATTTTAACAAGAATTCAATTTAAATTGATCCATTGTCCTCAAAATGTTGATTTCAGTTTTGTATCTTTAATACCTTACATTTAGCCAGTGCTTTACATTGTATAACAAATTTTCAGATACTTTAGGACACCTATGACACAATGGGATTACAAGAAAAACATGAAAAAATCATGACCAAGCACATAAAAACAATAAGTAACTATATAGGCACAGTGACAGGGCCATAAAAATACAAATATGACTAGCCAAACTGTATAGAAATAAACACATACATGCTAAATATCTAGGGAGATGGGAGGGATATAGGGTAGGAAATGGAGTATTCAGGAGGAATATGTTTTGTAGGGCTGATAATAAAAATGCGAGAAATGGGCACCTGGGTGGCTCAGTCAGTTAAGTGTCTGAATCTTATTTTGGCTCAAGTCATGATCTCATGGGTTTGTGAGACCAAGCCCTGCATCTGGCTCCACGCTATCAGTCTGGAGCCTGCTTGGGGTTCTCTCTCTCCCACTCTCTCTGTCCCTCTTCTGCTTGCATGTGTGCTCTCTCTCTCAAAATAAAGAAATAAATATTTTTTAAATAAAATAAAAACATAAGAAATGACTAACTCGGCTATCTTAATGGTCTGTTTATTAGGTCCATCCAGAAATGACACCAAGGTGCATTTAACAGATCAGTGTTTGCCAATAGATGTTAAATACTCAATAGATTAGTCATTAAAATCTTAATTCCCCCAAAAAACTTTGAAAGTCATGAGGTACTCATTCATTCATCAACTGTAGATTATCTAGTGTGTACCAGGCAATGTGCTAGGTGGATACTGAAGAGCAAATGGTGAGTAAGTAGTGAGAGAAATTCTGGACACACAGTCGTATCCCAATCCAGGTAATTTCAATTCAGCAAATTCTCCTGCCACCTACAAATTAATGTGAACATTTTAAAAACCTTTTTTTTTTCTTATTTTAAACTTGTATTATGTCATGAGAAGGGATCAAATAAAGTATGCCCTGGTTATTGTTTTAAATTTTTAATTTTTTTAATGTTTATTTATTTTTGACAGAGAGACAGAGCATGAGCAGGGGAGGGGCAGAGAGAGAGAGAGAGACACAGAATCTGAAGCAGGCTCCAGGCTCTGAGCTGTCAGCACAGAGCCCGACATGGGGCTTCAACTCACAGATCACAGGATCATGACCTGAGCCGAAGTCAGACACAATGGACTGAACCACCCAGGCACCCCTGTTTTAAAATTTCTTTTAGGTTTCATGGTTTCAGACTGAAGTTTTTATTTATTTACTTTTTAAAATGTTTATTTATTTTGAAAGGGAGAGAGAGAGAGTACATGAACAAGAGAAGGGCAGAGAGAGAGGGAGGGAGAGAATTCTAAGCAGGCTCTGCCCTGGGCTCCATCCCATAAACTGTGAGATCATGACCTGAGCCGCAATCAAGAGTTGGATGCTTAACCGACTGAACCATCCAAGCTCCTCTCGTTTTATTTTTGATATAACTACATGGTGTCAGTGACCTTCTGTAGTCTCCTCCCACACGACTCCATCACTACTCAGACTCAGAAAGAATTTAGAATTTTTTCTCCCTCTTAAAACCCACCTTCTGAGTTTTGATTTTGTCACCAGTATCTTCTGTACTGCAAGGGTAGACACTGCAAATGTCTATCTCTTCAGAGGAGAGACTTAAACCCCTCCCACTGGGGTATAGCCTTCCCCTTTGACCTTAAAAAAGACAATCATGAAAAATAAATTTAATGTGTTTGTGAAAGATGTTCACGTGCAATGGTAAAGGAGGCTACTTCATTATAACCCACTTAGCATTACCTATTTTTATAACATTTTATTTTCTATTTTTATTTAATTCCATAATTTGGGCTGACAGATTTAGGAGAACCTTCAATAATGTGTACACCACGATGATATCTAGCTCTTTTTCCTGCATCCTGGCTAAATATCTCAAATTCAATTTTTTAAACTTAAATCAATTTATTTCTGTATGCTCACTTTAAGTTAATTTGCCTAATAGTTATGAATTTACATGGACTTGTGAGATGCTGCAAATTTTTCTTAAGAGCTTAACTTTACACACCATAAAATTCAACTATTCTAATTCTGTGGTTCGATATTTAGTAAATTTATTAATGTGTAACCATAATCAGAATCTAGATTCCTTATAGCTGTTTGGAGTCAATTCTCACTCATTCCTACAGCGAACCCTAGGCAACTCTGATATGCTTTCTTTCTGCACAGTGTCCTTTTCTAAAAATTTCATGTAAAAGATATCATAAAATATGTAGTGTTTTGTGTGTAGCTTTTTCACCTAGAATGTTTCTAGGGTTCATTCACACTGTTTCATGTATTGGTAGTTACCTGCTTTTTAATTGCTAAATAGTATTCCATGCATATACCACATTTTATTTATTCATTTAATAGTTGATATATGTGTGTACTGCTATTATCTTGCTATTAAGAATGAGATGGCTATGAACATACACTAAAGTCCTTTGTATAGATCTTTTTTTATTTCTCTTGGGTATATACCTAGGAGTAGAATGACTGGGTTTATGTTAAGTACATGTTTAATTGTTTAAGAAACTACCAAACTGTTTTCTAAAGTCGCTGTATATTTTTCTATTCCATTTCTTCTCATTTTCACCATTTTTTCAGTATTTTGATTATAAACATTCTGTTATGTTCTTGTGGTATCATATTACAGGGTTTTATTTATTTACTTTTTAGTTTCGTTTTTAAATATAATTTATTGTCAAGTTAGCTAACATGCAGTGTATACAGTGTGCTCTTGGCTTTGGGAGTAGATTTCCATGATTCATCACTTACATGAAGCACCCAGTGCTCATCCCAACAAGTGCCTTCCTCAATGCCCAACACCCATTTTCTTCACCCCTTCCATCCTCAGTTTGTTGTCTGTATTTAAAGGTCTCTTATGGTTTGCCTCCCTCTCTGTTTGTAACTATTTTTTTCCTTCCCCCACAGTGCTCTGCTAAGTTTCTCAACTTCCACATATGAGTGAAAACATATGATATCTGTCTTTCTCTAACTGACTTATTTCACTTAGGATAATACCCTCCAGTTCCATCCATGTCATTGCAAATGGCAAGATTTCATTCTTTTTCATTGCCAAGTAGTATTGCATTTTATAAATATCCCACTTATTATTTATCTGTTCACCAGTTGATGGACATTTGGGCTCTTCCCATAATTTTGCTATTGTTGATAGTGCTGCTATAAATATTCAGGTACATGTTCTCCCATGAATCAGCACTCCTATATTCTTTGGATAAATTCCTAGTAGTGCTATTGCTGGGTTGAAGGGCAGTTGTATCTTTAATTTTTTCAGGAACTTCCATACTGTTTTCCAGAGTGGCTGCACCAGTTTGCATTCCCACCAACAGTGCAAAAGAGTTCCCCTTTCTCCATCCTCACCAACATCTGTTCTTTCCTGAATTGGTAATTTTAGCCACTCTGGCCAGTGTGAGGTGGTATCTCAATGTAGTTTTGATTTGTATTTCCCCAATGATGAGCCAATGTTGAGCATCTGGATGTCTTCTTTGGAAAGTGTCTATTCATGCCTTTTGCTCATTTCTTCATTGGATTATTGGTTTTTTGGGTGTTGAGTTTCGTAAGTGCTTTATAGATTTTGGATACTAACCCTCTACCCAATATGTTATTTGCAAATATCTTCTTCCATTCCATTGGTTGTCTTTTAGTTTTGTTGATTGTTTCTTTTGCTGTGCAGAAGCTTCTTATCTTGATGAGGTCCCAATAGTTAATTTTTAATTTTGTTTCTCTTGCCTTCAGAGACGTGTCAAGTAAGAATTTGCTATGCCTGAGGTAAAAGAGGTTGTTGCCTGTTTTCTCTTCTAGGATTTTGATGCTTTCCTGTCTCACATTTAGGCCTTTCATCCATTTTGAATTTATTTTTGTGTATGGTCTAATAAAGTGGTCCAGTTTCATTCTTCTGCATGTTGCTGTCCAGTTCTCCTGGCACCATTTGCTAGAGACTGTTTTTTTTTTTTTTTTCATTGTATACTCTTTCCTGCTTTGTTGAAGATTAGTTGGTCATACCTTTGTGGGTCCATTTCTTGTTCTCTATTCTACTCCACTATTCTATGTGTCTGTTTTTGTGCCAATACCATACTGTCTTTATGATTACAGTCTGTACTGGAGTACAGGCTAAAGTCCAGGATTGTGATGCCTCCAGCTTTGATTTTCTTTTTCAACATTACTTTGGCTATTTAGGGTCTTTTGTGGTTCCATACAACATGTTGTAGGTTTCTAAAATTTATTTATTTATTTATTTATTTATTTATTTATTTATTTATTTAGAGAGCAGGGGCAGGGCAGAGAGAAAGGGAGAGAGAGAACCCCAAGCAGGCTCCACACTGACAGCATGGAGGGCGCCATCTCACATACCATGAGATTGTGACCTGAGCTGAAATCAAGATTCAGAGGGTTAACAGACTGACCCACCCAGATGCCCCCATATTATAGTTTTAATTTCTGTTTCCCTAATGACTAAACATGTTGAGCATCTGTCTATGTGCTAATTAGCTAATCCTATATTTTCCTTCAGTGAAGTGTCTGTTCAAATTTTCATCCATTTTTTGTTCAATTGATTTTTTATTGTTGATTTGTAAGAGTTCTTTATATTATTTATATTTGGACACAAGTTCTTCTTTAGGTACATAAATGTAATTTCCCCCCCTCCCCGCAAGTATACAGCTTTCTTTTCATTTTTTGTCATTCAAAGACTATTTTTAAAAATTTTGATAATGTATCATATCAATTTTTTTATTTTAAGTAGTGCTTTGGGTGCCATATCTAGGAAATATTTTCCTCATCAAAACTGGAACTATTTCCATGTATAATAATCTGACTTAACTTTTTTGTGGTGTAATATAAGAATCTAAGTTTGTGTTCTGTCTTTTTTTGTTGTTGTTTTTTGGCATTGTACCAGAACATTATTTTGTCCTAGCTGAGACCAATTATGTCAGCACCATTTGTGGAAAAGTCTTTCCCTACTAAATTGCCTTGATATCTTTGTCAAAAATCAACTGACCACATCTGTAAGAGTTTTCTTATATTTTCTATTGTGTTCTATTGCTCTATATTATCTATCCTTATGCCAATAACATACTATTGTGATACTGGAATTTTATGATAAGTTTGAAACTTGATGCTATAAGTCTTCTAACATTGTCCTTTTATAAAAAGTTTTTGGGTATTCTAGGTCCTCTGTATTTCCATTTAAGTTTGATGATCAGTTTGTCAAATTTTATAAAGTAATCCTGCTGCAGTCTTGGTAAGGATTGTATTAAATCTAAGCATCAATTTGTGAAGAAAGGACATCTTAATATTAAGTCTTTTAATATGTAAACATGAATCATCTCATCATTTACTTAGATGTTCCTTAACTTTTCTTATCAATGTTTTGAAGTTTTCGATATATGGGTCTTATTATGCTTTTCCTTAAGCTTATTCTTAAGTATTTTATTCTTTTTGACAAAATTATTAATTTCTTAATTTTTTTTAATTTCTTAATTTCTTAATATGTAATATTGCTACTACATAAAAATACAATTGACTTTTTTTATTATGATCTTGTACCCAGCAACCATGCTGAACTTGTTTATTAGTTTTGTAAATTCCTTAGGATTTTCTACATGTAAGTTAATGCCATTTGTAATTAAGATAGTTTTCATTCTTTCTAATCTGCATGACATTAATTTCTTTTTCTTGCTTTATTGCAGTGGCTAGAATTTCTAGTACAATGTTGAATAGAAGTATAAGAGTAGGCATTTCAATCACAAAGGATAAGCATTCTGTCTTTCACTATTAAGGATGTTGTTAGGTATAGGTTTTTCACAGATACACTTTATAGATGCCCTTGATCAGTTGGAGGGAATTCCTATTTATATCTAGGGTATTGAGAGTTTCTTGCTTGCTTGCTTGCTTTTTTTTTTCTTTCTTTCTTATGGACATTGAGTTTTGTTTATTGATTTTTCTATTTTTATTAAGAATATTATGTAATGGTGTTTTGCATTCTATAAATGTGGTATATTACATTAACTAGTTTTCAGAAGATAAAACAACCTTGACGTCCTGAGTCAAGATAAGTCTCACTTGATTATAGTATATAATGGTTTCTAAGTATTGCTGTTATTTGTTTGCTAACATTTTGTTAATAATTTTTACAACTATGCCCATGAGCATATTGATCTATAGTAATATTTTCTAATGATATATTTTTCTTGCTTTAGTATTAGGATAATACTGCACTCAGTGAATACCTCAGGAAGCATCCCTTCTTTCTTTATTTTCTGAAAGATTTTATAAAGGATTGGTGTTAATTTTTCTTTAAATATTTTAAAGAGTTTATCTATGAAGCCATCTGGGCCTAGGTTTTTCTATTGGGAAGATATTTTATTGCTAATTCAACATAATTATTTATAAGCCTCTTCAGTTATTCTATTTATTCCTGAGTTAGTTTTGATTGCATTTTTTTCTTTCTAGGAATTTTCCCATTTAAATAAATTATGTAGTCTTTTATATAAAGTTGTCCATAAAATGATTTTCTTATACTTGTGTCCATTTCTATAGGGTCACTTATTATGCCCCCTTTTACATTCTGAATCGGTCATTTGTGTTTTCTGTGTTTTTACTCAGTCATATTTATCAATTTTGTTCATGTTCTAAAATAACCAACTTTTGGCTTCATTGATTTTTCTCTATTGTTATTTTGTTCTCCATTTCATTGATTTGTGCTGTGATGTTTAATTTTCCCTTCCTTCTGCTTGCTTTGGATTTAATTTGCTTTTTTTTTCTAGTTTCTTAAGATGGAAGCTTATATTATTGATTTGAGATCTTTTTGCTTTTCTAACATGACATTCAAAGCTACAGAATTCCCTCTAACCACTGCTTTATGTGTATCCCATAAACTTTGATATCTTATCTTTTTATTTAATATGGTTCAAAATATTTTCCAATATCTCCTGCAATTTATCATTTAACCTATGGATTATTTAGAATGTAAGCTATTTAATTTCCATATGGAGATTGCCCAAATTTCCTTCTGTTGTTTTCTATTAATTCTGTTGTAGTCTTTAAATTATTTTGATCCTTTAAATTGATTGAGGCTTATTTTATGGCCTAGCATATAGCTTATCCTGGAGAACGTGCTATATGTATTTGAAACCAATGTATATTTACAGGTTGTTTGCTTGAGTTTTCTGTAAATGTCAGTTGTGTCAAGTTGGTTATTAGGTTATTTAATTCTTCTATATCCTTACTGATTTTCTGTCTAGTTGTTCTATAAATGATTGAGAATGGGACATTGAAATCCTCAGCTCTACTGAATTGTCTATTTCCTTTTTCAATACTTTTTCATATCATCTCTTACGATATGGGATGTCTTTTCCCATCCTTGTACTTTCAAACTCTTTTTATCTTTATATCTACACGGTGTCCCTTATAGACTAAATATAATTGTATTTGCATCTTTTGTCCCAGTCAATCTTTGTCTTTTTTTTAAAGTTTATTTATTTTTGAGAGTGAGAGAGTGAGAGAGCACAAGCTGGGGAGGGATAGAGAGAGAGGGAGACACAGAATCAGAAGCAGACTCCAAAGCTGTCAGCACAGAGCCCCACATAGGGCTCAACCAATGAACGACGAGATCATGATCTGAGCGAAATCAGACACCTAACCGACTGAGCCACCTAGGCGTCCCATTCTTTGTCTTTTAATTGGAGTGTATATTAGTTTCCCAGGGCTGCCATAACAAAATACCACTAACTGAAAGTCTTAAAACAACAGAATTTATTTTCTTACAGTCCTCAAGGCTGAAAGTCCAAATCAAACTGTTGGCAAGGTTGGTTTCTACTGGAGGCTCTGAAGGAGGATCTTTTTGGTGCCTCTTTCCTGGATTCTGGTGGTTGCTGGCAATTCTTGGTGTCCCTTGGCTTGTAGACATAATCACTCCAATCTCTGCCTCTGTCTTCACATGGCATTCTCCCCAGTGTTTCTTTCAGTGTTTCCACATATTCCCCTCTTTACATGGACACCAGTCATTGGGTTAAGACTCACATTAATTTAATATGACCTCATCTTGACTTGATTACATCTGCAAAGACTATTTCCAAATAAGATTACATTCTGAAGTTTGTATACATGAAATTTGGGTAGACATCATTCAACTTATTACAGTGTGTTTATTCCATTCATATGCAATGTAATGATTGATTTGGTTGATTTTTGTCTGCCATTTTGCTATTTGTTTTTTCTTTCCTAGGTCTTTTTTATTCCTGTGTTTATTCCTATGTTACTCACTTACTAGCTAAAAATTTTTAATAAACAATTTTAATTGATTTTTTGTATTCTTACTGGTTACTTTAGAGATTACAATATACGTTTTAAATCTTCACATTCTACTATAAGTCAACAGCTCCATTTATTCCCCCTATTTTTTACTATTATTGTATTATATATTACATCTTTGTATGTTATAAACCAAATAATACTGTTTTATAATTATTATTTTATAGACTTTAATTTTTTTAAAGAAATTAGAAGAAAAGATAACCACACATTTATGTGTTCTCTTGTATTTGCCTACAATTTGAAGATGCTCTTTATTCCTTCTTGTGGATGTGAGTTACTGTCTGGTATCATTTCCTTTCAACCTGAAAGACTTCCTTTATTGTTTCTTCTAAGGCAAATCTGCTACCAACAAATTCTCCCAATCTTTGTCCAGAAATGTGTTTATTTTGTCTTCATGTTTCAAAAATAGTTTTGTTGTATAGAGAATTCATGGTTGTAAATTTTTACTTCAGCATTTTATTTATTTATGTATTTATTTAAAATTTTTAATGTTTATTTTTGAGAGTGAGAGAGAGAATGAGTGGGGAGGGGAAGAGAGAGAGGAAGACAGAGGTTCTGAAGCAGGCTCTGCACTAACGGCAGAAGGCCCAATGCACGACTCAAACTCATAAACTGCAAGATCATGACCTGAGCTGAAGTTGGGCACTTAACCCAAAGAGTCACCCAGGTGCCCGTCAGCATTTTAAATATATCATTCCACTGTTTCTTCATTATTTCTGATGAGATGTTAACCATTGCTTTGTTGTTACCCAGTACAACTTGCTGTTTTCAAGATTTTCTCTTTCTCTTTGACTTTCATTCATTTTACTGTGATGTATGTAGGTATGGTTCTGTTTGTCTTTATTACTACAACATTTTTTATTTTGGATCTGTAAATTAATTTTTTTTCTTCAAATTTAAGAACTTTCAGCCATCATCTTTTCAAACATGTTTTCTGTTTCATTCTCTCTTCCTCCTTCTGAGACTCCTATCACAAATAAGTATGTTTAAGTGTGGTCCATAGGTTTCTGAGACTGTTATTTTTTCCCATCTGTTTTACTCTCTTTTTTTCAAATTGGATAATTTTCATTGATTTATCTTCCACATCACTGGTTCTTTCTTTCATCATCTTAAATCTATATGTACAGTCAAATTATATAGTTCACCTAGTGAATTTTTCATTTTGGGCCCCCTAGTTTGAACTGTAGAATTTCTATTTAATTCTTTTTACAGCTTATACTCCTTTATTTATCTGTTGAATCACTGTCATCACACTTTCTTTAATTCATGGAACATAGTTTTATTTTATTCTTTGAACATATTTATAATAGTTACTTTGGTGCCTTTGTCTGCTAATTCCAACACCTAGACCCCAATTTCTTTTTTTTTTTTTGATGTTCATTTACTTATTTTCAGGGTGAAAGAGTGGGGGTGGGGAGAGAGGGAGAGAGAATCCCAAGCAGGCTCTGTGTTGTTAGCACAGAGCCTGACACGGGACTCAATCCCATAAACAGTGAGATCATGACCTGAGACAAATCAAGAGCTGCATGCTTAACAGACTGAGCCACCCAGGCACCCTTCTAGACCCCAATTTCTACTGATTTTTTTTTCCTGAGTATAGGTTACACATTACTGTTTCTTTGCATGTTTTACATTTTTGGTGGCGACTGGACATTTTAAATTATATTTTGTACCAAATCTTATCCCGACTCTTCCCTTTTTACTCAGGCTTCTTCTTATTTTTTTGTTGTCTGAATAAATTGCCTGAACTTAATCTAAGGAATCTCTCTTCCATTGGATTGTAGCCACTGATGTCTCTGCTCCTTTTTCTTTTTTAACTCCTTCTTCTATTTATGTGTCTTTAGCATGGCTTATTAGGGTTATACCTACTCTAATCAGCCAATGATTTGGACAGGATTTGTGATCAAACACTTTCAAGCCATTATGACCTCCACCCTCTGCCAATGGATATGTATGTGTGTTGGATAGCACATTTAAATTCAGAAAGTTTTCATATATATTCAGCTTTTAATTCCCCTGGGTTTTCTTGGATCTTCCTGGCACATGTCTGGCATACACAGAGACCTTATCTAGCCCTTCTAAGGCTCTTATTTTCAAAATTTCTCCATTAAAATTCAAGTTAGTCTGCCAGTCACCCCAACTGAGATTGCAACCTCAGAGTAGCAAGGCTGTAGGTTTTCTCATTCATTTCCAACTAAGTCCATTACTCTTACTGACCACACCTCTAAGCATAAGATTTCACAAATCACTCCAAGCCAAGTCAGCACAATGTGACCATGAGGGACCTCTGGTTTTCATTGTCAAGACCTCTCTGGTAAAACTACTATTCTGAGTGACCAAGACACCATTGACATTCCCCTCCTTTTGACTAAACTTTAAAAAGGTCTGTTGTTGAGTATATACTTCTGGCCTTCCTTTCCTTATAGCATTTACTTTAGAAAACTTGCAATTATCAATTCTTTTTCTGCTCCTTTGAGATTAAGTCTTCTCCTAGCCTCTTTCATGTTTTAGTATCCAGGAATATCTTTGTAATGGATGTAGAAGATGTCCCTTCGAAATGTGATCATCAAAAAAGATAGCACCCCTATCTCTTGGTCTCTTTGGGGTGTTAGAAGCCTAACTTGGTTAGAAGTTAGAAATCGGTTTTGTTAGTAGCCAATTAGCAAACACAAATAGTCTAATCATGTTGACCAATCTCCCCTTCTAATGTCCTCTAGTACTTTTGCACTAACTCGCGTCAGTGCTTAAAATCTCTCTTGCCTTTTGTTTCAGTACGGGTGCACTCAATATTTCTCTCTTATTTCAACAGAGTTGAATAAAGTCTTCCTCGCCTGTTTAACTCTGTCTAGTGCAATTTTTCATTGATATATCCAAGCTGGAGTGATGTGAAAATCCATGGACAAGAATACCTTAACGGAAGCTCCACCAGCTTTTCATAAATAAATGTTACTCAATTTGTTGTTTGCCTTTGGTTGATTTCCAGAGATCTGAAGTGGTTGTTTTTGACAATTTGTCTAGTATGTATGTTTGTTGTAGAGAGGTTTTGCTGACCTTTTCATTCTGCTATAGCCATCCTCCAACATTTTTAACAATTCTGAATTTCAATATCATTGCCAGGAAGAGTTAACTGGTTATTCACACATTTAGAAATAATCTTTAATGTACAGTCTTTTTTTGAACACAGATCATTTTTAAAGAAAAAAACTCTATTCTCATAACATTACAGTTATTTCACTATATTTGACCACACAAAGGAGAATTTTCCTATTTTTACACTGTGTTTTCTGCCCATTTAGCTCTTTTTGCTTGGTAAAATATTTTTTCTGGGCTAGGTTAATACTTAATTTTCTCACCTTATTTTTCTCTCTCTCCTTTATTTTTTTTTTTCCTTTTCTGAAGAGGTTTGTTGGATGCTTTTCTAAAAACTAGGTGAATTCTATCCATTGATCTCTTATCTACAGGAACATTTACACTTCCAAAAAGAAATCGTTAAACAAATTAGCAATGTATGACTCTGTTTTTACTTTTCATCCAGTAGATTTGGTGCACTGATCTACCAAAGTCCAGTCTTTTATCCCCCTAACTTTCCAGGTGGAGAAGTGATACTCATATCTATAATTATATTTGTCAAGATCTTTTGTCTCTTCGTGAATAGAGTTCAGTGTCTGCTTACAAGCTTCTCAGTTGACATTTATGAAGACATTACACATGAGAAAATGAGGTGAGACAATTAGGGGAGACAGTTAGACAATGGAGATGATGTTGGATAAATTCACTCCAAAATTCCTTTACAAATTTTGAGTCATTGCCATTTAAGCTCAATGATTTATTTACTTTCCTTTTAACCTTTCTGAGTAACTTTTACTATCTGACTTAATACAAATTTATCTGCTTCAAAATTTTTCTGGCCATTTTTTCCAAAGTTATTTTTGATAAATTTACTAATATGTTTCTCAACACTCACATTTCCCCATATTTTGTGTATACTCAGATACTTGTATATGCAAGATATATGCTTATTATTGTAAGGCTAGAATTTGGCTTACATAGGGCGAGGATTTATTTATTATTTATCCCTAGTTTGTGAAATGATAGAATTAAAACACAGAGTTTAAGAAATATGTTCAACATAATAAAAATACTACTGCTACCATTGCTGTTACTGCTGTTGATACTACTGCTACTACTACTGCTAGTACTACTGCTGCTGCTACTGCTACTACTACTGCTAGTACTACTACTACTACTACTACGGCTACTATTACTGCTAGTACTACTGCTACTACGGCTACTGCTGCTACTGCTACTGCTACTGCTGCTACTGCTACTGCTACTACTGCTACTACTACTACTACGGCTACTATTACTGCTAGTACTACTGCTACTACGGCTACTGCTGCTACTGCTACTGCTACTGCTGCTACTGCTACTACTACGGCTACTATTACTGCTAGTATTACTGCTACTACTGCTGCTACTGCTACTACTACTACTACTGCTACTACTACTAGATAATGTTTATTTATCTCTTGCTGTGACCCAAGTACTGTTTTAAGGGTTTTAATTGTGATAAGTTAGTCTTTATAATAGACTATGAGGGGGATACTATCATTATCACCATTTATAAGCTGAACTGTGGCAGGCGAGAGAAGTTGAGAAAGTCTCAAGGTTATAAGATAATAAAAAATAAAAAAATAATGCCTGCATAATTAGTCTGTTTCAAGTGCTGTTCTAAGAGCTTTACATGTTTAACATATTTTAACAACATACTTAATGAAATTATGCTGTAAAATCCAGTAGTTATTATTATTGTTATCTTCATATTGAAGACAGGTAAACTAAAGCATATAGATGTGAAATTACTTGTTCATGTTCATGTAGTCAGTAAATATTCTGGGATTGGAGGCCCACATCCTATCTCTCTAGTGAGGGCTGGAGCTGGTGTTTGAACTCCAGCAACCCAACACCAGACCTCATGCTTCACCATTGCTTTCTGCTGTCTGGCAGACAAATTGCACATGAGTTTTTGGTAGAATTATTGAAGTTTGGGATTAGAAGAAACTTCAAAAGTCGTCATCTATTGAACAATCTATTTTACATCTGTTGCAAAATCCTCTCCAGAATTTTTTCTCAACAAGTTTTTGTCCAGACTTTCTTTGAAAATCTTCACTAATAGAGAATATACTAACCCCAGGCCATCTCATTCCATTTTGACTTGATATTATTAGAAAGTACTTTTCTCTATTGTGATAAAATTTGGATTCTTATAGGTGCCACTAAAATCCTTTGAATCTGAATTGGCCCTCTGAAGTCACAAGAAATGTTTAATTCCTTTTCCACATGATAGCCTTTAAGTATATGAAATAAAGTTTTTAGGGACTCTTGTCTTGTTTTTAGTTCTTGAACTATCCCACATAGAACATGGCTCTAAGATCTCTCACCATCCTAGTCTCTCTCCTTTGGACCAAAAACTTTATAAACTTTCCTCCTAAACCATGAAGCACAATACCTAATATTTCAGATATATTCTGGACATTATAAAATATAGCAGGCTAAAACTTTCTGTTCCCTTTATGTAAATAAGTTTAGCACAATGGTTAAAAGGGCGGATGCTGAAACCAGCTGTCTAGTTTTGATTTCTGCTTCCAACACTTATAACCACATTACTTTGGACAAGTTTCTACAATTCTGTGCCTCAGTTTCCTCACTGGTCTAATAGGGATAAGTGTAACTATTTTGTAGAATTGATATGAGTGTGACCCTTAGAAACCCTTAGAAAACTTCCTGAAATAGTATGAGCTTCAGAAACTGTGGCAAAATTGTTTAAAACTTCAGGAACTTATTGGAGGTCTCTTATATATAGACATTGACATTGCAAAGACGGAAAAGTTATAGACTCCATTCCCTAGGTATCTCCACTTAAAATTCTAGACTTTATACTTCTTATGAAGAGACCTATGATTGCATTTGATCTTGGAAAATCACCGATAATGTCACACTGTGGACTTATAATTAGATAATAGTAAGGGAAAATCCTTGAGCTTTCTTTATGGTGGCTGCTGTGAAATGGTATCTCTTCTATCCTATTCTAGGTCATCCAGTTACAACTTGACAAGATCTTTTAGGATCCTGATTGTGTCTTCTGGGGAAATGGTTTCCCATCCAACCTCCATGTCTTATGTGTGTATGAGAAGCCTTCCATCAATGTGCAACCAAGTCATTGGTGAAATGTGAAGTAGAACAGAATCAAAGACAGAGCCTGCAGCAACCCTCAGAGAGCTCCCTTTGGGGAGTCATTTACAGATTTAGAAATCCACCTAATTGTGCTCACACCCAGAACATTTCTTTTTTTTATTATTATTATTTTTTTTTTTTAATTTTTTTTTCAACGTTTTTTATTTATTTTTGGGACAGAGAGAGACAGAGCATGAACGGGGGAGGGGCAGATCCAGGCTCCGAGCCATCAGCCCAGAGCCTGACGCGGGGCTCGAACTCACGGACCGCGAGATCGTGACCTGGCTGAAGTCGGACGCCAAACCGACTGCGCCACCCAGGCGCCCCTATTTTTTTTTTTTTTATTTTTGGGACAGAGAGAGACAGAGCATGAACGGGGGAGGGGCAGAGAGAGAGGGAGACACAGAATCGGAAACAGGCTCCAGGCTCCGAGCCATCAGCCCAGAGCCTGACGCGGGGCTCGAACTCACGGACCGCAAGATCGTGACCTGGCTGAAGTCGGACGCTTAACCGACTGCGCCACCCAGGCGCCCCGAACATTTCTTAATCTTGTTAATAAGAACACTGTGGGAGGCTTTTTTTACAAGCCTTATTTAAACCCAAATGTCTGATATTAATTTATTTATCATTACTTCTTTGGTAATCCTAACTCTATTGAAGAGAGAAAGAGAGAGAATGATCTTAGTATTTACTGAGTGCAATTGTTCTCAAGGAAGCTGTGCTAATTCCTAGTAATTACTGTCTTCCATAAGGGCTTTCAGAAATCTTCTAAATAATCACTTGTATAACCTAACTAGGGATTAATAGTAAGTGTGCCTTTTGTATTTTAAGATACACTTATGCTTCATTTTGAAAATTAAGACTTTATTATTTTTTTTGTCTCCACCCTTGTCTCTGCCATTAACTGCCAAGATAATGATGGCTCATGGTTTTTGAGATCTAATTTTTCAGGGCCTCAATACTTGAAGCATTTAAAGATATCTTTTACAATCACCTCATTTCTTTTGGTTTCAACTACTCTTCCCTGATGCCTTTCTATTCCTCTCCAACATTAAAATCCCTCCTGACAGAGAAGTTGGCAATCAAATCTGCTATAATACCACTAATCTCAAATTGATAACTTCCTTTGTATTTTCACTAAAAAAAATCGACTTTGACATTTCTATAGTATCCTTTGTATTTTTATAACATCTATTCTTTCTGACTTCAGTATTCAAGACCATTCTTTTAGGTCGATGACATTTGTATATTTGCCAAGTATGGATCCTTCTTCTGTACATTCAACAATTCCTTCCACAAATATTTGTTGAGAGTCTATTATTTTCCAGCCACTGTTTTAGGCCCTGGGGATACAATAGTGAAAGAAACTCTCATATTCCTAGACTTACATATTCTAGTGTAAATTTTTGATTATTGGATTTATCTTTCCACTTTTTTCTGACCTGAAGATAGTTTTCTTTTATATGCTGAGCTTTTCATTGTTGAGCATCATCCAGTCCTTGTGAGATATATTTTTAAGTTAGAGTCTCATGATCTTACCAAAAAATTTCTCACTTTTTCTTGAGAATTCTTGAAATCAGCCCTCTGAATTTGTGAGTCAATGTCTAACATTATTCTTAGCATTTATCTCCAATAATGTTTCCATGATTTTGTAAAACTAAAGACAACAATATGGGACAAAGAGGCTTTGCCATAATTTACACAGATGTTGGCACATGTGGGAGTTGGATTTTAAGTGTCAGTTTTGCTTTGTGTGTTTTGTTTTTTTTTACTTCCTCATTATTCCATTATAATCATGCATGGAGTTTCATGGGTTTCTTATATCACCAAGATGTTTTGACAAGTCTCAAGAGGTTTATTAGTGCATACTCAAATATGAAAAAAAAGATAAATTATTTCTTAAAAGATGATCATATTTTTATTACTAATTTAAAATTATGTCTGCATTTTAGGAATAGCCCTGCCCTAGTCTATGCCATCCTTGTTATATGGACCTGGAGCATGCTGCAGTTTCCACTTGACCTGGCAGGTGAATGTCTTGATGTTTGCTCAGAGAAACAGAAAACGATTAACTCTCGATTAAAAACTGTAATAAAGCTAAGGAGGCATCTGAGAGGATTATCATTTTAATCATTTTGATATCCCAATGTTAATTCCAGTTCAGTTTAGAAGAAAAGTCAACTGAAACTCAGGAAATACACTAGTGGATCCACCCTGTTACATGGTGAGCGGGAGATAACTGAACGTTACCAGAGCACAGGTTTACATTCTCTTCAAAAGTGGTTCTATCATGTATGAGTTGGAAAATCTCCCTCAAGTTAGTTAAGACATCTGTGCCTCAGTTTCTCACCGATGAAATGGGGCTGATAATCATAGTAGCTAGGATTGAAGGTTCTTGTGAGACTAAATAAGGTATGGTTTGTAAAATGCTTAGCGCATTTGCTGGAATATAAATATTCCTTCTTGATATTTTAGGAGCTCATTTTTGTCCCTTTGTCAGAACATCACAAGGGAGTAAGAGCAGTTCTGGGGTCTCATGGAAAATTAAAATTCTTCTTAGAAGTAGTCCTTGGAATTCCATTGGCCTTATTTTAATAAATACATAAACTCCTGAGACTTTGCAAGAAGAAACTGTTTTCTAAGCATATCATACTAACCTAGAGTTGCATTGTCCAATATGGTACCTGCTAGCTACATGTGGCTATTGAAATTTAAATGAAAATTAATTAAAATTAAACAAAATCCAAAGTTCGGTTCCTCAGTCACACTAGCCTCATTTCAAGTGCTCCACTGCCACATGTGGCTGCTGTGGTAGGCAGCGGATTAAGCAGAACATTTTTACCATCACAGAAGTTTCAATTGGACAGCATTGATCTGGAGTCATCCCTTAACTTCTAGGAAGGATCCCTGGAATTCTGACTTGAGAATTCTCCAGGATGCCACTTTACTCTGAAGAAATTCTAGGATTTAGTAATTACATTTTCCTTAAACCTAACTTCTTTTTTATGGCACCCTACCCACTGGCATCAGGATTAGAACTAATCTAAAATAGGGATTTTTAATTTTCTCTGCATCTTTTTTTGGCTTATGTTAATAGACCCAGAACTTTCAGAGGTAATTTTAGAATTTAGCAACCACTTTATGAAACAAAATTGTCACCATAGTAGATGGAAAGAATGACTGTGGCTTTTTAAAAATACCCCAAATCTCATTACTAATTAATAATTACAAACAAATTTTTGCCAGTAACACACATCTCTCACACACACACACACATTTTGTCATAATGTGCCCAGTCTATACTTATTGATCAGGTGGTGTCTCCCAACAGAATATAAGGTACCATCACTTTAGATGTTGAATAACAGTCTTAGGAGGTCCCTTCAGAACCATTTCCTGACCCTAACATCTTAGGAGAGGCCACTATTGATCTTATGTTGGTTTTTCTTTTGTCATTCACTCTGCTGATCCTCACCCTTCCCTATCTTGTGGTTTATAGACTTGCTAAGAAAATTTTTATTTGGGAAAGAAATTCTGTAAACTTTTGGGGGTGATAATGTTATGCAGCTGTTTGAAAAACAAAGACCAAATGTTACTTCTGACTAAATCACTATTGTATTTTCCAACAAACAGTACATTATGTTCACCCATATCAAAGCAGCTTCATAATATTTGCAGGCTCCAGTAGACGAAGGCATTCTTTGTTTGAAAATTCCAAATGGAAGGCTTCATTATTATAAAGGATTATATTATGCCCTTGACCTTGAATTAAATTAGCATTTTAGAAATTAAAACAAAAAGGTTCATCTGTTGATTGGGCCTCCTTTTGTTCAACTGGAAAATCAGTAATTATATCCAGTGTTTCTTGTAAACTGTGAAACAAAACCATAAGGCATTAGACAAAATGAAATAAGAATGGCATTTATTTTGGGCTTTTGTCCCCCCACCATTAGAAAAATATGTTCAACATGAATTGAGTTTCAATTTGAATTATAAACACTCGAATTTCCACAACATAGTTTATACATATGGCTGACTAAGTCAACCAGGAAACAGGTAGATCCCAAAGGGAGGATACAGAAGGATCTGGGCCTTGTATCTATACTCTGTTCTGTCTCCCAAACTCAGCAGTCAGATAAGTCATTCATTATCCAAAGGGAAAGAGAGAAGTGAGAAATCAGAGAGGAGCTAATGGAAACAAAAAGAACTGGTGAATAGGGGCCCCTCTCCTCACAGACATCATTGTTACCTCAGTTTTCACAGGAAGAAGTGGGCCCAGGAAGGTTAAGTAACTTGGCCAGAATCTTGCTAAAAAAAACGAGGCAGCCAGTCTATCTGGCTTGAGGCCTAGAGTGCCCGGCTGTGCTGTCTCCTTATGCAGTAGATCCCAAGGACCAGACCCAGCAGTTTGTCTTGTTCTATATTCTTGCTAGCCTAATTGATTGTGCTTTCCCCAGGATTCAGACTAAAAGGTGATCTAAAATTTGTTACATGGATAGAAACATGATGACTGGCTTTCTTTGGTGTTTTATTGAAATTATAACAGATTCTTGATTTTAAATATAAAATTACTAAGGATATTAAATAGTTAAGGGGTGACTAAGGGTGGTGTTAAATGTAAAGGGTGGTGTCACCTTTCCCCCCCAGAATTAAATTATAGAATCACTCCCAATTGTTAACTAGCACAGCACCCATTGTTAATGACTCTTCCCCATTTCATTCTGCCTTATACATTTCAGGGATGTGCTAATTGGTCTATCTTGTGTTCTCAGTACAGCATGTCGTCTGCCCCTTGTCTGTGGCAATGAGGGGGTTCCCCAGTCTGTTTTTTTGCCAGTACAGTGCCGATCTGTGGAACATTGGAATCAGCATCTTCATACAAGATGGTCCCTTCCTTGTCGTGCGTCTCATATTGATGACCTATTTCAAAGTGATAAACCAGATGCTGGTGTTCTTTGCCGCAAAGAATTTCCTTGTGGTGGTGTTACAACTCTATCGCTTGGTGGTGCTGGGGCTGGATGTCCGTGCTTCCTTGCGAAATCGGCCAGGAAGACTGAAAGCAGAGCACAGCTGCCCGTGTGAGCCAGCTGTGAGTGGGATCTCACCTGGAGATTGGGCGAGTGGCTCTAATGGGGGCTTGGGTACCCCCTTGCAGGCCTTGCCTGTCACCCCTGAGCACTCTCACCCCACACCGTAGTTCCTTGCTGACAGCAGCATGCAGCTAGAACGTTCGACTTTCTGGTTCCTCTTACAGACAGAATCTACCCCCCCCCTTCTTTTTTAACTTTAGCATGTAATAATTTTCAAAGGAACAACATAAAAAGCGATCTTAAGCCAAAGCCGAGGAATTTTCTTTTTTCGACTGAATGGAAAGAACTTTGATTAGTGGCTATCGCTACAACTTCTGTGTGATGGTATCAGATGTTATAGTTGTTCAACGACTAAGTGATTTGTTTGTCTTGAACTGTTTGAAAAGCTATGGACAGGGTTACAGTGACATGCCCTCAAAAAGATTTAGTGCAGACAAACTGTCACGGCTGTTACCTGAAAATAGAGAAGCTTTGAACTTTGGCTCCATTGTCAGACTATCTCATCTGATCTTTTCTGCAATGTCCCCTGACATCAAAAAATGTACATTCAGTGAATGCAGAACAAATGAAGGGAAAAGTGCTTTTAAAATTACCTCACTGTGAGCTGGAAGCAGTGAAAATCTCTGCCCAGCTTCCATGGCATTGAGAGCTCTCTTCATCGCTGCACAGACCTTCCCAGGAAAATCATTTTTCTGGGCTGATGTGGTATTCTGTCATGGCGCATATGCTCTTACAGAAATTTTATTGCTTTTGGCTTGGGCACTGCGAAATTCACAGCAAGCCATTTCGGTTGTGAGGCAGGAAATACTGGTAATGCTAGCAAAGTCACAATTTCCACCCTGAAACATGATTTGCGGTATTCGTCAGTATTTTTCTTAACTCTACTTTACCGTTTTCTCCATTGCCAAGTCGAATTATGTGGGTTGAAGCAAGGAAGCACTGAAGCAGTGAATAAAGGTGTTTCAGTCCCTTTAAGTGTTACCATAGTTTCTGGAGTCCGCCAGTGGTAGGCAGAACTCCTCTGAGCTGCCACTATGGAGCCCAGCCTGCCTTTGGTCTCAGGGAAGGTACTGGGGCTGGAGGCTGGCATCAGCCCTACACACAGCCAACAGCCCTTGATTAGTGACAGGGCTCAGAAGATGCCACAGCATTGTGGATGTCAGAAAATTCGCTTTTCTTGCCTGCATTAATGACTTCACTTCCCCAGTGTTGAAATAGCCATACGTTACCCTTTATACACATCTGTACTTTCTAGATGGAGGTCATTCAGAACCTTTTGAAATGATTTTTGCTTTTAAGATGCAGTGTGGAAAGTTACCTGACTATATAGCAGTAATTACATGTGAGGCAAGCAGTTCCAAAACTCTTCTTTTAGGGTTCAAGGCACAATTCCTGCTTGTTAGTATGCTGAGGAATTCAAAGGGACATGAAAGATAAGACACAGTATGACCTTAAGTTGGGTGTGGCTGTGTGACAACCAATCAGAACAATTTTATCTATAAATCTGTGTGAATGATATCTGCTCAAAGCACTGGGTAAAAAGTTTCCTAGGCAAATTCTGTTTTTATACAGAGAAATTGGTATTTTCCACTTCATGGCTTTGGTGCCTCATAATGCGTTTCTGTTTCTTCCTTTTCTTCCTTGTGTTTCTAATTTTAACAAGGTGATGATTATAGAACTTACATGTGAAACTAATGGAGTACATTTGTAATTTTCATAATAATTTTGTGAACCTTAAGATCAGGAAATTATATTTATATAAAGAACTTGACAACTTTTAAGGGCGTGTTATTTAAAATGCTTAGCAATTGGAAGCAAAATAATAACTGCTACTATTTATAAGAGTGCCTCGCAGAATCTGTTTTTATGTTGACTGTTTTATGTTGAATGTTTTCCTCCACAACATGTATGTGCTGCTTATTACTGCAGAGTTGCTCATGGCATACTTTTCATGTTTTAATTTTTTTTCTCCCAGCAAAACAAACATTGAACATCTAAAAATAGATAAACTATAAAGTAGTACGAGCTGTTGCAAGGATATTTTTAAATGCTTTCAAAAATGAGACTTGGCTGGGCTTCGTGAATGAATTCCTAGTGTTTAAGTAAAGTATTTTGTAATTAGCACTCCTCCAAAGGCCTGGGAAATGGGAAGTCCAGAGTCTTGCTTTCCTTAGAGTGCCAGGATGGCAGAGAGCACAGAGGACCGACTCGGCAATGAATAGTGGCAAAAATAGACACACGCTGTACAAGGTTTTCCAGGAAAATCTGCTAAGGGCAGCATTTGTTAACCTAACTGCCAGTACGCTCACTCTTTTCGACTGTTTTTATAGCAGAAAAAAACCTATATTCATTTCGTTTATTTAAAAACAAAACCTAAATCCAGGTTGTATCCCTAGGACCCCTGATGGCAAGAGTTAGAATTGTATTCATTTAATTGTATACTTTTATTGCAGATTGCTAAACGTTGGAGTGTTTGAAAACATCCCAGCCTTTGCTATGTAAAGTGGCTAGATCAGTAGTTACCGCCCATATATTGATTGACAGCCTGGGACTTGCTTCCATTTTATTTCTAATCAGATAACGATTTGGACCATCTGTACAATGTGTTGTAAGCCATCCCTCTCTACAGCCTTGCACAAGACACGTGACACACTAATCCCCGGCCACCTAAGAGAGTGGCTTGTTTGTGGTGCTGTGGTTATTGTTGTGGTAGTTGTTCCTGAATGGCTTGATTGAAGACCGATCAAACGTCCTCCATAAAAACATATTCTCCTTGTGAGAAAACAGTGTACGTGTTTCAACGACGCTGCGTGCAAACAAACCTTATAACCATCTCGTGGGTTTACTTTTCACCTTAGTAAGATAGGTCTCAAAGGACGTGACTTCATCGTGCAAGATGTCTAGCTGTCTTTGTCTTTCATCATTCTGTTAATTTTTATTTACAGATAACATAAACTGGAACTAACATAAAAAAATAAAAATTCGTATCGGCCAATAACATCCTTTCTAATCTTCCAAAACGAAAAATCTTGCAGATCTAGCAGTTGGCTCTGCAGTGCTTCCATTCACATGCGGCAACATTTCAGGCCTTGTAAGATCAGAAAGAGCCAAGAAGTACCAGGATTCACTATTGTAATACTAATTGTGAATTTTTTCTTTATTGGAAAGTTTCCAAAGCCCTGGAAAGGCATGCATTGTCTGTTCACATGGTTTAGGGTTTCCTCCCAAGTTTCAGAGTTCAACATTGACTTTTTTCTATTCTCTTTGGCATTTAATTTCAATGATTCGGGATCCATTCTCCTGTTAAAAGAGAGCTAGAGAGGCAAAAGGCCAAGCCTCTGTCCACCTTCACTCTACTTCAGCTCTAGGAAAGTGGAATGTTGAAATATACTGCAGGGCCTTAAAGATGCACATAAAAAAAAATCTTGAATTATAAGAAGAGACTGTTCCTTTTGTTGTTGTTTTTTCTAACTTCTTTTTACTTACTGGACATTCTTATCCACTCTTGCTAATATCTGATACAAGGCAGCTGGAGAACATTTATAGCCTTGAGGCTTCAAATAACTTTCCCTATGATGGGAGGAACTTTAAACAATGTTCGAATAATCAACTGTTGCAGCCTTATATTTTACACATGTCCCTCCTCTAAATCCTTCTTTCTAGAATATTTTGTGAGAATATTTTCTCTGAATTATTTATATTTATACTATTTTGCTATGAATGACCTTTGTATTTTATTATACACATTAAATAGTTTGTGTAGAACCTTATCTTGATGTCTGTTATCTGTCTGCATATCTTGTCTTTGTTGTCTACTGTCATTAGTTTCATTTAATTTTTAAACTTGGATTTAAAAAAAACATCTATTTAGAATGTGACTAAAGTGGCATTTCAAACTAGCGAGGAAAGACTGACCAATTTTATAAATGATGTTGGGAAATTTTGTGAACCATCTGGAAAAAATAAAGTGAGATTTTTATCTCACGCAATATATAGAAATAAATTCCAGATGGATTAAAGAACTAAATGTAAAAGTGAAAACTATAAAATATTAGAAGAAAATATGGAATGTGTCTTTAGCATTGGGGAATGGGAAGGTCTTTCAAAGCAAGACATGAAACCCAGAAGCTATGAGAGAAAAGATTGACAGATCAATAAAGGTTTAAAATTTCTGAATGGCCAAAGGTGTCAGAAATACATCACTATCATTTTCTGGAGAATGATGTCAGTGCAGTTATACAAGAGAAATGAGAGATATAGAAAGTAGAAAGAAGTCAAGTTTACTATTTAATTCTAGAAGATTGAGTCTTGAACATCCAAGAAAAACATGCAAAACATGCAAAACATGCAAAAACATGCAAAAATACGGTAGTATTAAAAATAATAATCTAACATCATGCAAAAATCAATGCTTTTCTCTATATAAACATACATCACATAAAATATGTATTTGAATGAGAGATTTCCATTACAATATAAGCTAGAACCATAAAGTACATAGGAATAAACTCAGTAAACTTGGTACAAGATTTATGTAAAGAAAACTTCAAAAATGATTTTGAAGACCTCAGTGGATAATTTAACATCATAAGTTACATTTCTATTGGAGAACAGTTAGCTGCCTTGATATTTTAAAGAATTTCTCCTAAATTGATCTATAAATTTAACACAACCACCATAATGACAGCAATAAGATTTTACTTTTTAATGATTACCCAAGCTAATCCTAAAGACTTTTTGATAAAGTAAGGATGAAAGAAAGCCTGGAAAATACTGAAAGTAAGAAAAAAAAATGAGAAAGAGCTTTCAGTATATTTAAATATACAGCTACAATAACCAAGAGAATTCAGTTCTGTCAGGCAGAAAAAAAGGAACAGAATAAGGTCAAGAAATAGGTTGAAATACATAAGGGTTTTGATATATGATAAATCATGAGTAGAGGGGTGACAAAGTATTGTATGTGGTTTAAGGTTTTTAAAATATCAAATTGAATACCTATCTCAACCCTTATGTCCAAAATATTTCCAGATGGATCAAAGAGTTAAACATTACAAATTTTAAAAATATATTATAATTGCAATTGTGAGAATGTTTTCTAAGTTAGATATAAAACTAGAAACCATAGGAAATAATAAATTTCAACTTGTAAAATTAAAAATTTTAGCATCATAGGGGCACCTGGGTGGTTCAGTCACTTAAGCCTCTGACTTCAGCTCAGATCATGATCTCACAGTTCATGGGCTCGAGCCCTGCGTTGGATCTGTGCTGACAGCTTGGAGCCTGGAGCCTACTTCAGATTCTGTTTCCCTCTCTCTCTGACCCAACCCCACTCCTCTCTCTCTCTCTCTCTCTCTCTCTCTCTCTCTCTCTCTCTCAAAAAAAAAAAAATTTAAAAAATTTAGCATCATGAAAAAACCGTAAGTGAATTCAAAAATTGAATAATGAACTAGGTAAATACTCTTGCAACAAATGTAACAAATTGTTATTTTTCTCATAATGAGCAAACAGCTCTTACAAATAAGAGAAACAAATCCTTTGGAAAAATAAGCAAAAGGTATATGATTCAATGCAAAAGGAATAGTTAAGGAAATGCAAATCAAACCACAATGAAATACCATTTTTCAAATGCAGACGAAACCACAAGACACCATTTTTCAATTATCAGGTTGGCCAAGATTCAAAAATGTTTTAGGATGTTGTATTAGAAGGACTCAAGGGAAATGGGCGTTCTTACTCATTGCAAGTGAGGATATAAATTGGTATAACTTCTTTGGAAGATGATTTGGCAATATTAGTCAGAGTTAAAAATACATTTGTTATCTGACCCAGCAACTCAGCTTTCCAAGGAAGTATCCTACAGATAATGTGCACAAAAATGTAGGTATAAAGCCATTCAAAGCAGTATTTTCTATAGCAGTAGCATAGTGTCCATCCATAGGATCATTATTAAATTATGAAATAGCTATACTACATAATACTGTGAAGCTTTTTAAAGGAATAAAGCAGATGCATAAGTGCTGCTAAGGAACAATCACTTCGATATTTTGCTAGGTCAAACTAAGGGAACAAACCATGAGGTTAGTATGTCACTCTTTTTATAAATGTTATTCATCTTTACAAGTGACTGGTAAACCTACAAAATGATCCCCAAGTTTCTGATGATCATAGATGTTCCCACCTTTTCTATTCTTTTTTTTTTTTTTGGCTGCTTTACTTTTTACAATTTGAAAGTCTTAAGTATTCATTATTTTAGTGATTTTATTTTTTTAACAACACTTGCACATCCGTGAGCTTTTTTTAAATATTTATTTATTTTTGAAGGAAAGAGAGAGACAGAGTGTGAACATAGGAGGGGCAGAGAGAGAGGGAGACATGGAATCCGAAGCAGGCTCCAGGCTCCAAGCTGTCAGCACAGAGCCCGATATGGGGCTCGAACCCACGAGCTGTGAGATCATGACCTGAGCCGAAGTCAGACGCTTAACTGACTGAGCCAATCAGGCACCCCTATTTTAGTGATTTTAAAAACAATTATTAATAAAAAACAAACCTCACCAGCTTACAGAGCCTTCTGCCACGTGTAGACACTCTAATATCATTCTGCAAATAAAGCAAAAGCACATCAATCATTTTCACTCAAGAAAATATAGACTTTGCCATTATAACTAAGAATGATCTTTATACGCTTTAGATGAATCAAAGGTTTAAACCATGTGAAATTCTGCTTGCCTTATGAAGCTTGAAACCTTGGGAAATTAAATAATGAATAAATCTATAAGACCACAGAAAAATCAAACCAACCAAAACAATTCAATGGCTCTTAATGCATACCATGGAGAAACTTTGAAATGGCCAGTCTGACACTTTCACACCTCCTGACATTTATGAAGCCACCAAAACAAACCACAGAGTTATTTCACATTGAATTACAGAGTCAAACTGATTTCCCCAGGAGAGATAGAGAACTGAAGAGCCCTGAAAGAAAACTCGGAAAGAATCTTTGCATATGTTTACAAGTCCATATTCATAGTCCATCTAACTTGTGTATGTAAAGCTGTTTAGGGTTTTGTCAAATATTTACTCAGCTTAAAATTGATTGTGCTGAGTGATCAAATGGATCATATACAAGTCTGATCATATTATTGAGGAAAACGAAAATTCCTAAACCAACCATATGTCAGATATCATATAGTCTTTGTATCCAAACTAAGAATTTCGGGCAAGGAAACTTGAATCTACAAGACAAAATATGTTTTCTCTGTGGATGCTGATTTTCAGCGTCTGCCAAGTGCAGAGCTGGAGAATTCAGATGGTTGTGGTTCTGGGATCTTGGGGATTGTTTCTACCTTCTGGCAAAGAATGTTCTTCCCTATTATTCAAACGTTCCCAAATGACCTGAGTGACAGCTAACAGCTGGGTCAAAAGCTGTAATTATTTCATCAAGTCTCTTGGTTTCAACTAACTTCTATAACTTGTGGGGATTTGGGGTATCTAATTTCAATCTCTTTCCTAGATTCCATGCCTGGATTTGCACCTCCCCTGGCTACTCTGCAAGCCTCTCACACTCAGTATATATAGAACGCTTACCTGACCATACCCCAGTCTCAATAGACTCCCCTCCATGTGTTCCATATAATGGCTAGCAGTCTTTGCCGGCCACACAGGCACCCACATGAAAACTGGAGATATCCTTGACCCATGGCTGTTCTTTCTGATCCTTCCTACTCACATTCTTTCAGTTATGCTGTTCATAATTTTCTTTAAATCTTTAACCTACCCTTTCTGTTTCAACTGCTAATGCCCTCATTTAATGTCTCATCATTTCTTGCATCAGGGACTCTTGTCATTTTTCAACTGGCCCTCCACCCTCCTGGTTTAATCCCCCCTAAATATTCCAAACTTCATTCAGAGCTGTTCTAAAATGCACAGTGGATCATGTCTCTCTTGTATTCAAAATGATGATGCCTCATTGCCAACAAGATCAAGCATAAAGTCCCAGGAAAGTCATTGAAGATATTTTACAAGCTGACCCTAATTTGACTTTTCAGCTTTGTTTCCCATCACTTTACATATGTGGGTGCACATACACACACACACACACACACACACACACACACATACACACACACATCCCTTCCACCATAACATAGTACTCATGCCTCATGCTCCCCTAAACATGTCATTATCCTTTACACAGCAATGTAAAGTTTGCGTACTTTGCTATTTCTTTTTTTAACAATGCCTTTAAAGGTAGTCCTTTAGCAATGCTACCACTCTATTACTGATTCTTTGTCTACTGACCCCTTATCTCTTCTGGGTGGCCCATTTTCCCATCCAGAGTTGATGGCTAAAGGAAGGAAGAATGGTCCCATTGGCCAAGATCTTCTGTAGCCTTTAGAAACTCCAGCAGAGTGAGTGCAGGTATTGTCTGAAAGTAGAAAATGCTCCAGTCTCAGGTCTCTGATTTCTAGGGTTTCCCTCAAAGAAACAATGCTAGGTAGAGCTAGGGGATTTATCACTTATCATGGTCCCAGACTAGAGGCTACAGGAGAAGCAACAGGTCAGTGATTCTCGGAAGTTTTCCTCTCTTCTTCTCAGGTCTTCTCAGCTGACAGTTGTAGTTTTTCCTGTATTTATTTATTTATTTATTTATTTATTTATTTATTTATTTATACTTCTGTTTATATTGCCTAAGTGATGCCTTCCCCTGCTCCTTACAAAGATTCCCCCTTCTAGCAATACTTCCCATCAGTGGTCACCAATCTTAGCAAAAAAATAAAACAAAAACAAACAAAAACAAAACAAAACAACAAACAAACAAAAACCCCCAGAAGCTTCCAAAGGCTTAGCTCAAAGATCACATCTATCTGCTTATGGAACTGAGTGACTCTCCTCCTTTACTGTGTGTTCACAGCACTTAGTTCTTGTCTCTGTCCTCATGTTTATCATAATGTATGTAATGATTTGTTTGTGTGTCTGTCTCTTCCACACCTGTGAGCTGTTTGAGGGTATGGGCCATGTCTTATAATATAATATAATAACCACACAGCTCCAGACATACTGAAATTTTGTCTGCTCCCGGAAAACACCAAGTTTTTTTTTTTCTGTTTTGGGGACTTTGTTCTTGCTGGTGCTTCCTGAAACCTTCACCCTGGATCCTTTTTATTTGGATTCCAACTTAAATGCCAGGTCCTCAGAGAGCCCATCACTTTTTAACTTCCTCAATAATCTCCATGATATCGATCTTTATTTCTTTTTCCTAGCATTTTTCATTAGTTGAAATCATCTTTACTGTCTATCCTACCTGTCGTGAAAATGTAAAGGTCAAGGGTATCTGTCTTGTTCATCTTTTTGTCCCCAGTGGCTAGCACATAGTAGCTGCTTAAAAACTACTGTTGAGCACATTATTTTTTCTGTTTATTTATGCCGTTAATTCTTTTACAAAACTAAAATCATACTATCGATCCATTTATTCTACTTTGTTCATTTACTGTCATTTCTTGAGCTTTTCCTAAAGTTAACTATTCTTTGAGAACATGATGCTTACCTACTCCTATGCGTGAACATAGGGAAAACCTAATCACCAAACACAACAGACATTCCCAGCCATCTTCCTCCTTAACACTCTGCCTTGGGTGCTGTGGAATGCCTCTTCCTTGTGGTCCCCTCTACTCCTGTGGTGCTGTGAGACCCTCACTTTCAGTTCTCATATTCCCTCATTGTTGGTTCCTTCTCCATCCATGGGTCTGTTGACTCTTGCACTCTCTAAATGTATAAATTCTATCTTGTCCATCTGGGCTCATCTCTCCCTTTGCAATTTCACTCCTACCAATGATCTCTTCTGTCTGTACTGCCAGCTTTCCCCCAAGCTTCTCTTCCACGTCTCCATGCAGATGCCCTTCTGGCACTTCCAGGTCAACACGTCCACACTTGGATTCAGAGCATGCCCTCTCCTAAATCAGTTCCTTTTCTTGAACCTTCTATTTCTGTTAACACAACCACCATCATTCCAGCCATTTTGGCTCAAGCTAGGTTGTCATCTTTGATTGACTTTCCTCATTCATACATTTGCTGAATCCTCTTTCTTATTTTGTGTAATGATGTAATTATATTGCTTTTCTGTGATATATAAGTCTTATATGTTCCATGTAATGATTTCAAACATACAGAAAACTAAAAGGAAGAGGGTAAAAATCACAGAGAACCCCAATCCCCTAACTACAATGTTCATAATTAATAATTTGGAAGCCATTCATTTGTGAATATTTTATTTTGGGTAGAAATATGATAGAGAGATGATATCTGGATAGATAAACATAAATAAGACATCATATTAATTAAATCTTTAAAGATTTAAAACATCAGAAGAGTTCCAAAATTGTGACTTAATTTATTTTTTTAATTTTTAATGCTAATTTATTTTTGAGAGAGAGAGAGAGAGTGAGCAAGGATGGGGCTGAGAGAGAGGGAGACACAGAATCCCAAGCAGGCTCCAGGCTCTGAGATGTCAGCACAGAGCCTGATGCTGGGCTCCACCCACAAACAGAGATCATGACCTGAGCCAAAGTTGATACTTAACTAGCTGAGCCACCCAGGCACCCCATATTGTGGCTTAATTTAAATTTGTATGATGAACAACTTCAGGTCTCAATCTTGTCAGTATTACCTCTATGAAGGCATATATAACCTCATGTGCAAAATTGAAAAATGTCTATATTTTAGGCCTTTTGTGAATTTGAAGTCTGGACCAAATGGTGCCCCTGTGGCAGACTCTGGAATTGGGACCTTATTTTATTCATCTTTTTGTGCCCCATGGAGACCCTCATGGTACATGTGGACTAATTTTTTGCTCTGTGAATGATCAATGGCATCAACAAATATCTTTTAATATCTCCTATACACAAGCCACTGCTAACCATGTGAGATATACACAAATGAATAAGACATTCCCCTTGCTTTTGAGGAAATATATAGCCATAGTCTTTCCAAAAAAAAATGCCCTATGGCCTCCTTAAACTTTGCTACCTCCCACCTATCTCCATGCCTGTGAAGAGTTCCTTTTGGTTCTCTATGGGTTTTGTGTAGAACCTGAAGTCCCCGGGCCTTGCTCCCAACACACACTTTGAAATATGAGAGGGGATGCAAAAAAGAAAGGAGATCTGAGAAAACTGATTTAAAAGGAATGAACGTTGTTTGTTTTTTGAAAACATGTTTTGTAGGTTGATGGCTCTTGATCACTGTAGGATGGCCACTGTGGGATCCCTCAAACATTGCAAGAGCTCATCTTGGTCATATAATGACTTTGGCTATAATCTGCTGCCTTCTTTCAAAGGATGCCACTATTCTGCAGAGGCTTGTGTCTGAACTCAGCCATATTTCTAGGCTCAAAGTGGTGGGACACCATTCATGTGAAAGCACCATGGGAGACTTAAAAGCATCATGTGGACCTTCAGGATAATCTAAAGTATTCCGAGCAGATGTCCAAGGCAGAAGATTCTCATTTGGTACATGGGAGGGAGCAGCGAGATTTATTTTTAAACATTCATTGGCCTGAAAGGAAGAACACTTGGGGCCATCACATTCAGCAATCTCAATTACAGCAACACATCTTAGAAGGAAAACACGCCTGCTCTGTACTTGAAGATCAGATCACAATGTCTCCCTAACTCTGCAAATACTGTTCAAGAAGTTTAAAATTTCACGCAAGCGATATATGGCGTGAAAGCTTTAGAGAAAATGCTAGCTTGGAGAGCATGTCAGTCATTTTTAAGAGCAGATGTCCACCACTTCTCTCTTTGGAGGAAGCAGCCCAGTAAGCCGCATGCTGCTGAATCAGATGTGACAAAAAAGTTCAGTCAGCCCAGTTTATTTTGGCTTGAGAGTCAGCAGCCATGAGTGGGCAATGGCTGGTATTTCTGGGTCTGCTGCTGCTTCTACTTCAGAGACTGTTGAGTCAGACCTGACTGAACTCACAGCCGTCTCTGGTTCTACGGCACACATGTGCCTCTTTACAGCCTGAGTGCTGGTGATCTATAGCATCCTGGTAATTTGTGTTTTAAAATGGCACACCTACCTGCACAGATGTAAAATCGGCACCAAGCAAAATAAGCTTACCCTAGAATGTTGGTCTTCTGTGTTCCTCCATAGAAGACCAAACACCCAGGCGCTGATCTGTTTGTTATGCGGTACATGTCATCTCTGGGGGTGACAGCCACATTCATCAAAGCTCCAGTCTTTCGAAAGGGATAATGTTCAGGAAATATTTGAGCGGCTATCAGAGAATGCATCCTTGCCTTATGGCTTTTCTAAAATGGAATAAAAATCCTGTTTTCAATCAGAATCTTCCAAAGAATACAGACCTCATTTCTCCAACTTCTTGGAGAAGCCCAAGCAAACATCAACTATTAAAATTTCTACTTTTTAGCTTCAAGTGCCTCACTTAGTGTCATACTGTTGACTTCCTTTCAGATGTTGTCCACATGAGGATTTTACTCAAGGTAGATTAGATCTATAGATTCTGCTCTCTATTTGTACTTTGAGTCACATAGCTTTGAAGTGTTTGAGCTTGAAGGGATATTATATCACCTTACCTCTTTGAAAGTGAAGAAATAAAAGCAGGGTCATCTTAGACATACTCTATTGAACGGGAAGCTTGAGACCAAAATGACCTGCATAAAAAAGCAAAATGCAAGCAAAAACATGCAACAAAACCAAAAAATTAAACCTGTTTACTTCTCTGCCAATAACACATAATATCTCTAATACCCTTAAAATAATCTCACTTGCCCAACATTTTAGAGTTTACACAATGCTTTCACATCAGGTGTTTTAATCCCTCACAACTGCTCTAGAAACATTTTTTTTTTGTATCTTGAGCAATGAGGAAATGAATAGAGTGGCCAAAACACTTGCAAAGGTCAGGTCTTTGGGTCTGAACAAGTTTTTGGGTCTGAACAGAGGTTCCGATTCCTGGGCAGGAATGCTTTGTGAAATGATTCTATTCCACAAGTAAGCAGCACTGAGCACAAACCAACTTAAAAATCTAAATAGATTTGCTTTTCCCATTGGTTTGAAATTTTCCAAACTTAGCTTTGACCAGCAAAATTGTCCTGATGTCCCTGGAAGTAGGTCCAAAGCCACATCCATAAAATGACAACATCTGTTAGCATAATCAGAAAGGGATTAAATTACCACTCTACTTCCTTGGGCCCTGAACTGGTTTGCTCCCAGCAGCTTCCAACCTCAGTAGTATTAAAGTAATTTGACTGCCTCTTCCCCATGAGAGATTGGTATTGTGCACACTTGTTCAAAGAAAACTGTTGCTGTTGTTTCTGTGGTACTGGGATTAATTATGTCAGAGTGATTTCTTTTGTCTCCTTTTCCATATTTAACGGAGCTGGGAAATCTAAAGCTCATTATCCTCTTTCCCACACTGAAACCTTTCCACGTTTTCTAAAACAATTAAGATAATAAAAGAAAAACACAGTGACAGGGAAGATGTGGGGTTCTTTTACAGAAAGAAGACCTTTTGAGTTTCCATGACCCACTTCTCCCTCCCACCCCTCCTTCCCTTGCTCCCCTCCCCTCCCCTTCTTCCCCTACCCCTCACTTCCCTTCAAGGTTCTTCCTTTTCATAGAGGCACTTTAGGTCAGGAGAATGTGACTCTGCAGCAGGTAAAAGTGAAACTAAAACAGTAAGTCTTCCTTTCTCTTCCTCCTCTGACTTCTTCATCTGCATAAATTAAAACCCATTCTAAACTGTCTTCTTTCCTTTGGCATGAAAATAAGTTCTCCAAGCCTTCATTAAACGCCCAGTCACCTCATCCTGTTTTCAGCTTCCTTAACTTTTTGTCCCTCAACTTCTCCTGGATATCTATTGTCAGACTGGTATGATTTTTTTTTTCTGTGAAACCTGAATTGGTAACCTTGGAAAGTCTGAATTGCATCCAAAAAGAATTCATTACTGTGTGGGGGTGACTTTGACTTTCATGAAAATGAAGGCTCCGAAATCATCAGCTTTAGAAAATAATTCATTATACTTTTTTTTTTGGTGGTGGGGTGGATAAAGTACCTTTCATAAAAACACCTCTTGTATGAGTATCCTGTGTGACCTATCTCTTATGAAAGAAAATGTTAGGACAGTCAGCTATTTGGAAACATTGTATGTGCAAGCTTTTATGCTGACTTTCAGTGAGAACAAGATGAATCATGAATACTTAAAATTCCTTCCCCATAGTTCTGCTTGAATCCTAGTTGAATCGTTTCAGAGTATGCACCTGGGAGACACTGTATACAATATGGGGTTGGAAGTCAGAACTTCCAAAAATGGCCCAGCTTAGTGGTCAGTGGTAATGTACCTCCCTGGAAATTTCATCTCAGAGCTCTCCTGTCTCATTATTTGGGCACATGCTTGCATGTCTCCCTTTCGTGCAAGGCAAAAGAATACTGACCACTAGCCTCAGAATGTTGAAGGTTAACAAAAGTGGTGATTTTCCCTTAATTTAGAAAAATTACATAAAAGAACTGAGGATGACATTTATGCATCTACCACCCAGATCAAAACAATTTTAATATTTTGCCACATTTGCTTTAGATTTTTTTCATATTACATACATAAATAAAGTGGGGATTAAGTAAAAATCCTTTTTTGTAATCCTACTCAATTATATTCTTCTTTCTCCCTCTCTAGAGGCAAACACTTCCATAAATTTGGGATATAATTTCCCAGTCCGTGTTTTTACATCTTTATTATTTAGCTTTAAACATTATGTAATATTTGAGGCAGACAATTCTAATTGCCTACTTAATCATTGTCACATTGCCTTCTAACATTCTATCAGAACCCTAGTCCTGTCCCAGGAAGGTCTTTTCACACCCCCTCCCAGCCTCTGGTGCAGCTAAAGACTGGAGGGATGAGTAGGGACAGATTTGACATAGTTTTGGTCAAGAAGCTTAATGCAGAAGTTTAGAAAGTGAGGCCTCTAAGAAAACCACTGTTTTCTTGGTGAAAGTGGGTATATTCAGATTCAGATCTAAAGCATGGGTGCAATGTGTGACACGGAAGTTACCATCTTGTCATCTTGTCCATGGAAGAGCGGAAGATAGAATGGGCCATGAGCCGTGACCAAACAACCCTGGATATAGGCTTCAGCATCTCTGAAAATAATTTGTTGAGTCCTCTAGTAAAGGTGGACTAATTAAACTTATTTAGACATGTATATACCCTGTTCCCCTTCTGGACCAAGGCTGGTTAACTGTACAACTGTCCCATCCCTCACTTTGTGGGACTTGACTGGTGGCACCTTGGAGCCACTGGTATCTGGATCACCTTCAGATGAATTCTTACAGGACAAAATTATAAGCTGCTATGTTTGTTAAGCCACTGTCATTACATTTCTTTAAATACAGCCAAACACCACCTTAACTGGTAATGTATTATTTTGTTTTTAAAAATTTTATAGAAATGATATTAGCTTAACAACCTGTTTTTTTTTTCACTCAAATTATGCTTGACTTCCAGCCACTTGATACATATTTGGTTCATTTACTTTTATGATTATTTTTTCCATCATCCATTTTTTTCAATGGGTATTTAGATTTTCTAACTTTTCACCATTACCAATGACATTGTTCTGCAAAGCCCTGTAGACTCACTCATGCAACAGTTTCTCTAGGATGTATGTTAGATGTAGACTCTGAGCATCTTTTTGAGATTCTTAATTTGGGTCTAAGTGGTCTTTCGAAAATAGACCAGTTCATGAATTTAGCGGTAATTCAGGTGGGTAATGGCAGTCTCTGGGACTCTTTAAACTATATGATGTCACATTTCCTTAATTTTTTTACCATATTTTTTAAGCTTCTGACAAAAGTAGAAACCAAAATTTAAAAAAACATACAGAAACAGCAGTAACTGAGTAAAAAAGATTCTGATATCCATCAGCTCTATGCCAATTCCTTCTGTTATTCCCCTTTTGGACACAAAATTCTACCCTAGTATTTTTCAACCATGGCACTATTGACATTTGGGGCTACATCATTCTTTTATTTTATTTATTATTTTTTTTAAATTTACACCCAAATTAGCATATAGTGCAACAATGATTTCAGAAGTAGATTCCTTAGTGCCCCTTATCCATTTAGCCCATCCCTCCTCCCACAACCCCTCCAGCAACCGTCTGTTTGTTCTTCATATTTAAGAGTCTCTTATGTTTTGTCCCCTTCCCTGTTTTTATATTATTTTTGTTTCCCTTCCCTTATGTTCATCTGTTTTGTCTCTTAAAGTCCTCATATGAGTGAAGTCATATGATATTTGTCTTTCTCTGACTAGTTTCACTTAGCATAATACCCTCCAGTGCCATCCACGTAGTTGCACATGGCAAGATTTCATTCTTTTTGATATTCGAGTAATACTCCATTGTGTGTGTGTGTGTGTGTGTGTGTGTGTGTGTGTGTGTATACCACATCTTTATGCATTCATCCATCAATGGACATTTGGGCTCTTTCCATACTTTGGCTATTGTTGATAGTGCTGCTATAAACATGGGGGTGCATGTGTCCCTTCGAAATAGCACACCTTTATCCCGTGGATAAATGCTTAGTAGTGCAATTGCTGAGTCATAGGGTAGTTCTATTTTTAGTTTTTTGAGGAACCTCCATTCTGTTTTCCAGAGTGGCTGCACCAGCTTGCATTCCCACCAACAATGCAAAAGAGATCCTCTTTCTCTGCACCCTTGCCAACATCTGTTGTTGCCTGAGTTGTTAATGTTAGCCATTCTGACAGGTGTAAGGTGATATCTCATGGTGGTTTAGATTTGTATTTCCTTGATGATGAGTGATGTTGAGCATTTTTTCATTTGTCAGTTGGCCATCTGGATGTCTTCCTTGGAGAAGTGTCTATTCATGTCTTTTGCCTGTTTCTTCATTGGATTATTTGGTTTTTGGGTTTTGAGTTTGATAAGTTCTTTATAGATTTTGGATACTAACCTTTTATCTGATATGTCATTTGCAAATATCTTCTCCCATTCCATTGGTTGCCTTTTAGTTTTTGTGATTGTTTCCTTCACTGTGCAGAATCTTTTTATTTTGATGAGGTCCCAGTAGTTCATTTTTCCTTTTGTTTCCCTTGCTTCTGGAGACATGTTGAGTAAGAAGTTGCTGCGGCCAAGATAAAAGAGGTTTTGCCTGCTTTCTCCTCAAGGATTTTGGTGGCTTCCTGTCTTGCATTGAGGTCTTTCATCCATTTTGAGTTTATTTTTGTGTATGGTGTAAGAAAGTGGTCCAGGTTCATTCTTCTGCATGTCGCTGTCCAGTTTTCTCAGCACCACTTGCTGAAGAGACAGTCTTTATTCAATTGGATATTCTTTTCTGCTTTGTCAAAGATTAGTTGGCCATACATTTGTGGGTCCATTTCTGGGTTCTTGGGCTAGATCATTCTTCATTGCAGGGCCTGTTCTGTGCATTGTAAGATGTTTAGTAGCCTCCTTGGCCTCTCCTTATTAGATGCCATTAGCACACTCCTCCCCAGTTGTGACAACCAAAAATGACTCTAGATTGCCAAATGTCCTGGAGAAGCTGGGGAGGGTGTGGGGGGGAAGGTGCAGAATCACCTAGTGGAGAACTACAGCTCTGCAGCAGCTAATTCCTGTGGTATTTAGGCTGAATATGAGCAAAGAATCCCACAGAGACAATGGCAGACAATGCATTTAAAAAAATTAACATTTATTTATTTTTAAGAGATAGAGAGCAACAGAGAATAAGAGGTGAGGGTAGAAAGAGAGGGAGACACAAAACCCAAAGAATCCAAAGCAGGCTCCAGGCTCTGAGCTGTAAGCACAGAGCCAATGTGGGGCTCAAACCCATGAACTGTGAGATCATAATCTGAGCCGAAGTCAGATGCTCAACTGACTGAGCCACCCAGGCACCCCATCCATGCATTTTTCTTAATAGTCATTTTAAGCCCAATTAAGAGTCTACTATAACACCAGTTTCGGTAAACCTATATTTCCATCCCCTAAGTTGGGGAAATTAATGTTGGATAATTATAAAACCTTTTTAAAATAAATGTATAAGGAATAATAATAATATAATTACATTTTACTGTGCAGAGAATTTTCCTAAATTTGTTATATATGCCTGCTTATTTAATCTTCACAATACACTTGTGATATAGGTACTATTTTATACCCATTTGACAGATAAGAAAACTGAGGTGCACGAAGTTTAAAATTTGTTCAAGGTACATGTAATTACCACCATGTTATAGATGAATAAATTGAACAGGGATTAAGAAAGTTAACAAGGATCTCACAGTATTAAACTTGGAGGTGATGTTCAATTGTGGCTTAAGATTGTTATACCCATGAACATCATACAAATTAAAGCTATTTATTGTCAAAGCTACTTAACATTAAGGATATTGATCCCTTAAGAGGAATTTAGTTACCACTTTTGCAAATTTAGAAAAATTAGATTTTGTAATTTGTCATTAGAAGATTGTATTTATGTCTAAGTTTTAACAATTCAATTTTTCCCCTTTCTTTTTCTTCCCTTGCCCCCCACATTTTTCCAGTAAGGATGTGGGTGAGGCAGCTAACCTGATGTAGAAAGCTAACTAACATAATAAAACATCCTGGGAGTTTCAAGTGGATTCAGAAATGATAACACAACATGTCCTAGAAAGACTCATCCATGCTAGGCCTGAACATGAGAAATTGACTCCTTCTCAAAAGAAACCCGGTCAGTTACACAGTTGCAAGAGCCCATTAGAGAAAAATAAACCCATTATTCAGAAGTACACTGCTCTGGGTGCTAAGATCAGACAGCACCTTCAACACCATTCAAACAATCTCATCCAGTGATGAGTTTCCTAAGTCTGGGTAAGCCCAGTTCAGGAAAAGAATGGTTGTCAATTATGACCTGTCTTTTATATTTTATTTTATTTTATTTTATTTTATTTTATTTTATTATTTTATTTTTTAATTATTTTTTAATTTACATCAAGTTAGCATACAGTGCAAGAATGATTTCAGGGATAGATTCCTTGATGCCTCTTACCCATTTAGCCCATCCCCCTTCCCACAACTCCTTCAGTAACCATCTGTTTGTTCTCCATATTTAAGAGTCTCATGCTTTGTCCCCCTCCCTGTTTTAATATTATTTTTTCTTCTCTTCCCTTGTGTTCATCTTATGAACTGTCCTTCTTATGCTGACTGTAATTTGAGTCTCTCATGAATACTTCTAAAGTCATTACAATATCAAATTTTATAAGAATTTTATACATTATCCTGACCTTCTTGTATTTTTTCCCTGATTCTCTGGAATCTTCATTAATCTCCGTATGACACTCCTGTTTTAAATGTTTAGACAAATATACTAATTTTTAAAAGTACTTTCTTTTTTCAGTTTTGAAAATTCCTGATTGTGCCTGTTCTCCTGAAACTACTATATTGAGCCATTGTAGGGTCACTGTGGTTTGTGCTACTAACTTAATAGCGATTTATGTAACTTTATTTCCCAAGCCTGCTCAGTTGCTTCTATTCTGTAAGGCTCAGGGCACTTTATAAATTAATAATTTTTAAAAAGCCTACAATATAGTTGCAAAACCAGCAAAACCCACAGTGGGCAGATTTCACTTTCTGTTCCAAATTGCTACCTTAGGTCTATTAACAACCAGAACAATGGTGAGGGTTATTATGGTTTTTCTTGCGTTATATCTTTAAAAGAAGATTCGGCAGAATAGGTCGAGGTGAAAATGGCTGAAACTTCTAGTTCCTGGCGTAATTTGGAGAGTACTAATATTTATTAGTAGTCATATTAATAATAATAATATTATTATTATAATTACAAATAGTGAAAGTAGGGATGCATAAATAAAGTCTGCCCCAGGGGCAGCCTGGAGCTATATTCCAGCAAGTTCCTGTGCTTCAGTATTATGAGAATTTTTATCCATCATCAATAAAAAATGAGCATAGCAGTTATTATGGCAGTTTCCACAGTCAAGACTGTTTCTCCTATTACATCTCTTAGTAAAAGGGTGATACACTCTCCATTATACGATGTCAATTCATCCACCTTTCCGACATTAAAGTATAACGTACAATCTTTACATGGATTCTTCCCTACTAAAGTCACATTTCAATGAACTTGGGGCAAGGACACAATGGGGCTAAATTAACTGTGGGCAGAAAGTAAAGTAAATTACATTTTTTTTATAAACCAGTAACAGTGCTGAGCTACCTCCATTCCTTTTTCAGGAAGGAATGAAGTTGATACAAATTTGACAAAATAAATATTTTACAGAGCAGGCCTATGCTCACCAGTGGTGGAATTCTGCCAGATCAATGCCCCTGATGTCCCGCTGGGCACAATCTCTGGAACTACATATGAAACAAATACTTCTCTAACCCCAAACTCTCCAGTACCGTGGATATGAATAAACCATCTGGGCAGACTCACTGGCTGCTGCAGCCATCTTTCTAGCAACATGGTAACTGGGGTTGGGTTCTCAGAATATCAAAGTCCCCATCTCTATATGCTGATTTTTTTCCTTCCCCTAAGCCCCGTTAATTTTATTTTATCTTTTTATTTAACCTAACTACTCTTGCTTACAGTTATCAAAGGGCTACAAAAGCTTCACAGGTAACTCACTAGAGCATATGTGTGGGGAAATTTGGGAAGCCCAAGATATGGAGCAAAAGACCCCAGTCAAGTCCAGCCTCTGCCCCTCCTTACATGTCTTACTTTGGGAAGATGTCTTTCGTGTTTTTTAGTAGATTGTTTTAAGGTTATCTGACCAGCTCCAAATGATTCCCACGTCTCTGGGAAGCCACGCTTGTCTGCATACTCCTTGGATTTTATCCATCAGTCTCCTCACCACCCCTCCCCCCGACCTCCAAGCAGAGTTGATGAAAGGTAAGCTGTGAAAAACATCTTTCTGCCATGTGAACAAAGGAGCAAGAAAGCTAACCTGCAGGAATAAAATAATGTGGTGGAAAGGATGAAAGAGCATATAAGGAAAGGAAGACTGAATTTTGATACTTCTTAGCCCAACCTAGGGAAGGAGAAAAAGTAATCTTGACAACATTCTTGTCCCACAGCCTCCATTTAGACAGACGTGGCTGCACACCTACCCTCTGGTTCTGTGAGACACCATGGGTCTTAGTGCTGGAGTTCCTTGTATCGTTTGTCTAGACTTTGTGGGTCTTTGTTACCTGCGACTGCGAGAGTCCTAAAACACTCTTTGAAGTCTTAGTTTTTCTTTTTCTACCACAAAACTAAAAATTCCTAAAAATCCCACTATCATCAAGGGTTTGTGGAAACATAAAGTGAGCTCACAACAATATTTTGTTATTAACCATTCACAAGCTAATTCATTTGGCCAACAAATGTTTACAGGCCTCCACTATGTTCCTGACACTGCCCTAGACATAAGGGTAGAGCACTGAGCCATAAAATAAAATAAAATAAAATAAAATAAAATAAAATAAAACATTGCCAAATGGAATTCATGTTCTGGCAGAGGGAAATAGAATGTAAAAATTTAAAAAGCAAGTAAATACATTGTATGACAGATAATAAAAGGAAGTTTAAAAAAAGTACTGTAAAGCTGGCAGGGAATGATAGACGTGAAGGTTGTTATTTTAGGTAGATTGGTTAGAGAAAGCTTCAATAAGGCAATAACATCTGAGGCATGAAGCAAATAAGGGTGTGAGATAGGGAGCCATCTGGAGAACAGCACTGCAGGAGAGGGAAGAGAAATGCAAAAGCCCAGAGCGAGGTATAGACCTGCTTGAGGGAAAGAAAGAAGACCAGAGTGACACAGTAGAAGTTGTTGGGATCCTGGAGTAGCTGCCATGGTATGGTAAAGTCTTCTAATTTTACTCCTACTGAGGTGGAAAGCTATTAGAGGCTTTTGAAGGGAGACTTGACATGGTTTGACTTCCATTTTTTAAAGTGTATTTATTTTGAGAGAAAGAGGGTGCGAGCATGCACACACATGAGCAGGGGAAGAGCAAGGAGAGAGAGGGAGAGAGAGAAAGCCAAACTGTCAGCACAGAGCCCCACACGGGCCTCAAACTCAGGAACTGTGAGATCATCACCAGAGCCAAAATCAAGAGTCGAGAGCTAACTCCCTGAGCCAACCAGGAGCCCCTTGACTTCTGTTTTTTTTTTTTTTTTTAATGTTTATTCACTTTTGAGATACAGAGCGACAACAAGAGCAGAGAAGGGACATAAAGAGAGGGAGACACAGAATCTAAAGCAGGCTCCAGGCTCTGAGCTGTCAGCAAAGAGCCTGACACAGGGCTGGAACCCACGAACCGTGAGATCACGATCTGAGCTGAAGTTGGATGCTTAACTGAGCCACCCAGGTGCCCCAGCCCCTTGCCTTCCACTTTGAAAGGATTCTTGAGATACTGCACTAAAAGCAGACAGTCAAGGGGAAGGTAAAGCAAGGAAATCTACCTGGAAGTCACCACAGTGGCCCAGGGGAGTGATTTGGGTGGCTTGGAAAAGAATGGTGGCTACAGAGGAATAATGAAGCTCCACATTTTCATTTAATTTGAAGGCAGAAGCTACAGGGCTTGCTGATCATTTCAAAATTTGAGAAAAGATGGGGTTAAGGAAAGGGCAAAGATTTTGGCCAAATAGACAGATGGAACCATTGTTGATGAGATGGGGGAGATTACAGTATCAGAAGCTATTGAAGTGAGGAAAAAAGAGTTTCATTTTGGATATGGTAAAATTTAAACAATGATTAGATAAGCAAGTAAAAAAGTGAAGTAAGAAGTAAGGACTTGGATATGAGAGTTTGGAGAGACTTCTAGACTGGAGAACTGGTTTCTAGTCCTGCCTCCTCTGTCTTCCAACTCCTTTTCACCTCCGGAAGAGCCTCCCCCTTGGGCCTGCTAAAATATTGATGCTTTCAGTTGGAGGATTAAGAATTAAGATTACAGATGGCATGATACTTTAAGATCAAAGTGTTTGGAAGGGTAGTGAGAGAATTTCTAAAAGCCCCAATTGACTTTCTTGGCTTTGTATAATTAATTTGGGTCAACATATCTTTTATCTTGGAACAAAATGCTATCAGCAGCAAAACATTTTATATCTATAACTATGTTTATTGGAAACACT
This sequence comes from Neofelis nebulosa, assembly GCF_028018385.1. Taxonomy (NCBI): domain Eukaryota; kingdom Metazoa; phylum Chordata; class Mammalia; order Carnivora; family Felidae; genus Neofelis; species Neofelis nebulosa. Next base: position 27,676,512 of record NC_080794.1, on the reverse strand, counting down.
TGGATCTTCTGAGTCAGAAAACAAATATAGAGATCATTGAGATAATAATTAACAAATTATTCTTTGATGCATGAATTGTTGGACGAGCATATCAGTCATTGAACATTTATGCTGAGAACAGCCTAACAGGGTTAAGAGTATAAAACTCAGTCCCTGCTGTAAAGGGGCTTGGAGCAGAGAGCCTGAAATCTGGCATATCCAAGGGGTTGGTGAAGGCTTGGTTAGGGAGTCTGAGAGGACAAGTGGGAGTTCACCAGGCCAAGAGACAAGAAGGCCAATTCTGAGATTTCTAGCAGGAAGATCTAACAGGAATGATCTTCTTGTTAGATGGAAAAAGAAGAAACAACAATGGCCAGCAACATGAGATTAAGTGTTGTTAGAATATAAATTTCAAGACAGGGAGTCATGAGAGTTGCAGTGGGAAGGATAGGCTAGAGCCCAGTTATGGGGTCTCGACATGTGACTAATTCTTTTCTTGCAAAGAAGCCATTCTTCCCTAGGCCAACTCAAATTCTTCATTTTTGGAAGGAGGCAGGGGTGGCTAGATCATGTCAAACAACTAAAAACTAAATAATGGACTTTATACAACTTTAAAATTTTCTTCTTTTACATTTTCCTGATGGCTGGAGAGAAATGATGCAAAAGGCAGGAAAATAAATATTATGGAAATTAATTAATTAGGATATTGCTTGTTATATTTAAAAATCATGACAAATAATGATCCATGCTACAAGCATCTTTGCAATGATTATTAGAGATTACAATCAAGAAGCATAAATATTAAGTCAATGACCTCTGGGGTCCCTTATAACAGTTGCAAAATTCCAATATTATGACCTTGCTTTTTTTCTCGTGTCTGAGGAATTGCCAGAGGGGAAGTATCTCTAAAGGAGGAATTAAGACCTCAGTCTCAGCTTGTGTTTCAACATCTCTTTGTTCTTAGAGCTCGCTTTGGAGCAAACAGTGGGTTTCTCAGAAATGATTTCAAATTTCATGAAAGTACATTATAGGAACTCAGGAGATTAGTCAGACAAAGTCTTATAAGACATGCAAATTACATAAAAATATTAATTTAAGTAATACAACAAATTAAGCTTACTTACTATCAGTGTATAAGGATAGACATATATGCAAATATATAAACTATACCTCTTTAGTGCTTTGTATGATGTGTCTGATTCTATGACTAAATATATATCCACTAGTACACATATTTTTGATCTGGTACATTTCTATTTTAAAAATCGTTCCCCAAATCCTATAATTACCGAGATTGCTGACTAGTGCTATTTGAAAACTCTTTGTAGTCCAGGTTACTTATCATCATGTTGGATAAAAATAGGCAAATGACATCTGTTCCCTTTTAAGAAATAGAGTTCCTGGTTTCATGGAACCTAATTAACTGGTTAGAGTAGCCATCCATTAAAACGGGAGCTAGCACTTCAGGGCCCATTAGCATCGCCCCATGAAGCTGTTCTCCTTAGCTGGCTGATTTTTCTCTTTCCAAGCTTAAGGATCCTGACCCTGAAAATGTGGTAGGTCCTATTCAAGTTTCCTTTCACTTTTAATCCTGTAAGTGGTTAGAGTAGGTTGCTAATGAGGTTAAATAATGGACTGAAGTCCTAGGCAGATTTGTCGTTATTGTTATTGTTCCATGAGTTCATACCTTGACTTGGTTAGTTCCATCAAAATTAAGATAAGGGTCAGATGTAGTTTATATCTCTAAGTTCTTTTCTAAAGAACACATTCTAACTTAAAAACGGATATTCAGACACTGAATTTTAAACTTGTTTCATAGAATACCAATTTTCAAAAAAGTATTCCTTGAAAAACAAAGGAAGGGAAGCTTCTAGATTAACACTGCATGTTGCATGTTGACTTTACATGTCAAGGTCAACACTTGAAAGATTGCATGGATGGCTCACTCAAGAAAACTTCTCAGCATTAGCACATTAAAGGTTCTGAGATTTCTAGCAAACAAACCTGCTTTCCCTTATTTAACCAGAATAGTCAAGCTTATCTGATAAAGGAAGGTTTGTTTTATTCTGATAAATATATATTGCTATTCCATGGAATTCCACATTTTTAGAAATAAGAAATATTAAATCAGGTTTTGGGGGCCACAGTGTTCAAACTGTATTCATTTTATATATCTACAACAAATCCCATTTGGCAGATAACTTGAGGGTCACAGATGTTATTCCAAGACTGGCTTACTGAACTTGCAGAACTGTAAGTGGCAATAAGGTTTCCTTATTTCCATTCTAAATCATCTCATTGTTACCAATAATTCTTGGTTATTTGCTCGAAGATATTCTTCACTACTTTTTCTGGAGGCACAACATACTTTCCACCAAATTTGGAATAGGTGATTTATGATTCTTGATCTAATAACAAAATTTCAAACACAACCAAAATGGAGCAAAGTTTACATTTTTACCACATGTAGATTTCTAAAATCTTAATAACAAGAGGTAAAATATAACAGTAGGCATTACAAATGTCATAATGAGCGCCTTGCCAAGATAAATCCTCATAGAGACAACAACAAAAAAGAATAAAGAAACAAATTGGTAAGCAAAACTGAATCCATGAGTCCAGATTCAGGTTGTACATAGAAGTTACTGAAAGCTAAACTTTGAGTTCTAGATATTCATACCCAAATTGAAAATGGGGGCCAAGGTGTAGAGACCTTGCTCATCAAAAAATAAAGCTGGCGGGGGCTAGGAGGACAACTAATTGTGACTTATACCTGGAAATACAGTGTATAGGAATGAGGGGGAAGGTGATGACACAATCTCAAATGAAAGAATAATTCCTATCTTCCCAGAGCAAGAATCTATAAAACATAAATATACATAAATGAAATAAGCCCAAGGGGAGATGAAACAGACTGAACCACAGACTGGAAGTAAAAAATATTGTCATTAAAATCAAAGGCTAAAACAACACCCATGAGGTGAACCAATTCTAAAGATGAAGCAACACTGTAGAGAAGGAGAGAATTAATGAATTTGACAATTATACTGAGAATTCACTGAGAATATATCACAAAGAGCAAAACAAACTTCTAAAGGATAAGGGAAAGCAGGTAAGAGATGTGGATAGCTGATTTGAGAGACTCCAGACTATGAGAACAGAAGGAATGGGGGAAAACAATATCTGAACAGATATAACTGTGAATTTTCCAAAAGGGAAGAAAGAAAAGTATGTTTGTGGCAAACTGCTGAGTTCAGAGAAGTGTGCAAGAGAAACATAAAGCTAGTACTAAAATATTCAGGATATTAAAACTAATCCTAAAAGCTGGAGGCAAAACATCTGCAGAAAAAATGGCACTTAAATGTTCAGATTTCTGTTTAGCAATAAGAAACCCCAGAAGACAGTGGAGTTATATATTGAAGTCACTGAGACCTAGAATTTTATACCTAGTTAAACTATGAGTGAAAACAAAATGAAAACATTTTCAAACATACAAACCCTAAGATTGTTAACTGCTACAGATAATCTGCTGAAAAAAATTAAAGACTGTCATCAAGCAGAGACGCAAACTCAACAATTGATAAAATGTTGCTAAATTTGTTTATTGACTCCAAAAACACAGCTTTATTCAGTTTTGAAAATTTTAAATGTAAATCTACTGAAAATAATGAAACAGTAGGTTGAAATGATTAATGCACAGTTGTAGTATGATAAGTCCTGTGTTGTGTATGAGAAAAGGGAAGAAATGTCACAGAGTTGAAGCGTATGTTAAAAATAAAATTCACTGTATATATTTTTAAAAATTCCAGACACCTAGTAAAATAATAATTAATTAGAGCATCCAAGACTGTGCAGGAAAATTAAAAAAAAAAACTATTAAAAAATGTTAATTCAAAAGAAAACAGTAGAAAAAAGAAACAAAACAGGAATGTAAACAGAAAATGCAAAATAAAATAATAGAAATAAGACTAAGTAAAGCATAATAAATTTAACATTTAACAAGCTAACAATTACCAAAAGTCTGTGATTTACTAAATTAAATTTAGAAAACAAAATCCATCTAAGACAAAACTACCTTGAGAAATTGAAGAAGCTAGTATATAATATAGTATATAATATAAAACCTTGTGCTTTTGGCACTTATTAATCTTGACATGTATAGCCCTAGATCATTCATTTAAACTTCCGTGCTTACTGTTTGCAGACTATTGCCTGATATTAATAATAACTGTAATAACTAACAATTTACTGACCCATTCTCTTTTTGAAAGCTTTTAAGATTATTTCCAATGTGGGGCACCTGGGTGGTGCAGTCGGTTAAGCGTCCGACTTCAGCCAGGTCACGATCTCGTGGTCCGTGAGTTTGAGCCCCGCGTCAGGCTCTGGGCTGATGGCTCAGAGCCTGGAGCCTATTTCCGATTCTGTGTCTCCCTCTCTATCTGCCCCTCCCCCGTTCATGCTCTGTCTCCCTCTGTCCCAAAAATAAAATTAAAAACGTTGAAAAAAAAATTTTTTTAAAAAGATTATTTCCAATGTTTTTGCTCTTAGAAACAATGGTACTATTTATACATTTCATCTGACCATTTTGTGCATGTTTGCAAGTTTTTGTTTCTAGATAATATGTATAAAGGAAGAATGTGGCATCATTAGCTGGGAGGAATGTGGCATCATTAGCTGTATGCTTCTTTACTGTTTTGGATGTAACCCAACGGCTAAACAAAGTGTTTTCGAGTTGTAGCAATTTATACTCCCACTCAGGACCGAAATTCTAAACTTTGTAAGCTTCTTTCTGCTTTTGTCAATGCTAATGTTGTCAGATTTCTTAAATTTATCCACTCTGGATGTAAAAGTGTTCTTCATTTTTGTTTGGTATTGTGAGGTTTAATATCTATTACTGCGTTTATAGGTTTTCTCTTAAGTGCATTGCCTGCTCATGTTATTTTCCCATTTTTCTATGGAACTATTTCAAAGTTGAATGGTTCCTTATTTATTAGACCGATATTAATTGACTATAACATGTAGATAAATAATTTAATCTATTTCCTAGTATTTTATTTAGGAACTTTGTATCTGTGTTCCTAAGTTCACTGTCTTTTTCTGCCCTTGCCTGGTTTTGATTTCAAGGTTATAACTTGTCTAATAAAATGAGTTGGTGACTGACTTTCCCTCTTTTTCTATTTTGTCAAATAATTTGTATTTGTTAGTTTTTTGAAGGTTGGAAAATTCGCCTTGAGAATAGTCAGGTTCTGGAGTTTTTTTGTGTGTTTTGTTGGATGAAAAGAAAACAGAAACAAAGACAATAATTTTGACTATAAGTTAAATTTATTGAAAAGCTACTGGTTTATTACACTTTTCTATTGTTTTTTAAAAAACTGTAAAATATTTTTCTAGAAATATTTATATTTAAGCAAAGTTTTCAAAATTTTATATTTTTATATATTATATATTTATAGTATTCTCTTATGGTTTTAAAAATTGGTACAATATCTGTGGTTGTGTCCCTTACTTCGTAATATTTTACTTTTTTTGGTTTTTTTGATGACTTTTGTTGGAAGTGTGACTCTTTTATTAGCTCATTAAAAATACTATTTTTAGTTTTGTTAATCCTCTCTTATGTTTATTTGACGCATTTTACATTCATTTTTTATCTTATTTTTGAAATTATCTTCTCTCTACTTAAGAGTCTGTTCTTTGTTACTTTCTTAGCTCCCTGTGTTGAAAAAGACACTCATTTCCAAATATTCTTGTTTTCTTAATAAAGCATTTAATGCTATAAATTTATTCTAATTGCAATCTTAGTTAGATACTATATACATTTTTATTATTTAATACTCTTTATTTTTCAACTCTAAATATTTTCAAATTTCTATTAGAAATTTAAAGTGCCTTCATGAATTTTTTTAAAGTTATTTATTTATTTTGAAAGAGTGAGAGAGACAGCATGCATGCACCCGTGCATGAGGGGGGGCGGGCAGAGAAAGAGAGAGATAAAGAATCCTAAGCAGTCTCTGTGTTGTCAGTACAGAGCCCAATGTGGGGCTCAATCTCACGAACTGCGAGATCATGACCTGAGCTGAAACCAAGAGTCTGGCACTCAACTGACTGAGCCACCCAGACACCCCAAGAAGTGTCTTCATGAATTTTTAACACTTGTAATTTTAATCAACTTGTCATTGAACTATTAATTTAATTTAATTTTCATCAGAGAGTGTGAAATGCATGAGCTGAATTTTAATAGATGTTTCTTGTATACTTGAAATGAAAGTATATTTTCTGTTTTTTTGATATAAAGTTTTCCCTCTCTGTGTGTCTCTCTCTGTCTCTCTTCTTCCCTCCCTCCCTGCCTGCCTGCCTTCCTCACCCCCTCCACTTTGTATTTGTAAGTGTTTCATTCAAAATGTCTATATCCTAACTACTCTACTTTGTGCTGATTGGTCTATGGAATTTCTTACAGACTTGAGTTAAAACATCCCATATGATTGCTAGTTTGTGAAATTTAGCTTTAAATTCTGTCAGTTTTTGCTTTATGTTGGTAAACATTACATTTTTAGTTTCACACACACTCGTGATTCTTATGTATTTTTTGTGAATTTTTCTCCTTTTATTATTTTCTGTTCCCATTCAGTTCTTCTTGCCTTATTCTGTTTTATCTGATATTACTAATTCCCTGCCAGTTTTCTTTTGGGTTAGCATTTATATGGCATCTTTATAAATATGAACTTATATAGAATAATATAAATTTGACACAAACAGAAAAATAGCATACATTGTTTACAGATCCATACATATGTAGAAATAGTCAAAAATAGTCATAGAGAATGCCCCTGATGATAATGGCAAACTAGCAGTTTGGATAAATACACCTGTATGTGTGTATGTATATATGTATATATGTACTTCGGAAGAGGCGGGTGGGAATTTGCAGGTCAAAGAAAAAATAAAAAGGAAAAGTAGAATATATTAATATATTTTGAATTAATGGCAATAAAGACTACATATCAAAACTTGTTTGCTGCAACTAAAGTCAGGTCAGAGGGACATTTTTAGCATTAAATTTGTATGTGAGAAAAGAAGAAAAGCTGAACATCTGTGAACGAAACACTCATCTCAAGAAGTTGCAAAAAGTAAATTCAACTCAGAGAAGTGCAAGAAAGGGAATAATAATGGTAAAAGCAGAAACTTTTATGAGACTGGAAGAAAGAAATGCATTTTTCAATTAATTATTTGATGCCAAAATAACTGATAAAAAAAACAACTAAGATATCAAAAGAGAAAACCTACTTGCCAGTTTTACTTATGATAGATGCAAACGAAATCTAGCAACACCTAAACAAAGTAGTACATCATAAAGAAGCTGACATAGCCCGTGAATGCAAGGTTGTTTAATATGAGAGCATTAGAAGTGAAGTCACCACACACACAGCATAAATAAGAACATATTATGAGCATCTTGATGCAAAGAATTTATTTGATAGCATTTATTATCTGTGGTAGGCTGAAAAATGCCCCTCCAAAGATGTACATGCCTTATTCCCAGAACCTATGAATATGATACCTTGCGTGATAAAAGGGACTTTGCACATGTGATTAATCTAAGGATCCTGATATGGGCATATTATCTTGGATTACCCTGGTTGGGCCAATGTAATCACAAAAGCCCTTATAAGAAGTAGGTAGGAAGGTCGGTGTCAGAGGAGATATTGCAACAAAAAGCAGTTTTGGAATGAGGCAAGGCCATGAACCAAGGAATGAAGATGGCCTGTTGAAACCAGAAAAGGTGAGGAAACATAATCTCCCAGAGCCTTGAAAAGGAGAACAGCTCTGCTGACCCATTTGGGGCTTCTAACTTCTGGGTCTGTGAGAAATAAATCTGTACTAGACTAAGCCACTAATTTTGTGGCAATTCGTTACAACAGTAATAGGAAAGTAATATATTATCATTTATGATTTTTTTATAAACTTAGTAATTAGGAAAAGAAAGGAATTAGCTTAATCTTAAAAGCATATCTACAAAACAATATAGTACATACCTCATCTTTAAAAGTGGCTTGTTGAAAGCGTTCTCCCTGAAATCAGACAAGAGACAAGGATGCCATATATCACTTTTTTAATTTGAACTTGGGAAGCCCTACCCAATGCTATAAGGGAAAAAATGATAAAAAGGGTTCTAAATATGTGAAACCAGCATTATTTGCAGATTTAATGATTTTGTATATTAAAATCCAAAAGAATTCATAATAAATGCTAGAATAAAATAAAGTGAATTCAGCAAATTAGGAGAAAACAGTTCTCCTTAAAGATTTGGCTAACTCCAAAGTCATTACAGAAAAGTAAAAAATGAGTCTGGGACATCTTGTTACGTCGAAAAATAAAGAAGACTTCCAAAAGTGAAAGAGACATGTCAAAATGATACAGAGCCAACTTGATGAGGCTTCCTACTGGCCATTCCAGGGGCAAATTTAGCCTCAAAATGAATAATGACAGTAATTATTACTGGATAAAATAATAATCCATAAGTTCATGCTGAAAGTAAGTAAACAATCACATAAAGGAGAATTGAAAGCTCTTTTTTTTATAGTAAAGTGATTATACACTAATTCACACAAGAATCATTATTGAGTATTGAAGCCTCTGGATGAATGTTTAAAGAGGAATAGGATATTTATTTAATTTCAAAGCCTTTCTCTTTGGTTGACTTAATTAAAAATGGGAATAAATGGTAAAGAGAAATGAATGGTAGCTATAAATTGGAACAAATCATGGGGCACTACCTTAATCAAATGATCAAATTAAACATCACTAAAATGGGAAAAAGTTAAATATGTGTCTTCTGATGTACTGAGAAGGAGAGGTTAGATAGGTGATAGGTAGCTAGGTAGCTAGGTAGACAGACAGATAGATAGATAGATAGATGATAGGTTGATAGAACACACATGAATACATATGTCATACATATGTCTGTGTGTTTGTGTGTGTGTGTGTGTGTGTGTGTCTGGAACGTACTAAAAATTGGTAAATCTGGCTGAGAAGTAAATGGAAATTATCTGTACTAACTTAATAAATATGTAAAATATCTGTACACAGAAAATTTAGAAAATTTTAGAAAAAGACCTAACCACATCAAAAAGTATATCATAATTATGAATTAGAATATTCAATGTCATAAAAATTTAAGTTATCCTCAGTATACCAATTTGTTCTAAGCAATTCCAAATGAAATTCCTAGCAGATTTGTGTGTGTGTGTATGGAAATTTATAGGGATGGTTTAAAATGTATATACAAATTCAAGTGCCAAAAATAAACAATCCTCTTATGAAGCCTAAGTTCCCTCATCTTTTTGTCTTGTACAAGAAGAAAAGTGTGAGGGAAATTATGCCATCAGGTATCAAAGCTATAAGACTACAAAGTGTAAGCTACAGTAGCTAATTAAACAATGTAGTTTTAACACAAAGATGGGCAAATAGTTCAGAATGAAGAAAACAAATCTTCTCATCTATGATTTATGATAAACACACACTGAAGAGAACTGGGTAAATATTGCCCTTTTCAGTAAGTGTTCCTGAGTCAACTGGATAGCCATGTGGGGGAAAATGAAACTATCCCCCCACCTCACATCATACACAAAAATCACTTATAAGTAGGTTGAAGATCTTAATGGGAAAGGAAAAAAACAATGAAGATTTTAGAAAAAAAAAACATGAGGGAATATCTTCATGACTTTGGGGTGGGGAAATATTTCTTTAGTAATATAAAGAAGCCATATCCATAAAGGAAAACATATAAATTGCACACACTAAAATTAAGAGCTTTTATTTATCAAATAGAAATGTATATGAGTGCAAAGACAAGTTAGGGAATATATTTCTAATATATATCATTTGTCAGAGGGTTGATGTACATAATAAAGAATTTCTACAAACCAGTAAGAGAAAAAAGAGACAAACTAATCAAATATCTGACAATACACTTGAATAGACACTTCACCTGAATGAAGAAAATGTGGAAATGTAGAACCTCATTAGTCAACAGGAAAATGCAAATAAAATCACAGTAACACTTTATTTTCATCAAAATGGCTAAATGAAAAGACTCATAATGCCAAGTACTGCCAAGGATGTAGAACAATCGCAACTGCTAGATTTGTGATTGTTAGAATCACTTTGGAAACTGACATTATTTATTGAATTCACAGTATCTTATGTTGATGTATACTCAACAGAGATCTATGGAGAAGAATGCTTATAGCAGAATTATTAATATTTGGAGACTAGGTACAATGCAAAATGGTATCAGCAATGGAGTGATCCAATCAATTCCAGTATCTTGATACACTGATACAATATATTGATACAAAAAATTCAAAGCAACAAAAATGATTAAAGCCACATGCAACAAGATGAATCTCACAAACATCATTTTGAGCAAAAGAAACCAAATACAAGATGTTACACGTTTGATAATAAGTTCAAGAAGAGGCAGAACTGATCGATCGTGGTAGAAGACAAAATACTTTTTAAGGAGAAGAGAAGGGGACAGTGGTTATTAAGAGGCGCAAATTTCGGTGGGGGTGGGTACTTTGGGAGCTAATGTTCTATTTTCTAAACTGGATAGTGTTCACATGAGCCTCTTCACTTTGTGAAAATTAATTGAGCTGTACACTTGACATTTATACACTTCTTTAACATATATTTAAAATTCAACTAACAAGGAAATTTGTTTAGTGCATGGGGATAACAAATATCAAAATCTTAGTAATGGTTACTTCTGGAGAAAGAGGGAGATAACAGATTTGGGAGGAGTTGGTAGGGGCAGGAGAGAGTTCAACTCTCTGTCCTGTTTCATTTTAAAAGAATATAATGCAAATATAGCAAAAGATATAATTAAGCTGAGGGCTTGTTACGTAGGTGTTCGTTATAGTACCATTAATCTGTATATATACACTTCTGTGAATTTAAAATCTTTCACACACACACACACACACACACATACACACACAAAACAATCAGTGAGGTTATCCTAAATAGTATGTTCATCAATGCAAGAATTACTTCCAGGATTATGCCATCATGATCCCCAAATTGTTCTCAGAGACTAGAATTGGGGCATCTAAAGATGTTGAAGACTGTATTTATTACATGTCACAGAATGCACTTCATTAAGCCTGGGAGAAACTTCTCCCTGACCTAAGTCCTGGGAAAATTTAGGCTTCCCTTGCCTTAAGGGAAATAATAGACATTTTGAATTCTCATATAATTGCTCTTATTTTTATTTTTGCATTATTAATTAGATTTCAGAGCCAAATTTGTGATTATTTCCTTATCGTATGAATTTTTAATACTAATCTAAATCTTAGTTACTTTTGTTTATTTTAGTGTTAATTACTGTTTGCCCCTATTTTTATTTTATTTAATCTTCAATATACTTCTTAAAATCTTCTAGAAATATGACTGGTTAAAAATTTTTAAACACATGATGATTTGCTTCTTTTCTTTAGATGTTTATTTATTTTTGAGAAAGAGAGAGAGAGAGAGTGTTTGTGTGAGCAGGGTAGGAGCAGGGATAGAGGGGGATAGAGGACAGAGGATCTGAAGCAGGCTGTGCTCTGACAGCAGTGAGCCTGATGTGGGGCTTGAACTCACAAACCATGAGATCATGATCTGAGCCAAAGTTGGCAGACTTTAGTCACTGACTGAACCACCCAGGCGCCCTTAAACACATGATGATTTGACCCAGTGATTTTTTTTTAAACATCCTTTCAGAGAGTTCCGGAAGATGGCGGCGTAGGAGGATGCTGGGCTCACCACGCGTCCTGCTGATCACTTAGATTCCACCTACACCTGCCTTAAGAACCCAGAAAACCGCCAGAGGATTAGCAGAACGGAGTCTCCAGAGCCAAGCGCAGACGAGAGGCCCACGGAAGAGGGTAGGAAGGGCGGCGAGGCGGTGCGCGCTCCACGGACTGGCGGGAGGGAGCCGGGGCGGAGGGGTGGCTCGCCAGCCAAGCAGAGTCCCCGAGTCTGGCTGGCAAAAGCCGAGGGGCCTGACGGACTGTGTCCCGACAGCAAGCGCGACTTAGCGTCTAGGAGGTCAGAAGTTAACAGCTCTGCTCAGAAAGCGGGAAGGCTGGAGGACAAAAGGAGGGAGAGCTGCTGAGCCCCGGACGGCAGAGCTCAGCTTGGTGGGGAACAAAGGCGCTCGCCAGCACCATCTCCCCCGCCCATCCCCCAGCCAAAATCCCAAAGAGAACCAGTTCCTGCCAGGGAACTTGCTCGCTCCGCACAAACACCCAACTCTGTACTTCTGCGGAGCCAAACCTCCGGCAGTGGATCTGACTCCCTCCCGCTGCCACAGGGCCCCTCCTGAAGTGGATCACCTAAGGAGAAGCGAGCTAAGCCTGCCCCTCCTGCCCCCGTGCACCTTGCCTACCCACCCCAGCTAATACGCCAGATCCCCAGCACCACAAGCCTGGCAGTGTGCAAGTAGCCCAGACGGGCCACGCCACCCCACAGTGAATCCCGCCCCTGGGAGAGGGGAAGGGAAGGCACACACCAGTCTGACTGTGGCCCCAGCGGTGGGCTGGGGGCAGACATCAGGTCGGACTGCGGCCCCGCCCACCAACTCCAGTTATACACCACAGCACGGGGGAAGTGCCCTGCGGGTCCTCACTACTCCAGGGACTATCCAAAATGACCAAACGGAAGAATTCCCCTCAGAAGAATCTCCAGGAGATAACAAGAGCTAATGAACTGATCAAAAAGGATTTAAATAATATAACAGAAAGTGAATTTAGAATAATAGTCATAAAATTAATCGCTGGGCTTGAAAACAGTATAGAGGACAGCAGAGAATCTCTTGCCACAGAGATCAAGGGACTAAGGAACAGTCACGAGGAGCTGAAAAACGCTTTAAACGAAATGCAAAACAAAATGGAAACCACCACGGCTCGGATTGAAGAGGCAGAGGAGAGAATAGGTGAACTAGAAGATAAAGTTATGGAGAAAGAGGAAGCTGAAAGAAAGAGAGATAAAAAAATCCAGGAGTATGAGGGGAAAATTAGAGAACTAAGTGATACACTAAAAAGAAATAATATACGCATAATTGGTATCCCAGAGGAGGAAGAGAGAGGGAAAGGTGCTGAAGGGGTACTTGAAGAAATTATAGCTGAGAACTTCCCTGAACTGGGGAAGGAAAAAGGCATTGAAATCCAAGAGGCACAGAGAACTCCCTTCAGACGTAACTTGAATCGATCTTCTGCACGACATATCATAGTGAAACTGGCAAAATACAAGGATAAAGAGAAAATTCTGAAAGCAGCAAGGGATAAACGTGCCCTCACATATAAAGGGAGACCTATAAGACTCGTGACTGATCTCTCCTTTGAAACTTGGCAGGCCAGAAAGGCTTGGCACGAGATCTTCAGTGTGCTAAACAGAAAAAATATGCAGCCGAGAATCCTTTATCCAGCAAGTCTGTCATTTAGAATAGAAGGAGAGATAAAGGTCTTCCCAAACAAACAAAAACTGAAGGAATTTGTCACCACGAAACCAGCCCTACAAGAGATCCTAAGGGGGATCCTGTGAGACAAAGTACCAGAGACATCACTACAAACATAAAACATACAGACATCACAATGACTCTAAACCCGTATCTTTCTATAATAACACTGAATGTAAATGGATTAAATGCGCCAACCAAAAGACATAGGGTATCAGAATGGATAAAAAAACAAGACCCATCTATTTGCTGTCTACAAGAGACTCATTTTAGATCTGAGGACACCTTTAGATTGAGAGTGAGGGGATGGAGAACTATTTATCGTGCTACTGGAAGCCCAAAGAAAGCTGGAGTAGCCATACTTATATCAGACAAACTAGACTTTAAATTAAAGGCTGTAACAAGAGATGAAGAAGGGCATTATATAATAATTACAGGGTCTATCCATCAGGAAGAGCTAACAATTATAAATGTCTATGTGCCAAATACTGGAGCCCCCAGATATATAAAACAATTACTCATAAACATAAGCAACCTTATTGATAAGAATGTGGTCATTGCAGGGGACTTTAACACCCCACTTACAGAAATGGATAGATCATCTAGACACACAGTCAATAAAGAAACAAGGGCCCTGAATGATACATTGGATCAGATGGACTTGACAGATATATTTAGAACTCTGCATCCCAAAGCAACAGAATATTCTTTCTTCTCGAGTGCACATGGAACATTCTCCAAGATAGATCATATACTGGGTCACAAAACAGCCCTTCATAAGTTTACAAGAATTGAAATTATACCATGCATACTTTCAGACCACAATGCTATGAAGCTTGAAATCAACCACAGGAAAAAGTCTGGAAAACCTCCCAAAGCATGGAGGTTAAAGAACACCCTACTAACGAATGAGTGGGTCAACCAGGCAATTAGAGAAGAAATTAAAAAATATATGGAAACAAACAAAAATGAAAATACAACAATCCAAATGCTTTGGGACGCAGAGAAGGCAGTCCTGAGAGGAAAATACATTGCAATCCAGGCCTATCTCAAGAAACAAGAAAAATCCCAAATACAAAATCTAACAGCACACCTAAAGGAAATAGAAGCAGAATAGCAAAGGCAGCCTAAACCCAGCAGAAGAAGAGAAATAATAAAGATCAGAGCAGAAATAAACAATATAGAATCTAAAAAAACTGTAGAGCAGATCAACGAAACCAAGAGTTGGTTTTTTGAAAAAAATAAACAAAATTGACAAACCTCTAGCCAGGCTTCTCAAAAAGAAAAGGGAGATGACCCAAATAGATAAAATCATGAATGAAAATGGAATTATTGCAACCAATCCCTCAGAGATACAAACAATTATCAGGGAATACTATGAAAAATTATATGCCAACAAATTGGACAACCTGGAAGAAATGGACAAATTCCTAAACACCCACACACTTCCAAAACTCAAGCAGGAGGAAATAGAAAGCTTGAACAGACCCATAACCAGTGAAGAAATTGAATCGGTTATCAAAAATCTCCCAACAAATAAGAGTCCAGGACCAGATGGCTTCCCAGGGGAGTTCTACCAGACGTTTAAAGCAGAGATAATACCTATCCTTCTCAAGCTATTCCAAGAAATAGAAAGGGAAGGAAAACTTCCAGACTCATTTTATGAAGCCAGTATTACTTTGATTCCTAAACCAGACAGAGACCCAGTAAAAAAAGAGAACTACAGGCCAATATCTCTGATGAATATGGATGCAAAAAATTCTCAATAAGATACTAGCAAATTGAATTCAACAGCATATAAAAAGAATTATTCACCATGATCAAGTGGGATTCATTCCTGGGATACAGGGCTGGTTCAACATTCGCAAATCGATCAACATGATACATCACATTAAAAAAAAAAAAAGAGAAGAACCATATGATCCTGTCAATCAATGCAGGAAAGGCCTTTGACAAAATCCAGCACCCTTTCTTAATAAAAACCCTGGAGAAAGTCGGGATAGAAGGAACATATTTAAAGATCATAAAAGCCATTTATGAAAAGCCCACAGCTAACATCATCCTCAATGGGGAAAAACTGAGAGCTTTTTCCCTGAGATCAGGAACACGACAGGGATGCCCACTCTCACCTCTGTTGTTTAATATAGTCCTGGAAGTTCTAGCATCAGCAATCAGACAACAAAAGGAAATCAAAGGCATCAAAATTGGCAAAGATGAAGTCAAGCTTTCGCTTTTTGCAGATGACATGATATTATACATGGAAAATCTGATAGACTCCACCAAAAGTCTGCTAGAACTGATACATGAATTCAGCAAAGTTGCAGGATACAAAATCAATGTACAGAAATCAGTTGCATTCTTATACACTAACAATGAAGCAACAGAAAGACAAATAAAGAAACTGATCCCATTCACAATTGCACCAAGAAGCATAAAATACCTAGGAATAAATCTAACCAAAGATGTAAAAGATCTGTATGCTGAAAACTATAGAAAGCTTATGCAGGTAATTGAAGAAGATATAAAGAAATGGAAAGACATTCCCTGCTCATGGATTGGAAGAATAAATATTGTCAAAATGTCAATACTACCCAAAGCTATCTACACATTCAATGCAATCCCAATCAAAATTGCACCAGCATTCTTCTCGAAACTAGAACAAGCAATCCTAAAATTCATATGGAACCACAAAAGGCCCCGAATAGCCAAAGTAATTTTGAAGAAGAAGACCAAAGCAGGAGGCATCACAATCCCAGACTTTAGCCTCTACTACAAAGCTGTCATCATCAAGACAGCATGGTATTGGCATAAAAACAGACACATAGACCAATGGAATAGAATAGAAACCCCAGAACTAGACCCACAAACATATGGCCAACTCATCTTTGACAAAGCAGGAAAGAACATCCAATGGAAAAAAGACAGTCTCTTTAACAAATGGTGCTGGGAGAACTGGACAGCAACATGCAGAAGGTTGAAACTAGACCACTTTCTCACACCATTCACAAAAATAAACTCAAAATGGATAAAGGACCTGAATGTGAGAAAGGAAACCATCAAAACCTTAGAGGAGAAAGCAGGAAAAGATCTCTCTGACCTCAGCTGTAGCAATCTCTTACTCGGCACATCCCCAAAGGCAAGGGAATTAAAAGCAAAAGTGAATTACTGGGACCTTATGAAGATAAAAAGCTTCTGCACAGCAAAGGAAACAACCAACAAAACTAAAAGGCAACCAACGGAATGGGAAAAGATATTTGCAAATGACACATCGGACAAAGGGCTAGTATCCAAAATCTATAAAGAGCTCATCAAACTCCACCCCCGAAAAACAAATAACCCAGTGAAGAAATGGGCAGAAAAGATGAATAGACACTTCTCTAAAGAAGACATCCGGATGGCCAACAGGCACATGAAAAGATGTTCAACGTCGCTCCTTATCAGGGAAATACAAATCAAAACCACACTCAGATACCACCTCACGCCAGTCAGAGTGGCCAAAATGAAGAAATCAGGAGACTATAGATGCTGGAGAGGATGTGGAGAAACAGGAACCCTCTTGCACTGTTGGTGGGAATGCAAATTGGTGCAGCCGCTCTGGAAAGCAGTGTGGAGGTTCCTCAGAAAATTAAAAATAGACCTACCCTATGACCCAGCAATAGCACTGCTAGGAATTTATCCAAGGGATACAGGAGTACTGATGCATAGGGGCACTTGTACCCCAATGTTTATAGCAGCACTCTCAACAATAGCCAAATTATGGAAAGAGCCTAAATGTCCATCAACTGATGAATGGATAAAGAAATTGTGGTTTATATACACAATGGAATACTACGTGGCAATGAGAAAAAATGAAATATGGCCTTTTGTAGCAACGTGGATGGAACTGGAGAGTGTGATGCTAAGTGAAATAAGCCATACAGAGAAAGACAGATACCATATGGTTTCACTCTTATGTGGATCCTGAGAAACGTAACAGAAACCCATGGGGGAGGGGAAGGAAAAAAAAAAAAGAGGTTAGAGTGGGAGAGAGCCAAAGCGTAAGAGACTGTTAAAAACTGAGAACAAACTGAGGGTTGATGGGGGGTGGGAGGGAGGGCAGGGTGGGTGATGGGTATTGAGGAGGGCACCTTTTGGGATGAGCACTGGGTGTCGTATGGAAACCAATTTGACAGTAAATTTCATATATTAAAAAATAAAAATAAAAATAAAATAAAATAAACGTCCTTTCCATTATTTATCTTCTATGTTTGTAAACATGAAGAAATTTGCATGACAGAACAGGTTAAAGAGTAAAAAGCAATGAGCTATTCTGTTCTCTGTAGGGAAAAGTGAAATCTTGGTGACTTTTACTAGGATAAGCACCTTTATGAAGACTTTATAGGATCCTCAAACCCTTCTGCATGGAGAAAATTCACACATTTACATATAGTTGATAAGGAAGGCAAAACTAGCTTTCTGACTTTCTTAAATATCTGGTATTGATGTCATGTTTACCGTTTTGTTACATTTGTGTTATCTTTTATTTTGTTAATTATTTTATTTCATTATTATTGTATTACATGGATTTATTGCAACTAATTTATAAGTGATAGACATGCTGATTTCTCCAGTTTCCCTATATTTCTTTCACTGTACACACACACACACACACACACACACACACACACTTCTTTCACATAACCATGGATGATTTGTAAATTACTTCTCACCTCGTTTTCCATTTCAGTCTCATTAAAATTTCCAGGGTCTGCTCTAGAGTTCAAGCTTTCTCAAAGATCAATGCAAACTTCACTTACCATTGGGTTTTGTTGATCCATCCTTCAAGAAGCTAATTTAAATTTCTCCTCGCCAGGTAATATGGTAAGTCACTACTCTATGTCAATATTTGCTTTAAGTTCTTTTCCACTTGATGGAGTTCATGAGATGTGTAAAGCATTTACTTGGCTCTTCAAGAGTAGGTTATATATGTATGTAAAAACAGAAAGGAAATGAGTGTAAACTTTTCCAAAAGGCCTTTCTGAAATGAATGATCATTTTATTATTTTCTCAGATAAAATTAACTCAGTCACTTGAAAGAAATACAACACTCATATTTAATGCAAAGTATTGAGATGAGAGAATGAAATATATCTGTATTTATAATTCATCATAACATTTTACATTCAATTTTCACTTTGCCAAAATGCATCCATCACTGCATTTTAGAAAAATAGAGGGATTCTTAATACTTCATGAATAAAAGTCTTAAGGGAAAGAATTCCCTCTGGAAGCAGTTTTATTTCAATACAAGTTGTACCTTCAATACTTTGATGCAGACAAAAATCTCAAAGAAAAAGTTTAAACGTTGCAATGTCCTCTTACTATTTATAAGAAAAGTAATTCCCTATACTTAGAAACACAGCTCCAAGAGTCACCTCCCACCTCTGAGCCCATCAACTTTAGGCCCTGGCTATAGGATGACAGGAGTTGACCAGTGAAAGGATAACATTTCTGAGGGTTCATTTTACTCTCGAGTCACTTTTGCATGAAATGATAGCATGCCTTTCGGGGATTGGCCTCAATGCATCTCTTTGTAAATTACTTACTATATATCAGTCTTGATTCAGTAGACTATAAAATATAGGGGTTTTTTTATTGGCAAGAACTTAGGGAATTTTTACAATGGAAAATAATGCTCCCCTGCAGGAAAACTTAAAAGAATTAAGAGTTATGAGGCTACAAGGAGAAAGTGACCAGGTCTTCCCTTGCAAAGCCTGCCCTATCTTCTATCCAGATCTCCCATGTACGACCTTCTAAAGCTCCTACCGAAAGAAAGAAGATTGAAGCTGTAAAAATAATTTTAACTCAAACTTCTTTGATTCAATTCACATAATTAACAATGGCTCAAGGTTTCTTTTTCCCTTAAAAGCATATTTTCCTAATTGCCTGATTTTCTAATAGGAATTGGAATCTTCCATTTGAATCCTCTCAGCCTGATTTCATCTACGTCCTATGTTGGAGACTAGAAAACTGGATTGCATATTAAACTTACCCTGCTTTTTATTAAACTCATCGCAAAGCACAGAGCTCAAGTAATTTACACCAGAAACGCCAAGGGTGGAGATGCCCCAGCTGCTGGTGAAGATGCATGAACAGATTCCACCACCAAATGTACATTTTGGAAAATAAAACTTTATTAAATCAAAAAAAAAAAATAAAAAAATAAACTTACCCTGCTTTTAAGCTTCTTGAATTAATATCTATTGGATATTAGATTCCTTTAGCAGCTAAGAACCCATGGTGATGACAGTACATAATGCTCTGATATGATCAAACAAAATCAGTCTCCCTGCTTAACTATTCTAAAGCATTTATCTGTGAAATAATATTGTGTATCTGGAGCATAATTCTGGTTTTTAAAATGCTATTACTGTGTTTAATTTTGTGGTCATTTAAAGGGTCACAGTGAAAAAATGGACTCACCCTTTATGGAAACTGTGGCATAAGCCCAGATAGACACACGCACGCACACAAATGCAGAGAGGTTCAACAAAGAGCCATTTAGGGCAAATGAGCTCTTAATAAGGTATAAATATGAATCCAGTCTGAAAATTAAAAAAAATGGTAATGTGGTTCATAGAGGAAAATCTTCACCTTTGGAAAAAGATCATCATGAAAGAATCACACTGCTGACCAAAGTATTTGGCCTCCTCTGTTTTCCTTTTTTGTTTTTTCTCTTACCATGAAGGGGAAGAAATTGAGCAGAAACCAGGAAAAGAAGTAAATAAGACCAGAGGGGACCTAAAAAGTTGAGAGCAAAATGAAGAAAATAAGAATTCTTAAAACCAGATAATGAGACAAAAAGTTAAAGGAAATATGATAGCTACTCAATATCTTCATTCTATCAAGATAAATTTCAGACAATAAATTGCCTGGAGCTGTGAATACAATGTGTGGCTTTAAAGAAGATAAAAAAAACTTTTCATTTCATAAATGAAAAAAAAAGCTGAATTTAGTAAAAGGCACCAATCATGGAAAGATGTTCAGCAAATCCAATCCTGTTATTAGAAGAGAGAATGAGGATCAAAGAAACTCAATGACGTACCCAAGTTTACACAGCTTATTAATGATGGGGCTGGGACTAGAACTCCTACCTCCTAGAATTTCCATTGGCACCTCAATATCCCCCAATACTTAAAAAGTTGTGCACCTTTAACTTTGCTCTTAATCTGCATTCATTCTATAGTTAGGTATTTAGCATTTTCTCTGTGCCAGGAATTAGGTTCAGTGAGTGTTTGCACTCATGGAGCTTATAGTCTTTGAAGAAAACCGACATCAAACCACGTTTCTTTACAAAATGAGTTACATCTAGAATGAATGCTACAAAGAAGTGGATGGTAAAGAAACATTTTGGAAGTACCAGCTACTTACCTACTGCTCTGCTGCGATTTTCCTCACTAAGGCCACTAGGACACATTTCTTTCCTCATTTTACCTGAACTCTCTTCAACTTTTGATGTCACTGATGGTTTCTTCCTCTTGAAGCTCCCTCTCCTCTTGACACAATCATTTTTTTTCCTGGCATTTTATCTACCTTCCAAGCAAAGTAATACAAGGGTTTGGGGATCCAAGCCAAGCTAGAGAGTTACTGCAGGACAGGCTTATGGCTGCAAACCTTGGATAAGACAGGAACTCAAGCACAGCTTTGGGGCTGAGGCTTCAGTGGAGTCAAATGTATGGTAGTAAAAGTTACTGGGAGCACGCTGAAGGAGTCGTCAAGAATGAAGCCATGGGAAGAATAAATAACCTAGAGAACATGAGCGTGGGGCATGTGGACCCAGTGAACATGTCCCCAAAGATCTTTATTTTTCAGAAATGTCTAAACATACATATAATTTTTTCTTATAGTACATGAATTCCTAAAACAAAAGTGAATTAAAAAACAATAAATTAAGGAATATGATTTTCATTACATAGAATGCTTGAGACATGAAGAGGATAAATTAATGTTTAAAATATTAAATTGATATGTTTTCATGTCCCCCTTAATCATTTTTGCCCTGGGTCTTCTGCCACTATGGCTCTAAGAAAGAGCAAGATGTGATACATTCAAAGTCCCTGCCAGTCAAAATGCTTCCAGTTACAGGAGAAGAGAAGAAGATGGAAAAGAAAGGATAACAAGTCTGAGGGGAATGTCCTGTTCTCTTCAGAAATGAAACACGCTACCAGATGAGAAGAGCAGAAACACCCACGTAGGATGTGTGTGTGTGTGTGTGTGTGTGTGTGTGTGTGTGTGTGTAGGGCTGATGGAGGAGAGTAAAAGGACAAAAACAATACCTGTTAAAATTCTCAGAGAGATGGAGGAAGAAAATTCAAGTAGATGTTTCATTTTTCTAGCACTCCCAACAAGGCTCCAGAGTGCCAAAATCACGTTATTACAGTACTGTCATTAACGTGAGGGATGAGCCTCGGAGTGTCCTGCTGGTTTCCTCTCTCTACATGTTGTACAAGAGAGGTTCAGAAATCTGAGTACTTTTCCCAATCTAGAAGGCTGAGATGCAAGCTTGCAGTGCTGCCTGGGAGCTTCTGTAATAATAGGCAAAGTGTCTCCAGTGTGGAAACTAAAGGTGAGATCAAAGACAATGGTAGAAAGTGACCTGTAGGCCAGCAAGAGTGGAAGTAGTTAAATAGAGAATTACCACATGACTCTGCATTTCCATTCCCAAGTGTAGACCAAAAAGAATTAAAAACAAGTCTTCAAATAGGAACTTGTACATAATTATTTATTGCAGCTCTATTCACAATTTTCAAAAGGTAAAAACAACCCACATTTCCAGTAAGAGAGAAGTGGATGAACAAAAAGTGTTATATCCATAAAATGGAATAGTATTCAGCCATAAGAAAGGAATAAAGTACTGGTACATGCAACTACAAAGATGAACTATAAAAACATTATGATAAGTGAAATAAGCCAGACATAAAAATCCATATCTTGTATGATTTTATTCATATGAAATATCCAGAACAGACAAATTCAGAGACACAGAAAATACATTAGTGACTGTCAGAGGGTGTGGGGGAGAAGGAATGGTTATTAAGTACATGGTTTCCCTTTGGGGTGGTGAAAAGCTTCCAGAACTAGAGAGTGGTGATGGTTGCACAGCATAATAAATGTATTTACTGTCACTTGATTGTATACTTTGGAAATTGGTACCTTTTATGATATGTGCATTTTACCACAAGATAATAATAGTAATATTAACTGTTATAGTAATGATAATGATGATAATAATAATAAGAAGAATAGTAATAATAATAGAAGTAGAAGTAGGGCCTTGGCAGCAGGGAGAGATGGCTTATTCCCCTGTGGAACGCTCAACAGGCTTTATCCATGCCAAAGGAGCAGATATGAATTTCACTGAGTAAGATCTTCAGTATTGGGTACCAGAGCTAGATATCCACAATTGGTCAATGGAGATCCAGAGTATTAGGACCCTGGACCCAAACTATTCCACTGTCAGGATAGAAAAGTAACCCTTGAAGCCAGGAGCAGCCTTGGGGAATGGGATGAAAGAGGCAAATTAGATTGGAATTGAACTTTGAGTTGCCTTAACAATTTCTGAAATGGGACCGTTGAAACCAAAAAGAATGATTTGAAACTGGAAAGGTGTGAGATACTGTAGTTGGCAAGTTTAGAAGTGTTTTTTCCCCTTCCATCAGCAGGAATGGGTATCTCAGAGTGAGATGGAAATAGTTATAGAAAATAAAAGGACCACTTTTTTGGCGCATAGTATAGGATGTATATTTTAGGTTTTAATGAGATGGAAATCAATGTACAATACAGGTGTGCTTATAACCCACTTCTCTGTTTGAGTGATGTTATGCTGTGTTCATCTTAACAGTGATGAGGAACGTGACAGAAATGTTAGAAGTGCTGTATCAGTGGCAGTGTTTACGGCGACAGAAGATTCTACTCTTGAGCAAAAATGTGTATGAAGCTAACACTCCATGATGTTTAAGTGTAATAGCTTTACACATATATAATGAAAAAAGCCACGGTTACTGTGAAATTCCTACAGGATAAAGACGTGTTGTAGAGTCTGAAACTTGTGCACATTTAATCTCCGCATTCCCGCTGAAACAACTGTTTTTATAATGAACTTTTTGGTGACGTGAGATTTCCAATGGCACAATTACAATGTCATAGCACAGAGGTGGCGCTAGGATTTCTCAAAACAGTTTGATTACTATTTTTAATATTTTTCCATTCGATTATTTGAGAGAGAGAGAGAGAGAGAGAGAGTGAGTGGCGGATGAGGGCAGAGGGAGAGAGAGAGAATCCCAAGCAGGTTCCAAGCTCAGCTCGGAGCCTGAAGCAGGGCTCCATCCCATGATCCTGGTCCCATGAGATTAGTCAAAGCCAAGAGTTGGACGCCCAGCCAACTAAGTCACACAGGCACCCCTGATTACTAGTTTGAAGAATTGGGATCTTTTACATATATGTGTACAGATTTTGTGTTTTTCTTTAAAATTCCGCAGACCTTGGGTTGGTGCATGGAAACAATCAGAACTGAATCTCCAGCTCAATGGAATCTTTAGCCTTCCCTTTTGTCTCCACAACAGCAGTGCCACTTCACTCATTTTAGATATCTTGATCCATGGGCACTGGTGTTCACCCTGTGCTACAGCCAAGTGTGTGTTATTATGTCCCAGGACAGAGATCGCACTGGTGAATCATACTGTTTGGCTTAAGTGGCAAAATCCCAGAAATTGTCATCTCTGGATATGACAAACCACCAACTCCCTAGCTCAACAGGACTGAAGTCATAGTAAGGATGCCATCACCCTGAAAACAGAATTGTTTACTAACCAAGAGAGCATTATGTAAATTAGATTGTAAAGTGCAAAGTGGTATACATATATAAGGCATTATTACAGTGTTGTTATTAACAAGTATTCTGGAGTTTTGCCAAAGAATCTGGACTATTTGATGATGATGACTTTGGTACAGCAAATATAGCCCCAGAGACCTTAGATTAGCTACAAGCCATACTGGGAAAACTGAAAAAGACTAAGACATGCATTTTAAAGATAGCATTTGAAGTCTCTACATTTGTGTTAGAGAGTATACAGCCTTCCTAGCACACAGGTCACTAAAAGCATTAATTTGGAAATATAGGTTTTTTTAATCTTAGTGTATGGATCTGTCTTCTTAATGGCCATAGGTACTTTTAGGAAAACAATGTTTTCAGTCCTTCTGGCCTCTCTGTTGATTTTGTGGCTTAAATGAACTCTCATTTTCATACATAAAGTAAAAGTGAAACAGAGGGATTAAGCAACTGGTTGAAGTTTACACAGTGACTCAATGAAGAGAAAAGAGGAACTGTGTCTCTTGATTCCCACACCAGTTTTACATTGTGACCTAATTCTTCCCAGGTACCAAGACCCAGCTAAATAAGTTTTCGTTTCTCATTTTATAGAAATTGATTAAATAATGGCTCAATATTGTCACTGAACTTTTATTATTTTAATTGCATTGCTATCAATAGTTATGTAGAGATTCATAAAAGATTGTTCTTGATGTGTGGAAGAATCGATTTTCTTTCAGACAAACGATCACTTAGAATTTTGAGTATGGAAATCTTTTAGAACTGTACTTTGATTTCTTTAATAGGATTTGGTTAATCTCTTGATGAATAGTAATACACAGTCCTTTATACATGGCTTTCTGTTGAATAGTTGACTTTGTTATCCTCTCTTACAACATGTTTTCTCTGGTGCTGTTAATACGTACAAGTGTGGAGCAGGCTGAAGATCTCTCTCACTGGCCTGTTGACTGAAAAGTATGAGGACAAATAAAATGAAAACAAAACCATTTGCTATTTGGTGTAAGATAAACTCACCCTAGGAGATCAAAAAAGACAATTTACAAGATTAACTTGAAAAATCTACTTTCGTGGACATTTTCGGCCAGGGATAGGCTATGCAATCATTCATCATCCCTGTGTCCTGTAGGTTTTACTGATTTCTGGTAAAAAAAAAAAAAAACAAAAATGTGACAGTGGGAAACAGTAATTGAGACAATGGTAAAAACTGAAATTTGGAACTGTGGCTTGTCTTTGTTTCAGCCGAGACACAGCTGAGGTTTTCTGCTAAGTGTAGTGGAAAATAAAGGAGAAGGAATTATTGCCAAAAAAGTAAATACAGTGATGGCTGAATATATATATTAAATTATTTTCCAAGGAGCTTTTGTGTGAGAGCCTGTCTGAGAGTGCACTTCAATGCATTTACATCTTGGAATTTTAAAGGGTCTGTCTATCAGTGTGCTTTCTGAATGGGTTTTCAATTGCACAAATGGTCTCTATCACATGAAAAGCAATACTGTTTTTTGAAAGGCAATGTACTTATTGTGCTACCCACATGAGACTATCAGTGCCTATTGGCTACCAACAATTACCTTTGAAATGAAAAATATTGTTTGTATCAAAGAACTGTTTGAGTCAAAAGAAAAAGCTTTGCAGCCTGCCAATCATCCCCATATCCTGAGGATTATATTGTTGGGAGTTTTATACAATTTACATGCAGAACCTGAAAATGACTCCAGTGAGTTATATAACCCCATGGGGTGTTTTCACTCTGGTTAGGTTGCATTTCCTGACACTGCTGACATCAGATTCTTTTTGTGCAACTAGGAACCAATGTCCTTCTATTTTTAGATATCTTTAGTCTGTCCATCAATGATTACTTGGAATGCCTTTTTCCTCCAGAAATTTCAGAAAATCACCTTTATCAGGGGATTAAGGAAAACAGTTATTATAAATGTCTCCCCAGATTACTGGTTTGGAAAAGCAACAAACAGAATAGTTAGTGTCATCTGGGTTACCAGAATAAGTTACCAGAGCTACTAAATTCCAGTAACTAAAACAAGTTCAGGGATATTTGTAAATCAGTATTTTAGAATTATTTTTCTAACCACAGTTTTTGAAAAAGCTTTATCATTCATTTTTTTGATCATGGAGCAGAGCCAGGCTGTCATTCCAAAATTCATTCCTTGCTCAAAAAAATGCATCTATAATTTCTTTATAGTGTGTGGATGCCATGGCAGGAAACTGCTCTGGAGACAGAAGACATGCCAATGTGATTAAACAACCCATATGTCTGCCTAATGCATGAGAGTGAGTTATTGTAAAGCTTGATATAAACAGATATGTTATATGATAAATATATAATAGGATATTTAGTGAAGGTTTAAGTATTACCAGACACTCATGGGGTCTCCTAGGCATATTTCCAAAGGAACTCTAGTCTTAGCTTTGTCTGAAATTAATTCTGATTATTAGCAGAAAGAAAATTTTTATTTTAATCAAAAACATACAGCCTTTATATTTCAAAAACTGAGAAGCAAAAAGAGTTAAAGGGAAAAGAATTAGGGAGATGCAGAGAATATCCTTGCTCTCATTTATAAAGTAAAACATATTGGAGCTACAAATGTTCACTAGCACACCATTAGTAATATTGGGTGTGTGTGAGTGTGTGCATGTGTGTGGGTGTGTACAGTCCGTGTGTGTGTATAGTGCATGTATGTGTGCACATGCATGTCTGTGTGTGTGTGTGTGCACGTGCGTGTGTGTGGATGTACTTATTTATCTTTTGTATATATATGCATGACTACAAGTACATATATCATACAAGTACAAGTAATCATACATTTTATATATATATATATATATATATACACATATATATACATATATATATAATAGTAAGTTTGTAGTAGAGAGATAGTAGATACCTATTTGACATGTCATGTTATTATTTCATCATATTCCCAAATTATCGAGAGACCACAGTTCAACAATAAAAATCCCCAAAACTGTTTAGTCCTTGGGAACCTGCTTTTACTTTCACATAAATCGCAAGCCACAGACATTGGTCAAGTCAAATCAATGAACACTCACTGGCCTATTGAGTGTTTAGGCTTTTGCTGTGCACTATGACTAACAGAAACACAAAAAGACATTAAAATAAGAAAATTCAACCCATTCATTTAATTTTTCAGTATAACAGAGAAAGATTCCCATTATTTGTAGTTTGCAGTGGAACGCATAGGCACCAGTGAGAGAGAAGCGTAATTTGAGAGCCATTGTGGTGAGCAATGAATTTTGTGGATTCTTAAGTGATAAAATTATAAAGCAAATCTTTTTGACAGCAAGTGCATATGGATGCTGCAGACCATGGATGGTAGCTAGATAAAAGACCAGGTGGCTTGGAGGTAAGTGTGGGTCAAGGTCCGAATCAGAATTGGTCAGGAGAGTAGGAGTTAGCAACAAGTAGGTTAACTCTGAATCAGCATGAACATAACAGGAGCAGAGTCTGTTCTACCCTCTCTTCTTACTGGATTTTGTTTACCCATTTATCTACTTATGACCTTCCTGATTTCTGGAAAAAAAAATAAGGTGTTACAAAAGTAATGAGGTGAAGACAATTTCTGAGAAAGAGAAAGACTGGGAACATTTAAACTCTGTGTTCAAGGTAATGAACGGCAGGGAAATTTGGCATCTGGTCAGGATATTGGTAACCAAGTAGATGACAAGAGTGGGGGGAACAGACATGGAACGGAGAAGTCAGGAAGATTAAACCTGGCTCTTAGAAACCCATGTAAGGAGGTGGACCCAGTGTGAACAGAAAGAAGACTGGACTATAAGAATGTTACAACTCTCACTTCCATCTCTTCTTAGAAAGAAGTCTGAAGCTGAAGCAATGCGATGGTTCATTCCAGAACATTTGATATGATTCTTGCTATGTCATGGACAAACCCTCCAGCATGTTGGCATCACAGGCAAGACACATAGCTGTATGTGGATGAAGTGGGGAAGAAGAAGGATACAGGGGATTTCCTAGGAAGAAGATAGGTGGGAACAGGAAGAGATTGATGGCAAGGATACCGGAACAAACTGATGACAGTGTAAACCAAGGGATGAGGAGTGAGAATGGGGTGGAAAGGAAAAGGAAATCTAAATGAGAACATGATATAGATGCTGAAATAGAGTTCAATTAATCTAGAAAAGGTCAAGAAGCAAACCCATGCTCCATTTGATCTTTTGCTTACTTTAACACCCTTGACTTTTATTGTCATACAGGTTGCCCTAGAACTAATTGTTCTGTTCCTTTCTCTTCTATTATTTTGTCCCCTGTCCTATTGTTGCTTAGGATCTTTTGTGACAGTCTTGGAGCCATTTGGGAATCTTAACATCTCAATACCCAAGTTGAAGTGTCTGTATATCACAACTGTTAGGATTATATTACAAAATGATAGTTTTCAAGATCCTAAACATGAATCAATGTCTTGTAATTCTTTACATGAGATGACATTAATACATATATATGTGCATGTGTGTGTATGTGTGTGTATATATATATATACAATATATATGTCATCTCATGTAAAGAATTATATATATATATATGTATATATATATATATATATATATATATATATATATATATATATAATTTCTCCATTCTCCATCTGTGTTTCTTCTTCATGGTAGTGCATAGGCTCAAGAAATAGAATTTCTTTTGCTATATATACAGCATTATTTGAATGAAACCAGAAAATCTTGAGGCTAATTAAAGGAAATACAAGCTTTTTTATGTTTTCAGTCACCTCAAAAATTTAAATTGAAGATATTCTGTCACCCTCTCCCACCACTGCTCTCTCTTTTTTCCAGCATTTATTAATTTTTTATAGTGTTCCAGGTCCTCTGTGGGGTATAGGGTGAGTTTTACTAAAAATACCTAGTATCTTCAACTGTAAGTGCTATCAAAGGACAAGTACTGCTGTGGTGGGGAGTTGGGGAGGAGAAAGCATCAAGATAGACTGTCTCCAAAAAAATGTTGTTTAAGCTAAAAGTAGCAGACAATAATTTAACAAAGTTGGTGTGTTGGGAGGGAGAGAAGTCCAGAAGACCATGCCAGGGAAAAGAAACATGCAGATGTGTGAAAGCAAATTTTTAAAGAATGGAAAGAGGTTCAAATAGAACCAGCCTGTTGACTGTGATTGTTAAGGGAACTGGCAAGAAGTGAGACTGGAGAGGTAAGTGAGGGCCAGCATTATACGGGAAATGTGAAGACGGTTTGATCTCCAAAAGTATGTTAATATAATACATAATATTTAACAATAAAAGAGAAAGTTCAGTATGTTCCTATCAATAGATGCAGAAAAAGGTATTTGATAAAAGTTAAAACTCATTCAGGAAAATTTCTCAGCGAACTAGGTTCAGAACAACACTTCCTTAATTTCACATTGGGTTTCTCTCAATAAACCTAAAGCAACATCTTATGTGGTGCTAAAACATAAGAAGCATCTTCTTTAAAGTCAGAAACAGGGGTGCCTGGATGGCTCAGGCAGTTAAGTGTCTGACTTCGGTGCAGGTCATGATCTCATGGTTCGTGGGCTTAAGTCTTATATTGGGCTCTGTGCTGACAGCTCAGAGGCTGGAGCCTGCTTTAGATTCTGTGTCTCCTTCTCTCTCTGCCCCTCCCCTTCTCATGCTCTCTCTCTCTCCCCCCGCTCTCAAAAATAAATTAAAAACATTAAGAAAATAAAATAAAGTCAGAAACAATGTGATATCTACTTCCCCCATTCTTTTACGTGATAATGGCAGTCAAAGCCAAGCAATTCAAATTACAAAATAAGAAAGAAATAGGGTATGAGAATTGGAAAAATAGTATAGGTGATGCTTTGCCTGCAAAATTTTCTTTGCAGCTACTAAACAATTGATTGGATTGTGAAGGGCTAATCCAACTTTTCTTTCTATTGAGATGCTAATCAAAGCAAATATGTCAACCCAGAAAACACCCCAGTTGATAATATAGCTTAAATGTGGTAATAGCCTTGTGTATGTGAATTACTAACCAAAGTAAATGGTCTGTGTTTGTCTTTCTTCAGTATTTTTTAGTATCTAATCTGTCTTCAATTTTCTTGCCAGTTGCATTTCAGCTGTTACTTGATGTGTGCATGCAAACTGTAAATGATTGTGGGAGCATAACTTATCAAGGTCATTTTTTTCTTATAGTGTGCCCAGTATCTGGTTAAAAATTATGATGATGATGAGATTTGATTTCAACAGAGCCTTTCAAGAATGGCACAAGAAATTTTATAACAATTGCCCTCCCTTAGATGCAAACAACAACAACAACAACACCCATCCTAAACAATGGTTTTGAATATTAACAATTATATTGAATATGTAAATACCACAAAGGCTATTTCTCCAGGCATCACGGGCTCTTTGGCCTCTAATTAGTTTTCCTTACCTTATTAGCTCTGTTTGTTGGCATTTGTCACAGTGAGACCAAACTTCACAGGAAACACTGTAAATCTTAATGTCACAGGTACTTTACATTTTATATAAATAATGGTAGGTTTATAAAATTACACTATGAGACCAAATGTAGTATTATATGCAATCCATGGGGTTATATATTTCAACTCCTTGCTATACTACTTATAAAATCTGTAATCTAAGTAAGATTTACTCCACTTCCTTAAGGCTCAGTTTATCTGGACAACGTGCTTGACAACACCTACTTTATGTGAATCTTGCAAAGACCCAGCGGGATAAGCACAGCCAAGTCCACAGTGGCTGATACTTGGCGCTGAGTAAATGGGAGTCTCTTGCCTTTATTCTTTCTGTCTATAATATCAAATAGTAACTCATGCCATGGCATCAAACCCTTAGTGTGCTTTCCAGCCTCTCAAACTATCCACGGACACAAAGAGAACAAAGCATAATACCTGAAACTGGGGTCATCGTTAGGAAGGAAACCTCTAAAGACACAATTTTTGTGAGGTTAGGGACCATGCCTTTTTGTTCATTATTGTGTCCTCAGAATAGACACATTATGTTTTGTGTAGTGGAGGCTTCACAGAAATTTATTGAAAAAATGAATGAATGAACAAACTGTAAGCGTTCTTGAAGATCGTCTAATACAACAAACATATTTTTTATTGAGATAAAAAGTCCATAACATAAAATTCACTACTTTATTTTAAAGTGTAGAATTCAAGAGCTTTTAGGGGGTTCACATTGTTCTGCAACCAATGTCACTGTCTGATCACTTTCACCACCTCCTCCTAAAAGGGACCCTGTACCCATTGAACAGTTCCACTCCTCCCCCTCTCAGCTCCTGGCAATCACTACTCTGCTTTCTGCTTCTACCAACCACCTTCTACTTAACTGAAGGGAAGCTGAGGTTTGGAGACATCACGTGACCTCCCAGGTTGCAGAGTCTGTAAACCTCAGAGCTGGGGTGTCAATTCAGGTTCAATTCAAGCCAAGGTTCCTCTCTAGAGCATCACTGTGCTTCACATACAGATCTTTTGAGCAGCATCTTCATTAGGAAGTGTCGCTCACTTTCCCTCCCTTAAATAATATTCATCCTGACCCTCTCTGCTTAAGTGGATGATTGAAAGAAGGCTCTCCATTTTCCGAAATGAGTTCTAAGAGTAACCATCACTTTCTTCCAGGCACTGTTCTTAAGTGTATTACAAACATTAGTTCCTTTCATCCTCACCACACCCATGAGATAGAGACTAATGTCCCATTTTTCAGGTGAGGAAATTGCAGTACAAAGAATTTAAGTGACTCACCCATGATCACAAGCTAATAAACTGATAATCCAATGATGATAACAGGATTTAATTTTTAAGATGGGAGGGATTGGAAATAACATAGTTTCAGGGAATGTGGAAATCAACAGTTAATTAATCAGTGCTCTACACCATGAGATTTCTTCTCAGAGCTTCTAATGATTCAATTGCCTCTAATGGATTAAGAGTCTTTAATTGATTAATTATGATTTCTGAGAGGAGAAGATAGGATGTAATATTTCTCAAATTTATTTGAACAAAGGAATATTTATTTATTTATTGAGATGTAATCGACATATAGCATCATATTACTTTCAGGAGTACAGCATTATGATTCAGTATTTGTGTATACTACAAGATGATCACCACAATAAGTCTAGTTATCATCCATCACCATACAAAGTTAAATTTTTTTTCTTGTGATGAGAATTTTAGGATTTACTCTCTCGGCAGCTTTCAAGCATGCACTCCAAAATCATTGCCTATAGTTAGTGTGCTGTAAGTTACATCCCTAGGACTTATTTATTTTGTAATTGGAAGTTTCATCCATTTTAGGTGTCCCCAGTCCCCCTTATTGTTCAGCACTGCCCCAGATCTTGGTTGTCTTGACCCTTTGTGATGGAGCCCCTGATTTGTTCTTGATAGGTCTCAGTTGTTGAGGATGTGCCAAGACTTGTCAGTGTTCAGAGGGAGGGACCTCAGGCAGCCCCTAGTTTCAAGGTGATTGGGAGTCAAACCCTCAGGCAGCAGCTTTTAAAGTTTGCAAATATATATAATCATGTGGGACTATAGTCGTAGACCCTGAGGCCATCCAGACCAGGTGATCTGGAGGTGTCCCCTGGGCAACAGTTGCAAAAACTGAAGCAACAGATGAATGTATAAGCTCCTTTCTGGAAGGTACTCGCAAACTGTAGCAAGACCGGGGGAGAATGCAAGGATCCTGTCTCCGGGCCTACATCCCTTGAGAGCAGTACCATAGAGTCTGGATGTGTGGCCGACCTGAAGCCTGTCCCTCAGGCTAAAGCTCCAAGACAAGTAAATAGGTCTTTTTCACAGGAAGACTGTGGAACATTGCCTTCTGCTATCTGTACAATGCCCTGGGGGTGGCAGTATGCCAAGAATTGCATCTCTGATTGTTACAGTCCTGTGGGAGTCAGGAACAGGAGTCCCCATGGCCACCAGAGCCAGGTGCTCCAGGAGAGCCCCCCCCCCCCGTGTGGTCTGTGTGCACCCCACAGCCTCAGCAAGACAGCTGAATACAAGAATTGTGCATGTGCATTGGCTTTAGTGAGGCAGCTGGAAAACACAAGGGCAAGGTGTGCCTGCTAGCTTTAGCAGGGCAGCTGGAGAGTGCAGGAACTGTCTCTGCCTGCCTATGCTAGCAAGGTAAAGGCACAGTACAAAAATGGCACCCACCAGGGCCTCCCTCTGGGAGAGAGTCCCAGCAGGGCCTTTCCCATCAAGTAGGCTCTTTAAAATTAGTAATTGGATCTCCTTCACAAACATTCTAGGCACTTTCCAAACTGCTGCTTTTGTGTTGCGACTTAGAGAGTCTGCATGTGAGCCTTTTAAGAACAGTATCTCGATTCCCTACAGCCCCTTGGGTCTCTGGACATAAGCCCCACTGTTTTTCAAAACCAGATGTTTTGGGGGCTTGTTTCTCTGGTACAGGTCCCAAGATTGGGGTGCCTGCTGTAGGCCCACTCCTCAGGGAGAAGGTCTAGATTTGTGAGATTTGCTCAATTGTGGGTTGCTGCACTGGGGTTGGGGCTTTTGGCAAGACCTTATCTCTTCCTCTCCTACCCATCTCTATGTGGTCCTTCTTTCATTTGTTTTAGAGGAGTTGTTCAATTAGTCTTCAGAGGGAATTTTCCCATCTGAACTATGGATTCAGAGTGTCTGTGGGAAGAGGAGAGTTCAGCATCTTCCTATGCAGCCATCTTGGATTGCCCCTCCAATGTTTTTAAAACCAACTTACTGAGTTACAGTTTACATGCAGTAAGCAAACTTATTTTAAATGAACACTTCAGTGAGTTTTGACAAATGGATCTACCACCATAATCAAGGTAGAGAAGCATTCCATCACCCTCTTCCCAGAGAAGTTCCCCAGCTCTGGCCTCAGACAACTACCAGTCTGTTTTTAATATGTTTTCACAATAGATTAGACTTGTCGTTTCTAGAATTTCATATATGGAATCATACTGTATGTACTCTTTCACCTGTCTTCCTTCACTTGGCATGAATTTTAAGATTCTTTGGCATTTCTGCATATTATATCAGTAGTCTGTTCCTTTTATTGCATTGTATGGAAACACTGTAATGTTGTTTATCCACTCATCTATTAATGAATATTTTTGTTTTCTCTTACTTTGATGGAACATCTTCTACTTTGGAAATCACTGACATGAATTCTGGCTAATGTCAAACTCTCAGATACTTATGGACTCTTTCAGAGAAGTAGTAACCAGAGATGTCCTATAGGAAACACTTCTCTTGGTCGTGTGGCAGCTGTGACATCAAAAGGGGGGAAATACATCTGGGAAACACCTTCTTTGTGTCTGACATTTTATTGGGAATTTAACATACCTTACTCAATTTAATCCTAAAATGTTTGGAAGTCATTCTGAGGTCCACAGTCAGACTATTTTGGGGAAAGGGTGTGTGTGTGTGTGTGTGTGTGTGTGTGTACACAGGCATGCTATATTAAATACAACAGAGAAGTAAAAGAAATCCTCACCTCTCTCTGGACAAATTGAGCAGGTTTCTGTGACAGAATATTAATCGAGCTTCAGTCTGTAGATTGATGGCAAGTGCTTTGTTGAATGTAATTAATAAATATGAAGGATTAGATGTTGAGCCTGATATCTGTTGACCTTGTAATTCTGCAGAACTTACAGGCAATAAAATGTCCCTGTATGTTGTACTGAATCTGTGTCTTGTTTTCCCAATTATCTTTGTAACCAGTCTTACTCAGTTACCATTCCAGAGAGCCCCTCTTCCTTATTACAGCACTAATAAATTAGGGGTTCCATAAGTGCCTTTGTTCAGATTCATTTTCTTCTTTCAGTTAATGAACAGCCATCTGCAGCTGCTCCTCAATCTTAATCCATCTGCATGGAGATGCCATTGTTATATACAGCATTCTATAAATATTGCTATGTTGACAAGCTGACTGCAGATGGGGGGGGGGATATTTTTATTATTATTATCCCTGATTAAGAGAGAGGCCAGATTGACAACACAAGGGCTCTGAGGTCCCTTCTCTTCTGTAAATTGTCTGTTCACATAATTATATTTCTAGTAACAATATTACGGTGTGCATTACAATCATCATTGTAGCTGTTATTTGTTATTCGCTGAGTACCACTTCTGCATTCTGCAGTGTGTAAGGCACAGCATGTAGGAAGCCAGAGTTCAGACTTGAAAGGATTAAATATTCTTGTTGTAAAAAGGAATTTTACCAGCTTAACAGAACTGAGGCTTTAAAGTAGATATGGTGTCTTGTGCCACATTTACAGGCCAAGGACTATATAGTGAAGAAGTTGAGTTGCACTATCTATATGTCAACCCGTCTCTTAAACAATGAGATTAGTCTGAGGATCCTAAAGTAAAGCAGTGCACTAGAAGAGAAATATCTTCATTTAAATTCAGAATATGAATGTTTTTTTAATGAGACAGCTTGGGAGATGACAAGTTCACAATTAGTGGGAAGAACTTTCATTACCAATGACTTAGGCTATTTCTCCCCAGCAAAGTGGGAGAGAAAGCAATGATCCAGTTGGTTTGAGAGGGAAAAACTCCTACTTTTTGTGTGCTTAATATATGTTGGGTGCTTGGAACACAGCCGTGGACAAGACAGACAGGTTTCCTACCTGTGGGGAGGTTGTGCTCCAGTGGACCAACATAGAACTTGAACAGGTAATCACAACTGTGATTATGTTAAAGTGAAAGATTCTATGGAGCATGTAATGGGAGGACCCATGGGGATAAAGGCAGTTGACCTGTAGCAGGTTGGATGATGGGCCCCAAAAGATAGGTCTTGCTAATCCCCAGAACCTGTGAATGTTGCCTCATTTAGCAAAAGGATCTTTCCATATGAATCTTGAGATAAGGAGATCATTCAGGATTATCAGGTAAACCCTACATCCGGTGAGAAATGTCCCTATGAGAAAAAGGCAGAAGAAGATTTGAGACAGACAAAAGAGAAGACACAGAAAAGAGGAAGAGGCAATGTGTGACTGTGGAGGCAGAGATTGGAGTGATGTGGCACAAGTCAAGGAGTGCTGACATCCACCAGACTCTTAGATCAGCAAAGAACAGACTCTGTCAGGAAGTGGACTGTGCCTCTGTGATTCTTCTTTGTTCTGCAAGAGAGAGTGCAGTTCATCTGACACCTGGACTACAGGCTGGTAAGACCCTGAGGAGAGGATCTAACTGAACCATGCTTAGAGTCTTGACCCACCGGAACTGCGACATAATAAATGTGTGTTATTTTAGGCTAACTTTGTGGTAATTTAAAAAAATTTTTTAAATGTTTTATTTATTTTTGAGAGAGAGACACAGAGTGTGAATGGAGAAGGGGCAAAGAGAGAAAGGGAGACACAGAATCTGAAGCAGCCTCCAGGCTTTGAGGTGTCAGCACAGAGCCTGAAGCTGGGCTTGAACTCATGAGCTGTGAGATAGTGAGATATCTCTATCTCACTGAGGTGAAGTTGGATAATTAACTGACTGAGCCACCCAGGTGTCCCTGTGGTAATTTTTTACACAGCAATAAAAAACTAATATACCCATTGAAAGAGTGTTGGGGTTGGGTAGAGTATCCAGGCAAAAGGAGTTGTGAATATAAGAACCTACAGCCAAAAGAGGCATGTCATGGTACAAGAATGGCCCGGCATGACTGGCGTCTGCCGGCTGAGGAGAGTGTCTGCTATGAAGGTGAAGAGGGGGCACAGACAAATCGTGAGGGCTCTGGAACTCAGGTGAGGGATTTTAGACTCCGTTGGTAGAAGAACAAGTATTTGAGGGTTTTAAAGCAGTAGAGCAAGGGGATCAAACTTGAGACTTTGTGAGATTTGTACTAGTGTGCTATTGCTGCTTAACAGATTACCACAAATAATAACACAAAACAACACAAATTTATTTTCTTACAGTCCTGTAGGTTAGACGTCTGACATGGTCCACAGTGGGCTAAAATCAGGGCCATAGCAGGGCCAAGTTCTTTTCTCGAGGTTCTAGTGAGCAATCTGTTTCCTTGCCTTTAGAACTTCAGAGGCCACCTGCATTCCTTGGCTAACGACCCCTTTCCTCAATCTGCAAACCTAGTAACCTACATGTCTCTGACCATTCTTCTGTAGTTATATTTCTCTCTGACTACAGCCAAGGAAGTTTATCTTGTTTTAAGGACTTGTGATTAGATTGGACCCACCCAGATAATACAGCATAATCTGCCATCTCAAGGCCTTTTATTTAATTACATCTGCAAAGTCCCTTTTGCTGTATAAATTTACATAGTCACCATTTCCAGAGATTAGAACAAAGACTTTTTGGAGGCCATTTTTCTGCCTACCACAATCACACAGACTGCCTGCAGAGAATGGAACAGAGGTAGGCAACATCGAGGTTATCCCAGTAGTGTGAGACAGACCTCATCTAGAGTTCAAACCAGAGTGGTAGGGTAAGGTCAGAAAGACCTCATCATATCTGTAAGATATTTGGGCTGTATTTGTACTTGAGGTGGACGAAGGAGCAGAAAGGAAGAAGCAATGAGAATGACTCAGGATTTTGGTTTCAGGATTTGTGTGGATGGTGGTGACATTTGTTGAGTTAGAGATGGAGGCGAAGCTGGCTTGTGCTTCACACTTTCTGTATTGTGCAGTGTCCTCTTACTCTTTCAGATTTAATTTCCTCCTTTCACAAGTCTGTTTTCTACCCCAGGAGGTGACCTTCATGTCCTACATCGGTAGGTGACTTTGCCTTCTCCTTCCAAATCGGTTCAGTGAATGGGGCAGAGGAAAGAGATCAAAGGGAGAGAAGAGAGTAAGGATTGAATATTTATTCCACTGTGTCTCTTCTTGCAGGATTTTCTTGGGGTGGCTCTGTCCCACTGTCTCTCAGACACCTCTCTTCATGCAGTTCTTGTGTTTTTTCTCTCCCTATGTGTGTGTGTGTGTGTGTGTGTGTGTGTGTGTGTGTGTGTGTATCTGTATCTCATTCTGGCTACTTGTAACTACCTCCTTCCTTTGTCCTGCAGATCTAGGAGTGCTAATAGCTTCCTGCTGTTACCAGGCCTAAGGTAATGCATCAACTTTTGTTGCTCTTTCTAAACACTGTC
This sequence comes from Neofelis nebulosa, assembly GCF_028018385.1. Classification (NCBI taxonomy): domain Eukaryota; kingdom Metazoa; phylum Chordata; class Mammalia; order Carnivora; family Felidae; genus Neofelis; species Neofelis nebulosa. Next base: position 27,638,074 of record NC_080794.1, on the reverse strand, counting down.
CATAATTTTGCAAATAAATCCTTTATTAAAACTTCTGTTTCCTGTCAGAAGAGTTCAGTTGTAGACATACTGATGACTGTAAGACATCCCAGTGGAGATTTAAACATATCAGTCTGGAGCTCAGAAGCAAAGTGTGAATTGGAAATATGAATGTGGACATTACCAGCATAAAGATAATAACTGGAACTTTGGCACCTGATCAGGTCATTTAAGAAGGAAGCACAGAGTTAAAAGAAAAAAAAATCTTAGGAGAGAGCACAGAGGAGTTCTAATATTTAAAGGCTGGTGAAGAAGCAAAGGAGACTGAGTAGAATTAGCCAGTGAGATCAAAGAGAAATCAAAGAGAAAACAATGTCATAAGAAAGGACAAAAGGAATCTGTATTAGTCTGTCTGACGGCCGTTACAAAAACCATAGACTAGGTGGCTTAAATGACAGAAATTTACTTTTCACAGTTCTGGACACTGAGAAGTCCACTATCAAGATGCCAGCATGTTCAGTTTCTTGTGTGGAGAGTTCTCTTCCCAGCTTGCAGTTGGCTGCCTCCTTTCAGTATCCTCACATGGTGCAGAGAGATGAAGAGAGCTCTCTGGCATCTCTTTTTATAAAGGCATTAAGCCCATCATGGGGACCCAACCCTCATGACCCCATGTAAACCTAATTCCCTCACAAGGCCCCATTCCCAAATACCATCACATTGGAGGTAGGACTTCAACATACGAATTTCGGAGAGGAACATAATTCAGTTCACAGCAGGATTTAAAATGGGGAAGTGGTCAACTGTGTCAAATGCTGCTGAGAATTAAGTTACAAGAAACACCAAAAAGTGCCCATTTGATTGTACAATGCAGATTACACTTTTGATCAGTATGTATTAATAGCTTAACTTTACACAGTAATTTATTAGGCAGTAATGGCATCTAAAGTATAACTCAGTCCTTTGAGCTCAAGAAGTTTCCCATAGAGCTGCAGAGTCAAGTCATAAATATATATCAATTTAAATACAGCAGTAAAATAAAGAATTAGTACAGAGCTCTATGAAGGTCTGAAAGAAAAAAAATAATTTCAACTCTCATTTATTGGGGTATATTTAGATGTCAGACACTATGCTAAGAACAACACATATATTATCTCCTTCTAATCTTTGCAAAAATGCTACAAGGTACCTATCATTATTATTCCCATGATTACATTTTAACAGGAAAGGAAATTGAGCATTTGAGACAATATGTAGTTTTCTATGACCTATGGCTAGCAAATGAAAAGGCTGAAATTCAAGCCTATTTGACATCAAAACCCAGGCTCTTAACATGGATTTCGGGGTGTAAACTCATTAAAACAATGTTTTTCACCTTAAGAATAATTAATAGGGGCGCCAGGATGGCTCAGTTGGTTAAGTGTCCGACTCTTGATTTCAGCTCAGGTTATGATCTCACAGTTTTGTGGGTTTGGACCCCATGTCAGGCTCGTGCTGATGTTGTGGAGCCTGCTTGGGATTCTCTGTCTCCCTCTCTCTCTGTCCCTCCCCTACTTGTGCCGACTCTGTCTCTCTCGAAATAAATAAACTTAAAATAAAAAAAAGAATCATATATAGTCTATGGATTTCACATAATACTTGAAGGCTTTTAAAAATAATTTTATATCAAAATAATTATAGATTTATAAGAAGTTGCAAATGTAGGGAAAGATCTCCAGTACCCTTCATCCTCCAATGGGCATATTTGATAATATTATGTGCAATATCAATGGATAACCAGGGTGTTGACATGATACAAATGTGTGTGTATTCTATTTTATCTTATCACACCTGCACATTCATGTAACCATCATGACGGTTAGGACACAGAGCTACTCCATCACCTTGCAGACCTCCCACATGCTATCTCTTTACAGTCATATCCACCACCCATTCTGCTATCATCCCTAACCGCTAGCAGCCATTAATCTGTTATCTGTCTCCATAATTTTGTCATTTTGAAAGTATTGTGTAAACAGAATCATACAGTATGGGACACTTTTGGACTGGCTTTTTTCATGAGACACAGTGCCCTGAGATCCATCCTGCTCTTACATGTTTATCAACCATCTGTTCTTTCTTATTGCTGAGTAATATTCCATGTTATGGATACACCACAGTTTGTTTAACCATCCACCTATTTTTTTTTTAATTTTAGAGAGAGTGAGAGAGAGAAAATGGGGGTGGAGCAGAGGGAGGGAGGGAGAGAGAGAGAGAGAGAGAGAGAGAGAGAATCTCAAGCAGGCTCCATGCTCAGCACAGAGCCTGACAAGGGGCTTGATCCAACAATCCCGGGATCATGACCTGAGCCAAAATCAAGAGTTGGATGCTCAACTGATTGAGCTACCCAGACACCCCAACCATCCACCTATTGAAGGACATTTTAGTTGTTTCCAGATCTGAACTATTACAAATAAAGCTTTGGTGTAGATGTAAGTTTTATTTCTCTGACAGAAGTTCCCAGAAGAACAATGGCTTGCTTGTATGGTAAGCATATGTTTAGTTTTTTTAAGGAAATGCCCCAGTATTTCCCAGAGTGGTTGTACAATCTTACATTCCCATCAACAATGTATGAGAAATCTAGTTTCTCAGCCTCTTCAGCAGCATTTGGTATTCTCACAATTCTTTATTTTAGCTGTTATAATAGGTATACAATAGATAAATAGATCACTATGGATTCATTTGCATGTCTCTAATAGCTAGTGGTGCTGAACATCTTTTCATGTGCTCAGTTGTTTTGCTATTTGTGTATCTTGTTTGGTAAAATATCTTTTCATATATTTTGCCCATTTTCTAATTGGATCACTTGGGTTTGTTTTTTTGTTTTTGTTTTTGTTTTTTTGTTTACTATTGTGTTTGAGAGTTCTTTACATATTCTAGACACCGTTTCTTTATCAGATATATGATTTACAAGTATTTTTTTTTTACCAGACTATATCTTTGTATCTTGTCTTTTTATTCTCTTAGCAAGGTCTCTCATGGAGTGAATGTTTTTTTAATGTTTGTTTATTTTTGAGAGAGAGAGAGAGAGAGAGAGAGAGACAGAGCCCAAACAGGGGAAAGGCAGAGACAGATGGAGACACAGAATCCGAAGCAGGATCCAGGCTCTGAGATGTCAGCACAGAGCCCAACATGGGTCTCAAACCCACAAACCACGAGATCATGACCTGAACTGAAGTTGGACACTTAACCGACTGAACCACCCAGGGCCCCTGGAGTGAAAGTTTTTAATTAACTGCGTATTATATGTATATATATATATATATATATATATATATATATATATAAATTATAATCCATAAGACTGTAGAGACATCAACTTGGAAGTCTTTCTCAATGATATTGTCATTTGGATCAGAGATTCTGCTAGAGTTTACAAGTCGTGTCTTGGCAATAGCACACAAAATAGCAAATGTCATGGCTTATTCTGTATCAGGCACTTTAGAAGAATATGCATCCAAAAACGCAGAGAAGCATGTGGGCAAGTTTCTACTAATCCATGTAAACTGTACATTAAAATGGCCTACACATTACAAGATTTTCAAAACACTTTCATTCAAGATAGTAACTGTTTCATCAGCAGCATGAGGGATTTTCAGAGTCTGAGATTAACAAAATTGGAAGATGGCATTGAGGGAGTTAGATGTTATGCAATACAATTTAATACAATTTCTGTAGGTATCAAAGTTTGTAGGAAGTAGCTTGTTACATTTAGTAGTTGATTGATTTAAAATATATACACTAGAAAGAAAAACTTAAACGTTTAAGGACTGTATTCTATAATGTGCTTTTGAGAAATATCCTTAGAAAAGGTACACTCTATGGATTACTAGGTTTATTGTAGCAGTAAAATGAAATAAAGACAACTGTCTGGCTTTTTAAGTGTCTAGATTTTATTTATTTTTCTTTATTGATTTAAATTTCTTCATGAGTGTTAAGAAGATGAGTATTTCCCCTTTTAAGTATTAGATTCTGTGTTATCAATACTAGGCTTCAACAAGTAGGTAAACTGTATATTGTAACTATATATGGTATTGCTTTAATTATTGACTGGCTAGAGAAGTAAGTAATTTAAGCCTATGAAGGTCTAATCTCTTAATCTCTATTAGTTGAGGGGAAAGTTTTCCTTAGCATTTTTTTTTTTAATAATCACAAAGACTAGCTGCAGGAATAACAAAATACTCTAATTCTAAAATCAGCTTGTCTCCATGATATAACTTTAATATTTTATTCAAAATGTGTTCTTAATATGCATCTAGAAAAAATACCTAAATTTTTAATTTAATAAAAATAATTCAAGTATTCAGAGTGCTATTGCTAGGAAAAAATTTTTATAAGACGTTTGTTTGAACTGTGAAAGAGAGGCAATTTTAAAATTAATGGATTTGCAGCATATACAATATTCCACAAAGCCACTCTTCTTTTTCTCCCTCTCTCTGAGCTGCCAGCTTTGGACAAAGAAACTTTTATGGCAGTGACTGACTTGCAGAATCACTCAAGACCACCCTCTCCATGAGGAAGAGGTCAGCAATTAGATAAGGTGATGGTAGATTGACCTTAACACCAGGGGCTGTCCAGCTGGAGCTCAGTGTTCATTCCATCCTTTCAATTAAGTTCCTAACAGATTCTTGAGGAAATAAGGGGGAAAGGGCAACCTGGCTTAAAAATCAGAACATACAACAGAGGGCCAAAAAAGCACAGGAACAAAAATATATTCCAGATAAATCTTTCTAAAATCAGCAAGCCAACATGTCATAGCAAGGGCAGACTTATCAATGGCAAAACAATATCCTCTCAGCCCAGTGATATAATTATTTACTTTGGTTAGTGGCACTGAACTCCAGGAGTATATTTTATAAATTAAATACTTATAATAAAACTACAGCACAATTTATCCCAAGAATGTCTTTGGAATCTCCCTTCTCTCTCTCTTTCATGGCGAGGAGAATGAGGCTGATGGCAGTTTGCCATGGTTATGTGATATCCTGGCAAAAAAATGCTTCATGTTATATCACAAACATATGGTCTGGTAATGGTTTTATATTATGTTCCTTTAGTGTTTTATTCCCATTTTTAGGAGACCTCTTCTAGACAAGAGCAATATGTTTTCTTGTCGACCTATCACATCAACTGTTAACACATGTCTCTACTTTTAGAGTTCACAATGGTTAAAAAGTTAAAACTTAACCTTATGTTGCATATAACCTAAATTTTGATTATGCAGTAAAGTTGATCTCTGATGCTCTTCTGTGTTGAAGTTACTGTTTCTATGTTTTCCTTTCAATTAAGGAACTCTTTCCCTTTTTTCAATGGTTAACGTTACTCAAGTTACAATGGACTAAATAAAAATGTGTACAAAATGTAGCAACCAGGATAGTAAAATGACTCTAAACTTAAGGTTTTAAACTAGCATTTCACAAACCAAATCTGGCTCACAGATGTGGGTTTTTGTTTTTGTTTTTTTGGCTTATGGAGTGTTTAAATATTTTTTAAAAATTAGTTGCCAACATTTAAAAATTGGGAGATTTCAAATAGAAATCTTGAGACTTGGGCTCTTTTAAAATCTCCCCAACAGCCCTGACCCAGACTTTCACCCAACAAGTGGTGGATGCCAGGTAGTATCTGCCTCTTCCTTTGGGTTTTCCCTCTCTGGTTCACTTCGGTCCCACCCAACATGCTCTCAACTTGTTTACATTCAATCTCCCGCCCCTGTCAACATCTGAGTTTGAGACTCCTCAACTAGGCTAGATGGGGAGTTTGGAAAAAAATTGGTGACATGTGGTCTTGGGAAATAAATAGTCATGAAAGACAAGTAGCTGTCCTCAAATATATGAAGGATTACCCCTGGGCGAAAGTGATTACTGTCAAAAGGACTGTTGTCTCAGTAGGCAGAAAAAATCTAGAGTAAGGTAAATGTTGCCTAAATGTAGCAATAACATCTTGAATAAAACAAGCCAACAAGGAAAAAAAAAGCACTACTCTGGGGCAAAGACCCCCTTTACTGGAAGTGTGCAAGCAGGGGTAGGCATGGTGGGATGTTCAAGGGAAGAAATGTCAACTGAGTTGACCAGTGATCTGTCTCCAAGGCCCCCTCCAGCTCCATGAGACTGTGAAATCAGCTATTTAAAATCATCTTTTGGGGCTATAAAGTAAGGACTATGCTAACTGGAAAACAAGTTTGAATTTTAAATATTATACGAACATATAGGTCTTTGACATATTTTTGGATTCTCTGGGATAAGATTTAGTGAATACCAACTTATCCTTCTGAATCACAGGCGGTGCCCTGATTAGGTTTGTTTCAGAGTGCTGGTTTCTAGTTACGGGGCATTTTATTTTCTTTTTAATAACACATGGCAATCAGATGTACAGTTTTTCTTCTGGGGAAAAACATTGATTATTTTAAAAACAGTAACATCAGCACAACTGTCAGGGGAAAAAAAGCACAATGGTTTTGAAAATAACTCTGAAGTTTTTTATTTGCTGAAGAGATTAAAGAAAATATATACTGCCCCTAAAGTATATATAAACCACTGGGAAAAAATTACAATAATTGCTTTGCAAAGAAATAGTTACTGGGAAAGCATAAGATTGGTGTGGGCATCAATAGATTTCAGCCTTTTCTCTGCTAAAGTTTTTCCTTTCACAGATTAGGGATTGGCAAACTAACAGCCTGGGAGCCAAATCCAGCCCACCTTCTGTCTTCGAAAATAAAGCGTTATTAGAACAAACCATACTCATTCATGTACACATTGTCTAAGGTTGCTTTTGTGCTCCAGTGACAGTTGGGTAGTTTCAACGTAGACAGTCTGACCTCCAAAGCCTAAAATACTCTACTATTTGGCCCTTAAACAGAAAAAAGTTTGTTGGCCCTCTGACACACACTAGCTAACTTATACTATTGATATCCATAGTTCTTGTCAGTGTAGCAAAAAGCTGAGCTAAACCTTAATGTTGCTATAGAAGAAAATACCACATTCTCCTGCTTTGGTGGTAAGCAAAAGAGCTTTTCTTTCAACTTCTGACTGCTGTCTCAGTTTTCACCTTGTACCTACTGAGACACAAAATTCAACATCTTTTTCAGTTTCTCACAAGGAATTCACTCATGTAGAAGTATCAGTGAACAATGTAGCCTTCATTAAAGTGCTTGGGGGAAGGGTGATGGAACAGAGGTGCTACATTCCCCATAGTAAACACTTTTAAAGTCCCCTTGAAAACTTTCTCCAGTGTTCTTTCTGCCTGAAATTTGTTGAAAACTTAGTGAATGCAAGTGTGTGTGTGTGTGTGTGTGTGTGTTGCCAATTTTGATTATCCCTATGATAAATAAAGGAATCAAAATAGGAAGTCATTTTCTTAGAATTGTCTTTGTTTTAGCTTTCCACTTCTTTTTTTTTACTTATTTATTTTTATTTTTTAATATATGAAATTTACTGTCAAATTGGTTTATTTTATTTTATTTTTTAATATATGAAATTTACTACACTTCTTCTGAATAAAACTGCACTGCAGTTTAGAATCTTTTTGAAATCTCTGGTCAAAACGTGGAGATCACTGCTGTAGAAGACTAACCTAGTTCACCACTGTGGTATCTCCTAGTCCCTTTAAGAATATATTTTGCACATATTCTAGAAAAGAAACAATATTACTTATGCTGCTGAGATTTACAAATATAACACTTATCTTAGAAATTCCATTTTGGATGATGGAAGGAGAATATATTGTTGCTAAATATAATTTGTATGTACAGTATAGTGAGTGGCTGTTGTTCACAATTTAAATATAGGAAGGACTTCTGTTGCTGGCATTATGAAAATATAGATAAAATTGTGGGGAAAAAACTAGCTCCAACACTTTGAAATAATGGATAAGACACAAACATCTCCTTTATTTTTTATTTTTAAATTTTTAATTTTTTTAATGTTTATTTATTTTGAGAGAAAGAGCGGGGGAGTGGGGCAGAGAGAGAGAGAGAGAGAGGGAAACACAGAATCCAAAGCAGGCTCCAGGTTCTGAGCTGTCAGCACAGAGCGTGACGTGGGGCTTGAACCCATGAGCTGTGAGATCATGTCCTGTGCTGAAGTTGGACGCTTAACCGACTGAGCCACACAGGTATCCCTCAAACATCTTTAAATAAAAAGTTGAGCTCAGGAGCAAAGGAAACCCACTAGAGCCAAAACCTAAGAGAGAAGACTCGAGTTTTCCTCTCGTATCTTTCTTCTATGTGGCACACAGCTTCCTGGATTTCTCCCAGGGGATGTAAACTCTCTATTATGAAGGGCACTTTAGCTTACCCAGTCCTTACCATCATAATTCCATATAAAATTTCCTCAGGAAGAAAAGCTAGCTCTCTAGTAAGACCTCACCCTCTTCAGAAGGTATTTTTGTGACTCGTGCCAGATTGTCATCTTGCCATGTACCCAACACCATCCCAAACCGGTTTCAAAGTATTTCTTCAAACAAATGCAGTGTTCAGCCCAAGAAGAACTCTGTTATGTGGAATTTTCTCATTCAATTGTCAAAATTGGAAAAAGAATATTGTGAATAGGCAGAGGATAGTTTCCTATGAGGCAAAACAGATATGCCATGATCCGTCTCTCCCATGAAAATAGGGAGGACATTCAGAGAGGCAGCAAGCTGGGAGCAGAGCTGGTCAACACACATCTAATTGCTCAGAAGCCTTCCTTTGCATGTGTTACAAAAGCTTTTTTCTATGCCTTCCACACACTCATTGAAAGGTGCCACTGATGATGACTTTGTAGACTGAAGACTACCAATGAGCAGTGCGAAGCAGGAATCAGTCAATCTGAATGCAGAATGAAGGATCATGAAAAGGAGTTTTAAGAACATATTAATAACACAGAATGCTATTAGTGTCAAGAGGGACTTTTCTGGAGTCCAAGTGAAGCGTGAAATACCTTAAGGTACCAATGGGGAATTTAGGAAAATCAAAGGCTTTGTTAAAATATTTAAAGTCTCTGATACTGAGCTTACTTCATTCTGACTCATCTTTTAGATCTGAGCTCAAATATCACTTCTTTACAGAAGGGTTCTCTGTCAGATCCCTCTGGTACGCAGTCTGGCAACCCCTGAATTTTTTCCTAGTGTCACTGTGACCATTATAATTTCACAATTAATTAGTTGTGCAATTCCTTGAAGGGGTATACCTTAGTTACTGCCCTATCTTCAGTGCCTAGAATTTTCCAGGCATGGAATTTGTTTTGCTAAATAAAGAAGCTATAAAATTACTGCAATGGTATGGTTATTGTCATTATAATATTATATCTGCTTACAATGCACCTTTGAGATGTTTTTTCAAACTTTTAAAAACTGCCATCCCCTGAGAAACATGTTATACATCCTGACATACATACATGCATACACAAAAAATTAAACAAACAAAAATGTTGCTATAAACAATACTGACAATCATCATGTGCAATTCACTCTGAAAGTTTCTAATCTCTTCTGTTTTAGTCTTTGAGAGTGCTATTCATGACCTCCTAAATTGATTTCATAACCTACTTATGAATTGTAACCTACGGTTTGGAAAAACCCTGCCCCAGGGCACTTCATAATCGTAAGACGCAATTGAATATTAAATGTGTTTAAACTTTGCCTTCATTCATCTGTCTCTATATGTGTCATAGGATTTCGATAAAATATTCTTTGCAGCTGCAGCAACATATTTGTCAAGGGCTCCAAAACTCCTTAAATTAACATTCAGTTGGCAATGCCCCACTGTGGGTACTTACAGTCAAAGGGCATTATGGGAAGATGGCCAAACATGCCAAAGTCCACTGTGTCCTAAGGTAATAACTTACTTGCAGAAAGAGTAATTTACCTAACATCCTGATTGCACATTTATAATTAGATTTGTATTTCTTGCCCGGTTTTACTACATCAGACTAACATATGCTGTGCTACAGATGGAAGTCCCGGGTTATTCAGCATCAGGGACCCTGGGGTCTTGTGATTCCAAATTAAACTTGGGTGTGTGCATAAACCATGCAAATTAGGCTTTGGCCACACGCTCAGCACTGCTGAAAAGAAATCAGGCAACAGGTCTAGAAACAAAATGCACTGGAGGCTGCCTCCTCTTGTTGGAAAAGTTTTTATTAGGCTTGGTGATCAAGGAAGTTTGAAAGTAAGCACTTAACTCAAATTGCCATGACTAGATGCACATGTGTCCTTAACCACCAAACAGGCTGGCAGGCAAGGCATGTTTTACGATGCTCATCCATGTCTACTGCATGCAAGTAAACAGTGAACTGACCAGAATTTCTGTGGGTTCAGTATCTGGAAAATGTTTTCACATGTGGACAACTGGAGTTGTATTCTTCCGTGGGTGATGCTGTATCAGTTGGAGGAAGACTGTGTTCTTCTCCCTCTTGTCTGGGTGACACATCCATTGCCTAGGACCTCTCTACCCTGAAGTTATCCCATGCCTGAGCTCATTTGAAAGAGTTCATTCTTTCATAGTTTGAAACTGGTTGCAGGGAAATCAGGATAGCCCTAGCACAAAGGGTGATGGGATGTCCCTCTCTATGGCCGACTGGCTTTACTTTCCTCTTCCCTAGGATGTCATGCCTTCAACTTGTGAGAGTAAACTTTGTATTGAAAAGTAAATTTTGTAAGTAAACTTTGTAGAGAAAAATGCAGAAATCACAAGCATAGCTTAATAAATTTTACAAAGTGATCATACCCATATAACGAACACTCATATCAAGAAACAAAACATTTCCAATCATTATCTGTTCCCCGTGGGTAACTGTTATCCTTCCATCTAATAGGATATATGACTTTTTCTTGTCTTTGAATTTTATATAAATGGACTCCTGTAGAATGTACTTCTTTAAATCTGGATTCTGACATTTCACTTTATGTTTAGAGATTAATCTATGTGGTTGTAGTTGTTTGTTCATTCTTACAGCTGTGTGGCACTTCAGTGGATGAATGTAAAATAATTTTTATACGCATTCTACCATGATGGACATTTTGGTTATTTCCAGTTTGTGGCAATTGTAAATAATGCTACTGGGAACATCCTTGCACATGTCATTTGGTAAATCTACGTACAGATTTCCACTGCTATATCTCACAGGAGTAGAACAGTGGGAACATTCAGCTTTAATTGAAATCTGTACAGTTCTCCAAAGTGATTGTGCATTCCCACCAGTAGGGTGTGCAACGCCCAATTGTTCCATATTTTCATATTGTCCACCTTTTTAGTTTTAGACTTCTGGTGCGTATTTTTAATTGGAAGAGCATGGACTTGGAATTAGAGAGATATGACTTTTATTCCTGCCATGTCACGTTCTAGCAGCTTATGTGGTCTCAAGCAAGTCACGTTTCCTCTCTGAATCTTATGTTTCTCATCTGCAACATGGCACTAAAAATATTTATCACATAGGATAGCTGCAAATTATAAATGAAATATGTGCAAATAATAACTATTCTTTAAGCATCTACCATAGGCCACTGTGTTAGGTACTTACCTACACCAATGAGCTTAAGATATAGTCTTTATGAACAACACCAGTAATAATAGCTCTATTCCCCACCATCATCTGGCCTTCTACAGAGACTCTGAGTTAGTCGTATCATTGTGCCCAGAAGATTGGACTGCTCTATCTCCCAAAACAAAGGACGTGGAATCTAGTACTTTATAGTCATCCAAAAAGTGCATCAGGATGTCGCTGGGGCAGATGTGATTTGATTATTTCTGTCTGTGGTTGCAGGGCTCAACATCATACCACAGTGTCATGATGGAAATAGCTTACTCTAGGGTAGACAAAGAAACTAGCAGGTAACGACATAAACTTTTATTTTTCACCAAATTAAGAACAAGAAATGACTGGGGATATCATATGTGTTTTCCAAATGCTTTTACTGGAGAGTCTATATATGAGTGTATTCATTTTTCAAAACTTTGCCATATCATTTTTTTTTGTAAAGAGGTGTCATGTTGCCTTAAGAATTGAAAAGTAAAGGTGTTTATGGTCTGTCTTCCTACCCAACTTATGGAAACTAAAAAAGGCTTCAGTTTTAGAAGAATGTGCCCATGATTTTCAGAAGACATGAAGAAACTTTTAGGTTGGCAGATCTCTTTCAACAATTGGTATCAATCCAACAGCTTTTCAATTGCCAGGGCTCTGTCTACACAATAGGAAATTAAACATTTAAGCAGAAAATAAAACATCACAGAGAACTGTTAGTTGCAAATTGAAAGTGTTCCACATGTTCTCCCTCTGTTACTGCTGTATTACTTGGGGGAGGAGGGACATGGTGATTTCTCACTACCTGTTAGGGACCCACTCCCATCTGGGTTCATGAACATAAGCCTCTTGGTTCTTACTGAACTGTGTTCTGTGTTCTCACTTGTCTTTAGGTTTAACAAATAATCATAGTGTTCCTCCAATACGAGGCTGCTTAGAAACCATGGAAGAATGATTCCCAAGTTAATAAACCTAAAACACATTTGCCTGACATAGTTCCTTTAATTTTTAAAGGCTTGTATAATTTAAGGGAATTTAAATCCATGTGTTTTTTATTCACTTGAACTGACATCATCAAAATAGCCCTTTAAACAGCTGGTTGAGCCCTTTTTAATAAAGTTCTCTTATGACTTGTTTCTTTTTGAAAACAAGATTTTTTTTTGCCAAAGGCAAATGAACTTAAATGCCAAAAGACCTGGATTTCAGTCAAAACTCCAAACCTGTATATTTTGAGGTTGAAAATTTTGCAAATGGGCTCCTGAGTCTCCACTGAAATTAGGTGCAAAGAAGGAAAAAGTGCCATCTGAATGAAGTTCATGGTCAAATCTAGTGTCAGAAGACTAAAGAAACATCTATATTTGCTGCTTAATTTGTGCCAAATCTGAAATGAATCAATGTACAATGTGTATTGGATTATTACAGAAATGTGATCCACTGCCAAGCAGTTAACTTTTCCACCATCTCTGGTTATCACGAGTAAACCACAATGCTGTACTCTCCAGAGGTTAGAAACCCAACACACGGCGGCTGTCTGAGATTTGTGAGATGTGATTGTTTTAACAGAGTCATTTTGGAGAAAAATCTTTCGCTAAACATTGTAGATGTTCATGATAGATGTGTGTACACACATGTGTGTGTATAGGAAAAAATATATATGCATGTATAGGAAATATATACATATTCCTCTCTCTGTGTCTGTCTCTCTCTCTCTCTCTCTCTCTCTCTCTATATATATATATATATATATATATATATATACATATGAATTTTTCTTTTTTTAAATAAGAATACTCTCCTCTAAAGACATGCTTAATGATTTAGCAAGTAAAATAATGATCTGAGCATGAATCATGTAAAGGAGTTCAACCTTTATAAATATATCCACATGCTGCAGTCAAAACAAAACTCTCAAAGCTTCTTGATATTAGCAATCCTAGACAGTTTTTCTCTTTGTCAAAATGTATATAGCTACGCAGTAATCAGAGAGATGTATGACTGGGAGTAGCTGAATTTTACAGGAATCTGTGAGGCAAATGGGCATTCTGCCCCCCTCCAGCCCTCCAGCACAACTGCAGGAGCCAATGCTCCATTTGAGAAACAAATTTGTCTGCCATCATGAAACTCCTTAAAGGCTAATTCCCCTAGAATAGGAGAATTTAACATGAGAAAGAAAGAACAAGAAAGGGACAAGTTCTCAGATTCTAGTTTACAATTGAGATTTTTAAAAGAGGAACTTTACATATACACATTCACATTGAAGGTGCATAAATATTAATAGAGCCAGGTTTCTGATAAAAATAGAAACCAGAATCTTTATCACTGTATTGCTGTTAACAGATTTGATTGTATCATCCCTTTTTAAGGATAGCTCTACAGTTTCCTACAGGGTGGAATTTGTTTGCTGTCAAAAACTCTGGAATCTTCAAACCCAGTTTTCAAAGTCTGTATGATATTAAGAGAATATTCATGAGTTTACAAAATTGTCTTCTTTAAGAAACTTTAATTAGCAAAAATTCATTTTTACAAATGAGATGATGATTCCTATGTACTTACTCTTGTCTAAGATTTGTCACAGATACCTCATTAAAATTTCAAAACCTTGACAAGGAGAAGACCATTGTCCCCAACTGATAAATATAGAAACTTTGACATATAGAGCTATAGGAGAATGAATGAATTTCATTATGAATATATAGTCAGAGAATTTTTAGTGGATTCACTGCAGGGTCCATTTAAATATGAACTTCGATTGTGCTTTGAATAACTGGATGAAGGTTGGAGACAAAGTACAGAAATAAAGCAGGAGAGAAATCTAAAGGAGATACCACCCTTTGAAGATCAAACTGAAATTAAAGGGTTGCCAGTGACAAGTAGGATTTGATTTAAAGACATTTGATTTGTATCTTTCAAATAACTCTTTGACTGCATAACATGAAGTACATCACTATTTGCATTATTAAGCAATAGAAGTTTTCAGAAGTGTTTTATATATTGACTTTTCAGCCCAATCCAGAGAATGCTGTTTCATATTGGCAGTAAAATTGCTATATTCCATGACTTAGCTATGTGACCTTGGCAAGCTACAAACTTTCTATATTGCAATTTCCTCATTTACAAAATGACAGTGATGATATATAGATGTATTGTACAAGAATGAATGTACAGAAATATCTGAAAGTCTTTTGACTTCATTATAAGCTACAAAGATATCACTGTGTTCAATTATAGTTACACACCAAAGTCTCATCTCATGCTCTCTGTCTCTCTTTTTTCTTTCCCTTCCTTCTCTCCGTCTTCCCTTACCCCCTCCCAAGTATATTCTCTCCTAGAATCATAGGGTGTCAGAACTGAAAAAAAGCCGTAGAGATCATGCAGTTCTACCAAAAGAGAAAATAAAGTTCCAAAAAAAATTAAATAATTTATCCAAAGTCACAAAGCTACAAAAATAACTAATGGCATAAGTAGGTTTAGGTCCCAGGTCACTTATAATCCTCACCACCTAGGAAGGCACTCTAGCTGAGTAATTAAAAGCATAAGATTAGGTAACAAACGGTTCAACCTCTGCAGTTCTCCACTGACCAATTCTCTGCATCTGTAAAATGGGATTGAAAACAATATAACAAACACCAGGCATGGCTGCATTTGCAGGATGCCTGGAATTTACTAGCACTGGATGAGCATTATGGATTGTTATCATTTTCTCACGACATTTCATTGTTTCTCTTGAGATAGTTAGGTTGCATTCATTCACCTCCGTTTTTCTGAGATGGACTCAAGAGTCAGGAATCGCCTTCTCAATGGCCCGGAAGATTCCACGATAGAGTATTAACATCTAACTTGAGTTCTT
The DNA here is from genome assembly GCF_028018385.1 of Neofelis nebulosa. Taxonomy (NCBI): domain Eukaryota; kingdom Metazoa; phylum Chordata; class Mammalia; order Carnivora; family Felidae; genus Neofelis; species Neofelis nebulosa. Next base: position 27,622,717 of record NC_080794.1, on the reverse strand, counting down.
GCTACACAATATTTTGAGATAGTAGCATGGAAACTTTATTATAGATGAGAAAACTGAGACACAGAGAAGGAACTTCTTCAAGAGCACACGGCTACTAAGTGGCTCCAGAGCCCACATTTTGCATCAGTGTGATAAGCTGAAGCTAAAGCAGTGGAGGTCATTCGGCATCAATCACCGAGTCCAGGTGATGAGGGATGGGAAGTCCAGAAATGTGCTTCCTTCTCCATTTGCAGTGAACTTCTATAGAGAACTGCCTTCTGGAGAATTATGCGCACACAACTCTCAGACTGAAATGGAGTTGGGCTCCACAATTATGACATGGTGAATCACCATTGACCTGGAGACCTAAAACTTCCAAGAAGTGAAAACAAATGGGCTGCCACAACCAAGTCCCCAAGGGTGCTTGTCCAAGCCCAACACACTTGGGACACTCTCTCTGCTGGGGGTAATCCTGCCAATCATACATCAGAGATGCTGCAGCTCAAGGTTAAAGTGGTCAGTTGCTAGGGGAAACATGCCCACTGATGTCATCATTCTTAGAAGTTGTATCCTTCCCTCATTTCTGGGAGCATTAGATTCATGTGCACGTTGGTGTTAAAAAGCTAATTTAAAAACGGAGTCGGATGTTTAATTATTGTTTGATTTGGGGTTACAGCCTTTCATTTTTCAAACATCTTAAGAACAGAGAATGAAAATTGTTACCTAAGAAACTATTGAAATTCTCTTAACTCTTCTGGGTATGTATTATGTATTCCATGAGTTCTCTGCCAGGGATATAAGTCAGAAACTCTCCTGCTGGTTTTGATTACAGCTGCAAAGTCACAGATTTGAACAGCTCTAGACAATCATTCTTCTGAACGTGCACATAAATATAAAACATTTTCTTTATCCTTATCACATAAACCTTCAACGAGGTTTGCTTCAAAGTAAATTCCAGTTTTCTTTCATTTTTTCCTCATTTATCATTTTAATAATTAACAAACTGCATTTTTTTTCAAAAAGCTACTCTATTTGCATATTCAAAGGTCATTGTGCTGGTTCAAGCTATTTAATATCAAAGGGATGACAATTTAACAATCTCTTCTTCTGGATTCAGATAAAATACAAAATTACCTCTGGCTTTTTAATTTGGTACATTTAGAGACACATGATAAAAATATGAGATTAAGATAATGGCATGAGTATTATAGTGAACCATCAGTTAAGCTATGGTAAACTTTCTTCACATCTAGCTTCGGGTCTTTACATTGTCACTTTATTATTTAAAATGGAGCCATCACATTTCAGTAAGTGATATCAAGAACATAATTTGCTAAGACACCTCTTTATTTGAGGCGCTGTCAGGACTGGCAATGAGAAATGACACAATCCCTCAGTTGTAAGCGACAGGCGCCACTATATTAGTCCGCACTTGTGTATTTCTCTGCAGTTTTTGAAAAATTGCATTTCCTTTGTGTAAGCAGAACAAAAAGAAATAGAAATCGGTTCCATGTGAATTCTGTGGTCCTCTATATTAAACTGTAATTGTTTCCTGGTAAAAAAAAAAAAACCAAGCCTGCAGGATTTCCTGAAAAATAATTTACAAGGATGGGCACTGGGTCCAGCTTGCTTTTTTCCCTGTGCTTCTTGTGATTGATGACACTGCAAGGAACTGATAGATTTGCTGCTGCTGCATCTCCAGAAAGTTCTTCAGCTTTAAACAAGCAGCAATCTCCCCCCACCCCCACCCCCAAAAAATCTTTACATGGCATTCACTTTCCTGGCTTGTTGGTTTCTAGTTGCTTTTCAACTCTGGCACTGCTCTGAGCTGCCCAGTTAATGGAGCCAGTTGCATCAATAGAACGATGAAGACAGTTTAGCTGAATTATTTAAGGTAATGGCTGGGCAGAAATTTGTAATTCAACCTAGTTAGCTCAATATGAGCTATAATCTTTAGAGACGTAATATGGAAAGAATGCTGGCTTAGGGGTCCTACACACCTGAGTTCAGATCCTTCCTTTCCTACTGCATAACGTGTACATATCAAACTACATGAGCTATAATTTCCTCTTATGCAAAACTGGAGAATGATGAAGCTTATTTTCAGAAAAGGAAGCAACCAGCTTCTTGTGAGGCCACAGTGACTTAAAGGTTAGAAAATACTCTGTAAATCAAAGATGGTTTTACAAATAATAAAGCCCTAAAAATGGTAAACCAGAGCCTCAGGCCCCATTCTTTAAGAATCCTCATATTATTTTAATAACAAATACTAAGGAAGAAAAACTAACTATCTTTAGGCCTTACAGTATGCCGGGCACTATGCCAGGCCCATAAAACACATTCTCGTTTATACCTCACAAAATTCTTGAAAGGAATATGCCATTCTTCTTTTTTATAATAATAATTACATGTAATCATTATTGCTTGCACGATATATACCATATACTGTGCTAAGTAATTTACACACAAAATTTCATATAATCCTTAAAATATCCTCAGAAGAAGGTACCATGTCATCCCTACTGAGGAAGTGCAGGCTCAGGGAAATTAACTTGCCCAAAGCCATATAGCTGGTTGGTGGGACTCATTAAACCACCTCCCATCAAACATTTCAGCCCCGTCTCTTCTTACTCTCTGTTTTTTGATCTTTTGATCTCTCTGAACCTTGCATGCACTTGAATCTGACTTTATTTGTAAAAGTGTGCAGTGGGACTGTTGGTTGGGCATAGGATGATGTCGTGTGACTTGCTCTGGGGTCCTCAGATCTTCTTTCACACCTCCATGTCACTGTGGCCCTGCGTACTCTGCAGGAACAGGCCAAAAGCCCTCAGGCCTACAGGTTTCCTCTCTTATGTGCCTTGGTGTGCTTCTAGGCAAGGGTTGGCAATACAAAAGGAATAAAGATCCAAATACACTATGTCATATGAAATGAGGTTAGAATAATGACATAAGCTTTCTAATAAACTCCACTTGCGATAGCCTCGCTGTATATGCAGCATGGATAGTCCTATGGTCATTTGTTATTGAAAATAATATGCTTTAGAAGGCAATACCAGTTAAGTTCCATAAAGACCCCTTCTATTTATTCCTAATATTTGAGACCCTGGCACAAATAATGGAGCTTTGAAGGTGCTACATCACAAGAAGAATCATAATCCTTCAAACCTGCTCATGCTGAGGCAGATGGATTTGTGAAATGTTTGACTGACAAATTCTCTACCATCTTAAAAGAGGCTGAGAAGCATAGCAGAGCACCAAATGGGAACCTGAGGGCCTCAGAGGCCTGCCAAAAATCAGCCCAAGTAAACATTCACACCTAGAAATTAAATCAACAGAAGTATCTTGTAGCCAACAACTTTTGCTACTATTACATATGGGGAACCTTTTTCACCCCCACCTCCCTAGATGGCTTCTTCATGGATTTTAAGCTTTGCTACCTGCCATGTGTACGGTGTGGTAAACAAAGAAGGAAACAGGATGAGGCACATCCTGTTGGTATCCCATTGGTACCTCCAATGAGGTGATTACTTGTATTCGTTCTTTCATCCTTGTCCTGAGAATTAAAATGACATAATATGTGCCAAGCACACAAAGCAGGACTATGCCTGGCACACAGTAGGCAGTCAAGACATGCTGGTTCTTGGTGTTGTCATTGTTTTCATCCTACTTTCCTCTTTTTTTTCTAGACATTCTTCACCAACTCAAGCCATGTCTTACCCATTTGTCTACCATTTTGGAGACAAAGAGAGAAGACATAAATAAGAGGAAGAAATGAAGAAGTAACTTAGGAACAGGAGAGCAGATATGGTTGCTTCAAGATCTGATGAATCTCTCTGATTCTCTCACCTTAAATAGTTACAAGGGAGTTTATGAGCTCAAGCAGAATACTCTACCTCAGTGTGCTTATCTACAAAATGGGAGTGTGGGTAATATGAATGTATTGTCCCCTCCAGGGTAGACATGCTGTTTGACAAGCTCTAAGATAATTTAACATCAATATACAGCCAAGGGGCAAAGAACCCAGATTTCTGCTGAGTTCCTAAATGCCAGTGGGAGGCATCGTCCACATGCATGGATCTCATTCACTACACTTCCTTCTTTGCCATAAATAGAAGCAAAACTTGCCTTAAACATAGTTGTTTTTACTGGGTATTGTCTGCTGTGAATAAGGAAGTTTTTAAGAGTCTTGTGAGGACAAAGCAACATGTGATATGTTCATCTTAACTTCCCAATATGAGGAGACTCAGAGCATAATACAAGCATTTCTCTCTCTCTCCATATATATATATATATATATATATATATATATATATATATATATCTTTACACACACACACACGTACACCTATGTACACATACGTAGATACACACATGGACTATTATGCTTAAAATATTTTTGTTCATGACACACTCTTACTGATTTGCACAAGACCTTCTTTTCTCTGTTTAAGTATTATATTAAACTACAAAAAAAAAAAAAACCTTCCCCCTCATGGAAACTAGAACACTGGCAGTTGCTTACATATACTTCATTGGTATTATCTCAAGCCTTTTCTGTCCCCCCTGAAAATAACCATATCCTAGATTATGTGTCCATCATAAGCTTGCTTTCCATTTATATCATTTCATCGTGTCTAAAAATTATATTCTCATTTTAGGCATTTTTAACTTTAAAAATGCTGTATATAATATCCTGGGACTTACTGTTTTTATCTAAAATCATTGCTACAACCAATCCATTTGGTTTTATGTAGCTGTATTTCAATTTTTTTATGCTTACATTGTATTCCATTGCACAAATACACCACACTTTATTTATCCATTCTTCTGTCAATAGGCATTTGAATTATTTCCACATCTTGTAATCTGTCTGGCCTGAAATGTATATTAACCAGTAATAATTCAATGAACACCCAGTGCTGCTCTTTAAACACTTTACCATTCAGACACAGTCATGAAACCAATGAAAGGGAAGGAATAAAGTTTCAGTGCATTTTAAAGTAAGGATTGTTTTTTGGGGGTGGGGGAGTTCCCTTTAGTAAGGGCTGATGCTTGCCTGTTAGCTCCAATGTATGCATTTTTATGAGGATTTAATTTACCATCCCCTGAGCTAACCATTTCCAATTAATAATAGCTTTGCTACTTTAAGCAGGTTGCTGGGCTTCAGTTTCATTCTCTAGGAAAATAGCCAGAACTGATTTTAAAACTCTGTAAGATTCCTCTCACCCACTAAGATCCTAGGGTCTAAAGGAGAGAGAGAGACCCATCTACAGTACAAAAACCTAATATTTGCTCTGTATTTTACATACAGTATTTTCTGTAATGATCACAACCTTATTAAGTAGTTACACTTATTATTTTCAATTTGGAGATGAAGAACTGAGGCAAAGATTTAAAAAAACAAAAAGTACACACACCTAAGGTTTTACAAAGCTAGCTAGTTGAGAGTCATGGAATGAAGATGGAAAGAAATCCATACAGCCTAAAGCAAAATCCCACCATTTTGGATGAGCACTCTGGATCTCAACCAGCTGAGCCATCTTCCGAATTCCCTGAAGTTCTAAGAGTAATAAATGTTAAATTCAATCACACAACTTTCATCTCTAGCTGGAATACCTTCCTCCCACAAACTAAGGGGTGAAATTGACACCTCTGTACTTAGCACTGCACAAGTGTTTTCATCAGTACCTGATTAAAAAAAAATCACGTATGCATTTTTTTGGTTTGTTATCAAGACTATTCACTCATAAGTGAACAGAACAAAATTAAAGTTGATAAGATTGACGATGTGACAATGAATTCTGATGAAGAATTTTTGTGTCACCAGCGTTGCAAACTGTGTTATGATAGCGTGGTCTTATGATGTTGTATATACTTACTTCTTAGACATTTTTCCATAATGACTGCAGCACCATGGAAAATTGAATTCAGGATGTAGAAATTAGTGCAATATTTGAATATTTTTGTCAACATGCAAAGTTGCAGTATTTTCAGTTTATTAAATATTATCAGTGTATGAAAGCTTCAGTTCATTAGGAAGCTGAAAGAATATAGTGTTGCCAACTAATAATCATCAGCCAGTGAACATTCATCTTGTGTTGTGTGCAGATTACTGAATGAGGCAGTTGGGGCGTGATAAAAGAAGTAGAAGACTCTGCATCAAATGATTTTATAATTTAATTGAGAAAATTATTTAAAGTTAGAAGTTTATTAAATATCAAATACAAATTTAAATGGTATGAGTTAAATTGGTATATACTTAGGGAACACAGGGTAAAAGAGGATTTACAGATTCATCAGAGACAAGCTTTAAGGAAATTACGTGTGCACTAAAAGTCCTAACTCCTGTTGAATTACTACTGTGTACAAGCCTCCGTGCTTAGCACTGCACAAGCTGTATCTCATTTCCACTGAGCTGCCATTTCTCCTTAGTGTCCTATTGTACATCACAGTTCTCCAGTCTGTCCTGGTCTTTCATGGTTTTGACTTTGACTTTTGAAAACTACTGATCTCTTATTTTGTAGATTATCTCCAGATTTGCATTTGTTCAGTATTTTCCCATAACTGGAATGAGGTTATAAAGTTTTGACTAGCATAGCCCAACTATCACAACAACGATGTTTCTGTCCTCAGGGTATCATATCTTGGGGTTCACAATATCAGCATATCCTATTACTGGTGTCTGCTAGGTTTACCCGCTATAAAATTACTATCTTTTCCTTTGTAGTTGATAAGTATTTGGGGCGGGAAAGATTCCTTGAAACTATGCAAATCCTATTTTTCCTTAAATAATTGCCCCCATAATTTTAGTATCCATTAGTGGATCCTGTCTGAACATTATTAGTATAGTGTTTGCCTAGTGATGGTTCTCTATCTCTCTCTTTTCTTCTACATTTGTTGATTGGAATTCTATTGTGAGGAAGAGCCCTCTATTCTCCTTTAATTATATATATATATATATAAATTATATATATATATAATTTATATATATATATATATATATGCATGGATTGTGGATATTGATTTATTCCATGGGTTAAATCCAATATTATTATTATTAATTTTGTTGTTTGTATTATTCCACGTTTGGCCACTGGGAGCTCCCTCAGGTTGGATCCTGTCGTTTTCTTGCTCTTTGGCATAACACGTTATTCCAGGTTCATCTAGTATATTTCTTGCCCTAGATCTGTAATCAAATACTTCTTCAAGAAGATATCATTCCTTCCACTGAAGAACAGTGATTAGAGACCAAGATTTAGGAGCTATGTATGCTCAGATTAGTTTTTTATTACCGTCTTCAGACTTTCCATTAATGAGAACTAATCTTGGTGAGATGGGATGAAATGAACCACTGGCCTTTAAAGTATTTTACATGCCACACTAAAGAGTTGGGTTCTGATATCATTGATTTCAGAGAGAAATTTTGTAAAGCTAAGCAGGGGTATAGGTGATAGAATTGTGTTACAAGATAATTTTCATACTTGGGTGCAGGATATAACAGATGAATGGACAAAAACCTAGATGATTAAGAATAAATACCTAGGTAAGTTTACCCATGCACTGAGTGAGAGAGGCTCAGTCCTAGAATAAGAGTGTAGGAGGAAGAAAGAAAAGAAAGAAGTAGAAACATTAGAGAAAAATAATTGGCTGGAGATGATGACAGACACAACAGAGGGTTGGGAGAAGTGTAAAATTATTCTGTTTGGTATTTCGGAGAACTGAATATATGGAGGTGTCACTGGTAATATCAGGAATGATTGATTCTGTGTCAAGAAAGCACAGATTTCAGTTTTGACATATTTAACTTAAGAATTATTGAGACATGTTAATGGAAATATCTCCAGTAGGAATGGAAGGTATTATACTAAAGACAGATATTGTATTTTTGAATTCCTAATACCTACCCTTGTACCTCCTTTCAGCGGGTATTTAGAATAATAATAGCTAACATTTTTAAGTGCTTACCTTCTGTCAGGCTTATGCCAAGCATTTTTATATACATCAAACATTTTTATCTACATGGCCTTATTCAATCCTCATAATAATGATATTTATATAATTACCATATTTTTATGGAGAAACTGAGATTTAAGGAGGTTGAATAGCTTGACCAGAGAATCACAGCTAATAATTCATGAAATCAAGATTTGACTCCAGTTCATATGATTCCAATGTCCCTACTCTTAATCAATAGACTGTTTTTGAGATAAAAGTAGGTAAATATGTAGAGTGATCAAACACAAAAATTCCTTACAGAAATAGATCTGAGACTTATTTGTGTGAATGAATTCACTAGAATAGTAAGACTAAAGGAACAAAAACACATACCTTAAGACATAGTCTCAACAAAATAGATTTGAAATAAAGAAGACAAAGTCAAAGATGATTAAAGGAAGAAAACAGAAGGAAATATAAAAATATTGTTGACATATCAGAGAAAACCAAAGTGCCATGGTCAGAGATCTCTACCAGTAATGGCAGGTAAGCTTAGTGCAGACCAATACTCCTGTCAAGCACAATTATAAAATACAGAGACTGTCTTAAGCCATTTGTTTTAAGGTATCAGAAAGCTTACCTAATTAGCAAAGACTTCAAGAGACAAGATTCCAGAGTAAAGTGAGGTTCCTAGATAAACTGAACATTCATGCCTTTTCCCCTTGTGGCATTTCTAAGTTTTCAAGCAGCAGCTGAGAAGCTATCCTGGGAGTTTTAATATGACTCGGTGTGAAAAAAAATGGAGTTCAGGGTCTACTAAGAAGAAAAGGCCTTAGCAAACAACCTACACTTTCAGCTGGGACTACAAATTACTATACTCTAGAAATTTATCATCCCTCACATAGAATAAAGTCCACCTCCAACTGAATTGATCTAAGATTCAGTTAGGGTAATCTGTCCAACACTAACTGCCTTCTGGTAGTAAAAAGTGGAGGAAGATAACAGTGTATAAATTTTCATACACTGTGTTCAGGATTCAATAAAAAAAAAATAGCCAATATTGGGGGTGCTTGGGTAGCTCAGTCGGTTGAGCCCCTGACTTCAACTTAGGTCATGATCTCATGGTTCCTGGGTTTGAGCTCTGCATCAGGCTCTGTGCTGACAGCTCTGAGCCTGGAGCCTGCTTCGGATTCTGTGTCTCCCTCTTTTTCTCTGCCACTCCTTGTACTGTCTCTTTCTGTCTCTCAAAAATTGAATAAAAATTAAAAATTTTCTTTTAAATTAGCCAGTATTGAAGAGACAAGAATCCAAGATAAAAAGCATAAAACAGAAATAGACTTATACAAGATCCAAATATTATTTATCAGGCTAGAAATTAAAATATATGTGATTACTGTAATTCAAAATAAAAAGGCAAGAAGAAAAGAAATGGAAAGGGAAATGGAAACTATAAAAACTATAAAACTATAAAAATGAATCAAATAGGAACTATAAAATTGAAAAATATAATTGAAAGTACATCTTAATAGGTAGATTTAAGAGCATATTAGATAAAACTCAAGAAAATGTTACTAAATTAAAATTTGTGTCAGAATAAAATATTCTAGCTGAATCAAAGAGAGAGAAATAGTAAAAACACAAATTTAAAGTGTAGTAGATACATACGATGTGGTGAAATGTGTAGTACATGTATAATTGGAATCCTAGGAGAAAAAGAGAATAAGGCAAAATTAATACTCAAAGAGATAATGGCTGAGAACCTTTCAAGCAGATGAAAATACAATAAGTCACAGGTTGAAGAAGCATTACAAATGCTACTAATGAAGAAACAGCCATACTGAGGCACTTCAGGAACTTTCCAAGAAAAAAAGGAATCAGAGTAAAATCTCAACAGAACTATATGAAGCCAGAAGATAATGGGATATTTTCAAATTGCAAGGGAAAAGAAACAATGGAAAAATGTCAACTTAGATTGGTTTATTTTATGAGAATCCTTCAAAAGAGAAAAAAAGAGAAGCTCTCCGACCAATATAGAGATTGCATCACCCACACTGAAGGAAATACCGGAAAGCCGTTCTTTGTCCAAAGTGAAATGATCCCAGATGGAAGCAGTGAAATGCTGGAAGAAATGGAGAACAAAGAAAAAGATAAATGTACAGGGAAAATCTAAGTGACTATTGACTATACACAAGAATACCAATGATATCTTGTAGATTAAAATATATTACACCAAAAGCACAAAAGGCAGAAGGAAACAAGGTATTATAAGTGTTCCAAGACCTTTACGTTACTCGGGTAATGACAGAAATCATTTAAATTGGAATTTAATACGTCAAAGATATTTATGGTGATGTCTAAGAGTAGCCACTGAAAGAAAAATAATAAACTGTAATAATTGCTGCTTTAAAAGAATCCAATAAAGGAAAGAAAAGGGAGGGACAAATAGATGACAAATTAGAGAACAGATTTAAATCCAAACATAAAAATGGCACAAAATGTAAATATACTGAACACTGTAAATACCAAACCCTTTAAATCACCAAAGAGTATTAAAGAGAAACAACCACAGGCTTCTTAAAGGGACATAATTTAAATATAAGGAAAATAAAATAATTGGAAAAATACACAGTGCAAAATAAATCAATAGTTTAGTAATAGCTTTATTACTTTTGGAAAAAACAGGAAGTCTGAAGGTATTGCTAGAGGTAAAACAGTTTTTTTTCATAATTATAAAATGGTCTATTAAAAAGAAGTTGAATGAAAACAAAGTATATGTACATAATAAAATATTTCCAAAATATATAGACAGAAAGTTGACAGAAATAAAATGAGAGAAAAATCAACAACTATAGATGAAAACTTTTAACACAACTTTTTCTGTAATTAATACAGTAAGTAGATTAAAACAAACAAACAAAAAACCACAATAGGAATATAACAGAGGGGCGCCTGGGTGGCTCAGTTGGGTAAGCATCCGACTCTAGATTTCGGCTCAGGTCATGATCTCGCAATCCGTGAGTTTGAGTCCCACATTGGTCTCCACACTGACAGCACAGAACCTGCTTGGGATTCTTTCTCTCCCCATCTTTCTTTCTCTCTCCCTCTCAAGCTCACATGCTCTCTCTCAAAATAAATAAATAAACTTTAAAAAAGAGAATATAATAGATATGAACCACATGATCGATATACTTGATCTATAAAGAACTCTGTGTTCAAAGACTACATTTTTTCAAAACAATACAAAACATTTACCAAAATTAACAAGACACTGGGCCATAAAGCAAATCTTAACAAACTTCAAAAGATTGGTGTCACACAGAATACATTCCCTGAAAAGAGTAGAAGAAAGATTAAAATTAATATCCAAAAGGCAGTTGAAAAATCCACAAATATGAGAAATAAACAATTTACTTGTAAAAACACATGGATCAAACAATAAATCACAATGAAATAAAAACCATTTTGAACCAAATGGTATGAAACTATGATATGTCAAAACTTGTATGATGCAGCTATAGCTGTATAAAGGAAAAATGATAGTCTTAAGAACAAATATTCAGAAAGAAAAGAGCTGAAAGCCAGGTCGTTAATTATTCATCTCAGAATTTAAAAAAGAAGAGAAAATTAAAGCCAAATAAGTTTTTTTAAATTTTTTAAAATGTTTATTTTTGAAAAAGAAAGAGACAGAGCGCTAGCAGGGGAGGGGCAGAGAGGGAGAGAGACACAATTTGAGGCAGGGTCCTGGCTCTGAGCTGTCAGAACAGACCCCGACACGGGGCTCGAACCCACTAACCATGAAATCATGACCTGAGCCGAAGTCGGACACTTAACAAACTGAGACACCCAGGCTCCCCTAAAGCCAAATGAGTTTTAAAAAGGAAATAACATAGGGAAGAAATAACACACTAGAGTACAAACATAAAACATAATGTAGAAAGACAAAAGTAAATTTTTAGAATTATTCCCTAAATAAATTGAGTATCAATAGTATAGAGAAGTCACAAGTTACTAATATAGAAGCAATAGGAGGCTCATAACTTCAAATCCTATAGACCTAGAAAAGTTAAGAAGATATAAACAACATTATTCCAATAAATTTGAAACTTCAGATAAAATACACACATTTTTTTTAAAAAAAACACAAATCACCAAATCTGACCAAGAGAAAGAATCTGAATAGTCCTGTATCTCCCAAAGAATTTGGTCCCATAATTAGAAAACTTGCAAAAGAACACTGCTCTCAGCTTTCCCTGTTGAATTTTTCCAACCATTTAAAGCAGAAATAATACAAATCTTACAAAAACCCTTCCAAGAAAATAGGAAATGTAAACTTAGAAACTCATTTTATGAGGTTGTCATAACTTTGATACAAAACCTGACAAAGACATTACAAGAAAAGAAAATCATTTTCCCTCAAGAATTTATATATGTCTTAAAATTATTAGCCATTAAATCAAAACTAAGTTGGAATTGTTCTACGAATATAAGGTTGGTTCAACATTGACCACTTAATCAATATAATTCACTATGTTCACAGAATAAGAGAGAAAAATTACATGATTAACTCGACAAAAGCAGAGTGACTGATAAAAAGATCAATACATATTTATGATGATCTTAGTACATTGGGAAGAGAAACAAATTATCTTAATCTGTTAAGAGAATCTCTAAAAAAAAAAACTACTGCAAATACTGATTTTAATGGTGAACTGCTGACAGCTTTCTACCTGAGATCAGTGGATGATGGTATCCAACATCACTATTTCTATCAATCACTGTACAGGAGGTTCTAGCCAGTTCTACGTGGTTCTATTTGCAAGAGCAATGCCAACAGCACCCAGCACTCTCTGATCCATTTCTCTGCATATTCTTCTCCATATCAACTATTACCTTCAAATAAATTGTACATTTTGCTTATTGATCCTTCTACAATCTAAGCTTTGTGGACAGGGATTTGTAACTTATTTGTTCAGTGTTCTTCACATCTATAACAGTGACTGGCTTCCAGTAAGCCCTTAATGCATATTAGCCAGATTAATTAAATAAATAAATAAAGCTTAATGATGATTACATAGAAGAAGCCACTATAATACTGCAGTTGGCTTTTATTTTATTTTATTTTCACATTCTTATTTGGTATTTTTCTCACTGGAGTCCACACTTAGACCTTCGGGGGCCCACAAAGGCCACATTTCACAGCCTGGCTGGAGCATTCCATGACTCTCAGAGTGAGAACAATGAAGGGAGCATAATTCTGCTATGAGAGTAGAGCATTTTAATGTTGGCTTCAATATTTTTTAGTACATTCATAAAATGTTTAATGAAAGTGTGATAAAAAAGAAGAGTGGTTTTATTAAAAGAAAAATAAAAAGTTCTGTGTTGTTTCAAGGGATCATCTTTTGGTTTGATACTCAAAATGAACTAAAGTGAGAGAAGAAAAATATGCTTGAAAATAACGGATTCAGTGTGTTATTTATAATATATAATGGAACATGTTCCTGAGAAAGTAGGTTACTTCTTTATGCACATATAAATTTGAAATTAATACAATAAAAAGTTGAACATCTTTGGTTAAGGAGGACAGTAAGGTCAGATGTCAAACTCATAATAAAAACATTGCTATAGCCAGACCAGAAAGTGACTCTCTGATCTTTTTAGGTTTTTCAATAAGTTTTTCTGATGGTTTTTTTCCTTCTTTCACCATTTTTATAGCCTCACTCTTAAAAGACTCATTTTCTTTCAAGAATAATCACTCCAGCAAGAGAGAAAATCTCTGCATTTCAACAATAGTTGGGTTTGTTAAAATTTCAGCTTTAAAAAGAAGATAAATAAGACAGTGCTTTGGAGAAAAATGACTAATCTGGAGCTCTTTAACTGTTTCTAGAGCATCTATGAGTAATTTTGGCATACCACCTTGCAAAATTTGGTTATGCCTTGAATTAATATTCACCTAAGAACAACTATATCTTAAAAAATTATGTACAATGCGTCAGTTTCTAGAAGCCAATGTTCTTTTAACCTCTCTCCATCTGGAAAAGACAGTCTTTAAATTACTGTCAAGTAAGGAAAAATATTATCCAACTTCCAACTTTAAAAATTTCTTTTATGGTAAACTATCTTTAGAGATGATATCTGTACATCCAAGGCTCTTAAAAATATCTGAGAGTGCAAAATGACATAGGTAAACTTTTGATACACTACATAAATTAACTAATTAATTAATTTCTCAGATGTACTTTTCCTACTCCTCAGATTTGTCCTTGCCCCCTATCCTCTTCCCAACTGCAAGGCAACATGATATCATGAATAAATAAAATGTATTCTGAAGTCAGTCAAATACACATTCAAATCCCAGCTCTACCACTTACTGTGTGAATTTGGGAAAACCACTAACCTCTCTGGGCCTCAATTTACTCATCAGCAAAATGGGGCTGGTGATACTTCAGGGATGCCAACTATCAGAACCAAATGAGGTAATTTATGAGCATGACTGACATGTAGTAGGCACTTTGGGAAACAGTAAAAAGTTCTTCATATGATCAATGTTTCTTCAATTCCATTTTATATAGAACTATGGTATGTTCTTTTCACACCCAATATATCTAAACACCATTCTTCTTTAATCTCAGTCTTTTCACGTCAGTCTACCAGCTGCACAATCTTGAATAAATGGTTCATACATCTGGAGCTCATTCTCTCATACCTTCTCTCTCTCTAGGAAATTTAAAATTTAGAAATACTAGCTACAAAATAAATATTTGCTTAATATGTGCTGCCATTGTCCCAAGTAGTAACTCACTTATTTTCCCTATCAACCTTATGAGGTATGTGCTCCTATTTGTATTCAAGAGAGGCAGAGTATAAGGAAGGGAGAGCTAAAGTGGCTTGCCCAGGTTACACACAGCAGATGTCAGCAGAGAAAGAAGTCAAACCCAAAGCCTCTATGTGAAACCACTGTGCTAGAATACCCATCAGTTTATTTTAATGTGACTCCAGAATTTAATCTAAGATGATGTCTTGAGACACTCATCCTTTGATTCTAAGGTTGAAAAAGACAAACACAAAAGAAAGGAAGCTTAAACGGTTCTCAGCAAGAGACAGCCATGAAGTGAGTCCCCAGAAAGTGGAGTGCCACTAATATATGATGGCCCTTTGATGAGATAGACTGTTCTGTTTCTGGCTTCCCTTGAATATAAAAAGGCTGGATGGGACCCAAACAGGAAAGCTGACATGAGAAATAAGATTGCTAGAAACAATGTCTTCTGAGTAACTCCTAACATCTACTGCCTTCTTATCAAAATGCATCAAAACTTTGTGTCTTGAAAGACTAATAATAACATTTCTTGAATACCTACCTTGTGGCAGCCAGGTTGCTAAGTTCACTTTTGATAATCTCATCTAATCATTACAGCAACTCTTTTCAGAAAAATACTATTCTTTTGCTTGTTCTATAAAAACGGAAACCAATGCTGTAAAAGATTAATGAGTTTGTCTATGACCATATAGTTGATAAGTAGTGGGAATGGAGAAAGAACTACTCTGTGGCTTTCATTGACTGAGTGAAGGCAGAAAATTTACCTCACAGAATGTTATAATTGATTGCCTTGGTTTAAGATGCTCTGGTTTGCTCTACTCTGTGTGAATGAAAAAGAGCTGAGGCCAAGACCAAAAAAATGACTTGCCCAACCAAGGTCCTCAGATCATTAATGGCTGACACAGAACCATACTTTCCTATTAGCTGCTCCTGTGTTTGTTTGTTTGTTTTTTCTGCCACACTACTGTGCCTCTTGCTCGGGGTAAAAGAGTGATTACAGAATCCATGGGCATAAATTTCAAAAATTTCCACAATTTGTTTTCTGTTGTTAATTTCAAAGGAGTGAGTGAGTTAGAGTCGGGGAGGTTAAAGAAGCTGTGGAGGTGGGTCAAAGAGAGTCAAATATGGAGAAAAAGGTCCTAAAACTTGTCCTTAGCTGGCCCCTAGTGAACACTGGAGTGCTTTGTTCAAAAGAGCTCGTAACTAAAAATAAGCTGGGAAAAGTGCCCCTATAGGAAAAACAACATTTCGTGCAAAAGTATGATTTCAATAAGTCAACCGAGTCCAAGTTTAGACTGTGATTCATTTTACAAATGAAGTTACACCCCCAGATCATGTATGCATCCAATTTCAGCCTTTGGCCATATTCTTCATCACTCTTGCGGGACATGTGTTTATTAAATTATAGCCCATGCCTTGTTCTGTGGTGTGGACTGTTGATCTTACAGATCTGAAGTAACATAATTATTTAAAGCAAGTTTGAATGGCATATTATTAAATTACTTTTTTTTCTTTTCCACCAACAGAAAGTATTCTCATTTTCTAAATTTAAAATATTTATCTTCTTAAATTTTGATACAATATCTTTGATACATACACAATAGCATTAAAAGTGGTGTGTATAATTATATTGTCAAATGGTTCCATCTTCCCTCTTAATCTTCTTCCAGCATATTTAGTGTCGAAGAACTGGTGCTGCCAGACTATAATAAATCATCCCTGCAGGCCTCGAATATTGTGCCATACAAGAGAAATTTGGGAAGGATAACATTTTTTAAAGCAAACATGTATAGGCATTTTGTATTTGTACACGTGACTGCATATTGTTGGCACTTGGATTTAATTGCCTGACTTTTGAATTAAAGAATCGGTAGTTAAGGGTAGCAGATCTATTCCACAAAAAGCTCATTCAAAGTGGTACTCAATATCTATTGTTTGATTTGACTGTTGTATGCTGGATTAAGTCAGTGAAAAATTGTACCAACATAACATAACAGTACTAATTATCAAGTGTCCATTGTATGGTAGCCATATTATCTTTAAAAGTCAGACTCTCTGAAAAGTGAATTGTATCAATGCTTTTTATTAGATACAAAAAAACTCTAGGGGCTCAGAGAGTTTAAACAGTCGAAGGGGGTCAAAAAGTAAGTGGCAGAGATTGGGACCTAATTAACATGTGTTGGAAAACACTTTGGGAAAGGGTGACCTAAATGATTCATACAATGCCAACTCTGCAAGTTTTTATTTTAAAGAGCATGGGCTATGTCTTGATCAAAGGCACAGCCTCTTTCCTTTATTCCAGGTTACCTTCTGGCATTTTATTTTTTTAAGGAAAGGAAACTAACACTTTTTAAGCACTTACATTCTACCAGTTTCCATGACGGCCTTTGCACATGCTGCTTCATTAAAATTATTTTAAACACGTGGAAGCTCTCTGACTCTGCTCAGCTACCTCCTACCACAGCCGAAAGTCAAGATCATTTGGCATGTAGAACTCAGAAAACTGAGTTCTAGTCATGAGAATGAGGTAGGTCACAAATCCTCTCTGCCTCCTTAGTTTCTTTACCTGTAAAATGGGATAATTATACAATTTCTGCCTGCCTCACTTTTCAGTTAGGGGCAACATGTCAGAGAATAAAATATTAGAGGAGAATAAAATTATACATATGAACAGAGTGGTCACCTATATGAGAGTCACATTGTCTAGTTTTAAAATACGAGGTCCATGTGGCCAGTACAAGAATGGAAGGAAGGAAAATGGGAGAAAAAAAGGAGTGACAGAAAATAATCTGAACAGGGCCAGTGATTCCTCCTGTTATTATACTCGATGAGATTAAACCTCCTGTAAAGAGGACTCAGTCCCTCCTAGCTCTTTTGCGCTTCTCCAAGTGTGAGCATCTCCCTGTGCTGGGTTTAGCTTGTAGGGATTAGATGCATAATTTTCTAATAAGATGGCCTATAAATGCAAGCCATCTGGCTCTCCAACAAACAGCCACTTGTTTCAATGCAGAATGAAAAACTGGCTGTGAGAGAAGACATATTCCTCAGAGCATTTTCAAGAATAATCTCGATTGTGCTTCTCAAACCATCTGTGGTGAAGCACTATTTTTTCCCAACACTTTTTAAACTAATACTTTTGTAAAATACAATAAAAATTAATTACTAGAAAATAACCACTTTTTTGGATGTCCAGCCATGCCATCTGGCTTACTCTCAGTTTTAATACTTATCTCGTTGCTGACCAGAAACAATGCAATGACTTGTACTGGCTCAGGAACCATCCTGTGAGGAGCACTGGTCTAGGGGACAAGCACTAATGTCAGTGCTAATTCTCAAACCCCAAACCCTCTTGAAAATAGGATGCCATTTTCTATTCAATGAGGAATTTTTATTACCCTTTGATAATCTTTTTTTCCTTCTCCCCCTGCTGTCCCAGAGGCCCAGGGCCCTTAGGCTCTGCCTGTTTTCCCAAGTGAGACCCTCCTCTAACTTCTTTACCATTTATCTTCACTACCCAACCCTATGTTTGGTGACCTCTGTCCCCAAACATACCACATTTCTATCTTTCCTTTCCTTCCTCACTTCCATCAAAATATATCCATCCTGTAGCCCACTCCCTTGGGGTCTTGTCTGTAGTAACTGAAAGGCTACTTACTTCAATCAATGAGTTTATGCTGATGTGTTATGAAGTCATGGCTCACTCCACTCAATGGGTTCCATATACAAACATCTGTGTTTTTAAGATATTCTACGTGAAAGGATATTATAAAAGATATAATATCTGCTCCTAACCAGTTTATCACCATGCCACCTAGATCATATTCCACATCGACTATCAAGTTCTTCAACAGTCTCATACTCTACTCTCATTATCAGAGCTCATTTCCCACCACTCCATAGCCTGGCTGGCTGCCTCCTTATGGCTGAGCTCACCATAATTTTTCAGATTTCTGTATTCTTATTCATGTTATTCAGTCATATTCCAGAATCTTCCTTTCTGTTACTCATCTTTCCAGGCCTAGTCCAAGGAGGGCTTCATCTTCATCATGTGCCTGCTGGACAGAGGAGCACTCCAGGGTCAATGGATCTGCTCTTCTCTGGAATCCTGTTGAATTTGTGTTCACAGTATTCAATGTAGCACCATGTCATGTAATTTTGAGTTGTTATAACAGCTTTTTTCTTTCTCCATGATTAGATTGTAGACCTCTCTTGAGCAGCATCTTCATTGTTTGGTATGATGACAACTAATGTTCATTCAACATCTTTATTCATTGCCAGCCAAGAGCAAGGTTGCTTCCTTAACTCTCTGGATAATACAAACACAAAAACCCTTGAGTCCTGGGACTGAGATCAGCTTTCCACTCTTATGTGTTTTGTGGAATACTTATCCTGTCTTGCACTCCATGAAAAAAATGGGTCAATTCAATAATCAAATAAATTTCAAAACTTCGGCATATTCTATTTCCCTCTCTGAGAGTCCCATCAAAATTAGTATATTAAAATTTTTATGACGTCTTGTAGATGGACAATTTAACTTTATTTAAACCAGAAGTTCCCACAAATACTTTGACCAGGAAACCCTTTGTCTGGAAACATCCTTTGAAATAATCTAATGGATATTAACATTTTGGTGTTATTTTTCAAAATACATTTGGAAAAACACTGGGTTATAATTTCAAAGTTAAAATTCTATGACTATATTAAAGAGTTAGTATTGATTTTATTAAGTGTCATTATAACATGTGATTTTGTTTGTTTGTTCTAAAGTCCGGTTCTTTAGAGATGCATACTGAAGTATTTATGGGTGAAATGATATAAAATCTGAGATTTTCTTTACTCTACAGGGAGAAAAAGGATTTAAGATAGATTAAATTGGCAAAATGTTGCTAATTGGTGAACCTTGGTGATTAATACATGGAGGTTCATTATGTAGTCTACTTATTCTATGTATGTTTTAAAAGTTCCATTATAGATAATTTTATTTTTAAATTCTGAAATACAAAGATTTGGCCAAACTTCATTAATTTGGAATTCACCAATTTAAATTCTGTGGTCAGTAGGACAATATACTAATTTGGTTAAACTGAAATTTCTCTTTGTTTATAAAATATAGTCAAAATTATTGTGAATGTGGAGTCCCCCAGTGTACTGGAGGCTAGTTTACAAATCCACAGGAGGCTCTGGAGGGGCCTCAGCAGCACTGTGAACAGAGCATGTGATCAGGTGGATTCCTGATGGCTACAATCTGAAAAACTCTTTACTGAAGTGCAGATCTACATAAGACTTCATTTTTGGTTTTCTGTAATTAAAAAAAAAAAATTATAACAGCTTTATGGAGATATAATTCACACACCGAACTGTCCACCCACCAAAGTACAATTAAGTGATTGTCAGTGTATTCACAGATGTGTGCAACCATCACCTCAGTCCATTTTAGAACCTTCTCATCACCCGGTCCCCATGAGCAGTCACTCCCCAGGCCCCCTCCCCCAGCCTTCCGGTAACCATTAGTCTTCTTTCTGTCTCTGGATTTCTCTGTTCTGGACATTTCATATAAATGGGATAAAGGGTCCCACTGTTTGAAAATATAAAAGTGTAAAAACCACTTAAGCACTGGTGAAGGCCATGGTGCTTGACCCAGATGGAAATGATCTACTGGCCCTAATTTGATAGAAGCCCTTCATTGTACCTAGATTTTAAAAACTGGTTAAATTTTATCGCCAGGCCCCCTTTCCTATGCCTTCCCACAGAGGCCAGGGAAGGCTTCATTTTGGTGCTTTGCTGGGTTTGTGGTTTGTGGGTTGGCAGCTTGCTTTCAGTCAGCCTTCAACATGGTCTGGTATGTAACACACCATGATTATTTCTGTTAACGAGCAGCGGGTCAGCAGCAATGTGTGTATCTCCAGATGTGATTCCCCACCTCAAATTAGCACCTGGGGAAACTCCACAAGATCCAGGTCTCAGTTTCACAGAGACTCTGTTCAGAGAACATGGAAGGATGAACATGTTCCTTGCTCCAAAGGATATTTTAGGGACTAATTCTTGTCTTGGTCCCTATTGGAAGTATCTTGAAGGACAAAAAAAGTTCATCTAGAGAGGACTTTACAGAATCCTTGAAGAAATCAGCAAATACCGCTGAGTTCTTTATCACATGACAAAGTGGAGTTCAGTAAACAGCTCTTTCTACTGCGCCCCAAGGTCCAGTTCCTTATTATAGGATGGAGTGGAGGGCTTCAGAGCATCAGCAGTGGAGTCAGAGAGTCTCAGGGGCATCCCAGCTGTACAGTTCCTGGACCTTGGGCTTTAGTACCTCAGTTACTAAGCCTTGCCTTCCTCATTTCTCAGAAGATTGGGAATAACATAGCCTACACCATAGAGTTGTCCCAAATGCTTTTAAACACACTGTTTCCCCAGTATCATTGCAAAGTGAGAGACGGTGAGATAAGCACTTTGTAGAAAGCCTGTGCTGATACAAAGTAGAAACTTGACATAGACTTGCTCCTTCCAGTGGTGGTAGTGGTGGTGCTGATAATACCCCTGCTCCCCAGTAGCTCCCCAAAGAGGCAGTCAGGACAAATACTTCTCCCTTCATCATTACAATTAGTTTCCTGGAAGATTGACTTAATGACCTTGGCTCTGGGCACATCTGAAAATGAAAACAGCAAATTCTGATTAAGGTGGTGCCCATTCTGAAGGGCCTGTCAGTCTTGCTGTGCCCTCTCTGCTGTGACACTGTTTCATTCCAGTCAGTGAAGATGAAGAGAACTGGTTGGTACCAGACAGGAGATCTGCATTTATTTAGCAATTAGCTTCCATACTGTTTCCATGCTTAGCATGAAAAATAAGATCATTCATATAAAATAGCTCAGGCACAGTTAACTTAATCTAATTAGTCTGGCACCACTCTCCAAAAGCCATGGCCACTGGGGCAGATTTCCAAACACCGTAGGTGGAGTACCATCCACTGCCAGAAAATGGACTGCAGTCTTCCCAGGACTGAGACCTGATCTACCAAACTGGTTACTGAGTTCAGTTCTTGACCCTTCAACTCCAGATATTTCCTCCTATTCCCTTCCCCACTTTATTCCTAATGCTTTGTAGCATGGGCAAGAGACACTGTCCCAACTAGAGTGACGTTTCCTCTGTTGACAAATGAATTTGCTAAATGGGCTCTCTCTTCTGTAAAAGAACGTAAATCTCTGCTAAGAAGCTTCAGTTTGGTTTCGGCACATGTGAACAATGAGGCCACCTCAGAAGGCTACCTTGAAGTACTTCAGAATGAAGCTTCTTAACAAAGACTCCAAAAGTACAGGCAAGCAAATCAAAGAAAAATGTCAGACTCCAAGTGCCCTCCCAGCCCAGCAAAACGTCAAAGGAGCTGCTGGGAAGGGAAGAATGGGCCTCCAAATAACGTACGGCCGGGCGGAGAGGAGAAAGAAAAGAGGCTCGTATCTGATTTATAAATATTTATAAAACAATCATTAGACTTGGCTAGTACATGCAGTTCTTCTCTCAGTTCACTGCTGGGAAACAATAATAAAAAGCATGGAATTATTCAAATAGAGGCTAGAGGAGATTTAATTCAGTATTTTTAGAAATCTACCAGCAGCTCTGCACAAGGCCTAGCGAGGAAGGGGATAGATGGCGAGCAAGCACAAGGTAATCCTGTACTTGGGCTGGGTGTGGGGATCCAGCTCAGCCACAGATGCAGATCTCAGAGCCACAGCCAGCCTCCTGCTCAGACTCAAGCCTTAGGTGTCTTGGCTTCTCCTGCACATTGGTCCTAGGCTGCTGGGCTGTGGCTCCTGTTAGGACCTGGAGCTGCTCCTGTCAGTCCTGTGGCCCTCCCATTTATGAGCTTGTGTTCTCTGCACCGAACGGGGCCCAAGGTGGCTCCTCTCTAAGAAGGCCCAGCTTGGGTCTTCTTTTTGGGGCTGGGACAATTTAGTAAAGTGCTTCTGAAAAGGGATTTCTGTTGGGAAAAACTCATCTCATTCACGTTTGTTCTGGGCCAAGCCTACACAAAATCAGGGAGGCTGTGGGTGTCAGGAGAGCTTCCCAACCTCTGGGACAGGGCATCCTGCTGCATGCCCACAGCGAGCTGCCAGTTGGCCAGGAGATAGGAGGGGTTGCAAAACTTCATCGTACTAAGACTGTTCAACAAAGATTAAGATTACCTTTAGATATGATTTGAATGCCTCCCTCTATAATTCTGAATTCAGAATTGTTATTCTGACACGTAAGTCTCTTAAGCATCTCCCCTGGACCATTTAACACCACCCGTGCGGACAAATATTTTTATCAATGATGACCAGTAAGTTCAAGTTTCTCATGACAGTTTTTGAAGTCATTCCATTTTAAGTTATATACAATTGTTTTAAATTATATTTTTCTTATTTGTATTTTTTCTGATAGTGACTAACTACTATCAAAACTTACTTTTGGGGCACCTGGGTGGCTCAGTAAGTTAGGCGTCCAACTTTGGCTCAGATCATGATCTCGTAATTTGTGGGTTCAAGCCCTGCATCGGGATCTGTGCTGACAGCTCAGAGCCTGGATCCTGCTTAGATTCTGTGTCTCCCTCTCTCTCTCTGCCCCTCCTCTACTCGCACTCTGTCTCTCAGAAATAAATTTTTAAAAAATTTTAAAAACCTTACTTTTTCAACAAGTGCCATAAAAACACTCCAAATAACTCCCCTCAGTTTACTTTCATGTGCAGTACAAGTAATGTTGACTTGTGTACCTGGACATGAAAATATCTAACATTAAATTCCAACTCTGCATCCAGACCTGTTTCTAAGGACTTTATATGCATTTAACTCTTTTAGCATCAATGGTAAACCCATTTCACACATGGGAAAACTGAAGCTCAGAGAGTTTAAAGAACTTGCCCAGGTGGCACTGTAAGAAAGCAGTGGATCTAAGATTTTAACTCCAAGAGAATACTCCTCACACTAGGCTACCCTCTGTCTCAAAAAGGTAGGGAAACATTGGTCTATTAACAAGCATTCTCAACCATAGCCATACTGCCCACACTGGGTGAAAATAGGTTCTTGGGAGTCTAAAAACTCTTACTCTTTTTCTGTATAAAGCACAGATTACATGAGTATATAAACAGACAATGGTATATCACGGGAAGGGGCAATTAAGAAGAAATTGTCCTTAGGGGAGCAATAATGAAAAAAAGATAGAAAAACATTGGTCTATGAGATATGTTATGAGAATATTATGGAAGCCTTTCCCTGCCAGCAGTTCCCTCTGCAAACATGCGAACACAAGCACACACAAATGCCACACTCAGATGTACCAAAATTACTTCTTGATCAGCCTGTCTTGGTGCTTGAAATTTTCCATATTAAAGAATCACTCATTTGGATCATGGTAAAACTGTCCATAGATGACCTCTTTGAAAAAGCAAATGTTGCTGTGATGAGGAGCATATTAATCTCTTCATATCAATTAGTGAAAGTGAGAACAGCAAGGTATTGGGCAAATAACAGAACAGGTCAGATTATAGGAACAGAAAAAAAGACAGATCAGCTCAGGAGCATAAGGTCTGTGGGGTCAGGTGATACCCAAGAGGGCAATACTAGGGGAAGCCTTGATAAGGTATGGATTTATGAGAGCATCAGTGCCCACGGGCATGAGAAAACTGGGGCTAAGAAGGGGAGAAACAAATATTACCTCATTGATGACCTTTGTCGTCAGACAGAATTAAGTCCCCACCTTAGCTGTGCATTGTCTGGCAAGTGACTCTCCCCCACTGACAGTAAATCTTTAGTCACCGATATAGTGAGTAGGCCTTAGAGCATGAATGCATCAGATGTGTCTGGAATGGAGCAGGCATTTAATATATTCTAGCTTATTTTTTATTTTTATTTTTATTTTTTAATGTTTATTTTTGAGAGAGAGAGAGAGACAGTGCAAGTAGGGGAATGGCAGAGAGAGAGGGAGACAGAATCCGGAGCAGGCTCCAGGCTCTGAGCTGTCAGCACAGAGCTCAATGTGGGGCTCAAACTCATGGACAGCGAGATCATGACCTGAGCCAAAGTCAGACACTTAATGGCACCCCTAATATATGCTAGCTTGAATGTTGATGGTTCCATCTCTATATCTTTCTATGGTATTTTTGTAATAATCATACAATTATCTTGCAGCTTTATCTAGGGTTGGCCATGTGCTTTAGAACAACTAACCCCATTCCTCTTGGCATCTGGTGAGAAGTCAAGGAAAGAGAAGTGACTCACTAACTGCATTACTGTCCAGACACAACAAGAGAGCCTTTGGACTTCAGGAGAGTAAGTTTACTCTTTGTTGTTGCAAATATTTCCAAAGGAAAATTAAATTAAAAGTGTAATTTTTCAGAATCAGTCAAGTGATTGCCAGGACAGAGTAAGTGAAGGGTTTTTTCACAGAAAAAGAGGTTTCCCGAATTCTTCAGTTCCATAGTTTGGGAAAGAGGATGGCGAATGTGATCTCCTTAGAGAAATGCAGAAAAGGAGAAACTTAGAGGCCATACATCTTTATCTGGGCCAGATTATTCTAGTTCTAGTTCCCCATGACCATCTTCAAACCTACTCTGGATTGCTCGGCTATGTACAATCAAGGCCTGCCCTAACAGTCTAAGCTACATGCACATCTGGGAACTGGGAAGGTCTCATCTTCCACCAGCAGGTAACATTCTTCCCTCCTACTTGAAAGAGTTTGGGAAGAACCCCTTTCTGTCCCAAATCCTGAAAAGAAAATATGGCATCCCAGGTGACCTCATGAGCACAAAATTCTGAGCTCTCCCACCATGACCTGTTCTCATGTCTGCACTTGCAAGGATCAAAGTCAACTCTTCTCAACTTCTTGTATGTCTCTTCATTCCTTATGACCCTGATTCCAAATTACCTTAAATTGACTAGACCTTTTTTTACGGCTCTGGCGCCCACCTGTCCCTCATTGGCCCTGTTCCTACCACATGAGAAGCCAAGAGGAAGAGGACAATTTAAGACCCTGTGGCCCCTTTTACCAATCTTCTTGAGGAGCAGCGTGGCCAGAAGAAGGAAATTATGCTGTCCAGTAGCCATTAGAGACACATGGCCATTTAAATTTATTAAAATTAAGTAAAATTTAAAAATCAGCTTTTTGATCATGCTGAGAATATTTCAAATGCTCAATTGCCACATGTGGCTAATGGCTACTGAAGTGCTATGCAACATTTCCACCATCACAGAGTTCTGTTAGACAGTGCTAATCTCGGCAAAGGGCTCAGAACACAGATTCCCCTTGACCATGACTGAGAAGGGTGCTATTACTCCTAAGAACCACTGTTTTTGTTTTTGTTTTGAAAACATTTAATTTTTTGAAGTTTATTATTTACTTTGAGCGAGTGACCCAGGAGGGGAAAGGCAGAGAGAGAAGGAGACAGAGAGAATCCCAAGCAGGATTCTCTGCACTGATAGCAGGAAGTCCAATACTGGGCTTGAATCCACGAACCATGAGATCATGACCTGAGCCGAAACCAAGAGTCGTGCGCTTAACTGAACTGCGCAGGTGTCCCAGGAGAACCACTGTTGGCTGAAGCCTGGATATTCCTCCCAGTGATAACCTTCTGAAAATGACCTCCAAACAGCTCTGGGTCCAGGCCTTGCCATGGGGAGCTCAGATTCTTCTCTTTAGAAATTCACCAGTTTGAGCCAAGTTCTCCTCTGAGTGAGCAAACAGGAAGAG
This sequence comes from Neofelis nebulosa, assembly GCF_028018385.1. NCBI lineage: Eukaryota > Metazoa > Chordata > Mammalia > Carnivora > Felidae > Neofelis > Neofelis nebulosa. The sequence goes on along the minus strand of NC_080794.1, from coordinate 27,596,274 downwards.
ATAATATTTCCAGGTGGATATCACTTTTAAAAATTTTGATTTGGTATTTTTTATTCTGGTAAAATATGCATAACATAAAATTTACCCATCTTAACTGTTTGTAAGTGTATAGTTCAGCGGCATTAAATATATCTGCAGTGTTGTGCAACCATCACCAGTATCTATTTCCAGAACATTTTCATCACCCCAACCAGAAAGTCTGTACTCATTAAGCAATAATTCCCCATTCTCCCCTGTCCGCAGCCCCTGATTATCTTTGATCTACTCTCTGTCTTTATGAATCTGCCTATTCTAGATATTTCATAACTAGAATCATATAATTTTTGTCCTTTTATGTCTAGTTTTATTTCACTTAACATAATGACTTCAAGGTTCATCCATATTATAGTATGTATCTGAATGTCATTCTTTCTTATGTCTGAATAATATCCCATTGGATGTATATACATTTTGTTTAAAGGAAGAGACAATTTTTAAATAACCAAAAAACTGAGACACATTGCTTTGCCTGATTGAATTCTCTGCCACTCCACTTACCTTTCATTGTCAAAAAATTCAATTACTTTCCTACTTCCTGCCCCACAGCAGGAATTAAATAACTTTATGAGACTGTTATCTTTTGATATGTACAGTAAATGCATAGGATCTGGCACAGAGTAAGCATGCTCTACAACTCTCTGCTATTATTATTATTATTATTATTATTACTATTACTGTTATTAGTCTGCTGGATCAGCAGTACATTGTAGATGGCCTGAGTGTGGATTTCTGAAAATGCATCCGGCACTGTTCCTTAGACTGCCATGTGGACAAGATGCTCCAGTTGATTGCACTGGTAGGACAGCTGAGTTGATTGGTCTGATTGTCTGAGGTATTCCCAAGTGGATAGAAATCCCATCAGGTTTTGAGGACCAATCTTCCTGTCTGTTACTTCCATTAGTTGTTCCAGCTCTGCCTCTAGAGGGACACATAGTCAGTCTTTTCTCAAATGACACTGATCTAAAGTATTTGAAAGTGGCTCTGGACTCTGCTCTTGTTATATCTTCACTTCTGCAAGGCAATAATGTCTCCTTTTTTCCTCTGTACATTCTACCTAGTAGTTTCCAGATGTTTCCTTAGCCCAGATTGCTTCTCTGGATATACTTTAACATGTTTAGGAGCCTCATAAAATGCATGACCCAGGACGTTATATTATACTTGAGATATGGCCTGATCATGGGCCAATGTTTAAAGACTGCTAATTACAGACAGATAAATAGATACTTACATGTATACATACATATGCTTATCTGTGTTTCTTTGTGTATATATAGACTTAGTAGATATACACACACTCGTGCACACACAGAGATACTTTTTCAGTGGTGGCACTGGTGTTTTGATGCACATGCTCTTCAGTCTTTAATAGCTCTGAAGAACACAGTGTTCTATTAGGTCAGCCCCCAGAAAGGTCATGGTGGTGACATGATTCTCTCACTCGGCTGCATGGCTGGATGTGGACACCAGGAGTGGTGATGACCTATTGCCTTTGGAGGCCTCCCAGAAGAACTAAGTCTGTTAGTCAGGGGAAAGGACACAACTTACAAAGCCTGACGTTGAAAGGTTTCCCTCTTTTGAATGTTTACATGGCATTGACTACTTTTTTTGATACTCTGCTAAGGTGTTAAAAGCTTTGCTTTCTCTTAGATTTTCAATAATTAAAATAAATAGACATAAGTCTTTCAAACACTGTTTTTCATCTTCATATACAATGACCTCTTTCTCCTGCTTTCTCTCATTTTCCTCCTTCTAATCCCTCCAAAGCACACTGTAAACTCCAATAAGTGAAAGTCTTAAAAGTTGGGTAGCTCACATACATACGCAAGGCCTGACAATGAAGGTTTAGAAGAAGGCTACAATCCTTTAAGAGAGATGAGCAGCACAGGCTTGCTATAGCTTGATCAGAGAAGCTGCTGTTTATTTATTTTGTAAACAGGGAATGGAGAGAAGGGAACACTGAGCTCCAATAATAAAATGACCTTTCTTCTGAATAGATCAGCTTCATAAGTTAAAATGATTCAAGACTCAGTCTAATATCTGGGGAATAAAGTCCTCTGTTTCTGAAGACAGATGTGATTATGACACACAGTCAACAATGTTTTTCTTCATGATTGTTTGGCCTGAACTTGGGGTTTTCTGGGAGGGAAAGGGAGAGAAATGGTTGAGAATTTGGAGAATACCAGGAATTAAATGGGAATATATTTGTGGTTCAATGTCTCTATTACAGAGTTTTATTGTTGGCTTAGGTAAAATATCATTTGGAATGTATCATAAGAAAGTCTCCTAGGCCTTTTGGTAGACCATTCTCAAATTAAAGGATAGAGTCTGAATCTCATGAGGTTGTTTTTCATTAACTTAACAGAAAAAACATACTCATAGAATGAGGAACTGAAGCCAGGATGTGGGTTTCTTAAGCTACCATAACAGTGCAGTTTAGAATGTGGTACATGTATTACAGTTAGCATATAGATGGTTCTTTTCTGACATTCAAAATATGACTTTGTCTGTTCTAAGACAACTTTTGGTTTCATTATTTAGGTGATTCTTACGTATCTGTGACAACAGATGCCAAATATATATAGTCATGGGTAGTAAGGATGTCCCTTGCCCATGCCTCCAAGATATGAAAGAAAGAAAGAAAGAAAGAAAAGAAAAGAAAGACAAGAAAGGAAAGAAAAGAAAAGAAAAGAAAAAAAGAAAAGAAAAGAAAAGAAAAGATAAAAATAGGGAGGAATCACCCATATTGTACAGGATTGTTCAGTTTGTAAAGAAACACGTATATGAAATGTTTAGCAAAGGGTATAGTCTCTTTTATATGCACCCATAATAGTATTTCCCATCAGTTTCTGTAGACTCTATAAGTCATGTTACGGCTATAGAAGATGAAAATAATTTTATTAAAAAACCTTGTATGGGTTCTAATTTTGTTAGATTCTAATTGACAAATTCTAATTTTGTCAATTCTCCATTTTGTTTCTCCAACTGAATGAAGATTTGGTTATCATTTGCAAAGGGCTTCACCATGAGATAATGGAGAAAATGGAAAGCAAGGACAGGATGGCATATCTGAACTTACAACAAAGCAGGGCAATGGAGATCAGAAGTCCGGGATTCTCTGCCTCTGAGTGACCACCAATGCCTACCACCAAATGGGGCATCAAATGGTTTCAATCTCATAGGTATTGTGTAGCTTACAATTAATGGTCACTGAATACAATAATTTTATAAAATACCTTTCTATCATATGACAACATAAAGGACTAATGCTCCTCAAGAATTTCCTAGAATTTAACCAACATGCATCACCATTAGCATGAATAAAGTAATATATAAGATTAGGAAGACACACACACACACACACACACACACACACACACACCCCTCTCCCAAACAAGAAGTGAAAATTCAATATTAGAGTGTATTGGATTTTATTTCTAGAAGAACTAAATAGGACCACTAGATGGCACTCGAGTCTGATTTCGTCTCTCTATTGCCAGAACCATCTCTGGGAAAAACTGTAAGACTATCATAAATTTTCTGAGTCAGTTACTTGCTTATCTGATGTGGTGGAACATATAAGACATTTTGGTATTCTTTTTCAAGTTACTGGCAATCCCGTCAATAAGTGAACATACTGCCAATTCAACCTGAAGCAAACTGATCTTGTCCAGACAAGTGAGTTTTGTGATTCCTTGAAGAGCTCCCTATAAGTAAATTTAAGTTTCTACAAGTGAAAGAGATTATAATTTCAAATGAAAAAAGCATGATATGCCTCTGCCAACGTGCTGACTCCAGTTGTTCATTTCCTCCAGCAATTCAAATCTCAATTCTGGCACATCTACGGTAATGCCTGGAAATCCATTCAACAAACTTGTGTCGAGACCAGCATTCAAGAGTCCATTTAGATACCAACAGGCAGTGGGCATCCCTCATGGAGATTATTTTCTAGTGGAAAATAAGCAATAAGCAAATAATAGATGCAAATAAATAGATGCAATAATTTCATACACCATAAAGTCAGTGGCTAACATGGTAAAGATAACTGGGGCCAAGTGGGGGTACATTTGCTGAGGTGGTCAGAAGAAGTCTTCTCTGAAAAGGTGGAATTTAAGCTGTAACCAGAATAAAATAGAATCCACTACAGAGAGGCCAGTGTGGTAAGAGGCACCAAGAGGGAGGGGGACAGTAGAGAGAAAGGAGTTAGGAGGGGCAAGCAAGCCGAGCCTACAAGGGGTTTCAAGTTTGTCTAACATGGACTTCCAGTTTGAATTTTATCTTATTATGTGAGTCACTGAAATGTTTTAGGCAAGCCAGTAGCACAGTTGATTTACATTTTTAAAAGATCATTCTGGCTGCCAGTGGGCAATGGATTGTATGACAAAGGATAATAACAGCAAGTGCTCAATATATGTGGCTAACACCAGCTAGGTGCTTGTTATTCACTGAAATTTATTTTTTCACATCAAGAGAGTTAGTGACACTCTTAAGATAGTGGTTCTCAAGCTTTAGCGTGCATCACAATGATCTAGAGCACCTATTAAACACAGATTGCTAGACCACACTCCTAATCATATCTTCAGACATTACTTCTTCCCTCCACTGCTTCTGATTCAGGATATTTGGGTGGGGCCCAAGAATCTGCATTTCTAACAAGTTCTCAGATGATGTTGATGTCATTGATCTGAGGACCACGCTTGGAGAACCATTGCTGTAAGAGGCTGAGCATAAAATGCTAACAGCTATTAAAACAAAAGCAAACAAAATATGGAGAACTTAGTTCTATTATCAGGCTTCTGGATCTTAGAAACCACATTTATCCTTTTCTTGTATTACTAATGTGGGAAATATTCATTTTCTGGACAAGGATGAAGTCCCTGTCTTCCTTACTAGTGCAGCCTCAGTTTTGTTCAGGATTATTGTGTCCAGCACCACACTTTAAGTCAGAATTGGCTTAGACCAAAATGCAGTGGCCCCATTTCTGTTTGCCAGATACTTACTATCCCAGCTTCCCTTGAATAGCCAAAGGACATGAGTGAAACCAAGAAGAAATAAGAGCGGTGTATTGAAGATTCTGGGAGACTTTCCTCCACAGTAAAAAAAAAGAGTGGGGAGAATAGAGCCTTCATTAAACAGGAGAGTCTGGTCAATAAATACTCTCATGTAGAAAGAGCCACAACTTCAAAAAAATGTGAATACCTGTCAGGTGGTGGTGTGCTGGTGTTTAACAACAAGCTCTCAGGGATGAAAAAAAGCCAACTGTTGATTTCCATGGTGTAAATCCTTCTACAATGGCTAATTTGAAGCTACCAATGTGAAGTCACTGAATACAAAAATGGGAAAAGTTGGTAACAATAGGTTCTCATGAGCCAGTATGAGCTGGCTCCAGCAAACCACTGCCAGGCGTTCTAAAACCTAAAGGTAGAGGGCACCTTATCCTGAAATGCAAAGTAAGCAAGGTTAATATTTCACATAATCTCTCCCAAAAGCCATTTGCAGCTGGGAAGCTTCAAGCATAGTGTGTCACATAAAAGAAGACACCCAGATTTGTGGTTGATGAAGAGCCCCCTTTGCCATAACTATTTACATTTTATTGAAATATAAGCCTAAAAGTAATTCTCTGCAGAATTTTATGCATTGTTAGAGGAAGTATTTTAGAAGTCTGGAGTCTTTTTAAGGCTCCTCCACAAATTACCCCTCTTACTCAACTACCTACACTTCTTCTTGGTGTTAAAAGACAATAATGCTTAAAATGAAGGAAAGCAAACTTTATGTGAGGGGTAGCTCTGAGGAACTGGCAGGTCTGGGTTCTTCCAGAGAGCAGTCACTAATTTCCTACTCTCTCCCACATCCCGATACTCACTTAAGCTTCTGCTTGGCCCCTTGCAAGGTTTTAATGTCTTACACATTTTTCTAGCAAATCCCCCTGATACTCACCAGATATTACACTCTACCCTCTACCCAAAATAACTTCTCCCAGGTTCTCTGGCCTCAATGTGGCACGTTGGTATGCACAATCCCTCTGCCTGGAATGCTCATTCAGGATTTTCCAAACTATGTGGATTGCAAGAACAACATGGGAAAGTTGCAAATGCAGTCTCCTAGATCTCATTGCTTGATCTACTGAATCAAATCTCCAAGGGAAGTAGCCTGGAAATACACAATTTTAAACAAATGCCTCAGTGAATTCTATACAGCAGGCTTAGAAAAACTATGGCTTATCTGTATCCTTTTCACTCCTCAGCTCTCTCTTCCTTCCTGGTCCCCTCGATGGAGTTAGATCCTCTTCTTGTTTTAGGCTTACAATACTTTGCATTGCTTTTTAGCTTTTGTTCAAATGAATTTCATTGAGAGTCCTTCCATAAGATTGTAAATTTCATGAAAGTGGAAAGTGCATCTAGTTTATGACTATACCTTGAGTACCTGGCACCGTCCCTAGCACATATTACATGCTCAATAAAAATAGGCCGACTGATCGACTCTTAGACCCATCTCACCCCTGTGAACAGTGATAAATCTCAAGATAATGACCACTTCCTCAAGGAACATTCATAACTATAAGCACATCTGTTTGGGCTTACGACTTAAATGTGTGTCCTTCTACAAGTACTATACCCAGCCTGGGTTTCAATCTCCTTAGTTCTAAAAGAAACACATTAAAGGGGTGCTTCATTGGCTCAGTTGGTTGAGCCTCCGACATATGCACAGGTCATGATCTCACGGTTCGTGGGTTCCAGCCCTGCATTGGCCTTTGTGCCGACAGCTCAGAGCCTGGAGCCTGCTTCGGATTCTGTGTCTCTCTCTTTCACTGCCCCTCCCCCACTCGCACTCTGTCTCTCTTTTTCTCTCAAAAATAAATAAACAAAAATTTTTAAAAAATAATAAGAGAAGCATATTAAAGAAGAATGGGTTAACAGGAGACACTCCTAGTTATTTAGAACATGTTAGGGGTGAGTGTGAGTACTAGAAAACCGACATGAATGGGAAAAAGACTGTCTTGTCCTAAGGCTGTATACATGTTAGCTCACAGGGCACCATGGCTATAGAGTCTCATCAGAGACCTCTGACCAGAAGTGTCTGCCTTCCTATTTGGGGCAAACTGAGTTCCTATCAGGGAAGTCCCTTGTGGTGTTGACTGGGTTGACTCTTTCATTCCACACTCTCTGTAGAGCAAATGTTCAGTTTCAGATATTTAACACCATGTGTCAAGGGAGAGGCAGTGGAGGTGGAGATCGAAAAGAGGGCACAGCTTTTTCAAAGAGCATTATGTATCTGTTTTCATTTCCAAACAAAATGAGATGGGTTAGGGAATAAACATAGAATTTATGTCAATTTCTTGATTCTTAAGGATCAGACAGCTTACTTTTATTTTTATCTTTTTCTCAGTTTCTCCTGCACCAAATGTTTGCCCTTTGGGGCACCCATTCTCTTTTTGGCCATTCTTACCAGTTTCTTTGGCTAAAATTGAGAAGTTATGAATTAAAGGGACCAGACAGCCATTTTATACCTATTTATTGCAATCATTCTATGTACCAGATGCTACACCAGTAGGCTAACCAAATAGGGAGCTATTGCTGTCAACTATGACCAATAAGAATTGGAGGTGACTTAGCTTAAATCCATTCCTGGAGTTTGGAAAACAGAATTCTTAATCATAAACCCAATGGACAAAAAGGCTAAGGTGTTCTTAAACTGACCCTAGATTGTTAGAGGTATAAGAAACCTTCAGGATGCTCTACTGCCATAATTTAAACACTTTTTGGCCTTGCTTTGAACAAAATCTGATTGGATGCTCATTCTCTAAAATGGTTATGAGCACAGCTGCTAACATTGTCACAGGAATGAGGGTCCCAGAATCCCACCCACTCTATCCCAATGATGGCTGCTGAGGAGACTCCCTGAGTTCAGTTTGAAAATTATGCATGTACTATAACATTTTCCTTTTATAGACGAGAAAAACTCAGTTGCAAAAAACGGCAATAACTTTCTCATGACCGTGGAATTCATCAATGGAGGGGCCGTACCAGAAGCAGGGTTCCCTGACTGCTGGTTCAGGGCAAGGCTCCCTTCACTAGAGCACAGAATTTGCTCTTTCCTAATGCATGGCAGTCCAAAAATCTGTCCCCTGGTATGTTTAGATATTTCCAGAGGAACTTGATACTAGCGTTCATGCAGGTCTTAGGGAACATACAGAAGCCAAACCCCATCAGTCCATTACTTCATTAAAGCCAATAAATCTATAAATAATGATATCTTACTTTTGGTACAGATTCAGAATCGCCATTCCCCAAAACACTTGAAAGAAGTCATGGTAGAAAGTATAAGACTGCAGCACTACGCCCCCTAGCAGAAGCACTGGGTCACTTACCCACTGTAAAATGAAACTAACTCTCCAGAAAGTAGTTCAGATTTTGCCTGAGGCCCTCACAGCTTCATTGGGATCATCAGCACACAGTAGGTGAAAGGGGACTTAAGCAGTTCAACATGTGTCAAGCTTTTCTTAGCATCCCTTATGAGAACATTCTTGCCTGCTTTGTATGTACTATTTGATCCTACCTAAAATTGCAGTACAAGTTAGGGGCAGAGATTATCTGGGCCCAAACTAAACGAATTAATCTAACATGATTCATTAATATGAGAGGCCAAAAAGGAAAGCATTTTGTCTTACATATTATTATCTGAAAGAGTAATTTGTGACTCCTGAAAAAGATGCTTTTTCTGGTTACTTCTGACAGACAAATTACATTTGTTCTTTTGTATTTATTTTACCAGTAATAGAATTGACATAAAAAATATACTATCCTCAGAAACGGAAGTCTGCCTTTACATTTATTTCACCATCTTTCATGATTTTTCTTCCAGGAACCCGTCTATACATAGCAAATTTTGTTACTTGACTTGCCGGCTGCTCTCTGCCAACCACCGTATGTATCTTTTAATTAAGTAGAAAAGAGATCTTAAAAGCTCACACAAGCCTAGGAGACTCTATTTCTGGCTGACAGCAATGTCTCCTCATTTTCTAGCAAAAGCACAGATTGACAGAATAGAATAGATCAAGAAAATTGATCGTTACTCATATGCTGGATTGAGTCAATATATGTAAATCCATCCCTATTGCTGGCAGGCACTGAGACGCTTGCCATGCAGAACAGACACAGTTACAGCCTGTTTTCTAGTCCAAATGCCAGCTTTCTGCTTTAATGCAGCAAAACTACAGTTATGTACTCAGAAAGCTCTTTTGTATTCATAACAACTGCAGTTTGAATGTGGTTCAGGACAGAGAAACTGTATTTACGAGCCACCATCTCTTCTGACTCAATACAATTTGCAGTAAATACAGTTTAAGTTAGAGCGATAGTATAGATGCTCTGGGAATTTTCTTTGTGGTTTTACTACATTTTGGGGAAACGTTTAAAATGTTCGTTGCTTTCAAGTTCATTTCTTTAAAGTGAACAGCCTCACATGGTTGTTGTGAAATCAAGTGAAATAATAGATATAAAAAAGGCTTTGAAAAAAATTAAAAGCATTATGCAAATGGGAGATGATGATGATTTTTTTTTTTTTTTTGGTCTCAAGGTCCTTTTACTTAAGGCAATACTATCGAGTTATCCTAAGGCCTGTTTTAATCTTGATTTAAAATAGTGGAATATTCAAAGTAGCAGTGGATGAAAAGAAGGCCTTGGAACATAAAACACACATTATGTGTTTAGATATCCCTTAATATATTTTCAGAGAAGAATAATTATGAACCTCATAGTATCAAAGAAGAGTCATGTTTCTTTCCTCAGGAGAAGGACTAAATGGTACATGATTTGAGTCTTTCAAGAGCTCTTAGAATTGCTATCTTCTTTTCTAAGCCTAACAAACCCGTTCAAAAGCTAAAGACAGTCATCTCTTCTATGCTGTAAATCGCAAGAGGAACACAGTTCATAAACAAATATGGGTAAACCATCATTCAAGCTGATTTAGCATTCTCATAATATATGGCAGTAATCACGAAGAAAGCCCTTCTGAAAGCAGCTGAAGCTGAGTGCTGGGGATTAGGGTCTGCTGTACCTTTAAGAGAGCTACCACAGACACAACCCATCCATTATGTCCATCCCTTCCAGTCACTCCCCCAAACAGTATGGGGTCTCTCCCTCTGCTTCTCTCCCCCCACAAGTGGGAAATGCCTCAATTACACTGGCCAAGTGGCCAGAAAATTTGGCAGGGACAGAATTACACGTTATGGTGGGAAGGCATTTTAAGGATCTTTTATCTCAGGTGCCTTCCTTACAAATTATTCTCCACCCATCATTTCATCCCCCGTATATTGTTAATATCTCCATTCTGTTCAGGCCTGCCTCTCTGCCTGGGAATATTCCCAGGCCTCCCAGTTCCTAACTCTACTTACCCTATGTTTGACCACTAGGAGCTTCTTCAAGTTAGCTACTGAGTCTGTTGTTTGAGTTTGTTTTTTGTTTTTTAATTATTTGAGTATAGTTGACATACAATGTTACATTAGCTTCAGGTGTATAACACAGTAATTCAGCAACTCTGTACGTTATGTTATGCTCACCACAAGAGTAGCTACCAACTGTCACCATACAACACCATTGACTACATGCCCTATGCTGTGCCTTTTATTCCTGTGACTTATTCCATAAGGAGAAGCTGTATCTCCCACTCCCCTTCACCCATTTTACCCGTCCCCCCCCACCCAGGCACCTTCCATCTGGCAACCACTAGTTTGTTCTCTATATTTATAGATCTGATTCCTTTTGTTTGTTTAAAATTCATTTGTTTTATTTTTAGGTTCTACATATGAGTGAAATCATATGGTATTTGTCTTTCTCTGTCTGACTTATTTCACTTAGCATAATATCATCTAGGTTCATCCATGGTGTTTCAAATGGCAAGATCTCATCCTTTTTTACGACTGAATAATAATCCATATATATATACATACATATATATACATTACATCTATATCTATACATCTATATATCTATATCTATATCTATATCTATATCTATATCTATATCTATATCTATCTATATATCTATATCTACCACATCTTTTTTATTCATTCCTCTATCAATGGACACTTGGGCAAGAATGTGGAGAAAAAGGAACCCCCATGCACTGTTGGTAGAAATGTAAATTAGTACAGTCACTGTGGAAAACAGTATGGAGGTTTCTCAAAAATTTAAAAATAGAAATACCATATGGTCTAATAATTCCACTACTGGTTATTTACCCAAAGAAAACAAAAATGTCATTCTAAACAATATGTGCACCGCTGTATTTATTTCAGCAAAAATGTCATTCTAAACAATATGTGCACCGCTGTATTTATTTCAGCATTATTTACAATAGCCAAGATATGGAGGCAGCCCATTATCTATGGAGTCTTTTCAACACAACCTAGGTAATCTTTGATAGCTTCCTTGCTCTCTAGGATATTGTAGGCCAATCATATACATTTCCACCCTCAGACTTAGAATCACCCAAACCCAGGTTGTAGGAAATAGTATTTCAAGACTACAACCTGTATGTGAGAAGTGCTCATTACTAGTAATTTGGTCACTGTTTCTAGGTCTTTTCAATGGGCAGAACTAGAATGAAGCTTTTATATAATCTCCCTATTCCCAATTCCCCCGTTTTTAAAACAGTTGCATTATCTACACTGTGAGAGCATATAGACATTGTATACCACACTGTCTCCCTTATGGTGATTTCTGGGTCTTAATTATGCAGATAAATTTATACCTAATGTTCTCTACCCACCCTTGTGGTAAATTTGATGATAAAACTCATTTTTTTTAGTATGAAGAGTTAAATTTTCCTTCCACTCTTCTCTGGACTAATACTTTCATAAAGTACAATGAAAATAAATTTCTAGAGAAATGATTCATGTGCTTGGATGTCATGGCAATGTCAAAATGTTATAAAAGTTTGAAAATGCTTACTCTTAAATTCCATTCTTATTTCATTGTGGTCTGGTAGATTCCTTAGGAAAGGCACATGAGAACAATATTCTCCATGTTCTTGCATGTTTACATCAGTTTACCAGAGGCTTTTTATACTTAAAGGTCAATTTGGTTGAGCATCAGAATCTTGGCCCACATTTTCTTTCCTTAGCTTTCTTAAATATGTTGCTATGTTTTCCTTGGTCATAAAAGTGTTGCTTTTAAAGATACTGATGGCAATCTAATTTGCTTTCTATTGGTCTTTTTGCTGGGATGTCCAAATGATTTTTCTTTGCAGGATAGCATTGGCTATTATGGGGCAATTCCAGTCCCCTCGATATGTAATTTCAAATTGCCTTATTTCAAGAAAATTTTTTGAATTATAATTTCCCTTTAGAGACTCCTATTATATAATAGAGATCACAAAATTTGTTATACTGTGGAAACTCTTAGCAGTCTGGTAAAACCAATGGACCCTTTCTCAGAATAATATTTTTAAATGCATAAAATGGAATGTATAGAATAGCAAAGGAAACTGATTATACCGAAATATAGTTCTCAAAATATTTTTAAATTGTGAGACAGTGATCTATTTACTTCTTTATTACCATATTGAATAATTAGACCTACGGGCAGGTATAGTAGTCACTATAAGTTTGAAAAAAAAAATGATGAACATAAATTATATTTGGCAATATTTTTTAAAACTATAATTTGATACTGTGACATTTAAAACTCATTTTGGTGAGCAAGTCACAGGTACTGTTAATATTACTATATGCTGGTGTATACATATTAATTAAAGAAAAGTATTAGATTTAGCTAGAGGTTAGCAAAAATGAACATATATTTTTCCCAACAAAGTCCACAGACCACATGATTTTTATCCACAAAACCTACGGTCCTTGACTCTAGGTAACAAACCCCTGTAATAAACATGCTGATTTTTTTGAAGGAAACATCCCTTTCACGGGGGCCTGGGTGGCTCAGTCGGTTGAGTGCCCGACTTCGGCTCAGGTCATGATCTCGCGGTTCCGTGGCTTCGAGACCCGCATCAGGCTCTGTGCTGATAGCTCAGAGCCTGGAGCCTGTTTCAGATTCTGTGTCTCCCTCTTTCTCTGTCCCTCCCCTGCTCACACTCTGTCTCTCTCTCTCTCTCTCTCTCAAAAATAAATAAACATTAAAAAAATTAACAAGAAACATCCCTTTCTTTCAGATGGTTTTTCAATTATTTTGATGTTTATTTACTTATTTTGAAAGAGAGAGCATGATCAGGGGAAGGGCAGAGAGAGAGACAGAGGGAAGGGGAGAATCCCAAGCAGACTCTGTGCTGACAGTGAAAGCCCGATGTGGGGTTTGAACCCACGAACCGTGAGATCAGGACCTGAGCAGAAATCAAGAGTCCGGCGCTTAACTGACTGTGCCACCCAGACCCCGCCCCACCCCCCCGCTCAGATGCTTTTTTAAAAGTGTTTAATTCACACTTTTTTGATTTTTAAAACTCTCTTCCTTTCACACAGTCTATTTCTCTCACTGAATTATTGTTTCTGTTTATTTGCCTTGCTACTTTGGATCAATTTCATTACAAAAATGATCTTACTATTTTATTTCTTTTTTTTTTTCTCAACTTATTGAGAAAAAGCTCTCTCTTAAAATTTTCCTAATCACCTCATTTCTGAGTTTTTCCATTTGTGATTAATTGTCATGGCTTCTACCCTTTACTTGGTTTCTTTTAGCTCACTTTGAAATTCTGGGTTTCAGTTTTCATTTGTTTTGTGGGCACATCTTCCATGTGTCTCCCAGACCATGTGGAATTTTATTCTGTTCTTCATTCTCTTTATTAGACTGCATACTTTTTCCTTTGCTCACATGTAAGTAAATGAGTTTTCGTCAACTTTTAGGGGGAAGGAGAAGCCAAAATAACTCTCAGATTCATGATTCTAAACTCCTTCTGGTTTTTTTTTCCCTCAAAATGATTTTTCAAAATTTGGCCTTGTGCTTTGTGAGCTCTCCCTTTTCCATGTCCCCATCCCATTCTCATCTGATTTTTTTGCCCCTCTTGTCCCTGTTCCTCTCGGTTCAGAAGCTGTGTGCTGGAAAGGAATATTGGCTTGTTATCATCAATGGCAGATAAGGCCCAGGTTGCTCCAGGACCATTAGATCTTATCAGATGCAGTCCCCTTGCTCGCACAGTGATTTTGATCTGCACAACTATGCCCCAGTTCAGCCACATTTTCCAGTGAGCACCTCTCAGGGATGTGGGGGTGCTCTGTTACTCTTGACCTTCAGAATCCACGTTGCCTTCCCTTTACTTCCATCTACAAATATGATGGCTATGCACAGTTCTCCTGGCTCTCAGCGTTTTCCCCCAACCCATTCATATTTTAGAGTTTGTGGAGATACCTTAAAACCTAGTAACTGTAGATACATAGATAGATAGATAGATAGATTGATGACAAGTTAGGTAAATAGAAGATAGATACAGAGATATTTTATGCGGGTTGTTAGATTTTATATTCTAGTTGCTCTATTAGTTTTATATAGGGTTGTGGTTCTCAACTGGGGATGATTTTGTCCCCCAGAGGACACCTGCCAATGTCTAGAGACAGGTTCATTTTCACAAATGGAGATGAGATGGGAGTGGGGGTGGGGGCTACTATAGGCATCTAGGGAGGAAAGTCCAGGAGTGCTGTTAAACATCCTACAATGCACAGTTTAGCCCCACAACTAAGAATTGTCCAATACAAATTATCAACAGTGTTGAAGTCAAGAGAAACTGGTCTGTGGGAACTTGGGGAGACTCAAAAATTCAACTGACATCTTCCCAGATTCAAGTGACACCTTCCCAGCTGCCTCCCAGCCACTTCATTAATTCATCTAGAAATTTTGTTTACTCCTATCCCCTTCTATCCACCTTCTAGTTCAAGTCCACATTTTCTTTGACCGGAGTTACTGGGACAGTTGTTTGGACTGCCTGAAGCCATTCTCCCTTCTCTTTAGTCCAAATCATCCTATCCATGATGCCAGAGTAATTCTCCCAAAGCGCAGCTCGTGTCATGCCAAACATCTGCTCAAAGAGATCCAGTGGCTCACCAGTATCTTGTAAATAAAGTTCAATCCCCTTATCTGGAAATTTGAAGTTTTCTGTGCTCTTTCCCAATTTTATCTTCCCAACTTTTACTTCCTCTACACCCCTACACCTAACCCGTAACACAGTCAAGTGGAAATCTTTACCATTTGGCTAATATGTCTCTTTTTTCTCAATTCTTCATTAAGACCACTCCATTATTTGTAGTGCCTTACCATCCTTCTAGCCCCAGCCCCCAAATTCCCTTGCACATGCAGGCCCCCAATGTCTCCCACTCCTCTTCTTTCTCCCCTACCCACTCTAACTAAAAATCCCCTTCCCTGTGTTGGGTATCTTAACATCTTGGATAAACATGTCTTATAGCATTTAAATTTGACATGTGCACACACACACACACACACACACACACACACGTATACATGCATACATACACACACATCCTGCTATATTATAATTTCACTGTGAGCAAAGATTGTGTAGTTTTCCTCCTGGCATTTCCCATAGTACCTAGCATAGACTTTTACAGAGTAAATGCTCAGTAGTACTTGTTGAATAAACAAATGAATAGAACTCAGGCCTAAAGGTAAGGTGACCATCCGCAATCCCTCTGGTCAGTGGCTTAGAGCAGATGATGCTAAAACAAAATCACAGTAGTAGGTTTCTAAGACCATTTTGGGTAAATGATGCTATAATCATCATCATTATTATTGCTGATAATTACTAATCTGGGACTGGCTGTTGAATGGACAGCAATGAACAATCTAATTTAGGTAACACAGCTACTGGTACCTAGAAGAATTTCTAGGCAGATATTCACTCAAGTAGAGACTCAACAAGTGATTACCAATGTATAAAAATGAATACTAAATATTGGTAACAATTTTTGATAGTCCATCTCTCAAGGCTTTATATCTCTACCACTCTATGTATTTTGTTTTCATTTTGAGTTACATTTTTTTTTTAAATAGGATCACACTCCATATAAAAGATATGCCATAAATCTAAGTTATCTTATCTTGGGCACCTTTTCTTTTTTTTTAATTTTTTTAATGTTTATTTATTTTTGAGAGAGAGAGAGACAGAATGTGAGTGGAGGAGGAGTAGAGAGAGAGGGAGTCACAGAATCCAAAACAGGGTCCAGGCTCTGAGCTATCAGCACAGAGCCTGACACGGGGCTCGAACTCACAGACTGTGAGATCATGGCCTGAGCCAAAGTCGGACACTTAACTGACTGAGCCACCCAGGCGCCCCACCTTTTCTTTTTTTAATATTACATATGAAGTGCTCTTTATAGACTCAGTGAGTCATTAAACATGTCATATGCACATGTATTTCTGTGGATAGCACATACATGGTGACTTGCTGATAGTATGTTATGCATACTGAAAGAATCCTCACCCTCCAAAATGCTCCCCCCACCTACCATTCCTGCTCTTTCCTGCTCATTATAGATTTTCACTTTGATGCTTAAAGCAGGAATCCTTATAAGTCATTTATCCCACGGTGGGAATGAGTTTCAGATTCCCTGCCCCCAGAGCCAGCGCAGGGACCAGGAAGTCACTGAACTGTGACAGTGAGGAGAAGGGCCAGGATGTTTATGAGAACCAAGTACCATGGACAAGTTTTGCCATTTTCATAATTTGGCCACAGGCCAAGAACTTCTCTGTTTCCTTCTAGTCATTTCTTCATTTTACAGCTTCTCCTCAATACAGCTTGACATGATCCCTATGCTTTTAAAAACTTTCTGCCTATCGCTTCTCAGCTTTTTGGCTAAGATCAAATGTAGTATCTGTTCTTATCAGTTTAAAAACTTTCCAGCCAGAAGAGAGAACATCAAAATATATTTTATTAGCACTCTTTAGAGCAAGAACGAGGCTGTGTGCCCCCATGTAGGAAGTTGCTTATGTATCATAGTTACACAATTAGTATGTGGAAATGGAAACTGAAAAAACAAATCCTTATCCTCTATGTTTCATTGGTATTAAATGTAGAACGCTGCACCAAACCATTTTCGAGTGAAAATGTTAAGGATCTAAAAATGTGATAGCTTGTTTGGTTTTACAGTTTTAATCCACGTTATTTCAAAATATTCAAGATCACTCCGTTTTTTTCGCTTGGGGATTGAAATTATTCTTTGAGATCTAGACTCTTTCATGTCTCAAATACTAAATATCAATTAATGTCAAAAGAAGAAAGCTATGTGGAATGTGAAAGAAGGCCAGCTCACCCACCTGGTCATCTCTGCCAGGCACAGCAATTTGGGCTAAGCTCTGACGATCCTGCTATAAGTTCTTAGCAATTTTCTTCTCAGCGATTCCCAGACATGTTATACTCTAACTCACTTGTTATCACAACTGGAGGTGTAGTTAGGGTTCAGATGTCACACTACTTTCTTTAGGTTTGTGCCATGCTGAAACCACCCTTTCATGGTGTCCTTGGTTTCTTTCAGAAATGGAACCCGCATTGATGGACTCAATATATGCAAAGGCCCACTATCTAGCAAGTGGCTGTGTTTTCTTCATTTTGTAAACAGGCAGAACCATCAGTGAGATTATTATTCAGCAAATTTTTACTTCCTCCCCCAACTCCCAGTTTCCTGAAGGGAATATACTTCCCCAGCCCTCTGAGGCTAAGCTTGGCCATGTGACTTACTTTGGCCTCACAGTAAAGCAGAGTGTAATGCCTTGCCTTCTTGATTTGGGCTTGACCACTCATGGGATTTGCTTCGGCCAATGGGATGTGAGCTGACGTGACACAAGACTTAACATAGGCTTGTATTTTGCCATAGAAAGAACATATCTTCTGTAATCCCTTGTTTAAGGAAAATGAGATACATGGAAGAGATCTTGATCTAACCTACAGTGTAGGGCCAGCTCAGACAAATCCCAGCACACATGTGAGAAGTGTTTCTTTGTGTACTAGGAGTGTGGTTGTCGTGGTGAGTGGCTAAGGCCATCAGTAATGCAATGTACCGAAGCCCCTATAACCTGCTATCTACTGCACTTTGACCTCTCTGACTCCAGTCCTTGTCACCTCCAATCTATCTTGCCCAACACTGCCACTTTTAATGTCCAAAATCTCTCTTGTAATCATGCTGCTTTTTAGATGATGTTTTGGATATCTTTGTAATTAAGAGCAAGTTTCATAAACTGTGTCTTCTGAGAGCAAATATCCCTCAAATGATAAAAAAAAAAATACTCCCTTGATAAAAGGCTCTGTAATCATATGTATCTGGGAAATGCAGGGTTGAAAAAAATGTTAATTAAGTTTTTGAATGTGTTTTTGTTTTTGTTTTTTACTGCATAACTTCTCTGAGCCCTTACTGTGTAAATGTGCATTGTGCTTCTTCAAGCAGGAGGCCTGGGAGACATCATGTTTTAAATTTGTTGACCCTGAAAACGTTATATTTTCCAGGAACACAAATTAGCATCTCAAGTATCACAATTTGGGAAATGGTAGTCCATAGGATAAAGCCAAACCTGCATGACATTAAAGAGCCTACACATGGGGGCGCCTTGGGTGGCTCAGTTGGTTGAGCGTCCAGCTTCAGCTCAGGACATGGTCTCATGGTTCATGAGTTTGAGTCTTGCCTCGGCTCTGTGCTAACAGCTCCGAGCCTGGAGCTTGCTTCTGCTTCTGTGTCTCCCTCTCTCTCTGTGCCTCCCCTACTTGCTCTCTGTCTCATGTGCAAGCACGGGAGGGGCAGAGAGATAGGGAGACACAGACTCTGAAGCAGGCTCCAGACTCCGAGCTGTCAGCACAGAACCCAACGAGGGGCTCGAACCCACGAACCGTGAGATCATGACCTGAGCTGAAGTCCGATGCTTAACTGACTGAGCCATCCAGGCGCCCCAGCCGTAATTTTTTTTTTTTTTTAAATAAAGAACGTACACAGGAACCAAACACATTTTTAACATATTTTTATAATTTTTTATATTTTACATTATAAAAATAGTATAATCTCAATGAAAGTTTTAAAAATACAGAAAAATAAAACCTTTTAATTATATATAGTCCCATTCCCCAGAAATGACTAGTATTTGATTTTTATTTTATTTCCTTCCAGTATTTATGTTATAAATACTTTATCTGCTTGTGATCCTATGGCACACTAAAATTATAAGTACAGACTTTACTTTTATATTTATAAAAAGATATATTACAAATGAAATATATTGTTAACATTTTTTTTTCTTTTTTGCTATGCCGTATTTCAAGCAAATAAAATTGTGTGTACTATTTAAATAAGTGTAATGTACCTACCTACTATATCACTTTGCCAGATATGAACATCTTCATATACATGCCTCAGATTTTTGTTTTCTCAAGGAAAAATCACTGTAGAATGGTCAATGCCCCTTCTGTTACCCCTCCCCAATTTTACATCTGTCCCCAAAGAAAACGGCCATCTTGAATTTATCATTTCCTTGTATAGTTTTATAATTTGACTATATACATTGTATCCATAAACAAAGTAAGGTTTGATTTTTAAGTTTTTAAACTTATAAAACTCAGATCATACTATAAATATTCCTTTGTAACTTGCATTTCCTCTCTCAATATTATGTTTTTTAAGTTTTTCCACATTGTTCTTTGTAGCTCATGTTCGATGATTTTAATTACAGTATCGAAGATGCAACCAATTTTCTATCCATTTTTTTCCTTTTTATGGATTTTATATCCACATTTTTATCATTATAAGCAATGCTGCAACAATCTAAAAGTGTAATATGCTGGATCATGGATATGCACATTGTTAACTTTCCTAAATACTGACAGTAATTTCTAAAAGCTTGTGCTAATTTATATTCTCATAGTAGGGTGTGAGAGTTCCACAACACATCCTCACTACCAAAGGTATAGCCAAACTTTTAAATTATTGCCCATTCTGATGGGTTTGAAAATATATATTGAGGTTTTATTTTGAATTTCTCTGAAGACTTCTGAGGCAGAATATTTTTTCATGTTTACTGGTCATTCAAGTTTCTGCTTTTGTGAGTTGTGTTATTTATATCCTTTGAATATTGGGGTTTTGAGATTCAATTCCTTTCTAGTTATAACAATAAAACATGCTCAGTTGTGAAATTCTGCAGCAAACTGCAAGGAAAAAAAAAACATGAAATCACCTCAAATCCCACCACTTACTGGCTAATATTATTAACATTCAGCTACATTTTTCTTAGTCTTTTAATACATGTAATTGTTTTATACAGCTAAAGTAAGGAGCAACTGGAAGGAGGACCTTGGTGAGAAAATTTTCCACTGGGTTGTTCATAACCTTTTCTAGATTAAATCCCAAGAAATAGAGTTGTTTAATACGTGTTTGAAAAAAATACAGAACACTGTCCTTCAAGATCTCCGGCATTGAAAGTGGCCGGAATACAAATATTCACTTTACTTTTATATAGAACGAAGTCAAAATTTTTGAGCCCTTTTCCAGCCTCTCTTACTTAGTGTTGCACATAGGTCGTCCATTGTCAACAAGCACTTGGAGAGAAGAATGCCATGGACACTACAAGAGGTTTCACCTGAGAGGGGGCACAATGGACTAAATGATACAGCTCACAAGTTACATCTGGTGCCAAGAAAGTGGAAAAAGTTAGGAGCGCAGAGAAATGCAGGAATGCCTTCAGGCTTGGAATTACAAAATTCAATTTATTATTGATTTTAGGATGTAAAGTGTGACTTCATCAACACAATGCCTAGAACTCCTCTTTTTGCTCATTTTTTATCTCCTGCATGTTTCTGGTATATTTGTAAGTGATATTTTTAAGTAGAAGGATCACATCAATGAACAGTTTCTGAGCCTTTGAATAATGGTGAAGGTCTTTCTGTGGCTGTCACACGTGAAAGACAATCTGGATGCTTTTAAAATTCTTGGGTTACAAACTTCCCATCCAAAAGCACTAAGATTTTTCTCAAATTCTGGCATTTGCTATTACAGAAAGGTTAAGGTCAGTCTTTGAAGGCAACATTTTTCTCTCTGCCTGGGCAAATGTAGGATTTATTTTTATTCTTCTAATTCAAACATGTTGGCCAGTCATGTTCAAGTGTGGTTCTCTTTTCTTTGATTTTGTCCAGCATACAGTGAATCCCCCTATTCTTGATACTTGTCTTTATAGGAGTGGGAGAAGTGGCTTTTTACTTAATGTATGTTTTTGATTATTGCTTCATCTCCACTTGTGCTTGTTTCCTCCTTTGTAACACCTAAAGCCATTAGGTTTCATCTGTGGTGTCCGCTTTGCAGAGCCACAATCTTCTCCTTCATCATTTTTACCTTTTTATCCTTTTCTTCTGCATTTTGTAAGAGCCCTGGAACTTGTTTCATGCGTCACTGATTTTGTTTTCTAGAGTGTCTGTGCTATTCTTCCTCTTCTTTCTCTGGTATGGTTGACACACAATGTCACATTAGTTTCAGGTGTACAACATAGTGATACGAGAAATTTATACATTATCCTATGCTCACTAGTATAGCCACCATCTGTCCCAAACATTGCTGTCACAATATCATTGACTATATTTATTCCTTATGCTGTACCTCTTATTCCTGTCACTTACCCATTCCATAGCTGGAAGCCTGTATCTCCCTCTCCCCTTTACCCATTCTGCCCATCTCTCCATTCCCCTTCCTTTTGGCAACCATCAGTTTGTTTTCTATATTTATAGGTCTGATTCTGCTTTTTTGCTTGTTTATTCATTTGTTTTAGATTCCACTTATGAGTAGAATCATATGGTACTTGTCTTTCTCCATCTGACTTATTTCCCTTGGCATAATATACCACATCTTCCTTATCCATTCATCTATTGATGGACAGTTAGGTTGTTTCTATATCTTGACTATTGTGAATAATGCTGCAATAAACACAGGGGTGGATATATCTTTTCAAATTAGTGTTTTCATTTTCTTTGAGTAAATACCCAATAGTTGAATTATTGGATCGTATGGTATTTCTATTTTAAAATTTTTCCTATTTTAATTTTAATTGCCGTACTGTTTCCCACAGTGGCTGTACGAATTTACATTCTCAACAACAGTGTACAAGGGCTCCTTTTTCTCTTCATCCTCACCAACAAATGTCATGTTTTCATCTTTCTTATTTTAGCCATTCTAACAGGTGTAAAGTCATTATTTCTTGTGAGGTTTCTTTTTTTTTTTAAGTTTATTTCAAGAGAGAAAGAGCATGAGCAAGAGAGAGGCAGAGAGAAAGGAAGGGAGAGAGTCCCAAGTAGGCTCCACGCTGTCAGTGAGGAGCCCAAAGCAGGGCTAACTGGTGAGATCATGACCTGAGCTGAAATCAAGAGTCAGCTGCTTAACCAATTGAGCCACCCAGGCGTCCCTCTCCTGTGGTTTTGATTTACATTTCCCTGATTATTAGTGACATTGAGCATCTTTTCATGTGTCTGCCATCTATATGTGTTCTTTGGAAAAATATCTATTCAGGTCCTCTGCCCATTTGTCAATCAGATTGTTTGAGTATTTTGATGTTGATGTGTAAGTTCTTTATATAGTTTGGATATTAACCCCTTATTGGATATATCATTTGCAAATATCTTTTCCCATTCAGTAGGTTCTTTTTTTTGTTTTGTTGATGGTTTTCTTTTCTGCACAAGAGCTTTTTTATTTTGGGGGTAGTACCAATTAGTTTATTTTTGCTTTTGTCTCCCTTGCCTTAGGAGACATACCTAGAAAAATATTACTATGACCAATGTCAGAGAAATTACTGCCTGTGTTCTCTTCTAGGATTTTTATGGTTGCAGGTCTCACATTTAGGTCTTTCATCCATTTTGAGGTGTTAAAAGGTGGTCCAGTTTCATTCTTTTACATGTAGCTGTCCAGTTTGCCCAACACCATGTACTGAAGAGACTGTCTTTTCCCCAGTGTATATTCTTGTCTCCTTTTTCATAGATTAACTGACATATAATTGTGGGTTTATTTCTAGGTCCTATATTTTGTTCCATTGATCTATGTGTCTATTTTTGTGCCAGGGCCATATTATTCTTTACTGCTATTCAGTTTTATCCTGTTGTTTAGTTTTTGATGTTCTAAAAATCCTTTCTTCACTCAGAAATCTTTATTTTCATCTCATCCAAGTCTCTCATTATGACTTTCTACTACTATTTCACAGGGACAGGAAGTCTTGCATTCCACTACTGATAATCCGGTTTTCTAAAATTCTTTTCTGTTTACTATAACAAATCATCCACTAATATCTGCTTCTCCTCTAAGTCTTTAGGCTAGTCTTAGTCTCTTCCTTTGTGATGTAAGATTGTTAATATTCCCCCATAGTTTATTTTATTTTTCTGTCCATTTTTTCCATCAACAAGGAAAGATCTTTAATGATTTTTTCCCCAATAGGCAAAAAATATGTAAATTTCCCTCAACCCCTTCCTTGTGGACTCGGTTGTAAGCTGAATACACTTTTTGTACCTCAGCTGAAATTCTCATTGGCAGGTGTAGCTTCTAGTCTTAACTTCCAGAGTCCAGTGATCTCTAACCCCCATTTTATGTACAATGACTCTGCTACCTAAGAGGAAAGTTCTCCTCTCCCCCACTGCATAGTTTTCTGACTCTGATCATATTCATTATTTTAAAGACTGACCTCCTTGTTCAAGTTTCCAAGTAGAAGAAGGAGTGCATAATGTGAACCAATGTCAGAAATTCCATTTTGATTAGTATGATGGTTGAAGCCCTGCAGATCACTAAAATGTCTTTTAGGTGTTTGCTTTTTTTTTTTTTTTTTTTTTGAAATTTGGCTTAGTTGGAAATGTTAAGCACATATGTACTGAATTAAAGACTATGCTATTGAATGATAGGTAGAAAAGTT
This sequence comes from Neofelis nebulosa, assembly GCF_028018385.1. Taxonomy (NCBI): domain Eukaryota; kingdom Metazoa; phylum Chordata; class Mammalia; order Carnivora; family Felidae; genus Neofelis; species Neofelis nebulosa. The sequence goes on along the minus strand of NC_080794.1, from coordinate 27,572,374 downwards.
CTGCTATTCAAACTGATGTTCCCTGGCTTCATCTTATGCCCTCTTTTCAAAGTTCATGCCTATTCCCTAGAAATAAATTTATTGCTTATGAAGTAGTAAGATGTTAATCATTCTTTTTCAGTTTTGTGCAGAAGTATCATTTCTATGCCTCAACCAGATCTTCTTAAATATTCCTTACCTAGGGGCACCTGGGTGGCTCAGTCGGTTAAGTGTCTGACTTCGGCTCAGGTCATGATCTCACAGTGTGTGGGTTTGAGCCCCGCATCGGGCTCTGTGCTGACAGCTCAGACCCTGGAGCCTGCTTTGGACTCTGTCTCCCTTTCCCTCTGCCCCTCCCCCACTCATTTTCTCTCTCTTTCTCTCTCTCTCTCTCTCTCAAAAGTAAATAAACATTAAAAAAATTTTTAAAAATATTCCTGACCTACCCGTGAGGGCACAAAGAGTGGATTAAAATATAATTCTGGTATGGTAATTAGGGTTCTTTGGTTGCAATCAATAAAAATTGACTCTGGCTAACTTAAGCCAAAGGGAATATGTTGAAAATGTTCTAGAAAATCAGAGAGTTTGACAGGTAACTTGGAGACCAAGTTTGAAAGAGATAGAAGAAATGGCAACCTGAAAACCTGGAATCAAGGACTGCAAGAACTAGAGGGATGAACCCACAGAAGGAAGAGTCCGGCACCCTCCAGGTAAACTCTTATGCACTATCTGCTTGTTTGAGATTCAAACTTCAGGGAACAAGTGTCCAGTGAACTTTAGATCACAAGCCTATTCCTTTTATCAGTGATAGCAGGGCTCCTGATTAGGATCCCACGATATGGAATCCCAATGGGAAGAGGTAAATGCCCCACAAAAACAAAGGTGCTGGTAAGAAGAATGGACCCTGTGGAGCCAAACTCCCATGAATGTCCATCATATGAAAATTAGACTGTACCTTCAAATTTCATTCACACAATCTTGTATCTTGCTCATTTAATTTCTTCTCATATATTAATTAGCTGGATTTTTGTTGGCTTTCTACCTCAAAATTGGTTAACAGCACAGTATTATTGGTTTTGGATGGCTCACAGAGAGGTCACATCTTACTGGGTGAAAAGAGACTTTGGAATCTGAAATCAAACACCAACCACTACACTTACTTAGCTATGTGATCTTGGACACACAACTTAGTTTTTCCAAGCCTTGGTTCCTAGTTTATCATTACTTTTTTTGAGAATTTAATGGGGTAATACATGTAAACTCACAGAAAGTATTCAATAAATAATCTATTGTGTTACTATATGGTTATAGTTGTGTAAATTGTTATTATTATTAACAATTGACTAATTTATATTGACCTGTTGTTCTTCACCTCAACCGGACTTTCAAATTAATCCTCTGATAACACTAACACTCAACAGTGGAAAGAGAGAATCCAAATAATCTTTCCTCAAACGTATAAACCTCATCCCCAGTGAGTAATAAGCCACATTGGCCCCTGACTGGTCTACTAAAGGCAGGGCATCCTTTGGAGACTTTTAGTCCTATTCAAGAAATCAAACTATTGAATACGGTCAAAGCAATTATGGATAAACCACTCAGTGACCTGCTTAAAAGGCCTTCAATTACCATTTATTCCTAGGATGGGGAGAGTAACTCTGCCTGAGGAGAAATTAATGTATTGCACTTGAAATAGGCATTGACATATTATGGTGTGCACATTTGTTTGTCATAACTACAGGCAACACGCAAGACAAGTTCCAAACAGCAATGAAAAAAATGCAGTAAAAAAATTGTTTCATTGAAGAAACAGGTGGACTATTCTCAAATGGACATGGAATGGAACATTTTAAAGAATAGATCACATGTGAGGCCACAAAACAAGTCTCAATAGAATCAAGAACATAGAAATTATATCAAGGATCTCTTCCAACCACAATGATATGAATCTAGAAATCAATAAAAGAATGAAATCTGGACAATCACAAATATGTGGAAATTAAACAACATGATCTTTAGTAACAAACAGATCAAAGAAGAAATCAAAGGAGAAATGAAAAACCTATCTTGTAGTGAAGGCTCAACATACCAAAACTTATGGGATGCAGCAAAAGCAGTTCTAAGAGGAAGGTTTCCAGTTATAAACACATACATTAAGAAGAGGGAAAGATCTCAAATAAACAACCTAGCATTATGCCACAAGGACCTAGGAAAAGAACAAACTAGCACAAAGTTAGCAAAAGGAAGGAAATAATAAGGATTAGAGCAGGAATAAATAGAGAATAGGAAAGCAAAAGAAAAGATTAACAAAACTTAGAATTAATTCTTTTAAAAGACAAACAAAATTGACAAATCTTTAAACTAAGAAAAAAAGGAGAAAACACTAAAATGAATCTCATAATAAATGAAAGACATTACAAATGACACCACATAAATACAAAGGATTGTAAAAGACCACCATGAGCAATTACATGCCTACAAATTGGACAACCTGGACAAAATGGATAAATACTTGGAAACATACAACCACAAAGACTGAATCATGAAGAAATAGAAAATCTGAACAGACCAAAAATGAATAAAGAGATGGAATCAGTAATAAAAACTCCTTCCAACAAAGAAAAGTTCAGAACTGGATGGTTTCACTAGTGAGTTCTATGAAACATTTAAAGGAGAATTAAAACAAATGCTTTCCAAATTCTTACTCAAAAACAGAAGAAGAAACACTCTCAAAGTCATTTTTCTGAGGGTAGCATTACCCTGATAAAAAGCCGAACAAGGACACTATAAGAAGATTACAGGCCAATATTCTTGATGAATACAGATGCACAAATTCTCAACAAAATACTGGCAAAGCAAATTCAACAGCACATTGAGAATATTATACACCATGATCAAGCGGGATTCGTTCCCAGAATGCAAGGTTGGTTCAATATATGTGAATTAATAAATGTGATACATCACATTAATATTATGAAAGATTAAAATCATATGATCATCTCAATAGATGGAGAAAAAGTATTTGGCAATTCAACATACTTTCATGATAAAAACTCTGAATAAAATTGGGCATAAAACAATGTTCCTCAATATAATAAAGGCCACATATGACAAGCCCACAGTTAACATCATACTCATTGGTTAAACACTAAAAGATTTTCCTCTAAGATCAGAAGCAAGACAAGGGTACCTATCCTCAGCACTCCTATTTAACATAGCATTAGAAATACTGGCCAGAGCAATCTGGCAGGAAAAAAATAACTAAAAGGTATCCAAATGAGAAAGGAAGAAGTAAAATTATCTGCTTGCAGATGATATGATCTTATATATAGAAAACTCTAGAGGCTCTACCAAAAACTTTAGAACTAAAAAAAAATTCAGGAAAGTTACAGAATACACAGCATACAAAAATATGTTGCATTTCTGTACACCAACAACAAATTTTCTGAAAAAGGAATAAATAAATAAATCCCATTTATAATAGCATCAAAAACAATAAAATACTTATGAATAAATTTAAACCAAAAGGTGAAAAATTCATACACTGAAAACTATAATACATTGGTGAAAAAAATTGAAGAAGACACAAATGAATGAAATTATATCCCATAGTCAGGAATCATAAGAATGAATATTCTTTTCTTTCCTCTTGTTTTTTATTTTAGAGAAAGAGAGAGCATGGGTGGGGGACAGAGGCAGAAAGGTAGAAAGAGAGAGAGAGAGAGAGAGAGAGAGAGAGAGAGAGAGAGAGAGAGTATCTTAAGTAGGCTCTATGCTAAGGGTGGAGTATGATGAGGGGCTCAATCCCATGACCCTGGGATCATCACCTGAGCCACAATCGAGAGTCAGATGCTTAACCAACTGAGCCACCCAGGAGCCCCAGAAGAATGAATATTCTTAAATGTCTATACCACCCAAAGCCATCTATAGAATCAATGCAATTCCTATCAAGATTTTAATGGTATTTCTGTTTTCACAGAATTAAAAAAAAATACTAAAGTTCATATAGAACCATGAAAGACCCTAAATAGTCAAAGCAACTTTGAGAAGAATAAACCTGGAGGCATCATACATCCTGATTTCAAACTATGTTACAAAGCTATGATAATTAAAACAAGCAGGATACTGGCATAATAACAGATACATAGACCAATGGAATAGAATCGAGAGTTCAGAAATAAACCCATGCATATACAGTCAACTAATATTTGAAAACCCATTTTTTCAACAGGGAAAAATACTTTCTTCAATAAATAATACTAAAAAAGAGAATATTTACATGCAACAAATGAAATTGGACCCCTATCTTAGAATACTCACAAAAATTAACTCAAGAATGGATTAAAGACTTAAACATAATACTTGAAACTCCTAGAAGAAAACATAGTGAAAAGCTCTTTGACATTGGTCTTGGCAATAATTTTTTGGATATGACACCAAAAGCACAAACAACAAAAGCAAAAATAAACAAGTGGAATCACATCAAACTGAAAAGCTTCTATACAGGAAAAGAAACCATTAACAAAATGAAGCAACCTAAGAGATGAAGTTACACATTTACAAACCAAATATCTACTCAAGGGTTAATATCATACAATTCAATAGGAAAAATTTAAATCCAATTAATTTGACAAGTGGGCAAAGAACTCAGATATTTTTCCAATATACAAATGGCAACAGGTACATGAAAAGGTGTTCAACCTCACTAATCATCAGAGAAAAGCAAATCAAAACCACAGAGAGATATCACCTCTGACCTGTAGAATGGCTGTTATCAAAAAGACAAGACATAACAAGTGCTGGCAAGGTTTTGGAGAAAAGGGAATTCTTGTTAACTATTGGTGGTAATGTACATTAGTATAACCACTATAGAAAAAGTATGGAGGTTCCTTAGGAAATAAAAAATAAATTACCATATGATCCAGCAATCCCATTTCTGGGTCAACTGTACACCCATTGACTTCTAGAACTGCCTGTACCATTGTGGAGATTGCCCATGGAATTTCTAATCGTGGGTGCCATTTGTATAAATGTCAGAACTTTTTCAAACACTTATTTCCAAAGAAGGAGGTTATGCTTTTCAAACTTCAATATGCATATAAATCACCTTTTGATATTGTTAAAATGCAGATTCTGATTCAGCAGGTCCTGGCTGGGGCCTGAGATTTTGCATTTCTAAAAAACTTCAATATGATGTTGAGGCTGTTATCCCCTGCCCAGAGTTTGAAGTAGCAAATTAAAAGGGTATAACAATGATTCTCACACAGATTTCTAAGCATAACTGGAAAAATTCTACTGACTTTACTTAATGACCTCTTATGTATAACCTTACTTACAAATACCAAATGGTCAATTCCTGTCTACTGTCTTGGCCATTTTCCACAGGTCATAAAAAAGCAAAAAGCTAATAATCCAGGATAATTGTATCTTTAGTTTGTATAGTCATGACACAAGAGCAAGTTTAAAATGCAGATTCCCTGCACTACTATCCCTCAAGAATTTGGCTTCACAATGCCTGAAATTTGCATTTTTAATATGCAGTCCAGCTCATTCTGATAAAGGTGACACTTGGACAATCTTTTGAAAAATACTAGGTAATTATGTTGGTATTGTTGCCTGATGTAGTAGAGTTAGGGTATAGACTACGCTGCTGTAACAAAAATACTCCCAAAACACATGGTTTAAATTAGATGGCAATATCTCCCTCATCTGCCAGTCCAAAGAAAAATTCCAAGCTGGTGTGGCATCTCTGTACCATGATGCTAGCATGACCCAGATTCCTACTATCTGGTTGCTCTGACATCTCCTGGGATGTTGTTTTTAACTGCATTTTCAAATCTGAGTCACAACCACATCTGTAGTCCAGCCCATAGGAAGGGAGAAAGAGAAAAACTAGAGGGCAAGCTATTTTCTTTTTTGTTTCCTGGTTATTTGGTTTATATGTACTTTATTAAAGTATACTTTACGTACATTGAACTGCACATATTTAAGGTACGTAATTTCAAAAGTTTTGTAGTATTCATAACAACCAAAATGTCCATACATGGGTGAATAAATAGGCCATTTCTTTAAGCAATGGATGCACACAGTGCACACATTAAGCATCAATGAAAAGTGATAAACTAGTTGAAAGGCCACACCCAAGCTGCCAATGAGTCTGGGTAACATTATCTCAAACTGGGTACCTTGGGCAAAGCTGTATCTTCAGTACTGCGGAGGAGAGAAAAGACTTTGTGGGATAGCCAGAAACCCACAACTCCCAGCAAACCTTTTTATGCCTTAAGATTCAGAGCAGGCAGGGGGTCCTGAATGGTTCAGTCAGTTAAGCAACCGACTCTTGATTTTGGCTCAGGTTTATGAGTTCTAGCCTAGAGTATAGTTCTGTGCTGACAGCAAGGAATGTGCTTGGGATTCTCTCTCTCCTTCTTTCTCTGCCCCTCCCCTGCTGGTGCACTTACCCTCTCTCTCTCCCTCAAAAATAAATAAATATTTTAAAAACCAAAACAAAACTCAGAGCAGGTGTCTCCTCCAGGAGGCTTTTTCTGACTCTCCAAGCTGAACAAAGTGTCCCTCCTTTGCTCACTGAAACTCACTATTCATGATTCTCACTATACCTAGGGTGTTGAGTTAGTGACATGATTCCTTTGTTACTTCATCTATACATTCCCTTTGGCATGTGTCTAGTTACTGTCTGTCAACAAATGACAAAGTTGAACTAACCCAGTATTCTTATGAAGGTTGATAATTTCTTTTTTAATATTTTTTAAATTTTTTGATATTTAGTTTTGAGAGACAAAGAGTGAGAGGGGGAGGGGCAGAGAGACAGGGAGACACAGAATCCAAAGCAGGCTCCCGGCTATAATCTTTCAGCACAGAGCCAGATGCGGGGCTCAAACTCATGAACAGTGAGATCATGACCTGAGCCAAAGTCAGACACTTAACCAACTGAGCCCCCCAGGCACTCTTCTTTTTTAATGTTAATAATACGAACCCCTTATTTAACAGGTGCCCACTTTGTACCAAACACCATTCAAGGTCCCTTAAATACATTACCTCTTCGCCTCTTCACAAAATTTTTGCGAAGTAGGGATTATTATCCCTATTTTATTTATGAGGAAATGGAGGCTTGTAGGGGTTACAAAACTTGCCCCAGTGTCTCAGAGCTAATGGGAACTAGTAGCAGAACTTAACTGATTCAAAGTCTACCCTCTTTCCACCTGAGCATGCCTCTTCTCTACTATCATTATGATGATCAATCTCCCTAAATATGCACACTATACACATTTGAAGGTGTTTTTGTTTTAGCATGTTTATATACGTTATTACTTGCCCTGGAAGGAAATGTTTCTTAGTCTCCTTTTCCATCTGCATGCCATAAAAAAATTATCTGTAAGGTATTGCTCATATAAACTAAGAGCTAACTTGATTTAAAACCAGAATCTCATTGTCCTGAAAGAGCCCAAATTATAATTCAAGATCTGGCTTATAGCCTATTTCACAGATGGAAAAATGGAGACACAAGGACACAAAATAATTGCTGGAGTCAAAAAAGGTACTGCCTCAATCGGGCTCAGGCTTCCTTTTGACAGGGAGGCAACATGTGTTTGGAAAGAGTATGGACCATGTAGCCCAACAATGCAAGATTCAAATATGGGCTCTGTCACTTGAATATGTGACCTCAGGCAAATTTTCTACCTTCTTTGAAGGTGTTTCCTCGTTTGCAAATGAAATAAAGATACCTACCTTGTAGATGCGTTGTGACTATTGGAGATGAATAATGGAAGGTACCTAATATAGTGCCTGACAGAGTAAGTGCTAATTAAATGTTAGTTCTCTCTCTGTGTCACAGGCTAGCCTTTTCCTAGAGCACACATTGCTTTCTACAGGGCGATGGTCTTTTACCCTTCTTGACACCCACATAAATTTCACACTGGAAAAATCTAGAGCTGAGTGCGCATGAAGCCAAGTCCATCCTAAAGGGTTTTTTTTTTTAATTTAAAGGAAGAAAAAGTAAAAAGTGCTGAGCCAATATTTCTACTATTCAATCATTAAATATTAATCAATGTCAATGCATTTGAGGAAGCCTTTAGCTGTGACAGGTGAGCTGAAAGTAGAAATTCTGATTTAACGAGGCCTTCCGGCCGCTTTGGCAAAATGTCAGGGTGCAGGGTGTGGTAGAGAATAATTAACTGATAAACAACCTCCTGAAAAAGATCAGGAACTAGGAAATCGAGGACAAAGACAAGGCTTCTCTTATTTTCTCCAAAACATTTTTTCTCATGGGATCTTTCAGTCCTTTCTGAATCAACCCTGATTCAGTACCCCTTAAGTCGGAATGCCCTTAACTGTTTTTGTTTAGACGGGGCTATGAAATGATTAGGCTGTTGAAATGATGAATCAGGGAGCACTGCAGGATTTTTCACAGTCTCTCTGAACAATGCCCCATATCACATTTACACTGACAGGCTGTATTTTTATATTTGACATGTGAGAGGAACATGGAAAATAACACACTGACAGTGCCTTAGATACCAGTCATACATCTTCCTAACACAGATTGATGGGTGGAAAAGAATATTATTTAGTGAGCCCTTCTTAAGCTCTCCAAGGAAAATATATAGATCCACCAGTGGATTGACTTGAAACTCATATTAACATTCCTTACGAGCAAGAAACAGAAAAACAACCACCATCCATTTCTGCACCACCAAACAGATCAGAAAAATTAGCAGAAACCAATGCAGTACTTGTACATTTCTCACTGATGGGTCATGCTTTGTTCCTCCCCAGCCCAGCAATCTGAGTAGGTGGAATTTCTCCATCGAGGCACATTGGTCTTTCTCAATTTCAAACCAAAGGTGAAAGATAAGCTGGTAGGAAAACTGAAGCCACAGCTTTAGCTGATCAGGGAACCAACCTGAAACAGAAAAAAAACTGAGAAGGACTATCCCAGGCTAACTGCATGCCTATGGAGAGACCATAGAACCATGTGGGAGTGTGGCTGATGCATTCTAGGAGATGTAGAATAAGAAAAAGAAGGAAAAGAAGAAAGTATGCCCTTTATAGTGGATGCTGTACTCTCCCTCCAGAAGGCAAGATTTATTCCCACAGTTGCTGGGAATACTGTTGGTGACCACACTCTCAGATGCCAGCCTTCTTCCAGAAGACCGTCTGCTAAAGAGAGCTGTCTCACCAGACAGTAGGCTGTCTCATGGAGCTGCCCAAATCCAGGGACTGGTCAGTACAGAAGTATAAGGTCCTGGCCTCTGATCCCCAAAAGGAACAACTATGGAAGGTCGGTTGTCCCAGCTTCAGAGCCCCAAGAGTTAGCTAAGATCTGCATTAGGACTACATCACAGTCTAAACTCATCCTACGTCCAATCCTGCTTCCTTCCATTTGCTTATGCAGGTGTCAGTCCCATGAATATTCCATAATTCCCTACATGTTAATCTCCATCTCAGAGTCTGTTTCCAGGAATACCCAAACTGCAGTACTCCCTTCATTTCCCACTTCGATAATGTACCATGTAACTTAAATATCCCAATGAATAAAATCCTATGATTCTTTCAGAAATGTGTATGTATAATCAACCAAATCATTTTGAAACCCAAGTCACAGTCATTCCAATTCTCAAGGTGGAAAATAAAAACAGAGAAAGACGGGCACCTGGATGGCTCAGTTAGTTGAGCATCCAACTCTTGATTTCGGCACAGGTCATGATCCCAGGGTTGGGATCAAGCCCTGCATCCAGCTCCACACTGAGTGTGGAGCCTGCTTGGGATTCTGTCTCTACCTCTCTCTCTGCCTCTCCCCCATGTTCTCTTTCTCTCTCTCTGTTTCTAAATAAATAAGTAAATAAATAAATAGCCAGAACAAATCAGAGAAAGATAAGCACCATCTTGTGGAAGGAACTGTCACTCTAAGTTTCAAGTTTCTCTCTTTGTTTTTCATTTGTTTGTTTCTTTTTCATTCTATGTTTAAACTGAGGCAAAAGCAGGTAAAGAAAAACATCCAGAAATTCTAATACCAAAACAGAAATAGGTGAGAGAGATCTTTTTCCTGTTGTAGATGATACTAAAAAGCCAAGAAGCAGGGATCTGGATCACTGATTCTTAGGATCGCAGAGTACCTGACACTCCGGTTTCTAACAATGGGATATGAAGACTTTCACTGAGCAGTTTACTGATTTTGAAGCGAAGGCAAAGGGAACCAGACACATGTTTAGAATCTCACAGCAAGTTTTTAGCATTTGGCTCCAACTAAGAGCACTGAGTCATTGGCTGCCCCAGGGCTTCATCTACTTTTCCTCGTTTTTTTCCTGCCTTTCTGTGTTCTCCATTTGCTTCCTTTGCTCTTGCTTCTTCCTCTTTGGTTCTCTTTCCCATTTCCTCTCCCTCCCACTTCACTGGACATTTTTATTGACTGGAGCTTCAATAGTAGTTGCATCACACAGATTGCTTTTTCTGTAGTAAAGCCCTGATCTGGAAGGGAAAAAGAAGAACTTTTCATCTCTGTGTGCAAATGTGATTCAAATATGGTGAACTAATTTATTCTGTAAAACTTAATTAAAACCCATAAAAAAAAAGAGACAACTCTGGAGGGAGCAGTAACTCCCTTGGCAGGACTTGGGTGAGACTTCATTCAGTTGGGACTTTTTAAATCTTAGCATTTGATTTGGCCCCATGATTTTCAGAGGACTTGGTTTGGTTTTATGTGCTACTAAAGTGCTTTTACGTATTTAATGGTTTACTCCAATTGGGTAAAAGTTTTGTTAGGTTTTCTCTAAAGTTTCCCACAGGAAAGCCTTGGTTTTTTATTTGTGACTGGAATATTTTGTGGCTTTAGAAATTATCAGGAAAAAAATTTTTTTTAAATTCTACTTTTGAAGTTTTCCAGTTGCACACAAGTGTATTTTCACATATCTTACATTACATACCTCGTTGTGAAGTGATGTTGTCTGAAAGTATGAATAAACAATGTCAGAGTGGAACTTGCAGGAATAGTGACTTCATGCTGAGATTCCCATTACATGTTAAGCTTCTTGACTGTAGAACTCCATCTCAAACACTTTTTAAACGACCTACACCAAACAGAGAAATAGAGTACACATGGATGGAGAGAAGGAGGGAAGAAGGGAAGGAAGGAAGGAAGGAAGGAAGGAAGGAAGGAAGGAAGGAAGGAAGGAAGGAATCCATCAATTCCAAAGTGTTGGGATACATTTACCTATATTCTCCCTGCTGGAATCAGAATTAAAGGGAGGGCAAGAGCTGCTCAGAGCACTAGCCCCATCTAAGAATAGAGGAAGACTTCTAAGTATGGAATCCCAATGAAATGTCATACCCGGCACCAAACTTTGCCAAGGTGGGTACTCAGTAGACCTTGGATAAATTGAATTGTTACACCCTTTTGATCAAAGTTTGCCTCAAGGGCACTACAAAAGGAGTGCCAATGGTGATTATTTCCAGTATTTTGTTATGAAAATTTCCAACATATAGAAAAATTTTTATAATTTTTCATGGAACACCCCTGTACCTATAACCTAGATTCTACCATTAATTAACATTTACTCTACTTATCACAACTCTATCTATCCATCCCTATATTCATCCAACACTCATATTATTTTTTTGTCTGGGTATAGTATACTTATCGATGGTACATGACAAGGTAGGGCTCCCCAAGCCCCTCCCCTTCTTCAGGGGGTCTGTGATGGAAACTGTGTAGAGGTTGGGGGATTCTCAGTATGTTGAGGGGGTGAGTTGGGGCAAGGATTCTCCAGCAGCTGAGGCACTGTCTCTTCCTCTTTCACTCCCTCGGGCTGGTGGTCCAAGGGATCTTACTCCTTGGAGACCATATGGACCATAAAGTCCACCACCCAGTTGCTGTAGCCAAATTCATTTTCATAATAGGAAATTTGCTTGACAAAGTGGTTATTGAGAGCAAAGCCTGCTCCAGCATCAAAAGTGTAAGAGTGGGTATCACTGTTAAAGTCACAGGAGACAAAGTGGTCCTCAGTGTTGCCCAGGGTGCACTTGAGGGGGCCCTCTAATGCCTGTTTCACCACCTTCTTGATGTCATTGTACTTGTCAGCTTTCTTTAGGCTGCAGATAATACCTACAATTGACACATTGGGGATCGGGACACAGAAGGCCATGCCAGTGGGCTTCCTATTTAGCTCAGGGATGACCTTGCCTACAGCCTTAGCAGCACCAGAAGAAGTAGGGATAATGCTCTGGGTAGCCCCTTGGCCATGGTGACACAGCTTCCCAGAGAGGTCGTCCATGGTCTCCTGGGTGGCAGTGATGGCATAGACCATGGTAATGGGTCCCTCCACGATGCCAAAGTTGTCATGGATGACCTTGGCCAGAGGGGCCAAGCAGTTGGTGTTGCAAGAGGTATTGCCAACAATCTTGAGAGGGTTGTAATACTTCTCATAGTTCATGCCCATCGCAAACATGGGGGTACCAGAAGAATGAGTGGAGATGATAACTCTTCAAGTGAGCCCCAGCCTCCTCCATGGTGGTGAAGACCCGAGTGGACTCCACAACATACTCAGCACCAGCATCACCCATTTGATGTTGGTGGGATCTTTCTTCTAGAAGATGGAGATGGGCTTTCCATTGATGACAAGTTTCCCATTCTCAACCTTGACTGTACCATTTAATTTGCTGTGGGTAGGATCACACTGGAACATGTAGACCATGTAGGTGAGGTCAATGAAAGGGTCATTGATGGCAACAATATCCACTTTGCCAGAGTTAAAAGCATCCCTGGTAATTAGGTGCCCAATACAGCCAAATCTGTTTACTCTAACTTTCACCATCGTGTCTTGGGGACACAGCTGGCACTACACCAGAAGATGGGATTGTTGAACGGGGAGAAGCAGAGAGATAACTCATATTATTTTTATGCATTTCATATTAAATTGCAGGCATTGGTATCCTTCTCCATAAATACTTCAGTATACATATCACTAGAATTCAATATTTGTTTCCAGTCTTTTCCTTTGAAATAAAATGATCATTCACTAAAGTTTGACAATTGCAAACACTTGTGTAACACAAATCCTAATCAGGATTGCCATCACTCCCAGAAAATTTAGCAGTAGAGATTTGAGAGCCTTTGAAAAAATATCTTTACCTCTTTATTCAGAAAAAGAGTGAGAATAACTTAAAGAGTTTAAAATTTTATAGGAACTGTCCACCATCACAAACTGCCTCAGATCTCACACTATTAAAGAGTTGTTTTCTTCTATTTGTTTTAGCAAAATCCAAACTCCAAATGCATAGTTGATGGCAAGGGAGAGATTTATGTGTATGTACAACATTAGCTGAAGGTCCAGTGAGTTGGCAAACAGGCAGGAGAGAATAAAGCAAAATTAGAATCATATTTTCTTGTGTGGATTAAAAAAATAATGTATACAAATAATTTTTGTCAGAATAACAGGTATGCTTTGGGTCTTAATACATGTAAGTATGTTTTCTTTGTACCGGATTTTCTGGGGATATCATCTTTATGCAGAAAAACACAACAACCAAGGAGCCCTCTGAGAAGTTGTACGTGTTGCCAAGTTGAATCCAGTGCCAAGCTAAATCCCTACCACATGGTACATATAAGTTGAATCTCTTCCAAATGCAGGGCTCCTTCTTAAGTAGCTGTGTTGACTAATTACTTTCATCAGGATAATTGCACCTAAGAAAAGGGTACAATTATTTCTACCTAGTAGAATGTTGACATCGTTTAATGAAGAATTAATGCATGTGGTGACAAACTATGTATTTAGAGAGGAAATAAAGCACTTACCAACAATCTGTTTCCAAGAAAGAATTTGTAAGCATGTCTGGTATGCTTTTTTTTTTTAACGTTTATTTATTTTTGAGACAGAGAGAGACAGAGCATGAACAGGGGAGGGTCAGAGAGAGAGGGAGACACAGAATCTGAAACAGGCTCCAGGCTCTGAGCTGTCAGCACAGAGCCCGACGCGGGGCTCGAACTCACGGACCCTGAGATCATGACCTGAGCTGAAGTCGGATGCTTAACCGACAAGCCACCCAGGCGCCCCGTCTGGTATGCTTTTAAGCACTCAGAATGAAACTAATAGGCATTTCTACAGCACACAAGACTCAGCCCCTACCTAAGTCCATGCATGCCAATGAATTGACATCCTCCAGGCACTAGTGGGTTCTATGTCATGGTTGAGAGTCAGTGTAGCATGAATATTAGGTTCAGGTAGTGCCCACTCACACCACCACATTTCAAAGTGACCTTTCTAGTCACTGTTACACATAAATAGTAAACCCACAGCATCCTTCTTTGTGGGAGTGGCAAATTTTCTAAAACCGCAATGCAAGGGATTATAGTTAAAACCTCCGTTGTATTGACTGGGACTAGAATAGTCACGATGAATAAGAGCCCTAAAATTCATTCCTTCGTATACTTGTTGAACACATACTGATCAGTCAACTATTATATGGAAGGTGCTATGCCAATTACTACATAACAACCCAAATGGAATATAAATTCAAGAGGCTTATAACTCCAAAAGGAGTTATAGCTCCAAAAGGACCATTCAATCATTTATTCAACATATCTCTACCAGAACTGTGGTGAACTCTGTGGTCCACTGCCCAAATAGTCCTCAGTCCCAAATAGACTGAGGCACCCATTTCTCCAGCTGCCAAGAGTACAGACTGCTGATAATTCACAACTGAATTCCTCCCCAGGAATTGCTCTAGGTGAAAAGAATACACATCCTTCTTCCTGGAGGCATCTGCATCCAGTGACTGATGGTGCTGGAGTACAAAGTCTCTTGACTCAACTAGGACAACTGTGAAGAACATGACAGCCTCAGATCTCAGCTGAGGCCTCTCCTGCAACTACATCAGAATTCAACTTCTTCCTTTGTGCGGTCCTGTGACTCTCACTCATCACAGGTGTTGGTACTAAAAGCACTCCTCAATTAACCTTCTGCATGGAAACCTCACAGCCTTAGTCACCTGAGGAAGCCAACCTGGGACAGTTCCTGCCAAAAATGATTCTAGGAAGGCAACCACAAGATGGAATTTATGAGCTGGATCACCTAGTTCCAAAATGAGAATTCTATCACTAGTGTGCAGTTATGGTGCAACTATTTTAAAAATCCACTAATGGAGAACTGAGGTAAAAATGAAAGTCCAAGGGTAAAATACTACCAACATGAGATGGTATGAGACCTTAGGGGCCTCCTCAATAATACAAAAAAGATTCTCATCTCCTGCAAACAGAGGACAGAAAATCTGTAGATTGGACCCAGGCAGAGAAACAGAGAAGGTTGAATTCTCTACATCAGCAGGTCTTTTATAGTATAGGCAGGATTCTGATTAGGAAGGAGTGGGACATGGAGACTTGAAACGCAAACATGTTGGTTGATGCACTAGAAAATCTTGAATCTTTGTATATATTCAGACTCCCCTGAATCCTCTATCTATTCAGAAGTGGTCCACTCCTCTCTTTAAAGGCTTGCACTCCCCACTCCACTTTTGCTTGAAGATGGTACAGAAGTTTTTGCCTTGCAAAATAACACACATCCCTTTGTGATCTGCCCTAGGTCAGATCTCCTGGCCACCGGGTCATGGAGAAAGTTATAACAACCTACCTGGGGTAGTTCTGAGCCTGCTAAAATATGTTAAAAACTATATATCAAAGAAGCTGCACTACCTAGCCAACATTTCCCAGCAGGAGCCAGGAGAGTTTCCATGAGATTACATCCTGAGTATGCTGTATCAAGGAGAACAGAATGTGAAGTTGGAAATTAATGAGTTCATCAATATGTGAGCATTCTACTGTGATCCAAGGTTTACATCCCATCAAGAATCCCAGGAGACAGTGCTAAAATGCTGTTAGGATGGTTCTTGGAAGCTTGGACAAAGCAATAGCCTACACCTAATGAAGTAGAAATGGGACAGATGGTTAAGACAGTAATCAAAAGATTCAGAGAAGTGAGGCTATTAGATTATATATAATACATAAGGCCAGAAAACCCACCCATCCACAATGTTCTAAGAAAGGGCTTACAGGACAGTCCATTGACCAGAGTGTTAAGTAATGTGCCAGTAAGAGGGACACTAACATCATTAAGAAGCTCAATGGCAGTTGTCTTTGGTCATCCAGGGCAATAAGAGATCCTGCTAAAGAACTAGGCTCCCTGATAACCATGGACATGACAGGATCCCCAAATAAAAGAATCCAGATAACTGAAACCACTGAAAAGAATCTACTTCACTGAAAAAGAGAGGTAAGCACAATTATAGTAAATAGTAATGGGTAATGAAGTATGACTTGTAAAGAACCATGGAGGTGGTTAAGAGAACATGGCACTCCAAATGTCATGATAAATGGGCAGCCTATGAAAGTATTTCTCAAGTTATACAATTAAATGAAATTAAAGATGAATGATCAAGAGAGTGGGGGTGGATACCTCAATAAAAA
The DNA here is from genome assembly GCF_028018385.1 of Neofelis nebulosa. Classification (NCBI taxonomy): domain Eukaryota; kingdom Metazoa; phylum Chordata; class Mammalia; order Carnivora; family Felidae; genus Neofelis; species Neofelis nebulosa. The sequence goes on along the minus strand of NC_080794.1, from coordinate 27,555,927 downwards.
TTCCAATATTCAGATGTTGTCCAATATGGAGACATGAGCCATCCTCAGACCTGGAATACACTGACTGATGGAAACGTCATCCTAGGAAAAAGAATTCAATGACACCATGAAAAGTTACTTGCTAATGATTCTTCCATAAGGGACCTCTGTCCATTTACCCAAATAACTTTACACTTGAGAAAAAGAAATATCTGAATATTTGAATGAGAACTATAGGGCACAGAGTCCTAATTAACATTTATATCAAAACATCAGCATAGGCCTCTATTATAGTAGGGCTATATGGGTACATACAATAAATGGAGCTCTGGTCCACACCCTGCTTACTGTGGGTCCACTGGTGTCCATGGACCTACTCCATCATCATTTCCCCAGTCTTTGAATGTATAATTGGAATAAATATACTTGGTAGTTGTTAGAACTCATACAAAGCTTCTTTAGTTTGTAGGTTAAGAGCTATTACAGTGGGAAAAGCCAAATGGAAAACTAAGAAACTGCCTTCTCATTACCCTCCCCAAATAAGACTGTATTCTAGGACATCCTCTCCAAAGTAAATGACAAATTATAGCATCTCATAACCCCTAGCACTGTGAAGAAAGCACAATGTTTGGTAGGCCTAAAAGGGCTCTGGATGCAGCATATTCCACATGTGTAAACACTGCTTCCACCCACTTACTGAGAGACATGGAAGACTTACAGGTTTGAATGGATCCCAGAGAAGGAAAGAGATCTGCAACAGGTCCGAAGTACAGTACAAGTAGCCTTTCTACTTGGGGCATCAGACCTAGTAGACCTTTGGTATTAGAGGTATCTGTGTTGACAACAGATGTGTAGTTTATAGTGAGCTCTAATAGGAGAATGATAATACAGACTTCTAGGTCTATATTTGTAGCAAGTCTCATTCTATCTACTGCAGAGATTTCTAGACCTCTTAAAAAGATCTCCCACATATGCTACTTATTCCTAGCATCAGACCTTGGAACATCAATTGATCATGTGGCCAGAGCTTCCCTTCAGGAGCTGGGTTTCTAGACCCACCAAATCATAAGGTTCAAAGGACTCAGCACCAATCCATCATAAGAAGAAAGTGCTACTATTGGTATCTAGCATGAGAAAGTCCAGAAGGCACAAGTAAGCTAGATAGGCAGGTGGTCAGACTCCCATGCCATCCTCCACTATTTTACCAGTATTCCTCCTTATACATATGGCCCCATGGTAGGGGTGGGGAGGGAATGGAGGATGGCATATGACCTGGTGACAAAGAAAGAAAAAGGCCTAGTCGGTTCTACTCAATGAGACATCACAAGCTTCCTTGAACTTCTCACCTCCTTTCTTAATTGGTAGTCTAGGAAACTGACTATCTTGGAACTGTGGTGCCAAACGCCACCTGGTGTTTAAATCAGGTTGCTATCTGATCAAATAATTAGTTGCACCAGTTCCTTTTATTCATTCATTCATTCATTCATTCAGTAGCTATTTGTTGAACTCATATTTTGTATTTTCCTGGATATGAGGAGTACAATAATAATGAAACAGACGAAAATATCTTCCTTCAAAAACTAGACAGCTACATGCAAAACAATAAATCTGGACCACTTTCTTATACTGTATACAAATATAAACTCAAAATGGATTAAACACCTAGATATAAGACCTGAAACCATAAAACTTCTAAAAGAATACACGAGTAGTAAACTCTTGAACACTGGAATTAGCAGTATTTTCTGTATCTGTTTCCCAGACAAAGGGAAGAAAAATGAAAATAAACAATTGGAACTACATTAAACTGAGAAGCTTCTGCACAGTGAAGGAAACCGTCAACAAAATGAAAAGGCAACCTCCTGGATGGGAGAAGATACTTTCAAGTGATATATCCAATAAGGGTTTAATATCTAAAATATAAAATAATTTATACAACTTAACATAAAAAACACAAATATTCCAATTAAAAATGGGCAGAGGTCCTGAATAGACATTTTCCCAAAGAAGACATACAGATGGCCAATAGACACATGAAAGATGCTCAACATCACTCATCATCAGGGAAATACAAATCAAAATTACAACAAGGTGCCACCTCACACCAGAGAGAATTGTTAAAATGAAAAAACAGGAAGTATCAAGTGTTGGTGAAGATGTTGAGAAAAGGGAACCCTCATGCATTGTTTGTGGAAATGCAAGTTGGTGTAGCCACTATGGAAAACAGTATGGAGGTTTCTAAAAAATGTAATAAAAATAGAAATACCATATGATCCAGCAATTCCACTACTAGGCATTTACTGTAAGAAAATGAAAATACTAATTTGAAAAAATATATATGCATCCCTATGTTTAGTGAAGCATTATGTACAATAGCCAAGAGACAGAATCAACCAAAGTGTCCCAATAGATGAATGGAAAAGAATATGTGGCAATATAAATACACACATACACACACACACACACACACACACACACGTGTGTGTGTGTGTCTGTGTGAATATATATTCACACACACAATAGAATATTATTCAGCCATAAAAAAGAATGAAATATTGCCATTCACAACAACATTGATGGACCTAGCGGGTATTATGCTAAGTGAAATATGGAGAAAGACAATTACCATATGATGTTGCTTACATGTGAAATCTAAAAAAAAAAAAAAGCAAAGGAACAAATAAACAAAAAAAAATAGAAACAGATTTATAAATACAGAGAATAAACTTGTGGTTGCCAGGGGGAAGGGGGGTGAAGAAAAGGGTGAAATAAGTAAAGGGGGTTAAGAGGTACAAACTTCCAGTTATAAAATAAGTAAGTCACAAGGATGAAAAATTATAATGTGGGAAATATAGTCAAATAAATATCTTATTTCAAGAAGCCTACATTTCAGTGTAGGGTGCACAAAACAAAAACAAGTAGAAGATACAGTGTGTAAGGTCATAATTTCTATGGAGGAAAATAGAGAAGGAAGAGGGATTGGAGGTGTGTGGCTGGTACACAGAGGTCCATCCAGTTTTGAATAAGATGGTTTGGAAAGGTCTCCATGAGAAGTTAACTTTTGAGCAAAGAACTGAAGCACATGTCTGTGGTGTTAGCATTCTAAGCAGAAAAAAAAAATGCAAAGGACCAGAGGCAGTGGGCATCCCTGCAATATTCAAACAATAGCATAAAAAGCAAGTAGGGCTGCAATATAGTGAGGAAGGAGTTGTTGGAGGTGAACTCAGATGTAATGAACTCAGAGATTTTGGAGGTTTAGAGGCCATGGTAAGGACTTGCAATTCTGCTCTTAGTGAAATGGGGAGCCATTGGAGGATTTTGAGCAGAGGATGGATGTAACTTTATATATGAAAATAATTTATTTGGTCTCTGTGTTGAAGATAGACTGTTGGTGGTATAAGAATGGGAGCCCCAAATTGCCATAACCCAGGAAGATGATGATGATAGCTTATACTAAGATGATAATGATGAAAGTGATAAGAAGTTGTATGAATTTGGATTTTTAAGGTAAAAAAAATTTGCAAACAGATGAAATGTAGAGTGAGAGAAACAAGCAAGTGAAGGATGGCTCTAAATGTTTTTGGCCTGGGGCGCCTGGGTGGCTCAGTCGGTTAAGCGGCCGACTTCAGTTCAGGTCATGATCTCTCGGTCCCTGAGTTCGAGCCCCACGTCGGGCTCTGTGCTGACAGCTCAGAGCCTGGAGCCTGTTTCGGATTCTGTGTCTCCCTCTCTCTGACCCCCCATTCATGTTCTGTCTCTCCCTGTCTCAAAAATAAATGAAACGTTAAAAAAAAATTTAGATGTTTTGTCCCGGACAAAAGTGGATGCCCTTTCCATTGAGATAAAGAAAACTGAGGGAGAAGCAGCTTTGAGAAGAAAAATGAAGAATTTGCTTTTCTGCATGTTAAAATTGAGATCTTTCCTAGACACCCAGTGGAAACATTAAGAATCCACCAATCTGTAGCATGTATTTGAGATATGTACCTGGCTGAGGTATGTATTTGAGGATCATTAGCACACAGATGGTATTTAAATCCATGAGTCAGATGAGATCCCTAAGGGAGTACAGGTAAGCAGAAAATCAAAGGAGCTCAAGCAATGAGTGTTGGGATCACTCTACCATTAAGATTGTGGGAACCCAGTAGTAATCTGGAGAAGAAACTGAAAAGGAGCAGCTAGTAAGGTAGGAAAACCAAGAGTGCATAGTGTCCTACAAGCCAAAATATTTCTAAAGGGATGGAGTGATGACCTCTCTGATCACTCTGATAAATCAAGTATAACATGAAGATTGACAACTGATCCTTAGATTTTCCAATGTGAAAGATATTGACTATGGTAAGAGACATGTCTATATCACTTTACATCAATAGTCAGATCAGGACACAAGTGCATCTCTCCTCCTCATTAGTTCCAACTCAGGAATCATAGCCTTTTTAAACCTTTTTCATCTTTCTCTTTCTATCCTTTTCCTTTTCTATTTTGCTATCCACCTCTCTCCTCTCTTTTCATTCTGCATTTTGCATCTCCCTAAATAGAAATACAGAAAAATAATATCATGATTCAAAATCTTCTAAAAATGCCAAGGGAATAAGTACCATTCACCTCTAAATTCCTAGAAGTTTCTCAGATTCTTCCTTCAAAATACTGACAACAGGGAACATCCACTTCTTTTTTTTTATTTTTATTTTTTTAATTTTTAAGTGTATTTATTTATTTTGGTTTTTTTAAATGAAATTTATTGTCAAATTGGTTTCCATACAACACCCAGTGCTCATCCCAACAGATGCCCTCAATATCCATCACCCACCCCCCATAAACCCTCAGTTTGTTCCCAGTTTTTAGGAGTCTCTTATGTTTTGGCTCCCTCCCTCTCTAACCATTTTTTTTCTTCCCCTCCCCATTGGTCTTCTGTTAAGTTTCTCAGGATCCACATAGGAGTGAAAACATATGGAGTCTGTCCTTCTCTGTAACATCCACTTCTTATTATCATTGCTTATCCACAAGAAACAGCATAGAACAGGATAAAATGTTTCAGGATAAAACATGTAACATGCAACTTTCTTTTTTTCCGTAATGTAGCAAGTAATTGCAAATTATATTTCCATTATGTTTTCATTTCAAGTGCACTATATGTTAAATAAACATTAATGGCTTTTCCTAGACCTTTTGGGAGCAAAAACCATATCCTTTGCTCCATTTGCCTTCCTTCCCATGTACCTTATCTAATGATTTGCATATAGGAGAAGTTCGGTTAGTATTTGTAAAAATGGGGGCACCTGGGTGGCTCAGTTGGTTAAGCCTTTGACTTCAGCTCAGGTCATGATCTCATGGCTTGTGAGTTCAAACCCTGCATGTGCTGACAGCTCAGAGCCTGGGGCCTGCTTTGAATTCTGTCTCCCTCTCTCTCTACCCCTCCTCCACTCATGCTCTGTCTCTCTCTGTCTCTCAAAAATAAATAAACATTTAAAACCTTTTTTAAAATATTTGTAAAACTAAATTAATATTTTTCCTGTGGGTAAATGGGTTTAGTTCCAGAAAACTTACCTACAACTGAATTTTAGAACACAAAGTATGTACCAGATAGAGATATGCTATATGTGCCAAATCTTGCCTCATAAAGCAACAAGAGTGGAGGCAAGGAGACAAGCATGTGTAACGTCTCTAAATCAAGGATTAAAATCAAATGGAGGACACGACGTGGGCTGGGTGAGGACTCAGGGAAGAAAACCAACATGTCCTCTCTAAGGGGGGGACTTGCTACTCAATACCTAGTAATCATAGCCATGTGAGAACACAAACCTTGTGTTGCTAGGAGTCTTCCTATTTCTTAAGGAAATTGGAAATTCAAGCGATATCTTAGTTTTCAAAGGTTGGCTATGAAGCCTATTTTCTTTAAATGGGTGAGAAAAGGGGTCAAAAGCAACTTTTGATGTTCATCAAAGTCTTTTCTACAGATTTGCCACCTGTACCCTAAATAGGCATAAAAACTTTTGAGGAAAGAAGCTAGTTTTATAGCTCAGCTTGCTGCCTGTCACCTAAATGTGTATACTGGCCCCAGGGCATTTAATAGATGGTAGGGAGATAGAATTGCTATGGTCTTTCTAAAAGAGTTAGATTAAGGAGTTTACCTTAAATTCTATATTACATCATTCAATAGGCATTACACCCCCATCTACATATCTACAGATACCAAGTACTTCCCTCAATGAGAAAACCATTCAGACTACCTGAGATGTCCCCAGTAGGCAGTCTACATACACGTTCTATTACCTCATAAATACCAACATTATGGAAGGTGTCCTATTTTTTGTTCTTTCATAGATTATTCATGAAGAGCTGTAGATTGTCTGTGAAAGTTCACTAATTTTTTCTTCAATTCTCCCAAAGCAATGGGTTCCTTTTGGTGTACCTCTGTCTTCTGGAAACTGTTTCCTTCCTGTTCCATTTCATTTAGCTGAAACAATCCTGGATGAATAACAGGCTGGCATCCTCCAAATGCCAGTGTGTGTGTGTGTGTGTGTGTGTGTGTGTGTGTGTGCATGCGCACATGCATATGCTTGCATGTTCAGTCATCACTGTGGGACTGGAAACTGCTTTTAAAACTTGTTCTAAAAACCAGGGTCATGAACTCAAATGTAATTATTTATCTTCCTCTTAAACAAGAGAAAAGTTTTTTAAAGCTCCCTAATGCATTTATTGGCTTTGTCTTGATGTAATTAATTTGACCATATCCCTAAAGCATTTGCCCCATTTCAGGCAGAATGTGGTCCTGGGATTGGCACAAGCCTAAGTACAGCATGGTTTGGGGCTAAACTATACTGGCAAATGGCAAGGTCTCTTACTTCCTACTGTTCCAAGGAATAATGTAATATTGGGACACATTCTACTCTCCTGTAGCATTTTCTTTTCACGGGTCTTAACCTGTTTTCTTAAACTAACACTAACGCCCTAATCCTGGGAGAGGGCAGAGCACAACCCGTTTCTTTTTTTCTTTTAATTAAGTAATTTATTTATTTTATTTTCAAGGTCATGTAAGCAAATGAGTCAAAGTGAAAAAAGCTTTGGTGGGGGATCCTTTGGCCTCTGTGCAGATCAGGCAGCTCTCTGGCTCTCAGTGGCCTTTCTAATCCTAATCTCCAGCTGGCTGGAGGATTCCTTCTAGGTTTTGGCTTGGTTTCACCTAAGTGATATTACCCAATGTTTCTGGCCATCCTGTAAGTTTTGGGAACAGAAGAGGCACTGATTGCACAGGAGAATTAGGTGAAAAAATTGAAGACCAGAGTTAAATGGTGATAGAAGAAGAACCAGAAACAGTTCTTTTGAATCGCCTTTGCTAGATCTCCTTTGCTATTTGTGGTTACCTCTCCTAGAGTGGTCCTGATGCAAACAGTCAGCATATTCCAGCTTGGAAACTTATCCTTTCTCTACCTGGAAGGTTCTTCACATGGCATCATTCAGCATCAACTCAGATGCCACCATGCAGAGGCCTTTCCTAATCACTCTGTTTAATATCGCTCCCACTTCTCTGCCAGTCACTCAATCACAATGTATTGTCTTCTATATTTACTTTTGAATCACAGGGGTATGTTTCTATCTTCCCTCCCACTGGAAGGTATGCACCATGAAAGCCAAGGATGTCTCTCTTGTTCATGCCTGCATCTCCAAAACTAAAAGTAGTACATGGCACATTGAAAATATTCAATAAATATTTGCTAAATGAGTGACTTCCCAATAATTTAATTTACTGTACACTTTAACCAATAAAAAAATAAATACGAAAGGTGTTATATGAGAAATCAGAAGACTAGGGTTCTAGTAGGAGTTCCCACTATCTAAAAGTGGCCATGGCCTAATATATTGGTTTCTATATGGCAGTACATGGTAGAGACATCTTATGCCACCCACATCATTACCTGTAGCTTTGCCTTGAACTCTGATGTCCAACCAATTCTCTTCCTAAATTGAGCATATTACCATTTCCTTGCAGTGAAAACTTCTAATGATGACCATTCTTAACCACAGAGAAAAGAGAAAATGGCTTTAGCAAAACCATTAGCTCAAATATTCCACACCTCACAAGCCTATGAGGTAATATGTTTCCTTCATTCCTAAATCTTGAAGCCCTGATCCTAGGTGACTGCAGAAAGCCGAATATTTTCCCAGGTTTCTTTGTCCACATGTTTCTAGGAATCTCTGGAAAAATTCATATGATTCTATGTATCCTAACTATGGCTCATCACTGCAGCCAACCAGCTGGCCTCATACTACTGTTCTGTTCTCTGCAGATTTCCTCTTACCATTTCTGTCCAGCTGCTGTTGCCTAACACTGAGTCATTTTGCCTCTACCTCAGTAACAGACCTTTCCATCAGGTGTCCATGACTGTGGAGACCAAGATGTAACCCTTAGCATGTGCTAAAGACAGGAGAGAACGGACAAGAATAGCAACGTAAAGAATTTAAAGGCAGTGTAAGTTATGGCTGCTCTCAGAATTCACAGTCTTTCTCTAGGAACTTCATTGATTTCTTCTCCTTTACAATTTCCTTCTTTTTGCTTACTTTGGGTTTGCTTTATTCTTTTTCTACCTTCTTCAAGCGGAAGCTTAAATAATTGATTTTAGACCACTTTTCCAATATAAGCTTTTAAAGACATAAATTTCCCTTTAAGCCGTGATTTAACTGCATCTCGCTAATTTTGTTATGCTGTGTTTTTGTTCAGTTAAAAATATTTTCTAATTTCCCTTGTGATTTCTTCCCTTATAAGCTAATTAGAAATGTATGGCTTCATTTCCAAGCATTTGAGGATTTTCTGGGTATCTTTTTTGTTATTTACTTCTAGTTTAATGTCAAAATCTTTTAAGTTAGTTGAATTTTATTCTATGGTCCAGGATAGAGTCTATCTTGTTGAATGTTCAATGTGCACTTTCAAATAATGTGCATTCTCCTATAGCTGGGTGAAGTGTTCCAGATGTGCTCTGTATATTCAATTAGGTAAAGTTAGCTGATAGCATTGTATTCTAAATAACTATCAGTGTTGCTATTTGTTCTAATAAAAAGGGAGTTTTGAAATCTCCTACCTTTATTCTAGATTTGTCAATTTATCCTTCCAGTTCTATCGCTTTTTACTCCATACATTTTTATATGTTATTAGGTCCACACATATTAAGGATTATTAAGCTTTCCTCATAAATGCATTTGTACATTATTAAAAATTACTCTTTCATCTCAAGATTCTTTGCTCTCAAGTTATCTTTGTCTAATAACATAGCCAATTTATATTTCTTATACTGCTTGCATGCTATCTCTTTTTATGTTCTTTCACTTTTAACCAATCTTTTTTTACATAGTTAGGGTGTTTCTTATAGACAGCATATTTTTGGGTCTAACTTTCATCCAGTTTGACAATTTTTTCCTTTACATTAGAGTCCTCAGAATATTTAAGTTGAATGTAACTATCAATAGGTTTGTTTAAATCTACTATCTTGCTATTTGTTTTGCATTTATCTCTTCTGTTCCTTATATCTTTTCCCTCTTTTCTGTCTTCTTTCAGGTTGGGTATGTTTCATGGCTTTATTTCTACAATTTGTTAATTAGCTTTACATTTTATTTTTATGTTTTAGGCTGTCTGACTCTACAGCTTACAAATTCATTTTTAACTTATCAGTCTACCTTCAAATATCATACCATTTCACTTATAATGTAGGTATACAGTGGTATACTTTTAAATGCACATTGAATACTCTGTGCCGTTGTTGTAAATCATTTTACTTCTAAAAAAATTATAAACCCCACAATACATTGTTGTTAATTTTGCTTAAAAAGTAAGTTACAATTAAAACAATTTGAAACAATGGGGATAAAAGTTATATATATATTTTTTTTTCACATATTTGCCACTTTCAACATTTTCATTCTTTTGTATGGATCCAAATTTTATCATTGTATTTCAACCTGAAGAACATACTTTAACATTTCTTATAGTTAAGGTCTTCTGGCAATAAATATTCTCAGCTTTGGTGTTTCAGAAAAGGTCTTAGTTTACCTTCATTTGGGAAGAATAGTTTTAGTGAATATGAAATTCCACACCGACACTGTTTAATTTCAGCACTTTAAAGATGTTGTTCCACTGCCCTTTGGCTTCCTTTGTTACTCACAAAATGTCAGTGAAATTTCTTATCATTATTCCCTTTATCTAGTTTGTCTCTGTTCTCTGGCTGCTTTTAAGATTTCTCTTTATCACTGATTCTCTGCAATTCGATTAGGATGTGCTTTGAGGTGTGTGTATGTGTGTTTCCTGAGTGGTATCTATTTAGCTTCTTGAATCTGTGAGTTACTATGTTTCATCAAATGTGGAATATTTTTTATTATTATTTCTTCAAAATATGTTTGTCCTTTCCCTCTCTTCTCCCCTTCTGAGACTCTGCTAAGTTTTTGCTAGACCACTTATTATTATCCCATTGGTTCTGAAGCTGTTTACTGTTTTTATTCTTCTTTCTTTCTGTGCTTCCCTTTGGCTAATATCTATTGGTATGTTTTCACATTTATTGATAATTTCTCCTGCAGTGCCTCATGTAGTTTTAATATTATCCAATGGAATTTTCATTTCATATATTTTTCACTTTAAAAGTCCTATTTGTTTCTTCTTTATTTTCTCCCATTCATCATCTCACCATGCCCCATGTTTCCTCTAAATACTTGAGCATATTTGGAATACTTATAGTGAGTGTTAAGCCCTTGTCCAGTAATTTCACCATTTCTGTCATTTTTGTGTCTATTAATTTTTACTGATTTTTTTCTCATTTGGATTTTTTTTTATTTCTATAGAACCCATCTCTCCTCCTCCAAGAATGTGGATGAAATATAAACCCTTTTTAAAAAAGGATAAATATCTTTTGCACAGCAACTTGTGGAACAATGCCAAGCTCTGGGAAGAAAAATGGGCAAAAAATTCAGGATAGAGAGAGGAAAAATCTCCTCACCCATTAAAGTGATACTTTAGGCTTCCCACTCATATCTCTTGCAGCCAAGGAAAAGACAGAAGGCCATTACCTTGTAGCACTTTTGGCCCATGAGTGAGTCTTCCCTCTCTTCATGTATGTAACCCATGAACACCATAAACACCATCAACTAGGGGTTTTTGTTGTGAGGGAATGTCTCCACCTGGGGCTTTAGTTCTTCTACACATGCCACACATTCATCAACTGCACCTTCATGATCTGTTTTAAAGTTTTTCTCTTACTGGGATTGAGAATGAGAAATTTCTTGACCAGGTTTTCATATTCCATAGACAAGTAGATGGGAATAGGATATATTCTGCTCAGTGCCCACTCCTACAGCTCCTTTAAGCTTTGTCCATAAAAAAGCAGGGATGCCTTGACTGGTATATGTAGGGACGACCTTTGAGCTTCACACATATACCTCAGATCCATGGTATCCTTTTGAACCTGGAAGAGTTCTGGGCAGCATTGGGGGTGGGAGGAGAGGCTGTCACAGAAGGTATCCAACTTACTGAAAAATTTATTTCTGAAGACAAAGTCTGCAATTTTGATGTTCATGTGAGATCCAGAGCAAGTTTTCTGCCTTTAAGTTCCTACAAACAATATCTTTCTGGTGGCCAGTTCTACATATCAGACAGACAAAATTTGCTTCAGTCCTCTTACTCTTTGCTGAAGGAGTTCTGTTAAGTTTCATCAATGATCTTCTCAGCCACCTCTTTTCCAGTCAGGATGTGTTGGACCAACTTAAACTTGGCCAAGTTATCATTGCTGATGGAGTCGAGGAGTCAGCAGTTGCAATGTGGGTCTCCTCCTCAGCAGAGATGTCAGAGAGTCCAGGAAGCATTATGTACTTACTGCTAAGGTTGGAGTTAAGGTATCCTAAAATCAGCTGAAAATTGAGATCACTTGATGAGATGCTTTGCCCAATTCACTTAAAAAGAAAATCACTTCTAAAGCCCATCTAACAAACTGATCTCTTAATGGAATCAAGACATAATGCCAAACAAAAATAAAAATAAATACAAACTAAATAAAAATAAAAGACTGAGAAAAAAATATAAGTATAAAATACCAGAAAAAGAAAATAAAGATGAAAAGAAGAACAAACAAGAAAATGAAAAGTAAATGAAGAAGAAAAATCAACAACAAACAAATACATTTTAAAAATCTACAATGACAAGGAAGAAAGTTAAATTTGGTAAAAGTCCCTCAAGTCACTGAAAACCATCTTACTGGACTGGAAGGATCAAAATTTCAGGGGCGCCTGGGTGGCACAGTCGGTTAAGCGTCCGACTTCAGCCAGGTCACGATCTCATGGTCCGTGAGTTCGAGCCCCGCGTCAGGCTCTGGGCTGATGGCTCGGAGCCTGGAGCCTGTTTCCGATTCTGTGTCTCCCTCTCTCTCTGTCCCTCCCTCGTTCATGCTCTGTCTCTCTCTGTCCCAAAAATAAATAAACGTTGAAAAAAAAAAATTTAAAAAAAAAAAAAAAAAAAAAAAATTTCAGGCCCAGAAGGTTAAAATCATATCAAACACCTTTTCCAACCACAATAGGATAAAACTAGAAATCTATTACCAGAAAAAAATCTGGAAAGAAACAAATACATGGAGGCTAAACAAAATTCCATTGGGTCAACCAGGAACCAAAGAAGAAATTTAAAAATACATGGAGACAAATGAAAATGACAATACAATGGTCTAAAGTCTTTGGGACACAGCAAAGAGTTCTAAGAGGGAAATTTATAATAATAGAGACCCATCTCAAGAAATGAGAAAAGATCTCAAATAAACAATCTAAACTTACATCTCATCTAAAAGGGGTAGAAAAATAACAAAGCTCAAAGCTAGAAGAAGGAAGACAATAATAAAGATTAAAGCAGAAATAATTAAAATAGAAACTAAAAAACAAAAAGATCAATTACATGATGAACTAATTCTTTGATCAACACAATTGATAAACTTTTATCCAGACTCATCATGAAAAAAAAGAGAGAGGACTCAAATATATAATATCAGAAATAAAAAAGGAGAAATAACAACTGATACCACAGAAATAGAAAGCATTGTAGGAGAATATTATAAAAAATTATATGCCAACAAATTGAAACCTAGAAGAAATGGACAAATTCCTAGAAACATATAATCTTCCAAAACTGAAACAGAAAGAAATAAAAAGTTTGAATAGACCAATTACTAGTAATGAAATTGAATCAGTAAGCAAAAAACTCCCAACAAAAAAGGATCAGGGTGTGATGGCTTCACAGGTTAATTCTACCAAGTATTTTAAAAAAGAGTTAATACCTATTCTCAAGCTATTCCAAAAAAAATAGAAGAGGAAGGAAAACTTCCAAATTCATTCTATGAAGTTATCATTGCCCTGATTCCAAAACCAGACAAAAATACTAAAAAACAAAACAAAACAAAAAAAAAACAAAGAGAAAAAACCCTACAGGCTAATATCTCCAATGAACATAAATGCAAAAATCCTCAACAAAAAAATAGCAAATTGAATTCAACTACACATTAAACAAAAATCATTCATCATTATTAGGTAGGATTCAGTATTTGCAAATCATCCAATGTGATAAATCACATTATCAAAAGAAAGATAAAAAAGATATAATGCATAAAATACATGCATAAAAAGTATTCATGATAAAACTCTGAATGAAGTGGGTTTAGAAGAAACATATCTCAGCATAATAAAGACCATATATGAAAAACCCACAGTGAAAATCACACTCAGTAGTGAAAAACTGAAAGCTTTTCCTCTAAGATAGGAACAAAACAATGATGTCCATTGTCACCACTTTTATTCAACATAGTCCTGGAAGTCCTAGTTGCAACAATCAGACAAGAAAAAAAGCCTCCAAATTGGTAAGGAAGAAGTAGAACTATCATTATCTGCAGATAACATGACACGATATATAAAAAATGCTAAAGACTCCACCAAAAAATATTATCACTGATAAATAAATTTAGTAAAGTTGCAAGATATGAAATTAATATACAAAAATCTATTGCATTTGAATACACCAAAAACAATGTAGCAAAATGAGAAATTAACAACCCCATTTACAATCACACTGAAACTAATAAAATACCTAGGATTAAACTTAATGAAGGAGGCAAAAGACCTTTACTCTGAAAACTATAAATCATTGATGCAAGTAATGGAAGATGACCCAAATAAATAAAAAAATAATTCCATGTTTGTGCATTGGAAGAATAATATTGTTAAAATGTTTATATAACCCAAAGCAATCTACAAAGTCAATGCACTATCTATAAAATACCAAGAGCATTTTTCACAGAACTAGAGCAAATAGCAGTAAAAACTGTATGGAACTACAGAAGACCCCAAATAGCCAGAGTCATCCTAAGAAATACAAAGCTGGAGGTATCACAATTCCAGATTTCAAGGTATACTACCACGCTTTAGTAATCAAAACAGTAAGGTACTAGCATAAAAGTATACACACAGGGGCACCTGAGTGACTCAGTCAAGCTTCTGACTCTTGATTTGGGCTCAGGTCATGATCTCGTGGTTTGTGAGTTCCAGTCTCATATTGGGCTCTCTGCTAACAGTGGGGAGCCTGCTTGGGATTTTCTCTGTCTCCCTTTCTCTCTGCCCTTCTCCCCATACTTTTTCTATCTCAAATTAAATAAATAAGTTTTTAAAAATAATTAAAATAAATGAATAAATAAATAATCTTAAAAATATATATAAACACAAATCAATTGATTAAAATAAACCCATGCTTATAGAGTCAATTAATTTTTGACAAAGGAAGAAAGAATATGCAATGGAGAAAAGACAGTCTCTTCAATAAAGGACACTGAGAAAACTGCACAGTTGCATGCAAAAGAATGAAACCAAACCACTTTCTCATATCATATACAAAAACAGACTCTACATGGATTAAAGATCTAAATGTAATATCTGAAATTATAAAACTCCTAAAAGAAAACATAGGCAGTGAACTCTTGGACATAAGCCTTCACAACATTTTTCTATATATGTCTTCGCAGACAAAAATATTCAAAGCAATAATAAACTTTTGGTACTAAACCAAAATAAAAAGCTTTTGCACAGTGAAGGAAACCATCAACAAAACAAAAATGTAACCTACCAAATTGGGGAAGATATTTGTAAATGATATATCCAATTAGAAGTTAATATCCAAAATATATAAAGAGCTTACACAACTGAACAAACAAAAATAAACAAATAACCCGAATAAAAATTGGGCAGAGGACCTGAGTAGACGTTTTTCCAAAGACATACAAATGGCCAACAGACACATGAAAAAGTACTCAACATCACTCATCATCAGGGAAATGCACAATGAAATCACCTTACACCTGCTGAAATGGCTAGAATCAAAAAGACAAGAAACAACAAATGTTGGTGAGGATGTGGAGAAAAAGAAGCCCTAATGCACTGTTTGTGGGAATGCAAATTGGTGTACCAACTGTAGAAAATAGTATAGAGTTTCCTCAAAAAATTAGAAATAGAAATACCATATGATCCAGTAATTCCACTACTGGGCACTTAGTGAAAAAAAATATAAAAACACTAATTCAAAGAGATATATGCATATGTTTATTGCAGTATTATTTGAAAACTAAGATATGGAAGCAACCCAAGTATCCACTGATAGATGAATGGATAAAGAAGATGTGGTGTGTGTATATATATATATATATATATATATATATAACAACACAGATGTATTTAGAGGGCATTATGTTATGTGAAATAAGTCAGAAAAAGACAAATGCCATATTATTTCACCTTATATGTGGAATCTAAAAAACAAAACAAATCAATCAGACTCTTAAATACAATAATAAACTGATGGCCACCAGAGAGGAGTTGGCGGGGGATGGGTGAAATAGATGAAGGAGATTAAGAGGTACAAACTTCCAGTTATAAAATAAATAACTAAATGTCCATCAACTGATGAATGGATAAAGAAATTATGGTTTATATACACAATGAAGTACAACGTGGCAATGAGAAAGAATGAAATATGGCCCTTTGTAGCAACGTGGATGGAACTGGAGAGTGTGATGCTAAGTGAAATAAGCCATACAGAGAAAGACAGATACCATATGGTTTCACTCTTATGTGGATCCTGAGAAACTTAACAGAAACCCATGGGGGAGGGGAAGGAAAAAAAAAAAAGGTTAGAGTGGGAAAGAGCCAAAGCATAAGAGACTCTTAAAAACTGAGAACAAACTGAGGGTTGATGGGGGGTGGGAGGGAGGGGAGGGTGGGTGATGGGTATTGAGGAGGGCACCTGTTGGGATGAGCACGGGTTGTTGTATGGAAACCAATTTGACAATAAATTTCATATATTTAAAAAAAATAAATTCTCAAAAGAGAATAAAAGTAAAATATCAAAAAACAAATAAATAAAATAAAATAAATAAGTCACAGAGATAAAAAGTATGGTATAGGGAATATAGTCAATAGTATTTTAATAATGCTGTATGTTGACAGATAGTGACTATATTTAACAAGGTGAGCACTGAGTAATGTTTAGAATTGTTGAATCGATATGTTGTATTCCTTTTTTAAATTTTTTTTTCAACGTTTTTAATTTATTTTTTGGGACAGAGAGAGACAGAGCATGAACGGGGGAAGGGCAGAGAGAGAGGGAGACACAGAATCGGAAACAGGCTCCAGGCTCCGAGCCATCAGCCCAGAGCCTGACGCGGGCTCGAACTCACAGACCGCGAGATCGTGACCTGGCTGAAGTCGGACGCTTAACCGACTGCGCCACCCAGGCGCCCCGATATGTTGTATTCCTGAAACTATATAACACTGTATGTTAATTTTACTTCAATGAAACTTTTTAATTTTTTTTAAAAAGGCCTATGCCTGCCATGGACTTATATAGATGCTTGAAATTCCATAACAATGGCTGTTTATGAAGTCATATGAAGAAATAGACCGGACACAGCCGGGAATAATTCATAGTATTGTGCTCACTTTTTGGCCTTACAAATCCTTCACTCTTTTAAAAAGATACTGAGGACCTAAAAGAACTTTTGTTCTTTGTGGGAAATAGCTATTGATATTTAACTTATTAGAAATAAAAATCTATAGGATGCTTCAGTAGCATTTTCATTTCTAATTTGAAAAGATGCAATAATTTGGGGATTTTAAAGAATTCATAATGCCTACAATTTCAATAACAAATTCAATACCTTTTTCCTTAAACTCTGAATACCTGGTCTCAAAATGATGGCACAATTTAATTGGCATCATGATGCTATACAAAAATGTTCTGTGGCACCTACATGGCTCAGTTAAGTGTCCGACTTTGGCTCAGGTGATGATCTCGTGGTTCATGGATTCGAGCCCCACATCAGGCTCTGTGCTGACAGCTCAGGGACTGGAGCCTGTTTTTGATTCTGTGTCTCCCTCTCTCTCTGTCTCTCCCCCACTTATGCTCTGTCACTCTCTCCCAAGAATACATAAACATTAAAAAATATGTTCCTTCACATAAGACACAATAAGGTACATTATTACATCAATAAAGCTGAGTGGAAGCTGACTTTCATCATATTTTAATTATTTACAGCTTTGCCCAGCTTTCTTGGAGTAGATTCCTCCGTTCTTATATCCCTACTTCAGGTCTCTGCACTAATTCTTCCTAGATCTCTTTCATCAAAGATCCACATAACTTCTTCCCTCATCTCCTTCAACCTTGGTCTGAATGCCACTTTCTTAATGATCTCTCTATTTAGTCTTGGAACACTCCCTGAACAACCTATCCATGATCCCCATCCATTACTTTCCATTAAAAAAAATTGTATTATGAGAATTTTTCAAACATACACAAAATTATTGAAAATAGTATAAAGACCCTTCCTCACATATTTATCATCCAACAAGGATTATCAAATTTTTGCAATCTGATTCTATCTTATCCATAAACATTTCAGTCTATATCTTTAAATGATAAGCACTTTTATTTCTTTGGAAACCACCATGATGCTATCATCAAATCTAACAAAATTAACAATATCATGTACTATCAGCCTATTTTTTAATTTCCCACTTGTCTTAGAGATGTCATGGAACAGTCGGCATCTTTGAATAAAGGCCCAAACAAAATATACACACAGCTTTATTCTTTACCACAGCAATATAACCATACAAACTACTACACATTTTACTATTTATTTTCTCATTGTTTTTCTGTTTCTCCCACAGAATATCATTTCCACAATATCAATTGTCAATATCAATTAAATTTCCTTTTTTACTTTTTTTAGTGGCTGATCTTGAATTTGCAGTGTATATTTACAATTACTCCAAGTCTTTTTCAAATAATACTATACTATTTCATGGGTAATACAATTCCCTTATAATTGAGTACATCTAATTCCCCCTTCATCCATTGCTGTCACTCACTTCACTTATCTATAAGCTATAATCACTGAACACATTAATGCTGTTAATATTTTGAACAAACTGATATTTGTTAGGTCAATTAAGAATAATAAATATAATCTTATTAAGAATAAGAAAATTTTTTGAAGAATAATTTCTCTCCATTCTCCTTTTGCTTGCCTGACTGCTGAAAAGAAGTCTGATTTAATTTCTTTCTTTCTTTTTTTTTTTTTTTTGGTCCTGTAGAAAATGTATTTTTCCTCTGGATTCTTTCAGGAGTTTTTCCTTTGTCTTTGGTTTCTGAGTTTGCAGATGATATGCTCAGGTTTTTGTTTTTTTATATTTGTCCTGCTTGATGTTCTCCTAACTTCCTGGATCTACAGTTTGGTAGATGTCATTAAGTTTGGAAAATTCTCAATTATTACTTCAAATATTTCTTCTGCCCCCTTTTCTCTCTCTTCTTCTCATATTCTCATTACACATATATTACACTTTTTTAAATTATCCCATAATTCTTGGATATTCTGTTCTTTTACATTCTATTTTTCTTGTTGCATTTCAGTTTTGGAAGTTCCTGTTGTCATCTCTTCTGGCTCATTGATTTTTCCCCCTTTTGCCATGTCTAGTTACTGATGATAACACCAGTGTCATTTTTCACTTCCATTACAGTGTTTTTTATTTCTACAATTTCCTTTTGATTCTTTTTAATATCTTAACAATATTAGCTTTTCATCTGTCTGCTTACATCACTCATATATTTTTTTCATATTGTCTACTTTTTCCAATTGAACCACTAGAATATTAATCATAGATGTTTTAAATCCCCAGTCTGTTAATTTCAACACCTCTGCCATATCTGGGTCTGATTCTGAAGCTTGCTCTATCTTCTCAAACTATGTTTTTGTCTTTGAGTATGTCTTGTAATTTTTTTATGCAATTTGAACATCATGTACTGGGTTAAAAAAAACTGAGGTAAATTGGCCATATTGATGTGATGGAGGGAAAGTATTCTATAGTCCTATGAAGAGCTCTCAGTCCTTTAGTGAGCCTGCAGTTCTGAGTTGTGATCTTCATAAATGCTTTTCAGCTTTTTATTTTGTTCTGTTAGTTTTGTGTTCACTCTTAGGTGAGGGAGGCTAGTGAGGGCTAGATTTGAGTATTTTCCTTTCCCCAGGTCAATTAAGTTCTGATAAAACCCCAGTTGGCTAGGCTCTGGTAAAACAGTTTCTTTTGAAGGGAGACCTTTCTAAGAACAGAATGTTCTGAACATATTTCAAAATTGCTACTTCTCCCCTCCTTCTGCTGGAAGCACAGAGGATTTTTCTCCAGTTTTCACTGGATAACCTGTAGGGTTTCCAGAGATAAAACTAATGAAAGTATGAGGACACCCCTTAATACTGCCTCTCTGCTTCTCTGCCCCCCAGAGTTATAACTCTCAAACTTATCTTCACTGAGCCTCCAGCAATTCCTCAATTACAGTTTAAGTTTTCCTACCCCAATACTGATTACCACAGAGGTTTCCTTCTATTTTCTCAGCTTCTGCTCCAGTAAGTTTTCTCTCTGTCCTCCAATTTTGGAGCAAGTGATCTGTCTTATGATCTCAATCTTCTGAAATATTTTAAAAGAGTTGTTGATTTTCAGTTTGTTTGGCTTTTTTCTTACTGTGAGGATAAGAGTAACAACTTCCAAGCTCTTTGCCTGCCAGATCAGAAACTGGATGTCTCGTCACCTAATCCTGGGTATGTACTATTTTTTTCTAATTCTTTTTATGCTTAATAGATTTTTATTGGTTCCTTGACATCATGATTTTATTTTTGGAATGCTAGATTCTGTTATATTTCTTTAATGGATGTTGGACTTTGTTCCTGCAGATATTTAAATAATTTACATATCAGTTTGATCCTTTAGAATTTTGTTTTCAAGCTTTTTGATTATGAGTCTAGACTAGTTTTATCTTTATAAAACGTTAATTAATGTTCTGTGTATTCATTTAGGTCTATCTATCAGACTTTGGGATTTAAATGATTCCAAGTCCTATGTAAATTCTGGGAGTTGTTTGGCTAATAACTCTCACCCTATCCCAGAAACTGTTTTTTCCTCAGATTTGTTTTTGTCCAGCTTCATGAATGTCACTCTTGCAGTACATGCAGACTATTGTTCAGCCAATGCCTCAAGGACAGACATAAACATATTTTTGGAGCAATTTCCCTGCATACATCTCTCACAAATTCTAGCCACTCCAGACTTTCTTAACTCCAATCTCTGTGTCTCCAACTCAACAATACTGCTGGACTATGTTTGGATTTCCACTCCTTGTGCTATGGTTTGAAAATGTGTTCAGGCATAGAACTTGGGCAATTGTACAGGTCACTTCATTTGTTTATCTCCTTTCAGAAGTCACAGTTCTGCACTGTGTTTAATGTCTAAAAACAATTGTATCATATAATTTATCCAGCTTTCTATTGTTAATAATGAGAGATACAAGATGGGAAGATAGTGACAGAGTAGGGGGAGCCTAGGCTCATCTCATTCCATGAACACAACTAGATAACTATCAAATCAACCTAAACACCTCAGAAATCAACCTGAAGATGGACAAAACAATCTCCACAACTAAAAGGAGAAAAGACTCTACGTGAAAAAAGGTAAGACGTATCCACACATGGTTTAGGGGAGAAATGAATCGTGTGTGCTGTGGAGGGGAGGGAGCTATGGTCTCACAGAAGGGCAAGAGAGAAGCACACAGGAAATGCACAAGAAGAATGCTTCCCAATGCTACCAGCTTAGAAAATAAGAGGGGCCAAATTTTGTGAGTTCTTGCAACCAGTGGGGCTTAAAGCTTGGAGCTTTAAAGGTCAGCAGGCTTGGCTGAGATAGAGCCCAGAGGGCACTGGTCTGCTCTTGGAAAGAAGGCAGGCAAACAACCCAAGGAGCAGATAGCATGGAAACAGTGATCTGAAGAATGCCTGGGGCACACAATGGGGGAATTATTTGGTCTTCTCAGAAGGTGTTCTTAAGAGTCAACCTTCCCAGAGATGTCTTTCCTGGAAAAAAAGGAGCCGGCTGAGACCATTTTTCTTCCCTGCCCCTCATCATAAATGCAGAACCAACTACGAAGCAGCCCAGTATTGACACTGGCTGCCTAACTTGCTTACACTAAGCCCTGCACCCCTTTGCTCTGGCAGGACTGCCCTTCTCAGTCTACCTTGCCTCAGTCCCAGTGTGGTGGACTCCTCCCCCAGAAGACCAGCACAAGCCCCTGCCCACAGCCCATGTCCTGACCAGAGAGTTCAGTTCTAGTGGAGGTAGTGACAGGCCTCATTTCACAAGCAGACCAGCAAACCTAGTTAAAACTTGCCACACTCAGGCCAAGGACCAAAAACTGCCCACAGAAGGCAAGGAGAGCCCCTGCAGACAACTGGCTTAAAGTATAGAGCAGCCAAAACAAAACAGCAGAGTGCACACAGCACACTCCAGAGACACTCCCAGAAAGCTCCAGGCCCTGTACACTACATGACCTCTTTTTCATAAGGCCATTACTTTCAGAATCAGGAGACATAACTGCCTTTTCTAACACACATAAGAAGGTAGGGACTTAGACAAAATGCCAAGATGGAGGAATTTATCCCAAATGAAAGAACAAGATAATCCACAGCCAGAGAGCTAAGCAAAACAGATATAAGTAACACGCTGATGGAGAATTTAAAGCAACAATCATAAGAATATACACTGGGATTGAGAAAAGAATAGAAGACATCAAGGAGAACCTTAAAACAGCAATAAAAGAGTTTAAAAAGAATTAATCAGAGAAAAGAAATGCAATAACAGGATTGGAAACAGGTTTGATGCAATGAATAGCAGGCTGGAAGAAGCAGAAGAACAATTACTGACCTAGAAGACAAAATAATGGAAAAATGAGGCTGAACAAAAGAAAGAAAAATTATGTGACACAAGAATAGACTTAGGGAACTCAGTGACTATATCAAATGTAATTACAGTTGTATTGTAGGAATCCCAGAAGGAAAGAGAGAAAAGGGGAAGAAAAACCATTTCAAAAAATAAAGCAGAAAAGTTCCATAATCTGTGGAAGGAAACAGATATCTAGATATCCAGGAGGCACAGAGAACTCTCACCAAAATTAACAAAAGCAGGCCAACACCAAGATATATTGTAATTAAATTTGCAAAATATAGTAACAAAGGAAAAAAATCATAAAATCAGAATGACAAAAGAAGTCCTTAATTTATAAGGGAAAACCCATAAGGTTAGTTGGAGATTTCTCAACAGCAACGTGGCAAGCCAGAGGGCTTGATACATTCAAAGTGCTGAATGAGAAAAATCTGCAGCCAAGGATATTCTATCCAGCAAAGCTATCATTCTGAATAGAAGAAGAGAGAGTTTCTCAGGCAAACAAAAACTAAAGGAGTTTGTGACCACTAAACCAGCTCTGCAAAAAATATAAACGGGACTCTTTGAGTGCAAAAGAGAGACCAAAAGTGACAAAGACAAGAAAGGATCAGAGAAAATCTCCAGTAACAATGAGAAGACAAGTAACAAAATGGCAATTAATACATATCAATAATTACTCTGAATGCAAATGGACTAAATGTTCCAGTCAAAAGACAGTCTGTCAGAATGGATAAAAAACAAGACACATCTATATACTACCCACAAGAGACTCATTTTAGACCTAAAGACACCTGCATATTGAAAGTGAGGAGGTGGAGAAGCATTTATCACACAAATGAATGTTGAAAGAAAGCTGGAATAGCAATACTTACATTGGACAAACTAGACTTTTTTGTTCTTTTACTGTTTTTATCCCGCTTTGATATCAGGGTAATACTGGCTTCAAAGAATGATTTTGAATGTGTTCCCTCTATTCCATTATTTATAAGATTTTTATAAAGGCTGTCATTTTTTTGTTTGTTTGTTTGGTAGAATTCACCAATGAAAGCATGTAGTCTTGGGCTTTTCTGTGCTGGAAATTTTTTATTCTTAATTTAACTTTGATTCATGTTATTGGTCTAAGAAGTTTTCCTATTTCTAAGGAGATTCCCCTATTTCCTTAATTCAAGATTCATGGTTCAATCATGGTAACTTGTGCATTTTTTAGGAATTATCTGGGTTTTTTCTAAGTTATCTGATTTGTTAGTATATAACTGTTTATAGTAATCTGTTATCACACTATGTATTTCTGTAGTATTGCTTTATTTTCCATTTCTCATTTTGGTTTTTGTGTCTTTCTTTTCCTCTTAGTTAATGTACTAATTCATTGCCAATTTTATTTTTATTTTTTTGTAAAAACTGGGTACTACTTTCAATGTTGTTATTGTTTATTCTGTTTATTTTATTTATTTCTGATTTTTCTTTGTTATTTCCTTCCTCTACTAAATTTTGGCTAATGTTCTTCTTTTTCTAGTAATATGGTGTAATGTTAAGTTGTTTATTGAAATGTTTTTCTTAATACAAGCATTTATAACATAAATTTCACTCTAACATCTGCTTTGCTGCATCCCATAGGCTTTGGAATATTGTTTTCTTTTTCTGTTGTTTTGAGACATATTTTCATTTGCCATTTAATTTCTTATTTGGCCCATTGCTTGTGCAGTGGTGTGTTCTTTAATATTTACATATTAAATATTTAATATTTACATTGCTAAAAAATAATGAGAGGGTATATCTAGATATAGGTGAACCTTTTACTCCCTTGTGGGAAGACAGCCTTTCTTCCAGGAGTGACTGAGAACAGGGAAGGACAATCTTCACCAGATCCCACAGAAATTAGGTCTTCATATCTGCATTTCCTCATCCCTTGACATTAGGACAAAATATACAACGGTATATTTTCCAACGTCTGGTTTATTCATTCCGGAAAATACTGCATGTAGTACTTCTATACCAAAGTCAATCCAATTCCTTTCAGGATCCTGTCAACAGCATCAACATACTTTTGATCTTCTGGGTATTTCTTTTTGACCTCTGCACCAATTATAGAACAAGAACTCATACTCATTTTCCAAGTACAATCATTATTTTTCAGAGATTAATTAATCTGAATCTTTACATGAAAAAATAGTTTTTTTCCCTAAGGAAAGCATAATATGATCAGATAAGGTGTTAGCTAAAATGGAGACAGCTTCCACCCTCCCCACCATTACTGTGAAGAAATGTTCAGCTTTCAGGTCCACATTGTCTTGAATTCCTCTATTTTCAAATTTGCTTTATCTCTGGAAAACTTCATGTTTATCAAAGTGGGCTTTTCAGCTCAAAGAACATCTGCATAATGACTTTATGTCCACAAAGTATATAAAAGGAGAATGAGAGAAAAGCCTGAAGCTTTTAAGTTGTCATTCTTTCAGAATCCAATCTTTCCATCAGTTTTAGAAATTCACAAGACTTCTTCTAATCCCTGGGTAAGATGACATTTTTTCCCCTCTCCTCCAGCAGTCTGTAAGAAACGGAATCTTTCAAAGTTAGTGGCCTATGAAAGGGTATCCAGTTATGACATAGAGTCACATGCAGGTTTCTCCTTATACTGCAGGCTTTCTCCTTTTTTTATTGTTATTTGGTTCAGAGGCATATATATTAACCTGGATTTAATTACACTGCCATGTAATTAAGGTTGGGAGTCACAACTGTAAATGCATGATATTGAGCAAATATTCATATTTCTATCTCTCATGAACAGAATAGCAGTATTGCATAGCTCATGGGGCCATTTTGAAATAACATCAGATTATTTTTTAAAGAAACAAGAAAGTTAACATGTATCTGTATTTTTATGGCATTCCTACTTTAGTTTTATTCAGTGTGATATTCATATATTCTCTACATATATATGTTCTAAGAACCACATGAAAAGTGTGTCAGAAAACCATTTCAGATGAAATATCTTTAAAATTTTTAAGTCTCCATCATCTGGGACACGTTCTTTTTCCCTTAAAAAAATCACCAGTGGAAGTGCTAGATGTGGAGAGAATATACTTGATTGTTGTGTTGTGTGTTTAGAACTTGGTGATAATTTTATAGAAAATCCAAAGAATGTTATTATGCTCTCTGTGTAAAAAAAGGATGCTAGCAGGGAGTAATTCACCATCAATTCCTCCTATTTCTTGAATACTTTGCCCCAAAAGACTGAAGCCCAGAATTAAAAACCTTGAAGATGGCCCCTGGTAATTCCGGTCTTTTGGACTCCCCTCCCTTGAGTGAATGGATATGATTTAGTCACCCACTTCTAAGAATGGAATATGGTAAGGTAACAAAATGTCACTTCTGAGGCTATATAAAGACTATACCTGTGGCACCTGAGTGGCTCAGTCAGTTAAGTGTCCAACTCTTGATTTCGGCTCAGGTCATGATCTGATTGTCAGTGGTTTGAGCCTCGCATGGGGCTCTGTGCTAACATGTGGGTCCTGTTTGGGATTCACTCTCTTCCTTTCTCTCCGCCCCTCCTTCTTTTCCCTCCCCTGTTTGCGCCTGTATGTGCTCTCTCACCCCTATCTCAAAATAAATAAATAAACTTCAAAAAAAGACTGTAGTTTTTGTCCGTGCTCTCTTTCTCTCTCTTTCTCTCATCATTTACCCTAGAGGAAGCTAGGAGTCCTTTGGAGCAGCATGTGACAAGGAACTGAGACTGGCCAACAAACATATGAATGAGCTTGGAAGCGGATCCTCCTGCATTTGATTCTTCAGATGAGACCAAATCTTACTTCAACCTCCTAAGAGATCTTGAGCAGAGGTACCCAGCTAAGCAATGCTCAGATTCTTAGCCCATGGAAACTGTGAAATAATGCTATTTTAAATTGTTAAATTTTAAGGTAATTTGTTAGGCAACAATAGGTAACTAATACAAAGATCTACATAATGTTATGATAAAATGAACTCTCCCCCCACTCCTAAGGCTTTATGTCTTTAGGTCATAAAACTTGAGCACTAGTCGTGCCTCTGGTCACTAACCAGTTGATGTTTGTGCAAATTTCACTTATGTTCTGGGCTTCTGTGTCTCCATTTTTAAAAATAATGGATTGGATTAGTTGATTTTTTAATATTGTATAATTTTTTATTTCTTTTAGGATCTATACAGTGTTAAGTAGTGTATGTGTGTATATATAAAAATCTAAAAGTCACAAAGTTCTGATGAAGAAACATATATATATAATAGATGTATATATATATATATATATATATATATATATATATTATAGATGTATATATGGAGAGAGAGAGAGAGAGGGATATCACATTTATGTGTAGGAAGATTCAATATTATTAAGGTACCACTCTTCAAAAATTGACTTATAGATTCAACACAATCCCAATAAAAATCCCAGATATTTATTTTGTGACTATCAGCAAACTGTTTCAAAAGTTTATATGGAAAGGCAAAATACCCAGTATAGGCAACAAAATATTAAAGTAGAAGAACAAAGTCAGAAAACTGACATTACCTGACTTCAAGATTTACTATAAAGCTACAATAATCAATACAGTGTGATATTGGTGAAAGAACAGACAAATTGATCAATAAAACAGAATAGAGAACCCAGGATAGACACACACAAATACAATCAACTAATCTTTGATAAAGTAGCAAAGGCAAAAGACTTTTCAATGCATGGTGTGGAATGATTAAACATCTACATGCAAAAAAATAATAATAATTTAGACTTTACATCTCTCACAAAAATTAATTCAAAATATATCATAGATCTAAATGTAAAATGTAAAACTATAAAACTTCTAGAAAATAACAGGAAGAAATCTAGATGACCTTGGGCATGGAGAGGACTTTTTAGAATATAACACTAAGGACCTGATCCATGACAGAAGTCACTGATAACGTTGAACTTCATTAAAATTTAAAAGTTCTAAGTGTGCCTAGGTGGCTCAGTCGGTTAGCTTCAGCTCAGGTCATGATCTTGTGGTTCATGAGTTTAAGCCCGGTGTTGGGCTCTGTGCTGACAGCTCAGAGCCTGGAGCCTGATTCAGATTCTGTGTATCTCTCTCTCTCTCTCTCTCTCTCTCTCTCTCTGCCCCACCCCTGCTCTCACTCTGTCTCTCTCTCTTTCTCAAAAATAAATAAACATTAAAAAATTTTTTTTTCAAGTTCTGTTCTTTGAAAGACATCTTGAGAATTAGAACAGACAAGCCACAAACTGGCAGAAAATCTTTGCAAAATACATATCTGATAAAGGACTGTTATTCAAAATGTACAAAGAACTCTTGAAACTGAACATGAAGAAAACAAACAACAATTTAAAAATGATTAAAAAGATATCTGAACAGATATCTCACCAGAGAAGATATACAGATGGCAAATAATCATATGAAAAGATGCTCAGCATCATATATCTTTAGGCAGTTGCAAATTAAAACAATGAGATACTACTACACACCTATAAGAATGGCCAAAATCCAGGGGCACCTGGATGGCTCTGTTGGTTGAGTGTCTGGCTCTTGATTTTGGCTCAGGTCATGATCCCAAGGTTGTGAGATGAAGCCCTGCATCAGGCTCTGCACTGAGTATGGAGCCTGCTTAGGATTCTCTCTCTCTCTACCTTTGCCCCTTTCCCTCATTTTCTTTCTCTCTTTCTCTGAAAAAAAGAAAGAAGAAAGAAAGAAAGAAAGAAAGAAAGAAAGAAAGAAAGAAAAGAAAAGAAAAGAAAAGAAAAGAAAAAGAGAATGGCCAAAATCCAGAACACTGACAGCACCAAATGTTGGTGAGGATGTGGAGTAACAGGAACTCTCATTTCTTGTCACTGAGAATGAAAAATAACACAGCCACTTTGGAAGACAGTTTGGCAGTTTCTTACAATGCTAAACATAGTCTTGCCACACACAAAAGTCATGTCCTTGATATTCATCCAGATGATGTGAAAACATATCCACACAAAAACCTACATTGAATGTTTATAGAAGCTTTATTCATAACTGCCCAAATGTGGAAGCACCAAGGGTGACCTTCAATAGGTGAATGGATGAACAAATTTTGGTACATGAGATGGAATATTATTCAGCAATAAAAGTAAGTAAGTTATAAAGCTATAGAAATATATTCAGGAATCTCAAATGCATATTACCAAGTGAAAGAAACTAGTCTAAAAAGGCTGTATGATGGACTATATGACATTCTGGAAAGAGGCAAAACAAGGAAAAGACAGCAAAATGATCAATGGTTGCCAGGGGTTTGGAGAGAATAAACAGGTAAAGCACAGGGTTGTTTAGGGAAGTGAGACTATTCTGTATGATACTCTAACAGTGGATACATGAAACTATACATTTGTCAAAACCCATAGAATGTATAACATAGTGAGCACTAAGTAAACCATGGCTTTTGTTAATAATAATGTATTTTTTGTTCATCAATTGTACAAATGTACCACACTACTGTGAGATATTAATAATAGACGGAACTGGGTGGGAGGGATATGAGGATGGGGAGAGACAAAGAAGCTCTCTGTAATTTCAAATCTTTTTTTTAAGTCTAAAGCTGTTCTAAAAAATATTTTTAAATATTTAAATATACTTTTAAAATAAAGTTGATTTTATATTTATAAATATATATAAATAATATATATATAAATATACATATATATGTAAGGATATAAGTAAGTCTTTAATGTGTGCTATCTACTCAGTATATAATAATTAATTATTAATACATTTATTATGTGTGTGATATGGTGGTTAAAAAGATTAAGAGGAAAGACTGGTTTAAATCCTGCTTGTAATATTTTTAAATAAATTGCTAGTAAAGTCATTAAGCCCATATACTTTGATTCCCTCAAAGTAGATGTAAAAAGTATGAGGTTTAAA
Source organism: Neofelis nebulosa (assembly GCF_028018385.1). Taxonomy (NCBI): domain Eukaryota; kingdom Metazoa; phylum Chordata; class Mammalia; order Carnivora; family Felidae; genus Neofelis; species Neofelis nebulosa. Next base: position 27,526,728 of record NC_080794.1, on the reverse strand, counting down.
TGAGTTAATAATTGTAAATCACAGAAAGATGCTTGGCACATGGTGGGTACTCGATAAATGTTAAATATTAATTTGGTTGTATATTAACTGTTTTGTTTTTTATACATTGTCCATATGTTTGATTCTCTGTTTCAACTCTCCAACCAGACAGTAGATCTATATTTTAAACATCTTAAGAAATAAAACAAAAAACTTGGGTTGAACAGTAAACTGTGCATGTGCTATGTGCTTAATATTTGTGAATGAATGTTTAAATTAATATAAAACAGAGGAGTGGTTGGCAAAAAAATAAATAAGGGAATATTTTTTAAATGGTCTTCTATTTGACACATTAATAAAAATAATCCTATTTTTCACCAAACTGTCTGGAGAGACATTTTCACCCACACCTTTGTCCCAAGAGGACTTTTTTTATTTCTCAGTGTATTTATATATCAGGAGCGAATGTCAGCTAGATTCTTTTCCTAATAACTTTAAAGTAAAGCTAAAAAGAAGACAAATCAGACTCACAAAGAAAATGTACTCACCAGGAACTCCTTGCTGGAACAAGGAGCTGTGCTAACAGCAAGTGAAGGGATGAATTTTTAAAGAACAATTCTGAGTCCCAGTTTGGGAATTCTTGTTTCAAAGATCACTGCTGGGGTAACATTTCATTGAATTAAATATTGACTAATAACAAAAACCTAAGAAACACAATAGAAGTGATACTTATCTTTCCTAAATTCCAAAAAGAGATGGTCAAAGTTGCATTGCTCCAAATTGAAGAGGTTACACAAGTGTATCAAGCACAAGATCCGTCAATTTTCTAGGCAAGGGAAAGAATCCTATTCTTTCTTTTGGATGGTGTGATGCTTTCAACAATGAAGATGCTTAGACCACAATTTTTGAGTGTCATGAAAGACTGAATGTCAATGACAAAGAATTCACTTTTTTCTCCCAACAATGTTCTCTTGAGTTTCCTTTGTTCAACAGAAGTATATGATTCATTAGTAAATAACTGCTTTATTTTTGCTGTACCATCCAAAGGACTGGATTATAATAAGACAAATAATAGCTAATGTTAATTATGTATTTTCTCATTTAATCCTCAAAACTCTGTGGGGTAGGATATTTTTATTATCTTTCTTTCACAGATAGAATACTAAAGCTTAAGGAAATAAAACAACTTATTCATGGCATAATTACTAAGTGATGAAACATCTTGAATATGTCTGCATTCATAGCTTGCTTCTCTCCTAGTTACCTGGTTTTCACCCCAAAGTAACAGTAGACTTAACTCTGCATTCTCTTCTCTCTCCTACCTTCAACCAAAGCTTCTCTATGCTGTGTCATATTGCCCAAAAGCTTGATTGGTGGTGTGGCAATGAATTAGTCACAGAAATTTATCCCAACTAAAATGTAAGCTAATTAATTCTTGCCTCTCAACAAAGACATGCTGCCTTATATTCAGGTTAGAAACATAAGAGCCTGTAATAGTACCAAAGGAATTTCAGAAACCAAGACTAATCAGTGGGAGAAATATTTTAGCTTTGGGGTTAGCTTTGAGAAACAAAGGAGCATCCCTTCATCATCTTACTAACACATGTGGGAGGTGCTTTTTCTACCTATGATTGCTAAAGACATTGCTATACAATTTGGGTGCCAACTGTCCTATGTACCACTTCACAGATGGCAAATAATGTGAATGCTAACCACAGTGAGATGTAAAACAATAATTCAGAGTCAGAAAAACTCATGTAGAAAGAGCTATGACTAAAATTGTCTTAAGTACACTTCATAAGAAGTTAATGAAAAGAAGATGGTACATGATGTAATTCAAAAATATGCTTGAAGATTATTACTTGTTTTAGTCTCTTTTAAAGACTCAAAAATGTAAAGACTCTGAGAGGTCCCACAGTAAGTGAGCAGGTTAATTTTTGTTTGAGCCGATGTTATCAAATGTAATATTTATTGACATTCTTAGATATTAGGGTTCCATGGAACACATTTTGGGAAATGTGAATGTAATCACTGAAGAGAGAGAGAAGAAAAGGAAACCATGATGGTTGGATTACGATCATAAAATTCCGATTCCATTTGGAATCTGGATTGAGTAAAGTGAAATGACTGTGCATCTGGATGGTGTTTTAGTCATCATAGAGTGGCTGCTGGAACATCTCCCAAAATCTCAATGGATTTACGTGAAAGAAGTTGATTTAGAACTCATGTAACAATTCAACATGGTAATTTAAGGGCCCGGGATTCTTTTATGTTATGCCTCCAATATCCCCTTGGGGCCTCAAAGTCATCTTCTGATTCTCATGGTATAAAGAAAGAATAGAGGCTTTCACTGGAGGTCTTTTGGTCCAAATATGGGAGTGGTGTGCAACACTTCTACTCACATTCTATTCCCCAGAGCTTAGTCACATTGAGTAGTATAGTCTAGTTGTATCCCATATGAGAAAAGAACATCATATAGATGACTAGTCTCTGTTACAGGAGGAGTTAGAATCTGAATTGAAGTCAGAATATTTTGAAGAAAACCTCAGCTCTAGAACTCAGGTTAGGTTTGTGCTTCAAACTGTCAAACAAATTTCCATGGAGAGGAGAGTTTATATTTTTACCTTGGAACTGAGAATCCTGGAATAATGGGCATCAACCTATTTCTCTACTTCAAAAAGAAACTGTACTTCCTGAATTACAAAATGAGACAGCAAGGTCTCCTGGAGAATAAACAATGAAATTGCACCAGCATTTAAGGCTTCTCACATCGGTAAAACAATGTTTTTTGGTCAAAGAACAAGCTTTTCTTAAAAGTCTAAGACCACAAAATAATAGGAAGAATATGAAAATGTCAATTCATCAGTTTGGTGTACAGGGCTCTCTTTTTACTTCCTTGACAAGGGTCTAACTAAATATGCCAAGAACACTTATTAGCACAAGAGGCTAGAAGAGATGTTATATAAATGGACACTCAGTGACTGATTACTCACAATAATGCCTTACATTAATTTCAGCATATGTCATATGTCCAAGTCACAGCCTTCACATAGTTGGGTATATGTGCATGGTTATTATAAGGCTGACTGTTACAGAATGAGGTGCTTATGAAAGAGTTACCATTAATATAAATAGACCCTGGCCCACCTACACAGGGAAGAAATATTGTCAAAGCTCTACCAATGGCCTGACATAGCAAGGGACTAAGTAATGACACAGTCTTACTTGTTAAATATGAAATTCAAGTATCAAAGAGACACCTCACTTGCTGAAGTTTCCAGGCACACACTGATTAGTAAGTAAATGAGTGTTGACTTATCAGGCAAGAAAAAGTAAGATTTGAAAGACAGACTTCCCTCAAATGTTGCTGTTGGTGAGAAAAGACCTACTGGAGCCTCCAAAGCTGTGCTTCAGCTACTGCTCTAGAGCTCTGGGATGGGATAGTATCTCTCCCATTTTATGGGCAGGAAAACTGAGAAATCAAGGGGCTTATCCAAGGACATGGAAGAAAACAATGGCTACAGAGCTTGAAATTGGCCTTTCTGGTTCTAACACCTACCTTTTGCATCTTTCTGTTTACTTCCTCAAAATTGAAAAGGATACTAATTTCTGAACCATTTCCAACCAAAGACACCATTTCCTAAAATATGTCAGTTAAAACCTATTGTATTTTGCTATCTCAAAGAGTATTTTTCTTTTAAGATACGGAATTTCTTTTTGCTAAATTAGAGTACAGCCAGACATTATCATTTTACTTTATTTTCTATAAATACACATTTTATGAAGGTGTATTTAAAAACTCTCCCTGTTTTCTAAGCTATTGTAACTATCACGAAAAATCCGATTGAGAGATCATGTCAATCATCTATACAACGATGGAGAACTGTGTATGGTAAAAGAGCAAAAATCTTGCCATTGTTTAGTTCTCTCCATTTTTCTGTCTGAGTGGTATCAAATAAAAATCAGTAGGAGTGCTGGGGTGGCTCAGTTGGTTAAGCGTCTGACTTCGCCTCAGGTCATGATTTCACAGTTTATGGAATCAAGCCCCGCATTGGGCTCTGCACTAACAATGCGAAGCCTGCTTGGAATTCTTTCTCCCTCTCTCTCTGCTTCTCCCCCTCATGCTCTTTTTCCTCTTTCTCTCAAAATAAATAAATAAACTTAAAACAAAACAATCAATTCATTGTCCTTAATAATAGCAATAACTTGACCTGATAATACATCATTATTTTCTCTACAGGTACAAAAAAATGTGACTACAAAATAATGGTTTTATTTATTTTTTTTAAGTAGGCTCCACACCCAGCATGGAGCCCAATGTGGGGCTTGAACTCACAATCCTGAGATCGAGACCTGAGCTGACATCAAGAGTTGGTCACTTAGCAGACTGAGTGACCTAGGCACCCCAAGACACCTTTTGAATGAACACTACAAATAAATTTATCAGAATGAATGTTATCCTTAAATTAGTATGTTAAGAGCCTATAGTTTCACTTAGCATCACACTCTCCAGTTCCATCCACGTTGCTACAAAGGGCCATATTTCATTCTTTCTCATTGCCACGTATTACTCCATTATGTATATAAACCACAATTTCTTTATCCATTCATCAGTTGATGGACATTTAGGCTCTTTCCATAATTTGGCTATTGTTGAGAGTGCTGCTATAAACATTGGGGTACAAGTTAAATAAGCCATACAGAGAAAGACAGATACCATGTTTTCACTCTTATGTGGATCCTGAGAAACTTAACAGAAACCCATGGGGGAGGGGAAGGAAAAAAAAAGAGGTTAGAGTGGGAGAGAGCCAAAGCATAAGAGACTCTTAAAAACTGAGAACAAACTGAGGGTTGATGGGGGGGTGGGAGGGAGGGGAGGGTGGGTGATGGGTATTGAGGAGGGCACCTGTTGTGATGAGCACTGGGTGTTGTATGGAAGCCAATTTGACAATAAATTTCATATATTAAAAAAAAGAGCCTATAGTATCATTTCAACAATGATACCATGTTTTCAAGCATTGTGGGATTATCTCAAGTGAAACTGCTTTTATAAAGCAGAAACCAATGAAGACTATGGCAGGAGGGAATCCAGTGAATCAAATCCCTCCTGAACCTCTTGGGAAGTGACCCAGGGCCTATCATGGCAAACAGCTCTCATAAAGGAATTTTAACAGCTGGGAAATGGGAGCAGCTGGCTCCAACTAACATGGCCACAAGGATAAATATGTAAAAGCAAACAAACAAACAACAAAAACACTTAGGCATGTAATAGAGACTCTTCCAAATAGCTGCTTCTAACTGTTGCTTCCTCCTCAATCTCTATGAGGGTAAAGTGGAATCTGCCAAAATAAAACTACAGCAAATATGAATTTTTTAAATATTTATTTATTTTTAAGACAGAGAGAGACAGAGTGTAAGTGGGAGACGGGCAGAGAGAGAGGGAGACACAGAATCTGAAGCAGGCTCCAGGCTCTGAGCTGTCAGCACAGAGCCTGATACAGAGCTCAAACCGATGAATCCATGAGATCATGACCTGAGCCAAAGTCAGATGCTTAACCAACTGAGCCACCCAGGTGTCCCCAAAACTACATCAAATTGAAACCATTTCTTCACCATTAGCTGGGCCTGAAATATTATGAGTACTTATCCACATAATCTTTCACAAAACTCACCTAGATTCCTAACATTTGGAAAATGTAAAAATTTTCTTCATCCCCTAAGAATGAACAGACAAAAGTCTCCAAGTATATTTAAAAAAAAACTCAGTAGTTGTAAGGAAAGAGGAGAGATAAAGACACACACACACACACACACACATATATATATATATATGTATGTATATGTATATAAAAACACATATATATGTACGTGTATGTATATGTACATATACATACATATGTATTTATATATATAATGTGAAATTTTTCTAAAGAAATAGATTTACTGAAAGAAATTTAAAAAATTATATATCTCCCTGTTATGTCAAAGAAATTCAGAAAAATTCAGTCTAAGTAATGAAAACAGCATGAGATCAGCAAATTTTACTTTCAGATTTTAAAATTACATGACTGTAGTCATTAAAATTACAGTGATGAAAGACATCAGAGAATTGCAAATTTCAGAAGACAGAATTAGAAGATGAACATTTTCCCCATTAATTCAGAAGAGGTGCAGATAATAAGAAACTGAGCAAAAGGAAAAGAAGAATGAATGACACACAGAAGAGATAATATACATACAGTAAGTAAGAATAGAGTAAACTGATGAAAGCAACAATCAAGGTAACAGAAGAAAAGGTCCTTGAGCTAAGAAAGGACTAATTCTTTAGATCTAAGGGCTTGTTCCAAGTATGAGGCAAAATTAATAAAATACATATTCATCAGGAGATTAAATGTTTCTCATATACATTTCATGTATAAGGAAAATAATGAGGAACAAGGGAGAAGAAATCATACTCTACATGATGGGGGAGAAAAACCCTTATTGACACCACAATCTCCTCCTCAACATAAAATGACAGGATGTGAAATCTATACAATTTTGAGAATAAATATTATGACTCAAGATTTCTGTACTCAAACTACTTATACATGAGGATAACGGAAAGATTTTCTCAGACATACAAGTATTTTCTTACTATTCCATAAACATACATTTCCTGAAAACAGGAGAAGGAAGTCTCAAAACTTTAATTAACAATTAAAATTTTAAAAAATAATAAAATGATCTTAAGTGAGAAGAAATAGGAAAAAAAAGTTGAAAGTAAAAGAGGAAAAAAGAAGGATTTAACTAGTTAATATTTAATTCACTTAAATATAATGTTTTCTTTATTTTACCAAAATATAAAGTTTTCATACTTGAATCTTAATTTCAAAGATATTTTAAGAATCTTGTGTTGGGGCGCCTGGGTGGCGCAGTCGGTTAAGCGTCCGACTTCAGCCAGGTCACGATCTCGCGGTCTGTGAGTTCGAGCCCCGCGTCAGGCTCTGGGCTGATGGCTCGGAGCCTGGAGCCTGTTTCCGATTCTGTGTCTCCCTCTCTCTCTGCCCCTCCCCCGTTCATGCTCTGTCTCTCTCTCTGTCCCAAAAATAAATAAAAAACGTTGAAAAAAAAAATTTAAAAAAAAAAAGAATCTTGTGAAGAAAATGTATCTTTAAAATGGAGCTGGCAGGTATCACTTCCCGGCCCCACCCCAGCATAAACACAGGGCCACCTGCCAAAACCAGCACTGTGCCAACATTCACTATGTATATTGCTTACAACATGCTCCATCCCCCCAGACTTTGGGGATCCAACCCCTCCAGACAAGCTTGCCTCAGTCCTGATGCTACAGGTCCCCTCCCCCAGAAGACCTGAGCAAATCACTGCATCTCCTGACCAGTTTGCTTTGCAGGACCTTGGTCCCAGCAGCAACTGTGAGTCCCCTCTCTTGGAGGACCAGTACACAAATATGTTAAAACTATACACCCTACCCTCAAGCATATTGAGCATACCTCCTCCAATACACTCTTGACTGGAGCCATTTCAAACCTGGGCCACAAGCCTGGCAATGTGTAAGCAGACCCAACAGAGGCCAGTACCACTCTGGAGTGACTCCTGCTCTGGGGAGAAAGCAAGATAACCACACACACCAGTCAGACTGAGGCCCCATCAGTGGGCTGAAAGCAGACAGCTCCTCTGATTTCAGGCCTGGACCACCAATAAAAATTTCTCAGGAGACAACATACAGAAAGTAGCCTGCAGTTTGGTGTTACTGCCTCTCAGGCAAATGACTGGTCTGATTCAACTCAAGTCCAGGGTATCTCCATATTGGCCCACTAACACCACAGGGAACAAAACACTGCCCACAACAGAAAAAGAGAGCCTCTGCACGTTGACTGGACTGAAGGAAAAAGTTGTTCAGCTACAACATTAGGGTGCAAACAACCCACATAGGAGATACCCCTGAAGCACCAGATTCCAGTAAACAGGAGACATTTTACTGCAAAGTGCTACAGGACCTCTTTTTCATGAGTTCACTACTTTTAAAAGCAGGAGACATAGCTGACTTTTCTAACATATAAAAACAGACACAGAGAGTTAGACAAAATGAGGAGACAGGAATATGTCTCAATGAAAAAATAAGATGAAACCACAGCAAGAGACCTAAGCAAAACAAAGATAAGTAATATCCCTGACAAAATTTAAAGTAATGGTCATAAAGATAGTCACTGGAGTTGATAAAAGGGTGAAGGACCTCAGTGAGACCTTTAACAAAGAGATAAGAAAAAGAACCAATCAGACATGAACACAATAAATGAAATTAAAAATACACTAGATGCAGACTTGAGGAAGCAGAACAATGAATCAGCAACCTGGAGGACAGAATAATGGAAAATAATTAAGCTAAGCAAGTAAGAAAAAAAATATGCAAAATGAGAATAAACTTAGGGAACTCAACGACTCATCAAGCATAATAACATTCCCATTATAGAGATCCCAGAAGGAAGACAGAATAAAAGGGGAACAAAATTTATTTAAAGCAATAATACCCAAAACCTCCTGAATCTGGAAAGGAAACAGATCTCCAGGTCTAGGAGGCACAGAGATCACCCAACAAAATCAACCCAAGAGATCCACACTAAGACTCATAGTATTTAAAATGGCAAAAAATAGTGATAGAGAATTTTAAAAGCAGCAAGAGAAAACAAAGTAGTTACAAACAAGGGAAACTCCATAAGACTGTCAGAGGGTTTTTCAGCAGAAACTTTGAAGGCCGGAAATATATTCAAAGTGCCAAATGGAAAAAATCTGCAGCCAAGAATACTCTACCCAGCAAAGCTTTCATTCAAAATAGAAGGAGAGATAAAGAGTTTCCCATACAAACAAAATTTAAAGGAGTTCATGACTACTAAACAGTCCTACAAGAAATATGAAAGGTAACTCCAAATAGAAAACAAAGACCATAAGAATAAGAAAAGCAGGAAGCAAAAAAGCAGTAAAAATAAGTATATTATAGTAAAAATAAGTACTTATGTTATTATAAGTATAGTATTGTTATAGTACAGTATTATACTTACAGTAAAAATAGTATAGTATAGTAAAAATAGTGTGTATATATAATATGTATAGTAGATATAGTATATATATAATATAATAAAAATAAGTATAATATGTACTGCTATATATGTAAGATGTTATGTATAGACCTAATGGTAAGCACATATAAAAAACCAGTAATAGATACACAAAAAAATAAAGTTTATTTATATCACTAAAGAAAGTTAACTTATAGTGAGAGAAGAGAGCAAGAGAAGAAAGGAACAGAGAAAACCTATAAAAACAGCCATAAAACAAATAACAAAATGGCAATAAATATATACTTATCAATAATTACTTTGAAAGCAAATGGACTAAATACTCCAATCAAAAGACATAGGGTAACAGAATGGTTTTAAAAACAAGACCCAACTATATGCTGCCTACAAGAGACTCATTTCAGACCTAAAGGCACGTGCAGATTTAAAATGAGGGGACAGAGAAACATTTATCATGCAAATGAATGTGAAAAGAAAGCCAGGTAGCAATACTTATATCAGACAAAGTAGACTTTTTTTAATTATTATTATTTTTTAATTAATTAATTTTTTAAAATTTACATCCAAGTTAGCTAACATATAGTGTAACAATGATTTCAGGAATAGAATTTAGTGATTCATCACTTACATATAACACCCAGTGTTCATCCCAACAAGTGCCTTCCTTAATTCCCATCACCCATTTAACACATCCCCCCCACTCATACCCATCCAGCCACCCTCAGTTTGTTCTCTGTACTTAAGAGTCTCTTAAGAGGGTGTCTGGGTGGCCCAGTCAGTTAAGCGTCTGACTTCAGCTTAGCTCATGCTCTCATGGTTTGTGGGTTCGAGCCCTGCATCGGGTTCTGTGCTGACAGCTCAGAGCATGGAAGCTGTTTCAGATTCTGTGTCTCCCTCTCTCTATGCCCCTCCCCCACTCATGCTCTGTCTCTCTCTGTCTCAAAAATAAACAAACATTAAAAAAAAGTTTCTTATGGTTTGTCCCCCTCCCTGTTTTTATATTATTTTTGCTTCCCTTACCTTATGTTCATGTTTTGTATCTTAAATTCCACATATAAGTGAAGTCATATGATAGTTGTCTTTTTCTGACTAATTTTGTTTAGTAAAATACACTCTATTTCCATCCACTTTGTTGCAAATGACAAGATTTCACTCATTTTATCACTGAGTAATATCCATTGTGTGTATGTGTGTCACATCTTCTTTATCCATTCATCAGTTGATGGACATTTAGGCTCTTTCCATACTTTGGTTATTGTCTATAGCATTGCTATAAACATTGGGGTGCATGTGCCCCTTCGAAACAGCACTCCTGTATCTTTTGGATAAATACCTAATAGTGCAATTGCTAGGTTGTAGGGTAATTATATTTTTAATGTGTTGAGAAACCTCCACAGTGTTTTCCAGAGTGGTTGCACCAGTTTGCATTCCCACCAGCAATGCAAAAAAGATCCTCTTTCTCTGCATCCTTACCAACATCTATTGTTGCCTGAGTTGTTAATGTTAGCCATTCCGACAGGTGTGAGGTGATATCTCATTGTGGTTTTGATTTCTACTTCCCTGATGATGAGTAATGTTGAGCATTTTTTCATGTGTCTGTTAGCCATTTGGATGTCTTCTTTGGAAAAGTGTCTATTCATGTTTTCTGCCTATTTCTTCACTGGATTATTTTTTTAGGGGGTGTTCAGTTTGATAAGTACTTATAGATTTTGGACACTAACCCTTTATCTGATATGTCATTTGCAAATGTCTTCTCCCATTCCATTGGTTGCCTTTTAGTTTTGCTGATTGTTTGCTTCACTGGGCAGAAGCTTTTTATCTTGATGAGGTCCCAATAGTTCATTTTTGCTTTTGTTTCCCTTGCCTCCAGAGACATGTCTAGTAAAAAGTTGTTGCAGCTGAGGTCAAAGAGATTGATGTATGTTTTCTCCTGTAGGATTTTGATGGCTTCTTGTCTTACGTTTAGGTCTTTCATTCATTTTGAGTTTATTTTTGTGTTTGGTGTAAGAAAGTGGTCCAGGTTCATTCTTCTGCAGGTCTCTGTCCAATTTTTCCCAACACCTTTTGCTGAAGAGACTGTCTTTTTTTTCCATTGGATATTCTTTCTTGCTTTGTCAAAGATTAGTTGGCCATACGTTTGTGGGTCCATTTCCAGGTTCTCTATTCTGTTCTATTGATCTATGTGTCTGTTTTTGTGCCAGTACAATACTGTCTTGATGATTGCAGCTTTGTAATACAGCTTGAAGTCCAGAATTGTGATGCCTCCAGCTTTGGTTTTCTTTTTCAGGATTCCTTTGGCTATTTGGGGTCTTTTCTGGTGCCAACCAGATCCAACAAGGCATTAAAGGAATTACTCACCATGATTAAGTGGGATTTATTCCTAGGGTGCAGAATTGGTTTAATATCCATAAATCAACCAATGTGATATATCACATCAATGAAAGAATAAGAACCACATGATCCTCTCAATAGATTCAGAGAAAGCATTCGATAAAATACAGATGCTTTTTTGATAAAAACCCTCAAGAAAGTAGGGATAGAAGGATCAGATCTCAAGATCATAAAAGTCATATACAAAAGACCCACTGAAAATATCATCCTCAATGGGGCAAAACTGAGAGCTTTCCCCCTAAGGTCAGGAAATGACAAGGATGTTCACTCTCACCACTGTTATTCAACATAGTGTTGGAAGTCCTAGCCTCAGCCATCAGACAACACAAAGAAATAAAATATATCCAAGTTGGCAAAGAGGAAGTCAAACACACTCTTTGCAGAGGACATGATACTCTGTATGGAAAACCCAAAAGACTCCACTAAAAACTGATCCATGAATTCAAAGTTGTCCGATATAAAATTAATGTACAGAAATTAGTTGCATTTCTATATACCACTAATTAAGCAGCAGAGAGAGAAATTAAGGAATTAATCCCACTTACAATTGCACCAAAACCCATAAAATATCTAGGAATAAACCTAACCAAAGAGATGAAAGTCTATACACTGAAAACTATAGAAAGCTTATGAAAGATGGGGAGCCTGGGTGGGTCAGCTGGTTAAGCGTCTGACTTTTGGTGTCAGCTCAGGTCATGGTCTCATCCTTCATGAGTTTGAGCCTGTTGTCAGGCTCAGCAATGACAGTGCAAAACCTTCTTGGGAACTCTCACTCTCTGTCCTTCCCTCACATGCTCTGTCTCTCTCGAAATAAATAAACTTAATTTTTTTTAAATAAAAAGAGAAAGTTTATAAAATAAATTGAAAAAGACACCGAAAAAAGAAAAACATTCCATGATTATGGATTGGAAGAACAAATATTGTTAAAATGTCAATAGTACCCAAAGCAATCTACGTATTTAATGCAATCCCTATCAAAATAACACCAGCATTCTTCACAGAGCCAGACTAAATAGACTGTAAAACAGACTGTTACCAAGACAAAGGACACCATATAATCATTAAGGGGACAATAAAATAAGAAAACATAACAATTGTTAATATTTATGTACCTGACATGGAAACTTCCAAATACAGAAAACAATTAATAACAAATATAAAGGAACTAATTGATAGCAATACAATAATAGTATGGAACTGTAACACCCCACTGACATCAATGGACAGATCATCTAAACAAGAAATCAAAAAGTTACTGGTGGCTTTGAATGGCACACTGGAACAGATGGATTTAACATATTCAAAACATTCCATCCTAAAACAGCAGAATACATATTCTTTTTAAGTGCACATGGAACATTCTCCAGAATAGGTCACATATTAGACCACAAAACAAGTCTCAAAAAATTGAAAAAGATCAAAGTGAAACCATCATCTTTCCTGGCCACAACACTATGAAACTAGAAATCAACCATAAGAAAAAATCCAGAAAGAGCAGATACATGGAGGTCAAAAAGAAATAAAAAATTATATAGAGAGAAATGAAAATGAAAACACAATGGTCCAAAACCTTTGGGATGCAGCAAAAGCGGTTCTAGGAGAGAACTTTATAGCAATATAGGCCTACTCAAGAAGCAAGAAAAATCTCAGATAAACAACTTAACCTTACACTTAAAGAAGCTAGAAAAAAAAAAAAAAAAGAAGCTAGAAAAATAAAAACAAAACAAAACCCCAAACCAGTAGAAGGAAGGAAATAATAAAGATTAGAGCAGAAATAAATGATATAGAAACTAAAAACAGGGGCACCTGGGTAGCACAGTCAGTTAAGTGACTGATTCTTAATCTTGGCTTAGGTCATGATCTCAATTTGTGAGTTCAAGCCCCACATTGGGTTCTGTGCTGATGGCATGGAACTTGCTTAGGATTCTGTCTCCTTCTCTTTTCCCCTCCCCAACTTGTGCTCACGTGCATGCACATGCTCGCTCGCTCTCTCTCTCTCTCAAAATAAATAAATAAGTTAACAAAAAAAGAAATTAACAATAAACAAAACAAAACAAACAGCAGAACAGATAAATAAAACCAGCAACTGCTTCTTTGAAAAATCAACAAAATTGATAAACTTCTAATAAATGAAAAGAGGGGCACCTGGGTGGCTCAGTTGGCTAAGCAACTTCAGCTCAGGTTATGATCTCAAAGTTTGTGGGTTCCAGCCCCACGTTGGGCTCTGTGCTGACAGTTCAAAGCCTGTAGCCTGTTTTGGATTCTGTCTGTCTCCCTCTCTCTCTCTCTCTGCCCCTCTCCCACTCACATTCTGTCTCTCTTTCTCTCAAAAAATGAACAAACATTTTTTAAAAAAAACAAATAATTAAAAAGACAGGACCCAAATAAACAGTATCAGAAATGAAAGAATAAAAATAACAACCAACACCACAGAAATGCAAATGACTGTAAAAGTATTATGAAAATTTACACGGTGACAAAATGGACATCCTAGAAGAACTGGACAAATTCCTAGAAATGTATAACCTACCAAAATAATCAGGAAGAAATAAAAAATTTGAACATATCAATAACCAGCAATGAAATTGAATCAGTAATCAAAAAAAAAAAAAAACTCCCAACAAACAAAAGTCAGGACCAGATGGCTTATAGGTGAATTCTACCAAACATTTAAAGAATAGTGAGTACCTATTCATCTCCAACTATTCCAAAAATAGAAAATGAAAAACTTCCAAATTCATTCTGTGAGGCCAGCATTACCCTGATACCAAAACCAGATAAAGACACCACATAAAAAGAGAGCTACAGACCAAAATCCTCATGAATAAAGATGCAAAACCCTCAACAAAATATTAGCAAACTGAATTCAACAATACATTAAAAAAATCATACACTACAAATAAGTGTAATTTATTCCCAGGATGCCAGGGTAGTTCAGTATTCAAAAAACAATCAACATGATACCTCACATCAATAAGAGAAAAGATAAAGACTATATGATTGTTTCAATAGATGCAGAAAAAGCATTTGACAAAGAACATCCATTCATGATAAAAATCCTCAACAAAGTAGGTTTAAATGGAACATAATAAAGGCCATATATGAAAAACACATAGCTAACATAATACTCAATGGGAAAAAACTGAGAGCTTTTCCTCTAAGGTCAGGAACAAGAAAAAGATGTCCACTCTCACCACTCCTATTCAACATAGTACTGGAAGTCCTAGCCATAGCAATCAGACAATAGAAAGGAAAAAAAGATGCCCAAATGTAAGAGAGAAGTAAAACTTTCACTATTTGCAGATGACATGATACTCTATAGGAAACATGAAAGACTCCACAAAAATACTACTAGAATTGATAAATGCATTCAATAAGGTTGCAGTATACAAAATCAATGTACAGAATTCCATTGCATTTCTATACACTAGTAATAAAATAGCAGAAAGAGAAATGAAGAAAACAATCCTATTTACAATTGCACCAAAAACAATAAAATATCTAAAAGTAAATTTAACCAAAAACTTGTACTCTTAAAACTATAAAACATTGATGAAGAAATTGAGGACAACACAAATAAAAGACATTCCGTGCTCATGAGTTGGAAGAACAAATAGTATTAAAATGTCCATATGACCCAAAGCAATCTACAGATTTAATGCAATCCCTATCAAAGTACCAACAGTATTTTTCACAGAACTAGAATAAACAATCCTAAAATTTATATGGAACCACAAGAAACCCTGAACTACCAAAGAAATTGTAAAAAAGAAAAACAAAGCTGGAGGTATCACAATTCCATACTTCCTTATGTTACAAAGCTGTAATAATCAAAAGAGTATGGTAGTGGCACAAAAATAGACACATAAATCAATAGAACAGAATAGAAAGCCTAGAAATAAACCCATGATTATATGGTCAATATATCTTTGATAAAGGATGCAAGAATATGCAATGAGAAAAAGACAATTTCTTCAACCAGTGGTGTTGGGGAAACTGGATAGCTAAACACAAAAGAATGAAACTGGACCACTTTCTTATATCACATACAAAAATAAATTCAAAATGGATTAAGGACCTAAGGATGAGACTTGAAACCATAAAAATCCAGAAGAGAGCAAAGGTAGTAATTTCTCTGACATTGGCTATAACATTTTTCTAGATATGACTCCTGAGGCAAGGGAAATGAAAGCAAAAATAAATTATTGGGACTATATCCAAATAAAAACTTCTGCACAGCTAAGGAAACAACCAACAAAACTGAAATACAACCTATGGAATAAGAGAAGATATTTGCAAATGATATATCAGTTAAAGGGTTAGTATTCAAAATATGAAAAGAATGTCTACAACACCAAAAAAAAAAACCCAACAAATAATCCAATCAAAAAATGAGCATGAACACACATTTCTCCAAAGAAGACATTCAAAGGGCGAATAGACACATAAAAAGATGCTCCCATCACTCATTATCAGAGAAAAGCAAATCAAAACCACAGTGAGATATTACCTCACACCTCTCAGAATGGCTAAAATAAACACACACACACACACACACACACACACACACACGAAACAGCAAGTGTTGGCAATGATGTAAAGAAAAAGGAACCCTCATGTACTGTTGGTGGGAATGCAAACTGATGCAGCCACTGTGGAAGACAGTTTAGAGGTTCCTCAAATATTTAAAAATAGAACTAATATATTATCCAGTAATCACACTACTGGGAATTTACCCAAAGAATACAAAAACACTAATTCAAAGGGATATATGCATTGTTTACAATAGCCAAATTGGAAGCAGCCCAAGTGTCCATCAATAGGTGAATGGATAAAAAGGATGCAGTACATATGTACAATGGAATATTATTCAGCCATCAGAGATCTTGCCATTTGCAACGTGGATAGATATAGAAAGTCTAATGCTAAGTAAAATAAACCAGTCAGAGAATGACAAATATTATATGATTTTACTCATATGTGGAATTGAAGAAACTGCAAATGAACAATGAAATAAAAAAGAAACTAAAAAACACACTTTTTACTATAGAGAACAAACAGGTGGTTTACCAGTGGGGAAATGGGTGGGAGGATAGGTTAAATAGGTGAAGGAAAATAAGAGTACACTTACCTTGATGAGCACTGAGTAATATATGGAATTGTTGAATCACAATATTGCACACCTGAAACTAATATAGCACTGTATGTTAAATACAATGAAATTAAAATTAAAAAAGAAATAGCAAGGAATTATTTTTAAAATAACATACAAAAAGCAAAGACATAAAAAATATCAGATTTCAAAATAAATGTAAGTGGAATAAATTTATTTTATTAACTGACAGTAATTTCCATATATATATATATATATATATATATATATTGCCCATATATATTTTTTAAAAATCTAGCTGTTATTTATAATAGACACACTGCAAGTAAATTAATAGAAAAGTTTTAAAGAAAAATAAGGGAGATAAGAAAAAAGAAGACATTTAGTAGAGTATTAGAAATCAGAAAATGCCATCCTACATATTTTTTTTTCAGTGAAGGAATACAATATATATCACACTGGTAGAGAAAACAGAACAGAGAAATGTGCATTGCAATACACATACAGAAGAGGTCAGCTTCCCATGAAAGAAGAAAATTTCCCCACAAAGTTTTTAAGAATCTAGAAGCAAAAGGTCAACAAATACAGAAAGAAAAAATCAGATTTGAGAATTATAAAGGATCACTCACAAAACATCACTAGGCAAGTCATGTCCTCTTAGAATACAGAATTTAGCAACCTCAGGCCTTCATTCTTTAGTAAAGCAGTCAGAACTAAGCTATAGAAATAGTGGGAATCTTCTTGCAAAGCAACAAGGGTTTAGTTAGGGAGACAAAATGACAGTTATGAGAATTGCTACATGAGTGAAGATTCAAAATTTGGCCATAAATTAGGCCATTTAAAAGTCAAGAAACATAATAAAGCAGAATCAACAAGCTATATATATCCATTAATAATAGGAAATAAAATAGTGACTTTCAAAGAATAACCTTCATATAGCCACTTTGAAATTTAAAATATTCTTCTGGGGGCACCTGGGTGGCTCAGTCAGTTAAGTATGTGACTTTGGCTCGGGTCATCATATCACGGCTTGCGAGTTGAGCCTCACATCGGGCACTATGCTGACCGCTCAGAGCCTGGAACCTGCTTCAGATTCTGTGTCCCTCTCTCTCTGCCCCTTCCTTGCTCATGCTGTGTTTCTCTCTCCTTCAAAAATAAATAAACATTAAAAAAAGTTTAAAACTTTCATCTGAATAAGTCGAGTTAAACAGTAATAGAATTAAAATTATAAGCCATATTAGAAGTTAATAAAAGCAAGAACACTGTATATCTAAAGCTATAGGAAATCTTCAAGATGTATTTAGAGAAAAATTATAAATTAAAACATCTATATTTAAATGCATATATAAATAATTGTTTTAAATGAGTTATATTTCAGCAAAGTTGCAGGATAAAAATCAACAGACAAAATTCAGTTTTATTTCTATATATTAACATTGAAAAGTCTGAAAGAGAAGTTAAGAAAATAATCCCCTTTACAATAAGACCATCAAAAAGAATAAAATATGTAGGAATAAATTTAATCAAGGACATGAAAGACTATGTAGTGAAAACTGCAAAAAGTGCTGATGAAAATTAAAGAAGATTCAAATAAATGGAAAGACATACCATAGTCATGGATTGGAAGACTAATTGGAAGACTATTGCCTAAATGCCCATAACCCTCAAAGTGATCTACAAATTCAGTGCAATCCCTATTTAAGTCTCAATGACATTTTTTGCAGAAATAGAAAAAAATCCTAAAATTCATACACAATTTCAAAGAATCCTAAATAGCCAAAACAATCCTGAGAAAGAAGAATAAAGCTGGAGATGTCACACTTTCTGATTTCAAAACATACTACAAATCTATAGTAATAAAAACAGTATGGTATGAAGATGTGGAAAAATTGGAAACTTTGTGATTGTGGGTGGGAATGTAAAATGGGGCAGCAACTATGTAAAACAGTATGGAGGTTTATTAAATAGTTAAAATAGAATTATCATAGAATCTAGCAATCCCACTCCTTGGTATATATCCCCAAGAATTGAAAACAAGATCTTGAAGAGATATTTGCACACTCATGTTCATTGCAGCAATATTCACAGTAGCCAAGAGGTGCAAGTATCCTAAATGTCCATCAGTGGATTAATGTATAAAAACAGATGGTTACATACACTGAAATATTACCCATCCTTCAAAAAGGTGGAAATTGTCCACTACAACTTGGATAAATTTTGAGGATATTAGTCTATGTAAAATAAGCCAGTCACAAAAAAACAAATACTGCATGATTCCACTTATACAAGGTATCTAAAGTAGTCAAACTCATGGAAACAGAAAGTAGAATGTGACTGTCAGGGATTAGGGGAGGGAGAAATGGGTATAGAGTTTCAGTTTTGCAATAAAAACTCTAGAAATTTGTTTCATAACAATGTGCATATAGTTAACACTACTATTGTACACTTAGAAATGGTTAAAATAGTAAGTTTTATATTATGAATTTTTACAACAATAAAAATGAATTGTCTAAATAGCTTTAAAAAGAGTATAAATAAATAGAAGCAGCTGTAAAAGATAAAAGTAGAAACTGATGAACTTGAAAACAAAAAAGCAATCCTAACCAGTCAATCCAAAATCTCTGTCCTTGTAAAAACCAATAAAATAGAAAATGTATGACAAATTGGATCAAGAAAAATTAGGAAAATAATGGGAATAAGAATGGGATCAAAACTACAAATAAAGACAAGTAGGTTTTTTTGTTTACTTATAAGAATATCCTGTGTTCAACTGTGATAGATCATAGCCTCTTGGGTCTCTGGTTCAAAACATAATTGATAGTATGTGTCCACAGACTATATTATGACTAAATGTATGTAAGAGCTCATATGTGTCTCTTTGTTATTTGTAATATTATACTTGTAAATTTAATATTTTATATATAATATTTTTATTGATTTCATTTTTATTTTGTAATTGCCTAGTTGAAATGGTAAATAAATCTAAAGTGGCACATAAATAGGAAATTATCTGAAAAGATGCCTACAGATTATTAATATTAGTTATTTTGAAGAAGAGGATTAGCATTGCTAAGGAGGATGATGGTTTATGAACTGGAGATTATCAGATTTTTCTCTACATGCCATGATGTGGTTTGAATTTTAAAAAGAAGATTACATTTCTATTGTAATTAAAACTAACATAAAATGGAGAAACCTATAGAAAAGAATGGACAAAGGTAAACAAGTTAACAAAAAAAAAAGAAGGATGCTGATGATATTAATAGAAAAGAAAGTGGAACACATGCCAAGTAGTGTTCATTTAAGCAAAGTATGTTCTAGTGATATAAAGTACAATCCAAAATGGATGCCATAAATATTATTTGCTAAATAACATAATATCCAAATACATAAACCAAATAAAAAATATTTAGCAAAATCATAGCCATATTGGGGCGCTTGGGTAGCTCAGTGGGTTAAGAGTCTAACTTCAGCTCAGGTCGCCATCTCACAGTTCGTGAGTTTAAGCCCTGCATCTGGCTCTGTGCTGACAGCTCAGAACCTGGAGCCTGCTTTGGATTCTGTGTCTCCCTCTCTCTCTGCCCCTCCCCGCTCATGCTCTGTCTCTGTCTCTGTCTCTCTCTCTCAAGAATAAACAAACATTAAAAAAATTTTTTAACTATCATCATATTAAGACATGTTTACCCATCTCACTGTTAAGTTTGATAGACTGGGGAAATCAGAAATAAGGGTACAATGTAAGATTTGAAGAAATCATATGCTTGCCAGTAATGAGTCTAGTTTGTATACTTCAAGAGAAGATACACCCTCTTTTCAAACACCCCCCAAAAAATATGCCAACTTTGTTAAGTACCAGACCATAAAGAAACCTTAATAAATTCCCCCAAAGTAGGAGCTATACATGTCATTGTCTCTGGTCACAATGAAATAATCTTATAAATTAGGAGTAAAAAGCTAAACAAAGACTCACCAAACCACTTAAACTTTTTAAAAAGCCCTCTGGATGTTGTCAAAGTGAGTCTAATGTTGTAAAATAATAAGCTAGTGATAATAGTCAAGAAAATACTGAAGAATCGTGAGAGAAAATTATACAACCACATATTAAAATACTAAAAAGCAAAAACAATTAAAGCAATGTGATATTCTCATAGGAGTAAGCAGATGTACCAATTAAACAGAACTAAAAATTAGAGTTTAGTGTATGCTAGCTGTACTTTTTAGTTTATTAGTTTCCTTGGGCTTCTCTAACAAATTGTCATGAAATGCGTGGCTAACACAACAAAAATCTACTGTCTCACACTGTCCTGGAGATCAAGCAGTTGCAATCAAGGTGTTGGCAGGGCCATTTTCTCTCTCAAGGCTGGAGACAAGGGTACATCCTTGTCCCTTCTGAGCTTCTGATTATTTTTGGCAAACTCTGGTGTTCATTGGCATCACCACAATCTCTGCCTCCATGGTCACATGGCATTCTCCCTGCATGTCTGTGTCCAAATTTCCCTCTTATGAGGACACCAGTCATTGTATTAAGGTCCATCGTACTCCAGTGTGACCTCTTCGTAACCTGATTACATCTACCGAAAACCCTATTTTCCAAAAAAGGTCACATTCACAGGTTCCAGATGGACATGATTTTGGGAGAATACAATTCAAGCAGTACACTTAATCCATATGCTCCTTGACTGAAGATATAGAAAACTTAAATCCAGTTAACTTGAGTAAGAAAGTAAAATTTCACCTTAAATCTACTCTTCTGATACCCCAAAGCTGAGACTTGACAATGACTGGAACTGAGGGACTCTTACTTTATCCTCAACCTCTAACTCCTGCCATTTGGCCTCTCACCACTGTGTGTCTGTACACATCTACTTTTCTCTCTTTACAAGCCTCCTTCTCCATGCACATAGGCATCTTCAGTTCTCATGTAGATGTTCTCATTCCAGACACACACAGGGACCACCTGCTTCTGAATCTGAAATTCCCAAGTCTTCCAAATTCCCAAGAGAAATATGATTAGTTCAGGACATGAGAACACAGTTCACCTGTGTGGCTTGGGGGTAGTTTCCAGAGAAATGTGGTCATCATGAGCTGGGCAGTCTCTTCCCAAAGTCTCTACTAGTATAGGTAACATTTAGAACCAATAAGGAAAGGATAACTAATTCAATAAACTCTTTGGAAAAAGAAAATAACAATTTAGGAGGAACATGATATAGCCTTGCCATGCATCATAAATTACAGGAAAATTAACAACTAAATGTAAAAATTTTTTAAATAGAAAAAAAACCAGGTGAATATTTATATTGATCTATGTATTTTTAACTACCTTAAATCATTTCTCAAGTATAACAGCATATATATTAGTTATATATTATTTAATGTATTAGTTTTAGATTTATGGTGTTATTCTATGTATCTTTGTAAAATATTTCCAGGGATTCCTCAAGTATTACCACATATATATTAGTTATACATTATTTTTAAAATTGCAGATTACTCTGGGCTCAAAGAGTGAAAATTTGCCACCAATGATATCTTTTTTTTTTTTTTTTTTTAATTTATTTTTGGGACAGAGAGAGACAGAGCATGAACGGGGGAGGGGCAGAGAGAGAGGGAGACACAGAATCGGAAACAGGCTCCAGGCTCCGAGCCATCAGCCCAGAGCCTGACGCGGGGCTCGAACTCACAGACCGCGAGATCGTGACCTGGGTGAAGTCGGACGCTTAACCGACTGCGCCACCCAGGCGCCCCCCAATGATATCTTTTTTAAGGTGTACTGTTTAATTCCTTGAAATATTTTCACATAGTATTTCAAGTAATATATTTATCGTTGGAATTTAGTGTTTTCCAAGGTGATAACTTTGAAAGACAATACAATTATTCAAATGTATAAATAAAATACATAATAAATACATAAATACATATGTATTTATGTACATATACATAAACATAAACATACACATACATAAACATATACATAAATTTATGTATATGTACATATACATATGTATTGTGTATGTACATATACATAAAGTTATTTATGTACATATACATAAATTTATGTACATATACATAAATAAAATACATAATAAATAAATAAAAAAAATAAAACTATTTAAATAAATAATTACAAAATAGTTTGCACAAACCTCACCATTTAATATTTGTGGAAACTACTGTCTCTCTATCACAGTTATTTTTTGTTTGTTTATTTTTAGTGCTCTGTTGTTATTTTAGATAACTATGGCTTCTTTCAGTGACTCTGCAGTGTTACAATAGTTGCTTCTTCATATAAATAATATTGTTCTAAAAAAATGTAGGCTATTTTCACTTAATGGAAAAGCTATTCAATAAAACCTCATTTAGAATTTTCAGAGTAGAGAAGAATTCTTATAAATTTCACTTCTCATTAAATAAGAGTATTTTTAAAATACTTTTGGATTAGCTTTTATTATTGAAACATTTTTAAGAAGTGGATTACTCCACCTTCTTAACTTAATAGTTGACTAAAAATGGACATAATTATACGCATTTTTGATCATTTAGGCCTCTCCAACATGGGGCACATAGTAAGCATTCACGAGTCTTGGTTGAATGGATAAGTGATTTTCCATTATTATAAAAAATGATTTGCATTGACTAGTGTTTTGAATAAGGATGTGAAATAAAGCACTATTGAATGAATCTGTCTTGTCTCAAGTACATTTTTCTAAAACTTATTTTTTAAGTAAGTACTTTGAGTATATTTCCTCTTTTTTTTTCTTTTTCCTGTAGGTTGAGAACAGAAAATTCCAGTTAAATTGAAATGCTCGTTTTTAAATTTTTCCATTAATTAATGCTTCATAACATTTAACTCATTTTTCTACATTTGAATCTGAACCAATTAAATAATCCCAGCAGAGAACCATTTTTTTGTCTTCATCTTGAAGTGCCTGAAATAATAGATGCCAAAGTATGCGGTAAATTGTAATAATGGTATAACAAGAAAAGGTATTAGTCAAAATATTATTATTAATAATAATTAACTTTTACTGGGTATTTAATAAATTCTAGGTATTGAGCTAACTGCTTTATATACATTCTCTTATTTAATCCTCAAACCACCCTCTGAGATAAATACTATCATTATCACCATTAGGAATCTGAGAAGCAAGGCTGTAGGAAATGAATGGTCAGTTTATTTATGCATACCTATTTCTTTGTATCCTTAGTGCTCCAAGATCAACTCAATGGGAGAAGTATTAAGAGCCAAGCTTTGCCCGATCTAGATAAATCCTTATAGAGGTTATAATACGACCCTGGCCCATCAAACCACAAAACTAAGTGAATCAAAAACTCATTTTTAAGACATTAAATTTAAGCTTTCATAGAAACTTTGTGGTGAAGAAAAATGGGAATTTACTTGGGGTAGAGCACACTGTGGCGAATGTGCTTTCGGTTACATAGAATTCAAATATCAAAACTAAAAATACAAGAAAGCAGAGGATGTGTAAAACATTCCCAGCCAACTGTTTCTTGACTGCTGACAGTAGGAGGGAAAGAACTCCTAGTGAAACAACTTCTTGTTGTTCAACAACATTGCTCTTGATTCTGTGTAGAGAAAAATAGCATCCTCTTTTTATTTTGATGCAATTGATCCAACAAAGAGGTGGGTGCTTGCACAGGTTTTCTTCTCAGAGCCAACTGAATGAATTTCACAATCTCAAAAGTGAAAAGGAAAGTAAGTCACTGAGTTTAACAAGATCCTGCACAATCTATGTTGATTTAACATTTGGAAATCTTATTATATTTGGCTATTTCATTTACTTATTACCATTATATTAATTTTGGAGGAGGCTGTCATATTCTATTTTCACCCAATAAATCACAATGAAATGATTAAATATCTTATACTTGGCAATTAACAAAGGACTTTGATCTTTTCCTAAATCATTCAGAAACTGCCAGTATAATGATAACACACACTTGACTGCTTTCAAATAGGAAAAGTCCCTGAAAGAAAAAGGCAGAGAGAGAAAGAGAGAGAGAGAGAGAGAGAGAGAGAGAGAGAGAGAGAGAGACAGAAAGGAACTTCTGTTTTAAATTAAAATGAGAACTGGATTTCTGAGGGCATGTGCACATTAATTTTAAAAGGTCTTGACTTCTTTATCAGGTGGCATTATTGAAGCCACTGACCTGTTTTAAAAAAGGAAAGGGAGAGAAATAATACACATTTGGGTGCTCTGGAATTAACAGATTGGTTTGATAGCCTAAGCATGCTGCATTCATTTACTTTGGTTCTGCTAACTGGCCAGATAAAACTAAATAGAGTGAACAATTTGGTAATCTCAACTCTTTAGCTACCATATATACATAAATGTATTATCACATTAGACAAATATTTCTAATCATGCCTATGTGCCTTACAACGTACAGGTGATGAAAACGGTTGTGCTGATTTCCCAGAGAAAGTTCAATCTTGAAAGCCATGTGGTGATATTAGAATGTTTGCCTCTAAAATCCAGGACAGTGTGCCTTGATCTGGTTTCTTGCTTGAGTTCCATCAAGACCCACGTTCCGTGCCATTAGAATTGGCAGATTAAAATATTGGGAAGACACTGTCATTGAAAAGGCATTGAATATGATTCTAAACATAGAATTCTGGGTGTATAATTACTAGCTTTTAACTATGGGAAATTTTCTTAACCTCTTTGAACCTCAGTTTAATCTTTGTTTAGGGAATAGTAAGCCTATTCTATAAGGAACAGAGGTGTTGGGTAGTATATATATAATATATGTATGGTAGAAAGATATTTATATATATACATAAATATATAAAAATGTATATAGAAGTCATAGTTTAATGTGCCTGGCATAAGTGGAATTAAATAACTAGTAGCCATTAGTAGCAGTAGCATGAGACAATATTGTGGAGAAGTTAACAGTTTGAGTTCTGAAATCAAGCAAGCCTGATTTTGAATCCTGACCCCACTACCTAGCAATCTTGTCACCATGAACAAAGTAATTTAACTATTCTGTGTATCAGTTTTCTCCCCTGTAAAATGGAGGGGAAAAAATCCCTACCAACAAGAATCTTGTGGAGATTAAATTAAATCATATACATGAGGTGTTTTGCATAAAGCCATCAACAGATAACTTTTTAAAGAAATGGCTACAGATTCTGGATTAGAATAATGTTTTACCACTTGTTCTACTCTGTGATTCCGTGGCATGAAAAAGATGTTCAGTATATATTTGCTGAATCGTCCTTTAATTGATAGATAATGTCTCATAGATCAGATATGAGGCACCAGGACTCTTATTCTCAGCTTTTTTTTTTCTTTTTTTCATCTTTCAGATCAGCAGTGTTAATTTACAGCCTGGGTCTATACTTTGATTGATGTGTCATAGCCTTAGATTTGAATGCAGACAATTAACTGTCACAATTGGACTTGGGGTACTGTCAGGCTACCCTGACACTGTTAAATTTAGCTTTCTGGAGAATCCTAAAATGTAGGAGGAAATGAAATGAGAATACGAGATATTCTCAGCAAGATACACTATCAGGATGATGTTGGGCAAACTATTTATCTCTTTAAGCTAATTTTCTCAGCTAACAATGTAGAGAAAATTGATGGCAGGGTCCTTTCAGTATCTAAAATCCTCATGCTTTCATTATGAATCCTGAGTACCACTTACGTCTCCTTTACTTTAGAGTTGAAGCTTTCTCATATAGGTCTGTAATCCATCTCAAATTAATTTTTTAGTGTGGTGTGAGGTAGGGATTGACGTTAATTTTTGTTCCACAGGCTTATCCACTTATTCCATCACCATTTATTAAAATGGTTTTCCTTCATTCAATTGTCTTGGTGCTTTTTTAAAAATCAATGACCATGGATATGAGTGTCTATTTCTGGATTCTCTGTTGTGCTCCTTTGATGTATTTCTCTTCTTATGTCCATACTATGTCATCTTGATTTCAATAGCCTTTATGGTGAGTCTTGAAATCAGGTACTGATTGCTCTAACTATTCTGTAGCCTGTGGATTTCTATATACATTTAAAAATCAACTTGTCAATTTCTACTGAAAAGTCTGTTGAAATTTTTATTTGGATTGTATTGAATCTCTAGGTCAATTTAGAGAAAACAGACATCTTGAAAATATGTATTCTTCTGACTCAAGAAATGATTTATCACTTCATTTATTTAGATCTTTTGGTTTTTTAGCAATATTTTGTAGTTATCAGTAGAAAGATCTTATATATCTTTTGTTGAATTTTGAAGTGTTTTTGCTTGATTATAAATGGATTTTTTTCTTAATTTTATTTTTCAATTTTATGTTAATATATGGAAATTCATTTGATTTTGTATGCTTACCTTGAAACTTACTACTTTACCTTACTAGTTCTAGTAGGGTTTTCTTTCTTTTTTTCTTTTTCTTTTTTTTTTTTTTTTTAGGTTCCTTAGTAGAGATTGTGTTACTTCTTCCCTTCTAATCTTTGTGTTTTTACTTCTTGAAACTTACTTTAGTTTACTGACTAGTACCTTCAGTACCAAGTTGAATAGAAATGGTGAGAGCAGATATCCTTGTCTAGTTCCTTATTTGGGGAAGAAGCATTCAACTTTTCACCAGTAAGTGTATTATTGCCTGTTTGTTTTGTTTTGTTTCATTGTAGATCCTTTTATTAGATTGAGAACATTCCCTTCTGTTTCTATTTTGAGAGGTTTTTTTCATGAATTAATGTTGAACTTTGACAAATGCTTTTCCTGCATCTATTTATTTCATCATATGGTTTTGCTGTATTATTCTGTTAATGTCATGAATTACATTGATGGATTTTTGAGTGGTAGCTCAGGCTTGCATTCTTGGGGAAAGGCTTACTTAGTCATGCTATATTATCCTTTTCATATATTTTTGTATTTGATTTGCTAATATTTTGTCAAGGATTTTCACATCTATGTTTATGAGGCTCATTATTCTGTTATTCTTTTCATATATTTTTGTATTTGATTTGCCAATATTTTGTCAAGGATTTTTCACATCTTTGTTTATAAGGATCATTATTCTGTTATTATAGTTCTGTTATTTTTTGTATTATCTTTGTCAGGTAACTATTGGGATTGTACAACCACAAAAAAATAGGAAAGTGTACTTTCCCCCTCTTTTCTAAAAAGAGTTGGCACAATAATAATATTATTACTTCTTTAAATATTTTATAAAATTTAACACTGAAGCCATCTGGGCCTGGGGTAGGTATTCTTTTGGGAAGTTTTAAAAATAAATTCCATTTTTAAAACAGATACAGAAATACATATATTTGCTATTTCTTTCTACGTATGTGTTTAGTAATATTTATGTTTTAAGATATTTGTAGATTTCATCTAAAGTTTTTGACATATAATCTCTTCATATTTTCATTCCCCTTGTGGTTTTCTTCCTGACCCATGGGTTATTTCAAAATGTGTTGTTTAAAATCCAAATATTTGGGGATTTTTGGACATGCTGTTATTACTATTTCTGGTTTAATCATGTTGTCATCAGAGAACATACTCTTATTAATTCAATTTTTTAAATTTATGTGACTTGTTTCATGCTCTAGCATGTGGTCTATCTCAGTAAACATTCCATATGTATGCACTTAACAAGAATGTTTCATCTGCAGTTGTGGAATGTTGTACAAATTATCTATATCCTTGTTGATTTCTTTTTCATTATATAACTTACTGAGAGAGGTAGTTTAAATTCTCCACCTATAACTTTTATAGGTCTTTTTCCCTTCAGATGTGGAAACTCTGTAGAGAAAATTTCTTTCCCTTCCTCATCCTGTGAACTGCACTGGACTACAGAGTGAGCATGATATAAACTTTGGTAGTATTAATCTAGTGAGATTTGACAATAATTTATTACTTGAACCAGCCTAGCCTGACTAATAGACCTGCTGATTTGGAATTATGTACTAAATTATTATAAGAATAGGTGTTTTCTAGGGTCTCTTGACTATTCTATTGATCTGTCTGTCCTTTCTGATACCAATACCACACTTCTGATTTTTGTAGCTTTATAATACAATATGATGTCTGCAGGGGGGGAAAAGAACATTGTCAGTATTCTTTTTCCTAAAAATACTGGTATATTCTCATGCATACAATCCGTACATGTCATCTTTAGTCATATTCCCAAAAAGAGTCCAAATGGGGCTCAACTTATACATTTATTTAACTAGAGACTTCTTATCTAAGGACATATTAGATATAGCCATTTGTTAGCCCTATTTATATCCCATAGTAAAGCCTTATAGTTTTCACCATATAGCTTCTGCACACTTCATATAAATTTATTCCTGAGTTTCTTAGTACTTTTTATTTCTATATTAAATGATATATTTTCACCATTGTATATTCTTACTGGTTATTTAACATAAATATTCTTGACTAGAACCTCTATATAGCCTTATTTACTACATTGGAATCATCCTCATTGCTAACTAACCTCCTGCATGATACATATATAATTCATAGAATTATGCATTCTATATGGCCCACTTGAGTAAGGCACCATAGTATACCATAATTTTTGAAAGCATTTTTTTTGTTGTGTTGTTTAAACTTGAAAGAGACTTTAGAATCACCTGGTCTACTCTCATTTTTTACATGAAAAAATATATAGGCTATTTCAGAGAAAACACTTGTTTCAAGGCCATACTGATTTCAGGTTAACATATATTTACGAGCACTTGCCTTGCATTTGATATCCTGATTCTAGGGAACCCGGAGTATGACACAACCATAAACTGAGATGGGGCATGTAGTAGCAACTCAATAAATTGCTTGATCGATTTGACTGCTTTATTTTGAAAAAAAATGTCATTGATAGAGGCCATTACACATCAGATTCGTGGAAAGCAAGCACTACAATCTTGAAAGTTATTTGAGTGTGATTTTGCATCATTTTGTAGTCCCAACAAAATCCTCTGTGAATTTCAGAAGGAAAAAAATCTACCATTGTAACTGGAAAAATATATAGCTGGCCATTTGGAGCTCCGGCAGGAAGCAAGTGAAAGGATTTCTTTTCCCTCTTAGGCCTCCTGAAGTATTTTCCATCTTACAATGAATTACACATAGTTCTCTGCCCCCGGGAGCCTACTTTTCTAAGTTTGTTTTTAAACATGGCAGGGGTTTGCAGACAGCTGCCACTAGAAACATCCATGTCTTTATTCCCTTCAGTAACAGCTGAGTACATTAAGACATAGCAGTACTTTCCCAAGGGTTACATCCAAGCCAAAGGAGATTAGGGCAAGACTCAACTCATGCACACAAGAGTTAGCACAAGTTAAAAATAGAAATTAATTTGTAAGAAGCTAAATTAAGAACCATGATAAATAAGTCAATGTGGGTTGGGGGTGAGAAACTATGATATACCAAGCAAAATCTCTGGCTTTAAGATTTATTATATAATCAAGGCTGAGACCACATTGTTTGTAGTTCAAGTCCCAACTGTGCCATTTGCTAGCGAAGCAAACTTTGTGTTTTATTTAACCTCTCCGAGCTCCACTTTCCATATCTATACAGTGAAGACAACACTGCTCCTACTTAAAAGTTTCTATGAGAGTTAGATATGACCCTTGGCAAACATGTGCCATGGTGGTTGATACACAGTAAGCCTCAGTTAAGTACTATAGACCCAAGGACAGCAACAGACTACTGACAGATAATAGTCTGACCCAGGGGAGAAGTAATTATGCTCGTGTGTTTTTAAGCCAATAGTTTAAGAGCCAGTTTTAAATCAACCGAAATAAGAACTTCTTCGAGCATCGTTCATTTTAATTCCATTACATATAGGCAGTATGCTAGGCGTTGTGGGTTATAAGGATAAAGAAGACATGGTTTCACCTTCCAGTGAGCACTAAATCTCAGAGGGGGAAAGGAATATAACCCAGGAATACAAGGGACTGTAATAAGTACCATATGATTATCAAAGGACTCTCTAATATCAGATGGAGAGTGATTGTGCTGGTTTATGTGATCAGGGAAAGCTTCAAGGAGGAGGAAGTATTTATACTGAGTCTCAGATAATCAGTAGGGTTTTGAGAAATGGAAGTTAGGTAGCTGACTCAAAAACTGAATAGAAAGAAATAGGGTCAGAAACAAGACATGAAGAAGATTGAGTATATATTCATTCACTCACTTATTCATTCATGTGATAGATATTGGGTGTTTTAGTTTGGTCGGAATACAGAGCATGTGTGAGGAAGTCAGGAATACATCTCTGAACAGGTAGGTTGGACTCCAGACATGGAGGACAATATGGTATCCACTAAGCTATGATCCCACATATGGGAGAGTCAGAAGATCTTTATGAACAAGAGTAATTAGAAATGGGACAAACTTCTGCTTCTAAGAGGATTACCCTATAAGTTGGATGTTCTTAAAGGAATCCTGGTGGCAGGCAGTGAGGACCCTAAGATTTGAGGGTGGCAATAAGAACATTTTGGAGGACAGTTAGCAGGATTGATCACTATTTGGAGAAGGGCATAAACCCAAAATAAATTAAGTTACTCACATGTGTGACTCATGAAATAATGAATCATTGTCAAGTTTTCAAGTCAGGAAGAAGCTGATGGGGGAAAGAGATGGAAGGAATAATGAGGCTAAGGTCAAATGAACATAATGGTTTTGAGGTTTTCATGGGAAAACTGAAGAAATCTTATGGTGAACAGAATCACCAAGGAGGCAAAAAAGGGGAGAAAGGACAGAACTTTGGTGGATGCCTATTTCTAACAAGTATAAAAAAAGAACAGAAATCAGTGGAGAAGCAGCTAGAGATATCAGAAGAAAGTCTAAAGAGCACAGGGTCACCCAAGCAAAAGGAAATTTCAAGAAGTAGATGATAAGCAGCACCATGGCTTCCAAGAGTTTGATGAAAAGTTATGAGAAATAAACATGAAATTTAGTGATTAGGAAGTCATGGGTGACCTTAAAGAAAACAATTTTAGCAGACAGGAGAGGTCAAACACAGATTACAGAGTCAGCAGGTCAATGTGAGATTAGAAAATGGTACTTGAGAGTAGATTGGTTTTGTGAAATTTGGCAGCACGCCCCAAATGGAGTTACAAGAAAATCCCATGGTCAATTTTATCTGCAACAATAATTCCTTTAATATGTTAACTGCTTGCATCACTTTTGTTCAAAGTACTTTAATTCACATTACCTAATGTTATTCTCACAACCACTTTGTAAGGCCAGGAGGTCAGGTACTAGTTTCCTCATTCATATAATATAAAGAGATCAGAGATATTCAGCAACTTATGCCAGGTCACAGACCTAATAAACAACATAGGCAGGACAAGGACCTACGTCTTCTATCTCCTAGTCCAAAACCATTTCTATTGCTCCAAACCAAATATACAGGGACCTCTTGGCAATATGTCTCATGCTACCTGGCAATGAAAGTTTACAAATGACATATAAAGCCCATATGAAATGAAAAGCGTATGGTGCATCAGAGACAAGGTAGGCTTTTCTTTTTCCAGCCCACTGGAGATATGAGGGTTAACCTGAATTTGACTTTCCTAGCCAGACACTTTTGTGCAATGAGATCAGGATTTCAGATTATCTTTCTCTCATCGTTTCATGTGGAGTAGCCAACCAAGGATAACCATTACTTTGCCAGTGTCTTGATTTGCCTACTGCCTTTCTATCATCAAAGAAGCTAATAATAACCCAACTTCCTGAAGCTCCCAAACCCATTTGTTTTTTAATAATCTATATTGGAATCCTTACTCTTTTCTTTGATGTATGCAAGAACCTAACGACTAATATTATTGGTGGTGACAATAAAAGTTTCTGGATATTCAAAGTCAGGAGGGATGAGGTGGCAGTGAAATTTACTGGGATACTTTCCTTAAGAAAGGAGACCATCTGGCTTTTCTCCATGGAAGCATGGTTTCTTAGTTCCTACCACTGGCATCCATTCTCCTCTGTCTTCTAATCCTTAGCCATGATTACTAGTCGACGCACAATTTTTTAAAAAGAGTCAAACGAACCAAGATGTTCCATGGATATGATAGCACTCTCCTGGATGTTAATCTCAGAGAACAAGTACCTTTGGATAAAACAAGGACATGATACACTAGACTCTTCTAATTCATGAGCCATGAGAATTAGGTAGAATTACAGCATGCTTCAGGAGCCATTGGTTCACAACTAATCATAAACTGTGTTTTGAACATGGACCTCTGTACTATTCAGATATTTGTGTGCTCTTGGGAGCTGTCATTGTCACTGACTGCTCCCTCAAAGAATCCAAGTTTAAGAATTTTTGGTGGAAGTAGTGACTTGCTGGCCCAGGAGAGCACTTAGTTCAGTGGTGGGAGAAGGTGCTATAGGGTGAGACTTCTAAACAGTGGGGTTCCTTTCCTTCTTTGCTCATCACCTGCCATCATGCTCTAGGTTTCTGAATAACATGCACCTTGGAGAAACATGGTATCGTGGATAACATCTATCTATTATTCTATTAGTCAGGGACTTACCTCCCCTGGGAACCATGTGTGACCCTCATGAATCTCCTACTCCTTACCTTTCTCTTCCAAGGCCACCAACAATGCCAAACCTGAAAGGCTTGTTCCATGAAATTTTCTTCCATATCACATCCCTTTCTTTTAGTCCTTCAGTAATGGTGGGGGGTTAAAATATCAATTTTTCAGAAACTGTTCATTAAGTATCTACTATGTCCTAAGTCTGAGCACTCCAAATGAATAAAAATCATTTAGCCTCACAACAAACTCATGAGGCAGGTATTTTCCCACTTAGCTAATAGAGAAGCCAAGATCAAATGAAATAAAGGAACTTGCCAAAGGCCACAGGCAAGTTAGTTGTGGAGCAGCCTGTATTCAGACCCAGGTAGCCCAGTTCCTGAGCTCTTATACTTAAAAACTATGTTCTTTGTTAAGTTAAAGTGTGGGTTTGGGTGGGGATGCTGTGGTGGTAATCTGGACACCGCACAAAGCATTTGCAAAGGAGCCTCAGGGGGCTGAAATCCAGCCTCCCTCCACTCACAGGGCTGTGAGCCACAGGGCAGCATGCAGCAGCTGAATCTAGGGGTCAGCCACATCTGAAATTGGATTCTGGCTCTGTCCTCACTAGCTTAACAATACCGTAAAGTGCTTAGCATGGTGCTGGCAAAGAACACGTACTCAATAAATTTGTTTATATTGGTATGCGCTAAAATGCCCAATGATAGTACATTTCTGCTTCTGCCTTTCTCTGCTCCCTCAAAAGCAGAACCATAAATTACCTAAGTGGTCTTCAGAAGGGCACATCACTTTGAGGCATTAGTGGTACTTCCCTATCTCACATGTAGCAGGGTAGAGAACTCTCACAGTCAATGCCATCATAGAGGAGTGAGAAGGTAGTGATATTGTTAGGGAAAGAACACTTCTTTGGGCTACTCATCCTCACAGAAGCTGATTCCCTTGGGGGCATCAGCATAGCCACCCTTAGGAGAGGAAGATGCCAGCTTCTCAGGTATGAAAAGGCAATGTAACAGCATCTTTCTGTGTTAGGACTATTGAAAACAACAGTCTGTCTGACTCCTAGGAGGAAAAGGAGACTGGGAGCCAAATGGGAGCAATAGCCCAGCTACCTGGGAACTTGAGAGATAACTTTGGACAGAATAAAACTGCTAAAAACCAAGAACCATGACTGAAGGAGCCTAAGTGAAGTAAGGGGCACTCTCGAAAAATTAGGTAGTGAGGAAATAGGTTCAACTCTCTCAGAGGAGCCAAGACCTGGTTCATCAGCTTCCAGCATCATTTCCAGATTACTCAGGACCAGCTGTCAACAGCAACACATGAGACAGAGATAAGTAATGATCAGACTGTCCCCTCTTGCATGTAAAACCCTGAATAACCTTCACATTCTTTCTGCTCCTAGAATCTAATTTGTGGTTCTTGGAAACTTCAAGAGATGGAGACCTCAAAAAAAAAAAAAAGGTAAAACTTCCTGCAATTCTGACATAGAGAACTCAGACAGGATTTGGTTGAAAAATAAAAGAAAGGTGACAATATTTCACCCCAGATTTGGGAAGCTCTTATTATTTATGACTATTGTTATTATTTATAAGGGTGAGGATGGGGACAATAAGTGCCTCATGAAGAGAAAGCAGCCCAGCCTCCCTTCACATTTTCCAACAGGAATGAAAAAAAAGAGTCAATGCAGGGTAAGGACTATAATCCCCTGCATGTCTTCTGTTTGAGGCTCCACCAGTGGAGTGGCCTTGAGTG
Source organism: Neofelis nebulosa (assembly GCF_028018385.1). Classification (NCBI taxonomy): domain Eukaryota; kingdom Metazoa; phylum Chordata; class Mammalia; order Carnivora; family Felidae; genus Neofelis; species Neofelis nebulosa. The sequence goes on along the minus strand of NC_080794.1, from coordinate 27,491,914 downwards.
TCCGTGAGGAAATTGTCCCCCTTGAGGAGTAATTGGGGGAGAATGTGTGGTTAATGAGCAGAAGAGGAAATTTAGATCTAGGAATAATTGTTTTTGTAAACATTTCCAATTCAGGCAATGAAGCAATGACTAGTTCGGAAGCTCTATTTATGTTTATAGAATTACATATAGAAATTGTATTTACCCTCATTGCTGGGAGAATTAAATTAATCTCAATAAGGGCAAACAAATGTATGGAGGACCCATATAAGACCCCCAGATTTCCAGCAGAAATCAGTGCTTTTCCTTCTGAACTCCTCCCAGGGTGGTCTCTATTTACAAAGAGTCAGTCTGAGTGAATACCTCAGTGGCAACATTTCTACTGTGGATCTTGTAAGGACAAATGGAGTTTATGAGATTTCAACTTTTTTTTCAAAGTACTTCCCCAGCTATTATTTCCACTGGTTATGACAACCCTGGGATGTAGACCAGATATCTGGGAAGACCACTCAGGCACAGAAATGTTCCACTCTTTTTCAGAGCTTGCATAGCTGCTAGGTTTCATGATAGACCTGAAATTAGGACTCAGTCCCTCTCTTGCCAGCCCAGCTTCCTGATAAGCAGCACACCAAGTTTACAAATAAGAAAAAATAAGCAAAGAATGACGGTGTTGTCATTGACGTAGACTATGTGTCCTAATAAGCATAAAGCTAAGGTACCAACCACAGAAGCATCGAAAAATCGTGCATTTTATTTATAAGACAAGCCAGAACAAAAACAAACAAATAGTTGCATTTTTACCACTTACTAAATGCTTGCTATATACATTACAATGCAATATACATTATATACTTTTTTCTCACTCAGTACTTAACCTTAGGAGGAAGGTATTAATCTCCCCACATTAGATGAAGAATATGAGACTCCAAAAAATGGAATAACTTGCTTTGATATAGAAGTAAGCATTGTGGGGGCGCCTGGGTGGCGCAGTCGGTTAAGCGTCCGACTTCAGCCAGGTCACGATCTCGCGGTCCGTGAGTTCGAGCCCCGCGTCAGGCTCTGGGCTGATGGCTCGGAGCCTGGAGCCTGTTTCCGATTCTGTGTCTCCCTCTCTCTCTGCCCCTCCCCCGTTCATGCTCTGTCTCTCTCTCTGTTCCAAAAATAAATAAAAAACGTTGAAAAAAAAATTTTAAAAAAATAAAAAAAAAAAAAAAAAAAAAAAAGAAGTAAGCATTGTGTACTTGAGTCTCTGTCTCATATATGTTTCTGCCCTCATGCTGGGTGGAACCCTTCCCACTTAGCTCAGGAGTGGACTCATTAAGAACTTTACCCTGCCCAGCAGAGACCAGAACTGCTGGCAAGCTTCTACTGTCAATGAACTATTACAAGACCAGGAGGAAGAGCCTTCACAGTGTCTGGCTGGGGCCTAAAGCTCCCCCAGGCTGTGGCACCATCACCATCAGTGTGGTTCTGCATCTGGGCACAACTGTGTCTGCCCAGGCCCTGGGCCTCTGGTTAAGTGTCCCTCTCACTCCCTTTGAGAACCAGGGGCTTCATGCAAGATTTGGTCTCCTTTAAACTTGTTTTCAAGAAAGGCTGTACTTTCAGTTGCTTGAGTATCCAGCTTTGGCTCAGGTCATGATATCACAGTTCACGAGTTTGAGCCCTGTGTCGGGCTCACTGCTGTCAGCGCAGAACCCGCTTCAGATACTCTGTCCCTCTCTCTCTCTTTGCCTCTCCCCTACTTGTGCTCTCTCTCTCTTTCTCTCTCAAAAATAAAAACTTTTTTTTTAAAAAGTCCCTACTTCCATTCTAATCAAAGTGTACAATATCCACAAGGAGTTTAAAAAATTACTCTTTTCAGGAGTGTATTTAGGGAAAATGACTAAAGCTCGAACATACAAATTCTCAGAGAACCAAGGAGCCATCCTGGATTCCCTGAAATCCCATATTGTGCGTGAGGAGGAAACAACACTGCTCCTTCCATGAGTGGGGGCAGTTTTAGGCATCCGGAAAAAAAGCTATTTTCCACATTTATCATTAATGACATTGCCTTGGATGTCTATCTGCATGTAACTTGAAATAATCTTTACTCCCCCACCACCACCACCAAAAATGTTTTTGGAATAAACTATACTAAAAACTTGAACTCCAAATTGAACCAAATTCAATTGTTATATTTTATTAACTAATAGAGAATATTTAAATGCTTAAGTTTGGGGGGTCATTTTTGAGGTCATTCTTAATGATGGCCCCTATGAAGCCATGTTTATGACTCACACTTGAATAAATATTGCCATCACCTGATTCAATATGAGTCAATCATATTCCACATCCTGGTAAGTTGGAGTCACAATTAAAATTCTATTCAAATACAGGTTGTCTCTTGAAGTCCAGGCCTGTGGCCACGCTATCTTCTGACACATGAGAAAGTCACTCTGCAGGGAGAGAAGAATGGAATGGGAAGCAGGAGTGAGACACCGAGACAATCCCACCTTGAGTTCTGGTGCTTTCTCTTCTAGGTTCCAGACTCTTTACTGAGACCAGGTTCCTAGACTCTGAAAGATGCACCTGGTTTTGCATAAGAACCAACCAAAATATGGTGGAAGTGAAGAGTAAGCAGTAGTTTTCTCACACTGGCTTTGTTAACTTCTGGAGTTTCAAATGACAGACTCATTAGGCAGTGTAAGAAAGTGATTAAAAAATTTTCATGCCAGTAAGTTTTGAACCCAGTGCTGTAACTAGGACAATTTACTCCCCCTGAAGTCCTATATGTCCATTTATAAAATGAGAATTATCACCCTAACCTCATAAGATTGCTGAAAAAATTACCTTATGTATACATAGTGAGCTGTTTTTGTGGTAATAATTAGGCCACAGACCACTGGAGAGAAGCTCCAGAAAGGGCAAAGGTCACATCATGGAAGGTCTTATGTGCTATGCTAAGGGGTGAGATTTTATATTTCAGGCAACCAAGTAATTTAAGGGCTTTGTGGAAGGGACACATAAGGTCAAATTTGCATTTCAAAGAGATTCTAGAGAGAGTACTGGGCAGGAAAATTTGGAAAAGAGATGGCAAGTAGATAAAAGGGGCCTAGAGTAGTGAGAAGGTTGTGGTCACAGTGTAGGGGACAATGATGAAAGCTGCAGGCATTGGGTTTAGAGAGTGGAAGACAGCCATCTCCTAGCTCTCTCTGAGGGCAGAAAATTAGATTTATGAATGGAGGGGATTCAGTTCCTCCCATTTCACAATACCTATGGAGAGGGTTGTTTTGGTTTTTTTTTTTTTTTTAAGTCACCTGTCCACAAAGTATACCATAATAGACAAAGTGTTCTATATTTCAGGACCATAGCAAATAGATATCATAATATCATGGGAGCTTGAGTTTCTAACAATATCACTATTGCTTTTAATCCCCACAGTCAGACCCCAGGATGGCAAATCTCTTTATTTAAAATAAACCCCAAATAAAACCCTGCATTATCCATTATAGCACAGAACCAAAGTATCACTGTTCTTTATCTAAAAAGATATGATATATCAAAAACAGTATGCCAACAAGTAGAATAACTATGTTAAGGGTCATTGTTCAGGAAAAATCAGAGGGAATCAGTGGCTTTATCTTTTGGGCCACACATGAAGCAGGCTCGGAGCCCCTGCTTTGCCAGACACCAGCTCTAAGCTCACTGCTTGAATATGGGCTCCCCAGACAGCATCAAGAGGACAGATGAAATGTTTCAGTTGCCCACAATTAGTTTAGAAACTCAATAAATATATATGTCAGGCATGTGACTAACCATTTCTTTTTTTGTCTGTGCTTATTCTAATTATAGTTGAGAGTGGGGAGCACAGAAAGAAATTAAGTTTCATAGAAATGCCTGATTTACAGGATACAAATGAAACTCTTATAACAGTCTTGGAATTAAGACAGAAGATGAAGTCCGTTCTATGAGTCCTGTATTGCACACTGAAGGCATCTGGGCCCCTACCGTCTCTAACCTTCTCTTCCCTTCCCTGGCCCACTCCCCATGCCTGCTCCCTACTGACACACACACACACACACACACACACACACACACATCATTTCTGACACTATATTTAACACTCCAGTTCATCTTTCAGGCTGGAGTGAGTGGGACCTCATCCTCTTTCTGAAATCCAACAATTCTAAAACCTGGAATTATTTCCTCAAGAACAATAAAATTGGGGAGGAGCCAAGATGGTGGAACAGCATGGAAGCTTTTTGTGCATCTAGCGCCCATGAAATACAGCCAGACCAACACTAAACCATCCTACACACCTAGAAAACTGATTGGAGGATTAACACAACAATCTGCACAACCTGAACCACAGAATTCAGCGGGTACTCAGCATGGAGAGGTGAACTTGGGGAGAGAGAAGCCTGCGGCGGGCAAGGAGCTGCTTTTGCAGGTGGAGAGAGGACGGAGATGGGGAGAGAATATGGGGAAAGCACCCCTCCCCAAAAGCAGCTGGAGAGAAAGTAGAAAATTGGAAACAGCAGGGACTAAACTAAAAAGGGAAAAAGGAGAAAGGAGAAAGGAGAGGGTTTAAATTCCATTAAGACTGTAAATAAAAGGGAGCACAAAGGCTGCAACTCCGCAGCTCAATACCTGGTGCTGCTCTGGTGGGAAGGGCGAATCCCCAGGAACAGAGTGGGGTCCAGGAGGTTCTCGGGCCACACGGGAAAAAGGGGCTCCACTGCTGGAAGGACATTTGGTAGAGACAGTTGAAGCCACCTGGTCCCAGCTGACCCCAGAAGGTGGCCACTTTCGCTGGTGCTGGGACAAGGTCATTGAGGGTGAAGCCTGGTGCCAGATGTGTGTTGTGATTTTCCATAATCACTGAAATGCTGCTGCTACACTGTCTTGCAAACTTTTTGGGTGGGCGGGCTGACACCTGGCCAGTCTCAGGGCACTGGCAACAGCAGGATCCACCAGGAGTTCCTGGGTGTAGCTGATATTCGGCCATTGTTCATTTGGCCATTGCTCAGTGAGACCTTCCCGTAGAGGGGCAGAACAGGTCAAAGCCACAGTCTTTCAGAAGGAGCCAGGGAAAATAGCCACATCTGAGAAAAACTTGGGAGAGAGGTACCGCCTGGGCCTGGTCACAGAGAGTGAAAAAGCGGGGAGTGGGTGAGAGCTGAAGACAGAAGACCGGTGTGTGACTGCTGATCCGGGAGAACAGACTGGGTAGCTGGGTGGCGCCATTTTCACCACTCCTGCGCATGCGCATACGCACCTACGAGCACCACAACAATCAACCCCAGTAGGTTAGCAGTGCCATCTAGTGGAGAGCGGAGCTGTTACACCGAGCCCCGCCCAACTGGGCCAACTTCGCCCTTCAAGAACACAAGCCTCACCTCCAGATTAATTTATGGACTATAAAGAGCTACATAGACTGACCTCTAGGGGAAAATGAAGAAATTTCAGTCTTACTTCAATCTGTTAGCAGGTTCATCTATTCAATTTTTTTTCATTTTTTTTTCTTTTTCCTTTTTCTCTTTTACAATTCTTTTCTTTTTCTTGAATACAGAAAAAGAAAAAACTCATTTTTATTTTCAATTTTATTAAAAATATCTGTGTTTAATTTTTATTACTATATTTTTCACTTTTGTGTAAATTTTTTGAAATTCTACTTTACTTGCATCATTTTATTTTAGTCTACTTCAGTGTACTCACCTTTTCAAATTTTCAGACAATTTCCTTTTTTTCTTTCTTTTTCTTTTTTTCTCTTTTTTATTTCTTTTCTTTTTCTTGAATGCAGAAAGAGAAAAACTTCATTTTTACTTTAAATTTCTTTGAAAAATATTTTTATTTAATTTCTATTACTATATTTTTTGCTTTTATGTAATTTTTTTCAAATTCTATCTTACCCCCATCATTTTATTTTAGTCTACTACAGTGTATTCACTTTTTCAAATTTTCAAACGATTTCTTTTTTCTTTTTTTTCTTTTTTTATCTTTTTTCTCTTTTTCGTTTCTTTTTTTTCTTAAATACAGAAAATGAAAAAATTCATATTTATTTTTAATTTTTATTAAAAAAGATTTTTCTTTATTTTTTTCCACTGTATTCTTTACTTTTGTGTATATTTTTTCAAATTATATTTTACCCCCATAATCTCATTTTAGTCTACTCAGTGTATTCATTTTCTCAAATTCTCAAACGATTTCCTTTTTTTCACTCCACCCCCTTTTTTTTCTCTAATCTATCAAACCACTTTCAACACCAGGACCAAAACACACCTAGGATCTAGCATCATCTATTCAATTTGTGTGTGTGTGTGTGTGTGTGTGTTTAATTTTTAATTTTAATATTTTTTTTAATTTTAATTTTTTTAATTTTAATTTTTCTACCTCATTAATTCCTTTTCTCCCTTCAAAATGACAAAATGAAGGAATTCACCCCAAAAGAAAGAGGACAAAGAAACGACAACCAGGGATTTAACCAACACAGATACAAGCAAGATGTCTGAACCAGAATTTAGAATCACAATAATAAGAATACTAGCTGGAGTCAAAAATAGATTAGAATCCCTTTCTGCAGAGATAAAAAAAAGTAAAAAAATAGCCAGAATGAAACTAAAAATGCTATAACTGAGCCGCAATCACAGATGGATGCAGCAGCGGCAAGGATGGACAAGGCAGAACAGAGAATCAGCGATATAGAGGACAAACTTCTAGAGAATAACAAAGCAGAAAAAAGAGGGAGATTAAGGCAAAAGAGAACGATTTAAGAATGAGAGAAATCAGTGACTCATTAAAAAAGAACATCAACATCATAGGGGTCCCAGAAGAGGAAGAGAGAGAAATAGGGGTAGAAGGGTTATGTGAACAAATCGTAACAGAAAACTTTCCTAACCTGAGGAAAGACACAGACATCAAAATCCAGGAAGCACAGAGGGCCCCCATTAGATTCAACAGAAACCGACCATCAACAAGGCATATCATAGTCAAATTCACAAATACTCAGGCAAGGAGAGAATCATGAAAGCAGCAAGGGGAAAAAAGTCCCTAACCTACAAGGGAAGACAGATCAGGTTTGCAGCAGACCTATCCACAGAAACTTGGCAGGCCAGAAAGGAGTGGCAGGATATATACAGTGTGCTGAATCAGAAAAATATGCAGCCAAGAATTCTTTATCCAGCAAGGTTGTCATTCAAAATAGAAGGAGAGATAAAAAGTTTCCCAGACAAACAAAAATTAAAGGAGTTTGTGACCACTAAACCAGCCCTGCAAGAAATTTTAAGGGGGACTTTCTGAGGGGAAAAAAGATGAAAATGTGTGTGCGTGTGTGTGTGTGTGTGTGTGTGTGTGTGTGTATGTGTGTATACCAAAAGCAACAAAAGATTAGAAACGACCAGATAACACCACCAGAAACTCCAACTCTATAAGCATCATAATGACAATTAATTCATATCTTTCAGTACTCACTCTAAACGTCAATGGACTCAATGCTCCAATCAAAAGATATAGGGTAACAGAATGGATAAGAAAACAAGATCCAGGTATATGTTGTTTACAAAGAGACCCACTTTAGACCTAAAGACACCTTCAGATTGAAAATGAGGGGATGGAGAACCATCTATCATGCTAATGGTCAACAAAAGAAAGCTGGAGTAGCCATACTTACATCAGACAACTTAGTCTTTAAAATAAAGACTGTATCAAGAGATGCAGAAGGACATTATATCGTAATCAAGGGGTCTATCCACCAAGAAGACCTAACAATTGTAAACATTTATGTGCCAAATGTGGCAGCACCCAAATATATAAATCAATTAATCACAAACATAAAGAAACTCATCAGTAGTAATACCATAATAGTAGGAGACTTCAAACCCCACTCACAGCAATGGACAGATCATCTAATCAAAAAATCAACAAGGAAACAATGGCTTTGAATGACACACTGGACCCGATGGACTTAACAGATATATTCAGAACATTTCATCTTAAAGCAGCAGAATATACATTCTTCTCCAGTGCACATGGAACGTTCTCCAGAATAGACCATATACTGGGACACAAACCAGCCTTAAGTACAAAAAGATCCAGATCATACCATGCATATTTTCAGACCACAATGCTATGAAACTCAAAATCAACCACAAGAAAAAATTTGGAAAGGTAACAAACACTTGGAGACTGAAGAACATCCTACTAAAGAATGAATGGGCTAACCAAGAAGTTAAAGAGGAAATTAAAAGGTATATGGAAGCCAATGAAAATGATAACACCACAACCCAAAACCTCTGGGATGCAGCAAAGGCAGTCATAAGAGGAAAGTATATAGCAATCCAGGCCTTCCTAAAGAAGGGAGAAAGATCTCAGATACACAACCTAACCTTATGCCTTAAGGAGCCGGAAAAAGAACAGCAAATAAAACCCAAAACCAGCAGAAGACAGGAAATAATAAAGATTAGAGCATAAATTAATGCTATTGAAACAAAAAAACAGTAGAACAGATCAATGAAACCAGAAGTTGGTTCTTTGAAAGAATTAGCAAAATTGATAAACCACTAGCCAGTCTGATCAAGAAGAAAAAGGAAAGGACCCAAATAAATAAAATCAAGAATGAAAGAGGAGAGATCACAACCAACACAACAGAAATAAAAACAATAATAAGAGAATATTATGAGCAATTATATGCCAATAAAATGGGTAATCTGGAAGAAATGGACAAATTCCTAGAAATATATACACTACCAAAACTGAAACAAGAAGAAATAGAAAATTTGAACAGACCCATAATCAGTAAGGAAATCGAATTAGTAATCAAAAATCTGCCAAAGAACAAGAGTCCAGGGCCAGATGGCTTTCCAGGAGAATTCTACCAAACATTTAAGGAAGAGTTAACACCTACTCTCTTGAAACAGTTCCAAAAAATAGAAATGGAAGGAAAACTTCCAAACTCTTTCTATGAGGCCAGTATTACCTTGATTCCAAAACCAGACAGAGACCCCACTAAAAAGGAGAACTATAGACCAATTTCCCTGATGAACATGAATGCAAAAATCCTCAACAAGATATTAGCCAACTGGATCCAACAATACATTAAAAAAATTATTCACCACGACCAAGTGGGATTTATCCCTGGGATGCAGGGCTGCTTCAATATCTGCAAAATAATTAACATGATTCATCACATCAATAAAAGAAAGGACAAGAACCATATGATCCTCTCAATAGATGCAGAGAAAGCATTTGACAAAATACAGCATCCTTTCTTGATAAAAACCCTCAAGAAAGTAGGGATAGAAGGATCATACCTCGAGATCATAAAAGCCACATATGAACAACCCAACACTAATATCATCCTCAATGGGGAAAAACTGAACGCTTTCCCCCTAAGGTCAGGAACAAGACAGGGATGTCCACTTTCGCCACTGTTATTCAACATAGTAGTGGAATCAGACAACACAAAGAAATAAAAGGCATCCAAATCGGCCAGGAGGAGGTCAAACTTTCACTCTTCGCAGATGACATGATACTCTATATGGAAAAACCCAAAAGATTCCACCAAAAAACCTGCTAGAACTGATTCATGAATTCAGCAAAGTTGCAGGATATAAAATCAATGCACAAAAATCGGTTGCATTCCTATACATCAACAATGAAGCGACAGAAAGAGAAATCAAGGAATCGATCCCATTTACAGTTGCACCAAAAACCATACTTAAGAATAAATCTAACCAAAGAGGTGAAAAATCTACACACTGAAACCATAGAAAGCTTATGAAAGAAATTGAAGAAGACACAAAAAAATGGAAAAAGATTCCATGCTCCTGTATAGGAAGAACAAATATTGTTAAAAGGTCGATACTACCCAAAGCAATCTACATATTCAATTCAATCCCTATCAAAGTAACACCAGCATTCTTCTCAGAGCTAGAACAAATAATCCAAAAATTTGTATGGAAGTAGAAAAGACCCAGAATAGCTAAAGCAATCTTGAAAAAGAAAACCAAAGCAGGAAGCATCACAATCCCAGACTTCAAGCTATACTGCAAAGCTGTAATCATCAAGGACAGTATGGTACTGGCACAAGAACAGACACTCAGATCAATGGAACAGAATAGAGAACCCAGAAATGGACCCAGAAACGTATGGCCAACTAATCTTTGACAAAGCAGGAAAGAATATCCAATGAAATAAAGACAGTCTCTTCAGCAAGTGGTGCTGGGAAAACTGGACAGCGACATGCAGAAGAATGAACCTGGACCATTTTCTTGCACCATACACAAAAATAAACTCAAAATGGATGAAAGACCTCAATGTAAGACAGGAAGCCATAAAAGTCCTCGAGAAGAAAGCAGGCAAAAACCTCTTTGATCTTGGCCACAGCAACTTCTTACTCAACAAGTCTCCAGAGGCAAGGGAAACAAAAGCAAAAATGAACTACTGGGATCTCATCAAAATAAAAAGCTTCTACACAGTGAAGGAAACAATCAGAAAAACTAAAAGTCAACCGACAGAATGGGAGAAGATATTTGCAAATGACATAACAGATAAAGGGTTAGTATCCAAAATCTATAAAGAACTTATCAAACTCAACACCCAAAAAACAAATAATCCAGTGAAGAAATGGGTGAAAGACATGAATAGACACTTTTCCAAGGAAGACATCCAGATGGCCAACTGACACAGGAAAAAATGCTCAACATCACTCATAATCAAGGAAACACAAATCAAAACCACAATGAGATACCACCTTACACCTGTCAGAATGGCTAACATTAACAACTCAGGCAACAAAAGATGTTGGTGAGGATGCGGAGAAAGAGGATCTCTTTTTCATTGTTGGTGGGAATGCAAGCTGGTGCAGCCACTCTGGAAAACACTATTTAGGTTCCTCAAAAAGCTAAAAATAGAATTACACTATGATTCAGCAGTTACACTACTAGGCATTTATCCACGGGATACAGGTGTGCTATTTCGAAGGGATACATGCACCCCCATGTTTATAGCAGCACTATCAACAATAGCCAAAGTATGGAAAGAGCCCAAATGTCTATTGATGGATTAATGGATAAAGAAGATGTGGTATATATATACAATGGAGTATTACTTGGCAATCAAAAGAAATGAAATCTTGCCATTTGCAACTACATGGATGGAACTGGAGGATATTATCCTAAGTGAGTTTAGTCAGTGAGAGAAAGACAAAAATCATATGACTTCACTTATATGAAGACTTTAAGAGACAAAACAGATGAACATAAGGGAAGGGAAACAAAAATAATATAAAAATAGGGAGGGGGACAAAATGGAAGAGACTCATAAATATGGAGAACAAACTGAGGGTTGCTGGAGGGGTTGTGGGAGGGTGGATGGGCTAAATGGGTAAGGGGCATTATGGAACCTACGCCTGAAATCATTGTTTCACTATATGCTAACTGATTTGAGTGAAAATTTTAAAAAATAGAAAATAAAATAAAATAAATTAAAATTTAAAAAAAAGGAACAATCAATGGTGTGATTTCCGTGTGAATGCCCTGTAGATGGCAGATGTTATGTATATACAGAATATTCCTCAGAATATAATCGTTAAGAAGAACCATTTTACTTTTTGTGGTGCTTAAATCCATAGGTCCTCCCAATGCCTTGACACATAATAGATTTTGCAAGACAGCTCTAGGAATTCAGTGTTTCCTGGCCTTAGCACTTATGAACTGTATAACCTTGTACAGGTTTGTTAACGTTCTCCCTGAGCGTCAATTTCTTCAACCATAAAATGGGGGTAATAATAGTACCTACATCATAGTCAATAGGGTGGGGGTGAGGGTTAGTTAACAGTTCAAGAAAAGCCCTCAGCACAGTGTCAGGCATACACTATGCATTCAGTAAATGTTATGTTACCACTATCTTAATTATTAGTATTACTATTTTTGTTGGTCTGAAACAAAATGATAATGAAGAGAGAGGAAAAGTTATTAAGGCTCCTCCCAGATACAATTCACCCAACATTTGTTAGTGTCTCACATATGTTGCTTTGAAGTGACTGGTGCTTTCAGCTTCATGGACAATCATGGCTCTTTCCCTCTCTCCTTCCCCTTCTGAGTGGGTCCAAGCTGAACCTGAACTCTGTTCAAAGGATATACTTGAGGAAGGGAACAAGGCTGTGCTGGAGGCAGGTGGTGCAAACCCAAATCCTGTCTCTGCCACCTAAACAAGTTCTTTAAGCGTTCCAAATCCTTACTTCCTCCTCTACCATGGGCACAAATATATCCATCTATGGAATGGTTGTCATTATTAGGCTGAATGAAAGAATACATGTAAAAGAAATGTAGAATATGATCATGGAAGGAAACAGGGCCAAGTGTTGCCTTCCCAAGGATACATGCCATAAACTCAAGGAATCCCTCCTTCATGAAACTCTAAAGGTTGACAGACACCTATCAGGGCACAATGGTTCCCATAGATGAGCTTGACTATTACATCTATTCCATATCCTATCAAAGAAGGGGCAAGCATCCATAGGACAGGAACCAGGTGGTATTAATGTCCTAGGTGCCATCTCCTATATTTGGCTCCCATTAGCTCTCTCTTCCTTCAAGTCTCTGCTGTGAGGTTTACTTTGTCATGAAGTCCTTTTAAATTTAATGGGGAGGGTAAGTATCCTGCCTCTTCTCTGATTATATAAAGAAAACTCAAGTCCAAGCTAAAAGTAGTGAAAGAAAGTCATTCAACAACCACAGACAGGTATGGGTAATTGTTGATTTCTTTTTTTTTTTTAATAAATGTGAGCTTTGAAGGCCACAAGCTGCCTCTTAATAGATAAATAATAGATAAATAAATAATAGATAATAGATAAATAATGCCTCTTAATAAATAAATCTTTATCTATTTAATCACTGCTTGCCTTGTGTTAGAACACAAAGAATACAGTTGGAAAAAAATTAATGACAATATTGTATCAAAGAGAAAAATAAGGATGAGGAAATGAAAGGAAATTGGGGTAAGGACATAAAAAAGGCACAGCCACCTGGGTGGCTCAGTCAGTTGAGTGTCTGACTCTTGGTTTCAGCTCAGGTCATGATCTCATGGTTCAAGGGTTTGAGACCTGCATTGGGCTTCTCACTGCTAGTGCAGAGCCTGCTTGGGACTCTCTCTCCTTCTCTCTCTGCCCTTCCCCCTACTCTCAAGCATGTGTGCTCTCTCTCGCTCTCCCTCTTTCATGCTCTCTCAAAATAAATAAATGACATTTTTTTAAAAAGATATAGCAAAAATTGTTAGAGGTAGGTCACAAGTTCTGTTTCATACTTCCAAATATTAAGAAATAATAATCAGCTGTGTGAGAGGTACAGCACACAGGAGACAAAAAGCCAAATATTCTGGTACTGGGACTACAGACAGATTTTGCCTGTGAGACTTTATGAAGGAAGATAGTGTCACGGCTTCCAACTAGTCTCTCTGCATCTATGCTTGCCTGGGAAATCTGTCCTCCACTCAAAAACTAAAATGATCTTCCTAATGAACAAAGTTTATTATATTACTTCCCAGCTTAACACCTTTCAATGTCTTTTTGTCCTCGGGAAAATTTTGTTCTGAGAAGCGCTATACTTGTAAGTACTGTATTTAATAATCAGCTCTTGGAAGGGGGCAAAGACCCTGTCTTATAGTACTTGCCAATTACTGTGGTGTGACTAGTCCTACCAAGGCCAATTTCAAGCTACCAAAGTGATGGCACTAAAAGCAGATTGGGATGAGATGTGAAACTGAACAAAAAGAACGTCACTTAACATGGGACTTGGGAGAACAGAAGAGTGAGGGTCTCGTGCCCAACAACTTGTCATCGATTGCAGACCTCAACAGGAGCCTACTTTACTACACCAGCAGGAGGAAGGAAGAATTTCTCCTGGCCCGCAAAAAAAAAGCTTGGCTGAAAAGAAAACACAACTCATCCAACGGGAAACCACCACCACCTTCTACTCTCATTTTCCCTCAGGGCAGCCCCTCCCAACTTCCTCCTTTTCTCTATAAAGTAACATTTCCTCCCTTTGCTCACCAGATTTGTCTTTGGTTGCCATAGCTTGCGATTCTTTTGCTATTCTCAGATAAACCCATTTTGCTGGTAAAATAACTGGCTGTTTTACTTTTAAGTCTGACAACACTATTGTATAGAATTTCCACTATACAGGGGAGCGTGGGTGGCTCAGTTGGTTGAGTGTCCGACTTCAGCTTAGGTCATGATCTCACAGATAGTGGGTTCAAGCCCCATGTCGGGCTCTGTGCTGACAGCTCGGATCCTGGAGCTTGCTTTGGATTCTGTGTCTCCCTCTCTGCCCGCTAGTGCTCTATCTCCCTCTCTCTCTCAAATAAATAAAAACATTAAAAAAAACTTTTAGAATTTCCACTATACAGATACAAGAGATATAAATAATCTCAAGAACATAGATAAGAGTAAAATGTAGTAAAGTAATTAGCAAGTGATAATTCTTAAGAATTATCTTTTTAAAATACAATTTAATTATAAACTTACATAATTGGATTTTTAATTAAAACTGTGTTAAAAAATACCTTGCAAAATTCTAGAATATTTAACAGTTGACCATTAAAGCTGGTCCCATCATACCACTGCTCATAAGATATGTCCCCAGGTGTCTTCTCCAGGCTCATCTCTGTCTACTTGCCCTGCACACCTTCTGCTCCAGACATCCTGAGGCACTGCAAATACCTTTCTCCTATTTCAGACCCCTTATTTATGCTGTTCCCTTTGACTGGAAGATCCTGGCTAAGATCTTACTTGTCCTGCAGATCTCCATGTACACATTTTTCCCTCCAGGAAGTTTTCTCTAGCCCTGTAAACTGGTGTGGGAGTTGCATAGTACACTTAACCTTGCCCAAACCTGGCCTTTGTCCTTGGTTTCTTGAGGTAATATCACTTGAAATGTCCTGTCTGATACGTGTCTTTGTTTATTTGGAGGATTTGGGCCACACCCAATAATATATGCTAACATTGGTAGAGGCTCTGGGCCACAGTATATCCTCATGACTCCCAGAGGGGCTGGAAATGAAAATCATCCATGGATGGTCAACCATATCTATGCAACTGAGCACCAATAAAAACACTAGATACCAAGGTTCAGGAGATCTTTTCTCAGAACAGCAATGTTCTGTACATATTGCTACACATCACTGCTGAGAGATGTTCACACAGTCCATGACTCCACTGGGAGAGGACAACCAGAAACTTCCCATTTGGAATTTGCTGAGCTCTGCCCCAGGTACCACTTCCCTTGGCTGATTTTGATGTTTATCCTGTGTTGTAATAGGCCATAATTTTGACTACAGTTAACCCATGAACAATATGAGTGTTAGGGGTGTTTCCCCCTGTGCAGTTGAAAATCTGCATATAAATTTTGACTCTCCCAAACCTAACTACTGATAGCCTACTATTGACTGGAAGCCTTACCAATAACATAGTCAATTAACACATATTTTGTACATTATATGTATTATATACTGTATTCTTACAATAAAGTAAACTAGAAAAAAGAAAAGGCTATGAAGAAAACCATAAGGAAAAAGTGTATGGTACTATATTTATTGAAAAAAATCTGCATAGAAGAAGACCCACATAGTTCAAACCTGTGCGGTTCAAGGATAAACAGTATAACCACTTTCACTGACTTTCCATGACTCCTTCCAGTAAATTATTGACATTGAGTTGGTCTTGGAGACCCCAAACTTGCCATTGGTGTCAGAAGTGAGGGTAGTTTTGGGGATTCCAAAACTGTAAAGTGGACCTTTTAGGTGCTTTCACTTACTATGACACACATATCACCCTCTGGAGCTTTTGCCTATCTCTCTGAGAATAGGGACTGTGTCTTCACTACTGCATCCCTAGAACCTAACCCCTGGTAAAACGTAGCCACTCAAACATGGTGGAATGAATTCAATAGGCAATATTCTCACATAGATACAATAGCCACATACTTGTTCCCAAGGACAGTTTTTATGATAGCTTGCATCAGTTAAACCAAGGACAGTAATGCCTGAAGCACATTCAATAAAACAATTTCACAAGAAGCCAAGAACCATGTCTTTATTTGATCTAATAATAATTTGATTATTTCATTTGATCTAATAATAATATTTAGACTATAATAGAATGGAAAATTATTCTTCAGATAAGCTTTTATCATGTTGTTTCTTCCACATGACCTTCTAATGAAAACTAGACTGAAAAATATGAGGGGTTATTTTGGGGGACTTATCTGGAAGACAGATAAAAGGGTTGGCTCAGAAGCTTCCTAAGCCAGCTGAGTCCAGAGAAAGATTGACACAGACCTGAGTAATATACAAACATCTGACCAGAACACCTGGTTGAGCAGAGGGCTATCACAAGGTTGGAGAGAGATAACAAAATTTCATTTATTTGTTCTTCATGAGAGTAAAAATGAGAACTTAACCTGGGTCTGCCACAAAAAAAATGACAGGTCAAGTTCTTTCACCCCTCTGAACCATAGTCTACTCATCTGCACAACGGGGATAAGAACAATCATTTTGTTTCACAAAGATGTTGCAGGGAACAGAGTGGGGAATAAGTGTAAGAACTTTGAAAATATTGTTCTTCTACTATTGGTAGACTAGAGACATGTCCTACTTGGACACTTATTTAATGGTATTTGAGATTGTTAATTAGTTGAAAACAAAATGCAGTAAATCATCAAGGTCTACCTGGTCGCAGGTCAGAACTGTAGCATAGTGGCAGCAGCTAATTTTTATCAAGTACTTAACATGTGCTGCACACTGGGCAAATCCCTTTATATCATTTTATCCTCATGACTCTGCAAGGTATGTATATCATTAGCCCCATTTTCAGATGAGGAAACTAAGGCTCAGGAGTATGAGGTAACTCGCCCAAAGTCACACGGTAAATAAAGAGAAGAGCTGAACCTCGAGCCCAGATTTGTCTCTTTGCAAAACCCCAATTCTTACCACTACACAGACCTGCCCTTCTGTGGAAGGGGTAGGAGAGGAAATATGTGGTATGTTTTTGGCCATTGTGTAGCTATGCTTAGGGATTTCCTCACAGCTCTCTCCAGTATTCACACCAGGGCTGGGTGGGGTGAGGAGGAGTGGTGTGTGGACATTTTAATGTGCAATGTATTGCCAGCCACTAACCATAGTAAATATTACAACCCCCATTTCAGACTGTGCCCCAAAGACTGGATAAGATTGCCCATGGGAAGCCAGAAATGTAAGTCTATTTTATAATCCATTTGAACAGGGTGCTGAGATAAAATTAATTCATGACAACTTGTTCTCAAACTGTGAATTTTTGGGAACATTTCCAGTATTCATTAGCTTTCAGATTCACACTTCCACCTGTGTGTTGAAAAGTTGTTTTATCAGTTCCTAGAGCAAGAGGATAAAATATATAGGGGAACTGACTTTGTCTCATTTTTTTTCTTTAATTTTCAATTTTTAAATGTCAGTAGACAAAGTTAAAAAAAGGTGGTCAGGAGTCTTCTAACTCCCAAATCCCTTTCCTGTTAAATTTAGTTTTCTTTATGTTCATTTGTTCCTCATGCTCTGGGTTTCTCTCCAATGGGAATCTTGTTTTAAGTGAATTACATATAAAGTAGGGTTTGTTAGAAAGAGGCTCCTCCTTATACACTATAATAGTTTTCTCAGCCAATAACTAAAACTGACCTTATTTTAAGGCTACTATAACTTGAACGCCCTTGAGCTTAATGCTACATCAAGACTCAGTAAATTCTGATGTTCTGAACAGAAACTTAACTAGAGAGAAAACAGCTATCATCTGGACAGTAAAATCACAGATCTCTTTTCAAGTAGCAGAGTTTAGCATTTCCCAATGTAACTGGCTGGTTATGCTGAAGTTAAAATTGATTTTCCAATTCCTCCCTCTACAATGCTTGCCTCATCATACACTAGACCTACTTCTTACTTCTGACCTATGACAACCTAGCCCAACTTGATTAGCATCTCAATAAGGCTGGGAATGCAATTTATATATTTTTATTTTTACACAAAAGCTGTAACATCCTTCCCACCCCCAACCTCCCAACCATAGTCCCTACTAATACATTTGAAGTTTCCCAACCTTGGTAATTTTTAAATATCCTGTCATTCCCCACTTCTGTTAATTCACACTCAGGGAGAAACAAATCAGAACAGATGTTCTCCACTTCATTTTCCTGCCTATCTGATGGAAAGAGATTTTGGCAACAGTGACATCAGACAGGAAAACTGAATACTGTGGAATTCTCTCTTGCGAAGACAAGGCTTGAAGAGATAATTGTGGTCTAAAGGGAGAATGATGTCCTGACCCTCTACTTCTCATCTGCCCTCAAAGTCCTGCCTTTTTGTCTTTGCTTCTCCTCTTTCCCTTCCTACTATCTCACACCAATTTTTAAATTGAAGTATAATCAACACACAATGTTATGTTAGTTTCAGGTGTACAATACATGATTGAACAATCCTACATGTTACTCAGTGCACATCACATTACTGGTCACCATCTGCCAATAACCAATACCGCCTTATTAAGGTATTATTGCCTAGATTCTCTATGCTGCCTTTTTCTTCTCTGTGACTTAGTTATTGAATAAGTGGGAATTTGTGCCTCTTAATCCCTTTTATCTACTTTGCCCATCCCTCCACACACCTCCCCTCTGGCAACCACCAGTTTATTCTCTGCATTTAAGAGTCTGTTTGAGGTTCCCCACACCTCCCACCCAAATTTCCCCCACGCTTTGCTTAATACGTTTGATAAAAGAGAGTCAAGGGGGTGAATCATCCAGGTGCTTTTTCTCGATTATCTGTTTGCATGCTTAGCAGACACCAATTAATGTATAGCTGTGTCAGTAAAAACAGAAACATATGAACTACTAAAGACATTTCTAAGGCAAGAGTTGGCTGGCTAGATCGACAAGCACTTGTATTCTTTAAATTTAAAAAGACTTGTCAACGAGGGATTTTTTTTTAAACACTCTGATTTGATGAGCAAGGGAATAGCTTCAGAGAAATGTATAAGAAAGTCATATTTATATCATTGTAAATTTTCTAAGCAGCAAGGACTTGAAACATGCTTTTTAAAATAGCCAGATAGAGAAATCTTGGTGTGAGCAATTTACACTTGAAGTGACTGTTCTGTCTTTAGAACACTGGGAAAAGCGAGGTGTTTAATGTATCTTCCAGACAATTACAAAGCAGTCCTTGATCAAAACCCTCCTCGAGGGATATTGACAAATCTGCCCAACTGCAAGAATCTCCTGTAGAGAAAATGATCTATGAGATTACCTGCTGGCGGGTTCATGGGTCAGATTGTCAATATCTAGAGAAGGATCACAGAAATAAACATTTCGCGTTTGCTGTCCTGACGTCTATATTTATGGTCCTGTTAAAGCAGTTGGTCAATCAAAACCAGTTAAAGCAATTACAATTTTCTCTGGCTACATGCAAGAGAAAGAAACAGAACTCTTTGTGATGAGAGGTCAATAAAGCAAGACAATCCAAAATAGCTTTTTATTCATGTGGAGGGAACGTGGTAGTATTATATCTTGTCACTTGTAATTGTCTGATTAGATGAATACGCTGAAGACGTATTAATGTAATGAAGTCAAATACTCAATTAGATTTTATTTTTTCTTCCCTTGCTACATTGTTTGAGGTCCCAACAGAATTTGGAACAGAATGTTCCTTTCCCTATTGAGTCTGACTCCTTTATATGTGGCAAATATTTATTCTTTTATCTATGTTTCAATTGGAGCTGCAATGAATGGGTCCATTTTTCTCATGGCTTGACTCTTGCTGTCAAACAATATAGGTGATGTTAGGCATAAAATTATCTTGAAGATGACACAAGTCACTAATGTGAGACAAATTGCATGCTAGATTCTAACAGCAAACCTCCTTGAAGGAGTAAGAGAAAGTATAATGGCTATGTCTGAAGGACGATGTGATTTCCAAAATGTTGCCCCAGAGTCTGAAAACAACCTGGGAAAAGACACATCAAACTGTAAATCTCCTGAAGGGTTAAATAGAAAGACAGGTATAATGAACCAGCATCTGTTTTGGTAAACCTTGCTCTTCAAATCCTTGAACGAGGAGTAATATGATTTCTGATTAAGAGCTCAGGATCTAGATTTGGGCAAAGCTGCCTTTGCCCTACTTACTGATGGCATGACCTTAGACAAGTTAGTTTCCCTCTCCAAGCTGCAGTTATCTCATCTGTTAAATGGGAATAATTATAGAACCTGCTTGGTAGAATTGTTACGAGTTTTAAATTATATAAAGCATGCATGGCTCTTGGTACAGACTGTACCATAATAAGCACTCAATAAGTGTCAGCTATTGTTAGCTAATTGTTAGCTGCTTGTAGCTAATTGTTAGACACCATTAGCTAATGCATAGTCTATGGTTACTATTAGCAAGCTGGCTGGTATTCAATTTAGCAAACTTTTATCTGGGGTCTTCTACATAGAAAGACACTAGATGGCTTCAAAGATAAGTAATGCCTCATCCCTGTGCTCAGTTGAGGGGGGTTAACCCTGGTGTTCACCAGTCTCTCAGAAGGCAGACAGAGGTAAGTGTCTGAGGAATCATGAGAGGTGCCTTCTGAAAGGCTTCTACTTCCATCCGGACTCTTACTCTCATCCAGTCTCTATGCAGGATCTCATAAAACCTTTCAGTATCCTCCTGGTGAACTAAAAAATGAAATCCAAAGTACTTACTCTGGGGTTCTTGGTCCTGCCTCACCGGGCAGCCAGAGGCCTCATTTGTGATCACTCTGTCTCTTTCTCACTACAAGTCCCCTGACTTCACTATGGGGCCTTTGCCTCAGTACCTTCCCTCCTCAGGAAATGTTCCCCTCCTTTTATTTGCTGAGTTAATTCTCACCAACTCTTCGGGTCTCAGCTGTGGTGTCACTTTCTGATGGGGACTTCTTTAACTTCCTCACTGCCCACCACCGGTCTAAACGAATTTCTCTATGCTTTTCTCTTAGAATAACTCATCTTTTTCCTTTATGATTGTTAAACATTTATTTCTGTGAATTCACAAAAAGCATCTAACACCTCCACTAGGCACAAACTCTTTGAAGTCAGAGACCATGACCATTTTAATCATCATTGTATGCCTACTTGTTAGCACAAAGCTTGGCATATAGTAGTTGCATGATAAACAGTGAAGAAATCTGCTAAAGGGTAATTTTTTTTTGTTTTAAAAAAGGGTAAAATCATGATTCTCATACAGATATAAAATAAAAATGTGTTAAAGATTTTAAGTCATTATTAATGAGGGAACGAGGCAGATGTTAAACTGAGTCAAAGGAGTACAAAAATAATAGACATCTAGAATCCATTTATAGATCTGGGGTACTGAAATGAATGTGCAAATTGAGACAAAACTAGCTTCTTCCATAGTGGGAAGGAAATTTAACTGAACCTTCACCTGACAGGATTTTTGAGTATTTATAGACAAGAATTATTTTGCATTGCTTTTAGTTATCTGCAACTTACAGAGTTGTAAAATAGCTCGAAGGCAATGGAAGGCTAAAATCACAGAGCTCAGAACAAAGTACTCTTACAGAGTACATAGATTTCTACTGTAACACATTTTTCTCTACAACAAATAGATAGTAATTATGGGGTACGTAGGAGGGTCCCACTTCATTCTTCGGGTGGGTGAGAGATATCAGAAGTCTTCATAGAGGAAAAAATAGTTGAGCTAAGTCTCGAAATGTAGGTAGGATTTAATGGTAACTGCTTGAGATTTTTGAGCAGATCTGTAGAAAATTTCTCTAGTAGCCATGGACTCTTGCAGGCAGGGATACAGTGTGGGAGACAAGACAGGAGGCAATTGCAAGAGCCCAGGAGAGAAAGAGCTAGGGAGGAGGAATGAGCACCCAATGGAGGGAGAGGGCCCTGAATTCTGATTCCTGCACCAGCATTTCTTCTCGACTAATTTACAGCTCTCTCTGGGCCTAATCCAAGAAATGTATAGTTAGCATTTGGCACCAGGGATACAATGATGAAGAAAAAACAGGCATGTAACTTAGATTCTGCGGTACTGATTACCTGGATAATAAGGAAATGTTGACGTCCTCAAGAAGTCTCCAACCTCTAAGATACTAGTAGGTAGAGGTGTACTTCCTAACATCATATTGAAATGAGAAAAACCACCTCCAGTCTATGACTGGATTATAATACATGGATCATATCAGGAAAATTCCTTATCCCATAACTATCATTACCGATTTCCTTCTAGTACAGGGGTCAGTTAACTTTGTGTGTAAAGGGACAGATGGTAAATAGTTCTGTTTTGGGTGCTATACTATCTCTTTTGCAACTATGTAACCCTGCTGTTATAGTTTAAAAGCAGCCACAGATGATATGTAAAGAAATGGACATGCCTCTGTTTCAATAAAACTTTATTTTCAAAACTAAGCAACGGGCCAGATATGCCCTGAATTCCATAGTTTGTGAACACTTGTTTTTAAAGGTGAGTGGCTGAAGATCATTAGAACTGTGAGCCAATGGAGGGCAGTTTATTTACCTCTGTTCCAAATAGTGCCTTGCACACAAATTTTAGAAAATCCATTGTAAAAGAAAAATGTTTAAAAAGGGATCCTCCACTGAACTTTCATAACAATGGATATTCATTACAGCATTCGTCACATCCTACCTGGTATTCGAGTTATCTGTGCATGTGTCTTTATTTCTTCTAAAGCTTTAAACTCCTAGAGGGGAGAAACCATGCCATTTTCAATCTTTCTATTTGTCCCTTGATGTGTAAGTGCTAAACAGTGTTTCCTGGATGAGTGAGTGAAATCATGTTTTTGAATGGCTCTTTCATGGCCTCAGTGACATACCAGGCCTTCCCTGGTGATTGGCAGCATCTCCACAACTTACTCCAGGAGCAAAGCATCTCTTCCAACAGGACACTCTCGCCTGTGATCACCACTGTGTGTCTCTCCCTCACCTTTCTCCCTACTTTGCGGGACTACTCTTGAATGAGTGGTTACTTGCCTTCTTAGGAAATGTCCTCTTAGCGGCTGGCCATGACCCATTTAACATAATTCAATGCAGCATTCATATATTTTTCCCTTGGGCTGTCCTTTTCATGTGCATGTCTGAGAACTTTTGAGGAAGGCACAGAGTTTTGTTGTGGGTCATTTTATACACACTGCAGATAATAAACTGTTAATGGAAAGAAATATCAGCTACATTCAAATTTCCAGTTTGTTTTTTTTTTCAATTTTCCTTAAGTATTCTTTCCTTTGTGAGAACACCGAGCCCTCATTTCCCTGCCTACAATAGCTTTTTCATAAAGTGCTTTTTGCTTTTTTATTTCCTTTTTTTTTTTAAGCTTTTAAGCAGTACCAGATGTTCAAAGAAACTTTCTCTGATTGGTGTCCAGAGAAAACAAAAAGCATGTATCACTTCAAGCCTGACCTACACAAGGGGAAAATGGACCAAACAAAAGCTGCCAGGATTAAACGCACTGCAGATGGTATAAAAGGAAAATTCTAAAGTCGTATTTTTTTTACCCCTTATGCTTTCATTGTTCCTCTTCATACCTGATTAAAGAGTTAATTGTTGTTAGGAAGAAAAGATAAAGTAGGAGAGAGAAAAGCCACAAGAAAAGCACTTTATCTGAGGCTCATCTCCTGGCTTATGTGAGTCTAGGCCAGGGATCCTAGGGAGGCCCACATTCAACCAGGGGATATTGAAGGGTGTTTTGAGAGAGGAAGGAGATTCTGCGACCAAGTAAGTTTGAGATATATTTGTTTAAACAAGTTAAACTATAGGCCAACCAGTATCATGAATTTCCAAAGGGGTATATATAGCTTTAGCCTTTCCCAATAATCTGTACAGAATACTTTCATTGCAGAATATTTTACAGAATTAATGCCACTTTGGCATACACTTCAGGAAATTCCCTCTGCTAGGAAAACTAGATTTGCTAGAAAAATTAGGCACCATGATCTTTGGTATCATAAATGCTATGATATTTATAAAATGCTGGCTGTCCACCTGGCATCATGTAATGCAGTGTGGAAGTCTCCTGAGTCCTTGTCTCCTGTCTCCAAAGGGGACACAGTCTGCCTGGAAAAATACAGTACATACACCTGAAAGGTTACTCAGTGAGACAGTGCTAAACCAGTGGCCAGGGATGTAACAGCTACAGTGTTATATGTATGTATGAATATATATATATATATATATATATATATATATACACACATATTAATGTTTATTTATTTATTTTGATTGAGAGAGAGAGAGAGAGGCAGAGAGAGGGAGAGAGAGGATCCAAAGCAGCCTCTGCACTGTCAGTACAGAGCCCAACATTGGGCTCAATCTCATAAGCCAGCCACTTAACCGACTGAGCCACCCAGGCGCCCCACTACAGTGTTTTTAAATGATGTGTGGAGAAGCCAGAGTCCCTGAAGTTACCACAGGGCTGCCTCTAAAGGAAACAGTTAAGGAGAATGTCAACCAGGGAAGGCTAAGGTCATCAGTCCTGAGTTAGCACAGAAGATTCCACTTGAAGAAAGTATCATGCTGTTGTGAAATGCCCACATTATTAATGTATACATTTCCACTCAATAAATGAAAAGATGTCAGGCCATCCCTGTTTGCACATATTTCCACCTCAGAGCAGAATGCCCTTTCCTACACTTGTAAGAGGCAGAAATGGGAACATGGATAGCCAGACAAGAACTGAGGAGCAGAAAAGGGAGGAAAAGAGTTATGAGAGAAGGTGGAGAGAGCTCCATAATAAATAGATGGGGGAAAACCACACAGAGAAAAAAGCTGGATTCAAAGAGGAAAATTCCTTAGGGCAGCCAGCAGAGGGAGCACATTAGGGGGCTCCTGGTGAGGGAAACCGTCTGGGGTGGTGAAAGGCAGAAAAATCTGGAGGGGAGAGACAGGGAGACACAGAAATGTTGCCAGGATTACTAATAATTGTTCAAGTGTCTTGGATAAAGAATACAATTCCTGTTTTTATTATTATCTTTTAGTATTGTGACTGTGTTTCCATGCAGATATTGGATTACACAGGTTCACAACTCAGGGCTACACAGATAAATGTATTGGTTGCATTAGGCTTTTTGAAACACTGCAAATACCTTGAGGGTCCATCATTACCTCTGGGCATTCTGAGACATTCAAGGGTGCCAGGCTGGAAACTCATTGCTTAGATAATGTTGATAGAAACTGTGAAGGACTTTTAAAAATCTCATTTAGGAAGTCCAATGAGATTAACAGCTTTTATTATTTTATGGAACTTGATAAACAACCTGAAGTGGTTTGCTTTTTCCTACTCAGAATCTCTTGTCACCAAGCCTTGTAACTCTTTTGCTTCTAGTTGCTATAGAAATGGTGCAAGAAATCTTGACTGATTTGTGCAGAATTCATTTCTTTCCGACACTGTTGCCTTTAAAAGCAACATTCTGGTTGTTTGTGAAAATTGGGTCGCTGCATCATACAGTAATTATAAATGCTGCTATTTTAATTGAAAGCTATGAATAAGACTTCTGATTTTATCTTGGTTAGGTTTGATGGGTCCTTGGAGGTTATTTTTTAAACTGTGTGTCTAATAAAATGCTCAAGTTTCTTTCGTGTGTGTGTGTGTGTGTGTGTGTGTGTGTGTGTGTGATTTTCCTATTTGTACTTTTTTCTGACAACTCTTTCCTCATCTGCTTATAGTTGATTAAAGCCAAAGAGGGAACCCTTTATTTCCACCCACACTACTTTCTGGAACCACTCATCTTGTTGCTAACAACTATTTTATTGTGGGCTGTCTTAAAGGATGCGAATTAATAGAGAAAGAATTCCTTGCCTTCCAGAATCATCTCCTATCCTGAATTTATGGCCCTTGAGAGGTCCAGGGCTTGATTCTGAAGTAATTTTCTCCACATTCTGTGACAAGAATGAACTTATGTGAACCAAGAGTGCTCTTTTCTTGCCACAGTCAGGTGAGGGGGTCAGAATCCCTTCATCTCTCTTCTGACCTCCAACAGATTTCTGGCTATCCCCTGTCATTAGAAACATTCAAGGGAGGTCCAGGGTGACTCAGGTGTAGATGGCCCAGGTCTCTTTACCACAGATGAAATGACGATGATTTTATAGGAGACTTAACAAAATATTCTGCTTCCAATTTCCTTGTGCTCCTTCCAGACTTGATTGTATTCCTCTGCCTACGTCACTTTATCATCTTAATGTGTGAAACTATGAGGTCAACTCTGTGGAAAGTATTGTTTTCCATGGAAAAGTATGTCTTAGTTTTGGCTGCTTTCTTTTTCTGCATTTGCATATGGCAATCTCTGCGGACACCTACTTGTTTAATATAAGGGTCCACTGATTGAGGAGAATTTATTTTGCACAAAGCCTACAATCCTTATTTTTTCCCAAAGCTCTGATAAAGCTGAGGTCATAGGAATGACTGCCTTGCTGGAAGAGGGAAGACAAAAGAGAATCCAACAATCTACTTTGGGAAGACTTCTGATTTGTCAGAGCACTTGGACATCTTTCCTGGGTTCCTCCTCTTTCTCTCCTCACCAGAAGGTTTAGAAATAGCGGTTAAGAGTCTTAGTATTTCTCATTTCTGCTACTGCCAAACTTAGCATTACCCATATTATTTGGACTGAACCAAAACAAAACAAAACAAAACCAAAAACAAAAGCAAAACAAAACCAACAATCCTTTCCTTTTTTTTTTTTTTTCCATCGGTTCTCCTGTTGTTTGCAAAATGGTTCATTTAGCTGTGCTTCATTTGCAGGAAAGCTTTCTGGGGCCTCATCTAAGCTCTCTTCTCTCACTTTTAAGTCTCCCTGCAGGATCCTTCCTTGATGGCTTTGAAAAATCCTCTTCTTTCTGAGAGGCTCTGAACTCACCACCTTTCTCTTCTAAAACAATCTCAAGCCGATTTCTATATCCAAATTGTTGTTACTCCAAGAAATTGTATTTAGAAGCCCAAACAAGATGGGGGACCTTTAGCAAAACACCTCTCTGTTCTATTCATGTGTTTGCTTAAAATGCAACTACACAAAGTGGAAAGAAGTTCAGAGAACTTGCTGAGGACCCCCAAACTCCTCATCTACACCACTGGACTGAAAACAAAGTAAGAAGTGTTTACGTATATACATGCACATGTACACACATGCACACAAATAATACTCAAATACGTGCGCGTGCACCCCCCCACACACACACCATTTATCGGTCTGAGTATCTAATCATAATCCTTGCAAACACCCATCAGTAAGCCCATGCTTATTTTCAAATTAACTTTGCAATTCATTCACCAAAGAAAATATACACAAATATTTGAATTGTTCAACCAATCTATGCAATTTCTTTTTTCTCATTTTTAAGAAATTTCAATAAAACAAAACAGGAAAAAAAACTGGCTTTTCTTCCTTATTCATACATTCTTATTCATGAAACCCAGACAACATAAATGAGTGAAATATGGCTTCTAAAATAGCCTTTACCAAAATAATCAGGTCAGTCAAAATATCCCATAAACATGTTAGTCAAAGTGTCAAACTGGTTTTGCAAAGGAAACTGATATTGCCTGTAAGTAGATTACTGTGGTATTTGCCCCAGATCCAAGTTCACATTAAATGCCCTTAGAAATATGAGCAGAAGGGAGGGAGGGCAGAATCAAGAATAAGTTATTTCATGACCTTACTCTTCTGTCTCCAAGACCTCTTCCTACTAAAAATATTTTTCTTCCCTTATATTTTATTCACTATATTTGTTACAGTTGATAGATGTCATCTGTTTACCCATGTCACAACATTTTTGGCTAATGCACCCATTGTATTAGCAAATTTGTAACTGCCTGAGGGGGGAAAGTCCAGATAGTGAACAAATTAAGAGATTTCCTTTTCATACTAATTTGAATCACAGTTCTCAAATTAGAATGTTGAAGAAATACTGCTTTCCTTTTTTTTTTTTAATGTTTTATTTATTTTTGAGAGAGACAGAGAGAGACAGAGTGCAATCTGGGGAGGGACACAGAGAGAGGAAGAAACAGAATGTGAAGCAGGCTCCAGGCTCTGAACTGTCAGCACAGAGCCCAATGCAGGGCTTGAACTCACGAACCATGAGATCATGACCTGACCTGAAGTCGGTTGCTTAACCGACTCAGCCATCCAGAAGTTTCGAAGAAATACTGCTTTTAAAATTGTCTTTGAATCAAATAAATATTGACTCCAAGATATCATCCCTTAGACTGGCAAGAAATTCAAGCTCAAATTTTAGAATCATCTCCCCTTCTCCTTCTCTTTCTGGCTCTCTTTCCAAAAAGTGCCCCAGATTTGTATAGTGCTAGGAAAACGGGACCTCTGGTCCTAGGGCCCTGCTCCAAGCCCACAGTACTCTCTTGAAAGCCAGTTGCTTCCTTCCTGTCTCCAGGATTCTCTGCCAAAACAAGGAAACCACCTTGCATTGAGCAGTTGTGCCTCTGGAGTTTTCTCATTCACTTTGGCATTCCTACTGTCCTGCTTATCTGCTATTGCATAAAAAACTGTACCAGAACAGTGACTGAAAGCAACAGCCATCACTTATCTTGCTCTGGGAGCTGGCTGAGCTCAGCTAGGTGGTGCTCCCTCAGAGTTTTTCACGAAGGTACAGTCAGAAGGTGTTGGGGGCTCACATCATCTTGAAGTCTTCTTGCTGACACATCTGGGATATAAATTGACAATGTTCAAAACACTGGGAACCAAAACATCTGGAGCTCTTCCAGCATCTGTCTCATTGTGATCCTTACATGACCTTTAGGCACAGCGACTTCCCAGTAGTCAGGCTCCTTACGTGGTTGGTGAAGGTTCCCACAGGGGTTGCCCTAGTAAGTGGCATTGGTTTCTTGCCTCAGAAATTACCCAGTGTCACTTCTATCACATTCTGCCCCTTGAAGCAGTCACAAAAACCATCCCAATTTCAAGTACACAGCGTCAAAGGATTTGCAACACGTTTTACACCCACCAGACCCACAGGGCATAATGCTGGCCCATCCCTCCAAGGTCCCAGAGCTGTCCTGACACTTGCCAGTTGAGAGAAATCTCATCTTTCTCCTTTCCTGTTAAAGTCATTTTCCTTCCATTCTCATCTGAGACTGCTCCAGGATAGCAGATAGGAAAAAAGGAGCCCCAAATTTCTACCTGTAAGCGTAGACACTGGCACAGTAACTAGAATGAAGAAATAATCCTTTACTATAAAAAAAGTCAAAGACAAATGACAAAGGGCAACTGACCCTGGAGGAATTCATTTCAGAAGACAATAGGGAGTGGGAGGAACTGAGGCAGTCCATCCAAAAGGGGCAGCTGGGACTCTGCTTTAGCCAGTTGTGGCCATGTGGGAGGCAGGCCCCAGTTTGCTAGTCATGCCACTTTTTCTAGAAAAGTCAGCAATCCCAATTTTTATGTGAAACATCCTGATTGTTAAATACTAGTTACTAATTCAAATGCCTTCAAAACATCATCTGGGCCAAGCAAAATAGGTCATGGGCCATATTCGGGCTTCCAGACACCAGTTTGTATTCAAGGCACCAGTCTTGGATTTCAGAATAGGTAGAAAGAAAGAAAAGTTGA
Source organism: Neofelis nebulosa (assembly GCF_028018385.1). Classification (NCBI taxonomy): domain Eukaryota; kingdom Metazoa; phylum Chordata; class Mammalia; order Carnivora; family Felidae; genus Neofelis; species Neofelis nebulosa. Next base: position 27,462,333 of record NC_080794.1, on the reverse strand, counting down.
TTTCAGTCAACTTCTGACTTCTGCTCCGTTAAAATCCTCAAGTCAAAGAAGCATGAAAGAACCTGTTTATACATTTTCTATAGAAAAAAAGATATTAATTAGTATTTCAATAAAGTATCCTGCCACACAGTATTTACCAGGGATGAGAAAACCATGAACGAATTGGCCATATCTGGCCTGCTGCCTGGTTTTGTAAATAAATTTTATTGGAAAACAGCCACATTCATTTGTTTATGCATTGTCTTGGCTTCTCCCTTGCTGCAATGGAGGACTTGAGTAGTTGCAACAGACTGTGTGGCCCGAAAAGACTAAAATATTTATTATCTGGCCCTTTACAGAAAAATTATGCTGCCCCCTACACAGTATCATTGAGGCTGGGAATCACAGCAATTTAAAACTAAGGGCTGTTAAATCTATTTCTAACTTTGGGGCTACAGTGTGGATATTTCCACTTTAAGGAAAAGGCTGTAGTTTCTCTGGATCACTGGTAGCAATTGACTTTTCCTGTTCAGCTTGGTCTGTAATTAGCAGATGTAGTCAACCTTGACTGCTTTCCCTATGATAGTTAAGGCCTGTAACTCAGCAGCTTTCTTCTAGTCAAGAGGAAGAACAAAACACACTGAAAACTATGCATTCCATCCTTTTCCAGAGCACCTTTATTTAAACTTCACTGACATTATCACTTTAGAGCATGACTCTTCCCTGTCAAGCACAGAAAATTTAGAATGAGGATATAATCCCCAAGTTTCCAGGTGTGTTCAAAAAAGACTCTTTAAATGTTTTCTAAGAAAAAAATAAGTTGATTTTTAAGAGAAAAATATTAATTTCCTTTCTTATACTTTTTCACAAAAACAAAAAGCCTGCTATTACTTTATATGGTTGACCAATGGCTACCAGTTTCTCCCAAAGTGCCCAATTCAGAAAGAAGTTAATAAACTGATGAGGTCTAAATTTCCAGCCAAAAACATCATCATTGCTGTAGTTTTACTTGGATCTTGTGCTTTACCAACTACACAACAAAAATGAAATAAAATGATTCTATGACTTCTGGTTCAAGACCAAGATAGTGTAATACAATTCTCCTTATTCCTCTCACTATGTACAACTAAAACTCCTGCACATTATATAGAAAGCAAACATAACTAGACATTTAAAGGTGGCAAGAAGAAGGTAGACAAGCTAGGAACCTTAGGACCCAAGGAATGACATGGTTTTATCAGTGGAGGCCAAGTGTGGAACCTAGACATCTATCTCTACCCGTTGGTAATAGGAAAGATCCCCCTTCACCTGTCAGTTTGGTATCAAAAGAGGCCTGCTAAAATAGAAGATTTCAAGAACATCCAGATTTTATAGCATAATATTCAAGATGTCTAGGATAAAATAAAAAAATCAATCATCATGCCAAGAACCAGGAAAGTCTAAAATTGGACAAGAATAGACAATTAACAGATGCCAACAACAACATGACACAGATGTAAAAATTATCCAACAAGAATTTTAAAGCAATCATCATAAAAATGTTTTTATAATCAATTACAATTACACTTAAAACATATTTAAAAATAGAAACTCTCAGCAAGAAAAGAAAAAAGGAAAAGAAAACATAAAGAGGAATCAAATGAATAGTTTAGAACTATACAATAGCCAAAACAGGAAAGTCAACATATGGACTCAATAGCAGAATGGAAAAGACAGAAAAAAAAAAAAAAAAAAGAGAGAGAGAGAGAGAGAGAGATCAGTGGCCTTCAAGATATAACAATTGAAATGACTCAATCTGAACAACAGAGGTAACACAGACTGAAAAAAAAAAATGAACTAATCCTAAAGGGCTTGTAGAAGTATAACAAAAGATCTAACATTCATATCATTGAAATCCCAGAATAGGAGAAAGAGGGCGGGGCTAAACAGTATTCCCAAATTTGGCAACAGACATAAACCTACAGGTTCAAGAAGCTGAGTGAATCCCAAACAGAACAAACCCAAAGAAAACCATGCCAAGATTCATTATAATCAACCTTACAAAAACAAAGAAAAAAAGTATACTGGAATCAGCAGGAGGAAAAAGACAACTTACGTACACAGTTAAAATAATTCAAATACTGTAGATTTCTCATCAGAAATCATGGAGGCCAGAGGGAAGTAACACATTTTTTGTGTGCTAAAAGCAAAGAACTGTTAAACTTAAATTCTATATTCAGCAAAATTATCTCTCAGGAATGAAGGAGAAATAAAGAAATTCTCAGATGAAGAAAAATAAGAGAATATGCCACAAGTAAACCTTCTGTATAGGAAGTTCTTGAAACAGAAAAGAAGTGATTAAACAAGGAATCTTGGAACATCAACAAGGAAAAAACAATAACAGAAAGAACAAAGATATGGGTAAATACAATACATTCTTCTCTTCTTGGGTTTTCTAAATTATGTTTGACAGTTGAAGCCTAAAATGTAACATGTGAAATGTGATTCTCAACATATGCAGAGTCAATATGTAAGGCAATTCTATTATAAACACAGGAGGGTAGCAGACTTTTAAGGGTGAAGCTTGTACAGTTCACTCAAACCAGTTTGTATCTTCATAATAGTGATGGTTATACAAATTTACATATGATAAAATGGCGTAGATCTGTATGTACCAAATATACTAGAAATAACACATGCTATAAAAAATGTAGGCAAAAGGGAACACTGCACTATTGGTGAGAGTGTAAATTGGCTTAACCACTGTGGAAAACATTATGGAAGTTCCTCAAGAACTTAAATAGAACTATCATATGATTCAGCAAACCCACTTCTGGGTATTTATCCAAAGGAAATTAAATCTCCATCTTGAAGAGATACTTATACTCCTATGTACATTGCAGTATTATTCACAATAGCCAAAATATGGAAACAACCTAAATGTCCACTAATGGATGAATGAATAAAGAAAATGTGGTATGTATACAATGGAACATTATGCAGGAATAATAAAGCAGGAAATCCTACCATTGGCAACAACATGGATGATACCCGAGGGCATTATACTAAGTAAAATAAGTCAGACAGACGAAGATACATACTGTATGATCTCATTTATATGTGGAATCTAGAGTTGCTGAACTTCTGGAAACAGAGAATAGATTAGTGTTGCCAAGGGATGCAAGGGAGGGGAAGTGAGAAGACGTTAGTCGAAAGGAACAAACTTCTACATATAAGATAAATAAGTTCTGGGGATCTAATGCATTGTGACTATAGTTAACAATATTGTATTGTACACTTGAAAGCTGCTAAGAGAGTAGATCTTAAATGTTCTCACACACACACACACACCACACAAAAACAAATACGTGAGGTAGTGGATGTGTTAACTAACTTCGTATGGTAATCATTTTACAATATATACATATATCAAGTCATCACATTGCATACCTTAAGTTTGCACAATGGCAGTGAATCCGGGTGGCACAGTTAAGCATCCGACCTCGGCTTAGGTCATGATCTCGCGGTCTATGGGTTCAAGCCCCGCGCCGTGCTGACAGCTCATAGCCTGGAGCCCGCTTTGGATTTTGTGTCTCCCAACTCCCCTCTCTCTGTCCCTCCCCCACTCGCGCTCTGTCTCTCTCTCTCACACACACACACAAATAAACATTAAAAAAGTTAATTTGCACAATGTTATATGTCAACTATATCTCAGTAAAGCTGGGGGGAAAAGACCTATACATACACACATTGTCGATGTCAATGTCAATGTCAATTTCCTGCTTTTGATACTGTACTACAGTTACATAAGCTACAACCATTGGAGGTAACCGGGAGAGCTATACATAGGACCTCTGTATTATTTTTACAAACTTTTGTAAATCTATCATTATTTCAAAATAAAAAGTTATTTTTAAATGACATCAGATGGATACAAAGTTTCTAGTTGAGATGATGAAAATGTTCTGGAAATATTGGCAATGGCTACATAACATTATGGATGCAATTAATGCATCTGAAGTGGCTAAAATGGTAAATATATATATAAATATATAGTATATACTAACATGTAAATTATAATATAATTTATGTTATATATCTACTATATAAATGTAAAGATATATTATACAAATTATACAATATAATATATATTATGTTTATATTATATATTTATATATTATTATAGTCATATACTTATATGTAATATATTGTATTTATATATAAGGAAATATAAATTTTTATATAATTACATAAATTTATTATCTATAAATACATAAATGTAACATATATATTACTACAATAAAACAAACACTCTAGAAAGATTCTCCTTTCCTTTTTTTTTATTTTTTTTAATGTTTTTTAATTAATTTTGAAACAGAGTCAGAGCATGAGCAGGGGAGGGGCAGAGAGAGAGGGAGACACAGAATCCGAAGCAGGCTCCAGGCTCTGCGCTGTCAGCCCAGAGCCCGACGTGGGGCTCAAACTCACAGACTGTGAGATCATGACCTGAACTGAAGCCAGATGCGTAACCAACTGAGCCACCCAGGCGCCCGGAAAGATTCTCCTTTCCTGGGATTATCAGAGTCAGTCTTTTAGAAAATACGAAGTTGATCCAGGCCAGGGACAAAGGAACACTCTGAGGCTGTTGAACATGGAAACTGGCTCAATTTCTCTGTACATTTCATTCCCTCAGCATTTAGCATTCTAAATGGATTTATTTTTCTAAATGAAACACCAGAAAGTAAACATTCCATTCACCTCTTCTCCCCCCTAAGGATGTCTGGTGCCATCTGGTGATGAGGTAAAAAGATTGGATTTCCAGAGGGATTAGTCTAGCTGTTTAATGCAGGAAGTTAGCACTGAGGTTTTTAACCTGTAGTGACAAATAACCCTGGGCTATGATCAAGTTCTACAAATAGATTAATCCCTTTCCCTTCTTAGGAATAAAACTGACTCATCCAGTCCTAAAAATAGATTCCTAATCACCTGGCCTATTTTCCTACTGTTGTTTGAAAAGAAAAAGCAAAAAACTCCTTTGACCAGACCTCAGTAACTTATTCCCTTACTTAAGAAATTAAGTATACAATTTTTAATAGGAGCTTTTTCTGATAAATTGTCTCCTTAAAAATGTTAATGATCTCTTATACCAAAGTGTACAATTGCAGAAGGAAATAAAATATCCAAGCAAACCCAGTCCGAAGAAAATCTGAACTGCAGCAGGCTCATCAAATTCCTTCAGAGATCTTGTACATCTTAATTTTTCCAATAAATAAAAGCTTTTAATTTTGTATTAAGTTTGATATTATTTGTACTTTTATAATGAATATTGTTGAGTTTGTGAAAAGGCAGTCCTTGGAAAATCTAATCAACCCCCTCATCTTTCCAACAGAGCCTATATTTGCAGATGTTATAACACCATAGCAGAAACAACAGCATCCTCAAGGAACCTCGTATTTTAGTGCCAGCCAAAGCAACAGATTTCTCTAAGCCTTTTTAGATAAGAGAAATTTCTCTGCTGTTTGCTTTTGTTCACTTGATTCATTTCCCTGTAAAGTGAAAGTGTTCACAATTCCCTGGGCAAAATGCCTATGAGAGCTGGCAGGGCATTTCATACTTCCTATTATTAAGAAGACACCAACAACAATAGTACTTACTTTATTTTGTTTACATCCCTTCTTGTTCCAGAATATGATAATAACAGGAGTTATTATAATGGGAGTTACATGGTTGTAATAATAATGGGAACTGCCATTTAGTAAGTGCTCGCTATGTGTCAGGGGCCGAGCTGGGCATTTTTATGTGGAGGTGAAGAGCAGAGATTCTGGAACCAAACAGACCTAGTTCAAATCCCAGTTCCACCACTCACTAGCTCTGTGGTCTCACACAGGTTACTTCCCCCTCTCTTAGCCTCTCCCTTTGTAAAATGGGGAGAATTACGGTTCCTATCTCATAAGATGATGGTGAGGTTTATCTCAGATCCTGCTGATACTTCAACGCAAGCCCTAACATGTAGAAAGCACTCTGTAAAGGTGACTCTCATTAATTTAATCTTTGTAACTTTCAAAATACAGAGTACTTCAATAGGACACCGGCTTAGACAGATACACCAATTGGCCTTAAATAGGGTTTCGATCCATGATTATCTGCTCCCAAAGTCCATGACCCTTTCCTCACCGCTATGACTCTATTTATTTATTTTATTGTAATGGCAATGCTCATGAAAGCTTTGTTATTGGAGGTGAAAAAACAAACCGTAATACAGGCTCATCCCTTCTCACTATGCCTCTCTCTTCCTGGACTTCTCTTCCCCTGCTCATTCTCCTCTTTCTCTGTCTTTGGCAAAGCAAAGATCCTGATGGGTGAATCCAAAACTTGCCTGAACTGGGATGGTCTTGTTGAGAGATGGAAAGGATGAAGGGTTCAGGAGGGGGACCCAAGGCCTCCAATGCCTACACCAACTGCCCACGCTTGATGAATTTCAAACCGGGTCAGCCCAAAGACAGAGAGGATGTGGCACTCCACATGGCCATTGGCTGGAATGCGGCTCCAATCAGACTGGAGCTCTTTCGATACACACCATTCACACCACTAGTGCCACTCCACTAAGGGTTTTTTGTTTTGTTTTTATTACACAGTAGCATCCAACAAAGATGACACATGTAATACATAACTGCTGCCACTGAAAGAACATTGATAATGCTAGAATGTTCCCATCTTCCCCGCCCTTACCAGCTCCTCTAATTGAGCTTGCTTATTTGTACATACTTTGTATATGTCATGTTTGGCTTTTTCTTTATTTAGCTGGTCTGGGCAAGATTTAATTCTCCTCTTCCTCTCCCTCCTCCTCCTCCTCCCCTTCCTCTTCTTTCTCCTCTTCATCCTCCCTTCTCCTTTATCATCATCATCATCATCATCATTTAGTTTTCCCGTGCCTCCCTAAGCTCATCATTTCCACTTGGAAGCTACTCTGAATATTCTCTAAATCCTTCTTAGAAATAATTTTCCATTCAACAAATAAGGCTACAAATCCATGCCTGCAACTCTTCCTGGTTGCAATCTTTTTTTTTTTTATGACACCTGTTGCCTGATAAAAATGTATTTTCCCAACTAGTATATGATTTCCCCCCACTTGTCTTGTGCTACCTGATTGAAAACCCACATTTTAGTTTTATGGCTTTGGCTGTCACCTTTGTAAATTACAGAGCCAGCTTCATGAGACACCACTGCATCTGGGGATTCATTTCAAACTGATATTTTTGGTGTGACCACATGTGGCCCTATTTGTTCACTGAAACCTGCGGGAAGGGGAATGTGGGCATTTTAGAATCTCACCAGGCTTTCATCTCTCGTGCTAGGCTGTCCCTTTGCTGACACGGACCATTATTTTCCCCTCACTCACACAGCCTCTCTGATTTGCTTTCTACAACCCTACACATTTCTCATCAGCTTGTTGTGAGCTCTGACACATCCCAAGTAAGTTATTTATTTTGACAGTTGTGTGTGTAATACATCTAATGTGGGATGAACCTAAGAGTCAGATAACCAGTTATTTTAGTCCTGGGAAACAACTTCATTATCTTGTGAAATGTACTTTCAACACTCAATTCTAGCAAGTAATGAATGATATTGTGTAACATGTTTGCAGCAATTACCTTTGGAAATGAAGACTCCCTCTGGAGCTATTGATAGAATGCAAGGTGAGACCCTTTTTCTTGTAGAAGTCCGAGGTTTCTGTACAAGACCAGTAAGCATGCAATACAAGCATAAAACATCTGTGCAGCTGGATTGAGGGTAATGACCTGTCCCCTACCCCGCCTGGCAGCCCTCCAGTCCCCACCTAGTTCTGGCTTAGCCTTGTCCTAGGCTTGGAGACCCATCATGATTCTAGTTAGAGGGAATCTGAGGATCTTAGACTAGAAGCCCTGCTACTTTGCATCCAGTCAGCCTTTATTCAGTTCTGTTATTGCTATAAACCCTTGTTCATCTCATAACTGGGCCATCCATAGGTCCATGGTCTTGAATTTTCTGTCTCCTTGCTGTTACATGTTCTACTGAGCAGCATGTAGGTGTTTTGATGAACCCAGTTTCCAAATGCTGGCTCTTTCTTGTGGGTGCATTTGTTATTCCTTCTGAAGACCCCTGAGGGCCCCTTCCTGTGGAAGATGCTGGCACAGCCTGGCCTCCCCCCTACCCCATGGCCCCTAAAAATGGTTTAACCCTCAGCCCCTATGCAAGTCTACTCCTCAGCCACCTACTTCTCTGTACAGTCCTTTGGGACCCCAGTGAGCTGATGTAAACCCTAGCTACTCTTACTAGCATCCAGGTCTTCTTGCCATAGCAACTATTGCCGACACCCCCTGCTCCCGGGCTCTCCACCTGTCAGGTCCGCTCTCTCTCTCCTACATCTTTCTCCACATCCCTGCAACATCACACACAGTAACACTCACCTGGACTAGCATCTCCCATGCCTTACTTGATGGGTTGAATTTCTTTAGTACTCTGGTCTGTGGAGGGCTTTGCACTTGGTGAATTCTTTCTTGAGATAATCAAGGTGTGAGGGGCCGCTGGAATAGCCTCTCTGTGTAAGAGCTGTGGTGAGGCCGTCCCTAAATTTAGAATATATGACACCATATGGGTGATTGTCAGCAATTCCAGGGGCAAAGTGAAAGATCCCAATTAACATTTTACACTTCCATTTTATAAAAATTATCTTTTGAGTGTCTATCATTTTCTAAGCATGTGTTATTTTACTTACGCCTCACTCCAGCCCTATATTATAACACCAATTTTACAAATGAGGACACTGAGATTCTTGGAGATTATAGAACTTGTCCTAGGTCAAACAGACAATAAAGGATGTATTTTCATTTATTCCTTCAATATATATCTAAGCAGGTAATATGTTTAGGGAATATGCTGGGTGCTGATACTACAACAGAGAAATAACAGTGCTGTTTGTGTTTGGTTTTCTCCAGTAACCAAATTTGTTTGAAAGGAGGGGGTTTGTCTCAATCATCTCTGTAACCCCAGTGACTACCACAATGCATACACTAAGAGCTCAATAATCACTTGTAAACTGAACAAGTCATGCCATCAGTCATGCTCTAGGTCGGTGATTCTCAACCAAGAGCAATTTTGCTCTGCAGCGTACATTTGGCAATGTCTGGAGACATTTTTGTCATTACTGGCATCTATTGGGCCAAAGCCAGCAATGCTAAAATGTCCTAAAATGCACAGGGCACCTTTGAGACACACGTGCATGCACACACGTGCACCCGCACACACACACACACACACACACACACACACACAGCAAAGAATTGTCCAAACCCAAATGTACTGAACTTGAGAGACCCTCCTCTAGGTCTGACCCCATCCATTCTGTGGCTTGCCAGCCACATGTTAAGCCTTTCTGTAGCTAGTTATATAGTTCTTACAATGGATCCTTTACCAGTTATGTGAGGGTAAATACCATAAAACCACAGTCCTTTGAAATCACGTTCCCATTTGAGCCACAACTAACCCAACCCCTAAATGTAATCCTCTAGTGGACTTCCTTTTCTGAGCTGTGACTTTCCTATTTCCTCTGCACTTGTATTTCTTGAAACTTGGTCTTGGATTAGACTAAACCACAATTTATTGATGAATAGAGTAGGTATCAATTGACATGACTGCTAAGCTTCTGAAAATCCTCCTTTTTTTGGAATCACTATCAATCACAGAGGTTGGCTCCCAGTGGCTGTACTCACCTTTTGGCCATCGCTGGCAGACACCAGAGCCAAACTGAGTCAATTTGAGCCTTTCCTGGCATTTGGAACTTGACTGGAGAAACACAGGGGCTGGAGGTCTTAGGGACTGAGCTGAGAGGCTCCAGGAACTGCCCATGTCCTGGTCTTCCCAGAAGCCTAGATCTTTTGCTTTTTCTTCAGTTACGCAAGCATTCCTAATCATTCCAATCCTCCACTTTGGCGTAAGTAGTCAAAACCCATGCCTCTTGCCTGCCACCAAAATGACAGTAAATAATATGTAATTCAATACCATATTGCTACCTACTTTTAGAAAATATTTGAGGGAGTGAAAGATCCCAATTAACATTTTATAAAATGTTAATAAAAAAAAAACATTAGCATGATAAGACCAAAGCTATTAACAGAAAGCAAAAGATAAAAACCAATAAATTTTAGAATAACAAATAACTTCACTTTGTTCCCTCCATCTCCAGGTACGCCACCCCCAAGAAACATACATGATCTCCCACCTCTCTTTTCCTTCCTTATTCAAAGAACATGACAATACTATGCTCTAGGTCAGTGATGTTCAACAGTTAGTGCCCTATAATAAACTTAATTTTGTTAACCTCCATCCCCCATCTCCCCTTCCCAGGATATTCTGATACGGTAGTTCCACTGAGGACCATCCATAATTTTCAAGAGCTTTCACAAATGATCTTAACATGTAGCCAGGATGGAGAATTACCTCAGACTAGTGGTTTTGCAGAGCAATGCATTCCAAGAACCCAATGAAATCTACGAACTCTCTGTCCAGAAAAATGTACATATGCCTTTATACTATTTTCATTACCACAAGGTACACAGATGTCCTCAAGCCCATCTATGAATGCTTGGTTAAGAACCCTGTTTCTAGACACTGGTAAGCAATGAAGGTGGAGGGGCAAGAAGACATTATAAATAAAACATGGCCTGGCCCCAGAAAAACTTATTTTAGCAAAAGGTCTTAGATACATGAACCAATAATTTTTTCAGGGCCATCCAATATCTTTCAACTTACTTTCTCTGACTTGGGCAACTTTCAGCTTTCTTCTAATAATATCAGTCTTCCAAGTCCTTCTCTCATGCAAATACAAACAACAGTGAACCTATCTTAGAATTGACTATAGTTTAAATGGGGTCCAAGTTTTCACCTAAGGCATGAGGCACAAATTATAGTTTGAGTCCTTTTTGTGCCTAATAATCTTTTGTAATTATGCATATATTTATTCTATTATTGTTAATATATGCCTACTAAGTTTCAAGAGCTTGCTTTGTAAGTACAGTTAGGCATTGCATCTACGTAAACTCCTAGAAGGTAGAGTTTGTAGAAGTGCCTCATGTAGATTAGCTGATAAAATCTTACTAAGCTTGGATACATCTTCTGATTCTCAATGAATGTTGCACCACCAAGGAAAAAGACAGTGGTTGCAAACTATGGACAATCATTCTCACTGGCCCTGAAACTTTGACTGTCTTTGATATAATGGAAATTCCATAGGTTGAAGTCTCAGCCTATGCCCAGTCTTTGCTCAGTCTTTGCCTGGCTGCATGAATGGAGTGAGCTTTATTAACTATTTTCACCCTTATTCCTAATCCACAGGCAATGACAAAGACCACATCCCTAATGAGTAATTTTTAGCATTCAATAAGATGGAAAAAAATTTAAAGTCTTATATTATGAATGACTACACAAATAGTAATCTGGAGGCAGCCTGGCATGAAGGGATGAGAGTGGGCTTGGATTTGGATAAATCTGGGTCTATCATTTAAAAGCAGTGTGATTTGGGGAAGTTGCTCAACCTCTATGAGTGAGCCTCACTTTTCTATAAAATGAGATGCTTATGCTATCTTAGAAGACTATTATGAGGATTATATGTGCAATGCTTATCACAGAATTTGCTCCATGGGAGCACTCAAATTATATTAGTTTCCATTATAAATATTAATATTAATAATTAATATTAATGATATTAGCTCTTCAGTAGTAGAGATAGGTTCACACTAATCTGGTTATATTTTCTTGTCCTTCATCTCAGGAGACACATGTTGTATGGCATAGGTTTGAGAAAAATTGTCAGAATTAGGTGAGCCCTCAGTCACCCTGAAATTGGCCACAGGAAATTTAACACCCATCCTGGCCTCATTAGTGCAGAGATTAAATGATATACTTGACTTAGGAGTAACTTCTGCTAGGCCTAAAATAGTCAAAACAAAAGATAAAGAGAGGGAGAAGAGGTTATTGACCTAATAAAGTCTGTTTCCTTACAAAGAGGCCCACTTGAAGACTAATTTAAAATAGTGATATTATGGGGCTTTTTATATCACTTTAAACAATTCTTAGAGCTTAAGTGGTCATAAAAACTCCATTTCAAAAAATAATTGTATTTTTTAACAGCTGCTTGTGGTTTTAGAGAGCTGCTTATCCTTCCCCCCAAAAGGGCTTACAGCTTAATGTCAAAACATCTGGCAATTACCTTGGACACTGATGTCAATCTCACAGGCAATGAAACTTCTACTATTCCATTAGGAAATGAAAATCACTGTGACATCTGACCACTTGTATTTTAGGATTGTTCCTGACCCTGAATTTTTATAACAATCATGAATCCATAATAGACACATTGTATCACTGAAGCAGAGCTCTGATGAGTCGTTGAAGCAATTTCCTTTCCAGGCTGCTAGGGCAAAAACATGTATTGGTCACTATGTATCCAGCCACTGTCATCACCCTGAGGTAAAATGATGAAAAGATATATAAGGACTATATCTTCAGGTTTTTAGGATCTACGTTCTTAACTCAAACACCAAGGTTGAGTTTGAATGACACCAAGGTTTATTTGAAAGCTCATTTAGCGCCTCCTTTGCTGAAAGCCTCACAACCATTTACCTTCTAAGAAAAGAATGGTTAATCAAAAAACATGGTGTTGAAGTTGACCACAAGAGCATTGCCAGTCTTTCAGAGAGACAGAATAGGAAGATACCCACTTTAATGAAGACAGAGATAACTTCATACTTCTAAACATTTTCCTTAGCAACCCATGGTCCCTGGCATTATCACCATTGAGTTACTTCCTTCAAGCTCAACTTGTTCTACAGGACCTCTGGTAAACATGGTACAACCCATTTACATTCATTATCCAACATGGAAGATTAGTTTGCCTATTATTTGGCAAAGAGTGGAACCTCAGTGGAATGATCAACGGGACAAGCTTGAATTTTTAATGCTGGGCTTTTTAATATTTGGAAGGGCAAGTTCTAGTATTCAGAAGATCTTGAGAGCAGAAGACACCTGGGAATGGGTGCTGATGACAAGTTGCATCTTCCTTACAGGCATACTGGCTCTGCTAGAGATATCACTCATCCAAAGTTGGCAAATGGAGAGCATCTCCAACCACAACTCTTTAGGAGTCATGGATACTCAATCAGAGCGTCCTTTCCAGCTAATTCTAGATGCAGTTTCAATCTCTCCCCCCTCACCCATCCAAGAGGCCACTGCCATCCACCTGAACTAGGAAGAGAGGAGAAACCCAGTGCCTTCAAAGACCATCTTCTTCTTTTTTTTCCTTCCAATATACCTTCCGGTTGACTTTCTTAGGAAAAATAGGATCTTTCCTGTTTGAAAAAACATTCCGAGAAGAAAATGAAATAGGAATGGGAGGTTGTTTCCATTTTTAAGGACTTTGGTAAATGATTTGTTTTTAGAAATATCTTCCTGGGATTTATATCATTTTCCTCCCACCTTACCTCTCCTGTGTCCATTTTAGAGAAAAGCACCTCGTTTATCTTTGGGAGACAGTAATGCAGAAACTGTAACTGAGCAGATTTCCCCTTGAGGATCAAAATATTTGTGTTAAATGAAATGAGAAATCTGCTAAGTGGCGGCATGAATACCCCAGGGAAGGATATTTCGTAATTTTGAAAAATTCCTACTGAAATTCTTCTCTTGCCAAGAAAAGAGGAATGATTTCTATTAAAATTACTTCATGTCTGAATTACTCTCTGCCCCTTGGGAACATATAACATTACAGCTTTTATACTCAGTAATTTAGAAGGACGAGGGACACCTTATTTGGAAAGTATACAGGCTTAACACAAAATGTTGAGTATTAAGTATTTTCACCACAAAAGTCTCCTTTTGAAAATTTGGCACTGTTAAACTGTTCAAATTAAAGTTTGTTTTCAGAATTGATCTCTGTGATTGTCTGTACACATTCTTTTTAACTTCCTACCTTTATCCTACCATTCCCTGAAACTACAGAGAAAATTCTTCAATTGGTGTGCAGGAATTGCACTTTTTATCTAAAACAAGATAGATGGTAGCACATTAATAAAGCAGTTCAATGCTTTGAAGCCAATCAAATCAGTAAACTGCATTAAAATATATGTACATAAGTGTGTATATATGAATAAATTGGCCTACAGTAAAGGCTTTGGAAAGGCACAAGAGATGGAAAACAGTTACCAACCCATGGGCCAATTCTGATCAAGTATTATGGGTCCTGTAGATACTGCATTGAGGAAGCCAAATTCAGGTTAAGAAGGGGGAAAAAATGCCATTTAATACCAATATTGTGCCATGATCCCAGGTGGCCAAACACAGTTGTAATCCCTGGTATGTGTTAATTAACAACAAAGGTGCTCTTAGGTTGGTGCAATTGGAATTGTTTTCTGCGTTTTCTCATTTTCTGTTGTAAAACATATAATGTTTTTGTATTAAGATTAAAACTATTTTTAATATTTTTTTAAAAACTGAAAAACCTGTTTTTTTCTTAAGTTGTCCCAAAACTTAAAGGGAAGTAATTAAATTATCATCTTTGTGCCCTGGTCAGAAAAAAGTCATCTTTGGGATCAGTGGAAACCTTGCAAGGGTATAAGGTACATTTCTATGTGTTAAAAGTCAGTAGTTCTTTAGATTATTAATTCATCATTAATTATTTGAGTTATTAGGCAGAGTTCCTAATGTTATTGCTGTAAGATGGGCTTGGGCTAAACAGAAGCAAGTGTAGGATGAGTGAAGCAGCAAAGCTCCACTCAAAGCAAAGCAAAGAACGTGAATCCACCAGAACAAGAGCCAGACTGTTTCTGATTTTTAACATGGTTGTGGGCTCAAGCTCTCTCTCTCTCTCTCTCTCTGTCTCTCTCTCTCTCTCTCTCTCTCTCTCACATACTCACATACACACTTTGCCCATACAAAGGAGAGAATAGTAACATCTGTCTCAAGTGCCCTCATGTGTATTTCAAAATGTCACAATGTGTTTGGAAAGTGCTTTGTAGTACAAGAGCACTACTCTAGTGCTATCACTGTTAGTAGTAACCGTAAATATCCCTGATTTCCATATTAAAGGAAACAATAGTAGTCAAAATACAAATAATCTGAAACTATTCTTCATGTTTTAGTAACTGATTTCTAATAGCATAGACTTATCAATGCCTCTATGCAATAATCATCAGAATATACGTGGTTCAACAAGTTGCCACACGTGAAACAGAGCCCCAAAGAAGTTCAGTGATGATTCTGGATCACATTTACACTTAGTGTTGAACATGAACTGGAAACTGTGGCTTTTTCCTTTCCTTCCACTCTTTCTTTCAGTCCACACTGCTGCTTCTTTTTTATCTTTATAATCATATTTCCTGCACTATTCAATTTGAATGAATGGTCCAGATTTGGCTGAAAATGTCAACAAAATGATTGTGCAATCCTTGACCAATTATCATCCAAGAGAGGAGACCTCACCTAGATAGGTGGTATATTATAAAATCCTCACCCCGAGACAGATATTTGCCATAGATCACCAATGAGTAGGTTTATCCAATATATGGGTAAACATCATCCAAATGAATAAATAACCTAGCTTATGTTGTTTAAAAAATTAAATAAATAAATAAATAAATAAATAAAAGCAGCATACATATTTGAAACTCCATGTTGTGCTTCCTCTAATATTTGAATATTAAATTAGAAAAAAATAAGAATACATAATTTGTATGGGAGCTGAGCCTGAAGTAATATGTAAAAATAATAGCTATCATTTAGAGTACACATGTTTTGTGCCAGATATTTAAACATATTACAGATTATCTTTATAGCAATCCCATGATATATTGATATTGTCATTTTACAAGTGTGAAAACTGAGATTCAAAGACATTAAGTAATTTTTCTAATTTACTAAATAGCAGCTACTTCAGAACAGAGCCAAGATCTGAACCTGCAAAGCCCATGCTCTCTTTGCACTGTAATATTAACATATTAGTATTAGACAGCTCATTATAATCATTCTTATCCTCCTAAATTAGTTCACATGGTTGTAAAAGTGCTCCTAATGGAAATTTTAAATTACTAGTTCCAGATTGTGCCATGTGATAGTGGCAAAGTCAGACCTAGCACCCAGTCTCCTGACTTCTTCATTAGCATGTTGTCCACTTCTTTAGTCAGGCTTTAGCTGATCAGATAGCCTACCAGCTCCTGCGGCTTTCTAAAATGGTTAGCCATGGCAAAGCAGCAACCACTAAACAAATCCACAAGTTGAACCCATCAAGGTACACAGAATTGGTTCTGACTGGTGGACAATAAGGTGTTTCATGGGGCAGTTTCCGAAGATAAGAGTGTAGGAGAGGGATACCTCAAGGAGACATGGCTAAACTCCTGAACTGATGTTTCTAAGCAGGGAAAATCTCAGATTTCATAGGAAAGAGATAAAAATTAGCTGAAACTGAACAGTGTGTCTGTGGTCCTATGCCCTTGTGCAAGTCACTGGTCCCTTTGTGCATCTTTAAATCAGAAATTCTAATGTCAGTCTGATTATATCACAGAATAAGAGTAACAACGAACCCAATGGCAATAAAGCAGTCTACCCAAGAAGTGTGCAATAGAAATTATTCAAATTAATGATCTGGGCAGCTTGCAGGTAACGTGCTTGCTCCAATTTGAACCAATTCCTTTCAAGTTGGACTTTTTTTTTTTTTAAGAGTTCTGCCTCAATTCAGTGAATTGGATTATTTCAATGAAATACACTTAATAAGTTCCCTTGGGCATCACTTGATACTTCTTTGCTATTCTTTTTACCTTTTTTTGTATTAGATTTAACACCTGGGTAATACTAAGTGCCATGGTTACCATAAATTATAGGAGACTAAATAAATATTTGAGAGAGCAGGAGAGATTTGATTAAATTGCTGGAAATGAAATGTTGAGTACCATTTCCCACACCAAATAGACTTTCTTGCTTCAGTGTGCACTGCCAACAGTGGATTTGGTTTTCATAGCCCCAGACATTTTCTAAATGGGTAAACTGCCAGCATGACCACGTCCGCTTTTTCTTGTTTAAGTCTCAACACACTTTTTTATCCTTTGACTTTAATCCAAGCTGGTAAATCATGGCCAAGAATTGAAGGCTTGATAATAAGGGGCTGCAATGTGGAGCTCTACCACAAAATCTACCTGGAATGGGCAGGAATATTTATATTGTAAATGTGGGTTTGGGGCGTATGAGATTTATACTTCAAAAGTGACGTCCTTACTGGTAAGTAGGGATGAATGGAGGAATTCAGCTAAGATGAATTAATAACAATTACAGCAATGTCAGGAAATTTGGAACAAGCAAAAAAGATTACTGGGTGCCTCCAGTGGAAAACTATGCACTGCTTAGAGCAGTCAATTTCAATATTCCTGATCTATAAATGACTCTTTTCTTTGGATTCCCCTTTTGAACCAGTTGTACTCATTAAAAAAAATTTTTTTTTAATGTTTATTCATTTTTTAAGAGACAGAGAGCAGACAGAGGAGGGGCAGAGAGAGAGAGAGGGAGACATATAATCCAAAGCAGGCACCAGGCACTTAGTTGTCAGCACAGAGCCCAACACGGGGATCAAACTCACAAACCTGCGAGATCATGACCTAAGCCAAAGTCAGACACAACCAACTGAGCCACCCAGGTGCCCCAGTTATACTCATTTAATAATGAGTTAAATGAAATCTTTTATTTTACCTTTTTTTTAAAAAAATTATCCTTTCCCAGTTTTAATAACTAACATATAGTGAAATGCTTATGGTGCTAAATTTTGTTGCATGTGCAATTATTCATTAAGCCAAACAGTATATAAGTGCATTTCCCCTTTAAAAAGATGAACTGAGTGAGGTATAGAGAAGTCACATAATGCCCACATAAGAAATGAGGTAGAAACTCAGAGAAGTGTCCTTTGTCACCCAAAAAAGTACAAATTTCTGGTTAGTTCTCCATCACTTCTGACTAGATGAGATCATAATGAATGATTTCTTGAGTTATTCCCCTTTTGAGAACATATTCTCCCAAAATGCATACTGGTCCATATCCTGTTTGCAGTCTCACCAAATGACACCTTTCTCTGATGGCTGATAACAAAGATATCTTCCCAAGAAGAATTTTCACTCTTCCCTAACCTAAGGATTCCTCTAAGGAAGTCAAGAATTAAAGAATGATGGAGAGAAGGAAGAGCCCTGAGTTTAGAAGACAGAAAGAAGCAGGTGGCAACTACAAAATCCAGATTTCTGAAGTCTTTGCTGAGACCCAGTAGCAGGATGGGTCAGGCAACAAGAAGGCATGCGATGGAATCTGGTGTTTGGGGACCTGACAATGAATTCATTACTCCATTCTCCTTGAATTCCAGAGAAATGCTCCCCAGTGCCCCATCACCCCCAGCTTCCATTCTCTTGGGAATTTAGTGCTCTGCTTTTAGGCTCAGATTCTGTAGTGGCCTATGTACAATCACTTTTCTGTCCCAAACGGGAAAATCCTTCTAGGACTGATGAGCCATAAAGTCTGGGTAGGTTTGTTGACCTCCCTAGACCCCAGTTTCTTCAGCCAGAAAGAAATCCAGGGTCGAGATCCCTTTCAACTTCAACATGGAATGATTTCTATAATTAATCTCCATCATTCAGTGAAACATAATTTCAAGTGCACAATGAAATATAAATGCTTTTTAGGAATTCTATTTATTTATTCCCTTTTTCTTATGTTTATTTAAAATTTATTTCATTCCAAAAGGGAGTCAGGCTGGCTTACTGTATTGTTTCATGGTAATAACCCATATTGTATTGTCTGCTGAAGAGTTAGGATAAAGTAAGCAGATCATAGTAGGTAAGGCTGTTGATTGCAAGTACAGAAAATCACTCTGCCATTTAAGGGTAATTAATGTTCTCGTGGAATCCCAGGACAGGAATGCCCCCTTGGCCCTGTGAATGAACAGGAACCAGGAACTGGAATGACCTCCCAACTCTGCTCCCGACTGTGCACCTGCATCATTCATTTCCATTACAGAGTATGGCACATGACATCTACAAACAGTAACCACACATATATACCATCTAAAGAGGGACCAGCTTCTCTAAGATCCAACCCAGAATTCCTGGGGAAGGAATTGGCAAGCTTGGGTCAAATGCCCACCTCTTGATCAATCAATTGTGGCCACCATCCAGGAAAGGTCCTCTGATTGACGTGTGCTCTTCCTTCCTCTAATCAACTGTAACCTGTGGGTGGAACCACACTGTGCAAAATGGCCACTGGGGCCACACACCCACTCCTGCCTCAGGTAAGAGGAAGGGGATAACTACCGGAAAACAAGGGAGTAACATAACAACTGAAAAGATGTCCACCATAAGTCCCATAAAAGGAACCATTATTAAGTAATAGAGTATTCATAAAACTTTAAGTAATAGCATAAACCTCATTAAAAACCCAAGCTAGAGGCTTTGTGCACCCCCTCAGTCCACAGGGACATTTAAATACATCAGAAGTGATCAAGCAAAACGCACTGTATTCTCCCCTCTAATTAGTATCTTTCTTTGCTTCTCTCAGGACCTTTATATGTGGTCCCAATAAAAGTCCCTGCACATTCCCAAAGAGTTCTTCATCTGTTTCTCAGCATTTTTCTTATGATTGTTGGACTTCACTTACTCCATAAAAGCACATTGGAACATCAATGCATATCCCTGTTTTCACAATTGTTTCTCTCTGCACAATTAGGCATAATAATTAAAGCATCCTTTTTGTCTGAAAGGCAATTAAAGTACAACATTGGAAACATGCGACAATAATATTGAATAATGTTACATTTGTCAGTGAGGTCACTAAATGGGCAATAGATCTTAGAAAGCAAATGGTCTTTCCTTTGTAAACAGATCATTGCTGAGGTTACTTAAATGGCTATAATAAGTCCCATATAGCACTGGCTGCCGTAGCAAGTTTTCCTAGCTTGCTGTATTTCTATTCCCTTATCAGAAGTGAACACTTTGTGGCAATGTCCAAATATGTGGACATTGACATACTGATGAGTCTAAAACCACTTGGAATTCACAGACAGACAAGTAAAGATAAAGTATTACAGATTTTTTAAAGTTTATTTATTTTGAGAGAGAGAGAGAGAGAGAGAGAGAGAGAGAGAGAGAGAGAGAGAGATAGCAAACAGGATAGGGGTAGAGAGAGAGGGAGACAGAGAATCCCAAACAGGCTCAGCGCTGTCAGCACAGAGCCAGACGTGGGGCTCGAACTCATGAGGCATGGGATCATGACCCAAACCAAAACCAAGAGTTGGACACTTATCCGACTGAGCCACCCAGGCACCCCAAGTATTACAGATTTTAAAAATAATATTTAAAAGGTCTCAGAAACATAATGATGCACTATCAGATGTTTAACTCTAAAATGAAAGACAACTATGGCAACTAAAAGTAACTACCAAATAAATTCGGTAATCCCTTACCAACCATACTTTTGCAATGACATTAGCTTTCCTTCACTGCACATCTCTGACTCCTCTACTCTGCACTAAAAGTAGCCTTCATGAGGGCAGAAATACTGTCATGTTTGTTCATTATATTACCCCCAGTACCTGAATTAGTGGCTGACAACAGGTGATGCTCAAACTTTTGTGTGTGTCTTACTATATTCGTTTTATTTTTTACTGAAGTGTAATATACAACAGAGAAGCACACACACCATGGGTATAAAACTCACTAAATTGTCACAATCTGCATATATGTATGCAACCAGAACCCAGAGCAAGAAACAAAACATTACCAGCATCTTAGAAACCCTTTTGTACCCTTTCCTAGTTACTATCCCCAGAAGAATAATCACGATCCCCAATTTGAAAAGCATAGTTTAGTTTCGCTTATTTTTAGACTCTATAAATAGAACCACATAACGTGAACTATTTTGTGTGTAACTTTCATTCAACACTACACTGGTGAGATTCATCAACGTTGTAGGTAACTGTAGTTCACTCCTGTCCCGTTGTGTGAATGTACCGGTTTACTTAGCCATTCAGCTGCTGATATAGTGCTCTTGTGAACATTCCAGTGCATATCTTTTAGTATATACATTTCAGTTGGATATACACATAGGAGTGAAATTGCTGTCTTATTGAATATGCATATCTTCAGATTTATACATTAATACTTTAAAATATTAATAATATGAACTTTAAAAGAACCTAAATTTTCTTGAATTTGGGGTGAAATTAACACAATTCAATACCTTGATTTCTGCATGAGGACCTAGTTCATTTAAGAAAAACAATACAAGGGAATGCAAGCTGTTACCAACTAGCTGTGTGGTCTTGAGCAACAATACTCTGGCCTCAATTTCTTCACATAAATTAAGAAAATTAAATAAGATAATCTCAAATTCACTTCTACATTCCAGCTCTAAAGTTCAAAAAGAACTCACTTGGGGTATAATTGTCAGAGTTGTGACTAAAAGTCATGCTTCCAAACTCATTTCCAGTAGTTTTAACTTCAGATCAGTGAGATTAATTATTGATATAACTATTTATTACCAACATTAAAAGTTAATATTAGCGAATATTTATTGAATGCTCTTTCCAAGTGTTTTTCATGCACTGTCTCATCAAATCCTGACAACTCATAATGAATTATTATACCCATTCCATTTACAAACAAGGAAACTGAGGACCCAAATGGCTAAATGCCCCATCCAAGGTCACAAAACTGCAGAGTGATTGAGTTAGGTTCTTTTGTCTATGGGAAGTCATCTTTAAATGTTAACAGCATCCAATATCAAATTCTTTTGCTTGCTACAACTTAACAACTGTTTCTAGCCACTTGTTCCAATGGAAACTTCCAATATGTGACTTGTGACATACACAGTCTGAAATAAGCCACACTACAGCAACATTTTTTTTTGTGGGCTTCTCCCAACCTGGGTTTAACATTCTGAGAGTTGGATTCTTCACTGACATCTCCCAAGATCATCTGGTGCTGATTTCTATCTTCAGCAACACTTGGACGGGTTTCTTAACTCATGAATTTATGAAGGCAATAAAACTGATGAATCACAAATATCTGAACCCATATAGGAAATGATGCTAAAGGAGATAATAAAATTATATATCATTATCTACCACAAACTATAAATATTATGCATCAAGGATATGATAGTAATGTCTAACTTCAGCTTGATAACAAGCTGGTGGAAACCTGTAGTCATGTCATAAGTAAAAGATCTCTGCTATGACAATTCAGATTTCTGCTTCAATACTCTTTGATCCTTCTTTTTCTATATTCCATGAAGGTTTTAATCAGCTCTAAATTTCCATTTTATTATGTACTAGATTCCTGGTTTCTCAAATTCTCAGGTCCTGTCTGAAATCATTCTATTTGATGGCCTTTAATGAGGAGGAGGGGTGGTTCATCAGTTGATTTTTAAGGAGGCTTTGCTTTCAGCCAAAATACTTGACAGCAGTATGTTTATCAGGTATCTTGTTATATGGAAATTGTCCCTTTATTTCTACACATAGGTCTTATGGTTCACATTCCATTTCTTCTCTAACTGATCTAAACAGATCTGTAACTGGTCTTCCAACCAAAGTCCACCATGATCTACATTTACATTTAGTCCTACCCCAATGTTGAGGCTGGGGGGTGTAGGTAAGGAATGGACCTTACCCTGTATAGTTTGGGGTAGGAACACTGTCCATTCTTCCTAAACTTTTCAAGTATCTTTTGGAAAAGCATATTGCATACATACACATACACCCACATATCACTTTAATTACTGCATAATGTCTCACCAAAGTCCATTCTGACAAAATACAAGCTTGATTTTGCCATTATAAATATTTAGGATAGTAGTTCTACCTGGCCATTTTGCCATAATACATGTAGACTTACATAACCTGAAAAGTGGCTCTAGTTCTCCATCTGAAGACATAGGAGGGTAGCACCTCAGCAAAAGCTGCATTCATGAAGGTTATCTTCCCTAGACCCTTGTTCTTTGGTAATGTCCACTGCCTTAGTCCCTGGTCCACATGTGACCCCTATCAAAGTTCAGTAACTGCAGCTATTTCCAAACCTTTCCTGATACCTGTGGTTTAGCCATTAGTAGACATCACTGCCCTTACCTTGGTCACTAAAGATTTTGTGCAATTATTTAATAAGCATGGGCTGACCAATAAACAAGTGACTAGTAGTAACTTTGATTAGCAGCTTTATATTTCTGCAGAACCTCAAAACAGATCCAAAGAAATGGTGGTCATTATGGGTTCAGGGACTTTAAGTCCATAGGTCAGCCCCACCAGAGACAATCAGTTCCAGGTTCCCTTCCTTGGCAGCATTCTGGAAGGCCTATATGGACCAACAACACCTGTGTAATAAAGTAAAGAAGAGAAAGGGGGTTCAGCAAGACCGTGACAATTGACGTGATTTGGAGGGAAGGAAAGGTCAAATAACAAAGATCATGATCAAATCTCTTACCAGCTAGGTATAAATTAAGAGACAAGAGCAGAGTGATGAATAAAGAGCCCCTTTCCCACACTTTTGATCCCAGGCTGTCTACTACCACGCTATAAGCTCTTATAAACTAAGAGCCAGAACTAGAGGCAGATGGGAGCAGAGACACATTAATCATGGGCAATCACAATGGAAACCACAGACTCCTTCTGCTGAAGTCCCCTATTACCCGGCTTCTGACCCATTCCACAACATAATTTGAGAAAGCAGTATAGACCAGGTATTTCATTGGAAGAAAGGAACAATTAAAAATAAAACATGGATAGTCAGTGAAATTGAGGACATTTTCAAGTTCTTCAAACATTACAAAAATGGTCAAACCAATGCAGGGGGAACTGGAGAATGTTTACATAAAATGAAATGATACCTCACAATTATAGCTACAGTTTGACCAAATGGACTACGGGGTCTGTGCATAACCATTCTTTTTGTCCTGGACATAAGGCTCTTTCCCCATGATAAAGATGCTATAATAGAAAAATTACATGAGAAGAAAGTTAAAAAAATTAAAAAGAGGTCTGGAAGATGTATGAGAGGAGTTAATTACATAGGATAAAATGAAGTCAGCAAGCAACAGATTTTGAAATTTGAAAGTTAACATAAGCCTGTATTATGGAAAGTCTTCTGGGTACCACTGATCTGTTACTTCTCCCATAGTCTCTGTTGAAGTCTAAGTGGATGGTAAATAATATAGTTACACAACCACATTTTTTCCTTTTTTTTCTCCCTTGTTAAGAACACTACTGGAAACTAACCATAGACTGAAGAGAGGGAAGGGTTTTCTCCAGAAGCCTTGTATAACTTTATCTGAGATTGCAGTAAAATAGTCAGCTGTGGCTTAGTTTGATCTACTTATCCATACTATCACCTGAAGGTTGAGCCTGCCCAGAGAGTAGAACAGATTTCATTTTCTGTGTGCTTGCAATAAATCTTGGATTTCATGAGCAGTAAATATTTGCAATAAATCTCATTTTATTTAAATTACATTGATCAGGTTGCTTTCTTTTTTTTTTTTTAATACAGCAAATCTCTGGCAAAGATGGGATTTTAGCAAAACACAACTTCCCCCTTTGGGAAGAAACACAATGTATCATTTGGATTTCAATCAGAAAACATAAACCATTTAAGGTATTTCAAACAGATAGAATTTAATATAGGGAACTGATTGAACCAGTGATGAAAAAAAATAAGGAGCTGAACTGGAGATGGTGAGACATCCCAGAGATCAGCAACAAGAACAAGATGGCACTTCCCTAGGACTGGAGAAACACAGAGAAGAGGTGGTGTTCCCAAATCCACAAGCAGAGGTCACTGGGTACAAAATGGGGTGATAGTGGGCCTTCCCAAGGGAGCCATAAAGAGAGACATTTTCCAGCAGAATCTGGAACCACACAGGAGGCACAGGAATGCTGCCAGAGATGCTACCAAAAGCAAAGAAGAGAGAAGTCTTTTCTCCCTCTTTGGGTCTCCTTTATGCCAGTGTAGTCCATTGGTCAAACCTACAAAGATACTAGAAGGCTAGAGCCCTGAAAAATATAGTTTCTTGTAGTACAGAACAGGGCAGATAAATACAGAATATGGATCCAAAAGTAAGCAAGCCAAGATCTGCCCCAAGTGGGCTCCAAGAAACACTCTGTACCACATAATAAACACCCTGCAACAATTCCGGGTGGTCTGGGGGCATAATAACGGAACTTTAGTTTGTGTTATTCTCCTTATATTTTTCTTTTTACCCATTTCATTCTGATCCTCAGTATCCTCCCTTGGGGATTTCTGTAAGATCGTAAGTTACTTGAAATAATAAAACCAGCTGCATATATTATATTAAAGATACTAGAGGAAGAAGGAAAAGAGGGATGTACCTATATGAGCAACAGGCAGCAAAAGGGGAATAATTCTAAACACTATATAGAGAATAGAATACAGATATCTTAGGGAATCACTCACATGTTACTCAGTGTTGACATCCCAAGGAGAAAGCATGCCCTTAGGGAAAGTGGGTATGTGGCATCCCAATGAAGCCTAAAACCTAAGCACAAGATATCCCTGCCTTGGCAAAGGGTCCCATGCCGTAGACAGGGTCCGGATACAGCAAAGCTTTCAGACAAAAAGGGAAGTGCAAGCTGAAGTACCATGTGTATCAAAATGAGCCAACAATGGGGCGCCTGGGTGGCTCAGTCGGTTAAGTATCCAACTTCAGCTCAGGTCACGATCTCGCGGTCCGTGAGTTCGAGCCCCGCATCGGGCTCTGGGCTGATGGCTCAGAGCCTGGAACCTGCTTCCGATTCTGTGTCTCCCTCTCTCTCTGCCCCTCCCCCGTTCATGCTCTGTCTCTCTCTCTGTCTCAAAAATAAACGTTAAAAAAAATTTTTTTTTAAATAAAAAAAAAAGGAGCCAACAAGCTTCAACTAATTCCCCATCCCAGCCTTCCCTACTCACTTATCTCAGTACCAGCAGGAAACAAATGGCACACTCAGAAAAGTTTAACTGAAAGAACTTAACAAGAGGACTGTTACTTAAATGCGAAGAGGATTAATGAAATCAACAAGGATGGCAGGGCATCTTGGAGAATGCCATTACATTCAAGGCCTGAAGGGAAAAAGGAAGAAAATAGTGTTATCACAGCCCCATACAAGCTGAAACCACAGAGAAAAAGCTTTCCACCAAGTAGTTCTGATGCCTAGGGAAGCACACTCACTGTTCCAACAATGGTGAGAGACAAGAAAAAAGCAAAAGAAATAGATATACTAACTTTTTCTTTCCTTTTCAACTCTAGCTGGTACCTCTCTGGCTCAACCCATCTAGAAGTCAAAGAGCACAACACATAAGCCCAGCTATGACAATCTGCCCCTGTGCTCCAGGGCACAAAATGGACAGAGAAGGAGAGAAGGGCTAAAACTAGGAGAGTCTAAATAAAGAACAACCCAGAGAAAATTAGAATAATAATTCAAAAAGATACACACAACCCCTATATTTAGTGCAGCATTATTTACAATAGCCAACATATGGAAACAACCCATATATATATATATAAAATATATATATTATTATATATATATAAATATATAAATATATATATAAATATATAAAATATATATATTATATATATATAATATATATATATTATATATATATAATATATATCTATATATAATATAGATATAGATAGTGGAATATTACTCAGCCATAAAGAAGAATGCAATCTTGCAATCTTGCCATCTGCAACAACATGAATAGATCTAGAGGGTATTATGCTAAGTTAAATAAGTCAGTCAGAGAAAGACAAATACCATATGATTTCACTCACATGTGGAATTTAAGAGACAAAACAAATGGACAAAGGAAAAAAGAGACAAACCAAAAAGACTCTTAACTATAGAGACAAACTGATGGTTACCTAGGGGAAGTGAGTGGGGGATGGGTGAAATAGGTGAAGAGTATTAACAGTACACTTATGATGAGCAGTGAGTAATGTATAGAACCCTTGATTCATTATATTGTATACCTGAAACTAATATAACACTGTACACTAATTACACCTGATTTTTTATTTTTTTAAAGTGGAGGGAGGATAAAGAAAGAAAGAATAACCAACACTCAGCAGCTCCAGATTTTGTGGAGTCTGAGGTTTCTACAATTTGAGGGGCTTACCTAAAAAAATAACTACAAATATAGGGGCTTCTGTGTGTTTCAGTCACTTAAGCATCCGACTTCAGCTCAGATCACGATCTCGTGGTCTGTGAGTTCGAGCCCCACGTAGGGCTCTGTGCTGATAGCTCAGAGCCTGGAGCCTGCTTCTGATTCTGTGTCTCCCTCTCTCTCTGCCCCTCCCCCCACTCATACTCTCTCTCTCTCTCTCTCTCTCTCTCAAAACAAATAAACATAAGAATTTTTAAAAATTAAAAAAAATGACAATATATAACTACAATACAAAATTTGGTATGGAAGTACATATTTGTTTCTATTGAGAAGAAAAATCACACAAAAACACAAAGTTTAGGGGCACCTGGGTGTCTCAGTTGGTTAAGCGTCTAACTCTTGATCTCAGCTCAGGTTTTGATCCCAGGGTCCTGAGTTTAAGCCCTTCATTGGGCTCCACGCTGGGTGTGAAGCAAACTTAAAGAATAATAATAAATATGGAGCACCTGGGCGGTTCAGTCAGTTAAGCAACTAACTCTTGGTTTTAGCTCAGGTTCATGAGTTCGAGCCTCGCATCAGGCTCTGTGCTGCCAGTGTGAAGCCTTCTTGAGATTCTCTCCTCCCCTTCTATCTCTCTGCCCCTCCCACGTTCTCTCTCTGTCTCTGTCTCTCTCTCAATAAACAAACAAACAAACTTAAAATTTTTAAATTTTTAAATAATAAATAAGAATTTTTAAAAAACCCAAAGCTTAAAATTTTTTTAGTGTTTATTTTTGAGAGAGAAACAGAGTGCAAGCAGGGGAGGGGCAGAGAGAGAGGGAGACACAGAATCTGAAGCAGGCTCCAGGCTCTGAGATGTTGGTGCAAAGCCTGACACGGGGTTCGAACCCACAAACCGCAAGATCATGACCTAAGCCAAAGTCGGGCACTTAACCGACTAAGCCACCCAGGCGCCCCCGCCAAAAATAAACCCCAAATTTTAATACCTAACAAATACTCAACTGTCAGAATCTGAAAAAAAGCATATTCTTATTAATTAATAACTGCCCTAAGATATTTTTGTAATATTTACCTTCTCTGTAGTATTGCTGCAATTTTTTTTATCATCTCTTTATGTAAGAACACTTTTTTTTTTTAATATGAAGTTTATTGTCAAATTGTTTTCCATACAACACCCAGTGCTCATCCCAACAGGTGCCCTCCTCAATGCCCATCACCCACCCTCCTGTCCCTCCCACCCCCCATCAACCTTCAGTTTATTCTGTTTTTAAGAGTCTCTTACAGTTTGGCTCTCTCCCTAACTTTTTTTTTCCTTCCGCTCTCCCATGGTCTTCTGTTAAGTTTCTCAGGATCCACATAAGAGTGAAAACATATGGTATCTGTCTTTCTCTGTATGACTTCTTTCACTTAGCATAACACTCTCCAGTTTCATCCACGTTGCTATAAAAGGCCATTTCATTCTTTCTCATTGCCACATAGTATTCCATTGTGTATATAAACCACAATTTCTTTATCCATCCATCAGTTGATGGACATTTAGGCTCTTTCCATCATTTGGCTATTGTTGAAAGTGCTGCTATAAACATTGGGGTACAAGTGTCCCTATGCATCAGCACTCCTGTATCCCTTGGGTAAATTCTTAGCAGTGCTATTGCTGGGTCATAGGGTAGATCTATTTTTAATTTTTTGAGGAACCTCCACACTGTTTTCCAGAGTGGTTGCATCAGTTTACATTCCCACCAACAGTGCAAGAGGGTTCCCGTTTCTCCACATCCTCTCCAGCATCTATAGTCTCCTCATTTGTTTATTTTAGCCACTCCGATTGGTGTTAAGGTGATATCTGAGTGTGGTTTGGATTTGTATTTCCCTGATGAGGAGTGACATTGAGCATCTTTTCATGTGCCTGTTGGCCATCTGGATGTCTTCTTTAGAGAAGTGTCTATTCATGTTTTTTGCCCATTTCTTCACTGGATTATTTGTTTTTTGGGTGTGGAGTTTGGTGAGTTCTTTATAGATTTTGGATACTAGCCCTTCGTCTGATATGTCATTTGCAAATATCTTTTCTCATTCTGTTGGTTGCCTTTTAGTTTTGTTGATTGTTTCCTTTGCAGTGCAGAAGGTTTTTATCTTGATGAGGTCCCAATAGTTCATTTTTGCTTTTAATTCCCTTGCCTTTGGAGATGTGTCAGGTAAGAAATTGCTGCAGCTGAGGTCAGAGAGGTTTTTTCCTGCTTTCTCCTCTAGGGTTTTGATGGTTTCCTATCTCACATTCAGGTCCTTTATCCATTTTGAGTTTATTTTTTGTGAATGGTGTAAGAAAGTGGTCTAGTTTCATTCTTCTGCATGTTGCTGTCCAGTTCTCCCAGCACCATTTGTTAAAGAGACTGTCTTTTTTCCGTTGGATATTCTTTCCTACACTTTCTAATATCCATTTTTACAATGAGAATAGAATGAAAATTTAATATTTTCTGGAATCAAAACAATTTTATTATTGATAACTGGGATGCATAAAATATGCAGCATTACAAAAATATGCTTTTGTTGTGTATAGTTCTGTTGTAAATTTGTGCCCTACAAACAGGAATTTTGATAAGTTCTATTTTGCATGATTACCATAAATTTTTAAAAATATATGCTGCTTTTTAATTTGCATATATTATCATTTGTATACATTATCAAATATATTCCCGGACAGCACAGCACTTCCATTGAAAATAGATTTTGATGAGAACCAAATTCTCCACTAACAATTAAACGCATCTGATGACTGAATGAATTTTCCAGAGATCAGCTTCCAGTTCCATGCATTGCATGCCTAGCTTTTACTCTACTATCCATATTTCTGTTTCCAGGAACCATAGAGGGCATTCATACACTGATGGCCAGCAGTGGCTTAACTACACAATAGTGATTGAAAAATCACATAGATATAACTCACTAAACCCAACTAAATATCATGAACTCAATTTTCCCTAAGCTGAATCTTATAAAATTCTGAAGCATGGTTAAAGGAAATACAGAACAATGAGGTTTGTAGACTTCCATTTCAACCAAGTTAAAATATACTCATGGTATAATTTTAAAAAATTATTACCTAACTCTTCTAGAAGCAATAACTAGAAAGTCTAGTTAGCAATAACTCACTCAGTGACAAGGAGTGCCCCTAGTGTCCAGATTGTGGTTTCTAAATACCATTTCTAAATAATAATAATAATAATAATAATAATAATAAAAATTAACGCTGAAATCCTCAGCAAGATGGCTGACTCCAGGTCTGGTGCAACAAATCAATATAAGCCTACAACATCCTGTCATACGAGAAAGCAAAGAAGCTATCCACATTCACTGAGGTCATGTCAAGAGATAATAGGAGCCAAGTGAAAGGGACTCTCACTGGCCAAAGATGAGATAGTTTGTGCATCAAAAAGTATAATAACTATAACGAATTAAATCAGATATGTTTTTTAAGAATCTATGAGGTCATACTGGTTTCCACAGTGGATGTAACAATTTACATTCCCACCAACAGAGTGCCAGGGTTCCTTTTTCTCCACATCCTACCCAAAACTTGTTATTTCTTGCCTTGTGCATTGAAACTAATGAACACAATGTGTCAAGTACACTCAAATAAAAAAAAATACAAACATACAATACATGTCACGCCAAGTTAAAAAAAATCTATGAGGTTATAATGATATATTTTTTAAAAATCAGTGGTTCCATTTGAAGGTTTATTAGGGCATGAACCTCTCATTCTAAGATTTTCTAAAGGGGGATAAATTATCCCACCGTTCGTGTACTAACTAGATTCTAGTGTAATCAAATATTGATGAAAAGTAATTCTTCTCTATAGAAGAATTCCACTTAGTAATTACAAAAGGAATGATTAAATTAAAATATCTATCTTTTGTAGCCCCTAATGAAATAATAGCTATAGACAATGGTCATCCAGGGTTGCTAAAACCATCTGGGAAATGATGCATGGGTCAGGCTGAAAATATCTGAAACCTCCAGTCAATCTTAACATGACAAAAAATCAAATAAGATAAAATAAAATACAATGAAAAGAAAGTGTGTCAAGCATCAGATGCCTCTGATGTGATATAATAGTGAGTCCACAGCAACACTTATGAAATGTTCTACCAAAACATTGAATTTGAATATGATCAAGGATCTTAGCTACATGTAACTACCAGTTTACAGGAAATACACAAAGGAAATACACAGACAAACATGTCAAATGACACCACAGGGATGAAATCAGCTAATCCCAGAGTGTAGGATATGCTATAAGACACAAGATCCAGTTTCTTCAACAAATAAATGCATTAAAAAAGAGAAAGGGGGAGGAGAAAATTTATAGATTTAAAGAATTTTAGGAAACACCAAATGCAATACATGGACTTTATTTGAATTCTCATTCAAACAAGTCAGTTTAAAAAATGTTATGGAAAAATAAGGTAAACTTGGTGAATACTGAAAATGTATTTAATGATATTAAAGAAATAGTGTTTCATGTAGTGGTGGCATCCGCAGCAGCAGCAGAAAGAGTTTGGTTGGGGCCACGTCTCACACCATTTTGCCAGTACAGCCTAGCAAGAGGCCAGAAGGCAGAACTTACCTTTGAATCTGTGAATGAAGGCATTGAATGCATTTGTAAAATTATGAAGAGCATCCGAAGAGAATGAATCCCAACAGCCCCTCTATCACATATGATATCAGTCAGTTGATTTTATCGATGATCTGGCAGACCTCAGCTGCCTTGTTTGCAGAGCTAATACCCAGGCATGCCAACCTCATAACAAGGACTGGATTAAAGAGAAAATCTACATGCTCCCTTGTCGGCAGGTCCAACATGCCAGGAAATAGTTGAGTAGGAGGCATTGGGGGTTGGGGGTGGGCTTGGAACACAGGTATGTCCAGTGTGCTGCAGGGGAAGTTTTGTGTTCTAGGAAACCTGTTTCCATTGTGTACACTCTAGCCAGAATTGAATGTATTCGATGAAATGGGAGGACCTTGGTCAATCTGAAATCCCCATGGCCCCTTGCCCCCAACTTTTATTTAACATAAACCTTTTAATAATATAGACAGAAGTTGATTTTTGTCAGTGAATACTGGTTCCAGTCCTTCAAACTATTCATATCTGCTTTATAACATTCACCATACTAACACTTGATCAAGTTGGGGTGGGAGTAGTGACAGTTTCATTGTATCTTCAAGATCAGGTCTTAGTGAAAAACAAATGTTCTTTAAGGTTTTGTTTTTTTTTTTTAAGAAGAAATCATGTTAAGTAGTTTTTTGAGGTGGGGGGGGTAAGCTGTAATAGTGATTTAAAAAAATAGTGTCTCATCTCTTAGAGATACATACTGAAATATTTACGAGTGAAGTAATATTGTGTGTACTATTTACTCCAAGTTATCCAACAGATAGGGGTAAGGCATAGGAGAGACGGTGTGGATAAAATAGGGCCCACCATGTGCTGATAATAGATGAATCAGGGCAACAGGCATATGGAGATTTATCCTACTATTTTTTCTAATTTTATGTATGCTCAAAACTTCCATAACAATTTTATTTTTCAAAAAGCAGCTGAAGAAAAAAGAACTTTTCCAAAAGGTTTACTGAAACTGGAAAATGCCACTTTTCCTCTTGTATCATGGAGAAGAAAGTCTACTTAGGCCTTCAACTCTTCAGGCAGTGAATTTGACCCAACAGTGATTCCCTTCTCTCTTTCCAATCGGTAAATATTGCCTGTATCGTCAAGCGTTCAAGGCCAACTCCTTAATGTATCACAGAACACCTGTCTACACATCACCACTGATATAGGACAAAGATGAAAACCTTGAGCAGGGGTATCCTGACTCAGTTATGTGTAGCAGGACAAAAACCTTTCTGAACCCTGAACAGACTTTGAATTAATTTGACCCTCCACTATTATTTGAAGGCCTTGCCTGAGTGAGAAATAAATAAATAAAGCAAACCTCAATAAGCAATCATTGAAACGTACTTGGATCGTCAGCTGGTGACAGATCTCTGAATGCCGGGGAGGGGGTGGGGGTTGTTCAAGATCTCTGCAGTGCACGTAACTTCTTCCTGAAATAGCTAAAACGCTTCCTCGGCTCCCACCAGTCTCTGGAGTCCTTGCTTTACGGAAATTTAAGGCTCAAAGTGTCTACCCTTCCCCACGATAAAGTACAGAATTGATCAGGATTATGGAACCTGGAACTCTACATGTAAGAATTTTGTTTGAATATATCATGTGTTAGACAGTGACACCTATTGGTAAAGTGTAGTATTGTAAACCAGGACTATCGAATATTGCAATGCAGTCATACCTTTCTAACTCAGACACAATGGAAAAAAGCCAGACTGAATTGGGGAAAATCCGTGGCAGGAAAAAAATCACTGTCATATGCTTTTATCACCTTCAACTAGTCTACATAATTCAACCTAGGCTAAAGGTGAGGTGTACTAGACCCTTACAGAAAGTATTTTTTGACGAGCCCAGCAAATATTCAGCCTGAACTGTAGTGATATGCCTTAAGTTGCAATTAATTCTTTTTAAATGGGTGTTCCCAAAGTTCTTAAAGCTGCTTTGTTCTCTTAAGTGGACAAACATTTCACAACCCTATCTCGATAAAGTATTAAGTGAATTTTATTTCTCTAAAAGTGACCCTCTGAAAATTCACAAATTCTAAACTTGTGAGATCCAAATCAATAAAAAATATATATATGCCTTCTATACTCAAATTAGACAAAAGATTAGGAGAGATTAGGAGATACACTTCAGCATTGTAAATGCCCAATGTAAATATGGAAGGAGGGGGCTTCTAAGTATGAAATAAATAACCTCAATCAGTTGTACAGGGGGAGGGTGGATCCTCTCATTAAAGGATTAGATTGTAGGAACAAAGACAAGGCAAATGTGAAAAGTAAAATCCCATCCAATTGTTTCAAATGTCCAGTCATCAGTTTGATCCCTTCACTCATCAAAAGTGCTTACTTTGGGGGCATCTGGGTGGCTCAGTAGGTCAAGTGCCCTACTCTTGGTTTTGGCTCAGGTCATGATCTCAGGGTTAATGAGTTCAAGCCCCACATTGAGCTCCATGCTGACAGTGCAGAGCCTGCTTGGGATTCTCTCCCTCTCCCTCTCTCTGCTCCTTCCCCACACACAGATCTCTCTCACTCTCTCTCAAAACAAATACATAAACTTTAAAAAAAATTCTTACTTTGTTCATTAGAATGATTTATATAACTTATAAAAGTAATCTCCATCAGAATCATTTATAAATATGCTTATATTACAGTGTCAATAATCTATATTGACAAATATATAGTACAAATATATATTTAAGTATGTATCATATAAATATGTGAAAATACATTTATGCCATAAAATTTCATTGTAAAATAATTTTAATAATGAACTCAATGGGGAAACTAGATTGACTCTAAGTGATTTGTTTTATAAACCCCACTTGAGGGAACACACTCACACATTGCACAGGGAGTGATGCCTGAAAGTCCTCTTGAACCAAGGTTCCTCCCTCCAAATCCCTCAGTCCTCTCCTTCCTGACTACTTGACAGCACTATAATGGGTGGTGTAAGGTTTTCTCAGGCTCAGTTCTGAACTCACCTTTGCCCTGCGTCTCCTCCTCAATTACTCTTCTCTTCTGAATTCTGGTCTCCTCCCCTC
Organism: Neofelis nebulosa; assembly: GCF_028018385.1. Classification (NCBI taxonomy): domain Eukaryota; kingdom Metazoa; phylum Chordata; class Mammalia; order Carnivora; family Felidae; genus Neofelis; species Neofelis nebulosa. The sequence goes on along the minus strand of NC_080794.1, from coordinate 27,427,481 downwards.
AGGGACTGGGAAGGCAGCCTTGACTGCTGTGCAGAACAAAGGAGTGCGAACATTTTATTTTCCTGTGTGGCTCTCTCCCCTCCCCTCTCCCTGCCTTTTAGTCAATGCCAGAGGAGTGCTTTGAGGAATCCACTCTCAGGTCCTAAAGTCACTGTGTGACTGAGGTGCTTGATCCCACAGGGAGCTGAAGGTACAGCAGGGCCTCCGATAGCCGATAGCCGGCAGGTCTCTGGAGGACACGTGGAAAGCATGCGGGTTCACTGTGGTAGATGTGGTAGCCACACTGACGCTGTGACAAGCAATTTCAAATTCCAGAAAAACTAGCCTGGAAGGACTGGATCTAGAAGGAAAAAAGGAAGAAACAGAGAAACAAGGCCTCTAACTGATGAATACTTTGCTAATGCTTCCAAAGGAAGGACAACCTGTTAATAACAGACCAGGAAGGCAACGTTGCAGTTAATTTTTACTTTCTATTCTCATCATCAAAGCATGTTTAATGTGATCCTGCATGGGGCAAGAGGGCCCTTGCCAAAATTAAAATCAGAAAAGGTTGGCCATCTGTGAGCATTAAAGGGATATGGAAAGAGTCAGAGAACAAAGGATCAACTCCTGGAATAAAGAAACATTTTTTAACTCATGGCTGTGTTTTGGTGTGTCCTTGTTTACCATCGGATTGTGGAGTAAAAAAGTTCAGAATCTTTAAATAAATAAAACATCACAGTCATGCTGATTTATTCAAGTCATTCACTCAGGGAGTGAGTTAATTGGAATCACTTGGGAATGAGCAGATTCCACTTCCTATAGGAGCCACGTGAAGCCTCAGATGAAGCAGTTATTGGAAAAGTCAGGGCAACGCTGATGGTTCATGAAGACAAATTAGTTGAGCCTGAGAGAGCTTGGTGAGCTAATGCAGACGCTGAGGGGTAGGATCTCAGCAAGCTGACTCAATGTTTTACTTAAACACCAAGATTCTGGTTACCAAAAGCTGAGGACTCTATCAGCTGGAAAGGCCCATGGCTACTTTCCTCTTCATAAAAAGGTAGGAATAAATCAGTGATCGCCAAAGTGTGGTCCCTGGACCAGCAGCATCCGCATCCCCCAGAAGCTTGTTACAAATGGGAATTCTCAGGCCTCACCCCCACACACTGAAACAGAAATTCATATGGCTGTGTTTTAATAAGCCCTCCAGGTGATTCTGAAATACACTTGTTAGTGTATTAAAGTATGGGAGCCACTGGAAGAAACTCCTGGAATATATGACAAAAATCGTCCAATAACTTTGTTACAGTTAAATAGGGACTCAAGGAGTCTTTCCCTTCCTGCCTGGCTTTACCCTGGTCCAGGCCACCACAGCCTCATGCCCAGACACCTACAGGAGTCACTTCTCTGGTATCCCCATCTGGTTCAGGCCCCTCCAGTCAATTTCCCACAGTGTTAGCAGGGTGAGCCTGAAATTACAAATCAGCTAGTGTCACTCCCTTGATTGATACCCTGCAGTAGCTTCCCACAGTATTTAGGATCAGGTTCAATTCATGAGCTGACTTCTGCTGTGTTGCCCAGACGTTCTCCCAAACTTGAATCTCTTTGTACCTGAGGCTCCAGACAAGTTGAACTGCTTTTAGCTCCTTGAATCCAACTTCCAGGCCATGATGCCATGCTTTTTCCACTACCTGAAACCCTCTCTCCATGTCTCTTCATCAGGCCTAACTGGAGGTGACTTGGTGGAAGAAAAGAAAACCCATGGGAGTAAGAGTCATTAAAGAGAGAGGGAACCAGGAGAAAGAAGAGAAAGGAGAGAAACCAACCCAAAAGTGTGCCGGCCTGTGCTGTGCACTTGGTGCATGGGGTCTCAAAGCCCATCCTATCCTTTGGTCTTCATCTTCTGCAGGTGTTCAACCTATCCCTGACTTCACCTTAAATGCCCCCCACCTCTGCTGGACCCTCTAGGCCCCAAAAGAAAACACTCTCTGCAGATTAGGCTCTCCATGGCTTCCAAATAATAATTAGCTACTGGACACACAGGGGTTCTCAAAGTGTAGTTCCCACACCAGAAGCATCGGCACCACCTGGGAACTATTTAGAAATTCAAACTATTGGATTGAATAATTCAGAACCTATTGTATCCTATTGTATCAGAAACTCTAGGACAGGGCTCTGCAACCTGTGTTTTTAAAAATCCTCCAGATGACTTATATGCACAATAAAATTTGTATCTAAAATACTGTCTAGGGGTGGCTGGTGGTTTATTCAGTTAGCATCTGAACTTGATTTTGGCTCAGATCATGATCTCACAGTTCATGGGATCAAGCCCCGAGTTGGGCTCTGCGCTGACAGCATGGGGCCCGCTTGAGATTCTCTCTCCCACTCTCTGCCCCTCCTACCCCCTCATAAATAAATGAATGAATGAATAAATAAATAAAGTACTGCCTAAAGTATTTGTGTTAGAGCCCATGCTAATAGAACACCAGATACTCTCCTTGGCCCTCCAAGGGCTTTATATTTAGGCCTTTGGGTGATAATACCCCTCTCTTTTTTGTGTGAACCTCAAGATTGTTTTCATTGGTGTGACTTAATCTCAGGCAGGTGGAGCCAGGCAAAGCATGGGTGGCCCCTTGAAAGGTTATAGCACCTGTCAGATGCAATTGTACAGACATTAGTGACTATGATAATTATAACAGCACTAGTAATCATTGGAAAGTAAATACTGATGATCATTTGCTAACCCCTTATAACATACTTTACTTATCCAACATAGTACAACCTTCAAAAGTAGCAATTAATATACCCCCATTACGGATGCAAAAACCAAGTCTCAGAGGTCACATGATTTGCCTAAAGACATTCGAGGAAGAAGTGATAGGTCAAGGACTTAAATGTGGAACTGACTAGCTCCAAGCCGCTGATTCGAGGGCACTAATTATTCCTACAAAGGTGCATGGGTGGTTACCAGAGGGAACACTCTGCTTCTGGAGCCAGGCCCCTCTTCTTCTAAGGAAACATGGCAACATATTGAGTTTCCTTCTGCCCATCCTGCCTTTCTTTTGACGGCCTTTCTTTCAGTATTTGCTTTTGGGCTTCTCATCCTCACTGACCAATGACTGGGATGATGCAGTTTGCATTTTCTGTTGCCATGCAGAAAGTGGCAGACACTGTGAAAGAGAGTGAGCCTTCCAGATGAAATGCAATGTGTAAATGGAAATTGTCATCATTATCCCCTGAAAAAATGGAGAAAATGAACATTGGCTCTAGCAGAACTGGAAGGAAAAATTGGACTGCGAACAAAAGCATTATTAATTTAAGGAACTGCCTGAATTTGCCTCTGGCAGTTTCCTTTGTAAACACCGTTAACACTCTGGAATGCTTGAATTGTATCTAAATGCATAGCTTAAATATGTAAAAACAGAAACCTAGGCATTACTTTCAGGCATTCAGAGAATTGTTTGCTTCTAAAATCTGCCAGAACAAAATACAACTAGCATATGAGACTTCCAAATTATGAGGGTCTAATATTTCTCATAAAATCCTTTCACAGAATATAGAATTGTTGACTACCTCCTACCCAAGACCAGTTATAATTTACGACTGACAAAATATGGCTCTGTAACACTGCTGGTGCAGAACGTGCTTATATTTGTGTTTCTCTGTAACATGAACATGATTCTTGGAGGTAAAAGGCTGCAGCAAGGGATATCTTTAGGCAACAGAGTTATTTAAGTGGCCAAGTCACAGCTGAGTAACTTTGTAAATGAACCTGGTAGAGTCAACTCTGTGGAGAAGAATAATTGCATCTTTATGACCTCATTCTGAGGTGGAAAGCCCCTCACTCAGGCACCATGGTGGGAGGCATTCAGAGAAGTTGTATTTTGGACACTAGAATCAAGTAAGTTATATTTCCCAGAAGGAAAATATATCTATGAATTTTGGATGAGGTAGTTCTAAGCGAAAAGCCATCCTACCCTCACTAGGCTCACAGACTTTTCCCAAATAATCTGAAAGTAAACATGGGCTTGTCAGTTCTCTGGAGCCCAAAAAGCATTTGGGAAAAATCTTGACCGAGTTTGATGAGCAACCATACCCCGGGGAATTCTCCATTTAGAAGCAAGAGGATAAAGGAAGCGTTGGAACAGTTGCTGCTAATTGGGAACCAACCAGCCCCTGGAGCAACTGATAGTAAGCTAGCAGCTTCCTGAGCATGAGAGAGTCAAAGTTTGAATCCCTTGCTCAAGTGTAGAATAACAATAATGACAGCAACCAACACAGACTGGGGTCTTACAATGGATGGGGGAAACAAACACTTCATATATACTCGTATATTTATGTATATATATATATATATATATATATATATATATGTGTGTGTGTGTGTACATGTGTATGTGTGTATATATATGTATGTAAAATCATTTCTATACATTAATATGCATATATAATGATTTAACTCTTTTAATAGCCTTATTAAGTAATTTTAAAATATTACTCCCATTTTACAGATAAGGGAACTGAACACAGAAGTTATGTAATTTGTCCATACTAGAAGGCAACAGAAGCAGGATTCAAACTGAGTCATGCTCCAGAGTCCATGTTCCTAACCACTTACACACATCATCACTTGACAGGGAAAGATCGTGGGCTTTCATGTTTGGCACTAAGGAACTGATTTCTGACTTACTTACTTCGAGGTACGATGGGATGCCATTGTGCAAGCACAATGGAATATTACTCAGCCATACAAAAGAATGAAATCTTGCCATTTGCAACAACACTGATGGATCTGGAGAATATTACGCTAAGGGAGATAAATCAGTCAGAGAAAGACCAATACCATACCATTCCATTCACATGTGGAATTTAAAAAACAAAACAAATGAACAAAGGAAAAAAAAAGAGACAAACCAAAAAACAGACTCTTAACTATAGAGACAAACTGATGGTTACTTAGGGGAGGTGGGTGGGGGATGGGTGAAATAGGTGAAGGGTATTAACAGTACACTTATCATGATGAGCAGTGAGTAATGTATAGAATTGTTGAATCACTGTATTATATCCCTGAAATTAATATAACACTGTATGTTAACTATACTGGAATTAAAATGAATAGAATAAGATAAAATAAAAAATGTGACCCTGAGTAAGTGACTTAACTTTATTCCCTGCCTATAAAATAGATAAAATTCTGAACTAGCAGATTGTCATAAAAAAGGTACTTAAGACTTAGTAGACACTCAATAAACAGTTTCTTAAGCTACATCTTCATTAAATTCACTAACCATTTCTGGCTATGATCCAGTATTGGAATGGCAGCTATCAACTCCAGACTACTTCTCTGGCTAATGATCTGAGAGGCACAAGCAGAGTGGAATGATTGCAAACTATAAAGGAAAAAATCATAAGCACTTACACACACAAATATACGGACTGGATTTTGGTGGAACTCAAAAGATAGAAAACACCTGCCTTCTACATTCAAATCCTATCAAATTTATCAGGTGCCTAGCATCATTGGATGAGGATCCACACTTAATTCTAAATCTGATTTTTGTTTGAAGAGTGTCAAAACTTTAAGTGCCAGCAATATATATTTTAAATAGATATCATTTCATATACATAAATTCATAAAAATATATATACAGTGTGTGTGTGGGGGGGGGTATTTCCCCCTAGGGTGATTGTGTAACAAATTCACCTCATTGCTTCAGGCTATTTGAACCTCTCCATTAACTGGGCTGGATTAATTCTGAAATGATCCACTTAAGTTGTATTTCTCTGTGATTATTAAAATGAGATTTCCCCCCTTTTTCACAACAATTTCACCATTTTTCAAACATGGCTAATGACTTTGTTTTTCCTCCAATCCTTTGGCCATATTCCTTACCATGAAACAAATTGGAAAGGATGTGTGATTATGAATGATTTTTTTTATCTTTCCAAGTGGGAACCATGAAGTACTATTGTACTTTCTCATCCACTCCCCTATTATTTGGCTTCCTTCCTCTTTCCTGGGGAAGAGAAGGTATTTCAAGAGTAGAGAAGATTAGTTAATTATTTTCAGATGCCTTCTTACCTTGTTCTGTTAGACTCAAATCTCAATGGATTCATTTAAAATAACTGATCATTGGGTATCATTGAGGAATTGCTACTGTGGTATATTCTGACATGTATTTTTGAGTTCCAAATAAAACAAGAAGTTTCTCAGGGTGTAAGTAGACCCTAGTATATTCCCTGCCTCCCTAATTTTATTTATTCCACATCTGCTGGTAAAATATCCACTGAGAAAAAGAAGGTAAAATGATTATCTGTTTATTAAGTTATTTTGATAGACAGGAACAGAGACTCATTAATGTCACTTGAAGAAAAGGGAGATTGAATATTAACTAGACTTACTGTGGTGATGATTTCACAATATATATAAATAGCAAATCATTATATTGTACACCTGAAACTAATACAATGTTATATGTCAATTATTCTTCAATTTAAAAAAAAATCTTTGATGTTTGAAAAAAAAGAAAGAAAAAGGTAGAGGGGATAATCACAAAGTCATTATAAAAGGTACAAGAATGCATTTAATTCAATTTTCTCCCAAATGTACAGAAAAGACATTTCTTCTTCCCTTTGGCCACCCCCCAAGTGATCTTGTCCTCCTGGAAAAAGTATCTCCTATCTGAGAAGTCCTCACCTTTGATAGCAATGAAAGAGGCAAGGGACACACGCACAGCCAGCCACACGAACCTGACCCACCTGGCAACCACCAGGGAGAAGTCTTCCCTGCCAGGTCCAGAATGACAGGTAGGTGTCCCTCCTGGATGCCTGGGCAGATGGTGATGTCACAGAGAACACAGAAAGAGCAGGTCTGGAGAGGAAGAGGATGAATTCATGTTTGCAAATGTCAACTCTGGGGCACCTATGAAACATTCAAGAGTACATCTGGGCTTGATTCTCACAAGAGAGGTCTGAGCTGCAGAGACAAGTCTGGTGACTTGCCCAGGCTACATGGCTTGGAGGTGGTGGTGGCAGTGCTGGAAGTTGATTGGAATCAGGTCTGTGTTAGTTCGTCCGTTGTGTGCTGCATGATGCCCCACATCAGGCCAACTAGTGAAGGTGTGAGGTGTGAGGCCTCCCTTCTGACCCTAAGCTCTCTGTACCTCGTCCCCTTGCTTCCTATTCCACTTTCCCAGCCTGCAGACTTCCTGTGCTTGCTTGTCTCTCCTTCTCCTTTATCTTAATTAACACTATACTCAGGAAAGGATCCATTAATATTGCTTTCCCCAGGGTGATTGACTCTTAAGCAACAACTCACCATGGGCAATGCTGAGGATGATGAACATAATGATGAGCATAAGAGGATCACTTATGGATATATTTTGTGTTTGTCCAGGCTGGGTTTTCCCCTGCATCTTCCTAAGTATCCAGGCTGTTCTTTCTACCTCACTGAAGATATGCACTGAAAAGACCCAATCCTACACACAACTTCTATTTCTGGATCTTTCAAAAGCAGGAGCTCTTAGGGTACAGCTGCAAGAGAAATACAGGGTACCTGGTTAAATGTGAACTGCAGATAAGTAATAGTTTTTTTCAGTGTAAATATATGTCCAGTATTACAAGGGACATTCTTATGCTAAAAAGTTATTCATTGTTTAGCTGAAATCCAAGTTTAACTGGGTGATTTCTTCCATTTTGTTTTTTGCTAAATCTGGCAATCCTACTGTAGGGTAAAGGGGAAGAGCCTTTGCAAACATGACAGGGGGATAAAGAAGTGAGAAGAAAATAGCAGGAGGGAGAGAAACCCAACACTAGGGCAGCTTCTGAGAAGCCCTCACAGAAATGGTCCTGAGTCTACCCCTCGCACAAAGGAGAGGGTACAGGACCTCACTGGAGAGGGGCTATTATCCTGCAGGAGTCTGGGCCTTTGGCCTCAGGGCATGTTCCAGGGTCCCCAGGACTAAACCAGGCAGACATCCCCTGAGTCCCTTAACATCAAGTAGCTATTTGTGCTTAGAAAATTATTTTCTCTATTAGGCCTCAAAGACTGAGATAAGGGAGGTCTAAGAATGCTGACAGTAGACTTCCTGCCAACCTGCATACAGAAGGCTTCAGACTACATTTAATTCTATCTAAAGGAAATTATGTGACGTTTCTAACAACCTGTTTTGTGAAGAAAACTTCTTAACTGCAAAATAATCATCATTACTGATAAACACTGGATATTTTCTATGTGACACACACCATGTTAAGTGTTTTATGTTCATTATTTTGGCTTTTGTATTAAAATATTATTATAGAACAAAAGGAGGGGTCCTTTGTTAAGGGAGTGCCAAACTTTGAGGAGTCTGTGAAGAAGATTCCAGAAGAGTAAAAGAGGACATAAAACAATGCCTACTTCACTTATTGATTAGCCTGGCTCTGGCCCCAAAACCTAGTTATAAAGGAAATTAGGGGCTCCTGGGTGGCTCAGTCAGTTAAATATCCAGCTGTTGATTTCGGCTCAGGTCATGATCTCATGGTTGTGAGATCAAGCCCCATGTTGGACTCCAAGATCAGCCTTGAGCCTGCTTGGGATTCTCTCTCTCTCCCTCTCTCTTTTCCCCTCCCCTCCCTTACACACTCTTTCTCTCTCACTCTCTCTCTCTCAAAATAAATAAATTTTTAAAAAACAAATAAAGGAAAAATTATCTCAGAAAGATGCTTCACTCAATATACAATATATTTGTTTCAGGAGCCAGCCCTCTGCCAGCCTGCCTTGCTGCTGCCTTTAAAAAGCAAAAAGGGGGGCGCCTGGGTGGCTCAGTCGGTTGAGCGTCCGACTTCAGCTCAGGTCACGATCTCGCGGTCCATGAGTTCGAGCCCAGCGTCGGGCTCTGGGCTGATGGCTCGGAGCCTGAAGCCTGCTTCAGATTCTGTGTCTCCCTCTCTCTCTGCCCCTCCCCCGTTCATGCTCTGTCTCTCTCTGTCTCAAAAATAAATAAACGTAAGAAAAAAAAATTTTTTTTAAATAATAAAAGGCAAAAAGGGTTGGTCCTGATGTAAATGCTTAACTCCTTGCCTCAGACATAATTTTTAGGCCTAGCTCAGAACTTGCAGCCTTTCCCCTAGCACAGGCTAAATTCTTCCAAGCTCTGTAACTCTATAAAAACCACCTGTACCTTTGTGCCAAGGTTTCAGTGAAAGCATTATATTCTGCAATTACTATTCACTTGAAAGAGGGAAAATTTTCTTTCCAATCGACACAGTATCACTTCCCTCACAGACAGAATTGTTCATCTAGCACAGGCATTTCTTGTCTTATTTTACTTCAATTTCTGTGCTTCACAGATACTGCATTTTTTATGAATTGAAGGCTCATGGCAAACCCTGCATGGAACAAATCTATCGGTGCCATTTTTCCAACAGCTTTGGTTCACTTCATGTCTCTGGGTCACATTTTGGTACTTCTCAAAATATTCCTAAACTTTTCATTATTATTATATTTGTTATGGTGATCTGTGATCCGTGATCTTTGATGTCACTATTGTAATTGTTTTGGGGTGCCATGCCCATATAAGAGAGCAAACTTAGCCCATAAATGTGGTATGTATTCTGACTGCTCCACCAATGAACTGATCCCCATCTCCCACTCCTCAGGATCTCCCTATTCCCTGAGACAGAGCAATATTTAAACTAGGCCAATTAGTTACATTATAATGGCCTCTAAGTGTTCAAGTGAAAAGAAATCATATGTCTCCCACTTTAAACTGAAAGCTAGAAATGATAGAGCTTAGCTAGGAAGGCATGTCAAGAGGTACTTGGGTGGCTCAGTCAGTTAAGCATCTGACTTCTGGCTCAGGTCATGATCTTGCTTTTTGTGGGTTCAAGGCCTACATCAGGCTCTGTGCTGACAGCTTGGAGCCTGGAGCCTGCTTCGATTCTGTGTCTCCCTCTGTCTCTCTCTGCCCCTCCCTTGCTCTCAATCAGTCTCTCTCTCTCTCTCTCTCAAAAATAAACATTAAAAAAAAAGTTTGTTTTTTTTTTTAAAGGAAGGTATGTCAAAACTAATACAGGCCAAAAGCTAGGCTTTTTGTACCAGTCAGCCAAGTTGTGAATGCAAAGGAAAAATTCTTAAAGGAAATTTATAGTGCTCCTCTGGTGATCACATGAATGATAAGAAGGCAAAACAGCCTTATTGCTGATATAAAGAAATGTTTAAACCAGCCACAACATTCCCTTAAACCAAAGCCTAATCCATATCAAGGCCCTAACTCTCTTCAATTCCATGAAGGCTGAGAGAGGTGAGGAAGCCGCAGAAGAAAAGTTTGAAGCCAGCAGGGGTTAGTTCACGAGGCTTAAGGAAAGAAGCCATCTCCGTAACATAAACGTGCAAGGTGAAGCATCAAGTGCTGATGTAGAAGCTGGAGCAAGTTATCCAGAAGATTCTGCTAAGATAATGGAGGTGGCTATACTAAATGACAGATTTTCAATACATTGGAAGAGTAGTCTGTTGGAAGAAGATGCCATCTGGGACTTCCATAGCGAGAGAGGAGAAGTCAATGCCTGGCTTCAAAGCTTCTAAGAACAGGCTGATTTCTTAGGGACTAATGCAGCTGGATCCTGGAAGTTGAAACCAATGCTCATTTATCCCTTCAAAAAACCTAAGGCCCTTAAGAATTATGCTAAATCTACTCTGTCTATGCTCCATAAATAAAACAACAAAGCCTGGGTGACAGCACATCTGCATATAACATGGTTTACTGAATATCTTAAACCCAATGTTGGGACCTACTTCTCAGAAGAAGATTCCTTTCAAAATATCACTGCTCATCTATAATGCACCTGATCACCCAAGAACTCTAATGGAGATGGACAGTGATATTCTTGTCGTTTTCATGCCTGCTAACACAACATCCATTCTGCAGCTCATGGGTCAGGAGTAATTTTGACTTACAGGTCTCATTATTTAAGAGATGCATTTTGTAAGGCTATACCTGGTACAGATAGTGATTCCTCTGATGGATCCAGGCAAAGAAAATGGAAAGTTTTCAGGAAAGGATTCACCATTCTAAGTGCCATTCAGAACACTTGTGATCCATTGGAGGAATCAAAATATCAACATTAACAAAGGTTTGGAAGAAACTGATTCCAACCCTCATGGATGACTTTGAGAGATTCAAGACTTCAATGGAGGAAGTAACTACAGATATGGTGGAAACAGCAAGAAAACTAGAGTCAAAAGCGGAACGTGGGGGTGCCTGGTTGGCCTTGTCAGTTGAGTGTCCAACTCTTAATTTCAGCTCAAGTCAAAAATCCCAGGGTCGTGGGACTGATCCCCGCGTTGGGCTCCATGCTGAGCATGGAGCCTGCTTAGGATTCTCTCTCTCTCTCTCTCTCTCTCTCTCTCTCTCTCTCTCTCTCTCTCTCCCTCTCTCTCTCTCTTCCCCTCACCCCCACTTGTGCTCTCTCTCTCTCTCTCTCTCTCAAAAATAAAAATTAAAAACAAAAGTGGAGCCTGAAGACGGGCCTGAATTGCTGCAATTTCATGATAAAACCTGAATGGATGAGGAATTGCTTCTTATGGATAACTAAAGAGAGTGGTTTCTTGAAACAGAATCTACTCCTGGTGAAGAGACTTTGAAGACGGTTGAAATGACAACAGAGGATTTAGAATATTACATAAACTTATTTGATATAGCAAAATCAGGTTTTGAGAGGATTAGCTCAAATTTTGAAAAAAGCTCCACTCTTGGTAAAATTCTATCAAACAGCATCCCGTGCTGTACAGAAAACATTCATGAAAGGAGGAGTCCATCAATGTGGCAAACTTCATTGTTGTTTTCTTTTAAGAAATTGCTACAGTCACCCCAGCTTTCAGCAACCACCACCCTGATCAGTCAGCAGCCATTGACATCAAGACAAGACCCTCCACCAGCAGAAAGGTTATGCTTCGTTGAAAGCTCAGAAGTTGATTAGCATTAAAGTATTTTATTAAATACTTTAGCAATAAAGTATTTTATTAGAATATGTACATTGTTTTTTTAGACATAATGCTACTGCACACATAAAAGACTACGGCATAGTGTAGACATAGTTTTATATGCACTAGGAAACCAAAAGCAATTGCATTTGACTCACTTTATTGTGATATCCTCTTAATTGTGGTGGTCTGGAACCGAACCCACAGTGTCTCTGAGGCATGTCCATGCACAGTGTTCCTTCTCCAATAATAAGAAGCAAACAGGTTTCGACCTAACTTGGAAGCATTTTGTGCCTCCTACATGAAGGTATGAAATGGTTTTTCTTTCATGCTGAAAAATAAATCACAGTCATCCAATAGTCTAGCACCTGACTTTGAAATCTGAAATCATCTTCAAGACATCACAAAAATAGAAATCATCATCATCATCATCTTTCTCAACAATGACTAGCATAATAGTGTTTGCCCATGTTACAGAGGTTTATAAAAGGATACAGGTCATGAAATTTCTTGAGTTTTGACCAAAACTTAGCAATTATGTTTTGAAGAGGTTTTACCACTTAACCTTACAGATGAACTCCCTACCAAAACTTATTGGAAAAGAGGTTTTTTTTTTTTTTAAAAAAAGAGAGATTTGTGTTATAGGATTTATTGCCAAGTCCATGGTCTCTAGTACAGACACCTGATATTACAAATAATTCAATCAGAGGTTAGTCTTAAATATCTTGATGCTGAAAGCAAGAAGTTATTGACATTAATACAAACACTTTGCACTGGGGGAGCTCCCCACCATCCACAATGAAGGCAGAAATAATAGTTTCTTTTTAAAGGAACTGGGAGGCATATACACGAATTTATAATCCCTAATCCCATGCAGACCCTGCATCTTTGACCTCCTTAGCATTTATACTTCTGTATAAACTGCAATAAGTTAAAGGCAATTTTTCCTTTGGTAAAAACAATAAAGATCCAGACCTTTCTCCACCTGGATGCCTCACATTCTTCAAGGTCAAAAAACTTCATTTCTCTCTGCCTTTTAAAAATATATTCATTCTGAGCTAGGATTCTCAGTTGGATATTGGAGTTGCAAATATGAAAAAAAGGAAAGACTAGAATGTACTATTATCAGCATGAACTCATGGTTTTTTAAATACAGACAAAAAAATATACATAATATATAATATAGAAATATATATTATATACAAATACATATAAATATAAGTACAAATGTTAAAATATATATATTTATATGTATACCTATATACACACACACACATATTTCCTAACTCTGTCTAGAAAAGGAATTGGAAATATTAACACTCCAATAGTAATGAGTACACCCAAATTTTAGTACTAGGAATGAGTGCTCTCTGGACAAAGGAGGATTCTAGGACTGGAACAAAGAGAGTACCAAATGCTCTCTGTTGTACTATATTGCTCTAGAAGTCAGAAAGTATCCAAAGAATGGTAGAGACTATCAAAAGCATACAGAAACTAATTTGAAGGTATTCTCAGAGGGAAAATCAGGGAAAATTTGAACATCAGAATAATGACATAGTGGATTATAACTTATTTTTAAGAAGAAATCCATGAGTTTGACTTCAGCTCAGGTCATGATCTTGCAATTCATGGGTCCAAGCCTCATGTCAGGCTCTGTGCTGATAGCATGGAGCCTGGAGCTTGTTTCGGATTCTCTCTCTCTGCCCCTCCCCTGCTCATGTTCTCTCTCTCTCTCTCTCTCTCAAAAATAAATAAACATTTAAAAAATTAAAAGAAAAAGGGAGATTGACTGTGTGGCTCAGTTGGTTAAGTGTCTGACTTTGGCTCAGGTCATGATCTCACGGTTCATGAGTTCAAGCCCCTCATTGGGCTCTGTGCTAACAGCTCAGAACCTGGAGTTTATTTCATGTTCTGTCTCTCTCTCTCTCTCTCTGCCCCTCCCCTGCTCATGCTCACTCACTCTGTCTCTGTCTCAAAAATAAATAAACATTTAAAAAATTTTTTAAAAAAGAAAATCCATGAGTCCATACTGATATAAATAAGTAAATACATAGATGAGGAGAGCAGAAAAGCTCTTCCTAACAGTAATATAGATATAGTAATATAAATACAAAAGCAATTATGAGTTAAAAAATCAACAATGGGGAAACAAAAGCAAAAATAACCTCTTAGGACTTCATCAAAATAAAAAACTTCTGCACAGTGGAGGAAACAATCCACAAAACTAAAAGGCAAGCTATGGAATTGGAGAAGATATTTGCAAATGACATATCTGATTAAGGGCTAGTATCCAAAATCTATAAAAAACTAATCAAATTCAACACCCCCCCAAAAAAAAATAATCCAGGTTAAAAAAAATAGGCAGAAGGCATAAATAGACTTTTCCAAAGAAGATTTCCAGATGGCCAACAGACACATGAAAAGATGCTCAACATCATTCATCATCAGGGAAATACAAATCAAAACTACAATGATATATAACCTCACACCTGTCAGAATGGCTAAAATTAACAACACAGGAAACAACAGGTGTTGGCAAGGATGCAGAGAAAGAGGAACCCTCCTTACACTGTTGGTGGGATTGCAGCTGTTCTAGAAAACAATATAGAGTTTCCTCAAAAAGTTAAAAATAGAACTACCCTACAATACAGCAATTGTACTACTAGGTATTTACCCAAAGATTACAAACATACTAAATGGAAGCGATATATGTACCCCAATGCTTATAGCAGCATTATCAACAATAGCCAAATTATGGAAAGAGCCCAAACGTCCATTAACTGATGAATGTATGTATGTGTATGTATGTATGCATGTATGTATATATAATGGACTATTACTCAGCCATCAAAAAGAATGGAATCTTGCCATTTGCAACGACATGGATGGAGCTAAAGAGTATTAACGCCAAGTGAAAGAAGTCAGAGAGAGAAAAATACCATAAGATTTCACTCATATGTAGAATTAAAAAAAAAACAAACAAAACAAATGAGGGGTGCCTGAGTGGTTCAGTTGGTTAAGTGTCTGACTCTTGATTTTGGCTCAGGTAATGATCCCACAGTTAGGGGGTTCGAGCCCCACATCAGGCTCCATGCTGGGTGTGGAGCCTGCTTAAGATTATCTCTCTCTCTCCCTCTCTCTCTCTCTCCCTTTCTCCCTCTCTCTCTGTCTCTGTCTCTCTCTCTCTCTCTCTCTCTCTCAAAACAAACAAACAAAAAAGAAACAAAACAAATGAACCTAGTGAGGAAAGAAAGAAAGGCAAACCAAGAAATAAATTCTTAAATATAGAGAAGAGGGGAGGTGGTGGGAATTGGGTTAAACAGACAACAGGGATGAAGGCATGCACTTGCTGTGATGAGCACTGGGTGTTGTGTGTAAGTGATGAATCACTGAATTCTACACCTGAAACCAATATTGCACTGGATGTTAATTTGCTGGAGTTTAAATAAAAACTTGGGGGAAAAATATACACATTAAAAAAAAAAAAAAAAAAAGAAAATCAGCAATGGATGCTCAAACTATCAGTTAAAAGTTTGATAAGGAACATGATAGTTACATAGCCTCAAAGTGTCCCCACAAAAACCCTGATAATTAAAAAGGGGAAAATTGGGGCGCCTGGGTGGCGCAGTCGGTTAAGCGTCCGACTTCAGCCAGGTCACGATCTCGCGGTCCGTGAGTTCGAGCCCCGCGTCAGGCTCTGGGCTGATGGCTCGGAGCCTGGAGCCTGTTTCCGATTCTGTGTCTCCCTCTCTCTCTGCCCCTCCCCCATTCATGCTCTGTCTCTCTCTGTCCCAAAAATAAATAAAAAACGTTGAAAAAAAAATTAAAAAAAAATAAAAAGGGGAAAATTAATGTTATAGTGAAGAAATTTAGTGAACATCATCCTAAGTTATCAATGTCAGTATCACTGATTTTGGGACAAACCTACATCAAGTGCCTTATCCTATGACGCACCGAGGAGGATACAACCTAACTTCTTTCTTTTCAAAAATGCATAACCTGAATCTAGTCATGAAGAAACATTAGCTCAGCCCAGGTTGAAGGACAGTCCACAAAATAAATGGTTCCTACCTTACAAAAATGCAAAGACACGAAAGACAAAGAAAGGTTTAAGAACTGTTTAAAATGAGAGGACAACTGCAGAGACACCTAAATGCAGTGTATGAATCTGGATTGGATCCTGCACTGAGAGAGACAACTAACAAAATCTGATTATGTCCTGTGGATTCAATAACAGTGTTGTACCAACATTAAATATCTAAAGTTTAATTATTTTACTGTGATCACGTAAGAACCCATCCTTTTTCATAGCAAATACACACTAAAGTGTTTAGGAGTAAAGGGGCTAATAGTCTCCAACTTACTCTCAAAAGGTTCAGAAAAAAATTACCTGTGTGTGTATGACAGAGGACAAGAGCAAATGGGGTAAGAGGTAAGCAAGAGTGAATCTGGATGAAGTATTAGGTGGCATCTTGTACTATTCTTGTAACTTTTCTATACATTTAAAATAATATCAAAATAAAAAGTTACAAAAATCTCCCCATTTTTCAAGGCCCAAGTGGATCCTATATCTTCCATGAAGCCTTCTCTTCCTACTACAGAATGAAATCATAAGTCATAGAATTTTATTGCGTGAAGAGTCTAAGTACTTTCTCCAGAGAAATCCTGTAGCGGGGTGAGTCTGTATTATTCATCAGTTATTAATTAATCAAAAGGTTTCTGAGGAAGTCACTCCTCTTGTCTCATCTATTACCAAAATCTTCTGCTATCATTTATCTCTCCAATTATATTGAAAGCCTCTTGAGACCTGGAAATATTTCTTACAAGTTCTTTAACCTTCTGATCTCTTGTTCACACTCCCCACCCCTTCCCCTGCCCCTACCCCCATGGCTCACAGCCTCTTTGCCAACAATAGAAAACAACACTGGTGTACTCCTCCTATTATTCCTTAACCCATCATGGTTCAGCTTTAGATGCCAGCCCTTTATGACACCATAGACTGGGTTGATTATCTTTGTACATACTCCTGAGAGCACTCCATTCTTATGCCGGTGTAGCACTCATTGTGGTAAACTGAAATTGGCTACTTTCTTGTTTATCTCCGCCACCATATTCCAAGCTCCTTGAGGGCTGAGACTGGGTGAGAGGATTAGAGATTCATTAAATATTTATTGAACAACTAAATGAGTAATGATGGCTTAATTTCTGGAAGTCAACACTTGATGCCAGTTTCAATACCATTTTCAGACAACCTACTTCAGAATCACTTGGGGTGCATGTAAGCTATGCTACCAGGACTCACCTGGAATGTAATCAATCTTTGGGGGAATAGGGGCTGAATATCAAATTCGTAAATTTATCAGGCAATTGTAATTAACACTAAGAGGCCATAGATGGAGCAGAATGAAGTTATTTTCTATTATTCCTGCCCCTGCATTTCTCACCCCTAGTGCAAAACTCCCCGAAACAAATCTTGCTGTGATCCTGGAGTTTCTACTCAATTTACACCCTCCCTATTGAAGTATGGCCTTTGAGGACCTGGCCTCCAGGACTGTTTCTCAGTGGCCAACTTTAAAGAATTCTGCAAGCCTCTCGTGTCCATCCAAAATTTAAGGCTAGTTGGTGCTAAAGAAGCCAATTTACTTAATATATCTGGAAAGGAATGACAAGGAAATACAGTTTAACATAATCAAAATTTTACATAGAAAATAACAAAAAGACAACATGTAGGATAAAATACAAAAAACAAAAACAAAAACAAACAAAATAGAAAGACTTGCTTTCCAGCTCTAGTCATACCAGAAAAGAAGGATTTTCATCTGGAAAAACATTGACTTTGGATTAAACCAACTGTTACATACAATTACATATCCCTTGAAGTACTAGCAGTGCCCTCAAAGTTTTAAAAAGTTGGAGAGAGGGGCGCCTCGGTGGCTCAGTCGGTTAAGCGTCCAACTTCGGCTCAGGTTATGATCTCACGGTTTGTGAGTTCAAGCCCTGTGTCAGGCTCTATGCTGACAGCTCAGACAGAGCCTGGAATCTGCTTCAGATTCTGTCTCCCTCTCTCTTTGCCCCTCCCCCGCTTGTGCTTTGTCTCTGTCTCTCAAAAATGAATAAATGTAAAAAAAAATTAAAAAATAAAAAACTGGGGAGAAGACACTTATGTTTGTATGAAGTTTTACTGAGGGTCCTAACAGTGATATTTTTAGCCTGTGCATCTCTGTTGTGTGTTAATACAGACTGTTTACAAGCTACTTATAACCTCTTTGCTTTGTGATTCTAGATGAATTGCAAAAATAAGATATTCATTTCTCTTCCCATCTCTTAAATGCTATGCCTTTATCATGATCTTTATTTTAAGGTTCATGAAATGAAAAGACAGTCCCCCCCCAAAAAAATAATCAATGGACAGCATCTTGAACACTGTGACATAAATTATTCTGAGTTAATAATTTACTAGTTTAGAGAGCCAAGGGAGATAAGCAAGATTCCCAATGTAAGTGAAGGAAAAAAACTGTGTGTATTTAAATAATTCATACTTTAATTAAAATTGCCTATGGAACACTAGGGTAGTCCAAAATCATTTGACCAACACCTATGTTCATCAGTTTGAAAAAGAAAAAGAAGAGTCACCATAAATAACTTTGCATGGTTTTCGAAGGTCCCCAAACTGTGGAAACATATAGGTCACATGCTTTTACCCCGTGCTCCGTGCTAGAATTAGCTCATGGTGTCAAGAGGGGGAAGTACACACTAAACAGCAGGTACTCAGTGGGTTTTGCTGCATGAAGCATAATGAGGATTTCAGATGTAACACACTAATACTTGTTTTATTACCGTAGCCAATTGTCCATGCATCTTAGGATTCATGTTGTGTACATTGGCTAAGTCATGTTTCTTTCATTAGCTGAAGCAATTAATGTACATTCAGCCTTTTAAGTGCTACCTCTTTATGCTTTCTCCTTGTGTAATTCAGTTTGCAATGATTAAAATAATTTTTCAATGGCGATGTCACAGCTTAATGAAAAAATATATAGCAGTAATGTAAGAAGCATTTGTAAACATTTTTAGGAGGATATTGTTTGTTGTTACACAACCCTGTAGCAGATGGCTATAAAAAGCAGCTCAAACTCAAGAACGAGCTGAGAGACCTCAGGGGATTGGGATAAATAGGTGAAAGAAGGAGAGATTTTATTGTTCTGAAAGAGAATTTAATGCCACGTCAGAAATAGCTTTTGGTCCCTCTTTTGGTTTGTATGGTTAAGGACTAAATATGGGCTGGTGTTGACAATGAATGCCTCAGTCTTTTAACCATGGGGCACTCACCTTGTGCCTGGCCCCGGGCTAAATATTTGACATACACAGCTTCTCATTCAGTCATAGAAACTGTGAGAAACTGAGACATAGAAGAATGAAACAACTCTCCCTAGAGTCTCACTGCTAGTTAGCACTGGAGCTAGGATGCATCCCGCACCCCATCACCCTTTTACCTTTTTACCCTTTTACCACCTAGCAGAGTGGTTAAGGAGTCAGGCTGCATGGCGTTATGTCTGAGCTTGGCTGTATAGTAGCAATGGGACTGGAGCACGTTGCTTAGCCTTTCTGAAACTCACTCAGTTAATGGTCTTTAAAAATGGAGACGGTAATAGAAACCCAACTCACAGCAGTGTTGTGAAGAGCCAGTAAGTGAATACATGCCACGCGCTCAGAAGCACGCCTCGGCACACACATGGCAAGCGCTCGCTCAGCATCTCCTCTTAGAATTATTACTATTTCTGCTATACTGCCCACCCAGTGATGTCTGCTACTCTATTTCAGGCCTAATTGTTTCTTTGTTTTAAGCAAGATGCTGTGCTATTATGATGCCTATTAGTAAATGAGTATGTGTGCAAAGGGTCTTGGAGACAATTATGACATGCTTGTCACATGTTATAATCAGAATCCAGATTTCATCAACGTATCTTTCCTAATTTAGTAAGTGGTTATCCTTTTAATGCAATGGGTAATAATTTCACTAGATGTATTTTTTAAATTATTTTTAGCTTCTGCAGGCATGATATGATAATTCAGTCTTTAGCAACTAAATATATGTGATTAGACAAAGTAGTTCAGCTATTGAGAACATCATATAATGTTTCCTTTAGATTCCCAGTCAGCACTGAACAGAAGAAAAGCTATTCCTGATCTATGGTAACTCAGTACATTCTTTATTCAGGCTGGCTGCTTCCTGAAAGCTCTCATACTTCCCTCTGCCTATATAATGCTTCCCCTGATTCTATATTTGTCATGCCCCTGCTCTCCCTCAGAGACTAAGTTAAATGTTACCTCCTCCAGGAAGCCCTCCAAGAAGCTTTCCAGATCTGCTCTTCCTTCCCGGATAAAATTATCTCTCTCTCATGTGAATGCCTGAGACAGAAAGCATCCATTTTCTTCCAATAACTATACTCTCTTTCTACTTGCTTATGAACTTCTGGGCTTCAGCCAACAAAGGGCTTTCCAGAATAAAGACCGTATCAGCCTCTCAGAACACCCTGGGTATGGCCAGCCATGTGACCACAGTTTGGTGAACAGGATGTAGACAGAAGTATCGTGTCCTATTTCTAGGACACGTCCTCATATAGAGCAGTTCTTGACTCTTTCCCTCTTTCTGATTGCTCAAGTGGACTTAGCGGCTGATACTTGAGCAGCCATTTTAGACCATGAGGTAGAAGTCAAGTGTTGATGATGGCAAGAACGGCTAGTTAGCTCCTGATGATTATAAAGTCACTGGGAAGCATGGACTGCCCACTGCCAGAAACTATTTATGTGAGAAAGAAAGAAACTTTCATTTTCTTTCATTTGTATATGGACCCAATCTTGACTCATTCAACTCCTTCACATTTGGTATTGTCTGCACCTGTATCTCCTGCATGGCACTCACAATATCACATTGTATCTAACCACGAGCATAGTTGTCACTGTACTAGATGGGAGTTCCCAAAAGTGAGGACTGCCCGTTGAGTACTCATCACATGCCAGATTCTTAGTAGGCTCTTGAGTAAATGCTTGTTGCATAAAGACAACCTGAACCAGAATGTGTAGAAGACATTAAAAATATAGCTCCTCTTGACACAAAATCAGGAGCATTGTTTTGTATAAGCATAAACGTCTTTTTCATGCACAGATTTACAGTGCACAACAGAGAAGCAGCACAAAAATGTTCTGTTGTTATGCCTATCCATTGCTCTTACTCAGAATGACCTTATTATAATTAAGAGAGTAAATTCTCTCACTTCAGGATTGTTTGTTTGCTTGAAGGCTCCAGCAATAAAGCATCTACATTTGGCTGAAGAACACTCTCGTCTGAAAAGATCATCCTCTTGAGTAGAAAGCCTTAGGAAGAGTGAGTGGTAGCTGTGAGGGAAGAGAGGCCCATAGCTGTCACATGATTCTTACATGTTACATGAGCCAAGGTTGTGGGATATGATTACAAGAATTATGAGACTCAGCCCATGTCCTAGGTTTTAGGCACTTGCTGGATATTTCTACACTTAGTCTAACTTCCTATCCAGAATAATTTTCCAGGGGTTCACTAAAATAGACAGTGTCCATCATTTGAAATAGTCTATATTATTATGAATTGCAGGGTTTAAAAAGTAGCAGGAACAGAATGTTTTAAACTTGAAAAGCAATGTTTTAGCAGAAGGTAATGCTTTCGAGAATGCAGCCTTGGGTTTTTGTTTAGTTTTTGTTTTGTTGTTTTTTTTTTTCTTTAGAATAAAACAATCAACTAAAAGAAAATAGAATATCTTGGGCATGAATGTGTTACTGATTTATCCATCCTCTGCTATGATCCCATGACTCTTTGGTAACGCCACATATCTGAAATTATTATATGAACTTTGTAAAATGCATGACTTCTATGGGAATTCAAAACTCAACTTGAGTATTAAGCACTTAGCTCACTTTCATTTCCCAACACTACTGACATCATGAAGCTCTTCAGAAGGTTCTGAGTGGTATAGAAAAAAGGTTTGTCTGAATTTAAGAGCCTAATTTGTCTGCTTTAGAAGAAAAAAACATAATCTTTTTGGTGGCAAAGATTTTTGAGATATAAGTATGACACTGATTTGGCTGTAAATTTTTAAATGGCAATGAGAAAATGAGCCATGTTCTTTTTCTCAAATTCACACTTGGACAACAGTGAGAATCCTTTCATACTGCTTCCTCTGAATAAGGGTCACTTTATTCAAAGGGCAGAAAAAAGTAGAATTATTTAATATATAAGAGCAGCTGCAGAAAATGCCCTCACTGCCATTCTGAAGCCCAAGACAAATTGGAAAACATATGTCCCTCTGACATCAGTCACTTAACATCTTGCTCCCCCTAAAGATAACCGTCCTGGCTAACCATGTGTTGGCCAGTTTAAAAGCTAGTTCATTGGTACCACACAGCAATACCACTAGAAATAATGTACTCCAGACATTTTGTGTATTGAAAATAGGTATTTTATCTGTGGAAAACAATGCACATGTCATTGAAACAACTTAATCAAAGGGCATAATTGTTAAAACAACTGAGCATGGCTAGATCATTTTAAGAGTGAGATTCTTAATCAGAATCACTTATCACCTTAGTTATTACCACAGTTATAAAATATTTGCCATCAATAAAGAAGAGAGGGAAGGAGGAAAGAAGGGAAAATGGAAGGAAGGAAAACATCTTCAGAAAGATGTCATAATCTCCCTGGTTTCAAGAACCTTAAGACAGAGTCTTAGAGAATCTGAATCCCTAATGATGTAACCAGCCTTTGGATCCCCTGGGAAGCTAAAGCACAGCTGTTGTCATTCACATGTGTCTTAACAAAAGTCTAAGGACATGGGGACCACAAATTCTATCTGTGGCTCTGTCCAACCCTGGATTCTTGAGACTGAATGAGTCTTTTCTGTTCTTTTTTGCCTGGGTTTCCCCCCACCCCGCCAAAGGGAAGAGAAAGTGAGAGAAAGTAAGGAAGAATGTGTAGAGGAAGGGCAATATTATTAACATAGAGACATAATTCCCATTTATACCCCAGGTTTTCCCTTTTTTTACCTATCTGGGAGACTTTGGGTGCTGAAAGTACTGGAATGTGAGACCACATTCAGCAACTGAGCTGATCCACTATGTACTAGAAGTACTAAGTACTAAGGTGTGGGGAGAGCCGCAAAGAACGGCGGAATTACAAGCAAAATAAACAAACTCCCGGTGGAGAGGAGCCGGTGCCCCACTAAAATACTAGACCAGTTTCAGTGATCTTGAACCCAGAAGCATTTGTACAGCAACTCAACCAAATGCTGGCACTCCAATCTGAAATCAAAGCCAAAAGCACAGTTTCAGAATCTGTAACCTATCTGATCTTAATCTCAATCCACAGAAACTTCATGAATATTTTCTACTGAAATACAGCTCGATCCAGGAGTTCCACTGAGGCATCTTGGAGGTACAGTACACTTGAAAGAGTTTATAAACAATTCACCCTGAAACTCTAAGAGAAACTGGAAATGAGTAGGAAGTAATTCTTTATGAACCAAATCAAAGAGAAAATTGCCAGAAATTACATGACTTCTTTTTGTAAGACAGAGCTGAAACTGTTTTGACACTCATTAAAAACAAGACAACACGCTCAAAAGGGAGTTGCTTGTGCTAAACTCCAAGTCACCAAATCAAGAGGTAATTGTAGGTGTGGCTTTTCCAGAAATGGAATCTCAAACCAGTCAACCAGGAAACACCTGATCAGCACTAGTTAGGTAATCTGCCTGGCAGACCCCTTCCATCCTCTAAAGTAACCTTGTAACAATCAACAGGCTTTTTTACCTAGTGTAACTTCCTTGTTCCTGACTATAAAAGTTACTTTGTACAGCTCCTCAGAGCTCCTTTTTATTACTAGATAGGATGCTGCTTAATGCGAATTAATTTTTGCTCCAATACACTCTTAAAATTTTAAATAAGCCTTGGTTTATCTTTTAACACAATGAATTATTATTTATTCAACTGATGATTCACTCTTGCCAAAACAGTTCCCTCTTGCCTTTTTTTTTTTTTAACTCAGAATGTTTAGTCATTAAGTTATTATTGAGTGTTTTGGGTTTTATCCCTATAAGCTGGCAACCAGATCTGAACTGCGTTAATAGATCTGGTAAAACCCTGGAACTTGACTCAGGAGGATTTGTTTCTGTTTGTTTTCAAAAATACTAATGACAATAACAATTATAATTGGTAGGAAAACAGTTTCAACACTGTTGCTGGTTGCTACCAAAGTATTGAGTTACCTGTTTTTGAGAAACATGCTAAGGGATAAACTTTGTATTCTAAGTAGGTCTTTCGTAGTTTGAGAAGGGCCTTTTCTGTCTTCCCTCCTCCCCTGGAAACCTTTCCCCACAAAAAAAATTAAAGTTAAAAAATATTCTTTTGGCAATCTATTGGGGGGACGGTGTGCTAACAAGATACTCCTAAGGGTAATGAGAAGACGCTAAAGAGAAACTTGCTTTAAGTGATAATTTTGCCTGAGGTCCATTTACCATGGCAATAATTAGAAAATCTGAATGTGGTAGGCAGTGTTCTAAGCTGACCCCCCCCCCAAGATTCCAGCTCTCTGGGATACAATCCCTGACCAACCCCATCGTTCCCCTAACTGTGGACAGAACAAAACCTGGACGGGACACTCTCCTCCTGGCCTGGAAGAAAGAAAATTGCCATATTGTGAAAAGAGGGTGGCCTCTAGGAGCTGAGAGCTGTCCCGGCCAATAGCTAGCAGGAAAACAGAGAACTCCGTCATACAGCCACACAGAAATAAATCTGCCAACAACTAGTGAGCTTGCGAGGACACTCCAAGTCTCAGCCAAAACCTTGATTTCAGCCTGAACAGAGGGTATATCTAATTTGTATCCAGACTCTTAACCCGTAGAAACTATGAGATAATAAACTGACATTTTTATAAGCCACCAAATTTTAGGTAATTTGTTATGTAGCAATAGGAAACCAATATGCTGACAAACGCACGTAAAAGTCAGTCAACAGAACTTTTAAATATCCCTGCAGTAAATGGCACTACTTTATCCTGGTGGAAGCAAAAGCAAAGGTTAGACTTGGTATTCGATACTGTTTTCTCTTCTTTTTTCAATTATAACATCTGGCATTTGGCATAAGTGCCTAGAGCAGTGTTTCCATGTCTCCTCTGTCATCTTCTTCAGTGGACCGCAGAATCTATTTCAGAGGAAATCATGGAATGATTCCCTTCTGATAAGGTGCTCAAAGTCAAGATTCCATTGAAAAGAATATACACAGCTAATCCATTTCGATTAAGTAAAGAAGTTTCTCTCTTATATATATGGTATCTCCTCAAGTACAGTCAGAATTTGGTCAATCTAAAAAATGTGTTTGTAAAGAGGGGAGCCCATAGGGTCCAGTTGTACATATGGATAATATTAAGATTCTAATCATTGGTGTGTTTGTTTTCCCTTTTCCATTTTGTAAAAGTTATAGTAGTAGGTAGTAGTTGTGGTATAGTAGTAGTATCCTTTATGGCACATTGTGCTCAGCTGTTTTCTCTCCACTGAGACTCCCAAAAGAAACAGACTTAATCTTAATGAGGAGAGAGCACACTGGAAGGGAAGACAGTGGTAGCCTGGGCATTAGGAGACCTAGGTTCCAGGACCTACTTCGACATTAAGTAGCTCATGGTTTTAAACATACAATTTTCTTTTTCTAGGTCTTGGTTTCTTCATCTATATAAAGAAAGGGTTCAATATGCTCACTATAGTTTACGGTGTTTAAAACCACAGGGAATCCCTAATGTAGCCATGGTGAAAGTGAAGACAGCAATGAGGTAGGGGAGACAGGAAACCAAGCAGGCAGGCTCCAGGTCTCCACGTTCACTTCCACACAGGTTAGTTATTCTCAGTTTCATACCTGTGGGCTCCATGGAGGATTTCATAACAACAAAGGCTGCCATCGCTTTAAAGCAAAAATGTTGAAAAATAGATGGTCTATTAGATCTTTCTCAGAAAAGACTATGAGTCTTTCAGAAGAAATAAACCAAGAGAATGAGCATACGTTCATTCTTTTTCTGATCATCACTTTGGTCTTAGATTCTGCTTAAGTAGGAATAAATTATTTTTAAGGAAGATGAGGTGTCCGTTAATCCACCTGGCATTTCAGCTTTCTTTGTCATGGAGATGTTCTCCTTCGCTTTTCATTAAGGTGGTACGTTTCATAGACAACCTATACTCAGAGCAACCATAATGTTCCAGTACAGTAATTATTTCATTTAAGCTTAGCTATATTAATCAAGCTAATTCGCTGGGTGAGATAAAAATTTCTTACATTCTAAAGTTGCTTATGTAAATAAATTCAAAAATCAAGGAATAAATTATTTTCTGTCTTTCTGTCCAATTCCTAGCTCTGGTCCCTGAATTTATGTTTGATGCTGGACAAAGACCAGCTCCACCATCAAGCAGAACAATTCCTTCGTACTCTATGAAGCTGCATAGACTTAATTAGGATTGGGTACTACTAGGTGTAGGGAGAGTAGAATGGGAGAAATGCATAGGAATAGAGTTTCTAAAAATTAGTGATGTCAACCAGTAGGGAGCAGAGATGCAATCTGTGTTATTCTTGCCACATCTCAACTGCACTCCTGTCTAGATTTATTACTACCAAACCAAGGTAAATACTTTCCATCCTTTCTGCTGAATGGAAGCATGGCCTAATACGGACAAATATCATCAATCAATTTTAACAGAAGCTACATTATTATAATGATTATGACTACTTTTGCCAATATTTGTTGAATTACCATGTTCCACTGTGAAAACTGTACTGAGCACTTCACTGCTATCACCTCATTTAACCTGTAAAACCACCTGCAGTGTAAGTATTATTTTCCCCAGCTTACAAATGAGAAAACTGAGGCTCAAGGGAAGTTATTTAACTTGCTCAAAGCACACAGCTAACAAGTGACAAGCCTACATCTGTCTGACTTCTAGAACTTATCCACACATTGTACTCTCCTCAAACCACTAGCGTTCGATCTGTTTTGGGGCAAAAAATCAAGATATTTATTTTTGGGTGCCCTTATCACCAACATAGTATTGTGTACAACAAATGGTATTCAAAATATTTGTTATTGAAATAACTATCCCTGTTATTATCAGTGATTAAATTAAAACTGAATCCATTGGAAGGTATGGAAATATTAATACACCGCTCAGTGGAACTGAGCTTTATACTTACCATGATAGCAAAACAAAATGCACACAGAAAAGCTTAATTTTAATTCATATCATCTCTTCCCTAAATGGATTTTTAAACATGGGACCATTTTCCTGTATACATAAATTCCTAATTCTCAAGAGCAGCAACATCTAAAGAGGACTATCAAAGCAAGATATCTAAAAAAAGATATAGTCTAATCCATATTAATTTGAATCTATATAATCTCTCCTGTAAATGGATTTGTTGCCATAGGACCATGGTCTTCACTACATGGAAATTTCTAATTATCTTGAATGCAATAATATTTAAAGAAGAAAATTCAAGGCAAGAATCTAAAATAATGACTGGTATAGTCTAGGTTACTTTGGGATTCATCCTAAAATAACATTTAGCTCATTAGCAATAGCAGCCTGATCTATTCTCCCTACTTAGTAAGTGTTACATATGGTATCAGCTATATTTTCCAAACCCCAAATCAGAGTACATGACATAGGATTGCTAGGGAATATCCAGAACATATGGTCACCATCATATTAGGGAACAACCACGAAAGATACTTTGGAGTTGCTATTCCTACAGCACATATGTGTTTCAGGGAATAACCTCTTAGTTTCCCAAAGATATAGCCCAAATCTACCAAAAGCCTTTGAGAGCTGAAGTTAATTATATATCCAGGTAGGTGGGCCAGCAAGAAAGCTCAGAAAACAGCTTGATAATACAAGAAATCAACCCTTCAACCATTTTCAGTTTAGAGAAGCCACATCAAACCTTAATGAGAAACCACATGTAGTGGTAAATTCTGGCATTTAATTTTATGATTATTTACAGCCATTCTGGTGCATAGCATATGGCATAGAGTTGCCTTTTTAAAAGTACCAGGAAAATAAGCTAGAATGGACTAAATACATAGCCATTGAGTTTTATTCCTCTTGATAAAGAGATGGGAGACATATTTAATTAAACAAACAAAAGAAAAGATAAAATGGTATGAACTGTGGGTAATAATTCATACATTTGGAACCGCTTGGCATCATGCCTTAGGCAAAAACTGGTGACAAATATTAAGAAAGTAACAAAAGTTCCAAAGTAATTTATTCTTAGGTGAATGTCCTATAGTCTGCCAAAAGCTTCATTCTTTTAATTCCATAGTCATTTATCATTCTAATAAAATGCTATAAAATGCACCGTAAAACCTTTCACCTATTTGGTTTTTAAATTACTTCCTGAAATCTCATAGGAAACTTCAGGAATAGAACCAACAGTAAGATCCATTTTTTTTTTCTCCCCAAGAATAACTACTTTGCTCATCTGGATCCAAACCTAACAGATTTGAGTAAATTTACTTCCCAAATCAACCATTATGGTATGTTCCATTGAATGGTAAGATGAACAACTACACACAATACTGTACAGTAATAAAAGAAAAGCAGAAGAGTTTCAGGTACAGGATCGCAGAGCAGGGATTTGCCTCTCTCTCTATCCAAAACCCTGCCCCAAAAGAGTATACCAGGACAAAGGAATACAAGCATAGAAACACACAGAGTGGGGGAAGAGACTAGTTCTTCACATTTCTGGAATTACAAAGCAGACAGAAGCACACTGATGGAAGAAACAGAAGAACAACCCACAGTCCAGAATCTGCTGCAGGGAGGCATAATGTAAATCACTGAGCAAGAGAGGCTCTGGGCTAGAACCAAGACTGTGGGCAAGAAGGAAAAACAGGCTGAAAACAGAGGCAATGACAGAAGGATGATAGAATTGAAGAACAGCTCCGGTGAGTCCCTGTCTTCTTTGATCCCCACATCTGAAGGCGGGCAGGTGGAAGGTAGGCTACTCTTTACTCTCAGGCAAAAAATTAATACAGAAATAAAAATTAAGGAAATGACCCTTATAGACAAAAATGTATTGGGGCCAGCCATGGAAAGACTCACCATTGCTATGTTACTCCTATGGATTTAAGCCAGAGGGGGAAAAATAATATAAAATTTGACATTTAAAATTCAAGATTTTCATCAATTATCATTTGAAAACAATGCCCAAACCTTGGAAACATTTAGAACCCACTTTTCCTGTGTCCAAATGCCTAATGTGCATCCAGGATTCAGAACCCCAGGGGCTGCCTCTACTTATAAGATGACTGAAGGCTATTTGAGTAAGGAACTGCAAGCTTTGATGTGGGGTGTGAGTGCACACAGGCATCTCACAAGTATGTAACACTTCAAAACAGCCACTTAAGAAAACGTTGAATATTCTCAGTCATAAAATATTGAAGATTTAAAATCAACCAATTTCAGTCTCAGAAGGCCAAAGGAAGAAGAAATGGATGCAGATCAACACAGAGCCCCAGTTTTCCTCTGACAAATAACCCATCCCCTTGCTATCAACTAAGACCCTTTGACTTGACTTAACGACACTCCCAGACCTAGGATGGACTGGCCATCTGATGCTGGTCTAGCCACCTGGGATTTCCTTTCTTTGGCCATAATTATTGGAGGACCAAATCAGAGCAAATAAGACACAATGTGTCTACAACTCTGAAACTACGGAAAGTAGGACAGTGCTTTTTCTTATGAGACTGGAATCTGAAAAACTATAGGTTAGATTGGTAGAGCCAATATTTCCAACATAAGGAAAAAACCTGAGAATAACTCCAATAGAGAAGATCAGCTGAGAGACACTGAAAGAAAATCCAGCACCTGATAACATACTCTGGGTTCCAAAACTGAGCCTAGCCTACAACCAAACCTGCAACTGAATTTTAAGTTATGGGAGACAACAAATTCCCTTTTAATAGGTTTAGTATGGATCTTTGGTAACCCACGGTATTCTAAGTGAAACATACTCCCATCTACACATGAACACTTTCTTTCTCTGTCTCATACTGTTCCCACTCCCAGCATAAACACAGGATGCCATTTCCACGAGTCCAATACTCACATTTATAGACACAGAATCACAAACCAGCTCATTCATTCTCATTCTCAAATGTCCTGTGGTCCCATCTAGCCCCATGATAGGCCCAGAAAGATTATCCCAAATTATTGCACAAAGTAAAAGCTTGACTAGAAGAGAATCAGGCTGTGATTGCCTTATCAGTCATTATTATCATCAAAAATACTAAGACTTGGAGAAACAGGGTGGCTCAGTCCATTTAGCATCAGACTCGATTTCAGCTCAAGTCATGATCCCAGGGATGTGGGATCAAGCCCCACCTCTGGCTCCATGTTGAGAGTGGAGCCTGCTTAAGATTCTCTTTCCCTCTCTCTTCTCTCTCTCTCCCTTTGCCCCTCCTGCTCTGTTCTTGCTCTCACTCTCTCAAATAAAAAATAAAATAAAAAATAAAAAAATACTAAGACAAAGATTTACAAGGAGAATAAATACAAAAGCATGTAATAATAAAACTATGGAAAGCATCGTAGTAAAACTGCTGGAACGTAAGGACAAAAAGAAAATCTTCAAAGATGCCAGAGAAAATACATATTACCTTCAAAGAAAGCCTAATGTGATTTACAGCTAATTTCTCAACAGAAATAATGAAAGGCAGAAGAATATAAAAAATCTTTGGGGCACCTGGGTGGCTCAATCAGTTAAGCCTCTGACTCTTGATTTCAGCTCAGCTCATGATCTCAGGGTCAAGGGATCGAGCCCCACATTGGGCTCTGCACTGGTGTGGAGCCTGCTTGAGAGTCTCTCTCTCCTCCTTCTGCCCCTCCCCCACTTTCATCTCTCTCTTAAAAAAATGAAATGATATAACAAATTTTAACTATAAATTGACTAGGAAAAAAATACACACACACACACACGTATATATATATATATATATATATATATACACACATACATACATAAATCTGGCAGCTTAAAAATCTTTTTTAGCATAACACCAAAGAGGAAAACCAAGAAAAATAGAAAAGAGGAATAGATCTGACCACATAAAAAGTATACATTTATAAATTTTTATGTAAAATGAATGCTATAAAAATGTAAAAGATATTTTCAAACTGAGGATAAATATAATATTTCCAATATAAAAAACATAAAGCTATTATCCTTAATAGATAAATAGTATTTACAAATCAATAAGAAAAAATATAATCACTCAAGATTAAAATGAGCAAAGGATATAGATACAATTCACAAATATACAAATATAAACATTTAATAAACATGAGTATATTTAACTTCATTAGTAATAAAAATATAAATTAAACAAAAATGTCACAGAAACTCAGCTGTAAAATGGTCAATATTCTTCAAAATTTTTAATATTGAGTTTTCAAAGAAAATGCTGATAATTAGGCTTTTTGCGCTTCTGGAGGGCAATTTAGGAGTGTACACTTTTATAATCTTTTGGGGGGCAACCAGAAATTTTTTGTATAGGATAAAAATTCATACTTGTGTTTTGGTCTATTCGTTACATTTCTAATAAAGAATACTTAATCAATAATCAAAAAGGTAAATGAAGCTTTAACTATAAGGAAGTTTATTAGAAAGCAATTTATGTGTGCAAACTTTCAGAAACAACCTAAATATTCAACAATAATAGAGTTAATAAAGTAGTAAAATATGCTCTAATATTTTGTAATAAAATAAAAGGGGGGGCACCTGGGTGGCTTGGTAGGTTAAGTGTCTGTCTTCGGCTAAGGTCATGATCTCACGGTTCATGAGTTTGAGCCCCATGTCGGGCTCTGTGCTCACAGCTCAGAGCCTAGAACCTGCTTTGGATTCTGTGACTCCCTCTCTCTGCCCTGCTCATGCTCTGTCTCTCTCTGTCTCTCAAAATTTAAATAAACATTTACAAAATTTAAAATATATATATAAACAGGTAAGCATAGTATTATTCCATTTCTCTAGAAGATTTTTGTAGGATACACATCACCTTTTGTAGTACAGCACAAATTTTTAAAATACTGTATTGGACTCAATTTATATGTCTCTCCAGATTTACTCAACACCACTGACCTCCCAGGCTGGACTGAAGACTCTTAGCTGCACAGCAATATAACCAACCTAAGTGAGTTCAGTGGTGAAGGTTTTGGGTGCAACAAGCAGAGGACATATTGAGAACAAGAAGGCTCTTTGATGACTCTCAAATCAGATCCCATTTACATACTTGGGAAGCCTCAAAATGTGAAGGTTGAGTGTGGAGAGAGGAAAGAAGAGCCCAGTAGGTCCTTGTTTTACATTCTTACATTTCCTTTCCATCAGTGACTTTGGTGGGAAAAAAAATAGCACTCCAATTTGGGATGGTTAAGAGATCAGCCAGCAATTCAGTATCATTGCCAATTCATGCAAAGAATCCTTGAGAAGGGTTTCAAATCATTGTGTTTATGCCCTAAACAGATTGACTCTACAGCTACACACAGTTATTACCTGAGATGCTCTCATCAGTGTTCCTTGAAAGCAAATCCTTTTGATCCTTTTCCTTCTTAAATACAATCTTCCTCCACCTCACCCCAGGTCTTGGTGGTCTTCTATTCTTATGAGAGTAATAATATATGAGACTCGGACAACAAAGGACAAGATTCAAGATTCCTTAATCAGATATCTCAGAACACAGACAAATTTAAACAAATTCTGTCCATGCAGGTGTTAATTTCAGTGTCCTTTCAGGAAAATTCAGTTAAAGCTGTATCAACATTCTGGTCCAGATGATCAAAGACAAACACTATTATCTTTTATGGTAAGTTTCTGTTGCCATGACACAGGTTCCCTTTTTGTGATCTCAAAATGAAGATAAAAAAAGAAAAAAACCCAAAAACCTCAAATATAGATTTTTACAAAGGGTGGCTGAAATTAGCAATACAATACTACTAAACTTGGAAACTTCTTTAGAATCTTAAAGTTGGTGAGACTCCTAAAATACATGAGGCACGTGTTTGTATACTGTCCAAGATTCAAGACTTTTCAATCATAAGAGAAATCATGTATGTTAAATAAAGGTAAATAAAAATCTGCCTTGCAGGATTCCAATAATATTAAAAATGAGCTTTTAAAAACCTATTAGTCTTATCTCCACATTAGATAATGGATTAGACAATAGATACATCTGCTCATTAGTACATTTCCTCAACAGTCTAGAATTGCATCATAATGGTGATTGTTTTAATCAACAACCGTGCATTAAAATTTTCTTAGCTGCTAAATTTGCACCTAGGATTCCCTTCTAGTAAATTCTCCCATGATGCATTTGAGTAATCCAGAACCTGCATGCTAGTGACTTCACGCCCTCAAGGTGTAGGCACAGAACTCAAATAACCCAGTAAATCCCTTTCCTGGAATGTTAGGACTTGGAAGAAAACAGTTTATAGGTAGTGCCTGCCTTGGTGGCTGACAGTTTAGGATGGGAACCAGGGAGATGTTAGCAGCCATGGAAAAAAAGAAAAAAGCAGTGCCCAATAGGAATATGTAGCAATATTCAGAGAAAAGCAGAAATAGGGCAGCAGGAAGAACGTATGGACACTGTAGGCCCCTGCCATTCTTACAATTACATCTCATCAATAACATCCCCCTTTGGTTCGAGCTACTTCAAGTTAAATTTTTATCACTTGCACCTGAAATACTTCTGACCAATTCACCATTTTTCCCTATAAATCCTCACATTCATTCCTTTTCTGTTCTTAATTATTGCCAATTCAAGTTGTGTCCCCCATGAGATAGTCAATTCACATTTTGTTAAAAAGCAAACAAAATACTGATCAGATGTCATAATTATGAACCTCAAGTTTATGTTCAGAGTAAACATTTTGTATTGTTGGGTATCACTCAAAACAAAAGGCCTTCAGTTGAGATTTAAAGATGTCATACAGCATATAACACTACAATAGCAATCTTTTAAAACATGCTCTAAACTGAGTTAATTGCATTTCTTATAAAATTCACTACCTAATTTTCAATAAGTACATTTTTATTTTCTTTCCAATAACAAACACTAATATTTTTCTAGTACTTAAGATTTTACAATGCCTTTCACATATAATCATATTTGAGACTCTCAATAACCATGTGGAAGGTAGAGTGGATAGTTTGCATTTTTGTACTATTTATGGTAGGCTAATTGCTACAATTCACAACCCCAAAAGCTCAGTGACTCAAAACAATCAAAGTTTATTTTTTGCTAAAGTTGAGTCTAATGCAGACGAAGCAGCCTTCAGAGATGCCCTTGTGACGTCATTATCACCAACACCAAGCCTGCAAGAGGGCAGAGCAAGGGAAAGTATGCCAGATACTCCACCTCTTCAGAAGTGACACCCATCAATCCACTCACATTCCATTGGCCAGAACTAGTCACATGACTTTGGCTAAAAAGCCAAGACAGAGGGAAAGGTAGTCCTTGGTTGGATAGCAGCTTCCCAGAGGCAAATCCATACTATGGAAGAAAGCATGGTTTGGGAGTATTCAGGTAGCCATTCCTGCTATAGTTTTAGAGGTAAAGCCACTGAAAATCACATAGAGCAGGAACTGAACAGAACAGTTACTCCAGCCCAGGTGTTCTGACTTCTAAGTGGTGCTTTCTCCTCAGCACAAATGCGAAAGGTAGTCACAATGACATGCATTTAAAGTTATCCATACATCTCTCCTTCTTCTCAACCCACTCATTCAGATTTTTTTAGAGACTCTTAAAAAACTCAGTTATTTTAGTATTTGTTTTATTCTGACCTCCTTCCTTTCCCACTGTTGTCTTGCCCCACCACATTAACCATGCTCCCTCTATTTTTGCATTTATTACTATTCATGTATATTGGAATGTATTTTACCAAGGTCTATATCCACTGGCAGAACATGAGCATCTTGAAAGCAATGTTACTCCTTTATTTAAGTGATTAATACATTTAATCACTTTGTGTCTGGTACACAAAATGATTAATATATGCTTGGTGACTGAGGAAGGACTTTCTCCCTATCTGCGTTTATTCAACACCTTGACCTCTCTTACAGATTAAACCTCATTTTCCTCTATTAACAGGGAAGACCAAAAACAGAAGCCAGAGCACATGCTACAGAAACAAAAATGTGAGCCTGGTAATGTTCTATATTTAACACATTTTATTATGACTCCTCTTCAGTAGCGTCAGCAATCCCCCTTTTTATAATGTTTGTTTAATTCTACCGTTCAGCAGCCTCAAGAGTCAGGGCGCCTACATTAGCTCTGAGTTGATGCTTGGATGAGCTTTAAATCTTCATGTTTTTTGACACCGTGCTGAGACAAACTCTTTGATTCAGGAAAACTGCATACTCTATGGAATAAGGCTGAAGCAATTAATCAAATATTTAATTATATCATAACAGAACACACAGTTATCAAGCTTTTAACTAACAATGGTAAAGAGTCCCCAGTGACCCAGGCAACAGAAGACACTAAGACACAAAAGGCTGCTTAAACCTCCATTCTTCCTGCCTCAGTGGAAATGTGTGGAGTCTGGAATGGATCAGCACCAAAAGGCGAAGAATCTGGTAGCCAGGCCTTTAAAAGCAGTCCCTTCCCTCAGAGACTGCCTGTTCCAGACGTTCCCAATCACTAGTCCAGACTGACCTGCCAACTTTCAGCACCTTGCATACTCTGAAACAGAACTCCTCAGTCCCTTACCCTTTGCCTCCTTTCTTACTCCTGGAGAACCACAGTCTAAAATCTAGATAATACAATCCTGACATTTTGAAGCATGATTATCTTGAAGGGCGTGCAACACCAAAGAAATCATCCTACCCTTGGCTGACCATAAACAAATTCAGAATCCATAGAATGGTGCAAAACATTTATTTTCTAATTATGTCCATGTCACATGGATATCCAGAAGTCTCTTCTCCTTGGTCTCTTTCCCTTCTTTTCAACCTCTCAGCTTTAACCCCAAATTCCTGGTTCATTCTGTGGCTATCCTTATGCCCAAGGCCAGAGAGATATGTTCCTGTCCCACTCCTCCTGGTGAGACTGGGCATGTACATTCTTTAGATTGGGTAACATATCCTAATTCCTCTCTCACTGATATGGAGAGCATGTCATGGCATAAACTTGATGGATTGTTATGCTTAAACAACCCTTCATACCAGTGTGAGAATGGTAAGAAACCAAGGTAATAATGGGACGGAGAATCATCCTGCTACAAAAGTTTGCCTACCCACTGTATTCTCAGACAGGAGACCATTTACCTCTACAACATAGCCCTCTATGTCACATACAGCTTACACCCACTTTTTCAGACCAATAAGATTATTGATGCTTCCCAATAAATGTGTCAAGAGTTGTCTACTAGTTACAGAGTTAAGATTTAAGGTTAAGGCTTAATTCTGAAAAGGTCTGAAAACTGCAAAGTATGACAAAGTAGATCGATTGTTCCAATTTTTCACTCTTTCCTTATAAAAAGATTACCTATCCATAGCCTTCACCATGGATTATGCAGTGCCACCAAGTAGAATATGCAAAATACACACAACTCTAGGGGCACCTGGGTGGTTCAGCCAGTTAAGCATATAACTCTTGGTTGGCTCGGTTCATGATCTCACAGTTCATGAAATCAAGCCCTGCATCAGGTTCTGCACTCTCAGCGCAGAGCCTGCTTAGGATTCTCTCTCCCTCTTCCTCTGCCCCTCCCCCTCCTCTTTCTCTCAAAAAAAATTTTTAAGTATACACAACTGTACTTTCAACTTGGTTATGTGACTTGCTTTGGCCAATGGAATGTGGGTAAAAGATACAGTGTGCCAGTTCTAACCAGAGAGTTTAAGAGGTGTTGTTTGCACCTTTAACCTTAAGCCCCTACCATGAGAACAGCATATCCCATATAGTGGTTCTTCCTTTGGCTTGGGCCCAGGAATGAGAAACACATGGACGTGAGCCAAACTGAAACACCTCAAACTAAACCAAACGCAGCCGATCTCAGCCAAGCCCAGCAAAGCCACAAGCAAACTGTGGCTCTCATGTAACATGAGCAGTAAGTAAAATATCTCTTATAGTAAGCCACTGCAATTTGGGGCTTGTTTGTTGCTTGATACTCAATAGGTTCTGATTAAATTTTTGTAGACTGAAATTTTAAATAAATGAATGAATGAATGAATGAATGAATAGTAAAATACACAATTCAACAGGATAAGAGCTATCATAAAGCAATTTTAAAATAATTGTCAGATTAATAGACACACATTTTCAAAATTGTACCATGTAAAACATTAGTTTTGCTCAAGATATTAAAATGTATTTCTTGAGAAAACTGCTTTACAGTTAAATTAGTTTAGAAAATCTTGCATGAAAATACCTCCCTTTGGAGATTCATAATGCACATTAACAATTAAGGGCTCTGAGAAGTCATGTGATAAAGAACCCTATTTAACTTAATTTAGTACCTCCTAAAATTAATTGACCATCCATTCTTCCCCCTACTGGAATACCTATTAATATTCAATGTTTTTCAGAACATGGTTTGTGTCTTTGCTTGGGTTGCCATAACAAAATAGCATAGACCGGGTGGCTTAACCAACAGGAGTTTATTTTCTCCTAGTTCTGGAAGCTAGAAGACTGATATCAGGGTGCCAGCCTGGTGAGTTTCCAGTAAGGACTCTCTTCCTGGCTTGCAGATGGCTGCCTTCTCACTGTGTCCTCACATAGCAGAAAGTGAGAGAGAGAGAGAGAGAGAGAGAGAGAGAGAGAGAGAGAGAAGGGGAGGGCCTCTTCATCTTGTTATGAGGCCACCAATCCTATCAGATTGGAGCACCACATCTATGACTTCATTTAACATTCATTACCTCTAAAAGCTCTATCTCAAAATGCAGCCATATTGGCATATGAATTTTGGGGAGGACACGATCCAGTGTATATAACAGTTTGGGAAGTACTGGTAAAATAAGGGGTGTAACAGGAGGGCAGCAAGGTGAATTCAGTCTGTTGGTATAAACAGGCAACACTTTACTTAGGAGGTAGGACTTAAATTAGTCTGGGACCCAGGGTGAATTTAGCAAGTTATTTGAGGGATCTATAAAATGGTCCATTTTAAGTTGACAATCCTGTCAAATTTCAGGAGTCTGAGCAATTTGTTGGTCCAGAAAAATATACTACTTTAGGTATTTTACTACCCACTCCTTCCCTCACCCCTGAGAGGAAGGAAGATTTTTCTCCTCCCCTGGCAACAGCCCAGTTAATGAGAATCTGTCACAACTCAACCAATGAAAAGCCACTATCCTTTGAACTCCAATGGACTTTCAATTTATAACATCCTTCCCAACCTCCCTCTTTCCTCCATAAAATAGCTCTCCTCTCCTTTGTTCTCTGGACTTGCCTGTGGTTTTGCTGTAGCTACTTGTCCCAAGTTGCAATTATCTGCTCTTCCCAAATAAGTCCATTTTTGCTGATAAACTAAGAGTTTCATTTTTCAGGTTAACTGTATGTTTATTTGTTTGTTTTAAGGTTCAGGAGAGTATCTAGTACAACTATTTGGTAAGTTAATATGGTATAAATATATAGAGGTTTGAAAATGCAAAAGCTCACAGGAATCAGCATGTCAAATGCAAATGGGTAAAAGTAGCCAAGTGCAAATGATAGGGGTGCTGGGAATTGTCACAAACTGGAGAACACAGGCTCCGCTTTCTAGAATTCTAGCTAGTATTACCTTGTAGAGGTGGAAACTGTTCACACATTTCCTCCTTTTTCAAGCAAAACTGGAAATCTGAATTTTAATGTAAAATCTCCTAACTTTAAATGTTGGTGACTAACTGAACATTTTTAAACCCTCTCTCTATATATGGAGATAAATATGTTCCTCCATCTACACACACACACACACACACACACACACACACACTTGCAGGTCAAGTGCAGCCCAGGGGTCACCAGTTTTTAACCTGTGACATATACAATAAACACTTATTATTGAATGAAGACATCAAAACTATTTCTTTCCCTCCAGCTGAGTGACAGATACCATAGGAAGTCCTGATATTGGAGAGCAGCAGCTGGGATTGTCAGAATGGGATAGCATTAATTTTTATCTTTGCTCTATAAAGAGAAGCGCTCTTTAGACCACTAAGATTTATGGAAATGTCTGAGAGAAGTTGCCATCAAATATTTCTTCTCTGTTACACAAATACTTCTAAAGGACCCTAGTCCAGATGTCGTTATACATGGACTGGACTTCAAATGGTGTGGACTTTCACTGCCTCATTCAATGTCAAATTGAAAATATTACTATTCTTTTCATACTCTTTATGAATATTATTTTAAGATGATGACATTAAGTCATGCATAAGAAGTTATACACACAATATTGAGTCATTAAGACTTAACTGCAGGATGCATTACATATAAATCCATATGTCTTCCACCTAACCATGATTTCTGTTTGTTTGTTTTTGTTTTTTACCAGAATGGTTTAATCTTAGGAGAGGATGCCTTAAGTGGGGGGGGGGAAGAAAACTGCTCCCAAATTTTGGAGGACACATTAAATTTAGTTTTTCTCTGCAAAGCTCTGCTTCCTGTACTCCTTGTCCCACTGCTGTACGTCACACCTCTTCCACCCAGAGAGAAAGCAAGATGTGAGGCACTGACAATGTGCTTTCTGTTCATTTCTTGAAGAATTAACTTTTGGAAAGTCTTCCCAGGCCCTTTCCATGAGGAAGCTAGGACTTGCCTCTTGTCCAACTGGATGCCTGACCTTCTTCCACATCCTCCAACCCTTTATCCTTACACATCCCTGTGTGGCAGCAGGACTTGCCCCAAGCTAAACTGATCTGACTGTGTACCCCTGTAATTGGGAGTAGGATGTAAGAAACGGTCTGAGTTCTCTTGAATAGAGGAGACATAAGGGCATCTAAGGAGGGACTGTCAGATGGCACAGCCTGAGCACTAGAAGGGTGATACAGAGGGATAAAGCAAAGCCTGGAAGCAGAGAGAAAGTTCCAGGGACCACAGTGCTTGTTTCTAATTGCATCCTGAGGCCTGTCAGCTCTTCAGTCTTTGGGCTCCTTGAGACATATCTGTACCGTCATAATAAACACTCCTACACTTCCTTTTAAAAAAAATGTTTATTTATTTTAAGAGAGAGAGAAAGGGAACAAGTGGGGGAGGGTCAGAGAGAGAGAGAGAGAGAGAGAGAGAATCCCAAGAAAGCTCCACACTGTTAGCACAGAGCCCAATGTGGGGCTCGAACTCACTAACTGTGAGATCATGACCTGAGCAAAAATCAAAAGTCAGATACTTAACCGACTGAGCCACCCCAGTGCTCCCCCTCTGCTTCCTTTTATAAGCCCATTCTTACCTGTTTGTAGGACCTGATGAGGTCAACAGTAGTTCTATTTTGTAAACATTACCAAGTTCGATCCAGGATGTTATACCATTTAAAAAGTGGGGCAACTGGGTCACTCAGTTGGTCAAATGACCAACTTCAGCTCAGGTCATGATCTCATGGTTCATGAGTTCAAACCCCACACCAGAACCTCTGTCCCCCTCTCTCTCTGTCCCTTCCCCACTGGCTTGTGCACTCTCTCTCTCTCCCCCACTCTCTCTCAAAAATATATAAACATAAAAAAATTTTTTTAACTAAACAAACAACCCCTTTTCAGTTCAAAGGTGGCTGATTAGAAAATCAAATTCATGGTATATCTTAAGAAACCTCATCCTCGGGCACCTGGGTGGCTCAGTCGGTTGAGTGTCCAGTTTTGGCTCAGGTAATGATCTCATAGTTCCTGGTGGTTTCAAGCCCCATGCCAGACTCTGTGCTGACAGCTCAGAGCCTGGAGTCTGCTTCAGATTCTGTGTCTCCCTTTCTCTCTTCCCCTCCCCTGCTCTGTCTCTGTCTCTTTCTCTTTCAAAAATAAATAAACATCAAAAAAAATTTTTAAGAGGCCTCATTCCAAATATAATCAAATTTTTATAGAGAAAGTAAGCAAAAATACAACATGCTGAATATTTATTTGAAACAGCAGCTTCCTTATTTCAAGCCCTTGTACTTAGAACACTGTACATACAGATGTGGAGCTGCTGTATCCCCTGGTTTTCCCAGAGACATAAGAGGCTACGGCAACAGGGCAGCTAGAAGGTGTGGCCCACCTTCAAGTAAGTCAGATGAGGTGTGAAACAAGGGCGTCAGCTAGGACCCATTCAATTTGAAGCCATCATTGCTACTGTATCAAAATGCCATACCAAACCTTGTTGTGATTTACTCCATAGAAAAGGGTCCCTGCCTTGGTTTCCTTTTGTTAGGCCTCAACCCCACCCCCCACCCCCCACCCCAACCATAGCTTTAGATTTTTACTTTTAATTTCACCCAACTTTACTCTTAGCTTTATAATGACTTTAACTGTTCAATATTTAATGAGCCAATTAATTAAATAACATTTACTATGCTGCAGGACAGTGGTTCTCATATTTTAGAATTGCCAAGGGAGCTTGTTAAAAACTCCAGGCGCCCACCAACCCAGAGTTTCTGATTCAGGAAGTCTCAAGTGGGGGCAGGAGTTTCATTTTTAGAAGTTCTGCTGCATCTGATCTTGGTGATCGGCGGACTACATTTGGGGACGAACCAGTCTAGGGAAACAGGATTACAACACAGTATGCTTTGCAGGTGGTAAAGAAAACTGGCAATAGAGTTCAAATCCCTGGTCCATTCCTTACTAGCTGTGTGATTTGGGACAAGTTATGAAATGTTCTGTGACTCAGTTTCCTCATCTGTAAAATGAGAACAGTAATAATACTGGAGCCACAGGGTTGTTGTGGACATTGAGTGAGGGGACACAAGTGAAGTCCAAATCTCCTGGTACACTGCCTGGCACTTTTGCTGAGTCCAAATGCCTCCTTCTCCTTCAAGAGCAACTGAGCAAGAGGGCCAGACTCTGCTAAAAGAATCATGGAAGGGGCGCCTGGGTGGCGCAGTCGGTTAAGCGTCCGACTTCAGCCAGGTCACGATCTCGCGGTCCGTGAGTTCGAGCCCCGCGTCAGGCTCTGGGCTGATGGCTCGGAGCCTGGAGCCTGTTTCCGATTCTGTGTCACCCTCTCTCTCTGCCCCTCCCCCGTTCATGCTCTGTCTCTCTCTGTCCCAAAAATAAATAAAAAAACGTTGAAAAAAAAAAATTTAAAAAAAAAAAAAAAAAAAAAAAAAGAATGAGGTAGCTGGGGGTGCGGTGCCTGGGTGGCTCAGTCGGTTAAGCGTCCGACTTCAGCCAGGTCACGATCTCGCGGTCCGTGAGTTCGAGCCCCGCGTCAGGCTCTGGGCTGATGGCTCGGAGCCTGGAGCCTGTTTCCGATTCTGTGTCTCCCTCTCTCTCTGCCCCTCCCCCGTTCATGCTCTGTCTCTCTCTGTCCCAAAAATAAATAAAAACCGTTGAAAAAAAAATTTAAAAAAAAAAAAAAAAAAAAAGAATCATGGAAAATTCTGGGAAAGCAAATATGCCCCCCCAGCCCCCATCCATCCGTTTCCGGGAGAAGAAAAGGGCAGTTGTCTGAGGTAAAACAGGTGTGATGTGAAATGCCCCCTCCACCTGAGTCAACTCAGGGGTGAAAGCCTGTATGATGTGAACAGAAACAAGAATGGTCACTACTACCAAAGTAACCAAAAAAAACCCAAAAACCCTTTGGGACAAATGGCACTTTCCCTCCTAAATGATCCCATATATAGGACCATTTACAACGTGTATACACAGATTTCACTGTCCTATTTATAGAAAAAAATGGGTCGCTGCTGGCCACTGACCTTCGCCAGCCCAGGGTGACCACCTTAAATCAAGAGCTTGCTGTAACACAGCTGAGCTTAGCAATTTTAATGAGAAATCTGGTCCTGCTGGATTACTGTTCCTGGACCACATCTTGTCAGCAATTCCTCAGGAAATTATTCAACCATCCCCAATTGCAAAGAAACAGATGGCGTACTGGAAAAAAAAATATTCTGAAGTGTATGAGCTGGTAAAAAGCAAATTTAAGGACACAAAGGCCAAGGATGACACAAATACTAAAAGTACTTTTTCCTCAGGAAAATGGACTTGTGGACATTTTTGTTTTTTCCTGTCCTTTTAAACCATGAACTACACCAG
The DNA here is from genome assembly GCF_028018385.1 of Neofelis nebulosa. Classification (NCBI taxonomy): domain Eukaryota; kingdom Metazoa; phylum Chordata; class Mammalia; order Carnivora; family Felidae; genus Neofelis; species Neofelis nebulosa. The sequence goes on along the minus strand of NC_080794.1, from coordinate 27,384,307 downwards.
TCACCAGCGTGCATGCTCAGTGGAGAGATTTGCTTGACTTTTTAGAGCCGTTTAACAGAGACAGCTTGTTTTAATAATACAGAATAATACTGATCAAACGCTCTCATGGAAGATCAAGTTTTAAAATTTGTATTAATGCCCTGCTTTCATTTCCCTAATATCCTATAACCAAAACTCTAGGATCACACTCTATTATGCCAACTGCCCACAAAGAAATGTGGAATTATTATTAAAAATTATCATGGCACCTGAGAAAATAGCAGTGTAACCCTCATGAATATTAAATCTTTTCATAATGATCAGTGTTATTACCATGAATACTAAAATGTTACGAATTCATTGCAAATCATGCTCAGTGTGAAAAGTTGGCCTGTAACCAGAAAGTCTGAATTATACTTGGCAAATGCTTGAATCGATTTAAGTTATAAAAAGCAGGAAAAGGAAAATGGATAAAACGTTTGACCTTCAGCCTCAGAGGCCAAAGGGTGTTAGAAATCTTTCAAAAGAAAAGCAAGCTGCAATTTTCAAATATTTCATGGGAATGTTCGAATCTTTTTCAGAGTCCCCACACATGCCGAATTATAACCCAGCGACGAAGAACTAGAGAAATGTTAGGCAGGAGAGACTAGGACATTTAATTATTAGTCTGTGGTTGTACTTAGATGGCACTAACTTGTACAGGTTGGTCCTACAGCGTGTCATGGGAGTGATTCTGACCTTGGAAGAAATTTGTGAAAAATAATCATTTTATGACAGCGCCTGCAGTTTTAAACACAAAGCAGCTTGTAGTGGTCACATTTCCCACTGAAGTGAGCGCCGGTATGTTCTGCCTCAATAACGGAAAGCCACATCTATAGGAAAACAAATGTAAGGAGTGCTTTTCATGGTTAACTGATCACAAGCCTTCAGCCATGTGTTTTTATATTTGTATGACATTCAAGCAAATAAAACAGAATGATTGATTCTCAAGACATTCCAAAAGCAGAGTAACAGACGGAGTTTCAGGCAAAGAGATCCTAATGAAAATCTGATGGGAAAGTGGATCTCTCTCGGGGGGATTCCGACTGAAAAATCTGGGGGCAATTTATAATGAACTGAAGCCTACATTTCATGAGTATTCCCTTAATAGCGTCACTTACAACTCTATTTACTGAGTAGGTCTCCCCATTCTTGTTGCGTGATCAGAAATCATAGGAACCACGCTTTAGAGTTCACATCAAAGCAAAGAGGTTCAACTCAAAATTCTCTCCTTGGAAAACATGTTTGTAAATCCACAGATTATTTAGCATTGTTCAAAATTAGGAGCATGTTCAACATAGATTTTAAGTAGTGTAATTTTACCCCAAAACTAGTTTAAGGTCCATCTGAAATTTCAAGTATCCAAAAATATCCTTAAGATTTAGAGAAAGTTCTGATTGGTGGACAGATTTAAGCAGCTCACAAGTTCCTAAAACATTCTCTCACTGTCTTCGACAATAATTCTTTAAGGTGATGGAGAATACAGGACAGATGCTAATTTTGCTTCTGGGAATTTCTATGAAGTTATAGGATGGCACTGAAACTGCAAAACAGCAGGATTTAACTAAACAGAACATCAATCAGTAAAGAACAGTATGGCATGCCTGGAATCTATTCAGAATGTCCTCGGGGCAGATTCCAAGATATTTTTCCCCCGTTAAATTTTAAGTGTCATAAGCAATGTCTTACATTCTTCCAGTAATTTCTTAAATTATATAATCACAGCCAACCAAGTGGCTCCTGAGAGTTACTCGGCTAATGATCCACCAGTAAAAATGATTGGGCTCTTCAGAAGAATTACTTTGCATTCTTCTTGAATTCACCCAGATTCCTCCAGCGCCCTCTGAACCTCGTTGGTTTCAACAACACTTTCTCAACAGGGTCTGACGTCTTCAGAGTCTGAGGGACCCAGGTTAGAAGTACAGATAAAAATTCTTCATATGTTCCCAGAGAATCATGAATAATATTCCTAAGTTCAAAAATAGCTCCTACTTACTTAACAAGGCAAGCAAATTGAGTAAAATTTTAAAGCAATACCATGAAGAAAGAAAATTTTCAATACTCCAGTTTAAATGAAGTCAGATGAAAGAGCATGGTAAAATGAAAGAAAAAAAAGAATGTGGTTTTGATTCCTGGATCTTTCATGTAAAGGGAGTGATTGCTTTTCTAGGTCTCTGTGTCTTCATCTGTAAATTGGGAATAACTATGTATCTTGCAGGGTTACTGCTAGGATTAAATGAAAGAGTAGCACTGTGACCGACACCAAAATATGGCTTAATAAACACTTATTTTCCCTAGGATTAGAATGTCTCTTCACAAATGTGATTCCTCTGTGTGTCTGCAGAGGCCTGGGGCAGAACTAGCCATTTTCAGGACGTCTTCTGTTTATAAAGCCCACTCATTAAATGGTAGCATTTCTTCCTCATCGGAAATTGCAAAATACAAGCAACAGATGCTCACTCAAAACAGCTCACATAAAGGAGGACAATTGGAAGGATGTGGGGAAAGTTTCAAAGGTGTCAGTGACCACGGCAGCTACTTAGCTTCTCTCTCTCTCAAGCCTACTGGTGTCTTCCCTACTTCCCTCTGCTTGCTGCCTTCCCTCACCTGCTTCTCTTTGAAGACCAGTTCTCTCTGCCTGTTGAGGCACATGGCTGAAAATGCACCCCGGGCCAGACCCGCTGCTACATGGTGTCTGCATTCAAGCATGCACCACCCTATGAAGACACACTGTCTTTGACAACAGACTCGCACAACAGAAAATCTGGTCTGTCTCTGGCAAATCAGGTTTATCTCTGGTACAAGAGGGTGGGGCAAGAGTGGGAAACAGCAGAGGCAGTTGCACCATGAGGACCATGACCCATCCTTTCTGCAAACACTGTAACTGGGGACAGTTCTAAAAAAAGGAAGAATGTACTAGGCATGCACCCAGAGCAGACCTACTCCACTTCTCAACAAGATGTTACCTGCTTCTTATTTATCAAGAGCCTGGAGGCATCAGTGAAGCTGTGGCACTGTGCCGGGGGCCAGTGGGCATCCATGGCTGTCGTGGTTCTCAAAAACTAGGATCATGAGCAACATAGAAATTCAGGCCCTGAGCAATCATGGGAATTATCAACCACTTCCAGATTTAGAAAATGGTGCCAAGCTTATTGTCTTTCCTATTTCTTCTCCCACGCATTATACATACCTCTGGTCAACTCCCACACACAGGCCACACACAATCACCTCACTACACAGGTCTGCCAAAAACTCATTGTCCATAACCAGTCTGCCCTTACTGCCTTACCTGTCCTTCTCACGGGTATTCTCTTCTTTCTCTCTTCTTTTTTTCCCACCTACTTTCCCTTGTAATATCCTCTCTCCTTCTTTCATTTTCTGGCCTGTTAGCCCTCAATTCCAGAACTAAGTTTGAGTTTATAAATAAAGCATATACTGGGTATATGGGTATATCATATTATATCATATAAGGGGTGTCAATATGTTTGACACTGAAATGTCTCTTACTTTATTTGTTCTAAATTGAGTTCACTCTGGTACTAAGCCCCTCACTCAGAGTTTTCATAAACTGAATCTCAGACATATTTAGGGAGGCCCTCCCCCTCTCTAGAGGATTATTTAATAGTCCCAAAGAGTGTATACAGTCCTTAACATTGGAGAAAGAGGCCTCTTGTCTTCAGACCATCATGACTATCTTTGAGATGTTCATTATCTCACACACACACACACACACACACACAGGCCATCTAAAGGCAAGTGTTTCCCCACCTCTTGCCAAGCTCAGGCACAGCATCTTTTGCTATGGCTGGAACCTAGTGTATAGACTTTTCAGGCATTTATGCTGTCATTCCCATCTGAGGCACAGCCATCTCAGGATGGCAGTGAGGAAATCCATCTCTCTCCCTCCAAAGTCAAAATACATATCCTTCCTCCAGTCCTTGGAGGCCACATCCTTTTCAAATAATCCATTCACTTAGTGAGTCTAGATTTTCAAAGCACAAAGAATTGGCGACCTCCCCCTGAGGGCAATAAATGTCCAGTTTCTGGGACTCTAAGCTCACTTGCTGTCTGGAAGGTAGAAAAGAGAAAAACACCTCTCATTTATTCTTTGACTCTCCTGTAACTGTGAGAACAAGACAGATATTAATACCACTTGCTTTAGCAACTCCCTATAAGTGAAACTTTTAAAATGAGTGTGCTTGAGGCCTCTTCCCAAGCTGTTGATTCCAAGGTCATTCTCCGAGAAACTGCAGGTGAGCATTTTGACCATCTATATAAGGGGTCATGGAAAGGAGATACTTCAGACTCTGGTGTTCTCAAGCAGCTAGAATGTAGAGGTGACCACACAGACTTCCTAGTCTGGCCTTCCATTTCTTTATCCGTTAAGTAGTAATAATACTTGTTATTATTAGCTGTTGCGAGGGTTAAATGGGGTGACATTTGAAAGGGTCATGCCAGAGGTACTGAAAGGTGTTATATGGAAAGTTTCTTTTTCTGTACAATGAGGGAGCCACCTTCAGAGTGGACTCCAACCAGTCAATAAGTCTTCCTTCAAAACAGAGTTTAAAACGCCCCCTCTTGAAGAGCAACAGCCTGCAAAGAATGCTAATCAGAGCGGGAAAAAAATAGCAAGCTGAAGACAAAAGACAAAGACCACTCAAGTAATCTCCACAGTTCAACAATAAAGCCCCCGGCAGCCAGCATTTGGGGAATTATATTACCCACCTGCCCCCTACCGTCTTCCCCACCTCTCATCAGAGCCAGCAAGGGCTCCAGAGGTGTGCTCCCAGGCCAGAATCTGGGAGCCAATGTCAAGCATGGAAGTATGTGAAGGGCTCTGATGTCACTCCTGGGGCAAAAGGAAACTCTTTTGTGTAAAGGTAGGTTTAGGAAGCAGGGAAAAATCCAGAAAGTAGAGTCCCTGGAGTTTCCAGAAAAGAACTGAAGGCAAAGAGATGTGTCTACAACATGAAATATGCACGGCCAGGCTAGGCCAAGAACGTGGAGCTAGGAAATACTCCTGTGCCAACCTGAGTAAGGCCAGGTACACTCACTAGGAGGGTCCAGAGGTAAGGATGGAGGAGACAGAACAGGGAGAGAAGTACTATGCAGGCTCCACAGATAAACACAAACCTTTGGGCAATAACAGCAATTCCGGAAGTACTGATAAAATATAGCTAACATTTTTGTGTGCTGGGCAATATTTAAAGCATTTATTTGGCACGCCTGGGTGGCTCAGTTGGTTAAGTGTCCGACTTCAGCTCAGGTCATGATCTTGCAGTCCGTGAGTTCGAGCCCCGCGATGGGCTCTGTGCTGACAGCTCAGAGACTGGCGCCTGTTTCAGATTCTGTATCTCCCTCTCGATCTCTGACCCTCCCCCACTCATGCTCTGTCTCTCTCTGTCTCAAAAATAAATAAACGTTAAAGCATTCATTTAATCTCACAACACCCTGTGAAGCAGTTCTATTTTTGTCTCCATTTTTATGGCTGCAGAAACTGAGGCATCAGAACCTGCCAAGATGACACAGCTGAGAAGTGGCAGAGCTGGGAGTGTCTTCAGGGTCCAAGCACTCCCATGGTTCTTATGAGATGCCAGGCACTCCTTGAGGTACCTTACATATGGTAACTTAACACTTACAGCACCCTGTCCCATAGGCACTATTATGAATCAAGTATAAGTCTATATATATTGGTGCAAAAATACACTGATCTGATATGATACTTATTAAAGATTATCACCAAGAACTCTGTGAGGAGGAATCTGAGGCTCAAACCAGCCCCACTGCAGAGCACTTGTTCAATAGTTATTATATATAAGATAAATTCAGTAGATACGTACAACATATACATATATATACACCCACATATCTAAGGTAAACAGTAAATCCTTACAAAATTCTATCTGAGTTCTGAACATGTTTTTAAAAACTAACTACACACACACAAAAAAAAAAACCAAAAAAAAAAAAAAAACAACTACCCTATGATCCAGCAATCACACTACTAGGCATTTACCCAAAGGATACAAAAATACTGATTCAAAGGGAAATATGCACTCCTATATTTATTCCAGCATTAATTACAATTGAAAAATTATGGAAATAGTCAAAGTGTCCATCAATTGATGAATGGATAAAGAAGATATGGTTTATACACACACACACACACACACACACACACACACACACACACACACATGCTGGAATATTACTCAGCCATTAAAAAGAGTGAAATCTTGCCGTTTGCAACGACATGGATGCAGCTAGAGTGTATTATGCTAAGAGAAATAAGTCAGTCAGAGAAAGACAAATACCAAGTGATTCCACTCATATGTGCAACTTAAGAAATAAAACAAAGAAACAAAAGGAAAAAAGAGAAAAAGAGGCAAGCCAAGAACAGACTCTTAACTCTAGAGAACAAACGGATGATTAGTAGAGAAGAGATGGGTGGGGGGATGGGTGAAATAGGTGATGAGGATTAAGGATGCACCTGTGATGAGCATGGGGTAGTGTATGGAAGTGCTGAGTCACAAGACTGTACACCTGAAACTAATATTACACTGTATGTTAACTACACTGGAATTTAAATTAAAACCAAAAACACCACCACCACCACAACAACGACAATAACAACACACACACACACACACACACACACACAGCACAGTATCTGAATCTGGCAGGAAAAAAGCAAACTAATAATTCTGGGGGGCTTAATTCTGTGTCAAGAGCAACTTTAGACCTTTCCCCCCGATTTAAATTGTTCATTACACAAAAGCATTATTTATTTAATCCAAATCTAAGAAATTTTCTTTCAAGACGAAGAACTAACCTTCCAAGGGACAAAAATTTAATGAAAAGAGGAATACTAATGAAATTAAGGTATTTGAAGAAAAATAGTTCTATGTTAAGGTACAGCTTAAAAGCAGTGGAGGAGAGAGACCGATGTGCCTTCATGGGAGTCTGCATCTGGCATCCCAGCACAAGGAACATCTCGCAAGGCATACCATGGCCAGAGAGACAGAGGACCACACAGGCAATGGTCCAGAGCAGGAGAGCCATTAGTAAATGTCAGTAGGGGAGCCGAGCATTGCTGACACAGATCTGGGGTACCCGCCTGGACTGGCATGCATAGACCTTCACATTGTCAAGCATGTGCAGAAGAAAAAAAACAGATCAGAGATACAGAGTGATGTTCAGAAAAATGGAAATGGAAGGACATTTCTGCAGCGGAACAATCATGTGCCCTGAGAGCTCAAACTTTGCGTTTTCAGACTCAAATTTCAAAAAGGATATGGCATCTTTTCAGCTGAGCTGATGGTGAGTAATTATATCCTGTCTACATTTCTTCTCAAATTAGATGAATTTTAAAATATTATGCTGACAGGCAGGTTTCATAGCCATCCTAATTCAATATTTTGATAAAGAATTTCTTTTGTACATCATTAGTGCTTCACTGGCTCCTCTTTCTTATGTGGTATGGACTCTGAGGGAAGGGAAGTTAATGTTGAAGTCCATCATTTGACCTCCCAAGTAGCCATGTAAAGAATACCTTTGCTAGGTCAACTGTAAAAATAATATATTTTTTCCTTGCCTTTCTGTTGTTAAATAAAGTGAGGGGCCTCGCAAGGAGGCAAATGGCTTCAGACAGCCTCTTGCGTGTAGAATCCAGTCAGGTTAGCAAAAAAAGCCAGTTGCATATCTGGGTTTGAAGCCATCATTGAACCAGCATTGATGTGAATCCTGGTCCCATCACTGAACTAGAATTGATGTCCTTGGGGAACTGCCTGCCTTCTGTAAGTTTCTCCTTCCCCCGCTGCAAAACAAGTAAAGCTACATCTACCTTGATGTGGCTTGGCAAGCTTCTAAACCTAAAGATAGGTAAGTGCAATTTTCACTGTTGCCAGAAGGTTTAGTTGGGGATCATATGACCAAACTTGTCAATAAACACACATTTCATGAAAACTGTGTCTATTAATTCTAATGCCAGCAACCAAAAGATGAAAAGGAGGGGTTGCTAGGGTTCCTCAGTGGCCCAGTCAGTTAAGTATTTGGCTCTTGATTTTGGCTCAGATCATGATCTCACAGTTCTGGGGCTCAAGCCCCATGTCGGGCCCTGTGCTGACAGTCCGAGCCTGTTTGGGATTCTCTTTCTCTCCCTCCCCCTCTCTTGCCCTCCTGGCTCTCTTTCTGTCTCAAAAAAATAAACTTAAAAAAAAATAGAAACAGGGGCACCCAGGTGGCTTAGTTGGTTAAGTGTCCGACTTTGGCTCACGTCATGATCTCAGGGTTGGTGATTTCAGGCCCCGCATCAGGCCCTGTGCTGACAGCTCTGAGCTTGGAGCCTGCTTTGGATTCTGTGTCTCCCTCTCTCTCTGCCCCTCCCCCATTCATGCTCTGTCTTTCTCTCTCTCTCTAAAATAAAATTTAAAAATGTTTTAAAAAAGAAAAAAAAGAGGGGCTGCTTTAAGAATAATGTTTTTCTTGGCATTTATTTATTACTTAATCTGTAAAATCTAATATTCTAATTCTTACAACTGTAATGGTAAAATATTATCCCCTATTTTTAAAAATGATAAAGTACATAAAAGTCTGTGTAAAAATTCTGTGCACATCTGAGGACTCACAGGAATAGACATTTGACAAAATCTGCTTGTACCTAACAAACCTTCATTTTATGCAGACAACTAGATATGCTCTCTTAAGAGTTTGATTTTTGGATTTAGGTGGTACATCTGAAAGAATGAGGCTGTTAATTGGATTTACAATGAAATCTATGAATAAATAAGTATACAGCATTAATATTTTATTAATAATTATTAAAATATGTTGGAAAGGCACATGTTATACTAGATATTTAGTAATATATGTAAAGTATCTAGTACAGCATTGTCATAAAGCAAACACTCAGAAAATGATAGCTGGTCTTAGCAAATATCCTGTAGAAAATAAGAATATAGTTAGAATAAACTGGAGAAGTTCCGGTGTGTTCTTTTGGAACATACCTTGCCAAAACCAAGCCAACATTGTCTGCCTTTTACAAACTATAGCATCCTACATTCTAGAAGAAATCACTTTATTTCAATATGGGGATATTTAACTTTTAAATAGTTATTAGTTGACTTATGTCAACTGTGGTTATTTTTAAGTCCCTAATTTTCTATTCAGGCACCATGATTTTTTTAAAATATTTCAATCAGTATATACTAGTGTATTTTCATTGGCTTCACCAATCTGTTAAAAACATCTGAATCTATTATCCTGTTACTAAAAACATCACTCCACCTATGACAATCTATTTTTGTTATACAGCGTACACCGCCTTATCCGTTCTTGCTTTTCTGAATGCATCAACTGGATAGAATTCATGGCTGCAAATTTCTAAATCACAGTCCTCCACCTTTCACATTCAATAAATCTCTTGTTTCGCTTAATCAAAAATTATATCCTCCTCTTCTAGGGCAATACATGGAGGCTTAATGCCATATGAAATCTATGTATCTGTTAAATCTTGTTTTGCATTCATCTTGCTCGAATATTTATGGCCTTCTGAACTTAGAGCTCAGAAGGATAGTGGTGGCTTACACTTCCATATGGAATCTGCATTTATTCCCTCTGCCTTTTGAGACACCATCATACTGATTCTGGAAAAACAAAAACAGATAAACCCAAAAGCACAAAGGGAATGACAGTGTAATTCACCAGTAAGCAAGGGATCTCAAAATTTCTGTAAGACAAAAAAACAGATGGATGAGTCTGAAGACTAATGGAGAAAGATGGAGAAAACCGTAACTAAGAATACTAATGAAGTAGACTGCACTCAATAAGAGAAAACAGGTCTGCCCTAGAGCATTCAGAATCACCAGGTATGGCAGAGGACAGATTTAAAGAATAGGCTTGAAATGAGGATTCACTGAAAGTCTACAGATGGAACAGTCAACACTCTCCCTCTCACCTACTCCCATGCAGAACACTCTAAAGTGAGATATTTATCTTCCAGGGGAAAAAAAGGCATCCTCTGGATATGGTGAATAAATTATCTGTGAAGAAATAGGGCAGTCAGTATAGCAACTAGCACCCCTGAGCAAACTGCTCATCATGCTGGCATTAAGGAATCTCAATGCATCATCTTTGCTTTTCTAACCCCTTAACATAACCGACTCCTTCCCCTTCACCAAGTTCCACCCACATGCACAAGGCTCGCAGTCCATTTTTTAATCCCACCAATGATGGCATTGAAGATAGCTGAAACCAGCAATATAAAGACATTAGGCAAAAATGACTGAAGATGAACCAGAATAATTCAGGGAGAGAGGAAAAGAGAGAGAAAGAGAAAGAACAAAACTACTTCTGGTTAGTGTTCCCACATAGGACGACAGAGAAGATATGGCAACCATAAACCAAGAAGAGGAGGCTATGAAAACAGTACAAAGGCCAAAAAAAAAAAAAACTCTTAGAAATCCCAAAATTGTCAAATTTAAAAAAATGACACATTATAATATTAAATCAAGCAAATTTCTCAGAGTGTAGGACAAAGAGATTGAAATAGAAGACATTGTTATGCCTTGACAAAATAATATACATTTTTATTTATTTTCAATTTTTAGAATCAACTTGCACACAAAGTGGGGAATACTTTGCTATGACTACTGATCAGAATGTGTGTATTCTCAACCCTGCCAGTGTAAAAGGAAAGCTGTAACTGACCAAGGATAGAATGAGATGAAAGGCAGTAGAGGAAAGCATAGGAACATTGATGTCATTATCCTCACAGTGGGTAGTGAGTAAATACTGTCCATTACGATGCAAGAGGAAGTGGTGGCTAATTACCGCTGGGAGTTGAAAAACTGACCAGTGAAGAAACTAGGAGTGGATAGAAATGGGGAGAAAGACGTAGAGGCCAGTATTACTAAGCTAACTCTTTGTACATCATAATAGAACACTGATAAGTCAAGAAAGATAAATTAAGAAACAGCAATGTGAGCAATTTTATATGAAGAAATGGAGAAAAATACATGAATAGACAAAAGCAAAGACAATGATAAGTAGTTGACTCTTACAAGTGAGACTGGAGTGAGGAAATTACCAGAAGCCAAGAATTATTGCTTTTCATTCTAAGTGTTTCTATACTATTTGACCCTTTAAACCATGAGCATTAAATAAAATTAACTTTAATGCATTGTTAGAAAAACAAAACAGCTTCTATCTACCTCAATCCCAAACCAGTTGAGAGGCTGTCTGTGCCTTTTGTATTTCTTTGGTGGATGCTCAACATTGATGCATTTCAGAATCAGGGGGGTCATTTTCCAGCTATTGCAAACTTCCTTAAAGCCCATATTTACCCGTTTGATACTGCAATCTATCTTCAAACTAAAGACAAAGAGGTAGAGAGAAATGAGCAGAAATAGTCTCATCTGACCTGCAGAGTCTGATACACTCAGGAAGGATTTCAGCATTTAGCCTTTGAAAATATGCTAAGTTCATCACAAATGAAGTAACCTCTTGATTACTTAGAATCCTTATCCAGAAATGCTGTGGGTCCCACTACCATTGTGACTCTCGCTTTGCCTCATTTTACCACACAAGGAGAGAAGAAACACACATGTACACAGCTCACTCTGTTTCTGATCTAGTGGAAAAATTTAGTTTCCAAGCATGCCCAGTACAGATTCACATCAATTCCCCTGGACTTACTGAAGTTCAGAAAGGTAACAGTGTAGAACTATGAGGTATTTTTTTTCTGCTTCTTTGTATCTTTTGATATTTTCTTGATTTTGCAAAAGGGAGACATATTACTTTCAGTAGATGAAAAGAGAATAAAAGCTCTCAGGGAGTAGGGGGAGATCAGGAATAAGAACTTGAAAGACCTCAATTATCAAATAAAGGGAGATACATTTCAATTCCACCTGATGCACTAATGGGGTGAGGAAGGTGCATACATTTTGATTTTTACTTGCATGGTGGGACAGCTTCCTAAAAGAAACTCTGGTCAAAGAGCCCTATGTCAACTTTCCTCTTCACTGACTGTAGAAACTGCTAAAATATCTCGTGCCATGATTTTCCTCCTTGTTTTCACACAGTTCTATGTGAGTAAATTCATTTTTTTTATTCACTGTGTATATTGGGTTTATTTGTTTACACATTATAAAGCTAATACATGCTCCATACAGAAATAGTAGAAAATGCTGAAATGCACATTTAATTTTGCAATCTGCTTAGCAACTTATTGTGAACATTTTTACTTCAGTAAATATATTTCTCCCAAAATTGTTTATTGATCACAAAATATTCTATCTGGTGCCTGTTTTACACTTTTCTTAATCTTTTATCGTTGGGCATTTCAAGGGTTTCTAGTTTCTGACCATGATCAATAATGCATTGGTGAATATCTTTATACATACATCTTTGTGCACATCTCTGATAATTACTTCAGAGAAGATCGCTAAATATGAAGCTAGTAGATCAAAGGCAATATTTTTAAGTCCTCCATCAAATTTATTACTTAAAATCTATTTAACTCATTAAAATTAATTTTAATCCACATCTTTCATTTTAATCCACATCATCTCATCCTTTTAGGATCTGCTCTTATTAAATACAGCATTTTGAGATCTATAAAAAAAAAAAAAAAGCCTTGAAATGAATATACCAAAATGTCTGTATTTGATTTGACTCTGGGTAATGAGATTATGGATAATTTTACTATTTGTCTTTTACAGAATTTCTCAAATTTTTTCTATGATCACATATTACTTCTTTTAATTTAAATTTGTTAACTTTTATTTTTTGTTATTTTTTTAAAAACTTTTTAAAAGTTTATTTATTTTGAGAGAGAGAGAAAAAAAAAGAGAGAGAGAGAAGGTACAAGTGAGAGACGGGCAGAGTGAGAGGAGAGAGCTAGAACACCAAGAAGGCTCTGGACTGTTGGCACGGAGCAAGACTCGAACTCACAAGCCATGATCATGACCTGAGCTTCAGCTTAAGTCAGATGCTTAACCAACTGAACCACCAAGGCAGCCAATTTGTCAACTTTTAAAATCTAAAATGTCAGGATTAATATGTATAGTTTATACACACCTGCTTCCATGCCAACTTCCCCTTTGGTCTTCATCTAAGGTGCCCATGGACCTTGGAGAAGATGACATTCAATCCTCTGAAGTTGAAGAAGTGAAAGCTCCTCATCCAATGGGAACAAATCCATAGGCCTGGCTCTGTCAGATTTTCTAACTCAGACATAGAGACTGTCACTACTAACTGGTAGGCTCTGGGGCTATAAAGTCATCTAGAGAAGGCATCATACTAAGCGAAATAAGTCAAACAGAGAAAATCAAATACTGTATGATCTAACTTATATGTGGAGTGTATTGTTTTAAAAACCTCATATTTTGAGAACAGACTGGTAGTTGCCAGAAGCAGGGATGGGCGACAAAATGTGTGAAAAGGGTAAAAAAGTACAAGCTTCCACCAATAAATAAGTCCTATATCGCATATTTGAAAGTTGTTAAGGAAGAAAATCTTAAAAGTTATTATAATAATAAGAAAACAATTCTACAACTATGTATAGTGACAGATGTTGGCTGGACTTATTGTGGTGACCATTTCACAATATCTACAAATATCGAATCATTATGTTGCACACCTGAAACTAATGTTATGTCAATTATTGCTCAATTAAAAAAAAAAAAGTCATACAGCTCAAGAGCCAGAGTCCACTACTCAGCTGACTAAAGCCTTGCACATGCCTCAGATGTGGGACAGCGACACCCAGAAGTAACAGAGGGAGCCAACCTGCAGGGATAAATGGAGGTACATGCCTGGAAAGGCAGAAACATGACTGTGTGTCCTCAGAAAGATACAGAGAAAGATACCATGGTTCCTGATTTCTAGATCTCACTCCTGTCTCTGTGAATCCTGGGTCAATTTCTTTTCCATCATGTATGATATTTATGAGATAGCCAGTTGTAGTCTTAACAACAAAAAGCATATATATATATATATATATATACATACACACACACACACACACACATACCTACATACATATATATCTACATGAGTTTGTGTTCTTTGGGATTACTGCCTACTTGAGCAACATATGACAACTAACTTCATATTGTTTGGTGTGAGAACATTGACATTCTAAACCTGAAAGTGCAAAAAGAGAGCCCACGCACATCATTCCAGCCTCAACGTAGACAAACGTTTATATATGGGGAGGTTTCACATAAAATCTGAATCTTTATCTTCTTTTGAAAATATTGCATAGATTGAGCATCACTGTGTCCCAGTTTTCTGGGAAGTCTAAACTGGCTGGAAATGAGCAGCTGCTGACCCTGTAGTCACCTGCAGCTCACATTCACCTGCTCAGGCACCTTTCCTGGCCGGCTATGTTTCTTTCCTGTACCGTTTAGCACCCCCCCCCCCATAGGAGTGAAATTTCCCCACCCCCTATTCTAAAAGATCTACTCTGAATGTCTCCCTCTCCTTTGCCTGCTTCTGAAGGTCTGATTCCTGGGTTCTTTATAAGAGATTACATGCAATCCTCTCTCCATCTCCTGGATTCTCACCATAGCCTCACTTTTAACTAAAGTTAATGGCTTGTCATTAAAGGGTGGTGTTGGTGACTGAGGAATCAGGCATTTCATCTGCCTCAGCAGTACATCTGTGGCAAAAGATAAAAGCCAGAAAAATCAAAACTTCCTCATTTCTCCAGAAAACCTTCCCTTTTCTAAATTAGAAACATCCATTTTGGAAAAAAATATATATATCTGCAGATTCTTTGACACCACATCATTATCCCAAACCCAAACACAAGCCATGAGGCTGAAGGATCTGATGAAGGATCTGATCTGAACATTAAAATTATTCAGCTCCAATTATGAGATTGCCTGGTTTACAGAAGTGATTAGATGGTGTTCATTTGGGGGTCCTGAAAAACTGTTGTGAAGAAGCAAACAAGGCATCATGGTATTTCACACTTTGGATGGGAACAATGCATGCCAGCTTTGAGCACGTGCTGACGCCCAATTCTTCTTCACCTTTTAGTGAGCCTTGGAATAACTCAAGGGCAATAAAGATAACTAAGTGGGGCCACAAAGGAGATCTTAATCTCCAAAGTCCTGAAAATCTGAGGTCCTCGGCATTTGCTAAACCTGACGGGAAATGTTTTTGATAAGAGTACATGCTTTCGGAAAACTATTTGTAAAGAAGCAGAATGTTTTCTTCTACCCTTAATTTTTTGAAAGCTTTTGACATGAATCATTAACATTTTTCAAAATGAGCCCTATCCCAGGTGAACTAACATATATAAATAAAGTCTTTGCTCATGAGATCTGAATGATTTTTTTCTTTTTTTTTCTTTTTTTTAATGTTTTTTATTTATTTTTGAGACAGAAACAGAGCATGAGCAGGGGAGGGGCAGAGAGAGAGGGAAACCAGAATCTGAAGCAGGCTGCAGGCTCTGAGCTGTGAGCACAGAGCCCAACACGGGGCTCAAACTCACGCACCATGATATCATGACGTGAGCTGAAGTCAGACGCTTAACCAACTGAGCCACCCAGGCACCCCTGAATGAATTTTTTCAACTTACCACTTCAGGGCAGGAGACCAAACCAAGAATTGAACAAATTTCAGGCTAATGAATAATGTCCCACCTTTTCTCTAGAAGACCAGACTTGTAGGAGACAGAAGGGAAAGGCATCAACTATAACACTGCTTTCCATTTATCAAGATAACATATTTCTCTGCAGAAATATTCCAAATTGTGCATTTCAAACACTAAGTCAAATTAGGGGTTCAGCCAAGCTCTGACCACAGTCAATATTAGCCAACCATTGACCAAGTTATTTTAATTTTTAATAATAAAAAAATAGAATAGAACAATAAGTAGAACCAAATATATAATTATAAAACAGAATAGATACATTTATCCAATTCACCATTCTTCAAGTTTCAAATGGACACAAGGAAACACTGATGAGCTGATTCAGCAATGAACTGTCATTCTCCAACAAGAATATTGAATGTTAACATACTTGACTTGAGACTGCAATTAAATGTACATCTAAAAGGCACTGCATGAGAATCTGGAGGGAATCCAACCCTTTCATTCTACTGTAATGTCAGACAGTCTACAGCCACCTTAACATTACACGCTGAATATGAAATGTCTGCTTGTATTCATCACTACAGAGATTTGCAGAGAGCTTTAAATTATAACCCCTTGTGAATAACCACAGGCTTGTTGCTATGTATTTGTTTCATTTTTAGCAAACTGAGAAATAAGGGACTCCAGCAGACAAGGAATAATAGTCAGGAGCCCCCTGGGATATGACCCTGTGATCTCTGCCAGGTTCCGACTTTAGATTATCCAAGAAAATTTCAGGCTTCAGTTCAGGTCTCCATTGAGGTCTGAACCCCCGTACCCCCAGCCTCATTCCACAAAGAAAGATATTGCTATCCTCAGGAGGAAACACTTGTGACAAAATGTCAGGTATATTTTATTAATAGTAATGACCCTGGTCATGAGAAGGTGATTAAACCAGTTCCTGATTTGCTGGTTTGCTAGGAAATAATCTTAACTGACAAAACAAAGTGGTATTTTTTAGAAATATATATACCACTGTTTCTTCCCAAGCCATACTCCTCACATATGAAATATCAGATCTCAGAGGGAAATTAAATCATAAAATGCTGTAATGTCTCATTTAACAGATACAGTCAGAGAGCACTAAGTTACAGGTGAATGAATTTTCCAAATAACTTGAAATTTACCCCATTAAGCATCAACCTCTTAAAAGCTTACCAGGTAGATAAATAAAGTATATGTGATACAAATGTATATAAGTTATAATTTTACAGTGTACCATATAAATTATAATGTTTTATATATTAAATATATGAGCCTTTTTTTGCCTTTTAAAACAAACAGCATTGAACACGTATGCTTCTTAATAACACAGATCCTTAATCAAGAAAATGTGTGCATATGGTAATCTAAGATTATTAGTATTAACTAAGATTATTAGTATCCTAATATTGCTATATATTTTGATTTGGCTTTTTATAATTTTTCAGTCTCCTTTTCAATTTCAGCTGTTTGATATCATTTCAGGTTAATTCTATAGTCTTTCTCAGCTACCCAAAATCCCTCTTACTCTAATTCCTTATTTCTAATTTGCTCTGGACAAATGGACTAGATTTTTAGAAGTGTGTGTGTGTGTGTGTGTGTGTGTGTGTGTGTGAGAGAGAGAGGGAGAGAGAGAGAGAGAGAGAGAGATGACTGTAGCCAGCCTTTAAAGACTCCCACAAGAGTACAGTGCAGGATCTTAAGTTACTGGAAACTACAGTAGTTGATGTGGCTGGTTAGGTGACATCCTGATAAATGAGGTATTAATGAAGCATGATATTATATAAATTCTTTTCTATTGAAGGCTTAAGGAAACAATTCAAGTTTCAAGACTAACTTATTTCCACCCCCAAATTATGCAACCTTGGTGTGCAATGTAAATAAAATATTATTGAGTATAAAACAAAATTTAATGCTTAAAGAGCAAAGTAGTAATTCGGGATCACAAATGTTTGGGGAGAGAAATAAAAGGCAGCAAATTAATGAACATTCTTCTGATGAATCTTCAAAGAATTATACCAGTCACGCACTTCAAAGTCCCAGGTTTAACTTGTTCACTTGTTCAAGCATGCCTGGGGCCCTGGCTGGAGATTCTTCTTCTGAAAGTCAAAAGAAGGGCAATACCTCGTTGTGTTTTGAAAGTCTCCTAGAGGGCTGAAAACCACAGGGACTAACCCCTCTGGATTATTACTGCCCCCCTCCCAGGTACTGCTTTCCTATTTTAATATTAATATTCACCCTCAACTCTCCTGTTCTCTTCTTCCTCTATTTCTCTTTTCTCTTTTGTCCTGCCCCACCCAATAGACTTGGCAAAGGTTCCAGTGCTCTTTTCAAGAGTGTGAGATCTTCTGGTTTTTCTAAGGCACTAATACATGCTCTAAACTTACTTTGCTCAAAATGAACATCTGACAACATTCTGTGCTTTCCCATCCATGTTGCTCTTTATTTATTTATTTCCTCCTGCCTCATATTATAGCTGTTTTTTACTTGCCTATATTCCCACTAAATTCTAAGCTTCTTGAGGATGAAGATTATTCACTATTCACCTTGATATCTAATGCCTAGTCAACAGGGAGCAGTAGCTCTGTAGACATATACATATAATGTATATTTAATTAAATTGATGTTATTTATACCCAATAAGGAGAAGGAAGATATACTACATTTATATGTGTTGTTTTCAAAGCACTTCTACATTCATGGTCTTAATTTAAACATATAGCAAGCCAATGGTTTAAATGAATCCAAAATACTCATTTATTATTTTGCCTGCCCAGCATTCATTTACTTTTCTTATGATACTAGCACTCTGATTTTCCCTCATGAAGGATTCCTACACTTATTCTATTCCAAGTGATACAGGTGGCACTAACTCCAGTCCTGGCTCTACACATGGTCATGTGATAGATGCCGGGCCTATCAGGGCACAACATCCCCCAGACTCTGGTGATTGATTCAAGAATAAGCACTTGCCAAAAAAGAGAGAGAGACAGAGACAGAAGAAAGAAAGAAAGAAAGAAAGAAAGAAAGAAAGAAAGAAAGAGGGAAAGGAAGGAAGAGAGAGAGGAAGAAAGTAAGGATTAAAGAAAGGGAGAGAGGGGGGGAAGAGAGGGGAAGGAGGGAGGAACAGGAAGGAAAGTAGAAAGAAAGAAGGAAAGGGAGAGAGAAAGAAAGAGGGAGGAAGGAAGAAAGGAAGGAAGGGAAAAAGCTGAATTCTGGGGCTTCTGTGAAATTTTTAGGAAACCAAAATAACTTATTTTTGAAGAAGTTTCTGTGACATTAGGACGTAAATTAATTTGATATTACAAGGGAAGGACATTACGAAGACACCAGAACTGAGAAAAAGAGAAAAAATATTGACTCTTAATGACATCTTTTGAACCCCTGGATCCAGCCAACACCTAAAGCCTACATAGAAGAGTTTTGGTAAGTGAACCAATAAGAAAAGGTTATGTACAGCAAAACAATCAACAAAAGGTAATTACAGATTGAGAGAAAATATTTGCAAACTATATATCTGATAAGGGGTTAATAACCAAAATATACAAAGAATTCCTACAACACAACAGCAATCAATCAATAAATGAAATAACCTAATTAAAAAATGAGCTAAATACCTGAATAGGCATTTTTCTAAAAAAGACATATGAATGGCTGACAGGTACATGGAAAGGTGCTCAATATCAATAATCAACAGGGAAATGCAAATCAAAATCACAATGAGATATCACTTCACACCTGTTAAAATGGCAATTGTCAAAAAGACAAAAGATGGCAAGTATTGGCAAGAGTGTGGATAAAAAGGAAATCCTTGTACAGTATCCGTGGGAATGTAAATTGGTACAATCATTATGGAAAATAGTATGGACGCTCCTCCACAAGTTAAAAATAGAACTGCCGGGGGCGCCTGGGTGGCTCGGTTAAGCTTCCGACTTTGGCTCAGGTCATGATCTCACGGTCCGTGGGTTCAAGCCCTGCGTCAGGCTCTGTGCTGACAGCTCAGAGCCTGGGGCCTGCTTCAGATCCTGTGTCTCCCTCTCTCTGTGACCCTCCCCCGTTCATGCTCTGTCCCTCTCTGTCTCAAAAATAAATAAACGTTAAAAAAAATTAAAAAAAAAAAATAGAACTGCCGTATTACCAAACAGTCCCACTTCTGGGTATATATCCAAAGGAAATGAAAACAGGATATCAAAGAGATATCTGCACTCTCATGTTTACTGCATCATTATTCACAATAGCTAATATATGGGAGCAAAGTATCCATCTATGAATGAATGAATAAAAAGATGTGATATATGTACCATATACATATAAGAATATTTTTCAGCCATAAAAAAGGGAGATCCTGCCATTTGTGACAACATGGATGAACCTGGAATTCATTATGCTAAATTAAATAAGCCAGACACAGAAAGACAAATACTGTGTAATCTCACTTACAGGCAAAATCTAAAAAAGTTGAAATCATACAACTCATAGCAGAATGGTGGTTGACAGGGATGAGGGGGTGGGGGAAATTGGGAGAGATGTTGGTCAAAGGATACAAACTTTCAGTTAGAGTAAGTTCTGGGGAATCTAATGTACAACATGGTAACTATAGTTAACAATACTGTATTTGAAATTTACTAAGAGTAGATCTCAAATGGAGAGCACTTGTTATGATGAGCACTGGGTGTTATATGTCAGTGATGAATCATTAAATTCTACTCCTGAAACTAATGTTAACTAGAATTTAAATAAAATTTGAAAGAAAAAAAAAAGTAGATCTTAAGTGTTCTCACCACACACACACACAAATGATAACTATGTGAGGTGATGGATATGTTAATTAGCATGACTATGGTATGGATATGTATATTAAATCATCACATTTTACTATTAACACATCACACAACCTAAATATATATAATTTTTATTTGTCAATAATACTTCAATAAAGCTGGAGGTGAAAAAAGGCATTTGAATACATTTTTTTCCATTTTAAATAAGAAAAAGTCCTGACTAGCCCAAAGGTTAATATCACTGAGGGTTAAGGTTGTTATATGACCTACCTCTGACTCATGGAAGTTAAGCTGAAGAAGGTTTTGGGAACCATGATAGTTCTCCCTCTGCTACCATGCTCCCCATACCATTATTCCTCCTCAATGCAGTGTCATAAAATACCAACATCCCAATGGCAACACTTAGGGAGAGTCAGGAAACTACTTCAAAATAAATTAGTCAATGTTTTTTTTTTAAAAAGTACATTGTTGCTACAAATTTATTTTATACAGTTCAGATAAATTTACCAAATATTAACAGCTTTCACAATTTTACTCATCCACAGCATGAGTGAATATAATCACCAATATTCCCCACACTGTTTTTCCCCCTCTTGGTACCAAATGGATTTGTTATTTCCTTCCAGATTCAGGTAAGTCCCTATGCCATGTGACAAGAATAGAAATCACTCAAGCAGAATACATTTTTTAAATGTCATGAACTAGGACAAAGAAATGAAACAGATCAAAACTTGTCTATGTGGTCTGACTAAATAATTCAACAGCAAATGGTTCTGGAAATTCGGACAGCTCTCAGTAGTTAGAGTTTAAGATCTCAGCCCCAGGCAGAAGGAGGCTTGCTTCAGCTGTTTCAATAATGCCTACCCATTTTCAGCCCACAATATTGGTCACTGTGTGCTCACCTGGCTACTTCCACAAAACAGATCTTAACAAAACAAGGGGAAAGGAAAATAAACCTGGAGCTCATGTGAAGTATTGGCTGGTAACTGCTACTGATAGGAAGGAATAGGATCTGTCCCTCTACTGGGTAAAATGTCAAGGTCAGGCTGGTCAATTCTCACACACATATGAAGATGGAAAGGTCATCAAGCTTTGGGGATTAATTTTGTTTTGTTTTCCATTTGTCCATATACACACACATTCAACCCTCATTATTTGCAGATTCTGTATTTGCAAATTTGCCTACCTGCAAAAAATTGTTATCCCAAAATCAATACCAATGATGTTTTGTGAACATGTGCAGACATGAACGGAGTCTACAAAAAATGTCAGCCACACATGTTCCCAACTAAGGTAAACAAGGTGATGCCCTGCCTTATTTCAGCTGCCTATTATAAAAAAAGTATCCTTTTCAGAGTCTATGTAGGGCCATGTTTTCCACATTTTTGTGTTTTTTGCTGATCATTTCACTGGTTAAAAACGGCCCCCAAGCGTAATGCTGAAGTGCCATACACTGTTTCAAAGCACAAAAGAGTGTGATGTGCCTTATGGAGAATGGACATGTGTTAGGCAAGCTTTGTTCAGGTAAGAGTTATTGTGTTATTGGCTATGAATTCAATGTCAATGGACCAAGAATATATATTAAATAGTCACTTAAAACAAGGTTATGTATTGATCAGTTAATGATGATGTTGTGACCAGAGCCTCATAGGAGTCTAACCCTATATTTTCCCTAGAAGCAATGGTTCAGTGACTTTGCAAAACATAACTAGTGTGAATAATGAGACTTGACCATTAAAATGCCGTTAATTGACATTGTGTACAGACAGACCTTCATTTATACAGCCATTTTTTAGGGGAAGGGCTACATGACCCTTCCTGTATTCAAACTGAAGGTCCAGAGATAGAGTCGTGGTGAGAATATTCGGGGCCTGCTCCACCCAGTCCCAGCAGGCAGGAAGGTTATAAATCCCCTGTGTGGGACAACCTTACAGTGGACATGGAAGATGAAAGAGCTGACTTTGAGCCAATTAGTCACTGCTTCTCTCATGAGTCCCAGTAATGATATTCATGGAATAACCATGGAAACTGCTTACCTGAGAAACAGCAAAACAAGGTACAACTACTAACTAATGCCATGATCCCTTTCTCCAAACATGGACATAACCTTAGAATCTGCCTCACCACAAGTGGCAATTATGGTGGCAATCTTTGTGTTTGTTCCCTACATCCCAAGTTTAAGCAAGGCATTGATTTTTGTATCAAAGTCTAACAGGTTGTAGCCATAGTGACCAGTTCTAATGTCAGCATCATTGGCCACAAACACACATGGCATACCTGCCATGTAAAACGTGATGCAAGACAGTTTCAGAAAAATACAAAAAAGTTCAAGGTAAGGTTGTTACCTTTGAAAATCTAATGATAAAAGGGAAAAAAAAGCTTAACATTCCAATTTAAAGCTTTTGAGGACCTTAATTAATTTGACATTTCTATGAACTAATTCAGAATTCCTTTCAAAATCATGCAATGAGCAGTAGTAGGTCCAATGTCATGGCTCAGGCTTAAAGTATTAGCATATGAGCCTTTTGGAATAGGACATACTATTTTATTTTTTGTTTGTTTGTTTACTCCTCTTTCAGTGGCAATTTTATGCCATGCACATAATTGGAGCTCAATAAATATCTCCTGAATTAAATAGAAGGTACCTGGCTGGTTATTTGGTGATATCTTCCTAACCTAAAGCCCTGCCCTTAGACAAGGACAGTTATGGATCTTACTCTTTTTTAGAGTGTTTTCCATAATGGCTATTTCCAAATTGTTCAGGATGCTAAAGGAAAACAGATCTACCGAGCAAATGTCCCCTGAATGTGGCATGAATATGGCAGAAGGGATGCACGAGGAAGGAGAGAGAGATAGGGTGCTGGTAAGGAGAGAAAGGTTGAGAGACAAGCACCAAAGCTTTATTAGGTCCTAGAAACACGGCACCTAGTATAAGAGTGCAGGAACCAGGACTTCTAGTTAAATATCGTGCACTGAACGTACACATTTAGTTTCATTCCCTCTCAAAACCTATTAATACAATAACAAATTATAAACACACAAGCCCAGCAGTTCATGAATTTCACTCATGCTCACAAACTTTAAAACCAGATTTAGTTCCTTGGTCCTCACTAGGGAGAGGAAAACCAAGGTTACCAAAAATATAAAGAAATTCTCCACAATGAGAGAAAATGGAGAAACACATTAAAACGACAGAGATGAGGGGCGCCTAGGTGGCTCAGTCAGTTAAGCATTGGCCTGCAGTGCAAGTCATGATCTCATAGTTCGTGAGTTCAAGTTCTGCATCAGGCTCTGTGCTAAAAGCTGCTTTAGATCCTCTGTCCCTCTCTCTCTGCCCCTCCTCCACTCACTCTTTCTCAAAAAAATAAACATTATAAGAAAACGACAAAAAGGAAAAGTTACAAAAATATTATCAGAAGATAACTTACAAAACTATTACGACAGCATCAGCAATAATACTGAATATTGCATACATCAAAATACAGGTGTCACAAAAAGAAGTAATATTTAGAGAAATAGAAGAACTCTTAGAAGTGAAAATTACAAGAGCAGGAATTGAAAGAATTCAACTAAAGGGTCAGGAGAGAAACTTAAGGAAATTTCCTTAGAAAATAGACACAAAGACAAAAATATGGAAAAAGAAGAGAAAGGATCAGAAAATTAGAGAAATAGTCTAGAAGCTCCCAAAAGAAACTGCACAAAAGATAGAATAGGAGAATCCAATTAGTAATGGATGCCACATTCATAAAACTGAAATATAAAAGTTTCCAAACTTAATGGGCTAACCTACTACACCTGACAATGAATAAGACAAATCAAAGACCCATCACCAGTAAATCAGCAATAAAACCTAACGGAATGAAAAAAATTGTCATATGGAAGAAATCAGGAGTCAGATTGGCATCAGATGACACAAAACCAACACCAGAAGCTAAAACTCAAAGAAATAATAATGTCTTCAAGATTCAATGAGAAGTGGGGCATCTGGGTGGCTCAGTTGGTTGAGCGTCCAACTTCAGCTCAAGTCATGATCTTGCAGTTTGTGAGTTTGAGCCCTGCATCCAGCTCTGTGCTGATGGCTTGGAGCCTGGACCCTGCTTCAGATTCTGTGTCTCTTTCTCTCTCTGCCCCTCCCCCACTTGTGCTCTGTCTCTGTCTATCAAAAATAAATAAAATATTTTTAAAATTTTTAAAAAAAGATTCAGCGGGAAGACTGATCTCCAAAATTCTACACTTATCCAAATTATCAAATAAATGTGATCATAAGGACTTTTTAGGTATACAAGTCCTCAAGAAATTTACCTGCTGTGGCCCCCTACTCTAGAAAGTACAGGATAAACAATGCTCTCCACCAAAATGAAGGTATAAACCAGGAAACAGAAAGACATGGAAATAAGGAAACTCGGGACCCAACGAAAAAACGAGGCAAAATGTGTCCTGGAATGGTAAAGAAGGGAAGTGTAGAGTGACTGTTGTGTCCAGGCCCAGAAAGCACTAATCCAGACTAGAGCAGAAGCAAAGAGAGTTCCCCAGAAGTTCCCTCTCTAAAAAACCTAATTAAAACTAAACATATTACTTAATGTGTTTCAATCTATTGAGTTATTTATGGGGGAACCTAGGCTGCTCAGTCAGTCAAGCATCTGAGTCTTGATCTCAGATCAGGTCTAATCGCAGGGTGTTAAGTTCAAGCCCCCACTGAGCTCCACACTGGGCATGAAGACTACTTAAAAAAAAAAAAAAGAGTTATTTAGAATAGGTAATAATCCCATAGTACATACTTGGAAGTTGCTTAGAGAGTAAATCTTAAATGTTCTCACCACAAAAAAGAAATGATAATTATGTGACATGATGAAGGTTTTAGCTAATGCTATGATATTTTGCAGTTTATAAGTGTATCAAATCAAAACGTGTATACTTTAAACTTATATAATATTATGTCAATTGTATTTCAATAAAGCTTGAAACTTAAAAAAATTAAAGTCAAGAAAAAAGAGATTTAGATATGACAGAGTTTGGGAATAATTTTTTCATCCATAAAATTGAGTAGACTAGAAGATCTCCAAATCCTTTCCAGCTGAAACAACCCATGATCTCTAACCTATGATCCCAAATTCTTTAAAGATGAAAATCTATATTTTAGAGCCAAGGTCAAAGATGTATGATTCATGCGCTTACCCGGGAAATGAGCTAAACAATAATATTTAGAAAAACATTTTATTTATATCAGGATTTTAAAGCTTGGCTAGTTAGCCTAATAAGCTGTGCTTCCTCTAGTCAAACCACACACAACCCACCTCCTCACCCTCTTCCAGGCACGGACTTCTTACTGTGGTTCCCAGAGAAGGAGCTGTAAACAGGTGACAAGAAATGACTTTGCTAATATTGGTATCTGTCACAGACAGGCCACCAGTCTACAAAGAGAATCTAAGGATAAGGAAGCCACTTAAGCATAAAATTCACATTAGCAAACTTATCCTTGCATTTGCTGATGACCCAAACCAAAGCCTCAAATACATGTGAAGTGTTCTACATAACTGGGAATAAATGTGTATTTCATGTGAAATCTCTTTTTTTCTCTTCAACCTCCATGTAATCCCAGAGATCCTGCTGGTCATATATTTCTTGTTCAGTAGAAATGAATTTCCAACCTAAGCAATGAATATGAAAACAAGAGACCAAGAAACTTTTCATACTTTTCCCCCTGGTTTCTAGCTTCACTTCCCCTCTAGCCATTACCCTTAGTTGTATCTTGCCATGACCCCCCTGGCCTGATCCTATCTGCCATATTTTCTCCAACCTCCCTGTCATTGTCAGTGGGTCTCTGTCCTCAGATACCTTCTCCTAGCCAGATGAGTTACAACCCTACTGCTCCTTATGCTAAACTGCTGGGGAAGAACCATGAAGAAGTTTGAGGGCAAGGCCAAGGAAACCTGCTGAAACCCACTCAGCTGTTTCAGGAAATCAGGACAAAAGCTGAGAGTCAATTCTGGGCTTCCCTTGTACTTTATTCAATACTATTTCCATGACATCCCATGAAACCTGAGAAATTAGATAATCCAGGACTAGAGCAGTCAAAAGGTAAATAAATGACCACATGTGACTTGGCTTTGAGGAGATATTCATCTGAAGGTTTGCAAGATTTTCATTCACATTAAAGCTGCATATTTTGGGGGCAACTGGGTGGCTCAGTCTGTTAAGTGTCTGACTTCAACTCAGGTCATGATCTCACAGTTCATGAGTTCAAGACCTGTGTCAGGCTCTGTGCTGACAGCTCAGAGCCTGAAGCCTCCTTTGGATTCTGTGTCTCTGTCTCTTTCTCTGTCTTTCCCCTGTTTGTGCTTGCTCATGCTCTCTCTCAAAAATAAATATATAAACATTAAAAATATATAAATATTAAAACTGTATATTTTTAAATCTGGCTAAACTGGGATCCTTAATGTTTGGGGGGAGGCACCTTCCACTCTGAGTGTTTATAGCAGATTAGGGGACAGCTCAATAGCCTCATGCAGACAGCAGGGGGTACAATTTATTACATTGGATGAACCTAATTCTTCTAGATCAATATATCTCTGTACACAAAGCTTACATGAAGAAATAGTTAAAGTCCCTGACAGGGATTGCAAATTCACCTGCCTGGAGGAGTCAGGAGGTAACATCAATGACTGGCCACAGGCAGCCACAGGCAAGAGGGAGACCACAGGGAATTGAAGAGAGCAAGCCCCATCTGAGGGGCGACAGCTACTTCGCTCCCGCCTGTTGCTATCATGCAACAGCATATGCCTGTTGTCTCCCTATGCTTCATTCTTGAACCATAAAATCGCCCAACTTTTCAAACACTAGAAAGAAAAAAGAAAAATCTGTAAATTTAAACCAACTGAATCTATCACATTATAGTCATGCAAATTTTTATCTTTGCCAGCCAAATGGCTCTTCAAGAAGACAGTAGTATCAGGAAGGTTTAGAGAACCCTCTGGGAGACTGTTCCAAATTTCAAATACCTCAAACGTGACCTCTGGCTCTTTGCATGCACCACTCTCATCAACATCAGCAGGAGTTAAGAATTTATCAGATCAATTATATCAAGATTTTCAAATGGATGCCTTCTTTTTATCTCTTCTGTATCAAACACTTATTTCATAATCCTTTGAAATATGGATGCTAGTCTAAACAAAGAGTACTGAATTTTCCTATTTAAGAAAATACTTGTACTAATAAGAGACCAAAAGAGACTTTATATAAATTGACAAAAGATCCATTTTCCGTGGCTTGCATTAAAACTTTCAACATCAAATTAGGTAAAAGTGTCAGGAGGTATTCTTAAAAGCTTGACTGCTCAGGAAGGATCCAGGGATATGAGTGCAGCTGAGCGTCAGGACGTTATGGGTGGTTTTTCCTCAGCAAGCGTTTGGCAGACGCTGTTTCCACAGGATAGGATTGTCCATCTATCTCGCATTTTAAAATTAAACTAGTATTTTTATTGGGGCACGTGGATTAGAGGAGATCATGAAAAAAGAAATGGGATGGCAAGAGAGAAAATTCAAATACCACCCAACGTCCTAAATTGAATTGCCTTGAAATAACCTAACAAGGTCATAAAAGTTTAAAACACTTCAAGGGTCAAAAGCTCAGAATCTCACAGCATTTCTAATTAGCAAAGTTCAGTTCATAGAAGGAAGCTAAGCGCTCAAGATTAAACCCAGCTGATGATCCTGACCACTTCCACTTAACCAGTCCACTTGACTAAGCCATGGGTTCCTTTTCTCTGTAAAATATCTGACTGATTTTACATTGGACAATTACCACTAGTAGGTTATTTTCTAGAATCCACACACATATGTTTAATGTTCACTTTGAGTTCTCTATGTTTCTCTCAAGTCAGTTTATGCCAGTTTTCTTGCTATTGCAATTACATAACTTAATTAAATGTACACAAACTGATGCAATAGCAGTGTGGGAGTTTGGGGATTCTGTGAAAACCTGGTCGAATACTTCAGAAAGAGTTGACAAAGGCAAGAAAATTATTGTGGTAAGATATTTGTGAAAGAGTGTGAGGTATATTTAACAATCCAGGCAGATTCTGCTCTCAGGCTACCTCACAACCCCTTAACTTCTAGCTCTGCTTTTAGTAAATTAAAACTAGGAGACACAGGAGACAGTGTCTTGTGGGTATGCAGGATGCAAGGAAGATGACCGAGCTCTCCTCAGAACACTGAAAAGAGGGGCCTTGACTCTTCATCAAATATTAGTGAACAACATGAATATTTAAAACATGTATATATTGGGGCACCTGGGTGGCTCAGTCGGTTAAGCATCTGACTCTTGATCTCGACCCAGGTCATGATCTCATGGTTCATGTGTTAGAGCCCCTCATCGGGCTCTGCACTGATGGCACAGAGGCTGCTTTGCATTCTGTCTCCCACTCTCTCTCTCTCTCTGCCCCTCACCTGTTTGTGCTCTTGCTCTCTCACTCTTTCTCAAAATAAATAAATCAACTTTAAAAATTAATTAATTAACTAATTAATTTCAAAAAACAAAACATGTATATATTGTTTTCATGAGTCCTTTCTTTTATGTTCCTATGTGAGTATAGTTGACATACATTGTTACATTAGTTTCAGGTGTACAGCATAGTGATTGGACAATTCTATACATCATGCTATGCTCACCACAAGCGTAGCTATCATTTGTCACCATACAACATTGTTATAATGTCACTCATGACATTCTCTGTGCTTTGCCTTTTATCCCCATGACTTATTCATTCCACAACTGGAAGCCTATATCTCCCTCCCTTTCACCCATCTTGTCCACCCTCTAGCAGCCATCAGTTTGTTCTCTGTATTCATTGATCTGATTCTGCTTTTTGTTTCTTTCTTCATTCATTTGGTTTTTTTTAGATTTCACATATGACTGAAATCATATGGTATTTGTCTTTCTTCGTCTGACTTATTTCACTTAGCATTACACATTCTTTGTCCATCTATGTTGTCTCAAATGGTACAATCTTGAGCAGAACTTTCCAGAATGCTTGGTCAGAAATGGAGGAGCCACGGCTGCCCAAACTACACCCAGGAATGAGCTCCTTCCCACTCCCTCACACCAACCTTGGACTGCTCACCTGCTGTAGAAAATGGTGAAAGAAACTACTTACTGTGATGTTTGGGGGTCAAACCCAGTGCTACCCAGGAAGAATTGAAAAAGGTTTACAGGAAACTGGCTTTGAAGTACCACCCTTACAAGAATCCAAATGAAGGAGAGAAGTTTAAACAGATTTCTCAAGCTTATGAAGTGCGCTCTGATGCAAAGGAAAGGGAATTATATGACAAAGGAGGAGAACAGGCAATTAAAGAAGGTGGACCAGGCAGTGGTTAGGACTCTCCCATGGACACCTTTGATACGTTTTTTGGAGGAGGAGGAAGGATGCAGAGAGAAGGGAGAGGTGAAAATGTTGTACATCAGCTCTCTGTAACCTTAGGAGATTTATGTAACAGTGCAATAAGAAAACCAGTTCTGTAGAAGAATGTGATTTGCGACAAATGTGAAGGCCAAGGTGGTAAGAAAGGAGTGGTAGAATGTTGTCCCAATGGCTGAGGTACTAGAGTGCAAATAAGAATTCATCAGACAGGATCTGGAATGGTTCAGCAAATTCAATCTGTGTGCATTGAGTGCCAGGACCCTAGGGAATGGATCAGTCCTAAAGATAGATGTAAAAGCTGCAATAGAAGGAAGAGAATTCGAGAAAGGAAGATTCTAGAAGTTCATATTGACAAGGGCATGAAAGATGGCCAGAAAATAACATTCCATGGTGAAGGAGACTAAGAACCAGGACTGGAACCACGAGCTATTATCATTATTTTAGATCAGAAGGGCCATGCTGTTTTTACTTGGTGAGGAGAGGATCTTCTCTTGTATATGGACATACAGCTGGTTGAAGCAGTGTATGGCTTTCAAAAGCCAATATCTACTCGTGACAACAGAACCATTGTCATCACCTCTCATCCAGGTCAGACTGTCAAGCAGGGAGATATCAAGTGTGCTAAATGAAGGCATGCCAATTTATTGTAGGGTGAATATGAAAAGGGTCACCTAATCATCGAAATTAAGGTAAACTTTCCTGAGAGCGGCTTTCTCTCTCTTGATAAACTCTTTGCTAGAAAAACTCCTATCTGAGAAGAAGGAAGTAGAAGAGACTGATGAAATGGACCAGGTAGAACTGGTGCACTTTGGTCCAAATCAGGAAAGATGGCACCATCACAATGGAGAAGCATATGAGAATGATGAACATCTTCCTGGGGATGGTGTTCAGTGTCAGACCTCTTAATGGGGCCTGTGAATAACCTGCTGGCATCTTGTATGCAGTAGTGAATGAGAGAAGGACTGTAATCATAGCTCATTGTTTTTGTTTTAATATTCAACTATTGTAATGTTTTAAAAGTTAAATGAAGAATAAACTCAAATATTAAAACTCTGCCTTTGCCCCATATGTATGATGACTTCAGTGTGCAAGATGAGTTTAACACTCGTAAAAACTACTTTAAAAAAACAATCTCCCCTAGCATTTGTTAGGCCATACCTTGTAACTGATTTCAGCTCTAGGTACCTGAAACAGTTTAGACTGAAATGCTAGGTGTATGTATTGATTTCAGTGTATGACCCTTAATTGGCAAACTATGAAGTTAAAAGTTGTGTTTAATTGGCAGTCAGAAGAAGAACTTAACTTGTAGGGAAGTCTTGGTCTGTAGTTCTATTCAGTGGGATTGATTGTGATGCTTCTGCAATTATTCTATTGCCTCAACTGTTATTTGAAGATGGCATGCTGTGTGATTAATTGGGCCTGTGGTATCAGTGGTGGAAAGGTACCTTGCTAAAGAAGCATTTATCATAATCTGCCATTTGAGGGCTTGCTCTTATAGAACTGCATTCCCTTCTGCTGTGCCATCTTATATATATTATATAAAATTTTATATCTTATGTATATTTTTCATATTTATTTACATTTTATATACATATAAAATCAGTCCTGGTTAAACTTTTTTTCCTTCCCTTTGTACCATGATAAGCTTCAGAGTAATGACTTTGGGAGCAGGGTAACTTAGAGTGAAGAGACATTTGCATGGAGAAGTGAATTTGCATGTATGAGCTAGGAAGGTGTTTCTTAGGTATGTTACAGGCTTACTTTAAACCATTTAACTTACACCCCATAATTTAAATGTTGGTAGTATAGTAAATTATGATGCATAGCTTTAATTGTATGTTTATAAGTTATGTTCACAAGCTTGAATCTGGATATCAGAATTAAGCAATTCTTTAACTATATGAATGTCTCCTTAATATACTGATTACAAAGCAAAAAAGAAATGGTACAATCTCATCCTTTTTAATGCTTTGTAGTATTCCAGTATGTGTGTGTGTGTGTGTGTGTGTGTGTGTACCACATCCTCCGTATCCAATCATTTATCCATAAATACTTAAGATGCTTGTATATCTTGGCTACTGTAAATAATGGTGAAATAAACATAGTGATGCATATATCATTTTGAATTACTGTTTTTGTTTTCTTTGGGTAAATACCCAGTAGCAGAATTACAAGATCAAATAGTATTTCTATTTTTAATTTTTTGAGGAACTTCCATATTGTTTTTCACAGTGGCTCTACCAATTTCACAGTCACTGTCCCACCAACAGTGAATGAGGGTTCCTTTTTCTCCACATCCTCCCCAACACTTATGTCTCTTTTATTCTAATTATTCTGACAGGTGTAAGGTGATGTCTCACTGAGGTTTTGATTTGCATTTCCCTGGTAATTAGTAATGTTGACTAATCATTAATCATGAATCCCCTTTCAATTTACTGACAAATTTTTTGACCAGTGCTAATCACATCGGATAATAGGGC
This sequence comes from Neofelis nebulosa, assembly GCF_028018385.1. NCBI lineage: Eukaryota > Metazoa > Chordata > Mammalia > Carnivora > Felidae > Neofelis > Neofelis nebulosa. The sequence goes on along the minus strand of NC_080794.1, from coordinate 27,351,985 downwards.
TTCTACTATGTATGGTCATTCCAAGTACACCCTATTTTCAATATGAACAAGGTAGCACTTTTACCAAAATTTATATTTGTAGCCTTTAGGTACTAAACCATTGTCAAGATAAATATTATCTTCTCTGTCTAACATCCTAGCATAACGATCAGTTGCAAGGTTAACATTTCAGTGGACCAAAGTCAAGGTAATACCTATGGAAACACTCCACTATGAAGTTGCCTTTTTCTTCTTGATCTCATACAAATGTTCATGTGAAATATTCCTAATTAGGTCAAAATTTTGAGAATCAATAATCATTAGTAATTTTATGTTCCAGACCCTACTAATAAACATAGGCACACTATCTATATTTATACAGTTATTTTTCACAGCACTGAGAAAATTAAGTGCCAGAGATAATAAGTTGCCCACAGTCACTGTAATGTGAAAGGCAATAGCCATGACTTGGCCTCTGGTCTCTTGGACTCCAAAGCTTGTACTCATCGATATAATGCTATCAAGAGCCCCCAGAATATGTCATTTTAATGCTACTCAACTAAAGGCTCCAAGTCTTTAGAATATCCAGATTTTATTTTTTTAAATGGTTTCATCGGGCGTTTGGTGTGACTCCATCAGTTAAGCATCTGAATCATTTTTTAAATATAATTTATTGTCAAATTGGCTTCCATACAAAACCCAGTGCTCATCCCAACAGTGTCCTCCTCAATGCTTATCACCCACTTTCCCCACTGCCACATCCCCCATCAATCCTCAGTTTGTTCTCTGTATTTAAGAGTCTCTTATGGTTTGCCTCCCTCCCTCTCTGTAACTGTATTTTCCCCTTCCCTTCCCCCATGGTCTTCTGTTAAGTTTCTCAAGATCCACATGTGAGTGAAAACATGATACCTGTCTTTCTCTGACTGACTTATTTCACTTAGCATGATACCCTCCAGTTCCATCCACGTTGCTGCAAATGGCTAGATTTCATTCTTTCTCATTGCCAAGTAGTAATCCATTGTATATATAAACCACATCTTCTTTATCCATTCATCCATCAATGGACATTTGTGATCTTTCCATACTTTGGCTATTGTCGATAGTGCTGCTACAAACTTTAGGATGCATGTGTCCCTTTGAAACAGCACTCCTGCATCCCTTGGGTAAATTCCTAACAGTGCTATTGTTGGGTCATAGGGTAGTTCTATTTTTAGTTTTGTGAGGAAGCTCCACACTGTTTTCCAGAGTGGCTGTACCAATTTGCATTCCCACCAACAGTACAAGAGGGTTCCCATTTCTCCACATCCTCACCAGCATCTATAGTTTCCTGATTTGTTCATTTTAGCCACTCTGACCAGTGTGAGATGGTATCTCAGTGTGGCTTTGATTTTTATTTCCCTGAAAGCATCTGAATCTTGAATCGGCTCAGGTCACAATCCCAGGGTTGTGGCATTGAGCCCCACATCAGGCTCTGCACTGAGCGTGGAACCTGCTTAAGTTTCTCTCTCTCTCTCTCTCTCTCTCTCTCTCTCTCTCTCTCCTTCCCTCCCTCCCCTGAGCTCTCTCTTTCTCTCTAAAATTAAAAACACTATTAAAAATGGTTTCACATAATTTTTTAAGTCAGTGGTTATAACATGCAATTATATAATTTAAAAATACTAAATGCTCCTGCGCAAAATTTCTTTGGAACAGAAAGTATAAATACATATTACTAATAAGAAAGTACTTCAAAGGAAGGATATAAAAGGAATAATCCTTGGACTTTTAACTCATTCATACAAATACTCTAGGCTTGTACTCAGCACTGAGAACACCAAGATGTCTAAGATAATATTATTGTCCTCAAGGAGCCTGTGGTCTGTGTGAGATAATTAAGCAGCTGTAACATGATATCCTAGCAGATCTTTTTTTTTTTTAGATATAATTTATTGTCTAAAGGTTTGTGATAGTTTTGTCATTGAAAAAGTATATCTATATAACTTATTGTCAAGTTGGCTAACATACGGTGTATACAGTGTGCTCTTGGTTTTGGGGGTAGATTCCTGTGATTCATCGCTTACATACAATACCCAGTGCTCATCCCAACAAGCGCCTTCTTCAATGCCCATCACCCATTTTCCCCTCTTCCCTGCCCTCCCACCAACAGTTCTAATAGAGATCTACCCTAAACACTGCAGAAGCAAGAGGTCATGAAAACTCAACAAACTGGTTATAGAAGGAACATATCTCAACACAATGAAAGCCATATATGACAAGCCAACAACTAACATCATACCAACAGTGAAACATTGAGAGCCTTTCTTCTAAGACCAAGACCAAGAAAAGGGTGCCGACTCTCATCACTCCTATTCAACAGAGTACTGGAAGTCCGTACTAAAATGATCAAGCATGAAAAAGAAATAAAAGTCATCCAGCACAAAAACAGACACATAGATCAATAGAACAGAACAGAGAGCACAGAAATAAACCCACAATTAATGACAAGAAATATGCAATGGGGAAAAGACAGTCTGGTCAAGAAATGGTGTTGGGAAAACTGGAAAGAAACATGCAAAAGAATGAAACTGGACCACCTTTTTACCACAAACACAAAAATAAAATCAAATGGACTTTAAATCAAAAATCCCTAAAATGTGAGACCTAAAACCATAAAACTTCTAGAAGAAAACATAGGCAGTAATTTCTTTGACATTCATTGGCTGTAGAAACATTTTTCTAGCTATGTCTCCTCAAGCAAAGGAAACAAAAGCAAAAATAAACTTGGGACTATACCAGAATAAAAAGCTTTTTGCACAATGAAGGAAGCCACCAACAAAATGACAAGGCAACCTACTGAATGGGAAAAGATATTTTCAAATGATACATCCAATAAGGGGTTAGCATCCAAAATATATAAAGAACTTATACAATTCAACACCTAATAATAATAATAATCTGATTAAAATGGGCAGTGGACCTGAATTGACGTTTTTCCAAGGAAGACACACAGATGGCCAACAAACACATGAAAAGATGCTCAACATCATTCATCATCAGGGAAATGCAAACCAAAACCACAATGAAATATCACATTATGCCTATCAGAATAACTAGAATCAAAAAGACAAGAAACAACAAGTATTGGTGAGGGTGTGGAAAAAAGACACTCTCATGCACTGTTGGTGGGAATGCGACCTGGGAGAATATGGATATTCTCCAAAATATTAAAAATAGAAATACCATATGATGCAATAATTCCACTACTATTTTCCCAAAGAAAACAAAAAAGATATATGTACTCCTATGTTCATTTCAGCATAATTTATAATAGTCAAGATATGGAAGCAACACAAGTGTCCACTGACTGATGAATGGATAAAGAAGATGTGGTGTGTGTGTGTGTGTTTGTGTGTGTGTGTGTGTGTGTAATAGAATATTACTCAGCCATAAAAAAGAATGAGATACTGCCACTTACAACATGGATGGACCTAGAGGGTATAATGTGAGGTGAAATAAGTCAGACAGAGAAAGACAATACTATATGATTTCATTCATATGTGGAATTTAAGAAACAAAACAAATGAACAAAAAAATGAGACAAACGGATAGAAACCAGAGTGTTTTTTTTCTTTTCCTTTTTTCTTTTTGAGAGAGAGAGAGCATGTCAGTGGGGGGAGAGGAGTAGAGGGAAAAAGAGAATCTTAAGCAGGCTCCATACTAGGCACAGAGTCCAGTGCGGGACTTGACCCCACAACCAAGGGATCATGACTTGAGCTGAAATCAAGAGTCAGATGCTCAACCAACTGAGCCAACCAAGCACCCCAAAAACAGACTCTTAATATAGAGACCAAACTGGTGGTTGCCAGAAGAAAGGTAAGTAGGGGGATGGGTGAAATAGAAAAAGGAGTTTAAGCATGATGGACACTATGTATAGAATTGTTGAATTATTATATTGTACATCTGAAACTAATACACCACTGTATGTTAATTATACTTCAATTTAAAAAGAAATAAAATTGGGGCACCTGGGTGGCTCAGTTAAGCGTTTGACTTCAACTCAGGTCATAATCTCACAGTTCATGGGCTCAAGCCCCACATTGGTCTCTGTACTGACAGCTTGGAGCCTGGAGCCTGCTTCAGGTTCTGTGTCTCCCTCTGTCTCTGTTCCTCCACCACTCATACTCTGGCCCTCTCTCTCAAAAATAAATTTAAAAAATGAAAAAAAAATTTTAAGAAATAAAATGCATCCAGGGACACCTGAGTGGCTCAGTATATATGGAAAAGCCTAAAGACTCCACTCAAAAACTGTAAGAACTAATCAATGAATTTAGTAAAGTTGCAGGATATAAAATCAACATACTGAAATTGGTTGTGTTTCTATACACTAACAATGAAATATCTGAAAAAGAAAACAACCCCATTAACAATAGCATCAAAAATAATAAATAATTATAAATAAATTTAAAGAGGTGAAAGATCTGTACACTAAAAACTACACACTTTGACGAAAAACTGAGTAAGATACAGACAAATACAAATATATTCTGTGTTCATGGGTCAGAAGAGTGAATATTGTTAAAATGTCCATACTACCCAAAGCAATCTATAGATAGAATGCAATCCCTATCAAGATTCTAGTGACATTTTTCTCAGAAATAGAGGAAACAAACCTAAAATCCTAAAATTTGTATATAGCCAAAGCAATTCTAAATAAGAACAAAGGTGGAAGCACTATACCTCCTGATTTCAAACTATACTACAAATCTATAATGATCAAAATACTATTTGGAGGGCACCTGGCTGGCTTAAGCATCTGACTTCAGCAAAGGTCGTGATCTCACGGTCTGTGAGTTTGAACTTCACATCAGGCTCTGTTTTCCCAGCACACTATCCTTTTTCTATTGTGTATTCTTAGCGTCCTCATAGAATATTAGTTCAACAAATTGTGCTGGGAAAACTGAATAACCACATGCAGAAGAATGAAATTGGATCCCTATTTTACACCACTCACAAAAATTAACTTAAAATGAATGGAAGACTTAAACATATGACCTGAAGTTATATGTCTCCTGAATAGGGGAAAGCTCCTTGACATTGGTCTTGGTGATGATTTTTTAGACATGACACCAAAAACACAAGCAACAAGGCAAAAACAAATAAGCAATTCTACACAAAGCTAAAAAGCTTCTGCACAGCAAAAGAAATAACAGTATGAAAAAAAACCTATGGAATGGGAGAAAACATTTGCAGATCACAAATGTTTGTGATGCAGGTCTATTAAGAGGTTAATATCCAACATATATAAAGACTCACATAATTCAGTAACCAAAAAAAAGCAACCCAATTTAAAAATGGGCAGAGGGACTAAACAGACAGTTTTCCACAGTAGACATAAAAATAGCCAACAGGCACATAAAAAGATGCCCAACAATACTAACCCTCAGGGAGATGCAAATCAAAGATACAATGAGATATCATCTCACCAGTGTTAGAATGGCTATCATCAAAAAGACAAAAGCTAACAAATGATGGCAAGGAAATGGAGAAAAGAATTCTTGCACACTGTTGGTGGAGATGTAAATTGGTACAGCTATGGAAAAAGCATGAAGGTTCCTCAAAAAATTAAAAATAGAACTACCATAGGATCCAGTAGTCCCACTTCTGGGTATATATCTAGAGGAAGTGAAAACAGGATACAGAGAGATATCTTCACTCCATGTTCATTTTAGCATCATTCACAATAGCCGAGGTACAGAAACAAACTAACTGTCCACCAAAGGTTAAAGGAAATGTGTTATATATACATATATACAATGAAATGTTATTTGTCCATTAGAATAAAATCCTGCCATTTGCAACAAAATAGGTAGATCTTGAGGGCATTATGCTAAGTGAAATAAGTCAGAGAGAGAAAGACAATTACTGTATGAGATTACTTAAATATGAAATTGAAGAAGTGCAAGTCATAGGTACAGAGTAGAATGGTGGTTGCCAGCGTCTTGAAGGGGGTTAGGTGGGCAGTTGGGAAGATGTGGGTCAAAGAGTACAAACTTCCAGTTATAGGATAAATGCATCCTGGGGATATAATGCACAGCATTATGATTATGAATAACAATAATGTACTAGATACTTGATGTTGCTGAGAGTAGATCTTAAATGTTCTCACCACAAAAAAAGAAATGGAAATTATGTAATGTGAAAGAGATGTTAGCTAACACTAAGGTTATAATCATATTGTAATATATATGTATCAAATCAACATGATATATACCTTAAACTCGCACGGTATTATAATGAGATACATAATGCTTATTGAATTATCAATCATATCTCAATAAAGCTGGAAAAAACAAAACAGGTGATAAATTTGCCAGGGAGTATGCCACAGAATGGAGTCTTGTCACTAACACTACAATTGCTGGCACATGGAACTAATAAAAGCAGACAACTTTTAGTCAGTTTTGTTTTGTGTTAAACAGTCTACAACCAATGCACTGGCTTCTGACCACACCCAGGTGAACTGTCCCCACCATCACCACCACCACCCCTGGCATGCCACTGTGAATTTGATCTAGGTCTGGCTAAACAGAGAAGACATGGAAGGTCCTTTCAGAGAGAGACAGCCCCATATTTGAACAAGCATGGTGGTATGAAGAAAAAAGTAGGGGAAGAAGTTTGGTGTAGCTAAGCACAGGGTACAAAGAACCAAGCTGATATAAAGACAATCTAAAGTCAAGCCAGAATCTGAGCTGACTGCCTCAGGAAACCTGAGTAATCTGACACTCTCTAGTTCAAATTCTGGCTCAACCATTTAGCTTCTACATGATCTCAAAGCATAAACCTATCAAATTAACGTAATCACAAAATGCCTACTCTGTACAGTTGTTGTGTGGATTGAAGGTGATGATGGATGTTTAATGCCCTGTATGGTATGAGTAGACAGTACAAAAGAGCCCACTGAAGGAGTTTAAACAGAAGAATGACATGTTTAGATGTGTGGTTTAGAATGATTTCTCTGACAACAGTGTGGAGTCAGGGAGATGAATAAGGAATTTGTGTGAAAGTACAGGTAAAGGAAGGAGAAGATATATATTCCAGCTAGCAGTTGTAGTATTTGAAGCAGGAAATAGGTTCTAGAGATTTTTAGAGGAGGGGAGTGAACTAAATGTTAGTGGGAGTATGTGGATGCATCCAGCATTTTATTAGCCCACCAACAACCAAAGTGATGATTCACATTACTCTGAACACTTGTTTATATCTACCTCTTAATAAAAAATAATAAATTTTGATTAAAAGATGTCAGGGTAAGGAGTCAAGTACACCAAGTTCAGTTCTGACTCAGCCCTAGCTGGCTCTGTGACCTATGTCTCAATTTCCTCATTCATAAATATGAAGAAAATATTCATTCCACCTAGTCATAGGATTTTGAAAAGAATGAAGAATATTATTATCAACAAAATTTCAAGGTTTATCATAGACATTGAATTAATAAGAATGGAATTCTCCATGGTTATATACAATGTTATTGTGGGAAAAACTGTGCTATTTTTGTAACTTTCCTGTAAGTCTGAAATGATTCCAAAATAAAAGTTAAAACAGTTTTAAGGATGTGAATGCGCTTGCAACCCACGTGTGAGTCTAAAAAGCTGTTCTTAGAGATGTGGTCCGCAGAGAAGTGGGGACTATTCAAGCTGAGTTTCAGTGATGTTGCTCCGGCAGGTTGAATGACTTCCCAGTGACACACTGACTCTTGGAAGCTCCCTTGTGGCAAAATTCTGAAATCTCTTCTTGCCAAACCTTTCTTTTCATGTAAGAATCACAGTAAACAGCCAAATCAAACAGGAAATCTTTGGCTTGTTTTAAAGAAGACTTTGGAAAACCACGTCGAGTAGCCATTTGTCATTGCCACCAAGCCCTGGAGCTGCAGGGAGAGGAAACACCAGCCCATCTCCAAGAACTTTTCTCACATGATCTTTCATACAAGATCAGAAGGTCCCTGTGGACCTCTTCTTGGAACCCAAATCTCTAGTACAAGAAAAATAGATGAACATTTTTTTAACCAAAAATCATATGCCAGACACTATTAGCAGCTTCCATATCCTTTTGAATGGAAGAGTTTTTTAAAAGGTTTTCATCAGTAGGAAAAATTAATGGGAAAATAAGATTGTGTGTGTGTGTGTGTGTGTGTGTCCAACATACTAAGGCCATTGGTATGAGCACAGAAGACATAAAAATAGCCACTGCATTGCCTAATTTCCTTCTAACCAAAAAACCGCTTTACTGATGAAGAAGCAGAAGTTTAGGGAAGTGACGTGTCTTGCCTAAGAGTCTTTCCTCTTAAACTTAGAAGAGTTTTTCTAACTTCACAACACTCATTCCTATCTGACACAATATATAGCAAATAGTCGTGGGTAGATCCCGGGAGAACTACAAACAAGAAATAAATTATGCACGAACGGCCATCATTGAAACAGGCTTTCACTGCCATGAAACTACTCTGCAGAACCTGACCTAAAATCACCCACACCCATTCAACCATAGGAAAAAGAAAGCCCCAACACAAGCACAGCCCCCTCCAAGCACACATAATCACTGGATTACAATTCTCTTCACATGCGTACGTGTAAAGAAAGGTCTTTCGAATGGAACAAATAATCCATTAAATACTCAATTAAAGCCATTTCCAGAATGTACAAGAATGTGATTTAGGTCACACACGTGATGTCAGAACTACAGGTTGAATCTCATCGATCAATGAAGCAGAAGAAAATAAGATTGAAACCAGTTGTTTGGCTTCATGTAGCTAAAATAACTGCATGATTAACTAAATTTTTCTCTAACTGGTTGTCATGGTATTGTGCAGATAGAATCTTAGACTGAGACTGCAGACAACAACAAATTTGTGACATTCTGCCTTGACCCTTATATTGCAATTATATTAGGGCTGTCATTCTCAGATGACACAAAATCACAATACACTCTCTTAAAAATCTCAGAAATTTGGGGATGGGAAAGCCAAGGAGTCAAGGGAAAGCCATGTTTTTAATCATTTTAAAAGATGGTTTTATTATTTTCAAATACTATATACATTCAAAACTCAAATATATATGAGTATGAAAAATAAATTCAATTAAGACAATGAAAAAATGGTAAAGACCTGCATTGCATAGGAATATATCAAAAATACACATTTCTTACAGTTTACAAATATCAATTGCTTTACACTGGGATAAAGCCACTTTGACTCAGTGAGAACTGCAATCATGATGATAGTCATTAACGTTTATTGGACATTCAGAACATACCAGAAGTTTTACATGTATTTTCTCATTAAACCAAAACCATTTTAAGATGGTGTCTAAGATGATCTCAATTTTACAAATGAAGAAACTGAGTTCAAGGAGCTAAGTACTTTGCCCACGATCACAGAGCTGGCAAGGGGTTGGACTCCTATCCATCAGACTCCACAGCCTGAAGCCTCAACTCTATCCTGAGTAGCCTCTGAATACACACACTCCAAACTGCCAGATATCCAAAGCTTATTCCTTCAGTTACATTTCTTATCCATCCCCTATTTCCAATCTCACTGAGACCAGAGGGCACCTTTCAAATGAAGAATCAATGTTCACTGCAGCATTATTTACAATAACCAAGATGTGAAAGCAACCCAACTGTCCATCAATAGATTAATGGATAAAGAGGTGGAATACATATGCAATGCAATATTACCCAGCTATAAAAAAAGAATGAAATCTTTCCACTTGTGATCTAAAGAGTATTATGCTAAGTGAAATAAGTCAGAGAAAGAAAAATACCATATGACTTCACTTACATTTGGAATCTAAAACAAAACAAAACAAATGAACAAACAAAACAAAAAAGAAACAGATGCATATATACAGAAAATAAGCTGTTGGTTAGTACAGAGGGGAGGAGTTGGGAGCAGGGGAAATCAGTGAAAGGCATTAAGAGGTACAAGTTTCCAGTTATAAAACAAATAAGTCATGGAGAAACAATGTACAGCATAGGGAATAGATGCAATAATATTGTGATAACTTTGTATGTTACAGATGCTAACTAGACTTATCATGGGATCACTTCACAATGTATAAAAATATCAAATCACTATGATATACACCTGAAACTAATACAATAATGTACATCAATCATACATCAATAAAAAAAGAATCAATGAATGATGAGTAGTGATCAATTTTGAAAGGTAAAAACAAACCTTGGAATCTAAAACAACTAACTGAAACACCCAACTCAAAATAAAGACATTTTTATTTATTTCAGCAATAACATTCAGGATTTTAATCCACTTCCACCATTCTTTTTAATTTTTTTAATTTTTATTTTTTTACTTGAGAGAGAGAGCATGTGCGCAAGTCAGGGAGAGGGGTAGAAGGAGACAGAGAGAGAATCACAAGCAGGCTCCACACCCAGCATGGAGCCCAACAGGGAACTCAATCCCTGGGATCGTGACCTGAGCCAAAATCAAGAGTTGGATGCTCAACTGACTGAGCCACCCAGGTGTCCTCACTTCCACCATTTTTAAGAGATATATTTCTTCCTGGTTTGCTGGAGGTATTAAAATGAAGACTTTAAAACAAAGAAAAATAATTCTTCTCTAAGCCAAAGAAATTAGTGCTCCTAGAATCCACATTCAATCTGACCTTTCTATAACATATTCTGGTTAGTGCCTGGAGATGTGCACAGCGGTTATGGAAGTCTCTCTTCAGTCTCATTTCCCAGACACTGCACAGGGAAGATGTCAGGGAAGCCATGTTCGCTAGTGTTCTAGAGATGCAAATAGATACTAAAAGAGAATTAAATCAGCAAGAATATCGCAGCACGGGGACTCTGTATTATTTGCCCCTAGAGGTTCAAAAGTGGAAGATAGACAAAATAGACACTATCTCAGTGGGCAGAAGAAACGACTCATTATCTTAGAACACAATCCCTAATGTACATGACTTAAAAATAGAAGGAAACGGCAATAAATTTTCATCTCTAGTGGGTTTGATAGATCACAACTCTGATTTCCCCTCCCCACAGAATTATTAAGGAGAAAGTCAATATGAATATGCAACAGAGTAGTGTCCTGCTTTCTCTTTTTGGCAAACTGGTCTTGGCTCCTAATCCCCAGCAGCATCAATTAACAATGCGTAATTTTAATAGAATGCTTGAAAATACAGAACTGCTGCTGCAAAAATTAATTGTCTTGAGCTGATTTCCTATAGACACCGTTAATCAATATTTTGCCATCCCACAAGCAGCTGCTAGCCTTCTTCCCGTCATTTGAGAGAGAAAGGAATATGAATAAGGTGACCACGTACTCTACAGGTGTGTGGGAGACATTTGAATTTTTAACATCTTGGAATGTAAAATCCTGGAAAGAAAATGAATAGTTTTGAATCTTAAGCTAAAGCTGAAGTTCTTGAGAAGATTTCAGAGTGATTTAGATTAAATGATTTAATTAAATAAGGTCTGAATGAAGATTTCCTGTTACAGTGGTACCTAAAATGTGATCAATTGTTTGATGCCAAACTCTGGAAATTATACCCATTTACGTCAAAGAGTATTGCTTATGATCATTTGGTGTGTTCAGAAATAAAATGATGCAGTTTATATCACAGAAAATGTTTTCAAATCTCTAGATCAGCATGAATATTTGAAAAGAGCACTCACTTGAGAAGAACAGGAGTCCAGGCCCAGCTCTGCCACCTCTTATAACCTTGAGTAGGACAATGCAGAAAACTAACATTTCCCCTCTTGTAGTCAAAGTTTCCTCATCTCTAATGGGAGGAAGGAATCTCTAAAGGTCTAGTTCTAAAGTTCCTTGATTTAAAAGCAAAAGGCTTGGAGCATTCACACAAAGATGGAAAACCACACATATTCTTTAACAAATGTTGGATATCTAGGCGTGTTAGTTCTCCAGGCCAGTGGGTACTGTCCAATTCTGCAGCCGTGAGGCCCACATTACTATCAAACACTTGAGATGTGCTGTGCTAAATACACATCAGATTACAAAGACTTAATATGCGAAAAAAAAACCCAATGATTTTATATTGATTATATATGGATATGATATTTTGGATATGTTGGGTTAAATAAGTAAAATACACTATCAAGATTAATTTTACTCCTCTCTTGTTCCTGTTTTCAATGTGGCTACAATAATGTGTTAGGTTGCTTACATGGCTTGCATTCTGTTAGTGGACTGCACTGGTCTAGGTCTTGGCAGCTTAGCAGTAAGTGAAACAGACAAGTCCCCACCCTTCAGGAACTTGCACTCTAATAGAGGCAAGAAATAATGAACAAGAATAATTAATTTTAAATAACAGTGCTATGAAGATAATAAAAGAGAAAGTTGTGCCTAAATATTTTTCTTTAGATACGGTGGTCAGGAAAGATCTTTTAGCCAAGGGGACGTGTAATCTAAGAACTAAATGGTAAGACATGGGAACTTGACACAGATCTGTGAGAAGAATGGTCCAGGAAGAGGGCACAGCAAGCCCCAAAATCCTGAAGTGGAAGCAAACTTGGGATGTTTGTTTTTACTGCACATTGAAACACATTTATAACACAACATTTACCAGAAGTACTATTCAGGCTCCATAATGGATTTCCCTGGCACCAAGCAGTGCTTTAGGAGCTATCACATACATCACCCCATTTTGTCTTCTCAATGACTCTCTCTCTATGAATCTGCAGCACAGTGTCCATGGCACAGATGAAGAAACTAAAGCTCAGACAGTGTGAGGGGCCTGCCCAAGGACATCTGATGTGGAAGAGAGAGTGGGGACCAGAAGATCCCCTCTTCACACCTCAAATCCAAGGCTCTTTGCAGTGTCCTCTGTCATCTTCACCCAAAGTACACAGCATATGCAAAAATGATTTCCTACCAGAAGTGTGATGTCTCTGCCACTCTTTTCTAGCTGTTCTTTATTGCTCAGTGGCTCACAGAAGGAGGAGTCAGTTTGGAGAAATGCAATGACCACCATCAAGTATTTCACAAACATCAAGTTTGCTCTCAAGCAGCACAGTTACTAAACAACATTATTCATTTTTAGAAAGGAAGGAAGAAACGCTTAATCCCTTTCCCCTTCCCCTCTCTTCCTCTTAATTACTAAACATTCATCTTACTCATTACATTTGTTAATGGCTTAACAAGTATTTTTGTTTGTGGTTCAGATGACCTCAGAGAGACAGCTGTGTAGTGCAGATCCAGGAGCCTGAGAGACCTGGGTCAATCCACCTCACCACTGAAAGGCTGTATGGTCTTGAACTGTACAATCTTGACACGAAGTCTCAGTTTCTTCATATGAAAAAAAATGGCATAAAAGTACCCACTGAGAAGGTTATGAAGGTTAAATTAGAGGATCTTGAGCAAGTACCCATCCCAGAAGCTAATGGCTGCCCCTCAATGAATGCTGTACAATTATAGGTGTGACCACACTTTAAAAGGGCTTCACTGCACTCTCCTGGCAAGCTAAGGCATGGGGAGTTTGGGCCTATTAAAATCCTTGAACATCCATGGGTTAAATTAAGATGACCATTTTTCCTTTATTCTGCAATATAACTGATATGTTTCTATAAATTAGAATCTCCTCACACTGGGTCCCAATCAAATCTATTCTCCATCAATTATCATTGGGGCAATGGCAAAATTAGAAACTATTCTTTAGTCACTGAACCCTTTTCTTGTGACTAAAGAATAATTTGGAGTTCCTAAATACTTTTAGGAACTAAAACTTCCCCAAGTATAATCATGAACTAAAGCAGCTTCTGAAAGATTTCTTTGAGATTCCAAAGGGAATGCCCCAATACCTTCAAATAGCAGTAGCTTCAGCTTTTGGACTGCAGTTCTTTCTCCAAAAACAGAGCACATAGCTTTAAGGTCTCCAGTGATGTCCCCTTCAAGCTATGACACAAACGGCTAAGCCTGGCCCCTGGGAGAGTGCTCCCTGCTTCACAAAGATCTCAACCCGAGCAATCAGAGGAGAGGTCTGTGAACCATGAAGTTATTGGGAGTGGGGATGGGCAGGAAAGGGCATGGAGATATAACCTCAAACATTTTTATACCTGTATACTGATGAAACACAAACAGTATTCCCTGCTTGATACTGACTGTGTTTCTGGGAACTTGCACTGGTTATAGAAATAACCAACAAAATCCAATGGTTTCATGGTGAGAGGATGTTTTCTCTCTTGTCTAATTGTGTGAGTTGTCCCAATGAGCAGATGTTTCTCTGTGAGAGAAGTGTATGAACTTGTTCAGTCCCAAAGACACCCACTCCATCTAAAATGCCTGACACAATCATCTGTCCATCTACCAAACCACTTTTGTTATTTCTTTTCGATTCTAAATCACAGTGTGTCAATTACTCACATATGGCTTCCCATAACCATTCCAAACTTTTCTATAAGCACTGAGCTGGGGATAGGGTTTCAGAGGGATTAAAAGGTATTTTATTTATTTGCAGTGAAATGGTGTGGGGAAGTCCTTTAACATCAAGAGCAATCATAGGAGATGCTGTGGAAAGGGACATTAGCTTCTCACCACTCATGACTTTGTCTCATCGTCACTGGGGTTGAACTGTGTAGACTGTATATGAGCTTCAAGAAAACCTTTGTGTCTCCTTCCCTTATTACTGCTCTGCCCCCTTTTGTAGATGCCCCAGAATGGAAGTAAGAGGACAGCTGGCCCAATTCCTTCTTTCTGGAGCTCTGCAAACTCGCATGTGGAAAATCCTTAAGCATTATCTTAGGTCCTATGCACAGATCTAGAAATCCATACTTAGAAAGCACACCAGGGGTGCCTGGATGGTCAGTCGGTTAAGTGCCCAACTCTTGATTTCTGCTCAGTTCATGATCTAATGGGTTTGTGATATTGAGCCTCACATCAATCTCATGCTCCACACTATCAGCAAAGAGCCTACTTAGGATTCACTCCTCTCTCCCTGCCCCTCCCCCAACTCGTTTTCTCCCTCCCTCTCCCTCTCTCTCTCTAAAAACAAACATTAAAAGGAAAGAAAGAAAGAAAGAAAGAAAGAAAGAAAGAAAGAAAGAAAGAAAGAAAGAAAGAAAGAAAGAAAGAAAGAAAGAATACACCAAAGACCTAGGACCAATATGGACCAATATGTCCTTAGTATAAACTTTTCTCAGAATGACAGGGATTTCTGGGAATGTGTTGGAAGACTCATTTGCTTCTCCACAGAGATCTGTTTCATGCTAAGGAAACATACAAATCCAGTTCACTCATATTTTTACCTTATATTCTATGTAGAATATCTAACCTAAACTTGAAGTTTTCAACTTGCGATACCAAAGAACACAGACTTCCCATTTCTTTCAGAACATAGCTGTTCTTCTAGTTTTAGTGTCTGTCTTCTCCATTTCCCATTCCTTCTTATACCTCAATATGATTGGTCCCCAAGTTGAGAGGTATGACTGCGAGGTCATTTACCTAAAATGGTCTATCAGAGTTATCCCCAGAAAGGTATGGATCTGGGACACATAGGAAGTGCTCAATAGACTTAATGGTGTAGACCGTTAACACTCACAGTCTGGCAGCCAGCCAGCTATGCGTTTCCCACCACCTTCCAACTTTATATCCAGGTAAAATATCTTCAAATGATTTTCAAGAGATCCAAAAAGGGACAGGATGCAAGATACAATTTAGAACCAGAAAGAATCATCTAGTCCAACCTCATCATCATTTTGCTGGGAAGAATATGAGGCACAGATTGATGATGACTTGTCCAATGACACTGTGTTTATAAGGCCAGAGCTTAGGAACATACACCATCTCATGACTTCCAGGCTAATGTTCTTTTCCACTATCCAATTTACCAACCCCAGGAATAGCTCTGCCTCTTATCCTAAGACTATCCTCCAGCTGTCCATAACAAAAATTTGGAAAGACTCAGCATTGTGAACTGAAAGGACCTTTGATGTGAGATCTGGGGTCAAGTTCATCTATGTGTAAGTTCCCAGGAAATTAACAGCAACTTCTCTGAGCCCTTATTTTCTTATTGGTCAAGTGGGGATAATATCTGCCTTTGGTGCCTGCATTCTGCATTGTTGTAAAAAAATCGAAGGATACAGGGAATGTGAAATTGCTATGAAAAGTGTTAGGTGTAATAATCCTCCAATTCAACTGAACTAATAGGCAGAGCACTGGATGCCTGAGAGGAACAGATACAACACCTTCTAAAAGTCCCCACGTCATAACATATCTGGAACTAAAGCAAAACCTCTTCCCAGCAGCTCTGGAATGGGAGGAAAACCAGGAGGGGAAAGAAAGAGGAAACAAAATCCTATAACATCATGGTGTTATAGATGAACAACTCTCCTGGTTGTCGCAATTTTAGCATTAAAAGTCGCAAGTCCTAGAAACCCCTCAGTCTCGGGCACACTGGGATAGTTGGTCACCCTAAAATACAATACTTTTTAAAAACCTAAAATGCGAATCACATTATATTCACTTACAGGAAACTGAAAATGTTTCAGTTAAAATTTGTTCAGTAGCCAACTGTGAACTTTACATTACCCCTCTTCAGTGAGGTCAGAAATGTGAGGCAAACCTAAGGCTTTAAAACATATTTTTTTGCCTCTGATGGCCAATGGTTTATTCCCCTCCTTATAAAACACTATACACAGCAGAAAAGCAACAGCAAGATAAAATGGGTGAGTATAGAGACAGGATAGGAGATTAGAAAACATCAAAAAATACAATTTTATAACTCTTCTGCTCTATCCAGCCAATGAGTGCCTTGCATCCTCCCTGTCTGTGTGCAAAAGTGAAGAAGCTTCTCAAAAAGATGGTTCAAGATGGCAGCATAGGAAGATCCTGAACTCACCTCTTCCCAGGGACACAAAACATTCTACAGCTACATATTAAACAAGTCCTTATGAAAAAGACCTAGCAACTAGCTGAACAGTTCCTCCACAACAAAGGACAAAAGGGTCAGATAGAAAGGTTGGAGAGGCAGAGATGCAATCTCACCAAAAACCTTACCCCTAGCACAGCAACCCACAATCAGAAGAAATCTCACAAATACAGAACTCCCTGAGGAGTGAGGGGTTTGTGCCCCACAACAGGCACCCCAATCCTTGAGACCTGCAACAGAGAGACAAGCCCCCAAAACACCAGGCTTTGAAAACCAAAGGGGCTTACATCCAGGAGATGCCATAGGGCTGTAGCAAAGAGAGATTCCTCTTTTAGAGGGCCCACACACAGATTCACTCACCCCAGGACCATCACAAAATCAGCAGTTTGAAAAGCACCTAGACCATATGTAAAGGCAATTCATTTGCTAATCTTAAAGCATGTGTCATAGGGGCAAGAATCTGTTGGGACTCTCTCTTCAGACAGAGGTACTGGCAGGCACCCCCTTTGAAATTCTGTCTCTACCTTGTTAGTGCTAGTACTGGCAGCTACCATTTTTGCACTCTCCCTCCAACCTGTTAGTGCTGGGGCACACACCTCACCCTGTGCCACGGGCCCACCAAAGCCACTCTGCAAGTGCCCCACCCTTGCACTGCAGTCACAGAGCTGCCAAAAACAGTGGGCATTAGCAGCCTACAAGGGACACCCTTGAGTTCCTGGGTGTGATGGCCAGTGGGAACTTCATTCCTGGGTCTCACAGGTCTGAAACTATTTGAAAGACAGTTCGTAGCAGAGTATCACCCCCGTGGGCACCACCTAGACAAAAGACTAAAATAGGTCCTTAGTCTTCTTGTGAAAAAGACCTATTTATTTGTCCTACAGAGTCAGCCTGGTGGCAGACTTCAGTTTAATATGCAACTATGGGGCGCCTGTGTGGCTCAGTAGGTCAAGTGTCAAACTTCGGCTCAGGTCATGATCTCGCGGTTTGTGGGTTCAAACCCAGGTGGGGCTGTGTCTGTGCTGACAGCTCAGAGCCTGGAGCCTCCTTCAGATTCTGTGTCTCCCTCTCTCTCTGCCCCTCCCCTGTGTTAGCACGCTCTCTCTCTCTCTCTCAAAAGTAAATAATAAACATTAAAAAAATTTAATAATAATATACATCTAGAGGTTATGGAAATGCTCTCAGGGTACAGAAGCTTTGTGTTCTACCTCAGTGTCACTAGATTTCACTGGCACTTCCCAGAAAGAAGCTCATACACTCATCAGGAACCATGACTTTTATAATTGTCACCAGGGGGACACCTCTAGATCATGTGGTCTGAAGATCCAGCAGGGTTTACAATTGTGGTCCCACAGGACTGTATGTATTTGTATACTTTATAAGCTGCTGCCTGAGGGATTAGCTTTCAATCAGCTTGAAACTAGGTGCTGACTGAGATCCCTTCATCTGGAATGTTGACAGGTCTTGAAACACCCTCCACAACTGGGACCTATCAAGAATAAATTAGGCTCCTTAGATAATCACAAAGTTTCAAGGGACAACCAAGAGCTATGGCATGGTTCAATGATGAGGTTCATCTCCTACACAAGGCCACTCCTTCAAGACTGGGAGAGATAGCTGTTTTACCTAATACATAGAAACAAAGGCAGAGAAATGAAGAAATAGAAGATTATGTTCCAAATAAAAGAACTGGAGAAAATCTCAGGGGAAAAACAAAACAAAACAAAACCTTAAATGAAATGGAGATAAGTAATCTACCTGATAAACAATTCAAAGGTTTGTTTAATGGTCATAAAGACGTTCACTGAACTTGGGAGAAAAATGGACGGACACAGTGAGAATAAAGAGAGAAATATAAGTACCAAATGTCAATCACAGAGCTGAAGAACACAACTGAACTGAAAAATACACTAAAGGGGTTCAATAGCAGACTAGCTGAGGTAGAAGAAAGAATCAATGATCTGGGAGACAGGGCAGAGGAAATTACCCAAACACAATAGCAAAAAAGAAAAAAGAATTTTTTTGCAAAAAAGTAAAGATAGCTTACAGGACCTCTAAGACAGCATCAAGTAGAATAACATTTGCATGAAGGAGAAAGGAGTGAGAATGAGGCACAAAGTTATTTGAGGAAATAATGGCTGAAAATTTTGCTAACCTGGGGAAGGAAATAGACAACCAAATCCAAGAAGCCTAGAAAAGTTCCAAACAAGATGAACCCAAAGAGACCCACAAAAATGTCAAAAGTTAAAGAGACACTCTTAAAAGCAGCAATAGAAAAAAACAAACTTGTGACATACAAGGGAATGCGCCCCCCAAAACTATCACCAGATTTCTTTTTTTTTTTTTTTAATGTTCATTTACTTTTGAGAGAGACAGAGCATGAATGGGGAGGGGCAGAGAGAGAGGTAGACACAGAATCTGAAGCAGGCTCCAGGCCCTGAACTGTCAGCCCCGATAGGGGCTCGAACTCAATGAACCATGGTATCATGACCTGAGCTGAAGTTTAGATGCTTAACTGACTTAGCCACCCAGGCGCCCCTCAACAGATTTCTCATCAGAACTTTGCAGAGTAGAAGGGAGTGGTATAATATATTCAAAGTACTGAAATTAAAAAAAAAAAAAAAAAACTTCTAAGAATTCTCTGAGACAAGATTAACTTTCAGGATTAAAGAAGAGATAAAGAATTTTCTAAATAAGCAAAAGCTGAAGGAGTTAATCACCATGAAACCAACCCTACAAGAAATGTTAAAGGGACTTTTTTAAACTGAAAAAAATGGTGTATCAATTACTAACAAGAAAAACATAGGAAAGTAAAAATCTTACTGGAAAAAGGTAAATATATACTAAAGGTAGTAAATTAAATCATTTAAAAAGCTACTATGAAGATTTTTTTAAAAAACAATAAAAGTAACTACTGATATAATAATGAGTTACAGGATACACAAAATAGAAAGATGTAAAATATGACACCAAAAACATAAAATGAAAAAAACAAAATGAAACGAAAGAAAGAAAGAAAGAAAGAAAGAAAGAAAGAAAGAAAAGAAATGGAGCAGGTAGAAAAATGTAGAATGTATCCAGGGTACCTGGGTGGCTCAGTCAGTTAAGCGTCTGATTTTGATTCAGGTCATGATCTCACGGTTTGTGAGTTCAAGCCCTGTGTTGGGCTCTGTGCTGATAGCTCAGAGCCTGGAGCCTGCTTCGGATTCTGTGTCTCCCTCTTTCTCTGTCCCTCCCCTGCTTGCACTCTCTCTCTCTCTCAAAAATAAATAAACATTAAAAAAATATATTTTTAAAGAATGTGTCCAAACGTAAATTGCTATCTACTTAAAATAGATTATTATGTGTAAGGATGATAAATGTGAACACAAAGCAAAACTTATAGTAAATACACAAAAAAAACAAGAAAGAAATCTAAGCCAAATATTAAAAATGTCATTAAACCACAAAGGAAAAATATAAGAGAAAAAGAGAGGAACTACAAAACGTCATTAAAATATTAACAAAATGGCAATAAGTACACACCTATCAATAATCATTTTAAATGTAAATGGACTAAATTCTCCAAACAAATGGATTTAAAAAGTGAATGGATAAAAAAAAGAGACCTATGTATATGCTGCATACAAGAGACTCATTTTAGATATAAGGACACATGGACTGAAATTGAAGGGGTGGAAAAAGATGTTCCATGTAAATCAAAGCCTGAAGATGCTGGGGTAGCTATACTTATAGCAGACAAAATTGGCTTTAAAACAAAGACTATAATAAGAGACAAAGAGGACATTATATTAAGATAAAGCAGTCAATCCAAAAGAAGGCATAACATTTATAAATATTAATGTACACAATATAGGACCACCTAAACATATAAAGCAAATATTAAAAGACCTAAAGGGAGGAATTGACAGCAATACAATAATAGAGGGCTTTAACACCTCACTTATATCAATGGAACATCCAGACAGAAAATCAATAAGAAAACATCAGCCTTAAACAACACATTAGGTCAGATGTACTTAATAGCTATGTATAGAACATTCTATCCAAAAACATGAGAACACATTGTTCTCAAGTGAACAGGAAACATTCTCTAGGATAGATCATATGTTAAGCAACAAAACAAGTTTCAAAATAAATTTTAAAAGATTGAAATCATATCATACATCTTTCCCAACCACAATAGTATGAAACAAGAAATGAACTACAAAAAGAAAATTGGAAAAAGCACAAATACATAAAGATTAAACAATATACTAGAAAACAACCAATGGGTCAGCAAAGAAATCAAAGGAGAAATCAAAAAATACCTTCAGACAAATTAAAATGGAAATGCACCATGCCAAAATCTTTGGGATACAACAAAAGGAGTTCTCAGAGAGAGGCTTATAGCAACACAGGCCTACATGGAGAAACAAGAAAAATCTCAAATAAGAAATCTAACTTTATACCTAAAGAGGAAAAAATAAAGCACAAAGTTAGTAGAAGGAAGGAAATTATAAAAATTAAGGTGAAAATAAATGAGATAAATGCTAAAAAGGCAATAGAAAAAATAGCAAAACCAAAATCTGGTTATTTGAAAAGATAACAAAATTCACAAACTTTTAGTGAAATTCACTAATTAAAAAAGAGAGAGGACTCAAATAAACAAAACCAGATATGAAAGAAAATCTGCAACAAATATCAAAGAAATACAAAGGATTAAAAGAGATCATTATGAACAATTACATACCAACAAATTGGACAATCTAGAAGAAATAGATAAAGTCTAGAAACACAGTCTTCCAAAACCGATTCATGAAGAAACAGAAAAATCTAAATACACCAAATGCTAGAGAACACTTCCAAACTAATTGCATGAGGCCAGCATACCTTGATACCAAAATCATATAAGAACACCACATACACACAAAAAGATTATAGGCTAATATCCCTGATGAACATAGATGCAAAAATCCTCAACAAATATTAGCAAGCCAAATTCAGCAATACATTAAAAAGATCATACATCATAATCAAGGGAGATTTATTTCAGGGATTCAAGGATGATTCAACATCTGCAAATCAATCAACATAATAACTCATATTAACAAAATGTAGAATAAAAATCATATAATCATCTCAAAAGATGAAGAAGAAGCATTGAACCAAATTCAACATCCATTGATAATAAAAAAAATATATATCCACAAAGTGGGTATAAATGGAATATATCTCAATATAATAAGGGTCATATATGCCAGGTCCATAGCTAGTTACTTGTATATACAGCATATGCACTCTTGCTACTTTTATTCAAGATAGTATTGGGAGTCCTAGCCAGAACAATTAGGCAGGAAAAAGAAAGACATGGCATCCAATTTGAAAAGGAAGAAGTAAAACTGTCCCTATTTGGAGGTGACATGATTTTAAATATAGAAAACTCAAAAATCTTGACCCAAAAAACTGTTAGAACTAACAAATAAATTCAGTAAAATTGCAGGGTACAAGATCACTGTACAAAATTCTGTCACATTTTTATATACTAAAAATGAACTATCGGAAAGAGATAGTAATAAAACAAACTTATTTACAATTGTATCAAAAGGAATAAAAACTAGGGCACCTGGGTGGCTCAGTCAGGTAAGCATCCGACTTCAGCTCAGGTCATGATCTTTCAGTTCATGAGTTTGAGCTCCGCATCGGGCTCTGTGCTCACAGCTCCGAGACTGGAGCCTACTTCAGATTCTGTGTCCCTCTGTCTCTCTGCCCCACCCCACCCCTCTCAAAAATTAAATAAATAAATAAATAAACTCAGAAAAAATTTAACCAAGGAAGTGAAAGACCTATATGCTGAAAACTATAATACATTTTTGAAAGAAACTGGAGAAAACAGAAATAAATGGAAACATATGCCATGCTCATGGATTGGAAGAATTAATATTAAAATGCCCATATTACCCTAAGCAGTCTACAGATTCAGTGCAATCTTTATCAAAATTCCAGTGGCAATTTTTACAGAAAAAGAACAAATAATCCTAAAAGTGGTATGAAACTACAAAATATCTCAGCAAGCCAAAGCAATCTTGAGAAAAAAGAACAAAAGCTGAAGACATCATGTCCCCAATTTTAAAATACATTACAAACCTATAGTGACCAAACAGTATGGTATTGGCATAAAAACAGATATACAGATCAATGAAACAAAGCCAGAAATAAACCCACACTTATGCAGTCAATTAATTTATGACATACGAGGAAAGAATACACAAAGAAGTAAAGGACAGTCTCTTCAATTAACAGTGCTGGGAAAAAATGACAGCTACATGCAAAGGAATGAAACTGGACCACTATCTTACGCCATATATAAAAATTTACTCCAAATGGATTAAAGACTTGAATGTAAAACCTGAAACCATAGAACTGCTAGAAGAAAACTTAGGTGATAAGCTACTCTCGGTGATGATTTTTTTAACCTGATTCCAAAGGCAAGGGCAACAAAAGCAAAAACAAACAAATGGGACTACATAACATAAAAGCTTTTGTCTTGTGAAGAAAAGCATCGAAAAAAACAAAAATGAAAAGACTACCTACTGAATGGGTAAAGAAATTTGCAAACCATATATCCAAAATATATAAAGAACTCATACAACTCAGTAACAAAAGAACAAACAATCTGGCTAAATGTCAGCAGAAGATCTGAATAGACATTTTTCCAAAGAAGATATACAGGTGGCCAACAGGTACATGAAATGATACTCAACATCACTCATCATCAGGAAATGCAAATCAAAACCACAATGAAATATCACCTCACACCAGTTAGAGTGGCTATTATTAAAAAGACAAGAAATAAGTATTAGCAAGGATGTGAAGGAAAAATAACACACATGCACTGCTGGTAGGAATTAAATCTGATGCCACCACTATGGAAAACAGTGTAGAGGTTCCCCCCCACGCCCTCCAAAATTAAAAGTAGAATTACCATATTTTCCAGCAAATCCACTTTTAAAGGATTATCCAAAGACAACAAAGACACTAATTTAAAAAAGTATATGCAACCCTATGTTCATTGCAGCATTATTTACAATAGCCAAGATATAGAAATAACCTAAGTGTCCATCAATGAATAAATGAAACAAAAAAAAATGTGGTGTGTGTGTGTGTGTGTGTGTGTGTGTGTGTGTGTGTTAGAATACTACTCAGCCATAAAAAAGAATGAAATCTTGCCATTTGTGCATGAATGGGCCTTGAGGATATTATGCTAAATGAAATAAATCATACAGGGAAAGACAAACACTGTATGATTTCACTTCTATGTGGAATCTGAAAATCAAAACAAAACAAGATAAAACTCATAGATGCAAAGAACAGATTGGTGGTTACCAAACAGGACAGAGTTCGAAAGATGGGTTAAATGGTTGAAGAAGACGAAATACAATCTTCTAGTTATAAAATAAGTAAGTCATGGGGATTTAGTGTACAGTATGTTGACTATAGTAAATAATATTGTATTGCATATTTGAAAGTTACTAAGAATAGATCTTGAAAGTTCTCCTCATAAGAAAAATGATTTATAACTCTGTATGGTGATGGATGGTAACAAGACTTAATGTGGTGATCATTTTGCAATGTAAACAAATACAGAATCACTATGTTGTACGCTCCAAACTAATATAATGTTATATATCAAGTATATTTTGATTTAAAAAAAGAAATTTTTAAAGTTTTAAAAAGAAGTTTATCAAAGCTTAGTATCCAATATGTTATTTTATCTTACATTTGCTCCCATTTTTCTAAAAACTACAGAAAAATGCAGTAACTGGTTCATGACAGCATGGACTATCCCTAATATCTATATCTATTTTTTTTAAGTGCACTTTTAAAATGGAGGATTGTAAAAGGCATTGTTTCAACTCGATTTATTCCAGTTGGCTTTTCTGGTCAAGGCCCTTAGAGCGTGTATTCTCTTGGCCAAGACTAGAAAGAATGTCATCATCAATATTCTAAACTACTCATCCCAAGTTCTAAATTAGGATCAGGCAGTCTGCCTGAATATACACCAATTCTGAAACCTATTCCAAAGAAGCAATTTTGCAGTGGGCAGAATAACTTCTTTAGGACTGTGTGCAGAAAGCATACCAAGATAAATGAAAGGCTTTGGAAAACTTCTGGTGTGCAACCACATTCAGAGTTTTCACCAAATATTTATTCTGGTGCCTCTATCTCCTTTTATTTCTTTTTTTTTTAATGTTTTATTTATTTTTGAAAGAGAGACAGAGCATGAGCGGGGGGAGGTGGGGTGGGCAGAGAGAGAAGAAGGCACAGAATCCGAAGCAGGTTCCAGGCTCCCAGCTATCAGCACAGAGTCCGATATGGGGCTCAACTTCATGAACCAGGAGATCATGACCCGAGCCAAAGTTGTATGCTTAGCTGACTGAGCCACCCAGGAGCCCCTGGCTCTTCCATTTCTTTAGCACAGATTTTTGAACATATGGCTTCAGGACATTTTCTCTATCTTTCTGACTCCTTCACCATCTCATATTCCAGTTTTGCAAGTGAAGACATATATGAAAATGATGGGTGGGGTTTTTTGCCCTTCAAATATGAGGAAAATTAGAAAATAAAATATACTAACACAGCAAAACTCCTAAAGGACTTACATACAAATCTTGCAATGAACTCTATTGACATACAACGTACAGCAAGCCCCTGGGATTTTGTCCAGCATTATTCTTTCCACAATCCTTTTAGATCACATACAATTATGCCCACATAGAGCTAAAAATAGTTTTAAATTCCGATGAGGTATAAAAGCAAGATAAAATGACAGGCATAGTACACTTAGTAAAATAATCAATAGTACCTCATACATCTGTACTTTCAAATCTCCTTGAGAAGAATGATCTATATATACCAGCGTGGATTATTGGCTGGGGAGAAGAAAAGAGGGCCCTCTTTACCCGTGATGAATTCAAAAAGATCATAAGAACATTTGTCTTTAAAAATAAATCCAGTAAACTATACACCACACATTCCATAATCAGGCATATATTTATGATGTGCCTTGACAAAAAGGTGTTTTGTTATGTTTTAATTTTTTAAATATCTTAGCTATGGTTTTATTCTTCCATGTGAAATCCACATGGGCCTCTGGGCCTGTGTATACATGCAACCTCATGTTAACAGCACTTATGAGAGTACTTACTATGTATAAAGTCCTAAAATTTTTACAAATGTAAATTTAATCATATTAATTAATATTAAGAACAGTAGGTACAATTCTTATCCTTATTATAGAGATGAGAAAACTGAGCACAGAGAGGTTAAGAGACTTTCCCAAGGTCACAGAGTTAGTAAGTACTGGAATCAAGATTGAAACCCAGACAGTTTGGCCATGATCTTCACCACTGCCTCAACAGGCCATAGCATTTGCTGCCCATACTAGAGACACCTGTTGTTTAGTCTTTCAAAGATTCTTGCCAGTCTCAGTGCCTTTGACATGTTCTCTTTGCCCACAGAATTCTTCCCTGCTGGCACCTTCTCACCATTTCCCTCCGAGCCTAAATGCCTTGTACTTAGGAGATCTTCCCTGTGCCCCCTCTAAAGTTAAGTATCTCTTTTCCATCCTTCTGTCTTTCTGTTCCTTGTTTATATCTCTCTACCATTCATCGCAATTTATAATTAGTTTCTTTCTTGTTTCTGTCAGACTTCCCCACTAGAACATTCTCCCCATGAAAGGACTGCCTATCTTCATCACTGTAGTTTCCCCAAGTACTAAGCACTGTAACTGCCTCATAGTCAAAATCAATAAATATTTGCTGAATAAATGAATATTTAAAAACTCTTTACATAGTCTGAACTAATCGCCTAATTGGGACAACTTTGGGGCTAACTTGAAGCTATGTCCAGGTGCAGATTTAAGAAAAGAGGTTCTGGGTCAGGATTATTTAGAAAGTTTCTAGCATAGTCCATGAATATGGGTCCAATCTCAACACTTTTTAGACATCCTACTTTCTGCAAATGGTGAGGGTCCTGTAACAGCACAGCACCCTGCATCAATGTCCAAATGCTGCCTTGACTCACACCAAACAACTGGTAAATTCAAATATAGAAGTAAGATGCTTGGCTGGAGGGGATCCAATCTTGTAGCCCCTGGCCTCTTGTGCTGCCTACAGATGTATGTTTTTGCCGTAGAGTCTAACTTTTATATAAAGCCTACCTAAAAGTGTGGTGCTATAAAGGCAATTAGGTCCCCAATTATTTCTGTCAACCTCGGAATGATGGTAAAACTAGAAAGTCTCACTTTTCCAAAGTATTGTTACATAATTATCTTATCTGAACTTCCAAACTGAATAGCTGCTAGTCTGGAGTTCCACTGGGCGGAAATTACTGCTAGCAATTACCAGTGTTACAGGTCTTGCCTGAGATCAGAGGTCCCTTTCCCTGGTCTTCAAACCAACACTCTGAAGTAGAGACATTTTTAACTGCAGGGTCTGTTTGTGCTCACAGCGCCCTGCAAAGCCATGCCATCCCTCTTCCTGGGCAAAAGTCAGGCCAGCCCCAAAACAGCACCGATTAACAAGTGACCACATCAGTTACAGTCATGGCTGGCAACAGATGAGACATTCAAACTGTGTAATTTAAAGAGAATTGAGTAAAGGAATTGTTTACAAAATTAAGGTCAAGGTCTAAGCAATCAAAAAAAAAATGAAAGAAAGAAAGATGTAGTGCAGTCCTCTAGGACTAGCAACAGCAGGTGCCATTAGCACTCCTAGACATAAAAGGGCAAGAGCAGCCAGTGGTTCCCAGAACCAGATTCCAGAACGATTAGCTGTGGAGGCAGGTATCTGGAGGATGCCATCTGACAGGGAGTTGTGGCCTTCAGAGGGATGCAGACAGCCTGCGGCAGCCATGGCAAGAAGGAAGCAGGGAAATGAATAATCCAACCTTCTCTTAACTCACACCAACCACTGATCCAACCCAAATGGGACCCAAAGTTCTGAGGAATCATGTGATTAAATAATGTGACCACAAAAATATCCCCCACACACACCCAGTTATATCTTACAGCATCGCACAGAAGTGGTTCTTCACAGTACAGACTTTGAAAAAAACTGGAAAAGATGACTTCTGTCATCTCTTCCAGCTCTAGCATTCTATGACTCTGGCCAGTAATGAATGGGAAGGCATAGGACATGCGCATCTAAAAGCCAAGTAATGGCACTGTCACCTTGTGTTAACCAATATTACTTGCAGAATTATAGCCAGTCCCAGGATTCCATTCAGTATGGAGTCCTTGGCCACTGGATTAACAACGTGTGGGGAGGGGGTGTCTTTTTGGATAAAATAGCTGAAATTCATCCAAATTTCTTTTTTAAATGAGGCTGGAGGTTACTGAGAATTCACAAGAACCTATTAATTGCCTTCCCAGAATCATGATTGTGACAAGGAGTTCATACCAGATGCTCCTAAATATAATGAGACTAATTTGTAAATGTTCCCATAATGCACTGACTCTGAAGGAGCTCGCTGTCAGGGGAAAGTTTCTTCTGACCTCAGTTAATGACCTCCTTACATCATGAAGCATGAAGATTGATAGATCTTGTAATTTTATCCCTGTTAATTTAACTGCAGATGCTATTCTTGGGCAACTTGGTGATCACAAGATTTGAAATATTGATAAGAGTCTATAGGACGGCAGTAAAGAAATAGCGGTTTTTAACAGACTGTGAAGGAACTTACAGCTTGTTAAAGAAAACTGGCTGCAGCTCAAAAATGCATGGGAAACTGACAGAGTGGGAAGCATTTAAGATAGAGTCAAGGAAGTAAACCATAAAATTTATATTTATGAAGCCAGCAATACCAAATGAGCAACAGGAACCAATGTGGCTGAGTGTGGAAGAGAAGACATATACACCAGCAGAGAAGCAAGGAATATTAGAAAAATAAAAATGCATGTGTATACTATAATATTCAACCACCAAACATTTGCAACTAAGAACTGTGGAGAATACCTGTGACTTGGTTGCTTTGCCTGGGATGGACATGGACTGCCCAGCACCTGGGAAGAGTTTTTACTGGTTATCCCTATTTGTCTCCTGCACCCTGCTTCCCTCATTCTGCCCCCATGCTGGCTTCTGGGACATCTGTATATCAGAACTCCCAGTTACCGTGTTAGGAAATTCAATTGCACAATCCACAGGGCTGTGAAAGATAACAGCCTTAGTGAGAAGAAGTCCTAAGTAGAAGGATATAATTTTTGTGCAGAATAAATTTCTTTCAGGCATTGCCATGTGATGTTGTTTTTTTGTCCAAGCTGTAACCCACCCCTAATGTACAGGGGAATTATAATACCCAGGCAAGGGGAAAAAATTGTTCATAATTATCAGATAAATTCCTTGCCATTCTATTGAGATATAAAGTATTATCTCCATCTCAGAAATGAAGAAACCAAAACAAAGATATTTCAGCACATTTCAGCAATGTGACCAGCCCACTGGGTTGTGGGGAGTCACCATTGCAGCCCAGAGGGAGAGAACCTGTACATTGTCAGCACTTCTGACGGCTTTACCCCCAAGGACTTGAGAAGGGAAACAAAGCAATTGGAAACGGTACCTTGAGTTCTTCTCTCATCTCACCATTACCCATTTCTCTTGACTACCCCAACAGTAAGTGGAATTATAAAATAAGTATAATTCTTTTTATATGGAGGAAATTATAATTTCCTCCATAAAATGGAAGAAAAGGGGAAGAGAGCACTGGCATACAAGTAAAATGGCCACTGGTAGTTACAGAGCCCCAGATCTGTGCTAGGAAGAATCTGGTGGCTGGGGCTTTTTGGGGAAGTGATTTAGATCTGCACAGAAGGGAAGAAATAGAATGACCTCTCCTGAAGTTAGGCATTGTAACACAAAAGCAACAATATTGGACTAAAAGTCCAGTGGGTCTGGAGTCTAACCCCAGCTCTGCTATTCTCAAGGTTTGTGTGACCATAAGCAAGTTGCTAATGTGCCTCCTGCATCTCAGGTTGTTTGCCAAAGAATGGAAGTTCCTTCCCAGTTCTGTCTCCGACCCCTCAAACTCCACTCATAACTGGTTTAAATATATTTAAGACAAATGGCTGAGCAGAATTGAGCTTTTAGAAAGAGTCTCCCTTCACACAGCTGACAAACCAGCTTCCTGTGGTTTCTGTTAGCAGGAAGCTATCCTCAGCAGTATAAGCGCCCTGGACCTCAACCAGTATTTCTCGTTTTTCTAAGTTCTCTGAGATAACTGAGTTCCTGTCTGTCATGATTTGGGGGGGGCGACACGTTGCCTGAAAGGGGCCCAGGGTGAAAGTTCTCACACTTCCTAAAAAATCCAAGACAGGATGCTGTAACATTGAAGAATTCTCAGAAATCCAAAATCCCCCACTGCTATAATGGAGTCCAAGTATCTACTCCATGTACGAGAGCTCACAATAAATACAGTTAATAGACTATTTTTGTCAATCTGTTTTCTTAAAGTTCTGAATGTCTTGGATTCGATATTAAAGGTTTCCTTTGTTCCCTTGTAAAAGACATTGCCTGACAAGCCCAGAGAAAAGTATAGTGACATGTTTTTATAGAACATATCACCAAAGCTTTATTATGAAGCTTGAAGCATTAGGTTTTTGAATATATATTTTAAATAAATAGAAAAGTAATGATGGGCTCCCAACAATTGTAAAATTAGAGGTTCCAACATTATTCTAACAGATGGCATCTTGCTTTGTGTTATCGTGTTTGAGTTAGCAACAGTCTTCATTATACAGAGATATTCTTCATTGTGTGATCTTCATAATAGGGATTAAGGAAAGGATATAAATGCAGTAATTTAGCAGATCTTATTGTTGGAAAGTGCTCATTTACTTCTAACTTGCAGCATGACTCTGTTGCTTAAAAAATGTTTTCCTGCTGTTTTTCAGCAGCAGGGAGAACACAACACATTGTTGTTAAGGTTGTTGATTCTAACTAGCTTTCATTAGGTATAAAAACCCATAAAGAATCAATAAATACTTTGTGTTTTTCTAAAGAGCATTCAAGGGTGGGTACTGTTAATGTGCTCATTGTGTCTAAACAGTATTAGCCCAAGAGAAATAATGAGGAAAAACATGAATAGAAAATGGAAAATACTGTTAGTAATGCTTTCCATGCAATAAAGCATTTCAAGTCAATAACTTGCTTACTACTTACAGGCCAGCACAATATTAAAAAAAATTCCCTTACATAACTGGCCATCTATGTTTAATGGGATTTTCTGTACAAATATTACATGGTCCCTGAAGGAGCTATTAGCTGTTCATGGCAACTGTCCATCTTGATCCTATTCCTCTAAGCTAGCCTTACCCATCCCCACACCACAAAGATAGTGGCCAATTAAAAAAAATGCTATGGCTTCTTCAGCTCTATCTCGGCATTGCCTACTGACCCTGCAAGGCTGATTACAACACAATTGATATGTTAGGTGCTCAATAAATGCTTCATGTATAGGAATGAATCGTCTCTAATAACTGTCTCAAAATTGCTTGCTTGTAGTAAAGTTGGGATTGATAAGAATACTATTTGTAGACAGTGGACTGAGACAATAAACTCATTTTTCATTATTCTAATCATTGTTAATATCATCATCCTTTTGAGAAAATTATAAAAATAATGAACTCTCTCCCCAGAAAAATTCACACACACACACACACACACACACACACACTTGCTTTTACATACAATTTTATGTGGTTCCAGAAATCTTTTAAAGCATAGCAGATTCGAGGTTAAGGGTCCCTGACCTTCCAAAGTAATAAAATGGGCCATGAAAATATTCATGAGCAATATTGAGCAAACAATGACAAAATTATTTGCAATGTTATATAATTCACTTTTTTATTAAAAAAATTTTAATGTTTATTTTTGAAGGAGAGAGAGACAGTATGAGCAAGGGAGGGGCAGAAGAGAGGGAGACACAGAATCCAAAGCAGGCTCCAGGCTCTGAGCTGTCAGCACAGAGCCCGATGCAGAGCTCGAAACCACAAGCTGTGAGATCATGACCTGAGCTGAAGTCAGATGCTTAACTGACTGAGCCACCCAGGTACCCCTATATAATTCACTTTTCAAGGATATCCATTGTATGGATCTTACAGGGCATTTGGATTTGGAGTCTGATTATTTGCTTCTCAAAAGTATTTTCCAATCTACCAAAGACAGTAAGTGTCTTGAAGTCAGGAGGTCATATCTTTGAATCCACAGTCTCTGCCTCATAGCTGACCTTTGGTATATGCTTGGTGTGTGTGCTGGATGAATATATGGTTCTCTTGCCACTTCTGTAAATAGCTATGCTTCACTTAAGTGTTTGCATTTGGGTCATTAAATGCTTGCATGGAAGTGCAAAAAGCCTCTGTCAATTGAAGATTACTCAGAAAAGAAGATAAAGCGCATCTCAAATTGTAATGTGAGTCAATGGGAAAAGTGATTTACTTTACAAAAATGAAATTTATACAAAACTAGTGCATAAATCAAGATCTCCTCTCTCTCATGAATAATTTGAGTCACCTAGTATAATTTATAGCCTTTGTCATGAAGCCAATTTAAAACCCTATTCCAATTTTAGTATGTCTTCTGTTGAAGCTAGCACAAATACTGATGCAGGAAACTTGTCTGAATTGCATAAATATTTTTCTGGAGTAAGGGATGTGAGCTCTTCAAACACTGGGCATTTTGTTTTGTTTTGTTTTGCTTTTTAGCTCTTTGTTGAGACAAATTTTGAAATCTGCAACATCATTGTCACAAAGAATTCTTGTTATGTGAAGGTTATACATAGCTAGTGGCTCCAACTAAAGATGCAAATAAGATACTGAGGGGAGTAACTTCACTCTTCTGGAAATGCTAGAAAATTCCAACGTCCTGATTTGTGGGGAAATATTCATGAGAAAGGATTTTTCCTACTCCTAGCAGGAAAACCTCATTATGGTACAATCCCCTTTACCAATAAGCCTCTCTGCGTTGAGGTGCCAAACTGATTATCCAGGAATTTAGTTTCCTCTATGTATTAATTAGTTTGCTAGGACTGCTATAACAAAATACTGCAGACTGTGTGGCTTAAACAACAGAAACTTATTTTCTCCCAGTTGTGGAGGCTCTAAGCCCAAGATCAAGATGTCAGCAGATTTGGTTTCCCCTGAGGCTTGCAAATGGCCATCCTCTTGCAGTCTCTTCACATAGCTGTCCCTCTGCCACACACCCTAGTGTCTCTTCCATTTCTTATGAGGACATCAATCCTATTGGATTGGGGGCCCACCCTAAACAGTGTCATTTTACTTAATCATTTCTTTTAAAGAGTGTAACTCCACCTACCATTACGTTCTGAGGAACTGGGAGATTAGACTTCAACATACAATTTTAGGGGAGAGGCACAATTCAGTCCATAACACTCTGAACTCCAGGAATCTGGCAGCTTGACTTCTCATGCTCCTGTCTTCACAGATCACCTCTGGCTAAGCCTACTGTCCCAAAATCAGGTTTAGCATGACTTCTTTCTGATTCCAGGGTCCATGGTGTCTCTGAAGCTATTAGTTACTTCCACTTACTTTTCTACCACTGCCAAAGTAACCAGGGGCGAAAAAAGAGTTCTATGTAGAATTCTGAGTCACTTGCTTATTCTACTGAACTCTGTGTGTGTGTGTGTGTGTGTGTGTGTGTGTGTGTTCTTCTTGACATAGAAAACAAACCTCCAGTTCCTTGTTTAAATGTAAGCATCAATAAATCTGTCACAGTTTCTCTGACATTGGCCATAGAAACTTTTTTTTTAGATATGTCTCCCCGAGCAAGTGAAAGAAAAGCAAAAATAAACTATTGGTATTACATCAACATAAAAAGTTTCTGCAGAGCAAAGGAAATAATCAACAACAAAAAAAGACAACCTACTGGGGGCGCCTGAGTGGCTCAGTCGGTTAAGCGTTCAACTTCCACTTGGGTTGTGATCTCACGGTTGGTAAGTTCGAGCCCCATATCGGGCTGTGGGCTGACAGCTCAGAGCCTGGAGACTGCTTCAGATTCTGTGTCTCCCTCTGTCTGTCCCTCCGCTGCTTGCACTCTGTCTCTCACATTGTCTCAAAAATAAATAAACATTAAAAAAAAAAAAGACAACCTGCTGAATGGGAGAAGATCTTTGCAAAGGATATATCTAATAAGATATGAATATCCAAAAAATATAAAGAACTTATACAACTCAACACACACACACAACAACAACAACAACAAAACAAATAACCCAATTTAAAATGGTCAGAAGACATTAATAGGTGTTTCTCCAAAGATGGCATCCAGATGGCGAACAGACACATGAAAAGATGCTCAATATCACTCATCATCAGGGAAATGCAAACCAAAATCACAATAGATATCACCTTGCACCTGTCAGAATGGCTAAAATCAAAAACAGAAGAAACAACAAATGTTGGTGAGGACATGGAGAAAAAGGAACACTCGTGCAATGTTGGTGAGAATGCAAACTAGTGCAGCCACTGTGGAAAACTGTATGGAGGTTAAAGTTAAAAATAAAACTACCTACGATCCAGTAATCACACCACTGGGTAAATACCCAATGAGTACAAAAACACTAACTTGAAAGGATATATGCACCCCTATGTTTACTGCAACATTATTCACAATAACAATTATGGAAGCAGGCCAAGTATCCACTGATAGATGAATGGACAAAGAAGGTGTGGTATATATAAACAATGGGATATTACTCAACCATAAAGAAGAATGACATCTTGCCATTTCCAACAACATGGACAAACCTAGAAGGCACAATGTTAAGTACAATAGATCAGTCAGAAAAAGACAAATACCATATGATTTTACTCGTATGTGGAATTTAAGAAACAAAACAAATGAACAAACCAAGAAAAAATGAGACAAACCAAAAAATACTCTTAACTATGAAGAACAAACTGATGGTTACCAGAATTGGTGGGTGGGGTATGGGTGAAATAGGTGACAGGGATCAGGGGTACACTTACCATGATGAGCACTGAGTAATGTATAGAATTGTGAGAGAGAGAGCAAGCATGTGAATGTGAGTGGGGAGGAGGAGGGGCAGAGTGAGAGAGAGAGAGAGTGAGAGAGAGAATCCTAAGCAGGGTCCATGCTCAGTTTGGAGCCAGATTCAGGCCTCCATCCCACAACCCTGGGATCATGACCTAAGCTGAAATCAAGAGTCAGACGCTCAACCAACTGAGCCACCTAGGTGGCCCATGGAATTGTTGAATCAGTATATTGTACACCTGAACTAATATAACACTATATATATATATAACTAATATATAACACTATATTTAACACTATATGCTAATTATACTAGAATTAAAAAAAATAATAAATAAGTAATTCACAACAATTCCATTTACATTTGTGTATAACTCAACCTTAAGAACAGAACTGTGGAAGAAATTCCAACAAAAGCAACCAAAAAGGAAGAGCCAAACAGAAGGGAAGAGAACAGTGAGAGAACAATGTCAAAGGAAGAAGGAAAAAGGAGATTCACATGCTGCACAGGCACCTTGAAGGATGTTCACCAATGAAAGGACACAGAGTTTGGAAATTAAGAAATCGCTGATCATCTTAAGAGCAGTTTCAGTGGAGCAGAGTGGAATTTGGCAAGCCAAAAACAGTTGGTTGAGAATTTAGTAAGTAGTAATTAACCAGAATAGTGAGTATCAAACAATATTTTCAAGACACAGAGAGAAGTAAGACAGTAAGCAGCTTAAAGCATGGCCAGTAGGACATGAAGCACCAAGAAATGAGTTTGTAAAAAAGGGTGAACATGGTTGTAGGTTCGGGATGGGGAGGAACTGTAAAGAAATTGAGGATTAGATGAAGAGAGAATATAACAAATGGAGAAAAAGACTGTCCCAGGGATGAAGCACAGACTAGGACACACTAGGAAAGTGTGTGGAAGACTCGATAAAGAAAAAATTTCACATCAGGGGAGAACAGTTGTCAGCATGGTAACAGGAAAGACATCTGAGCTTTTCCTGGGCCTGGTAACACCGGGTAATTTTAGCAGCTCCCATTCAATGACCATTTGATACGAGACATGACATGCTTCAGATGGCAGCTGGGGGAAGGAGGCCTTTTGGGAACTGGACTCATCTTCAAAACATCATTCTGCTGAAAAATTAATTAAGCAAAGAGTCAATTCACCAACTTTATCAGTTTATTTGTAATTTCTTTCTCTTAACTGTAAGTTTACAGCAATTAGTACTAGATGAGATTTTACAGATATTTGAAGATGTGGGAAAAGTTTTGGTTGACTGATTTTCATTTTGTTCTTTATACCACCATTTTAAGGAATATTTAATCTGTCAAAAGCAAAGCATCATGGAGTGCTTTAATCTATTTATGAATATATGTGATATTCAGAAAAGTATATTTAAATACCATAATCAAATCTCAGTGTTTCCTATGGAGTTTTAGGTTATGTACCTAAAACTAATATACCTTATTCCCTTTGCTTTGCCTACTGTTTGCCCCATTTGAGACCCTTTTGCCAAAATACTAAGTAGAAGAACCCACTCACATTGTTATTATAGCAATTAGGAGCCAAAATTTTGTATGTAATGCAGTTGCTCTTATTACTTCACAATTACTTTCCCTCCTAAAACAAGGACAGTATCCCCACGATGCAAAGGATCAATGAACCTGCCAGCTATTGAATAAAACTCATCACAAATAATTGTCCTTTGTATTTGTGCATCCAATGCCATCACTAAAATTTCTGCTGTGGTCTTCAAAACCTAGAATTTTTTAAAAATATGTCCATGTCCATCATTTAGTGCATAGCTGTGTTACTTGGGCTCTTTATGACTGCTGGAAGAGGCAAGTTCAGGATTTGCTGCAAGGGTATTGGGGACCTAGGGTAGCATTAGCTACAACGTCACGAGGTGGGAGTGGTGGGGGGGACCTGTAATTCCAAGACCAAGATGCGTAATCAGCTCCACAGAAAGATCATTGGAGCCCAGGAGAGACCTGAGCAGCACTTATAACTAACGTATTATCTGATCTCTCTATCACAATTTTGTATTTTGTATTTAGATTTAGATTTAATGTAGCTCAAATCTGAAGTCCTAATCACACAGTCCTTTAAAATAATCTTATCTCAGCAGTTCCACTTTCTTTCTCATCTTTGAATGGTTTCAACCTTTCCTTTTCCTGCAACTGTCAACAAGTCTATGCTTTTGGATGTTTTACAGAGGAGCATAAACATTCATTTCCTAAACGAGCACCAAGACATATTTTATTTAGGCTTAAAAACTACTTCTCGCTACTGAGAGAATAACAAATTGGATTATATACGCAAATTTATAGAGTCCTTTGGGGATGGAAGAGGGTACCTCTTGACCCATCCATTTCGATCATGGGCTTCATAAGGAGTCTGGTTCATGGCCCAGAACCGGAATGCTGGACCACCACACCCATAATGTCAGCCACAAAGTATGTAAATAGCACAGTTCTCCATAGTGGTGAAAAACTGATATAAGGTCTCCCAAGTTTAAGTTCCGGTCGCTAAGATGTTCATATAACTTAATACTAATATCTGACATGTTATTTAATCTCTTTCTGCCTTTGTTTTATCTTTCATGAAATCAGGTGAGAATTGGATGAGTGTGTGTGTGCATTACATATATATATATATATATATATATATATATATACACATACATGCATATACACACATACACACATTTATATACACAGTTGGCACATAATATACACTCATGTTAGTGGTTTTGTACACACTAGAAAAGTCTCTAGATCACAGCTTAAGATCACACAACTTAAGTTCTTCCCTTCTTGCTTTTCAGAAGGCAAATCTCAACAGTTGAACTCAAATTAAATGCTATTATTTCTCTGATACATAATTTATTCAATGATTCAAGGAATATTTATTGAGTCATGCTCAATAAATGTCATGCTTTGTACTGAATGGTAATAAAATGTAGTGAAAAATAAAATGGTGTAGTCTCCACCCTCGAGGAGTTTACAGTCTAGAAAGGAGGATTTCAAACTATAAATAAAGCACAATTAGAATGCATGTGATGGATAAAAGATTGGACACAGTTGGGCCAGACTCAAAGGAAACACAGATTTGCACTAGCAGATCTGCTGACCAACTATCCTCATATCCTGGGACACCCCTCAGTCCCAGGTTTCCCTAGGACTGAGAGGTGTCCCAGGATAGGAGACTTTCAATGCTAAAACTGGGACATTCCCAAGCTAACCAGGACAGCTGGCTCTCCTCCTAACAGGGAAGTCCCACAAAGGCAGGTATCTGCTTTATACTCTGGAGCATCTCCAGTGTGAGCCCCTAGGAATGGAGTACAATGGTTAAATATGGGGGTACTCTGGGGTCAAACAACACGTGCTCAAAGCCAGATTCCACTCACAAGCTGTGTAACCTCAGACACTTTACTCTTTCTCTCTGAGTCTCAATTTCCTCAAAATAGTGACATAGTTGATAAGTCGATGATAAGGATTAAATTAAAAATTAATATAGAGAATTATAAGGATTAAATTTTTAAAAATGGATGCAAAGATTTCTACACACTGCCTGGCACACTGTCCCATTAATTTTGCTACTAATGGCCACTAATTTTGCTACTTTGTAGACCCTCAACAAATATTTGTTGCATGAGCATATAATTGCATATACTTTGACAATTCTATCATGTTTCTGACAGTTACAAATGTGTTTTTCCTTTGGAAGTTGGGTATGGAGTAATGAATATGACACCCCCTCACACACAGCCCACCACATGCATCTCAGACCACTCCTCATCACAGCTCTCCTTACACCTTTCTACATTCTTCTGGATCTGGTCATATTCCTTAGGAGTCTCTACATCCCACCAAGGCATGTCTTAAGCAGAACACTTCATTGTCCTGGTAATAGACAGAGTTACATTCTCTCCATCCCTCCCTAACCCTCAGCCCACCTCCTCAGGATGTCTGGTCTACCATGTAGTCATTACTAC
Source organism: Neofelis nebulosa (assembly GCF_028018385.1). Lineage (NCBI taxonomy): Eukaryota > Metazoa > Chordata > Mammalia > Carnivora > Felidae > Neofelis > Neofelis nebulosa. The sequence continues at coordinate 27,313,096 of NC_080794.1, read as the reverse complement.
TGTTAACATGGGAAATATTTGGTTGACTCAGCCAGGATCCAAGGAGTGAGCAGAAAGTTCCCTTCAGGAAACTCTCTCTCCCTCTCAGGAGAGGACCACTTGTACTCTTTCAAGGGTGTGCGGAAATGTACAGCCAGGAGCCAGGTCACATTTAATCTCTTAGGAGAGAGAGGTTGAGTTTCATCGGGAAGCAGGTTGACCTTGAACCAAACCAAAAATATCAATATGGCAAGGGGTTCACTGTCTAAATGAAGCAGCCAATGTGTATTATATAAAGAGTAATTCTAACAGGAAGCATTTTAGCTTCCAAAATAAAAGATTTCTAGACTCCTAGGAAAATGTAGGAAGTATAGAAGGAAAGACTTAGAAAAGTACAGAAAATACATTCATAATGCCCATGATTTTTCAGAGTTCTTCTAGGAGCGTGTTAAAACTATCCCAAAATTCTGCAACCACACCAAAACTCTGATACCACCCTTTGGAATCTCATCCTCCTACACAAACGTATACACACACCCTATGAAAGTCACTGGTGTTGCAATCCATGCAATATGTGTCTCATTTATGAAGAGTGATTCCAATCGGAAAGCAAAACAGGGATTCAATGACTGATAGAATGCTGGACTAGGAGACTAGAGATGTTAGTGTCAGCCCAATCCATTTGTGACTATGGCAAATCCTTTACTTCTTTGTTTTTCTGTTGCTCTAGCTCTAAAAGGATCATGGCCATCTCTGTCCATTTCTCCTAAATAGGGAATTCATAAAGAGGAATAAGATCAAATGCATGGAGGTATTCTTCAGAATAGAACATATGCATACCTTATATTATTAATAATAAAAATTGGACTCAATAAGTCTGCTTTAAACAAAAGGCCAGGCAAGGGCAATTCCTCTGTAATAATGCCAGTCTTTTGTATCATGTAGACTTTGGAAATGTGAAGATATTTTGAAGCAATAGGAGGTGACTGTATAATCATTCTCTGTTAAATATTTTCAAAAGACTTGCTCAAGTTAGTTTTAACTTTATTTAAATAATCAGAGCTTTAACACAGATATTAATTTTAAAACTCCCTTTCTATAGTAGATATTATATAAGCTTATTCTTCCTTTATAAAGCATTCAGTGCACATTGAGAGAAACAAGTAGTTTCTGATTATAAAGCATATTGAAAAATACAACTATCATCAGATAGTGTATGTTGGATAAATAACACTCAATCATGTGAGTCAGCCAACTACTGTGGATACAAACACATTTTTTGAGTCATGCTGGCTATTAATCAGTGGTAACACCAATGAACAGAATGAAAAATTTCACCCCAAACTGACTGTTGAAGTGTTGCACATAATATTGCCCATTCATTCTCCATGTAATTAGTCACACTGCCAGCTTTGATAAGGGGGTTGGGTTTCCTATATCTTTTCTGGTTTCTTGTGTACTGAACAGAAATTGCATTTGCTTTCACTTCTGCTTGTGATTGGAAACTTTGCTGACATGAATGTCACACCTGGAATAACAGGTGGAGCTGTGCTCTCAGTCTTTGATGAGCATATCAGTCCAGTAACAAGCAAACACTGTCATCAATAAGAAGTACACACTTCCGACTCACTGTGCCTGATAGCATTCTTTAGAAGAATGTCAGCAGTAAGGGGTCAATATCTTAATCTTACAGAAGAAAAACCCAACTTACCACCTGGCTGTGCTACTTAGATCTGCTACCTATTCATGTCCAGGTTCCTACTAGTTTGCTCTCTTGAGTGTTAGAGATCAGACAGAATTAGCAATTGATCAGTAATTATTGACAGGGTGTCCTTGAGCTGAGCACTGATTTTGTCTATGTGGATTTTGATTTGACTCCCCTGTGACATAAGATACTTTTCATACTCTCAAAGAGATTATGATCTAGTGGAGAAGTCAAAACAAATATTTGGAAAATTAAAAGACCATGCAAATTGTAATAATACGGCTGAAGTGTAAGAATTGTCTAAAGACAGTAACTGAATAAATACCAAATGAATGATATTAAGGTCAGTGGTTTAGAAACAGTGCTCCAGGTAATCCCAAGTATTCAGGTGGGGGGAGCTCCCAAGGCAGCAGCAGAAGAGAAGAGAAGCTCCAAATGAGTAGGACTTCAGCCAAGCCCCCTTCCACCCCATCCACAACCTAGATTCTACCTCCACCAGAGTAACTCTTGTGTTTGTTTTTTGTTTTCTGGGTTTTTTTTAACTTTTTATAGTGGACATTCACATACAATTTCATATCAAGAAAGGGATTCAGATTTGTTTTTTTAAAAGCCATTGATATATTTTTAAATGCTATGAATTTCAAAATTGCATAGTGTAATCACTAGTGTGTTTTCAGTAGGTTTTCTTGGTGGAAGAGAACAGAAGACTTGCCAGATGAAGAAGATGTGGATAGTCAGATGGCTTCCAGTTTAGTGGTTTATATAAAAACATTAAGATACTTAAACAGGTGGAAGTCCAAAGAGCTGGACTAAAGTTAGAGGACAATGCCACTTGTCCATAGGCTGTAGTGCAACACAGTGAGAAGGGTGATTTCAGAGGTATCATCTTGGAGAGGAGCCATATCACGATCAACACAGTCATCATTTCATTAGAATAATCCATGTACACACATACAGGGTAGATATAAGAAAGCTCAGAGAAGAGAAGAAGGTTTCCCAGTAAAGAGGCAGAGACCTGAGGGGCTCTATAGGGAGTTAGTGTGAGTGGGACTCCTGGCCTATCTAAGGCAAACATAAGAGCTAGATCGGTTTCAGAAGTTAAGAGCAAGAGTCCTGGCTTGCCAAGAAACACTAGAAAAGTGAAATACAAGGACTAGGTCCTCTTCTCCCCCAAATCCTTTAGCCTTGAATAAAGTAAGCAGCAGAGAAAGCTCTAGAAGATGTCTTGATTCCACTTCTGCCTTCAGCTGACCTTTGAACCTAGCAACCAGGAGATATCAATTCTGCTTTTTTGTCTAAAGAGACGGAGTTGTAGGAAGTCAGAAACATTCCTCAGCACTTACAGCTAACAACAGAAAAATTGGTGTGCATTGTCTGAACACAAGTGATATATTTTTCGAAATTACACAAATAGAACTAAAGAATATTCAAGCACATCATAAGCATTCTTGGGCTACAAGCACAAAACATGGATAATTCAAGCATAAAAAATTACTAGAAGAATACCAGAGTGTCTTGCAGAATTAAAGATGAGGAACAAGGATTCGGAAGGGCAGAACAGGGCTGAGATGTGGGGACTCTCAACAGCAGAAGTCTAAGGAGCCCCCTCTGTAGGGGCTGCCTTTTAGGGTTTCCACCTGCTTCCATATCTGCATGATATGGAAGATTTACTTTTGCAGATTCTCCAAAAAGAACAGCTAACTGTTACCAAGGAGTTTTAATCTGTGGTGCAGTCACCTGTAGCAAAGAGAAAGGGTAAGTGGAGCTGGAGCAACTCTGTGAGCGGTGACGCCTCCACAGTGTGCAACTATTGCATACACCATTATTCCCTGGTCTAGGAGTCATGGGAGAAGCCGTCTATGGGGTAATGGAATCCAATGAACTTAGTCAACCGAATATAGTAGTCATGATGGCCGCCATTTTGAAAAACAGAAATAAAGCAAGTTGTTCTGCTTTGAACTATTTAGTAGAGCCTAATATTAAAACGAGTGCTCCTCCAATGGGTTCTTATGACAGTGTTTACCCCACTATTGTACATACTATTATAATTACCTGTTTACCTTTGCCCCCACCCCACAGACTAGAAGCATCTCAAATATAGGGGCTGTTTCCTGCTCACATTTGCATTTCATCTATTAGGTGATCAATAAACATTTCTTACATGTAGGGAAACCATGCCTGTCAGACTCAGGATGGGCATAACTATTGGTCAGGAAAGGTATGTGTTCTTCAGGCAGAGGTTGTGAGTAAAATAACAGTAGATTACTGGAAGATGAGACCCTTGATCCAAGATTCATGCTGTGACTGTGGTTGGAAGGCTAATTAGAAATCAGGCAATACAGTCAGCTTGTGGGAGGCAGACCTCCACAGCACAGGCTGAAGCAAATGAGCCCTTGGAGGTAGTCCTGGTCCCTCCCCATCCTGGCTCCTAAGGTAAAGCCTGGCTGATCTTATTAAACGTTTGGGCTATTGTCTCCCAACTGGTTCTGCAACATCATATGCTGGGTCCTCTTCTTCTTCTTCTTCTAAATATTTGTCCTAAAATGGGAGAAGTAAATGTGGAGGTGCTATGTGATTCCCTTGCATCCTCTACCCAAAGAGAGATAATTTAATATTTTATTTTCTGTATAAACCATCCATAAACTGTTCATGTAAAGCCTGATTTCCAGGCAATCTGATTATGTCTTCTACTTCCCAGGGGGGTTTCTTCCACTCTACTGGTGAGAAGCTTTCCTCTTGTTAATCAAGGATCATGTTAATCATACCCCACCCCCACAGATGGAATTGAATAGTAGCAAAACCATCTCTAGTCTGGCTACCACTGAGGCCCACTAGAGACCACGGCTTCTTTGAAGAACATTGCCAATATAGCTGACACTTCCCCAAATACTAACAAATCTCCAGGTCATCAGTGATCATTCTCAGAGTTAACAGATCATGTATCCTTGTGGATCACACATCTACTCAGAATTTTTCTGAGATAAAAGAACATGGATTATAACACTGAGAGCTCTTTATGCAACTTCTTAACAACTCTGTTCATGCTAATTAATTGCCAGCTCTTTGGAATATGATCAAAACCAAAGTCCCCTAGTGGCCAGGATGAAGGTCCACAGCTGATGCAGAAAACAGAGAGCCCAGAAGAAATTTCATCTGTCCTGGCAAGGAAACACAAAAAGAGAATCTGGGTCAAAAAGCAGACAGCTTCTACAGTGACATTTGCATCAAAGAAAAGGCTGAGAATATTATTAACTATAGAATAAATACATAAAATGTAACAATATTTGAAACCAAATAGCAACTCTGTCCTTTAAAAAAAGCATTATATTGCTTTCTTGGGAAGCATATATCTAAAATTACAATAATTCAGATTGCTTTCACTCAGAAACATTTTGTTAAAAGATTGCCTTACATCATATTTGAAAAACATAAGCAGACTTTTACCAAATATAGAAACAAAGATCATAAACTGAAAATAGAAGCCAGAAGACAGACTCAGTGGAAACTACAGAAATATTAACATTGTATTAGATTTGGCAGTGAAGAAATAGAAATATATCGTGATTTACTACCTTTACAAAAGAATAAAAAATTAGGTGAAAAAAATATTCAAACTATCAGAAATAGCAAGACACTTTTTGGCAATACGTAAGGAAGAAGATTTATTTAACTTTGGAGAGGGTTGGCAGAAAGGGACTAAAATGAGAAACAATAATACCACATATTAACTTTGTTCTTAAACATCTACATTTAATGTATCAACTTTGGCTGTTGTTATATGCCTTGGCAATTCAATAAAGTTACTGGAATGGAAAATTGAAAATTTTTATTGTGATATTTCCAATTTCTCCACTAGTGGAATAGTTTAATAATAAGCCATTGCATATGCTTTCAGCATTCTCATTAAAATGAGTGAGCTACCATTTTTCTTTCTATTCCTAGTTATCAGCAACTTTATTTACCAGTGCATATTAGGTAGGACACAAAGCTCAGCTAACCATTTGTGGTTATAGTTTCTGAACAAGCAAGTATTACCTATTGCAAAGGCATAAGGTTTTAAAGCTGGAAGGAATCCTAAGTGGTTTCATATTCCGTATTTCTTAGTATCAATGAAGAAACTGAGGCTCAGAATGATTAAGTAACTTGTCCCAAGTCAACAGCTAGTCAATAGCTGAGTAGATGTCATCCTTCTAAAATGTTGTATTACAGTAGACTACCCTAGAATCCAAATTATCTCAGGAGTAGCCATTGAACATAGGCCTACAAATTCTTGTCTGGAAAAAGAAAAAGAGAAAAAAAGAAACAGCCAAGGAGGATACTTAATTTATTAAAAGTCTACTTCAGCCTCTACCTTTACTTGGAATGGTTATTTTTCTTTTAGCTTTTATGAATCTGCCCCCAGTTTCTACATGGTTTAATGTTTTATAAAATGTCTCTCTGCTTTCACACATCAGAGTCGTGCAGAATACTGATGACTCCCTAATTCGTAAGGTGATCTCTTCATAAAGCTGTATTAATTCCTTTGTTGGTCTTTGCAGAGTAAATCTACTTATAATCTGGTACCTGCAATTAAGTTGCTCATATAACAATTTATTTCCCTTTTAAGCAACAATCTGGGCACGTTTCTTTGGCTCAAGCACTACATAAACATTTATATTAACTATTAACCCTCCTGAGGCAATGGACTTGATGGAAACAGGAGCAGAGTGGAGCTGAAAGAACCAGGGGTGGATCCAATTCTCAGTCTAGTTGCCATAAGCCATGTGGCCTTGAACAAATCATTTATCTTCCCTGAACCTTTCACCGTGTGTAAAATGTATGAGGTCATTTTTATGACCCCTAAGATCTAAAACCCTGCATTTCCAAACTGATCATTTTTAAGCCACCCTTAACAATAATTATTATGTTTACACCCTAAGCGTCCATCCCGTTTACTTCCATGCACCTGATACATATTTCAGTCCTACCATTGAGAAAAGTAAATAAACTGCAACAAAATGTGCCGTCTCCCCTACTATGCTGTGAACTCCATAAAAGGTTAATTCATTTTTATAGGCTTAGTGCCTGGCAGACTTGAAATTCTATGAATGTTTGATATATGGATGGATGGATGGATGATTGCCACAGCATAGCAGTAAGGAGAACTTAAGTATAAGTTTACATTGCCTCTGTAAATAGCCTAAAGATCATTGTCCTGAACCTCATCAGACACTTACATGTAAGTTTACTTTTTTACAGCATAATGCTCATAGTACATCTCTTATACATGATCTCTTCTTGCCTAATCTTAGCCTGTTAACTTCCCTTCTTGATGATAAGCTTGTTGAGAGCAAGAGATGTGTCTAATTCGTCCCATTCAGTACCTATTCGTTGCACTTACGCATAAGACTTTCATCAATTTAGCTAGTTAAATGAATTTTAAAATTAGTTTCAGTAGAATAGTAGCCAAATAAAATAAATGATACATTTTGTATCAAAGTATAAATCTTTTTGGGGGTGGGGGCAGAGGTTTGGAGTGAATTATCTGGGATGATAAAATTGTGACTTTTTTGTCCTTTTACCTTTTATTAATCTCAAAATTTCACCCCCCTATAAAAATCATTCATTCTTAGTGACTTTATTTTGCTTCATATATGGTCAGCTCGTAATTAACATAATATAATTAGGTCTAATGTAATCTAGGAAGATCTCACAGGAGAGGAAGCATGAAGAACCCTTTATTCAGCTGCAATTCAAAAAAAAAAGTCATGGTAGAGAGGTATTTGCATGGTTTCAGTTTATATGAAATCCAGTGGCATTGCAAAAGTATTCCCCTGACCTTGCATGCAAATCATCTCCACGTTGCTTCAATAGATTCTTTGTCAAATGTTAAGAGTCCACACTCCAGAGTGATACAGAATAGCAACAGCATATTGACTCCTGGTGGGATGTCCTACTCTCTTTTGACTTATTATCATGTGGATTATAGGATGTTTACTTTAGTAAGATGTCGTTCTGTTCTCAGATGGATGCCCATTTCTCTGGTCAAAGGAGGATTTCCATGCAAGCAGTTCTCCTTTTCAGGCAACATAAGTTCCCTGATTGCTATCTCATCACTTTCAGATTCACAATGTCATTCTGGCATAAACAATGTATATGAACACATACATAAAGTTAATATTTTCTAACTCAGTTTTTTAATAGTCATCACAATCCTAATTATGCTATTAATCCATTATAATTATACTCATTATTACAAATATGATTTGTTCATGGGGATCTTCATTATTGTAAGCAGTACATTACTGTTATAAATGTTATCAGTAAACCATAACTGTTAGAAACACTCTTAATGTATTTACTCTTTGTTTTATCAGGTCCCACATAATCCACATGGGCATATTTATGTCTATATAAACTTCAAAGGAACCAGATAATCTCTTACTCCCAAAAAATTACTGTCATGTTAATAAAAATAATAGCTGAGGCTTATGGAGCACCTGCCATGTGCCGACACTAAGTGTGTTAACACAGATAATTTCATTAATGTTGCAGGATCCTATGAGGCAGAAGCTTATATTAGCCCCATTTTACAGATAAGAAAACTAAGGCTTATACAGGTTAAATAACCACTCAAATGTTTAGAGCTAATAAGTGATGGAGATAGAACTGGAACCCAATTTCACTTCAGATTACTGTTTGGGATAGCAGATGAACCTGCTCATCTATTTGTGTAATTATTTCTTTAACTTTAAGTTTGCATGTCACTTTTAAATTCTGTCTTAAAACCAGAAGTATATACAGAGTGCAAGTTGAAATGTTTGCAATAGGAATTACAGGCTATCAAAAATATAATGAATATTATTACTGCAAAATTAGCAAATACAATAAATCAAAGTAGGAGAACAATGCAAGTATTATATAATTATCAGCATAGTTTTCTGTGAATGTGCTGTTGACTGATTAATTTTACAATTAGTAAACTTATTAACTGTGTACCTTAGCAGTTTTTTTTCTTTTCAGTGTGTAAGGTTTAAAGTTCAATTTCTTTCCACAAAGATTAAAGATTTTCCAGCTGCCAAAAGATAATAAGGCAAAAATGATTAAAAGTAAATTTAACCACAAAGGTTTTGATAGTACCACATTCCATCCCATCCATTTATGAATTGATTTTTGTAAAAAAGCAAATATGTAAAATCTGATATTCGTCGTTCCCTTTATTATTTTCCATTTGCTGTAGTCCAATTAGTATCACATTCATAAGGATCATGTTCATAAAATAGATATGAAACCACATTCCCTCTGAAAGTTTAAAAGCATTTTAGAAAATATGCCTAACACATTATCTTAATGAAGACAGCATACAAATCAGAAATGTTTCCTGGTTGGGGCGCCTGGGTGGCGCAGTCGGTTAAGCGTCCGACTTCAGCCAGGTCACGATCTCGCGGTCCGTGAGTTCGAGCCCCGCGTCAGGCTCTGGGCTGATGGCTCGGAGCCTGGAGCCTGTTTCCAATTCTGTGTCTCCCTCTCTCTCTGCCCCTCCCCCGTTCATGCTCTGTCTCTCTCTGTCCCAAAAATAAATAAAAAAAAAATAAAATAAAAAAAAAAAAAAACGTTGAAAAGAAATGTTTCCTGGCTTTGTAACCTAAAGCCAAAACAATATGAAACTTAAGAGCTTTCAAAACTATGAAATCTAAAAAGTTTAAATATTTACACTGGGAAGCCAATAAGTACTTTGAGAATATGAGAATTCACCCAGATAGCCTTTAGAACAAAACAACACATTGTGATCCATTTTAAAACTGCTGCTGTATTTACAAATCAAAAGCTTACTGAGGGTTGTCATATTCAAGACCTTATAAAGCATACTCCATGGAAAGCACCCTCAAAGAGCTATCTTTTGAACTCTCAGGTTTATTTTGTCTGTTTTTAATTATGAAAATAAAACAGACACCTGTTTCACAATGTTTAAAGAAAGAATTAGTATTTCTTAGCCTATTTTTTTATTACACAAAAATCCAGGTGGACATATCAGAACCAAGAACTCAATTTTTCATCTAGAATTCCTTATACTCAGATCTTCTGAGGCCTATGGGAATACTACATTTTTATCTGCAAAACCATCTACTAAACTTTCCTTTCAATTAAAATAGAAATGATACATAGCAAAAAGGGTGATTACATGAGTACACGTTTAAGAGGCATATTGCTTTTAAAAAGAAACTGAAAATGGGGAGCAAGGATGACACAGTGACTGCTATGAGCTTAGGGTCCGTTAGAGCCAGACTCCAATCCCGGTTTTGCCACTGACCAGATACACCGCCTTGACTAAGTCATTCGACTTGATTAAACCTCAGTTTTCCTCATCCAGAAACTAGGCATAATTATGCTAATTCCCTAATAACACTGCTGTGAAGGTCGGGTAATATAAGCAAGCATTTAGCAGACTCTTAGAAACAAAGCACATATTCAATAAATGGCAGTTAGCCTCACAGTTAGAAAAGAGGTAAACAACAGGTAAAAGTGAGATGTCATTTGTCATGGATGCTGCAACAACGCAAAAAAAAAAAAAAAAACATAACAGAAAGCAATTAGACGGCCGTTTCTACTTCCCTGGTGTGTTAGTGTAAAACAACGAAGCTTGGGCTGGACTAAAGAAGGAAATGCAAGTATCTTTCTTCACCACAAGCCATGCAGTTAGGAGATGGGCAATGAGAACTTGACCTAACAAAGAACCACATGCTCTGAGGAAACTGTGGATAATTAACTTGTTAAATAATTCACTGAAATCAACCACTTGTCATGCTGTCAACCGCTTGGTCACGGCTGAAGAGGCTGTGTAAAACAATGATGCTTACAATTCAAAACTCGTACAAAATTCCTTACTTGAAATGACCTCAAAGATCTTATTACAAGATTGAAATTAGGGTTACACCATGGCACACAGGTTTAAAAAGGGGGAAATGACAGTATCTTAGTCATTGCTTTATACCTAAGATTAACTATAAGAATGAAACACATACAACTCCTCTTGTAAATTAAAAAAAAAAAAAGTTAAATATCAGTAATCTCATATGGCTCAAACTAATTTTCTGGGGTTTTTCATGACACATCATTCTAAGTTCAGGGTAGCTTTGCCAGTCTACCATAGCAGGATGTGGACTAGCTTCAACCTTTTCAGAGTCCCTGTAAAAGTGGGAAGGTTAGGCAAAATCGCAAACACAAAACCAACTTTCTACAGGAAGTTAAAGAATATAAGTAAGGTGACATTATGAAAGTAGAGTGGGCTATGTCACATCTGCATTAAAAATATTTTTTTTTCATGCAATCCTTGAGTACTCCACCAATTCTCCAGGGGCCAGTAATCCAATTTTTACAATATAAATTGTCACAAGTTCCAAGGCCCTCTTTTGAATAATACTGAGCTCTGAGCTAAATCCCTGTTTAAAAAAAAAATTCAATTTCAGGGACTAATACATACAGCTAGTCCACACTAAGATCAGATGCCTCACTCACACAGGTGCACTCACTTGCAGGCACACTTGCAGGTCGGTATGACCATGTGGGTAGTTCTGGCCAATGAAGTGTGAAAGAGACAATGAGTATCTTCTCAGTGCTAGAAGAAAGCAAAAGGCCTATATGGTTTTCCTTACTACACCGCAATAATCAAGGAGGTCTTGAATTGAGATTACAGAGGCGCAAGATCAAAAGAGCTTGGATTGCCAAGGCACCTCAGACGGGATAACTGCCACAAAGAGTCAGACAAACCCAGTGGGTCCTTGTTTGAGCAAGAAATAAACTTTTATTGTGTTAAGACATTGAGAGTTTGGGGTCGTTTGTTACCACAGAACAGCCTAATGTAACCTAACTGGCAGAAACAATTTTGGAACTATCTGTAACCTGCCAGAGCAAGTGGGCTCACCCCTGCAGAGTCATCACACATCACAGCTGGATCTGGTAACAGACCAGACCTCCCCTGCACCCAATCACAGTTATACATCTCAGCTAGGCCCTGCCAAGCCCCACAATGCAGCCCCAGGCAACAGTCCCACCTAGCCCTCCTGCTGCTCCACAGCAGACCATTGGGCACAGTGGACACAGAAGACAACATCTGAGTGCCCAGCTCTGATGATCAGAAGGGATTGCACTCCTGGGCTCCATGCAGTATCTCCTACACAAGGCTACTCCTCTAAGACTCACAGAGGTGGCGTGCACGTGGGTGGCTCAGTCGGTTAACCGTCCGACTTCGGCTCAGGTCATGATCTCACGATCCGTGAGTTCGAGTCCTGCATCAGGCTCTGTGCTGACCACTCAGAGCCTGGAGCCTGCTTCAGATTCTGTGTCTCCCTCTCTCTGCCCCTCCCCTGTTCACACTCTATATCTCTCTCTCAAATAAATAAACATTAAAAGTTAAGAAAAAAAAGACTCACAAAAGTGGCTCATTTCTAAAACATAGGAACAAACACAGAATCAGGCAAAATGAGGAAACAGAGGAACATGTTCCAAACACAAGAACAAGACATAAAAAAAAGACATTAATGAAATGGAGATAAACAATCATAATTCAAATAATGGTCATAAAGATGTTCGTCAAACTCAGACAAATGGATGTACACGGTGAGAGCCTCAACAAAGACGGAAAATATTAAAAAGTTCCAAACTGAAGTTATAAGCTGAAGAGTACAATAACTGAACTGAAAAACATACTAGAGGTTTTCACAGCAGACTGGATGAAACTGAAAAGCATATTAGTGAGCTGGAAGACAGCACAACAGAACTCACCCAGACAGAACAGCAAAAAGAAAAAAAATTTAAAGGGGCTCCCTTAAGAGACCTTTGGAAAAACATCAAGCAGAATAACGTTTGCATTTAGGGGCCCTCGATAGAGAAGATAGGGAGAAAGGGCCAGAAAATTTATTTGAAGACACAACGGCTAAAATCTTCACTAATCTGAAGAAGAAACACACCTAGGTCTAAGAAACCCAGAGAGTTACAAAAAAGATGAGCCCACAGAGATCTACATCAAGACACATTATAATTAAAATGGTAACAATTATAGATAAAGAGAGAATCTTAAAAGCAGCAAGAGAAAAACAATTTATTACATGCAAGAAAAACTGATAAAATGATCAGCAGACTTTTCAGCAGAGCCTTTGCAGGCTAGAAGAGAGTGGCCTGACATATTCAAAGTGCTGAAGGGAAGAAAAGTCCAACCAAGAATTCCCTATGTGACTGAAGAAAAATGAACCTGAACCACTTTCTTACACCATACACAAAAATAAATTCAAAATGGATGAAAGACCCAGGAGGGAAGATGACGGCGTAGGAGGACGCTGGGCTCACCGTGCGTCCTGCTGATCACTTAGATTCCACCTACACCTGCCTAAATAACCCAGAAGACTACCAGAGGATTAGCAGAATGGAGTCTCTGGAGTCAAGCGCAGACGAGAGGCCCACGGAAGAGGGTAGGAAGGGCGGCAAGGCAGTGCGCGCTCCACGGACTGGCGGGAGGGAGCCGGGGCGGGGGGGGCAGCCTGCCAGCCAAGCAGAGCCTTGAGTCTGGCTGGCAAAAGCGGAGGGGCCGGACGGACTGTGTTCCGACAGCAAGCGCAACTTAGCGTCTGGGAGGTCATAAGTTAACAGCTCTGCTCAGAAAGCGGGAAGGCTGGAGGACAAAGGGAGGGAGAGCTGCTGAGCCCCCGGAGGGCAGAGCTCAGCTTGGCCGGGAACAAAGGCGCTCGCCAGCGCCATCTCCCCCGCCCATCCCCCAGCCAAAATCCCAAAGAGAACCAGTTCCTGCCAGGGAACTTGCTCGCTCCGCACAAACACCCAACTCTGTGCTTCTGCGGAGCCAAACCTCCGGCAGTGGATCTGACTCCCTCCCGCTGCCACAGGGCCCCTCCTGAAGTGGATCACCTAAGGAGAAGCAAGCTAAGCCTGCCCCTCCCGCCCCCATGCACCTTGCCTACCCACCCCGGCTAATACGCCAGATCCCCAGCACCACAAGCCTGGCAGTGTGCAAGTAGCCCAGACGGGCCACGCCACCCCACAGTGAATCCCGCCCCTAGGAGAGGGGAAGGGAAGGCACACACCAGTCTGACTGTGGCCCCAGCGGTGCGCTGGGGGCAGACATCAGGTCAGACTGCGGCCCCGCCCACCAACTCCAGTTATACACCACTGCACAGGGGAAGTGCCCTGCAGGTCCTCACCACTCCAGGGACTATCCAAAATGACCAAACGGAAGAATTCCCCTCAGAAGAATCTCCAGAAAATAACAACAGCTAATGAACTGATCAAAAAAGATTTAAATAATATAACAGAAAGTGAATTTAGAATAATAGTCATAAAATTAATCGCTGGGCTTGAAAACAGTATAGAGGACAGCAGAGAATCTCTTGCCACAGAGATCAAGGGACTAAGGAACAGTCACGAGGAGCTGAAAAACGCTTTAAAAGAAATGCAAAACAAAATGGAAACCACGACGGCTCGGATTGAAGAGGCAGAGGAGAGAATAGGTGAACTAGAAGATAAAGTTATGGAGAAAGAGGAAGCTGAGAGAAAGAGAGATAAAAAAATCCAGGAGTATGAGGGAAAAATTAGAGAACTAAGTGATACGCTAAAAAGAAATAATATACGCATAATTGGTATCCCAGAGGAGGAAGAGAGAGGGAAAAGTGCTGAAGGGGTACTTGAAGAAATTATAGCTGAGAACTTCCCTGAACTGGGGAAGGAAAAAGGCATTGAAATCCAAGAGGCACAGAGAACTCCCTTCAGACGTAACTTGAATCGATCTTCTGCACGACATATCATAGTGAAACTGGCAAAATACAAGGATAAAGAGAAAATTCTGAAAGCAGCAAGGGATAAACGTGCCCTCACATATAAAGGGAGACCTATAAGACTCGTGACTGATCTCTCTTTTGAAACTTGGCAGGCCAGAAAGGATTGGCACGATATCTTCAGTGTGCTAAACAGAAAAAATGTGCAGCCGAGAATCCTTTATCCAGCAAGTCTGTCATTTAGAATAGAAGGAGAGATAAAGGTCTTCCCAAACAAACAAAAACTGAAGGAATTTGTCACCACGAAACCAGCCCTACAAGAGATCCTAAGGGGGATCCTGTGAGACAAAGTACCAGAGACATCACTACAAGCATAAAACATACAGACATCACAATGACTCTAAACCCGTATCTTTCTATAATAACACTGAATGTAAATGGATTAAATGTGCCAACCAAAAGACATAGGGTATCAGAATGGATAAAAAAACAAGACCCATCTATCTGCTGTCTACAAGAGACTCATTTTAGATCTGAGGACACCTTTAGATTGAGAGTGAGGGGATGGAGAACTATTTATCATGCTACTGGAAGCCAAAAGAAAGCTGGAGTAGCCATACTTATATCAGACAAACTAGACTTTAAATTAAAGGCTGTAACAAGAGATGAAGAAGGGCATTATATAATAATTACAGGGTCTATCCATCAGGAAGAGCTAACAATTATAAATGTCTATGAGCCAAATACCAGAGCCCCCAGATATATAAAACAATTACTCATAAACATAAGCAACCTTATTGATAAGAATGTGGTCATTGCAAGGGACTTTAACACCCCACTTACAGAAATGGATAGATCATCTAGACACACAGTCAATAAAGAAACAAGGGCCCTGAATGACACATTGGATCAGATGGACTTGACGGATATATTTAGAACTCTGCATCCCAAAGCAACAGAATATACTTTCTTCTCGAGTGCACATGGAACATTCTCCAAGATAGATCATATACTGGGTCACAAAACAGCCCTTCATAAGTTTACAAGAATTGAAATTATACCATGCATACTTTCAGACCACAATGCTATGAAGCTTGAAATCAACAACAGGAAAAAGTCTGGAAAACCTCCAAAAGCGTGGAGGTTAAAGAACACCCTACTAAAGAATGAGTGGGTCAACCAGGCAATTAGAGAAGAAATTAAAAAATATATGGAAACAAACGAAAATGAAAATACAACAATCCAAACGCTTTGGGACGCAGCGAAGGCAGTCCTGAGAGGAAAATACATTGCAATCCAGGCCTATCTCAAGAAACAAGAAAAATCCCAAATACAAAATCTAACAGCACACCTAAAGGAAATAGAAGCAGAACAGCAAAGGCAGCCTAAACCCAGCAGAAGAAGAGAAATAATAAAGATCAGAGCAGAAATAAACAATATAGAATCTAAAATAACTGTAGAGCAGATCAACGAAACCAAGAGTTGGTTTTTTGAAAAAATAAACAAAATTGAAAAACCTCTAGCCAGGCTTCTCAAAAAGAAAAGGGAGATGACCCAAATAGATAAAATCATGAATGAAAATGGAATTATTACAACCAATCCCTCAGAGATACAAACAATTATCAGAGAATACTATGAAAAATTATATGCCAACAAATTGGACAACCTGGAAGAAATGGACAAATTCCTAAACACCCACACTCTTCCAAAACTCAATCAGGAGGCAATAGAAAGCTTGAACAGACCCATCACCAGTGAAGAAATTGAATCGGTTATCAAAAATCTCCCAACAAATAAGAGTCCAGGACCAGATGGTTTCCCAGGGGAGTTCTACCAGACGTTTAAAGCAGAGATAATACCTATCCTTCTCAAGATATTCCAAGAAATAGAAAGGGAAGGAAAACTTCCAGACTCATTCTATGAAGCCAGTATTACTTTGGTTCCTAAACCAGACAGAGACCCAGTAAAAAAAGAGAACTACAGGCCAATATCCCTGATGAATATGGATGCAAAAATTCTCAATAAGATACTAGCAAATCGAATTCAATGGCATATAAAAAGAATTATTCACCATGATCAAGTGGGATTCATTCCTGGGATGCAGGGCTGGTTCAACATTCACAAATCGATCAACATGATACATCACATTAACAAAAAAAGAAGAACCATATGATCCTGTCAATCGATGCAGAAAAGGCCTTTGACAAAATCCAGCACCCTTTCTTAATAAAAACCCTTGAGAAAGTCGGGATAGAAGGAACATACTTAAAGATCATAAAAGCCATTTATGAAAATCCCACAGCTAACATCATCCTCAACGGGGAAAAACTGAGAGCTTTTTCCCTGAGATCAGGAACACGACAGGGATGCCCACTCTCACCGCTGTTGTTTAACATAGTGCTGGAAGTTCTAGCATCAGCAATCAGGCAACAAAAGGAAATCAAAGGCATCCAAATTGGCAAAGATGAAGTCAAGCTTTCGCTTTTTGCAGATGACATGATATTATACATGGAAAACCCGACAGACTCCACCACAAGTCTGCTAGAACTGATACATGAATTCAGCAAAGTTGCAGGATACAAAATCAATGTACAGAAATCAGTTGCATTCTTATACACTAACAATGAAGCAACAGAAAGACAAATCAAAATGGATGAAAGACCTAAACAGACAGGAAGCCATCAAAATCCTACAGGAAAAAACAGGCAACAACCTCTTTGACCTCAGCTGCAGCAACTTCTTACTTGACATGTCTCTGGAGGCAAGGGAAACAAAAGCAAAAATGAACTCTTGGTACCTCATCAAAATAGAAAGCTTCTACACAGTGAAGGAAACAATCAGCAAAACTAAAAGGCAACCAATGGAATGGGAGAAGATATTTGCAAATGACATATTAGATAAAGGGTTGATATACAAAATCTATAAAGAACTTAACAAACTCAACACCCAAAAAACAAATAATTCATGGGGAAATGGGCAGAAGACATGAATAGACACTTCTCCAAAGAAGACATCCAGATGGCCAACTGACACATGAAAAATGCTCAACATCACTCATCATCAAGGAAATACAAATTAAAACCACAATGAGATACTACCTCACACCAGTCAGAATGGCTGAAATTAACAACTCAGCCAACAATAGATGTTGGTGAGGATGTGGAGAAAGAGGATCTCTTTTGCACTGCTGGTGGGAATGCAACTGGTACAGCCACTCTGGAAAACAGTATGGAGGTTTCTCAAAAAATTAAAAATAGAACTACCCTACAACCCAGCAATTACACTACTAGGTATTTATCCAAGGGATACAAGTGTGCTGTTTTGAAGGGACACATGCACCCCAATGTTTACAGCAATGGCTATCAACAATAGCCAAAGTATGGAAAGAGCCCAAATGTCCATCGATGGATGAATGGATAAAGAAGATGTGGTATATATATACAGTGGAGTATTACTCAGCAATAAAAAAAATGAAATCTTGCCATTTGCAACAACTTGGATGGAACTAGAGGGTATTATGCTAAGCGAAATTAGTCAGAGAAAGACAAATATAATATGACTTCACTCATATGAGGGCTTTTAAGGTAGAAAACAGATGAACAGAAGGGAAGGGAAGCAAAAATAATACAAAAACAAAGAGGGCGACAACACATAAGAGACTCTTAAATACAGAGAACAAACTGAGGGTTGCTGGAGGGATTGTGGGTAGGGATGGGCTAAATGGGTAAGGGGTATTAAGGAAGACACTTGGGATGAGCACTGGGTGTTATACATAGGGGATGAATCACTGGAATCTACTCCTGAAATCATCATTGCACTATATGCTAAATAACTTGGATGTAAATTTAAAAATAAATAGATAAATAAATAAAATTTAAAAAAAAAAGAATTCTCTATGTGGCATTCAGAATTGAAGGAAAGATTAGAGTTTTCCAGATAAACAAAAGCTAAAGGAGTTTATCACCACTAAACTAGCTTTACAAGAAACATAAAGGACTTCCTTCAACTAAAAATGAATGGCACTAATTAATAACAGGAAAATATACAAAAGTAAAAATCTCACTGGAGAAGGTAAACACAGAAAAGTAGTAGACCAATCACTTAAAAAGGTAGCATAAAGGTCAAAAGACAAATATAGTAAAATTAACTAAATGTACAATAATTACCTAATGGATGCATAAAATAAAAAGATGTAAAATGTTACATCAAAAATATAAAAGATGAGGAATGTGTTCAAATTTAAATTGCTGTCAACTCAAAACAGACCATTATATACATAGGAAGTTATATGTGAACCTCACAGTAACCACAAAGCAAAAACTTATCATAAATACACAAAAGTAAATGACAAAGGAATCTAAACATAACACTAAAGAAAGTCACCAAATTGCAAGGGAAGAGAGAAAAAGGAACAGAGAGGAACTACAAAAACAGCCAGAAAACAATTAAAAAAACAATAATAAGCCATTAAGTATTTATTATTAACAATACTTATTAACAATAATTGATACTTATTAAATATCAATAATTACTTAAAATGTAAATAAATTAACCTCTCTAATCAAAAGACAAAAAGTGGCTGAATGGATAAAAACGAACAAACAAAACCCCCAAAACTCATCTATAACCTCTTACAAAAGATTAATTCCAGATGGAAAGAACACAGAGACTGAAAAATGAAGGGATAGAGAAAGATATTCCATGCAAATGGAAATTAAAAGAAAGTTAGTGTAATTAGCAAAATGAAGGATAAAAAACATATGATGATCTCCATAGATGCAGAAAAGGTATTTGACAAAATTCAACATCCTTTCATGATAAAAATTCCCAACAAAGTAAGTATAAAGGGAACATATAAACATAATAAAGGCCATAAATGACAAACCCACAGCTAACATCATACTAAACAGTGAAAAATCAAAACTTTTCTGCTAAGATTGGGAATAAAACAGGATTCCCAGTCTTGGCACTTTAATTCAACACAATATTAGAAGTCCTAACCACAGCAATTAGATAAAGGAAAAAAGAAAAGTAAACAAGAAAAGTCATCCAATTTGGAAAGGAAGGAGTAAAACCCACTATTTGCAGATGACACGATACTGCATATAGGAAACCCAAAAGACTCCACCAAAAATGTATTAAAATAAATAAGTAATAACTCTATTCAGCAAAGTAGCAGGATACAAAATCAATATACAGAAATTTGTGGTATTTCCATACTGAATTAGCAAATTATCAGAAAAGCAATTTTTAAAAAGATCCCATTTAAAATTGCATCAAAAAGAATAAAATACCTAAGAATAACTTTAACCAAAGAAGTGAAAAATCTATACAATGAAAGCTATAAAATTCTAGTGAAAGAAAGTGAAGAAAACACAAATAAATGGAAAAATATTCCATGCTCATGGACTGGAAGAATTAATGTTATCAAAATATCCGTACTACCCAAAGTAATCCACAGATTCAGTGCATTTCCTATCAAAATTCAAATGGCATTTTTTTTTACAGAATTAGAACAAATCATTCAAAAATTTGTATAGAACAATCTTGAGAAAGATCGAAGCTGGTATCACGGTCCCAATTTTGAACTATACTACAAAGCTACAGTAATCAAAATAGTATGGCATTGGCATAAAAACAGATCCACAGATGAGTGAACAGAAATGAAAGCCCAGAATTAAACCCACACATATACGGAGAACTGATTTATGATAAAGGAGCTATGAACATACGTGGAGAAAGGCCAGTCTCTTCAATAAATGGTGCTGAGAAAACTGGATAGCCACATGCAAAAGAATGAAACTAGAACTATCTTACACCATACACAAAAGTTAAGACCTGAACCACATATTTCTAGAGGAAAACATAGGCAGTAAGTTCCTCAACATCGGTCTTACAATACTTTTGTGGATGTGACTCCAAAAGCAAAGGAAACAAAAGCAAAAGATTACATCAAACTAAAAAGCTTCTGCACAGCAAAAGAAACCATCATCAAAACAAAAAGGAAACCTACTGAATGGGAGAAGATACTTGAAAATCATATATCCAACAAGGGATTCACATCCAAAGTATATAAAGAATCCATATACTGAATAACAAAAATGCAAACAACCCAATTAAAAAAATAGGCAGAGGAACTGAAAAGATATTTTTACACAGAAGACATACAGATGGCCAATAGGTACATTAAAAGATGTTGAACATCACTAATTATTAGGTAAATGCAAATCAGAACCACAATGAGATATCACCTCATACAAGTTAGAACAGCTATTATCAAAAACGCAAGATATAACAAGTGTTGGCAATGTTGTGAAGAAAATAGAACCCTCATACACTGCTGATGGAAATGTCAATTGGTACAGCCACCATGGAAAACAGTATGGACATGCTTAAAATAAAGAACAGAATTACCATATGATCCAGCTATTCCACTTCTGAGTACTTCTTTAAATTTTATTTACTTATTTTGAGAGAGAGAGAGAGAGAGAGAGAGAGAGAGAGAGAGAGAGAGAGAGAAGGGCAAAGAGGAAGAGAGAGAAAATCCCAAGCAGGCTCTTTCCTCAACATGGGGCTCCATCTCACAACCGTGAGATCATGACCTGAGCTGAAATCAAGAGTCGGACACTTAACCAACTGAGCCACCCAAGCTTGCCACCACTTCTGAGTATTTATCTGAAGAATACAGAATATTGATTCAAAAAAATAAAATGTACTTTTATTATAACTGCAGCATTATTTACAATGGCCAAGAAATATAAACAACTGGGGCGCCTGGCTGGTCGAGTCGGTTAAGTAGCCAACTCTTGATTTCAGCTCAGGTCATGATAACATGGTTGTGAGATAGAGCCCTGCATTGGTCTCCACACTGAGCTGGGATTCTTTCTCTCCCTTTCCCTCTCTCTCTGCCTCTCCCCCACTCGCACTTGCTCTCTCTCAAAATAAGTAAATAATTTTTTTTAATGTAAACAACCTACCAAACTCTCCACCCGAAAAACAAATAATCCAGTGAAGAAATAGGCAGAAAACATGAATAGACGGTTCTCTAAAGAAGACATCCAGATGGCCAACAGGCACATGAAAAGATGCTCAACATTGCTCCTCATCAGGGAAATAGAAATCAGAACCACACTCAGATATCACCTCACGCCAGTCAGAGTGGCTAAAATGAACAAATCAGGAGATTATAGATGCTGGAGAGGATGTGGAGAAATGGAAACCCACTTGCATTGTTGGTGGGAATGCAAACTGGTGCAGCCACTCTGGAAAGCAGTGTGGAGGTTCCTCAAAAAATTAAAAATAGATCTACCCTATGACCCAGGAACAGCACTGCTAGGAATTTACCCAAGGGATACAGGAGTGCTGATGCATAGGGGCACTTGTACCCCAATGTTTATGGCAGCAGCGCTTTCAACAATAGCCAAATTATGGAAAGAGCCTAAATGTCCATCAACTGATGAATGGATAAAGAAATTGTGGTTTATATACACAATGGAATACTACTTGGCAATGAGAAAGAATGAAATATGGCCTTTTGTAACAACATGGATGGAACTGGAGAGTGTTATGCTAAGTGAAATAAGTCATACAGAGAAAGACAGAGACCATGTGTTTTCACTCTTATGTGGATCCTGAGAAACCACAGAAGACCATGGAGAAGGGAAAGGAAAAAAAGAAAAGTTAGAGAGGGAGGAAGCCAAACCATAAAAGACTCTTAAAAACTGAGAATAAACTGAGAGTTGATGGGGGGTAGGAGAGAGGGGAAAGTGGGTGATGGGCATTGAGGAGGGCACCTGTTGGGATGAGCACTGGGTGTTGTGTGGAAACCAATTTGACAATAAATTTCATATTAATAAATAAATAAATAAAAAATAAAAAATGTAAACCACCTAAATGTCCATTGACAGATGAATGGACGAAGAAGATGTGGTGTATATACACAATAGAATACTACTTAGTCATAAGAGACAATGAAACCTTGCCATGTGTGACAACACAGATGAACTCTGAAGGTGTTATGCTAAGTGAAATAAGTCACATGGATAAAGATAGATGCCACATGATGTCATGCATATGGTGGAATCTAAAAAAACAAAACAAAAGAAAACAAAAACAAACTTGTAGATACAGAGAACAGACTGGTGGCTACCTTTGTGGAATCAGATTGGGAGGTGGGTGAAATGGGTGAAGGGGGCCAATTGTATGGTGATAGATGATAAATAGGCTTTAATGGTGATAATTCTGGAGTACATAGAGATGCCAAAGTATAATGTTGTGCACCTGGAAAAAAATTTGTAACTCATAGCATCCTCCCAGCTACCACCACCACACACACTCCTTCCACAAAAGATTTGGGTTTGTGGTTGTGTGGTTTTGGTTTTGGTTTTCCTTGGTTGGTTCAGTTTTAGGGAAAAGTTATTTGGGGTTTGAGGCTGAAAATTTGAAACTGGGATCTGAGATAGGTCTAAAACCCCCAATCTTGGGGCGCCTGGGTGGCTCAGTCGGTTAAGCGTCCGACTTCGGCTCAGGTCATGATCTCACGGTTCGTGGGTTCGAGCCCCGCGTCGGGCTCTGTGCTGACAGCTCAGAGCCTGGAGCCTGTTTCAGATTCTGTGTCTCCTTCTCTCTGTGACCCTCCCCCGTTCATGCTCTGTCTCTCTCTGTCTCAAAAATAAATAAACATTAAAACCCCCAATCTTATTTTCTAAAACATGTCTAGAGAGGATTGAATCAAAACCTTTAGAGGCCAGAACACTGGAGATACTGTGTTTAGCCCTGACCCCTCCATCCATATGTAATTAATTCAGTTTGTTGAAGCAAAATCACATATATGTGTAAGAAATTCTAACAAAGTTCTGACTTCTTTCTCATGATAATTATGCTGTTTTTTCTTTTTCTTTTTCATTTTTAAACATCAAAGATTGGGGCATCTGGGTGGCTTGGTTAAGCATCTGACTTCGGCTTAGGTCATGATCTCAGGGTTTGTGGGTTCGAGCCCTGCATCAGGCTCTGTACTGACAGGTCAGAGCCTGGAGCCTGCTTCAAATTCTGTGTCTCCCTGTATCTCTGCCCCTCTCCCACTTGTTCTTTCTCTCTCTCTCCTTCTCTCAAAAATAAACATTAAAAAACAAACAAAAAAATCAAAGATTAAATTGTTTTCAATAGGGCTTTGTTTGCCCATTATTTGCTAGCGCCTATGTTAAGTTAGGACCAACTACCATCAAGTGATTAAGTTAGGTTTATCTGACCTTCAAGTTTCAGAATGAAATTAGAAAGATAATAAATATAAGAGGATAGTTTACAGAATAATCAAACTGGGCTTCTTTCAATTATTTCAGACAGGATACATAAAATATCCAAAATAGTTTCAAATTTTAACCAACAAAGTAATATAGGGTCCAGCTACTAAGATAATCTGTTTCTAGATTTGTTCCTAGGGTTTTAAGCCAAATAGGATTATCCATGTACAATCCTTCCAATAAAAATGGGTTCAGGACACTCTGATCCATCCCTTTGGTGGCAATTGTCTTAAGCCTTCTACCTTTGTTTCTTCCTTGCTTCTTGCTCCCACCTGCTCTACCCAAATTCTGAACTTTGGAGGTTTGTGCTTTTGATTTTAATCAAAGAATTTTCTTCCTGGCTTTTTACCCCTGGCATACCCTAGAACTCAGAGTGTACTTGGCATCTAGCCCACCCTGTTCCTTTCCCATCTGAAGGAAAAACTATTATAGCTACTATTTAGTGAGCAACTGTCATGTGTTAGGCATATGATAGGCACCTTGTATACATCACCTCAACTAATCCCCACAACAGTCTTCACTGGTCAGTATTTTTATCACCGTATTATGATTAAAGCAACCAACGAACTGGAGAAAGGTTATTCAGCAAGAGGCCAGAATTTAATCACAGATTTCAATCCTACCCTTTTAGCCTAAACTATTGCTGCTTCCATATTTTCATTAAAAATAAATATTTACTGACAGGGCTCCTGGGTGGTTTAGTTGGTTGTGTCCGACTCTTGATTTCACCTCAGGTCATGATCCCAGGGTCGTAAGATAGAGCCCCACATTGGGCTCCACACTGAGCATGGAGCCTGCTTGAGATTCTCTCTCTCTCTCTCTCTCTCTCTCTCTCTCTCTCTCCCCCTCTCCCTTGTTAACACTCCCTCTCCCCTCTCCCCTGCTCACACACACTCTCTAAAGTGTGTGTGTGTGTGTGTGTGTGTGTGTGTGTGTATGTGTATAACTGAGCACCTAGTACGTTCCAGGTTCTGCACATTCTAATTGAGATCATATCATAAAGTTGCAAGCAAATCGATAATATCATTTCTGGAAGCGATAAGTGCTATGAAGAAAAAAAAATAAAGTAATGAAGAAGGACTAGATGTGGGGAGCCACATTTGAAGGAGGAAGTGCCACGATGACCACATAATTTTTTAAAGCACAGATAATGCATCAGTTTTAACAATGAATATGGAGACACTAGAAAGACATGCATGCATAAGGTACTCTAAAAGGCCAAAGCACAAAAACTCTAAAAGCAAATGGATTTTCTGCATCCTCTGCAATCAGTTCTATCCCAGGAAATATGGAGTTCGTGGGAAATTCAAGGTCAGATTTTAATTTACTAATATTTAGTTATACTTAGGAGTGTCATCTCTTCAGGTTGGAGATGTCCTCCCAAGGTGAAATATCCTCTCTTGTATTGGCATTGTAAAGTAATGGTTTCAAAATTCAGGAGAGCCCCTGCAATAAATTCCAGGCTCTACTGTTTCTCCCCACAAAGCATGTTATAGGTGGAAAATGGATAACACTACCACCATCAAATAATTTTATTAAACACAGCATATTTAGAAAGAAACATACAGAATCCTCCAATCAAGGACTTGTCTTCTTTTATGGAAGGAGAAAATATGGTGCCACCTGTACAAAATCCATCTGGACAGACATTACACAGATATATTTTTCCATCCAATGTTATCTTTTGTAATAAAGCCCAAAGGCATAGTACTGTAAAAATATAAACTTTAAAAATTCTGAGACTTTGTTAATAAGAAAATTAAATAAAATTTGTTCACAATCCATGGAATTTGGTTATAGAATTTACAAGTCACAATTGTAGGACTACAGATAAATTTCCAACTTCCTTTCAGAAATATTCCACCCTACTGCAACTTTCAAAGTTTGGGAGGGGGGAAATATCCAAGTTAGATAAGATTATGAAATTATAGCATTTTCTTACTTTAATCCATGCCGTAAAATCTAATATTAACTAGCTTATCAGGAATATCATGCGAAATACAACTAACAAGTTTAAAATCTGTAGTCTAGAGCCAGAAATTCAAATGTTGGGGGAAAACACAAGAACTAAGCTGTGTTTCAGAATAAATATGTGCCCTAGAAGTAACAAAGAAAAAATATTCAGTGTATTTTAACAACTAAACTGCAGGGTAACTTCTTGCCCCTGGGAAAAAGAAAATCTTTATTTTCTCATAAAAGAATAAAGAACACACACATTTCAAGAGCCATAAAAGCTGTAACTAAGGAAAGCCCATCTGGGCAACTAGATTATCTTTACAATACACTCTTCACTATTTTATTTGGTCCTATTTTACGTACCTCAGGAAATTAGGTTTCCATCACAAAAATTTTCTACCAAACTATTAGATATTATTGCTAAGTAGTAACCAATAATCCCCACCAACTAGTTTAAAGTATTCTGCCCTCCTGTGCCTTACTGATATTTTTATTACTATTTTTCATTAAGACTATATTACCAAAATAATATTATTTTGTGAAGGTTAAAGTTCTAATTAGGAAAACAGGAGCTGGCAGTGGTTTAGTGCTGAGTTAAATTCTGAGACCCCAAGGAGAAAAAGAAAATAAATAATATAAAAATAAAATAATCTCTAAGGCCTCCTCTCACCCTTTATTAATCGCAAAATAAATCTCTAGGAAAGAATGATCTCTTCGCCTTCGTGGGCACCCTTTGCGGTAGGGGTTTTTGGAGGAACTAAAACACCCCGGGCTGCCAGACACGTGTGTATGGATACAGTGAGGAATCGTCCAACGTGTCCTACTTTCTCTAACTCATACTTGGAAAGAAAAACAACATTCTCACCCGGCTCATTCTGCGGTAGCATATCACAACGAAAAGTACTCAGAATGAGAAGTCAGAAGGTTCAGAGCTTTGACCGCAGGCAGGCCCTGTGGTATTCCAAGCCTCAGCTGCTTTTTTCACACAATGAACTGTAGTCCAGCCTCCCCTGACTCTCCAAACGTTAAGGTGTAATGATACCCATCTAAGAAAACAGAACTAAACAGAAAGTCCTTCTAGTAACAATATGCTGATACCAATTGTTACACAATGTTGTGGCTCAATAACTGAAAATTTATAAATTTATCCTGCAGATAAACACAGTAAGTCTTAGAGTAGGGAGAAGAGAAGTTTTCAAGAGCTTGCAAAAAAACAGGGAAAACCTTTCTTATGGGTGAACAGTCAGAAGAGTTTGACTGGGTTTTCATATTATTTCAAATCCCAGGCTCTGTGGGTACATTCCATTCTAAGAGAAAAGTCAACTAATTTAAAGAAGACAGGTGAATATAAAGTCATACCATTATAAGCTATTGTAATTCAAAACTAGAATAACAAGGTAAGCCAACACTCCAAAGTAGACCCCAAGTTACTTTTATTTGGCAAGTTTAATTTCTGCTGCCAAATACCATAGTAAATTAACAGGGCTTCTTCTCCTCTTATTTCCCTTGAAACTGTGGAACGATCAAAAGAGAAAACAGAAGAAAGATATAAAAAAAAAGGTACTGGATATACCCTGAATAGGTATTCTGATTAATTAGTTGGTTTTATTCACTTTTTTCTTTCAGGAGCAGGGTTTTGGGTTCTAATGAATTATTTTACCCCTGGTTATGTAAATCGGTATTCGCAATCACTTTTGATAGACAGTCCATCGGTTAAAATGTTCAGTATATATCCCCAATACTTATTCATTTATTAATTCATTAACCAGATCACTTATTGCATATGCCAATATACATTATGAAATATATACATAAATAAAAGTGTTAAAAATCACTTAATGATGAACTAGATATTTGTTATTTTATGCTAGTCACGGTGCTTCATTTTATCATTAGCCTATGACTCAAAGTATAATATATACTTAAGGCAAGGCTCATTGTTAACAGAATTAGATTTAAATCCATATTTCATAGGCCTTCTTGATCATTTCAATGAAAGAGAGAAGCTGATTTCTTGGAAGACTGAATTAAGCAAATCATCAACTTTGTTAACCTCCCATTATGTCAAAGAATTCTTACTGCAGTCAGAGAAGCTTCAATTCTACCAATTTCCTGTTTGCTTATGCTTGTATTATTAGTATTATCTTCTTTACAAAAATCCTTTTAAGCCACTTTTCTATTTTGTAACTGCTGGTTTAGTTAATACTGAATAATAGAATCCTTAATTCCTTAAATGAACAAACATAAAATCAGTAAGACACAACACAATGGAATTGAAAGAAGAGTAGGAATCACATGTTAGCTGCTCCACACTATGGATTTCCCAGTATTTCTTCAAGATTCCTCTGTGAGGGAGGACAGGAGACCAAGGGACCTATGGGCAACTGGGAGGCCAGTATCAATCTGCATATTGTACACTTGCAAGAGCTTAGGTTTTATGAAATTAAAAAAAAACATAAACAGAAGTTCAAAGTTTACTCCCCACAGCCTATTTTGGAGATAAAGTGTATAAGCAGTTGTAGTACATAAGGAGAGCTGTTACCTGAATTATCTGCTACTTTACTTGAATATCAATGGGCCATGATTATGTTCTAGGCACACCACAGCTTGAGTCCTTCAGCTTGACCAGTAGGAAACTTTTATGGAGTTTAGAGGCTGTACTCTCTTGAAACAGCACTTTTCACGATAGTGACTAGACCATTCTTCTTCCTTTGAGCTTCAGTCATTCATGCCCTCAGAAGCAAACAACAACAAAGTTATAAAAGGCATTTGTTTGTGTTAAATACTTAACTCTATTCTTGTGTCCAGGTAAGATTAATCTTCAAACCTCAATGATCCTGGGAGGTGCTCCAAAGTTTGTTCAGTGGCTAAAAGTTACACCATCACACCATTTTGTGCATTAGTAATCTTGAAATGATTAGCTATAATATATAATATAACGTATGAGTGTAGATGGTATCTAAGCTCTTTCTTTAACATTCTTCATAATTTGTCTTAGTCTGCTGACGCTGCCATAACAAAATACCATAGATGGGATGACTTAAACAACAGAAATATGTTTTTCACAGTTCTAGAAGTTGGGGAGTCCAAGATCAAGGTGCCTGTGGGCTTAGTTCCTGGTGAGAATTCTCTTCCTGGTTTGCAGACCATTGCCATCTCACTGTGTGCTCATATGGCCTTTCCTAAGTACTAGAGAGAGCTCTCCAGTGTCTCTTCTTATGAAGACACTAATCCTATCAGATCAGGGCCCTTCAATTATAACCTCATTAACCTTAATTACTTCCATAAAGAC
Source organism: Neofelis nebulosa (assembly GCF_028018385.1). Taxonomy (NCBI): domain Eukaryota; kingdom Metazoa; phylum Chordata; class Mammalia; order Carnivora; family Felidae; genus Neofelis; species Neofelis nebulosa. Next base: position 27,284,107 of record NC_080794.1, on the reverse strand, counting down.
CTTCTTTCCAAATATGGTCACACTGGAGGTTAGAGCTTCAACATAGGAATTTTGGGGAGACATTCAGTCCATTACATAATTTATATGCTTTCTTTCAACAAATATTTATGTTGTGTCTTCTATGTGCATGACACTATAACCATTGTTGTTCTCATTTTAGAGGAGACACAGCAAACAATAAATGTATGCATGTGTATGTGTGTGTGTGCATGCACATGCATGTGTGCACATGTATATTATATTAGAACAGGTGGTCAGGGATTACCTCTCTGACATGAGGACAAGGGAGAAAATATCTGATGTTACTGAGGAGCAAGCCTCTAAATATTTAGAGAAAGTGTCTCAGGCTCAACGACCAAGATGCAGGAACCTAAGGGATGAAAGAACAGCAGAAAGGCCAGTGAGGGTGGCAGGGCTGGGGAGGGGACAGTGATGGAGAAAGAGGTAAAGAGAGGTGGGGTGGCAGACATGTAAGGCCTTGGTGGCTAAGGTCAAGTTTGAACTGTCACCATGGAAAGTGACTGAAAGTGATGGGAAGCCATGGGGTGGTTTTTGAGCAGAGGATTGGCATGAGCTAATACACACACTTTTAAAGGGTCACCCAAAACTCTACATGGATAATAGACCATAGGGGCAAGATTAAGAGCAGTAAGACAAGTTCAGAGCCTTTTTCAGAAATCCAAAGGGGCACTGCTGGTTTGGAAGAGGGGTAGTTGGGGTTAGACTTGGAAAACATTTTGAAGCTGGAGCTATCAGGATTTCCTGATGAACTGAATATGAGATATGAAAGAAAGGATAGCAAAAAAAAAAAAATCTTTGCAGCATTGAAATAATTCTAGGGTTCAAAACAAAATAGCAATCTAAAAGACTATTTGGAGGGTGTCCTCTCCTAGCACTCCATACTTCCACACACAACTTTTCATAGGTGCATTAATTATGTCTGCACTTGTCTATTTAGTAGTTATCTCTCCCCCATTAGAATGTGAGCTCCTGGAAGGTAGGACTTACATCTCTCTATCTAGTTCACCCTTACATCACCTGCACCAAGGTCAATGCCAGGCAGTTTTTGAGACCTCATTAAATACTTATGAACGAATATCCATAAGCTTTGAGCAATCTTGAAATTATATCTTATAAGTAGCAATTGAAAGAAATAGGGATGCTAAGAAGGCTATATTCTCATTAGATGGCAGGTAGGACTATAAAGATTCTGTAATGTTTTCTAAGTTACCTTTTTCTAGTATTTAAATTCTAAGACACAACCAATTGTACTACACCAAAAGGATGTGTCTCCTATCAGGTGGTTAACATATTCTTCTGTAAATGGAGTTTTACCCTGATCTGATATCATAACCATATTGTACATTTAATCTGTTTAATAATTCTTAGAAAAGTATTTCTGCTAAAAATAATACATACCACCAACCTCCTGTAGTTCAAACTCAAGCAAAACGGCAAAACTGAAGAGTGAGGTCTACAGATAATTTTCAAATCTTATTTTCAATGATTGCAGGCTGTGTCTGCCATAAACTTTTATACCAGCTGTTAAAAGCTCTTCAAATTGTTTTTGTTGCATTTCATTTTCACCACTCCTCCATATAGCGAGGTAAATAGACTAAAGACTAAAGATAGAAAAAGTTGTGGAGATTTGGGGGTGTAAAGTAGTGACTGGCCTATATAATCCCCGTCACTAAAAGGTTGGAATTATTCAGACGTGACCATACTTGGAACTTGGGGCAGAGCTAGTATGTAATGTACTGGTTTCCAGCAGTAACTTTTTATTTAAAAATTAAGTTCCTTTAACCGTTCTGCTGAAATGTCACTCGGTTGGGGTTTTGAAAGGGGAACGTGCAGACGGCTGCAGTAATGATAGAGACTCTTTGTGTAAACTACCCAACACGACACCGAGTGATGTGTGGTTTGTGATGTCAGCAGAAACCGCAGATAGAATCGCCTGGGTTTCTATCTCTTTGCTAGAGAACGTCCCTACAAGAAAAGGCTGACCCTTGACACCGCCAGAAACTTTCCCCAGACTTGGCCTCCATTGGTAGAAGGAGTCGCCCCCCTGCTGGCGGGCGCCCCACGAGAGTCCCAGAGGTGGGTCGTGGGGACGCCGACACTGGGGCGAGGTCCCTCCGGCCCTGCACAGACAAGGGCGGGGCCACACGCACTTGGGCTGGCAAGGGCTGGGGGGGAGGGGGCTCTGGGGGGGGGGGGCGGCGCAGCAGGGGGCCAGCGGGGGGGGGGGGAGCGGGTGGGCGGGGGCGGCCCAGGGCCACGCCCGAAAGTCTCAGCAGGCCGCGAGAGTGGGGAGGGCCCCGCAGCCCCCGCCCCGCGGAGAGGCGGTGGCGGGCCGCAGCGAGGTGGCCTAGCCGGGCGGTGGCTGGAGGGCGGGGGGCGCCCGAGGTGGGAGAGGCTCTATTACTGCGCCCGAGGTGGGAGAGGGTGGGGTCAGGCGGCCTTACATAGCCAGAGCGGCCGCCGGCAGCACAGCCAGCAGTCGCCGCCGCGCCTCCAGCGCCCGCAGGTAGAGTCGGCAAGGGCGGGGCGGGGCCGCGTCCGGGGTGGGGGTGGGGGATGAGGGACGCTCCTGGGTGGGAGGTGTTACTCAGAAGGTCCCCCTGTGTGCGCACCCATATTATCCGCAGACGCGAGGGCTTAGAGCATCCTTTTGCACCTCTGAAAGGGGCAGAGGTGGGGGTGACCCGGTTACCTTACGCTGACCTCCTGACAGCTGCCCAGCTGCACTGAGAAAGCACAGGGCCCCAGAGGGTGCTAGCTTCCGAGATACTTCGGGTGTTTTCTGCACCCTCCAACCTAACTGTCCAACACACACACACACACACACACACTCGCTCGCGCGCGCTCTCTCTCTCTCTCTTCCCACCCCCCTCCGCCCCCCGCAGGCAGACGGAATTGGGGGCCTGAGGGATTAGAAGGATAGAGTCACTGTCAGTCAGAAGAGATTAGAATCTGGACATGTCCAAGCTGGAGTCTTCAGAAAGTAGGTGCAGCATCTGTGGCTCCTCGTGTCCAGCCCTCAGGTGATGTGTGATTGATTTTTCTTGGTTTGTTAGCTCTGAAAGCCCCAGGCTGTAAAAGGTTTGGGTCAACAATGAGACTGATCCACGGAGGCTTTCGTGCCCTGCTCTCCAACATCTCTGGTATCTGGAGGAGGGGCAGATTGGAGGATCCAAAAAGTCTGAAGTGAGTGTTCAAAGGAGCTTAGCGTTTTTAACTTGTGACTTTTTGAAAAAAGAAAATACACTCTTTTAGTTTGAGTTAGGTTTTATTCTTTTAATATACATGCATTCATCTTAAGAGAACTGATGATGGCATTACATAGTGAGTCCAGTAGGTATGGCATCATTAGAACTAAAAACCAAGTTTACTGTGTAGTTCTAGAAAAATTGCTTCCTTGCGTGTTTTTCTGTCTCTATTACTGGGATGCAGCTTTGTTGGGAACGCTGTCAATAATCACCTTGATGTCTGTGAGGTTTACCCTGGTGCTGGCCACCTGACCCCAGACAGAGCCCAGTATGTACCCTTTTTGTAATACTGTGTTTCTGGTGGGCAGCAACCTGCTTCCAGGCCTCTAGCCTTGGTCTCTGGTGAGAGGAAAAAAGTATCAAAAATGTGCTCTTGGCAAGTTTGGGAGCAAGGAAGAATGATGTAGATTTTTTTCCCCATTAAAGTTTTCACGAATTGGCAATTTAAAACCCAAAGCATTGTTTACCACCTGTCAGACTCACTCGTAAGTGTAAGGATTAACTAATAAAAGATTTGTAAAATGCTTCCTGAATATAAAATTCCATAAATATGCAAAATAGTAATAATCCACCCATTGTTAAATTTATGTAGCTGCTTCTGCCATGCATACAAAGATGATTTAGAATGCATGTTTCCCGTCAATTAAACAATGAGTTTGGAGTAAAATAATGAGTTCAATTCACATCCTATGAAACTTTGAAATAAAATTTCTCCCATAAGGCACCATCGGCAGAGAATCATAAAGTAAGCAGCATTTCAAAAAGTTATATATGGAATGGCACTTACCTTATGGCTGGGGGGAAAGGGACCCAGTATACTTCTGAAACTAAGAAATATTCAGCCCTGGTTCGAGTGTGCCTGAACCATAAATATTCCCTTATGTTTTGGGGAATTCTAAGGAGAGAGCAAACAGATTTGTGGCCTTATAGATAGTCCACTTTAATCCACGAAATATGCCTCTCCGTATTTTAAGGCTGAAGTTCAATCTGTGGTTTTGTCCATAATGAAGAAAATCTTTATAGTTACTTGGATAAATTATTCATTCTTCCAATACCATGGGCTTGGTTTTTAAGCACGCTTAATATGAGCAATTATTTTAATATCCTGCAGATAATTAGATTAATTTGTTCCCAGTGGATTGAGTGACATGGTAACATCATATTTTTCTCTTTACATGTATTCAATAATAAAGTACATCGTTTTTCTGCTTACTGGTTTCCTAACGTAAAACCTGCTTCTTACATGCTAATTTTAAGTATAAATATTACTATGGATGGTCTTTGCTGTCTTATGAAGACAACTCTAGATTCACCACTAACAGATTAAGCTCTGAGCAAAACCATGAAGTTGGGAATGTCTTTCCTTGACATCTTCCCACCTTCAGTGGCCTTTTCTTCTCACTTTCTCCACTCAGCTCTCAGATGGACAGCCGCTAAACAGGCCCCAGCCCAGTATTCCAGAACTTCTCCTCTGCCAGCACTCTTCCTTTATCCAAGTAACTTAACCTCTGCCCTACTTATTTTCCAACAGCTTGGTATGGGTGAAAGTGCACTAGGTGAAAAATCAAAAGAGTTTGCATTTATCAGGCAGCTATGATACACCAGGCACTGCGCCACCTTATCTCATTAAATCCCTGACGCAGCAAATGTCATCCATGTTTCACACGAAAGACAACTGAGTCTCAAAGAAGTTCTGGTCCCCAAGGACAAGCAAAGAGCCAGGATTTGAAGCAAAGCATTGTGGTACTTACTGCTGCATTGTGAGCCTGATCCTTAAGAAGGGCTTATGTTCTAGACTAAGGCATGGAAGAGTTCTCCCACTATCTGGCCATTTGACCTTAAACCCTCTGGGCCTTTGGTTTCCTTTCTCTAGTTTTGGATTAAATGATCTCTCAGAGATGGAAAGGATATTTAGATGCCAACCACATAAACCGTTCCTCCCACGGGCTTCCAGAATGTTCTTCCCTGCCCTGACCTTTCCTCCAACCCCCTCCTTGGTCTTTTTTGCTTCCTGTGGGTCCAAGTATATATCACCTCCTCCAAGAGACTTTTCCTAAATACTCTTCTGTTGTTTTCTAGCTCAGGCCTAGTGATCCCTTCTAACACTGATGACCAACTGCACTTACTTTATTTACACATCAGCATATATGTGGTTGGTGTTTTTATCTTCTCCTCCATCATTCCCACCATCAGACTGTAAGCCATGTGAGACCAGAGCTCCTCTTGTCTGACTTTTTCCATTATTGTATTCCCAAGGTCTATCACAGTGACACAGAGCACATAGTTGGTGATCAATTAGTGTATGTTGAATAATTATGAATTATATGATTATAATTCTATAATGAATAATTATTTCCTACAAAGGACATGTGCTAATGGCCAATATATCGTCCCATCCCTGGGAAAACCTAAATGAAGTATCACCAATCTTACACTGTTACAGTGAGCCTGAATTATGAATGGGGATCCAAGTATAGCAACAGAGACAGCAGGACAACCCTGGGACACACAGGACAAGCAGACACACTGAACATGGTCCAACCCCCATACTTTACAACAGAGAAATCTGAACCTCAGAATGATAATAAAAACTTGGGTTTAGAAGGGCATTGGAGACCATCCAATGGTCCAACCCATTGTTTTATTCATGAGGACACACAGAACATAAAATATGTAACAGATACATCCTGACTTCCAGAACAGCACACCTTTCACCAAGGAGTCAAAAATCTCGGGGACCACCCAGTGAACAGGGGAAGGGAGCTTTAGGCAATGATGCTTTTTCCCCCCGGAAATTCCAAAGAGGCTTAGGTTTCCCAGACCAATCCTGGATAGCAACATTAGTACACAGCAGAACATTCTACTTCAGATAATCTAAGTTTTAAATTTTGTATGGCCTGTATAAATTTCAGTAACTCATTTACTATTTTAATGATCCACCAGGAAGACTTTTAATACCTATCATTAGTTTACCAGTTCTGTTTAAATGCTGGAGAGCTCCAAATGGCAAAACGACAGTGCTGAGCACTTACCACTACCATGATAGATTCAAGATACATTTAAAAGATGATTGATATTTTGAACTCCAAATGATGATGGCTTGTTTTTAAGGACTAAAATAACTTTTCTTCTCTAACTTAAAGAGCAATCCTTGCTAGAGTATTACATCCCATAAAAAAGCAGTCCTTAAACTTTAGAGGGCATAAAAATCATCTGGAAGGCTTTTTAAAAACCCAGATTGCTTAGAGCCTTTCTGCACATTTCTGAATTAATAGGTCTGAGATTGGACCCAGACAACTGCATTTTTAACACCTTTCGAGATTTTCTCAATCAAATAGTCTGAAGACCTCACTTTGAGATCCAGTAATAATTTTAGTATGTTTTGATTTTCCCAGATTCCTTATAAAACGTTTTTTTTAAACAAAGATAATTGGGGAAGATGTGTAATGTCTTTCAATCTAGCAAACAGCATACTGGATATGATGGGAATCTGTTTCCTTGTAGCCAAAGCCATGTATGTAAAACCATGATATAGTTACTACGTTTGATACTGGCCCCAAATCAGGAACATTCCAAAATATTTCTATTGGACTGCAAAAGTAAATCAGTAATTAGCAATAAAGGTTAAGTGTTAAGTTCTGTGGAGCAATAATGAAGCCCCTGCCCTCTAGATGACTATATTCAGTATAGTAGAGAGATAAGATTAATATCCACAAAACATTCAAGGACAGGGTTGCAGATCAAGCACAGGATGCCCGGTTAAATTTGAATTTCAAATGCACAAATCATGTTTTAGTATAGGCATGTCCCATATATTTTTACTTGCTAAATCTGGGAACCTTGTTCAGTGAACATTAGCATTTAATGTTATTAGTTTCCAGGACTTGGGTTGGGGTGGTGGGGGGCAGGGAAGGAGGGGGTGGGTAGTAATGCTGAGTGGTTGTTAAGTTTTGAGAAACTGATAAAAGCTCTGAATGTGCTCCTGAGAGCACTTTCCGACAGAACGCTCATACTATTCCATGGACCGCCCCCCACCCCAGGCTGTCAAAGCCCTTGTGGACATCAGAGTCATCTGCAGTGTAGAACAGCAGAGGCCAGCTCTTCAGACTACTTAGGTTGGTGAGTCTGGAAGGTAGCTTGGAAAAGTGGAATGTGAACTGGGCCATTAAGAGCAGAAGAGTTTAGCTGTATTGTGGGTTTAAGAGACTTCTTAAAGCTTTCACAGAAGGCAGGTTCCTTTAGGCTTTGAGGGTATTTAGTAAGGAATATGGAAAAATTAGCTTGGGCTGGTTTTTGAAAGCCCAGATTGTGGACAGCCTTAAATTCTAAAGGGTTTAGACTGCCTATCCTGGGAAAAAGTGTGTCCTTACTGATGTGTCAGTTAGGGATGAGGATCAGACAAAGGGAGATCACAGAGAGAAATTGCAGGCAGCCTCAGCTCTAGGGTCAGTAGGCCTGGTGTAAGCTCCTCCATTAACAAGCTGGGAAGCCTTCTGTGTGTGTGTGCGGTTTCCCTGGGCCCCCATCTCCTAAGCTGGGAATTGGGAATAATAAAAGGAGCTGCTAATAGGGTTGTAGTGAGGGTAAAATGAAGTTGTACAGTGCTTGGCACAGTGGGTGACACAGCATAAATATGTGATAATATAACATAATATAATCAGGGTTCCCCGGGGCTATGATCCACTGCTCCTGCTGCTACTGCCCTTGTTATTATTGAAGGGGACGTGGTCGCCCAGCAGCCTGCAAGAGCGGTTTCAGGGGGAGTAAAACAAGAGAAAAATGATTGTTTGATCTGGATTTGGAGAAAGCTTTAAAATGTCCCTTTTCCAAGTTAAAATTTCATTATCAAAAATTGTGAAGGCAGAAACTGGTTAGTAAAATAATGTTTGTACTTCTGAGGATTTTAAAATAAATACATTCAACCCTTCATTATTTTTCCTAGAAGAGGGAATATTAAGGACAATCTAAATCATATACTCTGATCCCAAGTCAAGGAAACGTTTTTTAATTGCATGTGTTACTCTTAATAGATTTGCCATCTTACCTATATCATTTTGGCTAATATTTAAATTAATTTGCACATGATAAGCTCAGACTAATCATTCAAAATGTTGCTCACCAAAGCCATTTAAACTGCAAAGCAGATGAGTTTATCAGAAATAATTCACGAAGCAACTTGCCTCCACAGAGCTGACTGAGAACACCGAAGACGGGACCATAAGGGCTCTGGGGTCAGACTGTTGAGGTTCCCATCCCTGCTGCCTCCTGTGACTAGCTTTGTGACCACATTGCTTTGCTTCTCCAAACCTCAGTTTCTCCTGATGTAAAACAGAACTAATAATCTCCCTTACCTCCAAGGGCACGGGCATAGAGTTCTCACGTGGTTTCCGGTACCCAGTTAAGCGTCACATAGAATTCTGTGACCTCAGTGTCGTCTTCATCTGATCAGTATATTATTTAATATATGCATAAAGAATTTATTTCAGGAAAACATCTAAAAATGTGAGAGATATTTATGATCTTTAGTCACATCTTAATTTATTTATACAGCAAGGGCTATTTTTTTTTTTTTTTTTTTTTTTTTTTTTTTTTTTTTGGGACAGAGAGAGACAGAGCATGAACAGGGGAGGGGCAGAGAGAGAGGGAGACACAGAATCGGAAACAGGCTCCAGGCTCCGAGCCATCGGCCCAGAGCCCGACGCGGGACTCGAACTCACGGACCGCGAGATCGTGACCTGGATGAAGTCGGACGCTTAACCGACTGCGCCACCCAGGCGCCCCAGCAAGGGCTATTTAGAGCATTTTCCAAACCACAGAGTACAGTGTTCTTATTTCAAAGAATTTCTAATCCCAATTTTCATTATGTGTTGCTTTCTCCAGCTCATCCATCTTCAACTTTTACAGGGTGATTGGTGCCTTTCTAGAGAGCTTTGGGTTTCAAACTATATATTAAAGCGTCTGGGCCCTAGAATTTACTTGGCTCATAAACCTACAGTACAGAACAATAAGGATTGGTTTAAGGTACATTATAGTTACATGTATGGCAGTTATATTTTATTTGGTCTGTGCTGAGCACCTTGAGGGCATGTCCCATTGTGCCTTCAAGATGGTAGACTCAAATATTTATTGAATGAATTTAGTGTATAGTAAAATGCATCGCGTTCTTTTTCTGAGGATACTTTTCCCTCACGTTAGGAAATTTAACTCCTAAAAGAATGAAAACAAGGAAAAGACTTCTAACTTCCATGCATAAGATCATTAGTCTGATATTTCTAGACTGAAGTACTGAAAGTGAATTCGGAGATCTACCATTCATATTTCTATTTCCTAGAACAACATTTCCTTTAAGGTCTTCACATTAGCTGCTCCCTCCATCTCAAATGTTCTCCCCTCAGATATTGCTTATGTTCATTTTTTTGTTGTCTATTCTCATCCCCACTGGACTAGAAGTGCCCTGTGGTCAGAGGTCAAGCCTACCTGTTTACTGCTGTCTACTGCTCTAAATGCTACTGAGTATCTATTACAGTGCCAGGCACTTAGTAGGCAGTCAGTAAATATTCTGTCAATTAGTTGAATGTCAGAAGACCACTATTTGGTCTTCTACTGTCATCCCACTGCAGAGCAGTAATTTTTTTATATCTTTTGGGTCAAAATCACCTTTCAGAATTGGATTAAAATCATGAAATGCCTCATTAATAAAATTTTACATCCTCAAAATTTTGCACATAATTTGAGTCCATGGACCACAGGTTAGGAATCCCAGTTCTAAAAAATATTTATATATATATATATATATATATATATATATATATATATATATATTTATTTATTTCAGTTAGATTTTCTTTATATATGTATATATACACGTATATACACATATGTACATATGTGTATATACGTGTATATATACACGTATGTACATATGTGTATATACGTGTATATATACACGTATGTACATGTGTATATACGTGTATATATACATATGTGTATATACATATACATATATGTATATACGTGTATATATACATATGTGTACATATATGTATATACACATATATGTATATATATGTATGTATGTATATGTATATATATGTATGTATATATATGTATATATATATAAAGAAAATCTAACTGAAATATTAAACTAAATATCACAAAAATTTAATTACTACGAATCCCAATGTGTTAATATTCATGCACCTATAGTAATACTATCGTAATAAATTATATGTTGCCTTGGGAAAATTTTGCAACCCTCCAAAGGGAAAAAAAGGGTATCTATAAATGTTGAATGTTTTATTTATATGCTGGAAAGGATTTAAGGCTTATAGAGAAAGGCTAATAAAAATACATACTGTACAGCAATATAAAATATATTTCAAATAGGTATGAAAAAATAAGTCAAAGCAAAAAAATAAGGCTAAGAATGTAAGATGGGGCCAGTAGAGAGATTCATACTCAAAATTTATGCCATGAAATTCAACACTCTTGCTAGAAGATAGTAACAAATTTTGTTCTCAGTTTTTTAGCAGCCAATGTGAAGGAGAAAATATAATCAGTTATGTCTTGCAGAGGGCCATATTTTATATATATTTAAATATGAATACCTGTATGTGTATTTAACAGCAAACTGGTTCTTAAAAGAAGGAAGTTTTATTATCATAATAAGGAATGGTGATTATATTTCCACTACCAACGGCAAGTGTCTTCGTACCTGAACTTGAAATAACCTATAAGAAATGTTCACAAATAACTGGCACTTTGGACATTTATGATTAAGATGTAATAGCCTTCTGTTCTTTTTGTTAGCAGGCCTTACAGAAGGAAGCCTCCTTAGGGCAGTAAGACCGCATAGAACTAAGAAGGGGAGGGGTGGGGACAGATGAGGAAAACTGTTTTCTCCATTGTCTTATACCCCATCACTTCCTGCAGCACCCCACCCTTTCCTCTGCTGCACACTATTTAAATAAGGTGCCTGAAGCTCTCTTTCTCCCCTTTAAGGCATATGCACCTAGGATGTTGACTAATGTAAGTTATTCCCCCTAACCTTAGTTTCCTTGGATAACAGTCTGTCAGGGACTTCTACGCCTTCTCTGAGAGAGCAAATACAATAACTAGCTTCTCAGAACATTATGTGGATTTGTGGCATTCTCTGAGGGGCTATAAATGGATCACATTGACAGCTTTATTTGTCATTCTTAAATGGAATGTGTTTTTCCCCCTTTGAGTTAAATCAAAATCAGATGGCATTTCTTATTTCATTGTGGAATGTTTTTAGTCTCATAATTGCAAAATTACATTCATAACTGATACTATGCTAATTTACAAAATTTGTGTTTTATTATTGGGGAGTTCCTATTTGGAAAGTAAGTGAGGGAAAACAACTTATGCAACATTTTCAGTTTGCCTATTTATTGAGATCCTGATATAGTTGCTAGAATTCTGTCGCCATATGGAAGTAGAGACAATTATATTGCATGAAATGACATGGATTTTAGAAGGAAGGATATAAAAAGGCATAGCCAGCAGAATATCCACAATCCAGAGACTAAAACATTCTTGAAACCTCTCTTTTGCCTCCCCAGCATGTCCCTGGTCTCAGTCATCCCTTCCTCTCCTTGCAATGGCTCTTGTTCAACATATGCAGGGGCAAAAATCTCAAGAATAGGGTTGGCAAGTACTACTTTCGTACCATGGCATACTTCTTACATGCTAAAGCAGTTGCTTGGGCCCAAGTGAAGTTTTTCATTCAAAAAATCCCTATCAACCTTAGCTTGACAATAGCTAGGCCTCCAGGATCCTGTGAGTCTTCTTTAACATATGAATATCCTTTTGGACACTTCCTCTAGTCTTTACCTCCCCTAACTCCCAAGTATACAATCAATTGCTCTTCAGAATCCCAGGGCAGCTCTTTCTGCCCATGGGCCCTCTCCCCATGCTTTAATAAAACCACCTTTTGTACCCAATTAAACAAACAAACAAACAAACAAAAAAATCCCCGTCACTTCCATCTACCCACTACTAAATCTGTATGAGAAAGGAAGCCCTCCTACTTTAATTTCTTAAATCCTCTAAAAGTTCCCAATGCTCTTTTACTGATCTCAATACTGTGCTTATCTTTAGAATTTTCAAACGCTATGCAATGGGTAGGCTTTTCTCGCTGAATTTATATGTGTTTATTTTCATACTCATTTTATACACATGCCTTTGATAAAGTCAACTTTACTGAGTACCCACTGTGTCTGGACTCTCAGCACACAATGAACTGCATCAGGTATCCCCTGCCTTCATTGGGCCTACAGGCTTGTGGGGAAGACAGACAATAAAAGGATGACACAAATAGGTATGAAAGTGACACTCTTCTAAATATGCCACAAAGAAGAGACACAAGGTTCTGGAAAATGAGATCTAAACGATAGGAGTCAACTAGACAAGGAGTACAGGCAGAAGGCATGACATGGAAGGGGTGGAAAGCCATGATGTATGGAAAGCAGAAAGAAGAAGCAATGTGAGAAACTGGAGGAAAATCAAGTGGCTGGAGTACAGAGGGCAGGGGTGAACAGCTGGAGTCTAGAGATGTGATCCGGGGCCATCACCATGAAAGGCTTTTTAGCCATAGTGAATAATATGTATTTATCCTAGGGACCAATGTGAAGGTTGGGGGAGGGGAAGGGAGATTGTAATTAGTTACATCATCTATTCGGTATTTCAAAAAAATATTTCTGGCTAGAATGCAGAGTATGGGTTGGCAAGGGGAATAGTGATGCAAACCAGTTAAACATTTTCAGCATAGAGATACTGATAGCATGGCCAAGGGGAGGAAGGATGAGATGTTCATGATTTCTAAAAAGTGAATGGATTCAAGAGACATAGAGGAGGTAAACTGACAGACCATCTTCTGCAATATTTATGTGGAGCCCATGAGAAGTGTCAGGTAACGCTAGAGGAGAAACAAGTTTGCAAAGACAGATGCTAAGTTCAGTTGGACATGTGGAGTTTGAGTTCTTCAGGAAACATTACAGGACAGAGCAAAAAAGACATTGGATTATGGGTGTGGAGCTTGTCAGAAAGCTCTACAGTTTGGATATAAACTCGTGACACATCTTTAATTCATAGTTGTGGATATGATGGATATGATCCATAGATGGATATGACTGCCTAGAGAAAGATTATAAAGTGAGTGGTAGAAGAGAATGCTAGGACCAAAGTCTTAAGAAATTCAAGTCCATGCATCCAGGTAGTGAAGGATGAGCCTGTAAAGGATGAAATAAGGGATAGTGAGAGAAATAGAAGGAAACCCTGGAAACTGCTGGATCATGGCTGGGGGGTGGGGAGGGGAAGGGAGCAAGGATTTCATTTCAGGAGGGTGGGAGTGGTCAATTGGCTTGAATGTGGAAGATTGAGAACTGTTTATTTTATTTAGCAAGAGTGGAGAGCACTGATCAGGAGAGAATTGTTTTGAATTAAAATAAAAAGAAATCAGGGGCGCCTGGGTGGCTCAGTCGGTTAAGCGTCTGACTTCAGCTCAGGTCACGATCTCGCGGTCCGCGAGTTGGAGCCCCGCATCGGGCTCTGGGCTGATGGCTCAGAGCCTGGAGCCTGCTTCCGATTCTGTGTCTCCCTCTCTGTCTGCCCCTCCCCCGTTCATGCTCTGTCTCTCTCTGTCTCAAAAATAAATAAACGTTAAAAAAAATTTTTTTAAATAAAATAAAAAGAAATCACTAAGTGATATGTATGGGAAATAGAGTTATAACTAGTTCTATTTGTGGTCATGCCTGTTTGAGAATATTTCACATTTCATATTTTACATCTCTCTTAACATGATACTTGGGGAGCCAGCATGATAGACAGGAAAGTCATTTTGACATGCTGTTGACCATTATAGAGAAGAACTGGGGTGGATTTTGACAATAGAAGAATCGAGGTCCTGGGGTCTGAACTGGAGAGAAAATAGGAACCTGACAGCAAGGAATTTTATGAGCACAACACTGCCTGTTCCTCCACCCAGTGGTGCTAGTGTGACCAGGGTAAATAAACCAAATGTTCACAAAGCAGTGTTGACTCGCCTCACCCACTTGCTGGCACCCCGTGTCATAGAAGGAGGCTGTGGACTGACACATTGTATGGCACATTCTCGGCAACTTCTTTGAGGTGAACTTCAACTTCTCTCCCTGCACCTGCTACAACACAAAAGTCTGAGCATGCCCACTGGCAGGGGTGGGAGGTGGGGAGCAGCAGGGAGACCTCAGAGTAGAAGTTAATACCTCAGCCAGTGAACACTGTGAGGAGACAAAGGTCAGATTGCAGAGGTGTGAGCTGCCAATGAGAGGTAAGAAAAGAAAGATGACTATTGGTAATTACTTGCAGTAGTCTGGCTAGAAAGAGGAAGTGAGAGATTGGAGGGGAGCTGGAGAGAGGTAACTGGATGAGCAACCACTTAATCAACAAATATTAAAATATCTTACATGTGTCTAGTGCTAAGAAAGGCACCAGGAAGAAATTTTCCAGCCTTAATGGAAGATCTGCCATAAGATCTATTTCTCGAATGCATAATGACTAAATATTTTGTGATCTGATTCGTTGAAACAAATGCAACATCTTCCCTCAGATATAAACCTTACTTGATCTTTATGAAACGATCAAAGAAGTTTGTGTTAAGATAAAAAAGAGAAAAAGAACAGGTCTGCCTGTGCTTTTTTTCCCCTCATCCTCTCTCCTTTCATTCCTTCTGTGTCCCAAATTTGGACAGTTCTGTTACTATCACTTATTCAGGAAATATCTTCTAGAATGGTGTTCTTAACCCTATGTTCAGGGCGTCTCATAGTACTATTTGATGTTTAGAAATCATCTAATGTATAATTCATAGAGCACTCACATATTGGAGTATTGAATATTACTACCCCATGGAAGTTAGAAATGTGAATAAAGCGGTATTCCCCTGGCCAGATTATAATCTTTATGAGGGTTCTTGGCCCTGCTCTGTTTAGAACTATCGAAAATAAAGTCAGAGTACTATAAATGGGATTTTTGTAGTTAGGTTGCAATTAAGGATCCTTGGGTAGGCAGAGAAAGGTACAAAAAATTCTTACACAAGAATTCAGGAAGATCCCTGAAAGAGATAATATTGGAACTGGGTGTTAAAAGATGAGACTTTCAGATAGCAGAAAGCTAGTAAGCAAAATCACAGTGGCAGAAAACTACTTTTTGGAGGAGCCAGAAGAGCGAGGAGAAATGGTTTGGTATGGTTAGAGAGGCTGTGTGGAAAGCAGTAAATGCACAGATCTGGGATCCTGGAAAGCTCTGCTGAGGAGTCCTAGACTTGATCCTACAGTGACTGGAAGTGTTAGAAGTTTTCAGGCAAGTGGGGAAGCATGAGGTTTAGGAAGAAAAGTGGGACCATCAGGAAAATTACGAATCAACGGGGACTGGAAGCAAGGAGTACATGAGATGGGAGGCTCCTGTCTGGATGGGAGATAGATGGTGGATGGTGGGTGAATTTCTGCCATGATGACGGCCTTGAACACGGAAAGGGGAAGTCGAGCTTCTTGTGCACGAAGTGGTTATAATCAGTTGGAGGTGTGTGTTTGGGAGGTGTGGTGATGGGGTAGAATGAAGAGGACGCCAGGTGTTCAAGCCAGGGAGAGGGACAATGCCACTGGTATTAGGTATGAAAGAAAAGCAAATTCAGGAGATGATGGGGATGAGGATCTAGCTAGAAAGCGTGAAAAAAGGTATTAAGACATTTAAGTCATGGGTGTAAATGAAATTGCTTCTAAGTGGAGAACCTTGGTGAAGGCCCACATTTAAGGAAGGGAGAAGAGCCAGAAGGAAAATTTGAGGCATTTCCTACAAGATTAGAAGTGAGATTTCAAGGAAGCCAAGAAAAAGCTTCAAGGAAAAGGACTCATGTTGTGATAGGTTTCATTTATAGAGCTGACCCTTGAATAACATGGGTTTGAAATGCAGGAGTCCACTAATATGCAGATTTTTTTTGATAAATACAGTACAGTACTATAAATGTATTTTCTCTGCCTTATGATTTTCTTTCTCTAGCTTATGTTATGAGAATACAGTATATAATACATGTAACATATGTTATCTGTGAGTCTTCCGGTCAACAGTAGGCTATTTGTATTTAAGTTTTGGGGAAGTCAAAAGTTATATGCAGATTTGTGACTGCACAGGGTCAGCACCCCCTAACCCCTCCATTGTTCAGGGTTCAAGTGTGTAATCATTTGGTTGTATCATTCTTTCTTCCCTTCTGGATTGGCCCCAGGAAATGGGCTGTGCAGCTGCCAGTGTTGTATCACGTCTAGGTTCACACTTCAGGCTTGCAGCTCTACCCACTATTTACTAATGAGCAGTGACTGGCCTAGAGTCATCAGCAGTCAGTGACTTCCTTGGGAAACTCCTCCCAACTACTGAGAGAGAGAGAGAGAGAGAGAGAGAGAGAGAGAGAGAGAGTGTGTGTGTGTGTGTGTGTGTGTGTGTTAGGAAGGCACAACAAGGGAGAGCCGGGTTTATATTTAGGATTTCCATAATTCAAGCTTCATGTTTGTCTCTAGGAGTAATACGATTTTATAGCAATAACAACTACCTCCAAGCATAAGTATTGTTTTGCCCTTCATTTTTCATGGTAGGTAGTCATTCCCGCTTTTGTTAAATAGTTGATTTTATTTCACTATTCGTGTATCCTGTTTTCCATGAAATTTTTTTCCATGAATTTTGCGTCAGGAATATTTCTTTGAGGGAAGTAATGCATTTTTTCTCCTAACAATAGGTGTTATAGAAGAAATTATGTTCTCCTTTTACCTAAATTTCCAAGAAATTCAAATCCAAATGGTAACTTCAATTATTTCAACTGTTGACCAATATATAGGTAGCATAATGAACTTCCTTTCTTTTTCACTCTCAACCTTGTTATTTTTATTCATATTTCATGATTTTTCTTTTTGGAAGTCACCCCAAATCCTTAAGATGAAGAGCCAGGGCATAAATAAGTACGTTCACTATTAACTAAATGTCTTTCCAGACATCATCTCACTTGATCGTCAGAACAAGCCATTGACTAGCTGGTCTTATTACTCCCACCAGAGCCATGAGGGAACAGAGTCTCAGTGAAGTTAAGGACATAAAGTTCACCCAGACAAATACTGAGTGGAATTCAACCCTGGGGCATCTTTCTCTAGTGGCAGAGTGGTCATTTCAGCCTATGTGGCTCAAACTTCTGTGGGCAGCTGGCCTATGTGTACATGGCATATGGCTGGCTGGGATAACTCTTGTTCCGATGAAAACTAATCACTGACATATGAAACTAGTCTTGTTTTGAGCAGTTTTCTTCTTGATGATGAAATGGTCCATGTTTGTATGTCCTCCCCAGATTTTATAACATTCAAGAAGCACATGAAAGAGGCCTCTCATCCAGTATTCTTGATTAAGTTATGAAAATGGAATTGAAGCTTATGTTCCCCCTTCGTACGGTAAGTAACTATGAATTTGGGTAACAGAATTGCCTTTCCCCTCCTCCTAATTTCCTCACAGTATTTACAAAAGAAATGGAAATGCTCCTGGTATGAAGGTGGCATGACTTGTGAATAATATCCAGATTTGTCTTCAGAATATTTCATTAAAAAGGAAAATTTCCATTTTTTCAGTTCAGTTGTGGTTTTTATAAATTCTAGTTTAACATGTTTTATCTGGTTTAGAATTGGAGTCATTTTGAACTACATACGAGTTTTGGTAATTAACATAACTCTTCTACCCACTTTATATACACTTGTAATTCTCTAGTGAAAACTGACATGTGGACTCTGAAAAGTCATGGCCACATACAAGGAAGGTTTAGAACTGCCAGGTTGCTGTGCAGGGGCATTTCTCTTCATCCCAGAAGCCCTAGCTTGGAGCATCCACCCCCATTTGGCCTGGGCACTAACTGTCTTTAACTGGAAAGACATATCACCTTGCAAGTGATTAGAACTGACTCATCCCACATGAACAAAATCAGGTTTTAAAGAAAGGGCAACATTATCAAGTTCTTCTAGGTATTGTGCCTGAAGGATTTAAAAATGATTTGAGACAGTTGATTCCTTTGTCCACCTACAAAATCATCTGTTATTTTCACTCTTCACTATATTTTATTTTTCTTTATATGTGCTAATGCATGTTTAAAGGAAAAATTCTATATGTATAGTTGTGAATATTCATTAATAAATTTTATTCATTGTAACAAATTAGGGAGGGAGGCATATGTGAATTTGTGGGGAGGCTGAATTATAGATAACTTTTAAATAAATGTGGCTTTTATTCTTTAAACTACATGTAGTAACTTCAACAAAACATTACAAAGTAGAAATCCTTAAGGAGACCTGTAATAATAAATCATATGAACATTCTGTTATTAGCATATAGATTGGATGTGTGTAGGAGCTTGTAAAGTGCCTGAGGTTCACTGAAAATAGTTTATTCTGTGTCTAAAAAGTGTATGCAAGATTGAAAATAAATGTTTAAAACACCATATATTACCTACCTATAAGTAAAGTGTTTGCAAAGCAAAGGTAAACATCAGCCCAGCTCATGAACAAATTATCAAAAGATTTTAAATTTATTGAAGCCATAAATTAATGAGATATTACCATGTGTGCATAAATAACTTAAAGAATAAAATTTGCTGATCCTTCTCTCATATGGATATTTGTGCTAATGAATCAGGATCCTATTTACTCTATTAGTCCCCAAAGTAATTGCTTATTTGAAGAAGTTCTGTCTTATGGGTTTTCAGTTAATTAAATCCATTTGCATTTTATGCACACATTTTAAATTCTCAAGTCCTATTTTTCATAAGCCAGATTCAAATATGTTCATGTAATAATACCTCTCATTAAGGCATTAGTCTTTCATTTTTAAAGGAACTTTCAGAATAGCCATATGCATAAAATGGTTATTAATGAAATTCAATCAATATTTTAGAAAAGTCAACCCATTAAATGTTTTTTTTAGTTTAAATTTTCCTATTTGTAATGGTGATTACTATGCTGAACATACTTCCAATTTCTAATTTTTTGGTTAGCTTAATTTATTCAATGATTTTTTTTTTTTTGCTTTGATTTTGCATGGCAGTTTTTAACTTCTAATACGCCTTTAGAATTACAAGCGACCTTTTCTCAAAGGGTGGTTTTTTTCAAGGTATGTGCATATTAACTGATTTGATCTTGCCAACCCAGTTGGGAGATCACTAAAACATGAAGCAAAGCTTTTCTAAATCTAATACTAAAGAACAAGTATAATAATTCAACAAGTTAGGGATATTTTTTAAGGGTTTGTTTTCTCTTAGTTTTCAAATATTTGAGAAGTTGTGAATTAAAGTGCATAAGTGATAAAAATTGTAAATGCCTTTGTTGTATCCAAACTGTAGAAATTTTTCCGTGCTGCCCAAGTTTGGAAGCTTGAAAATGCTACTGAATTTAGGAGAGTAGAAAAAGTAGATGGAAGAGAGGCCAGGAAGCGCCTCACAGGATACACACAGTGGGCCCAGGATCTAAGACCCAAGTACTTGACAAGGCCAGATGCTGGGAAAGGCATCCGGGGGCACAATCTGGAAAGGTGATCTGGAAATCCAGTTCTGAAATCATACCTAACTGAACTATCTCTAGATGGTTATTACATGTCACCCCATTTATAGTTTATCTAGCTTATTAGTTCCTCTTTGCAAAAAAGACACAAAATGCAGAGTCTGGATACATTTGGGTACCAATTCCAGCCTAAGTTTATAGCAGAATCAAAAAAGGATAGAGTATCCAAATGGACAAAGAAAGAAAAGGAAGCAAGGGAAGGAGGGAAAGAGGATGGATATCCTAAAATCAGGATAAGTATGAATTATTTTGACCTTTTTGGCAATATTGGACAATAATGTACTTTTATTGACATCTAACATGAGATATAAGTATAAAATGGAGAACAATTTTTGATACACTTTAAAATTCATACACTTTATAGTAAAAGAAGCAATTTTCATTCAATTAAGTTTTATTAATTCATTTAAGTCATGATCTATGTAAAGCATAATGCCAACAGTATCCTAAGAAGATAACATTTTCTTTGTAGTTGGAATCGCCCTAAGGAAGCATTTCTTCTCATTTAGACAAAGTAGAAATAAAGCACATGTATTACCACTCGTATAAATTTTTAATACTGAATAAAATATTAGTGTTTAGTGTGATATTGATTCTCAACATAATACTCCTCCATAATAGCATGCTAATTGGTTAGAATTAAATCAGACAGATTCAAAAACCCTGAGAACAGACCATATAACACTTGTAATTTTTTTTCATTAGTTTCCAGAACTCCAATTAAAATGGAATTAATCTGCCAAATAAAAGGCCATGGTGCAATAAAAGTTCCACATACTATGTCATGTGCATGCCTTCCTCCCTCCCAGGGCCACACCCCACAACAAGATACAGAAGTGAAGATCACTTGTGAGTTCGAACCACATAGTAACAGCCTTCAAAAGAGGCAGGCAATCTATGTGCATTCCAGCTCTATAATTTATTAACTGTGAGACCTTATGCATTTTACTTGAAACTCACAGAGCCACAGTTTCCTCATCAATAATATTACTAGTCTAATAGTACCAACCTCCTAAAGTTATTGAGGAAGTAAAACAGAGGTTCGTTTAAACTAGGGGTGATTTTTTTTTCCCACCAGGAGACATTTGGTAATGCCTGGAGATGATTTGGCCTGTCCCAACTGGAGGCAATGGGTGTGATATGGGCATTTGGGGAGTAGAAGCCAGGGACGATGCTATACAAGATGCACAGGACAGCCCCCCAAAATAGAGTCCACTGGTCCAAAGGTCAATAGTGCCAAGACTGAGAAACACTGGAGAACAGTGAAGTCATGTATGTAATGAGCATAATGTCTGAAATACAGTAGGCCCTCAAAAAATATTAGTATAATTACATTGTTATTGTTGTCATTATTTGTTTGATAAGAAACTCCAAATCACCCTGGTGGTATCAGGACTGGGTACTACAAGCAATTCAGTAAGCCCATTCCAGTACAATAATGCCTATCTGCTAAGTCATCAGATGGACTGTCCAATTTTTAGGTGCCTTCAGGAATGGACTGACCCACTTAATGCCTGACTAGTCTACCAAACTCACAGATAGGATTGTACCAAAGTCCATGGGCTATCATTTAATTTGTACCTTCTTAGAAATTAGGAAAAAAACAGGAAAAGACAAATAAAAAGTAACTTATCGTACCAGGTGACTATTACTTTCTAACTCTTGCTAATAGTAATGGCTCATGAGTCTCCTGGTGATCATTTTTTTTTTATTTTTTTTAACGTTTATTTATTTTTGAGACAGAGAGAGACAGAGCATGAACGGGGGAGGGGCAGAGAGAGAGGGAGACACAGAATCCGAAACAGGCTCCAGGCTCTGAGCGGTCAGCACAGAGCCCAACGCGGGGCTCGAACTCACGGACTGTAAGATCATGACCTGAGCTGAAGTCGGACGCTTAACCGACTGAGCCACCCAGGCGCCCCTTGATGATCATTTACTTTACAAAATAAGTTGATGTCTGGACATCGTTTGTCTGGCAAATGGAAATATGGTCTTCTGGTTAACATAAGATCTTGACTATATATGGTACACAAATGTTATCAATTTTAAAACAAATTGAATGCAACAAAATAGTTTTAGCTTTATGTTAAAACAGTTTAGAGAGGGAAAACTCTTGCTTAATGCAAAACCTTCAAGGTCAAAGAGACCTGAGTTTGAATTTCAGCTTTATGACCTTCAAGCTGTGTGACCTTGAATGGTTTGTCTTCTCTGAGCTCAGTTTCCTCATCTGTTTAATAGGTAGAAAATTATGTCACAGGGTTGTTGAGAGAATTAAATGATACATGCAGCATTTGACATTTATCAGTAGTGAATAATTATTACCATTTCTTCTGGAGACCTTGCATTGCCTTGAGGTTGTTATCATAGCCACCGGTTTTTATTGTAAGAATGGTAACTATGATGTGTAGATACTTTTTATTAACAGAGGAAGCTCAAAATAATCCATAGCCTCAATAAACAAAAAATCTTAGACTTACTTCAATAAAAGTGATTTAAGAAGAAAAAAGAAAAGGTACATATTATACATGGAATTTCCCAGTGAGAATTTTTTTTAAGGAAAAGATGGATTTCCTAAATTAAAGAATGAATGATGTGCACATCTTTCTGGCATATTTTAATATAGTTGATAATCCACTTTTTAATTAGCCACCTAATTATAATTCAATAGAAATTTCCCTAGGTGAATGTAGTAACCTACTTCAGAGAGAGAAATGGAGCTCTGAGTGGGCGCTCCTACTGTGAATTTTGACACTTTTTCAGGTTCAATTTGTTCTAAGGCTAACTGGCCCAGGAGAGATGGGGAGAGCTGTGTTTCATAACCTAATAATTCCCACTGCCAGGAAGGTTGACAATAAGGCCAAGTTCACCTTTCATTGGTATTTTTATTTTTCTCTTTTCTTTGTTCCCTGGAGAAGACCCAACTTTTTTTTTTTTTTTGTGCTCCCATCATTCAAATGTTTTAAATTTGAAAACAAAAACATTTACACATAATCCAAACTACACCCTCCTTCATTTTCTTGTGAGTTTGGTGTCTTCTCAACTCAGGTTTCCCTTACTTCCAGCTCCTGAGAAGCAGGAGGCTGGAAGGCATGTGAGGAGACCATCTCAAGGTTTAATTCCACAACCCAGACTGTGCCAAGGAGGGAGATTACTTTTTAATCTATTCCTTAGCAATAGATGTTTAAATTTCTTAATCCTTAATATACTTTTTATCATTAGTTGCTCATCACCTTAGTCTAAAATGTTTTCAAACTCACCAACTTTTGCTTTATTAACTGATTAATAAATTGATTGCTTTATTAAATCTCTCTTCCAACCAATTATAGCTTTGTGTAATTACAACTTCAATATATTTGAATGTAATTGTATACTATTGTCTCTCATTAATTTCTGGCTCATATCCATTAAACATATACAGACAAGAGAGGTGAACTTCTCACTTTAATTATTTCCTTGCTTTCACCCCTTGCCTCCTACAGTCTATTTTCAATAAAGTATGAGTCAGATAATTTTGTTCCTTGACTCAGAACTCTCCAGTAGATCCACTTCAATCTGAGTAAAAGCTAGAGCCTAATGATGGTCCTCAATGCCATATATGTGACCACCATGACCACCATCTCCTGCCCCAACTCGTACATTCACTCCACTCTAATTACTCTGGTTTCCTTACAGTTCTGTCGGTATACCAGACATATCTCTGTCTCAGGGCCTTTGCACTTGCTATTTCTTGTCTGAGACAGTCTTCCCCCAGGACTACACATGACTTACTCTCTCATCTCCTTCAAGTCTTTGTTCAAATGTCAACTTCTCAATAAGACCTTCACTGACTACTCTTCTAAAAATGCAACCCCTTCCTTTAAAAAAAAAAGGACAGGAGGCTGGGTAGCTCAGCCAGTTAAGCATCTGACTTCGGCTCTGGTCATAATCTCGCAGCTCCTGAGTTCAAGCCCCACATCGAGCTCTCTGCTGTCGAGGCAGAGACCACTTGGGATCCTCTGTCTTCTTTCTCTCTGCCTCTGCCCCTCCCCCACTTGCACACATGCTCCTGCACTCACGCACGGTCTCTCTCTCAAAAATAAGCATGTTTGTTTTTGAGAGAGAGAGAGAGATGGGGGTGGGGAGAGGCAGGGAGAAAGGGGGCACAGAGGATCCAAAGTAGGCTCTGCACTGTCAACAGAAGAGCCCAATGTGGGGCTCAAACTTATGAACCATGAGAACATAACCTGAGCTGCAGTCAGAGTCTTAACTGATTGAGTCACCCAGGCACGCCCCCAAAATTTTTTTAAATAAAAAATAAATGAAAAAAAATGTAACCCCTTCCCACACTATTTTCCTTCCTTGATTTATTTTTCTCCATAATACTGGTCATTCTCTAATAATTTCTGTGGTTTTCTTATTTATTTTCTGTCTCCCTCCACTAGAATGTAAGCTTCATGAGGTCAGCAATTTTTGTTATTTGTGACCAAGCACCTACTCCAATGCCTAGTATCTGGCAGACACTTGATAGATATTAGTTAAACTGAATTGAAGTAAAATTACACACTTATTGACCTTATTTCATTTCCCTCAAAGCTTTCATTTCCCTTCTGTTAGTCCTTATCTTCTCGTGTTCTGCCATTATAGCTCCTATAGGACATCTTTGATCCCCCAACCCCCAGGTGGATTTTGGAAATGGAAGAAACAGTTTCACTGTGCTTCCTTTTCACTGATCACTGACAAGCTTTACTGGGATAAATTTGCATTTTAGCCATATTCCTTTCCTATTAGATGAGGAGATTGTTATTACCAAAATGGTGAACTGACTGGGATAAATTAGATTCCTGATCAGAACACTCGGGTGAATCTTGATGGAAAAGAGAGGGAGAGAGGGACAGAGGGAAAGAGGGAGAGAGAGATGGAAATGCTATGCTCTATAAATAGGTATCCTTTTCTTAGCACACATGTTCCTAGCATAAATATTAGATCCTTAAACCTGATTCAAGAAAATACGTACTTCCTGATGACAAGAAAGCCATAAATATAGTTCATGACCAAAGATTAGTCACTGTTTATTATTGCTGGTGACACATGATACGTTGGGGAGATCTGGCAATATTTCAGACATCTCCAGTCAGCCATTTATCATTTCACAGTGGAAGATGAGGAGGTATTTCTATATTAACAGCCCCTGTAATAAGGGAGTGAGTGAAGAAACATCTGATGTGTTTTATCATTGAGAGTCAAAGGGACACTGACAATGTTAAAAATGTGCTGAGTAGATTACAGGTTTTGTACAAGTTGGTCTTCTAAACAAGAAGACTCCTTTTTTTAAAAAGTAGTAGAAGAAAAAAGGAACTATGTTCTACGTTGCTTACTTCTCCCTTGTGCCCCTGAATGATATTTCTAGACTTGAGAAACTGTTTCTGAGAAACAGAAGCTTGATTTGTCTCCAAAGCCTCTAACATTCTGAGCAGCATGATGGCCTTGAGACTCTGCTGCTTCAGGCCATGCTGCGGTCCCAGCACAGGATTACCCTGCAGTTATGCAACAGAGACCCAACGCACCTGCCCTCCACCCAGTGTAACAATGTTTCCCTATTTCAACCTAAAATTTAGAATAAATCAAGGCACATAGCATGTTAACAACTTCCACCTGATTAAAAAATTCAAGACTATGTTCCCTTCATAACTACTATGGCCATGCAAGTGAAAGACATAAAGCTCTCTGGGAGAAGATTTTAAAAAGGGGCTTGGGGATGTGAATGGCCAAGAACTGCACCTTAGAAATGGTGGGAGTGAGCCACTGAAAAGTTTTTAACATAACCAATAACTTCTGCAATGCTCTGCAGAATTCTGAAGACACCATTAAAAATTAAATAAAAAGCCTCAGCTTGGTTTTGTGTGTGCTTCAATAGGCAAAAAGATATATTTAATGCAGAGGGTGTTGAATCTGAATTAGTACAAATATTATTAATTTAATGTTCATACTGCATTTTATGGTTTATAAACTGCTTAGCAATAATTTTATATATTTTTCCTCACAGCGCCACTGTAAAATATATCGGTATTTTATTTTTCCCATTTTATAGATGAGGCAACCTTTAATAAGTGATCTATTTCTTTCCTGTGCATATTGGTTAACTGGTAAATGATTAATTTATGTCTGCATGAACTTCATCATGCAGAGTATTTATTTTAGTGTGAGTTGGTATTTATTTTACCAACAAAGCATTACAGTATCCAATTATATATGCATGTTTTAAAGGCAGTAAAGCAGTCACCAGTAGTTAATGCAACATTAAGTCAGAGATTTTAAATCCACAGTAAATTCTGAGTGAGGGTATTTAAATCAAGCAGCACCCTTTCTCCCTGCTCTCATCCATGTGGGTAAGCAATGGCCCTTCTATAAAATGACCACGTGGCATCCGTCCTGTGACATGGAAAAGATGTGCTGAGATTTTCAGAGCTTAAAATCTTAACTGAAGAGAAATACCAAAAGGTTTATAATTACATCTGGCAAAAGTTCAAGAGTAAACAAATCTTATCATTTATATCTGCCTATAGAATAACTTGCAATTGGGGGGCTTCTACCTTGCCTGTTTTTTCTTCCCTCTTTCTTATGTGCCTCCATTTTTTCCTTTCATTTTCTTTATCAGTTCTCCTTCACTAAGATGGTCGTTGTGGCTGCTGGTATGAACAAGTATAAGTAACCCCACATGAGTGATATATTAAGGCTGAATAAAAAGGGTAACGTGTCTACAGTATTTGCATTCTCTCTCCATATTGCACTCTATGAGCTATCAGCAAAACTGCTTTTCAATGGGTGTGGCATATGAAGTCCAAGGTTCTCAAAATGCTCCCTAAGCACTGACTCAGTAATACCCTCTAATATCATTTCATACTTTACCCCTATAGAGGACAAAGCACCAAGAAGTTCATTCATCCATAAGTCAAATTTTTTAGCTAATTAGAAATATAATTTCTTTTCACAATAACTTATAACATAATTTTCCCTTATTTATTGATCTCAAGACTCTTAAATTTAGCCAATAAAGCTAAGGATTTTTAAAATTCATTGAAAGATTCCAGCCCTAATTTCACATGCAAAAGTCTAAATATTGGCATGTTAGCTGTCAAAGGCAGATGATTTAAAACACATTGTGTGTGCTGGATACTTAAATGCTTCCAGATTCAGAAACTGTCTCTTTCAAACTTAAAATGTACTTAAAGACCTAGGAAGTGATACCAATTTTGTGAAAATATTTATATTATTAAAAATTTGGGGGTCGCCTGGGTGGCTCAGTTAGTTAAGCATCTGACTCTTAACATCTCACAGTTCATGGGATCGAGCCCCACATAAGGCTCTGCACTGACAGTGTGGAGTCTGCTTGGGATTCTCTGTATCCCTCTCTTTCTTCCCCTCCCCTGCTCACACTTGCTCTCTCTCTGTCTCTATCTCTCTCAAAATAAATAAATATTATAAAAATTTTTTGTACACACTGAAATATAAACTCCATTACATCAGATCTACTAGTAAGATAACATATTACGAAGTAATATTTTTTAAATTTATGTGATTTGCTATGGGACCTACTGAGCAGTATCTATGTATTCAGGACACAGATGTTTTAAAAATAAATCTGTAAAACAAGGAGCATTACCAGAGAGGAATGTCACTGAAGTACCATCCTCAGGCTCCCTGCTTAGAGATCAGTAATAACAGGAATCAGCACCCCAGTGTGCTATTTTCTAACTCAGAATTAGATGGACTTGACCCTTAAATAAGCACAGTGGATTACTTTCATATAATGATTCCCACTCTCTCTCTCCATATATATATATATATATATATATATATATATATATATACATATACATACATGTATATATATACTTTCATACTTTCATATACTTTCATACTTTCATATATATACATGTATGTATATATATATATATATATATATGTATATGCGTGTGTGTGTGTGTAAATGCACACACACATGGAGATTTTAGCCATCTTACTCTGTTATAAAAATAGAGAAAACATGTGTAATCAAAAGAAACATTTCAAGTATTAAAGTATAAATTAAATGTATGAAATACAGAAATTTCTTCCTTTTAAAAATCGTTCCATCTAATAAAATGTCCAAATGGAGTGCTATCATAGTTTCCTTACATGCCACAGTTCCAATATCCAATACCCCAAGGCTTTTCCTAGTCCAAGACTTTCCCAAAGGCATTTATTATTCCCATTTACATTTATTTGACCCATATTGCAGCTTCTAAATTGGACACATCATCTTCCCTGAGAACTCGGTGTCCTTACATAGCCTTACAGGAGAACTGTGAGTTATATCACTTTCTGATGCAACAATGAACTAAATGGGCAGAAAAGCGTAAGACTCCCTCACGCTTCCTTGTTTTCCACCACCCCTCACATAACATGAAACACAAGTGAGTGTCCCATTATTGTAAATGTTGAACTGGGCTTGATTCCCAGTTCTCAGTCTCGTAATCCCAGAATCCATTATTATGGTGTTTCTGTTTTCATCAATTGTCATCTTTTTATATAATTCTGTAAGCTTTTGCCAAAAATAAACATTTCGAGGAGGGATTCTTATATGGAAAAACTGAAATATAATGTTCATGCTAAGGAAAAACATTTATTCTTTTTTAAAGAGAGAACTTTTCACCAAGTATCATGATTTTCCAGAACTGCATAGATGGAGAAGTTGCTGAAACTCAATCTTGCTTCCTGATAAAGTCAATACATCATTTACACAGTTATTACCTAGAGCTTCCATGAAAACTAATAAAAAGTATTTCAGCTTAAAATTTCAGCTTCTAGTTTACACTTAACTAAAAATCTCTTACAAGTAAGCATTCTTGTCCATCAGAAGTTGGTACAGAAGAAGGAAGTTCAAAGGAGTAAATATGGGAAGTGCCTTTCCAGCCCTAATAGGGTAAGAAGATCCTGGCCCGAGAACATGGATCTCTAGACCATGGAGCAAATATATCCCTGAAGAGAGAAAAATCCATTAGGTTGTCATGGCTTTGAAACATCAGCCATTTACAC
This sequence comes from Neofelis nebulosa, assembly GCF_028018385.1. Classification (NCBI taxonomy): domain Eukaryota; kingdom Metazoa; phylum Chordata; class Mammalia; order Carnivora; family Felidae; genus Neofelis; species Neofelis nebulosa. The sequence goes on along the minus strand of NC_080794.1, from coordinate 27,255,156 downwards.
TTGCCAGGTCCTGAACCCACATTCACGTGGTAATCAGTTCATTGATTAGAATTCTTCTTCTCATCTACTTATGTGTATATATCTATACCTACAGGGAGAAAATACAGCAGTCAATATAACTCATTAGGTTGATGGATATATTTCTTATTATAAGTTAATATATTGGGATTTTTCTGTAAAGACGCTTTTTAATTACTATAAATATTGTCAATAAGATCATTTTAAAATTATAAAACTCTCAGCCACACGTACAGAGGTAAAAGTTCCATTTCTGGAACATGAGACTAAAAAGAGTCATTTCTCATCCATATTTGCTTTTAAAATACAGCCACTCCCATACATGCTATCACAATGCCTTCCCCACCCCACAGGAAAGGGAACTAATGCCTGTAAGAAATGATAGTCGATAGTCTTACACACTATCCTCAAAGAAAGTTATTTGTTCAGGTTCACCCAACCAGTAACTAACAGAGATTAAAACTCAAGTCTGATAGATGCCCTTTCAACTAAACTTATGTCTTTACTTAGAATCCACTAATAGCAACATAGGCTGTGACTAGAAGAAGCAGGTAAGTACTCCCTGGCTGCTAGAGAAAAACACTGATCCTACTGGCTGTTTCCTCTAAACAAGCCTAAACCCAAATCTCCCGTCCAAGAAGTTGGTGTTCTCTATCTGGCGCTTTTATCTTCATGGACATGTGCAGAAACCTTGTCTGATGATTTAGCTATATATATATTTTGGAGTCTGATTTTTAAAGTAATTCAACACAAAGACATTTGTTCATAGTAAACTTAAGAATGGATTGTATATTACCAGGGAACTGGAAAAGCAAAGAGAAATGATAATTATTTTACCAAGCAATTTCATAGCTGTCTTTCATTGTCTATTCATATCTCTTTATTTGGTCTGGCTAGTTATGAAACCAGCTCCCATTATTACATTTTGTTAATTGAAATATAGCTTTAATTGTTCCCAAGTATACTTTTATATTTTTTACCTAACACTAATCTGAAAAAGGTCTTAAACCTATTTAATTGGAGCTGGTAGGAATAGAGGTGAGGGCACTCCTAAATTAATTATAAGCTTGGTGAGACAGAGATGAAATATTTTGGATTTTTGACCATGCATGTTAGGTATTAGGAGAATTATATTTCATGTTATGGAGATGAACAGAAAATTCTGGAGATGATTTTTAAATCTTAAAGAATCAGGTATTGGGGCGCCTGGGTGGCTGAGTCAGTGGACCATCCGACTTAGGCTCAGGTCATGATTTCGTGGTTTGTGAGTTAGCACCCTGCGTCGGGCTCTGTGCTGACAGCTCATAGCCTGGAGCCTGCTTCCAATTCTGTGTCTCCCTCTCTCTCTGCCCCTCCCCTGTTCATGCTCTGTCTCTCTCTCTCTGCCAAAAATAAACACTTAAAAAAAAATTTGTAATAAAAAAAAAGAATCATAGGTATCAAATATTTATTCAGTCAGTTTGACTTCATTTAATGAGGTCATCCTTCCATTTTCCAGGAAACTATTTTGCTTAAACTAGTTCCAACATTAAAATCTTTCTTTAAGAAAAGATTATCACTAAAGATTGACACTGTATAATACAAACAGGAACTCATTTCAGTGTTTAGCCTACCTCCTCAATTTGAGTAAATTCTTCCTAATATCTAAGTAAAGTCTCTCCCAAAATGGCCCGTATCTTCTCCTCTGCAAGTAATGTAGCACTAATTTATTCTCCATAGTCTTGGTTCTTCATCCTTGTAATGCTTGGTTTGAATCTATATTCTCTGCATCCTCCCAGGCCTCCTTTCTTAATGGGTGTCTCCGTGTTTCCAGATGTCAGGGTTGTTTCTTTGGGAGTATAAAACCCAAAGGGTGTTGCCTTCCTCACTGTAGCTCTGATGCTTCTATGATAAAACCCCCTAAATATTTTTTTTCAAAATTCCTTCAGAAATTTACATATTAAAAACAAAGAGCAAACAAAAGAAGGCTATCTCAGATAAGGCTCAAATGGAGTTTATGCTGAAAATTTTCAAGAAGAGTATGAATACTTTTCTTTCTTGGATGCTATTTTGAACGGTGACAGGATGAACTAAGTGACCTCTTGATGATCTTCCAGCCCTGTGATTCTGTGATAATCTTAGCTTCCAGCATTTCATTTTCTCTAAACACTAAAATCTAATCTGCCCTAAAATATGCGAGTGTTTAACAGATGAAAACCTTTTAATGGAGGAAAGATTCTGCTTGTTTTCTTGGAAGTAATTTTCTTAACAATTACTTACATTTATATTCAAGGCAGACTATATTGAATCATTAAATCCAAAGAAAATCATAAAAGAAAAATTAGCAGACATATTATATAATGACATGCAATTTATTTCTTGACTTTTGCCTTTATTGTTCTGCATTAGAAACATTTACTCCTGTAGACGTGGTTAAAGGATTCATGATCCTTTAGTGGATCAAGGATCCACTTTCTTAAACCTAAAACCATTCTTGCTTTCTATACCACAATTGTTTCTACTTAAAAAGGAGACGTATGTTAGTACCAGTAGACGTTTTACTTCCAAGCGAGGCTACTTTCTGAGCGGGGCAGCCATAGAGCAAATTACATCTGACAAGTCTGTTTAGTAAAGATTAGCTGTAGTTAGATTAAACAGACCTTGAGCCTGCCATTTAATCCACCACTACTGGTCGTGTGTGCCCAGCCAGTGACGATACTTGCAGGCACAGAAATTAGATTATTAGTTTTCATTGCTTTTTAATCAGCTGTTTTTGAACCAGTGGAAAACTTTAGGCATAAAGTGAAAAACAGCCCTTCCACATATCAAATGGATGATCTACTTGATTCTAGATTCAGGTGCTAATATTATTAATTACATTATCAGTACTACTAATGATGATGATAAGAGTGTTACATAAAAACTAGCTACCCTGAGCTAATCTCTGGCAGAGCTTTACACAGATTATTTATACTGAATCCTCACAACTGTTCTCTGGAGTTTTACCAAAATAAAAATGGTGAGTTATGCATATATTCTGGGACATTTTTTTTCTGATATTGACTCGGAGCGTCCGTGAGTATTTTTCAATGAGTTGTTCAGCATTCAGTTGATTATTTTTTGTTGTTGTTTGGTCCAACTGCAGTTTGGATGATATAGAATGAACATAGAAAACCATAGCATTAATCTTGGACTGTAAAAGCCCTATTTGTATTGTGACACAAATATAAATGTAAAGCAAGCAGAAAAAATGCTATGTAAGCTCTTTTCTGAGCTTAGTATTGTTAGAAAATATTTAACTCTTGTGTTGTTTGGTAGCTTTTCTATTGTGTGTACCGTAAGTGCAAAAAGAATTACACTAGAGTTAAAAATTAGTCTGAAATTTCATAGTGAACTATTTTTATCAAAAACTTATCAGTTCCTCCAGTAAATGGGCAGCACTGAACTTTATACAATTGCCAAGAACCAAGAAATATAGAATTAATATTAAACACAGATCTGAGTTGTATTGATCAGCAAATACTTGATATAAGCTGCTAAAAGGAAAAGCCATGTATTATCATATTCCTTGTCTCTTGAATAAATACATGTCCTATGGGTCGAATAGTGGGTTTATATACCTACAGAGGGTAGCATTTGGTTGTGCCTAATGTAAGGTCTGCCTGCCACTCACATCACGTAAGTAAGCCCCACTCTATTCAAAACTGGGAAGTATTTTATTTTATTTTATTTTATTTTATTTTATTTTAACATTTATTTATTTTTTGAGAGAGAGAGAGACACAGAGTGTGAGTGAGGGAGGAGCAGAGAGAGAGAGAGGGAGACACAGAATACAAAGCAGGCTCCAGACTCTGAACTGACAGCACAGAGCCCGACACGGGGCTGGAACTCAGAGACCGTGAAATTATGACCTGAGCCGAAGTCGGACGCTTAACCGACTGAGCCATCCAGGTACCCCTGAACTGAATATGTCTTTAAGTTTAAAATTTAAATTCTAAACACACTAGTCACATTTCAGTGCCCAATAGCCAAATATGGCTGGTGGCTACTGTATTGGCCAGATAGATTACAAACTCTCCTTAAAGGAAGATTAAAACTGGGAAGTATTTTTAATGCAATGTGTATAATTGGAATAGAACTGTCAACAACCACAACCTATGTTTTTTTGAAAAGCCGACACTATTATAGGCAAACAATCACGGATCACCGTGCCATTCTGCTAAATGACAGCAACACTCACCCATAGCACTGAATGGTCGCTCTGCCAGAAACCATTGGAGACCACACTGGAAATGGAGTTTCTGGGTGATGGTTTTACCCCATTGGCCTTGTATGTATCAATTAAGCAGTTGCCCTGGTTGTCCAGTTCTTCCCCTGCTGACATCATAACTCAGACTGTTAAAAATGTCTGCAATCCCATCGTCTGCTCTCCAGGGCTTTCACCTTGAGATGGAGAAAGGGACTGTATGGTCTCGCTTACTCCATCTCCCCAACTTCTAAAAGTACAGCCTGACAGTGACCAAAAGAGCTAAGTCAATGCCATTGTACAATAAATGGTTGGCAAACAGCTCTGGAACTAAAAGACTCTTAAGGTTGAAGACAACTTTAAAGGTCATAAATGATGATCCTACACTCTTCTGATGATTAAAGTGATATTCAAACACCACTGATGACAGGAATCAATCTCTTGTCCTCCCAACTTCAGATTGCTCTAATTGATACAAAGTCCTTACATTAACTATAATGTGGCTCTCTGCAAATTCCACTTACTGGTCTTTAATGTAACCTTTGGAACCAATGAAATGTTTATGTCCTCTTTGATACCCCAAGAAGTTCCTTTCCAATGCTTCCTCATTCTCTCTGGTTTCCTTCCTCAGTGCCCTTGTCACTTTCCTCTCAACATGGTCCAATTTTTTTATGTTGTTTATTTTTGAGGGGGGAAGGGGCAGAGAGAGAGACAGAATCCCAAGCAGACTCTGCACTGACAGTACAGGGCTCAAATTCACAAACTGTGAGACCATGACCTGAGCCAAAATCAAGAGTCAGTTGCAATGCTTAACTGACTGAGCCACCCAGATCCCCTGAACATGGTTCAATTTTTTAACATTTCGCAAATTCAGAGTATGATTGGGACTTGCGCAGGATAAAACACAATTCCAAGCACTGTCTTGCTATTAATACTGAATTTGCTGTTGTGGCAACTATATCAGAGTGACACTTGAAATTCCTACGTGCTTCTCAAATATCTAAACTAAGTCACATGTACCCCATCCGGTACCTGTGTAGCTGGGTTTTTGTCTCCTTGTTTTGGACCACCATAGTAGATTTCATTAATGTTACCTCATTAAATTTGTTCCATCCTACCAACTTTAATGTTTTTTCATGAGGAATGAAGAATGAATTCTAATCCTGTCATCTCACTTATCCACTATGTAAAATCCTAACTAGTATCATCTATAAATCTGACTAGCACATTCTCTATTTATATTAATACCTGATCTTTTTAAAGTGTATTTATCTATTTTGAGAGAGAGATAGCATGAGTGGGGGAGGGGCAGAGAGAGAGAGAGAGAGAGAGAGAGAGAGAGAGAGAGGGGGGAGGGAGAGGGAATCCCAAGAAGGTTCCATGCTGCCAGGGCAGAGCCTGACATGGGCTTGAACTCATGAACCATGAGATAAGATTATAAGCTGAAAGCAAGAGTCAGATGCTTAACCAAGTGAGCCACTGACATGCCCTAATACCTGATCTTTTTAAATGTTGACAATAACAGGACTGAGGCATCACTATCAAAAATACCCTTTCATGAGCATCCGTCTTTGGTTCAGGTCATGATCTCATGGTCCTTGAGTTCAAGCCCCACATCGGGCTCTGTACTGACAGCTCAGAGCCTGGAGCCTGCTTCAGATTCTGTGTCTCCCTCTCTCTCTGCCCCTCCCACATTCACACCCTACTCTCTCTCTCTCTGTCTGTCTCAAAAATAAATAAACATTAAAAAAAAAAAGCAGAAGAAGAAGAAGAAGAAGAAGAAGAAGAAGAAGAAGAAGAAGAAGAAGGAGAAGAAGAAATGCCCTTCTAGGTAGCCATTAATCATTCATTTCTATTCTCTAGGGGTGGCTATTCAACAAAATTGCCAACACCCTGGATTTTTAGCTCATATTTCTTCACCTTAGCCAACAAGACACTACACAAATGCCTTGGCAGATATCCTGCAGAAATCCAGATATACTAGTTACCCGCATCGGCTAATCCATTAACCCTTTCAGAGAAGGAAATGATGTTCATCATCTACATGATCTATTTCATGGTGAATCTTTTGGAATCCAGCTGTGAGCCTTACCACAGTGATTTGAGGCTCACAGATATGTACATTTTAAGAAACTGCATCCCTACCCCTTTAGAAATCAGATTCACATCTGCCAATCTCCATTCATGCTTCCCACAGTCCTGACAGTCCCTCAGAAATGTCAGCAGGGGTGTCACAGGTTTCATATGCTGCAGGGGTCTCGGCTTATTCATTTGTCCCTAGCACCTAGCACAGTGTCTAGAATGGAAGAGGCATCCTACTATTATTTTTAAGGACTCAAAATACTCAAGTTAAAATACTCAGTCAAAAGTATCAGCTCAGATCATTGATTCCAAGGTTGTGAGACTGAGCCACACATCGGGCTCCACACTGATGGCGTGGAGCCTGCTTGAGATTCTCTCTCTCCCGCTCTCTGCCCCTCTGTCCCTCCCTCTCTCTCTAATAAATAAACTTTTAAACAAGGAAAAGCACAGTCCAAACTTGATATTTGGGTGTTTAGATTCATGTTTTTAAAACTCTAAAATAAGAATCTTATAGGTCAGAAGACCATATTAATTTATACACCACATTAGAATTTTGAATTGAACCAAGAACACTCTCACAACCGATCACATGCCACGCTTTCTTCCTGTGGTTGTAAATGACATCCCCCAGGTTTACAGAAAGATGGTCTGGATTTCACCTGGAGACATCTGGGCACTAGTGTTCCTGCTGAGGCTCAGAAGGAGCCATATTTGAATTGTTTGGGGGTGTGGAGACATTAAAGAATATAAGAAGGCAAAGCCGGACTTTGGAGGAGAAGGGAGGGAGGCTTCCAAGTCGTTCCATAAGGCCTCATCCCTCTGTGCCCCTAGCACTGCACCCTTTCTCTGTTCCTCTGTTCCCTTTTGTTCATCTCCAGGACCAAATTCTCTTAGGACCTGGCCCCTCCTCTGCTAGCATAATATAACCTACAGCTCTCCTTTTATCACACTCCTTAGGGAAATTTAAGCCAGAAGGAAAGGAGAATTTCAGGTGGAACACGCTAACAAAGAAGGTGATGATGACAAATCTCACATTTCAATAAAATCCTGGTAACTGAGATTTGAGATACTCAAAAGAATTACAGAAACACCAACACTGTCTCTTTGCCCCAAGGTTGCTGTCATTTCTGAGGGACTGAAAAAAAGTGATGTGCAGGGACACAGCTCCCACTACCAAGAGTCCTGGAAGGCATGGAGAACGTGGGCATCCTCTTACACCCTCTCTGTTCATCTTGTCTTCCCTCTCAGCAGAAGCAGTCTGTCATCCCCAGTCTCTCCTTGACACAAAGAAAACAGAAGTCCTACAATTCTGCTCTCTTTCTAATCCATCAGTGTTACTGTCACCTCTAAGCTACATGTCCATCTTTTATTGGAACAACAACGTGCTCCATGAGCTTAAAAAGCAAACAAACAAAAAATAAACACAAAAAAAAGCAAACATGTATCCGGATGTTCTTTTCAACAGGTCTCAGGTCATCTGCAGGTTTCCCTTTATATTTGCTGTCCTCCTGCCTGGACAACCCTTCACCTGACTTTTCCCAAGGCCAGTTCATAGTATTCAAGCCCCTGACGAAGAAGTGCCATCTTTTCAAAGACGGCCTCTCGACCACCCTGACTGAAGCAATCATACTGCGTTTCTCCCTTTCCCCTACTCAGCCCTGGTTTTCTTAAAAGCACACACTACTGCATGCAATTAAAGACACACCTTCTTTGTCCTTCTCCCCCCTAGAAAAAAGCCCTCTAAGAACAAGGACTTGGCCTTATTCACATCAGTGTCCCCAGTGCCAAGAACAGTGCTGCTACCCAGAAGTTTCTCAATAAACATATGCCCAATGCATGAAGTGACAAATACTCAGAAATGGGGAAAAAAGTGGTTTCTTCTTTGTCTTCTCTTTCACTTCAGAATTATGTACAACTAATTTCTAGAAATGGCTAATAATGGTAGAAATGGCTCGTTTTAAAGAAAATTTTTTTATTCTGTAGAATATAATATAACCAGCAATGCTTTGATAATCTGAAAATTTTAGACAAGGTAAAAAAATAAAGTGGTAAAACTTAAAATAAGTTACTTATGTGGCCCCTGGGTGGCTCAGTTCGTCCGGCAGCCAACTCCTGATTTGGGATGAGGTCACGATCTCACAGTTCGTGAGTTTGAGCCCCACATTGGGCTCCGCGCTCACAGCACAGAGCCTGCTTCAGATCTTCTGTCTCCCTCTGTCTCTGCCCTTTCCTGACTCACACCTGTGAACACACTCTCTCTCTCAAAAATAAATAAATGTTAAAAAAAATTTAATAAAAGAAATTACTCACAATCCTAATACTAGGAAAAACTGATCTTAAGAGTTTGGGAGTATGTTTAGAATTTCTGCTAACTTCTCAATCTTTTCAAGGCATCTTCCCTTTCAAATTCTTGTGCTGTAGAATTCTTCTAATCTGTTCCCTGAACTTTTAAAAATCTGTTCTCATAAATTTGCCATATTTGTCTGATATTTTTCAGACTTTCTATCCCCATCACAGTTTTTAAAACTACATTTTTATTGTTCTATAAAATTCCTGTTACTTCCATATGGCCAGCCAGTTTCCCCCTCATGAACTAGAATTTCATTTTTTCTGAAATATCAGTTCCCTCAATTCAAATTTTTAGACAATAAAATTGCCAACAAGGCAGGTCAATAACATATCGGATGTCCTTAGTTTAACTGAAAATGAATTCCAGCATAGCTGGCTAGAGACTACCATTGATACGGTATCTCACGAAATACTTGTCTCATTCAGTCTTAAAACTATTCTACCATTATGGCTATACCATAAGAATTAGGTAGTGGGAAAATACTCACAAAAGACTTCCAAGAAATCTTCATTCACTCATCCATCCAATGATTAATTATTGAAGACCCATTATGTGCCAAAATTGTTTGAAGCACTTGAAATACCAAAATAAAGGCAAAGAATACAGTTGACCCTTGCACAACATAGGAGTTAGGGGCACTAACCACCCCCCAACACACAGTCAAAATTCCATGAGTAACTTTGGACTCCCCAAAAGCTTAACAACTTATAGCCTGCTACTGACCAGAAGCCTTACCAATAACATAATCAATTAACACATATTTTGTATATTATATGTATTATATACCGTCCTCTCACAATACAGTAAGCTACAGAGAATATTAATAAAATCATATAGAAAATACATTTACAGCATTGTCCTACATTTATCAAAAAAAATCCATGTTTAAGTACACCCACACAGGTCAAACCTGTGTTGTCAACTGCACACTACTAAGGAAAAGCACACAATTATTTTACAAATAGTTACTGAACACCTACTAGGTGCCAGGTGCTACACCAGGCACATAAGCAGGAAGGAATCATAATGTCAAGGATACAGACACACTTGGGTTTAATTTCCACTACGTGCTAGCTTAAGAATTACTGAATAGTTTATTTCATCTATAAACTGAGAATAACAACACAGGTTTAAAGCACTACTATGAAACTTGAGAAATTAAATCATCCAACATACTATAATCCAAAGAAGAGCAAAATTCCCTATTCTTGAGATACTTGAAATCTAGTAGATAATATACATAAAAGGTAAGCATTCAATAATACTTGTTGAATACAATTAAATACAGGGCACAATGTGATACTGTAATACTAATTATGCTCTCTTCTGAATGGTAAATTTCTTTGTACACTTAGAATCCTTAATATAGTATGTTATGAGTGATGGAATACTCAACAAATGTTAAATACATGAACAAATAGATGTTTTGTAAGTAATTCTGCAATATTGCCCTAAAATGATGAAATTCTCTCTTAAAGCCAAATATTTACTTCCAGAAACTTCATTTTGTATTAATCATATAAATTATGCTTCAAGATTCTAGAAATGAAAGCAGATTAATTTCTGCATGTAAAGTAGGATTACAATAGACATTACCCCCAATTTTTCAAGTTTTATATAAATAAGTTTGATCAGAAGGTATTTCAAATTGGATCTGCCATGTGAAAATCACAAGTTCATATTTGCTCTTCACTTTGAATTAGTGAGGCTTCTTTGTCCAGAAATGAGTTACAATTACACAACGTTGGAAATGTTTGCACATTTTCCCTGTATGAACTAACTTTACAAAGAAAGACTGAAAGGGCTGGGGTTTCTGGTTTCTGCTGCAAGTACAAACAGTGACTAACACGTTAGTCATAGTAAACAGCTGTTCCTTAACAGGACAAGAAATAACATGTTTAAAATGCTGCAGGAAAATTAAGATAGACAAAAGAGAGAATTTTTTACGTGTTGAAAGTAACTCTAATTCAGGCAATCCTAAAAAAGCATGCAAATGTAAAAATATTTTTGGGATTATACAGCTAGCCTTGAAGTAATTTTAGTTTTTAATTATGTCCTCCTCAATAAAAGTTGGATAGATGAGATGATTCTCCAAGGTCTTCTCGGATTTCTGGCAGTTTAAGAGACTTTGCTTATTTTCCATATGTCCCCTAGAGGGCAGCGGTGACCCAAAACACAGGAAAAGATTTTTTTTTTTTTTTTGGTCAGTCCTGTATCCCCTCTGGTGCCAGCCTCTACTCCAGTCCCTTTGCCATTTCTCACACACCTGTCTTTTGTAAGCAAGTTGACAATGATATTTCTGAGTGTTTATTTCTGAGTACCTAACTAGCAAAACCATTAAATATTAGACAAGAATGTTGCATGAAGTATGTTTTTACAGAGATTGAAAGAAAAGAAAGTGTATATATCACTTAACACACATCCACATCCTAACTGTCCTATCATGCACCTTTCATGCATTTTGGAGTAGACAATGGCTTGAGATGGTTGGGAAAAAAATTATAAGATGTGTCAAAGCAAAGAAATCAATTTTTTCCTTTAGTTGGTTTGAAATAAACCATAGTATTACCGAATACCTATTCATTCATTTATTCACTCAAGAATTACCTGATGTGTAGGAACCATATATCAGGTGTTGCATTTAGTAATGTGTGGAACAGAGAAACTACTTCAGGAACCTTATAATTAAGAAAGTGACACTAAATTACGTGATACAGGGAAAGATGACACAGTAATGTACCCAAATAATTACGAACTGTGGTAGCAATGTAACATCAAAAATTGTTGCGCCTTTTACAAACATTCTGGCTTTCTCTTGGAGGCCCACAGGTCTGAAGAAATCCTTGTCCTGTTCCAACAGAACACATAACTTTATATTTAAAAGGTGATGACGAACCACAGGAAGCTTCCTAAATAGGAAGGGAGAGCCTGAGCGAGCACTTTACTAATGCTGAGGTTTTCTTTTTTAGTTAATGTTGCTGTTTAAATATTTTATTCTGCTCAGAGACATTTTTATGCAAAGGGTGCAACTTTCAAAAGAGACTTTTGCAAGGTTGCCCTAAAAGCCTCTTATAATACCTGTAAATTTATCTTCTGGGATCTCTTTTATTGTATTCAGATTATTTGCTGATCAAACTTTTTATTCACTTTCATCTTGTGAAATTGGGAGCAACATGCACTTCAAGTATGTGAAGAAAAAGATTAATGATGTCAGAATTATAATTCAGTCAATATTTGCTAAGCCATTTAGGTTTTCTGTATAGAGCAGAGGATAATGAAAATTGTCTACCGATACAGCAGTGAGTGGCTCTGAGAACATTCTTGCCATAACTTTTAGTCAAACCAAATGTTGTGGTCTGTTTATGTGGCTGCTTGTTTATGCAGATCACTGTGGCTGGGAATTATACATATTTGCAATACTTCCTGGGAGAAATCTACCATTTCTGTACCTGTGGCCTTCAGTCTGCATTACAATCAAGGCTTTATTAAGATGCTAGAAAATGGACTTTCAGTCCTAACAATATGTCTGGTGATCATTTATGATGTTCTAACTCTAAGGAATGACGTATTTGTTTAAGTACATTGAAACTGGTGGATAATTTAAGTGAAGTTACTTTCAAGATTTAAAGTAGCAGGATCATAGTACTGTCAGTGGACAGGTTAGGCTGACGAAGCCAGGACTAACCCAGGGAACAAAACTGTTACCACTGGACCAGGAACCACAGCATATTTAAAACTATTTCTATTTGCCCAGAACTGACTAAGCCAACTGTTATTTCCAGAGGTATAGTAAATCATCTTAAGACCTTATCAAAGGACAGATAAGCTTCTAAGTACTTGTCAAGTGGAAAACTTCTTTAGAAAAAAACAGAAAATTATAAAGATCTAGACATTTACACTAGACATTTTATGAGGAGAAAAAAACACTACATTACTTGCTTCTTTCTGAGGGTGTGGAAATTTCCCCTAAAAGTCAAAAAAAAAATTGTTTGTAGAAAGAGTATAAGAGCTAATTTGGACTCCTAACTTTATTTTGCATTTGCAATTTGAAATGAGTCTATAAAATGGCTACTATTAAACATTAATCATTCCTCTCTCCTCTGCTCTTTCTGTGTGCTCATGTTTAAAAAGAACATATAACCATTGGGTATATTCTGATATATTATCTGTTGCAGGAAAGTATCTCCTGTTTCTATTGGAAGCCAGGGAAAACCAGATGATTTTCATGTTAGTTCCAACAAGAATTAGACCACTAACTGCATATAATCAGCAGACATTTTCTACCATGTGGCTCATTTTGAAACTTTCTACTCACAGTAGTCCTACCACTGGATGTCGGGTGCAGAAAAATGGCCAGTTCCCTTAAAAACATTATAAATGATCACTACATTTAATGGCACTGCAATAACATATCCACAGAATAACCTATCTTGCTTAGAATTTACAGTTTGTAAAAGCACTTGCACACAGAGTAATGCACTTGAACTCATGCTGATCCTAGGTGGGTGTAGTTAAGTCCATTCCAGACATTTCTAAGAATTAGAAAGCTTGGGGGAGTTTCCCAAGGTCACATAGCTAGAAAATAGCTGAGCTCTTTCCAGGCAAGGTCTCTTCACTCGAGTCTAGATCTACGTGACATTCTAGTGAGGCTGTATTTACCACATGGTTGTGTTCATTTTCTTACACCAGGCAGCCTACTTAGATGTACATGTAACATAGGCACAGCGGTGCTTTTATTATGTGTAGGCAACACACAGGTCTCCTTTTTAGGGAGAGGAAGCAGAGCCCCAACAAGGTTAAATAATGCATCCAGAATGACACAGCTAGAGAGCGGTGGAGTCGGGGTTCCAACCCGGGGGTGTCCGGCTCCAAAGCCACATGGCTGCCAGTAAAGCACTTTTCTTTCCAATGCCACCTATTCTAGACTGGGCTTTCCCTCTCCTGTGTTCTACTTTAACACTCTGTCAGGCAGTTCTATGCAGACTTCTTTCTGCCTCACTGTTGTGTGTTTTCATTGAATACAAGGTTTCCTACATGGCCCAGATGATGTTGGTGTGGGCTGTTTTGCGTATAACTTGCGTAGAATGGCACAGTGTCCCTTGAGCATCAACAGAGGACAACTGAAGTAATACAGGAAATCCCAGGGCCCTCTGAGAATGGCAGCCACCCCTCCTTGTTCTCTGGTTGATTGAAGGCTTATAAGGAAAAGAGGGTCTGAGTAAAGCTCACTTGACTCTCTGAGTACAGGACAGAGTCATGACTCCCCTACCCACAAACCCAACCCCAAGTCAGTAGAAAAATGAGGAAGGGCTACAGAAAGAAGTTTGAAAAAAACTTCACAATCCTGCTGTCGGCCCTGTTGACACCATGGTGACAGGGCGTCTTCCTGAAATGGCCAGTTCATGGGTATTAGAGGTGATAAAAAACAGAGTAGTAGCCAATGGCGCCTAAGGGTACAGGCCTGTGGGAGTAGCCAAGCTGTCAGTACAGCTGATGAGACCACAGAAGGTGCATTCCAACTGTAGTCACCACAAGCCCTTCACAACGTGGGCTATAACTGCCCACAAGTAAGAAAGACTCCAAAGTGCACAGTAGGGGCATGATCCAAAAGTAGTATCATTTACATTTTGCTTATGAGTATTTTCAGTTTGAATACATGGTCCAACCAAGTAGTTCAAACTCTCAGATGGATACTATGAAAATGACTCTCAGAAAAAGCAGTCTAATTTATTTGATTCAGTATGTGAAGTTGCAAATGCAGGTGATTAAATTTCTAGTTCTCAAAAGGAGTACTTTGTTCCTGTGAACAGCTTATTAACAACTGGCAAAAACCACATGTGTGTCTGTGGACAGCAAATTCTGTTGAATTACTTAAATACACATACTATTTGATTAAATTCACCACCATAATCAATAGGGGGGTCTGGTTGTCACATTAATTATATTCTATAGAAATTCTATGGACACATCATTTAATTAGATTTTTCACTTAGTACTTATCAAAATATAAGAAATACCATCATAGTGTTTTGCACATGGTAATGAAAGCATAGGTACATTACCAAGATTAAATCATGAAAGAATATCTACCCTCTGTTTTCCTTCCTGCTAAAATTATCTAGCTTCTTACAGTACCACCTGTGATGATAGGCAGGCTATGCAGAATTTCAAAGCTTTCCACAACACCTACCAATCTCCATGTCAGAACAAATTAGTATTTCCAGTCTACTGTTTATCATTGTGGCATTTTAAAGCCTAATAGCTAATTCTTAAAAACATTAATAACATCTACTTTTATTGAGAGCTCATGTTCAGTGAATGTGTTAACAGCTCCACTTATATGAGCTTATTTAATCTATAGAGAAACACTTTGAGGTTTCATTATACAGATGTAGAAACTGAGGCACAGGTCACATAGATGCTATAGAGCCAGGATTGAAACCTAGATCTGACTTATTTTATGGCCCACCTAGGCTAATCTGTTTATTTCACAGACACAGAAATGGACCCAGAGGAGTAACCTGTCTTTCTACAGGACACATAGCTGGAGAATGGAGACAAAACTGGGACTCGGGTTTCCACCAGTTACCTTTATTGCCTTGAGCCATCACTATAGGCCTGAGCTCTTCAGCTTTTTATTCTGTCTTATTTCTGTTTCAGCATACAGCAGCCAGGCTCAGAGACATGTAAACAATATCCATTAGCACTGCTGCCTGTGATGTGTAGTGCAATCACATTTTTAATGGACTCTGTCTGAGTCCTATGCTTGTCTGCATTGCTCTTAAAGAGGTCTGGAGTAAATCTATTGCTCACTTGGCAGTCAGCACTTGGCACAGTTTCTCAGGTGGTAAAGTTAGAGATCTGTGGATTTTGCTTTCTCCCATATCTCTGGAAGCTTCTCCTAGAGAATGTCATCCTTAGCTCCCTATTCCAAGGCCAAAATCTATGACTGCTTCAGAAAAGGTCTTCCACCCTAAGCAGCACTGATCTGGCCATGCCTTTCCCTTGCTTTAAATACTCAGATAATAGGTTTTTATCATGAATGGGTTTTGCATTTTATCAATTACTGTATCTGTATCTATTGAGATGATCATATAGTTTTCTATTCTACTAATATAGTGATTTACTTTATTGGTTTTTGAATGTTAAACCAACCTTGCATTCCTGTTCACTTGGTCTTGATGTGTTGTCCTTTTGTTAAATTGCTAGATTTGCTAATATTTTTTTATTTGATAATATGTTCAGGATTTGTGGGTATATGCTCATGATGTCAAGTTTTGTCATGAGTATTAATGATGGCTTCATCTTGATCCAGGTGGTGGTCACATAGGTATTTACAGATAATGAACATAAGTTATAGACATTCCACTGTATGCAAACTACACCTCATTTAAGTACAATTTTAAAAGTCACTCATATAGTTTCACTGTGTCCTTAAGCAAATCATTAGAATGACATCCAAGGGTTCTGTTTGTTTGGATAGCTGGGTAATCTTTATACTTCACCTTGCAACATGGCCACACAGATTACTTTTAATTACTGAAAACTATCACACTGTTTCCTACTGTCAGAACTTTGCTAATGTTCTTCCTTCTGCACAGACTCTCCTCCACACCTCTCTCTTCCTATGAGAATCCCTGTCATCCTTCAAGGCCTAACATTAATGATGTTCCTTCTGGGACACTTCTTGGAAGATTCTGACACCCTCACCACCCACAGGCAGAATGTGCCATGGCACATTGTCCTCTCTGTTGAAAATATGGTCCTCTCTGTTGAAAATATGGTTGATAGTTGATATTTTGTGAGATTTTCTCAAATAAAAATATTTTAGAAATTCATATGTAAACAATATTTTAATTCCAAGTTTTTAAAGATCCAGTTATGCTTACTCATCAAAAGTAATGTAGCTCCTCTGACCTGTGTAATATCAAGGTCCCAAACCCTTTAAAACTAAAACCTGTTGAGTTTCTTCTGCAAGATGGCCAGCTCAGAAATTTTGGAATTTTTTGGAGGGGTTTTTTTTGGCTAAAGTTTATTAATTAATTTTTGAGAAAGAGAGCAAATAAGTGAGAGCAGCGGTGGAGGGGCAGACAGAGGATCCCAATCAGGCTCTGTGCTCTCAGGGCAGAACCCCATGCAGAGCTCCATCTCACGAACTGTGAGATCATGACCTGAGCCGAAATCAAGAGTCACATGCTTAACCAACTGAGCCACCCAGGTGCGACAGAAATTTTGGTTTTTAAAAGAAATGAGATGGGGCGCCTGGGTGGTGCAGTCGGTTAAGCGTCCGACTTCAGCCAGGTCACGATCTCGCGGTCCGTGAGTTCGAGCCCCGCGTCAGGCTCTGGGCTGATGGCTCGGAGCCTGGAGCCTGTTTCCGATTCTGTGTCTCCCTCTCTCTCTGCCCCTCCCCCATTCATGCTCTGTCTCTCTCTGTCCCAAAAAAATAAATAAAAAACGTTGGGGAAAAAAAAAAAAAAAGAAATGAGAGTTTAGCATTTTTCAGAAAACTTAGTATTGCATTAGCATTCTTTTAATACACTGTGCTTGAAACTAAATGTGTTCAAGCTTCGATTTTATACATATAAAAATGGAAGCAAGTCAAGTTCCCTGTGATTTCTTCCTTAGAGGTGCTTGACTTTTCCACCTCCTTTAATTTGGTATTAGCCTTTTTGTTCCCTGCACTGACTCTTTTAACCACATGTTTTGAGGATCCAATTACTGACTTTTTAATCCGATTAACAGTGAAATCTGTGTCTATTCTGGCAAAGCACAGAAAATACACTCACAAGTGGTATCTGCTCACAGTAAGTCCTTCCACTTTGCAGCAGTACTATATAACAGGTATGAATTTGGGATTGAATTTAGATTTAGGATGTTAATCCTTGAAGTCGTCTTTCTAGGGATGTGACCTTACACAAGTGACTGACCTCCCTATACCTCAGCTTTCCCACCTGAACAAGAGGATAAAAGTACCTCACAGGGTTGCCTTGAGGATTACATGAGATAAAACATGCAAACCACTAAACAGTGTGTAGCCATGGAGTAAGCAATCAATAAATATTGTTGTGTTATTATCATTGGACAAATTATTAAGAAAATCTTTCAGTTACTCAGAACTGGATTACTAAATTTGTGATTATCCAAAAACTTTGTGGTGTTTTGTCTTCCCTTCTATTACTTACTCACTTGGACCTGCATCATTCTCAGTACCATATAGCATTTGATTCAGG
This sequence comes from Neofelis nebulosa, assembly GCF_028018385.1. NCBI lineage: Eukaryota > Metazoa > Chordata > Mammalia > Carnivora > Felidae > Neofelis > Neofelis nebulosa. The sequence continues at coordinate 27,237,248 of NC_080794.1, read as the reverse complement.
TTGGTTTGGAAGACAGGAGGAGGAGGGAATCTGAGCTGACTCCTAACACTTAGTGGTGGGTACAGCACAGCACCAAACTGTTTGGGAACAGCTGAAGTCATTCAGAAGAGCACTGTCAGCCTATAAACAAATGAGTCCCAACTAAAACTTTTGTAGAATCCCACATGAGAGTAATTTGATGTATCCGTTGAGAAAACTAATGTCTAAAAATTTTTATTAATTTAATAACATGTTTAAATGAAAGATACGTCATCAGCCACAATAGCATACCTTAATTGTTAAAACAGCAAAATTCTTTTCCAAACAACAAACAAACTTGGTGCACATGTGGGTTCCTATCTCTTATGCAATCAAAAACTGGACTCTCCTGAGTATCTATCACTGACTACAAGTTATAGACCACAAATGTAGACTAAGAAAATGCTTTCTAATACTGTGTCAGTGCTTCTATATTACCCTAAATAGTTATACTGCTTTATAATCAGCACTGCTGGTGTATACTGGACTGGCAATTTAAATGAATGTATTTGTGCTATGTAATGATAGCTGGCAATTATCTGTGGTTTGGGGTAACCCAGGACAGCTATTCCTTGAATAATTGACCACAGTGACCCACATGTCTGCCCAATCAGAAGGAAGCCTCCACATCAAGTTCTTTGAAATGAATGCCCCACCAGTACACTGTTTTTCTATTATTTACTTTGATGTTCAGGAAGTGCATTATTCAGTGGAACACTGGATTGTTGATAGGTATTCTAATATCAAAAGAAGGGTTCCTCATCAAATAAATATGGGCTATTCAGCATAAGGCTATTTTCCTCTTATCATTGCATAATTTACTGTCACATATAAACATCCTGAGAAGTCTTGCAATAAGAAATATAACTTTAAGAAGAGGACAAAATGCAAAGTATTTCCCAAACTTACTTGACCATTTATAAACAAAGTCTATTCCCCTTTATTAATAGAGTTTCACTCAGGACTGCTCCAAGAGAATTGGGAAAAGCTACTTGATTAATATATCTCCTATTTACTATTAAATTCACTATTTGATAATTCCAAAAATATTTTTGTCTGCTTTCCTTCCATCCAATTTTTCTCCCTGTTCCTTATCCTTTCCAACCCATTACATTGCCAGATATAGCAAATTAATTAATTAAAATAAGAACAGGATACCCAGTTACATTTGAATTTCAGACAATCAATAATTTTTTAATATAAGTATGTCCCAAATATTGCATGAGACACTGAAATGTAATTGGGTGTCCTGTATTTTAACCCCAACCCAAATGAGGACTATCAGTGAGTAATTAAAGGAACTCAGCTTAATTTAGTAATAAGTACATGCAAGGAACTCATTCAATGCTTGCTGAATGTTTCTTGAATCTTTCATAATAACAAAAGTATGACACACTTTTTGAAACAACTATATTTGGCCTTTTTATAATAATTCCAACACAAGTAGTGAAGTCACTCTGGAACGCAAGACTGAAATAAATTCTTATGCTCCAGTGTGAGCGCTTGATTTTATAGATGAGGAAACTGAGCCCTGAGAGAAGTGACTTGACTTGCTCAAGGAAATTCTCCCACAAGGAGTTGATAACTGTCAATCTCAAGTTCTTGTTATCTAACTTGCAAGCCAACAAGGCTATCTTTATCATTGTGCACATATTTGGTAGGGCTTAAAAAAGGTGATGAACTAGTTAATCAAGTGTTCTAAATTATAGTTGCTAAGTTTACCAAAATATAGTTGCTAATTAAGTTAGCTACATTTTAGTAATGAAGCTTAATAAAATCACAATAAAACAGAATACAATTAAAATAAATTTAAAGCTTTAATTATACTGTATATAAGCTAATGTTTCCTTCATCAGTCAGAAGGTGGTTCAGTATCTCCCAGTGTCTCAGTCCCCCATTATTGTATAGTATGCAAGAGTGCAAATTTAAAAAGAATACCAGTATGTCTTTTGTGTGCCTAGTGTTTCTATTTATAAACTATTGTGCAGGACGTATATGCTTATTTTCATCCATTAGTCACCTCAAGTGTGTTATTGAGAAAAAACATCAAGCCCAGCAATAATCTCACGGTACAAGCAGTAGTGCTTATAAGAGCACAGTTTTTGTTCTATAGAAAGCAGAAGAACCACTTCCATTCACAGATGATACATCACCTTTACTATTAAAAAGAGGTATCGTTTGGATCGGACTATTGCAAACTGCTAAGAAGACACTCAGGTACTGCTTTGTTGCCTGTGGGTTTTGCATTTAGTACCCATCATACAAATACCACTGTCCCTTCAGGTGCTGTGTGACTCAGAGAAAGGAGTAAGGGATGCCACGTCTTCAACAGGGATTTCAGGTTGGCTAAGAATGAGGAAGAAAGAAGCATCGCTTTCAAACTAATGAGTTCTTACGTATACAGCTTATTCCCTCACTAGATAGATGTGGATATTTAAAAATCAAGAAATACCCTTCACTTGGTAATTGAGAATGATAAGCTCACTAGGAGCCTAAGTCCCTGCCTTATCTGTATTACCCATATATTTAAATCAGACTTCATAATCACATCATCTGTTAAAATGAGCTGGGTTTTTCCTGCATAACCTTCCCCTCTTATCTCATCAACTTGACATTGCTGGCACAAGGTGAAACCATTATAGTATGCCACTTGTTCCATTAGGAAGTAGAGCAATATTTTAATTTCAAGAAATATCAAGAAATGGACTGGGGATTGCATCGTATATTTTTCCATGAATTATGTGCTTTCTGTGACATGGTGGTGGTGAGGCCATATCACTCATCCACACCTGACCCACAGGTATTGGCCATCTTGTCAAGGACCCTGGGAATCCTGAAATTGTCGTCCCATAAAAATGAGCACCCTTCAACTCTACTTAACCTTTAACCTACCAGAGGTTTCTAAAATACAAAGTATTAAGGTAGTTTACCTGAGTTTGATATTAGAGTTTAAGAGACGCTGTGGCCCATTAGTGTCCAATGACACAATGCAATGCCATACACTGTCATATATACAGCATTACTTTGAATAAATAAGGAATCATAAATATGAAGTGCTAATTATATGGAAGTAGAATCTTTATCAGGAGTTCCTGTTTTAAAATGAATAATACTTAGGGCACCTAGATGATTCCGTTGGTTAAATGGCTTACTCTTGATTTCAGCTTATCTCATGATCTCATGGTTCTTGAGATCAAACCTCATGTTGGGCCCCGTGCTGACAGCAAGTTGCCTGCTTGGGATTCTCTGTCTCCCTCTCTCTCTGCCCCTCCCCCTCTCAGGCTCACACACACTCGCTCTCTCTCTCTCTCTCAAAATAAAATAAATGAACTTTAGAATGAATAATACTTAAATAGGTATTTTACCTCTGGCAAGTGATTTGACCTTTCTGGTCCTGTTTCTTCATCTATAAAATGGGGATGATAGTGGTACCTCTCTCATAAAGTCACTGTAAGGATTTAATGTCAGTGTGAAAGCATTTAGCACCATGCCCAACACATAGCAGGTGCTTACTGAATACTAATATAATTATGGATTAAAACGTCTGGTGGTGATCTTGGTATTTACTACTATTATTTGTGCATACTAGTACCTTATTTTTTTATTTTTACACTTCAATCTTTGCAAAACACTTTCAGAACCTCATAGTGCCTTTTCACGAATGACCAATGTAATGTTGGCCGTGATTACAGTGGAACAAATGAAACCATGAAGGGTAGTTTTCCCTTAAAATTGCAGCTTTTTCACAAGTAACACAGATGGCCTGTATATATGAGTAGTTAGAAGGTAGAACTAAGGTACAAGCTTTCTCATGTAACATTATTGAAAACCATTCAATGTGGGCCTTCTTGCCCACCCTGCTGTTCAAGGCTCTGTAGGAATGGAAACACAAGGACACTGCCATGCCCTTCAGCAAAACCTCAGTGTTTTCTAAGACTGACAGGAGGATGGGAAGTGAGAACCTGTGCCTGAGCCCAGGACTCATCAGCTTATGTTTACAGGCTAAGGGATTGTGCTCCTTCAGTACCGATCTTGACGTCTAACTGCTTATCTCACTCACATGTGATGCAGGTAACTACTTGTCCATAAAGGGGAGTTGACCAAGTGGTACATTAGAGGTCATGTGAAATATTACAGCAAACATAAATATTTACAGCACTAAGGAGAGACTCAGTTGTGTGCACAAAGACAGCTGCTCTTGTCTCCAGGGCCAGGAGTCAGCTCCTCTGTGTTTTCAGATAAGGAATCATTAAGAAAAGAGGGCAAATGCCAATGAAGGAAAAGCCTCCACAACTCAGCTTTCTTCCTAGGGGCTGACTGGTGGATCTGCTTTCAGGCCACTTGTGTTTCTTACAACCCTGTATCCATATGTAAGTTGTGTAGTGGTGTCTGCACACAAGTTAGTCTACTGTGCACTAGATTACCTCAGAATAGTTACTTCCACATGGCCAGACGATCAGGTTAGAATGCTGGTCCCCCTGTACTAACGGAGAGCAAGTCACTGTCTAGGAAACTTCATTCCCATCTCTCATATTTGAGATAATTCTCAAGCTTGTCATGAAGATTAAGTGACATGTATATTAGAGATGCTGGGTAAGCAGAAAAATGTGATACGAACATAGGTGGAATTATTCTTCTGAATTGGGCTGTGTGTGTCTGTGTGGTCCATTTATTTTTCTAGTTTCTGAATGTAGTTTAGCTCACTTCTATGGATGGGAGAAAATGCAGCAATTGCAAATCACTGGCAGAGCAAAAAGTCAAATCTCAAATATTAAACTTTCTACCTTATGGAGAGAGTTTGGTGGAAGCTATTATGTCTAATACTTACAGTCAGCACTCAGAGATGAGTTGTGGGAATGAGATAGTTCCTATAGGATTGATCTTCGGCATTCCCAAATCAAGTGATACTCTGTGCTGCACAGTGCTTTTAAGTGGCCTCATGATGAGTCCATTTTTACATTTACCAGTGTGTACAGAGCTTCATATTTACACTTTCCACAAACATTTGTTCATATAGTCCTCTTAACAACTTCTATAAAGTTATGTTTCTTTTCCTCATTTTATATATGGAACTTTGAGATACAATGGACTAAGGGATGAGCACAGAATTATGTGGCTCATTGATGGGATAGCCAAAATACAATTATATTTTCCTACTGTTTCCAGTACACTATGTGTGTTTGGGTTTTCTGGAGTTTTGGTGGTGATGGGTTTTTGTTGTTGTTGTTGTTGTTGTTGTTGTTGTTGTTTTCACTCGTTTCATGAAGAGAAACAGTTTGGTATTTTTTGTATGAAACAGTTGGTCAGGCAAGATAGCCTTAAATATGTTATGATACATAAATATTGTCATATACTTTTCACTAGGTAAATCTTAAGTCTAGCATTAACACATTTTTAATATTAGAAATATAGCTTATTCCTGAAAGAAATACCCCTTTCATGTGCAGATTTTTTTTCACATGCAGATTTTTTTATCATATTTACTTTTAAAAAAATCAAAGATACACATTGTGCATTAGACTGTTGTGTTTTTCTGCTTACTAGAGGTATGATACATGTTTTCATAGTTTTATGAAAGAATCATACCTTTACTTTAAAAATCATACTTAAAAAAAATCAAATACACACATTGTGCATTAGATTGTTGTGTTTTCCTTCTCTCTAAAGGTATAACATATATTTTCCAATTAATAATGCCATACTAAAGAAAGACCTGCAGATAACCACAAAAGCTATTTTTTACCTCCTCTTACACATGCTGAGCTAGACCAGCAGAACACCATCTTCGTATGAGAGATTTGGGCAGGAAGAAATGTAGTTAGATTTGCGGAGCTTGCAAAAATCACATTTTTGCCAGACTCACCCCAAGCCAACAGAAAACCTAATGAACGGATCCATAAAGGATTTTTTATTATTATTATTTTAAAGAGAGAGAGGGAGAGAAGTGCAAGCAGGGGAGAGGGGCAGAGGAAGAGAAAGAGAATCTCAAGCAGGCTCCATGTTCAATGCTGAGCCAAACAGAGGCCTTGATCCCACAACTCTGGGATCATAACTTGAGCTGAAATCAAGAGTCAGCCACTCAACAGACTGAGCCACCCAGGCACCCCATACAGAAAGGATTTTTATGCAAACCTGCACAAATATATTTAACATGCTATAAAAAAAAGAATACCTTTGTGTCAATTTCCAGCACATAGCCTATATCCATTAGTGCTCAATAAAACAGGAACTCCAATATGAAAAACATGTTTGCCTTCATAGAACTAAAAAGTACCTAATATTTAATGTTTCTATCTTTAAAAGGGTATCATGAAAATTCCAAGATTGGATCCACTAGATTATTTTAAGTATTCATGTATTCATCTGTCTGTCCATCTACCTATACTTTCTATATCTATCTATACTTAAATGGCTCTTTAAAAAAAAAAGTCTCTCAGGGGCACCTGGGTGGTTCAGTCGGTTAACTTACCACTTCGGCTTAGGTTATGATCTTGTAGTTTGTGGGTTCAAGCCCCGTGATGGGCTCTGTGCTGACAGCTCAGAGCCTGGAGCCTGCTTCATATTCTGTGTCTTCATGTCTGTCTGTTTCTCTTTCTCCCCCCTTCCCCTGCTTGTGCTCTGTCTCTCTCTCTCTCTCTCAAAAATAAACATTAAAAAAATTTTTTTTAAGTTTCTCATACAGACTAAATCAGGACGAACAGTGATAACTGGACCACAAACCCAAGACTAGGAGTTCATTTCCACTTGTAGTTTTTAGGTAAAGGACATCTCTTTCTGTTGATTCCCACAGACAAGATTTCCCCAAAACAGTGAACAGAAAGTATAACCTTCAGAGATCTCAAGAACTGGTTTGAGTAACACCTGAGATAAATTTCCAAGTAGTCAAACACACACACACACACACACACACACAGCTTAGCTACTTGGACTTAAGGGTTTTTACTTTTATCCAAGTGAAAAAGCTATGAACATACAGATTCATGCAAAACCTGCCTGTAGTATATGGGACAGAAAGGATTCACTGACCTCAGGTGTCTCCATCTCACTGATGTATCAACTACGTGAAAGCTAGGGATGGGCCCCTACCCTCCCTACAGAATGCTGGACAACATCTGGCCTAGGAGTAGTCTGACACCTTGGAGAAGTATCTACTCTGGCAGAAGAAGTACTAGAATTCCTGAATACAGAAAATCCTTCAGGAGAAACAGAGATGCCAGAAGGCTCAGGTCATTTCCTTTCTGAGCCTTCAATGTTTGGCATTAGTGAAGAGACCCACACCAGGGTCCATCTTACCTGCCTGTCATCATTAGCCAGAGCCGCACCCAGCCTTTCGGACCCCACTGACCAGACCGACCCCACTGTCAGGCAGCGGGGGCTAGAGTCATGGTTCTTCTAGCATGCAAGATGTACAAGCAAGTCGCCATTAAACCACCGCTTGAGGCCAGGGCCCAGAGACCCTATTCTGTTCGGGAGTCCAGAAACGTTTCTTTAAAAGCCAGAAAACCCAGGGGCGCCTGGGTGGCGCAGTCGGTTAAGCGTCCGACTTCAGCCAGGTCACGATCTCACGGTCCGTGAGTTCGAGCCCCGCGTCAGGCTCTGGGCTGATGGCTCGGAGCCTGGAGCCTGTTTCCGATTCTGTGTCTCCCTCTCTCTCTGCCCCTCCCCCGTTCATGCTCTGTCTCTCTCTGTCCCAAAATAAATTAAAAATGTTGAAAAAAAAATTTAAAAAAAAAAAATAAAAAAAAAAATAAAAGCCAGAAAACCCAAAAATGTGGGTCAGTAGATCAACTATGCCACTAGCATTTTCACAGTGCAGCGGAGTTGTTGGCCGTTACGTGAGCTGCCGTGTAACTCCAGGAATCTGCTCCAACAGCTGTTTTTTTTAGCATCTTTCTACCAAACGCACCTGTTCTTAAAAACATGGGTGAGTTCTTGGGGCGCCTGGGTGGCACAGTCGGTTAAGCGTCCGACTTCAGCCAGGTCACGATCTCGCGGTCCGTGAGTTTGAGCCCCGCGTCAGGCTCTGGGCTGGTGGCTCGGAGCCTGGAGCCTGTTTCCGATTCTGTGTCTTCCTCTCTCTCTGCCCCTCCCCCGTTCATGCTCTGTCTCTCTCTGTCCCAAAAATAAATTTAAAAAAACGTTGAAAAAAAAATTAAAAAAAAAAAAAACATGGGTGAGTTCATTCCCTTCCACATGCTCAACACTTGGTAGTACTTGCCCATGAAATTTCTCTGGAACACCTGGAACTCGCCACCCAGGATACTATTCTCCAGATAGCAACGACACCCTCCCCACGTCCAAGGGGGATGACGCCTACCGCGCAAGGCGGTCCTCCTCAGGGCGCCCACGGCTGGGGCAGCTGCCTCGCTGGGCCTGGGCGCTGGAGGAGCGTTTGCGCCTGCGCGGAGGCGGGGCCTCGGCCTCTTGGGCTGCAGCCCCGTGCGCTGGCGCTGGCCGTTCTGAGGCTGTTACCCACCGCTGAAATGCTGGTTTATAAAACCCTGAAAGGGCTCTCACTAGAGAAGTTTCATGTAAGTGCTTTAGAATACTTCATGTAACTGTCTGAGAATGTTCTCTATAAAACTGATGGCAACAGAAATGTTGAACAATAGTGATGGTATTGAAATTAGAATTGTCTTGCGGTAGTATTTAATTTGCACTTTGAAAATTCTATTATCCTAGAATATATTTTTGAAAAAACTCTCAAAACTCAGTAATTAAAAATAGTAATACTCCGATTATAAAATCAGCGAAAGACATGAACAGGTATTTCAGCAAAAAGGGATATGGATGGCAAAAAAGAACAAGAAAAGATGTTCAAAATCATTAGACATTTGGGAAATGAAAATTAAAACAATGTGTTGTCCCAACAAAATTACTGAACAAGTGAGTTTTTAAAAAATAGTGAGCCTGGGTGGTTCAGTTGGTTAAGTTTCCAACTTCGACTCAGGTCATGATCTCATGGTTAACGTTCCAGCCCTCAATAGGGCTCCACAGTATGGAGCCTGCTTGGGATTCTCTCTCTGCCTCTGTCTCTCTCTCTCTCTCTCTCTCTCTGTCTCTCTGTCTCTCTGTCTCTCTGTCTCTCTCTCTCTGCCCTTTGCTTATGCATGTCTGCATATGCTGTCCCTCTCTCTCAAATAAATAAACTTAAAAAAAGAAATTAAAAAAATTGTGATAATACCAAAGGCTGGTGAGAATGTGGAGAAACTAGATCTCTCAAACATTAGTGGTGGAAATGTAAAATGGTACTCTGGAACGCTGTTTGACAGTTTCTTAGCATATGACCCAACAATTGTATCCTTTGGCATTCATCCCAAAGAAATAAAAACGCATGTTCATACAAATGTCTATATACAAATGTTTACAGAAGTGTTATTGGTAACAGCAAAATACTGAGAATTACTCAAACATCCTTCAGTGGGTAAATGGATGGACAAACTCTGATGCATCCATGCAATAGAAATTTATTTAGTAATAAAAAGGAATGAGCTAGTGATACATGCAACACCCTGGATGAACTTCAAGGGCATTATGCTTCATTAAAAAAAAAAAAAGTCAACTGTATGCTACCGGTTAATTTAACAGTCTCACAGTGGCAAAACTCTGGTGATGAAGGACAGATTAATGTTGGGGGGGATGCAAATACAAAGAGGTAGGAGGAGGAAGTTCATTTGTGATAATGAAACAGTTCTGTTTCTTGCTTGTGGAAATTTTTTTAATCCTATGACTTTGGTAAATATTTAACCATAAAAGCTAGTCAAAAGTTTTTACACCGCTTTCAAGCAATTCCAAAAGTGTTTAAATACACAGTGTTGGTTTAATTAAGCTTAAGTACCAATTTTGAATGTTTATTAAAAGCTAATAGTATTGATTTTATTACCATGCAACAATTTTAGTATTTAAATGTGACTTATTTTGTGGTAATAAGAACGAGGATACACTCATAGCAGTGACTCAAGGGATTCTTTGTGTTCCTTTTCGCTCTTGTTGGCATAATATAGTCTGTATTTTTTGCTCATTTTCTCCCACTTTTACAGAATCGGGTTTTCTGTGTAACATTTGGGGGCTACAAAGCACCATTATGGCAATCTCTTCCTCAGATCACTGCTTTTGTTTGAAAGGACTTCCTGGAACAGTGACTTTTCCTCTGCCTTATCTGATTTACCATTTACACCAGTTTATTTTCCTGAAAGTTCTTCCTGTCAGTTTCCCTCAAATTTAGACATCAAACTGGGTAGTTCCATGATGACTATTTGTTATTTAGCTCCTATTATAAGAAGCATCTTCTGGAAGACCAAGTGAGCCTCTGTGTCCCCTGAGGGTGGATGGCAAATGGTAGGTAGCCTGTCAAGTGGGTATGGATATCTTTGTATAGGTATCTTTCTGGTCCTAGTACTTGCTTCTGCTTAAGCATGCTGCTTAATTCTTTTTTAATTTATAATTTAGGAAATGAAAGAAAGGATGTCAAAAAGCAAGTCTATGATAAAAGAAGGTCTTGGCCAGGCTAACGCTGGTACAAATGCAGCTGTCAAAATCTAAAAAACAAAAACAAACAAAAACAAACACCTACTTCTGCATGCCTCAGTTTCTCATATATAAAATTGTTATGATGATAATAGCACCCACCTCATCATTTGTATTAATTGAGAAAATTGCTTTAAACCTCCTAGACTATCACCTACCACATATGAGTGCTGCAATACATGTTGGTTCCTGTTTCTTTTGAATTTCTACCCTATTTCTTAGTCCCCAGGGCAGTTTGAAGAGAAATAGCTTTCAATAAAAAGGACTGATTGCCAGCAATGAACAGGGTTAATTAACTTTTCCCAAGAAATGTGTTCCTGAAAAGAATCTGTATTGATTAAACCTTTCAAAGTAGGGTCATTTTTAAATAGACTAAGGGAGGTCTGTTTTGGGCCAAGTAAACGATCACCTCCTCAGGTCTCTGTCTTGAAGTTCTTAGAGTAGATCCCCATGTTTGACTTTTCACTACCCTCTCTCTCTTCTGGATATCAAAGATTATGGACCCATGACTCCATTTCCAAAGACAGTTCAATGGGGATGGCTTGAACAAAGCAGTTGCCCTTAAAAGGCTCCCTTTTCCCTAGCCTTTCAACACCTTAGGAACACAGTACCTGAAAACTCCTTGGGGACTAAGGGCACATTGTTGCCATCTTTGTATCCCCCTTGGTACACAGCCATCTAGATTTATTAAATGAATAAATTCCTAAGGCAGCTGAACACATCAATACCTTTATCCCCCAGTTCTTTATAGGCCAGGACTAAGGAGGTTTAAGGCACCCTAATTTTAGCAGACTGACTGAAAGCTCCTTGAGGGCCAGGACAAAGCTGGCTGTGTTCCTTGTCACTCTCTTAGAGCTTCGCAGGGCACCTGACACTGGGTGAGCACTCAATAAGTTTCTGTTATGTGAATGCATGAAAACTACCCCTGGTCCTGTCCTCAGGGGTCACGGCCAGCCTAGAAGAGGGGGGAAAGTTCATGAGGAGGAATGCACTGTCCTGGCCTTCCAAGAATACTGACAACCCATGAGCGCCCGACGCCAATTTCACTTCCTCACTCAGCCGTTTGTAGGAGGTCGTAAATCCCCCTCCTTCCTCGGTTCAGGGGACAGCCAAGTCGTGCTTACGCCCCCTGCGGGGACCCCAAGTCACAGAGGAAGGTAACCCAGAGGGGGGAGCCCGGCAGCACGTGCAACCTCCCAGGAGAGGAGGAGGCTGGGCTAACACAGTCCTTAGTCAGCAGCTGGGCTCGCTTTTGAAACAAAAGCCAATGTCCTCCCTCGGAGTCCGCGGCCGGTCAGTTCCTAGGGGGAAGAAAGCCATGCTGCCCAGCCGGTTAGTGGCCCAACTTACTTTTCCAGAGCCTGGGACAAAGGGCCAGCAGTTGTAGGGGTGTGGGTGGGGCGCTGGGGAATAGAGAGGGGGCACAGGTCGCCCTGACCCGACCCTCCCTGCCGCGTGGGAGAAGGGTCGGGGTCTCCCCGCTCTGCGCCTGTTTGTCCCGGGCAGCCCGCTTCCCAGCCCGGGCCCCCCCGGATCTGCGTAAAGCTGAGGCACCTTTGCCACCGGCGCCCCAGCGCACAGACACACCAGGCCCTGGTTTCATGAATGAAATCCAATCGTGTGGATATAAATAGCCGCGAAGGCTGCTAACGTCACAGTGCGAGCGGCGGCCGCCACGGCGGCGGAGCTCGGGGCCGGCCGCTGGGTTCCGCCAGGCTGGCCCGCCCGGGAGCGGGGTGGGGGCACAAGCAGGCGGGGAGGGCTGGGGTGGCAATAGGGCGAGCCCCTCTCCCCCGGACCGGGAAGAGCGGCCGCGGCGCCGGGCGAGCCCGAACCGGGAGGCAGTGCCATGCTGCCTTTGTGCAAAGTTGGGCGGCGGGCTGCACGCGGCGCGCAGGGGTCCCGCACACCCGCGACCGCGCGCAGTCGTGGCTGCTGCTGAGTGGCGGGGACCCCCCCTACTCCCCCCACCCCTTGAAGGCGGAGAGAGCTCGCGTCTCGCTCGGCTTCTGGGTAGGTTCTGTGTCGTGAGTGCGCGATGGTATGAAACTTATTCTTGGAGCAGCCGCCGCGGGGCCCTCCTCCCCACCGCCCGGGCCCCAGCGGGGGGCAGGTGGGGGCCTCGGGGCCGCGCCAAGCGGCCCGCAGCGTCCCGAGAGAGAGTTGTGGGACCGAGCTGCTGTGGGAGCCGCCCTCGCCTCTCTGCGAGGCCGGGAACCCTCACGGCAGAGGCAAGCCGAAGAGATTTCTAGGAGCGCCCGCACAGCCGCACCCCTTCTTGGAGCTGAGAAAATGTACAACAGGCACCCTTAGCAGGCTGGCGGCGCTAGGGAGGGGGTGGTGCCGCGTCGACGACAGGGCTCTTTTCCTTCGAAGAACAGTGGTGGGGAGCCGGAGGACCTGAAAAGGTGGATCGCTAGTCCCTTTAGCGCTTGCACCCCCTGGAGAGTTGACGGGTCAGCCCACAGTTTGGCGCTCCCCACCTCCAATCCCGTGTCTATGGAATCTGTTGTGAGTTGCTGTGACAACAGGAGGAGCTGCCATGAGGGGCTTGCAAAACACCTTACCTTGTTTCTGTGTGCTCAGCTTTCGGGGAGAACAATGGCGTGAAGGGTGGGGAAGGGGAGATGTGCAGACAAGGGAATCCAACACCCTTTCTAAAGAAAGAAAAGAAAGAGGAAGGAAGGAAGGAAGGAAGGAAGGAAGGAAGGAAGGAAGGAAGGAAGGAAGGAAGGAAGGAAGGAAGGAGAGAGACGTGGAAAGAAGGCACAAATATGTAAAAATATATCATTAGATCCTACTTTTAGCTGAGCCTTTTCTATCCTCAGCAGTATCAAACATCTCAACTGAGGAGCAATGTCAATATTTAGACTTGGACAAGCCAGAAAGTTAGAAGGGAGCGCCAAGCGCAGGGTTTTGACTTGGCTTTGCACGTCAGCACACAAGCTGTGCCTTTCGAGCTGACTGTACACATTTGCTGGGGGAAAAATTGCATGAAGGTTGATATATATACAAAGACATCCAGGCCTAGGAAGATCCAGGAAGTTAAGACCAGAAGAGTCGCCTTGACTTTGAACTCCCCCGAACCTGTTCTGTTCATGCAGTTCTGCTGGACTCCAGCCAGATGCTCAACTTGAGGTTTCTCTAGTTTGGGGCTCCCTCATCCTCAACCAGGGCTATGCTGTATAGTTTACACTGGCCTGTGTATCCTCTCTAAACTGAGGAAAATATTGTTATTGGTAGTTTTCATCTTTGTATAAAGTCCTCTCACTATCAGCAGATATAAATAGCCAATAGGCTGTGTTTGTGTGACCTCCTACAAGCTCCAGGCTTTTCTAAACATACATTGATAAGTTTGTTTACAAACACTCTTTAAAATTTGGAATTCTATTTCCTTTCCAATAACTTTGTGGATGCAGAAGAGTCACTGGTTGGTAGAAAATAAACAAGAGTTATTTTCGGTATAAATAATGTCTGCCTAGAGGCAGGTGGAGTAAGCAGTCAATTATTATATGAGGTTGCCTCTGAGATTCCTGGATCATATGTAGATATAGTGGGAAAGGGGTTTAACCAGTTCCTCTCAGTGTGGAAGACTTTGAAATGATTATTGGGAAACAATAAATCATGGTCAGTATTCTTCTGACCTTGCCCATTGATTGTTTTTATCCCAAATTTTGAAGGTAGTGCAAATATAAGTACGTAGTGTTGTGTGTGATCACAGAGGTAAAAATAGAAACACAAATAATTTGATGTCATTCACCCAATGACGAGTTTTGTAAGTTATAAACTTATAAACTATACAAATATAACTTGAAAGGAAAAACCTAGAAGCATATGGTCTTTTATTTATGATAATATAGCCAAAAAATGTTATTTAGGAAGAGTAGTGTGTCCACGTGTATGACTTCTGTATGGTAAAATGCCTGTAAGGTTTTCCTTGTTCCCATCCGTGGGTTTGGGCCAAGAGCTTTTTTTGTATCATCCCCAAATGCTCAGAAATACATTTTTCACAAATGCTACAAAATGTTAACCTAACTATTTCAGGATGTATTTGACCCAAAGAAATGCCACTTTAACACTGGCACTTGGCAAAAGTAAAGCGGATTCTGCCCTTTTGGGGGGTGGGGGGACAGAAAATTATGTGTTGAAAATGTTAGTGGTTGTCCATGTGCTTCTGGCCAGAAGTAAGTCTTATAAAGTGTTTCTCTTTTCTATGTAGGTGAGCCCAGCTGTGAGCAGGGTGTTCTGTTCTTCACTTCCAGCAAGCCAGGTCAGTGTCTTTGTGCAAACCCATGGCCATAGCTTGTGTCTAATTCTGAGCATGTATTTCAGAACAGGTTTCTTAGTCATTTGTCTTTTTTTTTTTTTTTTTTTTTTTAATTTTTTTAATGTTTTTTATTTATTTTTGGGACAGAGAGAGACAGAGCATGAACGGGGGAGGGGCAGAGAGAGAGGGAGACACAGAATCGGAAACAGGCTCCAGGCTCCGAGCCATCAGCCCAGAGCCCGACGCGGGGCTCGAACTCACGGACCGTGAGATTGTGACCTGGCTGAAGTCGGACGCTTAACCGACTGCGCCACCCAGGCGCCCCTAGTCATTTGTCTTAAAACAATTGACTTTAACATGTTTTTTCAGGGACTCAGTTATGAACATCACAAGTTCAATGATTAATAAAATTATTCTATTTACTCTGTGAGTAAAATGGCACTAAAATGGACCTTGAATAAGTTTGTACTTTGACTTTTTTTTTTTTTTTTTATGTTGGGATCAGAGTGATGCCAGAATCATTGAGGATACTGGGGATCTGGGTGTTTGATTATTAAAGTTTTACTCCTACCCTAATCTTAACACTCTAGAGCTGGAAGAAACTTGATATAATAATAGCTCTCCTTTTATTTTCAGTTAATGTGCTGCATTCTTTACATTTATGTTCTCATCTGCACCTAAAAACAAAAACCAACAAAAAATCCTGTGGAGTAAAACCACTCTCTTGATCCCCATAAGACAGGTGAAGAATTGGAAGTGTAGAGAGGTTAGATAATATATTCAATTCCTACTTTTAGTAAATGGAAGAAGTAGGATTTTTTTAAAATCCCATCTTACTCTAAAACCTAAACTTTCTAGTTGAAAAATTCTTCTCCAGTAGGGAAGTTGGGGCAAAGAAAGGTTAAGTGACTTGCCTAAGATAACATGGTGATTACAGTTCATGTAATAACATGAAATGGCCCAACTGCTGCAAAAGAATAATTACCATTCTCTTAAATAAAACAGTGAAATAATAAGTATTCATGTGTACTTTCTGGCATGGCACTCTCTAAGATTTAAGAAAGTTTTTATCAGGGGGTCTGTGGTCTTAAGGATCCTACGCACAGATTTAAAAGGCAAGATGTGGGGCGCCTGGGTGGCGCAGTCGGTTAAGCGTCCGACTTCAGCCAGGTCACGATCTCGCAGTCTGTGAGTTCGAGCCCCGCGTCAGGCTCTGGGCTGATGGCTCGGAGCCTGGAGCCTGTTTCCGATTCTGTGTCTCCCTCTCTCTCTGCCCCTCCCCCGTTCATGCTCTATCTCTCTCTGTCCCAAAAATAAAAAAATAAAAAAAATTTAAAAAAGGCAAGATGTTAAACATCCACGTATGAAAAGTTAAAGAATACATCAAGATCATGCATGCCAAAAGGCTAAATTGGGAGGTCAGTGGTACATTTACGAGAAGTTCAGCATTTTCCATTTTGTGGGATTACTTTCCAGTTCCATGTATGCATGGAAGAAAGTCCAAGCACATATTTTGTCTGGATAGATGATAAATGAGTGCAAGTTTAGGAAAAGACAGAAGGCAGAATTTCAACCCAACAGGGAGAGATTATGCAGTCATCTAGAACTGCTAAATTACAGTATCTCATACTCAAAGGTGTTATTGCTTCAAAAGCATTGTAACAAAATTGTGAGCTGTTTGAATCTGCACAGCATCTTTGAGAAAGCTTTACTATTTAGCATGATACTTTAAAACACTCAATTCCTTTTGGAACCTCAATTTGTCTAAAATGTGCCATGTAGATAGATTTGGGTGCATAATAGATAAATCCCAAGCAAAGTCCTGAAAATGGCCAGTAAAGATTAAGCAGGACATTTTCCATTTTTACCAGGGTTGACAGCCTTCTCTTCCCCTCTTGCCTATTTTTGCAAAATAATTTGTAACAGTTGTTACAATACAATATAATAATCTTTCTTAGGGAGTATTATATAAAAATAATTAAAAATGAAATGGAGAACAATTGATAAAACCTTCATATATCATCTTTTTTAAAATGTACTAATATCCCCAACTCAAGCTAATAGCCCTAAAACCTTAATTAGCTAGGAGATACTTTTAAGCATTTAAGGGGTTGTTATAAGCTGTCCTATATAACAGCTTTGTCCTGTATAAGCTGTTATATACTGTATTATTACAGAATAGATCATAAGAACACTGAGAAGATCCAATTACAGGTTAAGACCTCATCATCAACTGATATTTGGTTAACTGTAAGACTGATATGTCATCAAAATATCAATATAGCAACTATAAACCTGTAATTATTTAAAAAGTAAAAATAAGAGAGCCTGTCTGGCTTAGTCAGTAGAGCATGTGAGTCTTGATCTTAGGGTCCTGAGTTCACACCCCATGCTGGGCATAGAGTTTACTTTAAAAAATCTAAATCTATGGGGCACCTGGGTGGCTCAGTCGGTGGGCGTCCGATTTCGGCTCAGGTCATGATCTCATGGTTTGTGAGTTTGAGCCCCACATCAGGCTCTGTGCTGACAGCTCAGAGCCTGGAACCTGCTTCAGATTCTGTGTCTCCTTCACTCTCTGCCCCTCCCCCACTTGTGCTCTGTCTCTATCAAAAATAAATAAACATAAAAAAAATTTTTTTTTAATCTAAAAGTAAAAAAGTAAAATTATACTCTGAATCATAAGAGACCAAAAGAGATCTTATAATTAGCATGTTATCCCTGGTAATAATTTAATTGGCAGTCATTCATTTGCTTTATTGAACTTCAGAAGGCTTTGGTTAATATGCTTGACCTATCTCAAAACATGAATGGAAACACTTGAAATTTTATTATGTTTTTCACTTGGGAAATTTACCTGTAGTAAATAGGAATTTTAAAAAATCTTTTTGGGGTGCCTGGGTGGCTCAGTCGGTTAAGTGACTGACTTCAGCTCAGATCATGATCTCACGGTTTATGAGTTTGAGCCCTGTGTCAGGCTCTGTGCTGACAGCTCAGAGCCTGGAGCCTGCTTCTGATTCTGGGTCTCCCTCGCTCTCTCTGCCCCTCCCCCCCCCATCAAAAATAAATAAATACTAAACAAAAAAAAATTTTTTTAATCTTTTCTATTGGTCTTCCTTTTGGAAAACAGGCAGTTCAGTCTCATTATTTGAAGGTCTCACTCTGGTTTCATATAAATAGGGTTCAAAGAGTACAGGTGATCTGAATTTGGTTTTTGTGTTCATCTTCTTTTCTGTACTCAGGCTTCTCACCAACCTCACAACACCAAAACAAAACTTGGGGAAGGAAGGAAACATAAAGTCACAAAAGAGTGACTTATGTTGTATAGAAAGAGGCTGGAGGTGAGACGGGGGGTAGGGCCGAAGTGGGGAAAGCTTTGGTGTGGAGGCCAAGAGGCAGTCACTCAAACAGATGGGATGTGTATGGACTGGTTATTTACATGTCAGCATCAGAATTTTTTTTGTTAGTTTATAAACAAAGTCTCCACCTCCTCTTCCTGAAACCCTATATTCCTTGTGCACAAAGGGCAGAAATCGGGAAATGGGCAAATAAAGAACCTGATATGAACTGTGGGTGTGACAGCCACTCTTTCCAGGTGCCCCAGGACACTTCTGTCTTCAAATACTCCCTCCAGCTGTCCCATCAAGTATGTTAGCATGTCTCTGGTAAGGTTTTATCCACTAAGGGGTGAATTAAGAAGTTTTACACAGAAAGAAAGGGATGCCAGTAGGTCCAAAAGAAGCAATTACATTTCTCCGTTCTGCACCTTTGTTAATTTAGTGCCTAGACACACGTTAATGCCAAGTTCCCAGTGCTAATGAGGTTACCATCTCAGGCTCCATCCCTCTGTGAAGAAAGTTCCTTTGAACTGTTACTCAACTATAGTCCAAACCCCTAATGAGCACTGGAATAACAATAACCAGCAATTAATATGCTCCTACTAGATGCCAGACATTTTACTGCATTTCAATTAATATTCATTATCAAGTCCAATTTTGTGGAAGCAAAAAATGGAACTCCAGATATGCTAAGTTCAAAGAGCAACAGGAAGTAGAGCTTGGATTTGCACCCAGGTCTGCTTAAGAACTTGAACATACATTTGTTTTAGATGAATTGCTAAGGGGGGGAAATCACTTTAAACCATCTTATCCCAGGTTAGCTTTGCAGATGGTGGAGTACAGGGGTTAAATAATTGTTGTTACGGGTTTTTTTTGTTTTGTTTGCTTTGTTGTTGTTTTTTAAATTTTTTTTTTAACGTTTATTTATTTTTGAGACAGAGAGAGACAGAGCATGAACAGGGGAGGAGCAGAGAGAGAGGGAGACAGAATCTGAAACAGGCTCCAGGCTCTGAGCTGTCAGCACAGAGCCCGACGCGGGGCTCGAACTCACGGACCGTGAGATCGTGACCTGAGCCGAAGTCAGACGCTTAACCGACCAAGCCACCCAGGCTCCCCCTGTTTGCTTTGTTTTTAATCTGACTTGAACTACATAGCTGGCTTGTTCAGACAAATTTGTTAACCTTCCAGGTCATTTCTAACATGTTTTGATGAAAGTCAAATCTTAAAACAGTTGAGTTGTGAAGGGTAGAATCATGGATCCAGAAAGGTCCTCAAAGATACTTAAGACAACTTCATGTAAGTGGAAAAACCTACCACCCAAAGAGGTGATAGAGCTTACCCCCTCTCATAGTTAATATCTAACGCATCTGGAAGCAAACCTGGGTCCCCAAGTCTGAGCCCAGGACTCAGTTCTAGAACATAACACTGCCTGAACTGTGCCAAGTCTTCCAAAGCCTCCAGCATAGCCAAAATTACAACTATCAAGTATGAAATCCATCTGAAACCTAAGATACATCCCAAAATGGGTGATAAGAGGATCTCGGGGCACTAAGAGAAACCTGATTTCTGTTCATTGATGGTGGTGTAGAACAGTCTTCCTGCTTACTTAAAGCATAGCAGCCCCACACTCCCATCCCTACCACTCTGTCTTCGTGGAACGATCAGTTTTAATCAAGTATGGAGCTTTTCAATTTTGTCTGTGGAGCTCTGGCTCTTTACAGACTATGTCTGTAAATCTTCTTTGGACCTCATTTTTCTCATCTAGGAAATGCATACAGTATCACCTCTCTTAGAGAATTATGAGGATGTTATGAAATGACACATGTAAAGCACATAGTAGTTGCTCAGTAAGGGATAGTTCTCTTCTAAGCCTTTCTAGAGTATTTCAAGGGGAAATGTTAATAACACACTAGGGCAGTCCTATCATTTTTCCCCTAAATGAACTAGAGTTGTTTGAATTTTGATATTGCAGGGGGTTGTTACAGTAACCTTTTTCCTTGGGTAAAAACACATGCTGGGGTCTCTTGGGGTACCAGTGGCCCAGTCACAACTACATTTGTTCTCTTTGTACTCTAGGGTTGCTATGGTTTACTTGAATTATTTTATTGCTTCAGTATCTGCCACAAACTAATACCAAGCTCCTCTTGGAGATTTGTGGCTCCCATTTCCTTCCGGAACTGTTTAAATATCTAACACGTTTTCCACACAGACCTTTGCATCTCAAAGCAACTACTATATTTTCAGCCAAGTAACGAAGAAATACTTTCAGAGAATATTACCGCCAGTAGAACATTTTTGCTTTCAATTTCAAAATACACGAGACTTTCCTACCGTCATTTCAATTAACTGTAGCATTAAGTATTCTCTGTGCTCTGGCCCTAGCTTTTCCTTTTGTCCTATGTTGCTGACTGATCTATGGATAGGAAAAACATAAGCACTACAATTTCCCCCTTTTACCCTCCGTACTTGATAACTACCCTAGACTAAATTACATCTCTGGAAAGTATTTCCTCACACTCCTCTCCCCAGCTGCCGCACTCTGTCATGTGGCAGTCGCTGCCCTGCTTTGGATTTTTGGAACCAAGTCTTTGGCAACGTGTCTTATTCATCACATACATGGAGGGAAGCTAGTGTTGTGATTTTTTCCTTCTTGTACTTTCCCCCCCTTTTTAAGTTACTAATCCAAGTGGCCCAGAATAGCCTTTATTTTCCTGGTGGCACAGTCTCCCTTTCAGTGTTTGACAAAGCTATATTGTAAGAGGCATGTCCTTTTCTTCAGGTTTATGTATAGCAATTATGTGTTTTTTTCCTTTGCTATGAAGGGGCTGAACTGGTGCTAGACTGACCCTAACCTTATTACTAATCCCAAATTGATTATATAAATTTCAGTTCATACCAAGGAGTTTATTTTTAAAGCAGTGCTCCTCAAACTTTTTTAAATTTGTTTTTAATATTTTTATTTATTTTTGAGACAGAGAGAGACAGAGCATGAGCAGGGGAGGGGCAGAGGGAGAGGGAGACACAGAAGCAGGCTCCAGGCTCTGAGCTGTCAGCACAGAGCCCGACACGGGGCTCGAACTCACAGACTGTGAGATCATGACTTGAGTTGAAGTCAGACGCTTAACCGACTGAGCCACCCAGGCGCCCCTCTCAAACTTTAATTGTGCATGCAAATCCCCTGGGCATCCTGATAAAATGCAGATTCTGATTGAGGAATTCTGGCGTGGGATTATGAATTTCTCACAAGCTCCCCATAGATGCCAAAGACCACATCTTGAATAGTGAAGGTCTAAAGTATAGGTTTTGCTATATCTTATGCTGAAACTCATGCCTTACAGGCTGCTTATTTTGTTTGCTTGTTTCTTTTTTTTTTTTTTTTTTTTGCTTGTTTCTTAAATCATAATAGACACTCATGGAATCTTAAACACGGAGGAGATGTACACAGCAGTGGGCTAGTAAATCAACCAGGTCTCTGGGAAAAAAAAGAATGTATTTATGTGCATACATAAGTCTATTATAAATTTTACTGACATAAAGAATGTATGTAGCACACAATTTACAAATAATAAAAAAAATATACAACACTCTTTATTGTAAATTCCGTAAAGCCAGTTGGGTTTTATAGAATGCTCACTGGTTTTGGTCCAACTCTTTTATCCATAAGCTACCTGCAGTACAATTGATGAAAGGGTGTAATTCCCTTATAAATATTGGCTGATATTTTCCATTATGTTAATAAGCAGGATAAAAGTGCAACAACAAAGGCATGTCAGAATTGTACTCATTTATCAAAGATACGAATACCTTCTTTGCTGAACCGGATAATAGTTTTTAAATACTATAACGATATTTCCGAAAATGTGCTATTCACATGTAACACGCTTCTAAATTTAATCTGCATCATTAACATTTTTTAATCATTTTCTTAAGTCAAGCAACAAAACAACAAAGCAAGTCCTGAATTGGTAGTGGTTGCCAATTTCTGTGGTATACAGACTCCCACCTCAGTCAGTTTCAAGCTACCGTTGCCACTGAGTGTGGAGTTGGGGAGAGATGGCCCATAAACACTGTGGTGAAGTATTTCCATCATACAGACAAAATTGGCATAAATAACCTCAAAATGTAGGTAACTGTAAAATGTAATACAATAATTAGAAAATGATGAGCTTTGAGCATTTAGTACCTTTGTTTTTAGTATTTCTTTGTTTGAAACTTGATCTAATTTAATTTTTAATACTGAACCTATTTTGTTTATTTTTTTAACTGAAGTATAGTGACACACATTACATTAATTTCATGTGTACAACATCACAGCTTGACAACTCTGTACATTAGGCTTTAACAGGTTTGCAAAAATCCTGGAATTTAACAGCCAGCTCTCACGAGCTGGTAGAGGCTGGCTGTAGCACACCACTAGATAGAGATGGTCTGGTCCAGTGAGTCTCAACCTTTGCCTCACATTGGACTACCCCAAGAGAACCATAACCTAAAGTCAGTAGATTTTAGTCAGGGCCGAGGAACTGGAATTTAAAACATTCCTATTGGTGTGTATCTTATTAAAAGAAAAATACGTAAATCATAAGTATATAATTTAAAGGATTTTTCACAAACTGAACACACCCACATAACCAGCACCTACATATAGAAACAGAAAGTCACCAGCGCCCAGAAGCTCTTTTTATTTTTTTTTTATTTATTTTTTTTTTAATGTTTTTTATTTATTTTTGGGACAGAGAGAGACAGAGCATGAACGGGGGAGGGGCAGAGAGAGAGGGAGACACAGAATCGGAAACAGGCTCCAGGCTCCGAGCCATCAGCCCAGAGCCTGACGCGGGGCTCGAACTCACAGACCGCGAGATCGTGACCTGGCTGAAGTCAGACGCTTAACCGACTGCGCCACCCAGGCGCCCCCAGAAGCTCTTTTTAAATCCCTACCCAGTCACTTCCCAAACAAGAAAACCGCTATCTTCACTTGTAACCATAGACTCATTTTCCTGCTTTTGAGCATTTACATAAACAAAATCTCTTTAGTGTCTGGCTTCATCCCCTCAATATTATGTTTGTGAGATTTATTACTAATGTATGTAGCAAGAGTTCATCCATTGTGTAGTATCCCAGTATATGACTATAGTTAAATTTCTTCTTTATTCTTCTTTATTCTACTGCTGGTGGATTGTTTCCACCTGTTGGCTATTATGAATAGTGCTGTCAAGAATAATTGTGAGGCGCCTGGCGTGAAGAGCGTGTGACTCTTGATGTTGAGGTTGTGGGTTCGAGCCTCATGTTGGGTGTAGAGATTGCTATAAATAAGTAAATAAATAAATAAATAAATAAATAAATAAATAAATAACTTTAAAAATAATATAATACAGGCAGAAGTACTTAAAACAAAACTAAATAAATTACCTGGAATAATTCTAATCAGCTGATATATTGACTGCCTTCTCTACAACTCCCCCTCCTTTCTTATTTCTCATATAATATGATCAAGGCTATTGATTCTTTTGTGTGAATGTAATTTTAGTACCATAAACCATGAAGCTGTATGTTTCCATTCATTACAGTATGTTCTCCCAGCTCTTTTCAATTTACGTTCACCAACCTCCCCTTTCATCAAGACGCTGGCTCTTGTGCACTCTAAATAGGGATGAGATTGAGCCTCACATCAATAGCATGGAGGAATAATAGATACAGTGGAGATGCAGCCAAGGCTAAATTTGGCCGCTGATCATTAGGGATCCTAGAAAGAGGCTTCAAAGAAGGGGAATTGTTTCCCTTTGTGTTTATCAAACAAAAATCAACAGTGAACCCTTAGAATATTTCAGATTCTAATATTTTTAAAAATCCACTTATGTGAAGTAGACCAAGGACTCTTCTGAAAGAGAACTGAAATCTCTCAAAGTCTGATGACTTGATCTGGAAAGATTAGAGAAGGAGGTTTTCCCTGGTGTTCAGCAGGTGTATCCTTTGCCGCATTGTTCTAGGCTGAGTGGCTGTGTGGTTTTGTGTGTGTTTGGGCAGACTGAGATGTTAGTTCCTTTGATTTAAGTCAAGGGAGCTGAATGACCAGGAGCTCCAGGATAACACTGGTGATGTGGGATGGCTGCTCAGAATTTAAAGAAAGGTTTCTGGGGCAGCAGGCACTGAAAGGCACTTCACGTAAAGCTTTCAAGGTATGCAGAGCAAAGGTAGAGAGTAGACATTAGTTCCACCTAATGAAGGAAGAATGCATTCTCACATGCATAAATATTCTAGTCCCTGGTTTTCCTACTTCCCCATCTCACTTTTCTATAAAATTTCTTTGTTATAAAATAACACACGTTTATTCTAGAAAAGATGGAATATATAGATAAGAAAAATTTTTTAATCAATTATAATCCTAGTTGGCATTAATATTTTAATGTTTCTTGATGCCAAATGTTGCTGTGTATATCTAGGTACTTAATTTTTAAGGAATGGTGTTATTCTGTAAATTTTTTTGCAATCTTATTTTCATTTAAATATGTTTATCATAAACATAAATATCAATGTACTCCTATAACACATTTTTGATGGCTATATACTCTCCTACTATGTGGACATTTATTGTTGTGGGTTTATTTGCTTTTTAATCAACCCCCTGTCGTTGGATTTCCAAAATTGTTTCCAATATTTTGTTTCCACAAATAATGATATGATAACATTCCTTTAATGGAATCTTTTTGTATACCCTAATTATTTATCCAGGAATAAAGTCTTATAATTAGATGAAAAGTATGGACATTTTAAAGTCTTCTGAGTACCAGTTGCACTCCAAAATAATGGTATTATTTTCCACTCCCACAAACAGTGCCTCATCCTGCTTTCAAAAAACATACAATCTTCTATGTGATAAGTCGTAGCTAGAGTTGGAGGGTATAGGGACGTGTCCTGAAATTATTAGCTGGAATCTGTGCATTGGTGTTAGCCAAAAACCTCTAATAAAATATGAGATTTTAAGGAGTCTGCTTTTTGTCCACAACACTTTTGTATTTATGGTCTAATTTGCTAAAAAAAAAATCCTGGGGGAGAAAAACAAAACAGTTTTCTTCATTTGTCTGAATCAGAGCGTAACCTAATCCTAATTGGCATATTATAGTCTCCTAAATGATTAAATGCAGTTGCTTTACTGTCATCGTATCTGAACGTTTCACAGCAAGTGGTCTCTCTGGTCCTGCAGAAGCTGACCCAGTGACATCTTCAGAGAATGCTTTCAGTGAACAGAGACTTTCTTCATTAGGTTGGATTTTTAAGCATATCTGGTCTACAGACTTGATATTAGCTTTCTCAAATGAGCACTTACAACTTTGACATCTCTCTGTAGACTAAACCAATGTGTTAATTATTAATTCTTGACATATCTTCCTGATGCAGCCCTTAGCTAAGGTTCATACACAGGCCCTCCAAAATCAATGTGTAGTGTCTTTTGTTGCTTTAATTTTTTTAACTTAAAAAAAATATTTAAGGATAATGTCTATAGAGAAATGTGTTTAGATCACAAGTATGCAGTTCGATGAATTTTTGAAAACCGAACATATGTAATGAGCACCTAGATCAAGAACTCGATATCACCAGCACCCCACTTTTGGACATCACCCCAGTGCACCCTCTGTATGTTTGAAATGCTCCAGATTTTATGTCCTGGGTAAGTCATTCATTTATAGAATTTGATTTTTCACTGAACCCTCACTTTAATGTGAGCTAGCTGCAGTCAGCTTTGATCGAGCTATCTCCCTTGTAACTGAAAACACGTACAATCTGCCTTTCCAAGTAAAGATTATAACATTAAATTTGTACACTGAGTGTACATCAGTATTTATATGTTTGTGATTTGCAGGTACACAAATACATACACAGCGTGCATACAAACAGATTTGGAATTTCTTTCTTCTTAATGAATGTAAGGCTGAATTATACTATATTGATCCAAGCTTCAAATATCTTAACTACAATTGATTATCACAGAATATTTCATGTGATATGTTTCTAATCAATTTTTTTTAATTTCTCATTTCAGTTACTCTAAGTATTCCCTCTGAACACTCAAAATTTAAAGGCCAAGAATTTTTCATCTTGTGTTTGAAATATATGTGTCCTGGGTGTCCACAGCTGTCTCTCTCTGTGGTTCAATTTCTTTGTCTGGTATTCAGCTAGATTATCATTTAGATTCCCATGGGGGTTTTTTAGTTGAAAGCCTGAGTGAGAAAAAAAAAAGTTTAACAGTCTCATGAAGCTTTATAAATACATGATTTTGAAAAATAATTTATACATCAGCAAAAATCATTTATTATTATTGAACTGTATATATATATATATATATACTCTTATTAGAATTAACAGTCAAAGGTTAGACTTATGTACCCATTAGCTTTTTAAAAAACTAAGATATTTCTCCCATTGTAGAATACATTTAAGAATATTATTCATCCATAAAAAGTAATGAAGCATGAATATATGATACAACATGGATGAACTTGAAAGCATTTTGTTCAATAGAAGCAGACAGACACAAAAGGCTGCTTATTGTATGATTTCATTTGTAAGAAATATACAGAACAAGCAAATTCATAGAGACAGGAAGTAAATTAATGGTTTCCAGAGTTGGGGGGCAGTGGAGAACAGAATGACTGCTAATGGGCACAATGTTTCTTTTTGGGATGATGAAAATGTTCCAGAATTAGATAGTGGGCATGGTTGTAGGGCTTTGTGAATGTAATAAAAAACCTCAAACTGTATGCTTTAAAAGGATGAGTTTTATAACATGTGACCTTTATCCCAATTTTGTTAAAAAGGTAATATATTTTTGTCATAGAAAATTTGTAAAGTAAAGGAAAGTAGGAGAATGGCAACAAGTTTTAGCCCCGTTATCCAACAGCAATCCCTGTTATCTGTTCAGTGCACTTCCTTCGAATTTTCCTTCTGTATATTGCTCTTGCAAGAGGAACAGCTTCCCTTTCAATGATGGAGACACAATTATTAAATTTTAAGTATTCACATATTAATACACACCTATTCCTCCCCTGCCCCTGGGGGGCGGGGGGGTGGGAACAATAGATCAAGGAAGATCCATTTAGATGGTGGAGGGGAATAATGATGGAGATATACATAAAATAAGAA
This sequence comes from Neofelis nebulosa, assembly GCF_028018385.1. Taxonomy (NCBI): domain Eukaryota; kingdom Metazoa; phylum Chordata; class Mammalia; order Carnivora; family Felidae; genus Neofelis; species Neofelis nebulosa. Next base: position 27,209,966 of record NC_080794.1, on the reverse strand, counting down.
GATAGCCATGGCTATCATGGAGAGGTAATAGAGAAGCATCTCAGGAGAAAATATCTGCGGTCCCAAGAGGCAGAAAGACAGACAGACCTGAGCGGTTACCACAAGGGGTGGAACTCTTCAGGGACACATCCCAAAGAAACTTTTTAGGAGTTTAGCTGCAAGATGCCCAATATATATCATGTCAGCCACTCCCCTCAATCCTTAAATACCCATGTTGTTTCCCAGCTTTCTAAAAGTCACATTTGCGTTTCTTTTAGATGTGTCACCGTGCTAAGATGGTATTTAAAATGAAGGAACAAGGAGGCCCAAATTTATTTGAGTTACACGTATTTGTTTATTTTATCTGGTTTTCATCAACTATTTTTTAGATTGCTCTCCTGCTCTTGCCCGTAGATAGGGTAACATTAGTAGCATTTTTCTATATTAATGCAAACTCAACATAAACATGATTGTAAATAGTGACAGTCTTAATAGAAAAGACTTCTTGGGTATTTTCTTGATGACAAGTATAGTGATTAAAATATTTTACAAGCATTATCTAATTTAATCTTTACAACAACCCATCAGGGGAGGCAACTGTCCCCAGTTTACAGATAAGGATATAGAAGTTTAGAGAGATTAAGTAATTGGCCCAAGATCAGATAAGCCAGTGCCTTAATTATTCCCTCCCTTGTCATAGATTTGGGTGGTTTTCCTTTTTTTTCTTATTCTTGATAAAGATGTGATAAATATATTTGCTTTTAAAACATTTTCTTTTTACAAAGTCATTTCCTTAGATGGATATACCAGAACATATTTTTTTTAATTTCCAAATGGCTGAGCTTTTTGTTGTTGTTGCTGTCAATAAAACCATTCCTTTTAACTTTTTCATTTATTTATTTATTTGTGTGTGTGGCTAGGGAATTTGATTGATACAACTTATGCTTTGGGAGGGGGGTTTTCTCCTTCTGGTGGGTTAGTCAACTTCTGCAAATGTGCCAAGAACACCTGAAAAGACAGTGCACTCTCTTATCATGGAGTTTATTGAATATGAGATATCTATTCATTTATCACTTTTTTTAATGTTTATTTATTTTTGAGAGAGAGAAAGAGCATGCACACGAGCAGGGGAGGGACAGAAAGAGAGAGGAAGACAGAGGATCAGAAGCAAGCTCCATACTAACAGCAAACAGCCTGATGTGGGGCTCAAACTCACCAACTGTGAAATCCTGACCTGAACCAAAGTTGGAAGTTTAACGTACTGAGCCATCCAGGCACCCCCATTTATCACTACTTTTTATGCTATTCAAGCCCTCCCTGTGTTGTTTTTCAGTTTTGCTTTCTTAATCTGATGTTGATTCTGATTCTTCATCTCCTACATGTAGATAATTTTCACTGATTTCTCCTTATAGAATTTGTCTTCATTTTTAGTGTATGCTTTTTGGTCTGTGAAGGTTCATTATTACTGTTATGCTTTTACCATAAATTGCCTTTTTTTTTTACCTCCTAAATTATCTTTTACAGATACTTTTTCTATCTAATTTTGAAATCACAATCAAAATAACTATGCAGGTTAGTTTTATATTTTCAGTTGGTTTTGGTTTCCACAGTCCTTTTACACAGAAATAGACGTTTTTTGGTTGGTTTGTTTGTTTGTTTGTTTTAGTTTTTAATCTTGAATTATCTCTGAATGTTTTGTCAAGTATCCTTGAGCAGTTTAATTCAAAGAAATCTGAGTTTTTGCTCCCTGAGTCTTTTATACCTAAAAATAGTCTTATGGTTCCCTTTACATAAATAACAATTTGACCAGATTCAGAAACTTGTTATTATGTCCTTTTTCTTTCGAGGCTCTGTGTTTTTCTACTGTCTTAAAGTAGTGTATTGGTGAAGTGTGTGGTCGTCCATATTATTATTTCCTTCTAGAAAGAAATGCCTTTGGCTGTTAATTTTAGAAGATGTTTTGCTAAAATATTTGTAAGGTTATTATACAGTTTTTTCTGCCACTGGTATTTAAACCTTTTACTGAAAATAGATCTAGAGTCTTCTTTTTTCCTTCTTCTCCTTTTTGTATTGGGAAAATTTTGTTTTATTAAATCAAGGTTTGCTCCTTTAGTTCCTCAAGAAGCCATACTATCCGGGGATTGCCTATCAATGGTCAGCCTCTTTATTATCTTCGGTTACATCATTTGCAGGTGGCCTTCCTTCTATACATAGTTTCTCATGTCTGGTCTGTACCTCATGAATCCATTTTACTACATTTTCAAAGCTCTTTATTGTTGCCATTATGCTTTTTAATTTGGCTCTCTTATATTTCACTTATACATGGTCTTTACTTGTCTTTTGCCTCTTTATAGGCTCATGTGCTATTAGTTTGTATACCTGCATTATCTTCTTTTGTGTGACCAATTACATGGTTCAGATATTTTTAAAGAAATATTTTCTTCTGCTCTTTCTTTTTTTTAAGTTTATTTATTTATTTTGAGAGAGAGAGAGAGAAAACGAGTGGGAAGAAGGGCAAGGGGAGAGAATCCCAAGCAGGCTCCCCACTATCAGCACAGAGCCTAATGCAGGGCTCAATCTCACAAACTGTGGGATCATGATCTGAGCCAAAATCAAAAGCTAGACACTAACTGTCTGAGCTACCCAGGCACCCCTTCTTTTGCTGTTTCTTACAGTATATCTACTTCAGTAGAAGACCTTTCCTTCATGTCAGGGTTTTTAATAGACCATATGTTAGCTGGTCTCTGTTTACTCCATCCACATAGAAAAGGATTCCTCTGGCCAAGGATTAAAGTATATTCCAAATGCTTAGATAACCTAGGCTGTGTTGGAGAGCAAAGTAGGGCTCTATAGTGACTCAGGAGCCCACTCAGTTCCAGAGTGGACAAGCAAAGCTATTCAGTCTTGTGCATGTAGAGACATCTGTGGAGGGTAAGATAAGATCACTAATGAGGGGGTGCCTGGGTGGCTCAGTCAGCTGAGCATCCGACTTCGGCTCAGGTCATAATCTTGTGATTCGTGAGTTCGGGCCCCACACCAGGCTCTGTGCTGACAGCTCAGAGCCTGGAGCCTGCTTCAGATTCTGTGTCTCCCTCTCGCTCTGCCCCTCCCCCACTTGTACTCTGTCTCCCTCTGTCTCAAAAATAAGCAAACGTTAAAAAAAAAAGTTTTCAATAAAAAATTTTTTAAAAAGACCACTAGTGCGGAGTGTCACTACTGAAGATATACCAATGGTCAGCCTTAGAGGTTGCACCCCTACCCCTACCCCTGTCACATTAACAAGATCAGTCACTTCTGTGGCAGTATCAAAACTGAAACAGCTTGGCTAAGCAGGCTGGGGGAGGAAAAACAAAAATGAGTCTTTTCCATGCTCAGTGCTGTCTACCTTGTACACCCTCAGCAAGGGGTGCTTACTGGAACTAATCCTCCCCTAGGACAGCATACCAGGTTCCTCATGACTTTCCAGTGGCTCCACAGCTGATTTCTTCCACCTCGGTCCCATGTCAGGTCAGCTCTCATTACTCCAGACTATGAGCATCTGTGCCCAAGAGCATCCTACTTACCTCCCAGCCCAGCTCTTTTCCCTGTGGAAATGAGCAGTCTGCTTGGTCTTCAGTGATGTTCTCACTTGGCTCCATGGAAGTGAATTTGGCAGAAATCCTTCCAATTTCTGGTATATGGTTACTCCTTAGCTTTATTCTGATACTGTTGTGGAGTCTGCTCTTTGTGCAGAGTAAGGTTAATTTCAGTGAGACTGTGTAGCAGGAGATCCAAGGCATGTATTCCAATGCTGTCTTGCCTTCAGGTCCAACCTATTGCCTCTTGTGATGTCTTTTAGGCATAGATTGAATTTCCTCATTCAAGATTCATTTATAAATCACTCTCCATAGGTAGTGGGTGCATGTACCTCCATTTTCCACTTCTTTCCCAGCCAATTAGTGACTCACCAAAAACGTTAGAAATCCCTTGAATGGGGATGTTGAAGTCCACAAGTTGATGGGAGTTTTATGAGACACTTACATGTGAATATTATTGAGATTCATAAATTGGCTGTCCCCACTAAAGCATGACAAATGATGACATTACTTTTTTTCCCCAATCAAATTCAGCCCTAAGCTCCACTGTGCCTATATATGGGCTCCCTCCTCCCCCCTGCCTTTTCATTTGGTGAAGGGGCCTGGTTCTTGGTCCCTGGTGGTTCCCATGGTTACTGATGCTCTTCCTGATGGGGAGCCACGGCTGGTGTGATGCCATCTGTCAAATACCGCTCTCATGATGGGCCACACAGATGTCCCTCAAGGTGTTCCTCTCACTGACTGTGGGCTTAGCCACATGCTGCTGCTCTCGAGGCCACGGGCTTAGTGATCAGTCACCAGAGATAGCTGAGTGCAAGTCTGCAAGCGGATCCAGGTGGAGGGTTTCCTGAGGAAGGTGGAATCGCTGTACTTTGATATCCCACTGAACAAATATTTATTGAAAGCCACAAATGGCCAAGGCATTGAAAAGACTTGAGGATTTAAAGGTGAATAACAGTCTCTGCTGTCAAAAATGTATAATCTTCGTGAGGTGAAAGCAACTACATACACCTATAAGCATAACTGCCAATGTGACAAATTGGAACTTGTTGAATACCCTAGGAATTCCTGGTATAAAGGAAGAATGTTTTCAGTGCACCTTCTTCTAAAGTGTAACTTATTATCTGTCTACTTTGCTCCATCTCGACCAGTTCCTGGTCCAAGCCCCCATCCTTCTCCCCGGAGAACCTGGGGGCATCCTAACCAGTCCTTCCACTCCCCACGCTATGTTCTCCACACAGCAGTCTCAGTGTTTGCTTTAAAAAAAAAAACATTTTTTAAATGTTTATTTTTTGAGAGAGAGAGAGCACACATGTGCACAAGTGGGAGAGCGGCAAAAAGAGAGGGAGGGAATCCCAAGCAGGCTCCGCACTATCAGCATGGAGCCCGAAGAGGGGCTTGAATTCACAAACCATGAGATCATGACCTGGACTGTTAACTGACTGAGCCACCCAGGTGCCGCATCAGTGATGCTTTTAAAAAGCAAATCAGAACCTGTTATTCTTCTGCCTACAACATTTCAGTGTCTTCTCACTGTACTTAGAACAAAATTCAGGTTCCCCTTTGTAGCCTAAAAGGCTGTGTGTAATGTGACACCTGCCTCCTGTCCGACCTTCCTCTCTCCTGTTCCCCTGCCCACAGCTCCAGTGGGCCTGCTTCCTTTCCCTCCTCATGCCTGGGCCCTGCTCATTCTTCAAGTAGCCAGAAAATGGGCCCTCCTCACAGAGGCCTCCCTCGTCTTTCCTGCAGGCCTCCCACCCATTATTTTCTCATAACACCCTTTCGTTCTTCAAGGAACTGAAATCAAGTCTGTGATTACAACTACCCGTTCCTCCCCGCCTGATTACGAAGTCCATGAGAGCAAGAATAGCACCTGGCCTGTTTCCCACTGCATACCTAATACTGTAGGCCTGCCACTCATGAAGCACTCAGCCTATTATTTCTTTAATTACGACTGCCTGAGCCCTAAAGGTGCAGAACAATTTCAGTGGTGGGTCAGGGGCATGAGAAAGGATGTCTGAGTAGAGTAGCAAGAGCAAAGTCACCAAAGGAGAGGTTACCTGGCCTATTTGTAGACAAAATCAACCAGAATGTCTAGAACGTAGCATACAGTTTACTTATGGTGGTTCTGAAAACTAGCCTGGATTTTTTATGTATGCATCTTTTAAGCTAAGTTTTTTATTCCTTATTTTTCAACTGGGACAGCATTTACTAAGGGCAGTGGATAGATAGCAACTTTATTTCCAATCCTGGCTCACCTTCCCCACTGACAAGTTTAAAAAAAATGGGGAGCATGATCTTGTGGACATCTCCATTATCACAGGGCTCTCGTGAGGATAATGAGTGGATGTTTTAAAAGGTGTCTCTGTATTATCTGTATTCCTGAACTTATATGCACTGTCCTTTCTGTTACTTAAACTCTTTTCCTTTCTGTTTTAATCAAAACTTTCAGTTGAAAAAAATATTGTTGATTTGAAAGGCGATTTTATGCTAGAGATATATTTCTTTAAACTTTTGATTTAGGGAAGCGCAGCCCAGCCCTGACTGCCTCTTTCCCAGATCTGGACCCGTTCTCCATTCCAGCTGAGATGTTTATATTATGCACAGAGCAGCTCCTGCCTGCCTAGGACTGGTGATTAAGAGCTCAGGATAATGAAATCTGCACAGTTGAAACTTGGCTGTTGGCTACAGTTATTATGCAACTCTTAACATTTCTCTTTTGTTTCTGTCAATAATATACAATTCCCAGTTTTTCTTTCTGAGCTAACTCTTCCAACACACAAAAATTTGTTCCACTAGTATTTTTTTTAATGACTAAGTTAAATTATTTCTCAAAGTTCAGACTATATGCTTTTCTAAAGGACAAGAAAATTTAGTGGTTGTGCAATAGCATTGTTCAAACTGTCTATGAACAGCTGAATGGAACTGGAAGTACAGAGGCCTTCTCTGGCCTTAGAGTTTTGTCTTTGAGTGGACTGCTCACCACACTTTGATTCAAAGAGCAGGCAGAACAAGAAACACAACACAGGTGATGGGAAGAGTTGGCATATTCCGATGGTGGGTGATTTGGAGCAATTAGACAATGCTTTAGTAAGATATCATAGACAAATGATAAACTTTCCCTGCCCACCCTCCCTAATATCTGAATTTCTCATGGTAGAAGAGACTCACACATTCACCTGGACGTAAAGAGTGGCTCTGTACTGGGGCGTCTGGGTGGCTCAGTCGGTTAAGCGTCCAATTTCAGCTCAGGTCATGATCTCACGGTTCATGGGTTTGAGCCCTATGTCGGGCTCTGTGCTGACAGCCCAGAGCCTGAAGCCTGCTTCAGATTCTGTGTTTCCCTCTCTCTCTGCCCCTCCCCCATTTGTGCTCTGTCTCTCTCTGTCTCTCTCTCTTTGTCTCTCTCTCTCTCTTTTTCTCAAAAATAAGTAAACGTTAAAAAAAAAAAAAAAGTGGCTCTGTACTAAAATGCACCTATCCAGAGCAAGCAAGAATATCTTGAGTTTCATCACCCACAGTGCCTCTGAATTATTGAATTACGGAGACAGGACTCTGATGGTCATTGAGCCATAGTGAATGTGTCTGACACTTCCTAAGAGCCTGTGTCTTAAGAGAGGAACAGGACACCAGGAAGGCCATCATCTCAAGGACTGAAAGTAGGAAAAAGTACCACCATTGGGAAGAGAAATGATTTATAAAGGAGATGAGGTCAGCTAAGTTCAGATTTGGCTATGTCACTATTCAGGTCATGGTTGTTCCTAGAAGAGGGTCACAAATAATGGGGGACCTATGGACCAGAATGAATAGTCAAAGAAAGCTTTACTAAAGTGGGGCATGGTATAGTCTTATATTCCAAGCCCTTTGGCATACCGTAGTACCCCAGAAACACTTGATGATTCATTAAGGGCATTAGATGTGCACTTTGAAGATACAGCCACAGGAAAAATAAAAAGTTCACAAACGACCATTCTATGGTTTGCTAATATAGGAAAAATGGTATATGTGTATTTGTGCTTGTGATTCATTCTCCCGGAACCATTTATGATACAGAGGAGAAAGTGAATCAGTCTGTGTGGAGGCAGGGCAATTAGGAAAGCTTTTTAGAGGAGGTAATATCTGAATAAGGTTTTAAGGAACGAATGAAGTTTTCCAAGCAGACAAGGAGTGGTAGAGGCTTGGCTGCAGGAATGGTATATGTTAAAGGGACTGAAGCAGCCAACGACATTTAGAATTTAGGAAACCATTCTGTGGGGCAAAAGCATGCCATCATGCCATCACTGCCGTAAAAAGTTACCAAAAATGTCATGGCTTAAAACAAAACAAATGTATTATCTTATAGCTCTGGAGGTTAAAAATCTGAAATGGGTTTCATTGGGCTAAAATTAAGATGTTGGTAGGCTGCGTTCCTTCTGGAGCTCTAGGAGAAAAATCTGTCTCCTTCCTTTTTCAGCTTCTAGAGGTCACGTGCACTCCTTGTTTATGGCCCTTGGCTCCATCTTCAAAGCCAGCAATGTAACATCTTCACATATCTCTCTGACTCTGATCTCCTACCTCCTTTTTCTATATGAAAGAACCCGAGAGACTACATTGGGCCTTCCCAGACAATCCGGAATGAGCTCCTTAAAGTCAGCCGATTAGCAACCTTAATTTCATCTGCTACCCTTTTTGCCCCATGCCATGTAGCTGAACGTATTCGCAGATCCCAGAGATTAGGACATTAACATCCTTGAGGGACCATTATTCTGCCTCCCACACATGCAATACAAGATGCTGAGGATGATGGTGAAGAGAAGGTTGGCGTGATCCATCAACCCTAGGTAGAAAAGATCATCCAGGGGCACCCGGGTGTCTCAGTAAGTTAAGTATCCAACTTCGGCTCAGGTCATGATCTCACGGTTCATGGGTTCGAGCCCTGCATCGGGCTCTGTGCTGACAGCTCAGAGCCTGGAGCCTGCTTCGGATTCTGTGTGCATCTCTCTCTGCCCCTCCCCTGCTCGTGATAACAAATCACCCCAAAACATGGTGGTTTAAAACAATAATCTGTACTTTCTCCTGATTCTGTAGGTTGGCTAGGTGATTCCTTAGCTGGGCTCACTCATAAAGCTTCATTCAGCTGGACAATTGGCTAGGCTAGAGGATTCAGGTAGCCTCACACTATATGGCATCTGGTGACGCCATCGGCAGGGCTGCTTCGGTTATTCTCACTGGGAATTCTCGTCCTCTGTGGGGCTAGGCCAGCTTCCTCAGGACAACCTCAAAACAGCATTCCAACAGCGTGAGGGTGGAGCTGCAGGCCTTCTGGAGACCCTGGCTCTGGAACTCACAGAGCATCACCACCACATTCTTTTGGAATGGGCCACGCAGTCACAAGGCTAGCTCAGATTCTAGAGGAAGGGAAACAGATTCTGTCTCCTGATGGGAGTTGCTGCCGTGCCCACGTTTCACCAAGCAGAGGCTATAAAGATAGGAGTTTTACTTCGAGAGTAGGATTTTGAAACTTGACATTTCAGGGGTAAAATGTTTCTGGATGACAACAATATCCAGCACGTGGCCAAGAGCATGAACAGCCCAAGTAGAGTGTGGGGAAGGTTAGGTGGAGCAGCCGAGAGGCTAGATGTAGGATGTGTTGCCCTGTGGACGTGACAAGAAGGCTGAGCTGGTGGTGAATGTGGACCTTCAGGAGAGACCTGAAGTCCGGAAGGTGACAGTAATCACGGTGTGAGCACATGGGGCCATCGTGACCACAGTCTCTAAGTTGATGGTAGGCACCAACACCCAGGGGGCAGCCACCCTGGGCCACCTCACCGAGTCCTCATTCCCCACCCACCACGTTGTCCTGTTCACTGGTCAGTTCTAAATAAACTTAACTGCTTCTGACATCCACAGTGTGCGGGTATGTCCTTCAACACTTAATGGTCAGCATCCATGTCCCGAGGATTCAGAAAAAGTATGAAATGAAGGTCAGGTCAGTTTTGAGTAAGATTACAAAGCTGCCGCAGTAATAGGTTACCAGTGTCAGTCCTTTCTAGCTCTTTCTTTTATACTTTCTTTGTTTCCTCAGATCTGTATCTAAAGGCAAAAGAGTATCTGCACTGATCGGCAGGGTTCGTGATGGTGAAATTTATTAACAGTGTTAAAGGAATAATATTTATTGCTCTCATTCTAGGTAAATGAAAGTCAGAAACCAGATAGTCATTAACCAGATGGTCCTAAGAGCTCATTCAACTGTAAGAGTGCTAAATATGAATAAATTACAGCCCATAATAAGTAAAGAAGGATAATATTGCGTATTTTTATAATTATAACTTTATTTATAAAGGATGAACAATCAGTTTACAATACATGTGTAGCATGACTTTGCATGCTTGGCTGCGACTTCTTACACTTAAAATAATTTTTAGATTACCACAAAATCAAATTTATACCCCAAAGAAAAGATTTGCAGTATTTGGAATCCAGAAAACCCTTCCTGGAAATTCCACGTCTGCAGTGAGTGAGCTGGGCTACGAGTGTTTAATTCTGCCCTGCCTTTCACTTCCCTTCCATGTTGTCCCCTTTGTACAGGGTTTAGCACCTTTGGCAGTCACTTGGGTTTTGAGCAGATTGCTAGAGATTAGAGGACCCATGGATGTTATTCTCACCCTTGACACAGAAATTCTTTTCAGAACTGTGCATGAGGTGTGTCTATAAATAAGTAACGATAGTTTTGTAATCATAGCCTTAATATAAAAGCAGGAGAGCTTTCATCCCCTTCAAAGTAGTCTTGTGTAAAAGCTACACAGCTCTTCCACCAATGCTGTCATGATTCAAATTATTTGGGGGGTTCCTTTCAGGGGGCTGCTCTCAAAGCTAGTTTGCAATCTGACAAGAAAACCAACTGTGTATTTTGTGTGTGTCTATTTCAGTTTTGACTAAATCCAAACGTTCCCCCGAATTTTAAGGATTGGCTCTCCATGGCTTTTATCCATCTAAAAAAATAAAATTCACTTTCAAAAGAGTAAGATTTTCCACCACTTAGGATGATCAAAATAATGTACCTTAGTTTCCAGAGTTGTGAAGCTCCAAACAGATCCTGTTTTTCTGACACAGGGTATATACCCTACAGTAATATCACCAGAAACATATCAAATTTCTTATCCACAACAAGTGTTACCATTTTTTATCCTAGAAGCTAGAAATGCCCCAGGAAAATATTTCTAACCTACCTTTCCAATTCTATTATCGCTTAGCTAACTGTGTCCAACTCCCACCCAGAAGTTTCCCTGCCTTCTTGAGGCAAAGTCAGCTCTGCTCCATCTTGCATTTATGCTTGTTTTTAACTGAATTACTCTGTGATTGCTCTATTGAAATTCGTCCTTCGTATAGATCTTCGTGGTTATTAAGTTTATGATTTCACGGCTAATCCTGGGCTTCCCCTGACTGTTTTGTTGTCCCCTCAAGGCACTCAACTCACCTTCAGCACCACGATTAGAATCCTGGGAGTCATGGGTGTGTCAGGTACATCAGTCAGTTCACCAAATCCTCACTACTTTAGGAGCCTGGTACTATAGTTCCCACTTAACAGATGCGGAAGCTATGGCTGAAAGTGCAAATGTCTTGTCCAGTGACAAAATGGCTGGAAAATGGGGAGAGTAGGATTCAAAGTCACATCTCCTCTAAGGCTGAGATTTCTCAACCTCAGCACTGTGACCGTTGGGCCCCAATTACTCCGTGTCGTGGGACCTGTACCTTGTATTATAGTATGTTTCAAAACATCTCTGGCCTCTCCCCCAACCCCATTGTGACAGCAAAAGATGTCTGCAGACTTTGCTAAATGATCTCTGGCAGGTATTGCAGGACCACTGATCTGATGCCAAAGTCAGGCTTTTGCCACGTTAGACTATGAAATAGGGAACTAATAAAACCATAGACTAGAATTTAAAAGAGATCAATTTGAGGAGTCACCACCTGTGGGTGATCATCAGAATTGGGGTTTTTCTTAAGCCTCTCTTTCTCCACCCAAGACCTTCAGAATCTACATTTGCTGGTGGGCACAGATATCTATTTTAAGCCTCTCTATGGTGTATAAACCACAGACAGGATCCTGAGACCAGATCCTGACCTCACCACACATCTGTTGTTTGAATCACTCCACTCAAGTCTTGCCAAATAGTCTCTAGTCTCGGGTTCAACACCTCCTGTGATGGTGTTACAGGAGACAGTCTCATGTTCAGATGGTCCTAACTGGGAAAAAGTATTCATTCTATTTCATATTCTTTCTTCTGTCTCTCCTTCTGTACTCTTAATCTCATATTATCCAAATTATCATTTTTCTCAAATCAGTTGAATTAAACAAACACTTACCGAGCCCCAGTTATGTATCAGGCCCTACTCTGAGCAGTTTCTTTACCAATATGACCACTAAAACCATTATTGGCTCATTAAAAGTGACCATCTAACCAGTTTTCTCCTTTTAACAGTTACTTCCTCAGAGTGCCTGGGTGGCTCGGTTGCTTAAGCATGCTACCCGTAGATCTCAGCTCAGGTCTTGATCTCGGGGTCTTGAGTTCAAGCCCTGTGTTGGGCTCTGCACTGGGTGTGAAGCCTACTTTAAAAACAAACTTAAAAAACAGTAGACTTCCTCAAAAGGGCAATTATAATTCATTAAAACCTTAGAATCTTCCATGGTTGGCCAGCCATCCAGCTGCTGCCAAGAAGCAGTCTGCTCTGCGTTTTATGGAGGTTCCTGACCCCCCCACCTGGGGAAGCAGAGCTCATGACAGCTTTTTCTCTTCCTCTTGACCCCTCACTCAGCAACTCTCTTAAACCTTTCTTGATGCTTTCAGGGAGATTCCAAACTAGCTCTTCATCCTGGTAAAATCATTCTTCACCATATGCTCCAGATTTCTTAATGAAAACACAGAGAGAAAGAGAATTAAAAAAAAAAAAAATACATTGCTTTATGGTGCCCCTTTTAAGAATATCATTTTTTATGAATTTGATTCATAAAATTCAAATTCATAAAATTTATGAATTTGATTCATAAAATTCAAAATTCAAAAAATAAAAATTCAGTTGGACTGTTGACTCATCGTTAAAGCAGGCTGATCCTCTCTGTTTGCACTTTTGAGCCTCCCCTAAGTCACCACGATGGTGCAGAGCCTGCAGGAAACTGCTTTTCGGATAGAGAGATTGGCTCGTTGGGAGATTGAGATGGCATGGTCACTAATATTGCCAAGGTGGCTCGTGCCCCAGTGTCTAAGGTTAAACCTGCAGGTAACCAGTGTCTTTGGTGGATCAACATGAGTAGCTAGTGAGCTATAAATGTGTGCCAGCACTCTCATTTGCCTGGATGGATTTTCAGTAGGCAGGTTGTGTTTAGAGAAAACCAAGGAGAAAATAACATGTTAACCGGCATAAACCGTTTGGGGTCAAAATAACAAGCCGGCGGTGTTTTTGCACTTGTGTGAGACATAAATAGAAAACTTGAGTTTCACTTAGGTTTAGTATGAAGTTCCAAACCTCTCGCTTATGCCTGGGCACTTCGAAGAAGAGCCCAGACAAGGGGGAAACGGCCTGAACCCCTCTCCCCTGTGATTGCTCTGTAACTCTCTTCTTCCAGAGTTTTATAAATGGACACTGACATGGACTACGAAAGACCCAACGTTGAAACCATCAAGTGTGTGGTCGTGGGAGACAACGCCGTGGGGAAGACGCGCTTGATCTGTGCCAGAGCGTGTAACACAACGCTAACGCAGTATCAGCTGCTGGCCACCCACGTGCCTACCGTGTGGGCAATCGACCAGTACCGAGTGTGCCAGGAGGTAAGACGTACAGAGTTTCTCTAGACTCCTAAGGGCACATCACTGCTATTGCCAGTCAGATTTGATGGCACATCCCCTGCTATTGCCAGGGAGTACGGGTAACTTGTGCATGCGAAAGAAAGCTTATGTGTTTAGTGCCACAAAAGAAAACAAAAGTAAAAAGCAAACTCGGGCGTATGGCTGCAGTTTCTTGAATGAGGAGGGTTTGGGTCACGTGATTCCAGAAAGAGAATTAGGACTTAGCTCAAGTCCTGTTAGATGCAATGACAAAACTAAAGGCAGGTGGGTCAAGTGAGGCTTGAGGTGTGCTGACCTGGACATCCTTCTCCTGAGGAGCCTCTGAGTGACACTGAGCAGGACTGCACTCTCTCTCCTGCAGGTCCTGGAGCGTTCCCGGGATGTTGTTGATGAAGTGAGCGTTTCTCTCAGGCTTTGGGATACTTTTGGCGATCATCACAAAGACAGGCGTTTTGCATATGGCAGGTAAACCAAGACCAGTGTAGTGTGTTTGAACCTGAATACAATTTCCTTTTCCAAACCTGCAGCTGCTTCATAAAGCAACAAAAGCCACGTCACATGGCCTTGAAATGTGTTGGATTCTGCGCTGTGTTTAAGAAAAAAGAAAAAAAATGTGGAATTGTTTTCTGATGTCAAGAAAAGCAGTCTGCCTTGACGCTAGGTTCCTCCCAGGAAGTCCCTCATTTGAAACAACCAGTGTTAGTCAAACTGGGACGTTAGCTAGAGGTTTCTGGTGTGCCCTCTGGCCCTGGCTGCTTTGATGGCAGGTTTCCTGAATGGTACTTTATTTACCTTTTGCTAAAATGTTTTAAGTTATTTCAGCACTCGGCCACCCCACTTCAGAAGGTCTCTTTGGTCTTTTCCTGACCGCATTAGCAGAGTCTGATGTTTTTCGCTTTGGGCTTTGTTATCTGAAAGTCTATTATTTTTATTTGAAGGTCATTTTTGAAAAGAAAGAAAAATATCTCTGAAATCCTTCACAAAGCACGTTTCCAAAATGAACTAAAGCACTAATGTGTATTTTACATTAAAAATCAAGCAAAATTCCAGAAGAAGGAAAAATCAAGTGAAATCCCTGTAGTAAATCTAGAAGGACATTAATAACACTAGGAACATGGTCAAATTGCCTTAGAATATTCAGCAACTTCTTCTTGCCACCATAACTTAAGGTCTTTCTCTCGATGAATGTGTTGTAAGCTATCAAAACCCAGATAAAGAGATTTTCTTACCTCTTAATTGTAAATTAACACATTTTATCGTAAGTTTAGAATTTAGGTGTCATGAATCAGTTGTCCCTCGTTAACCTCAAATGTCCTGTTACCTCGCAGGATTGGATTAGGCAGATACTCCAACCACATGAGTTACTCCTTGGCATTGAGATAATCATTTCTGAAAGCACCTCTATTCCTTTTTTTTTTTTTTAATGTTTATTCAGTTTTGAGAGAGAGACAGAGCACAAGCGGGGGTGGACAGAGAGAGAAAGAGAGAGAGACAGCATCCAAAGCAGGCTCCAGGCTCCAAGCTATCAGCACAGAGCCTGATGTGGGGTTCGAACCCACGAACCGTGAGATCATGACCTGAGCCGAAGTCAGACACCCAACGTACTCAGCCACCTGGGAGCCCCACACATTTCTCCAAGCCGGTGGCTCTCTAAGGCTCTGAGCAGACTTTTATTGGCATTTATCCAAGTGGTCTGAACCACTCAATAAACTGCTGAGAGGGTTTGCCCTATTCCTAAGAAGTTGTTCACACCCTTAGAGAATCTGCCACTTAGACCAAGGATGTTCGTGGGGACTCAGAAAAGGGCATCTGGGAAGTAAAACATCGATGTTAATGTCCCCTTGGTAATGAGGACTTTTGAGATTACTTTCCAGAGTTGTAGATACTTTTCCTCTCCTTGAAAATCCTGTTTTATCATTTCTTTTCTTTCCATGGTGTTCTTGATTATTATATTAGTTGCCACTTTGTGGTTTTTCTCTTGTCCAGTTATTCCACACATACAAACAATAATAGTAAAGTGCCATTTAAGGACCATGCAGTTGGATTTGTAATATCTAAAGCATCATAAAATGATGACTTTAAGCAAAGTAAGGATGGATGTGATAGATTTCTGTGGACATTTTGCACCCTCACTTCCAAACAGCTGTCCGAAGATGATGGGCTTATTGATGAGCTTACTGAAGGTTTTGGGTTTAGCTGCTCTGGACCGTTTCATGTTGCCACTGGAATGTTACACAGTTGAAAAGAACGAGTTTTAACTTGGCCCCGAGTTTTACTTGGTTTAATGTAACGCTTATCTTTGGGTAATACAAGGGCTGCTTCACTGTCATGTGAGATTCCTGCTTAGGATTGATTTAATGGCATGATGGCCTTCATAGATCTCACACTGACAGGCATCCACACTGGGCCTTGTCCAGCTCCTGATGTATCTGGAGTCACTTCACCACGTGTCATGCCTGTGTTTGTTTATGCCCAACAAAAATAGGCTGCTCTTTCATGTGACTGCATCAGTTCAGACTGCATTGTTCTGCTCCCTTGTCTGTAAAGCTCGGTTCTATCAGCTGTAACCTGTTCCTCCTTTGATGGAAACAGGATGTGTTTTCCAAGCCAAGTTTGATTCTCCGAATGACACAGAAGGGCTTCAGGAAACACTCCCATGTTTCTGGCCCAGCTCTCCGTGGGCCTCACTTTATATGCATGTTTGTACCTTGTATTTCCTCTGTCCTCTCCAGTTCTCCACAGCCTCACAGGTGTCCTGCCACGGACCGCACTACTGGTAAAGAACAAAAAGCAGAGCTGTTCTGCCTCAGCCTCCAGCATCTTTCTGTAAATGCTAAATATTATGCAATTCCACATTGATGTAACACCAAAAAATTGCATTTTGTGGAAAAGTCTGATGGTAATAGGAGTGCCTTTTACTTGATATAGGGTTCTGGCCACTGTATTTCATTGCTTTGCAAGAGCTGATCAATTTCTTGATGACTTCCATTTTTAGCTTTGTGTCATTCGTGAAGGAAAAAAATCCTAATTACAATTTATGACAGTCCATTTGGTTTGCAAACCTGCTTTTTGACAGATGTTTTTTACTGTACTTGGTGTGAATGACAAATCAGTGGGATGTGATATATTCTTTATACCTGGATGTATTTGGAACCTTTTTAAAATAATTCCTGTGATTCTTTTGGTGACAGTGAGAGAAACGAGAGCCCTACCAAGATGCCTTAGGCCTCGTCTTTGGTGTCTTCTGCCCCTAAGGACCACAGTGGTTAATAAGTTGTCCCCTCAAACATTGTCTGGTGTGGACAGGCTCCACTTGCAGTGTGGATCCTGTAGGCCACGGTGGTGTCGGTCTGCCTACTGGAATTTGTATAACTATAAGCAGAAGGGCGTTAATCTTTCACCCCATTTTTCAACCAACTGGAATAATAGCTCCGATTTATCAAAGGCTTATATGTGCCAGTCAAAATATTAGGTGCCTTGCCAACATTATTTCAGTTAATCCTTTCAGGAACCCTAGAAGGCAGAGATTATCTCCATGCTACAGGGGAGGACAGAGCTGAGTTCTTTTACTCCCGTAACTTGCCCAAGAGTGAGTTTCAGAGGCAGATTCCAACCCACCTCTGCCTGAATCCCAGCCCCCACTCTTTCTTCTGTACCAAGCTACCTCAGCCTCATTTTAAACAGATGCGGCTGCAACCCACCCCCACATTGACGAGCTGGGTGTCTCTTTGCTCCTCAGTATTTGTGCGAAGGCTTAGAACTGGAAGAGGCCTCACAAGGTCATCTAGGTGACCCCTTTTCTTCAGGAAGGGAAATCATCCATCCAAGAAAAAATGTTGAGTACGGGAGTCCTTCTGTGGATGGAGAAGGAAGGTGGCACAGCAGCCTCAGCACCACTTAACACATTTAGAATCCGTCAAACCCTGTCTTGTCTGGAGTGAATGACTCCAACTCTCGCAGCCTTTCTTCCCACCACCTACTTTCTATCCACTTTGGATGAACTTTTTCTGGCTCTTTTAAAATATCAAGAACAAAACTATACCTAGTAACCAGGACTGTGATCAGCTGCCCTTTTTTGGCAAGAAAATAGCCTCTTTTTAAAGTGGCGGCGGGGGTGGGGGGGCGCGGGGTTGGGGCTGGATGGCTCAGTTTGTTGAGCATCTGAGTCTTGACTTTGGCTCAGGTCATGATCCCAGGGTCATGGGATCGAGCCCCGCATCAGGTTCCACACTGAGCATAGGGCCTGCTTAAGATTCTCCCTCTCTCTCCCTCTCCCCTCCTCACACACACACTCTCTCTCTCCCTCTCTAAAATAATAAAGGGGTATCACTCTCAGTTTTTCTCTCAAACTATTATAAGAATGAAATGTTCACAATTAGGCACTAAAAAGGGAGACAAGGAGGGTGGGCTCTGCCTTTCAACAGGATATCTGGGCCCCTGTCCCTCTCGTATAGTCACCCCACACGTAAATAATTACAAATTTTATGTTTCCTTTCCTTGAAAACCTCCAGCATTGATCTGTCTCAGGATCGGATAACCTTCAAACACATCATAAAGCTTGTGGCACTGAAGGTGGTGATAACAACAGCTACAATTTAATCAAGGCCGGGCCTGTGCCTGATGTCCACCACTTCATTCTTGTGGTGACCCTGCAAAGTAGGCTCATTTCACAGTTGAGCAAACAGGCGCAGAAAGGGGCCAAGGTCAGTCAGCTAGGAAAGAGTAGAACTGAACTTTTCCTGCTAGTTCTGTCGGACTCCAGAACCCATACCTTCCCTTTCCACCGTGCTGTCATGGCTGGTGATGATGGCTGATGACAAGCTTACCTTAAATTTATCCCTAGTCCAGTCTAATTTGTATGCTGTTCTATGTGGACACTGAAGACCAGTATTCTCCATCTGTCACCAGCTCTAGTATGCCATTGTGCCTCGTAAATTCTTTAATACATAACAAATAGCTTAATTCTTTGTATAGCTAAACATGAGTGCTTTCATTTTCATTAAAAATAATACATCCAAGTGAACTTTCTGAGAGTGAGTAGGAGCCTTGGGTCCTTTATATGGCATGCTTTCCCCTAAAAAAGTGAACTTAAACATGCAGAACCTTGCCCTTACACCCCACAGTTTCTGGGCATATTTTCTGTTCGGTTGGAACTCATTTATTAATACAGATTATTTTCACACGCGGATTTTTCTCAAATGTTAGCTCCTATGAGAAGTGCAGTATGTGTTTTAAATGGTAATATTAATCAGAGCCATGGTTTCTGTGTGTCTATTTAGATAGGTCTAGTTTCATGCTGAAGGCACATGTAATCAGATACACCATGAATACATCCCATTTTGAATGCTTGGTTGAGGCTCTTTTAAAAATTCAGGACTATGGGTGACCAGTGTTTATGTGTTTGTCTGGGATTGGCTGTACTTGTGGTTAATGGCAAGGGGAAAAGTAGGAAATGTCTAATGTGTCCAGATAGGGTGCTTTGAATGAGCTCTTCTTGTCCCCGGCGCATTATAAATGCTGGGCCAGAAGTAACATTCTAATGACAATTTCAGGACAGCAAAAAGCCTGTTGGACAGTGAAATATATCAGGTGGAGGTGAGCCTGGGCCAGGACTAGGCTGAGGCAATAAGGCACTCACATTGGGCATAAAATATAAATAGTAATAACTTTTAAAAGATAGGATCACTAATTTTTTCTTTCTGCTTCAAACTCAGTATGGCTCAGTATGGCAAGGTTACTGGTCCTGACTTTATTTAATATTTTGATATTTTGTTCACCAGGGATTTATTTTGCCTTAATTTTGTTTTTTATTTGTTTGTTGTTTTTTTTAATATTGGGCACCTGGATTATGTAGTTTTTTGGCACCTCATTGAATTTTGCACCTGTGATAAAGGAGTCCTACTCACTCACAGGACTGTCTTCGCTAGAGTCCTGACCCCCATGGTAGACTTGAAAAGGAGGAAAGTTCACAATTCATGTACTATATGGAAAAGTAACTCAAACCACGCTTCTAAATGTGGGCACAATGGGATCTAGGAAAATTATTGCAACCTTTGTCCTAAAGTCCTGTGTCCTGCTGTGGCCTAAAGGTTTGCCCAGGTTATAGAAAACTGTAGAAAAACCAGGGCACCTGGGTGGCTTAGTCGGTTAAGCATCCGACTCTGGCTCAGATCATGATCTCGTGGTCCATAGTTTTGAGCCCCGTGTCGGGCTCTGTGCTGACAGCTCAGAGACTGGAGCCTGCTTCAGAGTCTGTGTCTCCCTCGCTCTCTGCCCCTCCCCCACTCATGCTCTGTTTCTCTCTCTCGAAAATGAATAAATGTTAAAAAAAAATTTAGAGAAAAAAACAAAACAATAGAAAGACTTAGAGGAATAAGTAGCTAGACCCAGAAACAGGAACCGTCGTTCCCTAAAAGGTTGAACTAAATTTCAGGTTTAAGTATGCCCACATATGCTGGCTATTCTGATGTCAGAGTTCTAGGGAGAGGTAAATCAGCACATTTTAGCCAGTCCCTGGATGATTATAAAGCAGGTGGTCCTCAAGGCATCCTTTGGTAAGCACTACTGCGGAATCATCATGATTATCATGCTCTTTACTGAGCCTCAGCCAAAAGGGAAGAATCTCTTAAAGATTAGAGACAAAGCTTTTAAGTGAAGGAAACCAGAGGAAAGGAACACATACTGTGTGATATCATGTCTATAAAATTCCGGAAAATGCAATCCATGGTGATAGAAAGTAGATCACTGGTTGCCTGGGAAAGAGGACGAAGAGGGAGGGATGGATTGCAAAGGGACACAGGAAACTTTGGAGGTGATGGAAATGTTCATGATTTTGATAGGGATGATAGTATTGGGGTGCGTACGTAAGTCAAAACTAATCAGACTGAACACTTTAAGTGTGCAAAGTTTATTGTATTTATTTTTTTTTAATTTTTTTTCAACGTTTTTTATTTATTTTTGGGACAGAGAGAGACAGAGCATGAATGGGGGAGGGGCAGAGAGAGAGGAAGACACAGAATCGGAAACAGGCTCCAGGCTCCGAGCCATCAGCCCAGAGCCTGACTCGGGGCTCGAACTCACGGACTGTAAGATCGTGACCTGGCTGAAGTCGGACGCTTAACCGACTGCGCCACCCAGGCGCCCCAAGTTTATTGTATTTAAATTGTATCTCAATATTTTTTAAGTACAAGTATTTTTATGAACAAAAAAATCTATTATGTCTGAGGAAATGTATGTGGTAGACAACATATGTTTTAATTTATAGAATTTAGAGTTAATTCTCACTGAAATACAAATTATTTGTGTGCACTTAGGGCAGGAAATGGGACAAGATCCTTAATAGAAGAGTATGGGAAACAGGATGGTCTTGAATCTCAAGACTCAATAATGAAACACTATCAAATTGTCCCCAAATCATGCTGATTCCCTTTTCCCAGAGATAAGCCCTCAGCTGTGTGGATCAGAGTCTGACCAAGTGGCCTGTGTCTTCGGCTGTGGTTATGTTTGTATCTTTTTCTAAGAAGATACATTGGACCAGGTACCCTGTGATAGCTGACCCCACAGTTCCCTGAAAGTTTTCTATTTCTCTGTTTCCCCATCAAATAGTAACCATGTGGTCTTTTGTAGTTGGTTCATTCTGGAACTGGAGGGTGCAATGAGAACCTGTGGGAATGTACAGATGACCTTGTCTGTTTTGTGCTCATTCACCTTGGCTGAGAATCAGGTGCAGAGCTGGACGAGAAGTGTCCTTTCCCTGGGTGAGGTAGCTGCACATCGGATATGAGGCTCCACTCCGGTTTGTTTCTCTGGACTGAGTCCCAGCCTGCCTGTCCAACCTCCTGTCTTGCTCCAGACATAACCCGATATTTTAATTGTGTATGGTCTGTAGCCTCTAGGCCCACAAATGTGCATTACACCTGCATAGAAATTATACTCCCACCTGCCTATTCTTTACCTACTTAATTACCACAACTATTCTAAGACTTTAGAATAAGAGGCACAAATTCCCAGAAGTCCCCTCCATACTCTCCCCCCAACTCCCTGTTACCTTCAGGATCCAGGTGAAATGTCCCTCCTTATGTTCCTCAGGACTCCTTGGCAAATCCCTCTCATCACTATGATCACACCACTTGAAAGTTGGCTCCTTCATCATCTTCTTCAGTTGTCCTTATGCTATGACTCCTACTATCTGTAGAACAGGAATTTTGTCTGTCTGCCCTATGCGTGGGCGTGGCACATAGTAAGAGTTTAATGAATGTTAGTTGAATGAGTGCATGAATCTGTCCATCAGTCTTGTACATGGCAGGCTCTTCTAAGGCATTTACAAGGAAATGCCATTGTAACAAACTCCAAACTATTTCACTAGGTTGAATTTTATGTTTGCATTTTTATAGTAAGAATCACAAATCATGTACCTATGTGAAAGTGACAAAAACAGAAAACACTGGTGCCTAACCTCTCCTTAATGAATGAGCAAATGAAAAGATGAGCTAGGAGATGAGCTAGACCAGGAGAAAAAGAATGGAGGTACACTGACCCACACCCTGAAACCCACCTTTTCTCCACAAATATTTTTAGATTTGTGAATTATTTTTGTAAAGCCTTGTTTGAAGGAGTATTCCTTTTTTCTTTTTTAATATGAAATTTATTGTCTAATGGGTTTCTATACAACACCCAGTGCTCATCCCAACAAGTGCCCCCTTAAATAGAAAATTACTTATGTCAATACTAACGATTTTCCAGTTGTAAGGTTGTTTGTCCTCTTAGTGTCATTTCCAAGATCCTTATAAGAATCGTATTTTAGGGGCACCTGGGTGGTTCAGTCAGTTAAGCGTCTGACTTTGGTTCAGGTCATGATCTCATAGTTCAGTTTGTGGGATCGAGCCCCACATTGGGCTCTGTACTAAGAGTTCAGAGCCTGGAGTCTGTTTTGGATTCTGTGTCTCCCTCTCTCTCTGTGCCTACCCTACTCGTGCTCTCTCTCTCTCTCTCTCTCTCTCTCTCTCTCTCTCTCTCTCTCTCTCAAAGATAAATACTGAAAAAGCTTTTTAAATAATCATATTTTTAAATTTATTTATTTATTTATTTATTTATTTATTTTAAATTCATTTGCCCAAAGATGAGGGCAGTAAGTAGAAAAATTGAAGGTGGATTATTACTGCTTTGTGCTTAACCAAAACAAATAAAAATGCATCAGACTAAATGCATAGAAAGGATTCAAAAACTTAAATGTGGTGGAGATTTGTAGATTGTGCACTAAAACACCCAAACAAGATTTCCGTGATGCCAGATCATCCGGCAGACAGAAAACATGCCGTGCTCTGTACCACCCTCAGCCTACTGTCCCGCACTGTCCTTCCTGCTCTGAACTGCTACATCTCATATTGTGACCAGAAGACAAAACATCAGAAAGCTGGAATTTCTTTGTCCAACTGAGCCCTGGCCCCAGGATGACTCTGTCCTTGAGAAACAACAGTGCCAAATGAGATAGCAACAGGACTTGATTGATGAGTGGGGTCACTCGTGTTCCAGGACCTAGACAGATGCTGGCTGCTGCCCAAACACTGGTCACATGACTAGGAAAAACTGTCCATTGTGGCAGCCCAGAAAAGCATTGATGGCCTCAAAAGGTGCCATAGAGACATGAATAATGAGGCCACTGGAATAGGTAAGGAGAATAGGACATACACATTGTTCAGTATATTAACGTCTTGTGTTCTGCCTTCTTACTACCTTTTTTTCTATTACTACTTAATAACTGCAAGCTTGACCAGTTGGGTCAGATAATAGCTAAGTGTGTTAACTTCTCATCAGTTTGTGATGTTTCTATACTATAACATTCTGATGAGGAAATATATTTCAGCACTACAGTTTTCCCTTTTACATTAGGTGGTAAGAAAAAAGAGACTGTTGAGTAATTCTGTAGTGTCTTCCGAGGATGATTCTGTTACTAGCTTTCAGCAGTTATATTTCAGTTAACGACATGAGCTGGTACACCAAAAGGAAAACATCTCTTGATGAGAATGTTCCACAATTCTTATTGGCTACAACATATAAAATATATCCTGTGGTGACTTTTGAACCCGTGATCATATTTGTTGGACAATAATTGGTAGTGTAAAGTTTACAGAACACTTTCACAGATATGTTTCTTAGTGAACCTTATCAACAGTTCTATCAGTAACTTTTAATATTGGCCATTCATTAGGTTTCCAAAATCGTTCCACCACTTTATTCTTCCCCTGGAACCCCTGTGTCCCCAGCCTAGATATCATCTGAAGGACAGTGCTGAATTACAGAAAGATAAAGCAAATTAGCAGATTGTCTTTTCAACTTATCACCTTGGCTATCTTTCTATCTTACTGATTTTTGTTTTTAGTGTTTGCTATGTTTTTTTTAAAAAAACAAGATGGTCTGTGAAATAGAGGGTGTTCCCTTCAGCCTTGATTCTGTGTAACACAGAAATTAGTGGGTTGAAAGTAACCTGTTTCTTTACATTTCCTTTGCTTCTGGAGATTATCTAACTCCATGAAGTGATCATTAATACATTATTATCCCAGTGTTATAAAACTATCCAATTAGATGGGGTAAATGGACTTTTTAGATAAATTCCAATAATTAAGAAATATATATTAACTGGTTAATCTCTGCTGTATACCAGAGATATTATATGGCTGCCTTTCAGCAGTAATTGTCTGAAGAAATATAATAGCTCACATAGTGTTTTCATTCTTTATTAAAACGTATTCCATAACTGACTTACTATACGCCTGAACTCCTTTCTTTTAGACTTCAGGACTGCAGACGTATTTGCATCTACGTCCTTTATCCTTCAATATCTAGAAGGCCTTTTTACTTGGTAAACAGTCATTGGGAGCCTCTTTTGTCACAAACGCTGTGTTATATATACACCATGCAAGAGGAACTAATAGGAATGGAACAAAGTCCCTGAAGAAGAAACTCAGGGTACAGCAGGGAGACAGCAACATAATAATTACAGTTCAGTGTTAGAGATGCTAAAGTACAGATGTCAGCACCAGGAACAAACAGGGAATACAGAATCACTCAGCACAAGTTCTCTAGCATCATCCTTGACTCCTCTTGGGCATATCCCACACGCGGTCCGTCAGCAAACCCTGCTGACTCTCCGCTGCACGAATATAGGGAATGCGGCCACTTCTCACCACCTGCACTGCTCCCAGGCCAAAGTCCGATCGCCTCTCTCGGGATTGTCACCTTTTCACTGGTTCCATCCTTCTGCCTTTTCCCCCTGACATGCCCCCTCCACCACCACCATCACTACCACCAACACCACCACCACCATTTGGTCAGCTCTCCTGTTCAAACATAAATTATGTTATTCTGCTTAAAAAATCCCAACGGTCCACCAGTTCATTCAAAGTAAGAGCCAGACCCCATGAGGCCCTCCCTACCTCGGTCCAGCATTGCCTTCCTGAGCTCAGCTCCTGCTATTTCCCCCCTCACCCAAGGGAGACAACCTGCCTTAGAGCCTTTGCATGAGCTGTTTCCTTTTCCACAGGGCTCTCCCCCATAGATAGCAGCATGTTAGCTCCCTCACCTCCTCAGGTCTTTACTGAAATGTCAGCTGCTCAGTGAGGCCCTCCCTGGTCACCTCATTCCAAAAGTATCTTCTGTTCCCTAATATTTCTGTCCTTCTTCCTTGCTTTATTTTCTGTTTGGCCCTTGTCACTACCTAACACAGCACCTAGTGTACATATTTTTCTTGCTTATTGTCTTTGTTCTCCACTAGAATATGAGCATGAAGATAAGCATGAGTGATTTGTATCTTTAATTGCTGTATCCTCAGTGTCTAGAAGAGTACCTGATACATAGTGCATTATCAGTTAATTTTGCTGAGAGGAATGACTGTGTATTACTATTGGATAAGTGGCATGGGACAAGTCCTTTTACCTTTATGAATTCAGAGAGGATTGCTGAGAAGTCTGGGTAAAGTCTCTTTACCCTTTCACTTCACACTTTCTTGTGTGGTGGAATGATCTTGCTGGTTTTACATAGTTTCCTTTCAAAAGAGTTAAGGAGCTTAATCCCGGAGACCTCCCATCTGGCATTCAGGCTGATATGGAGGCTTTCCTATATCTACAGCTAGTCTTGCTCTCAGGAGAAAACATGAACAGTACAGGAAGGAAGTACCTCCATCATTTCTCTTCAGGGAAAGCCAAAAAGGAATGAAAATGAGAGATGGTGTTGGGAAGGAATTTATTACCACAATTTCACCTTCTCCTGTTAAACAAGCCTTCTTTATGTCAATGCTTTCTGTTCTCATTGACCAGGAGTTAAATAAGATTTCTTCTAATAAATTACTTGTGCTTCACTCAATTTCCCATGCATTCAACTTATTCTGATGATTGTATGAGATTTAAGAATATACTAAGGGGAGCTTAGATTGCTCAGTATGGAAAATGGTATATTGAGTGAAAAATAGCCAGTTTCTATTGGATGATAACCCACAACCTTCTGTGGTAGAGGCCAATGCCCCCTGTGATATTTGTATCGTGATAGAAGAAGCAACCGTTCTTAAGACTCAAGTTTTATCTATCTCAGGCTTTGGTGGCATTGGTGGGATGTTGATATGGCTTTCCTGCACTTAAGAGCGTGCATTGCTTTGGCTACTCAGTTTTGGAGGGTGGGGGAAAGACCGGTTTAAAGTATTGCTTCCTACTAAACGTGCAGTTATGGGCTTAGAAGAAATAGTTGCGCATGCTAATCACTCCCAAATCTGGATATATTGCAGGGTGTTTTGACAGTTTTCCCCACATAACATCTGTACTTAAGAAGCCTCACTGCTATTGGTAAAGTATTGACTTGATTTCTCTGCTCACATCCAGGGCACTGCATGGTCCTGCCCTGCTCTCCCCAGATCCCCTGCCAGGCGCTCCCCTACAGACCTCTCCATCTTCCATGAGTATGAGCTTACAGAGCCATTCATCTCCTGGTGGTTATGTTCACCGATCACTGACAACTCCCCCTGCATCTCATACACACCGGGCTGCTTCCCTACTAAAATTCTCCAAAGCCACGTGTTACACATTCCTTTTCTCTGCCATGCTCCCAGCTGTTCTGTGCTGTTTTGATCTGTTTGCATAGCGCTGTCAGACTACATGCATGAAAGGTGTGTTGTTGACTTGAATGGTTTCAAAAATGTTTCTGTAAAGAACCTACCTAAGTTGTAGGGGGAGAAGGAAGCTTGAAGCCCCAAAGGTGGAGGTCAGGGACTCCTGCGTGAACCTTTGCCAGAAGGAGACCTGTGCTCATTGGCAAAGGAAAGAAGGCCATTAAAATGTGATTGTGATCTCTACCAATATAAAGGATACAGGAGTTTCTACTCGAAAAGGAAATAATAAGCAGTACTGACATATAAAGAGGTGGGGTCCTACCACAGAATGAAAGACTTTAAGGGGCATATTAACAACGACATACTTATTGGTCACCAAGTGTTCGTCAGCAAGAGACTCAACCAGGAATTGGCCTTTTGGAGAAGGGCATTTGGCCATCCTGCTCACAGCTATGTGGAGGACCAGATGGAACCCACAAACGTTCACAATGGCCTGTCAGACTGACCTGATGTTGGGCTCTTAGATAAAGGATAATTTAGGTATTTTTCCTTCACTTAACCAAATAAGAAAATGCAAAGGCAGCCCCCTAGCCGACAGTGGTGGCGGACTGGATGGGACTAGGAGAGGAAAGATAAACCAAGGAGATAAGAGCATTTGTGTGATAGGAAAGAACTTGGAAAATCCATTCTTAACAACACATTTTTTTATAGTGACTATCTACCCTTTTTCAACCACTTCTTCAAAGGATGAATTTGGTATTTCAGATTGGAAAAGCAGCATTGCTTCTGGTTGCCTCTCTGACCTTTTCCCACTACGTTAGCTATATTTGACTATAGATATTACAAAGACAGGCCTGGGGAACTTGTACGGCCTTTGCTGTTTCAAGTCTAGCTTGGGCCAAGATATGTGGGCAAGATGCACTGTGTTCAGATTTTTTTTTCTTTCATCCTTCAATAAAGATTGGTCCCAACTTTGCACACACTTCTTATGTTATCCAAATACCTTTGCCAATTTTTAACACGCTATCTTTGGCCGGTGTTCTCCTTGAAAGATAACTGAAAAAAAATATGCTGTCTTGTTTGTTTAATATCTGAAGAAAAACTGGTACAACTCAGGTTGGCTTTATCAGCACAAGCATTTTTGGAGGACTTGGGCCTTCTGTGACCCACCCCCCACCCCCCCCCCCCCGCCCCGCTGCCCTCTACCCCTGTATGAAGCAAGATCCGCAATTATTTCCACACACAGATTTACTTTGGATTATTTTTTACTTAACTAATCAAAACATCATTGCATGGGCATTATTTGTTGTGTTAGTACCCTAGAGAAACTTTTACAGTAACATTTTCCCCTTAGGGAAAAGAAATTACATTTTTCTCCCCAAAATAAACATTCCGTAGGCAAGCAACTGAGACCCTGCACGCTTTAGTCCTTTGTAACCCTGGCTTTCTTTAATAAAGCCACTTAGCCGGGTCCACAACAACAACAAAAAATTCCAAACCTCTTCCTACCCCTTCTCAGTATTCAAGTTCTGGAGTTTAGAGTTTTGTCTACTCTGTGCTTTGCTTCTGCAAAGAATTCTCAAATTCTTGTGCTTTCTACTCCAAATAGCTGTAGGACGCCATTTAAATCCTATCAGATTCTTTTTACAGCTGAAATAGGAACCTGAGGTCATTTCTAGGCTAACCCTGCTGCATAATATGTGAGAATGCCCTCATCACACATTCCCCTCCCAATTATTTTTAAACTCAACTCTTCAAAGTAAAAAAATGTAACAGAGTCATGGAAGTGGAAATGCTAGAACCTGCCTTTTTCTTTTTATCTTTCACAGGAATGGCATTTTTAAACATGAGCTTGTGTCAGACACTGAACAGTCTCCACACAGGAATGAATGTTTTGATTAAAAGTTATTTAATAGCTCTAGTTCCTTGGAATTCTGCCTAAAGGGGGAGATATTCTTAGCTGCAGGTCCTGTGCCTTCCTTGACTAGATAGAAAAGAGGCTAAAAATCTAGAGGGAATATGCGGTGTTCTCAAAATAGTTATTTGATTGTATATGTGTTTATATCGCAGAGAATACTGCTATGTGAAGAATTAGGAATTAGAAGAGAATAAGGAGCAATGTGTCAAAACAGCATCTTTCTGTAGCTCTATCACTACATCTGCTGATTCCCCAGCCTTTTGGTTAAAATCAGGGTTAGGGTACTACGTTATTAGGGCAGGCCAGAAAAACTGGCCTCTATAATTTCTATAGAATGTTTTCTTAACTTGCATTCATATTTAGGTCAACAACAGTTAAACCAAAGACGTTGAAGCAAGTTGGTAGGTAAAATATGATCTTATTTCGTAAGTGCTTTGAGTGTAAAGTAATGGAGATATATTCTCATAGCCCCTAACTATGCATTAAAAAAAAAAAAGGAAAAAATTTTCTTTATTCCAAGGATACAAGTAGAATTTTGACTCAATAAGTTATTTTAGCTTCAAAGGTAGTGTTGCGCTCAATACAACCTCTTCTCTTTCTCATCCTTTTGAGACAAAATATTTACATAACATGGAATTATTTTTCTAGCCATCCAACAGCATTTCATGCATTGAGATATTGCTGCGACACAGTTAGAAGTCGGGCCCTCCGGACCTGTATTGGGTGACGGCATTATGCTATTATCATCAAGAGATTCCATTGTTTCCAACCCCCAAGGTCCTGTCTGTACTTGTTTACAGGTCAACCGAATAGTAACTCGTGTGTGCTCAGTGGCTTGAGTGTTATCACCGTAACCTTGGCAACCGAGCCAGCTCTGATTTCAAAACCTCACATGCTGTATCATAAAATTAGATAACAGAATTGACATTTAGCTTCATGTCTGTCATATAAATTAAGCTCTGAGAATATTTCTTTTATAGCCATGTGCTTCAATATGGAAATAGGCGCCAATTAGAACAATTTTATGCATATACATACTAGTCCACATTTAGGTGCTGGGTACATTCCTCAATTCTTCCTCTACAATATTGAACCTCACATATTGCCATGTTAATCTCACTGTGCCAAAATTCACGGTGGCTTTGTTTCATGATCAAGATGAAGCTTATAGCAGAGCTGTATCAGATATCCTATATAAATAGGATTATGAATAATAGAAAACTCAGCTCCTAAAAAATGTAAAATTCAAAGCATTGCTGGGTACTGTTATTTATGCTGATTAGAAGTAAGGCTGTGCACAGAATATTCCACTAACTAAATCAGAATCCCGACGACAAGACAGGCTTCCCTTTCATTTATATATTTATGCATATTTTTACACATATTATATTTTCCAGTGTCTATGAATCTCTGATAATATCTTTATTTCAAGGACATTCTAAACCTGCAGATTAATACATTCATCTACTTTGAGTCCCAGGTCCTCTTTTATAATTTGTAAATATTTTAATCTCAGGATTTTCCCCTCTACTTGCTATGGTCTGATGCAGTTTTTCTGGAGTATAAATTTAAAGACTCAACTTGTGAATTACATTTAATGTAAGCACCCTGCAGTTTTCTGCATTGCAAATGATTATTTTTAGAAATTTTATGGTTGCCTGGATATATTTGTTTGTCTTCATTGATATGTAGGGGGAAAAAGCTCATTAATGATTTAAAAAGAAGGTGTTTTGATTCATCAACTTGATTCTTCTCATTACATAAACAATAAAGGCAATAAATTAACATCTAATAAAATTGTAAGAGTTTATTTCTGAATTTAGCTGCAAGATAGTCTTGAATCCTTGGGCATAATTTTTCCTGTTCTTTATATTCTTTTGCCTCAATGTTTTCAAAGTCACCATTCAGCATATTTTAACCTAGATGATTGGTTTATAATTCTTATTAAAGATACCTTTTAGCAGCTGTCAAACACCATAATTGAACAACCGTTTTATGAAACGGTTCTTTGGCCTCTAAAATGGTAAGTTGTTATGTAAAAATAGAAGATCTTTATGTCAAAATTGACTGTAAAATACTTTTTCTTTTCCCCGTTTACCTGCTGTGTCATATATACCATTTGAGAAATCTGCTTCCAACATTCTCTTACTACCCATCCATCTAACTATTGCTAGTTTTCTGTTAAATACTACCTTCTTGCCATATATCTAGTAAAGAGTCAAAATTCCTGCAAAATCAAGACATTTTCTTTTCAGAAACAGATAAGTGGTTGTGCTCTCTACATGTGTGCTTAAGTGGGAAGAAGGGCAGAAATCCTTCTGTGTATTTGCTGACCCTGTACAGCAAATACCTGTTATGTTTTCAGTAATGTTTAAACTGTTTGCTTTATCTCATTGGGTTGAGTCATCATCACCTTTCTGTTTAAACTGGTAAAAGGTAGTTCTTATTATTTTATTTTATCTTGAAACTATTTCTTGTGATTAACAGAAATAGTTCAGCATGTTGTGGCTCCAGGACTGGATCAAGTTTGGGTAGTCATTTGTATTGTAAAAGAACATCTTTGGAAACTTTAATACATAGGCGTTCTGCAGTGCAATATGAAAATGAACTCGGGCTGTGTTTGGTGCTGGGATGTGGGGGCTTATCCGGCTGTTTGCATGACTCCGAGATGTATTATACTATCCTTTTTTTTTTTTAATTGTGACATGATATGGCATTAGATGGATGGGGGAGGGGAGGAGCTGTAATGATAAAAGAAAAAAAATTATATGGAAATACAGCTTCTTTTGTGATTTCCTTTTAGGTCTGATGTTGTGGTCCTCTGTTTTTCGATTGCTAATCCCAATTCCCTAAATCATGTGAAAACCATGTGGTATCAAGAAATCAAGCACTTTTGCCCTCGCACACCTGTTGTTCTAGTTGGCTGCCAGCTAGATCTCCGCTATGCTGATCTTGAAGCTGTTAATCGAGCCAGACGCCCTTTAGCAAGGTAAGCCAAGGGACTCAGTATTTTGCTGTGCTGGCCAAATTAAAGTTTAGAGGTAACAGATGTCCCTGTAGCCTAGGGTTATGCTCTTTGGTGGTTCTGGGGCCCCATCAATCAGCCATATGCTTTAAGTTAGTTTGTTAATACTGACCCTTCTCGTGCTCACTGTCCCCTCTTAGGTGAGGAACCCATTTTTGTAAACTGGTTGGCCAGTTCTGGAAATGAATTTTATAATTGCAACCTGGTGTGAATAAAAGTGTCTTGGGGGCACCTGGGTGTCTCAGTCAGTTAACCGACCTACTCTTGGTTTTGGCTAAGGTCATGATCTCATGGTTCATGAGTTCAAGCCCTGAGTTGCACTGTCCGTGCAGAGCCTGATTGGGATTCTCTCTTTCCCTCTCTGCCCCTCCCACGTGTGCTTTCTCAAAATAAATAAATAATGTTTTTTAAGTGCCTTGAGGCACCTGGGTGGTTCAGTCAGTTAAGCGTCTGACTTCGGCTACACAAGTTTGAGCCCCACGTTCCAGCCCTGCATTGGGCTCTGTGCTGACTGCTCAGAGCCTGGAGCCTAGTTCGGATTCTGTGTCTCCATGTGTCTCTGTCCCTCCCCCACTCACACTCTGTCTCTGTCTCTCTCTCTCAAAAATAAACATTTAAAAAAAAAAATTTTAAGTGCCTTGAAATTTGCAAAATACTAAACAAAATAGTAGCTACTCATAGTAATGTCATTCTTGAAACTATGATTAGTTTAATAAAGTTAATGAACATTCAGATTGACTAGTCCCAGTTCTTGGCCCCCCAGAACATCAGGTTCATGCAAATACACATATCCAAGTGTTTTTAACCTTCTCGTTTCCCCCAATCCAACCTCTGAGAATATTTCATTCCCAAAATGGTGGTGTCTAGTTTTAAAACATCATATGGACCTATAGTTGCAAAACAGGAACACTGGTATTTAAATGTTACTAGTAATTGTTTTTAATTTTTTTTTAATGTTTATTTATTTTTTGAGAGAGAGACAGAGACAGAGCATGAGTGAGGGAGGGGCAGAGAGAGAGGGAGACACAGAATCAGAAGCTCAGAGCTGTCAGCGCAGTGCCCAATGCGGGGCTCAAACCCAGGAACCGTGAGATCATGACCTGCACAGATGTTGGACACTTAACCGACTGAGCCACCCTAGTGGTGCTCCATCTAGTAGATGTCTTTTAAAATGTCACAACTTTAAAAATCAAACTGAGGGGGGATTTGTTTTACTTGTATAAAATGTGAATACCAATATTAGGGGGAAGTAAGAGTTTTTTAAAGCCCATGCCCCTTCCATATTCCTGTCATAAAAAAAATAACTTTATATATATTTTATGTTTAACTACATTTTTTGCCGGAGAGCATAACTTTCCCAAAAGTGTTGATATTAATACCTTCCTTCAATGTTTGCCTGATAGGCTTGTTGCAAAAATTTTGTACAGACACAGCTTTTTACACTCTCACAGCAAAAGCAAATAGTATTTTCTTTAGACAATTTCTGATGTTCTTGTTGCGTTTTGGATAAATTTTCTGAAAATGTTTCATGTTGTTTTCACAGTCCCTCTATTAAATGCATGGACTAGGAATTGAATGTTAGAAGCCACATAGAGGGAAAGGGGACTCACGGTGAAAGAGAGACTGCCCCTGGCATCCAGAACTTTCTGTGTAAAAGAATAGGCTGAGATAATCAGGCCTCACAACCATAGACGTGTGGAGGACAGGAGGAGAGTTACAGAGCACTAGAGGACAGCAGAGGGGACAGTCCCGATTCCATGAAGGAGCTGGTATTTGAGCGCAGCCTTGAAGAGTTTTGCCAGTTAGTGATTTCCAAGTCAGCCCCAGGAAGAAGGAGCACAAAAAGCCCAGAGAAGCAAACTCTGAAGTTAAGTCTTCTTCCCTGCACTTCCCTCTGCCTTTGCAACACCCTGCCTTTTTTCCTTGTGCTCTGTCCAGGGCTTCAGATCCAAACTGTAACCAGTATTACCGTATTTCTCCTAAGACCAGTGTGCCTTTCACACACATTACCTTCAATTTTGGAAGCCAAATATTTATTTAAGAAGATCAATTCCTAAGAGTATGTCTCAGCATCAAGTGTGTGTTTGTGAAGAATGGAACAACAAAGTTAATTATGTTCTGGAACCTGTCTTTTACTATGCTATGCCATAGTCACAGCACTATTCTGCCTGTACTGCTTCCAAAGGTTTGGCCTCCCTGGGTTTGATTAGAATGTAAAGGGGCCTTGTGTGCCAGCCTGAAGGGCTGTGTGGAACCAGAGGAAATTTTTAAAAAGAATTACAGCTGAAAGTCATGCTTGTGTGATGTAAGGATGTTTCGTGCAGCAGTGGAAACTGTGGGCTGAAATGTGGACAGTCTGAAGAAAGACAGTGCAGAGGCTAATGCCGTAGTCCAAGTGAAAGAGGCTGAGGGCGTGACTGCAGAGGCAGAAGAGAAAAGAAGCAGTTAGGCATGAAAGGAGAAGCACAGATCTGATGCAAGAGACTTAATTGGCTGTTGGATGGGGACCGTTTAGTCTAGGACTAGGGGCTTCTAGACTCTAACTGCTGGGCAGGGGTCTCTCTTCAACTTGCGAATGTGACCTGAAGCAAACCCTTTAGACTCTCTGCCTCGGTTTCTTCACTAGGTGGCATGCGAATAACACCCCTAGGGTTTTTGTGAGGCTCAAGTGAGAAAAGGTATATGGATTCACTGTAAAGTAATCAAGCAAAATGTAAGCATAACGTGGTGATGAAGATGCAGACGTCACAGTTGTGATCGTTGTGACAGCTAATATTTGTCAGGCACTCCCTGTGGACCAGGCACCGTGCTAAGCACATTATCTCATTTCAACTTCTCACTAGTCCTTTAAGATGTAGGTGTTTATTATTCTTATTCCTATTTTACAGTTGGGAGAACCAAGGCTTAAGAAGGTTAAGTAACTTGCCCAGGATCAAATAGCAAGCAAATGGCCGATACTTCAGTTATTATAGTTACTCCTGAAAGCATTTTTTCCCCTGCAGGCCTGAGTCCTTTATATTTGGAAAGCTTGAGGTAGATCGATTTTTCAAGAGCCTTATTAAAAGTCTGAATAAGGACTTTAAAGGCACAATTCTATTAGGTGCTTTCATAGGCCCTTGTTACCATTTTTTTTTCCCTAAAATAAGGCTGATTATAATTTTTTTAAATACTCCATTTTAGGCCCATAAAGAGAGGGGATATTCTGCCCCCAGAAAAAGGCCGAGAGGTTGCAAAGGAGCTGGGCATACCGTACTATGAGACAAGCGTGTTTGACCAGTTCGGAATCAAGGACGTGTTTGACAATGCGATCCGAGCAGCGCTGATTTCCCGCCGACACCTGCAGTTCTGGAAATCTCACCTAAAGAAAGTCCAGAAGCCTTTACTTCAGGCACCATTCCTACCTCCAAAAGCCCCTCCGCCGGTCATCAAGGTTCCAGAATGTCCCTCCATGGGGACAAGCGAAGCTGCCTGTTTACTGGACAATCCTCTGTGTGCCGACGTCCTGTTCATCCTTCAGGACCAAGAGCACATCTTTGCACATCGAATTTACCTCGCTACCTCCTCTTCCAAATTTTATGATCTTTTTTTAATGGAATGTGAAGAAACCCCAAATTGGAGCGAAGGAGCTGGTGAGAAAGAGAAGCAGAGCAGGGATTGCCAGGGGCGGGTATTGAGCCTTGACCCAGACGAGGAGCGGGAGGAAGGAACGCCAAGGACACCTCAGGCCAATCAGTGGAAGGCCTCGAGCCAGAACCTGTCCCAGCAGGAGAGTCTGGCTCTGGAAGGCGAGAGCTCGACTCCGGAGACACAGACCTTATCAGGCTGGAGCAAGGGGTTCCTTGGCATGCACAAGGAAATGCAAGCCAATCCCGTTTCAAAGCGCGTGGGCCCTGTCACTGTGGTCAGGATGGACTCCTCCGTCCAGCCAGGCCCTTTCCGGACCCTGCTCCAGTTTCTTTATACGGGACAACTGGATGAAAAGGAAAAGGACTTGGTGGGCCTGGCTCAGATCGCAGAGGTTCTGGAGATGTTTGATTTGAGGATGATGGTGGAAAACATCATGAACAAGGAAGCCTTCATGAACCAGGAGATTACAAAAGCATTTCATGTCAGGAAGGCCAATCGGATAAAAGAGTGCCTCAGCAAAGGGTCGTTCTCAGGTGAGGGGTCCAATGGTAAAGTCATCGATCCCTTTGGTTGTGATTTATCAAACATTAGCTGTTCCCAAATAGGCAAGAGAGTAACCAGCACTAACATGTGTCCATGCTTATTTTTTTATGTAACCTTCTAGTTTGCATGTATCCATCTATTTAATTCTTATCAGACTAATGGGCCAAATACTATTCCATTTTGAAGATGGGGAAATTGACAGGGAGGTTAGGCATGTTGCCTCCAGGTTGTACAGTAGTAAATGGTAGAGCCAGGATTTGCACACAAGCTGCCCTCTAAAGTACCCTCACGACGCTTCTCAGTTAGGTCACATTCCTCCTGAGCCTGCACCAGAGCCAGAGCAAGTCAGCTCGATGTTCAGCTCCTTCAGGCTCCCTTCCCTGACCACATCTGCTCTCCGCTGACCTTTTGGCCTTGAAATCCTTGAGGTGATTTTGGCAACCCCCTGCCTTCGTATCAAGGGTGCCTCATCTGTCCATTTCCCCCTCCCTATCCTTTCTCGCACTCTACCACCCTACACTTCTCTATTTCTCTTGCCTCTTCTTTATCCTTGATAACTATGCTGTTTGCTGACCACAGTGTCCTCACATAATTGCTTGTTTGTTTCTACTAAATTCTGAAATAGCCCTCTGTGTGTGAGTGTGTGTGTGTGTGTGTGTGTGTATTTCATTGTTAAAATTTGACTTCCTGACTTTTATTTACATGGATACTTCCATTTTGTCTTTATCTTTCATAATGCCTTGGTAGTACATATTTAGTACTATACATTCAGTAATTGATTACTGAGTCTGTTCATTAATTTTAAAACTTATGAATAATATTTACTTGAAACATTGACCATCATGAAATAGAAACAATCATGAAAAGAAATGTTACAAACCTGCAGTAAACAATGGACCTTAAGTGAAATGGATTCAATCGCCCTCCCCTTAATGCAAAGGCATAATGACCAAATACAACATGGAACTTCAACTGGATTGTCTTTAAAAAAAAAAAAAACTATAAATACAATTTAGAGATAATTGGAAAATTTTGAGTATGAACTAGACGATGATATTACTAATTTTCTTAGGAGTAATAATGATATGATTATCTAGAAGTATATTCTTATTTTTAGAAAACTCTTGATAAAGTAGTTAGAAGTGTCATGCTGTTAAAAATGTCTACACACATAGGGGCACCTGGGTGGCTCAGTTGGTTAAGTGTCCGACTTCCGCTCAGGTCATGATCTCACAGTTGATGAGTTCAAGTGCCGCATTGGGCTCTGTGCTGACAGCTCAGAGCCTGGAGCCTGCTTCAGATTCTGTGTCTCTCTCTCTCTTTGCCCCTCCCACACTCAGGCTCTGTCTCTGTCTCAAAAATAAATATAAACATTTAAAAAAATGTTTACACACGTATATATACACATACACACATATTCACTACGTATACACACACACATACTCATTCACCCATAGTTAAAGCAAACATGGCAAAATGTTAACAGTGTGATAAATGAGTTATCATTGTACTGTTTCTTCCACTGTTCCATATGTTTGAAATTTTTCATAGTAAGGAAGAAAAACTATTCCTCTCCTTTATGTTACCATGTGGTTCAGAGAATTTGTGTCGTGATCCCATGTGTAATCTTATATACTTACTCCTCAATCCTTGGATGACATAGGGGGATCTGGGTGTAGTGGTTGATACCAAATCACTAAGTAGAGACACGGAAAAGAGAGTAAGAGACGCAGGTTGGTGACTGTGGGTAGAACTCTCAGCAAAGCTGGCTCATGGTTATGTTTCCTCGATCTTTGGGCAGATGTGACGTTCAGGTTGGATGATGGAGCCATCAGTGCCCACAAACCATTGCTGATCTGTAGCTGCAAGTGGATGGCTGCCATGTTTGGGGGCTCATTTGTGGAAAGCACCAACAGTGAGGTATGTGCCTTCCGAGAAGCCTAAGTAGAATCTTTATGACTGTGTGTGTGTTTGGTTAACCAGACGACTTCAGCTCTTCAACTGCTTCCATGGAGGTCACCCTCTTCTTAATTTTGCTGTTATGGGGAGCCATGGTCCACTGTTCACTTGTGGTGTGTGAGCACCTGAGTGGTGCCTGTGCATCACCCTTTTATGGTCACTGCTGTCATTTGTAAAACATGATCAGCTATACTTTTTTCAAATGTCACCAAGCAAGACACTATCAAACTCACATGCAATTGGGGCAGTCTGTCTTCCAGAAGTTCGGGGTGGTGAAAAGTTTCTTCACTTACCCGCATCCTGGGCTCAGCTGAGCCCCCAACCAGACGACGGCCCTTGAGAAGCCACATCCTTGTGCCCCTGTCTTCTCATCTGCACCATGAGGGGTGCACTGGATGGCCCTCGACATTTCCTTGAGCTACAGCATCCCCCGAGGCACTGCCCCGACTCGTCTTCTCCAAGCCTTTGTTAACTGGAGGGAGACAGTAATGGAGCTAATGGTCATTCCTCTGAACACACCGCTGTCAATGCTTAGGTCTAGTGGAAGCCACTGAGTCACTTCTCAGACGCTGGCCCTATCTCCGAATAAAAGATATTCTTAGAGCAGAGTAAGCAGTATCTTGAAACCATTCTGTGTTCATCTTTTTACAAACCCTGTTGGAAAAGAAAGAAAAATTCCATTCAAGCACTTCTAACTTTAGTCTAGAAGAGCAAGCATTTTTGTTGAGTTCTGAAAGTATTTTTTAACCATCTTTTTTTTAAAGGGGGACACCCCATCAAGTTTATTGTCCTAAGAGGCTCGCTTTGCTGATCTCAGCATCTCTCCACACTTTTAAAAGAAATAGAGAAAACAAGAGCTAACTTCTCGAAAGGGGCACTCACACCAGAAATCTGAGCACTCCCACTGTGACCTGGGAGCCTGCATTTGCATCCCCAAGTAGGGAAGCAGAGTCACGGCCTCACAAGCAGGGATGGCTGGGGCAGAGGAGGTCACTAGGCCACCTCCCGCTTTCAGAACAAACTGCAGCTGCTCCTAAACCAACTCCCAGCAAAAGGCTGTCTGCTGTGGGGGGAGGAGAAATGTTAGGATTGTTCTAATGACCTCGCTAGCTGTCTGCCGGCCTTTATAAGCCCGGAGGTCTGCAGCTGTGAGTAGTGAAGTCTTTCCTGTGCCACCAAAGATGTTTCCGAGCCGTGTCACTGAAACTACGCCAGCGTGGTAGAGGCTGCCCAGTGAAGGGCGCAGGGCTTGAATCTCAGCTCCTCCACGTATAAGCTGTGTGGCCCTGGGCATCCTTCCTCTCTGGAAAGCAGGATAATAGCCACAGTGTGGTGGTGAAGTGCAAAAGTCAACACTCGCAGATCCTCATGAGCATTAAGTAAATGGTCGCTGCCATTAGTGTTATTTTGATGTCAGTCATGTTCATATTCTTTCACTCTCACTTCCACGAAAATTTGGGGAAGCCACCGATTAATAAGCCTTCATCCGAATGGCACTTCACCGGCTCCAGTAATCTCCAGAGATGAAGAGCCCGGAGGCTTGCTTCCCTTATGTGTCCAGCTCACTGAAATGTGTGCTGATTGTGCAGCAGAGCACCTGCTACTGACCCAGCAGAGAACTTGATCAAGGTCAGGAACCCAGGCACAAAGAGACACTGTCAGAGCTGACCTCACAAATGCTAATCCCCTTTATCCCTTCCCAGAATGGACTGTAATCGTCTCCAGATTAAAATGGGCAGGAGAGGTGACCAAAACAAAAACTTGGCAGTGAACATGAATGCACTCGTCTATGGTTAACAGCCTCTCTTGGAGGGGGCCACCTGTTTAGCACTACCTCTTAGAAAGACTAGGTCATTTGCCACTTAGAACGATAGCTGAGGCTAATAGGTATGGATGGCTTCTACCCAGCTTAGAAGACAGAGACCGTGGACCCAAGCAACAGGAGGTCTGTGCCAAATTCCTTTAGCCAGTGAATCAGGAATGCCATGAGCTGTTGACATGTGTGCCCTCATCTGCCCCTTCTCTTGATTTCCAGAGTAGACTATAATGGTTATATAGTTTGAACTCTAGTCTCAGTTTGACCTTGGGAAAGCGACCGGCCCTCTCCAAACCTGTGTCCTCATCTTTAATATGGGGATAACAAGAGAACCTTCTTCAGAGGGCAGGTAAGTCATGAGGGTACATGTGTAAAACATGGAATTTGGTGCTTGGAACATATGAAAGCTCAAGAAATGTCGGTGACCATTGTCCTGGAGGATCCTTGTTAAATTCTTTCCATGAGTAATTGAAAGTCTTTGTCCCCTGAAAGCCCTAAGTTAAAAAAAAACCCCAGTTCCACACTTCCTAAACCAGCCAAGTGGGGTCATGGGGTGGGAGGAACATCAGTTAAATGCTCAGTAAATATTCCATGACTTGGGATCTGTCCTTTGTAGGCCACCTTTTAACTCTTTATTGTCCTGTGAAAACCTGACTTCCCAAACCTCAAAATTCAGTCTTTCTTTCTTTTTGGCATTAACAGAATTCTCATACATATCCAGAAAGGGATAAAATATACCCGTTGACGTTACTTTAACATTTTTTGTCATTTAATATTTAAGAAGACATTGTATTTTACTTCTATTTTTCTCATTACTTTTAATGTAGCAGTAAGCATAATTCTCTCCCCAGAGGTGCTCAGCAAGTGGTTCATTAAAAATGCATGCCTGAATTGTAGTAAGCAATGCTCTGAATCTGGAAAACTTTCTCATCCTCTATGAGACTGTCTCTAATTATAAGCCTAATAGTCTGAGCTGATCTTTGCAATTAAAATTTTAAACCAACGAAACTGGAATAAGAGACGTAGTTTAGGATAGCATTATAGTCTCTTTGCTGACTCTTATTTCTTCTAAGCTACCTAAGCAGGTAGGATGCAAAATTCTTAATTCCATTTCTTATATAGCTTTATTTATATTGTTTTTAAAGTTCTATAAAGTAGTCTCTCCATTGTTATGCAGTTAAACATAAATGTTGAAATGACAGAAACGGGCTTTAAAAAAAAGAAACATGAGAACGGTGTGTGTTCTAAACGTGTTTTTAGTTTGTTTTCATTTGCTCTAACGGTCCTTAACATTATTTGCCCAAAAAAAGCCATCACTTCAAAAATTTGTTTGCCTTATGTTACACAAGAAGGAAAAAGCAAGCCACAGATGATTATAAATGTCAGAACACTCCAGGGGCAGCTGGGGGGCTCAGTTGGTTGAGCTTCCAACTTCGGCTCAGGTCATGATCTTGAGGCTTGTAAGTTCAAGCCCTGCATCGGGCTCTGTGCTGACAGCTTGGAGCCTGGAGCCTGCTGTGGATTCTTTGTGTCAGTCTCACTCTGCCCCTCCCCCACTTACAATCTGTCTCTCTCTCTCTCTCTCTCTCTCGGTCTCAAAAATAAATAAACGCTAAAAAAAACTTTTTTAATCAAATGTCAGAACATTCCAAAGACATTGAAAGTATTGGGGCAGGGCTGCTTACAGGAATCTGTCATCTCTTGTTGCTAGAAATAATTTTTCACTTAGGATGTTCATTTTGTCATGACTTAGAACACAGTCTTAACAAAAAATGCTAAGGTAATATGAATATCTTCCAAATCCAGAGTCTCCGTGAAGAAGAAAAAGCTGAAGGTTATTAC
The DNA here is from genome assembly GCF_028018385.1 of Neofelis nebulosa. Lineage (NCBI taxonomy): Eukaryota > Metazoa > Chordata > Mammalia > Carnivora > Felidae > Neofelis > Neofelis nebulosa. Next base: position 27,168,765 of record NC_080794.1, on the reverse strand, counting down.
CTCTTCCAAATCTCTCCCATGTAACAGATGAGGAAACCGAGGGTCAGAGAGGGAGAATGATTAGTCAAAGGTCACACTCATTTTAGTGACAAACCCCCAGGCCTTTCCCAGCCTCTTGCCCTGGCATCTAAGCCGTTGTTTTCAAAACAGCAGACCTCCCCGTAGCTGAGAGAGCAGGTTTTCACAGAAAGCTCTGTGACTTTTTATATTTATGATCACTAACACTTTATCACACTTAGGACTTTGTAAAATGTACATACCTTCACTACCAAAATGGTCCAAATTTTAAAGTTTCACAACTTAACCTTCAATTATAGTATATTTAATTAACTTTAAAGTTAATTTTAAAATTAAACTTTATAGTATATTTAATTAATTATTTAACTTTAATTATTAGTATAAAATTGTACTAATCCAAACACGACCTGCGTAAGATAAATGCATGTGTACATAAACGTATATGTATGTAAGCATATGCACAGATACAACTGATATTAGAGTCACTGGAATAGGAATTAATTACAATACAACAGCTTCTTTATTTTAAAATCACATCAGTAACAGTGTCTACTTGCCAGGTTCTATCTACTGTAGAGGTTGCCTAGAAACTTGAAATGAAGACCTTGGTCAAATCCTTGATGGTAGTAACCCATACAGCTTATTTACCAAATCATAATTGTTTTCATTGACTATGTCTGAAAGGGGGTGTGTGTGGAATTTTCTTACTATTTCTGGGAAGTTCTTTGGGCCTTCCCTCTGATACATAAAGAGAAAGCTCTGTCTGAAAGGACAGTCCCTGTCTGAGGTGGCTGGTGGCCATGCAGGAGAATGACATAGAAGGCTGAGATAGCTTAAATGATTCTGGAACCACAACACTAGAATGCATTGACCATGAGACCCATGTAGATTGTGGAGAGAGAGAGAAGGAGGGAGAGATTAGATGTATAATAGAGATGTAATCATCTTTCTGTGGTATATAGAGGTTTGCTAAGCACCAGAAATCAGAAGTTTATAACTGTTTATCCTTCTCAACTTAGAAATCTGATTCTTAAAAACTGTTAGTGAAATACAGTACTTTATTATACTGTGAGCCAAACAAACCTTTGCTTCCTTGCCATGAAGGGTTTCTTGTACTGCACAGTGGCTCTGACCACAGACCTTAGAATTATGCTCCCCAAGTTCAAATCCCAGACACTGACTAGCTCTGTGACCTTGGATTTGGGACTTAACCTCCCTGAACCTCAATTTCCATACCTGTAAAATGGCAAAAATAATAGTCTCTTCTTCCTGGGGAGGATATAAGGATCAGAGTAGATCACAGTACCTTATGTATAAGAAGCCTTCAATTTTTATCATTATCATTCCAGTAGTTAAGACCAATGGTACTGTTCTGTACTGTGCCAGGGTCCGTCTTGTAGAGTTACTTAGAGTCTCTATGCTGCCCAGCAGTGTGCATCCTCATTGATCCATGCCTTGGTTCTCTAGTGAACTCCAGCATGTATTAATATTAGCAACAACTACAGGTACTCAGGAGACAGATTAGGTAAATCCTACAAAGAAGATGCCCAACCAACTATTCCCCAGATGTCCCAGGTAAGGATTTCTCTGGGTTCTCTGAATCTACTGATACCTGATAATGTTCCGATAATTTTGAATCTATGCGGTCGTGTCATAGGAAAAACAATGAAGTGTGTATATTGTGTTAGCCGCTATCGATAGAACGTTGGAATCGAGCCAGTCACTGTGGCAGCTAGGGTGGTTCCTCATCCTCTGTTTTGACATCTTAGAGAGCTGGGCTCTATCGTGTGTCAGCAACAGTGTGGTTTGCAGCTCCCCCCAACACCTATCATGTCGCTAGGAGATTTCTTTCCCCACAGTAGAGTATTATAAGGTACTTGGCAAAGAGAGCCCATAATGTCATCATACATTTACAGCCCATTTGTCTGATTTATAAGTCCAAATAGCCATTTAAAAATTCCAAATCAGGCTTTGTCAGGCAGCCCCACTCTTTTGTCATCTACAAATCACACTGTTATGTGTAAAGCAGTAAATAGTGAATGACTTCTATACACAGCCTCAAAGCAAGTGTCCCAGACTTGCCAATATCAAATCGTGCAGTTGGGATATTTATAAGCAGTGTAGCCTGAAAATGTACCCACTGCTTTCTTCAGCAGAACTTAGCTTTTTAAATAACGTTTCAGGTGTATCTCCCGAACATAAACAAGATGTCAATGCAAGCGGTATTGGATTATCTTTATACCAAGCAGTTGTCACCTAACTTGGACCTGGACCCACTGGAATTAATTGCCTTGGCAAACAGATTTTGCCTGCCACACTTGGTTGCACTTGCAGGTAAGGCCGATGACTGGGGGCCATGCAGCGTCTGACTGTCAGGCTTGTCAAAATTACACTTAAACAAAAATAACGTTTCCAGGGAATAAAAATTAATTTTGTATCACCCAACATAGGGCTGTCTTGTTCAGGGTGGTGGGAATTGATCAGATGTATCAGCCCAATTCAATTCCACAAATATTTTCTTAAGCACCTACTTTGTGCTAGGCCCTGTTGGGTGATGCAGTTATCAAGATGAGTAATGCATGATCCCTGCTCTTGAGACCGATGCTCTATGCACTCTGCCTCATTTGTGGACCATGGAATTTGAAATAAAACTATTGTGTCCATATTATCCATAATGTGTGCTCAGACACAGTCTCTAAGAAAGAGGCAGTAGGAGGCAGTGGCTAAGAACATAGGCTACAGAGCCAGATTTCTCGGGCTCAGATCCTGACTCCACCATTTCCTGGCTAGATGACTTCACACTTAACCACTGTGTCTCCGCTTTCTCTCTCTTTGGAATGGGGACCATGTTATTCTACTGTAGAGTTGTTACGAAGATTAAGGAGTTAAGATATATATATAAAGTTCTCAGAACAGTGTCTGGCACCTAGTAAGCATTATGTAAGTGTTTTTTTTTAAGCTATTTTAGAAAATGTTCTGACATTGTCAAGAGCATTTTGGGAGAAAGAAAAAAGGGGGACTTGGCTTCACTTCTCAAAATCTATGTGTCATTTCTGGATTTGTTCGGCTGGTAAGCTGAAACAGGTCTAAATAGGATATATATATTCACATACCTTTTTTTTTAAATGTAAACCTTCAGCTCCATTCACTGCAGGTGTCAGTTAGCAATCTGGGTGTTTGTCACTACGTTAGCTGATGCCTGTTAATCGTGAAGGCAGAAATAGTGCCAGTTTCATACATTGGCCTGCCTGTCCCCCTCATGTGGAAAAGTGCCTGAGCATATTAGCTTCCCAGTAAATACCTGTTGAATCATTAAGTGAATGAAAATGAATGTCGGAACAAACTAACTGGTTTTATCTGCACTTGACTTTCTGGCAGTGTCTTTAGAAAAGAAAATGTATTTCTCTGGACTCCAGGTTTCTACCAGGAGATCAAAGTCCTCCTTGCCTTGCTTCTTCCCCCACTGGAAAGAAAGAAAGAGATTGTTGAAGCATTGCTATTTGACTTTTTAAAAACTATTTTTAACCAGTACACCCAGAGTGTACTTATTTTTTAAATGCTAACTGTAGTAGGCTGCAAGAAGCAGTTCCTTTTTTCACAGGTAGAGATTCTGAACCATTTGACTATCCAGTTTTTACAAGTATTTATCCTTTGAGGATGAACTGATTTTTTTTAAATAGTCAAAACCAATTTGGAGCCAGATCTGCTGAAGAAGGTTTGTGATTAATCTTAAAATAATGCCATTTCTGCTTAAATATTAAGTATGGTGATGAAAACATGGGACTGACTTCTCCATGAAAGGAACTGAATCAAAGAGAGCTTCTCGGGTAAACGACAGACTTCTGTGCATCTTTCCTTTTGTTATTAAATGCTATCATTACTATTATGATTAATATAAAGCTTCCTAAGAAAATTTCCTTAATCATTTACAGTGTTTGGTTAGTACAGAGTGTTTAGAACATGTTTGTTTTTTTTTTTTTTAAATCAGTTTGTGGCGTGAAAATGCTTTGCAAACCTACATGTTAAAGGAATGTCAAGAAATGTTGCTATTAACTTGAAATTAAAAAGTCCAATGACTTCTTTGGAAAATTTAGTCCCAAATAGTTCTTTGTCAGTCCAGCCAAGGAAGATTGTGCCAAAGAAACCATTCAAACCTAGATCTCATATTGACCAGATAGAGGCACGTTGACTAAGATGTACGTAGAGCCAGAACAGAAGGTAAGCATGATTAAGACAGTTTATTGGACTAGAAGAATAGATGCAGTGGCTAGAGATGAAAAAAGCACCTTGACATCAAGGAGCTAGAAATGGGAGCCTAGATTGTACCCACACAGGTCAATCCCAAATGCAGGTGATGGCCCCAAACAGAGGCAAAGACAGTTCAGTCTCAGAGCCACTATCCCAATTCAGCTTCCAAGCCTTGGACGCAGCTCCCAGGCTTAAGTGGCTCTCCCAACCATATTTTTGTTACCTCTGGGTGAAGGTCTCCCCAGTCTTTAGAATCTAAGAAGCTGAGCAATAAAGATGTCACCCATCTTCAGCTGTTGAGACAGACATAGGCATTCACATTTTTAATTCCCCGTATAGATCCATTCCTCTGATACTCAGTCCCTCCACTGTCAGAGACTGTTGAGCATTGGAATGATAGGAGTGGAGAAACTGTCAAACAGGAAGATAGCAGAGAGTCTAGAGGATTCTATGAAGGTGCTGGATTCTCCAGAGCAGAACTATCCAATAGAACTTTCTGCAGGGATGGAAATGTTCTGCATCTGTGTTGCCCAAATATACATGTGGCTATTGAGCACTTCAGTGTGACTGAGGGTGTGAATTTTTAATTTTAGTTAATTTTAACTTAAGTTGAACTTGTCTCATGTGGCTGGTAGTTACCATACTGGACAGCGAAGGTCTGGAGGACTCTGGCTATTTCAGAAGTGCAAATGAGTGTCCCACAGTTGTTGGTACAGTGGCTGGAGACCAGAACTCCCCATGCTGACAGGCCACCCTGAGCTGAGTTCAGATGGCTACCAGAGCTGTGTCCCATGCTTCCTCTCCAGTTAGGTGGTCCCAGACCAGACCCTCTAGGCGAGATGTCTGGCTTACAGGGTATGGTTCAACTTTCTCCCGTTCTGTCTCTTCCCCAGAGCAGTATGCTGTTCAGGAGCTGACGAAGGCCGCAATGAGCGGCGTGGGCATCGACGGGGAAGTGCTCTCTTATTTGGAACTGGCCCAGGTCTGTAACAGTTTGCCTTTCACCTTTTCAGTGTGTTCAACCAGTTCATTTAATGCTGATAAAACATTCCGCTGTTGCATCTGTCTAAATAAAGATGTCACCACTGAGTCACAGAGGGCCCTGTGTACACTGAGAAGATCTGAGAGTTTCACGTTTCATGCACCATTCACCCTGCTGGGCTTCGTTTGAGAAAACAACAAGGACCCTACCCCACGCCAGCCCCATTGTCCCCCGAGGCACCAGCTTCACATGTGGGAGAACAACGTGGGGCATGATAGGGGAAGGTTTTGTCTCTCCTTGTTTGAATTCTTGGACACATATTGGCCAAGATCAGACAGTTTCTAGAACTCCACGAAGCCCTGTAATGCCCTACATCTTACTGCAGCTCTCCTGGGGTTTTCCAAAATCAGTATTTGTTAATATCAATATTGTGATTCCATAATCCCAGTACACACTTGCATTCTTCCAGCGAGGACCCAAGATCCAGCTCCAGCTTTGTCATGCATAACTTACTCAAGGCACAAAGCTAAACTCTGCCTCAGTTTCCTTATCATCCTGTCAACCTTACAGATTATTTTGAGAATCAAGTGGGAAAGAATGTCCAAGAAGGAGCAGTGAAGAGTAGAAGCCCTCTCACAATACAAGGCACCCATGCGGGATGCTTAGTCCCTGGCATAGACTTCACTGACAATGAGTTTACAGAGGAACTAAGAAAAAATTCTTCAGTCTTTTGTTCAGCCCACTGGCTTTGGTTTTCGCTCCCTTTCTGTGTTAGGGCGGTGGTTTACTAAGTCTTAGATCCTTCTCAGTTAAGGGAGAGGAAGTGGTTTCAGGGAGAATGGGGAAGGAAGTAGCAGGCCGAGATGGCTGGGATTCCCAAGGGGAAAAGGCAGAAGAGGACTTTACAGCAACCTGCTCATTGTAACTTACCATGCAACAAGTATTTTTATTTTCTCCCCACATATCAGACACCACCCTAGACAAAAGGACATGTGGCTACAAATGGTATGGGGCAATCATAGGCAGTGAGAGAAATAGAAGCATGAATTACTAAAATCCAATGGGAAACACAGCCTAGTAGACGTTACAATTAAAACCAAGAACAGACATCTGTTGCAGTAGGATTAGCAAGCTCCCATCAAAACCATGGGTTCCTGGGTGGCTCAGTAGGCCAGGGGTCAACCTCAGCTCAGGTCATAACCTCACGGTTTGTGGGTTGGAGCCCCGCATCAAGGTCTGTGCTGACAGCTCAGAGCCTGGATCCTGCTTCGGATTCTGTGTCTTACCCTCTCTCTGCCTCTCCCCTGCTCACGCTCTCTCTCTGTCTCTCAAAAATAAAATGTTAAAAAAAAATTTTTTTAACTGGTTGTCCATACTTGGAATCTGAGGTCTTTTGGAACAGGTCTGGAGCATAGTTTACAACTTGTGCTCTCTCCAGTAAATACTCCTCCTGGAGAAAAATGAAATGACCCAGAATTCCATATAGGGCGAGGCCATTGAGGTAATGATTTGCAGTTGTGTTGATTTGCTCTGTGTCCCTGCCCTGACACGCGTTGGCAGGAAGAGTTGAGGATGGCGTCTTCCATATCTTAGCTCATTCATTAGACCCTAGCCTAGTGGCATGCTGGGCTTGTTTCACAATGAGCCTGGGGACAGGTGAGACCCTGATCTGTTGTTGCATTTTCCAGTTTCCATGGTGTAAATCCCCTCACCTTAACAACGTGAAATTGCTGAACTCAGAGTAGGGAAGAAATAGGCACAACTGACTCCCTTGGGCGGGTGCAGGCCAACTCCAGGACACCAGTGCCCTAATATTACTTTCCAAAAGAAACCTGATATCAGGAGAAGTTGGAAGCATCAGCCAAAATTGTCTATAGTGTTGGGGTTGCAATTCTCAGAATTTTTTGAGTTATTTTCTGAGGACTTCGCCTTTCTTCTGGGCCTTTGTTCACGGTAGAGACGTGGGTAGAGAGGAAGCACCCTGTCACTTTCGGGGCTTCACCCAATCAAAGAAACCTCAGGACCAACAAACTGAATGGATGTCTGAGAAAGACGTTGACAGAGTGTGGGGTGTGGAGTAGACCTGCCAAATTTGGGGAGAAATGGGGAGGTGACTGTCGATCTTTGAGCACGAAGTCTGTTCTGATCACAGCTCCCTCAGCTGCTACCTCCCCAGGCACCTGCTCAGAAAGGAGATGCTGTGAGTGTCAACTCCCTGCCACCCTGCCCACACCACCCCCTCTTCTCAGGTAACCAAAGGACAGGTATAGGACAGTTACACATTCTGCAGTCTCCTCTTTCAGATCTTCGGCCCCAGCAAGTTGAGCTCTGACAAGCGACATAGAGTGTTCCATGGCCAAGGCTTCCGTAAACAGAGTTGGTGTCCCTGCTCCACTGCTGGCTGGCACCTTCCTGAGGCCACGGTCATTTGTCGAGAGTGGGCCATCGATGGGGGAGGCTGGGAGATAAGGCGCGCTCTCAGCTTCTGATCTGGCATGGTGATTATTTTCGGTGCGCCTATCACAGGGGCAAGGAAAGGGTGTGCCAAACACTGTATTTGGCTGGCGTTGGAACCATGGCCAAAGTCAAAACATTGTAGTCAAAACAAGAGGTTTACTGAATTAGTCACACGGGCCCTTTATCTCTTTCACCCTTCTCATGGCTTCCTATTCTTTGTGGCCCCACTTTAGAAAGCAGAGTCTGACCCCCCCCCCCTTTTTGGTCACTTCCCTGTAGTTCCACAACGCCCACCAATTGGCCGCCTGGTGTTTGCACCACATCTGCACCAACTACAACAGCGTTTGTTCCAAGTTCCGCAAGGAAATCAAATCGAAATCTGCAGGTGAGACTGTGGGTCCCTATGTGTCCGGCTCTCATCGCCTCCAACCGAAGCATTTACCTCTGTGCCCTTGGGAAGGTCCATGAGCAGCAGGCAGCTCATGGAGAATTCCTTGTGACTGGTTGGCAGTCACATGCATGTGACATGACACAAGGACTTGTGGGTTGGGAATTCTCTTTGAAGAACTTCATCCTTGAGGGATTTGGGTGGAGTGGGGATCGGGGTTCCCTGCTGCACAGCCTGCCGAGGTTGTTGCTCGTCCTTGTCTAGGGGGGCATGCCTAGGGCCAAGCCTACACTCTGAAGTCAGGCGGTCCTGGGTTCAGGTTCTCTGTGCCCGGCTACTTCAGGCAAGTGATGGTAATTCTCAAAACTTGCCTGTCATTATCTGCAAATGGTCCTACACACCGGGCTGTTGAGAGAATATATAAGAGAACATATATGAGAAGCATTAGGCACAGAACCTAGAATATGGAAGCATTCGATGAACCAAGAGTATTATCATCTTCATCTTTCCTTCATCAGACAACCAGGAATACTTTGAGCGGCACCGCTGGCCCCCTGTGTGGTACCTAAAGGAAGAAGACCACTACCAGCGCGTGAAAAGGGAACGAGAGAAGGAAGACATTGCACTAAATAAACATCACTCGAGACGGAAGTGGTGCTTCTGGAATTCATCTCCAGCAGTCGCCTGAGGAGGAAGAGAAACAAAAATCAGTAATCTGACACACACTTTTAAAAGCACTACTGTAAAATTAGTCCTATTATTAGAGATAAGTCGTAGTTCAGGTTTCAGGCACTGATCTTCCTCCACTTTTGTGCATTTATCTTTGTTGGGATCAAAGCACAAGCCTCCCCATCAATGAGCCTGGACAAAAAGGGAAGTTGACGCTCACTGCATTCCTTAAACCTATATGTATATTTTTTGTTAGAAGGCTTAATAAACTTTAGTCCGTTATTCCGTTTGTTTTTATACAAAGGAAAAAAAAATCCAGCTTTCATGTTTCAAATTCCAAATTGGAAAATATTTTTATATGGTCTCTTGTATTTTGTTGAAATGAAAATACTATGTATTACTTTATTTTACAGGCCACAAATTAACCATGAAGTCACCCTGTGATTCTCTGCCCACATGACCACCAAGCATTATTACATAATTAGAGGGTTATCCTTTCATTGTAAAGTAAAGGGTTGGAATGAAATTCCCCCAAGCGCAAGTTAGAGAGTGTTTAATCTTTGTTCTGCTGAATAACATTGGTATAATTACCAAGTCAACTCCAAGAATGTGTATTTACAATATTTGCCGTGTAAGTGCTAGTAATTATATGGTTATATGTGCCATGTAAAATACAGTGATATCAAATATTCTGTTGTTTAAAATGTCCAGATTCAAGAGGATAATCTTTATAATCATTAGAAGGGCTTATTAAATCCCAGCATTATCCAGGGCAAACCCACCAGTGGACCTGAATACAAAAGATACCGTAAGAGTGTTGGTGTTTGGATTGCTGTGTTCGGGTTTGTGTCACGCAGTATTCCTTGATCTTGCCATGCTTCTGCATGCAGATTCTCTAGTGACTTGAATCGAGATGGGCGAGGGAAAGATCTCCAGACTTTGTCCCATCGTCTTACCAACCGAAACAGGCTTCCTCAGGTCTCTCACCTGCAGCCAACTTCACTTTGTAAGACACGCATTTTTAACTCTTCCCAGGGAAAATTCATGCCACTGTAGAAGTAGGCTGAGGCAGAAGACCCACCCCTACTGAGATTCAGCGGGGCCTATGAAAGCGCAAAGCTGGAGGCTGGGTCGTCTGAGGTCCCTGCATTCTCCAACGCAGACAGGAATCTTCTTCCAAGAGTCTAGGAAATGGTGCTATTGTGAGTTAGTCCTGACCCTTTGTCATTCTGAGTTTTCAGTGTTAAAATAGAAAGCATTGAGCAGGGGAGCTTTATAGAAGCAGTCAATCATTGCTTCTCTGTACATTAAAACGTTACAGCACTCATACAGAGCATTTTAAGGCGACAGCTCCATACTTGCCATGGGATGTTGTATGGCGGGGGCTAGGGCTTATTTTGTTGAGAGGTCAACTTACTGATGCTAAAGGCTGTTGATTTTTTTTCTAGTTGTCGGAAGTTAGAAGAGAGTTGAGTCTAAACCCAGTGTTGACAACCATATGCATTTGAAAATCTATCCAGATTACGGATGGACATTTATTTACTGGCAGTGGATACACACCAGATACAAGAGTTTGGAGAGGCCCAGAAATGCATCACCCTCTCATGACAAAGGAGAGGGCACTAGAGTAGAGATGGGATGGTTGTAAATGCTTTTACTTTAACTTTTGGTCAGTGGGGCTGTAAAGCATTAACAGAAGGAGAAAGGAGACAGAATGAGAGGATAAATGTCAAGACTCAGGACGATTTGACATATATCCCACCATAAAATGGCAACAGTTGAGTTTTTAGTGAATGGTCAGAGTTGAATTTATACAACCAAAGCTCCCATGTGATTGTAATCTTGCCAAAATATAATGGACATGTAAATGAACCTGGGGAATAAGCAATAATATCCACTAGTGTTTGTCATCAGCTACTGTAACCAAGTGGCTGGTTCATTTGGTTGATGCTGATTATGGCCTTTAACCATGGTGGTTTGTTTTCGTGTTTTTTATTTCACAAAAAGCCAATAAAACTGTTTAGCTATAAAATGCCTCCTTTTTGTTTTTAAGGACTACCAAAATATCATGTGTATAATTTTAATAGCTTTAAAAACAAAGTCAAAATGATAAAGGTGCTGGGTCATGGGGGCTGTGTGTGCTTCCATAACAAGGCATGTTAATGACCGTCATCTTTTTGGTATTGCCAGCAGACAATCAAATGCCAAATGAGGGATCTGGTTCTTTGTCCTTGGATAATACAGTTATGTCACTAGACATGACAGAGCATTGGAAAAAGCAGAGATGGTGTGAGGGCCCCTGGGTGGCTCAGTCAAGCGTCCAACTCCTGATTTCAGCTCAGATCATGATCTCATGTTTTGTGAGATCAAGCCCCACATTGGGCTCTGTACTGACAGCCAGAGCCTGCTTGGGATTCTTTCTCTCTCTCCCTCTCTCTGCCCCTCCCCAGCTGGTGCTCTCTCTGTCTCTCTCAAAATAAATAAATAAACATAAAGAAAAAAAGAAATGGTGTCTCTACCCTAATGGATTTATTATAGTCTGGGTTTGGACAATCCTTCCAGCAATTAAGTGAAAGGTTGCATTTTGGTCTTAATGAAGATCAATCTTTTCTTTAGAAGCAAACCTAAGAAAGACTATGGGAAAATCTGTAAACAATTTCTAGACTTCTAGTTAGTATAATGTCTACCCAAACTCAGAGGAAAGAAGGCTCTCCAATGAGATCTCATAGCAGCACTCTTCTGAGTGGCATATCTCCTATAACTCCATGGAAAGGAGTTGAAAACTATACAAAATAACTGCAGAGAAAAGACAGTGAGATTTCCAACACCTTCCCACACCTTTCAAAGGTGGGTAGTCCATATCATGACACCATTTACATAACATATACCAATGAAGTCCTACCTATAGGAAGCACTGATCTAAGTTTCTCCCAGAGGAATGCCTGGCAAATCATCAAAGATTTCAATATTGGCATTATAATACCCACAAATCCTACTGGTTCAGAGGTAACTCAAGTATTTTCTTTATGGACATTCAAAGGCAAGAATTCAGTGTTGCTAGGAATTTTTTTTTCACATTTGTTTCCATTTTATGGTATATAAGTTATCAAAATTCAGTTTTCATCACTGTGACATTGACTTCTACTAGTCCGAGGAAAAAATAAAATGAATCCTGAGTTTCAAAACTATTTTATGAGTATAGCATTTCTGAAATGAATGCCTTTCTGCAAGCTAAAGATTTACCAGGCTATTTCTTTTCTTTTTATTATTTAAATCAAAGTTAGTTAACATATAGTGTAATAATGATTTCAGGAGTAGAATTTAGTGATTCATCACTTACATAGAACACCTAGTGCTCATCCCAACAAGTGTCCTTAATTCCCATCAACCCATTTAACCCTTCCCCCCCACCCATCTCCTTCTAGCAACCCTCAGTTTGTTCTCTGTATTTAAGAGTCTTTTATGGTTTGCCTCCCTCTCTGTTTTCATCTTATTTTTCCTTCCCTTCCCCTATGTTCATCTGTTGTGTTTCTTAAATTCCACATACGAGTGAAATTATATGATATTTGTCTTTCTCTGACTTATTTGGCTTTTTTTAGAGCATAATATACTCTAGTTCCATCCACGTTGTTGCAAATGGCAAGATTTCATTCTTTTTGATCGCTGAGTAATATTCCATTGTATATATAAACCACATCTTCTTTATCCATTTATCAGTCAGTAGACATTTGGGCTCTTTCCATACTTTGGCTATTGTCGATAGCACTGCTATAAACACTGGGGGGCGTGTGCCCCTTCAAATCAGCATTTTTGTATCCTTTGGATAAAAACCTACTAATGCAATTGCTGGGTCATAGGGTGACTCTATTTTTAACTTTTTGAGGAACCTCCATATTGTTCTCCACAGTGGCTGCACCAGTTTGCATTCCCACCAAGAGTGCAAAAGTGTTCCCTTTCTCCACCTCTTCACCAACATCTGTTGTTTCCTGAGTTAATTTTGGCCATCAGGCTTCTTCTTGAATTGGGCATTTCTTTAATCCAATACTCTAATTGGATGCTAGTGGACAAGTAGCAATAACTCCTCTTATCTAGAAGAATGTGACTATTGCCTTAAAGATACAGAGAAGGGGCACCTGGGTGGCTCAGTCAGTTAAGCATCCAACTCTTGATTTGGGCTCATGTCATGATCTCATAGTTTGTGATTTCAAGCCCCGAGTCAGACTCCATGCTGACAATGCAGAGCCTGCTTGGGATTCTCTCCCTCCCTCGCTCTCTGCCCTTCCCGCACTCACTCACACTCTCTCAAAAAAAAAAAAAAAAAAAAAAGATATAGAGTTAAAAGTTAACCAAGGAGAATGTGTTTCTGTTATATGTGTAATGAAGAAGCAGCTCAACAAAGCAAACAAACAAACAAAATGCTAAAGATAATTTTAAAAGAGAAAAAAAGAAAAACGGAGAATAAGCACTGACCAAAGCCACACTTCAAAGTTGCAGTAAGCACTCTGAGACACAGATGTACTCTGTTTCAAAATGCCAAGTTTTGAGATTACTCCATATCTTATGGCTGAATTTATTTTCGGATGAAGACTTTGCTTTCTTGAATTTCCAGTTAGAAGGCAGGTGATGTATGCAACATGTAAAGACACTGGTGTGGCAACACTGGTGACTTGTAAACGCAATGCTTCTGTTAAGCTGTTCTGTTCCCTCTGGCTGGACTTGAAAACTCTATCTTGTGCCTTTAAATTGTATATGTTTACTTAAACAATTTAGATTCATGGTTTTTCACTGGGTTCATGTGTAGGTGCCTCATAAGTTAGGTATTATCTGACTACAGTCTACAAAATATGGGAATAATTTAGGAGCAGTAACTCTTGGGTAGAAACCAACCACATAGTTGCACATCCACAGGCATGAAAGTGGTAGAAACAATGATAGGAGACATGAAGTGAATTGTCAGCAATCACTCCTATTGCTCACAAAAATTTCTAGGAACACAATGTCTCAGTTACACAATATCCAGTAGAATGTAGATGAAATGGGTAATACGCAAATGCGGCCCCATGCAAGGAGTATTGGAATCCTTTGAGTCTAAACACATTCTCAATCCAAAGACGAGAATGGTTAGATTTTTGCAGGCAATCATTGAGGAAAGAACTTGATTCCCTTCTCTCTCTCTCTGCTTGGATGCCCACGGTGAAAATAAAGGAAACCTCATTTAAAACCAATTTGACAATAAACTTCATATATTGAAAAAAAATAAAAAAATAAAATGAAGTCAGGAAGCCCTGAAGGGGGTGCTCTCACACATGTACCACTCCGCAGCCTGCATAAACAGCAGAAAGAAGAATTATCTTGACAAGAGAGGCATTTTTCACATAAGAATTTCATCTCCTGCTTTTAAGAAAAACAAGGAAGATCCCTCCCTGCCCCAGCAACAGCGCACTAACCTGCAGCCAATGAGAAACACTACAACCTTAAACTCTTGTTCTTCTCCAATGAACTGCTGTTTAAACAGCGGCCTTCAATTTCCTCCTAAAACCTAATAAAAGCTGACCTTCCCTTTGCCTGTGGTTCATCATAGCTTGTATGTTCTGAACTGCAACTCCACTGCTGTTCCTGAATAAACTCATTTTGCTAGGAAGTAACTGGCTATTTTATTTTTTAAGATTGACACAACCAAAGTTTGGGCATTTTATTATTATTATTATTATTATTATATTATTCCCTCCCAGACTAATAAAAAGAAACATCCTTTTGCTTTGATGATTCATGGTGGTTCTGATCAGAGTGGGTATCTACCCAGGGGATAAGCTTTTGTGTGAAAAGATACACAACCTCCCTAAGCTTTAGTCATCTAAAACATGGGAATGGTTTTCACTTTTTTGGGTGCAGATTAAATGAGATGATTTAAGCAAAGCACTTGCACAGCTCCTGGCATATAGTAAGCCCTCAGTAAATGAACCTGTGATCTAAGCATGTTGACTACCAAGATAAGAAATCTGAGATAGTACAACACTGCATGTTTCAGAATAGAACAATGTGGGCTTTTCCTCTTTTCCTTAAAACCTTGCTGCTTAATGCTTCATGAAAGCGATTTAAAAATTAATAAAAGCTATGGGAAAATAAAAAAAACAAGCCAGAAAGTAAAGGCAGGTGATGGCAATATGGAGGAAGGTATAGCACTTTCCACAAGGGCTCCCCCCTCCCTAGGCTGCCCTGTCTCTATGGAATAAGGGCTGCACTACCCCAAGGCCAAACTTGGCTTGAGTCTCTGATTGCTTTGGAGCATTTTCTCTTTCATTCCTCCCAGTCACCTTTTTTCCTTATTTTTGGATGTGAAGAGTCTAGTTAACCAGGCTCCTCAATGCCCTGAGTGCTTAGCATTATCAGCTGCAGTCCTACAAGACCCTTCTCTTTCATAATACCCACTCCCATAACGTGTTCAATATATGACTTTACATGTGTGGATATCCTTAGATACAGTGCTGTTTCGGGTGTGCGATCATTAATTTCATTGATCCATCTTTCAGGCTCCACATTGTTTTTGGAAACCCAGCCACATAACACTGCACCCAGTCCTATGCCTCCCATGGCTGCATGATTTTCCTTAGATCATATCCACATTTCACTCTCCAATCCCACTGGTGATGGGAACATTAGTCAATCCTCTCTCCCTGGAATTGCAAACGAACCTCCTCGCACACACCCTGGGGTCAAGATCTAAAAAACAGATTCTGGGACTCCCTCCAGATGTATAAACCAAAGCCTCTGAGCTGATGGACACATGTGGGAACTCACTGGTGAGTGAACTCAATGATGAAAACCCTACCCTGCTCCCAGCAGTCAGTTGATAGGATTCTATAGAATTCAAGACTCAAAAAACCTGCAAGGCTCTGACCCAGCCCAGACACTTGCTGTCCTCTGGCCCACAAGAAGAGAAAATGGGCTTAACTCCCTGCCACCTAAGAGGCTTTTAAAGAGGCTCTCCTGATGGTGAAAGTTGTGGCCTACTGGAATGAGGTAGTCAATCCCATCTGGCTCTGGCATTTTGTGTCCTGTGACTCTCACAAAACACCAAAGGACAAGATGGCCTCTCAGGAGCCCCTTGAACACTAACATCCCTGATTTTCTGCCTTAAAAGAATCCTTGCTGGGCTTGTGCATGCTAATTGAAGGTTGCCTTCTAATTTTATGTCACATGAAGTCTAAAGGAAAAGTAAACTGCTAGTACAAACTCAGTAGATTGTTCAAACTGTCTCAGAGACTTTCAGTTTCTTTATGACTCTTAAATTCCCTAGAACCTATCAACTTGAATATAAAACTTCCCTTTTTCCTAGTTTCCTACCTTTGGTGGTCAGCCGAGAACAACACCTCCTAATTCATCAGATGGAGCGTGTTCAGGCCACTGTGATTTCCCTCCCAGCCCTACCCCCACTGGGATGCTCAGACTTCACTGTCACCACTGTCAAGACAGTCTTTTACTTAGTGAATCACAGAGATCTCTTTAAAAATAAGCAGTCATAGATGGGGTGCCTGGGTGGTTCAGTCAGTTAAGTGGCTCAGGTCTTGATCTCATGGTTCGTGAGTTCAAGCCCCATGCCGGGCTCTCTGCTGGGCTCTCTGCTGTCGGTGCCTACTTTGGATCCTCTGTCTCTCTCTCTCTCTCTCTGCCCCTCCCCTGCCTCTTCCACCATCCCACATTTGTGCATGCTTTCCCTCTCTCCCTCTCAAAAATAAAATAAACACTAAAAAAAATACAAATAAGTAGTCATAGTGGGTCCTTCTTAACTCTAACCTTCAACTCTTACAGAAATGGGCTCACCAGTCTTTAATAATAATAATAAATAATAATCTGGACTATCTCCCCAGAAAATTCTGTACTGCTGGTTACCCTTGCTCTCATTTTGCTTACATTTGTGTTGAGAGCCTGAGTGGTGAGACTGCTAGGATGAACTCTCACACACTCTCCCAATAATATTCAAGTGTTTCTTCACAGTGCCATAACTTGGATTGATGTTCCAAGCCTAGGCACCAATCTACCAGAGTCCTAAATAACTGATATGAGAGCCATAATAATGATAAGTCATTTTTCATATATATCATGGCCAATGACTATGATAAGTACTTTACATGCATTTATCTCATTTAATTTTCACAACTTTACCTTATGGGAAAGGTATAGGACTCCCCAGAAGCAGACCCTGAGATGAAGATTCACATTCTAGTGATTTATTTAGGAAGTACCCTTAGGTGAGACCATTAAGAGGAAGGAAGGAAGGAGGAGGGGACAGTTTCAGGGAGTCCCACTCTCAGCTAGATTTCAAGGCATACCCTGGAGTATGAACTATACCTCAGAGTTGGATTTCTTATTCCTACAATGGTGATCAAAGGCTAAGTGCTCTGGGCAGGGAAGGGGGAGGGGATAATTGTAAATCCCTGACAATTTAAGGTTCTCTGGCATCAGAGAATTGAGGGAAGTGGCTCCAGAAGCCTGAAGGAAACCTTCCCATGAGAGTCTCAAGTATGGGCTGTTAAGTATGTTAGAAGTCATGGAGGGGACATTCAGAAGAGTAAGAAGGACCAGAGGGCATCTCGGAGAACAGTCTAATCTGTCTACTAACCTCTATTTTGAACTTCTGAAAAAACACCTATTCAATTTGATGGACACATTGATGGAAGTGTCATGTGCCAGTGAGTAAATATGGGTTAAAAATTTTGCATCCTCTTTTGTCAAAAAGCTACTGAAATCATTCTGAACAACATCAAAAGATACATTCACCTTGATTAACTTGCCAAAATTACAGAATCTCAAACATAATCATCCTCCCACAAATGTACACAAGGCCTTACTCGAAAGGGCATCATTGAATTTTCCCTAGATTATGCAAAAACAAATTTAATAATTATTTACTTGAACCTAAACAAATTTCTGTCACACAGCATTTTTTTTTTTTTTTTTTTAATTTTTGGGACAGAGAGAGACAGAGCATGAACGGGGGAGGGGCAGAGAGAGAGGGAGACACAGAATCGGAAACAGGCTCCAGGCTCCGAGCCATCAGCCCAGAGCCTGACGCGGGGCTCGAACTCACGGACCGCGAGATCGTGACCTGGCTGAAGTCGGACGCTTAACCGACTGCGCCACCCAGGCGCCCCACACAGCATTTTATAGACTTACGGCAATTTCTGGAAAAGGCCCGAGATGGCAATTCTGATTCTCCCTTGATATCCCCACCATCTTCCGTGCCCACCCCCCCCCACCCCCACCACACACACACACAGAATCAGTCCAGGAGAGATGATCAAAGGCTAAATAAAGATTTAAAGTAGACTTTTACAATTTTATGCCAATATGAACTGTTTGATTTTCATGGAGTTCACTGCCTGATTTTTATTGAGCCTACCATAGGACCTAAAGTAAAGTCATTGCCTGGAGCCTAAGCAGTGGGATCTATACCTGACTCCTAAACAACAGAGCATTCCTCCAGCTACCCAAATACTAAACAACCTTTCCAACTGCAGCATAGGGCAGAGTCTCCCATTGGATCATTTTTCTGGTTTTATCCCAACAGTTCATTGGGGAAGAAAATGGTTTTATTGATCCTTATATCTATTTGCAACTCACTGAGATGAGAGGTACAGGGAGGGGTAAATATCTGAGCTCATCCCAGCAGAATATCTTTTTGTATTCTTTTCATAGGTTGGGCTATTTTTGCTGGATGGATGTATTGGTAGTGGGTGGATGATGTCTCTGTGTGATGGTAATTTTTATTGGAACTAGTTCTTTCCAAAAATGGTATTTATCTTCAATTTCATTGAGAGTGTTCTTCTTGATTATGCATCTCTTGAAGCAAAAATGATTGCATTCATAACCAATTAGGATATATCTCTCCTGTCTTAAAAACGCTTGGCCTGAGTGAGGCCCTCAGCTGACAGCCAGGAAAACATGCTTCTACTGAGAAAAACTTGACCCAAAGTCCACCCAGGAAATCAGGGCCTTCCAGGTTGAGGACTGTTTCAAATCTCATTTGCCCTAAATCAAATGAGCAAATTCCCAGGAAAATCTGTCAATGGGGTCCCTTTGATCTTCAAGTCTGAAGGAATGCATTACAGTTGTCACTTTTCCACCCCACCTTCTCCCTCACCCCAAGCCTGACCTCTGCTTCTAGGACTGGCCCTGTAGAAATTCCATTTGCGCCACATCATACCAAAAGCAAGCAGACGATGCAAATGAAGGTCGGTGCTTTGTGGTGGGTTAGGTGGAAAAAGGTCCGCTTTTCAAATCCTACAAAGCTTCATATTGAATACCTGGTAACCCCAAATCTCTGGCATCAGACCTGACTTTTTGATCCACTGTATTTGCCAGGAAGTACTTTCCTTTCATTCAGTCTTCAAAATTTCTTGTACTCATGTGGCTCAAAGTATTCACCTCTTATCTTGGGAAGCCTCATGATCACATGCTGATTAAGCTCTCCTTCTACCTTGGTAAAGGGTTGATCCGATGATTATTACAATCATCTAGAACTTTTTTAACTTCTAGGTGCTAAAAATAGTATGTGACTGAATCTATGGCTCCAGATGGTATCTAGTATCTGGTTGGACACACCCAAATAATAATAAGATAATAAATGAACATGTCAAAATTAGATCAGGTATAGAAAACAGGTTTAATTTCATCTGCTAACTCAGATCAGTAATGCATGATTGTATTGAGTTATTCTGAGGTATGATGCAGGCTCCAGGGCAAAGAGTGTTAGGACTGTTTAAAAGTGTCTGACGTCAGCTGAATGGATAAAGAAGTGGTATATGTATATATATATATATATAGAGAGAGAGAGAGAGAGAGAGAGAGAGCGCATTACTTGGCAATCAAAAAGAATGAGAGCTTGCCATTTGCAACAACTTGGATGGAACTAGAGGGTATTATGCTAAGCGAAATTAGTCAGTCAGAGAAAGACAAGTATCATATGACTTCACTCATATGTGGAATTTAAGATACAAAGCAAATGAACAGAAGGGAAGGGAAATAAAAATAATATTAAAACAAGCAGGGGGACAAAACATAAGAGACTATTAAATACAGAGAACAAACTGAGAGTTGCTGGAGGGGTTGTTGGTGGGGGGATAGGCTAAATGAGTAAGGGGCACTAAGGAAGACACTTGTTAGGATGAGCACTGGGTGTTATACATAGGGGATGAATCACTGGAATCTACTCCTGAAATCATTATTCACTATATACTAACTTGGATGTAAATTTTAAAAATAAATAAATAGGTGCTCAATAAAAAAAGAAAAAGAAAAAGAAAATTTTAAAAAGCGTCTGATATGACTCTGGGAGAATGAACTAGTGGTAATTGTCAAGTTTTACTTATTCTACAAACATTTATTGTACAAATACCTTTATAATATGTATAGACACTTCTCTAAGTGTCAATGTCCCTATCACTATAGAGTTCACATTACACTGTGAGAAGCCTGTAGTGACTTACCAGGTAAGTGCTATGAAGGAAAAAAAGAAGACTATAGAAAATATTCAAGAATAACATTTTAAGGCAACATGGGTGAAGGTGGTCAACAGATACAAACTTTGAGATATAAAATAAGTCAGTCCTGGGGATGCAGTGTATAGCATGGTGACTATAATTAATAATACTGTATTGTACACAATGGAATATTATGAAGCCATCAAAAAGAATAAAAACTTGCCATTTGCAATTATGTGGATGGAACTAAAGGGTATTATGCTAAGCAAAATAAGTCAGAGAAAGACAAATACTGTATGTGGAATTTAAGAAACAAACAAAAATGAGCAAAGGAGAAAAAGGAGAGAAAGAGAAAGAGAGAGACAAACTATAGAGAACAAACTGATGGTCACCAGAGGGGAGGTAAATGGGGGTTTGGGTGAAATAGGTGATGGGGATTAAGGAGTGCACTTGCTGTGATGAGCAGGGGGGATGTATGAAAGTGTTGAATCACTATATTGCACACCTGAAACTAATATACACTGATGGAGCACCTGGGTGACACAGTCAGTTAAGCATCTGACTCCTGATTTCAGCACAGGTCATGATCTCAGTCGTGAGATCAAGCCCTGTGTCAGGCTCTATGCTGAGTGTGGAGACTGCTTGGGATCCTCTCTCTCCCTCCCTCTGCCTCCCCTTCTGTAAGCTAACTATACTGGAATTCTAAATTAAAGTTAATTAAATTTAAAAAGAAAAAATAATAGTAATACTGTATTGCATATTTTTAAATTGCTAAGACAGTAAATCTTTTTTTTTAATTTTTTTAATGTTTATTTATTTTTGAGAGAGAGAGAAAGAGCATGAGTGGGGGAGGGGCAGAGTGAGGGAGACACAGAATCCAAAGTAGGCTCCAGGCTCTGAGATGTCAGCACAGAGCCTGATGTGGGGCCCAAACCCACGAACCATGAGATTGTGAACTGAGCTGAAGTTGGACACTTAACCAACTGAGCCAGCCAGGCTCCCCAAGACAGTCAATCTTAAAAGTTCTCAACACAAGAAAAAAATTTGTAACTGCATGGTGATGGATGTTAACTAGATTTATTGAGATGATCATTTAGCAAGACATACAAATATTGAATCATTATGTTATACACCTGAAACTAATATAATGTTATATGTCAATTATATCTCAATTTTTTAAAAATACCATTTTAGACAAAGGTGGTCAAGGAAGTGCTCTCCAAGGAGTTATTATTTAAGTAGAGATTTGAACTAAGTGACTCAGAAGTTCAGAGAGAATATGGCTTCACAATGTTTAGGGATTTCACTAAGACCTGGAAGCCAGGGGTAACCAAATGGCTAGGGGCTGGGATCATCTGGACATAGCTACACTCACATATTTGGTGGTTAATGCTGGCACTTGACTAAGACCTCAGCAGGGCTGTTGATTAGGACACCTATGTAGGGTTTCTCCATGGGGTCCCTCTACCTAGACTTATTTGGGTACCTGGGTTCCAAGACCGAGTGTCCCCACAGAAGAAGGTAGAAGTATAGGGTATATTTTTTATTTAGTTTCAGGAGTCATATCCTCCAACCATACTCTATTGTTTGAGGCAGCCAAAGGATCAAGTTCAAAGAGAGAAAGCATAGACTCCACCACTCAATGGGAGGAGCGTCATGGTCAACTTAAAAGAACAACACATGGAATGGGAGATACTGTTGCTCCCATCTGCTGCAATATCTTACAGTGAAAGAGTTGGCTGGTTTTTCACAGCTGGTGTTCGACTGGAGGAGGGAGAAAAGGGAGATGGAGAGGCAATGAAGCATACTCGACACCCAAAGGGAGCAAAGGGAGGGTCAGGGCTCAGAGCAAGCAGGAAATGCTCTGTCCCCAGTTACTTTATTATTTGACATCTTCCACATGCAAAACTACTGCCAGAGCTGCTCCCTGACCTTTCCAGCCTGACTCCGACATTAACCCATGTAACCAACAGGAACTGCATACACCTCACCCAAGCTCATCAAGATGCTTACCTCTCCAGCTGGGACAGCCACCATATTTTAGCAGCTTCAACTGTCTAAAGATTATTGACCCCCCTGAAGCCCAACTACTTTCCACCTGGATCTCTCAGGTAAGAAACAACCTCTTTAAAGTCATGTTCTCTCATTATCCTCACACAAACTCTCCAGAGAGGGTCTGAACTGCTTGAGCTAATGGCCTTTGGTGCAGTAAAATTTCAAAGAGCAAGTATTTCTTCATAAACAATGATAGCAGCAACAATATTCATTTTCAGTGGAGAAACCAGAGAGCCTAAAAGTCAACATGAAATACCAGTGGGGTGGCACCAGGGTATCTTGAGTTTTTAAAGCACACTGGGTGATTGTCATGCTCATGGAGGTTGAGAACTACTGTGCCATCCAATCTGTCCTGTTCCCCTTCCTGACCACTTCTTCCCTTTTCCTGTTGTGTTCCAGCCTCACTGGTCTTCTTGATGTGCCCTTAATAGGCCACATGTGTTCTTTATTTTTTTTTATGTTTGTTTATTTATTGATTGATTGATTTTGAGAGAGAGAGCATGAGTGGGAGAGAGAGAGAGAGAGAGAGAGAGAGAATCCCAACCAGGATTCACACTGAGCACCAAGCCCGATGTGGGGCTCGATCTCACAAGATAGGAAGATCATGACCTGAGTTGGAAACCAAGACTCAGACGCTTAACTGACTGAGCCACCCAGGTGCCCCACGTGTGTTCTTGTCCTATGGTCTCTGCACATACTTTTGCCTTAGCCATCAGATGTCCTTCCCCAGTTACCTGCTTGACTAACTCCTCAATTCCAGGACCTGCACCAGATCACAAAAGCTTCAAGAAGCAGTACTAGGTTTCCATGGATGTCCCACCACAAATAGGCTTCTTTGAGTTTCTATCCATGTGTATAACCATCTTCAGGGAACTAAAAGCAGTCACCTCAAGTTAGAGATGGAAAAGAATTCAGCCTTGAAGTTCTGTGATTATACACACCACGTCTCACTTGTCTGCTTTATTATCAGAGCAAAGCAGCAGTGACTCAGCTTCTTGTCTCCTTCTCTGAAAATGGCCCCTTGATGGTTTATAGGTAAGCTCATTGTTGTACCTTCAATCAAACCCTGGTCACAACCCAAACCACCTCTAGCTGCTCCTCTCTCTGATTCTAAGGCAGCTGTGTGCATGTCAGGAGTAGAATGGGAGGCAGCAGCCAGCAGAGATATCAGCTATGAAGCCCAGTGCAGAGATGAGGACCAGAGGAGGGGAGTGCCAGAGAGGAAAAAGGTCTCCCTTCCCCCAGAGTAACCTTTCCAAAAATAGGCATCCTGTTTTTTTTAATCAAAATCACCAACTCATATGTATTCTTCGGCATCTGGCACCGCAAAGTTCCAGATGTTCTGCAGTTGCTCTCACAAACTTCAACAGGAATGGATATTCAGATCATTCAAGGGGAATGGGAACAAGGCAGACTGTGTCAGAGCCAGGTGTCAGGCTATTCATCCAACAGGTTTCCTGGAACCATCCAATTGCTGACTTGCAAGCACCTTAGGCCCAAGCTCTTCACAGTGGTATAACTTTCTCATCACCATGGGCACAACCGTTTTGGAAGGGAGCCCTCAAGTACTGTCCATGTTTGAGCAGCATTTTCTCACCCCTGTCATGATGGTGAAGTCTTGGGGCAACATTTCTTGAGCTTCTCTCCGCCTCCTGTTGTCTCCTGCCCTACAGCAGTGGTGGACATGGTCGGCGGGAGTGTGACACTCACTGAACAGGGTTGTTCAGTCTGGCTCTTCCTTGCCTCGAGGAAGTGCAGGAAGGGCCAGGAGTCTCTTCTCTTCCCTGCAACAAGAGACCCTCTGGATCAGGACTTTGGAAGGCAGCCTGGAGGCCACCATTTTCTCAGGGGCCTTCCTTTCTCAGCCAGCAGTGGATTGAGCAGCCTGCAGCCCACCCTGAAGCCAGCTGGGTAAGTGTGCCCTAGCCCACCGTGCCATGCAGCGCTCCCCACCAACAGGGGCTAAGGCGGGATCTGAGAAGCAGCAGGAGGCCCTCACTTGGCCCAAGGCCTCCAGACAAGGTCTCCCAATCCAGCTTCACTGGGAAACCCTGAAATTCAGGATTATTGGGCAGCTGACCCCACTACTGTAGCTGAGACCTTGTTCACCTTCTGGCTGCTTATACCTTTTTTCTACTCGTTAGAACCTGGAAGCAGGAAGAGGTGACTAAATGGCTTCCTCAAGCACACACCTACTACCTTTTGTTCTTTCCACTCACTGAGAGCATGGCATCGCCCTGCAATTAACCCCGTTTCCAGGTGGGGAGGCTGTGGCTGGGAGAGGATAAGTCATTTACCCGAGGTAGGACTCCAGTCCATCTGATTCCTAAATCTATCCTGAAATGCTCTGCTGTACAACTTCCTGCTTGTTTCACAAATAAGAATACAGACCCAGAGAGGCTACATAGCTTAGCGAGTTTCCAACCTGGGTGCCTGAGCAGGGATTCTAACTCATTTCAGTATTCATTCACTGAATCGGTCATGCCCTCCATGTGTTTGTCTATTTACTAGATTTAGACAAATTTATCCTAAAGTTCTTAGAGATAGATAACAATGGCCATGTGCTATAGATCGAGCGCTTGTGTCCCCCCCACCTCCAAATTCGTAAGTTGAAACCTATCCCTGTTGGGATAAGAGGTGAGGCCTTTGGTGTGATTAGGTCATGAGGGTGGAGCCCCGTGAATGGGATCATTGCCCTTATAGAAGAGACCCCAGAGAGTCCCCTCGCTCCTCCCTGTATAAGGACAACCTTTGATGAGCAATGAAGGGGTTCCACCAGACACAGAATCTGCTAGTACCTTGACCTCAGACTTCCAGCCTGCAGAACCTGAGAAATAAATTTCTGCTTATAAGCCAGCTGTCTGTGGTACTTTTGTCATAGCAGCCCAAACAGGCTATCACAAAACAGAACTCTAAAAACAGAAGAAAGCAATAGCACATGAATAGCATTACTGGATATTAAAATATCTAATATTATAATTCACACAGTTAATGCCAAGCCCAAGAACAGACAGAAAAGTGGCATAAAATAGAAAGTATAGAAACAAGCACAACAGAGTATGTTTGCTCTGTGATTCAAGTTGTCCTCACACGGGTGGGAAAGGGATGGAATTTTTAATAAATGGTGTGGAGACAAACGGATAGCCATTTGAAAAGAAAAAATAAAACATATCTGTACTTCCACATCATTTTTCACCTTACAAATCTCAATGTAAAACAAAACAAATATAACCAAAGAACCAATACAAAACTGTGGGTGAGTATCTTAACAGGGGAACAACATTTATTACTGATTACTTTCAGGAGACAAAAGAAAACAACTGATAGTTTCAATTATTTAAAATAAGAGTTGGGGGCGCCTGGGTGGCTTAGACGGTGAACGTCTGACTCTTGATTTTGGCTCAGGTCATGATCCCAGGGTTGTGGGACTGAGCCCCAAGTCGGGCTCCGTGCTGAGGATAGAGCCTGTTTGATATTCTCCCTCCCTCCCTCCTCTCCACTCTCTCTTTCTCTCCCTCCCCCTCCCCCGCTAACTCTGTCCTCCTCTCTCTCTCAAATAAAAAAAAATGAAATGAAATGAACAAATAAAATGAGAAATGCATTCATGAGGCTCCTGAGGGCCAGAGAATGTGACACACCCCAATGTACAGAGTTGATGTAAGCGACCAAGTCTCAGGCCAGTTTCTTGGGCCTTTCTCATATATTTGAGCATGCTCCCCACTGCGATCTCTGGCACTGACAACCCTGCTGTTCTCATCTCGAGTTTGTATCTGCAGACTGTCCCTCACACCCACCAAGCCCTGATCACTGGGTGCCCAGAGCTGTGGTGTTAGGTTCCAGGGTCCTTGGCATCAAATGTGCATCTCCTTTCCACCTCACTCATTGGCTAACGTTTAACCTGTGATGGGATTCTGAAGTCGTCCAAAGTTCACCAGTGCTGTAATCTGCACAGACAGGTAACAGATGAGCCCCGCGTTGGGCAGACATGGGCTACATCTTTGTTCTCTGGAGAGGCAGAGTCTCTCTCTGCAGTATCTCACCAGGCACCTCTGTTAAAAAGACACCTCATTAGGAGAGATAACAATGACACAGGAAACCTATTCCGTGCCCTCAAGTGTGTTGGCAGCAAATTGGGAAACAAGGAAGATGGAAGGGACCTGAATGGTAAACCAACCACTAGTCTTACAAGAAGCATCAGTGTGATCCCAGTAGGAGATCCTAGGTAATCAATGCCAGCCTCTCTGGCCAGCACATGCTGGAGCCCAGAGAGGGGAGAATAAGAAGCAGAGTGAGCGAGGCTCTGTATCACCAAGGCATATGGCTAGTGGGAGAGTCTCACCCGGGTGCCATTCAGTTTATCCCCATCCCCTGACCAAAGACATCTTCCATACGCAGTCCTTCCTGTATCCAGTAGTACACAACACGGCTGCTCTAGCCTTCGTGGCTCACAGCAGGCCCTGTGGTCTGGGTTGTCACTTTGGGTGAAGACTCCGAACCATTGCAGATTCCCCCTCATCCTGGTCCAGGAAAGAGTGCCCTCAGGTGCTGTGATACCGGGAAATCCGGCATATGGTGGTTTGACATCCTGATTCTTGAATGACGAGTTAAAACTAGAGGTGAACAATGAGATACCACCTCACACCTGTCAGAATGACTAAAATGAACAACTCAGGCAACAACAGATGTTGGCAAGGAGGCAGAGAAAGGGGAACACTTTTGCATTGCTGGTGGGAATGCAAGCTGGTGCAGCCACTCTGGAAAACAGTATAGAGAGTATAGAGTTTCCTCAAAAAATTAAAAATAGAACTACCCTATGACCCAGCAACTGCACTACTAGGCATTTATCCAAAGGATACAAAAATGCTGATTTGAAGGGGCACATGCACCCCAATGTTTATAGCAGTGCTATCGACAATAGCCAAACTATGGAAAGAGCCTAAATGTCCAGCAATTGATGAATGGATAGATATAGATAGATATAGATATAGATATAGATGATTTAGATATAGATGATATAGATATAGATAGATACACACACACAATGGCAGTCAAAAAGGATGAAATCTTGCCATTTGCAACAACATGGATGGAACTAGAGAGTATTGTGCTAAGCAAAATAAGTCAGTCAGAGAAAGACAAATATATGATTTCACTCACATATAGAATTTAAGAAAAAAACAGATGAACATGGGGGAAGGGAAGGAAAAAGAAGATAAAAAGAGGGAAGCATACCATCAGAGACTCTTAAATAGAGAACAAACTGAGGTTGCTGGAGGGGTGTTGGGTAGGGGATGGGCTAATGGGTGCATTAAGGAGGGCACTTGGGATAAGCACTGGGTGTTACATGTAAGTGATGAATCACTAAATTCTACTCCTGAAACCATTATTACACTATATGCTAACTAACTTGGATTTAAGTAAATTAAATTTTTTTTAATATTTATTTATTTTTGAGAGAGAGAGAGATAGAGTGAGAGCAGGGGAGGGACAGAGAGAGAGGGAGACACAGAATCCAATGCAGGCTCCAGGCTCTGAGCTGTCAGCACAAAGCCTGACGCAGGGCTCGAACCCACAAACCTTGAGATTATGACCTGAGCCAACCGAAGTCAGATGTTCAACCAACTGAGCCACTCAGGTGCCCCTAAATAAAATTTTTTAAAGACTGGAGGTGAAGTTCCAAACCTTCAATCAAGCTCTTTAGGATCACAAGGCCAAAATACAGACAGCCTACAGGTCTCAGCCGTGAGGGTTTTGTTTCAAGGGTCCTTACGAATATAGTGCAGGAGGCGAGGTTGAGGACGAAGTAAATAAGGGGAGCACATAATCCCCTTGCCTGCCCTAAGAACTTTGGACCAGTCCCCTGTGGAAAAGAGTGCTTCGAACAGACACCAAGAAGCTGCTTTCATCATACATTCTGACCACAAGCAGCAGGGGCTCTGAATGACAAACAGAAACTTTGCCCATGGCATGCTGGAGCTGACCCACACCAGTTTAAGAGAACCAGTTGTTAAAACTTTAGGAATTTTGCAAGCCATTTGACAAGTTGGTGGCTTGCAATGAGTATGGGAGTATGTGTACCACGGAAATTAGAAAACACTACAAAGCAGAGATTTCTTTCTTTTTTTTTTTTTTTTCCTTCTCTATGCTTCCTAACAGATTTTTATGGGACCTCTTAAATAATTCTGAAGACAGGGAGCTCCCTGCTCTCTATGTTGGCCCATCCCACTCTTGGGCAGCTCTAGTTGCTGGAAGCTCTTTCTCACACGAAGCAGAAGTTTGTTTCTCTATCATTTCTCCTTGCAGCCTGTTTGCTCACGGGGACCTCCCGGTGCTGATCCCAGTGGACACCACATAGGCTGCTCCCAAGTTCCCATGGAGAGAACACTACGCACTGCCAGAACACGAGACGTTCATCGCCGTTGGGCCGTCTCCCCTTGCCCATGACCCCATCCCGGAGGGTCTTTGCCCAAGTTTGCTTGTGCTCTTGAATGTTCCACTTGCAAAGTCTGTGATGACAAAACCACATTTCATCAAACTGTGTTTCTCTCTCCCCTGCCACTTAGAGTGATCTACATTATTCTTAAACTCTTCCAATAGTCTTAATGCCAAAAGCTGCCAGAGGGGGCAGAATCGATTTTGTGGAGTGCTTTGCACAAATAAGATACACTAATTTTTTCTCTGAGAGGATCCTACCCGGGGCTAGGTGTCAAGTGGGGCTAGGCAGTGCAGGGCATCGGGTTTCAAAGCCACGTTGTCTTGAAAACCATGGAGCTTTGAGATGGGGCCAAGGGCAGGGGGAGAGGAGCGCAGAGCAAACTGAGGCCTCCTCCCCAGGGGGCTCTCAATGACCTTGCCTGCATTGGGTAATGAGACTCCAAAGGCTTACTGCCAAATTCTACTCTGGCCAGCTTTCAGCTGTAGAAATATTCAAACAATATTTGTATAAATGGATGCCATTGAGGATTAAGCCTCCAAATAGGCATGCATCTCTGGGCTCAACTTCCTCTTCAGAAAAAGAGGTGGGGCGGGGGTGGGGGTGGGGGGTGGGGAAGACAGGCTTCACAACCAGAGCTGAATCCCTGAGCTCCAACACCAGCCCTGCCCCTACAGAAGTGACCCCACGTCTCTCAACCTCTGTTCCCTCATTTATAAAATGGGTGAGTGTGCACATTAAATGGTAAAAAACATGGGAGTACCTACAGTGGGACTCGGCACATAGCAATGCCCACCGATAACGGTAGCACCCTCTGATTATCAAGAACTTCTTATCAACCTCTTCTGAGCATTAACTGGGGCTTTCCTTATTCACTCAGCTGACTAAATTGCTGCTGAATCTCCAGCCCTTGGGGTAGGCAGAATAATAAGAGGCCTCTCCCCAAAATATCCATGCTCAACTCCCCAGAATCTGTACGTGTTACCTTGCATGGCAAGGAGATTTTGCAGATGTGATGAAGTTAGGGATTGTGAACTGAGGAGGCTAGCCCAGATTATCCAGCTGGGCCCACTGTGAGCCCAGGGTCCTTACAGGTGAAAGCAGGGAAGTGACAGTCAAAGGAGATGTTAAGACCAGAGTACAGGTTGAAGTCATGCAAGGCAGACTGGTGGATGACAGGCTGCTGGCTTTGATGCTTGAAGAAGGTCATGAGCCAAAAAACACAGGTAATCCTCTAGAACATGAAAAAGGCACAGTAATGCCTTCTTTTCTAAAGCCTCTAGGCTCTAACCCACACCTTGATTTTAGCTGGGTGAAACCCAGGTCAGATTTCTGACCTCCAGGAGTGTAACATAGTAAATTTGTTTCAGTTGCTCTAAGCCACTTAACGGTGTTACAGTAGAACTAGGAAACTAATACAGTCCTTAATCCCTCTTCACTCTGAGAGACCCACCAATCTCCTCCTCCAGTTTTGGGGATCTTCACAATCTCCCAGCTTGGTTCTGGCCCTACTGAATAGCAGAGCCACCCAACACCGTCAGGATGGACAAAAGATGTTAAGTCTGACTTGAGACAGAATGACAACAGGTAACATCGAGTGTGTTTAAGTACCTTACATGTAAATTAAGTCATTTAATCTTTACCACATCTCTATAAGGTAGGTACTTCAAATACCCCTTTTACAGATGGGAAACTGAGGCACAGAGATGGTAAGTAATTTATTCAAGGTCCATACTACCAGCAAGTGTCAGGATGCAGATTTCAACCCAGGAAGCCTTATTTCAGAGTCCACACTCTGAACCACTGTCCTACATGGCGCAAAGTTGCACACCCACCTCAGGGCCCTCTCAAGGTCTCCCCTGCAGAGACTCACCCCAAAGGCAAGACTTGAAATTTACAACAGCAGTTTTCTGGAGGCTGAAGAGTGGTTGGAAAGAGGGTGGAAGCCAACCTACCAATCCCATTTCTGAAATGCAATCACTGTCAAAGCCCAGAAAACTTTCCAAGATACTTGGAAAGGATTATTGGAGATAGAGTGCTCCCTCACATCCAAATCTCCCCCCTCCCACACCAGGCTCTGCTTTTTGCCGGGCCCCAAAAAGAGGCTCCAGTCATCTCCAGTGGCTGGGCTGGTGTGGATGCTCCATATAACAGGGTACCTGCCACCCTCCTGGTTGCTGCAGGGGGGCCCTGACATAGGCATCAGGCAAGAAGAGTGCAGCAGTGTGGCTGATGGGTTATTAGAAGAGTTAACATTTGAAAGGTGTTCAGAACGTTGCCTGGCCAATTTATTGATTCTCCTTCCCCAGAAAGAAGGGTGCTGGAGGAAGAGTTATATAAAGCAGTGCTTCTCAAACTTTAATATGCATATACATCACCTGGAGATCTTATTAAAATGCAGACTCTAACTTAGAAGGTCTGAGATGGAGTCAAAGATTATGCATTTTTAACAAGGGGATGCAGATACTTCTGGTCTGTGCACCAGACACTCAAGTAGATGGAATGTAGGGCACAGAAAACAGAGCAGAAATCCCATCTCATGATGGAAAGGGGCCTTGAAGGCCCAGTGTGTACCCTAACCACAGTTAGAAGTCTGGACTCTTCAAATCCTTCTCCCTTTCTGGGCAAGCAAGTTCAAGCAGGAGTCATTGCTCGGCCTGGCCAGGATAGTGGCAATGGGCCATTTTCACTGTAAGCTGGCCATGTCTCAAGCAGGAATGAGACACTTAGCCAGGCAGCCAAGAAAGGAGTTGACCAGTAGGAGCTTAAACCCTTCAAAGCCTCCGCATCCCCTAACAGAATAAACACCAAGCTCCTTGGGATTCACACCCATGTGGACACAACTCAAGGTCCTGATCTCCTTTCCACCACACCACATGGCTTCCCAAAGACTGCTGGCTTAGGCGGCCTCCACTTGGTCAAACACCTATTGCTAGGAAGTCCCAGATGGCCTTCCGTGCTCATGCTCAGGCAAGAGCCTCTAGGCCCCCCAAAGCCCCTCCATTAGTCCCCTCCATCATCGAAGCCCTCACTTCTCAGAGTGCAGTCTGTGGCCCAGCAGCATTGGTATCACCTGGGAGCTCATTAGAAATGCAGACTCTCAGGACCCACCCAGACCATCGGGATCAGAAGCTGCATTTTAACAAAACCCCTGGCGATTCGCGTGCACGTTAAGGTCTGAGAAGCACTGGCCTAAGCCGCTTCTATTTCTGTGTTTGCCTCCCCTGCACACTCAGCCCCCATCTCAACTTCCCTCTCCCAAGCGGGTCAGCATGACCTACATACCGAGTGTAAATTTAGCCTCCTTTCTGGCTCTCCTTGGTTACCTCTCTTTCCAGAAGCTTCCAATCCAGTGCTCCTCTTCCTCTATCAAGGGTCAGTTCTGCAACCCCACCCATCCCTAAGTTAGCCCAGAACATGTCAATAGCCTTTATTTAGGAAATCTCTCCAGTACTTTTTTTTCTCTCTAAACAAGAAATCATTTGCCTGAAGACTTAAATTGTTCAGACAAACTGCTGCGTGCAAGGCCAGGGTTCTGCTAAGTTTTCCACTCCAGCTTGAGATCGTCCGTATACCAGGATGAGTCTGCCTTGGTGGGACAGAAAGGGAGGCCACCACGTGGGGACAGTTCTGTGTCGAGCTCTTGTCCTTGAATCATTTTGGGTTGTAACAGGGAGAACACAAAATTACAGTGGCTGCCATTCCTCATGAGGCACCAGCCAGGCTGACCCAGGTCGTCCCAGGGCAGGGGGTGTTATTCCAAGGAGTCCATTTGACAAATGAGCGCGCGGAGGAGGGTTCCTTTAAGTCCTCAAGGGCCTGAAGATACATTTCTGACTTCACCTGGAGAAATGGATGATCCTGCTCCCTTCTCAGACCCCATGGGAACACCACTCACAACTCTTGACCAGGAATCCTTTGTGTGCATTTTGGTTATTAATGCAGTCTGTCAGTTTTGCCCAGAACATAAAACTACATGCAGACATTTGTAATATAAATACAGATACTTTTATTAAAGGAAATAAAAACCAGTTCACCAAACAAAGATATCACAGATCATACGTGGGTCTGTGTCTTTCCCATCTCAGTCTCATAAGTCTAATATAGACACTCCCTGATTTTGACTATTTCTTGTTAATTTCTGATACCTTTATCATGTGGTTTAATGAAAGTTACTTAAATCTTTCATTTATTTAGCAAACATTTATCGAGTATATACTAAATGCCAGGTGCTCGACTGGGTGGTAAGAACATAATGATGAGTCACTGAGGGCCCCATAGTCTTGCAAAGGGACAGACAGGTAACAAATCCACAGTGTAGTAAGGCCTGCAATAAAGAGGTGTGCAGAGTACGAAAAAAGAATCCTTTTTTTTTTTAATTTATTTATTTATTTTGAGAGAGAGAAAGTGCATGCAAGAGGGGGTTAGGGGCAGAGGAAGAGAGAATCCCAAGCAGGAGCCACTATGCCAGTGCAGAGCCTGACATGGGGCTCAAACTTACTAACTGCGAGATCATGACCTGAGCTGAAACCAAGAGTTGGATGCTTAACTGACTGAGCCACACAGGCGCCCCTGAAAAAAAATCCTCAGTCATGAATAGTGGGATTCCCCAGGGAGTCCTTATTGTAGTGATTATTTCAGGAAGTACTGAGTAACACATCCGCTCTAGGATAAAAATCATTGTCACTTGCATACATGTCTTATGCCACCTCTATGTTTATGGTGGCAATATATTTTCATGGCATCTTCCATAGCTGTCACATTGTCAATAACAATAAATATGTAGCTTCCCTCTTGAGAAGGCGCCAACAATCCTCTGTAGGTTCCCAACATTACCCAAGTTCCCTATTCTTAGCACATTTTTTCCTACAGGTTCAGGACCAGTGCCAAGATGACAAGGATAAGATCTATCATCCTGGAGAGCAAGATTCACAAGGACTAGGTGGGTGGCATGAGTGCCAGCCACACGGGCCAAGTTCAGAGTAGGACTCCAGATCCAGCATGGGATTGCCATGCACTTCAAGAGCCTGCAGCCCAATGCTATTAAGTGGGCGAATGGGGTATAAGTAAGGGAGAAAAGTTCACCCAGGGCTCCAGGGTCCCACGGTCCCACTGCAGGTCTGCACACCCAATCAAGACACCAGCACTGCAGCCATGAGGAAGCAAGCCCCTGCCACCATACCTCCCACATGGATTACAGACACAC
The DNA here is from genome assembly GCF_028018385.1 of Neofelis nebulosa. Taxonomy (NCBI): domain Eukaryota; kingdom Metazoa; phylum Chordata; class Mammalia; order Carnivora; family Felidae; genus Neofelis; species Neofelis nebulosa. Next base: position 27,134,829 of record NC_080794.1, on the reverse strand, counting down.
AACCTTGTATATTTTGATATCGTTTCCTTGTTGCTACTTTGGGTTAAGTCTACACACTCCTGGATAGGGAGTAGAGAGATAATTTAACTTGTCCAGGAGCTAGGGCTGATATGTGAACTCAAGTGCGTCATTCCAGTTATCAGACTCCCAGAAAGATGTAGCTCCTCAGACAGAAAACTGGAGGTTAGACATTGAACCTCAGATGGGTAGGAAAATAATCATCATGACACTACTAGCAAAAGTAATTGAGAGATTGCTACATGCCAAGCACTATCATAAGTACTGTACATATAGGAACTCATTTAAAGCTCACAAATTTATGAGGTAGCACTCACTACTTTTATAGATGAGGACATTGAGACCCAGAGAAGTTAAGCCCAAGGTCACCCAGCTAGTTGCAGAATCCACCACTCAGGCTCTGAACCAATGCACCACACCACCACCCTGGGAATTCTCAGCTTTTTCTACAACTTGGAGTCTAGAATCTAAACTTCTAGGAGTCCCAGCATGCATGAAAGAACCTCCAGATGGAGTGAGACAGATGGCTTCTGTCACTAGGAGGAGCTAAGCAGGAAGCAGAAAGTAAGCAAGCCATATCTCCTAAATTACTGGTTCCTGAACCACATACTGCTATGCCCAACTTCAGGCATTCTGAATCAGAACCTCCATAGGCGGGGCCTGGGAATTAGTACTTTCATTCTCTCCAGTGATTCTGTCGCACCCAGTCCAAACAGCAGCATCTGGGAACCATGTCCTAAGACTACATGCTATTCTGTGGATCTATTTCTCTTCATTTTCAGGCATGTCATAAAGTTTCAGAAAATTGGGGTATGATTTAGAGGCCAGGGAAGATAGAGGAAGCAATTATATGAATTCCCCCAAGGGGTAGATAAGACTCAAGGAATAAGATTTAAGGCTATCAGAACTAGTTGCCCAGAAATAGAGAGAGCCAGAGTAGTCTGAACTGACAGTTGAATGGGTAATGTGGCCCAACACAATGATCAGATGCCATTCTGCATGAACGTTATTATGTAGGAGCAGTGAGTTCAGTCTCAACTCACCATTTGTCTTACCACACACACCAAACATATATAATTCCAAGGTTTTGCATAGTCTTAAATGGAATCACATCAATGCCCAGTTTCTATCTAACTATAATTGGAATTATATATTTAACAAAATGGTTCCTGAAAAGATAGGTTGTTTAAACCTAACATATGAAATATCCTATTATAAAATCATTGTATTTCATGGTGGCATTTGCCAAGCCATTTTTCCATCTCCCAGCATATTCTAACCACCTGTTATCAGTTGAATTGTGTCCTCCCAAAAGATGTTGACATCCTAAACCCCTCAATACCTATGAGGTGATCTTATTTGGAAGTAGGGTGTTTTTAAAATTTTTTTTTCAACGTTTTTTATTTATTTTTGGGACAGAGAGAGACAGAGCATGAACAGGGAGGGGCAGAGAGAGAGGGAGACACAGAATCAAAAACAGGCTCCAGGCTCCGAGCCATCAGCCCAGAGCCTGACGCGGGGCTCGAACTCACGGACCGCGAGATCGTGACCTGGCTGAAGTCGGACGCTTAACCGACTGCGCCACCCAGGCGCCCCGGAAGTAGGGTGTTTTTAGATGATCAAGTTAAGGTGAGGTCATTAGGGTGGGCTTAACCCAATATGACTGATGGCCTTATGAAAAGGGGAAATCTAGACACAGAGACACACATACAGAAAGAATGCTGTGTGAAAATGAAAGCAGAGACCAGAATGATACATCTACAAGCCAAAGAATGCCAAAGACCAGCAAACCACAAGAAGCTGGGAAAGAGGAATGATACAGATTCTTCCTCAGAGCCTTCAAAAGAAACCAAATCTGCTGACAGGTTAAGCCACTCCATCAGTGGTCCTTTGTTACTGTCGCCCTAACAAACCAATTTGGCATCATATGACCCCAAGTTAATTATCAACCAACTGTACAATTCATATAATGAGGAACCATTTAGCTAGGCTAATTCCAAAGCGCACCCAGTTTTGAGAAGCAGATTTTAGAATCAAGCATATTGTGCATCATATCCTTAATATGAAAGACACAGAAAGAAAGAGACGGATGGGAAATAGCAGTCTCAAATTCTTCACGAGTCATTGGTTGTCACCAGTTTGGAGATGAACATATGTGGAGAGAAGATTGCAGGTAAAAAGTATGCAACCTTGGGGAGGAAAAAGTATTTTCCCTTTACCCTTCTAGGTTTTTGGATGAGACCCCTCTATAAACACACACACACACACAGATTAACAAAAGAAAAAAACAAACAAACAGAAGTTTAATAACACATAAACCTCCCAAATACATGGGAGATACCCAGGAAAACTGAGAAACTTTCCAAAATGGCCCAACCCACCATCTTAAACACCATGTCCAGCTAAAGGCAAAAGAAAAAAAAAAAAAGATGCTTGGAAGGGGGACAGGAAGGGCCAGTTATAGGAGGTTACCAGGAAAAGCAAGGTAAACTAGGGTGTGGTTCTTATGTAAATTTATGTCTGTTGCCTTCTCCATTGATCAGAGTTTCTCCAGATTTGGTCATCCTCCTCTTCCAGGTACAGACAGGGAGATATCCTTACAAATGGAGATTTCCTTTATAAATATAAATTTCTTTTGTCTGCATTTCTTAAAATAATCAGCCTAAAAGAACCCATATGCCAAAAAGGCATATTTGCAGGTGGCAAATTCTTCTCTCCTTTACCCCAAATCCCAATATTGTTGTCTGATGAGCTATATTCATTACATGTGAAGTACCAGAATTTCTTTTTGTGACTTGAGTCCTAAAATCTCAGAGAAGGTGTAGCTGGGACACAGGGGTGCAAGAGCACCTGGCTGCAGGGGTCCCAAAAAGATGAGGTTTCACCACTCACTGCCAACAAAATGTAAAAGCAGAGAGATAGGCAGTGTGGAAACCAGAAAGGAATTTATTTCAGTGAGACAGAGCACAACTCTATCCCCTGACCTGAGATTGTGACCAAAATCTAGAGTCAGACTCTTATCCAACTGAGCCATCCAGGCGCCCCCAAATGCCTATTTTCAAAGGGAATAAGGTCCTAGGTACCTCTCATGACCACACCATGAAAATGTAAATGACCAAATGGTTTGGTAAACAGATTTCTTTAGCAGAGGACCTCACAGAGCTGTTGATATGCTAATGTGCTTTCTAAAGCCCCCAGAGGAGACTGGAGTGTGGTTCCCCTTGACCAGACCCTGGAAATCACACACACTGGAAATATGGGATCTTATGATTCAATTTGTCTAAGGCTTTTTTAGCACTGATCACAGGAAGGGATCTTCTTTTTGCCCACCACCTCTTTGAGTACTATCTCCCAACTTGTTTGATCATGGAACTCTATTCTTTGAATGGTTAGTAACATTTTGAAGGAAATTAGTTTGAGGTTAAGGTAGCCAGGTAAAACAGTTACCAGAGAAAACCAAAGAAAAAGTAGTAAATAACCTTCATTAGAAACATTCCATTTTCAATTCAAATATAACTAAAATTGTTGTTCACTTAAGTTGGATATATAATTACTTTCTTCTAACAAATTTTCGAAAACTTGCAACGAATTTGTCATCAGTTGAATTTAGGTTCATATGAGATGGGTTAAATTAGATGGTAAATTAGAGAAAAGAGAAAAGACAAAATGCTGAGGAGTACAATGGATGAGCTGGTCTGATACACTGTAGCATTTGATTTCATTAGAAGGATGCTTTTGTGAAGTAATTTAACAACATGTATTCAGAGCCAAGAAAATATCTTACACCCTTTTACCCGTAAATCCCACTTCTTAGAAATAATTCGAAGTCTGGAACCAGGACAAGAGATGAAGGAGGGGCACTTTCCACATAAATACATTCACTGCATTTTTATTTTTAATGGCAAAAATTAGGGGAAATCTAAATGTTTTAGCCTACAAGACAACAGTTAAAGAAATTTTGGCACATCTCCTAGAAGGAATACCCTGTAACCACCAAAATTTTAAATTAAAATGTGGGATATGTAGCAACACAAGAAAAAACTTATTTTATAATAAGGGGAAAAAGAGCATGATAAAAAATTGCATAACATTATGAAAACCATATGTCCACAAACATTTATAAAAAGATGAGTTCTTGGTAAGATTATAGATGAATTTCTTTTTGCATTTTTCTAAAACTTTGTAATATTATTATATTACGTTTAACTTTTAAAAATATTTTAAGAATATAAAAGCAGTTTGCTGCCAATATACCAGTATACGACTAAAGAAGTATCCGTATACATTTTTAAACCCAAATGAATTTCTGACAGGGTACAGAGCACATTTCTCAAATATTCTCCCACTCATCTGTAACCTCATTAAAATTCTATGACATTTCCAATGATATAAATTATCTTTCAACTTGAAAGGTATGCCAAGGCCTTTAGATAAATATAACCATTTCTGGTGCCCAACATGATTATTTTAAGTAATTTTACAAAATCCATTCCACTCTTGCTGCACCTGGTAATTAAGTTCAAACATCCTGAAGAAGGGCCGCCTCATCTCCCTGAGGCCCAGAAAGAATTTCAATTGCCATTTAAAGCTTCCAATTAGCTCACAACATAAAATTACAATTTACTTTTGATATTTTTTCCTCTGGGCCTAATTTTTTTTTTTTATTACTCTTCTAACCCATATTGTAATTACGCCTGCTCAATCTGATGTGAAACGTCCCCTTTTTCCACACTGGGCTTACGGAAATACAACCTGGCTAGTCAGTCTCTCTCCTCTTTAACATACCTGTTGGTGGACACAAACAGGAGCTCTGTCCTCCTGAGTAAGACTCTCCCAAAGTACCAAGGACCCACTCACCCTTCATCAGCTGTATCACTCTCTCAGGGGGTGGGACCCCAGGTTATACCTCTAATACTTGTGTCCACTTTTCAAACGTGATTTCCAGAATGGCCCCATTGCAATTCAGGGACTGGAGGTAGTATTGAAATTTATCTTCCCACCACATGGGAAGCACAAAGCCACCCCACTGTGGTGGGATAGTCTACTAAGGCATAATTTGTTTTTCCTGCAACCTTCCCTCTTGCTGTTTTAAGCAGATGACCACACCCTTCATAATTCCTTGCCTTAGGGATGGTCTGCTCACCCCCACCCAGAAATAGAAAGCTGGCTAAAGTCAAGTCTGCCTAAATACTTAAATCATTAAAGAGATACAAATCTGAGAGAGGAGAAAACAAGGTTTGAGAGCAGTGAGAATGAGGGAAGATGACCTCCTGAATCTAACCACTCTCCCCATCTCCACCCTGGAGGCCCTGGTGACAAGTGTATGGAGGAGACCGTAGCCCCAGGAGTTCTGGGTAACAGGAAAAGGGTGGCTCAGAACCAGGCTGTTCTTTTGTCCCAGAGGCAATAGGTACCTGTGTTCTGGACACGCACACCTATCCCTACATTCAGTAAAGAATATTCTGAGCATCCTTTCTGTGCATAACAGCTTTTAGGCCCCAGGGAAATATGTCTCCCCATGTCTCGTTCTAGTTCCTCAAACTAGCTGTGTCTGAATGCCGTGACCCTTTGTGGGCCGTCCTGATGACAGTGCCAAAGAGACACACTGCTTGGGAGTGTGGGGAGGACTGGAGAGGAGGAAGAGTTGAGGTAAGAGAGAAGACAAGGAAATGTGTCAAATCCTTTCTTTCAACTAGCACGAATGAAGTCAATCTTGCAGATGAAGTATTAGTTCCCAGAAGTGTGAAGTGGTCTTTTCTTGCCTTTCTTCTTGTCCCAAGTTAGAGTTACAAAGAAAGCCAACAGAGATGTATTTGCAATATTTGCACACAGCAGCTCAAAACCGTTGTGCAATGTTAAAGGATTCATGTTACTCAAGCTTCTACACACGGTCTACATTGTTACATGCACAAAATGGGGTCTTAATTTAATGCAGGTCAATGAGAACACTGGACACTAGAATTGTGACTAGATTTTTTATAATTTAATAAGGTTTAATTAAAATTTCAAAATTAATTTAAAATTTAAGCTATATTTACATATCCTTGATTTCTAATTTTTGATATTAGCTAGGATATGTATATTTTGCTATCTTTTGATAGATAATGTTTAAAATCCTAAAAGCAAAATAACTTTTTGAAAACATACAAATATTGCTAATTTCTTAAAATTCCCATTATCTTAGTTCTACATTTTTTGGCAAAAACATATTCAAATCTCATTTTTGTGATCCATTGGATCATTACTGCAATAGAACATAAATTATGTGAAAACCTTAATTATAAGTGATTTTTGCTGACATAATGAAAGAAAAATAAAGTGTATGGAAAAAAATACATAATAACTCACGGCATACATATGTATATTTATTGTGTTACTCGTCTAATCATCACCAGCCCACTAACAGAATGCCCAATCATGCTCAAGAGATTTTTTAATTCATTTGTCTTTTGGTATTTGACAATTTTCATTCATAAAAACTATAGCTTTAAACATGTTTTGATTTGGTCATTATGAAGATATATTTGTCACAATGGAAGGACAGAACACATCTTAATAGCCAACTTGATACCTTGATTTACTACTTCATCATTTCTATTTTTATTTTTTTTTTAACAAGAGAACATCATATTTCATTTCCTATGTATGAGGAATCCACCAAGATGTGAGGTCTCCATGACTTCTTCTTTAGACATATGGTATGAAACGTCCATGCTCTGCACATGGGAGGTTAGGAGAGGCTCTGCTTCCCAACCAACCCACTTCCCAACACAAGCCCCAGAACAGAGTCTCTGGCTCCGATTGGGTCACATGACCCTGAACCTATGAACTGTTCTCTGAACAACTAAATGCAATGCTCCATTGGCGAGCCTGCAAAAGCCTGTCCTTCTAGAGTCTGAGGTGGAATCGGCTCCCCTTGAATGAAGTGTACATGCTAAGAAGGGTTATTCCAAGAGGCAGATCAAGCTGTGTGAGTTCTAACACTATTTCAGTTGGGAGGGTCCAAGGAACTTTTTAAGAAAAAGAAGACAAAACACAAATTCAAAATTAGATAGTGAAAAAAAAAAATTCAAATGAGGAAAGAAATAACAAATCCCAAACCCCAAAAAGCTGACAGGTATCACAATTATCACAAAATCCTACCTGACATTTCTCTGTAATTGTTTTTTTTTCCCCTATACTTTTTTGGCTGAATACACTTCAATCACTTCTTCATACAATAATGACTTCAGAATATCATTTTTAAAGGAGAATAGAAAGATAATTCAGTCCTTCTCCTATGTTGAATCATGGTTGATCAATATTTGTGGGGCTTTTTTTATCACTGATAGTTTGAAAATGTTCTCTTAGCTTCCCAATGTGTTTCTGTGTAGTTTTATGATTATTGCCAAATTTGGGACTTCTGTCAAATTTCTTGCACATATGAGCTGGATAATTTCAAGACATTTCAAGTTTTCTTGCCCAAACCTGACATCTTAAATACTCTGATTTTGACACTCACTACCAGTTGCTGTCAGTCAGTCTTTTAGTTTTTATCTTAATTCCAGTGGGTTAGCATACAGTAATATTAATTTCCAGTGTACAATATAATGATTCAGCACTTCCATACACCACCCAGTGCTCATCATAAGTGCATCCTTAATCCCTACCACATATTTCACCCATCCCTCTACCCACCTCTCCTCTGGTAACCATCAGTTTCTTCCCTCTAGTTAAGAATCTGTTTCTTGGTTTGTCCCTCTCTCTTTTTTTTTTTCTTGCTCATTTGTTTTGTTTCTTAAATTCCACATATGAGTGAAATCATACGGTATTTGTCTTTCTCTGACTGACTTATTTTGCTTAGCATTATACTGTCTAGTTTCATCCATGTCCTTGAAAATGGCAAGATTTCATTCTTTTTTATGGCGGAATAATATTCCATCGTTTATACATACATGGCATCTTCTCCATCCATCCATCAATCGATGGACATGTCGATGTCCTCTTGTCCTGGCATCAGCCACCACAGTGGGCAGAAGGAGTAGTCCTGGAAGTCAAGGATCACATCAGGATGCTAGCAAACACTGAACTATGACTGACTATGAACCACAAAAATACATCCATTGGAACACAAACTAAATGTATTCCCAACTCAACTTCTCTTAACTGGGTTAAAAAATATGCTTAGGGGCGTCTGGATGGCTCAGTCAGTTAAGTATCAGACTCTTGATTTCGGCTCAGGTCACGATCTCATGGTTCGTGAGTTCCAGCCCTGCCCTGGGCTCTGTGCTGACAGCTCGAAGCCTGCTTGGGATTCTCTCTTCCTGTCTCTTTGCCCCTCCCCCACTTGCATTCTTGTGCTCTCCCTCCCTCTCTCTCTAAAAAATAAATCAACATTTTTTAAAAATATGTGCCTACAGCTCTTCTATTACCTTGAACACATGGGGAAGTATGAATGAGGAAGGTCAGAAGGGAAAGAGACAGTGTTCTTAATCAATTGCAGTTAAAATATCTCGTTTTTACACATTTTACAACATGCATGGCTTGGTGACAAGTTGCTAGGGCCCCTCACACTTGTCTTGGAAGGGGACTGTGCTAATGACAGGCTTGGAGGGTTAAGTTTTAGGAGCTTCACAGCATACCCACCTCTGGGTATTTCTGATGCTGTTTCCTGAAGAAGGGGAAATGGATTCTGGCAGGTCAAAACTGTAGCTGTCTACTACAATCGTTTTGGCTTCTAACGTTTCCACCACTCCATTCTTTCCCCTATGAATAAATATATCTTCTACAAAAGATTTTTGCCACCCTCAGTTTTAATAACTTCGGTTTTTGCTTTCACTCTGTTCTGCCTAAAAGATCCTGCACCTTTATTTGACCAAGTCATTCCCATCTCACGAGGCCCAGTCCAGCTGCTGTCTTTTTTGTTTCTCATCTCCCCATCCCAGGGCTTTCAAAATCTGGTCCTTAGAACACTAGCTCCTCCTTGAGATGCTCTATTTAAAAAGAAAAAAAATAATAGTAATGTTCTGGTTTTGGAAGAAGTTGCATTTTTTTGTCCCTCTCTGCCCCCCATCCTCTCCTGTTCAAAATGTATATTAGCAGTTTCGGTTCTGAGAAATCCTACACTGAAAGAATAATCATTCCTGAGAGCTTAGTCTATATCAGGCTGTTCTAAATGCTTTCCAGGTCTTATTTAAACCTCACTACTAACCCTACAGAATACATTGATTTTACAGATAAGGCAAGTCTAGGGCTAAATAATTTGACCAAAATCACATGATAGGTAAGTGAAAGATCCACGTTTTGAACGTAGATGTTCTTGGCCATTGCTCTATGCTGTCCTTTTGATTTTGCTTAAACCAGTGCTTCCCACTATTTTCAGTCACAGACCCCCTTTCTGCACAACTCTATTAAATCACCCATAAAAGCAGGATACACCCCCACGCACTTCAGCCGTGCCGCTCCCAAGGCTTACCCCCTTCTGTCTCTTGGCAGAGCCATTGTGACGCTCTCATTTCCTGCAGTAGGGACCTTTGTCTTGATCATGTTATCCCCCAGACTCTCCATACTGTCTGACACACAGTAGGTATTCAATAAATATTCACAGGCTGAATATATACTGATAGTGTTTTAAACTTTCCCAACTATATTTAATTGCAAAAGTGAGGAAGCAAATCCAATAAATTCAATGCTAGCAAAAGGAAAATAGAAGACTTTATACAACTTTTCCAAATCCTTTCATATTGCTCCTCTTCTACTGTTTACCAGCGAAGAAGGAAATTAAAAGAAGCAACTACAAGCTGTTTTAACAGTCAGACTTAACTTCGATTTGGAATCAGCACAGAGAAATTATTTCTGAAGGCCCTTAACAAAAAAGGACTGGAAAGTATATTAAGTAAAACTCAGAAAAGAATCAACCATAGCCTGATATTAGCATCTTTGAAAGAGGAATTACACAACAGCATTCTTAATAATGTCTAATAATTCCCATAGCACAGGGGCACAAATAATGTTCCTTCTGAATGACAACGTCTCAATTCCAGTTCTTGTCCTCCAACCTGGAATAAACAAGGACCATCCTCTGAATGTCCTATTGTTAACAGCTACAAGGGCAGAAGGCATTTTAATTTCAGAAGATTCAAGTTCAAATCATGAGTCATCTTCTCCATTTCAATCACAATTCCGGTATACTTCTTATTGGTTAAAACGAATATGTTTTTACTGCAGGAAAAAAAAAAAAGAATCTAAGCAAATTGGCACATACACTTTCAAAAATTTAATCCACACGTGTTTTGGTACCAGCATAAATAAGCTTGGCCCAATTTTGCAATGTCTTTGAAGACAACAATAGGGCTTATCTTAAAACTCCCTTAACCATATTATAAATATATCACATATCACAAATCCATATTACATTATTTCGCTTGCAAGAAGCCAGTCCAAATATTTAATGTGGATAGCTCTGAAGAGCAAAATTCTCTGCAGGTAGCAAGATGTTGATCAGAGCTGCCTGCTAGGTCGGAGCCCAGTCGTGAAACCAAATCTGGCCTCCACAAGGCCTCTGGAGTGATCTTACTCCTGCTTTACTTTTGGCCATTCAGTGGCCCCCCTAGTACCTTGAGAAGAAAGTCTAGACCAGCAACACCCCTCCCATGGCCTAAGCTCCTCTCTTCTGTAGCCTTATTTCCCACCATTTTCTCCATATAGAACCATTGCAAGTTTCCTGCATATGCTTTTTTATGTTTTAAATGGTTTTGCTCAAACTGCAAAATACCCTCCCAATCCCCCACCATCCTTTCTGCATCCTCTGACTCTCCCTGCTGCTTCAGCCTAAAACCTTACCTATCAATCAAAGCAACACTTAGCCAAGCAATTCCACTCCTAGGTATATACCCAAGAGAAATGAAAACATGCCCATATAAAAATCTGTCCATGAATGTTCATAGCAGCTTTATTCATAATAGCCAAAAAATGAAACCCAGTTGTCCATCAACTGATAAATAAATAAAATGGAGGGATAGCCATACAATGGAATACTCTTTGGCACTAAAAATAAAGGAAGTACTGATACATGCTACAACATAAATGAATCTTGAAAACGTGAAAATGAAGGAAACCAGTCACAAAAGACCGCATGATACAAGATTCCATTTTTTTTTTTTTTTGGTAATCTCTACATTCAATGTGGGGTTTGAACTCATGACCCCAAGATCAAGAGTCACATGCTCTACCAACTGAGCCAGTCAGGTACCTCTACAAGATCACATTTACATTAAGTGGATAGAATAGGTTAATCTTTAGAGAGAGAGAAAATATTAGTGGTTGCCTAGGTCTGGAAGGGTTGGGGACAGGGGGAAGTGCCCACTGGTCAGTATGGAATTACTTTTTGGAGGTAACATAAGTGTTCTAAAGTTGATTGTGGTGGTGGCCGCACAACTCTATGAAGACACAGAAAGCCATTCAACTGTGTAAATGAGTGAATTGTAAGGTATGTGAATTATCTCTCAATAAAGCTGTTACAAACAGCAATGCTCATGCATCACCACCTCTGGGAAACTCTGACTTTTCCGAGCACATTTTGTCATTCCATCCATTCATTACCTCTATCCTTGACACATGAATTTCACCACCAATTTATCACAATTAAGAGCGGTCATTTGCCAAGTACTTCATACCCAGCATCTTTTTTTAATATTTTCAATAAGCCTGTGAGATTAGTATTGTAAGCATGTCACTTTGCAGCTCGGCACATTTTGAAGTGTTTTGTTATCCAAAAAGACTGTTTCTCAAAGACAGCAGTTGCACGAGGGGACTCACACCTCTAATGTGGTCCAGTGGAATCTTTTTTGTTTGATTTAAGTCACAGTATTTTTAAAAACTTTAGTTGATAGAATTTTTAAAATCTGGAGATTTTATGTGAAAGTCCATTTTGATAACTTACTATGAAATTCAGAGAGCCTAATGACAAGATTCCACCAAAGCCTTTAAGCCTGGAGAACCCTCTCTAACTTATCACACTCCTTACTTCTCCCTAGTGTCTCATATCGAGCTTGCTTTACTAATTGATGCTACCTGCACAAGGTAGCATAATAGAGTTTGTATGCAACAACTCACCCTGGGCAAGAACCATGTCCTAGTCATATTTTCATTCCCGTAACACCTAGACAGCACCTGATAAGTAGTATGAGCACAATAAATAACCTAGAACTGTTACTTTTCTTACTCTGTAAGTGAGCTATGTTCTGGAGCATGTTCCTGACCCTTTTATTATTATTTTTTTCAGCTTATCAGCCAATAAATCCCAAGTACAGCCTTGCATTGAGCTCCTGGTTGAAATCAGTTCAAAGGAGGTCAAATCCTGGCCTTCCAGGAAAACCAGGGGAAGTAAGATCTCACTTACAAAGCCATTAGCAAATGGTACGAAACATAATTAACAAAATGTAAGATGTACAGATTATAGCATTGGATGTCCTGTCACTACCCCAAGAAAAATTCAAGTTTAGTAAGCTTTAGAAAAAGCCCATGTATGTAAACAATAAAATCTTACCATTTTGATTACCTGAATAGGGCTGGGGTGGTCCAGTCTCAGACTGACCTAGAAGTCTTCCATGAGGGTATATTTTGCCAAGCAAAGTAACAGCCTACATGGAATTCATAGGGGTTTGTTTAACCTATTTATCAGGAAAGAAAAAATTGAGGCTTTTACTGAATCTATTATTGCTCATATGCAAATTATACTGATTAAAAAGTATCTTCATTTACTTCCAATACTTCCAATAAGACCCCTGGAAGCGTTTTATTGGCACCTGGTACCGACTTCAGTGACTATATACTGAGCTCTGACTCAGCCTTTAACCAGTTCACCAGTGGTGCAGAAAATTAGCCCACTTTTAGACACACAGCTATATTAATCATGTACATACATTGTGCTACAATTAGTCATGCACATACTGCACATACATCTAAGCTAAATCTTTTTTTATTATTTAAAAAAAAATTTTTTTTAACATTTATTTATTTTTGAGACAGAGACAGACAGAGCATGAACGGGGGAGGGTCAGAGAGAGGGAGACACAGAATCTGAAATAGGCTCCAGGCTCTGAGCGGTCAGCACAGAGCCCGACACAGGGCTCGAACTCCCGGACGGCAAGATCATGACCTGAGCCAAAGTTGAACGCTTAACCGACTGAGCCACCCAGGCGCCCCTAAGCTAAATCTTTAATCTCCTGATCTTTTTAGATAAGTATATCATTTTAATTTTAAAATATTCGTACTCACAGAAAATTAGAAAGAAAAAATAAATGTTTGGTAATTTCAACCACACAAAGACTAGCATTTAACATTTTAGTACCTTTCCCTATAGTCTTCTTTTTATGCATATTTTTGCATAATTTTAATCATAAAGTAAATCACTTTTACACATTGCTTCCCATTTAAAATTATAACTTAAATTCTTTAATGGCTGCATAATATTGCATTGTGTGTATGTGCCCTAATTTATATAATTAGTTCCCTATTATAGGGCATCTAAGTTATGTCTTATTTTGCAGATTCGTTAATAATGCTGTAATTATCTTTCGGTAAACAACTTTTTTCATATTTTAAGTTGTGTCCTGAGGGTAAATTCTCAAGAATAGAAGTACAATAAAACCTTGGTTTGCGAGCATAATTCGTTCTAGAGACATGCTTGTAATCCAAAGTGAATTTCCCCATAAAAAATAATGGAAACTCAGATGATTGTTCCACAACCCAAAAATATTCATACAAAAATGATTACAATACTGTAATATAATACAAAATAATAAATAAAATGTAAAATATAAAGAAAAACAAAATATAAAGAAAAATAAACAAATTAACTTGCAGGCACCCTTGAAAACCTTCAAAGCTGGTGTGAGGGAGATAAGAGAGAGGAGGGTTATCGTATAGGACAACTTTCACTATCACTAAAGGAATCACTGATATCTGTTAGCTCAATGAAATCCTTTTCTTTTCGCACAACATTAACAAGGAACCTATCCAATGACACATGCTTTTGCTTCCTTTTGAGGATTTCATGGAAATGTGATATTGCAGTGACCTTAAACAGATTCATGGCTCGCACTGCTACAGCCTTATTCGGATGGTGCTTTTCTACAAAATTTTGCACTATTTCCCACATTTTACACATGTCCTTAATCTCATTTACAGTGAGGGATTCTCACTTTTTCTCCTTCTTCTCCTCCTCTGCAGACAAGATGCAGACTTCTGATAAAATCTTGCAATTTCGGCCACTCATGTACCTCGTTGGTACTTCTCACTGATTTCCTTTCCTTTTTTTTTTTTTACGTTTATTTATTTATTTTGAGAGAGACAGAGACAGCACAAGTGGGGGAGGGGCAGAAAGACAGGAGAGGGAGAATCCCAAGCAGGCTCCACACTGTCAGCATGGAGCCCAATAACAGGGCTTTGGCATGAGGCTTGAACTCATGAAACCTTGAGACCATGACCCAAACCAAAACTAAGAGTCCGGCTCTTAATCGACTGAGCCACCCAGGCACCCCTCAATGGTTTCCTTCTTAGCTTCCACCATAATCATTTCCTTCGTCTTACCCTCTTTCGTTTCTACCTTTTTCTGCATGGGGGCCATTGCATACACTTGCACGGATGTTGACTATAGTACAGTATTAAAAAGCCCTTGTCATACACTGTATTCAATGTAACTGGCAGTAAGGCTGAGGAAAGGCTCTATATCTGCAGGCAGCCTGACCTAGAATGAAGCAAAGCATTCCTGAGCTTACTCTTGTGTGGGAAAACAAAGGATTGTCCATAAGTGCTTTGGGGTGACAAAAAATACACTAGTGCCAGTTGTGGGCACTTTCCAAAGTGCTGAAAAATCACTGATTTCTGCCAAACGCTGTACCTGAGACGAAGCACTCGAGCATGGAAGATGATCATCCACAATCCTGAAGTGAGAGAGAGACAGAGACAGAGACAGAGAGAGAGAGAGAACCATTGGCTCAGTTGTGATCATGTGACATTCGGTATCATGTACTACTGTATTGAGAAACATCGCTTGTTTATCAAGTTAAAATTTACTAGAAATGCTTGCTCATCTTGTGGAACACTAGCAGAACAAGTTACTCACAATCCAAGGTTTTACTGTACATTGTTACAACCTTTATTTGTATTCCCAAACTTCCCTACAGTTTGGATAGATTGCTATTCCTACCAGCAATGGCGGGAGGCGGGGGGTCACCAGTTCATTTTCTTTTTCTTTTTTTAAGTTTATTTATCTATTTTGAGAGAGGACAGAGACAGCACAAGAAGGGGAAGGGCAGAGAGAGAGGGAGAGAGAGAATCCCAAGCAGGCTCTGAGCTACCAGCTGCAGAGCCCGACATGGGGCTCCATCTCACGAACCGTGATATCATGACCTGAGATGAAATCAAGAGTCAGATGCCTAACCAACTGAGCCACCCAGGCACCTCTCACCAACCCATTTTCAATGAAGATTTTTCTCTTCCAGACTATTTTCAGTTGTGATATACAGGACTGGCTATAGACAATCTGGAGAAATTAGAGAAGAATGTCCTTGGTGCCACCTCACTTGCTTTTCGCTCTTGTTCATGCAGTCGTCTCTATCCACTTCTCTCCTGCCTCCCTGGTTCCCCTTCCCCTTCAGGCCTGCAGTGCCTCTGCCTTCTCCACCCGAACCCCTCCTGGACCTGCACACTCCAGTGAGCAGCTAACTGCCGGAGCCAGATTTAGGAAGGAATGGCTAAAAGGGGAGGTGAGCTCATTTGAGAGAGGATTTGCATCTGCAATATTCCTAGGAGCCATAAAGCTGAGGAAAGTCCTGGGGGTAGCCAGGAACTTCCTGGGGCCCTTGAATCTCACCACAGAAAAAGCTGCTGGCCCATTTTGAAAGAATTGTTTTGGAGGAGAAAAAAAAAAGAGAGAGAGAGAGAAAGAATTATTTTAGTTTTAATGGCCTTTATTTATTTTCCTGATTGTAAAAGTAATATATGCTCCCTATTAAAAATCTGGAAAATATTATCTCCAAAAGAATTAAGAAAAAAAAACAGAATCACCAGGATTGCATCACCAGCTCAACAAATTTAGCTGAAAGCCTCCGAATACCCCATACCCTTGTCTTGAGCGCCTGCGGAGTCTGTAGTCCACGGGAGAAGCTGAGTCCTGCCTGTTCCTTTTTGATCAGCTTCCAGAAATTTGTATTCAACCAGGTCACCAGAATTGGAACGAGGAAAAGCAATTTGATCCCATGTAAGCTCAAAAGGTTTTGGAAGCCCAGACCAGCAGCTCTTCCCCCTCCTTACTTAGAAGATACACGCTTCCTGTCTGTGTTCAGAATCCAGTGGCATTTCCAGGAATTCAACTACTTTCCTCTCTTTACAGAGGGAGGGACAGTTTAGAAACCCAGGCTCTTGAATGGGAACTCAATTATTGGCATCCATGTCTTTATACTGTTTCCTTTGAGTATAATTATCAAGCACTTTCCGTTTTGCTTCTGGTTTGTAGTACTCGTGGCCAGACATTTGACTTAGGTCAAGTTTCTGACCTTTTCTTATGCAACTTAGTTTTCGTTGGATTCACACAGCTATCAAACTACTTTGCCCTCGGGAAACAGCATGGTGCAACAGTTGAGGGTACGAGTCTTATGACGGAGCACTGTGTGAGTATGGCCATGGTCAAATAGGCACTTTGGCCCATGGCTGATGAGATAGTAAAGGGTACAAGTCCTTTGAAAGGCAATTTGGCACTGTCTATCAAAATTACAAATGCATATGGCCTTCAATTCACTAACCCACTTCTAGGATTTAACCCACAGATAGACCTGCACACATAGGAAATAAACATGTGTTTGATATTTACTGTACATTTATATTGTTATAATTATATATTAATTTGCATTTGAATTTTGTATTATAATTATGTGTTGTGTGTATATATATATACGCATACATACACACACACACACACACTATATATATATATATATATATATATATATATATATATATATATTATAGCAAAAGATTCAGAAATAACCAAAATGTCCATCAGGAGATTGGTTAAATAAATTACAATATGTTGGCATAAAATACTTTACAGATGTTTAAAAAGTGGGAGAACCTCTATGTACTGATACAGTAGACATTTAACACTGCATATATAATTTATATTACATGAAAGAAAACAGATTTTTTTAATTTTTTTTTTTTTTTGAGAGAGACAGTGAGAGAGAGCACATGTGCTCTCCTTGACAGGGAAAGGGAGGGAGAGAAGCTTAAGTTTGCCCCACGCTCAATGTGTGGAGCTGGACACAGTCTCCTTCTCATGACCTGAGCCAAAATCAAGAGTCTGACATGTAACCGACTGAGCCACCCAGGCACCCCAATAAGTTTTTTGTAATATGTGATCTATATTATATATTCATGATGTATCTTCTTCATATATAATATGAGAAAGGCAGCTTAGAGTAGAGGTTAAGAACACAGACTCTGGAGCCAGACTACCTGGATCGGAAGCCTGGTTCCACCTCTTCCTAGCTGTGTGATCTTAGGCAAGTCATTTAACCTCTCTCTGTCTCAATATAATCATCTTATAAAATGGAGATAATTATCATTCTTACCTCACAGTGTTGATGAGAGCATTCAATCTGTTGGTATTCATCAAATGCTTAGACCTAGATCTGGCACACAGCAGGGAAGCACCATGTAACTGTTAGTTACTTTTATATTCCATTAAATGAAAAAGACAACATTTTGGGGTGCATAATTTGCTACCTTTTGTGTATGAAATGGAATAAAATAAGAACTTGTGTTTGTATTTGCTTTTCTTCGCATACAGCAGCATTGGAAAGATATATGAGAATCTAATGAGAGTGGTTCCCTGCAGGAGGAGAGGTCATGGTGCTGAACACAGGAGCAAAATTTTAATTGCATACCTTTGAATATCCTTTTGATGTTTTTGAACTACATGGATTTAATGCTTATTCAATAAGTTACTTTTCTTATTTTTTATTTGTTAAAGTTTCTATTTAAATTCCAGTTAGTTAACACACAATGTTATTTAATCATAATATTAGTGATTCAACACTTTCATACATCACCCAACACTCATCAGGACAAGTGCATTCCTCAGTCCCCATCATCTATTTCTCCCATCCCCCACCCACCTCCCCTCTGGTGACCATCAGTTTGTTCTCTATATGTCAGAGTGTGTTTCCTGGTTTGCCTCTCTCTCTCTCTTTTTTCCTCTATGCTCATGTGTTTTGTTTCTTAAAAGCCACATATGAGTGAAATCTTACAGTATTTGTCTTTCTCTGACTGACTTATTTCCCTTAGCATAGTACTCTCTAGCTCCATCCATGTCGTTGCAAATGGCAAGATTTCGTTCTTTTTGGTGGCTGAGTAATACTCCATTGTACACATATACCACATCTTCTTTATCCATTCATCAGTCAATGGACACTTTGTGTCTATAATTTGGCTATTGTAAATAATGCAGCTATAAACATCGGGATGCATGTATCCCTTTAAATTAGTATTTTTATATTCTTTGGGTAAATACTCAGTAGTGCAATTATTGAATCATAGGATAGTTCCATTTTTAACTTTTTGAGGAACCTCTGCTCCGACTTCCACAGTACTTGTACCAGTTTGCATTCCTACCAACAGTGCACTAGGATTCCTTTTTCTCCAAAAAGAAATTTTTTAATAAATTTTTTTAATGTTTATTTATTTTTGACAGAGAGAGAGAGAGAGAGACAGAGCATGAGTGGGGGAGGGGCAGAGAGTGAGAGGGAGACACAGAGTCCGAAGCAGGCTCCAGGCTCTGAGCTGTCAGCACAGAGCCCGACGCGGGGCTCAAACACATGAACCCTGAGATCATGACCTGAGCCGGGGTCGGACGCCTAACCGACTGAACCACACAGGCGTCCAAAAAGAAATTAAAAAAAAATAATAATAAGTATGGACCTAGGATTCAGGATGGTCTGTATGCTAGCTCTGCCTCCCACTAGCTCCAAGACCTGGCACAAAATTACAAAGTTTGTGACTTCTTCAAGCCTGAGATTCCTTTCTCCATAAAAATCTTATCCACAGGTAATCAAGATACCCCAGTAACCTGTTTGGTTTAGGGCCAGCCATGGCAAATGCTCAGGAAGCATTACCACTGGTAGCACTTACTGTTCACTTCCACTTCCTCCCAGGTGCCCCAAAGACACTCATTCTCTTGCTCCCCCTGCTGGCATTCCAGAACCTCAGACCAGACTACCCAGGGATGGAAGAGGAAGGCCAGACCTTAGGGTGAAATCAGCACAGGTTCAGAACCCAGATAAGTCCATTATTACTAACAGCATGGACTTGGGCAAGTAGCCTCAGTTTTATCATTTGTAAGGTGATGATGATAACATCAATAACCCCCATCTTGTAGGGTTAGCATGAGGACTGGAAATGATGTTCGTGAAGTGCCCAGCACAGCACAGGGGAGGCACTGAGTCTGTGGAAGTTACTTTAAGATGAAAGAGAAGCGTGGTGGGGAGAGAGATGGAAGGGCTCTTATTCCCAGCTCCCGCTCTTCCTATGTGGTGGACGGCTTGGCTCCTGAAGGCTTGTTTGTTACCCAGTCTTGTGCTCTTTTAGCCCCCTGAAAGACAGAGAGCATCTGCCACGAGTGGACACATTCTCATTCTCGACAACACTCAACAGAACAATTTCTGTGTAGGTTTCCCATCAAGAAAGACGCTGCAGGGTGAGCTAAGTGACAAGCACAACAATCCCACTTTGTGAGCATCTCCTGTGCACCATTGTCCTTGGCATTGAAGCTCCAGGCACAAAGCAGACAAGGCTCCAGCTTTCAAAGCACCTACATCCGATGGACCATCCGAAGGACCTACATCCGATGGTCCTACATCCGATGGACCAACAAATAGGATTAGGGAATGAGGACCATGTCTGTGGGGAGCTGCCTGAGTGAGATGGTCATGAAGGGAACTTGGGGCGCTCAGGTCATTGGTTTGAATACATTATTTTCTTACTGAAGATTTTCTACTCTCCAGTTCTCTAAAAGATTGAGGACTTCAGACACATTTCTCATCTAAGGAGGAGGAGGGGAGAGGTCAAATTAGCGATCCAACCTCACCAGTTAAAATCCTGTCGCCACTATTCACCAGGGCCTGTGCTCTGAATCAACATGATAGCAAATAGGCTGGAACATCGCTAATTATCAAGGTCCTGACACTCGGGGTCCCCCTGCTCGTTTTGGCATTAACCGTAATATCGATGCAATGTCATTGCAGAATTAACCATAATATCATTTTTATGTCTTTGCAGACTTTTCCTATTTTACTTTCCCTCTTGCTGAGAGCCATGTGCAGCTCTATGTATAATGGAGTCCGGATTTTACTACCCTGGATGCTAAAGGTCACATTTTTGGCAAGATGTGGATAAGCAAAACCCCATGTGTGTCTATAAAACTAAATAGTAATTCCAAAGTATCTCTTAGTATGAGCCGGGATGTTTCCCAGATTTTAAAATATATAATTTTAAATTCATGATTCTTTTGAGAAATGCAGGAAAGTAAAATAAACCTCCCCTTCAAATACAAGTGCCTCAGGGAAAACGAAGTTTTATGTAAATAGCTGCAAGTGGTGATGTAGCAGAATCACAATAGCCCCCATAAATTTTGGAGTTCTCCAAGTGCGCTGAAAATTTTCTAATTTTCCTTTAGTTGCAGCTGAGACATCTCTTTCTCTGGGAAGAGATCTTTCTGTGATCTTCCCAAGACTAGGTTAGCTACCCACCCCTCTGTGCTCCCTTAGCAACCTGAACCTTTATCAAATGATTTCGAAAACCTTAATTATCCTGTTTAAGTATAAAGTTCTCTTTTTCCCTTGACCTTATGGGCACAGAATCAGTTGAAAACTAATCCTTGGTTTGTAATGCGTTATCATCACTGGTCTATGCTTGACCCTGTTTTATAATCAGTGTTTTATTTTATCTGGGTATATATTTATCTGTAATAGTTCTGCCAAGTAGAAAAATAATGGAAACCACATATATAGCTGTAAATTTTCTAATAGCTCCATTTTAAAAAGTATAAAGTAACAGATGAACTTAATTTTAATAATGTACTTTATTTAAACCAATATATCCAAAAGATTACCACTTCAACATATAATACATATAAACATTATTAATCAGATATTTACATTCTTTTCTTTCTATATGAAGCCTTCAAAATCTGGTATGTATTTTACATTTACAGAATATCTTAATTAGATCTAATCATATTTCAAGTGATCAGTAGTCCTATGTGGCCAGTGGACAGCACAGATTTATACCATAACCAACTTCCATGTGTGTATGACCAAAACAAGAACTAAAATATCACCAATAACTTATATATACCTGTAAACTCTTCCCTCACCCTGCTTCTTGTCAGCTGGTCTGCTGGTTCAATTAGATGTTAAGTTCGTGGAGGACATAATATGTGTATTTACATAGATAATTGTGTGTTTTATTGTCATCTCAAAGTGTATTCCCCAGACCCTAGGAGTCCTGGAGACACGTTCAGCTCACAATATTTTTCTCATACTATTGAGACATTATTTGCCTTTTTCACTACGTTGACATTTGCACAAATTACAAGAGCAATGGCATGTAAAACTGTTGGCACCTTAGCACAAATCAAGGTAATAGCCCCATGTCGGACTGTAGTCATTGTAAAGTACAAGTTTTACTTTTTTTTTTTTAAGTTTTTTTAATGTTTACTTATTTTTGAGAGAGAGAAAGAGAGAGACAGAGTGAGAGCAGGGGAGGGTCAGAGAGAGAGGGATACACAGAATCCAAAGCAGGCTCCAGGCTCTGAGCTGTCAGCACAGACCCCGACACGGGGCTTGAACTCACAAACTGTGAAATGATGACCTGAGCCAAAGTCAGATGCATAAACAACTGAGCAATCCAGGAACTCTGTGAAAGTTTTACTTTAAGATGTCCTTGATTAACCAGTAAAATGTATTAATTTTATTAAATCCTGATCCTCGAATGCCTGCCTATTAAAAAAAATGTTTAATGTTTATTTATTTTTGAAAGAGAGAAGAGAGAGACAGAGCAGGAGCAGGGGAAGGGCAGAGAGAGGGGGAGACACAGAATCCAAAGCAGGCTCCAGGCTCTGATCTATCAGCACAGAGCCAGACATGGGGCTTGAACCCACAAGCCATGAGATCATGACCTGAGTCAAAGTCGGAAGCTTAACCGACTGAGCCACCCAGGCGCACCCCAACTGTTTGCCTGTTTAACCTTCTGCGTGACAAATGGGAAACAGGCACAGAGCACGCTCCTGCACACTCAAGTTCAGTTGTTGCCCAGAAGAGCACCTGTGCACCAGTCTGCGTTGTGAGCTGCGCTCGTGGCATTTCACTGAACACTACTTGTACTTGAAACAACTGACAGATACACCATGGTTATTCAGAAGTGGGAATTTAGTGGGCATTTCCCCAAAATAAACAAAGTAAACCTGTCACTTCAGAGAAAACAACTGATGGTATTTGTTGCCAATAATAAAAATTTGAGCATTTGAGTGAAAACTCAAATTTGGGGAAATTTATATCCACTAATGTGAGTTTCACAGCTTGTCAATGTCTATACACTTTTCTGAAGAGGTCAGTGGTGTTATTAACAAATGTGGTCTTTGTCGTTGTCGTTGTTGTTGTTGTTGTTGTTGAAAGAAGTGGCAACATTTAGAAGATATGTGTAACTCAGGGAGCCAATTTTTTTCAAGTGACTAGTGTACAATGTTAACAAAATCGTGCCTGGGTAAAAGATCCATCCAAAATGCATGATAAGCCAGAAGATTTTACTGTAATGGAGAACAAAATGTTTATTGATAATGGTTTTAGATTCTACACTGTAGCTAACCTTTAAGAAACTATCAATTACTGAGTTTTGGGACAGTATCAAAGATTATCCACAATCTTGAAAAAGCTACTAAAATACCCCTTCTTTTTCCAATTACATATGTATTTTTTTCTTCATCTTCTTCAACCAAAAACATATTGCAACAAATTGAATCCAGAAGCAGGTATGAGAATCTAGCTGCTCTCTATTAAGCCAGAGATTAAAGAAGTTTGCAAAAATGCAAAACAATGACATTATATTCACTAATTTTTTTGTTTGGGAAATATAGTTATTTTTCATGTATTATGTATATTACTATGTAACAGGTTTACTATTGTTTTTTTTTTTAATTTTTAATGTTTATTTATTTTGGGGAGACAGAGAGACAGAGTGCAAGAAGGGGAGGAGCAGAGAGAGAAAGAGACACGGAATCTGACACAGGCTCCAGGCTCCGAGACGTCAACACAGAGCCCGATCCGGGGCTCGAACCCATGAAACGTGGGATCATGACCTGGGCCAAAGTCAGACGCTTAACCGACCAAGCCACCCAAGTGCCCCTATTATTGCTATTTTTAAATATATTAATAATTCGATATTTTTAAATTTCTCCATTTTAGTTTCTAATACAGTAAACACTGATAGCTATAACTAAAATAAAGAAAAGCTCTTTGATGTTTATTTATTTATTTTGAGAGAGAGCACACACATGTGTAAGTGGGGAAGGGGCAGAGGGAGAGAGGGAGAGAGAAAATCCCAAGCAGGCTCCATGAGCTCCCTGACACGGGGCTCGATCTCACAAACCATTAGATAATGATCTGAGGCAAGATCATGACATGAGCTGAAATCAAGGGTCAGACACTTAACCGAATGAGCCACCCAGGTGCTCCAACAAAAGCATTTTGAGACTCTCAAAAATGTGTAAGAGTGAAAAGCATTCCTGAGACCCAAAGTTTAAGAACCACTAGCCTAGCACATTAGCCTAGCACATTTCATATTAGGATATGTTATGATATTTAGCTTATATATTATATATAATATACAATATATATTATAGCTTTCATATATTTACTGTCACCCTAATAGGTGATCAAAGTTAGTAACACCAGTGATGCCACAAATCAACATCATGTGCTTCCCAAATGTAATGCACTAAGAAAGACACAACATCATGTCTATGGTATTCCTAACAAAAATGCACATCCTGAATCTAACCATGAAGTAATATCAGACAAACCCAAACATTGACATTCTACTAAATATTTTGCTTGTACTTTTCAAAAATGTCAAGATCAAGACAGACAGGGAAAAACCAAGAAATGGTTTCAGTTTAAAGGAGACTATAGAGACATGACAAGTGAGTGCCATATATCACCTGGGACTTTCTTTTACTATGAAAAAAACATATACTAATGGCCATTGGAAAAAACTGAATAAAGTCTGTAAATTAAGAAAATAATAATGTCTTAACGTTCATATTTTTAATTTTGATCATTGTGCAACTTGTGTAAGAGAACGTTCTTGTTTTAAAGAAATAGTGAACAGAAGAAAGATGTCATTTCTGCTATTGATTCTCAAATGGTTCAGAAAACAATATGAGAGAAGAGAGAGAAAAAAGCAAACATGCTAAAATGCTAATATTTGGAATCTGGGAAAAGGAAATTCGGAAATTCTTTGCATTATTTGTGCAACTTTTCTTATAGTCAGAAATTATGTCAAAACCAGGAATTAAGAAGGAAAAAAAGTTTACTAAATGAATCTGTAAGTAAATATTTGCTGATACCCCACCTTCTCCAGCTTCTGGGTTTAGACATTAGAAGGATTAAACAGGAAAAAGCAGTCTCTTAAGGTTGTTATTATATCCTTATATTGCTTTCAGGATTTGTGTTAAAAGTGCCTCCAGAGTTCACCTCCCTTTGTCATATCGCTTGAAAGGGCCTTTAGAGCCCTGAAATTGAATTTTTCTTGCATGGACTCCAAATTATTTTGTTTCTACTTCCATGTGGTGGGGGAGGATCATTTGCCAGCCTCTAACACGGAGCATGGAGAGAAAAGAGTAACTATGAAATGACTCTGGGAAGAAATAAGAAAGGGACTGCTGTCCACTCTGAGCGTTAGCCATCAGGAGTTGGGACAGTTGCGGGGCGGGGGAAGGATGTGAACAGAAGCCGCTTCTCCAGCCGAGGACGCTCAGGAGGACAGGAAAGGGGTGGGACCCCGTATCCGTGATTCTTTGTTCCACTTCTCTGGTCTGAAAGTGCTTCGCGTGTGGCTTCACTGCTTTCAGGGTGAAAAAGGAGCCCGGGCCATCTAGGATTGGCTGAAATGTGTGTGGTTAAGAGTCTAGCCTTGTTGTGTAATTAGAAGCAGATCGTGAGAGTGAGCGAAGGGCTTTTTTTTTTTTTTAAAACAACACGCCTGCAGCCTTTTCTTAACATTTCGACTCTGCAAAGCTGGCTTCGGCCGCCTCCCCCTAGTGGTCCTGAGCAGGATCGCCGCGGCCCGAGGAGCCATTGTGTCTCTGGCTGTGCCTTTTTCTGTTCAGGACTGCGTGGGGAGCAGTGGTTTCTTGTTTGAAGAGCAGGAGTCTTATAAATTAGCTAATCTTACCTGGGGTGAGGACATTAAAATCTAGAGAGGGTGAGGAGATCTCTTGAGAGCACAGGTGCATCAGTCAACTTGAGCCCAGTCCAAAACCCCCTCCTAGGACAACGGGGGAGCCCACTGTCTTCCCAAACTTTGTGAAAAATCCTACAGCCATGTTTAGAGAAAATCAAAGCCCTTCCCCATTACTGTGGGCCACCTGCAGAGCCCTGCACACCCCACCCAACACATTTCCTACTGTTCTCCTAGGCTCCTTGGGCTACCCCTGCCCTGCTTTAGTTTTATGTGTAGCAAGCATCACTGCCTGACATTAGATTCTGCATCTATGTATCTAGAGGTTGTCTACCACCTTAGAGTATAAGCTCCATGAAGGCTGTTTCTTCTTCATTGCTGTCTCCCCGATGCCTGTCTCCTGGTAAGCGTATTAACTCCCCTGTAACAAAGTAAAATAAATAAAATAAAATAAAATTTTATTTATTAACTCCTGCTGTAACAAAGTGTCACAAACTTTAAAGCAACAGAAATTTATCCTTTTACTTTTCTGGAGGCCACAAGTCTGAAATCAGTTTCACTAAGCCAAAACCAAGGGTTGGCAGGGCCATGCTCCTTCTGGGGGTTCTAGAGGAAAATGAGCCAGTCTGTGTCTCTTGTAGATTCTGATGGTGACTGGCATTCCTAAACTTGTGACTACAACCTTCAAGGCCAACATCTGCAAATCTCTCTGTTTATTCTCACATTACCTTCTCCTCTGTGTGTGGGCATCAAATCTCCCTCTATCTCCCTCTCTTCTTTTTTTAAGATTTTATTTTTAAGTAATTTCTACACCCAATATAGGGCCTGAACTCACAAACCCTAGATCAAGAGTTGCATGCTCCACTGACTGAGGCAACCAGGCGCCCCTCTGTCTCTCTCTTATAAGGATCCTTGTGATGGCATTCAAGGCTCCCCAGATAATCCAGACTAATCTTGCAAATCAGGAAATTGAGGTCCTTAGAGGTTAAGCGAGTGCCCGTAGTCAGATAGGCAGTAATCACAGCTGCAGGATTTGAACCCAGCCAGTCTGACTGGAGGGTCCTCCCATCACCCTGTGCAGGAGTCTGGTGGGTACTTGTACTCTTGGGGTTTGTGCTTATGAAGTAGCCTTCACTAAATCCTATGCTGGACACTGCAGGGATACAAGGAGATAGAGGATTGGTCCCTGTCCTCCAGGATATATCCATTTATTTGTAAAGAAGGCATAAGTCAGAAAATGGTTGCTCTTGTGTGGAGAAGTGCCTGAAAGAGCGTGAACAGGCTACTGGAAGCTTGTGATGTCATTTCTTAATCTGGTGCTAGTTACAGTAGTGTGTGAAACACTTTGTAAAAAATCATCACTACACATTTGTGATTTATGTACTTTTCTTTGTGTATATTATCTTTTGAAGAAGACATAAAAATTTAGAAGGCATAAAATCAGGACTCTGGGAAAGGTAAGACCTGCAAGAGGAGCCATAAGGCAGTCTTTCCGACAGCCCTGGATGTCCAGGCCATTCCCTAGCCTTCAGGCTAATTGCCTGGCTAATTAAGGGCTATGAGGTAGGAGGGTGAGGGACTGAGATTTTTCCAGGGCCTTTCCTACCAAAATTCCCAAGGTGAGCTCACTTCAAACTCAGTTTGGCTATAAAGTATCTTAAGTAACATTCTAAAATGTTGCCGATAAGAATGAACTCCCCCCCCCGCCGCCCCAACACACACCAGAGAAGTCTACTATCTCCCAAATTTGGAAAATCTTGCGCTAAACAAATGTAGATTCCTTTTCTATTACAGGACTTTGTCAGAGCCTTTACTATATTAATATAAACTATAAGCCTTCAAGAGGAGACTTTCTTGCATTTTTTCCCCAACTTATTTTATTTTGGAATACTTTGTTTCCTTAACACTTTCAGGGTTAATGTTCTAAGGAACACATTTGAGGAAGTGCTATTGTAGAATACTGATGTTCAGACCCATATTACTCAAAGACCACAGAGACTGAAAGTCATCTTTCAAAGGATTCCTTATGGTATTTCTAGGTTATATTCGCTGTCCCTCAACAAGCCAGGAGGGTTGGTTCAAAAGAGCAAATGAAATATACCATAACCTAAGTGTCTGGATAAATGATGGGGACAGAAGACACCTGGGGAGTGGAGGAGGGTTGGAGTGCAAAGGGAAAAAATTACAACGACTTGAGCTCCAGGTTATCCCGAAAAGTTGGAAGTTAAGATACTTCTAATTGCAATGAATTGCAACCACCAGAGTGGTTTGGTTGAACAAAATGACTACTATAAGGATCCTGGGCTTTCTCTGGAAACCAAAGAGAGGATGACTCTGCACCTCAAGGGCAAGTTGGACCTGGATGCCATCAAAGCTCCCTCTCTGTCAATGCTCCTCAGTGCCCCCTTCATTCTTACCTCTCCCTGGACACCTATGTTTTTGCTTCTCAGTTGGCAAGATGGAAACTATGGTGACCAACAGTTCCAGAGTCTGCATGCCACTGTTTGGTCATCGGAGGAGAGACTCAACTAACTCAGTCCCAAATTCCTGATGAAGGATTGGGGTCAGGCTGCTAGCCACTGCTAGAACACTGGGTGGTCAGATCGCATGCCAGTCACGCTGTGACCATGTGGATGGAAGGATGCATGTGGACACTTGCGTATGAGGCGGGAGCCCAGCACACCATCCGATAGACGGCTCTTCAAATCCAAGGGTTTCTTGTGTATATAGTTGCTTTCTTAAAGCACCTTCTTGGTTTCTACGTTCATAAAGAAGTATAAATTTTTTGGTAACTCGGGAACTTTCAGTTCTTCATAATCACAATCTAGAACACCAGCTCGCCTCTATCAACCTGTAGATGTGACATATGGAGGGGACACTGCAGACTGTTCTAGCTATATGTGAAAACCATTTTACCCAAGTAACATGAAAGGAGCTTGCATTTAAAAAAAATGATTTGTTTCCTTCCCCTAAAATTTGAGTCCGTGAAGGGAAATTTGGTTAATTAACAATAGTTGTTTTTGGAAACTTGTTCTTTGAAGCTTCACTGGGCAGGATTTTGGCTGTTGTCAGCTACTATATCCTCCATATTTAATGCCATCGTTCTGAAATAGATTGAGTTCAGAAGTATTTTTCTCTTGCTTTGGAGATTTTGCATACTGGCCCAAATGGGGTTTTATTTTCCATTTTAATTTATACAGTATAAATACAATGTTGGACTTCTTTGGAGTTAACAGTTTCACTGTGCAGATGTTTCTTGAAAGCCTTTTGAATTCATAGTGTTGGTTTTAAAAACATTTTTTTTATTAGCCTGGCTGCCTGCCAGGAAAAAAAAAGTACTATTTCATTTTGCATAGAACTGTAAGATTCTTTCCTTGCTCTTCCCCACCCCCAGCCAGCTACGTGATTACTAGGATTAAAAAAGCCATAGTGACATCTTGTGGTCAACCACCAGAGACACAGCACAAAGGGGTCATGGTGGGATGACAGACGTGATCTAGTTTGCTCTCCTACAAGTATTTCTTAATTTACTTTATTTGCTTTTTATTTACCATTTGGCTCAAGTAAATCACCCTAGATTTCCAGGTTGTTTTGCTTTATGGAAAATCTCAACTTTGCCCCCATAAAAAGGATAAACACTCTGTGTTCTGGAAAGGAAAGGAAGGCCATAACCCTTGCTTTTTGTTGGGCCCCTTGTAAAAATAGTGTTGCGCAAGTTACTCAGTAATAAGTCTGAAAAATATTCAAATCTTTTTCTTAAAAAATGGACAAAAAACAGTGTACAATGATTTTAAGCGCTTTCATTTATTATTCTAAGCTTTCAGAAACTAACTGATTAGTTCACTTGTTTAGTATTTAAATGAAAACATTAAATAATAATTCTCTGATCTTTATGTCCACTCCCTAACTAGTGTCAATGGAGATAACATCTCTTTGCATAATGCTTGACTTTTTTTTGAATTTTTTAAATGTTTACTTATTTTTGAGACAGTGTGAGTTGGTGGGGGAGGGGGCAGAGAGAGAGAGAGACACACAGAATCAGAAGCAAGCTCCAGGCTCTGAGCTGTCAGCATAGAGCCCAACGTGGGGCTCAAACTCACGAACTATGATATCATGACCTGAGCTGAAGTCAGATGTGTGTAACCGACTGAGCCACCCAGGCACCCCTTTAATTCTTGACTTTTAAAAGGAAAATATACCAAATATTATGCAGCAATAAAAAATTATATTACCAGAAATTTCATAAAACATAGAAGAAAGATATGATCTAATGTTAAAAAAAACAAGACACTAAATTATTAAAGTATGATCCAATTACATATCGGTGTGAATATGGGTGTTCATGTCTACACAAGTGTGGATGTAAATGTCAAAATCAAGGTCCATGGAGGAGGGTGTAGACACAGAAATAAGCCCAGAATAATATACTAATAAACATTTTCTGCTTCATGTCATTATAACTAATATTTATTTTCTTATGTTTTTCTCCATTTTCTATTTTTTCTTAAATGAGCATATGTGAAAGATCATAATCAGGAAAAATATTTAGCACTTCTTCTTAAGGATCAAGTTTCTATTTGTTTATGGTTAAAATATCTCCATTTGAGGATGACACCGAAGCATGAAAAAAAAATTCCTGTGAAATGAGATGCATGTCAATGCACTGAGACGAGAGAACCTGAGTGAGTCACCAGACCAACAGCAAGAGTTGAAATACTTGCAATTCCAGAAACATAAAGGCCTGTCCTTTTAGGTGCCTTCTTTGTGGAGCTTAGGGAACAGGGCCACTCTCTGCAGGAGAAGTTTGCCAAGGCCTTGAGAGAAACTGAGTTTGTCTTTGGTACAAAATGTGCATCAAACTATTTATTCACTACATAACGTATGCCAGGTGCTGTGCTAGAATCGTGAAATATTCTAACACTGAGAGTTCTGCAGGGTATTTATAAAGGTGAGAGAAGTGCTGGATGGAGAAATTCAGTGCCCCAAATCACACAAGTGGCAGGCTGGGATTCAGACTCAGTCTCTTTGGACTCTAAAGCCCTGACTCTCACCATCCTTTTCAGCACATGGAATACTCCACACAAACCCTTAGTGTCTCAGCTCTCTGGAATCACAAGATCAAACTGTGATTGTCAGCCACTGAAACGTACCGAGAGGAATCTCTGGCAGGTACCCCTCAAATTCTTGTTAATGGTAAACACCTACATGCATCTGCTTCTCACCTTCCCATGGAAGAATAGGTTTTCTGCTCTACTCCCCAGGAAAGAGTAATAATTACTTCTGGTTGCCTCTCTTCTCCATCACTCACTCAAACCCATAGGCAGAGTGGTATTATATCTGATTTGTTATATTTGTGAGAGTCTGACATCCATTGGATCACACTAAACAAGGGGCAGGACCTCTGCACTGTAAAGGTAATATAAAGCCAGCAGTCCCCTCTATGTCAATGTGTTATACAAAGCCAATAATACATTATCTTCTTAAACTTTATTAAATAAGCTGATTCTGAAGTTTAGATGGAAAAATAAGCAAGCAAAAGTGGTCAGGAAAGTCCTGAGAAAAATTACCAGATTTTTTTCCAAATCAAAAATTAAAGCCTATCGTAAATCTATAGCAATTGAAAAATGTATAGTACTGGGGCGCCTGGTGGCTCTGTCGGTTAAGCGTCTGACTTCAGCTCAGGTCATCATCTCGCGGTCCGTGAGTTCGAGCCCCGCATCAGGCTCTGTGCTGACAGCTCAGAGCCTGGAGCCTGCTTCCGATTCTGTGTCTCCCTCTCTCTCTGTCCCTCCCCCACTCGCACTCTGTCTCCATCTCTCTCAAAAATAAATAACCATTAAAAAAATATATAGTACTGATACATGAATAGAGAGATGGATGAAAGAGAGTATAAAGTACAGAAATAGACCTAAAAGCATCTGGAAATTTTGGATGTGATAAATTTAATATACTTTAAAGAATAATATCTCAAATCAATGGAGAAGATAGAAAAGATTCAATTAAAGGCTTTGGGTCAACTGGATGGCCATCTAAAAATAAAATTGAATCCCATACCTTATACCTTATACCAGGAAAAATTCCCAGTGGTACAAAAATGTTAAGAAAATAGCATATTACAAGTGATACAAGAAACAATGGGAGAATTATTTAATAATCTCAGAGTGCAGAATATCTTTATATTTATGATATACCTAAAACAAAAAAGTCACAATGTTCTGTAGGAAAAATAAAGACAAATAGCAGAACTGGAAGGAAAAAATATTTCCAATAGAAACCATGCTGGTTAACCTAAATGTATAAAGAATTTCTAGAGACCAATAAGGAGCAAACCAATGACCCAACTGAAAAATAACCAAATGATATGAACAAACTGTCCCCAGCAACGTAAAACCTATAAAAATCGGGTGAACATCACTCACAGTAGGAGAGATACATACACTTTACGACTGTTGAGAAGTATCTTTTTGTACCTAGTCCCTTGGCAGAAATCAAACTTCTGTAAGAGAATGTGTTGGTGGAGGTGTGGGGAGGCAGGCATTCTCCTATGTTGCTGGAGGAAGTAGGAATTAGAACAACCTCTGTGAAAGGCAATCTGAAAATGTACATATCCTTTGACCCAGTTATTCCTCTTCAAGAATTTATAGAACAAAAGATGCTCTCATATGCAAAATGACTTACATCATTGCAGCGAGAAGTTTAAATAGTAAAAGGCTGAAAACATCAACAGAATGTTGGTTAAATAAATTATACTACATCAGAACACTTGTACAGCTATTAAAAAAAAGATGAAGCTCTTTATGGGTTGATATAGATAATCTCCAAGATATATTGTTAAAGTAAAATTCAGGACTTAAAATAGCATGTGGAATGTGTTATCTTTTTTACAAATCAAAAAAGGAATATGTGTGTGTGTGTGTGTGTGTGTGTGTGTGTGTGTGTGCATGTGTGTGTGTACAGTCTATCACTGGAAAGAGTGCTGGCAGTGGTTAGTTAAATATCCAGAAAGAATGGCCTCTGAATGTCCCACATGATACCAAGGCTGTGCTCTCCACCCAAAGGCCAGGGGACACTAATGGCAGAGATGTGTGAATGATACCCTCAGGGAGACCTGAGCACTCCC
Source organism: Neofelis nebulosa (assembly GCF_028018385.1). Classification (NCBI taxonomy): domain Eukaryota; kingdom Metazoa; phylum Chordata; class Mammalia; order Carnivora; family Felidae; genus Neofelis; species Neofelis nebulosa. The sequence continues at coordinate 27,102,197 of NC_080794.1, read as the reverse complement.
TAATGTGTCCTCCAAAAAAAGGGGTGTTCTTTTCAAAACATATGAACTTTTATTTTTATCTTAATTGATACAAATTTGCCATTGTAGTCAATAATACATTTACATTAGTCTTTAAATAAAAATTATTTCTTTTTCCACAAGAAAGACACACTATATGGAGCTGAGGTCCCAGACACTCAGATATCTGAGCCTTCTCCCCATTTTGGCAGCATCAGAGAGTGCGTTGAGATCCATTCTCAGATGTTTATTTTATGTTTTAAGTCTCTAATTTTTCTTTCATTTATTTTTTGATAATAAATTTTGTATTGACATATAATTGACTTACAATATTATATTAGTTTCTTGTGTGCAACCTAGTGATTCAACACATGTATAATTGTGAAATGATTCCCGTAGTAAGTCTAGCTACCATATGTTGCCAAAGTTAATACACTATTATTGATTATATTCCCCATGCTGTACACTACATTCTCATGACTGATTTATTTTATAATGGGAAGCCTGTACCTCTTGATCTCCTTCATCCTCTTTGCCCTTCTTCCCAACTCTCCTCCCCTCTGGAAACTACCAGTCTGTCTATGTATGTATGAGTCTGGGTTTTGTTTTGTTTTGTTTTGTTTCTTAGATTTTACATATAAGTGAAATCCATGGTATTTGTCTTTCTCTGTCTACCTAATTCACTTAGTACAATAACCTCAAAGTCCATCCATGTTGTTCAAATGGCAACATTTCACTATTTTTTGTGGCGGAGTAATATTCCATCTTATCTATTGTATAATGCTACAATGAACATAGGAATGTATGCATCTTTTCAAATAAGTGTTTCATTTTCTCCAAATACTAGATACCTAGATATCAGTTCAGATAGATGCACAAAGTGAAATGCCGGGTCATATAATTCTATTTTTCATTTTTTGAGGAACCGCCACACTATTTTCCACAGTGGCTGCACCAATTTACATTCCTGCCAACAATGTACAAGGATTCCCTTTCTTCCTCCACATCCTAGCCAACACTGGTTATTTCTTGTCATTTTGATACTAGCCATTCTGACAGGTGTGAGGTGATGTCTCATTGTGGTTTTGATTTGTATTGCCCTAAGGATTAATGATGTTGAGCATCTTTTCATGTATCTTGTCCATCTGTATGTCTTCCTTGGAAAAATGTCTATATAGATCCTCTGACCATTTTTGAATCAGATTGGGGTTTTTTCTGTTATTGAGTTGTATGACCTTTTTATATATTTTGGACATTAGCCCATTATTGGATATATGAATTACAAACATCTTCTCCAATTCATTAGCCTGTTTTTTTGTTTGACTGATGGTTTCCTTCACAGAACAGAAGCTTTGTAGCTTGATGTAGTCCCATTTGTTTATTTTTGCTTTTGTTGCCCTTGCCTTCGGAGTCATATCCAGAAAAAAAAGAAAGAAAGAAACATTATTAAAGACCAATGTCAAGGAGCTTAACATCTATATTTTCTTCCAGGTGTTTTATAGTTTCAGGTTTTATGTTCGGGTTTTTAATCCATTTTGAGTAAATTTTATGTATGGTGTAAGATAATGGTCATTGTTTTGCATGTACCTGTCCAGTTTTTCATCACCATTTATTGAAGATTGTTCCTTCCCATTATATCCTTGCTTCCTGTGTTGTAAGTTGACAATATATGCGTGGGTTTATTTCTGGTCTCTCCAGTATGTTCCACAGATCTATGTGTCTCTTTTTATGCCTGTACCATACTGTTTTGATTACTATAGCTTGTGGTATAGTTTGAAATCAGGGAATGTGAAACCTCTGGCTTTGTTCTTCATTCTCAAGATTGCTTTGGCTATTTGGGGTCTTTTGAGATTCCATACACATACGAATTTTAGATTTGTCCTAGCTCTGTGAAAAATGCCAATGGAATTTTTATAGGCATTGTATTGAATCTGCAGATTGCTTTTGGTAGTATGGACATCTAAAAAAATTAATTGTTCTAATCCATAAGCACAGAATATCTTTCCATTTATTTGTATCTCCTTCAGGGGGCTCCTGGGTGACTCAGTCAGTTAAGCGGCTAACTTCCACTCAGGTCATGATCTCAAGGCTTGTGAATTCCAGCTCCACGTTGGGATCTGTGCTGACAGCTCCGAGCCTGGAACCTGCTTCAGATTCTGTGTCTCCCTCTCTCTCTGCCCCTTCCCTATTCGTGCTCTGTCACTCTCTGTCTCTCAAGAATAAATAAACATTAAATATTTTTTAAAAAATTAAAAATAATAACAATATTTGTATCTCTTTCAATACCTTTCACACATGTCTTATAGTTTTCAGTGTACAGGTCTTTCACCTCCTTGGTTAAATTTATTCCTAGGTATTTTATTCTTTTTGATGCAACTGTAAATGGGATTTTTAAAAATTTCTCTTTCTGATAATTACTTGTTAGAAACAGAACAGATTTTTGTATATTAATTTTGTATTCTGAAACTTTACTGAATTCATTTACTAGCTCTAACAGTTGTTTAGTACTCTTTAGGATTTTAGTATCATGTCATCTGCAAATAGCAAATTTCACTTCTTCCTTTCTAATCTGGATGCCTTGTATTTCTTTTACTTGCCCAATTGCTGTGGCTAGGACTTCATACTATGTTGAATAATAGTAGCAAGAGTGGACATTCTTGTTCCTGTTGTTAAAGGAAAAGCTTTTAGCTTTTCACCATTGAGTATAATATTAGCTATTAGGTTTGTCATATATAGACTTTATTATGTTTAGGTACATATCCTCTATACCCACTTTACTGAGTTTTTATCATAAATGACAGTTGATTGGCAGTTGTCAATTGATTTTTCCTGCATCTATTGATATGATCATATGTTTTTTATCTTCCATTCTGTTAATATGGTGTATCATTTGATTGATTTGCAAATGTTGAATCATCTTGTATCCCTGGACTAAATCCCACTTGATCATGGTGTATTTTTAGTGTTTTATTGACTTTTATTGAGGATTTCTGTATCTATTTCATCAGGGGTATTGACCTATATGTACATGTTTTTATTTTTGCTTTGTTTTAATTTTTTTTTAATGTTTATTTAGTTTCTGAGGGAGAGAGAGACAGAGTGCAGGTGGGGGAGGGGCAGAGAGAGATGAAGACACAGAATCAGAAGCAGGCTCCAGGCTCTGAGCTGTCAGCACAGAGCCCGACATGGGGCTCGAATTCACGAGCTGTGAGATCATGACCTGAGCCGAAGTCGGATGCTTAACCGACTGAGCCACCCAGGCACCCCATTGTTTTTGGTTTTCCTGGTGGTATCCTTGTAGGGTTTTAATACCAAGGTAATGTTGGCCTCATAAAATGGGTTTGGAAGTGTTCCATCCTCTTCAATATTTTGGAAGAGTTTGAGAAGGATGTATTAAATTTTCTTTGGGTATCTGGTAGAATTCACCAACATACTCACATCTTTAAACTTTTTATGCTTGATATTTCCTCCTGAATTCCAAATAGCAACAACAACAAAAAAAATGAATTTGCTGCACACCAGGCAATTTGATTAAATGCTCACAGCAATCCTAGGATGTAAAGATTATGACTATCCTCATTTTTTAAATGAAGAGAAGAGGCTCAGAGTAGTTAAATGTTGTCCAGCATTACATAAGCTAAAAAGGAGAAAGGCTGAAATTCTACCACAGATTGATCAGACACCGAAGATATTTCTTTTTCTCTGTATCTAACATTCAATTCTCTCTACACTGTTCTCAATACCCACTTAGGACTGTGTCTGTATTTGGTTCTCTTTCTGGTCCTTTTCCTTGACATATTAAACCTTATGCATTCCTCTGGGTACAGTGGCTACAAATTCTAGTGGTTCTCAAGCCTAGTTGCACATCAGACACTTGGGGAGATTATAAAACACACCTATGTCCAGAATGCATCCCCCAGTTACTGTTTTAACTGGTCTAGGATGGAGATTAGGAATCAGAATTTTCAACCCCTTACCTCCACTCCAGATATGTTTTATTCAATTCTGTATCCCTGGTGCCTAGTAGGCATTCACTAAATGGCAAATGAATGAATAAATGGATTGATGGATGAGGGATGAATAAATCGCGAACTTTAGGGTAAGGTAGAAACCAAAACTAATTTTGACAATAAAACAAGAGCCATTTTGAAAGACAGGCTAGGTGGAAGTTGATAAATGCAGAGTCATTTTGATCTCCTCTGGAAGGCTGGACAAGAAGGATGCTGCATCCACGTAACCCTGTCCAGAGCCCCACACAATGGAAAACTATAAATAGTGGCCCTGATCACATGAGGGTTATGTAATACAAGTTTCACAGAACACGGCTGCCTTTATCACTCAGGCTTAAGTTGCACTGAAATGGAAACTCAGCTGATGCCCTATGTATTAATTTCTCCAAAAGATGAAAGTCTCCAGCTTTTTCCCAGACCATCGATTGGCCCATGTTCGAGGCAGATTGCTAGGGCCTTTCTTGCCAAAGAACCCCTGCCATCTTCGCAGATAACAAGGAGGCAATTTCAGCAGAAGAAATATTTTTATTTGCAAAGATAGGACCAGAATTTCCCCTGATCAAGTGAAAAGGCAGTGCATATCAGGTTTTCAGACACTTGGAAACGCAGGGTCACAAGGTCCAGAGAGGAGTTAGATATGCAGACTTGTGTGTATGGTTCCAGAGAGGTCACCCTGTGTGTTCCTCCAGTAGAGATTTGCTGATCGTTCGAAAACCTTTTGCAAAACACACAAATCCACTCTGTGCCACTTAACTCTATTACAAGAGCTTGTCATCTTCTATATAATGATAGGGAACCCTCTTTGCCTGGGAAAGGAATCCCAGAGCAACCCTTAAATACACAATTTATTCTCACTGCTTAGTAAGGGGGACTTGAAAATAAATTTTTCCATGAGGCAAAGGCTAAGTATGTGATGGTAAAGACTCATACAATATTCTCCTTTTCCTCTTTGATACACAACTAGCTCTCACTTCCCTGTTCTTGGAGTTGGGCAGGGCCACATGACTATGTTCTAGCCAACAAAGTATGAGAAGTAAGTGTGCCACGTCCAGACCTGGCCATGCACATTTCTCCATGTGTTTACTGACCCCTGGGCAGCTGGAATAGAGATGCCTCCTAGGGCAATTCTGGAAACCATGAGTTAAAGACACTGGAGCATGGCAAGTCTGGATCCTTGAATGACTGCCTTTGGGAAAGCTGTCCTGCCTTCTTCCTTCTCATTACCCAGTGCTGCCATCACAGCAAGAAATACATTTCGAGGGGAGCCTGGGTGGCTCAGTTGGTTAAGCATCCCACTCTTGGTTTTGGCTCAGGTCATGATCTCCCTGTTTGTGAGATCGGAGCCCTGAGTCAGGCTCTATGCTGACAGTGCAGAACCTGCTTGGGATTCTTTCTCTCCTTCTCTCTCTCTCCACCCCTCCCCTACTAGTACTCTCTCTCTCTCAAAACAAATAAATAAACATTTTTTTAAAAGAAACAAACATCAATTGTGTTTGAGCTATTATACATTATAGGGTCTGTCTCTTCCAGCAGCCAGCCTTCCTTATCTAGTTATAGATGTCACCCACATGTCATGACTCTAGCATCAAGGATAGGAATCCTTCATTTGCTTTGGAAGAAAAGATCCCTCAGAACGACCTACCCAAAAACTATTTTGCCAGCCTATCTTTGCCCTCAGGAGGCCCCAGTGATTGATAAGCTCAGATTTCTTATCTGAAGCCAGGTGTGGATATTTGCAAAGATCATCTGGTTTATATCTAATATAGATGAGCTTTTCCAAATTCCATCTCAAAACACATATTCTATGCATGGACTTTAGTAAACACCAGAACCAGAAGAAAAGGATACTTCAAGTAAAATTCATAATATGCTACGGATGGATTTCTGGAACAAACAAAATTGAAATTTTTATCAAACCGATCACATGTCAAAAAGATAAAAAAGAATCTGTCTTTAAAGATCTTTCTGCAATTCAAACAATCACAAACCACATTCCCTAAGTACTTTTTGAATTATCATGGACTAATAATCCTTTTAGTGAAACGAAACGTGTATTTTGCATAAGCTATCAATGATTTCAATGATATCCAAGATGCAAGCTAAGGTGGAATGGAGAAAGAAGAAAATGGAACACTTAGACAAAAGTGAGAAATGATCTACAGTCCAGAAATTCACCATGGTACAGCAGAAAGGATTTCTAGGCCAGAAAGCAGGCAGAGTGGTCAATGTACAGACACTGGGTTAATGAGAATTTACACTTGTCAGTGAAGCTGGTAGAATGCTCTGGGGCTGACACATGGGAGGCCCTGCTGGACATCTGTTACTAAATGTAAGTGTCTGGCAACAGAAGAGGTGTGGGAACTCAAGAAGTCCAACTGATTTTTCTCCAACTCCAGCTAGGTGAGGAACAAGGAGTGAAGGGCACTTATTTGGGAAAATAGGTGAAAAACAATTACAGAAGAGCTCCCACAACAAATAAAGTGGATTCTCCGAGTGTGAGGGGGAAAAAGCAAGCTCTTAAAACTCAGGATCCTGACAGGAAGGAAGAGCTTATTCAGTGAAGAAGAAATCTATCCCTCCTCTGTCTGAGACACAGTCTGCAGGAACTTACTTGAACTTTACCACTCCAGAAACCTTGTGTAATAGTCTCTTTAGCCATCAGGACAAATGTGAATTCAATGACTTTGGAAAGCTGCCCAAATGAAGCTTTCAGCAGAATTTTATATACTTTGGGAAAGGAGAGCCAGTGTAGCTGTGGCTTTAGAGCAGTGAACCCCCACTCTTTTTTTTATTTATTTTGAGAAAGCAGGCACATGGACAGAGAGAGAGGGAAAGAGAGCACAGGGTTAGAGAGAGAATCCCAAGCAGGCTCCTGCACCATGAGCACAGAGCCAGACATGGAACTCGAACTCACAAAATGTGAGATCGTGACCTGAACCAAAATCCAGAGTTGGATGCCTAACTGACTGAACCACCCAGGCACACCAAAACCCCAAATTCTTGACCATCAATAAAATACTACTGAGTATATATGTGTATGTATTGATTCACAAAGTATGTATGTGAACTACCGTGTATAATACTAACACATTATATATCATATGAAACATATTCCTGGTAAAAGAAATGTTATAAGGCTACATGAAAATAGTATCTTCCTGTACCCTAAATGGGTTGTCTTTTACACACCATGTTGGACGCCATTACCTTCAATCCTGGTCCTAGAAAAGAGACCTTATCTTCACAAGAATGATTTGGTGTCAAAAAAAGATGAAAAACTCTTGGCTGGTGCTTTAGCTAAGAGATACATTTACAGAGCTGTCCCCAGTTGTGCCTAAGTGGAAAGTGTGGATTGCATGTTATCTATCGAAGTCTGTTGCCTGAGTAACCAAAAGAATCATGTGGAAACAGAGCTCCTTAAGGGAATAACTCATGTTTTATTTATCTGTCCTCCTCTAAGGGCTAGCAGGGTGTCTTACACTGAGGATAGGCTGGGTACTCAGTGACGCCTGTTGAATTCAAACATGAATGAGTAAATGACTGAACAGTTGAGCGAATATGCGAAAAACATTTTTAAGCCACAGGAAAAACACAAGTAAGGTATAATTCTCACTTGTCAGTGAAATATCTCCATTACTGGGAGAATGCACATCTTCTGCCTTGCCTTCAACTCAGTTGAAGTTCTAACTTCTCATCAATAGCTCTTCTTCAAAGGCCTTCAGGGTCTAGGCACGTACCACCGATGCCTGAAGACCAAGTAAAACAACAGGGACAAGTGGTTAACTGGAAACTGGCAAAATGGAGCATGCATAATGTCTGCTGAGGGTGACCATTTTTACCTCTGTTAGGCTAAGTGGTTTCCTCTCTGGGTGTCCAGGGGTTTTGTCACATGTCCCAACTACATTATTAACCTAAAGAGATCTGGGAATGTAAGGTGTTTCTTCCTCTGTCCCCACAGTGGTCTGACGGAATAAAAACTAGACTTAGGGTCCAAACCTTAGGCCCAAACTCTCCAATGCAATTAGCTAGATGGCCTTTGACAAGGCATAACCTCTGTGATCTTCAGTTTCTTCAGGCAGCCAATGAGAATAGCACTACTTGCCTCAAAGGGATGTTCGGAAGAACAAACAAGACTTTTGCAAACTGTGATAATGTGTATAAATGTAAGGACTTACAGGTAAAATTAAAGTAGTGAATAAAATACCTGTTGAAATGCATCAAATAGAGAGATGATGTAATTCTATACTCTAGGCACAGAATCGATGTGTCTCTATTTAAGACTCCTTTTAAAAATAACATACATAGATGGGCATTTGGGTGGCTGAGTCAGTTAAGCGTTTTACTCTTGATTTCAGCTCAGGCCATGATCTCATGGTTCATGAGTTTGAGCCCTGCATCAGGCTCTGTGCTGACGGTGAGGGGTCTGCTTAGGATTCTCTCTCTCCCTCTCTCTGCCCCTTCCCTGTTTGTGCTCTTGCTCTCTCAAAATAAATAAATGAACTTAAAAAAAATTAAAAACTAATCTAAAATAAAATAAAATAAAAATAACATGTAGTGAAAAAATTAAAAAATAGAGCAAGTTAACACACACATCAACACATTACATTGTTATCACCAAGGAGCTTGAAAATTTTGAACATTTATGATTTTAAGGTAAATAAGCAAGCATTGATGAATGTTTTTCCACTTTACAGCTTAAAGTGTATGTTTATTGTATTTGTGTTTTATTCGGACATGTAATACATCTATTATAAAATATTGGGTCCTAAACACTCTAATAGTTGTCACTGAAATATTTCTGGGTAGTAGAATTACTCTTAAATTTATTTTCATCTTTGTGCTTTTCTCTATTCTCCGAATTTTCTTCAATAAACACAACATACAACCTTTTTTTCTTTCTGATTCTTAAATATTTTAAAAAGAAAAAATACCACCCATGGACTGGTGGCTGACCAGAGACCTTTTTTTTTCTTTTTTAAGTTTATTTATTTATTTTGAGAGAGAAGACAGGGTTGGGGAGGCAGAAAGAAAGAACAGAGAAGGGGAAAGAAAATCCCAAGCAGGCTCTGCACTGTCAGCACAGAGCCCTATGAGAGGCTCAATCTTACAAACCATGAGATCATGACCTGGGCTGAAGTCAAGTCAGAGGCTTAACCAACTGAGCCACCCAGGCATCCCTGACCACAGACTTTTAAAACTGTGGTAGGAGATATGATAAAGAAAAATTATCAAAATGACAGTCAATTTGTAGGAACAATCTAAATTAAAACCTGATAAAAAAATTCTTTATCAAACACTTCTTAGATCTGTTTTTTTGTTGTTTTTTAATGTTTATTTTTGAGAGAGAGAGACACACACGGAGTGCGAGCAGGGGAGAGGCAAAGAGAGAGGGAGACACAGAATCCAAAGCAGGCCCAGAGCTCTGAGCTGTCAGCACAGAGCCCGACACGGGGCTCGAATTCACGAACTGTGAGATCATGACCTGAACCCAAGTCAGACACTTAACCGACCAAGCCACCCAGAGGCCCCTTAGAGCTGTTGTTAAAAACAAAAAACAAAAAAACAAAAAACTGTATAATATTCCACTTTGGTGTAAAACAGGGAAGTGTAACAAGATATGTTCATCTTTGCTTGAAATGATAGTGGGGAGGATGGCAAGGAGTGTGAGATGTAGGTTAAACATCTGACTTCCGCTCAGGTCGTGATCTCACGGTTTGTGGGTTCAAGCCCTGTGTCGGGCTCTGAGGTGACAGCTCAGAGCCTGGATTTGGCTTCAGATTCTGTTTCCCTCTCTCTCTGCCCCTCCCCACTCACATTCTGTCTCTCTCTCTCTCTCTCTCATTCTAAAGCAATGAACCAACATTAAAAAAAATTTTTTAATAAAAAATAGAGAAAAGAAGCAAAACTGTGTACTTTTTATTATATTGTTTGAATTTTTTAAATACCACATGCAAGTAATAACCATTCTAAAATACAGGTATTATAAGAGCTCTTAACCTTTGTTCTGGGGAGCCAGTCCTCACAGTGGGTTTGCTGCCATTGCCAGCAGAGAGATAAATGTGCCGGCCTGTGTGGCCAGGGAAGCGCCAGACTGATCCTGAGCTCAGTTTCTTCAGCCTGCTGAGGGGTCGTGCTTGGAATTATCTGCTTCCTGTGGCAGCACGAGGCTCCAAGGCTCCGGCTCCACACTGCCTGTGTGTTCTCTGTTCCAATCCAGCATGGCTCTTGCTTGCCAGTTGGCTACATTGAACATAGTTGGTTACATTTCAGGAACTTGCCCTGTCCAATAAACTTTCCAAGACAGGCTCAGTATAAACTGAAAGAAACTAGGCTTGTGTTCAACTGAGTCTGAAGTACATTTGAGGTAGAAAAGCCTGGCAGGTGCCCCCCAGTGAAGCCATGCATTCTCCATGCTCCAGCTAGGGTCTGCAGCAAACACAGCCTCATACCTCCTCTTTCAAGTCCATCCATGTAGTCTAAAGGGAAACACTGAACTATGGTTTCTTGACTAGCTGGCTGCAAGCCACTTCTCTGCACATGCCCTGTCTGGGGGATTTGGGTTGTAGAAGTTTGCCAACACAAGTAGTCTGGTAGTCCAACTTAGCTCATGACTGGTGGATCTTGTCTTATCAGTGATGTTCTATGCCGCTCAGAGAAATATTACAACTTTGTGAGAACTACATTAAAATTAGAAATTGTGTTAAGGAAGAAAACCATCCACTGAAAAATGTTAAGATAAGACAAAGAATGGGAAAAAATATTTGGCACACACATAACCAACAAAGAATTAGTATGCCAGCATGAGCAAGTCCTATAAATCAATAAGAACCAAACAATCTAAAAATAGGTAAACAAGCAATTCACCAAAAGGAAAATCTGAATGGTCTATAACATACTGAAAGAACCTCAGTTTCAAGAAAACAAAACTAAAATTTGGCAGACTATTATTTCAAACCAATTAGATTAACAAAATTTTAAAAGTCCAACAATACTTAATATTGGTTACTATTATAACAATGGGAACACATACACTGTTGTTAGAAATATAAATTGATGGGGCACCTACCTGGGTGGCTCTCTGCTGTCAGCGCACAGAGCCCACTTTCAGAGGCTCTCTCTCTCTCTCTCTCTGCCCCTCCCCTGCACTTTCTCTCTCTTGAAAATAAACATTAAAAAAAAAAGAAATACATGGGAATGCAAGCTTGTGCAGCCACTCTGGAAAACAGTATGGAGGTTCCTGAAAAAACTAAAACTAGAACTACCCTATGACCCAGCAATTGCACTACTAGGCATTTATCTAAGGGATACAGGTGTGCTATTTTGAAGGGACACATGCACCCCCATGTTTACAGCAGCACTATCAACACCAGCCAAAGTATGGAAAGAGCCCAAATGTCCATCGATGGATGAATGGATAAAGAAGATGCGGTATATATATACAATGGAGTACTACTCGGCAATCAAAAAGAATGAAATCTTGCCATTTGCAGCTATGTGGATGGAACTGGGAGGGTATTATACTAAGTGAAAATAGTCAATCAGAGAAAGACAAAAATCATATGACTTCACTCATATGAGGACTTTAAGAGACAAAACAGATGAACATAAGGGAAGGGAGACAAAAATAATACAAAAACAGGGAGGGGGACAAAACAGAGGAGACTCATAATATGGAGAACAAACTGAGGGTTACGGGAGGGGTTGTGGGAGGGAGGATGGGCTAAATGGGTAAGGGGCACTAAGGAATCTACTCCTAAAATCATTGTTGCACTATATGCTAACTAATTTGGATGTAAACTTTAAAAAATTAAAAAATTTAAAAAAAAAATAATGGATAGAACCACTTGACAGAAAGTCAGCAAGGAAATTGAAAGGTAAATGAACTACACTATAAACCTACTAGATCTAACAGACATTCAGGAATTCTTCTAAAGTACACATGGGACTTTGTATATGCCAAAGATAATTGAAAACATATTCACAAAAAAACTTGTACATGAATGTTCACAGCAATATTATTCAGCATAGCCAAAACAGTAGAACCACCCAAATATCTATCAACTGATTAGTGGAAAAACAAATACTTTTTTTATAAAATGAAACATTATTTGTCCATAAAAAGGAAAGAAGTACTAATGTATGCTACAACATGGATGAATCTTGAAAACATTATGCTCTGTGAAAGAATCCAGACACAAAAATCCACAATATATGATTACATTTATATGAAACATCCCGAATAGGAAAATCCATTGAGACAGAAAGTAGACTAGCAGTTGTCATAGGCTGGGGTAAGGATGAAATGGGGATGGCAGCTTAATAGATGTAGAGTTTCTCTGGAGGGTGACAAAAATATAAAAATACACATTAATGATGGCTGTATATCACTGTGTACATACTAAAAACTCCAAAGATTATACTGTAAAGTGTTTAAATGTGAATATTATGTTCTTGTGAATTTTATCTCAGTAAAAAATAAATTTAAAAACTTAAGCAAAGAGGGGCGCCTGGGTGGCGCAGTCGGTTAAGCATCCGACTTCAGCCAGGTCACGATCTCACGGTCCGTGAGTTCGAGCCCCGCGTCAGGCTCTGGGCTGATGGCTCGGAGCCTGGAGCCTGTTTCCGATTCTGTGTCTCCCTCTCTCTCTGCCCCTCCCCCGTTCATGCTCTGTCTCTCTCTGTCCCAAAAATAAATAAAAAACGTTGAAAAAAAATTAATATAAAAAAAACTTAAGCAAAGAAAAAAAAAGAAATATAAATTGGTGAGGGGCATCTGGGTGGCTCAGTCAGTTAAGCCTTCTATTCTTGATTTCTGCTCAGGTCATGATCTCACAGTTCATGAGATCGAGCCCCAATTCTGGCTCTGTGCTGACCGTGCAGCCTGCTTGGGATTCTCTCTCTCCCTCTCTCTCTCTGCCCCTTCCCTGCTCATGCTTGCCCTCTCTCTCTCAAAATAAATAAATAAACTTGAAAACAAAAATACAAATTGGTGCACCCAATTTGGAGAGCAATTTGAACACAAGATATACATGACCTATGTATTAGGATGTAACAGAAAAACAAAAACTGTCCCAAGTACTGAAACAGAAGGAATTTAATGTAAGGAACTGGTTCCCTGGGGCCTGAAAGCATTATGTCAAAGAGCAGTGAGAGGGCGCCTGGGTGGCTCAGTCGTTTAAGTGCCCGACTTTGGCTCAGATCATGCTCACAGTTCATGGTTCGAGCCCCGCGTCCGGCTCTGTGCTAACAGCTCGGAGCCTGGAGCCTGCTTCAGATTCTGTGTCTCCCTCTCTCTCTCTGCCCCTCATGTTCTATCTTCTGCCTCTCAAGAATGAATAAACGTTTAAAACAAAAAACAGCAGTGAGGCACCACCACAGGAACCCAACAGGAGCCCACTACAGACCCCGGAGCTACCGAGGTACGGAGGTGAAGGAGAGGAGCTACCAAAGACCAGGGGGCAGGAGCTGCGTGCGTGATGACGGCTGGCAGAATGGAAGGGACCCAGTCCTAGCAAGAGGGAGATGGACATTCTCACTCCTCTCTCCCCACCTTCCCCACTCTCTCACCAGCGCCTCCCACTGCCTAAACCAGGAAACAGGCAGGTGACACGGGACGGGAGGCAGGCCATGGCACCCACATGGATCAGGGCCTGGAGGGCCTGGAGATACAGAGCAGAGCAGAGAAGGGAAGGATAAGGAACAAGTCTGCCAAAAACAAGACAAAAAGCAAAAACACCCAAACCCCAAACCCTTACACACAAGCAGATGGAGACATATACAGTAAAACTTACAGTGACATTGTTCATAAAAGCAAAACATGAGAAACAAGTCTATTAAGAGGAGAGGATAAATTGTAGTAGAGTCACACAATGGAATATTCCACAAAAGTGAGAGCAAATGAACTATAGTTACATTTATCAACATGGATGAATCTCACAAAGCCAAGCAAAATAAATCTCATTCTTTAATATTTATATAAAGCATAAACACATGCAATATGGCAATGATGATTATAGACAGACATGTTATATAGGGATAAAGAAAAGTTGAAAAAGTATAAACACATCTTCTGGGGAAAGAAAGGGAGATGTGAACAGGAAGAGATCTGAAGGTTTCATATGTAATAATAATGACACTGGGTGATGGATACATGGGGCAATGTATATTGCTGTTTATAGTTTACATAAAAGTATTTCATAATAATTACATTTAAGTATTACAGAAGAGCTTGAAGGAATATGAGCGATGTGGACCTGACTATTCTAAGCGGCAGGAGACTCCATTATCTTGGTTTTGGAGGCAGGGCTGGGTGCCATTTGGCAAGACCCGCCCGAGAAAGCCCCTGCCTGCTGTCTCTACCCGCTGGACCCCATCCAGTTAGGTAAACAGTCAGTCCTTGCCCTTGCAAGCTCCAGACGTGCAGGGGCACCGTCAGTGGTACTCTCCTGACTGGTCGGTAGTACTCCGGGTAGAAGTCACGCTCCCTGTCTGCTTGTTTTCTCAGGCCTCAGCCAGGCACTTGTTCTGTGGCACGAGGGCAAGCAACATGTTCCAGAGCTCTTCAAGGGGTCTCTTTGCACCCCTCCTTCATTAGGCCTGGGTTAGATGGTAGCATTCCCAAAGCACGGCACAGCTCTCCAGAGTCACCATCCCCAGATCTCTCTTCCCCACTCTAAACCTTTTTAGTTCTCTTTGACTAGATCTAAGCAGGGCCGGCTTCACGGGTGTGTGACCTGTGCAGTCACACAGGACCCCGCACTTCAAAGGGCCCTGTGCTTGGTTTAATGTTCTGCTGTTTCCCTGTGGAATTTTTTAACGATTTTTGAGCAAGAGGCCCACGTGTTCATTTTGCACTGGGCCCTGGAAATTGTGTAGCTTATCCTGGGCCTAAGAGCTGTGGGACAGGTTCCTAGAGCCATTTCCTTGTAAACCTGCATACCAGATATGGTAGTTCTGACAACTCAGATAGCTGATAACTATCTTACTGGTCTAAGTCAAAGCAGGCAGCAAGAATCCCATTCCTATGGCCACTTCACTTATTTACTTGCTTATAATGGGTCTTCCCTCCAAGGATATGTAAAGTCCACCGAGACAAGACCTATTTAGTTGAATACTGTGTCCTCACGTCCTAGCTCAGTATCTGGCTCATATTTTCAGTAAATACTTGTTGGATGAACATTTATAAAATATTACACCTAATAACTTTATATGAAAATCATATGCCAGACTTTATACAAAGGATATATTCTCAAAGAATCAGCATAATACTGATTTTTCCACAGAAATATGTGTAAAGTAGGGAGATGCTTTCTCAAAATCTGCCACTAATACATAGTTTTGCTGTAATGCTGTAATTTTTCAAGATAGCCACTAACCATTTATAAAATAGTTGCTCTAAAATGTACCATGGGAGTTGTTTGGCCTTCTTTGTGACATTAAAGCCCATCTCAAGCTCATTCCAAAATACCTACTTTTCAGCACCAGCAATGGACCCCCCATTTAATGAGTGCTCATATGAGATTGCTCCAGAAAGTAAAAATATTTCAAATGACAAACAGTAAATGTTAAAATAAGTACAGCATTGTAACCACCACAGCCTACAGGAGTTCTAAGTCAGGGAGACCACAGCCTGGCTCACGCAACAAAGGGTTGCACATATCACCAGCCAAAGTACAGTGCTGCAATAGCATAAAGCAGTTCAACCAGCTTGCCAACTTTAAACTTTCAAAAATTGGGGGTATTTGCGTTATTTCACTTTCTATATGGATTTAAACGTAACTTTATATTATTTGACATTTGCATAATCAAATTCACACAAATGGAACCACAGTATATGTCACTAGGTTATCTGAGTTTTAATGTGTCTGTAAATATAAACACTGCTTTAAACTGAACACAATAAAGGGTGGATGGGGAATAAGCAAAGAAGCAATGACTTTGTCTAGCACCAGATGACCTAAAGTGGTTTTGGCAGCAAAATCAAACAGGAATATCTCTTTGAATTCATTTGCTCTACATGGCAAGAGAAGGAAGAAGTAAAATATCTAATACCTAATATTTAAATCCTAGACAAAACATTTCGGTGCAAATAGGGAAGTGTTTTATTTACTCTGATCCAAGTCAAAGGTAGTTGGATAATTAGTTTTCTTTAAACAACATTCAGCTTTGCTGACATCTCATTTTCCAAAAGCAGCTGTTAGCCAAATATAGTATTGTTTATTCACTCCCCGGAAGGCTGTTTTTAAAAAGTGCTTCTTCTGGTAAATATGTTGCATCACATAATTGGAGATAACAGGAAAAGTAGGAGTTGCTGTGTGGATTTAAATAAACATATCCTCAAAAGTCCAGTTTTCTGCTTGTGAATAATTCTTTTATTTTTTGCCACTAAGGCACACTGAATTGTTTATTCCCTGATTTTGGGTCATGTTAGGAAATATTCCAAACATGATCACACATGAGATATTTCTCTTGAAAAATAAGAGATGGAAGTTGAGCCCTTTGCCTTTTCCCCTTATTGTACACGTCAGCTAATGTATGTTAGCTATTCCAGTGCCAGAGACCTTACCTCATACCTAAATTGCAGTTGGATAAAGTTTTATATTTTTAAGAAAGCCATCTATTTAAAAATACCTGTAGCATCTAAGTCCCAAATTATCCTGTGAAGAGGAGTAGAGAATGAAAATTGCTATTGCTTTTGCAAAGAACACACTCAGTCCCTATCATTTACAATGTGTTTGGCTTGCATGTGCTACTTACATTGTTGGCTACTTCAGTTTCTAGGAACTGAGAATGTATGTAACTTTCTCTGATCTGACTGCTATTTTCTTCTGACCACTTGGGTTTTCTCCTGCCTAAATATTTCATCCTTAAAATACATTTCTTTCTTGACTCCATTATTGACCCAAATTCACTGTCAGAGCCAATGTAAAAGAGAGTAGAAATCTCTTGAAACTGGAAATCAGAAAATCTAGACTCTAATTCTTACTCCATTGCTGAAATCCATGGTTTCTCCTTGGGGAAAATAAGGATTAAATTGATGTCCAAGAGATCCTATTCAATTCTGAAAAAAAAAAATTTTTTTTTTAACGTTTATTTTTGAGAGAGAGAGAGAGAGCATGAACGGGGAGGGTCAGAGAGAGGGAGACACAGAATCTGAAACAGGCTCCAGGCTCTGAGCCATCAGCCCAGAGCCCGACGCGGGGCTCGAATTCACGGACCGTGAGATCGTGACCTGAGCGGAAGTCAGACGCTTAACCGACTGAGCCACCCAGGCACCCCAATTCTGAAATTTTTTTATTTCACTAACTAGTTAATATGATTTATTGCTGAAAGTGGGTGGGGTCACACAGTGAATGCCAAAATTTGGGGCATGGAAGGGAAGATGTTTGTTCTTTAGGCTTATCCAAGCTGCTATGACCTTCTAGACGCATAGCTAATTAAGAGCTCCCAACATACAATTCACATTGCATTTGTCATCTACTTCTTGCGGTTTTAGATGGATGCTGACGGGCCAAAAAATGTTCTGTGCTTACCTGGGAACTTGCAATCTTTTCATGTTCTGAGCCATTTTTCCATTAGTGCTTGTGCATGAGAAGTATTTCAAACAAGAAGCCAAAATGCACTTCTAAAACTATGTTCAAATTCTAGCAAGATTTAAGATGGAGCAAATGCTCTGCTTCCCATTTGGATTCGTGAAGCAGTGAACACACTTCATGACGGACACATTTATATTTTCTTGCACATAAATATGTTTGTCATAATACCAGAACCATTGAGACAAATTGCTATGTTCAGCTGGGAAATGTATCTTTTCTCTCTGTATTGTAAAGAGTGTGTTATGGTATAATTATTCTTGTGGTTTTATAGTTCAGGGCACTTTTATAGTATAGGAAGCTTCTGTCTACTGAAATAACATATGCTACTTAATTACTATAAAGCTCTTTGCAAATATAAAGAACTACTAATACCCATTAGCAAATAAATTTTCTAAATACATTCTGCTTTTGTTATTGTATGATTTCCGTAACAGAGAAGTACAGAATGGTTTTGACATCCTATCTCAAGGAAAAGAATGATTCCTTGTAGAAAAGTAGATCTTACAGATTTCTACTCCTGACTGGTAGGTACCCATAATATAAACATTTCCCCAAAGTTTATAGGTTCTTTGAAAGGCATACATTGAATATCAGTACCATTCCACCCAACCAGTACTAGAAGCTGCAGTGAAAACTGATTATGAGCAATAAAGAGCTTTTCAAGAAGATATTTAGTTACATAAACATTTCTAACTACAAGGGTGCTTAAATCGAGGGCTCCTTTAAAATTATTCATCCAGTTTTGTGTTGGTATCGATAGCTGCATTAGTCAGGACTCTGAGGTTTAAATAACAGAACCTCAACTCAAACCAGATCAAGCAAAATCAAAACAAAACCCACAATCCCTTACACCTACAAGGAACACTGGGTAGCTCAGACAATTTTAAAGCAGCACTGCAGGAACCAGGGCCAAGACCAGAACCAGGGACATCCTGGTCCCAGGAATCTACCACTTTCTCCACTCAGGGAGCTCCAGAGTTGGGGATGGGGCAGAGGGGTGAGGGGGAGATGGCTCAGGCTCCCAGTCATGTTCTCCCAGGTTGACAATATCAGCGGAAAGAGAGCTTCATTCTCTCAAGGTTCCTATAGCAAAAAAGGATCCTGATGTGTCTTAGTTCATTTGCCCAGTCCTTGAACCAATTACTGCTACTGTGGTATTGTATACTGTAACTGATTGCATCCGGGTCATCCTTAAGAACAGAATGGAGAGCCAGAATTAAGAACCCCAGTAGGACCACAGGCAGTAGTGGGGCTCCCCTAATAAAAGAGGGTATTGCTACCAAAAATAGGAGAATGGACTGGACTTAAAACTGAACCTTACATTGGTGACCTTGGTCCTTTCAATCTTGAGATGGAGGTTTCTGATAATCTGTTAATGAGTGATCTGCAAGCCTGCGGTATTGTTTTTGACAACCGTGAGCTTGGTGCTCCTTGGCATCTGGGCTGCCTTGGCTTTAGTTATTTGCCTACCTTCTGCAATTCTTTCCTCTTAAGCTTTTGAAACTAAATAAATACATTCATTATGGATTGATCTTGGGAACCAACATGATGCCATGCAAAGAGAACAGGGGAAGTCAAAAGCCCCAGATCCTTCCTTGCTCTGGCATTTACTAGGCTTCTGACCCCTGGAAAGTTACTTCGGCAGGTTCTCAGATCTTAGTTTTATCATCTGTAACATCAATGCCCGTTCCAAGGTTGCCATGAAGAAAGAGGAACATATGTAAAGCACAGTGCCTGCTCACATGTTCAATTACCAAAGGTGAGGTACCACCACCTTTAGGCAAACTTAAAGAATCGTGTCTAATGCTTCAAGTACTAGACCAAGAGCTGGACAACGAGAGGGTAAGACATGGCCGCTGCCCTCACTGGACTTGCACTTTAGTAAAGGAGAAAACAATAGAGGGAACATGAAAAAAAACTGCTAAGCGTGCAAAGAAATTACCATGTGCTAGAACTTCACCTATACACTCTCCCATCTAAGGTTGCTTTTTAATGGATTTAAGCACCAGTTACTGTGGCAGAAAAACAGAACTGCCCAATTTTTTGTAATAGACTGAAAAGAGGACATTTAGGGCATCCTAAATGGACACGGCAATATACAGGCAAAAATGGACATGTCCTATATATGCAGGATGCTTGGCAACCCTATCTCTATCCTGACAACCACCTTACAATCCTATTTATATAGTTATATAAATATATTACATATATTTACATAAATAATAAATTCTATGATCTCCACTGTATGAGTTAACAGACTCAGAGACACTGGGTGACTTATTCAAGGACACAGAAATGGCAGAACTGGGAACCAAGCCCTAATCTCTCTGGCTCTAAAGCCTGGAATCTTTATACCATTCACTTTTCTCCACAAAGACAATGGAAGGTTTAGGGTCAAATTCCATTTTTAAAAAAAACAATTTATATATATGCCATGTCCCCATGTAAATTACCAAGATTTTATTGTACATTATGTATTAATCTCTGCATCATTATTGCTTGTATATTTAAACTTAAAAAAAAAAAAACCCTACGGCAAAGACTACAGACAATGCTAACATAGGGCAATTGTCACAGTGCTATGCTCAAGTATATGGAAGTCTTACATTGGTGACAAAATATATAGCTATCTCCTGTCCGTCATAAAAAGTATAGACTGAAACAGAAATAGAACAAGTTAAAGATACTACATAATGCCATGAAGTTTTAAGACAATGAAAACTAGATGTCATTAAACTCACCACTAACTGATGGTAACGGGCTGCATCAGAATCAGCCTGGGGAACTTCTGAACAAAGTTTCCTGGGATACATTTCCCAGTTTTCAACTTCAGAACTGCTCAAGAGTAGGACTAGAATGAGTCTCAGGTGTTTCTAGTGTACAACAGACTTAAGAACTACTGACCTAGAGACATGTTCCATTTTAAAATTAATCAGAAGCAAAAGAGCACAAGCCAATTTAAAATATGTATGAGATGAGGGAGGACCCAATTCAGTAGCTTTCACCCAGCTACTGAAGCTGACATAAACACTTTACACAGCACTACACAAAAAAGTAGAACACTCATTATAGCAATTGATCACACACACTGTTCTACCATCTCGTTTCCCTGGTTCACAATGTAGGTTCTAAATTGATGACTTATTGACTTTTCAAACAATTAGACTCCATGCATCAGTGAGGTTGCCTGCTGCTTCTACGAAATCCACAAAGCCCCAACCATTTGTAACCCTCATGTATCTAGACATTACTGAGACAGAAGTACCAAGAAATATTTACTCATAAGATGGGCTGAGTTTCTATTCTACATGGCAATGAGGGAAAGTTGTGAACTACTATAGAGTTGCAATCCACAATTTGAAAAACTGATGCAGTTCAACACTTCACTTTATAAGTAAGAAAACTCAAGCCTAAGGGGATGTCATTTCAGCATCTTAATTAAATCTTTTGTGTGACCTTTCATTTACCAAATTCCCACCATGAAATCTTAACTCTTAACAATGTGACCCCAAATGACTTCCATCCCTAGGTTCTGCACTCTCTTACTGCAGACTGACTGTAAGTCAGACTTGAAAGCCAAGATGAGCAGCTCCTTTGTCTAGTTATTACCTCTGACCAAGGCATAAGAATTCACTTAGACAAACAGCTTTCGTAACCTACCTAAAAATAGGCTAGTTCATAAATTTTCTAAACTGTTCTTCCCTGCTGTGAGCAGCCCTTGATCTTTGACTGTAAAACCTAGCAAACTTTGGCATGCTCTAATGTTAGTTTTATAGGTTACTGAAAACCTCTATAAATTTAGCATCATTTCTCGAATCTCAATAGTTTTCTCATTCTGAATGCTTGAACATTTAGGTCACAAATTGAAATAACAGCAGAAAAATACTCATCTTTAGGCAGGTTGTACGGTTACCACTTGGCAAGAAACAGACAAAAATTTAAACAGAGCATAAAAAAACTTCAAAGCTTTATGAACTTTGAACTTAGCACACTTTCCTAAATTTTGGTGGTTCCAACTACAGGAAAACCAGACTCTAAAGATTTGAGATGATTTAAGCTAACTCAAAATTTTTCCAATTCCTGACATCAGTACTAGATTTATACTTTTATTATGGTAACATATAGTTGTTACAGTGAGATCTATAAACATATACAGAATTATTATATTTAAATTCATATAGAACAATATTTACATTTTTAAGTTACAGTTTTGAAATCAGAAGATGAAGTACAGCTTAAGTTTACGACAAAGAAAGAAAAACACAAAACAAAAAATAGACAAAGTTAACAGTAAAAATATAACTATCTGTTTTTGATACGTGGAAATGCTCAGAAAGCTACATCTTCTTAATCTGATTGTCCAAATCATTAAAATATGGATGATTCAGTGCCATTTTGCCAGAAATTCGTTTGGCAGGATCATAGACCAACATTTTCTGGAGGGGGGGGCGGGGAGATAAAAAAGAAAAAAGGTTTTGACTTAAGAAATGAACCATAAAAAAATAAAGCTTTAATTTTTCTACCAATAAGCCATAAGCTAATAATTTTAATAAAAATTACTACTACATGAACATTTCCATTAGTTCAGTACCATACCACATAAATGTCTCAATCCTCCATACTTCACCCTCTAGCTCTTATTCCTTAAATCGTAGATACCTCAATAACCTCTTTCTGCTATAAATTATGCTTTAAGACACAAGCATTCTTAGTGGGATAGAGATAGTTTTAAAACCAGGACATAAATTTAAGAAAGATATCTAGTTAACTATATTTACTTTGAGAATTAAATGGCCATCTGAGTTATTTACAACATTCTTGAAATGGTGGCAATTAGCTATAGTGGTTTCTAATGTAGCTTCCATCAAGTTCCAAATAAAAACAAAACCAGAGCACAATGTGTTATAAACATAGTTAAAATGAGAGACTAAATGAATGATGGTCAATCTAGTATTAAACTTAATTTACACATAACCAGAAAAGACTGCATAAAGTTTAATGCTGATCTTAAATTTCATCTTTAAGAAACATTAATCTTAAAGAAAATCAAATCAATAAGCGAACCAGACATACTTTTACTATCTAGTTACCCTTTGAGCTGCTATTACATATTTAGCACTATATTAAGTGCTTGACACATACCGTGTTACACAATCCTCACAACAAAGGTAAGTATTGGTCCCATTTTACAATGAGGACACTGAGGCTCAGAGGTTAAGCGGCTTGCCCCAGCAATTCATAAAGCTAAGCAGTGGTAAAGCTTAAATGTGAAACCAAGTCTGATGTTTTACAGTAGTGGTTCTCATCTGGGTGAGATTCTGCCCCTCAGTGAACATTTGGCAATGTCTGGCATTTGGCAATTGTCACAACTGAGAGGAACATGCTACAGGCAGGTATAGGGCAAAGGACTGGAAAGTTGTTAAATATCTTATAGTGTACAGGACCGATCCCATTAACAAAAAATGATCCAGTCCAAGATGTCAATACTAGCTAGACTAAGGAATCATGATTTACAGTATTTGAGTTTCATTGACTGAAGTGAAATTCTTTGTGTTCAAGAATTACAGAAGCTAAAAAGACAGATCTGAAAGGACTTCTAAGTCAAATCAATAATATTGATACATAAAATATCTGAATGACAGGTAAAGGACTTGGGATTTCACTGTAAGCAATTTGGAAATCTGAGCTGAATTTAGAGGCATAATGATTTATAAATTCTGAAAGGAGCCCAAAGACCAATTAGAAGATTTACAGGATAATATCACAATATTACATTAGCCAAGATTCATAAAAATTAGTTCCATCTAAAAGCTTAAGATTTAGGGGGCATCTGGGTGGCTCAGTTAGTTAAGTGTCTGACTTCAGCTCAGGTCATGATCTCACAGCTCGTGGGTATGAGCTCCGTGTAGGGGTCTGTACTACAGTTTGTGGGTTCAAGCTCTGTGTCGGGCTCTGTGGAGTTCTGCACCACTGGTGCAGAGCCTGCTTGGGATTCTTGCTCCCTCCCTTCTCTCTGACCCTCCCTCACTTGTGTTGTCTCTCTCAAACTAAATGTACTTAAAAAAAAATAAACAAAAGTTCGATATTTAGAGGTGCTTGAGTGGCTCAGTCAGCTAAGCGCCTGACTCTTGATTTCAGCTCAGGTCATGATCTCAAGGTTTACAAGATCAAGCCCTGGGTAGGGCTTTGCACTGACAGTGCAGAGCCTGCTTGGGATTCTCTCTCTGCCCCACCCCACCCCCCCCCCCGCCACGTGCACTCTCTCTCAAAATAAATAAACTTTTAAAAAAATAAACAAATAAAAGCTCAATATTTTTTTTGTTATTTTTTATTTTTATTTTTTTTAAATATATGAAATTTATTGTCAAATTGGTTTCCATACAACACCCAGTGCTCATCCCAGAAAGATGCCCTCTTCAATACCCATCACCCACCCTCCCCTCCCTCGCACCCCCCCATCAGCCCTCAGTTTGTTCTCAGTTTTTAAGAGTCTCATGCTTTGGCTCTCTCCCACTCTAACCTTTTTTTTTTTTCCTTCCCCTCCCCCATGGGTTCCTGTTAAGTTTCTCAGGATCCACGTAAGAGTGAAAACATGTGGTATCTGTCTTTCTCTGTATGGCTTATTTCACTTAGTATAACACTCTCCAGCTCCATCCACGTTGCTACAAAGGGCCATATTTCATTCTTTCTCATTGCCACGTAGTACTCCATTGTGTATATAAACCACAATTTCTTTATCCATTCATCAGTTGATGGACATTTAGGCTCTTTCCATAATTTGGCTATTGTTGAGAGAAAAGCTCAATATTTAAATACTGTTCTAAAAACAATTTTCCTAAAGCAGGCCTAGGACAATTTCTTTTTTATCCTAATAGATTTTTTTGGCCCTATTTTTAAAGAAAACAACTATTAGTTGAGAGTGGCAATGTAGTAGTAAATGCAATTTTTTTTTATAGTTTGTTAATGCTTTTTTTTTTTTTTTTTTTTGAGAGAGAGACTGAGAGAGAGAGAGAGAGAGAGAGAGCAGGGAAAAGGAACAGAGGGAAAGAGATAATCTCAAGCAGGCTCCATGCTCAGTGCAGAGCCCTATGAGGGACTTGATCCCAAGGATCCTGGGGTCATGACCTGAGGTGAAATGAAAAGTCAGACATGCCCCATGGATTTATAAGAATTACATTATTCCTCCTAACCTTTCTGATGTAGAAATAAGGCACAAAGTAAGAAATGAGAGTTCATGCAGTAAATGGCTTTAATAACTAAAAATATCAAGCAATAAGGAAAAACCTATGTCTCGGATAAACTAAAAAGTAGTACACACCGGGACAAAAAGTTAGAAGGGAGGGCCATTACACACCAGCAACTTAAATAAAGGTGTACTAACCCTGGCCTTGCCTTCACAGAGCATCTTCGCTATGTAAGATTAAAAAAACAAACAAATAACATCTAATGCTGAATCCTCCTCTCAAAACCACTAATGTTTCTTGGTATCTAAAATGAAGCTAGTAACATAATAAACATTAACAGTCATAATAGCTATGTGCCTAGCACAATATATATTGGCTTTCTATTTCCCAGGTAAAAGAAAGGAATTGAGTACATTCAGAATCAATAATGTTGAAATCAGTATAAAGGGTCTTCTTACCGAGAGCAGATCCAAGCCATTTTCATCCAAGTTTTTGACATGGGATGCCAGACTTCCTGGTTTCCACTTGGGAAATGTATTCTTATAGTCCTGTAAAGATTCCACTTCTGGCCACACTTCATTATTGGGGGTGCCCAAAGCTCTAAAAGCCAGAGAAAAACAAAAAAATTATTAAAGCATACATATAATCTTATTGTTATACATGTTGCCTTATTATTATTTCATCTGAAAACTTCTTAAAAGCTTAAATATAAGGCAAAAATACCTGAAAATTCTGAAGAGTTGATCAATTTCTGAATCCCCATGGAAAAGTGGTTTCTTAGTTGCTAATTCTGCAAATATAGTGCCTATACTCCAAATGTCAACTGGAGTTGAGTAGCGAGCTGACCCCAGCAGTACTTCTGGAGATCTATACCAGAGTGTCACTACCTATTACAAAGCAAATTTTTACACTGAATAAAAATACCTTTAAATAAATACATTAAAAAATTTTTTTAATTAAGTAATAAATTTAAAAAATGCATTAAATACCTAAATATAAACATTTATATTTCAGTAGGACTATCCTTTAGAAAGTTCCATTAATTCCTCTGATAATATTGTTTGAAAGTCAATTAACTATACACAATATACTAAATGGAAGATAAATATTTCATTCCTAAGTTCTATTCATTAGGTTAAAAAACACTATACAAACATACCAACTCTTTTCTTGCTTTTCAAATCATTAGAGGAAAAGGATAAAAAAAAAAGTCAAGATAGCATTCACTTTTCAAAAAAAACAAAAAGGCAATTGATAATAAATTCAGTGTGGCACCGTACAAATGAATGAATACTGCTTACATGCTAACAATGTTAAGTCAGGGACTCCTGGGTGGCTCAGTCAGCTAAACGTCTAACTCTTGATTTCTGCTCAGGTCATGATCTCAGTTTATGCATGAGCTCAAGCCCGGTACGGAGCCTGCTTGGAATTCTCTCCCTCTCTCTGCCCCTACTCCACCAGCACTTGCTTGTGCTTTCTCTCAAAATAAACTTAAAAAAATAAAAACATAAGTCAAGTAACAGTGGCCTAGGGGTAATCTATTATTTTACTATCTATAATTTGTCACGGCAAAAATATCATCTCTAACTTAAGCATCTGTTTAAGCCAATGGGAACCAAATAATCTTTATTTATACAGCTATGGGAAAAATAATAAAAAGGGATGATAAAAAGAAGCCAAGACATCTAACCAAATGAACACTGTTCTAAGTTTTGATTTGAAGATAGTCTTTGGGCTCAGGGATAGACAACCCCACAGAAGACAGTTTTCCAGAAGCTCTCTATTATACAATTCAATATTCCCTTTCTCTCCAGAAATAACAAATGAAATGCCATGTCATCTGTATTAACACTGAAAACCATTATAGTAGCTTCTAAATGTACCTGAAACAGTAACCCTTAGGTAAAAAAACCTGTCTTTTAACCAATTTGTGTACCAGAGGATCCAAGCAGGAGACAAAAAACACACAGGAGATTTGCATGGGTAAAATTTACTAAGAAAGATTCTAAACTAAGAGAGGGTTAGAATAAAGAGACTGACTAATAAGAAATAATAATTTCTAGAACTGTAGCAAGGATAACCCCTTCCTCCTGCAGTGCCTCTCCAACACCATCCACTGACATCACACCTACTGGCAAAGAAATAATATTTAAAGGTCTGAGTTAGATTTTCATATAACATGCAGTGAAGGGTGAGTTTGGAGCTGAGAGGCAATAAATTAATCCTGCACAATGGAAACCTTTATTATTTCTTTCTTGACTTAAAAAACAAATACAGAAAACAATCCAGCAATCACACATACTCTAAAACACAAAAACCACTATTCTACATACCTCATGTGTATATACTCTAATAGGTATTCCAAAAGCTCTGGCGAGGCCAAAATCAGCCAATTTAATTGTTCCTTTGTCATCAATCAATAGATTTTGAGGTTTTAAGTCTCTGTGCAAAACTCTTCTGGAGTGGCAAAACACAATCCCTTGTAGAATTTGGTACAAGTAACTCTGGAAGAAGGAAACATAAGTTAGAAACTTAACTGTACCACACAATAATTTTCTAAATAATCTTGGTGGGTTTGTTTCAAAGATATAAGAAATTATAATGTAGGTAAACAATTTAACTGCCACAAAAGCTTTCAGGCCATTTGAGACTAGCAAGCAGCATTTGGGGTGAGAAGACCACTGATATGCTAAGATATTCACCTTATGGACACATCCATATGAACTCATTTAGTCTTCTACTATTTTTCATCTCTCATTCTTTTTTCATCTCTTATTCTTAAGTCCTAATTAGTTTTCTGTATAGAAAGTTTTGTAAACTTTTATCTATATACTTATAGCAACTCTAATTTTATTAAGATTTGTCCATCTCTATTTCTTATTACATATTCATTTCCTCTTTAGAAACCCTGGTCACAGATTCCAAAAGAAATAACAAACAGGATATTATGATTATATATTTAAATAGAGACAATTATTATAACATGCTATTTATTAGTTCAGAGAAAAGTATTATACAAGACAGGTGTTGCCAAGACAACGTAATTGTCATTTGAAGCAACATGAATATTACAGAAATCTGAAGTATACATAGTAACAATATTGACTTATAAAGTTCAAAATTATAAAATAATACATAAAATCAACTGTTGGAACAAATGGCTAACCATTAAGATCCCTAGTTCTTTATACCAAAATAAAACTTTGATCCATCCACACAATTTAACACAAAGAAAAGGGAGGTGTGGCAACCTACTAAAAAATATTGTCAAGTATTGTTCTAGCATACATGATGTTTGAAAGACATATAAGCTAAAGTCCAAAAGTTATGTATAAGACTGTTAAATATATGATAAAAATTATTAATGGTATATGCCATTAACAAGTCAAAACAACAAAAGAAAAAAGGAATAAAGGGAGTATTATCAACATGTTAGCAAAAAGGACCTTAGAGACCAGTGAAAAAATATCCTAACAGAAACATCAATGAAGATGTTTATAAAAAGGCTAAAAAATGAAAAATTATTATTATTATTTTTTTTTAATTTATTTTTGGGACAGAGAGAGACAGAGCATGAACGGGGGAGGGGCAGAGAGAGAGGGAGACACAGAATCGGAAACAGGCTCCAGGCTCCGAGCCATCAGCCCAGAGCCTGACGCGGGGCTCGAACTCACGGACCGCGAGATCGTGACCTGGCTGAAGTCGGACGCTTAACCGACTGCGCCACCCAGGCGCCCCAAAATGAAAAATTATTAAATGAGATACAAAATATTTGCCTTTTTCACATGATGGACTGATAAAATATTTAAAAGATTGATAAAGCTAGGTACTAAAACAGTAACTGTTACCCACCACAATGAGTAAACTGCTACAAGTCTTTGGAGGGCAACTGGCACTATCATGATTTTAAATGTGAATAAACATCTTCAACTCATTGATTCAAGTTATAAGAACTTATCCTATAAAATTGCAAATGAAGATCAATATACATAAGGATTCACTGCAGCATTGTTCCTAAGAGCATGAATCACCAAGCTGGAAAACAATTTCAATGTTTATTAGTATGGAACTGGTTTAAATAATCAGATCAAACATTTAGGTAAACAGGTAAGGCTATATGTTGAATGTTTCACAGAAAAAGGGTTTTACGGTTTTGTAAAACAGCGTATGTATGTACACAAAGTTGACATGCAAGTGTCTGTAAGACTATTAAAAAACTAACAATGGGTACCTACCTCTGAGAAGTGGTTTGGTAGAGTTAGTGTAAAGATAAGACATATCCACATATACACTTCAGTGCTTTTAAAAAAATTATACATTTATAATTTAGAAATTATACATTTATAATATAGAAATGTCTATTGTAAATTAACCAAAACATTCAAAACCAGAATAAAATAAAACCACTTGCCATCATTACCTTACCCCAAGCTTTTGTTACATTGTTTCACACATATCTGACCCTCAAATAAAGACCAAAACATCCTAGCTTCCGACAATGGAATACATACCTACTGGTTTTGTTGTCTCAGGCACAACTTTTCACTCTACAACTAGAAGCAGTATCTAGTAATAAAAGGGGTAACAATCTAACCTATAGACTGTGGAAAAAAAATCTTCCTAGTTCTATTTCCTAACACTCTTTCCAAGGATATTCCCCCAAAACACAGGAACTTCTACAGAATAGACACTTTACACTCACAATGGATAAATACTAATAAACTTAAGTAAGCTTTTTACCTTAACAAGTGAAGATTCCATGAACTGACCAGGAGGGATGGAATCTAAGTATTTCTTGAGATCCATGGAAAGGAATTCAAAGATGAGATATAACCTGGAATCTTGCATAAGCACATCTTGAAGACTGAAGAACAAAACAATTATATGGAAAAAAATATCTACGAAACATTTTTGACCTCTCACAAAATAAAGCTTCCATAAACTTAACAGTGGCTATTACAGAAAGTGAAGCTTTAAGAAATTTTCTGTAACAACAAAAAGTACATACTGTTTTGGGAAAGAAGAGATGGTAGCTTCCCTAGTAATGAAAACCTTAGTTCTAAACTAGAATTTGAGAAAGGACTCTCAGGGCAGCAACTGAAAATTAAGTAACATTATACAGAAGGTACTAACTGTCAAACCACTTCTATTACAAAAGAACATTTCTAGGTTGACTACTTGTTGCTCAGAGTTTGTTTTTTCACTGAAGTGAATTACAGAAATAAATTTTAAAATTTATTAGGAACCCTTAACAGTTGCTCATTATCTCCAACCCCAGAAAAATGCAATTTAACCGTAACTTGGCCTGTTAGGAAACACCCTCCCTCCCCGCCAATACCAATCCAAATAGTTAAAAGAAAGAAAAACACTTTTCTTTTTCATCTGACAGAACTACCTGTCTTAGGACTCTGATTAAGAGGTCTTCAAGGACCAAAGCTCAGACTGGTATAGGTGATAAAGGTCTGTGAAAAAGGACTTTTTTTCTCCCTTGGCTGGTTTACCTTGAGTTTTCAGCTCCCAATACTAATCTCTTATCACCCTGCTCCTGTTTTAACAGCCCATTTTTCCTATGCCTGGCACCCCCAATTAACAAAAACAGTAGGGTTCTCTTCTGCTCAGCAATTAGACCAGATATTAAACAAATGTAAAAATTTCTACGTTGAAATTCACACTTGAAATAGTATGCGGAAAATGGTTTAAATTCAAATATACCATACCTGACTATATTTGGATGACGAAGTTCTTTTAATAGAGAAATTTCCCGAATTGCGGTACTAGGAACCCCTTCCTCTTCACTTTCTAGTCTGATTTTCTTCATGGCTACCACTTGACCTGTAGTTTTGTGTCTACCCTTATACACAACTCCATAGGTACCTGAAATAGACAAAGTAAATGTCTACTATACGACACTCTCCACAAACTAACATTTTACAAAATGACTCATCTTGTAAAATGTCACGTGATAGAAATGTCTACTGTGACCAGCTAGGAAGTATCATACTCATGATGATACTCTCATCACTTCCAAAAAGAAATTGCGGGTAACTACAACCTATCACATCTATAGTTTAGAAATAAAGTTCATGTAGTCATCACAATTTTCCCATACATTTAAATAACAAGTAATTTCCCAGCACATTTTAGAGAAGAAAACGGATCCTTTGCAGATCGAAATTTATCTCTTTTCAAATATCCAATCTAACAATAAAGCAGGCATAAAATACAGGGTGAGGATTTGGGCTGAGGAATTATTAACAGGAGTCACTGTGACACTTTCAGAAAACTTTGTATAGACTGCTTTATGCATATCAAATACATACTCAACCCTTATCTAAAAAAGAATGGGGCTAAAATATTTTATTAAATATTTATTAAATATGGAGCACCTGGGTGGCTTAGTCGGTTTAAGCATCTGACTTTGGCTCAAGTCATAATCTCAAGGTTCATGAGTTCAAGCCCAGCATCAAGCTCTCTGCTATCAGCACAGGGCCTGCTTCAGATCCTCTGTCTCCCGCTCTCTCTGCCCTTCCACTGCTCATGCTTTTAGTCTCTCAAAGATAAACAAACATTACAAAATATATATTTATAAAATCTATTAAAGTTCACAATATCTACTATATAGTAGGAAAGCCTCCCACCCATTCTGAAGTTAACAAGAACACTGATTTGGATATATAGGCTTCAGATAAGGAGTAACAATGTCAACATACGGGATCTTGGGCAGGAGAAGGGTGGATACAGAGGACAGAAGTGGCAATATTAAGGGAGGCAGATTAGTTGATTTAAAAAGTTCATATACAGGACACATTTAGTCCCCAGATTTAGTGCGTTTTAAAACCGGAGTGGGAGGGGTGCCTGGTTCAGTAGGTGAAACATGTGACTCTTGATCTCAGGGTCATGAGGTCAAGCCCCATGATGGGCGTGAAGCCTACTTAAAATTAAAATAAACAGGGGCACCTGGGTGGCTCAGTTAGGGATTCGATTTTGGCACAGGTCATGATCTCGCAGTTTGCGAGTCCAAGCCCCAAGCTGAGGTCTGTGCTGACAGCTCAGAACCTGGAGCTTGTTTTGGATTCTGTGTCGCCCACTCTTTCTGCCCCTTCCCTGCTCATGCTGTCTCTCAAAAATAAACATTAAAAAAATTTTTTCAAAGTAAAATAAATAAATAAAATCTTAAATAAATACAATCTTTAAACTGGAATTGGAAAATTTAGGGAGATCCTGAACTGCTTGACTATACATAAAATTTTACTGAATACCTTATTCTTCTGTAACATCAGTATAACTTCAAAAGTGATTAGAGTACATTTTTCTAAAGAGATTATAGTTTTTACCAGTTTCTCCAAAGGTAGCAATGTTTTTAAAAAGGCTAAGAACTACTATCAAATTATCTACTGGCTTAATTAGATTATTAGAGATGGTTTGGTGAGTGGCAAACTGATGTTATATAAACTTTGTTCTAATTTTGTTTTAAGATTTTATTTTTGAGTAATCTCAACACCCAACATAGGGCCTGAACTCATAACCCTGAGATCCAAAGTTGCATACTCTACCAAGTGAGCCAGCCAGGATCCCCTAATTTTGTTTTAAAGAGAAATTCTAGGGGTGCCTGGGTGGTTCAGTTAACTGACTTAGGCTCAGGTCATGATCTCATGGTTCGTGAGTTCAAGCCCCATGTCAGGCTCTGTGCTGATGGCTCAGAGCCTGAAGCCTGCTTCAGATTCTGTGTGTGTGTGTGTGTGTGTGTGTGTGTGTGTGTGTGTACGTGCCCCTCCCCCACTCATGCTGTCTCTTTCAAAAATAAACAACCAAAAAAAAATTTTTTTTAATTCTATACAATAGTGGGTCTTCCTAAATACTGGTGTCATTTTAAACACAGAATTTGACTAAAGAGCCATTTCACATTATTTTGATTAAATCTGGATTAACTGTGACTCTTGGACAACCAAAGTCATTCCAGATTTTAAAAACCTCAATTTTATGGATCTTTACAACCATCTTTAAAAATTGGTAACTTTCTGTACACTTAAAATCTGTCCATTTTTTGGGTATAAATCATACTTGCATCAAAAAACACAAAAGTAGGGGCGCCTGGGTGGCGCAGTCGGTTAAGCGTCCGACTTCAGCCAGGTCACGATCTCACGGTCCGTGAGTTCGAGCCCCGCGTCAGGCTCTGGGCTGATGGCTCGGAGCCTGGAGCCTGTTTCCGATTCTGTGTCTCCCTCTCTCTCTGCCCCTCCCCCGTTCATGCTCTGTCTCTCTCTGTCCCAAAATAAATTAAAAATGTTGAAGAAAAAAAAAAAACAAAAAAAACACAAAAGTAGTTAAGTCAGAAGCACAATCACCTGGCACACTGTGAAAGCAGACTCGGGAAAAATCATCACTTGCATAAATATAGTACAAGCAGTTAATGGTAAATTCAGGACTAAATTTTTCCCCCTAATATTCTTTCTTTCCTTCAAGTGTACAACCTCATCGAGGTCTAAAATTTACTCATAACAATTAATTAACTTATAGCAAACACTTAGTATTTACCTAATTTTAGAAATCACAAGTGCTCTATGGTTCTCTTCTTTCTCTTTTTGAGCCATTACCCCTCATAACTACTGGTACAGAGCTCTAGTTAAACAGACCAGAATGATTCTACTAGGCAATTACCAAAAATTATTTATAAGATGCATGCATGGTATGTACTCTGAAATGAATTAAACATTACTAAATTTTTAAAAATGTTATAGTCAAAGTTACGGAGACTCTAAATGCTAAGCACAAAACCTTTATTTATCACATGTTTATTGAGTGAATAAAGGCCAAGTTAGGTCCCACATCATGGATATAGCTACCATGATCCAAAAAGATGTTTTCTCATGATAGAGTTCAAAAACTAAAGTGACAACACTCAGATCTTTGTAATTTAGAAGAAACCAGAAAATGTCTTTGTAATAACTGAAATAAGAAAAGTCTATATTTAAGAAATGAATCAGGTTGTCAAAAACTCAAAGTATCAGGGCGCCTGGGTGGCTCAGTCGGTTGAGCATCCGACTTCGGCTAAGGTCATCATCTAGCGGTCTGTGAGTTCAAGCCCCGCGTGGGGCTCTGTGCTGACAGCTCAGAGCCTGGAACCTACTTCGGATTCTGTGTCTCCCTCTCTCTCTGACCCTCCCCCGCTCATGCTCTGTCTCTCTCTGTCAAAAATAAATAAAACATTAAAAAAAATTTTAATAAAAAAAAACTCAACCTGTCAAGATAGAAAAGGTAGGGGAACTATTCTAAGTTAGAAAAGATTAAGGAGATATCAATCACTAAATGAAATGCAGAACACTGACTAGATCTTCAGAAGATACATGCAGAAGTATTAGAAGTAAGACATATCTGCAGCCACCCTGGAAAACAGTATGGAGGTTCCTCAAAAGTCAAAAATAGAACTACCCCTCAACCCAGCAATTGTGCTACTTGGTATTCATCCAAAGGATACAAAAATGTTGATTTGAAGGGGCACATGCACCCCAATGTTTATAGCAGCACTATCAACAATAGCCAAAGTATGAAAACAACCCAAATGTCCATCGACTGACAAATGGATAAAGAAGATGTGGTATACATATGTACAACGAAATATTATTCGGCAATGAGAAAGAATGAAAGATTGCCATTTGCAACAATGTGGATGGAACTAGAGTATATTATACTAAGTGAAGTCAGTCAAAGACAAATATCAGGATTTCACTCATGTAGAATTTAAGATACAAACAGATGAACATAAGGGAAGGAAAGAAATAATAAGACAAAAACAGAGAGGGGGGCAAATCTCAAGAGACTCTTAAATACAGAGAACAAACTGAGGGTTGCTGGTGGAGTGTTGGGTGGGAGAAGGGCTAAAGGGGTGAGGGGCATTAAGGAAGACACTTATTGGGATGAACAGAGGGTGTTAAATGTAAGTGATGAATCAGTAAATTCTATTCCTCAAATTATTATCACACTATGTTAACGAACTTGGATTTAAATTAGAAAAAATAAAAAGTAAAGCACACCACTACAACTTACTTTACACTGGTCAACAGAAAAACAATATGCTAAAACACAGATAATAAAGTAAATGTGACAAAACTAACATCTTGGTAAAATGTATTACAGGTTCATTAAATTTATCTTTCAACTTCTCTGTATGTTTGGAAATAAAATAAAAAGTTGAGGGAAAGAAATTTAACTTTTCAAATCAGTACTATAATGTTAAAATTTGACCAGGTATCTGGCAAAAAGCAAAAGAAAATACTGTGTGAAAGATATCGTCTAGGCCTTAAATTATTTGTACAATTTATTTTTTCAAAAACAATGTCCACCAAAGGGGTGCCAGGGTGGCTCAGTCAGTTGAGCGTCCAACTTCAGCTCAGGTCATGATCTCACAGCTCGTTGAGTTCAAGCCCCACATCGGGCTCTGTGCTGACAGCTCAGAGCCTGGAGCCTGCGTCAGACTCTGTGTCTCCCTCTCTCTCTTCCCCTAACCCACTCACATTCTGTCTCTGTCTCTCTGAAAAATAAATAAACATTAGAAAAAAAAATTTAAGAAAAAAAAAAATGTCCACCACATAATCTAAAACTGCCAGGCACTGGAGTAGTCAAAACAATACAAGCCAGAAGAAGAAACAGGAAAAAACACTAAGGGAAACTGATGTTATTATCAAATATTTGACTACATCCAATAGTGCTGGACACTACTGCCAGGCACTGTTCAAACAGCTGTGAACAAGACAAAATCCCAAACCTCACAAAGCTTACTTACAGTGTAGCAAAGAAAAAGGATATTAAGGAAAACAAATTGAAAGAATTGCCACTGCCAAAGGTCCAGAGGTCAAAGAACAAGGCATATGAGGAGGTATCATGTAGAAGAATTGGGGAGGCTTGTAACTCCAGTAAATAGACTACATTTCAGATTATGCTCTGAACCACTATTTGTAGTAGCAATTACAGTACCTTCCTCAAGAGTCAAATCTGCAGTCTCTTGCATGTTAGGAGTTCCAGAGTTTCAAAGAAAAACACATTTACACAAAAAGAATGTTTCTTTTTATTCCAAACTAAAAATCAGAACTCATTAAATTCTCTGAAGACTTAAGAAAAACTCAAAGCAGAAAACATTAAGTCTGTTAATCAAACCTATTTTTAACTCAGAAACAAGACTAGCTTAGTTGACCAGGTGTTAATAAAGTATCTAAGTGATTTTTTTAAAAAATCATCTAACATTTGTAAGTTAAGAACAAGAATCGATTTCTAACCCAACCACCACCCAAACATATCATTAGTATCTTACTAAATTCTTTCTAGTATTCTGCCCTTGGCTTTTTAGTAGTACTCCTTGTACAAGTATAGTTTTGGAGAACACTAACAATACACTAGTCAGAAACATCCCTGAAACAGAATCTACATACATAGGGGTGCCTATGTCAGTTGAGCATCTGACCTTTGATTTCAGCTCAGGTTGTGCATTTTCTCACGGTTCCTGGAATTGAGCCCCGAGTTGTACCAGAGCAGAGCCTGCTCGGGATTCTCTCTCCCTCTTTCTACCCCTCCCCTGCTCATGCTCTCAAAAATAAAAAAAAATTAAAAAAACAAAAAACAAACCCTACATAAATTAGACTCTAATAGTATAAGTTGTACCATTTATTCCTATAGAGTTTAGAATATTAATACCGAGACTTTTATATAGAAACTTAGATGCTCTTGGGGTGCCTGAATGGCTCAGTCAGTTAAGCATCTGACTCTTGATTTTAGCTCAGGTCATGATCTCAGGGTTTATGGGTTCAAGCCTGCATAGGGCTTTGATGCTGGCTGAGCAGAGCCTGTTTGGGATTCTCTCTCCCTCATGCCTCTCCCTCACTCACATGTTCTCTATCCTTCTCTCTCAAAAATAAATAAACTTTAAAAATTAAAAAATAAATAAAAGAAAGTTAGATTTTATGTTGGGGGGAAAAAGGCAAAGGGATATTTTTACCCATCACTTATGCCATATAAACATTCTTTAAAAACTTTAATGAAAGTACTACAGAAAGGGAATGAATAATTATACGTAAGAGTTATTGGTTTAGAATTGTTTAAAGATGTAAACAAGACAGATCATTTAATTCTGGGAAACTATATAGAAAACTTATTTAAATTGGCTTAATAGCCTATTGTAGCAGCTTAGAACGTTTAGGTAAAAATATTTACCTTAAAAACAATTGTAGGAGATTAAAAGTACACGGTTAAACCTAATTCTACTGCCCTAACCTTTCCCAACACACATACGAATTATCAACAGTCTTCTCAAATTACAAATACTTCTTTAAGTGTTTCATATTTAAGATAACTGGGGGGAAGAGGGTTGCCAGGTAATCATATCAGAATAATTTCAGTTCTCTTGGATATGAACATTTTTGTGTTTAAGTTACCATGTAAAGAACATATAATTAATGCACATTAGCACAGGATACCATAAAGATTTGATTTTAATATTTACATGTCTTTATGTCACAGATGTTATAAGCGTTACAAAATCCTTTTTTAAAACTTGGGTATTAAAAACACTCACCTTCTCCGATTTTCTCTATTTTGGTATAGTCTTCCATAGTTAATAGTAGATATGGTAGATCCTAGAATGAGAGGAAAAACTAATTTGATCACATGATCACCTGCCACTATAACTCCAAAGGTGGTTTAAAGTTTGTAATAAGATACAATGTGTAAAGCATTTTCCACAGTCTCTAGTACAGTATTAATTTCCCATTAATATTAGTTACGTTAAAACAACACTTACAGGGGCACCTGGGTTGCTCAGTCGGTTAAGTGTCCAACTTCGGCTCAGGTCATATCTCGGTTACTGAGTTGAGCCCCAGGGCAGTCTCAGTGCTTGCTGACAGCAAAGAGCCTGCTTGGGATTCTGTCTCCCTCTCTCTCTGCCCCTCCCACACATATTTGCCTGTGTGCTCTCACTCTCAAAAGTAAATAAACATTAAAAAAACCAAAACACTTATAAAGGAAAGGACTTCTGCAATTAAGATTTTCCCACCTTTCTTGGCTCTTAAAACATCAGAAGTATTTGTGTATCTTAACCAGTGTAGTATTTGCTTCTTCCAAACAAATTAACACACAAATTTAGACACAAACTTATCTATCTATACACCCCAAACAAAAAACGAAAGTATGTTCTCTTTACATAACACTTCTAAGAAGCACCAATGTGTGCTAGTTATACACCCAAACATTTCCTTAAATAATATTTGACTGAATTTGTATCGCTTCATATTTTTTTGAAGAGAATTCAAAAGAAACATTTATTTTTTTTTTTTATTTTTAACATTTATTCAGTTTTTGAGAGACAGAGAGAGAGCATGAGTGGAAGAGGGGCAGAGAGAGAGGGGAGACACAGAATCCAAAGTAGGCTCCAGGCTCTGAGCTGTCAGCACAAGAGCTGGACGCAGGGCTTGAACTCACCAACCGCTAGATCATAACCTGAGCCAAAGTCAGATACTTAACCAACTGAGCCACCCAGGCGCCCCAAGAAACAGTTTTTAAAGACACAAGTAGCAGGACACACAGCTGGCTCAGTCAGAAGAGTGTACAATTCCTAATCTCAGGGTTGTGAGTTCCAGTCTCATGTTGGAAAGAGCACATTTCACTCACTCACACGCACATGCGCGCGCGCACACACACACACACACACACACAGTGCAGAGATTACTTAAAAATCTTAAAAAAAAAAAAAAAAAAAGACACCAGTAGGGAGCTAATGTGGCCATACTGCTCACCCATTAGCAAGACTGTTTTAATGTCTGCTAAAATGCTGACAAGACACTCAAAACGTCCACAGTTGAGAAGTTTGCCAATGAAACATAACTTCAGAAGCCCAAATCATAATTCCCTTGATTTCTTAACACACTCCTCTCCTCACTGATAAGATCATATATGTAAAGGTGACTCTGAGTGACACTTAAGTTCTATTTCTCACATTCATCTGCAAAATTATCCCAGAGGTAGAGACAAATCTTTTTAAATGAACAAAAAATTGCACTACATTGTCATGATATTAAATTATCATTAAATTAAATTAAACTTAATTAAAAATTAAATATTTTTTATTTTAATGTTACAAAATAGCAAGAATTAGGATAATTGCCTTTTTTTACAATATCCAGATTTAATATGCCTAATGAACAATAAGACTTTGAGGTCTCTTTGAACAAATGGCTAAAACTTCAATTTCAAAGTTGGGTTTAATTACCCTCCCTCCATTTTCCTGTTTGTAACAGTTTAAAATAAAGGATGTCACTTTAAAATGCCTTTTGAATGTCTCCTGGGGCTGCGTACTAGCAGCAGGACGTACTAGCAGCAGGACGTAAAATGCCAATGGCTTCATCTCCTAGCCAGAGACCTCCAGGTCTTTAAAGGAAGCGGGACGTGCACATGACCAACTCTAGTATTAAATAAAAATACTAATACATACATATTTGTATCTATCTCTACGCATTTCTTAGCTTTCCACTTTGCACTGTACGTAACAGCCACCAAGCATAAAATTAAAACGAAAAATATCCAAATCCCCTCTGGCTCTAAGCCTCGGCTAAGTGTTTTTAAACGCCTTGGGTGCACAACGGCCCTGGGTACGGAGGCAAGCCCGAGAAGGCCCACAGGTTAGTTCGGTGTTCCGGGACGGCCTGGGTTTGGGAACCGGCGTGGGTATCTGGCCCCGGAGCCGTCTGGCCTTCCGCCCCCGAAGGCTAGAGCAGGGCGCACAGGGGACAGGCCGGAGCCGCAGGGCCTAAGACGGAGCCTGGCACTCCGCGACGTCGAACCAATGCAAGGGTTTGGCTTCAACCAAGACCCGAACGCCTCCTCAGCCAGGTCGGCGGCATTTTTCCGGAACAGCCGACCGCGACCCCTGACTGCAACTCCGAGGCCAGGGCAGCCCCAGCCCTCCCCGGTGTACGTCCGCTGGGTCTGGGCTCCCGTGAACCTTCCTGGAAAGCCGGGGCCAGGCCCGGAGCCGAGTGGAGGCCCGGCCTAGTCTCCACAGGCCCTGCCTGGCCCCGCGCAGAGCCCCGCTGCCCAGCCCGGCCTCCTAATACCACCCGGTTCCTCAGCACTCCTTCTCGGGGGCCTCCGAGCCGACCCCCGCCGAGCAGACACCCCGTAGGCATGACCCTGACCTCAGCAACTCTACCCGGCTTATTATCCCACGACGAAAGCGGCAGCAGCTACCACGTCAGCGTCGCTCTCACCTCAACTTCCAAGAGCCAGCTTTGGAGTTAAGTGCAAGCTGTTTCAAACTCACCGCGCTAAAGGGTCCGGGGCCCACCAATCAGATAGCCCGTAGACTTTCAAAGGAGCCAATCGGAGCCCAGCCACGCTTGGGCGGGCCTTCCCGGGTGGCTAAAGCGCGAAAAAAAATGGAAAGGGCGGCTGGAGAAAAAGCAGGAGGGCGGGCGCCAACTGAGTCTTAGCGCAGGCGCTTTCATTCCGCCCCGAAGAGTGTCGTCCTACTGTTTCTAGTCGTCGGAAATCTACCGTTCACCCTGGGTCGGGTACTTCCCCTTCCAGTATTGGCAAAAATAAAATTTTTTGCACTCAAAGTGATACTACATATACATTTAGATTCCATTACTTTCACTTCTAATACTTAAAGCTAGCGTATATTTATGTTTTTCTAAGTCGGTGATTTTCCAGCTAGGCCAAAGGAGGAGCACATTTCACACATGCATACATACATATACATATATGGATATATGGATGTACGTATATATATGTATGTGTGCATATACGTATATATGTATATATGTATATATACACACACACAGATATATATACAGATATATTCACTTGCTAAAATGTTTAGTGTTTTATTAAAGATTGCATTTATTTAAAAATTAAAAACAGGGGCTCCTGGGTGGCTCAGTCAGTTAAGGGTCTGACTTAGGCTTGGTGAGTTCGAGCCCTGCATGGGCTCTCTGCGGTCAGCACAAAGCCCGATTTTGGATCCTCTGTCCCCCTCTCTCTCTGCCCCTCCCCCTCTTGCTCCCTGTCTCTCTCAAAATAAATAGATAAAACTTTTAAAAAAATAAAATTTAAAATTAAAAAGTTTTAAGTTAGAAACAAAATTTTACATTTTTAATTTTAAAATATTTTCACATCAGAATTTTAGTTGATTTTTTAAAACACAAAAATTCACAATTCCATGAAAGGAAAAAAAAAGATCTAAATTATACTTTAAATAATCCAGTATCCAAAACTTTCTCTTTCATTGCCCCCCACCATATTCTTAAGAGAAATTTCTGCACTTGAACTTTCTTTAAGTCTTTAAGAAAATATGAGTAAAATAGAACTAGGAATAATAAGAGTCCCTTAGTAAGAATTTCTCTTTGGCCTACCCTTAATGGGATGTAGAAGAAAGAGTGACTACCGTGAACTCTACAAATATGTATTAGAAGACTCAGATTATGGGGTGCCTGGGTGGCTCAGTTGGTTGAACGTTAGACTCTTGATTTCAACTCAGGTCATGATCTTAGGGTATGTGAGTTCAACCATCAGTCAGGCTCTACGCTGGCAGCAAGAAGCCTGCTTGAGATTCTCTGTCTCTCTCTCTCTCTCTCTCTCTCTCTCTCTCTGCCCTGCATGCTCATGCTCTCTCTCAAAAACAAATAAATAAACTTAAAAAAAATAAGACCCCAATTAGATGCTCTTATAGATACCACATTTACTAAAATTGGAATGACACAGAGAATATCAGCATGGCCCCTGGGTAAGGATGACATGTTCCATATTTAAAAAAAAAAAAAAAAGCAGCAGCAGCAACAGCACCAGATTAGGGTAAAGAATAGAGATAGTATATCACATGCATTTAATTTAAGTGTTTAGTACCTTTTTACAACGTGAGCAGTTTGTGTCATCTGGCACTATTTGTGGTACTAATGCACGGCCTTGACAATGTTATGCTCCTAGGTGGCAGAGCATTTGGGATTCACAGTGGAGGTAGAGGGTTGTGAAATCTCTGCCTGAACCTAAGAACTTTTAAAACTTACTTTTAAAATCCCAAACTCACATTCTAAATGAAGACTGACTACCCCAGAGAAAGCTTTAGAGAAGAAGACTGTTCTCTGCCAGTTCAGGGTACTGATTTTAATGAGAGTATATATATACATATACATATATATGTTTCTGGGAAGCCTCAGCAAAGCATTCATTTTATAGCATCTAAAAACAGCTGGTAATTCATTATATCTGTTTTACATTCAGCATAAAGAAGACCACAAGCTTCCACAGCTGTGATGCTAGATTTTTCAATTTAACTCAATTATCTTTGTTTTTAAATTTTCAGGGGGTATTGTAAATTTATGTTATCATCTCAGCAAATACAGTTTATTAATTCTTTGGGCCAAATTGTATTCAGTGTCTCTAAAGTACTTTCCAGACACAAAATTAATCAGATACAATTCCTGCTCTAGGTGGTGGGGGTGGGAGAACACATGATTACTTAGAATTGTGTTCTGGCACTTGTGCTGTAATTTATGCTATAAAGTGAAATGAGAACATAGAGGGGGAGATTATGAATTCGAACAGAGGAAGGGATATTTGAATAAACGTTGGAGAAAGAATTGTGGGGGTGGGGCTTCCAAGCAGAGGAAATTCCATGAGGAAAGCACTGAAAGTCAGCTCAGATAATTCAG
Organism: Neofelis nebulosa; assembly: GCF_028018385.1. Classification (NCBI taxonomy): domain Eukaryota; kingdom Metazoa; phylum Chordata; class Mammalia; order Carnivora; family Felidae; genus Neofelis; species Neofelis nebulosa. The sequence continues at coordinate 27,059,721 of NC_080794.1, read as the reverse complement.
GGTGCCGCCATTGTAGGGTGCAGGGGGTCCTCAGGTGTTAAGCAAAGAAGGGAGTTTGGAGTCAGAATCTTGAAAAGCCCTGAAAACTGTTGTAAGGGGCTGCACAGGAGAGGTACAGAACTATTTCAGAACCATTCTTGACATGCTGTGAAAAAAGAACAGAAGAGGATAGGATGAAAAGGCATGTGCTCCTAAAAATTTCATATTTATATTTTGATAAACTCCATTTAGGAAAAAAAAAAAAGATCTGTTGGCACTGCATATGTTTGTTTTGTTTTATTTTTAGAAATAAACATTGCTGTGGAGTGAATTATCTCTCCCTCTGCCCCAAATTCATATATTGAAACCCTACCCCTTAATGTGATAGTATTTAGAAATGGGGCCTTTGGGAAATAATTAGGTTTAAATGAGATCTTGAGGGTGAAACCCTCACTATGGGATTAGTGCTCTTAAGAAGAGAAAACAGAGAGCTGGGTCATTCTGTCTCCCCCTTGCATGGACACAGCAAGAAGATGCCATCTACAAGCTCAGAAGCCTCATCAGAACCCACCATGCGGGCAACCTTGATCTCAGACTTCCAGTCTCCAGAACTGTGAGGAAATAGACTTCTTTGTGTAAGTTATCCAGTTTATGGTATTTGGTTATGACAGCCCAAGCTGACTAAAGTATTTTTTCAGATGAAAAGGTTAAGAACATTTGCTTGTAAATACATAAAGTACCCTGAAGGGAGATGCAAGAAACACTGTGCCTGGAGGAGAAGGAGTGCCTGGGGCACAGAGGTGGGAAGGGAGACTTTTGTGTCTTTGGAAGTTTGAACCATGTGAGTGTATTACCTAGTCCAAAAATAAATGAATGGATGTATGGGTAGATAAATGGATGAATGGATGGATGAATGAAAGAGGCCAAGTCCTCTTTTTGCTACTGGATAAAATTCACAGAAGTTGCTGGAAAACATACCCAAAAGGAGAAGACTGATCTCTCTTAACATAATTCAGAAAGTAAAGTGGTGGAAAAAGTAAGACATACAGTTTCAAGATCCTTTAATCACAGCTGAAAACATGGAACTATCATGGCTGTTCCTGAGTTAGGCTTTTTTTTTTTTTAATTATAAAAGTAATGTGGTTTTTGTAAAGTGTTCAAACAACTCCATAATAAGAACTTGTCATTTATAATCTTCATGCTCCAACCCTCATACCTCTAACAAAGAGACAGAAAGAGGAATTATGGTTAAGATGTTGGCATCCATACTGTATCTTTCTGGTATCCATACTCAATCTTTCATTGGAAATTCAGGAAATGAGCATGGGGTCAGGAATAGAAATGTGTTCACCAATGATTAAGGATCAAAGGTAACAGATGAATAGATGCATGTCTTCCCATACAGGTGGGGAGCAAATCCTTAAGGTGTGATAGGTAAAGGCTGCTTTGTGCAGAGCATGGTGGTTACTAGGAATAGTTGTGAGTATGGTGGAGGGCAGAGGGGTCAGGCAAGGCTTCACCACAGAGGTGGGTTCTAAATTGAGTCTTGAAGAATGAAGAATTTCCCAAGCAGACACATGCATGAGGAGAAATTTCTGGTCCATTGAAAAGAAAAAAAAAAAAAAAAAAAAAAGACATGTTTGATGGACTGAAATTAATTCAGTATTGCTGGAACATAAATGGAGTTTAGGGGGTTGGAGAATAAGTCAGAAAAATGATGCTATGGAGTCAGGCAATATCCACACCTAGAAGGGTCTTTCAGGGTCCTGCTAAAGGATTTGGGCAGAGGATGGAATTGAAAAAAACAAAATGTGAGTAGGGAGTGACATAGTCAGGATGAGGAACGTGGGATTAGGAAGGAAAAGTCACTGAAGAGGAGATCTGAGGAAGGACAATAAGGTAGCATCAGAACCAGACCAGTGGAGGCTCCACATCTATCCGAATAGGTGCTGAAACCAGGGGAGTGGTCAGTTTGAAGAGGTGGAAATAATGATGAGAAACTGTAAGGAGCTAGGACAGTAAGACCTGAGGGATGAACTGGGTGTGTTGACCAAGGGAGAGAGGATCATCAGTGATGACCAGGGTATATGCTTGACAACGAGCTGAACTGATGCCACTACCATTCTGGAGAGAGGCTAAGGGGCACTTACAGTTGGGGTAAGTGCCCATTTGGGCATGTTGATTATGAGATACCAACATGACATCCATGTGGCCTCAGATATCCAAAGGCAGATGCAAATTCCATGAGGCCTGAAGCAATATCATTTGGGGGAACTTTTAAAGGAAAAGAATGCTAGATTAAGTGTGATAGGGAATATTATGAGAATAAGAAACAGTAAAATTATAAAATTTTTAAAGTTTAAAAGTACCATAAAGTCACAAAATTCATAGAAAATTATATTTTTATTGATTGCCTGACACATCCTTATAATGGTTTTTGTCCTTACATTTCTGAGGGGCAACAATTTTTGGAATCCATATTTTCAGCGTTTATTCATCCTTTCAGCTGGCAAATTCTTTATCTTTGTCTCTTTATACGAATCGCAATTTTGTAATATTTACTATGAACAGAAAGAAGATAACTCAGTCTCTCCTTTAACATGGTTAATCCAAACTGGCTTTTTATAATTAATTATTTCAAAATGGTTTTTATGACTTCTTATCTCATTATTGATAACATCATGTAGATTTTTAGACTTTCTATCAAATTTGAGAAAACACTTATCAAGTTTCTTTTTTTTTTTTTTTTTTTATTTTTTAATATATGAAATTTACTGTCAAATTGGTTTCCATACAACACCCAGTGCTCATCCCAAAAGGTGCCCTCCTCAATACCCATCACCCACCCTGCCCTCCCTCCCACCCCCCATCAACCCTCAGTTTGTTCTCAGTTTTTAACAGTCTCTTATGCTTTGGCTCTCTCCCACTCTAACCTCTTTTTTTTTTTTTTTCCCTTCCCCTCCCCCATGGGTTTCTGTTACGTTTCTCAGGATCCACATAAGAGTGAAACCATATGGTATCTGTCTTTCTCTGTATGGCTTATTTCACTTAGCATCACACTCTCCAGTTCCATCCACGTTGCTACAAAAGGCCATATTTCATTCTTTCTCATTGCCACGTAGTATTCCATTGTGTATATAAACCACAATTTCTTTATCCATTCATCAGTTGATGGACATTTAGGCTCTTTCCATAATTTGGCGATTGTTGAGAGTGCTGCTATAAACATTGGGGTACAAGTGCCCCTATGCATCAGTACTCCTGTATCCCTTGGATAAATTCCTAGCAGTGCTATTGCTGGGTCATAGGGTAGGTCTATTTTTAATTTTTTGAGGAACCTCCACACTGCTTTCCAGAGCGGCTGCACCAATTTGCATTCCCACCAACAGTGCAAGAGGGTTCCCGTCTCTCCACATCCTCTCCAGCATCTATAGTCTCCTGATTTCTTCATTTTGGCCACTCTGACTGGCGTGAGGTGGTATCTGAGTGTGGTTTTGATTTGTATTTCCCTGATGAGGAGCGACGTTGAACATCTTTTCATGTGCCTGTTGGCCATCCGGATGTCTTCTTTAGAGAAGTGTCTATTCATGTTTTCTGCCCATTTCTTCACTGGGTTATTTGTTTTTCGGGTGTGGAGTTTGATGAGCTCTTTATAGATTTTGGATACTAGCCCTTTGTCCGATGTGTCATTTGCAAATATCTTTTCCCATTCCGTTGGTTGCCTTTTAGTTTTGTTGGTTGTTTCCTTTGCTGTGCAGAAGCTTTTTATCTTCATAAGGTCCCAGTAACTCACTTTTGCTTTTAATTCCCTTGCCTTTGGGGATGTGCCGAGTAAGAGATTGCTACGGCTGAGGTCAGAGAGGTCTTTTCCTGCTTTCTCCTCTAAGGTTTTGATGGTTTCCTGTCTCACATTCAGGTCCTTTATCCATTTTGAGTTTATTTTTGTGAATGGTGTGAGAAAGTGGTCTAGTTTCAACCTTCTGCATGTTGCTGTCCAGTTCTCCCAGCACCATTTGTTAAAGAGACTGTCTTTTTTCCATTGGATGTTCTTTCCTGCTTTGCCAAAAATGAGTTGGCCATACGTTTGTGGGTCTAGTTCTGGGGTTTCTATTCGATTCCATTGGTCTATGTGTCTGTTTTTATGCCAATACCATGCTGTCTTGATGATGACAGCTTTGTAGTAGAGGCTAAAGTCTGGGATTGTGATGCCTCCTGCTTTGGTCTTCTTCTTCAAAATTACTTTGGCTATTCGGGGCCTTTTGTGGTTCCATATGAATTTTAGGATTGCTTGTTCTAGTTTCGAGAAGAATGCTGGTGCAATTTTGATTGGGATTGCATTGAATGTGTAGATAGCTTTGGGTAGTATTGACATTTTGACAATATTTATTCTTCCAATCCATGAGCAGGGAATGTCTTTCCATTTCTTTATATCTTCTTCAATTACCTGCATAAGCTTTCTATAGTTTTCAGCATACAGATCTTTTACATCTTTGGTTAGATTTATTCCTAGGTATTTTATGCTTCTTGGTGCAATTGTGAATGGGATCAGTTTCTTTATTTGTCTTTCTGTTGCTTCATTGTTAGTGTATAAGAATGCAACTGATTTCTGTACATTGATTTTGTATCCGGCAACTTTGCTGAATTCATGTATCAGTTCTAGCAGACTTTTGGTGGAGTCTATCGGATTTTCCATGTATAATATCATGTCATCTGCAAAAAGCGAAAGCTTGACTTCATCTTTGCCAATTTTGATGCCTTTGATTTCCTTTTGTTGTCTGATTGCTGATGCTAGAACTTCCAGCACTATATTAAACAGCAGCGGTGAGAGTGGGCATCCCTGTCGTGTTCCTGATCTCAGGGAAAAAGCTCTCAGTTTTTCCCCATTGAGGATGATGTTAGCTGTGGGCTTTTCATAAATGGCTTTTATGATCTTTAAGTATGTTCCTTCTATCCCGACTTTCTCAAGGGTTTTTATTAAGAAAGGGTGCTGGATTTTGTCAAAGGCCTTTTCTGCATCGATTGACAGGATCATATGGTTCTTCTCTTTTTTTTTGTTAATGTGATGTATCACGTTGATCGATTTGCGAATGTTGAACCAGCCCTGCATCCCAGGAATGAATCCCACTTGATCATGGTGAATAATTCTTTTTATATGCTGTTGAATTCGATTTGCTAGTATCTTATTGAGAATTTTTGCATCCATATTCATCAGGGATATTGGCCTGTAGTTCTCTTTTTTTACTGAGTCTCTGTCTGGTTTAGGAATCAAAGTAATACTGGCTTCATAGAATGAGTCTGGAAGTTTTCCTTCCCTTTCTATTTCTTGGAATAGCTTGAGAAGGATAGGTATTATCTCTGCTTTAAACGTCTGGTAGAACTCCCCTGGGAAACCATCTGGTCCTGGACTCTTATTTGTTGGGAGATTTTTGATAACCGATTCAATTTCTTCGCTGGTTATGGGTCTGTTCAAGCTTTCTATTTCCTCCTGATTGAGTTTTGGAAGAGTGTGGGTGTTTAGGAATTTGTCCATTTCTTCCAGGTTGTCCAATTTGTTGGCATATAATTTTTCATAGTATTCCCTGATAATTGTTTGTATCTCTGAGGGATTGGTTGTAATAATTCCATTTTCATTCATGATTTTATCTATTTGGGTCATCTCCCTTTTCTTTTTGAGAAGCCTGGCTAGAGGTTTGTCAATTTTGTTTATTTTTTCAAAAAACCAACTCTTGGTTTCGTTGATCTGCTCTACAGTTTTTTTAGATTCTATATTGTTTCTTATCAAGTTTCTTTCACATCTGAGCTGTTCGTATGACTTCTCTAAGCTTATGCCCTACAAACACAAGTATTATGCTAAATTATAATTTGCATGATTCTAAAGAATTCCAGATTCCAAAAACTTGTCTGATACATTTATGATTGTTTATGCTGTGTTAATGAGTGTATTCCTGACACAAGGGAAGTTCCATTTGGATGACATAATGATGTAATTTTACAAATCTCCAGATTGGAAGAATTTCCCACAAGTTAGCTTCTCCTCTATGACCCGCTGCCCACTTACTTACCATTCTGACAAGATCTCTGATCCTATATCTTTATCTCCAGATGCCGACAGAGTCCACAGAAAGGGTAGAAGGAGTATTTCCAGAAGCTGTTGCTATGTTAGGATCGCTGGCAATGACTTGGAAGTGCTGGAGATAACTTCATGCCCCTAAGCCTCAGCTAAATGTATCCTCCACTCAGCTTCCCCTGAGCTGAATCCCCATTATGTTCATGGTCCCGTCAGTGCTGCTGGCAGGTGGGGAGAAATGCAACTGGTGGGAGTTGAACTGGAAAGAAACAATAGCTTTACAGAACTGTGGCTAAACTACCTTATTCCATACATTTTTCAAAAACATATGATTATGTGAACACCCCTCTCAGAGTTCTGGGAAGGGCCTGTGCTAAGGCAGGATCCGAACACTTACGCTTCGTTAAATACATGGTGCGTCTAACTGTTAAGCTGCAAACAATTTTAAACATAATTGGAGCCCAGAGAAGTGATCAGGGCTGTTGAAATGATCAGAGCAGTTGTTTTACTTGAATCTCTGAGGTGTTTTTAATATTTTTTTTTATGGATTCTTTAAATTTTATCACAATACTGCTTATGCTTAAGATAGTCCCTTCTGCCAGAGGTAAAAGCTTACAGTACTTACAGTACTTCTTTAAATCTTTATCTTTTAAAATTATCCCCATGAACCAGGGCAATGGATTATGACTCGATGTCTAATCAGTAAGTTAAAGAATTAATACAAAAGTTTATTTTTTAATGGTGTTAAAAAATAGAACAGATGAAGTTCTATTTAAAAAAAAATGTTTTTAACGTTAATTTATTTTTGAGACAGAAAGAGTCAGAGCATGAATGGGGGGAGGGTCAGAGAGAGAGGGAGACACAGAATCAGAAACAGGCTCCAGGTTCTAAGCTGTCAGCACAGAGCCTGACGCGGGGCTCGAACTAACGGACCGCGAGATTACGACCCGAGCCGAAGTCGGACGCTCAACCGACTGAGCCACCCAGGCGCCCCTGAAGTTCTATTTTAATTCAATACACTGTCATCCAAAATTATACAGGTGTATAATGTGAAAGCTGGGGTTTCACATTATAAAATACTCTGCTTCATTTTAAATGTTTCCTGTAATTGACAAATTCCAAAGAGCAGAGCTACAGTAACACACTGCTAATAGTAAAATAATACAGATGAAACGTAATTTACTCTTTCTTCAAAAACGAGACAGTCACTTTCAGGTACCACAGGAAATTAAGCTCTTTCGGTTCCACTCACCAAATACTTGAGTGTTTTCTGTTCACCTGACATGGTTTGGGGGCTACTAAAGACACAATGATGAATTAGACTATCTATCTTCCTTGAGCTTGAGAGGAGGGGCGAGATAAGAAAAATACACCAAATGACTATCCTTCCTTTAGGCTACCTAGTTAAATATCTTCCTTCAGCGGATACTTTGAACCAAGTACTAAGGGAATGCAAGTAAAGTGATGTCACATCCAGATAAGACAGAAAGGGAAAGATATCTGTTCTTCCCACATTTGATAACTTTATGGAGCCCTTATTTTATCCTAAGTACTGGCTCAAATAATGGGCAAACAAGAATGGGACCCAACCCTGCCCTTCACAGTTTCAGAATGCAGATGGGGAAACATGGAAAAAGAAAACAAAAAAATTTCAAAGAGAAAAGTAGACCATTTTATTCAACAAGACAAAAGAAAAGCTTCTTCCTACTCCAGGGATCTTATTTGATTCTTTCCATGGCCAATTCCAAACCACGGATTCGAAATGAGAAGTGGGAGCGGAACCAATGAAGCCGCACGGTCCCAACAAAAAGCCCACCAGGAATGGCTACACCATCACTGTAGGTAAAAGTTTAGGGAGGAGACTTCATGGCCTCTAAGCGTTTTAAATCCTGGTTCTCCCCTTTAATCTGTCTGTGGCTTCGGGCAAGTCACTTTATTTCTTTGTACCTCATTTACTCAAGTGCAGATGGTAATAGTACCTGGTTGTGTTAAAATGGGGGTAATCCATGCAACATCTCCTGAGATCCAGGCCTAACCTACAGTAAAGCACTTCACATGTGTGATTTTCCCTAATCATACTGATCACTATCTCTCACAAGAATTGCTCTGGTGATGAGTAGTGGGACAGAGACTTGAATACATGGCTTGGGGTCACAAGAGAGGTGGGAGGGAAACTCTGGAGATGGCAGATAAGGCTTCATTAATGCTGTGCCTTTACATTGGGTTGGGAAGGGAAACTGATGTTTAAATGGGAATTGAAGGAGAGCAGCCTGGGCCTATGCAACGGACAGCACAGTGTCAAAGAGGTATCTGGCGTGCAAGGGATTGACAGAGGGAGCTTGGTAAAGCTGAGCTAAGGGTGCATTTGAACCAGTTCTTGAAGTACAGGCCCAACTTTGGCAAAGGGAAATGAAAGAAGGGAGTTAGTGGGAATGACGGTGGGAAACGTTCTAGGCAGAAAGAGGAAAAATAGGGAGCCGATTTGGAGAACACCCAGCAGTGGGATTTGGCTGGAGGGATAGGAGGTAAAGGGATAGAAGAGGGGAAAGGAGAGTTGGATCCCTACTGTGAAGAGTTTTAGAAGTCACTGTGGGGAAGTTAACCTGCAGTACTTCAAACAGTCTAGAGGGAAGGACTAAAGGTTTTTTGGTTTAACTGAGCAGGGGAGTGATAGGATCCCATTTGCAATTGAAACACATTAATCTGGCAGTACTGAGCAGAAAGGACTAGTGTGGCAAGAGAGAAGTGCAAGAATGCCAGCTGAAAGGTAATTACCTCCAGAAGTTGATTATATCTAATGCTGGGACCAACTCTATAAAGCTGAACTTTGTAAATACGTGGTGAATTTGTCATCTGGAGGCAATGCTGTAAAGACATTATGACTATGATTCCACTAGAGGGTAGTAGAGACAAATTGGTAAAATAGATGAAGTTGTTATCATTCCTACCTGCTATAAACCAAGTATTTTTCTTCTGGCCTATATTTTGTTATGGTTTCAGCTTAATTCAGTTAGCCCATGACTGAGAAAAATATGACAAGTACATTTAGTGGGTTGTAGTTCTAGACAAGTTAATAAATTCAATGTATCCATTTTTAGAAGGCAAAAATAAAGCTACCTGGCCAGACCAAAAAATTAGTTGGCACTTAGACTTTTTACAATAACCAATATCTCATTATGGCCTTGATTGGAAACTCTTGTTTTGTTTATTTTTAATTTTTTTTAATGTTTATTTGTTTTTGAGAGAGAGAGCTGGGGAGGGGCAGAAAGAGAGGGAGACAGAATCTGAAGCAGACTCCAGGCTCTGAGCTGTCAGCACAGAGCCCAACTTGGGGCTCAAACCCATGAACCGTGAGATCATGATTTGAGTTGAAGTCAGACACTCAACCTACTGAGCCACCCAGGCACCCTGGAAACTCTTCTTTTAAATTGAATCCTGAACATTGCATCCAAGTTGATTGTGGTTTAAGAAAAAGATGACAATGGTAACAAAGACAAAAAAGTATGATTGGTAAAGTTAATTTGGATATGTACTCTTGGTTAGATAATTTAAGCTGAAAAGAAGCATATTTTTGGTATACTCATTTTCAGATAAAATCCTAAAATATTTTTCAGATAAAATCCTATATTTTATGCACACACACACACACACACACACACACACTTCCTTTTGGGAAGTAATTCAGTAAGGAAAAGCCATAATGTCCATACCATTTTTTTCTTATTCTTTATTTTTTTTTAATTTTTTTTAACGTTTATTTATTTTTGAGACAGAGAGAGAGCATGAACGGGGGAGGGTCAGAGAGAGGGAGACACAGAATGTGAAACAGGCTCCAGGCTCTGAGCTGTCAACACAGAGCCCGACGCGGGGCTCGAACTCACAAACTGCAAGATCATGACCTGAGCCGAAGTCGGAGGCTTAACCGACTGAGCCACCCAGGCGCCCCATATTTTTTTAAATGTTTATTTTTGAAACAGAGAGCACACACATGGATGGATGGGGGAGGGGCAGAGAGAGAGGGGACCAAGGATCTGAAGCAGGATCTGTGCTGACAACAGAGAGCTTGAAAGCAGAGCTGGATGCTGGGCTCAAACTCCCAAACTGTAAGATCATGACCTCAGCTGAAGTCAGCCGCTTAACTGAGTGAGCCACCCAGGTGCCCCCCAGTTTTTTAAACTTAATATTCCTCTAACGTTATTTTATCATAAGGAAATAATTCTATATGAATAAGTCATATACTTGAAAAAACTTATTATGTTGTAATAACATTTTCTATAATAACAGAAATTTAGAGCCAACCTAGGAGTCTAATAGGAAAATGGTTAAATAGGTAAATTATGGTATTTCCCTTAATCAAATACCACATACTCAGACACATGCACTGTGATTGCAAATTTATAAGAGCGTGAACTTATACTAGAAGGAAATAGAAACAGATTGTTCTCTTAGTGTAATGGGATGTGTGGTCATTTAAAAGCATTTCCATTCAACTAGTTTTATGTTGTTTTTACAATCACCACACACCAAAAGGGAGAATATGCTGCCACTAACATTTTACTTATAATTTCAAGGTATTACCATTTAACTAATACTTTTCCAAGCTTCACAGTGTAAAGATCATTATATATTAAACCTTTAATCAGAATAACTCTCTTCAATTACCTTAAAAAAAAAAAAAAGGAAGGAAGGAAGAGAGGGAGAAAGGAGGGAACTAAAGTGAGATTTCTAGAATACACCTGCTAACATATTTACAAGCAAAATATCTCTGGAGTCAATTATAGTATTGTAAAAGATACATGAATACCTCCCTCAACAGCTTCAGAAAAGGAAAGCAAAGAGGCTAGCAGAGCAAACAAATTTTAAATGAATTTGTCCATATTCCAAAGTCAGATAGACATGTTCAGTCATGAAAATGTCTAAGCTGAACCTCCTCTTCCATCTTTAAAAACATAAACTCCAAAACTAGAAATAAACTCATCTTCATTTTAATGGCTTCTAAACACTTGGAAAGGCAATAATCAGAATTTATAAATTACACAATGTTACAGTTGATGGAGCCTTAGAAATCATCTAATGAGAAATGAACAGTGTTAAAGCAATGTGTTTACATTTCCCCGATTTTCAGAGCTTCACATACTTATTTGTCTTGTTAAGTTCCTGATAATAAACAGTGCAACTTTGTCAGCATGTAGGAAATACATATATGTATAAATTAATAGATGTGTGTATAGATAAATAGAGAAAGTAAATCAATTTCAGTGTTTCAGTATGGTAATAACAGCTACTTTTTATAACATTCAGACATGTCATGAGCTGTGCTGAGAACTTTAAGTGGACTGTCTTTAAAAATGAAACAATGCTATTGTTCAGATGAGGAAACAGATCTAGAGGAGTTTAATAATCTGCCCAGTGTCAGACAGCTAATAAGAAGTGGAATGGAGCCTTGAACCCAGGATTTTCTGACTCCAAAGCCTAGCTTCTCTACCCCCATGCAATCTTCCACTTAGATGCAATAAAATAAATATATACTCTAACATGACAGATAATTGGAAATATTAACACTAATTTTGTTAAAAAGAAATTATATAGTCTTCTTACACTGTGTATCTTCATGACAATTTCATCCCCACTAGTGTCTTCTTAAAGAACAGAAGAAGTGTACCATTTTCTTTAAATAAGAATGTGATTAAACAAGTTTGAATCATTCACTAATGGTAGAGTATTCAAAATAGTTGTTCATTATTATTGGAACACCACAATTATTAGCTTCAGATGAAAAGGATGAAAACTTCAGAGCTCACTCTTGAATAGTTGTAGGTCTAGCTTTTCTCTCATCACTAGAATTTTCTGCTCGAGATAAATGGCTATTTTCAGTGTTTCCAGGGGAGCAGGCTGATGGTAGATTATGAACACAGAAGTGGAATAATGTAATCCTTGGTTCATGACAGTCTCACCCTTGGTGCATTTATGAGTACCTTTATTCATAGAATTATTAATTTATACAGTAATAATGTAATAAGCATCCATGAAAACCATAACTTTAAACCAAACTTTAAAACTGGGACCTTAACAATACTTTGTATGGATGTGATCCTCTTTACACTCTTTTTTTTTTCTTCTACCAGTACTGAAAGCCTGGGTAACTGCTATCCTTTTTTTTTTTTTTTTTTTTTTTTTAGTGTTTATTTATTTTTGAGACAGAGAGACAGAGGGTGAGCAGGGGACGGACAGAGAGAGAGGGAGACAGAATCCAAAGCAGGCTCTAGGCTCTGAGCTGTCACTGCAGAGCCTGACGCGGGGCTCGAGCTCACAAACCATGAGATCATGACCTGAGCCAAAGTCAGACGCTTAACTGACTGAGCCACCCAGGCGCCACGGTAACTACTATCCTTAATCATCATTCCTTTGCTTGCATTTTTATTTGGTTTTATCTTCTCTATGTGGTGTTAAAAAGAATGTGTATGTGTGCTTCCCCAAAACTTCTTATTTAAAAATTTTAAACCTACAGGGGTGCCTGGGTGGCTCTCACAGCTGAGCATCTGACTCATGATTTCAGCTCAGGTCATGATCCCAGGGTTGTTGGATGGAGCCCCAAGTAGGGCTCTGTGCTAAGCGTGGAGCCTGCTTGGTATTCTCTCTGTTTCTGCCTCTGCCCCACCTCTCTGCTCGTGCTCTCTCAAATAAAAATAAATAAATAATAAAAATTTTAAACCTACAAAAGAAGTTGAGAGTAGTAATAACAAAACCCATGAACCCTTCACCTAGATTCACCAATTGTTTTCATTTGGGCAAAGTTGCTTATCTTTTCTCTCTCTTCATCCCTCCCCCCCCCTTCCTGAATTATTCATTCTCTAGTAAATTACAGACACCATGACTTTACCCCAAATGCTTCACCATGCATCTAAGAATGACCTTTTCCTTCATAACCAAAACATCTAAAGAAAGTAACACTAATTCCATAATACTTTCTAATATTCTATATACTTTCAAATATCTGTAATTTTCCCCAAAATGTCTTTTCAAGATTTAAAACAAAAACCCTGAAATACAGTCAAAACATAGGAATTGTATTTATGTCTCTTTAGTCTATTTTAACACTGCTTTTTGTTTTGTTTTTGGTAATACTATTGTAAGCCACTTTTCCTGAGACAGTGTCCACATGGTACATGTGATTGGTTTTTCATGGTGTCATTTACCTTGTTCCAATATTCCATGTACTATATACTTTCTTTAAATGTTAATTTATTTTTGAGAGAGACAGAGAGACAGAGTGTGAGAGGGGAAGGGACAGAAAGAGAGGAAGACATAGAATCAGAAGCAGGCTCCAGGCTCCGAGCTGTGAGCACAGAGCCCAACTCAGGGCTCAGACAGAGAAACTGAGCAATCATGACCTGAGCAGAAGTCGGACGCTTAACTGACTGAGCCACCCAAGCGTCCCTTCCCTGAATTATATAAAATACCTTCTGTCATTGGCAGTTAGGTCTAGAAGCTTGATTAAATTTGGGTGAAACGTTTTTGGCAAAGGATACTTCACAATGAGGTTGTGCACTTCACGCTGCATCAGGTCAAGAGGGACATGGTGCAGGTTGCTTATTTCATTTAACCGGTAACTTCTAGCTGTTTCCATTTTAAAGATTTGTCCGCAAATTCTTTGATACTCTTTTGCTCATGAGGTAGATCCTAATTCCCTGCCTCCAGCTGCTGTGCCATGGGGATATGGCTTACATACAACACCCAGTGCTCATCCCAACAAGTGACCTCCTCAATGCCCATCACCCACTTTCCCCTCTCTCCCACCCCCCCCCCCCAAACCCTCAGTTTGTTCTCTGTATTTAAGAGTCTCTTATGGTTTGCCTCTCTCTCTGTTTGAAACTTCCCTTCCCCCATGGTCTTCTGTTAAATTTCTCAAGTTCCACATATGAGTGAAAATACGTGATATCTGCCTTTCTCTGACTGATTTATTTCACTCAGCATAATACCTTCCAGTTCCATCCACATTGTTGCAAATGGCAGGATTTCATTCTTTCTCATTGCCAAGTAGTATTCCACTGTATATATAAACCACATCTTCTTTATCCACTCGTCAGTTGATGGACATTTAGGGTCTTTCCATACTTTGGCTTTTGTTGAAAGTGCTGCTATAAACATTGGGATACAAGTGCCCCTATGCACCAGCACTCCTGTATTCTTTGGATAAATTCCTAGTAGTGCTTTTTCTGGGTCATAAAGTAGTTCTGTTTTTAACTTTTTGAAGAACCTCCACACCGTTTTCCAGAGTGGCTGCACCAGTTTGCATTCCCACCTATTTTATTTGTTTTTGAAGAACTGATGTTTGGCATTCTATTTTTTTAAGTAATCTTTATACCCAATGTAGGACTCGAACTCAAGAGTCACATGCTCTACAGACTGAGCCAGCCAGGTGGCCTTGGCTTTAACATTCTTTATTAATTTTTGCTTTATTTTTTATTTTTGCTCTTATATTATCTTTTTCTTGCTAACTCATTAAGTTTTAGCACCTGGCCTTTTTTTGTCTGTTTGTTTTTTAGAGATTGAGTGAGAGCACACAAGCAGGGGAGGGGCAGAGGGAGAAGGAGAGAATCTTAAGCAGGCCCCACACTGGGCTCAGTCTCACAACTGTGAGATCATGACCTGAGTCAAAATCAAGAGTCAGACATCCAGCCTCCTGAGCCACCCAGACCCCCACACCTGATCTTTCCAATCCAAAAATTAATATCTAAAATGTCCCTCATAGGCGCCTGGCTAGCTCAGTCGGTAGAGCATGAGACTCTTAAAATGTCCCTCATGTTGTATACCTGAAACTAATATAACACTGTATGTTAATTATACTGGAATTAAAAAAACAAAACAAAACAAAAAATCATCTCTCATGATATCATTATTTCTGTACCCTATAAACTTTGATTATAGTGTTTTAACTTTTGAATATATGGAATACATTAAAAATAAGAACTTAAATGTCATTGTCTGCTAATTCTAATATCTGTGTCTGTCCTACTTTGTTTTCAGTTCATTTTTTTCTTCAATATTGGTTGTATTTTCCTGTTTCTTTGCCTGCTTGGTAATTTTTTACTATGTCAGACATTACGAATTTTACACTGCTAGGGCCTAGATATTTTTGTATTCCTATAACTATTTCTAAGCTTTGTTCTAGGGTGCAGGTAAGTTCCTTGGAAACGATTTAATCCTCTCTAGGACTGCTTTTATGATTTGTTAGGCAGGACCAGAGAAGTGCTTAGTCTAGGGCTAATTATTCCCTACTGCTGTGGCAAGGTCCCTCTGAGTATTCTTCCTGTTGTCCTAGAAATTATGAGGTTTTCTAGTCTGGCAGGGCCTGGGTGAGCACCTTTAACTCTAATCCTTTTGGGTGGTTGTGTTAGAGTTCTCCAGAGAGACAGAACCAATAGACTGTATGTATGTGTTATTGGACCCAATAATAATACAATTATATAATATAGAGTAATAATGTAATGATACTAGAACCAATAGAATGTGTATATGTACTATTATATATATTATTATTGTCAGGAATTATAACTATATTATTTAACTACATCATTATACTACATAACTATATTATTAATGTAAGGAATTGGCTCACATGATTATGGACACTGAGTAGCCTCAAGAGCTGTAGTCAGCAAGCTGGAGGCCCAGGAGATCCAATGGTGTAAATTCTAGTCTAAAAGCTGGCAAGCTCAAGACCCAAGGAGAGCCAGTGTTTCAGTTTGAGTCCAAAGCCAGAAGACCAATAGCTTGAAGGAAGTCAGACAATATGAATTTTCCCTTGGGGGAGGGTCCGACTTTTGTTCCATTCAGGCCTTCAACTGATTATGTGGTGTCCAATCACATTGGGGAGGACAATCTGCTTTATTTAGTCTACTGATTCAAATGTTAATCTCACCCAGAAACACCCTCACAGACACACCCAGAACAATGTTGTTTTTTTTTATTTAATTTTTTTTTTTAATTTACATCCAAGTTAGTTACCATATAGTGCAATAATGATTTCAGGCGTAGATTCCTTAATGCCCCTTACCCATTTAGCCCATTCCCCCCTCCCACAACCCTTCCAGTAACCCTCTGTTTGTTCTCCATATTTAAGAGTCTCTTATGTTTTGTCCCCCTCCCTGTTTTTATGTTCTTTTTGCTTCCCTTCACTTGTGTTCATCTGTTCTGTGTCTTAAAGTCCTCATATGAAGTCATATGATATTTGTTTTTCTCTGACCGACTAATTTTGCTTAGCATAATACCCTGCAGTTCCATCCACATAGTTGCAAATGGCAAGATTTCATTCTTTTTGATTGCCGAGTAATACTCCATTGTATATATATATATATATATATATATATATATATATATATATATACAATGTGTATTCTTTTTGATTGCCGAGTAATACTCCATTGTATATATATATATATATATATATATATATATATACACAATGTGTATATATATATATGTATATATATACATATTGTGTATATATATATATATATATATATATATATATAGTATATATATATATATATACCACATCTTCTTTATCCGTTCATCCATCGATGGACATTTGGGCTCTTTCCATACTTTGGCTATTGTCGATAGTGCTGTTATAAACATGGGGATGCACGTGTCCCTTCAAAACAACACACCTGTATCCCTTGGATAAATGCCTAGTAGTGCAATTGCCAGGTCGTATGGTAGTTCTAATTTTAGTTTTTTGAGGAACCTCCATACTGTTTTCCAGAGTGGCTGCGCCAGTGTGCATCCCACCAAGAATTCAAAAGAGATCCTCTTTCTCCGCATCCTTGCCAGCATCTGTTGTTGCCTGAGTTGTTAATGTTAGCCATTCTGATAAGCATGAGGTAGTATCTCATTTTGGTTTTGATTTGTATTTCCCTGATGATGAGTGATGTTGTGCATTTTTTCATGTGTCGGTTGGCCATCTGGATGTCTTCTTTGGAGAAGGGTCTATTCATGTCTTTCACCCATTTCTTCACTGGATTATTTTTTTTTCGGGTGTGGAGTTTGGTGAGTTCTTCATAGATTTTGGCTACTAACCTTTTGTCTGATGTGTCATTTGCAAATATCTTCTCCCATTCCGTCAGTTGCCTTTTAGTTTTGCTGACTGCTTCCTTTGCTGTGCAGAAGCTTTTTGTTTTGATGAGGTCCCAATAGTTCACTTAAAAAGAAGTTTTCTGTTTTGTTAAAAAATTTACTTTTATGTGAGAAATACATGCACTTTCAAATTTTCTAGTGGCCGCGTTGAAAAGGTAAAAAGAAAAGAAAGAAAAAGAAAAAAAAAACAAGGATAAAAAAATAAAATATACAAAAAGGTAAAAAGAAACAGGTGAAATCAATTTCAAAAATACATTTATTTAACCCAATGTATTGAAAATATAAACAATTAGGGATGCCTGGGTGGCTCAGTCAAAGAACCAACTCTTGATTTTGGCTCAGGTCATAATCTCACAGTTCATGAGATTGATCCCCACATTGGGCTCTGTGCTGACAAAGCAGGGCCTGCTTGGGATTCTCTCTCTCCCTCTCTCTCTCTCTGCCCTTCCCCTGCTCACGCGCACGTACGCACATTCTCTCTCAAAACAAATAAACGTGTTTTCAAAGTTACCAATGAAACGTAGCTGGTAGCTACTGTATTGGACAATGTAGGTCTACATAAGAGTACCAGCCTGCATTTGGTTACTATTTGTCTCTAGCTTCTTTTTTCATTCTTTTACTTTAAAACATTCTGTAGTCATAAGCCCTATGTCCTTGTAAAAGATATACGCATCGTTTTATGGAGTTTAAGATGTATATGAAATCTGGCATGTAAACTGCTTTGAAATCAGGATTCACCTTATAATCAATCAATGTAGTGTCAACAATTTCTGTCATCTAGGTGGTATTTGCACCATAGTTGTCATTGCCTGAACATGCACAAGAATCAAAAGTACCCTTATTGGGGTGTCTGGCTGGTTCAGTTGGTGGAGCATGCAACTCTCGATCTTGGGGTCCTGAGTTCAAGCCCAACGCTGGGCCTAGAGGTTACTTTAAAAAAAAAAAAAAAAGTACCGTGTCAAAACTTGAAAAATGGATGTCAGTGACTCAGAATCCAATCCGAAGAGAACACAGTGGGACTCTCTTTTAGCCCCTAAGAACCGTGTGGTTGTGGAAAAGGAGTGGAGAAAGTATGAATCAAACATGTTTGGCAATATTCACAAAATAAGAGTAAACAAAATAGACTTAGCTCTGCATAATTGTAAAGCTGTCCTAAGAGCCCAGAACCAGTGGCTTTCAGTTCTTTTTTGAATTATTTTAGGCAGTGCTGACTCACCAATGCTCTTGAGCCACAAACCATGATATTGTAATGGATATCGATAAATGAAAAGGTGATTCATGAGGTTTGGGTGACTGTGATGAAATTTTAGAAACACTTTAATCAATTTATTTTGCTTTTATTTTACTTTTTTATGCACATATTAGCTATGTATGATAAATTACATGTCTAAATAAATCTAAAAGAGCTCTTTAAATTAACATAAAATAAAATCTAAGAGATCAGAAAGCTTTTGTCATAATTTAATTGATAGCGTTTCTTTTTTTTACTTAGATTTACATAATAAAATGTACATTTTAGATTCAATGGCATGTTAGATTTGATTAGACAAGGTGTCTAGATTTCAGTTTTGCTTTTATACAATATGACAATCTCTTTTAACTGCCAAGTTCTGTTTACTTATATTTATTATAATTATTAATTATTAAAATGATCTCTTTCTATAATCATATTTTATTATTTCAAAGTGTACTCCATTTTCTGTGCTTCTTTTAATCCTCTCATTATATAGCTTGCCATTTTGGCATGCTGTCGCATGCCTCTAATGTCTAGAATATTCAATTTGGGGTATTTATGGATATTCTGCTTTCTCTACTATATGGATATTATGGTGGGCAGAATAATGGCCTCCCAAGATGTCCACATACTAATCCCTGAAACCTGTGAATGTGCTTTGCTCTTACATGGTAATGGGGACTTTGCAAATGTGATTAAATTTAAAGGACCTTGTTATTTGGGAAATTATCCTGGATTATCCAGGTTGGCTCAATCTAACTGTCAGTCTAATTGTCAAACTGTCCTTAATAAATGTCCTTAAAAGTGGAAGAAGGAGTCTGAGAGTCATAGGAAAATATGACAGTCTGGAAGGATGGTTAGAGGGATGCAAGATTGCTGGCTTTGAAGATGGTCTACAAGCCAAGGAATGCAGTAGCACCTTCTAGAAGCTGGAAAAGACAAGGAAATGGATTCTCCCCTGGAACTTCCAGAAAGGAATACAGCTTTGCTCACACCTTGATTTCATCCCAGTGAGACTTGTGCTGTACTGTTAATGGATAGAACTATGAGGTGATAAATTTGTGTTATTATAAGCCACTACATTTGTGCTAATTTGTTACAGTAGCAAGAGAAGACTAATACAGTTATTTTAAGGTAAACACAAACTTTATCAAGTATTTGAAGATCTTTACATATATTGCATACTTTTTAGACTTGTTTGCTTTCATTTGTATTTTATCGAAAATGGTTTTCAGGATGGGCCTTTGTGTTGCAAATATTCTAAACCCTTAAGTATCTGAGAATATTTTTACCAAGCCCTATATTTCAGCTGTTAAAAAATTCTAGATCCCTAATGTTTTTCCTTTAAAAAAAATACATATTTACTCTTTCTGCAAGATTTAGACTATGTTTTGCCTTTGTCTTTTAAAATTTCAAAGAGATCCAGGTGAAGTTTTTTTCTTCTTCTTTTGGGGCTTTATGAGACTTTTGATTCTAGGTCTCTCATCCTTCTTTACTTTCAATATTTTGTCTCCATTATTGCTTCAAATATTTGTTCCTCCCTATTTCTATTTTTCTCTTTTTCACCCAGATATTAGCAATTATATTCTTTTTCTAAAGTTTTTTCGAGGTTAATTTATTTATTTTTAAATTTTTTTTAATGTTTATTTATTGTTAAGAGACAGAGACAGAGTGCGAGCAGGGGAGGGACGGAGAAAGAGGGAGACACAGAATCCAAAGCAAGCTCCAGGCTCTGAGCTGTCAGCACAGAGCCTCATGTGGAGCTCGAACCCACCAGTCATGAGATCATGACCTGAGCCCAAGTTGGACGCTTAACCAACTGAGACACCCAGGTGCCCCTATTCATTTATTTATTTTGAGAGAGAGCGAGAGAGAGAGCGCGCGCGCGCGCGCGCGCGCGCAAGTGGGGGAAGGGCAGAGAGAGAAAGACAGCGTGAGTGAACGAGTGAACGCAAGCTGGGGAGGGGGAGGGGGAAGGGAGAGAATCCCAAGCAGGCTCCATGCTGTCAGTGCCAACACAGGGCTCAAACTCACAAACTGTGAGATCATGGCCTGAGCCAAAATCAAGAGTCACTGACTCTTAACTGACTGAGCCACCCAGGCACCCAAAAGATTTTTATTTTTTAGAAATTTTTAAAAAGTTATTTCTACACCCAACATGAGGCTCAAACTCACAACCCTGAGATCAAGAGTCACATGCTCCACCGACTGAGCCAGCCAAGCGCCCCACAATTACACGTTTTCATACCATCTGGCTTTATTTTTATGTTTTCTTTTGCTTTTTTCTCTCCTTCTTCCTTTGTTGAGAATGACTCAATATGATCTTCCAATATGCTAATTTCCTCAGCTGGAGCCTCTTAATGTTTATCCCATCTAGTATGTTATTTATCTCATCTATTGTATTTCCCATAACAATTTTTGCCCTTGTTTTTCTTTTATACTGTTAATATTTTTTCTTCCTTTTTAAAATATTATTTATTATTTATTTTTAAAAAATCTTTTAAATGTTTATTTATTTTTGAGAGAGAGAGTGAGCAGGGGAAAGGCAGAGAGAGAGGGAGACACAGAATCCGAAGCAGGCTCTAAGCAGGCACAGAACCCAATGAAGGGGTCGAACTCACAGACCACAAGATCATGACCTGAGCTGAAGTCGAATGTTTAACTGACTGAGCCACCCCCGGTGACCCATTTGTTTAGTGTATGTTTTAGACATATTTTACATTCTTTATCTGTTGTTGTAGCACATGCTTTTGAGGAAATCTGTAATCACTTGTGATTTTTCATTCTAAGTAGGTATCCGGTTAGTTTAGCCTATGAGCTCTGACTCTCTGGGAAGTATTGCTTCACATGCTGGGAAATGCCAAAGTCCATTCCTGACTAGGTGCTGGGAAGTGGGATCTGCCCCAGAGGGGATAGCCCAGGCACCAGAAAGTCACAATTATATTTCTCTCCCCATGAGAGGCAGGATGAATCTGTTTTCCATGGAAGTAGTCCTAGACTGGGTCATTGAGCCTGGGGAGTATTGGTGGGGAGACTGGGTCACTGAGTATAGATGGGGAGGACTAGGGAAGCAATTGCTCCAGACAGGTCAGTTCTCACTGTTTTCGCTGCTCTTCACCTGCATGGCCCCTGGGCACTGCCCTTTGGTCCCACATTTCCCCTTGGTTTAAGATGACAAGAGTGGATGACAATCATACAAACTATGTCAGCCTGGAGACAGAGACTATTTATCTCTGAATCCACAGTGACAGGACAGGGACATGAGGGGCCAATAGATAATTATTTTATAGTGAAATAGTGATAAATTGGATTCAGGTGGCACAAGGGTGGTATTTACATATTGATTACAAATACATATTAGGTAGTTAACAGAGATTGCAGATAGAAAGAAAGGCTATACAGGGAATTTGAAAAAGAAATTAAGTTCATTAGGTTATTCTACAGAAAGAAAAATTATTTGGTTTGTTATTCATACACACAGAAAAGTCAGAGAAAAAGTACTTACTTCCCAAACATCTACATAATTTTATGTGACGTCTATGAGGCATTTGATATTGTTGGCAAAACTTTTTCTTTTGAAACTGTCTTACAAGATGCACCCTTCCCGACACTAGCCTCCTTGTGGTAAGTGGTTTTCCTCTTACCCAGTGGTTTCTGTTTCCCCTTGTCTTTTATTGGCTGTTTCTTTCTCTCCGTCATGGTTCCCACAATTTGATCCTGGGGACTCTCTTCTCCCTTTATGTTCTTTCCTTGCATGGTCTTGTTGAACTCTGAGGTCACAGCTACCACCTATAGAATGGTGATGTCCACATGCACATTTCTAATCTGCATCTGTCCTTTGAGCTCCAGGCTTACTACTCACTGGAGAAGCCCCACCTGGAGTTCCTGCTGGCACCTTAACCTCAGCGATGCACAGTCTCTCCACTTCTGCCCACTCCACAAGTTTCAATGTTGATCCTAATTGACCGTTTTCCTCCCCAGCCACACCTAATTCAACATGTCCTTCTACTTTTTCCTTTATTTCCATTGTCACTGCTACTTCCTTAGTTCGGGCTCTCATCAATTGCTAAGTCCACCTTTTCAATAACTGCCTAGCTATTTATCTGTCCTGTAGTCTCTCCTCAAGCTCCACAGCCATGTGATGACTTTCCTTAAAATTATTCAGGAGCTCTCCATCCCAGTGACAATAAAGCCTCAACCTATTGGCATACTACTCCACTTTTGTCACAATATAGTTCTAGTCTGTCTGATCTATCACATCTCCTGACATCCCCCATGCTTCACTCTGTGGTCCTGGAGGTTCAAATAAACTGCAATTCTTCAAAACACATTAATATTGCATTCTCTCTATCTGAAATACCTACCTGCTTTGTCTATACTTTGTTGAGTGAGATGGGCCAGCCAAGGTACTGGTTAAGAAGAGAAGAAAGGCCTCAAGTTTAGCTGGTAGAAATGAAAGCAATAAATTCAGTAATTTCAAGAGAAACTGAAGGTCATTCAGAACATGAGGGAGAGAGAGCCCAGGAGTACAGTTTTGGGGGTGGGAGGCAAGGAGAGGAAATAGAGCTATTAGTTCAAGTTTCATTACCTATTATCCAGTTCTTGTTGACCTGGCAATGGAATCATCATCTTATGGTAATTGTACCATAATGAGAAAGCCAACGTGTGAATAAAATAAACAGTGATTAGGGATCTTGAGCTACTTACCATTTCTTGGAAGCAAGTCGGGGGATGATTTTGAGAAAGGTCTGTGCTGTAAATAAAGAATGAAGTCATGGAGGCAAAGAAAATGGTTTATGTATATACAAGAGTAACTTGATGCTGCACTTGGGAGAGCTTTCTGGTACCATACACCTGTGTTTTCCTGACAATTTTTGGTCAGAGTCAGTGTAAACTCATAAAGTGTGTGGTTATAAGTGTCTTTCATAGCCTAATCACATGTTTCTGTTTGGAGGGGAACCCCAGAAATCAAGAACCTAGGCAGGAAGTGGTAGACACTCACTGTGTCCCATGGGTTAGGAACAATCCAGGCGGTTTACTCTCCCCATCTTTTCATTACTCAATGCGGAGGGGATTGTGGGGTGCAGAGGACAGGGTCAAATTTATCCAAACCTATCCTGGGGGTTAGAGCAAGGAGCCAACGTATAATAAACTTGTTTCAATGATATCTCCCCAAAATGTAATCCATGGTACAGTTTAAAAAAAACAGCTGAAGGAAAGGAAAAAGAAAGAAAAATTTTTTTATGTACGAAAATGGTATCGTCTCCAATTGTCTGCTAAATAGAAAAAAATAAAATAAAATGCAGAACATGAGTATACCAAGCTAGCTTTTGTGTAAGAAATGGGAAAAATGAGAATATATATGGAGTATTTGCTAATATTTGCGTAACACTAAAAATTTACATAATAACCTAATTAAAATTGTTTCCTGTGATGGAAGAAAATAGGAAACAAGATAAATGGATACAGAGAGTTAGCAAGATATCTTAATTATTTTTTATATTGTTTTGATATTTGAAATATGCAAATGTTTATCTATTGAAAAAGTAAAATAAATTTAATTGTAGCTGTATATTTGCTACCTTCTAGAAATAAGTCAGAAAGAAATTATCAGACAATTAATTATCAGACTACTTGGGGACAGGGAGGCAGGAGAGACAAAGAGGAAAACGTTCATTATAGTGTTGTTTCTAATAGAACAAAGAAAACTAACCCAGATAGACTAGTAACTGCATATAAGAATACACGATTTGGGGCGCCTGGGTGGCTCAGTCGGTTAAATGTCCGACTTCGGCTCAGGTCATGATCTCGCGGTTCGTGAGTTCAAGCCCCGCGTCAGGCTCTGTGCTGATGGCTCAGACCCTGGAGGCTGTTTCGGATTCTGTGTCTCCCTCTCTCTCTGACCCTCCCCTGTTCATGCTCTGTCTCTCTCTGTCTCAAAAATAAATAAACGTTAAAAAAAATTAAAAAAAAAAAAGAATACACGATTATACAATGAACACAGGGAACTGTTAATGATTATGATGCAAATACATATTTATTGACAGTAAGAGTGGGAAAACATGATACAAAATGGTATGCATACTATGATCTCCATATGCAGAAATAAAACATTGTGGAACAACGTGTACCAAAATATTCATTTGAGAATACAGGAGATTTTACTTTAAACTTTGCTTTCTAATGTGGTGAAGTAATAAGGATTTTTTTTTATGTATTAAATAAATAAAAGTTAAAAAAAAACTCGCCTCTCATGGTCCCTCTTTCTCCTCATTGACCTGTATTTTATACTATCAAAGTAGTGGCAGCAGCAGAAGCAGTGACCTTCATCTCTCCCCAAGCGTTGTTGTAAGTGCTTTAGAAGGATTAGTTAACAATCAGAACAACGATTGGAGGGAGGAGTTATTATATTTCCATTCTATAGGTAAGGATCCCGAGGCTTTCTGGAGTCAGTACCTGGCCACATGGATAATCATCAGCGGTGATAGTCAAGAGCCAAAACACTCTGTGTCTGGAGCTTGTGATCTCATCACTGTGTAATCATCTCATGCCTTTATTGGATTTTATCTCACTTCATTATAACTGTATGGTTTTGGCACCCTTGACACCCTCTTTAATCTTTGGTTCCCTGCAAAGTAGCTCAGCACCTGGCTTTTAACACACACCAAGTGTTTATTGGATGAATGAAAGGATTTATTTTAAGCTGGAGTAGTTGTTTAACGTTAGCAGCTCTCTGGATATTATCTGTTGTGGCAGTTTCTAATCACGTTGTTTGGTCCCCTTCGATGTTGCTACAGTGAATTCCATGTTTTTGATAGTTACACATTCCTATGCTGTAGGACTGAGGAATAATTTTTATTCTATCACTCAGCCTGTAAAAGAAAAATTTATAAAACATGTATTGGTACCTAGCATGTGGTAGGATCTGTCCTAGGCACTGGCTGTACAAAGATTAAAAAAAGACAGTTGTGAGGAGCTCAGAGGCTGGGGCAAACGGCAAGGAAGTTGGTGTCCCCAGTATTCACACCTTTACAAGGGAAATGGAGGGATACACAAGTCGCCAGAGAGCCCACAGGAAGTACAACTCCCTTCAACTGTGGACTATCCTGAAAGACTTCCCAGAGGAGGTGGCAGTGACTGAGCAGAGTTTTAAAGGATAAGTAAGAATGAAGCTAACAATAAGTTGTGGACAGAAGCAGCATAAGCCAAGCAATACTTTTAGGAGCTTGATGTCAAGGCAACCCCTTTACAATTTTGAGAAAAGACTTCCCTGATAGGAAACCTAATAATTTATATGTGGATGGATCAATTAATGTAGTCAGGAGAATGGGGATTTAGAAATTATGTGTAAGGAGAAGTGTATGTGTATGTGCAGACATGCAAGCCTGTATGATTGTGTAACATCAGAGAAAAAAGGAATAGTTCCATTTAGTAGAAAATTAAGTCTTATTTCAGATCACATCTTTGTTTTCTGACATTCTTAACAGTAATTGCATTAATTGTGACCAGGCCAGTCCCCTCTGTGCTGGCTTAGGTACATGAATTCCTTTCCTTGACTCTAGTAGCCTTGTGCAGTCAGAGTAATTTCCTCATTATTACTTATTACTCAGTGACCAGGAAAAAAAATTAACAAGCTTCAAAGTATGTTTATTTTTTATCCAGAGAAAATTTTAGCCCTTCTGATTTTATCAGACCAAATAAATATATAACCAAGTATATTCATGGCATTTCTTCTTTCCAATTCTACACTTGATCTTAGCCAAAAGGCCGAGAAGCGATCTTCTTTCCAATTCTAAAAATTTCTTTAAAAACAAAGGGAGTAAGTTGTCTCATCCTTCATGGTCTCCAGAGGTCTAGAGGCCAAAGCAAAATTTCCACCAAGTGCTCTTCTAGGTGGGCAGGTGGGGACCCAAGAAAAAATGTCCCAGAGGAAGACAATAAAATCTAGTCTTCTAGTCAAATCACCCAATTAAAAAAAATAACAACCCTACAGCTGCTATAATTATAATTTACACATTGAACACCATACCTCAAATTTCTTTATCTTGACCACTTTGTGAAGTGGGGTGGTTAATTAAAAGTTAATTAAATCGCAGGCAATTTTAATTAAGTGGTTAAAAAACAATTAAGACAAACTTAGAAATGTTACAAAACTCTAATTAGAAGAGCAGTAAAAAACCAACAAAGTAATCCAATAAACTTACATTTTATCTGCAAATCAACAAAAGAATCCAACAAACTTCTATTTTATCTGCAAATTTTTACATCACCACTACCTAATTAAGTGGACCCAAAAAGGTGGGGTCAGATATTGAAGTATGAGCAATTTGGAGGAAAGATGCCAGAGATGGGTAAAATCAGATTTTTATGTCTTCTGTACCTTTATTGAATTATATTCAAATTTCTCTTAATTGAACATCTGGTAGCCTTGGGTGATTCTGGACGGGAAGTAGATGGATCTTTGTGTTTAATACACAGTGCATTCTTGGCACACATTAAGTGCAAAATAGTAGCCTCTTGGATCACTCATCACACAGGTCATGGAGAAGTTCATTACAGGGCTCCTTTTATAATGAATAAGTTTGACTTTCACTGGTTAAATGATGAAACAGTACTGGTGATTCAGGATGGGTGTAATTTGTGTTTGGTGTTCTGAGTGGATAAATAGCACATTTCCCATCCCAAAGTTATATGTATCCTCTGCTCCCACCCCCTTGCAAGCCCAGAGTTACTGATGTGAAGACAGCCTTTGCCCACACACAGGGAAAGGACTAGGAGAAGGTGACTTCCAGATGGAGAAGATCGGGGGTTGTCTTGCTGACCTGTTGACTTGATTTTCTCCTCTTTGAGTCCATCTGACAGTCTTTACCTCTGTCTCTGTCGCTACCCCCAGCTCTCTCAACCACTACTAATTGTTCTCAGTCAGTTTGACTCGGTCTAAATACTCAAAGGTACAACTTTTGTTGCTTGAAAACATGAGTTTTTCACTAGGAAGACAGATAGCCAGTGCGTGTGTGACTGGGATGGGGTCTCCTGCAGTATCTCACCCTGGAGCAGGGTTTCCTGATCTTGGCCCTGTTGACTTTGGAGCAGAATAACTGCAGAGGGCTGTCCTGTGCTGTGTAGGCTGCAGCATCCCTTGCCTTTACTCATTAGATGCCACTAGCAATCCCTCATGCTGTGACTGTTAAAAATGTCTCCATATTGTCGGGATGCCTGGGTAGCTCAGTATCTGACTCTTGATTTTCGGCTCAGATCATGATCTCATGGTTCATGAGATTGAGCCCTGCGCTGGGCTGTGCACTGATGGCATGGATCCTGCTCAGGATTCTCTCTCCTTCTCTTTGCCCCACTTGCTCTCTCTCTGTCTCAAAAGAAATAAACATTAAAAAAAAGTCTCCATGTGAAATGTGCCCCTGGCTGAGAGCTACTGCCCTGGATTCATGTCCCTTCAGGTATAAGAAGTGTTACATTTTATCTCTTCACATCTCACGCCTGACCTAAAGAGGAGAAAGGAATCCCCCTGGCCTTCACACCCTGCTATAACTGAACCAAACAAAAGCTGCTTCCAAATGGAGGCTCCCAAATTGTTTTCCAGCGAAAGAAATTTCTGCTGGTGTCATCCAGTTAATTGTCACTGTTTCTTGTAATGATTTTGCTGCCAGGAATCCATCTTTCTTTCCTTACACTTTTGTTCAAAGACAGAACTTAAAAAAAATGTTCAGATCTCTGGGCTACTTGGAAGCAAGACTTTTTCTATATACTCCAAGTTTCCCTGTCATATTGATTGAAAATGTTCTTGCTGTCACCCAAAACCATACTCTTGAGTCTTTCCACACTGTTGTCCATACTATTTAATCCTTTGTCAATTCCTTTTGTCTGGTAAATCACTGTGAAGGTCAGAGTTCTCCACTCCAATACACCTGTGAAGAAAACACATCCTTAACTGTAATAATTTCCATGGTCATTCTCTACATGGGAAGCAAGCCCTGCTCTCACTCTTTTCTCCTACCTACCACCGTCTTCACCCAGAGAAGTCTGGCTTTCTCTTAAGAAAGTGGTTCTTGGGGTGCCTGGGTAGCTCAGTCTACTGAGAGTCCGACTTCGGCTCAGGTCATGATCTCACCATCTGTGAGTTCGAGCCCTGCATCAGGCTCTGTGCTGACAGCTCAGAGCCTGGAGTCTGCTTCAGATTCTGGGTCTCCCTCTCTCTCTAACCCCTTCCCTGCTCATGCTCTGTCTCTCTCTCTCTCTCTTTCTCTGTCAAAAATAAATAAACATTAAAAAAAAAAAAAGAAGAAAGTGGTTCTTACTTTAGCTTACATCAGAATCACCTGGAGGGCCTGTTGAATCATAGATTTCTGAACCCCAGCCCCAGGTTTCTGATCTGATCTGGGGTGAGGCTCAATAATTTGCATTTCTAACAAATTCCAGTGATACTGATGTTCTTTCTCCAGACACTGCACACGTTGAGAATTGCTGCCATAGGTGTGATGGCAGAAGAAAAAGCCCTCCAAGTGACTCTGATAGGGGTAGGGTGCCTGCTTAGTGCAGAGCCACTGGCCCACACCCCTCCACTCCAACAAAGATCAGTGTTTCTTGACAAGTTCCATCCCACCAGCAATGCCATCTAAGCTTGAAAAGGACCATGAGAAAGTTCCAGACCTCAGGGAACAAAGGTGGGCTCAAAAACAAACAAACAAACAAACAAACAAACAAACAAACAACAGCACTGCAATTCATATGCATTTCGGGTGCTCAGACAGGTGAATTTCCACCTGGGTTGGCTTTTCAGACGAATGTTTTGCCATACTCCTTCCATGAAAGAAATAACATTTGCTAGCTTGAAAACTTAGGGACATTTATAAGTAAACTAATTGCGTGCAGAGTTCTCTCAAGAAATAAAGGAGAGAGCATGAGGCTTGGAGTATGAACATCTGGGCTCTAGTCTGGTTGAATAATTTGGGCAGGTTACCTCTTGGCATTTTGCAAATACTCAGTCTTCTCGTCTAAGACAAAGGCCCTAGATCTGTTCTGAGAGGGCCCTTTCAGTGCTGTGATTCCAGAAACACTCCCTAGGAAGGGACCTTTTAAGATCCTGGCCCTAAGAGCTGGAAAAGGTAAGGGACAGGTTCTCCCCTAGAGCATCTGGAAGGAACCTGCCTGCAGACACCTTGATGTTAGCCCCAAAGGACTCATTTCACATCTGCCCTTTGAAACTGTAAGAGAACAAACTGATGCTCTTTTAAACGATTAAGTTTGTGGTCATTTGTTAGAGCAGCCACAGGAGACTAATATACCAAACTTAGACCAGCATGCTGCTCTCCTAGTTCCCAAATTGGAAGCTTTTGACAGGGTTGGCCACAAGTGGTAACTTGCAAGCTTGTTCCAATGAATCGCATTGCCTGCCTTTCGACATTAGAGCTGCCTTTCTTTAGTTAATACGGTTTCATGATTCTCTATTCAAATTGCAATATCTCTGACAGGCACTCTGCCTTAGTCACTAATAGGTATAGCCCTAGACTTGGCAGACTGTGGTTACTTCCTAAATATTATTATAGTTGACTGCCAGCTGAGTGCAAAGCATCATGAGAACAGGACCTAGAGCTGGGGGGAGGGAGAGGGAGCTGTTCAGAAGGAAGTACAGTATTCATCCAAGCTTACTTCCTCGGGTCTCTGTGTTCCTGGGGAGTCCACTGTAGGACCAGATATATATTATCTCATCAAGGCCCTGGAAAGACATTTTTGTTGCTCTTGCAAGGGAAGCTGCACAATCATTCATTCCTGACTCTGCCATCGTTCCTGTTGCCACAGTAATCCACCATCACTTCCAAATACAGCCTGTGTCCATAATGTTCTCAGACTTTCTTAGGCCCTGTGTCCCTGGCAGATGACAACCATCTTCCCCAGGAGTTCATGATGATAATAATAATCAATAAAATCAATAATAATCAATAATCACAAAATCATTATGGAGGGCCTACTATGTGACAGTATATCTGACTCCTACAGCAACAATGCAATATGGGTATTACACTATCTTATCTGACTCCTACCCAATATGGGTATTACACTATCTTCTTTTACACAAATTTACTGAGACTCAAAAATGAATTATTTTAACTCAAATCATACAGGTGATCACTGATGGAGCCCAGGTTCAAATCCAGAAGCCAAAGTCCTCCCATTTTGTTACACTGTTTCTGACTGCAAGAAAAGGGACCCCAAGTACTTAGCACAGTGTTTGGCATATTGTAAGTTACCAGCACAGCAACCCCAGACGCGGGTGGCCTAGGATCTAGCAGATGAGGGGGCTTCCTTGGTACTCCCAGAAGAGCTTCAAAGCCACACAGATGCTCTTCTGATTCTTCTCCCACATTCCATTTAGCCCACTGTTTCCATCTTTATTTTATTTTTTTTATTTCTTCTTTTCTAATTTAATGTTTATTTATTTTTGAGAGAGTGAGACAGAGTGTGAGCCAGGGAGTGACAGAGAGAGAGGGAGACACAGAATCTGAAGCAGTCTCCAGGCTCTGAGCTGTCAGCACAGGGCCTGATGCAGAGCTGGAACCCACAAACTGTGAGATCATGACCTGAGGTGAAGTTGGATGCTCAGCTGAGCCATCCAGGCACCCCTATTATTTCTTTTTTGAGAGAAAGAGAGACAGAGAGAGATGGGGAGAGAGGATCTTAAGCAGGCTTCATGTTCAGTACAGAGCTAGACATGGGGCTCAATCCCACAACCCCAGACCCCATGACTGTGGGATCATGACCTGAGCTGAAATCAAGAGTCAGATGCTCGGGGCGCCTGGGTGGCTCAGGGGGTTGAGCATCCAGCTTTGGCTCAGGTCATGATCTCACACCTTGTGAGTCCGAGCCCTGCGTTGGGCTCTGTGCTGACATTTGGAGCCTGGAGCTTGCTTCGGATTCTGTTCTCCTTCTCTGTCCCTGCCCCACTCGTGTTCTGTCTGTTTCTCTCTCTCAAAAATAAATAAACACTAACAATTAAAAAAAAAAAGTCAGATGCTCAACTGACTGAGACACCAGTTCCAGTGTTTCTAGGAGCTACCGCTCAAAGGGAAATGAGTGGGGAAAAAAATGTAGGCACAGAGGCTGAGCACCTCTTCACCTGGCATCCTGCCAAATTGATTCCCTCTCTTCTTTCAATGGCTGCCGATAGGCCTCTATGCCTGCATTAGAGGCATAATGTCAAAAATTTCCACATTCTCACCTTCAGCACATACGTTCTGCTGTCTGGGAAGCAGAGAAGGTAAAGAGCAGTGGAATTTGGGAAGAACCTGAGAGAACTCTTTCCTGAAAACAATTATCTCTTCTTATTTTTTATCCCATCTTGGTACTAGAACACCTCGGCATTGGTATAACTTAAGGAGAAGGTATTTTCACATGAAGATACATAAAATTTTAATTGGGACCAAAATGTTCTCATTGCAATGTGGAAAAACAGGTCCTGAGAGATCTGAGCAAGTAAGCCAAGCATGTGGCCCACATGGTCCCTTTACCCCCATCTCTGATAGTGGCAGGCTTCACCAGCTGATCACAGCACTTTTCTCCACTAAACCCAGACTAATAAACAGGAGATGAACTTTGGAGGGCAATCATTTGGCATGCCTAGAATATGCCATGACTTTGAAGATGGGGTGCTCTGTGATTTCTTCCTGAGTTGTGAATTCACTTAGCAGTTTCTGAATTCTATTCATCCTTTAAAGCCAACACCCCCATCCTACCCACTCTGGGAAGGCTTCCCTAAATTCCTCCCCGACTGATAAATCCTGGGGAGAATCCAGATTTTGTGGGGCCTGAACTTTGGCAACAGCTTTATAATTTTTTCTATAGAGAAGATGGAAAGAATTCAGTTGATCTGAATTTGTTTATAAAAGTTTGTTTTGGGGGCGGCTGGGTGGCTCAGTCGGTTGGGCACCTGACTTCAGCTCAGGTCATGATCTCGCTGTTTGTGAGTTAGAGCCCCGCATGGGCTCTCTGCAGTCAACATGTGGAACCTGCTTTGGAACTTCTGTCCCCCTCTTTCTCTGTCCCTACCCCACTTGTTCTCTCTCTCTCTCAAAAATAAATTAAAAAAAAAAGTTTGTGTTGGTTTCATATGAATTATTGATAATGTCCTGTAAATTTTCAGGATGTTCTCTACTTTGGGAAAACCACTACCAATTTTCTTTTATATATTAACTCTAATATTTCAGGGTGTTTCAAGTTTCCTGTGCAGTGTCTAATTGGAAATAATCTTATAACTGATGACACTCATTGACTAGATTGTCCTCAATGTCCTCATATCATTAAATTTTATTTCTAGGAAGGATGCTTCAAATATCCAAAATTGTTGTGGCTGACCCATCATGTCCTGGCAAAGGAAACTGGGCAGATTCCATGGAGTATCAAGTTAGGAATGTTCCTTTCTGAGCAATATGGACTAGAACCAGATATATATACTCCAAGCCTTGTGCTCTCTTTCCTGTCTGCTTAGAGAGCTTAAAATGCATTAGGTATTTAAAAAATATCTCTAGGATTAATCTAGTAAAATATCTGTGAGAATTCAAAAATGTATTTTTTAAAAATTTATTTGTTTTGAGAGAAAGGGGGAGGGGTAGAGCAGCAGAGACAGGAAGAGAGAGAATCCTAAGCAGGCTCCACAATGTCAGCGCAGAGCCTGACATGGGGCTGGAGCCCAAGAACCATGAGATCATGACCTGAACCAAAACCAAGAGTTGGATGTTTAATTGACTGAGCCACCCAGGTGCCCCTCATAAATGTATTTTTAAATGAATGCATGTAAAAATGAGTGAATGAAGAATGTAGGTCCAAGCATCTTCACATATTCTGGTTGCTCTTTTCTTCTATATTTCTTGTACTAATGTGTTAATGCCTCAATTTGTCTTATTTAACTGAGTTTCAGGCTTATCTTTTCAGCTGCTGGGATTAAAGTCTTGGTCAACTCACAGAATGCTAACATTGGAAGGGACCCTAAATATTCATAGTTTAAACCTTTTTCATTTTTAAAGGAGGCAACCAAGGCTGAAAAAGTTGAAGTTATTTTCCAGGGAGTCAGAGTTGGGAAGGGGTTCAGGACAGACTCCTCCACCCCCTCTGCCCTTGTCCTGGGAATGTGCCACTTTGGCATGTGGATTATTTTGAGCTAAAGGCACTTGAGACCGTGTGGGCTCAAGAAAAACTTTGGTCTCTCCCTTAACCACACAGAAGAAACTTAACTGGGGCTGTTTCCCAGAATAAGGGCTATTAACAGAGATGTATTTTATCTGAGTGATCCATCTGTATGGCAGGGCAAACATCTAATTACCAAACATCTGGTCTTCTTACTACCCTGTGAAATGCATTCCTTTGCTCTGACATACCAGATCCCCACCCCCCTCTCTTTCAGAATGACATATATATCTCATTCTGTCTGCCTGTCTTTGGCATTTCCATGTCTATGTGGATTCCCTATACGTATGCCTCTTAAATTTGATTTTCTCTTGTTAATGTGTCTTCCGTTTGATTCTTAGTGAAACCAGAAGGCCCTTTGAGAGGACAGGAATTCTTGCTCCCAACAGTTGGCATGGTTGGCAAGATAACTCATTGGACGTTGCATGGCTGGACAGTGCTGCAGCAGACAGATCCTGGGACACCTGACGTATAGTCAGCAGAAGGTGAGATTTCTTAACCATAGACACCTCCTGGAATCTCTGTCTGCAGAGTCTAATGGAGCAAGAGTGGTAAGAGTCTTTTCTCTCTTTCTAAACTTAGATTAGCAGGAAGAAACATTTGTGGTACTAGCCTGGTGACTCTTTGGTTAAATTTGGCAGCGTAGTCTTTGGTTACTGATCCATTTCCTCCCAGAGATTGTCTTTGCTTTCCTTTTTCTGTCTTCTATGTTGTTTGTCATCTGTTGCAAAGCTGCAAAATTGGTGGGCACAAGGTGACCACTTAAAAGCTCTTAGAGCACTTGCCACCTCAATAAGACTCCTGTGATAGGACAATTTGGTCACAGGATTGGTTGGATTGATGCTAGGTCATCTGCCCACCTTAAGAAAACTTCCATGAAGTGAGGTCCACTGTAAAACAAAACACTGTAGCATATCCCTCTTAGGTATTATTGTGGCTCCAAGAGACCCAAGGCTTATATAAAGCTGTTAGAGTTTTCCTCTTGTCTTGTGCTGTGTCCTAAGAGTTTGGCTTTGTGACCAATGAGAATCTTCTTTTTGGTCTCCACCATTTAGAGAGTGGACATTGGGTACACATTGGTGACCAATCAAATAGACTGGGGATCTTAGTTTCTGTCTGTGTTTGGCTGTGCCAGTTCTCAGGGCATCTGACATGAGAGTTTCCAGCCCATAGGAACCTTTGTTGTCTCAACTCTCGTTGTTTGTTAGTGCTAGAAAGTTCCAGAAGTACCTGCCTGGTGTCACAGATTAGTGAGTCTGTGACTAAAGGCACCTCACATTTTTGTGGGAGACTGGAGACACCATTTTCACTGCACCGTCCTTACCACCTGTGCAACAAAAGTTGCTTTCTTGGACTAATATTGGAAGCAAACTTTTGGATCATGGGGATGTATTATCTATGTCCTCTCTAGACACCTCTTGCGTCTTTGGTTAAGCCATTAAAAGGCTTCTTGGGCACCTGGGTGGCTCAGTCAGTTAAGCATCCGACTTTGGCTTAGGTCATGATCTCATGGTTCATGAGTTCAAGTCCCGTGTCCAGCTCTGTGCCAAAAGCTCAGAGCCTGGAGCCTGCTTGGGATTCTGTGAGTCCCTCTCTCTCTGCCTCTCCCCTGCTTGCACTCTGTCTCTCTGTCTCTCTTTCAAAAATAAACATTTAAATAATATAAAAATAAAAGGCTTCTTGGTTTTAGTCACTATTAAGAGATCCTGCTTGTCAATGGCCAGGCAACGGATTCTTTAAATTAGCTATTTAAAAAAATTTTTTTTTAATGTTTATTTTATTATTTTTGAGACAGAGAGAGACAGAGCATGAATGGGGGAGGGGCAGAGAGAGAGGGAGACACAGAATCGGAAGCAGGCTCCGGGCTCTGAGCCATCAGCCCAGAGCCCGACGCGGGGCTCCAACTCATGGACCGCGAGATGGTGACCTGAGCCGAAGTCGGACGCTTAACTGACTGAGCCACCCAGGCACCCCTAAATTAGCTATATTTTAAAAATATATATTATAAAGAGCTCTCAATTGTCTTATTAGTATAACAGCTAGTTTCAGGGACTCCCTTGACAAGATAAAAGGACAGAAAGTAGACATAGACAAGAAAGAAATGTCCACATCCAATATAAATTCCCCTCTTAAAATCTGGTTGCATGTGTCTGCTTTAACTTCCCTTTCCCTGACAGATTTACAGAGATCACTCTGGCTTAATCTCTAGGTTCAAAGTGTACACGTTGCTCACATAACTGATAAAAGCCAGAAAATGAATTTAACAAAAGCACATGAGATTGTCTCACTTTGCTCCTAGCTTCTGGGGCTTGAAGGCATTCCTGTACAACATCCTTTGCAGGAGTATCCTAGACCCCCACTACAAAAAAATTTGTGTCCCCTGGATAACAGCAGAGCTTTTAAATTATAAAGCCCTTTTACCTCTACTTTCAAAAGATCCCACCAAATTTAGAGAGTAATTAGAAAGATTATTCGGCCATATTCATGACCTTCCCTTCTGAGGAAATAGATGACGAAAATTCCTCCTAGGCTCTCCTACAACTGATTTGCAAAAGGCAATATTCAGGGCCTAAACAGTAGTCAAGGTTAAAGGAGTTTGTTAAAATACTTTATACAGACTTTACAAAGGCATAAATATTTTGGTTCCCATTTTAGTTAAAATTCTCCCTGATATAAAGAAGTAAACTTAGTTAAAAAGATAGGGTAACCCTTTGATATTTAAGGTATAATCCAGTTCTTTGGGGGAGTTAGAAACAACTGTCCTTATCTTATAAATCTCTATAAAACCAGAACTATAGGCCTAGAAATAAGTTGAAGCCCACCCATCTTTACCAACTCTAAATCTTGACTATTTCTTTCAAAATGTTTGTGGACATTATTAAAAATAATCAGGATATTGAATCAAAATTGTTCTGTGCTTTTTTTGAAAAGGGTAAATTTTTAACTTTTTAAAAAGTTTATTGATATATTTTGGGAGAGAGAGAGAAACAGAGATAGAGTGAGCAGGGCGAGAGAGCAGGCAGAGAGAGAGAGAGGGAGAGAGAGAATCCCAAGCAGGCTCTGCACTGTCAGCACAGAGCCCCACTCAGGGCTCAAACCCATGTGCCATGAGATCATGACCTGAGCTGAAACCAAGAGTTAGATGCTTAACCCACTGAGCCACCCAGGCGCCCCAAGGGTAAATTTTAAATAGCAGTTACCTAAAAATTCTAAAAATTTTTTTTCTTTACACTCTTCTCTGCCCCTGAAATTATAAATCTTATCACATTTTGATAAGCAACTCTGTATGCAGGGAAAATTAGATGTGTTTTTGAAAAGTATGAGGAATAGGAATACATTTTTATTGAGGGAAAAGAAAGTAATTTTGTCCTAAAATGAGACTGGTTACTTAGAAGTCTTAGGACAGAATCTGAATGAAAAGGAAATTGTGGATGGTTTGTGAAGGGAAATCTTTGAAAAAGAATTGTACACATGCTCAGGACTTAACTAAGATTGGAATGAATGAGTTCTAAAAGTATGCTGGGGGGACACCTGGGTGGCTTAGTCTGTAGAGCATTGGCTCTTGATGTCAGCTCAGGTCATGATCCCAGGGTCGTGAGATCAAGCCCCATGTTTTGTGCTCTGCACTGAGCATGGAGTGGAGCCTGTTTAGGATGCTCTCTTTCCCTCTCTCTGCCTCTGTCTCCTGCTCTCTCTAAAATAAAATAAAATAAATTTTTTTTAATAAAAAATAAAAGTACTCAGGTATTAGATTGAGAGTCAGCTTTTTCTTTGTTAGAAGTACAAAGTTTTCTTGAACTATTGGTCTGCTCTTCACAAACAATTGTAAACAAGGGGCACCTGGGGGGCTTAGTCAGTTAAGTTTCTGACTCTTGATTTAAGTAGGTGAGTTTGAGAGTTCAAGCCCCGAGTCAGGCTCCAAGCTGACAGCAAGGAGCCTGCTTGGCATTCTCTCTCTCTCTCTCTCTCTCTCTCTCTCAAAAAAAAAAAATGTAAATAAATGCTTTTCTTTACCTTTAAGTAATCTGCCAAAAAAAACCAATGATTCCAGATTTGCCAAAATAATTTCCAATGTTTATCAGGTCTTTGATTACTTAAGGAAACTAAGTCTTAATATTAAAAGACCTAAATTTTACTCTCAATGATGTGACTTTCTGTATTTGTCTTTGACATCTTTTATTGTCACTTTGATGAAATGGATCATTAAATACTGTTTTCACAATGATTGTGATTCTATTTAATCAAATATTCACACTTCTGGTATTTTTTTGGACTTAGTTTTCAAAACCAAATTCTAAAATAAAGTCTTTTGACCATAATCTAACTGAAATTTTCCAGCGGGCCCCTGGAACATTTTAAGAGAAAAAAATTTGTGAGAAATTAAGTTAATTAGACTTGTTTGGTATGTCAAATTATGTGGGACGCATTGTCAAATAAGTGTTATTAAACACTATTATGTTATATTTATATAGACATGTTATTGAAACTAGAGTTCTAAAATTATGTGAAACTCCTAGAAATGTGACGTCCTGGTACATTATTGTCTTGAAGTGTTGTGTATCACAAAAATGATCCTATTTCCTTGTCAATTGCATTATAATGAATTCAAATGAGGTGTGTGTGTGTGTGTGCGTGTGTTGTATTTGCGCTTTATGCAGGGAGAGCGCATGGTATATACATAAATTGTGTGTGTAGTTTGTGCAGTGTAAATGTGGTATATGTGTGTTTTTTTTAAGTTTTTTATTTTCATTCCAGTATAGTTAGAGTACAATGTTGCATTAGTTTCAGGTACAGTATAGTCAAATCAGATCATTAACCATGGCTATTTTAAGTCTTTTATCATTTACAGACACTCATGCTTGTACTCAGATGCTTTATGAAAGTTTCCTGCAAATGTGCTTCATCTTCAGTGAGACTCATGGAAAAATCTCTGAGTACAGGTTTCTGATAAGCTTAAGATCATAAAACTGAACTAGATACAAATTTCCAGAACTAGTGGAAAAATTGGATTCAGGAAGAACAAGAATTAATAATATGAGACTGAATGATTTGAGGAAGAGGATTATACTTTTAATGACTTTTTGTTTGAAACATTGTTGACTTTTTAAAATGTTTTTTTCCCCCAGAGTTAAGAAAACTTTTTCTCTTAAGCTGACTTATAGCAATTTGATAAAATTATACCTTTGTGAACAAATTAAAACATTTATCTTTTCTCTTTATCAGAACCCTCCAGAATTCAGAAAATCTCAGTAAGTATTCTTATATTTTTGTGGCAATATATTTATTTGCATAAGTTCAATAAGAATCTGTTATTCTTATGACAAGATACAAATAAAAACACTGGTTATATTACCAAGGCTTTGACTGGAATGTCATATATGACCAACA
Organism: Neofelis nebulosa; assembly: GCF_028018385.1. NCBI lineage: Eukaryota > Metazoa > Chordata > Mammalia > Carnivora > Felidae > Neofelis > Neofelis nebulosa. The sequence goes on along the minus strand of NC_080794.1, from coordinate 27,020,722 downwards.
TAAACTCAGATATGACCAGATACCCTGAAGGAACTAAGGCTGGCTTTATGGAGCTAATAAAGCCCTCTTGGAAATGTCAGCCTGATACCTTGCTTACAGAGGTCACTTCCTGGCGGGTGTAGGAACCTCAGAATATTTTGGGGACCTCAAGAAGAGAGGACTTGACCACAATTTATGGGCTTGTCTTCTGGCCCTGAGAGACTAAGGCTATTAGAAGTTAAATCTAGAGATTCCTTATGAAAAGTTCCAACAAAGCAAGTTTTAAAGAGTTTGCACGGTCAATCACTATTCTTGCTGCACTTATGTAAATAATTAGGTTGAGGGTTTTTTTGAAACGAGTTATTTTTCCAAGCAAATTAGTGTTATTTTGGTTATCTTTGGTAAAAATGAGGGTGATTATGTAGAGAAATTATGTTTCAATAGCACATCTTTGTATGTATTAGATTTTAATACTATTCATTATAAAATGGACTAGATCCTGTTTTCTTCTCGTGTCCTCCAATGCAAAAATCACCAGAGATGTTTGAACTGCAAACCAGGAAGATTTGTGAGATTGCACTACCTATCCTCACTCTATCTGAAGATACTTCAAGTGTGACATTTGGAAGTCTTCTCAACTGGCTACCCTCAGCACTCAGAACCTGGCTTAACATTTGGTCCAATTAACCATTGTTTTTCTTTTGTTTCCATAGAAACCCCTCTTATTTAATATCTGATTACTTGAACCATAGGTCTAACTTTGAGAACATACCTGTATCATGCTCCCCTGAAATGAGTTTGACTGAAATGACCTATTGTCAGGACTAAGAGACTGGATCAGTGAGATGAAACAACTTGTTAGCTCAATTTTTTAATATGTGAAACTCCCACGGAAGTTTCAGATGGGGGAGTGGGAGAGGTTTAGGGCAGACTCCCTGACCATCTGAATGTGCCACTTTAGCATGTAGATTATTTTGAGCTAAAGGCACTTGAGACCCAGTGGGCTCAAGAGAAACTTTGTCCCTCATTTAGCCACACAGAAGAATCCAAATTGGAGGTCTTTCCCATAATAAGTGTTATTAGCAGAGATAAATTTTATCTGAGTGACCCATCTGTATGGCAGGGCAAACATCTAATTACCAAACATCTGTTCTTCTTTTCACCCTGGAAATGTATTTCTTTGCTCTGAAATCCCAGACCCCTATTCCCCTCTTGTTCAGAATGACATATATACCTCATTCTGTCTGCCTGTCTTTGGCATTTCCATGTCTATGTGTATTCCCTATACATATGCCTATTATATTTGATTATCTCCTGTTAATCTATCTCATATTAATTTGATTTTTAGTCCAGCCAAAAAGACCTTGAGCGGGCAGGAGTTCTTGCCTCCTGAGAGTAGTCCTTCTAAATCCTGATCCAGACTTTTTACCACAACTAAGCTCTTCAGTATTGCAAATCAAATGCCTATTGCTTCCTTTTACCAATCTGGGAATTCAGAAAGCTTTCAACTGCCTTGAAATCAATCATTTCCACTGTTTCTTTCCTTTCCTTATTTTTGACTTAAGACATTGAGTATATATTAAATGTCTGTGTGTTCATCATGAGGGGAATGCAAAGAAACATGTTCCCTACTCATGAAGCACTTACAAGTGTTAGTTGAGAGTAGAAATACATATGATCATATTCATGGCAAGACATAATTATGGGAAAAATCCTGTGGATTTCCCCTGAAGTTGGTGTGTAACTAAAGTTTATTCCCTTGTAGACCATAACTTTTTCATTTTTCAGTGAGACCTTTGAAGAATCCTTTAGCAAGGCTGCTTATCTAAAGAACAGAATTTTAGCCGTATTAAGATGGGGCTGTCATTTTCAGTGGTATTGTTCTTTAAATGGAGCATAGCATCATCTTTGCATTGAACTAACTGGCCAACATAATTGGTGTAGTTTGTTTTTGTCTCTTTATGTCTTTGGAGTTATAATATAAGTTAAGGAATATGGATGGAACGACACAAACCAAATGGTTTTCCAACCAACTGTTCTGATGTGATGCACGAGAAATAGCCTCAGCCAGTCCTGGGAAGTGGTAAACTGTGATGAAGAGCATGGGATTTTTGTTAATAACCATTCATTAAGCAGATACCTATAAATATTTCTTGAGTCCTTACTATATACAATGCACTATTGAATACTCTGATGATATAGCAGTGAATAAAAGGGAAAGTGAATATAGAGCTTATGTTCCAGTGGGGCAGACAGGCAATGACCAATCACTTAGAAAGTTCACATAGTAATGAGTGCTGTGCAAAGAAAAACGTGATTGATGATGAAGCACAGATGGGAGGATCCATGAAGCCTTCTGGGGAAATATGACCTTCAGGGTAAGACCCAAATGATAAGAAGGAGGTGGCAGGAAGACCTGGAGGAAGGGCAGGGAAGATGCTTCAGGCAGAAGGAGCATCAGGTGGAGAAGCCATGAGATCAGATGGTCTGGGCACATTTCAGAAACAGAATTTAGGCTGTTGTGGCAAGAGCCTGCAGGAAAAGAGTTATAGGGCAGGGGGTGAGATCAGAGAGGCAGGCAGGGGCCTGACCATGGCAGACTTTTTTGGCAGAATAAGAAGTTTGGTTTTAACTCCAAAGGCAATAGAAGCCACTGGAGGATTTTAAGCAGGGGAGTCATATGATCTAATTTGCATTTTAAAAAGCATACTCTTGATGCTGTGACAAAAGTGAATTATAGGAAGGAGGGAGAGAAGCAAGGAGACCAGTTAGGATGCATGGGAGTATTCCAGATCAGAGATGGTGGTCTCTGAACAGGAGCAGAATGATAATACAGACAGACCTGATTACTTGACTCACTAGCAAGGAGAAACTGGTAAACTCTGGTTGCTAAGCCCTAATTTCCTCACCCATAAAAAGCAGATAGTAATATCCATCTTGCAGATTTGTTTGGGGGATTGCCTGAGATAAAACAGAGTGCCTGCTACAAAGCCAAAGGATAGCATGCTGGCAATCTAGATTGGGAGTCAGCAAACTGGCTCATTTGGTCCACCATTTGTTTTTGCTAATAAGTTTTATGTGAACATGACCATGCCCATTTGTTAGGCATGATCATTCTCATTGCACAACAGTGAAGTTGAGTAGTTGTAACAGAAACCATAGGGTCTGTAAAATCGAAAATACTTCATCTCTGACCCTTTATAGAAAGAGTTTGCTGACTGCGACCAAGACCGTGACAAAGAGTAGAAAGAATGTAAGACAGATGTACTATATCTATATACCTAGGAAGTGGTGCATTCAGAGAAATATTGGTGGCATGTCATGCAGTATATTTTTCAAGTGGTCTGTGAAAGAGAAGGCCCAGCTATAAAGAGGCGATCAATAAAAGCATTTGAAATAAACTTAAAATGTCATTGTCATATAAACCAACAAATAATACCATGTAACATTCATATAATGTCTCTATCTTTCCATTCTGTTCATCAATAGTTTTATTAAAATCACTCACTATAGATCTATAAATTCAATGTAAAAGAGGATAAGTGATGGAGAGGATAAGCAATATATTTCAATTAATTGGAAGACTCATACCTAAAAGACAGAGTTCAGTCAGGCCGTCAACAAGTATTAATTTAGCATTAAGTACGTGCTAGGTCCAGTGTTAGGTGCTGGGATATATGGTGGTAGGCATATACTACTTCCAGCTTTCACGGTACTTTGAGTTTAATGTTTCCTTTTAGGGAAGACCTATAGGACAGTGTGTGAGCATCTTTGTGAGAAGAAAGTAAGACCCTCTCCTTCTTCAAGATACTTTATCTCCATCTATAGTAAATATTTTTAAAATTTGTTTTTCTTGCTCATCATTGGGGAAATACAAATCAAAACCACAATGAGATACCAGCTCACACCGATCAGAATGGCTAAAATTAACAACTCAGATGTTGGCAAGGATGTGGAGAAAGAGCAACCCTATTGTACTGTTGTTGGGAATACAAACTGGTCAGGCCACTCTGGAAAACAGTGTGGAGGTTCCTCAAAATATTAAAAATAGAACTACCCTACAACCCAGCAATCGCACTACAAGGTATTTACCCAAAAGATACAAAAATGCTGATTTGAAGGGGCACATGCACCCCAATGTTTATAGCAGTACTATCAACAATAGCCAAGTTATGGAAAGAGCCCACATGTCCATCAACCGATGAATGGATTAAGAAGATGTGGTATACAATGGAATACTGCTTGGCGATGAAAAGGGATGAAGTCTTGACAATTGCAACAATGTGGATGGAACTGGAGGGTATTGTGCTAAGTGAAATAAGTCAGAGAAAGGCAGATACATGATTTCACTCATATGTGGAATTTGGGAAGCTTAACAGGTGATCACAGGGGAAGGGAAGGAAAAAAAAGATAAAAACAGAGAGGGAGGCAAACCACAAGAGACTCTCAAATACAGAGAACAAATTGAGGGTTGATGAGGGGTGGGGGAGGGGAAGGGTTAAATAGTTGATGGGCATTAAGGAGGGCACTTTTTGGGATGAGCACTGGGTGTTATATGTAAGTGATGAGTCACTGGGTTCTACCCCTGAAGCCATGCATGCTAACTAAGTTGAGAATAAAAAAATATATATAGTGGTTTTCTTAGGGCTATCTGCCAAAAACATGTAATATAAATATTCAACTCTACAGTAACTGCAATGTGAATGGCACCTGGGTGTGGCGCCCTTTTGCAGTACAGAAACTTGCTCAATTATATGCAGAAGTACAAGTATTTAGATGAGAAAGTGACTATAATATTATAAAGAAGGGACAGCCCTGGACTGAGGAGTGTGAAGACTGTTTCACTGGTTGTCAGTTTTAACTAAGTCGGTGATCCCTAAGTTGGATTGTATCAGTATCCTAAGAGTGTCCACAAGAATTTCATATGACTCTCTAAACCTTTTAATGTAAAATTTGAACAAGCTACACACTGTTCTTGAAAGAGTGGACAAGGGGAAGAGCGGGCAAAATAAAACCATCAGTTATAGGATGTCTTTGTGACTGGAAAGTTGATGCTCTTGGAGGGCACAGCTGGTTTGGGGGCAGCGTTGGTGAGTTGTGCTGTTGTGTTTCAATTTTCATCAAGTTGAACTTATTTATTTACTTATTTTCCAGTTTGAATTTAAAAACTCAGATTGGAAGTTCAAGGTTTTATATCACACAGTGATATACAATTAGAATCCCTAGATGCAGGAGTCCTGCAGAAGGCTACTCGAAACAGCTGTATAAAACACAAAGGCTGAAACTAGGCGATTCCATGGGAGCTGGGAGCAAAGCATGTAAGGAGTAGGTCAAGGAGCTTCATGGTCATTATTTCCCTTGGCTCAGGCCAAAGATGCAAACACCTGAATTAAAAGATCTTGGTTCTGGTTTATCAGAATTAAAAGGAAGAGAGCAAAAGAAGCAACAGGGAACTAAAAGGAGTATGTGGGGAAAAAGAAAACATTTTAAAGGAAAATCTGTTCCTTTTTAACCTCCCAATCCCATTCTCAAGGTGTCATTTTCTTTCACTCCTTTCCTCTTGTGTCCTAGGTGCCATGTCAATGAACAACTCAAAGTGCCTCTTTCCTTTACTTTCCTAAGCACCCTCAATCAGAATCATGCAGCTTATTTCAGTGGGAATTCAGCCAAGGGTAATAAGGGAAGTTTGCTTTTCCTTCTTACTATGAGGCTGAAATTTATCAATTTATTTCTCATTGCTAATTACTTTTGCTTTATGGTAACTTTTTATATGTATTTTTAAGGATTGATATTATTGTTATTCATACTATCATCACTTTATGTGTTTTTGAAATTCCAGACCAAAGTACGGGGAAGTGATAAATCATGTTAATTGGAATATGGAAATAGAGTTTACCACACTGATCTTTTCTATAACTCTACTATGAAGTTTATTATGATTCTGATTCTGATTATTACCCTTTTTTGTAAACTATTTTGTGATTGGGTTTTTTTTAAGTTTTATTTTTAAGTAAGTAATATCTACATTCAACGTGGGGCTCAAACTCATGATCCCGAGATCAAGAGTCACATGCTCTACCAACTGAACCAGCCAGGTGCCCCATGTGATTGGGTTTTTAAAATATGTTGAGTTAAGGGGTGCCTGGGTGGCTCAGTCGGTTGAGCGTCCGACTTTGGCTCAGGTCATGATCTCCCAGTTTGTGAGTTTGAGCCCTGCGTCGGGCTCTGTGCTGACACCTTGGAGCCTGGAGCCTGCTTTGGATTCTGTGTCTCCTTCTCTCTCTGCCCTTCCCCCACTTGTGCCCTGTCTATCAAAAATAAATAAAATATAAAATATGTTGAGTCAGACAATGTTTCTCATTCCATAGGAGATACCCGAATAATCCCTATTTCCTTTGAAACGTTGAAGAAATTTAAGGAATTAAGTGATGGAAGTAGACACTAAAATATGTTATTTAACCGTATTCTAAATGGGATTGTAAAAACTTACTCAATACACAAACATTGTCTTCTCATTCCAGTTGACTTTGATAAAAATTTTGCTAAGCCATGATCTTTACTGTATATTTAGAAGTATGAGTTTCTACCCAGTAGAGACCATAAATGGGGAGAAAGGCCAAAAGCCACAAGAGAAAAAACATTTTGGTTCAACTTTGTGCTTGGTGAGCTGTTTTCTCTCATAAAATTTACAAATTAAGGGACATATTCCTATACACATTCATAGTCCCCATGGGTAGTGGTAACCAAATACGTTTCTTTTGAGAAATGTTTTTTTGTTACTTGCTTATCTTGTGAAACAAATACACATTCACTAACCATAATCTCCTGAACTTAGAAAAAAAATTTTTTCTCACAGGCAAAGACTTTCTGTAGTAACTCTTATTTCCCTGCTAATTACAGATTCCATAGACATCATGCAAAAAATAAACTTTTCTCATTTGCTAATGTCCAGGTGGGAAATTCCTACTGTTTAAACACACTTGTGAGTTAGAGTCTGATTATAGTATAAATTACTCTGGAAGGAATAGAGTGTCTAATTGAAGTTGTGGGGAAATATATAAATGTAGAAGCAGCAAAGGTATGACAGGATAAGAGCCCTTCTAGTGGTGGTTCTTGAAGTAACATTAGGTGACTTAAGGACAAGGTATTCACTACTTCTGTTAACACTGAGGAAAATGTTTACATCTATTGCCAGTGCTTGTATCCTCTAAACCCTTGTTAATTTTTTTTTTTTTATTGAAGAGAGAGGGTTCAGGCAGAATACAGAATAAATCAAGAAATTTACAATAATTTGTTTCCATCATATCTGTTGGGTGCAAGTGAAAGTGGTTTTCCACTAACATAGTAAGATAATATTTCTTTTAAAAATAAATAAGCTAAGAGTAAGTTAATGTAAATGAAAATATTAAGTAATAAAGGTGATACACAAATATGGCAAGTATTGTGAAGTGATAGAGTTCAGAATATTCCATTAGAGTTCTCTTAAAAGAGGTTAAATCGTCTTCAACCCAGACTTCTTCCAACTTCTTTTTTATCTTTCCTTCTTTCCTCTTTCCTCCTCTGATATGTTCTACTCTCAATGATTCAACAGCATGTACTGAGCCCATGTGTAGTGTCTGACATTGTGCTGGTTACTGTGAACACAGAAATACAGAGATTAATACATCATCATCTTCACTTTCAACCTGCTCAGTCTCACTGCAGACACAGTTATGCAAACAATTATTATACAATGAGAAATCTGATGTGCATGCACGGTATAGTGTAGCCCAGAGGAGGGACAGCCATGCAGGAAGCAGGGAAAGGTATCGGGTTTCGACCTTGGGAATCAGTCCAATGAAATAATAGTCCAAGTTCATAAATATATCCTTAATCTATTCAGCAAACCTCTATTGAGCCTGATGTGTTAAATACTGGGGATTTGGACATGAAAAAGATACAGTTGACACTTCAAGACGCTTTTGATTATAAGGGGAGACAGATAAGGAAAACAATGGTTATATAGATCTATATACCTTATCTGAAACTTTTGAAGGCAGATGAGTGTCACAATCCTGAATTTTTAGAATGTTAGTAAGGTGCACATACTGTATACTGCATAACAGCCATAAAAGCGTATGGAGCAGTACCCCACAATGAAAACATGCAACTACTCACACTAAATGGAATAAAGACTAAATGGAATAAATAGCCTCACATCAATTTGGTGTAGGTTATTAGTTATTGTAACATTTAAGATTTCTGAATTCAGAAGAGGGTGGATCTGTTCTTTAAAATAACCACAGTTATGTTGCCAGTTGTTTTGGAAGAACAAAGAAAGGGTGATGAAACACATTAAAAAAATTTTTTAAGTCATCTCTAAAACCAACATGGGGCTCAAACTCATGACCCCGAGATCAAGAGTCACAAGCTATACCAACTGAGCCAGCCTGGTGCCCCGAACCACATTCTAATTGAAAAGTTGTTAGGGAAGCCTTCCTTAAAGATGTATTTTCTGAATGGGGTCTTGCTGGATGAATAGGAGTTAACCCCACAGAGACAATGGAGAAGACAAAGGAGGCTTTGGGGCGAAGGGTTTTCTAGGCAGTAGGGACAGCCTGTAGAAAGACAATGGACTTAGTGTTTGGGGGGAAATGATTCAGAATGGCCAGGTGAAGGTGTGTCTGAGACAGAGACAGAGAAGGGCATGGAGATGGAAATGCTGATGGAGAACAGCTGAGATCAGGTAGATGCAGTGGTCAGGGCCCCTTGCTAAATCTCACCTTTATCCTGAAGCATAAAGAGAGCTAGTATGAGATTTTAACAGCATGTAGTCATGTGAACAGATTTGAAATTATAGAAAAATCATAATACTGGATGACAGAGCTGAACCACTATTCAAATTCAGGCTTCTGTGGTTGTCTAATTAGAGATGAACAGAAAATGCAAGTTGACATGGTTTGCATATAGCAGTTGCTCAATAACTTGTAGCGATTGGAAGGGCAAAGGCAAGTGTGTAGTGGGGAAGACTTAGAGATATTTCAGGGAATTATCTAGGACTCAGTATCTGATTAGACTAGGAGAGAGGGAGTGCAGAGCCTCCTTCCCTCCAAGACCTGCAAGTCTCCTCTCCTGGTTTCAGGGTCCCTGTTGCTTGGCATTCCATTTTGGACATGATGAAGTATGGGTTTGGGGATTAGGGAAATTATCTCCATTGGATTAGGGAGTCATCATGTGGAAGCTGAAGCCTTGATGTGGATGGGATCACAGAGAGACAGTGCCTGTATGAGAAGAAAGGAAGACTGAGGTCAAAGTCCAAGAAAATACTTAAGGAGAAGGAAAAGAAACTGTTGACCACGTCAATTGCCCTAGAAAGATCAACTGAGACAAAGCCTGGAAAACTCCACAATGGACATGACCAATAGGATGTCAAATGTGATTTTAAAAGAGCAGTTTCAGTCACTGAAGAGGGGCAGAGAGCGACTCTGACAGAGGACTGTGCAAGGGACCACCGTCCTTTTAAGACACCTGGCTGTGATGGGAGGGACAGAGAGCAGAAGGCCAAAATTAGAAGCGGTCATGGGGTGGTATGGAAAGATTTGGGTTTAATTTTAGTTTGTAAAGGTAGGAGTGCTGCCAGACGCCCAGCTTTTCTAGTGGTGTCACAGCCTGCCTCTGGGTGAGAAGTGTGTTTAAGCTGAACACGAGTGTTTCTCAGAAGCAGACGGACCGATAAACAGACTGGACTGGAAGAGCTCTGCAAGAGAGCACAACTTTCTAGGCTCGGCTCTAGTGCTAACTTGTTGTGCTGACTTCCTGCTGGGCTTTTGCACCTTCCTCCCTCCTTTGTCTATCTGGTTGGCTCCTTGCTACTTGTTTAAGATGGCTTTTATGGCTGTAAGGGTGCCTGGGAGCTGGCTTGTAAAATATGTTTGTGCAGGATTTACCAAAGAGATGCTCTTCCCAAGCTACCCCATTCGTTTAGCCTGAATTGTGTGTTTCCTACATTTGACTGAGCCCAACCGATTCCTGAGCAGCTGAGGGCATAACGCACCAGGCTGGGCACAGTAAAGATGTAAGGAGACAGAGCATTTGCCTCTCTGGAACTTATAATCCAAGATATGGGAGTGTTTTGTAAATAATGGTAGCACTGGCTCTTAAAACTTTTGGAGGATATGTAGATCTCTTTGAAAAGTTGAATTTAATATAAAATTTCAGAGTGTGTGTGGACATGCTAAATTCTGAAGTGGTTTTTATTTATTTAATAAGGATTTTTAAAAATGTTTATTTATTTATTTATTTATTTTTTTTTTTTAATTTTTTTTTTAACATTTTTTATTTATTTTTGGGACAGAGAGAGACAGAGCATGAACGGGGGAGGGGCAGAGAGAGAGGGAGACACAGAATCGGAAACAGGCTCCAGGCTCCGAGCCATCGGCCCAGACCCTGACGCGGGGCTCGAACTCACGGACCGCGAGATCGTGACCTGGCTGAAGTCGGACGCTTAACCGACTGCGCCACCCAGGCGCCCCAGAATGTTTATTTATTTTTGAGAGAAAGAAACAGAGTGCAAGTGGGGGAGGTGCAGAGACAGAGGGAGACACAGAATCTGAAGCAGGCTCCAGGCTCTGAGCTGTCAGCACAGAGCCCCATGCTGTGCTTGGACTCACACACCATGAGATCATGACCTGAGCCAAAGTTGGACGCTTAACTGACTGAGCCAACCAGGTGCCTCTGAAGTGGTTTTTAAAACTCAAGTTAAGAATGTCCAAACTATAGAGTTGTTAGTGCTCTATTGGTTTGTAACCTTGGCCAAAATAATCTTTCTGAGACTCAGTTTCCAGATTGTACTGCCTGTCTTGCAAAGATTTGGGGAGGACTAAATGTGACATTATGAGTATGATGCTTAGCACAGAGCCCAACATAAAGCTGGTGCAAATAAATGTTATTTCAGCTTTATGTGCGTTACGAAGGAAGTGAGCTAGGTGTTAAAATAGAGGCACAGCTAACTCACTACTTTCTGGTTAAGGAGTTATTCTGGCATCTAGTTGATGAAAACATTGTGCATTTCAATCATCTCATACCTACCTCTAGAATTTTATCTCAGTCCCACCTGAATTATTACTATCTTTATTTACATAATTTAAAAACACTTACATATACTTGCTTAAAAAGGAAACTGGATCCCTACCATAAATAGAAAACCACTTTCACTTGTCATAAATAGAAAGTAACAGTAACAATAAACAATGAAACTAAACAATGAAAATTTAACAATGCTATAAATTCTAGATACCAGTGTTCCCCTAGGGCTTTGAGCTTGGGACCTGCTCTTTGATAAATAGTTTAGTGTCAGAACACTTTCTTCTGGTTATAATCAGAAGAACTGGAAGAGAATTGAAAAGGAAATAACTTTCCCGCCAGTGTGATTCGCTGTTCTTTAATGCCCCGGCCCTGCTTGGTGCACGGACTCAACGCATCTCCCCTGACTCCAGTGACAGGCTTTCCCCCTTTGAGAGACATTGCTTCAAACCCCGATCTGAATCTGAATAATAAATGTTGTGGGGGGAAGCCTCCTGAATCCAACTGTCCCTCGGCCTGGTCCAGGACAGGAGCTCTGCAAGCCCGGCTATTTAAGCCTCTAGAAACAAGGCCACTCAGAGGTCCTGTCCCCTATTTCTTTGCTAGATCAGGCTCAGCGCCTACCTATCCCGGACGGCTCTGGAATTTTATTTTTTAACTGGACAAGTAGCCGAAGCATTCTGTGTGCTGCCGGCACCCCGGTGGGGAGGACGGGAGGCTGTGGACACTGTTTTGAAGCTGTCTGCCTGGCAGACACGGCTTCTGTATGGGTTATATGCTATAGATTGATAATAATAAAAAAGCAAAAGCAGCATTGCTCAATGATTTTACTCACTTGAGCTTCAATAAGCACCAATTAATCAAAGAATCAGAGACTTTTATTACTATTTTGTTACAATGGACGTGGCTAGGGGAACTGTATTCAGCAGCCCGCGAGAACCAGGACTTGCCCTCCCTCCCTTCCCTGAGCTACCTTGGCGCCCCTCCTCCCCAGGTAAGGCGCCGCACCCCACAGTCCCGCTCCGCGCCCGCGGCCGCTCCGACCCACGAGCGCCCGCCGACTGGGCATGCTCGCCCGGACCGGGCGGCCAGCGGGGCGCGGGCTCGGCCCTCCGCCGCGCCCCTACCTGAGGCGAGGCCCGCCCCCCGCACACCGGCCCGGGCGGGCACCTGGCGGGCGCTGCGGACAAGGCAGGGGGAGGAGACAGCCGCGGGGCGGGCGCCGCGGGGCCGCGCGTGGCGTTGCCGAGCCGCAGCCGAACTTTCTCCCCAGAAGTCCCGCTTTTGGGGTCAGGAGGAGCGGGGCGGGAAGCGGAGTGCGGAGTTCCTGGAAGGAGCGGCGGCCGCAGCTCGGCAACATGGCCTCCTCCACCTCCTCCTCTCCGGCCGGGGCCGAGAGCACCCCTCCTGCGCAGGTGAGCGCCGCCCCGCCCCCCCTACCTGTGGCTTCCTTCGCGGCGGGGGCGCGCGGGCGGCCGGGGGCTGGGGGCGGCGGGGGCCGCGGGGCGCCGGGGTCTGCCTGGACTCCTGCGCTCCGGGGTGCGCCGGGCGGCCCCGGCCAGGCGAGCGGAGGGGGAGCTGATCCCCGCGGGTCGTGGGGTTCTGGCTGCGCCGAACTGAAGCCGCGGCCCGGGGCGGAGGCGTGAGCAGTGCTGGTGTGCCCCGGCGCTCGAGCATCCCCGGGAAGGACGGAGGAGGGCCCGAGGGTCTCGGGCTTCTGCTTCGAAACGTTTGCCGCTTAGAAAAGCGCGGCCCAGGGCTCGGGACGCGCTCATCTCTTGGGCTTCCAGTCTCTGGGCTTTTCTGGTCTGGGTTCGCCCCTCCGACTCCGTGCCAGGCTGAACGCTTCGTAGGGACAAGACCGAAGTAGGCTGCGGGTTTGGCCGGCAGGAAATCACCTGGTGCTGAAAGTTACCTTCAGAATTAGTCTGCCTTTTTTTTTTTTTTTTTTTTTTTAAGGTGAGTCAAGATACTTTGTTTTAACCCAGTAAGAATACAAAATACACCTAAAGGTTGGGACATAGATGAAAGGCAGACCTGTACGGATGTAGTGGCAGTGCCTGGGGATGGCTTGGGGTGGGATTACCTCCTCCTCTAATCTTCGACTGCCTGCCATAGGCATGCAAGTGAAACACGAGGTAAAAACCGGGTGCGTGATGTGCAAAACCACAGCTTCCAGATAAATCTCCTTCCTCCCACCCCACACTCCCGAGCGGATTGCCACCTTTTAGCCCAGAGGCGTTCAGCGGCAATTTTGCAGCTGCCATTGGGTGTATAATATAGGATAATTGGTTTAAAACACTTGCGTATGTTTTCACGTTCATAGAGTGCCGACGGAAGTGGCCTCGAGAAACAGTAGTTGTCTTTGGGGAGGACCCGGGGAGGGGGGAAGGGGGTAAGGGAGACTTAATTTCACGTACCTTTGGGGACTTTTTCTTTTTTAACCATGTGCATGCAAGATCTATTTTAGAAAAATGAGAACTACCACCTTAAAAAAAAAAATGAGGTATGTGTGAGTAGCCTTGAAGGCAATAGTTTACTTAGTTTCAGATTACGTAGAATTTCGCTTGAAACATACAAATCTTCTAGCCCTTATCATGTCTCCTTTAGTTGCCAAAATCCTCAGGGAATCAAGGGGACGTCTTTAAAAGAAGACTCTTAAGTCTTGGCAAAGTTAATAGGTGGTTTCTATTGCTAATTTGATTCTGAATTTTAATTTTGCTTGTTTGAAAATTAAGTGTGGCTTGTCTAATTTTGGAAGAGACCACTTTCCATTTAAACGCACGTTTGGGAGTCATCCTAAGGTTGTAACCAGACCTTATTCCAGGAGGGTAGGCCACGCAGATAGGCTGGAGTAGGAAAATTGGAGGGAGACGGTCTCAGAGTGGACACGGATTGCTGCCTTAGCAGTTCTGGCATCCTTATAATCTGCTGACCTGGGCTCAGTCGGGAGCATCTTGAAGGCAGCAGATTCTCAATATTGAAAGTGGATGTAAAATTAAAATCACAGCTCTGAAATGAAAACTGAAAATAAAGCAATCTATTGAGCATCTTCAACACAGCCACTAATATCTAGAGGGCCCATTTCTCTTAGTTCTCAAATCAGTGGAGGATGAATAAGTGAGTTGTGAATCTGAGCTGTAGTTAAGTCAATGATGAACCATTTATGATGGTTCTCAGTGTTATTTTTGTTAAAGCATAAATAAATATCTGTTTTGTAATCTACACAGTGATATGTCAGGCTCCATAGCAGAGAATGTGGCTCAATGTCCTTCAGACAATATAAAGACCAGTCAGGGTGTTTTGGAATCCAAGGAAACACTGTGGATTCTGAATTTGTTTGCATTTTTGTGGTGGTGGTTACATTAGGACTGTGGTTTTCCTTTATTCAGTATTAAAAAAAGTTTTTTTCCTTCTACGGTGTTAATGGAGCAAGTGAGTCTGCTTAATTCTAGATTAATATTTTGGTAATTGAAAATAATATAATTTCTCTGGACTCTCAGGGTTGTTCTTAGCTTGATTTCTGATTAGTAACTTGTTTGTTTCAAATTTTTTTGTAGAATGTGTTACTATAATTATAGGAAATCAGTATAATCCAAATTAGAGAGCCTGTGAAATTCTAGCCTATGCAAGTGGCATTTTTACTTTTTTGAATAAACTAAAAACTTGAAATTAATGATACCAATTAACCTGACACTTTTATACCCGAGTGTTTATGAGTTAATAAATTTTAATTGAAATGTTTAGCCTTGCTACACTGTCTCCAAAGTTACTAAAGTCTACCCTTCTGAGAAGATCAAGGTTACTAATAATCTAATCAGATCTGAAGTAACCTTTCCCTGTATATATTGACGGGTCTGTTCATATAACTCTACCCTTGGATCTTACAGTGAATGCCAGGGAGGTGTTGGGTTAATGCCGGAACAATAAAAGTATCTGGAATAGGGCCATTTAATTTTGATTTTTCATTTCATCCTCTGTCAACAGTTTAAATTTGTGAAAACAGCTTACATTTTTTAAATTGCCTTCTATCCATGATATAATTTTTAAGATTAATTTGATATTACCTACTTTCTTTTAGACATTTAAAAATCTTATTATTATTACTTTTAATTAAAAAATTTTATTTATTGGGGCGCCTGCGTGGCTCAGTTGGTTAAGCGTCTGACTCTCGGTTTCAACTCAGGTCATGATCTCACGGTTTTGTGAGTTCAAGCTCCACATCAGGCTCTGCGCTGACCGTGTGGAGCTGCTTGGGATTCTCTCTCTCTGCCCCTCCCCTACTCACACTGTCTCTGGCTCTCAAAATAAATAAGTAAACTTAAAAAATAAAACAAAATTAAATTTATTATTATTTTTACCTACAAGACTTTTTTTTTAAGTACTGGAAGCCCAACTGGTTAGTTACAAATTGAAAGTTCCTACAAAGTTAAGTGCAGTCTCTGAGTATGTTTTTTTTCTGACTGGACCCTAAAGGATGTGGTAACATCTTCAAAATCTATAGTCACGGTTGAAGTACTCCTGGACACTTGTCTCAGTGTGTTTGAAAGTGGGCAGACTTTCAAACAGATTTATCTTCCAATTGATTTGTGTCTTCCATATCTTCCAATGGATTTATATTCAAAAGGACAAAGATATTTCCAGGAACCAATCAGGTTCCTGTTTGGAGTGAGATAAATGGCACCAAAATAGAATCGATTCTTCCATGTTTTACAGAAATTACTCCTGAATTTCCTCTTTGGGAAAGTCCCATATGGATTGATTAGCAAGTATCTTATATTGGGCAGGAAGAAAGCAGGTACATGAAAGTTATGTGCTTTCAGATCTAAGTAGATGGTAGTATTTTTTTGGGATAAACTGTCTTTAGTACTTCATAATGTATATTATTAATAAGCAGAGATTAAGTGAACTAGCGTTTGGAGTTAGAAAAGAGAAATATTGAAAAATTGGCCCTAGCATGCATTTTGTTTTCTGGGTAGGGCATGAATATTCAGAAGTGGCCTGGTAGGTGAAAGAGGCAGAATTGAAGTTAATTGAAATGCCATTGTAGAATAAAGAATTGTGTGTTGCTGAATTGGAAAGGCTGTTTCCTAAAGTGTTTTAGAGATAGCTACAGTGATTCATTAGTAGCTATTTTGTCCCTCTAGCACGGACTGCATTCTTGCCCAATGCAGTTCCTCTGGGTAATGTGAAGGCTTCATGCCAATAGTCTGCCATGCAAGAGTCTGCTGCTGTTCTCCCCTTTGTTCATGTCATGACATTTTATGTGGAACCTTGGCAAAAAGCAGCTCTGCGACTGCAGCTTTGCTCGTTAGCATCGAACATAGGGCTTGACACACAGTAGGCCTTCAGTGAATGTTTGTCGAATGAATGATAGAATAAATGATGAAAAGAATCTGGCATTCAGATTCAGGAACAGATTTAGCCATTTGAACAATACTTTGGAGCTCCTATCAAGTGCAAAGCACGCTGTGTTGCACAGTTTTGGTTTTTACTCTCAAGAAGTTCATAATCCAACTTACTTACATTTGCATAGGACAAGACCTACACAGAGCCAGTACTGGAAATTTTTCCATGCATAGATTTTTTATTTAATCGTGTGCCATGTGCCTGATTTTAGTTTGGGCTTTAGTGTATAATCAAGAAGGGGAAATGTAGACAAAAGCACCTAAGAGTTTTAGGATGGCATCAGGAATGGAGAGACTTTATATTTCCTAGTTTCTGCACTGAGAAAATGCTGCAGAATAGAAATGTGTGAAAAGCCACAGAGAACTATATGGAAAGGTGCTCTTTTTCTTGTTGATGGCTGTCTAATATCCACAGTGTGGATAGGCCATAATTTATTTACTGTTTTACCTATTAATAAACATTTACCTTGCTTCCAGTTTTTTGACCTCAATACACAGTGCTGCAAATAAATATCCTTACACATAAAAAAAATTTTGTAATCCAATTGGATGGAGAAGACATATGCATCTTTAATAATAGCAGCCATGATTTCTTGTGCCTCTCATGGTGGATACTGTATACCTTAGCACAAACATTAGGGTAGGGTTTATTACCTCACCCCATTTTCAACACAAAGAAACTGAGCTTTCATAGTTTCACAGAAAGGCTGTGCAAGTTGTAATTTGGTAAGGGCCGAAACTGGATTGGAACTCCTGTCTGCTTGAGCAATGGGCAGAGCAGTGATGATGCAACCAGGAAGCCAGGAATGGAGTCCCCATAATCCAGCTAACTAGCACTGTGACCTCAGAATCTTATCACCTCTTTGGCTTTGCTTTCTCTCCTGGAAAGAGAGCTGGAATAAATGGTTTCTAAGCTGTAGTCCAGCTCAATTAGTCTATGATTTAAAAAAAAAAATTAAATGCTAAGACAGAGGTGTAGATAATTAGTAATAAAGTGGTATATTTCCTTGTTTCTCGGAAACATTTTCCCCTCATATTTTGGCATTCCTGATGTTAAGATAATTGCCTGAATGTTGAGAGCTTTTAAGTTTATTATATATTGTTTATTTTAAATGATTATTTTTCTCAGAAAATCAGATTTTAAAGAAATAGTGCTTTTTTGCAATTGATGATATCTTGCAGCATAAGCCATTTAATAGTTCCAGGGAGGAAATAGAAAGATTATCTCAGTGAGTTTGGGCTGATAATTGAACACTCACCAAGGACAAGGGATTTGAATGGAGTATAAAAGAAGAGGAATACTTCATATGTAGGTGGAAAGCAGTTGGGATAGCTGCTTGGACTCTATGGGTCCTTTAGGTTTCCTCCCTTCCTTCCTTCTTTTCTTCCTTCCTCCCTCCCTCCTTTCCGCCCATTCTTCCTTCAATTTGAGAGGTAATCAGTGGTATACTGATAAACTGCCTCTCAAAAAAAAAAAAAAAAAAAAAAACAAACAAACCCTGATTTATAGCGTTTGTCCATTTCTGCGACGTAAATATAAGAATTCTGGTCGCCAATCCCGACGTGTGTGGGGAGTGGGGTTTCCCCTATGCAAACAAGCAATGCAGCAGGGTGTCCATTCAACTAATTTCCCACATTGTCTACCCAGACGTAGCATCAGATCCCACAGGTTAAAGGCTCAGTCACAGGTTACCCACTGCACCACTACCTCCCATATCAGTTTAAGCCCGAGTTACCAACTGTGCTTCTGACCAACTGGCTATAAATGGGAGGGTCTCATAACCCCCTCTTTGGGTTTGATTAACTTGCTAGAGCAGCTCACAGAACTTGGAAAAACATTTTATTTACTGGATTACTGATACACCAGTCGATTACTGGTATCAGGATGTAACTCAGGAACAGCCAGATGGGAGACATGCATAGGGCAGGGTGTGGGAAGAAGGCTCAGAGCTTCCATGCTCTCTCTCTGAATGCCACTCTTACGGTATCTCCATGTGTTCACCATCCTTGAAGCTCTCGGTACCCCCTCCTTTTGGGTTTGAATGGAGGCCTCATTACACAGGCAGGATTGAGTAAGTTATTGGCCATTGGCGATTGATTCAACTTGTAGTACCTTTTCCATCCCTGGAGATTAGTGTGTGGGACTGAAAGTCCGAACCCTCTGATCCCATAGTCAACTCCACCGGCAACCAGTCCCTGTCCTTAAGAGTTTTCTAAAAGTCACCTCATAACGTAACAAGATACTTTTACTCCTCTCATCACTTAGGAAATTATAAGGGTTTTGGGAGTTTCATGCCAAGAAATAGGGTCAAAGACCAAATATGTATTTCTTGGGGCGCCTGGGTGGCGCAGTCGGTTAAGCGTCCGACTTCAGCCAGGTCACGATCTCGCGGTCCGTGAGTTCGAGCCCCGCGTCGGGCTCTGGGCTGATGGCTCGGAGCCTGTTTCCGATTCTGTGTCTCCCTCTCTCTCTGCCCCTCCCCCATTCATGCTCTGTCTCTCTCTGTCCCAAAAATAAATAAAAAACGTTGAAAAAAAAAAAAATTTTCAAATATGTATTTCTTAAAAATTATAATATAGAATACTTCCACCATGACTGATTTCAAGCTGCCAGTGGGAGGTAAACATGGAGTTGGGAAGACATGTGCACAAGTGACTGGCAAGCTGGCATTAGCCAGCTGCAGCACACCGGTTACATATGGTAAAAGGCACTGAAATTTTTTGGTTGAATCAATGATTTGTTTACTATATATTTGGCACTTACCGGATACGAGGCACATATGGGGATACGTGGATAAATAAGAGCTAGTTTTTACTCTTCATGATGTCTTAGTGTAGCTGGCCAATTAAATGAATGAAAAAAATTGTTTATTTATTTATTTATTTATTTATTTAAATTCAAGTTAGTTAACTTACAGTGTAGTATTGGTTTCAGGAGTAGAACCCCGTGATTCATCACTTACATATAACACCCAGTGCTCATTCCAAAAAGTAACTTCCTTAATGCCCATCACCCATTTAACCCTTCCCCCTAACTACCTCCCTTCCAGCAACCCTCAGTTTATTCTCTGTGTTTAAGAGCCTGTTACGGTTTGCCTCCCTCCTAAGGGAGAATTTTTTTAAGAAAAAATCTTAATTTTTCCTTCCCTTCCCCCATGTTCATCTATTGTATTTCTTAAATTCTATATATGAATGAAATCATATGATATTTGTCTTTCTCTGACTGACTTATTTCGCTTAGCATAATATAATCTAGTACCATCCACGTTGTTGCAAATGGCAAGATTTCATTCTTTTTGATTGTTGAGTAGTATTCCATTGTGTGTGTGTGTGTGTGTGTGTGTGTGTGTGTGTGTGTGTACACATGCCACATCTTCTTTATCCATTCATCAGTTGATGGACATTTGGGCTCTTTCCATAATTTGTCTATTGTTAATGCTGCTATAAAGATTGGGGTACCTGTGCCCCTTCGAATCAGCATTTTTGTATCCTTTGGATAAATACCTTGTAGTGCAATTGCTGGATCTTAGGGTAGTTCTATTTTTAATTTTTAAGGAACCTCCATAGTCTTTCCCAGAGTGGCTGCACCAGTTTTCATTCCCACCAACGATGTAAAAGGGTTTCCCTTTCTTTGCACCTCGCCAATGTCTGTTTTTTCTTGAGTTGTTCATTTTAGCCATTCTGACAGGTCTGATGTGGTGTCTCGTGGTTTTGATCTGTATTTCTCTGATGATGAGTGACGTTGAGCACCTTTTCATGTGTCTGTTAACGATCTGGATGCCTTCTTTGGAAAAATGGCAATTCATGTCTTCTGCCCATTTCTTCACTGAAGAAAACTGTTTTTTTGGGTGTTGACTTTGAGAAATTCGGTACAGATTTTGGATACTAACCATTTATCCAGTATGTCATTTGCAAACATCTCCCATTCTGTCGGTTGCGTTTTAGTTTTGTTGATTCTTTCCTTCACTCCAGAAGCTTTTTATTTTGATGAGGTCCCAATAGTTTATTTTTGCTTTTATTTCCCTTGCCTTCGGAGACATGTCTTGTAAGAAGTTGCTTCAGCTGAGGTCAAAGAAGTTGCTTCTTGTGTTCTCTTCGAGGATTTTGGTGACTTCTTGTCTCACATTTACGTCTTTCATCCATTTTGAGTTTATTTTTGTGTATGGCATAGGAAAGTGGTCCAGCTTCATTCTCCTACATGTCGCCATCCAGTTTTCCCAGCACCATTTGCTGAAAAGACTGTCTTTTTTCCGTTGGATACTCTTTCATGCTTTGTTGAAGATTAGTTGGCCATGCATTTGTGGGTCCATTTCTGGGTTCTCTATTCTGTTCCATTGATCTACATATCTGTTTTTGTGCCAGTACCATGGAACCAGAAAAGACCCCAAATAGCCGAAGTAATGTTGAAAAAGAAAAGCAAAGCTGGAGGCATCACAGTTCTGGACTTTAAGCTGTATTAAATGAATTTTTAAGTAAAGGAAGGACTCTTATACTGGGAATGGTTGATCAGCTCTCTGTTTTCCACTGAGAATAAAATAAATACCAAGTAGATCCTCAGATATCTAAGTTAGAAATGAGAGAACTGAGGTTTATAACTAGATTATTAGATGTTAGAGTGGTGAAACGTGACTTTTAAGACCTTGTTTCTTTGGAAGTCAAATTAAGCCTAATAGATTTTTCTTCTGCTTGTGTATGTGTTGGTGACTGTGCATGTTTATTAATCGCATTTATTGAGATACAATTTACAATTTGAGATTTACAATTTATAACTTGTGATATAAAATTCACCATATTAAATGTATAGTTAAGTGTACAAATATTATACTCCAACCATGACAAAATATTTATCATCCTATGTTTGCTTGTGTTCTTTCCCAATTAAATTCTCTGCAATCCTCCAGGCAAATACTGTTCTGATTTCTTTCACCATGGATTCATTTTGCCTATATGTTTTTTGTTTGTTTTTTGTACCTGGCTTCTTTCCCTAGCATAATGTTTTTTTTTTTGCTGTTATCTTTTCATGCTGTTGTCAGTATTAGTAGATTATTCCATTTTATTGCTGAGTAGCATTTCAATGTATAGAATGTACCACAAATTGTTCATCCATTCATCATTTGAATTGTCTTCAGCTTTTGTCTATTGTGGATAAAACTGCTATAAACATTTTCGTATATATCTTTTTGTTGACATATATATCCCCCCCCAACCTTTTTGTGTATGTGTGAATGAGGTTAAATAACTAGGATTAGGATTGTAGAGTTGAAAGGTCATATATGATTGACCGTACAAGAAACAACTCACATCTTTCTTCATATCTGTAGAGAATGAATGGTCTCAGATCAGAATGGGAGGGAAGGGGAAAACCCATGGAGAAATTATTTCTTTGGCATGTGCTTAATATGAGAATTTTTGAAAAATATGATTTTAACAATGGAAGAAAGATGGATATTGAGAAAAAATTGATGTTAAGTAAGACTTTACAAGCTTGTAAACTATAAGTTTAATAGTTTTATTGAGATATAATTTATATACATAAAATTAATCCACTTACTGCGTACATGTCAATAAATCTTAATATATTTACAGAGTTGGAAAATCATTGCCACAATCTGATTTTAGAATATTTATTACCCTCTAAGAAGTGCTGACTTATGGTTAAAAAAAAAACCCAAAAACAAAAAAAAAACATGGTTTTGGAGTTAAGTAAGACCTGTGTTTTCGCCTGTATTTTACTAGTTAGCAATTGCGTGACCTTGGTAAGACAAATCTCAGTTTCTACACCTTTGAAATAGATGAAGACACCTCCTTTACTATGTATATACATATATATGTGTGTATATATATATATATATATATATTTTAATGTTTATTCTCGAGAGATAGAGAGAGACTGAGCATGAGCAGGGGAGGGGCAGAGAGAGGGAGACAAAGAATCCGAAACAGGCTCCAGGCTCTGAGCTGTCAGCACAGAGCCCAACACGGGGCTTGAATCCATGAACCGTGAGATCATGACCTGATCCGAAGTCGGATGCTTAACCGACTGAGCCACCCAGGCACCCCTACAATATTTTTTATAAAGATTATAAGTAATGCACACATAGCACTTGGTACATAATAAATATTGAATAAATGGTAGTGTTTATTATTAAACTGTGTCTGCATTTTTGTAATTTCTGTGGTATTTTGTTCATATCCTTATAACTGCTTCAGTAGTCTCTCTGCTAAGGATGTCTTTGAACATATCTTTTAAATGTTTATTTATTTTTGAGAGGAGGGAGGGGCAGAGAAAGAGGGAGACAGAGGATCTGAAGCAGGCTCTGTGCTGATAGCAGAGAGCCCCGTGCAGGGCTCAAACTTACAAACTGTGAGAGCATGACCTGAGCTGAAGTCAGATGCTCAACCCACTGAACCACCCAGGTGCCTCCTTTGAACATATCTTTTAAGAGGAAGTGAGGTAGAGTGGGAAGAGGACTTTAGATAAATGTACTGAGATGTTCCAGCTCTTCCATTTAATTGCTCTATTAGACAAGTCACTTAACTGTGTCTGTTTCCTTCCATGAGGAATTATAGTAATAACATCCACCTTGCAAGATTGTTCTAAGTGGTTGAGGAAATACACATGGCATGTTGATATAGTAGGTGCTCAGTAAATAGGAAGTGTTATTCTATGATATCAGAAGCCATCATCTTTAAAAAAAAATTTTTTTTAATGTTTACTTATTTTTGACAGAGAGAGCATGAGTGGGGAAGGAGCAGAGAAAGAGGGAGACACAGAATCCAAAGCAGGCTCCAGGCTCCGAGCTGTCAGTACAGAACTCCACATGGGCTCGAACTCACAGGGCTAGAACTCACAAACTGTGAGATCATGAAGTGAGCTGAAGTTGGTGCTTAACCGACTGAGCCACCCAGTCGCCCCTAGAAGCCACCATCTTTGAAGTGTTCACATCTAGGAATAAAATTTATGTACAAAATTCAAGGCATAGATGGAAAATTAGCTTATGTGTGCCTATTTGCTATATAAATGTTTATATTTTAGTACTAGTGGAGTGTAAGGACAAAGCCCTTAATAAAATATTTGATTAAATGAATGCATAGATGAGTAAATAAAGAAGAAAAAGCATTTTGTGTATATGGTTTTAGTCTCCCTCAGTGTTTAGGTATCTAAGAGAAAATTTCATTTTCCAAGCTTCAAGTTTATTTGCTTATCCCCTTTTATTTGGCAGGACAGGCTAGAGGGTGGGGAGCAGGATAATTAGAAATTAGAGTAAGAACAAGAATTATAATTTTTTTAAAAAAGGACTATAATTGCTGACATTTGTAAACAGCTGTTTATATTTTAAAATAACTTTCATGTTATTTTTTTAAATTTGTATGTCAACAACCATATAAGGCAGTTGGAGCAAATAGTCTCATTTTAGGAGAAAGAAAGACAAGGTTCAGAGGTGTACTTGTTCCTGATCTTTATGGAACTAACAAGTGGCAAAGCAAATGAGGGAAGGGAGCAATAAATAAGAAAGCTTGCGTGCTGCTGGTGGGAGCTTAGACTGAGGCAGTCCTTCTGGAAAGCATCTGGCATTACTTAAGCAAAAGCTAGTTATTTACTCTTAACAATTTAATTCCTACAGGTGGACACTGATCCCCAAAGAATGTGTCCAAGGTTATTCACTGCTGTGTTATTAGCGGTAGGGGGAATGGGAGGTAACTGGGGACCACTGCTGGGAGAGGGAGTGGTAGAGTGGTGTGTATGCATCATGGAATTGTCTGTAGCCATTAGAAGCAACAGATTAGGTAAACAAAATCAACATGAATGGATCTGAAGAATGGAGTGCTTGGGGAGGCACCTGGGTGGCTCAATTGGTTGAGCATCCAACTGTTAATTTTGGCTCAGGTCATGATCTCATTGTTCATGGGATTGAGCCCACATCGGGCTCTGCACTGACAGTGTGGAGCATGCTTGGGATTCTCTCTCTTGTTCTCTCTGCCCTTTACCAGCTCCTGCTCTCTCAAAACAGACAAATAAACAAACAAACGAAAAAACCTTAGAAAAGAATAGAGTGCTTGGTGAAAAATGTAAGAGTGAGAGACATATTAATTGTTTATGTGAATTAAAAATTCATAAGCATAAGCACAGTAGGCAGTTCATAAGAAACTTACATAAAATACTCATTAAGTACATTAGAATAACTGCTGGTGGGACCCAGTGAATAGAAGTAGGCTATGTAGATAAAAAAGAATTAATAAAGAGAATAATGATAAGGTGCTATGAAGCATTACATATGGCTCACTCAGCCTGCTGAATGATGAAGTTAAAAACAAAAAAGCCCAGCATATTGATATAGTTTGAATACCTTTTATGTGATCTCTGTTACCACTAGGCTTAACCAGGGAGACCCTGCTATCATTATACTGTATGGAATGGATATTCCAAGTGAAATAAAATTTGGATTGGTTTCTGAAGTTGCAAGTAAAACTTCTCACAGAGAGCAGCACTATTGTTGTTGTTGTTGTTATTGTTTTGTTTTTTTTAATAAAGATTTATAAGGGGCGCCTGGGTAGCTCAGTCGGTTAAGCGTCTGACTTTGGCTCAGGTTATGATCTCGTGATCCATCAGTTTGAGCCCCGCTTTGGGTTGTGTACTGACAGCTCAGAGCCTGGAACCTGCTTTGGATTCTGTGTCTCCCTCTCTCTCTGCCCCTCCCCAACTTGTGCTCTGTTTCTCTTAAAAATAAATAAATATTAAAAAATTTTTAAAAGATTTATAATATGGTACACTTGAGTTGGTATAATTTAAAAATTAAATTCCTTTTAAATTTTATATTTGGGATAATAGAGACAGATGTGTCATATGGTACAGTTTTTATGGAGTTAGAATGTAATATACTAAATATTTAATTATAAAATGATAAACTCCTTACTCTTCATGAATTCAAAACATACTCAGTATCCTGTTATATCTAGATGTAGTTGTCTTCGTGTATATTATTTTTAAAGGATATAAGTGTGATTTTTTTGGAGAGATATATCCCCTTCTATTGTATTATTTGTTTTCCGAGTTAAATTTGAAGTGATACATCACTTTTTTGGTGGTATGGGGTGGCTTTAAGAAGTGCAGATTTATTATGTTGCAGTTCTGGAGGTCAGAAGTCCAAAACGGGTTGGTAGGACTTCCTTCCTTCTAGAGGCTCCAGGGGAGAATCCTTTTCTTTATTTTTTTTCAGCTTCTAGCGTCCACATGAGACACTTGGCTCTGTATCACTTTAACCTCTGCTTTTATCATCATTTGGAATAGGTTGCTTTTTAGTTTACCTTGCCTTTCTATTCGCTATTTGCCATACCTCTGAAAGATAGTTATATAAAATGATTATAATTATGTTTTGTACATGTTGTACAATTTCTTAACTATTCTGACTGTTGAAAAAGCCATAATGGTTAAAAATTCAGCTGAGAATTCGCAGCCTTTCAAAGTGTTCATCTATCACTACTCTGGAGGTGTTGCTGGTATTCTGTAGGCAAACTGCTGAGACCAGAAGGGCACCCAATTATTTTAATGATAGGTGTAGAAGCTGGAGAGAAATTGATTACACCCTTGGTGCTCCCAGCGTCCACCTGTTTGTGAGTGGTATGCAGAGTTTCAGGTTTGCCTGTAATATGCAGAAAAAGACCTAATTCTTGGGTGAGAGTTTCATCTACAGCAGCATGCAATAAAACGTTGACAACAAAGAACTGGTTTTAATGCTGTTTTGTCTTTCTCAACAACATAAATAAAACAGTAAGAAAGGGGAAGCATTGTTATCCTGTAGAAGGGAAACAAGCTCGATGTCAGGATATTTGAAAATGAGATTTGTAAGTGTGATGCTGAGCCGTCCTGCAGTTGTTTCCTCATCTACAAAAATGGGGTTAATGATAATGCCTGCTTTATCCATCTCAGAGCTGTAAGGATCACGTTGTATGATTAGGTAACTTATTTAGTTCAATTGCTTAGTGCCATATGAACATATTGGTGTGGTTTTTTACATTTTTTTTTCACTGTGCTGCTTTTCATTATGATAGCTTTAGCATCCTGCAAAATGTGATAAGTGATAGAGAATAATATCTCAGTGATAATTGGGTACTTTAAAGTTGATTTCTTTTTTTTTATTTTTTTAAATTTATTTTTGAGAGAGAGAGAGAGAGAATGTGTGTGCATGCACACACTAGTGGGGGAGGGGCAGAGAGAGGGAGAGAGAAAATCCCCCCAGGCAGGTTCTGTACTCTTAGCACAGAGCCCGACCTGGGGCTCAAACCCACAAACTGTGAGATCATGATCTGAGCTGAACCGGACGCTTAACTGATTGAGCCACCCAGGTGTCCCTAAAGTTGATTTCTTAAGAAATTTGGAATTTTTAGCATATTTTTGAGATTTTGGCAATTTTTAATCTTATTAAAGCATTAAGTATGCCAGGAAACTGCTATTTTAGTTTGCTGATCCAGAAGAACAGATATATACACTATAATTAAAATCTTGGAGCTCCATGCTGCATTTCCCAAAGTCTGGTTAGATTGCAAAGCTGTTACTGAGTATGAAATGGCATGGCTTTGATTGGTGTGGATATCTACTTAAGTGTCCATTGAATATTTCAATATGTGGTACCTAGCAGCTTGAAATTCGCTGGGTGTTTGAAGAACCAATGTAATGAATTGCCCTCTAAGTTGGGAAATTTGGGTTTGGTCTGTTATTCAGTGTATATGTGTTTGGTCAAATCACTTCATTTCTATAGAGTATCCTCTTAACTGGTAAGATTTCTACCTGCTTAGGGGTGCCTGGGTGGTTTAGTTAAGTGTCTGACTTCAGCTCAGGTTGATCTCATGGCTCATGGGTTCAAGCCCCACGTTGGGCTATGTGCTGACAGCTCAGAGCCTGGAGCCTGCTTCAGATTCTGTGTCTCTCTTCTGGTCCTCCCCAGCATGCTCTGTCTCTCTCTATCTCTCAAAGAAAAAAAATAAGATTTCTACCTGCTTAATTTCCATGTTCTGAAATCCAGACTGTGATGAGGCTCTCAAACAAAACTAGTACATGCTGTTTTACAGAACCTCCCAGGGAGCTAATTCTCAGCTGTAGGTTTGCCCAGAAATTGGTGTCTTCTCTGGAAGGGTAAGTAAATACCTAAATGTACATGGATTCCTAAAGAAGCCTTTTATCTGTTTGTGATCATTGCTTAAGTTAGAAAGCTGAGTCATTAATGAGACCTTTCTCTCTTTCTCATGTAATGTGGTACAAATACTCTTAGTTCTGCTCCATACATGGCTTTTGAATCCCACCCCCTCTCCAACTCTGTGCCACTGCTTTAGTTCTGGCCCTCATCATCTTTCACCTGGGCCATTTGAACAAGTTGCCTAAACTGTCTCCTTGCCTCCAACTGTCTTCCAGTGGACAGTTGGCATCCTGACTCATCTTTATAAAATAAGGATACAGTGTCATTCCCTTGTTTAAAAACCTTTTATAGTTACCCGGTATAAGTAGGATAAAGTCCAGATACCTTAGGGTTGCATAGAAGATCTTTTACCATCTTGTCCCAATACAACTTACCATTTTTACTCTTTGTTTTTTTTTCTGAAACATCTGACATTGTGACCAGGCTAAATAATTATATTTCCAACTTTCTCCAAATGGACTGTACCTTTGTGTTCTTCCATGTTCTGTCTGCTAGTTTGTGCCATCCTCATTTTTCTCTTCCTGGAAAATCCCTACAAATCCTTCTGTATCTAGTTCCAGCATCCCCTCTTCTAGGCAACCTTCCTAGACTTCTATAGACAGTGACAGTCACCCTTACTTCCATAGTGTTGTAGCCCTTTGTGTACAGTTGGCTGTAATGGAAAGTATCACATTTTGTTGGAAGTATTTATTGTCTTCTGTAACTAACTGAACAGTGGGCTCCTCGAGGGCATATTTATGCTTTTTTCCATTTTCATGTATGCCTTTCTCTATCTAGGATCTAGCACATCTTGTGCTCGTTGATGATTATTGAACAAAAAGATAGTTGGCAGTTGGACAGTGTTTTCCATCATGGTCTCCTGAAGGACCATGTTGAGGATACTTTGCCCTAAGTCAGATGTAGATATATATAAGATTTTAGAAATGTGTCAGAAATCTGGCAAGGGTATATGTGTATACTAATATGTAATGATATTTTTATCTTTTGGAATGTTTGACCTTACAACCATTTGCTGCTAAATAGCATAATGTAGTGTTTGGATCTTGTAGTATCTGTGTGCCTTGGGCAAATGAAATTAACTTCTCTGAGACTCATTTCCTCATTTTTAAATGGGGGTGCCTATCTCATAGGGTTGTTGACAGAATTACATGAGCTGCTCCATGGAAAGCTGTTAGCACAGCACCTGGCACTTAGCTACTATCATTTGGGCATCTACCAATAATATTGAATTTACTGTGTCTGTGTTAATATATGTTAATAATATGCATTTTCTACTGTTTCTTATCCTAGTAAAGAAGGGACTGTTCTCATATATTCTCTTTTGCAAAAGAACATTACATTCTTTTGCTTAAACTTCCTCTTTTCCTTTCCTCTTACCGTAAAATGGTGGGAAATTGTCCACCCTTTTGCTTCAAAGTGATTTTTTAAAGAAGAGATTATTGATAGAATCAATTGATGATAAAATTAATTTGTCTTTCTTGTTTATGATAGGTAGCAGCTAAAAATCTGTGAAGAAGACAGATCACATGCATAAAACAAAAAGCACCACTGTCTGCTTCTAATAGTCCCCAATCCAATGTATATTCTTTTGATTGCTTTGTAAAATTTATAACCAAGTGATAAACCGAATGGCATCACAATTAAAATCAGAAGAAAGGTTAGGAGAAAATTTTTATTATAATATAACAAATCAGTTGTGAAGAACATGACAAAGTACCAAAAGGAAAAATGGTCAAGGGGTATGAACAGACAACTGATACAAGAGGAAAAAAAAAAAAAAAGGAGAGAGAAAAGAAAGAAGAGGAAATGCAAAACAACTGGCCAATAAACAAGTGAAAAGATGTTAAATTCACAAGTCTTAAGAGATTAAAAGGACTGCTTTCTATACTATTTGATAACATTTTATGTACTAGATTGGCCAAAAAAAAAAATCCTCTTTGGGGTATTGAGGATACGATTTGAGTGTCAGTTGTATAACTTTTTTGGTGTGGGGAGAACTTAGGTACACTATTTATCTGTTAAAATAAAATAAAAGCATGCTTACCCTTTGCTTATCTAGCAACCCAGTTTTGGCAAGTTCTGCTGTATAGAAGTTAAAACATCGAAAACAAAACACCAAAAAAAAAAAACTACATCCATATGTAAGGGCATATTTACAGGGATGTTTATTACAACAATGTTTGTAAAGCAACAGCACTGGAAACAAACAGAATTTAACCCTTAATGGGACTGGCTAAATGTATTAGGGTTTCTCTATTATATAGAATGTATTTAAGACAATTTAACAATAAAAGCTACACACAGTAAACTGGAAGGATGTGCATTTAAAAATTTATTTATTTTTTTAATGTTTATTTTTGAGGGAGAGAGAATGTCAGAGCATGAGCAGGGGAGGGGCAGAGAGAGAGAGGGAGACAGAATCTGAAGCAGGCTCCAGGCTCTGAGCTGTCAGCACGAGGAGCCCAACGCGGGGCTCAAACCCAACACGGGGCTCAAACCCACGAGTTGTGAGATCATGACCTGAGCCGAAGTCGGACGCTTAATGACTGGGCCACCCAGGCGCCCCAGATGTGCATTATTTATTGAGACTGTAGCATGATCCAATTTTGAAAACAAAAAGAAAGAAAAAGGACAGTCATAATGTTTGAGTATAGGTTGTTGATGGATTTTGAGGGGAAGGGGAATTATTAAATTTTCTTTTCACTTGATATGTTAAAATGAGCATATATTTAATAATGAAAGTATCCAATAAAGCAAAAAACCAAATCAAGGAAAGAAAAATTTAAGTTAAAGAAAAAGCAGAAAGACTTGTTCTCTTGGACATCTTTTACATGCATACATTTTTATACCGTCATGTATTGTACATTTTATCTTAGGATTTGTTCCTTATTCATAGTTATAGAACTCCCCTCTCTAAAATGGCTTGGTATCTGTGCTTGTGGAAATTTTTTCATTGCTAATTAAGATTTGTGGTCCCTTTGCACAGGTCTACTGTTTAGAAATTACATTTGGAACTGAGGTGGAGCTATACAAAATTTTTGCTTGGATGTTGATATCATAATCATATTTTTAGAGAGTGGAATTAAGAATGTTTAGGGGCGCCTGGGTGGCTCAGTTGGTTAAGCGTCCGACTTCCGCTCAGGTCACGATCTCATGGTCCGTGAGTTCGAGCCCCGCGTCGGGCTCTGTGCTGACAGCTCAGAGCCTGGAGCCTGTTTCAGATTCTGTGTCTCCTTCTCTCTGACCCTCCCCTGTTCATGCTCTGTCTCTCTCTGTCTCAAAAATAAATAAACGTTTAAAAAAAATTTTTTTTTTAAAAAAAGAATATTTTCCTCTTTCATGCCTCAAAGTGAGATAGTTCTACCCTCATCCTTTTTATTTCCAGGTGAGTAGAGTCCTTGCCTCATTTGATCCTTTCAGTTACTGAGTTTCTTTTGATTAAAGTTTAAATTCTTTAAAAAAAACTTTTTTTTAGTTACAAGAACAAGTGTTATTCATTCCTGAAAAATCAGAAAACACAGTCAAGTAAAAGCAAACAAACCCAACCCCTCTCCTCCAAGGCAAAAAATGGTGTGAATCCCACTCATTTGATATCAATCCCTCAATCCCTTGGTAACTTTATTTTAAACTCTCATTGCAAATATTTTCTATCGAGTAACAATGAGGGTCAGACTGTGTTGCAAGGAACAATTATGTTACTTATGAATGGTTGTTTTTGATGATCAGTTGGGTGCCGGTGTGGAGTAACACCACAGAGAGAGACCTGTGAAAAGATTTATTACACGCACAGGCCCCTGGGGCACAGAACCACATGCAGGGGCATGTGTGGAAGAAGCTTCAAGGGATCAGGTGGAGTACACAAGCGAGAGACAGGAGAGGATTTCATTTTTGCATTTGAATATCACTAGTTCACAGTTAAGAATGGACCTGAAGGGGAGCTTGTACCTAGTCGCCTGGGTGGGGTATTCATGGCTTGTTTGTGAGGATGTCAGGGCATCAGGTAAAAATAAAGTTTTAAAACATTTGCAGTGCACAGACAAATCTGAATTTCCATCTCTACAGCTTGTTGATTTATGTCTTTTCTTACCTGGAAAATGGGCATAATAAATAGTACTAACCTGCCATAGGGTTGTTGTAAGCACAAAATTGTAAAGCTCACTGCTTGGTTCATAGTAAGTTCTTTTTCTTGCTATTTTTAAAGGTTTCATGTGTAGTATTGTTTTTACTGAGCAGGTAATGCACGTTCTCTATAGAGAAGTAAGTCACTGTGCTCCTGAACCTTATTTTATAACACGGCACCCTGGGGTCAAAGGACCAGGCTGCTCCCTGATGCAGGTGGCGCTGTGGGGCTGTGGCCACACTAGGCCCCTTTTCCTTGCCCTAAAGACCGAGGGATCAATAACCTCCTACTTCCAGGACACATGTAAGGATTATAGTATGTTATTAGAAGTGGAACATGTACAAAGGATGTGGACATTTTTATGTCCCTTTTGTTTTTGGAGTACAGCCATATCCCCCTTCAGATGATAGATTATACCAATTCATATCCCACCAAAGTATGTAACTTCCTGAGTGCCTACTTCCTGAACTTCCTACCGCACAGTATTATTTTTTTTTCTTTACCTTTACGAATGTGATTAATGAAAAGTGGCCCAACATTGTTTTACTTTGTGGTTATAAATTTTTGATCAATGTAAAAGTAAAATATGGAATATTAGCTTTCAGAAAAGATCCTCAGGGGATGAAGTGTGTAGGCAGTAATACCTGACAGTCTTCTACATCACTGGCTCTGCGAGAAGCTTCTGTTAGTCTCTGCTCTTTGCACTTGTCCCAGGAGCTCAGCTACTCACATTACATTGCTACACCTTGTGCTTCTGGTGACAGTGTGCAATCTGTTATTAAATTGAGATTCAACCGGGAAATCTCCATTCTGAAAGTTCTTTCCCTTTAACATTGATGAGAGTGAAATTGCAAGAGAATATTGAGGACTATCCGACTTGAGTGGAAAGGACTTATTTTCCTGGCTAGAGATCCTGGCTAAAGACAAAAATTTGTCCTTACTATGTTCAACATTTTCTTTCTTAGCAGTATTTAATCACATAGTTTACTTTGGCAATACAAAGTTTGTTTCTTCAAATGCTTGCTTTGTTTATGAGAAGCTGTACTTTGATTGCAGCACTTTTTTTTCACACATTTTTTTGTTTGTTTTTCCTCAGTTTCCCTGAAAGGTGGCAAGAAAATGAGTAAAAATGTGAATTCAAAGCTTAGAATAACACTTTTCTAACTTTCTTGGATTTTGGTGTTAAAACTTTTGTGGGGTATGGTATTAGTGATTCTTGACAGATTGTTATTTTCATGTCATATTCATGTCTTGTAATGGGTGCGCAAAAAAATTGAATATGTGTATTATATGTAGCAATGGTGTATGATTCTTCAGAGGAAAATATGACATTCCTAACCATCTGAAGTAGATTTGCTAATATTGGAGCTAGATTTATTTTAATTTGTACGTACACTTCTCTAGTTTTTCTTGTACTAGGGACGGTTCTTTGTTAAAGGGTAGAGGTGCACTGACGTGGTCAACATCGTCCTCAAATTTCAAACCTCTGATCTTCAGATCAGAATTTTAATATCTTTTGACTGAGAGCCATTGCAAAGCTTGAGTTAAAAAAGAAAAAAATCATGAAAACAAATATAACATTCATACTGGAGCAGAGTTGTAAATATTCAAAACTGCCATTTAAGAATAAATTTCATAAACTCTTGTTCATCTTAAGAAGTAAAACTCAGTTATTTTGCAGCAACAATGGGCTTACTCAAGACTAACATAGAATTGCAATTTGGGTCATGCAAGTTACAGCAAAACTATGGCAGGTCTAACAGGAGACAAGAGAAGCAGGAGAGGGCGATGATGGTTTCTCATTGGCTGAGTTGCAGGAGTAGTTGATTTCTTGTAGAAGATGCAATGTACATCTTTCCCTGTTGGGGCCTGTAATTAGTGATTCTTTTATGTTGACTATTCTTCTGTTGGGCTCTGTAATTGACAGCTCTTCCTGTAATTGACATTGAGCGGTGCAGGCTCCCTCTGCTAGCCTCCTGACTCCACTTCAGTGAGAGACTTCAGTCTGTATCAATGTTCACGTTTTCAATGTAGCTCTTTAATTATAGTAGCTAAAATGACTTTTTTCTGGCTTTAGAAGGAAATCCAAACAAAAACTCCCCAGAGTTTACCCTCTTGCCATTGTCCAAATACACACCCTCTCCTAGTATATGTGCTTTTGTTGGAATCCTTCTCTGTGTATTCTCCTACCCTTATGTACCTGGGAAAGGTCTCTTGTGCTTTATGCCCATCTTTTTTTTTTTTTTTTTTTTTAAGTTTTATTTATTTGTTTTGAGAGAGAGGTGAGCAGGGGTGGGGCAGAGAGAGAGGAGGGAGATTCCCAAGCAGGCTCTGACCCATCAGCATGGAGCCCAACGTGGAGTTCGATCCCACGAACAGTGAGATTATGATCTGAGCTGAAATCAAGACTTGGATGCTCAACCGGCTGAGCCACTCAGCTGCCCCTAAGCCCATCCTTTGAATATCACTTCTTTTGTAAAGACTTCTTGAACTGCATCTCTGTCTCTCCTGCCACCAGATGTGTGTGCATATGTGTTTTCAGGGCTTGCATGCCTTTATGCCTTATACCTTTAATTTGTCTGATACTGATACACTTCTTTGGGCCAGGCACTCTGCTGAGACTGGATTTACAATGGCAAATATAACACTGTCTTTGCTCTGAAGTACTAGACTTTAATAGATGTTAATTAATAGGCTTTAATTAATAGATGTTATTTTCTAGAGCAGTTAGGTTTACAGGAAAATAGTACAGTAGAAAGTACAAAGATCTCCCATATACCACCCTCTTCTCCAACTCCACACACAGTTTCTTCTATTATGTTAGTTAGTATGGTACATTTGTTACAATTGATGAATGATATTGATACATTATTATTAACTAAAACCGATGGACTACATTAGTGTTCAGGATTTATGTTGTATAGTTCTATAGGTTTTGACAAACATTTGCTGTCTGTATCCTCCATTGCAGTATCATACTAAACATCCCTGGTGCTGAGCTCATTGGTCCCTTTCCCCTCCCCCACTGCCCTGGCAAACACTAATTGTTATACTGTCTATAGTTTTGCCTGTTTCCAAATGTCATATAGTTGGGATTATACAGTAGGTAGCCTTTTCATACTGGCTCCTTTTACTTAGTAATATGCTTTTAAATTTCTTCTATTTTTTGGGGGGGGGGCTTGATAGCTCATTTATTTTTTAGTACTGAACAATATTCCACTCTCTGGACGTACCACAGTTTATCCATTCACCTATTGAAGAACATCTTGGTTGCTTCCAAGTTTTGGCAATTGTCGATAAAGCTGCTATAGATCCTCATGTGTACTTTTTTTGGGTAGACATGGTTTTGAGCTTATTTAAGTAAATAACGTGGAGCATAATTGCCAGAACATATGGTAAGACTGTAGTCAGCTTTGTAAGAAACTACCATCTTCTAAAGTCACTGTACCATTTTGTATTCCTATCAGCAGTATAAGAGTTCTTGTTCCACATCCTTGTCAGTACTTGGTATTGTCAGTGTTTGGGATTTTTACCCATTTTAATAGGTATGTGGTAGTTTCCCATTGTTTTAATTCTCAATTCCTTGATGACATACGATGTTGATTGTCTTTCCATATGCTTATTTGCCATCTGTGTATCTTATTTGGTGAAATTCCTAATCAGATCATTTGTCCATTTTATTTTTATTTATTCTTTCCCTTGTTTTTAAATTGAGTTGTTTGTTTTCTTATTGTTTAGTTTTAAGAATTCATTTTATAATTTGGATACAAGTCTTTTATCAGATATGTACTTCGCAAATATTGTCTCTCATTCTTTTAATAGAGTCTTTCTTAGAGCCGAAGTTTTTTATTTTAATGGAGCCCAACTTAAAATTTTCTTTCGTGGATGATGCCTTTGGCATCGTATCAAAAACTCATCATCAAACTCTATATAACCTAGATCTTTTCCTATATTATTGCCTAGAAGTTTTATAGTTTTGTGTTTTATGATTTTGTAGTTTTATGTTTTGTGGGTTTACACTTATAGGGCTGTGATCCATTTGGAGTTAATTTTTGGACAAGGTGTAAGGTTTGTGTCTAGATTCATGTTTTTGCATATCAATGTCCAGTGTTCTAACATCCTTTGTTGGAAAGACTGTCCTTTGTCCATTAAACCAATTTTGCTCTTTTGTAAAAGAACACTTGAATGTATTTGTGTGTGTCTATTTCTGGGTTCTCTGTTCTCTTCCATTGATCTATTTATCTATTCATGTGCCAACATACACTGCCTTGATTTACTGTAGCTCTGTCATAAGTCTTCAAGTTGGGAAGTGTCAGTTCTTTGATACTGTGCTGGTTATTTTGGGTCTTTTGCCTCTCCATATAAACCTAAAAAAAATTTTTTTAATGCTTATTTTTGAGACAGAGAGAGTAGGGGAGGGGCAAAGAGAGAGGGAGACACAGAATCCGAAGCAAGGCTCCAGGCTCCACACTGTCAGCACAGAGCCTGACGTGGGGCTCGAACCCATGAACCGTGAGATCATGACCTGAGCTGAAGTTGGATGCTTAACCAACTGAGCCACCCAGGCGCCCCTCCATATAAACTTTAGAATCACATTTTTGATATCCACAAAGTAACTTGTTGGAATTTTATTTTTAAACTGAAGTATTAGTTTTAGGAGCACAACATAGTGATTTGACAACTCTATATGTTATACTATACTCACCACAAGTGTAACTACCATCTGTCACCCTATAATGCTATTAGAATGCTATATACCATTGACTATATTCCTTATGCTGTACCTTTTATTCCTGTGACTCACTCATTCCAGAACTGGAAGCCTGTGCCACTCCATTTCACCTATTTTGTCCATCCCTCCCACCTTCTTCCCCTCTGCCAACTGCCAGTTTTTTCTCTGTATTTGTGGGTTTGTTTCTGCTTTTCTGTTGTTTGTTTTGGTTTTTAAATTCCACATATAAGTGAAATCATATGGTTTTTGACTTTCTCTGCCTGACCTGTTGCACTTAGTCATAATACCCTACAAGGTCCATCCATATTGTCACAAATGGCAAGATCTCATTCCTTTCAATGGCTGAATAATATTCCAATGTGCACATGTATCTGTGTGTGTGTACAATATCTTTTCTATCCATTCCTGTTAATGGACACTTGCGTTGCTTTCACACCTTGCTATACTAAATAATGCTGCAATAAATGTACGGGTGCATATGTCTTTTCAAATTAGTGTTTTGTTTTCTTTTTGTAAATTCTCAGTAGTGGGATTACTAGATTGTATGATTTTTATATTTTTAGTTTTTTTGACTCCATACTGTTTTCCACAGTGGTTGCACAGATTTACATTTCCAGTAACAGTGCATGAGGGTTCCCTTTTCTCCACATCTTTGCCACTACTTGTTATTTTTTGTCTTTTTTTTCCTAGCCATTCTGACAGGTGTAAGGTGATACCTCACTGTGGTTTTGGTTTGCATTTTCCTGATGATTAGTGATGTTGAGCATCCTTTCATGTGTTTGTCGGCCATCTGTATATGTTCTTTGAAAAAAATGTCTATTCAGGTGCTGAATAGACAGCTCATTGTTAAATTGGATTATTTGTTTTTTTTGTGTGTGTAACTTGTTGGGATTTTGAGATTGTGTCAAATCTCTAGGTTGGAAGAATTGACATCCTAGTCGTATTAAATCTTTTTGTCCACGAATATGAAATAACTCTCCATTTATTTAGGTCTTTGATTTCTTTTATCAGAGTTTTGCTTTTCCATGTTATCCTGCAACCTTGCTATCCTTGCTTAAATTAGTTCCAGGAGATTTTTTGTTTGTTGTTTGTTTTTGGTCAATCTTTGTTTTTTTTGGCATTTTCTACATAACAATTTATATCTTTATGTGTACAAAGACAGTAGCTATGAGTTCTAGTACAGTGCTGACTAGGAGTGATGAGAGGTGACATCCTTGCTTTCTTTGTTCCTGATCTTAGGGAGAAAGGATCTGATTTCTCACCATTAAGAATGATGTTGGTGGGGCGCCTGGGTGGCTTGGTTGGTTTGGCATCCAACTTCAGCTCAGGTCATGATCTCAGGTCAGCCCCACGTTGGGCTCTGTGATGACAACTCAGAGCCTGGAGCCTCCTTCAGATTCTGTGTCTCCTTTTGTCTCTGCCCCTCCCTGTTTACACTCTGTGTCTCAAAAATAAATAAAACATTTAAAAAAAAAAAAAGAATGTTGGCTGTAGGTGTTTGTAGGTACTTATAAAATCAAGTGTAGGAAGTTCTTCTCTATTCTTGATTTGCTGAGATTTTTTTTTTTTTTTTAAGCATAACTGAGTTTTGGCTATTGTCAAATGTTTTTTTCTATATCTATTGATAAGATCATATGATTTTTCTTTTTTTAGGCTGTTGCTATGATGGATCCCAGTAAATGATTTTTAAATGTTAGACCAGCCTTGCTACCTGGAATAAATCTCCCTTGGTTGAGATGTATAATTATTTTTATGCATTGTTGTACTTGATTTGGTCATATTTTCTTGAGGGCTTTTTGTATCTTTTTTCACCAGAGGTATTGATGTGTAGTTTTCTTTTCTTGTAATGTTTTTGGTTTTGGTATTGGGGTAATGCTGGCCTCATTGAATGAATTAAGAAATATTCCCTCTGCTTAAATTTTCTGGAAGAGATTATGGAAAGTTGGTATAAGTTCTTTCTCAAATGTTTTGTAGACATCACCAGTGAATAATTTTAGAAAGTTATTATTTCTGCTTATGAATGTTATTAATTTTTGATTCAATTCATTTAATAGATACAGGCCTATTCAGAGTAGCTGTTTCTTTCTGTATGAGTTTTGGTAGGTTTAACTGTATCTTTTAAGAAATCAATCCATTTCATCTAGGTTATCAAGTCTGTAGGCACAGAACTGTTCATATATTCTTTTCTTAAAGTATGTTGTATTTTCATTTTCATTTAGTTCAAAATATTTTAAATTTCTCTTGAGATTTCTTCTTTGACTGCTGTATTATTTAGAAGTGTGTTGTTTAATTTCTGTTTTGAGAGTTTTCAGCTATCTGTTACTAATTTCAAATTTAATTCCAATGTGATCCATTTCTTTTGCCTAAATTTGTTAAGGTGTGCTTTATGGTTTAGCAGAATGGTCTGTCTTGGCCAATGTTCCATGTAAACTTGAGAACAATGTGTATTCTGCTGTTGTTGGATGACGTATTCTATAAATGGCAATTAGATCCAATTGTTCAGTGGTACTGTTTAGTTCACCTGTGTCCTTCCTGATATTTTTGCCTGCTGGATCTGTCAATTACTGATAAGAGTATTGAAGTCTCCACAATAATAGTTGATTCATCGATTTTTCCTTGTAGTTCTATCAGTTTTTGCCTTACATTTTTTTTTTTTTAACATTTATTCATTTTTGAGAGAGAGATGGAATGTGAGCGGGGAAGGGACAGAGAGAGAGGGAGACACAGAATTCAAAGCAGGTTCCAGGCTCTGAGCTGTCAGTACAGAGCCCAACTTGGGGCTCAAAACCACGAGCTACAAAATCATGACCTGAGCTGAAGTCAGATGCTTAATTAACTGAGTCACTAGGTGCCCCTACCAGTTTTTGCTCTACATATTTTGACATTCTGTTGTTAGACACATGTATATTAGTGATTGTTATTTCGTTATAAAACATTTACCTTTTAAATCAGTATGTAATGCTCCTTTTTATCCATGATAATTTTTCTTGCTTTAAAGTCAGCTTTTTCTAAAATTAAAGTTACTATACTAGCTTTTTTTTTTGACTCATGTTGGCATGATATATCTTTCTTCATCCTTTTACGTTTAACCTATGTGTGTCTTTATATTTAAAGTGGGATTCTGGTAGACAACATGTAGTTGGGCCTTCTTTTTTTTAGTGCGTTGTAACAATCTCTGTCTTTTAATTTGGGTATTTAGACCATTCATATTTGAAGTGGTTATTTATATGGCTGGATTAATAGCTACCATATTTTAAATTCTTTTTAATTTGTTGTCCTGTTCTGTTTCCTTTGTTTTCCAGGACTTTTTTTTTTTTCTTGGCCTTCTCTGGTTTCAGTTGAGCATTTTATATGATAATTCCATTTTCTCTCCTCTCTTAACATATAAATTATGCTCCTTTAAAAATTGTTTTTAGTGTTTGCTGTAGAGTTGGTTATATTAATTTATAGCTAATCCATGTCCCCTTTCAAATAACACCATCTACTACACAAGTAATACAAATAATTTACAATACAGTATTCTCAATTTATCCCTCTTATAACATCGTTGTGATTCATTTCACTTAACTGTTAGCTATAATCACTGAATACATTGTTGCTGTTATTACTGAACAAGAGTTGTTATTGGACAGACTCTTGTCTGTTAGATAAGTTAAAAATAAGAAAAGTAAAATATTTTTACCTTAATTTATTCCTTCTTTAACACTCTTCCTTTTTTAATATAGATTTGAGCTTCTGACTTACATCATTGTCCTTCTCTTTGAAGAACTTTTTAACATTTTTTGCAAGGCAGGTCTACTGACAACAAATTAATTTTTATTAGTCTGAGAAAGTCTTTATTTCTCATTACTATTGTTGAATAATCTCTTTGGATACAAATTTTTAGGTAGGTTTTTTTTTTCTTTTAGGACTTTAAATATTTCATGCCACTCTCTTCTTGCTTGCATGATTATTGGGGAGTAATTCTTATGTTTCTGCCTCTTTCAGTAAGATGTTTATTTACTCGTGCTTTCAAGATTTTTCTCTTTGTGTTTGATTTTCTGCAGTTTTGGATATGATATGTCAAGGTGCAGATTTTTAAATATTTATCATACATGATATTCTGTGAGCTTCCTGGATCTGTGGTTTGGTGTATGCAGTTTGTCAGCTATAATCTCCTGTTACCATACCGGAGCCAGATTGATTAGGTCTTTTAGTAAGACCCTGCACTGTGACCTTCAAAGTACTTCTCATCCTTTCTTTTTCACCTTATGTGAGAAAGAAAGTCTAGGGCATGCTGGCAGTGGGCATTTTCTTTCCCTCAAGTAGGTTAGGCTCTGGTAAAACCCAGTTAGGCTTTTGCAAATTAGGTTTCCCCAAAGGGCAGACTTTGTTAAGGAAAATAGAGCTCAGGGTATATTTTAAAATGACTACCTGTCCCCTCTCCCTGCCAGAAACAGGAGGGGACGTTTTCTTCAGTCTTTACCCTGAGAACGTGGTGGGGTTCCTGGAGGTAAAACTCATGAAAGGGTTGGGGCTCTGTTAAGACTGGGACCCCTAGAATTTTAAATGCTCAAGCCTGCCCAGAACCCTGAGGTGTGACTATGACTATTATTCCTAGATTAGGAATACTACAAGGTAAAAGTAAGCATCTAATTTGGAGTCATTTGATATGATTCCTAGTGTTGTGGTTATCTAATTTTCCCCACCCGTTCTCTCAGTACAGAATTTTGGCTGCTACTTTGCTAACGGACAGTTTTAGTGCAGGGTCCACTAAGCAAGTATACATTGTGCATTGTTTTCCTGGCCTCTTGTGTTCCTTGAATGTAGCATTTCCTGTCTTGTGTGCTTTCCAAAGAAAGAAAAGAATATTCTAGATATTTAAATTCCTCCAATTGACAACATTGATTTTAAAAAAATAGCTCATTGAAATTTGCCACATTTCCCTCCCTTTGTTTTGAATGATAAGAGCTCACATTTGTTGACAGTGCGCTACGTGACAACTGTGGTTTTAAAGGCATCAGTTGTCTTAGCTCATTTGATTCTTACAACACTGCTACGAGGCAGGTGTAATTACTGATCCCATTTTGTGGATGAGGGAATTGAAGAATAGAGAGATTAGGGCAATGGATTACGGTCACACACATATTAAGAGACAGAGCTCACCTTCAATCCCAGGCAGTCTGGCTCAGATGCTTATGATTTTTTTTTTTTTTTTTTTTTTTTTTTTTGCTATATCCACATACCACATTAAGTATTATTCTTTAAGTCAACTCGTGTTTTGCAAATATCATTTTTTTTCTTTGAAAGGAAACTTGACAACTCTTGTAAATTGAAAATCACTATGGTTTTGCTGAAACAGAAAGTAAACATAA
Source organism: Neofelis nebulosa (assembly GCF_028018385.1). Taxonomy (NCBI): domain Eukaryota; kingdom Metazoa; phylum Chordata; class Mammalia; order Carnivora; family Felidae; genus Neofelis; species Neofelis nebulosa. Next base: position 26,978,876 of record NC_080794.1, on the reverse strand, counting down.
AAATCTTGATGAAAATAAAACAATGCTGCAAAATCCTAGGTAGATACCATAGCTCGCTCAAAGCTTTGATCCAAGAACTGCTTTTTCTTTTTTGGAAGGCAAGACTGGCACTTATTGAAGTGTTGAACTCTCTGAACTAAACTAAATGTCTTGAGGTAATAAGAAGGATTCAGAGAATATTGACAATGGCATGGCTACTAAGAGACAATACCAGTTGGAGATAGACAGCCTGCAGAGCTGAAGTGGCTGAGTGACTGAATCATGAAAAAGTGAGAAAGCAAGTGCACACCCCACCTCCAAGAAAGCCTGTGGTCCCTTTAGCCACCATCACTTCTGTAATCTTGCCCAGTTATGTCTAGCTTTATCAGAATTGTGTTGTGTTCAGTTTAAGGAAAACCTTATATAGTCTGGTCCAAGTCAGGGTATCTGCAATTCTATCACATTCTTATAATTATTGTACCCTTTTTGTTTGATGATTTTAGACTTAAATGAGGTTTAGCAAGTTTAGAATTGAGGCTTTACTTTCACATACCTGCCCCATACTTGTGTATGTATTAACTCTAGGCAAGCCAGATCTTAAATCAATTGAAATGTGAAAATGTGGATTTTAAGGTGAATGGTTAAAACATCCTCTTTTTTTAAAATATAATTTATTGTCAAATTGGCTTACATACAACCCCCAGTGCTCATCCCAGCAAGTGCCCTCCTCAATGCCCATCACTCATTTTCCCCTCTCCCCCACCCTCTGTCCACCCTCAGTTCTCTGTATTTAAGAGTCTCTTATGGTTTGCCTCCTCCCTCTCTGTTTGTAACTCTTTTTTTTCTCCTTCCCTTCCTCCATGGTCTTCTGTTAAGTTTCTCAAGTTCCACATATGAGTGAAAACATATGATATCTGTCCTTCTCTGACTGACTTATTTCACTTAGCATAATACCTTCCAGTTCCATCTATGTTGCTGCAAATGGCAGGATTTCATTCTTTCTCATTGCCAAGTAGTATTCCACTGTATGTATAAACCACATCTTTATCCATTCACCAGTTGATGGACATTTAGGCTCAGTCTATAATTTGGCTATTGTTGAAAGCACTGCTGTAAACATTGGGGTACATGTGCCCCTGTGCATCAGCACTCCTGTATTCTTTGGATAAATTCCTAGTAGTGCTTTTGCTGCGTCATAGGGTAGTTCTATTTTAAGTTTTTTGAGGAACCTCCATACTGTTTTCCAGAGTGGCTACACCAGTTTGCATTCCCACCAATAGTGCAAGAGGGTTCCCATTTCTCCATGTCCTCACCAGCATCTGTAGTCTCCTGATTTGTTCATTGTAGCCACTCTGAGTGATGTGAGGTGATATCTCAGTGTGGCTTTGATTTGTATTTCCCTGATGATGAGTGATGTTGAGCATCTTTTCATGTGTCTGTTGGCCATCTGGATGTCTTCTTTGGAAAAGTGTTTATTCATGTCTTCTGCCCATTTCTTCAATGGATTATTTGTTTTTCGGGTGTTGAGTTTGGTAAGTTCTTTGTACATTTTGGATACTAGCCTTTTATCTGATATGTCATGTGCAAATATCTTTTCCCATTCCCTTGGTTGCCTTTTAGTTTTGTTGACTATTTCCTTTGTAGTGCAGAAGCTTTTTATCTTGATGAGGTCCCAATGGTTCATTTTTGCTTTTAATTCCCTTGCCTTTGGAGATGTGTCGAGTAAGAAATTGCTGTGGCTGAGGTCAAAGAGGTTGTTGCCTACTTTCTCCTCTAGGGTTTTGATGGTTTCCTGTCTCACATTTAGGTCTTTCATCCATTTTGAGTTTATCTTTGTGAATGGTGTAAAAAAGTGGTCTAGTTTCATTCTTCTGCATGTTGCAGTCCAGTTCTCCCAGCACCATTTGCTAAAGAGACTGTCTTTTTTTCCATTGGATGCTTTTTCCTGCTTTGTCAAAGATTAGTTGGCCATACATTTGTGGGTCCAATTCTGGGCTCTATTCTATTCCATTGGTTTATGTGTCTGTTTTTTTTGCCTGTACATTACTGTCTTGATGATTATAGCTTTGTAGTAGAGGCTAAAGTCTGGGATTATGATGCCTCCCAGTTTGGTTTTCTTCTTCAGTATTGCTTTGGCTATTTGGGGTCTTTTCTGGTTCCATACAAATATTAGGATTGTTTGTTCTAGCTTTGAGAAGAATGCCAGTGCAATTTTGATTGGGATTGCATTGCATGTGTAGATAGCTTTCAGTAGTATTGACATTTTAACAATATTTGTTCTTCCATTCCATGAGCACGGAATGTTTTTCCATTGCTTTGTGTCTTCTTCAATTTCCTTCATAAGCTTTCTATAGTTTTCAGCATACAGATCTTTTACATCTTCGGTTAGGTTTATTCCTAGGTATTTTGTGGTTCTTGGTGCAGTTGTAGGTGGGATCAGTTTCTTTATTTCTCTTTCTGTTGCTTTGTTATTGGTGCATAAAAATGCAACCAATTTCTATACATTGATTTTGTACCCTGCGATTTTGCCGAATTCATGTATCGGTTCTAGCAGCCTTTTGGTGGAGTCTTTTGGGTTTTCCCTGTAGAGTATCATGTCATCTGCAAAAAGTGAAAGTTTGACTTCTCTGCCAATTTTGATGTCTTTTATTTCATTTTGTTGTCTGATTGTTGATGCTGGGACTTCCAACACTATGTTAAACAACAGTAAAACATCCTCTTTTAAATGGAGGCTTTCACAATGACTTGAGAATTTAGATTTCAAAAGTGACATAGTGTAATGTAGCCTCCTAATAATTTCACATTAGGATCTCTGTAGTCTAAAATTAGATTTTATATGTTCTAAATTATTCATAATAGTGATTGTGACTATTCTATTATGATGGTGATTGTGACTGGAAGGTTCCCAGTTACTTTTTGTTGTTTCATTTTTTGTTTTGATAAAAGTGGCATTATATTAAATATTGATTGTGAACGCCTAGAATTTATAGTGAAGGACTATTTACATACTTGAACACTTTTATATATTATAGGTGTGAATCATGTATGGATATGTGTATATGAACACACACACGTGTGTGTGTATTCACACTCAAGAATATTGAGTGCTATGAGTGCTGCCTTTATTTGTGTCTCCCCAGTATCCCAACAGTTTTTATTTGCTTTGGTTTCAAATAATATGGTCAAATTATGTTCAAAATATTTTCTTGAGTATCCAGTATAAATTAGTTTACAGGCCTGAGTTTATTGTGCTTTAAGTATTTGTGATATGTTCTACAAGTTGTTTGACTTGATTTTGTTAGTTAAGTCTGGTAAACTTGAACAATTTGTTCACCAGCAACAATGGCAGGAATTGTGGCAATTTTGAGAACAAATGAATCCATAGAAAAAATGCATTTACTGTTCATGAACACCCAATGTTTCATTAAACCACTTTTATCCATATTACACTCTAAAATATGAGGGAGAGTAAAGCAGTGTTCAAACTCTTGCAGAGTCAGGAAAGAAGAAGCTGTGGTAGGAAACAAAACCAGGAAGGTACCAGAGATCACAAACCACCATGCCCCGTGATGGGTCTGGTGATGGCTGTCATTGTGCTTGATGAGCACAGGTGCCGCCTGCACCAAGGAATGCCCTTTGTGTTCTTTGTGCTTCCATAGTTTGCTGGGAAAATGCACATCTGGTTGCTAACCAGCCCCCCCCCCCCCCGATTTAAAATAAATTTGAAGTCTGAGTGGAACAATAACTGTCCGATATGTCTGTATTCCCTCTTGAATTCATACTCATTTCCTTGCATGACCTTTGTACTTCCTTTTCGTAGAATTTCTTGGTTAGAAAAGGTCAGGAGGACAACGTCATTAAAATTCTTTAGATCTCTCTCACTTCATCACTATAATCTATTGCTTTTTCTGAGGTTATCTTTTGCGTTTCCAGATAAAGGCATTTTACTTTAAAAGCTCTGGTGTTTTGGATACTCATTTTTTGTATAATTATACTGTATTTCCTTCAGAGTTGAGGTGTATGCTGATTGCTGCTATGTACTCAGGCTAAGTAGTCAATCAGCCTTGATTCAAATGCATTGTAGAGCTGAGGGTTTTTGTATTTCAACTGGTATTAAATTGAGATAGTATAGAAAGAGAAACAAAACTAATAACTGATGTGAAATGAAGTGATAAAAATACTGTACTTGACATTTACCTAGACTGATTTTAAAACTTCTTGGATGCTAATGGTATATTGTTTGGTTTTGATTCCACCTCCATATGATTAGGCTTATACTTACTTGGCTATTCACAGTTAACTTTTGGAGAGGCAGTAAGGTGTAGAGGTCAAGAGCACAACCCTGGAATCAGACTGTCTGGGATTGAAGCCAGGCTCTGCCATGTGTTTGCTCTGTGATTTTGAGGAGCTACTTAATTTTGCTAATCCTCAGTAAAATGCAAGTAATAGTATTCCAGTTTTTACCATTGTTGTTATTGTTTTAAACTTTTACAACATCCTCACTTTCTTGGGGTTCACTGATCTACAGATTAAATTCAAAAACCAAAGCTGTTTAGAGCTTTGCTTGAACCTCATAAGAGCTCATTTGAGAAATGTCAACCTTTGATAGTGAAGAAACAATCAGATATTAAAGATATTGTCTGTCCTCCAGTTATAAGGAGATAATGGATATAAATGTTTGGAAAATTGTTGGCACTTAAGGGCTTCTTCTTATTCAGCTGCAGAGTACTTCATACATACAGTAATTTTGTGTACTTAGGAGGCATGCTTAAATGTGTTTTTTGTGTATAACTGATTTCCAGTTTGCCTCCTCCTTGCCCCCCCCCCCCCCCCCCGCCCCCCAGCCTCACCACTTCAATTTGAAGTTGTTCTCTTGGAGGAAACCCTACTTCCCATACTCTGTAAGACCCATGCTAACTATTGTCTTCCCATGAATAGGGAGTTCAAATGACCTTGAAACCATTTTCTCCTTTTCCCATCTTTGCTTTAATCTACTGATAAATTTATCTGGTGGTAGGGTAATGATTGTTTTTTCTTACCAGGCTTTGTTTTAGATGGTTTTTTAAAGGCTAGTCTCCTCTTTGTTCTTCTGGGTCAGTTTCAGGTTCTCCCACTTCTTGTTCTTCAGCTACTTTAGTGAATTTTTTTTCTCCATGGGAAGCATTTGGTAAGTAAGTTTATGGCAATGGTTGGCAAACTTTTGACAAAAGAGCCAGATAGTAAATATTTAGGCTTTGCAATGCATGGGGTCTTTGTCACACCTATGCAACTCTGCTGTTGTAGCTTGGAAACAGCCAAAGACAATGCACATGCATAGTACATGAAGGAATGAGTATGCCTGTGTTCCAATAAAGTTTTATTATGGACCCCAAAACTTGAATTTCAAATGATTTTTGTGTGTCATGAAATAGTTTTGTTTTTGATTGTTTTCAGTCACTTAAAAACATAGAATTATTCTAAGTGTGCTGGGCTGTACAAAACTAGGCACATTTGGTGCCTACATTGTTGTTTGTGGACTTCTGGTCTGTATCTTATCTGTGTGACAAGTGCAATGGTGAAAAGGTATCCGTAAATCATAGGTATTATTTTTACTATCAGCTTTTGCTCCTTTAAAGTACTTTATTTCATTAATAACTACTCAAAGGATAAGATATGTGGTATTCTGGTTATGTATTGCTGTGTAAAAAGTCATTCACAAACGTAGTGACTTAACACATCAATTTTTTCTTATCTCTTATATTTCTCCTGGTAGACATGGTTCAGCTCTCTTACTCAGACAGCATCTGGGACTGGGCTGGAGTCATCAGAAAAGGCTCAGTTGCTCTGGATTTCCAAGATAATTGGCTCATGTGGCTGAAAGTTGATGTTGGTACTGGCTTCTTATGACCTGTCCTAAGAGGTGACACAGTATCAGTTTTACCACATTCTATTGAAGCAGAGTGTTAGGGCTATCCCAAATTCAAGGGCCTACTAAAGGGCATGGACACCTAGAGGTGTTGTTCAACTGGAGAGCTATCTTTGTAGACCAGTTACCATATGAGGCACTGTTCATCACTGAATTCAGAATAGTGGTTCCCTTTGGAGGAGGTAGTGGGAAATGGATAGAGGGGGAAATATAATTGCAGAAAAATTTTCTGATTATTATGTATTTTGTAGTATATGGCTATATGTAACTTTTTTTTATACTTTTGGTGCTTTTTAAAAAATTTTAAAAACTGTTTTATTTATTTAAAAAAAATTTTTTTTCAACGTTTTTAATTTATTTTTGGGACAGAGAGAGACAGAGCATGAACGGGGGAGGGTCAGAGAGAGAGGGAGACACAGAATCGGAAACAGGCTCCAGGCTCCGAGCCATCAGCCCAGAGCCTGACGCGGGGCTCGAACTCACGGACCGCGAGATCGTGACCTGGCTGAAGTCGGACGCTTAACCGACTGCGCCACCCAGGCGCCCCTGTTTTATTTATTTTTGAGAGAAAGGGAGAGAGACAGAGTACAAGTGGGGGAGAGGTAGAGAGAGGAACACACAGAATCTGAAGCAGGCTCCAGGCTCTGAGCTGTCTGCACAGAGCCCGGCATGGCGCTTGAACCCCCGAACCTTGATATCATGACCTGAGCCGAAGTCGGATGCGTAACCCAACTGAGTCACCCAGGTGCCCCCATATACTTTTGGTACTTTAAAAATATTTCATAATAAAATCATATACTTTTTAAAAAAATATTCCATAGTATCATAGTTTTGAAGAAGATCTCATAACTAGAAAATGTTCATCAACAATAAATGTGCACTCACCCTTAACAAACACAGGCTCTTGGCTAATCTGATTTCATTTATACCCCCACCCATTTATTTTGAAGCAAATTGAAGACACCATAATATTTCAGCTCTACATATTTCACTTGTATCTCTGAGAGATAATAATTAAAAAAAAAAAAACAAAAAAACAACTAATCCCAACCTAATCATAGTGTCTAAATCTTAAATAATACCTAAAACTTCTATCATATCTAGAACTTCAATAGTAATTCCTTAAATATTATCAGATAATCAGGAAGGTTATATTTCTAATTATCTATTAAATATCATAATTTTTGTTTGTTTTTTTTTTTTTAAAGATCCACACATTGTAATTGGTTGACCTGTCTGTTGAATCTCTCTCTTTAAAAAAAAATTTGTTTTTAATGTTTTCATTTATTTATTTTGGGGGTGGGAAGGGGCAGAGCAGAGAGCTAGGGAGAGAGAGAATCCCAAGCAGGCTCTGCACTGTCAGCACAGAGCCCAGTGTGGAGCTCAATCCCGTGAACTGAGAGATCATGACCTCAGCTGAAATCAAGAGTTGGATGTTCAACCAAGGGAGCCAGGTGCTTGGAATCTCTTGATCTGTTGGTTTCTCCTTCTCTGTTTTTTTTTAAATTTTTTTTCTTTTTCAATTTATTTGCTAAAGAAACTAGGTCTTTGTTTGCTGACTACATCCCCCTGGTTACAATGCATTTAGTAGTATCATTGAGTATGTTCTTTTATTCCCTGTAAATTGGCAGTGAAATTTAAAAGCTCTATCAGGGGGCGCCTGGGTGGCGCAGTCGGTTAAGCGTCCGACTTCAGCCAGGTCACGATCTCGCAGTCCGTGAGTTCGAGCCCCGCGTCAGGCTCTGGGCTGATGGCTCGGAGCCTGGAGCCTGTTTCCGATTCTGTGTCTCCCTCTCTCTCTGCCCCTCCCCCGTTCATGCTCTGTCTCTCTCTGTCCCAAAAATAAATAAAAAACGTTGAAAAAAAAATTAAAAAAAATAAAATAAAATAAAAGCTCTATCAGATTTAGATTTTCTTTTGGATAGAACTTCATAGGTTGTGTGGTATGTTCTTCCATGTGGATGCAGAATAATGAATGCTTGTTTGTTTATTGAGGAGAAATACATGATCCACTAATTTTAGGAAGTACAAAATGGTGATATTTTGATTATAGAATTCATTCTCCTTTCATAAATTTATGGTTTTATTTTATTGGTGGTATTTGCACCAATACTGCTATGAAGAGAAAAGTCCTTAAATCCTTTATTTGCTCATCTTTTGGTACAGTTCACATAGGAGGTTTTCAAAATAATGAGTTAGTCCATTTGTCTCTGTCATGTCTGTCTCTCTTTTTTTTTTGCTCACCAAGATTCCATTTTCTAGGCCCCCAGGAGTGATAGGACTAGAATATCAAATAGTTACTTTTTTCATTTATTCCACAATAAGCACTGAGTCTCAAAATAATATCAATACTGTGACCAACAATGTGATTACTGTCAAGTATGTTTTCTTCTCCAATTCTTTTTGTCTTTGTGTATATTTCATGTGGGATATACAAACTACATTTTTAAAAAAAATTTTTTTTTTTAACGTTTATTTATTTTTGAGACAGAGAGACAGAGCATGAACGGGGGAGGGTCAGAGAGAGAGAGGGAGACACACAATCTGAAACAGGCTCCAGGCTCTGAGCTATCAGCACAGAGCCCGACGCGGGGCTCGAACTCACGGACCGTGAGATCATGACCTGAGCCGAAGTCGGCCGCTTAACCGACTGAGCCACCCAGGCGCCCCCAAACTACATGTTTTAAATCATTTGGTGTAGTCTCTGTCTGTTTAGTTAGGCCTCCAACTGGCCACACATTTATTTTAGGAATTTGTTTTTAGGAATTCCTGCATTAGAATTTAATTTTATAATTATGGGAATTATTTATCTTCTTTCTCTACCATATACTTTCTCTTCCCCCTTTAATAATTTTTAAGTTTATGGTTTAAATTTTTCATTGGTTTTCGCATTATAGGCCATTCGGGGTATATATTTATAAATATATTTCCAACCCCGTTTATCAGATAAATGATAGCATACTATACACATTTTCCCTATCTTGCTTTTTTTTTACTTAAGATATTCTTGCGATTTCTTCAGAGCTGCAGGGAACTCCATTATGTGAATGTACCATAATTTTATTCAGTTTGCTACTTCTTGATGAATATTTGGATTGTTCCCAGTTTTTTTGCTGTTATAGTCCTGCCATGCATTGCCTTGTCTTCTTATGGTCTTTTTGTTTTGTTTTGTTTTGTTTTTTTAACCAATGTATGTCTTTTCATGTTTTTCTTAGTGTACCCTTGATGATTACAGCTTTGTAAAAAAGCTTGAAGTCCAGGATTGTGATTCCTCCTGTTTTAGTTTTCTTTTTCAAGATTGCTTTGGCTATTCGGGGTCTTTTCTGGTTCCATACAAATTTTAGGGTTGTTTGTTCTAGCTCTGTGAAGAATGCTGGTGATAGGGCCTAGCGTATCCTTGAAATAAATATCTAAAGGCAGGTTGATGGGTCAAAGGGCAAATGAATATGTAATTTTGTGAAATGTTGCCAAATTCCTTTTCATAGAGGCTGCTGTATTTTGCATTTTCATCAACATATGAGAATGACGATTTTCACCTATAGAATATGACATCAAACATATATTTTTTTTTACCAGTATAATGAGTAAAAACATGACATGTCTACATGGTTTTAATTTCATTTTTCTTATGAAGACTATTGTGGTTTTTTTTTTTTTACATGATTAAGAGCCATCTTCACTTATTTTTCTGTCAGCTGTTTAGCTCTGTAGTCCATTCCTCTATATCATCATTGGTTCTTTCTCTATTTTTTAGAAATTCTTTACATGTAACTGATATTTGTGTTAAAAATTGTAAATATTTTGTCATTTTACTTGTGATTTTTTTTTGCCATTTGGGTTTTTTTCTTTTTGTTTTAGTAATCAAATTTATCTTTTTGTTTCATTGCTTATAGTGTTTGGTCATAATTAGAAAAGTTTTCTCTTGGCTACAGAGGAAGTTACTTAGGTTTTCTTTTGCTGTTTATATGATTTCACATTTTTACATTTAAATTTCTGATCCATTTGGAATTTATCTTAGTGTATGGTATGAGCAATGGATCTAATTTTGTATTTTTTTAATCCAGTTATTAAAATGCCTCCCAAGTAAGAGTGTCTTTATGAAATATTACTTTTGCATTTGTAATTAGAAGTAATAATGGATTTTATTTTGCATTATTTATTTGCATTACTCATATGTCAATACTAACAATTTTTTTTTTTTTTTTGAGAAAAAGAGCAGGGGAGGGGCAGAGAGAGAGTGGGAGAGAGAATCTTAAGCAGACTCCATGCCTAGTACAGATCTTGATGCAGGACTCAGTCCCACAAACTGTGAAATCATGACCTGAGCTGATACCAAGAGTCAGACACTTAACCTACTGAGCCACTCAAAGTGTCCCACAATTCATGTTTTTGGTTTTGTTTTTAAATTTTTTAAGTTTATCCATCTATTTTTGAGGGGGATGCGCACAAGTGGGGAAGGGGCAGAGAGAGAGAGGGAGACACCGAATCCAAAGCAGGCTCCAGGCTCTGAACTGTCAGCACAGAGCCTGACGTAGGCTCGAACCCACTTTGGCTTGACCTGAGCCAAAGCTGACACTTAACCAACGATCCACCCAGATACCCCAGCAATTCATGTTTTGATATTAGCAACTTTATAATGTATTACACTAGTCATCCACTGCATGTTGTTTTGCAGAATTTTCCTGGTTTTGTTGTATGTTTGTTCTTTCAGATGAAATTCAGAATTGACTTGTCTAATTCCAAGAAAAAACCAAAATGACATTTTTATGTAGATTGTTTTAAATTAATAAGTTAACTTAGAACTGACATCTCTGTGATGTTGAATCTTCTACAAAGGCATGTTTTTTCATTTCTAGTTCAAGTTTGCTTTCATGACTTTCAAGTGTGTTTTGTATTATTTTCTCATTTAAGTTTAGTATGTTTTAAATTATGCAAAAACTTTAAGTCATAACATACCTCAAAAAACAGAAAAATTGAGGATTATTGCTGTAGTGACCTGCATTTTCACTGTACTGGAATTATTAATGTCATTGATACTCCCCATAGTAGATCTTTTATATCTGTATTTAGTTTCTTTACTTCAAGTCATTAAAAAACATTTTTTTTAAACGTTTATTTATTATTGAAAGAGAGAGAATGTGAGCAGGGGAGGGGCAGACACAGAGTCTGAAGTAGGCTCTAGGCTCTGAGCTGTCAGCCCAGAGCCCAACACGGGGCTCGAACTCACAAACTGCAAGATCATAACCTGTGCCAAAGTTGGACACTTAACCGACTGAGCCACCCAGGCACCCCATACTTCAAGTCATTTTTAATGCACCTGTCTTTAGGAAGCAGAAAACTCTACCCTTGGTCCAAAGAAGAAGAAAAACAAAAAGAAAAAACAAAGGCTGCCTGGGAAAGGCAGTGGGGATGGGAAAGAGCTGTACAGAAACCTAGGCTGTAGAAGTTCAATATTTATATAAACTCTTAATCCTGTAGTCTGTTTTTTCTCCAAAAGAATTTTGAAAAACTATTTGCCTCTGCACATTTTTTAGTTGACATCTAACATTTTTACCATAAATTTAAACCGTTGCAAATAATGTGATTTCCTGTTTATGATAAACAGTGTCACTTAAAAATGATACCATTACATCATTCTTTTAAATGTAGCCAATGAAATTGGAATAACAGCATTTTTAAGACCTCTGGTCATGCATTAAAGAAATACAAGCAAGATCTTTAGCAGCTCAATTTGACATTATATTTCTCCTTAAATGTGTATTTCCTTCCCCTTCCTGTAGAGAATTACATTGTATTGAAACATATTTTTGTGCCAATTTGTTGTCGTTGACCACTGTATCATACTTCTTGACAATAAAAATGCATATAGATTTAAAATAATTATTTAAAAATTTTCCATGACCATAAGGCTTTAAGTGCGAAGACATTTTTTACTGAATTGTTACCATTGTAATTATTAGCAGTATAAAATTTATCCAAATAGCTCAATGTATTAAAATATTTGAGAATCATTGCATTTTTTTTAAAAGTAAAATTTTATTGGAAATGCTATTTCTTAGATGGATGAGACTTATTTTAGTTCTTGTGTTTTAAAAAAAAATTTTTTTTAATGTTTATTTTGGAGACAGTGTGAGTGGGGGAGGGGCAGAGAGAAAGCAGGACAGAGGATTGGAAGTGGGCTCTGTGCTGGCAGTAGAGAGCCCGATGTAGGGTTCGAACTCAATGAATCATGAGATCATGACCTGAACTGAAGTCAGATGCCCAACTGACTGAGCCACCCAGGTGCCCCTAGCTCTTCTTATTTGAATAATAGATATTAGTAGGATAAAACAGGGTTCAGTAACCATTCCATTTCTACTGTTGTTTTTATAGCTCTAATCTTGAGAAACCTGGTTCACATGAATAATAAATGATAATAAAAAGAAGTTTTATTATAACAGGTCAGGGGCACCTGCGTGGTAGTCGGTTAGGTATCCAGCTCTTGGTTCCAGCACAGGTCATGATCTCACAGTTTAGGAGTTTGAGACCCATACTGGGCTTCTGCTGACAGTACGGAGCCTGCTTGGGATTTTTTCTCTGCCCCTCCTCTTTTCTCTCTGTCTCTCAAAATAAATAAATAAACTTAGAAAATACTTTATTATAACAGGTCATTCAGTTCTTTGATTGGCTTCCATGTCACATGCCAAACACATGTAGCAAATTATTACCAAAATTGCTTTTAAGGAGCAGCTGATAACTGGATTATACCCTTCTTTGGTTTTGTTCAAAGTAAAGCATCAGAAATCACTTCAATTGCCAAAGAATTTGTTAATCAGACAATAAGGTCATTTAGTTTCTCAAACTGACAGCAGTAAAATTTGAACTGTGCATATACTTGGCACCCCAGTGATTATTATACTCTGATAGCATGTGCCCTAGAAAGATGCAGTATGAAAGTGGTTTGCCTTTTTTTTTTTTTTTTTTTTTTTTAAATTTGGAGGGGAGAGACGTTTATAAGGAAGGAGGAGGAGGAGCAGATCAGCTTTAGGAAAAGTAGAAGTGTAAATTGAGAATCTGCAAATTGATATATAAAAGTATCCATGCTCCACTTTGTTATCCTGAACCTTGTGGAATACATATGGCCCCGGTGTGAAGAACCCCAATCCCACCCCCCATCCCCCAAATTCTAGGCAGCCCAGGACAGAACGGACAGTACCTGGGGCTCATCTAACAAAAAGAAACACAACAGCTGGAGGGCAGCAGAAGTGGTGCTACTATGCTCAGGATAACTTAACACATACAGGGGCAGCGCCTAGTGTAATGATATTGTCTTCACAAGATGTTTTCTGTGTGGTCAGTCAAAACAGAACAAAACAAAACAAAAATATTTGACATTAATAGACACCTCACCAAAGAAGATACACAGATGGCAAGTAAGCATGTGAAAAGATGCCCCACTTCGTATGTCATCAGGGAAATGCAAATTAAAACAATAATGCAAAGCAACAGCGAGATACCATTATATACCTATCGGAATGGTCAAAATCCAGAACACTGGCAACACCATGTGCTGATAAGGATGTGGAGCATGGTGGGGCGCCTGGGTGGCGCAGTCGGTTAAGCGTCCGACTTCAGCCAGGTCACGATCTCACGGTCCGTGAGTTTGAGCCCCGCGTCGAGATCTGGGCTGATGGCTCGGAGCCTGGAGCCTGTTTCCGATTCTGTGTCTCCCTCTCTCTCTGCCCCTCCCCCGTTCATGCTCTGTCTCTCTCTGTCCCAAAAATAAATAAAAAACGTTGAAAAAAAAATTTAAAAGGATGTGGAGCATGGGAACTTTCATATAGTGCTGGTGAGAGTGCAGATGGTCACAGCCACTTTGGAAGGCAGTTTGGTGGTTTCCTATAAGACCAATACTTAAACACATAATCCATCAGTTGTGCTCTGTGGTATTTACCTAAAGGAGTTGAAAACCTACACAAAAACCTGCACAAGGTTGCCCAAACTTGGAAGCAACCCAGATGTTCTTCAGTAGGTGAATAGATAAGTAAACTGTAGGACATCCAGACAGCAAAATATTATTCTGTGCTAAGAAGAAATGAACTTTCAAGCTGTCAAAAGGCATGGAGGAAGCCTAGATGCCTATCACTAAGTAAAATAAGCCAATCGGGAAAGGCTACATACTCTAGGTTTCCTACTATTTGGCATTAAGGAAGAGGTAAGACAATGGAGACAGTAAAAAGATCAGTGGCTGCCAGGAGTTGGGGGTGGGGAGCGGGTAACGGATGAAAAGGCAGAGCACAGAGGATTTTTAGGGCAGTGAAGACACACTGTATGATACTATAATGATGGATGCATGTCACCACGCAACTGTTCAAACCCACAGAATTGGTGGGAACTGAGAGGGAACCGCTAATGTAAACTATGAACTTTAGGTGATTATGATGTGTCAATGTAGGTTCATCAGTTATAACAAATGTTGGGAGATATTAAGAAGGTGGGAAATTATGCGTGTGTGTGGGGGGGGACAGGAAGCAATGGGAAATCTCTGTCCTTTCTTCAATTTGTTCTGACACTAAAGCTGAAACTGCTCAAAAAATTAAAATCTTTATTTATTTATTTATTTATTTTTTTTTTTTTTTTAATTTTTTTTTTTTCAACGTTTTTAATTTATTTTTGGGACAGAGAGAGACAGAGCATGAACGGGGGAGGGGCAGAGAGAGAGGGAGACACAGAATCGGAAACAGGCTCCAGGCTCCGAGCCATCAGCCCAGAGCCTGACGCGGGGCTCGAACTCACAGACCGCGAGATCGTGACCTGGCTGAAGTCGGACGCTTAACCGACTGCGCCACCCAGGCGCCCCTAAAATCTTTTTTTAAAATTAATTTATTTTTTAATTTACATCCAAGTTAGTTAGCATATAGTGCAACAATGATTTCAGGGGTAGATTCCTTAATGCCCCTTACCCATTTAGCCCATCCCCCCTCCCACAACCCCTCCAGTAACCCTCTGTTTGTTCTCCACATTTAAGAGTCTCTTATGTTTTGTCTCCCTCCCTGTTTTTATAATCTTTTTGCTTCCCTTTCCTTATGTTTATTTGTTTAGTATCTTAAGTTCTTAGAGTGAAGTAATCTTAAGAGTGAAGTAATATGATATTTGTCTTTGTCTGGCTGATTAATTTTGCTTAGCATAATGCCCTCCAGTTCCATGCATATAGTTGCAAATGGCACAAAAAAATTAAAGTCTTGTGGGGCGCCTGGGTGGCTCAGTCGGTTAAGTGTCTGACTTTGGCCTAGGTCATTATCTCGCAATTTGTGAGTTTGGGCCCTGCATCGGGCTCTGTGCTGACAGCTTGGAGCCTGGAGCCTGCTTTGGATTCTGTGTCTCCTCTCCATCTGTCCCTCCCCTGCTCATGCTCTGTCTCTCTATGTCTCTCAAAAATAAATAAGTGTTAAAAAAATTAAAAAAAAATAAAGTCTTGAAACAATACACTGATTTTGAATTCTGTTGAGTAATGTCTGTGTGGATCTTAAATAAAGAAGTTCCTATAACTTTGGTCAATCTGCTTGAAGACTACTTGAATTTAGCTAATGGTGAAGGATAGAAGGTTCATTGGCCTGTTTTTTAGAGCTGCCATCTATTCCTAATAAAGGATTGAGCTCTTTTCCTGGTGGAATGAGTTTGTGGTGCAGGTGTGTGAGTATAGGCCTGTGTATGTTTTAGCAGAAGATACTTCAGAACCACTGCCTTAAATTATTCATTCTTAAATATTTCAAAAATCTCAGCTGGGCTCTTGAGAGAAAGAAGATAGCAAATGAAAGTCTAGGGTTAGGGACTGGAATATGATACTATATTTGCTATTATGTTAGCAAAGCCGTCTAGATTAGACTTGCAAGAGACATCATCATTGACGTTGTATATTGAAAAGTCAGGGAGCCTGACCCACATTTTGGCCATGCAGAATGGTCATCTCACTTCACCTTAAAAAAATTACTATTTATACATATATATATATGTGTATATATATATATATGTGTGTGTGTGTGTGTGTGTGTGTATATATATATATATATATATATATATATATATATTTTTTTTTTTTTTTTTTTTTTTTTTTTTTTCCTTGAAGAGAGAGAGGGCGCATGCGGAGGAGGGACAGTGGGAGAGACAGAGAATCTTAAGCAGGCTCCATGCCCAGCCCGATGTGGGGCTCCATCTCATGACTGTGAGATCATGATGAGCCGAAATCAAGAGTCGGAGCTTAACCACCTGAGCCACCCAGGTGCCCTTCACTTCACCTTTTGAGAACATCTTTCACTACACCCCTATGTAGGGCAAAATGTTCCTTTAGAATTTTGCTGGTAATTTAAACAAAAAAGTGGCATGTTCCCTGTGTACATAAAGTTCTAAATACATTGGTCCTTTATTTATTTATTTTTTAATTTTATTTATTTTGAGAGATACAGAGATAGCATGAGTAGGGGAGAGGCAAAGGGGGAGAGGGAGAGAGAGCGAGAGAGTGAGAGAGCGAGGGAGAGAGAGAAAATCCCAAGCAGGCTCTGCACTGTCAGCGCAGAGCTCGACGTGAGGCTCAAACTCAGGAAACTGTGAGATCATGATTGGTCCTTTCATTTAAAGCTTCTAACTCTATAGAGTTCATACTGGTTTTATTTTCTCTATTTTACAGGTGGGGTAGCTGAAGCATGGTGTGATTGAGTAATTTGCCCAAAGTCACATGCTAATGAGTGATAGAGCAAGGACTCAACACAGACTGTTCAACTCTGAGTCTCTGCTCTTAACCATTGTATCATGCTGTTTTAAGGTATTTGAATAAGAGCTCCCAGAGCAAAGCTTCCAAATACGTGTGTCACAAAATGGTGAGTGGGGTTCATGTGTATTGAGACTCTCAGTCTCAGAGTTGGCAGGAACTCCAAGGCCAATTTGCCCAACTTGGTGAACAGCATTTCCTTCTTATTCAGAGTGCTAGTTTAAATACTGCTTGTTTATATGTCAAGAAGTAGAAAAGATTGGGAGGCTCTGTCCTAGAGTTTAGGAGAGTTGACTTTGATCTAAAGGGTCTGTGGGCAGATGCCACAAAATAACTACATACACACCAAAAAGAACTAAAAACACACAAATCAACCTGTTGAATGAAGTTGTCAATGTAGTTTGTTTGAATGGTGAAGCAAATTTGTGTGGATTTATTGAATCCAGGAATTATTAAAATACTTGCTTGTGGGCAGATTTAGGCTGGAAATCTCTATCAACAACCTTATGTTTTGACCCAGCCCAATATTTAAACAAGAATAGAATTTGTGTCCTTTTCATGGGTTGGAAATACTCTTACTCATGGTCCCTACTGCTACTATGTACCTAGAAGCTTCCTACTTTTACATGCCTGGTTTCCAAAGACATTTGGATATACAACTAGCTTTTGGTGAAATTACTCAAAGGAGGTGGTAGGTCATATATGGTTGGTAGGCTGCATTAATTGTCTTTTGGTTATTTTCACTAGGGGTTTGGTGGGGGTGGGGTGACAGCACTGGGTTTATCCAATAGGCAGAATAAAAACATGCTTCAGCACCAGCTGGTTAGCCCCCATATGACAACAACATCCTCATTCCTTCTTTGTCTGAAAAGTTATTTGGAAAAAATTTATTTCATGTATCATAAAAAGTATGAGAGTTGTCTTAGAAAACTATATTGCCTGTCATACAAGTCAGTTCTCAAAAAGTTGTATTATTTTCTGTAATTATTACTGGTACAATCAGAACTACTTTGGATTTCCTTATACTGATATCTTGGTGTTATTTTTAATTTGAATTGTATATTTTGAGAGGAGGAGTATTATAAATCTTGCACTGGAGAAAGTGTCTCCTTTGGGGATGTGGTTTCTAGAAAAGAATACTCAATCTATAAAATTACTCCATAATTCTGGTCTGTATAGTTACCTACCTTAATTATTATGATGAGTTGTGAATATTTAGTATATCACACTAACTCATTTTCCTTAAAAACATTTTTTTTAAAGATATGAAATTATGGTGCATATTATGATGATTACCTGTGAATCCACCAATCTGCTTTATGAAGTCTTATGTTATAGTTTAGTATTGTTTCAAATTTCATTAAAATGGTTTCATGCTCTACCTATAGTTCTGCACTTTTTTTTTGACTCAACATCATGGTTTTGAGATCTATTTATATATATGGCTATAGTTCATTTTTAACTGCTGTGATTTCATTATAAAATACAGTTTTATATAGGAATCCATTCTCTATTGATAAACACTATTTGTTTCCCTTTTTCTGCCTGTCACTTCAGAAGCTGACAGCATGGTGTAGGGGCTACAAGTAGGGATGCTGGAAGTTTCTTCTGGTTCTTGTCATATTAACATAATTAACAAACCGACTAACAGATGAAAGTAAGCCGTGCATGGATACATGAAGAGATGCTATCCTGAACAAAGGTACTGACTAATCCAATGTTGTAGAATGAGTTTCAAAAATGAAATAAAAAGTAAACAGGTGATTGTAATAGTACCTAACTCGTGAAGTTGTAATGAGGATTAAATGGGTTAATACTTGTAAACAAACAAATAAGCAAACAACAAACTTTGAATAGTGCCTTGCACACAGTAAGTACTACATAGATATTTGTCATAGAAAAATATACATTATATACAACAATAAAAGTTCTTGAAAAATCTCTCCTTGGGTACTTGAGATTGAGTTTTTTCTAGGATATGTAACTGAGAGTAAGTAGAATTGCTGAGACTAAGGGAATACAGTTCTTTTTTTTTTTTTTTAAAGCTCTTGAGGTTTTGTTTTTCTTTATTTCCCCAGTTTTATTGAGGTAGAGTTGACAAAAATTGTATGTATTTAAGGTGCACAATGTGATAGTTTGATGGTATGCATGTCTTCCAATGTTAGCAGATACTGCCAGATCGCTCTCCAAGGTATTGGTGCTAATTACGTTTACAGGCCCCATCACCCAAATGTGTACAAGAGATGACATTTTTCCAAATTCTTTCAGAATCCACATTGGGAGGTTTTTAAGTTTTTGTCAGTTTTTGATATGAAATGAATCTCACTGGGGTTTTAATTTGCCACATTTCCCTGATTTCAAATGAAGTTGAACTACTTTTGTATGTTTAATGGCCATTTAAGTTTGTTTTTTTATAAGTTGCCAAATTAAATTCTTGACTCATTTTTTTTTTTCCTGTAAGCTTTGTGTTTTTCTCATTGACTTCTTGACCATCTATATAATCAGGAATGGCATCCTTTCTGTTTGACCTGCCCATAAGCATTTTCAGTCTGTGGTATTTAGGTAAATATTTTTTATAGTGTCTTTGGATGAGTAGAATTTTAACATTTAATATGGTTGATTTAATTTTTTCTTTATGTTTTATGCTTACTTTAAAATCTAGCTTAGGAAATCCTTTCTTTAAAAAATTTTTTTTCAAATTTTTATTTATTTTCAAGAGAGAGAGAGAGACAGCATGAGGGGGGAGGGGTAGAGAGAGAGAGGGAAACACAGAATCCGAAGCAGGCTCCAGGCTCTGAGCTGTCAGCACAGAGCCTGATGCGAAGCTGGAAATCATGAACTGTGAGATCATGACCTGAGCCAAAGTTGGATGCTTAACCAACTGAACCACCCAGGCACCCCAGGAAATCCTTTCTTAATTGAAGGTCACAAATATATTCTTTTATTCCTTCTAAAGGTATTAAAGTTTTTCTTTTGACATTTTAGTCTTTAATCCACCAGGAATTGTTTTATTTATGGAGCAGAGTTAGGATTCAATTATATATATATTTCTGTCAGGTATACATGTTTGTCCTTGTTTATTTTACTTCTGCTTTGGTCACATATCAAGTTCTGTGTGTGGGTATTTGGATCTGCTTCCGGGCTTTATGTCTGCTTCCTAGCACCTTTTTAATATTAAATACTATGACTTTTTATAAATCCTCTTGAGACCCAGGGCAAACCTTCCCTTAAAATTATCTTAGCTGTTCCTGTTCCTCTCTAGAATTTGATATCAGCTTGTCAGTTTTCATGAAAATTTTATTTTCATTTTGATGGGAATTATTTTGAATTTATAGACTAATTTTGGGGAAAAGTAACAATGTGATTAGGTTTGCCCACCCCTGAGAAAATTTTTACTTAGGTCATTTTTTTGTTTTGGCTGTATTTATATTATCATTTTCTTTGTTCTGACTTTTACTTTTTTTTCAGTTTATTATTTATTTTGAGAGAGAGAGCATGCACCCAAGAGAGGCAGAGAGAGAGAGAGAGAGAGAGAGATCCAAGAAGCTCTGTGCTATGAGTACAGAGCCTGACACAGGGCTTGATCTCATGACCAGGATATCCTGACCTGAGCCCAAATCAAGAGCTGGATGCTTAACTGACTGTGCCACCCTGGCTCCCCTTTTCTGTCTTTTACAATTTCTGTTTATATATTACTTTCCATGTTTGTATGTTTGGAGCAGCCGTGGTTAATTGGTGGGTTTATGTTTTCACTTGGAGGCCTCTCCTTTCTTTGCATTTTCTACCTCACAGATCTCTGTAGCTGTCAGAGTTCTAGCCCTCACCTCTCTGTTAGGGGAACTTGAGTCTCTCTTCATAGCTTCTGCAGTCCTGCTCTAGGCCATCATTCTAGGCACGCCTTTGTTCCCATTTTCTATTACAAATAACATTGCCCATTCTAAAATGTATTGCCAGCACTTTTTAGATTCGCTGAAGTTTTGCCAGGCTTCTCTTCATTGGGGTGGGTCATTTTTATATAATAAACTTGTAGTAGATGTTTAGCAAATGCTAATAACTTAAGATTGTACTTTAAAAGCTCTTAGACTAACGTTGGTACAGTTACAAGGTCTTTTATCAAGGGAAATGAAAGCAATTGAACATCAAATGTTGCTTGTCCTGTCTTTACATTGGTTTTAGAAAGGGTGTTTGGCTATAATGTATCACAGACATATTAGACTTTCAGACCCATCTCAAAAATACAATACACTTAAGGCTATGATTTGTGTGTCCACCCCTCAAGATGATAGGACATTTTTTTGTCCTCTTTTTAAGGCACCTGTGGCCTATCTATGTGGATGGAGTAGCTGCATTTCTCCATAAGGACTCTGAGCAATCTTGACAAGAAAAATCTAAATGATTTAAAACATACTTTCAGTCTGGAACATTAGTAAACATTTTCTAATACTTGAAGGAGGGGCACGAGAGGCCATATCATGTCTTTTAACATCTGGAACCTTTTGTTCTGATGATGCTGTGTCCAGGAGAATGCCAGTACAGTAATGAGGAGGAGTATTAACCGACATTAAGGTTTTCACATTTGTCAAGCCACTTCCTCTACCTTTCCAAGAGAGGATTGTTAGTTCTCTCTTTACTTAGTGTGTTAATACTTTTCTTGCTACACCCAGGACTGCAGATTTGTTTTAACCCCACATATTGAGTTGATGTATAGTTCTACTAGTCAGCATTGACTGAACACACAAAGTTCCTGATGACGCATAACTTAAAAATATTCCTAGAGAATTAGAGTATTTCCATGAATTTTAAAGAGTAAGTTTATATGAAGTAAGAATATCTTTTTTTTTTTTTTTTTTGAGATTCAGAATTACATAATGTGACTGCAGTGTGCAGGAAGGCCCGTGGATCTGCGAACTAACGTGCGATGTGTAATTCTGTCCTAGGCACTTTTATTATCTGAGCCTCAATAGGTTAATTTGGAAAATGGGGCTGCTGCTTATAGGAACTAAATGAATGAGTGCAAAGGAATTTAGAAGGCATAAGAAGAGAGGATTATGGTGGATTTTGCCCTTTATAAATTCAAAGCAGACTTTTCATAGCTTTCTGGCTTTTAAGGTGAAATTGGGAAAAGGCAAACTTGGTGTTTCTAAAATAAAAGATATTTCTGTGAAATATCTTCAGAGTGAAGTTCAGGAATATGTTTCCAGTTCGTCTTCCCTTCTGGAGATAAGGATAGGGCATCGCATACGTCAGATGATCAGATGGTGAGGGTTATAGTCTGTAATTAGCCCCCCTCTGATTAGCAAGTTTGATGCTGTTGGGTTGGCTCTTCTCATTCCTCTAACTCTGCCGGAAAGGACCGTGCTTGGTCAAAGTTAACAACTGTCCCAGATGTTGTTGGATACTTTCAGCATTTTTGAGCAGTTTCTGAAGGCCAAAAATCCTCATTTGTCACTTTTTCCAATGTTAATGATGACCTTCATAAGTAGATATTATGCTCACCATGTAACTGGTTTTAAAGAAAAAGGCCAGCACAGGAGTTGTTCACGGTAAACCAACATGTATTAAATGGCAGAATCAGGGTTAGATGAAGGATATCTAATATAGAGTTTTGTGTGCTTTCCACTGAAAGGCATTGGCCTTAATAATATGGTTTCTAGGATCGGGCCCCATGACCATGGCCTTGGGCAAGTTATTAACCTTTCTGAGTCTCTATTTTCTCATCAAGAACATGGAGAAGACAATCCTTTTCTTTAAGAGCAGTTTCTAGATCCCTGTCCTCTTCTTTCTTTCTTTCCCTCTATCTGCCCTCATCCTTACTGAGGTCTTAATATGTGCTGTGCTGCTGTGCTGCTGGTGTGCACCAGGTGACACATTCCTGAAGAAGACAGCCCTTTTCCCTGCCTTCGTGGAATTTACAGTTTACCGGCTATTCTTATACTGTGGAGGCACAGGTGCAGTAAGCGTGTAGGATATTATTGGAAGGCATAGAAGGGCACATGAGACTGCTGGGCTGGATGGGTGGGGAAGGCTTCCTGCACTGCTGAGATGGAGAGATGATTAGCATTCAGCCAGATGAAGAGGAGGGAGAAGAATGTTCTAGGAAGAGAAAACAGTATTTGCAAAAAGTAGGTGTGAGAGATCATGGTGTTTTCCAGAAACTGAAAGAAATTCTACCTGTGTCCACGTAGAAAGTGGTGGGAATGGTAGCAAAGGCACCTCATGAGAGGCCTTTCCAGTCACATAGAGGGTTTTGGTCTTGGTTCTGAGGAACCAAAGGAACTTAAGGACATTGCCAAATGATAAGATGTGTACTCTCTGTATTGTCTGAAAAATAGATATAAGGAGGTCAGGAATGGAGGCCAGTTTGGAGAAAAGAGATGATGGTGGGGGGGGGGGGGAGGGTTTCCAAACTAGAACAGAGGTAGTAGAAATAAGACGTAAATATCTTTAGCAGATACCCAGATTGTAGGATGGCAGCTGGGATACAGCAGTTACAGGAGAGGGAGAAGTTGAGCATATTGTCCAGATATGTGACTTGGACACCAGCTGAGTAAGTGGTGCCTTTCCCTTAGATAGAGAATGTCAGGAGAGTAGGAATAGTGTTGCTACTTACTCCCAGATAAAACATGTCCTGTGTGCCAGGCAATGTTGTAAATGCTTCCCATGTACTACACAGTTGAATTCTCACAGAGGCTCTTGGACACAAAGGCATGGAGAGACTAACAATCTGCCCTGGAATGCATGGCCACAAAATGGTGGAGCCAGAATTTAAACCAGGCACCTTGGGCCCAGCATCCACCCTGTTGTGTCTTATCAGTGAGGAACAGGAGTTCCGTTTTGGTCGTGCTGAGTTTGAGGCTCCATCAAGACGTCTACATAGAGAAACCCAGTGGTTTTGAGTTTAGGAAAAAAATTTAGGGGGTGCCTGGGTGGCTCAGATGGTTGAGTGTCTGACTTCGGCTCAGGTCATGATCTTATGATTTGTGAGTTTGAGCCCCACATCAGGCTTGCTGCTGTCAGACCAGAGCTCACTTTAGATCTTCTGTCGCACCCCCCCCCCCCCCCCCCGCCTGCCGCTCACTGCCCCTTCCACACGATCTCTATCAAAACTAAATAAAACGTTAAAAAAACAAAACACACTTTAGCTTGCACTCATGGATTTGGGCAATATATGCTGGTGCATGATAACTTAACTCTGAAAGGAAGGAGAGGTAGTGGCGTGAAAGAGGAAGGGAAGGTCTCTTGGGAGCACCAGTAATCTAGAGTCATTCCCAGAAGACTGAGAGTACGCAAGACTGCAGAGTTAGAAGAAAACCAGAAGAGAGTTACTCAGTGACAGACAGCTTCATGGGCTACCTGGCTTTAAAGGACTCCAGTGTCCCCCTCTCCCCTCCCTCAATGATCAGGAGTCACTTGGACCAGTGGGCATTTATTGCCTCCTTCCTGGCCCTGAGGGCACCCCCATCTACTCCTGTGGTGTGTGTCTAATACATATCACTGCATAATTTCATCTCTCAGGCCAAGTTCTTTGCCCTGAGGTTATTTTAGCATCCATACAGTGCATGGTGCTTACTCGGTTAATTGCCTTCCTTGGTCCTACCTTGAACACTCTCCTCACCAGCCATCTCTCCCATTCTCCTAAACCCTTTGCTCTATGAGCTCTGTTCTTGCTTTTCAGTTCAGCCTGTTTTCTGTGATCAGCCACCCAACAGCCCTCTAACTAAAACCCAATCTTAGGCTCCTCTTATTAACCCATTTCCATGGCCAAGTCCCAATGTTGGATTAGGCCTGTGCTTGGCCTGCCCCTTTATTTTCTCCTTCTAGGGCCTCAGAATGTTATGGGAGGAAAAATCACAGAACTGCATTGATTCAACTTCCAAAAAAAATCTTATATTTTTGAAACTTTGAAATCCTAATAATATCTTTAATTTTCTTAATATTCAATAATCTATAACAATAATTTATATAAATATTTCATAAAACAGATAAAGTGATAATTATTTGTAAGTAGCCTGATAGCATTATCCATGATAGCTTTTATAGATTTTATTTGGGAATGATATTGGATATATATTTAGTAAATAGGCATTTTATAAATTACCTATTTTAAAAATACATAGTTTTGCTTCCAAGGAAAAGAAATTCATATTTAGTGTTTAAGCTAGATAATAAGTCTTATGCTTTGCCTAAATATATACTCATATGCGTTGAGGTTTTAAGGCTATTCTTGACTTTTTTTAATCTTCTGACCCAGTGTCTTGAAATTTTGCCCACTAAATTGTTTCTTTAGTAGTCATTTGTTTTCATTTGTTTCCTCCATGTTAAAGCCAATAACCTGTCATCATGAGCTGTTTTCCTAAGCTGGTGATGTAATTCTCACAAAAACCTTATCAATTTATTTTCTTGTTGGATTCTGCAACCTTAATATTCTTTACCATACAATTTCTTCAGGATTT
Organism: Neofelis nebulosa; assembly: GCF_028018385.1. NCBI lineage: Eukaryota > Metazoa > Chordata > Mammalia > Carnivora > Felidae > Neofelis > Neofelis nebulosa. The sequence continues at coordinate 26,953,795 of NC_080794.1, read as the reverse complement.
TTGAAATATTAAAACCTAACTCTTAGAGCTCTTTTTGTTGCCTTTGTGTTCATAGAGAGTAAGAAAATTATTCTAAACTGACATTGCCTTTTTCTCAGCCTGTGTCTTGCATCATTCATTCTCCATCAATGAGGACAAAACCACCAGCTCACAGCGGATTCATTTCCATTTCTTACCTAACGGTGTGGCAAAGTACTGTCCGTAAGTAGGGCAGTCCGAGTGGATTTGGACAGCAGGGATAGCATTTAGCCCCTGTGACAAAGGGCCAGTAGACGTCTAACAGAGTCTGGCTTTTGGAAGGAGTATTGTGCTTCATCATGTAAGGAAAAGTGAGTAGTGTTTGATGTCTTTTTTTTTTTTTTTTTTTTGGTAGCTGGGAAAGGATTAGTTTGGGATTCAGTCTCTAGGTGAGGTTGTGAGAAACAGTGTGGAATTTGAGAGTCTCTGGAGACCAAACTTAGTGCTTGGTTGCAAAGGCTGGGGCTTTTATCCTTCATAAATAATTTTCAATCCTCCATAACCATTTCCAAATCTAAGGCATTCGGTTATTCCAAATACACTTCTTTCTTTGAAAGCTGGAGTGGTAAGGCTGCAACTTTGTAAGCTGCTTATTTGAGTAGGAAAAGTAAGTGAAATATTTAAAATCCATTTTAAGAAATTATATCACCTCAGCCTCCAACCCAAGATTTTCTTTCTTTGATAAATTTTAAACATCTAAATGACACAATGTATAATAATGACTTTGAATAGTAACATGTACTGATTTCAAGTTGAAAAAAGTGATACATTGTAACCCCCATAAAACTACAAATATATTCAGACCCTCTTGTCTTCTCCTCTTACTTTCTCTTCCACTTGAATGCCTCCCTGCTGGTGTGTCTCATTATATTGGATCAGTTTTTTGAAAGAACAAATTAGTTAGAATGTTGCTGCTTCTTCCATCTGATTTGTTGAGCAGCATTGCTAATCTCTTTTCCCTGGACTAGAATTTTACCATTATAGGCAGGACACCTGGTCTCAGCCAGTCTCTGCACTGGGCATCCACTTCAGCCATGAGCAAGCATTACTAGTGACACCACTTAACCCTCTGATACTTTTGAATAAAGAAGGAATCACTGTGCTTTTGGTTGTTCATTATAATTAGGTCTCTTTAGTTCTTAAAAAATATATTTTTTAAATTGAGTATAGTTAACACACAACATTACCTTAGTTTCAGGTGTACAACATAGTGACTCAGCATCTCTGCATTATGCTGTGCTCACCACAGGTGTCTCTGCCATCTGGGTCCATACAATGATATTACAATATCATTGACTATATTCTCTATGCTGTGCCTTTGATTCCCAAGACTTACTCATTCCATAACTGGAAGGCTGTATCTTCCAATCCCCTTTACCCATTTTGCCCAACCCCCCATCTCCCTTCCTTTTGGCAACCAACCATGGGTTTGTTCTCTCTATTTATAGGTCTCATTCTGCTTTTTGTTTATTCTTTTACTCGTTTTAGATTCCACATATGAGTGAAATCATATGCGTTTGTCTTTCTTAGTATGACTTATTTCACTTAGCATAATACCCTCTAGGTTCATCCATGTCGTCACAAAATGCAAGATCTCATCCTTTTCTATGGCTGTGTCATTCCATGGTACATATATGCCACATCTTTTTGTATTTATCTATTGATGGACACTTAGGTTGCCTGCATAGTGTGACTATTTAGTTCTTAACACTTTGTACCTTCTCTAGTTTACTTTTTCATCATGACGCTGAAGGACTCATGATCATTAGTGATCCTTAATGATTCTGTAAGTGTATTGTAGCTGAGATTTAGAACTTATTGTTAGTATTTTACAATTAATGGATACTATTTTTATTATAGAAATGCAAAAATGGATTCTTGGGGCGCCTGGGTGGCTCAGTTGATTGAGTGTCCAACTCTTGATTTTGGCTCAGGTCATGATCCCAGGGTCATGGGATCAAGCCCCACTTTGGGCTCTGCACTGATCATGGAGCCTGCTTGAGATTCTCTCTCCCTTCCTCACACTCTTTCTCTCTCCCTCATAAAACAACAACAAAAACAACAAACAAACAAAAACAGAGATGGATTCTTTAACAAATGTAATGACTTGCTGCTATGTGTCATGAAAACAGGTTACTGAAAATGTGTATAATAGAAGTTAACATGATTCTATTAGCATATTCCATATAAAATTGTATTAGTAGTGATTTAAAGAAAATGTGGAATAAACTTATAAGTAAAAGTGATGATCTAGTAAGCATATGAACACATTATTTAATTTTATTATTAATTATTAATTATAATTATTAATAATTAATTTTATTAGTATTTCAATGTTAATATTGATTAAATGTTTCAAATTACAAGAATTGTTGTTAGTTTAGTAGACAATTTAATTTTTTTCATTTTATTTTTTTCATTTTTATTTATTTTTTTTTAATTTTTTTTAACGTTTTATTTATTTTTGAGACAGAGAGAGAGCATGAACGGGGGAGGGGCAGAGAGAGAGGGAGACACAGAATCGGAAGCAGGCTCCAGGCTCTGAGCCATCAGCCCAGAGCCCGACGCGGGGCTCGAATTCACGGACCGCGAGATCGTGACCTGAGCTGAAGTCGGACACTTAACCGACTGAGCCACCCAGGCGCCCCAATTTTTTTCATTTTAAATTGCAACATTGGGGCGCCTGAGTGGCTCAGTCGGTTAAGCATCCAACTTTTGATTTTGGCTCAGGTCATGATTTCATGGTTTGTGAGGTTAAGTCCTGCATCAGGCTCTGTGCTGACAGTGTAGAGCCTGTTGGGATTGTCTTTCTGTCCCTCTCTTTGTCCCTCCCCTGATCACAATCAATCTGTCTCTCTCTCTCTCAAAATGAATGAATGAATGAATAAACAAATAAATAAAATGGCAACATCAAGTATTTTGCTTCATTGTAGCATTTTCACTGATTTTATTGACTATTTCATGATGGTTTTATGTCAAAATGAAATAAGCCTTACCTTTTGAGGTAGTCGTGTTTTTATAATTTCCAGTGTACGGATGAGATAGAAAAAAGTGGAATATTCTTATTTTTGAGTTGAACTTATGTTTAGATATATAAATGGTGCAATTTAACTTTTAGATTACTATATGAAATGTAAATTCTGTTGTTATTTTTTCTTCCCAATTATCTCAGTATTTCAACTTCTTTGTTGGCTGTGTTCATAGCTAACAAAGGTGGTGGCCCCAGATGTGTGGAGGAATGTGATACCTAGCTGACCTTTGAATTTCCCTGTGATTTCTTACCATCTTTTAGGACTAAAGTTCTATTTGAGATCAGAGGAAAGAAAGCCATGGACCCTCTCTGGAGAAAAAACACAAAACACAAAATTTATTAGGACACAAAATATACTATAACACAACATTTAGAGGCACAAAGTTTATTATACATTTCAAGGCATTTTGTGAATTCCAGTTTAAGAAGCCATGTCCTGTACCTGGGTGCTATTTCTGTTTAATTTCAGAGATTAAGTACCCCAATTTAGTATGTTATTTTCACATTTCTACAGAACTATTCTGCACCCACCCAAAAAGTATTTATTATATCAGTTTTGCGCATGTTATAGAATTGAGGTATTGACAAGAAGCCAGTACTCTGGCCATTATGTCATAGGTTCATTTGATTTCAGCTTACCCATGCTACCAGAACCCAAATGTATCATTTATGCTTTTGTTCTTTTTTTTTTTAATCAGCTCATAATTTGATATATTACTACCTGATATCAGTTTGATTGTGAACATAAATTCGCACAGTATTTAGTTATGAGACATCCAGATGATTCAGCAAGTATTTATATTAATTTAAAAAATATTATAATTGGCATGGTGATATTAATCAAAACAGAAGTTACCTCTAAGGGGGAGTGGGAGATTACTTGGAAAGGGGCACACAGAAATTTCTGGGGTGATAGAAACTTCTTATGTTCTGATTTAGGTATTCTTTTTATGGGTGCATGCCTTTATCAGAACTCATCAAATTATACACTTTAATTCATTATATGTAAACTTTATCTTAATAAAGAAAACATTTAATAGGAATAGAGACAATAGTTAAACGTTTTTTTGCAAGAGTTTTATATGCTCAGAAGAGGTCAGTGGACTTTAGTTTGGGACCCACAATCAAGGAGGACCCTCCAGGCCACTGAACAACATTTATGACCACACAGGGTTTTGGCCCAAACCCATGTGCTGCTTCCTACTCAGGTGAACTGAACTTGACCACGCGTGAGCAGGGAAGAGTCTGTGCTTAGAGCAGAGACAGCCTAGGCAGTATGACTCATGTCACCAAGTCCTTTGTGCCATCTTGACTCCAACTCAGCCTTTTCCTTCTCTGATACTCCTCTGAGTATTCCTCCTTCCCCCTGGTAGCCACATGGGAGCAGAGGGGAGGGGAACCTGAACTGTCCACAGAAAAAGGGATTGAAGAGAGCGGCAATCAAGAAGATGAGAGTTTTTTAGTTGCTTTTTCCTCAATCTGTATTTTTACAGTGAACACTTGTGGGAGAGGTCAAAATTGAAGCCATTTTCTGAGGAGGGGTCAAAATTAAAGTTAGATCCTTGTTCTATGAGTTATTTCCTGTTGTAGTTTTTCAGGTTGTTGAGGATAAAGGATGGGATTCTACAGTCTTTTCTGAGTGCCTGTTTTTGCCTATTAAAGACTTTTTTTATTATTAAAAAATTTTTTTTAATGTTTATTTATTTTTGAGACAGAGAGAGACAGAGCATGAGCAGGGAAGGGGCAGAAAGAGAGGGAGACACAGAATGTGAAGCAGGCTTCAGTCTCTGAGCTGTCAGCAGAGAGCCTGACGTGGGGCTTGAACTCACGGACTGTGAGATCATGACCTGAGCCGAAGTCAGACGCTTAACCGACTGAACCACCCAGGCGCCCCTAAAGACTTTTTAAAAAAAATTTTTTTTTCAACGTTTTTTATTTATTTTGGGGACAGAGAGAGACAGAGCATGAACAGGGTAGGGGCAGAGAGAGAGGGAGACACAGTATCGGAAACAGGCTCCAGGCTCCGAGCCATCAGCCCAGAGCCTGACGTGGGGCTCGAACTCACGGACCGCGAGATCGTGACCTGGCTGAAGTCGGACGCTTAACCGACTGCGCCACCCAGGCGCCCCTAAAGACTTTTTTTTAAAGCAAAATATGCTTGCAGCGTAATTTTTAAAAAATTCAACAATTACTTTATCATCCTATGACATGAACTCTTTCAAGTTTTCCACGTTTTAGATAGGTGGTCATTGTCTGCAGGCGAAATGATTGTTACCGAATTTAAATGATAGAAATGGATATTAGTTGTCTGTTGTTGAGTAACAGATCACACCAGAATTTAGCAGCTTAAAACAGTATTTATTATCTCATATACATTCTCGGGGTTAGGAATCCAGGAGCACCATGGCGAGACGATTCTGGTCTCACGGTCTGTCATGAGGTCCTCTCAGGATGTCAGCTGGGATTGCAGTTGTCTGCAGCCATAACCGGGGTCAGCTCACTCATGTTCCTGGCAACTTAGTTCCCATTGTTGGCAGGAGGCTGCAGTTCCTCACCACGTGGGCTTCTCTTGGGAGTACTTGAGTGTCCTCACAATGTGGATCTCTCCATTGGGCTGCTGTGTGTCCTCATAACATGGAGCTGACTTCGCCCACAGTGAGTGATCCAAGACAGGCTACAATGGAGACTGCAATGTCTTCTGACTTTGCTTTGTAAGGCACAGTCTTTCACTTTCACCCTCTCCTGGGCTGGACTCTCTGTTCTTACAGCTTACAGACCAGCCAGGGGGAGACATACACACACCTCTATGAGGTTAGTGACAAAAAAGGATATTGACAAAGGCAGAAAGTGCTGCTACTAAGACAAAGAGGGTACTGAGTTAGAGTGTAGCTGGTGGTGCCAGACAAGACCTCTGAGAGGAAGTGACCTTTAAGCCGAGACCAGATGGATGAGAAGGAGCCCATCACAGCAAGGACTAGGAGGGGAAAGAGAAGAGTCTGTGTGAGGCCCCAAGGAAGGAAAGCATTTGGCCTGTTGCAGAAATGGTGTGGCACAATTGAAGAGGTCGGCTGGTGCTGAATCATGCAAGTGGATCCCTACAAGTCGGATTTTAATATCAATGCCATGGTATATTTGCACTTAGGTTCACCTGTGTGTAACAGGCCCCCTACTGCACCTCCCCCAAGGAGACTGGTTTATACAAGATAACAGTTTATCCTTTTCTGTCTTAGGAAATGAGTCTTATGGTAGAAAATCCAGGGACCCAGGCTCCTGTTGACTCATTTATTCATTCGACTATTTTTGGCTCCACTATCCTATTGTGTGGCTTCCATCCCAAAGGTGGCATCATGGACTAATATGGCGGCTGTGGCTCTAGTCATTACATCCTTGCTGTAGACCAGGAGAAGAGCGAAAGGCAAAAAGGCAAAATGAAGACCCCCTCCCGGCTTCTCGGTTCCTTTAGATAGCCTTCCTAGGAGTCCCACATGACACTCCTACTTGCAGTCAGTCAGCCAGAACTTATTCACATGGCCTCCTTCAGTTGTAAGGGAGAGTGTAAACTTTTATTTTGGGCGAGAAATACCCAGCTAAACTCTCATGTCCCTTCTACTTAGGGGGAAGGAAATTGGATGTTGGGGGTCAGCAACCAGCAGCCTGTGCCACAAATGGAAAGTCACTAAAAGGTTCAAAACCAGGAGCTACATGATGCTTAAATAAAAAAGCTCATGGTGGGAAATGGCTGACAAAGGGGAAGGAGTACGGTGGGGAGACCGGCGAGGAGCCTGTGCAGTGGTTCAGGGCTTAGGTAATAGGCTACATGAGGGGCAGTGGTACTAGAAGCAGGTGGATCTGGGCTGTATGTCAGAGTTCAGATCTACAGGTCTTGGTAACAAGGGAGGTGTGAGGGAAGAGGAGCCATCAATAATGAAATTCAGGTTTTCTGAGAGTGCTGCAATTACAGAGATGAGGAAGAGCAACCAGGAGACAAGCTTGGAGGGAAGATTAGGAGGTTGGTTATGATTCTTTAGGGTTGAGATATCTATGAGAGCTGTTGAGTAAGCACTTGACTATATATTTCAGGAGTTCAGAAAGGAAGTCAGACTGTACCCATTGTGTTTGTAGCCATCGAGATATTTAAAATCTCCCAAGGAAGGAGTATACAGAGGGAAGAGAAGGAGGAATGTGTCTTAGCTCCCACAGATGCTAACATGTAGATATTGGATAGAGAAGGCTCTGTTACCAGAAGAAAGTGAGAAGGAATGGCCAAGGAAAGCCAGGGGTGTGGTGTCTTGGAAACCTGGAAAGGCAGGGCTTCAAGATGGACTGTTTCACTGCTGAGTGGCTGAGTAAGGTATGGCCAGGAGGCATCCATCAGACCCAGGAAGCTGGAGGTCACTGGTGACCTTGAAAAGAACATTTCGGGAGAGTGGTGGGGATGGAGGCTAGCTGGGAGTGTGTTCAGGTGTGAGTGGGGACCCAGCAGTACCCGACTGCTGTGTATAGAGTGTAGGCTTCTGAAAATCTGTGAGTTCATCACAACAGGAAAATGAAAACTCTCAGACAATTGGAAGAGGCAGGATGGGCAGAAAGTGCTAGCTGCTGGAATGCAGGTCACTAATAGATTTAGAAACAGAAGAACAGTTTGTCAAGTTATTGAACACTCACTGGTGCTGTCAGTTGTCAGGAGTAGACATGGTTGTGAGGAAATTGTTCCCCAAAAGTGCCCTTCCCTGCTGGTAGCCCACAAATACAATCCATTTCAACAAGGGCTAAAAGGAGAGGAAAACCTGTTTGACGTACTTGTGCCAGCAATACAAGTCTGATCATTGAGGCCCATTCTCAAAGCCAGGAGATGATAAGCAAAAAATTGCTGGCCCCCAAAGCTACAGCAGCATCACATTTCTTGTGTTTGAAGACTTGTTTGAAAGAATCTTGGACAAGCTGAGCTAGCTAATGCGCACCTGCTAGAAATCATTTTTCTTTTTTTGCAGTCAAAGAGAAGGTCCCCAGTGTTCTGGCCACAGTTCCCCTTTCCAGCAGGAATGAGTAATATCCCTGTGATTAAGAAATTCCTGGCACCTGGCAGCAAGAAGAGCCCACCCCCTGGTGTCAATGATGTGAAAATGGTCCACCAGATCCTTATATCCTTATAGAGCGGGTATTTATATCTGTGCGTTGGTTGGTCTCTCTGGATTGCTGTGTCCCTTAAGTACTATAATCAATGCTACAGTGAAGTGGCCCCCAGTTCTATGAATAGTTACTTCCTCACTTGCATCTCAGGGCCACCTTCTCTACTCAGAATCTTAATTTTGTCATGAGTAATTGGGAGAGAAGACAGGCCAGACTTTAAGTTAGACCCTTAATCTGACGAGTTATTTCTGGCTCCTCTGGATGGTCCATCGTGCTGTAGAGAGAGTGAGAATTTATGTTCCCCGAGCTTCTGTCTTCATCCTCTTTTTAGGAAGCAACGAAGGATCAGCACACATTCCCTAGTGCAGTAGTCTTCAAAGTGTGGTCTCCAGACCAACAGCATCAAAGCTGCCCGAGAACTCACTGGGAATGTATTCCCTCTCTCTAACCAAGGCCTATAGTATCCAAACTGAAAAGTGGTTCCCAGCAATCTGTTTTAACAAGCCCTCCAGGTGATTCCATTGCAAGGTAAAGACTGAGAAGGACTGCCCTAACCAAGGAGAGAGGTTCAGGGCCATCCCAGAACAGAGGAAATGGATGCCAATGACTGGGAGAGAACTGGGCCTTGGGTTGACTGTGTTGTAGAGTCATACAAACCTACAGGCTCTGAGGCCACTCTCTGAGGCCCTGCCTATGTACCCACTGGAGAGGAAAGAAGGGGAAAGGGAGGGAGTCATAGGGGAGAGATGAATTGGAAAGAAATGCACACAGCTTGAGTAAGACACTTGGGGCTAGAAGGAGAAACAAAAATGACAGGTTTGTAAAGGATAAAAAATGTAAATTAAAGACATTTCCAGAAGATGGTCCACGTTTCCGTATCTAAGACGTCAGTGTATCTTTAGAGATTGAGAACTTTAATTTTTATGAAATTCTTTATCATTTCGCTGCTTTGGTTTTCTTTTCTAAATACTCAAAAGATGGTAAGAGTCATTTTGTTCAGCAAAAAGTGCTTTGAACATGTTGGTGTTTTGTTTAATACTTTATTTGTATTTAAGAACATTCTTGTTTGTGAGGATTCTTCGGAGAGGCTTCCGGCATCCTGGTAATAGGGAAGGGGGCTCCTTTCTGTCTTGGCCATCTGGCTCATCCATGTGGGGTGGTTCTCCTCCCTGTACTCGTCCAAAATGGATGATAACTCAGGTCTGTCCCAGTTCCATGGGCGTGACCAGATCTGAACCCCACACTCGTTATGTGGGGACATATAACAGCTGGTGCTGCAGCTTTGTTTTTGGCAGGGAGGAGGGGAAGGGATGGATTACCTAACAGCATTTTCAAAGTGCATAGGTGATGAAATTAGATCTTTAAAGATCTCAGTAACTTGTTAAAGAAGATATCTTTGGCAAAGCATGCATTGCTTTCATATGCATCATAGTTGATTTATTTTCAATCTTTTCTTTCCTAAAATTTTTATGCTGTGATAAAATTAGGAAGAAATTGGGGTAGGGTGCCTGGGTGGCTCAGTTGGTTAAGCTCCCGACTTTGGCTCCGGCCATGATCTCACGGTTCATGCTTTCTGCTGTCAGTGAGGTGTGGCTGCTTCAGATCCTATCTCTTTCTCTCTCTGCCCCTCCCCTGCATGCTCTCTCTCAAAAATAAACATTAAAAAAAATTGGAGTAGATTTGCCAGTTTTAGCAAATAAAAATACAGGGTGCCTAGTTAAATTTCAATTCAGATACATATAGTGTTTTTTTAAAGTATGGGTATGTCCCATGCAAAATTGTTTATCTGAGATCTCAGTTTAACAGGGTGTCTTGTATTTTATCTGACAACCCTAAATTCATAGTAACTAAATTATAACGTCTGATCATTACTGTCATTCAAAATTTCCCCAGCTATAAGCTAAAAGTTTCTTGAAATAGTTACGGCCTTAGCTAAGATTGGTTGTGGGCTGTGTACAGTTTTAGGCAACCTAGAGGCAACCTCACTCCTCAAGAAATCACATTAGAAGGGAGTGACTATGAGTGATAGACCTCTAGGGATAATCTTGAGCATATTCCGTATCTTTTACAATGCAACTTTAGAACAGGTAATTAAAACAAAATTTAAATTAAAAAAAGTCATAATGAAATACGTATCACCTAAACTTGACTATCTTAACTATTTTAGGCATACACTTCAGTGGTATTAAGTACATTCCCATTAGTGGGCAACCATTACCACTACCCATCTTCGGGATGGAATTTCATCTTGCAAAACTGAAGTTCCACACCCATTACACAGTAACTCCCTGTCCTACCCTCAGTCTGCCCCTGGCATCCACCATTTTACTTTCTGTCTCTAATTGGCTACTCTAGGAGCTTGGGCTGCTTTGACCCTTTGGCAGTTGTGAATAATCCACATATCTGTCCCTTTGAGACCCTGCTTTCGGTTCTTTTGGGTGTATACCCAGAAGGAAAATTGCTGGATCGTACGGTAATTCTATGTTTACTTTTTTTGAGGAAGCACTGCTGTACAACTTTCCATAGCAGCTGCAACATTTTACATTCTCACAGCAGTGCAGTAGGGTTCCAATTTCTCCATATTCTTAGCAACTTCATCCTTTTTTGGGTTGTTTCCATGGTAGCAATCATAATGGGTGTGAGGTGACACCCCTTATTTAAAGAATAGATCACTAAATAACTTAGTGCTTTATTATTGGTAATGAATTATTTGATCCAAGTTCACTGTGTGATGTTACCTGGTAGCTGAGAACTGCTGTCCTGTGTGGTTTACTGGTTGCAGGGAATTTATACTGGTATTAGGATGGAGAAGTTGGATGGCTTTTTCAGAATCTTTCAAGACACTCCTTTTTTTAAAAAAAAATGTTTATTAATTTTTGAGAGAGAGAGAGAGAGACAGTCAGTATGAGTGGTGGAGGGACAGGGAAAGAGGGAGACACAGAATCCGAAGCAGGCTCTATGCTCTGAGTTGTCAGCACAGAGCCCGATGCAGGGCTCAAACCCACAAACTGCGAGATCGTGACCTGAGGTGAGGTTGGACACTTCACTGCCTGAGCCACCCAGGGGCCCCAAGACACTCTTACGAGAATGGCTTCTTTATTTTGTTTTTCATAAATTCCCAGAACTTCAACTGTGTTTATTTTAAATACCAAGGATGCAATCCACACTTGAGTGCGAATGGGCACTTTATCTGAAATACTGTCCTTTCCATGGTGACAGTGTATTAGCCTCAGGAATGGGATTCATGTCTCAAAGAATTTGTTCAACCAATATTTAATGAGCAGCTGGTATATGCTAGGTGCCATGTTGGTATTGAGGACACATAGAAAGATCAGCACATTTTGATTCTGTTCAGGGTTCCTCAGGCATGATGGTGAGCACATTTTAGGTTCTCAGGGAATGCTTTATGAATAGAATTGCATTTTGGTATTTTTGTTGTTTTGTGGTGTTTCCAGTAGCTTAAAAAAAGAAACGATACTACCTTTATTTCTTTAAATAACAATAAACATACGAAATAAATTCTTACAGTGTTTTGTAGTGTCCAGCAGTCCTCAGAGTAGGAGTTTTCTCCTCATTTCATTGACGAGAAGACAGAGACTTGGTGCTGTTAGGTATGTTGCACAGAGAATTAATCTGAGCACCTGACTGGGAGTCATTCTAATTAGCATTCCTACTCTTCCCTTCTGGACGGAAAATACTTCCTGTGTTCCTTTTTTATAGCATGGTCCCATAAAAATAGTTGTTTTAAGGCTTGTTCTTTTTTTTTTTTTTTTTTTTTTTTTTTTTAATTTTTTTTTTTTCAACATTTTTTATTTATTTTTGGGACAGAGCAGAGACAGAGCATGAACGGGGAGGGGCAGAGAGAGACGGAGACACAGAATCGGAAACAGGCTCCAGGCTCCGAGCCATCGGCCCAGAGCCTGACGCGGGGCTCGAACTCACAGACCGCGAGATCGTGACCTGGCTGAAGTCGGACGCTTAACCGACTGCGCCACCCAGGCGCCCCTAGGCTTGTTCTTTTTTAAGTGACTTGCATGTTGGATATAAAAGTAATTTAAATTCCTTGTATTTTACTCTTCTTTTTTTTTTTTTTTTTTTTTTTTTTAATTTATTTTTGGGGCAGAGAGAGACAGAGCATGAACGGGGGAGGGGCAGAGAGAGAGGGAGACACAGAACCGGAAACAGGCTCCAGGCTCCGAGCCATCGGCCCAGAGCCTGACGCGGGGCTCGAACTCACGGACCGCGAGATCGTGACCTGGCTGAAGTCGGACGCTTAACCGACTGCGCCACCCAGGCGCCCCAGTATTTTACTCTTCTTACATATTTTTAATCAACATTTGCCTTCTGTGGACTTGAAAATATTTCAACTTAATTTCAAAATTATTACTTTGTGACCAAATTGAGCATTATCATTATGGCATGAAGTAAATATCTCTGCAATACCTTTTGAAAATATTTTGTAGGTACCTTATTCAACAGAGGTCATTGTAGGAATTTTGAGTTTTATGCCTTTAAATGGATCCTGAAGTCAATGATTATTTAGGTTTTAGGTCTGTCTGAATTCATGAGCATTTTGCTAACTATTTTGGCCTGCAGCGTTTTCTTTTAAGCTAATTTATTCTGTTTTCTCTCTGTGCTTTGAGACTTTAAATGGCTAACTTTGCATGAAACAAGCTTACACTAGGACCATCTGGTGTATCAAGGTGACCGATTCTCAACTCCTTTGGTCAAATGTTGCTTTCCTGAATGTTCTCTGCTATATATGTACATACCTAAATACCTTAATGTGGATATCTTGGATTGTATTTTAGATTTAAGACAATGTCATTGCTTCTTATTTTTTGGCTCCTTATTTCATCCAATGTGATAGCAACTGTCATTTCAGGCACAATTATAGAATCATGCCATAATAAAACCTCTTTTATACTTCGCCCTAACTTGCCAGCATTAGTACATGAAATTTGACATTAAACTCTTCTTGTTTATTAATCCCAAACATTAAGGTTAGAAGAGAAGTTCTTAGAGGCGCTGGATTGGATTTTACGCTGAGCTAGTGTCAAGGTTTATGTGGCCTCCTGTGTCTGATTCCGCTTTCTTCCCTGACAGCCCGTGGGAGGCTGCGTGGGTGGGTAAGCATTAGTCTGTACCTTCTTCCCAGTGCTGCTGTGTGGCCTTGTGAGCAGAGCAGAGCGGGCTGGGCAGTGGGGGAGGGGGGGGGGCGGGGGGAAAGACCACTGCCTTTGGTTCTGAGTGAGCTCTTTAATCTCTCTTTATTTTCTTATTAGTAGCATCTATCCTGTTCTGACTACCTCACTGCTTACTGTTGCAAGGGTAAATAAGATTTGATTTGTGAAGGCTTTGTAAATTCAAACCCCAGCACAAAAATAATTTTTAGATACTAATTTGGAGAGATTAGTTACACATGTCACCTCGTTAAGATGGAAGAATTAAAATAATTTATGTTAAAAAGTATTTTTACAGTTTCAAAGTGTTTTTACATATAGGTCACATTTGAACATTTTTACACCATTCTGAAGTAGGAGGAGGTGCTGGTCTTATCAGCTTTATTTCAGTAATAATGGAACTGAGGGGTTTGGTACCCAGACATAAAGTCCAGACGTAAGTCCCTGGGCCAGGACATGGAGGGTTAAGACCCCAGGGCTTCCCTCTGGCCTGGGACCACTGCCCTAGCCCGCTTTCCCTTCATGGTACTGAACAGGTGTAAGAAAGTCATTGCTTGGTGTTTTCATGTCCCCTCCTTTCAGCCAGCCCTGTAACATAGGTAAAGGTAGAGCTGCTTGAGTTGAAGCAACAGACAAGGGGCCAAGGGATCAATACCTTCAAACCTGGGACCACTTCAGTGGAAGCTGTCTCTACCCTCTCCCTTTGACCTTTCTAGGAAAATCATAGCCCAGTGCTCTTTCCCTGTATCATGCTTATAGTAACTTCTGGAATCACAATTTTAAACTTCCTGGTAGCCAAGAATATATGCATAGGAAGGGTTTAATGGCAGCCATCTGATGGTGGGGGAAGGGTTGTGTACTATTTGTATAGCAAACATTATTTTTACATGGACTGCTCATTTATTGGCGGGGGGGGGGGGTGGGGAGGGCTTGCTGAGGGGAGTTACTGAAGGAGGAGGGGACAGGAAGGAAGGCTTGGCATTACCATGAACTCTTACATTATTTGACTTGCCTTATCTCCCTAAGTAGATTGTTCTAAAGGACTTTTCAAGGGCCTTATGTAAGTCTTATTTGCATACCCCACAAGGTCTTACACAGGTGTTCTGTAAATACCTGAGCGACTAAATGAATAAAACATTGAGGAAAGTCCTGGAATAGTTTAATAGTTTATCTTAAGGGCTAGTGTCGTAGTGGATTGTACTCTAAACATGTTCATCCACTCAACAAATATTTGCTGAGCATGAGCTATTTTGCTAGACACCGTTCTAGAGACTCAGAATAATGTAGTGAACAAAACAGATTTCTATTCTCTTGGAACTTGCTTTTATGTTTTACTTTAGAAAACATGGATATAAATATTTGGAAGGAATTAATTGGCAAAGGCATTTATTCTAATTACAGCTTGCCTCAGGAAATTGTCAGTACATTTTCTACATTTACCTTAATGACGTGCAGTACGCATCATGAAGTGATGACAATAATGAATGTGCATGTAAATGTATATATGTAGTTACCAGTACATTTGATTGTTAGGATTTGGGTCTGGGGAGCATACGGCTTTTACTTTTTCAACTTTCTGCAGAATTTTGTGGCAGAAAGATTAATAAAGGATTCATTGTATTCTGTGATCTCCATGTTATCCATTTATCTTTTAGTGTATAACAAATATTTTCATGAAATGTGAATGAAGCACACTGTAATTTAACTTTATATCTCTATGTAAATCGGACAGTTGAAAACACTTTTTGTATTCCATCTCTTTGCAGGGCAATCCCATGATTAAAATTGTCTACTATGTCATCAATTTTCTTAATCTTTTATTTATTTTCTTTATTTTTCTCAAAATAAACTCAAAAGACCAATAAAAAAGGAGATGAAAAAAGTATGTTCACAATTTTCCCGATTTGTTTATAATTCATATTCTTTTAGGAGATGGCATAACTGATTTCATCAAAAAATTTCACTGAATTGAGTTAAGGTAATCCGTTCAGCCTTTGTTCCTACTCTTTACAGCCTGTGGGGTATAGAAGTTTAGAGCTAAGACTGGGACCAGATGATCTGGTTCAATTCCCAGTCTGACTTTGTTTGGGAGATAAAAGTGCACACTGGTGTTAGACTCAGCTCAAAGAACTGAAGAAATAATGATGCTTTTGTAACCCAGCTGTGCCAGATGGCAGGTGAGGGTGCCAAGGGGCTCCCCGCAGGTAGCAGGGCATCATTCCTGTAGATGTTGTTTGGGATGCCTTTTCTTGCCGCTACACCTGGAAGCTGCCATTTGTCTGGGAAATGACTATTTAGTTCTTTTAAGTTTGCAAAGTTGCATAAAGTGAGCAGGTCATTACTGTGCTAGGAGTTCAGAATCCAATGTTAAGAGACAACGGTAACAGATAAAATAAAAGTGGAATCTGCCTAGTATGAACTGGTATCCATAGCAAAGGGTGAGAATAGACAGGTTGAAAACAATGAAGTTTTTATAGGGTAAGGAAAAAGAAAGTAACTAGAAGAACAAATGATTAGGTCCTTACAAACTGTATCTTTGAACACAGTGCCTATCATAGACTGGAGGGGCTCCCTTAAGAGTGTTATTTTGGTAGAAGGAAGCAAGAGTGCTTAAAAATTATAGTACTTTTATTTTTGTCCCTTGTTCTTTCACTTTCTAAGAAACTCTTTAGTTTTATGATTAAGCTCTTAGAAGTTTAGTTGTACCATTTCAGTAATATTTTCTTATATATTTATATGTTATTTTGACAGGTGAACATAAAACTGTAACCTAGACATTGGGTCCCTTGTAACAATTGTCTTCTAGAAAGAAAACAACTTCCCTCTCTCTGTCCCACCCCTAGCCCCATGCATCCCCATTACTTCTCCCTTCATAGTCCATCCTTCACCTTGAGGCCAGTCATCCTTCTGATTATTTTACTTTCTTTTCAAGAAAGCTTTCTTGGTGGTTCCCTACTTTCTACAGAACTAAGCCTGAACTCCTTGGTATACTTGCCAAACTGGTTGATTGTGGTGCGTGTGTGTGTGTGTGTGTGTGTGTGTGTGTGTGTGTAATGTTATAATACTCCCAAGTTTTTGCTCCTGTTCTCTAAATATTTTGAGGTAAGACCAGTTCCTGATTCCTGAAATAGTGCTTAGATGGTCACACTGTTCGGCTGATCCCATTTTCTTGGCCTCTAATGCTATCTAGTTTTTTGTCTAGAAGAATCTCACTTCTGCTTTAAGGCCATCTTATATGTCATCTCTGCTGTGAAACCTCCCTGATTCTGGTCCAGGATTAGAATTAATAAAATGTTCCCTTCTTCATGGCATTTCTGCCATAATGTTCAGAGGAACACAGCAGAATCCAGAGTTGCTATAATTTGTTATCCCACTAGATATGCGAAGAAGCAAGAACATTTGACCTGTACTCAGGCAGAAGGGCAATGAGGGGGGAGATGCTGCTAGTTGATGCATCTTTGCATCCCAGAACAGTGCCATATACAGATTGGTCTTGTTGATATATTCTTATTTATTTATTTATTCGTTTGTTTTCTGTATATATATTTTAAATATTTATTTTTGAGAGAGAGAGAGAGAGAGAGAGAGAGAGCGAGAGAGAGAGAGAGAGAGAGCGAGAGCAGGGGAGGGACAGAGACACAAAATCCGAAGCAGACTCCAGGTTCTGAGCTGTCAGCACAGAGCTCAGATGCGGGGCTTGAACTCATGAGCCGGGAGATCATGACCTGAACTGAAGTTGGCTGCTCAACTGAACTGAGCCAGCCAGGTGCCCCATCATTTGATATACTCACACAGAGATATATGTATTCAAGAAATGTTTTAGTGCCTGCATGTGGTAGGAGCTTCAGTATATACGAGGGCAAATGAGAAGATCCCTTTACCTGAAGCAGCTCAAAGCCTAAAGCAAACAGCTAATTATCTAATCAGAAAAACAGATGCCCTGGAAGAGGCATAAACCAAGAGTTCAGGGAGTCCAGAAAGAGAAATATACCAACTTATATATCTACCTATATACCTACTTGTTTTTCTATCTATATAACAAAAGTAATCCTCAATATGGCTAAGGTTTAAGAACAGGCAGATTATTGATTAAATTAAAGTAGAGCAAATCCTACAAGTTTAGCAGAGAGAAGATTTGGGGGTATTTTCTCTGATTTGTTGCAAAGTCTCCTGGAAATTAAAGGGCCTATTATCAGATTTTTTTGTACCTTCTGCCCCTTTTGTTAGCTTTCTTTATAGCTCTTAATTTAACTTTGTATACAGTGCATCCAATTGTTTTTTCCTGTTTTTAATTTTCGCCCACTAATTTTATACTTATGACAATGTATCTGAAAGCAGTCACCATTCCCTTAAATGATTATTATATCCTTTATGTTTATGATAAACTAAGGATATATTATTTTTGTTAAAGGTGTTTAAACCATTTTGTATGTACAGACATATGGTGCCTCTTATAAGGGACAAATAGCCATTATGTATTTTTGAGTTTTAAACTTGTACAATATCAACAGCTTCTAATAGAGGAGTGATGTGGTCTCACAAATGCTTTCACAGATAACAATGGTAAGAACAGAGTGAAATGATAATTAAAAGTTAGAAACTGTAGTTATTTAAAGATTTTGGAAAGTATCACAGAATAGACAAAAACCAGAGGGAAATTTAATCTCAAAAAACTGATTAGAATTGTGACTTTGTAGCTTTCTGGCCCAATACCCCTTTTTCTTGCCATAACTTTCAACGGCACACTGTGGTCATACTGGCTACATACATACATATTGGAGCAGGGATCAGACATCAGGTGTGGAAAAGCATGTGGAAATTGAAAGAGGAAATCTTGGCAGCAGCAGAACCACAGAAAATGGATAGGTAACTGCACACATCAGGGAGATATTAGGGAACCTGGCTAAAATGGTCCCTCAGAAATAGGTGGAGATGAGAGAGAAAATTACCTATTGGTAAGGATATGGAAGATCAGAGCAGCACTCAGATATCTTAATCTTTTTTTTTTTTTTTTTTTTTTTTTACGTTATTTTTGAGAGAGAGCTCATGGGTGTGAGTGGGGTAGGGGCGGAGAGAGAGAGAGAATCCCAAGCAGGCTCTGCATTGACAGTGCAGATGTGGGGCTTGAACTCACAAACCATGAGATCATGACCTGATCCAAAGATGGATGCTTAACCAACTGAGCACCCAGGCACCCCACAGCCATCTTAATCTGATTGGTATTTATAGAACACAATATACAAGTACAGAATACTCATTATTTTCAAATGCATATAGAATATTCTCCAAGATAGACTGTGTATTGGGCCATAAGACAAGTTTCAATAGATTTCAAAAGATTGAAACTTACAGAATATGTTTTCTGACTACAATGGAAATAAATTAACAATCAACAACCATAAAACATTTAGGAAGCCCAAAACACTTAGAAATTCAATGCTGCTAAACATTCATAAGTCAAGAAATCAAAAAGAAAATTAGAATAATTTTGAATTGAATGATAAAACACAGCATATCAAAATTAGAAAAAAGAAGTTATATAGGATATAGCTACAGTAGGAATATTTATAGCCTTATATGTTTATGATAGAAAAGAAATGAAAGTCTGAAATAATTGGTCTAAGCTCACACCTTTGCACTTTAGTACACTATAAAATGAAGAAAAAAATTAAACCCAAAGTATCTGAAGGAAAGAAAATAAAGATAATGTTGGAAATCAGTTAAAAAAAGACAACTAAAGGAAAGTCAGTGAAACCAAAGACAGATTCTCTGAAAACGTAAGTAGTGTTGATAAACCTCCACCTAGACTGATTGAAAAAAAAAAAAGAGAGAATCTGTAAAAAGCTACTAGAACTAAGAAATGAGGTTAGCAAAGTTGCAGGATACAAGAATAATGTACGAAATTAATAGTATTTTTTTTGGAAAATGAAATAAAAGTATAATTCTGTGTACAATATTATCCCAAACCATGAAATACTAAATTATGCACAAGACCTGTCAATGAAAAGTACAAAAACATTGCTGAAAGAAGTTAAAGAACATCTAAATAAATGTAGAAGTATATCATGTCCATGGATTGGAAGACTAAGTCTTATTATTAAATTGATCTATAGTGTCAGCATAGTCCCTGCTAAATTTCCATCTTATAGCCAAAGCAGTTTTTTTTTTAAATTTTTTTTTTTTCAACGTTTTTTATTTATTTTTGGGACAGAGAGAGACATAGCATGAACGGGGGAGGGGCAGAGAGAGAGGGAGACACAGAACCGGAAACAGGCTCCAGGCTCCGAGCCATCAGCCCAGAGCCTGACGCGGGGCTCGAACTCACAGACCGCGAGATCGTGACCTGGCTGAAGTCGGACGCTTAACCGACTGCGCCACCCAGGCGCCCCGCCAAAGCAGTTTTTAAGTAGAAGAAAAATATTGGAGGAGTTATATTACCTGATTACTATAACACTATGTAATCAAGCCATAGTAGTACTAGAGAAAGGATAGACACATGAATCAGTGGACTAGTAACAAAATCCATAAAAATTTTATTACATGTATAATTATCAATTTATATAGTATCAGTTTTCAACAAAAATGGTAAGGCAATTTAATGGGAAATGGATAAGTCTTTTCAAGAAATACTGATGAATAAGTGGAAATCTACATGGAAAAAAGTTAACATTAGCTCTTACCTCATACTATACTCAAAAATTGACTCAAAATGAATTGTAGCCCTAAATATCAAAGCTAAAGCTGTAAAACTTTTGACGAAGAATGGAAAAATCTTTGTGACCTTGGTGAAGGCAAAGATTTCTTAGGACACAAAAAATCATGATCATAAAAGAATATAATTTTAAAGATCAAAATCAAAACTTTGGCTATTTATTTATTTTTAAAGTTTAGTTATTTTGAGAGACACAGAGTGAGACTGAGAGAGAGGTAGAGACAGAATCCCAAGCAGGTTCCATGCTGCCAGCATAGAGCCTGATGCAGGGCTCAGGAACTCACATACTGCAAGATCATGACCTGAGCTAAGATCCAGTTGGAGGCTTCACTGACTGAGCCACCAGTCACTCCAAAACTTTTGCTCTTTAAAAGGGGTGCCTGGGTGGCTCAGTTGGTTGAGCATCTGACTTTGGCTCAGGTCATGATCTCACGATTTGTGAGTTCAAGCCCCACATCTTGCTGCTGTCAGTGCAGAGCCCCCTTCGGATTTTCTGTCCCCCTCTCTCTGTCTCTCCCCACTTGTGCTCTATCAAAAATTAAAAAATAAACATTAAAAAGTATCATTAAAAAGATAATTTATAGAAACAGAAAAATTTTGCAATATATATGTCTGACATATCTAGAATTTATAAAGAGCTCCTAGAAGTCAAATAACTAAGACAAATAACCTAACAAAAGTGGTTAAAAAAATTGGAATAGCACTTCACAAGTAAAAGTATATGAATGGTCAGTAGGATATGAAAAGATGTTCAACATGAGTGATTTGGGAAAATGGAAGCATGTGAAGGTCTTCATTTGTAGAACTTGTCCAGGCTCTACCTCCTTTCTGTTCTCTGGAGCCCCACCCAATCTTTCTGTGCTATAGTTTTTGATCTCTTGGATTTTTGATCCTGTGCTTGCTTTGACTTCTGGATACTTCCTGGCTCAAAGCCCTGAGATTGGGACCAGACTGGTCCTATTTCTTTGAACAACTTAGATTTTTGTATATTTTTCCTGGAAGAGAATAGACCCCTTAGACAAAAATATGGAAACAAACCAGTGGCCTTTTCTTTTCATAAAGGTTTTCAGTGCTGGCTAATATCCTTTTAACTGTTATGGTTTACACCATAATGCTCTCACTTATGCCTCTCTCTGTCTCTATTTTCTTTTCTCCCTTGATTTTTTATAGAATGAAGCCAAATTGGTCTGTCCTTTGTCTCAGTAAGACTTTCTTTTTTCAATTTCTTTAATCACCTCTCTTTTTAATTCTGTTAGTGTGTTACTCTGTAAACTGCCTCAATACCAATTCTTCTAGAACATTTTTCATGTTTTTAAAGAAATGTTTTTAATGTTTATTTTTGAGAGAGAGAGAGAGAGAGCATGAGCAGGGGAGGGGCAGAGAGAGAGAGACCCAGAATCTGAAGCAGGATCCACGCTCCAAGCTGTCAGCGCAGAGCCCAATGCAGGACTCGAACTCATGGAGCCTTAGATCATGACCTGAGCCGAAATCGAGTTGGACACTCAACCAACTGAGCCATCCAGGTGCCCCCATTTTTCATTTTTTTATAGGTAGGAATTAAACAGATGTCAGTAAATTTAACATTTTTTTCTTAATGGGTACTATATTTTATAAGATTTAATCATCTGGTTTTTAGACTAGTGGCCTTTTAACTGAGTGTATTTTGAGTGTGTGTTTTCTTGTGTGTGAAAGGCCAGAATGCCTGTACCAGAAGGAACTGTTGGGGCATTTAATTAGCAAAGGCTTATATGGTGCTTACTCTATGCCAGGCACCAACTTGGCAGTATTACAAATAGAACTAATTTAGCCTTCACAAAATCCCTTCACTATCATGTCACCATTTCCAGTGAGGAAACTGAGGCAGAGAGAAGTTGGGAAATGTACCAAGGTCAGGTAGCTAATAAACAGCAGAGCTGGCATTTGAAGCTGGAGTCTGGCTCCAAGTTCTACCTAAATTGCTAACCTGTGCTGTATTATATAGCAGTGCTGGCTGTGTTCATTCTCAGTGTGATGTTGAAATGGATTAGGATAAGAAGTTGCTTTGCATTTTACTCAACAATTAAATGTGTTACTTGTGCATGCCCTTAACTTGCCAAGTTAATTGTCTTTGTTACTCTCTTTAAAGTTTTGGACCTTGTATGATAAGCAATTTTTGTACTGACAGGCCCTCGCTGAAGTAGTTGGACTAGTGTCTCTCTGTAGAGTGCCGTGGCCTCCTGTATGTTGCAAGCAGAGCCACCATGGATCTTGATGGACTACTCTTTCACATGAGTAAAGCATCTGTTTTCAGGTTAAGAACATCTCCTAAGACTTTGTTACTTTTGCCATCAGCGTGACTAGCTAATTTCATTTCAAGGCTAGTTTTATACAGATAAATATTTGCTTTTTTGACCATGCATGAGGTCAGAAACTCCCAAAGCTAAGGGGAGAAAAACAAAGTTGTGATGAGACAGGACTGATGAGCAATCTACTAAGTAGGGTCACTTCATAGGTCAGTTTCTCTCCCCACAGCAGCTTCTCCATGCTATACCCAAGGTTCTGCCTCTACAAAACTCCATTTCTTTACAGTGTCCTTAACAGATGCCAGACAATAGTCATAACAATGAATATTAAGACTACAGATGCCACTGGTCTGTTGTGAACACATTTTGCCTTGTTTATTTTTGCAGACCTAGCACCTGCTATCAGAGAATAGATAGGTCTTTCTCATCTTTTCTTAGCTGTACTGGCTGGCATGGGGCTGTACAGCAGTGGTTGGCAAACTTTTTCTGTAAAGGACCAGATAGTAAATATTTTAGGCTTTGTGGGCCATATTAGTCTGTAGCTCTGCGTTTGTAGCTGGAAAGTCGCCATAGGTGACATGTGAATGAACAGGTGTGGCTGTGTTTCAACAGAATTTTGCTAACAAAAACAGGTAGCTGGCTAGATTAGACTCCTGTGCAATTGTTTGCTGATCCCTGCCTTGGAGTAAAGGTTCACTAAATTATTTAGCAGTTGTAACAGTCAGAAGCATAAGTTGCACTGTGGTAACAAAGAACCTTGATATCTCTGTGGCTTTATCCACCACAGTTTATTTTCTGCTCATACTTTCTGTCCAGCGGCAATTGGCAGAAGATTTCTGCTCATTCTAGATACTCAAGTTCCGAGGCTGATGGGGACTTCATCTAGACATGTGTTACCACGCAGCAAAGGAAGAGGAAGGTGTCAGATCATGTACTGTTCCTTAAAGCTTCCACCTGGAGGTAACACAGTGCATTGGCTGAAACAAGTCCTATGGTCATACCCAACTTCAAAGGAAATGGTGATGCAATCCTATTATGAACCTAGAAGGAAGAGACATGGAGTATTCGTGAATAGCTCAAGAGATCTTTTGTGGAAGATAGCAGATAGAACACTAAACAGGGTGAAACCATATACATGAGAGTTACTCAGGCTGAAGCTGGAATGTGGTGGCCAGAGCTGTAAGGGACTCAGGGGTCTCTTCGAGCCCCACAGATGATGGTTGGGAAAGCCTCTGTTTTAAAGACAGCTACCAGCCTACAACTGAGAGAAGTAATTCTGGGTTTCAAATGCACCAAAAATGTATTGAGCTGAATTGATTTCACATCAGATACTGTCATTTTTGGAGCAATTAATTGACTTTGTTGAAGTTTTATATTAATTCTTACCCTTGGTACTTCATCTTAAGAGACTTACCTAGGATGTTATGGGAAATACTATTACTATAAAAGTACTATTACCTATGCTTTAATAGGTTAAATTATTATTAGGATAAACTAATTACACTGTTAACTATAGAGACCGTGCATTTTTAAATTTATTTTTTATTTTAATTTTTTGACAATGCACTTTACCCCAGCTTTATTAAGATATAATAGGTATATAAAATGCACATAATTAATTTATACAATTTGGTGAATTTGAGTATGTGTATACACTTATGTTAACTTCACCATAATCCATGTAATAAACATATCCATCACCTTCAAAAGTTTCCTTGTGTCCTTGGTTGGTTTTCTTGTCTTTTTCTTATTTTAAACACTGAATCTAGCCTACTAACAAATTTTTAAGTGCACAATACCTTATTGTTAACTATAAGCAGTATGCTGTACAGTAGGTCTTTGGAAGTAGCCTCTTGTATAACTGTAACTTTGTAGTTTTAATTTATTTATTAGGGGTTTGTGGCAATATGGGTGGTATTTTGATGGCAGGGCTCACCAGTGGCTTGCTCTATGCTCTTCCTTCCTGTGAATTTCTTGGGACAGCATAGGCCAGAAAAATGGCAATCTGAGAAGCGAAGTGTCCTCTCTTAATAAGTAGGAGACCCTGTTGGAGTAGCTTGAGTTTGTGTCTTGGGACCAACGGGATTAGGTGGTTCTGCAAAGAAAGCTAGGAGTGTCCAGTTCCTAAGAAGAACACTGAGTCCTATTACATTCCCTGATGCATAGAACCAGGAAAAGAGACATGGTAACATGGCTTTGTACCTTCTTCAGGTACACTAACCCTCCTGGTTATGATTGCCCTGGGCTCTTGCCAATTACACTAGCAAATTCTCCTTTGTTGGGGGAAGCAGGAGCAGGCAGAGCTCAGGTGGATGAAGGGTAGATCTGGGTTGGGGAGGGGGGCAGGAATACCACCTCCCAAAAATTTTTTTAAAGAAACTCGTCCCCTAAAAAAAGAGAGAGAGGGAATCAAGCCATAAGAGACTCTTAAAGATAGAGAACAAACTGAGGGTTGATTGAGGGAGGTAGGTGGGAGATGGGCTAGGTGGATGATGGGCATTAAGGAAGGCATATGTTATGATGAGCACTGGGTGTTGTATGTAATTGATGGATTCTACTCCTGTAACCAATATTGCACTGTATGCTAACTAACTAGAATTTAAATAAAAATTTGAAAAGAAAAACAAGAAACTTTTCCCCAGAGACAAACTATTTGTTTTTTTTAAAAGAATTTTCAAGACTTGTTTCAGTTGAAAGGGGAAATGGTTTTCTTTATTCTGTTATATATAATGAGCCTGACATAGTTTTATCCCATAGTTTGTTACTTTGTGCAACTGATCATTATTAGCAGTAGTAAAGATATGATTTTTCCTCCTTTTTTTAAGGAACCATTGGTATTTTAATGAACCAATGGTATTTTAATTTTATTGAGGTATAATTGACATACATTATATTAGTTATAGATGTACAAGATGATTTAACATCTGTTTATTTTGCAAAATGATCACAATAAGTTCAGCCAACATCTGTCACCATAGTTAACAGAATTTTTTTCTTATAATGAGAACTTTTAAGATCTGTTCACTCAGCTACTCTCAAATGTGCAGTGCATTATTATTAACCATAGTCACCATGCTGTATGTTACATCCCCATGACTTATTTATTTTATAACCGGAAGTTTATACCCATTTCACCCACTCCCCCATGCCACGTCTGGCAACCACCAATCAGTTCTTTGTATCTATGAGCTGAGCTTTTTAAAAAAAAATATTTTAAAATTTTAGTTTATTTTTTATTTTTTAATTCTAATATAGTTAACATACAGTGTTATAATAGCTTCTGTGTATGATATAGTGATTCAACAATTCTCTCCATTACTCAGTGCTCACCATAAGTGTACTCATAATCCCCTTCACCTATTTCACCCAGCCCCCCACTCCTCTCCTCTTTGGTAACCACCAGTTTGTTCTCTATAGTTAAGAGTCTGTTTTTTGCGGGGCGCCTGGTGGCTCAGTTGGTTAAGCGACCAACTTCAGGTCATGATCTCGCGGTTTGTGCGTTTGAGCCCTGCGTTGGGCTCTGTGCTGACAGCTCAGTCCATTTCAGATTCTGTGTCTCCCTCTCCCTCTCTCTCTCTCTGCCACCCCCTCTGCCCCCTCTTCCACCCCTCCTCCCCACTCATGCTCTGTCTCTCTTTCCTTCAAAAATAAATAAACATTAAAAAAATGTCTATTTCTTGGTTTGTCTCTTTTTTTTTGTCCATTTGTTTTGTTTCTTCCTTTTTTGATTTTTTAGTTTGATTAAGTTTCTTTTAATGTTTAATGTTTATTTATTTTAGGGAGAGAAAGAGAGAGAGAGAGAGAGAGAGAGAGAGAGAGAGAGAGCGAGCGGGGAAGGGACAGAGAGAGAGGGAGACCCAGAATCTGAAGCAGGATCCAGGCTCTGTGCTGACGTGGGGCTGGAACTCACAAAGCATGAGATCATGACCTGAGTCAAAGTAGGATGCTTAACCAACTAAGCCACCCAGGCACCCCCATTTGTTTTGTTTCTTAATTCGACATGAGTGGAATCATATGTTTGTTTTTCTCTGATTAACTTGTTTCATTTTGCATTTTCTAGTTCCATCTACGTCATTGCAAATGGCAAGATTTCATTCTTTTTAATGCCTGAAATATATCTATATATCTATTGTAAACAATGCTGCAAAGAATATGGGGGTGCAGATATCTTTTTGAGTTGGTGTTTTCTTTTACTTAGGATAAATACCCAGTAGTGGAATTGCTGGATCATATGAGGAACCATTAGCATTTTAAGTTCACACCACAGAAGATCATTATGGCCACGGTAAGCCGTTGGCCCTGTTTCCCATCCAAAGAGAGTAATAGAAGCTATGAATTAGAAACTGCATTTGAGAAATTTTGAGATATAAATTTTGATTTAATTTTGAGGAATTTAAAGAGGCAATTTTATTAACTTCAAGTTTTCTTAGTGCTTTTAATTGAGTAATGTGAAATAGACTTTCCAAAAGGGAGATATTGTATGTAGCATCTCTGAAACTTTTAATTTATGAAATAATTGTGCAAAGGGCTAGTGATGCCCAAGTGGAAACATCATGAAAGATACACATGTCTGACTCTCTGAGAGAAGACATTATTATGTATGTTGAAATGATAGTGATTCTGAATCGACACTGACCCTCTGTATTTCCCCTCATATTCATTCACTCACCAAATTCTGTTGACTTCTGTTTCATAATTTTGCTTGTGGTTTATCAAACCATTTGTGCCCTCTTGCCACCATCTTAATTCATGCCCTAATAATCTAATTGTTGAAAGTGTAGCTAGGTGACAGTGCTCTTTAGCAACATCACTGTTATAACCGACTCTTGACTTCTTTCTTTTGTAACTCTTTCCAAGCTGGGACCTTTAATTCTGATCTGAGTGCATTTTAGATTCTGGGATAGCTAGGGTGATTAATCTTTCCAATTTGGGACCATTGGATTTCTTGGTATGTGGGACTTCCTAAAACCCATAAAGTCCCTGGCAAATGGGGACCAGTTAATTGTTCCTCCCTTTTCAAAGTCCACATAGTATATGCTATAAAACATAAGGCAGGGTTTTTTGTTTTTGTGTTTTTTGTTTTTTGTTTTTTTTCCCCTTTTTCTGTTTTTAGACACTGAATTTGGAGATTTATTGAAATTGAGCCCCCTTAATAACATATAAGTATCTGTATTATGTTTATTATATTTTTTGTATTATGTTTACATTTTGTTATATGGCATTTATCAGATATTTGACTGCCCCAATTAATATTCAATGGAGTTGTCCTGTGATAGGACTAAAACTGTCAAAGACAATTAACAAAACAGCCAGTAGATGGCAGTGTGACATTGTACTTAAAGCTCTGCAGAAGACCTTGCATTGCAGCTGCAATTTGGCATTATTAAGGCAAAATGACTTCCTATTTCATTTGGAAAACTACATTTTGATCAACAACCAAATAGCTTTTAAGTGAGTTCTGAGCAAGCAATTCCTTCCCTGCTTATAACCTGTCTTTTATCATTTTAGCTGTACCATATTAGTTTTGCCTACCAGATAGCAAGCATCTTGAGGTCAGGAATAACATGCTGTAAATTTTGTCTCCTTTCCAGAATGCTCAACTCAGAGCTGGGCATATAATTGCTCAATTACTTGCTCACAAGTGTTTTAGCTCAAAAATGATTAAAATGTTTTACTGTTATTACACATTCTATTCAAAATATAGTCCTGGAAAGTCTATATAGTCTGTGAAGACACATGCATACATGCAGCGCACACAAATATACACTGGTGACCATGCTGCATAATTTTATATTGGAAACTTAAATATGTGAGTCTTCTTCCATGCTCTGCTTCTTTTCCACCTCTCTTCTGCTTTCAGCGGAACTTAATAAAAGTGCTGCCTGCCCGCCCTTGTCTACACCTCTCGCCAACCATTGACTCTGCTGTCGATTTCAGTTTGGCTTTTGTTCTTATCCTGCCACTACTCTTGCTCAGGTGACCAGAGATCTCCATGTTGCTGAAGCCAGGGGACACACTTCCTTGCTTTCAGCATCCTCCCACACTGGATGCCCTGGGCTTATAGTGCACTCGTCTACATTTCCCTTTTGGCCTTCCTTTCCAGCAGAAACTGCCTAGTATTCATTCAGTCCTCTTCTGTCTGAGCTAAATGTTGAAGTCCCTCAGGTCAAAATGATGTCTGATATCGTTCTCTCCTGTCCCTCAGTGAAGCCCTCAACTTCTTTCCATCACTGTGGCTCCCACCCGGGGCCAAGCCATGTGATCTTTGCATCTGGATCACCCAGGCATCTCTTCAGGGTTTTCTTTTGTCCAGACTTGTTGCCACCAACCCCTTCTCTACATTTCTCCAGACAGAGCTTTCCAGAAGCCATCTCCTTCTTTTAGTGAGAACACCCACAAAGTTCTTCATTGCTCTTAAGGACAAAGTCTCAAACCCTTATTGCTGCACTGTATATTCTAGCTAGCCCCACCTCCAAGCCAGCTCTATCTACATTTTTCAGCTTGATCTTGAGCCATTCTCCTTTGCTCAGTGCATTCCAGCCACAGCAGACTTTTTTTTTTTTTTTTTTTTTTTTTTTTAAGCATTTCTACCTGCCTGCAGGCATCTGTCCAACAGTGAGCAAGCTGTTCTGTCTTCCTGGTTCTCTCTTTCAGGGCCCTCAGCCCAGTGTCTTCCCCAAGAGCTCCTTCCCTGTCCCCATAGACTATGTTAGGTCTGCCTTCTGTGAGAAGTTCTTTTAGTGTTGCATTATTTTGGAGCCGTTATGACAAGTCTGTCAATGAAATTTTGTATACTCATGTGTTCCTTCCTAGACTCTAAGCTGTTATTGCCTGGTTCTTGGTTGTATCCTGATTTATAACAAAATTCCCAGATGCAGGCCAGGCTGGTATACACATGATAGACAGCATTTAATAAATGTGCCAGGAACTTCAGAAATGTTCCATCCTCAATTTCTAAAGCTTAGCTTTTCACTGTCATAGATTATGTATCAATTTATTAGACCAATAACTTCAGTAGGAATATTGTTACTAGAAATTTGTTGAAAATTACTCAGGTTAAACTGAACTTTTTAGAATACCAAGTGTATTTTTAAGAAGTTTGTCCTTATTTGTATTAGATATACCTCTCTCTTTTAATAGAATACATACCACATTTTTATCTTGTGTTGTCTCTGTGTGTGTTTGTATGTTTGTGTTTTGTAATCATCTATAACTATGGACAGTATAAATTGGGTGATAAAATTTCAAATTCTGGGCATCAAAAAAACCTTATTAGAAAAAGCTTATTTTTGTTTTGTTTTATTTAAGATATATAAGATTTATATATATCCTAACCCACATTTCCAGATATATTCTAAAATTAAATAAAAAAGGTATTTATTTTTATAAAAGCCCCATTATTTTTAAAGTAAATAAAATTTTAGTCCTAATCAACCTTGTGGACCATAATTACTTCTAAAAATGTAACCTGAGTCTTATGTCTAAATTTGAACACCAAGGAAGAGTAGCAGTGACTCATCATCATTATTATTTTTTTTAAACTAAAACCAGCAGTAATTCAGGTCTCAATCTCAGAGCTTTTTTTTTTTTTTTTTTTTTTTTTTTTTTTTTTTTTTTTTTTTTTTTTTGGTCTAAATTAACTTCCTTGGATAGCTTTTCTTCCTGATTTGAAAATTGTCCAAGTAGTATTGAATACCTCCCTGCTACATGGCTCACAATTACACATTTTTGTAAGATCATATGATCTATTCTGTAATCTAATCTAGGAGAGGAGGGAGAGAATGGGTAAAGAGGACCAGTATGTGGCTGGGGGAGAATTATTTACCAAGGTGTGTGTAAACCAATCCTGTAAACTAAACTGCAATGCTTCAGAACCCTGTTCTGATGATTTGACTCATGAATCAATCTGCTATATTATTTTTCCCGTAGAGAAATGTGGTACTTTTAAAGATAATTATTCCTTCATTTGGTTCAGAGCAATTTCAAACCTTCTGGTTTTTATTTAGTGGCATATTTATTTACTTAGAAATCTGTTTAACATAGGGGAAAAATCTTTGTGGCTCCATAATAGAAATTAAAAAAAAATCTGTTTCATGCTATGTGAAAGCATTTTAACAAATGAGTAGAAATATATTTTAAAGACTGACATAACCTTTAGAAGAATCTACCTTGTATATTTATTGGTCTTGCTAGATACCATGTTCCCATGTACCTCCTAGAGGTGGTTTGTTTTCTCTGACAGCTTCTTTTGAGAATGACCGTCCAGTGCTAGCTTGATGGGCATGGACAAGACCAAGAAGAGAAAAGTCATCTTATAATTCATTACTCTTTTCTCAAGAGAAAAATATAGATAAGCAAACCAGGGATTAGTTGAAGTAACTCTTTTACATCATTTTGTATTAGGGTTCTTTTGGGTTTCCTCTGATAGAAACTACACTCAAAATAGCTTAGGTAAAAAATGGAAAATTGCTCTATAACTGAAAGGTCCAGGAGGGCCTGTTTTAAGGCATAGCTACATACAGAGGCTCCAATAGTATTGTCACAGCTGTTTCTGCCTCTTTGATACTTATACAACTTTCTTCTTGATAGGCTTTTGTCCTGGGAAGGCATTCTCCTTAAAAAGCAATGATGCTTATGTTGGTCTAGGCTTACCAGGCCCTGAAATAGGGAAAAAGATCTTCCAGGATATATATACATTTTATTTTTAAAATTTTTAATGTTTTGCTTATTTTTGAGAGAGAGAGAGAGAGAGAGAGAGAGAGAGAGAGAGAGAGAGAATGAGAATCCCTAGCAGGCTCTGGCTCTGAGCTGCCAGCACAGAGCCTGATTATGCAGTTGAATTTTCTGTGTTTCTGTTGAGTTCTGTCAGGTTGTGCCATCATGTATCTGGCAGCTCTTAGATGCATACTTATTGTGGACCACTGTGTCTCCTTGAGGAACTGACTCCTTTTTATAAAGTGTCTGTCTTTATCCATGATAATATTCCTTGCTCTGAAGTCTACTTTACCGTTATGAATATAGTGCCTCAAGCTTCCCCCCCCCGCCCGCCTCAGTTAGTGTTTCTATGATAGGTCTTTTTTCATTGTTTTACTTTTAACTTGTGTCTGTAAACTTCAAGTGGATTTCTCACAGACTGCATATACTTGAGTTTCCTATTTTTATCAAACTTGACAATCTCTGCTTTTTAATTGGAATGTTAAAGGATTTATGTTAAACATATTGATATGATTTGGTTTACATCTACTATTTTGCTGTTTACTATTTGACTCCTATATTCTTGTTCTTTTTTTCTTTTTCTTTCCTTTTCTGGAAAAATAATGGAGTATTTTTTAAGATTCAATTTTATATGATTTTATTAGAAATACCTCTTTATTTGGTATATCTTTTTTTTCTTTTTAAATTAATGAAGTTGTTCTTGAGAGAGAGAGCATGAGCAGGAGAGGGGCAGAGAGAGGAGAGAGAGAGAGAATTCCAAGCAGGCTCTACAGGTCAGCATGGAGCCAGACACAAGGTTCAAACTGTGAGATCATGAACTGAGCCAAAATCAAGAGTTGGCCACCCAGGCACCCCTTGTTTTGGCTTATTTTATTGATTTATTTTAGTGACTATAATCTGGGATTATGATAAATATATTTAACATATCATAGTAAATAAGCACTGCCTATTTTCCAGTATCTGTGTAAGAAACCCACAACAGTACAGTTCTATTTACTTCTTTCATTTTTTGGTGCTATTGTCATATACTTTAGTTCTACATATGTTATAAATTCCATATTTTTGTGTTAGATGGTCACTTTTATTTTAAACAGTCACAGGTTAAACTATTTTAGAAACAATCTCTTACATCCCCTTCTCCCTCATATTTACCATTGCAGGGGTGCTTCATTGCTTTGTATGATCCACATTTTCATGTTTTAGAGAAAATCTAGTGTGATAAATTCTCTCAGCCTTTCTTCTTTTCTCCTCCTTCTCCTTCTGTCTAAAAACATCTTTATTTCATCTTCATTTTTGAAAGATATTTTTTCTATGTTTTTTCTGGGCGTAGAAATTCTGTTGACAGTTTTCTTCTGTCCTAACTTTAAAGCCAGCATTCTACTATCTTCTGTTTGTTTACTTTCTGACAAAAAATCTACTGCCATTTCTTCTTCTTGTGTCTCTGAACTCACTCAATATGTCTTTTTACCTCCAGGTGCTTTTAGAATTTTCTCTTTTTCACTTTATCACTCTTTATCAGCAATTTGATTATGATGTATCTTTGTTTGGTTTTCTTTATGTTTATTCTATTTGAGATACCTTGAGCTTCTGAAATCTATAGAGTTATTATTTCTTTAAATATTTTTGTACTTCTTCCCTTTTCCCTAAGACTCCAGTTACACGTATGATAGACTACTTAATACATATGTACTTGTCACTGATGTTCTGTTCACTTTTTCAGTCTTTTTTCTCTGTGCTTTTTTGGACAGTTTCTATTTCTGTTTTCACGTTCATTGATCTTTTCTTCTGCAATGTCTAATTTGCTGTTAATCTCATCGAGTATATTTTTGACTCAAGAAACCATCCAGCATATTTTCGTCTATATAAATTCCATCTGGCCTTTGTATATTTTTCCATTTTTCCATAGAATTTATTTAACTCCTCCCTTCTCTTAGGATATGACCCTTGTTTCCAGTTTTCCACTATTTGAAAGTGGCTATCTTAAACATCCTTGGCTACATCTTTGGCTACATCCTTGGATATGAGTCCTTGTTTTTTTACATTCAATTATGTCTTCATGATGTATTTCTTAAAGTGTAATACTTGGGTTGAAGGATTTGCGAGTATTAATACCCCACAAATGTGTCACTAAGTATTTTCTGGAAAGATTATACCAATTTCCCCCTGGCATTGTATGAGAGTACTCATTTTGCTACCCCCTTATAGCACTACCTTTTTTATTCTTTGTGTGAACACACTGAATGCATTACAGTGTGAAGTCTGTTGCTGGGGAGAATCAAGCACAGACTCTTTCCCCAGAGTGCTCATTGGTGAGTGAGAAAAACAGTAAACCAATCACCAACATATGATACATTTTGGAAGGAGTGATCCAAGTCCACCTAGGAAAACCCCACAAACGTGAAGTTTTCATCAAATATTTGAGGATAAGCAGTTTGTAATAAGGTCACACAGAGAAAAAGCAAACAAACATTAGAAAGGTTAATGCGACATTTAAGGTGACTAAAGTGTGGGTTTGGGGTGAGAAAGTAGGAGGAAATAAAGAGGGATTTGAAGGCAGAAAGCAGATAGTGAAGGGCTTTGTTTGGTTTTGAGTAAGTGCAACACACACCCAATCTTCTACATTCCATGGGTGTACTGAATCTTTATGTGTAGTAAAATTCAATTTCTTACCATTGGCTTTGTTTTTCCTACAAAGATTTTCTTACAAAGGTTTCTAAAGTGTTTTCATAACGACAGGTCCTATTTCAATTGAGGATAATACCCGGCATCTAAATACTGCAGCAACCTTTTCTGTTGTTTGTTTCTTAAGTGAACAGGTTGAGGCCTTGTCTGCTCTTGTAAATTCAATGGGCTTGATTCTTTCTTGTCTTTTAAATAGCGTACGTTGCTGTCTGTGCAGGCATAGCTGTGCCTGGAGCAGTTTTCCTTGCGCTGAACATATGATCTGGTCTTTATCCTGGGTGAGTATTCTTTCTGGGGCTGGCTTTTCTCCCTCAGGGTGAACGTCTCATCTTCGCTTTCTGCCTCATTAGAACAAAGGCAAACCACGGGTATGCAGTATTATAAAACCAATGCACTTTAAGCAAAATTTAGCCGTCTCACCAAAAGGAAAAAGCTTAAAAATGTCAAGAACAGAGATGATCTAAGACTTTGGAGACAGACCTACCTTCCAGTCTGCTGAGTGACTAATAAGTTGAATGATCTTGGTCAAGTCACTTAGCTCTTTGGTTTCTGCTCTTGATTGATGACATGAATTTTACATTCTCTATTAGTTCTAAACTTTGAATGTATAAACAAGGATTAAAAAAAAGTTTAAAAGGATAAACTCGTTGTGGATATAGAAATTAAATTTGTGTTTTATATTAAAAGCAACATTTAGCCATATTCTGTAATGATCTATGTTTCCAGATTACCAAAGACCTTTAACAAATACAATTCTAATTTTTTAACGAGTTATATTCTAACCATGATGTGTCAGCTTAATATCTGAGCAAAATATATTGGGTTGCTTTTCATTTATCTTTGATGCATCGCAGATATTTACACTTGAGATGTTTCACTAGGACTATAGTTAAAATAAAGTGCTTAAATGAGTATTCAGTTCTTTTTTAAGAGACCTCAAATTACCAGAGTTAAACTCAGAATAGCTGTCCTGGTTGTGGGCATCTGTGGCTTCTTTCCATATCCATTTCTGCTGTAATTCTAAGGCTTTGTGAGATGAGAGAGGAGGCTTTCGAAGGCTGTGTATTATAATTTTTGTTTAAAGTACTATTAATCTGATACTTTAGTTATTTTTGTCTTAAATAGGGGTTTTGTGTGCTATTTTGGGCACAAACTGTACCACTTTTTAAAAAATGACTATAAACACTTTTTCAGTCCTAAATAACAGACTTGTGCTTGAGCTTTGGGCAAACTCTCCTTCTTAATTCAGAGACTGCTCATATAGAGAACACATCTGAATGTCCTACTAATGCTTTGGAGCCACTGATATGAAATCTGTTATAAACTGATACTTTTGATGCTCAGAAACTGTTGCTGCAGGTGGGTCTATCCATCCTTGAAAGAAGTGGCCCTAGATTGCTGTACTTCTAGCTATTTTATCTAATGGTACACATTTTTCATCAGTATGTTGCTCTCACATTTTTATTGACTGCTTCTGATGTAATTTGTGCTCAGAGTCCAGTTACTGGAGTTTCTTTAAATTACAGAGAAATCAGAGGTAGAAAGGCCACCCTATACAGATAGGCCAATAGAGTTTAGGTGTAAACCGCCATTTTGCATAATGAGAGGTATTTCCACCAAGACTATTTCTGGAGGTATGGAGTAGAGTGGATTGTTGGGGAAACTAAAATATGACTGCTGCAAGACCACCCCTGGGTTACTAAGGTTTTAGAAATGCCCGAGCTGCCAAAATGATAAGAAAACTGTTTAAATCATATATTAAAGTTGGTTTGTGGGAGAATTTTGGAACACTTGACAATCTTAAGACTGTTTCCCTCTTCTCGTTGAATTATCATGTGCCTTCAGAAATTTCCATCCAGCCAAACAAAACCCAAACAGAAATAGCAGGCAAAAAAACACTTCAAAAGTAATTTCAAAGATTCTACATTATTCTGTAGCAGTAAAGCTTATTATAGGTTATTATACAGAATAAGTGAATAAATTGCAGCCAAACACTCCCCATTTAAGTGGTTATAATTGAACTTGATGCAGATTATATTATAATTGAGATAGATATTTCTTATTTAGATGGAAGCTACTAGAGTTTGTTCAAGTTTTATGAGACTCGTGTCCAATTCCTTTGTTCGTGTTATGTTAAATTATATTCTCCTTTGTATTTGACCCTAAGGCAGGAAACATTTGCAAAATTTGTTAGGCAAAAACAACAGCCAACATTCAGTAGAAAGTGTGGGCATTTTAATTCAAGAGTAAATGAGCATTTGAAAATTAGGAAAGGGTAGATAGAATCAGAGCTGGATGCTTCAAGTGGTGTAGACTTTTAGGACATTGGTCTGCCATGATGCTTTTTACCATGTTGTAATTTGTAAATATCACCTAACGTTACCCAGAAAATTGAGGAGCTGGAACATCATTGCCTATCCCTACCCCAGCTCAATTCCTCTCTTTGTTTCATTGGATTGGCCAGCCAAAATTTAAAGCAACAGTCATGAGCTGTTGTATCTGAACCTTTACATTTGTTTAAATTTGCTTAAATGTTTTTGTCTATTGCAGAAGTTTATGTGCTTTCAAATTCTTTATTCACTAGTATTTTCTTTATTAATAAGTGTTTTTATTTTTAACCTACTATATAGTGATTCATTGTGTTTACTTTTTTTTAAAGTTTTTTTTTTAATGTTTATTTATTTTTGAGACAGAGAGACAGAGCATGAACGGGGGAGGGGCAGACAGAGAGGGAGACACAGAATCAGAAACAGGCTCCAGGCTCTGAGCCATCAGCCCAGAGCCCGACACGGGGCTCGAACTCACGGTCCGCGAGTCGTGACCTGAGCTGAAGTCGGATGCTCAACCGACTGAGCCACCCAGGTGCCCCAAATTGTGTTTACTTTTTAAAAGAAACAAACAAACAGCAAAAACAACAACTCCAGCAATTTTTTGTTAGAAGTAAATTATTCCTAGCCACAGGATAGCACTTAAAAATAACCTTGAAGGAGTCTTTGTGATTTAATGTTTTTCAGTCTGGGGAATATATTCTCAGCTTGTGCTTAATGTACAGTTATTAGATGAAATAAAATATCTAAAGCTTTGCTGTCTTTTGTTCTTTCACTAGTCATGCTAATGATTTTTTTTTTAAGGGTATTGTGATGACTGTATTGTTTTGCATACTTGCTAAAACTGGATTTAACCTAGGTAGAAATTCCATTTGATTTTTCATTGTTATTAAACCCTAGGTGAATAATATTAAACTTGTAAACATGATTTTATCTAAGTTTATTCTATCTGGGTTTAGTGTAGAATCTATATACACTATTCTGTCTGGAAATAATAGAGATGATAACCCCAAAATAAACTATTAAAAATTCCCAGTGCTTTAATTTTATGAAATAACGATTGGCTATCAAAGCAACATTAGACAAGTCTTAAACTAAAATACTGACCATCTTAAACATCATGCTTTTGGGGCGCCTGGGTGGCTCAGTCGGTTAGGCGGCTGACTTTGGCTCAGGTCATGATCTCGCAGTCCGTGAGTTCGAGCCCCGCGTCGGGCTCTGTGCTGACAGCTCAGAGCCTGGAGCCTGTTTCGGATTCTGTGTCTCCCTCTCTCTCTGACCCTCCCCCGTTCATGCTCTGTCTCTCTCTGTCTCCAAAATAAATAAACGTTAAAAAAAAATTTTTTTAAACATCATGCTTTTCTAAACATTTTAGTTTCTTTTACTTTTGTTAACAGTCAAGGGTTTTAAAAAGCAATTATTTTGAACTCTGTTGAATTGTGATATAGAATTTTAAATATTATATGTAAGTGTTATAAATAAGAGATTAAAAACAATTGAAAAGTCAGTGTCTTGCTGGATGTAGGAATAATTTGGCTTTCATGTAAATGAATATGCAGTGTATGAATTACAAAGCAATGTAAAACTAAATGGTGGTTGAAAAAAGAAAGCTTGCCTTATGTTAGCTGAACGTCTCATTTGGTAGATACAGTGTTTGAAGGTGGCAGGTGGTGGTGGGGAACTGGTTGTGGGGAAGACAGACATCACAAGAGGTTGGCTCTACCCTCCCCAAGGATGTTTTCCATTCTTATATCTGGAATTAGATTAATGGGCAAGACTAGACTCTGAAATGCTTAATAATAACTAGGCATGAAGGTGTTATCCCTTACTTCATTTAAACCGTTTTGATTTTTTTTAATGTTTATTTATTTTTGAGAGAGAGAGAGAGAGAGACACAGAGCACATGGGGGGCGGAGGGCGGGAAGGGCAGAGAGAGAGAGGGAGACACAGAATCCAAAACAGGCTTTAGGCTCTGAGCTGTTAGCACAGAGCCCAACGTGGGGCTTGAACCTGTGAATCATGAGATCATGACCTGAGCCAAAGTCAGATGCTTAACTGACTGAGCCACCCAGGTGCCCCAACAGTTTTGAAATGTGAATTTTAGATTTCTTCAGCTTTACCAAAACTAACTAAACACACAAAGGTAAACTAATTAGATTTATAGTCACAAAAATGTTAATCAGACTTATCTCTGGATGATAGCATTAGAGGTAATTGTTATTTTCCCTAAACTTTTCCATATTTTACAAAATTTCTGCAATGAATCTATATTAGTTTTATCATAGAAAAGATAGTTACTTCAAAATGTATTTTTTTATTTATACAAATACTTTTATTTTGTTTTTAGATGTATATATAACAGTATACATTTGAGTAAGGTGGCTGCTCAAATCTAGTAGGGGAAAGGTTACAAAAGATACATAAAAATATTCATATCAAAAGCATGAGGATCCTTACATCCTTCTTATAGAACAAGCACATTCTATACAAATGGAAGGGTTGTGACAAAGAATTTTAAAGGTCAAGAGCCTCTAAATGTATTTATGTAGATATATATTCTTCCTTATATATTCTTCTTTCATTATCACACAGCTATTATTAGTCTAATCTAAAACTTAGTCTAAATTTATATTTTTGATAAATGTGATTTTATAGTTTTTATGTATAATTTTGATGCACATTTTAGAAGAAGAGTCTCTGGATTTTTATAAGTTTTGTAATAATGGACACCAATTAATCAAATATTAATTTTTTAAAGATTTTATTTTTAAGTAATCTCTACACCCAACTTGGGGCTTGAACCCACAACCCTGAGATCAAGCGTCATATTATGCTCCACTGACTGAGCCAGCCAGCTGCCCCATATAATTAAGTATTTTTAAGGAAATTTATGACTGTGGCCTGGGAGAACATTTAATAGGCAAATCAGTACAAAACACCTGATTCCTGTCCACCCCTTCTGACAAGATTCCTTTCTCCCCTTTATAGTCCCTGTACTAGATGACTGTACCATCAGCCAGTTGTTTGTGTCAGAAACTTGGGAGTCAAAAATTGATTCCCTCCCAGCCTGTCTTCTGTACCTACTCCATTAGCAAATCTGAAATATATCTTATAGATGTCTCTTTTTTTTTTAATTTTTTTTTAACGTTTATTTATTTTTGAGACAGAGAGAGACAGAGCATGAACGGGGGAGGGTCAGAGAGAGGGAGACACAGAATCTGAAACAGGCTCCAGGCTCTGAGCTGTCAGCACAGAGCCCGACGCGGGGCTCGAACTCACGGACCGCGAGATCATGACCTGAGCCGAGGTCGGCCGCTTAACCGACTGAGCCACCCAGGCGCCCCTAGATGTCTGTTTCTTGCTGTCACCATTGTTACTGCCATACTACGAGTCACACCATTATCTCTAAACTGGACAGTGTTGCAGTCTCCAATCTGGTCTCCCTGCCTAATCCATTCTCTACACAGTCATAAAAACATGTGTTTCTGTTGGTAAAGTCTTTGTACTTGTAACCACATTTATATTCTTTCCAGGGCCTTACTGTGGTCCTGCCTCCCTTTTGGTTTTCATATCATTCATTCTGTCCCTGTTCTCTCCTCTTCAGCCCCATTGACATCTGCCTGTTTTGTCAACATATTAAAGGCTTTGCTACTTAAAGGGTTTTTTGGTTTTTTGTTTGTTTCTTTGTTTTAAGTAAACCCTACCCGCAACGTGGGGCTCAAACTCATGACCCTGAGATCAAGAGTCACATGCTGTACCCACTGAGCCAGCCAGATGCCCCTGTTGAAGCTCTTATGATGGCTGTTCCTCTACCTGGCTGTCCCTGTTTCCCCATGGCTGGAGCCTTGGAAGTCTCCCTTCTCAGTCCCTTCCCCTTCCTTCAGGAGGACTAACTGCAACCTGAGTTAAATTAGCCCGTCTCTTCTCACAAGTCGTTTCTATTCACTTCAGTCTGATGATTTCCTCTGGGCTCTTTTTTTTTTTTTTTTTTTTTTTAGTCATCTTTGTTTACTTATTTTCTGACGTTATCTGCTAGAACTGTGCTGGAACATTAACTGTCTTGTTTGTTCTCATACCCATAACTGGCAGCATATTACATGCTCAATAAATAATTGTACATTGAGATAGTTCATAATGAGCATGGATTTTACATGGATCTTTATAATTAACCCCAATGTTTTAAAATGAAAATATAAAGGAATATTTTAATTCTTTTTTTTCTTTAGCTAAGACAATAAATTTAATTTATTCCCAGAGTGCTCATGTATATCTAGCATATTTTGCAGCCAACTGGTAATGAGGGGGAGGCAGATATCATGCCCCTTGACAGATAAGATGCTGACACGCAGATTAGATGACGTGTTCACATTCACTTTCTGGTAAATGGTAGAATAGGAATCACAGAGGCTTTAGTTAGCGTCCTTTAAATATAACATCCTTTTGTGAAAAGAGAACCTAAAGCTTTTAGAGGTTAAGTGATCAAGGTTACACAGCTGGAACTCTTGAAAAGAACAGGAACCAGGAAAAGATCTAAACAGAGTGCCCCTGAGTTGCTTCTCAGGTTCACTTACATTGTAGCATGTAATACTTCTGCAACTGGGAAAAAATATATCCCTTTATGTAAAAAATTATGGTTCTGTATTTTAAAATATGACTAACATTTTTTCACATTTAATAGTATAGTGATGTGAATTCTTTAAGTCCCGTAGGCATTAGTGCTATTTTTTTTTTCCAGAAAATGCTTCAAATTAGCCTTTTGATTTTCTGACTAATGTCTTTGAACTCTGATATTGTTTGTTAAACATACAAAAGCATCCATAACATTTGTCATAGATGTTACGTGAGCTTTTTGGTTTCCAGACATCACCTCTTTAACTCTCTGTTGCTATGGGTTTTCATTAGTATTCCATGGAGCCTGGGTTGCCATAGAAAATGTGTAGTTGTAGAGGAGTTACCATGGTAACAGTCCGCCATTATGTGTTTTTCAGTATCAGCTAGCTGGAGATGATAGTGAATCTGAATATTTGCTTAGGAGTCCAATATTGAAAAATAAAATAGAATATTTTAATGTCCTAGTTATGTCCAACAGATACTTTAAATGTGATGCTTGCTACCCTTTATTCAAATAAATTAAATAGAAATGAAAGCCGCTTTGAAAGCTAGTTTTTAGCAGCCATTTAGCTTCATCTCTAGAGATACTAAAAATTTAAATTGCCTTAAATGTTTGACACGCACATAAACTCCCGTGGAGTAAAGCTGCTTGTCAAATAAACATAAGTTTTTGTTTTAACCGGCTTGCCTTCTTCCTGACCTTGAATAATAGCAGCTCAGGTACCTGTAAGAAGACCGAGAGGAGAAGAGTGTTTTTGTCTTTGAAATGTAAGTCAGAAATAAAGGAAGGAAATCACCTAGTGACTCATGGCTCTAAGTAGCTTTCCAAAAGAAAGAAAAAAAATCAGAGAAACTATTTTCAGTAAAATGGCAACTCCCTTGGTTGAACAGCAGTTTTAAAGATACTATTCAAAAACATTTTGATATATCCAACCCTTTAGCAATCATTTTGAAATTTCTAACCTATTAGAAATGTTAGGCATATTATGTCAGTTCCCTACAAATAACCTTTGTTATTTTTATCTTGATAGAGTGACGCACCATTATTTTGTCACAGGGTGTGTAGAAAATAAGTTATAACAGTTCGGCAAATTAGATCTGTGTATATTCGAGATTTTAAAAAGATGAGTGAACTTCAAGTTTTACAATTTAATTTTGTGATCTGGCTTAAATTTTTTGTTTGTTTGTTTTTAATTGCTGCTGTTGCCTGAACACTTGTGTTCCCTCTAAAGTGATATGTTGAAACCGAATGCCTAATGTGATGGCGTTAGAAGGTGGGATCTTTGGGAGGTGATTAGGTCTCTTATGAAAGAATGGGATTAGGGTCATTAAAAAGAGACCCTGGAGAGCTCTCCTGTGCCTCCTACCATGTAAGGACACAGTGAAAAGGCAGCTGTCTTTGAATCAGGCTTTGGGTCTTCACCAGACACCTAATTTACCAGCGCCATGATCATGACTTCCCAGCCTCCAGAGCTGCAAGAGATAAATGTTTGTTGTTTATAAGCCACCCAGTCTATGGTATTCTGTTATAGCAGTTTGAATGAGCTGAGACAATTGCCAAGCCTTTCTCTGAAGTTGTGGGAAGACATGATGTTGGGACCCCTTGTTTTTGTTTTCTTGAAGCCACTTAGTGTTGGAGACCTTTAACAGTCTTCTCTTGAAGCTTTTTCTCCTGGGACATAGGAAGATAGCCTTTTCTCCAGTAGAGCAGAGGCTCAGCAAAGAATCATGGGGTCATAACTGAGCACTTCAGAGAATTAGTGAGCGCATGAACTGCTTCTGGGTAACCACGGGGTATTTGAGAGAAAAATGTAAAACCAAACAGTGTTTTATTAGGCACAGCTTGCACAGAGGAAGTATGTAGAGTTTAATAGAAAATATTTAAAAACATTTTTTATGTTTTTTTTAATGTTTATTTTTGAGAGAGAGAGAGAGAGAGAGAGAGAGAGAGAGAGAGAGAGTATGTGAGAGTGGGGGAGGGGCAGAGAGAGAGTGGGACACAGAAGCAGGCTCCAGGCTCTGAGCTGTCAGTACAGAGCCTGATGTGGGGCTCAAACCCATGAACCATGAGATCATGACCTGAGCTGAAGTCAGACTCCTAACCAACTGAGCCAATCAGGCGCCCCTTGATAGAAAATATTTAAAAAGCTGCTCTTTAATCCATGATGTTACTGTAGGAAGTAATCCTCTTGCAAGGAGTGGCTTCAAGTGGACTTGAGAGTAAAATACTCTGAATTGCCAAACTATAGAGTTCTCAAACAGTGATGTTCATCTATAAATGCCATTTAACATAGTCCTAGTTTTACAGATAAGGGAATTAGTAACTTAATGGGTATTATCAATCTAGGATGAGAGTATTGAGTTTAGGAAAATAATAAAATTAAATACTTGGCATTTGGTGAAGTAAGGGTTTATTGTTGAGAATGCATTCAAAATGTTTCTGTGTACATTCATTTACAAGCCCCCACGGTATCTCAGAGCAGTGGGTAACAGAATGCTGTAGTTAAAAGCACAGACTTTGGAGTCAGGCTGCCTGAGTATGATTCCTAGTTTGATCAGCTATGAGGCTCTGTGATGTTGGAAAATATCCAATTGGATATGGGCCTCAGTTTCCTCATTCACATTATGGGGATAACAGCCGTTACTATGTTATAGGTTGTTATGAGATATGATGGAAAGGATTTATGTTTGTAAAGTGCTTGGAGTACGACCTGGTACACAAAAAGTGCTGTTTGGGTGTATGTTAATTAAGGTGGAAAACAGTAGGAAGGTTGGGGTTGAGAGTTACCCAGCTGATGACATTTGACCTCCAGAGTG
Organism: Neofelis nebulosa; assembly: GCF_028018385.1. Lineage (NCBI taxonomy): Eukaryota > Metazoa > Chordata > Mammalia > Carnivora > Felidae > Neofelis > Neofelis nebulosa. The sequence continues at coordinate 26,910,287 of NC_080794.1, read as the reverse complement.
AGTCAAAGAATAATTAATTTGAAGAAGTCAGATAGGCAATACCATAAATAGTACACCTGTTTCACTCTTTTCAGATTTAAATTACATGTAAGACATTGGCATAACATTGGTAGCCTCTTACACTGTATACCAAGGTTCCATTTGCTAGTAAGTCCATTCAAATGCAGTAAGGATTTATTAACCTTGATTTTTATGATCCTCAGTCCCTATATAGAGGTTTTTGGCAGCAGAAGGTACCTTTTCATTAATGGCAGAAGATAATGAAGTCAGATAGCATTTATCATGATATATTACCTTCTCTTACCTGCCTTTTCTTTTCCCTTGATGGATTTTGAGTCAGTACTTAACAGAAAGATTAAATAGAAGATAGAGTTTTTTCCAGAAGTTGCAGTTTGATTTGGGGCGCCTGGGTGGCTCAGTCGGTTGAGCGTCTGACTTCGGCTCAGGTCATGATCTCGCAGTCTGTGAGTTCGAGCCCTGCTTCGGGCTCTGTGTTGACAGGAGAGAGCCTGGAGCCTGCTTTGGATTCTGTGTCTTCCTCTCTCTCTGCCCCTTTCCCGCTCATGCTGTGTGTGTGTCTCTCTCTGTCAAAAATAAATAAACATTATAAAAAATTTTTTAAAAAGTTGCAGTTTGATAAATAATTTCTTGGCTATAGTTAAATTCCTTTTATTGTAATGGATCAAATTGTCTATTTAAATCAGATATCAGAGCTAATCCACAGCCCTGATTCAAACTCTCTTGTTTTTCACCTGGTGGCCCTGGACTGAATGAAATATTTACTATCTCTCATTCATTGCTCTCATGCTTTTCTGTCTTCAGTCCTTTGCCTTTCCCCTCAAATTTGATAAATCTCAAGTCAAGGCTCTGATCTCCTCTGTTCTGTCTTTTCCACGTTTGTAATCCCCCCCCCCCCCACCCCATCCAATCTCGTGGCCACACTTTTACTTCTATGTGGCTATTTTGGAAAATTATCTTGCCGTCATCTCGATCTCTTTCTAGCTGGTCCTTAGTTGACTGTATGCCAGTGTTTGCAGTGAGTACCTTGCTATAACTTCACCGAGGCATGCAACCCCCCAAACCTTTGTACCTCTTGACCATGCATGCCTCTACCACGTAATCCCATTCCTGCTATCTTTTAAAACCAGTGGGAGATTCTGTCAGGGTTCTAGCCTCTCCCAGGCACCAAGGCTCAGTGTTTTGGAAGTTCTGTGAATTTAGTATACTTAACGAGAGGCACGCTTGGTGCTTTACTGCAGGCAGGGGATTGTAACTAACTGACTGGGAGTAGAATTTACAAGTCCCTTGAACTTGGGTGGGAAAAAATTACTTCGTTTCAGTAAAATTTAGTGTTTCCTTTAATTATGAATTTAGGACAGATATCAAAGTAATGTTACTAATACCTATGACTGTCATCAGTAATAATTATGAATATTTTCATATTATAGCTGTTGAGGATATCTAGAAATACCATTCATTCTCTTAATTACTTCAAAATTAGTTATTAGACCTGCTACTAGATTGTACAGTGTAATGTATAAAGAAGCATTTATATTATTTTGTTATAAATTTGTTTTAAAAATATTTTAATATTTTTATCAAATAAAAGGTGGATGGGTGAAATATGTGAACAGAATTAAGAGTCTATTTACTTGTGATGAGCACAGAGTAGTGTATAGGACTGTTGAGTCACTATATTGTACACCTGAAACTAATATAACATCGCGTGTTAACTATATTGGAAATTAAAAAAGGTGTTACTGAAAATAATGTAAGTTCTGTCAGGAGAGGTAGTATATCTATCTTGATTGCTGTTGTACCTTAGCATCAGGTTCAGTATAGAAGCAGCTCAATAAAAATTTGTTAAAAGACATTTTTTTGGATTACTGTGTTTTGCTATGTTTGATTTCCTTTGCAATTCTATTTCATGTTTTAAAAGCACTGTCTTGAGAAGGGCTCCAGAGGCTTCATCATTCTGCCAAAGGGGTCTATGGCCCAAAAGATTAATCATCTGTATTCAGAACGCCTGTTTTCATATTTGTATGATATCAAATATATAAAATTTGATAGTTTTGGTACTGCTCATTTCTTTATTTTTTATTTAAAAATTTTTTTAGAGCGAGAACGAGTAGTGGAGAGGGGAGAGGGAGAGAGAATCTTTTTTTTTTTTTTTAATGTTTATTTGCTTTTTGAGAGAGAGAGAGAGTGAGTGCAGGAGAGGGGCAGAGAGATACAGAATCTGAAGCAGACTCCAGGCTCTGAGCTGTCAGTACAGAGCCCGATGTAGGGCTGGAAATCACAAATGGCAAGATCATGACCTGAGCTAAAGTCAGATGCTTACCTGACTGAGCCACCCAAGCGCACTGAGAGGGAGAGAATCTTAAGCCTGCTCCATGCTCCGCAGGGAGCCTGACTCAGGGCTCCAAATAATGACCCTGAGATCATGACCTGAACCAAAATCAAGAGTCAGATGCGTAACTGAGTGAGCCACGCAGGTGCTCTTTATTTATTTTAAAGTGTGAAAACACAGCTTTTTTTTTTTTTTTGAAAACACAGCTTTTATTTAAGAATTTTTAATACTCAACTGAAATGACAGTGGTTATACCTTGCTTGGGTCACTTGGGAGTGGAATGCCAGGCTGGAGCCCCCCAGCCTCAGTTTCCTCCAGCATTTAAAAATATTTATTTATGTCTCAGACATTATTTTAGCCAATACTTTATCTCAGTGTTTAGAACGAAAATGCCATGATTTTACAAGTACCATGGATTCTTTTCAACTATTTTAATATAGCAAAATAAATATTAAGAAAAAGATTAATTTGTGAACATTTGTATTGCTTTGTACTTTGATTGCAGATAGCACAGAACTATGCAAGCTTGCCAGCAGTTTGTAACCGGGATTAGATTGAAGATACTAATAAGCTGGAAAAGTGTAGATAGGAGGTGAGGGGGGGGATGCACCAGGTGCAATCAGACCTGATTGAGCGCGTGCTCTTTAGTGCCTCCTTACAAGGAAATTAGGTACTTCGGAAAGTAACTGGTTTTGATAATCTGTAGCCACATAGCAAAATGTTCTCAAGCTCTTTGGGTCATTTAGGGATTTTAATTTGTTATACCTTTTATTTTTGTCCTCTGTTATCTTGGAGGATCATATATTTTCTAAATAAATAAGCTAGGGAAAATGATTTCGTTATATTTACTGTCTTAAATTCAGTTATCTTATTATGTTGTGACAAACCACCCCAAAGCCTAGGGGCTTAAATGGCACTGTGTTTTTATCCCTCATGGGACTGAGGGGCTCTCGCCCAGGGTCTCCTGTGTGGTCACAATCCTCCATAGGCCCCACTGCTCTGCATGTTCAAGGTGCCTTGCCTTCTCACCCATCTGATACCTCTGTGCTTCTCTTTCCCACCCCTCCCTCAGCAGACTTGCCCAGACCTTTTATATGGTGGCTCAGGTGACAAGACACGGGAAGCACGGCCTGCTGTCCTCTTAAAGGCCAGAGCCACAGTGCGCACAGCATCATTTATGCTGTGTTCTAGTGGCAAGGAAAGATTCCAAGGGGTAAAGAAACAGACCCCCGGGCGATGAGGGCAGTGGCATGTGTGCAGGGAAGGAAGGAGCTGAAGGTACCCAAAGCCCTCATTTCCCATTTCATCTTGCTTTCCTCCTCAAGCTCATTCTTCCTTCTCTTTTCTCGATTTTTACTTCTTCTTCTTTATTTATTTTTTTAGAGAGAGAGAGAGAGAGTGAGAGAGATGGAGAGAGAGAGAGAACTTGAACCTGTGAGCAGGGGAGGGGCAGAGAGAGGAAGAGAAGAGAGAATCCCAAGCAGGCTCTGCACTAACAATGGGGCCCAGACTCACAAGTGGTGAGATCATGTCCTGAGCCAAAACCAAGAGTTGGATGCTTAATCAACTGAGCCACGAACATACCCCTCAATTTTACTTCTTTTCTTTCTAAAAAAAAAATCTGTATTTATTTATTTTGAGAGAGAGAAAGAGAGGGGCAGAGAGAGAGAGGGGAGACAGAGGAATCAAAGTGGGCTCTGTGCTGACTGCAGAGAGCATGATGTGGGGCTCAAAGTCACGAACCGTGAGATCATGACCTGAGCCAAAGTTGGATGCTTAACCGACTGAGCCACCCAGGTGCTCTTCAATTTTTATTTCTTAATAATTTAGTTAATTCCTTTCTCCCAGGGTAACTCTTTTTTTTTTTTTTTTTTAATTTTTTTTTTCAACGTTTTTTTTTTAAATTTATTTTTGGGACAGAGAGAGACAGAGCACGAACGGGGGAGGGGCAGAGAGAGAGGGAGACACAGAATCGGAAACAGGCTCCAGGCTCCGAGCCATCAGCCCAGAGCCTGACGCGGGGCTCGAACTCACGGAGCGCGAGATCGTGACCTGGCTGAAGTCGGACGCTTAACCGACTGCGCCACCCAGGCGCCCCCCAGGGTAACTCTTTAAAAAAATTTTTTTTAAAAATTTTTTTTTAACTTTTTTTATTCTTATTTTTGAGACAGAGAGAGACAGAGCGTGAACGGGGGAGGGTCAGAGAGAGAGGGAGACACAGAATCCGAAACAGGCTCCAGGCTCTGAGCTGTCAGCACAGAGCCCGACGCGGGGCTCGAACTCACAGACCATGAGATCATGACCTGAGCCGAAGTCGGCCGCCTAACCGACTGAGCCACCCAGGCGCCCCTAAAAAATTTTTTTTAACGTTTATTTATTATTGAGAGACAGAGAGACACAGAGTGTGAGCAGGGGAGGGGTACAGAGAGGGGGAGACATAGAATCTGGAGTAGGCTCCAGGCTCTGAGCTGTCAGCACAGCCTGACACGGGGCTCAAACTCACAAACTGTGAGATCTTGACCTCAGCCGAAGTCGGTCGCTTAACCAACTGAGCCACCCAGGAGTCCCTCCCAGGGTAACTCTTTTTAGGTTCTTAATATGTAACCATGTCTCTATCCACTTTTCTTTGTTTTTTTTTTTCCCTCTGTAGAGCCATAACATCAATGCCTTTTCAATTCCACCACTGTTTTTACAGGCTTTCGTAACTGCCCCCCTGCACTGTTACAGAGGGTTTTCTTATTGGTTATTTTAAATTTGGACATCCCAAGATCACCTTTGCTTCTGAGTCCAACTGCACGTTTAAGTTCCCAAGATCACCCTTAGGTTCCCAAGATCACTAGAAAGACTCCTAGAACTCTGCAAGTTGTTGTGCGCATGCTTGTGGTTTGTTACTGGGAGGGATGCAGGCTCAGATCAGCCCAGGGAAGACACGCACCCTTCCAGGCCTGGGAGAGTTCCATGTGCTGAGCTCCATCGTCCTCCCCCAGTGCAGTTATATGGCCACTCTTATTTCCCCCAGTAACCGTGTTTGAGAAAACACATGCAGCATTGCCAGCCAGGGAATTCACTGATCCTTTGTGGCCAGAGTTTTCACTGAGGCTTAGTCATAGTCTTGGTTGGCCACATGGATATTGTTGACTGCTTGTGTGATTTACCTTAGTCCCCAGTCCTTCCTGAAGTCGAGCGGGTAGCACGTGGCCACAGGTACCCGCGATAAAATCACATCGTTAGTATAGCATGTGTGGAGGGACCCAAAGCCCCAAGGTAAACAGAGACATTTATCAGGCCGAATATTCCAAGGGTCAAGGCCACTTCCTGGGAGCAAGGGCAGAGGCTAGACCACTTTTCAGGAAAGGTTAATCCTTTATTACAGAGCTACTTTATCTCTTTGCTTCTCCATTCCATCTAACGTGTGCCTGCCAGATCAGTCCATCTAATGAATAGTCTTGGCCATGTTACTTTTTGTTCAACAACCTATGTGTCTTCTTATTACACTTTTGTCCCTATGTTCCAGAGTTTACATGTGGTTTTGATAATAAATATTCTTTTTTTTTGACCCCATAAACCAGTAAAATATCAAAGTGGTCCCAAATTATATAATCACCCTGTGTTTTCCAAACTGGTCTTTACCCCTGCTGTCTTTTCAACCTGCAATGCCCTTGCCCATTCAAAATCTTTGTGGTCTCATTCATGTACCTCACTATCATAAAGGCTTAATTGCTTAAAATAGATTTATTTGATTTCTCTTTGGATCTCTTTCCTTGTACATCTCCATGATACTTGCTGTGATCTGCCTTGCATTGAAGTTATTTTTATACCTGTCTTATTCTCTTTATTAGACAGGAAGCTCCTTCAGAGTAAGGATTGTGCCTTATTTCTCTTCATGTTTTTTTGTGGAGGCCACAATAATGCCTGGAAACCTGAAAGGGACAGAATATGTACAGAATTTCATTCCTGTCTTTTGGAGAAGATCCAACAAATTTAATGTCACAAGAATAAAGTCTCTAAAACAGTGGCTTCTCTGCTGTAGTTAAGTGCCAGACGAATGTTATAGATAATAGGCCCTCCTAAGGTCTGGAGTGGGCTAGTGTGGTTAGGGAGATTCTTGTGAGGATTTAGCTGGTTTTAAAGAACTAAATTTGCATGAGTACCTAAAGGTTAGTATTGTGTTCCTGGGTCAGTCTGCAGCATTTGGCACTATGGATAGGTCAGTGATTTGGGGAATCTAACCTAAGGGATCTGGGGGCATCTGGGTGGCTCAGTCAGTTGAGTGTCTGACTCTTTTCTTTTTAATTTTCTTTTAATGTTTATTTATTTTTGAGAGAGAGACAGTGTGAACTAGGGAGGGGGAGAGAGAGAGAGAGAGAGAGAGAGAGAGAGAGAATCTGAAACAGGCTCCAGGCTCTGAGCTGTCAGCACAGAGCCTGATGCTCGAACCCATGAACCATGAGATCATGACCTGAGCCACAGTCAGATGTTTAACCGACTGAGCCACCCAGGTGCCCTGAGTGTCTGACTCTTGATTTCAGCTAGGGTCATGATCTCACGGTTAGTGAGATCAAGTCCCACGTCTGGCTCCGCAATGACATCTAGGAGTCTGCTTGAGATTTTCTCTCTCTCTCTCTCTCTCTCTCTCTCTCTCTCTGTCCCCCTCCCCAACTCACATTCTCTGTCTCTGTCTCTGTCTCTCTCTCAATAAATAAATAAATCAATAAATAAACTTAAAGGATCTGATTGGATCTTGTTGGTCCCAGTGTGGAAAATAACTGTAAAGACTTCATTTAACTTCTCTCTTCCATATTTAACCCTCTCTCCCTTCCCCAGTCACAAATCCAGTGTGCCTTCATGAAAAGATGCTCAACGTCGCTCCTCATCAGGGAAATACAAATCAAAACCACACTCAGATATCACCTCACGCCAGTCAGAGTGGCCAAAATGAACAAATCAGGAGACTATAGATGCTGGAGAGGATGTGGAGAAACGGGAACCCTCTTGCACTGTTGGTGGGAATGCAAAATGGTGCAGCTGCTCTGGAAAGCAGTGTGGAGGTTCCTCAGAAAATTAAAAATAGACCCACCCTATGACCCAGCAATAGCACTGCTAGGAATTTACCCAAGGGATACAGGAGTACTGATGCATAGGGGCACTTGTACCCCAATGTTTATAGCAGCACTCTCAACAATAGCCAAATTATGGAAAGAGCCTAAATGTCCATCAACTGATGAATGGATAAAGAAATGGTGGTTTATATACACAATGGAGTACTACGTGGCAATGAGAAAGAATGAAATATGGCCCTTTGTAGCAACATGGATGGAACTGGAGAGTGTGATGCTAAGTGAAATAAGCCATACAGAGAAAGATACCATATGTTTTCACTCTTAAGTGGATCCCGAGAAACTTAACAGAAACCCGTGGGGGAGGGGAAGGGAAAAAAAAGAGGTTAGAGTGGAAAAGAGCCAAAGCATAAGAGACTGTTAAAAACTGAGAACAAACTGAGGGCTGATGGGGGATGGGAGGGAGGGGGAGGGTGGGTGATGGGTATTGAGGAGGGCACCTTTTGGGATGAGCACTGGGTGTTGTATGGAAACCAATTTGACAATAAATTTCAAAAAAAAACCAAAAAAGGAACAAATCCAGTGTGCCTTATGCTGAGACAACTCTTAATATATTCATTCATAAAATGAATATATATATATATATATATATATATATATATATATAATTATTCAGCATATATTTAATGAACATGTATCTATTAGATACTGTGTCACGTGTTGTATATTTGCTCAATATTTGCTTTTTTGGTGAACAAGCAAATATTGTTCATTTTCTCCCTTAAAAGAGATGTAAAACACTAAAGCTCCTTTTCTGTTAGTTCAGGTTACTTTCATCTTATTAATTTCCCTAACAGGTCTGTGAAACAGGAGATCTAAATGCATCAGATCTGCAGTAGCTAATATTAATTGAGCACTTAACTATGTGCTAAGCACTCTATATATTTATTACCTTGATCCTTACAACCCTTTGGGTAGCAACCTAATTCTCTTTACATTATAAATGAAGAAACTGAGGCTGTGTTTCAGCTTTGCCTACTCTAGAGCTTTCACTTTTCACTTCTGTTGGGTGGATTACTGCTAGATTGGGTGAGCTTTGCCACCTACAGCTGTAGTTCTCTATGATCCCACATTGTCATTCTAGCCTAGTGTCAAACATAGCTCGTTTGTGTTAAAAATCGCACTTTAAGTTGTTACTACATCATTGGCTGAATGAATGGATCAAATCCATTACCTGTCCACAGCAGTAATACTTGTCTTTGTTCTTTACAGAGCTTTCTATTGCTTGAATATCACCTTGGGGGAAAAAAAGAAATAGATAATATTAGAAATATTTTTTTCACCAGCTACAAGTTGCTAAAAAAAACTGTGCCACTTGGAATTTTCTAATAGTTCATGACAAATACATCAGTTGGTCTGAGTTCAACAAGTGAATTAAGACTTTTCTCAGCAAGTTGGTTGGCATTAAGCTTCTCAAACTTGCAACAAATCACAGGACTCCAGGAAAGTCTGTACTGCTGGTTTGTCAGTGGTAAATTGTTGCACTGTTCTCTAATACAAGAGTATTATGAATGTCAAGTATTTTCATTTATTTGTTCAAATATAGTTGAAATAATATAGTGTTTGGAGGCCTAGCCATTTTATAAAAGGCTGATTTCCTGGGGATGCCTGGGCGGCTCAGTTGGTTAAGCAGCCAACTTTGGCTCAGGTCATGATCTCATGGTTTGTGAGTTCAAGCCCCGCGATGGGCTGTCAGCTCAGAACCCACCCTCTGTCCCCTTCTCTCTCTGCCTTTTCCCCACTTGTTCTCTCTCTCTTTCTCTCTCTCAAAAATAAATAAACATTAAAAAATTAAAAAAAAAAAGACTGATTTCCTGAAGGAAATAAAATGTCCAATTTGGACACAACAATCTAGAACTTTAATTATCTTAATGACTAAGGGTGAGAGACTTTACAAAAGAAGACTTTACAAAAAGTCTTACTGTTCTAGCCCCTCTCCCCTAAAGGTCTTTAAAGTGCTTCAGTCCACTAGGTACTTCTTCTGAACACTGGCAGGTAAATTTGTGAATGTAGGTGAACACACTGCATTGTGTTGCCTTGTGTAGTTGAAGTGGAGAAATATTTGCTCAAATTGCTTTTTTTCTAATTTAACCAATGTTATCTCAATAGACTAGGTGGAGGGCAGGTTAATAGAATGGCTAAGAGTTGGGCTCTGAGATAGCATTGGGTTTCAATGTTGCCTTTGCTATGTATAAGCTGTGGAGCACTGGGCAATTTAATATCTCTAAGTGTCAGATTCTTCATCAGTAAAATGGGAACAATAATAATTCCTACCTCATATTGCTTATTGGATTAAACGTGTTTTGTGTTGGGTATATATGGTAGATGCCCTCTAGCTCTAAAATGCTAATAATCGCTGTTTTATTTATTTTTATTGTAGAAAGTATCAGTTTTCTTTCTTTGTATTTATTTAAAAACAATACGCTTTAAAACAATGAGTGGTCTTGATGATTAGCATTGTTGCTAAATACACAGTGGCCACTGTAAGGAGGAACTAAAAATGACACAAACAGTGGTCTCTTAACAGGATTGTTTTCAAGATGTTAAACTTGATTCTAGCAGTCAACTCGTAAGAATTTTGGATTCATACCTAATTCTTGCTACCAAATGAAAATTTTTTGTTAACTAAAAGTTACTGAAATCTGTGGATTATGGAGCCACACAATCTGGGTTCAAATCTAAACTCTGTTACTTATTTACTGTAGGACTTTGGGCAAATTACTTACTTTCTCTTTTCCTCAGTTTCCTTGTTAAAATGAAGATAATAAAAGTACCAATCTCATAGGGTTGTTAGGTGAGGATAAAAGAGATAATGCTTGTAAAGCTTTTAGAACAGTACCTGGCACATAGTAGGAACAATATAAGGATTAAGTCTTATTGTTTTATATTGATGGGGGTGCCTGTGTGGCTCAGTAGGTTAAGTATCCAACTTGGGCTCAGGTCATGATCTTGCGGTTCGTGGATTTGAGCCCTGCATTGAGCTCTGTGCTGACAGCTCAGAGCCTGGAACCTGTTTCAGATTCTACATCTCCCTCTCTTACTGCTTCTCCCCCACTCATGCTCTCTCTCTCAAAAATAAAACATTACAAAACTTTTAAATTTATTTTATATTGATGCTGCTAACAGAGCTAAACTTGATTTTCACCCAACCATAATGATGGATCTGCATTTTAAATGATGGATGGAATAATTATTATTGCAGACGTTGAGTAGTTGGATGTATATGTAAGAAATATGTCAGACATGGAAAAGTCAGAAATTCAAGATCTTCTAGAAAATGAGACATTATTGGGGTGCTTGGGTGACTCAGTCAGTTAAGCATCTGACTGTTGATTTCAGCTCAGGTCATGATCTCATAGTTTGTGAGTTTGAGCCCCACATCAGCTCTGCACTGACAGTGTAGAGCCTGCTTGTGATTCTCTCTCTCTCCCTGTCTCTCTGCCCCTCCTCCTTTCTCTCTCTCTTAATCTCTCAAAATAAATAAATAAACTTAAAAAAAAGAGAAAAAGTCATTATTTAAAAGCAGCTATTTATACGCTTATAAATAATTATAATCTTTTTTATTTAGCATTTGTAGCACTGTAATAGTCTCCAATACTGCTTTCATAAAACCAGACATGATTTGACCTATATTTTCCTGCTTATTACCTTTTTTTTCAACGTTTTTTTTTTTTTATTTATTTTTGGGACAGAGAGAGACAGAGCATGAGCGGGGGAGGGTCAGAGAGAGAGGGAGACACAGAATCAGAAACAGGCTCCGAGCCATCAGCCCAGAGCCCGACGCGGGGCTCGAACTCACAGACCGCAAGATCGTGACCTGGCTGAAGTCGGACGCTTAACCGACTGCGCCACCCAGGCGCCCCGTCCTGCTTATTACCTTAAGTGATTATTCAGTCAAAGAACAAGTAAGAGTTGTGTAGGACAGTCTCAAAGTAATTACCATGAACTTCAGAATAATCTTGTCGGAGAACAGTTGCTGAGAATTGAATCATGATTGCCTCTGTGGCCCTGATAGAAATGCTAAGTTTAGTAACCAGTGGTTCTAGAGAAGGTGGGAATCAGTTTAAGGAAATAGGAAGAATTTTGGATTTGACAGCAGAAGTCCTGGGTTTGAGTATTGGTGATGCCACTTATGAACATATAACTCGGGGGAATTAACTTGTCTCTTTGCTCATTAGGTTCTTCTTTTACAAACTAACAGTGATAATCTCTACCCTGATGTTCTCACAGGATTGTTTTGTAGGCCCAATAGTATAACATGTAGAATCCCTCGCCATGTATGTGATTGTGCTTTCCATTTTAATTAATGTCAAGACAAGACAATGTCAAGAACATTTTTGTTTCTGTATGGAACCTTGGATAAATAACTTGGGCTATGTCAAGAGAAAAGCAGACGGGATATTTTCTGTTTAAATTCTATTCTACAAATTTAGATCTATTAAATTTAAACCATAACTAATTTAACTTAATGTAATTTATTCTAATTTTCTTGAAACACATCACTTTCCCTCACAGCATATGATTTTGACCTGGCTGGCAGAGAAGGAACTTGGGTTGGGGGCTGGATTAAAGGAGAGGAGAGGAGAGGGTCTTGATGTGAAGCTAGTTACCAGAAGAGATGTAAATAGGTTTTGTTAAACTTTTGTCCTACAAATGATGTTTTAGCAAGACTCTCAGACCTTTTCTGGGGGTGAGAATAAGGGAAAAGATAGTAGGACCAGTATATTTCCTAGTACAGAGGTGATTGGGACAGGCAGCATCTGGGGTTTCTGTTAGGAAGAAGGCAGAAATCTGGCTCATGGAGGAGCTCTCACTGAAGAGGGTGGAGCTCATGTAGAGATAGAGTGTGGTCTGGATAATTACGTTCTAGGAAGAACTAGGGTCAACTGTGAGGTTTTTTGAAACTGCAACTTTCTTTTTATCTGCATTTTTTTTTTAATTTTTTTTTAATGTTTATTTATTTTTGAGACAGAGTGAGACAGAGCATGAACGGGGGAGGGGCAGAGAGAGAGGGAGACACAGAATCGGAAGCAGGCTCCAGGCTCTGAGCTGTCAGCCCAGAGCCCGACGCGGGGCTCGAACTCACGGACCGCGAGATGGTGACCTGAGCTGAAGTCGGACGCTCAACCGACTGAGCCACCCAGGTGCCCCTTATCTGCATTTTTTATTCCCTGCCAGTTGTCCAGCAATTGCTAAAGTTAAACTTCCCTGGAGCAGAAAGACATGTATTTAGGGGCACCTGGGTGGCTCAGTTGGTTAAGCGTCCGACTTCAGTTCAGGTCATGATCTCATGGACTGTGAGTTTGAGCCCAGCATCAGGCTCTCTGCTATCAGCTCAGAGCCTTTTTTGGATTCTCTGTCCCCCTCTCTCATTGCCCCTCCTTCACTCATTCTCTCTCTCTCTCTCTCTCTCTCTCTCTCTCTCTCTCTCTCCACGATCTCTCAAAAATAAATAAGCATTAAAAAAAAAAGAAAGGCACGTATTTATTTTGGGTCAGGCCAATAGAAGGAAAACTTGTCTTTCTGAAATGCAGTGGATCAGAGGGAGGGGAAAACTTGAGATCAGAGCTTGGCTGAAAAGGAAAACAGATGGGCCAAATTTTATTTACATTTGGTGTTTGCTCTAAAGGCACATTCAGCCCTTATGGGTCTAAGGAGAAGGAGGACGTCAGGAGATGCCACTTAAACCCTCTTTTCTGGCTTTGTCCTTCTGCTCTACTTTCTACCACCATCTCCATCTCATCTGCTAACTCCCAATCCTCTTCCTGGAAGAGCTTCTGTTTTGCTTTAAACAACCCCTTTCTGCCCTTAGGTGGCCCAAAACGATAGTTCTTTCTTCTCTCTGCTTGGGCGATATCTAGGGAGGATTTCCAGCCATGTCTTTGGTATATCCTACTAGATTCTCTTTACCATACAAATGCTGATCAATACTGAAATATTTCTACAGGTAATAACTGATGATCTACATTTCTTCAGATCAGCTGAGAAATTAGCCATCCTTTATTTATTATATTACTTTTATAAGATGTTTTATAAGATCTAAATGAATTTATATGGCTAAGTTTGGAACAAAACAAATAGCTGGCTTGAAGACTGACTATATTATAGGGTGATATCATTGTTGCAATGGAAAATAAAAAAACAATGGAATCAGACAACTTGGGTGTGTATTCAGACTCCATGTGCTGGCTGTATGACTTTGGGCAGCTCATGTTACCTCTTTAAAATTCATTTTCCTATGTGGGATAGAAATAAAAATAATGTCAAAAAACAGTAATATAAAGACTTCAGTGTTACAAAGACTATGTGCCTTAAACCCATAGCCAACAACAAACTCAATGATGAGACTCTAGAATCTTTAGTATTTTAATTAGTTAAAAGACAAGGATGTCTTACCGTTACTTTTTAAAATTTTTTTTCAATGTTTATTTATGAGAGAGAGAGAGACAGACAGACAGACAGAGTGCGAGCGGGGGAGGGACAGAGAGAGAGGGAGACACAGAATCGGAAGCTGGCTCCAGGTTCTGAGCTGTCAGCACAGAGCCTAACACGGGGCTCAAACTCACGGACTATGAGATCATGACCTGAGCTGATGTCAGATGGCTTAGCCGACTGAGCCACCCAGGCGCCCTCAGGCACCCAAACTTTTAAGCATTGATTTGGAAGTTTGGGCCTATGTAATAGCATGTACCAAAAAGCAAGTGTGCAAGAGATGGTTGTGGAAAGAAAAGACCATCCCGCATAACTGAAATGAAGAGTGAGTTGGGGCTATCTATGTACAAACAGGTGAGAACAGCCAAGGCAATTTTGATAAAATAATTGCAGATACTTTTCCTACCAAATATTATGCGTAACATCAAGTTTACACTGTGAGCACAAGAATAGACAGATGGTAAGAGGAAGACAAATAAATAGACTGTCCTGAATGTGGTGTCCAGCCATTGACTTACCGAGCATATGTGCTGTGGTAGGCCCTGAACTAAGGGCTTTTTGTAAATTATCTAATTTAATCCTTACAGCAAAACTGCAAGATGGATGTTGTGATCTCCATTTTACAAATAAGGAAACTAAAGTTTAAGGAAGTTAAGGGGTGCCTGGGTAGTTCAGTTGGTTTGACTTCACCTAAGGTCATGATCTCACAGCCTGTGAATTCCAGCTCCACATTGGGCTCTGTGCTGTCAGCATGGAGCCTGCTTGGGATTCTCTGTCCCCCCCTCTCTCTTTCTCTCTCTCAAAAATAAACAAAAATAAATAAAAATAAAAAGTTAAAAAAAAACTTACCCAGGTGCCAAAGCTGACATTAGAGCAAATATTATACCTCAAAGCAATTGCTCTCAAACTGAATCTTACACAAATGAACCATGAAGGAGTGAGTGATTTTACCAGTGGTTTTGGGAAAAAGACAAGGGAGGTTGTCAGAAATTACATTAAGTACTCACATCACAGTATACCTACAAAAATTCTATCCAGATTGAAGAAAAGGGCCAAGGGTAAAAGGTGGTGGCAGGAATTAGAGGGCAAGTAAAAGAAATAGAAATAGCTATTTAATTGCAACTGACTAGGGAAGAACTTTCCAAGCATGGAAACCACAGAAGAAACCACAGAAGAGATGATTGATATGTTTGAATACATAAAATTTAAAATTCTGCACATCAAAAACTATTAGAAACCAAACCCAAATGCAAATAACAGACTAGGAAGGCCAATGAAAATATACAACTAAGATACACAAATGATTAATCTCTTTATTGTACAAAGAGCTCTTACAAATCAATAAGAAACCCACAAATTTCCTAAGTAAAAATGGTCAAAGGCAATAAATAGGAGAATTACCATGAATTTTTAAAATTGCTCAGAAGCACTAACAAGAAGAAAACAACTAAAAGTAGAAGTAGACACCATTTTCACTATGAAATAAAAAACATTTTATGAAATTGTTAAGATATTTGTGAGAAATTTGAGAAATAGAACCTGAGATACACTGCTAATTGTCTTTTTGGTGGGCAGTCTATAGGCATATCTCAGAGTTACTGTGGCTTTGGTTCCACACCACCACAATAAAGTGAATATTGCAATAAAACATATGATTTTTCTGTTTCCCATTGTGTATAGAAGTTATGTTTATACTGTACTGTAGTCTCTTAAGTGTATAACAGCATTATGTTCAAAAATATACATACCTTAGTTAAAAAGCAATTTGAGCTTGCCGGGAGTCGTACTCTTTTTTGCTGGTGGAGGGTCTTGCTCATTGTTATGGATGCTGCTGGACCAGGGTGGTGGTTGCTGAAGGTTGGGGTGATGGCGGCGATTTCTTAAAATAAGACAGCAGTGAAGTCTGCCACATTGGTCGACTCTTCCTTTCACGAACGATTTCTCTGTAGCATGCAAAGCTGTTTGATAGCATTTTACCCACAGTAGAACTTTTCAGAATTGGAGTCAATTCTTTCAAACCCTGACACTACTTTATCAACTAGTTTATGGTTTATTCTAAATCCTTTTTGTCATTTCAACAATCATCACAGCATCTCCAACAGGAGTAGATTCCATCTCAAGAAACCACCTTCTTTGCTGATCCAAAAAAAGCAACTCCTCATTTGTTCAAGTTTTATCATGAAATTATAGCAATTCAGTTACATCTTCAGACTCCACTTCTAATTTTAGTTCTCTTGCTGTTTCCATCACACCTGTAGTGACTTCCTCCACTGAAGTCTTGAACCCCCCCAAAGTTCTCCATGAGGGCTGGAATCCCCCTCTACCAAACTCCTGTGGGTATTGATATTTTGACCTCTTTCCATGATTCATGAATGTTCTGAATGGCATCTAGAATGGTGAATCCTTTCTAGAAGGTTTTGCATCGACTTTGCCCAGATCCATCAGAGGAATCCCTATCGTATCTATGGCAGCTATCGGCTTATGAAGTGTATTTCTTTCTTTTTTTCTTTTAGTGGTTTTATTTCTTTATAAGACTTTATTTTTTTAAAATATAATTTATTGTCAAATTGGCTTACATACAATACCCAGTGCTCATCCCAACCAGTGCCCCTCTCAATGCCCATTAACCATTTTCACCTCTCCCCACACGCCCATCCACCCTCAGTTTGTTCTCTGTATTTAAGAGTCTCTTATGGTTTGCCTCCCTCCCTCTCTGTTTGTAAATATTTTTTTCCCCTTCCCTTCCCCTATGGTCTTCTATTAAGTTTCTCAAGATCCACATATGAGTGAAAATGTATAGTATCTGTCTTTCTCTTACTGACTTATTTCACTTAGCATAATACCCTCCAGTCTCATCCACATTGCTGCAAATGGCAGGATTTCATTCTTTCTCATTGCCAAGTAGTATTCTATTTATATGTAAACCACATCTTCTTTCTCCATTCATCAGTTGATGGACACTTAGGCTCTTCCATAATTTGGCTATTGTTGAAAGCGCTACTATAAACATTGGGGTACATGTGCCCCTATGCATCATCACTCCTGTATCCCTTGGGTAAATTCTTAGTAGTGCTGTTGCTGGGTCATAGGGTAGTTCTATTTTTAATTTTTTGAGGAACCTCCATGCTGTTTTCCAGAGTGGCTGCACGAGTTTGCATTCCCACCAACAGTTCAAGAGGGTTCTGATTCTCCACATCCTTGCCAGCATCTGTAGTTTCCTGAGTTGTTCGTTTTAGCCACTCTGACCAGTGTGACGTTGTATCTCAGTGTGGCTTTGATTTGTATTTCCCTGATGATGGGTGATGTTGAGCATGTTTCATGTGTCTGTTGGCCCTCTGGATGTCTTCTTTAGAAAAGTGTCTATTATGAAATGTATTTCTTAAATAATAAAAGTTTTAAGTCAAGATCCATGGGCTGCAAAATGGATGTTGCATTAGCGGGCTTGAAAATAAGATGGATCTCGTTTTACATCTCCATCAGATATCTTGGGTGACCAGGTACATTGTCAATAAACAGTAATAGTTTGAAAGGAATCTTTTTTACTGAGCAGTAGGTCTCAACTGTGGGCTTAAAATATTCAGTAAACCATGTTGTAAACGTATGTGCTGTCATCCAAGTTTTGTTTTTCTGCTTATAGAGCACATACAGAGAAAATTTAGGGTAATTCTCAAGGGCCCTCAGATTTTCAGAATGGTTAGTGAGCACTGGGTTCAACTTCAAGTCACCAGCTGTGTTAGCCTCCAGCAAGAGAGTCAACGTGTTAGTGAAAGCTTTGAAGCCAAGCCTTGACTTCTGTATGGCTCTGTGAGTCCTAGATGACCTCTTCTTCCACTAGAAGGCTGTTTTGTCTACAATGAAAATCTGCTTTTTAGTGTGGCCACCTTTATTAATTATCTTAGCAGAATCCTCTGGATAACTTACTGCAGTTTCTACATCAACACTTACTGCTTCACTTTATACTTTTATGTTTTGGAGACAGGTTTCTTTAAACATGGAGATTTCCTTAAGCCTTATGAACCCACCTTTGCTAGCTTCAGACTTTTCATCTGCAGCTTCCTCATTTCTCTCAGTCTTTATAGAATTGAAGAGAGTTAGGGCCTTGCTTTGGATTGGGCTTTAGCTTAAGGGAATGTTGTGACTGGTTTGATCTCATGTCCAGACCACTCAAACTTTCTTCATATTAGCGATGAGGCTGTTTTGCTTTTTGGTCATTTGTGTATTCACTTTGAATTTCCTTCAATAACTTTTCCTTTGCATTCACAACTTGGTTAATTGGTACAAGAAGCCTAGCTTTCAGCCAATTTCAGCTTTTGAACATGCCTTCTTCACTTAGCTTTATCATTTCTAGGTTTTGATTTGCAGTGAGAGACATGCAACTCTTCCCTTTACTTGGAACACTTAGAGGCCATTTTAGGGTTATTAGTTGGCCTGATTTCAGTACTGCTGTTACTTAGGGAGTAGGGAGGCCTGAAGAGAGGGGGAGAGATGGAGGTCTTAAGGGAGGGAGAGGGAGGATGGTTTGTAGAACAGTTAGCAAACACACAACATTTATCAACTTAGTTACTGTTTTATATTGGACAAGGTCATAGTGCCCCCAAATTACTGATCACAGACCACTCTGACAAATAAACTAATAATGAAAAAGTTGTGAGCGTTATAAAAATGTGACATTCAGCCAAAAAATGGACAAATGCCGTTGGAAAAAATGGTGCCAATAGAACTTGCTCGAGGCAAGTTGCCACAAACCTTCAATTTGTAAACAAATGCAGTATCTGCAACACCATAAATGGAAATGTGCCAGTATAGATTTTTGTTCTTTTGGTCTGTATGTAAGCTGTGGGCAAGTGCCATGGAAAAAGCGTATGCCTTTTCTTCAGAAATTCTATTTTGCGGGGCGCCTGGGTGGCTCAGTTGGTTAAGCGGCCGACTTCGGCTCTGGTCATGATCTCGCGGTCCATGAGTTCGAGCCCCGCATCAGGCTCTGTGCTGACAGCTCAGAGCCTGGAGCCTGCTTCGGATTCTGTGTCTCCCCCTCTCTGACCCTCCCCTGTTCATGCTCTGTCTCTCTCTGTCTCGAAAATAAATAAACGTTAAAAAAAAATTAAAAAAAAAAAGAAATTCTATTTTGGTGAATTTCTTTTAAGGAAACTGGCAGCTATAATGTCAAGATTTTCGTGCAAGGATATTATTGCAATGTTAGATGTACCCAGGTAAATAGAAAAACAACACAACTTTAACAAGAAATATCAGGAAATGTTTAACAAATAGTGTCATGTGAATATGAAGATGTAACTTTTTTTTTTTTTGAAGGGAGAGGAGGGGCAGAATCCCAAACAGGCTCCATGCCCAGCGCAGAGCGCCATGTAGGGCTTAATCTCACAACTATGAGATCATGACCTGAGCCAAAATCGAGTTGGATGCTTAACCAATTGAGCCACCCAGTTGTCCCAAAATGTGACCATTAAGACTGTGTTCTTAAAGACTATTATTGGTAAAAGTGATTTGCTGTTGAGGGAAAAAGGCAAGACACACCCTATCTGTGGTATAATCCCAATGTTGTTTAAAAAGCTCTGTGTGTGTATGCTTGGGAACATTGAAAGGGAGCAACAGAAGATATAAATTCCATTCTAAATTGTGTGTACATTGGTTTTTACTTTCTGCATTGTGCATATTTTCTACAATAAATGCATATTGCTTTTATGATTATAAAAAAGCTATTAAATTTACTTGTAGAAGTTGTGCAGATTAGATAAGAAAATATGGCCAAAGTAAGGTTTTAGAAATATTCATTTCCTGGAGGCACCTGGGTGACTCAGTCAGTTAAGCATCCGACTTTGGCTCACGTCATGATCTCACAGTTCATGAGTTCAAGCCCTGCGTTGGGCTCTGTGCTGACAGTTCAGAGCTTGGAGCCTGCTTTGGATTCTGTGTCTCCTTCTCTCTCTGCCTCTCCCTGCTTGCACTCTGTCTCTCGCTCTCTCAAAAATAAATAAACATTAAAAAAATCTTTTTAGAAATGTTCATTTCCTGTTTTCCTTTATTGGACACAGATAGGAATTTCAAATTTCAGATTTAATTCTTTGTGATTTGAGAGTGAATTTTTAAAAGTTGAGAAGACTAAACTCCTGAGGCATCCGTTTGTGTAGCTTTCGGTACAGTTAACTAATGCAAGCAAGCATCACTACAGCTAAAGGTGCAAAGTACTGTGTTCGTCTCTTCACATTCTATAGATTTAATCTATGCCAGTTGGAATAATTTGCATCTTGCACATATTATTATATCCTCATAGGGAATGAGCTAAATTCATTTTCTCATGGCAGGATAAAGTTAGCACTTTGTAAAAGCAGAAAGTCAGCCTTCTCCTTCATCTGGCAGCGCCTGCACTCAGAATAGGTCCGTAGTTCTCTCTTTTGAGGCTGCCATTGTCTTACTGGAACCATGTCATCTCTTGCATATCCGGCATTTGGCTTTTCTTTGTCTTGCTTTTCTGGCCCTTGGTAAACAATATTTGGGATAATGAAGTTTGAGAGAGAAAATGGGTTTCTCTTAATAGCTGTGAAGAAAAATGATGTGGGGAATGTGTTTTACGGTGCCAAAATCTTCACATAAGCAAGACTATTTTCGCAGTCTATTGTTACACTGTTGAAATTGTATCTCATGGGCATATTCCTTTCATGTTCAGGTTCACACTTTTTATGTATTTGACACAATTTTGTTTTTAAAAATTCTATTCAGATTATCGATGCCTTTGATTTGGTATGCACACTTCAGAGTTTTTCTTCATTGCGCTAGTTATGTGAACATTTCCTGCAGGCTCTTTTTTTCACTGTGCACCATCACCTTTCCTCTGTTTTGCTTTGCATTTTAAGGCACTTCCGGTGTTTTTAAGTTCATTAATAATAATAATCATTTGAAGGGGCGTCTGGGTGGCTCAGTCTGTTGGGTGTATGACTCTTGATTTTGGTCAGGTCATGATCTTATGGTTCATGAGTTTGAGCCCCGTGTTGGGCTCTGCTCTGATAGCACAGAGCCTGCTTGGGATTCTTGGTCTTTCCATCTCTCTCTTTCTCTCTCTCTCTCTCTCTGCCCCTCCCCTGCTCATGCACACATACCTATTCTCTCTCTCTCTTAAAAAATAAATAAACATTAAAAAAAAATAACTGTTTGTAAACTGTTGTCATGGTAAATATCTAAAATTCTTTCATGTTTGCTAAAATTTGTTTCTTTGTTTCTAGGGTGACTATGGATCCTACTATTCCCGAAGCTCCAGAAAGGTAAAGAAAGTTAAGATGGAACTCAATAGATATTTTATTTTTGGTTTCCCTTTTTTGTCATAATTATAAACATGGACTGAAAGAATTATTTATATAGGATGAGGTTTTGTAACCTTTTAAAAATTTAATTTTTTAAAAATGTTTTATTTATTTTTGAGATAAAAAAAACAGTGTGAGCAGGGGAGGGGCGGAGAGACGAAGACACAGAATCTGACAACAGGCTCCAGGCTCTGAGCTGTCAGCACAGAGCCCGATGCGGGGCTTGAACTGATGGACCATGGGATCATGATCTGAACAGAAGTCGGACACCTAACCGATTGAGCCACCCAGGCGCCCTTAAAAATTTAAATCAGAGAATAGTTTAAAAGTTTTTTTTAGTTTTTGCCTCATGGAGCCACCTGGTCACCTGGACACGTGCTCATGGTAGAATGGTACCTTGGGAGTGTTACCTATGTTCCACATCTGGTCCTCAGCTGTACGATTGGAGGTTTGATTTTATGACATCCAAGAGTGGCCCTATCCCCAGGAGACTGATGCAGCATCAATTTCTCCATTTATAATGCCATGAAAATCAAATGCTTGGCTTGCCTCATTAGTACATTCTCTGTTTGAAAAGCCTGAATAGAAATTTAATTATGATCAGATGCTGCTCAATCTGGAATTAGGAGAGCCAGTTTGATGATTTTAATAGTGCAAGTCTTTTAGCCATGATACCCCAGTGCCCCATCTTACCTTGAGGAGTGTTCTGCCCAGTGGGCCTTGTAGGCTGCCTTTCCTCTATACAGCGATGGGTAAATGATACAACTCTCCCCCTCTCCCTTTCCCACCTCCCTGGACTTGCCACCACTCATCTTTCCATATGCTTAACATCCACTTTCTTTCATCTTTTAGTCTGGGTAATATCTGTTCTTTGCAACAGGCAGGCTAAGGAAAGGGTTAGGACTGGTTGTATTTGAATATCAACTCTACCTGGTTCCATGTTCTTGGACAAGGCACTGAGTCACTCTGTGCTTCGACTTCCTCAATGTGAAGATAGATCAGTAATGGTACGTATCTCATAGGTTTGTTGTGAGGAGACCATTTCATTCAGTGGTACAATAAGAGCTAAAAAAGTCAAATGATATAATTCATGTTATTATAGCTTATTGTTTTTTCTGAGGTGACTACTGCACTCATATGTATAGATTTTATTAGGGTGAATTATGCAAAATTGCCATTTTGGTATGTCAAAAATTGTCTAACAACAGCTACTTCCTTTGGCTAAACCCAATAACATTAACTTTTAAATCTTTTTCCTATTTATGGAACCTTTAGTTATTTTACTGCTTTAACACATATCATTACCCTTATTCTTTGAAATATTCACTTGCATCATCTTCCTTAAATGATGTTATTTTGTTGTTGATATTCAGTGAAATGGTAGAGTAATACTGATTTTTTGTTGTGAACTACTCATAAGAATGATAACATAGTCTTTTTAGATTTTTACATTGGTTCAGTAGATATTTCTTCCCATCATATCACCAGCCTTACAAGATGTTGTCATGTTGCTGGTCAGTGTTATTTGTGTCACTGATAATAAACTAAGACTCATCTGAATCCTACTGTTAATTCCTTCTTACCCATGTATGTTATGTCTCACCTCTTAAAGAACTTTTGTATTTTGGGGGTGTATTTTCTTTTCCAGTAATTTTAAGGGGCAAAAGTATAATTATCTTCATTTTCTAAAGTTAAAACATTGAATTATATGTTGAATAATTAGACCAAGAGCATAGATTTAGTTAGTAATCTAGTTAGTTGAACAGAGATCTTCATAATTTCAAAGCTAGGATGGGCTTTTACAGGTCTTACCCAAAACTCTCATTTTGTGTTTTTGAGTAAATAAAAACCTTAAGAGGCTGTCTGAAATAATAATGGCAGAATCAGAAAAAAAAAATGGGTATCCTTTAGTTTTCCCCATTCCCTCTATATTTCTAGGGTCCTGTTTTTGCTCAGAATCATTCTTTGACCACATTTTAGAGTTTCAAATCCAGTGTAGTTAATAATCGATACCAATTTTGGAATGAATGGAACATGAATTTCAGCACTACTCTGATGAGAACAAATATATATGTTGTCATGTGTCAACATTGAAATATTTTAGTTTTTCTTAAATATTATATGAACATGAAACAACCGTTCAAGTGTGGATTTAGGACTTTCTTGTTCTGTTCTGCTAATAATGTATTTGTGCCCAAACCAAATGTAGCTATGTCTTATATGTGGTTTAAATGCTGTCTTTACTGAAGAATTGACTTTGTACTGTGATGTCAGAAGACATGAGGCATTGGCATTCCTAGGCTGAAATAAATGATTTCTCTAGAGACTTCAATACCACCAGGAATTCACCAGTTCGGTGAGTCAATAAATCTGAATAGGGCAAAAAGAGACTGGGAGTTGATGCCTTTTTTTATCCAAAGTGAAGGATTTCTGCTGCTCTACAGTTTTGGTATCTTGGGAATGTCTTTTGTGGCCTCTGTCTGGTTTGGGTATAAACTCAACTGCCTTGGTTCTTTGGAACCCACAGTGGCCAGTCAGCTCAGTTTGCCTCCATTCTCTCTTGTCACAGTTTCAAAGAACACACCAGAAGTCAGAGATCTGAACTCTAAAGAGGCTCCTTGCTGCTTGGCACCTACTGCAGTTTCTCATCTCCAGTCATTTAATGGTCCAACCCACTTTGCCGGCAAGGGAATGTCTGGGGCCTCAGGAGGCAACACAGAATCCTTTTTCAGAATTTTTGTTATTGAATCCTCTCACCTACTAAAATATTAAAGTCCTCCTGGGATTAGAGACTGAGGAGGTATGATTTCATAGTGCACAAATTGAAGGGGTAGCTTGGATGAAGTCTGAATTTAATGAGAAGATGATCGATAAAAATGAAAGGAAACCCAATTATTATGTCTTGATATCTGATTCTTCCTTTGTTTTCCCCCACCACTTTGATTATGTGTTTTTATAGAATGTGAATTGAATGGCAGCATTTAAGAAACCAAGGTCACTTTTTGAATCTCGTATACCAAAGACTTGCCTAGGCAAGCCTTTGATTTAGATGTTTGTAAATGTGACTTGACATCTATAGGTAGGTGTGCTGTCAGAACATTCGATTTGCTTAATAGAAAAGATGAAGGAATCGCTTCTCGGCCTTTTGGCTAAGATCAAGTGTAGAAAAGATGAAGGAAAGCACGAGCCTCTGTGATAGAATTCTTTTGTCTTTGAACTCTGGAATATGAGTAATCAGGAACAATGCTGCATCGTGTCAGGCGAAGTCTGAATCCTGATGACACAATTCTAAGAACTGTCAGAATTGACTTATGTCCAACTTAAGGGTATGGGTTACAAAGAGGCTGACTAAAAATACTTGGATATTTGCTGTTGCTTGCCAAAGTTTGTTTTCATTTTACATTCAGAACAAATCAGAGCTACCACAGTGCAGGCACGATGCTGCCCTGAAGGTCTTTACGTGGGGAGACTGGCTTATACCAGGTTCAGATGTGACAGTGTGCTGGCCACATCCACTGTCATTTCACTCAGCCTCAGGACTGATCTGATAGCTTGGACATGGCTTTCCTCTCTGCTCCTTCAAGTGGGCCCCTTACTGAAGGTGTGTGGTCAGTAGGAAGAAAAGACTCCCGTTTTCATTTGGGAATATCAGTCCTTTAACACTTTTTCATGACATTTAAGGAATACATGTTTGCTTTGATTTCTATTCGAAAGAGAATAATGTTATTGTATGCCTTTAAAAAAATGTGTTAGGAATGCAAGTAAGAGTATGTGAGTATGTGTAAAAAAGAGAGAGAGAGAGAGGGAGTGAGTGAGTTGGGATTTGGAAGACTAAAAAATATCACGTAGAATATTTATGAAAGTATATAGTTTGCTATATTAGAAATCATCTTACAAATGAAGTTATTGTTAGTTCACTAATGTATAGTTGTCACATGTAAGCAACTGACACCAACTTTGAACCCACAAGCTTAGCATCCTGGCTTAGCAGACCAAAAGATTCATATATGACCAGATATTGTCACTTTCATGCTCTCACAAAATGCTACTATCCTTCCGCTCATGAGAAAATAGAATTTTTCAATTGATCCTCTGTTTTTCAGTATGATTACAAAGTTGTTTAAAATTTCAGAAATGAAGTCTGATAGCACAGTATTTTCTCCCAGACATCTGATGCTGTTTATTGCTTAACATCTTCTTTTGGAAATTGTCTCTCCATGTCTTTGGGCATTATTTTATCAGGGTATTCATATTTTCCTCATCAATTTATACAAGTTTTTTATGTATTAATATTATTTGTCCTTTAGCTCCATTTTGGGGGCAAATATTTCTGTAGAGTTCCTTTGACTTTTATTTCCCTTTATATTATGTTTAGCTTGCACAGTTTAATTTAGAAGTTTAGTAAACAAACACTATTTGTGGTGGAACTGTTAACCGTAGACTTGTTTTCAAATATGGTAATTTTTAGAAAACATGTTTGGGCACAGTTTCAGATCATATTTTTTATATGAAAACCAAAAATCAAAAGGTGGTAAATATGGCTGAGGTGAGAGCCATGTTGGGGGCTTTGAATTTTCAGCTAAGGAGATCAATCTAGAATAGACTTGATTCATATTAAATTGGATACAATTGTGGACCACAGTATGATAAGGGATCAGTATATGTTAATCTCCTTGAAACAGTGGAGGAGATGCCAAACTGTGGGGCACTGTCATATTATTTCACTGTGGTGGTGGTGGTGGTGGTTTTAACTCTCACGAAAGTCCCTTTTGTGACAGAATTAAAAAAAAATTAAGTTTATTTATTTTGAGAGAGAGAGAGAGAGAAAGAGAGAGATCAAGTGTCGAAGGGCGGAGAGAGAGAGAAAGAGAGAGAGAGAGAGAGAGAGAGAGAGAGAGAGAGAGAGAAGATCCCAAGCAGGTTCCACGCTGTCAGTGCAGAGTCTGACGCAGGGCTTGAACCCACAAACCGTGAGATCATGAGCTGAGCCGAGATCAAGAATCAGACACTTAACTGGTGGAACCACCCAGGTACCCCATGTGACAGACTTTCTAATGGATTTATCTATAACACATTTAAATCCATTATCATATCTGAAAGGCTTCATATGTTCACATATGAAACTGAACTGTCTTCACTGAGTCTCTAGAACTTAAATTAGTACCCTGGAATTCCAAGGTGAATTCTTGTTCTACAGTTCTCATCTTTATGATGAAAAAGGGACTCTAACCTGGGTAATCTTATGGTTTCTGCTTCCAAACCATCTCCTTCTGGAGGGCGGGATACCTAGTGGTTGGTATCTAGCAAGCTACTTGCTAGTTAGTCAAGCAAGTCACTTGACTGCTATATTCCTCAGTTTTCTCATTTCTGAAGGCCCATAATAATAAGTACTTACCTCGTAGAGTTTTTATGAAAATAAAATGAGAATACAGCCTTTCCCCAAAGTTACTGCTCCATTGTATGTGTTTGATACAATGTGAAATTCACCACCAGCAACATGAAGATGCCCCTTCTCCTTTCCTTTTCCTCAGTTGATGATACTCTACACCATCTTCCATGTAGTAGGTTTTGAGAGACTGAGGCTAAAACCCAGAAAACTATGAGGATGTAAACATTTTAATAGTGTAGTAATAAAGCAGGAGACAAGAAATTGGTGATGGAGCCAGGAAAGGATGCTTTAAAATCCCATTTCAAAATGGTCAGTTTCTTCCCATGGTTGCTTCCTTGGCCCACAGGTCACTGCCCTCCCCCCCCACCATATCCATTTGTAATATTATAAAAGAGGGCTCAAAGTAGATGAACAGAATTTGAGACTGTTAGTCTTGTTTTGGTCTTTAATGATGTATGCTTATCAACTGTGTGTGTTATTACTAAATATGTGTTACTATATGTAATATGAATATATAGACAAGTGTACATGTGTGAGCACACACACTGTATAATGTATATAAAATGGTGTAAGTTAGAGCTCTAAAAATCTCCATAATTCCAGATCCCTGCTGAGCCTCTCAATAGGAGTTACTCTGCTAATTCATCCCAGGGGGAAGACCTGGGGAGGAGCTTCAGTGTGGTAAATACTGTTTACTCTAAGCTACAATGATGGGTTTCTTTCTTCACGATTAGAGTATAATGTGTATCCCCCACTGCTCAGTCTGTAGCTCCCAACTCAAGAGGTTATTGGAATAAAAAGTGATTCTGTCTCAGGCCAGAAGGAAAATAGAATTCATATGTATTCTTTCTTAGGTTCATGAAAAAGAAAAAGATTTCCTGATGTAACTGACTGTGGTTTGTCTTTTGAGTCTATAACCAATCTACTGATAATTATTTCAAATAGTGCAGTAAAAGAAAAGGAACCAACATTTACTGAATGGCCATTATATGCTCTATGATTTTCACTTATTTGATTCTCCAAAGGCTCTGTGAAGCTGGTTTGATTACCCCCAATTTATAGATGAGGGACTGAGGCTTGAAGTGTTTGGTAAATAGCAGAGTTCTGATTTACACCCAGGTCCAACTGATCCCCCAAATCATGCTCTTTCTGGGGCTTTGCCATCTGCTGATACATTTGATCATGAATAAGGGAGACCAGAAAAATTGCTCAAAGCTTTCCACATTTCAGGTGCTGGCCCTGCTATCCACACCCAGGGAGATGAGTAGGCAGCTACTGTGGGCAGTAATAACCATGTAAAGCAAGTTTCCTGCTCAGACATAAGTTCTGCCTGTCTCTTTTTCATCTGACTTGGGTACTGTCCTGCTCTTCACTATTTACCTCGACTCTGACTTCTTTTTTTTTTTTTTTTAATTTTTTTTTAACGTTTATTTTTGAGACAGAGAGAGACAGAGCATGAACGGGGGAGGGTCAGAGAGAGAGGGAGACACAGAATCTGAAACAGGCTCCAGGCTCTGAGCTGTCAGCACAGAGCCCGACGCGGGGCTTGAACTCACGAATCGCGAGATCATGACCTGAGCCGAAGTCGGACACTTAACCGACTGAGCCACCCAGGCTCCCCTACCTCGACTCTGACTTCTAACCTGCCTCCCACCTCCCACTAAAATTTTTACATTCGCTAGGTTTGCTTGGAACTAGTAAAGCCATGTTGGTGACACTTATTTACTTTACTTATTTATTTCAACTTTAATCTAGTGTTTTGGATATCCAGTTATAATTTGAGGCGTTTATAACCTCCTGAGAAAAGAGTCAGCAATTAAGATGTCAGCCTTGTCAGGATTCTTAAGCACTGTGCTGATAGGTACTTGGAAATGACATGGATGGAACATATGCTAAAACCTTCTGGCATGTAAATATGTTGCTCTTTAATAGAAAGTTTCCAGGATCCAATAAGCAGCCTTTTGCAATGATTTAGGTATTCTGGGTTGGATTCAGCCTTTCTTAGTAAGATTTTTTTCTTTCTTTTTTTTTTTTTTTATGTTAGAAAGGGAGGAAGTGTTCAGTATAAGGAAAAATGGGTGAACTTGAGTGTCTGATTGGTGCAGTCTTAAATTTTAGTCCCATCTCTCACTGTTGGAGTGCTCCTAGGCAAGTCACTTTACTTCTTGGAGCTCTGGTTATCCATTTGCAAAGCACATGTTGTACCTACCATTCTTTATAACACCCACTATAGTGCCTAGCATAGAGCATCACTGAGCAAATATTAGTTCTCTGTGTTTTGACCTGAAAGGTAATGCTTTTTATTTTATTTTATTTTTTTTTAATGCTTATTATTGAGAGACAAAGAGAGACAGACCATGAGCATGGGAGGGGCATAGAGAAGGGGAGACACAGAATCCAAAGCAGGCTCCTGGCTCCGGACTCCAGGCTGTCAACACAGAGCCCAATGTGGGGCTCGAACTCACAAACCGGGAGATCATGACCTGAGCTGAAGTCAGACGCTTAACCAGCTGAGCCATCCAGGTGCCCCGGGTAATGCTTTTAATTAATTTTTAGTTCTTGCCTTTAATGAATTCATGTGTATGAAGAAAAGACTGATTAAATAAGACTTTCCTCACATAAAGGCTGTATTCCCTTTATAGTTCTGTATCTGTTCTATTTTAAATAAAGGTTTAAACTCTCTCATTTCCCTGATACCTTCTGCATGAGATGAGACTCGAACTCAACATACAGCAGCTAGTTGGGTGGATTCCATACATCCGCTGTGGGCAAGTGTTCTCTCTGCCAGATCTGGGGTGTGGTGAGTTTGAGAGTCACATTTTGCTAGACTTAGCTATTGATGATTCCAACACATTTTTGAGACATAGGTGATGCCTTTGGAATTGTGCAGGAAGCAGAAATGACAAATATGGTAGGTCAAAGCTTACAGCCATAGGAGAAAACACTTCTTGGCTGGGGAGGGATCATGTTCCATTTTGCAATCCTCTGGTCTCTTCTGTGTATTCTGTGCTCCTGATAAAAACTTGCCTATCCCACCTGCCGTATTAAGTAAACTCAGTAGTTTTCAAAAATAATTTTAAATGTGCCCAAAGATTAACAGTTAATGAGTATAAGCCTAGAAAGATTTCATCTTAAATTAATCAGCAGTAGATATTCTCCAGTACCTAAAGTTAAAATTAACTACTGATCTTTCACTTTTAAGTCAACAGATGAATACTTTTATATGCAAGACACACTTTTTAACGAAAATGTAAATATTTGTTTTCACCAAATGAGAGAAGACCTTTCCCTGTACAGGAATATGTTTTAGAAAAGACGATGTGTACTTTCTAAAGCATCACAAGAGACCAATTAATTTGATTAATCAGAAGCTTTGAAATTATTTTTAGTGCTGTACAGTTACCAGTGTTCCAAAAAAAACCCTGTTCCTCAGTTTACAAATGTGTTTATTTTTGTCCCAATACAATCATTAAAACTCTAGGAAATGTATTTTTTAAAGTCCAGAAATATAAGGAACTTAAGAATGACTACCTGTCATTACTTATGGTTTTTTTTTTTCTAGTTGTCAATACTGCTGCCCATCAACAGCTAGCACCAAATTTTCTGCTGGTCTAAAGTCTAATGATACAGCTGTATTTTGATTTTCCTAAACACTTCTTTATAGACAGAAATAAGATAAAATATCTCTATATTAATATTTTGGAGCTCTGGAGATAATCAGCACCAGTATGATACCCTTATAACATGACTTGAGGAAGCAGGAAGTGTTACGTAAAGTCAGAAAGAATATTCAGAAGTTTCTGTATGTTTCCTGTTACTTTCTTTGACATTTTATTTTTAGATCAGCCTTATGAAGTGGGCAGAGAAGCTCTTAATATAACTTTATAGACACAGAAATGGAAGCTCATTGCCTTGACTTACACAAAGTCCCATAGCTGACCTACTTGTGACTAGAGCTGGCCCTTGGTTCAGTGGTTTTTCCCCTGTCCCACTATCCAAGTCACTCATTTAAGGGACCACATGCCCCCATTCAAGTCATTTCCCTGTGAGAAGCAGTCAAGCCCTGTTCCTTCGTGGGCTGGTTGTTAAACATTAATGGATGCACTCTGTAACTAACTACAGAGAAAGTAACACCAGTTCACCAATGCATATGAATCTTTCTGTGTATGTCTCCACTTTTCCCTTAAGAACATTTTTGTCTGGACTCATCACACTTGGTAATGTATGTTGTTTATTTTTTCCTGTGTGGAACCTAGATGGAGACAGACTGAAAGCTGGTCTGTGCCTATCAGCTGTGCTGATGCCAGTACGTGTACTGATTATGTTTATCAGGCTCAAGCTTTTAAGATGAGTCTCTATGGATGGAAATGAATTGCTCATTTTAGGGACTTGTCCAGTGCTGTGATCAGCTACATTCAAGAATGGCAGAAGATACTAAAAGAATTCAAGTTATAATAATGTGTTTATTGGAAAACTAATATAGCAAAACCCAAAATGAATCTTGTTGTGTGGTTCAGTAGCAATCTTTGGGACAGCGTAGAGAGTGGCCTCTGAATAAGGATGCTTAGGAAGTCTGCTGTCTGCCTTCTAACTCTTGAACTCAGTGATTTAGTTTTGTGGAGCTTGCTTATTTTGTTTCGGCAACCAGGCACACTTCCTATAGGTTTGGTGCCTTTCTCTCAACGCTCAAATGGGAATTGCCTACATAGAGCATAGGTGGTGAGGAATTATTGTAGAGGTGTTAAAAGCATTAGAGAACTTCCTTCCAGATCTTTGGTTTTAGACACATGTGGAACATTAGTTTATCTTCTTCTTCTTCTTGTTTTTTTTTTTTTTTTTTTTTTTTTTGCAAATACAGGTAACCTTGCAAAATAGACTGAGTAGTTAGCTCTTATTTTCACAACCCTGGCATGAAAATTTCTTCCAGGCTGGAGCAGCTGCTTAGACTGTTGCTATGCAACCAGGAGAGGCGTTCACAAGCATTGTTACAAGCTGGCAATCAAAGATGAGACAATGTTTTCTTTTGATTATGTGTTTTATTTATTTATTCATTTACTTACTTACTTATTTGTTTATTTATTTGTGTCAGCTCTTGGTTTGGGGAGTGTGTATTTACATCCTTTGGGGAGTTTTTATTTGCAGAAATGCCTTTTCTAGAGAAACTTTTTTTGTTGAAGGCATTTTGATTTGATCTTGCTAGATAAAAAGGTGAGCCCCACCTCACGGGCAGTAGGTGTTGAAATTAGGCCTCGAAGCAGATAAAATAGTTCTTAATAAATAAGAACATAGTGGAGTCAAATGCGGCTTTAACCACCCTTTTACTAAGAAAACATCCAAGCTTTGTATTCTTCTACTGCTGGTCTTTATACATTGTGCACTTCTCTGACCTAAATCACTTTGAATCTGCAGTTCCTTCAGCTCTCTTGTCCCTGAAAGTCATGTCTGAATAGAAGACCATTTAAACCTTTACAATCAGGGTTTATCCTGACCAGATTTTCTGGAGCCATCTTTTATGTGAATCCTTGACCTTTACAGATTTTGTCTTTCAAACCCTAATGAACCGGCTTTTAAACAAATGTTTGGGCAAATGCTTATAACCAATGTTTATATTTTCAGTTATCTATTTTTCAATTACCGATTGATGTTTATTGAGTGAGGCTGAGGGATGTGCCTCAGAACTGTTCATAAGACTCCTGCAGGTCAAGAGGAGAAGATGGGAAGACTAAAAGGATACAGTTCTTCTGCCAGGAACCCAAAGGAGAAAAAGAGGGAGGATAGAAACTGCGTATCAGTGGGCTTCCTATTGATGTCTGGCAACATTACAGTCCGGGTTATTGAACTGATAGCTTGTGATGACTAAGAAGCGGTGACAATTAGGAGCCAACCTGATTTCACTAGGAAAAGCTCATGTAAAATTGAACCTATTTTCTTCCTGATGATTTTACTATGCTGGTGATTCATGTAATTCTATAGCCACTGGATACGGATTTTAGTAACATCTTATGATCATCAACATTTCATTACTGCAATCTCTAACTTTTATGCTTTAAAATAGCACTTAGCAATTTTTCCCCCTG
This sequence comes from Neofelis nebulosa, assembly GCF_028018385.1. NCBI lineage: Eukaryota > Metazoa > Chordata > Mammalia > Carnivora > Felidae > Neofelis > Neofelis nebulosa. The sequence continues at coordinate 26,877,609 of NC_080794.1, read as the reverse complement.
AAAATGGCTCTCTGTGTAAATTATTTGAAGAAATGAAATAGAACATTACAACTGATGTAAATGTTTTTGAGATTCAGGGATATAACATTTGCATATAAACATTACTGGTTGCATTTCCCCCCTTGTAATTGGGCCTACTGTGGAAAAGAGTTTTGTTTTTTATCTTTTAAAGTCAATATTTAGTGTTTTATTGCATGAGGCCATGCTCACATTTTAGAATGTAGCTCAGTCAGGATGAGCTTATCTTCATCATCTGGGCCCTCCCAAAGTGAGTGGGGTTACAGTTTGGGCCTTTGTCACTGCTGGGGTTTTGCATATGAAGTGTCAATGTGTCAGTGACTGTTGGAAAAAAGCCTGATACCTCATCTTAGTTTCCATGTTCCCTTTGAGGTCTTTGTACAAGAGGGGAGACTGAACCATTTTTAATCAAACCATAAAGCACTACAGAGAATGCTGAATTTTTTCCATTTCTTCAATCCACAAGCATTTACTGAGTAGCGCCCTTCATTGGTTTGAAGACAAATGGGGTAGATGCATTCTCTCACATACTAAATTCTCATACTGCCTTTTTAAAAGACCTTTGGCCAACTGATGGACCCCTTCTTAGAAAGAAAATTTTAAATACATAAGATATGAGGAATTGATTATATTAAAATAGTTATCAAAGATTAAAAATTATGATAAAGTAATGGATGAATAATAGATATTAATGCATTAGGTAACAAGAACTAGCAGAGAGTTTAATATCAGCTCTATTTTTTTAAGTTTATTTATTTTTGAGAGAGAGAGTATGATTAGGGGAGGGGCAGAGAGAGAGAGAGAGAGAGAGAGAGAGAGAGAGAGAATCTCAAGCAGGCTCTGCACTGTCACTGCAGAGCCTGATGCAGGGCTCGAACTCATGAACTGTGATATCATGACCTGAGCCGAAATCAAGAGGCAGATGCTTAACCAACTGAGCCACCCAGGCATTTTTGTTATCATGATACACTTAAGCAATATCATAATATATCTGCCTAACTATAGAGTGGTAGAAAAGTAATCATTATTTCTATTGGTGACAAAGTCACAGGTACTATTAATACTCTGTGGCTTGGATCATGCCTACATTTATAATGCAAGGAGATGCTAGATGTCAGTTAGATGTTAATAAAAGTAAAGAGGTACTTTTCTCCATCTAAGAGTCTGTCCCCGGACGGATGTCTGTGGAGGATGTCCATATACCCCAATCAAAATACCCGTGTTTACGTGTTCACCATTGTAATTGTAATGTTCTCAAAAATAATTTTCTTAAAAATAAAAAGTAAAATATAATATTAATATAAGATTATGATATATTCTTTCTAGATAGTAATGTCTCTAGGATTAGAATCCTTGTGGATATTCTAGTTAATATGTATAGTTTAAATTATGTTAGGCTTGTGTAATAGCAGAAACAAATGAACTTCAAACATGTATATTGTCTATGTGATCCAATCCTCAGAAGAATGGAATGGTAACTCTTTACAGAAGATGCCAGATGGCTGGGCCCTTTGCCAGTTTTCCATTATATTGCTGAAGGAGCATAAGAAATAAAGCCATAGTTTAAGTGGAGACATTTCATCTAAACAACCTGTAAGAGGCCAAGGGAAAATGCTCAACTCATTAATGAAAAATGCTAGTAGCCATAGTGAAAATCTTTTTTGCAGATCACAGCACTGATATCATAGGTATTTGTGAGTTAATATATATGTAACACTTACAGTCATGCCTGACACATAGTAAGCCCTGTATTAGTGCTGTTATTGCTATTCCAGCATAAATCACTACTCGTAAGCTCTAGAGATTTGTTGTGGAAGCCATGAAGCTTTCTTTCATATTTCTTTTTTTTAACTTTTTTTTAATATTTTTTTTTCATGTTTATTTATTTTTGAGAGAGACAGAGACAGAATGTGAGTGGGTTAGGGGCAGAGAGAGAGGGAGACACAGAATCTGAAGCAGGCTCCACGCTCTGAGCTGTCAGCACAGAGCCTGATGTGGGGCTTGAACTCATGAGCTGTGAGATCATGACCTGAGCCGAGGTCGGACACTCAACCGACTGAGCCACCCAGGTGCCCCTCTTTCATATTTCAAAGAACCATATTTACATATACAACAGTGATTAATTACCAACCCAAGATTGTGGGAAGACATCAGGGACATATTTAACTTATTATTTGAAAAGGTAGTACATGAATGTTATATAAAATCTTAAAGATATAAAAGTGTATATATGGTGAACAGGAAATCATTTTTGCTTCCTTTTCCCCAGTCACCCAATTTTCCTTCCAGAGGCAATGTTTTATATATAAAAGTAATAGATTCTTATTTATTTATTTATTTATTTATTTATTTATTTATTTATTTATTTAAAGTGTATTTATTTATTTTGAGAGACAGCACAAGGGGAGGAGCAGAGAGAGAGGGAGAGAGAGAATCCCAAGCAGGTTCCACACTGTCAGCCTAAGCCCTACATGGGGCTTGATCCCACAACCATGAGACTGTGGCTTGAGCCAAAATCAAGAGTCTGACTGACGCTTAACCAACTGAGCTGCCCAGGTGCCCCAATAGATTTTTCTTTAAAGGGGGAGTTTATGCATATATTTACAAGTTTGTGTACATACACATATAGTTTGTTTGTTTGTTTGTTTGTTTTAAAGTAAACTCTATACCCAACATGGGGCTTGATCCATGATCCAGAGATCAAGAATTACATGCTGTACTGACTGGGCCAGCCAAGTGCCCCCACATGTAGTCTTTTTCTTTTTTTAAAAAATATTTACTTATTTATTTTGAGAGAGGGAGAGGGAGGAAGAGTACACATATCAGTGGGGGGAGAGAGGCCGAGGCAGAGAGAGAATCCTAAGCAGGTTCCATGTGCAGAACAGAGCTCAGCGCAGGACTCTGTCTCATGACTGTGAGATCATGACCTGAGCCGAAATCAAGAGTTGGACGCTTAAGCGACTGAGCTATGCGGGTACCCCCACATTATAGTTTTTTTGATACAGAAATGACTGCATGCTATATACTGTACTTCACCCTGAGCACATCAATAAATAAATCCTAAAGATCATTCCAGATAGAGCTGCCTTGTTTTTTAAAATTTTTAAAAATGTGTGTATTTATTTATTTATTTAACATTTATCTATTATTGAGAGGCAGAGACTGAGCATGAACATGGGAAGGGCAGAGAGAGGGGGAGACACAGAATCCAAAGCAGGCTCCAGGCTCCAGGTTGTCAGCACAGAGCCCGATGTGGGGCTTGAACCCACAAATTGTGAGATCATGACCTGAGCCGAAGTCGGACACTTAACCGACTGAGCCACCCAGGTGCCCCTGTATTTATTTATTTTTGAGAGACAGAATGAGAGGGAGCACAAAATTGGGCACCCCAATTTCTTTTAAATGGCAGGTAAAAAGAGCTCCACATTTAGCCCAAGATATTGCCAATAAGACAGTAAAAACCTAAAATGCAAGAGAGGACAGATTGACAATTCATGGCATCTTTTCTTTCTACAATAATTCTTCAGCATGAGGTTCTTAACCTTTTTAATATTCCTAACAGCGTGCATGCAGTGTCATGTACAGCATCCCTGCTAAGAGCCTCAGTGAGGAAAAGGAGAGAAATTTGAGAGAAATACATGGATTTTATCCGACATGAATAAGACCGTGATGCAAATAAGGATATAACACTTCTGGGATTGTCAGTTTTGCACATATGAATTTGTTCTGCATACTGTGTGTTCCCTTAATAATACTGGGAAAATGTTCAGAAGGAAAAACAAATGCTTGAAATAGATCTTTAACAAGCTGTGAAATGGCTGAACGCTTAACATAATGAAATACTAGCAATGAAATTAAAATCTACCACCCCCCAAAGTCCATTATGATAATTAATAATAGCAATATTTTATATGTCAGAGACACTTGTTCTAATCAAACAGGGAAACAGAGCTAGACTCTTTCACGGTCATTGGCTTATTGTGTACTCCATTTGAACGAACTCATTTTTTTTATATTGTATCAAAAATAATTTTCCAGATTATCTATTTTCCAAACCTGATAGAATTTTAGGGCAAAATAATGAAGAGTATCCATAGTACTCTACTGGTTGCTCTGATGATCTCAATATAAAGTCAACAGGACATTGAACATGTTCTACTTTAAGGAACTCCAATATACAAAAGTCCACAACATTTTTGAAACCAATAAATTATACAAAAGCTGTGTAAATAAAAAAAAAAAAAGAAAAAGAACAGAAAACATGCCATATGAAAAGATTTATTCTGAATATGTAATTCTTCTCATTAGAAAAATAAAGCTAGTAAATGTGTTCTTTAAAATGTACTTTTATTAGGATTCCTATCACTAAAGTGAGTCTTCAGATATAAGAACATAAAAGCTTTAAATCAACTGCTTCTATAGAGACTCCTATTAGAATCAGGAGACTAGAAACCCAAAACTTAAATCAGATGGATAAGAAACCAAGTTTTTTTTAAATCAGTATGTTATAAAAGACTAATTACATTAAAAAACGGACTTCATGTAATATGAAAGGATTCACTCTGAATATGAATATTTCCTGATCAAAAAAATACAGCTTGTTAAATGTACTTATTTATTCTTAATATTTATTAATTTTTGAGAGAGAGCGAGCACAAGCTGGGGAGGGGCAGAGAGAGACACAGAATCTGAAGTAGGCTCTAGCTTCTGAGTTGTCAGCACAGAGCCTGACGCAGGGCTTGAACCCATGAACCGCAAGATCATGACTTGAGCCAAAGTCAGACGGTTAACCAACTGAGCCACCCAGGCTCCCCTAAATATACTTATTTAAAATTCTTAGCATTCCTCTCCACTAAAGTGAGCCCCCAAAGGTTGGGAAACAGAAATATTAAAACAATTGTCCTTTTGCAGACTTTGAAGACAGGAGACTAGAAACCAAAGACCTCTCTCAGAAATGTCTGTCTTCTTTAGCCCAAGAAAGAAATCCTTATGAGTTCTTTCTCCTACCAGATATATTCTTTTTCCTTCTGATTTGCGGCAGTTGAGTCAGGAAGTTGCAAGTGAGATGTGAAGCAAATAAAGCATATTGCCAACATCGCATAATGTGAATATAGTTTATGTGATTATGCTACCTGGTTTAACAGATTTAAACACATTAGTAATCTGTATGCTGTCAGTGTGTAAGTATGCTGTCCATCCATGTGATTGTATCTGTTCATCAGCCTCTGTTCAGGGCACTTGGTGAGCTATTCAGTGACCAGTAAAGTGACCCGCACAATCCCTGGCTGGAAGAGAAGAGCCAGAATAGGTGCTGTCATTTCTACCCCCAGGACTTTCCTCAAGGCTTCTGTTGCCCATCATGCCTATCTGTTTAAATTCTACACCTCCCTCAAGAATCAGTTCAGATGCCAAATTCCATGTCATTCTCATGGCTGGACTTGCTCTGTTCTAGTGCATGCTCCCCTAACGTGCTATATGCACTCTTCTGCTGTGCACAGAAAGAGGGCATGCTAGAACACGAACAGCTCTCACGTCCAACTAGATTTAAGTTCTTTAGGAAAAGATTGTTTTGTTGACATCTTTATATCTATCATGCCACTTTTTACCGCTTTCCTCTTTGTTCAAGTAAGTTTAATCAAAGAATCAGCGTAATTCATAATGACAACCTTTGGTTTGGTTTTGGTTTTTACTCTATCTGGCCGTGGGAATATAATCTCCTGGGGCTATGAGAACCGCAGTTCTCTCCTAAGAGTAACCACATGAAATGTCAAAACATTCTTTTCTTACAAGGATTGAGGTAATTTTACTATTTCTTATTTACTGTTGTATTATTAAAAGTGTGTCTTTTAATGTAGCTAAAAAGCTTGGTTCCTGTTTCTGGACCTCACTCAATTAACAGAGTTAATTACATTCCAACTAATAAACTTGGGAAGAATTCTGTGCTTGAAACTAACTTACATTCTGATAGGCAAACCCATTTTAACTGAAGGTGTCTTATTCTTTAAAAAACCAAACATCATCCAGTGTTACACGAATATGTGGTATACCATAACACAAGTTAACTAAGTCTTATCAAACTAAAGTACTGCTACACTAGCCCTAATAAACAGATGAGAACCATAGATAGTTAACATATTAATAACACCCATTTGCTTGATTTTGGTGACATCCAACTACTTATGCAGTGCTTTTAAAAAGTTTATTAAAGAGGCAAATGTTTCCCTTCTCTTTACCTCATCAGCTCCTTAGCAAACCCTTACTTCTAGAATACAAAACTAAATTGTCCCTATCTTGCTTACTTTACCCAAAAATATTAAGTTGAGCCCCACTAATGAAGCTGTTACATTGTAACGGTATTTCTTCATACAGGAAAAAAAGTATTACCTTGAAAATTTAAAACAAACCAATTGTTAATAATGTTAAATTTCGGGCTCTCCTAAAATGAGCTGCTGTATTTGATGTAAAAGTCAAAATGTCAAAACTGACTACGTTTAGGTATCCATTCCAAAGAAAGCTTTGTAAAACCCTTCATCAAAAGGCATTTTTTTGTGCAAGTAAGAGCTACAACAATGAAATGTTTTCTCAGTGACTCCAGAGTTAAACATCAATATGTGATTGAAACATGATCTGCTTTGCTGAATATTACAGTCATTATGACACAAAAGTAATTCACAGTGACCATTACATCAGAAATATTATTACTAAGATGAGAATGTCCTGAGGAGTAATAATCAAATAAATGGGATGCTTAACTACTCCAGTTTATTATTAAGCCCTAAAGACAAATTCTTACTGTTGTGGGGTTGGTAGGTGTAGCAGACTACCGTAAGAGATATTAAGAGCTCATTACGTTGGTGAGCAAGTTTCCTCTTCTATTACTGATAAGTTAGGGTGGGCATGGCTCCCTAATATCTTCCTAGTGTGTTAATGTGGATATTTGATACCCCTTTGCTTTTTTTGTTTTAAGTTTTCTATTTGAGGATAGTCGACATACAGTGTTCTTTGGTTTCAGGTGTACAGCACAGTGATTTAACTTTCCTGTATGTCATGCTGTGCTCACCACAAGCATAGCTGCCATCTGTCCGCATACAATACTATTATAATATCATTGACTATATTCCCTATGCTGTGACTTTTATTCCCGTGACTTATTCATTCCATAATGAAAGGCCGTGCCTGCCACCCCCTTCACCCATTTTTTCTGTTGTTTTTTTGTCCTCCCCACCAACCATCAGTTTATTCTCAGTATTCATAGGTCTGATTCCGCTTTTTGTTTGTTTCTTTGTTATTTTTGGATTACATGTATGAATGAAATCACAGCATGTTTCTTTTTCTCAGTCTGACTTATTTCACTTAGCATAATACCCTCTGGGTCCATCCATGTTGTTGTAAATTGCACAATCTCATCTTTTTTTATGGCTGTGGAGTATCCCTGTGTGTGTGTGTGTGTGTGTGTGTGTGTGCACCACATCTTCCTTATCCATTCATCTATCAATGATACCACTCTTCTTTTAAAGCATTAATTGAAAATATAATGACAACGCTTCTTTTTTTAAATTTTTTAATGTTTATTTTTTTAAATTTTGACAGAGAGAGACGGAGCATGAGCAGGGGAGGGGCAGAGAGAGAGGGAAACACAGAATCTGTGCTGTCAGCACAGAGCCCAACGCGGGGCTCGAACTCACGGACCGTGATCATGACCTGAGCCGAAGTCGGACGCTCAACCGGCTGAGCCACCCAGGCTCCCCCTAATGCTTCTTTTCTTATGCCAAATTTTTCTAACATTAGACTTACATGCAATACAGTCTATATTGGAGGCAGTTTTATATGGCATCATCACCTCATCTACCTACTTTTGTCTACCTTGCTGACAGTCTAAACCATCATCTGTCTCTCACATGGACTGTTACAATGGTCTCCTGTTATCTTCCTCTTATCTCCCCTACAATCTGTTTTTCACATAGCAACCGGAAGGTGCTTTTCAAACACATAGATCAGATGTCACTTCCCTGCTTAAAACCATCCATCCAGAGATTTCCCATAGACAGTAAAGAGGTACTAGGCCCTGCCTACCTCCACAGCCTTCCCCACGTCTCGGCCCTCACTTACACCACCCCAGCCTTGTTATTCCTGGAACTCACCAATCTCCTCCCAGCTCCAGATGTTGCTGGAGAGCTCTTCTGCCAGACTTGCAGATGTGTGGACTTCCTGTGGACTCAGCCCTCACTTCAGGACTGCCTTGGCCACAAAGCGGAGAGCAGACACAGCCGCCAGGACCAAGGAATCCACCTGCGCCTCACTCTGCATATTTCCTCACAGCACTTATCAGGCTCCGAAATGATCTTCCTTATGAATTTTTAATGTGTTTATTCTGTGTGTCTGTGTCTTGCACTAGAAACATGATCTGCCTCACGTTAGGCATCTGATTTCTCTTAACCACCAGACCACGGCAAAAACTAGCAGAAGCTCAGTAAAAACCTGTTGACTGACTAATGAGCTCAAAAATATGTGAGTACACACTCGAGTGAAGTTTTATGTTAGAAAGTTGAATGTAACATTTGATAAGACAGCAGTATCCCTAGATATTAATAATTTCAAAAACATGGCTATATGAAAACTGCTTATTTAGTCACCTGAAGCAGATTTACTGTCAGGTTAGTAGCTTACCAGTTACCATCTACAAATGTCAACAAAGCCATTGTTAGAGTAGCATGTTGCTTATCTTGAGTTCAGGTCTATGCACAAGCATGACCTAAAAAACTAGGAAATTATAAACAAACTAAAAGAGGCTTCTTGGCAGCTAAAGAGAGGTGTCCCCAGATATGAAATATATGTGAAGGGAGAGGATAGATTTGGGGAGGTATCTCTTAAAACTCTAGATCTGAATTTTACTTTAGAAGTAAAAAAACAGACATTCACATGTCCTGTAAAGTCCCATGGACTATTAGAAATCATTAAGCACACACACACACACACACACACACACACACACACACACACACACGCACACAGCATCCTTCTCCCAAGGAAGTGGAAATTCAGTGCATTTGAGTGTGGCTGCATTTAGTAAGCTGTTTCCAAAAAAAGCAGAGTATGGAATGGGAGGAAAGGTAACTTTACAGTGCAAAACTGGGCAAACACTACCTTGTTCAGGTGACCAAGGTCAGCATCATCAGTGATAAGTTACATTGATAACTTATGCTCAAGAGCATAAGAGCATTGGTCATAAAAAGTATAATTCACCTCTGTGATCATGCTCCCCCAAACCTATAACCCTAGACTAACCATGAGAAAACACCATACAAACTCAAATGGGGGAACATTCCACAAAATACCTAGTCAGCATTTCTCAAAACTGTCAAAGTTGTCAAAAACAAGGAATATCTAAGAAACTGTTGCAGACTAGAGGAGACTATAAGGGACGTGATGACTAAATATAATATGGATTCTGGAAAAGGACATTAGGGGAACACTAGGGGAATCTAAATAGAATGTGGACTTCAGTTAATTGTAATGCAACAATATTGGTTCCTAGTTTTGACACCTATAGCACTAATATAAGATGTTTAATATAGAGGAACCAGTGTGGAGTATATAGGAACTCTGAGCTATCTTTGCAACTTTTCAGTAAGTCTAAAGTTACTCTAAAATAAAGGTTTATTTAAAAAAACAAGGCAGCTCAGGGTGTCTGGGTGGCTCAGTTGGTTGAGTGTTTGACTCTTGATTTCAGCACAGGTCATGATCTCACGGTTCATGGAATTGAGCCCTGCATCTGGCTCTGCGCTAACATTCTAGGAACCTGCTTGGGATTCTCTCTCTGTCTCTGCCCTTCTCCTGCTCATGCTGTCTCTGTCTCGAATAAATAAACTTTAAAAAAAATTAAAAGAACTTCATCTTCCAGGGATTTGTCTGAGTTGACAGGCCCTATGCTTAATGTCAAAGTCTGGACATTTTATTTCTTCCTCTAGAATGTTCTAGTTCTTCAGACACCAGAGATTTTAGTGGGTTCTTACCTTGTTGGAAGTAGTAACAATCTAAAAGATTCCATTAAGCCAGAATCATCCTGCAATTGATTGCTAATGATTATCTAAAAGGAGCAATTACTGTTCCCTGTAAGGTGATTGCAAAGAAACCAGATAGCATGCATTTCTCAGGTAAAATCAAGGCCTAATCCTGTAAAGCTTCAAAGACTTCATCATAGTGAGGCTATTGCTGTTTTGTCCTAGTCCAAACAAAAGTATACCTGGAATAAAAATCAGCTTGCTATAAAAATAAATCTTCTGCAGATAAAATACAGGCCACAAAATGGCAAAGATCTGTAAAAAATTCTCTGTGTTTGCATTTTACTTTCATAGAAGTATATCTGTGTCTCGTGTGTGTTTGTGTGTGTGTGTGTGTATAAGAGTATGTGTGTGTATGTGTGTGTGTGTGTGTGTGTGTGTGTATACATCCAAAAAAGTGTGTAGTAAATGGGTAGTAGTGAATGGGTTCCTAGCATTGTTTTGCAAAATGTATGGTAATGAATGACTTAACATATTTTTGAAAGAAGGAGACAAAAAGCCAGGTACATGTGATCCGTTCTCTTAGAAGAAGTTAATAAAGTCTTCAATTGAAAAATGGATTTATTTTTAAAGAAAGCACCAGCAAGACCAAGCAGCATACATTGGATTATTAAATGTTGCCTCGTCTGGTAGAAGTGACAGCTGTAGTCCAGAGATTAGCTTTAGACTGTGCTAGTCTTTCCAAGGCTATAGCCCCTGGTTTAACTGTCTTTAGATGGGAAGATGGCAGGTATTATAGGGAACTGAACAGAAAGGTAGGTAGAAAGATTTATATAGGTAGATGGGCAGATTAGGTGGGAGGAGAGAGGACAAACTGATTGTTATGTTCCTTATTGAAATTAAGATATGCATTTCCTTGATAAATCTAAATTATATACATCTCCTCTATGGATATTGGTCATTTAACCAATGCCAGAGTGTAGAGAAGAAAGCCTCAATGGGATTATATCAACATGTGACTTACCCAAATTTGTATTTTAGAGCACGTGGGAAATAGATGCTGGTTCCAGGTCTTCTATCTTTAATGCATAATGTAAAACACTAAATAAGTGCTTCCACTCTAATAGCTTTCGAGGCTAAGGTCACAGACTTTTTACTCATAAACAACCTTGTAGACATTTTCATTTTTGTTTCAGTGGCTAGGTCTTATGCCAGCAGAAACATAGAGGGATTGAAACCCGAGCGAGGAAACCCTGCAGTTCACCACAGGGCCCTGGAACAAGAGTATTCTTCTTAGAACTCTTTCATCAAAATTACTTTTAGTACATATTTGATTTTTTTGTAGTAAACCCATATTTGGCCAGCCAGCCTTAAAAGTCCAAAAGGAAACTAATAAAATTGTTCATACTTTTGGAAATACTGAGAGTGCCCAGAAAGCAATAGGAACCTAAAAAAAATCATGATTTTTGTATTGTTTTCCTTTTCCTGATTATGGATTAAAGAATTTCATTTGCTACATGGGGTTGTATGCCCCACAGCTGCGTCTTACTCTTCTACAGCACATTCAAGCACTTGATTCTCCCGACAGTGACTTTGTAGAGATCAAGGCAAGACATCCTGGATAAAAGGAATAAAATTTTATATAAGGCAATGATTGTTTTTGATTAAAACACATTTCTTCATTTCTTGGCTGCAGGGCAGGCACAACATGTTTTAAACTGGTGGAAAAAATTGTCATCAATTCCTTAGATTTTGGGGTACCTATAATGGTGAGAGTTAATTAGTAAGTACATCAAACTCCTTAAGATTAATTGTTGTGTTTACTTAAGTATCAGTTATCGTTCTAAGCACTGCTGTAGCCCTTGGCAACTCTAAAGTGTTCTGTGTGGTGTGAGTTCAGCAAAGACATAGGGGTCATTCATACTGCTTGGCTAACAGAAATGCTAAGGAGGTTCCAGAGACAAGGAAGCAACAAGAAAAGTGCCAATTTTCTTTTTACTTATTCTCCCCCGCAAGGATGTATGCCTTTGGAAAGAAGGGTGGGGAGCACTTTCTTTGGGTTAGTTGTGGAATGTTCTCTTCAGCTGCAGCTTCTTGCAGCATTTAGCCCATCAACAGGCCAGAGAACCTACCAGAACTGTTTGTTGTAGGGAATGTGTGAGGGTTACACTCTAAGACCCTCATCTGTCTTGAAATAGTTCAGTCTAACTTTTGAATAACTCAGATGCTCAGTTATTCACTTGTCTCCTCTCCAATCTCTCTGTGTCTTACTTTGCATGTTGACGGACTATGGGCGGTATGCACTCAGGTGCTATATTGTACAGTAATTGTGTGCTTTCCTTCTAGTTCATAGCCCTATAGATTCTAAAATCTAAAATCTTTTAATATATTGTTCTTAGTTGCAAACAAAAAACTGATTCTGACTAACTTAAACAGAAAAAGAATTGGTTGAAGAATACCAGACAGCTTGCAGAATTGAATGGAAGCCTGGACAACAAGGCTTGGAGTTATGACAGAAGTAGGGAATGTGGGCAAGCTGAGTCATATAGCCAGTATTAGTCAAAAGAGGCAATGTAGTCATGCCACAGAAAATGTTCTACTTAGGACTTTACTAATATAACATGCCATATTCACTGCTGGACACTAAGCCCTATCAGCACTTCTGTAAATGTAACTGGCTTCTGCACCAATGCTTTGTATCTCTTGCTCTCTGGCATGCATGTGTCCCATCTAGGATGACTGCTCGGTTTTGAGGAAGGCTCAGTAAGATATCTTCAGTGTTGGTAAATATTGTGATTCTGTAGCTTGGCAAGATGATCAAAGTTGCAGATGAATAGGTAGAACACAGTCAGAGACTAGGTGTGGACCTAAGGCAAGACACTGAAGATGTTCCAACTGTCCTTATGAGGTCAGCAGGTTGTTTTTGGGGTTTCTGCTTTTTAGGGTCTAGCACTTGCATGGTCAGTGGTAGCCCAGAGGGTTTCAGGGGCTGAATCAGCTTGTTCTGCTAAGCAGACCAAGTTCTGAATGGCAAGTAAAAATCCATTCACCACCTGATTAAACGTGATAATCTTGTTCAAACTAGAAATCACCATCTCTGCATCTCTCAGGTCTTTCATGCAATTGTTGATCTCTGCCATTCCTTCACGGATGTTGTATTACTTTGATTAGGATTTTGATTACAAGGAAAAGCAGCTCAAAGAGTGCTTGGGCTGTTCCCACAAAAATAACCTCTATGTTATGAGTCAGTGGGTTTTCTTTTTAGGAATATCTCTATTAAGTCTACACTTGAAAATGGAGAAAGTAACCACAGTATGGGTTTGAGGTGCCACTGGGCTCAATGTGAGCTAGACTGAGTCAACACTTGACTTGTAACTTGACCCCAGAAACCTCCACACTGGCTGTTAGACTGCAGTGTCATGTGCAGAATTAGTTCTGGCTCAGAGCCAGTGCTCAGTAATTTCCAAGAGGCCTGGACATTTTTCTTCCCGTAATGTCCAAGCCTCTAAATGGCCACAAAGTCTTATGAGGAAGGCTAGACAGAAGATTCATGAACTGGATTTATGATTTTACAGAAGACGTGTATAACTTTTGTTTGTATTGTTTAATCTCTCTTTAAAAAAGTTTTTTTTAATGTTTATTTATTTTTGAGAGAGAGACAGACTGTGAGCAGAGGAGGGGCAGAGAGAGAGAGAGAGAGAGAGAGAGAGAGAGAGAGAGAGAGAGAAAGACACAGAATCTGAAGCAGGCTACAGCACAAATCCTGAGGCAGGGCTCAAACCCATGAACCATGAGATCACGACCTGAGCCGAAGTTGGACGCTTAAGCAACTGAGGCACCCAGGTGCCCTTTTTCTCTTTCCTTCCAGCTGATCTTAAAAATACAGTAAGATTGAACCACTAAATCTGAAAGACTCTGTTCCCAATTGTTTGTGTGGATTGACGGGCATCTCCATTTATCATGACAAGGCTTCTTTTCAAGTAGTTCTTTTATTTTTTTCAAGTAGTTTTTAACATGGGATCTACTTTCATTCTAGCATAGAAGTTTGCAAATTTTATACTTAATTCTTCCTTCCTTTCTTCCAAATAGGTTGGTGGCTGTTATCTCCTAGGGAAGATAATGTTCTTATTATTTATTTATTTTGAGAAAGAGAGAGAGAGAGAGAGAGAGCGCGCGGAAGCACACATGAACAGGGGAGGGGCAGAGAGAGGGGAGAGAGAGAATCCCAAGCAGGCTCTACATTGTTAGCACAGAGCTCAATGTAGGGCTCAAACCCATGAACCGTGAGATCATGACCGGAGCCAAAATCAAGAGCCGGACGTTCAACCAATTGAGCCACCCAGGTGCCCTGGGAGGTGGTGCTTTCTATTCCTGGCAAATGAATAAGAAACCAAGAGTAAAGAAAAAAAAAGAAAGAAAGAAATTAGGACTAAAGCAGATGGACAACTACACGCTGCTCTATGGTTCATTCCTTTGAGCCACATCTGCACAATATTGATTTATTATTTCTCTTGACTTGCTTATCATCAGCATACTCAAGCCTGAAATTTGGGTGGCTTAACTGCCTATAAGAACTAGGCTGGGCTGTCTGGCCTTGAACACTGGTTCTGCTGCCTGCTGGCCATGTGACCTCAGGCAAGTCATTTAATGTCTTTGGCCCTGTTTTGTCACCTATAAAATGGAGGAAATAGTGCATATCTTAGAGGCTTGCTATATGGATGTAATCAGATAAAAATTATAATGCATAAGTGAACATTTAATAATATTAGCTAATATATATCTAAAAGCTTATAAAATTTTAAATTATAGAAATAAGTAATACCAAATGTAAATACTTTTAACTTCTATATTGGATTATCTGTGCTGCTGATTTTCCTGAGTTCATATATTTCTGAAATACCTACTATGAGCAAGGCATCATGCTGGTTTTTACGTGACATGCTAATCTTGATCTGAGCTTGCTATTGGCTGTTGTTAGAGGACACAGAGAGTGAAAAGCTTGGTAAAATGCTGGGCACATAAAAGTTAGTTTCTTTTTTTCCCCATCTGGGTTCCTTCCTATCCTGACTTCGTACTGCACTAAAATTTAATCTATGTAAAATCTTCAAACACTAAATCAGCATTGTTCAATGGAAATATAATGTAAACCACATTTGTAATTTCAAATTTTCTAGTAGCTTCGTAGATAAATGAATGAGATGAGATTAATTCTAACTAAGTATTTAATCTAATCTAACATATCTAGAATAACATGATTTCAACATGGAATAAATCTAAGTAATTATTGATAAGATATTTTACATTTTTTTCACACCAAGTCTGTGGAGTCCAGAGTGTTATTTTACATTTGTAACACATCTCTGTTTGCACTCACCACGTTTCAAGTGCTCAGTCACCATATGTAGATAGTTGCTACTCTAGGGGACAGAGCAGGGCTAAATTATCTCACCAGATTCCAAGAGGTAGCTGTGAATTCTTCATTAAACAATTTTGGACTATTCTCAGATCCTCACCTGGAAGGAGAAAAACAGAAAGAAAATGAATCGTAGTTGCGTTTTTTCTATGTGCTTTTTACAAAACTTACCCAGGGTAAACATAAAAAAAGAGTTTGTGGGTCAAAGACCCTGTTGGCTATTTTCAGAAATCCAAATAGCAGTTTACAGTTGTTAGGGAAGAGCTAAATTGTGGAAACTTAAAGGAAGGTTACATCTTTAGTTATTCTTGATTGGGAAGAAAATCAATAGCTGGTTAGTGATGCCAAAAGGAAGCTGGTTGAAATTAAAAAAAATTAAAAATGAGTGTGATAATTTACCCATAATAGTCAATGACATTTTTTTTTCCACCTGAAACCTTATAGTCAGAACATGATATTGGGGCACCTGGGTGGCTCAGTCAGTTAAACATCTGACTTCAGCTCCAGTCATGATTTCATGGTTTGTGAGTTCGAGCCCTACATCGGGCTCTCTGCTCTCAGCACAGAGTCCGCTTTGGATCCTCTGTCGCCCTCTCTTTCTGCCCCACCACCACTTGTGTTCTCTCTCTCTCTCTCTTTCTCTCTCAAAGATAAGTAAAACACTAAAAAAAAAAAAGAATATGATATCTGTTAAAAGGGAGAAATTACAGAATTTTTTTTTTCTTTCTGATTGGGAGTACCAGTGTCTTTTTGTTCTCTAAACTGGTTATATGGTTTACTATGGAATGAAGTCAGTTATGTGGAGATTAAGGGACTCTCTTCTTTCATGTCATCTGTTGCCAGAGTTCTGTCATGCTTCATGCCACAGTCGTCTGTGACTTCAGTTGTCACCCATGTGGTTGATGATCCAAGCTACTGTGCCACCTGAAATTTTAAAAAAGAAAGCTCAGTAATTTCTCAATAATTTATGATGACAGTCACATAGATCATGCATCATATGTGATGTCATTACATATAGAAGAAGCATAAACATTTAATTTATTTGGCAATTGATTTTTGGATCAGAATCATTAAGGGTTCACATGAGACTTACATCATTTTTTATTTTGCCTAAACTTTTTTAAATAGAAAATTTCATATATATGCAACATTAGAGAGAACAGCATGATGATCTGTGGAACCTTTTAGCTCAACTTCAACAATTATTAACTAATAGCTAATTTCTTTGTCATCTATAGCTCTGACCCCAATTACCTCAAGGCATAATTCCAGAATCGTTGATAGTGCATTGGTAATTTTAGTACCCTCAATAAAATACCACATCGCATCTAAATGTAATAGTTTTAATTATGTAACTTAGAATTATTCAGTCAATGTTCATATTTTCACAATTGGTTTTGTTTTGTTTTGTTTTTTTTCCTGATAGGAAACTTGTTTGAATCAGGATATAGTCAGTGTACATATTACATTTGGTTCACGGGCTTAATCCATAAGCTCCCTCCTCTCCTTTCCCCACCCCTCCTTGTAATATTTTGTTGAGAGAGCTCGGTACTTTGTTCTGTAGAGTTTTTCCCAGTCTAGATTTTGCTGGTTGTGTCCCTGTGACACTGGTTATCATGTGCCTCTAATCCTCTGTACTTTTTGTAATATTGTGGTTAGATCGAAAAGTTTGACTAGATTCAGGTTTGAGTTTTTCTTTTTCTTTTCTTTTCTTTTCTTTTTTTTTTTTTCTTTTCTTTTCTTTCTTTCTTTTTTCTTTTTTTTTTTTGTAAGACTGTTTCCCAGGTGCTCTTGTGTACTTTCATGAGGAAGCACATAAAGTCTGGCTATCTTCCTTACCACAGTGTTAACAGTGGTGAACAGGTTTGTGTGCCACCAGCTTGAACCAGCCAGCCACTATAAAGTTCTTCGTCTCCTTTTCAGGAAGGAGTCTTAGCAACCATTGCTTTGATCCATCATTTCATTAGGAATTGCAAGATAATGATACTCTAATTCAGTCATTCCTCCTTAATTCATTAGCTGGAGTATTTCCACATAGAGAAGCATTCCTTTTTCAACTGCTTGGTCTATTTGAGGTACAGTTTGTATAGTCAAGACAGGATTGATACTTGATTTCCCTTTTTTAGCAGTTTTCAGAATGAGTTGGTTCTGTAAGGTATCCCCCAAGGGTAAATGTTTCTTTTCTCCAGTACCATAATTCAGTGATTTAAACTGATTTGAAGTGTTTCAGTCCACCCTATATGTTAGTCTTTTTGATGACCCATCTGAGGCCAGTGGGAGCCTCTTTAAGTCGGTTCTGAGTCCTCTTTAACATGACCCCAGGGGACTTTGATAGCTCCTTTGCTTTCTGGGATGCCAAGATGTTGCAGGCTCATCTTACATTTCTCTGCCTCAGATCTTGAATCAGCCATTTCTCCAAGGAGTCCCAGTGTCTCTAAGTGAATAAATGGTATTTAGAGAACACGCCTGGGCACCTTGGATCTTAAGCGTAAGGAATTTTCAGTCTGGAATCTATATTACGAAAACTCGAGTGAAATTAGTCCCAGTCTAAGCAGCTTTATGCAACTCAAGTTTATTTCTACCTATTGCATTGGCAAGCAGTCTTCCATGCTGTGATTTAGGAACCTGGACTCCTTTTGTCTTGTACCTGCAAGAACAATAATGCCTTAGAATCCTGTCCCTTCAGCTGAGAGATGGAGAAAGGAAAAATGGAAAGGCACCTACTTTTTAACCACTTTAGCCTGGATGTGCTACACATCATTTCTATTCTCATTCTGTTAGTGAGAACCACTCATATGGCCCTGCTTCAAAGCGACACAGTAAAGGTGGTGAAGGGAGCCCCATTGGCCAGGGAACTCGACACTGTAGCGGAGCACACATCTTTGTTGAATGGCAGGCTGACTCTGCCAGAGGCCAACCCTTTTGCCATCCCAGATCATGTGCTGTCCCCTACTTTCTCCAAAGTCTCAGTCAGTCACTGCATCCAGCTTAAAGTACAGCATCTTCCCTCCCCCTAAATCAGTATACAGTGGTGGAGCGTAACGTGACCACGATTATCACTCCTGTATTGAAAAGAGGAGGAGGAGGTGGTGGGGCACAGTTCATTGGTCTATAGAAATTTTGGAATACTCTTGGGGATACATGATGAGGTCTTTGTGCTCTGGCATTGGATGAAATTCCTTGGTTAAATGTATTTTTTTTTTAATTTATTTTTGAGAGACATAAAGAGAGAGAAGAGTGTGAGTGAGGGAGAGTCAGAGAGAGAGACACACACAGAATCTGAAGCAAGCTCCAGGCTCTGAGCTGTCAGCACAGAGCCCGATGTGGGGCTCAAACCCACAAACTGTGAGATCATGATCTGCGCCTAAGTCAGACATTTAACTGACTGAGCTACCCAGGTGCCCCTGAAATTCCTCGGTTAGACTTGAATTCTACTTGCGATTGCTGTAAGCAATTCCCTGTCCGTTTCTCTGTGTGGCCCTTGCCTCCCCTCTGGCAGGTTTGTCTGTATTCACTTTCATACCTGTCCACGTTCGTTGTGGTTATAGAGCATGCCATCCTTGGGAGCTGTACATTTTTTTGACATCTGCGTCCTATTCTTGCCAGTTGGAAGGTAACTTTGAAGATTCAAAGCTTAAAAAAAATTTTTTTGGCTCAAACTCTCTACATCTTTTTTAGAAGAGATTCTGATTTCTTTAGTAATATAATTCTTTTAAAACCTTGGTAGGGTCATATACACAATGGAATACTACGTGGCAATGAGAAAAAATGAAATATGGCCTTTTGTAGCAACGTGGATGGAACTGGAGAGTGTGATGCTAAGTGAAATAAGCCATACAGAGAAAGACAGATACCATATGGTTTCACTCTTATGTGGATCCTGAGAAACGTAACAGAAACCCATGGGGGAGGGGAAGGGAAAAAAAAAAAAAAAGAGGTTAGAGTGGGAGAGAGCCAAAGCATAAGAGACTGTTAAAAACTGAGAACAAACTGAGGGTTGATGGGGGGTGGGAGGGAGGGCAGGGTGGGTGATGGGTATTGAGGAGGGCACCTTTTGGGATGAGCACTGGGCGTTGTATGGAAACCAATTTGACAGTAAATTTCATATATTAAAAAATAAATAAATAAATAAATAAAAAACAAAACAACAACAAAAAAAAAACCTTGGTAGGGTCCTTCCAGTTAGTTCCAGGTGCCAGTAACCTCATCCAAAGGTCTGTGAAGTTATAACTGTCAATTTCTTTTTTGTTTGCTTTCTCATTCCTTTGGCTAGATCTCTCATTTAGGAGTGGGTGTTCAGGAACCACTTAAAATAGAGAGAAGGCATTTTCTTACTCTGATCTTTGCCCCAAGGCTGAGTGCCAGGGGGCCTTTGTCCATTATGAGGTGTTTCTCAGTCTTCTGTTGGGGTCTTGAGGCACTCGCCTTTTCCATCCTTGTAAGTTCCCACATTTCTGGACTTCCTCTCTCCTATTCTTTTTTTTCTGATAATTTTTACTGAAGATCATCTCTTTCTTCCCAAACCTTGCGAAATGCTGCCAAGAACACTGAGCACACGCAGAACATCCAGGCATAGCAAACGTGCAGGGTGCCCTTCAAGTTACCATGGGCAAGAGGTACCAAGTGCTCCACCTGCAGGCACCCAAGGATCTCCAGGTTTGCAGCCTCTGGCAGTAGTTTCTTCGCTGCCCATTGCCTGACTACTAGGCCAATTTTAGATATTTTTTATGGCAGCGCTTCACTCGAAGGTACTCATTTCTGTATTCATCAGGGTGATGCTAGCTAGCCAGGGTAGTAAAGACTGTCACCAAATTGGAGAATTTCAGAACTGAAAGAGGACTTTAGAGATCATGTAGTAGAGCCAACTCCTCTTCATTTCGGGAATCAGGAACCAAGACAGGAAACAGCCGAGACTTGGCCACAGCAACACAGTGACCTGGAGGCGTACAGTTACCAGTCTGACTAGGCCTCTGTGATTTTGCCCTTTGGCCCTTAGCTCAGCCTGGCGCATCCCAGAGGCTTAATCAATATCTCAGACTGAATTGGGAATGTGTAAGTCTGAATCTGTTAGGACATCACTGAGGCTCAGACAGAAAGAAAGGAAGGAAGGGAAATTCAGGGAACCACTGGAACTTCAGTAAAAATGCCTCAAGAAAGTATAGATTAGAAGACCTATATGACTTTGTTATTCTCTTTTGTACATTTTCATGCTTTTAATTTTAATCAGAATGCTAAGGACTTTTTTTTTCTTTTTGAGAGAGAGCTGGGGAGAGGGGAAGAGGGAGAGAGAGCTGGGGAAAGGTGCAAAGCAGAGAGAGAGAGAGAGAGAGAGAGAGAGAGAGAGGGAGAGGGAGAGGGAGAGAGTCTTAAGCAGGCTTCATGCTCAGCATGGAGCCCCACGTGGGGCTTGATCCCACGACCCTGGGATCATGATCTGAGCCGAAATCAAGAGTTGAGCGCTCAATTGACTGGCCCATGCAGGCGCCCTGCTAAGGACATTTTGATCATGTAGTTTTGAAATAGCTGTTTTTATATAGTCTTAATAATAAGTCATTTAATATTTAGCTAAAAACCAGTAACAAATAATTAACTCCTTAGTTCTGGCTCCCAATCTTCCTCTTACTATCTCTGAACTTCTAGTGAGGGGCGAGTGGGGTGGGTCGTGCTTGGGATAAGATGGGCCATGGTTAAGGAAAGGGGTGGTTTGAGGAAATAAAAAAACTGCCATCTTTGTATTTTGGTGCTGTGTGGGAAGTAGCCTGTTGAGATTTCTATGTCACTGCCTTCTCCCACACCACATCAAAACGTAAAGATAGGACTGGAAATTTTAGAGAGCACAACACTTCCAATGTAGGGTAATGTCTGGCATGCCACAGGGCTCTACAATTCTGTCATTCGTTAATGCAGGTGGTATTCATGAAGCACCTGTCCTGTACCAGACCTTGTACTGGTGCCTGGCACATACAGACAACATGATACAAGTGTTGTGCCAGGAGCTTATAGGCAACATAATTTATTAAGTTTTAGACTATTCTATTGGACCACAATATTGGGCATAACAGTTTTTGAAGGTAATAAAAGTTTGCATGGACATATGTGTTATCCTCTTGAATGCAGACATAACTTGGAAATATTGTGGGTTCAGTTCCACAGCACTGCAATAAAGCAAACATTGCAGGAAAGCCAGTCAAATGAATGTTTTGTTTCCCAGTGCATATGAAAGTTATGTTTATACTATACTGTAGTTTACTGAATGTGCAATAGCATTATGTCTAAAGAAACAATGTCCATGCCTTAATTAAAATACTTTGTTGCTTAAAATGCTAATAATCATCTGAGTTTCAGTGAGTTGTAATCTTTTTGTTGGTGGAGGGTCTTGCCTTGATATCAATAGCTGCTGATGGACCAGGGTGGCTGAAGTTTGGGGTGACAGTGGCAATTTTTAAAAATAAGACAACAGTGAAGTCTGCCACGTCGATCGACTCTTCCTTTCACGAAGGATTTCTTTGTAGCATGTGGTACTGTTTGATAACATTTTACCCACAATAGAACTTCTTTCAATTTTTTTTAATGTTTATTTATTTTTGAGACAGAGAGAGACAGAGCATGAATGGGGGAGGGTCAGAGAGAGAGGGAGACACAGAATCTGAAGCAGGCTCCAGGCTCTGAGCTGTCAGCACAGAGCCCAACAAGGGGCTCGAGCTCACGGACCATGAGATCATGACCTGAGCCGAAGTCGGACGCTTAACTGACTGAGCCACCCAGGCGCCCCAATAGACCTTCTTTCAAAATTGGAGTCAGTCCTCTCAAACCCTGCCCTGCTTTATCAGTTAAGTTTATGTAATATTCTAAATCCTTTGTTGTCATTCCAACCATCTTCTCAGCCTCTCCAGCAGGAGTAAATTCCATCTCAAGGAAACACTTTTGTTGCTCATCCATAAGAAGCAACTCCTTACTGTCCAAGTTTTATCATGAGATTGCAGCAATTCAGTCCCATCTTCAGACTTCACTTCTAGTTCTCTTGCTGTTTCCACCACACCTGCAGTGACTTCCTCCACTGAAGTCTTGAACCCCTCAGAGTCCTCCATGAGGCCTGGAATCCACTTCTATCAAACTCCTGTGGGTGTTGACATTTCGACCTCTTCCCATGACTCATGAATGTTCTGAATGGCATCTAGAATGTTGAATCCTTTCCAGAAGGTTTTGTACTGATTTTGCCTAGATCCATTAGAGGAATCCCTATCCTTGGCAGCTATAGGCTTATGAAATGTATTTCTTTTTTTTTTCTTTATTATTTTATTTTTTTTTAATGTTTGTTTTTGACAGAGAGAGAGAGACACAGCATGAGTGGGGGAGGGGCAGAGAGAGAGGGAGACAGAATCTGAAACAGGCTCCAGGCTCCGAGCTATCAGCACAGGGCCTGACACGGGGCTCGAACTCACAGACCGTGAGATCATGACCTGAGCCGAAGTCAGACACTCAACTGACTGAGCCACCCAGGCGCCCCGAAATGTATTTCTTAAATACATTAAATAATTTAAATAATACTTGAAAATCAGAATTTCTCCTTGATCCATGGACTTTAGATTGCATGTTGTGTTAGTTGGCTTGGAAACAGCATGAATCTCATTTTACATCTGCATAGGAGCCCTTGGGTGACCAGGTGCATTGTCAATGAGCAGTAATATTTTGAAAGGAATCTTTTTTTCTGAGCAGTAGATCTCAACTGTGGGCTTAAAATATTCAGTAAACCATGTTGTAAACAAATGTGCTGTCATCTAAGCTTTGTTGTTCTGAGAAGATTTAGGGTAATTCTTAAGGGCCCTAGGATTTTCAGAACCGTCGATGAACACTGGCTTCAGCTCCAAGTCACCAGCTGTGTTAGCCTCTAGCAAGAGAGCTGTGTTCGTGGAAGCTTTGAAGCCAAGTCTTGATGTCTCCTGTATGGCTCTGGAAGTCCAAGATGACATCTTCCAGTAGAAGGCTGTTTTGTCTGCAATGACAATCTGCTTTTTAGTGTGGCCACCTTCATGAATTATCTTAGCAGAATCTTCTGGGTAATTTGCTGCAGCTTCTACATCAGCACTTGTTGCTTCACCTTACATGTTTATGTTATGGAGACTCCTCCCCTCAAAGCTCATTAGACCTCTGCCAGCTTCAGACTTTTTTTTCTTCAGCTTCCTCTCCTCTCTGTCTTCATAGAATTGAAGAGAATTGGGGCCTTTTTCTGGATTCGGCTGTGGCTTCAGGCAATGTTGTGACTGGTTTAATCTTCTATCCAGACCACTCAAACTTCCTTTATATCAGTGATAAGACTGTTTCACTTTCTTAGCAATCGTGTGTTCACCAGAGCAGCACTTTGAATTTCCTTCAAGAACTTTCCCTCTGCATTCACAACATGGCTGGCGCAAGAAGCCGAGCTGTGAGCCTATCTCGGCTTTTGGCATGTTTTCTCTCTAAGCTTAATTATTTCTAGCTTTTGATTGAAAGTGAGAGACGTGTGACTCTTCCTGTCACCTCAACACTTCAGGGTCATTTTAGGGTTTATAACTGGCCTAATATCAATATTGTTGTGTCTCAGGAAAAAGGGAGGCATGAGGAGAGAGAGAGAGAGAGAGAGAGAGATAGAGAGAGACAGAGACAGAGAGACAGAGACAGAGACAGAGACAGAGAGATGGAGAAGAGCCAGTCAGTGGAGCAGTCAGAACACACACAACTTTTCTCAGCTAAGTTTGCAATGTTATAGGAGCATGGTTTGTGCTGCCTGAAAACATTCACAGTAGTAACATCAGAGACCCTTGGTTCCAAATCACCATAACAAATATAATAATAATGAAAAAGTTAGAATATTGGGAGAATTATCAAAATGTGACTCAGAGACATGGAGTGTGCAAATGCTGTTGGAAAATGGCTTCAGTAGACTTGCCCAAGGCACGGTTGCCACAGACCTTCAATTTGTAAGAAACACATTATCTGCAAAGTGCATAAAAGTGAAGGGTGATAAAATGAGGCCTGCCTCTGCTCTGTCTACTCCCACAGAGTTAGAGAAGGTCAGCTTGGAATCCATTTCTTTGGGAGATTTTTCTGTCCTTCAAGCCTGAAAAAAGCCTGGTCAGCTGAGGTAGACAAGATTCCCCGTGAAGGTATTCTATGCATTTATTTGGGGATGTTTTCCATTTCTGGATGAGCATTATCTTTAGTATTTATGTCTAAGTGTAAATGTTGAATTTGCTTTTGTGAAAATATTTTTACAGACTCTGTCTGTTATGAGAGTTGAGGGATAAAGATGGCCTGCATACTTGGGTTAATTGTTTGGAGCACTTTCTTAATAACTTTGTAAGCTGTTGTACTGAACAATCCTAGAGAATAAATACATTTTAATACAGAATCTTAGTATAGAGATTAATTATATCAAGCTAACCTTAATTTATATGGAAAAGTTCTCATTCTTTAAAAAATCTTTTGTAGTAAGGGTGAGAAAGGAGCAGGATTTGGACATGTTTATTATCCCAATCCTGGCTTTGAGGTAACTAAAGATGTCATGCCAGAAAATGGTGTGTATGTATAGCTGTTTCTAGAAACTGTATGCTGTTTTCAAGCCAGTTGTGGTTCCCTGGTCACATCCTCATTTCTCATTTTGATTAGAGTAGAGCTATGTGTCTCTTATTCCTTGGATCCTTAGGCCTAGAAATAAGTTCACCTCCACTGATTATCCTAGTAGACTTGAGGTATAGTCACAAAAATAAAATTCACAAAATAAGAAATAACAGCAATTCATAAATGTGAAGAGATTCAACTTTTCTACCAATCAGAGAAATGCAAGTTAAAACCCAGCATGATAATATTTTTCTCTTGTCAATTTGGCAAATGTTATAAAACTGATTCTAGGATATGCTGGTGAGGGTATAAGGAAACACACATATTTATACATCAATGAGGAATGTTTAGATTGATAATGACAAATTCTGGGGGAATGTTATTCTTAAATTTTTTTTTCTACATTTATTTATTTTTGAGAGACAGAGTGAGACAAAGTGAGAGTGGGGGAGGGGCAGTGAGAGAGGGAGACACAGAATCCGAAGCCAGCTCCAGGCTCTGAGCTGTCAGCACAGAGCCCGACGCAGGGCTCGAACCCACAGACCATGAGATCATGACCTGAGCCGAAGTTGGATGCTCAACCGACCGAGCCAACCAGGCGCCCCTGGGGGAATGTTATTCTTACTGCTTATCTTGATGAGAATTTCTGAGTCATCTTACCATGTCTTAAACGCATAAATCATTTAGAGTTAGAGGCATCATTTCATAATTTTATGTCAAAAGCATCAATAATACAAACAAACAACTTAAGAATGTTTATAAGAGGATTGACATTGCCCTGGAATCCCTCACTTCAAGAGGACTTTGTACTTTCACTTATTTGGTTGGAGAAATATGGGTTAAGGACCATGACAGATTCAGAGCACTGTGTGACATTCGATATACACCTTGTAAAATTAACAATATTACCTTAACTTTGTAATTCTCATAACTAATCTGAGGATTAGCCATGCATGACATGGTGAAAACGTCATTGGCTGGATCCTTGGCCTGGCTTTAGTTCCAATATCATCTTGGACATGCGGCTAAATGAGCCAACAGCCTGGTTTCACGTGTGTGAGTAGAGGTGGGCAGGAGGCTCCTAGAACAGCTCTCTTCGTGTTCATTTCACAAACTCTCTGCTTCAATAACCAATCCCCCTTTTATTGTAGCTCCTCCTTTGTTTTTAAAAATTTTTGCTGCTAGAAAAATCTCTCCAGCCCATGCCTTCTCCTGTTCCATGAAAGAATGATTTCAAGCATTTGTGCCAACAATTACTAAGCAAAATGAAAGTAGGAGGTGTGTGGGTATACTCGTCATTATATCGTGATAGCTTTAGTCAAGGCAGCGTTAACATTAGTAAAAAATGTTCAGATACTGTGAGATACAGCTTATGTGAAAGTTTTTAAAAATAAAAATTTTCTTCTAATCCGTTCTATTTTAGTCATTGAAAGAATAAATGTTTCAATATTACCATGTGGGGTGGATGTGAAGCAGAAACTCTCCTGGGTGGACATCTGATGGGGAAGGGTGCCCTTGGAGCTGTATGTGGCCAACTTTTGCATACCTTTTCCACAGCAATGAAAGAAAACTCAGCAGAACTACTGGCCCCATTTGGGTGTGGACCCAAACATAAGCATCCATAGTTCTTAATCATTTTAATATTAGCATTGCTAGAGATTACCTTTTGTAAAGCAAGGGACTTTTCTTTTGAATCTGTCACCATTGTTCTTTTAAAATCATTTAGGATCTCTATTGTTATTAGATAAAGCACATGGATTTAGGGAAGATCACAGGAATGACTCATCAGTTCTCACTTCCCCAAAGGACTCATATCTGGCGTGTAAATACTACTGGGCCTCTAAAGAGAATTGTGAGCCTGGGGAAAGAAAATTGCCTTGTTCAGAAAATTATACTAGTGAAAAAGCATAGGTTCAGGAAGAAAAGAAACAAAAAACAAATCACTCTTTTATAGGAGCATTCTGTCTCTCCCTATTTTACTAATCTACTTTGATTATATCATTATATTTTAATGGGCACATGGCTAAATACTCAGGAAAGAAAGAACACCCAGAACAAAATAGGATATTCCTGCTATGAACCTGCCTGAAGGGTTCTGATATATTGTCAAAAATGGAGCCAGTATATCAAAATGTAACTTCACAGATAATGTTGCTTAGAGCAAACCCGGTTAAAAATTTTTTATTTTAAAAACACTAATGACTAGTACAGATGGCCATTGGATAAGGCAAAAATCATGGTGATATTTGAGAAGGGGCTGAAAATTGAGACTCCATTCACTCTCTCATTCTACTTCGCCTCATGCCCACACCTACCTGAGTGTTCTGTTGTTCTAAGCCAACGTCTAGATGTCACTGTGTGTCACTGTTCAATGTGCAGACTTGAAGAAGATGAGCGGCTTAAATACAGAGTGTGTTTCTTCAGATGTTTTCACTCACTTTAGAAATATCGATATGTTCTGTAAAACATGTTGGTTTTTAAAATTAAAAAAAAAAATTGTTTTGAGAGAGAGAGAAAGCGAACAGGGGAGGGGCAGAGAGAGAGAGAGAGAGAGAGAGAGAGAGAGAGAGAATACCAAGCAGGCTCGATGCTGTCAGCACAGAGCCTGGTGTGGGGCTTGAACTGATGAACCTTTGAGATCATGACCTGAGCCGACACCAAGAGTTGGATGCGTAACTGACTGAGCCACCAGGTGCCCCAAACATGATGGATTTGATACATACAATTATACTGTGATATTTTTTGTACTTGTAAATCATTACCATGGATAGCCCAGAAGTTTAGGGGTACTAGCACATCATTTGAGGTAGTGGGCAAGCGGGAATATGAGGCAGTAGTGGGGGTTATGGTGGAAGCAACCTCAGACCAAACTTCGCCTAAGGCAACCTCGAATCTTTGGGAAAGAGAGTGACCAGTTCGACTTATGAAGTGACTATTTCTGTGATACACTTCTTCTGTTTTCTTCTCTCCTGGCATTCACCCAATATAGGGCAAGGTAAATACCAAAACCTCACAGTGAAGTTTCTACAACGTGCACCCAATAAACCCTAGTTATGTTTGTTGTTGTTGTTGTTGTTGTTGTTTATTTAAAGTACATGCATAACTATTGAAGGCATGTTTGCTTACCACTGGAGATGATTTCAAACCTCACTGTGGATTCACGTTATCCTCTCTGGGAGATACTGGTGTAGTGGAAAGAGAGCCCTTCAGTGGAGGAATCCGTAGAACAACCTCTGGTCCCAGCTTTACTATTAACTGGCTGGGTTAACCTCAGGGAAGATCTGTCAGGGCCACAGGTGGGTGAAGAGAGAACAACATCTCCACATTTTCCTCTGTGCTGAGGATTCTAGGGTTTCCAGAAAATAGCTCATTTGCCTGTAGTTTTGCCTTTAGCTGTACAAGTATTTGAAACATTGAGGACTAATGAGTGGTATCAAGGGAATGCTCTTAGTAAGATTTAGCACCTACTTTAGCTTGCCAGCCAGCAGTGTAACTTACAGTATGTACATGACGTCCCAGCCTTAAAAATAAAATTAGCTTATTCATATAGGTATTTCTGCTGAACTTCAATGGAAAGTTTTATTTTTCACTTTTAATTTGATGTGCTTTAATTTTAGCCAAGAAATTACATCAATGTTAGTGTTTTCAAGTGAATTTTATGCAGAATATAGCATAACACGTTTGCTTCCTAATAACCCTGGCCCCACTATTTCTCCTATGGTAAGCCACTTTCATTTTAAAAATAGATCTGTTCTACGAGACTTAACTTGGCCCTGGTTGTTGTCCTCTTATGCGAGTTATTTAATTTAAAAATAGAACTGTCTCAGTAGATCTGTATCAACTAGTTTAGGATCGTTTCTATCTGGAGTAAACTCTAATTAGGCAGGCGGTTCTGTGGAGTCATGTTTGGAGCATTGCAATCCAGTTATGTTTTCCAATTTGGTGACCTGATAGAGAGCTTTGTTTCCAAGTTGATAATTTCAGTGTATTTAGCTTATAATTTTTTTCTTAGACTGAATTTAATTTCCTCAAGGGTCGAGGAATTTTAGAATTTGGATGAAAAAGAGATAACTCTTGGAAAGTAGTTAACATTTAAGATTTTTGGAACAAGGATTCACCTGCAGACTGTTTTTAGATTTTTACTCAGGGCAATTTTAATATGCACTGGTACACCTTTGGGCATATTAAAAACAGTATTTCCGTGAATGCATATTTCTAGAGTACAAGTGTAAGAAGGACCTTTAAACAGTTATAAGGAATAATTTTTCTATTTGTTACATCTAAGTTGTTTTAATTTTTCAGACTTTAATGAAATTTGTCTAATTTCACAAAGTGAAATATGTTTTGTATTGTGAGGAATTAAATTACTATTGATTTTGCGATGCTTTAAGGCCTTAATTCTGACACAGAAAAGCTTTTTGCCTTATAGACTTTTAGAGATTTGTTCCTTCTAAAATGCGTAGAACTTATCAAGTTACAGAAAACAAACATTAAACATATACATCACCACATTCTGTTATTATCAAACTATACCTTAAGTCATTTTGTTACTGAAGTATACAGTTTGACATATTTAAAACTTAATTTTTGAAACTGGGCTTTCTATCAGATTTGATTATACAATGTGACATCTGGAAATATTATTCCATCAGATTTATGAATTCCTTATCGGTAAGGTTAATTCCTTCCTAAAATGATCTTTTGTAGAATTTTGCTATATAATTTTATATCTAAAAGTCCTGTTTTTTTCTATCCAACCAGCAGAGAGCACTTTAGTTAATAACATGAGCAATGTGTATATAAGTGAATAGTGAAGATCATGCTTTATCAAAGACATGGGCAATTATCATCACTCACAACCCCATTCTCTCCTGTCAGTTCCAGTTTATTTCATCAGTTTCCTAAACTTTTCATCAATTTAAGCACACTTTTGTAGTTTAAAGAAGTTATTATAACAACATTTTCTCCAAACCCATTCTTGTGCTATTTACTTGGCCAGAAATTTTGTGTTAGTTGTTTTTTTATAGATTTGATAATCCTAATTTATCAATTTTTATACAAATGGACTAAATTTAGTCTCAATTTCTGTATACCTTTGTTTTGTTTTGTTCGGAGAGGCTCTACTCTGGATACTCAGTAAATAATTATTGACAAAGAATTTTCTGGAAGGGGATTCAACTCAGTCATTCTTTAGATACCAGGAATCAAAATGTCAGGATTCTACTCTAAATGGGTGCAATATCACTGTTGCTTAACTAGTGAAGAATGCAAAGATTTAGATAGTCTGACTTCGGTTCCACCTGCTTACGTCCTTCGGTTTATACAGAATTTGTATAAAGTACCTACCTCACCCTTGTCCCTGAAAAGGTCAGCAAGTAACAAACCCAGGCTTATCAGATTAAAGCATATGAAGGATAGAGACAATAAGATACTGCCTAGTGCCCAGATTTCCCTGTGCGTTGAAGATGAGAAGGGTTGAATCAGGGAAGAAGGTGAAAGGTTTATTCTTCCATAATATGATTTTTTTTACCTCGTATTGTGTGACAAGAGGAATGTTGAGAAATAGCAGCAGAAAGTGGGGACGATGGAAAGGTAGCAGTTCACAGTCTGAGCAGAAACTTGCAGTATGGGGTTACAAGCCTGACACCATTCAGAATTGTGGCCACATCAGACTTACTGAGGTGTACATTATTATAAAGAAACAATGTGAAACCTCATAGTGGGTAGCTCCAGTAGCTAACCTACAGTTCATAAAATCCAGGTAGCTCTTGGAAAGGCCATTTGCACCTGTGGCCCTGGCCTGCTTGGCCACAGGGGGACATCTCAAGCATCCCTCACACTCAGGTTTTCTGGGGGTGGGGGCTGGTGATTTGAGGTGTGGTCGAAGGAATGTTTGCATATAAACACAAACCCCCTTCCTATGTTAGGTAAAGAATGGGGAATATTTGAGTATAAACATCTGCCCTTTTGGGTCAATATTTTAGCATCATTTCCTCAAACCAGTGCTAAATCTTCCCCCACACAATACTGAAAATTAGTCCTTGTGATATGGTTTTCCCTGCAATGCTGTGCTTTATATCATTTTAATCCAATTTCTTGTGAATAAAAATGTTAATCCAATTGCTCCTGAATACAGTTGTTAGAGCGAGAAAGGAAATGATTGATTCCTGGCTTCTGGGCCCCTAAGGATGGATCTGACCTTGCTGTTCATCTCCTCCTCCCCTGTTCACTCTTCCTGTCTTTACACCCGTGTGAGTTATCTGCTATGAGAGACCTGTTTCAGTCTTCGTGGTGGCCTGTGTTGGCTCACAACTTTGTTCCTTCCTGAATCAGAATGTATCCAGCGCTCTTCAAGAGATGCTTACATGACGGTTTCTGCTTCAAATTCAGCTATGTTTAAATGGATGGAAATCAGGGTCAGGGAGTTTCTCCTCAGGTGGGAGCTCCCCCCCTCCCTCCCAGGTATCCAGAAAACACCCTGCAGCCCTCGGTTAGGATAGTGTGTGGCATGGAGTATGTAATAGGAGTATGTACTGTGTCTACATGTGTAGACGGCAGCTCTGCTTGTCATATTTCCTGAGTGTTCTGGAGGGCTTCTGGTGTTGGTTGGTTGGTATATTCATGGCAGGAAACCAATGATCAAATACAAATGAGGGTAAGTTAGGTATGGGGCCTTCTGTAATTAGCCCTTCATTAGAAATCTTTAGCCGGAGATTGGCAATTTGCCCATCTTTTTGCTCAGCACATAAAGAGAAGTAAGCATGGAGAAAGTGTAACCTTTGGCTTTGCCAGTAGTAGTAGGTCTCTTTTATTGTCTGAATCACCCAAGTTTTTTTTGTGAACCTGTAACCTGATCTTTTATCACTCGCTGGACTGCCTCCTCCTCTGCTGTGCCCTGATGCATTCAACACATGTGTTCGAATGGGAGGCCGGCAGCCCTCAGAACAATTTACATTCTGCTTCCCAGCCTGCCACAAGCAGCAAATCAGCCTCTGGGAAGGCTTCGGGAGACTTGTCAGCAGTCTGTAGCTTATTTCTGTATGTGTGAGGGTGTGTGTGTGTGTGTGTGTGTGTGTGTGTGTGTGTGTGTCTCCGTCTCCCTCTCGCTTTCTCTCTCTCACCATTTACAGGCTGGAATCACTGTGGAGGAACAAGCAACAAAGTGTTGTCAAGATTTTATCTCAGGGTAATGATTAGTTAAACATGAAAGGCTGAAATATTGATTTTCATTGTGAGAATCATTGACTGTTTGATGTAGAGAACACCCAGTTTCTTCCTGAGGAGAAGCTGAACGGTGCCACATTCGCAGCCCGCGGGTCTCTGACAGCAGCAAGGGCTGGGCTGAAGCAGCGGCTGCCTGCCCGGGGAGCACCCGTAAATGGACTTTGGTCTCAATGCTTTGACTCTTTGTCGTGGTTTTGGATGTTGGAATACGGGCGGTGATCTCTTGTCTTTTATAAACTCACCTGATTTAAAGGAAAGATGAGTGAAGAACCAAAGGAGAAAAATGCAAAACCTGCTCACAGGAAAAGGAAAGGAAAAAAGGTAAGAAATGAATAAGCAACATGTTCTCTGTATTGTTCTCTGGCTCTGGGGAGGAAGTGATCTTCAGGCTGGATTTTTCAGAGATTGGATTTTTAAGAAGCTGCTAGAATCAGATTGCTTTTGTTTTCCAGGTCTATTAATAATGGGTGTGTTCTGTGTTGGAGACAAACATCACAACTCAGATGCATTGCTAAAATATTTAAAAGGTTAAATATAGTCATTTAGATTTCACTGAAGTGGTGTGTTTTTCATAGCGATATTCAGGATTATTAAGTAAACACATGTCCTAATTATGTGGGTGGGTGTGTTTTTTTCCCTTTAAATTTTCCAGAGTGCTTGTTAATCAACAGGGTACAATTACTAATGAATATTATTATGGTATAGATGTTTAGCTTCAACACATATTTGAGGCAAACTTAGGGAAACCTGTAGTTACACTTTAAAATTACAGCATGGAGGTGAACTCCATTTTAATTATTGATCAGCTTATGGCTGACAAATCTCAATTTGCAATAGACTCTGCAGTTATACAGCCATATGCCTCATCCATTACAATTTATAAAATTAATTTTGTTTTCCATGTAAATTGAAGAATCTCCCAAATATCAATAGATGATTACTATAAACCTGTAGATTCATTTTGGTTGTCTTGAATGTGTATATCTTAAAATGTGCTCCTAACTTTTTAGTACATTTTGAAAATGGGGGTTGGGGGGGAAGGTAGTTCCCTAGGTCTAGCATTTGCTTTTGATCCATTGTGGCTAATAAACTGGCTTCCATAGGGTGTATACCAGCGGAAAAGACATTTGTATAGCTATAACAAAGAAAAACAAATTCCTAAAATAGGATTTTAGTTCAGAGCTAGTTAAGGAAAATGTGTACTATATATTTTTTTTATCTATAATCAGAATCTTCAGATAATATCTTCTAATAGCTAGGGCCATTATATATAATAGTGACTCTTTAAAATGCTTCCTTGACCCAACGTAATGTAATGTATGTTCGACCAATGGACATGTAGGGAATGGACGATTATAGTAGAGAAGATAAAGATATCAACTCCTCACTGAATTGTCAGCATTAACAGTTTTTTTTAATTGTTAACAAACAACACTGTTTGTTATTTATGGAAAGGTTCATTTGGTGTTCTTAAAGGAGCTACTATCAGTAGACTACTCTGAGGACACGTTTATGAATGTGCCATATTCTAGGGCAGTGGTTCCACATCCTACAGACGGTGAAGCTGTGCAGACGAGCTTTAAGTCAGCCTTGACTTCTTGTATGTCGTCTCCGCAGGGATTGATGATGTTGCAAAGGTGCTATTCTGATTTCCCAAGGGAGCAGGTCGCAGCTGCACAGCACAAATGATTTGTTTAATGCTTGGCATAGTGGTGCTGGTCTCAAGGAAAGCTGTCAGCTTTGCTCATGTTTATGAGATATGGCCTTAAGTGTCTGACAGGCTCCACCATGATTCTGAACACGGAGTGTCATGGGGAGCCCAGACACACATCATGAGCCACGACAGTGCAATCCAGATGAAAGTGAGCAGTGGCTGGGTCAGTTGTAAATCCATTGAGCCTTTATTTGTAATCCTTTAACATGAGCATTTTTTTCTCTCTTCCTTGAAATTTTACCAGCTGTGTTCCACTTCTCCTCATATAAGGTTATCCTTCTCAGAGACAGTATGAAGTCAGTTGCTTTGATTCCTTCCCTCATATGTGCTATACTCTCCCAGCTGCTGTCAGGGTACTCTTTGTGAAGCCTTCATTATCACTCTGCCTCAGTACCTTCCAAACTCCTTCCAGCCTGCTTAGTGAAGTCCAAATTCCTCACTACAGAACCCGAGGCCCTTCCCAATCTGACCTGCACCCACATCCCAGGCTTTTTTCCTCCTTTACCATTTACTTCATTCATAATTGACTCCATCCAAACTGGAGATCTTACCAGCCCCCAAATTAATTATTTCTTCTGATGCTTGTCCTTTGTCCATGGAGAAGGCATTTCTGTGCCAGCCTGCTTGGTGAAATCCTACCCATCCTTCAAAGTACAAGCCAGATCTTGCTTTCTTCATGAAATCTGTCAATTCACCCTGCTTAGAAGTCAGTCAGTCTTCTGGATTGACACAATACCTTATACTATCAAGACACTTAACACATTCTGCTTCTTTTTCAAGGTATCGTGTACCTGTCCTATTCTCTTATCTATATTGAACCTGCTGGTATTCACCTCAGGAGGCCCTCAGTATGTTCCTTGTATGCAGCTGACACTAAATAAATGTCCCATTGAAAGATCTCTCTCATTTACTGACCAGAATTCACCAAGAATGTTTAGTGTTAGAGTAGATACATACCAAGTAGGAGGTATCTTTTAAATGAATAGGCCTCTTTCTCCCAATATTTTCTGGATTAAAAATATAATAATTTTTTGTTTTCTTAAAAAGGATATATATGTATACACACACATATGCGTGTGTGTGTGTGTGTGTGTGTGTGTGTGTGTGTGTGTTTGTGTGTGTTCTATTTCCTTCGGAACAAAGTATTCCAGAAGGTGTTGGGTGTTCTAGATGACCTACACTGCAGCATCGGTGGGTGTGGTCAAATGAAAGCATTTCAGGTGGGAACTATATGCAACCTGGCACATTTTGTTGCAACAAGCTCCCCAAATGTTTGAAATATTCCTAATTATTTATGGAGTGGTTTTAAAATAAAATTTAGTGTGGAATCCTTTTTGTATAGGAATATGTCTCAAAATGGCCTTAAAAATTATGTGTTGTTGTTGAGTGTTTTCAGAACAGACCCCATGTTTAGGGAATTTGTGTATAAAGTCTCTCATGAGACATATTTAATATTGGTGCCAGCAAGCTAGATGCAATGGAATCATGATATTATTCCTTCTTTAGTGCACAGGAAGTGTTTTGTATTTTGCTCAGAGATAGAAGGATGCAAATTGATGTGAGGAAATGTTTTTTCCTAATAATTTCTATATTTTGCTCTGAATGTGAAGAGGGAGTGTGCATGGGTGTGTATGTGTGTGTGCATGTATGTGTGTGTGTATCCATATCCTGTAGCTATTTATCTTTCCTTGTGCTGGTTATAAAGAGAAGGATTTACTGAAAGTCAAGAGAGCTGGCTTCTGATATAGCCCTGCTTCCAACCGGATGTCATGCATAGAACAGTCAAACTCTTCAGCTATAAAATGGGGTTCATGTGTCTGACACAGCTATCAGGGATATTAGGAGAGTAAAATAAAAATAATCAGTAGGGCCATATTTTCAAAAGAGATGTTAGAAATGATAACACCTAAAATCAAAGTGGTTGTTATTGTGGAATTTCAACCTTCTATTGATTGCCTGATTTTAAAGAAGAAATGGCAAATGAGGCCATTTTGCCCACATAATATTATACTGACTGCCGGAAGTACTTAGCTGAGTCAGCCACCAAAGAATAAGTGTGAAAAGTGTCATTTGGTGATTTTATTTATTTAGCATCTGCATTTAATTGGCCTAAGCTACCATAACAAAATATCATAGACTGGATAGTTTAAACAACATACATTTATTTTCGCAGTGTTCTAGAGAATGCAAATCCAAGATCAGAGTGCCCACATGGTGGGTCCTGGTACGGAGGGCTCTTCCTGACTTGTGGATGGCTGCCTTCTCACTGTATGCTCATGAAGCCTTTCCTTGGTGTCTGCAAGTGAAGGGAGGGTAAGGAGGGAGAGACTGATTTCTTGTAAGACCGGTTGGATAAGCAGTGCACCCTTATGACCTCATTTAATCCTGACTACCCCCTAAAAGCCTTGTCTTCAAACAATTACATTGGGGGTTAGGCCTTCAACATATGAATTTGGAGAGGGGGTACAATTCAATCCATAGGAGCATTCAGAGAAGGGTGTGGTGTCCAGATTCCCAACTTCAGTATGCTTAATAAAACATGTGATGGTGCTTAAAGTCCTTTCAATTAATTTAGTTATTCAGCAGATGCTATGTAGTGGACAGTCTTTAATTACTGGGCCAGGGCCAGCTATGGTAAACCAATCCATGCAGAAAGTATAAAGGGTACCAAATAAAGTTGAATTCAGGTTCTGTTGGTGGCAGAATGAGGGGGTAGGAAATTCCATCTGAGGGTGATGTTAGGAAAGAATAGATAGAGGAAGGCATCCTTGAATTGATGTTAAGAAGATACGTGTTTTCTAAGTGCTCCCCAGAGGGTCAGAACCTTCCAAATAGAGTGTGGGATGAAAGAGAGAGAAAGATTTGAAGCCACCTGCTTCCTGCTTTGTAATCTAAACATTGTTTTGTGTGGTTGGAGTATAGTGGACAGGGATGTGTCATTGCAAGATACAAAGATGGAAAAAAGATCAGGGCCAACTCAAGAAGTTTGAGCTAAAGATCTCTTTATTGTTCTGGGTTCACCAAAAGGCTTTGAGCAGATGAGTATTGAAGTCAGATTTGCTCTTTAGAAAAACACCCTTAGTATTTGGTAGAAGTGCTAGGTCTTTATTTTACACCATCGTCCCATCTGGTGGAAATATAGGTCATATATTTTACTGCCGATGGTTGTTGAAAACTTAGGTCCTCTAGCCTTTCATTCAGTGACTTTTTTTTTCTTTACTTCTTTCCTCCCTCCCTTGCTTCCTCCCTTCCTTTTTAGTGGCAGATTGGAAAAAATACTTAGATATTTAGACCCTGCTGGGTAAAACTCATTGTAGTGAGTTTGCTGATTTTCTAGGGAATGTCAGGAAAGGATTTTCACCATTTCAGTTCGCTTGCCTCTTCCATCTTAAGAATCCAAAATAACTTACTTTAGGTTAGTCTTTTTCACTTTGTGTTCCTTCTGCGGGTGGACTTCATAACTTTCTTTCTTTCCTAGTCTTTTTTCCCGTGTCCTTGCCTTATGTATGAGAGCTGTCTTTGTTTCTTCTCTTACGACGCTTATGTTATCCAAATATATACCTGTTTTTTTGAGGAAGAGTCAAGAGAATGTCCATTTCTGAATTTCATTTACTATTCCTAATGCTGCTGGAGTTTTCATTGTTCGAATTTTTGTTTGTTTATTTTGGTTCTAGTGTCTTTGGTTAGGTGCCTTGATAGCCGAGTGCCCTCCAAACTGAGGTGATGTGCGGGCACACTTTGTACACATGACATCTATGTTGACCTGTGTTGTAATTTTTATTTGTGTGTTTGGACATTGCTTGCTATTGCTCTAGAAGCAAATAGCTTCTTGAAGTCTTTTGTTGATGAGTGGGATGAGTTGAGTTATGGTTCACGGAACATGATCACATATCCAGTGCTTTGTATATGGGGACTAATGTACACTCCATGTCAAATGGCTTTTATATCCTTTTCCATTTCACTGTATGAATCACTATCAAATATTTCTTCTTTTAGTCTTATGTAAGTAGAAATTTTTTAATGTTTTTAAATTTATTCTCAATACTTTTTCTCTTGGCTGTTGTACTTTATTTTTGCAAATACTATCAATTTTATAGTTAATAGGCATTTAAAATGTTTAAATATCTTGTGCATCCATATCCAAGAATCAGAAATCTTGATTGCTCCAAGAATGAATTTGTAATGGTATTTTCTTGAACTTAGTATTGGAGTTTGCTAATTTCAGTATGCAGATTTCCATGTTGTCTTTACTCCAGACGCTTGTACATTTGAAACTTTCTTTTTGCAGGGAGAGAGTGAATGAATTAAAAGAACCTGAGAGGTTACTTCAGGATTTCAGAATTTCATTAAAAACCCTCACTCAATTTAATACCACTTTTTATTTTTTTAATTAAAAATTTTTTTTTAACGTTTATTTATTTTTGAGACAGAGAGAGACAGAGCATGAGCGGGGGAGGGTCAGAGAGCGGGAGACACAGAATCTGAAGCAGGCTCCAGGCTCTGAGCTGTCAGCACAGAGCCCGACGCGGGGCTCGAACTCACGGACCGTGAGATCATGACCTGATCCGAAGTCAGCCGCTTAACCGACTGAGCCACCCAGGGGCCCCTAATACCACTTTTTAAAAATCGAATTTAGTGAGGTACATTTACCTGGAAATTTTCTTCAATTTTTTATTAGCAAAAAGGCAGTTGAAACTTGATATAAATTTATTTTCTGTATAGCAGCCTTGGGGCATGGCCCCTGAACATCAAATCCATAAAGGAAGCCACTGATATCCCACAAGTTCACAGTCCCTTCTCCATAATTCCAAAATTCAAAACGAAACCTGAAAATATTTTCTAACTTCTTTGGTGGCAAAATCTGACCCGACCTGAACTCATTTGGCAGCAAAACCTGTTCTGACCTTATGTGAAGCTATTTATAGTTTTTATTTATCCAACATAGTGTGAATATTCATACGTTTTTCTGCAGAAGTAAAAATTCTTTGCTTATGGCGTACGGTCCCAACATACTGTGGGGGTGAGTCCGTAATATTGGTATATACCTTTCTAAACTCTGGAAAGTTTTGAATTCCAAAGCTTTCCTGGCTGCAGAACTTCAGATAATGGATTGTGAGTCTGTACTGAGTCCTGAGCTGCGGCTGGACATGAGCCAGCATGACTTAAGGTTAGCTTGCAGTGAGGAGGAAGGGGCTTGTTTTTGTCCTTAATAAATTTCAGATAAAGTGGCATTTTGTAATGCTGGGCACCATATCAAAGGTCCCTGATGCAGTTTTCAGTCTTGCAGGAAAAATTACTTCCAGGTGCAATCTAACAGATACTTGCTTGTTCGGCAATAAATCTCAGCATTTTTGGAAACCAATTTGACAATAAATTTTATATTAAAAAAATAAATCTGAGCATTTTGGACAAGGTGGTTTTTTTTTTTTTTAAATTTTTTTTTTTCAACGTTTTTTATTTATTTTTGGGACAGAGAGAGACAGAGCATGAACGGGGGAGGGGCAGAGAGAGAGGGAGACACAGAATTGGAAACAGGCTCCAGGCTCCGAGCCATCAGCTCAGAGCCTGACGCGGGGCTCGAACTCACGGACCGCGAGATCGTGACCTGGCTGAAGTCGGACGCTTAACCGACTGCGCCACCCAGGCGCCCCTGGACAAGGTGGTTTTGAAGATAATATTTATGAAGCCTTTTTGTTGTTGTTGTTTTGTTTTTAAGTAGTGAATTGTGGCATACCAATAATAAGAAAAAAAAGTCTTAATATGTTATTTAGGAAATTTTTGATTTTTTTTTGTTATTCATGGCCATTTGATGAGGTCATGAGAAATAACTGGTATATGTTTTCTAGAAGAAAAAATGTAGATTTGGGGAAATTATTGTTTGATTCGATCACTGTGCCTACTTACGGAGAAAATAATGTTAATCATGAGGGATAATTAATTTCCCACAACTAGCACATAAAATGACTTTCTCTGTCATCCGTCTTAGATAAAAATTCCCACTTATGGGTGTATTACTCATATGTTATACAACTTAATTTTAAAACTTTTCGTTCCATTTTTTCCTCACAGTTCTACATGAATGTAAACATAGAGTAATTTATTTCATGGTTATGTTAACAGCTTAAAATCTAGAAACTTCTCTCAACTTCTTAATCTTTCTATTGTTTAACTTTAGTCATTGACATCCATTGGTTCTGCCACCACTAGGGAATAGGAACATGCTGTCCTAAGACATCTCATTAATATTATTGGAAATACCAATTGATAAACTGGCTTTAACAGTGTCTTGAAGAAAACCAAGATTTGAAATCATTCCTGTGAAGTTTGCTTGTGAAACTCAGAATGTACGCAGTTTACTGAATGCAGGCCATCCTGTATCTTTCACTCCCAACTCACTAGTCTTTTAAATTATATGTTTCATAGCACATGAGATATGTTTGGCATTTCGTGTGTGTGTGTGTGTGTGTATGTGTGTGTGTTAAAACAAACTATAATGGTACAAAGCTATTTAGTAGATCTAGTTCATCATTTTGTTTCTGCCTCAATACCATAACATTTCTTCTTTCAACAAATCTTTTTTGAGTGCTCACTATTCTAGGTGTAAGGGATTCATCTGGGAACAAAAGAGACAACAAACTTAGAGAGTGAGTACTAGCAGTAAGTCAGTATGGAAATTCCACAAGAGGCCTCTACTCTAGAGAAAGACTGGATTTCAAAGAAGGGACGGCCCCTATAGCTAGGGAAGGAGTTTAAAACATG
Organism: Neofelis nebulosa; assembly: GCF_028018385.1. Lineage (NCBI taxonomy): Eukaryota > Metazoa > Chordata > Mammalia > Carnivora > Felidae > Neofelis > Neofelis nebulosa. Next base: position 26,836,883 of record NC_080794.1, on the reverse strand, counting down.
GCGGGAAGTAGCAGGCAAGGCCTTGTGGTAGGGACCCTTAAGTGGTAGGAACCCTTGAGTGGTGAGCTCAGTCACGACAAGGACTTGGCCAGCTCTGGAAAGATGACATTTAGGCAGAAGGAACTGCTTGGGGAATGCCCTGTAGTAGTTAGGTCCCCAGGAAGGAACAGTTTAGTGGACTCTTCTCATTGGTATGAACTTTAAAGATTTCTGTACACTGCTCTCAAATGTCTTTTTCTTCCTGAAATTCAGTCAATGTTTTGTGAATTTTAAGGGTAAAGAGCAATATTTTATGGAGGCAACTGGGGCTAAATGGCACTACCCAGTGAACTTGTGACAATGATGAGCTTTTATTCTACTTTTCATGTTCCTTTCAGTGCTGCTCATTGTTAACCAGTGTGACTTTAGTACAGCAAGGAATTTGGAGACTTACAGGAATCCTCATCTCTTAAGCTTCTAATTAACAGTGACTCCCCCCACAAGTACACAGTCTATTCAATAAATTAGAAATACAAATAAAGACATACATCAGAAACTAAATTGGATAAACCTTGATATGATGTTTGTGCACAGTAATTTTTGCAAATAGCACATATGTAGCCCATGAAATGAAATAAATATGCCTTGCCTGAGAATATAGACTTCATAATTCCAAGCATTGGTGTCTTTTTTTTTTTTTCAACGTTTTTTATTTATTTTTGGGACAGAGAGAGACAGAGCATGAACGGGGGAGGGGCAGAGAGAGAGGGAGACACAGAATCGGAAACAGGCTCCAGGCTCCGAGCCATCAGCCCAGAGCCTGACGCGGGGCTCGAACTCACGGACCGCGAGATCGTGACCTGGCTGAAGTCGGATGCTTAACCGACTGCGCCACCCAGGCGCCCCACATTGGTGTCATCTTTAATGTCTATGTTTTGTGGGCACTTAAAGAAAAATTAAGCGATAATTATAGCAAACCAAGCTAATTCCTTGACATGAAGCTTAACCTCTAGATAATTTATCTGGGAACATTGTGTAATTTTCCTTTGTCATTTCCACCATGCTGGCTTATTTAGGCTTTACGTGCAGTGATTTCATCACTAGGCAATTTATCTTGGCATTTTACAAAATTGGAAAATTTCTTTGAAACATTATCATGTTATCTTAAATATCATTTTCACCATTTTTAAATCTAGCTCATTTTAACATAGAGGGAACATCAAAAATACATACAGAAGTTGAACCGCGGTAGTCTGAATATTAATGAAAAAGATTTTCTGTGTAATTGCAGGTAATTAAGTGAGTCATGTATTCAAGTAAATATTTATGAATAACTTCAAAGTTTCTTTTTAAAAACAAAAGCAACTACAGTTCTGATTTTATGGATTCCCACCCCACTGCCCCCACAGAGATGTTTATCAAGAATTTAATGGATGCCTCCTACCATACATGAGGGGTTATTTCACTCAATCTGTTGTTTTGGACACAGAGAGAAGCAAAAGAAACAGATATTTGAAGTTTCCTGTTCGGATCCATTAAGCAGGGCTCATCCTCCTCAACTGTTCTTTATGTCTTCCAATTAGAAAAAAATGCACAGGGTATTTATGAGGTTAGAATAGCAATAATAGATTCCAGGACTCCAGCCTTTCTTTTTAAGAATTTGCTAGCGTTGGACTTTGATGCTTCAAATATGTGAGGGTACTTGAGATAGGTGCTAGGAACTTGCAGGAGCACATTAGTTCCTCTGAAGTTTTCACTGTCTTTCACAGAATTTTGCTATTTTAGGGGATCTCTAGAACAAAACTAAAAATGAAGGACGGTCCTCTGTACTATCACGGTGTAAAGACTACAAAACAGTCATTTTAATTGCTTAAATTTAATGACAAGTTTTCTCTCCTTAGTACACCTGATGAAAATGCTTTTAACATGAATCTTTTATCTCTAGACAAAATGCCTTTTAGGAGGTAAACTTTAGGCATTAGGTGATAGCACTTCATGTAAATCATAAATATGCCAATTATAGTTTGTCTCTAGAAGATGTACTAATGTAGCTGCACTAAACTAATGTGTCAATATGTGCCTTTTATCTTCTGCCTGTAAAGCTTGTCTGTAATCTTTGAAGTGGAGATTCTCCTAAAAATATTATGATCATGGGCTTTGGTCAAAGGAAGATATTTTGCATGGGAAACTGGCAAGAGTGAGAATGGAATCACGTACACCAGAGTTTATTTAAATTCTTGTTGTGGCACTTAATATTTATGCAAAGTTAACCAGGTTGCCTAAAGTCTAAATCCTTGTTTCCTACTCTTTAGAACGGGGATGTATTGCTTACATAGAGGTTTAATATAAGGATTAGAAGCAGTATATGCCAACTGGCTAACACAGCTCCTGGCTGAAAATAGGCATATGTCATAAAGTAGCTGTTGTTGCCATTAGTGTTGAAAGCATTGCTAGTATAAGATTAAGCTTGGTCCTTCTTACTGCCTATGCAGAAATGCAGACTTTAAGAGATGTAAGTTCATTGTCTCCCTCAACCAGAATTTTTGTGTGTCATTTGAATAAGACTTGTTCTCTTTTCTTGTTTACAAATCCGAATAGCTTGTTCCTTGATGATAAAATTTATTTGTAATGTTGATTTCCTTCCTCTTCGATAAAAAAATTAGAAATTTGTCATCCAAAAATAACAATGTGTTTAAAAATTATCTTCTGAATTGTTTTAGAATATTATGTATTTACCTCTACTGAAATTTCAATTTAGGAACAAATTTATAGAACATATTGCATTATAATCATAAAAATCGGTGGAGATCGTTCATTATATTTGTGTAATGTTAACTTCTAGTAGTACATGTCAGATAGGATTTAGATTATTAGCATTTATATTCACATGGTAGTGTATATTTTACTATTGTATTTGTGCTATAAAAATCCTTGCACTTTGTATTTTATTTAACCATTTAGAATGATGGAACAGGGTGGTATAAAAGAAAGAACAACACGTTGTGGATTTTCTTCTTGGCCCTGTTATAACAGCAGCAAGAAGCAATGTGGAAGGAACGTAAGATTCAAAATCAGCCGATATTGACACTGAAGATAGTTAAGACAACGTATATGAAAATATAAAAATGTTCATTGAGTTTACCAGTGTGACATTGAACTGAAACTTCCCATTTTCTGATACCTGAAATGGAGTTTGAACTAGTTGATACCTATGATGCTTATGGGTTTTAAGACACTGCTTTCTAGCAACAATATTGAATCCATACTTTCAAAGCAGTAGTGTAACGGGTGAGATCTGGGGCAGTGCTTTGTGTTTGCTGAAGGGGACAGAAGCCCAAGGGAACCTCCTCTGTGTCGTTGTCACCTTCCATTCAACACCTCTAGCGTTATTTTGTCCCTAATAATGTAGCCACCTCATTTGCTAATTTGCATTCTAGTTTTTGTATTTTTATAACTGAAGTGTAAAGAAAACAAGGAACGGTTACTAGTCTTTTCACCTTTCACATAGAATCCCAATGCTGTTCTGTTATATTTATACTTAACACCACTCTGAATTTAAAGTGTGGGATAGGAAGTAGTTCTAGAAAGAACACCCTAGTTAATGGCAAAGCAAGTTGTTGGACTTTGGGCCGAAGTAGAAGATCCCTCAATGACAATTTGCGCATGGTTTACATGTAGATCACAGATGATTTTTTTTTTTTACTATGGTAAAATGCTCATAGCATAAAATTAAGCATTGTCACCATTTTTTAAATGCAAGTCACCGGCATTAATTACTTTCACAATGTAGTGCAACCATCACCGCTGTCTAGTTCCAGAACTTTCTCATCGCCCCAAATGGAAAGCCTGTATCCACTGAGAAGTCACTCCATATTCCCTCCCCCCCCCCTTCAGCCCCTGACAGCCACTAATCTTTCTTCCTCTATGGATTTACCATAATCGGTATTTCGTGTGAATGGTTTATGGTTTATACACTATGTGTCCTTTTGTGTCTGGCTTTCTTCACTTGGCATATTTTCAGTGTTTATCCATATTGTCACAGTACTTTATTCCTTTTTGTAACTGAATAATATTACATTGTATGGATATTCCCCATTTTGTCTATCCATTAATCTCTTAGAGGACATTTGGATTGTTTTTATTTTTTGACTATTGTGAATAGAGCTGCAATAAACTTTTGTGGATGAATTTTGTTGTTGTTGTTGTTGTTTTGTGGATGAATTTTTCTTTGAATACCTCTTTCCATTTCTTCGGGGTATATACTTAGGAATGGAATTCTTTGGTCATGTAATAATCCTATAAACATAAAACTTATTAAAGAACTTGCCAAAATGTTTTCCTCTAATAGGTTTTTTATAGTTTGATTTCTGTTGTGTTCTTCTTTCTTTCTTTAAAAATTTTTTTTTAATGTTTATGTATTTTTGAAAGAGAGAGAGAGAGAGAGAGAGAGGCAGAGAGAGAGGGAGACACAGAATCTGAAGCAGGCTCCAGGCTCTGAGCTGTCACCACAGAGCCTGACGTGGGGCTTGAACTCACGGACCGTAAGATCATGACCTGAGCTGAAGTCATATGCTTAACCAACGAGCCGCCAGCACCCCTGTTGTGTTCTTATTTTTATATCTTAATTACTTTAGTCACTTATGACTCTTTTGGGTTTTTTTTGTGGGAGTAAAATATAGCGAAATTTTGTGTGCATTTATCACAGACAAATAGAGATGGCGGGAAGGGTTTTGTGGAGAGACAGTGACACTGATCTAGTGCAAATAGAGGAGCCACTTGTGAGCTTTTAGTGAATGGCAGCAGGTGTATACTAGAGCATAGGAGGAAAGTAAAATTCTTGTGGTAATGTTCCTGATGAGGACTTTTACTTGAAATAGGATCTTTGAACGGTGGCAGAACTGAGAAGACTTTGCAAGCACAAGTTATTGACTATCCCAGAACAAAGTGGACGAAATGGACTCTGTTCTTTGCACAAGGCCAGAAAAATAGCTGGTGCATTTAGCCACATCTGGCATAAGGTTTTCTGGAGAGAAGAAAGAGGCTTAAAATATCAGATGCCCTCTCTGTAGCATGTATTTATGGCTAACTTTATAGTGGAGCAAATAGTATATAATTCTCATTTCACAGTATAGCTTCAATCATCCTCAGTTACTTCTCTTGTAATATCTACAGTGAGAAAATGCTCCTAGGCAAGGTCACAGAATGGGAGGTTTCTGAACCAGGTGGGCTGTGACTGACAACTGTAGGCCCATTTTTGCTACATGTTTTGTGGGCAAAACCAGATGAGCTGCACCACTGGTGCTCAAGAGCTTCTGAATATGTGACTCTAATCACGTGTTATCATAAACAAGTATTAACTGCTTTGCTCTGCAGTAGACACTACAAAAAATTTTGGAAAGGCATTTGCTTATGGGTTCCATGATCCTTACAGAAGAATCAGGAAGATTCCCAAAATACTGGGTGCTTAGCTTTTTTCTAAGTGGGGTAGGTTTGTTGTTCTTCTTTCTTTTTTGGTGATACCCAACCTCATGAAAATATGCAGTTAATCAAGTTATTCCACACAGCGCTGAGCAAAACTGTTATTACCCCATAGAGTACTTTCTGGTCATGACATGTGTTACATATTGAAGATTTAGAATTCCCATTCGAAGTCTGTTTTGTGGTCTTCAGATTCAAAATGAAATGTAGCCTTTATACCTGAATGCTTTAAATTTTTTTTCTTTCTTTAAATATATTTATAACCAGAAAATTTTTATAAATTTCAATTCTAAGAGGATATAATATTCCTATAAAATGTAGCCTTTTATCTAAATGTTTTCTTAAAATTTCTTGCTTTAAATTTTTTTGTAACCGGAAATTTTTAGAATTTTCATTCTTTTTATTTTTATTCTTTTTATTTCATACCATCCTCTGTAAGAATCTTGGACTCGGGTCTTATTTAAAAATGGAAGAAATGCAAAACTAAAACGTTGGAAATATTCCTGCTGAGGGACTCAACTAGAAGCTATAGTGATAGTACTGTATGGTTGATCCTATAAGGAAAATAAGCTTACTAGCAAAGAGATGTACGAGAAAAACCACATGGGAATGCACCCTTGACACCTCTCATTGCAGATTCCAGTGTCTGTTGGGTGGGTTTTGGATTTTTAAATGACATTCAGAGTGGTTATTGTCATATACTTTAAATTGTCATGGACTCCCTTTGGCTGTACTATAAAACCTCATATCATTGTAGTTTCTGGCTTCATCTTCTTAAAGTTGGTCACCAGTTGGCAGATATCATTTGTAGAAAGAAGCTCCAGGGAAGAAAGGCTTAGTGTTTAGCGCATTAGGTCTCTTTCCTTGAGCCGCCACCAGTTTGGACCCAGCAGGATGATCTGGAACACCTGCACTCGTGGTGAAACACACTGTCCTGGGCTCCATGGGTCCTGCCCTGTCTCTGTTCTCAGGAGCATTGTCATCTTTCGGGACAACGGCTTTAGAATTTTATTTAGAGAAAGAGCTCTATTTGATGTAGTTCGAAAGGTAATACATTTAAAAGATAAAAAGATAACCTAAGACCAATAATAACACAGACTTAAGAGTATATTTGAGGGCCACCTGGGTGGCTCAGCCGGGTAAGCATCCAACTCTTGATGTGGGGTCAGGTCATGATCTCAAGGTTCATAAGATTGAGCCCCTTTTGGGCTCCCTGCTGACAGTGCAGACCCTGTTTGGGATTCACTGTCTCCCACTCTCTCTGCCCCTCCTCCACTTGTGCACGCATGCACGCATGTGCTCTCTCTCTGTCTTAAAAAAAAAAAAACTTAAAAAGAAAGTGTATTTGTATTATAAGTGTATTTTGTTCATCTGGAAAGGTTTTTTGGAGAGAGCTTGTTTTGAACCCGGGTGGCAAGCTCATGATTAAAAAGCCAGAGAAGTAATATAAATGAATAAATTGGGGCCATGTGGACAGTTTCATAATCATTTAAGAAAGGCCAGAAGTCTAGATTTGTATGTGAAATCCCTTGATATGGAAATACTGAAACTAATTAATATTTTTTGAAAAAACCCTTGTGTTGCCAAAACAATAAAACAGACACCTAACCAGGACAGTCTTCTGGCCCCAAGTTTGTACCTTTGTTGTTGTTGTTGTTGTTGTTGTTGTTGTTGTTTGAGAGAGAGAGAGCATGAGAGAGTGACTGAGCAGGTGAGGGACGGAGAGAGAGGATCCCAAGCAGGCTCCATAGTGTCAGCACAGAGCCTAACACAGGGCTCTGTCTCATGAATCATGAGATCATGATCTGAGCCGAAATCAACAGTCTGATGCTCAAATTGAATGAGCCACCCAGGCACCCCTGTACCTTTGCTTTTAGCTATGTTGACCACTGTCTTCAGTTTTAAGTAGAACTTTAGAACTGAGTTCCTGGGTAGAGAAATGTCTGTGGTAAACGTTTATGTAGTCTAAACCTATCTTTCTTTATTTTATTGGTTAAAAATTTTTGTTTTACTGTTTGATTGTTCAAATACCGATATTAGATTTTGTTCCACCCCCACACCAGTCAAAGCCCATTAGAAAAATGATTTAAATAAGTTCTATATACATCATGTTTCTCAGGGCGCTGAGTAGAAGTAATAAAGGGGCTGTGGCTGGAAAAAACTGGATGGTGCTTGAGGAGTTCAGGAGCTTTAAATGGAGGCTGAAATTGTAGATTTCTAAATCATTACATGTCAAGCAGGAATTTATTTTATTTGAAATGTGTTGTAAATCGAACTCTTTGAGAAAAATGGAAGATGGAATTAAGATTTTCTGAATCCCTGCTATGTACCAGGTAGAGTCTCAGATTTACACAACTTACCTCATTTTCTTAAGTCCTCCAGCAAACCAGTGAAATGTTTTCTTTATTATTTTACTATTGATCAGGCTCACCCAGTGGGTGTAAGGCAAACCCAGGAGTCCAGCCTATGGGAATCCAAAGCCTGATTTCTTCTCTCCTGCCCTTTTATACTTCCCTGTTTTAAGGAACTTTGCTGTTGAGGCAGTATAATTCAATTTCAGGCATTGTTATTTATCAGTTTTTATCAGTCGGTATTAACATGAAGTAAAGGAAGCAGAAACACCTGCTTTAATAGATTTAGCAAGATAATTCAGTTCTTTATGCTTTGTTAGTATATACAGCAAATTTCTAGGATTCTACAGCAATCTAGCTTCATGAACACAGCTCAAATCTCACATATATAGAGTTCATTACTGGTACACGAACAGTAGTAGCAAATAGACCTATTTTCACCAAAGTGCCACACCAAATTCACAAGGTATCCAAGAGTCTTAACGAAAAACATATGTTTGTACTATGCCATTATACATAAAACTTTAATGCTGGCAATATTTATGCTTATTGTAATAAAAAACATTTTGTTGAGACCTAACATGTATATTTTTGTTGGTCGTGAAAGCTCAGATATGGATATTTAAAAAGTGTTATGTATTCAGCCTTATTAAATACTTAGTTGAGAGCACAAAAATTAGCTTAGATTTTATAATTATAGGATATGAAGTGTAAGAAAACTCCTATTCCTAATTGCAGATTAACAAGAAATGAGTATGAATATCATATTTCCTCAGTTCTAAGTGGTAGAGTACAGTACCTGGCACATTTTAATATGGCTGAGATTGGAGTGCATTTTACAATCCATGAGCTCTTACCTCTGCTGTTGTCCAGACAGCAGCCATGATATAATTGTCATAGCCTGAATGTGCAAGCTTGCTTGTTACTCCAGGGGACATGACTGCAGCGCCTCAAATTTTCAGTCAACAAAGTACTTAAGGATCCGTTAGGGAGGGATTTATAGAAAGGGTGACAATGGGTTGGGAGATTATCCTGGAGATGGTTGTAGAGCATTTGTCAACCAGCACAGAAATGTTGGTGAAAACTCACTGATGCCCCAACTTCAAGGCACTGCCGATACAGAAGAGTGAAGGTCTGAATGTGCTAAGTTTTAAGAATACCTTACCCAGTTTATTTCACTTCTCTCTTCTTGTTTTAGTATGTATAAGAGTCACATCTGATACAAGATTATGTATAAATGAGTCTAAATAATTATTTTCAAAGAAAATAAATTGGAAAGTTCATGTGATAATGCTTTGTGTCATAATTTCATTGACTGGATTTTTTCTTTCTTTATGTTGCATTAAAAATGGCACATCTCATAATCAGTGGCATCCTAAATTGATGAAATACAATAGTGAACAATGGACTTTTCAAATTAAAAGTCAGATGTCAGAAATAGATTGTGCTTTCAGGACTAAAATGAGAAACTTAATGGTGTTAAGTGTCTGCTAGATGCTGTAATAATACTGTGATGCTAAATTATAATTTTAAAAATGCTATTTAGTTTTGGAAGATAGTATTTTTCTTCAAGGTTTAATCAAACTCAAAATAAATATATGGACTATACACATCTTCTCAAGTTCTTTCGCTTTATTTTGTAAATGGCCACTGAGGTGTCTGCAGTGTGCACCAACTTAAACTTGTGAATTGTAAGACTAAATTAAATGTGAAAGCAGGGGCACCTGGGTGGCTCAATTGGTTAAGCGTCCATCTTCAGCTCAGGCTATGATCTCAGGGTTTGTGAGTTCAAGCCCCGCGTCGAGCTCTGTGCTGACAGATCAGAGCCTGAGCCTGCTTCAGATTCTGTGTCTCCCTCTCTCCTGCCCCTCCCCTGCTTACAATCTCTCTCTCTCTCAAAAATAAACATTAAAAAATTTTTTTTTTAATGTGAAAATATAAATGAACATCCTGGGAGTTAGTTGCTTCTCATTTTAATTCCATCAGCAAATATTTTTCATCAGTAATAGCCCTTTCACTTCTTTTAATTTCATTTTTAAAAATATAGTTGTATTTTAATCAATTATTGAATGTATTCGCGATACATTTTCATTTCAAAGCACAATTTTAAAGTGTTACAGAATTAGATGTCCTCAAGTATTCAGTTTCTAAATTCATATATTAAATATTTTTAAGTTAAAAGCTTAAGAAAATAAAAAATACAAACCAGGCATTTTGTTGTGCGATATATTGGTAATACATGTGACTGAAAAAATAGAAAATGTGTAACTTAACTTTGTGTGTGGAAGATTCTTGATAAGGGTGCTACTGAACCTTCTCTTAAACTGTGGATATACTGACATGATGTAACTTCACTTGTGAAGAGACACTGAACAGTATTTGCAATGACATGGTTGATGTATTAATCAGAAATACAAAAAGACGTAATATTTAATGAAGAAATAAATATAAAGGCACAAAGATCCTTGTTACTTTATGAAAATGTCAGAGAACTATAAAGAAAAATTCACTTTGTGATAACAATGGTTTCTCCAAAACTAGATGAGCTGCCACCACATTCTAATTTCTTGCTTTTCTGTTGGACATAAAAGGTGGACACATGACAGTGGAGTTAGAACTCATTTATCTTTAAATCTTTATATTCTTGTTTTTCAGTGTGCCATTTCGTTTTATGTTTATCTTTTAGACAATGTATTTCATTGTCTTTTTAAGTAATACTATGCTTCTAGAAATACCAGAAAATACAAAAAGACAAAAAACAAAAAAACAAAAGAGAACCAAATAAACATTTTGAAAATTCTATTTCATACTTTGGACTTTTTAGAAATTCCCATCTTTTTTTGGGCTGTTTAGAAAACTCTAAACACATTTTCCCTTTCTTATTATAAAATGGTATATTACTCTGAAATTTTTTTAGAATACATTTATACAAAGTAAATGCCTCTTAATTCTGTTACTTATGAGAAAGGAATCTGTTAATGGTACAATTATGAGCTACTTAAGACAATAAAAGCTGCTTGTGTATCTTACCTTAATCAAACCTATTTATCCCTACCACACAAGAATGTTTTTATAATATAAAATATAAATATGTATATGTATATATATATGTATATATATGTATATATATGTATATATATGTATATATATATACATATACATATTACACACACATACACACACACACACATATATATATATATATACACTTTTTAAAGCCCTGTAATTATTAAGACAAATATTATGGTACAATTCACCCATGATTTTACTGTTGTTATTTTTAGTTTCAATAGTTTCCTTTTTCATAAGATATGGCAGATTATTGAATAGTTCTGTTGTTTTAGTTCAAATAATTCTAGTTCATGACAACACAAATGGAGGTTCTTTATGCAAGCATAGTAAGTACTCGTCTATTTCTTTGTCCTCTACTACTCTTCTTGATAACATACTCCTTATAGGTACCTGTTCAGACAACCCAGAGTAATATGCCACCTAGTGACCCCATTAAGAATTCACATTTTTCAGTCAACAATCCAGCATACATTAAAGCCATTTCAGAGTACAGGTCTTTATCAAAATGCTTTTGAATGACTCCTACATACACATTGCTTTGGATCTTTTCTTTTGTTTGTATTTTCAAATTTCAATTATGATAAGAACGTTTGGATTAGATGTAGAAGAAACTTCAACATATAATTTCCTTCCACCTGACCTAGTAAAAAATGTGATAGTCCTCCATAAAATCTAAGTTTAATGGCCATATCTCCTAAAATTCTAGGTAGATTAATCTATTTTGTGTATGGAATAAAGTTTAAATGAATTTAAAATACATTGGAAACATTAGTTTAACTAATTATGAACTTTAGGGAGAAGTATTATTAGGTCTTTTCCCCAATAAGGAAATAAGAATCATGGTCTTTGAATATTACATACGTTAGTTGTAAAAGAAATGTTGTATTATTTTATAAGAATAAAGTATTAAACTGTAGTAAATTAATAGTAAAACAATATTTTTATGACATTGCTGATGAGAATAACATTATTGAATCATAAGCCATTATTAACTATTAATGTTTTAGGCTATAGTTTTTGAAACTTATTTCAAAGTGGCTAAGTATTTCAGACCTCATGGTATGTAAGATCTCTTGGAAAACCCTGGTGTTTTGTGTACACAACAGTCACCATGGGGATGTGTGTGTGTGTGCGTATGTGTGTGTGTGTATGTATGTGTTTGGAGCAGGCCCTTCTGTCTCAATCATATGTGTGGCTGTGTCTGATGTGCTTGGTTTCCTAGAGAATTATATTATTCAGAAGGCTTGATAACAAAGACTTAGTTTCTTATTTAATTTCTTTTGGAATTAAAATACCCATGACATTGCAATTAGTGAATTTGACGATACTTCCCGTTATGTGTGTGATGTGGTTTTAACATGCATTAAGATGTAGATTAAGTGAGCAGGAGTTACAAAATCTGACTGTAGAATGGCCTGGACTCTCTCATCTTCACTTTCCTCATCCATAAAAATAGGGATAATCTGATGTCTTGTCTGCCTCATGAGAGTTTTTAAGGATTAAGTGAGATTGCAAACGTGAGTGTGTTCTTGGGTTTATAATGTAGACAATAGTATAAATGTAGGTTACCAAGGGCCCCTTCCTGGCTCAGTTGGTAGAGCACATGGCTCTTGGTCTCAAGGTTGTAAGTTTGGGCCCTATGTTGGGTGTAGAGACTACTTAAAATGAAATCTTTAAAAAATAAATAAATGAATAAATGGGGACACCTGGGTGACTCAGAGTTAAGCATCTGACTCTTGTTTTCGGCCCAACTCACGATCTCATCGTTCGTGAGATCAAGCTCCACACTGGGCTCTATGCTGACAGCACAGAGCTGCTTGGGATTCTCTCTCCCTCTCTCTCTCTCTCTCTCTCTGCCCCTCCCCTACTCGTGTGCATGCATTATCTCTCTCTTAAAATAAATAAACATTTTTTAAAAAATAAATAAATGAATGAATGCATGTAGGTTACCATAATTATCATATACATAACTACCATATACTATTTTAAGAATTACCTATATATGAGAAATGGAGTAATAAAATTTTAGAATCAATGGGAACTAGTACAGTATGTTTAAGTACTTCAGTATATAAGTAAGGATATTAATGAGTCAAGGCCTAGCCCTCATTTTGAACCATCAGACTTAAAGTTATTTGAGAGATATATAAAAATAGGTTTGCGACTTGGGTTTGAGACACATTGGTTATATAAAACAAATGGTTTGAAACTATGTATTATTATTGGTTATTGTGAATGTCCTCTGTGACTGTTTTTAAATACTTACTGTGGGAAGTTTTCCTCTTTGGGAGAAAATAATAACTTGACCACAGGGCAAATGGTGTTCATTATGCCATTTCAGACTTGTTCCCTTTGTGGTGTCTTGTAATTTGAACTTATAATATCCTTTTGGGGGGTGTCTGTTTGGCTCAGTCAATAGAGCATGTGACTCTTGATCTTGGGGTTGTGAGTTGGAGCCCCACATTGGGAGTGGAGTTTCCTTAAAAAAATAAAATAAAAAACCTTTCCATTTTGTATACTGTTTTTTTTTTCTTAGAAATTAAATAAAACTTAGGGCTGTGATGTTGAGATGGCCTCACTCTTCCCTATTGTCTGTGGTTCCTAAAATAGAGGTTTATAATCTTGTTTCAAGTTTGAACAGAAGAGAGCCTTCCTTTTGCTCTGTCCTGTTCTTGAACATATTGTTAATCTGCTTAATAAGGGCAATTCCCCTCTCCATTTTTCTCTAAGTATATGTTTTCTGGTTAACTACAAATGTTCAAAAACTTTCGTTGATGGAACTGATAAAGAAGATGACAAAGAAAAAGGAACCTATGGGTGTAGGTGGTCAAAAGGTACAAACTTCCGGTTGTAAGATAGGTAGGTCCTGGGAATGTCATATACAGCATGGTGACTGTAGTTGTCAATACCATATTGTGTATTTGAAAGGTGCTAAGAGAGTAGATCTTAAAAGTTCTCGTCATAAGGGAAAAAACTGTATATGCGGTGATGGATGTTAATTAAAATTACCCTGGTAGTCATTTCACTATATATATATGTATACACACACACACACATATATATGTGTATATACATACAAATATACATTTATATATGTATATACATGTATATATATACACACACATATATATATACGTATATACATATTATATAGTGGAATCATTTCACTATATATACATAGTGAAATATATATATGTGAAATCATTATGTGTACACCTAAAGCAAATACTAGATTATATGTCACATCTCAATTAAAAAAATTTATTTTATTTATTTTATTTTTTATTTTTTTACAGATTTATTTATTTATTTATTTATTTATTTTTAATGTTTATTTATTTTTGACAGAGAGACAGAGCATGAACTGGGCAGGGGCAAAGAGAGAGGGAGACACAGAATCTGAAGCAGGCTCCAGGCTCTGAGCTGTCAGCCCAGAGCCCGATGCGGGGCTTGCATTCACAGACCGCGAGATCATGACCTGAGCCGAAGTCAGACGCTCAACCGACTGAGCCACCCAGGCGCCCCACAGATCTTTTTTTAAATATTTTTTTTAACATTGATTTATTTTTGAGGGAAAGAGACAGAGCATGAGTGGGTTAGGGGCAGAGAGAGAGGGAGACACAGAATCCGAAGAAGGCTCCAGGCTTTGAGCTGTCAGCACAGAGCCCGACGCAGGGCTCAAACTCATAAGCAGTGAGATCATGACCTGAGCTAAAGTTGGATGCTTAACCGACTGAGCCACCCAGGCGTCCCTCAATTAAAAAATTTTAAAGGCAGCATACACAAATACAGTGGTTGACAGTATGTCTGTTTTCAAATCCATACTCCGTAATTTACAGCTGTGTGACCTTGGACAAATTAATCCATCAGTGTGTGACTCAGTTTAATCTTATGTACAATGGGGATGATATTATTTACCTGCATAGAATCGTTACTAAGATTATATGAGTTAAATACTGCCTAGCCCTGGAAAGCACCATGTGAGGACCTGCCACATAAAGGGGCCTGATTTTGAACCCTTTTCTGATCTTTTCTTTTGATATGATTATTTACATTATTTCTTATGATATGATTATTTCTTTCTTGTAATTATTGTTTTTCCCGGTTGTATGCATTCTACCTCTTGCATTGCAAAAGTTAAGTCTGGGTGTGTTTTATAGGAGGGGTGATAGGCATGAAGGAAATGAAGACAATGAAGGAGTAAATAAGCAGTTGAATGGAATGGAATGGTGGTTATTGCTGAGTTCCAGTTAGTACAGAATATCCTGAAATGCAATAGTTTGCCCTGAAGTTGCACAAAGCTCCTTGTGTTTGCCTTGGTCATTCCTGTGGATCCTCTTACATTCCAGGAAAAGCTCTAAAGTAGAGACATACAGTGGCTTTCAGGAGAATAGAAGTCAAATTAAGAATCACAATAATATTGCGTGGTAACTAAAATTATGGATGTTGGGGACCCTTGCTTTCTGGAAGACACCGTGAGGCCTTGCATGCTGGTTTGCAGAGCATGTTATCTCTCAGTCCCTCTGGGCTGAAGGCTCTTTATGAAAACTCATGAAAGCATCATCTAATCTTGTAAGGAAGTAGATAATGGCATTGTTCTAGGATTGTGCCAATTGTAAAATTTTAATGAGAAACTGAGGTAATGTTGCTATTGTGCAGTATCCTTAATTGGAGGAAATCTAAATAACATATAGCCAGCTCTTAATTTGTAGTGCCCTCTCTATATCTTTCACGATCTTTGATATTGTGGGTTCTCTCTGGACACATGCTATCTTTTGCTTTGACTTAAGAATGCTTTAAGCTAAATATAGTGTTTCTTTCAATTCCTTAAAAATCTTACACATTCATGAGAATCGTGAGAACATCTCTTGCCGTCATCCTTGGCAGGCTTAAAAGCTTCTCGAATATTTGTTTTTTGGGTTTGAACCAAGGTCTATAACACCGGCTAGCACAGAACTGACCGGAAACCCTAGTTACCTAGAACTATTTTTTCATGTTATTGTTCTTCATTTGACTCAGAACCATAGAACTTCAGTTTGGAAGTATCTAGAAGAAAATTTAGTTCAATAAAAGGCACGAGTACTCTCTCCAGGACTCATGGCTGGACCACAGGATAAAACTGCTATTCCCTGGACAGATAATTTCTGAGACTGCTAGTTCTCTAAGCTCACCTTTGTCTTCTTTCCTAGGACTTACCTTCATGTATCACTGAGTTTCCATCTTTTTGTCTTCTCCAGCTGACCTTGCTGGCCATTCTAGCACTCTGATGTTCCTCTTCCTACCCCTGTGCTGTCACTTTTCATCACAAGAGTGATGTTCCTATTTTATATCTCCTTCATACTTATTATGGTTGTTTCATTTTTTTCAAAGCATAAATCTTTGCAGGTAAATTAAGAGAATCTTCTAGGGAAGAATCAAGAAGGGCCAATGTCAGCCAAAATAACGTGACACTTTCTTTCATTTACAAAACCATTATCTACCATCCATAATGCTGAATTCACTAGAAAATCAGATAACTCTGCATCTGCCACTGAATTCCTTAAGAATTTTATATAGACTTGTGTTAAAATATTATGTGAAACCAAGCAATATGGAAAACATCTATGATTAGTACTTAGATTTCTTTAAATGTCCTGTGGTAAGCAGTGGTAGAGATTGACACAGACAAAATTATCATGACAGCCTTATAAATGAGGGGGAAAATGGTTAAAAGTGTATTTATTTTACATTATTTTGGAATTTTCATGTATTGTTTTAGATTAAAATCGAAGTCTGTCATTTTAGAGTGAGTTGCCAGATAATTTTTTCATATTTGTCACTGCCATTTAGAGATAACTTAAAGCTCAGTGCAAAGTCATTATTTTTTAAAAGAGGAATTTGTTAACCTGTCAGAGTTAAAGATCATTAGTGATGATTAAATATGAGAGAGAAATGGAAAGCAGTATTTCAACTGCCATCCTGAAGCAAGCAGGAATGTGCAAGAGTGGCAAACAAGAATGTTATATTCTTAGTTTATACATTTAGGATTCTGTAATTATCTTTTTATTACTCTTCTTTACCTCTCAGAAATTTTAATAATATTCTGAACTTAAATTCTAATGTAAAAAAATCAAAATCAGACTATTGAGTTAAAGGGTAATAACTCAAAAAGGGTTGAAATACTATAAGCCTAATATTCTTTTGTGCTAGTTTTCTGAGTGGGCTCTTAGAATAAAGTGTATATGGATGTTTACTGAAGCCTGCCCCATTCTCTGGGTTTTAATTTTTGTTTGTTTTCATTTTTGTTTTTGTTTTTTTTTGCATGTTGCCTTTTACCAATATGGTTGCTTTCAGTAAATTTCTGGGCATACGGCTTACACATATCTAGAGCCTGCTGTATGATTTGCACTGTAGCAAACCACAGATAGAGGTATGGATGAAGCCTTCTCCCCACCCGCCCCTGCCCCCCAAGGAGTTTACTTTCCTGTTGAGAAGATAGGAGCTCATGCAACAAAACCCAGGTAGTGCAGACACCAAGATGGAGGCATAGACCGTGTCCTACACAAATTTCACCAAGATGGGAGTTGAGTCTGGGCAGAGTAGCTAGAGAAAAGCCCCACGCTGAACTAGGATTTGAACTAAAGCTTCAAGAATTTGACAGTTTTAAGTAAGTTGGTGGGAAAAGGAAGCATCGTGAAAAAATGGAATGTGTATTAACAATGAACTGAAATAGGTAGAATTAGTAATTGAAAATTTTGCATAAGATTTTGTGAGATTTTATTATTTTATTTTTTAAAGACTTAATTTTTAAGTAATCTCTACACCCAACGTGGAGCTTGAACTCACAACCCTGAGATCAAGACTCACATCTTCTAACCAACTGAGCTAGCCAGGCACCCCAGATTTTGTGAGATTTTAAAAAAACATAGTTATTTCCTTGAGAATAACACATGTATATGATATGAAAATCAAGGACAAGGAAGTCACTCTGCGAGAAACAGTCACTATTACCAGTTTCCTTTCAGAAACAGTCTATGTACATCAAATGTATGTAATGTTTGTCTCTATCCATCTATCAGGCTGTCTGCGTTTTTTCCTGGGACCTGACTTTTTCCATACAGAGACACCCTGTTCTGTGCTGCAGCCCATCACATTGTTTGGGAGTGTGTACACTTTAAGTATGTTACCACTCACCTGCTGATGGACATTGGGTTTAGTTTTAATCTTAAGCTTTTCCAAAAGTTGGTGCAGTAAGTATCTTGCCCACTTATCTTTGTGCATATGTTTCAGTGTGTCTGTGAGATACCTTCTGAGAAATGAAATTCTGGGAGCAAAGCATGTATACGCTGTCAATTTATCGTTCTGGCCAAGTCTCCCT
The DNA here is from genome assembly GCF_028018385.1 of Neofelis nebulosa. Classification (NCBI taxonomy): domain Eukaryota; kingdom Metazoa; phylum Chordata; class Mammalia; order Carnivora; family Felidae; genus Neofelis; species Neofelis nebulosa. Next base: position 26,818,646 of record NC_080794.1, on the reverse strand, counting down.
CCACAGAGTGTGTCCCATTTCATCCCATATTTTCCCATCAGTAATGTATGGGACTTTGTGTTTCTTGCAGTCCTGCCATCACGGAAGGTGGTCGAGACTTTGTGATATTTTTCAATATGAAAGATGAAAAATGTATGTCACTGGAGTCAAATTTGTATTTCTTAGTTTCATAAGATTTTAAGTAATATCAATAGCATGATTCCTCATGGACTATTTAAAACAGGCCATTTAAAAAAGATTTGCTGCAAATGTTTTACTAGAAGGATTACTCATTGGATAAAGTCTCAGTAATGGCTACAAAAGGCATGCTAAGGGCAAGCTGAACCATGTTGGGTGTGTGGGGGACAAATTGCATCTGTGTTGTGGGTATGTGGGCAGCAAATTACCTCTACATTTTTCTGGCTTCCACAGTTTTAAATACCATCAAAACCAGTAAAAGGAAATGTTGTGTTTCAGACCTCAGCCTGATGCTGAGTGGGCTCAGCTGCTTGAATAAATGACCCAGTGAATGAATTGGAATCCTAACCTTTAGACAGGTGAGACTTCAAAGTTGAGAAGACAACTAATTATTTTAATTAATTATTTAATTTAGTTATTTAACCAGTCAAGGACAGAATGAAGGAGCAATCCTTATATTACCCTTGGTGTCCAGATATCATAAATGTACTTTATAGATAAAATGGTTCTGGGTTTCTTTGCATAATTCCCCCCCACACCCCTGCCCCTTTATATCCACACCTGCTATGAGGCATTTTGAAACTTAATATAGCTGTAGGGTTTATCTTTTTAGTTAAGAGAAAAAACAAACACAACTGTGTACAAAGGAGAATACAGCCAATCCTAACATTCTTAGCATTTTTTTAACATTGTGGACTGATGTTTGAAGGGAATGCTGCCCCACAAGGAAGTGCGGATTAAGGGGGGTGGTTTTCGGGTAACTTTCTGCTGTTGTAACTGTGATGTGGACCTCAGATACAATAAAGGAAATAGCCAATTGCTGCGGGTGGGGACTGTTAGGATTTTTTTTCCCCAACAACATCAAATGAGTCCAAAATTCACAGGAAGGGGAGGAAAGACATTAAAAAAAAAATTACAGCCAAACAGTTGGCAATTGGTGTGTGGCGTGCACAAGTAGGAGGGGAAGTGAGAGGATGTTTCTTGGCACGCTGTCATATTCCTAAATAAGCTACACGTGTGTTTACAAATGGAGCACACACGAGTCTATGGCGGCTCAGTCCCAAGGAAGTGGCTGCATGCTCACAAATGGAAGGTGCCTGCAAGGAACTTTGCCTGCTGTGCCAGAGAGAAGAGTCCTCACGCAGGGCAAAACTCCAGTCACCTGCTTCTGAAGAAAAGTCTCTGCTTTATTTTTAACCCAAGTGTCTCCCAATTTAGCCTTTTGGGGAAAGCCTGTCAGGGTGCCACGACAACCCTACTTTTCCTTCCCCAAAGGAGCTCCCTCCTTTGCCAAAGCCATATTCTAGCCTAGAAAGTAGTGCAACTTCCTCTCTAGCCACACTTTCAGGAGTACTCTAGAGAGGATGGGTGTTATTCTTACGATATTTATAGCAAAGAGAGTTAAATGAAAGCTGGGTGCTGTGGTGGCATAGGGGGTATTTTTAGTACTTCCAGTACTTTGCGCCTTTCTAAAACTGCCGGCTTCTGTGAGCAAGATGTAAAATCACTAGCTTTCTTTCTTTACAGGTCTGTAGTGCAGTTAAAAAAAGAGAGAGAGAAAGAAAGTTTCTCTTCCCTCACATTTCTAAATCTGTGGGCTTGCTGACAGTTTTCGTACAGTTGAACACTTTTTGCATTTTCTGCACAGGCAGGGATTGAGTGTGGTATCTTCATTGGCTCACTGATTAAGAGTGGCATGTGCCTACTTGTGAAAAATGTTAACAACACTGAAAACAGCAGATGGGAAAATGAAAATGCCCCTTTAATCCCCATCTGACCAAATCTCCTCAGTGAAGAGTTTGGCGGAAAGCCTGACAAACTTTTCTTTGCATATTCTCGTTACATGTATAAGTGTACACGCTTATATGCTTTTTTTTTTTTTGAACCTCAGACAATACTCTATGTCCTTTGGTGAAGAATTGAGTTTTTTTTTTTCCATTTGCCAGTATATCTTGATTATCAATGCATGCCGATACACGTTGAATTACCTAATTACTTTTTAAGTATTTGATGTTCCATTAGGATTATGTCATACTTTATGAGCCCAATTGCTGTTTGATAGATTTATGTTATTCCCAATTTTTCACTATTAGAGGCTGATTTCTGTGATACGTTTGGAGTGAAATTTTGATATGCACATTAAAACATACTGAAGACTTTAGGGGCACCTGGGTGGCTCAGTTGGTTAAGTGTCTGACTTCGGCTCAGGTCAGGACCTCACAGTTTGTGAGTTTGAGTCCTGCTTCGGGCTCCGTGCTGACAGCTCAGAGCCTGGAACCTGCTTCCGATCTGTGTCCCCCTCTTTGTCTGACCCTACCCCACTCACACTCTGTCTCTCTCTCAAAAATAAAATAAACATTAAAAAAATACTTAAGACTTTGGGGCGCCTGGGTGGCTCAGTCGGTTAAGCATCCGACTTCGGCTCAGGTCACGATCTCGCGGTCCATGAGTTCGAGCCCCACGTTGGGCTCTGTGCTGACTGCTCAGAGCCTGGAGCCTGTTTCAGATTCTGTGTCTCCCTCTCTCTCTGACCCTCCCCCATTCATTCTCTGTCTCTCTCTGTCTCAAAAATAAATAAACGTTAAAAAAAATAAAAAAAAATACTTAAGACTTTAAAACAAGCAGATTGGCACTGTCATGACAGGTTTTTCAAAGGTAGGGTTATTTTCGAGCCTAAAACCAATGGCCACATTGGAGATAGTTAGGTCCTGTCAGCTCTCCATTCAAGGTGCCATGAGGCAGGAGCCTCTCCTGACTTTTGGAGACACTCTAAGCTGGTCTTTATGTACCTTTGTGGAGCTCTCACCATGGTGCCCCTGGACTCACTGTCATCACATCTTTATCCCATGTACCTCTCTCACCTTACCACACTTTCTCTTAGTTGACACTTAGTTCTCTTAGGTGTTTAGGATTAATTTGAAAAATTCATCCATATGTAGTGTGCTTCCAAGTGGAGCTAGGATAGCAATACCCATGTTTTAGAAAGCTAAACCCATTCGTGAAATTACCTGAAGGATCCAGATGGACCTCATAGAACTTATGGGCTGAAAACACAGCTGTAGCTCAAAAAGAGACTAGACCAGGAGCTGGAAAGCCATGCAGAACTAAGGTCACTCCATCTCCCCACAACCATGTGGTTTCTAATCTCCGTTTATATCCATTTCCATTCTTCGGATGATCCATGGTCTTGCCCATCAAGCAGAAACAAGACACCTCCAGCCATTTTTACATCACTGGCTGGTTCAAGCCTTTTAAAAGGTAACAGCCTTGGAGTCCTGATTCCAAATTCCTAGGACAGAATATTGTATTGATTGGTTTAGTTGTGTGTCTGTCCCTGGGATAGGGAATTAGGCAAAGGAGCCTCAACACGCCTGAAGCTTTCTTCTTATTCACTTTCTCCTTTTTACATGTCACTGTCTCAAAGAGTGCTTTCCCACCCACCCAAAATGCGCCCTTGCCTGTGACTTTCCCTCTCATGGTTATGTGTTATTATTCCACAGCACTTAATCTTGAGCTATGTATTTTTTGCCTTTTTCTCCCATTAGAATATTAGTTGTGTGGCATAAGGGAACATATTGATTATATTCATTGTTGTAATCCCAGGACCAAGAAGAGTGCCTGGTTCACAGCGGGCACTCAATAAATACATGTTGAATGAAGACATGGATGGACAGACCTCAGAGACGTTCCTGTATCTTACAGAAGCTGTGCCTTGGTGATGTTTAATGGCCAGTGAAATTGCACATTTCAGCTTCTCTGAGAACTGCTTTCTCCTACATGTGTTTTTGAGTATTTTTCTTATTTGAAGAACTATGTATTTCAGTAGTTCCTGTTTTAAATAGGGTTTGCTAGATGCTTTGCTAGACTGCATGAGGAGGAAGTCAGGTATCATAATGTTTGGTAGAAGCATTAACTGAGATGCTGGAGGAATGCATACTTTGTTCAAAATCAAACACCTAGTAGATAATGGATATTATTTTAGGACCCAGGTCTCCTGATTCCTATACTGGCATTAATCTCAGTAATCTCTAGCTTTTATAATTATTTGGGGTTAACAAGAAGCTTTTAGTTCAGACTAAATGCTATTTAGTTCAGACTAAGTGCTATTTCTTATTAAGATAAAGTAAGGAACCATGTTTTAAAAAACAATGGTATTATATACACTTTTTAAAAGAAAAATTCCTGTGGAGTCATATGTATGAAATTTCTAATAACAAGAGTATTTTCCTAAATTTGTATTTTAATATAGTGTCAACATAATTGCAACATTTCAATGATAAAGTGTTATAGTTTCATGTTTGTATTGATGGTCTATTTTATGCTTCCCTTTTTTATGGATCTCTGAAGACATATTATCAAAGAACAAATTCTGTGATACTGGCATTCTCCTTCATTTAGCTTTGCTTGCTGTTAACAGACTACCATTTGCTGTGCATAAGGAACTTTATGGATACAACTTGAATTGGTGAGATGTATAAAACCAAAAATAAACACTGAATTGAAATGTACATGCCAAATAATTCTATTAGAAATTGTTATTTCATTGACTATAAGAGATTGTTATAATTTTATTAAAAAGTTTTTAAATGTTTATTTATTTTTGAGAGAGAGAGAGAGAGAGAGAGAGAGACAGAGAGACAGAGTGGGGGAGCGGCAGAGAGAGAGGGCGACACAGAATCCGAAGCAGGCTCCAGGCTCTGAGCTGTTAGCACAGAGTCCAACACGGGGCTTGAACTCACAGACTGCTTGATCATGACCTGAGCCGAAGTCGGACGCTCAACCGACTGAGCCCCCCAAGTGCCCCAAAAGATTATAATTTTAAACATACCACTTCTTTTGAGAAAGTCAAAGAGTAGTTCATTGGTGTGTGTCTCAAAACCAGTAGGAGGAGATGATCTCTGCCTTTGGAAGTTTTAAATGTAGAAGGAAAAGTTACATTTAAAAACTAACTGCAGAATTACACTGTATGTTACATGTATATGGACAGTCCGTCTTTGTATCTGGCACAGTGCCTAGCAGATTTCATAGCTTATAGAATAGACTGTGCAGATGTTTGTTGAATGACTAAATAAATCAATGATTGAATAATTGAACTTACTTCCAAGCAGAGTGATTAAAGAAAAAGTCTTGATGAAGACGTCAGCTTTTTGGAGGCAATGCAGGGCCAGAAGGGGGGTATTCTAGGCATAGGGAATTAACATGAGTAATGATTTCCTCTTCCAAGGAAACAAAAGGTAATGTGCTGTGGCATAAACCTGCTGACAAACACATAACTGTGAGCTGCTGGCCATTAAGAATCTTGTGTATGAGACAAGGATAGACTGTAGGATAAATCTAGCACACAAGACTTTTTAAAAATTATTTTTTAATTTTCAATTTTTTATTATTTTTTTTATTTAAAAAATTTTTAATGTTTATTTATTTTGAGAGATAGGGAGGGAGAGAGAGAGGGAGACAGAATCCAAAGTAGTTTCTGCACTGTCAGCAACAGAGCCTGATGTGGGGCTTGAACTCACAAACTGTGAGACCATGACCTGAGCTGAAATCAAGAGTCAGACGTTCAAATGACCAAGCCACCCAGGCGCCCCATAAGACTTTTCTTAAGTGGCATTTAATAGGTTGTTTTAATTTGGAATTCTATGGAGCAAACTTCCCCTATCTGTTATTCTTGTTCACCACTGGTTCCTTTTCTTTGCCTTTCTCAATTTTAATCATCCTTCTGAAATATCTGCTCTGCTTCTAAAAACAACTGTCAAAGGACATGTGACCCAACCTGAACATAAGACCATGGCTGGCGAACCATGGTTAAGGAATAACACCCAATTAAGTAGAATGACACTTGCCCTGCTCTAACTAAAATGACGTTTAACTGAAAGTATTTTGGATGTGCTCAGATTTCTTACTGTTATTTAAAAAAAGAGTTTAGAATTTATTCATTACACTAATACATTTTAAACTTATTCCCTTATAAAAATGACTCATCATGAATCACACATTATAGGAGCATCTTAGTCATTATACACAAATGAAATGGTGACACAAAAGACAATGAAATGTCACCTTGTTTGTTCCATGATGGTAAGTATGACTTACAATTCAGATTTTATTTGAGATTTTATCATATGGCTAATGCAATTACACTTTCATCATATTTTTGAAAATCACATATGAAATATTTTATTTCTGTGAAATAAGGCTGCTTAATAATATTCCATTTGAGCAATACTTTATTTTCATAATATTAAAAGTTGTAAGTACACTTTGCTTCCATAACATATACTAATTTCCATTTTCTTCTGTGAATTTCAAAACAAGCTCTTTAGTGGCTTGGGGTTTTATGAATATAATATAGCAATGTGTATGAAGAGTGACCGATTAATCTGGTGGCTTATGCTGTAGCAGTTTTACTCTGTGCCTTCACTTCGTCTGTGCATGAGATACCCAGGGGGCACTTTGAGGTTCTCAACTGAAAATGATCTCCATTGTTCTGTTTAAAAACATTTTTATATCTAAATCTTAAAATAATTAGTATATTTAAGAGGTACATGGAAAATCCAAAACTAGATTTACATCCCACTGAATGGTTGAAATGTTTTAAAATTTTTCTCCAAATTTTATATCAACCATTAAAAAGCTAATAAGCTATAACAATACCATTTGAGAGAATGCGGTAACTGTTTTCATTCTACAAAATGACAGCCCCCTAGTGAAAACAAAATTCTTATTTAGTTGGTCATGGAATTTAAAAATTTTCCCCCGGATTTTCATTTCTTGTAAGTCCTTTCACTGGTATGTGAGTTTTTGTGTGCCATTTTTTTTTTTCCGTATAATTTTTCTTGAAGCGGAATGTCAACATTAGCATTTTCTGTCCATTGCTGAAGCAGACATTTGGGTTAATGCTGATGCTGGCTTTGTTTCAGTCAACTGAAGAACTTTGACTGTAATTATTGGGATTACTTTAATTTAGAAAAGTGCCTGTCCCTTTTGTGAGCATGATTTATTCTTGCATAAGTCAAATTAAAAAATTTTATGGCTACAGACCCATCTTCTTGGCTTTTTAATTCTTGGATGCACTAGTACTTTAAGAAGAAGGAACTGGAAGAAAGGAGACATGACATATCATTCGAGATGAGACAGATTCAGTTCTGGAAATCTTTGTCACCAACTGACCCACAGTTAACTGGTTGGAAGACTTGCTGAACCTTCCTTTTAATGACAGAAGTGACCATTTTTTGTTGTTTATATAATTCACCTTTTTTGATGAGAAGATCCCAGAAAAAAGAATTTTGTTCATAAACTCATTTTGCATTTGTTTTAGGATATTTAGAATGTTCCTGTCTTTGAACATGAAATATTTTAGAAACTTACTCTATTATTAATTTTTTAATGGGGAAAGTATTTTTATGTTTAGCTTGTAGAATTCTATTTGAATTTTCTTGGGGAAGAATGGATGGTTTACAGGTGCCATTTTCTCAGTTTTTGCTATTACATCATTGTAACAGTGCATGGTTTGCTAATTTTTCATGCAGGCTTTTGAAATTTGTGCACTATTTTGCAAAACAAGCTTTCTGGAGTTTAACAAAAGGAATGCAGATTGTTACATCTTTAAAATAAGATTGTTAAAAATATAGGATTGTTAATTTTTTATCAGCAATTATAAAAGTACCTGTGGTTAGGATTTTGACACAAGATAATTATATCTATTTTACTATAGAATTAATAAGAGAGAAATAGTTTGTGAATTTCCGAAAAATGATATGATCAACTTGTTAGAAGTAGTTTTTAGTCATTCCTAATGAGACCACAAGCATTTGTAAAAATATTTGTGACCATATAGAATTCTTTTCTGCTTTGTTGCAATTTACAGTGACTATCCTCAAAAAGAAAATAATTTGTTATTGAAAGCTTGAATTTAAATAATGAATTGCTATTTCCAGAACAATACTTATGATTGTCTTGGCTGGAGGTTTCAAGCAGTTGCTTTGCCAATATCTAGAGCATTGTTTCTCAAGCATTATTTCCCACCTAAGGAGCCTCTTTAGACTCCTTTTTTTAATCCCCTCAATGAAATTTTAATATGATAGATATACTATATATCTCTATATATACTTTATACACTAATTGTATATGTGTTTAGTCCATATAAATAATGTGTAATGTGTAAGATTGTTTTCCCTCCCCCATCCCCTGCCACCAATATGTGTATATATATATGTGTATATATATGTGTGTGTGTGTATATATATATATATATATATTTTTTTTTTTTTTTTTTTTTTTTTTTTTTACAGGGGGCACTATTGCCCCATTGAAAACGCATGCTCTGGTGTAGACTACATTCAGTCCTGAAGGAAGATCACTATCAAGCCAAGAAATCACAGTCCTCTTTATTGCTAAGTAATGTGCAGGATATATAGTCTTCTTACTTATAACATTAGGCTTCCTGTCATATTATTTTACTACATAGAGCTAATTAGTATTTGCAACTTCTCATTCGAAGGGAAAATATTGACAGTCCCCTCGGATAAAGGAGCTTTCGGAGCCTTCCAAAGTAAAGGGATTCTGTACCCAGAGAGCACTAATTTGGCTGTACATCACTGAATCGGAAATTTCGGATGACCTTATTTTCTTCTACTGCTGAGAAACTGGAGAGAGTAAGGAATTTCCCAGTCTGGATTTGGCTCACATAGTATATTAATTTAATATCTGGGCTAAATCTAAAAGCCCACTGGTACTGAATGATTACATAACTGCCAACATCAGAGCCAAATAAGTTTTGTTGTTTTTAAAACTACAGATGCAGTGGTTTAAGGTCACCAGCCTATAGTGACCTATATTCCTAGTGGTAGCGCTCAGTGACTTGACAAGAAGGAAAATGTGTCTCCAGGTCGGAGCTCTGCAGCTCTAGCTACAGCTCAGAGCCAGCCTCCAGCAGTCCTGTGGCTGTTTACCCAGCTGTGATGAAATGAGGTTTGGTTTTGAGGGTCTGTGAGGCTTAACAGTGGAGGCTGATTGACACTGGTTGATCCTGCTGCAGTTCTTTTCTTAAGTTTGTTCCTTGCTGAAAGACTAGGGGAGTATTTTTCACCCTCTGGCTTCGGGACTTTTGTCACAAGCCAGGAGTTCACCAATTGCAGTAATAAGACACATGCGTTTTCCCTGTACTTGAAGATAGGGCGTTGTCCTTTTAACTGTTACAGCTGGCTATGGCTATGATTTCAGACTAATTACAGTTTTCTCACATATACTAACAGCTCTAATGTAGAATTTGTTAATAATCACACTCTTAGGTAGAACCAATAAGCTTCTGAGAAATGGAAACTTTGTATATACCCTAGAGGAAATTTAAGTTGTTGCAAATTTAATACCCTGATGTACTGTAATGAGATGTATTATTTTTCTTAAGTGCTTCTATAATTTATACATAGGACTCTTTGATCCAATTTCAAGTAGTAAAAAATATACATCTTACAGACTTCTTTGACTTGCTATTGCAACTTGGAACACTTTTATCATTTATTGTATAGTCGACCTTTGCAAATTTAACAGCGTAGTCCTAGTCTTTACTAAGTGATGTGAGTAATCTGTAATTTTGCTGAGACATGGATGTGTTCAGAGTTCTAGAAGTCTGGGGTACAGAAGAATGTGATGTAGTGAGCAAGTTCATCCATCTACTCAGGGCCTACTGACCACTATCCCTAAATTGTCTTGTGCTCTTTGTTGCTTTCACGTGTGGAGGAAATTACATGTGGGTGGGATCCATGAATTTGGGGAGTGACAGATGTCTCTTGCTCTTCTAATTACGTGTATCAGCTCTATTGTAATTGTTACCATTTGAGAATAGTAGTGATTCTTACCACCAACTGGAGATTCCTGTATGGCCATCCTGAGAATCGCTTCCATAGTGACAGGATTGGATCAAAACTTCAGGTGTGTCAGGGTAGGAAAGAAACCAACTTGAATCAGGCTTGAAATATAACAATAGAAACAAAACTCCTTATGTTTTTGTTAAATATGTTCATATATACAGCGTTGACATATAATAGGATGTTACTTAAATGGAGAGAATGACTTTTTAATCAAGTCCTTGCAATTAGATAAAGTAGGATAGTGTAAGGGGGCTCAAGAACAAATTCTCTCCTCTCTAATTTTCTCCTCTACCAGCTAATCTTTTTACATTACAAATTTACGTCTGGAACGTAAAACAACCACTTCGCAACATAATTTAGCCAGCTCGTGACAAAAATAACATGCGTTACAAATAATGGGGTCAGAAACAAATTCTGTTTTGCACTGCATTTTGTTCCCCCCTCATTTCCCACTCTTGTTCCTCTTTCCAATGTCCCTTATACTCCCCTCCCCCCAGAACCCACAGAAATGTTATGTTCTTAACTCTACCTTCTGGGATGCTACTAAGCCATAATATGTTCTATCTTTTGTTTCTGAGAAGCACTTATTGCTATGTCTGAGGGGGTTTTGTGGATTAGACAAGGAGAAGAGAAAAAAAACACCATGCAGAAGAGCCCAGCATAGGGAGCATGGAGCCCCCACCCTGGAGGGGAAATGGGGTATCACTGACCACTGGGGAGTGGCTGAGCACCCCATCTGCTGTGGTTCATGGATTCCTCAACTGGACAATGGTGGGATTTTCCTGGATTGCACACTCCAGTTCTAAAATTGTGAGTCTTAGCAAATTCTTTTGATCTTAGTCACTCCGTCATTTATGCAGCCAGGGAGCCACTGCATGACCCAGGGCCTGGTGCCATCGGCATTTGGTTGCATAGTCCTGTTCAGATTGGGCAGCAAGGTCACCGTGACGGGCTGCTGATGGGAGTGGTTCTTAGCCTTTAGAGTTCAAGGATCAGTTTCACACACAAGAAATGTTGGAGGGACATCTTTAAAGATTTCATTGCATTCCTACATGTTACATACACTCTTTATGACTTTTCTGTTGAATCAGAACTGTTTGCAGCCCTGACCAGGCTTTCTTAGATACTCCTGAGGGTACCTTTTAAACATTTAGCTATTCCTCTTATTAATTATCTTCATCAAGTGTTCCCTACCCAACATTGCACAGTATAACCCGCTCAGCTCAAAGTTCTGTCTCACACTTATTCCCATAAAATTTTGCATCTTCACTTAGTGCAAAAATTATTATACATCATAGTGATCATATTCGGAAGCATGCTTAGAAAGGGCACGTAGCATCCTGGCTGAGAACCAGTGGACTAGAGAGAGAAATGGTTGCCAGGGTGCTCAGACCAACAGCATCAGTAGCAATATCACCCGGAAGTTTCTAGAAAGGCAAATTATCCGTCCCTCTCCCTGCATTCTACTGAGTGAGAAACTTTGTAATTGGGATAATACAATATGTGTTTCAACAAGCTCTCCAGGCCAGTCTGATGCACACTAAAGTTTGAGCTCCATTGTACTACAAGAATTATTTCCATACATATACTCAACTGTGGAGGTAGGCATGGAGCTGGGTCTCTTTAATCTGCCATGTGCAAATTAATCTCAGTAAAACATTTGGATTGATCACAGCAAACTTTGGTTTTAGGAAGTGATTCTCAAACTCTGGCTGCATGTCAGATTCAGGCTATTAAACAGTACACATTCTTGTGTTTCATCCAGTATATTGTAATTCAGTCTCAGCTGGGGCCTAGCGGCCCGTTTCAAACAAACAGCCAGTCTGCAAACTGTGAATTACTGCTCAGCCCCATGGGTGTTAGAATCACCTGGAGGGCTTCTTTAACTGGATCCCTGGCCCTACTCCCAGAGATTCCTCTTTGGGAGGTCTTGGATGAGACCAAGAATTTGCTTTTTCAGACTTTCAGGTGATGCTGGTTCTTGGCCCTCAGATAGCACTGATCTAGAATGCTATAATGCCATTATCTGAGCTCCAAAATACACGTCATATTTTACTCACACAAGCTCACTATAAGTTGTTGTAATTTCCTTCAAGTCTTCTATTTATTTTTATTTTTTTTTAGTTTTTGAAATAGAAATATATTCACATAAATAAAATATTTTTTTAACTAAAAAAGGACACTCTTTGGGTCCACAACCACTGATTTTTCCTTCCCAGAGCAACTAATATTACAAGTAAATTATGCATCTTTTCAGTGATGTTTATGTTTATATGGGCATACATATATAAATGTACACAGACTGAACCTCCTTTTTAATTAAAATGCTAGCATTCACTGCTCAATACCTTGCTTTTGTCACCTGATATATTGTGTGACTCTTTCCATTTCAGTACATGGAGGGCTCCCTGATTCTTTGGCGTAGCTGTATGGTACTCATTGTGTGAACGTCCCATTACCTGTTTAAACAGTTTCCTACTGATGGGCATTAATTGAGTTTCCAGTCATGTAGTCCACAAATAAACCAAAGAGCAGACACCCAAAATCCAAAAACGTCCTGTTGGAGCAAATTGCCTTATACTCTCCATTAGCTCCTGAAGAGATCACCTTCTAGAATTATCCAAATAATTATTATCCTATTGGAAAAAGTTTATTTTTCATCAGCATAAGATATAATTAAAAAAATTTTTTAATGTTTATTTATTTTGAGAGAGAGAGAGAGAGAATGAGAGATAGAAAGTTTATTTTTGATCAGCATAAGATATAATTAAAAAATTTTTTTAAATGTTTATTTATTTTGAGAGAGAGAGAGAGAGAGCGTGAATGGGGGAGGGAGAGGGGTAGACTGAGAATCCCAAGCAGGCTCGGTGCTGTCAGTGCAGAACCCAACGTGGGGCTCGAACTCACGAACTGCGAGATCATGACCTGAGCCAAAGTCAAGAGTTGGATGCTCAACTGACTGAGTCACCCAGGTGCCCCAGCATAAAATATAATATTTAAAAATTGTCATCAAGATATTAAATGACAAGTTTTACTGGGTAAGGAAGAGTAGACAATAATATTTACTGTGCAGACCTTGGGGACCAGGCCTTGTCACTAACATATTCTCAATCTCAGTCATTAGAAGGCAGTACCTTCAATAGATGTTATCATGATTTTTCATAGAAGTAGCATGTGTCTCAGAGACATGAAAGTCTGCAGCTGGTAAGTTGTGGAGTGAGTTATTACACTTCTTACCACCCCAGCACCCTGTGCTTTCTCTCATGCCTGTGTCCAGTTTAGTGGTGTGCCCAGGACTGGGTGGTCCTAGCATGCCTAGGGCAGGGCAGTTCAGGGTGAGTGAGGCGACTGACGTGCCTGAGGCACAGGACTGAAGGAGCAGCTCTCTCTTGGAGTCATGCCCGGGTGCCCTGTGCGTGTCAGATGCTGGCCCTGAGTTTCCTCATCTACAAAATGAGGATAAAAATGACACCTACCTCATAGGGTTTTTTTCCTTTTTATGAGGATTAACAGAATTTATACACATAAAGTATTTAAAACAGTGCCTGGCCTACAGTAAGTTCTAGTTAAAGTTAGTTATAATTAAAGTTCAGTTTCTTGATTCTTCACTTACGTAGAACAGTCATAATCCTGCTTCAATCAGTGGGATTTTGGAAGCTAAAAACTTTTTTTTTTAAAGAACAAAGGAATATTTTCATAGCTATTCATGAGCCTGCTTTCATGACCTAACTCAAATAGGAAGATCCTGACATCTCCTTTAAAGTCATCATCTTCTAGAGAGCTCCCCCAACAGACCACCGTCTGGGCACCGAGGTTGACTTCTGTGTCAGGGGCACGGGGCTGGGTGGCAGGACCCTGGCAAAGACTGGCCTGTCCAAGGGGTCAGGCCAGGGGCCAGCTTTCTTGTGACTCAAGTTCTGTTTTCTTCCCCTTTGGAGGCAGGAGGTGGGATGGGGGAATCCCAGCTCCTATTTAATGCCAGCTTTTATTCAGTTCCTTTTGAGAATTCCCTCCTTCCCACACTTCCTCCCACTCAATACCCAAAAATATTAATGCCTGAGAAAGAAAGTGAATTCTGAGGCTTTTAAGTAAGTACTTCAAAAATGTCTGTCATGTGCCTTTATGTATTTGTAAATTGTTTAAGATATAACAAGGCTGGTGTTTGTGTGTAGATGGTGATAATGTCTAATTGTTGTTATTATCTAATATATGCCATTGGGAACCAAGACAAACTCATTTGTGATTAAAAACTGTTTAATTGATGTTTTTAAGGCATGTCTTTTTGCTCCAAGAGTGAATGTGTCTTCAGACTTGCAGTCTGAGCAGATGAACATCTGGACTTTACCATTTTTGTTTTGGAGAGCAGAAAGTGAGCTCAGTGAGCACTGGATTCTGGACATATCCTGGAATGTGCACATGAATCTATATATCATCAATTTTAATTTTCCGAATAAATCGTATTGGTTAAACCTCTATCAATGTGTGGGAGTGGCATGAAAGATCAGTTTGTGACTAACAGCCTCTTCCATTGTGTGCATCTGGGAAGATAGTCCTCTGGCTCTGGATTGCAACTCTCATTGTGTTTATGGTGAGGCATTGAGAACATTTTGTGAGCTAGTGTTCAGTGCCTACTGAAAGCCTTTGCTTGGGAAATGCATACCAAGGCCTGATGACTGCCTCAAGTCTGGCCTATCTGTGACTGGTGTTTTTGGTGCTTCACAGATATGTTTTCTCTTACCCTTGCTGTGTATTCCTAGTTTAGTCTGGGAGAACAGCTGTGCTGGCATTCACTTGTGAACGGGTCTTTGCATATGCCTTCTGTACCTAGAATGGTACTATCTTGAGAATCTTCACTGGGTTGGTAGATCATACCATTCATGGTGATGAGGAACCTGTCTTATCGTTAACAGATGGCTCACATGTGAAACTCATCAAAATGTCTATATAGGGTTAGCATCTTGGTGTTATTATCAGTTAATGGCAACCATCTCTGTTCTCTGGGCCAGTGGTGTTCACACTGTTTTGATCATTTATTCCATTAGTAAAAAATCAGCACATGCACTTATATAGGAGTGGTTCTTTTAAGTTTCTATTTGCTTAAGAAAGAGTGAGAGAGAGAGAGAGAGCTGGGGAGGGGCAGAGAGAGAGAGGGAAAGGGAGAATCCCAAGCAGGCTCCATGCTGTCAGTACAGAGACTGATGTGGATCTCTACCTTACGAAACGTGAGATCATGACCTGAGCTGAAATCAAGAGTTGGATGCTTAACCGACTGAGTCACCCAGGCACCCCCGCAGTGGTTCTCAACAGGGGATGGTTTTGCCCCCCTGGGGAACAATAGACAATGTCTGGAGACATTTTGTTTGTTACAGCTGGGGAGACGGCGTTTACTGACATTTCGTGGGTGAGGCTGAGGATACCACTAAACATCCTAAATGCACAGGATGTCCTCCCAAAAGAAAGATTGTCTGGCTTATAATGCCAGTAGTGCTGAGGTTGAGCAATACTGATATACAGGTTGAACCATATGAAATTGCTAACATTATATTAATTTGTACTTACAAAAATGCCAGTTTCATGCATTTCAGCATAATATGTGGAATTATAAATTGCATGAATGAACTACTCAACCAATAAATTATTTCCATAATAGAATGCACAAAATAGCTTCTTTTGGAGAAGCTATTAAAATAGGGAGCTTTAATATTTTCTTCTTATGTTCCTGTGGATCATTTTGTATATACTCTACCTTGGAGAATACTGCTCTAGACTTTAGTCTAATCTGGAGCTTCATGTGACTGCCATCGATTTAGTAGGATAAAGTGTGTTGTATGATACTCTTTGGTATAGTTGGGGGTTCTTTGTGATGTCTGGGGTGACTGGCTGCTTCTTGTAGGGCACAGCTGTAGGAATCTGGGCTCTGATCTTGTTTGCCCCCTCAAGCAGAGCAACTGTACCTAGCAATGACTTAGATCTTGAGCTTCCATTTAAATTGCATTTGAAGAGAGAGTTTAGTAGGTAAAATTACACTTTGAAAACCACCACACTGGACGGTGACCTTGGGATGTGCAGGAGCTATCTCCTTACATAGCCCATAGTAGCTGCTTAATACATGCTCTTTTGAATGAATTCCACAGGACATTCTTCTTGAATTGAGAAGGGCTTTGAATTGAGGAAATTTTTGTCTGTTAATATCATCCATTGAAAAAAATTGATTTTCCCAAGGTTCTTAGGGAGGCTCATATTGCTATTTTTGCTTTGTTGTTTTGTCGGGTGGTATTAAGAACTCATGTGGGTGTGGGTGTTTCTGAACCCATCTCTCTCTTTGTATTCTTTTTTTCCCTCTCTTTGTATTCTTAACTTTTTCTGTGATAAATATGGATTAGTGAAAACAAAAGACTTCTGCATATAGTCAAATGGTGTGCCTCAATCCTATAAAGCGTGTTAGAGAGATTGCCTGTCATCTTAGCACATTAGCAATGGAACGACATTAGACTTACATAGGGAGCTTTTAAAACAAGGCAGATACCTGATTTGAGGTAGGTCTCTAACATCAGTATATTTTAAGTGGTCTGTAGGTGATTTTAGCTTTCAGTTAGAGCTGAGAGCCACTGATTTCGAAGTTAGATACCTTTTGTTTCCTGCAACGTCTTTTTTAATATAATTGCATAGCTAGCACTTTGTGTACAAGATCTTCAATATCTATCTATTTAGTGGGAAAAAAAGATACAGATATATGTGTACACATGTGAGTGTGTGTGGAAAAGAGACTCATTAATTGTCCATGTTGCATTTTCTCCCATGACCATGTATTTTTTTTTTAAAAAGCAAGAGCAAAAATGACAAATAACAAACACTCCTACAAATCTACATTTTTTCTTCTTCATACTAGTCTTTTTCTAAAGACTCAACCGTAGGTCCCTCATTCCTTTCCCACCACAGTGACATAATTTCTTTGGAAATCTGTGGAAGAAAATATTAATTTGGCATTGGGGAAAAGCTGATTATCTGTCTCCTAACAGCCTGTTGAGAAAGATTCTGATGTATTTCTGTAACAATACCTTTTATTGTTTCAAATTCTTTATGGGTAAGCATGTTATATCAAAGAGCTGTTTTATTACAGTGGTCTGGAATAATCACTACTGACGTTTTATGAGGCACTGCAAAATTCAAAGAATGTCTCTCTGATGGAATGCACAGTCAAAGGGACTCTGATGTATAGAATCAGCGTATCAGGAAAAATGTTATATATTATAGTTGCCTCCACTGGGATGAATACGGTCTTTAAAGTTGCTTCTGATTTTGCTGTTCCTACAACACCGATGAAATCATTCTAGGGTACTCATTTTACTGTACTCCGAGAACAGTCAATTGTATAGTCAAAAAACTAAGAGTTCATTCAGATAGCTCTTCTAGTTTTTCTATCACTCTGTGTAGAATGATGAGTATATATGATTTCACTAAGAAAGGTTTACAAGTGAAAAATACCATTAGGATGGGAAATGTTTTCATGGCTGACTTGTATATTAATATTATCATGAAGACTGGGGTGCCTGGGTGGCTCAGTCGGTTGGGTGTCCAACTTCGGCTCAGGTCATGATCTCACAGCTTGTGAGTTCAAGCCCCGCGTCGGGCTCAGTGCTGACAGCTCAGAGCCTGGAGCCTACTTCAGATTCTGTGTCTCCCTCTCTCTCTGCCCCTAACCCACTCACATCCTGTCTCTGTCTCTCTCAAAAATAAATAAACATTAAAAAAATT
This sequence comes from Neofelis nebulosa, assembly GCF_028018385.1. Lineage (NCBI taxonomy): Eukaryota > Metazoa > Chordata > Mammalia > Carnivora > Felidae > Neofelis > Neofelis nebulosa. Next base: position 26,800,845 of record NC_080794.1, on the reverse strand, counting down.
TTAATATTATCATGAAGAGTCAGAGCTCCTGACAAATCCCATCTATCCTGAGCTAGCTCACATTATGTTTTACCTCTTTGCTGTTTGAGATTCAAACATCTTTTCTTTGCAATCTCTGAAATAGCTTGACCAGTTTGGCCTGGTCTTTCTTGACCCCAGCCTCAGGCAGTCTGGCCCAGTTCCTTTTTATACAAATAATGTTGTAGGTTTCACATCTGTGTAGAGTAATTGAATGGACAGTAACTAGCCTTTGTTAGGTGCTTGATCATTTACAAAATGCACTATCCCATTTGGTCCTTATAACAACACTAATGATGTAGGCATTCTGTTCTCTCCCTGTTGCACATGGGGCTCCAGGAAGTTAGGTTGTGCAAATTCAGTTTATGCAGATAGAACTAAGACACCTAGTAAAGGGAGGAAAAAAAATCCCTATTTGTTGGCTCTGGCTGTTAACAAAATCTAATAGGTGTCCATCCAAAAAGGATTGCAACTACAAAAGACAAACTATGCTTCCAATTTTGGTAAGCACCGCAGCTCAGGGCATGCAGTAGGCTTTCAGAATGTATTCAGTATTTGTTATCTCTTTCCAAAGATGTTTAATGCTGAGTTCTTTTAATATCATGTCATGTTATCTTTCTTTAAAAAGGTATTAAGTTGTTTCTTTTTTTTTTTTTTTTTAACTTCTAGCTTTTGGCTACTACTGAAACTGTGCAGTCATTTTCCCTAGTACACCTTGCATTTATATCAATAAACAATATTTGCATGGATTTTCTGAGTTGCTGAAGGGTAGCTGTGGTTGTTCGTGGTAGGAATCTGATTTGAAAGTTTTACATGGTTTCTGGGAGTGACAATAATAAAATTCTCTTCTCAAGTTGGATGTTTATATTTGTAATAGAATCTTCTGATGTTTTTGCTCAACTGGATAGGTTCTGTTTACATATTTAGACTTAACCAATTAATTCCTCCTACAACTTCCCATTATTGTCCTTTGTGGTGGGGTTTCTACAAAGAAATTCATGTTGGATGAAATTATTAGAGGGAAAATAAAGTATTTAAATTATATATGTTTTGGTGAATATGACAATGCTTTAAATGAATAAAAGCTGACAAAGGACAGTGTTTACTTTATTGATTGAGCTTGTAGTGTTCAACTACAATGCAAAACACCACACTTCGCTGGTTTAGTTCATCATGTGAACTGTATGATCATGGACTCTCATTGCTTTTGGGGTGATTCTCCCCTTCAACCTTGAGAGCGTGCCTCATAAGAGTTTGAGACAAATAGAATTTCACTTGACTCCAATTTCAGTTTTGTTTCTTTGTTTGTCATGGCTAAACGTATGGGTTTTTTCAGCTGGAAGTCTGAATATGGTTCCTACTCTTTTATGGACTTTCTTCATCGCCCGGCTCCAGGATGGTGCGTAATCTAGTGTTTCTTCAACCTGCCTGGTCATTCAGATTGCCTGGGATGCCTGATTAAAATTCCCAGGGCCTTTTATTGAAGACAGGACTTTAGTTAGCTTAGGAGATTGTTGTCATCAGGAGTGTGTCCCCCCTTAGTTGTACCACCATGCCCATCTCTAGGTAGACCTAGAGGTAGCCAGAATAGTAGGGGTGGGAGAAAGAAAGGGGAGGCCAGCAGGAATTGGACTTTTCAGTCCTTTGTGGACATAGGAGTTCCATAGCATCCCTCCAATTTAATACAGGAAAAGACCTGGCCCAAACCTTGTACCTTTTGAATAGACCAGTGTGGGTTTATACACGTTTACAGATGTATACATTTGTTTTTAAATAGCTACAGGGTGCCTGGGTGGCTCAGTTGGTTGAGCATCTGACTTTGGCTCAGGTCATGATCTCGCGGTTTGTGAGTTCAAGTCCTGCATCAGGCTCTGTGCTGACAGCTCAGAGCCTGGAGACTGCTTCCGATTCTGTGTCTCCTTCTCTCTCTGCCCCTCCCCCACCTGCACTCTGTCTCCTTCTCTCTCAAAAATAAATAAGCATTAAAAAAAATTTAAATGGCTGTAATTTGTGAAGCACCTGGTAAGTCCTAAGCATTCTTATTTAATGCTACAACAGCTTTTTCTTATGGTGGTGACAAAGAGTCCACTAAAAAAAATCATGTACTAGATCATTTATCTAGAAAAAATAGATCTCTGACAAATTACTGCTGGTAAATAAATGTTTTAATTCACAAAGTTGTTTTGCACAAATGTACTTGTGTGTACCCCAGGCAAAGTTGTAAAAAACTTTGAAATGGGCAAAAAAAATTATGAGGTGTCTTTTTAGTGGAATACTGGGTGATGTCTACTGTCTTCTTTTCAAGTCATGTAATTCTCTAGAGGTCTGTGTCTTTCATTATCTTTAACATGGGTTGCAGAAAACTGATAGTAAGGCAAATAATTTTCATCTCATGGAGATGCAGTCGACACCACCACCCGTCTTCTTGGTCGAAGAGGCCGGTTTAGTGTCTGTTAATTCATTGCGGCATTCCAGATCGCATCTCAGATGTCTGCTCTCCCACCTGGTTGCAACATCCTGCTGGTTCCTTCATTAATTTAATGACTTCCATAAAATCTTTAAAACATGTTCTTTTATATTCATGTAAGAATCATCATTTTAACCTTTAAGAAGATTATCCTTTAACTCCTATTATTCTTACAAAGCCCTATGAGGACATGTCAAATGGGCATTATTATCTCCCTTTAACAGATGGGAAATATTTAGCCAGTGGATGGGATTAGGAACCTCTAATCATCCAGACGATCTGGATGAGTATTTAGGAGCTTCTGGTTACGCTGGACCACAGGGTCGGGACCTAAGTAGTCTAGAGTGGAGGCTCTGGCCACAGCCAGCCAGGAGGCAAAAATCCAAAACCTGGGTCAAGGATGGGAAGTCAAGTGTCAAAGATTTAAACAAATAACAGTTGTGGAATATAGGGCAGATGAGTGAAAGTTTGAATTTAGGAAAGAGGCTAGACAGCAAGGAGCCCATGATGCAGGCAGAAACCTGGCCAGAAAGCATGCATTGCTTACAAAAAAAAATATATCCTGATAGGAAGCCTTAGCAGTCTCTTTGTGTTAGAACCATTCTGTGGTCCTGTGTCAGCAGGAAACAACCACAGCCTGGGTATTTAAACTAAGCATAAAATTGGAAGCACCTGGCCCAATGAAGGAGCTTGGGGATTGAGGCAGGCAGTGACTTCTGCAAAGGAGGTGGGGACAATGGCCTTCAGCTGGGCTCAGCTGCAAGGAGTTGCATTGATTTTTAGCCATGTGGTTTCTTTCAGAAAACTGCACACATTCCCCAAATCCCCATGGCGCTGACATTTCTTACCACTCTGATTAATCAAACTGTGTTCAGAGTGAAAAAAACTTCCCTGGCCAAACTATTAGCCTCTTGATGGTAGCAACATTACCTGGTCTTTGGTTTGGTTTTTTGTTTTTGTTTTTGTTTTCCCACTTGAAATTATTCCTGAAGTTATGTTCGCTCACATTCTCATTTGGAAGCAAGTTGGGTATTTGTTAACATTCATTATCTGCTACCAAGAATCAGGAAATGGTGATGTTTTGGAAGTGATTCAGGAAAAGCTTTGTAATTACTTTTTGGGGAGGATCATCTTCAGATAAAGGCAATCCTTCTCACAGCTTTGATCAATTATATTACAAAGGGAAAAAAAGTGATTCCAGAGTAGGCCCTGCATGGCTTGTAAGAAACTGTTTAAAACGTAAGATGTTGAAATGATTTGGGTATTTTATTCCACACCATTTTCCAATGATGCAGCCACCGTTTGACATTAATCTCTAATTTTAACTATGAGATCTTGCAAAAGTAACTCATCATGATTACAAATGAATTTTAATCAGACCTGTTATGAATTTACTAATTATTTTTTGTGCTCAGATCTTAACCTCTGCTCAGAACTCCAGGCTTTATTTAAACTCTAAAATACTTAATACAAGCATGATTTTCCCCCTCAGCCTACTCTAATCAGGAACCTCATTAGACACACTAGCTTTTTGCATTACATAACGTATAACACAAATGATGGAAGTCTCTGGATGAGATATTTTAAAAAGTTATTTGCTGCAGGCTATAATTCATTCTTAAAATGATATACTGAGAGGGGCGCCTGGGTGGCTCAGTCGGTTAAACGTTCAACTTAAGCTCAGGCCATGATCTCATGGTTTGTGGGTTCGAGCCCCGCGTCAGGCTCTGTGCTGACAGCCTGGAGCCTGCTTTGGATTTTGCGTCTCCCTCTCTCTCTGCCCCTTCCCTGCTTGCGCTCTGTCTCTGTCTCTCTCTCTCTCTCTCAGGAGTAAATAAACATTAAAAAAAATTAAAATGATATACATTAAAATGAGTGACTTAACTCATGAGGCAGATTCATTTAGACTCAGGAGATGTAAACATACTGGAAGTCCCTGAGAAACAAAATAATCCTCTTACAGTGGATACTTGAAGAAAATAAGGCCATGATTATTCACAGGCATGATTTATATTGCTCCAAATAGATGAAACTTGGTTGTACTCACCAAAGGGCTATCACTACTTTTAATTTTGAAATAATGGAGTTTGTAGAAAATAGTGGCTGGTTTGCTGCTGAAGCATAGTGCTCCTGACACAGTGGTTAGCTGGGCTGTGAATCAAATTTCAAAAAAAAAAAAGGAAGGCAAAATTGCAAAATGGAAAAATGACCAGAACTTTTGTGTTAGGTACAAATTCAGAGAATTTGGAACATGTCATTCTATGTGTAATTGGTCTATTAATATCTAAAACTGTTTTTAATTTCCCCCTTTGCACAGGGGTCATATTTTACAAGTATTGAGAAGGAGATGTTTTCTGCTTGTCAGTCATGATTTAAGTGGCAGCAGTGGGCAGAAACGTTGTAAGTACTCAGGGAGTAACACAAAAAATGGAAAAGCCTGTGATGGCAAGGCAGAAAAAATGGACAAAAAAATCATAGGAAAAAATATTAAGAGATTGTTAGTCTACTGAAAATTGCATACAAACTGGGCAGGTATCTTTAAAGATGTCTTGGTTGAAAATTTTTCAACTTGGTTTTACTCCTTTGAAATGCCTCTTAATTTCATAATTTCTTTTTATCCCTGTGTAGGTCTGAATGAGCATGGGATTTGAAATCAATAGACCTGAGCTTAAAACTTAGGCTCACTATTTTCCATTGAGTTCTCTGATATTGTGAGTGTGCTCAGGCTAACATTGCTGAAATGGAGGCCCGCAATCAGAATGTAATAGCTTATCACTTCATGACCAAGAAATTTCCACAATCTCATAACCGGTTGCCCCTTTAACTCATCATCCTAATCCTGAACACACGCCTGGGACTTTGATGGCATCCAGTTTTTTTGTTTGTTTGTTTCTTAGGTTTAGAGGAGGAGAGAATCCTTTTTTAAAATGTTCATTTGTTTTGAGAGAGAGAGGGAAAGAAAAAATTCCAAGCAGGCTCTGTGGTGTCAGCACAGAGCCCTATGTGGGACTCCATCTAACGAACTGTGAGATCACGACCTGAGCCAAAATCAAGAGTCAAATGCTCAACCGATTGAGCCACCCAGATGCCCCATATTTCCCCATTTTATTGTTACGATTCTTTGCCTTTGTTCTGACTGTGGTGAGGTATAATAAAATCAACACGAGAATATAAGCTCTTTGAAGGCAGTGATTCGGTCCTTTTTACCCTGTATCCCAGTGCCTAACACATGGTAGGTGTTGCATATACATTTGTTGGCTTATGTAGAGTTGGAATAACTAGGATGAATGCCCAGACTTGTTCTTATTAGCTAATTGTCAAGTCTTAGGCTCTCTGAGAATCCAGTTAGAGACATCAGAACTTAGACACCTTTCCTATTGGTAAAATGAGGGGCCAGAGTGAAATAAATTTCTCCAAGATGTTTTGCAGTTCAGCTAGTAGGAAATGATTTCTCCCTCCTCCAAATATCTGTAACAAATTTCCATTTATCCTTTCCTTTTATTAATTGTTCAGCCATGGTTGGACTATGTAAGCTTCTGCAGTGCAGGCTCTTTGTGTGAACATGGGTTGCATTTCCTATAGCACCCTCCTGGAGCCTTAAATATGTGACACCCCGGGAATTTTTTAGTGAGTATCTGGATAGACTTCATCTAGTATTGCAAAAAAAGTGCCCCCAGACACACAAGTAACTTTGTCAGCCTCTTTAGTAGAGTTTGTCATGACTTAATGTCTCATCCAGGACATTGGGTCTGGGCCAAGGGCACCTCTTAGCTCCTTGGATATTATAACCTTGCTTTTCCTTATTCTCCTTATGGCTAGAGCAAGGAGGGAGGCAAAGGCAAGATTCTCTTACTGAATTCTCTAGCATCTACAGGAAAGGTTTTTGTGAGGAAGAAATTGAATTTCCCATCCCTGAGGCAGGAGGGAACTGGGTACAAGAGAGGCTGGGAAGTGAGCCAGTGACGAGATGGGAAAGCCATCCAATGCTTCCCAGCAAAACTGGGGCTGGGTCCTTTTATCCTTTTGGATCAGTTGTGAATTATCAAAATGCCTACGGGCATTGTAAGCCAGATTTGCATGTTGACTCGGGTAATTAAAAGCTGTTTCCAATCAACAAATTTGTAGTCAAGCCATTGGTAGCCTTCAGGTGAAAATAGTCTTCCTGTTGTTAAGGTTAATTAGTGTGTGCGTTTATCTAGGAAGCTGAAGAGAATGGTTTCACACGCAATGAGACTGGGGTTTGGAAAGAAGGAAGGGGAAAGTGGAAATCAAATCATGACTGGTCTCTAGCAGTCAGCTAGGCCACTGTGTGCAGCATATCCCAACCAGGCATGGCCGATCGTAAGCCTCCTTTGGGGCACACATTCTCAGGACTCTCCCCTGGAGGTTCAGATCCAGGGATTCTGTGGTGGGGAGGGGAATCTGGAGTTCTAACAAGCGCCCAGGTGATTCTAATAGTGGAGGAAGTGTGTGAAAACTGGCTGAGAGCCTATTCCTAGGTGTTTAAAGAACCCAGTTGCAGGGGCGCCTGGGTGGCGCAGTCGGTTAAGCGTCCGACTTCAGCCAGGTCACGATCTCGCGGTCCGTGAGTTCGAGCCCCGCGTCAGGCTCTGGGCTGATGGCTCGGAGCCTGGAGCCTGTTTCCGATTCTGTGTCTCCCTCTCTCTCTGCCCCTCCCCCGTTCATGCTCTGTCTCTCTCTGTCCCAAAAATAAATAAAAAATGTTGAAAAAAAAAATTAAAAAAAAAAAAAAAAAGAACCCAGTTGCAGTGGTAACCAGAGGGTCTATGGGTGGGATGGAGTCTGGAACAGCAATGGTATATAGCCTTTTACGAGTCACACTGTGTGTGTCATTTTCTAGGGAATAGGAACTTGCTAGTTTTCCCTTATGACATTTGTTCGTATGCACCATGTTATTTGCAGTTAGAAAAGTAAGTGAATTTTACATAAGTTATTTGCTGACCATACCAGAAACTTCTGGCAAGAGTGAGGTAAGTTCTTCCATGATTTCTTTCTTGTCCCAGGCTTTAGACTTAAGTTCGACTCAGCTGACCTCTAGGGTGGTGTGGTAAGGTATTTCGGCTACTCTTATTAATAGCAAACATTGATCACATTTTACTGTGTTCTAGGACTTGGCTGAGCAAATGAATCGTGGCACTTAGGTATCATGACTTCCCTGAGACATAATATTATTCTTATTATGCCGAGATGGGAATGGCGGCTCAGAGAGGTTGAGCAACTAGGTTGAGGTTACACAGCTAGCTGATGTGGTGGTTCTCTGGCTCTTAAGCCTTGCTCTTAACCAGTAGCCTCTGCTGCATGCTGAAGAGGAAATCTCCAGTGGTTGCTCCCTGTGTAACCTTGCCAGTCCTCTTCATTGTTGGCTTACACAGAATGCACCTCTCTTCATTTCTTGTTCAAAACCATGTTATGTATTGGTATATATTTTACAGCTTACAGAGTACTTTCAAATGTAAGACTCTGTGTGATCCCAACAATCCCGAGGCACAAGTTGTATAAGAGAAAACAAAGTCTTAAAAAGGTAATGACTTGTCCAGGGCCCCAGTCACAGTTATTTCTTTTGTTTTCTCTTTTTAAAAATTAAGGTAAGCTTTTGGTGTAGGCAATACACGTGGCACAAAATTCAAATGGTACCAAGTGTGTGTGTGAAAGCTGGCTGCCTTTTTCCCTGCATGTATTCCCGACACGGGGTTTCCTTCCCCAGAGACAAATGCAGGGCCTGATACCAGTTCTGTGGACCCCAGTCCTGTGATGCCCCCTGCTGCTCCATAGCTCAGTGCCAGCAGAACATTCAGTATCTCCTGTCTGGACTTGTCACTGCAAAGTTTGATTAGTTGAGTGCCTAATGGTTTGAAAGACTGTCGCAGTGTATTCCTATAGATAGAATAATGTGCTGGTTCTTGCTTTGCCAAATCTTTTCTTACCATCTCTGCCCCCTGCCACCCAGCACCGACACACCAAACACGTCCATTTAGCTGTCACTGAAATTCATCATCAGGCAAGAATTTTTCTTTCCTAAAAACGAGAGGGGAATAATGCTATTCTTATACCTCTGCAATAATTGCAGACCTTGGGGAAAATGTAGTCCACGGAGAGACTGTTGGAATAGAGCGTCCCTGGGCTTTGCATCCACCAGTGGTGTGTACTCTTGGGCAAGTTGTCTGATCCACTCTGACCCTCAGGTTCCTCATTTGTGAAACTGGTAGGATTGTGAAGATGACCTGGGATTACTAGAACAGGTCCTGGCTCTCCCTATCTGTCCCCTCATTCGTACAAAACTGTGATAGAAGTAGCTTCTCCTCCTCTTTTGACAAAAGGTGCTTGATATGTTTTCTTTTCCAGAGCCACCCTTGCAAACATTTGACTTAAGATAAACCAGTGGTCTCTACACTCTTACGGGAAGTGTGTCTTGTTCAGTGTTGTGGAATTCAGTCCTTTGACTGTTGGATTAAGGTGACCTTGCACATTTCACCTCCTCCTTGGCTCCCTTAGTTGCTCCCAAATTCCCCATTAATCTCCATTCTGGTACCCTGTTGATTACATTATCCCTGCCCTAGTGAGCCTCACTCTGAGCTCTGACCACAGTCAGTACGGACTGGCACATATGTTGGCTTCTTTGCTCGATGTTCTCGATCTTTCCCATTTAGGTTGCAAGCTCCCTGAAGGCAGAGGATATATTGACTTAAAAAAAATTTTGTTTTAATTTGAGAAAGAGAGAGAGCACAAGCTGGGAAGGGGCAGAGAGAGAGAGAGAGAGAGAGAGAGAGAGAGAGAGAGAGACAGAATCCGAAGCAGGACCAGGCTCTGAGCTGTCATCACAGAGCCTGACATGGCACTTGAACTCACAAACCGTGAGATCATGACCTGAGCCGAAGTCGGACGCTCTACTGACTGAGCCACCCAGGCGCCCCTAGGATATATGGACTTTATTCACAAGTGTTTATCCAGCACAAGCACAGTGCCTGGCACATTGTGGGTCCCAATTAACGACACATTATTATCTTTCAGTGTTTGACAGTTAGTTTGCTTCTAGTTTTCTGTTTGGTTGCTTTGACTTCTAACTCTAAGCAACACTGAACAGGAGGAAAGAAGAATTTCTCTAGTCCTGTTGCTGTAGCCATAAATCCTGTAGCCATCTCCTTTGAAAGTAGAACTTGGCATTGTTAAGGGACAGTGGTGGTTCTGAAACACCCTGCTGGTTGTTAACCCCTGGATACACACAGCCTCATGCAAATCCAAGGCACTGATATTTTAATAATGATTTATCAGTATATCAAATACTCTATTAATGAACTAATTAAGCATTATTCTGGGTGTTTTCTCATTTATTTATTAACTCATTTATTTTGAAAAATTACTTCTGCCCTTCTAGTGGGTGAGGAAAGGCCCTATGTAAGGCTGATGATCCTCTCTGTGGATATATTGCTTTCTTGTAAAATCTTAATTGCACTTTCATTTCCAGCCAGCCCAGACTAGACCCTGTTTAATGTGTGAAGGCTGGAACCACTGGGGAGCATTTATGGCCAATGCTTCCTGCAGTTGCACTTTATTCCCTGAGTAATAAGAAAACTGGAAAGTGGTTGATAAGTTGATTTAATCATTTTTGCCCTTGTTTGGCCTATGATGTCAGCTGTTTTCTGGAAATGTTCATATCTGTATCACCCCAGAATGTCTAGCATATAATATGTTACCTGTTGTAGGTTCCTGGTCAGAATGTTTTGAATAATAAATATTACTGGTCTAGTATTCTCATTTATTATTAAACCTGTTTAGCTTGAAGCTTATCATACTTATATTTATTTAATGAGAGAAGTCTTTTTTTCTTTTAAAAAAATTTAGCAGTGTTTTTTAAAAATATTTTTATGTTTATTTTTGAGAGAGACAGAGTGTAAGTGGGAGAGGGGCAGAGAGAGAGGGAGACACAGAATCTGAAGCAGGCTCCAGGCTCTGAGCTGTCAGCACAGAGCCTCATATGGAGCTTGAACCCATGAACTGTGAGATCATGACCTGAGCCGAAGTTGGATGCTTAACCAACTGAGCCACTGAGGCACCTCAGCAGTGTTGTTATTTTAGAGCCTATTTAAAGATCCAGTTAGCATCCTCAATCAAGCATATAATTCTTTACAGTCATTTTTGACATTTTATATGAAATATCTGGGGGAAGTAGCCATTTGATGCACCTTTCATTTATTTGCTATGTTTTTAGTACATTTTTGGTTCAGTTATGTTGACATAGTTATAAGCAACTTAGACTGCTAGACTACTTACATACTTCATCCTCTGGTAGCTCTATTTTCTTTTTTTGGAGAGTTTTTTTATGGGTGATCTCAAAGAAGAACAGTCACAGAGTAAGGTTGATAGATAGGGAGAGTACAGAGGACCTCAATTTGCTTTGTGTTTTCTGTTCATTTTGGACTTCAAGGAGGAGAAACCCACTCAAAAAGCTCAGATAGGGAGGAACTTATTTTTAAAGCACTAAAGGAATGGATACTGGAGAACTGAACCGCAAGAAAGTAGCGCTATTACCCTGAGGAATAGGGAAAAACCATCAGGCAGCTATATTGTCTCTTCTTTTTGTCTGAGTTCTATGCTTTCCATCTCGACTTTCCTCTGTTCATCTGCTTCATGGTTGTATTATTATTATTATTATTATTATTATCATCATTATTATTATTAATTTATTTATTTGACAGGCAGACTTTTCTTCTCACTCACTTCCACACTGCCCCATTTAGCTTCCTCTACTGACAGACTTCCTCCAATGGCAGACTGACTTGGTCTCAGCATTTTTTTAGCTCAAGTTGGGTTAGCATTGATCAGGTATCCGTCTTGGTTCCAATCAACTCTGGGTGGGTTTTTGGAGCATTTAATACCAACATGGCTGCCTAGACCTACCTCTCCAGGAGGAGATGCTCTCTTCAGATGCAGATGTTCTCTGAAATAAGAATAGAGCAATAAGGATCAGTAGTGCTAGAACTGGGGGCTGATAATCAACCAGGTGAAACCCAGGCCATACTCTGATGGGTCAGAGGGCCATTTTGTTTGCTTTATGCCTGAACCCTACAGCTAATTAAATTTTGAATATCATTCTTTATTAGTATTTTTTTTGGGGGGTGGATTTTTATTATATCAACCTGCTGACTTGTCTAGATTCACTTTTTAAGGCTATTTTAATTCTATAATAACTACTTGTTTCTTACTAATACTTGAGTTGGTGCTATACATAAGATTATCTGTTAAAAGACAATTATTTCCCCTTCCGTGAATGCTGTGCACTACTTTAAAAATGTTATATAGATAAAGTTTCTAATTTTTCATAATATGTAGAAGGCAAACAGGAAAGCCTATTTAGGGGGTAGCTGGTATGTTACCAGTTTGAAGCCATTTTACGTTAACATTCGGACGCATTTTTCATTTTCAACCTTCTCCACCCCTTCTCAACACAAATTCTTATTGTAGCCAAACATCCTTTAGCATCCAAAGATTTGTCCCCTTCAATTTTTACCTCCTTTGCATTTTACTTTCTCAAAGAAACCTCCCAATCTCCTTCTGCCAATGGAGTATGGTCTCTGGTCTCTTCCTTGTCTGAACACTCAAAGATGATAACACTTCTCATCCAAACAAATAGTTAACCACTTACAAAATAGAATCCTGACTGGTAGTTGGCTTTTTATGTTTTAAGATCCCCAAATAGTTTTTTAATTAAGTAAACTCAAACTTATGACCCCGAGATCAAGAGTGGCATGCTTGACTGCTGAGCCAACCAGCACTGCCCCTCCCACCAACTAGTTTTTAAGGTCTTGAGAGAAATAGCCACATCTGACAATCTTTGTGCCCACCATAGCACCTCACACCTATATGGGTCTTAGTTCACTTATTGAACACACCCTGTGGATCAAATGTTGTTTTAGAGACTGGAAATAGGTAAATTGCTGTTCTCCAGCAATTTCTTTGTCTGATGTGTTAGTCCTCATGCCACGAACTGAGATGCAGCTATTGTGTTTAACATTAAAATTCATGATTAGAAAATTCCTCAGTGCAGGTTTTCAATGAAAAGTAGCAAGTATGAATTGTTTAAATTAAAGAAATAATTGTTCCTCTGTATTGTTTATATTTTTAGTATACCTCAGGTGAATTGCCCAGGTCCCCCTCTCCCCCCCCACTAACCCCCTGATACAGCCTGCCATGACTGCTATTTCCCAGCTGTGCCTATGGTACCTAACCCTACTTGGTCATTAACATATATATGAAATCCAGATAAGAGTGTTCTTAAGCCTCATCTTTCTCGGTCTGCATCAAAACTGTAGTTATTTAGTAATATTGTTATATAAAACTTAATTCCATAAAGAACTGTTTTTCCAGAGTGTTAGAAATCTTTGAAAGAATCCTCCTTGCATTAAATTAGGAGACTAAGAATGTTTAAAGCTTGGAAATTATTGATAGCATCCTAGGCCAGCAGCAAAATCATTTTCCTTGAGTTGCAATGAATAATTGATTTTGCTTAAGAATTTTCCTTTCTCCTGTGGAAAGATCTTTTTGCTATTTCCTCAGTGTGAAAATAACCCCTGGCATATACATCATGACACTTTCCCACTTGGTGGTAACTTTAACATTTAAAACCGGTAGGATTTTTTCACTAATTGGATGTATATTTCCTTTCAGAATTTTTTATTCTTTAGTTAAAAAAAAAGCATTCCAAGGACTATGGCATTTCTTGATGTAGGGGGCAAAAAGTGCTCAAGATATGATTGAGTTTTGGTTTTCAATCCCTGCACTGAGATGGCTGATGCAACACAACCCTATTCAAGTCTCGTTTTCTGTTTTTTGTCTTTATTTACTTCTCTATCTCTGGGGAGAAGAAGATGACCTTTTTCTACACAGGAGAAGACTCAGAGTGATGTCTGCATATTGTATTTATTTTAATTGATGGCAAAGATGACAGTTCTCTGAAACGAGTAACTTGTGTCTTTGCCCATGAAGGGTGATTTCCCTGGGTATCACCAATAGTGAAGTTGGGCACGCTATGCTCTGTGGTCTGCTGCTAATGTTTCCAGAACATGGATAATTCCAAGATGGCTATTTCAGTCTTGACTCAGTGGGTCTGTGCCTCAGATTTATTTGCATTGAGGGTCAAGATCTTTAAATATCTCAGAAATTCTGTTCCTACCAGGAAACTTTGAATCATTGTTTAGAACAGCAAATATTCTGTACACTACTCAACTTGCATAGTCTCCTGCTGTTAAAAAAAATGTTCTTCACCACTGTCCTGCTGATGGTTATGTGAAAGGTAGGGGAAGTGGGAGGTAAAAAGCAGGGGAGCAGTCTGGTACTGGGGGAACCTGGGTTTATCATTTCAGTATTCTGCAGTGTTGAGGACTTCTGAATGTGCATAATGAGCTGAAGCCACATGTAGTCATCTGCAAATGCTTTGAAAATAATGTTCTGAGACACATGAATAGCTATTTGCATAAACCAACTCCTGTATTAAAGAACATCTCTATACGATGCACTAAACATTCATTTTTATCTGCTAATATCTTTTATTATGTAATTCTGGAATGAAACTTTTTTCATACAAAGAAGCACAGGTGTATTAGTGCTATTCTTCCACCCCAATAATTACCTTTAATCTTGGGGAATTAATAAAAAAAAACAACTTTGGGAGCTGCTGCTTCTAGTGCCTAGTCCTCTGACTCCTTTTCCTGGCAGATTCCCTAATTCTTCAGTAACAAAAGTTAGAGCCATTGTAACAAAATGCCCATCCCAAACACTTGTCAAGCATTCTCTTTCTAACAAATTTAAGGAAGAAAAGAGACAAGATACAGTTGGGACCATTTTGATCATTTCTATTTGAATTAAAATGGGCTTGTGAGCATACATGTGTCATTTCTTTCCAGAGCATTCACATGGTATCCAGAACCGCCAATGTGTGTAAGACTGAGAACTAAAATACAAATCATAAGAAGCTGGCTAAGCCCGATGAATGTTTTTTTTCCCCCTTTTAATAAAAAATATTTGCACTTGGTAAATCCATATCTCACATTATCCCTATAAAGAGAAGATGGTCAGTCATATAGCTAGAGGCAGGTGATCCAGCGAATATCTTATGGTCTGGACACCTGGGCTGGAATCCCAGTGAGTAGCCATGTTAACTTTTCGCCTTTCATGCTACATTTCTGTTTCCTTATCTGTAAATAGGAATCATTCTTTTCTTAAGAGGATTCTTACTAAGGTAAATCCAGCTGATATGCAAAAATGCTTAGCCTTGTACTTGGCACATGTTAGCTAATCAATGACTATTAATTGAATTAGGTCCTTTCTACGATTGGCCTCAATGAGAAGGACGTTAGTGGAAGATAAAACCACATGCACTCCAGAACATTCAAAGAAATATTTTGCCTTCAAAGTCTTCACTCTAGGAAGTAGTATGCATGTTCAAGAGATAATTTACCTTGATATATAGATATATGTGTACAGCTATATCTAACTATCGTCTATCTGCCTACCTGCCTGTTTATCTATGTGATAACTTTAATGAGTAGAAATATAATTGAAGAGTGGATTTGAGTTTTTAAAATGTTATTTTATACTAAGTAAAGGAGTATTCCCATCAAGTAATATGGTTTTTAGCCAAAAATAAAATGTTACCTTAAAGTAATGGGACCATTGTCTCATAGAATTCCTGTGTCTGAATATAGTTTCAAAAAAAGGGTTCCCAGAATAGGGGAATAGTTATTGCAGTGGAAAAAGCACATGGTTTCCATGTGCTTTGAAAGGAGATAAGATACCTTTGACTAAAAAAGGTCCTGTTACATATATTATATACCATTTAATAGAACATGTATCAATTCTATGAATAATCCCTAAAGGATCTTTTGTGAGGACAGTTTTATAGAATCAGTCCAAGGACAGATAATCATTTGATACTTGCAAACTTTGATCCATTGAAGCACTTTGTTTTTATCAAGCTTGTATTGTTAATAGTTTATTCTAAGGGAGTGATGTTCTTTGTCTTACAGAAAACAGCTGTAAAACCATATTGTCATTTTGATGTTTTTTGACGTGCACAATTATAGACTTCCTCAGTCTTTCAGTAACATGTCAAAATGAATCCCATGAGGGAAAGAACTTGATGTCTTGACTCAGGAATCCGTGAAATCTGAGTTGATGATAATAAAAAATACAATTCTTTATTCTAGCTTTGTCACTCCTGGCCATGTGGCTTTGAGCAAGTTTCTGAATTTCCTGTTTCTTAACTTCTTGATTGACAGAAAATGAGAATAACATTAGTTCTTGCCTCAAAGTCTTGTTTTAAAAACAAAATGAATTTGCGCACGTAAAATGCTTTGGGACTTGGCACATGAGAGTAGCTCAACTATTAACTGCTATGGCTTTGGATATATATAGTTCATTTTTTTAGGTTCTTCATTTTTTTCCTAATTCTCTGTCCTATACTTTGACACAAGAGGAGTGCTCATGCTAAAACATACCTCTGCGAATGTGCACCCTGAAGTAGATAAGGGCAAAATGATGGTGTTTGCTGCTCTATTTATGGCTTTTTAAGCTGTCAGTTGCCTAGGAGATCATTGGCAAAATCCCAGCAATAACTAGCACATTTTATCCTATAAAGAGAGAGCTGCAGCTGATCTAGTAATGATCATTAGACCCTGCTTGGGGAAATACCCTCAAGATCTTAAGAGATTTCTGTTTCTCTTACTGTTTTATTGCCATATTTTTTCTTCATTGCACTGTGGAAGAATCGTTTTATCACCTCATCATAAAGAAAATACTGACTCCACTTCTGTATCCAATTAACTTGTACCTGTTAAAGAAGTCATAGTTTGCCCATGGGAGAAGGAACCCTCTGTTTTCAAATGATGTTATTAAAGACCTCAAGGTTATATTTGTCTTTTTCTTTATCACATAATCTGCTTTAAGTCAAAGCTAATTAGTAGACATGTGGGGAGAGAATTGTGCCTTCATGATTAGACTGTTTTAAACCTTTGCTCTTCCTTTTGTAGGTAAGTGAACATGGCATTGGGCATTGCTCATTATGCTTCCTGTCTGGCTCTTCCTCGTGCTATCAATTTATGGACTACAGCTCAACGAGGCAGTTAAAAAAAAACATTGAGATACAGGTACTTGGATACTATTGGAGTGTATGTTCTGAGAGAGATGGTAAGTGTTTGTTCATTTTAACTACACCTCATGATGCAAGCTGGGCACCCACTTCCTTTCCCTGCCCTAGCAAAAGTGGTGGTGTTGCTCTAATAAGCATCTCTAGTTGGCACAGCTAAAAGAATGGAAAATGAGATTTACTTTGCAGTCCTATTGGATGTGCTTTCTGGTGGACAACTTAAAAAGGCCAAAACGTTTGGTGTTTTAAATGAATCTGTATCACTATACATTGTATTTCACATATGGCCAGTTTGGAATGAAATTTTAAGTATCATGATATGACAGTGATGTTACAATTGTCACTAGATGGTCTGTAGAGCTCAAAAAAAAAGAAACCCTGGGCTGATAGAGAAGGGTCTAGGGTCCCAGCCAGAGTAAAACACTAAATTAATAGTTGCCTGAGGACTAGAATATTATTAGATTTTTTTAAATTCAGAGTTCTAAATTACAGAAGTATAATTAGAGTTTTCTTTTTAAAGATTTGAAAACTATTTACTAGGTAGACACTCAAATATCAGATCTATGCTTAGAAAGGAATCTAAAGGTATTTAAATCTAAATAGGAATATGGATTTCTATTCGATTCACTACTGAAAAGATATATTGTCATTAAAGACTTTTGAAGTATTACGTAGCTTTTTAGTATTCTAGGACTGTTATATCCTTTAAATATTTCCATTGTTAATTTCTAAGA
Organism: Neofelis nebulosa; assembly: GCF_028018385.1. NCBI lineage: Eukaryota > Metazoa > Chordata > Mammalia > Carnivora > Felidae > Neofelis > Neofelis nebulosa. The sequence continues at coordinate 26,783,468 of NC_080794.1, read as the reverse complement.
GTTAAAAATGTAGTGACACTTCTGTGTTTTTTGAAATTTGGAGTTCAGTTCACTAGCTGGCCATTTCTTTTGGTTGAGAATTGTTTTTTCACTCTGATTAAAATTAGACCACAGAACTTATTTAAATCTAAATTCTTGGTGGGTTGTTGTTCTTTTTATTAGAGAACAGATATTGCGTACAAGCTTTCTTTTGAAATACGCATAAGTATGTTTTCAGCTTGACATACTTAGAAAATATATGAATGTGTTGGTTTCTTCTTATAGCTGAGATAAAGGAAAAGAAATATTATCATTACCTTTAGAAATTTTACTCTAGAGAGGCTCAATGTTAAAAGTACTGCAAATGCTGACTGACTCTATTTTCTTAGAAGAAACGGTACGTTTAGATGATGGTTATTTCAAGATGATTCCTTTAATTCTTAACTGTTATGCTGCTGTGACATTACTCTTTGGGTTTTACTTTAGTAGAAATGAATCCCCCCTGAAAGCACCAAGTTTTGTATATCTGACACTTTCAAACAGCAAATTTCTAAATGCTACATGGATGTGTGAATAAATCTTTTATAAAGGGGGTTATTTTCTCAACAAAATGTTATCTTTCACAGATCACAATCAAAAGAGCTCTGATTTATAAGTAAATACAATATTACCATTTACAACATAACTTGTTTTACTACTAATGAGAAATATCCTTGAAAAAAATAGGACATAAAAACAGAACTTTCGCAATGAGGCCTTGAGAGAATTGGTCATGAACCTCAGACCTCTGAAGGTATCATCTTGTATGTTCAACTTGTATGTTGTAAATTTTATTAATAGTTTATTCATCAGAAATCAATCTCAATCAACATTATGCTTGGACCCAATATATATCATATCATCGGTTCCTAGTATCGTAGATTTTACTAGGGTATTCTGTGACAAGTTTTCCATTCTTATTAGAAGCAAAGTCATTCCTGAGTTACTGAGCTACAGAAATCCAGAGCCTTTGGCCTTTGGGGAAATCAGAGGTTCTTTAGAGCCTTCCAAGAAACTTGAAGATAACTTTTAAAATGTCAGTAAATTGTATTTGTCTGGAGTATATGGTTTATACTATATCATCTTCTGTCCTAGCAATTCCCCAGTCATGTTTCTCTTTAATAGAAGTTCAGAAATTGCCACAGTTGTTAGTCTTGGGGGAGCTTTCTAGAGCCCTCTGAAATTTACTTGACTGATTTTTGTGATGTGTTGCACAGTCCTTTAAGTGGTGCTGATGGTGACCAAGCTGCTCTCCTTGTAGGAGCTGAATCATTTTGGTGGTCTTTATAGCAGGACAGTGACTTCCTTTATCATTAAAATAATGCCACTGAACGGGAAGGAAAAAATATTTTTGAAATTTTGCTATGTCAGTGAGCATTCTCCTCAGCATTTCATGTTTTCAAATGTAAACACTAAAAATCAGTTTCGTTTAGGCTCTTTTGTGCTCCTCTGTGGAATGGATTTTAGGCTTTACAATGAATATGAATAGTTACTTAACTGGAAGAAGAAACTTGACCCAGGTAGCTGTAGAAGCAGGTTGTTTTTGAGGGCTGACTGGACAAGTTTGAACCTATCCCAAGTGATCGTCACCTTTTCACTGTGTAAACCGAGATAGGTCACCTAATCTGTTTGGAATTATATTTTGAATTGAGGTTGGAAAACACAAAGTTGAGTTTTTGTTAAACAGAAAGAAAATTTTTTTGTCCGTAAAATCCTAACTCCTCCCAGAGTATTCTGCTGTAAATACTAAATCTTGGCATCTAAAAGAAACTGGAAGATTGTAGGTTAGTTGGAGTTGTGGGATAAATAGGACATTTGCTGTACCTCTGGACCCTACCCCTGACTGTGACAGACTTTGCTTCCTAAGTAACCATACATATGGCATAGCAAATGGCTACCATTAAGTTTGGAAATGTTAATAAATATAAAGTTTAATTCATAATTGTGACAATAACTTTTAGTTGCATTTCCCTTCTAATGTTCTAAGAAGAATAGCTAATACTTTGGACAATAATTAGCCCTCATGTATTAAAATATTAAAGACAAACTAAAGGAAAATAGATCTTGGTGGGCAAAATAAGAGATTAGTGTTTAACAAACTTATCAAATGATATAAATGAATTTGAGTAAAATATGGGTTCTTTCAGAAGCATAATTTTACATATCTTTCTTTCATTTAAAAATTTTCAACAATTATGTGTTTTATAATTCATGTCGATGTAAAATACTTTGCACAATAGTTTTATACGTCTAGCATTCTAGATTCTCTTTAAATAAAAGTTTTCACTATGAAATTTCATTATACACAAAAAGAGAGTCATGCAAATATCATCATCACAGATTTACCAATTATCAAGATTTTTCTGTAGTTACTGTACTGTTTTTGGAGGGTTTGACCTATTTTAAAGCAAATCTTAGACATGTCATTTGCTCCTAAATACTTCAACATGCATGTCAAGGAAAAGGGACATTTGCTTACATTTAGCTACACTATCATCACACCTGGAAAATCGATAATAATTTCTTTACACCCTCTAATACCTCGTCTATGTTCAAATTTCTCATATGGTTCAAAAATGACTTTCTGTAGCTGGTTTCTTTGAATCCAGGTTCAGAGAAGTTTCCACTTGTTGCGTTTGGTTGTATCACTCAAGGTTCTTAAAATTCAGAACAATTTCCTCTCCTCCTTTCTCTTACTTTTTCTTGCCATTGATTTGATGACACATGGTCAAACATCCTCTGGAATATTCTGCATTTTGCGTTTTTCTCGTTTCCTGTTGGTGGTGTCCTGTAATTTGTTCCTACATTCCCAATACTTGTAAATCGGAAGTTGGATCTGAACGGTTGACTATATTCAGTTTTAACATTTTCAATAAGAATACCTCATAGATGAGGTTTATATAGATCCTCTCAGTATCTCAACCACATTTGTTTAGTAACAAACTTCATTCCATTCTTCAAATAGAGCTCTTACTGTAATTTTTTTTTAATTTTAATTCCAGTATAGTTAACATACAATGTTAGTTTCTGTTGCACACTATAGTGATTCAACAATTCCTACATCACCCGGTGCTCATCACAACAGATGTACTGCTTAACCCCCATCACCTGTTTTCCTATCCCCCCACCCACCTCCCCTCTGGTAATCATCAATTTGTTCTTTATCTCACTGTAATATTTAAAAGAAATTTCTTTATTTTCCTTTTCCTGCTCATTAAGTCTTTATGGTAATTAAATCCTTTGGAATGAGAAGTCAACTTCAATTAATTGATGCAGGAAATACTGGAAGAAAAGTGGACACTTAATGCCTCTAAATACATAAAGAAAGCTGCATTCCTCATATTTGTCATAAATTGTAAATGACCAGCCAGATGGAAGCTGCAGCCCACACACTGCCCTGTTATGAGCAGATATCCTCATGCTAGAGAGATCCTAGTTACACAGACCTGCCACTAGGATCTTAGCCCATCAAGGTTTTTCCTACCATTGCTATATTAAATGCATTCAGGTTTTGGGTAAACATCTAACACATATCACTTAGGAGTAAAAGAGATCACAAGAAAACATGATGATGGATGTTTGGTTTGCTTACAAACCCTGGTAGATCCATTTTGTTGCCCCTTATATTTTGATATTTTAATTCATCATCTCTTAGTCATAACACATGAAATTCTCACTTTCAGGATCATTCTTTATGGACCTTTAAAAAAAGTGTAATGGAATGGAGTTAAGGTATCCCATTAGCTGGAAAGGATAATAGAAGACTCATTGTCACCCAGCCAAATGATGGTTCCAGAGAGTACCATCTGAAGAATGTTTTCACTGTGGATGGGCATCTCATCTGGAAATATGAACACTTGGGAAACAGCTTGTGAAGGCCTCATCTCGTTGTAAAAGTGGGGAGACTTTAAAAGGAGAATGTGAAATCTAATGGGATTTTGACTCTGGTTTCTAATAGGCTGAATTATGGTGATAGTACCTATCCAGGCTCCATAGTACATGGAATGAACTTGGATTTGGAGATGCAGAAGTCCAGTTCTGGATTTTAAGCAGTATAGCTTTCTGGTCAAGAACACAGGCTCCAGGCTCACACTGGGTGGACCAAAATTGTTCTTACACATGTGATTCTAGAAAATTTACACGAATTTCTGAGAAGCCCCATTTTGTTGATCTGTAAAATGGTGAAAATAGACCTTGGTCTTAAAAATTGTTATGAGGATATAGTGAGACAGTCTACTTAAGTGCTTTCCTAGTTCTTATATGTAGGAAATGATCAAAGAATGTCATCACTGCTGTTTTACTATTGATGGTAACTAATGGCTGTTCCCTTCATTAAAACCTTCGTAGTGAATTCTGTCAGATCTGTATTTATAACTTGGACTCCATTAGTTTATTGGGGTTTTTTTCAGTAGTGATAGTTATTTATTCAAAAATTTGCTCTTTGTGTGCCAGAGTCCTCTAATGATAAAAACTAAATTTAATAAGTTTAAAGAGAACATATCAACAGAAGCACAATCAACCTGTCTGCTGATTGTCTTTCTACATGAGTAAAACTGGATACAAACTTTCAAATGTATAAAGTTACAGACTTAAGGCTACATACGTAAACATGCATATGTAATTTCTAGCAAATATATATGATGAACCAAAAGGTTGTAGTTAGATTAGTTAACCAGAGAGCCTTCTTTAGTGCCAAGTATTCTGCCAAACATTTTTTATAGATATTTCATGTAATCTTCATAACACTTGTTTAGTGTGTGGTATTATTATTCCATTTCACAGATGAAGAAACTGAGGCCTAAGGTCATACTACTAGAACATGACTCAGATCTGTGTAAATCTGGAGCTGTATATTATCTTCTATATGAACTCTCTGCTTTTCAAATCCTGTTATGAATTTAGGGAGTTCTTACTGGCTCCTCTTTGCTATGAGCCATGCTGTTATTAAGGTAAACACTTGCATCTTGTGGTCTGGAAGTTGTGATTATGACTGTGATCACCTCAACTGTGGCAGAGCTCTGGCACTGTGGTTACTGTCAGCTCATCCCCTAGGCCTCAGAAAGCTTTGCCACGTGGGCTAAGACTTTTCTAGCTGTCAAAAGTATTAGATAAAGTATTTTCTGTTTATTATTTTGGTTGAATTCAGATCTTCTCCAGTATCTAGAACAAGTTCTGGAACGTGTCCTCTTGGAAAGGACTACTCTTCACTGTGAAGTGCTGCCCCTTCTGTGAAGTGTGTTCTCCTTTGGCAGCACCATGGTTGATAATATGGAAAGAAAAATGCACTCCCCTTGGGAGGGGGTTCCCTGTAACATAGTTCTCATTCTGCTAGGACGTAGATTAGAATGAGGGCTCAGTACTGATATGTACACTCTGTCCCCTCACCTCGTGTCTGCTCTCAGCTCCCTTCCTTCCTCACCCCCTTTCTCTTTGCCTTAACTTAAAGTCAAAGCTCTTAGAAATGTGTTGATTTGGACTTGCAGCAAATTCACCTATTGGTAAAGAATAACTTTGAATTTTTTATGACATCCTTTATGCCCTCTTCTTAGTGACCCAATTTAATGATGACATAATTAAGTTGAGAATGTAAAGTCCTGGAAGGCAGAATATTTATCTGGTTTTTGCATCTCTCAAGGTAGTTAGCATTTTCAAATAGTAACATCTGTTTAATAAAGGGATAAAGTTACCACACTCAATTATCTCCTTGAGAAGCGCTGTATTAGGTATGTGTGCAGAGAGGCTTCAAAGTGACTACTTGAGTCCTTCAAGGACAGGTGCTAAAACCTTCTAGAGCAGTGGTCCTCAAACTTCAGCATTGTAGGAATTACCTGAAGTACTTGTTATAAAGTGCAGATTCCTACATCTCACCAGTAGAGATTCTGACTGGGCAGTTGAGGGGGGGCGGGGCGTGGTATGGGCCAGGGCCTGGGAATCTGTATTGAAAACGATCTCAGTCGTGTCAGTGCTGGTGATCCCCTTACTGCCTTCAAAAGTCACTGCTGTAGGGTTTCTCTGTTGTCTCAAAACCTTGCTCTGTTTTCAGGCATGTGTTCTCAGTGCCTGCCCTTAGTGCGTTGGTGGGGCCTGGGAGGTGTCCAACAGTTGAATAGCTTTTGGAACCCTCCCACCATTTCTGTGTTTCCATATCCCCACCCCCCATTGCCTTTTATTCTGTGCACAAGGTATCTGCTAACCTCAGTTCATCTGTGTTTAAAATATATTCCTAATTCTTCACACAAACCAAAACTCTCGTTTCTTCATCATGCTAGTTGTCTCCAAAAAAAAGCCAAAAGATTAATTTGAGGTTGGATGTATATGATTGACAACTGCTTAATGTGTTACCCCTTCCCAAAATTCAGTTTACAAAACCCAGATGAATAGCATTTGTGGTACAAATTTAGTTAGTAAGACAGATTTGGGGGACAGGTATGGGGGAAGAATGATTGCGGTCAGGGATCATTTTTCTTGGGACTACTCCAGTCACACAGTGCAAGCCTTGATCTTCCTTCCCTATCTATAATGCTGTGTTATCAGTGGGTAAATCAAACATTCTAGCTTTTTCTGGTCAATAATAGGTGCAGCAGCAGCTCAGGTAATTTAGTCAAGATCTCTTGATTTCGGTAAGTGCTGTAGTTGTCTGTTTTATAATAGGTGGCATATAGTTAACCTAGATATTTCTGAAAGATACTTCTGAATTCTTTAAAATAATTTTGTAGGTGTCTGTGTGGGAGGGATTGTGAGCCCTCTGGCCAGAACGAGATTGTTTTTATGTTGATAACCACTGTGCACCCACTACTTAGCTTCACAGATTAATTATGCAGCCCTCTATATGTTGTGTATATTTGAGATTTTTTTATACTAATAAGACACTAACTTGAGCTTAAAATATTCCACTAAAGTGGGCCAAGCTTTCCATTTTCCTGTCTTTGAACAAGTCCCTCAGAACTGTAGCATTCAGATGCTCTTAGAATCTGGCTTCTCTATAGACCATGCATGCACACTGCAGGCTGAACATAGGAGGGGAAGAGGTGCCAGTACTGGGGGAACATTTTGTTTTAAGTAGCTTTTATTAAACTGGTGTTTTCCTTCAATGTCTCTCACATTTTGATCTGGATGGAAAAGGTCAAACCAAATTGATACAATTTGGATATTTGACTCCTTGATTAGGACATTTCTAATGTCTCACAAATTGTTCAGTTTTTAAGAGCTGAGATTCTCAGTTTCCTTTTCTGACTATTGATGAAAACATGTATGTATAGAAACATGTATGTAATTAGCACTATAAATCATATGCTTTATGGAAGACTGATAATTTCTACTCACAGGTGCCCAGATCATACTGGATATGAACAAACTGAATTTCTTTTTTGCATCATGGCATAAGATTCCTGGGACTCTTTAGAAATAATTTATATGGCTTTATTCATGACCTTTTTGAAGGAGATTATTTTTGTCAGGTAACTAGGATACTGACCAATTAATTTTTGTAAACATATCTAGGCCGCTGGACCCTGTGAGGGCAGGAACACATTTTAATCTAGCTTCCTTACAGCATCGTGGAGGACCATACAACTGGGACTTTAACTATAGCAATGAATAAATGAACAGTAGTTCATTGCCACTTTACTACACTGTGACTAAGAAGATAATGTGACTAGATTGTTTAAATTACTTGATGTGACAAGCATATTTTCATTGAAATCAATCATTTTCATTGGGTCAGTGTGAAATTCTTCTCATCTTTATCCTTAATATGTCTATATTGATCTTTTTACAAATCTATTTTAATGGCCACATTGAAACTTGGTATTTTAATAGCTTATAATGATAACTAGTTTTTTGAATGGCAGTCTACCTGGGGAAATCAGTCAAGTCAGTTAAAGACAATGGAATGGGATAGAATGTTGAATAAGAGTTTATGGATGCATTGCACAATTTATTGTTAGATGTGAAAATAAGCTAACCTCAGATTTGCCATTTCATTTCCAAATCCTCTCTTTGAAGCAGTGTTCTGCCCAGATTCAGCATATTTAAGGAGATGCCCATCACAAAAAAAATGATTTGTAAATGGGAGTTTGTTTTCTTATGAAATTCTCTTTGAGCTACAGTAATACCTCAGGAGTGAGAGTACCAGTTCAAGGACAAAGGAGGTGAAGATCTGGGGGTAGGGAGGTGGAGATGGGAAAGAGGCTTAGGAAAAAACTGGAGGAGAAAAGAGGTTGAGAGGCAATTTGGAGGTAGGGATTGTGGGTGGATTGTCAGGAGTCTGATGGTGATAACGGATGCTCCCACGAGGGGAAGACACAACTGCAGATAAAACCTCTAAAAATATTTTGTTTTACTGAGAGATGCCGAAGTTTCTACCGTCTGAGCTGCAGGGGTGAAATCTCACTGGTGATTTATGGCAACCATATTTTGTCTTCCTGAGTTTGTTGTACTTTGTCTGGTACATCCTAATCCCTGTATTGTGATTTAGGGCCTTGCTTTTCCAACTCTGTACATCAGAATCCCCTAGGTAGTTTGTTCAAGCTGGGAAGGGGACCTGAACTTCTGATTTAAAATAGAAGGCTGCAGTGCTAATCAACTGAACATTTTTAATGGATGAATATTATTACTACACAAAATTTGAAACAGAGGGGCCCTCTTGTTTTTCTTTAGAAGAACCTTGAGAGCCACTTGTGGGAATATGAAAATGAAATAAGAACAAAGTTTAAAAGAGTGATCATGCATGTGTTGAGTTCCCTTCTAGGCTTTTGCTTTACACATTGTCATGCTCATTTATATCACAAGCTTAGAAGAAGAAAATCTGTACACGTGGCTTTCTAGGACTTCATTTTGTGTGTTATCTATTGTTGGCATTTGAGCTTTTTTTTTTTAATGTTTATTTTGAGAGAGAGAGAGAGAGAGAGAGAGAGAGAGAGAGAATCCCAAGCAGGCTCTATACCTCCAGCACAGAGCCTGACATGGGGCCCAAGCCCACGAACCATGAGATCTTGACCCTGAGTGAAACCAAGAGCCAGACGCTCAACCCAGTGAGCCATCCAGGCACCCCAGCCTTTGAGCATTTTTCCATGTAATTACTTACCAGGACAACCACAATCACTCTTGAGTGTGCCATTGATAGGACTGATATCAGACGCACATTTATTTCAAATCATTTGGACCATTCCCTGACCCACCCCTGCAAAAGCCTGTGTTGTATCAAAAATGAAGACGTTCTTCCTGTGTGAAGTCCTTTCTCAGAAGTGAACATCAGTGGTAATCTTCAGCGATCATCTGTCTAAATGTTTGTAATGTATAAGGAGGAAAGGTGTGGTACAAATGGGTGAGAAATGGGAGATCCAGGCCCTATCTGCCTCTGAATTATCTACTAGCCAAACAATTCAACTTTGCCATGCCTTACATTTTTCTCCTTGGTAAATTAGGATGATTTTTTTTTTTTTTTTTTTTTTTGGTCTCAGGATATTGTGTGAAGTATACCAAATAGTGCAACATGTTTCTTATCTTGAAAGGAAGGTTGTCTTGCCTTTAAAGTAATTAAAGTTGAATAAATTGAGCTATAATAATAAAAAGGAAGGCCAATGTTCATATGGAAGATTTCCTTCTTAAAGTCATTTTGGAGAAAAGTGAGATTAGATTTCCCCAGAGATGGAATACCATGCAGGTTTCTAATTATGAAGAAATAATGATTATAAAGAAATAGGAAGTAGAATACATTTAATTTTGCCTTGCTTGTTTTTAACAATGATTTGTTTTGAGTCGGGTAGAGTTTACTTAAATTTTTTTTTAAATTAGGAGTAGGCAGTTTGCTATTGAAATCTCAGGGCCAGGAGGTGGTGAAGAAAAGAAAAAAAAAAAAGAAACATACAGACATCAGGGATCTGTCCTTAATTTAGATTACATCAGCTATAGGAACACCTATTACATACCTCTGAAACAGGGATTTGCAAAGATAAGTTAATTATTAAGGACAAGCCTCTGGAGTCTTCTAAAGAATCATAACTAACGGTTGCTTCTCTGCTTGAATCTCCATGTCTTTTAACACTCTTTGCCCCACTGTATGTTATAATTATATAATTGCAAATTTATTTTTCTTTCTCCTCCCTCTACTATATTGGAATTTGCAGTGAGATTATAGAAATTTTCTTTTTAATCTAAGTATTACAAATCATACCCAGTGTTTTTCACAGTACTTCATAAAAAGGTAGCTGTCATGTTATTGTTTGATTTTGAATCAGACTCTTGGACTTCTGCTTTTTTGCTGGAACCCTACATGCACAATGAACTGAGCACTGCACTAGAGTTTTAGGCTAGCTATCATGAATCATGGGCTTGGTATGCTTTCAATGAGAATTAAAGCAAGAGGTCAAATGGAGAATATTCCAGAAGTGTGCTTTACAAATGGTCATGTGTCTACCAAGCATTTAAGGGTCCTGTCAATAATGTAGATTCTGATTTAGTAGGTCTGGGTGGAGCCCACAAATCTGCTTTTCAATACACTCACAAGCAGTGCCAATGTTGCTGGTCCATGGACCATACTTTGAATAGTAAATTTCTACAACCATGGCCTAAATCTTAACCGTAGGGGTTTAGTGTAGTTCTATAGGAATTGACCTTGAAGTGTAGTTTTGGTTTGTAAAGCTTTGTATGGAACTTCTTAAAGTTGCCCTATCCGTCTGTACTATAAGACAATTGCAATTTGCTGTTGATATGAACTTTTTGCCACTTTGTGGATATATCTTACAGGAAATAGTGGTTTCTCTCTCTTACAAAAGAATGAAGAAAAGGTTTCTTCCTACTTTCTGCTATTTCTGATTCTTTGGAGAAAGTATTGTTAGATTTCTTAGTTCTTTTAAAGCTAGAAGAAATCTAGGCTTGTATATATTTTTGCTAATCCCTGTAGAATTAATCTTATTCTGTGGTGATTTAGAATGGTAAAGTCACTGTTGGTATTAGGCTATACCTACCTATGTATTTATGACATCAAATCTATGGTATACATAATATTAACTTTCAGTAGGAGTAATTAAAAATATGAAACCATGACCTAAGTGTCAAGATTCCTACATTTTAAAGTGTGTATTTATTGAAGGTAGTTGAGAGACCATCTCCCATAGTAACTAATTAACAATAAAACTCATCAAATTTTTAAAAGGAAGGCTAAAATTACACACTTTATTGGAACCAGTTTTTATTTACCCTACAAATATTTACTGCAAGCTTACGTGCCAGGCATCAGGTTAGATTTTGGGGAGAGAGAGAATGAGTAAATATTTAGTAATGTTTTTATAAATACAATGATCAAGAGAGAGGAAGAAAACCTATGTTGATATATAGAGAAACATATGTCAATATAAACAATGTTCATATGCATATGTACACATGATTCAAAGATCAGATAATATCTCTTGTGCTTCTTTTCATTTTGAAGCTTTTTATTTTTTCTCTGGGTTTCAATAATAGCAGTCTCTTCCTATTTCCAGTTTAATTATTTCCTTCCATCTCCAGTGATACCTTTTATCGGTCAGGGTGTTTTCTACACCAAGTAACAGAAACCCTGCTAACTTTAAAATGTTATATTTCTGGGGCACCTGGGTGGCTCAGTTGTTGAGCGTTGGACTTGATTTCGGCTCAGGTCATGATCTCACAGTTGGTTAGACAAGCTCTGTGTCAGGCTCTGTGCTGACACTGTGGAGCCTGTTTGGGATTCTCTCCCTCTCTGCCCCCCTCGTACTCACTCTCTTTCTCTCAAATGAAAATAAACTTTAAAATAAAATAAAATGTTATATTCCCGAGCTTTGTGTTTGAGAATCCTATTCTCACTGTATACTCTGTGTGTGTATAATTTTATCCACCCCCATGGCTTAACTACCACCTTGATGTGTGAAAATAGTTCCCACATCTATACACTCAACCCAAAATATTTTTAGCTTTTCATATCTATACATCTAGTTTCTTCCTGGAAAACTGAACTTGAAACTGCCAACAAAGTCTCAAATCCATTACAGTCCAAAATTGAGCTGATTATCTTTACCTAAGAATTCCAACTTTTCTACTCTTAACTTGACAAATCATTTAAGCTATGATCCCAGGAGTCCTGTTTGACCACTCAATCAGTAGCCAAAATCTTTTGATTCTTCCTTATCTTCTCTTGGCCTCTTCTCCTCCTTCTCCTGTCTGTGTTTCTGCTGCCTCCCTTTGGGCTCTTATCATTGCTGATCATTAACTCCTCTCTCTCCCTCTCTCCTTCCATGCTACAGCCTCTTCCAATTTCTTCATCTCTACTCAGTCAATTTCTCAAAAATGCATCTGATAATTTCTGACTTGTAGTCAGAAGCTCCCCTTTGTCAAGTGAAATTCCTTTCCATGTCCTAGCCTTATCTCATGCCTTGTATTTCAGTTAGTTTTTCCTACTTTCCCCCCAAACATGCAGTGGTATTCTTGACAGTGCCTGTGTTCCTGCTGTTTCATTTACTTTTATGTCCCAGCTCAATCACTATCCCCTTCTTAAAGACTTCAAAATTCTACTCCTTTTATGTCCCCAGGAGAACTAAGGAGGAGGCAATGGTGGTGTCAGTGATGATGATAACAATGTTGACTACTTGGTGTATAGAAATACACATATAAAGCATGCATGTATGTGTATATAAATAGCATAAACACTATTCTAAGTGCTTTATACATGTAAAACCACTCCTATCTCTATCTCATTGAGGAAACTGAGGCACAAAGATGAAGTCATCTGCTCAAAGGCTAAAAGCAATGACAGTGGAATTTGACCTTAGTCTGGCTCTTGGATCTGTGCTCTTAGTCACCATCCCTTCCTGTGTCTCAATCATATGGTCAGTTTTTTCTTGGGAAGCATTTTACCTGATACATATTTTTATTCTTGCACTTAAAATATTTCACTGTACTGTCCATCCTGTCTAATTTCCCCCTCTATACCAACAGTTCCTTGAGCAGTTTTTATTCACACCCAGTCCTAAACATAGTAAGCACAAAGTATTATTAGGGTGGGGATAGAAAAGAATGGAAAGAATGTTTGGTATAATATTTATGGATAAAGAAAGGAGTTCTGTATTTCTCCCAAACACTATAAAACTGTGATTAGCTTGGCATTCATAGTGGCAGGGATTTTGATTGAACAGTTTAAAGCCTTAAGGACAAAAGTATTCGTGCATTTTGCTGACTCTGAAACTTAAAAATAGGTTTATTCAGGACACATAACCCAGATTCCCTTACTGTATATGTTTATCAAACACAAATCAGTTTCAGAAAAGACTTGCACATGAGTGTTCACTGTAGCCCTAGTCATAATATGAACTAAAACCAGTCTAAATATCTACTGACACCTGAAAGAATAAACAGAGGATAGTGGATTCATATAATGGAATATTATTTGGTAATAAAGAATAAAAAGTTGCAAATAACTGATATACAACAATATGGTGAATATCAAATACATTATGTTGAGCAAAAGAAGCCAGATGCAAGAGTACAGACTACATGATTCCATTTCTATGGAGCCATAGAACAGGCAAAATTACTTCTAGTTCTATAAATCAGATCAGTGGTGGCCTGAGTGGATAAAGTGGAATTGATCGAAAAGGGACAGGAAGGAACTTTCTTGGGTGATGGAGATGCTTTACAATTTGTTTTGGATGGTGTTTACATGGGTTTCAGCAGTTTTCAAAACTTACTAACCCGAACCCATAGAATCTGTGCATTTTATTGTATATTAATCATACTTCCTTTTATAAAGCTAGTGGAAGTAGCTAGCAAGGGAAATAGAGATTAAAAGGATTTATTTTGGCTGGGGGGGCGGATAACAGCAAGTTTGTATGCTAATAAAAATGATAAAGTTGAAGGGAAATATATTGCTGAATAAAAGAGAAAGGAGAAGTCGTGAAGTGATGTACTCGAGTAGGAGAGAGGGTGGGAGAAGTGCACAGGTGGAGGGACCAGCTTGAGAAAGGTCATAGGTAAGGTGCGGTCATGAATAAGGATGGGGGGAGGCTTGGTTGTGTCCTTCTGAGTCTCCGTGAGTCTCTGAGTGCTTTTTCTCAGAAGTGAGGGTAGCAGAGGAGATGTAGGAAGTTAGAGGGAGTACAGAGCAGTGTGGTCAGACTTTTATCAGAGGCATGATGCATGTTAAAACAAATTTGCTGGCCCCTGCCCCAGAGTTTCTGGTTCAGTAGGGCTGGGGAACACTGAGAATGTGCCAACCAGGTTTTAGAGGGTGCCCATCTGGACAAGACAGGGGTCTTGAGAGCCACTGACGAAGAGCTCTCGCTTTTATTGCTGAAACAGTTGTGCTTTCAATGATACCACTGCTCATCTAAGGGACTAGAACTGTGACCAGTAAGTAGCCCAGGCTACTGCCTCCAACTCAGTATCATCTTACTACAACCCTCTCTGGTTTGGGTAAAGAGAGTAGTGGAAAGCAGTGGGTGCCACAGGTGGAATAGGGGTGTGCACTGGGAGAAACAGGGTGGAGAAGGGACAAGCTGGGATTACTGAAGCAAACCTTGTCAAGGTCACCTTGGTTTACCTGTGTGCCCTGATGAATAAATGGGTGGGGGGTGGGGGGGGAAGACTTTGTCCTGTTCAGTATACATGAGCATAACTTCAGATCATAGCAGGACTTTGTTTTGCTTTCTACTTACAAGGAAAATTTATTTTAGGAAGTCTATTAATGGAACATTATCTTATGACGGCTAGTACTTCATTTGTAAGCATATGCTTTCTTTTGGACCCCATGTACATACTATATATCAGATATGTTGTAAGTAAGATCATGTGAATAGTATTGTGAAAATGTGAAATACTTAAAGGCCTTTTAAATTTTATGTACATACAGGTTTAAGTTCTTCCGAGTAGCAATAGTGAAATATGACTCAAACTATATACACAACAATTAATATATCCGTTTATTCAGAGAGAAGGCTAGAAAGTAATGCGCTAAATATTAGCTGTGGCTTTTGTCTAAATAGGGTGATCACAGATGATGATTTAATCTTTCCATATCTTTAAAATGAGTATAAATTATTTTCATAAGAAACTTATTTTAAAAACTATTCATCATAATGAATACAACAACCTGTAACACATAACAAAATAACTGAACAAAAAACTAATTTTCTTTTTTTTTTCTTTTTCTTTTTTTTTTTTTTACTGCACTGACTTGGGATGCTTGGGATGTTATCTACAAACAAGTAAAGTGTACCTGCCCTTTCAGAATTTATATGTTTAGACATCGATAATCAAACTCTCAGTGAGGCTCTTGATCCTAGTGGCTGTTTCATCATAAGCTAGTTACACATTTATGTTTTTGTTTGAAGTACTGTTATCACTTTTGTTTGCCCCCTTATGTATTACAAGTGTTTTGAGATTATGGGCTATGGCCACTTGTTTCATTTTTTTTTTTTAATATATGAAATTTATTGTCAAATTGGTTTCCATACAACACCCAGTGCTCATCCCAAAAGGTGCCCTCCTCAATACCCATCACCCACCCTCTCCTCCCTCCCACCCCCCATCAACCCTCAGTTTGTTCTCAGTTTTTAACAGTCTCTTATGCTTTGGCTCCCTCCCACTCTAACCTCTTTTTTTTTTTTTTCCTTCCCCTACCCCATGGGTTCCTGTTTCGTTTCTCAGGATCCACATAAGAGTGAAACCATATGGTATCTGTCTTTCTCTGTATGGCTTATTTCACTTAGCATCACACTCTCCAGTTCCATCCACGGTGCTACAAAGGGCCATATTTCATTCTTTTTCATTGCCACATAGTACTCCATTGTGTATATGAACCACAATTTCTTTATCCATTCATCAGTTGATGGACATTTAGGCTCTTTCCATAATTTGGCTATTGTTGAGAGTGCTGCTATAAACATTGGGGTACAAGTGCCCCTGTGCATCAGTACTCCTGTATCCCTTGGGTAAATTCCTAGCAGTGCTATTGCTGGGTCAAAGGGTAGGTCTATTTTTAATTTTCTGAGGAACCTCCACACTGCTTTCCAGAGCGGTTGCACCAATTTGCATTCCCACCAACAGTGCAAGAGGGTTCCCGTTTCTCCACATCCTCTCCAGCATCTATAGTCTCCTGATTTATGGCCACTTGTTTCAAATGCAACCATGGTAAGAATGAAAGTGTTGTAGTTTTGACTACAATACACTATTAAAATGCATTTTTTAGTATAAAAATATAGTACATGGCCTCCATTTCTGGTGGGAGTCTATTTATAAATATGAGCAAAACTGCCAAGAATATGCTTGGTAATGTCAAATTATATCAAATAAGATCGATTTATACAACTTAGCCACTGGCATATGTTTTATTAGTCTGATACATGAATAAATAAGCACTCTGAGAAGAGTGCTTATTTTGTAAACATTCGGTTTAAAAATATATTTTTTGGCAGCAGAAGGAATGAACTGCATACTACCGTCTGCAGGGTGGATGAACCTGGAAACCTTGTGCTAAGTGAAAGAAGCCAGACACAAAAGGCTAACATATTCTATTATTTCATTTAGATGAAATATCCAGAATAGGGAAAACAATTGAGACAAGGTAGATTCCTGGTTCCTTAAGGCTGGGAGTGGAGAGGGGATTGTTGGGGCTGTTTACTAATAGGTGTGAGGTTTCTTTTGGGATGATAAATTGTTCTAAAATCACACAGCTGTGAATGTGCTGACACTGTTGAATTCAACAGTTTAATTTCAAATTGGTGAGTTGTACTTCAGAAATTGTTAAGCATTTCTTCACATCTTTAAGAGCTCTTCGTCTAAGGTGTGGTGCATCTTTGTCTTACTTACTGGGATGACCGATTTCTAGAACTTCCACAGACTTTCACCCAACGGCCCTTTCCCACTCACCTTCCCACTCCTTCTATGGCATGTGTAAACTGATCCCAGCATTTATACTTCCATGTGACAGACAACTTGGCCTAAGGGAGTTTCTTAAACTGAGTTACTTTTGGCAGACATTTTAATTAGCTGATAAGCAGAGAAAATCCAGATCGTATCTATCACCTATAATTAAACACTTCAAACTTGTTTCAAATTCCTTACTCTCTCCCACAGGTCTTTGTTCCCCCTTGTATTTCACTTTCTTTTGGTGTAGTAGAAAAAAGCCTCAACCTGAAGTCTAAAGTATATATTTTTTCTCATCTCATAGTAAATTTTGATCAGATGCCCAGGGTTTCAAAGGATAACCTATGGACCAACAACATCAAAATTATCTGGGAGAATTTATTAAAAGTGAAGATCCTAAGTCGAATTTCCAGGGATTCTTGGGGGTCACTAAATACACTTTGCAAGTCAGATTGATCAGTGGGCACCTGGAGATATGCGTTTTACCAGGTAGTCCTCCCTCTGGCCCACAGTGGTCCTTATGTGCACTATTTGATAAGCACCGTTAATTTATTAAAACTCCTGCCCATTGATCATGCTTAACTATTGTTCATGTCTTTTCTGCCTTGTTTGATTTATTATTTTCAGGTGTTAGGAAACTCCTTTGCTTTAGTCTTAATGAAGAGTTGGGTCAAATGTTTATCTGAGATATTTTTGATTTTCTCTTGGAGACCATTTTTACTTTTTTCCCTTTATTTCCTTTACACATCTCCCTGTTTCTCTTCTTTCATATAATATATTGAGTGATTCTAGGTGATGTGCTAAATATTGGATATTCTGAGTAATCCAGGATGAATAAACTATAGTTGATGTCTTCAAAGATTTACAGTATAGATTTTTCACTACATGGTTGAGGGTTTTTTTTCCTCTTTAAAATATTAAGTCTTCTTGTTTTTTTTTTTTTTTAATTGCCCTGCCCTGCCACATAACTGCTCATAGCAATAACTTTCAGAACAACTAACATATCTGCATTATTAAATTTTGGAAAAAATATATGCTGCTCCTTTGCTTAAAACAATTATCATTAGGGGCTCTTGGGTGGCTCAGTTGGTTAAGTGTCCGACTTTGGCTCAGGTCATGATCTCATGGTTTGTGAGTTGGAGCTCCGCGTTGGGCTCTGTGCTGACAGCTCAGAGTTTGGAGCCTGCTTCAGATTCTGTGTTTTCCTCTCTCTCTGCCCCTCCCCTGCTCACACTCTGTCTCTCTCTCTCAGAAATAAATAAAACATTAAACAAAATTTATAATTAAAAATTTTTAAAAATTAGCATTAAGGCATAAATAGCATGGAAATTTAATAAAAGTATTTAATTTTGTTTATAAAACTATAATATAGACTGACAGTTGCTACATAACTTTTAGGAATAGGGAGTCTATCTATAAATGTTACTCTATTCTGAAAAGCATCTTTCAAAAGTTGTATTATTACATACACTACTGAAAATTGGAGACACCGATTTCTTTGTGTTTGCATGAATAAATAGATCAGTAAGAGAAGTTATTAATTTACTTTATTCTAATACATATCATTAAAGAATTTTTTTCTTAACATTCCATGTCTTAGAATTTAAAAATATCAACTGCAGATAAATGACAGAATAAAATCAAGGCTTGTTCAAGTGTGCTTATAAAACTTGGTCATACTTTTATTACTAATAACTATAAAGTTTAATGGAGGCCCAATATTTTCATTAAAACTGATAAGGAACTCTTGCTATTCTTTTACTTAATTGTCACTTATGTTCTAATTAATAATTCTTCCCATTGCATGTATTTATAACACTGCCAGGAATTCCTGTTCAGAGAGCTTGCTGCTAGCGTATGGAAAAAGCACTTTCTGATTTGCATAACCAGCACCTGTCACATCCACCTATAGGGTAGACTCCATTTGAGTGAAGTTGTCCTTTCCAATCTCTCAATTAATAAGCCCTCTTTCTTCAAGAACCCCCTTCCTGCTTCATTTTTTTTTCCTTTTTTTCTCCTTTGTTTTGCCAACTTATTCTTCTCTGTTCTCTTAAATTATAGCTTTCCTTTTTAGTATCCAAAAAGCCCATTTTTAAATGTACTACTTAAAATTTACAGCCATTTTATTTATTTATTTATTTATTTATTTATTTATTTATTTGAGGGAGAGAGAGCATGTGCCAGTGAGCATATGTGGGTGGAGGAGGGGCAGAGAGATGGAGAGAGAGAATCCCAAGCAGGCTCCATGCCCAGCGCAGGGCTGATGTGGGACTTGATCCCCCACCTTGAGATCGTGACCTGAGCCAAAATCAAGAGCCCGTCGCTTAACCAGTGGAGCCTCCCAGGCACCCCTACAGCTACTTTAGGTAGAATGTTCTCAGTGTGACTATCGTGTTCATATTTCCCATGCCATCGTAAGTTATCATTCCTCTCCCAGCAAACACAAGTGAGCATGTCAGAAACTTCTGAATGCTGGAGATACACTATGAATCAGAAAGCCACAGTCTCTGCCCAGACAGCTCATACAGCTAATTATAAATCATGACAAATGCTTAGATTTGTTCACGGGACTATGGGAACAGTAGGTGGGGCATCTAACCCACCCTGGGAGAGCTGTGCTCAGGAGTGATTTATCAACAGCACCTTCCCCAGCTGCCTACCTCTCTCCATCTCCCCCCAGAAGTCTTGGGTCCCTTGTTAGTCTTCCCGGAAACCCCTTATACAAATCTGTCACAGAACTGAGTGCACTGTTATACTCTTACCTGAGGATAATCTCTTCCACATGTCTGGGACTCCCCTGCCTGTTTGCATGGCTTCATTCATATCCTATGAGAAAGACTAGAAATAGACTTCTCCTTGCTGTTCCATCAGTCAGACTTTGTTGAGACCTGGAGCCTTCCTAAAATTGGAGGTGTCATAATCTTTGGTGAGCACCGGGTTCCTGAACAGGTGTAGACCTGGGGAGAAACAGATTGCAGCCTGTAGGATGTCAGGATCAAGGGAAGCTTGGATGGCATGTAATGGAACCCACTCACAGTGCACATAAAGAAACTGGAACCCCAGAGCTAAATGACTTGCCTGGATTTACATACTCAGAGTTATAGTCAGCAGAGGACCTCCGTCTCTTAGTTCTTATTCCAGTGCTCTATTTTCCACCATACTGCTTTGCTGAAAATTAGTGGCCTTTATTATTGTTCTATGGTGAGCCTCATGGATTACATCCCTAGACTTAACTGTACCAGTGTTATAGTTAAATGTCATTTTTACAACCGCAAAATACACAGATGTGTGTATGTATAGTTTGAAAAATCATTATTTTACTTGATATAAAGGGGAAAGTAACATTGGGGTCATCTTAAATTAGTTGTTAGATGTAACCATGTAATAATTTCTTTTTAAAATATATTTTTAAAGTTTTTATTTAAATTCCAGTTAGCTAACATGCAGGATAATATTAATTTCAGGTGTAAAATTTAGTGATTCAACACTTCCATACCTCGCCCAGTGCTTATCACAACAGGTGCATTCCTTAATCCCCATCACCACCCACCTCCCCTCTGGTAACAATCAGTTTGTTCTCTATAATTAAGAGTCTGTTTCTTGGTTTCCCTGTCTCCCCTTTTTTCCCCTTTGCTCATTTGTTTTGTTTCTTAAATTCCACATATGAGTAAAATCATATCTTTCTCTTGTTTTACTTCGCTTAGCATAATACTAGCTCCATCAATATCATCGCAAATGGGAAGATTTCATTCTTTTTTATCGCTGAGCAATAATATTTCATTATATATATCCCACATCTTCTTTATCCATTCATCAGTCAATGGACACTTGGGCTGTTTCCATAATTTGGCTATTGTAGTTAATACTACTAGAGAAACACCAGGATACATGCATCCCTTTGGATTAGTATTTTTTCTTAAAAACTTAGAAATTGAAAATTCTCAATTCTTTAAATTGAGGTATAATTGACCTATAATATTATGTTAGTTTCAGATGTACAACATAGTGATTTGATATTTGTGTGCATTGTGAAATGATCCCCACACTGAGTCAAATTACCACTTGCCACCATTCATTTTTAATACAATATTACTGACTGTATTCTTCATGCTATACATTACATCTCCATGACCTATTTATTTTATAACAAGGAATTTGTATCTCTTGATCTTCTGCATTTTTTTTGTCCCCAACCCTATTCTCTTCCCTTCTGGAAACAACCACTTTGTTCTTTGTATCTATAAGTTTGGGTTTGTTTTTTGTTTTTGTCAGATTCTACTTAGAAGTGAAATAAGGCAGTATTTATTCCTCTGACTAATTTTGCTAATTTCTCCACATTTTCACCAGCATTTATTGTTTTTGCTTTTTTGATAGTGGCCATACAAATGGCTATAAGGTGATATCTCACTGTGATTTTGATTTGCATTTCCCTGATGATGAATGATGTTACATATCTTTTCATGTTCCTTTGGCCATCTATATATCTTTGGAAAAATGTCTAATCAGATCCTCTGCCCATTTTTAAAATCAGATTTTTTTGGTATTGATTTGTAGGAGTTCTTTGTATATTATCCCCTTATCAGATTTATAATTTGCAAATATTTTCTCCTGTTCAGTGAATTGCCTTTTCATTTTGTTGATGGTTTCCCTTGCTGTGCAGAAGCCTTTTAGTTTGATGTAGTCCCAATTGTTGATTTTTGCTTTTGTTTCCCTTGCCTTTGGAGTTTGATATAAACAAACAAAAAAAACAAAAAAACAAAAAAACAAAAAAACCCAACCAACACAAAAAAAAAAACATTGCCGAGACCAATGTCTAGAAGCTTACTGTCAGTTTTCTTCTAGGAGTTTCATGGTTTCAGATCTTGCATTCAAGTTTAATCCATTTTGGGTTAATTTTTGTGTATGATGTAAGATGGTTCAGTTTCATTCTTTTGCATGCAGTTGTCCTGCTTTCCCAACACCATTTACTGATGAGACTGTACTTTCCCTGTTGTATATCTTAGCATCTTTGACCATATATGTATGCATGGTTTTACTTCTGGGCTATTTTATTCTGTTCTATTAATTTATGTGTCTTTCTGTTTGAATACCATACTGTTTTGATTACTATATCTTTGTAATATAGTTTGAAATCAGGGTGCAGGATACCTCCAGCAATGCTCTTCTTTCTTAAGATTGCTTTGACAATTTGGGATCTTTTGTGTTCCATACAAATTTTATTATTATTTGTTCTAGTTATGTGAAAAATGCTATTGGAATTTTGCTAGGGATTCTGTATATTGATTTGGGTAGTATGGACAATCTGACAATATTAATTATTCGAATCCATGAGCACAGAGAATATCTTATTTGTATGTTCTATTTTTTTATCCGTGTTTTAGGATTTTCAGTGTATAAGTATTTTACCTTTATATATTATATTATATATTATATATATTATATATTATATATTATATATATGTATATGTATATATACATATGTAGATATGTATATATACATGTATATATACATATCTACATATGTATGTACATATCTACATATGTACATATATATACATATACATATACATATACATATACATGTATATATACATATACATATGTATATATATACACATACATATACATATATTTATATATGTATATTATACATATATATAATATAATATATTATATTATATTATATTATATTATTTATACATATAAATATATGTATATGTACATGTATATATATGCATATGTATATGTGTGTATATATACGTATATATATGTATATATATAATATAATTATAATAAATTATAAGTATTTATTTCTATGTATTTTACTCCTTTTGATGTGATTATAAATGGTATTGTTTTCTTGATTTGTCTTTCTTATGATTTGTTCTTAGTGCATAGTGATGCAACAGGTTTTTTAATGTTAATTTTGTATCCTGCAACTTTACTGAATTCATTTACTAGTCTACACAGTTTTTTGGTGGAGTTTTTAAGGTTTTCTGTATATAGTATCATGTCATCTTCAAATGGTGACAGTTTTACTTCTTTATTTCCAATTTGGATACCTTTTATTTCTTTTAGTTTTCTAATTGCTCTGGATTTCCAATACTATGTGGAATAAAAGTGACAAGAAGGGCATCCTTGTCTTGTTCTTGATTTCAGAGGAAAAGTTTTTAGCTTTTCACCATTGAGTATAATACTATTTGTGGGTTTGTCATATATAGCCTGAATTATGTTTATGTGCATTCCTTCTATACCCACCTTGTTGAAAGTTTTCAGCATAAATGAACACTGAATTTTGTCAAATGCTTTTTCTGCCTATATTGAGATGTATATATGATTTTTATCTTTCATTTTGTTGGTGTACTTTATTGCTTTAATTGATTTGTGAACACTGAACCATCCTTGCATCCCTCAAATAAATCTTACTCTATCATGGGGTATGATCTTTTAATGTATTGTTGAATTCGGTTTGCTAATATTTTGTTGAAAGGATTTTTTTGCTTCTGTGTTCATCAGGAGTATTGGCCTGTAATGTGTGTGTGTGTGTGTGCGTGTGCGTGTGTGTGCGCATGTGTGTGCGTGTGTGTGTGTGTGTGTGTGTGTGGTGTTCCTGTCTTCAGTATCAGGGCAATGCTGGCCTTGTAAAATGAGTTTGAGAGTGTTTTCTTCTCTTACATTTTTTAGAAGAGTTTGAGAAGGGTAAATATTAAATCTTTGTATGTTGGTACAATTCACCAGTGAAATAGATTTTGGACTTTTGTTGATTGGGAGGTTTTTGATTACTGATTCTGTTTCCCTTAGTAGTAATCAACCTATTTAGATTTTTTATTTCTTCATGATTCAGTCTGGAAGATTATAAGTTTTTTGGACTTTATTGTTTCCAGGTTGATCAGTTTGTTGGTGCACAGTTCATAGTTTCCTATGATTTGTGTTTCTGTGGTTTCTTATTCTCTTTCATTTCTGATTTTATTTGGGCTCTTTTTTTCTAGATGAGTCTGGCTAAAGGTTTGTTAATTTTGTTTATGTTTTCAAAGAACTGCTCTTGGTTTCATCTTTTCTATTGTCTTTTTAGTCTCTATTTCATTTCCACTCTGATCCTTATCATTTCCAACCTTCTACTTATTCTGAGTTTTGTTTGTTCTTCTAGTTCCTTTAAGTATAAAGTTAAATTGAGGTTTCTCTTGTTTCTTGAGGTAGGCCTGTGTTGCAGTGAACTGCCTTTTTACCCTTTACCCAGCTTACCAGTTATCAATTCATTGCCTTTCTTAGTTGATTTGTTTCTCCCATCACATTTATTGATCAAAGAGTACTTCTTTTTAAAGTTTATTTTATCTATCTAGAGAGAGATACAGACCATGCGAGTGGGGAAGGGGTAGAGAGAGAGGGACATGGAGAATCCTATGCAGGCTGCACATGGCCAGCATGGAGCCTGATGTGGGGCTCAAATTCACAAAACCACAAGACCATGACCTGAGCTGAAACCAAGAGTTGGACACTTAATGGACTGGGCCACCCAGGTGCCCTGATCAAGGAGGACTTTAAAACAACCCCCAAACATCATATCATTTCATCCATAAATACTTTCATATATGTATATATATGACCTGGGTCCATGATTACAGGGTATCCATCCAAAATGGTTTATGGGAACTAAAGGGAGAAACCAACAGAATTTGAAAAACTATGATATCACTGAAATCAGAGGCATAACAAAATTTATTCTGTTGTTTTCAAATTGCTATGACATTTTGATATAAAATACAAAAAGAAGAAAAAATGCATTACTTTTTAAAAGCATAAAAGAAGAGCTGAGTGGAGCCCATTAAATCAAAGTTGTGTTTCATTCTGTTTCTCACCATCCTGAAAATTATCTTTGAAAGAACATGAGCATGAAGAAGGGAGAAAATGGGCAGAAAATGGGGAAAAACATTATTTAAAAATGTGGGATGCCATAGCTACATATTTGAAAATTCTATGGGATATTGCATGTAAAAATATTTTAGAAATTTTTTTTAGGTATTTTCATTTTCAGAATTAATGTTTTGTGATAGAGATATTACAAGCAGAAGTAATTTTGCTTACTGTGAATCATGATTTTGCATATTCTTTTCCCAAGAGAAATGGCATTTTAGGGTGATTGAAAGTAAGACTGGGTTCTGGAGTCAAAGAGACCTTATTAGCCAGTGGCAGAGCTGGGATTTTAACATTTCTCAGGATTAATAAAATATACAACTTTGCCAAGTTTCAGTTTATTCACGGACAAAGTATAGAGAAAAATACTATAAATTGTTACAAGGATTAAACAAAAGACTTACCTAATAGAGACTAGTGTTGACACATCCATATTAAGCTCCAGAAAGACATGGCTATCACCTGTCCTCCCTTCATAATCAGACTTTAGGATAATCCTGTGATTCATTCGTTAATTTTTCTCAGTGGGCATGGTTCTGTTACATAATCTCTTGTGCCATGTGTTTTGTGTTTTTTTTTTTCTTGTGACCACAATATCTTATCTTGGGTAAAATTGTATTTTTATTTTTATTTTACTTTAATAAATGAGAATTGGAATTGGGAATTGGAAGACCTGGGTTCTGCCAGTAACCAGGTTCGGTGATTGCAGGCAATTTACTTAATCTCTCTGGACACCGCTGTCCTCTGTTATGAAGGAGGGG
Organism: Neofelis nebulosa; assembly: GCF_028018385.1. Lineage (NCBI taxonomy): Eukaryota > Metazoa > Chordata > Mammalia > Carnivora > Felidae > Neofelis > Neofelis nebulosa. The sequence continues at coordinate 26,757,903 of NC_080794.1, read as the reverse complement.
CTTGGAATAGATGATGGTACAGATGCTTTGAGTTTCAACATCCTATGATTATCACTGGGAAGGTAGAGCTTCAGCATTTGAACCAGAAAGAGCAACACAGGAGAAAGGCTTGTGGGTGGGAGTTGGGAATGAAAGAACAGGAGGTGACAGAAGGCATTACTTTTCAGAATGAAGGGAGCAATATGGGGAGTGGGAGGAAATAAGAGAATTAAAGAACAGAAAAGGAGAGCAGTGCCAGGAATTTCATAGCAGTGCCCACTATTGTTTCTGCTACATGTTTTAGTGTTGTTTTTTGTTTTGTTTTGTTTTTCTTTTTCTTTCTTTCTTTTTTTTTTTAGGGCAATATTCAGTGAGTGTGTACTATAAACCCAAGTTCTGGGGAAACTCCAGGTCTTTACCATTCATTGGAGACAAAGATAGTAGGTTTTGGTGTCTGTGCTGGGATGCAAACCAAAGTATAGTGTGATGGATTTTGCTCTCAGGTTTAATGGGACCTTCACACATGAGGTTTGTGTTGATAGCCAGCAGAAACTATGGAATTTCACTCACTAGCCAGGCAGCAGAATGTAAGACATGGCTTTCACTAGGGCCTTGATATTAGTTATGCTGGCAAGATATGACAAAAATCACTTTAAAAACATATTGTTTATGTGGCCTCATGCCAGTCTTTTGTAGAATTTCCAAGAATTCTCATTGTGACAATTTGGGATTGGACATAGGCAGGTAGATCAGTATTTAGCAATAAAGAGTTCCTTGCTACTCTTTGGCAAATAATCTCTGTAGTTCAGCCTTTGAAGGTCGCTTTGAGCAAACTTTAAAGGAAAGTGTCATAGAGATGAATAAGCAAAGAGAATGGTTACTTCACAAAACAACAGTATCTTAGTGTGGTTATTAGCTTCTAAAACCTGGTGCTAGTTTAAGAGTCCACAAGCATCAATTGCCAGTGCGTTGATTCACAGTTTAATTCAGAGAAACTGCTCCTAACAAACCAAATCTATAAAATGCTGATGTATAAACCAACATGGTAATTTATAGTGAAACCTATGAATGGATCCAAAAGTTTTGTCAGCTGTTTTCTTACAAGATGAAAATTTACCTGGAGAGGCTATTATTATCTGAGTTTGCACAGAGTTTGGAAAATAGTTGAATGACTTTCTTGGCCAATACCATTAAGTATCTTGGCCAATATCATTATCTGTAGTTCAGGGACAGATCTGCCCAAAGCACTGGGTAACCAAGCTGGCTGACCAGAGAACTCCCTGTGGTCACTTTTCCCCTGCTTTATTTCTGTGCATCATCTTATATGAACTCTGTCTTACCATTATATTTCCAATTTCTAGTAAGTACTTGTCACATATTTGCTGAATTATTGAATGAATTGATAGGTGTTCAAATACATTAATTTGAATTTTGTTGAAACTGAATAACAATCTGTTTTGTTTTAGCTTTCACATCACTGTTTCTTTTACCTCTTCTGATTGGAATTGAATGTTCCCAAATCTCAAGGCCACTAATTGGATTACTTTGTAATCTATCCATTAGGTGTTAATTATTTCAAATTTCATTATCTTTCTTTTAAACAGATGTTCTACAAAAACTCTTCTGGTCCCATGGCTTTTAAATACCTTCAAAATCCTGATGCTTTCTACTTATAAACCTAATAGGTTTTCAGCTCTCAAGGCCATTTCAAACTGAACATAACCAAATTGAATGCGTGATAGTCACCCAAATATGCTCTACTCTAAAATTCTCCTTCTTCAGTAATGACTCAGGTGCTTATGTTGGAGCTCAGGAGTAATCCTTAGTCCTCTGTGTCTACACATCTACTTAATCCTGGTGTGTCAGTGCTCAAAAGTAGCCACATTTCCTAAACAATAGTTTTAATTCACCGGGGTTGTGCCTACCATTTTTTTTTTTTGTATTTATGACTAACCTCCAAATGTACTAAATAATGTATTGTTGCCTTATAGTAAGGAAATATTTTACTTGATGACTTTGAAAAATATTTAGCTGATACATAATTGTGTAATTTGATCCTGTTTTCTAAAACCATCAAAACCTAGAAATGAAGCAGTCAGCATATTTTTTCTATAAAAACTTTTGTTTTTTAAGCGGAAAAATCATTTGGTTGCCCTGATCTGTTATTCCTTGAATTTTAACCAATTCCTAGTATAACCAATCACAATTTTAGTTCAACTTGTTAAAAATTGATGAATAAAATAACATAAATCTTGGAAGTAGTCTTAGCTGCATATATTTAGAGATCCTTGATTAATATAGGTAAGATACTGGTTTAGGAGCTGTATTTTCTTTAAAAATTGACAATATTGATAACAATAAAAACAAACTATTTTCATGTGCCAAGAATAGAATTCTGTACTTTTCACGTGCTACCTAAATAAGACTTCATAACAACACTGTAAGGTAAGTTTTATAATCCTTATTTTATAAACGAAAAAATTAAGTTTCAGATCAGTTGTAATCCAGGTCTTTTGACCCTAAAGCTTGTGCTCTTAACCACTAACATGTTGCTATTCGATTTTCCATGATATGTGCTAATGAAATATATTTATCAAGTTTTGCTTCTTTTGGTAAGAGTGATTCTGTCGATGACAGTGATTAGCTCTAAAACATAATGTTCTCCTCTTACCTTCCTTATGCTTACCATAACTAACAATTACTGTCAAGTTGTGTTAACTTAGCAGAAACTTGTATCCTTCTTGTACAGTTTTTCTTTTCAGAATTTGCTAAATGATCCATATATACTTGACAAAATTACATTTTATTCCATGATCAATTATTTTAAATGTTAGATTAGAAACGTGGAGCTATAATGGTGATTTCATGAAGTCCTATTAGTCACTCTTCATTCATTTGATTTTCATTTTTACCATTGTATAAAATCCTCTACAATATAATCTACTAATATAGCTCTAGATTTTTTTTGCATTGCTGAAAATGTGTGACTCTTATGAATAGAATCAGAAAATAGGAAAAATGGCAATTTTGTAAACTTTTGAATTTGAACTTTTAATAGGACTATGAAAAGAACCCCATTGGCTCAGGCTAATGACCTACCCAGGTTCATTTGCTAAAAGTGTTGTGTTGGCTCTTCTACAGATGGACTGTTTGGAAAATTTCCTGCATATGTTATTGCACAGGAGAGAAACTACTTTCTTGGGGGAAGAATGAATTCATTATTCATCCCCAATCTCTTTCCCCAAATGCAGACTGCTATTTCTTTTCTCAATAAAAGGAAATCTTAGTGGGTAATGATAGTTGATTTCCTACATAATTATCAAGTATGAATTTTAAACCTTACAACTTGCCTTCATATTATTCTGGGATGTCCTTTTTGTGGGATAACTATAGATTGCATGAAAATGTCCCTTCGACTTGTCCATTTTCAACCTCTTTCTTAATCTTGTACTATGGAAAGAACGGGGGTGTGCACTTAGAGTTCTCTAAATGGTTTTCAGAATGATTCTACCATCTTTTTTGCTTATCTCTTTTCTCAGTCATTTTGATCATTTTTCTCACGAGAGTTTAAAGTCAAGTGAGCATTCTGGCACCAGCATTCACTATCTTCCTGTTCTTGTAGGTGTGGTAGCCCTGTAACACTTTACATTTTCTGCTGTGCTTCATGAGTGTGCATGGACTTGTTGCTCTGAATTCACCTGCGCTGTGTGTCCCTAAGACCTTTGTTTTCCTTTAGACTTTAAAACATCATCCTGTTTTTTTTTTTTTCCTCTGCACAGTCCCTGTGTTTGGGATTATAAATGCTTACTTTCAAAGCTGCTGCTTTTGGTTTGAGTTACAATATCTGTTGGCATGCTGTGTGTGTCTTCAGTGCTTCTTGGCTCCTACAGAACCAGAGTTTTTTAAAAAAGCAATTTCATGTCATGAGACCAGAGTAAATGTGGCAGCAAGATGGACAGATGCGTTGCTGGGAGGTGGCCAGAGTCTTTGAGACCGGCTCTCTGTCTTTAAAGACACATCCATGTGTAATTGGGAGTGACAATCATTTGCTAATATTTTTCTCATTTTTGAGGAGAAAAAGATCATTCTAAGCGTTATAAACAGGGCTTACGGAGATGATACACTATTTCAAAATTAAACTGTATGGCCTCCTTTTTGAAAACAGTTTCCAGATACATTTAGACTCAGAAAATGTGTACACTTTCTCTCTTAAAATGGGTAAGATGAGTTCTGTTGTGAATTCTGAAATAGGACTAAACTATGTCTGTATAGCTGATGTGACAAACTGAAGCCACACTTTATGGACACAGCTAACTAACACCAGTAAACAGGAAACACAACTCTTATCTAAAAGTGGTAACCATAGGTGCAGTGCAATTGTTTTCAACTTAGATTTATATGAAATGGAGAGATGGGAAAGCTTGTCTTGTCATGGTTTAATCCATGTGTGTTTTTCTGATAAGGAGTATGGTCAGTAGATACAGTTATCAGTGGGGTCCATTTGCTTTTATGAGGAAGAGGTTAAAATTTGTGTCCAAGGTTTCATTTTCGTTCAGCACTTCCAAATGAGTCCTTCCAAATGAATCATTGCTGCCAACAAGTTTTATGAATCTTTTATTTTAATTTCTGATTAGATTTGTGTGGTAGCTTCTGAATGGCACATTTCTGTGAGTAAGGCAATAATGGTTTGGGGTTATTTAACAAAACACTTATTTTATTTTATTTTATTTTATTTATTTATTTATTTTAATTTTTTTAACGTTTATTTATTTTTGAGACAGAGAGAGACAGAGCAAGAACAGGGGAGGGTCAGAGAGAGAGGGAGACGCAGAATCCGAAACAGGCTCCAGGCTCTGAGCTGTCAGCACAGAGCCCGATGCGGGGCTCGAACTCACGGACCGCGAGATCATGACCTGAGCCGAAGTCGGCCGCTTAACCGACTGAGCCACCCAGGCGCCCCTACAAAAGACTTTTTAAATAGTGTGTGTGTGTGTGTGTGTGTGTGTGTGTGTGTGTAGATAGGTAGATAGATAGGTAGATAAATTAAATAGCCGAATTCTCTTTCACATGTTTTAGATATAAAAACCTTATAGAAAAAAATTAAATGTAGAAAAATATAAAGAAAATAAGTGTCTCCCACAAACTCCTATGTTCAAATAACTACTAATCACATAGTAGTATATGTGCTAAAGAAGTATTTGCACACACAGACATGCATGTCTTTCTTTCAAAATAAGCATGGAATATTTTAAAAACAGTATAATTGCATACATAAAAATTAGATTTTAGATTTATGCTGGAAAATCCCCGTTTCCTAAGAAAAGAGTTTCTCCTTAGGTCTTATTTCTTTATTCATTCAACTGTTTGTTTTTTTACGGCTTATATCAATTTCAAGTGTACAATATAGTGATTGGACAATTAGGTGCATTACCATATGCTCACCATGATTAAGCATAGTTACCAACTGTTACCACTTAGTTATTACAGTATTATTGACTATATTCCCTATGTTGTACTTTACATCCCCGTGAAGTCATATTCTGTTTTAATCAAAAGAAAAATTCAGGTCTAAGTTCTTTGCAAGGTCATAATTGTTGGAGACCAAAGTGTGAACTCACGGATCCTGAAATCATCCAGTCTCACTCTTCTGTTGCACATCCCTGAGGTTTTCGTTTGATGACCCTGCTGCTTCTGTCACCCTCCTGCTTATGGGGTGAAGCAAAGCCATCTTTAGCCCACTGTCGCTGGCTGTCCTCTCTTCAGAGTGACATCAGCAATCTGGAGACATTTTGGCCCTCCTCGCTGGCATTAGAATGCAGTCTGTGAATGGGGGATGGAGAGAACAGTCTCCATACAGAAGTTAGTTTCTCTCCATCCTTTCTGGGTGTATATTCTTTTCCCTTTCCTGTGCTACCTGGACTTTTTGAAAAACTGTAAAGGGCAGTGAGTTCATATGTGTCCCAAACTGTAGCAAGCTTTAAATTCCTTGGGAAGTTTTGGAAGTCATTCTTTTATGTTAGAGGTTTGTATAAGCTTGGCATTCTATCCTAAGTCAGCAGTTGTTTTGATAGAAAGATAATATGCTGCGGCATCACTACCCACTCCTTCCTAGATTAAACAGGCACTCCAGGAAGATGTCCACGTTTTTCCTTGGGTGTTTACACCCCAGTCTCCTCACCACCAGCATGTGTGCTTGAGGTTAAGAAGCCATGAAAGGCATTTATTCAGTGACATCCATCACCTGGTGTTCCCATGTGAAAAAAGGGAGAGAGTGGTGCCCTTTCTTGAAAGGACCTTCATGCTCATACCCTTTTTGCTATTCTGAACATAGAGTCACATTTAAGATGAGAGCATTACTGCTTCAATATTTTTTGAGCCATTTTAATAAATATAAAACCCTGAAGTTATATTTTTGTGTTTGAATATGGAATTAACATATAGACAAAGAATACTGAGGCATCTGGAAATTCTGAAGCATTGGGAAGTAGATTTGTATCCTAGTTTTTCTTTATAAAATGTGTAAATGTAGGCTTTTAATGTAATTATTTGTAATAATGTAAAAAATAGACATATAAAGAGAAAAGCAGTATAAATCCCATCACTTAAACACACACACACACACACACACACACACACACACACACACACACAATCACCCTTTTAGGCATTTCCTTCCAGAATTTTTTTCCATTCAGGTAAGAGTGTGGTTGTCTGTGGGTGTGTATAGACATGTTTGTGAGTATTGCAAAATAGGACTCATGTTTTATGTTCAGTTTTGTATTCTGCTTTTTATTTGCTATATTGTGAGCATTCATTGGTATCATTAAATATTCCTCAGTTGTGCAGAAAATATTGTCAGTTGTGTACCCTATTACTTAAACATTAAATAATAATATTAAATAATACCTACATTACAGCAGGAGATGGTGGGACACTCTCACTATGGAAGGTATGTTGCAGGCCTGGTAAGTGGTTGTTGCTCCCATTATCAACATTTTCAAGTTGCTTTCTAGAAGCTTTGTGTACACAATGTGGAAGAGAGAATGCTCTCACCAGAAATGAATATTATGATTTTACAGATGTGGAGTAAATTTAAAACCTCAGTTTTCTTTATAATGATGAATTATTCATTCACCAATTTATTTCTGAGTTTCTACCATATGCCAAGGGATGTGTGAGCAGTAGAGCAAGTGTAAGATACAGTCTCATCCTCAAGAAGTTTGCAGCTGTATGACTCAATCTCTCTTGAAAGTAACAGTGCATGAGTATTTTAAGGGGAGAAAATTCATTGACCAAATAAGTTTGCAGAATGGTCCAAGTATATCTCACTCTTGCAGGCTCTCAGAACTTATGAAATCTTTAAGAGAAAGACACCCCTTCTTTAGCTTCATTAAGTGAAGCATTTACTGAACGTATCTACCCATGGAAATCTGTATCCCAACACACTAGGGTTCTCTTAAATTCTCCTGATGACTATGGTAAGTTACTTAGCACTACAATATTTTTTATGATTGTTTCTATTTATTTATGAAATCATATATTTGTTTTAGGTTGGGATTGGAGGTTGGGTTGTTATTGGAAAAATGAATGTGGTGGTATAAATAACCAATGGATATTTTCCTTTGTCTTGAGTTGGTCTCAAATAATAGCATAAAGACCGTTAATACCAAAGTGCTATACTGAGATTTTAGCATGCTTCAATAATTATAGAAGACTGCAGTGGTGTTTACCTATGTGTGTCGGCTTGAAGATAGTTCAAGTAGTTTCTGCCTTGAACCTCTAAAGACCTCTTTCTAAGTTTGACATCTATCATAAGCATGACTTGAAATGCTGAATTGGAAGCCACTTGATCTGATAAAAACTCCTTCTCTAAAACTTTTTCTATTAAATTTCTCTGAAATAAATCCTGAGAGTACAAAGACTTTCACTGATAATGACTTCTTATCAAATATTAATATTATTATTAATCTGCTTTTGGCTACTTTTTGTAACTCTTCTCTCGAGAGCCTTTAACAGCGGTGCGGGCAAGCTCCATTACCCAGGGATGGCACCGTTCAATGAAAGCCAAATTTCCATCTCAGCTGGCTTATTCAGATATGTTTTTCTTGTGCAGTATTTCAGAAATATAACCTGTTGTCAGGCCGTAAGAAAAAAATCTATTTTGATGTATCTGAAACAAAGTATAAGGAAATTGGTAGTTTCTTATACTATCGATGGGAGTTTTCAGTTATTCTAATACCCTTGGGGGGCAGTAGGCAATTTTTCAATAAAGTGTATATAGCTTTTGATCAAATAATTAAACTGTCAGGAACTTATCCAGTGAACATCCTTATGGAAAGAAATCCCTAACATAATGTACGAGGCTAGGCATTTCAGCTCTGTCTACCTATAAGGTATTAAATTTACATCTATGCAACTGAGTACCAGGCAGCCATTGAAAATTATTAATATATCTGCAGGGGAAAATTTCTAGCATATAATAGTAAGAGGATAAAAGCAAGGTACCAAGTGGCTCATGTAGAATGATAACCTTTTATTTAAAAGTAATAACACAAGAGGCACCTGGGTGGCTCAGTCAGTTAAAGGTTTGACTTCGGCTCAGGTCATGATCTCATGGTTCACAAGTTTGAGCCCCGCATGGAGCTCTGTGCTGACAGCTCAGACCCTGGAGCCTGCTTAGGATTCTGTATCTCCCTCTCTCTCTGTCCCTCCCCCACTTGTGCTTTGTCTCTCTTTCTCTCCCTCAAAAAGAAATAACACAAATATACATAAAGACACACACTTATACACAACACTTAAGTCTATGTGTGTGTGTGTATAGTCCTTTTTTTTTTTTTTAAAGAACTATACACAAAAACTCTTGGCTATGTTTCTTTTGGGGATAAGAGACTAGGTGTTTGTGTTTTGCTTTATATATATATATATATATATATATATATATATATATATATATATATATATATATTGGATTCCATCACTGTGCTGTCACATTATCTTCCACTTTCAATCATTGGTCCACACGGCTCTTCACTGCTCTCACTTCAGGTTAGGACTTCAGTGGAGAACAGGGGTTAGGGTACTGACACCCAGTAGGCATCAGCTTTTGTCAGGTGCTTGCCACTAGCTGGCCACATGGTTGATGCCTTCCAGCGGTCTGACTTTCGAATTTCCTAAAATGTGTATTTGTCCTTATTAAATCAACAAATTCAATGTTGGCTAGCCTTATATTAGGAAACATTGAATTGCTGGATTTTTTTTAATGGCTGTGAAATTGCATAATCATGATACTTCATTGATACTATTGGAAAATGTGAAATACTGCATGGTAGAAGAAAATATTGACTTGCAAGAAATCATTGTGGTTTATTTATTGTCATGATTACTTAACTTACCAAACATAGCTCTCCTACTGTGCAATTGTATAAATGAACAGCTGAGGCTTACAGTTACCCAAACTGACTAATTCCTATTCAATTAAACAACACTGAGCTATAAAATGCACATTTCCGCTGTGATATCGTACATTTTTCGGTGTTCAAATGCTTACTAGCCTACCCTTTCTGTGTTTTTTTTTTTTTGACTTGTAAATTCAAGAAAACCCAAAGTACTTTGCATATTAATGTGGGGGATTATTATAAATATATCCTTATCTACACATGGAAAATAGTATTCAACTCTGATTCTGGTCCCCATTGGCTTTTCTGTGTCACTGAGTCTAAAGTGAAGAGTTTGGGGAAAGAAATTCCATACGAATAAATAGGTTATCATAGAATTTATCTGTGACTATTCAATCTAGCTTGTAAAGCTCAATGCCTAGGATGTTCCTGTTCCATATACATGTCACCATTGATGAGGTGAGAGAATTAGTTACATTGGCACAGACTTTCTTTCAATATGGTAAATGAAAGGATGTGACTCACTGATAATGTGTTTATAGCCAGTTTTTAAATATAGCCAGTTTTAAATGTACCAAAAGTACACAATTGTAAAAGAAATACTATGATTGTCTCATGTTCAGTGTGAGTATATAGGATGATTGCCACAAGGAAACATTAAAAAACAGTATTGATCAAGATAACACTGTCTTAGAATTTCATTTTAGCATTATTCGTTAATGATTGTATGGCATATAACAACAAATGATATAACCAGCATTCACTGGTATAGTCTCTTGGAGTGCTTTAGTTGAGCCATGATATTTATTTATTCTCCCCTTAACATTGGCTTTATCATCAGCTCCATTTTGAAAGGAAAATAAATCTGCCAAAGTTCACCGAGCTAACAAGTGACAGGGCTGGGATTTAAAACCGGGCTAGAATATCCTTGTGGGTGAACTGATAATCATAGGAAGCAAGAAATTCATTAGGGGACCACTGGAAAAGGACGAGAGAGAGGTTTAATAAGGTTTTGCTGTTTTACTTGAATGCACATGTGTGGAATAGATACCCGTACTTAAATGAGTACAGCTAAATTGTTGCTATTCCTTTTTCTTTCAGAAATAGGATATACAAAATCCGTTTTGCTTAATTCACTGTTTCTCTACAACCTTATGAGCAATATCCATTTTAAGTACATATGGTGTTGGATTACAGATATACAGAAATTTTTTGCATATTCCTCATTTATCTACAATTGTTTTAATTTTGTCTAGTCTCAACATTGTGTAATATGTGAATTCAGTTAGTTTATCTCATTGATTTGCAACACTATATTTTTTAGTTTCCCCCAATTTATGGACTAATAGCCTATAAAAATACCAAGAAATAAAGTTACTGTTTGTTTTTTGTTTCCAGACTGGTTTTCTGTTCCTTTACATGTTCTCTGCTATGAGGAAACAAAAATATATGTAGATATTTTACATGATTTGCTGGGAAATACTTCTGGTTTAAAAAATAATATAAAATAATTGAACTATTTTTATTCAAGTTATGCAAAAATTGAGAGTGTTTTAAATGTTTCTTATAAATATTTAGGTGGAAAATTCTCATGAAGATTAATAATGCCAAGTTATATGACTAAACATAAGTTCATTGCTAATTGATATTTAAATGTAACACACACTTGTTTGGCAGTTACTTTTGAAATCTTTTATAAGGAATGGAGCCATACTTTTTTTACATATCTAATGATGGTTCCCCTAGGCAACCACTGATCTAATTTCTGACTGAAGATTTTTCTGTTTTGGATGCTTCACATAAGTAGGATCATACATTCTGTGGCCTCTGTGACTGGCTTCTTTTACTTAGCATAATGCTTTCAGGTGTCATCCCATGTTACAGTATGTATCAGTATTTCATTCTTTAAATGGCTGAATAATATCTCATTTGAGGTCTGTACTACATTTGTTTATCCACTCATCAGTTGGTGGATATTTGGGGTTCTTTCCACCTCTTGAAAATAATACTGCTGTGAACAAGTTTTGTGTGGACAAGTTTTCGATTATTTTGGGTAGGAGTAGGATGGCTAGGTCATGTGATAACAACTACCAGCTATATAACATAAGTCTATGTTGAACTTTTTGAGGAATGCTCAGACTTTTCCAAAGCAAATGCACCATTTTATATTCCTATCAACAGTGGATGAGGATTCTCAGATCTTTACAATGGAATAATACAGCCCATTTCACCAGTGTTGTGGAGATTAAGGCAACATATGTGAAGTGATTAGGGTGGTTTTGGCACAGAGTGTGAAGGCTCAACAAATGTCTCCTTCTTTGGCTTTTCATCATTAGAAAGACCTCTCTTATCTTAACCCGAAAGAATTCAACTGAAGAGAAACAATCGACTGCCTCCACCAGAAAGTAGCCCTTCCATAATTAGAAGACAATTTTGATGCCTTCTTGATCAAAGACCTTACCTGAACAAATTCAGTCTGCCTCTGTTAGCTTTACCTTATACATAAATGGACCCATATATTCTTACATAATTATAGAAGTGCTCAAAGCATGAATGACCTGCCCCTCAGCGTGATGGAGGGGCAAAAGAGCTCTTGGCTAGAATCAACTTCCATTTCTGCCACTGTCAGGCCTGAATTGTGACTTAATGCCTCTGTAGAACAAGGACTCAGATGAAATGGTCTCTAGGGTCACTTTCAGCTCTATTTAGCATTTGAATTTTAACATAGTCACAAAAATAGCTTAAACTTACACATCTGGACTCTTCCAAATGAAATACCTTTCCATTGCTGTAGAGCACTTTGTCAAGTTTCACTACTGAATTCCAAATTTCCAGAGTTCATCTGAGAAGAGATATTCCTGCTTTCTAACAGAAGAATCCTGAAATGTTTAGCTAAGGGGACAGAAGCAACCTGGTTTCTTTTTCTCCCTCTGATCCCACTCCTTTGCTCATTTGAGTTTAATTATATCCCCAAATTCTCTTAGAGCAATGTTTTTTCTTTCTTCTGCACTCAACAGTTTTCTACCCTGTAGACACAATACTTGATGACTAATTGGGAATATGTTTCGCTGGACACTGAATAGGTAAATGTGGATTTATGTTATCCCAAGTAACTTGGAGACCATAAACATTGCCCTGCAATTTTGTGCAGGTGTATGGGAATTTTCATGGTCCACCTAGACTCCAGAAATTCCAAGTTATTATACTCAATTATACCCTTATTATTTGAAGGGATACACTCCTTCAAATGCTTCCTGGAATTTTGTAACTCACTAGTAAAATTCTGGTATGGATCATAGTAGGAAAGTAAGAACTTCTCATGATAATCTAGTGTACCATGTAAACATGGTAAGAAAATAACATAGAGCTCTGTACCATTTGCTTTGGAGAGCCCAACAGATGTAGGGTGTGGCTTATTGATTTCTAGATAGAGAAAGAACTGTAGCAGGTGAAGAAAATATTCTTATAAGCATTACATTTTTTTTAATGTTTTAGGGTGGAGATTTTGTATTTTTAAGTATTGTGGGCATAAAATTAGTTCTACATATTGCATCCAAATTATAAGTGACATCTGTGTTTCAACTTTGAATATTTGCCATGAGGCAATTGCCATTGGGGAATAGCAAGTAGAGTCAAGCATAATAAGTTTTTGAAGATAAGAAATCAAGCAAAAGTGTTCCGTCTTCATATGCTAAAGGAGAGAAACAAAGACATTGGCAAATAGTAGTTCCACATCATGTGAGGGTGTTGTACACATGGGACCACTTTTAGTTAGATAATGTTTAAGGTGTTTTAGAGAAGACTGCGTATCTCCTTGTCTTCGTAAAACAGAACTTTATGAATCTGACAGAAATGGCAGAAATTTTGGAAGAATTAACAGGTTATTTATTTGTCCATTATTATCTGGTTTCCAGAAAAATTACTTAAGGAAAAACCATTTATTTGAAACACCACATATCAAAGCAAGAGATGAACAAAAATGTTTATAGTTAAAGATGTAAAAGCTGAAGGGAAAAAACTCTCAGTAACTTCATATATAGAATTTTTCTTTCCTGAGTAAGTAATTCATATTGTGCTCACCTCTTGAGTAGTTCCATCATGTAAGTTTTTCTAATGAATGATGACAAAAGCACCAATTAGCACACTCAACCTGTAGCATTATCATCTCTCAGTAGACTTTTAGCTGTTTTCTTCCTTAATGTCAGTACCTAGAGTCCCCACATGGGAGGTGCAAAGTTTAATGCAATGTGGGGATAAATTCTCCATGTCAAGCACTGCTAATCTCTGTGTTTCTGGATCATTTTAAAGTTATAGTGGAGTGCATTTCTTGGCAAAGAAAAAGGAATCTTTAGTTCCCCAGCAAAGAAGTAAAATGTCTTTTTGATGGAATGAAACCATCACTCCCCATGGAGTATTATATACATGGAGAACTTCTCTCTTTCAAACAAATACAAAATCTTTTTAGGGGAGGAAGAGTTGAGTCTATTAGGTTCATTAAATTTAGGTTCATAAAAATTTGTTTCTTTGCAAGTATTTTCCAGTCAACTGTTTCAAATCTGGAAAGTTCTTGGGTATTTGGGTTTTTTTTTAAAGCAAAATTATAAAACTATTACAGCTGAGAGTGAACTGGATTAGTTCTGTCCTGTCAGAATTTCCTTAACTTCTCCTTTGACAGGTTGCTAGCCCAGTAGATCAGGAGATTTCAGTCTGTTTGTTAAGATCACTCTTGATACTCTTAAGAGAAAGATGGAGAAATTTTAGGAAGACAAAAAATGGCACATAGTTGAATAATCCTATCTAAAGATGACAGGGAATTTTATAAAGTCATGCCACAGGGTTCTGTCTTGGGCCTTGACCTAGCCACTATTTTTGTCAGTGGCTAGGATAAAATGTAGACAGTGTTCGTCTTGACAAAAAAATATTGTAATAAGATCTGGAAAAGTAGATCAAAGAGATGAATCCTCATAAGGATTAATGTAAGATTGAAGAAAATCTATGGAACAAGTCCAAAAGAAGAGAGAAATTTCTTAGCTATTGAACCTCAGGGAAAAATGTAGGACAAGAAGTTTTCAGCTTTGGTTACACATTTGAATAACATGGTGGGTATCTGGGAAGACAAAAAATGCCAGTATCTGGACACCACTCCAACCAATTAAGGCAGAATCTCTGGGGGTGAGGCCCAGGTCTTGGTGTGTTTAAAAACCTCCCCTGGTGATTGTATTGTGCATCCAAGGTAGAGAGCTACTGAGTTTATCTTGTAGGTGGATTATAAAGCCAATAAGGAAGTAACAGATGTAACTGTCACCTTTTTTTTTTTTTTAATTTTTTTTTCAACGTTTTTTATTTATTTTTGGGACAGAGAGAGACAGAGCATGAACGGGGGAGGGGCAGAGAGAGAGGGAGACACAGAATCTGAAACAGGCTCCAGGCTCCGAGCCATCAGCCCAGAGCCTGACGCGGGGCTCGAACTCACGGACCGCGAGATTGTGACCTGGCTGAAGTCGGACGCTTAACCGACTGCGCCACCCAGGCGCCCCACTGTCACCTTTTTTAAAAAGCTAAATTTTTTCTTGATTGGTCAGACCACGTTGAGAGTATTGTAGGAAAAGAGGGAAGAACAAGATAAAAATGGTGACAGATAGAAGTCTTTTCTGAAAACTCTTTAAGCAGGTGGAAATGCTTACTTAGATGGTTAATGTCAGTAGGGCAGTAGCATTTTTAAGGAAGAGATCTCAGCATGCATACTTTTACACTCTGGGATACTGTTACAAAGAACCTTAGACTAGATTACCTATAGAGAATCAGAATATTATGGAGACTTTCTTGCAAGAAATAAGGGCTTCATTAAAATGAGTCCTATCCTTTGACAGTTGGGATATGTGCATGCATATCAACCCTTGTGGTGTTTTTGTTGTTGTTCATCAACAGACTAATTTAGAATCTAGAAACCTGGCCTTTCAGTCATGGAAAGCCACTGATTTCTGCCAGCCCTTGACCAAATCTTCCCATTTTGTCCCTCCTTGTTAAATAATGTCATAAATCTCTTGCTTCTTCTAGTTTCTTTCTCGAAGGAAGCACAATCCAATTGCATATCCCTAAACTTGTACTTCCACTGTTCTTTCTTTGGTTCTCTTGGGCACCCAAACCACCAAGTGCTTCTTTCACATCTGAGCAATGTTCTAAAGAACCTCCCCTTTCTCTTCCATCTGGAGCTAGGCAGCTGGGACTGGCTTGGTGAGGACAGAGGGGGAATACTGTGAGAAGAGGTTATTTTCACTTCAATCTCTTTACTCTGTTAGGATTGAAATGTGTGAATTGATATTTGATTGCATGATTCTTGACCTTGCCCAATTTGAGCTTGCAGGGGAGTCATTTCAAATACTTGTGCTGATATGGAGCCACTTAAATAATAGTTATATTTGCCCTGTTATTAACTTGTTCTCAGGTCACTGATAGCCTTTTCCTGAGGACAATTTTGCTGTGACTTTTGATGTGATGTTGGAGTTCAGACATACACCTAGACTAAGCGGTTTACCCAAGTATGTCTTATGTACACAGAGTTCACTAAACAAATGGGTTATTGGACCCGTCTAGGCCAACAGATTTTTTTGTTTTTTTATTGTCTTTGTTTGTGTCTCTTTATTGTCTCCACTTTGCTGATGTGTCTACAACATCAGCATGTGAAATTCTCCATAACAGATGTTTGGACATTCCTATCCATTAACCATCAGTCTATGCACTGAAATTATCATTTTGATCCAGCTATTTTTATGGTGACTATCTTAATAAGTGTGAAGGATTATGAACACGTGTTATTTTAATTTTAATTACTTGTCAGTATAAAGAAGTAGCATTCGTTGATTGTTGTTTAGGTTTCTTCCTTCAGATTTGGTATCAGGAAAAGAATGCTTGTCCCATGAGGGAATGGGTTAGAAACCAGGATGTTCATTTCAATAAAATGTTAGCAGACTGTGATAGGATGTGATGCTAGGGAGGGACCATTCAGGGTAGATTTGTACATAGTTAAAAATGGGCAAACATTGGCATTTCTACGACCCATGCTCAGATCATGTCCTTGCTTCCGACCAGTCATTAATTAAAAGTCACAACTTTTCTGAGCATAAGTCTTTGTAAAATGGGAATATTTGACCAGAATAATTCTAAAATCTGTTGTCACTCAAAAACCTCTATTGTATTATAATTATAAAGCCATATACCATTTTTTCAAAGTATTATGCCATCGTTCTATTTTAATAAGGGTTAGCAATAATTTTGTTCATCTACACTCAAACTTACTATAAGTTTTGTATTGTCTTGTTGGCATCTTTACATGGAAAATATGAAAATAAAATAAATTATTAGGATTATGGGCAACAAGGACTCTGAGGTATGTTTTTTGGGGAGTTGTAATACTTTCAAAATCAGGAGAACTAAAACATTTTCTCTCATCACCCCCTTAACTACTTAGAGACTTCAAAATATTAGTGAGAGTATAAATTACATACAGGTATAAAATAATACAAATAGGTAACTCAGTGGATTAAAATCTGAACACTACCCTTCAGAAAGCCCTAAAAACTCCAGTCAGTCTAAGTTAAATGCCAGAGGAAATAACAAGTCATTTTTAAAAGAAATATTCAAGAACATAAGAAAAATGAAAAGATGTTATCTGTCTAACCTATATGGTTCCTAGTGTATTTTGAACAATGAACCCCTACCCCCAAGGTGGATGCCAATTTTAATTCCGTGAAAATTAAAATTTGGATGGTCATATACAATTAGGGCAATTGACAAAATAACCCTGATGTGTTTTATTTGTTTGTTTGTTTGTGTTGGTGGTGGTGGTGGTTGTCATTGCTGTTGTTTTATTTTATTTTATTTTTTTTTATTATTTTTTTTTTTTCATTGCTGTTGTTTTAAAGTAATCTTCAGGACCATACCTTTTTAAGACTGGGTGTGTTTGTTTCTTTGTTCTAACAGTACTTTATGGTAATTATCTTTCGGGGCCTTTAAATTGCTTAGGTAAGTACCATGCAAAATTATATTTCTCCCTGAGTTTCTAATGATTTTTTGCTTTCTTAATATTGCTTTTCTGGCTTCTTTAGTTTGCTGAATCATTGCCTATGCCTCTGGGAGACATGTAGTTATTTCCCAGAAGATTCATTCCTGATGAGAAGTGATTGCCTACATATTAGAGGCTTAGGTGTTTCGGCTGTTTGGCTTCTTTTTTGATAAATCACAGTTGTTGCAAAACAAGTGTACAGCTAAGCTCAGGAATTTCAGATTTCATGGCGGATGGGCCCAATGGAATTGGTGACATGTTCTCTGGCTTTTATCTTTAGACTTGTTTCAGGTATTAGAGGGTATTGGAGATAAAACCATTCTGCCATCTGCTCTTCTGAGCTGAGGTATTGGTTCCTATTGTCTTGGACTTGTGTCTCATACACTTGACTCTACTTTTGAAGTTCCTGCCACCAGACATGTTATATATTTTCAGAGATGCAGGTGCGTGGGGGTTTGTAAAGACCAACTAGAATAGAGTCTAAGGGAGTGTGTAGGTTTCCAAAAGCAGTAAATTACTGGAAATGTCCTCACGTGGACAGTCTGAAGAAAATTGTGATTGATATGAGATCACTTGGGTTAATTAAGGTCATATTCCATAAAGTGGTTGCATTTTACTTTCTGGGTGATGAAGACTGAGAAAGCGTTATGGAAACAGTTTTAAACACCCTCATGCATCATTAATTAGAACTGACAAAAGAAGCAATCAATCAGAAAGAGAAAAGACCTGGAACAGTGCTTAAACATTGAAAGCAGATTATAATAAAGCAGAGGAGGGTCCCAGGCAAGTGTAAAAACAGCGAAAGCTGCAGGATCTGGAAGAGTCCACAGCACCTCATTCATCTCATCCAGGTTTGTGATTGTCAGTTTGAAGCTTCTCATCAGTACAGGACCCAGTGCAGGTTTCTCAGACCTGCCAGGTCTCACAGAGTTTGAAAGTAAGGTATATGGCAAGGGACAGGCAGATATGCTGTTTATTATAGAGAAGGGAAACACTCAAAATATTAGAAAAAAACTTTTGACTTCCAGACCAGGTGATTTAAAAGTCTGTAAAATGTCACAGGAACAGAATCTCATATTGTGTATGTAGTGCATCTGTCCTTTAAAAAGTGAATAGATTTGTTCCTTGTAAACCAGTTGTCCCAAGGTAATGTGGAGTATTTTCAGTTTAGGCTCTTTATGATGTAGGTCCATCACTTATTCTGATGCACTATATTTTTTGGTACTTTTAGTTTGCTTTTTATTTCATATAAAATAATCCCACCTGTATTTTAAGTAGAATAAATGTGTCATCTTTTTTTTTTTTTTTTTTTTTTTTTTTGCCAGTAGCATTAAGGCCAATCCAATTCTCTTTGATAAATGAGATGCATATCCACGAACTCTGTTTTTGGGGGTATGAATAACACACCTCTCCTTCTTACTTTAACTACATTATTCATAGGCCCTAAGCCATGAGACCAGTGTTCTTTCCTTCATGCAGGCGGAAGTCCACTGAAATAACTGGGAGTTTCATGTAACTCTGGTTGAAGTTAATCACTTTCTTCTGCTACTATCCCTTAGACTATCCATTGCTATGTGGTACATATTTTTACTTAAGCTTATTTTTTCTGTTTCCATTTCACTTACTCATTGCAAGTTCCGAAGGAAAAGGAACCTTTCTATTTTAATCTTCTCTGTTCCCAAAGGACAGAACCAATCTCCTTCTCCCTCAGGTTCTTGTTGAATTTTCTCAGTACAGCTGTTATAATCTGCAACCATTTTATGAGATGTCACAATCAGCTGGCATTTGTCTCTTTCTTTCTCTAGACTGAATTCCTCTTTTGAGGGAGTGACTATCTTATCATTATTCCTCACAGTGGCCTAAGGCTGTACCAAACACACAGTAGGACCCTAAAAATGTTGAATTATATCTTCCTCTGAGGGGAATTATGGGGCATCATTTTGGAAAATGGGCTGCTAGCAAGTTTCATTTTCTCAAATTACATTGATGGCAATATGAGATCATTGGGAGGAGCTGGTTTCAAATGGAAGAACATGACAGAAGAGAGTATACTATCATTTTCCAGAAATTTCCTTCCTTACTAATAGGGTGCCAATTCAGTGAAGTTGATTTTTGCACAGAATAGCACAACTTGCCTGGAAAATGTTTGCATATGGGAAATAATTGCAATCAGTGATTTTTGTTCGTGCTATGTGCTAGATACATTCAAAGGCACTTTCTATCCCTTACCTCTTTTTTTTTAAATTTTTAAAAATGTTTTATTTATTTTTGAGAGACAGAGAGTCAGAGAATGAGAGAGGGGTAAGGGCAGAGAGAGAGGGAGACACAGAGTCTGAAACAGGCTCTAGGCTCTGCGCTGTCAACACAGAGCCTGATGCGGGGCTCAAACTCGTGAACAATGAGATCATGACCTGAGCCAAAGTCAGATGCTTAACCAACTGAGCCACCCAGGTGCCCCTCTATCCCTTACCTCTTTTAATCCTTACAATAACTTTAAGAAAAAGGTTGTATATTCTTCTGTATGTTAGAGTATAGAGAAAGAGAAGTTATCACCCAAGACCACGTTAGAAATAGTACAACAGACTCATGACTGAGCCTGTGTCTGATCCAGATCACATCTCCCCATCTATTTACACTGCCTCCTGCCACACCCCACCACTGATTCGCTCTTAGACTTAATTGGTTGCTGGCAGGATTTGCCAGAGTAGGAAGACTGAGGACCCAGATATTAGGTGGATGTGAAGGGAAAGCTGCTTTTTAAAATAATAAGACAGAAAGTAGAACCTCCAAGGAGATTCTCTTGAAGGACACCCTGAGGCCCTCTTTTCCTCCCAATTTCACCTTTCCCATGAGGCTCCTTCCCTTCGTGTTTCTTAGCCACACCACCTTGCCTCATGTAGACACAAATGATCTTTTTTTATCCTGTGACTTAAGGGGCAATGTAAGGTGATACCCTCTTTTGGTTCCATTAACATAGCAGAGACCACTGGAACTTGATAAATGCCATGGGAGAACAAAACTGATAAAAATACAATTGAAAAACCTATTAGCAATCCAGTCTGTAAATTCCAAGCTTCTGTTTTGCCCGACTTAGCTTTTTGCCCATTTCTTTCAATATCCATTATCCACTATGTATCAGCATGGTGAGTCAGTATTATTTTTTTTTCATTATGAAGACAGCTTTGGTTTCCTTAGTGTATAGACAATGTTTGTTGCACATGTGAATTTGCAGGTCTTTAGTAGTTGATGTACTCATCACTTCCACTCCTTTCTGGGACCCACAGTTTAGTTCTAACTTTGCACATGTATAGCTTCTTTATTTGCAGAGGGTAATGTCTTACCACCTTTACCTAGCAGCCCCTTCTTAGTATCTGTGACAGCCATGGTGAAGGTTAATGTAGGCAGCCCCTTTTTATCTCTTATTTAAGGCGGTCTTACAGGTCTGACTTCTTAAGAGCCCTTTCAAGTGATTGCCTCCAGGAGTGGAGACCCACCAGTGGGTGGCCTATTGGCTAGAGTAGAAAAGTCCCAGCTAGAGTTGACAGCTGAAGACCCAGGCAAGACAGTTAGCACTAGGCCCAGGCTCTGGATAGAGGGGAGCAGGAACAGGAATCCTATCCAGTGGTAGGTAGAGAGCAAGAGGACAGTAGGCTAAGGTTGGTTAGTATCAGGAACCTGACAGCAAGAAGCAGAGACCGAGATTTGCAGATGGGGCTTTGGGAATCAGACAGCAATCCCTGAGTTCACTCTCACAAGGCAAGACTTGAGTTTTGGAGGAACTTGGATAGAGGATTAAAGCAAGGCCAGCAGCTAAGACTGAGTTGATGTTGGCTGACAAAGGTCAAGGGTGGTGCCAAGCCTGCTGCTGGGTCATATGTTGTTGATGACAGTGCCTCAAATGTAAGGAACCAGAAGGACAGGACATGTGGTAAAGAGATAGACATGTAGTCAGAATTACAATGGTCAGTTTCAGTCCCACTCCTTATCATGTTATGGTTTGATCACTGGTACTTCAGTTAGGTGAGTCATTGTAGGAGGCCGTGGCTGTGCTGGGAAGGGTGTGTTTTCTCTCTCTGTGGGATCAGGCGAAGGGGTAGGTATTTGAAAAAAATATTGATCAGTGTTTTAACTTTTTTTACTCAGAAGGGAAAACAACCCTATTGTTTTTGTAATACAAACTATAGAAACTAAAGCTCTATGGGATCTTTTTGGCCAGTAGTGGGGAATATGGTGATTCACTCCAAGGAAGTGAATCAGAATCTCCTGGGGAAGGTAGCTAATTTTATTTACTCAAGGGGGCACTGGTGGCTTGGCTCTTAACTAGAATTTTTTGACAGCTCCTCACAGGCATTTATTTCCTTGGTTAGACACAGGAAAGAAGGGTTTACTCTCAGAAGGAACCCCTGGCAGGTGTCCTCCACTAATTGGATTAGTGATTCAGGCTTTGAGTATAGATGGATCTCCAAATTATGTTGCATGCATGACATTTTAAAAAGATGACATGTTGAGCCAAACCAGCTGTGAAGAACTGGCGTTCCCTGACTAGGAGGCTCTAAGACAGGTGCACCTTTAACCAAAAAGGACTTGGTTGAATAGATTGAGGAGGGAGCTATTTATTTATGTATTATGTATTTTAAGGATTTTTTTTTTTTAGTAATCTCTACACCCAACATGGGGCTCAAACTCATGACCCTGAGATCTAGAGTCACATGCTCTTCCCACTGAGCCAGCCAGGCACCCTAAGGACAGAATGATTTAAAAATATTTTTGCAGATGCCCTCACTATATATCCTTATCATGTCTCCCAAGAGGAGTGACTCCTAAAAGAAAAATAGAGCGGAAAAAGGATGGATACCATTAAGACCTAAGAAGGACTCATTCTTAGACCAGCAGCCAAGACTGAGTGGACATTGCCTGGTGAGGGCCAAGAATGGGCCTGCAACAGGGCCACAGTGCCTCAAATCTAGGGAATTAGAAGGATGTATAATGAGACAGGCATGTAACTGAAATTAGAATTGACTATTTTATTAAAGCCAAAGTAATTTTTGAGTGTGATGTAGACAAGCGATTTACATTTATAGGCAAAGTAAAGGAAATAACATTTTAAATTGTGTTTAAACCATAAACATAATAGTTTTAAAATGACCAATTATAAACTGTGTAAAACTGTGAAGAAGTACAAAAGGTTAGCACATAGAAGCCCTGCAGGGCATTAACTTTTGTTGCCTGGTTGAATGATTTTGTATGTACTTTGAATAAAGCTTGTACCATCATCTACATTTAATTGAAGAATATCTTGACACAAGGTAAAACATTAAATAGTATTCTTTGAAAGTACATGTCTGTATTAATTGGGCATTTTTCAGCACTGTGCACCCCAAAAGAAAATAAAGACCTAATATGAATGCTGAAACAGATAAGATCTATAATGCTATAAATACAAATAACCTTGTTATTCTCATTAATCAATTTTATAGTGAGAAAATTTGGTAGAAAATTAGATTTTGTAAACTATTGTTATTTATTGAAAAAATTAATGTTTATTTATTTTTGAGAGAGAGAGCGCACATGTGTGAGCGTGGGGGAGGGGCAGAGAGAGAGGGAGACAGACAATCTGAAGCAGGTTCCAGACTCTGAGCTGTCAGCACAGAGCCTGATGTGGGGATTGAACCCACAAACCATGAGATCATGCATGACCTGAGCTGAAGATGGACACAACTGACTGAGCCACCCAGGTGCCCATGTAAAACATTTTTTTTAGCAGAGATTTTTTTAAATGTTTATTTTTGAGACAGAGAGTGCACGGGGGTAAGGGCAGAGAGGAGGACGAGGATCCGAAGCAGGCTCCGCACTGACAGCAAAGAGCCTGATGTGGGGCTTAAACTCATGAACCATGAGGTCATGACCGGAGGTGAAGTTGGACGCTTAACCGAGCCACCCAGCTACCCCTAGATTTTATAAAATATCTTTAATTAAACCTCTTCTCTGTTCTCTGCATTGAGGGCTTCTTATTAGGCTTTTGTTTGAAAATGATTACTTTGCTTTAAAAGTATCTTAACAACAAATGTTTAGACGCACCAAAGAATGCTACTAATTGCTGCATATTTTCATACAGAAATGTCGTTTTGATAATAATTTACAACTTTCCCAAATTTAAGACTGTAGCCTTCTCTTCCTGTGTATGTATTCAATATATTTTGAGTGATTAAAAAATTATTTGTGAACCTGACTACAGTGCTGTATATAGTTTTACTGTCTTAGCTTTAGATATTTTTGTGGCTAAATTTTCTTAGGAAAATTGCATTCAGTTAGTGTGTCAGGCCCAACAAACTTATTTGTGAGTTCCAACAACTTCAGGTAAGGAGAGAGATTGTTTTATCTTTGATTTTCAGGTAGAGCCAAGCAGGACAGAGGAACTCTTTTTTGTATGTAATAAAAACATTATCCTAGGCTGTCCTACTTTAGGCAGAGCCACACGGTGGCCTATTTTCATCCTAGCGCACAGAATGGAGCTTCTCTTAGACAGGGGGCATCCTGTAAACCAACCTCCTTGGCCTTCTTCCCTGTTATAAAGGAAGTGCTTTTCCTGTCCTTATCAATGTTGGGCTTACAATTTCAAGGGGCTCTAAGCCACGAGACACATGAGAGATCCTAAGAGGCTGGGCTGGCATTAATAGAAACTGAAGGAAAGAGCCCGAGGGCATTCTGTGGATAGGGAAAGAAAAGGAAAGAAGTGTCATTCTAGATTGTGCTTCTACTGACCTTCCAGGGGTTGTGCTTTTTCTCTCCCTCTCATCTTCCAGCGTATATAAAACAGTACATTTTCATGTCAGAGGGGACTGAGAATGATGTTATCAAAAGATCTAGTTCTTGAGAGATTTTTGCTCAGAATCAACATGAGAGTTCAGTAGTTATAATTCCAACTGCTGTTATGATTTTGTAGATGGAACAAAAATACAAAGGAAGCATCCAGTTTCTTGTGAATTTAAAT
Source organism: Neofelis nebulosa (assembly GCF_028018385.1). Taxonomy (NCBI): domain Eukaryota; kingdom Metazoa; phylum Chordata; class Mammalia; order Carnivora; family Felidae; genus Neofelis; species Neofelis nebulosa. Next base: position 26,733,476 of record NC_080794.1, on the reverse strand, counting down.
CCACACTTTCAAAATAGAAGGGAAGAGAGTGGTGGATAAAAAATGACTTTAAAAAGACAGAATTTGCATATTAGCAAGAAAACATGCCAGCTGTTTGATTCATTGTTAGATGTAAATGATAGCAGCCTATAAACCAGTCTTGTTCAGTCTGACTGTAAATCTAGATTTCATCTGTTTTCGGTGTCTCGTTACCAGTAGTAAGCAGACAACTAGATTCTCCTAAACCAGTGCTAATGGGGATATTCCAGAAAGTTGCTAATATTTAGAGAGAAAATTTTAGAAATTATGTTATAGCTATGTCAGAAACAGGACATTCTGGGAAATTCTTATTTAACTATATTTTCTTTTTCTGTTTCCTATTGGTTGGATCTAGTGTCACAAAATGTCCATCTTCTGTCTGAATAATGGGTAAATAAGGAAAAATGTGAAGGGGAGTTCAAGTTTCTCAGACACGTATATGCCATTTGTTCTTGATGTCTTCTTAGATCCTATCCAAATCCCAAGGTCTTTTACCATTTGTCTCTAAGACATGGAGAATTTGGGAGCAGCACACACAGAGAGATAACTGGAGATATATTTTAATTTCCTTTGAGAACAGAACATCATGAGAACTATTTAAATGGCTGGAAAATGTATTCAAATTAAAGAGAGAATTCTTAATTTGTAGGAGCTGGAATGGATTATGGAAGTGGGTCAGAGGAATTTCTTCTCCAGAAAAGTATATGCAAAGCGGTAGGGCAGGGGTGGGGGTGGGGAGGGGAGAGCATACTCCCCACTCTGGCGTTTTGCCAGGCTTGTGTACCTTCAATCTCCACAACCACTTTGTAGCTCCATGTTCCTATTGAACTTGACGTAGGAGTAAACAGACTCTGAGGTTGAGCAGTTTACCCAGGTCTTCACATCTAGCAAATGCTGGAGCCAAGATTCAAATTCAAGACTTTTTGGTTTCTAATAGTGCTGTTCTTTTAACAGTTCCACCATGCCCCTTCCCCTAGAGATCCTATTCATGCATTTAGTTTTCTTTGGAGCACACAACAAATGTGACTTGCCGGGTTTCTTCTGGCCCCTGCTGCCGTGGGCAATAGAGCAGACCTTTCACTGACCTTGCCCACAGTTCCCTGGGTACCACAGGAAATATGTCCAGGATGGTTTGTGATAGGGTATGTGGGATGCCTTCCTTTCCCCAAGGCTGTGACCACGTGCGTTTCTTGCATTCAGCTTATGTGAAGCTTTTCAATGGTCACTAACAAGCAACCTTTTCCAACAAAACCTGTAAAAGGAGAAGTTAAACGAAAAGAGAGGTCCACATTCTATGGGCAACCTACATATAATTTAGATCAAAAGTGTAATCTTTGAAACCTCATTAAAAAAAATAAAACCTTGTATAATTAAATTGAGCTTGAATTTCTAGGTATCTTCATAAAATTGTGAAGAACTTAAGAAAATTCAGTTTGTGAATCGCATTCAGCATTCATCACTCTTCGGTGACATTAGACAGTTTCATTACAAGGGCTCTCCCTCCTTTGAAGACTTTCAAGACACAGCAGTCAAAGTGACTATCCCCTCGGGTCCCTCTTCATTTCACTGGCTGTAGAGTGTCAAGAACACTGAAAGACTATAATGGGTGATTTTTCAGTGATGTTTTCTTTTCCTATTTCTATTTTGCTGTTGCTTTATTCTTTCAGAGTGGCTTTGCCATTTCTGCATTCCTCTCTGCAAGGTCGCCCTTTCTGTTAGCACTTCTTTCAGAGTGTCCGTGTCTGTAGGAGAGCCTTGTCCATAAGGAGAGGAAATCCTGGGCTGCCCGACATGATTATCAGTGCACACCAAAACTCTCTTTGGAAGAACAAGATCACCGTCACTCTTGACAGTGAGGAACCCATCCTTGTATCCTGCCAGACCTCCATCCCAAAGGAACAACACTGGTTGCTCTGAGGAAGCCACAATGGAAGGACGGGGGGTGGGGGTGGGGGGAGACGGCTGCTGCAGCCTTGGTGGTTATACTGGGATCAATAAGCGCACATTTCTGGCAATGCGATTGGCAGAGAAACAGTTCCTTGAAGTTTGTCCCTGGAAAAAGGTGGCTATTAGTGTTCCAGAGATTGATCAGTCCACTCTGCTGGTTCGTGCTGTGCTCTGCTAGGGGATGGATGTCACCTCTCTTACCCCACAATTATCAAGATTCTGAGTTTAAAGATAGCATTTTCAGAATTTGCAGAAACATGTTATTCTGGTTTTTTTTTCTTCCCTAGAAGACAAAGTACATGAACAGAGTTTATGAAGCAAGACAGAGGAGGTGTGCCTGACACCTATGTGCTAATGAGACTCCACTCTGTTTTTAGATGTGACCTTGCCACAGGGCCTCCAGTGTGTGTTCAGTGTCCTAGAAGATGGTAGAAACCCTTGGGATATACTTGTCAAATCCTTCAGTGATGGCAAAAATCACTCAATTCCTTAAGTGACTTCTCTCTCTCAGGCAAGGCTCACGGTTGGCTCCACACACACCAGCAGAGTGTGAGTCATGAGAGCAAACAGCCCAGAGACAGCTGCATTGTAGCTGCCCAAAGGCCCAACCCTACCATAAGGCCAACTACTCCTGCCCAGGAGCCCATAGACTGTCCAGATCTGGGTGCTTATAAACACACTCATGGGTGCAGGAAATTGGGGGCATAAGGAAAAGACAGGAACAGAAAGCATGATTCCATATTCTGGGCAGAAGATGAAGTTTACCTTTTGCTTTTCCCCATCCCCCTGTTCAGCTTTTGTCCTTTTCCTGGACCCCAATGTGTTCTTTGAAGGGCAGGTCCATGCCAAATAATAGCACAAGACCAGCTGCCAAGGCACTTGGGTCCCAGTGCCAACCTCAGCAAGTTCTAGGCCAGTGGTTTTGAACAAATAACTTCACCTCTCTGAAGCCTTAATTTAACACTCACCTCTTTCTAGAGGTTTTAGAAGTGTCCTAGGGCTGCCGTAACAAATTACCACAAAGTGGTGTGGCTTAAACAACAGAAACGTATTCTCTCACAGTTCTGGAGGCAAGAAGTTTGAAATAGTGGTGTTGGCAAGGTTGGTTCCTTGTGGGGGCTCCGAGGGAGAATTCATTCCACACATTTCCTAGGTGGTTGTTGGCATTCCTTGGATTATTGCTGCATATCATTCCAATCTCTGCCTCCATCTTTACATGGCCATTGTCTCTATGTGTCTCTGTGTCTCCTTTTCTGTCCCTTAGGAGGACACTGTTTGTTGGATTCAGAGCCCACCCTAATCCAGAACCGTCTCCTTTCAAGATCCTTAATTACATTTGCAAAGATGCTTATTCCAAATAAGGTCACATTCTGAAGGGCCAAGAGGACGTATCTTTTTTGTATTTGACCCACTACAGGGGCAGGAATATCAACTCTGCCTACTGCACAGGTTTGTGTTAGGAAGAAGTGAGAAAATGCACATGTGAGTGTTTTCCGATAGGTCAGGGGTGACGTTTTATTTTTGGCACTCTCTAGCTTAGCAGCCTTTGTAAATGCCCCCATTTATGGAAGCCACTCTCCTGTTTTTGTATTCCATTTCCATTATGGTCTCATCTGGAGCTGTCTTTCTACAGATTTATTCCTATCACGCTCCCTACAGTATCTTATACTCTGGCCCCAGAAGATTACTTAATTCTCGAAACCTCATGTGCTTCATCACTCTGAATTTTCCCCACTTATTCTGCCGCCTCACTTTGCACTCACTTCCCTCCTACTTATCTTTCAAGGCTGGGCTGATATCCCACTTCCTTGGCTAAATGTTCTTCCCCTATGTTGAAATTTCTCCAGGAATGTACTGAAGCTAGCTCACACTGCCTAGAGAGAGCTGAATGCTGCTGGTTAAATATTCAGTAATACTTTGGCAGCTTGAAATCCTCCATGGTAGGAGTGTTTCCACCGTAGAAATTGGCAGATGCCACAAAGGAGAGCGTTTTCTTTCTCTTTGCTGTCACACCACTGCATCTTCCCCGTCTCTGCACCTCTACAGCACATTGTTTTTACCTCTCTTTTAGCATCTTAAACATAATCTATGTATATGTAATTATGTAAATAATGACTCTTGCTAGATTGAGTTCTTTGAGGCCAAAGAAATGTTCTATATTATGTACAGTTGTCTCATATCTCACAGCAACAGCCATGGACTGCGTGGTGTTTCTCAAGGTTAACGTGTTAAAGCCTCAACCCCCAATGTGACTATATTTGGAGGAGACAAGGCTTATGATGAGGTTTTTCAGGTTAAAGACAATCCTAAGGGCAGAGCCCCAATCCAGTAACATTAGTGTCCTCTTAAGAAGAGGCACTAGAAAGTGAACTTCTGCTTTCTCTCTGTACTATGAGGATACAGTGAGAAGGCTGTCATCTACTAGCCAGGAAGAGAGCTTTCACCAGAAACCTAGTTGGCTGGCACCATGATCTCAGACTCTTCTGTCTCCAGAATGTGAGAAATAAAAGTCTGTCATTTCAACCACCCAGTCTGGTATTTTGTTAAAGCAGCATGAGCAGACTAATACAGCACCTAGTATATGGAAGATGCTCCATAAATGTATGTTAAATTGAGTAGGATAAAGGAACTAGAGTAAGGACAGCCAACATTTGTTGAGCCCTCCCTCTGTGCTAGCAACTCTGTAAAGCAGGTACTTTAGACCCATTTTATAGATGGTAAGTGACACTTAGAAAGTGAGCAAAGTCACACAGCTAGGAGGTGAACCAAAAGTCTGATTCTATAGTCTAATTCTTAAACACTGTATTAAATTTTCTCTTGAATAAGATGAATTTCCTGTCCCAGACCTCTACCATCCAATAGGGTAGGTAGCTACCTGTGACTGTTGAGCAGTTGAGATGTGGCTAGTCTGAATTTAGAAGTGCAAAACACATTTTAAAGATTTAGTATGGAAAAAATGAATACTAAATACTGAAATGTTAAAATAGTCATATTTCATAGTAAGATATATGGGGTCATATAAAATAATTTCTACCTCTTAAATGTGGCTACTAGAAAATTTTAATAACACATGTGGCTTCATTATCTTCCTGTAGAAATATAGACTACTGTTTCCTAGGGGACTCCACTTCAGCTACAGCAGTTGTATATCCAGACGTGATAATTCAGAGACTAGTCCACAGGTCTTTAACTTCCTCTGGGATTTGCTTTTGGTCACTTCACTGACCCTTTGAGACTAGGCATTTGCTAGGGATGAAGGAATAAAGGTCAGTGCTTCAGTCAAATTGGAGTCTTGTGGAAAGGTCAGGCATCCAGGGAGTCATGGAGCAAGGTTGGAGCCATTGGCCAAAGTATTATCTCCAAATAATCTGTGAATATCGGTTACAATAAATCTTGTGTCTGCTCACTTGGAGGGGAGCCATAGCTCAAAAGGAGATGCTTCAAAGGAATTAGTAATCAATTCCTCTCTTCCTTTAGAGGGCAGGAAGCTGCTTCCAGTAAACAAAATAAGCCGTGGTAGGATCTCACAGCACTCCCCAACTAGCAGCTTGAGGTCATGAGGATGGGCTGTCACTTCCAAATAGATGAGTAGAGAAAATCCACAAAGCAGGTGACTAAGACTTAGGCATTGCATCCCCACCGGTTATCCCAGGAGGCAAATAGTAAGGAAAGGAGACGTATGATTTGTGTAAATAGGTCAAATCCTTTGGAAAACAGAAAATGAAATACCAATAGATGCCAGTAAAATGAATCCATCAGCTTCCCAGCTTCTCTGTCTCTAGGCCACAGGGGTTCCCGCACGTTCCAGTCTGAGTCAGAGGAAAGAGAAGATGTGGAGGCCCTGATTCTCCTGCCTTTCTAATGAAGAAGTAAACTCTGGGAATGTTATGATGACATTTTATGTTTCTCCAGAGAGCTCTAGTTTCATGTAATTCTTTTGGATTTTCTTTGGTGTTCTAAGTTTCTCTATCAACCCCTGGAAACATCATGACTCTCGCTGATTTTTATCGGCGCAGAGCCCGGACATTTGTGCCCAAGCTGTGATGTTTATGGCTGTCTCTGACTAGCAACTGCAGAATGCTGCCAGAGGTATTTCCCTCATTTCTTCTCTGAATTTCCCCAGTGCACAGAACAGAGTCCTATCTCCACTCCTATGCTGTGAATGAACAGGCTTTGTGAAGGGGGTCAGGGAGGATTTCCTCTGGCAGGCAGGGCAGAGTGGGGGCTACCCATCTACTCCTCCTTCATTGACAGAGCATGGTGTGAATTTCAAGGGTCCCCATATCTGTTAATACCATTCCTCTAAGGAGAACAGAACCATACAGCTCTAGAGATGGTAAAAATTCTTCAAGTCTTCTCGTCACTCCCTAATTTTTAAAGTGAAATTCAGCCCCCTCCCCACCATGCCAGGCCCTCACCTTTCACTGCACAACCTCTGAGTCCTCATCGTGGTCACAGGAAGAAGCTGGATGGCAAGATCCTACTCTTAAATCAAGGTCAGAAATAAGTGACTGCCAGTTTTGGCATTCAGTGTGAAAATCTGTGCATGATGCATTTGGCCCAGGGAACACCTAGTCTCACGATGACTTTGGAATTCCCAGCTGCGCCTGTCTCCTGGGCAGACCTCATTTGTTTCAGTTAATGCAGATGACAGGAAGGAGCTGCCGATCCTGGAGCAGCAGAGGCTTTTCTCCTTTTTGTTAGCCGGGGAAAAGTGCACTTGAGTACCCCGCAAAAAGTAGGCTTCCTTGGGGAGCATGGGCTTCTCCAGCAGTGATAGAAATGCTTCTGTTTTTGCCCTTCCTGAACCGTCCCCTTCCTCCTTGGCACACTAATGCTGGCACTTCATCTCTACTCTCCCTTTGTCCTGATACCCCCTGTGTCACAGGCTGTGACATTTTTAGAATGCTTTGTAAAGTAAAATGCCTCATTTTCTTCTTGGCTCATCCTACCTGGGGGAAGCCCTCTGGTCTTTGAACACACTAATCTCCCTGTCCCCTCCAGTTGGAATAACTACGCGCAGCCGCCTGTGATGTGGCCGTGTGGCATTTGGCAGCGCGGTGGGCGCTGGGCGCGTGCCCGGTCTCACACTCCACCGGTATTTCCTGTCACTTGTGGAATTTGTTTCCGATCACCTTTGCTAACCCATGTGGGTTTGTATTTTAAGCAGACTTCCTGCTTCCGCAGTGGTTCTCACAAGACACAGAGTAATCCAAGGATCAGACAGAATAACTAAATCACCAAGGAAGTTCATCTTCAGTGGTGCTTTACCTCCAGATACCTCCTGGGGGCCATCTTATGAATTTTTTCAAAGGTGTTTTCATTGGTTACGGTAGTTTTGAGTGTTTTGTCTTTTTTTTTTTTTGGGGGTTTTTTTTTTTTTTTTTTTTTTTTTTTTTTTTTTTGGGACAGAGAGAGACAGAGCATGAACGGGGGAGGGGCAGAGAGAGAGGGAGACACAGAATTGGAAACAGGCTCCAGGCTCCGAGCCATCAGCCCAGAGCCTGACGCGGGGCTCGAACTCACGGACCGCGAGATCGTGACCTGGCTGAAGTCGGACGCTCAACCGACTGCGCCACCCAGGCGCCCCTGAGTGTTTTGTCTTAATATGAAAATACCTTACTGTATCCCAGCCTGTTTCCCATAGAGAATCCCACCCCTCCCTACAATTAACCTTTGAAACTGAAGCTACTTTTAGAACAACCCTGCCGTTGCTATTTGAAAAGGCAGTGTCAAACTTGATATCCTGTACATGTTACCTTGGCTGTTTAAAAGAGCTCAAAAAACAAAACAAAACAAAACAGAAACAAATGAGAGAGATAAAGGAGAAGAAAATATTTTGTTTTGATAAAGCTCTGTCACTAAATGTCGTTCCAAACCCAAAGAAGTCTCTCAAAAGTCTCTAAACCTTGAAGTCATCTACAAACTGGGAATGCATATTAATTCATGCTAGTTGTCGGAATGAAGAGATGGAGAGGATAAAGGGACACACTGAGAATATCAGGTACTACCCAGGATTAATACTAATTGATCCCAACTCAAGCTGCTTAAGCCTCGGAGATGGAGGAGTTCCCGGGGCATAATGGAACACGCTGTGAGTTGCGATTTTCTCAAATTCAGTGGGCCCTGGATGGATACATTCCATTCTGATGGATGAGATATTTGCTTCCTGGGAGTGTTTTCCTTCACTGGAGGCAAGAAAAATTGCTCCTTAAAATATACCTCTCCATGGTTGAGAAATACAAAACCCAACATGTTTTAAAATTCCAAATGGCTAGGGATTGTCAAGCATACAGAGATGTGAAGGCATCCAGGCACTGGTCTTGCTGTGCCCGCTCTTAAGTTGGGTATTTATAGAAGGGCCTTGAGTGCCTCTGCCTCCCCTTCCTCTTGTCCCTCTGAGCAAACAGGTTATAATTTTAAGAGGACAGTTCTCATTTTGCAATAAGGTGGAAGGTGGAGGGGACAGACCCCTGAATTTTTTTTTAAATCAGTGATTTCAGCTTAATTATTACTTCACTTATTGTGATCCTAGTTTGTGCCAAGAATTAAGTGTTATCTTTTGGCTAACCACAGAATTTCAAAGGAGTTTTTTTTTTTTGTTTTTTTTTGTTTTTTTTTTTAATAATCTGGACCATGATATTTTACTTCAACTTTGCTTTAAAATCAAGTTTATTAAAGAATAAAACCAGCTCTCATAACAGATTTTTTCTTCCTTATTTTTACCTTCAAGCTGTATCATTGTGATGCTTGCAGAAGGGATTCATTTTCAAAACAGTGTAAAGGCTAAAAAACCTTATATATGATGAGATTTAATTTATCAACATAGTGCTGGATTCACTTGGAGGAACTACAGAATTGCAACCAAAGCAACACAGAAAAGTAGAAGGTCCTCCAGATACCACATGGTCGTCCCTGACCTCTGTGACGTATTCACATTTCAAAACTTAAGTTTATGCTAAACACATTAAAGAAAAAATAAGAATGTTTTTCTTTGCAATTTAAAAAATTTATTTAAAAAGAAAAAAGAACAACCACGCCCTCTAGTGACAAATCATAAATTAGCAATGAAATGAAATTTGGTTGATCTTCCAAACCCCAGGGAGGAAAGCCCTGTGTTTCAGAGGAAACGTGAGTTATGACTAAAATCAGTAGATTAAAATGTGGGGGGGAAACAGAGAGAGAGAGAGAGAGAGAGAGAAACATTTTGTGTTTTTAAGTGTTGACCATCTGTTCTGTCTCTCCTTTTATTTCGTTTTTAATCTTCATTATTTATTTATTTATCTTTTAGAAGCATTATGCCCTGTAAAGAGGTTCTGATGTACAAGCTTGGGGATTCATCTGGAGTTATTTCGCCATTTTTAACTTCAGTAATACTTTGTTTTACTCTTTAGTTAGGATTAAATGTTTTAGTTCTGGTACTATTATCACTTGCCAGAATTTCAGGTCTAGGGATGCACAGTAAATGGATATAAGGTATAGGCAGAAAAAAACAAACCAAAAGGAGAAAATAAACACTTGTAATCCCACTACTCAGAAATATTAGTGTTAATAATTGAGATTAGATGTATCTTTTGTCTTTTTTTTAATGAAAAAGATTGACATTTTCATGCCAAATGTTGGCTCACCAGCAGCATTGGGGTGGCTCCCTGGTTGACTGAAGGTGAGGTCAAGGGCTTAAGATATGTTGGTAAAAGTCAGCTTGAGTGTATGTGGATGTAAGTGCACATACGTGCACATACCAGATGGGTGTAGGCCACAAATAAGTAGTGTCTACCATGTTGCCTGACACCTGTCAAGGGGCCAAGACATGTTTGCTGAATGGATGAGGCAGCCTCACTATTAAATCAAAGTTTTGTAGAGGAGGAAAAAGCTAGAGTTGAGCAGGACTTTTGTGGTATACTAATCCAAGATGGACATCTATTTTTTGATTGCCCCCAGCATCTGTCGGTATCACATGGGAGAACGCTCCTTGAAATTTCAAAGGCTTTATTTTTAATCTTCTCTTTAGAGCAGTTTTCCCCGGAAGGGATAATGTTTTCACTCAAAGTAAATTGGGCGAAATGTAATGGATTACGCTGAGGACGCTGGAAGTGAGCATTGAACAATGTGATTGGGCAATTCTGGAAATTTGTGGTTTGTTATTTTTGAAAGGCTTGTGCAAAATCTCTTGTTTTACTTTCATCATTGTCTCAGGGTCCTAGCGAAGAATTGGAGGCAGGGCAGAAAAGAGTGAAGCATTTCATCAAGGTCATAAGACAGCAATGATCCATCCGCACCCTGCTTCCCTTCCCTACTCCATGCGCCCAGGAAAAATGTTTTATTCCAACCTGCAGCCTTTGTTTCCCCACCTCTATGCTTTCCTTCCAGTTGGACACTAGAGGGAAGTGTTGTGAATAGCAAATGAACACAGGAATTTACAATGGAGATCTTATTGGGCTTACTATAAACATACAATATTTTATTTACTTATGTTAGATAATAACCATTTTCTAAACCTACTCTGAGTTTAATTCTGCTCGCATAATTGCTGTTGTATGTGTGTGGGACCTACATATAACATTTCTGTAAGAAAAATGCTAAACTCAGGAAGCTGAGTTTAGATTAAACTGCAGAAACTTATTAGCAGAAGATACAGAAGAAAAAATAAAGCTTTCATGACGTGAACTGGAGGTTTCACTGCATGTTAATTCATGATATATTAATAAAATTAATGCTTTGACTTAGAAAGCTTTTTTTAAATGCATATGATTACTGCAATCATGGATTTTCAGTTCTCAAGAAATTGTTTTCAGTCTATTTGTAGCAATCTTTTTCATCTCTGTAAAATCAAGATGGAAAAGTATTTTGATTAATGATTACAAAAATAGTAATGCTCATTGAAAAGCAAATTCAAACAATGCAAGAGGAATAATATTATAAAGAGAGTAGAGGGGCCCCGGGTGGCTCAGTAGGTTAAGCATTCGATTCTTTATTTCGGCTCAGGTCATCATCTCAAAGTTCATGGGATCCATCCGCGTGGGGCTTGGCTCTGACAGCCTGCTTGGGATTCTCTCTCTGCCCCTACTCCCACTTGTGCGCTCTTTCTCTTTCAAAATAAATAAACATTTTAAAACATAAAGAGAGTAGAAATCATCCATAATCCCTATTACTACCCAGACATGACCACTATTAACGTTTTGGTGAATATCTTTTTAAATTTTTTCCTGTCTTCTGCTTCTTCCCCATCCCTCTGTTGCCCACCCTCCTGCCTATAGGCAATAAACCCTAAATCTATCGATATTACCAGCTCAAATCTGTTTCCTGAGTGCCACTGGAATGTCCCACAAGCTCCTCAAACTTAATACTATTTTAAAACTGTTTTATAGAGAACGAATTCATTTTAATTTTTTCATATACACTGTCTTTAATATTAGTTCCAATTGTTGAGGCAGTCTGCCAACTCATACAATATACGTCCTACGTGAATTTAGGCTACTGGATGAAATTTAGGTACTTTTTGCCACATAGTCTCTCAAACATTGGGACCTGTCAGACTGTGCAAAGCAATCACCCAGGGAGCACAGTGCAATAGAGTTTCTTGTTTCCCATTCCCAGAGATCCTGAGTCAGTGGATCTTTCGGGGAGCAGCTTAGTTTCCCAGTGGGACCTGACCCCAAGTAATTTGGTACAGCTGGTCCCAAGTTCCAAGTTGGTGAAACTCCACACAAAGTCAAGGACAAGCAGGTAGATATCGTTTAAGTTGTTACTCTGTCTCCCTTCCACGCTCATCCTGAATTTTGTTTTGTTTTTATTTTGCTTTTTCGCCTAAATTGTTGGAGCAGCCAAGCTTGTGAATACCCACTGATAGCTTGAGTGTTCTTTGTAACATGAAAGTCTCCTGGGGGCACTCAGCAGGGAAGGACATACTGAAATGTACTTTGTACAAATTGAAAAATGTGCTATGTGGAATGTGTTAATGAACTGAATTTTTTCAGCTAAGTGATATTTGCTACAATTTGTTTAGGTTTTCACACAGTTTATTTAGTTGCTGGAAGGAGAGATGTCCAGCTAGGACAAAATTAAAGTATAATCGTGAATTGTCAGAGCTGTAAGGACTTCAGAGGTCATTGGAACCAATGTTCATAAGGGAACTAAAGCCCAGAGAGGTCTAGTGTTCTAATCCAAGGCCACACAGTAAGTTCTGGTCAGAATCAGATCTAGAACTTAGATCTTCATCCCAGAGTACCACCTCTGTCTACTGTTTGTTCTTATCCCAGATTGGATGGCATCCCTGAGGCAAAGGACGAACTCATTTGCTCTGGGGGCATGGTGGGGGGAATGAGAAGCCAAGTGTTACCAGGGAAAGATCCCACAGCTTTGCTGCAGCTTTCCTTATGGTGAATTGTGGACAGCACATTGTTATTCTTTACCAGCTCCTTCCTTGAGTAATTATTGCCGGCTGTTCAGGACTGTAGAAGTGTTGTTCTAGGGATTTATTTTATCTTCCTCTTTAAAATGTATCCTCCCACCCATTAAACTAACAGACTTGTCACTGCGAGGTCAAATGGCTGCAAATGGCTCCTGCATTCACATTAGCATCTTCCTCCCCTACCTCTCATTTTAAGCTAGGCTTTTTGTTGTTTTAATGAAAGAAATGGAGCCCCAGATGTTGGAATGTCAGGAACTTAGCTGTGTTCAAAAAGAGATACAGTTGGGGGGACAAAGGTGAGAGAATAAATTTTAGCAGGGCCTTATATCTCATCCTTTAAATGTAGGCCTTGTGGCTGGCAGAGTTGGGGTTTCAGAAAGTAGACCTAGGGTTTTTTAATATCTGCGCATCCTAGCCTCACCCCTGCCTCATCCTCTCAGACCACATGTACATGGATGTAACTTTGCAGGAGAAGAACCTAGTATATCGGGAGTAACTGTGTTTTTGTTTTTGTTTTGCTGTTTTTATTTTTATTTTTATTTTTATTTTTTTAATATATGAAATTTATTGTCAAATTGGTTTCCATACAACACCCAGTGCTCATCCCAAAAGATGCCCTCTTCAATGCCCATCACCTACCCTCCCCTCCCTCCCACCCCCCATCAACCCTCAGTTTGTTCTCAGTTTTTAAGAGTCTCTTATGCTTTGGCTCTCTCCCACTCTAACCTCTTTTTTTTTTTCCTTCCCCTCCCCCATGGGTTCCTGTTAAGTTTCTCAGGATGCACATAAGAGTGAACACATATGGTATCTGTCTTTCTCTGTATGGCTTATTTCACTCAGCATCACACTCTCCAGTTCCATCCACGTTGCTACAAAGGGCCATATTTCATTCTTTCTCATTGCCATGTAGTACTCCATTGTGTATATAAACCACAATTTCTTTATCCATTCATCCGTTGATGGACATTTAGGCTCTTTCCACAATTTGGCTATTGTTGAGAGTGCTGCTATAAACATTGGGGTACAAGTGCCCCTATGCATCAGTACTCCTGTATCCCTTGGGTAAATTCCTAGCAGTGCTACTGCTGGGTCAAAGGGTAGGTCTATTTTTAATTTTTTGAGGAACCTCCACACTGTTTTCCAGAGCGGCTGCACCAGTTTGCATTCCTACCAACAGTGCAAGAGGGTTCCCGTTTCTCCACATCCTTTCCAGCATCTATAGTCTATCGGGAGTAACTATGAATTATTTGTGATGACAAAGCACTTGTTAATATGCGAATTTGGGTGGAGAGGTCTGTGCGGTAGTCACACACAGGGGCCATTGCAAATTTCTGGCGAAGATGTTTCTGTCTGCTGTCAGCTGTGGTAGACAACTCAGGTTCTCCACTTTGAAATAGTAGTAAGTAGTGCCTTGTTATTTAATAATTGTCAGAAATGCCATAGAAGCACAGAATCTTGGCATTCATAGGAACTTCAGAGCTAACTCCCAACAGTGTGATTACATGGAAAGTTATGCTTTCTGGAGACAAACTTCAAATCAAATCTTACTTCCTATGTAGTCCCAGATAGGACACAGAATCCTTTTAAGTGTGTTTATTCATCTGGGCAGTTAAGATGAAGACATCTAACATGTAAGCTTGTTATGAATACTTGTTCTTGGTCAAGAACAATTCACACTTCTGTCCCCTGCCCTTATGCCTTCTCTAGGTGTCCTTTCCACCATCTTCTGCTTGAGTTATTCCAGAAACGTGGAACTCGTTAATTCTTTGGATCCCAGTGGCTAGTCTGGGAACTTCTATGTGTTCATTCTTTTATCAGTAATAGTTATTGAGCCCCTCCTTGATCCAGGCATTGCTCTTTATATCAAATTCAGTTAGTGTCGCTGTCACTTCTACACTGCGACCCCCCCCCCCCCACTTCTCATCCCTGCAACAATGCAAGTCTCCCACATGGCAGCCCTTTGGCTGGGTAAGGACAATCCTTGTGTCTTCCATGCCTCTTTTCTTCAAACAAGTGTCTTCTGTGGTCTCTAGCCTACGCACTGACCTGTCCATCAGCATCTGGTTACATTTGTTTTTAGTTTTCCTTAAAATATGGCTCCTAGAAATTCTACCACATCTGCTGTTAGGTGGTCAGCAGATAAGTCCTTTACTTAGGATTTTAACTTCCTCTGATTAGAACTCTCTGCCGGACATGATTCATTGGAGGACCGCATTTGCTCTCAGCTGCTTTTAGATGGCAATTGTGAATTTCTGATACCTACATAAATGTCTGAACACACTCAGGAAGTCAGTTGTAGCTCTGGGAAACAGATGCTGTGCTAGAAGGAGCAGTGTTCCAGGTGCAGGGAAGGAACAGCATGTGGTAAGGAAGGAGCTTCTGAGCATAGGGTGCTGATGAGGATTGTGTTCTCTAACCCTAGTCTGCATCTGACTAGATACGGATTAGACAGGCACTGTGTTACAGATTGTTATGCAATTTTGTATGCCTGTTATTCTAAGTCCAAGACATCTTGTGGATCAAGATGGATCATATTGATATGACACCAAAAACATAAGCAACCAAAGAAAACCTAGATTGGACTTACCAAAATTAACTTTTGTGCTTTAAGAGACACCATCAGGAAAGTGAAAAGACAGTTCACAGAGGGGGAGATATATTTGCACATCACTTGACAAAGAGTCAGTTGTATTTATTTACAAAGCTGTGCAATCGTTACCATCATCTAATTCCAGAACATTTTCATCACTCCAAAGAAATGTGCCATGCCTACTGACAGCAGTCACTCCCAGTTCTCCCACTGCCAGCTCTTGTCAACCACTAATCTAATTTCTGTCTCAGGATTTGCCTATCCTGGACATTTGCTATAAAAGGAACCATATAATATTTTTCCTTTGTGTCTGGTATCTTTCACTAAGCATCATGTCTCTTTTTTTCTTCTTCCTTTTTTTAAATAATTTATTGTCAAGTTAGCTAACATACAGTGTAGTCTTGGCTTCAGGAGTAGATTCCCGTGATTCATCACTTACATACAACACTCAGTTCTCTGTGCCCTCCTCAATGCTCACCATACATCCCACCCACCCCCAATCCCCACCCCCATCAACCCTCAGATTGTTCCCTGTATTTAAGAGTCTCATGGTTTGCCTCACTTTCTGTGTGTAACTTTTTTTTCCCTTCACTTCCCCTATGGTCTTCTGTTAAGTTTCTCAAATTCCACATATGAATGAAAACATATGGTATCTGTCTTTCTCTGACTGACTTATTTCACTTAGCGTAATACCCTCCAGTTCCATCCATGTTGTTGCAAATCTCAAGATTTCATTCTTTTTCATTGTCAAGCAGTATTCTGTTGTATATATAAACCACATCTTCTTTATCCATTCATCAGTTGATAGACATTTGGGCTCTTTCCATAATTTAGCTATTGTTGGTTAGTGCTGCTATAAACATTGGGATACATGTTTGTGCTACAAATCAGCACTCCTATATCCTTTGGATAAATTCCTCGTAGTGTTATTGCTGGATCATAGGGTAATTCTATTTTTAATTTCTTGAGGAACCTCCACACTGTTTTCCAAACAAGAGGGTTCCCATTTCTCTGCATCTTCACCAACATCTGTTGTTTCCTGACTTGTTAATTTTAGCCACTTTGAACAGTGTGAGGAGGTATCTCAATGTGGTTTTAATTTGTATTTCCCTGATGATGAGCGATGTTGAACGTCTTTCCATGTGTCTGTTAGCCACCTGAATGTCTTCTTTGGAAAAGTGTCTATTCGTGTCTTCTGCCCATTTCTTCACTGGATTATTTATTTTTCAGGTGTTAAGTTTGGTAAATTCTTTATAGATTGTGATACTAACCCTTTATTCAATATGTCATCTGCAAATATCTTCTCCCATTCCATCGGTTGTCTTTTGGTTTTGTTGATTGTTTCCTTTGCCGTGCATAGCTTTTTATCTTGTTGAGGTCCCAATAGTTCATTTTTGCTTTTATTTCCTGTGCCTTCAGAGACATGTCAAGTAAGAAGTTGCTGTGGCCAAGGTCAAAGAGGTTGTTGCCTGTTTTCTCCTCTAGGATTTTGATGGTTTCCTGTCTCATGTTTAGGTCTTTCAACCATTTTGAATTTATTTTTGTGTATGGTGTAAGAAAGTGGTCTAGTTTCATTCTTCTGCATGTTGCAGTCCAGTTCTCCCGGCATCATTTGCTAAAGAGACTGTTTTTTTTTTTTTTTTTTTTTCCATCGGATACTCTTTCCTGCTTTGTCAAAGATTAGTTGGCCATACAATTGTGGGTCCATTTCTGGGTTCTCTATTCTATTCCTTTGGTTTATGTGTTTTTTTTCTGTGCCAATACCATACTGTCTTGATGATTACAGCTTTGTAGTAGAGGCTGAAGTCCGAGATTGTGATACCTCCAGCTTTGGTTTTCTTTTTCAACATTACTTTGGCTATTTGGGGTCTTTTGTGGTTCCATATGAATATTAGGATTGTTCGTTCTAGCTTTGTGAAGAATGCTGGTGCTATTTTGATTGGGATTGCATTGAATGTATAGATTGCTTTGGGTAGTATTGATATTTTAACAATATTTGTTCTTCCAATCCATGAGCATGGAATGTTTTTTCCATTTCTTTCATAAGCTTTTTATAGTTTGCAGCATACAGATCTTTTACCTCTTTCATTAGGTTTCTTCCTAGGTATTTTATGGTTCTTGGTGCAATTGTAAATGGGATCAATTCCTTGATATCTCTTTCTCTTGCTTCATTATTGGTGTATAGAAATGCAACTGATTTTCTATAAATTGATTTTATATCCCGCAATTTTGCTGAATTCATGTATCAGTTCTAGCAGACTTTGGGTGTAGTCTTTTGGGTTTTCCATGTAGAGTATCATGTCATATGCAAAAAGTGAAAGTTTGTCTTCTTTTCTGCTAATTTGGATGACTTTTATTTCATTTTCTTGTCTGGCTGCTTAGGCTAGGACTTTCAACACTATGTTAAACAACAGTGGTGAGGCTGGACATCCCTGTTGTGTTACTGATCTTAGGGGGAAAGCTCTGAGTTTTTCCCCATTGAGGATGATATTAACTGTGGGCCTTTCATATATGGTTTTTATGATAAGGTATGTTCCTTCTATCTCAACTTTCTTGAAGGTTTTTAATTAAGAAAGTATGCTGTATTTTGTCAAATGCTTTTTCTGCCTCTATTGAGAGGATCATATGGTTCTTCTTTTTTTTTTTTTAATTTTTTTTAACATTTATTTATTATTAAGAGACAGAGCGTGAACAGGGAAGGGGCAGAGAGAGAGGGAGACACAGAATCCGAAGCAGGCTCTAGGCTGTGAGCTGTCAGCACAGAGCCTGATGCAGGGCTCAAACTTACAGACTGCAAGATGGTGACCTGAGCCGAAGTCATATGCTTAACCGACTGAGCCACCTAGGTGCCCCAGGATCATATGGTTCTTATCCTTCTTCTATAATGTGATGTATCACATTGATTGGTTTGCAAATATTGAACCAGCTCTGCAGCCCAGGAACGAATGCCACTTGATCATGGTGAATAATTCTTTTAATGTGCCATTGAATTTGATTTAGTATATTGTTTAGAATTACTGCATCAATGTTCATCAGGGACATTGGCCTTTAATTCTCCTTTTTAGTGGAGTCTTTGTCTGGTTTGGGAATCAAGGTAATGCTGGCTTCATCGAATGAGTCCAGAAGCTTTTCTTCCATTTTTTAATTTCTTCTTTAATTTCCTGGTTGACCCATTCATTCTTTAGTAGGACACTCTTTAACCTCCACATATTTGGGGGTTTTCTACATTTTTTCTTGTGGTTGATTTCAAGTTTCATAGCATTGTGATCTGAAAATATGCGTGGTATGATCTCAATTCTTTTATATTTGTTGAGGGGTGTTTTGTGACCCAGTATGTAATCTATTTTGGATAATGTTCCATGTGCATTCAAGAAGAATGTGTATTCTGCTTTTGAATGAAAAGTTCTGAATCTATCTGTTAAGTCCACCTGGTCCAATGTGTCATTTAGAACCATTTTTTCCTTATTGATTTTCTGCTGAGATGATCTGTCCATTGTTGTAAGTAGAGTATTAAAGTCTTCTACAATCACGGTATTATTATCTATGTATTTATTTATGTTGTGATTAATTGATTTATATTATTAATGTGCTCTCACATTGGGGGCATAAACATTTACAGTTGTTAGCTATTCTTGATGGATAGACCCTTTAATTATGATATAATGCCCTTCTTCATCTCTTGTGACAGTCTTTGTTTTAGTATATGTGCTGCTGACGTGAGCACTACAGTCTTTGTTTTAACATCTAGTTTGTCTGATATAAATATGCCTACTCCAGCTTTCTTTAGACATCTGGTAGCATGATAGATGGTTCTCCAGCCCTTCACTTTCAATCCTCAGTTGTAACATGAACCTCTTGTAGGAAGCATATAGATGGATCTTGGTTTTTATCCATTCTGATACCCTATGTCTTTTGATTGGGGCATTTAATCCATTTACATTCAGAGTGATTATTGAAAGATATGGATTTCGTGTCACTGTGTTATCTGTTGGTTCCATGCTTGTGGTGATATCTATGGTTCTTTGTAGTCTTTGCTGCTTTCCCACTCACAGAGTCCCCATTAGGATCTCCTGCAGGGCTGGTTTAATGGTCATGAACTCCTTTAATTTTTGTTTGTCTAGGAAAGCCTTCATCTCTCCTTCTGTTCTGAATGACAGCCTTGCTGAAAAAGGATTCTTGGCTGCATATTTTTCCTATTCAGCATGTTGAATATTTCCTGCCACTCCCTTCTGGCCTGCCAAGTTTCAGTGGACAGGAGATACTACCCTTATGTCTCTACCCTTGTAGGTTAAGGCCCATTTGTCCTTAGCTGCTTTCAGAATTCCCTCTTTATCTTTGTATTTTGCAAGTTTCACTATGATATGTCATGGTGTTGACCTGTTTTTCTTGATTTTGAAGGGAGTTCTCTGTGCCTCCTGGACTTGGATGTCTTTTTCCTCCCCCTGATTAGGGAAGTTCTCAGCTATAATTTGTTCAAATAAACCTTCTGCTCCTTTCTCTTTCTCTGTTTCTTCTGGAACTCCTGTGATAATGGATATTCTTTCATTTCATTGAATTACTTAGGTCTCTAAGTCTCCCCTTGTGGTCTAGTAATTTCCTTTCCCTCTTTTTTCTCAGCTTCATCATTTTCCACAATTTTATCTTCTATTTCATCTGTTCTCTCCTCTGCTTCTTCCATCCTTGCTGTCACTGCATCTAGTTTATTTTGCATCTCATTTACAATGTTTCTTAATTCATCGTGACTATTTCTTAGGTCCATGATCTCTGCAGCAACAGATTTCTCTGCTGTCTTCTATGCTTTTTTCAAGCCTGGCTATTAGTCTAATTCTTGTTCAGATATATTGTTTGTATCTGTTTTGAGGAATTCTATGGCTGTCATTTCTTCCTGGAATTTCTTTTGAAGAGAATTCTTCCGTTTTGTCATTTTGGCTAGGTTTCTGTCTTTTATGTGTTTTAATAGCTTGTTATGTGTCCTGCACCTGCGAGTACTACTATATTAAAAAGGGGTCATACACTGTCCAGGGCCTGGCACTTTAGGAAGTGTTTTTAGAATGTGTTACATTCACTCTGTTGTGTCTTTCGCTGTTCTACCCCACTGTCCATACTTGTGGATTGTTTGGACCTTCCACCAGGTGTGCTTTGATTTGTTCATTGAAGTAACCCTGGAAAAAAGGAAAAAAAGGAAGGGGGGGGGAGCCTTACCCCATACAGAGAAATCAAAGGGGCTAAAGAAGAAAAAAAAAACAGGCAGAGAATCAAAGAAACTATAAGGCTGAATTGAGAGAGAGAGAGAGAGAGAGAGAGGAAAAGAAAGGAGATATAGAAAATGTGTAAAAAGAATAGAGTAAAAATGCCTGATTAAACAAACAAGAACAGATAAGGAAAGAAAACAAAAGATATATTTATATATAATAGAAATTGACCAAAAAAATCAAATCAGAAACTATGAGTCTGATTCCAAAGGAAAGAAAAAAGAAAAAGAAGGGAAAGTGAAACAAAAACAAAAACAGACTAGCATACAAAACTGCAGGACAGTTGTCTCTTGGTGCCTGGGACTGGTGCCTTGGTGGCTTTGCTGGTCCGGAGGAGAGGCTGTGTGGTTTGGTCAGTGTCAATCTCACTCCGGTAGATAAGCAGTTACCAGGCAGGAGGGGTGGGGTTTGGTGTAAGCGGGTCGCCTCCACTGGGGGCCGCTGTTGTGTTCCCTGAAGCCCCACTGTGTTGCCGATGGGGAGAAAAATGTCCACACATCCCAGTCTCTTCTCTCCTGACCGGGTGTTCAGGCAGCTCAGTGAGTAGCACTGGCGGCTGACTTGTCCTGCCCCACAGTCTCCTGCACCTCCTAGGTGCTCACCTGGGACTCAAACCCCAGTATCTTAAAGGATGCTGCTCTGCATGGAGCTAGTTCTGGAATAGCGCCACTCCACCTAGCGGACAAAGGGCCTCTGGCTGGTGCATGCAGGGTCTTTTGTCCTTGGAGGGGCAAGATACCCTCTTCCCACAGTACTCAAGGGAGGGGACTGTTCTCTCCCTGTGCGCCCCTGAGATTGCTGAGTCCTGTGACCAGTTCCCTACCCACCCCCTAGGCACATGCATACGGTGGTGACTCCAGTTTGGGCAAAGTCATGCACCCCTGAAATCTCCAATCTTTAGCTCCTAAGGCTGTTTGCAAAGTAGAAACTGGCTCTCTCCATATTTTTCATTCCCCATTCCATGGTCTAGAGAGGTTATTCTTTTGTCCAAATACAATCCCAAACTTCTACAACCTCTCTTCTCTTCCTTCAGTCTCTTCACAAAAGTGGTTCACCCACTCTGTGCCTACACTGCCTGTTTTATCTCTCCCAATTCACAAACATGTACCTCTGTCCTGTCAAGCTGTCTCTTTCCACCTGTGGGGATTTTTCTGTCACTCCACAGACTGTATTCCTGGATATTCCAAGTGTTCTGACCTCAATACAACTGTGTTTGAGGGACGAGGGAAATTCCGGTCCCCCTACTTCTTCACCATCTTCCTTACCCACCAGGAGTTGTTTTCGAGTGTCATGTTTCAAGGCATGTCCATACCATAGCATATCTCAGCATTCCATTCCTTTTGATGGCTGCATAATATTCCATTATATGGACATACCACATTCTGTTTCTCCATTCATCATTTGATGGATTTGTTCCTACTCTTTGGCTATTAAGACTAATGCTGCTATAAATATTTATGTACAAGTTTTCTTGTATAAGTAAGTTTTTAATTCTCTTGGGAATATATATACACATATATATGTATAGGAATGGTGAGATGGTAGGAACTGAAAAGCTGCTTCTAAAATAGCTGCACCATTTTACATTTCCTTCAGTAATGTGTGAGGGTTTCAGTTTCTCCATATCCTTTTCAACATTTACTTTGTTGTTTATCTTCTTGATTATAGCTATCCTTGTGGTAGTGGATGCAAAGTGGTATCTCGTGGTTTTTTTAAATTTTTTTTTTAACATTTATTTATTTTTGAGACAGAGAGAGACAGAGCATGAACGGGGGAGGGGCAGAGAGAGAAGGAGACACAGAATCGGAAGCAGGCTCCAGGCTCTGAGCCATCAGCCCAGAGCCTGACGCGGCGCTCGAACTCACGGACCGCGAGATCGTGACCTGAGCCAAGTCGGACGCTTAACCGACTGAGCCACCCAGGCGCCCCTCATTGTGGTTTTGATTACATTTCCATGATAGCTAATGATGTTGACCATCTTTCATGTGCTTATTGGCTATTTGTATATATTCTTTAGAGAGCTGTCTGTTTAGATCCTTTTCTCTTTTTAAATTGGATTATTTATATTTTTATTATTGAATTGTATGGATTTTTTTTTTACATATTTTAGAATTTTTACCTAAGGAATATTTTTGAGAAAGGCAAAGATATTTGTTATTAGAGCTCATCTAGAGAAAAGATCTTATAAGGAAAGGAGATGTGCTTGAAATAAGAGAAATTAATAAGGAGACAACTACACTTGTTTCTCAAAGCATCAATTATGTAATTTTTTAAATAGATGGATCATTATTTCCAATGTAAAACATCATTTACATCAAGCCAAGAGGAAGATAAAATGTATTTAGGAACTCTCAAAAACAAACATTCCAACAACCAACAAAAAAAACAAATTCAACCCGTAAGCCTATAATGTCTTGCAATATCAGAAAATACTATATATTAAAAAATATATATTGAGCAAAGAAAGTATTATGACCTTTTGTGAAAAGCCCCTTATTTCTTGTGCTATTTCAGTTATCACTTTTGTAAAAATAATTCTAGTTCTCAGGATTGGGGTTAGGCCATAAAAATAGGTGCAGTGCTCAGGTAGCCACAAGCATCCGTTCAGATAAGTTTGAACTATAGTTCATTGCCTCATGCACTCTTTCAGTTGCTTTTTACATTTTTACAGAGCTTTACCTAAAATCTGATTTAGGGGTGTCTGGGTGGCTCAGTTGGTTAAGTGTCCAACTCACAGTTCACGGCGTCATGATCTCACAGTTCATGGGTTCGAGCCTTGCGTCGGGCTCTGTGCTGACAGCTCAGAGCCTGGAGCCTGCTTTGGATTCTGTGTCCCCCTCTCCCTCTGCCCCTCCCCTGCTTGCACTCTCTCTTTCTCAAAAATAAATAAACACTAAAAAAACTTTTTAATCTGATTTGGAAAAATAGTAAACATGTTGAAAAGGAACCCAAATTCACATGAAACTGCATTTTTTTATGTTTATCAAAAATGGAACATCAGTTGTTTTTCAATTATTTGGAGAGTGCTCAGTGAAAAATTCCAAAGTGCAAAGTCATTGCAGACATCTAGATTCTGAAGCCATTTGGTTGAGCTTCTTTGAAAATGCATATATTGTACTAAATAATGAAAAGTCAAGTGTTTTAGGGGGAGTGGGTATTGGTGGTGTTCCTATTAAATTCAGCTTAAAAAAAAATGTTTATTTATTTTGAGAAAGAGAATGCAAGCTGGAGAGGGGCAGAGAGAGGGAGAGAGAGAATCCTAAGCAGGAAAGCGCAGAACCCAACACAGCATTCAATCTCATGATCATGAATGAAGCCAAAATCGAGTCCCATCAAGAGTCTTCGATGCTTAACTGACTGAGCCATCCAGGTGCCCCAAGCTGTGTGTTTTTAAGTCTGATTGTCTTCTCCGAATATTCCACAGGGTGGCAGTGCAGGAAAGCCACATTTTGTTAAAAACTCTATTTGAGGTGAACATTCTGGTACACAATTGGCCCTGCCAAAGAATTTAAGGCTTCCTACCTATAAAAGACTGTTTTTTGTACTAGGAGTTGGTGTTACACTGGATTAGACTTTTTAAATAAAACACGAGATGGAAGATGACTTACATTACAAATTTCTTTTGACTTATTTTGTTTTTGTTTTAGCTCACAAATATTCACACAGTGAGTTCATGTACATTATTCAACATGTGATTTTATTTATATGCCACATGCCAGCATCTCTGTTGCACAATAGAATATATTGCTTCCTAATACTAAAAATGTGAGCTGTGATAAAGTCACATAAATGAAAATAAAATTTGAAAACCAAAGTTATGAGCTCTTATAAGTATCTATATATTGTGTTGAAATCAGTATGAATATTCACCAGTAAATATAAAAGTATATTATTTAATCAAAATATGAGTGAGCACAGAAGTGTTTAATATTGCATAGGGATTTTTAATGTTTAACCAAGACTTTCCTTACTGTACAGAGCTTTCCATATATACTCTTATTTGCCTCACTTTTATAAAACATTTGACTTTGTTTTTAAGTTAATAAATGTAACTCCTATTTGCTGTAAATTTCAAAATCCATTTGATACATGTCAGCTAGAAAGTTTAATCAGCTGGGATACCATGTAGTAAGAGAGATCCAGGATTCATCTGCAGCCTGTGCCTGTCCTGCTGCCATGATTGCATAGGAAAGCAGTACTCATCTGAGCTACATTTGATGTGTACTCAGGATCTGGAAACATATCAAGAACTTGAATATACTCTGGGAGATTCTATCAGGGATGTAGTAAGAATGTTTTCTAAAACAGTCTGTAAGCACAATCAAATAATCCCAAGCCCGTTTTCCTGGTTCCTTTCCTGCCCTCCACCTCCCACCCCCCACTCATCTCACCTCCTACCCTTTATCCACTTCACCTCCCACCTCACTCCCCACCCTCCACTCACCTCACCTCCCACCTCGTCCCCCACCCTCTACCTCTCACCCTCCACCTGCCTCACCCCCACCCCCCACCTCACCCCCCTTTCACCCCCCATCCTCCACCCACCTCACCTCACATGCTCCATCTCCCACCCCCCCATCTTACCCCCTGGCCGCCATCCCCTACCATGCACCCACCTCACCCCTCACTCTCCATCCCCCACCCCCCACCTACTTCACCCCCACCCACCACCACCTCACCTCTCACCCTTTACCTCTCACCCGCCACCACCTCACCCCCCACCTCACCCTAAACCCTCCACTCCCCACCCACCTCACTCCTCACTCTCCATCGCCCATCCCCCACTCACCTCACCTCCCACCCTCCACTCACTTCACCCCATACTCTTCACCCACCTCACTACCCCTAGGTTACTTAAAGATTTGTTTCTATTAATTACATTTCCATTTTTAGTGTTCTTCATTTGTCTTTAAAAAAAATTTTTTTTAATGTTTATTTATTTTTGAGACAGAGAGAGACAGAGCATGAACAGGGGAGGGGCAGAGAGAGAGGGAGACACAGAATCCGAAGCAGGCTCCAGGCTCTGAGCTGTCAGCACAGAGCCCGGCGTGGGGCTTGAACTCACAGACCGTGAGATCATGACCTGAGCCGAAGGCAGACACTTAACCGGCTGAGCCACCCAGGCGTCCCGTGACTGGGTAATTTTTTAAGGAGCATTGGGGTTATCTTCTGTTGTCCTTATCACACTGTCTTGAAGGAAGCTTCATCTCCATGGCCATCCATTGTCCGAAGGTGGGAACAAAAGGGGATTTTCAGTGATCCAGTTGGCTTAACGCAGGAAGAAAGGCCTGGGCAAATATTCAACTTGTTCATAAGGCTGTAATAGTTCATCCTGTAAATGGCTTCCTCAGAACGGCGGAGGAGCCACACTGGGATAATTTCACTTGGCAAGGACTTGTCGTGCTCTCTTTATTACTATAAGATCTTAGAATAATGCTGATGACCATTTTATTCCTGATCCCATGCAAGGCCTCCCCCCAGGCCCCAACCTTAATATACAAGAATTGTAATATTTGATCTTTGCTTGTTCAGCTTTTTCTTGTTCAGATTGTTCATGTGTTTTTTATAAGTTGTCCATTTTTCTTATTTTATTATTATTTGGGAAGGAAAATACCATATTCCTTATTCCTCCGTGTCTGGTCAATTCCTGGAGTTAAAAAGGAATAAAACAAATGCCTTGGAATAAAGAGTGCAGTGGAAACAGCTAACTTCATGAGTGTTGGCATGTGTCCTGCTATCAGTGCCAGCCTGAATCAAAAAGGGGCCTAGGAGGTACTGGTCACAGAGTACTAGGTCCTGTCAACCTGGTGCCCTCTACAGAAGACCTCTGGAAAGTTTATCCTCAGGGAATCCAAACTACCTTGTAGACCAGCTTTCTTCTGTGCAGTTAGGGCACTTAACTCTTAACACCTTCATATAAAGCAGGAAAAAAGCTGGTCTGAAGAAAAATCAGCATTCTTGTGGTAATAGCAATTGTTACACCATCGCCCCATTTGAGAAGATGCCATGCAGAAGAGCCCTGCATGGAGGAACAATGGCTCTACCTTGTGTGAACATTCGGCCTACTTGCTCTGAAGTTAACAATGTCTACTTTGCAAATAACCACTAGAACAGTGTTTATTGATCAGCTCTTTAGATGTAGTCTAGGCTCTTTTTGAACATTCTGAATTTTCACTGCAATCCTTGAGCTAGGTAGGATAGAGCATGGTGTGGAGACAGTGTGTGGCCCAGGTGGTTTGGCAAACAGGCTGACAGGCAATAGGTAGAATGAGTCAGAAAGATAGAGACACAGGAAGCATCATCGAGAAGTATGTGGTTGGACAAGGAGATGCTTTTGTGCTAAATATTGTTTCAGAATTTACACTTTAATGATAATATTACAAGTTAACAATTGTTATGTTCTAGGCCTTGTGATGAATCCATTGCATGTATTAACTCCTTTAATCCTCAAAACAAACCTGTAAGGCACACATTTTGTTCCCCTGTGTTTACAGATGAGACAACTAAGGCTCAGAGAAGTTGAGTTCCCTTAGCCTGGGGTTACACAGCTAGGATATAGTAAAGTTGAAATTCAAATCCAGATCTTTGATTCCAAACTTAGAACTTTGACTTTGAAAGATGTTTTTGAAACTCTAGAAAACTGATTCTTCCAGGAAATGGGGCATGAGAATTTATTATTTTTCTCTCTTTTCCCTAAGTTGATTGACCATATTCTGGTCAATCCTAATAAATTCTCTGGGGGTGTTGAGGGGAGAACATGTCTTAATTCTGGCTGTTAAAATGAAGTCCCATAGACTTTGTGACTTAAACAACAAAAATTTATTTCTCACACTTCTGGAGTCTGGAAGTCTGAGAGCAGGGTGCCAGCATGGTCACATTTGGGTGAAAGCTCTCTTCCAGGTTACGGACTGCCACCTTCTTATGCCCTCACATGGCAGAGCAAAAGCTAGTTAGCTTTCTGGTCTCTTCTTATAAGGGCACCAAACCTGCTCCTGAGGGCTCCCCCCTTCATGACCTAATTATCTCCCCAAAGCCCTACCTCCTAATGCCATCACATTAGGAGTTAGGATTTAACATATGAATTTAGCAAGGACACATTCAATTCA
The DNA here is from genome assembly GCF_028018385.1 of Neofelis nebulosa. NCBI lineage: Eukaryota > Metazoa > Chordata > Mammalia > Carnivora > Felidae > Neofelis > Neofelis nebulosa. The sequence goes on along the minus strand of NC_080794.1, from coordinate 26,706,152 downwards.
TAACAACAATATATGTAACTCAGAGGATTACCCATGCAGTGTCTGAGCAAACTCTGTTCACATCTATGGACCTGATATAATTATTAGTAGCAACCTTTCGCTCTCAGTAGTGTCCCAATTTGGACAACAAATGACATGGTCCCCCTATGTATAGCCTCATTTCTTCCAGGGAAGATCTGAGAAGTGAAATGACCCATCAGTTTGGAGTCCAAAAGCAGATGGGTAGCTTTCTCTTGCTTTCCTGTGGACCACCCATTCCACCCCATGTCAGGCATCTTGTGAGGAATGACAACTTTTGGTCATTGAACTGTCTTGAGTCTGGATGTTCTGCGCTGCAGATCAGTGAATTCTGGGTTGGTATTCTCTCGCTTTCCTGTATCTACATACCACAGTTCTCTTTTCCTCCTTTTCCTGGCAATCATCCTTCCACCAGTGTCAAAACTTTTTTTGTAGACTTCCAAGCTCATGAGACATTGGCCACTCCATATCCAATCAAGGGGGTTAGTCAAATGCATTGGTCAGGAAAAAAAACAAAACAAAACACCTTTAAACAATGACATTATATTCCTATGGGCCAGATGAGATGGTTAAATAGAATTTCCAAAACTTTCATACAATTTTCTACAACTTCATACGACTGCTTATGACTTGCACGTAAGCAGATCTGGAACCACACTGGATAAATAGATAATCTTATCAGTCATCATAATCAAGTAGGACTAGCAGTTTCCAAAGTTTTATTTTGCCTTTGGGAAAAAGAATATGAAGATCAAAGTAGTAAGGTTCTTTTACTTTAACTTTATCCTATATTTTAACTCAAGAGTGATGAAATATTAATGTATACTATTAATAACATATTTGCATATGGTGCTCTCGTTTTTCAAAGAAGTTTTGCATCTATTACTTTATTTGATCTTCCAACAGTCCTGCGATTAAAGTAGGGTGGGAAATTTTATCTGTTTTTATAGAGGAAGCACCTGTGTTGTGGAGAGTCTAGTGAACTTTTGGGCTGCCAATGCATTTGATGTTAATATTATCCAATAAAACACATGGAAGTCTCAATATAAAGAGCAGTGCTTATTCCTGGGGACTGGATAGGAAGTGATATGGAATTGCCTTTCTCACAATATGGAAGGCAAATTAAGACATGTCTTCCTCCTACCAAACAGGAGAACCTCCCTGGTAGAGTTGTTCCATTGCATCTGCATTTTTAGTGCAAATAGATGCGGTTTCCAAAATGTCATAGTCCATTCTATCCCCATGGAAATGAGGTTGGAAACCACCCAGGTCTTTCTATTGGACTCACAGGAGAGGATAGTATTGATTTATTCAGGGAAACTCAGCATGTCTCATATCCAGGCCTTTCTTAAGTCTTAGGAAGTGATTTCAGTGCTGATGGAGTTTCTGGAAACAAGTGTCACAGGACATTGCCAGTAAATCCATGTTCTCAGGGTTGTGGTATCATTTTTACGACTCTGGCACCACAGGGAATGATGTCATGTTATAGTGATGAAGCAATCAAGTCCCTTGAAAGTTAACTGTGAGGAACAGGAAAACGATGGAGAACAGCTTTTTGGGGGGGAATTTTTTAGATAAATATCTTCTTAAGCCTTGTCTGTCTTGGTACTGAGCTACTAAAGCAAGTCACAGCACCCTGAAAAATGATGAGTTGCATTTGTAGAAGCTAACCATATTTCAAAGGAGTGCTGAGCAGAGAATCTAGGGATGGCTCCACATTCCGGACTTGATATAACTCTACTCATGCTTGGTTGTGTCTCAGACAGCTTCATTGCTTGGGCTCCATCTTTTGGTATGCTTGCTTAATTCAGTGATGGTCCAAACAGGCTTTTGAGGGACTTTATAAACAGCTATGAAGAGTTCATTGCCTACACTCACTGCATGAAAATGCAATTCAATTAGCCATTCAGAATTGAGTACTGGAGGAAGCGAAGCAGTTGGAAAAAGAGATATAGCTGCTTATTGCTGATGTGGGTTCTGGCTCCCGAGAGGGCATGGTGATGCTGATTGCATTCTCTGAACTTGATGCTGGCTGCCTCCTCGAGGATGGAAACAAGGGTGCCTGCTGGAATGAAGGCCTAAAATGCTCATTAGTAACTGTATTGTCTAACTGCTTATGTAAATATGTTCTTCCCAGAAGGAACGTGGGTGGTGCTCACCTATTCTGTGCACTTAGAACAACTCTGGGCTCCAGTCTGGCTCTATATGTAAGCCACTGGCTAACCTGGTGACCTTGGGAAAGTTACTTCGCTGCTCTGGACATGAAGATTAGATGCCATCAGTATTTTTCTTCTCTTTTTCATTTATTAAGCCATGAACCCTTTTAAAAACATTAAAATTTCATGGCCTTGTGTTTTTTTAAATCATAAAATGCCCATGGTGAGTACAATCAAGAGTGTCATACTGGATATGTTATTTTTAAAAAATACTTCGCAGGCTCAATTCTGATATGCCCATTCTTTTTACCTCCCAAGTTTGAACTCCGGAGGTTTCTGAGGCCACTAAGACCCTACATTCTATGTCATAAGACCTATTGATGCAAAAGTGCTATTAAAATAATCACTTGTGGGTTTTTTTATCTTCATGGTTCGTCAACAAAAATGTCAAGGAAGCTCACTTTACTCTTTACTTTTTCTGGGTATGAACTGCCCTGGACTTTACCGTGAGATGCCCACACATGTACAGGCCAGCATCAGAATGTGCCCATCTGTCTGTCTGTCCTGATAATTTCTATAATTCTTACTGGAAACAAATGTTGACTGCTGTCGTCTTTGATAATCTGTGCTGTTTCTTGATTCAAATGTAGTGTTTTGTCGACTTGGTTACCCCCTTTGGAATGTGGGATATAAATGTTGCCCTAAGTCTATGGATGATTCTCAGAATGACCTTCATCAAATGTTCTGTTAGTTTTCCAGTATATTCTTTATCACTTACTTTGCTGATTTGGTTGCATAGAATGTTAGACCCAGATGGGAACTCAGAGTGTCAGGTTGAACCCTCTCATATTTGCAGATGAGAAAACTGAGGTTCCAAGTTCATTCCAAATGAACCTCTCTCAAAATCTCTTATTATGATTTTGCTTAAACTGCAGCCTCTCCCTTACTATGGTTATATGACACCTACTGTTTTCATAGGCCCCAATTCCCATCAGCTGCTCTTTACATACTGTCTTCCTTACTTCATAAATGTAGAACTTGGGTGACCTAACTGAAGATGCTGATTTGTGCTTTGCTAAAAGCTTCTAAAGCTATAAATAAGTAATTGTGGGAAGATGCTTGATGGCCTTTCAGCTAAAATAATAATCTCTTGGATTGATAGAGTTTCTTTCCTACAAGAGCTAAAAGCATCTCTTACATATTAGCACATTTATCTTCAATATCCTTGTGGAACTACAGGGATAGATGTGATCATCTGGATGATTCAACAAAGCTTTGAACAAGGCTTTCTCAAATGATCTACTGTGTGTCCTGCCCATAAGCTAAATCGAAGTTGGTGGGATTGAAAAGAAATTATAAGGCAAAATTCTGGCTTTAGACTAGTTGTCATAATAGGGTGTAGCATCATGAGACAAGACAGAGGACTTCAGGAGGTTTTGTATAGTTGTGAAATTATGAAAAGTAGGACGGTAATGTCACAACTGGAGTTAAATGCAGGGACATGTCAGCTGGAACAAGTTGGATGGAACCTAGAGTTCTACTGAAGCAAGGAGGTGGGAGTGAGAACTCAGTTTATGTTAGATGGTAAGGCATCTGTGATACAGTGGGAGTTTTTTTGGCCACACTGGAAGCAGGAAGCAAGGGGAGACCAAGGGAGAAGGTTTGAGAATGTGGTGAGCTGCAAAGGTTAAAATACAAATCAAGTGGAGAGGACGAAAATTAATTTGAAGTAGGTCTACATTTGCATACCACTTCAAGTTTTTTCAAAGTATTTTTATTTCCCTATATAACCTCTAAGATTTGCTCTTAGTCCAGTGAAAGAATCTACTCTTTTTTTGTTCCCTTTTCATTCTTCTTCCATTCCTCTTTCTTCTTCTTCTCCTCCTCTCCCTCCTTCTCCTCCTTCTCCTTCTTCTCCTTTTCTTCTTCCTCCTCCTCTTCTTCTTTTCTTCTTCTTCTTCTTCTTCTTCTTCTTCTTCTTCTTCTTCTTCTTCTTCTTCTTCCTCCTCCTCCTCCTCCTCCTCCTCCTCCTCCTTCTCCTCCTCTTCCGATGATTTGGGTTGTATCCATTTCAACAGATGGGAAAAGTGAGGCTTTCTCAAGGTCACATGGTAAGCAGTAGCATGAAGACTAAACAAACAAACCTGATATTTCCTGATCCTCTGGTAAGTCACACATTATTCTACCCCTTTTGCTGTGTCTAAGCCTATTTGAACTGAAACCCAAGACCCAGTTCTCTATGTGGGTTTTGCTGATTTACCTCAGTCATTCCCTTGCATGCCACAGTGGCCCACCCTAACTTCATTAATCTTTCATGATCTACTTGCTATGTATATATTTTAACCAGGCAAAAGCCTGCCTCAGGAACAAAAACTTAAATTCAGAGTGTGACTCTATTGTTAGAGTTGGTTACTGAAGCAAGGGCTTTAGCCAAGATTAAAGACATGTGATAAAGAACACAAGTGGTGAATGAATGTGGCTCACAGGGTGAAATGAAAGGCAGAACCTTTCCTATTTACCAATGACTGTAAGTGCTGCAAGGAATCTATTATTTAAACATATAGGACTTAAAAATAGATGTGGAAGGGAAACAATCACTACATACTTGAATATTTTTTCCCAATATGTATTGTATAGTCTTATCAACATAATAGCCTACAGACTCTTTTTATCTCCCTCTATTGTTCTCTGAATTCAAATCCATCTTTCTGATACTTCTAGATGTATTTGTCTAAAACATGAGTCTGACCACGTCTTTTACCTGCTAAAACCCTTCAGTAATTCCCCATTTGCCTAAAGGAACAACCCAACATATTTATCTGGATGTACAAAGACCTACCGCTTGGCCTCCACCCAGCCCTCCAGATTCCCTTCTTGCCACTCGCCTACTTTGAAATTACTACAATCTCACTTGTATTTACACCAGTCCCCTTTGACACATTACCTTTTCATATCTCCTTCTGTTCTTTCTGCTGGGATATCTTTTATCCTCTTATTAACATGACTATTACTCATCCTTTAAGATTAAGGTGAGGTGCCATCTTGTCTAAGAAGTAGCCCTGAACTATACCTCTTTCCTGTCTCTAGCTGATCTAAGCCCTTCTTTGGGGGTCATATATCCCTTTGCATGTACTGTTCTATCATTGAAATGGTACACTGAATACAATGAAGTAATAATAAACGTCTTAAAACTGCATTGTTTACCATGTGTCATCACTGTTAATATCTCTTTAATCCTTGTAACCACTTCATACTTGGGATGTAGGAAACAATCAGGGAAGACTTGTTGAATAGAATCAGTGAACCTATAAGAGGTATTATCTAGATTTCCCATATGATAAGACACATTTTCAAGTGATTCACTAACTTTACTAAGGTTCATAGCTTGGAAATGGGGGAAAATAACTGCTATACTGCACTGCATATCAATCAAACCTCCACTTTAATTTCTGTCTGCTCCATCAAATTGTAAGGACAGAATTTAAGGTCAAGTACAGGAATGATAGTTTTTTTTTTTGTTCTCATTCCCTAAAGCCAGAATATTAATATAGTAGGTGCTCGATAATGTTCAATGGGATTGACTTGAATTTTCTTCTTATTCACCTTTTGATTATTTTGGTGATAGGGGCCATCTCTACCTTTGAATAAAGGTACTGAAGAGTCAGTATAAACTATTTTATAGCTTACAGGCATTCAAAAAAGACTTGATTGGTTTTTTTCCTCTAAAATTAGCCGTCTAGACCCTCTTATGCATAATAATAGTGACAGAGTCATTATTATGACTTTGTTATCTATCTCCAGTGACTCAAGGTGTAATGAGGGTGGCCACATAATTGACCACACTTTTGAGAATAAAAGGGAGTGTTGTTAATAATTACATTAAAAGAGGAGACAAAACTGGAATTGTTCTCGGCAAACCAGGATGTGTGGTCACCCTGAATATGATGAATCACAGATAGGAGAGACTTAATTCAATGCTTTTGACCAAGTCCTTAAATCAGACTTGTGTTGTCTTCTGAGTTTTCCATATGGTAGAAAAGCTCCAGAAGAACTTCTCAAAATGTAAAATTCCTGGAAGAAATATGGAATGGACAAGGAACTAATATGTTCTTACTAATATTAATATGCTTGCGTGTATCTTGAAGTTTATTTTTCTGCAAAACCACTGTTAGAGGTAATTTTTATGAAACGATTGTAGGACAGTTGTTTGAAACCAGTGCTATAGACCTCTAGTGCACTGTAAGCCTTTCACAGGACTACTGCTAAATTTGGAGCATTGTGTAAAATGTGTATTCTGGGTCTTCATGCCATCTCTAGAATGTCTGTCTGCTGACATCCTGTCTAACATAATGGGTCATGAAATGCAATGGAGAATAGGGACCAAGTGACTCTTAGTTAAAAGAGACTGCTTGGCAACATGAAGCCATTGGCAAAGATAGTGATTTTCCTGGAATATACAAGAAGTTTGCTTTGTTGGTATGTAAGAGATATGGTGAAGGCAGTTGTCCTCGATAGTCACTCTGGCCAGAAGTGTATCCACATGGAGATTGGGACAACTTCCGATGCTATCATAGACGCTGTGAGTCAGTGTGTCTGCTAATGTTCGGTTGCTAGTAGTTCTGGGAGCTACACTAGGGTGTGCTAGGAAAACAAAAGGATTGAGAAAGGCTATTGCAGAATAGGAATTCCTTACTGCCCTATCCTACCTTGTATAAGACTGTTTTGATTCAGAGGCAGCTGTGGATATTCTTTTTTTCTTTTTCTTCTTTTTAACCAACTTTGTCAATAATAAAAGAAAGGTCACGTGCAGATACTTGAGATGGAAATAGACCACAAACAAGTTTTTCCGGCTCAATTAAGTTTATCTTCTTTGGTTCTCCTCTTGCCCTACAAATATATTTAGGACATATACCTATGGAGAATTTCACTAGATTGGTTTTCAGCTGGACTAATATGACCTCCCTAGTGGTCTTTGGGTATTATTTGGAGGTGTGTTGATTGCCGCAGTGACTGGAGGGAGACCATTGACATCATTTGGCGGAGGTCAGCAATAACCCTTCACCCTTCAATGCACAGAATTGTCCTGCACAATAAAGAATTGTTCTTTCTGAAATGTCAGTAGTGCCCCTTTGTGCAATTCTTGGGGAGTACATATTCTGATTTGGAGAGCATATATCTGTTCTCTCTATATGTATGAAAGGTGAAACAAAGTCTTCAGGTTTTAAAGTGACTGAAAATTACTCCCAGATGACCTTTTTATTCTGTTAGTTGATGTGATTATTTAACAACTTAAAAAATATTTGGCAGAACTCTATTACCTTTTGCAAGGTAATAGGTACCTTTTGTACCTACTGTCTGTTTGCATTTTAATATTTCCCTTACTGCAATAGCTGTACAAAGGCCATTACAGAGTAGGAGGAAAAAAAGAGACCATGTTTATAAACCAAATTAATGAAAGGCAAAAGAAAAATGTTTTGCTCAGACTCTGTGACATAGAAATGAATAAAATAATGTGTTGCCAAATCCAAATTGAACTGAAATATAACAGGTAAGAATCTTATAAAAAGATATTCTACTTCCTACCCCCCAGAAGCTTAGATTTTAGGCAGATATTTATGATTATTTCAACTCAGATGGCAATAGAGGGTCTGGATCTCTTGGCAAATCACCCAAAGTTTAAAGTAGTCTTTCTCAATTAAAATTTACACTGTTGGAGTGCCTGAGTAGCTCAGTTGGTTGAGCATTCGACTTTGGCTTAGGTCTTGATCCTATGGTTCATGGGTTTGAGCCCTGTGTCAGGCTCTGTGCTGATAGAGCTCAGAGCCTGGAGCCTGCTTCTGATTCTGTGTCTCCCTCTCTCTCTGCCCTTCCCCTGCTCGCTCTCTCTCTCTCAAAAATAAATATTTAAAAAAATAAAATTTACACTGCTAATCACATGTAAAAACAGAATAATTTTATAGGTAGAAGATGATCAACAGATATTTGTTGACAGTTGTATGAATGAATAAGTGAATGAATGAATGAATGAATGAATGTGTCTTGTTGCTTCTTAGTAACCAGAATTCCCTGGTTCTAAGCCATAGCCAAGAGTAATTAAAAGTAGAATTGTTTTGGGGAAGACTTTGGTGGAAGTTATTTAAAATTAAAAGGCAAGACAAAGTCAACATTTAAAAAATACTCCAAGCATAGATTTGAGTCTGAAAATAGATGATTTCTTTATCTCTCAAGCCCAACCCATTTCCAAAGCCCTGCTGCATAATATCTGCACTGAACTTTTTTCCAAGGCCTTCTCTATTTTTATATTACCTAGTTGTAACAATCCATTTTGGGGTCTGGGCCCTCCAACAAAAGCCATGTTTCAACATACTTTCTCCTTTTGGCCTCCAGTGTGCCCCTTAAAATAATTGAAGTCTGTGGGTTTTAAATATGGACCTGCCTGATGCAACTTGATTACAATGACCAAGTTTGAATTTCAGCACAAATGCTATGTTTACAATATCAGAGTATGGTTGTATTTTTAACAATATATTTTAAAAGGTCTATTGGGGTTATCTATACCTGGTTAGCACTTTCCTTGAGTAGTATCTGCTTTTCTTTGTTGCTTATCTTCTCAACATAAGGGCTGCGGTTTCACTTAGCTAGCCCCTGAGAATGAGGGCTTGAGGGGAACAGCTAGGGGGAGAAAGGAGAGGTCACAGGACCATGCCACTGTTGTACCTGTGGAGATGCTGTTGGCAGAAGTGCACTTCCTGTACTCACTGCCCCTTACTTGATTCCCCCCTGAGAATTCAGCATTTGATTGCTCCAATCCCACAGGTCGGTAGGTGGCGCAGATGGCCCCTCCTCACTCTTCCCAGTGCCCTTGCAGTTTGCCTTGTAGCTGAGAGGTTGTCATTTCCCCCACCCATACTTACTAAAGAAGACTTTCCCCTTTCTGCCCCTCATTTTTTATTGTGGTAAAATGTATATAATGTAAAATTTGCCATTGTAACCACTTTTAAGTGACATTCATTATATTCACAATGTCATATAACTATCTCTATTATCTATTTCCAAAACTCTTGTATCAAGTGCCCTCCTTAATGCCCATCACCCATTTAGCCCATCCCCCCTACCTACCTCTCCTCTAGCAACCCTCAGTTTGTTCTCTGTATTTAAGAGTCTCTCATGGTTTGCCTCCTTCTGTTTTTATCTTATTTTTCCTTCCCTTCCTCTATGTTCATCTGTTGTGTTTCTTAAATCTCACATAGGAATGAAATCATATGATATAATTCTTTCTCTGACTGACTTATTTCACTTAGCATTATACACTGTAGTTTCATCCACATTGTTGCAAATGGCAAGATTTCATTCCTTTGATCGCTGAGTAGTATTCCATTGTGTGTGTGTGTGTGTGTGTGTGGTATATATATATGCACCACATCTATTTTATCAATTCATCAGTCTATGGACATTGGGCTCTTTCCATTACTTTGGCTGTTGTCGATAGTGCTGCTATAAACATTGGGGTGCATATGCCCCTTCAAATAAGCATTTTTGTAACCTTTGGAGAAATACCTCATAGTGCAATTGCTGGGTAATAGGTTAGTTCTATTTTTAGTTTTTTGAGGAACCTCCATACTATTTTCTAGAGTGGCTGCACCAGTTTGCATTCCCACCAACAGTGCAAAAGTGTTCCTCTTTCTCTGCATCCTCGCCAACATCCGTAGTTGCCTGAGTTGTCAGTTTTAGCCATTGTGACAGGTGTGAGGTAGAATCTCATTGTGGTTTTGACTTGTATTTCCATGATGATGAGTGATGTTGAATATCTTGTCATGTGTCTATTGGCCATCTGGATGTCTTCTTTGGAATATTGTTTATTCATGTCTTCTGCCCATTTCTTCACTGCATTATTTTTTGGATGTTGAGTTTGATAAGTTCCTTATAGATTTTGGATACTAACCCTTTATTTGGTTTGTCGTTTGCAAATATCTTCTCCCATTCCATCAGTTACCTTTTAGTTTTGTTGATCGTTTCCTTTGCTGTGCAGAAGCTTTTTATCAGGTACACTTTAACTATAAAAGCTGCCCAGAAGACTCGGGCCTAGGCCCAGGTCTGTGACTCATAGCTTGTGTTCATTCCTTCCCACCAGGGCTCACGGCTTTGGCTTCCTGCAGTTATAGACTGTCAGAGTTGGAAAAGGGGGTCACTGAGATCATGTAATAATCCCTCTTCCTTTTATAGATGAGAAAGATGAGTTATGTGCCATGCCCAAGTTCACATCTCCAGCTAATGACTGAAATGAGGTCTCCAAACTCCTGGCCCAGTATTTTTTATATTAAATTCATCTCTTTTCAAAGGATGTGTTTTAAATCTTATGGGACATTTATAAATGTTTCTAAAACTTTAAACTTCATTTGAGAATACAGATGTTTATATCCAGTAGAAGACTGAATTTACACATTACCTCTTTGAAATAATCAAATTAAGACTTTTTATTTTAATTTAAAACTTTATTGTTTAGATTAAACACACTTAGAAGAGAATTCTTTTCTCCTGATATAGATTGTAAATACAAATTTTTAACTTTAAAAAGACTTAATAACAATATGTATTTAGAGCCGGGGTTTGGATCAGTTTAAGAAGATGGAAGTTTTTGAAACTCAGAGTACTTTATATGTCTGAAAGGGTCACTCTAAATAAAGAAGAATAAAATAGTTGTTTAAGCTCTCTGAAAATTTCTATTTAGAGTTGACAGGTTAGTATGGAATGCTCAGTTAAATTTGAATTTCAGATAAACAATAAATAATTTTTTCTAGTATAAATATGTGTATGTAATATCTGAGACTTAACCTAAAAAATTATTTGTTGTTTATCTGATATTCAAATTTAACTGGGAGTCCTGCATATTATTTGCTAAATCTGGCAACCTTATTTCTATTATATTTATAATTTTTGACAATATTATTATTTTTAAAAAGATTTTATTAGATCATCCACAGTTTAGGTACTAAGTGTTATGAAATGAATAGAACACATTTCTCTCTCAAGGAATTGAGATCAAACCCGAACAGATAACATTACTGTTGTGCTAAATGCAGCTATAAGGGCAAAGAAAAAGTGTACACAGCCAGCCCAGTGGTTCAGAGAAGGCTTCCTTCCACATGAAATGATACCTGCGCTCAAGTGGAACGGGTGAGGGAAAGTTAACCATGTGATGAGACATATAAAGGATGTTCCAGGCAGACGCAGTGGGCAGTAGTGAAAGCTAAGAGGCATGAATCAGCCCGGTGTGTGTACACTGAGGGTTAGCGAGAGGCAGAGTGGATAGACCATTAGGCATGGTCAGAGTTATGCTTCAGAAAGACCATCCTGGAGTGACCTGGAAGCATTTCAGGAGGACGGGATTGGTAGTAAGAAGGTCAGCATTGAGGCTACTGCAATAGTCCACCTCAGATATGATGAGTCAGAACCAGGGCTATGATCATTAAAGGAGAAGAAACAGACCAAATGTTCCAGAGATCAGAATCCCCAGTCCATGCTTGTTGACTAGATGTGGACCTAGGAGATGATAACTAGATAAGTGTTTTCACTTCAGGACAACAGAACTAATTGTATATGTGGATAAAGAGCATACAATTGCTTTAAAAAAAAAAAACCTTACCATGATAATTAATAGATGTATTAGTTTTCTTTTGGGTGATTATCTTTATTTTATATATATATAATTTTTATATATCTTGATATATTTGATATATGTGTGTGTGTGTATATATATATATATCTATATATATATAGGTATATAGATATATATAAAATCTTGATGTTATAAAATATTCCTTCCTCAAAATTCTCTATAGAAATTAGGGTCTAATTTATTTCTGTTGTTCCTTGATGTGGCGTCATCCACCTGCCATTTTGTTCCCCTCCAATAGTACCAATAAGCCTTCCATAAAAACCACAGAAGTTCGTGTAGGTTTGCATCCACTCTTTCTGCAGGATGTTGACAACCTCATAGGTGGCACTTCAATCTTTCACTTATATCTTTTTCTGGATCCATTGTTCAGCCAAGAAACAATGCATGCTCCAAAAAATGCATACTCTGACATCTATTTTTAAGTTCAAACTATTACATGAAACGCCAACTCTGCACAGAATTCCCATGTTCCCTGGAAATAGGCTTATACTATTAAACTAGCCTGACAAACAGATCAGCTTCCATATGTATTTTTATACCAGGGTTCAGATGTTGGCCTGGTTTATGACTTTTTCTCTAACCCTTAGGGCATTTGGTTTTCTCTGCTGGCCCCAGTAAAGTTGCTCTTTCTTAAACCACCTGAATCCTGGCCCGGTGATTCATTTTTCTCTGAGGTGCCTTCCATAACCTTTATGCCTAATATCTGTCTTCCAGGACCTACATTTCCCCTGGAAGTGAATGTTCTCTAGAAGTCTCTTTTAGGTCTCAGACTATTTCTTGCCCACTCACGTCTGGTCAGTTAATGCGATTGTTTTCTGTCTTCCGAATGCTGCAAATGTCCTGCATGAAATCTTCCTGCCTTTTCTAGGGACCTGACCTGCCTTCCTGCTTCTCAAAAATGTCCTCTATATCACCATCCACTTCTCTTCACACTTCTCCCTGGATCTCAGCAGTCTATTGTCAGGGCTATTTTCTCCCAAGATCAATTTTTAGGTCAATTTTATTATTTCAGCACACATGCATACATGGTTTTGCATGTATATTTTGGTGAGTTGTGACAAATAAGACCTAAATAACCACTAGTGAAATCAAGATATAGAGATATAACATTACTATCTGATGAAACTTTTGAGAACCATAAAAAGTGTTCTTTACTGTCCACATATTGCTGTGTTCTTGAACGTTGGAAACACGGATGGTGTGGCCGAGAAAATGAATCTTTAATTTTGTTTAATTTTTAAAATTTTAATGAGTTTAAATCATCACATATGGATCCTGTGCCAAATGGCATAGCTCAGATATAGGACTTTCCCGTCACTCCCAAATTTCCCTCATTCCTCTTTGTAGTCCATCCTTCCCATCCCTACTCATCAAGCACCACTGATGTTGAATTTTCTTACTTAGAACTTCTCATAAATCAAATCATCTTGCCTGTCCTCTTTTATGTCTGGCTTTTTAAAACAGTTTTATTGACATATAATTCACAAATCACACCATATGCATATTGAAAATGTACAGTTCAATTGTTTTTACTATAATCATAGATATATGTGAGTCTGGCTTCTTTTGCTCAACATAATGTTTTTAAAATTCATCCATATATAATTGCATGTAACAGTAGTTCATTTTTATATATTTTCTATCTTAACAGAAACCAAAATGTAAATTACGATTACTATAGCCCATTTAATATATGTGTCTAGTATTTGAACGAGCAGGATTTCTGAGTCAGAAACTGTTGTACTCAGTGTTCCTCTTGCTCATGAAAATGTTTTCTGAGGTTTGGTTTTCTTTGCTGCCCTGGTAAAATATTAAAGCTTGTCTCACAACTTGTTTGGCTCACTCTCACAATAACAAAAGGCCTCTGGCCACTCTGTCACAGGAAAACTCTCATTTAGGAAATTAACAGGTTCATCCCAGTATATTGATAATAACAGTAATGACAACAACAACAACTTGGAACTTCATAGAAAGTTAAAGCCTTTTCTCTCCTTCCAGCTTGAGCCTGACTGGAAGCTTGTGGCAGGGGACAGGAATCCCTCTTTCACTTTTTCACTGAGTATTTATCCTCCCTCCCCCACTAGCTCTTCCAGCTGCTGGCCACTCTGGGCTTGGAGCAGGTGGAGGGAGCAGAGGCAGGACAGATCACTGATATAATCTGGAGGTGGTTCCTCTGGCTGTTATGGAATTGAAAGTGTCTCCTCTTTGTGCTGTGTACAGCATTAAAGCTGCCTGTTTGCAGCTTTTAGGGGTCCCTTCTGAAAACGTTCGACTGTACTTCCCATGACACAGGCTGGCCTCTGATTTTTCTTCCCTCAGCCTTTGGGAATATTGGAGGCCCTCTTGAACTGGATTTTTGGTAGCTGCAGACAGACCATTTTCACCCCTGGGGCCCACAGCTGATCACAAGCAACACCTGGGCACATGGGCCCTGCAGCAGGTGCCACAGGGAACTGTAGGCAGCTGCCAGTGCAGTCTGGTTCATTCTTTCTCCTGCCTGCTGCCTCCTGTCACTTGCGTGGAGATGCACTCAGCTTCTGGAACCGCAGACTTCCAAGGAACTCCCTGAGCTCTGCTCTCGCAGTCGTTGTGGGGGTGGGGGTGGGGGTTACTCAGAGCACACTGACATCTGGAGTGATTCCTGTCTAGTATGCAGCTGTCTCCTCTCAGCTTTTCTAACCTCTCACAGTCTGAGGTGAGCAGTAAACTGAGGTCACAAAACTGGCTTTCAGAGCCTGCCTTTGCAAATGCTGCTGAGACGTCTAATAACTCACTCCGCAAGGTAGACATGCTCGCCACCAGCTTTTTATGCCCTCAGCCAAGAGGGAGATTGAAGCGGTCTCATTGAACATCCTGTTAAACATGCGTATGATTTTGGCAGCATTACACCATTGACCTTTCTTTTGTGGTCCATCCCGTATAGGAGAGAAAGGCATATTCGTTTCAACCCTATCCACCTTCCAAAACCTGTTCCTTCACAGAGGCTTTCTTCCTTGATCTCGAAAAGGCGTCTCCCCCGGATATCATAGCTGCTTTTTGTACCTCCTTTTCTGTTTGTAATTGCCTATAAGATCTTTTACGATAGTTATTTGTGGATATGTCTTGTGTTTGTTGAATTGCACTGAAGATCGATCATTATATAAATAGCTTTGTATGCTTCTGAGAAATACTCAGGATTT
Source organism: Neofelis nebulosa (assembly GCF_028018385.1). Classification (NCBI taxonomy): domain Eukaryota; kingdom Metazoa; phylum Chordata; class Mammalia; order Carnivora; family Felidae; genus Neofelis; species Neofelis nebulosa. The sequence continues at coordinate 26,691,123 of NC_080794.1, read as the reverse complement.
GTGTATTCCCGTTATGTGCTGAAGTCTACATCACTCGAGAGTGGGGAGCGCATTCAACAGCTGTACTCGGGGAGGCTACAGTTCAGTGCCTACCTGCCCAGCAAGGGGTAGATTTGGGAATTTGCTGGCAACAGGATTGAACCTATTTAGCAGAACAGGACTCTTGTAGGCATGTTTTTACATGATGAACATACATGCTAAAATAAAATGTCATTGTTTTCTTGTGCTGTAAGAATAATAGAAACCATCTTTTTCAAATTGCAAATGTTTTAAAAATTGGGGCAAAATAATAGTGCCTATATCGATGTCAGTGTTTCCTTTTGTCAATTTTATTATAAATTATATAATGCCTGAGAGTATATTTTAGTTTATTTATTAAATATCCATAAAATACTCCTGCGTCATGCTGAATAAAACATTTCAAAACGCTCTTTTATCTGAAGTAAACTTGCTTTTCTTTTATACTTTTGCAGAAATATATACTTATTTCATTTTGTAGAGCTTCCTAGATTTCCCAAAAGTTAATGGGATATTTCCTGGTAAATGATATAATTTGGAATTCAAGTGAGGGGTCAACACTTTCTTTTTGATTTTTATATTGTCTCCATAGAGAAGAGAAATTACTTAGTAACTGTGGTGGGAGCTAGATGAGAAACTTGTCAGTGTAATGAAGATTTTATCTATATCTTTTCGAAGTGTCCTCTGTAGGGCTTTACCTAAGGCACTTGGCATGGAAGTGTAACAGGTACGGACATAAAGCACCATGGTAGTCAGCATTTTCACTTATGGAGAACTCTTCACTTGTGTACTATGTGGCACAATATCAGAAGAGGAAATAGACTTCTTTTATGAACTCAATATGCTTTCTAGTAAATTGGCCAAAATGAAGCCATCCTTCAAGGTCATAAAAATTTAATGCGAAAGAAGTGGCTAAAATTTCTATAATCCCCTTTAATAAAAGGGTTTAAGATTAGTACCATAGAAAGGAGATCATTATTTTGTACTTCACATTTGAGTTTTGTAAATTCAGATTTTACTATTCCACAAATTGGGGAGAAAGATGATTCATTAGTAGACTTAGGGATGATCCATATTTTTATTGATTCATTAATTCTTTCCATCTTTTATTGAGTCCCTATTATGTACAAGATATTGTGCTGGGTGGGCATGAAAGATAAATGAGGTATGGAATCTGCCTGCAAGTGGCTTTACAGAGAAATACTATATGCACATTAAAATAATCATAATCCTAAATAGAAAGTCTTGGTTGTCATTAGAAAGGTAAAATCAATGAGTTGAATGTTTGTTGCACATTTTCTCTGTGAAAATAACGAACGGTACCAGTGCTCAGGGAACTGTTATGGCTTAACCTCCGCAAAAGCTGGGTAGTAATGAGCAGCGAAGTTTTTAACACTTGCACAGTTTATCAATCTGGTGCCTGCAATGATGTCTCCAAATACTTCCTACCTAGCAGCAGATGAAGAGTCGCCCTCCTCACATGCCTTCTCACCTGTCGTTTTTGACCTCTCTTCTCTCTTGGTTCTTCTATGGTGCTTAGAAGCTTCTTAGAGATTCAAAAGTAGTTTCTCTTTAAGAAAAATTGTAGGACCCATTTAAATTGGACAGTACACAACTGAAATTAATTGTCCTGGCTCTCTAAGTATTTTTTTGATTTTTGTAATGCTTATTTATTTTTGAGACACAGAGAGAGAGAGAGAGAGAGAGAGAGACAGACAGACAGACAGACAGAGCATGAGCAGGGGAGGGGCAGAGAGAGAGAGAGAGAGACACAGAATCTGAAACAAGCTCCAGGCTCCGAGCTGTCAGCACAGAGCCCTATACCGGGACTGTACTCACAAGCTGTGAGATCATGACCTGAGCCAAAGTCAGATGCTTAACCGACTGAGCCACAGGCGCCCCCGTTAGTCTTTTTTAATCAAATATTAATTTTCAAAATCAAATATTACAAATATTAAGTCATTTCCATAAAAACCTTATGAGTAGTTTCTTCTATGCCCTCATTTCTCCATTTTAGAAGTGTGAAAACAGAAAGGTTAGGTCACTTGTCTGAGGCCATTCCCCTAGCAAGTGGTCACTCTGGGACTACCCTATGACATCTCTTTTTTTCTCTTCAGTTTTACTGAGATATAACTGACATATAACTTTGTTTAAGGTTTACAATGTAACAATTTGACATATGCCATATGAAATGTTTACCACAGAAGTTCAGTCAACATCCATCACCTTGTATAGCTTAATAATTTCTTTTTTCTTGTGATGAGAACATTTATGACCTATTCTCCCAGCAACTTCCACTTCTGAATTCATTTGTGTTCAGACTTCCCAAGGTTGGAAAGGTTGGCACCCAGGTGCCCCACCCCCAACTGGGGCCCAGCTTTCTGCTGCCCCTCCCAGGTGTTAGAAGCAGACTAGCTCCCAACTGGTCCCTTCTCCCCAAGACTGCTCTATCAGAAGGGCTCCTTTTGTGGTTGCTGTTTGTGATATTGTCCCATACACACACAGAAACCAGCAAGAAAACAGACTGTGTCCTTAGTAGCCCAACGGCTTTATCCGGCCTAGAGAAGCTTAGCATTTCTCTGTTGAGGTTGCCGTGACCAGAAAGTACAGTTACTGTTCACCACTTGTATTTGTCAGGTTGAAGCATACGTACCTTTGATCCCCAAACATAGCATAATTGTTTTCTCTTTTCCAGGTTAGAAAAGCAAAATAATCTGTGTAAGAAAATTCACAGGTGGAGGGTGATAACTGCTTTATCTTGTCTCTTCCCAACTCTGCAAGTTAGTGTAGCCTGATTGCTAAAATAACCCCTAAATTTGACCCAGTAAAGGTTCAGTTCTGGTTCACATCACAGACCAGTGTGGCTTGGTGGAGGGGCCGTGGAGTTATTTGGAGTCTAGACCCTACGTGGTTTGAAACTCCATCTCTATTGGGCCCTTAGAGTCCTTCAATGGATCCTCGGAGAGGGGTCAACAGCCATTAGAAGAGAGGGACAGGAGAAGAAAGGGACAGGACAAGAGGGACAAAGACTGTGTGGGAGTCTTAAGGGCCAGGCTTTGAGGTGCCATATGTCACATCAGTGTGCATCCCTTTCCGACGTCCGTGACATTGCTTCACCTGGCTGCAGGGAGACTGAGAACCCAAGTCAAGATACGTGCCCAGCAAGAGAATGGAAATTGTGTGGAGAATAACTAGCCAGTGTCTGCTATCCCAACTAAAGTTGGTTTTATTAAAACTTTCCTAATAAAGTTTTTTTTTCCCCTTTCTGTCCTCCCTCCCTTCCTTCCAAGAAATACTTAGTGAGAACCTCCTTTTAAGTGTCAGGCACTCTAAGCTCTATGGAATACAGCTGTGAACAAAATCGGACATTGCCCCTTCTGGTGGAGTTTGCAGCCTGGCACTGGGAAGTTTAGAGGTTAATCACATCGTGACACACACAATATGGAAAGTTGTAGCCATGCCTTCTCCTCTGAAGGGAGGCATGTGAAGCTATGAATCCTACAATGGAAGAAGCTTACTTTGTCAGGATGGCAGGAACATGAAACTGTAAGGTAGAGAGGCATCATCTGGGTGAAGAATGGAGACAGCGGGTAGAGGCAGGCCTGGCAGACGATGAAGCTGAAAGGGAGAAGGAGGCCACAGCACGTGGCCCATGATGAAAGGCTGGGGAGGGAAGCTTCCGTCTTGTGCATGCAGGTGCCATTAGCTAAGCAAAGAAACAGTGGTAGATCGGTGGGGGGCACGCCTTGCATTTACCTTTGGACATGGTGGAGTGGGACGCTTCCAAGGGAAGATGTCATATAGATGGTTGAATTTTGGATTTGGGGAGCTCAGAAGCGGAGTCTGGGACGAGTCATCTAGTGCAAGATATAACTGAAGCTGTGGGTATGGATGGCATGGCCCCGGGCGGAGACTAGAGCGGGAAGAGGGGAAGGTCCCAGCTGGAGATTGAAGGACTCTGATGTTCAGTGGGAAAGCGGGCTGGGTCTGCGGAGTAGGGAGAAGAGCCAAACGCCTCTGCAACAGCTACTTCCTAAGCTTCAGTTTCAAATAAGTGAAAGAATGAATGAGAGGAAGAGGGAGGGAGAGAGGAGGGGGTGGAGGGAAGGAGAGAGGGAAGGAGGGGGAGAGGGATGGAAAGAGAGAAAGGACCAGTGGCACATAAATCAGGCAAGGCCTTTCTATATTCATCTTTTGCTTAATCAGAAGAGTTGTTGTTTTTAACAGGTAGCACACAAGTAGGCCGATATTACCTACAGTGTGATACATGAGGGATGTGGCAATAAGTCCTTTCAAGAAGGTGCCGTGAATTCTGACTGATGAGAAAAGTGAAAATAATACTATGATTTTCTCTTGGTCTTTCCAGAACTGGAGGAGTTGCTGTTTGGAAAGTTTCATAAACCAAACTCTCAAGCAATGCAAAATGAGGCTGCACGGCTATAGTAGTGAAGAGAGTCTTAAAAAAAAAAAACAAACTGAAACAAAAGGGGGTGGAGAAATCAGCTGCAAGTCTCACTGCAGCAGTAGCTATGTCTGATTTCAGGAAAAAGGAATTTGAACCCAGCTGGCACTTGCAGTAAGGATTTTACTTTGCTTTCCTTCGTAGATATATTGACATCCCTGCCTGCTTAATGAGGACAACAGTGTCAGGCAAAAGCCACATAATAATAGCATTGCTTCATGCTTGTTTGTTTTCCGAACTCCTTACTGTTGCTAATTAGTTAATGTACCCAGTGTTATTAGCTGATGTCAGAAACACATCTGAGAAGTGGAGTCTACCCAGAAGGATCTCAGTTGGTGTAAAAGCCTGAGTGGGGGAAAATGGGAAGAAAGAGAAGAATCCCCAGCTAGAGGAGGATGCAGCGACTTCAGGCCCGGTGACTGACGCATTCTACTTGTGCACTGGGAGGAGGTGTCTCTCCAGACCGCACTTCATTCTCTCCAGTACCATATAGGCAGATGCCTTCGTTCTTTTTCTGTCAGTCCTCCAGAGTCCTTCCTTGTCTGAGCGGCACAGCAGATTGCTAAGTGTAATGGCAAAGTTCAAAGTTGAGGGAGTGTTTCGTAGGAGGGGGAGTCTCTGATTCTATTGCCTTCTGCAGATTAATTCTAGAGAGGCTGGGAATAAAGTGAAAAAACATCCTGCAGGGGGTGTGCTGGGAAATGAGTTGCCTGAACAGACGGTGATGGGGGCTAAGGGCAAAAAGCAACAAAAGTTATTGATTTTCCACTGTGCGCAGAGCAGTGGGGAGGGATGGGGGATGGTCGTAGGCGGTGGGCCTCCTGGAACAGTTCTTTACAGAGATAATAGCTAAGTGGCAGAGACAGGACAAATATGCTGGAAAAGGGCAAACCAATACAGAACCACATTAAACAAGTGACCTCAAATATGTAGTCACAATATTTGTTAAGTCTCCAGAAGGTTCATCTCTGCTAGATTGTATCTCTGCCACTCAGGGGCCAAGGGGGCACTGGGAACATAATGACTCTCTAGACTCAATGTACTCAGTTTGTAACACAGGAGTCATAACATCTACCTTACATGATTTTGATGTAGATTCATTAGATAATTCATGTAAATCCTGGCACACGGTGAGTATTTCATACATATGGATGAATTTGTAAATAAAGGAATCAAATGGTTAACATAGTGTCTGGGACATAATAAATGCTCATTTAAGGGACCTATTGTTATTGTGGTATTATTTTGTAAGCCTTTAGAGAAAATGGAAGAAGTCTCTTCTCTGGTAACCTAATGTTTGGCTCTACCCTTCCAACTTTGCCCACTGACATACTGAGCAAGGGGATGGTTGGGTAATTTGCATCCTCACAATTCTGTAGAAAGGAATAAATTTGAATTATTAGCATTTTGCTGCCTCAGTTGCTTCAAGGTTTTGGAAAGAAGCCAAAGATAAGAGTGTAGAGGTGGGGCGCCTGGGTGGCGCAGTCGGTTAAGCATCCGACTTCAGCCAGGTCACAATCTCGCGGTCCGTGAGTTCGAGCCCCGCGTCAGGCTCTGGGCTGATGGCTCGGAGCCTGGAGCCTGTTTCCGATTCTGTGTCTCCCTCTCTCTCTGCCCCTCCCCCGTTCATGCTCTGTCTCTCTCTGTCCCAAAAATAAATAAAAAACGTTGGAAAAAAAAAATTTAAAAAAAAAAAAAAAAAAAAAAAAAAAAAAAAGAGTGTAGAGGTGCCACCCACTCAATTTTCAGTGGGATTTTGGATACAAGGGACACGCAGGTTGGCACCAGGGAGTAAATGAAATCATGCCGGTTAGAGAAATGGCCCAAGAGAAAGCATGTGTTTAAACAATTTGTTTACTCAGGTGTGGAATGGGGGCGAGTAACTGGGACCTCCCTGTGATATAATAGAGTAGAAAACCTGCAGGGCCCTCAGTGAATTCTATCTGAAAGTTGGCCCAGAAAATGCAGGAACAATCATGCATTTCCACTGACAGTGCAACCGTTTATAGATTTCCTGAACAAAAGTCTACCATGGTTGATTAATTTGGTTGAACAGCATTTAAGCAGTTTGTTTTTCTTATTGCAATTCATCCAGGCCACCAGGTATAGTGGCAAAAATAGCAAATGAGAAAAAGGCAAGGTAATAAAATTATTATCTGCTTTAAAACAGGTACAATGCTAGTTACTTTATAAGAGTTACCAAATTGAGGTGTCATAGTAACCCCATGGAGTATATAAAACACAGGTAAATCTGACTCTAAAATCAATCCTTTTCTATAACTTCTGTAATGAAAACACCTGGATTATCATCTAGGGATCAACAAACTGGCCCCTGCCTGTTTTTGTGAATAAAGTTTTATTGGAGCAAGGCCATGTCCATTTATTTACAAATTGTCTAACACCTGCTTTTATATTACAAAAAGCAAGGTACAATAATTGTGGCAGTGACTGTATGGCCCCAAATACTTGCTACATGACCCTTTATGAAAAAGTCCCGTGGGGTGCCTGGGTGGCTCCGTCGGTTGGGCGTCTGACTTTGGCTCAGGTCATGATCTCACAGTTCGTGGGTTCGAGCCCCACGTCGGGCTCTGTGCTGACAGCTCGAAGCCTGGAGCCTGCTTTGGATTCTGTGTCTCCCTCTCTCTCTGCTCCTCCCCCACTCATGCTCTGTCTTTCTCTCAAAAATAAATAAACACTGAAAACGTCTCATGTCCCCTGGAACTATGAGTTTGTTTACTGCCCTGACACTTTGGGCGAGGTTCCTTATGAGACAGTGTCTTCTGCTGTAAAACATGGTTGATGCCAGCCTTGTCTGTATTTACAGAATTGTTGTGAGAAGGTAATCTCTTACATGTGAAAATCGTATAGAAACAAAAGTGGTCTACCCTGTAGTATAGTTTAAGTTTTTTCCTCCCATCATACTATATACATATACATATATATACATATACATATATATACATACATATATACGTATGTATATGTATATATACAAATATGTATACATATGTATATGTACATATATGTATACATATGTACATGTATATATGTACATATGTGTGTACATATATACACATACATATATACATATACATATATATACATATACATACATATACATATACATATATATGATTCCCATCATGCTATTAAGGGAATTTTTTTTTTTTGGCTGTGTACATAGAGTGCTTTATTCACCACAGAGTGATACATGCTAAGATGGGTTGGGCTTGGGCCAATGTCCCTATACGTACAGAACTGAATACAGAGGGTCTCTGAGAGGCAGTCTGATTTGCCTTGATGTGGAAAGGGAGATGGAGAATATGAAGATGGACATTACAACCAGGGATGTGTTCAGTCCTATGCTGGTAGTTACTTCCAGGCTGGGGTCGATCCCTGCCAGGCTTGGAGGGCCTTCTGTACCACATCTTCCCACTGGGCATCTGATATCTCCAGAGCCCAGGCAGGAACCCCTGGCACAGGCAGGCTTACTCCAGCCATTGTCCTTTTCACCAACTCCACATGTTCTGAAATCACAAAAAGCGGGAGAACAGAAACGATGGGACCAGCTCCACTCCCCCATTCTTTGAATTAACCCATAACCCTTTGGCTAGCAGTGTGGCCAAATCCATCTTGTTATTTCCAGGCAAGCCCACCTGCAACCCAAGTCCAGCACAATAGCCTTTCACCTGGATTCTGAAGTCTGTAAAGTCTTAGATAACAAACTGTTGTTTTAGGAATGGGGTGTTCCTCTATGACTCCCCTTTACTGGCTCTACCCAGTCCCTTTCCTCCAACATTATTCCAAAATGAGAGCATGCTCCCTTTACCCAGGTCCGTGGGAATAGAGCTGTGTTGCCCAATCCTGTGGCTCTCTCCTCCTCTTCATCCTCGCCCTCTAATGGCAGGTCTGGCAAATGAAGCCCAGGGCCTGGATCCGATCCTCAATATCAGCAACTACATCTTCTCCATCCCCCACCAGTGCCAGCTCTGCCTCCTCTTGTTCAGGATCTTGGTTCAGGGGTTGGTAGGAGTAGCCAGCTGGGCCTGCCCCTGTTTTCTCCTGCTCTTCCTTAGGCTCCTCGCTGCTCCAATCCCCAGTGCCTTCCATAGGGCCCTGGTGTGGCCCTAATTCCTCAGTCTGATTGGGGAAGACACGCTGGGGGCCAGTGGTGTCTCCCCCTAGGACTACTGCTGCCATCTGGTAGGGCCGCTCAGAGCCCTCGGCTGAACCCCAAGGGAATTTTCAAATATACAAAAAATTTGAAAGAAGTGCACAGTGAATGCCCATATGCCCGTCACCTAGAGTCTACGATTAACATTTTTCTAGATTTGTTTTGTTACCTGTGTATCTATCTACCAATCTCTCTATCCACCAATTATTCCATCCTATTTTTTATGCATTTCAAAGTGAGGTGTGCACACCAGTTTAACTGGAGGTCAATGTGTGTCTACTTTTTTAAGGTAAAACATGCATACTGTGGAATGCACAAAATTTAAGTGTATCATTTGATGAATTTTTACAAGTGACCCTTGTTGAGATATAAAACGTTATGATCACCCCAGAAAATTCCCTCATGCCCCTTCTCACTTGTTCCCCACCTCACCCCACTCCCAGAGGTAACTGCTGCTCTGATCTTTTTCACTCAGCATATTGTTGTATTTGAGATTCAATGTTTTGTTATGTAGAACAGTGGTTGGGTGCTTTTTGTTGCTGAGAGATATTAATTGGATGAAGGCACCAGTTTATTTCTTCATTCATCTGTTGATCCACACCTAGGTGGTCTCTGCTTTTGGTTATTATGAATAAATCTGTGCACATTCTTGTACCAATTCTTTCATGAACATATGCTTTCTTATTTTTTTTGTGTAAACTTCTGGGAGTGAGATTGTTGAGTTGTAGGGTGGTTTTATAAAGAACTGCCAAAGTAGCTGTAGAATTTCACCCACCCCCTCTATCCCCCAATAATGTGTTAGAGTTCTGGTTGTTTCACATTCTTGCCACCATTTGATTTGTGTCAGTCTTTTTAACTTTACCCTTTCCAGTATGTGGTTAGTGGTATCTCATGGTGGATTTAATTTGTGTTGCTCTGATAACTAATAATGCTTAATAAGTACCCTTTTATGTATTGGCCATTTGTAAGTATCTGGTAAAGTTGAGTTACTTCTAGTGTATAGTATGAAATGGGAATAGAGGGTTCATTATTCTCCTTACGGACATGCTATTGTCCTGTACAATTTGTTCAAAAGGCTTTGTTCTCCCAATTGAATTGCTTTGTACCTTTATTATAAATAAACTAAAGATTTAAGTATAGGTCTATTTCTGTTCCATTGATCTATTTGTCTACCTTAACACCAGTACCAGTACTCTCTCCATTATTGTGGTTTTATAATAAATCTTAAATTCAGGTAGTGTAAGTCTTCCAACTTTGTTTTTATTTTTCAAGATTGCTTTGGATATTCTAGATCCTTTTTATCTATTACAAATTTTTGAATAAGCTTGTCATTTAAAAAGAAACTGAAAAAGTTATGATGGGGAATTCACTGAATCTGTAGATCTGAAGAAAATGGGTATTTTAACAATGATAGGACTTCCAATCCATGAATGTGGTATATCTCTACATTTGTCTAGATCTTTAATTTCTTTCAGCATTATTTCAATGTAAAAATGTGAACATCTTGCATGTTTTTCATTAAATTTATTCCTGAGTGGGGGCGGCTGGCTGGTTCATTCAGTGGAATGTGCCATTCTTGATCTTGGGGTTGTGAGTTCATGCCCCATGTTGGGCATAGAGATTACTTTTAAAAATATTCCTAAGTATTTAGTACTTGTTGGTGCTTTTAAAAGTAGAATTTTTCTTTTTTCTTTCTTTTTTTTTTTTTTTGAATTTCATTTTCCACTTGTTTGCAGCCAGCATATAAAATAGAGTTGCTATTTGTAAATAGATCTAATTGTATCCTAAAACCAAGCTAAAGTCACTTATTCTAGGAGTTGTTTTGTAAATGCCTTAGGGTCTTTCTATGTAAACAATTATATCATCTATGAAAAGAGTCCGTTTTCCTCTTCCTTTCCAATCTTTATGACTTTATTGCTTTTCTTTAACTTTTTACACTGGCTAAGATCTCCTGTACAGTGTTAAATAGAAGTAGTGGAAAGGACAGGCTTACCTTGTTCTTACTCTTAGTACAAAAGCATTTAATAGTTTACCATTATGTATAATAATAGATTTGTAACTTTTTCATAGACTTTTTTTTATCAAATTGAGAAAATTTTCTTAATGACATAAGGAGATTCAGTTTTGTCAAATGGATTTCATTTGTTGAGATAATCATATGATTTTTTTTCTTTATTAATTTTTTGATGCATTGTCTTTATTGACTTTTATGAAGATTAATTCAAGTTTGTATTTTTGGAGTAAACCTATTTGTTGCTCAATTTGATTTTGCAAATATTTTCTGAAGTGTTTTTGCATATATCTTGATGACAGAGATAATTTTGTGTTATTTGTTGTTAATTTCTTTGTTAGATTTTGGTATTAAGATTATTCTGACCTCATTAAATGAGTTGAAGTGTCTCTACCTCCTCTATTTCCTGAAAGACTGAAATATCTGAAGTATAATAGATGCATAGTGTTACATTGGTTTCAGGAGTACAACATAGTGATTGAAGAATCACAACATAGTGATTCTGTGCTCATCACAAATGTAGCTATCATCTTTCACCATACAATGCTATTACAATACCATTGACTATATAACCTATACTGTACCTTTTGTCCCTGTGACTTATTCATTCCATAACTGAAAGCCTGTATCTCCCATTCCCCTTCACCCATTTTTCCCAGAGCCCGACTCCCTTCTTCTATGGCAATCATCAATTCTCTGTTTTTATGGATCTGTATCTGCTTTTTTGTGTATTTGTTTATTCACTTGTTTTATTTCTTAGATTCCACATATAAGTGAAGTCATATGGTATTTGTCTTTCCCTCTCTGGCTTATTTCACTTTGCATAATATCTTAGAGGTGTATGTGTGTGTTTGTGTATGTGTGCATATCTCACATCTTAATTCATTCATCTATTGATGGACACTTGAATTGCTTCCGTATCTTGGCTGTTGTAAATAATGCTGCAATAAACATAAGGGTGCATATGTTTTAAATTAGTATTTTCATATTATTTGAGTAAATACCCAGTAGTGAAATTACTGGATCATATGGTAGTTCTATTTTTAATTTTTTGAGGAACCGCATACCGTTTTCCACAGTGGCTGCAACAACTTACATTCCCACAGTGTGCAAGGGTTCCTTTTTCTCCACATCCTTGCCAGCACTTGTTATTTCTTGTCTTTTTGATTCTAGCCATTCTGACAGGGATAGGGTGATGTCTCATAGTATTTTTGACTTGCATTTCTTTGATGGTTAGTGATATTGAACATCTTTTCATGTATCTGTTGGGCATCTTTATGTCTTTGGAAAAATGTCCATTCAAGTCCTCTGTTCATTTTTTAATTGGATTATTTTGTTTCTTTGGTGTTGAGTTGTACAAATTCTTTATATATTTTGGATATTAACTCCTTAGTGGATATATCATTTGTGAATATCATCGACAATTCTCTAGGTTGCCTTTTCATTTTATTGATGGTTTCCTTCACTGTGCTAAAGCCTTTTATTTTGATGTAGTCCCAATAATTTATTTTTGCTTTTGTTTCCCTTGCCTGAGGAGACCTATCTAGAAAAATGCTGCTAAGGCCAGTGTCAAAGAGATTCCTACCTATGTTTTCTTCTGGGAGTTCTATGGCTTCATGTCTTGAATCCATCTTGAGTTTTTTTTTTTTTTTTAATATGGTGTAAGAAAGTGGTCCAATTTCATTCCTTTGCATGTAGTTGTCCAGTTTTCCCAGTACCACTTATTGAAGAGACTATCTTTTCCCCATAAGTATTCTTGCTTCCTTTGTTATAGGTTAATTGACCATATAAGCATGGATTTATTTCTGGACTCTCTATCCCATTGATCAACATGTCTGTTTTTATGCCAGTACCATGCTGTTTTGATTACTACAGCTTTGTAGTATATCTTGAAATCTGGAATTGTGATACCTCCAGCTTTGATCTTCTTTCTCAAGATTGCTTTGGCTATTGGAGGTCTTCTGTGGTTCCATACAAATTTTAGGATTATTTGTTCTAGTTCTGTGAAAAATGCTATTGGTATTTTGATAGAGAGTGCATCAAATTTGCACTTTGCTTTGGGTAGGATGGACATTTTAACAATATTAATTCTTCCAATACATGAGCATGGAATATCTTCTCATTTGTGTCCGATTCAATTTCTTTCATCAATGTTTTATAGTTTTCAGAGTATAGGTCTTTTACCTCCTTGGTTAAGTTTATTCCTAGGTATTTTATTCTTTTTGGTGCAGTTGTAAATGGAATTGTTCTTTTAATTTCTTTTTTCACCACTTCATTATTAGTGTTTAGAAATGCAACCAATTTCTGTGTATTAATCTTGTATCCTTCAACTTCACTGAATTCACTTATTATTTCTAATTCTTCTTTGGGTAAGTCCTTAGGGTTTGCTATGTTTAATATCACATCACCTGCAAATAGTGACAGTTTAACTTCTTCTTAATCAATTTGGATTGCTCTTTCATTCTTTCTTCTTTCCTTCTTTCCTTTCTTTTTTCCTTCTTTCTTTCTTTTCTTTCCTTCCTTCCTTCCTTCCTTCCTTCCTTCCTTCCTTCCTTCCTTCCTTCCTTCCTTCCTTCCTTCCTTCCTTCCTTCCTTATTGCTATGCTACAACTTCCAGTACTATGTTGAATAAAAGTGGTGAGAGTGGACATCCTTGTCTTGTTCCTGATCTTAGAGGGGAAAGCTCTCAGTTTTTCCCCATTGGATATAATGTCAGCTATGAGTTTTTCATATATGCCCTTTATTGTATTGAGGTATGTTTCCTCTGAACCCACTTTGTTGAGACTTTTTGTCATGAATGGATGTTGAATTTTTTCAGATGCTTTTTCTGCATTTATTGAGATGATCATGATTTTTAACCTTCATTTTGTTGATGTGGTGTTTCATGTTGATCTGTGAATGTTGAACCGGCTTTATATCCCTGAAATAAATCCCATTTGGTTATGGTGAATAATCTTTTCAATGTGTTGTTGAATGCAATTTGTTTATGTTTTATTGAGGCCTTTAGTTTTCTTTCTTTTTTGTGTGGTGTCTTTTGTTTGTTTTGGGTATCAGAGTACTACTGGCCTCGTAAAATGTATTTGAAAGCTTTCCTTGTTCTTCTATTTCTCAGAACACTTTGAGAAGAATAGGTATAAACTCTTCTTTAAATATTTGGTAGAATTCACTTGTGAATCCATTTGGTCCTAGGCTTTTGTTTGTTGAGAGTTTTTTGATTTATCACTCAATTTTGTTACTAGTTATTGGTCTGTTTGGCTTTTCTAGAGTTGCTGTAATACTGATATTTCTTACCTAGGAATTTAATTAAACTCATCCGTGAAGCCATATGAGTGTGGAGTTTCTCTCGTGAGATGATATTACATGATTTCAATGTCTTTAAACATTTTTTTGATGTTTATTTTTGACAGAGAGAGAGAGAGAGAGAGAGCAGGGGAGGGGCAGAGAGAGAAGGAGACACAGAATCTGAAGCAGGCTCCATGCTCTGAGCTGTCAGCACAGAGCCCGACATGGGGCTAGAACTCACAGACTGCGAGATCATGATCTGAGCTGAAGCCGGATGCTCAACTGACTGAGCCACCCAGGCGCCCCGATTTCAATTTCTTTAAAAAAAAAATAGCCTCTCAAATTTTCCTGTTCAGTTTTTGTCAGTTTTAGTAAGTTGTAATTTTATTGAGGAATTTGTCCATTTCATCTAAATTTTGAATTTATTGGCATAAAGTTACTCATAATATTCACTTATCTTTTTAACATATAGTCCCTAGTAATTATTTATAGTATTGTAAATTGTGTTCTTTGACTTTTTTAGTACCAATTACTTGTAATGCATAACAAGCCACCCCAAATTAGTAAATTAAAATAATAATCATTTATTTATCTGTGAGTAGGCCATTTGGGCTGGGATTACCTAAGAAGTTTTTAGAGTCCAGGCAGGTTCACATGGGGGTCTTTGCTCAGCTGCCAGTCTGCTGGGAGGCTCTGCTAAGCCAGAGTTGTTACATAGTGGCTCTGCAGTGTTCTTAGAATGAAAATGTGCAAATTCTCTTGAAGCCTAGTCTTGTTTTATGACAGAATTGCTTTTTATCCATATTTTTTTGATCAAAGAAAGTCACAAGAAGAACCCAGATTTACAAGTTTGAAAAATGGACTTCATCACCAATTTCAAATGACTGTGGTTGTGGGGCAGGGGAGAATTCGTACCATTTTTGCAATCTATCACATATATATTATTATGGACAAATTGTCATAAATTTGGCAATTTTGTGCAAATAGTCTTATCAGTATCATGATACAGCAGTCTTCGTGCTGTATCTTTCTGGAATTTACATAACATTGAGTTCTTTGGTGTTTAATCAAAAGCAACTCCTTTTCTCCCGTTAATACTTAGGAAGATTTTGATTGTTTATATGTTTTTGTTTTATAAGTAATTGTGTATTTTGGTTACTTGCACAATCCGAAACCAATAGAGTTTCAAGCTATTTTTTGGTCCATAATACTTTAAGAATTGAAAATGTGGCGCTGGTGAAAATTATCATGGATATGTTGATTTGGGGCTTAAAAATAGGTTGAGTCTTTGATGTTGTAGATAAACTATAGGTAATATGAAAGGTAATTAAGTACCTTATCATAGGTAAGATATTTCTCTAGGTTTCTCATCTTGTCTGTCAGTAGAGCAATTGTTGGACACAGAAAATGTAGTGGAGTTGGGCATGTGATAATGGAAATGCAGTTTAATTCTACCAATCTGCAAGTATATATTTAATCCTCGCTGTTAAGTCATATTTGTTTCACCTTTTTGGAAATGTACCTCTGGACATTTATCCAACATTACTTATGAGTGTGTGAACTCATCTGGTGAAAAGAGTGGTCATTTTTAGCATTGATTCTCTCATGGGGAAATTGGAGGTGACCTAAATGTCTAACGGAAGGGGGCTGATTTTTTTTTTAATATGACAGATTCATCACATGAAATAGTATACAACCATTTAAAAGTTATAGAGGAATATTTAGTGACCTGTATGGATGTTCATTATATATAGTTGGTACATAATATATATTTAAAAGCAGATTGTGAAGCTACTTGTGGTATTCTACTTTTGGTAAGATACTTACATGTAAATACCTGTATGCACAAAAAAGGCTTAAAAGGATATATAACAAAAATGTTAATGGTGGTTATTTCTGAATGATGGCACTATGATTCTTTTTCCAGTTTTACTTAAGATAGAATTGACAGCATTGTAGTAGTTCTAGGTGCACAACATGATGATCGGATAAATGTATATATTACAAAATAATTACTACCGTAAGTTTATTGAACATCCATCACCTACAAACTTTTTTCTTGTGTTGAGAACTTTTAAGGTCTACCTTCTTAGCAAGTTTCAAATATATGATACACTACTGTTAACTTTACTCACCATGCCATACATTATATTCCCAGAACTTATTTATCTTATAACTGGAAGTTTGTACTTTTTGACCACCTTTACCCACCCCCTCTTTGTATCTATGAGTTTAGTGTTTTTAGATTCTATACATAAGTAAGATCATACAGTATTTGTCTTTCTCCGTCTGACTCATTTCACTTAGCATAATGCCCTCAAGGTCCATTCATGCTGTCACAAATGGCAGAATTATCTTCCTTATTGTGGCTGACTAATATTCCTCTGTATGTGTGTGCATGTGGGGGGCGTGTGTAGGTGGGTAGTTGTGTGTGTAAGATTTTTTTTTATTCACTTGTTTGTCCATAGACACTTAGACTGTTTCCAGGTTTTACTATTGTAAATAAAACATGGGGCATAGATACCTTTTCAAGATAGTGATTTTGTTTCCTTCAGATACATACCCAGAAATGGAATTGCTGACTCATTTGGTAATTCTGTTTTCAGTGTTTGTTGTTGTTTGTTGTTTTGCTGTTGTTGTCAAGTGTATTCTTAATCCCCTTTATCTGTTTTACCCATCAACTCCTGCCCCTCTTCCCTCTGACAACCACCTGTTCTCTGTACTTATGGGTCTATATTTGCTATTGTTTGTTTGCTCATTTGCTGTTTTTTTTTAAGATTCCACATATAAATGAAATTCTAGCATGTGCCTTTGTCTGATTTATCTCACTTACCATAATACCCTCTAGGTCCATCCATGTTGTCACAAATGCCAAGGTCTTATTCTTGCTTATGACTAATATTTCACTGTGTGTGTGTGTGTGTGTGTGTGTGTGTGTGTGTGTATGTGTGTGTACATACACATACATACATATATCACATCTTCTTTATCTGTTCATCTCCCAGTGGGCACGTAGGTTGCTTCCTTATTTTGGCAATTATAAATAATGCTGTAGTAAATATAGGGGTGTGCATACCTTTTTGAATTAGTGTTTTAGTTTTCTTTGGGTAAATATCCAGTAGTGGAATCCTTGGATCATATGGTAATTCTATTTTTAATTTTTTGAGGAACCTCCATACTGTTTTTACTGCACCAATTTACATTCCCACCAACGATGCACAAGGATTCCTTTTTCTTCCACATCCTTGCCAACACTTGCTATTTCTTGTCTTTTTGAATAGCCATTCTAACAGGTATAAGGTAATGCAATATGATTTTCCTGTTTTTTAATCCACAATTTAAAATTTTTAGCATATATGTTGAAGACATGAAAAATAAATAAAAATGACTTTTAAAAGCCTTACACAGCCACAACTTACAGAATTATTTGCATTTTTAAATTGCTACACTCTATGTAATAAGATCTATGGAGCTTTATAAAATCTCTAGAGTTACCTAAAGCTTGAGATGATCTACTTATACAAAAGACGGATTTTATTATCATCCTAGTAGAACATGGCATCATGAAATATAGTAGTTTCCTTAGGATTTTTGCTTTTGCTGTTAACATTCACAAGAACTCATAAAGATGGGGGAAATTCTTTTCTTATAAGCATCATGTTTTTATTTGAAAACATCACCGTTATTAAAATGACTTACAGACATTTTGGTTGGAAGCAGAATCAGCATTCTTATTCCTTTCTTATAAGTCAAATATTCATGGCTTCCTGAGTCTTTAAAAGAATCAGTTGGCTGGAAAATCATAGTTGAAAATGGCATATATATTGGATCTGTGTTAAACTACTTGCCATAATTCTGTGCTTTTCTTTCCAGTCTAACTGATCAGCTCCCTGACATGGTAAAACACATTACATGTCTGTGGTAAAGTGGTATTTCTATTTAGTAAACCCTACTATCACCACTTATGGAATATAGACTTCAGCTAAATGTTACTAGATTTTAGTATCATGTCTGTGAAAAAAAATCTCCATATTGAAGATTTTGGTGTATATTTTATTTTCATTGACTGGACTATTGAGGCCAATTTCCATCCAGGAAATAGTTAATGCAGTGTGCAATCTGTATGCACAAGCATGTCTACAAGGGGGTATTGAAATTTTGTGGGACCCAAATTAAATTAGATTTAAATTAAGTAGATGCTGGAGAGAATTTTTAAAGTAAGGCAAAGTGTTGTGAAATCTCCACCTCTGCAGGATAGACCATGGATCGAATATTTTATTGATATATTTTATTGGGTATGCTGCAGGAAGGTACAGAACACGTCTGGGTGTGTAGAATTGAATGCATGGTTTCTCAGGTGGGAGGAAACACTGAGGAAGATTCTCCACATCTCCGGATCTGTAGCGGCTCCGTGCCTGCAGCACTGTTGTATAGGCAGCTTTTTCCATGTCAACACCTGCTCATTAGGAAATGGACCAACACTCCCCAAGAGCTCTCAGATGGCCTGAGTTTTGTATCCCTGCCAATCCGCACTAGAATTTAATAACAACCGTGAGGTGAAACTCGGGCCTTTCCTCATTGCTAATCCCCCAAACCATCTGGCCTTTCCCTTTCTCTGATTAACGGTAGAGTGTATGTGTTGGGGTGAGGGAGGAGGTTGGAGACAGAAGAAGAGGAATAAACCTATCTTATGTTTCTTAAAGGACAATCCACTCTCCTTCAGAGCAGATAGAGGTCCTTGGAGATCATAGCTCTAAGCGCATTCTTCCATTGCGTCCACATCTTTGCCAGCTAGTTGTTTGAAAATCGTACCATTCATTTACTATTGACAAAAGTCCAAGTTTAGTTCTTGTAATGAAATAATGCCGAAAAGAAGCATGTAAGTCTGTAATCATGATTCTGATATTAAAACACAAGGTTATGCATGTTCTCTTTCATTTTCTATTAGTTTTAGTAGAGTATTAGAAATACAGGAGATACTCCGTAAATATTTGTTTATTCCAGTGCTTTGCTCTACAAAGGATTTGAAGTCACTTAACAGGAAATATTTAGAATATGATAGTAAATTACAAATAAAACATTGGAACTTTGTAGGGGAAGAAATAGAATGCAGAAGTGAACCACATGGCCAGTGTATTGCATAGAGAATATCGTGGTTTGGGTCCTGTTGAAGGCTCACTCCACGGCAAATGCTCCTCAAATACAACTATGTGTGGGATCAGTTGTTCTACTTCAAATTGCTCTCTTCCTCATACTACCGAACACTTGTTGAGTTTGGGTGTCATAAATACATGTGTCGGATCATGCTACTTCATAAGGGAAGTGTCCAACAAATATATTTCAATGAGTGAGTTAATAAAGAACTTTGACTTGTCTGTACATGAGGTAAAAAACACCCATAGTAATGTCTTTCCATGACTCAAATGACAGTTACTATGTTCAAATACAAAGGGTAGATTCTTTTGCAAATATATACACAGTCACACTATATATGTATATACATGTGTATACACATAAACATTCCAAGCATCCGTTTTGGACACTAGTGTTCATTCACTCTATTTTTCAGAAACCCTCAGAACAGTATGTCGCAAGCGATATGATGCCTTGGAAGAGGGGTCAGCAAACTGTGGACCTTGGGCCAAATCCGACCTTGTTTTTGAATTGCCTACAAGCTAATGGTATTTACATTTTTAAATGGTTGAAAACAAATCAAAAGAAGAATAATACTTGATGACACGTGAAAATTATGTGAAATTCCAATTGCAGTATCCATAAATAAAGTTTTATTGGATCCTAGCCACATTCACTGGTTTATATGTGGTCTCTGGCTGCTTTTTGCATTGCAGCGACAAAGTTGAGTAACTACAACAGAGACTATCTGGCCTACAGAGCCCAAAATACTTACTATCTGGCCTTTAACAAAAATGTTTGCTGACCCTTGCCTTAGAAAATACAAAAAAATGAATAGGATGAAATCTGCCTGAATCAAGCCACACTTCATAGTATTTGGAAAGATACACCCTCTACCCCACCCTTTTTTAAAAAAGAAAAATTGGAAAAGAATAAGAAAATTATTTTCAATTCTTATCTTTTTTTAAAGGGTGTCATAACTTATTTTTTCCAGACATATAACCTTATATGCCAAACAGATTATTTTGAATAGTCAAACTTTATTCCTTAAAAATTGAAGTGCAGTTGACACGACAATATTCTATTAGTTTCCGGCCTGCAACATAGTGATTCGACCGTTACACCTGACCCTTGAGCAGCATGGATTTGAGCTGCATCGATCCGCTCAACACATACTTGTTTTAAAGAAATATAGTTCAGGGGCGCCTGGGTGGCGCAGTCGGTTAAGCGTCCGACTTCAGCCAGGTCACGATCTCGCGGTCCGTGAGTTCGAGCCCCGCGTCGGGCTCTGGGCTGATGGCTCGGAGCCTGGAGCCTGTTTCCGATTCTGTGTCTCCCTCTCTCTCTGCCCCTCCCCCGTTCATGCTCTGTCTCTCTCTGTCCCCAAAAAAAAAAAAAAAAGAAATATAGTTCAATACTGTAAATGTATTTTTCTTCTTCATTATAACACTTTCTTTTCTCTAGCTTACTTCATTGTAAGATAGTATATATAATACATATACAAAATATGTGTTAATCAACTGTTTATGTTATTGGTAAGACTTCTAGTCAATAGTAGGCTATTAGCAATTAAGTTTTTAGAGAGTCAGAAGTCAACTGTGCAGAGAGTTGGTGCCCCTAACCCCCATGTTGTTCAAGGATACACTATAAATACTTCACAAAGTGCTCATGATAAGTCTAGTTACCACCTGTTACAATACAAAGTTATTGTAATATAACTGATTATAGTTCCTATGATGTACTTTTCTTCCCCATGACTTGTTTATCTTATAGCTGGAAGTTTTCACCTCTTAACCCCTTCGCCTGTTTTGCCCATCCCCACACACTTCTCCCCTCTGGCAACCACGAGTTCTCTGTATTTATGAATCTACTTCTGTTTGTTTGTTTTTTTTTTCAAATGTTACTAACCCTTGTGATTATATCCTAACATGATATAATAGAAGAGCAGGTAAAAAGGTACAAGGTTATGGAACATACAACAGAAAGTTTAATTTGTCTAATTTATAATTGGCCTTGTGAAGCAATGTAAGAGAGAAAGCCTACCAAGACTTACCATAGTAAGGTAGGAAGAGGCAGATCCTAAATACACTTGGAGACCCTGTGGAATGCCTTGTGATTACATGTACTGTTTTTGTCTTCTGTGATCATATTGTTTCATAAACATTAGCGATCAAAACATACTAGCAATAAGCAGATACCATTATTTCCATTTTACATGAGGAAAGGGCTATAAACTTTGCATATAGCTCTTTTCTAGAGCAGTAAGTCAGTGTCAAATCTGAGAAAATAGACTTTTTTCTTTTTTGTCAGATGGAAATCTCTGCATGATTGATATGGTCTAAAGTACGGTGAGGGGCGCCTGGGTGGCTCAGTCGGTTAAGCGTCCGACTTCGGCTCAGGTCATGATCTCACGGTTCGTGGGTTCGAGCCCCGCGTCGGGCTCTGTGCTGACAGCTCAGAGCCTGGAGCCTGTTTCAGATTCTGTGTCTCCTCTCTGTGACCCTCCCCCGTTCATGCTCTGTCTCTCTCTGTCTCAAAAATAAATAAACATTAAAAAAAAAAAATTTAAAAAAAAAATAAATAAAAAAAAAATAAATAAAGTACGGTGAATTATTACCTGAGTTATAGTGTGAATATCTGGCTGATTTCCTTTCCAATGTCTCTGGCACAGTGCTCAGTCGTCATTATTATACTATCCTTGGTCACTATAGATGACCTCATGAGTGAACTAAAAAATTTCTAAAAATAAGAACATTTGCTTTCTTTAAAAAAAAATATTTATTTATTTTGACAGAGAGTGTGGGTGGCAGGAAGGGATGGAGAGAGGGGGGAGGGAGAGAATCCCAAGCAGGCTTCAGGCTGGCAGGGCAGAGCCAGATGCAGGGCTTGAACCCACAAACTGTGAGATCATGACCTGAGCCAAAACTGAGAGTCAGACACGTAACTGACTGAGTCACCCAAGCACCACAAGAACGGTTACTTTCTTATGCACCACTCTATCCCTCATATACAGTGTTAGCAAATGATCACAGAGTAGGCCAGCAGATTCCTGCATTTTTAAATCCTATCTCCTTCATACCTTTGACTTTCAGTTTCCTCTTAAAAGAAATATTAAAAAAATTTTTTTACGTTTTATTTATTTTTGAGAGACAGAGAGAGACAGAGTGCAAGTGAGGGAGGGGCAGAGAGAGAAAGAGACCCAGAATCTGAAGCAGGCTCCAGGCTCTGAAATGTCAGCACAGAGCCCAACGTGGGGTTGGACCCCATGAGCCATGAGATCATGACCTGAGCCTAAGTTGGACCCTCAACTGACTGAGCCACCCAGCACCCCTTAAAAGAAATGTTTTAAAAGTGGACTTACTTTCCTTATATCTTGACCAGAATATACCAACAGAAGAAGAGCACATAAGTCAATCATTGTCCTTCCTATAATTGTATTTTGGCATCACAGAGTGTGTATTCTGGGAGAAAGACTTTAGAGTTCCTTTCCTTTTGCAGATACGGGAGTAAAGACTGAGGAAGGATAAGGGACTTCTCTAAGGTCTCATAGCCATATGTAGCGAGGTTGGGGTAAGAGCTGTTTGACCCTGCTTGCTTGCACTGTCTTTGCATTGGGCCACTTCAAATATGATTATTGTATAAACATTAAATAACAAGAGTTTAGTGAAATATCTAAAGAATATCCTCTCATAAAATATGTTATGTTTCCTATGAAACAATGAGATTTATCTCCACAAGATCCATAGGAAAATTTATTCTATTACTTAGTAGACATATGACATCCATGCTATTGGAATAGTTATTAAACTGTCAATTAAGAAAAGGTGATGGAAGCTATAAGTATCCACATAGTTCAGGAGAGAAGTGATACAAAAGCATCTATTGTTTATCTTTAGTAATAGCTATCTTTGAAGCGAGCACATTACTTGAGAAAACATTTACATTCACCATCCGCCACTGTAATCAGTGGCCTAGTTTAGGCCACGTGAGGGAATCCCTACCCTAATGGAGTGGAAGACTCAACTCAATTGTCTCCTCACCATCTTCATTTATTTTTCCTGGAGAATCAAAAATGGAAAGAGGCGGAGTCCATGAACAGTTGTTCCTACCCAGTCACTTTCAATTTGGTCACGAAGCTTTATTTCCTTCACAACACTTGGAACTCCCCGAAGCTATCTTCTTCCTGTATCTGTTTGCTTACTCCCCCCCCCCCCCCCCCATCCCACACTGACAAGAATGGAAGCTGCAAGGCATGGGGCCTCCTCTGTCTTACTCACCACTGGCATCGCCAGTGCCTATAACAGCACCTGGACCATAAAGGGAAATCCACAGTGCGTGAGCAGTTGGCTAAGTGACTGGACTGTGCGGGGTCAAATTGTGAAACTGTGAGCTCTGTGGCTGATAAAGAGGGACTTCATTCCTGACTGGGTAGCACTCTTCTGGGTGATCTCTTCGCTATGCCCCGCTCTGCTTCCACAGCATCTGAACGTGCACTGAAATTGCTGGTTGACTTGTCTCTCTCTCCCATCCATTGCTTGAGGGCAGGAACCAAGTTCCAGTCATCTGTATGTCCCAGGTGCTAACCACAATGACCAGCAGGGTGAATGGGAGAGTCCATGAGCACCTGGTTCTTTCAGCACAAATGCCTGAGAACATACTACCTTTGTGTGCCTCGCCTTTTCAAACAGAAAGCATGACTGAGTGCTGAGTGTCTTCTAATGCTTTTTTGGAGAAATATCTGTCTTTGGGAAGATAATTTCTGGCAAATAAGGCCCTCTTTTTGTTAATATACACTCTTCATATAGACTATCACTATAGTGTGAGCCACACATATATTTTCAAATTTCTAATAGCCACATTTCAAGACCTTTTTAAAAAGTTAAATTTATTTTAATATGTTTTATTTAACTGAACATATCTAAAACAGTCTCATTTCAACATGACTTAATATATAAAGTTATTACTAAAGTATTTTATATTGCTTTTTTCTTGAAATCCATTTATTTTATGTCTTAATTTGGATGCTAAATTACTGGAAATACTTGATCTGTATTTTTCAAATAAAGTTTAAAGTTGAAAAAGTAGATTCCCAAATCCAGGTTGTTTTAGACACACTTAAATGTGTTCCAGTATTTGAATTGAATATGTTTTTTTTAATGTTTATTTATTTTTGAGAGAGTCAGAGACACAAAGAGACAGAGACAGAGTACGAGCAGGGGAGGGGCAGAGTCCGAAGCAGGCTCCAGGCTCTGAGCTGTCAGCACAGAGCCCAGCATAGGGCTCGAACCCGCGGACCGTGAGATCATAACCTGACTCGAAGTTGGACGCTTAACTGACTGAGCCACCCAGGCACCCCTGAATTGAATATGTCTTTAAGTTTAAAATTTAAATTCTAAACACACTAGTCACATTTCAGTGCCCAATAGCCAAATATGGCTGGTGGCTACTGTATTGGCCAGATAGATTACAAACTCTCCTTAAAGGAAGATTATAGGAAAGGTATATTTATTTCCAAACACCCACAACCTTTTATCACTTCAGATTGTAGCATTTTGGATTCATGAGATGATGGCTTCAAAGTTCTTTGGTCCAAGCTACCTCCTTCTGTAAGAACAGGGGCCCAGAGAGGAAGTGGCTTGTGCAATACATTTCATTCACCCACCCTTCTTGGTGCTGGCTTCCAACACAGTGCTCTGCCAGGCACTACCCGTCTACTCCTTTGGGTCAGATGGAAAACAGGGATGTCCCTGTGGGGGGTCTTCCCTGGAGCATGAGGGATCCCTGCTGTTGGCCAGTGTGGCTGTGATAGAGAGACCTTGGGGAAGCCGTCCCCATGTGCCTGTCCTTGCTGCACCTGTGAGGTGACAGAAGCAGCCGGCAGCTTGGGGCCAGCTGGCTCTCTAGCACTGAGGTCAGGCCAGTTAGTTGGACAGACAGTCTTCTCCAGGGACAGAGGTCAGACTGAGCAGTAAGAGAGATGGGCGCAAAGCCAGCGCTCATTTATCCGAAGGTGCCACCCCTACAATGGTGTGGGAAGGACCTCCAATCTTTCAGTATTGTCCAACTTTTTTTTTTTTTAGCATTTCATGTGTCTCATCTGAAAATGAAGAATACATGACGATGAGTTGAGTATTTCCCAGGGTGCTTTTTTGTCATTTACAACCATTGACAGGTTTAGTGCTTGTTTTCTTTCTTGTTCCCCACGTTGTTCAGAACCTGCTCAAGGTCTCTTGACATCATCTTTATCTAGGATGCCAAAGTTAATGAAATGATGATGGATCCATTTTTCTTTGTGAAGGAAAAATATTGTGACTCTCACGGTGAGGCTGCTCTGTTCCCGAGGAAGCTGAAGTGGGTGCAATATGAAATAGTTTTCCTTCCATCAAAATACACACGTTGCTCATTACCGAGAGCAGAGGGTAGCGTTGGGAAGGTACAGCCTCCCCAGCAGATGGGAACTATTTTTTTCTTTTTTCTTTTCTTTTCTTTTCTTTTCTTTTCTTTTCTTTTCTTTTCTTTTCTTTTCCCATTTCTTTTCTTCTTTTTCTTTTTTCTCCTTTCTTTCTTTCTTTCTTTCTTTCTTTCTTTCTTTCTTTCTTTCTTTCTTTCTTTCTTTCTTTCTTTTGGTTTCCCATCCTCCATTTTTCTGTATACTCTAATCCTCCACTTCTCTACATTACTATGTAATATTTTTTCAAAATGCACAGTTACTGTAACTTCAAAACGACCAAGAGATAGTATCCTCCTCATAGAAATCACACACACGTTGTTTGTGTGTCAACCCAGTTCAACAATGTGGAGACACAATATAGAATGACACCTCAGAGGGATCAAGTTATTAATTGGCTGAAGTAATAGTCAAAATTTATCTCAAAATCCTGGCAAGGTGTATACCCCAACTGTGAAGAAAAAATTCCCTCACTGGCATCTAAAGTCTGTAAAACATCTTAATGAGTTGACTTGGTTTTGTTTCAGTGGGATATTTAGTCACCAACTTGTGATTCCTGGATTAGAAATCACTCAAGGTACAAATATTACTCCAGCCACCAGAAATCCAGCTAAAACGGGATTTTTACTTTTTTGTACTAGTTTTATGTGCATTACGCACAGATAGGAAGTACTGTAAATGAAATTTGTCATTTTTGGTAAGAAATCAGGAATTATTTTGGACAAAATCATAAGGAAAGTTTTAACCAGAGTTGCTTTTCAACATAAGTTCTGGTAACCAAGGTTCAGGAAAGGAAAAGACCAGGACTCCTTCTTGCTTCAGTTGGCTGGTTTTCAAATTTGCTTACCCAGGCTGCCTTCTGCAGGAAGGGTAGGCAGTAGGGCTGGGCTCCCAGATACCATTCTTTCAGTTCAGCCAAGTGGCTCCACTGTTATGTTTGTTGTAATTGCCTTTCCCATAGGATTTCTTCAAAGAAGGATTTCTGTAGCTAACAAGTTTGGAAGATCAGTCTTTTACTTTATTGTAGAAAGGATGCTTTAGGAATCCCTATACCTGGGACTTTTCTAAAACTAGAACAGATTCCCCTCCCGCCTTCCCTGGAGAGGAGTGGCTTAAGAATAGTTTTTCTTTAACTTTCAACAGCTTTGATATTCCATGCCCAGGCCATCCCCATCCTGTCCAGTACACCCCCGTGGCCAATGTCAGGAAGCAGGATTGGAAAAGTTAACCTATATGCAGGTGATAATTAAACTGGCTGAAACTTGCATCATTGTTCCAGATGGGGGGCTTGCTGTAATACTATTCCTGTATTTCCTTCTTGCTGTCGGAGAGCTGCCTCTCTGCTCAGAGATACACTCTCGTACCAGCTGCACCATCCTTCTACTTTGGGGATTCGTACTAATTCTGTAACCTTGCAGAAGAGAGCAACCTATTCAGACTTAAGTGGAAAAGTTTTATGAATCTTCAGAGAATAAAGTTTTTAAAAGTTCTTTCCATGTTTTTAGCTCTTATAAGGGCTTGCTTTCTAGAATTACCGACAGAACTGTCAGTTCACTTTGAGAGGAAAAAAACTAGTATTTGTGGCTATCCTGGGTAAATGCCTTTGTATTGAGAGTAAGTACACAAGAAGCTAGGGAGTTACCTGTCAGGGCATAGGCTGGATAGGGAGAAAGGAACTAAGACTTTAGTAGTATAACCATCAAAATCTCAGACCCTCAGGGCTGCTTCGTTGGCAGCATTGCTGTTAAAAGTTCTGGTTTATTTATTTATTTTTAAAATATTTATTTATTTTTGAGAGGCAGAGACACAGAGCATGAGCAGGGGAAGAGAAGAGAGGGAAACACAGAATCCGAAGCAGGCTCCAGGCTCTGAGCTGTCTGCACAGAGCCCGGAGCCCAATGCAGGGCTCGAACTCATGAGCAGTGAGATCATGACCTGAGCCAAAGTCAGACGGTTAATCAGCTGAGCCACCAGGTGCCCCAAAAGTTCTTCTGATTTAGAAATGGAGGACAAAACCCCACATTTTCTGTGAGATTAGAAATCTAAACAAGCAAGCCTTAGAATTTATTTTTGATGGATCCACCACTTACTGAAATATTCCAAAATCAAACATAACAAAAACTTTATATTTTGTTGACATAAAGATTGTGATGGACTCAACTTTGGGATAATTTGGGGAAAACAAACTATTATTCTAGAGAAAATGTTTTGAGAAATACCTGTGAATGTTCGTTTTCCTAATTTCCAATATGCTTTGGCTGATAGAGATCAATGGGGAAGTATAGGTTTGCCAGCCTCAGACAAAGAGGTTACTCTGATCAAGGATACTTATATTTTAAAGTTTCATTAGTGTCTACAAAGAAAGAAAAAAAGGCCCAGGAGCCAGTGGGAAACCAGCCAGTTCTTTAGCTGGCTGGTCCTTCAACTTGCTGAAAATAAGGAAAGGAAATTATATGAATGTTCCTCAAAAGTGCAAGGTAATTTATAAAAGGGAGACTATAAAAAAGTTTTTTTTTTTTTTTAATTTTTTTTTTTTAAATTTTTTTTTTCAACGTTTTTTATTTATTTTTGGGACAGAGAGAGACAGAGCATGAACGGGGGAGGGGCAGAGAGAGAGGGAGACACAGAAGCGGAAGCAGGCTCCAGGCTCCGAGCCATCAGCCCAGAGCCCGACGCGGGGCTCGAACTCACGGACCGCGAGATCGTGACCTGGCTGAAGTCGGACGCTTAACCGACTGCGCCACCCAGGCGCCCCGACTATAAAAAAGTTTTAATTTTCCTTCTTTTCTCCACTCCCACCTATTCCTATGACAATAAAAAAAAATTCTTCTGGTAGAAAAACACTTATTTTTATTACTGAGATCCAGATATGGCTTATTGCTTTTGGATCTGAGTCACCTTTACTTCCCTTCCTTCCTTTTCTCCTCCCCCTTGCGAGATGATGGTTTGGTAGGCAATGGAGAACGTTTCCAGGACTCTCTCTTGCTGAAGATGATTTCTGTGGGGAAGCAGCCCATGAACATCAGTGCACGCAGTAGCCCCTTGGGAACAGTTTGACCCGCCTGGTTTTCAGGTGGTTCACGGTGAGGCCCCAGAGGAGTGTGCCATCCACTGGCAGCAGGACTGGAAATCCATGGGCCCAGCATCTTCCCTTCTCACTGCCTGTCACTGCCCGGCAGAGGGTAAAGCCCCCTACAAGGAGACAGGGAAGAAGATCTGTGATGTCCGAATCAGAAATGTAGTGGATGGATGTTTTCAGGAGCCCCCACTGGGGGTTCTTTATGAAGCACATAAACCACAGCCCCAGAGAACCCAAGCAGCTCTTCACGTGGCACCTTCGGACTTCTTGCTTCAGCCTTCGCACACGTTAGCCGTCACTCCTGCAAAGCCAAGTGCACCCATCTCCAAAGTTACAGATTTTTTTGTATTGGGAGAAGCACATGGACTTACAGTATAGGAAGCACACATACAAAGTCTTTTCAACAGAGCATCATTTTTAAAAAAAATTTTTTTTCTGCTCCTTTTCCTAGTGAATTTAGGGTTTCTTACCAGAGCCCGAGTGTTTTAGGTCTGGTCTACCATTTAGCCATGTTTTGCTAATGCTGTGTGAATACCACGTGTGTATAAACGGCTCCTGACTTAGTATGTTTCTTCCAGTGTGTGCCTCTTGGCAGAAGCCACCCAGCCACCCCACTGCCGCCGCTCCGCTTCACATCATGAATATTCAGAGGCTGCAGTCATTGAGGACTCAGGTGGCAAAAATAGTAAGGTGATGGAAGCAAACCCTGACATGAAAGCCAGGGCTGCATTTCAGTGTCTCCACAGCCCTGAGTGCTGCACCCATCCTCTGACCTGTGGACCACATGAGAGGAGAGTCCTGGGGAACTCCTGTGAATCAGGCGTCTGTTCCATACACCAACATGCTCACGTCTTTCTGTATGATGTGTTGTAATCAGCATGTTGTTTTTAAAAGACAACAGGCCCCTCTGTAGTCCTCTCCCACAAAATGCATTTAGGCTGATAGTTCAGCATAAAGGATGCACTGTTGAGGCCAGCAATGCCTGCATTGTTTTCCCTGTAATTCAGTCAGGGTCTCCTCAGCAAAATTTAGTGTATTTTGTGAAATCTTATTTTATATATTTTGTCACCAGCAGCAGTTAAACTAAAGGAGGAACAGCTCCATTCTATTACGGGTTAAATTATGCTCTGTGCCGAACTAGTGGTGATGTATAAATTGCAGCCCTGTCTTTTTTCCAAAGGATTCTAAAATAGGTTTTCCGAATTAGTGCTGGATTTTCGCTCCTGCATGTGTGGTGACTCTGGATTTTTTCCCTTCAGAGAACCATCCTTTGCAGCATTCCCCCTTCCGAGGAATCACTTAGACACTTCCAGCTGGTGGCAGGGGATACAGCCATAATACAGCTTCCTCTGTCCCAGCTGTCTTTTTCACTACGATAAATGCATTACGATGGCTGCACTCTCGTGTAAAGGTTCAGGTAGAGGAAGGTGTAGGATGAAGTCTGGAAGCCGTCTTTTGGGTTTTTAAAAGCTTCAGCTTCGACAGCATCTCTGCATTTTGAATGTCTTCCTGCTTCTGGTCAAAGGTTTCTCTCCAGTGATTGGAATGCTACTGTAAGCCTGGTTAAAGGTGCCTGAGGATATCACCTTATACAAGGAAGCCCTGCGTGCTTGAGAAGAGCTTTTTCAATGCATTATGGCTCATGCAGCCTCACAATTAAAGAAAAACAGGGATTTAGAAATCAATGCTGAAGAGGAGACTGAGAAGAAAAGGAAACACCGCAAACGGTCCCGGGATCGGAAGAAAAAGGTAGTTGTATACGCCAGAGCATAAATCTTGCCTGGATTCTTTTTGTTTCAATCTCCTCCTGGCGTCTGTTAGAAGCATTAAGGGCTATTTTTACGTGCTGTGTAGAGTATAAATTGGGAACGGATGATAAAACCCAGTGGCCGACCATGGCCAGAGGATGGGCTAGGCAGGGGGAGAGTCTGTCCTGTGTGGGGGTGATTGCAGTGCTGATGCGGAAGGTGTGCCTGCACTTGACACAGGCAGGGGCATGTTGCCATGACACAGAAAGGTGTTGCAAGGGAGTTCAAAGTAGTTTCTTCCCAGCCCGGTCAAGGTTAAATGGACTGCGGTGACTTGGGTCTGAGGGAGAGGCCAGCGAGCCGGTCTTTGTACTTGTTGGAGGTCTAGGCTCGTGGAAAAGGAGCTTTTGTGCTAGAACTACTGTCACATGTGTGCATTTCTCAGGCACATCTGTGACCTTAAAGACGTAGCAGAAAAGTCATTTCCTGCTTTGCTTTCTTCCCCTCCTTTTGCCTCTTTTTTCTCTAAGGTGCTTTTAGTTAGGTTGTGCGAAGGAAACAAGCTGACAGAAATGACTTTCTTTTGTTAAATGAAGCTGAAATCACAGAGGTTTGTTATTCTCTGCTGGGTGAGAGGAATTATCCTGAACGTAGGAATTCCCATGGCAGGGCAGGGACCTGCAGCCTTCACCGCTGATTGCTTCTGATTAAAGCATGGGCATTGATCATCCCCAACTGATATTCTATGGCAGGGGGAAGATAGGAGGAATATTCTAGGTCAGTGGTGTTTCATTACAGCCGGAGAGTACTTACTGAGTGTTTAGTGGCTGTGCCCTTAAATGTGACTCCTAGGTACCCACTGGGGAGTGAGGGCCCGAAGCACTTTTCCTCTATGGCAATTAATAAAAATTGACTAAAACTCTGTGCTCTGAATATGAAAGTCAGGTCATAAAGCATTTTTATGTCTCTTTGTGAGAATTCCCAAGGGAAAGATAATCTTAATTTGCTGTGAGCAGTGATGCATGTGCCTTCTAAATGACATGCAGATTTCATCCACCACATGTACCTCTCTTCAGGGCTGATCATGAATATTTTTGGTGCCTTTGCCATTTTCTTCAGAGTTAGGATCTGTGAAAGAAGGCTCTCTGTGTTTTGTTATGTGGCAGACTTCATGAGATTGAGTTTGGAGAGGTACAGTCGCTTTGCTGCAGGATGTTAAATATAGATGCTTCCTACTTCAATATTCTTGTAAATAAACTTCTTGAACAGATTTTCACAAAAGTACAAACTCAGGTTAGGAAATTGTTGGCAGGCATATTTCAGAGTCATGCACAACAGAGTTGTGGAATTGCCATATTTTGCCAGGTTCTGGTCTAATTGCACTGTATTAGGTTCATCTGTGGGAGGTCACTACGGAGTGCCCACTCTTCACACATCTTTACCCACTCCCACCGTGATAAGCTGGCTTCTAAGAAACATGAGGAAAGAAGGTACATATATTTGTGTAAAGATACAATCGCATCGTTGCTGTTAATACTCTGTATAAGACTTGTTAGCCGAGCCAGGCTTATGCACCGCAGTTTCCTGTAGTGATGACAGGCCTGCTGCCTTGGGGCCTGGGCCCCTGTTTGACTTGGAAGCAAAATAGGGAAGGGGTGAGGCAAAGGGAGCTTCTGGGCTCACTGAGCTGAAGCAAATGCTTTGTGGACCAAAGTGCTTTGTTATGAGTACAACAGAGTCTGTCCAATGTAAATCTCTTAGCAACCAGGAGGGAACATGGAGAAATATCAATATCGCTATGTCAATGTGCAAGCAGATTTAAATGTTTTGTTCTCAGGACAGTCACAGAGTTGATCCAGAAAGTGGCCTGTGGATAACACTTTCATTGCCATTGTACTAGTTAATTCACAACACACTAAAACCAGTATATTCCCTATCAAAGACACATGCATTTCAGGAGACTTAACATTCACAGTCCAAGGATTTTAGGGACTGCTTTCAAAGTACAAAGTCAACATTAGATTACTTTCAAGACATAATCTAGATTCTTTTTCAGTCATATAGTATATATACCACTTATTCTCTACAAAGTGAATTGTTTTTACTTGGAGTTTCTTTTTCCTACCTTTTCCTAAGATCCTGATGAAGGCTTTTGGGTTACTTTGCTCCACGTTATAGGCCCCATAGCAATTGGAAAAGCTTCTCTTATGTACTTTGTGGGTTATTATGGGGTTCATTGCTCTTACTTATATGTAGAAATATCCTCTAGGATCTTTTAATTACATAAAAGTAATAGTAATTTCATAAAGTCACAAAATAGAAAAGCTTTAGATAAACGTGAAGAGTATCTATTTTGTAAAGGAATTTGATTCATGGTACCCCTGTAATTGAAGTTTAAACAAGCCCAGGATGAACTTTTCCTGATATATATATGACATAACCTCATACAGTATGAGATATTACTAAGTATTATAATCAAGTCAGAATGCATATATAAAATTAACATTCTATTCACATTTCATCAGTTCTTAAAAAATCCATGATTGCACATTTGGTCTGCTATGCATATTGGTAACCATGAATAAGTGGCTACCAATCAAAAAACATAGGAAACTTTTGGAATTTATAATTACTTGAATTTTAATAATGGTGTGTTTTATTCTTGCCATAGCAACATTAGTGTCAAGGAAAGGAAAAATCTTCCTATTTGCTAAAAGGAAAGGCATTTAGATGGACAAACCTTTAATCTTTTTATCCCAATTTTTCTGACTCGAAGCAAACAAAAAGCAACTTTCCCTGAGTATTTTGTTTAGAAGGTGTCTTTCTACTGCATTTACCCATCTCCTTTACACACACTGTCCCATCACTCTTCCCTGATAGATTTTCCCCTTCACTCTCCTCGTCTCCCAATGGGCCGCTAATTCTGGCAGTGAGTGGGGTAGCATGCCAAAGGTAGACAGAGTGCCTTTGGGAGGGACAATATTGGATCCATGCTCTGACTGAGAAAGTTGCAGAGAGGAACTCTTTATATTCCCTGCACCGAGCAAGGTCCTGGCCCACGGGCGGTGGTCAGTGGATAACCCAAGCTACCACGAGTTCATGAGGACTAGAAGTTACAAATGCTCTCAGGGCCCTCAGGGCCACACTTCCCTTGTTGCCTCTGGCCTCTGGTGCCACATTACCTGGAAATTTTGCTTTCTCTCCATGTAAACTATAAGGTACATTTCAATAATGAGGGCTATTAGGAGAAATAACATTAATTTATTCAATAATTTTTTTAAATGTTCACAAGTATGCTTGTATATATTTATTATGTCCTATCAAAAAAAAAAAAACCCACTTTGAGGTGATCTAAGGATATGTATACTAAAAAAGGAAACATTTATATGCATTGCGGACACAGGGTATACTGGGATAAAGGAACAGCTAATTTTATGATTAATATCTTTTCTAATTGTTAACAACAGACTCATGCAGCTATTCAGTGGCAGAGCAGGAATGAATATTTATTGCTTCATTTTTGCATTCACGTATTCATTCAGCAAACATTTACTGAGTGACTTCTGTGGATCAGGCATTGCATTCAGTGTTGGAGGCAAAGCTACAGGAGGCAGAGTGGCAACAGTACAGTGACTCCCTGCAGAGAGAGGAGATCACTAATCACCCTTCATAACACATGTAAAGGGAGCCACAGGAGCCCACTGTAAGACTGCAGTTCAACTCAAATGGGCTCAGAGAAGCTTCTCAGTGAAGCTGAGCCTTGGAGGAGGAGTGAGCAAGACAGGCAGGCAAAAGGACAGGAATCCCATGCCCAGTGTGGTGGAAATAAGAGGGAACATTCATGTGTGAAAAGCAAACATAAATAAGGAGCAAAAGGGATATGAGTGTATGGCTTGGAAAGTGGTCAGAAGCCAGATCATGAAGACCTTTGTATCCCATCTCACAGGGTGGGAAATTACCTTCTCCAAGGAGAGAGGACTTTAATCGACTTAAATGGAGGCAGTAGGAAGAGTAACTGAATGGCTTTATGGTTTAGAACCATCACTCAGGCATCCATGCTGCAGATAGCAGCCGGGAGAGCCTTCTGGAAGCACGGGTGGTGATTCAGGAATGAGAGATGCTGAGGGTCTGAACCAGGGCAGAGACTATGACAGTGGAGAGGGGGTGTTGCATGCAAGAGATATTTAGGGGAAGACTCAACAGAATTTGGCAATGGACTGGGTGTAGGATGTGAGAGGGAGAGATCGGATTCTAGGGTAACTGCCAAGTTCCTGGCTTGAAGCGGAAGATGAATAATTAAATTTCCTGGATTCATGTCTTTTATTCCAGGGCATTTATTGACCACCTAAAATGTATCAGGTAGGGTTTTAAATTGCTTTGTAGGTAGAGGCTCATTTAATCTTTATAACTACCCCACAAAGAAAGTATTTATTATCCCCATTTACAAATGAGGAAACTGAGGCAGGAACCCATTAAGCATTCCCATACTATTTAGTGGCAGATCTAAGACTCCAGTGTGGAAAGTCTAGCTGTCTAGCTTGTTCTTTTACCTACAACATGGAGCAGCATATGTAGTTAATATTTTCACAGCTGCATATCAAAATGGATTTGATTCAAAGAACCTTCTAAGTGATCAGCTATTTCCTAGACATTGGGAGCCTTAAATAATAAGCTTTATATCGCTAAGTAACCCAGTGCACTATGGCAGTGTTTCTGTTTTTCTTACCCTCTGCAATAGATTTTAATGTTTTACCACAAGAATTTATTTTTTTAATTTTTGAAAATAAATGGAAAATTGCCAACACAGGATTTCAACTCCTCAAAGACATGTTGCTGTAATAACATAACAATGTCTTAGGTGCTCACTGTATACCAAGCAATGTGCAGGGTGATTCCATGGATTATTCTACTATTTTTCTCACAACTTCTGTATGAGACAGGTATTATTTTCATCGCCATTTTTTTATAGCTAAAACATAGACTTAAAGAGAACAAATAACTTGCCTGAGGTCATGTAGCTTCTAAGTGTTGGGTCTACACTTAAACTTGGATCATAGGACTTTGGAATCCATATTTAACCACTAGGTTTATTGTCATAAAAATCTACCAGTCTCATTTAGGATTAAAGCAACTTAAAGATTTGAGAATAAATTTCAAGAGAGATAAATTATTGAGTGTTATCTATTGCTATAGAAGCTTGATGCTTCCTGACATTTATGGGCCTTCTCCATGCCTAGCTCCCGATGTACCTATGGCACCCATGATGGAAGATACCAGGCAGGGGAGGTTTTGTACTATAGTGACTGGACTTGTGAGGGTGAGGGTTGTGTGGACTGGTATCAGATAAAGGGAACCCACTCTGCGTCCTGTTCTGCTGAGAACACAGACTCCAGATCTCTAGGGAGCTTGGTTTCTCTCTCAGCATCCTTTATGCTCTGCAGTATAATTATAAGCTCCGTGTGTCTCACCCAGGAGGCTATAAGCTCCTTGAGGGCAGAGGTGGTGTCACAATCTTCTACTACCAAACTGGTGCTTGCAGGGTAGGAAGTGGATGGGAGGGAGGGAGGAGGTGGATGGATGAGAGGCAGTACCATGCAATGATTAAGAGTATGGCCTATATGTAAGATTGTCTGAGTTCAGGTACTAACACTCTTAGCTGCTGTGACCTTGGGAAGTTATTTAACCTGTCAGTGCCCCAGTCTTTTTACATGCAAAATGAATATAATAATAGAATGTGCTTTAGTCACAGGACTGTAATGAGATTTCAATGAATGAATGAATGAATGAATATTAGAATGGTGCTTGGCACAAAACAAGAGTCATATAGTGGTAGTTGTTGCTGTTTTTATTGATGTTCATAGTGAGCAGAAGAATGAGTGGACTGTTTCCAACCTGAACCTTTAGGGGTTGTGCCAACAAGTTATCTGACTGAAGCCGGCAGGTAAGCTCCCTAGGAGCACAGCAGCTGTCCCGTCTCCACTTTTCCTCTGTTGGAAGAGGATGGATGGAATAAGGCTTAGCTCAGTAGAAAAGTTATAAACCTGGGCGATGGTTAGTGAAGCATCCCACTTCAGCTTAGGTCGTGATCTTGCGGTTCGTGAGTTCAGCCTCGCGTCAGGCTCTGTGCTGACAGCTCAGAGCCTGGATCCTGCTTTGGATTCTGTGTCTCCCTCTCTCTGCCCCTCCCCCTGCTTGCGTGCTGTCTCTCTCTCTCTCTCTCTCTCTCTCTCTCTCTCTCTCTCTCTCTCTCAAAAATAAACATTAAAAAAGAATTTCTTTAATAAAAAAGAAAAGTTGTAAACCTTTGTCCTTTGATGTGCCATGGTATTTAGGGATAGGGAAGCAATTAAATAAAACTGGTCTGCTGATTGATTCTCTGTGCTCTCTGTTACTATCATGATAACATTTTTTATTCTCAAAGTCATATGTTTGCTAAAAAAAAAAAACTTAACACTTTCTTGGTCTTGATGAATTACCATTATAATGAGTACAAGATCATGTTAGGTATAAATTATACATTTATTAATGTCTGAACATGTTATTTAAAATTTTGTTAGTACTGTCACCAATATACTGTAGCTATTGAACTGTTTCTTCATTCTTCAGGCTCATGGTCTTTTCTGTCTCTTAATTTGCCTTTGGTAAGATGACATATTATTGTGTGTGTGTGTGTGTGTGTGTGTGTGTGCGCGCACACATGCGCACGCTTTATTGAATCTCAATATGGAAAAATGTTTTCAATAGGTATGCTTGACAAACAAGAGGATTTGACAGTGCTTTGTACTTTTTGGTAGTTATATTATTAGAAAAAATATAGTAATCCTATTACATTTAACTGGTATCCATTTAATAAAAATGTACTGTGCAGCTACATTGTGCTGATTATTGTGCTGGAGACTGGCATGTAAAGGATGGGACCTGTAGGCCCATCTACCTGCTCTTTGATATGCTGCTTGTACTACTTGATGCAGGTAGGGTGAAGGACCAGAGAGAAAAATAGATATTTTTTGTTGCTGGGTTAGCACTGGTTTATGTTAACACTATGCCATAGTGTTATCGACATGGACAGACGCTTTAGCCTAAGCTTAAGTTTGTTATGTAACTATGTAACTTGCCTCAGTCACAAAAATAACTGGGCTTGGAATCAAGGTCTGTGTGGCTCCCCTTCTTAGGCCATCAGAACCTCTAGAGGATAGGTTTTTTTTTTTTTAAGGGAGGTTCTTACTAATAGATATCTATGGTGAATTCTTATGTCAAGAGAAGAATGGTCACTGTTGGAATGTTAAAAATTAAATAATTTAATAATTGAATTTTTATAAATTATTTATCATTCACTGCAAAATCTAAATATTGTCTAAATCGTAACACTTAAATTAGTGTACGTTTAAATTAGTACACATTTAAAATAACTTTTAAGAGGAATCCAGTCACTGAAACAAAGTAGAATTGTAAGCTTCTATCTGTTGATTGACGAATAGGTTAAATGTTGAAGGATGATATCTAAATACAATGTTACACTGTCAGCTGTATACTCCAAATAGTAATCTAAAGAAATACTTGTATAGAAAGATAACATTTGAAAACAAGGAATCTGCTGTGTTTTTACTCAGACTGTTTCTTGTTTGTGTAAGTTAAAAGTAAGTTAAAAGTTCATTCCAAAGCAATGGAAATGGCGCCTGGATCTTCTACATATGGTTCAGATTTTTCTGGTGATTATCCCCTTCGTTCAGGATTATGCTGTCCTGGACCCAAAGTGGCATCATGAGAAGGAATGACCCATCCCTGTCAAATATAGGAGCTGCCTATAAAATGTATAGGTTTCAATTTAGATTTAGTTGGTTGCAGTAAACCATAGGTGACCTTCTACACATTAGGATCTTATCATCAGTTCTGTTTGAATTTATATGAAGCCCATTAGAATGGATAGAGACTAATGTTTATATCTGCCAGGTTTGGCAGAACAAAAGCCAACCAGTACCATCACCATAGGAGAGGAAGGGTGTATGGACTGTGTGGAAAAGCATAGGGACAGATAACTTAGCTGGAGAGTGTTGGAAGCCCAAGATTTTCTAATGACTGGAATCCAGTGATACTGAAACATTTATAATCTACATGTAGGTATCCCTGAAAGCTTTGTAGTTTCAGTACTATGAATAGCATTATTTTATCCTCACAAAGTACAGTTTTCTAAGAGTCTATACAATTGAAGAAGGTATGAAAATATGGTAAATTGTGTTTAGTAGAGGATCAAAAACATTAATAAAGCAGGCAAGCAATAAGGAGAAAGTTGTGGGGAGGGGGCTAAGTATTACAATCCATGGTGATGGAAAGAGAGGGCTTTGGGCCTAAATAAGAATTCATATCGCAGCTGCCACTGGTTAGCTATGTGGCCTTGAACTAAATTTCTCTGGGTCAGTTTCCAGATTGGTCAGATGAGGATATTAACCCTTTACTTGCATACTATTGTAAGGAGTAAAAATACTATAAAGGCATTTTGCCAGGGGTCTGACATAAAGGGAGCAGTTAGCTAAAGTTTCCTTATCGTATGGGCTCTCAAAGGTAACCAAGTGACCATAGTCAAGAACAGAGCAGAGGAGCTGAGAAAACAAGAACTTTTATGCCTAGCAATCCCTCAGAAGATTATTTGATGAATGAAATTTTACTGATAAACTGGTATCCTCAAAAAAGTCATTTGAGTCCTGCAGTTCAGGTCTTTGCAAACTTTTTTATCTGTCATTTTGAGAATTAAATTAAATCTGTCATTTTGAGAAATATTTCAAAAGACTCACATGTTACACCTTCCATTCATTAACACTATTATTAATAGTTTCTCTCAGGAGTTAAATGATAGCCAAGGTAGATAGTAAAGAAAGCTTAAGAATCATATGTATAGATAGAAGAAGTATCAAATAATTCTTTTAACAAACCAACTTTATTTTGCAGATTTGGGCATAAATGTTAAAATACTTGGAGGAAGAGTATTTAGGGCTGAATGGAAGCAATCTTCACTGGATATATTTACTTATATATATTATATATATATTATATGTAATATATATATATATATATAATATATGTTTATTGAAACAAAAACATTACCTATAAATATGTCCATAAAGTATATGCACTCCATTACCAACCGGCTTTCCACGCCCTCTAGGTAACGTGGCCACCAAAGAGGTGTCGGATGGTTTCAGGGTAGCTGGGGACCTAGGGGAGAGTGAATGATCTGGTCGATAGGGAGATGTCACATCTGTACCTGGTTTCAGAACCCACAGTGGCCTGTGGACTGTCTTCCTTGCCAGCACACCCCCTTCTCTGCTTCTCAGACTGCCATCCTTGAAGCCAAACAGTTTTTAGTCAGACAAAGCAAGCCACCCTGCCCGGACCAAATTGGCCCACGTCAGCAACTGCCACTAAGAATTATCAGTGTGTAAACAGCCCTATTCACCTTAAACCAAAAAGAAAAACAGAACCTGAAATGTGGACATCTCTCATTAGACACTTTTGTTACAGACTCTAAGTGAGTTTTCTTTTCAAAGAAGGGCAGTACAGAGAGATGCCTATCAGCAAAAGTATATGGAGAAGAATTTACCTTTTCTTTCTTTTATTGAGCTGTAAGTCACTGAGGAACTGTGGTGGGCCAGGCGCTCTGCTGAGTGCTTTAAGAAGATTATCGTATTCAGGTCTCACGAATGGGGGCTATTATCCTACTTCTCTGGATTAGGGGAGGCATACTCTCGAACATTTCAGCAAGCCCAGGGTTGCGTAATTAGTAAGTGTAAGGCTGGAATTTCCCCCCAGGTGAGTCTGATTCCCAGCCCATGCTTAGTCCGCCACTTCTCCCCCCTCAGTCCCTGTCAGTCATGATTGTTTCCAAGTCCCCACTGAGAGCCATTTTCACAGGAGACTGGGATCCGTGAGGTGAATCTTTCCTGGACCATGAGATGCCACCATGCTAGGGTTTCCACACCTAGAAAATGCCTCACAAAATCCTTCTTGTGATTGATTTCTTCCTCCCAAAAGAAAAATACACGTTGGGGCATGGACAGCAGGAGGGTAATAATGCTGGATGTAATAAATAATTTAACTTTCACATCGTACAGTTACCTGAAATGCATCCTGCCTCAACAGGACCATAATTATATTAATGGTAAAATAAGTGTGAGTACAGTTTATTTCCACACTGTTGGCATTTGTGAACACAAATAGTGAAACCATTTTGTGTTGGCTGATTTCTTGATGTTTGAAATGAGTATATTCCCAATGCCTTGTGCTTCATGCTTACCATTTTTATGAGAAAACTGTTAAGCTGATTTTGAAGAACTCGGCCTCAAAACAGACTAATTTTCAGAGCCTAAATTACAAATTAAAAAACAATTTGTAGAATGGTAAGAAATTAGCACCAACATTAAAAAAAAAAAAAAACCCTTTAGCCGACGACACCAACAAATGTTAGAATTGAGTCACCATAGGTGCTGCCAGGTTCTTTGCCAGGATAGAAGAGACCTCTTAGTCCTTATGAAGTGATTTTCTTTTTCTTTTCCTTGATGGTAAGAACTATGAGTAAAAAGCTTTAATTTGGGGAAGGGAGTTGGCAAAAATTGGAATCTCAAAAAAAACTAAACAACTTGATTATTAGGACAGATGATTTTAGGCTTTCTAACACACTTCACTTTGAATCCGTAGGAGCTCTGCTAGCAAAGTTAGGCTTTGTTTACAATAAAATAATTGGCAGTTGTGAAAGGCTGTTCTCTCTCTTCACACTTATGTGAGTCTCTGAGTTACATGGCTTTCTTCTCCTTTTGCCCATGAGCAGATTGAGGCTCAGACATTGACTTTAACAGTCACAGTGACCACTGGACAGAGGCAGAATTTGAACTCATGGCCATCAGACTAAGGTCTTTCCCTTCTTTCACTATTCTGCCTATAGGTTTTTCACCGCTCATGTAAGATTCTTGCGTTTGGAGAAAGCTTTTACTTTTATTTTTTATTATTTTCTAATCGGTTATTAAATCATTTTTATGCTTCTCATTACTAATGTTATTGTTCATTTGTTTTATGTGACAAATACTGGATAAGAAGTGCTTTTTAAATCATGATGCGTGACTTAAACCCTGTGTTTTTATCTTCAAATGTTACATGGCGACGTTAAGTATTACTGCAAAGCACAGAGCAATTTTGAATCAGGAAAAAAATCATGATTGACCTTGGTACTGTGGATTTACCATTGCTTAGGGAAGCAATGTTTGTCAAAACCATTATCTTGAGCAGTGCATTTTGTTTTCTATCAGTAAATCCCCCAAATGCCCAATCTCATAATTCCCAGCCACATTCCTACTACCTGGCTGGTTAGGGGTGAATGAGAGAGGATGGGCTGGAAGGCTCTGAGGTCACCGAATCCCCACACAGGCCACTGCTCCCCCTTCTTCCGTAAGGACCTGCTGTCCCTCTGTGCAATGGTTGGGACACCACTACCTGATTCAACAACATAATGAGTGTATTTACTTAGCTCTGTCAACACTCAAAATATATTTGCCTGCTTCGAAGTAAGAAGATAACCATACTGATGTTGGAAAATGCTGAATGCAATTAATTTTTTTTTTCCTTTGAAGAATGGCCATTGTTAAGGATCCCTGCTTTACTCTTCCTCTTCAGCTGGAGTCATTGCCACCTAAAAATAAATGGTTTTGTTGTGAACATTTATTCTAACCACAATTACTTCAAATAGAATTAATATATTAATACCGGTGACCCAAGCATATGAAACTCGCACATTCATTTATCTTCATTAGTGTAGAATTAGCCATCCTGGTAATCCTCCCCAATTCCTGTCTGTGATTCACTTCAAAAGGTTTTGACTGCGCCTCATCTTAGCTGAAATTGGGTGTTTGAGGGTGACCATGAATACATTAAAATAGGTGTTTTTCCTGTTTGCTGTGTTAACATAAACCCTGGGCTTGGTTTTTCCACAGCTGTTCAGTGTGGTTACGGCAGCCTGACTTCCTCCCATTCCACTGTGCGTGGATCCAGTTCCTGGGCTTTGTCCTAGCTCTCCACTAGAGAGCCTTGTCTCCACTGGCTGGTTGTAACTTGATTTTACATAACATGTTTCAGTGGATTTTCTATGGGATCAGATTAAAATAATTACATAGCCATCCATTTGGCATCTGATAGGCATTATCTTTTTGTTTTCTGGTGGATTAGTTAGGGTTTTGTTTGCAGTGTCAGGAAGGGAGAGTGTGCTTAGGTGCATTTGGCATTCTCAGCTTTGACCTGCTTTCCTAGAGCTGCTTTGCAGCTCTAGCAGAACCTAAATTATTAATGCGATCTGTTCTGTATCTGCACATAGAGCCTAATCCAGCCTTTTTTTTTAAGTGCTGCTGAGGATCTCTGAAATAATGGGAGATTGATTTTTGGAGGCTGCATGGAATGAGGAGTGGGCCTGGGTGTGAGCTGCGGAGTCATGTAGGTTTGGGTTTGAGCTTCCTCACCACCCTTTCTTTGCTGTGTAGTCTTCAGTTGGTTACTTAACCTCTCTGAGCATCTATGCCCTCATCCCCAATAACACCTATTGCAAAGAGATGTTATGAAGACAAAATTAAATTGAACATGAAGTGCCTGGCACAAGTCAGGGATTCAGCCAATATTCATTCCTCCCACCTCCCCACTCCTTTCCTCTTGCCCTCATCCACTTGGAAGAAATGAG
Source organism: Neofelis nebulosa (assembly GCF_028018385.1). Classification (NCBI taxonomy): domain Eukaryota; kingdom Metazoa; phylum Chordata; class Mammalia; order Carnivora; family Felidae; genus Neofelis; species Neofelis nebulosa. The sequence continues at coordinate 26,648,059 of NC_080794.1, read as the reverse complement.
TTTATGTTATGCTAAGTGTATTCAGTGAGAGTTGTGAGTTAAAAGAAGGAAGTGAATTCACTGAAGGTAATTCCAAGCAGGGTAAAAAATACATGAAAAACATGTATGTGTATATGTGGAGAAAAATATACATTTATATAAAGTGTAATATTAATAATTACATATACATGTACATATGTGTGTTTAGATTTGAGATGTATTCCAAATGTGTATTATATATATTCTAAATAAGGCAGTTAAGCCCAGAGCCAATTTTTATTAATTTCTATAGAAAGAAATGTGGTTTCCGGAGAGAGCACTGTGCGTGGTGTGGGGTATAGGGACTCTTGGCTTTTGTGCAGATGCAGTGGCTTTCCCAGGATCACTCCGCACAGCCCCAGCTTATTCCTCAGCAGCACCCAACGTCCAGTTGCAGGTGCCTCGATAGATTTTCTAAACTGAGTAAGAAGCCAGTCCTTTTTCCCCTGGGTAGGCCTTAATGGGTTTACCTTTGCATTTAAAGGTCTCCCTCGGGCAGCTGCTCCTTGACTCCCAGAGTGAAACCCACTCGGAGGAAGCTAGTCAGCAAAAGATCAGTTTCGGTGACTCTCCTAAGAGGGCTTTTGAGGCTGTCTCTGATATGTGTTTCTCAGGGACAATTACAGAGAAATAGACTAACCTTGGGCAGATGGATTTTCTTGCAAAATGTTACTGTCCAATCAAAGACTTCTTTCAGAGCCTTTGACAGCATTTAATACCTGTTTGCCACCTTTACTCCCTGCTTGATTACCTATAATGTTCTGGGACATTCTGTCAGTTCTCTTACCTTCCTCTTTCTCACCATGTGAATAATTGATGTACATTGTAGACACAGCCTTCAACACAGGGAGGCTAAGGTCACCCAGAGAAAGCATTATTGCTATCATCTTGAAATATGTTTTTCCAATATTTTTCTTACATGTATATACTTAGTTTCTTCTTCCCTCTTCTGTTTTTTTTTCCTTCCCTTCTCTTCCCTTTTCTTTCTCCCCCCACCCCAAATTAATGGAGATAATGGTGGCACCTCCTCTTTTGTAACCTGATTTTTTCCTACTGAACAATATAATATGAGCATTATGTTTGTGTCAGTAAATACATTTTTGTAAGGTTTTTAATGGATCTATGGTATTCGACTTTATGGGTGTACCAAAATGTACCCAACTAATGTCTTGGTTTTTTTTAAATTTTTTTTAATGTTTATTTATTCTTGCGACAGAGACAGAGAGTGAACAGGGGAGGGGACAGAGAGAGAGGGAAACACAGAATCTGAAACAGGGTCCAGGCTCTGAGCTGTCAGCACAGAGCCCAATGGAGGACTCGAACCCACGAACTGTGAGATCATGACCTGAGCCGAAGTCAGACGCTGAACCGACTGAGCCACCCAGGTTCCCCTGTCTTGTTTTTGTATGTTTAGTTCATTTCAACTTTTGTTACCTTGAAAAATGGCACAAAGGACAACAAGGGCTTCATCTTTATCCACACTGAAGGGTTCTCACTTTCTGCTCTCCTTATGTTGGTGACTCCTTAGCACAGCATTCTAGGTCCTTCATTCTGAAGCCAACGCCACACGTACAACCTCATTTTCCACACGTACACTCGTTGGCCTTACTTAGTTCTAGTTGAGGGACTGACTACCTTTCCTTTCCCAGAGCATACATTTCCGCTCCCCCGCTGTGGGGGTTGGGGGGGGGGGTCCTTCATGCTGCCTGCAGTACCTCCCTCTCCCATTCTGTTCCTTCTGGAAGTCCTGTCTCTCCTCTTAACTGTTACAACTATTTATTCGCATCTCTTAGGAACTTTATGTGGAGGATAGTCCTTTGTGTATGAAGATACCTAGATGAAAAAAAGTCACCAATCTTGATTTTGGATCTTGGCATAGCCTCTAAGTTTGCAACTTCAGCTGCTCTTTCCTTGTCTGTGTTATGTCGAGGACCCTGCCACAGTTGTGTGGAGGGACGCCAGTGGTTCCTTCGTACACTTTACTGGACTACAAGTTCCTTGGAGCAGAGTTACCACTGATTCCTGGGGTGTCTTCTTCTAGGCCCCCTTGGCTCTGTCCTGTCAACCAATAATGACAGCTCTCTGCCCAGGGCTCTGTGCTCTTTCTCCAGCTTTCATTAGTTCATCAGAGATTATTGAGGCCTGTGGCTCTCAACTGGCAAGAGGAGAGGCTCTGCCTTATGCAGCTGGGGTTGGTGTGACCAGCCAGCCTTCTTTGTCCACAGCTGAGGGGTTTCCTAGGATGTGGGGCTTCCAGTGATGAAACTGAGACAAACCCAAGGGTGTACTAGAATTGGTGGAATGTGGTGGGGCAAGGGCAAATGGTAGTGCAAGGGAAAGGTCCTCTGTACTACCTGCTTCTAAAACTCTCTCAGTTTTGGTAACTTTGAGAGGCTTGCCTTCCATCTCTGATTATGATGTCACTCCTTCTCCTCTAGGAGTCTTTTACCTGTTTTTTAATTTCCTGTGTCATCAGTGGGCATTACTTTTTCCTAAATTTTCTGTTATCTACTGAGCATACAAGCACAGTGGACCATTGTGTGTGTCATGCCATCACACATACAGGGAAGTACTTAAAATCTAGCTTTGGGCAATGACTCCTGCTTTCATTATATAGGGTCTCATCTAGAACCCAGTTGGCTTTTGCTTTACTTTTTTTTAAATTTTATTTTAAAATTTATTTTTAGAGAGAGATAGAGAGCAAGCTGGGGAGGGGCAGAGAGAGATAGGATCCCAAGCAGGTTTCATGCCCTCAGCTTAGAGTCTAATGTGAGCTCAGACTCATGAACACAAAATCATAACCTGAGCGGAAGTCAAGAGCAGGATGCTTAACTGACTAGGCCACCCAGGCACCCGCCTTTGGCCTTACTTTTATTTCATTGGCTCTTTAACTCCTGGGTCACGTGTTTTACTTCTCAAGGTTTTTGGTTTTTGGGGTTTTTTTTTGGGTATCTTTTGCTTAACTTTATTTTTGACCCCACACAAATTTAGATTATACAGTACATACAGGGGGTTTTTGTTTGCTTGTTTTATATATGCTTTAGTTTTCTGGAAAATGGCTCAGGGCAAAAGGAGTAAAAATATAGGCAAGGTGATAAAACGCTCTAGCACAATCACCTTATTTTTATTATTCCCAACCTGGACTTGCCAAAGCTGTCTCCTCCCCCCATGCCACCTGAAACAAGGGAAGGACACTGTGACCTTCACCCCGTTTCTCCCCTGGAGAGGCTCCTAGCCTGCGTGCTCCTTTCACCAGGCAGTGGGGGACTGGACACAGTAAAGAACTTTACTACTTTCCAGTTTCATTCTCAGTTAGTTTTCCCTTAGAGGGAAACTGCCACTGTTTTATTAGAAAACATTTTGAGGTAGGCCACTACAAAGCTACATAAGTAAAATGTTTTAAGTGCAAGAAAATCACCTTATGCTCAAATTTACATGATTGAGATAAACATATGACTTCAAATTGTTTTACAGTGATACTAGGGAAAAAAATCTATTGATCACTCCTCCATTTTCATACCACTCAAATCATATTTAATGTGTTAGTTATGACTTTTATGGATCGCAGATTTAAACATATGATTCAGTGAAAAGGAGAGCTCCTGTGGAAGTCTGAATTTGAACCTATAGGACTTATGTAAAGGACAGATACATTGAAGGGCAGAGCTGTGTGGAAAATTCCCACAGAGTGTCTCCAAGTCGTGCAGTCTTCGAGGTGGAAGGGACCTTCGAGGTCACGGACCCAGGGACTCTGCAGAACCTGCCTGTCCTTGAAGATGGCTTTATGAATTGCTTGTCAGTCTGCTTATGAATCGCCTGGTGCTGGAAATGTCCTACCTCTAAACATAGTCCACCCCCATTTCTGGACACTTCTAATTGTTAGAATATGCTCTCTTATTTTGAGACTAAATCTCACACCCTACCATGTCCCCCCATATGCCAGTTATTTATACAGATGAAGATAGTGATGTTCTGGTGCCAGTGTCTTCTCTCCAAATTAAATGCTCCCTATTTCTTCAGCCAGTCCTCATAAGATATGGTTGCAAGACCCCTTTATTCCCCCTTTACCCATCATTTGCTACCCCGAATTGACAGTCTTCTGTATGTAGATTGTCCATGTCATGCTGTATGACACAGCTCAGCCTCGGCTGTTGCCACTATTTGTAAAAGAGGCCAAGGTCACAGTCATTTTAGGGAGAAGACAATTGAGCGCCTGTATACTCCCTTTTCATAGGAACTTTGTTTCTGTTTTGCATGTGGATTTATCCTTCCTCTTTCACTTTTAGCTTTGGCTCTTTGTTGGCATTGAAACATATACATTTGACTGATCTGTGAATACATTGGAACGTTTATAAACAGCATTTACGTACAGATTTATAAAGATACAAAAGCTCTGTCCCCTCCGGAGAATGCCTTATCTTCTGTATTTTCCACTGTCCTATCTCCCATTACTTTATCCCTCAGACTCAAAAATTATTTTCTAAGTAATTATTAAGTGCCAAACATACACACATTGTCCTTTCTCTCTTTTTTTCTTGGCTTCTGCCCTCCTATTCTTGTTTCTGTTTTCTTCTGTAAACATAAAAGTATTCACTAGAATTCACTAGAACAGATGGAAATAGTTCAGTATCAGCTGGATACAAGAGAGGAACAAATAATGTAATGTGTTAAGCTTTATCAAAGGTTGATTTTTTATATTTCAGACTAACCAATTTACTAGGTAAGCAGCTGGCTTCTTAGAGACTTTTATGGACTGAATCCTTAGACACTAAACTATGTAGAACTATTTGGACAAAAAAATGAGCCAAATGAATTTGCCAATAATTTGGCTAATCATAAGGATGTAAAAGTAATAAAATTATAAAATATTTGTGTAGTGCAGTGCATATGAAACACACATATTGTTTTGATTCAATAACACTTCAGTTCAATAAATATTTATATACCTTAGAGTTACAAAGAATAGTAAGACGTGCTCCTAGTCCTTTGAGAACTGGTAGTGTAGTAAGGGAGACAGACAAGTTGAAAAGAATTAAGATAGTCTTCCAGTTGATATGGAATGTCTATAAAGTGAGATGGAGGCCATGTGAGGGGCCAGAGAGTAGAGACAGGTGGACATTGACCCTGGCCCTGAAGACTGAGAAGTGTGAGCATAAGGCACTGAGCATAGTTAGAAAACTTGCAGAAAGAAGTAGAACTTGTCAGACAGGATGGCTTAATGTGGGTGCAAGAGAGAGGGAGGAGCCCAGCAAGATGAAGGGGCTGTCAAATGCAAGCATCTGAGAGGCTAGTTATACTTTGTGTTAAGAAAGGAATGAGGAGGGATTGGCTTGGATTTGTCTAAGATATCTTCTCCTCCTGCTTTCCTTTATTCCTGTTAACTCTTAATAACATTTTTGCTTTGCAAAAATAGCATCTTAGGTTGACTTTTAACTTGGGTTTCCAGTATGAAGTTCTGTACTTGCACCTGAAAGAACAGAACCCCACTGAGCTGATACAAGATGAGCCTGGAGAATAATTAGTGAATGGCTTTGAGAAATGTGGAAGTCATTGCCTTCTGTCTAGGCTGCCATCCATTGTCATGGGGTATGATGGATTTAGAAATGCTAGTTGAAAGGCATCTCAGATTTAGATGATGACGGTCTTTATGATAAGAACTGTGATGTTATGTTCTTGCTCTCCCCTGTCCTACAAGTTTTTGTTATATTTACAGTAAACCCTTTAAAACAGTGACATGTTTTAATGTATTCTTCCATTTTGTGAGCAATGGATTTAAAGTGATTTTATTTTTTTATTCTTTTAAGTTTATTTATTTTGAGAGAGAGAGAGAGAGAGAGAGAGCACATGAATGCAAGCAGGGCAGGGGCAGAGAGACTCCCAAGCAGGCTCAACACTGTCAGCACGGAGCCCAGTGCAGGGCCCGAACTCCTGAACCATGAGATCATGACCTGAGGTGAAACCAAGAGTCAGACACTTAACCAGTTGAGCCACCCAGGTGCCCCTATAGTGATTTTAAAAGGAGAGTAGTAAAAAAATAGAAGAAAATCATCTGCATTAAACTGCATGAACAATTTAATTCATTTCTTCCACAAAACATCTTTAAATGTTTAAATTTCAGAAGCTTAGAGAAATGAAAAAGAATATATCTTGAAAAACAATAGGATGGTTTTTCTTGCAAATGTGTTAATTAATAAAAATAAGCTTGATTACACTTGAGATATAAGAATGCTCTGAAAGTTTGCCAAACTGATTCTAATAACATGCATTAGGTTTAACCTTTCTGAAATGTACTTTTATTGAAAAAAGAATTCCAGTTTGAAGTTGCATTTTAAAGACTTCTGCAAAGATATTAAAATGCACTCAGTTGACCTTTTATAAAAACCCTTTTGGGCAAGCATACATAGTATTTTGATGAAAAATGTTGCTTTAATATTAAAGCCCTAATTACCAGTAAGGAATTTCATCACCCCAAAATTCATGAGATGATTTTTTTCTAATTCTTCTTATATGTTTGTGTTCATGTGTGTTTGTATATCTCTATGTATTTTTAATTTCATGAACCTGACAACCATATCTCAGTATCTGCAGCTATTCCTTCTAGTAGAAATAAACAGACATCTAATGTCATGAAAGAATTGAGCTTCATTGAGAGTCAAAGCAGCCGAGAGAAAACAGTCCAGTTTGTTGGTTTTTTAAAGATAAAACATAGATCTATTGCTCAGTTCAGTAGGTTGTTATGTTACATGGGAAGTTCCCTGGATGAGTTGATGTAAAATACATGGTGGTGCTTGACCATGGAGAGGAATCCTTTTGTATCAGAAAAATTGGGTCTTGATGTATCTGTCTTTGAGGTCTGCTATCCAATTATCAAAAAATGAGGCGCACACACACACACACACACACACACACACATTCTTTCTAGCGAGACCTTCCTATACCCACTGTTCTGCGCTGTGGATCACGGCTGGGACATTTGCTTCAGATGTGACTGGGAAGTCCCAAGGTCCCTTCTGTCATCACAGGGAATATGGCAGGAATGCCTAGCCTAGAATTTTAGCTTGCACTTGCAATTTAATGTAGAGCTTTTAATTGCATTCTCAGCAATATTTTCTTTCATCTCATAACAATAAAATCTTCATAGTGATGTCTCAGTACAGCGTGGCACTGAAGCAGGGACACGTGGCACCAGGAAGCCCTCAGCTTTTGCGTAAACGCTCAGCAAAAGGCATTCTTTTTGTTTATTTGCCTTACAATTCTGTATCCAGAAAATTCTGAAACTGTGCGCACAGAATCTTATTGTTTTATAATGTTTCTGGGAAGAGTTTTTTAAACTCAGTTGTAATTTACTTGAGTCACATGCAATGATCCTGAGTATATATTTAATCAGTTTTGACAAATGCACAGTTGCTTATCTCATTCCCCCAACAAGATGTATTGCATTTCATCACCCCTGGGAGCTCCTTTGTGCCATTTGCCAGTCAGAGTCCCTCCTGTACCTGAAGCAGCCAGTGTTAGGACTCCCAGCGCCGTTGTTGAACCTTAACGTTAATTCTTAGAGGCTTCTCTGTCAAAGAAGGATCTTTAAAACTGTGTTTTCCTTTTAAAGAGCTTCCCCCACCCAAGGGAGGCATTCAGAGGCATGTGCATAGGCTGATGTAGAGTTTCTGTATATTGCTTCTAAAACAGTATCTTAAGTGTATCTTAAGTGTCAAATTCTTACTGAGAGAGGAGCAGATCCCTTTCCAGCCTGTCAAACAAGATTTTAAGTAATTTGCTTTCTTGTTGTATTTTAATTTGTCTCCAGTTCAATTTCCACTTCTGGTAAAAATAACCAGCAATGATCTGTAGATTATACCTTAATTTTGTGGAGTACATTCACCCTTCTGTAGGGTGGGATAACCAATTAATGGAAATTTAGTAAGAATGCCCACTAAATGTCATGGATGAAGCTGAAGAGTTCAATATAATGCCTTAATTGTAGAGAAACAGGGTTTACTTTGGTCCTCTTAGCTTCTGTGGGGTGATAAAAACAAGTAGAATAGTCTTTACATCTATTTCTTCTCCATGACTATATATCATTGCCTCAAAGGTGACATTCCATCGTTTGCTTCTTATCGTAACCAGACAAAGAGTATTTCTGTTCTCCGTGTGTGTGTGTGTGTGTGTGTGTGTGTGTGTGTGTGTGTGTGACAGAGACAGAGTTGAGTGTTCCATATTACCCCTAGAGATTTTTCTTTCCCTCCTTTTAAGCTAACATGCTCTTCTTCATCAATAAATTTCAGATGCAGGGTTGGAATAAACTGAACACTACAGAGAAAGAAAAGATTCCAGGATAGAGAGCTACTTTTATTTCAATACTACAACACATGGAGTATAGAATGAAATCGTGCTGCTGTTGGAATTTATTCTTTTTATTGAAATAGACAAGCATTAAACAAGCCATAAAATTTCCATCTGTATTCACAGCAGGCTCCCACCACCCAAAATACAGATTTCCTCCCCACCCCCTCTCTCTAAAGCATCCAGGACTGAAACATTTTAGTATTTGAGACTGACAGAATCATAATATTTAGTTTCTAAGAGCAGTGGATCACCTCCTCCGTCCTTTGCACAGAGCCGCATCCGTGTTAAAGGGAAAGTGCAATTTCTGTCCTTAAATGTCACTGAGGACGGGGGAGTTGGGTCAGAAAGAATCTGCAGTGCAGCAGAGGAAGCACATGGGCTCCCGGCTTGGTAATTCTGGTGCTTTCATCACCTCATCAGACTACTCACCTTGGGAAGGAAAGCAAATGGCATTTTCACACCATGCGCTGATGATGAGTCCAGAAATGAGGCACCCATTGCCATTCTAGCACATTTTTCTCCATCGCCTGAAGGACGAAGGCTTTTACTAGTGGGAAATAACCACCAAGGCATGTAAAAGTGAAAGAGCTTCTCAGGCTTGAGGAAGAATTCATTTTTTCTTTCCCTAATTTCAAAGCCAAACACTTGCTTGGCATTTTAGCCATAAAACAGCATAGAGTTCTAAAAAGATGGTTAGAAAGGTAATTGTAAATTCTAATCTGTTTAGCAAACTGTTGCCCCACTTGGAGAATACTCTGTTTCAGTTTTTTATAAAGGCATTCTGATAAAAAATTTAAGCACACTCTTTTAGGAGCAAGTTTCTGTCAGATGTCACACGAAGCTTCCCTTTGGTAGGAACGGTTATGTAAGGCGGGATGTGCCTCTATCTAAAGAGTAGACATCTATCGTGAATGTAGGGCTCCAGTGCTTTCTTGTCTCTCCCTGAAGACTATGGTATTTCTGCCTTGGTTAATTTAAGTGTGATAGAAATTTTTAATAATGTTACTCTGTTGGAACAATATTGGCCAGGGTAGGGGTAGGCTGTCCTTACCCCAGAGGGTACAATAGGATGTACATGCAGTGGTGTAATTATGTAAATTTAGTAAGAATGCAAATGATGTTAGAGCAGGTGTGTCCACTGGAGGAAGTGATAGGATACTATAGTGCTTTGAGAGGGACATCAAAGGACACTGAGGAGGAAAACTGAAAAAGTAAAAATTTTGAAATCTCAAAACATGTGTATCAATTTATTGTTTACAAAGAACTTTCATGTACATTATCACATTTGATCCTTGTAATTCTGTGAAAAGGATGCTCTCATTTTCGAGAAGTTATATTACTTGCTCAAGGTCAGGTAGCTACCAAGTTACTTTGAATCCTCGTGCTATCCTCCCTCCTTCCCTCCTTCCTTTCTTCCTTCCTTGAACATGTTAGAGCATAGAATGTCCTCATCCGAGCATGGACATCCTGGGGCCAGGCAAAGTGGCATCACTAGGTTCCAATGTTTCTCTGGAGCACAGTTCAAGTCTTGAAACAAAGGAGTGGTATTTGGCTCCAAATTTAAAATATAAGTTGTGTGTGTGTGTGTCCACTATGAGACAAAAACTGGAGAGTAAAGGAAATGTTCGTGTCTTGATAAAGCATACTATTGAGTTGCTTTCTATTCTAGTCGAGCCAGTTTACACGGCAGCAATATGTTGACCTCATTATACCCTCTCCAGCATTAAGTGTTAACTGTTCCTTTTCTTCACCAATTTCACAGTTGAACAGTGTTCGTGCCATTATTGTTTCAATTTGCAGTATTGTTTTATTAATGCAAACAAGTATTTTTTGTATGTTTGGTAGTCATGTGCATTTATCATTTAAGGATTGCCACTCATGTAACTCACATGTATCCTGTTCTTCATTTTTACTAATGCCTGTCTTTCAGTTCAGAAGTAAAGGGGATGCCAATCATGTGTTTCTAATATTACTGTAACGTGCCATAAACATGTAGAGGTTGAGTTTGTACCAACATAAAATGTTAAAGTTAAGATCTATTTTTAAATAATCAATTCCCTAATCAGTGAACTAGAATTTTAGAAACCCAGAAGGTACTTATTTTTAATATTTCAAATAGGAAAAAGAAGACAAAGTTAGGACCACAGCAACGGATAATAGTTCCCAGAATTTCTTTAAGCTGAGAAAATGAACACATCTATTTTGTTGTTTCCATATAATTTCTATCAGAAAATTAAGATAATATCTCTTAAGTATACACTCAGAATACAGTAAGAGTAGCTATTCATTTTCTCTCTGGCACCAAACTGAAAAGTGTAATACCTACTAGGGCCAGAGTAACAATTGTGGACATAGAACAATTTCAGAGTAAGAGCAGTAAAGAAAGGTTTAGTCCTGTCTAGATAGTATCTGAGAGGCCTGGAGGAGATGCTACAAATGTTTCCTGCCGGGGTCATTAGCACTGAGCTACAAAGGGAGAGAAAACGTTTTGTTTTGTTTTGTTTTTTTGATAAAGAATTTCCAAATACAGTGATTTAATACTTTGGTCCTAAAAACTAAGTATTTTTGCTCTTGGCAGGCAAGGGACAACTGAGGCTTGGTATATCTTACAAAGACTAAATGTGTGTGAAATTCTTCCAGCAACTGTGTATATTATCACAGGCATACCTGAGAGATATTGTGGGTTCATTTCCGAACCACCACAATGAAACAAATACTGCCAGGAAAGCGAGTGAAATGAATTTTTTGGTTTCCCAATAGTGTAAAAGTTATGTTTACACTATATTGTTGTCTATTAAGTGTGCAATAGCATGGTCTTAAAAACAACAATGTACATACCTTAATTAAAAATACCTTATTGCTAGGGGTGCCTGGCTGGCTCAGTTGGCTAAGCACCCAACTCTTGATCTTGGCTCAGGTCATGATCTCACAGTTTACAGGATTGAGCCCGAAGTTGGGCTCCCTGCTGAGAACACAGAGACTTCTTGGGATTCTCTCTTCCCCTCTCTTTGCTCCTCCCCCTCTCACACTCTCTCAAAATAATTAAACTTAAAAAAAAATGCTTTATTGCTAAAAGGTGCTAACCATCATCTGAGCATTCAGCAAGTTGTAAACTTTTGCTGGTGGAGGGTCTTACCTTAATGTTGATGGCTGCTGACTAATTGGGGTGATGGTTCCTAAAAGTGGGGGTGGCTGTGGCAATATCTTAATGTAGGACAACACTGAAGTTTTCCACATCAATGGACTTCTCCATTCACCTGAACACTTAGAGGCCATTGTAAGGGCATTAAGTGCTCCAACTTTAATATCATTTTGTCTCAGGAAATGAGAGGGAGAGAAGCACGGTGGGGCGGGCAGAACACACACATTTATCGATGAAGTTCACCTCCGTACATGGGCTCAGTCTGGTTACCTCACAACAATTACAATAGCAACATCAAAGATCACTGACAACAGATCACCGTGACAAATTTAATAATAACAACAAGAAAGTTTGAAATACTGCAAAATTTACCAAAGTGTGACACAGAGACACAAAGTGAGCAAATGTTGTTGGAAAATAATGTGCCAGTAGACCTGTTTGACACAGGATTGCCATGGTCTTTCAATTGGCAAAAAACAAAAAACCAAAAAACACATAGTGTCTGTGAAGTACAATAAAAGGAAACACAATAAAATGAGGTATGCCTGTGTTAGTATTACCATCAACTATTATTATCACTGTCACTACCATTGATACAATTACAATTCATGACAGTGATGAGGGGTCAGCTTTGCTGTCAGATTCCCAGATTCCCTGCCAGTCTCACCTCCATTGCTTACTCACCTGAAGTTAATTAATTAACCTCACGAAGTCTGTTTGGTCATCTATAAAACAGAGATACCAATAATCCCTGTCTCAAGGTGATTGTTGGGACAGTTTCCTGGAATGGTCAACGTAAAGTGTTGCAGAAGTGCTCAATAAATCTCTGATGCTTTCTTACTGTCCCATTAAAGAACATAACTTCAGATTAAATCTCGGCAGAGAGTTTCCTAGAGAGGTTTCTCATTATTGGCCAACAGAAGACATTTCCTAAACATTAGGCAACCAAGAGAGAAATGTTCCTTACAAGGAAGGAAAGGCTTCCTTGGTAAAGGCTTGTTACCTCATTCAATGTAATTCAGTCTTCCCTTTCAAGAGCAGATTGCCCTTTGTTTTAGAGATTTATTATACAACAAATATTTGAAAATTATTCAGTGAAAATGATGATAGGTATTACCTATCAGGTTATTGAGAATGAAATTTTGAGAGTGTTCTTCAAAACACGTTCATCTATAAGCTGCCTCATAAGAATGTTTCCTGTGCTGTTTATTTCCTTAATATCATTTTGCAACTTATGCGTATTTTATACCAAATGGTACTTCTGTGACTAAGAAAAACTAAGTCCTTTGTAAAGAAAATCTTGTTCATGAAGCAAGTTTCCTGTTTTCTTCTCTTTTCCTTCTCTTCTTTCCCCTTTTTTTCCCCAGCATTTCAGCACCCATTTACCAGGTGCTGTGCAAGATACTAGCAAATAGTGGTAAATAACAGCCACTGTTTTGCCCTCTTAGATTTTTAGGCCTATGTTTTTCATACCTTGAAATTTATTACACCTTTTTTATTTCACACTCAAATGTGTAGTGACCCTTGGTCACTACAGTGAAATAGATCCACAAAAAAAGCACCACCAAGGATAGTGTCCCTCACCCTTTGGGAATATGCAGAAAATGTCTCTAATGTTTCCTTGCTGTTACTACTCTTTCCTTTAAGACGAATGGTTCTTCCCCATTTATTTATGATTTTGTAAATTGTCCATAATTAAAAATGATTGGCTTATTTTCTCATACCTTGGGAAACAGTTGCCTAGGTTGTTGGGTTTGTTATAACAACAATCTGCATAGAATATTGTCTTATTTTTCTAACGAATTGTATACATTTTTGTCATTAGATCTATCTTCTTGTGAGACACCCCTTTACATGATTTCTGTGATACTGAGCAGGCTTGAATAATCTTTTCGGCTGCTCAGTTGGCGAAGATCCATGATATTCTAGATGCCATTCTTTTCTCCTAAAATTAAACAAACAAACAAACAAACAAAACAACAGAAAATTTCTTCCTTTTAACTCCACTGTGCTGGTAATGTTTTGGCTGTTAGCTTTTTTAGAAATTTGCCTTCTATCTTCATGTAAACTTCTAAAGTTTCTGCCAGAGAAAAGGGATACAGAAAGGACATTATATGCATACATACCCATTGCCTAGTTGTACTGCCTTTCACACACTCACTTTGGACCCCACATTATATTTACTCTTTGGTTCTATAATTCACATTAGGATTTGTTTGTTTTATTTTTGGAACTTTTGAAGTTGTTGCATCTCAAAGAAACCATGTTTCAGGTTCATTATCAGATGGTGTCCTCATATTTTTCTAATAAAAACACACTTTTAGGCCTTGACGCTTAGGAGAAACATCGCCCTGTATACTTAGCTATGCGTCCTGAGCTTGAAAGGGCCATTGAGAGGATAAGAGAGTTGTTGAAGGTGCACGTTCTGAAACCTGCTTGCTGTTTTGCCTGGTCATGGCCCCTTATCCTTGCCTCTACCCACAGACCATCTTAGTTGCAGGAATGGTAGGAGTGCCTTCAGCTGCAAATAGCAGTATATCTGACTAGGAGTGGTGTAAACAGAGAGCTTGCTTTTCCCCATAAAGCTCCATCTCAAAGTAGAGGGCCACTGAGGCTACTTCAGAAGCTTAGTGATGTTGACCTTCACCCCTTGCTTCATGCCTGAGACCTGCATTTAAGGCAAAAAGAAGTGAAGGAGAGGGTAACTACTGCAGTGGCTTTTTCAGAAAAAGAAAATGCCTCTTCTTGAGCTCCCAGCAGACTTTTGTCCCACTGACCAGGACTGCCTCTTCTAGCTCTCTCTGACCACAAGGGAGCCTGGAAAAAGGAGTAGCTAGCCTTTCTACTGTGAAGGTAACGAAAGAAGGGGGTGTTGGGGTCATTCAGTGGGTGACCAGAGAACAAGTCTGCCTCCGTCTCAGGCAACCCAATCTATTCACCCTCCCAGAGCCAGCACTCATGCCCCATGTCCCTGAATTGCTCAGGCAGAGTTCTTCCGGGCGAATACAGCTGGTCCTGAAGCTATCATCAACTAGACTGATGGTGCTCCCTGGCAAGGACCATTTGTGCACACGTGGTAACAGAGAGATGGTGTTCAGTGAGGTTTGCTGAAACAATGAATGAGTGTGTAGTGTGTGTGGATCCCCTGATTGTTGCCTAAAGCCAGCTGCTGGAGGTCAGTGCAGAGTGCTGAATGAGGAGATCTCACTTCCACCTGACATTCCATCCTTGCCCCTGGGCATTCCCTTGATGAAATGTGAAACCACAACCCTGACCACTTGTATTCATTAAGGTACTATGGGGAGCTTTTTGCCAAAATCCTGCTGGCGCTTGTGTGATAGAAATATTCACATTTGGGGCACTAGACTTTCTGCTTTCCTAGAATTTTTATACATAGTTTTAAATAGTTATAGTCATTTGGTGTCTTGATGATATAAATCTTAGCTCAGCATAACAATCAGTATAGCTCTCTGAATTGAGAATGTCTACAAAGTATCTATTCATAGGAAATATTCTGGTTGTGCTGGAGTAGGCATAGAATTTAAAATATAGTTTATACTTTCTAGAATTTATCCAAAGAGGATGATTAAACCAGTGTGCAAAGAGATACATGCAAAGTTTGGGTGTTTTTTTTTAGTAACAATGTTTTAAAATAAAATTTGGAAACATTCGAACTCATCATTAGAAGTTAGGTTAAATAGATAATGGAACACTATGAAAGCATTAAAAACGATCATGTAGGATATCATAAGAGCATCAAAGTGTTGCTGAGTATATCAAGTATGCTGTGTGCATATGGGGCATGTGCATGTATCAATATCTTTTTCACCAAAATGGTAGACAATGCTTAAGTTTTCCTGCATTGTTTATTTTTTTAAATAATGTGTGTTTTTGTTTTACAGTCAGAAAATATATTTTTGGGGTGCCTGGGTGGCTCAGTCAGCTAAGTGTCTGACTCTTGATTTTTCTGCTCAGGTCATGATCTCATGGTTCATGAGACTGAGCCCCATGTTGGGCTCTCCAGTGACAGTGCACAGAGCCTTCTTGGGATTCTCTCTACTCCCTCGGTCTCTTTGACCCTCTCCTGTTCTCTCTCTCTCTCTTTCTCTCTCTCTCTTGATCTCATAAAATAAATAAATAAACATTAAAAAACCTGAAAATATAATTTTTACAGAAATATGCATTAGGTTAATAGAAGAGTACATGGAACCTCCACTAACTGGAACAAAACTAACAGTAAAACCTGTATTAACGGATCTTTTTTCTTTTGTTTACAAAAGTGGGGAAATCCGGATGAAATAAACTACAACTAGGGATATACTGTAAATAATAGTTTTCAAATTATGACATAGAGTGTATCTTCTCCATTTTTTCCCAATACCTCACTCTACCACAATGAATATTATCTACAACAATGAACTCCTGCCAGTACCTTTCTTACTGAGCAAGTGACTGAACTCTGTGAAACAGAAGTGAACTAATACATTTATGAAATATTTTCAACATCAAAGGCTAAACAGAAAGTATTTACTGAAAAGTCTTTGAGTTAAACCAAAAATTAAATTCACATCCCAGTCCTTGAACATTCCAATTAATGAGGCATTCACCATAGAAACTTTGAAGAAGTGATTTAAAATTTCCTCTTTGGACTCTTCAGTACAGAGAACGAACTGAGGGTTGATAGGGGGTTGGTGGGAGAGAGCGGAAAATGGGTGGCGGGCATTGAGGAGAGCACTTGTTGGGATGAGCACTGGGTGTTGTATTTAAGTTATGAATCATGGGAATCTATTCTCATAGCCAAGAGCACACTGTGTACACCGTATGTTAGCTAACTTGACAATGAATTATACTTAAAAAAATTTTTCCTTGAAATTCTAATATCTCAAATTGCTATTATTTACTAAAGACCACAAGTTTAAGGGGAAACTTCCATGAGTGGTTCACTTACATTTTTTCTATTGTCTTGTTTTTTTGAAGTAGCATAATTGTAACAAAATTATGACTCAAGTGGAAATTGTACTAAAAGAGATAGAGGCACGCATCGGTTCTGTGGAATATTGGATAACTTCCTTAGGTACTTGAGAAAGAAAAGGTAGCCCCAGAAGAAGGATTTTAAAAAACATAATTGATCTAATTTTTGATTCTAGAATATGTCCAGTATCACCCATCTTCCTGTTGATATGAGCCTGCATGTGACTGTAGAGTTTTCAGGCTAACGACTAAAGATTTTAAATTGAAGTACTTACTAAAATAGACCTACCTGGACTTTTGTTTTTCATTAATCATTTCATCAGGTATGGTATTTCCCATTTTCATCCATCTTTCTGAAAAGAACCACTTATGGGGTGCCTGGGTGGCTCAGTCGGTTGAGGGTCCAACTTCGGGTCAGGTCATGATCTCGCAGTCTATGAGTTTGAGCCCCGTGTCGGGCTCTGTGCTGACAGCTCGGAGCCTGGAGCCTGCTTCGGATTCTGTGTCTCCCTCTCTCTCTGCCCCTCCCCCGCTCATGTTCTGTCTCTCTCTCTCTCTGTCAAAAATAAAAATAAACATTAAAAAAAATTAAAGAGAACCACTTAGAAAGAATCTCTCTCTGTAAATGTCAGCTTCCTTTTTCTTTTATGGATAGATCATAAGTAGAAACCAAGAAAAATAATTCTGGGTTTCTCTTTTTAGATAAAGGTTTATAATATTAGATCCAAAAGTTAAAATTGATTTTTCATCCAAAAAAATTCTTTTAGTTTTTGACTTTTAGTTCCAACAAATCCAGCTACCTGTCTGTTTAGGTCTCCTGTCACTAAAAAGGAAAAGAATGTTTTAGATAGTGCCCTTAATTTGCTTCTTGCATGGCAAGAAATATTTCACATCTCCTTTATTGAAATAAAATGAAACAAATATCATTTTCCAAGTTTCTTGACCTTTTAGCTGAATAATCCTGGTCATTCAGCTCCTTGGAATAGAATAATTGTTTTTAGTAATTAGATCTGTGCTTAATTATTTAGGGTCTTGGTCAAAATAGGTGAATACAATCAACCCTAAAATGTGGTTTCTTGTCCATCCTCATGAGCACACACATGCACACAGAGTGCACACACACTGAGATTTAAACCTGTATGAAAACTATCAAAACTGTTTTTTTGATTCTGAAAATACTAGGTATTTTGGACTTTTTCAGTTAATTTATTGTCTCTTCATTATAGCTCAGAAGTACAGAGAGAATTACTAATTAATACTATTTACTAATAGTAATAGAGTATTATTAATACTAATAAAATAGAGGTTTTAGAAATAAATAGTAAAGCTGAGCTTAGCCTTCTAACTTTGGTCAAATCAGTTTTGTTGGCATTATCATTTGGAATTTTAAACTTTCCAGTAGAGTGGCTGAACTCCTTTGATTCAAACCAGCCTGTGATTTAAATTAGCTTTGTTTTTAAAGGAACCTAAAAAAGACCAATTTACTCTAAGGAAAGCATGGATCACACTAGCAGTTTGGGGGCTAAGAATTCATATGAGTTAAGAACCTCAAACTGATCAATATATGATAGAGTGCATTTATAAAAAGTATAGTTCATTTAGTAGGTGTGATTTGAAGAAGTGCTATTAGTTCTTCACCACATTAAGCCTGGGTATAAATTTGCAGAGAGAAATCATTCTAAGGGAGCTATTCTGAGCAGCACTTTCAGTCAAGATGGTACATATGTTTCAGCTAGAGAAGAGTGCTATCGAGGGTGCTCTGGTATCACTGGTTGTCATCCACATTGTGAAAAGGAGGCTAGCAGGTATTTATAAAAGAGTGTATAGTCAAAACACCTTACTAATGATATTAATCCTCACCACCATTTAGGTAGAGCTGGCAAGCAGTCAAGTGTCAGATATTCCCTTGTGCCAGACACCTTTCTAAGTATCAGGGATGCAGCAGTGAATGAGACAGCCTGAGACCCTCAGAGGATAGAACTTGCATCTAGTGAAGGGAGTTAAATAATAAATACCCAAATGAATAGGCCAATGAAACCATTTCGGTTCGAAATAAATGCTATGAAGAAGGTAAATGTGGCCAAGATGTGTAGGTAGTGAGTAGAGGAGCTGCTTTATATGGACTGATGAAAGAGACCACTCAGGGAGATGACATCTGAGTTGTGATCTGAATTATTAAAAGGATAATTTTTTCCCCCCAAGAAGAGTTTATTGAGCAGAAGGAACAGCAGGTGCAAAGCCCCTGGGGATGGGTCTCAACTGGAGCATCCTGTGCTCCAAAATGTGGCCAACGTTCCAAGAGTAAAGTCAACAAAAGAAGAGTGGTAGAAAGTAGAGCTAAATTGAACCTTAATATGTCTGCTCTACAGCCAGCTGTTGCTACATCAGCAGGACAGTCTGATGTACAAGTATGGATGATAGTCAGGGGTCCAAACCTGAGACCTGAGATGGTCGTCTGTGAATGTGGTGAGTGATTTTAAGCCAATGGAACATGATTGGGGATGGCTAAAGAACAAAGGATGACCAAGCACAGAGCTCTGGGGCACACCAGTATTTAGAGACGTAGAAAAGGAGGAAGAACCAAAAGAGAGACTGCAAAGCAACACATATTGAGGTCAGAAGACCAGGTACACCTGTGTGATTGTCTGAGGCGGAAAGCTATTCATGGAGTAGAGTGTGGCCAAGCATGCTAGCTGCTCTACAGTGTTAAACAGAAAGTTGACAACTGACTTTGTAAGATGCAGGTGACTGGTGATCTTGCTAAGTGGGTTAAAGGAAGAAAGGAGATAAAGAATAAAAAGGACATTATACTGAGGCATTTTATCATGAAGGAGATTAGAGATACAAAGTAATAGCTGGTGGAGAAATGGGACCATGGGAAGGTTTTTTGGTTTTGGGTTTGGGTTTGTTTTGTTTTGTTAGCACAGGAAGGATGGGAAAAGCATCTCACTGATGGGAAGAAGATTGTAGAGGTGAAGAAATTGACAATGCAAAAGACAGGGAATGATGACAGTAGCTAAGTTCTTAAGAAGCCAGGACAAGACCTGGATGACATGAGAGAGCCAGTGCCCCCATGGGAGGGTTGGCTTTACATAAAAGCAGGGACGCCACTTCCGTTGCAAAAAGAGAGGAAACATAGCACTGCGACAGATTCGGGAAGGTTGCTGGAGGCGGTGGCAAGAAGCTGACTTAGTACTCATCCCATTGCCTCTGTTTTCTCCATGGAGCATGAGGTGGCTGAAAGTGAAGGATGGAAAGGAGTTTGGGAGAAGGAAGAGAGAGGATTGGATGTGAAACCATTGTTTTGTTTGGATGGGAAAGCAGATTTGCCAGGGAAGTTTCATAAGACTGTCTGGCACCATGGAGTGTCCATTCAAGATTTATGGCAACAAACTTCAAGTGAGTCTAGTCTGCAGGGTCAGGTGATTTTCTCTGGGATTCTTTAACTGTTCAGATCCAGGTGCAACTGAATTTGTTTAAATGCGTTTGGGGGTTTTCCAGAAGGGTATGGTTGAAATGCCAAGGATGTAATATATAAAGGGAGCAGTTGCAATGCCTGGAGATAGCATATAAGCCAATAAGGAGGAAATTGAAGACAAGATGGGGGTAATGCATGGTGAAAGAGTGGATGATTGAGAGGCTTACACTGTGCATTTGGAGGTGATGCCACTGTTGGTCATAAGGTATAGCGCATGGTCATGTGCGTATATGGCTGAAGTGGATCAGCATGAAGGACGCCAAGGACTTGAAAGGCCAGAGCCTTGGAAATAGCTACATGAATGTTGAAGTTGCTAAGAAATCTGTCAGGAGCTGTAATAGAGAAAAAGATGTTGGGCTATAGGATGCCACCATCAGTGATGAAGGGGGTGTAATGAGGATTTCAGTGGATGGACACAACAAGGAAGACTAATAAGTGATAGTCTGGTGCTTCAGGGGATCTGGGTTTTTGAAAGAGGAAGGAGGAGAAATGACTTGGAATTGCAAAAGAGAGCAAGAAGTACACCTGCCAGGCCCTGAATTGCATGAGGCATAGAAGTAAAACAGACTTCACATGAAAGGATTACAGAAGTATCTAAGGGAGACAGCCCATTTCTGTTAGACGAATAGGGTGATCGGAAAGTGTACTGAGTGTTTGAGACACTTGAACTTCAGATAGTGACCCAGGTAATGGGGACATTAGGTCGGGTGGGACTGTACCTGGAAGTCTCTCAGAGAAAGGTTGCTAATCCACTGGAGTACAGAGCATTTAGCTGGAGCCACTGCACGGACATTCTGTCCTCCAGCCCCTGGACATAGAGACTGAACAAGGACTTCTTCAGGGAACTGCTGTATTAGTTTCCTTAGCTGGGAGTACCCAAGAGAGGAACTGCAGATGCCAGTAGATGCCATGCCTGCTGGGAACATGCAGCCAGAGGAACTCTCTAGGCATCTGATCTTCCTGGTAGCTGACTATATGTAGTGTGTAAATATATGCTGACAGGCATGAGTACTCAACTCCCACACGATTTCAGAGAATTATAAATTATATATATGAACTTAGAATGTATTTCCCATGAAACTTGTAACATGGAGGACATCAGATTCTCAGGGGAGTCCATGAAGACATTTCATACCCAAGATGGATAAACCAGGGATCTAAAGACACTACAGTGCTCACCATCCTTGAGACCAGTTCTGTGGGGATGGTGCATTCCACTCACTGCTGCTTCTCTGCGCTCCCACATAAGCAGCCCAGCGTGAATTTCATTATTTTCTGGACACTTTTTGTATGGGTTGCTGTTACTAGACTATAAGATCTTTGAAGGCAGGGCTATTCCTGAATCATAGCACGATCTCCATATTACATTGCCTGACAAGCACTCTGAAATGTCTCCTTTCTGTTCCTCCTCTGTCCTTCCTGGGAGGAGACAGGAATGAGAAACAAGAGAAGGTAGAGGACCCTTACAGGTCTTCTTTTCTACTTCTGTCCAAAATGCAGAACTTTAAAGTTATCAGAGGGCAAGATGATACTGACTAAATTTAGCCATGTGAAG
The DNA here is from genome assembly GCF_028018385.1 of Neofelis nebulosa. NCBI lineage: Eukaryota > Metazoa > Chordata > Mammalia > Carnivora > Felidae > Neofelis > Neofelis nebulosa. The sequence goes on along the minus strand of NC_080794.1, from coordinate 26,626,552 downwards.
AAAGGCACCAGAGGGAGGAAACTGTCTTAAAATTTGTCATCTGTTGAAGAAAGAAATATTGTACTATTACTATGGAGGTGAAGAAGTACTTTCTGGTCTTCTGTGAGAATGTAGAAGATGAGCCTTTGTGGAGTTGTCCAGCCAGTTTGTCCTTTCCCTCAATTAGAGCGATATTTTCTAAACTATCTTTGGCCTCAAATGCCTTACAGAGACTCAATGTGATGAAGTCGTAGGAGAATATTTTGCCAGTATGTAGGCTCCATTTGACAAAGTATTGTTCCCTGAGAGCATGGGCAGTGATAATCCAAATAAGAACTAATTATTCCAGTAATGGCCCAAGAAAACACGTTATTCAAGCCAATGGTGCAAAAGCCAACCTTGAATTAAAAAACAATTTTGATCATCAATTTCCTCCCTTTTAATGTCATGAGGGAAAGCAAAGATGTTGACTTCTTGACAAGATTTATTTTCAGTTAAACTTTTTGACAGGAGTAATTGTTTTAATTTATTTGCAAAATCTTGAAAAATACAATTCCTGGAATTATGAAAAATACAGATTATAGAAAGAAAAAATAGCAATCATGAAAAATCTTAACACCCAGGATTCACCATTATTAATAACGTAGCATATTTTTCTCTACTCTTTTTTTCTATGTCCCAATTTTTCAAGTAGCTAAGTTATATTCTCTAAACAGTCTTGATAAAAATAAATGTGAAGTCTGTTCTTAGATTAAGCTACAAAATACAAGATCTTACACTTCTAAAATTAATTGTGAAGATGATCAGATTCAGGGCTATTCTCTAGCAGACATATTAAATGTGGAATTCTCTCTTTTGAGAACACAAAGCCATCAATATCTAAAAGTTAATTTTAAAGGAAAGGTATTTTAGGGAGCACCTGGGTGGCTCAGTCGGTTGGATGTCTGACTCTTGATTTTGGCTCAGGCCATGATCTCAGTGCTGTGGAATTGAGCCCCACATTGGGCTCCACACTGAGCATGGAGCCTGGTTAAGATTTTCTCTCCCTCAGGGTGCCTGCGTGGCTCAGTTGGTTGAGTGTCTGACTTCAGCTCAGGTCGTGATCTCACAGTTCCTAGGTTTGAGCCCCGCATCAGGCTCTGTGCTGACAGCTCAGAGCCTGGAGCCTGCTTCACATTCTGTGTCCCCCTTAGTCTTTCTGCTCCTCCCCTGTTCACATGCTGTCTCTCTCTCAAAAATAAAGATTAAGATTTTCTCTCCCTCTGCCCCTCTCCCCTGCTCACGCTGTTAGTCTCTCTCCAAAAAATAAATAAATAAATAAATAAATAGATAGATAGATAGATAGATAAAAGAAAGAAGGAAAAAAATGAGGAAAAAAGAAAGTATTTTTTAATTTAAAAATCCATAAACATAAGATAAACATGTATTACAATAAAAGTTTACATTTTTTATACAACCACATTTTAGGGAGGAACTCCATTAAAATGGAAGGGGGCAAAGAATTGATATTAAACACCCAACTCACATCACAGTCCCTTCTCTTAATCAGTATCCGGGCAAGAGCCAAGAAGAACTGGGGCGAGGAGCTATTTTTGTGTTCTATGTTCTTTATCTCTGGGGTTTGCAGGAGAAAAGGTGGCAAAGAACTTCCTGACGGCTGTTCTTAACTCCAGCTTATTTGGAAAGTATTATTAAAAAATAATGTTGGTTCTGGTTATTTTTCTTTTAAGATTTAGCAAACAATGTCAAGTTCAGTTTTCTATTGAGTTTGAAGGTAGTGACTTTTTTTGCAGCAATGAAAGCAGTTACCTGGTGAGAACAGTTTTGCAAACAAGCGAAGATGTGTTATGTCTCTAGTCACCTATTACCCCGGGAGAACCACTTCATTATCTAAAAGGCTTGAAGCACTGTCATCTCAGGGGTTTCTCATATCTTCTCACATCTCTTCTAACAAATTTGTCACCCATCTTGGGGGAGGCGAAGAAAGGCTTAAATCCTAATGGTTTATTTTCACAATCATTGAACAATTCACAATTCACACAGTATTCAGTGGTCAAGTCTAGCTGATTGTAGAAGGTGGGCTGGAACTGGAAAACTGGGCTCTTTATCAGAATTGATCGACGGGACACAATACCCTGCTAGAGACAACAGCGTCCATGACATCATGGACTGCACGCGGGCGTGGAGATGCCCCAGCCAAGCACAGCCACTTGGTGCCTGGTCACAGGCCAAGCTCTTGATGACAACAGTGCATGTGGCTCTCTGGCCCTGCCTGCTGAACTCCATTGGGAAATATTAACAGGCAGGGATCTCCCTGGAAAATCCTGAGACAATGAACAAGTGCAAAGGTTCAGCAGGTTCCTGAGGCAGTGTTTATTTTAGCATTGGTTGTCATTCTAAAAATTGCTGCTGTGACCCTGTACTTTCAGTGGCTGTGGAATGTTTGTGACCTTCCTCCTCCCCCAGATCAAGCAGGGGCACATGTGGAGAACAGAACAAGGGATGGTCATGTTCTGCCTGTGTTGCTGGCAGGGGGCTGTGGGCCAAAGGTCTCATCCCTCACACAAGAGTAGTCTCAATTTGTGCTCATCAACAAAATTAATGATAAAAAGGCAGATTGTGTGGCAAGAAATACTGTAAAGTAAATAGTGTGAGAACCCAAGGACATACAGTTGGGCAAAGATAATCAAGGAAATCTTTACAGAGAAGCTTATATTGAAATAAATAAATTAAATCTGATATTAAATCAGACAATGCTCCAATCCTGGCTTATTATAGCATATATGATAATAGTTAGGGGGAACTCAAGGACTAAAGGAATTCAAGGATCGAAGATTCACAGTTTCTATTTTTCACTCATTCATTCATATTCTCTCTCTCTGCATCCCTTCCTTCCTCTTCCATCCACCTTCTACCAAGAGAGTCCTGTTCGATTTACTTAAGCTACCTATGAGCCTAATTCAGCTGCACTGTGCATGTATACATACAACAACGTACCATCCCTGAGTCTTCGAAACTTCAATTGAATGGAGAAGTAAGTAGTTCATAAGCTGTGTCAGAGAGGAAGAATATCCTCTGCCCTTCAAGGTTCTTCCAGCTGGACTAAGAATCAAGCTGACATGAGACAGATTAACAGGAGAAAGTCAATTTTTCATTTTGTACAAAGGGGGATCTACCCAGAATCCATGGGCATGGAAATTGCAAAGACATGCAAAATGAGGTGTATAAGTCATTCTGAACCAAAGAGAATGGGGGCAGGGGTCTGGGACTTCAAAGGGAAGGTGTGAAATTCACAGGAAGATGAAAAAGAGTAAATGTCTGGCAAACAAATGTTGCAGAAAACTCCACCCTCTTTTCTTTTGGAAAGAGAAATAAATGTTGGAAGAGTCAGAGGAGCAATTCTGAGGTGGTGGGGTCATTCCATAAGAACCTGGTAGGAAGAAGGTTCCTACCTGTGCTCTCAGTCCATGATTTTCTTCCACATTTACTGGACTCTGGATCTGGTGGTTACCATGAACTTCAACTCAGCATTTATATAAATGTGGGCTCTTCCTTCTGCCAGGTCACTAGCATCTGTGTTTGTGTGGGTGTGTGAATAAAGTCCAAAGGCAAACCCTCAGCAAGGATTTTATTATCATGTGTGGGAGAGTTTATTACTCAGGCTCTGTTTTTCCATTTGCTGTGTACTTTGCTTCCTGAATCAAATAAACAGAGAAATAAGTTGCCACTGTGCACCTAGACTTTAAATATAAAATAAGAGTATTTTATTTTAACTTTAAATGCCTTTCTGGATGCCTTTCATGCATTGGCATCTGAGCTTTTTGTTTTATAATCCTTGTTAGAGACCAATTTTTAAAGTAATAGGGATGTACCTTTTCATTCTGGATGCTTGCTGAGATGTTCTGTGTGGCTCTGCCAGCCTGAGCAGCTGTCCCCTGCCGCTCTATGCCTGCCTGTTCCCCCCTGTGAGTTCTCTGGGGCTCCCATGGATCTTTGTACAGCCTGAATTGTAGCTAGCTTTCTCATTACCTTATCCTGCCATGCAGTTTTCCCCTAAAGTCTCAAGGCAATAAAGTTCAAAATAAAAATTTACATGGTCTGTAGATATTGTGTGTTTTAGTAAGAGACTGTGGACTAAAAAATGTAAGTGAATGGTATTTTATTTCCTTTCTTCAGATAGGGAACTTCCCAAATGCCCCTGCCTTTGGATGGGACCGGTCTGTGATAGCATTGAAGTGAATAATTTTATATTTGGCAGTTGTATATCAAAGCAAGTCTCATAAACGCAGCAGATGTACATTCTGGGAGACTGCCATTAGCATGCATCTGGGGAGTTATTTAGTGGTTACTGACAGGCTTGGGGATGGGGGGCGGGGAAGGATGGGATACCCAGGACTTTCCCCCTCATTGTTTTATTTTCCGATTGTCCCCAAAGAAAACCCTTCTGAGTCTGAATCCTTAAATGAACCTTTTATATTTAAATGTTTGTAGTGCTGTTAACTGTGGGAAGCCTTTGGATTGGAGGTTTTCCACGGGAATTGAGAAAAGTAAGTCTGGCCTCTTTCATTGTTTAAATTCTAATTGTTTCTAAGAGAAAAGCATTTGAGGAAATGCGTTCATGCCCTCTGATTGGCATTCTCTGCTTTTGAAAGTAAATTTAGGGGATTTTCTATGTGAAACCAATAAAGCAGTTTAAGTAATTTAGAGCTAAATTATTTCTCCCCGGAAGACAGCCAGGTCAATGGCCTGGGAAGAAAGGAAGGGCCCAAGGAACTCACAGGTAGAACAGCAGAATCTTGTCCCTCCCGCCTCCCACAGCTGGTGACTGAGGGGCTGCTGTAACCATCTGGACCATGAGGGTACTGCTCGGCTTTACCATCCAGACCCTGAGGGTCCAACTGGGCTTTTCTAGCACAGCAGACCTAAATTGCTCACATTGTAATGTTTCTCGTCTTCCTGTTCCTCCAACCTTCTCTCCCTTTTATCTTGGTAACAGTCACAGTTGTAGTTTTCCAGCTGTTTTTCCTTTAGAGATTTGAGCTGGGGCTTAAGAGATTCTTGGTATTAGGTTTCTGAAGTGTCTTTCCTGGAGAAGCAGGACTGAGCAGATTGGTGTGAGCAACCTAGGGGACCTGCTTCATCTACTCCAAGACAAAGGGGGAATAGCTTTTACAAATTACTTAATATCGGGGCGCCTGGGTGGCGCAGTCGGTTAAGCGTCCGACTTCAGCCAGGTCACGATCTCGCGGTCCGTGCGTTCGAGCCCCGCGTCAGGCTCTGGGCCGATGGCTCGGAGCCTGGAGCCTGTTTCCGATTCTGTGTCTCCCTCTCTCTCTGCCCCTTCCCCGTTCATGCTCTGTCTCTCTCTGTCCCAAAAATAAATAAAAAACATTGAAAAAAATTTAAAAAAAAAAAACAAAAAACAAATTACTTAATATCTTCCTGCCCCCACCCCCATCTGTAACATGCGAAGACTTAGGAGATCCCATATTGCTTGCTCATGGTATGGTGAAGATCAGTTTAGTCTCTCAAGTTTTTGTCCCTGTTCACTTAAAGCTCTTAGAGTTCTTTCTCCCTCCCTACTTCGCTGCCCCTCCCTCATGCCCATTCAGTCTCTTAAAGCCAGAACCTTAGCTGCCATCTAAGCTCCATAATTAATTAGCATACATTTGCTTGATGTTTACTATGTTTCCTAGTATGCATATTATATTACAGATATTTGTGTACATTATCTTATCTCCCCCATTTGACTGTAAATTCCTTAAAGACCAGGCATTTTCCTTCTTTGAGTCTCCCTAGAATAGCACCTTGTCCATAGTGAGTGCTGAATAAATGTGGCCAGCACTATGGTTTTCAATCGATTTGAAAAAAACATGTAAATGATAGATATGTTAGTTATTAGGCATGTAGTCTCAGCACCACTGTGTTTCCATTTGTTTCCAGAAAAATAGTTATTAACTGTATAGGGCTCTTTTCTTTTTTTCACCTGCAATATATATATATATACTATATATATATATATATAGTATATATATATATATATATACACACACACACATATATATATATATACATATATATATGTGTGTGTGTGTATATATACATATATATGTATGTTCTGTGCGGCAGCACAGCAATATATATATATTGCTTGTTTGTTTTAACTATTTTTGAGGGAGGGAGTGCACATGTCTGGGGTAGGGGCAGAGAGAGAGAGGAGGACAGAGAATCCAAAGCAGGCTCTGCACTGACAGCAGAGAGCCCCATGGGGGCGGGGGGCTCCAGCTCACAAACAATGAGATCACAGCCTGAGCTGAAGTTGGAGACTTAACCAGCTGAGCCACCCAGGTGCCCCTTTCCTTCTGATTCTTATCACCTCCTCCCTCTTCATCTTCACTGGGGAGTTGGGATTTGTCCAGAGATCCTGTTACTTGGAAGCTTCTTATTTTCCCATGAATATTTGTGCCTAGTAGAAGAGAGAACAGAGAGGATGAGAATCTCTCTTTCTCTCCTCAAGCTAGTTCCTATTCCAATGATTGCTATTATTTGTATATTTTCCTCTCTTTTTCTTTGTATTTAGAAAGAAGGTTCATGTGGTTTTTATCAGGTAAAGTGAATTAATTTTATCCAAAGAACCTGCGTTATCGGGAGTCCATTTTTATGTGAAGCCCTGGTTGTAAATGAAGCAGAAGAATTTTCACATATTTTGGAGTTTTGGGGTTAAAAGAAGTGGGGGGTGGATCTTAGATGCACCGGACATTTCATGGATATGCTTGTTGAGCATTTATCTTCCTCAGCATCAAGCAGTTCTCCCTAACTAATCTTTGCTTACAATTTTTATGAGAGCTAAAAGACAGTTCCTTCAGTTTTGCATTGCCTGGCAAAGCTCTAACACATGAGGTCTTTGTACGTCTTTCTCCAATAGCTGATAAAATCCAGCCTTCAGACTGAGTAGACGTCTTGCAGAAAGAGATCTTTTTCTGATTTCTCTGCTTGAATTCATGAGATCACAAGTTAAATGAAGGGTTGAAGTTCAAGTAGGAAATAAAAGGCCGAGTGTAACACCAAACAGTTTGCACCAAAAACATTCTGCATTTCTCTCCTTCAAGCAACTGTTGCTCAACTAACTTGTGTTGGTGTTTTCTCCTCTCCTGTGTTTCTCTCATGAGCCTGTACTGTTACCACTTCCTTAGCCCTGGAGGAAGCGTCCTTCAGAAACCAGTTCATGCTGGGAAGACTGAAATGGCCGTGTAAATACATATGAGAGAAATGTGTACTGGTTCTGCATCCCTTGCATCTTTAGAAGTTAGGGTCTCAGACCTTTTAGTAGATCTGTTAGCTTTATCTGTGTTCCTTTTCACTCACCGTATAGTTACTGACAACTGATCTTGTGCATGTTATTCTGTTCCAGGCATTGTGGGCCTGTATAGTCTATTGAAACTGTGAGTCGATTTCTTGCATGGCTTATGAAATCACATTTTCTTTTAGAGACACCCCTTATATAAAATAGAAATGTACTATCTCATAAGTGTTAATACTACTGTTATTACTACTACCACTAATAATAATAGCACGTGTCAGATACAGGGACTTTATCCCAGGCACTATGATAAACCCTTAAAGTATAGTATCCCATTTAAACGTTTCAGTCCTCTGAAATGGCTAATGTATTTCTTCTCTTTAACAGCTGGAAGCCTGAGGCTCATGGATTTTAAATTACTTGTCCTGGGTCACACAGCTAATGTGTTTCAGAGTTGAAGTTCAGACTCAAGTCTATTTGACCACTAAGTCTGTGTCTTTAGTCACTACCTCCTACTCTCTCTGGAGATTGTCAAATGCCAATACTTCCTGAAACAGCCAGTTACATTTTTGGCCAGATGTGAGGTTTTCTTTCATGCAACAGATAAGACAGGTGCATGAGTAATTAAAACCCAAGGATCTGTAACCGAACCAACATGAGTTCGCTCCTTGGTGAGTCAGAAACTGCACCAGGTTGAGTTGTCGCACCAAGAAAACTTTTATTGGCAGCAAATAAGGAGATCACAGGGAATGGTTTCCAAAGCCGTGACTCCTTGAGAGAGGGTGCACGGGTTCCTTTTATTTAGGGTTAGGATGAATATTTAGATAGGGAAGACTTGTCACCTGTGTATAGGTGGACACAAGGTCACACATACGCCTTAAGGAAATAGGCCTACACATACATTGTATGTTATGTAAATGAGGCCGACGCTCCACCTTGGTTAGGGAATTCAGTATTGTAATGAGGTAAAGGTAATTTTAGGTCATACCAGACTTCACTCCATGGTCCATCTGCCCAGTTGCAGGTCAGGTTTAGCTTAAAAGGTCTGGGACATTGGGTGGTCTCGTCCTCAGGCAGTCACTGTCACCTGGGGATGGGGGTCCGGGGGGTAGTTTCAGGTTTCATCTGCCTGAGTCCAGAGGAAGCCAGAAAGAAGACTTGAGGGGAAAATGTAAGACAAAGGTTAGTGAGTGCAAGCAGGTGGGCAGTAAAGGCCAGATCTTGGGGTCTAGTGGGTGACAGATCCAGGTTTCTGTAACACCCAAACTCATGATGGGCTAGCTGGGGTGACAAAGACTTAATATTCAAGAGTTTGCTTGGGGAATAGCAGCAAGTAAAATGGAGGAGTCCCTTTTGTCCTTCATAGGATTTGTAATTTAGCTCGTCCTGTTGCTAATCATGCTGAAAAGAATGTGGAACCCTAAATCAATGTATGAAACAAAGCCATTTCTTGGCCGACACCTTCCAGTGCAAGGGAAACAAGCAAAGCAAAGCATGGTGTTGGTTAAGGGGCTGAGGGAACAAGACTTAGAGGTTCAAGGTCACACCTGAAACCATAGAGCCTATTTTTCACTAATGCTAAACAGAAGCTGTGTTTCAAAGTAGTCACATATTTTTAACAGGCCAACAGTCGACATCACCTGGGAACATGATGAAAATAGACATTCTCAGACCACATACTACATCCACCAAATCAGAAGTTCAAGGGGCGAGTCACAGCAGTCTGTATCTTAACAAGGAAGTTCTGATGCACAGTAAAGTCTGACAACCACTGGATTAAGGTGTACTTTTTTTTTCATCATTGCAAATCAATCTGGTGAAGGAATTGATTTATGGTATCAACTCACCTATCTGGTACTGGACCATTTATTCATTCACCATTTATTGTCAGGCACTTTCACAGATGTCACTTTATTTCATCCTTCTACTAATCCTGTGAGATGTTCTTATCCCTCTTTTACAGGGAAGCAACAGAGCTTCAGAGGCATTAGGTGGCTTATCTGACATTACATAGCAGATACCTGTCTTGGTATTTAACCCAAGTTTCTGGACACATGCTCTGGGCATTACACAAGATATGCCACCCCAAAATGCTCATGGTCAAGCAGGAAGACAGCTACCCAGCAAAAATTAGAAAACCCTGCTATCTCTATATACATGTATTCATAGGAGTAAAATTAACCTTTTCAACATACAGAGTTAACCAAATTAATGTTCCCTTGTTCTCTTAAAAATATCCACATAAATCCTTCTCAGCAAGAGATAAGTAAAGAGATTAGACATGGAGTCTTTTTTTACATTTTACAATCATGGAACATGATGTAAATGGTTATATTTTAAACCCATGAGGCTTTTGAACACCAGTGAGCATACAGATTTATTCAGTAAACATGCGTCTCGTTTGTACAGTACTGCATTAGGTACTGGGCAGAAACTAAAAAAAGTAAATAATAGATGGTTTCAAGTCACTTAAAAGGTTCTTTGTATGAAATCATTAGAAAACAATAAAAGAATATCAGGGCCTAAGTGATATGACGTAATAGTGGTTGAGTAAAGGGTGAGATCAGTGAGGGTCAGAACACCCATTCTCTCTAAGTAATTCAACCCACCAGTGTTTTTGAGGAGAATAAGTCTGTATAATCAGATTGAGTTTTGTTACTCTGGGCCCAGGGCAAAGAGGTATGGATGTAGCTTAATCTGAGAGTGTGTGTGTGTGTGTGTGTGTGTGTGTGTGTGTGTGTGTATAAGAGAGAGGGAGAATATGTATCTATGCTTGCATATATGTTTCCATTTTGTGGGTAGTTATATACATGTAAAATCTCAAGTATAATTGCTAGATTTCCTCCTAAACTAGATGTATCCATTTATACTATATATTCTCAAACCATATATGATGATCTCTGTCTTCCCCAACACTAGGTATTTGTTATCAATATTCTTAATCTCTACCAATTTAGTAGGCAATGTAATATTTTATTATTTTTGTCTGTATTTATTTAAAGATTTATAAGTTTCAGTAATTTTTTAGATGTTTATTTTGTCTTTATGTCCTTTGCCTATTATCTTTCAGAGGAGGGTTTTCTATTTATAGGAATTCTTTGCACTGTATGGATGACAGCCTTTTGTTGTAGGAGTTCCATATATTCCTTGTTGTTTGTCCTTTTTTATAACCTTACATTTTTTGTGTGCCGTATAGAAGTGTTACATTTTTATATACACAAATGTATAAACTCTGTTCTCTATGACTTTTGGATTTTGTTTTCTACTTAGAATTCCCTGCTTTAAAACTAGCCAGCTTATTAATGAAGGCAGCTTAATAACTATATTAGCTATATTTCAGTTTTATTCTTCCATTTCTACACCTGCAGGAAAACTTTTCTGAGTGATATTTGTCTTGGCTTCCATGTGGGATATAAAGCTGTGGACATGATATCAGACACCTGAAGTCAGTTCACCAGTTGCTTTGAATGCTCTCTTTCCATCTATACAAATAGTTACCTGTTGGATTTTGGATGTTGAAAGCAGGTAATTTGGGTGGAAGTGGCAGGAGAGGGCAGGCAGGCAGGCAACTCCTTTATGGAGTTGATTTAAAACTAAGTGGTTATTAGGATCTGCCTCTGCCTCAGCCCCTTTGCTTGCTCAGCTTGGAGCAAGCACTCCACAAGGTCCAGGTCTGTGCAGTTTTAGAACTGGCACTTGTGCTAGCTCACAGTGTAGTGCCCGGGCCAGCAGCCCAGCAGCACCTGGGGGCTTAGGAGAAATACCAGTTCTCAGGCCTGTACCAGATAGACTGAACCAGGGACTCCCAGGTGGGCCCAGCAGTCTGTGTGCACAAGCTCTCCTGATGATTGTGGGGCCTGCTCAAGTTTAACAAGCATGGCTCTTACAAGACAGAAACTTAACCCACAAGCACATTCTTCCTGCAGCTCCTTTCTTTAGTTAGGACTGCATCATATGCAAAACCCAATTTCCCCCTTTAGAGGAAGATACCAGAGATCTACCTCCATTTCACAGAGGAAACATTTTTGACCATTTCCTTTTTAGATACGTTAGTAGGACTTCTCATAATCTAAACTACATTCTTCTTTATGTATCAACTGTTAGAAGTATTTATGGCTACCCTCTTTGAGAGATGAGGATTTGGTTTATATACGCCCTTCCCTTTCCCCTACCTCCTCCAAAATTTTTATCTCTTACTTTTCTTTTATATTTGGTTCTTCCAGACTACCTTCATAATTTTATTTATTTTTATTTTCTTAAGTTTATTTAGTTTGAGAGAGCATGTATGTGCACAGGTTGGGGAGGGGCAGAAAGAAAAAGAGAGAGAATCCCAGCAGGCTCCACACTATCAGCACAGAGCCTGATGTGGAGCTTGAACCCACAAACTGTGAGGTCATGACCCAAGCTGAAATCAAGAGTAGGGTGCTTAACCTACTGAGCCCCCCAGGCACCTTTACCTTCATAATTTTATTTTATTTAAAATTTTTTTTTAATGTTTATTTATTTTAGAGAGAGAGGCAGAGTATGAGCGGGGGAGAGGTAAAGAGAGAGGGAGACACAGAATCTGAAGCAGGCTCCAGGCTCTGAACTATCAGCACAGAGCCCAATGTGGGGCTCGAACTCATGAACTGCGATATCATGACCTGAGCCCAAGTCGGACGCCCAACTGACCGAGAGCCACCCAAGCGTCCCTCTACCTTCATAATTTTAAATGACATACTTCAGTTCTTAAGTTTTCACTCTTTGAGTACAATGAAGAAATTGACACCCACTTCCCCACCTCCTCCTTTCTCCCTCCTTCTTTGAGATAATTTTAGATTGTCAACATTCTATTTTACTATGATATATTATTACATAATTTGTTTATACATTGCTTTTGAATATTGGAAATAGTGTTTGCAATAGGATGGTTATATAAAAACAATATTCACTGAACAATGAAGATGTGCGATTGGTCTTTTACTTAATGCCTTGCCTACCTGCATGTGTCCTGTCCTTGATCGCTTACCTAGGTTTGATTCACAGTCACATTATCTCATGACATTTCCCAAAGTGTTTTCTGTAGGCGTTAAGCAAAAATGTGGCAAAGTGAGTTTGGGAAACACTCAAAGTTAAACACACTACTACTATAAGACTCTTCAAAGCCCTTGAGTTCTAATGAAAATCATTAATCTTTGAAAGAGGGATTGGCATATAGCATTTCTCAAATGGAAACCCTTTTTCATAAGGCATCTCAAGGAATTAGTGTAATGTAGAACATACCATGGAAAGTGTTGCCCTATGGCATCTGCAAGTCTTCTGCTCTAGAAGCCCTCCTTTCTGCCTAGATTCTGCACCCTGCCTATTACCTAACTGGTCTGGTTTGAGTCTCAGACTTAGTCAGCCATTGTTCACCGAGATCCTAGCCCTGACTTCTGGACCCAAGAATGTTCTTTTCCCCTCAGCCGCCATACTAGCTTCTAAGAGCTACATGTCCATGATCTAGGATGTAGTCAGGTACTGCCCGCACCATTGTCTGTCAGAGTGCTCATTCACTGATTTTCTTTTATCAGATACTATGATAGTGATTTGCATCCTTCCTAAATGCTTGGTTTCTTTTATTTTTTTCCCAACTTATCCTAAAGATGGTGAATTTAACCAACCTACTCAGAAGATATTTTCTTTCTCAAAAGCAGAGTCATCTCACAATAAAACAAATTCACTCAAATTCGTGTTTCAATATCTGAATTCTTATCTACTTAAATAAAAAGGTCCTTTATTTTGAAAAGGAGTGTTTTGGAATATGGCAATGTAACAGATCATTTCATTTCAATGCAATTCAGGCTTTAAGAATAAATTATACCATTCTTCAGGACAAAGACCTTGTCATACTGCAGACTCTAGGCAAGCACAGCAAGTGGCACAGAGTAGATGTTTAATGAAAATATTTACGAATTTTGAATAAATGAAAGCTTCCTTCCTTTTCCTACAAGTTCATTTCCTTTTTCCCCCTTTCTCATGGATGTGTAATTTGTCACTCAAAAGAAAGTAGGTTTATATTTATCCTTCTGGAAGTTGTCCCAGCTGAACCACCTTTGAGACACTTGATTTTGTAAAACTGACCACACTGCCCTAACCTGACATTCTCAAATGAAACCTTTGTCTCAAGTGGATTAACTCAGTCATGAGATACTTAAAAACCAATTCAGATATTTTTAACCTAAAATTAGCACTTCCTGTTTCCTTTTACCAAATTATTTTGTGTAACCATTCATTCCAAAAACCAGTCACTCAGTGCCTACTCTGTTTAAAGCACTATGCCAAGCAAAGAACAGAACTCAAAGATGAATAAGGCATTATACTAAGTATCCCTAAGTGCCCTAAGTACTAGGATACTAGGATACCCTAAGTATCCTAACTTCCCTAAGTGTCCCTAAGATGCCCACTCTTTAGTTGGGAACATCAGACGTACACATAGGTACATAAAATGCAAAGCAGAGGCATGCCATGTAACAGAACCAAGGATATAGTCCTGGGGATGAAGAGTTCTCTGAATACAAATGATAATCATATTTAGTTTATTTTAGTGGAAACTCTTATATTATCCGATACATTAATGATGCTTCCTAACTGGTAGATGGTGGAATTTAAAGAAACATGAAAGCTGGTGTGTGCCCTTGAAACACTGATCAGGAGACAAGCCATGAATGCAAAAAAATGGGTAATAATAGAAGAAGTAACAAATGTAAGCCAAAAGATATATGAAGTGTCATGAAGCAGAACATGATTAATCACCAGATGAATAGATTTGCATTTCAAAAACTCCCTACTGGGTTTCCGTTGGTCTTTTATACTTCTCAAGAAATCAGAATGTCCCAGACTCTTAATAATAAAAGTACTAAAAGTGTAGAGCTGAGCAGCCCATGTCAAGGCTGGAGAGAAAAGAAAGGTAGAATCCTCAGGAACAGAGTTCCTGACTAAGGAAGAGGTCAGGTTTGGAGTGATTTTGAGCAGATGCTAGAAGGGATAAGAGCCAGACAGGATAAAATAGAAAAATGATTTAGAATTTCTGTTCTAAATAATCCTGAATTTGAGTCCCAGGTCTACAAGTTTGCTCATTTTGAAGTTTTGGGTAAGTTTTGTAATCTCCTAAGCCTCAGCTTTCTTATCAGTAAGATGGAATAACAATAGAATCTGCTGGGTGGTTGTGAGGATGAAATTAAATATTTCACATGAAGTGTGTGGCACAGGGTTTGGCTGCCCTAGATGCTTAGTCAATGCTGGTGGCTGAATACTGCTAACATTTTTACTATTACCTCTACAGTCTCCTCCCTGGGCTGTAAACAAAGGATAATAACAGTACCTCCAGGTGGACCTCCAAGTGTTGGTGAGAATTAATTGAGATAAACAGGCAAAATGCTCAGCAGGGACTGCAGCTTACTGTCATACAATGTATGTATTGCACATCTCCAGAAGATCCCCTCGTCATCATCATAGATTTGTAGAATTATTGTTTTATGTTTATTTATTTTTTAGAGAGAGAGAGGGAGAGAGCACATGCACATGTGCACACGCACAGGGGAGTGGCAGAGAGAGAGGAGGGAGAATACCAAGCAGGCTCCACGCTGTCAGTGCAGAGCCTGACGTAGGGCTCAAACTCAGGAACTGTGAGATCACGACCTGAGTGGAAATCAATAGTTGAACACTTAACCAACTGAGCCACCGGGGCGACCCTAGGTATGTATAGTTAGTTAGTAGAACATCTTCTTGAACAATGAGCAAATCCTCCCAATTTGCACAGTCATTGTATTTGCCAGCACTGAGCTGACCAATAGTGAGTGCATGTGAAATTTTAGCTACTACTGCTACTGCTCCTAGTATTTCACTGCTCCTATTCCCTGCTCCCAAAGGCCTCCACTGTGCCCTGAAGGAGAAAGTTGTCTGGACAAGTCAGAAGAGTTTCTCTGCTTTTTGTTACTTCATTTAATATTTTCAAAAACTGTATAGGATAAACATTGTGCTGTGGATTTGGTAGAAGAAAATGTTCTGCTTCTTGCTGAAAAGCCCATGACCCTTAAGTGATACAGCTGGAATGTAAATCTGGGTCTGCCTGACTTTTTTTTTTTATTGACACATATGGCCTGCCCAGATGAAATGCGCGTGCCTGCTTTCAGTGACAGGGAGAACTGTGCAAATACCACGTGAGAGGATTGTGTTCAAATAAGTATGTGAATGTGAGGTGGTGACGCATTTGTAACCTATGTGTAGCTGTTGAGAAATTCCCATTAACATATGCAGGCAGAGGTCATAAGGTGGCCTCTCCTTCCCTAAGAGAGAAGTCGTGGGATTCATAGAAGGCTCACTGAGGTTTCTATTCCTCTGATACGTTTTCATTTTATTCCACAGCCTAGAAATATTCTTGGCCTCTGAGTAGATTACATTTTCATAGCAATGCGGAGGATTTAACTCCCACAGATGTTAATGGAAGCCATACAGCTATGCAGCATTTTCAAAATGTACCACTTAACGTCTGAACCTTTTAATCATGCTAGAATTTTTTTTCTAGCAAATAAACAAAAATCTATTTTTATACTAACAAAGGAAAGAAACGAACACACAATTCTGTTTCACTCTGCTCTGGAAGTATATACCGAATTTCTCTTTGGAAATTCACCAAACATCTGTGAAGCTTCAAATCTCCCAGATTCGGTGGCTTCATACTTAAATACAACTGCCATGTATTTGGAGACAAACACCAAACAAACAAAACCCTCAAATTTTTCTACTGTAAACCTCTATGGAGAGTGGCCTAAGTGGCTCAGTCAGTAAAGCGTCAGATTCTTGATTTCCACTCAGGTCATGATCTCACAGTTCATAAGATCAAGCCCCACATCAGGCTCTATGATGTCAGAATAAATAAGCTTCAATTTTTTTTAAATATTAAACTTCCATGGGGAAAATGTTTCTAAGGAGAGTCAGAGAGCAAGCCTGTATCAGGGATTTATTTAGAAAAGCAACAAAGATTTTACCGAAGGATAGGGAACTTTCAGCCCAGTGTCCTCTATATTATAACTTCACCACAGTAGAAAATGAAAATTGGTATGGCAGTAGACCCCACCAGGGCTGGGAAAATACCATTGTATTCCCATTGCTTGGGACATGTTGACATATCTTACATATGCCCTGATGCCTTTGACATTACATGACAACAATAACAAAAAGATTTGATATGCTATTCAATTTGAAAAGTGAGTTTATTGGGGTGCCTGGGTGGCCCAGTTGGTTAAGCACCGATTTTTGATTTCAGCTCAGGTCATGATCTCATGGTTCATAAATTCAAACCATGCATCAGGCTCTGTGCTGAATGTGCAGCCTCCAGGAATGCATGAAGCCTCCTTGGGATTCTCTGTCTCCCTCTCTCTCTCTCTCGGCCCCTCCCCCACTCGCTCTCTCTCAAAAATAAATACATTAAAAAAAAACAGGTCTAACATGTTTTTAAAAAAATGAAAGTGAGTTTATATGTATTTTCATTTCAATATCAATTCTCTAAGTGCGCTCCCTGGATCAGCAGCATCAGCATCATCTTGGCACTTGCTAGAAATGCACATTCTTTTTTTTTTTAACCTTTACTCATTTTTGAGAGATGGAGAGAGATACAGCATGAGTAGGGGAGGGGTAGAGAGAGAGGGAGACACAGAATCCGAAGCAGGATCCAGGCTCTGAGCTGTCAGCACAGAGTCCGACACGGGGCTCGAACCCACCAACCGTGAGATCATGACCTGACCTGAAGTTGGATGCTTAACTGACTGAGCCACCCAGGTGCCCCTAGAAATGCACATTCTTAAACCCAAATCCAAACTTAATGAATCAGAACCTGAGACAGGTGCCCAGGAATCCGTTTTCTCAAAGCTTTCCTGGTGATACTGATGCAGACAAACATTTAAGAAGCATTGGTCACAAATTGGGTAAAGTACTGAGTTAATCTGTTTGTGTGCCTCCTGGGTGGGTGAAGGTTTATTATAGCCAGCTGCCCATTCGTCATACTAATCAGCTATGTGTGATCGTACTTTGTCAGCCAGTGCTCTGTTTCACGCTTCACCGAACTTCAGTGTGCAGAGAAGTAGGACCCAAGATTCAGGAAAGAATCAGAGATGAGAGGAAAAACAAGAGAACAGGTGCACAGACCTCAGTACGCAGGTAAAAGAGATCAGGGGTCAGCCTTTCTCCTACCAGTTCACAGCAACAGCTCATGGCAACTACAGGACTGAGGTTGACAAATGGGGCTAGACAAAATATTGTACAGAAAGTTAAATATAAAAGCAGGTAAGGGGCTAAATTCTGTGCTACTTTATTGACAGTTAGGTGCAATCTGCTTTTAGCTGTGATACCACCTCAGGAATATGTGTTTCTGTCACAGCTCTTACCAGATGCATGGGAATTACTTGTTAACCTATGTCCATGATTCTGTGAAAACGGAGAATACCATGCTTTATTCATTTTTGGTATCCCTTAGTATATGCCTAATATATACGAGGTATGGGCATACCCTGTTTTCCTGTGCTCTGCTTTATTGCACTTCACAGATACTGCATTTTACAAATTGAAGGTTAGTGGTAAACCTGCGTCGAGCAAGTCTACTGGTGCCAATTCTCCAATAACGTTTGTTCACCTGTGTCTCTACTTACAGTTTGGTTATTCTTTCAGCCTTTCAGACTTTTTCATTATTATATCTGTGTCTGTGATCAGAAATCTTTATTACCACTGTAATTGTTTGGGGGCACCATGGACCGTACCTATTTAGGATGGCAAACTTAATAAGTGTTGTGTGTGTTCTGACTATTCCACCAATTGGCCATTCCCTCATCTCTCTCCCCCTCCCCAGGTCTCCCTACTCTTTGAGACACAGCAATATTGAAATTAGGCCAGTTAATAACCCTACAATGACCTCTAAGTGTTGAAGCGAAAGGAAGAGTAGTATGTTTCTTATTTTATTTTATTTATTTTTAAAATGAAAAGTTTTTAATGAAGATACATCAAGGTTAAAGTACTAAATCTCAAATTTCTATGGTATGTCTCTCATTAAAAATCAAAAACTCGAAATGATAGAGCTTAGTGAGGAAGGCATGTCGGAAGCCAGCATAGGCCAAAACCCAGGCCTCTTATGCCATTTAGCCAAGTTGTAAATGCATAGGAAAACGTCTTGAAGGAAATTAAAAGTGCTACTCGAGTGAACATTACAGATGGTAAGAAAACAAAACAGTCTTATAGCTGCTCTGGAGAAAGTTTGAGTGGTCCAGGTAGAAAATCAAACCAATCACATTTCCTTAAGCCAAAGTCTATTCCAGAGCAAGGTCCTAACTCTCTTCGGTTCTCTGAAGGCTGCAAGAGGTGAGGAAGCTACAAAAGAAAAGTTTGGAGCTACCAGAGGTTGATTCGTGAGATTTAAGGAAAGAAGCCATGTCCATATCGTAAAACACAAGGTGTGGTAGCAAGTGCTGATGTAGAAGCTGCAGCAAGCTATCTAGAAGATCTAGCTAAGATAATTAATGAAGGTGGCTACACTAAACGGATTTTCAATGTATATGAAACAGCCTTCTGTTGGCAGAAGATGCTAGGACTTCATAGCTAGAGAGGAGAAGCCAATGCCTGGTCTTAAAGCTTCAAAGGACAGGCTGGTTCTCTTGTTGGGGGCTCACACAAATGGTGACTCGAAGCTGGAGCCAGTGCGCACTGACTGTTCCGAAAGTCCTAGGGCCCTTAAGAATTATGCTAAATCTCCTATGCCTGCACTCACTAAATGGAACAACAAAGCCAGGATGACAGCACATCTGTTTACAGCATGGTTTAGTGAGTATTTTAAGCCCACTGTTGAGACTTACTGCACAAAAAATGATTTATTTTAAAATATTACTACTTATTGACAGTGCACCCAGTTACCCAAGAGCTCTGATAGAAGTGTATTAAATTAATGTTTTTGTGTCTGCTGACACAACATCCATTCTGCAGCCCTGGAGCAAAGAGTCATTTAAACTTGCAAGTTTTATTATTTAAAGAAATATATTTCATAAGAGTGTAGCTGTCATAAATAGCAATTCCCCTGATGGATCTGGGCAAAGTAAATAGAAAACCTACTGGGAAGGATTCACCATTCTAGATACCATTAAGAATATTCATGGTTCAGGGGTACCTGGCTGGCTCAGTTTTTAAAGCATGCAACTCTTGATCTTGGGGTGTGAGTTTGAGCTCCATGTGTGGTGTAGAGTTTACTTAAAATATTTTTTTAAAAAGAATTGAGTCATTGGAAAAGATCAAAATATCAAAAGGAACAGGAGTTTGGAAGAAGTTGATTGCAACCCTCATGGAGGAATCTGAGAGGTTCAAGACTTCAGTGGAGGAAATCACTGCAGATGTGGTGGAAACAGCAAGAGAACCAGAATAAGTGGAGCCTGAAGATGGGACTGAATTGCTGCAATCTCATGATAAAACTGAACGGATGAGGAGTTGCTTCTTATCAATAAACAAAGAAAGTGGTTTCCTGAGATGAAATCTACTCCTGGTGAAAGTGCTATGAAGATGGTTGAAATGACAATAAAGGATTTAGAATATTATGTAAATTTAGTTCATAAAGCAGCAGCAGCAGGGTTTGAGAGGATTTACTCCAATTTAACACATTTTTAAATGCTTATTTATTTATTTTTGAGGGAGAAAGAATGCATGCATGTGCAATAGAGGCAGAGAGACAGGGTGACAGACAATCCTAAGCAGGCTCAGTGCAAAGCCTGATGCAGGGCTCAAACTCACAAACCATGAGATCATGACCTGAGCTGAAAGCAAGAGTGAGACACTTAACCAGCTAAGCAACCCACATGCCCCATACTCTAAGTTTGAAACAAGTTCTTCTATGGGTAAAATGCTATCAAAAAGCATCACATGCTATAGAGAAATCATTGATGAAAGGAAGAGTCAATTCATACAACAAACATCACTGTTGTCCTATTTTGAGAAAATGCCACAGCCACCCCAGCCTTCAGAAACCACCACCCTGATTGGTCAGCAACCATCAACATTGAAGCAAGATCCTCCATCAGCAAAAGGATTACAACTCACTGAAAGCTCAGATGATGGTTAGAATTTTTTTTAGCAATAAAGTATTTTTAAATTAAGGTATACACATTGGTTTGTTTTCTTTAAATTTTTTAATGTTTATTTATTTTTGAGAGACTGAGAGAGACAGAGCATGAGCATCGGAGGGGCAGAGAGAAAAGGAGATACAGAATCCGAAGGAGGCTCCAGGCTCTGAGCTGACAGCACAGAGCCCAACACGGGGCTCGAACTCATGGACCGTGAGATCATGACCTGAGCCAAAGTCAGATGCTTAACTGATTGAGCTACCCAGGTGCCCCTACACATTGGTTTTTTAAGATATAATGTTATTGCACACTTAATGGAAAACAATATAGTCCAATATAGTGTAAACATAACTTTTACATGCGCTGGGAAACCAAAAATTCATTTGACACACTTTATTGTGAAGTTACTGTATTGTGGTGGTCTGGAACTGAGCCTACTGTATCTCCAAGATCATGTCTATACTCTGTGGCTATCTGTTGAATTGAAGCAAATCCTTCTGGTTTAGGGAGAGTTTCATGTTTGCCAAATATGACATCACCAAATGAAGGAAAAGCAGATAAAGAGGAGAAGCATGGACCTTAATGGGAAAAATATTCAGTGAGAGCCAATAAGAGAAAATGCTGTGATTGGAAGTATGAATCTGGATTTGAAAAAGTAAAGAAAATGGTGGGAAAATGTGGTGTTTGTAGGAAAACAGACAGTGTTGTGTATGGACAGGAGAACTCAGAATGCCGTGTTTGACAAGAACAGAGCATTCAGAAGACAGAATGGAACAAGATGGGGGCAGCCAAGAAAAGACTGTATAGAAGATATGAAATACCATGAGCAGCAGGAGAGAATATAGAAAGCATGGGGCAGGGGGTGGGAATGAGAATTTTATATTTTATTTGGCCAGCTAGACTTATAGACTTTAGAGTTCATTGTTGTCTTGCTGTTTCATCATCAGAGGAAAGTCCAGCTCACACAATGAAGCCATCTGTCAGTGTCCCCACAACTGCCCCACCGCTTTCCCTGAGAGCCCCCACGGGATATTTTCATCTTTGGCAAGACAAATTGTTTCTCTTCAACTGGTTTTAGAGGCTTACTCTTGATGACAGGCCACTGAGCAGCAATCCCTTTCTTCAGCCTTGTGAAGTGTGTTCCTAGAAACCGAGAGGGAAAGGCCAGCGGGCTCCAGGGTCAGGGCTTCACCCAGGAACCGTCACCATCTACCTGATTTGTGGCAAACTGGTACAAGAAAATATTCCTTCTCTTTGTCTCAGCATTGAGTACTTTTCTCGCTGAATACATGGTTTGCGCTTTGGAGATGCTCTCAGCCAATTCCCAGGGCTGCAACTGGGCTTGAACTGTGGGGTGAAAAGCATCAGCTGGTATCAATAGATAGGCAAGCTTTGCTTTTACCATTATCTTAAACAAAATGAGTTTTAAAATTTCTTTTTAATAATTCGATGTTGCTTTTTTCCCTCAAAATGATGTTAATTTTAGAAAATGTAGGTAAGCAAAAAGAACATAAAAATGTCTTCAAGTCTCACCAAACCAGAAATAACTGTCACCCTCTTGACATTGCACTATCTTTTGTGCATGTATATGTGTGTTTATGTCCTTGCAGAAGGAAACATAGTCCTTCAGGACAGTGCATTGGCGGGACTGTATATTGGTCTCATACTTCATGTTCTCCATTTTGAACTATCAGCTACTGCAATTTATTGAATCAAGAGATACATTATGAGAAAGTAAGATCCTGGGTTTTCAAGAGTTCCCTCTCATGCTCACATTTTAAAATTTCCTCCTATGTTCTTTCACATCCCCCTACAAATATGCTGTTCTCTTCCAATCTAAATTAAGCCTGGGTCACCCCCGGATCCCCTGCCCGATGCCTCTCCCTCCCTTCTTAACCTCACTTTTTGGTAACCTCATTCTGGTAACAGCCTTACTTCCCAACCTGCCCCATGTGACTTTTGCATAGCTCTGTCCCCAGGTTGCCCTGCCCCCCCCCAAAAAAAATTGGATTTAAAATATCCTCAGTTACATTATATCTCTGCCCCCAAGAGGTAGCTGTGCAACTTGGGGCAAATGTCTCAACCTCTCTGTGCTGTGTTTGTCTCACTTGTAAATTAGAGATAATAATAGAACCTACTGCATAAGATTTTTATAAGGATTGAATGAATGAAAACTTATACAAAACTTAGAATACTACCTCAAGAAATAAATTGTAATGATCATATGGATGATGTTTTCTTGTCCCTGTTTATTTCATGCTGATAAGTTTCTGAATCAAGGCTGGTGGGTTCATTAAAATTCTGATCACTCCATCCACAATTGCTCAAAAGTCAAAGTTCGAAGAGCTGTCATCATTGCCTCCATTTATTTAGTTTTGACTCTGCCTTATTTGCTATCCTATAGCTGTTTGTAAAGGCTGGAATTTAGATGGGCTGACTTTCCTCATTCTTTCTGCCAAAGAGAAATGGTCCAAGTCTGACTTTTGTAATTGGCAGGGGCTAGAACCTGGAGGAGAACAACTTTCAGGTTAAGCACTGCCAAAAATATACCCTCAACCATGCAGAAATAATTTGTTCTGTAGAGTGTGTATGTATGTAATTGTGTAATTTGTGTATATATGTATACACACATATATATACATATATATATATTTGGGTGTGTCCCACATTAGCACTATGCTTTGAAAAAGCAAAAACTCCTTTAAAGAAACCTTGAAACAAATAAATAGTAATAATGAAAAAAAAAGAAAAAACAAAAACTCCTTTTTTGAGCTGCTATCACAATATATTTTTTGAACTGCTACCAAAAAAAAATTCTCTTCTATACAGAAATTGTTTGTTCATGTGTATATTTATGTATCATGTCCTACAGTAGCATTATTCCTTTGATAAAACAATTGTTTTCTTTTTTGTGGCTGCTTGAAGGCTTATGTAAACTAGACACATTTGTTTTTAAGATTCATATTTGTAACCCTTACTTCCCCTGATACCCAAAACCTTGTGCCTGATCCTGGGTGTCCAGGGACCCCTACTGCTGAGTTGGGAAATATACCCTGGAATGTGCTCTTTTTCCCTAACAACCCTCAAACAAATATATGCACACCCCTTTCCGAATGCTCCCTTTCTTTAAAGTGGCATGAAGTCTCCAGAACTTTAGCCTTAATAAAAATCCAAGTGTCTCCTTGAAAGTGACATTATTAACAGTGAGAATTTAAGGCCATATGAGGCCACCATTTCAGATCTCTGAGAATCTGATGAAAGTGATAGAATCTGCCTTCCACTGCCAGATGGACATCTATATCTAATAGACACATACTTTTTGGGGTTCATTAATCTCCTGACTTTGGCCCATGGAGTCCAAGTTCATAAATAAAAAACCTTGAGTTTGGATGATTATTTCTATACTCATAAAATGCTAACTTGTCCATATTATTATCTGTCGAAGGGGACAGACCTTGGTCCTGTTTTCATTTTTAAGATAAAGCATTTCTCATTTTCCCTAGTTAAGTTAGACAAGAAAAAAATTTACTGGATCACAACAGACTTCTGAAATCCATTATCAGACATTAAGAGCTTGCAGCAAAGTTTTGTGAGGTCATTACTTTCCTTAGCATCTCCTGGAGCCAGGGAGGCCAGCAACTTACGGACCCTTTAGAGAACTTGCCAAGGAAAGGAATCAGTCTTTCCATTTCCACCACCTGTTTGAACTGGCCACCTCGTTTTACCTTTTGACCTCCTCTAGCTGGCATGAAGCCAGGGGAAACAGGATAGCTAAGAATGAAAATTTTAACTACACAAGTACATACTTTGTGAAGTAGAGGGGAAACAGAGAATTCTAGTGGCTTTGAGATGCTATCTTATATAGATCATTTTTATCAAGGGAAATCTTTTCCCACAACATACACTTTAAAATTAAACAGTTTATAAAAATCATTAATGTGCTCAAACTAAATATGTGAAGCCATGTAAATTGTGTTGAGTGTTGATAAAATCTTTATTAGGTGACAAACTACAGGATAATTGGTATCTAACATCCCCTGACTGAAACATTGTATAAGAGCTATGAATACAAATAGAAATTAACCTAATTGCTATCATCTGCTTTTTTAACCTTTTATAGATTAGTATTAATTTCTGCTCTCTTTCAAAATTCCGGTGAGCACTAAGGAAATGAAAACAGAGCTAAACAATATGTATTACACATCATTAGTGGACAACTGATGGAAATAAAGAAAAGAGTAATATAATTAGAAATTAAATAGTATCCAAGATTCAGAATAGCAGAACATCTGTGTCTTGTTTGGTAGAAAATTAAAAAAAAATTACTTTATATACCCTATGGCGATTTGGGGAAGGATATAGATCCACATGAACCCATTTTAGAGTTCTTTATCAGAATTAAAAGATTAAAAAGCCTTTAAAAATCTCTAGTTATAATTTTTTATACTTCAGCTCCTATAAGGTGTGTGTGTAAATATATATATATGTACATATACATATATATATATATATATATATATATATATATATATATATATGTATATGTATATGTACATACTTTAAAATAGGCCCTGCCATGGGGCGCTTGGGTGGCTCAGTCGGTTAAGCTTCCGACTTCGGCTCAGGCCATGATCTCACAGTTTGTGGGGTCGAACCCCACGTCGAGCCCTATGGTTTGTGGGTTTTGAGCTGTTAGCACAAAGCCTGGAGACTGCTTTGGATTCTGTCTCTCTCTCTCTCTCTCTCTCTCTCTCTCTCTCTCTCTGCCCCTCCCTTGCTCACATTCTGTGTGTCTCTCTATCTCAAAATAAATAAACATTAAAAAAATTTAAAAAATACTTTTAAAGTAGGCCCTGCCAAATAAGCCTAAAATTTGCTCAGAATTATAACGCTGGAATGGCATGGTTTATTCTTATTTCTCTTTATCCCCCCAACGGATCCATTCTCTTTGTGTTATAATCACTTTTCACAGTTCAGTGATTCCTCTGATACTATCTTAAAGTACTGATTCTCAGAAGGGTCGAAATTAAACGGCATTTGCAGAAACCCCAGAGGCAGCACACAGCCAACAGCCTCAGACACGTTGTTGCAGAAGGCAATTATCAAAATAGAACGATGTCTTTATTTCATATGGTTTAGAACTTAGAAAAGAGTGCTTTTATTTATATGTCTGTATTTGGTCTTTCCTGGGTGTCTGCCTGTGTTCCTTTTTTTTCCTCTCTTGGTAGCTACTGCCAAGCAAATGTGGCAATACTGACAGTTGCCACTTTAAGCAGCCTTGCCCTTCCCTTCTGTTCCCCCTCCATGTGTCCCTTTCACTGGGCCAACTATGAGGTGACTACAAAATTGGTAAATATCATTCTAAAAGTTGGAAGAGAGAACACGTACTACCTGCACTAGATGCTTGTATCAGAGCGGTGGAGCCAACATCTGCAGACACAGCCTTTACAAGATGCATACTTGAATCAAGTGAATATGTATTTAAGGTACATTTTTAAAGGAAAAGCACTGTATCATTTTCTGTCCACATTGTATTAAAGTATTTTGCACATAAATAAGCTGCATATGTCTACAACAGGAAATCCCTAGTCATTCTGAATAAAGCCCTGAATTGCTTCTTTATACTTCTTTCAATTTAGGAGCAGAACATTAAGGAAACAGGGAGATTTGCATGTGCTTATAATGGCAGAGTTGGAGGAGTGTCTTAATTATTTTTAATCATGAGAGGAATTATTAAACTAGTTGATTTCAATTTATGCTGAGCTTAGCACAATAGAAAATGAGCTTAGGCTGCAACAAAAAGAAATTGAGTTACCTACATGGATAAATTTCCTGATGCTATGAATTTTTCAAATGAGTTATTAAGAGGCTGAATACATAGAGTACAAAGGAAGAAGGTAGTGACCCTATCTGAAATGAAGGGGGAAATGAGCCCATTTCTTTCTCCTTTTTTTTGACTCACTATCTTTAAAATGGTTTCTCTGAAAGACAGATACCATATGTCTTCACTCTTATGTGGATCCTGAGAAACTTAACAGAAGACCATGGGGGAGGGGAAGGGGGAAAAAAAAGTTAGAGAGGGAGGGAGGCAAACCATAAGAGACTCAAAAACTGAGAATTAACTGAGGGTTGATGGGGGGTGGGAGGGAGGGGAAAGTGGGTGATGGGCATTAAGGAGGGCACCTGTTGGGATGAGCACTGGGTATTGTATGGAAACCAATTTGACAATAAATTTCACATTAAAAAAATAGAAATAAAAAAATAAAATGGTTTCTCTGCAAGAAGTAAGGTGCATTTAATATTCATATCTCAATGAAATCAGGTCACTCTTGAGTTTTAATTGATTTCTAGTTGTGATAAAACAGTATACTTTAATTTATAATATGAACTTTATTTTTTAAATCTCCTGAAAAGACAGGCTAATGTGTTTATCAAAAAGAATGACATGTGTGGCTTCACAATGGAAGAGACGTCAGCAGAAAACAGATTCTGAATCACAAGCAAGGTTGATGAATGACACTATATGGCAGCTGCAGTGACTTTGTTTTTTGTGGGCTTTTTGGTGGGGGAGGGTTTTTTTGTGTTTTTTTTTGGGGGGGGGGTTATTGTTGTTTTTATGAGGCTGGTTTAACTTTATAGTGGGATTTTCCTCTATTGACATTTTAACTTTTACAAAACCTATGGAAGTAATTATTCTCATTTTTGGAAATATCTTATTTAATGCCTACGACATATTCCATCACAGGAATATAGTTCTTTTATTTAACCACTATTATTAGACATCGCTTCTAATTGTTCCTTACTGTGAGTAATGTTGCAATGAACATTACTGACAAATCTTTGCCCACATTTAATATTCTTTCATTAGCAATAATACTTTTAACTCTGTCTTTGTCTCACGATCTAAAATTGATACTGCTTTATAATTAACTTCATAAGCCTACATAAGATTATCGAAGAGATATTATGGAATTAAACATGTCACGGAGACCTTTCTTGTTGTATTGATGACTTTTACATTGTTTCATCAATTGTTGTCTCCAGGAAATATCACAGCCGAATAGACTTGAGTTTCTTATCTTGGCAATATCTACTTTAAACAATATAAGCCGAAATTTGAATAGATAAAACAGATTTAAAGATGATTACACACCTTTCTGTTTATTTTTAATTAAGGTATAGTTGGCACACATTACATTAATTTTAGGTGTACAACATAGTGATATGACAACTCTATATGTTATGCTGTGCTCACCATGAGCACCTGTAGCTACCATCTATCACTGTACAATTTTGTTACACTATCAGCGACTATATTCCCTATACTGTACCTTTTATCCCTCTGACTTACTCATTCCATAATGGGAAGCCTATACCTCTCACTTCCCTTCATTGCACGCCTGTTAGAAAGAATTATTTTTAAAAAGAGGATTCACCAAAGAGTTCATTTAATTGTGTTTAAATGTGTTTAAAATATAACCAAATTCATTACACTTTGGTGTACACACACCTTTCTGAAAATAAATCATTGGACTCTAAAGTAGCTCTTTGCAAACCTGCCTGAAGATCCAGGTTACCTGGGAGATGCCTTAACAATACCATTTACTCGGCCCACTAGAGCAGAATGCCCACGAGGTGGTCCTGGAGAATTGATACTTTTAAAATTTGACCAGATGATTTTGACGATAAGGCAGGTTAGAGAGCTGTAGGGCCAAGGGCACCTTTATCCTATGATGCTCTTCAGGTTTAAAAAGACATCAAACAAAAGAAAGGAGGCATGGAAGAACCAGGAGACTCTGAATTAAGGCAGCACCGCCTTTGGGCTCGTCTTTTACTTCCAAGAAATCCCAAGGCTCTCCCTGTGTCCTTACTCCCATTCTTTTCTGGACCTTTAAAGGGGACCATGAGGGACTCTGGATCTAGAAGATTGTATAGTCCTTATGGACTGTTTTGCTTCACTATATGGAGAAAATAAAGATTAGTAGAATGTGGGAGTCAGTACCAAAACAAACAAAAAAGGTTTTGTATAAGGCAGCATTTACCAACCTTCCCACTGTTCTGAATTTACATACTAATATGTATTGTAGCTACCACTTAGAAAAACAAACAAAAAAATGGTGCTTGCTATCCTACCTAAGAGAAAATTATTTGCCCCCTCCCTAGAGCTCCTAAAAAAGAGAGGACAGTCCCCCTAAATATTTATTAAACCCATTGCATGCACTGAATATGAGAACCCACGAGCACCTATTAAAAGATAGGCATAGAAGTGAGAGATGGCGTGATCTGACATCTCACATTCCCTTAATCCCATAGTGAAATCACTTGAAGTGGCTACTCCCTTTCCCCCTCCCGTCCCATGAATATTTGTATGAAAACTGTTATGCTTGGATAACAATAAATACATTCGGTCTCTGCCCTGATGAAACTTACTTTTTAACAAGAGAGTGAAGGCAGTGAAACCATCTGCCCCTACCTGTGCATATAAACTCTTGAACAGTGTCAGCAGGAGGGTCAGGGAGAGGGAGGTGGTTCTGTGATTTCGCTGATTCTAACTTAAGAAACAGGTGGTGATGGTAGGACAGCTTCTGAGGAGCCCTGTCTGTGACTGAACGGAGAAAGGGGTGTGATATTAGAAACCAGATGGAAAAAAATGCTTTCTCAAGTCCAAATATTTAGACATGGTGGGGTGGGGGTGGGGGGTGGAAAGCAAGAATAGATTCGCACATCAGGATAGAGAAGGATCTGGAAACAAAAGTAGGTGAGTAAAGTACAGGGTCCTGGTAGAAACTCTTCAAGGCAATAATCAGAACTTTACCCTTGATCTTGACTGAAATGATACATGGAAACTTTCACAGTGCAAACACTAGCACCAGCTTTGGCTTTCTTAAGCAATTGGTAACTTACTAGAAGATATCTGAGCCCTCTTCTAGGAGAAGACTGGAAAACCAGCCTTGGAAAACCCCAGAGAATCCAAGGTCTATTGTCCATGCTACATATCAGGGATGGGGGGGAGTGAAAAGCCATACCTCAGAGTAACTTCAAACCATCTCACCAACACTTACGGTTCACTACAGCAGGGAAAGAAAGCCCTGGAGGGCCTCATACTGGTGATGAAGTGTTCCAGCCAGAAAATTATGTATAATGCCCACCCACAATCCTTGGAGATAATATCCTCTTACAAGCACAGAGGGGAAAGCCAGATATAGGCATATATTCCATGCCTATGTGGTGGACAGGAAGCAGGGCCCAGGAAATAGGAACTATAGAAACCTTTGTCTTAGATGGTCTCTCTGGGCGCTTCCCAGAGAGGAATGAATAAATGTGGAATGAATAAAGCTGAACAATACTTAAGACTCTTTGTCACTGTCTTTTAACATACATATGTGAAAGAGAAAATGTCTGATTGGTCTAGCTTGGTTCAAGTGCTTACTATTTTACTTTGGTAAGCAGGGCATACTGTGGGCAGTTACAGTGGGTGAAAGCTAAACCAAGAGGGAATCAAGGTGCTAGGAAGCAGCATAGGATACGAATATAAGCTGTTTACTGGATAGCAGAAATACCTACCTCGGTTGAGAGGTTACCAGGAAGCCTCTCATTTTGGTATTCACCAAATATTTATGGAGCACCTCCTATGTGCTCTTATAAGAACTGTGGACCCAGCAGTGACACAACGGACAGTCTTCCTTCTCACTGAGCTTACACTTTTGATGGTCAAATAACCATGGTTGATGGATTGTTTGGTGGTGTGGAAAATATTCTGAAATTGTGGGAATAGGAAAAGATTATATGGGTAGGAAGCCAATGTGAGACCTCTGGGGACAAAAAAAAAGAAAAAGTTTTTATAAGATTTAAGGGCCTTTGTGTTCCTCACTCCAGAAGATTTCAAAATAAAGCTGACTGGCCACTTATTACCAATGCTGTAGAGTGATTACATAGACTGCATGAGAGACGGAGACACAAGACACCCTTTGCTGCTTAGGTCCCTTCCAGCTCAAAAGTTCAGTGACTCAATGACAGCTGCATAAGGCAGAGTTGCCACTGGGAGACAGGGACATGGAATGAGGGAATCGGGCAACATTATCAGGAAGGAGACATTTCCTTCTGGAGACTGAGGACTCCAGAGTTCACCTGGAGTGGGATTCTAAGCTGGAGAACCAGATGAACACTGTCGGTTTATGACCATACTCAGGAGTCCCTACCATCACATCTACTCATCTACTGCTTCTACTTTGTCTTCTGTCCTGGCCCTAAGTGTCCGTACTCCTATCGAAGGCCATACTCATGACATGTGCACTAGATCCTTTTCTTGCCAACTCTAGGTCCTCAATCCAGTACTTCTCCCTTCTCCTTCTATTAGTTTTCCTCTCCTTTGTGAGTACTTCCAGTTAGCATTCCCATGGTTAATTTCTCCTTTCATAAACCCTCTTTGTCCCCTGTCTTCCTCCAGCTTCTACTTCATTTCTCTGTCCTCCCTCACCACTAAGCTCTCCTAAAGAGCTGTTCCCCAAGCCTCCTCTTCCCTCCCTCATGAACCCTCTCCAGGCAGGCATCTTCTTCACCACTTGAGCAGCGCTGCCTTTGAGACACTCTCTTCACTTCTAGGACATCTCTCTGCTGATTTGCGTCCTACTTTGTTAGCTACCTTTTCTCATTCTCTTGGCTGATCCTCCTGTCTCCAACTTCAAAGTGTTGGCAAACCTCAGAGCTCGGTCCTTGGGTGCCAGCCCTTTTCCATTTACCTTTCTTCACTGGTCATCCCATCAAATCTCATGGCTTAAAAAACCTGTCAATATGTTGATAACTCCCAAATTTGTATTCCCATTGGGACATCTCCCTGAAAATCCAGGCATATATATCCAATAGCCTACTCAAAATCTCCATTTGCAGGTTGTTGCCCCCTCCATATTTTCTCAGAACTGTGCATTTTGGCCAAACTTCTAATTGCAAACATCTGTGATTTTGCCAGAAGACTTTCTCATCTGCAAGAGTCTACATGGCCTAGTTGACCCTTGTATGAAGCTGAGTTAACCCTCTCTTGGAGTGCCCTTCAACCAGTAACTAATGGAGGTTGATAGATAAATGTTCCAGCTCCCTCACCTTAGGGACCTCTGTGCCCTTGCATAGAAGTATGTTCTGCTTCCCAGGGCTCCCCAGAGAGTCAGCTCCATTTACCCGTGGCATCAACTAGCTTGGTAGTACAATCTACATGCGCCCTTTCCTACACTTGTCACATTTCTCCAATTCCCTACAGTGTTTCCTGGGATTATCTCCCAAATAAATTACTTGCATCAAAATACTTGTCTCAGGGTCTGCTTGTGGGGAAACCCAAGCTAAGGCAGATGCCAAATAGGTATCTCACCTCCAAACATGTCCCAAACCACATCCAAGATCTTTATACAAGGCCTTTACCCTCTCTTCTCATGG
The DNA here is from genome assembly GCF_028018385.1 of Neofelis nebulosa. Lineage (NCBI taxonomy): Eukaryota > Metazoa > Chordata > Mammalia > Carnivora > Felidae > Neofelis > Neofelis nebulosa. Next base: position 26,594,740 of record NC_080794.1, on the reverse strand, counting down.
TCTTGCCTTCCTCAGTAAATGATTGATTCTGCTGGTTGCTGGTCAAACACCTTGACACATGTCTTTCTCTCACACCTTATACCCAACTAGACAGCAGATCTGCCTTCAGAATTCAACCCTTGTTTTTTGTCCACAGGATTTTACTCTCTGGAATAGTATAATAGTCAACATTTTAAAATTGTTTGTCTCCATGGGGCGCCTGGGTGGCGCAGTCGGTTAAGCGTCCGACTTCAGCCAGGTCACGATCTCGCGGTCCGTGAGTTCGAGCCCCGCGTCGGGCTCTGGGCTGATGGCTCGGAGCCTGGAGCCTGTTTCCGATTCTGTGTCTCCCTCTCTCTCTGCCCCTCCCCCGTTCATGCTCTGTCTCTCTCTGTCCCAAAAATAAATAAAAAACGTTGAAAAAAAAATTTTTTTTAAAAAATAAAAAAAAATAAAATAAAATTGTTTGTCTCCAGACAATTAAATGTACTTCCACAAGGAAAGAAATGTCCATTTGTTTCATTTGCTGTTGTGCTTTCAGTGCCTAGAAGAGAGTCTGGAAACATAGTCAACCTTTGAAAAATTTTTGCTTAATGGGTTGCATAGATGGAAACAAATGGTTAATGAGAAAAGGCTTTGGGGGTGAAAGTGTAAAAGGCCACTAACCTAGATTGCTTCAAGATTATGAATGTAGCTGTTTCTCAAACCAAACTTTTTTGTTATTTAAATATTTCTACAATTAGAAAAAAGCCCTCTGGGGACTTTAGAAACCCATGGTTTATGCTATAAGAGCTTACCACAGTAGGGTGCTATGTTACAAAAGTGGAGGAAAATTCTAATGAATCATTTTTAATAAGGAAGTCTGCCTCTTCCTACCTCTACCACCCCAACAGTTGTATGTGTTCAGCTCTACACACCTGTTCTCGTAGGTATTTTGAGAATACATCTGCAATTGCTAGGACCACTTAGAAGAAGTAAAATTACTCTTGGGGTCAGAAAATGAGCTGGTATCTTGAGCCTGATGATCAGCAAGGGGCAATCAAAGAGGCATGGTGTCATAGAGGTTAGGGTCCTGGGCTCAGAAGTCAGCCTGCTCATTTCAGTCCCAGCTCCGTAGCTCACCAGGGGCACAGCCATGGGCAACGCTACGTGACCTCTGTAATGTCAGCTTCTGCACTTGCAAAATAGTGGTGCCGATCTAATGAGATCATTGTGAGGATTAAGTGGGCTAATACATGCAGAACATGGAGCAGAGTGGCTGAGACAGAGTAAGTCCTGAGTAAGTGTGAAATCGCCTTCTCTGGTTGGGTTTATATGATTAACTTTCATATGTCCCAGACTATACCGTAGCTCCCAAGACATAAGCTGTGCTTTTGCACAGCATTGTTATTATGTTTGTATAATGCTTTCTCTATTTTTTAAATGTTTTCTACATTTAATGTTCAAAATAATACCCCTATAATTGGAAGAGTGTATATTATCGACTTTAGTAAGGAAGCATAGAAAGTTTTTCTATAATAGCTTATTATAATAAGCCTGGGGACATTGCAGAGGAACATGCTGGGAGGATTTTTGTCACTCTGCATTTGCCCCCTAGAGATTCTGAATGACTGTCACACGAAACCACTCTTACAAATGGGATGGGGAGGGATTGTGTCCCACAGATTGAGTACACCCTGTTCAGTGGTATTTCACACAGTGTGTGCAACAAATAAACATTTTCTCTCAACTCACACTGCCCTCCCCAGAACAGATGGGAATGTCATCTCTCTAGGTTTTGCCACATCCTATTTGTTCCCTTCAGATCGTTGTAATCACTGAGGCTCACCAGTGCTGTGCCCACAGCCAACTTCAGACAAGTTGATGCTTTGAATACAAGCCCACAGAGGGCTGCAGTGCTGGCTTCTGTTGTTTATCCAGCCTTGTCTTTCTCTGCCTCAAGATATCCAAAGTGGATGAAATGAGGGGCAGAGTTGAGAACAAGTCACACGAATGAATGGTTCCAGGCCTCTCCAGAGGGACATTGTAAAGGATAATAGAGCCATTGCCACCAACATAGGCACAGAGCCTGGCTCTTTGCTATCCCAGGAAAGAAAGTGGCCAAACTGGGGAGAAACTCACTTTAAGGAATTAAGGAAGGAAAACTTTGAGGAGGTAGGCATAATCATTATGCACAGGAAGCATCAAAGGGTGAAGGAAAATGAAGCTGGTTTTTCTCTAGAAATTCCTCTATCGCACCAGTTTGAGAAACACAGGTCTGGACTGGTAAAGGGAGTTGGAATGACGTGGAAGAGAATATAGAAGAGTATGTAGGTTATGATTAATCATCAGTAATGCGTAGGCATGATTTATAAATGAGAGGTAGAACTCTTGGGCTGCCCAATATACTATATACCTATTAAATATGAAGATCATAGCTTTTTGTGGTCCAGTAGAGAAAGATTTCTTCACAGCATAGCTATGTCTCCAAAGACTTTGCCACTTGACCATAAGTGGAATATCCCCCAAGAATGTAAGCTCCTTGGAAGCAAGGCTCCATCCACTGTATATCCCAGCACTGAGCACAATGCCTGACACCTAGTAAGTGATTGTTATATGTTTGTCGAATCAATAAAGGAATGCATGTTAGAGCGAGCTGGAGGCTTAAGCAAAATATATAATAATATACTAAGTAATGGGAATAGAATGGAAGACATGTTTCATTATAATAAATTCTACATCTCCATCCAATTATTTTTCCCTAACCTGGCACTTGTGGCATTGTTTTGTTTCCATTGTGATAATGGGAAACTATGTTAATATGCAGATAGTAGAAATGAAAAGACCTAGTCTGGTCCACTCAGATCCAGTCCAGCCACCCAATTTGGGGAAAGGTTGTTAATTTCTCTAAGGATTGGTTTCCTTGTTTATTAAAGAAGGATTGTAGCACCTGCCAGAGAACCTCCTATCTCAGGCACTGGTGACTAGTTCACAAAGCCTTGGGAACTATGAACACCCCTTTGCAAATGTGTAACTATTATAACAGCCTTCATATAGTGCTTTTATTTTTTCGAAAACAGGAATTTACTATACAATCTGGTAATATTTTGAAGGAGTTGTATTAAGAACAGCAGCTCAATGCTCTTCTGTATGGATGAGCAAGTGTGCAAGTACTTAAGGCTGAGTAGTAACTTGCTCACAGTTAAGAAGTAGGAAGGAGCAGAGCACATTTTAAACCCAGGTAGTCGGCTCACTGAACCATGACACTCAGGGCCACTACTTTTTTATGAAGACATCTATTTTGTTAAGGAATCATAAATTTACATAGCTTTCCTTGTTCTGTTTCTCCTTCCTCATAGTTAACAGTTTTCACTGGATAAAGTACCAGGCTGCCCAGAACCTGCCTTAATGGCAACTTAGAAGAATGCAATTATTCATAAATGTGTCCTCACAGCTCACCTAGTTAGAAGAATTCTTGAGTGTTCCTGGAGCTCCACAAGGGCTGTGGCTGGGGACCTTCATTTTAGCAGGCTTCTGATGCTGAGGAGCCCTCAGTCTCTGGAAATCCTGTCTATTGTGCTGAATTGAACAAATTAGAAAATCAAAAGCTTTTCTTCACATTTCTGTCATAACTAGCCTCCCTTAGCATGTAGATTGAAAGCTGGGGAGGTTTCCAACACTCCTAACATATAACCATTGGAATGTTCTGAATTATCACCTTCTTGTTCATATATCCATTGGTGGAATTTTGCTAGAAAACCTAAAATAAATCCTTGCCATGCTAGTTAGAGAGAGAATGTTTGGTAAATGGGGCCAGCTCACGCCTCGCTCAGTAAAAACGCTGTGGATTGCTCAGCTTAGAAAGGAAGCTAGGGGGAGGCAACAGTATATTATTTTTATTTTAGAACTTTCCCAAATTCCATAGAACAAGTTTAAACCAGTGAAACTAAATCTCCAAATTAAATTGTGCGAAACATGCTTTCCACAGTGACAGGTGGAGAGATTAGACAACTTCCTTCATGTCCATTTTCATTACTAGTGTTTTTACAAATGACTCATTTCTAACAGTGATTTTGGCAAAAATCACAGGGATTCTGGAAACTGTTTTTACATTTTCATCAATATATATTAGAATTATGGCAATCTCAGTGGACTCCAACCTGGGTTCAGTGTCAGAATTTTTGGGTTCTTAGAAGGTCCTCAGATTTATTGGACTAAATAAGCAATCTGTTTGTATATGTTATTTGCACACCCTAGTGAAACTTAATAGATTTTAAAACACCACAATATACAAATGCTCTCATGACAGATTTAAATAAAAACAAGGTAATATCCTAGGAAATATTAATGAAAACAATGCTGAATAGTCCATTCTGTTTATCAGACGAAGATCTCATAGATATTACTTAAAGTTTTCTTGCCCCAATGTCTTGTCTCCCCGCTTCCTCTGGCCTCAGTGGTTGTGACTGTTTGAAATTCTTCTGCACCCACTCCCAACCTCTACTAACTTAAATTGCTAGGCCATTCAAGAAAACAAGAATAGGATGGATAATGGGCTTTATAAATTGAAAAATTCTGCACTAATTAAAGTTGCCATTAATAAGTGAATCATATCATTATGTCCTCTATGTTTCCATAAGTGTGGGATCAGAAGTCAAAGCGAGCAGAAGAACTTTACCGTTAAAGTTAAAACCATGTAGCTTTTTTTACATGGCCCTCAGGTCTGGCATGCAAGTGTTTTCCTTTCAGATCAGCCCTTCATGTATTTCCAATTTTTAAGTTAGTCGTCAACATAAAAAGAAGGGAGAGTTCACTCAAAAACAGATTCACATCCTTTCTTGAAATATTAGAAAACCCACTTATAGCATGGCTCCCTGATGGTCTAGACGAGCCACCTATCATGAGCTTGAGCTGGGTGGGCCCTGCCCCATTCAGATGCCGTCTGTATGTACCTTCAGTCAGCTGGGCCTACGCTTCCTGCAGAAAATGTTATTCACCCAGGGAAAGTGAGGCTCCTGTTTTCAGTCCTGATTATGCTTTTACGGTTTTATATTCGTGTGACTGTTTCACAGGAATGTGCTTATTCCTTTTCTGGTGAGTCACATATTACTCATATGACACATATTTCCAAGACTTGTCTGGTTCAGACCTGGCTCTGTTTACATAACACAATTAAAAATTGCTATTTTTAAGGGTTAATTTGGTTAGCTCCTATTGGATTTACTGCTCTGCAGAGTCTTCTCTTGTCAGAATAACACAATAATAAAGACACCTTGCACCATTCACTTGCACACCAATAGTGACTTCCTATGTTATGAAAATTGGGAAAATGAATGCACCATGCTTAGTGCAGTGTCTGGAATATATCATAAGTAATAATATCACTGGCATTAAATGTGTCTGCCTATATTGAACACATGAACTGGACGAAATCTGATGAAAATCATCTAATTTGAAATTTTGATAATTTTGGTTTCTTAACTTGGTTTTCTCAAAGTATCCCCCTATCAGAAGCTCCACAAAAGTAATTGCTATTTATTTAACCAATCAAAAATTATTTACTGACTATTAGGGAATGCTCTAGCTATGAGGGGAGCTGTATTAACCAACAGGCAACCTCTTGTCCTGGAGGTTTTTACACTTTAGCTGGGAGATAGACAGTAAACTGATAGAGCTACGTATTAATTCACATAGAGATAAAAGCCAGTAAGAAAAGTACAAAGGGGCACCTGGCTGGTTCAGTCAGTAGAGTGTGCAACTCTTGATCTCAGGGTCATGAGTTTGATCCCCACATTGGGTGTAGAGAATACTTTAAAAAAAAAAAAGTAGAACAGAGTCAGGGCTAGAGTAAGGGATGGGGTTGGCTGGAGGTGCTATTTTAGTTAAAATGTTTAAAATATATTTATTCTCATGTTTATTTGAGACTTCCTTTTTGCAGAAGCATTTTTGTAAACATGGGACATGTCATGATAGCAGAATTTAATGAACATAGCTTGAAAGTAGAGGAGGAAATGTTTTGTGGTGGTGCTGAGTTGCAGGGAAGAGCCAAGGTCAAAGAAAGACCAACTGAAGATTCAAGAAAATGGGCTGATTGATGGTTAAAGAAGTTCTGGAGGAAATGAATGACCCCAGAGGGCAGGCAAAGAGATAAGCGTTGGACAGCCTGAGAAAACCCAAATACCCCAGTTTACCCTTTTCTGTGAGGACAAAGAGAAGTCAGCACTTTTTCCAACTGTGCATAAAATGTTAACCCCCTGAGTCAAGGGAGGCTCATTTTTTTTTCAGTACTGACTCTCTTTTAGGGTATTACTATATTCATGTGGTTGTTACCCCAAAATATACTTATTTCATTTCCTATGACTCACACGTTACTCAAAAGTCATTCGTTTCCTGTTAACTTTGAGACTGCAGAGTCTCTTGAGGATATTTCTTGAACAGTTGTGTTAACCCCACAAAGCCACAGCCCACATCATCCCTACAGCCCCGGGAATAGATGCCATTTCCGAACTGGCTTTACTCAGTTCTGTTCTGGTCAGTTCAGCAAACAGGTCTCGGTGTTGTGCTAAGTGAAGGAGGAGAAGAGGGGAATAGGCTACCTGTCCTTGGAGATTAACTACAACAAGACTGATCTTCCCTGCAAGAGCCCCACCATGTCTGTTGTGGGGAGGACCCAGGCGTTTTCAGTGGGGCCTTGTTGATGGCACTCAATGATGGAGCTGCAAAGCTTACTGTCTAGTGTGGCCAGGCTTGGGATTGGGACCTGGGGCAAACTGCAAAGGAAGGGTCCCGTTAAAGTTCACACCTCTGGCTCAGCTACAGCCAATTGTTAGCACGCAGAAATGAGGGGGTAGTTTTGCCAACGTATCTGATTTATTTCATTTCATTTTTATTTTAAAGTGAGCATGTGAGCAGGGGAGAGGGGCAGAGGGAAAGAAAATGGGAGAGAGAGAATCTTAAGCAGGCTCCACTCTCAGCACAGAGCCCAATGTGGGGTTCAGTCCCACGACCCTGAGATCATGACCTGAGCCAAAATTGAGAGTCAGACGCTCAACTGACTGAGCCACCAAGCATCTGACTTTTTTAAGAAGAAACAGAAATATGACTTTTTATGCAAAATCTCTTTATTTGTGGACATTAGCAGTAAGAATTTTTAACAAATTGTTTTTAAACCTGAATGAATGTTTTAATGAAGGAAGACATAGAATCCATTAATGAGCATTGTGACTTTGAAGAAGTCATTTTTTCCTGTATGGATTTGTTACCTCGGAAAAATTGAGTCCCATGGTCTGTGAGACACCTTCCAGTCCTAAGATTCCATGTTTGTCACTTGGAGACCACAGCTGAGTTGCTGATATGACAAGGTCAGTAGGTTATGGGACTGTGCCCACCTTACTCATGTAGGTCCCTTTAGTGCAGAACCAGAGCGTGGAGCACTCTTGCCTTTCTGGACCATTAGTGAATATACCAGTAGGGAGCAGATACTTTCAACATCCAACAGACATTTATTGAGGGCTTGCTCTGTGCCAAGCCCCGTGCCAGGAACCAACATTCGGCTTCTTTATATGGATAAAGAGATTTATTCTTTCCAACTCTGAAATGCAGGGCTCTTAGCCCATTACTGGGCTCAGAATTACAGCTCAATAATTGTTAGCTTTCTTTTCCACCTTCCCTGAGGCTGTCCCCATAGAACTCTATTTGCTTGACTTTTTCCCTCAGCCTAGGATACGCTCCTGTTTAGAAATTTTAAGTACCCTCAGAAGCCAGCTCAAGCCTGCCCTCTTTCATTTCTGCCTATAGACTCTGAACTCTGGTCCTCCTTCTTCATTTAACAAATATTTATTGAGCATCTACTATATTCCTGGTCTTGTTCTACCCATGAACAAGACAGACACAGCTGTGCTTGTACCAAGTGAAATTCTGTGGGAGTTGGGAGGGAAGGAAGAAACAAACTAGGAACTAGCAAATCCGAAATTTATCAAATAGTGCGACATAGAAAATAATGGTGACATGAGGGTTATTTCAGGCCTATGTTAGATTGAGTGGCCAGAAAGGGCCCATGTGAGAGGATGCTATTTATTCTTTGACCTCACTGATAAGAAGGAACTAGCCTTGGAAGACCTGGCAGAAGGGAGCATTCCAGGCAGAGGAAACAGCAACTGGAAAGACCCTGGGGCAGGAATAAAATTAGCATTTGGAGGAATATTAAAGAAGCTTGTGTGGCTGGAGCATACATTGGAGGGAAGAGGTAATAAGTGATATCAGTATAGACTTTTAAATATTATTTTATGCATGCAAGTTTTCTTTTCACCCAATTAGAGTATAATTTCTTTAAGAGAATTGGACCAATCTCTTTTTTGTCTTCTGTTTAGTTGATATTTAGTTAACTGATATGGCAAAGTAGAGTTAACATTTCAGTGTGGTTTGATTTAGGAATATTCAGAATGGGTGTGTCTAATAGCCTAGGAGGTTTGCAGGGGTGTGTTCTTGTCCAGCTGCTATTTGAGCAGTGCACGTGTGAGGACAAATGATCTTCCCTTTCTTCCCAGCTCATCCATGTGCTGTTTTGACTGCATGTCGCTTCTGAGCCAGAAGCCAACAGACCTCCATCTGGTTTAGGAGATAAAGAAGCAGGGATGTTTCTACAAGTCTTTGTAATTAAACCACCACCACCACAAGATGGCCTTTCTCCACCAAGTCTGGCACTTTGATGAGAGAAGGCGTGCCTATTCCCATCTCTGATAACTGCTTCTTCCCAGCCCCCTTCGTCTTCTGCTGCCTGAGAGATTAAAGATGGTTGGAATGCAGGCTGGAGTAGTTCAGTGTTCTCACCCCTTCAAAGAAAGCACATGACACACTCCAGTCCTCTGCAGAGCAGCAGACCATCATGTGACTTGTGCCACTTGATCCTTTGAGTTCCAGAGTTGAGGAAAAGGACATTGCAGATAGAACGATGTGTGCAGATATTTAGTTCTACCCTCTTTTTGAATTTCTAGGGGAAGAATACGTTCAGCAGAAAGGAGCTAGCTTCAATAATTTCATTTCTACACATTTTAGGTATTGGGCATTACTTATGTTAGGATCTGGGATGCAACATGATCAGACTGCCCATCCATCTGGGGTAGGCATCGTGGTCCCTGAGTCTACAGTTGCTTCTTAATAACTTGTCACATTGATTTATCAAATTGTTCTGTCTCATGCACTTTTGTTGATGAATGCATTTTTAGTTCCTCATATTAAACTATCATTTACTCTTCTCTTTAATATATCCAAATCATGCATAATTTCTTCCAAAGAATAATTTTCTGGAATACAGCTAGTGTTTCCCCATTCATAAAAGAGAACCACTTTTCTTTAAATTATCCACATTTAACATGGCTCATATAATATATAAGCATATGTATGTTTGTGTGTGTGTGTGCACATGCATGGGTGCATGTTGATTACAAAAGCCGGGCTTAGAAAAAGCATTTTAGCTTCTTCCTTTCACTTGTGAATGTTTGTCTTCCACTCATACGTCAGACCCAGAATTAGAGCTTTACAATTAGAGTTGAATAACCGTTGGAAGATTCCTAGAAACCTAGATCATTGTGTGCATGTGTATGTGTGCGCACATGCATATTAACTCTCTATGTAAGGGTTTTCCTCGTTTTCTTTTTAATGTTTATTTCTCTTTGAGAGAGAGGGAGACAGAGGATCTGAAGTGGGTTCAGCACTGACAGAGCCTGATGCAGAGCTCAAACTTACAAACAGCAAGATCATGATGTGAGCCGAAGTCAGCTGCTTAACTGATTGAGCCACCCAGGCACCCCTATACTATAAGATTTTTAAATAAATTGGACACATTGATTTCTGCCTAAGAAAACACAATTTAGAAAACTGCTAAATGCTGGACTGTGCAGCAGACCCAACTCCTATTTCTCTTATTTACTATTCTGATAGTTTAGAGAATATTTTAAAGAGTTGGCATATTTGTTAGTGTTTTCCCTTTACTTGCAAGTGTTAAACAGGTTAGTGTTCAAAAGGCAGAGGAAACTACCTGTAGAAGTTATTCCAGCCTTCTAAATCATTTCTAGGAGTGTGCATGGATGTCATAATTTGTGGACACCCAACTGGAGTGATGTGTTGATGTCAAGGAAGCACAATTGTAAGCTCACCATCTTTAAAGATTTTGTTCTTAGGCTATTCAAAGTCCCCAGAGTTCATTATGTTTTCCAAATCACAAGACTTGATTATGCACAACAGCAGAAACATAGTCAATTTCATCTAGCTAAGAATGTTTACACTCAATGTAGCCCTTCAGAGAAGGGAGGAAAAAAGTGATCATCATTTCATAATCAGTTTTGAATTTTGCATGCTTCATGTTTATGTATTAAACAGCATATGACACAATGCAGAAATATCTTGCTGTTCTGTTTCTTCAGGCTACACTGAACACAGCCTTGGAAGTCCAGAAATAATCTGGCTTTCCTAATGCAACTCAGGCTCATAAAACCAGGGTGTCTTTGTTGTTAATGAACAGCATCTTTTATAATCCGTTAGCTATGAAGTATGCAAGCATTGGGAATGCGTATATATGAAGGGCTGATGGCAATATGTTACCACACATCATTTGTTCTCTTGTATCTTTGCTGAGGGGACCCCGTTTTTATTCTACCTGCCTCATTTGCACATAAAGCCATTTGCAAAAGAAAGGAAGGAGGGAGGGTGTGTTGAGTCCATCGATGTCATTTCTCATGGAACACGAGGCTTTGAGGAAGTGCAGGAGCAGGGTTGAGCGGCAAGGCTTGTATAGATGAAGGCAGGAAACTGTGAACTCAATGGGAGGCAAAAGTCTGCCAGACATCCAGTTAGAGAAGAATTTGTATCCTTTCTGTTGGGGATAAAGCAAGCCCCCTGAGAGTTTGGTGAATTGGTCATTTTCACCATAGACTACCCTGTTTTATAAAAGTAACCACCAAGGTAGCTCTTGTGTGTCCTTGTCTAGATTGGGTATTACTGGATTTTGGATGGTAGAGGCCTGAGGCTCTGGGAATGGAGAGAAATGGGATCACTTGGCATCTCTCTACCCTACCACATTGAGTTCCTGACCCCCTGGCCCCATAGGAGCCATCCAAAACCAGGCTCCCTCCAAAGTCAAGGGTCTTCTGTCTAATCTGGTCTCTCAACTTTTCTTTTATCCTCTATCTTGTCTGTTTCTCTGCTCATGAAGGAGGGTAGAATGTGCCCTGATGAAGATATGGAAATGTTGAATACAGCCAATCCAGATTACTTTACTGTTTAAAAGCTCCCTTGTAGATTAGATCATTTGCCCTCTTACAGGCTCAATGAGCTGCTTTTTCCATGTGTTCCTGTGAACAATGCCTATGTCATGGTCTCAGCTTGAAAGAAGGGGCAAACAAGGAAAAGAGAGAGCACACTTTGTTACTACAAGTTTTCAGGAGTCATATCAATGATGTAAATGCTGTTATCTTTTTTTCCTTTTTGAAAACATTTTATGTTTTTGTTCAATATTGAAGAGAGAAAATTATGCAGAAAATAGGTTGTAGTGCTCAATGTTTTGTGTGTGATTCATAGGATAGAGAATAGTGTTAATATTTTAAATTATTGCTCAAAAAGATACTGCTGTTTTCTGTCACACAAAGCTAATGGGTGAATGCATTCTGCTGGATGGCAGGGAGTTTCTGCTGTTTTCCAATCTCAAAGATCAGACAGCATGCTAGGTATACACGATACTTTCAAAAATGCATCAGAGGGCTATAACCTCCAAACCCCTGGCTCTAGATTAGGGGCTAGCAAGTTTTCTTTCTCAAAATGGGCAGATAGCATTTTCAGTTTTGTTGCCCATACAGTCTCCCACATATTCCAATAAAACTTTGTTTGTGAACACTGATGTTGGAACTGCAGGTTACCTCCACGTGTCATGGAATATTATTATCCTTTTAATTTATTTCACCCGAAATGTAAAACCCAGTGTGAGCTCAGTGGCCATACAAAAACAGGTAGCAGGTCAGTCTGGGTGTTCATGATGTAGTTTGAAGAACCCTTTTCTTATCTATCCTGGGATGTTAGTGACATCTCAAGACAAACCAATCTTCACAATGAAGTTGGTATGTGGCGGCCCACTTTCAGGATGGAGTCGTGGGAGAAGGCAACTCTGCAGACATTTGCTGAATCTTGAAAGGACCTGTGAAGCACCCAGGGTTTCAGGAACTTCTAGCAGAGCCACAAAAAATTCTTCCCCTTGCTTGAAAAGGTCCTGACACTGGAGACTATCTCTGAATTCCATTGAATATGCAGATGCTACCAACCTCTCCGTGGTTCCTCTCTGCCTCTTCCCACCTTCCTGAAATATCTGTTGGGCACATTCTGTTTGGAGCCCTTGGAGAGAGGTTGGGGGACACAAAGAGGCAAGCAACACATGAGTATTCACAGCCTGCGGAAGAGTTGGAGAGCTGTGTGGAGAATCTCACCCAGGTGAGCGGCCTGTTGGAAGGGATGTGTAGCCATCCACACTGCCCACCAAGACTTCATCCTCTGCTCACAGAATTTTGAGAACCAGTTCCAGCTGGATGCCTCATGATTCAGGGTGGGTTGACACTGAACCGTTGGTTCCTAGTCAGGAACTTGGGTTGGTGGGAAAGACCATAACTTCTAGACTATTCTGTATTTTAAAGATCCATCCAGAAAAGTATTACCAGACTCTGCTTTGAGCTGGTAACTGTTCTTTCTACAGCCTGGTACAAGTTTCTGTCCCTTTGTCTGAGCCCCCAAATGCTGAATACCAGAAGCAATGCTCATGCCATCATTCTTCATGAGCATTGCCTTTGTAGAGCAGTATTCATGCACCATGAAAATCACAAGTTAACTCTCATTTTGAAAATTAAATCCCTGTGTAAATACCTTAAATCTTTAAGCTTGTTATAGGAATCCCATCATGAATTCTAGGCACAGCAGTATCTTTCACAGTGTGCCATCACAGAACTACTCTTGGGTTTCCATTTCTTCATCTTTGAAATGATGGGGTTTGATTAAATGATCTCTGAGATTATGCAATTTATTCTACTGTTTATCTTTTATGTCAAAATATATTTTTAAATATTGGATTTCCTTGAGGTAGGGCACAGTTGTTCTCATAAGATGTGGTAAAAGATGGTAACATAACATACCCCATTATGAAACATTTACTATTTTCAGCAGACCCTCCAGACCACCAGTTCAGGCTATACCAGCCTCCCACGTCAGCCCGCATGCACCATTTAGGGATGTTAGCTTCTATCCGTGCTTCTCCTTTCACAGCTGCAGTATCTGTGAGATGAGCGGCGTTAGTTTGGGAAACAAAATGTACTGGCCAGGGTTGGGTTGCAAGACACAATTGTGGGAATTATTACTCTTCTTACTTAGTATAATTATTGAGCGTTTTTCTCTGAAGAGTTCCACAGAAAGGTTGATCCGTTGGGATTATTTATCCTAGAGAAGAGAAGAGCAGAGGGGAAGGGATAACTCAGTAACAGTCTGGAATGTTTGGAAGGCAATAGCCAACTGTTCTGTCTTCTCACTGAAGACAGAAGATGAAGAAACCGGTGGGAGAGGTCTAAATGAGACGTGAGGAATAGTGCCTTGCCACTAAGCATGATTAAACACCAATGTGAGTTCCTTCTGGACAGGTCTGGGTAGACTGGGGGCTTGGATGTCCTGCCTGGACCCAGACACCTCGCTCTCTGATTTACATTGCAGACACCTGGAACAGCCTGTAGGCTCCAGGGGACAGATTCACAGGTCTGGACTCCTAGGCCGCCAGCATTCTGATAGATAGGGTGGGGTTAACGCAGATATAATAGCCTGGAACAGGACAAGAAACACAATAAATGTTATCAGAAAGATGTCTGCAGCTCGAGAGGAAAGAGCTGGGCTTGGGTTTGATGGACTTTGCCCCACCTGGGCAATGCTTGGCCTGGGGATGGTGAAGATTTCTTATGCCAGCCTCACCATCTCCACAGCATCAGCAGATGGGACCTTTCTCCCACATGTTAGGTGCCCAGCCTGTATGTGGTGACTGTATAAATGAATGAATGCAGGAGAGAGGGAATAAAGAGATGTACAGTCAGTAGTGAACGAACTCTTCTGGACATTTCAGAGCCATGCCTGGTCCTTCCCCGACTGTTACTCCTCTCTTGGGTGCCATGTGCCCCCCTTGGGTGTCACACTCCCTTGGGAATCACTAGCACTGTGGTCAGCAGAGCAGGCTCTAGGGCAGAGGCCCAAATTCAAATGCCTCTGGGTAGCTCAGCACCCAAGGAGTGAAGCAGACCAAGCGAAGTAAGACAGTTGGGAATACTCAGGGCTGAGGTGGAAAGCCGTCAGTCAACACCAGGAAACTGGCCTAAGGGAAACAGTCCCAGAGTTGCCAGATCCTTGATTTTTTTTAAAAACAAGAACTCTAGATTTTGATATGAAATTACTCAATCTTTAAATGTTGGCAACTAAAAATATTTTTAAAAACACTGTGAGGGCCAAGAAAACGTGTGTTTGTTATCTACCACCAGTGTGACCTTTCCTTTAGAATAGTGTAGCATTAGATTCACAGCTTGACTATTTAGTTGCTGTTGACCTTGGCAAGTTATTTAACATTTCTGAACTCTAGTTTCTCTCTCACGAATGTAGAAAGATTTCTTCATAGCCTAGCTCTGAGGACTAAAAGAACATATGTAAGAAATTAACATAGTACCTTGCATGCAGAGTATTTAATAATTATTAATAATAATAATAATAATAATAATAATAATGATGATGATGGCTATGATTATATTATTAGATTGAACCATACGAAAGTCCTGGAATACATATGGATTTGACCTATAAAGATGGCAATTTCATGTGGTTCAACATAATACTAATATAAAATCCTACCCCATATACATTTTTATTATTTTGCCATCATTAAGTTTACCTACTTACTCCCTAAACACATAATTATGATCCCCCTTCTCCTACACTCTTCTCCACAGCACCTATCCTGTTTATCATACCCAATAATTCATTTATTATATTTATGACCTGTATAGTCTACCCCACCTCTGCTGGTATATAAGCTTCACTTAAGGCAGAGATTTTCTGTAATTTATTCATTGTCTTTCTACCCACCTCAGCCCAGTACCGAGAATTATGTAGTAGGCTCTCTGTAAATATGTGTTGAATGAGTAGGCTTGTACACTGGCCTTCCCAAAGTTGAGTTTAGTCTCCTACAGACACTTTCCTCAGCCCTTACAGGTTTGAGGAAACTATTGATTAGAACTGTTCCAAATAAAACATAAATGATGATGATCATCTTATGGTGAAGGGTTTTTGGGGCCTTTGACTCGAGCTCAAGTATAATGTAAGACTAGTGAAAAGTTGCGTAAGTATTGCCGACCCCAAATCTGAAAAACTGAATTCAATTAGTAAAATTAAAAATACCTAAATTGGAAAAAAAATGACCAGAAGTCTTCAATGAGGTTTTGTTCTGCTTTGTTTTTCTGGTCAAATACATGAGCATTTTATATGATGCCACATTTTTAAAAAGATGGAATGCATTTGACCTTGGATAAAAGGAAATTCAGTTATCTCAAGATAACTCTCCTTGGCAGTACAGTATGCTTTCACTGTGTGTGTGTGTGTGTGTGTGTGTGTGTGTGTGCGCGCGCGTGCATGCATACATATATTCAGTAGTAAAACTATTGCAGCAAAAGGAGTTAAAATCATAAAAGGCAGTCTTGACTGGATTCCAGAGACAGGGGAAAATGGCGGTATTGTCTTTAGGAGGAATGTCAGAGTAGCCCGCATACAGAGGAAAGTGCTGATAAGCAGAATGACAAAAGCCAGTTTCATGAGTGATTCCCAGCAGCTAGGGTACACTCCCAGCTGATTGCCTTGCTATTTTCGGTATTCCACATATCATGACTAAATACACAAAGCTTGTCTGGAGGCCACAAATATGGTAAGTCAGTGGGTAATTCTGGGAGCTACTCTATCGTTTGTAAGGGCCAAGTCACCTTCCATGCTCTTGTCTGCCCTGCTCACTCCCTAGTTCACTAGCTAAGAAAATTTTGAGCAGCTCCTACCTTTTTACCAGGAGATAGGGAAAACCTTTACATTTCCCAAGGCAGATATTTTTAGACTCAATGCTCAGTCCAAAGTGTTAACTAATTGAGTTATCAAGTTTCATACTTGGCCACAGAGAATGGCAGTGGAGGAGGGAGAGAGCTTCCCAGAACAAGTAAGCCTTTACAGTTTCCGAATGAAATGTGTTTTCCTTATAGAAATGCTGCTTGGGCCTGAATAGTTGCGTCTTTTACAAAATGTGTGTTGCCAGATAGGAAGGAGGCTAGCCTATGTGCATCATGGATCGCCTGAGTTCAGTATGTGTAGGACAATGGGCTGTCCTTTCTTTCTGTTTTGCTCGGATCCGGACTCTAGGTACGTTTTGTCTCTGATGTAATTTGGAGTGTGCTGGGCTCAGGCATGTCTGAAGAAGATGCTTAATGAAATGCAAAAAGAATTTGAGGAGTTTGGGGTCCTGGAAGGGCATAGTGGACCCAAGAATGTAAGGTTTAAATGTTCACACTTTTCTCAAGAGAACTGTGAGAGCTTTAAAACTCAGCTTTGTCTGGCTTATTAATTTACAAGGGGAAGTATGGAATCTTACTGTTGGGAAGGAAAACATTGTAGAGTTAAAGTTTGTTTTTAGAACTCATATAAGTGGCAGATGGGGGATGGGATGTATTTGGAAGTTGGAAAATGTAATTTTGTTTTTGTTTCACTAGAATTGCACATAATATAAGTATATCATCTCATTTAATAATGTTAAAGAATTAGCATAGTAAGCCATTGTCCCCTTAAGGGATACTGGATGGATATTTGCTTGATGTGTGTAAAATTTTAATGTTTGATTCTGAGGGATTCATAAAATACGATTTTGATTATGGCACAGTTTAAGGTTTCATGTAATCTCTCTACCCGTGTCTTTTCATTTAGCACCAATTTATCTACTTATGAGAACACACATATGTTCATATATGTACTTTGCTATTAATACAACATATTAAATCCTGAGCACCAGATGAACATTTTGTATGCAATACTTAGAATGCCCAGAAGAAGACATCATAAAAATGAGGACATTGGTGCTAGTTCTCACATCAGGCAGGCAGACATGCTAATGGTTTTGAGAAAAGAACTGTCATTTCATAGTGTTACAGAAAGCAATTCAGATAACTCTCACAATTTTGAACTTTTTTTTAAATGGATTCAGTTTTAATCTTTGTATTCTTAGAAATAGGTTCAGCTCTTAGCGAAGAATATTCTTTTTATGCACTTTACTGAATATTGCTGTATTCTGCAGTAGACATGTATGAAATTTTAATCTCCGTGAGACTTGCAAACATTTTGTGTGCCTCAGAGAAAGGCTTTTTCAAATTAAACTTGAGATTCATTATAAAGATATAAACATTGTTGTGAATTCCAGACATTAGTGGTGATTTACTAGTAATATAAGCATACTGACAGATGAGTCCTAAAAATCATATTATGTCACTCTAAAAATAATTCATCCATCAAAAATTTTGAGCTATATTGAAGGTTGAATTTCAAATGTGAATTCTGTTCTATTAATTATGGAACTGAAAACTTTACATAAAATCAGAATGACATTTGCTGATGACCTAGTGAGACTTGGCTTTGCAAAATACTAATTGCTAAGAAGTTTCAAGCTAAGTGCAAATATAACAAATCTTAAAGCATGTACTTGAGAAGTTTTGGCCTCTAAGAATTGATGAGTTATTAAAAAAGAAAAAGATCTGAGATCCAAAAGGAAAGCTCAGATAAAAGCAGACCATCTTGTTTCTGCCTCGTGTCAGAATATATCAACTAAATGGTGAGAGCATTTGATCTCGGCCCATATGTGCAGCATTTTCTGTTTTGGTGGGCATGCTGTTTAAAAAATGTGTAATAAAATGACAGACTGAATTTGAAATTATCCTGCCCTAAGCAGTGACTCTGGAAGGCTACTGACCCGACACAGATCACACAGAAGTCCCGACACAATAGAGAGTAGCATATACTATTGCTGTCCTGGGTTTAGTTGGACAATGAATAAGAATTATTCATCTCCTGGTTTCGCCTCTGACTTGAATGGAAGACTGAACAGTTTGTCTGCATGAGCTGAACTATGGACAAAATCCTTGCAGAGAGGGTATAGTAGATAATTACATTTTCACAAATGATCATTAGTACCTCCTGCTACTTCTATTTGGGTTGTGGTTTCTGTAGTATTGTTTAGAGATTTTCTACAGGATTGCTTAGTCTGTGTTTTGGGAGAAACTTTCTGTGATTTTACAACTTGTAATTGGGAAACATTTGCAGCACAAACCTTCTAGAAAGGTAGAGTGTGTGTACCTCTGTCAATTTTAGAAATTCTCAAGGGTTGCTAATCAAGTCTTTATGAAATAACTAGTTTTGCCATAAATGATTGATTAAAAAATTAACTCTTAAATAATAATCAAGCCCCCCAAAAAGCTAGACTTTGAGCAAAGCCCAAATTTAATACAATTTTAATGTGCATTTCAGAGGCAAATAAGATCTTTCAATAGCTGTGAATTATTTTTAAATCCTTTAAAGTTGCTCTGTCATACCAAATAGAAGTTATTGGTATTTCATTTTCTATCTTCAGCTCAGATGGGTTCTATTTTGTATGTCTGATTTTTAAGAATGCGTTAATAAATACGTATTGAATCCATAATTTTATTGTTGATGATTTTCACTTTAGGAAGCATGGGGCAAGTGGGAAAATTCATCTAGTCAAACTCAAGAAAGGAGTCACAATACCTTTTTGCTGCTGACACTATCTGTACTGTTTCTTGTTTTAAAATGGAAACTTTCAGTTATATAGTAACTATGGTATTTACTTACCAACTACATGTGCTTTTTTTATGTGACAATGTGAAGATACTACCTCTTCTCAGTTATAAATATAGGTGATGATCAATCCTAAGCAACATTTATAAGACAGAAGAGAATTTAAAATCTAAGTGTCCTGTCTTTTTAACAGTCACTCTTCTTTATAACACTAAGGCATTTTTAGTCACAAAGTAAAAATATATTTGCCAATTCTTTATTTTAATGCAAATATTGATGTGTTTTACTACAATCCCCCAAATATATGGCAAACGCTAGTATTAAGAATGAAATCATGTCTTCTAATTGGACTACTGATAAATATATTATTAGACTACACAACATGAATTTCAGAGCATGTCAGGCAAATACCTACAGTTACTAATTAATCATTTATGAAGCATATAAATCAATAAAGACTTTAATTCTTTTATTTTAGGAGACCTTTTTTACTCCCACATGAAATACAGATCTAAACTGACATTTAAGATAGATACTCTTCCAGATAATAATGTTGGAAAGTGAGTGCATTTTTCTTTGGTCAAGTGACAAGGAAGCTATGCAATTAATTTAAAAAGTAGAAGTTGATAACGTTAAAAATTGCTTTGTAAAATCTGGGTATGCGTCAGCTTTTAGTCTTGAATTCTTGATTATATTATGTTCCAATTCAGCATCATTCTGATATGTTATTGACTTATATATTTCCATAATTCAATGACTATTCTGCTGTATTTTGAAAACACTTGTAACAATAAGGTAAATTCTATACTTTGAGTCCTGTAGCTTTTCAAACACAGACTGTGTCTTACTCATCTTTTGATCCTCAGAATTGGGCACATATTGGGCACTCAATAAATATCTGTTAAATATTTTTAAACAAATCCTTATCTCTGAAGAGTGTACCCGCTCATCAAAAGTAATTGCTCAAGAGTATTTTAAGCATCTCATCAACAGAGTATTTGAATGAAATTGAAAATAAACAGATATTATATAGCTGAAAAGAAGCCAACACTGTTTAGTAAACTAGATTTAAAATAATGTTTGGCCTTCTAGTCACCATTGGTCTTATAAGACACACTATTTCTAAATGTTTAAATTATTTGAAACAGGAAAATGTACTAGCTAACTTTGCATTTTAGTGACCAAAATTAGACTATTGTTTCCAGTCTAGAATTTTCCCAGAATACAGGATTCATATCTATAATTGTGTTTACACACTAATGACAGATTATCTATAAAGAATTTTCATGTTATCTTTTTGAGATGGTGGCACCACTTGCAATGAGATAGGTTCTTAATTTTTCATGTGTCCTTTCCAAGGACACTAAGTTGATGTTCTGGGGACGGTTATCCTCTGGAGAAGTGTAATAGCGTCAGAGTATTTGGACTATGTGGACATGGGCACTTGGAAAGAGCCTACATATGAAGAGGGCCGAAGTAAGGTAGTGAATGGGAAATAAGTATGTATTTGACAGATGGGAGAATCCGTAATTTTATTGGCAATAAAATCAGTAAAGAGGTACAATTAGAGTAATCCTGGTCCATACTTTGCAAAAATAGCAGCACTGCACTTATTCACACTCTGTCTTCCTGCTCAAGCCTGTTGGCCAGTTATTCTGTTAGGAGGTAGTAGGCTTCAGTTGATAGCTTTGCTGTAGACCAGCCACTCTCAAAGTGTGGTCCAAGAACCCCTGGGTATTCCTGAGACCCTTCCAGAACCTATGAGGTCCTTCCTTTTCTAACTACATTATCTATCTGAGGCTGGATTCCTTTCACATACTTGAACCAAAACAACACATGGCCAAAGACTGAATGCCGCAGTAGATATGAGAATCTAAATATCCTCTGTTGTCAGGCATTAAAGAGATTTGCAAAACTAAAACAACACCATCCTTCTCACATTTTTGGTTTGTTTTGGAAAACATTATTTTCCATAAGATAAATATTTTGTTATGTAATGTGTGTTATTATTTTAAAATAAATTATATATTTAATTATCAGTTTTATGTTCTAATATGATAAATAGCAATTCAAAAGGTCTTTGGGGATCCTCAATAATATATAAGAGTGTAAAGGGACCCTGAGACAAACAAGTTTGTGAACCACTACTCTAGACAGAATGCAGTGTGAACCTTCTTTGCCCTGGATTGTATCCTTAGCTTAGTTGCTGAAAGCACTGGTCAAATAAGGTCAAATTCATATATTCAGTCCCTGTGTGATCAGTTATGTGCCCTTGACTCTCATGGTAATCATGATAGGCAAGGAAGCTAAAAAAAATAAGACATTTTAAGGTGATAATAACAAATAGTATTAATTAAAGACCAACTGTGCACCAGGCCATTTCTAACTGCTTTGCATATATTATTTCCCTTAGTCTTATCAAAGGCTGTACATGTTAAATTTTACTACTATTCTCATTTTGCAGATGAGTAAACCAAGCTACAGTGTATTTAAGCCTCTTGTCCAAGGACACATAGTTTGTAAATTGTGGAGACATGTTTCGAATGCAGACATTTTGGCTCCAGAGTCTGAACTCGGAAATCATCAAAGTATATTGATTTGCTCATAGAAAGTGTTAGATTAGATCTAGCTCCAAAAACTTAAAAAATACATACAGCATTCTACCCCTGAGTCAGCACCTTCATCTTCATGCATGAAAGACAGCTTCTTAGATATGAGTGTTTATTCCCATGATCCTTGCAGTATGTCTTAGCTGTTTGATTATAATATAGCTGAACATTTCAAAGTCACCCACCATGTTGTAACTACTGCACATTCTAATGGTTACCTTAACTTTGGGATAAAGTCTACTCTTATATGTTGAACTTTGAGTAATAAAAGATAACATCCTTCTTTACATTTACCATGTGTTTTCATTGTATTTTTTGAAGTTTTAAAAATTTCTTTATTTTGAGAGAGAGCTCATTGCGCATGTGAGCAGGGGAGGGGCAGAGAGAGAGGAGGAAGAGAATCCTAAGCAGGCTGTTCGCACAGAGCCCCCACGCAGGGCATGAAACTGTGAGATTATGACCTGAACTGAAATCAAGAGTTGGACACTTAACCCATTGAGCCACCCAAGTGCTCTTCATAGTATTTTTTAAAAGACCTCTTGCACATCTGGGCATTACTTGCTCTTTCTCTCTCTCTTCCATTTTATTGCATTCAATGTAAATACGTTGCATCTTCCAATTACACATCTTGTTCAGGAAATGTAAATGTCACCTGGATATTATTTAATATTCCCAAATCATTCTATCTGTAGACCTACCCATCTATTTCTGACTTCACTAGTGACCTAAGCTTATTTTAAAATATGGGGGTTTTTTATTCATTCAAATAACTTATTTAGCTATATTTTCACCGAGGGGCTCTAAAATCCCTTTGTTGATGATAGGGTCGAGTAACAATGAAAAATTAAAATGGAAAGAACAATAGCATTTTGGTATATTGATGTTATTGAGTCAGTATAAAACTGTGTTCCCCACAATCCCCCCCCCCAAAAAGCAAATAGTTTCATTCCAGCTGCACCATCTGGCACACAACATTTTAGGATGGTTAATTCAAGATCCCTTCATCTCTCTAGCTAATGCCTCTTCTCCCTCTGGTGCCATGGACCTCACCCTTCAATTCCTCTGGGCTTTTATCCCCAGACCTCTAATTATCTGACCAGGAAGTTAAGTCCAGTGTATTGTGATTTCCTGGCTGATCCCCACCATATAAGGTATATTTATGCAGTAGAAGAAACTATGTACATTCACAATATTAAGTCTATCCACACTAAACACCAAGATATTTATTTTCTAACCTCAGAAAGAAAAAGAAAAAAAAAACTGTTGGGAAAATGTTCATCTATTCAAGTAAACACTTTCTCTTTTCTCCTGATACCTAGACCAATTTTAGCTTATCACTGTTTTCGGTTGCTATATTTAAGATGTGAATAGTTCGCTGGATTAAATATTTTAGGACTCATGCCAATACCTCCTACATAATAAGGATCCTTAGGCATGAAGCCCTGTTCTGATTCATAACATACCAAATAAATGGAAAAATCCCAAACAGTTGATGTGTCTTATATAATCTACCATGTGTAATGCCAGAAGTAACTGCTATGTATTTCCTAAGTGGTTAGTAGCAATACCTTCGTATTACAAGATGCATTTCTAAGGGACTCTGCAGTTCTTTGTGGTTTAGCCAAGTTGTGCAACAACTTGCTGCTTGTTTTAATTTTTTTTTAAGTTTATTTGTTTGTTTGTTTGTTTGTTTGTTTATTGAGAGAGAAAGAGAGAGAAAGTGGCAGAGAGGCAGAGAGAGAAGGAGAGAATCCCAAGCAGGGTCCGCACTGTCAGTGCTGAACCTGATGAGGGGTTCAAACTCACAAACCTGAGTCGAAATCCATAGTTAGACACTTAACTGGCTGAGCTACCCAGGCACCCCTTACTGCATGTTTTATAAAAAAAAAAAAGGTACACACAGACCCCCAGATTTCAGCTGCATAATACTACCCGACTGGGACTCAGAACAACTTCATTTGATCTCTAAAGAGACAAAGCTGTCTGTTTCTAGCCCTTGTCATGCAGCATGGGTCACAATGTTTAGATGCATCACCATGCTGCACAGGATGCATGAGATAACTGTGTATGTAGGGAGTTACAAGATGAATGGTAGTTTGGGGAAATGAAAGGGGAACAAGTAGACATTGGAGATCCTACTCTTTATTGGAGTGTGGCAGGAAAATCTTCAGCCAAGAACTTATACTAGTTCAAACCATAAAATCATCGACCGCTTCCTTCTTGGTCTTGTACCATGAGGTAGGGAGAACATAAAATCCAGGAATCCTGATTTCTATTTTCAGCAATTTCATAACTAGTTAAGCAAATCATACTTCTCTTTGCTTCAGTTTCCTATTTGTACAGTAGAGATGAGGCAGTAATCTACCTCAAAAACAAAATGTGTTTTTAAAAAAAGAAATGTACATTTTTTGTAATACAAAGCAAAGCTCTATATTAAGCCAAGATTTAATCATTACTATACTGAATCTTTACTTTCCAGTTTACTAGTTCAGGGCTATGTCTCTTCAGATTATTTAGTACATATTGTTGAAGTGAATCAAGGGCACTTCCATAAATTACTCTCCTGTTCTACCAATTATAAAAAAAAAAAAAACATGATGGGGGTGCATGTCAACTGATCTTTCCAGGGGTGGGAGAGCCTGATCGCTTAAGACAACCACTTCCTCTAGTGAACAATGGAGTACGAATTATGCCTCAAGTATTTTATAGGCAGCCTTGCTCATGGGAGAGTAAAAGAGAATTTCTCAAAAGACATGTTCATGTGGGAAATAATTGAGACAGATGAACTAGATGAAGCATAGCAAGAGAAGAGAAGGGGTGACTGATAATGAGAAAGTTTAAGACCCCAATGGCTCTATATTTTTTTGTTCAGCATTTACCTTTTGCCTAATGAATGGAAAAGGCTTTCAGTCATATGTTTTGGAGAGCCTGGCATCCACCAAATTTACACGTTACAAACCAACATTAACTGCTAACTACTTTATGCAACCTTCAATTAGATTCTTGTTTTAACTCATTGGGGAAAATAATTCTCTGAAATAAAAATGATTACAATTTCCAAAGGAGCTAAACCTTCCTCATGTTAATATTCCATCCTTGTGGATTAAGGTGGGGAGAAAAAAAGGAAATTCTCCAGGGCTGTTATATGTTCTGAATTGTTGAGCACTGAGAGAGCTGTTGATAGACTTGTTTTTTTTATTTTTCTAAAGCAACGAATTACCATTTCTCTTGTGCTTCTTCATCCCAAGAGATAACCAGAAATATGTCCAAACACAGCAGAGATATCAAACAAGCCTGCTAATGAATCCAAAAAGATACATTTCAGAAATGATTTCTCCATCTCTGGCTGTCTTCCAGGTTTATTTATTTATTTGGATCTTTATATTTCAGAATAACAAAAGCTAAATGTTTTATGAATTTTAAGGTTAATGTGTCCCTGCTGCATAACTTTACTCATCTGCAAGTGAAGACAAACTCACCCTGTACTGAAATGTCCTTGAATGGAATGAAATGAAGAGATCATGTTGTTTTCATTTTAAATGTCAAACATATTTTGGCTCAAGAGCCACACACCCCTTTCTACATCTTGTGTTAGGTACTTTGGCTAAAATGGAGCTTTCATTAACATTTTTCCATTTGTGTTCATTTGGGAAAACACCACTTATTAATTCGCTGTGAGAGTACTTTCACATTGTACAGTATCAGGGAGGAACCCACTTGTCATTTAATTGAACCATTCTATGCATTCCTGACATCATACATACCATTCTGCATCTATATACAAGAGTGTTGGGACATAATCTGTGTCCACAGCCCACTAAGGTACTCTGCAACATCTATAGTGTAAAGAAAGTGTTTTAAATGAAAGTTTTCGGTCAAAGTGGTTTGAAATTCTGTCCCAGGCTACTACAAATCAGCACATTAGATTACTATATTGACCACATATTAGGACATACAAAACTCTCCTCTCCTGATACAAATGGCCTTACATCCCTTGAGACGTAGGCGAAACTCACTCTTTGAAATCTTTATTTATGTTCCCAGAAAATTTCAGACAAACTCAAATAAATCCTGTTTTACAGCTGAACAGAATCGACTTCACATTGAGAAGTATTAGAAACACCCACCCACCACCAATACCCGATGTGCTGCTTTTTTTTTTTTCCTATGGGAAACATGTTTCTTCTCTGTATTTATTTTTATTTCTAATCAGTCTCCAGGAGAATTTTAGGTCTCTGAATTCTGGGTGAGAAAAGACACTGCAAGGGGCCTGGATTCTGGGTCTTCCTTTTGATGTAAACCAGATCATAGTAGACAGACTTGATGAGAGTGGGTTTTATCAGCCTGGCAAAGTAAATCCTTAAAAACACTGTCTTTATAAAAACAAAAGCTTTCCAGCACTGTATTTATTTTTTTAACTCGTTCCCAGTTCCCTCTGCTTAAAGATAAAGATGGAAATGTTGTTTTGCCTTTCAGTTTTAGAGGGGCCGCTGTGCTCAGAAGCCCTGGCAGATCTGAAATGTGCAACAGCAGGGGCCTTGCTGGCAGAGGCCCCAGTGGAAAGATGGTAACCATGCCTAACATGTGTTAGGGGACAGTGACCTCATTTTCAGGGATGAACTAAGGTTAGTTCCAAGCAAAGTCCTTACAAACAAAGGCAGCCTTGTAACAATGGGAAGGAATCTGTGGAGGCAACCCCTGTCCTTTGGGTGGTTTTGATAGAGATGATTACAAACATAGATAGTCTTTGGAAGCATTTCCCTTATTGGTTAAGCCCTCACCCCCTCTCTCACTCCTCCCATTGCTCATTTATAGGTGGAAACCCACTGGTTTATTTCCAGTAACTAGGTAGCAATTAAATCAAAAAGAATGAAATCTTAATAATTCAAGATCTTCCCTAACTAGAAGGGTTCTAGTTTTTTTTCAAGCACTTGCCATACAAAAGACACACACACAAAATTCCCTTTTGAGATCTCTGCACCTCACCCCCCAAAAACACACACCTAAAAAGGACTTATCTGCTAAGATAAAGACCTAATACCCCTGGGTAGGGGAGGGGAACCAGTCTCCTAAAGATTTGCGGTTGTTTGTTGACAGGAGACAGATTATCCCATGAATGTCACAGTTGTTGTAGGTTGCGCAATTGGTCACATTCTTTTGAAATTGGTCAGAAATTAGATCACTGTGCAAGATATCTATAAAATATCAGCACACAATATCATACTCTAAAATATCTGGAAACTTTGAGAGGGCACTATCTGAATAGCCATGTCTCTGGGTATAAGCTATAATTCCACTCTAGTCTAGTGGGTTAAAAAAAATCCCTCCTTTGTTACTGCCTCCCCCCTCACATGCTTGAGTAGCCCTGTGGCTCCATGTCCAATCTCAAAGCCTTAAATTTGGAAGAATGTGACTCTCAAGCTATTTTTTTTTTCTGTTGAACATTGTTTTATCCCACATAAATATACCAGTCTTAGATTTTGAGGAGTTCTACAAAGCAGTTCCATTTATATTTCAAAACTAAAACTGACATTAAATCACAAATTAAGGAGCAATAGCACAGAGGACGTTGGGATTTTGATAAGCAGCCCCCAAACTGTGCAAATCCCCTTCCTGACTGAGAATAATTTACAAATCTGTATTACTTTGTTCACCAAAAATTACTGCTTGATACTACCAAGGAAAGCCTTCCATCTTTCACTTCTGGGTACAAAAGTTTGCTTTAAATGGGGGATATAGAAGAGTAAAAGAGAAGGGTGAAAGGCAATTATGAAAGCCAAAATTTAAAAATCTTAACATTCTCTTATGTGAAAATAAAAATCTGTCAGCAGACCTTCAGAATGCCTCTCACATTGTTCTTTTCTTTTCCATCCTCTCTGCTATCCCCCCAAAGTATCCATATCACATACAGCCATATTTGTTTATTTTTTATGGCAATGTAATTAACATACAATGTTTCATTAGCTTTAAGTGTACACCATAGTGATTCAACAATTCTATACCTTATGCTTTGCTCACCAAGATAAATGTAGTCACCATCTGTCGTCATACAGTGGGATTACAATATCATTGACCATATTTCCTACTTTGCTTTTCACCTCCATGACTTATTTATTCCACAAGTGGAAGTTTGCACCTCTTTTTCCTCTTTCTCTATTTCAGCCATCTCCCCCCACCCCTCCCCTCTGGCAACCACCAGTTTGTTCTCCTTATTTAAGAGTCTGGTTTTTGTTTGTTTCTTTGTTCATTTGTTCTTTAGATGTTACATGTAAGTGAAATCATATGGTAATTGTCTTTCTCTGTCACATAGAGCTGTATTTTTACTCTCACCTAATTCCGTGGTGCTCACGTCTGGTTGCACATTAAAATCATTTGAGCTGTGTTTATTAAAATGTCTCATCTCAGACCAATTGAATGTCTGGGGGTAGGGTCTGAGTGTCTCATTTGTTTGCTTGTTTGTGTAAGTCTTCCTCTGGAGATCCTTGAGGCATAATACATTAACAACCAGTGACCTATAGCTCTTTTTGTCTCCATTTTCTTCTACATGAAGGTGCTGTCAACTAAGTAGGCTAAAACATAGATTTAAAACTTTCTTCTCACTCATCAAAACCCTGCACTGTGTTCTGATAGCTTTGCGATGAAGTTAAATCAAATTCAAATGCCATTCCAAACCTTCTGTGAATTTCTCCTTTACCAATCTCTCTAGGGGCCTCCCCTTTTCAATAGATTGTCTATTTGCCATTCCTGAAACCTCCCCATTTCCATATCTCTGCCCATTTTTCCTTCCTTCTTTTCTCCACTGACTTGGTCCCCTCTAGAATTCCTGCCTCTCTTCTTAGTTGTTTTCCAGCCATATTCAGTGTGCAGAAATGGCTCTTCTCAATAGCATCTATAGACTTCATCATCTTCTTTAGGATCTTCTACCTTAAATTCTCATTCCACCTGCTGTCTCCAGCCTTCACAGCTAGATTATAACATCATTGAAAGCAATAACTGTATCCTCAAGGTTGAGGCCAAGTAGATATCACTGCTTAACTGCCAGATATTGAACCCTGTATTGAATATGCATCCTTAATCCTCTTGATGGAATAAATAATGTAATACTCACTTTGAAGATTTGTTTTACTAGTTAGAAGAGATATAATATTTATTTCTTGAAGACCCAGACTTGTGAATTCATGATCTACACAACACCATAGTGAGGTTGAGAATGTAGATTTAACTAAACAGATTTATTTATTTTCTGATATGTCTGCATAGATATGCTGGTTGGCATTCACATTTGAATTGGTGCATCCAATGTGAGAAAACTAAAAAATTGCTGCTCTTCCTGGGCCATATTTTCTGAGGTATGACCAGGCAACAGGTCTGTTAGATCTGGCCATCCAGATCATTCTTCTGCATGTTTTTATTAGAAGAAGTTTTGTTAGAGGTGTCTTACAATCTTCTTGAAATTAACTTCTTGAGAAGCAGAAAACAAGGTTAACAGATGGCCTTTTATATAGCAAAATTTATATCAGTAATTATTTGGTTAATTTAAAAAAATGATTCGTAGCCAAGAACACTAAAAGGTACATATATTTGGTAAATATTTGAGTGTTACCTTAAATCACATACATGTGCATCCATTTGCCCAACATGGATTTAAAGATGAAGACTTTTCTCAGAGTATGGATCCCCAACTATAATTCTCGTTGGCCTTCCATACCATAAATGCTCTTTCTAGGAGTCCCACTTTTCATCTCTTTAACGGAAAGCTAGAGATTAAAGTAATCTGTGAAGTAATCTGAGTATAGAATCTTGCTGGATTTTTCTGATTTTTATTTTAGCCCCTTCAATCCTCTCATTCCTATCTGATTTAGCAGGAATATTTTTAGGAACTTCTTTCTACTATGTCTTTCCAAAGTATTTAACTTAGTTTTCATAAAAGTATCCTTTCTCTGCATTGTTTTGAAGTTTAAATAATACCTAATTAAATTATGTAATTACAACAACCAGGACCACTGGTCTAAACATGTTAGAAGAAAACCACAACTGACTACCAGTAGGAGTAGGGGTATCTATTTGGGAGTCATTCTGTGTTGGACAAAAGGGGTGAAAAGAACCCCTTTATTGGTGAAGAGAACAATGACCACATTCCAGCAATATCTGGAAAGTTCTAGCAGAGTACCTGTCACTCCGATGACTCTAAATAAATGTTGCTGCTCTTTTTCTCCTTCTTTACTCAAGGAACATGAGTTCTTTTATATTATTCCGGAACATTTAGCCAAGGAAGCATTAGAATTGGGAATAAGGGCAGAGTTCTAAAACCAGGTAGACGTGAATTCAAATCTTGCTTCTGCAAGTTTCTAGAAAACTGCCCTTGGGTAAATTATCTAACCTTTTTCATCTGTAAATAGACATGATAGTAACACAGACTTCACAGACCTATGAGAATGAATTTGGGGTGATCTACAGAAAATGCCCCACATATTAGAAGTGTCCAATCACTGTTAGTTACAATACCATGTTATTAGGTATCAGAACACTTAAAGACCTCCTGATTCATAAAACACAATAGACTGCAGGCCTCACCTGCATACACTTTCTGACAGTTATTACTGAAGCAGATACATTGCTCCACAGGTGATCCCAGCAAGCATCACAAAAATAAGGTGCTTTGCCTAAGGTGAATTGGGAAACCAGAGTAATCTCAGACTCGCTGAGCATCACCCCTTTTATCTTCTCTTCAAGTGTGGAAGAACCCCTAAGTCTGTCCCTGGACTCTTACCTTTCTTTGGTGAAATGGAGAAACAGCAAGGAAGAGCAGACTTTTTTGGTTCCTAATTAAGTTTCTGTAGGATTTCACTTCTTGAGGAATGATTAGAGCATTGGACCATGCAAGGGATCAGCATTTTCTTGGTTCAGCGTGTACTGGGATTCTGTTAGGTAGAACTCTGTCCTGAATAAGACAAGCACCTGCCCAAAAAGACATTACTGTCCATCTTGATAGACTCACTGGATCCTGAGCAAAACAGAGCACATGCTGTAGGAGTCCCAAGGGCAGGGGAGGGGTGTCATATCTGGTATTTGGGGAGAAAATTGCACAGATGAAGTGACAGTTGAACTGGTCCTAGGATTTAGTTACTAGACCTATTGACAGGGGAGAGGGAGTGAGGTCTAGTAGTCAGCAGAGAGATGTCCTGGATGACATCACAGTGACAGGATATTATGGGGCCTGTCTAGAAATAATAAGTGGGAGAAATGAAAAGCTGTCTAGATTGCTGTCAAGATCAGTATTTGTGTTTTTGGTTTGGGTTGGAAGTGTTTGTTTGCGTCAGGATTTAAAGGGCCTTGGAGGCTATGCAATAGCAATTGAATACTGTGATTTAAAAGCAGAAACATTTTTACAAATGAAGCTTGCCATCAAACATCAACATAAAAAGCAGATACTAGCGTATCTACTTGGGGTGAAACTGCAAATAGGCATAAGGAAATCAGCTTACTCCGCCTCACTCTTGATCTTAGTTTGTCTGCTAGGGCCCCACGGAACCACTGGTATTGAGGAAGGAGCCTGGGTTTTTATCAAATACTTATGGCTTTCAATCCTTGCTGCTTACTTATTAGCTGTGTGACCTTGGGCAAGCCACTTACTTTCATGAAACTCATTTTTTCACATCTGCAATGCAGGTTCCTATCTTGATTGAATTTTTAAGAAATAAACACTAACAATGCATTTGTAAAAATTACATATGTAAAATGCTTAGTGGAGTCTGACCTATAGTAGGCATTCACTAAATTGCACTTACTGTTTTTGTCATGATTTTCTCAGAACCCTCAGTGGCTCCTCAGTGAGCTCCTGAACAGTGTTCGGTGCTCCTGGAATATTCAGCTAGGGATAGTGTACTGGCTACAACCTCTTAGAGGTTTTCAGAATGATCTGGGCATCACATGGCTAGGGCCTGAACTGGGCAATTAGAACAGGGTGAATAGGAAAAAAAAAAAAAAAAAAGAAAAGGTTAAGCATATTCCCAGCTGTAAGGAAAGCTAAAATGTTAGGATAATGATAAAAATAAGTCCTTTGAAGTACACTTGTAAACTGGCACAAAAGTAAGGGATCTATAGAGGTAAAAATGACATGAAAGCAAGAACCAGTTTTACTTGTCTACATAGACACAGGGCCCAGGAGACAAAGCCTAGAACATGCCCAAGTGGGCAGTCTAATAAGAGATCCCCTAATAAACTGGGCTCCAAAGGGGTTGGCTCCCAATACAGGGGTGGACAGGAAATAAATCCACCACATAAAAAGAGTAGCAAAAACTTGCCTGTCTCAATTTGTCACCAGCTGGAAGGGAAAAAAAAAATCTTCCCTGAGAATTTGTAACCACAAGGAATCCCTCATATCCATACCAGCTTGAAATCTAAATTTATTTGCGTAGTCTTTAAAACAAATCCAAAAAAACCTCTCAAGGCAAACATTTATTTTAAAAATAATCTTGGGTTGATAGTGCCTCTAAGCAACTGGAAGAAGCAATGTTAAATTCGTTTTTGGAGTATGGCATCCTTAACCCAGGCCCGAAAGAATTCCCAAAGATTAATTTCTAAGGAATATGAAATCATGATCAATAATCACAAACCACAGAAAGTGTAAATTGGTACAATCACTTTGAAAAACAATTTTCCATTCACTGGTACAGTTGAGTTAGCACATACCAAGTGACACAGCGTTTATGATAGTAGGTATGTACCTTAAAAATCCTTGCCTGTTTGCACCAGGATTAGAGCCAGAATGTTCATGGCAGCCCTGTTCATAGTGGACCCAAACTGGAAACAACTCAAACGTTCATCAACTCCACAGTGGATAAATAGATTGTGTTACAATCACATAATGGAATCTTCTGCAGCCACAGTGATAAATCGGCTGCAGTTATACATGTCAGCGTGAATGACTCTAAGACAACATTAGACAAAGGAAGCATGTCACAGAAAGATCCATAATGTATGATTCCATTTACAGAGAGTGCAAAGACAGTCCACTACATAACATTTAGGTTGGGGAGGTTTACATAGATGTTGAGAATGATTAACTAGAACAGAGGATGCCTTTGGAGAGCCAGTCAAAGAAGGGCTCATTGGAAGTCTATGGAGTGCTTGTAACTTTCATTTTTGAGTTTACTGGGCATGCGGCTGTTTCTTCCATTATTTTTCTTTAAGCTGTTCATATATGCTTCAGGCATTCTTTTGTATGTATGATGTACATTATGATAAGTGCTTTGTAAAAGGAGGATAAACACTGTAAAAGTCCCTGGAGGCAGAATGTTTGATAAGAAACATACACATCATTTTCTAGAAGAGAGTTTGAGGGAGAGACTAAAGAAGAAATAAGTAAGTAATCAAAGATTCACACTTCGCATCACACACACATACACACACGATCTGTAGCTATTTATGGTGACAAATGTTAACTAGACCTATTGTGATGATCATTTTACAATATATACAAATACCAAGTCAGTACATTGTGTACCTGAAAGTAAATATGATTGTTATATGTCAATCATACCTCAATTAAAAAAAAAAAAGAGTCACACCAAAGTTGTATGCCTGAGCGGCTTGGAAATCTTGGGACCTTTAAATACAAATGAGAAAATGAAAGGAATTTATGATTCACATCTCTGACATTAGTACCTAGTTGCTGTAGCAGATGCTTTATACATTGATTATACATTATAATGTTTGTTGTTGCAGTGAAGGTCAGGGAATTGGGGGACATGGAAGTGGAAATGTTTTGGGATCCAATGGGTGCAATGTACATGCAGAATGTTAGGCTTCAAGAGAATGGTGGAAACCATGGTAGTGATGAGGTCACTTTGGGAACGAGCACAGGGGGGAAAGAAATATGAGTTCTGAAAATAGGAAACACCCATTTTTTAGTGATGGGTTGGGACAGTAAGGAACAAAAAAGAGTGAACAAAGACATGAGGGAAACTAAGGGGAAGACTTTCAAGAAAGAGAAGGGGGTCAGTAATGTCAAATGGTTTTACATTAAGAAAAGGCAGAGCTAACGTTTAAGCAATGGGATTCTGTGATTGGAAGGTCATCAGTGATTTTGTGCAGAGAGGCTTGACTGATGAACCAGATAAGCCATATTGCCAAGAACTCAAATATGAATTAGTGTTAAGGATATAGAAGCAGTGAGACTAACCCAGACCAAGCCTTGAACATGTTCGATGCTAATAGGGTGATTTTTTTTTAATATATGAAATTTGTTGTCAAATTGGTTTCCATACAACACCCAGTGCTCATCCCAAAAGATGCCCTCTTCAATGCCCATCACCTACCCTGCCCTCCCTCCCACCCCCCATCAACCCTCAGTTTGTTCTCAGTTTTTAAGAGTCTCTTATGCTTTGGCTCTCTCCCACTCTAACCTCTTTTTTTTTTTTCCTTCCCCTCCCCCATGGGTTTCTGTTAAGTTTCTCAGGATCCACATAAGAGTGAAAACATATGGCATCTGTCTTTCTCTGTATGGCTTATTTCACTTAGCATCACACTCACCAAAATAAAGTTATAATCATTTATTGAGTGCTTGCTATGCACTCACACTAAGCACCTGATATAAACAAGCTAATTTCATTCTGATACTAGATTATTTTATGCCCATTTGACAGCTGAGAAACTGGAGGCGCACGTAAGAAGCTTGCCAAAGTTACTTGATAAAACTTACCTCTAATAAGTGGAGTAGCTAGGGTGCAGGCTAACAGCAGTAGAGAAATAGAGGAGATCATCATTTGCAGGGAGTGCTAGGTAGAAATGTGGGGGAAAGTTTTCTGCTTTGTTTTTAAGTTGTTTAAGAAACACCTGAGTATGTAGGTAAGCAGAGGGCAGGACACCAGTAGAGAAAAGGACCCTGAAGCTTACAGGAAGGATGCTCTTACCCTTCATACAGTTCCCAGATAGTTGGGAAGATGAGATAAAAGAAAAAGATTCAAGAATTGGTAGATCAGGTATTAACAGTTCTCAGACATTGCTCCCTGAGGTTTAGAAGCAATGGAGCACAGCTCTATTACATACTCACTGAGCCTCCAATCTACATTTCTTCTGCCAGTCCACTGTCAGCCTGATCTTGAGGCTTCAACTAAACTCATTAAAGGAATTGTGGTCTAGAGAGGATATACCTGAAAGTACTTACATAGTTAATTTAATGGTTGGATGGACTGATGGATGGATGGAAGATGAATGAATGAACCAAGAGTTCGCAAGCATAAACTATGGAGCAAACATTCATTAAGCCCTTTCTCAAGCTAGTGATTAACAGCCTAGACTCTGGAGTTAGACTGTCTGGGTTTGTATTTCTGCCACTCATAAGCTGTGTGTCCCTGGGAAAGTCATTCATCCTTTCTATAGCTCAGTTTCTTCATCTATAAAATGGAGCTAGTAATTGTTCTTATTTGTATCAGTTGCTTAGGGCTGCCATAACAAACCACCACAAACTCAGTGGCTTATGGCAATAGAAACTTACTCACAGTTCTGGAGGCCGGAAGTCCAAAATCAAGGTGTCCACAAGGCCACACTTCCTCCAAAGGCTTGAGTGGATAATTCTTCCTTGTGTCTTCCAGTTTCTGGTGGTTCCTGGCATTTTGTTGTTGTTGTTGTTAATGTGTATTTATATTTGAGAGAGTATGAGAGTGGGAGGTGGGGGCACAGCACAGAGCTGATGTGGGGCTCGAACTCACAAACCATTAGATCATGACCTGAGCTGAAGTCAAACACTTAACAAACTGAGCCACCCAGGTGCCCCACCTGGCACTCTTTATCTTGTGTCAGCTTAACTCCAGCCTCTTCCTGCATCTTTACATGTTCTCTCTTATGTATCTGTGTGTCTTGTCTTTTTTTTTTTTTGAGATATAGTTGACATATACCATTATATTAGTTTGAGGTGTACAATATAGTGATTTGATATTTATATATTTTCTCTTCTTCTAAAACCATCAGTCATTGATTTAGGGCCCATTCAAATCCAGTCTGACCTCATCTTAACTAATTATTTGTGCAAAGATCCTATATCCATGTCCTGTGTCCGTTGCCATCTTCTGGGGTTCCAAGTGGATGTGAATTTTGGAGAGACACAATTCACTACACTACTTCATGTAAATATTATAAGGACTAAACTAATGTAAGGATTCATGCAATTAATACATACTGTAGTAAGTGACTAATAAAATGAAGTTAATGTAAGTACTTGTAATAGTGTCTAGCATATAGTCAGAGGTATGAAGTATTAGTTTATTACTGATGTTGGCACTCAGGAAATGCTTATTCATTCCAATCACTGCTTTCTGCTGAAAATATCAATATGCCAGTATAGGTGGAAATGCTGAGTTATTAGATTAATCCATAATAATACTTGACTCTACCCTTGAAGCTGTTTCCTTGAAAAACACACGTGGGGGGCGCCTGGGTGGCTCGGTCGGTTACGTGTCCGACTTCGGCTCAGGTCATGATCTCACGGTCCGTGAGTTCGAGCCCCGCGTCGGGCTCTGGGCTGATGGCTCGGAGCCTGGAGCCTGCTTCCGATTCTGTGTCCCCCTCTCTCTCTGCCCCTCCCCCGTTCATGCTCTGTCTCTCTCTGTCTCAAAAATAAATAAACGTTAAAAAAAAATTTAAAAAAAAAAAAAAAAGAAAAACACACGTGGTTCGTATTTCTTTCCTGTCTAGTAAAATGACTAAGTAGACAAGACATGAAATGGTGATGAAAGACGTTATCATTTTCCAGATTCTTCCTACAGATTTTGATCATCTACGGGAAAAAATGCTGACCTGCTTATATTCATTTTGTGCCAACTGACTCACTAGGCAATGATCTCCTCTGTTTGACTTTTACGTGGCAGAGCTTACCTTCTCATGAGAGCTGATTTCCTTTCATAGGGCTTTGTCTACAACTGGCTTTAAGAGGCGTTGTTTTGATAGCATGCTTAGGACTAAAACCCAGGCTGTAGTCTGTGTAAAGAGTGACTCCCAAGTTTTTGATGAAATGACAGCTCAGAGACACAACACATTGCTATTGAGCCAAATACAAAATATTATATATTTTTAGCATTAAGGAAATAAAGAGCATCATATAGGTACTAGGGATAGAATTTGAAAAAAAAAAAAAAATAGGGAAGAATCCATTATTTACCCTGCCACTTAAGCAACATGATTTGGTAAAGTGTAAGAGGGAGGTGAAAGC
Organism: Neofelis nebulosa; assembly: GCF_028018385.1. NCBI lineage: Eukaryota > Metazoa > Chordata > Mammalia > Carnivora > Felidae > Neofelis > Neofelis nebulosa. Next base: position 26,558,077 of record NC_080794.1, on the reverse strand, counting down.
GAGCCTTCACTGGTGCCAGTCTGTTTCTCTCACCTCTGTGCAGCCAGATGTCAGCCTTGACTAGCGCCCCATCCATGTTCAGCAAATATTTGTGGAAGACAGGGCTGCATTGTTTGAAGGTGGTTGAGAATAAAAGGAGGATCTTCTTGGTTCTTCTTCTGAAGGCAAGAATAACCACACTCCCTAAGTTGTCATTTTTCTTCAAGGCAGGCTTCATTTTCTTCCTCTTGCTTTTTCTTTGTATTTTCTTCCTTCATTATTGCCCATACTTTTTCTTGGAAGTATAAAGTAGCTGATTGTTCTGTATCAGTGTGTTAAGCATGCCTGTGCATAACAGAGGGCTGAGAAAAGGGAAGAAAATAATTTTATTTTGTTTCTTCTCTTTTTCTTAAAGTTCTCAGGTGATAAATTAGCTACCTTAGAGAATTATTTGATACTAGGGTCACTGGTGAGACATATACAGTGAAGGTATCCACCGGAAAACTCTTAATCATTTATCTACTGCTTATGGATTCATGTTAAACATGTTCTTAAACATGCATCCGTGAGCAGGGTTGGCAATCCCGAGCCACATGAAATCAGTGTGCAAATTTTGTGTGCACGCACAGGTTTGGTGTGTATGTGCAGATTTGGTGTATGTGTGCATATATGTACAGTTGTTGAAGGAAAGGGATTTCTTTGCAACTTTTGTTAGTCTCAAAAGAATCTGAACTCCAAATAGGTAGAGAAGCACTGGATTAGAATTTTTTTTATCGTTGTATTTTGTTTTGCTTTAGAGATTCTGGTGAGAAAATTTCGGAGAGGAAAATGGGCAGTATATACAGTTGTCAAAACTTTTCAGATATGGAATCAACTCAGAGACTTTCCTTGAATTATGATACCTCTGTTTGAACTTCTTTAGTAGCTGTTTTTATGCATTCAGAGTCAGAATTGGGGATGCTTAACTCACAGTTGTTATCTCTGGCAGTTGAAACATCCAATACTGATGTCATTTGTTCCCAGAACAGCCTCAGAGCCCTTCTGGGCAAATTCGCTGATAAGTCATTGAGCAGGCACAAAGAAGATGATGTTTTACGGTACAATGAGCCATCCTCGCATAGCTAATTTATTTCTAACTGGACTTGAAACCAGACAACCGTGCCCCCAACCATCTCAAAGTAGCAAACCTCTTTAAAAACTGTATTTTATTTTTCTTGAAATTCCTTCAAACTTTTGGTTTGTCCTTTGTCTAATTTGAAGCCATATCTCTTGTCCTCCTCTTATTTAACCCTCAGTTCTGATTAAATGATTTGGATGCTTGACTCACATCCCAATTTTATTTTAGCAATAGCTACGTGTGTTCCCAGATACCAACTCAATGGCTTAGTTTATCATCTTTGGCAGTCAGCTTTGTATTCTAGCAGGTTCTCCATTTAGATAGCTGCTGCTGCTGTTACAAATAAAACTTCCTGTATTGTTGCAGGCAATATTTTAATTAGTACAGTTATTTCCATACAGTTTACTTATTTGTTGATTCATTCATTCACAAAACCATTTTTAGGCACCTGCTGTGTGCCAGGATGCTTCTAATTGCAGGGGAAACACAAAAATGAATGTTATACATACAGTCACTGGCCTGCAGTAGGTCAAGGCATGTGGTAAGTCAGGCAGGCCTACAATCTGTAAATAAATTGGTTTTCTCTTTATTTAGAGCAGTGGTTCTCAGCTGGGAAAATCCCTCTTCCCCAACTGCCAAGGGAAATTTGGCAATTCAGGATATATTTTTAGTAGTCACAAATAGGTGATAGTTGTTAGAGGCCAGGGATGCTAATAAACATCGACACCAAACAAGACCATCTCCCACATCAAAGAATTCCTTGGATCAAAATGCCAGTGGGGGTGGGTGGTTGGCTGAGTTGGTGGAGTGTGCAACTCTTGAGGTTGTGGGTTTCAGCCCCATGTTGGGGATAGAGATTACATAAAATAAAATAACATCTTTCTTTAAAAAATGCCAATAATGCTGAGATTGGGAAGGCATGATTTAGACAAAGGAATACTTCTTCAGGGAGAGGTGTACTGCTATCAATGAGGAGGGTGGAACACATAGAAATAGTGGCCTATCCTTTGAAGACCTGAGCAAATCGAATCCTAACTAAATTGACCCACACCAGAACCAAAGACTCTTCTGAGAATGGAATTTCCTTTATCACAATTACATTTCCAAGGATGAAGTAGACTCCTCAAAGATTGGCATCTTGTCAGCTTTCTGTATTGCCTACCCCTTGATCAAGGCTACCTCTGCTTATTCTTAAGGGACTTACAATTTAGGGAGGAAGAAGGACAGGTATACCAAAAACTATAATGCTGTGTGAGAAATACCTAGAGGAGTCAACAAAATTCATGCTTTGTGAGCACCAAGCAATTAATCTCTGACTGGGAGGTCTGGGAAGTCTTTCCAGATGAGGTGTCCTGTGAACAGGGGCTTTGAAGGTATTTGCCAAATGGCTGAAAGAAGACAATTTCCTCTGTTATTTCAGCCATACCCCCACATGATGGCATTGATAACCAATGATGAGATGTTTTTGGCTACCCTTTCAGGAAAACCTGCTTCTATGTTGTTCTACACTGAGCAAGACTCCTTTACAAGTTGTGCAGACCCAACTTTGAATTCTTTCATCTCCCTGTCTTCTTTCCATTAAAGGTTCACTGGTATAGGTGGTTTCAACCCCACAATCAGAAGTACTAGTGTTTAGCAGAAAGGCAGAGTTGTAATTTTGGTGAATGCATTATAGATTTGGTTTTTGTTGCTTTCCAGTTTATAGGTATTTATTTATTTGCTCTTGCTAATGTTCCTAATAGAGTTTTCTTAGGTGGTAGCCTTAGCTTGCTTGAAAATATATGGAAAGTACTCTTCACAATTTGTACAGAAATTTATAAATGCTTTTCAGAAACATTCTATGTTCTAACACATGGCTTTGTGCTGTGGGAAAATCCAAGAGAACACCCTACAAATTAAACTAGTATAATAACATTAAACATATTTGTGAACCTATGAATTGAAAAATTGGTGGGGACAGTTAAATATGAAAGAATGGAATAGATGTTAAATTTCTGTAAAATAGAATAATGAGATTTTCATAATGAAACCACCAGGAAGTTAGAGGATTTCTCTTTAGTCCCTAGGAATTGTATGTTGATTGAAGGCACCTACATATTATGGGAAATTTTCTCAGTTATGACATCACACAAAGGGTAACTTTGTATACTTGAAACTAACTTTTCAAGAATTTATCCTTTTCCTGGTGATTTCACAAAGACTTTTTAGAGTATTTTCAGTATTTTAGAGTATTGTTAGAAATACAATAGTTCAATTTAAAAATATTGACTTTAAAAATCTTTTTAGTTTGGACTATAAGCTGAATTGCTCTAACATGTATATGGGTTTCATTTCATCAAAATGTTTTTCTTTTTTCTTTTAGTCTGATGCCAATGCAAGTTACTTAAGAGCAGCTCGAGCTGGACACCTTGAAAAGGCCCTTGACTACATAAAAAATGGGGTTGACATAAACATTTGCAATCAGGTTAGTTGTGGTTTTTGTTGCTGTTTAATTTTCTAGTTAAAATTTTAAAAAATCAAGATTATAAACTCCTTGAATCTTTCCTTAGTTGTTACCAAGACTTTCTCTTTCTTGCCTTTTTTCTTTTTTCTGGCTAAACATCATCAGTCAGATTTTCAAATTACTCTGCTTTGTTAAAGGGGCATTCACACATGTAGGTATACAAAATTTAGTAAAAAATGATACCAGAACAACCTGCCTAATTTTCAAGTACCTTTATTCCTAATTCAAGATTCTATACTGCACACATACAAGTGATTGTTGGTGGGATATTATCTTCAGAGTTCTAAGTAGACTGTTTGCTGCTCTATTTTCAACCTGCTGAGTAAAGTTTTCCCTTCATTCTTAATCAGAATGGGTTGAACGCGCTCCATCTTGCTTCTAAAGAAGGCCATGTAGAAGTTGTTTCTGAACTGCTACAGAGAGAAGCCAATGTGGATGCAGCTACAAAGGTCAGTATCACATATTTAATGGTTTTTATGTCAATTGACAGATTCAGTAAGGATTCACCCTTTGATAAGAATCAGGGCAAACTTCTCATGAGATACTTATCAACCAACCATGTTCTCTTTGGGGAACTTAGAAACATAGAAGGATTCCATATTTTATAAAATGTTGAAACAAAGAGATAAAGAGGGTGAGTGATGTATCTTTTCCTTTTACAGAAAGGAAACACAGCCTTGCATATAGCATCTTTGGCTGGGCAAGCAGAGGTGGTAAAAGTCTTGGTCACAAATGGAGCCAATGTCAATGCACAATCTCAGGTAAACCTACCAACTCTATTGCCAATAAATTTTGTTATAATTTATAAATGTTTGGGTCAAGTCCTTGCTTGGCATATGTATCCTCTGAGAATATAATTCCTAAGAGTTATATTCAGTGAACAGTTATGTTGTTGCAGATTATTTAAATTCATATATATCCTCATTTGCAATATATTTATGTGAGAGAGATTTTTAAAAGTCATCCATCTAGAAAGGGAACCCTCTTGCACTGTTGGTGGTAATGCAAACTGGTGAAGCCACTCTGGAGAACAGTATGGAGGTTCCTCAGAAAAACTAAAACTAGAACTACCCTATGATCCAGCAATTGCACTATTAAGTATTTACCTAAAGGGTGCAAAAATACAGATTTGAAGGGGTACATGCACCCCAATGTTTATAGCAGCATTATCAACAATAACCAAACTATGGAGAGAGCCCAAATGTCCATCAACTGATGAACAGATAAAGAAGATGTGGTATATATTTACAATGGAATATTTCTCAGCCATCAAAAGGAATGAAACTTGCCATTTGCAAAAACATGGATGGAGCTAGAATGTATTTGCTAAGTGAAATAAGTCAATCAGGGAAAGACAGATACCATATGATTTCACTCATGTGTGGAATTTAAGAAACAAAACAGATGAATATGTGGGAAGGTGGGGGGAAAGAGAAGAGAGAAAAACAAACTATAAGAGACTCTTAACAATAGAGAACAAACTGTGGGTTGATGGAGGGAGGTGAGTGGGGGTAAATGGGTGATGGGTACTAAGGAGGCTCTTGTGATAAGCACTGTTATATGTAAGTGATGAATCACTGATTTCTACTCCTGAAACCAAATTGCACTGTATGTTAACTAAAATTTAAATCAAAAAATAATAAAAAATTAAAAAGTTATCCATTTATGAAACTGTATGACTGGTAGTCATAGACACAAATATTTAGGGAATATTTGTAATGTAGGGTCTTTTACTATTTTATCATGCTAGCTTAGGTCCAGCCTCAGTATTTATTAACTTACAAAGGAAATGAGAGTTCCTGTAAATGAGGAAATGCTCTTAATAGTTCATAATATCTCAGTGCTTTATATAGCTGAAAATGGGAAGACACTGCTTAATTCCTGTTTAGTAACTAAGGCCTTCTTGTTGTTCCATGAAACAGATTAAAATAAAAAAACACACAGAATAAACTTTAAAATTTCCTAAACTAAAAATTCCAGATTCTTTGTATTGGATATACATTAATAATTTATTTAGTAGTTCCTCCTGTGTGCTCTGAGTCTTGCATGAAGTCCTAAAAAGAACACAAGTATATTACCGTTTGGTAGACTTTCAGTCTAAAAAAAATTACTTTAAAATAGGTTTAAAAATTGGTCCTCATAATCCAAAATTTTCATTATTTGAGTTCCCACAGAAATAAGATTGTATAGAAAAGCAAACATCATCATAACAGAAATATTCACTAAGGACCTGACCATTTTTAAAACTGGCCCTTGCTCAAACGTTCCTTCTAGTTGGATGCTTTCATCTACCCTTGTGTGTCAGTGTGAACTCCAGGAGGTTGGATACTGAACAAATTGATTATGGAACAAAACAGCAAGTTTTGCAAGACACAGGATTGCATGAAGTTAGGGGGATGGCATGGGGGAACACTGGCTGCACAGCTGTGGGTTGTGTTTTTTTCTGGCAATGTGTGAAGAATTAAGATGATTCTCTGATAAGTGTTTCAAGTGAGAATGAGTTGAAATCAAATGGTTTAATGATTTAATCAAAGATTAAATTACCCTCCCCCCCAAAAATTAGGTGAGGTCTTTGGTTTGCAAAATACATTTGCAAAAAGACTGTCTTTTTACTTAAGCAGTGAAAATAAAAAGTGAAGGACATCAAGCTACCATATAATTTTGTTGGAAAAATTACCCTTTTTTCCCACGGAAATCCTATTTGATTTAGGCTTTGTTCATTGTGAGAACTTGTACATGCATCCAGTTATAGCCAATATTTGCTTAACTCATAAACTTGCTTTTACAGTTTCTAGTTTTATCTTTTACAATAAAGTCTCAAACTAACTTTTTTCATTATAAGTGTACTTGATTTCCTCAGCCTTTTTCAGTACTGATTATCTTTGGATAACAGGATCCTCCTATATTTCATGGGTCCACAGAATTGCAGTGACACCCTCCATGGTTAGTAACATGGTTCCGATGCTGTTAGATATCAGTGTCATGGAAAAACAACTGTGTGGCACTTCCAAACATGTGCTTTCATGTATATCTGATCTATTTTTTTTTCTAGTTGCTTGTGGTTGGACCTTTGATCCATGGTCTATGCCTCTTTATTCTGATTCCCTATGAAGGTTTACTTGGACCAATGATGCTTTTCCAGAAAGGAATGTTATAAAATTGAATATTGACAAGTAAAATATTTTGAAGGAGATACAGAACAACTGACCATAAGCAAAACACCATGCTTTTAAAACATTTTTTCAAATGTCCCTATAACTTTTTACTGGAAAATAACTAATATTAAGCTCTGAGAGAGTGAGAGAACTCTTTAATCCATTTTTTCATTTCCTTTCTCCCCCACAGGAGAAGACATAAACCTCCTCCTTTTAAGTAATGTGCATATTCTTGACTGTTCTTTAGAGCACCCAGAGTTTTAAACCTCCTTGACAATGAGAGACTCTGCAGTTGAAATCAAATCCTAACCAGATTTGATTTCAATTGGTACACATTCCCTGCTGATGACAAATGAGAAGAATAGAGCCCATGGAATTTCTTGTTCCTTACAGCTGTGCTTGGCGTGCCCTGCCCCCCAGTTCACAGTCAAGCATGGCGCCTTCATTTGGACACCTGTCCCCGTGTGCCTTTCAAGCTGCGCCATTCCGTGGACAGAATAAGTAATGAGATGGTCATGCAGCAAATGGGTTTTCCATGATAATTTCTGGTGGGAATACTTCAATAGGAACTCTTACAAAGGACAACTGAGATCAAATTCCATTTAGGTGTCAGCACAGAAAACATCGCAGGAATGTTAATATTCAAGAAAGACCACATCCCTAAGTGAAATTTTAACCAAATAGGTAATATTTAGTAGCCAACAATAAATAGTATAAAGAGAGTCCACCTCACCTTCCTTGTGTATAAAAGTTCTCCTTATCTTGAAAATAAAAGTGAAATTGGGCAACAGCAAGTTCTGATCTTATAAACTGAGGGTCTGTAAACTAAGAATTTTTAGATGTCACTTTAATTCTTGTCATTGCCTTGAAGTTACATCTTACTAAGTTAGTTAACTCTTTCTTATCTTACTTAACATTCCAGAAATGATTTAGGCCTACCCTGAGAAAGAAATTGGGTTGAATAATTAAATTGTGATTATAAAGAACTCTACTATGATTAACTCCATAATACTTTGTACTAAATACAGCAACAATGATTAGTAGTGTTTGCAAGTGGAAACTCTCAAATTACCACATCAAATGACATCCCTCACTCTTTTCTCCTTCTCTATCTTTATTCTGTAATATAAGGCACCGTGTTCATAAAGAAGCAAGGTCTGTTTCAAATAATATTTTATCATAACTATCAAAGTATTCTAAGTGGACAAATTTTCATAGTGGTATTAGCAAAGACAAGACCTTTTGCAGGTATTTGGTGGGGGTGTTTTTAAAAATTTTTACATTGTACTTATTTAAGTTATGAATAGGTGATATATTCACATGGTTCTACCATCAAAATGCATGGAAGGACAAACTGGAAAACCTCTTCCCACTCCAACCCCCATCTGCCCATCCCCACCCATCTGCACCCCAGGGTGAAACAGGTAACTTCTGACTAGGTTTCCATGTTCCTTTTCAGAAAGGACAAGACCTTTCGATTAAACCAGTGCCTCGTTGGTCTTTTTGTGTTTTTAAATGTTTTCCTTCGGTGAGGAGGTCAGGTCTTGAGGAAGTCAGAAAATAGGTGTGGTCCAGATAAAGCCTCTCTGACCTTTGACCTTATAGCACACCGGTAATCTAACCTACATTCACAAAAATCAGTATCACCTGTAAATCAGTGCAAATTTATCACCATGCCCTTATAAACATTTTAATTCAGAGCAGCACTTCATAAGTTACACCAGCTGGCTGTAGAAACCTAGGATGGATAAAAAAAGTTCATGGATAAAATTTAAGCCCTTACTTTCTATTTTATTTTCTTTGGGTAGATATTAAGCAGCATGCCTCAGCATGGTCTATAAAGTTGTAGGTCTGTATATTTGAATGCTTATGATAATATCACAATAAATGTTCTGAGCCGAAGGTACTGAAGATAATGCATCAAATCAGGTATCAACGAGCATACTTTCTCAATCTTGAACTGTTCTGCCTTTTGAAAATTGAGTCTATTGTTGCTACAGAAAAAAAAAAATGCAAATTAGGCACCCATATGTTCCCTTTTGGCCAGCTCTTTGTTTTGGAAATTTCCTAAGTTAGGAAATTAATTTAAAAAAAAAAAAACAGTGGTGTACTTTTTTATCTTAAAAGAAAAATAATATTCTTTCTGAAATCTGACCATTTCCCAATGTAGGTGCTATTTTACAAAAAATCATTTCAGCTGTAGGTTGTCCATTGACAACACATTGGAATCCTTGTGCCTTAAGCCTCTTTGTATGAGAGTGTAATGATCATATTTTCATTCAGTCTTTCCAAAGGATGCTTATAATTACTCCCTAGAACCATAACTAGATGGTGTACATGTATTCTCATGCCATGTTGATCCTTTCTTGATTTTAAAAATTTGTATTGGGATTTTTGGGATTAAAACAACAGAAACTAACTTGAACAAAAATGGGAATTTATTGAAATTATTTGGGGAACACATCAAATAGAAAGCTAAAGGAGCTTTTTGGAAAGCTTTGGTAACCAGAGAGTTAGGGTGGGAGTAACCAGAAGCTAAACAGTAAAGTTGCCCTTCAATAATAGTTCTTACACATCATTTGAGAGGGGGGAGGGGGGATTTGGCAGAAAATAGAATTAAGAAAAATAGAGAGTAGACCTGGAAGAGAAAACAGAAGATATCCTGTACATGTGCCTACTCTGTGGTTGAAGAAGTTCAGGCTAAATTGTCTTAAAGTCCAACCAAGACAGGCACTACCAACATTTCAGGGAAGAGGTAGTGCCCTAAAGAAAATAGGAGTGATAATGCTAGAAGAGTCAGATGCTTGCTGACCAAAAATAAAGCAAAACAAAATAAGCAAACAATCAAATTTCCACTATAAAATGGAAATGTCCATTATGGAGGAAAAAACAAAAACACCAAAAACATTTTATCAATATGAACCACAGAAGTAAAATGAGACCATTCATCCCCATTCAATGCCATATATTGTGTGATTCCATTTATATGAAGTGTTCAGAACAGGCAATCCATAGAGACAGAAAGCAGATTAGTGTTTGCCAGAGGGCATGGGGAGGGGTCAATGGGGAGTGAATAGTAATAGTACAGAATTCCTTTTTGGGGTGATGAAAATGTTCTGGAATTAGATAGTGGGGATGGTTACCCCACTAAATTTTACACTTTAAATGGGTGAGTTTTATGATATGTAAATTATATTTTTAAAAAATATATAAAACTGAAAAAATGTGAAAGAATGTGACCATTCAGAAAATGACCAGCTTTCAGGTAATGGCAATAGAATGGCAAACACTAACAAAAAAAAAAGAGGAGAAGCAATTGTGGGAAATGATTAATTATAGGGCTCAATCTTACTGTGACTCTTATCTACATATGATTTTTGAGTAATCACAGTTCTACACAGTTCAATTTCTGCTGTTGTGAGAAAGGCATGTGGAATTATTTAAAAGTCGTGCTTGTTGAGAATCACTCTTTGAAAGCTCCAGGTCTGTAAGCTCCAACATCCCTTAAACCTCAGTACCTGGTTTTGGATTATCTTCCTGGCTCATGAAATGTTTTGTTCTGGAAGATAAACTCAAGAACTGTCTACGTACATCAGGCCAGAAGCCGGGTATTTGTATGCAGACCAGTGTTCCTTAGGTAACCTTGAACGACAGCAAACCTCTGCCCTGAAGTTGAGAGAATCCATTGACATAAATTGTTGATATTTATGTTTGAGAGAATAACATCTATTTTCAAAATTTTTCTTAAGAACTTTACTCCTAAAAACTGGACCTTCCATCTGGAAATTTCAGCTGGTGAGGAAAGACAGATACTCAGTAGTTCACTGAGCTATAACAAAAATCCCCCTAGTTTTTACCTTTTTCTTCTTTCTTAATATTTTCTGTTGTTTTTTTCTGTTTTTTTTAAGGAATATTTAACTCAACCAAGAATTAAATAATCTTCCATCTTGGTCAAATAAGAAAATAAAAAAATAATCGGCAATATAAGGGTAATCCTAAAGTACCTCTCAGTTTCCCTCAAATCTATGGGAAGAGTGACAAAGACAAAACACACCAGGCACATACATACATACCTGCGTGTATGCACACGCACACACACACACATATGTACACATACATTTTGTTGCAATTATTCCACGTTTAATGTTGATCAAACCTTTCATGAGAGAACAGGATAGCAGTGAACTTCAGTGATGTAATTTAAAGGGAAGAAGCTTGAATGCTTTGTCATATTCTCTAGCCTCTAATCTCATGTCTCTAATTTTGAGCTTGGCAACCAGATAACCTAGCATGTTATAATTATATGTAAAATAGAGTAAGTAGAATAGATGAGCTCTCTGATGAATAAAGTATATACACTATGGTAGATTTGTTATGTGACATCACTTTTATCTGCTTGAGGATCTTTTTTTTTAATTTTTAAAGTTTTATTTTGTTTTTGATGGGGGGATGGGCAGAGAAAGGGGGTCAGAGGATCTCAAGTGGGCTCTGTGCCCAACAGCAGTGAGCACGATGTGGGGCTGGAACTCACAAACCTTGAGAACATGACCTGAGCCAAAGTCGGACACTTAACTGACTGAGCCACCCAGGTGCCCTGCTCAAGGATCTTTTTAAGTTACTTTTAAATTTTTAGCTAAAAGCCAAAAGAGTGGTGTCACCAGAGGCTGAATTATAGATAAGTAAGGTAGTCATATAGTCACTGATATTTATAACAATGAACCTAAACCTTTTGAAGTATAAACGTTTGAGTAATATTTGGTACATTTTATTTGGAATATATTTACCTATATTCCTTGTAATTGCATAATGAATACAATAAAATTTCCAGAACATACAATTAAACAGAACTGTATTCTTGAAAAATGTATACAAAAATTGGTGTATGTATTTGGCAATAAGATTTTGAAATATTACATAGATGAAATATTCAAATATTTCATAAATATGAAATAAATTGTTCTAGAAAACAAGCACACATATGCAACATATTTTTAGTCAAAAGCTTAAGATGTAATGTACACATTCATTTACTTTAATCCAGATTCTTTGGCAGTGGCCACATTTCAGACAAACATAAATACACATATAGAGTGTGTATGTGTATGTGTATGTGTGTGTGTGTATTCTGAACATGAAAATACTATGGCTTTGCAAAACAATGCAAGGAAGGAAACTTACCAAAACGTAGACTACTAATTGAATTCTGTTTTGAAATTGAAGTATACCTTTTTGCATATTGGTGTCCTTTCCTTTGCTCCAAGTCATCCCATTTGTAGCAACTTTGAAGCTATTTGAAAGTAATATAAATTCCTTCCAAATTGTGAACTATTTTAGACTCTTAATTTAATTTTAAAGTATTACACCTTTATATGAAATGGCTAATTATTGTGTGGGGAAAAAGTTCATTGGGACACTGACCAAATGTATTTTTCTTCAAATCCTTACATCATCTAGGAAAATCCTTTGCTCATTGTAGGCACTCATTAAGAGGTTGATGATTAAACAAATGTACTTATTTATCTAAAGTGGATCTATTGGTAAAGCATAAGAGACTGTTAAAAACTGAGAACAAACTGAAGGTTGATGGGGGGGTGGGAGGGAGGGGAGGGTGGGTGATGGGTATTGAGGAGGGCACCTTTTGGGATGAGCACTGGGTGTTGTATGGAAACCAATTTGACAATAAATTTCATATATTAAAAAAAAATAAAGTGGATCTATTGGTATGAATTATACATACACCATTAATTATAAACTATACCCAAGTTACAAATTATAAGTGTTATGTTATAAAGTACTTTGAATTACACTTATAAATTCTGCTTAAACTATCATGTTTAGGCTTTCTAATGAATATGAATATCCACATTAAAGTATTATTAAACTTATTATACATGAGCATTTTCTGAAACAAAAAATACCAGTATGGTAGAAAACTAGATTGGCCCCATAAATCCATAAATAAACATTTTATTTCTTCTTTTGCAGAATGGTTTCACACCATTGTATATGGCAGCCCAGGAAAACCACCTGGAAGTTGTCAAGTTTCTTCTTGACAATGGTGCAAGCCAGAGCCTAGCCACAGAGGTAAGATATATTGGTTCTTTCCGTGGGTAAGTTCCCATGTTTACAGGGCATTTTGTAGGCTTGGAGTTGTAACATGGAGAATTTGTCCCACTAGTATTTCAATTGTAGTCATATATTAATGTGGGGATTCCTTATTTTAAAAAAAAAAATTTTTTTTGATATTTATTTTTGAGACAGAAGAGAGCATGAACAGGGGAGGGTCAGAGAAAGAGGGATACACAGAATCTGAAACAGGCTCCAGACTCTGAGCTGTCAGCACAGAGCCCAACACGGGGCTTGAACCCCTGGACCACGAGATCATGACCTGAGCCAAAGTTGGACGCTTAACCGACTGAGCCACCCAGGCGCCCCAATGTGGGGATTCTTAAATGTTTATGAAATACACTAGAAAGTCTATTCTTCATCTTTAAGGAATCTTCCATTGCATAGATATCCTTTCTGCTCTTAAATGCCTGGCTCTATCTTATAATTGAGCTATTTACTATTTACATATTTGTTTTAAAACACTTTTCTGTTTCTTATAATTTTGCCTCACAGGGAACCACTGTTTTGAAATATGTTTGTAATAAGACAAGTTTGAAATCTGTTTGTTCCAAATATAAGTTAGTGTAGTTATAATAATTGAATTTATGTATTTCTAAAATTAACTGGATTTAATTCATACTTTTCAACAAAACTATTACGTTTTAAGTGTTAGATTAACATGGTATTGAAGAAAATTTTGCGGTCTTGAATAGAAGAGTTATTTTTAAATAAAAAGTTATTTAAGTCAGCGGGACTGTCTTAAGTAATACAGTTTATTTTTTAAACTAAACTGGATGGAAAATTATGATTCCTGCTGAAGCGTATCACTAGAAATCTATTGCTAGGGCACCTGGTGGCTCAGTCAGTTGAGCATCCAACTCTTGATTTCGGCTCAAGTCATGATCCCAGGGTGGTGAGATTGAGCCCCGCATGGGGCTCCACACTGAGTATGGAGACTGCTTAAGATTCTGTCTCTCTTTCTCTGTATGGCTTATTTCACTTAGCATCACACTCTCCAGTTCCATCCACGTTGCTACAAAAGGCCATATTTCATTTTTTCTCATTGCCACGTAGTATTCCATTGTGTATATAAACCACAATTTCTTTATCCATTCATCAGTTGATGGACATTTAGGCTCTTTCCATCATTTGGCTATTGTTGAGAGTGCTGCTATAAACATTGGGGTACAAGTGCCCCTATGCATCAGTACTCCTGTATCCCTTGGATAAATTCCTAGCAGTGCTATTGCTGGGTCATAGGGTAGGTCTATGTTTAATTTTTTGAGGAACCTCCACACTGCTTTCCAGAGTGGCTGCACCAATTTGCATTCCCACCAACAGTGCAAGAGGGTTCCCGTTTCTCCACATCCTCTCCAGCATCTATAGTCTCCTGATTTCTTCATTTTGGCCACTCTGACTGGCGTGAGGTGATATCTGAGTGTGGTTTTGATTTGTATTTCCCTGATAAGGAGCGACGTTGAACATCTTTTCATGTGCCTGTTGGCCATCCGGATGTCTTCTTTAGAGAAGTGTCTATTCATGTTTTCTGCCCATTTCTTCACTGGGTTATTTGTTTTTCGGGTGTGGAGTTTGATGAGCTCTTTATAGATTTTGGATACTAGCCCTTTGTCCGATATGGTTTCACTCTTATGTGGATCCTGAGAAACGTAACAGAAACCCATGGGGGAGGGGAAGGAAAAAAAAAAAAAAGAGGTTAGAGTGGGAGAGAGCCAAAGCATGAGACTGTTAAAAACTGAGAACAAACTGAGGGTTCATGGGGGGTGGGAGGGAGGGCAGGGTGGGTGATGGGTATTGAGGAGGGCACCTTTTGGGATGAGCACTGGGTGTTGTATGGAAACCAATTTGACGGTAAATTTCATATATTAAAAAATAAAAATAAATAAAATTAAATTAAAAAAAATAACTGCTAAAAAAATAAAAATTAAAAAAAATAATAAATTTTGCGTTCTTTTTAGTAAAAAAAAAAAAAAAAAAAAAAGATTCTGTCTCTCTCCCTCTGCCCCTGTCCTCCTTTCATGCTTTTTCTCTCTATATATCTCTCAAATTAAAAAAAAAATCTATTGCTAATATTAAAAGATCAACATTTGGGTATTCTTTATTTTTAACAAAATCATAAAAACAGATGCAGGGCTATCCCTGTCAGAATAGGGTTCCTCTTACATTCTGATGTGCTTTCCAAATGGCACAAGAAAGGTAGCAATAGAGGAATTGCATATAACCTCACCAAGCTTTTGAGATATGCCTTCTGGGGAAACCTCTAAATAAATGAAGAGGCAGTTTGCACAAAAAGAAATACAAATGACCATAAATGTATGAAAATATCCCATCCTCTCTCATAGTCAAATAAATATTAATTTATTAATCAGTTAAAAAATTAGACCCAGTCTTTTGCCCAGGAGATAAAGAAAAGAATTTGGAGAGTAGAAGAAATTGGAACTTTCCCACAGTATTGGTAAAGTTGACCATTGGTTGCAACACTTTTGCAGAACATTTAGCAGTAACTGTCAAAAATTACTATTTACATATCTTTTTATAATTCCACTTCTAAGAATTTACATTCCAGATGTATTAGAAGGAGATGCCAAAATGGTATATGAGAAGTTCACCAATAGAATTAGAACAATTTTTTAAAAACTGAAAAAAACCTAAATATGCACCAGTAGGAAGCCTGTTTCATAATGTTGCTATACTCACACAATAACATGCTATTTGGAATTATCAGAAGTGAGGCAAGACAATATGTACTGATAGAAGAAAATTTCCATGGTATATTGTTCTCAGTGGTTTATTCTGAGCAGTAGGAGGGAGATTTACTTTTCACTTTATACCCTTCCATACTGTTGAGGATTTTTATCATGAGAATGTATTGTTTCTATAATAGTACTCTTAAAGGCAGGTAAGAACTACTGAATTATAAAAAAAAAAAGAAACTACATTTGTTAGGCATAGAGCAATGCCTACTTGTTGGATAAAAGAAAAACCCATTCCCATTTTTGAATAAAAATACTAAATAATATAAATATCCTAATGAAAGTGATTTCATAGCACTTTTTTTGCCTGTGAAGGACAGGCAGTTTTAGACTGTGATATACAGATCACTAAGTATCTCTCCTTTAGCAGCAAGCATTAAGTCCAACTTACTGCTAAATCTTTGGCATGATTATGGTTTTTAATTTTTTTTAATGTTTATTTATTTTTGAGAGACAGAGTGTGAGCAGGGGAGGGGCAGAGAGAGAGAGAGACAGAATCTGAAGCAGGCTCCAGGCTCTGAGCTGTCAGATGTGGGGCTCGAACCCACAAACCGTGAGATCATGACCTGAGCCAAAGTCAAATGCTTAACCGACTGAGCCATCCAGGCACCCCTGATTATGGTTTTTAAAACCTTTCATGGGGTGCCTGGCTGGCTCAGTCTGTGGAGCATACGACTATTGATCCTAGGGTTGTGAGTTGAAGCCCCACACTGGGTGTGGAGATGATTTAAAAAAATAAAAATCTTAAAAAAACAAACCCTTTTCTGTATTAACTATGTACTGCATATCCCCTCTTTTCCATATACATCTTCCTTCTTTTGCTAATTAAGATTCTGAAACATGAGGTAAATGTATTTGTTCATTTACCCCACAAATAATTATTAAGCACCTATTGCATGCCAGATACTCCCCAAGGCAATGAAGTTTCTCTTGGAGCTTCCGTAATATTTTCTTTTGGCTTGTTTTTTTTTTTTTTTTTTTTTAAGAATAACTGCACAGAGTGAACCAAACTGTTTAAACTAGGTTTGCAACCAAAATCTGGAGCTGCTAATTTTAGCTATTGACACCTTAGAACTGGTATCTTTGTGTTTTTAATTGGCTTATTGCGGGAAGCACATTCTTAGGGGTGCTGATGTTATCAGTTGCAGTTAATTTTCTGGTGCAAAGTCGTTTTCTTTATGTATAGGCCTTGTGGGTTTAGAAGTTCATATTAGCAGAAATGTAGCCATTTACTTATGATTCAGAACCATAAATGGGCTGTCATTTTTACCCTTTAGATTTTTTCCAGGTTTAAATAAATTTTTTTTTAATGTTTAGTTTTGAAAGGGAGAGAGACAGAGACAGAGCATGAGCAGGGGAGGGGCAGAGAAAGAGGGAGACAGAATTCGAAGCAGGCTCCAGGCTCTGAGCTGTCAGCAGAGAGCCCAAAGCAGGGCTTGAACTCACTAGTGATGAGATCATGACCTGAGCTGAAGTCAGATGCTTAACCAACTGAGCCACCCAGATGCCCCCTTTTTTTAATTTTTTAAAATTTTTAATATACTTTGTCCAGGTTTTAAAAGGGAGGTGCCACCACATTCACTCTGTTTTGGTGGGGAGGAGCAGAGGGAGAGGGAGTGAGCGAATCTCAAGCAGGCTTCACACCCACACAAAGCCTGTCCCATGACCACAAAATCATGACCTGAGGTGAAATCAAGAGTCAGCTGTTTAACCAACTGAGCCACCAAGGTGCCCCATGTTCCCTCTTAATACATAATGTTCCTTTTGCCATTCTATCCTTTAAAAATGTATTTTTCTTTTGCTTTGCAAAAGTAATAGATTATGTAAGTGAGAAGGTATAGGAAAAAGCAAAAAGAAAAAAGAGCCAATGTTAATTTTCCGTAGAGTTAACACTTTGTTTATTCACTAAGACCTTTTGGTACATGTTATCTTTACAAAAATGATGTCATATATTTACACAGTTATGTAGATTGCTTTTCTCATAACATTAAATTACATTCTAAACTTTATGTCCTTAAGTGTAAATCTGTGATATTCTTTTGGGGATGTCTTTGTTGTATTCAGCTTTCTTGTCTTTCTTAAGGCTACAGGGACAGTCCTTCTAGCCACATTAATGATCATCCTTTCCCTCGTTTGAGTCTTCTTGGAAAAGTTGAAAGGGGCAGATGGAACTTCAGCTGGATCTCAAAGCATGAAGAATGGATAGAATTTGTATATGTAGAGCAAGGAGGAGGACATTTCAGGGTGAGGGTCATAGCACGAGTATAGGAGCTGGAGCAGAAATAGTTTGCACATCCACAGCTAATACGGAGACTACAGGAAAGGATTTATATGAGAAGAGCCTGGTATTGGGGCCAATATTTTGCACATCCTTAAAAAGAAACACAATGATGTGCATTCAGTCAAATAAGTGGTAGGAGCCCTTATCTGGTTGTTCATCAAGGAAAAGAATGATGAAGGTGGTGGTTTAGGAAGACAAGACATTAGTATTCAAGTAACTAGATTTTCTTTTCTCCCTTCCAAATACCCTTCCATTGGAGTAGTCCTCCACGTGTAGCACCAGGGCTACTGATATACAATATCATGAGCCAAGTGAAATAAGTAATTCGCCATTTCTCTAGTAAAAATAATTTATTAATGTTCTTTTGAGTGTCTAATAATAAAAACATTGCAGAATTCAAATTTGAAAGCCAGTCTTAAGATTGTCTACTCTGCACTGTTTATTCTGCAGTCAGCAATACTAGACCATCCACAAATTACTTAACCATGGTAAAATCTGTAGCTGACTTTTCTTTGTCAGGTCCCAGGGACATAACAGGAAGACTCAAAATATACAGGAGTGTATATCTGAATGTATCCTAGTCAGATTGTGCATGATCCCTGTGTGTTCTCCCTTGGTTGGTCAGAGAAGTCAAGAATTTTTCATAAAGACCTTTCCTAAAACAGCAATTGCTACGATTCATTAATTAACATGTTTAGATTGACCACCAGATAAATGCTAGGCAACAAGGTACAGTGATGAACCAGATAGGCATATCCCACAGCTTTAAAATATCAGTGGGGGGCATCTGGGTGAGTCAGTCTGTTAAGTGTCCAGCTTCAGCTCAGGTCATGATCTCACAGCTCATGAGTTCGAGCCCCACATCGGGCTCTGTGTTGACAGCTCAGAGCTTGGAGCCTGCTTTGGATTCTGTCTCCCTCTCTCTGCCCCTCCCCCACTCACACACTGTCTCTCTCAAATATGAAAAATTTAAAAAAAATTTATATATCAGTGGAAATTTGTACATCTTATTTAAATAAGATCCTCTGAAAATTTTGCTTGGATTTAACTTGAAATATTATTGTTTTCACTGTGGTTATTTTCTGGATATTGAAATTATGGTATCTTTTTCCTCTTTATGTAGTACTTTTATGTATTTTCAAAACTTACCCAGTTAATGTATATCACTTTTTAACAGAAGAAAACCCATAAACTTTTTATAAATTTCTTATCATTGTATGTTTTGGTAAATATAAATAAGATAAATGTATATAATATAAAATATAAATATAAATGTGTCTTTCACATGTCTGCCTACTTGAATATGCTAGCTTTAACAACCTAAACAAAAATTGGTCACATGGTCGCATTCTTATTTATTAATCAGAAAGAACAGATCCACAGGCATCCTTCTTGACCCATCCATTTATTTGCAGGATGGCTTCACACCATTGGCAGTAGCTTTGCAACAAGGTCATGATCAAGTAGTTTCTCTGCTGTTAGAAAATGACACTAAAGGAAAAGTGCGTCTTCCAGCTCTTCACATCGCTGCCCGAAAAGATGACACGAAAGCCGCGGCCCTGCTGCTGCAGAATGACAACAACGCAGACGTGGAGTCAAAGGTGAGGCACGAAGGAGGTGAGCTGGTCATGCCACTCTCCTGTGTCAGGCACCCACACTGTAAGAATGCCTGGTCTCCCTTTTGGCAAGCTTGCCCCAAACACTGAACTTCGTGGGGAGTGATATAAATACGTGTCCAAGCACCTAAAGCTAGGAGGTAATAACTGTGGACACTGCCTGATGCATGCTAACAGAAAGGCCACCTCAGGCATTAATTAGTATGCCCTTGTCAGTTTCCTTCCTTTTACCATATATTTTTAACGTATTTAACATGTCAGCTCAAACACCAGGGTGTAAGATTAGAAAACTCTAACAACGATGTGCACAAATAAACCTTTGGTTGGTATCTAAGATGAGAGGCAATGCACTGAGTATTGATCGGTTGTGGAGAGCATGCTGGCAGCCAGAGTCCCAGCCGAAAATTCTCATGGCCTTGACATGTACTCCCTGAAAGTCTCTGTGAAGGAAATGTGGCATTTGGAAGGGGCCATTGTGTAGCCCTTCATTCGGTCTAGCTTTCTTTCTGTGCCTCTTGTGTTCCCATCATTGCTTTCATCCTCATTACTTAGCTGTCATGAGCTTGCTGCCGTCCATGTCACCGACAGTGAACTAACCGTTCATTTTTTCCTCCTCTTTGCTTCCAAATGTGTTAACCTAGATGGTGGTGAATAGAACAACAGAGGTATATATATATATAAACATATACATAGAATCTGTATCTGCATCATCATTTCCCCATCACTTAGTGCTGCTGCCTCATTTCTTTCCCTCCTTCTTTGCATCGCCTTCTGTAGGCTAGATACCTGCTTTCCACCCCTGCCCCCCAAAGTAGCATGTGCCAGAGAAGATAGTAGTTTGATTACCAGGGCTTTCTGCAGCTGAACCTGGTGTTGGAAGGGACGGATGAGGAATCCTTGAGACTTAAGGGCATCGCAATAGAGTTGTGTGAGATGAAGAGTTTTGACGCTTTAGATGCTTATCAGCTATACCTGAAGCTGCAGACAACCCTGTCATTCTACTCATCCAGGACTGATTCTTCAGAGTTCTGCATGACACTTACCCTCAGTGGTGTCAGCAAAATGAAGGTTACCTCTGAATGGTAGCAATATCTATCTCCCACCCCTTCCCACAAGACTCAGTCAGATAGCTAGCATGGCTAAGTAGCTTGCTAACAACTTAGAAATGCATCTAGTTCCTATAAGGTTTCAATCTTTGGGGACTAAGTGAATCGCTGCATGTTTTAGCATTTTTTAAGGAAGTAAAATGACCTTGAAATGGATAAGCTAGAAACATGTGTTATTGAATAGGCATTTACTAATAAAGAGACCAACTTGTGGATTCTTTATAAAATGGAATCACCCATTATACAAGACCAATTGTAGTGACCTCCCCCCAAATTGGTTTTATCATTGAAATTGGCATTTGCTCTGTATTAAATATATTAAACAAATTGAATTTTGACAAAGAGTTTCAATGGACAATTCTATCATTGATAATAAAACAGCAGTACTAATCAAACTTTCTATAAGCTATAGATTTTTCTTGTCATTCCTGTTTTGACTTTTTGAAACGTTGGCTTCTGTATAGTTCTGCTACTGGACTACTGAAATTATTCAGTCTGCACCCTTGGTTCCTTCCTGGCTATTCCTCTGCCTATGAGTTTGGCGTTTATTTGAAACCCTGTGAACAATTGGCACTAATTGAAAGAAACCTAGTACAGAATGGAATGTGGACCTTAGCATATTTTGCTTCCTCCTTTTTCTTTGGGCAGGGTTATGGTTTTCGCGTGTCAGACAAGGGGCCGGCAAGTGTCCATTGAATGCCTGCTATGTTTTCTTTACAGAGTGGCTTCACTCCTCTCCACATAGCTGCTCACTATGGGAATATCAATGTAGCCACGTTGCTGTTAAACCGAGCGGCTGCTGTGGACTTCACGGCAAGGGTAAGAGCATTGCAGTATGACCTGCCCTGAAAGTATGAGAAACAATTCTGAGCCCTCTGTTCCCAGCATGAGGAGGGGATTGAGACAGATGACCTCCAGGGGTCCTGTCTGCCCCTGTCTACCCACATGGAGAGCTGTGGTTTTCTACTTTTCCTGCTGTGTTTTCTTGCTTTTATATAGGCGCACCTATTTCCTAACAGAAAAAATAAGCCAAGATCATGGGAAATGGGGGTGGGGAGGATACATATATAACCGAACATGTAGAAGATGCAATTCAAGGAATCGTGACTGTTTCCCATGTACTGGGAAAGTACAAACCCTTCCCCAAGTAGAAATTTCCAAGACCGTTAGAAATAAGTCAGATGGCGCTCATCGTGCTTTAGGTATCAGGGTCTTGACCTTGCAGATGGGAATATGGTGGAATATCTGGATGAGACCTAAACTTCAGAACCCAAAAGCTAGAGACCATCTTTTGCTTTTATCCTCTGTCTCCTACAGACTTCCATAATGAGTAACAAGGTTCTGTACCCTGAGTAAGTTCTTATCCCTGGAGAAAGGAGTTACAGTATCGTGTGCACCAATGGATGGAAACTGGGATATCCAGACCAGTACTGCTCTGAGCATAAACACCAGTCCGATGCTAGGTCCGAGCATAAGAAACCTCAGCAGCAGCAGTAGAAATGAAATAGGAAGCAGGATAGGGGTGGATCCAGACTCCCCGGGTTCCAATTTTGGCTTTAACTTTTCTCTCTGTATCCCATCAGTTTCCTCATTTATAAGATGAAATGATCTGAATTATGAAGTTAAATCATAACACAATAATATCACCACTCCCTCACTGGGTCACTGTGGAGTTTAAAAGAGAGTGTATGTAAAGCACTTAGCACAGTGCCCGACACATTGTCGACAACGACAGCATCAGCACTGGGATTTCGAACATAGCATGTAAAGTAGTGTTTTTGCTAAAACCTTACACATGAGGAGAAAATGGGATTAGATGACACTGGAGAGAGGGCGTATGCTGAAACTAGCATTCATTCCCGATAGCTGTGGAAGTAATACCATGTTTGAAGTCACTACCATGTGGCGGATGCCAGGCTAAGCATTTTTCAAACGTCACTTATTCAAAAACTGTTATTTATCCCTGTTTTACAGAAGAGGAAACCAAAACTTAGCAATAAGAAGCAGCTGGTCCGGGATCCCAGAGCCAGCAAATTAGGAAAGGCAGGATTTCGGCCCCAAAGCTCCTAACCACACCAGTATTGTGTCTCCTGTAGGTGACTGTAGGGGTTCATTTTTCCTTCTCTTCTTATAATTCATTAGTTCTATAAAAATTAATAAGAACTCAGATTGTACTAATATAAAAGCTATTTCCTACACTATTGTCATCAGCTTGCTGTAAGCCTTTATCGGTTTTAATGACTCAAGAGTGCCAGTCAGTCCATGTCACTGCAGAGCTCTGTTCTTACTGCATTAAGTGTATCCTTGGGATTCACTGACATGGCTGGGCTGAAACCTAATTTGACCTTTTGAAGGACAAAGTGAAGCACCTCTTTAAGTCTAGCATCAATAGGGCATGTCAGTGTTAAAACTGAAGTTCTTGTCTTGAAGATGCATTCTTCTGGTTTTATTTCTGTAATATACAGTATAATGAAAACCTCATTAAATCACATCTTCTAATTAGGACATTTGGAAAATTTATGTCAGGGTAGTGTTTGAAGTTTGTCTTTGTGCCATTGTTCAGAAATTTCCTGATGCTGAAGTAATGAGGAATTTAAGAGGACAAATTACAGTATTTTTGGACTCCTTCAAGCAATTCCAAAGCATCCACTTACCTTAAAACGCTGAACGTGGTAATCACAAATGAATGCTAATTTATTGATTAAAGATCAATGGAGATCTCAGACCCACTTCCTTAACCTTGCCTGTGGTTTAAAATAACCACATTGTACTTATGTATAAAATATGTTAAAATTCAGAGTGTTTTCTGATTTACAAAGGCATTTTCTCCAGTCATCCCTAATTAACGAGGCCTGCCCGCACTCTGAGCTGAAAGCTGTGCTTTAATTGGATTGTACTTTGTAGGAGGCCCGTGTGGTTGCTTACACCCCAACACTTGAGGCTCCCCTCTGGTTGGTGATTGATGACTTGCTTTAGGAGGTCAGAGAAGAATTAGTCTTCACAGACAGCTTAAAGAAACCCATTTGAGGTTCCAGATCTCTAGTAATTCTACTGCCTAGGAATCCAGCATCTGCACTTTGGTACCAAGGCCTCTCCCTGGCCAGCCTCAGCAGGGTCTTTCTGAGTCCCAGTCCTCCAGGGATGTAGCAGAAACAGCAGCTGGAAAGTAAGATACTGTGGAACACAGAGGGGAACAGATTTTACCTGGTCAGAACAATAAAGGAAGGGTCATTAAGCCCTGCTTGCTAAAAGCTAGCTGCAAATCATGACCGTAAACCATATGCCTCAGGAACCCGGTTCGAACGAGGTGTTGATTAGATGGTTGGAGGTAAATTTCAAATAACAGCAGCCCTTGTCTTAGGGGGCTGTGATATCTGTTAGCTGGCTGTGACGGATCACTGAAGAAAGGCAGATGGAGTCTGGTAGTTCTTTGTGGGTTGAGTACATGACCTAGACAATGGCTGCCTGTTAGCAAAGAGAGCTGAGGAATAAGACCAAGGACAGCACCCTGGAATCAATTTCCTGCATGTGGTAGATGTGCATTTCCAAAGCAGACACGAGGCCGAAACAAACACGGTGTAGCTAAAGGGAGTACACAGCAGAACAGATTGTTCTCTATGCTTCTCTGCAGGGCTGGTGAATTTATGCAGCTATAAAGCACATCCTAACCAGTGTGTACCTCGGAGTTGCAATTAACATTAACCGATTTATAGCACACTCACCTGTTTACTACACCTGTCTTTGATTTTTATGATGTCAGTTTTGATTTTGCATTATAATTTTGCTATTTGTATGTAAGATACCTTGTGTGACATCTTCAATATTTCCTTCTGGATTATCCATGAAGACCTGGTCAGCCCCATGGGTCCACTGCAGGGAGTTAATAGAGTAGCTGCTGAACACGGCAATGCAGCTCCAGTGTTCTTCACTCCCTGAATTGAGTCTGCTGACATGGCATTGACACTGTCAGAATTTAAGCATGACCCCTGCTCTCTTAGCAAATTATTCGAACTCTCTTGGGGAAGAGAATGTAACTAAGACACACCAGAGTGGCTACTGATTATCATTCCAGTAAAGCATTTTTCACTGGACTAACTGAAGGCCAAATTACTATGTGGATGACCGCAAAGTTCCTTTTATTGACTGAAGGAGATATATTAATACTTTATTTATTTATTTATTTATTTATTTATTTATTTATTTTGCTGGCTAAGAGTTTTTTTCATCAAATATAATCGACCACCCAACTTAATGTTCACTCATGTCATTGACTTTTCGCCTGTAAATGATTATCCAACTCCCCATTTTGGAAAGGCAATTGAATAAAATATCCTTATATTGGTCTTGCTATTTAGTACTTTTTGGGTTTGATCTCTGGAAAGAATTAGGGATTTATGTGTTTCAGTTCTGTACCTCATTTGTTTCCAAAAGGATTTCAGGTGGTTTGCAAATTAATTACATACAAATTAAGCCACCTGAGGATGAAACAGAAAAAGAAAATGTTACCAAGCAGCTGGAATGAACCAGTAAATATAACCAGAGGACAAATTTAGGTGTAGGGCTTTGATATATGTAGTGGAAAGGGGAGCTAAGATATATAATTTTCATTTTTTGACAAAAGAAGTCTTACAGTTATCTATAGAGACAATTTTGTGTGTATATGAAGTAAATATGATTTTTTATCCTCTATTAAGAACAGTGAGTTTCATAGTTGAAAATACCTTTAATCACCACATTTCAAAAGACTCAATTCTGATTGCTCCATCCTGCGTATTGATGCTAAATCTTTGTCCGTGAAGGCACCCAGCCCCAGGAGGCTGTGGGAGGGAGGCTATGGGCCAGGTACTCAGCTTGATGATGTTCTAATTGTGTGTGATTAGAACTTGGCATGTGTGTCACAGATGAATGATGACTTAACATGTCCATTGGACTGCCTTTCTCAAATATTAGATCCTTTGAACAAGATTTTTGGAGGTGCTGGGTCATATTCAGAACTCAATTAAGTCATATGAAAGGTTACTTTAGGGGTGCCTGGGTGGCTTGGTCAGTTAAGCGTCTGACTTTGGCTCAGGTGATGATCTGATGTTTGTGGGTTTCCAAGCCCTGCATTGGGCTCTGTTCTGACAGCTCAGAGCCTGGACCCTGTTTTGAATTCTTTCTCTCTCTCTCTCTCTCTCTCTCTCTCTCTCTCTCTCTCTCCCTCCCTGCCCCCTTGTGCTCTCTCTTTGTCTCTCTCTCTCTCTCTCTCAAAAATAAATAAACATTTAAAAAAAAGAAAGGTTATTTTAGATAGGTGAACTGCTAAACCTACTGGTGGAAAAATAGAAGTGTCAGACTTACAATCTGCCCACATAAGTGGTCAACATGATTCAGCATGTGTATGAGCAAAGCAATGCCGTGGATAAACATTATCTGGAGGTTTCCTTTCTAAATTAAATTCAGTCTAGCAAACATTAAAGGGCTTCAATTATGGACTAGATTTAGAGACTCAGACTTCAGAAACCTACTGCCCTTAGTCTATTAATTTGGTTAGGCCCCAAAGTGCTAAGCCATATAACACAGTCTCTCCCTTAATTTCCCAAAGCACAACTGAGTCTAGGCTATAATAACAAACATGACTTTTCCAAAAACATAGCGTGATGAAGGGTATTCAGATGACAGAAGCAAAGCTGAAGGACTGGTTCTGGACAACAGTGCCCCCAAAGTCCACTGGCTTTATGACCCAGTCTCCAGGGTACCTCTAGGTACCACCCATCTGAGCCCCAGAGGCCACTGTGTTGCAGACTATCCTGCTTCCCACTAGTGAAACCCCTTTTATTGTGTCTCTCTTAGCCAGATTCCAAGCCCCTTCACCTAGTCTCTGGACCCAATAAGAGCAAACATGGTTATGTTTCCTAGACCATTTTAACTCAGCAGCCATTATCTAGTGGGGACTAACTTTAATTTAAATTAAATTAAATTCAAAATTCTATTTCTCATTCTCAGTAACCACATTTCAGGTGCTCAATAGCCACCTATAGCCAGTAACTAGTGTATTAACACAAAGGTATTTCTTTCCATCAGCACAAAAAGTTCTTTAGAACAAAGCTGAGATACCATTAGTCTCAGGTCTTCCTTCCCATCAATATCATAATTATCTCTAAATGTAACTCCCTCACCCAAGGAAAATGATCCCTTAAATAGTTCTGCAGAGCAATTTTACTCTGATGGACTTGCCCTTTTTGCTCCAAAGGAATATTTTGCCTTTCTCATTATGAAACTAGAAACTACCACATCACCACCAAATATAAAATTGAAATGTTTTTGCAAAAGAGAAATAAAAATTACTAGAAGCTTTGGTGTGCCTGGGTGGCTCAGTCAGTTTGAGTGTCCAACTTCGGCTCGGGTCATGATCTCATGGTTTGTGAGTTCGAGCCCCATGTCAGGCTCTGTGCTGACAGCTCAGAACCTGGAGCCTGCTTCAGATTCTGGGTCTCCCTCTCTCTCTCTCTCTGCCCCTCCCCCACTCATGCGCTGTTACTCTCTCTCTCAAAAATAAGTAAACATTAAAAAAATTTTTTTTAATTACTAGAAGCTTTAATGTAGTGATTTCTTCCCAACTCATGCTACGAGAATTTCAGATGTACTGGAAATCAAGATAAATCTCAAGAGAGGTTTCCAGTCACTAGATTTTACCACATGGTTACTTCACTTCTAAAAACCTCAGTTTTTAAATCTGTGTAGAGGGTGCTTGTATCCTATTCCTCAAATATGCATTCTCTGACCCCCTAAAATAAGCTGCTCTCCCCCGTCACACCACTGTATGTGTTCATCACACTGTGTGCTCTCGCTGTCACAGTGGGTGTTGCCTGTTCTTTCATGTGTGTGGTAATGTCTGGCACACTCTGCTTATGAGTTCACTAAGCCCCTTGAAGGCTAAGATGCCTCATTCACCCTCTCTCGAGCTCCTGCCCTGTGATATTCTCATCTCACCTGGTAAATACCCTCTTCCTCAGTACTCCCCAGGTGCTGAGCTCTGTGACAGTCACTTTACCATGAAGTTAATCTTTTCAGTCTTCAGTGAAGGACTCTGCAACAGAGAACCTATTTCTTGCCATGTCGATTTTTTAGGAGAGGTAGGCATTTTATTTCGGAGAACCATTACTCATTGTACTATAAGAGGGCAGGACCTTTTTTTCCCTTTTTTCTTTTCTCCTGCCTGACAGCCCTTTATCTGCCTTTGATGAAACGGTACTTTGGCATACAGCTGCATCCCACTCAGCCAGAGGGCTACAATGTGAAGACATGTGGGACTCTGCTTGTTATAGAATAAGGGCTCAGTAGATGTTCATTTTCTTCCTTTTTTCTATAGATGAAATTTATAGTAATAATGATTTTCAAAATAGTTATAATTTATTGAATATTTACTAAGTTTCAGCTCTTTGTTAAGCATTTGACATGTATTATCTCAATCCTATACAGGCTGAAGTAGGGATGTAATGAAATACAACTCCCATGTCCTTTTTGCTGCACTTACAAGACTTTGAATTCCTCAAAGACAGACCTGTGTATTATTACACATTTTGGAATCCTTAGGGTAGGGTCCAGCACTTAGTACTGGGAAAGACTCAATATCTATTGATTGAATTCAAGATTGAATGAACAAATAACATTCAGGCATCCGTGTCCACTACTCCTGGGCAGGCAGCCCCTATCGAAACCCACTTTCCTCAAGCTCCAATCCTCTCCTGTCTTAGAATTTCAGGCTGAATCTCACCTGACTTGAGGGAGCTGCTTCCCAAACTGACATCAGCCACATTAAGGGAGATGCAGAATCCATAGGATTCTAATAGTGATGTTTTAAGCAAGTGTACCAAAGCCACAGATTGAATGTCGGGTGCCGAGGGGTAGGCTTATTTGAGCAGCAGGAAGACTCGTTATTCGACAGTGTAGATGACCTTGGAAGACAAGGCTAGAATAAAGGACCAGTCACCCAAGGCTGCTGCCAAGCTTTGTTCAATTAAGAGTGTTTTGAACAGGGCCTCAGGTTCTGGACTGTCAAGTCCCAATCAAGCCCCCACCAGAGGGCACTAGAAAAGACATCGGCTACTACACAGAGAAGCAGGGAGCATCATGCCAGTAAGAGTGTGACTCTTGAAACGGCTTAACAGGGCTGTGGCACTTCTGGAGACTCTACTTTGGATTGGGTACAGGTTCCAATGCAAATATATTTTTACTATATTTTACCTGCATTATACAATTTGTTTTTCAGATGAAATGCAATAGAGGTGCCTGGGTGGCTCAATGGGTTAAGCGTCTGACTCTTGATTTCAGCTCAGGTCATGATCTCACGTTCTTAGGATCGAGCCCCACATCAGGCTCTGTGCTGAGAGCATGGAGCCTGCTTGGAATTCTCTCTCCCCCTCTCTCTCATCTCCTCCTACCCTCTCACTCTCTTTCTCTCACTCAAAATAAATAAATAAATAAATAAACTTTAAAAATAAATAAAGTAAAATAAAATAAAATACAAAGCAAATGAAAGAAGAGAAAAATCACCCCAAACAGTCCTGTTAACTCTTTTAACACACACACACACACACACACACACACACACACACCACGTTCGTTTTTATTGACAAATATTTTCAAAGATAGAGAAAATTAGATTTGTATCCTAGTACAGGCTCAGAAGCATTAAAGACAAAGACTTTTAAAAATTGGGTTATATAAACCACCTTTGGAATGAAAATGGGGATTTGGAAGCATTAGCAAAGGAATGTGAATTATGGGAAAGTAGCAATGCGGCTACTGCATCAACCATAATATTGTTTCCATGGTGACATTAACACATCAGGAGGAACAAAACCAATAAGCCAAGGATAGAGTGGTGAGAGATACACCTTGTACAGAGAGATTCTTCTAGCACGCTATGCAATCTCTCCCCTGCCTTTTTCATTTCATTTCCTGACTGTCACATCAAAGGGAGAATCTCCTAGAAAATAACTAAATATTTTTTTTTAAAGATTTTAGTTTTAAATAATCTCTACATACAATGTGGGGCTCAAACTTAGAACCCCACAATCAAGAGTCGCATGTTTTTCTGACTGAACCAGCTGGGACCCATCCTATATAATTTTTAAAGGAACATTTTAATCTCAAATCATGAGTATGTTGTAACTTACTAACATCTTGCTGTGTGGTATGGGATCTGTGTTCTCTTCTGAAGAGGTGATGTTTCTAAGTTGTAGCTGAAGAAGAGTCTTTAGATTCGTGTCGGACCCCTGGCTCTTGTTCTGACCGCGTCCTCTGTCCTAATGTGGTCCAGGGAAAGTCTCCTCATCACAGGGCCTGCAGTTTTCCTAACAGCTGGGTGAGACAAATAGCATTTCAGTCACAAGCCTTTCCCCTCTGCCCGACCACCCTGTCTGATGGTGGTGGAGGCCACCTTCACCTCCCTTCTCCTTTCCTGACAGAGAGTAGGTATAGTACAGTGTTACAATAAACAGCACCTCAGCTAGACTGCTGGGTCCCATACTAACAATGTGGCTGACTTTGTGTGCTCTTGGGCAGGTTAGTTATGCTTCAGCTTTATCATCCATAAAATAGATCCAATAATGGCACCCAGTGCATAACGTCACTGTGACTGAATGAGATGGTCCATTATACATTGCTTAGCACAGTGCTTGACCCACAAAACATGGACAAGGACCCTAGCCATGTCTGTGGTGGAGGTTGTCATTACTTTTTTCGTCTGGGAGGAGACCCATCACCGTAAACCACATTCATCTGTAAAGCATGACATATGTCAAGCAAGTGGCATCATGGAAGCTCTCTAGAGTACTTCTAGAGGTAGTCAGAAATGTTGCTTCCCAGAATGTTGGATTTACCCTGCAGTGGTGTTTATCTGCATGAGAAGGTCAGCCTTTAGTCATTTAAGAAACGATTACTATGACATTGTTTGAGACAGTAAGAATTCTAATTAGATCATAGAAATTGGAAGGTCCATGTTTCTCTTTGTGTCAGCTTTCCTCTTTGGACTTGTGCCCTGCTTCCTGCAGTGCTGCTCTGGAATTGTTGCTCTGAGGACATTTTTAAACAACCCGAATAAATCCTATTTTAAAATTCCGTGAAATAAAGTTCTATTAAGGTAGGAGTTGGCAGAGCTCCCTTTATTCATTTGCACTTTAAAAGAGAATTATTCATCAGCTGTAGAATTTTCATTTCTTCCAGTGAGTGCAAACAGCGGTGAAGGGCTCCTGGGCCCCTCTGCTGAACATTCAGAATGCTGTCCACACTGTCATCAAATAGTACATTTGGATGAGCCCTCAAATGCACCCTGGGCTGCCCCTGAGCACTGTAGTTCTTCTGTGACAAAAAATCTTTCCTTTCTTCCCCTGGTGGTTTGAAGAATGTGCAGAAAGGGTGAAAGGGCACCTAGAGGGAAGAGCTTAGGACAGGAGCAGAACCAAAGGTTGCAAAGGGATGAACGTGAGAAACATGACCAGTCATTTACTGGCTCTCTCCCAAGTAAATGGAGGAGGTTTAAGAAAACAAGTTCAGGTAGGAGATCAGCATTGGCTAGCATAGTTGGGAAAAAACTGAAGAGCTAAATTGTGCTGGAAACACAGGGATTAGAATGAAGTCTAAGAAATGGAGGCGGAAGCCCACTTGCCAATGTGAAATGAGACTAGACATAGACAGGCATTATTGACTATAATCACCAGGCTGTGCATTAGCTCTCCAGAACTTATTCATCTACTAGTTGCAAGTTTGGGCCTTTAAGTAACATCTCCCTAAATGCCAGCCCGCCAGCCCCTGGTAATCACCATTCCAATCTCTGTCTACAAGCCGTTGCAGGACCTTACATGGAAAAGTAGGATGGTGGCAGTGGTGTTTAAGATGTTAGAACATACATGATGAAGGGGAGATGAGGACATTTGGCTGTGAGCTGTGGCTGGCTCCAGTCACATAGGGAAAAGAACTGTGCTCAAGGAGAAGCTTGTCCAACCCCAGGTCTGATGTGCCTCTCCTCAGAGGTGACTTCACTAGAGTCCTCCTACATCCACAGTTTCTCAGTAGGAAAAGGGAGATTGTCCTTCTCCACAGAAGATTTAGAAATTTGCAGAGGCATTTTTGGTTGTCATCGTGGCTGGAATGTAATGGGACAGGACCAGGATGGCTAAATCTTCTCCGATGGGGACAGACCCATGCAAAGAACAGTACCCCAACCATGCCATGCCAACATGCCAACAATACCCCCTGAGACATGTGGATTGAACATCTCTTTACAGTGCAGGTAGAGAGGTGGGATATCCCAGGATGGAAAAAAAGGTCCCGGAAGGTCATGCTCAGTCAGTGCATTGAGTTTCTCCCAGTGACATACCCCTAAGGGTAGGTGGGCCAGAAGACCCTAAGGTTCTTTTCAGCTCTTACTACTGAGACTTTCAATATGAAGTGGACAAAACTTATACAAAGTTAAAACAAACTTAGGTAACAGCTTTCATTTATTACTAGGTATGAGGTACTATAATAAGCTTCCTATACATGATTTTATTTATTCCTCACAGTAAGCCTGTGAGGTGTGGGGATGATATCCATTTTACACTGGGAAGCAAGCAGTTAAATAAGTTGTGCAAAGCCACACAGCTTTAAGGTGGTGGAGCTTGGGCTAAGAAAAAGTAAATACACTCAAATCAGACCCGAAAAAATACTCAGACTATGTAGTTCATACTATTCTAATATTGGAGGCCACATGTACTGGGCTTTGTACTGAATCCAGGATCATCACAGGAAAACCAGAACCAACAGCAGCCTCTCTTGTCTCAGCTGGCATTGTGTTCTCGGCCTGTGCCAGAGCCGCAAAGTGAATTAAATACATTTTTTAAAAGGAGTTTAAAAGGTTTTTTTTTTTTAATTTACTAGTAAATCCCATTACACATTTGAGAACATTTAAATTGAGAGGTGAGCCAACCTAAAAACTAACAAATCATCAAATTCATTCTAAAATACAATGCCTTCCCATCTCCCCCACATTTTATTTACCTCTATTACTTCTGCATTTTTGAATCCTGAAAGATCATGGTTTGAAATGAACTCTTGATATGTAGAAACTTAATGGCTTTCTGACAAAAAGGTATAATATCCATTTTCCGGTAAGAAGAAATACAAGGTGAGCTTGTCTCTACAAGGAGTGAGTTCCTCTGAGCTTGAAAATTAAAAACCACTTTTTCATTGCCCCCAAGTCAGAGCCTCACAGCCAGTGTCCCCAGCTGGCCAGCAGCCTCCTGTTCCCTTATATTCGGAGTCAGTACCTTTGGGATAGGGCTTTGCAATCTGTGTTTGTAACAAATTCCTTGGGTGATTCTTCTGATAAGGCACAATAAGAAAATACTGTCTGAGGTTGATGGTGGGGGTGGGGGTGGGGGAGAGGAGAAAGTGGATGATGGGCATTGAGGAGGGCACCTGTTGGGATGAGTACTGGGTGTTGTATGGAAACCAATTTGACAATAAATTATATTTAATATTAAAAAAATAAAAATAAAAATAAAATGCATAGATCTTGACCCCCCACACACACACAAAGAAAATACTGACTGAGGCCGTGCTATGAAAATCTTGTCCAAAATTGAGCCACAGAACTCTTAGTAACTGATTGGCTTATAATAACTATCTTTATAACATCTTAATAATGTAACCTTGAATTTACATTTTGTATACAGTTTACAAAGTACTTTTATATAAAGCACACCATTTGAGGCCTTAAGAATAGATGAGCAAATGGAGATCCCACAATGTCATTTGTCCCAGATCCTACTGTGAGTAAAATAGAATAACAGGGATTTGGATCCAGACCTGCCCCATTTTAATATGCCTCATGCGTGAGCATCAGCTGGCACCTGCAGAGGCTGGGTGGCCGTAAGGGTGTGTGATATTGGTCCCTGAGTGGCCGAGGTCTTCATGGTCCCTTGAGAGCAGCATCATGTCAGGACAAGTGCACTGCACACAGATAAGGCCATTTATGCCAGGACTGCTTCTTTTCCAATTGCTTTTTCCTTAAAAACTTCAAAGACCTTGTTTTCGTTCCTTGACATGTTTGAAACTTCTGCAAGGATCTAATTTATCCAAGCAAGGATCTGGTTTGTCCAAAGACCAAATGAAGGCAGAATACCTGAGAAACTAACAATTTCAAGTTAACTTACATCTCAGAAGCCTATAAGAGTGATTTACTTTTTGGATGGGAAAGAAAATTATTTAACACAGAAATAGATGAATTTTATTCCAGATTTATCAGAAATGATATAGAAGTGTGGCAAATGTATCATTGTAAAGCCCCTTAATAGTTTTGTTTTTAAGAATCTTGGATGGTAGGGTGTTAGAAAAAGGGGTGGACTTCATTCATTAGAAACACTATGGGAAATCTAATATTGCTAGATTAACTTATTTTAATGTTAAAGAATTACAGAATTTTCAAACAACTTTCCTCAATGTGCAGAAAGCAGTTGATTACTTTGTAATTGAACTTTTGATACCCCATTCAGTTCAACACTATAAGCCTCTCTGCCCAGATATCGCAGGCAAGGAGGGGCTTTCTTTACTATAAAACAGGGAGGGCTACTTTTGAATGAGTACTAATAGTGACACCTTTAAAGAAATCTGAAAGCCATGAGTTCTTATTTAAAATGATAGAGCTGAACTAGCCCCTCTTTTAGATTCTACATATTTGTATTAGCTCTGAGATATGCTGTTTCCTTTCGGTTGGAACTTGCACATTGGCAGCATTTTCAGTATGGAGACTATGCTGCTTGGATTCAGAGCTGCAGCTGATGTTTGCCCAAGTTTAAGGGGAGACTCACTATCTGGATATGGTTTCTCCTTTGTGACCCCCTGGACAAGGCCAGCAGAGCTTTTAGAAGCAGAAAATTTAGGTTAATCCCAGCTCAGGCATTTTTCTCACCGTGTGACTTGAGGCTCCTTTCAGCTTCACCCTACTCACCTGAGAATCTGAACTAACAGCATCTACTTCATGCATGGATTGTTGTAGAGATTAAATGAGATGTATCTCATGGAACCAGCCAAAATAAGAGCCTAATAATTCATACCTTTTTTTCATTTTAATTACATTTGTTCTGCAAAACAAAGAGTTGTTTGGTCTAAATCAAGAGGTGCCTTTTTTTTTTTTTGCAGAATTCTCTTTTCTAACAAATTCTTATAAAATAAAAAGGCTTTTGGTGGTCAAAAATTCATGACTGTTCATAGAATTATGGAAACTCTGAAATGTATCCTGAAAGATATATTTTAAAAGTACACATTGAACACCCGTTAGGATGACTTCTATCAAAAAAGAGAGGCGGGGGGGGGGGAGGGGGAGAAAACTAGTGTTGGTAAGGGTTTAGAGAAACCGGAACCCTTGTCCTTTGTTTGTGGGATGAATGTAAAATGATACAGCTACTATGGAAGAGTTTGGAAGTTACTCAAAATATTAAGTACAGAGTTACCCTATGGTCCAGTAGGACCACTCCTTCAATACAAAAGAATTAAAAGCAGAGTCTTGAAGATATATTTAAACACCCATGTTCATAGTAGCATTGTTTACAATACACACAAAGTGGAAGGAACCTGAGTGTCCATTAACAGATGAATGAATAATCAAAATGTTAAACAAACGTTAAACAAAAGGAGATGGTGGGCTGGAGAGAGACCTGGCAGAGCCTTATCTAAATTGTTGATGAGAGATCTGCTGTTAATCCAAGTAAAAACTTCTAACAGTATTAACGATAAACAGCTTCATATTATCCTTAAAAGAACATAAATAAATTGCCTGAGGTTTTTAGAGCAGAATAGATCCAAATAGTCAGAGCCTGGTTTTATAGCAGACATCAAACATCTAAGCATTTGCTGCTGCTCCTGGGGAGCCCAGCATCTCCCAATGTCTAATCCTATAGGATCTGGTCAGTCTCTGTGGGAAGAGTGAGGTGGGAGTGTCGATAGCATCAGTATTTTTCAGTGTCAGTCTCAGCAAGACCTGTGTGGACTTAATCTCCTTATCCAGAAATCACAGAAAGAGAAAAGTTGCTGTTAGTAAAACTGGAGAAGAGGAAAAGACTTTGCCTAAAAAGACCTATTTCGTTTAAGGAAAACTTCATGAAGTAAGAGGAAAATGGACTTTAACAATGATAGTCATCTTAATAATGACTGCTGTAGCAGTCATGGAGGGTTCCCTCTCAGTTGGATATTTAATTGTTTTAGAATTTGTGTTTGATTGGGACCATATCAAGGAACTAAACTAAAATGGTCATATTGTTTAACTTTTCATTATCTAAAAGACTGTGAGTGCTATCATCCACCTGCTCTTCTACTTAGTGAGAACCTCCCAGACATGTTTAAAGAAAAGTAGAGAGAGGAGAGGGGACTGGGGATCAGAGGTCTACTGCCCTTTATATGTTTAAATGGAATGAAAAGTCTTCCATTTATCACAAGGTAGGAAGGGGCTCTGATTTCACTTCAGGAAGTTGTGGGAAAAATCTGGCTTTGGTGACAATTTCATAAAGAAACTTGGCCACTACCTCAGCCAGGTTCTTCAGAAACAGCTGAGAAGAAAGAAAAAGCCAGCAATTCCACCATTTCCCAAGAAAGGTACTTGTTTCTTCCAAGTCCTTGGAAGTTTAAAAAAAAGTATGGCTTCCCATGTTTCTATCACGTTCTGTCACGTGTATCGTGTTCTATCAGCCACTGCTATGCCCCTTCTTCCACCCTCCCCCCCCAGTTCCACTTACTCCAGACACACCCCTTCTGAGGTTTTCACAGGCTGAACTGTGCTGAGCAGACCTGTCCATCTCCAACACCCCTTGCGTCGGCCCTAAGAACTGTCCCTTTAGCACCTTCTTAGAGTTCACTCATTACTTCAGGTCTGCCATGTGAGATGTGTTTATGTCATCCATTTTTAAATGTCAATATTATAAATAATAAAAAGGATAATAATAGCTAACACTTTTTATAATGTTTACTAAATGCCAAGAAACATTGTTAAGACTACCTTATTGGTGCACCTGGGTGGCTCAGTCGATTAAGCGTCCGACTCTTGATTGCGGCTCAGGTCATGATCCCAGGGTCATGGGATCTAACCCCACATTAGGCTTCACACCTAAAAATAAACAACTAAATAAATAATAAATTTTAAAATAAGACTACCCTGGGGCCCCTGGGTGGCTCAGTTGGTTAAGCATCCAACTCTTGACTTTGGCTCAGGTCATGATCTTGCAGTTTGTGAGTTCCAGCCCCACATCGGGCTCTGAGCTGACAGTGTGGAGCCTGATTGGGATTCTGTGTCTCGTCTCTCTCTGCCCCTCCCAAACTGGTGCTTTCTCTCTCTCTCTCTCTCTCTCTCTCAAAAAAAATTAAAAAGACTACCCTTACTAACTCAATCCTTATGACAAGTCTATATGATAGAACTATTATTGGCCTAATTTTATAGATAACAAATCCGTGATTCAGAGAAATTAAATGAAGTTGCCTAAGGTTAGACAGCTAATGTGGGGTCGATCTGGGATTAGAAGCTAAGTGGTCTAGCTCCAGAGTATTAGCTCTTAACTGCTGTAGTATTGGACCACAGTGTTCTCTTTATCTGCTGGCACACTATGAGGTGCTGCAGGAATGCTCTACTAATAAGAATCGGTCCTAGATTTATACTGTTTAGAAGTTCAGGGACAGCATGATCTGCTCTAGTGAAAAAAGCATAAACTTTGGGGTAGCAAATTATGACAGTTTTGTGACTTTGGAAAGCTATTTTTATTTTTTGTTCTAGTTTCCTCATCTGTAAGAACAAAAACAAAAACAAAAACAATTAGATAGTACCTGTTTCTAGAGTTGGTGTGTGGGTTGGATGAGATAAGAAATATGGAATACCTGTGACTTTCCTTCCTGCTTCTGACATGAATTATCTCATATCCGCACTTGGCCACCCCATGGTGGAGGCACTGTAGGTATTATGTCCATTCTACAGATAAAAACATAAATATTGGTAGAGGATACGGCACATTCCCAACATCATATATCAGGAAGAAGAGTGATGATTATGGTCTGGTCTTCTCATTTCCAGTGACATGCTTACTAAGGAATAAAATTGAAGTAATGTTAGAATTCCCCACCCCCTAAACTCATTATGAAAAATCTTTGTATTTCTAGGACAGTTTTATAGTTTAGGAAACACAGTAAAGATTAATCCTTATTTTTGGATTAGGAAAGCATGAAGAAACAATCATCTAGAATCACAGCACTGAGGGAGAGATTATTAACATTGGGGTCAATATCTCTACAGCTTTTTTAGAATGTGTGTATACATATACTTATGCATAAATGTGAGAGCATATTTTTATTTAATAATATATTTTGTGGTGTGTTACTGATTTATCACAGCCTACCTTCAAAGTTATAGCACTTTACACATATGAGAACAGGGTCATTCTCATTTACTTTTGCACATGTTGTAGAGCCCATAGTTCATTTTACAGTTCCTGCTTTAGATAATAAATTATCTTTTATATTTCCCTTCAGTCTTGCCATTTCTGTATTTCTCTGTGTGGGTCTAAGCTTTGTCTGGTATCATATTCCTACTGCCTGAAGAACTTCCTTTAATGTTTTTTGTATTGCAGGTTTGATGGTAATGAGGACTCCCAGCTTCTGTTTATCTTAAAAAGTCTTTATTTCTCCTTAATTTTTTAGAAGATATTTTGGCTGGGAATAGAACTCTCATTTGACAAGTGTTTATTTTTCAGTATTTAAAGATGCCCACTACGTTTTCAGCATTGCATAATTTCTGAGGCTGTAATTATTGTCTTTGTTCTCTATATGAAATATGTCCTTTTTTCCTTCTGGTTACCTTCACAATTTTTCCTTTATCTTTCATTTTCAGAAATTAGATTGATGTGTCTAATTGTGACATTTGCTGGTTTATAGTTTATCTTGCTTGGTGTTCTCCAAGCTTCTTGGATATGTCATTTCATGCATTTCATTATTTTGAGATAATTATTGACCATTGTCTCTTCAAGTATTTCTTCTGCCCCATCTTCTCTCTTCTCCTTATTCAACTCATTTGTTTTGTACTGTCCCACATCCCTTAGATTTCGGTTTTCTTTTCCACTCTTTTTTCTTTGTGTTTGGATCATTTATATTGACATATCTTTAAGTTCACTGATGCTTTCCTCAGCTGTGTGAAGTCTGGTGATGAGCCCATCAAAGGAATTGTTTCTTATATTGTGGTTTTTCTTACCAAGGGTTTCCATTTGACTGAAACCCCGTATCTTTGGTGAAATCCCCTAACTTTTGATGCCTGTAGCTCACTGTTCCACTAGACAGAATGCAGGAGTGACTAAGGTAAATAGTATCTTTGGATATGGGCACATGTTTGTCAGGCTATAAATGTGGAAGGTTGAGCCTAGTCAAAAGTTTACATTTTGTTTGAGTGTACCACAGGCTTCTCCTCCTTCCTCTGGAGGAGAGCTGCACTCCCTTATGCTCAGGGTGGCGGCTGGGTGGGGAGGAGGGTAGAAAATTTTAGGTGGTGTTGGTGCTTCATCCTCAGCTCTCCCTGCACACCTGAAGCATGAAGATGTCTCTCACGAAGCTCCTGTCTGGCCTCGGCAGCTGACTGCTGTTGCTTGTTACTCTATGCTAGGCTCCTGCTGGGACTGAGGGTTCTTTCATTCTGTCTTGGCTTCAGTCTTAGGGAGTGTGCCTGGGCCTCAGGGCTGAGTCTTTCTTAACATTCCTGCCCTTTCGACTATGGCAGCCAACCTCTGCCTTGTGTCTGTGGTTTTAGATTTGAAGGCTTTTCATATATACTGCCAAATTGCATCCCAGAAAGCATGTGTAAATTTACATTTCACAAGCAGCAAATGAGGGTTCTCTTAAATAAGCATTTTCATCTCTAATACCAGTAGGCTCTTTTGATATGTTGGGAATCCATAATTTTGTTCCTCGCTTATATAATGGAAATGCAGCACTGGGTCTTGTGCATAGTAGGGCATAAAACATTTTTATTAGTTATCTGATGAATCAGAATATAAATGTCCCATTGAGTGGTCCAAAGGTACCACTTTCATTTCAGTTTGTTCCAATTTGTCAGAAGCAGTCACTACCAGATTCTGGAATACAAAAATATGTGTTTCACTCAGAAGCTCCATTTTATAGAGAGAAGCAATAGTTGTTAGATGGAGGCATTATGATCCCTGACTGAAAAATACTACTGCACAAGGAGCTAGAAAACCGAATTATCATTCTGATTCTGCCTCTAATTCTTTGTCTTTTAATATACAAATTACTGACCAGTTCTATTCTGCAGTTTATGTATCTGTCAAATAGGGTTAGTGATTTTATTTCAATAGAGTGTCATGAAGGTAAAGTGAAATTACATAAGGGTAAGCCCTTTACAACACTTTTCAAGTGCTATAGAAATATAAAATATTCCTCTAGGAAGGGCCAGATAGGTGTAGAAAAATGTGGGAGTTAGAATTTCAAGGCACACTTTTGACATCTATGCATCACTGTATGAGAGAGTACATGAATATGGAAGAGAGCAAAATTAGAAGTAGAGTCTTCTTCTCACTAAAATTAGCCTACTTGTAATAGAGGTTAATTAAGTCCTTCTCATCCAGGCAAGGGCACAATTTTAAAGGGAAATCGCAAGTAAGTAAGCCCTGACTCCTGCGGGGAAGGGATGAGGTCTTAGCACCATATCCCACTCTGGGCTCAGTAAGCTTCCTGGTAGACCATGTCTCCTTACAGACCTAACCTGACCCTCCACCTGCTGTCTCAGGTCAAGAATTCATCCACTGTGATGCTTGGGTCACTGGAGTGACCCACAATGGAGACAAGCAAGACAATTAAAAAGTCATCAGGAAGTTTGTGTCCTTCTGCCAGCAAAAGGGGACCAGAGCATACGCAATGTACAGCATATAGTTTTACTTCCTCTTTTGTAAACTGTTACACACAGTTGAAACCTTCAGCCATAGCTGGTAGGTATACAGCAGGTCAGCCCCTAGGCCAAATCTGGCCTACCATCTGTTTTTGTAAATAAAGTTTTTTTAAAAATATTTATTTATTTTTGAGAGAGAGAGAGAAAAAAAGACAGAGCATGTTCAGGGGAGGGGCAGAGAGAGAGGGACACACAGAATCTGAAGCAGGCTCCAGGTTCCAAGCTGTGAGCACAGAGCCCAACACAGGGCTCGA
Source organism: Neofelis nebulosa (assembly GCF_028018385.1). Classification (NCBI taxonomy): domain Eukaryota; kingdom Metazoa; phylum Chordata; class Mammalia; order Carnivora; family Felidae; genus Neofelis; species Neofelis nebulosa. The sequence goes on along the minus strand of NC_080794.1, from coordinate 26,517,239 downwards.
ACCCATGAACTATGAGATCATGACCTGAACCAAAGTCAGATGCTTAACCAACTGAGCCACCAGGTGCCCATGTTTTTGTAAATAAAATTTGATTGAAATACAACCACTCCCATTTCTTTACATATTTTGTATGGCTGCTTTACACTACAATGGCAGAGTTGAATAGCTGCAATAGAACTTGTATTGCCTAAGAAGCTGAAAATATTTGCTATCTGGCCCGATGCAGAAAAAGTTTGCCTACCGTTGGTCTAGAGCAATGATATTCATCCTGTGTACTCCCACCAGCATTACTGAAGCACATTTGTTTTACTGAGATCTCTTTCTTCTTCTTTCATTTAATGAATCATTTGATACTTCAGCACCTAAAAATAATGAGGGAAAGAGTAGTTCGGATAGGAGAATGTAATGCTAATAGCATTATAGTTTATAATGTTTAAAAAACTTTATAGGAAGTACAGGGCAAAAAGAACATGTTAAATAACACCCCATGAGGATGAAATCATGGAAGTTAGAAAATTCTACATGATCAATTATCCAGTTTTTTCAATAAGTAGTCATGGAAAAAAGAAGGTGGAGTAAGGCACCTATGGAGATTAAAAGACTTAAGGGACATTTCAACCTAATGCAGGTGTGGATCTTCTCATTTGAACAACCCTACTGAGCTAACTGGACATAATGGGAGAATTTGAACAGTGACAGGGTCTTAGTGTTATGAAGGAATTATTTTTACTTTGTTAAATATGATAATGGTATTGTGACTATTTGTTAAAAAAAATCCTTGATGCCTAGGGTTTTCTTTTCCTTCTCTCAGACTTCTCCAGAAAAAAAAGTAGTAGGGAGTATACAAGAAATAATATTCCTAAGAGGTTGATAAGTATTGAACCAGAGTGATGAGTACATAAAACTCATGCCTTTCTCTCAAACTTTGTATCTGTTTGAAAATTTTCATTATAGTGTTTAAAAAAAAACATAAGCTTGAGTCATATTTTAATTTGAATCCTCGTTTTTCCAGCTATTTGTACATCTATGAAATGGACATTGTAAGTCAGATTGTTTTGTGGCATTGTGAGGATTATGAGAATTAAGTGAGATAGTAGAGTTTAGCACAGTGCCTAACATATAGGAAATAATCAATGCCTGGTAGCTATTATGTTGTATCTGCTATCAAATGGCAAAAATACAACCCCATAGGAGCCTAGTTCACTGATCATATAATTAACTTAGGTGAACAACGGACCTAAAATCCATATTGTTGCTACAAAGGAATAAGGAGCCAGCATAGAGAATGTTCTCACAACATACACATATTTCCCTGACAGTCTGGAAACAATCATAACACCTGTAAGATGCATGGGGGAAAACCTGTGGTATTGAGTATCATGACTTTAATTTCAGATTGTCCTAACAATATGTTTATTCCTCAATGGTAATAATAATAATAAAAAAAAACAGTCTTCTGTGAGATTGCTAACAAATGCCTGCAAACACACTTTAGCCCCACGTGCATGGAAAGTCCTGTGACTTTGTACAGTACTGACTGATTTTCCACCTTGCGTAACTATTGTTTTTCCTTGATATCTTGTGCTCATATGAACCCAGAGATGGTGCTGAGCACCATACTCCTTTAACTGAGTCTGGCTGGCTTAATCAGCCACTTAGTCAACCACACATTAGCCAGTATATATCACACAAATTTGCAGGAAAACACATTGACTTAACAGTGCAAAATTTTAGAGCAAAACTAACAAACAAACAAACAAAACCAAACCAAAAGAGACCCCATCTCATCCATCAGTCACCGCAGCTAAGTGAAATAAACTTGAACCCACCTTCAGAATGTGTTCCTTAAAATTCATCCCTTTTGGGGGGAGAGGGGAGTCTACTGAGTAAAATTACTGTCAGAGAGAAATGTTGGGAAGCATTCTGTTCACAATGGATGTTAAAAAATGTAAATAAAAAAGTGAGGACATGTTGGGGGGGAGTTGGGGAAGCAATGTTTCGGTTGAACTGAAGATACCAAAACTGTCCTTTTTTTCTGTTCTTCTACAGAATGACATCACGCCTTTACACGTTGCATCAAAAAGAGGAAATGCCAATATGGTAAAACTCTTGCTTGATCGAGGAGCTAAAATCGATGCCAAAACAAGGGTAAGTGCAATTTGTGTGCATGCTTATACTTATTTTCAGGAATAGTAATCTTCCCCTGATACCTTCACACTGGTTCAACAGTGGCTTCACTTTTACTTCATTTGTTGTAGCCTCCAAGAAAATGATTCTAAATGTATTTGTCCCAAAATGGAATGCTGATCGACATGTATAAATCTGTAACACGTTTATATGGCGTATGGTTTTAATTATAAAAACTAAGGCTTAAGGTCTAGAGTTTTAGTTGAGTTTGCATTTTTAAGAATGTAATCACTACCTGACCTGATAGGCTGGGCTGTTTGGTCAGTTTAATACTAAAACTGACAGTTACTCTATTTAAAAACAAATTGGTCTACTTTTGTACACTGCTGGTGCAAATGTAAAGTGGTACAGTTACTCTGGGAAACGGTAGGGAGGCTCCTCAAAATATGAAAACTAGAACTACCCTACCATCTGGCAATTCCACTACTGAGTATTTACCCCCAAGTATGGAAAACAGTATCTTGAAGCAATATTTGCCCATTCCTCTTCATCATGGCATTGTTCACAATTGTCAAGAGATGGAAGCCACACAAATGTCCATTGACAGATTATGGATGAACAAAATGTAATGTATATAGATGGTGGAATATTATTCAGCCTGAAACAGGAAGGAAATCCTATCATTCTACAACATGAATGAATCTTAAGGACATTATCCTGAGTGAAAGAGGACAGTCACAAAAGTATAATACTACATGATTCCATTTTTATGGAATTTCTAGAGTAGTCAAAACCATAGAAGCAGAAGCAGAATGGTGTTTGCTTGGGTTTTGGGGGCAGAGAAATGGAGAGTGTTGTTTAATAGGTTATAGAGGCTCAATTCTGCAAGATGAAAAATTTCTAGAAATGTTATACATAGCAATGTGAATACAGTTAACACTAATGAAATATATACTTAAAAATGGTTAAGGAAATAAATTTTGTGTGTTTTTTACCACAATTTAGAAATCAAAAAAAAAAATACAAAGCTGTCTGGGTAGGTGTTTGGCATGTTGCTTATTCGGTGCAATGCCTTTTGGGTAGAGGAAAGAACTGAGACTCAGAAGCAAGTTTGAATCCCAGATGCTGACCTTAGCCAGTTGACTTAGGTAGGCTGTTTAACCTTCTGCATGTAATTTCTCTTTCTGAAAATAAAGAAAATTAATGGCCACCTTGAAGGTTATTGCAGTGATCAAGCTAATGTTTGTAAACTGTGTTGCAAAAAGTAGGCCAGAAAGAGGTCACAGCCATTGCTTATATAACTCACAGGTCCAGTTAGCATTAAACTTGTAATCAGGGGATTATTTTGTCCAACACTTCTTGTGTTTGTTCCAAGATGCGAGCAAGAGTGAGGCTAACGGAGAGGTGATCTCACTATACCCAGCCCCCTCTCTGAGGGTTTGGGGTGGTTTTCCCTATCTTGCCATTGTAGCCCCGGCAATCCCGTGCTTCCTCCTCACAAGAATCCTGATCTCCGTGTTTCTAAAACTGGCCTGGTAACCTGCATTCAATTCCTGTGGCTCCTTGATTTACTACTTCATTTATTGTTCACTGTGTGTATTCCCTCAAGCAATAAATGATTATGGAGTGGGCCTACTGTGGGGCAGATACAGAAGACTGCAAGACACTGTCCTTACCCTCATGAAGCTGACAGGCAGTCAACTACCTGTGCTCTGACCCGAGAACAGCCCAACTGTAGTTAGTTAGCAGGACACCCGGGCTTCCTTTTCCTGATAACTACTTACCCCGAAAATGTGTATGTACCTTAAAAGAAACCAGCTTTTTAGAGAGGAGGAGTGAAGAAAGATGAAGTTTGACCCCTGGAGGACTGTCTGACTGGGGAAGGAGATTGAATAGAGCTCCTAGTGAATTGACTTTGCATTCTGTAATAAGAAGCCATTACCAATATGCTAGAGCTGTCACTTTAAATGGCAGGGATCTTCCGCTAATATAGGCTATTTCAAGAGGTCGTAAGGAATAAAACAGAATTGGTGCTGTGCCACTCGATTACAACGTAAAGCTTAAGGATCATTTGTGAACAGGGAAGATTTTTAGGAAGAAAAATGAGGAATACTAGAGCCAAGCAGGAAAGAGGAGCTTGAAGAGATATACCTGGTTATCCAGCTGGGGTTTTAGTGAGTATGTGGATTAGAAATTACCTTATTTCTCCCTCTCTCAAAATAATCATCAATAACTGGCAAAATTCCTTTTCAGTTACTTTACCTCATTTATGCAAAAACTACCTGCTGTATTTGATACAATGAAGGAGAAAGGGGCATATGGGGAACTCAGACCTCATGTTTATGAGGCAGACAGTGGCACCAGGGCAAAAACTTAAAAACTCTTCTGGATAAAAGTATTAGAGATATGAGGGCACCTGAGTGGCTCAGTCAGTTAAATGTCTGACTCTCAGCTCAGGTCAAGAACTCATGGTTTGTGAGATCGAGCCCTGTGTCAGGCTCTGCACTGACAGCAAGGAGCCTGCTTGGGATTCTCTCCCTCTTTCTCTGCCCCTCCCTTGCTCTCTCTCTCTCTCAAAGTAAATAAATAAACATTAAAAAAATAGTATCAGAGATATGGAATAATGTAGTATGCAACTTTGCATACTATGCAAATTCAGGGGGCAACCTGGTTTCTCTAACACTTTGTCTCCCTGTTGTGAAAGCCTATCTTATTTTGAATAAGATGCAGACTCCTTTTTACCATCCATTCAGTTGTAACCGGGATTCACTTTTCTCCTGTGTTCTGTGAATGGCGCGTGAATGTGAAGGAGACAGACACAGAGAACAGAGAAGCCTGTCCTACTTCTCTTGTTGTCCTACAAGGAGTGGGGTGAGGGTGGGATGGCATTTGGGCACAGACTGAATTCCTGGCAGACGATATCGAAGAAAGCATAGTACATACCCCAAATATGTAAACTATTTTGTGTTCTTCTCATCAAAGCCTCCCTTCTCTCTGGCTGAAATGACTGAGTAGTCATTGGGTGTGTGGGTGAAAGGGAGGAGGCCAGCTAAAATGTCAGAAAGCCCTGAGGCCAAGCCTAAAAACAGAAAACAGAATTGTTCATAAATGCAAGTTTTAACTACTCACTCTGGTAACTCTTGAGAGAATAAATATTGTTATCTATCCATCCACCTCCTACCAATTACTTAGGACTGTTGTGCCTACCTTGCTACATCAATAGTCGGTTTAGAGACAGGAGACATCTCAGGCGCCAGCACTCCAAGGGACCTCGTTGGCTTACTCTGTTCCCTGCATGTGCTGCTGACCTAATAAAGTACTCAGTTTAAAAGCAGACTCTTAGAGCTCTTTTATTCAAGCAAGGAAACTTGATTTATGGTCAGAGTAGTTTAGGAGGACTTGAGCAAGATTTTACCAGCCAGAAAAGCAAGATGAGAGTGATCAGTGATCTGATCTCTAGTCTTAAGTATGACTTGCAAGTAAAATTGTGACCTTAGGCAAGTTCACCCTTCTGAGTCTTAGTTTCTGTCCCAGCATGGATGGAGCGTTGTTCCAGATGATTTTACAAGCTCTCCCATTTGGAAGGACACCACCTATTGTAGCTTCACTGTAAAACTCAAGATGGTTATGTAAGTCAGATTGATGTTACCAAAATGGTAAAGTAGGGGAGCTCAGCCTCCAACCCCCAACAAAGATCAACAAGAGTTCGGAAGCATCCACAAAGAAAAGCAGTTCTGGGAGAGCTCAGGAGTGCTCTTAGGAATCTTCAGCAACTCAGTGTGGGGAAGGAAAAAAACCCATCTGAGAATAATTACAAAAGAAGGGAAGGAAGAGCAGCTTCATTTTGCCTGCATCATCCAATCTCCCAGGCTGGCACTGCTCACTGCCAACAGGGAACTCCTCAGCTTGGAAGAATTTCCCTTACCAGAAAAGGGAGAGTGAAGTGAATGGCTGGCTTCCCTAGCTTTCAGGACATTGTATGAAGGACCCTCTTCAGTTTGCAAACCAGATTGCAAACTGGTGTAGCCGTTCTGGAAAACAGTATGGAGGTTCCTCAAAAAGTTAAAAATAGAACTACCCTATGACCCAGCAACTGCACTACTAGATATTTATCCAAAGGATACAAAAATACTGATTCAAAGGGGCACATGCACCATAATGTTTATAGCAGCACTAGCAACAATAGCCAGGGTCACCTGGGTGGTTCAGTCTGTTGAGCATCCGACTCTTGATTTTGGTTCAGGTCATGATCTCACAATCATAGGATCGAGCCCCATATCAGTCTCCACACTGAGCATGGAGCCTGCTTGATATTCTGTCTCTCCTTCTTTCTACACCCTTCCCCAACTCTTGCACATGCTCACTCGCTCACTCTCTGTCGCACTCTCTCAAAATAAACTAAAAACAAAAAACCAACAATTGCCAAACTATGGAGAGAGCTCAAATGTCCATTGACAAGTGAATGGATAAAGAAGATATATATATATATATATATATATATATATATATATATATATATATGATATATATTGTAATGGAATATTACTCAGCCATCAAAAAGAATGAAATCTCGCCATTTGTAACAATGTGGATGGAGCTAAAGTGTATTATGCTCAGCAAAATAAGTCAGTCAGAGAAAGACATAGACCATATGATTTCACTCATAGGAATTTAAGAAACAAAACAGATGAACATAGGGGAAGGGGGGGGGAGAGAGAGGGAAGCAAACCATAAGAGACTCTTAAACATAGAGAACAAACTGAGGGTTGCTGGTGGGGTGTTGGGTGGGGGATGGGCTAAAAGGGCAAAGGGCATTAAGGAAGACACTTGGTGTGATGAGCACTGGGTGTTATATGTAAGTGACGAATCACTAAATTCTAGTCCTGACACCAATACTACACTATATGTTAACTAACTTGAATTTAAAGAACATCTTGGAAAGAAAAAAAAAGTTTCATCCGACCCAGAGACTGGCAAAGCTGAGATGAATAGAGATAGGAAGGAACAAAGAAGAGTAGATGCTACCAGTATCATCCATGCAGTGGGAATGACTGTGGTTCCCAGCCACCTGCTTTGCAGAAGACCTCAACAGCTTTCTTGCTATTAAAGTAACTAATGGCCGGAAGAGCCACTGTGGACTCCCTGAAGACTTCATTGGGTTTGGCCCCTGCAATATTCACATTCACAGACTCCAGCCTCCTGAGTCCCTCCCTGCTCCCTACCTACACCTCCACCCCCCCAAACCCCCAGACCCTGCTGCTAGAGCCAAGGGTCCACACCAGCAGCCAGCCCAGACCTCTGTGTCTGCACAAGTGTAAGAAGCCAGCCTAGACCCTGTGCTGCCCCCACGACTGTGTACGCACTTGGGGCTAGCCCTTCCAGCTGTGCATTTGCACACCACTGGCCAGACCCTCTACTGCCACCCACACACCTATGGCAGATCCTGTGGCATGGAAGGGCACACCCGCAAGCCAGGGCCTTCATAGCAGTCCGTGGGTCTGAATCTGGCTCTGTCACCAGTCACTGGCCTTCACTCCTTAGCACATGTCAGGTAACCTTCTAGCTGTGCACCTGTATGCCCCAACCAGACCATCCTTACCAGCCTCCCAAGGCTTGGCACACACCCCCGGGAGACTGCAGCCACAGGAGTACACAAGAAGAGCAGAGCCCCCACAGCCATTTGAAGGCCAGATCCGGTCCTGTCTCATGTCACTGACCTGCACCACTGGGCTCACCTGAAGCTGGTCTTCCAAGCTGTGTTCCGGCACGCCCCTTGCCTGACTCCCAACACCAGCCTCCGCTGCAGTGTGCCCACGGTGAGGCCCCACAGCCACAGCAATACACTCAGACAGCCATGGCACCCACAGCTGCCTGTACACCTGCAGCTGGCCCACACCTTTACAACTGGCTCTGATCCCTACCGCTTATGTGTATGTGTGAGACCGGCCCCACCACTATGTAGGGGACCACCCTGCAGCTGTGTACATACCACCAGCTCTAGCCACCACCACCACCTGACCACATCACCAGACACTGGCCCTGGAGGTGCTGCTGAGGACTCAGACCACCCCCCACAGTGCTCACCAAGAACTGCACAGTTGTCAATGCCATGAACCTGAGTGACCTGAGCAGATAAGACATCATATACCTCTTGGACCCAAACCACCACGCACCCCTGTATTTGGCCCTCTGTACCACTAGACCTGGGGTTACAGCACATTCCAGTGTGCCCCTGTGCACAAGTGAAAGTCTTTCCATATTGAAGTCAACCCATAAAGTATGGAAGAAGTGAGTGGTTATTTAAATGTGCAGACTTTAAATATGCATGACTATAGGGATCTTGAAGAATCAGAGAAACCACCAAGGGAGCATAGTGAGCTTCCAGTAATTGACCTCAAAGAAATGGAGATACCAGTGACCTAAAAACATCACACCCGGGGCACCTGGGTGACTCAGTCGATTAAGCCTAATAAAGGATTCAAAATAATTGTTGTAAAGATGCTCCGAGAGCTGCAAGAAAACATAGAAAAACAATTTAACAAATTAGGGGGAAAATATAAAAACAAAATGAAAAGTTCAGCAAAGAGATAGAAAATATAAAAAGAGAACCAAGCACAAATTTGGAGCTAAAGAAGACAGTGATGGAACTGAAGAACTCAATAGACAGCTTCAATAGCAGACCGGGCCAAGCAGAAGCAAGAACACTTGAAATTATCTAGTCAGAGGAGCAAAAGAGAAAGGATGAAAAATTCATGAAGAAGACCTGCAGGACTAAAGGGGCATCGTTAAGTGAAAACAGTCCATCCATCATTGAGTCCCAGAAAGAGAAGAGAAACTTACTGAGGACCTAGAAGTGACACCACCCCCAAATCTGAAGAGTTGTAATGGTCAGTAGGGGGAAGAAACTAAACAAAGAACCAGGTGCCCCTAGAGAATAGAAACTGAAGTCTTTTAAAAAAATATTAAAAAGAACCCACTGGTTTTATGAAAAGACAATCCCCAGTTCTATTGAGTAATCAATAAAGCTTTAATACAGCATTTAAACTGCATTTGCAATATGTGAACTATTATTCAGCCATAAACATAAAAGCAAATCCTGCCACTTGCAACAACATGAATAGACTTTGAGGCCATTATCCAAGGTGAAATAAGTCAGACAGAGAAAGACAAATACCACATGTCATAACTCAGATGTAGAATCTAAAAACATCACACCTGGGGCACCTGGGTGGCTCAGTTGGTTAAGCTCCAACTTCGGCGCAGGTCATGATCTTCGTGCTTCACAAGTTCAAGCCCTGCCTTGGGCACTCTGCTGTCAGCATGAGGCCTGCTTCAGATCCTCTGTTCCCCTCTCTCTCTGGCCCTCCCCCACTTGTGCACACGTGCTCTCTCTCTCTCAAAAATGAATAAACATTTAAAAAATAATAAATAAAATACAATAATAAAACATCACACTCATAGAAACAGAAAGGTGGTTGCCAGAGGCTGAGAGGTAGAGGAAATGGGGAGATTTAGTCAGAGAGTACAGACTACCAGTTATAAGATGAATACGTTCAGGTATCTAAAGTTTACTTGGTGGGGGCACCTGGGTGGCTCAGTTGGTTAAGCTTCTGACTTTGGCTCAGGTCATGATCTCACAGTTTGTGAGTTCAAGCCCCACATCAGGCTCTGTGCTGACAGCTCAGAGCCTGGAGCCTGCTTCGGATTCTGCGTCTCCCTCTCTCTGCCCCTCTCTGGCTTGCACTCTGTCTCTCTCACTCTCAAAAATAAATAAACATTTGGGGCGCCTGGGTGGCGCAGTCGGTTAAGCGTCCGACTTCAGCCAGGTCACGATCTCGCGGTCCGTGAGTTCGAGCCCCGCGTCAGGCTCTGGGCCGATGGCTCGGAGCCTGGAGCCTGTTTCCGATTCTGTGTCTCCCTCTCTCTCTGCCCCTCCCCCGTTCATGCTCTGTCTCTCTCTGTCCCAAAATAAATAAAAAACGTTGAAAAAAAAAATTAAAAAAAAATAAATAAATAAATAAACATTAGAAAAAATTGTTTAAAAGTAAATTACTTGTTGACTATAGCTAACAATTCTGTATTGTATATGCAAAAGTTGCTATGATAGTAGACCTTTAATATTTTGACCATGACATCTGCAAAATTCATGTGAGGTGAAGAATGTGTTAATTAACGTTATTGTGGTAAGTATTTCACAATATATATGTATACCAGATCATCACATGGTATAACCTAAATTTCTACAATGTTCCATGTCAATTTTATCTCAGTCAAGTTAGGGCTCAGGGGGCAAGAGTCAGAAGCCTCTTGAACGTTTCTGAAAAGTGTTTAGCTAGGATCTGATGAAACACAAAGCCTGTGGTCCTTTTTCTATCTAGTTCATTTCAAGAAAGGTTGTCCTATTTTCCCAGTCCTGTGATGCTATCTAATATCAACTGGCTTGTTGTATATTCTCCTGCAGAATAGACAAGAGTAAGTATGTAGAGTTATCTCTGTGATAACGGTGGCAAATGTGCTGAGATATAAACATATATCAAGGCAGATTCTTCAGTCTGGTCTATATGTAGATCCTAATTTTAAAATAAGTTTTGAAATTTGCTCACTTTTTTCCAACCAAATTTTAATGACTTTATTTATAGACTAAAATGTTTTGCTAAGAATGGCTATTTGTGGTAGCCTGATGGGTTTTTTGTTTTGTTTTTTTTCCCCCCATTTAACTCTCGATCTCAGCAAAGCAAGCATGTGTACTTCTCGAAGGAAGATACTTTGCAATGGATGGTCTCTTGTCATTTTCCTTTTCCTTTGCATCAGTTCACAGCCAAATCAAAAGCTCAATATGGACCCTAATCAGAACCATTTTAAGACTTTTTGGCATCTTCTGAGTTCTCTCTTTTCACTGGCTCTTCTCCACCCAATAATAAAGGCAGCTGTGCTTGTATTTAGTGCTTCAGAGAAGATGGAAGGGTTCCAGGTAGAGTCAGTAATACCAATACTCTGATTCCCAGAATGCGGCTCTAATCATGCCTCTCCCAGCTTCCAGTTTTCCTAGCAAGGTGCCACTACCCAGATCCACATGTAATCTCATTACCACCACATCATATCCGAGCCACACCTTGCCACTCAGATGCACACATTCATCTTGGTATCTGTAGCACTTAGCATGCTTTCTGGCACATACCAGATGTTAAATATGTATTTGCTGAATATATAGAAATGAAAGCTACACTCTTGAAGGTTAAATTTGCCAAAAGGTCTTAATTTTCTTGACTTTATACTGATCCTGTGGTAATGTAATTTTGCTCCCTGAAGTTAATGGCTTCCAATTGATTCAGAAGAACGAAGAGATATTTGTGTGCAAGTAGATAAAGCATTTTCAGAATACCTCAAATCTGTCAGTTGTTAAATTCTTATTATTCTGGGAAGGTATCAGGGGACATTTGGATGCCCTGTAATTTTAGCCTGTCCTTTCCCAGAAATGCAACTGGTTATTATTTCTGAGGTTAAATGCAAAGAAAAAAGAAATATTGGTATTGACTTTTGCTTTCTATTATATTTCCAGAAGTGTATTGCCTGGCTAAAAATAAATCCTTAAAGTAAATATTAAATATTTTATAGTCATAAGATAGTCCCTATCAAATGGAAAATTCTAATACAATATTTCCTCCTTACAGTTCTAACATAGACATGTTGACAAGAGCACTTGAAATAATGCAAACTGCTCTGGGTTTCTACATTAATCAAGACTAATTTGAAAATATGTCATTCAAAAATAGATTCATTTTTAATTTTTATGTAACAGATATTAAAAGTTAATTGAAAGTATTTGGATTCTAAGAAGGGCAGGGCACCTTCCCCTAAATTTTGCTGTTAACCTTAAACCACTCTAAAAAAATTAAGTATTAATATAAAAAAAGAAAGTACAAGTAATTATGACATGCCCTTAGCGTTCAAAACATGAAAATCTCTTTGAAGGAAAGAATGCTTTTGAGAGTTGCAAAGAGTTCTGAGAACGTAAGAGCATCTTATCTCTTTCTTTCTCCCTTTTTCTCTCTCTCTCCCTCTCCCTCCCTCCCTCTCTCTCTGTCCTAGTGATTTTACAACATATTGGAGATCTCATTTCCCTTACCAAGTAGAGATCTAAAAGTATTGGATAAATTTTGAGTGCTACTAATCCTGGTTCTCCTGAAGAATCTATGAAGCAGGCTCAGGACAGCAGTTATTTTAGTTAATTGCTATGTGGTTCTAAGTGCTGGTGCCCAGAAAGTACTTTACTCTTCCTCCTATTTTCTTGTGATGTATGTTGGTAATGCTCACTCCCTACTTCTTTTAAAAAATTCTACATCCATTAGGCACACAAGTACTCTGCAGTTATCAACTATAAGCATCTTTAATTATCCTCCTTGCCAAAGGAAAATACAATAAGTAAATACATCATTACTGTTTTTTTTTACATTGTGAAGCTTAATTTGAATTTTTTCCATGTAAGATTTTCTAAGAACTATATAAAAAGCACCTTTATACATTTAAAATCATATTTTATAATAGGTTATTCAGTTTCTACCTACTGAAAATTTAGAAATTATCATCTATTTATAGAAGGAACATTCCTAAAATAGTATATGATAGAAACAAATATAAACTATGATGGTAGTGTGTAGAAGTCACATATTCATGTTTTTTACTCAGCTGTGTTAGAGTTTTGGCTTCAAGGAACAATGGAATAGCTTACAATGAACTAAGCATCCTGCTGATAAAAATCATAAACCCCGGAAAAATAGTTTTTAAAAACTTGTTTGTAGGCACTGAAAAATAATCAAAAATTGGCATAAATTGGAGTGAATTCAACTTTTGAAAGAACTAAATAACACAAGATGAGATCTATATTTTTATGGCAGGTACTGGATACAGTTGATTGAGAAAGTCACAATTTTATTGTCTTGAGGTCAGAGGATCAAGTTTGAGGCTGTAATGGTGGCTGGATATTCAGGGAGGAATCACTGATAGGAGGGAACCACAAAGGAAGTGCTGAAGTCAATCTACAAACATATACACTCCCCACAATCCTTGAATAAGCAATGAACTATGTGTGTAGAGGTGGGAAGTGGAGGGGGGTGGTATGAAACTACAAGGAGAGCAGAGGGAAATAACAGATAAAAAATTAAAAGCTGAGAAGGAAGTTCAGCAGTGCTTGCTGCAAGGAAAATAGAACACCACATCAAGGAGACTTGGCAAATATCTCTGGCTTTTTATTAATACTACAAGGACTACATCTTAGAAGTTATGACTATGTCCCAGGACTAAAGGGATTATTACTCTTGGAATAAGGACGATTCTAAAACAGACCTGCTATTGAAAGCCTAAAACAAGTCCCTATAAGACTAGAGTCTTTATAGCACATTATTCACAATATCCAGTATTTAATTTAAATTTTATGTATGATTTAAAAATCACTAGTATACATGAAAGGAAATGAGAAAATCTGACTTGCTGTCAAAAGAAAAGTTAAGTAATAAAAACAGACCCATAGGTGACTCAGATGTTAGAATTAATAGACTTTAAAATAACTATAATTAATATGTTAAATATCTGAATGAAAAGACAGATATAGGGAGTAAGGCAAAATTTTTCAGGAGAAATAGGAAATCTTAAAAAAATAGAAATCTTAGAACTAAAAAACACAATATCTGAAATTTTAAAAAAAACATTCACTGGATGGGATAAAGAACAGATTGAATACAAAGGAAGAAAGAATTGGTGAACTTGAAGACAAGTTATAAAAATCATCCAAACTGAAGAACAGAAAACAAAAAGATTAAAAATCAATTTGACACCATGTCAGCAACCTGTGGAATACTAGCAAGCTGACTAAACACAGTGTGGTCCAAGAAGCAGAGGAGAAAGAGAATGGAACAGAAAAGATGTATATATTTATTTTCAAATTCAATCACAAACCACAAACCCTAGACCCAGGAGACTTAGAACACCCCAAAGAGGGTAAATACAAAGAAAACCACACAGAGGCACATAGTGGTGAAGCTGATAAATGGCAAAGATAGAAAAAAAAATATTTACACAGCCAAAGGAGAAGATGCATTATAAATAGAAAAACAATGATGAGACTGTGATCTAACTTCTTACCAGAAACACTGGAGGCCAGAAGCAATGGAACATTCTTTAAGATGCTAACTGAAAACTTTCTGTGAATCGAGAACTTATATCCAGTGAACATAAATTCATAATAAAAGCAAAATATAGTTTCAGATAAGCAAAAATTGAGATGAAGTGTTACCATCAAACCCACACTAAAAGAAATACTAAAGGAAGTTCTTTAGTATTCTGAAGGGAAATAATACCATATGGAAATGTGGATCTAAATAAAGGAGAGAAAAATTAGAAGCAGATTGCTATAAAGAACACTTTTTTTTTTAGAAATTCTTTAAAGTTTGATTAATAAAAATATCAATTTATTATGAGGCTTGTAATACATGTAAAAGTTAAATATATGATATTTATAGCACAAAAGGTAAAACTAACAGTGTAAATGGAATTATATTATAGAATTTCATATTACACATGAAGTTATATAATATATATAATACATCATATGTAATATTACTCTATGATATATAAAATAATATAATATGTATTATGTAATATTACTCTGTGATATATGATTAATAATATAATATTATTTAGACTGGTAAATTAATGATACATATTATAATGTTTAAGGCAACCACTAAAAGGAAAACAAAAGAAAAAGGAGATTTAGTTAAAAAGCCAAAGAAGGAGGGGGTGCCTGGGTGGCTCAATCAGTTGAGCATCTGACTCTTGATTTCAGCTTGAGTTGTGATCCCAGGGTCGTGGGATCAAGCCCATGTCAGACTGCACTGAGTGGGGAACCTGCTTGGGATATTCTCTCCCTCTCTCTCTCTCTCTGCCCCTCTCCCCTACTTGTGCTTCCCCCCCCCCACCCCCGAAAAAAAAAGCCAAAGGAGGAGATAGCCAGTGATAATATGTGATGATTTGGTGATTAGAAAACTAAATAATGCTCAACCCAAAAGAAGACAAAAAGGAGGGACAAAAAACCCACAAAGAACAGTGGACAAATACACAACAAATAGCATAAGGGTGTGTTCCAGGGTCAGAGAGAAAGCCATGGTTTTTTAAGCAGAGAGAACAATACAAGGATTTTGCCTTACTTTAGTTTTAAACACATAGAATGTATGACCGGGGTAGCAAGAAAGGGAAGTAGAAAGAGATATTTCTCTCTCCTATACGTGAATGGCAGAAATGAACTCTAGATCTTAAAAGGAGATTGCTTTCTAGAAGCAATCCAATCCCTCAGATGGAGGCAAGCCTAAGTATAAATTCTGATTCCAGCATTTGCTTGCATGTGACCTTGAGCAGGTACATTCCTCTTCTGGAGCAGCTTTCTCATCTATAAATGGAACTTGTAATGCCTTTCTCATGAGTTGTAAAGATTCAATAAGATCACAAATATAAAGCTCCTGTAACCACAGAGGGGTTTCAAAAAATGTTATCTCACACCCTCCTATGCCAAATCTACAACTGCCTCGCGTGCACAAAATGAGGATACAGTCAGAATTTTTGGTAAAAAACACAGATATGAGACTAACAGTACTATTAGGCTGCAGGTGGGGCCCCCTTATTTATCTTTGGCTGTATTATAACTCTTCTCTCCTGAGCACTACTGGCTTTTTCTTTCATTGTTTTCAGTTTTGAATTAAGTATCACATCCTGTTTCACATCCATGATATAGGAAAAGATTATATATCCATTGGATTCTCTCTGTTTGGTTTCCTTTTCCATCTCTAGAGTGAGATTTTTTGCTTAGAGGGTTTTTTTGCTACAGAATACAAATAAAATAAATGTCTGTTTTTGAAATTATTTCCCAAGTCATGAATTTGTCTCATTTCAGTATTGGCTGTGAGCAAATTCAACATGTTAAGAACATATTCTGGGTTCCATATTCTTAGGTCTGATGCCTTAATGTCCTGTTCCATGCTTTTCAGCTGAATAGGACCTGAAAGCAAGCCTTTTTGACCTTCGAGTGTGCTAGGTTTTGCTCTTAGGCTAACACAAGAGAGCATTTTGTCCAGCCAGTAAAGTACAGTTTCCCACCTCAGTAATAAGATTACTGTCATTGAAATGAAATATGAGATCTGGACTAGCCAGTTGGCTTTGCTTCAGAATTCTGCCCAAGGGAATACTTGTTCATTATGTCAGTGCTTTAAAAATCAGGGGAATTGGAAAAAAACTACCAACCCTGTGCAATTTCATTTCCTTCCCATACTGTTACTATGGCAACTCAGCATCCCTCTCTCCTTCTCTCCCGTCCAAGTGCATATGCTGCCATTCTTGAGGCAGCCTCCCCTGAGCCCCGGCAATTGCCTTTGTCAAGCATTTTCCAACTGGAAGTTGACACTGTTGTATGCAGCTGAAGAAATGCTTTTTGGTACTGGACCCAGTCTAAGTGACCCTGTATATCAGCTGTAAATTTCTAGGGTTTGGGAGCAGGTTAGAATCCTCATTTTTGTATTGGAAAAAGCATTGCTCTAGTTTTAGGGAGAGGAGTAGACCAGTTCACTGCTGTGTTCCAAACCACAGTACTCACAATAGTTCTCTTTTTTCAGCTCCTGGCATTCAAATAAAAGGAAAATATCTTATTTAGAATAAATCCCCTAATATTTTTTCTTATTCTGAGAGCTAAAAAGACTAGTCATATTCTTCAAATCACTTATTTATGGGGAATTTTATTTTTCTGGAAAGAAAGACATTAGAGCACTTCTGAAGGATAAAATGAGTCTGCTCTTAACAAAAAGAATTTTTAACCAACTAACTAGAAAACATTTTTAAAGGACTAGCCCCCAAACCCACTCATTTGCTCACTCCATTCCTTCATTTACTCATTTGCAACTTTCATGGATACAGTGCTGAGTTATCTTCTCTGTGAGATTCAAATATCCCTTAAGCTAGTGACCTTGTCCTCAGAATCAGCCTAGCTGAAATGATGACGCCTGCTCACAAATGACTAAGATACCCGGTGAAAAGTTAGAGAAGCTTCCCCAAGAGAAGTGCAGATAAAACAAGGCAGATGTCCTGAAAGTACAGTGGTTATGTCTAGTTATGGAAAAGTCTTCTAAGAAACGTAGGACTTTAAAACAGTACAAATTTGGATCTTGGAGAAAATGGAAAGGGAACTCCTTCCTGGTACCCTGTGTGGGCAGAGCAGAGAGACCAGAACACGAAGAGCTGCGAATGGCTTGTGAGCTGGGGGAGAAGGGAGGGGCATCGGGGAAGGCCCAGTGTAGCAGAGACTGCTGGTGGAAGACCACCGATGCTGATCTGAGAAGCTGAGGCTTGGCTGAGGACTGAGTGGTTATTGAAGGCCACGTAGCGTTTCATAATCAGAACAGTGCTTCAGGAAAGTGAATGATAAGCCTCACCCATTTCAAAGCAAAAGAAACCAGTTTGAAATTTACATATTATTTTTTGTCCAAATGCAGGTATTAAGTAAAGTCTGTCCTGGCTAATTTTCCTCTTTTTTTTTTTAAACTGAACTAAGTGTGAATCAGTACATGGCAGACACTTTCCAGTCTGGCTGTGGGTCAGCTGGTCCTATCTTCTTTGTGACTATAAAAGATGTGACACTAATTAAAGACCTTACATTAACTCTAGGCACTAGTTTTCCACTGACCTGTGAATGTCCCAGCAGCCAGGCTGGCACTGCCTGTACAGCCAGGCAGTCGTGACATCTTGTACAGCTTCCTGATGAGCCGTCTCTCCTGCCGGAATTCTGGCTGTTTGAAGTCATGCACTTTTGAAAAGTTTCAGAGCAAATGTGCAGCAGATCCAAAGGAGTCAGCCCAACTTGCAATCAAGGTTAAAAATACTGCAAGTGAAACTGCAGTCAAGAGAGCTATGCTTCAGGTAGCTCTTTGCAGTTAGCTAGGAACTGAAGATCTTACCCTGGGGAGCCCCCTGACTTTATCATTGAAACCAGGTGATGAGAAGAACAATGGCGGTAACAGTAGCACTTCACAGCTCTTGCACTGATGAAAAAATCACCTTCCCTAGCTGAGTCTCTAAAGTCTATGAGTGTTCAATAAATAAACACCAGAGATCAGAGGCAGCAGCTGCAGAATGTAGATAAAAGAAGGCTCAGGATGGCTGAAAGTTTGAAAAGAGGGGCTTTGTCTTAGTAACTTCTCCTAAGTCATGCCTTGACTGTCCTGCACAGTCTGGCCAAGATCTGCATTCAGCCTGTGCAGGCTTGGAGAAGTAAAGAGTCTTCATTTATCAAATGAATATTATACCTTTCGTATAGGGGTAATCGTGAGGATAAAAATGATATAATATCTTGGATTTGTTTCAAAATAATATAAGAAAGGAGAAAAGGTCAGGATACGGATGAATCAAGATTGATCAGGAGATGACAGCTGAGGCTGAGCACCAGACACCTAGAGAGACTCATTATACTATTCAGTCTGCTTTAGTCCGAAATAGGTTTGAAATTTTCCATAATTAAAGCTTTTATTGAAAATTGAAATCAGCAAAAATGTAAATCTGTAAAAGACAGTATGTTTCAAAGGATTGAGGTAGATTTTGCTCTTGGCCACTTTGCATTCAGTATGTAGCAATTTGCTTTGGGTAAGATAATTTTCATGGATAAATGAGTTGGGCTAACGTAAATACTTTTTTTTTCTGTGTGAGCATGGTTTGAACATGTCTGCACACATTCTGTCACCTCTTACATCTTAGAGTCTATTTATGAGAAAATAAACAAATTTGACCTTTCAGTTCGTAAAAGACAATCACGTTATGACAGGACCTGTGTGGTGTGTTTTTGTGTGTGTGGCAGAAGGTGGGTGTGATTATTAGTTCTTCTACAGATATTTATAGGTTTTATATTATTGGGAAGACACTTGGACTTCATGGTGTTTTTTTTAATGTTTTCAGATTTTATTTTATTCTGTTTTATTAGAAAAATGCTATTTCCCACTTGAAAATCTACACTGCTTTACTTTGGTTTATGAGAGCAAATGTTTCAAATCAGCATAAGAGGCAGAATATTTAAATATGCTCACAGCATGATCAAGTGAGCTTGTGATTCAAATTTCATTTTTAAGGGATTTTAATTCTGAGATGTGGCTAATAGGTTAGAAATAGGATTGTACCTTACTGATTATACATTAGGATAATTAGGGTTATTTTCAAGATCTGCTCACACAATCTGGGACGTGATTTGAATACACTGATAACATTTTAATGTATCTTAAAATGTGACTGTCCTTAGGGTAGGCTTTGTCAACCACAGGAATCCTCAAGCTGGGGAGCACTTCTCCATAGAGTTTGGGGCCACTTAGATAGCTTTAAGTGAATTATTTTCCACTCCTTAACTCCTAATTCTCCTTTCCCACCTAGCCTGTAGTAAAATAGTCCTTGTCTCCTAGCACAAAAGGAAGACCTAAGTCACTCTCACACACCTGGCCCCAGGGTGCAAAACTTGGAGAGAAGAGGGGACAGAACAGAGCAAGGGGAAGAATTTAGAATATCCGTGTCATGTTAACAACTGTATGACTCTAATGATTGAACAACAAATTTGTCTGCTCGTTGGATGATTGGAAATCCTGCTGCTGCCAACAGAAATGAAGGAGCTAGTGGAGTTGCCTTAGGATGCATCATTGAAACAAATCTTTGGTAAAATATTATTAGGTGATTTTGGCATGCAATTCCAGAGTTTAAAAAATTATTAGTTGACACTGCTTTAACAAAAATCCATCTTCTTATTTGTGCAGACAAGATGTCTCAGCACTAACATTTATAAAAACAAAAATTGGGTAGCTCACTAGATCAAGCATCTGACTCTTGCTTTTGGCTCAGGTCCAGGGGTCCCACGGTCATGGGACCAAGCTCTGCATTGGGCTCTGCACTGAGCATGCTGCCTTCTTGGGATTCTCTCTCTCTCCCTCTGCCCCTCTCCCCCACTCATGCGATCTCTCAAAAAAAAAAATGGGATAGTGTTTGTACCAAAAATAATAAAATTACCTAAGCAATAAACTTAACCAAGACAGAGAAAGATCTATACTCTGAAAATTATAAAATACCAATGAAAGAAATTGAAGACAACACAAACAAATGGAAAGATGTTCCGTGCTCTTAGATTGAAAGAACAAATATTGTTAAACTGCCCATACTACCCAAAGCAATCTACAGATTTAATGCAATCCCTATCAAAATGCCAACAACATTTTTCACAGAATTAGAAGAGTCAGTCCTAACATTTGTATGGAACCACAAAAGACCTCAAATAGCCAAAGCAATCTTGAAAATGAAAAAAACAATCTCAGATTTCAAGATATCCTTCAAAGTTGTAGTAATCAAAACAGTATGGTTCTGGCACCAAAACAGATACATAGATCAATGGAACAGAGCAGAGAGCCCAGAAATAAATCCATGATTATATGGTCAATTAATCTTCAATAAAGGAGGCAAGAATATGCAATGGGAAAAAGTCTCTTCAACAAATGGTGTTGGAAAAACTGGACAGCAAAGGAGTGAACCTAGACCACTTTCTTAACCTGTTGGAAAAACTGGACAGCAAAGGAATGAACCTGGACCACAAAAATAAGCTAAAAAATTAAGGACCTAAATGTGGGACCTGAAGCCATAAAAATCCTGGAAAGGAGCCCAGGCAATAATTTCTCTGACATCGGCCATAGCAACATTTTCCTAGATACATCTCCTGAGGCAAGGGAAACAAAAGCAAAAATAAACTGTTGGGACTACATCAAAATAACAACCTTCTGCACAGAAAAGGAAACAAGAAAACTAAAAGACAGCTGACAGGATGGGAGAAGATATTTGCAAATGGCATATCTGATAAAAGGTTAGTATACAAAATATATAAAGAACTTATACCTCAACCCAAAAAACAAATAATCTGATTAAAAATGGGCAAAAGACATGAACAGACATTTTTCCAAAGGAGACATCCAGATAGCCAACAGACACATGAAAAGATGCTCAACATCACTAATCATCTGGGAAATGCAAATCAAAAACATTGTGAGATATCACTTCATACCTGTCATAATGGCTAGAATCAAAAACACAAGAAACAGTATTGGTGAAGATATGGAGAAAAATAAACCCTCGTTCACTGTTGGTGAGAATGCAAACTGGTGCAGCCACTGTCAAAAACAGTAGGGAGGTTCCTCAAAAATTAAAAATGGAACTACCATATCATCTAGTCATTCCACTACTGAGTATTTACCCAAAGAATATGAAAACACTAATTGGAAAAATATATGCACCCCTATGTTTGTAGCAGCATTATTTACAATAGCCAGGTTATGGAAACAGCCCAAGTGTCCATCGATAGATGAATAGATAAAGAAGATGTAATATGTGTGTATACACACACACACACGCTGGAATATTAGGCAGCCATAAAAAATGAAGTCTTGCCATTTGCAACAACATGGAAGAATCTAGAGGGTACAATGCTAAGTGAAATAAGTCAGTCAGAGAAAGACAAATACCAAATGATTTCACTGATATGTGGAATTTAAGAAATGAAACAAAGGAAAAAAGAAAGAAAGAGATAAGCCAACCAGAAAATAGACTCTTAACTATGGAGAACAAACTGACAGTCACCGGAGGGGAGGATTGTGGATGAAATATAATGGGGATTACTAGTACATTTATCATGATGAACACTGAGTAATGTATAGAATTGTCAAATCACTATATTGTACACCTGAAACTAATATAACACTGTATGACAACTATGCTAGAATTTTTTAAATATATAAAAAATTTAAAAAGACTGCATTTGACTTTAAAAAAAACAAGACAGTGTTGATGCTGACTCTGTCTCATTCCAGCAATATCTAATATTCATTAGCAGACACATGAACTAGTTTTTGAAAACATACATCTCATTAAGAGGGAGATTTTAATTAATTGTTGCTTTTATTTAATAATCATAAAGTTTATATTATGTTTTTGCAATTTTGACCAATTGTGTTTGAATAATTTTAATAACTCCAATTAGGAGATTTACTTTAGTGCTTGAAAGACTTATATTCTCAGGAAATCTTTAACCTTTTCAAAATTTAACTTACATATTTTCACAGCAAAGAGATATGATATGGTAACTTATTAAAAATACTCAAGCACAAAATTATATTATATTAAGATAAAACCATGTGGAAGAAATTAAATGGAAATAGAAATGCAAGAGGGAAGAGGACCAATGTCAAATTCCTATTACAAATTCCTATTTTAAAAGGTTGTTTTTATATTTTTTAACGGTGGCTATCAAATTACGTATGGTGTTTCTGTTCCATTGGATATAAGAAGAGTAGTGGAACAATTCTGTTTTTAACTGTGAGTATTCTAATATGTGAGAAATTACATACTTTACAACTACTTAAACTTATGAAAAATTTAGTTCCTAGTTAAAAATATGAAACTGAGATATGTGAATAAATGTTTGAAGGTCACAGGTCCACAGCATGTGGATGCTGTACTGGATCCTGAAGAAATACACTGCATTTACAGACTTTCCCACTGAATCTAACTCAAGATGTTTCCTCTGTTTAACAGGATGGTCTGACGCCCCTGCATTGTGGAGCACGGAGTGGCCATGAGCAGGTGGTAGAAATGCTGCTTGATCGAGCTGCCCCCATTCTTTCAAAAACCAAGGTAATTTCTTCCCAAGTTCTTGGACACTGACTATACGTAGCTTTACATCCTTTTACTGCTTCTTTAATGTAGCCTTTTGAATCATGTAGAAAAATGACATCATTCCCATTTAGCAATTAAGGTAGGCTAGTTTACCAAATCTTTGGAGAACCTCAAAATAAGTTTGGGTTTAAGAAGACTTCTGCTAGAATGCACTGTACCACAAAGTCATTTGTGTGTGTGTGTGTGTGTGTGTGTGTGTGTGTGTGTGTGTGTGTGTGTGTTGCTTTTGTTTTTGCTTTGTTTCAAGAACACTGACTGCTTGACTTTATCCAATATTTTCATAGTTCAACAGTGACTGCTTATTGGGGAAAGAAAATACAAGATCTATAGTCTCTAAAATCTGGGTGCTGGCTCTCTTTCTCCAACCCCTTAGTTTATTTCTTGAGAGTTTACAGATTATTGAAGAGGATAGCATTTAACTGATAAAGGCTAGAAACTTTGGAAAGATTGCATCTTGCTTGGGACTTTGGGGAAGTTGACATATCCAAAAGGAATGCATCGTGACTGCCCAACAAATAGTGTTTTGCAAAATGTCTTCTGGATCTTTATGGTAAAACCTTTTGGTGCTATTTGAAAAACAAGAATATTTGTAAATAAATTTTGGTACATATGAACTACTTGAGTCCCTACTATTTTTATTAATCAAATCAGTGAGTTTTGGAAGCTGTATTAAACTTTTTAAAGGGCCTTAATTTCTAAATATCATCAAAACAGCAAAAACACATATTGCTTCTGTGTGCACTCTGGTGTTTCCTCAACAACCCTAGTGAAGATGGAACATGGTTAAGGTGGTCTGAATAATTCCTTCACTCATTTGAAATGCAGGGTTTAGATTAGTGAGCCATGGGAGGTATATTACCCAACAGAGTTAAACAGCCACAATGTTTCATTGTATGCAATGATACCATGGCCTTTTGAGTGCTTCTCATCTAAGCCATTCTGTTTGTTCTTTTTCCTTTCACCTAGTCTGTATCTATCTTTTCCACCTCTACTGCTGTCTTCAGAGCCACCTCATCGTTAACTGTAATAGCTTCCTTACTGGTCCCACATTTCCTGCCTCGCTCCTTTCCAATCCTGCTCCTATTGTGCAATCAGAGTGGCCAGATAAACTGTCAACTAAATCATGTCAACCTCCTGCCTAAAAACTTTCCAACTGATTCCCTTTGTTCTCTTAAAAATTAATTTTCGGGGTGCCTGGGTAGCTCAGTTGGTTCAACGTCCAACTTCGGCTCAGGTCATGATCTCACAGTTCATGGGTTCGGGCCCTGTGTCAGGCTCTGTGCTGACAGCTCAGAGCCTGGAGCCTGCTTCGAATTCTGTGTCTCCCTCTCTCTCTCTCTGCTCATCCCCTACTCACGCTCTGTCTCTCTCTCAAAAATAAAGATTAAAAAAATTTTTTTTAATTAATTTTCACTTTATCAAAGCAATAAGGCATAAATATAAAATTGCTGTCTCATCTTTTCTTCCTTTTGTTCATCTCATTATCTATTCTTTCTTTACAAGAGATTTCCTTGATTTTTTTCTTCTTTTCTTAAAGTTTTCCAGTTCTTGTTTTATGGATGCAACATATTCTATTACCTTTCTGAGAACACTCAAGATAAATTTCTTTTAATTTTTTTCTGCCTCTCTTCTGCCCCCAATTCCTCATATTTTCTCTTCACTTTGTTGGCTTTGGTCCTCTATTTCATGTTGGGGGTTTCCTCACAAATGTTTGTCCCTGACCATAAGTGTCAGGCACTAACGTTTGAGTGGAAGCTCTGTGCGAGTGTAGTCAGGACTCCAGGTGGTGATGGGCTGGAAGGGTCCCCTGATGTCACAATCAGTTGCCCTTTTTTCTGGGAAGTTCAATTTTTTTGAGAGATGGATCCTCCAATCTTTTGGAGGATTCTCAACACATTCAGAGTAAGAAAAAGGAAAGGGGACTACATTCTCCTAATCCTCCATGCATACTTTAATCATAATAATAACAAATATTTACATAGTGGTTCCCACATAGCAGGTTCTAAGCACTAGATATATCTCAACCCATTTAATCCTCACAATGAGGCACTAAACTGAGACCCAAAGAGAAGACTTTCTCAGGATAGCTCGTGGCAGAACAAGGATTTGAACCAGGACATCTAACTCAAGAGACCATACTCTTGACACCCATACTGTCCTTCCTTTTTCTGTGAGCACCTGGTCTCAGTCCAGAGCCTCACCACACCCCTCTGCTCTGCCTGGGCTCCTGTATCCAGAATCTCTCTGCTTCAATTTCTCCAGAGACTCAACTCTTCATTTCTTATAAGGGGCATGGGGCAGTCATCTGGCTTTGCTGAGTCAGAAGGGCCTGGAAACCTGACAGCACCATACACAGGTGAACCAATCCTGCTTCTAACTCTGCGCCTCATCTATATCTTCCAAGG
Organism: Neofelis nebulosa; assembly: GCF_028018385.1. Lineage (NCBI taxonomy): Eukaryota > Metazoa > Chordata > Mammalia > Carnivora > Felidae > Neofelis > Neofelis nebulosa. The sequence goes on along the minus strand of NC_080794.1, from coordinate 26,491,929 downwards.
TGTGCTGTGTTTCCATATCCCTTGCCTTTGGGGCATTTGAAAATTAAATCATTATGTTGGAGCCAGATCATCAAGCCTATTGTGTTCATCTTTTCCCAATTCTGTATTCACTGACATGATGCTGATGGCTTTAAATTGGTCATAGGAGGGTTCTTTACATCATGGGAATTGGCAAATGCCACATATTGGGGTTTCTCTTTTTCAAAGAGCTGTTGTTAAACACTTACCAGTACATCACTGATTATAGCCCACCACAGACACGTAGCATTCAGCCTTCTGTCTTCTCCTGGCTGAGTTAACACACTAAGCCCTTTTTTCATATTCTAAAATTTATAGACATCACACATCTGTTTTTATTTCCTTTCCTGTGTGTGTATGGGAGGGTATGTGGGTGTGCATGTGCACACACATGCATGTGCTCTTGTGGAATTTATGTTTTAAATTACTTTGGAGTTTGGAAAAGGATGGATAAACATAGGTCATATCCACGATTTCATTCTAAAGTGTCCCCCTGCACTAATAAATTCCTTACCAGAATCTGACCACCTCTGTGCCTTATCTCTCATTCTGCTCCTCCTTTTGCTTCCTGGAATACACCAAGTTTGTCCTCATTTCCTGTGCGTGCAGATTGAGTTCCCTCAGCTTGTCCCAGATCTCTGCAGTCTCCACACATTTTTCAACTCACATGTTTTCTTCTCAGGGAGGCCTTCTTGTTACTTTACTTTCTTGATGGCTGTCTCTCTCCTCAGTAAAATGAAAGCCAGGACTTTGCCTCATTCAGTGCAGTACCCCAAGCACCTAAATCAGCCCCTGGCACATAGTGGACTTCCAGTAAACCTTTTCTGAATGAACATTAGGTGAATGAATGGATTTCTGACTTTAAAACGTTTGTCTAATTCCTCAAGGCTTCCATCTTTCTGAGCTAAGAAAACCCATCACATTGGATCTATACTTTCAGCTTTATGAGGGTACAGTATGCAGTAAGACCCCTCTCCCTAGGGTTCATGATCTTTACTTTCTTGTCCTTCTCCAATGACATGTTACTACTCATATATTGTTATTTTGTGTATCAGTCCTTCTTTTGTTGACACTGCCTCCCATTTCTACTGGCCACTAAGTCATTTGTTTCCTAAGATTTTGTTTGTTTGTTTACTTCACCATGAAGTAATGTATCAAAACATATGACTGTATCAAAACATAAAGCAAAGGAATGTCTTGGCAGGAAGCACAGGAGCGCATGTGTGCATATGCTGGTGGGTGCTACTATCCCCAGTGTCCCCATCCTTTGTTGCACATTAGTGTCTACTTTGATTCAAGATGTTGGAGAGAATTTTTTTAATGTTTATTTATTTTTGAGAGAAAGAGAGAGTGTGTGAGAGGGGGAGCCGCAGAAAGACAGGGAGACACAGGATCAGAAGCAGGCTCCAGGCTCTGAGCTGTCAGCACAGAGCCCGATGCGGAGCTTGAACTCAAAAACCATGAGATCATGACCTGAGCCGAAGACAGATGCTTAACGACTGAGCCACCCAGGTGCCCCTGGAGTGGAATTTCTTAGGTAGAAATATTCTGATTGACCCTGTGTGAAGTCTTCAAATTCACACAAATATTTATTGACCTCTTTCTATATATACATGGCTCTCTGTGGGGCAGTATGGGAAAATTGTAACTCATGAACCTTTTTCTTTCAAGGAACACAAATAGTTGAAATACTTGACAGTGAGTGAATGATACCATGAGAGTAACTAGAGGGAGGCTGGCACCTTTTCTTCCTATCTTGATATCCCATTTTATATCATTTATAGATAAGGGAAATAACTTGAAAACAAATTTTTGGAAACTGAATTTGTGGTCATATCCTACCCCCTTGGCCAGATATGTTAAACTATATCATAGTGATTAATAGAGCCTCTCTCAATAATTGGATTCTCTAGAAATTTCCATGTTTCCTCCACTTTGCCTCCACATTTAAAGGTAGCATTCTTGAAAAGACTCATCTCTTAATACCTTGTTTTTGCCTTCACTGGGAAACACATACTGAATGCTAAATGTCACTCTAACCTTTTTTTTTTAAGGTTTTATTTATTTACCTTTGAGCCTATTCATTTCTTCTCTCAACTCTTTAAAGAATTTTTGACTTACTCCCACCACACATGATTAACTGTCATTGAACCCAACTGATTTAAACTGAGGCCAGCATTAGCTAATGAGTTGGTCAATGCTTTGCCTTTCCTCATCATAGACACATGGGGGCACCAGACTGATGGCAGAGGGAATATTTCCTTTCTACACTGATGTGAGATAAAATGTGTTTAGTCAGAACTTTTTTGTTAATCAAATCAATATAGTATCAATATCAAGGGTTAGTAACTTATAAAGGCAAAATAAAACCCAGTGTAATGAATACCATGGGTATTCATTTTGTTTTTTTTAAAGTCCTTTTCACTCTTAAATATTAAGAATTCTGGGGGGCAGGGGGCAGAGAACTCTTGATCTCAGGGTTGTAGGTTTGAACCCCACGTTGGGTGTAAAGATTGCTTAAAAATAAAATCTTAAGAAAAAAGAGAACTCCACGTCACTGGGAATATGATTAATAATGGGCCTTAGGGCAATTCGCACTATTTTTAAATCAGAAAAGAAATTTTCTTGGAAATTGTGTTTTCAACTGATAAAAGAAGTGGGAGGACTTGTTTTATAAGTACCTGCAGTTCAAACCAATCATTAAAACCTTTTAAAAAGAGGGCACCTGGCTGGCTCAGTTGGTAGAGCATACAACTCTTGATCTTGGGATTGTGAATTCGAGTCCCATGTATGGTGTAGAGTTTACTGAAAATTAAAAAAAAATTTTTTTCTTTAATTAAGAAAATTATAACACCTGAAAGTAATATTACTCCATATTTTAACTAATTGGAATTTAAATAAAAACTTAAAACAAAAAAGCATAAAGGGGAAGGTAGGGGCACCTGGCTGGCTCTGTTGGTAGAGCCACTCTTGATCTGGGGTTGTGAGTTTGAGCCCCATGCTGGTGTGGAGATTGCTTAAAAATAAAAATAAAAATAAAAATAAATCTTAAAAAAAAAAGGTGAAAGTATTTCTGTGTGAGAAACAGAGTTTTCATCTTTTCATGGTTGTATTGTATTTCGTGTTTGGCACATTTGTGTTTAAAAGGTAAAACAACTGATTTTCTTATGTGTTTCAGAATGGACTGTCTCCATTGCACATGGCCACACAAGGGGATCACTTAAACTGTGTCCAGCTTCTCCTCCAGCATAACGTGCCCGTAGATGACGTCACCAATGACTACCTGACTGCCCTGCATGTGGCTGCCCACTGTGGCCATTACAAGGTCGCCAAGGTTCTCTTGGACAAGAAAGCTAACCCCAATGCCAAAGCCCTGGTGAGTAGCTCAGTCAACAGGCCCAGCCTGTGTTGTCTGGCTGACAGTTGTGCTACCTCTGCATGTGAAGGGATTACTTTGACGAGATAAAAACGGACGGTCTAGTTAAATAAAATGTACTTCCTATCAACTTTTTCAAATATCTTTTAAAGAAACAACCTATTTCTGACATGAACAAGGCTGATAGGGCTAAATCATTCTCTTTATAGCCACACTGGTGAATCTTTTACAATAAACAAGACCCAAAGACCATGTAAGTATAAAAAAAAGACTGAGCTGGTCAAACCAATCTTAGTGAAGGTAAAGTTATAATTATGTGAATTAAAATTTTTTCCTGAGATCTAAACATAAAGTAAAATGGTCAAAAAACTTTATCTTCAGCATCAGAGGTCTAGGAATTTGTGAGCTGAAATTTTGTGTTATGTTTACCATGTAAATTAACACATTGCCTGTCATCTCCTTTTCCTAGTGATAAAAATGAAAATTTGGGTCTGATTTGTAGTCTTAACTCCTAAGGTGATCCGTTATTTTAACGCTTAGCTGTGCTATAGTTTTATTTTCATAACAAGATGGTGTGTGTTGTCTTTGGAAAAATAAATAAACCTAATTTGGTAAGCTGTTTAAGTTTAGTTCAGAATAAGTACCCATGTTTAGGAAAAAATCAGTCACCAAATATTAGGGGAAACATGTGAGTTTACTAGCAGTTTTGAGGTAAAGGCTATCATCTGATCAACTGATCTGGAAAGGGTCACTGCTCCGTTCCAACTGGTGCTATCTCCCTGTCTGAATGAATCCATGGCACCTCTGGTCCTCTGTGGGCTCAGGACCAGTGGGCAGGAAAGATGAGGACTGAAAAGAACTCTTGACCCCAGGCAGCTCCACCGTCTTTGTCACTCGAGAAACTTTTACCACAACAGCATTTCAAGAGCTGTTGACCTGCTCGGTATATCAAACATATCTTTGCATTCTGAGAAGGGAGGAAAAGAAATTATTAATCATGACTCATTTTTCCATACAAGAAAAAAAAAAGCCGTAAAACAGGGTGTGGACATTCACTCTCATTTTCCTCTGACTCTAAAGATTTCACAACATGTAGAGATTGTAGCCAGTCATCCTGGAATGGACTCTGGCCAGGTAAATGGTCTCACAGTGGGTATGGAAGCACCTATAGTGACTTTGACCTAAGCTTTTATAGTGGACCCTGATATTTTATACTTCTCTATGGTGGCTGAAAAATGCTCCATGGTCTCAATTATCAGGCAGTACAAATTGGTAGGTAATATGTTAAAAAGCAGATTCCTTTATTAGATTAAATATTAAACCAAATGATCCGAATAATGTTGGGTTGTTTCACTTCCTGTTTCCTTGGACTAAGTACCTACTTGAAATTTAAAAATGGAAGGGATGAAAACATTCTAAATAATCTTTTTTTTTTAAATTTTTCTAACATTTATTTTTGAGAGACAGAGGGAGATAGAGCATGAGTGGGGGAGGGGCAGAGAGAGAAGGAGAAACAAAGTCTGAAGCAGGCTCCAGGCTCTGAGCTGTCAGCACAGAGCCTGACGAGGGGTTCGAACTCATGAGCTGTGAGATCATGACCTGAGCCGAAGTCAGATGCTTAACCGACTGAGCCACCCAGATGCCCCTGGGATGAAAACATTCTAGAACTGGTCTTATAGTTGAAGTCTGAATAGTATTGGCAAAGTTTTGGCTGTAAGGACAAATGTTTGGGCCCAGCTGTTTTTAGTCTGTGTTTGAAATGGGATGGAGAAGGGAGGGACACATTATTTAGAAGAGAAAATTCCAAAATAAAATAATCTTAAAAAATGCATGACTGTTTTGCCTTAGCTACTGAGACCATGACAAAAATTCACTTCCTGTTCATGATCAGCAAGGTACTTCAGATTTCTAGGAGCAGCTAGACTACCCACACTTCCAGAACAGAATCTGCATTCTGTTAACCCCTCATTGTTTCTGCTCACTTCCAAATCTTTACAGAACTTCATTTTGCAACACATTTACCACACGCAGTGGAACTGGGTTTCAATGGAAGGCAGTAATGTACTTCTGTCTTTGTCCCTTTCAGAATGGCTTTACCCCTCTTCATATTGCCTGCAAGAAGAATCGGATTAAAGTCATGGAACTCCTTCTGAAACACGGTGCATCCATCCAAGCCGTAACCGAGGTGAGGGGAGTGGGATTTCTAGGGTTCCTTGGGTCATGAGGGGATGGTCTTCACAGCTGGAGTCCCAGAGCCATTCTCAACAGCTAGTTTTGCTGTGTATATGGTTGCCACTACTTTCTGAAGCCTTCACCCAAGGTGCTGCAAGGTCAGAGGGAAGCAGACAGGTATGAGGGGGAATAAGTATAAACACATCATTCAGAACACACGCTTTGTGCTCAGGGGTGAGTGGCGCCACCACTGAAAGCATAATTTACTTGGAATTCTGTAATGCGGTGCTTCTCAGATGGGGGCGATTTTGTCCCCCAGGAGGCATGTGAAAATGTCTGGAGGTATTTTTAGTTCTGACAAGTGGATGGTGCTCCTGGTGTCTAGTGGCTAGAGGCCAGATGCTACTAAATATTTCACAACGTTCAGGCCAGCCTTCTACAACAAAGATTATCTGGCTCAAAACGTCAGATGTGCCAAGGTTGAGAAACCTTATATAACACCACCCCTCAGTGTTTGTAAACTGAGCATTACTCTCTCTAAAAACTCAGAATTAAGAAAACACAGAGTTGCTGAAGTTAGTAAAGGACAACTCTAGGTTTCTCTTGTAAAACTGACACAGAACTCAGAGAAACGTTCCACCAGGATCAGTGCTAAGCACGCCTGGCATCTACCACTCCAGACTCCCCAGCCTATCCCGCCCCCAGCACTCTGCTCTCCATAGATTCCAGCCACAGCATTTTCTGGGACTGGATACCCTTTCATTCCCCTCCTATCTCTGTACCCTCCATGTGTCACCCCCAGTTTGCTATCTTGGCTAATCCTGTACACTCTTCAGGACGAATCTGGGGCCACTCACTAGGAAGCCCTTGGCCTCGTCTAGGAGGTCCTCCTCGAAGCACCTCTCCCTGCGCCTGTTTCTGTTAAAGCACTTATCTGGATGCTTCACTTATGACCTAGCCACTCCCCCTCCCCAGAAAGTGCAGGCTCCATCAAGGCAGGCCTGAGTCTGATGGGTCTATAGATGCCTGCAACATGTATAGGCCATTCAGTAAAGGTCTGCTGAATGCATCAATAAAGACTGTAGCATTTGAAGCAGATATAAAATTTGAGATCTAGCCTAGTTTCTTATCTTCAAATATTTGCCTTGATTTGTAACACTTACAAATTTAACGTTATTAAATGGTTGAAAATATTAATACTGATTTGCTCTTTTGTCACTCCCATGTCTTTATGGTAGGGACCTGTTATTTTAAAAGCTTATTCTCAGTATATGGCAACCATTTTTAAAGATCAGAATGGGCTCCGAAATAAAATATTTTTGACTGGTGTTTGATTAAATATCCAGAGATGTCAGCAACTGGAAAGGATCCTCTGCCAGCCCTGTACTCCTCAGAGCTTTAAAAGGCAAGGCAGACCAAGATGAGAACATGCCTTGTACATGTTCTAAGGACTCCCCCTACTGATGGAAAAAGGTGTCAAATTTTTAACACAGTTCTCATTTTCCTCAGTCCCCATTATTTGAAGCCTGGCCAACCAGAAGTTTTCTCTTCTGCCTTTTACTTCACTTTTATTAGACAGAATTTCTTTCACATATTTTTTTGACATTTCTCAAATTCCTGTTGAGACTGGATCTCCTTCTCATTCTCTTTTTAAAATACATTAGCTATTTCTAACCATATTAAGCATTTTTACCAAGTTATGGTGTTCATGCTGTACGTGGAATTAAATTCTAAAAAATTCAAAATGGCATCATTTCATATAAGAAGCATAAGGGTGTGTGTGTGTAGGATTTGGGACAAACAAAATTTAAAGTCTTGTCTAGTAATCATTGTATTATTTGCTTTAATTATATCACCTTAATTTGTAATATTCATAAAGTTAAAATTAAGTGATTAAGACAATGTGATCTGCTCATTTATTAGAGGGTTGGCCTTGTGTTAAGTACCATGCTCTTTTGTGTACAATGGAATCAGTTGACTCTAAGTTCATCGGAATCATTTTTAAAGGCCAAAATAGGATCTGAAATGAAAGTCAGCTTTTTTTTTTTAATTTTTTTTTTAATGTTTATTTATTTGTGAGACAGAGAGAGACAGAGCATGAACAGGGGAGGGTCAAAGAGAGAGGGAGACACAGAATCGGAAATAGGCTCCAGGCTCTGAGCTGTCAGCACAGAGCCCGACACGGGGCTCGAACTCACGGACCGTGAGATCATGACCTGAGCCAAAGTCGGACGCTTAACTGACTGAGCCACCCAGGCGCCCCAGAAAGTCAGATTTTTAATAGTATGTATGTAATCATACATGCACCTACCCCCCCCCCCCCACACACACACATAGTTATATGGATAAGAAAGGTTTGGTAGCAAAGGGGGAAAAACTTCAGGTCATTTCTAATTTTTTTTTCATAGCTCTTTATAGAATGCTTGAAATCATTCTTTAGCAGATATGACATAGGTCCTTCATAATCACTGAACCTGCTTTAAGGAAATGATTATTATGTATTAATACATTTATCTTATAGAATCTGACATAGTGGGCAATGTCCTGACGTCTTCTGATCTGATCACTTGAGTGGTTATGTTAAGATGAGTGTGGGATGGATGAATGAATGGGTGGGTGCATGGAGGGCAGACAGGGAGGCAGGCAGACAAAACCTTTTTATGATAAGCTGACAAACCACTATTTCCCTCTTTTCTTCCTAGTCGGGCCTTACCCCAATCCATGTTGCTGCCTTCATGGGACATGTAAATATCGTATCACAACTAATGCATCATGGAGCCTCACCAAACACGACCAATGTGGTAAGTATCCTTTTAACAAAGAATGTCCAATTATGAGTATTTAAGAAACTGGTAAAAATTGCTCTTATTTACTTATTTTTTATTGTAATTAAATTCATTACTATATAATGTGACTACTTAGAAGGACAAAATTTGAGAATACCTGTGGTTTCCTTTACTTCAAAGGCAAGATCCATTCAATCACCAGCTGGCCACAAATTGTTAGGACTTACAGGTTGTGTGCATTAAATTTGCAGATATGTTACTACCAGATGTTATGCTTTAAAAAATAGCTTTTGTGGAGGGGAAGAATTTACAATAGAAGCATTTAAAGAAGTGTTTCATGTTGAGGAGGCACTTCAAATGATCATTATTGTAATTTCAAGTAAATCCAAAGTAATTCTTCTCTTTAGTGAGCTTGACCATGTTATAGCAAACCCATGGTTATAACAAACCCATGTTCATAGATTATCAGATGGTATTGTTGTCCCATATTAATCATTGCTCATTTCAGAGTAAATATCACTCTCTAAGTGACTTATCACTCTAGATCTACATGTGGCATTTGACATTGTTTTATAGGATTTTAAGTTTGTCTTCATAATAATATTAGCATACCAGACCATAAGCATAACAACACTACTTGGACTCATGAGCACCAAAGCAGTAAAAATCAAATAAACCACTTTCTGGCACAGAAAGGGCAAGCCATAAGGTCCTGCACACTCACCCTGAGGGTGGGCCTTCAGGAAGGCTCTGTCTTCTAACAGCCCAAATGAACACATCCACAAGATAGGAACAGACCAGCTTCTGAGCAGAAACATCATCTTTCCTGTTCCTAACGCCAGAGAGAGAGAGAGAATGTTTCCCTTCATAAAGAGAACCCTGGATGATCTGGTAAACTATATCTCCAATGCCTTTCTAGTAAGCATAGTAACAAGTTACATGCGAAATATGTCCTTGTGTATCCTTCCATGGAGGTGGATGTCCTGTAAAGCAATGCTCAATTTATAAAAGGAATTTTTAGGTGGATATCACTTGTGTGGGAGAATATATTTGCTCTTTATGACCTTTTGTTTCTTTTTGTCTATCCATGTTTTCTATATTGTTTACATTTTTAATGAAATAAATGAATAGATAATCTGAATTAAACTCTCTCTGGTGACAATGAGGGAAGTGGTCAGGGTGGAGGAGTCCAGTGGCCAAGAAAATGGCCCCATGGGATAATGTCCAAAGACCAGAATACTGGTCTGCTGAGCTAAATCACAGAATGCAAACCAACAGCCAACAGCAAAGTCTGGCCCTCAGGTGTGTCTATATTGCCCTGGCAACATAGGATTTCTGTTTTGTTCTGTTTGCAATTCTGATTTTGTGGTCAAGGTTTAAGAAGTATATACAAACAGCCAAACTGCCAGCTTTTGAAAAATAGGAAGGTGTGGCATGATGTGGCTGGCATCTGGCACAACTACTGAAGTGGTCTGCAGATGCCAAGGAGCAGCAGCCTCCCTTGGGCAAGGCGTCGGGCTGTCTAGTTGAGCGCTCCCCTCCTGCCCCACTCACTCATCTCCCCTCTTGCTTGGCTCCTGGGAGTATTCACCTTTCAAGCTGGGAGGAGGCCACACTGAGCAGCACTTCTGACACTGCTGGAGACCAGGCTCCCCAAGGGTTACTCCAATCCCTTCCATCAGGAGTCAGGTTGCTGTGAAATTCTTGTGTATTTCATTTCCAATCTTTCCTCATTTTCAATAAGGAAGTGCTTGGGACTATTTTTTACTTAAAAAAGAAAAACACCCTACATCATAAGCATTATGCAAGTAAAATATGCCACCCTTCTTCAGAGCTTCCATTAATTACCTTTGGCTCATGTTCCCCAGAGAGGAGAAACAGCGCTGCACATGGCAGCTCGATCTGGCCAAGCTGAAGTCGTGAGGTATCTGGTGCAAGACGGCGCTCAGGTAGAAGCTAAAGCCAAGGTATGTGTGACACAGGAAGGCCTTTGCTCTTGAGGATAAAAATTACCCTTGATTTTATTAAAACCTTTAAACACCTGCATGCTCTCTTTCAGGGATACTCTTATAGAGTCATGACAAAAGTATCTATCCAAGTGATATTGTAAAAAAAAAAATCCTTCCCTACACATTTGTCCATTCAATTATTTTACAAAATTAAATAGAACAAGAACTTTGCATCCTTGGCACATTGCTAGCCTCTAACAGATTTTGGAATCAAACCTAGACTTGATCCAGAATTCTTCACACTCCATAGAGAAGGGCTCATGTGCAAAGCTTCTAGAACAGGCATAATTTGGAAGCATAATTGAACTCTTTTGGTTGACTTATATGTCACCTGTCACAGCCATAAAAGGAAAAAGGAAGGTTTTACCTTTTCTTCACAACTTGAGATGTTATAAACCCTCAGACTCAAATTGGAGTGGCTTTAGGGATTTGCCTTTGCATAGAAGAATGTCTGGGTTGAGACTGAATGCTTCGTTTTCCTGGTTTAGCTCCCAGAAGAAACCCACTTTTCTTTCACTATTGAGATAGGTAGTTGGTCTGGTTATCAAAATGGCAGTTCAGGTCAGGGATTGTAAATAAATATGTAAATGCCTTAATCATTTAATTTAACCTTCAGTATATAAATGGTCTGCAGTTTCTAGTTTCAGGTTAAGTAGTGAGAAAACTGAGACATATGTGAAGCAATTTGTATACAAAATATGTCTAGACTTTTATAACATCCCCCCAAAATATTTAGTTGTCTCACCCATATCTAATTTGACCACAGTTGTTTTTTATCAACTTCTGTCAAAGCTTTCCAAAGCTTTTAAACTAGCCTTCTTAGGGGAAAATTAATTTTTCCCTTTCAGATTCATATTTTACCTGCTAACATATTGTGCGATTGTTTAATTAAACTAATTAGTGCAAATATAGCACAAAGTAGCAATGTAACTAGTACAAAATAGTAGTGTGGGAACAAACACAACTAAATCATTGTAAGCATAAGATCTGCAGATGAGCCTAAAGGTTATAACAGCAGCAGACACAAGCTTTGGGTGTCCAATGTACTGTGGTGCCAGTTGGTGGATTTTACAGAGGATCTGGAGACAGAGGTCAGCAAACTTTTTCTGTAAAGAGCCTGTTAGTATATATTGTAGGCTTTAACAGATGCACCATCTCTGTCATAGCTGCTCGACTCTGACGTTCTGGAACAGAAGCAGTGATAGGCAATCCTACATAAGCAAATGGACGTGTCCATGTTCCAATAAAACTTGGTTTACAAACACAGGTGGCAACTGGATTTGGCCCCTGGATTGTAGTTTTCATACCCCTGATCTAGAGATAGTGGTTCAGTCTGCTTAATCAGTAAAGTAGAATAAATAAGAAAAGCTGTACTCTACCATGGATTACAAGAAACCTCACATTTTCTGAGTGTTGTTAGTGACATATCAAGCATTGTATCTAGGAAAAGGTTTCACTCACAGCTGAAATTGAGCATAGAATTTATAGTTATTGTTTCATTAAGGAGGCAGTATGTATTGTGATTAAGAACCTTTCTTTCTCAGCCAGAATGCCTGGGTTTGAACCTTGGTCCTCCATTTACTAGCTATATAGTGTTTGAGCGAGTTAATGAATATCTATCTCTGTGGCACATTTATTTTTCTAGTTTCTTCATATAGAAAATGGAAATACTAACAGTTACAAGTGGTAAGATTGTCGTGATGATTAATGAATTCATGTAGGTGGAGTACTTAGAACAGAGCTTGGGACATGTAGGTGCTCAGCCCATGTTTAGTGGTGCTCGTGGCAGTAGCAGAATTACAGGAAATTTTTCTGTGACAATTATCTTTTTTCTGTTTTCAGTATTCTTCTTCCTATGGCTCCACCAATTCCTCTTATACTTCTTACATAGACCCTCTTGCTTTGACCTTGACTCTCATCCTCCTTAGCTTTTCAGAGCAGTCTCCTGTGCTCCAACCTCTTCTCTCTAGCTTCCCTATTTAAAGTACTTACCTGAATTTTTTCATACTCGAATAGAGGATTTCTCTTTGGATGACCACCACAAGGCATCTTTGGGCAAACTAGGAAAGATGCCTCTCCCATTTGGGGATAAGATCCTCAAGGTGCAAGATATAGTGCCTCATGCCTGGGAGTGAATTGTAATAAGGGGCCTTTCCTAGGCAGATACAGCTCATGCCAGGATGTACACCTTGACAAGCAGAGGGTTGGCTGCCTTTCAGCCTTCTTGGCTAGGAGTCTTTACTAGCCAAGTTGTGCAGTTATACCTGGACAACCCTATACCCGGCCTCTATGCTTTGGACTATGACAAGGTGGCGCCAATAAAATAATTCATTCCAGGGGCGCCTGGGTGGCTCAGTCGGTTGAGCGTCCGACTTCAGCTCAGGTCACAATCTCACGGCCCGTGAGTTCGAGCCCCGCGTCGGGCTCTGGGCTAATGGCTCAGAGCCTGGAGCCTGCTTCTGATTCTGTGTCTCCCTCTCTCTCTGCCCCTCCCCCGTTCATGCTCTGTCTCTCTCTGTCCCAAAAATAAATAAACGTTAAAAAAAAATTAAAAAAAAAATAATTCATTCCATATGAGGGCACAATAACTGGTGAGGTATAATACCTTTCCCAGTTTTAGTAGGATAAATTCCCTTACCTCCCCAAAAAAGGAATCATTAGGGGATAAAATTTTAATAAAATATGGCAGGTGGTAGTGAGGATAATTTATAGATAGAACTGCCTTTCACACTTTTCATACTAATAGGTTACTCAAAGGGTATTTAAGGTGTTTAGATCCACCATCTCCCCCTTACTAAATGTTAAAGAAAAAGATAAATGGGATTTTTTTAGCAATGAAGCAAAGAATCTACGGTAGCCTCTGATACCAAGCAAAGTTTGCTGAATGTTTCACAACGTCACCATTGTGTTCTCAGCTAATCAGCCTTGTATTTCAACCTTGTCATTTAGGATGACCAGACCCCACTCCACATTTCTGCCCGATTGGGGAAGGCAGATATAGTACAACAGCTGTTGCAGCAAGGAGCATCTCCAAATGCAGCCACAACTTCTGGGTATACCCCACTCCACCTTTCGGCCCGCGAGGGGCATGAGGACGTAGCTGCATTCCTTTTGGATCATGGCGCATCTTTATCTATAACAACAAAGGTATGAAAGTGAGTCTTGGAATCCTGTTGTGTCCCCCCAGATCCATCCTCCTTACAATTCCCAGCATGGTAATAGGTACACGAGTGGTACAACAGCATCTATCCTTGGGATCCCAGGATAGCCCTTAACATGGTCAGCAAAATCATGGAGGGGCGCCTTGTGGCTCAGTTGGTTGAGCGTCCACCTTCAGCTCAGTTCATGATCTCGTGGTCCATGGGTTCGAGCCCCACATCAGGCTCTGTGCTGACAGCTCGGGGCCTGGAGCCTGCTTCTGATTCTGTCTCCCTCTCTTTGCTCCTCCCCTGCTCACATTCTGTGTCTCTCTCTCTCTCTCTCTCTCTCTCTCTCTCTCTCCCTCAAAAATAAATAAACATTAAAAAAATAAGGGGTACCTGGGTGGCTCAGTCGGTTGAGCGTCCGACTTTGGCTCAGGTCATGATCTCATAGTCTGTGGGTTTGAGCCCCGCGTTGGGCTCTGTGCTGGCAGCTCAGAGTCTGGAGCCTGCTTCGGATTCTGTATCTCCCGTCTCTCTGCCCCTTCCCAGGTCATGCTGTGTGTGTGTCTCTCTCTCTGTGTCAAAAATAAATAAACATTAAAAAAAATTTTTTTAAACAAATTTAAACAAAGCCATGGAGTGAGGCAGGGTAGTTTGGGGTATGTTTGTTTGTCTTATGTTTCTCAGTGCATTATCTTCCAAAGAACCATCAGTGATATCTAGATTACAATGTTTCTTGCACATTATTTGATAGATTTAAATGGTGACTTAAAAACACAGCCATAGATCTCTCCTGCTAAGGCCAAGTATACAAACCACTTTCAAATCAGGAGGTGAATTTTTCTTGGATTATTTTTGTTTGGTGTTCTTTTGTTGCTGTTGTCTTGTATGATTAATGGTTTAATTTTTAAAATCTCAACTCTGATGCCTTAGAACAATAATCTACCACTCAGTTGCTTTGTGGGTACAGACTGCAAATTCAGAGCTCACTTTTTGGTGATACTACGTAAACCTAGCAAGTGTGATAGAAAGATGAATTGGCCTATGGCATGTCTTAGAAAACTAGAAATCAGTGCTTCACTCCCTTATTTGGATGCAGAGAAGTGTGATCAATGCATAAGATAATTACAATAATTAGAAATACTTGGAAAACTATCCGAATAAATGATGACTACCTCCAACTTTTGCCCCCTGTGACTCTTCAGGCTCTTAAGTAGAGCTGAGTTGAAAAGTCTCTGGATTTCATTTAATATGTAAAACAGAGTAATGAGTGATGAGGTTTTGAGTACGCTTGCCCTTCCACCATGCCAGCTGCCCATTGGCTCTAGTTGGCTTTAGTCTCATGAGGTCGAATGTGTTGATGACCCTCCAGTTGCTGACTCATGCTTGGGAACCTCCATAACTGTGCATAGTGACTGACTGGTGGATACCCATGTCCTTGTAGGAGCAGGTAGCAAGGGAGAGCAACTACTCAACTCTCAGTACCCAGCTCTTGCAAACTTACTGGGATAGAACCATGTGTTATTATTCAGTTCACCTTTTGTGGTTAAGATGCATGATTCTCTGACTCCTACCCCTGAGGCCTGGAGCATAAAGATATGTGTATACATGCAGAAATAGGAGAAGAGAAGGCTCCAGTCTAGTCATGTGGGAATATGAGAGGTCCAGACTTGTCCTGGATTTTCCCAAGCCTTCCAAATCCAAATTGGGACCCAGTAACATATTCTTCCCAAAATGTGAAATCCAAAAATAGCTCTAGAATAAGTCCCAGATCTAGCTCTCCACCTTTATCCTGGTCAGATGCCTGATTAGTCCCAGAATTAGTGGCATGTTGTGACTCAGTCAACAGAGAGAGAAAGATTAAATACTGTTCATCCTTGTTGATAAGGAGATTCTAGCTGTTGTCTTCCAGTGTTGGTCTTTAAATACAGACTTAACTGTGCTTCATCGTGAGAATAATTCATTGGTTCCAAGAAAGCGATACCTTTGTTTCATTTCTTTTGGTCATTATTTTTATGTTTCTGTTTCCAGAAAGGATTTACTCCCCTCCATGTGGCTGCAAAATATGGGAAGCTGGAAGTAGCCAATCTCCTGCTACAGAAAAGTGCATCTCCAGATGCTGCTGGGAAGGTATGAGGCTGACCACCTTGTAGCAGGCCCCTTCCATGGTAGCAAAACAAGCACTTGCTACTTCACCACCAGCCACCTAAATTATGACTAGTCCCGAGTTAAGTCGCATAGGATGAAGATCACTTTGGAAACAGGAGGTGAACACTGGGGTCCAAGCATTGTGGAAAGCAGAATGTAACTTACACTCTGTGTTGAACCCACACTAATCCCATCTCCTAAATCTAGGCCTCTGATGTTAATACACTCTTGACACTGGTTGTTGTTTCTGCACGTGTTTTCAGAGCGGGCTAACTCCACTGCACGTAGCTGCACATTACGATAATCAGAAAGTGGCCCTCCTGCTTTTGGACCAAGGAGCCTCACCTCACGCGGCTGCAAAGGTACCTGTGATTGGACAGCCCGAGGAGGCCTGTGGGCAGTGTCTGTTGGTCTCTGTATGTGCATCCACTTTGCTACACATGTAGCACCCTGCACCTTAGACATCACTTAAAAGACACAGAAATATAAGCTCCTCAGGAAATCTGTGCCTTCAGATCTTTGGTCACCTAATGTGGTAGATGCTCAATAAATATTCACGTGCCAATTGATTTTCCTTAAAAATCCGGGACATCCTGGAGCCTGTGGAGGAAATAAAGTTGAAGTATTCTTCAGCCAGATTAAAAACATCAGCACAGCCTGAGGGAGTACGAAAGTCTGATTTTTCAAGGTTATAAAATATGTGTGATATTTTCCTGGCCATAGAACATTGCCTTCAAGTTATTTATTTCTGTTTAATAACATAGGTTGGGAAATTTTGTTTATATGTTTTTATGATTCTTAAGAGGAATCTTTATTCCTATTATTAGGGTGTTTGGGGCCAGTAGACAACCTACATTTTTCAGAAAAGAGATACATAGAGTATATGGCTTCCTGATTCCCCGATATTCTGATTTGAGAGGCAAATCATAAAGAAGAGTGTATTTGAAGATAGGTTAATAGAGTGCTGTCAGTTTAGTAAGCTCTCTCTTGTGGAACAGGTGACTGTGATCTGAGAAAAGTGGAAAGATACAAACCACAACTTAATGCTGTCTAGTTCTTTCACTAAATACTATTGGTTGGAAAAACTTTTAGCATTTTTAAGCTTTATACATCTTTTTTTTTTACTCTGCCATTGTGGGACAGCTACAGTGCTCTGCTTTAAACTTAGTGTTTACATCGAATCTGTTGTACACACAGGTCGATCAAAGAATGGGCTGTTCTAGATCACTTTGTGGACTTTAAGAGAGAAAGTTTTCAGGTACCTTCTCTTTTTGAAGACTAGGTTATCTTTGACACCCATTTCTCCTCAGAACCTCTTTTCCTATATGTCTTAATTATCTCCTGCCCCAGCCTCTCCAGAATGTACCCAGTGAAATCTATAGTTCAGAACCAAACCTCTAAATTTGCTTTTCATCTAAATGTGGCTTTCCCTCCATAGTTTCTGATTCTGACAAACATTTTTTTCTATCATAAAACCATGCCTTGACATTTGATAAAGCTTTATCTTTAAAAAAAAAAAAGAATAGTAGCGTTATTCACAGTAGCCAAAAGGTGGAAGCAACCCAGTATTTATTGAAGAATGAACAGATAACTAAAATGTGGTGTATACATACAATGGAGGAAGTAGGAAGGAAATTCTGGCACATGCTACAACATTAATCAGCCTCAAAGACACCATGCTAAGTGAAATAAACCAATCACACAAAAGGACAAATATTGTATGAGTTCGGTCATAGAGAGATAGAAAGTAGAATGCTGGTTGCCAGGGGCTAAAGGGAGGAAGGACTGGGGAATTGGTGTTTAATGGATGGAGTTTCAGTTTGAAGATGGATGGTGGTAATGGTTCCAGAACAATGTGAAATGTAGTTAACGCCATTGACTATACATTTAAAAATGGTTTGGTTTTACATAATGTATATTTACCACAACTTAAAAAATGAAAAAAATTACATTGAAACTTAATGATTGTCTATTTCATTTTAGTATATTTTAATATCCTTTTGGGCCTGGGCCACTTTTATTATATTATAGTAACTCCAGGTTCTTGGTAGGAAAATAATTAATAAGCAAATTATTCATTCCTCACAGAAGAGTAAGATAATTAATAGGAAAATTGTTCATTCCTCACATGAGAGTAAGGATTTTGACACAACTAGTACCAAGCAGTTTAGAATTGACAAGAGTCATAAAGTAGTTGTGAAGCAAAATGAGTGCAAGCCACCCTTCCGTCCATCCATTCCTTCTTTCAATCCATAAATAACCCTTAAATAGGTCCGTAGTAGGTATATTTGCAGTTGATTTCCACCTTCATATTTGTCAAACAAGACTTCATGTTTCCATGTCTGTAAAACATCCTTCACAACAAAGAGTTGAAAAGAGTTCTAACAGCACTGAGCCTTTGGAGTAGCTTTTATAGCCAATCCAACACTGGCTTTCCTAAGGAGACGTTACTTCTTGCTGCCACAGCACAATTGCCCCCATAAAAGCTTCAGTAATACCATCGCTACTACATGGCTGATCGTCCCCACTGTCTGAGGCACTGATCCTGGTCAGGAACTTTTTCTAGACTTTGATCCCAAGCAAAGCCTGTTCCTTCAGGTAAGGATGGGCTTTATCTGCTAGGCAAGAAACCTAGCTACTGTTGTTTAAACTGATGAGGCTCTATTTTTTCTCATTTATTAACAGTCTGGAGGTAGGCAGTTGTTGATGTTGGTCCAGTGTTTCCAGAACATTAAGAAAAGCTCCCTGTGATTTTTTTTTTCTTCCTTTCCTTTCAGAGACTGTTTTTACCCAGGCTGCCAGTTCCTCTTTTCAAGCAGGAAAGAAAGACAATAGGGCATTCCCAGAAACTCCACCCAGCCATTTCTCCTTACATGTCATTGGCCACTTCTTTCTGCAAGGGAAGCTAGGAAGTGTAGTTTTTCAGCTGGACACAATGCCAAGGCTCTTTTATTAAAGAAGGAGGGAGAAGGGATAAAGAGTAGGCAAATACTCCCTGGAGTAAAGGAAGGTTTAGCATTTCCAAATTCTGGCCGTGGTGAAAAATGAGGGACAAAGGCTCAAAAAGGCACGATTTGAACATATGGCTATAATAGCAGTTGACTTCAGTGTGAACTCTTTCTCAGTTCACATGCTGGGTTCTTAGGGTAGGTGATGCTCTCTTGCCTTTTCTTCTGTTTCATAGAATTGCCAACATATTTTCTTACTCATACATGTCCTAGGAACCTGATGCGATTTTGTAATGGGGGAGGAGGGAAGGTGCCAAAAAAGTAGATGGGCTTCTGTGATCCATTTTCACCAGATCTGTTTCCCGAGGAAGGACTCTATGCTAGAAGGGGTATTGGCATGAAATCAGGCATAACCTGGACACTCATTGTGGAAAACAGATAGTGAGTCTTAACTTATTATCAGATTTCTCTTCCATAAAATGTACAATATATCTACTGGTATGGAACAGTAGAGATTCTTGGGAAAAAATATAAAGTATGATATACATCTATTACTTTTGTTAACTTAAAATTGCATTTCCTTTTGTTTTCATCTTGAATTACAAAAGCACACACTGCAAGCATTTTGTTCTCCACATCAAGAGGAAAAGATATTTAAGATTATTCTATAGCCAAATCTGTCACTATTTTATTTCTCTTCTGATAAATGCATCTTTCCCTTTAGTGTGATATGTGAGAATCATTTTACTTTCCAGAAATTAAGAAGCATTTAGAAAGATTAGAGAACTTCTGCTAGGTCTCAAGATGAACCTTTTTGTTTATTATTTGAAATATTTTTAAGTCTTTCTGAGATGAACTTCCATTCTAAAATAAATGCCATGAATTGTTTTTTCCTTGCTTTATTCTTTCCTTTGTAGCTCAGGTAAGGAGCTCAGAGTAAAGCCCTCAGTAATCATGAGTAACTTGTCTAAAGTCAGCATGCATTTCAGAGATGCCAGAGTTTCTCTTTTTAGTGTTCTTTAGGACCTAGGATTTTTGGGTGGAATCAGAAATAATCCAGAGGATTGTCACCTGTTAAAGGACATTGACCTGCCTTTGGTGGTTGACAAGTAACTAACGCGAAGGTTATATCCGTAGCAAAAGCAAAAAGAAATAAGATGCATGACAAGAAGCTAAACTCAGGCTATGTTGCTGTTACCCCTCTGATTAGCCAGTGCTAGACATATTGACTAATCAGATGACCTATTTTAGCACTGATTTTGTGAATTCTGGCTTTTATGCAGGGGTGGGGATGGTAACGAAACAGACCACCCCCTCCTGTCATTCGCTGTAAAGTTGGGCTCAGTCCAAAGCTCTACATTTGGCTCTGAAGGCAATCTCTTTAGGGTGTGTCTGTACAGAGGGACAAATGTTTCCCGGGTCAGCTAGGGTTTCCAGATGGCAAAAGGTCAAAACTAAAAATAGGGATATAAAATCTTCTACCCTGGCCCATCCCGTTTGGCAGAGGCTGGTTTCAGAAGAGTCTGGAAGCAGCATTTCCACTTGCTTAAATCCTCTACAATTGATTACAGAAAGGGTGTTTCTCAAGTGAGAACCATTATCCTACTAGGACATGCTAATGACTTAAAATATGAGGGTAATTGCAGTAGGCTGGCCGGATCAGTGGTGCAGCAGCCCCCACTGTCCTCTGTGTTGTTTCCTACCCATCCATATGGCCTGGAAAGATTGTGACTGATAGTTGTCTAGATTTGGATCATTTTGCCAAATGTGAATCCATGAATTCCATTTTTTTTCCTCTAAATCTTCTTTTCTATAAAATATCATTCTCATTTTTCATTGGCATATCTTATATAGTTGGATTCATGCCCAAGTGAAAATATAATCTTGCATTTCTCTTAAATGACAATAAGGCTGGACAAGGTCCCCTAGTGCAGGGGACCTTTCTTTCTCAGGGCAGAAGACTATGAACAACCCTGAAGCACAGTTAATTGCCAGTTTGCCAGAGGAATTTAAGTTGCTTGAACCTCTGGTCATCAGAGGTCAGTCAAGACAAGGATCCCAGAATGTCCTGAAAGTGGTAGTAAGTTTGACTCAAATTCTGAGGATTCACCAGTCACTGTGAGGCACTAGTAGAGATACAAAGACAAATACGACACAATACCTGCCCTCAACAAATTTGTATTTTAGTAGAAGGAAACAGGTATGCAAAGGAAAGAGTGCCACTATCTCCAGGACTTTGATTGGAGTCAGTTAGGTTGGGGGTGGGTGTAGGTGGGGAAGGAGGAAATGAAACCCTTCGTGAGAGTATAACCCTTGAGCTGAATCTTCAGCTGATAGATGCTGACCCCAAAGACATGGTGGAGAAGAACATCCTTGATAGAATGAGGCAAAATAGAAACATGAGCTGTATCTTATGTGGGAAACCAGTTCAGCTGAAGCATAATGTAAAAACTAGAGTTTCATAGAAGAGGCAATCAAAGGGGCTGTGAGGGTAGATTATAGCATCTTGACTACCATGAACACTAAATTTTTCAACTTGTTAGCAACAAGTGACTATTAAAGATATTTTAAAGGTAGAGTAATGGCTCTGAATAGCTACTATTGAATGAAAAGTGGAATAATGGCTCTGAACATGTCCATGGTACCACATTGTTTGTTGTTTCCTAGTTGCGTTTCCTTGCATTGGCAATTTAAATAAAGCAAGTAATTATTGAGCACCTACTAACATTAACTGCCTGCAAGAGAGGACCCTATATTCCTTTTGCAAAACCGGTGGTACTCTGCATTAAACTGTCTGTAGTATGTTTTCCCAATTTAGGGATGCGGGAGACATTAGGGCAGTACATTAATGGCACAGCTTGATTTATCAGTTTGCTTCTGTGATTATGAATTTTTAAACCGTCGAAGAAAATCACTAGAAAGGGAAGCATACTATTTGAAAGTGCACTGCACACATTTTTATCTTGTTACTGGGCATGTGACCAAGTGATTCGTGTTGACAGAATGGTTATACGCCACTGCACATCGCTGCCAAAAAGAACCAGATGGACATAGCGACAACTCTGCTGGAATATGGTGCTGATGCAAATGCAGTTACCCGGCAAGGAATTGCTTCTGTCCATCTTGCAGCTCAAGAAGGACATGTGGACATGGTGTCCCTGCTCCTCAGCAGAAATGCTAATGTGAACCTGAGCAATAAGGTAACCTTTCTTTTTCTCTGCAAAGCGTATAACGAAACCTTACCTCTCAGAGAGGTCACTAAGAAGCATGCACTAAGAAGCATGAAGAATCCAGGTCAAATAGAATATATAAAGTGTAACGTTGCACAAAGATGTTTACCAAAATATTGTTTATTATAGTAAAGACTTTGAGAAAAAATGTTTAAACAGTAAGAGAATGGTAAATCAATACTTGTCAAGTCATACAATTGAATAACATATAGTCATAAAAATGAAGTCCACAAAGTTTTTCTTAATAATATGAAGTTTTGCTATAATGCTAATTCAAAGTACCACATTACCTTGCCAGAACTTAGCAAAATAGTAAGTTGTAAATTGTAGCCTGTTGATTTTGTCTGCAAATGTTTTGGGGGTACCTACTCATTGCCTCTCCCAGTTTTAAGTCCTACTTAAAAAAATAAATATTAGAAAGAGTGCTGCCTTCATGGAGTCCATTTTAATAACAGAAGTTTAGAGTAGCTATTTTATTCAATAGGTTGGAAAGGTTGTTAGTCTTTCTATGTAAATTGGCAGTTTCAAGGAACGTGTGAAGTCTCTGTTCCCTAGTTTTTTCAAATTCCCGTCTTCATATTTGGCAGCCCCATTATTAGTGAAGAATTTTATGAAGCAAAGTCTAGCCCACAATTGGCCAGAGACATGTTAATGAAGTTAGACCTCTCATTGCATGTATCAGAGAATTTGGGTTTGCTAAACTATTTATTAATACCTTGAGTCTGAGGTCTGCTCAAAGCACAGAACAGATGTTTCTAAGTCTTCCCTTCATATAACACAAAAGCCTGCTACAGTGCTCCCAAGTTCTTGACAATCCAAACTCCCTGGCTTTTTCTCTACCAGTTGGTGATGGCATGGACATAGCTCAGATTTTGGAGTGGAGTTTCATGACAGCAATAGTTTTATGGGGACAAATGACAAGTAATTTTATTTGTTTTTCATATACGTGGACTGTATTTTGGAATCATGGAGGTTTTGAATCCTCTGGGTGTGAATCCTAAGCCTGACTCTTCCTTGATGTGTGACTTGATTGAATAAGCTATATGACCTGATGAGCCTCAATTTTGCCCTCTAGTAAATGAAGACAACAATATTTACTTCACAGAAATGTCATAAAGATTAACTGAGGTAACATTCAGCACCTTCTCCTTAAGGACGAAAATAAGAGTTGTCTTAATTGTGGACTTCTTATAATTTAGGGAAAATGTTATTCTGCACTAACCTGAATTCCCGAGGTTGTAATTTAACAAATTCTATAGACCAAAACACATACATAAGAGAACAGGGAAATCTTTTTTATTTCAGTTTTAATATCTTGAAAATATTTTGTGATTATTATAGAACAAAATATTTTTCATATTTTTCTGGTGTAACAATTTGATTTTCTCTTATCTTTTATTTTAAACATTCCTTTTATCTGTGCATGTCTCTGTATTAATGGGAATCACAGACCAATTTCAAACAGCCATTATAAACAGGATGGTTTTTGAATTTCAAGCGTTCAGATAGAGACCAAGCTTACAATAATTTGCTACAAAATTCAACTTGTCTTAAAGACAAGGTAGAAGACCTGGTCTTCTCAAATTGAAGTACATTCTGGCATCCATTAGAGTCTATTTGAAGGGCCCAGAATACTGTATCTCACTAATTCTCTCAAAGGCAATATAGACCTTAACAACTGGTTAATAGGTGAATGTTTTCAGGAGATTTGATACCAAAGTATACTGTGACTTCTTTTTCTTTAAAATCCTCCAGTCAAACAAATAAACAAACAAATAAAATCCTCCAGTCAACTAGTTGCAATACATATCCAGCCTTGCATTCGCCTTAAAATCACAGACATTTTTTAGGCTGAAAATACTTCAGAATTTCCCAGTGTTTGCTTTGATAGACTGGAAATTAGCAAGGAAATTCTGAGGACCAAAATTGTCAGCCATCCTCCAGGGAAAAAACCCTACATGAGCAGAGATACTTCCAGAGAAATTTTGAAAAGCAGATCAGCTGGCTTCCCATGAGCACATTAAAGTTAAGGAACTTTCAAGAACTTCACACTACCAAGGAATGATCTAATATGAAGGCATTTGTAAATTTTTGCTTCCTTTCTCAGTTGCCATGTTCCATATAAAGTGTGAAGTAAGCCCTGATGTGAAAACAGAAAATGAGCAGAACGTGTTATTCAATAAGGAAACTCTGACCATTTTCTGTCAGTTTTTCCTAAACTGCCAATTTTAAACATCATTTATTGTCTCTCCCTCCCTATCCTACCTCCCCACTTAACACTAGATTTTATTTCCTTGTTAAAAAATAGATATTAAAAAGAAAGATTTAGCTTTTGTGAAAATTGATATTGAACTAAAGAGTTTATTGCTTTCACTTATTTCTTTTCTGACTAGTAATCAGTGGTTCCCAGTAGCTTCAAGGAAAAGAGACCATGACTAGCTACTAGTGAAGTTAGCTAGTGTTTGATTTCAGTTTCGCTTTTGATGTTCCTGCTTTCCAACATGGATTTTGTAGACCACAAGTAGCTCTATTCCTTTGTACCACTAATAGAATGTTAAGCAGGGCTGTTTATATTCTGAGTTAGTGGTGTTCTCTTGTTCCAAATAACCACCACTTTTTAAAATAAGCAATGGTTGAAACCTTATAAAAGATTAACAGGTAACCTCTGAATTCAAATGGGACTGTTGTAACCACCACATTATTTTTTACAAATCTTTTTAATGACGGGGTATCTGGGTGGCTCAGTCGATTAGGCGTCCGACTTGGATCTCACGGTTCATGGGTTCGAGCCCTGCATCAGGCTCTGTGCTGACAGCTCAGAGCTTGGAGCCTGCTTTGGATCCTGTGTCTCCCTTGTTCTCTCTGGCCCTCCCCCGCTTGTGCGTGCTCTCCCTGTCTCTCAAAATTAAATAAATAAACTTTAAAAAAAATAACAAAATAAAATCTTTTTAATGAAAATCATGAACATAAAAATAAGTTTCTTTTTAGCATATTTTATCTAAAGATGTTTGCTTTTATCTTCTGATTTAATCATCTAGTGGATGATTCAGTGCTAGACGCTAGACACTGGTTATAAAAAGATTAAGGATACAGTATTTGCCTCAACAAGGTCACAGTGGTTTGAGGAAGACAGACAAGGAAACAGAATTTATTTATTTTTTTTAATTTTTTTTTAACGTTTATTTATTTTTGAGACAGAGAGAGACAGAGAATGAATGGGGGAGGGGCAGAGAGAGAGGGAGGCACAGAATCGGAAGCAGGCTCCAGGCTCTGAGCCGTCAGCCCAGAGCCCGACGTGGGGCTTGAACTCATGGACCGTGAGATCGTGACCTGAGCTGAAGTTGGACGCTTAACCGACTGAGCCACCCAGGCGCCCCAAGGAAACAGAATTTAAATGCAGGATTATGATGCTCTTAATAGAGGTGAACACATAGAAGGTGTGCACATAAATGTAACAGTGAGGCCCTTTGTGAGACAAGGACAGACAGTGAAGTCCAGGAAGGCTGTGAGTGACTCCATGGTACAGGTAGAGTGGGTAACCCATGAGGCAGCATGAACACAGGGGAACATGAGAAAGTAAGGCACATGCCACAATGCCTTTCCCAAACTTTGCTGAGAAACACTCAGTAAAGTATCTTCAAAAGTGTTGAAAAGTCTCAAACTTAGAATAGGTAACCTCTACAAAATACTATGGCTGAAAATATTTGTTTCCTCTAAAGTAGAACATGGAGGGGGTGGGGGGATGGGTGAAACAGGGATTAAGGAGAGCACTTGTGATGAGCACTGGCTGATGTATGGAAGTGTTAAATCACTATATTGTATACATGAAACTCATAGAGCACTGTATGTGTACTAACTGGAATTAAAAATAATAAATAAATAAATAAATAAATAAATAAATAAATAAATAAATAAATAAATAAAGTAGAACATGGAACATTGTTATAAGATTATGTCAGTGTTGGGTGGTGCCAGTCTTGGCCCCAGCTTATTTTTCTTGGACTTCAACTGAGTGCATTCGTCCTCCTTTTCATATTTCCTCTCTTTTCAGTTTGAGTGGGCTTCCTCCCAAATTCTGTAAATAGTTAAAAAGCCGAGAGCAAGTGAGTCTTCCTGAATCCTATAATCTGTTTGATGGGACAGCAACCCCTAAATAAGTCATGTACGGCATCTAGAGGGCTCTGTGCCCTCCCTGGTGTTGTCCCTGATTCACTCCTCTCCTCTGACAAATGCCATGGCCGAGGCTCCTGTTGCACAGATGCTAGAGGAAGAGAAGGAAGGCCTCCAGGACTCAGATACTAACCTCCATGCTCGTACTTGGGGAAAGAAAACAATCTGCAAGCACTCACACCAAGTTACTCTTTCCTAAATATAATTCATGAAAAGACACTTTACAACTACAGAGGATTTTTAAACTTGTGTACAGTCTTGGTGATTTTTTCTTGGCCATTAGAACAACCAGGTAGCCTGCACGTTCTGTTGTAGACTCAGTTTCAAATGTTCAGTCTCATTAAACACATACACCATTCAAATGACCTGGAAATTCTCACGGTACAGCATTCATTTTGCATTTCGAGGCCATCTTTCCTACCCAGAAACAACATACAGAACATATTTATCAGCTATGGGTATTAATATTTGGTGAAGAAAATATTATCATCATATGTCAATACTTAATTTTATAACTAACTTTTCTTTTAATTCTGCTAAAGCTAGTGCCAATGGTCATGTGTTGAAATTCCTGCATAATTTTGCAAAAAAATTCTCTAGGTGTCTTTTTGGTAAATATTTATTTACTTATTTTTGAGTATAGTTGACATACAATCTCAAATTAGTTTCAGATGTGCAACTTAGTGATTTGACAAGTTTGTACATCATGCTGTGCTCACTACAAGTTTAGCTACCATCTCTGTCCTGTCACAACACTATTATAATATTATTCACTGTATTACATATGCTGTGCCTTTTATTCTCATGACTTATTCATTTCATAACTGGAAGCCTGTGTCTCCCACTCCCCTTCACCCATTTTGCACAATCTCTCACTCCCCCTTCCCTGTGGCAACCATCAGTTTGTTTTCTAACAGACCTGATTCTGCTTTTGTTTACTCATTTAAAATTAACAACAACAAAACATTTTTGTTAATTCATTTAAAAATATTTTTCTTTGTGGACGTATTTTAAGGCAAATCCCAGACATTATATCATTTTATATCTTTTTTTTAAAGCCTCTAGTTTTGACAAGTGAACACTGGAGTATGTAGTAGGAAAATGGTATAATGTCTGGGATTTGCCTTAAAATACGTCCACAAAGAAAAGAATGAACAGGAAGTAGGGCTGGATGAAGTAAATGTAGGAAAACCTTGATAAGCCATAGAGTCTGTGGTGAGTCCACAAGGTTCACTCCATTCCCTCCACTTCTGAGAATGTTTGAAATTTTCATGAAGCCTGCAGATAACAGTGTTGCCACAGTGCTAATATATAAACATATTTTGTAGATTTTTTTTAACATAAGAATTCTAGGCTTGGGCACCTGGGTGGCTCAGTCTGTTGAGCATCCGACTTCGGTTCAAGTCATGATCTCACAGTTCGTGAGTTCAAGCCCCACATTGGGCTCTGTGCTGACAGCTCAGAGCCTGCTTGAATCCTCTGCCTCCCTCTCTCTCTCTGCCCCTCCTCCACTCATGCTCTTCCTCTCAAACATTTAAAAAAAAATTTTTTTTAATTTAAGAATTCAAGGCTTAGTCTCCTACAATTCATAAATTGTTCTCATACATGCCATGTGTGCTATATTACCTTCTCTAAAATGACTGTACTTTGAATCTTTTGCAGAATGGCCTGACCCCACTCCATTTGGCTGCTCAAGAAGACAGAGTGAATGTGGCTGAAGTCCTCATAAACCAAGGGGCAAATGTGGATGCCCAGACAAAGGTATACAAAAAAGAATGTGTTGTTTGGTGACTCCTATATGGAAACAAGTACGATTTGATGGGGGGAGAACAAATTTTCCATCATATCTTTTATACATAGCATGTCAAACATAAATCTGTGCAAAGGACACCAAAGCCTCTGGTTATAGTGTCCCAGATGCTTTATGTCTTTAATGGCTTGGGCACTTTATCCCAGCTGCCTATAGATATCCACCCATGTTAACAGTATTTATCCTTGTGATAACAAATCGGTCCTCCAAGGACAGAGTGTAAAATCTTGGACCTTTTTTAGCTTTTGTGACTGACTTTAAAATGCATCCAGAAAAATTTATCAGTAATTTGTGACCATTAACTTTGTTTAGACATAGTCTATTAAAAAAAGGATAAAATAAGTTTTATTCAGTTATTCCTCACTTGCTAAAATCTTTATGGTATGTGTGGTCACTAGCATCTCCCTCTCTCCCTCTCTCTCTCTCTTTCTCTCAAATAGCTCTCTTCAGAAAGAAAACAATACTGATTAATATCTTATAATTACACAATTTCAAACTCAGATAAGAAAAATGGATGTTTTGTGTCATCAGACATAGGACTTCATATTAACCCCATTTCTCTGAGCATTTATTTTGCACTTAATTTTGCTACCTCTTCATGGCAAACTTGTTTTATCTACTCTAAAATATAACTCTTGTTTCTTTCCATATATCATATTTTTGACACAAAAATAAATGCTTATTAAATATTGTGAATACAAGGGCACCTGGGTGGCTCAGTTGGTTGAGCATCTGATTCTTGATTCTCTCTCTCTCTCTCTCTCTCTCTCTCTCTCTCTCTCTCTCTCTCTTTCTTTTCCTCTGCCTCTCTTCCTCACCCTCTCTCTCAAATTAAAAACATTAAAAAAATAAATAAACAAAGTTGTATCAAGCCTTGCACTGGGCTCTGTGCTATGCATGGAGCCTGCTTGGTATTCTCTCTCCCTCTCTCTCTGTCCCTTTCTCCGCTCTTGCACACATGCTGTCTGTCTGTCTGTCTGTCTGTCTCTCTCTCTCAAAATGAAAAATTGTGAATACAAACATTTTGTATATAATATGTATAGATTCTGAGGTGTATATATAAATACTGAAGATACTAACAAATATAGAAGTATCACCAGGAATTAGTCAAGTCAAAAGATATTCAGGGGTACCTGGGTGGCTCAGTTGGTTGACTGCCTGATTCTTGATTTCAGCTCAAGTCATGATCCCAGGGTCATGGGATCAAGCCCCCCATTGGTCTCTGCACTAAGCATGGAGCCTGCTTAAGATTCTCTTCTCTCTCTCTCTCTCTCTCTCTCTCTCCCTCTGCCTCTCTTCCTCACCCTATCAAATTAAAAACATAAAAAATAAAGTGGCATTCAGACATCAAAATCAGACTGGATTTGCCAGACAAGCACAGAGGGAACAGCCCTGAGTAGACTACACCCTTTGGACATTGTTCGGCTGTCTGTGGCAGTGGCTGCTCCACCCATACTGTGTTCTATTAAAAAGAAGCTGCCTGAAAGAGATCTGACCAGGCAAGATCCTGTCTGTGCTTTAAAGTTTGTGTTAAAGCAGTAAAGCAAGTATCATTGTCCCTGGTCAGGACAGCCTGAGGTGGAACTGGGAGGTAGGCAAACTCCCCTCCACCTCCCTTTCTGGAATTTCTGTGGCCTTGAGGTCTCCATGACCTCACTTGGTAGCCAGCTTGCTCAGCAATCCCTTCACTCTATTTCCCTTCCTTTCTAAAAATTCTCATGATCCTCAGTCTTGAGTGTTTTCCTAGGTAGCTAAGTATTTAACAGAGAAACCATTAAAGGCACTGGCAGCAGCTGGATGGTTTCTTGCTACTCTCCATTCGAAAAATAAAAGCATTTTTAATTCTAAAAAAAGAATCAGCTGAGTTTAGCTTACCATCTTTATTTTACTTATGGTAAATATATTCATCTTGTGTTGTTTTATTTACACACACAAACACAGACTTAAACACGTTTTTTGGTTACCTCTCTCTTTACAGAGTAAAGATTCCAGGAAGCACAGGCAGGGTTAAGTTTCTCCATATGTTTTTGCCCCTGCACATCCAAAGCATATACTATAATTCAGTCAGGAAGTGTGGCAATGATTCTCCAGGGCAGGTGGGGAGGCAGGACATGGTGCCATGAGTCTTCTTGCACACGTGGCCCCTGGGCTTAAGGTTCGTAGGCCTCTACCAGGGTTTCCTCCTAACCCAGCCCACCTTAGGTCATGATCATTTTTGTACTTGGTATAATATTTATGAAGCATGTTCCCTTTCCTGCCCTTTACAAGTGATGCACTTTGAAAAGCACCTCTCGTGGCGCCTAGGTGGCTCAGTCGGTTAAGCGTCCGACTTTGGCTCAGGTCATGATCTCACGGTCTGTGAGTTCGAGCCCCGCATCGGGCTCTGTGCTGACAGCTCAGAGCCTGAAGCCTGTTTCAGATTCTGTGTCTCCCTCTCTCTCTGGCCCTCCCCCGTTCATGCTCTGTCTCTCTCTGTCTCAAAAATAAATAAACGTTAAAAAAAAAATTTGAAAAGCACCTCTCTGCCTCCTACAAATTCTTTTCCCTTTCTTTTTCTTCTCAGCAAAGATCATAGCACCAAGAAAGCCCTGAGGCTGTGATCATCCTATAGCTGAATAGAGCAGAAGTGCAGAGAGATAGGTTGTTGGGATTTGCCTTCTGATCTTGTGAATAAGTTTATTCTATGAATGTCCAAATTCTTATTGGTGAAGATGATGTCTCTAAGTAGCCTACAGTTGGAAAGTATAGTACTGTCAGATTCACTGGCTTAAATTTAAAAAATGATAAATATGAAAACATGGAGAGCACTTCTCTCTTGTGGGAAAAATATCTGAAAATCCTGGTAACAGCTTTTGCAGCCTTCCCACTGGGCTTGCTGACCTTCTCCACGTCCAGCTCTGTATTTGAAGTTCACCAAATCAGTTCAGACTAAATTGTGCTGCTGGCCACAGGGTTTAATATTTAGTGCTGTTCAGATGAAATAAAGCTATTCCTTCCACTTTTTAAAAGAATAATCTCCTGAAGCATTTTATTTAGACCATCCAAATGCACTGATTCTCAGGGGTACTAATTAGCAAATTAATAGTTAAATTATATTTCTTTAAATGTGTGTAAAATAATGAAAAAATTTATTTGATGCTCATTTCACATTCATTTTTTTGAGCTCTTACTACTTGCCAAGGTCTCAACAGGGTGATATATTCCTTGATCTCTTTATAGTCTAGAAAAGAAGACATATGATAATAAAAATAATAATAAAATAATATAGTAATAATATAATATAACAATGTATAATTATATATAATAATATAATAAAATATATTACTCACCTTCTCTGTGTCAGGTATTAATTTCTTTCCTTTATTAATTAGTTTAATCCATACAACTACCCTAGGAGGTGGGTGAAATTAGTATCCCTGTCCCTCAGAGGAAACTGAGGTACAGACAAGTAATTACTTATACAAGGTCACATAGGTAATTGGTACAAAGCCTGAATTTGACCCCATATATAAATTAGTAATTTTAGAACTATTGGAATTAACTGAATTATTTCACAAAGGTTGGGAATGTAGGAGGGAGCTCTAACTGGTTCAGTATCACAGAAACATGAGAAAAAAATGGGGGCATGTCCCAAGATACTGCTAGAAGATTAAGATTTCAGAGGGCCTGGGTGGCTCAGTTGGTTAAGCATGTGACTTTGGCTCAGGTTATGATCTTGTGGTTTGTGAGTTTAAGCCCTGCGTCAGGCTCTGTGCTGACAATGCAGAGCCTGAAGCCTGCTTCAGATTCTGTGTCTCTCTCTCTGCCCCTCCCCAGTTCATGCTCTCTCTCTCTCCCTCTCTCACATACACACACACTCTCTCTCTATTTCTCTGTCAAAAATAATAAATAATAAAATTAAGTTTTAAATAATAAAAAAAAATATTTTCAAAGATTTCAGAGGGCCTTAATGTGCCAGGCAAAGTAAGTTCAGCTTTTTATCCTGTTTGCACTGGGAAGCCATGGAAGGTTTTAAACAGAAGAGTGGTAAGATCAGACATCGGGTTAGAAAGAGCCTAAGAGATAGTGCAAAAACTAAGTAGGTCAAAGGAGTTTGGAGGAGGGGCATTTGAAGGCTGTTACTAAGGTCTAGATGGAGAATAAAGAAGACCTCTGCTTAGGGGCAGATGGGAAATTGATGAACAAGGGAGAAATTTAAGAAATACTTAAAGAAGTATTGGGGTGCCTGGATGGCTCAGTCAGTTGAGTGTCCAACTCTTGATTTCGGCTCAGGTCATGATCCCAGGGTATGGGATCAAGCTCTACATCAGGCTCTGTGTTAAGTGTAGAACCTGCTTAGGATTCTCTCTTTCTCTCCTTCGGTCCCTCTCCCCTGTGCGCTCTCTCTCTCTCTCTCTCTCTCTCTCTCTCTGTCTCTCACTGAGAAACAATGTGGTGGAAATCAAAGAACAAATCCTGGGATCAATGATGTTTTAAAAAAGCTCTTTGTGAAGATATCTTACAGTCTTCCATGGGTCTTCATCTGCCATATTATCAAGTACTCCTTAGTATAACATGTGACGATAGTCTTTCATACACATACAATAATCAACACATAAAAATTGAAAAAAAAATTTTACCTGAAATAAATAAAATCAAGGAGTAGTCATAGCTGTGAATGGGTGTGTTCACTGAGGAAGAGTATGCCAAGAGTAAGGAAGGCTAAGGATGGACTCATAGATAGAGAACCACAGATTTTAGGAGGTTGGGAGTGAAGTGTGGATTTCTTACTCCTCTCTTCCAAACCCCGTTTGAGCAGATGCACCTAACTCAGTAAAATAAGGTGCTACGGCACCATGGATCAAAAACGCCAGAATCTCCATCTGCATGTTTGCTCTTCATATACAAATGCAACCTCTTGGTATTGCCTAAAGGAGAAAACTTAACTCCCGCTTATAATGATGGTATAAGTAAGCACAGTGGAAAAAGAGGCAGAGACTGCTCAGTTAGCTGAACTGTGATTATTTCTTAGCTATTCCAGACAGAATAGTCGGTCTTTCCAAAATTGATTGCTGCTAGTTGGAAAGAATTTCTCAAATCACATCCCTCTGAGCATATTTATGCAAGGTACCATTTAATGTGGGCATTTTATGACCCTCAATGAATGGAAAAGCCCCAATTTGGTTTCTCTAAATGCAAAATAAATCTTCTTGATGATGCACATGTATTTTTAATAAAATACTTAAATGCTTGTGGAGCACTGAGAATACCAGTGTCTTAGAGTATAACAAACAGGGAAGAGATTGGGAGGAATGAGCTCAGAGATTTAATGCATAGGTGGTGTAGAGGAGGGACCAGATCAGACAGGCCTTAATAGCCCATCACAATGACTTAGGGTTTTACTAGGAATGAGATGAGAAGCTATGACGGTGAGTAGAAATTTTACATTAAAATACTTAAAATCAGGGCTCCTGGGTGGCTCAGTAAGCTAAGCATCCAACTCTTGATTTTGGCTCAGGTCATGATCTCACCGTTCATGAGATAGAGCCTCACGCCTCTCCCTCCCTCTCTCTGCCCCTCCCCTGCTCATGCTCACGCTCTCTCTCTCTCTCTCTCTCTCTCTGTCCCCCTCCCCTTCTCCTTCTCCCTCTCTCTCTCAAAATAAATAAATAAATAAATAAAATACTTAAAATGATTCAATTTCTTTAAAAAATCTAATTAATAGATGTAGTACAATAGCCATTGGAAACTGCTGCATTATTGCTTAGGCACATTGACTCAAAACATGAAAAGTTTCTTAATATTTAGATTTTAAAAATATTTTCTATATGTTTTTTTAGCTTGGGATTAATCCTCTACCACTAAAGTTGGAAGTAATGTTACTTCAGTTAAGCTAATTGTACTGAGAACTGATTAGAGAAAATTATTTCCATGCCTCCTACACTAAGTACCATTCTGATTTCTAATGCAGTATCCTGAGCTCCTCAGCATCAAGAAAGAAGTCTGCAGGGTGCCTGGATGGCTCAGTCAGTTAAGCATCTGACTCTTGATTTCGGTTCAGGTCATGATCTCACAGTTTGTGAGTTCAAGCCCCACATCGGGCTCCGTGCTGACAGCATGGAGCCTGCTTGGGATTTTCTGTTCTTTCTTTCTTTCTTTCTTTCTTTCTTTCTTTCTTTCTTTCTTTCTTTCTTTCTTTCTTTCTCTCTTTCTTTCTTTCTTTCTTTCTTTCTTTCTTTCTTTCTTTCTTTCTCTCTCTCTCTCTCTCTCTCTCTCTCAAATAAATAAGAAAGAAAGAAAGAAAGAAAGAAAGAAAGAAAGAAAGAAAGAAAGAAAGAAAGAAAGACAAAGGAAAGAAAGAGAAAAGAAGGAAAGAAAGAGAAAGGTGCCTGTAAAGTAGGCAAGTCAGTTCTGGTCACCAAAACAGGATCTTCTTCATCATGCATGGAGCAGCTTTGGGGTTTCCATATGATTCCCATACAAGTGGTTATGCTGAGCTTTATCAGTGGGAGTCCAGGCAGTGTGCGAGCACTGACAGCTCCTTTTGTGGAACAGAATGTGACCAGAGTAAGCTCTTTAGGGCATCACGTCCCTGGTGAGATGTCTTCACCTTCCACAATCAGCCATGGCCTGGCCATTCCCTTTTCAAATTCAAATATACCCATTTGTAACATGTCTTCGTCAGAGTGGACAAACTTCCATTTCTCACAGTTCTGAAAGTTGGGAAGTCCAAGATCAAAGTGCCAGCAGATCCCTTGTGTGGTAAGGGACCTCTTGCTGGTTTGCAGATGGCTATCTCATACCTTCTTGTTGTAATGTTCACATGGCAGAGGGCAGAGAGAAGAGGCGAGCTCTCTCCTGCCTCTTCCTGTAAGGGCACTAATCCCATTCATGAGGACTCCACCTAATTACCTGTGGCCTAAGTACCTCCCAAAGGCCACATCTCCAAATGCCATCACTCTGGGGGTTGGGGTTTCAGCATATGAATTTGGGGGGACACAGACATTCAGTCTGTAGCATGGAGTCACCATAAAGATACAATAGTGCATCGCATATGAGATACAGATCCTTGAAACCATGGACCCCCATGTTCCCCTGCCCCCCTCGTGCATACTGAGAAATGGTTTTAAAACTCTATGCTCTTCCTTGTGGTGATCTGGTGCTGCCAGTGTCCTCATAAACAGAGATTTATTGTGGGCACTGAAATGACATGGTGGTGTCTCTTGCAATGTGGCCATCTAGAAGAGTATCTGGATATCCTTATTTTAAACACATAGTTATACACACATATATATGATATATATATATAATCATATATATGTGTAAAAATATATTTTTTAATAGACAGGACTTATGTCCTTCAGCGGTCAGAGGATATTAATTTGGGAAACAACTTACTGCTTTGTCTGTTAATTTGGGAAACAACTTACTGCTTTGTCTGTTAATTTGGGAAACAACTTACTGCTTTGTCTATATCAGTTGTTTTCAAATTATGGGACTCTAGCTAGTTGGGCAGCAGCCTTTAGCTACAGCATATACACCCGGATCAAGTTCATGCATCCCAGACCTCCTGAAGACCAGCCTCTTCGGCTTTAGTGGTTCTGTGCTTCCCACCTCTGTCATGCGTTCTGATGCTCATCCACTGCCTGGCATTATCATTAAGCCACTTTGTGTTTTTTTCTACCTCAGTTTTATGCTTTTAGAGAATAGAGTGTTCATCTTATGTGGATCCTGAGAAACTTAACAGGAACCCATGGGGGAGGAGAAGGAAAAAAAAAAGAGGTTAGAGTGGGAGAAGGAGCCAAAGCATAAGAGACTCTTAAAAACTGAGAACAAACTGAGGGCTGATGGGGGGTGGGAGGGAGGGGAGGGTGGGTGATGGGTATTGAGGAGGGCACCTGTTGGGATGAGCACTGGGTGTTGTATGGAAACCAATTTGACAATAAATTTCATATATTTAAAAAAAAAGAGAGAGAATAGAGTGTTCTGTAAATCCTAGTCCACATCTGTCTGCAGAACACTCTCCCTAACCCTCCCTCAGAAGCCACACCATCACTCTGTCCAGACTGCCGGCTGTGCCGTGTTTACTTCCTATCTTGAAAAGTCGGTGCGAGAATAAAATGAGTTGATGCAAGAGAGAGTCCTTTGGGAAGTTCCTAACTACTTACATGTGACATGGTACTATTTTTTAGTACCACCCCCCTCTCTCTCTCTCTCTCTCTCTCACACACACACACACACACACACACACACATATGGGGAAAACACTTATTTTTTGCCAGCTCAAAAAGACAGGTTAAATAATACTTTTGCTTCTATTTAGGGTAGCTGTTACTAAAAGTATACTTATGAGGTTTCTTTTCTAAAAAATATAATTACAGATGGGATACACACCTCTCCATGTGGGCTGCCACTATGGAAACATCAAGATTGTTAACTTCCTGCTCCAGCATTCTGCAAAAGTTAATGCCAAAACAAAGGTAAACTCTTTTCTCCTTTGTATCCACCAAAGTCATTGATTTTTGTGTCCAAGGAAGTAAATGTCCTTTCTTCCACCTTCCTTCTGCAGAATGGGTATACGCCGTTACATCAAGCAGCTCAGCAGGGACACACACATATAATAAATGTCTTGCTTCAGAACAACGCTTCCCCCAATGAACTCACTGTGGTAAGGGGGAAGGGAAGGGAAGAGGGAGGCTAAGGGAGGAGGGAGGAGATGAACCTGGATACTGGAATCTTCTTACAGTTTTTATCGGGCACCAATGTTGCTGTTTTACTTTCATTTATAGGTATAAACAGAGCATTCAGTGGAATGCAGGGCAGAGACAATAGCTATATTGTGAGCTGTCCAGAGAGAGAAAGATGTAATTAGATGTTTCATACTTAGAAACTACAAATCCATTGCCAACTAGTAGGAAATACATATATAAAATGAAAAACGTTTGTTTCTTTGATGATTTAGAACGTTAATAAGCCTCTTGGGTTCCGTGTGTAGAAGCCGAGTCTCTGCTGCGTGAGTGGGAACAGGTTAGGTGGGTTTTGTGCAAGGTATGTGTCTAATGAAATAGTGTTTTGTGTATGACAGTGGGTGGGGCCAATGAGACACTCGCCTTCTGTTTAGTATGGGTGAAACATGTGGGAGCACACAGACACTAAGACATGGGGAATGACTTGTTAATTCCTTGTCCTCATTTCCCTCTGGCCAGAATGGGAACACTGCCCTTGCCATTGCCCGGAGGCTGGGCTACATCTCAGTGGTCGACACCCTGAAAGTAGTGACTGAGGAAACCATGACCACAACTGTAAGTAGCAGATGCTGGCCCTTGTCCCCTCATAGCCAGCTCTCAGGCTGTAGATTTTCTGTGACTTTTGGGAGATGAACCTACTTTCCCCTCTTCACAGACAAAGCGCCATGTTTCCGAATGCTGTCCCTCTCATTTCTGATATTGAGAAACTAAATACTAAAAATACCTTTTTAAAATTTGCATTAGGAACTATGGAGTTTTTCATTCCACGTAAAGCTAAATGTATGTATTCATTTGTTTTGCTGTAAAAATAGTTTTAATGAAGTGAAGGCAGAAATATTTTCACATTCTTCTTTGGCAGTGTAGGAAAGTTGAAGATAAGTTGGTTCTTTACGATGTTGTGACTCACAAATCATAATGGATACGTTGCTATCATTGTGAAAACAGTTTTTACGTTGTTGCAAAACTAAAACATTTGGGAGAGGATCGGAATGGATTTTTATCACCACCCTCACCACTCTTCCAGTCAGCGATTGGCGTTTTCGTAGGAAAAACAATAGGATGTTTTATTAAAATTATAAATAAATCTTTACCAGGGGGCCTTATTGCGTCAGATACGTTTTTACAAGCTGCAGCCTCTAGGATAAGTCAGTTCTTATTAACACCATCTGGAGCCTTTGAACTGCATCGGGATTTGGTAACTTTGGAATCAAGAGCTGATATTGCGCCATTATCACAGGCTTATTGCAGTTATTCCTGACTCCATGACTCAACACACATGCCTGAGATTGGCTCTGTACAATGTAAATTTAGGACTCTGGAACACTGGGATTTATTGACTCTGCCTCCTTGTCTCATCCACCATCTTCCGATATGAAGAAAGGCATAGTTAGCATCTGCAAACAGTTTGTGTACACAGTGCTTCACATAAAAGAACACAGGTTGAGGGTCTCTGAAGCAACCCGCTGGCTGAGTTATATACAGGGTTTACAAATTAAAACAATAAGCCTGCTGATCACAAGAGAGAAAGTGTGCTATTTGCCAAAGAGAATACAGTAGCTTCAATGGACTAGAGCAATGGTTATCAACCAGGGCACATTTCTAGCTTCAAGATACAGTTTTTATAGAGATAAATTACCTTGTATTGCTTTTATATACCTCTTGAGTATTTCATGATCTTAAAATCTGGTATTAAATTCTTGAGAAACGAGTTTAAACAAATAATGTTTATTAACCTTAATCTTAAAAATATTCCATCTAGCTCTCTGTAGAGTATGAAACAAGAGGGAGAAGGACAAGGTAAAACAATGGTCAAGTGTCACAATGCTATAAAAGATTTGAAGTCACTGTAATAAATATATAGAACTTCTTTTCCAGTGTTGGAAAATTGAAACTTGTATACTAGTTCAAAATATAAATCTTGGGGCACCAGGATGGCTCAGTCGATTGACTGTACGACTTTGGCTCAGGTCATGATCTTATGGCTCATGAGTTCGAGCCCTGCGTCGGGCTCTGTGCTTACCGCTTGGAGCCTGGAGCCTGCTTCGGATTCTGTGTCTCCCTCTTTCTCTGCCCCTAACCCACTCATATTCTGTCTCTGTATCTCTCAAAAATAAATAAACATTAAAAATTTTTTTTCAAAATATAAATCTTATTTATCAAATGTAAAAAACTTTCTCACCCATCAGGAAAGTTCAGAATGTTTCTTTAATATCAAAAACAGCTTGAGAAGGGGTGCCTGGCTGTCTCAGTCGGTAGAGCATGTAACTCTTGATCTTGAGGTTGTGGGTTCGAGCCCTATGTTGGGTGCAGAGATTACTTAAAAATAAAATCTTAAAAAAAAAAAGAAAAAAAAAACCTTGAGGAGAAAATAAAGTTAAAGACAGAGAAAGTAAAGTGATAGCCTAAGGATATCTACTGAAAGAGAAGTGTTTCAAGGCTCTGGTTTCTAGTGAAAGACAGAAACGTATGGGAGTCAGGTCATAGCCTTCAGTGTCATCAGCTGAGTTGACTGGTAATTTCTTCAAGAGAGAGAAGACGGGACTTGTGCTGACAGGAAAGGTCCAGTTTGCCTAATGAAGTGAATGAGGCTTCCA
The DNA here is from genome assembly GCF_028018385.1 of Neofelis nebulosa. Classification (NCBI taxonomy): domain Eukaryota; kingdom Metazoa; phylum Chordata; class Mammalia; order Carnivora; family Felidae; genus Neofelis; species Neofelis nebulosa. Next base: position 26,452,799 of record NC_080794.1, on the reverse strand, counting down.
CCAAATGAAGTGGTCCCGTAGGTTAGGAAAGAGTCCATTGTTGTCCCTAAGACTTAGTCCATCATTGTGGTATTTGAGACTTTAACTCAAGCTAAGACACAACCTTGTCAACTCTGCCTTAGCAGATACATGTAACCTGGCACAGATGAGGACTGACACAGCTCAGGGTGGAGTCTGTGATCTCAAGCTCACAGGGTGGCCTGCACTGCTGGTGGTCTTTGCACAGCCAGTTGCTGGGGCCCCAGCAGCCATTGGCTCCATAAACAGACGTCTCTTTTTTCAAAACGCTTAAAGAGAAGATTCATCTTCCCCATGAGTATAACATATGATGTGGCAATTCTAAGAAAGATGCTTCAGTTAATGACATTACAGTCCTGGCAGAGTAGAAAACTGAGTAGCTAGAAGCTGACACTCAAAAGATGAATTAAGCATTTAAATTGCATTGTTTAAAATATTCAGTTTCCCTCATTAGCAAAGAACAGAGCATGTCTCTCAGATACTGGTTTCTAATACTGTTCTATAGTAAAGGGAATCAGGGCTTCCTTGGGAAATGACTGAATCCAGATCTGGAGAAGGAAATACACAAGATGAACGTCTTGTAGTGCCAAAAAGTAAGGAAGTGTCTGCTTCCACAAATAAGCAAATAAACACACACACTCACAATGATGAGGCTATGTCACAGGGACACAGGAATCAACTGAAAGAGTTCCCAATGGCCAAAGCTGGAACAATGTAAGATAGATAGAAAGAGAGAGAGACAGACTGACAGACACACCGAGAGACTTGGAGTATAGTGCAACGTATAAAGTAAATATCCATGAGTCCATATGATATAGATAAATGAATAAATAGGGAAGAAGAGACAAATCAGGGAAAAAAATCAAACAATTTATGAAAATACCCGCAAGGAGGTGGAGAACAGAATTCTCTACTGCTTAAGTGTGGGCTGGGCATAGTGTTTTCCCTCCAGTGAAGAGAGTCTGCAGAAGGGGGCGGAGAACAGAGTAACTTTACAATGGAGAAACCTAACAAGCACTGCCTCAGCCAGGTGACCAAGCCTAATACCAACGCTGGTAAATCATGTTGATAGTATATTGGCACTTTACCTCTGTGGTCTTCCTCCCCAAAACATGTGACCCAGTCCAGTCATGATAAAAACATGAGACAAATCCCAAATGAGGGACATTCTACAAAATACCTGACCAGCTCACTTCTAAACGGTGAAGGTCATTAAAAGCCAGGAAAGTCTGAGACACTGTCACAGCCAAAGGAGCCTAAGGAGGCCTGCCAGCTAAAGATAATGTGGTATCCTGATGGGTCCTAGAACAGAAAAGGGACATTTGGTAAAACCTAAGAAAATCTGAATAAGATATAGAGTTTAATTAATAGTAATATGTGAGTATTGGTTCAGTAATTGTGACAAATGTACCATAGTTTTAACAACCTAGCTTTTTTTCCAGTTGCCTTATTTAAGTATCTTCCCTTGTTCCATTAGCCTTTCCTATGCTCAGGATAAAAAGAGGACTTGTTTTACAACTAAAACATTAAGTCACTAATATTTTTTAACAAGTTATGTTGTTGGTGTCTTTGGATGGATATAATCTATATAGGTAAAAAGTCATCAAAGAGCAAGTAAAAGATTCACTAAGGTCTTTGCTCTGTAATATACAGTTCTTTAAAATTGTGTAGGGGTTAAAATGATCTTGCAAATGCATTACCTCTAAAATATTTTCTGCAAGGCATAGTTGCACAAATTAAATAATTTATACAATTTGATGTTTTGTATTTAAGCTAGGAATCAAAATGTACATATAGAAGGCCAAGACAAAAATCAATAGCTGGCATGGCACAGGAATAAAGACACAATGCTTGCTGTTCATTTGGCTTATCTTCAGCCAAGACTTTTAATGGAATGAGGTGGCAGGTTCATGAGACCATGAAAAAGTATAACAATGGACAAGGAGAGGCAATATCTCCCTTCTCTTTTCCTTTGAACAGCCTTATTATGGACCTAAATCTTTTAAGCCGGTTTGCTTTGCCACTAGAATTTGTTCACCTTGTATTTGTTCTTATCAGTGTATCTATGGTGAGGACCTTAATGCTAAGGGACAGTTTTGATGTTGTTTTATATGTGGGAGCTTCAAGATATTCAGCACATAAGTCCTGTAATAAATCAACTGATTAATTTAGAAAGAAATAGTGTCACTAAAATGTTCAGTCTGCTTACACTAAAGTACTGCTTTTTTGTTGTTGTTACTAGACTATCATAGAGAAGCACAAAATGAATGTTCCAGAAACGATGAATGAAGTTCTTGATATGTCTGATGATGAAGGTACGAAACCCACCTTTATGTTCGTAATTAAGTGTGACTTCATATTTGTTTCCTGAAGAACGTTTATTGCAAAAATGTTTTTAGAAATGTTCATGTTTTTTGTTGTCGTATAAAGAGTATGCATTTTTCACACACTTACACTGTTCACTTAAATCATGCAGTTCGTAAAGCCAACGCCCCTGAAATGCTCAGTGATGGCGAATATATCTCAGATGTTGAAGAAGGTATTTGGAACTTTTTACTGTGATGAAATTTAACTATCAGCTTTATCTTCCATTTCCTATCTTTGAAATGTAACACTTCCTTGAGTTACTAACTTTTCACTCAACTTACAATTATTAACTTACATATCATTTAAAAGATGTGCGTTTGGAATTAGTGTCGTTTCTTTGAAGCCCCTCTGCTTGAACCCATTTTCCAACTTGAAAATACAAATGTTACTATGTGAATTACTTTCTTTCTTTTTGTTTCTATTAAGCAGAAACTTGATTTTTATTGTTTACATTTGAAAATCTAGAAGAGAAAAATCTGACTAATGTTTATGCATGAAATATTTTTTAAAATAAGTGAGAGAAGGTATCTTATAGGTAAGGAATTAAATGCCCATTTTTAAGGTTTACTCTAAGCTTCATAGTAAAAGCAGCTTTTGAACTTGAACTAATAATGAAAACTCAACCTGAACAAAACTGCTTTCAAAATATAAATTTTCAATATTGATTTCATTAAAGAGATCAATATATAAATGCTGGTAGTCATACTTCATTTGCTTAAAATAAACTACTTGTTTTCTGCCTTATTTAAAAATCGATACATGTGACTAGCTCATGACATGTAGATATATCGATTAATGATATCTTTAAAAGTTACATTGGAAAGGTAGTACTTTTACAGAGCATAAATATTCTAAAGATGGCAAATTTGAGAGTTTTACTGGAATAATGAAATGTGTCCTTATAGTAGAATTTATATTATATTTGTGGGTTTTTTTTTCTTACACCATTTGACTCTTCCAAACTATACCTATCTTCTTGCTCCCTGTATTTGCCATCTCTTGTGTATTTTTCTCATAGAGCGGACTCAATGCTGTTAGTCTTTCTCTGTGGTTAGGTGATTTTCCCTATTTTAATTATTGGTTTCAACTTTGAATTGCACAAATGTAACTGAATATCTAAACAGTGGAAAGCCTACGTAATCCAAAGTCACTTCAATGTTTCTGGCATCCTATGACTGCCTACTGTAAGTGCACTGTGGCCAGGGCGCTGCGTGCCTCGAAAAACTAATGCCCTGGTGGTCATTCAGGAACCTGGAAGGACCCGTCTCATTGTTTGTAAATGTCGTGTTGATAAATGTTAAGGGCTTTTCCTCATTTTTCTTTCCTTTTGTCTCAGCCATAAGCTATATGTTTACCACTGTTCTATCGCCAATTGAATATTTGTATCAGCTTTAGGACTTTAAGAATATTATGCTTTGCTGTCATGTTATGTTTCAATGCCTTCTTATGTAACATTTTAGGAGTAATTTCTTATGTGCAAAAGATAGAAGGAAAGTGATGTTCTCACATGGATGTGTACGCACATAAAACATGTCAGAAGTACATTTTCAAATGAGCTTTTATGAAATATGACAATCACAGACCTAAAAATTTGCTAGCTTTGACAAAATATCTCAATATTTGCATTGACGAGAGGCCAAGTTTGAATGGAAGAAATAACACTTTATATATGTGAATAACCAAATAATTTCCAAAAAGGGAGAAATTTTGAATCTTTTCATTTGAAGAGAATTCATCTAGCCATTTAACTAGAAATGACAATGATTTCTTATAGATTTATCTCAGCTTGAGATTTTGAAATTAATAAACAAATTTTAATTCTCATTTTAATCATCTTTAAACTTTTTGGCCCTTGCTTTATGGGTGGGTCATGGGCTGTGAGAATCAGATGGCTTTTGATTTCATAATATTGTAGAATTTGATGGTGGAGGGGGTTCCTAAAAGGTCACTTGATCTGAACAATAACCTTCTATGTTGGGGTCATCTCTATGAAATCCTCTTGGGGAGATCTTTTGCCCAGATGCCTCAATGACAGAAATTCCCTAATTCCCAGACTGCTTGTTCCATTTTTAAACTCTGAGTTTAAAAATTCTTCATTTTACTGAGTGTCCTTCTCATTGATTCAGGCTTCTACTCATTGATTCAGGCTCTGATATTTTTGGCACTATTTAAAACAAAATCTGCCTCTTCTATGTGACAATCCTTGCAATATTTAAAAAATATGTTCCCTATTTCCTCTTACTCTATTTTTCTCTAATACCTCCCTTTCCTCTGCTCCCTCATCATCATGGCCAGTCACCTATGCACATTTCAGTGTGTCAATTTCCATCTCAAATTGAGGTGACCAGAATGGAACACAGCATTCCAGGTACAGTCTGATCAAAGCAGAGTAATGCAGGGCTATTGCTTTGTCCATGGATGATACTAAAAATCTATTATTGAAGATTAAGATGTTTTCAAGGTTGGGGCACCTGGGTGGCTCAGTCAATTAAGAATCTGACTTTGGCATAAGAGACTGTTAAAAAACTGAGAACAAACTGAGGGTTGATGGGGGGTGGGAGGGAGGGCAGGGTGGGTGATGGGTATTGAGGAGGGCACCTTTTGGGATGAGCACTGGGTGTTGTATGGAAACCAATTTGACAGTAAATTTCATATATTAAAAAATAAATAAATAAAAAAAAAGAAAAAAAAAAAAAGAATCTGACTTTGGCTCAGGTCATGATCTCATGGTTTGTAAGTTCAAGCCCTGCGTGGGGCTCTGTGCTGACAGCTCAGAGCCTGGAGCCTGTTTTGGATTCTGTGTCTCCCTCTCTCTCTGCCCCTCCCCTGCTTGAGCTCGGTCTCTGTCTCTGTCTCTCTCTCTCTCTCAAAAATGAATGAACATTAAAAAAAAAATCAAGATGTTTTTGAGGTTATAACACCCACTTAATTTGACTCCTGTTAACATTACTATCAGCTGATGTTCCTAAATTTTGCTTATGTGAGTCCCAATAAGCCATATCTGCCTTATCATGTATTTACATGGTTCTGTGCTAAATAAACTAGTGTTTCTGTATTATTCCAAATCCCAAAACAAATCCCTTTGAAATTTTAATTCTAAAAGGACCCCTCCAACTTTAATGATAGCTTTTACTTCTGACTCATTTACCATATAGTCTTGCCACTGCTTTGCTACTTGAGGTGGATTCTGAGTTGCCGTACAGACTGTGGCAAATGTTTATTTCCATGTCACCACAGGTGTTGTGAATATCTTTCTCTAAAAACCAGTAAGAGATCATCACACTGGTATCCTATGTTACTGAGGATATCAGCAGATTTTAGAAGAAAATAAAAATGAAAAGCGATATACACTGCCAGTGTTTCCCAAGAAAGAAAAAGAGAATGACTTTGCAATATGGAAAAATATAATTTTAATCCTGTATTCTAAAAATTGGTAAATATTAAGGGAATAGTGTCAACAGTAGTCTTTCTAGCCCTTCTCCTTTTTCTTCTTTGCTTTCTCCTTCTCTGTCCCCTCTCTCTTTTGTCCACTATGCAAAATTAGCATAGGTAAAAGAATGTGTGCATTAATTTCACACACTAAAAAAACCAAGAAAACAAATCTAGATAATGTTATCAGTTAATGATATAGGGGAACAATGGAGCCAAGTCACAGAGTAGAATAAAGGCTGAAGTATCAGCAAAGCAGAGTAATAGAAGGAAAGGTGATAAAGCAGCCTTCTCTAACTCACACATTACCCAGGCAGAGCTCCTAGACAGTCAGACTGATCCACAAATATCTTAATGCCCCACTATCTTCTTTCCCAGAAAATATGTTACATGCATGTACAATTAATATACATGCAAAATTAATGCTGGTTCTGGTGCCAGTTACATTCTTATGTTTGTAACTCAGTTTATAATTTAAAAGAAAGAAAAGCAAAGATGAAAGAAGGAGAGAGAAGAGGGAGGGAGGGAAGAAAGAGAAAGAAGAGAGAGAGGAAGTAAGAAAAGAAAGAAGAAAGAAGCAAGAAAAGAAAAGAAAGAAGAAAATTGAGATTCAGTTTCAATCTGTCTTCTCTTTTGGGTCCCCCCTCCCAAGAGATTTTAGAGTTGGCTTTGGTTCAGTGCTGACTTTAAATTGTAAATTCCTATAAAGTATATTTTATAAATTTTTAAATAATGTATAAAATGTTGTTTTAGCTTGCAGAGTTCTAGTGAGTTGGGTAATTGTAACAGAGTTAAAGAGCCATAGATGGGACATAATGAGAAATGCAATTAAACCATGGAAAGTAAACCAAAAGCAGCTCTGTGAAATAGAACTCTACTGAACAGGTTTGGGAGATAACTGGGTAAGACTGGAAAAAATTGCTTAATTCTTAGCTACTTACAATTTTGCTAGGGCTGCAAAATCTCTCTCGGGATCTAAGGCAGACACTGAAAATTAAAAGGAAAAAAAGAAGAGGCTGAGTATACATGTGGTCAAATAATTATCAGATAGGTAGAGGTTTGAGATAAAATGCCATCAGATGTTAGTGACATGAGGGGTGAGGAGAATCAGGCTCAGTCACCTCTGTGCCAAATTCAGTGCCCAGTGAACTGAATCAGTCATGTAGCCTATCCTCTCCACTATACTGATGAGGTAGCAAAGCCCAGATGAATGTTGAGTGGCTTGCCCACCCGGGTTAGTGGCAGAACTGAACAGGAAGACGATCAGACAGTCTGGTTCTAGAGCTTCTCTTTCATTGCTACTCTAACATGATCTCTTTTCTTATACACAGAACCCAAGAATGTATTATTTTTAAGCTTCTAAAAGTTTTAAAAAGGGAAATATTAGGGAAAGGGACAGATTATGCTCTTGGATATTATCACAAGTAATAAGAATTATTTTGTAATGAGCTCGATGAGACTATTGTAGAAATAGTTTACTTTCTCCTGATCATCCTGGTAAAAGAAATATGCAGACCTAGATGCAAATACAAGTAAAGTAAATAGACATGGAATTTAGAATAGATTTTAAAAACTCAAAGCAAGGAATTTTAATAAACATATCGGAGTCTTCTCAGGAGGGAGTAAGTCGAATTTGAATGGCACAATCTGAAACTCAAAAAAATTACTTCAGGAGACATGAAGATGGATATCAAGGGAACCACCAGAAAGATGCCCTTTTAGGACCTCTTCTCACAAATGCCTAGGACTATCCTGCTACCCTAATCCCCTGTCCATCCTAATAAATAAGTCAGGCGATGAAGTTTTTAGCTTTATAGGTCAGGAAACAAGCCTTGGAGACTAGCCTGACCCAGGTGGTCCAAGGGAGTGGTGGTGGTTGTGCAGAAATTGTTCTTTACCTGAAATGTTATCATTTTACAAATGATAACATCATAAATCCTGCCTTTGCCTGATATTTCTCTGCTTACAATTGACCTTTCAAACAGACCTTATATAACTGCAAGCTTCCTTCAGTGATAAAGTCAAAATGTAATACCACAAGCAGAACCCAAGTCTTATTCTCTGTTACATCCCCAGAACCTAGCACAGTGCCTGGTACACAGGAGATGTTCAATATGTGTTAAGGTGGTTGCACCACAGTGGAGAGAGACTCAAAGGAGAGTTTTACAGGTTTCTGAGAACTGGCAGGATAGAGAAAGTTTGCCTGCTGTGTCCCTCTTCCTTTTAACAAACACCATCCCACTGAGACAGTGCTGGGCTATGTATCGTGTCAATAAACAGCTTTATAATGACTCTCCTAAGGTATATCTGCATCTCAAAGAATAGTTAACAAATTTAAAATGATTTCCAGTGAAAGAAAAAGAACTGTTAACTGGGGCAGAGGCCTTTATTCTAGTTTTATTTAATTTATTTTTTTTTAATTTACATCCAAGTTAGTCAGCATATAGTGCAACAGTGATTTCAGGGGTCGATTCCTTAATGCCCCATACCCATTTAGCCCATCCGCCCTCCCACAACCCCTCCAGTAACCCTCTGTTTGTTCTCCATATTTAAGAATCTCTTAGGTTTTGTCCTCCTCCCTGTTTTTGTAGCATTTTGTTTCCCTTCCCTTATGTTCATCTCTTTTGTATCTTAAAGTCCAAAGGTCTTTGTTCTAAAACACAGTCCATCCTATCTTTGGTATGCTATCTTTGGTTTTGGAATTGTTGAGTGATTTTCCTCCACACCATCCACCTACCCAGCTACATACCTGACATTTCCATCTAGATTCTCATAGACATCTTAACTCATCATGGCCTGGACACCTGCTCCAAACAGTGTCTCCTCCCGCCTTCTCCATCTCAGTAAGTGGCTCCGTCATGCAAGCCAGCTCTGAGGTTCTGTGTAGTATCCCTTTTCTTAGCACTCATGCCGGGTCCCTCGGCAAGTCCTATCAGTTTTCCAGAACCCATCTCACATCCCTCTTCTCTGCCTCCCCACTGCCACCACCCTCATCCAATCCCACATACTCCGTTCTCCTGTGGACTACTGTAGGAATCTCTGTACACAAGTCCACATGTTTCCCCACAGACTTAGCTTTCTGCACAGAATACTCAGCAATCTTTTAAAAAATATAAATTGCATCATATCATTCCATTCCCCAGCTTAAAACACTCCAAAGCTTGGGGTGCCTAGATGGCTCAGTCAGTTGAGCGTCCGACTTTGGCTCAGGTCATGATCTCGCAGTTCGTGAGTTTGAGCCCTGCTTCAGGCCTGCACTGACAGCTCAGACCCTGGAGCCTGCTTCAGATTCTGTGTCTCCCTCGCTCTCTGCCCTTCCTCTGCTTGTACTCTGTCTCTCTCTCAAAAATAAGTAAACATTAAAAAATAAAAATACACTCCAAAACTTATAGTTACGTTTTTAAAATTCATTCACGTGGTTGCATATTATCATCGTTCACTTGTTTGTATTTCTATATAATATTCCACTGTGTGCCTGTACCATAGGTAAGTTATCCATTCCACTTGGAAAAGGGAATGCGGGTTGTTTCCAGTTTGTATCTGTCCCCAGGTACACGTCTGCGTATATTTCTGTAGGGTATAGACCTATGACTGTAGTTGCTGGGTTGTACATTATGCAGAGACAACAGAATTAATCAAAGCCAGGGAACAGTAAACTAGGATTATAAAATTAGTGAGGCTATTAAAAAAAAAAAAAAAAGGAAGGGAAAGAATGTTATAAAGTGATTACCATGAGAGAGGGAGGAGAAGGCTGCGATTGGGATAGGATATATTCTAGTTGTTGACCTGGATGCTATTTATTTTGTAACAGTTTGTGAAAATGTACATTTACATTTTATGTACTCATCTGCCTGGTTGCTGTATTTGATGATAAAAGTAGCCAGCCCCTCTAAATAATGTACAGTATAAATACAAAACTCAAATGAAAACCTCCCAAGGCTTTACACTACACTTGAAATAGAACTCGGGCCCTTCCATGGTCAGTGAGTTCGGTGTAATATGACTGTGGCTACCTATTTTCCACCGTCCACTCAATCACTTTTTAACTTCGTCCTAACTCATCTCAAGGCACTAGTCATTAATATACAGGCCAGTGGTAATTTATATTACCTATATTAATAGGTATTATAGGTAATGCCTATATTAATATACAGGCTAGTTTTGAATTTTCCTGCCATGTGGTCTCTAACTACTCCACCCTGCCTCTGTAGCACAGAAGCAGCAGGAGACCATACCAGGACAAATGAGCATGGCTGTGTGATGATAAAAATTGTTTTAAAAAATAGGTGGGAGGTGGGGTGCCTGGGTGGCTCAGTCAGTTGAGCATCCGACTTTAGCTCAGGTCATGATCTTGCTGTGTCTCCCTCTCTGTCTGCCCCTCCCTCACTCATGCTGTCTCTCTCTCTCTCTCTCTCTCTCTCTCTCTCTCTCTCTCTCTCTCTTTCTCTCAAAAATAAACATTAAAAGAAATTTTTTTAAAAAATAGGTGGGAGGCAGATTCAGCCCACAGACTGTGGTTTACCAATTTGTGGTTCATTTTTTTCATTTTCTTTTAATGTAGACTGTTAGCTGCATGGGAGTAGACCTGTCTTTATCCCTGTCCCGTCACTTAGGACACATACAGATAGGCCCTCTTCTATGGATGTGCCCACTGGCTTAAATCCACACATTTACTTGTGTCTGTCCCCTGACAGGATTCCATATAAATGAACACTCAAAACATCATAAACAAGGTACTTACCAGAGCATGCGACTCTTGATCTTGGGGTTGCAAGTTTGAGCCCCACGCTGGGTGTAGAGATTACTTAAAAATAAAATATCTTTAAAAAAAATAAACAGGTACTTACCATTTACTGAGCCCTTTCTATGTGCCAGGAATGAGTCTAAATACATTTCATGAATTATGTCATTTAACCTTCACAGTAACCTCAGAGTTAGAGCCATTAGATGTGGAAAATCAGTTCCAGCAAGGTTAACAACCTTGATCAAGATTACACAAATCAGTGCAAGGGATTATATGCAAATCCCTGTCCTAACCTCTTCTCCAACATCCATGGTGCCTGGTAATTTAGATAACAGCCCCACAACTGTTGGATTTTTGCACATTTTAAATGAGATCATGTATAAAGGGATCTCAGTGAATGTTAGTTACAACGTACTTTATCTTGCTTAATTTTCTCAATCACTTTGAGAAATTATTGGTACTATTATTATTCCTGATTTACATTTACTATTTTTTTATTTTTTTAAATGTTTATTTATTTTTGAGAGAGACAGAGACAGAGCACGAGCGGGAGAGGGGCAGAGAGAGAGGGAGACACAGAATCCAAAGCAGGCTCCAGGCTCTGAGCACAGAGCCTGATGCGGGGTTCGAACCCACGAGCCGTGAGATCATGACCTGAGCTGAAGTTGGACACTTAACTGAGCCACCCAGGTGCCCCTAATTTACATTTACTCTTAATCTAAAGTGTTATTTGTTGTAATTTATGTTAAGGAATCTGGGGCTCAGAGAGTTTAAGATATTTGTTCAGGTTCACATAGTCAAAGAAACTGGAGTTTGAATTTAGTTCTTTTACTCTTTCTACTCAAATTAGATGTGATAGAAAAAAATAAATAAAAGTGATAAAAGTGACAAGGAAATTCAAAAGAATGAGAGATACTAAAGGCCTCAGGAAGAAAGCATTTCAAGGAATAGATAGAATGTGGACAAGTAGAAATTTGGGAGCAGGTGGAAAGAGGTGTTCTAAGTGCAGAAAGTGTCAGAGATGGGGCACCTAGCTGGCTCAGTTGGAAGAGCATGCGACTCTTGATCTTGGTTCATGAGTTTGAGCCCCACATGGGTGTAGAGATAACTTAAATAAATAAAACTTAGAGAGAGACAGGAAAGCAGAGGACTTCACAGAAGAACTCAGCACAATGGGGCTCGGGAAACCAAGCACCGGTCTGAATGAGGACCCCGGGAAATGTCATAGGGAGGATGAGAAGCAGTTCTAGAAAACTCCAGGCACATTCTCATGTACAGAGAAAGAGGAATGCCAAGGGATATGGAGAGAGAGCAATGAGGAAGAAAACCAGAAAAGGTGGGAGATTCCCTGACAGGGTCCAGTCAGCTGAGCACAGGTAATCTGGGATCCCTGGGGATCTCAGGCAGCTGCCGCCTCCATGACATTGTGGATATAGACACATAATAGAGTAGTTCTAATGGAGTGTGTGCACTTTTTCTCCCAAGAAGTCGTGACAGGATGAGTAGCTGGAGTGGCCTGTGGAATGAAACAGACGCAAGGATTGATGGCTGGGAATTAAGCATGCTTATTGATTAAGGACAATAGGTGTTTTTTTAATCTGGCCAAAACAAGTTGTAATTTTGAATATGCTTTCTTCTCCCACCCTCCAATTATTTTAGTCCCTGCCCATCTACCTGGAAAGTCTGACCTGCTTCTTATGGAAGTGGGTCCTAATCTGACCACCCCTAACCCTTTCCCTTCACGTTAGGAACCATGCTGCAGAGAGAAAAAAGCGGAGCATCAGCCCTGGGAATGGACAGGGAAGGGAAGGCAGGGCAGTGCAGAGAGCTGGGAATAGGAGGGTGTGGAGAAGCAAGGCAAGATGCTATACACGGGAAGGGGTGATTTGACGACCTGGGCCAGAACCAAAATGAGGACAACTGACAGCAGACCCCACCTGTCTTTACCTTTTAAGCACACATATTTCAGGTGGAGGTAGGAAATATATATAACATGCAGAAGAGGCCAAATGCTTGCTCACAAAGCATAGGAGCTCCTGATACTCCTTTATTCCTAGGACAGTGAATATGTTCCTGTTGTGCACACACTGTCCTTACACACCTAAGTAAGGAACAGCTGTCACTACTGAGGTCTGGATTTTGGGTTGAAGCTAGACAAATAGCCAACAAAGAATAAATAGAGGAAAGAATCAATTAGCATGATGGACATGACCACCTTGAATTAAGCTACCTAATTTCTCTCTAAGTGAGAACCAACATTTTAGTGCCTGATTTCACTGGGCTAGTTTGTGGCTAGTGATTTATTCATTGTCTAGTCTTCTTTACAAGGAGCATAGATTTTAGATAATGAGAACAGGGTAAGTAACCTTGTACTTCTTTCTACCTGCTTTCTGTCTCTAGTCTCAGAAGTTTATGTGACCAAGTCAGTGTCATCTTACTGAGATGACAGAGGGCAGTTTCTGAATGAGAGTTAAGGTATATTGATAAGAATGATAAGAATATGAAAAAGTTATAGTGTCTGTCCCAACATTGTCTTTTTCTACCTCTTCACAGGAAGGACACTGAAATCGTTTTCCTTTCTGGGATGAGTTTGTTTATTAACCCAACCAAGATCACAGGGGACATTTTTCATTGCTACATCTGGAAGAGTTCCAAGACTGAGTCATGCATGCTTATTTAGAAACTATATCTAGCTTGGATTAAGGAACAGTTTAAAAACTGTGATCCAGTTTTTAAAAAAAAGCACATCTAGCCACAAAGAATAGAATAATGTTTGAGAGTAAAGAATCAAATGGACTTTGTTTACTCTTTAAAACAAAATGAAACAAAACAAAAAACTAGCCTGAGCAGAAAGAGTCATTTGTTCTGTGGGATAACAGCAACTTGTTCTTGTTGGTTAAGAGATGTGCAAACTTTGCCAGTCAAGCCTGATTTCTCTTTGGCCACCTGGGAAGGCTGGCTCTTATGAACACCTAGAGCTTGGGAAAAAGTAGGCAGAGTGTGGCACATGGCTTCCCACAAGAAGTACATGAACCCCTTAATGACACACACTTCCTTAGCCTTCTTAAGACCACCTATTTCACCCACTGCTCATCTAACTGTTGTCTCAACTTACCCATTGTTCTCACGTATTTTGAGAAGGAAAGCAAGAAAGCATTATATATATATTCCAGAATGTAGTTGGTAAACTGTTTTGAAAGAACCTAGTACCATTGCTAGGAGATGCTGGAAAACAAAAGGCTCAAGGGAAGGCCCAGCATCTGCTGCTTCCAGGCTGAGGGAGGGAGCTCTGTTCTTTACCTGGCCTGGGGCTGCAGCCTCTCCCGGAGCCTCCACCCCTTCTCGAAGGTAATGGAGTCCTGAGCTGGGCCTCCAGCCTAACACGGAAGAGCCTGTGCCACACACACGACCTCTTCACCTGCGTGGAGCAATTGCACGAGCCATATGTCACTCCCTCTTTATCAGTCTGTCAGATATTCACAGGAAACCTTGCTTAATCCAAGCTCTTGCCCCAAACTACAAAATGAAAGGTGAAATACGTGCAGATCTGGAATCTGAGTAACTTCCCATTGCTCATTGTGTAACTCTGGGATCGAATCAGACACTGAGAACGAGACCGAGTGCATCAGGCTTCTACTATTACCACACTCCTCTTCCACGTGTTTCCCACTCCCTCGCTTTTTCTGAGACTAAAAATATCAGGGGAAGGAGAGAAAAGACTTGTGAGCAAAATATAGTCATTTGGATTCTCCATGCTGAAAATTTATTGTCTAACATGAGGGGAGACAGACATCTTTTGATTAATGCTTTGCGTTGATGGAAACTGTTTTCTCTTCAAAGTTATCTGTATTTTATGTCCCTTATTTGAACCTTCAAAAAATAAAATATGCTGAGTCTTATTTGTCTCATCTCTAAATGGTTAATTATACCACATGGAATTGCTGAGAAGATGAAAAGAAATAACATACTAAGCATGTAGAACAGTGACCAGCATATAGTAGGTGCTCAATAAACAGCTGAGTCTTTTTTTTTTTTCTTGTTTTTATGAAACAGGCAAATATCAGTGAATCCTGCTTCCTGCTATAGGATTAGAATTAGGATGGGAGAGGGGTTCCTGGGTGGCTTGGTTGGCTAAGCATCCTGACTCTTGATTACAGCTCAGGTCATGATCTCGAGGTTCGTGAGATTGAGCCCTATAGCTAGCTCGCTCTCTCTCTCTCTCTCTCTCTCTCTCTCTGCCCACCCTGCCCCCACTCTTACAGTTTCTCACTCTTTCTCTCAAAGTAAATAAATAAATATTAAAAAAAAAAAAAAAGAATTAGGGTGGGAGAAGATGAGAGGAAGAGGGTTTGGGTCTCCAGTTTGTGTGTGTGTGTGGGGGGGGGGGGTCAAATAAAGTGACTGCATTTTCACCCAAAAAAAAAAAAAAAAGAATTAGGGTGGGAGAAGATGAGAAGAAGAGGGAGAACTTTGAGGGTTTGGGTCTCCAGTTTCTGTGTGTGTGGGTGGGTGGGGGGGTCAAATAAAATGATTGCATTTTCACCCACTGATGGACATACAGTGGACATACAGTTGCTTGTCACTTGGATCGCAATGGTTATTCTATAATCCAACTTCAGAGACCCTAAAAACATGGCCCAACATGGCCATCACTTCCCACAACTCAGTTGACTCTCACTTTAGTAAAATTGGCTGCTTGCTGTTCTCAGAACATTCCCATCCTTTCCCTGTCATGCCACATCCACTGGCTGGGATGGCCGACTTCCCACTTCCACTCCTCTCTGCTTGTCTTTACTCACACACCTCCATTCAACATCTGCCACGTCTCCTCAGTCCAATGTGATGCCCTCTTCCTGTGAGCTCTTGGATACTTTCATCATTTCTCTTGCACATCCTCTGACACTGGTGTGGTGGTGAAGAGCTTGGGCTCTGCCACCTAACTGTGTGGGTTCTAATCCAGACTCTACCACTAACTAGATATGTGAGCTTTGAAAAATAACGGAAACTTTCCATATCTATGTCTTCATCTAGAAAAGGGAAGTAAGAGTATTTGCTTTGTGGGGTTGAGAAGTAAATGAGACATGTGTATAAGTGCATATGAAGTGCTCAGTTAGCACAGTGCTTCACACATGCAAAGCACTGAGTAAAGTATGGAGTAGTAGTATAGTATTTCTATTATTGTTTGTGTTTTGGTCTTAGCTTCTTTATCGGAGACAAAATGCCTCAAAGGCAGTAGTTGGCTTTACTCATAGCAGATCCTAGTCTGGGGCTCTACTGTCTCACTGCCCAAAGTGTGGTTTGCAGTCACCTGGGAGCTTGTGATACATGCAGGATCTCAGGGTCTGCCTCAGACCTGCAGAATCAGCATCTACAGTTCTACAAGGTTCTCGGATGATGCAAACATACACATGGCAATTTAGAAACACTGCACTCAATTCTTTGAATTCAGTTGCTGAAGCTATGTCAATTACTCTAGAAATTCCCACCAGGAAAATAGACACTTAATTCTGCAGAATCAATACTGCCATTAGATAACTGTCATTTATTTGTAAGCATCCTTTAAAACAGTGCGATTTTGGACCAGAAGTGATTAGGACCAGAACTTGGGAACTTGTGTAATTGTAAATTTTCAGGTGATTATAATGCATCCTACAGGTTGAGAACCACCATTTTAGAACAATGGGAAGCTACTACAAGTACCACATTAATAATGTGTACCTCCTTCCTCTTGCCTTGTTGTTTTATTTTTTCTGGTCCATCTCTTAAATAGTAAGGTTGAATATCGTAACTAAGTTTTCTCTCCACATTTGCCAAATATTTGCTGGTGCACATACACATCTTAATATCTACCTGGCAGACCTGTGTATGTCCAAATACCAGTTCTGCTGTATGGAACACAGCCTATCTGATTTATCTGCAGTCCCTGTATTTTGTTTTGTTTTATTTTGTTAATTTTATTCATTTTTTGAATAGGTGATAGATGCACATGGTATAAAATTCCCAAGGTACAAGAGTTTACGGTGAAAAGTAAGTCTCCCTCCTTCTCCTCACTCCAGTAATATAGTTGCTATCTCCAAAGGCAATCACTGAATTTTCATTGCACACATTTATTGAGCACCAACTATGTGCCAGGCATTGTTCTGGGCACTGGATATGGACCAAAACAGACAAAACTTTGCCCTCATGGACCTTACATTTTGGTTACCAATTTCTTGTAGTAGTTGTTCAATAACATAGTGTATTACAATGGTTAAAAGTAGGGCTCTGTAGTCAGACCAACTGATTTTGAATCCAGTTTTTCTCATATTCTAAGTGATCTTGGGTTATTTACCACTGTGAACTGGGTTTTCTTTATATTGAAATGGAGACAATGATTCTATTTTATAAGGTGGATTTGAGAATTGCTTCAGATCATACTTACAAAGCACCATACAGTGCCTGGAACATAGTAAATGCTCAGTAGATAAAGTGTTGACTATAATGGTGTGATCTCACTCTATTGTTCTGTAATGCAGACTAGAAATGCTTAAAGGATTTATTTTCCCAAAAGTTTTCATTTCTTCTCTTTGCTATGTGATGATCAAAAAAATCACTTTTTTTCAGAATAAGTGTGCTAAATATAAGCCTAAGTTTTGATCATTAACTAGTTGCCTACAAGACCATTTGCTAAGTTCTGTTAAGAAACCACCTCCTAATAAATCACTAGAGCATAGGTACTATGTTCCTCTGTATTCTTTCTGATCTAGCTTTTTTGTAATCCCATGTAATTTGAAGGTTTTCTACTATCAATTCATTTGAAGGTGTTATGTATTGTTACTTGCAACTCTATAAGTTTACAAAATACATACCTTGAGAAGAAAATTCTGCATTTCGTAGCAGGGAAATAAAGCACTTCTGAGCAAAGTTTCAGACAATATAATTTGGTACACTTACCTTAAGGAAATTTCTTTATGATTCTTGTCTCCAGACAGATGGGAAAACAACTTTCAACCCCTAGAAAAGCAACAAAAGTATTCCTTGGTGATGATCTTAACATGGAAAACATTAAAAAAAAAGTTACATGTAAAAAAAGAAAGGAGAAAAGAACTCCTAGGGCATATGAAACACTTTCAAATATCAGGCCAAGAACTGTTTCCTCTATTCAGCATAAAAAGGATATTAGTGGGCACAATGAAAGATTGCAAGGAATTGGGTTCGGTATATTCCACCACATGCTGACCTGAACCATTGACTTGGAATCTAAAAAGAATGAGGGCTGGGGTGCCTGGCTGGCTCAGTCAGTGGGGCATGCAACTATTGAGCTTGGGATTGTGAGTTTGAGCCCTATGTTGGGTGTAGAGATTACTTAAAAACCTAAAAATAGGTAGGTAGGTAGGTAGGTAGGTAGGTAATAGATAGAGATAGATGAATGATGGAAAGAAAGAAAGAAATGAGGATACATCTATCTGACCAACTACAGTCCTGATAATCATTTTATATATTCTTTCTTTCTCTCCTTTGTTCTTGATTCTATTTTGCATGATTTCCTGGTAGTCAAAGGGTGTGGATCTTTGAAAGGTTGATTGTGGTATGAGAAACTTTTTTCTTAACCTAGTCATGATAGGAGGACCAGGAAGAGGAGATAGCTGGAAAATTGAAGTGAAATCCTCTGAACAGCTTTTATTATTTGGTGAATGGTGGGATCACAATAGATTGGGGTGTTTTGTGTTCTTCTTTAAACATTACATTTCCAGTCTCTGGTATTTTATTATCAGAAATGGATTAACAATGAGAACTTCAGTGCTCATAATTTTAAGAGGCACAAAGTCAATACTAAATAGATGAGGCTTCCTCTAGTGGCATTTACCAGTGTGGTCTTCCTGGACTTGGTCTGTGCTAATTGAGTAGCACACTACAGAGCTGACTCTTAATTCACTAGGGATGCATTAAGCAATCAGCGTGTGACCTCTTTGGCCGACTTTTGGACCTTGTCATTTCTCATTCCTCTCTGTTTTCACTGCTTACTACACTGTGACAACCTACCTCAATATTTTAATTATTCATCTCCCATGGTTGTGTGGATTCATTAGGTTCAGCTGGATTCTTGAGATCTTTGCTGAGATTACAGTCAGATAGCAGCTGGGGTGGGAGTAATATGGCAGAATGTTCAATGTGGTATCTTCATTCATAGTCTATCAACCCCACTAGGACGAATGGAACATCTGAGCACTAACTGGGCCTCTCTCTCTTTCCATGCTGCCTCTCCTTACGGCCACCTTGACTTTCTTTACATCATGGTGGTCTCATGGTAGTCAAATTTCTTACACTGGGATTGGCTTCCCCCAAACTAGTGTTTGAAAGAGACTCAAGAAGAAACTGCAAGGTTTCCTTGAACTAAAACTGAAACGGCATGCAAAATCACTTCCCCTGCACTTTATTGTTCAAAACTTGACCCAGCCCAAATTCATTTAAAGGCAGTACACATGAATATAAGAGACATGGTTCATATATATATATATATATATATATATATATATATATATATATTTCAACTAAATATGTTTGATATTATAACAGAGCTGTCCAGTCATAGAATTACCTTTTTTAGCTTATCTACATTTGGGCATGTTGGTCAGAAGCTACTACCAATCAAAATATTTTTGGGATTAGAGACAGTTAACAAGTCACCCAACACAACTCATGTCATGCTTTTCGAAGTTTTGGTATACAAAATTATAGAATATTTTGCTTATTGAAAGGAGAGTGAGTTTGTTCTATTATTCATTCATTGAATCAATCAACAAATATTTGTTGAGTCCATATGAGCCAGGCCTTGTGTTACATGGTACAAAGCAGAGACATTTGCTGCTGTGGTTGGATTTTGCCTTTACCACTATCAATACTAGCAATCTAAATGCTAACTACATGAGTTCATGAATTCAGATGTTTGGGCACTAGACAAAGCTTTGTTACAGAATAACACTAACAGAGCAGATTAAGTCCTTTTTCTGTGCATTATTTCACTTAATTCCCCACAAGAAGGCTTCGGCTGGAAGGCAGCGTTATTATCCCAGTTTTGTAAAGGTTGAAACCGTGACTCAGGGTAAACAGTGCTCCAAAGGTCAGCTAATTAGTAAATGACGAAGCCTGGATTTGAATCCAGAGCACTAACTGTGCAAAACTGCTTTAAAATAATACCATTGCCTTTGTTTCTACTTGCCATGCCTTTTGAGAAATGTTTTCACCATGTGGTAAGGCTATTTTAATTAATCTTTGGCCAAATATATTGACAGCTCTCACCCCATTTCAACTCTGGGCTTCTTTTGGTTTCATAGTGACCATTTTTGAAGTTTAAGAAAGATGGGCAAAGAAGAATAGAAACTTAACCTTATTACCATTTAACTGTATACCAAGCCATCAAGTTTGACTTGTCAGAAGAGTGCTATGTTGCCATTGCCAAGGCACATAGATGCAGAGATGAGCACATTACCTACCTCTTTATTTTCCTCGCCCATCCCCCTACTCACCTCCTCTCTGGTAACCACCAGTTTGCTCTCTGTATTTAAGAGTCTATTTTTTTAAACCATACTCTTTAATAAAAGCAATGATGAAATCCAAAAATATTTATTGGGCACTTGCAATATGCCAGGCTCAGGAAAATTTGGTTCCTAATCTAGGGGCTCTCACTCTCCAGTGGGAGAGACTAAACAGATGTTTTCACCGGCAGTACACTCTGATAAGGGAAGCCCACATGCAGAACCACTAACTTAAGATGGTGAGTACAGGATGGGAGGAAATTTAGAGTCAAAGATTGGAGAAGTAGAGGGGTGAAGGTTCCATCAAGAGTGCACCCTATGTGGTGGTTCAAAGTCTAAAGTGTTTCAGGAATTCTAGGGACGGAAATAATTCTGTTTGACAGAAGGGCAACAGGTGTGGAGGAGTGGCCAGAGAAAGAGAAAGACTGGCCAAGAAGTCAAAAGGAAGGAACTTGTTCACTGCAGCCCTTGTTAGGGAGCTTGAATGAGCAACAGTCGTTGAATGAGGTTTCGCTAAGCAGTTTGGATTTTAAGTGCAGATGTGGAAAACAGATTAATGTTTAGCCCTTTTATCCATTCTAACCATGACTTCCCCTTCCATTCTTTACAAAACTGAAAATTTTTCTTTTGCTTGGGAGTATTTTTCAATATGTACCAGGCATTATAAATGGCTTTCCTTCTATCGCGGCATAATTACAGTGCTGACTACAGTCAGTCTCGTCAAATTAAAGCACCAGGTCTCCAATTGTCTTAATATTAGATGAGCCATTGATTCATTGATTGAGGCATTTATCCAGGAAAAATAAATCTGTACCCCACTTCATCAGTTATACAGATTCAAATTTCTGTATCTTTATTATTTTTTTTTAAATTTTTTTTAACGTTTATTTATTTTTGAGACAGAGAGAGACAGAGCATGAACAGGAGAGGAGCAGAGAGAGAGGGAGACAGAATCTGAAATGGGCTCCAGGCTCTGAGCTGTCAGCACAGAGCCTGATGCGGGGCTCGAACTCACGGACCGTGAGATCATGACCTGAGCCGAAGTCGGATGCTTAACCGACGAGCCACCCAGGTGCCCCATCAAATTTCTGTATCTTTAGATAACAACCCAAGAGATAGAGACCCAATCAGAGAAAAGTACCATATGCCACTGATTTCAGCAAGACCGTTCAAAACCCTTTACTTACTCTCTAACCTCATTTTCCAGCTATTCTGAGAAAAAAGAAATTGAAAATGCCTCTCTAGTGTACCCAAATGGAGGATGCAGAATTCCTGCTAGTTTTCTCCTCCACTTGCCGACACAGACAGGGTGGAGCAGCTGGGAAGGGAGGCCGGGAGACCCAGAGAGAGGCCAGGAGTCCCAGAGGGAGGGAAACACCGCAACAGCAAAGTGACAGCAGTGCCTCCTCCGGGCTGTTTCCTGCCCTTCGCAGCAAATGCTTCTTCCTCTCTGCTGGGAGCTATCTCCAGAGCCTTCTCAAGGGGGCCGGGGTGGGGGGGGGGGGGGGGTTGGTGGTGGAGGGATGACCAGTTAGTTCCTTTGAGTGGGTTAAAGAGTCGAAAGAACTTATGCCCAAAATAAAGCAGACATTCACTTGTTTTTTCCTTCTGCTCCTTTCTTCCAACTCTTGACAAAAAGCAGTGGGGATCCATGTACTCTCAGGCGCTTCTCGGAGAGCTTCTGGAATCGCTGCGGCTTCCCGCAGCCCCACAGTTTCAGCACCTCGGCTCAAGGGCAGGCCCTCCCTCTGGCTCTTTTTTTCTCCTCCTTCCACCTGACAGGGACCATAAATAACCAGGGCTCCCGGTGTTCCCAGCTGAGAACAAAGTTGAAAGTTTGCCTGGAGCTCCCTGCCACTCCCCGCCTGGGCCATTTCTTTGTTTTGTTCTGTTTTTTTCTTCTACCTGGCTTGGCTGTTTCTTCATTCATGTTGGAGAAGAGTGACCTCCTGACTAAACGCAGCACCCCGCTCGCCGGCTCTCCCTAGATTTAAGGCGGTCTCGGTTACCCGGTTAGGCACCGGGCATTGGTATCAAATTACCGAAAGTCTACACTGGAGCAGTCCTCATATTTACATACAAATAACTCAAGGGCTTGCATTTATGTCACCATTCGGTCCTGCTAGAGGCTTGCCAGCGGAGTTCTTGGTCCAATCAGAAGGAGCTTTGAAAGGATGTCTGCAGAGTGATCAAAAGGGTCTTCTCAATTAAGTGTAGCCAGGTTTTGCTCTTTTTTATTTTTATTTTTTCTGGTCTGAAAGATCGAAAATCTTTGCACTCTGATGAGTAGAAAAAGATGTGTAAGTCCTCCACTGCCTACAAGAAGACAAAGATGCTGAGCAGGACTCTGCGGTGGTGGTGAAGACGTGAATACACCCCCAGGGGTCGGTTTGTTTGGGCTGATTCGGAGGTATATTCTAAATCACTGCCTAAGGAATTCCTGGAAACATCAGGAAAACATTTGATCAGCCCCGCCTGGTGGAAATGGCTTTACCGCAGAGTAAGCTCTTTCTTTAAGTTGTACTTGGTGTGTGCTGTTTTTGTTTCATGTGCAGTGAATGTGCAAATAGCCCAGCTGTGAATAGTTACTTAAAATAATCTCTTGGTACCGGGTAGTAGTAGAAAACAGATCTGTTTAGTTTTTATATTTGCAAAAACAGTAGTTGACAGTGTATTTTTAGACTTGATTGGTAGTTTAAAAGCTAAGCTCTGTGGTTTCCTGGGTTTAAATGAATGGAAATTATAAATGGTAGCAAATGAAGGAATTGGAAAATATAGCTGGAACAGATGAATCACTTACCTTTGAGAAAACATAACATACATGCTTTTGAGATCTCTCTCAGCCAGACATGCTTGTGTCCAGAAAGACAAGGAGAGTCGTAAAAAGGAGATAGGCTTGCCTGTTTTCGGAATGAACTTTTCCACAGTCTGTGATACGTTTTGAAAAGGATGGGAAACGTCCCAGAGGGCAAAAGGCATTTGAAAAACCTGCTCTGTCACTCTTGGAATGTGGTTTTCCCGTGAGGTCATGCTGTGCATATGTAGCTAGTAAAAGTTTTACGAAATTAACTCTTTGTATTGATGGGCAAAGAGCAATTTATATCAGTCCTTTCAAACTGCTGGTCTCTACATTTGGTCTCTACAGAAAGTAGAGCTCCTTCCCAAGTAGGGTTCCAGCCCTGGGGCAGCTGCACTGAGCTGTTACTGTGGTTGGTGTAGAAACAGTTCAAAATTGATGTGTTTCAAGGTTTTCCTTGAACTATTAAGCAGTAATAGTTCAGATTAAATAACTTGCTAGTTTCTTCCATAAGCCCCGAACTGGAATCCTGTGTGTGAGAAGACCATTTTGAAAAAGAAAGTCCATTCCCTTCCCATATATGATTTTCCAGAACGGTAATGGAGAGGTGGCTCTTATTTTGCAATCCACGTCCATTCAGACGAGCTGCCCTTGTCATAGTGAGGCATGGAAAGCTAACCGAAGTAAAAGATCCACCGTTCTAGTCAGCCTTCTAGTCAGCCGGGGCTTGAGGAGGGGAAATGAGACAGGGGAGACATTTTAATATGGAAAACTTAACACCAGGAGCTCTTTCGCTACTTAAATTCACTCTTGAAATTATGGACTAACCTCTACCTATGCTTTTTCCTTCTAAATGGCAGTTACAGATATTATCCAGGGGGTAGGGGATTATGAGAAAATGAGTGATTTGCTGGTGATCAAAGGAGCGGTTTTCCCCACAACAAATGCATTTTCAAAAGGGAAGCTTCTGATTGTGGTTTGCTTTGTCCATCCACAGGTGAGGACGCAATGACAGGTGACACGGACAAATACCTGGGGCCCCAGGACCTTAAGGAGCTGGGCGATGACTCTCTCCCTGCAGAGGGCTACATGGGCTTTAGTCTTGGGGCCCGTTCCGCCAGGTATTTTATTGTTGCTGTTTTTCATAGTTACCTTAATACAACCATGATTTGTCATAAACCAAAATCATTTTCATTGTTCACATTATCCCCAAATGTGCTCTTTGGATGAGGATGTGAATTTGGTAGAATGTTCTCAAATGTTCTCAACTCTGGTATACATGCTCTGCTGTTTTCTTTTGTGGTTTCTCAGTCCTTGGTTTTACGTGATTGAACATGTTGAGTGTTGGTTCTTTTTTCCCCACCTTGCAGTCATGCTTCAAGCATGATGGCAAAAGAGCTCACTGATAAAACTGGGAGAGTCAGTGTGGTCTCCATGTTTAAAAATTAAATTTTGTTCCATAGTGAAAGAAAAATCTTATTTTCCACTAAGTATGAAATAGTTGTATTGATTGTTCACTATTCTCTAACACTGAAAGAATAATTCATGATTGAAACTTAAGAGAGCATTCTAAAAAAGATTACATATAGCTTATTAGAATTGTCTACCAAGTGTTTGGGTATCTCTCTAAAACTGTGGCATTACTTTGTTTACTATGGACATGTTAGGAGCGTTGCAATGACTTACCCAAAGTCGCAGACAGGAATGGTAGCAAATTCAGCCTTTAAAACTGAAGTATAAAACTTTTGCATGTGAAAAACCTTGGCTCAAACTTACCTGACACTGGTTGAAAGAAACAGGACCTTGTCCAGAATCTGGGGACTTCTTTTCCCTGGTTGGTTTAACAGCATGTTTGCTGACAGTCAAGTTATTTTAAAGCTAATAATTAAACTTTCTAAGCTAGAACCCTGGGGACATTTTCCTATAGTTTAAGGATCTGTTGTAAAAAGTTTCATTGTCTAATAGTAAATGGCACTTCCCACAAAGTAAGCCTGGGAGTTTATTCTCAGTGTTGTTGATGTGGCCAAGTTTAGATACTGAATTGATTTTTCTTTGAGCTAGTCTTTTTATTAATACAACTTGGAACCTTATGTAACTTCATAGAATTTTTGCTTTATAAATATATTTATAAAAGTCCTTAAGATCTCAGTGTAACAGGGGATCATTAATAAGAAGAGGAAAATAACTGTTTAAAAATATGTAATATCTCATGTAATCATACAGAGCCATGAGTTAAACTGAAAAACATACAGAGTCTCAAAGGATCTCAAGGGAAAATTCTACTTAGAGGCTTAATAGCTTTTGTAATCCAATAACTAGCTGATTCTCTTCCTCAGATGATATGTAAAAGCTGCATTTTGTGAGTCAATCATTTGTATATAGAAAATTATAGAGGCTGACATTCAGGGAGAGATGACACCAGCATATTTTCCTAAGGCTTTCACACTTCTGGTTTTGATTGCACCCATTATTATTTGTTGCTATTATATGTAACTCATTTTTTTTACATTGGCAAGTCATGTTATGCTCAGAGGCAAATCTGAAAAAAAAAAAAAGAAGACAAAACTATAACACTGATATATTTCTTAAAGTATTGTTAGAGTATTACCAAATATTCTGAGTGTAACATTTAAAAAGGAATACATTAAGTGTGTAACTCATTCAACCATAACATTTTTTTCTTTTTTCCCTGTCTAATTTTTTTGCTTTCTACTTCTCCTGTGTTTTTCTAAAAATACTTTAAATTAGTCCCAAGATCAGGTAAGAAGATATGTCACTTTTGCAGTGTTTTTCTGCCCTTCCCTGACTCATTTTCTGATTTTTATTTTCTTCAGCATTGTGCTGTGCTGTGCTGTGATGTGCTGCAATGTGCTTATTTTTTTCCTGCTCTGCATTAGAAAATCATTTTTGTAATTCTTAGAAAATTAGCAAGTAACTGAATGTATAACAAGAAATGTGACTTAATGCAAAATTGAGTACTTAAGGAATTTCTTTCCTTTAACTAAGTTTGTGTAATGCATGAAGTAACTGGAGAACTTTCACTGGGTTTGAAGAAAAAATCTTGATTTGAAAAGCAGTTTGTTTGCTGGTTGCTGTTTTGTTTGGGTTGTGCTAGGTACATTCATATAATTTTAGACTTCTGAGGCATGTGTTTTTCTAACACTTCCTATATTTAACACGTAGGGTATACTGATGGCTACAAATAATATAGTTGACCTTAGTTGAAAACAATTTAATGCTTTCCAGACCCCCATGCAAATAATATCTAGTTTTAGTAGCTGAAAGGACTTCGATGTATTAAGGATTCAGAGTGAAGCTTAATGAACTCCATCTGTCTAACGTAACTTGGTCCAGAACAGTGAGGAGTAGGAACTTAGACGTTATGTAAAAGAAAGACATCTTTAGGCTTTCCCGTTGACGGCACCCAGTTCTAGGATATTCTTCAGTTGTCACTCATATAGAAGTTAAAAGAAAGAGAATATTTTTTAAAAATCAACAAATCTTAGATTTTTTTAAAGCTGAAGTTGAAATGAATATGTAATAATTTTTTTAATGTTTACATGTTTGTTCACATCTACCATAAAGTTGTTCTTACATACCACAGCGTTACCATGTACAATGGGAACCAGAACTTAAAGAAATGAATGTGGTGTCTCCCAACCATATCACTGGGGGATATGGACCCTTGCTATGACTACTTAGAAGTTACGCTAATGGTATAGCCCCTAGCTACATAAGATTATTTAAATTAAAATTAGTTAAAATTAAGTAACAATCAGTTCAATTCTTCAGTCACAATAACCACACCTCAGGTGCTCAGCAGCCATACCTGGCCAGTGGCCAACGTATTGAACAGTGCCTGTCATTGCAGAAAGTTCTCTTGGGCAGTATCTGCTTTTGGGAAGTTTATATTGTATTTGAGGGATGGTAAGGGGCTAGAAACAGGAGTGATAGGGGGATGTTTGCAAGTAACGCAGTTTGCAAAAAATTGTTTGCAAGTAACCCAGAAAAAAAAAGGAAGAGTTATGTATCATGTGACTGGGTCCAGAAGGCCCGCCCATGCAAGTGGCCAGATACATGGCTTACTAGGTAATCTCTGTGCAGAAATAAGGCTTAGTTCTTTTTGTATTTGCTTCTATATCCAGTCTCTAATATTGTGCCTTACTAATAAGAATCAGTGTATTTGCTGAATACACTAGATAATGACTCTAGAATGATGGTTATTTTGAGGTCGAAAATCCCCCAAGGATTCTGGTGGAAGCCAAGGCTCTAATCCTAGAAGAATGCATCTCCTCATTCGTGTGGACCCTTTGAATGATTCCTATAATTCAGGGGCCTCTGTAACTTGATATAAAATACCCACCTTGGGTAATGTTTAGTATAGGGAACATTGGGGAAAAGAAGTCATTTTGTGCAAAGCAAGGAACCGTTCTTGTTTTCATCTTCTTTGCCCTTTTACACAAGCCAAGGCCAAGGCCAACGTCTTACTGATTCTACTGATAAAGATTCAAGTGGCTACATTTTAGATTCAGTATATTACTTACATGGGCAGTGACAGGTAGCAACTTCCCACCATCTTTGTCCTCCATACCAATAAGGACAACACCAGAACAAAAGGTTCTACGGTAGTTGTGGGATGCTGTGGGATGCTGCATTGCAGGGGGTCGACTCTAGACTGCAGCTAAGTGATTTCATGCTCTGCAGCTTATTCCAAGGAGGGTGGGGCAGGAAGTGTCAGACCTCATTGGAAACAAGAGACAATGAGAAATTACCTTATTACAGCCTATCATATTAGGTGGGATAGAGAGGTAAGAGGCAGATGGCTTCAAACACCTCCCCACAAGTTTCTGTCCTCTGTTTGCAGAGGATTAATCACAAGGTGTTCTGCCAAGGCTCAGATTAGTTGTGAGCCCAATCAGCCTGCATGTCCTATGTGCATATGTGCAAGCTTCCCAGCATCCCTTACTCTTTTTTTTTTTTTTAAGTTGAGAGGTAATTGACATATTACATGTTAGTTTCAGGTATACAAAGTAATGATGACCATAATAAATCAAGTTAACATCCATCACCACACATAGTCACTCTCTTAGCAGCATTCAAATACTTGATCCAGTATTATTAACTAAGTCACCATGATGTGTATGTATTCCCAGGACCGACTTATTTTATAACTGGAAGTTCGTATGTTTCAACCATCTTCACTCCCTTCTGCTGCCACCCCCTGCAACCCTCCATATTGGTTTTTAGTTTAGAGGTCAGTATATGAGAGGCACTTCAGGACATCAGGGGGCTTGCACTCTGGGAAAGTCAGGGGCTGTGTAGAGGATTTAAAAGAAGCTAGAAAGGAGAACAATTTAAGGCACAAGGAAGAAAAGAGTAGAGTGTGGAAAGATAAAATCACCATACATGAAATTTGAATTTTTCAAGGTGAGAAAGATGGCAAAGATCATGTAAGATATATTTGTCATACTATTTCCTTTTTGATGTTTTCCATGAGTACAGCTATAAACCAGAACTCTTAATAGGTCAAACCCATAGCTAGTTTCCAAAGACTTATGAACAGACCCATTTGAAGCAGACATAATTCCATTCAATAGTACAAGGTAAACAGATAAAGGAGACTCTGAGATAAGGCCTTACCATAGAAAAATCTCTTAAACTATCAAATTATCTATAGTCATCTGGTTCTTCTCAGTTACCCTCAGTTACCCTGTTAGTTCAACTATCATAGTGAAACATCCAGAGTTTTCATTCATTTCATATTGTCACAGGTTTAACACCATTTAGCCTAATTTTAAACAAAATCTGATCATGAAATTGTTTAAGCTTAAGAGATTTCCTCAAATTTAAGGGATTTTATTTTTGATAATGTCTTTTCAAGAACAACTTCTGTTGATATTTTTAGCCATCTTGCCTGTTTTCAAACTTGCATGCATTAATTTTATTTTGTTCATCTCATCATCATCCACCACTCTTGAATGGTTAACTGTAAATACAACAGCCTCCGCTCCTTCAGTTCGGATAGGTCGTACACCTTGAACAGAAGCTCCTATGCGCGGGACAGCATGATGATTGAAGAACTCCTTGTACCATCCAAAGAGCAGGTATGCTTCCTCCTTAAAATATTGTTGGATTGTTGAACTTTCATTGCTGTGATTGAATTGAGCTCTTTGTTCTGTGACAAAATCTGTACCTCTGCATGTTTGATTTTGCATTTGTAAATCTTCTTGTACTGCCAGGGAAAAAGGAAAAAAATCAATTGTAAAAAAAGATGGGGGAGGGGAGAAAGAAATCTGTTGTGCCATACACAGAAATAGCCTGGTCTTCTGCAGGTGAATCCCCAAAAGCCCACAGAGAGGAACTCAGAAAGTCCTAAGAATGACACAGATTCCTTTCTCATTTCTAGATCAAATCTATTTCAGTTTTTTTGAAGAGAGTTAATAATAATTGGTAGCTAAAGTTGCTGACATTATCCACATGAGTGTTTGATTTTCCTAAACAAACTGTGGGTGCATGCTGGAACTTGCTAGAATTGTTTTTAGCAAGTAGTTAAAGATGAGATTGGTCAAGTCTTTGATCCCTTAGCTTCAAAGCTGCCTGTGATGGGCCTTCTCAAGATATGACAGTATTTTGTTTTCTACCAGAATCTCTGCTGGTGTTCACACAGTTTCTTCTTTCTGATCATTGTGGTTGAATAGATACTGGCTTAATGCAGGAAGGTCCAGCAGTGCAATCCTGCTGCATATGGGCTCAGGGTTATTCATTATTCTGGATACACACGATACTTGATTTTAAATGTGAAGTCATGAGCTAACAATGGGCCATAAAACTAATTTTGAAGGTGGCTTATCATATTCAAGCAATGTAAATAATTGATGAAATCATGCTACACTTACTTATTCACTGAACAATGAAGGTAAATTGGAGCAGGTAAATACGTGATAGTAACATTATCAACAAGTTAGAGGTTTAAGTAGCCAGTAGTCAGATTTCAGGGACTCCCATGTGTTTGGGACATGCTGACTTCCAGACGTACAGATGTACATGGAATTTCACAAGAACCTGCAATTAATATTTTATTGCTTTACACTCTCTGGAACATTCTTAGTGAGCAGGTTTTACAGAGGTGAATACAGTAGCCATTCAGTGTGTTGTCAGACACAAACAGCCTTTGTAGAATAATTATAGGTGCGATAGCATGTCATGGTTTAAGTGGGTATTAGCACTAAAGAAGGCACTTGTTTCAAATAATGGAGCTAAGCTCTTGGGTGTTAAGGTATTGCGCAGGTATTGGTTGAGATTTTCTGAGGTGCTCTCTCTTGGTTGGCTGTGGTCATTATCCAGGTTGGGTGATTCTGATCTCTTCATGTTCCCAATTGAAATGAGACGTTAGTGGATATATTATAACACCAGTGTAGAAATGCCTGTTATTCTCCATGACTAAGGAAAACCCACAAAACTTACAAAATTGCAGGTGATAGGAGATTCCTTAGGTATCAGTAACACTTTGGTCATATATAAAGTATGTGCCTAGTTCTATAATGGAATCTTAAATGCTTGATTGAATCTAATGATGGTTTATATTTCTGAATGTATATTTACTTGGGGGCAAGGGTCTGAAATTGGGACCATCACCCCCATCATCACCATGACCTCACCATCACTACCACCATCACCACTACTCCCACTGCCAGGTACACTACCTCTCCATATCCGCACATCAACCTTAAAATATGGATGATTGCCATGCTACAGGTGGTGAACAGGCTTCTGAGGGGTTTCGCACCATTACCTCATAGCTACTGCCAACACCTGCTTACTCAGGGAGGCTGGAAGGGGTAGCTTTAAACAGAATGAAAAATTTGTGAAAAGAAAGGATAAAGAGAACTTTAAAGGTAAAGCTGGTGTTCTCTTATTGAGTTTGTTGCTGCTTCAGTTTGAAAAGCACCTCTGTGGATGTCACAAACAACTCTCTAGACTAGTCAAGGGAAAGAAGAGCTTAGGACATCTTGAAACCTTTACAAATAAATCTTAAGTTGATAACTGCAGAGGTAGGAAGTTGCTTTCTCCAATGACCACAGAGAATCCCATGATCTGACAGGTGTTCCTTGTGGAACACATACATTATTCCTGGCCACACAACTTCATAATAAAATCACCAGAGATTCAAAAAAAAAAAAAAAAAAGTATGAATGACATGAAGACATTTTAGGGACAAATGAGGACATTTGACAATGTACTCGCTGTATTGTTAGAAAATCATTGTTAGTTTTGTTAACAGTGACAACATTATTGAAACTTTACAGGGTAATGTCTCTGTTCTGGAGGTATGCATGCTGTAGTTTTCAGCAATGAAGTAATCATTGAGTCAGCCACTGATTTTCAAATGGTTCAGCCAAAAGAAAAATACATGTGTAGAGAGAGAGAGAGAGCTCGTGCAAACATGGCAAAATGTTAATGTTGAATTTAGGTGAAGTGCAAATGGTGTTTCTTATATAGTTTTTTCAACTTCTTAATTTGTTTGAATACCTTCAAAATACAAACTTGGAGGAAAGGGGAAAACAAAATCTGAAAGAGGTGTGTTAAGTTATTTAGTGTCTGGTATCTCATTTATTATAGAAGAGAGATGAAGCTAATTCCTCAAAGAGAGGCTAAAGGGAAGGGTCTAGGTGTACTTTGCAAGACTAATGAGAAGCATTTACTTTAGAAGGATGCTTAATATAAAACACAGACTTTATATCAGAATTAAGTGGCAAACATTATTAGTTTGTATCCATCATGCCTTTAAATCTGTATTTATAAACTTCAAAATGGAGTTTCTCCACAGTATTGATTATGTCTGAAAGCCTGAAATATTTAGAATTCTGGAAGCAATGACACATGACTTACTGTCAGATTTAAAACTGCCCTATCATTGCCCAGTTAAAGTTGCTTGGACACATAAAGTTGAAAATGAATAAAAATGAACTCTCCATGTGTTGCTTGTTTTCAACAAGAGTAGACCTCACCTATACAAAGCATAGTTAGTTGCCTCTTTATTATTGTGCTGCTGATTAATGAGTTTGCACATTAACCACAGTGAAAGTAAAGTTGAGATTCAGGATAATTAGCACAGGCCTGCTACTTGCATGTTCCTAAGAACCTGTGCTGTTGAAGGCAGGTGTGGAGGCCAGAGCTGGGAAGGGGGTTGGGAGAAGTGAGCCCGTCCTCATGCCCTGCTGAGCCTGAATCATGATCAGTTTGTAAACCACTTAATTCTCCCCCAGATAATCAAGAGTGGACTCTTTTGCCACTGTGATACTGGGTTATCCATGAAATGAACTCCCTGTCCTTTTACCTCCCCTTTACCTTGCAATCAAGAGTCACCTGTAGATATGCCTCAGAAAATATATATGTAAATAAATCATGCCTTTCATTTGTCAGAAAATTTTATTGTTTAAAGCAGTGACTCTCAGCCCTGACTGCTCATGAGAATCATCTTAGAGAATTTTTAAGGACACCTGGGTGGCTCAGTCAGTTGAGCGTCTGACTTCAGCTCGGGTCATGATCTCATGGTTGGTGGGTTCAAGCCCCACATTGGGCTCACTGCTGTCAGCCTGTCAGTGCAGAGCCCGCCTCAGATCCTCTGTCCCCTTCTTTTTTGTCCTTCTCCCCTATTGTGCTCTTCCCCAAAATAAATAAATATAAAAAAAGAATTTTTAAAATATGATTGCTCATCATATGATTTCACTCATATGTGGGATTTAAGAAACAAAACAAAGAGAAAAAGAGAAACAAGGAAACAGACTCTCAATTATAGAGAACAAACTGATGGTTATCAGTGGAGGGAATGGGTTAAATAGGTGATGGGGATTAAGGAGTGCACTTGTCAGGTGATGAGCATTGGGTAATGTATGGAAGTATTGAATAACTATATCATACACCTGAAACTAATATAACACGGTATGTTAAACGAATTAGAATAAAAACTTTAAAAAATGTGATTGCTCAGTGGCTAGGAGGGGCTTAGCATAGGATTTTTTAGTGCACCGAGAGCTGAAGCCCCTGATTCCTAGTCAGAATTCCTAATTAGGAGAAGGAGCATCTGGGTGGCTCAGTCAGAAAAACATGTGACTCTTGGCAAAAGCATGTGACTCTTGAGCTTGAGGTCGTGAGTTCGAGCCCCTTGCTGGGTGTAGAGATTACTAGAATTCTTTTTTTTCTCAAGTTTATTTATTTGAGAAAGAGAGAGAGAGAGAGAGTGCATGCATGAGAAGGGAAGGGGCAGAGAGAGAGGGAGAGAGAGGATCCCAGGCAGGTTCTGCACGGTCAGCACAGAGCTCAATGTGGGGCTTGAACCCATGGACGGTGAGATCATGACTGGAGCTGAAACCAAGAGTCAGATGCTTGACGGACTGAGCCACCCAGGCACCCCAAGATTACTAGAATTCTTAACGGGGCACACATTGGAATCACAGTAGCTCTTTGGAAAGAAGATACCTATAGAATCAGAGTCTCCTGGCTGGGTTCCTGGACACGTGTTTTTTTTTTTTTGTTTGTTTGTTTTTTTTTTTCAACATTTTTTTTTATTTATTTTTGGGACAGAGAGAGACAGAGCATGAACGGGGGAGGGGCAGAGAGAGAGGGAGACACAGAATCGGAAACAGGCTCCAGGCTCCGAGCCATCGGCCCAGAGCCTGACGCGGGGCTCGAACTCACGGACCGCGAGATCGTGACCTGGCTGAAGCCGGACGCTTAACCGACTGCGCCACCCAGGCGCCCCAGGACACGTGTGTTTTTTAAAGCTCCACATGTGATTCTGGGATGCATCTCTGCATAAGAATCACTTATTTAAAGCAACTCTGGTTGGGATCTTTTTGTATATTGATCATTCAACATCTAATGTATTTGTTTTATAAGCTCTGACTTGTGTATGTCAGATTGTTTTGGAACAACATCTGTGCTTGGAAACATTCGTTTCCAAATAGGAGGTAATAAGAAAAGGGATGATTCCAGATTGAAGCCCAGTTGTCTAGGATGAATACAATAGACTGGTTCTTTCATTTCTTCTGGCATAATTATTGAAAGCAACTGTCTGGTATGGCTTATGGAATTGCTGTGTGTGATCCATATCAGCCAGTCCTCATGTGTAAATGGCATAATATTTAGTAGATGCTGTGTCAAGAGGTATGGTGATGATGCTTATGGGAATCATGGTGAAAACAGTTCATTTTGAGCTCCTACTATATGCCACTATTCTAAGTGTTTTGCTAGTATTAACTCATTCATAGTTCACAAAAAAAAAACATTTGAGATAATTTCTTGGCTCCATTAAAAAGGTGAAGAAACTGAGGCACAGTCAGTTAACTCACCACGGGGGGCACAGGTGATAAATGGCAGAGTCACTGGCCATGTAGGTCCAGGCTGCTTCCTTAGCGGCTGTGCATCTGTGTTGCTCTGTGTTGGAAGGAAGCCATCAAAGAGCCCTAGGACTTTATACTCTGTCCTCCAGGATCTCATACTTGCTGGTATTTTTTTTTTTTTTTTTTTTTTTTTTTTTGGGACAGAGAGAGACAGAGCATGAACGGGGGAGGGGCAGAGAGAGAGGGAGACACAGAATCGGAAACAGGCTCCAGGCTCCGAGCCATCAGCCCGGAGCCTGACGCGGGGCTCGAACTCACAGACCGCGAGATCGTGACCTGGCTGAAGTCGGACGCTTAACCGACTGCGCCACCCAGGCGCCCCACTTGCTGGTATTTTTTTTTTTTTTAATTTATTTATTTATTTATTTATTTTTTAATATATGAAATTTACTGTCAAATTGGTTTCCATACAACACCCAGTGCTCATCCCAAAAGGTGCCCTCCTCAATACCCATCACCCACCCTGCCCTCCCTCCCACCCCCCATCAACCCTCAGTTTGTTCTCAGTTTTTAACAGTCTCTTATGCTTTGGCTCTCTCCCACTCTAACCTCTTTTTTTTTTTTTTTTCCCTTCCCCTCCCCCATGGGTTTCTGTTACGTTTCTCAGGATCCACATAAGAGTGAAACCATATGGTATCTGTCTTTCTCTGTATGGCTTATTTCACTTAGCATCACACTCTCCAGTTCCATCCACGTTGCTACAAAAGGCCATATTTCATTTTTTCTCATTGCCACGTAGTATTCCATTGTGTATATAAACCACAATTTCTTTATCCATTCATCAGTTGATGGACATTTAGGCTCTTTCCATCATTTGGCTATTGTTGAGAGTGCTGCTATAAACATTGGGGTACAAGTGCCCCTATGCATCAGTACTCCTGTATCCCTTGGATAAATTCCTAGCAGTGCTATTGCTGGGTCATAGGGTAGGTCTATTTTTAATTTTCTGAGGAACCTCCACACTGCTTTCCAGAGCGGCTGCACCAATTTGCATTCCCACCAACAGTGCAAGAGGGTTCCCGTCTCTCCACATCCTCTCCAGCATCTATAGTCTCCTGATTTCTTCATTTTGGCCACTCTGACTGGCGTGAGGTGGTATCTGAGTGTGGTTTTGATTTGTATTTCCCTGATGAGGAGCGACGTTGAACATCTTTTCATGTGCCTGTTGGCCATCCGGATGTCTTCTTTAGAGAAGTGTCTATTCATGTTTTCTGCCCATTTCTTCACTGGGTTATTTGTTTTTCGGGTGTGGAGTTTGATGAGCTCTTTATAGATTTTGGATACTAGCCCTTTGTCCGATGTGACATTTGCAAATATCTTTTCCCATTCCGTTGGTTGCCTTTTAGTTTTGTTGGTTGTTTCCTTTGCTGTGCAGAAGCTTTTTATCTTCATAAGGTCCCAGTAATTCACTTTTGCTTTTAATTCCCTTGCCTTTGGGGATGTGCCGAGTAAGAGATTGCTACGGCTGAGGTCAGAGAGGTCTTTTCCTGCTTTCTCCTCTAAGGTTTTGATGGTTTCCTGTCTCACATTCAGGTCCTTTATCCATTTTGAGTTTATTTTTGTGAATGGTGTGAGAAAGTGGTCTAGTTTCAACCTTCTGCATGTTGCTGTCCAGTTCTCCCAGCACCATTTGTTAAAGAGACTGTCTTTTTTCCATTGGATGTTCTTTCCTGCTTTGTCAAAAATGAGTTGGCCATACGTTTGTGGGTCTAGTTCTGGGGTTTCTATTCGATTCCATTGGTCTATGTGTCTGTTTTTATGCCAATACCATGCTGTCTTGATGATGACAGCTTTGTAGTAGAGGCTAAAGTCTGGGATTGTGATGCCTCCTGCTTTGGTCTTCTTCTTCAAAATTACTTTGGCTATTCGGGGCCTTTTGTGGTTCCATATGAATTTTAGGATTGCTTGTTCTAGTTTCAAGAAGAATGCTGGTGCAATTTTGATTGGGATTGCATTGAATGTGTAGATAGCTTTGGGTAGTATTGACATTTTGACAATATTTATTCTTCCAATCCATGAGCAGGGAATGTCTTTCCATTTCTTTATATCTTCTTCAATTACCTGCATAAGCTTTCTATAGTTTTCAGCATACAGATCTTTTACATCTTTGGTTAGATTTATTCCTAGGTATTTTAGGCTTCTTGGTGCAATTGTGAATGGGATCAGTTTCTTTATTTGTCTTTCTGTTGCTTCATTGTTAGTGTATAAGAATGCAACTGATTTCTGTACATTGATTTTGTATCCTGCAACTTTGCTGAATTCATGTATCAGTTCTAGCAGACTTTTGGTGGAGTCTATCGGATTTTCCATGTATAATATCATGTCATCTGCAAAAAGCGAAAGCTTGACTTCATCTTTGCCAATTTGGATGCCTTTGATTTCCTTTTGTTGTCTGATTGCTGATGCTAGAACTTCCAGCACTATATTAAACAGCAGCGGTGAGAGTGGGCATCCCTGTCGTGTTCCTGATCTCAGGGAAAAAGCTCTCAGTTTTTCCCCATTGAGGATGATGTTAGCTGTGGGCTTTTCATAAATGGCTTTGATGATCTTTAAGTATGTTCCTTCTATCCCGACTTTCTCAAGGGTTTTTATTAAGAAAGGGTGCTGGATTTTGTCAAAGGCCTTTTCTGCATCGATTGACAGGATCATATGGTTCTTCTCTTTTTTTTTGTTAATGTGATGTATCACGTTGATCGATTTGCGAATGTTGAACCAGCCCTGCATCCCAGGAATGAATCCCACTTGATCATGGTGAATAATTCTTTTTATATGCTGTTGAATTCGATTTGCTAGTATCTTATTGAGAATTTTTGCATCCATATTCATCAGGGATATTGGCCTGTAGTTCTCTTTTTTTACTGGGTCTCTGTCTGGTTTAGGAATCAAAGTAATACTGGCTTCATAGAATGAGTCTGGAAGTTTTCCTTCCCTTTCTATTTCTTGGAATAGCTTGAGAAGGATAGGTATTATCTCTGCTTTAAACGTCTGGTAGAACTCCCCTGGGAAGCCATCTGGTCCTGGACTCTTATTTGTTGGGAGATTTTTGATAACCGATTCAATTTCTTCGCTGGTTATGGGTCTGTTCAAGCTTTCTATTTCCTCCTGATTGAGTTTTGGAAGAGTGTGGGTGTTTAGGAATTTGTCCATTTCTTCAAGGTTGTTCAATTTGTTGGCATATAATTTTTCATAGTATTCCCTGATAATTGTTTGTATCTCTGAGGGATTGGTTGTAATAATTCCATTTTCATTCATGATTTTATCTATTTGGGTCATCTCCCTTTTCTTTTTGAGAAGCCTGGCTAGAGGTTTGTCAATTTTGTTTATTTTTTCAAAAAACCAACTCTTGGTTTCGTTGATCTGCTCTACAGTTTTTTTAGATTCTATATTGTTTATTTCTGCTCTGATCTTTATGATTTCTCTTCTTCTGCTGGGTTTAGGCTGCCTTTGCTGTTCTGCTTCTATTTCCTTTAGGTGTGCTGTTAGATTTTGTATTTGGGATTTTTCTTGTTTCTTGAGATAGGCCTGGATTGCAATGTATTTTCCTCTCAGGACTGCCTTCGCTGCGTCCCAAAGAGTTTGGATTGTTGTATTTTCATTTTCGTTTGTTTCCATATATTTTTTAATTTCTTCTCTAATTGCCTGGTTGACCCACTCATTCGTTAGTAGGGTGTTCTTTAACCTCCATGCTTTTGGAGGTTTTCCAGACTTTTTCCTGTGGTTGATTTCAAGCTTCATAGCATTGTGGTCTGAAAGTATGCATGGTATAATTTCAATTCTTGTAAACTTATGAAGGGCTGTTTTGTGACCCAGTATATGATCTATCTTGGAGAATGTTCCATGTGCACTCGAGAAGAAAGTATATTCTGTTGCTTTGGGATGCAGAGTTCTAAATAGATCTGTCAAGTCCATCTGATCCAATGTATCATTCAGGGCCCTTGTTTCTTCATTGACTGTGTGTCTAGATGATCTATCCATTTCTGTAAGTGGGGTGTTAAAGTCCCCTGCAATGACCACATTCTTATCAATAAGGTTGCTTATGTTTATGAGTAACTGTTTTATATATCTGGGGGCTCCGGTATTTGGCGCATAGACATTTATAATTGTTAGCTCTTCCTGATGGATAGACCCTGTAATTATTATATAATGCCCTTGTTCATCTCTTGTTACAGCCTTTAATTTAAAGTCTAGTTTGTCTGATATAAGTATGGCTACTCCAGCTTTCTTTTGGCTTCCAGTAGCATGATGAATAGTTCTCCATCCCCTCACTCTCAATCTAAAGGTGTCCTCAGATCTCAAATGAGTCTCTTGTAGACAGCAAATAGATGGGTCTTGTTTTTTTATCCATTCTGATACCCTATGTCTTTTGGTTGGCGCATTTAATCCATTTACATTCAGTGTTATTATAGAAAGATACGGGTTTAGAGTCATTGTGATGTCTGTATGTTTTATGCTTGTAGTGATGTCTCTGGTACTTTGTCTCACAGGATCCCCCTTAGGATCTCTTGTAGGGCTGGTTTCGTGGTGACAAATTCCTTCAGTTTTTGTTTGTTTGGGAAGACCTTTATCTCTCCTTCTATTCTAAATGACAGACTTGCTGGATAAAGGATTCTCGGCTGCATATTTTTTCTGTTTAGCACACTGAAGATATCGTGCCAAGCCTTTCTGGCCTGCCAAGTTTCAAAGGAGAGATCAGTCACGAGTCTTATAGGTCTCCCTTTATATGTGAGGGCACGTTTATCCCTTGCTGCTTTCAGAATTTTCTCTTTATCCTTGTATTTTGCCAGTTTCACTATGATATGTCGTGCAGAAGATCGATTCAAGTTACGTCTGAAGGGAGTTCTCTGTGCCTCTTGGATTTCAATGCCTTTTTCCTTCCCCAGTTCAGGGAAGTTCTCAGCTATAATTTCTTCAAGTACCCCTTCAGCACCTTTCCCTCTCTCTTCCTCCTCTGGGATACCAATTATGCATATATTATTTCTTTTTAGTGTATCACTTAGTTCTCTAATTTTCCCCTCATACTCCTGGATTTTTTTATCTCTCTTTCTTTCAGCTTCCTCTTTCTCCATAACTTTATCTTCTAGTTCACCTATTCTCTCCTCTGCCTCTTCAATCCGAGCCGTGGTGGTTTCCATTTTGTTTTGCATTTCGTTTAAAGCGTTTTTCAGCTCCTCGTGACTGTTCCTTAGTCCCTTGATCTCTGTAGCAAGAGATTCTCTGCTGTCCTGTATACTGTTTTCAAGCCCAGCGATTAATTTTATGACTATTATTCTAAATTCACTTTCTGTTATATTATTTAAATCCTTTTTGATCAGTTCATTAGCTGTTGTTATTTCCTGGAGATTCTTCTGAGGGGAATTCTTCCGTTTGGTCATTTTGGATAGTCCCTGGAGCGGTGAGGACCTGCAGGGCACTTCCCCCGTGCTGTGGTGTATAACTGGAGTTGGTGGGCGGGGCCGCAGTCCGACCTGATGTCTGCCCCCAGCCCACCGCTGGGGCCACAGTCAGACTGGTGAGTGCCTTCTCTTCCCCTCTCCTAGGGGCGGGATTCACTGTGGGGTGGCGTGGCCCGTCTGGGCTACTTGCACACTGCCAGGCTTGTGGTGCTGGGGATCTGGCGTATTAGCTGGGGTGGGTAGGCAAGGTGCACGGGGGCGGGAGGGGCAGGCTTAGCTCGCTTCTCCTTAGGTGATCCACTTCAGGAGGGGCCCTGTGGCAGCGGGAGGGAGTCAGATCCGCTGCCGGAGGTTTGGCTCCGCAGAAGCACAGAGTTGGGTGTTTGCGCGGAGCGAGCAAGTTCCCTGGCAGGAACTGGTTCTCTTTGGGATTTTGGCTGGGGGATGGGCGGGGGAGATGGCGCTGGCGAGCGCCTTTGTTCCCCGCCAAGCTGAGCTCTGCCGTCCGGGGGCTCAGCAGCTCTCCCTCCCTTTGTCCTCCAGCCTTCCCGCTTTCTGAGCAGAGCTGTTAACTTCTGACCTCCCAGACGCTAAGTCGCGCTTGCTGTCGGAACACAGTCCGTCCGGCCCCTCCGCTTTTGCCAGCCCGACTCGGGGGCTCTGCTTGGCCGGCGAGCCGCCCCTCCGCCCCGGCTCCCTCCCGCCAGTCCGTGGAGCGCGCACCGCCTCGCCGCCCTTCCTACCCTCTTCCGTGGGCCTCTCGTCTGCGCTTGGCTCCGGAGACTCCGTTCTGCTAATCCTCTGGCGGTTTTCTGGGTTCTTTAGGCAGGTGTAGGTGGAATCTAAGTGATCAGCAGGACGCGCGGTGAGCCCAGCGTCCTCCTACACCACCATCTTCCGGAACCTCCTTGCTGGTATTTTTAAGATGGATGTGATACCATCATCTTTACCCATTTTTTTAGCAGAAAAGATTATAATCAGACATGTGTTCTTTTTTATAAAATTTTCTTTTTAATGTTTATTTATTTTTGAGAAAGAGAGAGACAGTATGTGAGTGGGGAATGGGCAAAGAGAGAGGGAGACACAGAATCTGAAGCAGGCTCCAGGCTCTGAGCTGTCAGCACAGAGCCCAACGTGGGGCTCCAGCTCACAAACCATGAGATCATGACCTGGGCTGAATTCAGATGCTTAACTGACTGAGCCACCCAGGCGCCCCCAGACATGTGTTCTTTATTATGCTTATGTCTAATTCTAATAACAAATCCTTATTTAATGTGACTTAAAGGGAACTGACAACTTATTCAGAAACAAGTTATAAAAATTATGGAGACAATTATTATGCTAAAAATTATGGCATATAAAGCATCATTAAAGGAATGGCAATACTTGACCATCACATAGATATGAGGTAGAAGGCATGATAGTGGTCTAAAATGTTTTGCATGCTAACCAATTAATTATAGTTCCTTTGAATGACCCTAGAAGTATTTGTAAGACCAAGAAATGCATGTATACAGCAGGCAGAAACATTTAATCCAGTATGAATTTCTGGTAGTTATTCAAAAATAGAAGAGCAGGAATCAGTTAGGGATATGAATTGTTTTTGCCTATGTACACCCATTCCATTTTCATAGGTGGGAGACAGGATCTGATGGTCAAACCTCTTCCCCCGTCCATTTCTCAATGGATCTTTACAAGGATCAGAAATCACTTCCCCTCTAAGGATAGGCCCCAATCTGGCCATTGAGAGCATTCCTTTTCCTGGATTACAGTGATTACTTTAGGTTAAAATATAAAATCTAGGCAAGTCTAATGAGACTCCAAGTTGAGACTTTCTTTAGTTTTTGGGGATTGCTAAGCTATAAAGATGATGTCAACCCAAAGCTGCTAAGCATGGAGCATGAAGACAAGCAGTTCCTACCATGTTTTGAGCCATGGCTGGATTCAGCCATTGCCTGAAGTTAGTCCTTCCCAGACTTTCCTGCTACATAAACCAGTGAATTAATCGCAATTTGCTCCCATCCCTCGGGGGCTGGGAGCATCTTAAGCCAGTTTAATTGAGGGTTTGGTCCTCACTAATATGCTTGTATTGTGGCGATCAAACCTGACATAAACAACCACATGTCAAGGGCAACATAGAAAGTCTTCCAGCATCTTAAAGTGCCATTCAAACTTGAGATTCTATTGTTTTATGCTTTCTCTCTAGAACAGTTGATTTTTTTAAGAGCATAGCTATAAACTTGGGTGTTCTAAAGGAAAAACTTTTAGAAAAACATTCTTTGCTAATTGATCACTGAGGAATGAGGGCCTTCCATTTGCTTTCAATTCTGTTGATCTAGAGGCAGCACGTCTGTGAAGAGAGAGATACAGAGCAGCTGTGTGGCCCTGGCCCTCGTTTAGGAGGTTGCTTTCATTTTGCAGCCTTCTCTCATACCAGATTTGCCCACATGGTTTATGTCTAAGGGGATGAGTGGCAGGGTTTCTAATAGTGAAGGTTTAACTACAGTAGTGTGCGAATGGTTGCATTGGCTGTTTGAACGGGAGCTGTGAGGTCCTTCTGTAGTCACAGTTAGAGGCCCTGTTCTAGCCTCCCCATACCTGGAAGTAGCTGTCATCCTTTCCACCACTCTCCCTGTAACTCTCTCATTTATCTCAGCCCAGTACTCACTCCAGATCCTCTGGGTTAGACTTGGTCTTTTTTTAGGCTAAGGACAATCTCATGTATATTTAGTCATATAAATGTTATGTACTACTTGATATATTAGCAAGTCGTAAGTGAATTGGAAGGTTCTTCAGAAGAAATTGCACGTCTGTCACTTCAAGACCTAGGCAATTATCTCAGTAATAGAAAAGAAGAACACCTAATCCCAAAAGCTGGTTATACTAATACCCAGTTTTTCCTTCTCTACCTCTCACTCCATTCTCCTCCTGCACCTCCCCTGCCCCCACATCAGCAGACTGGTCTTCCTGTTTCTGGTTGTGAAGGTAATTCTAAGGGGCTTTCAGAAATGTGCATGGTGGCAGAAGGTAGCCAGCCTGGGATTAAAGATTTGCTAGAGATAGTCTCCTGGAAGATAAACACCTTTGACTAGTGACATTTAATATGCTGCTTTTTCTCTTCAGAGTGCTTTGCCAGCATTTCTCAGGTGATCCATTCAACACCTCTCACAGATTGGTCAGCAAGATTACACATTTTGTTTTAAGGCAGACAGGTCGGTGTTGTGACTTACTTAAGGTGGTACAGTTAGTTTAGACATCTTGAACTAGATGTTGATGTGTTAACACCTTCCATGCTGACCTTGATTCACCTTCTTTTGTGGAAATTGACAGCGAAATTATTTTGAAACCAATCAGATTTGGAAGTTCCAAAGAGCTCAGATTCTATGGTTTGTATTTTAGTATAAAATAAATCTTAGCGGGCGCCTGGGTGGCTCAGTCGGTTAAGCGGCTGACTTCGGCTCAGGTCATGATCTCGCGGTCGGTGAGTTCAAGCCCCGTGTCGGGCTCTGTGCTGACAGCTCAGAGCCTGGAGCCTGTTTCAGATTCTGTGTCTCCCTCTCTCTGACCCTCCCCTGTTCATGCTCTGTCTCTCTCTGTCTCAAAAATAAATAAACGTTAAAAATAAATAAATAAATAAATAAAATCTTAGGTGTAGCAATAGTTGACTTTAAGAAAAGAAATATTTTGGGGGAAAAAAAGACCTGCTTTAGTCAACCTTTAATTTTCATTTTATTCTCTGATTAAATCAAGTTTTCCTTTATAGAATCCATTTTTTAAAGGTGTACAACATGATGGTTTGATATATTTGTAAAATAATTTCCATAATCAAGCTAATTAACATATCCATCACTTTGATAGTTACCATCTTTTTGTGTGTAGTTGAGATCTACTCTCTTAGCAAATTTCAAGAATATAATATATTATTATTAGCTAGTCGCCATGCTATATATTAGGCTTCCAGAACTTACTAAACTTATAACTGCAAATTTGTATGCTTTAATCAATATCCCCCCTCTTCCTCCATCCCTGAGCCTCTGGTAGCCACCATTCTATTCTCAGTTACTATAGATTAGACTTTTTGTCTTTAAAGATGGAATCCATCTGTTAAGAGAATATTTCCAACTAGTTGCACTGGATGTCTATACAGACCCGTAGCAGTTTGCCATTTCATTCAGTTTGCTGTAGATTACAATACTTATAATACTTATTGTGGTACCTGCCACAACATGGATCCACGATGGATCATTTCATGTCATGCTTTCAGCTTCCTATGGACTAGATACTATCATTACCACATACAGACAAAGAAGCTGGAGCTGACAGCAGCATTTCACTTGCTCAGTTTCACTTCAAGTGACACGAGGTGATAGACCTGAGAATAGAATTTAGGTCCGATGGCTGTTTGGACCCATTCTGTTGCTGACCACTGAGCTGCCACTCTCATACGCCAAATATGGCACACCTGTCAAAGCATGTTCACCATGGGGAGAGTCAATATTTATGCAGGTATTTGTCACAGCCCAAACACCACTATTTGTTAATCCAGCAGGCTGCTTCATCTGGTAAGGCATATGCTATCTCAAAAGCTCATAGAAGGCTATAATGTCTTACCAATTTAAGAAATTAATTATCTTCACTTATAAAAATTCTGGGAAGTTTAGGATTATTATTATCTGTGTTTTTGTTTGCATAGCAATTTAAAATTTTCAAATCACTTTCACAATACTTCAGCCATTCCATTCCCACAGTAAATCAGGACAGTTAATCTTATCTACCAGTTGCCCAATGCAGAAATGGAGGTTCAGTGAGGTGATCAACTTGTCATTTGCTGGGCCGTGACATGAAGTAGCCAAAGTCAAG
Organism: Neofelis nebulosa; assembly: GCF_028018385.1. Classification (NCBI taxonomy): domain Eukaryota; kingdom Metazoa; phylum Chordata; class Mammalia; order Carnivora; family Felidae; genus Neofelis; species Neofelis nebulosa. Next base: position 26,408,274 of record NC_080794.1, on the reverse strand, counting down.
CCTAAGTCATGTACTCTTGGTCTAAGGGAACTGACAACCACATGGGTTCCTCTGTCCTGGTCCTGTCTAGTTTGTGGTCATGGGGTAAAATTGTTCTTGTAAGCCTTTCCTTCCATGGGCTCCTAGTCTGGTGCTGTCATCCGGGTGTTTCTTAATTACACTGTGTTTACAGTTTTTCAGATTAGCTGCACTGCATTTTGCATGTGACCTGATATTGTGAGGTCTACCTGGTTATGTGAACAATAATATCATGTCAAGGCCACCAGTTAACCTACAGGACTACCTTCTGCTGCCTCCCAGGGGCAGCAGAGCTGACAGTGAAGGATCTTCACTGGTGTCATCCCACACTGGGGTTTGACAGTTGGCAGCCTGGAGAATTATCTAATATTGAACTTAATTGGTTATTCTTTCTTTTCCTTGCATATATTTTCTTGCTCCCTGCCTCTTTGCTTCCAAGCCTGGACATTAATTTCCAGACCTGGGCATTTGGGCATGTCCTCTTTTAAGGCCAGTGCATACTTGCTCTTTTCTTTCCTCTGATGAATAGGGCTAGTGAGAAGCTATTTTTGGAAAGTATTAAGCTCATGGAGGCTGTGATATCATCATTAGTCAGGCTTTGGACTCTATTGAATAACGTGCATTTTGATTTTAATAGGGCCCTTGACATCATTTCCAAGATGAAAACTGATGTGCTTATTCATATCATTTTTGATGTGGGAGTAAAACGTCTTATTAAGTCAGTGTGAATTTTTCCTTAACACAGTGTTCTACTAACTAAAGCTACCCAGTGCTGAGTGTTGATTTTATGTTGTCACATTTTTGAAGTTTCTCTCTGAACTTCAGTTTCCTCAGTTCTGTACCCTGTGAAATGGGTATAATATTACTCCTAGGGCTACGAGGTTCTGAAATTCAAAGGATACATGAATGTAAAGGTCTAGGACAGTCCTTGACATTGAGTTGACACACAGTAAGTGTTGGTATTGCTCTTGTTAACATTAAGCATTTTTGAGTCAACAAGTAACTCCTACACATTTACAAGATGCATTCTTCTAACTGAACGGGCTCCATTGATTTGATATAAGCATGCTGTGTATGTAACTGTAAAGGACTGGTGCTGGCACTGGAACGTTGTTGTTTTTGCTGTTTCCCCGATTACTGTATTTTAACAAATGAGCTAGCATAAATGAAAGTCCTTTGAAAAGCAGAAATGCAGTAGAACAAACTGAGGGTTGATGGAGGGTAGGAGAGAGGGGAAAGTGAGTGATGGGCATTGAGGAGGGCACTTGTTGGAATGAGCACGGGGTGTTGTATGAAACCAATTTGACAATAAATTATATTAAAATAAAATACAAAAAAATTAATAAGAAAATTAAAAAGTTAAAAAATAACAGTGCTGTTATTAAAACACATGCCTTATGCAAATTATGGACTTTATTGTACAAAAACAAGGAATAAAATTAAAATAATGGAATACAAAAAAAAGAAAAGTAGAAATTACTATACTTATAAAGAAACATTAATATGACTCCATGCCAACACTGGCCTTGGTGCCAGATTTTTTAAATTTTTTATTTTGTTTTTTTATGAGAGAAAGAAAGAGCATCTCATACATGTACGTGAGCATGTGTGAGTTGGGGAGGGGCAGAGAGGGAAAGGGAGAGAGAGACGGCGGCGGGGAGGGGGGAGGAATCCTAAGCAGGCTCCATGCTCAGTGCAAAGAGCCTGACATGGGGCTCAATCCCATGACTCTGGGATAATGACCTGAGATGAGATCAAGAGTCAAGACACTCAACTGACTGAGCCACCCAGGTGCCCCTTGATGTACAGTTTTATTGAATCTCCACAGCAAGCAACTCTCAATTTGAAAATTTCAAAGGAAACTGAGACTGGGAAAAGTTAAGAAATTCACCAAGGACCATAAAGCCATCAAGTCATGTTGGGGCATCTCCAAAAGGGCTTTCAATAAATAAAGATAAGGAAAGGCCAAAAAATATAGGTTCAGTTAAATTGCCTTATTTTGTGTTTAAAGGGATATGGTGTGGGAAGAACATGTTGTTTGTGTTTAGGTTATTAAAATTGATAGGTCTGCTCATAAATGTAAGCAAACCTCTTTGGGGAAAAAAAAGTTGGGACAAATATTGGGAACATACAGCTCATCATTTTGAACAAGTACATTTGCTCATATTACATTTGTTCATTTGTATGCTGACAAAGTTTCATTGTGTGGCAAAGGTAAAGGAGTCAGGAAGGACTGACAGGGACCTGGGACCCCAGTGTGCTGGCACACTCCTGCCTCCATAAATAGTACATGATGGCAGTGATACCTCCTTGCATGGTATAATTCATTGTTTCAATAATTAATGTTGCCAGTGAATGTTTCTAAAAGTTCCAAAGGTAAATAATTTACTGTAATTACCAAGGAGGAGTGATATTACTTATTTGTTAGAACTTAAAAAAAAAAATGGATCCTTTGTGAAAAGTGACCTCAAGGCCCCAAATGTAGGATTGATACTGTGCTAAAAAATTAAAGTGAGTATCACCACCAACTTTATACTAATATTTGCCCTATTCTGAAGGTTAGTTGGTTGGAGTCTCCAGAAGTCAGTAAAATTGGTGAATAAGGCTGGACTAACACTAATACACAATCTTTGGTTAATCCATATAGAATTTAGGAACTTTCTGAAGTGATGTGTTGCTTGTTTGGGGTTAAGACCTTGCTATTGTTGACTCTAATTCTTTCCCAATTTGATTTCAGCGTTTTTAAAAAAAAAAATCTTTGTAATTCACTGTAAGTTTTTAAATTTATGTTTTATTATTGAAGTTATACAAACAAATAAAAAGCCATGTCATTTTATAAGATGTACTCATTAGGAAAAAAAAAAAGAATTCACATATATACCTTCAGCCTCCAATTTCTCCTCTCCAGACACAACTGCTTAGCATACCTTTTGATAGCTCTTATGTGCTTTCGTGTGTCTAAAATGTGTATGTGGCTTCTTGTTGGCTTTCACCCATTTCAGGAATTATTTATTCACTTCCCAAAATGGAAGATGAAGTTGTTACTTTTTAAATGCCTCTTCTCTCCCACCATGCACACTTTCCATCCCCTTACTTTCCCCCAAACAGTTGTATTTTACTTTGGTTATGCCAGCATTTAGTGCTTCTATTATGCCTATGTAAATGCTTTCCACAGATGCGAAATGTATTGGTTGAATTTTCTTTTTGGCACAATATTTTGCTTTCCCTGGAGTTTTTTGCATTTGCTTGGTGTTCTCTCTACATATCACTGGTCCAGTCCACCAGTTCCTCCCAGTTATGCCAATCTTCTCTCAATATGATCACATTCATTAGGTGTTCTATAAATTTCATCTCTCTGGGAGCTTTCTTACTTGTCAAGTTCCTTGTAGTTCCACTGCATAGATGTCCTCCTGGGTCTTCCTTCCCTGTCACCATGAAAATTCTCTATGTTCTTATATTAGACCCTATATCTTTCCCCTTCTTGGTTGAATCCTTCACTTTGATGGAATACATCTTCCAATAGTTTCCTTACAGAGTTAATGAGAAATATATTTGGGGGGGGGTATATTTCTGAAGATATCTTAATTCTATTTCCGTACCTTTTTTTTGCCTGGGTTTAGAATTCTGGGTTGAATATCATTTCCTTTCAGGACGCTGAAGGAACTGCTCCATTGCCTTTAACTTCAGTTTTTCCTATTAAAAGACTGGTGGAAGTCTGCCATGTGTGATCACTTTTCCTCTCTAAATTTGTAGGCTCTTTCTTTGTCTCCAGATTCTAAAATTTCATGATGATGTGCTATAGTCAGTTTATATTCATAATGCTGGTCATTCAAGTGGATTGTTTTACTTTGGGAACTCAGGTCTTCTGCTTTGGGGAAGTTTCTTGAATTATTTCTTTGATTTCTTCTCTATTTCACTATTTTTTTCTTTCTAAAACTTTTCTCTCTTTTTTTTTTTTTTGAGAAAACAAATGGGTTTGGAATTCCTGAAATAATCCTCTGCTTTCTTGTATGCTGTCCTATTTTCTACATTTGAAAATCTCCCCCTAACTTCTAGATATTTTTTCAACTTTAATGCTATCGTATTTGTTACTTTCTATGAGTTATTTTTTCTCTGAGTTTTTTGTTTGTTTGTTTTTAGTGTTTTATTGCTTTATAAGTATAAAAAGATCTCCTCTCTCTGGATATTAATGAAAAATTTTAAGTTTTCTTCTCACTGAAATGCCTCAGTTTCTTCTGATTTGCTTTTGTTCTGTTTGTTTATTTGTTTATCTTATTCCTCATATTATACACTTCACAACTGTCTAGTGACTCTTGGCTGTTTGCTCACTACTAAGCTCATGGGAAGCTCTCTGCACGGGAGCAGAAAGACTTTTCATCCATGATCTACTGAAGTAATCAGCCAGAGACATTTCACTGGGAAATCCCAATTCCCACTGATTCCTAAGTCACTGGGAAATCCCAGAAAAGATTCCCATTTTCTGCCTGAGGCTCTGTCCCTATCTGTCTTGGAGACCAGTAAAGGAAGGCTGTTCTCTCCTCAAATACAGCTTCTGCCTTTTTCTCTTCTGAGAGCCCAATTGCACATGTTAAAACCTTTCACTGGGTTCCACATGTCTCATACTATTTTCTGTGTTTTCCATTCTGTTTTTAAATCCTTTCTTTTGTACATTTTTCCATCTACACTTCCAATTATCTGACCCTGTTTTCTATTGTGCCTAGTCAAGAACTGGCATTGTATTTAGACGTGATCAAATGCCCATTTGATTCTTTCTTATGTAATTCCAGTGCCTTGTTAACTTATCCAGCTTTTCATTTCTTTCCTCTGTTTTTCCCTTCATTTTTTTCAACATACTAATCAAACCTGTTGTAAAGTTCTTATTTGCTTACTTCAAAATGTAGGATGACCTGGGAGTCTGTTTATGGTATCTGTTTTATTTTGTTTTTGTTCATGTGCTCTGGCCATGCTGGACATGATATATAAAAAGCTGTGGACAGGACACACCCGATGATGATGTAATTCTCCATAAAGTGTGCACCCTCCCTCTGCTAGACAAATAGGGTGGTAGCTGATCATTTCAATCCAGTCGAGGTTTGGCTGAAATGAGGCAAAATTATTCACCTCCCTGGTAAACTTGGGACTACCTCTGCTTTGTCCCTGGCCCTTCAGGGTCCTTAAGTGAAAATTTTGTGTGATCCTCTCCCCTGAGAAGTCCCAAACTTCTAAATCTTTTTTTCATGAAACTGCCAAGAAGCAACACTGTGCCTTTTAGTGATTTTCTGGTTAGGTTTCTAGCTTCCTGTTCTGCACAGTCCCAGAATTCAGGAAATGTTCTGCACAGAAATCTGTGGCACGCTTAAGGCCACCCAGATCTCCACCAAAACTCCCTTAGTTTTTCTAGGCCCCAGTAGTGGCCCCTGCAGGTACAAAGCCCAAATTCTATCTGCACTGATAATTGACGAATGCATCCAAGTTAAACATGGCAACAAAAAGCCCACAGGGGTCTTCGAGCCCTTCCCCTCTCTGGAGGGCAGCTCCCTTGTTCTCTGTGCCTCTTGTCCATGGCGTTCAGAGCCCATCTGCATATTTACCGGGTGTGCTTGCAGCAGCAGTAGGCTTCCACTAGCTACTCTGCCCCACTTGGAAACAAAAGTCAGCAAGGTGGGTTTTTTTTTTTTTTTTTGAGACATGGGAAAGAATTTTATAATTGTAAGATGAACTTGGAGATGTGTTCAAGTAGCTGAAATCATGGTTAGCATTACTTCTGTGATATTTCTTTTGCCGTGTCAGTTACTGAAGATGCTGTCCTAGAAGACTAAAATAAAACAGGGCACCTGGGTGGCTCAGTCAGTTAAGCATCCAACTCCTGATTTCAGCTCAGGTCATGATCTCTTGGTTCATAAGATTGAGCCCTGCATTGGGCTCTGCGCTGACAGCCTGAAGCCTGCTTGGAATTCTTTCTCTCCCTCTCTCTCTGCTCCTTACCCCTGCAGGCACCCACTGTCTCTCTTTCTCTCAAAATAAATAAATAAACATGAAAAAAATGTGTTTCTTTTAAACTCATGCAGTGGCATGTATAGAAAAAAAGACTCAGAGGCACCTGGGTGGCTCAGTCAGTTAAGCGTCTGACCTCTTCTCAGGTAATGATCTCGCAGTTTGTGGGTTGGAGCCCCGCATCGGGCTCTGTGCTAACACTCAGAGCCTGGAGCCTGTTTCAGATTCTGTGTCTCCCTCTCTACCCCTCCCCCACTTGAGCTTGCTCTCACGCTCTCTCTCTCTCTCTCTCTCTCTCTCTCTCTCTCTCAAAAATGAAGATTAAACATTTTTTAAAAAAAGATTAAAATAAAACAACTTATCAATAAACTTTGTTTTCTATCCTTGAAACTTCAATGTAGACCTATAGAGGAGTAAGTACAAATTTATTTTGACTCTCTGAACTTACAGAGACATACAGGTATATTTTGTAGGTACAGAGAAACCAGTGTCTTATGTGAGTTATTGATGCCTTATATCATTTTATTTTGCAGCATCTAACATTTACAAGAGAATTTGATTCAGATTCTCTTAGACATTATAGCTGGGCTGCAGATACCTTGGACAATGTCAATCTTGTCTCAAGTCCTGTTCATTCTGGGTAAGTAATCTAAAAGTCACTTACCTTTATCCCATTAAATGAACATTACATTTGTTGTTTGTATTTATAAATTCATATTGACAAGCTTTATATGTATGAAATATTGTTCTTCTAAAAGACTTCATTAGTGAGTATATGTCATATATATTTGTAAATCATTTGTAAATGTTCTTTTCTGAGCAAATTGCTATACCTGTTTTTTGTTGAAAAAAAAAACACTGTTGGAAAGGAAAATAATTAAAGTATTGGTAAATCTAGTCATTTCCCTTAATTTTACTTTATTCAGATAAAGTTTTATTTCTGAGTGTCTGATTTTCCTTTCTAATGGAAAATTATATATGGAGGTATTTCTGTTCATCTCTTGCTGACTGCTCTTGTGCTTTGCTTCACATGATGAAACACCTGAAATCTTCAGACCAGTTTGGTACCTCCTGCACTCCTGAAATAAAATTATGATTAAGTCTTATTAAATTACAATTAGAAGAAAAGAAATTAATTTTTAAAAGAAAAGAAGTGAATGTACCAATGTGTGTACCCCAGAAATGCTGTGGTAAAAACCACATTGAACAGGCTCCTTACCGCTGCCCCACTGGTAGCAGAATTAGAGGTGGGCGGTTTACAAGGTAGCCTGCTCTAACTACTGAATTGATAATCAGTGCATATTTACATATGGGATTCTTCACCTGTCAGTAATTAAAACTTGGGATAGTTGATGCCACACAAATGGAATAGAAATCATTGAGATGATGAAAATTTCAAGGTATTTTCACCTCTAAATTTGGCATTTAGGCCATAAATTAGTTGTGATCCAGGACAAGGACAGAGTAATTTGGAATTAAATTAGTTAACAGTAATTAACATTTCTGAAATGCTATATGTGTTATATGAATTATTTTCTGCTGCTTTTAATTAAAATAAATTGTAATAGCTTTACCTTTTTATGTGCCTGGCATTGTGTTAAATGTTTTACATGTATTATCTTACTTAATATTTTTTTGAACCTTAAAATGACACTGTGAAATAAGTTTTACCACTATCCCCATTTTGCAGATGAAAAGTCAGACTTAGAGTAATGCTGCAGGTTAAAGTATCCTACAGAATTGTGGCTTGTAGCACAAATAATTGCAATATCATTCAAATGGAAGTAATTGACGTGAAAGTACTTTGTAAACTATAAACTACACATACATATTCTTTGACTAATTAACATTACATCTCTTTAACTCAATTATAAAATTCTTTAATTATGGAGTAATAATTTTTAATTGCTTAAAATAGTTACATCATTGATGTTAGATGTTTATGGGTCTTAACTTAGAAAAGCAAAAAACAATCAGTTGGGAAGGAAACTGAAATACTTAGGATGCATTCAGTGAGCCACATGTTGAAGAGGTTCTTTGTATCAAGCTTGGTGAATGCCCACCATGTTACAAAGACCTAGAGCCAACGTTTTCTCTACATAGGAAAGAAAAGTGTGTCATTTAGGAAACTTTCATGCTTTGCTTTTGTGCTTTGCTTCAAATGATAGTTGGAACTTCAAATGAGAAATTGAGGGAACATAGAATAATAAAATCAGAGGTGAACTTTCCTGTACATTGGAGATGATGAAATATTTGACTATGCAAATTCTCTCTCCTTCCTCTTGAATTTATTGAAGGCAATAGACATGTCCAGGAAAGCAAAAGTAATGGCAGCTGGCATGGGCTTATTTGAAAAGGAAAATATAGACTTGGTATACACTTGGAAATGGTTCACTAGTGCTGTCAGGTCTTAGGGAGTAGCTTCTATAGCCACTGAAGGTGAATATTTTTCCAGGTTGTCCCACAAATGCCAAATGCCTTGGTTTCATTTTCTGACAGTTTTTATTTTTCCTTTGCTTATCATTGACATTTTCTGTTGCTTGCTTCTAATTATCTTCCATTAATTTCTCCCATTTGCTTTCTAAATTATTTTGCAGCTATTCTTCTCCACTTCCTCAGTATGATTCAAGGTGATAACTGTGTCCTTTATGTGAACCATCCTTTTTTGTATTTTTAATTTATGTGACGTTTTCCCACAGTTAGATGTGTCAGTGTCTGTAGTGTATCAGCTTTTGTCATCCTGCTGTTCTTACAACTAGAAACATTCATGTGTTAGTTTTAGGATTATTTGTAGAATTACTGCTTTAGTTTAAGTATTAATAAGATACAAAAGATATGATTAAACATCACCTTTTGATTTGTTTCTATGAGTTGTATTGCATGAAATTTTATTTTGCATAGAATATGTAGAGAATGAGTTTGGAAAACAATTCATGATGTTATTGAATAACAGGACCCTTGCCCTGCTTAATATTTATTCTCTCCTTTCCTCAGTCTATTGGCTCTATAAAGTTGAAAACCTTAGAACAATAAATTACTGCTAATGAGTACCAACTAGGCACTGGGTGCTACGCAGAATCCAGAGAAAGAGCTTCTTCTTCTAATTTGTCCTTAAAATCTTCTAAGATATGTTTTGTTTTGTTTTTTTCCATTTGTGTCTGATATTCTTTGTAGTTTGGATATTTTTATATTGACACTGATGACCTTCTTAAACTACCCTCATATTGCTCACCTACAAGTGTTTTATATGTATCTTTTTCATATAGATATATTTTTAGTATTAGTAACCGCATCTGACCTAGGCGGTTCCAAAGCACCTCTAACAAAATAGTTTTTGTTCAATGGGTCATTCAGTAAACATGTATTATGTGCTTACTGTATTTAGGAACTGTGCTCAGCCCTGCAGGTCAAGCAGCAAACAAGGCAGGTCTGATCCAAATTACTATCTATATTATTGAGATCAGCTCTTTGTTGCCAGGGCAAACACTGCCCTCCAAGTGTAAACACTCTTGTGTTTATATGTGCTAATACAACCACATTTCCAAACCCAGAGTTGACCTCGAATCATTTTTAATTCATTCTGTTGCTAGTATTCCCAATCACAAGTTGATTTTCACTACTGAATGCTGGGAAAGGTAAGATTTTGTCTTAGGCTTCTTTATAAATTTGCCCTATTATCTTCATTACTGAGTAAAGGTAGTTATTAAATATGTGTGTGTCCAAGACAAGACAATGTAGGCTCCCCAGAGCAGTTTCAAGTGAGCCTTGTCATTTAGCACCCGAGGCAATTCATGTGGACACTTGCACAAGTAGATAAGTGTCTTTGTCTTTGACGAGAAAGGTGTGTATTGTGTTTTGTTTTAGAGGGGTTAGTCTCTTCCCCTCTTACTTTGAACATTACAGGGGTTCCAACCTCTCAAAGTAGATCTAATGTTACACACACACACAAAAAAAAAATAACCCAAGGAAAATGGCTAAATCCAAAATAAGCAGAAGGATATGAAGTTGATTCTACCTCACTGATGACCAGAATTGGTCCTGGACATCTGATTGCCTGGGAAATGATCACCATGCTATTGCCTTTTTCCATGGGGATGGCAGGTCAGTTGCTTTGAGGAAGAGGTTACTCTTCCAAGATCAAGTCCCCAGCTAGCACCTCCATGCAAGGTCCTAAAATCTATTTGCAAGATGTTAGAACTCTATTTAGATGAACTACATTTTAGTAGAAGATTTTTGATGGATGGGATTTTCCACCACCATCCCCAATACTATAGGTATTCAAACAATTTTCTCATTATCAACATTTATTGCTGTTGCAGTAATAAGCATATTTTCACATGTGGAAGTTGGAATGCACAGGGGCATAGTGTTCTCCTGTCTGACCTCCACTCTTCCATGAGTCGGATTCACTGGTTTATGTTACCAGAGTGCTTTATGACACCAGAGATTTGGGGACGACTCTTCATGAGCATGTGAAAGGAATCGAGAATTGCAATATGCTATTACCCAGATGAGATGCTATAAGTTTCTCTATATTTTCATACCTACATGCAAACAAATATTTTTTTCTTCATTAGCTTTAATGTAAAGGCCAATGACAGAATTATAATACATAATTTAGAGACATCTTCTAAAAAGTCTAGGTTACTAGTTTTGTATGGCTGTGTAAATACTCAAGTATAGGTTATTTTCAACAGTTTTAAAGTCAAATTTATGCTGAAAGGATTAAATCCCTTTCCATCAAAATTGCCTTGGCAGAACTAGGCATCTGCTTTTGTTCTTATATTCTGCTTTGTGATAGTGCAAATTAGACTGGTATGATTAAATACGTACATATTTATTTTAGGAGTTGTACATGTTAAGACATACCGTGGAGTTTCATCTGACTTGTCAGGGAGTGAGAGTCCATAGTGAGCATATGGCTAAAACCACTTATAGTGGTTAAAATGACCTTTGAATACAGCATAAGCCATCTGCAGAGGCCACATATGGCAGCCTGGGCTTGGGTTTTTAAATGCACAACAGTTTTTGTTACAGCTTTGAACCATTCACTGTTCCTCAATCGGAGCATCTGACAAAGTGGTTGGCTTCTACTAGGAGGCCACGTCCCACCTATAATAAGTTGTCATGTTTCCCTTTTTGCCCAATTCACAAGTTAAATGCATGTTTGGTGTGACTCCACTGTATTTACTTTCCAGTTTATTTTTAAAGAGAGGAAATGATAGCCACATTGTCTGTCGTTTTAAACCTTAACATTTAATTTCAAAACCTGCTGTGAAGATGGTTTATATGTATCCTTGATTTGGCCTCTGGTCTTCTCCCTACAGGTTTCTGGTTAGTTTTATGGTGGATGCAAGAGGAGGCTCCATGAGAGGGAGCCGTCACCACGGGATGAGAATCATCATCCCCCCGCGCAAGTGTACGGCCCCCACCCGAATCACCTGCCGATTGGTAAAGAGACATAAACTGGCCAACCCACCCCCCATGGTGGAAGGAGAGGGATTAGCCAGTAGGCTGGTAGAAATGGGTCCTGCAGGGGCACAATTTTTAGGGTAAGTGCTTTTGTCAATTTTTATCTTGGCCCTTGTATGATATATATGATTTCCTTTGCCCTTTTTAACTCAAGTAGTTAACTATTAAGACGGCATAGTCGGACCATTTTGATTGAGTACACCTCTCGTGTAGCGTCAAAGGTCACAAAGCTGTGTAATTCTGTGAAAAGCGAGTAGGCTGATACTTCCTTAACTCAGTTTGCTGGTCAAAGCTTTTACTAACCAAGAAGCATGTTCTCTGCTCAGTGAGTGCACGGAACCCCAGCAGCCCCTGTAGAAGTCAAGGCACCATTCTTAAGAAAAAATACAGATGTTGGAATTATATGAATAACTGGCTACTATGGGTACATGCCTTTTTAAGAGATAATTTGTAGGGACATAATCCAATGTGATAATGATATTTTACAAAAAGGAAAAATAAATTCTTTTCCTGAGGTGGCACTTGGGTGCAAATCAGGCAGGCTCTGTCGTGACGGACAGTTTGTTCACAATTTCCCCTTCTCGTTTCTCTTCCTGCTGCATGGATGTTATTCAGTAAACTGCATCTTCCTACCAATCCTCCCCCTGTAAATGAGGGTGAGAGTTTGGTTAGCCGAATCCTGCAGCTTGGGCCTCAAGGAACAAAATTTATTGGGTAGGATCTTTATAGACAAGATTCAGAATGTCTACAATTCTTTCTCCATTTTCAATTTTTTTCTGTCACACCCATGGTCTTATTCTTGTCTTAAGTTTCTTTTTATTTTTTCAGTTTTTAATGCTTTCAGTTGATGTGTGTCACTGAAAGAAACAAAAATCATAGTGGCTTGACTTAATGTAGCATCGCTACCTATCTTGTGCTTCTCCAGCATGTGGAATTTCCTGCAAGCATTCTGCTTGGTAACTTTGTGCTTTTGTAAACCTTTCTTTAATTTGAAATGTTTCAACTGAATATGGTAGTTTTTAAGACAGACTGACAATCTAATTTTAACCCAGTGTAAGAGAAAGTATTTGCAGCCTTTGAATCAACATTTGCTGTAAATGATATATATGTGTGTGAATATATATATGTGTGTGTATATATATATATATATATATATATATATGTGTGTGTGTGTGTGTGTGTGTGTGTGTATCTAGAGTTACATTTTCTTCAAAGTACATACTTATGCATACTAAGTAATCTTCATGGTCTTTGAGAAAGAAAAGTCCTCAATAAGTAAACTGATTTTGATAAATGTTGGGGCTAGAAGATATTTAAAGAAAGCCAAATAGGCAGCAGATAGAATGTTCTACTACAGTTATTAAATCATCTTGTTTTGTTTTGTTGAAGCTGAAATGTGTTGGTATCTGTTGTTTGTTTGCTTGTCTGTCTGGTTGGGGGATTTGCCTTGGCAGTCTGCATGAAGAAACCTGTTATGAAAACTTATGCTTGGCTTTCACCTTGGTCAGAGGCCCTGGTTCATACCTTCTCTCCAGTGTTGTTCAATGTCCTACACAAAGCCACATTCCTCAAATATTTACAGAGACAGTATCTGATACATTAACCTGCAAAGATTGTATCTAGTTCTCAAAAAAAACAAAAGTCAAATCAGATGTGGTTAAAAACTATGGTAAATATCTTAACTCTTGAAATTATTAACACTCTTAGGAGTAGTTGATTTTGTTTTTATCTACCAAAAAATAAAGGCATTATTAAAAAATGTTGAAATCCTTAATTTGAATTAATTCTAATTATTTTGTCAAAAGTAAAATGATCATATTTATCATCCTATTTTAAGAGAATGCTTTTGTGATAAATAAAATGTTCATACATATTCATGTTATTGGATCATTACAACAACTAGCCCTTTTTATGCTCTTACCTATCTGAACCCGTATCTTCTGTTGTGACATGCACATAAACGTGTAGGGTAAGAGGTGAGGTTACATACAACCTCTGTAGGAGAATAATGATACTGTCTACTAAATGTCATAAAATAAAGCTGCACAATCCAACTACATAAACTGTGTGTGATTGTGGTCTGCTTACTTCCATTCATCCTTTTTAGCCATTTATCCTGTTTTAAAATTTAACAAAATGATTCCTGTGCTTGATTGGCTGTCTTCAATTTGCAGCCATTCTTATGCATTCTTCTGCAAAAGGACACTGTCAAAATTTAATATATCATTAGATTACAATTTCAAACCAATAAGTGCTTTTTCAGAAAGTTTAAATATTTCTGTGCAGGTTATTATAGTGTTAGGAAATTAAGCTGCCCGCGACCATCTCACAAATTAAACACCAGAGAAAACTGCCTTAACCATACAGGCCATTAAAAGTCATGGAAAGTCACTGTTGGAGGGAGTGAATTGTTATGTCGACTGTTTGCTTGAGAAGGGACAAACACCTGTGATCTTTCAAAATAGGAAATCTATAGAATTTCTTTTTCAAAGAAATGACTGTGTCCTTTTAAATCATTAGCTTTTTGTATAATATGATATACCTATTGTGTTTTTAAAAATGGACCAACTTCCTTATGGTCTGTTTTAATCTTTCAATTCCTTGATTCAAAATTCCTGTTTATATGTGCTGAATATTTTCTCCCATATTAAATCAAATGCCTAACATATGATAGGCCCTTATGAATTGTTTGTGAATGAATGAATGATGGCATGTTATCAGGCTTCTGATATATTATTTATTAGCAAATGATTCTGCAGCTTTGAAATCATTCCCAACCTTAGTGGCACCTCTGATTTTCAAATGAATACTGTTAATGAAACTTTTTTTTTAAGTATGATACTATAAACATATTTCATTTTGATACCAAAATAATGTGGATTTCTTTTCCAGCCCTGTCATAGTGGAAATCCCTCACTTTGGGTCCATGAGAGGAAAGGAGAGAGAACTCATTGTTCTTCGAAGTGAAAATGGTGAAACATGGAAGGAGCATCAGTTTGACAGTAAAAATGAAGATTTAACCGAATTACTCAATGGCATGGATGAAGGTAATGGTGACAAGTCCTGGTTTCTGTCAATGTCTGCAGGTAGAAATCAAAGGCATGACTACACCAGAGTTAACTGCACCTGAAATTCACATGTCTGCATCCTGAGCTTGGGGTCCGGTTCCTCAGTGTTTAGTGCTCTTATCTGTATGCAAGGCATGAAGTTCCAGTCAATCCAACAGCCTTTTGTTTTCATAACACTAATGTACAAATACCACTTGATGATTCTTTCCATCTTCAATGAGATATATTAATCTTTCCAAAACCTGAGAAAGTTTTCTAAATTAAAAATGTGTCAGGAGGAGGGGAAATAATAGTGGAAGGTATGCAAAGCATGCAGGACATTTTTAAGAAAATATGTTCACATTTTACTTTTGGAGTTATTATTTCTGGATCCTTTCTTGTGTCTCCATCTTCTCCCCGATTATGTCAACATTCTTCGTGAATTTTTAACTTCTGTTGGGCAATAATAAGTTGCAAGACTAATTATTGGAGTCTGTGTCGTATTCTGTGACCTAGTAGGGCACATAGCTGAGTGTATCACTTCCCATACACACCTTCTTCAGCTCTCTGACCCTTAGAACAAAGCAGGTTTTCTTAGTAGACATTGGGAATGGACTTGTTTTGAGAGTAGGTACTTGATGCAGAGTTTTCCTTTAAAGGGGTGAAAAACAATTAGAGGCCAAATGCATCACAGAAAGACTCTAATTTTTTTAAGTTTGTTTATTTATTTATTTATTTAGAGCAAGCTAGCGAGAGAGAGGGGGAGAGAGAGAGAGAGAATCCCAAGCAAGCTCTGCACTGTCAGTGAAGAACCTGATGTGGGTCTCAAACTCATGAACTGTGAAATCATGACCTGAGCCAGTCAGACGCTAAACCGGCTGAGCCTGACTAATGTTTATACTGACTCCCTAATCACTACAAATTCAGCAATTGTTTTAAAGAATAGCTTTATTGGAGATATAGTTCACCTGCCATAAAATTCGCTGTCCTAGCATTTAATGCACTGGCTTTTGGAATGCACCCAGCACAGTCTTCTGGTTTCAGAGTGACGACAAAGGCGCTAGAACGACTCGGGTGTTTGAGGGATGACCATGGTCAAGTTCTTTGGTCCCTGTGAGCCTCTTTGGCTTCTGCAAAATGGAGATACCTTCCTTACTTCATAGGGCTGTTACTGGGAAAAAATAATTCTCTGAAGCACTTATGAAATACAGCCTTTGTCACATAGTAAGTCCTCAATAAATATCAGCTGTTGTCACTATTCATTCTATAGAAAAAAATTGTCCTATCAAAGGTTCTGTAAAAGACACAGTTCATCACTGCCAACCAAGAATTTAAAGATGTTTTTACAGCAGGGTAGGAGGAAATTATTAATTGTTGAGTTTCTAGCATTTGTGAGAGAGTGGTAAATTCCTTTCTATATGAAAATTTAAAACAAAAGTATAGTACTATAAAGTAGGTAGTTTTAATCACACGTTTAAAAAATTTTTCTTTTAACATTTATTTACTGTTTGTTATTTTTTTATTTTTTTAATGTGTATTTTTGAGAGAGAGAGAGAGTCAGAGTGTAAGCAGGAGAGGGGCAGAGAGAGAGGGAGACACAAAAATCTGAAGTAGGCTCCAGGCTCTGAGCTGTCAGCACAGAGCCCAACACAGGGCTCAAACCCATGAACCCTGAGATCATGATCTGAACTGAAGTCAGACACTTAACCAACTGAGCCACCCACGTACCCCTTTAATCACCCTTTATAGATGAGGGAACAGAAGTTCAGACAAGTCAAGTCACTTACCTAATATTACCCAAACTAAGTAGCAGCGCTGGGTTAGAAATCTGGTTTTATCTTGTTTTCAAAGATTTAACCATATCCCACTTATTTTAGAAATGTGTGCCCTGTGGAGAAGAAAATAAATGTAAACAGGAAAATTCCTACCAACCTCTAGATTTAAGGTTCAGGAGAATAATCATCTTAAATGAGCATATATTAAATGTTTACATATGATACTGATATTTATATCATATATCAGCTATAACTTCAAATAATTTCTGATAGGAACATGCAGTGGTAATTATGATTTCTAATTTTTATTACCTAGTCATTCTCTTCTAAGGAAATTGATAAGGAAACACAATTAAAAATTTTAAAAAGAATACATCTTAAGAGAATGAATTGAATTAGCATTTTGAAAATAGTAAAAGAATATAGATGATTCAGGATTCAAAAATGGAGAGAATAAGAAAAATGGGTTATCCAGAGAGGGTGGTTATTTTAAGGAAAATAAAGTATGTAAATATTTTCATGTATCTAGTATTTCTTAAATGCCAATGTAGATTATTAGTTTTTAACGTGTACATCTCCTACACAAGGAGTTTCTTTTCTTTCTCTCTTTTTCTTTCTTTCTTTCTTTCTTTCTTTCTTTCTTTCTTTCTTTCTTTCTTTCTTTATAGATAACTACCTTGATACTGTAACCTCTTGAAGGCAGGGTACATGTCTTAATCACCTTTGAACCCCCAGTGTCAGGCACAATTCTGATTTAGGTTTTCCCCCCTTGCTGGTAAGGGGCAGAAGGAGGAACTTCTCAAAATATGTAGCTAGCTGGAGGAAAAGTTCTCATTGGTCTATTTCTTCTACCCCAAATGTCACTAATGTTAATCTACAGGAGAAGAAAATTAAAGAGGAGCATTTACTTTGAGGAAATTTCTGAGAAATTAACATTATTCTAGGAAGAATACTGAACATTCCAAAACAGTACTGCCTAGTAGATGATGATTTATATGATGATGGAAATACTCTATACATGGGCTGTCCAAGAGTAATCACTAGTCACATGTGACTCCGGAGTACTTGAAATATGACTCGTACAGTTGAGGAAGGTAATATTTAATTTTGTTTAATTAATTTCAGATAGCCACATGTGGCCACTCGCTACCTCATTGGACATTGTAGTTCTAGCAAAAACACTGAATATTCTAATATAGTCTCCTTCATTTTTGAGTATAGATTATAATATGTCCATCCTACCAGGCACAGGTAGAATTTTTGAAAAAAAAATTAGATTTTTTTTTTTAAGTTTATTTATTTATTTTGAGAGAGAGAAAGAGAGAGCAGGGGAGGCACA
Source organism: Neofelis nebulosa (assembly GCF_028018385.1). Lineage (NCBI taxonomy): Eukaryota > Metazoa > Chordata > Mammalia > Carnivora > Felidae > Neofelis > Neofelis nebulosa. The sequence goes on along the minus strand of NC_080794.1, from coordinate 26,390,629 downwards.
GAGACAGAGGATCCCAAGGAGGCCCTGACACAGGGCTCGAAATCATGAACTGTGAGGTCATGACTTGAGCTGAACCCAAGAGTCAGACACTTAACTGACTGAGCCACCAGTTTTTGGGGCACCCGCAATTTTTTTTCAATTTTTAAGGATTATTTATGGAATGGATTTCCATGGTTTCATGCTAATTATCTTCATTTTGTTTTTATTAAACCAGTTTTAAATTGGAATTAGTCATATCTTTGCTTAGAAATTATGCCCCTCGAACTTCCATACTCAGGACATATGTCAAGAAATGATGATATTAGCCCTCTGTCCTGGATTCTGTGTGTTATCTTGGAAATAGTAGATAGAGTTTCTTTGTTACATTTTTAAAGACCAGTTAAACTTTGGTTCTATTTTAGGCAATTAAAAGAAAACGTAAATACTTCTAGGCTTAAAGAATCTAGCACTGGAGGTACTTCAGCAAAAATAAGGACTAAATTCTCCAAGCACAGTGGTTTTCTTCATGGATTAAGTTTTAAAGTAACAATAATGAAGGAAGTACTATACATATTTTATAGCTGAAACTCAATCAGATTTCATACCAAGCTTAAGCCCCACTTATCACCACTCTTCTCTAGTACCCAAAGACATTTCATTCATACTGGAACATCCCCCTTCTAAAAACAGACAAAAATCAAAATCATCCTATCTCTTAAAAAAAAAAAATCCAACACTTCTATTTCCCTAAGGTCCAGCTATTCAAAGTTCTCATAGGAAAAGAAGCATGAGCGCAGAACAGAAGTTTTCATGTTGTGTTCTACCTTCTTCCCTCTGCCCCACCCCCCCTTTGTTTATTCCTGGATAGTTGTTAATGAGCATCATAACAATAGTACAGAAAATAAACCAGTGACTAGATCACTCAAGACTTCCTTAAAGAAAAAGAAAAAAGCATCCTGTTGTTTTAACTTATTAATTTCCCCAATTGATAACAATAAGCCTTATCTGTCATCCGTGGCAAGTGACTCTTGGTATTACATGTTTTATTATAAATGTCTCCTTTTTTACCCTCTTTTCCATAAATAAATGCTGCTCTGTAACTAATCTATATGCTATTTTTATAACCAGTCCTGTTGCACCTTATTCTCTGAAAAATCTTAAAACCCAAATGTTAAAAATCATCTTAGGCAATATTTTGATAACTGACTTTTACTATACCATGCAATTGTAAGGATTAGATATGGTTCTGTAATATTTCAAAACTTGCAAAGCCTTTCCAAGTGCACAAATGGAGTAGTTAGAATAGCTCCAAAGAAAGACAAGTGTAAGGAGGAGGATAATTTTCCTAGTGTAATATGGTGGTTAGGATCAGGATCTGTGGACGTCACATAGCCCACAATTCCCATGCTGACTTCCTAGCTGTGTTATCCTAACCAAGAACTCAGTCTTTCTAAAATTTCATTTAAATCTGTAAAGTGAGGATACCTCATAGAGAGCTAAGGGGGAACTGACTAGCTAATATACGTAAAGTTCTTAATCCAAGGTCTGATGCATAAGAACCACTCAATCAATGTTAGTATTTGTCACGGCTGCCGTGTACAGTTGTGCAGGAGAGCAAGTAGGAACTGAAATCTTGCCTCTTCCCCTTGCCAAGACATCTGCTCTGACACTGGCATGCAGGACAAAGAGACAATCTTAACTAATGTTCCCAAGCCATTTACCTGCAGGGTGGTGTCTGTCCTAAGTGGCACCCTTTTCCAAATTGCACGTGGCTAGTTGAAGCCCTGGTCAGGGCTGATGAAGGTGACATTCTCTCCATCACCACTACACAGTCAGGCAATGGTAGGAAAATAGATCTAGATCTAGACTTCTAAAGTCCAGGCTTCTGACCCCAAATTTACTTGTTTTTCTATAATACCCCTTTGCCTTTCTGTATTCTGAAATGAAGGATGCCTATGAAAGTGTTTTGCGTGAAACAAAAATGTTACTTAAATGTTAGCTGCTATTTAAGTCTTGCATTACTCATCAAGGTACCATCTTAGCTCTTATATGACTCAAAAGGATATGGTGTGGATTCAAGAAAAACTGTCATTGCAAAATGTGGTAGAATTAGGATTTATTTCTGCCACTAGGAGCCTGGAGACACAAGCATCAATGATTATGCTAATGAAGCAGGTGTGTTAGCAGAGCTCTACTGAAGTAAGAGGCTAGAATGACAGAGGACAGTTGGTCTGGGTGTGAAGAACCTGCTGTTACCAATAAGATATCATGTGGCAGAAGTGACTTTCCTCTTTGGAGGTGGACCCAGATCTTGTCCTAGCACTTGTCAATTCTCTGCTGAGAAAAAGATACTGGAAAACACAAAATAAATTCATTCTGCTCCCCCCAAAAACATCATCTTTAAAGTGAACCAAGTTGAATCTACTTTGTAAGTTTGTTTAAAATCTTTAGTTAAACTCACAAAGTTCAATTAAACATGTTTAAAATTCTGCCTCTAAAGTCAGACCCCAAAGGGTGTTTTGCGGTTTATGGTTTTGCTGGACCTGAGAGGATTCACTAGTAGAAGAATCCTTCCTCCTTGGAGGTCTTAAAATTGAAGAGCTGGAGAAATGCTCTAGTGTGGCACTGACACTAAGGTTGCCACTAGTTACACGTGGCTACAGGGCACTTGAAATGGGGCCAGTGCACATTGAGATGTACTGTGAATGTAAACTACACCAGATGTGCAGAGCAACCCCCCAATCGATATCTCATTAATATTTTTTACATTGGCTACATGTTGGAATGGTAATGTTTTGGATATACTGGGCTAAATAAAAGATATTATTAAAATTGGGGCACCTGGGTGGCTTAGTTGCTTAAGTGTCTGACTCTTGTTCTCAGCCTAGGTCTTGATCTCAGGGTTGTGAGTTCAAGCCCCATGTTGGGCTTCTGTGTTGGGCGTGGAGCCTACTTTTAAAAAAAAGATACCATTAAAATTAATTTTACCTGTTCCTTTTTAATTTTCCAGGGTGGCTATAAAGAAATTTAAAGTTCCAAATGTGGTTTGCATTATATTTCTTTTAGACGGTGCTTCTCTGGACAATGTATAGATTTGGAGAGACACATTTATTAGGTTTTAAAATCAAAATCATTGCTACCTAAGCATCACAAGATGCTTTGAACATATAGGAATTATGCTATTATTTTAAAATCCCAACCACTGTGTTGGACCAAAGTTTTGCTCAAGCTCTCCAAACAATGCCATCATGCCAGGAAAATGTTTCCTTCCTGTTGTCATTGTTTTCCCATGAGACCAAGTGAAAGTTTAAAATAATGCATTTTAGATAAAATAATTATGCTATTTTTCTGTAAGTTGAAGCAGGAAAGAGAAATTGATAACTATAATGTCAAGTAACAGAAAACTATTTTCCATAATTTTGTTATCTAACTATACGAACAATAATTACAGAGGCAGATGTTTCAGTTAAAAATTGCTACTTTGGTTCATTTCAAATGAACTCATTTTTAATTCATCAGGCATGAGACAAAGCATAATCTTAAAGCATCAAGTTAGATTGTAGAAGCGTCCAGTGCTGAGAAGTGGAACATGTAGCTTTATGTTGTACACAGCACCATCTGCTGGACAAATCTGTTAACAATTTTGAAAAATTCTGGAGGAAAAAGTAAAAACAACTTAACCAAATGAAGATTATGTTAGGGTGTCAAAAAACAAAAAGCATACCAAATACTATCAGTTAAACCCTTCAGCTTGTTGCCATAAAACTCATTTTAAATCAGTTGCTTGATACCTACCATAGTGCAAAAGGAAGGGAAATAGAACAGCTACCCCAAACCAACTAGCTGGGAAATGAGAATGGGACCAAGCCAAATAAACATTAACCACAGCGAGCCTTATATGTGCCTGTGTAAATGGATTTGCCAGCATTTACATCTTTTTATAAAACATTAGTAGGTCAAAATAATGATGTCAGACACCCTGACCCACTTGTCAGACAGAATGGGACTCTTGGCCCTCTAAGGACAGGGAAGCAAGGCTGAGAGATTGGGTGCAAGCTTTTATGACCTTTAGTGCAGATGAGAATGGAGGCCAGGGTGCCAGACACAGCAGGTCTAGGGCCCTTGGAGTTCGTTGTGCTTCTGTATCTGCTGCACATGCTGGGTTACTGATTTATGGTGTTCAGCTTTAAAGAATTATATATGATCCTGATTTTGAACATGGGATTATATTATTTGTTTTTTGCCTTCATATCGTAGTAATGGTTTAAACAAAGGGTTGAAGAAAGTGCCATAATGGAGCTAATTGCCTGAAAGCCATGCCTTTTTATTTACATAAGTGGAAAACTAAGCAAATGTGGAAGAACATTTTCCTGGAAAAAATACATAGAGAAGCCAATGCATAGAATATAAAGTTTCTGCAATCCTGGAGGAAACCCTTATAATGATTATTCCAGCATGAGCAAACACTCCCTAACTTCTCTTCCAGAAAGCCTTCCCTAAACCCCAGACTAAGTTAGATCCACCTGGTAAATATGTCCACAACATCTGGCCTGTCTTCTTCCATAACAAGCAACTTTGAACTTTGCTATCTTCCATGATGTACGATAAAGTCCCTGTGGACAGGGACTTGGCTTGACTTGTTGACAGCCATATTCCCAGTGCATGTAGCAGCTCTTGGCACAGTATTGTCACCACACCATAACTTGTTGAATGAATGGAAAAATAAATGCTTTGTATCCAAGCCTATGTCCCCACTCTTGATGATACATTTCCTTAATAATTCAGTGACCTATACCCAAGAGAGAAAGCAGCTTTCTAAAGGAAGGGGTGCCACAACCAAATGAGGAGAGGTGGTCTGCATGGGAGGGAAAGGGCACAAAATGATTAGAAATTAGTTTTCAAAAAATAATTTTAAAATATAATTGTCAGAAATTGTATGGATTGCTAAAACCGGAGGGGAAACAAATAGATAATTCATTGTTTCTAGACAGTCATCATTAGCTCTCAATGCATTGTACAAATCTGAATAACAAAGAAGATCCTTACCTTGCACAAAGATGTAAAATAATGCTGATCGAGACAGATATAAAGTGCATACTGGAAATGAATAAGAATAGGAGTTAAATTTCTAAAATTGTACCTGTACATGGGACCTCTCTGTAATCTTTGCAATTTCCCATGAATTTATAATTATTTCAAAATAAAAGTTGGACAAAATTGGAGAGGTTTCTATTATGTTTACATTGAGGAAGAAGGATCAAGTTGTATCATTTGGGGTTTTTTTTTCCTGCAACTTCTTGGACAGACTTATTACAAAAGTTGCATATTCAGATGAAGCTGAATTTGAATTCCGAGGAGATGAACGTCTATGATTTCCTGAAATATTTGACTGAATATATTACAAGTGCCCTGGTGTTCCACATATTCTATAGCCAGAGCTGAATGTTACAGACTTGTCTTTTATTTCCTTCATTTCTCCCAATTTATTTATAAATTCTTATTTTTAATACTTTGTAATTAATGAAACCTTATTTTGAAATCTGGAATGAAAATAAAATGACAGCAATTAAGATTCATACACCATAGAGATATAGACATAATGTGTTGTTGCTCTTGTTGTTGTTGTTGTTGTTGTTGTTGTTGTTGTTGTTGTTTAATCCAACCTTAGATCTGCCACAGATTGGTTTTCTGTTTCTCCTCTACTCCAAAGCTGTATGACCTTGGAAAGAATAAGTAGCTTGAATTATTACATGAACAGAACTATGCTGGTGGCTTTATATCATTTATTTGTCATATCTACCCCAGAGGACGCTTTTCTTATCCTGATCTTATAGACAAGGAACATTAAGGCTCAGAGTTCAGGAACTTATCCAAAGTCCAAGCTCACTGGTTGGAGAGTTAGATTTGAGCCCAAGGCAACTGTCTCCAGTGACTTCCCAGAGAACCATCCTGGCTAGCTTGCCCTTTTGAAATCTAACATTGTAGGCCTCAGTTTTCCCCCACACCTCATATCAAATTCTCCTTTCTTAGAGGATCATGCTGAGCAGAATATTCACCTGACTAAAAATTAAACTCTAGGTACAGAAATCATCCTTTGTGAAAACTTGAGGTTGTATTCCTTCTATAGACTATTCACAGTCAAACCTGACCCCACACTCACAAACAGCTTTCAGAAAACAAATTTGGTGTAGGAAAAAGAATCATGGTCCCATCTGACCAAGTTATCTAGATATTTAATCATGTGCATGTAAGAATGAGGCAAAACTAACCAAGGATGATCATTTGAAATCTTTAAGATTAACCCATTTAGTGGGAACATGATTTCACTCCTGTTATTTATGCTTCATTGTATGATAATCTCCGTAACCATTTATATTCACAAAGCATTTTTTGATTCTTCTTGCTCTGTTGCAAAATCTCAGTTACAGAGAAAGCTGTCCCACCTTTTACAAATAAAGAAACTGAGTTACAAGGTGCTTGAGAAATTTATCATTAATCAGTGAAGTAAGAAAACTGTAGAACATTAGTTTCCATTTATTGCACAGCAGAAAGTGCCACTGTAATCAGAGCTTTCTGCTCATAGAGCAAGCCAACAAGAAGGGACATCACCTTCTGGACCAGGGTATCTGCATATCTGTCCATTACTCATCCATTTATCAACTACCACCCCTGTGCCAGGTAATCTGCAAATACATTGTGTTAAATCATGGTTGAAGTCCATGTCTGTGTGACTTCATCCCTTCTCCCTGACCCTGTTCCTAGACCTAGGTTCTAAGCTCTAAAGCAGACAGGTCACTTTGGACAGGTCACTTATTCTCTTTGAACTTCACACACCCTCTTTACCAAATGCTTTGTGGGACAAATAGTAACTGACTTGCCAGAAAGTAGACATTCAGTGAGTGTAAATTGTAACATTCCTCCTGACCAAGCCTACCTGTTTCAGAACTCATCTCTTTCTTTTCCCTTAATCATGTGTGTGTGTGTGTGTGTGTGTGTGTGTGTGTGAGAGAGAGAGAGAGAGAGAGAGAGAGAGAGAGAGAGAGAGAGAGAGAGAAAACTTTACTAGTAACAGATTAAACAGAGAAAGAGAGGGGGTTTTAGGGTCTTTTCATAGTCTATCAATCACCCTGAAAGGTAAGAAGCTCTTTATTTTTATGTCATTTTCTCCTTTAATTCTATAGGTATGGAGTGGTTTAGTAAATTTTTTTAAGCCATTTAAAACTAATGGATAGGGGCACCTGGGTGACTCAGTGGGTTAAGCGTCTGACTCTTGATTTCAGCTCAGGTCATGATCTCACAGTTTGTGGGTTCAAGTCCCACATTGGGCTCTGCGCTGACGACTCAAAGCCTGCTTGCGATTGTCTCTCTCTCTGCTCCTCCCCCATTGTCTCTCTCTCTTTCTCTCTCTCTCTCTCAAATAAATAAACTTAAAAAAAAAAAACAGTAATGGATATTATTGCCTCATAAGCTCCTCTTCTCATATTGAACCATCCATGCAATGTTTTTCATAAGATCCTATTGTCATGTTTTTCACAATTTGGGTTCTGAGTCTTTAGGGACAGACTTAGGGTGAAGTCTAAGACTTTGCTTCCCAGACATGTCAAGTCATAAAGTCACCTGAATTTACTGTGAAAAACAGCTTTTCAGGTTCCACTCCTGGCCTACGAAGTCAGAATTTCCAGGAGAGAAACCTAGGAATCTGTGCTTTTAATAGATAGCTCTGGTGATCTTGCCAGATCTTGCAAGATCTTATGATCTTGCCAGATTGGAGCACACACAAGCTGGGTTTTCTGTGGGTATGAATAGGACACAAGCATCATATCTGTAGGTTATTTTCTTGGTTTTATCTATGGAAAGGATAGGAGCATAGCAAAGATTCTTGGTTCTATATTCCTGCTTCTCTAACCTAATAATAGACCATTTTAAAATCTGAATACAGGTGTGTCTGGGTGGTTCAATCAGTTGAGCATCCAACTTTTGATTTCAGCTCAGGTCATGATCCCAGGGTTGTGGGATCAACCCCTGTGTTGGGCCCCACACTGAGCATGGCACACGGCACTTTCTTAAGATTCTCTTTCCTTCTGCCCTGCCCCCCTGCTTGCATTCTTTCTCTCTCTGTCTCAAAAGAAAAAGAAATCTGAGTACAAGTATATTCAGTCCTGGAAAGAATATTGACATTATTCATATATACGTAATTAGACTTTACTGCTATTTGCCTGGAAATGTGACTTTTCTGACATACTTTTTTAGTTTGCAACACAGAACGTTTCAGAAGAGTTTGATATTCTCATAAGTTTTCAATGCCCTTTGGATAAACGTCCATTAAGTAAATGGTAATTTCTCTTATAAACACATGGACATAATAAAATTTACTGTGGATTAAAGAGTAGGAAGACAAGATCCACTTTTCCTCATACAATTTTTTAAAAAATTATTAAAAGAACAAACAATAATCAGTCTACTAAACTATATATATTTTAAAGCAAGATTTTTTGTTTAATTTTGAAAAAGAGAGAGAGTGTGTGTTTGTGTGTTCAAGTGGGGGAGGGTCAGAGAGAGAGGGAGAGAGAGAATCCCAAGCAGGCTCCATGCTGTCAGTGCAGAGCCTGATGCAGGGCTCGATCCCACAAACCATGAGATCATGACCTGAGCAGAAATTAAAAGAGTTGGATGCTCAACCGACTGAGCCCCCCAGGCACCCCTTAAAGGAAGACTTACAGAATTATGCAGTTATTTGGTATGAAAAGTGTGAGTCTCTATTAATTCCCAGTGATGTCTTTGTTCAGTGGATACTAGTTGAATACCTGCCATGGGCCAAGCCTCAACATCAAACGTCATTTAATTTAACGTAATTTTACTGTGGTTACTTCACATTTTATGAAAAGAAAATCTAGTTTTCATATACATTAACAGTTTATCAAAACTATAAATAGAATAAAAAGCCTCGTGATCAGGTGCTTATGATGGACAATATGGCCACAAGTCAGGGCTTCCCAGCTGCTGTGTGTCGACAACTTCCTTCCTCTTTCAGGCCTCTCGAGTCAGCTAAGATCATTTCATTACTGTGTTTCAGTCTCCTTTTTTAAAAGCAAGAAATAGAGAAAATGTGTTTGAGTTGAATCCACATTAAAATTTTAATAATCTGTTATATTATTGATTATATCATTTTATTATTTAATACTAGTATTAGTATTATTACGATGTAATAATACACAAGCATACACTCATTATTATATATATTATAATTTTCCTTTTCTCTTTCCCTGTCCCCTAAATTTTATGTAAATTATATGAATTTATATATCAACATGTAAAGATGTGATTAGTTGATTGTTATCACATTTTTTGGTGGCTTTTCCATTTAATATGGCTTGGAGATATACACATTAAAACATATACTTCTAGCCCATTCTTTTTAATACTGCACTGTATTCCATAGTATGAATCTATCATAATTTATTTAACCTTTGTCCTATATGATGACCAATAAGATTTTGTGATCGATTTTCAGGCCATATGAATTACATAGTAATATTACTGTTTTTCACTTCCTCCTCTTGTCTCTTCATGTTTACCCACTGTGCACATCATTTATTGTCTAACTCATGCAGCTATCCCAACATGTAATAGCCTAGCCTTCAACTGTAGCTCTTAGAGATTATGCTTCTTTTTATAAACCAGTATTTAAATATTTTTTGTAGTCTTCACCTTTGTATTGACTTTTATTCTCAGAAAAAAAAGTTCAAAAGGAACGATATCTTTTCTCTATTTCATCATGCAGAGGCCTGGGAATCTGAGTAATTCAGGAGGGCAGTATGTGTATATGATCCTGTTTAAGGAATGGTGCATGGGGATTCTGATGTCCAAAATTTGCACAGTAGTTTCTTTGGGGTGAGGCTTATATATTTTTTAATATTTATTTATTTTTGAGAGAGAGAGAGAGAGAGTGGGGGGGACAGAGAACCCAGCCTCTGTGCTGATGACAGAGAACCCAATGCAGGGCTCAAACTCACAAACCACAAGATCATGACCTGAGCCAAAGTCGGAAGCTCAGCTGACTGAGCCACGTAAGCACCCCGAGGCTTATCTTAAAAATACCTGTTAAAGGGGAGCCTGGGTGGCTCAGTCAGTTAAGCTTCCGACTTCAGCTCAGGTTATGATCTCATGGTCTGTGAGTTCGAGCCCCACGTCAGGCTCTATGCTGACAGCTCAGAGCCTGGAGCCTGTTTCAGATTCTGTGTCTCCCCCTCTCTCTCTGACCCTCCCCCATTCAGGCTCTGTCTCTGTCTCTGTCTCAAAAATAAATAAAACGTTAAAAAAATTTTTAAATACAACAGTGGAGGTCAATAATTATGCAAGTTTTAATGATGACGGGAAAATTGGGTCAATTTCAGAGTGGGTACAACACAGAGTGTTCCTGAACCACTGGCAAATCCTAAAAGATGTTATAAGTCGAGTGTGGAGTAAGAACCTGAGCTTTTCCATTTACTGCTCATCGGCTGCATCTGAGATGGACACACTCACTTTATATTTGGGGTGGCTTTTGTTCTTTATCAAAGGCAATATGGCAGAGTGTGGCCTGGCTGCCTCTGCTACATAAAGTGGCCATTCTTCCCAGTCCATTGCTATTATAGTTTCCAGGGGTGATACAGCTGTCTCTCCCTTAACTCCTCACAAATGTGCATGCACATACCTGCAACACACACACACACACACACACACACACACACACACACACAGCTAAGAATGCATGTTGCCCCGAGTCCCCCAAAAGGTTCCTCACTGCCTCTGGTATGTCCAGCTTGATCTTGAGTAAGCTTCATACTCAAAGGATACACAGCTTGTTACATGTGGAGTCAGGAAATCTTTCTTGTTTGAAGGATGTAATTTCACAGTGGGGTCTTCTTTTATTGCTCGCACTGTGTGGAGTCCCAGGCTATTTCTGAAGAACACAATCACAAGTTTGAGACCAAGGTGAACAATGTCTGCTTAGCTGCAGCTGATCGGATGCACAGCAACTGAAACTAATCATCAGAATTTCTCAGTTGCCACATGAATTATGAACTCTGGGAATTCAGACTTTCAAAAAGAAGCCAAATCATGGGAAGGGAAATATATCCTCTCCGGATGGAAAACTTATCCATCCAGTTTTGTCAATTGCTGAATAGCTGAATGCCCCCCCCCACCCCACCCAAGAATATTTTCCTGAGCGAGCTCTTTGGTTCCTTCCTGTTTTTCTATATTAACCTTTTTTTTAAAAAATTATTTGCCTTTGTTTTCTTTTATTTTCTTTCACTAAAAACTCAATATTTAGATTTGGATGGAGCAGAGGAGAAGCAGATGGTTAGGAACCCAAACGGACCAAATTCTATTCCATTTGTGATCTGAGTGGAACCCTATCTGTCTCCTATTTGACAATTTGGTGTTCCCACCTCAGAGTTTGGTGGGTAATCTGTAAAATGAGAAGATGTCACTGATCCAATTACCTAACTATTCATCTTCCCTTTCTATAAATTTCTATTCAGAATAAGCTGTGATCTCAGCCCTGTGTATCTGATGAAGGAGGCAGACATGTTCATAGTTAAAAAATGGTAGGACCTGTTCTGTATGTGTCAGAGGTATGAACAGAGGCTTATGTGAGTAACAACAAAGACAAAACCAACACCTCTCCCTGAAGTTTGGGACTTTCCCCTTTATTTTGTAACAAGACCTTCCCAGCTATGTGAACCCAAAGGTACTCCCCCACCCCCTTCTTAGCTCCTCACCTTCAACCCCATCTCCCAGGCCTCGGAAGTGACCAGTGCTAATACCAGAATGTTTCTTCTACAGATTTCTCTTATAAAAGTATACAGATGCACAGATTAGAGTTTTCCCTAAAAAGGAGCAGACTCTGCATTTTTTTTTTTTTTTTTTTTTGTGCATCTTGCTTCTGTGCTCACTTTCTGTGCTTTATACTAGTCAGTCATTACCTGCCTGGCACCCTCGCATCTCACCCCTGCTGCCACCTTCTCAGAGAGGTGTTTGCTGTTGGGGATCATCGTATTGAAATAACCTCTCCCACCCAACCCCCACTCCCTGCAAGGTGTGGCTGGAGAGCGAGGTCTCCATATAACTGTTTTATTATAATACATCTAGATAAGTTTTAAATTTTTGTAGGAGAAATTCTCCCTCACAAATCTACTTTTCCAAAATAGTCTTGGCTAGTCTCAAATATTTATTTCGTATCATGTTTAAATAAGTATTTCCATGTAAATTATCAAGTTTGAACATTTTAATATGTGTTTTTCTGACCAGTTTTCAGCTTCTGTGACTTGCCTACTTATAATATTTTGCTGTTTTCAATTGGCTTGTCTGTCATCTTCTTCTCAACTTGTAGCTGCCATTGATACTGAGCATATCAATCCATTATTTGCCATGTGTGACTATTACCTTTCCTTTTGTCTTTTAAGCTTACTATTTTTGCCATAGAAAACTTTGCATTTTTATAGCCAAAACTATCTTTTAGGCTTCTGGGTTTCCAGTTTTAAATATAAAAATTTCTCCTAACTAAGGCTGAGACATATTCTCTTGATTGTTTTATGGTAATATTTTAATTTTTTTAAGTAGTTAAGTCTCTCATCCAGCTGGAATTTATATTTATATGTGATAAAATATAGTGAATTATCTCTGTTCTGCCAAACGGATTTTCAATTATGTCAGCACCATCTTAAATCAGCCATCTTTCCCCCACTGATTTGAAGTTTAAATATCTGACTTTGATTTAAATATATTCATTTAAATATATAACATATAATACATAAAAGTTGATATATATGCATTTATATATATACCACATATGTGTGTATACATATATAAATTTAAATCTATTTCTTGCTCTGTGTTTTTATCCCGCTCAGCTATTTATCTAATGTTATATATATTCTTATATGTCTCTCCATATAAATTTTATTTTGATACTTCTAGATAACTATTAAAATCTTATAAAGTAAATTCTTCCTCACAAGCCTATTTTTCCAAAATACTCTTGACTAGTCTTGAATATTTATTTCATATGATTTAAAAAACCATTTATTTAAATTAAACCTGCCAACATTATGCATCAGATCCGGCTTTTCAAAGAAGACCCATCTGGCTGCCCTGTAGGGAACGAATTGTAGTAAGGAGGGGCGGGTGACAGGGAGATGGCTAAGAGGTGGCTCGGACAGGGGTGGCAGGGCAAAGCCATTTCCACAACCAGATCAGCTGGACTTCGACCTTTCGACGTGATGTACAAAGAAAAGTGAGTCACACTATTGGACAGCAGGGCTAGACAAATGTAAATCCTTTTCCAGAGTGAGGACAGACAGGAAGAAGTCAGTTTGGCAGTGCACAGGAGGAAAGAAGATATGTCCATTGTGGATAGGCGGATTGATGCATGAGGGTTATCTGTGGGCAGACAGAAATTGGTGTTGATGACATTAATCATTTGGGTAATTTAAACATCTTTTAAAAGAGGCTTTCAAATAAAGTGTTAGAGCCTTTTAGACATATTTTAGTCTTTATTCACTTTCTTATGAGGCCTGACTTTCTTCTGATTCATTCCTACTTTGGCAGCTGAGGGCAGATTATTGTAAATAATCACAGAATGAGGTATCTCTTCTTACAGAGTAGAGCTCTGTTCAGATGAGGTAAATGCCAGTTTTTGAATATATGTGTTCCTCTTTCATAGAAATATTTTCCTATAAATATTATATATGAATAGCTTGATACTGGCTTTACAAAGCTTCGTATTGTTAAGGTCACTATCACTTCCTTTCAATCATAGAAACTGTTTAGACCACTGGATATAAGTAGTATTATCTCTTGAAATTACACTTCATTTTATCTCCAGGTATTGTGTAGATTGACTTCTCACAGCTTTTTCATTCATTTGTCCTTGCAGAACTTGACAGCCCAGAGGAGCTAGGGAAAAAGCGTATCTGCAGGATCATCACAAAGGACTTCCCCCAGTATTTCGCTGTGGTTTCACGGATTAAGCAGGAAAGCAACCAGATTGGCCCTGAAGGCGGGATTCTGAGCAGCACTACTGTGCCCCTTGTCCAGGCTTCATTCCCAGAGGGTGCTTTAACCAAAAGAATCCGCGTGGGCCTCCAGGTAATGTTCACAAAGACTTGTTTCCTTGGCACAGGTAGAGACCGTGTGACCATGCTCTGCTCAGAAGACCGTTGTGGTAACACCCCAGCAATATTGCTAATCAAAGCAGTGGGCCGGTTTGGGAAGCAGTAACCTAGTTCATGAAGTATAAAGTGAGCTTAGTGGCTTATTAAATAAGGTATGTATTTTAGGGTTTTCTTTTGAAAGTATACCTTGGTTTCTGATGAAAGATTGTTTTGTTAACCATAGGTTACTGGTCTCAGTATGTGCGACAAGAGCACCAAAAGAGCAAATATACCATTAAAGAAATAAACTGTATTTGATTTGGTTTATAATATGCCATAGCATGAAAATCAGTACTAAGGAAACTTGCAAGCTTTCACATTTTGATTTAAGTAGATCATAAACACTGGGTTTTATCCAGACCAGTTAGAACTTGTTTTGGTTTGGAAGGCTAACTGAAAATCTTGGCAAGGATGGTCTTTCTTATATTTACTTGTTCAGCTAGACCTATTGAAAAAGGAAAATAGTAAGGAAGGTAACTTAATTTGTGTTAATTAATATAGTCTTTAATAGTTTAACTTAGAGTTCCTGTTCTTTTTGTGAGGTTTTTTTAGAGTCAAGTACTCTAAACTCTGAGAAGGCCGTCAGTAACTTGTGACTGAGGACACCACCTTATATTTCAGTGACATGAGGTTCCCTTCAGCAATCTCTTGTATTGAGTATTTTACCAAATAGCAAAGAAGCCATAAGGAAGACATTAGGTTTGGTAGTCTAGAATTGAAATCTTAAGTGCCCTTTTGTTACTTAACTCTGAAAAACCTCAATTTTTGCCTGGGCACACATTGCCCATGTAATGTTTTACTGGATGTCCTGCATAGGTTTAACATACACTAGACTCAATATTTGCTGACCTTTACTTTTAGTTAGACTAAAAGGCTTCTATGCTGTGAGACTTGATTCACTCTCTGTCACTCAAAGCTCCTGTTGCCTGTTTTCTGCTGGGGAAATACACACACTGACCAGTTCCTGCTACACTGTTAAGTTGTTTTGGTTCTTTTTTGTGGCCTCCTGAAGTAGTAAGGATTAAGAAGAAAGACTTTTTTTTCTTTCTTTCTTTTTTTTTTTTTTAGTTGTCTGTTTTGAGCTTTTTCCTCCTCGCTTAAAAAGTCAATTTTCCAATGACAGAAAAATGTTAACTTCCATTTAAGGTCCTTTCTCTGTCTCTAGGCCCAGCCTGTTCCAGATGAAATTGTGAAAAAGATCCTTGGAAACAAAGCAACGTTTAGCCCAATCGTCACCGTGGAACCAAGAAGAAGGAAATTCCATAAACCTATCACAATGACCATCCCGGTGCCCCCGCCCTCAGGAGAAGGCGTGTCCAACGGGTACAAGGGAGATACCACGCCCAATCTGCGCCTGCTCTGTAGCATTACAGGTTTGATTAACTTGCTGCTGTACTTCCCTGGATGCTAGCTAACATTTGCAGTCATTCTGTACAAAAATATAAAGCCTTTGAAACATCCATGCCAACTTTATAAGCATAGGGAAAAAAGAAAAGAATAAAACATTTTGCTTGTCTGTCACCTCATCTCTGTACCTTTTATCCCTGTACCTTTCTTTAAAGATGCAGAGATCATGACTCATTTAAAATTCAGTGATATTCTTTTCCCTGCCATTAAGTGTAGTATTAATAATTGCACTCTTTTAAGGTTATTGAGATAGTATTGAATCTCCTAGAGCAGCTGGATAATCTCTCAAGGACCTAGACAGAGGCAGTGGACCTAGCAAAATCCTTTAGACTACAGGAGATTGGGTGGGCTTTGGACAAAACAGAGCTGCCACAGAGAACCAGGAGTAGGGAAGAGCAAGAGCAAAGGCATGATTCTCACCACACAAAGTCATGAGTATAATCCAATAGACTAAAGCTATAAGGTCAGGAGAACACATGTTGTGATAATCACCTGGACTCCAAAGTTAGTTCATCATTTGATCATCCTAATATGATTTTTAACAGAAAGTCCTAGATTAAGATAGGTTGTTTTTTTGTTTCTATGAGTAGTTTCTATGACTAGCTAGCTAATTCCTCTTCTTACACTGGAAAATTAAATGATTTAGGTAGTACAAAATGAGCTGCTTTTTTTTTTTTAATATGAAATTTATTAGCAACTTGGTTTCCATGCAACACCTAGTGCTCATCCCAACAGGTGCCCTCCTCAGTGCCCATCACCCACTTTCCCCTCCCTCCCACCCCCCCATCAACTAGTGCTCATCCCAACAGGTGCCCTCCTCAGTGCCCATCACCCACTTTCCCCTCCCTCCCACCCCCCATCAACCCTCAGTTTATTCTCAGGTTTTTTTTTCAGTATATGAAATTTATTGTCAAATTGGTTTCCATACAACACCCAGTGCTCATCCCAAAAGGTGCCCTCCTCAATACCCATCACCCACCCTCCCTTCCCTCCCACCCCCATCAACCCTCAGTTTGTTCTCAGTTTTTAAGAGTCTCTTATGCTTTGCCTCCTTCCCTCTCTGTAACTTTTTTTCCCCCTTCCCCTCCCCCATGGTCTTCTGTTAAGTTTCTCAGGATCCACATAAGAGTGAAAACATTTGGTATCTGTCTTTCTCTGTATGACTTCTTTCACTTAGCATAACACTCTCCAGTTCCACCCACATTGCTACAAAAGGCCATATTTCATTCTTTCTCATTGCCAAGTAGTATTCCATTGTATATATAAACCTCATCTTCTTTATCCATTCGTCAGTTGATGGACATTTAGGCTCTTTCCATAATTTGCCCATTGTTGAAAGTGCTGCTATAAACATTGGGGTACAAGTGCCCCTATGCATCAGCATTCCTGTATCCATTGGGTAAAGCCCTAGCAGTGCTATTGCTGGGTCATTGGGTAGATCTATTTTTAATTTTTTAAGGAACATCCACACTGTTTTCACAGTGGCTGCACCAGTTTACATTCCCACCAAGAGTGCAAGAGGGTTCCCGTTTCTCCACATCCTCTCCAGCGTCTATAGTCTCCTGATTTGTTCATTTTAGCCACTGTGACTGGCGTGAAGTGATGTCTCAGTGTGGTTTTGATTTGTATTTCCATGATGAGGAGTGACGTTGAGCATCTTTTCATGTGCCTGTTCAGGCCATCTGGATGTCTTCTTTAGAGAAGTGTCTATTCATGTCTTCTGCCCATTTCTTCATTGGATTATTTGTGTTTTGGGTGTGGAGTTTGGTGACTTCTTTATAGATTTTGGGTAGCCCTTTGCCCAATATGTCATTTGCAAATATCTTTCCCATTCCATCGGTTGCCTTTTAGTTTTGTTGATTGTTTCCTTTTCAGTGCAGAAGGTTTTTATCTTGATGAGGTCCCAATAGTTCATTTTTGCTTTTAATTCCCTTGCCTTTGGAGATGCATCAAGTAAGAAATTGCTGTGGCTGAGATCAGAGAGGTTTTTTCCTGCTTTCTCCTCTAGGGTTTTGATGGTTTCCTGTCTCACATTCAGGTCCGTTGTCCATTTTGAGTTTATTTTTGTGAATGGTGTAAGAAAGTGGTCTAGTTTCATTCTTCTGCATGTTGCTGTCCAGTTCTCCCAGCACCATTTGGTAAAGAGACTGTCTTTTTTCCATTGGATATTCTTTCCTGCTTTGTCAAAGATTAGTTGGCCATACATTTGTGTATCCAATTCTGGAGTCTCTATTCTATTCCATTGGTCTATGTGTCTGTTTTTGTGCCAATACCATGCTGTCTTGATGATTACAGCTTTGTAGTAGAGGCTACAGTCTGGGATTGTGATGCCTCCAGCTTTGGTTTTCTTCTTCAATATTACTTTGGCTATTCAGAGTCTTTCATGTTTCCATACAAATTTTAGGATTGCTTGTTCTAGCTTCGAGAAGAATGCTGGTGCAATTTTGATTGGGATTGCATTGAATGTGTAGATTGCTTTGAGTAGTATTGACATTTTAACAATATTTATTCTTCCAATCCATGAGCACAGAAAGATTTTCCATTTCTTTATATCTTCTTCAATTTCCTTTGTAACAAAATAAGCTGCTTCTTAACTTTCTTGATAGTTCTTGTATTTTTTAAAAAATTTAAAAATAAGATAATTATATTGTCTATCTGAACAACTAATCTTTGCACCTATAAATTGCACTTACAAAATGCACTTTATAGTCTGTGGTTGCCCCAGGTTTAAAATATTCTTTAGTAGCCAAACAGAAAAATGATCTTTAAAAAATGTAATATCTTACAAGAAGATCACTATAAGGTAGCAATAGTGCTAGAAGGAGAATAGAGGAAAAGTACCTTTAGGGCATGCCATTAATTGAAAGTTGCTGAAGTTTTGCAAGTTCCGGCTGTGCAGGAAGAACAGGATGGTGAAGAAGATGTTATAAGGGGCATCTCCCATGATGACGTCAACGTATCTGCTCTTGTTCTCTCAGGAGGCACCTCGCCTGCTCAGTGGGAAGACATCACAGGAACTACACCTCTGACATTTATAAAGGATTGTGTCTCTTTTACAACCAATGTTTCAGCCAGGTATGGAAATAAAGGATTCCCAAAAGCACTAAGGAATTAATTTTATTAACTTTTGGAAAGTAAAAGTTTTTGTGCTCAATACCACCAGTATGATTAATTTTAAAAATTTTGATGGTGAACTTGGGCCTAACTCAGAAATGTAAAATTCACTACTGTACGTCATTTTATCCAGTTCTTACAAGCAGCTCTATGGTGCTAGACTTGCTTCTGCTAGTTCTCAGCAATTTGTAAAAACCTATTTCTGTTGATCGTTGTGGAAATCTGGCCCCTTTGCTAAAGGAAGACAGCAACTTGTTTTTAATTTTTATAGTCTCAAAGAAAAAAGATAGGATTTCCATGTCTTTCCCATTTTCTTCCATAAAATCCTTATTCCTTCTAATGTAAAGTAAGAGATTAAACTCTTAAGCAGGAGTAGAAGGGAAGGCTCATCATGGGTAATTATACGAGGGGAATAAGAATCTTATGGGAAGGAAAAGAGAGAAAAAAAATCCTTAGCATTTCCTCAGCAAAGGAACAAACATATAATAAATGTAGACCTTCTGTAAGCAGAGTACGCATCATTGCTGTTTGTTTAAATGAACGAGTTACTGTTTTGGTATCATTCCCTTATATGCTTTGACTTTTTAATGATGATTATTTTTAAGATTTCGCTAAAATCATCTCATTTTCACACTTCTGTGTTTCTCAGATTTTGGCTTGCAGACTGCCATCAAGTTTTAGAAACTGTGGGGTTAGCCTCACAGCTGTACAGAGAACTAATATGTGTTCCATATATGGCCAAGTTCGTTGTTTTTGCCAAAATGAATGATCCTGTAGAATCCTCCCTGCGCTGTTTCTGCATGACAGATGACAAAGTAGACAAAACTTTAGAGCAGCAAGAGAATTTTGAAGAAGTTGCAAGAAGCAAAGATATTGAGGTACCTTGTTCATAACAAGTTTGTTTTATTACATTCCCCAGATACGGGGTTGTCTCTTGAGGTTACAATAGCACTTATTAGAAATATCAAGCTCATGATTGATTGCAATTTTTGGTTAAAAAATTTGATATAGACTTATCCTCTAATGTTTTATGTGTCTTTGTATGAGGCTATCTTGGTGTAGTAGTAATGAATCTACATCATGGTCAGTGCTTCCCTGTGGTAACTTGAATTGTTTTATTTTTATGGTCACTGTCTTTAGCACATTACTAGGATTTTCCATTTGCAAACTCAGTAAAAGTATTGGAGTAAAAAAAAAAAAACAACCAACTTTCAAAGTCTGTATGAATAAGCGATTGATGTCAGCACTTTCTCAAACATGTCTAAGGTTGCTGGAATAGAACTGAATATATAATTCTGTCTTATACATGTGCATGATTTGGTTTCCAATCACAATTGTTGAATTGTGAGCCTGAAGAGTTATTTTTGTGGCAAGTAACACCATAGAAGTAATTTCCTAATAAGGAAACAAATGTGACATAGAAATATGTCAGTCTTTTAATATTATGTGACTTAAAATTTCAAAATTCTTCCAATTTAATTAACATTAAATTATGTGTTTCTTTTACTCCAAAAGGTTCTGGAAGGAAAACCTATTTATGTTGATTGTTATGGAAATCTGGCCCCACTTACTAAAGGGGGACAGCAGCTGGTTTTTAACTTTTATGCTTTCAAAGAAAATAGACTGCCGTTTTCCATCAAGGTAAATCATCAATAGACTCTGTGAATTAAAAAAAAAAAAAAAAAAGGTGGGGAGCGCCTGGGTGGCTCAGCCAGTTAATCTTCTGACTCAATTTCAGGTCAGGTCATGATCTCACCATTTGTGAGTTTGAGCCCCACATCAGGCTCTGTTCTGGCAGTGCAGAGCCTGCTTAGGATTCTCTGTCTCTCCCTCTCTCTCTCAATAAATAAATAAATAAATATTTTTTAGAAAGAGCTCTTAGAGAATAAAAAGAAAAAAGTTTAATGATTTACCCAGTTTGAAATAACCCACCAAACTTGAATTCAGAGGAACAAGGTCAGATTTTGCCTGAGTTCTCCCCCAGGGCACTTTTGAGCCAGGAAAGCTTTATAATTAGCGAAAAAGAGCCTTTACCTTTTAAACAGCTAAATGATTGTTTCTGTTTAAGCAAATATTTGTCAGACCAAACAATCTAGAATAATAAAATGCATCAGATCTCATTCATGCTTATTAATCAAATAATGGCTGAAATCCAAACCCCATAATTAAGTTCCATATTAATGGAGACCAAGGACAGTCTGGAGAAACTTCCTCCTCCAAGAACAGAAGGACATGGGACAGTTATTTGCTGTTATTATTGTTGCTAAAACTGAGGCCTTGGGAAAGAGAAATTATTAGATGGGAAGAAAATGTATATGACCCAGACTATACAGCATATTACCAGGGTAAAACAAGAAGACACAGCAATCCCGGGTCTAATCTAGGAACCTGGCATTCTAAATCCCGTTGAGTTTACATGTGACCACGGTGGTTGTTCCGTAACTATTACCATCATCTTTTCCCTTTACTTTTCTTGCCTCTTGAAGGGCTCTGTAAAATAAACATGTTTAATCCTTGTATAGACAGGAATCCTCAGAAAAGTCCCTCTCTATAACTGTCAACCACCTAAATTCTTCTAGATTAGAGACACCAGCCAAGAGCCCTGTGGTCGTCTGTCTTTTCTGAAAGAACCAAAGACAACAAAAGGACTGCCTCAAACAGCTGTTTGCAACTTAAATATCACTCTGCCAGCACATAAAAAGGTATCTTTTGATACTGGTTTATTGTGACTCTCTTCCCCTGGTCGTGAAGAAGTGGGCCCTTGGTATGCAATTAAGGAATGCTTTGTAACATGATTCAAGTTCCTGAAACTCCAGTTGTGTTAGTCTCTTTGTGTAAATTGAGTCTTGTTACCGTGGTGTCAAGTTGTTATGGTTTGTATGATGGAGTCCTCTGTATGGTGCTTCTGCTTCTGCTGGTAGCTCAGAGATTTTTATGCTTTCAAATGATGTCACACATTAATTTGCCGTGGATGTACAGTTCTTGATATTTTGTGTTGGCTTCTTTTGATTTGCTTTGCTCTCTTGATTCAGCTCGCATTTTGTGCTTTCTACTCAGTCCTTTTCATATCCTGATATTCTTTTCCCTGCTGTCCATTATAATATTCCTTGTCTCTGCAATGCCTCTTGGAACCAAAAGGAGACAGAGTCAGATCAAGATGATGAGGTAATATGAACACTTCTGCTTTTACTCTATCAGAGATAGAATAGAAATTGAAACTGTATACAAGAACTTACAGCGGGCTGAAGTGGGGAAACAGATTATATGTTGGCAGATCTTAGCGTAAGTGAGGTAAAGGGTGTGTGATTTTCTTAAAGAATGGTTTACTCTTCCTCCACATATACATAAGAACACTCCAGGGCATTCAGGAATGTGATCCCGCTAGTGTTTGAAAAAGAGAAACTAAAATTCTTTAAACATTTTTAAATGTAGTAGCTTGGCATGTGTAAATATACATTTTTCCATATTTCCACCTAGTATCCACTCTGTGTAACAGTCAAATCAAGATTATGAGTAACATATGAAGTTTTATTGTATAAGTCAAGTTGTTCTGTGTAATACCAACTATGTGTTCCATGGCTACTGATAAATATTTGTTATTTAAAGAAAATTATCTTGGCCATTTTTAAGGGTATAGTAGAGTAGTTCCATTTGGTTTTGAATGAATTTTTCCTTATGAGGCATCTCCTAATATTTTTCCAAGTTATATGATAATTGGATTTTTAAAACTCATACCCCAGTAATAATAAATAGAATCTTATTTCTAATAAAGCCATTAACCCTTTTTTAACCTCATCCACACTTTATGCCTTTGAACATATAGAAACAGCAGCAGTAATCCGAATGAGACGCCGTGTGCCCTTTTCCCTTGAATGTACTCACATAGAGGGAGTGTACATCGTGATATATGTGTTTTAAATATGAAGGATTTGGGAAAATTTACTGCTCAGCATCAGAAGTCTCTGTAATGCTCGTCTTGTATTTGTAGTTCCCTGTAGTCTGCTGTGTTGGTGCTCTTATATTTGCTAAATGATGGGAATTTGGTTGAGACAGTGGCTGGGGTTGTAGAGTCACAACAGGGAATTACCATTTTCATGAGGAGAATCCATACGAAGAAAAATAGAGATAAACCAGTCATCAACATGCCATCCTTCAAAATGTTTCAAAACCATACAGAGGTCACAAGGAATTTGGACACAGTCTCTCTCTCTTTTTTTTCTTTTTTAGGCCGAGAAAGCAGATAGACGACAGAGCTTTGCATCTTTAGCGTTACGTAAGCGCTACAGCTACTTGACTGAGCCTGGAATGAGTGAGTTTTCTAACACATTTACTAATCTATGTGGATGTCTATAAGAAGAGACATTTTTTTCTGTACAAATTGAATTTGGGGGTCATTTGGAAGCCCAATGGCAAAAGAAAAATTGCCTGCAGGGAAACTTTATCATGAAATGTAACTGATACTTTGTACATAGTTGAAGATGTGAAGCACAAACACCCTTAGCTCATAACCTCAAAACAGTTTTTTTAAAAAGCCCCTACCTATTTTAAAATTTAGAAACATCTACTCATTACTTGTCTTTAAAAACCTTGATTTCACTGTGATTGTTAACTGTCCTATTAGATAATGCACCAATGCTGCTTTAAATCTAAGCTCAAAGGAGAAAATATTTTTATATATGCAGGTTGGTAGAAAAGTGATAATGTAACTTTGATTTTCATCTCATTTTTCATAATATAGGTAGGTCATTATACCTCAGTCCTGATTCTCCTTCTTCCCAGTTTGCAAGAAGTGTATCTTCCTACGTTCTTTTTTTTTTTTTTTTTTTTTTTCAACGTTTTTTTTTTTTTTTTTTTTATTTATTTTTGGGACAGAGAGAGACAGAGCATGAACGGGGGAGGGGCAGAGAGAGAGGGAGACACAGTTTTCCTACGTTCTTGAGGCACTTGCTTATTGAATTCGTATCTCCTCCTTCCTTTCTCCCTCTCCGCCACCACCCCCACCCCCCACCCATCTTTATTAAGTACCATTTCCAAGGCTAGTCTTCACTAGACTGGTTAAGCCCTTTTCTTCTTTCAGTGATTGTTTTGGTTCATTGTTAACTGGCTTGCAAGTATCAGGGTATAAATCCATTCAGTCATATTCATTCATTCCATCTCCCTCCCCACTTCATCTTCCCCTATTCCCTCAGCCCTCCAGAGAATCCCTCCATCAACAGGAGCTAAGAGTGCTGAGAGTAGCACTGTGTTTGATCCATCAGAAAAGGAGTTTTACACAAATAATTGTTAGTGAATAATTTCTGGCTGTTTCCCATTACTCACAGTTAACTTGAGTTTAGGGAGGATTGGAAATTACAAATAAGAGCCACATCTTTGGTTTTTCCCACCTTTCCTGAGTTCTTGTTTCTGTGGGCCAACATAGCATATTCAATGTGCAGCAGGAAGACTCTAGTACTTAGCTTAAAAGGTCTTAGCATAATCTTATGGAATCTAGCTCCTTGACTACTGGCAGAACTTTTATATCCAGACGCAAAACGGGGAGCATAAGAGAAATGGAGTTCTACCACACTCATAAATGTTTTTCCAGATCTCAGTTTTTGTCTCTAGCATGAATATCTAAATCCTTCCAAAACCATAAGGGATGAAACTAACTCCTCTTATTCTACAAAGCAAGGACAATATATGTGTATAAGTGGATGGTTTTTCAATAAGACTAAATATTCTTTGAGAACTTTTCTTTGGAATACTATTTTGCCTCAAATCTAAGGCTCTCAGAGGGTAGCTGGTTGGGACTCCCAGGCAAAATACTTAAGATTTGGACAGGCTCCATGACCAGCTTCTTTAGGTCCAAGGTACCTCTGGGCAGGTGAGCTCCCATATGATTCTGGTCCCTAAAGTATTTGGGGGACTATATGAGTTTGAGGTAAGGTCTGTGCTAAGTCAACTAAATTTTTTTCATTTATGCAAGTGTTGCTATTTTTTAGTTAGCTTTGGTTATGGTATAACATATTGATAGAAGGAAGAAGGTACTTTTCTCTGTTTTATGAAAGGGAGCATAATAGTGGTAAACAGAGAAATGGAAAGGACTAAGAACTAAAAACTAAGGAAATGTCATGGCCTCTGAATTGGTGTTAGAACTGCAAGTGATGCAGCTTTTCTCTCAGTACCCTGTCCCTTCCACCCCCACCCCAACCTCCCAAACAAGAAAGAAAGAATCTGGTGTAATTCAGTGCCTGACATCCAGAACCTCCCAGAAATTTTCTTTGTTATAAAGTGCATCACAAAATATGTGTCATTTAAGCATAAAATGTGTAACCAATCAGTAAATTGGCTACTTCATGCAAAGTTAAAACCATACATGTGGTTCAGAAGACTACATTGCTTGACAGAGCCAGCCTTCAGTGGTGAAGGAGAGATGCTTTGCCAGTTTCTGGTAGTTATAAAAATAAATTCTCTTGAGACATTGGGCTGAGCCCAAGTCACTAAAGTGAAGGAATCCCCAAATCTTCCATTTGTAGTATGGTGTGTCCAAAATATATTAAGCAATATAATATTGAGAATTATGACTAGGAGGGGTAAAGAACGGGTGAGTTTTTCCTCAGTTCTTCCACGTTTCTTTATTATAATATGTAAGCTTAGAAGAGGACATGTTCTGAATATTTGAATTTAAATGTACACTAGGAATGAAAATCTTCACCCTTGTGGGAGTAGCTGCTAATCCAAGGACTGGATTGTAGCAATGGCCCGGGCACAGCATGAAGAGGAGCATAAGAGATGAAGCAGATTGTCATTTCCTCTTCGCGTTTCACTATTATTCTGAACCAGTGCTTTCTGGGAGCGAAACTGTACTCAACTTTGACATAGACCATTAGGCCTTGGCAGGCATTCCAAATCTCTGTGACCAACTCGGTTTGTTTGTTAGAGCTGTAGAAGTAGAGAGGACCAAGTGTGCATTTGCTCTCCCCCAGTGAGTGTGCTTACCTCATTTGTGTGTTTCTTGTCCCATTGCCAGATGAATGCTGGTACTAAATCCATCTTTCCTAGTGGTAGGTTTGCCTCACGGCTGCTCTACTCTTTGGAGCAGCCATGAGCCCCATGAACATTCTGGGAAGGCACCAGAATTGGTACCTTTGCCACTGATAAATAAATATGTATACCAATATATACTGGATCCCACTGCAGATACTTAAGTATGAAGTGTTAAAAATACGACTGTGCTTTTTAGATTTTCCCATGATACCTTTTGAGAATTTAAAGTGTGATAGATTGTTGGGGGGGGGGAGGGGGGAATATCCAAAATAAACAATGTGCTTTTCTCCATAATGAAGATCACACTGGATATGGATATATTTAGTTGCAGATGTATTTTCAGTATGCGGTATTAAATATTTTCCTAAAATCTCAAAAGGTACCAAGATTTTGCATCTCATGGAAAAAGTGTACTCTTCTTTCTAAATGCTCTTGTGAAAGTATTTTTAAAGTTTATATATTGTGCATAATATGGCATAAAAATTGTATTACTTCATTGGCTTGTTTGCCGTGATATAATGCGCATGATAAGATGTTTTCAGTTGCTTTGCTTGCTTATGGTAACCATGAACCATATTTTCCGCTTTTCCCCCCTTTGTGTGTATGTACACATGCATTTTTAAATCATTTCATATTACATTTTCTTTTTCCTCACCAAAAGGAATATGCTGCATGGGAAAAAATAAATGCAAACATTCCTTTTCTTTGTTGTTTCTTTTAAAGTTCTAACTCAGAAAATTTCTTGCTCTTATTGGCTTTTTATGGGTGTGAAGCATAACCGAATCATGCATGGAAGATACAGATTTAAAATCCAGTGGCTTCACGGTTTGCAATCAGTTGCCTGTCACATAAAAGTTACTTTGGATTCTGCATGAAATAGGCTTGAGTAGTTTTCTAAAAAAAGAGTTCTAGATATTTAATGTATAGCTGCACACATCGATATGGTTCTGAGTAGGTGCAATCTGTATCACCGAAAGGTTCAAGGAGAGGGAGCATTAGAAATTACTAAAATGAAAGTTATATGGTTGCACAAAATGAACGTGTACCTATACAGGCAAAACAGAATGGCTGCTGATCTTTTGAAACCAGCACATAAGAAAGTCAATAGGAAGTAAGGGAACCGTTTTCCATTGTGGTTATTTTTCTCATCATTAATTCTTTCCTCATGTTTTCTGTTTTTCATTGTTGGCCTATTTGGTTGCGATGTGCTTTTTCTGTCTTTCATTTCCCATTGCTCTGTTTTCTGTTTGTTTGTTTGTTTGTTTATTTATTTATTTATTTTTTTAATTCTGGATTGGTTATGTCTGTGGAGTTTTTTTTTTCCTCTTTTACTTAATTGTTCGTTTTGCCTCTTCCATTCTAAATCATGCAAACAATTGTACTTGCTTTTGTAATATTTCAAAGTTTACTGACCAATTTTTTTCTCTGGTCTCTCTGTTTCTCAACCATTTTTGTTGATTTTTGTGTTTGATTTCATTTTTAAAATTTAAGAAACAGTTGAACGGAGTGCAGGAGCAACAAGATCCCTCCCCACCACTTACTCATACAAGCCATTCTTTTCTACAAGACCATACCAGTCCTGGACAACAGCTCCGATCACAGTGCCTGGGCCAGCCAAGTCAGGCTTCACTTCCTTATCAAGCTCTTCCTCTAATACGCCATCAGCTTCTCCGTTAAAATCAATATGGTCTGTTTCGACTCCTTCTCCAATCAAATCCACATTAGGCGCGTCGACTACATCTTCAGTTAAATCCATTAGTGATGTGGCATCTCCGATTAGATCCTTTCGGACAATTTCTTCACCGATAAAAACAGTGGTGTCACAATCTCCGTACAATATCCAGGTTTCCTCTGGTACCCTGGTTAGAGCTCCCACAGTCCCAGAGTCCTCGCCTTTAAAAGGGCTGGCATCCAATTCTACGTTTTCTTCCCGAACCTCTCCAGTGACTACAGCGGGGTCTCTTCTGGAGAGGTCGTCAATTACTATGACCCCCCCTGCCTCCCCCAAATCAAACATTAATATGTATTCCTCAAGTTTGCCATTTAAGTCAATTATTACATCAGCAGCACCACTAATATCTTCGCCTCTAAAGTCAGTGGTGTCTCCAGTGAAATCAGCAGTTGATGTCATTTCATCAGCTAAAGTTACAATGGCCCCCTCTCTCTCATCACCTGTGAAACAGATGCCTGGACATGCAGAGGTAGCATTAGTCAATGGATCTATTTCCCCCCTGAAATATCCGTCATCTTCAACTTTAATTAATGGATGCAAAGCCACTGCCACGTTACAGGAAAAAATTTCTACGGCTACAAACTCTGTGAGCTCTGTGGTTAGCGCAGCCACTGACACAGTCGATAAAGTGTTTTCTACCACGACAGCGATGCCATTTTCCCCACTCAGGTCATATGTTTCTTCAGCACCATCCGCTTTTCAGTCTCTAAGAACTCCTTCAGCAAGTGCACTCTATACATCCCTTGGGTCGTCAATATCTGCAACTACCTCATCTGTAACTTCATCTATAATAACAGTGCCAGTATACTCTGTAGTCAATGTTTTGCCAGAACCAGCATTAAAGAAACTTCCAGACTCTAGTTCACTTACAAAATCAGCAGCAGCCTTGCTGTCACCCATTAAAACATTGACTACGGAGACACGTCCTCAGCCCCATTTCAATCGAACTTCATCTCCAGTTAAGTCGTCTTTGTTCCTTGCACCCTCTGCCCTTAAGTTGTCTACACCATCTTCTTTATCTTCCAGTCAGGAGATATTAAAAGACGTGGCTGAAATGAAAGAGGACCTCATGCGGATGACCGCAATACTACAAACAGACGTGCCTGAGGAGAAGCCATTCCAACCCGAACTCCCGAAAGAAGGGAGAATTGACGATGAAGAACCTTTCAAAATCGTTGAGAAAGTAAAGGAAGACTTGGTGAAAGTGAGTGAAATCCTTAAAAAAGATGTGTGTGTAGATAATAAAGGACCACCCAAATCACCAAAGAGTGACAAAGGACTCTCTCCCGAAGACGACTGGATAGAATTTAGTTCGGAAGAAATAAGAGAAGCGAGACAACAAGCTGCCACGATCCATTCCCCAACTCTGCCAGAGAGAGTGCAAGTGAAAGCAAAAGCCGCCTCCGAGAAGGATTATAACCTGACCAAAGTTATTGACTACTTAACAAATGATATTGGGAGTAGTTCGTTGACAAATTTAAAGTACAAGTTTGAGGATGCAAAGAAGGATGGTGAAGAGAGACAGAAAAGGATTCTGAAGCCAGCAATAGCTTTGCAGGAACACAAACTCAAAATGCCTCCAGCCTCCATGAGGCCTTCCACCTCTGAGAAAGAGTTGTGTAAAATGGCTGATTCCTTTTTTGGAACAGATACTATTTTAGAGTCTCCGGATGACTTTTCTCAACATGACCAAGACAAAAGCCCTTTGTCTGACAGTGGCTTTGAAACAAGAAGTGAAAAAACGCCTTCAGCCCCACAGAGTGCTGAAAGCACTGGCCCTAAACCACTTTTTCACGAAGTCCCCATCCCTCCTGTCATTACAGAAACAAGAACTGAAGTGGTGCATGTTATCAGGAGCTATGAACCTTCGGCTGGAGATGCTCCCCCAGGCCAACCAGAGGAGCCGGTGTCACCCAAACCTTCACCTACTTTTACAGAACTGGAGCCAAAGCCCACCACCTCTAGTATTAAGGAAAAAGTGAAAGCATTTCAAATGAAAGCCAACGGTGAAGAAGACGACCACAGTCGGGTTCTGAGCAAAGGCATGCGTGTTAAGGAAGAGACTCACATAACCACGACCACCAGAATGGTCTATCATTCTCCACCAGGCAGTGAAGGTGCCTCTGAAAGAATTGAAGAAACCATGTCAGTCCATGACATCATGAAGGCCTTTCAGTCCGGGCGGGACCCTTCCAAAGAACTGGCAGGTCTGTTTGAGCATAAGTCGGCAGTGCCTCCAGATGTTCACAAGTCTGCTGCTGAAACCTCAGCCCAGCATGCAGAGAAGGACAACCAAATGAAACCCAAACTGGAGCGTATAATAGAAGTCCACATCGAAAAAGGTAACCAAGCTGAGCCCACTGAAGTCATTATTAGAGAAACCAAAAAGCATCCAGAAAAGGAAATGTATGTATATCAGAAAGACTTATCCCGGGGAGATATTAACCTAAAAGATTTTCTGCCAGAAAAACACGATGCTTTTCCTTGTTCAGAGGAACAGGGTCAGCAAGAAGAAGAAGAACTCACTGCTGAAGAGTCATTGCCTTCTTATCTGGAGTCTTCCAGAGTAAACACTCCTGTGTCCCAAGAAGAAGATAGTCGCCCTAGTTCTGCTCAACTCATATCTGATGACTCTTATAAAACATTGAAGCTTTTGAGTCAACACTCAATAGAATACCATGACGATGAGTTGTCAGAACTAAGAGGGGAGTCTTACAGGTTTGCTGAGAAAATGCTTCTGTCAGAAAAGCTAGATGTGTCTCACTCTGATACCGAGGAATCGGTTACAGACCATGCAGGACCCCCTAGCTCAGAGTTACAGGGGTCTGATAAGCGGTCCAGAGAAAAAGTAGTCACTGCCCCCAAAAAAGAAATTCTCTCCAAAATCTATAAAGATGTGTCTGAAAATGGTGTAGGTAAAGTGTCTAAAGATGAGCATTTTGATAAAGTGACAGTGTTGCACTATTCTGGCGATGTTAGTAGTCCAAAACATGCCATGTGGATGCGCTTTACTGAGGACAGATTAGACAGAGGTAGAGAGAAGTTGATATATGAAGATAGGGTGGACAGGACTGTGAAGGAAGCTGAAGAAAAACTGACTGAAGTGTCACAGTTTTTTCGTGACAAAACCGAAAAGCTTAATGATGAACTGCAGTCCCCAGAGAAAAAGCCACGCCCTAGAAATGGTAAAGAATACTCTTCTCAAAGCTCTACCAGTAGCAGCCCCGAGAAGGTACTGCTGACAGAACTGTTGGCATCCAATGATGAGTGGGTTAAGGCAAGGCAGCATGGCCATGATGGACAAGGCTTCCCCAAAGCTGATGAGAGGAAAGAATCCAGTCTGCCGAGCAGCCCAGAGAAGAAGGTTCTTTCCCAACAGCCTGAGGACAGCAAGTCCATGGAGGAAGCCAAAGAAAGCATTTCACAGAGCAAAGCACCAGAAGGGCCCCAGTCTGGCTTTCAGCTCAAACAATCCAAACTCAGTTCCATTAGATTAAAATTTGAACAAGGCGCACAGGCAAAAAGTAAGGACATGTCTCAAGAAGACAAAAAGCCGGAGGGCCAATCCAGAATCCCAGTCAAAAAAATCCAGGAGAGCAAGCTGCCTGTCTACCAAGTTTTTGCTAGAGAAAAGCAGCAGAAGGCCATAGACCTCCCAGATGAAAGTGTGTCTGTGCAAAATGATTTTATGGTCCTGAAAGCTAAAGATGAGCATGTCCAAAGCAATGAAATTGTCATAAATGATTCTGGCTCCGAGGATGTGAAGACACAGAGAACTGAAATGTCAAGTAAAGCAATGCCTGACTATTTTTCTGAGCAACAGCCTAAAGACTTGGCATGTCATGTAACCTCAGATTTAGCAACTAAGGGACCATGGGACAAAAAGGTCTTTAGAACATGGGAAAGTTCTGGAGCTGCTAACAATAAGTCGCAGAAAGAAAAACTTTCACATGTACTTGTTCATGATGTAAGAGAGAATCACACTGGTCACCCTGAGAGTAAGATTGTTGATCAAAGGAGTGAATTTATGTCTGTGACTGAGAGAGAACACAAGTTGTTAACAAATGGTTCTCTCTCAGAAATTAAGGAAATGACTGTAAAATCTCCCTCCAAAAAGGTCTTATATAGGGAATATGTTGTGAAAGAAGGGGAACGGCCGGGTGGATCTCTGGAACAACCTTCCAGGAGGAGTGAGAGCTCAGCAGCATCACACATCCCGGTCAGAGCTGCAGAGGGACGGAGAATACTGTCTTCTGATATTCCTGATGGTTTTTGCGAGCAGCCGACGTTCCCCCAACACGAACTATCACCAAAGTTGTCCCCATCAAGTATGAGTAAAGAGACAGTCGAGACACAGCACTTTAATTCTATAGAAGACGAAAAAGTTACCTATTCAGAAATCAGCAAAGTTTCCAAACGCCAGAGTTACGTAGGCTTATGCCCTCCTCTTGATGAAACTGAAACCTCTCCCACCAAATCTCCTGATTCTTTAGAGTTTAGCCCAGGAAAGGAATCTCCCTCTAGTGATGTGTTTGACCACAGTCCCCTTGATGGATTGGAAAGAGTTGCTCCACTAGCCCAGACGGAGGGAGGGAAAGACATAAAAACTTTACCTGTTTATGTCAGTTTTGTACAGGTGGGGAAGCAGTATGAAAAGGAGATACAACAAGGAAGTGTAAAAAAGATCATAAGTCAGGAGTGTAAGACAGTACAAGAGACCAGGGGGACCTTTTATACAACTAGACAGCAGAAGCAGCCTCCTTCTCCCCAAGGTAGTCCAGAAGACGACACTCTAGAACAAGTTTCCTTTCTAGACAGCTCTGGGAAAAGCCCTTTAACCCCGGAAACACCCAGTTCAGAGGAAGTGAGTTATGAATTCACGTCTAAGACACCAGACTCGCTCATAGCTTATATACCAGGCAAACCCAGCCCAATCCCTGAGGTTTCTGAGGAATCTGAGGAGGAGGAGCAGGCCAAGTCAGCCTCCTTAAAGCAGACTACAGTGGAGGAAGCAACCGTGGAGCGTGAAATGCCTACCGATGCGAGCAAAGACTCTAACCAAAGACCCAAAACCAGTAGGGTTGCCTATATTGAGTTCCCCCCTCCTCCACCACTGGATGCAGACCAGATGGAGCCAGATAAGAAGCATCATTATCTCCCTGAAAGAGAGGTTGACATGATTGAAGTCAGTCTGCAAGATGAACATGACAAGTACCAGCTGGCTGAACCGGTCATCAGAGTGCAGCCACCTTCTCCAGTTCCTCCCGGGGCAGACGTCAGCGATTCGAGCGATGACGAGTCCATCTATCAGCCGGTCCCAGTTAAAAAATACACCTTCAAATTAAAGGAAGTAGACGATGAACAAAAAGAAATGACCAAATCCAAAGCTCCTGCTGACAAGGCTTCCAACCAGAAAGAATTGGAAACCAATGGATCTGGAAAAGATAACGAATTTGGCCTTGGCCTCGATTCACCTCAGAATGAAACTGCCCAGAATGGGAACAATGACCAGTCCATCACAGAGTGTTCCATTGCTACCACGGCCGAGTTTTCTCATGACACAGATGCCACGGAGATCGACTCTCTGGATGGCTATGACCTGCAAGATGAAGATGATGGCCTGACAGAGAGTGATTCTAAACTCCCAAGTCAAACCATGGAAATCAAGAAAGATGTCTGGAACACAGAGGGCATTCTGAAGCCAGCTGATCGCTCCTTTAGCCAAAGTAAACTTGAAGTTATCGAGGAGGAGGAGGGAAGGGTGGGACCAGACGAAGATAAGCCACCTTCTAAAAGTTCCTCATCTGAAAGGACCCCTGATAAGACTGATCAGAAATCAGGGGCCCAGTTTTTCACTCTAGAAGGCAGACATCCTGACAGATCAGTGTTTCCCGATACTTACTTCAGTTACAAAGTAGATGAAGAATTTGCCACTCCTTTTAAAACAGTAGCTACCAAAGGTCTAGATTTTGATCCCTGGTCTAATAACCGAGGGGATGATGAAGTTTTTGACAGTAAATCACGGGAAGATGAAACTAAGCCATTTGGTCTGGCTGTGGAAGACCGCTCGCCAGCAACAACCCCTGATACAACGCCAGCCAGAACGCCAACTGATGAAAGTACCCCAACTAGTGAGCCTAACCCCTTCCCATTTCACGAAGGGAAAATGTTTGAGATGACTCGCAGTGGTGCAATTGACATGAGCAAGAGGGATTTTGTTGAAGAGAGGCTCCAATTTTTCCAGATTGGTGAGCATACTTCTGAAGGGAAGTCAGGGGACCAGGGGGAAGGGGATAAAAGTATGGTCACTGCCACACCACAGCCACAGTCAGGGGACACCACTGTAGAAACCAATCTAGAGAGAAATGTAGAGGCACCTCCAGTCGAACCCAACCCCAGCATCCCGACCAGCGGAGAGTGTCAGGAAGGCACATCCAGTAGTGGCTCCCTGGAGAAATCGGCAGCAGCCACTAGCACCTCTAAAGTTGACCCCAAGTTGCGCACGCCTATAAAAATGGGAATTTCTGCATCCACCATGACCATGAAGAAAGAAGGCCCTGGAGAAGTGACAGATAAGATAGAAGCTGTGATGACCAGTTGTCAGGGACTAGAGAATGAAACTATACCAATGATTTCAAATACAGCCAATAGCCACATGGGCACTAGGCCCCAAGAAAAACATGATTTCCAGAAAGATAACTTTAATAACAACAACAATTTGGATTCTTCCACTATACAGACAGATAACATTACAAGTAATATAGTTCTGACAGAACATTCTGCACCCACTTGTACCACAGAGAAAGCTAATCCAGTGAAAATCTCATCAGGAAAAAAGACAGGGGTACTGCAAGGACACTGTGTAAGAGATAAGCAGAAAGTTCTTGGAGAGCAGCCAAAGACCAAGGAATCGATAGGGATTAGGCGAAAATCCAAACTTCCCATAAAGGCCACTTCACCAAAAGATATCTGCCCACCAAGTCATATGCCAAACATGAAAGTGAGTAAAACGAAGCAGGTCAGTCAATCTGAGAAAACCAAAACCCTTATTTCTTCTTCATGTGTAGATGTAAAGTCCAGAATTCCAGTAAAAGACACACACAGAGATAACGTAGTTAGAAAATCATGTGCCACACAAAAGCAAGGGCAGCCAGAGAAAGGCAAGGCCAAACAGCTTCCATCCAAGTTGCCAGTAAAGGTAAGATCCACCTGTGTCACCACCACTACCACCACCACCACCACCACCACCACCACCACCACCACCGCCATAGTAAAAGTTAGGAAGAGTCAGCTTAAGGAAGTATGTAAACATTCCATTGAATATTTTAAGGGAATTAGTGGTGAGACCTTAAAGCTTGTGGACCGCCTCTCTGAAGAAGACAAAAAGATGCAGTCCGAGTTGTCCGATGAGGAAGACAGTACCTCAAGAAACACGTCGTTGTCCGAGACTTCCCGGGGTGGCCAGCCTTCAGTTACCACGAAGTCTGCTAGAGATAAGAAAACAGAGGCAGCACCTTTAAAATCAAAGAGTGAAAAGGCCGGCAGTGGGAAAAGGAGCAGTAGAAGGACTGGTGAGAACGGAGGCAGTCAGGTCTCTCGAGCACTCTTTGCTCACATCCCGGAGAGCGAGCGTAGTTTGTAAACACTTTCCGACTCGTAGACCCTAGTGCATGAACTGTCGTGATTGCCTGTGAAGTGACTTAACCGTAGTTTCTCATTCTGTCACTGTCATCTGTGTGTGCTGTCTATACACTCTTCTTCCTCCCTTTTAACCAAACGACACTGTAGACAGCTAGGGAAGCATGCTGAAGACATTGGTGTCATTCAAGATGAGCAACTTTTTTTTTTTTCTTTAATGTACTAATAATGATTCTGTCAAAGTAAAAGCAGAGATGTTGAGATCCCATCATGGTGTTTTCACCGACACAATGATTCTGTAACCGCTGTCCAGTAGCTAGCTCGTCAGCATGTTCGATTCCATCACATTGAGCATCCATGTAGTCTCACATCTGGCCAGTGCAGGTGACAATCAAGTGAGCCATGTGAAAAGAGAAGTGTTCATGTAGGTGACTAGGACACATGTAAGTGTACAGTGTTAGCATTAGTCTCTCTGTAAAATCTGAGTACTGCTAAAAAACATTTTCCAGTATCGTGTCTTTCTTGATGATTATTTTAATTAAGAAATTGTAAATCGTAGGTCCACAGAGTCCATGTGAACGGACAGATATCAGGATGGCAATAGTAGCCGATCACCTGGGACTTAGTTGGACAGGTAAGTGTATACACGACTGAGTGAGACAAATACAGTTTCTTAATTTCTTTGTCTTTCACAAGGGGTTCATTATGTAAAACAGAAACAAGCAACAAGGAAAAAAAAACAGCAAACATTTTTATCATCTGTAATTCTATCAACCCAGAGATGATTACCGATAATACCTTATATACTGTGTTTTTCAAAGCTTTTTCAAAGCCCATACACTCAAGAATAGAAATTTAAATCTCACTTTACCTTAAATGTAGGCACTTTCTTCACACTGCCATTTCTGGTAATATTAGATAACATTTTACCTAGTGGTAAATTTTTTTTCTGGTATAAAGAAAAACACAATTAAGCCCTATGATTTTTAAATCATCCAAAATTTGAAACATGGTTTATGCCCTCAGGGGGCAGCTCTCTTATGCAACAGTTCAATTAATCCATGCCTCGGTTTCACAAATTTTAATCATTCATGAGGTCATCTTCACACTTTTTATGACCTACACATGTTATCTGTATGTACATTTACCTGATATTTTTTTCCTTTTAAGTGGACTCACTTTTATGCCCAAAGATTTATTTCAAAGGAAATCTTGTATCACTTTGCTCAAAGACAACAAGGATCATTTTCAATAACTACGTAAAGAAGAAAACAAGAGAATGACAGGAAGCTTAAAATTTGAATTATAATTTCTTAAAGATTGATACACATGTATAAATCTATTCAAACTACAAAAATAGTTGAGTTCAGTAAAGTGAATGAAACTGTTTATGATCAGTGTGTAGAAAATGAATATTTAGCTTGATTTCACTTCATTAAAGATGAAGATAAAATTCTGTGTCGACTGAACGATTCTGCTTTGTAGTTTTGATGTTAACTGGGCCCCCAAAATCCTCCTCACATGAGTCAGAAAAATTTTAAGTTTTTTAGGTTGAGTGTATTTTGTTTAACACACAACAACAGCAACAAAATATAATAGCTTAAAATAGAAATGTTAACCATTGTCACATCTAAGTCATCATGTATACCCTCAGCAATATTCTATACTCAGGGAAACAATTATCTATATGCTATTAAAATGGAGAATATGAAACCAGATAATGGCAAACAAGGTCAGCTACATCTTCTTCCTTTAAATGTCCTAAGTTCTGCCCTCACCCCCAACTTAATAACCTTCCTGTCTCCTTCCACCCAGCCCCTGCTCTCAGGCCCACTGCTAACAACCAGGAGCCTAGTAGTACTCTGAAAAGACAGGTGGTCTGCATAATCCTTGGAAGCTTGTTGAGAGTTAATAGCAATTTGTTATGTATAAATATTTGCTAACATAAAACTAATAATTATATTTTAACATCAGACATTGTAATCTAAAAACATACTGGAGCAAATGTTGATTGTGCAGTATTATATGCCCATAACTATTCATTATTTGCCTTAGACAAATCCAGTCCTTAGTATATCAGGGTACATTTCAGGAGAAGATGTGCTGTAAAGCCATAATGTTGTAAAATTCTTAGTGGCAGTGTGTCTTTGCTCTTTGCTGCGTCACTAGACAAAGGATACAGTTGGATCATAAGGGTTTGTTGGACAGTAGGAGTATGTTTCTTAAAGCACAAAGGACTTGAAAGAACTTAAAACTTAAATTTAACTTTTGTAAATTTGAATTACCTATGCTCAATGAAGATTATTAGAAAAATTATCATGTAGAAGAGCAAAATTTAATTCTGTCCTTCAGAACCACTGTTAACAGCTCAATGTACTTTGATTTTTGTCTAAAAGCTTTTAAAATGTTATATACACAATGTAACTTTTTGCTCTTTTATTTGTGGTTACCTAGTTTCTACAAAATTACATATTCTATGGTCTTGATTTTAATGGATAAATAAGATCCAATATACATACTTAATAATGGTGTTTTTCTGACTTTGGGTCACGGTGTACTAGAGAGTCATGAAATCAATACATCCTTTGGTTTTGCTTTTAATAGGATAGAATGGGGGGGGGGATATGTCTGTATATTATGTGTATTAAGGCTAAGTTTTGCTCCTTAAAGATCTGGTTTCATTTATATAAACATCATGATATACAATGTATTTCTAACTGTAGGCCATGATCAAAACAGTTTGCAAACCACTGCATTAACTTAATTAACTCTTCTTTTGTTCAACACTTGGATTGTTTTCAGTTTTCTAATGGTACAAGCCTGAGATGAACATTCATGTGTATAAATCATTGTGTCCAACTCAATGTATAGTCATGATAGAGTTCCAGAAGTGAAATCACTTGACCAAAGAATCTGGACCTTTTTGAGCCTCTGAATGCATTTTGCCAAATGCTAGAAATATTTAACCAGGGTAGAATCTTGAGCAATTCCCTTTCCATGGGAAGAATTGTTTCCCATTTATTTCTATAATCACTTAATATAATACATACCTGAGAAATTTTTTTAACTGTACAAAAAATATATAATGAAAAGTAAGGCTCCTTCTCATCTTTGGCTCCTAGTTTCCCTCTGTCAAGACAGCTACTAATGCTCACACGTGTCTTCCCAAAGACACTCTGATTAATAAGGTTGAGCGTATGGGTATGGACATTGAGATGGACACAAAGCTATCTCCCTTGTATTTGTTATACAAGTGATACCGTAACATAGACAACGATCTGGTCTGGAGTCATCATTTAACCTCCCAAGTGGAATTCCTAAAGTCATGCTACCAGCACCCCCTTTGCCATATTTATGAGTTGTGTATCCCTACCCATCTTAGGTGAGGTTTGCGCAAATTGTGAAGAATAATTTGGATGACTTAAAGGAATCCAGCAGCATCCTTTTTGTACAGATCAAGAATTCTTTGTAAAATAATCTCTCAAGAGGGAATCTAATTGTAACTAAGTAATTATCTCCAGAGAGTTAAGTCACAGCCTGTGTGTGATCACAGCTTCCTGTAAAATGAAGCATATAAAGATTAATGCTCAAGGCTGGACTGGGTTTTACTATAAAATTCCTTTCTTTTTTTGTGTGGCAGTTGAGCATTACTTTTATGAAACATATGTGACAAAAGTAGAATGTGAAATCTTAGTAACTCTTTTTCTTTTCTACAGAACTGGCAAGGGAACTGAATTTTTCAGTGGATGAAATCAATCAAATACGTGTGGAAAATCCAAATTCTTTAATTTCTCAAAGCTTCATGTTATTAAAAAAATGGGTTACCAGAGACGGAAAAAATGCTACAAGTATGCTGAAATTATATTACTTTAACTTTCACAACTGCATATATCCAATGTTTTAGATAAGCCTACTGTTAAGAAACCAGAGTAATCATAAAGTAATAGCAAGTCATTAAAGTTATACTTGTTTAATTTTAACACTGATATTCCAAACATCTATCTTTGGGAATCTTTTTAAGAAAGCAAATAGTAGAGAATTTTTTTTTTTTTTTTTTTTTTTTGCATTTTGTCTTTAGTTCTCTCTGTGACCATCAAAAATGAAAATACAATTCTAGCTGTTAAATTGTGGGGTAGTAGTCAGAAGCACTCTGAGGCTACTGCTGTGGCTGGGGACGGATGCACAGGGAGAGGAAGGAAGAAGGTATAGGATGAAATCATTTTATTCAGCTTCATATGTGCTGGCAGAGAAGTCTCTAATATTTTTAGGTTTGACTTTGTTTAGTTTTGCTGGGGTGGTGGGAGGGGTGGTGCTGTCCCGTGGCCAATGCCAACCCACAACAATGGGAAGTAAGTTATTGTGGGTTTGCCAGGGTCAGCCTGACCTCAGTAAGCCGTTAAGATGGTCAATGTCAAATATGAGGGTGATCTATCTTGGCAGGCTGAAAGGAGAGGAACATGTTTAAAATTTTATTAGATCTCCTTGTAACTAAATGGAGTTTAGCTATTTTGAGGCCCATCTGCTTGGCATCTTACAGTGGAATGAATGTTGCTGTCATCACACACAGCTTCTCAAAAGTGATTCTTGAGACCCTAACATGACTTCCCTGTAATGGTGGGCTTTCTGAGCCCTCTGGATGGTGACATGGCAGAGCTCAGTCAGGAGGAGCTGAATAAACTCTAGGCGGGTCAAGAAAGCCGTGCCTTTGTGTGGATATTGTGGTGACTGGAAGAAAATCACTTAATCGGGTTTTCAACCCTCTTTTCTCCTTTTTCAGCTGATGCCTTAACTTCGGTCTTGACAAAAATTAATCGAATAGATATAGTGACTCTGCTAGAAGGACCAATATTTGATTATGGAAATATTTCAGGCACCAGGAGTTTTGCAGATGAGAACAATGTTTTCCATGACCCTGTTGATGGTAATTGAATTTAGCGTTCATATTTATTTAATCATTTGATAAACTTTGAAAGTGTGGAGGACAAGGCAGCCACTTAAAACCAACTAAATTGTGATTTGCTTGACTTCATTTCTCATTTTCACAGCATCTTCTCTGCCAGAGTCTGGAAATAAACACTCTGTCTGATAGAACAAACTTGATAAATGTCTGTTACATAAAATACACATAATGAGGTATAAAAGCATAAGTTAACTGTTGGATATTCAATAGTTGGTATTTGAAAATTTTTTACATGACCAAGTGGAAGAAAATTTCATATCTAGAGAATGCATTGTGGTTGTCATTTTCATATTTACGTAAAAAACTAGTGAACTCTTTTATTAGTATATTGGTAAGACCAAATTGTGAGTTATTTTTACCAAATAACCAAGGTACTGGGTCAAGTTTAAGCATAGAGTAGACAAATTGTTAAATAAAATGGTGAAATCTTGTTTGGGGACCAAGTATTTAAGCGCTTACTGAAAAAGCCTAATGCATCTCTCAAAAACATGTTTTACTTATTTAGCATTATTTTAACTTCATATGCTTCCATTTATTGTTTGGAAAAACCGTGCCTGATATATAAAAGTCGGTGTCATTTCTAATTCAATGAGCACAGATGTCACTAACAACATAATTCATTTTTTACATTAAATTAATTTATATAATAATATTATCATTTTTCCTTCAATTTCCTATGTAAATTGGGGCTTTTTTAATCAAAGTA
Organism: Neofelis nebulosa; assembly: GCF_028018385.1. NCBI lineage: Eukaryota > Metazoa > Chordata > Mammalia > Carnivora > Felidae > Neofelis > Neofelis nebulosa. Next base: position 26,349,869 of record NC_080794.1, on the reverse strand, counting down.
TTAAGTAAAGGATAACAAATATCTTACTATGTTTTTCAAGGTGTTGTCTTCCTTTACAAATGGAAACGTATTCTGATAATGAATTTTGAGTAAAAAATGATGATGGTGTGGAGGAAGGAAGAAGAGCTAGGGATACTTTTCTATCCCAAGTTTTGAAAATTATGGCATTTTTCCCCGTTTTTAAACTGGCAAAGTTAGACTAATAAGAATCAGTAACTTCTAGTTCTACATATGTTATGTGGCAAAGATGGCAAATTCTTAAAAAGTTTCTGCTTACTAACGTTAAAGCTAACAGAAAATTCAAAGCATATCTTATTATCCATATAACATAAACACAATGGGCAATAGTGTCTAAAGTGGTTTCTTTATAAGCTTATAAATGCCATCAATTGGGGCAGGACACCTGGGTGGCTCAGTTGGTTAAGCATCCAACTCTTGATCTCAGCTCAGCTCTTGAACTCAGGGTTGTGAATGTGAGCCCCTCCTTGGTTTCCATGCTGGCTGTGAAGCCTACTTAAATACATACATACATACATACATACATACATACATACATACCATAGAACCTTGGAAAAAACTCTCTTCAAGGCCTTGTCTTATATGTGAGACCATATAATGGTAACCAATCTCTTTGCACTAAAGAAAGACCATTATATCAAATTCTGAATTATTGCCAAGTTACAGTTTATGGAATCTTTTAATATTATTTTTTGGGAAAAGAAATTAAGAGAACTAATAAGCAAAAAAAAGAAAAAAAGAAAAAAAAGAACAAGTAGGATAATCAGAAAATAATGGAAATAGTCAATAGAATTGAAAGCTTTATTTATTTGTAACATTTTAAAATCAGAATAGAATGAAATAAATTCCCAAGGGCTTTTTGTGGCTACATCTTAATATTTTATATTTCTTATTTTAAAAATTCGTAGGAAAATTTAGGAATGTGTATATGAAGTAAATTTCACTTGTGCAGATTATGAACCTCAGTTAATGTCAGCCAACTTTTCAATAAGATTCTGGTTTATAGGTGACTATACTTACCTACAGTAATTTGAATTTACCACAAAAGCTAAGTTGATATTTGTCGTGGACTGATGGGAAAATTAGGCTTTAGTTATATAGACCATTAATTCAGAAAGTGTGCTTGGTTGCCTTTTTTTTCCTGTCTCTCCTCTTGGTGGAAGTTTTATGAAGCCTCCTTTCCTCACCATGACCAGACCATTGTTCACTTCTTTCTCTGCTGAAGGAGAAAAATGTCCCCTTTGTCCACACAGCGAAGGTTAAAACAAGGGAACTGCTCCCTACCTCCCCACTGAGCAGGCTGGTGTTTCACAGTGTTGTTGTGAATATTCAGAGAGCTCTTTGCAAATGGCTTTCTTCCTGTCTCTGTCGTGTATCATTTCTTTTTTCTCTTTGAGTTGTGATTCTGAGTGGTCTGCATCACCAAAGTCACTAAGACCTCCATGTGCACCACAAGTCTTTCATCTCTGTCACATTATGACACCTGAAAGCTTTCCTTGGAGTCTTTTCTACTTTATCTGCTTCTCAAATCCTTTTCCTAACATCTTTTTAGACTTTTTTTTCCCCAGTGCTATTGCTCTAAAGTCTAATAATAATTTCTTTCCAAAGATTAAATTTATTTTTCTTCGCTGTAAATTTCATGTGAAAAAAAAAAAAAAAAGAATGAGAGTCGGGTAGCATTGCTCCTATGTAAAGCTCTTCAAATGAGTTATTAGTAATTAATTATAACAATTGTGGCTTGCTGTATGCAGTCCACCACCATATGGATTTTGCATGCTGAAAGTAGAAAGCTAATAAATTTGACCGTGGAATAAATGTATTTTATATAACGACAGCTAACTTTTTATTGGATTGAATTAGTCTGTATATTTAAGTTACTGTATTAAAATTATCAAAGTTGATAGAAACCATTTATATCTTAATTAATTAGTGTTCTGTTTTATTATAGTTTGCACTAGTCTTTTATTTCATTGTATTACATTTAGTTGAACTAAACCAATAAATTTATGAACATTGTTCTGTAACTCATCATACATTTTCATACCTGATATAATTTAATTCATTCCATGTGTTTTGTTTGATGTACTCTAATTCATTCCAGTCAGTCCAAATGTACTGTCTTCCATAGGTTATCCTTCCCTTCAAGTGGAACTGGAAACTCCCACAGGGTTGCACTACACACCACCCACCCCTTTCCAGCAAGATGATTATTTTAGTGATATCTCTAGCATAGAGTCTCCCCTTAGAACCCCCAGTAGACTGAGTGATGGGCTAGTGCCTTCCCAGGGGAACGTAGAGCATTCAGCAGATGGAGGACCTCCAGTCGTAACTGCAGAAGACACTTCCTTAGAAGACAGCAAACTCGAAGACTCAATGCCTTTAACAGAAATGCCTGGCACAGTGGATGTAGATGAGAGCCAGTTGGAGAATGTATGTCTGAGTGAGTATCCTCAATACCTCGGAAGTATGGCTGGGGTCCCAAAAGATGTTAAACCAGCAGAGCCACTGAAACAAACTAGTAAAGTAAGAGTAAGCTCTGAGCAGCAAGAGAAAGGAAAATCTGGTCCTGATGAGGAGATGACGGAAGAAAAACTCAAATCTCTATTTGAGGACATTCAACTTGAAGAAGGCGTAGAGTCTGAGGAGATGACAGAAGAAAAAGTACAGGCTATTCTTAAACGTGTTCAGCAAGCAGAACTGGAAATGTCTTCAATTGCAGGTTGGCAGAACGAGACATCAGGTGGAAACCTAGAGCCCCCTGCTCAAGCTCGAAGACTAACCGGTGGGTTACTAGAAAGACTGGATGACAGGTATGGCTCCATTTCAGAAAAAAGGAAAGCGAAATACAGATTACATGTTAATAGTTTGTTTTAAACACCTACTTTTTAGCACTTACTCTTTTTCTAAATTACCATTCCAGTTTGGGGATAATACCTGCTTTAAAGGTTGGTTCATTCTGCTAATCTGGAGAGGGAAACTCACACGAAACTCAATTTAATTCTTAAAACTACTGATAGCCTAAAGCAAAATGTAAAAAGTTTTACATGCATGCCAAAGATGTCTGTGTTTACTTTAGAAGACTACTCTTTTCTAGTTTGTGACTTGTCTGATTTTTTTCACAAAGCTAGTAATTAATATGCTTTCAAAATAATGGGATAAATAAAACTCCACGTCTTTTAGAAATACAAACCTTTCTATGATTTCCTGACTTCAGACTTTAAAAATCATATGTAATTCTTCACTCCAAATAATATTGCCATGATAGAAATTTGATTACAACCAAAATAATTCCCTAATCATGAATCTGGTTCTTTTTGATACTGGACTTCCTCTAGAAAGGTAAGAGCCTAGTGTCCTTCAGACATTGGTTCAAATCCCACTGGCATTAGGTTTGCATTTTGTGACTCTGGATGAATTTCTAAGCTGTAAGAACGTCACTTTAACCGACTTTAAAAATAAGAATACTACTACTTTCCTCACACAGGTTTACAGATTGAAGAAGGAAGCCTATAGAATGGCCACCAAATGGCTGCTACAAATAGTCTGTCAGTAATAGATGGCATTATTTTTATTTATGCATACATCAGACTAAAATATAACTTACTTCAGTGGCAACCAGTGATAACCTCAGGTGTTTTTGCATCCAATTTAAATTTATTTCATAACCATGTTTAATATTTTCATATGACTGGTAAAGCTTCTTGCTCAATGAAAATTCCCAAAGAGGGAGCTTGTAACATTTTGCAAAAAAGGAGTTTACAGAGTTCTTTTTGAAGAATAAGACCAAAGAGTTCTGTGCTCACCCTACCAAAGACAACAAATAGCACTAGTTTTGATGTCTGCGTTCTAATATAGTCACATTAATTTATAGTTACATAACAGGAAATAGATACAATTATGTTACAGCATCTTTGCAGTGTGCTGGGACTGTTTGTACTTATACATATGGAATAGGGTGTACTATGGATAGGTGTTTTTTTTATATAATCACAATTTGATTTATAAGAATTCACACGTACTCACAGACATATACAATACATAAAGAACATTGCATTGCGCTTATCAGTGCCTTCCAAATTCTGTAGATAATAAGCAAAGACCCTAAAAACAATGCACAAGCTAGAAAATAAAACCCATACTGATACCAGTAAAAATTAGAAGTCACTTTAAAAGAAAGTGTTGGAAGAGAAAGATTTGTAATAGTCCGTTAAAAGGAAAATAGTCCTCACAGGACCTAGAAGCAACAGGTAAGCAACAACACCCTGCTCACCAGTGGGGGTCAGCACAGGTCAGGAGCCAAGAAAGATGAGACTCAAGCAAGGCTATTGTGGTCTGCAAAGGCACGCTGGCAAGACCCACAATTGGAAAACCAGAGACTGGAACATGGGGTTCTTGGGGATGTCAGGGCTCTCAAGGAATGCATTTTGTTCTCTGCCAGCAGTTTTTTCACTGGCAATATTAAAGCTTTGGAGATCTCCTCCTCCTTAGATTGGCGGTTCTGGAACTCCAGGTATGCCCATGAACCTCCCAGGGTGACTTCCTGAGATCTCAAATCCAAGTAGCTATTGCAGTGCAATTAAACAAAATAAAACAAAAACAAGGACAGCATAACTAGGCAGGTTGGGCGGGGCAGAGCTGGGGCCCTGTGTAGCACCTCATCACCCCAAAACCCAAACCCATGAGAGACCCTCACAGTTTGAAATCCAGTGACCATATTTTTCATGTCTTTCTATTTTATGCCTTCAAGAGTAGTTTACAACATGGTAGTGAAAACTTTAGAGCTTCTGAAGCCCACTTTCAGCCATGTATTGGCATTGTAAATTTCCACATCTTCTCTTTTGCAGCCCTGATCAGTGTCGAGATTCCATTACCTCATATCTCAAAGGAGAACCTGGAAAATTTGAAGCAAATGGGAGCCACGCAGAAGTCACTCCAGAAGCAAAGACAAAATCTTACTTTCCAGAATCCCAAAATGATATAGGGAAACAGAGCGCTAAGGAAACTCTGAAACCAAAAATCCATGGATCTGGTCGTGTTGAGGAACCAGCATCATCACTAGCCGCCTATCAGAAAGCTCTAGAAGAAACCAGCAAGTTTGTAATAGAAGAGCCTAAACCCTGTGTGCCTGTCAGTATGAAAAAGATGAGTAGGACTTCCCCTGCAGATGGCAAGCCAAGGCTTAACCTGCATGAAGAAGAAGGGTCCAGTGGGTCTGAGCAAAAGGTATGCCATCTAGTTATCTGGTACACTGTCATTTAAACCAAAAGTCCTGATGCTTCACTTTGTTTGATTAGTCTTGTAACATTGAGCCCAAGGTTCTTTATGATGACCCAGTTGTAAATGTAACACTAATGGAGGGGGTGAACAAAGTGCTAGGTGGAACATATGCTATTGGATTACACCTTCATTCACTGAGAAGGAAAAAGCAAGCAGCATCAATTCAGCTATTTTTCAGGAGGAAGGAGAACTACAGAGATGTTATGCTTAAGGTCCAGTGTTAATTTGGTCTGGTATTTAAGTTTCCTAACTCCCAACCCAGTCTTCTTTCTTATGGAAGGAGGATAATTATTCAGACCTTTTCTGGTGGTTCTGCATAATTTAAAGAGTTTATAGCATGTGACCCATCTAAGAGCTCTACCCTATAAAAGCGTGTTTTAAAAATTGGAGAAACATAGTGCCCAAGCCTAAAATGAGGTGGGTATATACCATGGTGGATTGACAGCATTTAGAAATTGGAAGTTAGAGGTCTCATTTTAATAATTTTTATATCTAAGCTGATGATTATCTTAATATTCATTTTTAAAAATTTGAAAACCTTACTGTCAGAATTATTTGCACTTTGTGCTCCGTGTTCTTGTACCATCTAATAGATTTGTATTCGTTCTTTGAGGTTCATCATTTTTAGATATTAAAAACTTAAAAACTTTAGAACTGAAATTATAGATGGATATAAGAAAATAAAAATTAGCTCTATTTACTACATTCTTTTTTTTTTTACTGCTTTTTGCTCTCTCCATTATTGTGTCTTTTCCTGAACTGCGCAGTGGGCACATAGACTGAGACATGGGCATCTTTGGAACAGTAGCACCTACAGTTTTCCCTAAAACATCAGGTTGGCTTAAGATCTACCGCAGTGTTTTAGGTAGGACAAAAAAAAGTCTTTTGTAAAATATTGAGTCCATGATTAACTCCTGCTTTAGAAAAACTTTAATAGCAAACTCCCAGTCACTCAGGAGCTAATAATTATCAGCTTATCAACTAATCATATCCTTTCCTTTTCCCTTCTGCAGGCTATCTTTTGACCATTTTCCTGCATGTTAGGAGGGAAAGTGAGGGGAAGTAAAATGCTAAGGCCTTCCTTTCACTTCCTGACAAATGGGTTTTGAATATTGATTTCTTTCAGTTCATTCTAGTATATTTACGCAGTGCGACCTTGGATGTTCCCTTTTAAAATGAGTCCACAAAATAGAGAAAGAAGTAATAACATAGTGATGTCTTAACTATGAAAGTTTATTCTGTAAAGCCTATTAAAATCCATAGAAAAGGTCTGAAATCAAATGATCATATACCTGTAAATAAACACTTCTTATATGTACACATGCAAACACATTGGCCATTGGGGAACCAGGGAGAGGGCAAAAGAGGGTTTGAAAATGAAAGCCTTAACCCTGAATGGAAACTCAGCTGAGTTCATCAGTACTGGAACATAATTGCTATTAGAAAATGTTTTCAAGGTTTCTTATAAATGAGATTGTGCTTTTGGGATTGGTCTAAGTAGATTCCCTAAGAACCCAACCTTACAAGAAATCCAAAAATGTTCAGGATGTGCCCTTTGTGGCTAGACCATAGTGCATTAGCAACCAACTAAGTCATCTGATGTATGATCTCAGAAAACAGCCCCCTTTTTGTCCCCTAAAAAATCAGGTCAAAAGTCCGGGTGCGGTTCTTACACGGATGACTGCCTGCTGTTACAAGGTAAACTTCTGCTACTTTCCAACTCTTTCAAAGCAGTGACCCATGGCAAGAAGTACTAAGAAAATTGTTTGGTCTCCTAGTTACCCTCTTTGCCAATTCTAGAGAATTCTTTAAAGGGAATCCTGATCGAGATTCTACTACCATCTTCTCTCTACCCTCCACCTTCAGATTAGCAGGGAGAATGTGGAAACAAAACACAGGCAGAATGGCCCCTTTCTATTTTTATAATTATGTCAATCATAACATACTTGACATCTAGGCTTGGTAGTGTTTGCATTAATGTATGTTCTGCTTTTTAATTTACCCAAGTGAAAATCTTCCCCAGTTTACGATCCGTAATTAATTCTGAATAATTCTGATTGAATTTTTCCCTTTTCTTCATCTAATCTACTGATCTCTGAATGCAAATTAGAAATTCTTTTTTTTTTTTCCCCCACAATAAGAACTCCTTCCCTTTTTCTGCTTCTTTGAGCCATTTCAGGGCCTTCTTTCACAATACTTGGATCCTTCTAAGTTTTCTGAATTTATGGTCTTTTCAAAAAAACTTCAAATTTCATAAGGAACTTAGCAGCCAGTAGATCTTTGCAGGGAATAAGGAACTTGAAAACTCTTTCCTTTTGACACCATGTTATTTAGTAGGGTATTTTGTTCAAATGAAATTTCTTACAAAGTCAAGATTGATATTACTATAATATTTCAAAATATTTGTTAACTATACCTTTGGTGGAAAATGGCCTACTTTATTATCTATTTGAGAAACATTCCATAAATCACATTAGCTAACACTGATACCTCCTGTAACAATTTTACTTTTTTCCCCCCTATTGATACCAACACTGCCATTGATTGTTCCAATGGATATTAACTATAGTTTCTATCTCTGAGACTATCAGATTCAGGGTAACTAGCAAACTTAGAAAACAAAATACCAGAATTATTATCAGAATTCCACCATTAAATTTTGAAATAAAATCATTCAGTAAATAGTGTTCACCATGACATTGAAGTAGAAACCGAAGATATTTTTCCCTTTGAGTTATGAACTATGTGGTAATTCCTCTTCATTCTCATTGCCTAAAAATTAATATTTGTGCAATTACTGTATTCTTGTCTATGCCATATTCTTGTCTGTCAGGTGTTTTTTCTGTCCTAATTTCATATCAATTCTTTAAATTATTTTTTAATCTTTATTTTTGAGAGAGAGAGAGACAGAGACAGAGCATGAGCAGGGGAGGGCAGAGAGAGAGGGAGACACACAATCTGAAGCAGGCTCCAGTCTCTGAGCTGGCCAACACAGAGCCTGACGTGGGGCTCAAAGACACAGACCATGAGATCATGATCTGAGCTGAAGTCATACGCTTATTAACTGACTGAGTCACCCAGGTGCCCCTTTTTTCCTTTTTTTTTTCACATCAGTTCTTTAAAATAAGATTCCAAGCTTTCACATGTTTTATATTATTCTTTCATTCATTTGCATAAACTCTTGCTGAGTACGAGTTGCATGTTAGGTGCCAATTATACTGCTAAAAATTCCTGTTATAAATGTATGTAGCGAATTATACTGATGTAAATTCTTTACTTTTTTATAAATTTCAAATAGCTTTTGATAAAGTTGTCAAATCTGACCAAAATTTCATTGAAATTAGACATACTATACCTCTTTAATGAAAGGTCAAGTGAATATAGATTTCAAACTAGTTTTAAATGAATATTAATTTTTCTTCAAACTAATAATTGGTAGCATATAGTTTCTGATGCCAAAATGTCTCTTATTATTATTTTTATTATTTAATTACACTGATCTTTACCATATATATGCACATACAGATCAGTGTAATTAAATATATCCAATACTATATGCACACACATATATACACACATATACAGAGGAATTTCATTTAGAATCCTGCTCAAAATTTTCTTCCATCTAAACTTTTTTAAAGATTCTCACAAATACATATCATGATTTTCCTTAGCAGGGAAAACCAGCAAGTGAAAGTAATTCTTTTTTGATTTCCCTTCTCAGAATGTCTTTTATTTTAAATGTGATGGTAAAATTATTATACTAAAAAATGCATTTATCAGGACTTGAAAGACAGTGAGAGTGATTCGAGCTCAGAGGAAGAACGGAGAGTCACTACCCGAGTTATTCGCCGGCGTTTGATTATAAAGGTATCCTGTAGCCGGATGGTGATGGGGCATCGCTATGTGATTAGAAAGTCCTTCCTTGTGGCCTTGAAAATTTAGCATGCTTGATAACTAAGTGGCTCTGTGTATGTTTCTTTGCATATTTGAAAGCTTGTAAGAACAACCAGCAACAAGGAAAAGGTTGTGTTGCATGGTAGTGAGTGTTCTGTCTAGGCCTGTGTTTGACATGTGACAGCTGTAATTTTGTCTGGGAATTCTTGGTATTTGTATCCTGCTTTCCCTCAAAGTGTTATATGTGAACAAAGATTTTATCTTGGTTTATATCAAATGAAACGTTCAATCGAAACCTCCGAGGCCACAGTGAGGTATGAGGTCAGGTCAAGAAGGAGAATGAAATAATTAAAAGGCTCCCCTCCTCAGCCTCAAATTCCTACTGCCTGAACAGATAGATCTTAAGTAAAAACCAGTTCTTTAATACCAAACGATGGCTGAGAATTTGGAGTAATAGCCTGGCATGGATGTATGTGACAAACAAAATTGGGCAAAACCTTCTGAAAAAAGGCTTTTAACTTGACTAACATACAGAAAATCAGTCTGTATTTTTACATATACGAAGCAGTTTTTACTGGAAGTGAAAAATATCATTCTCCCCCTGCTACAACACAGTTGAACACTATGAATAAACCTTCATTTCCCCCCACAAAGGCCTTTTGAAGCACTGACTGTATGCATGGTAAGGTCCAGCAGAACACTTTTCACAGCCTGTGCTTGTCTTCATTACTCTCTTTAGAGAGAGATTTCTTGATGTTAGAATAATTGACTACAGAAACTAGGAAGCCATTTTCAACACACAGACCTTTGAAGGTGGTCCAAATAACTTGAGGCTCCTTGGTTGACAGCTCTGGAGAGAAAGAAAGGAAGGGAAATATGTATTGAAAACCATTTATCAAATTTATCCTCCCTTTCCAAAGTGTCAGGAGGCCCAGCAGAGAGCAGAGAAGTTGGCTTAGGTATCTAAAACTTTTTAATCCTGCTGCTTGTATTTTTCATGTAGATCAGATGAAAGAAGAGGACAAAATCTGCCAAATCTGCTCTAGTATAGTTTTTCTAAGACTCTGGAAGCATTAGAGAAGAAAATAGGTCCTTGTCTGAATCTTAAACTATGCACAAATCAATCATGAGCTCAATAGATAGCTATCAAAAAAAAAAAAAAAAAAAAGCACGAATCACTTTGAAAATTCCATATAGGCAAGCCAAATTACTTATGGGTGTCCAGCATATCCAGCATATTTGCAAGTATTCACCTCCCACACATTCCCTGGGATTAGGAGGAAAGAAATAATACAGGTTTTCTGAAGGAGTTAAAGCCATACTCTTTGCTCAGGCAGGATTTGTTCTTCCCAGAATCAGTGTCTTCAAGAAATGATATTTTAAAGTGAAATGTCCTGAAAAAGCACACCGAACACATTGTCTTGTAACTTGCTTTTTATGCTAATATATGACATACTGGTGTCACCTCCAAATCCACCTCACTCCTTATAAAAGCTGCTCATTATATGAGTTGACTCTCCTGTATATAGGACAGAAGAAAATAAACATAATCCTGCAAAAAAAGTGAGAGAGAGAGAGGATAAAGAAGTTTTACTCTAAAGAATACAAAAACAAAATAATAAAAACACAAAACCCATCAAATCAATGAGGGTTATTTCACTTGGTCTAGAATTCTAGATATGCATTGGCAAGCTAGCTTTTAAGTAATTTTGTTAGAGTGTGTTATGTATATATTTGAGCTTAATATAAAATTAAGCGTGTGTGATATATAAACATTTTTATTAAGGGCTTAAGTTTAAAAGACGAAATTATGCTATGATGGCTTCATAAAACAGAGGAGTCTGTGTTCTCTTCAAATCCCCACTTCTTGAAGTTTAATTTTAGGGAGGTTGAGTTGGAATGATCAGAGCATAGGTTTTATAACTGGGGAGTGCATTGTGTACACAATAGAGTCACTCAACAAATTTGGAGAAACCAAAACCTAAAAAAAATAGCTATAATTGAAAACTATAGATATAATAAAAATCTTTATAAATTACATGTATAAGAATCTTTCTGGTTACTCTTTTTCTGTTCAGAGTTTCAGGGCAGTTAGAAAGGATCACATTTCTGTTGCTTTTCTCTTCATGTGTTGGTATCTTTCTGAGATAAAAGCTGGAAACTGCCGTCATATACAGTAACTGGAATGTGGGAACTGCCTCTGTCAAAAACATGAAAGGAGAATGTTAGGGTGGAAAGGAATCATTGATACTAAAATCACTCATTTTCCAAGGTGACAAAACAAAGGGACTGGAGAGTGGTTGGTTTAGCCCAAATCACACTCCAGTACGGTAGCACTTCTGGAAGGCCCCAACCCCAAACCTAATCTCGAGCCCTCCAGTGCAGCACCTTCTACCTGCCTTTTCCACAACACTGTGTTCTCCAGAATAAATAAAAAAGGAATAGCTTCTTATAGACCAAATTAGACACTTGGCCACTTAAACCTTTCCAGCGGCCTGGAAGAGGGCAGCCGTGGTCTGTCTCTCCTGGAAATTATCTGACAGGATTGGAATGCTGAGAATTTGGCCTGCTTCATGGAGGTTGTCCAGCCTTGGGCTGAACCAGCATATTTATGCTGTTTGCCATAGTGATCCCTCTAACATTTAGGATCTCGGAGTTGAAAACTATTGTGGGGTTGTTCCATCTCTCCCAGGACTAGCTGTGGCTATGCAGTGTCCACATAAGCAGTAGGTGTGCTCAGGATTCCATTACAAGTGTGGGTGAATCTGTCTTCCTAGCCATAAAATTTGTACAACTGATGGGGTGAAAGTATAATTTTATGATTTGTCTCTGTAATGTCATATGCAGGTTCATCCATTTTTTATGAAGTTCTTTTTTTTTTTTAATTTTTTTTTTACATGTACTGTATTCAAGTCTCTAAGGAATAAGTCCAACAAACTCTTCCAATTGTGTGGGGACTTTTAGATTTTATAAGCATATTAATTTATTTCTATATAATTTGATAATATCACAGTTGTTTCAAATGCTTCGAAGCAGTTTCAGTAAATTACTCAGTCCTATGAGCTTGCAAAGACAGTGATTACAAAGGTAAAAGCTTTAATTCGCAGCCAAACTATTGTGAAGTTTGGTAGGATTCAGATAACTGAATTTTTATTATATAGTTCAACTGTCTTTTTATTTCTGCTGTTGAACTTTTTGCTAACTTCTGAATTAAGTTTACATATATGTTTTCCCCAAATCAAGCAACTCAAAAGTATATAAAGTTTGATCTACTCTTTCCATTTCCCAGAGGTAACCACTTTTCACGAGCTTCAGGTTATTTTGATGTACGTATATTAATATATATATAAAATGTACATGCACTTTATATACATGTAAACACACATTCCTCGAAGTGAGTTTCTCAGAATATAAAAATGGGTTATGCTATCACTTACTGCTATTATAATAACTTGCAAAGTTATATATGTCACATACATGGTATCCTTTCCACTTGGGGGAGAAAGCTAAAGTTTTAATGTTCTATACATCAGACAAATTGGTACATTTTGTACTGGTTTTCTTTCCTTTTATTCAAGGACAGAGGAATAAAAGCTATAAAAGGCAGTGCCTCTAGCAGAGGTCCAAAGGGAAGTACAGCTAGTCTACATTAAGGTGGCCACTGGGGATGATACTGTGACACCATATGTGCTGTGATTTTCCTCTGAAGTAGGAAAGGAAAAAGTGGGGGGGGGGGTGGGGGGGGAGGTGTTGCCAAAAATAATGCCATCAACAAGACCAGGGGGGAAATTTTGCCTACTTAAAGGTACAAACTGTTGTCTAGAACTTTAGGAACTAATTAGAGGTTATTTTCTGTCATTAAAGATGGATGATTTTTTTTTTGAGAACATGTTTCCTGACTCCTGTCTTCCCTCTTTATCTAATGGATTCCTAACTAATCTCCCCCAATTTAGTGAGTTTGTACATCATAACACAACTTACTTTGGCCTTATTAAAGCACTAATTGATTGTATTTAATGGCCAATTATGGTTAAGAGAGGTATCTTTATCTTTAGCTATACATAAACAGTATGGGTTTTCAGTAGGAAACAAAGAAAATGCCTACATGCCAGACTAGATCTAAACAACTTCTATGGCTTGTTATTTAGAAGTAGGACTTTAATTTTTTCTAAGGCTATTAATATAAATCCATTTACTTCTATTATTCACTATATTTATAAATATACCTTCTTTCACATTTCTGTCAGAGATTTTCCAAACAGTTAACTGGCATCTTTCCCCACAAAAGGGTCCATTCATAATGTATCTAATAGGATTCTACTTTACTGGATTTTCCTGGGATCCTCAAATTACCTACTATGCAAAACACCAGACATTTCCCAGAGTTAGCTCAAAAACATTTAATTTTTTCATGTTTAAACTGTAATGAAATCTTTCATCACCTCTTATTATTGGCTTTTCTGCTTCTTTATGCCTTTGTTTTCAAAATAAAATGAAATTCATTTTTTTTCCCAAAATATATGAAACCACCCACAGGAAATATAAATAACACTTCCATAAAAAACTTTTTGCAGATTTTAGTGCATTTAAGCATGAGACCTCCCTCTACATTTTTCCAATCCCCTTCCCTCTCTTAAGTGTGGTAATTGAAGCAAATCATAAGCAAGAGCCAAAGGGAGCTAAACATGAGCAGCAAGAAACATCATGTTTTATTTTCATCCCACCTCCCTCCCTCTCTACCACAGTGAGGAAAATGAACCCATGTCTCACCCAGTCATGAGCTATAAGCCCATAATCTAGAAGAATACAAAGTCATTTTGTAAAAAGAAAAGAATGAAAACAATTTTGGCAGCAAAACAAGGTAATGTTTTAGTCTTTACTCTGTCATTTTAAACCGGCTCTGCCTTTCTACTGGCTGTGACATAAAGCAGTCATAGAACATTCTCACCATTGGCTGGTGCTGACAAAATTATCAGAGCTACTACCCTTTCCAGCCCAACAACACTGCAAGAGTTAGAATCCTGGCTCTCCCAGAAATGTAGCTGTCAACTTCGTGATCTGCCATTTTCCCTAAAATAACATCAGGTGAACAACAACTACAGTACATTGTTCTAACAGCATTGTCCCGGCCACCTTTTCACCAAGAAGTCTGACTAGCAGGTCACTAGGTCTGTAGAGTAGGTCTGCGCTTAAGATGTTTGTCCTTGTTCCCCCAAACTAAGTGGCACTAACTGAATGTTGAATACCAGTGAAGAAGGTTATATATTGCATATATAGCCCCATTTTTGCTCTCTGAGTGGTTTTTCTTTTTTTTTTTTTTTAATGTTTATTTATTTTTGAGACAGAGGGAGACAGAGTGCGAGTGGGGGACGGGCAGAGAGAGAGGGAGACACAGAATCTGAAACAGGCTCCAGGCTCTGAGCTGTCAGCACAGAGCCCAATCCGGGGCTCGAACCCACGAACTGTGAGATCATGACCTGAGCTGAAGTCGGATGCCCAACCGACTGAGCCACCCAGGCGCCCCTGGTTTTTCTTATTGTACAATCATAGAGCCAAATAGGGAGATATTAAGGAGCCATATAAATCTACCAAGCTGGAAAATATGAGCCCAACTTGGGGAGTTAAGACTTTATTCCATTTTTTAAATTCACCAGAGGAAGATCTTTGACAGTTTCCCCTTGTAAATCAGATAACAGTCACTAACTGAAAGATATCATCATCTTAAATCCCTTTAGTACTGATCTTTTCTTTTTTTTGTCTGTGGCAATAGAGATTAGATGATCCATCATCACATAAGACCCCTTCACTTGAAGATAGTATTCAGAAATTGTGTACACCATCAGACATAGTTATTTTAATACCTCCAAAAGCTCAGTTTTAAAGAAAAACATGATATTCTCTGTACTCTGAACTTCACTTTTAAAAAAAAGTCTATCTTACCCTTAGTAAATGAATTTTTAAATGAAAAAAAAAAAAACTAATAAAGACAATAAATGTAATGCCCCAACTAAGGTACCATCTTAATTTAGATTAAGGAAAATACAACCTAAAAATTATTTAGAGATTTGGTAGGACTAATTTAGAAACACAGTGCTCAAAATGAGGCGATCTAATTAGAGCTCTAATCATTGACTTTTTTTTTTCTTCAAAAAATGAAACCTTTTGGTTTATATAGCATTGTGTAACTGTGTTTTATAATTTTTCCTTCTTGGAGTTGCCTGCTAACCGTCAGTCTTGTACATACCTAAGGCTTACTGCTTTGACTGTTGTGGCCTGCTAAGTAACCATTAGAGGAGTCAGCCTTTTCCCTTTGCCCTGGAGTAGCAAGCAGAATTTATACTTTCTTTCTCTAAAACTCTGCAGAGCATGTGTGTGGCCTATGGAGTGCTGTGGAGATCTGTCCATCTAGTATGTTGCTAATCTCTATGCCACATCCTTTAGGGAGAGGAAGCAAAAAGCATTCCTGGTGAATCTGTCACAGAAGAACAATTTACTGATGAAGAAGGCAACCTCATCACCAGAAAAGTAATCATCATTGGGATTTTACGCTTCTCTTGGGATTTAGATTTTTCTACTGTTTGCTGTAGTGTCACCCCTTGAAACAGAAACAAAAATCTCACTATTGCTTCCTACAGATCACTCGGAAAGTAATAAGACGAATTGCTATCCCACAAGAGAGAAAACATGATGACATGGTAATGGAGAGGGGCTGCCAGAGAAAAAGAGGATAAACACTTTGTGAACTTTCTAGAATACGCTGCTAACAGGCTGGCATCTGCAGTGTGGCAGCTTGAAGTGTTTGCTGCTTTTGACATCCTGTGCATTTGATCAGGGTCAAAGAAAAAGACTTCTTCTTAACGTTCTTTAACATTATATATTTTTTACTGTCTTCAGAGTTTTCAGAAATAAGTTCATTTATGGAGAGTAGAATGTGCTGGTTACAGCATATGAGAGAAATAAAATTAAAA
The DNA here is from genome assembly GCF_028018385.1 of Neofelis nebulosa. Classification (NCBI taxonomy): domain Eukaryota; kingdom Metazoa; phylum Chordata; class Mammalia; order Carnivora; family Felidae; genus Neofelis; species Neofelis nebulosa. The sequence continues at coordinate 26,333,709 of NC_080794.1, read as the reverse complement.
CCCTCTCTCACCACCAGACCCCTGGGCAGCAACCCCCCCCCAACTTTGGCCTCCCACCCAGTGCTTTGCCTGAAGCTTAGTGCCTGCCTCGGGGGAGGGTGGAGAGCACCTGAGGGAGGGCACTCACTTCCAGCAAAGGTACAGGGTTTCAATGTTAGAATGGCAAAAACCTCACATCAAATCTATACATTTTTCCCTTTCCAGTATGTTCTACAAAGGGAAATCTGAATTCCCTCATCTTAACCCGAGGAGGGCTCTCCTCTCTGGGTTTATAACAGCCCATATGCAATGTGTCAGTTAAAGAACTAATCTTAACCACTGTGCAGTGTAACTCAGCAAATGAAACTCCATCTCCCAGACAAAACACCTCTGGCTATTTGTCTTTCCTTTCCTTTTCTCATTTTGAAAATAGAAACTCCAATAGCCTGTGTTTACATAAGAAAAAGTGCACTGAAAATTTCTCAAGACTAACTCAAAAGATTGGAAAGGCTACTGTGTTTCTGTTATAAAGCTGGGAAAAGTGGAGTATTTGTACAATTTTGCTCTCAGGGAAAAGTATCCCTGGTGCTCAGTGAAGAGAGGTCTTGTTTTATGGAAAATGGATGATTGCTTGATCTGCAGTAATGAGGAAAGGGTTGGTAATTCCACAAATTAAAAAAAAAAAAAAAAGTCCCTCAGATCAACAACATTCCTATGGTGTTTAGTTCATGATCAGTGCTTTCCTGAGAAATTTTAGTCTCAATACAACAGATTGCTTAAAATTCTGTTGGCTTAAGAAAAAATAAATTATAATTTACTAATATTTGTTATAATTTGGTTTTGGGTGCCTTGAGAGCTTTGGTGATGATTTCTTCTAGTTTACAAGTAAATGAACAGGCTAACTCATTTTTTTAATTTATCACTAACCTTTAAAAAATTTTTGTTACTATTATTCTTTTTTTGTCACTAACCTTTTATTTATCACTAACCTATCAAGTTACTCCAAAGTATAGTTATGTTACTGTATTCATTCTGACGGTGCTCTCTAGCTTGCCTCGATGATGCCAGGCTTGTGTGGTTACGCCAAATAGATTGTATGTATTTTGAGACATGAAGTGACAAAGTGCTTTAAACTGTGTTTCACTTACCTAATCCAGCCTCAGGGGACCAGAATGGGAACCACTCTATGACTAAAACTCTTTCACTGTGAAATCTTAACACATACATTCCTTTTTACAGCAGGGAGAAGGTTATAAGGTGAAGACAGCGAAGAAGGAAATCCGTCATGTGGAAAAGAAGAGCCATTCATAACAGTAAACGGTTAGTCAAGGCAATAGGTGTGCTCATATCAACAACAGTTGGCCTTAACTCGCTGTGAAACCTCTCCTTTCTCTTGATGAGTGATTCAGATCCCCCCATCCACTGCCCTCCTCTCTTTTTCACTGAATTCCAGCTTTGAATATCCAGTATGAACTTATTGGGCTTATTTCTATATTTACATATGCAACGTACACACACACTCTAGTCACAGTTTATAAACTTTCTCCTCACAAACTAGTCAGGAATTTAAATGTAAATGGTGTTTCCAGAAGCAAATGTAAACAGTGATTTTTGAGTCCCCTCTAAGAGCAGAGGCTCCGTGTGAAATGTGGTAGCATTATACAGCCTGACAGGAAGCCGGTCTGGCAACAACCAGTTAGTTCTCACTGATGCACTCTGAGATTTGTGCACATCCAGCCTTTCACTGTTTTAGCAGAATGGCCTCTGAGAATTCAATTTCCATTGAAATAGAGTGGTTGCCCATTTTAAATTAAATGGCCGAGATCCCTATATGCTACTTGGTATATCTTCCAGAAACCAGAGCAAATTAAATAGGAGGTAAATGGACTATTTTTTTTTTTGAAAAAAAATTTTAATGTTTATTTTTGAAGGAGAGACAGAGCGCGAGCAGGGGAAAGACAGAGAGAGAGGGAGACACAGAACCCAAAGCAGGCTCTAGGCTCCGAGCTGTCAGGACAAAGCCCAACGCAGGGCTCAAACTCACAGACTGTGAGATCATGACCTGAGCTGAAGTCAGACACTTAACCAACTGAGCCACCCAGGCACCCCTGGACTACTATTTTTTTTTAAGTGAAATATTTGGTGAATTTGCTTAAATTTGTCAGAAATTTTTTCATAGATGAGGATATTTCTAACAAACATTGTTTTCTAAGTTTTACGTTATCCTATTATCTTTAGCTATACTTATGAAAGGTCATTTCCTAAGCATGAAAAAAGCAGATGGAGCTTTGAAAAGAAATTTGAAAAGGTCTCTTGAGTCCGTGAGGTGAAGTAGCATGATTTCTCAAGGGATGTGCACCAGCAGTTCTCTTAGCCCTACTGGTCAAAATGACAAAGAGCATATAGATTCTAGTTTTTACTCGGACAGATCTTCTCTTCCCCAGTGACCGGAATCCTGCTACTGCAGTGTGGACATGAGGAACTGAGAAATCTAGTCTCATTGCTCTGAATTTTGTTTGTGACTCAACTAAGGCTGAGATAAATTCCTTTTTCTAAGTTTTTATTTTAATTCCGGTATAGTTAACATACTATGTAATATTAGTTTCAGTAGAACAATATAGGGATTCAACACTTCTGTACAACACCCAGTGCTCATCACAAGTACCCTCTTATCTCCCATCCCCTGTTTCCCCAGTCGTCCCACCAGCTTCCCCTCTGGTAATCATCTGTTTGTTCACTATAGTTAAGAGTCTGTTTCTTGGTGTGCCTCTCTCTGTCTTTTTTTTTTCCATTTGCTCATTTTTTTTTGTTTTTTAAATTCCACATATGAGTGAAATCATATTGTAGTTGCCTTTCTCTGACTGACTTCTTTCACTTAGCAGAATACTTTCTAGTTCCATCCATGTTGTGGCAAATGGCAAGATTTTGTTCTTTTCTATGGCTGAGTAATATTCCATTGTATGTATATATACATATATGTATAATATATACATATATATGTATACATATATACCTGTATATGTATATGTATACATAACATATACATATATAACATAATATATACATATTATGTAAAATAAATATATATATATATATATATATATATATAATCAAATCATTTTTTCCCCAAGATCTAGGATTAGGGTTAGAATTAGGGCAGGGATGAGGGTCTGTGTCTACTATTGCAGGCCCAGATAAATTCCTAATCCCTCCCTCTCAAGAAAGCTTACCATATGTTTATTCACTCCAAGATTTATTTCACTTCATTTCTGTGACGCTTTCTGCGTAGGCACTGAGAAACTCTCAGTAGACAACATAAGCATGGTACTTTCCCTTACTGAGCTTATGTTTTGGGGATTTAATGTTAACCAATCATAACTAATCACATCAGTATAATGGCATTGAGAAAACTACCAAGAACTGCAGAACATTCTGAAATTAATATTTACCATATATACTCGTCCAAGTGTTCTACTCTGCTCTTCATTTCATTCTCACAGCTAACCCTCTTGGACAGATGCCCTATCATCCCCATGTAACAGATGAGGAAATAGGGCTCAGATTGCCCAACATCACATAGAGTTGGCAGAAACAGGTACAAACCTGCCACCAGAGCCAACATCGTTAACACCCTCAACCATGTTGACTGGAGACTTGAGGTCTGAGGTGACAGGGAGGGCTTCCTTGAAAAAGTGATGTTTGAGTTTTGAAGACTGAACACGACATGACTGGGTGAAGAGGGAAGTTTGACGGTGTCTGGGGTCACCTTCTAGGCATGTGCAGCAGCACTTTGCAATGGCCAGAATGGGGAAGAACAGGAAGGGAGAATCTGGGGAAACAGGTCAGTGCAGCTGGCAGAGAGTTTGACCCTTGGGTCTGCAGAGGTAGGAAAGGTGGGAGTTGTCCAGCCTCATGAGCCTCTCTGTAGGGATTCTGGTCTGCACACTAAAAGCAGAAGGAGAGCAGTGAAGAAAGAGTCTCAGGCAAGGGTGGGGTATGGTCCAATGTGTACGTTCTGCATCACTCGCTCTAGCTGCAAAGGCACAGAACATACCAGAGGGGGCAGTAATGGATGAGCAGAAAACCGAGTAAGAAACTATTATAGGTGCTGGCTTGGCCAGGAGGATGGTAAGAGGCAGACTGAATCAGGAGACATCAACATGACTTGCTTTCCACACAGTGTGAGAGATGAGAAAATGATGGATGACATCAGTGCGTCAATACCTAGAATGAACCCACTTGTTATGTATGTCTTGCAGCTGTTCCTGGTGCAAGACATATCTAGATACATAGAGATGAATAAAGCACTAAGCATGAGTTTGCAGTCTTGACTTAGTCCATTTAAGCCGTTGTAAGTGATAAGCGAAAGGAATCCAGAAGAGAGTTCAGTATGCACCTCAACATTTGCCAGCTTGTTCAGACTGGATGGAAATGAACCAAAGTGGTTGCCCATTGCAGAGGAACCATTTTCCTAGAGCAACATCCACCTAGTATGTGTGAATAAATAACACCAAAAAAATACAACTGTGCTAGGTCCTTTAGATACGACATGGTCACTAAATGTACAAGAGGCCTTAAAATTACAAATAACCCACCCCGTAAAGAAGTTGTCAGGGCCTTGGCTCACATGCTACACCACTCAAAGGAGAGAGAAAGTCAGGTAGAAGTCATATGAATGTGAAAATAACTCCAGCAGAAAGCAAACTTAATGTGTCAGATGGAAAGAACAGTGATTTGACTGTAAGCCTCACGTTACTCTCCAGCGTGGTATTTACCTTCCGTAAGTGAACCTGGGAAATGAGTCCAAGAATACCCACTGGAATTCCAGGACACTGAATGCATGCTCTGGAGAAATCAATTTGCAAATATATTGAGAGTTTTTATAGCCTGCTGGCTGCCTTTTTTTTTTTTTAATAACAAAAACAACTAAGCAAGTAGACTGCCGCCAAATTTCACGGAGTCTCAGATGGTGACATCAAAATTTTTATTTCCCATTTTAGAACCAGCTAAATTTTGAGCTATCTGAACCCTGCACCTGCTTTTCTTTAATACTGAGTCTTAGTTATCCTGTTTTTAATGTAAGGGAAAAGCCAATGGCTTTCAATAGCTATAAAGATTTGTACACAGTGTATAGTGATTTATAGTTTACAAAGTGATTTTACATTTTTGTCTTATTTAATCCTTCAAAGAAGCTTCTAGATAGGTTAGGCCAATTTTGTTTGCTACCTTTTGCAGATGAATATTCCAAGGCTCAGAGAGGTCAATGACATTTCTATTGTCACACAGCTTGTGATTGGTAGAACTAGGACTTAAACTCAAGATTATTGATACTCTACCTAGTGCCCTTTCTATTACACTTAGCTGTATGTCTACAATTTGAATAATAATAGTCATGTTCTAGCAAATGATTACTATATGCCAGGTACTAGGTGAGATCATTACATACATTACTGAATATAATCCCCAACACAATGCTGTAAGGTAAGTACTACTATGAAGACCGAAGATGAGAAAAGTTAAATGATTTACTCAAAGTCCTGTACAGCTGATAAGCAAAAGAATAAATTTGAACTTATCCAGAACCTAAGTTCTTAACTTATATTCATAGTTAAATAGTAGTTGATGATGCTTAGAGACCTAAAAGCAAATTTTGAATCAAACAGATGTACATAGACAACCTATAGTAAATGTCCTCATATTTTACACAGTGAAAATACTCATAGATGTTTGTTCTTTTTTAAAATAAAGCAGACATCCATTTTGAAGGGGGTAACCTCTAAGTGTTTACTTCATAAGTACCATTAGAGGGCTGATTAGTGAGGTTGTAGCAAAGGAAGGTCCCCAGATGTAGCCATAAAAGACTGTGGAGCAGGTGTATTCCAAACCTCTTCTGGGGAAATGCTCAGAATCTCACAGCCATGTGGAAGCCAAGAGTGACAATGCTTGCCAAGGGCAACACTTTTTCTAAACCAGAAAGTTGGTTCATTTTTTTCATTCCTTCAAAAAATATTTGACCTTCTGCCTGGCTAAAAGTGGAAAGGCTGGATGTATGATGGTGAAGAAAACTTCCATGGGCCCTGCCCCTCCTAATCTCTCAGCCTGCATGGAACAGATGCTTCAGGGCTAAAAATTCAAAGTCCAATATCCAATAAAAGAATAATGCGGAAACACATTTAGACTTTTGGGGGCTGGGAAGGTCACTCTGAAGTCATGACACATAGGGGCACCGGACTGACTCTGTTTGTGGAGCATGTGACTCTTGATCTCGGGGTTGTGAGTTCGAGTCCCACATTGGGTGTATAGATTACTTAAAAATAAAATCTTTAAGAAGAAAGAAAAGAAGTCGTGACATTTAAACTAAGAACTTATAGGTGGCGCCAACCATGAAAAGAATGGGGAAGAGGAGAAGCAGACTCCAAGCAAAGGATACGACATGAGCAAAAGCATTGACCGGGAAAAGGATTTGAAGCCCCTGAAGGATTTTAGCCAAGAGCCTGACCCAATTTTTTTTTTTTTAAAGCACATAGGTTATGTAGAGAATGGGTTGGAGGGGAAACAAGAATAAACTGAAGGTGACTGGTTAGGTTACTGAGCAGTTCAACTAAGCCGTAGTAGTGGCAGGGCTAGGACCTGGGCAGTAGGTTTAGGAAAATCAACAGGTAGATTACTTTGGAGGGGCAGGGAGGATGGAGAAGGGTTGAGTCAAGAATGATCCCCAGGTTTCTGGCTGACACAACAGGGCAGTAGAGAAAGGAACAGAAGTAGAATGGGTTTTTAAAAAAGGACATCAAGCATTCAGGCTTAGATTTGGGTTTAAACTGCTTTTGAGACTTCCAAGTATTGTTTTAGATATATAAGTCTGGAGCTCTGCAGAAAGGTTGGGGCTGCACTTATAGAAATGTTAGAGTTATCACTAAAGAGGTAAATGTTGAATACCAGAGAAAGGGAACAGGAGAGAATAGATGTGAACCCCTAGGGAGAGGATTAAAGTGAGCCTGGAACAAGATTTTGAAGAGGAATAGAGTTAAAAGGTTACCTCTGACTTCTTCCTTCCTAGACATCTCAAAGCTATTCTATATCCTATCATCTAAGATCACCTACATGTTCAGCCTCAACCCTGCAGTATACTTGTGTGGTTTTTCATAGTGGTGGATGAGAGAAACTCTCCTATAATGTAGATCAGCTAACAAGCTTTTGTAGGCAGGTGACCATGCACATTTAGAGCTCCTTTGCTTCTTAGCTACTATGTGCAAGGTTTGTGACACACACCGTGTAGGCAGTAGGGAGAGCACAACATTGTAAGATACTATTTTAAGTCTGAGGTTATTATCTGAGAGAATCCCTGCCCACTATAACTTTACAGTCTAGTCCAAGAGGCACACATGATCATAAGTCACACAAATCAAAATACATAAATGTAATAAATGATATAACAAAATGCTCAGGGCAACCACTGGAAGATATAATTCCCTCCAACAGAGGAGGTCTTTTAAAGTTTCTCGGAAGTACGTATTTGAACTAGTTTGTTTTTTTTTTTAATTTTTTTTTTTAACGTTTATTTTTGAGACAGAGAGAGACAGAACATGAACGGGGGAGGGTCACAGAGAGAGGGAGACACAAAATCTGAAACAGGCTCCAGGCTCTGAGCTGTCAGCACAGAGCCCGATGCGGGGCTCGAACCCACGGACCATGAGATCATGACCTGAGCCGAAGTCGGACGCTTAACCGACCAAGCCACCCAGGCGCCCCAAACTAGTTTTTGAAGAAAGAGTAGCATTTGAGACGCAGCAGTGTGGAGAATCATACGTGCTTTGCTCAAGAGTTTGGCTCTTATCCTGGATACAGTTGGGTACTGGAAGCTTTGTGGCAGGAAAATAATATGATCAGATATGATTTAGGTAACTCTGATAGAAGTAGAGGAAGAAGAGAGTTTGAACACAAGGGCCTCAGATCTGCAACACAGAGGAGGGCCTGAACTGGAACAGAGAGAATGAAAAGCGGAGAAAAGATTTGAGGAACCAGATTAGTTCTGTGTCGGGAGAGAAGAGCGAGAGTTAAAGACATCAGGGTTATAGGTATGTAGGGTAATTATTAACAAAATCATAGAACCTAAGACCACAAAATCAAAATTAGTGATTGACGTAGCCTGGGTGATGAAGTAGCTTTGTAGATAGTCAGCGTGCAGGGCCCTTGACATTTGATGATGATCAGAGAGAGAAGCCTGGGCTGGAGATCATAGTGTGGTCATTTTTGGTATTTGGGTGAGAAGTGAAGTGGCCGGAGTCGATGGACCTGCCAGGGAGTTTACTAGCTACATGAACTTAGCTGGGGTCTGTGCCTTCATTTCCTCACCTCTACTGGGGGAAGAATAACAAACCTCATAAAGTTGTTGTGGGAATTAGCTGAGTTAATACAAGTAAATTGCTTCAGAGAGCGGCAGGCAAGCCCATAGTAAGTACTGAGTAAGTTCAGCTAGTAGTAGCATTAAGGCAGCCAGGACCAGTGGCCTGTAGACGAAGATGCGACGGGTGCCAGGAGGGAACAGTGGAAGAAGTTGGAATGGCAGCATCACTGAAATTCTCTGAGAAACAAGGGATGTGAAATAATTGAAAGTATTCTGAAGTATACCAACATCAAAAGCAGAGAAATTCCATGGGAAATTACTAAAAGAGGCATTCTCATTCCTCTTTACTAAGGAATGAACAGAGATAGATAACAAAAGCCCAATGGCTCTAGTTAATGACAGATCTGGATTTTAACCCAGATCTCCTGATTCTGCTTTCCAGAAATCCAAGGTGCCTGAATTGCTTCACTTCGGAATATTTTCCCTGAATTTATTTGGAAGATCTGTTTTTATTTAGTTTTGTTTGTTTTTACTTTTCTTACCCTTTAAAAAAATCCCTAATTAACCAAAAGCCTTGGCTCTGAGGTCTAGAGCAAGGATTGTAGGGTCAGGTGGTTTGATTTCCATTTCTAGCTCTACTATGTACCAAGTTACTCTCTTCGGTTTGTTTTCTAGCTCTGTGGCTCTGTTTCCTTATCTGTAAAATGCAAGATTATAATAGTACCTTATTGTTATTAAATGAGCTAAGCCATTTTATAACAGTGCCTGGCACGTAACATTTAATAATAATAGCTGTACAATTTTATTATTTAATTAGTATATCTTTTTCACAACCAAAATATAAATCAATATCTTCCCAGTATTTTTTTTTTAAACTGGCCCTATGACCTCAAGTATTTTTAAAGTCACAAGTCATTAGAAAAAAACAAACTCAAAAAACCATTTACTGGATGGTATGTGTTTAACAAATCTCCATGAACTGGGAATTATTAAATTTCACTGTAGTTTCTCATGTTTACATGAAGAACTAGAATTAATGCTTAGGAAAAAATATTTTTAGTCCCATGACTTCTGTAACTCAAGAGAGAAAAAAAAAAAAGGAAGGGAAGAGAGGTGGGTAGGGATGGAAGAGAATAGTATGACAAATCTGCGTTCTCAGTAGGCTATAAGAAAGGCATACTAGAAAGGGCTTTCTTTCCTAAAGCTGTAACAGAGCTAAGTCTTTAAAGACGAGTAACAGTTAACCTGCCAAGGCCGATCTCCTTAGGGAGAGCGGAGTCTATACTTTCATGGAGATGACATTTGAAACAAACTTGAAGGATGGAGAGGAGTTAGATACTGGTGAAGGTTGGGGAAGAGAAGTATAGGTGGATACAAAATCATGAGCAAGGAAAAGGAAGTTGGTGGGGCACCTGGGTGGCTCAGTTGGTTAAGCGTCCAACTTGATTTCAGCTCGAGTCTTGATCTCAACTCAAGTCTTGCTCTCAGGATCGTGAGTTCAGGCCCTCCATGCCCAGAATGGAGCCTACTTTAAAAAAAGAAAAAGAAGTTGGAAACCAATGTGTTGCTGACTAGCACACAGTCTAGCTCCCCCAAGTGTGGTCCATGAAGTATCAGTGTCACCTGGGAGTCTTGTTAGAAATGCAGCATCTCTGAGTTTACCCTGACCCACTGAATCAGAATCCACACTTGAAGATACTTTAGGTGATACATAAAGATATTAGACTTTGAGAAGCAGTGTTCTAGAATATATGGTTGCCTCTTAAACATGGTTGAACATTCAAATAATCTAGAGAGTTTTTAAAAAGTTTTTTGGTATTTGAGGTTTTTTTGATTTTTTGGAGCTCCACCCCAAGAAATTCTAAATAAATTGGCATGAGATGTGGTCTGGACCCTGGGTTTAAGTCTTCCCAGATAGTTCTAATGTGCACCCAAGTTTGAGAACCATTGGAGATTATGAAAAAAGCTTCTCGCTGAGGGGTAGTGGACAGTAAGCCTGATTGGGCTGAACTGCAGAAAGCTTCATATACCAAACTAAAGACAGGTGATTTTGTTTTGTTTTGTTTTTAAGGTGGGCCCTAGGGGCTAAAAACCACTGGTATGTGGATCTGTAAAGGAAATTGTGGTTCTAACTCAAGCATACCCCTGACTTGAAAATGGATGTGGAAAATACAACATTCATCTGTAAGATATAAACTGCCATGAAAATACACTGATAGCTGTTTTTCTATATATCAAAAATGTTTCTTAAAATTAAAAATATATATATATATATAGTAAAATGATTAAAAGGAATGTTTGTTTCTACTACCTTTGGGTTTGAAAAGCATGCAAAACCCAAAGACAGATTCCTAAATGCAAAGGCCTCTGTCTCAGATGTATTACTTAAATCCAAAAAGAAAAAAGGACTCAAATTCTATTTCTGAAATGTCATCTTGATGGCCCCTGCCATCACACCTTTCCATCAGATGGCGCTCTCATCACAATTTGTAAGATGTCAATATTTTATAATAGGTATACAGTCTCTCAGCCAAGGCACTCATGCTTTTTGTAGAACACTGTACTTGGTATAAAGTCTTTTATCCAATGAATGACCTTCCTGCACCCCGTGTGGTTAGGGCCAACACACTCTGATTGTATGACCAAGAACAAGAGAGATTTACAAGAGGAACTCACTCCCCAATTTCTTTTTAACTATCACCCATACCATACCTGAATATAAATGGACATAATTAATAGCATTTTTAAAAATTATAGAAACAAGGGGCGCCTGGGTGGCGCAGTCGGTTAAGCGTCCGACTTCAGCCAGGTCACGATCTCGCGGTCCGTGAGTTCGAGCCCCGCGTCAGGCTCTGGGCTGATGGCTTGGAGCCTGGAGCCTGTTTCCAATTCTGTGTTTCCCTCTCTCTCTGCCCCTCCCCCATTCATGCTCTGTCTCTCTCTGTCCCAAAAATAAATAAAAAACGTTGAAAAAAAATTAAAAAAAAAAATTATAGAAACAAATCCAATATTTCTATAAAAGATAACATGTGCTTGCATCAAGGTGATAGGAGAAACACCTTGCTTCTTATGGCAAGATTAACCTGGGAAATTGGATTGGCTTTTGGAAGAGAGGATGCAAAACAAAAAAAAAAGTTCAACTGGGTTGTAGTGATGATTGCATATCTATATAAATGTATTGAAAACTATCAAACTGTATATTTACAATAAATTGTATGGCATGTGAATTATATGTCAATTAAGCTGTACAGTGTGGGGGGTAGGGGGTTCAACTAGAGAAGACTGCTGAGAAGCCTCCCTAGGAAGACACAAGGAGACCACGGGGGTAACATCATCATAGGGCCACCTAAGAACCCTGGTGCCCAGAAGATTAGGTATAAGTGGTAATAGAGGTGAGAAAATCCTGATCCTACTTGGATTTGCCCACTTTCTAGGGCATGTCCTGCCCAAATAAGTCACCTTCCTTCTCTACAACCTTTGCAGAGTCCTGGGAAGGGGGGCAGATATTGAAATCACTCCAGAAGCACTTGACACTTTGATGTTCTTGGCTCCAAGCATTAGTGACCTGGGGCATGCTGGTCAGTAGCACTTTCAGCACAAAAAAGGAAGCAAGAACTAGTAGAGCAGACAGAGGAAGTACTGTACTAACATGTTTACATAAGCTGAGGTATCCTGGGTGATCCCTCTTAAAGAGACAGAAACTTGTCTGGGGTAAGTAAACAAACTCAGGGGCACTGAAGACACCCTTGGGCCCCAACAGAAACCCAGTTCTGCTGGTGCTTCTAGGCCTGCACAAATGGTCTGCTGCTTACCAGTGAGTGAACACGGTTATTCCTACAATTGTTCTTGCTTTCCTCAGGTTTTCACAGGGGCTGGGATTTGTTCTCGGGCCAGTATTCAGGTCTGTCGCTTCACACTGAGAGAGGACGATGAACTATATGTAGGCAAACTTTGTTTTATGAAGAAAGAGTTCATAGCAAAAGCAGCTGATTTACTTTGACTGTATTAAGACTGGTTATAAAACACTGAGACTTTATGCAGTTATTATTCAGTAAGACAAGATGTTCTCAGCCTCCGTAAAGAAGCTCAAATATAATGAATCGATTTTGTCGTGACTGATGTGGGGCAGGAGGAGGGAAAGTATTCTTTGCAGTGATGGAAGACAGTCTTTCATTTTAATTGGTGCATGGAAAAGCAATTCCAGAGTAATGAAGTAATGATGCTGTTCTCCCTTTTTGAAAGATTAGTTGTACTTTGGGGAGTGAGCACTTATAAAACATATGGACATTCCTGAAATGCTCTATTCTGACTCAATATCCCGGGCTCCTTTATGCCCATGAGAACTCCAGACCCCTGATATTTTGATGTTGATGGAAATCCCACACAGCACCTCTGTGAGCCTCATTTTATAGATAAGACTAGGCCCAAAGGGCTGTAAATGGCTTTCCCAAGTATCTGAGTGACCTGATCGTTAGAGATAGAGCCCTAGAAGAGGTTCTTTTCCAACACAATCTCAAAAACCACACATACAGTGAAGAGTGTGCTTTGGAGATCACAGGGTTACCTAGAAAAAGTCACTGCCTTCAAAGAGCTTTCAGCTACACCTCAGGGTTTTGACCTAACAGATTGTGTTGGTAAAAAGAATCATGTTAAACTACCCCATAAGAAAGTAGAGGCCTCGTTCTCTAAGCTTTTCTGTTGAATGGGAAGGAAGGCTTAGGCAAGGCAAGAAAAGAAAAGAAAAGTAAAAGAAAAGTAAAGCAAAGAAAAGAAAAAAGGAAGAAAGGAAGGGAGGGAGAAAGAGAAGGAAGGAAGGAAGGAAGGAAAGAAGGAAGAAGAAAGCAAGCTAACCTCACTCCCTCTTGTCTGTCTTTCCACAGGATCGTGTAATTTTACTGCCAGTATTGAGAAATTCATGGAAGAGATGTCAGCAGGAAGTAAAAATTCATGGAGAAGGGTGTGTGTGTTTGCTGCTTCCACACATTAATGGCATGATTTTTTTTATGCAAAAAGAAAAAAAAAAGAAATCTACCCACATTTTAATTTAGCATGAGCCAATTTACAGAGCATGGAAATTCACTTTCATTCCCAGGATTGGCGCGTGTGCAATTAGCAATGCAGTGTATATACAAGAAGCCATGCTGTTAACAGTTTATCCTAAGTAATTTGGTGTCATTTACAAAAGGAAGAAATTCCTGCTGCCAGAAGGGACAGAAGACGGGATGATGAAATCACAGAGAAACACTAAAATTACTAACTCCACAACAGCTCGCCTTATTTTTCTTGGACCCAAACTGTCAGGGTATAAACACTATTTGTTTCTTTTTTAAAACATCTATAGTTTTGCTGTAAATAATAACACTGTATAAATTCTAACAGAAAAATAGAATAAATGTTGATAAGGCACTGCCTCTTAGAACACAAACAGAATATTGCAAATGCATTTAACATACTAGGGGTCTCAAGTGACTTCACCCTAGAAGAGGAGGGAGGGGTCCTGGGTGGGGGGGGAATCTTCACTGATTCTTGTATATTAGCAATTATAATGTTTGTATATGCAAAACTGCTAGCTTGATTTTAAAAAACAGAAACAAATCTTTAAAATCTGCTGCAAATTTAAATAATTCCCAAAATGAGGAATTCTGTAGTTCTGTGAAAAAATTTTTTCTTCAGAATACTAATATTTTGATGCATGTGTATCACCTTATTTTGATTAAATCTTTTCCAATTTTGCAAACACTACAGTATACTGCAACACAGAAGATTTTATCTGTAAACACAAAGCCCTTCATCTAATATTTGTTGCTATTGCCAATTTTTCAATGAAATGAACTAAAAATGAAAAAAAAAACCCTATACAGTAGTTGCTTTAGGGGGAGGGTGGGTGCTGTTAGTGCTTAAAAGGGGGTAATGCTTGCCGCTTTAGAGGTGGATGGTGCTCATAAGAGGCCCCAGTCGGGGGTATTTAAAATGGACTAAACAGAAATTCTTAGCTCGTAGAATGGCAGCACGCTGTACAATTATTACTGTATTGTGTACTGGCTATAAGATGTAGACACCTTTGAATAAGCCAATCATTTGTAACCATTCTAGCAGTGTCATATTAGGTTAATAAGGCTGCTGTGTTTTAAAGGGCATTTTTATTTGGGTTTTGGTGAAATCCTTTAATTTGTTGATTATATTCATATAAAATCAGCATTCATTGACACATAGCTCTAATGACATATGTATGAAAAACCATACACTGGATGACCTAGTCGATTATTTAAGCATAAAATAAATTGTGTTAAACTCTTCACCCACCTGTGCTCTACAGTGTCCTTGTGTTCTCTGGCAAAATGTGCATTTCGTGGAGGAGCGAAGAATTAAAGATTAACCGACAAGTGATCTTTGCCCTCATCCTGTTTGTGCTGCCCCCAGAAAAGTGGGGAATTGGGACTTATTGCAACCGCATGTCCAGAAGTTGTCGACAGCTCCAGGAACCCTCCAGGGCTTTTCATCCCTCGTGCTCTTGTTTGTTTGCAGTTGGCGTTTGTGGTCGGTGCTTAGAAGTTGGGAGATTTTACATAACCCAAATTTCTAACTTCCCGTAAAAAGCAAGATTTGACAACAGTTCTCATTTCCAGAAGGCAACAACTTGTGGGGCCGTGTCATGCTTGCCCTCTGCAACCAGGTGTGGGGGGTCCAGACAGTGCAGAAGCCAGCCCTCCCTCTTACATTTGTTGGTCCTGATTGGCCTGGTAGGTAGGCACTGAGGTTTGCAACCAGACACTACATGATTAATTCAACAGGGGCAGAGACTGGCTGTTTTAATTTTCATTCTAGCCCAGAGCCAGGCTATACTGGTGGTGGTACTCACAATTATCATCACTAAAATTGGAGCACTCTCTATATGCCCGACTGTAAGTACATCGCATTGATTCAGTCTTCATAACCACTTCATGAGGTAGGTACTGCCTTGGGTAGTAATTGTCCCTTTACAAATATGAAAGGGGTGCTTAGAGCCATTTGACAGGGTCACCTATTTCCTGTCCATTAAAGATGATTGCTGATGGGGCACCTGGCTGGCTCAGCCACTGGAGCATGACTCTTGATCTCAGGGTGGTGAGTTTGAGCCCTACCTTAGTGCAGTTTACTTAAAGAAAAATGTTGAATTGGATCCATTGTTCCCAACGAAGATTCAATATCAATGCAGAACACATGTATGGAGAATTTACTTTGCATGAATAATGGAGCTAGACTGCATTGTATGAAATCCAAAGCAAACAAAAAGTGCCTCTCCACCGCCACCAAAATCATAATGAGCAAACTCAGACCCCTGAAAGGGTAAAAAAAAAAAA
Organism: Neofelis nebulosa; assembly: GCF_028018385.1. Taxonomy (NCBI): domain Eukaryota; kingdom Metazoa; phylum Chordata; class Mammalia; order Carnivora; family Felidae; genus Neofelis; species Neofelis nebulosa. Next base: position 26,318,046 of record NC_080794.1, on the reverse strand, counting down.
AAAGTTCCAAAAGCCTCTCGGAAAATTGGGATCAAAATTCAGATATTCTAACTTCCCATCTAAGAGTTACGGATTTCTGACTCCTAGTCCTTGACAGGTGTTTATCCTGAATTGGAAACTCAATCACGTATACTTACCTGGGTATTAAATGGTATATTGTGTTTAGATAGCTAAAAAATTTGACTTTAGGGATATGTGATGGGCTAAACTACAGTTCAAGAACAAGTTCATAAATTTACTCAGAAATGAAGTATCCAAAATGGGAAAACAAAGCTTTCATTTGCATTTAAATGTGTGTTTGCATATATTTATATATGTATGCATAGGTTGAATAGGGCATACATTATGTATTCCTAACAGTCTTTGGCCTGCTAGCTTATAAAAATGTATTTAAGCTTTTCCTTGATTGACATTGCTGTTAAAAAAAAAAAAACAAACAAATCTGCCATTGATAGATTTCTGATATTTGCTATGTTTTTCATTTTATATTCTTAGCAAACCCCTGAGTTTGTTAAATTAAAATGTCATTAGCATATTGCCATATAAGTTATGGCAATAGACCATGCAGGGTTATCTCATCATTTCTAAGAGGGATCTACTTTACTGAACACAGAAGCAGTCAGCCTTCTTTCCTCTATTAATAAATTCTGCCTTGGCCTCCTGATGCTCCACCATGTTTGTTTCAGTACCGTCCTGGGATTGCATCAAGACTGAGGTTTCTCTCTAGGGCAAATAAAAAATTGTTCATTTCCTTTATTATTATGAGTGTCAGGTCACATTTGGCTGTGCGGCAAGGGTATGTGGTAAGCCCAGAAATATAAATCACAGGAATAATAACTCATCCCTTGAGTCTCTGAAGAAACCAGGATCCCAAAGCTAACTTCCTATCTGGATAAGTCTTTTTGGTTTGTTGCAGAGGCCCTGACATATCAAAAGGTGTGTAATTCCCTAGTCATACAGCACTGCTTCTCCTTCATGAATTCATGACCAAATAGTCCAGAAGTAAATCTAACATTGACATATGAGCCTAACTTCACAAGAATTCTTTCAAAAATGGACGAGGCAATGGTGTCATTCATGTCATTAGTTCAAGCAGTGGCTTAACTCTGAGAACTGGGAAAGAGTAGTGTTACCGGCTTTTCAAAAGAGTCCCAGCAGGTGCACCGCACCACCAGGTCCTCATGCTATGCTATGCACTTCCTGAGGGCAGAGACTGTGGTTTGTCCTCTGCTGTATCCACAGCACATAGAATACTGCTTGACACCTCATAGGTAGGTGCTCATATTTGTTGAGTGCCAGAATGAATCATCAAACATCAGAGGTCACAGGACAGCAAATAGGAAATGTTACCCTGTGCACCATCTTGTGCACCATTTTTTTTACACGTTCAACCAGGTTGGAAATCAAAGGAAAGCACAGTTTTTGGTTCTAATGACTTCATTCACCAAGGACTAACTTCCTCTTTCTAGTTGCACAAGACTCTTGTTAGCCACAAAGTCTTAAATGATTAGATTTGAGTATACCAATGCCTCGTGAGCAAACGGGACACCAGTCACACTGCTGAACTGGGCACCCTTCCCATGGCCATGGCTATATTCCTTATCCTTATCACTAATAGGCTGCTGAAAAGCCAGCCAAGAGTGTGGAGAACCCATCATGAACCCTCGTCTCTGAAAGCTTAGCCTCCTCTCTTTCAGACGTGATAGATTTTTTCTTTTAAAGTCTAGCTACCTCAAGATTCCTACCTCGGTATTGTTCAGTGTTTGCTGGGTTGATAAAGGACCATAAGGTCCAGAAATTATACCCCAAGTGCCATATCCAGCCTGTAGAGAGATTTTGTTTGGATCACATGAAGTCTGAAGAAAGATAGCCAACATTTTTTTTTTTTAATCAGGAGATTTTAAAGAAGAAAAATGAGCTGTGAGTTCTCTTTAAAATCTGAAGAAGCAACAATCCTATTTCTGAACTCCCTATGACAACAACCACCTGGAGCAAAAACGCACGTGCCACCTCTGGACAAGCATGTGTTTTACAGATGTTCACCATGGCCCTTCCTGGGTCCTACTGCCTCTCAACCCAGTCTACTTCATTCTTGTCAATTCAGTCTCTGGTATGACTGGAAGAAGGAGAAGGCAGATTGATGCATTCCTGCTTCAATTCTTCCTTCTATTTGGCAAGCCAAACATCGACCTCATTTTCATCCTCTCAGCTCCAATAGGAAGACAAATAAGGGAGTGAGGAACTGAGAAAAAAGATGAGTCCTGTGGTTCTCCAAACCCACCCCCACCCATCTCATCCAGCAGCAGGTATTCAGTGCCTGCCACTTTGCAGGTACTCTTCCAGATGCCAGACACAGTGAGGAGCATGCAAACAGCCTTTGTGTGAAATCTAAATCTAGGCCCCCTCAGGACAAAAACAAAAACCCTATAATTACTTGTGGAAACAAAACTGCAGGACAGTGGTACTGGAGAACAAGGGAAGACCACGAAGAGAGAGAAAAACAACTGTGACAACTGAGTGTAGCCATGGCACTTTCATATCACACCTGCTAGTCATAACCAAATGCAACTTAAGGGCTGACAAAAATAGCAACTCAATAGAAAACCTTAACATCTCAAAGTTATTGGATCAACTCTACAAGCGACTACAAGCCCATCTCACTTTCAAAGATTCTGGATTTAGGTGAAACCAGTCAAAACTTTGAACTCATGTGCAATGTTCTTCACCTTCCATACATCAAGTTCTTCATAATTCAGGGACCTCTTCACAAAGCCTCCCCTGCTGATGCCAACACACAATGGTCACTCAGGTAAATAAATGGGTGTCCCACAATTCACCACTCAAGTCTCCATCCTTAATGGTGTCTCTGAATGTCTTGCTCTTTAAGAACAAGGACTGTTTGGGGCGCCTGGGTGGCTCAGTCGGTTAAGCGGCCGACTTCAGCTCAGGTCATGATCTCGCGGTCGGTGAGTTCAAGCCCCGCGTCGGGCTCTGTGCTGACAGCTCAGAGCCTGGAGCCTGTTTCAGATTCTGTGTCTCCCTCTCTCTGACCCTCCCCCGTTCATGCTCTGTCTCTCTCGGTCTCAAAAATAAATAAATGTTAAAAAAAAATTAAAAAAAAAAAAAAAGAACAAGGACTGTTTGAGGCACCTGGGTGGCTCAGTCATTTAAGCATCTGACTTTGGCTCAGGTCATGATGATCTCACGGGTTTGTGAGTTCGAGCCCCACATCAAGCTCTGTGCTGACAGCTCAGAGCCTAGAGACTGTTCGGAGTCTGCCCCTCTGCCCCTCCCCTGCGTGCTCGTGCTCTCTCTCTCACAAAAATAAACATTTAAAAAAATTTTTTTTAGGAACAAGGACTGTTTTCCACAGTCCTAAGAGCAGAGCTGGGCACACAGAAAGTATGTAATAAATGCTCAGCATTGCATGTCTAATCATTTACTAGTTCTGTCTGAAGGCTCACCAGACTCCAGTGATGCTGCAGTACATGATGAGGGCCCAGTATCAGTGCACACACCACCCTCTGGAAGTTGATGCTTAGTACAGTAAAGAGCAGAAATACAGTTTCCTCACAGCTTGGCTTGCTAACACTGTATCATGGTTAGTGTGCCTTGTCTGAGTAGAACCTAAAGGAAAAAGTAAATAAAGGGTGTCTAAGGAAAAGCCTGTGGAAGCTTAACCCGTTCAAGGCCATGTAGGTAGGTAGATGATGGCTGGCTGGCTGGAGAGAGGGATGGATGGATGGAGTGGTGATAGCTGGAGCATGGCAAGCTTTAGAGTAACTGTCATGCTTCTGGCTACAATAAAACTTTGAATACTCAAGTTCCATTGGCCAAAGTGGTCATGCTCTCAAATATCTATGGGCACTAGGCAGGTCATCTAAATTAGGCAAGGGGGTTGAGATTGATGGTTATTATACATAAATTATTGTCTAACTCTTCCTGCAGGTGATTACTTTCCAGCCCCATTGCTATCACCTTAACTATACAGCTTGCTTTGGCCAGTGAAGGATGAGCAGATGCTCCAAGAGCTAGTGCATTTTTCTTCATGCTTCCTTTCCTCCTGCTTCAATACCAGGGATGCTCCGCAAAGATCCTTCCTGGCCTGGTGCTGGAGTGAAGGTGATGTGGAGCAAAGAGACACAGTTGCCCCAATGGACATGCAATGTGAGCAAGAAATAAACCCTCTAGTAAGCGACTGAGATTTGCCGTAACCCATGATTAACATACAAGTCCGGGAGAAGACATTAAGGGGTGTGGAGTACTAGGTAAGGATCTTCCTCTTCTAAAGAGTCTGCAAGTCTAGTCTGCCCAATTTCCAAGTTTTCAAAATGTTGGAAATTCAATTTTGGTCACCAAGCATATCTGGTCTTCAACCTCTACCACTGGCTCTTGGCATTTGTAGAATAAACACATACCTGGATCACACTATATAAATTTATTGATGTGTGGGGTTTTTTAATTTTTTAAAAATTTTATTTATTTGAGAGAGGGGGGGGGAACCAGTGGGGGAGGGGCAAAGAGATGGGGAGACAGAATCAGAAGCAGGCTCTGTGCTGAGAGCAGAGAGCCTGATGCAGGGCTCAAACTCACGAACCCTGAGGTCAGGACCTGAGCCAAAGTCTGATGCTTAACTGACTGAGCCACCCAGGCACCCCTTGATGTGTGATTTTTAATTATATACTATAAAGTTGGTATACATATGCAAAAATAATTAATTCCTGAGTCAGTGTGAAGGACTACCTAACTTCCCGCCTCAGTGCAGCTTGGTTGTGCTCTAAGTACCCTTTCAAGTGCTAACACTCTCATTAAGGGTCTATAGGAGTTATTTGGCTTTTTAACTTTCATTTTATTGCATATTAGTGAAGCGGTGATCTTCCTTTGTGCATTTGGGCCTACCGTGGCTCCTGCCTACCTCCAGAACCCCACCCCATCCATCTCACCCTTTCAGGATACCCCAGACCAGTGAGAAAGGCAGTCTGTGGACTGCTCTTAGTCTGAGAGTTCTCTGTTGGCTGCCGAATGGGATAAGAAACTGGGTCCAGAATATAAACCATGTTACTAAGCTTTACTTTAGTTCAGTTGACTTTTTTTTTTTTTTTTAACATATAGTGAGGCTTTTCTGAGAAGGAAATGGTGCACAGATTTACATTCCAGTGTAAGTTCCCTGTCACAGATCGATGCTCTGCATAGCATGACTGTGGCAACACTAGCTTTCTTTCTGTTCCTCAAAAGTGCCAAGTTCTTGGGGTTCCTGGGTGGCTCAGTTGGTTAAGCATCCGACTTTGACTCAGGTCTTGATCTCAAGGTTTGTGAGTTCAAGCCCTGCATGGCGCTCTGTGCTGACAGCTCAGAGCTTGGAGCCTGCTTCAGATTCTGTGTCTCCCTCTGTGTCTCTCTGCCCCTCCCCTGCTTGAGCTCTCTCTCTCTCTCTCTCAATAATAAATAAACATTTTTTTTTAAAAAGTGCCAAGTTCTTCCTCATCTCCTTCCCATCCCATTTGTCCTCTGCCAGGGAGCATCTCATTTCAACCTCCAAATGTCCCCACCTCAGGCCTTCCCCGCACACCCTTTCTGACTCCCTGCTTATTCTGTCACACCACCATACATATTCTTTTTATAGCATTACCGCCACAATCATCCTTCTACATTCTACCATCCTTCTACTATCCTGTATACCTGTTTATTGTCTGTATACAATCTCCAAGGTATCCCCCACAAGGCCTAGCACCAGCAGGCTCAAATATTTGTTGCCTAAATGAGGGATGGAGGGAAACACAGACAAGGATGGCTTAGGACACATTACATACGTATCCGTGAGTGTCAAGGAAAAACAGCAACACCTTCTGTGACTCATTGTGAAGTATCAGAAGGACCTCAGCTTGCCTTTGAGGGTTGCTGTGCTTCCGCCCCCAGTGAAGACTTGCCGAGCAGAGTTTTATAACTCACTCCCCCTCCGCAGCATGTTATGAGAGCTTTGTTACAGACTGTCAGGTATCATCATGGTGTTTTTCCGTCCTGTGCTGGGAACATGTGATAGGAAGGTTATTAAAGTCATCTGGGATGTGTCACAGCATCAGATCTTCAAATGACTCTTTGAATCACCCAGACACAGCACAGCCCCTGTTAAACTGGTACTAGAAAAGTGAGCCATCTTCCTGATGAAACAAAAGTCTTGCTGGTAGAACAATGACAGAAAAGAGCTGCTCAGACAGCCTAAGTGACTACCTTGTATAATGGCTGCAACTCTTCCTATCCTGGTGGGCCCAACCTATAACTGGAATCTGAATTCTCCTTTGGCTTCACCAGGTTAAAAAATCAGATGCTTCAGGGCCTGATGCAAGGCATTCTAAGTGGTAGAGCCTGTGGAAAACCTGAGAGCACATGCCCAAACGAAAACCACAGCAGTCAGTTCTGACAAAATATTACAATGCAGGAATGCAGGCCCAGAATTGTCAGCACTTCTGAGTTTTTGCAGAGAAGCTGAAAAGCTCCATGAGAAGGTGAATGTAGGCTATGGTTACATGGGTGTATAGGGATCTATCAAATTCAACTCAAATGCTGTTTATGTAGCTCACGCTGTGTCTAAGTCACTGCCCTGGATATCTTTACATATCCTAGATAGATCTCTTTATCAAAAATAAAAAAGAACAAAAGCTGAGATCCATGGACTCAAAAGTTTTGACCTTCTCGGAAAAGCAGAATACGTGCTTCAATAGAACATATGACAATGTGGGGAGTGCTGTGTATTAAATACGTAAACGTGTGCGAAGCAGTCACAGCCATGCATGTGTTGGCTACGATCATGATTGTTATGACTGTTAGTGGTATCATTATGTTATCCTGACAAGCATAACCTCAGGATTACCCTGGACAGAGGGAACTGAGAAGGCCTGGTGGAGAGTCTTGCTCATCTTAGGCCCTCAGCAAACACCGGCAGAATGAGGGACTGCATGGTGATGGAGCAGCATCAGAGCTGGGACTTGAGAAATGAGAGAATTTCAATGTGCCAAGAAAGGAGTCCTGGGCAAAAGGAACAAAGAGGCTAGGAGGATAAACACGTCTCCGAAGCATGAGCAAAGTTTGTTTTGGTCAGAACTTAAGGAGAAAGAATAGGAGGCGAGGGTGGAAGGAGAGAATCAGCACGGAGTGCCCTGACTGCTCCTCCAGACTCCATATGAATCACAGCAGGCACATGAACTCATTGTAAAGCCTTCTCTGCACAGCCTGCTAGACAACATACGTGACGACTCAGTCAAAAGAGAGACCAGTTCTCAAGAACAGTACCAAATTTTCGATATTTAGGACATGAAGAATGGTTTCTTGTGAATACACGCTTTTATATAATTGACATCCTGCTGTACTAGTTACACAAGTTACTTAACCTTTATATTTCTTCATCTGGAAAATGGGGGTGATAGTTTTATCAACATATGAGATCATCCACATAAACCACTTCAAAAAGTATCTGACGGAGAGGAAAGTATTCTATAAACGTTCCCTACTTTTTATTATTTGTGGTGGTGTATTATGCTGAGAGGTGAAAGAGGAAAATGCCTTGCTTGGGCCTCTGTGGTTTGTGAGCAGTGGTGTAGGTGGGAAGCCCATGACACAACCTCTCACATCTAAGATGCTACACGCTGCTCCAGAGACCAGGGGATGGACGTCCACTCTGGGAGTCTGCAGTCCGGCCCCACCCCCATCACCCTCCAAGGCTACAGCAGCCCCCTTGCTCCCACCCTAGCCCCTGGACAGTTAGGCTTCCATCCCCAGCTCAGAGCCAAAAAGTGAGTCTCTTGCCAGGAAATCTGGCTCTGTCTCCACCTGCAGCCTGGCTCCCTCTAGTCAGTCACTGATGCCCTCTCTACATAGTCAATTCCAATCTCATTTTTGTTTCTCTAAATCCACTTCCTGTGCTCCATGAGAAAAGAGAAGTACTTTTTCTTGTTCACAGAGGCATAAAATGTATATCTGGGGTGAGGAGTAGAGGCTGAGTTATGGGAAACATGGATCCAGAGCCGATTTTTTATGACCTGGGCCCACAGTGATACCGACAGATTACAATGAAAAGGTTTGATTGTTTGATTTATCTACCTCTTCATCATCCAAAATAATGTTAAAATTCAAAACTTACCGAATCATAAATGAGAGTGAATGCCCTGCAAAATTAAATAGGATATTAGAATGGAGAGCTGCCTCTTCTGTGTACAGGCTGGGCAAAGCAGGAGCATACTGAGTAAAGGAGAGACCAGACCACACCAAAGACCTGTGATCCCAGCAGCAAAGCCAGGGCCATGGGCAGGACTGGTGATGGGGGTTCTCATGAGGATGCTGGGAGGCTTTCTAAAGCAGTAACCTAGAAGCAAAGATGAGTTTGGCAACCACACAGCTGGAAATGGAGGGGAGTCAGGAAATTGGACTTAGGATTGCTGTCAACTCCTTGTTGCTTGGGCCTATTTCTATTTTACCACTTTCAAATGTGGCAGCTTTCATTCTAGGGACGTCATAAGGCACCACTTGCCTCAGACATCAGTCCTTTACAAAGTACCTCATAACACAGGTTGTTTTTAATGGTTCTGCTATTAATAGTGAATGGTGCCTCTAATTCATCAGAAATAAGCCAAAGTTTATTTGCTTTTCACAAGTGTCTATTATTTTGGCTAATGGACTAGGCCCTCATTTTCAGTGCTATGTGTCACCAACAGAAATAAGAAGGGACACTAGGCTCCAAAGACTTGTTTTCTTGTGATTTCTCTAAGTTTCCAAGTACTGCAAGTTTTCCTTGTTTTTTGGGCTAAGTGTGTTTAAAAACAACAGAGTGATAAAATGTAAATACTGGTTAAAGGGAACTTGTCCTGTTGTCATAAAAGTCTCCTGCACAGCAAAGGAAACCATCAACAAAATGAGAAAGCAACCTACCAAATGGGAGAAGATATTTATAAATATATATATATTTGATAATATCCAAATTATATAATATCCAAATATATATCCAAAATATATAAAGGGGTTAATATCCAAAATATATAAGGAGCTCATACCACTCAATAGCAAAAAACAAACAAAACAAACAATCCAATTTAAAAATGGGCAGAGAATCTGAACATTTTTCCAAAGAAGACATACAGATGGGCAAACAGGAATGTGAAAAGGTGCTAAACATCACTCATCATCAGGAAAATGCAAATAAAAGCCAATGAGATATCACCTTACACCTCTTAGAATGGCTATTATAAGAAAGACAAGAAGTAACAAGTGTTGGCAAAGTAGACAAGGGAATCCTTGTACACTATTGGTAGGAATGTAAATTGGTCACAGCCACTATGGAAAAGGATCTGGAGGTTCTTCAAAAAATTAAAGATAAAACTACCATGTGATCCAGCAATTCCACTGTTGGGTATTTATCTGAAGGAAATGAAAGTGCTAACTCAAAAAGATATCGGCGCTCCCAGGTTCACTGCAGCATTATTTACAATAGCCACAATATAGAAGCAACCTAAGTGTCCATCAATGGATGAATGGATAAAGAAGATGTGGCATACATGTAAAATGGAATATTTTTCACCCATAAAAAAAGGGGGGGACACTGCTATTTGCAACAATGCGGATGGACCTTGTGGGCATATGCTAAGTGAAATAAGTCAGACCAAGGCAAATACCATATGATCTCACATATATGTGAAATCTAAATAAAAAGCAAACTCACAGAGAACAGACTGGTGGTTATCAAAGGTGGGGGGTGGGAAAAATGGGTGAAGGTGGCCAAAAGGTACAAACTTCCAGTTATAAAATAAATAATTCCTCGGGATGTAGTGTACAGCATAAAGACTATAGTTAATAACACTGAATTGTATATTTGGAAGTTGCTAAGAGTAGATCTTAGAAGTTTTCACTGTAAGAAAAAAAAAATTTTGTGACCCTGTGGTGATAGATGTTAACTAGACTTACTGTGATCATTTCACAACATATACAAATATTAAATCATGTTGTACATCTGAAACTGGTATGTTATATGTCAACTGTATCTCAATTTATAAAATCATAATACATCAAGCAAGTAAAAGCAATATGGAGAAATAGAACAGAAACGGGCTTCTCAGTGTGACAGACTGGGTTCATATCATGAGTCTCTGTGATCTTGGGTGAATTATCTTTCCATATGTACATGGAATACTAACCCTACCTTAGAAGGATATTCAGGGATTCAAGGTAACGTATGTAAAAGTTCTTGTCCAGTAATGGTATTATTCTAATCACAGACAGAATTTTGACTAGGAATTAAATTATCATGACCCTGAAAGAGTCAGGTTGAACACTGCACAGATAGTAAATGAATCATTTTATTTTTTTATTTTTTTAATATTTATTTTTGAGAGAGAGACCGAGCACACGCAGGGGAGGGGCAGAGAGAGAGGGAGACACAGAATCAGAAGCAGTATCCAAACTGTCAGCACAGAACCCAAGGCAAGGTTCGAATTCACAAACCACGAAATCATGACCCAAGCTGAAGTTGGACGCTCAACCAACTGAACCACCCAGGTGTCCCACAAACGAATCATTTTAAAGGTTCCTTGTGCTGTGGCAGAAGGCAGCATTGCTGGATACTAACAAATGGAAGGGATATGTGAGGGACAGGGAACAAGTGGATTGCAAGTAAAAACATTCTTTGTCTTTAAATGTGCTCTGTTATAACTGTTCTGAAAACTCTTTGTACTAAAGATGTATGTTTCACACTGTTTGGGATAAATTAAAATGTTAAAACAAAAGAAAGAAAGAAAGAGAGGTCTTTTCATTCTTGACAAATGAAACTTCCCCACAGGGAGAAAAAAAGAAATTTGCTTTTGTTTTAGAAAATGCATAATGCTTAAGATATTTCATTATGAGTGCATTATCTTGACTTCCAAAAATGAGCTCTGTGGGCTGATATTAAATCAGAAGTGGGTGGCTCAGTCGATTGAACATCTGACTTGATTTCGGCTCACGTCATAATCTCATGGTTCATGAGATTGAGCCCCTTGTGCAGAGCCTATGGGATTCTCTCTCCCTCCCTCTTTCTCTGCCCCTCCCCCCACTCATGTGCATTTGTGCTCTCTCTCTCTGTCTCAAAATAAATAAAATAAATATGCTTATTATTTATTAAATAAAAAAATAAGTATGCTCATTGCTGGTACTGTAGGAAAAAAATGGTTTTAAGTACATTTATATTCCTTTATTTGTCTTAAATCCTAAACATCCTGTTGTCATGGAAATGCATTCCCTGAGCATCATTGATGAAGTGTGTTTGTATTCCATGTAAAGAGATTTTCAGTATTTTTCACATTTGCCAATCTCATATAGAAGAAAGCTGATTATCCAGGATTCACATATGATATGAATATATGATATATGAAGCATCTGGCACAGTTAATCCACTAGCTTGAATTGAAATGGAGCTTAAAGGAGGCATTGATAGCTACAGAATGACTAGGAGGAGGAGGAGGAGGAGAAAAAAGAATAAAATCAGTGAGTGAGGGAGACTTAGGTAAGAAGTGCCACAGAGAAGATGGCATATTTCTTCTCTGTGCTTTTCTAATGTCAATGAGGAAGTGTTACCAGTCAGGCTCCCTGGTTGAAAACAAAGGCATCTACCTGGCTAACTTGAGCACAAAAGAGTTTACTGAAAGAATGTCAAGCAGCTCACAGAATCATGGGAAAAGTTAAAGCTTTGGAAAATAGACACAAACCAAGAGAAACTGGGAGGCTGGAATTGGAGCTGGAGTCATGTCACAAGAGAAGCTTGGTGAAGGAGACCTTGCCAATGCCAGGGCTACTCAATGCCACCACTGTGCTTGCTTCTTCCTGACACTCATTCTAGACACAACCTTCTAGGTGGGATGGTCTGACAGGCTAAGCTGTGTTGTGTCTTAGCGGCCAGGGGCCAAAAGGATCCAATATTTTCAATTTCCACAATTGCAGGAAGAACCCCCACCTCCTACCAGCTTCTAACAGAAGGAAGCTTCAATGTTGGGAAGTCCCCTCAAAAGTACAAAGTTCCCCCACAAAAAATGTTCCTTTGTGTTTTTGGTTTATATATTCTTTCTACCTCCAGAGAAGACTTAAGGAAGCTAACAGTAAAAGGTATCAAAGAGTATATGAAAATAAAGGAAAGGAATCTAGAAGCCCTGGAACAAGGCTAGAAAGGCCTTAGCAGATTGGGACAGAGGGATTCTAGAAGAATTAAGAAAAAAATGTATCCTATTATTTCTGTGACATTTTCTGTCACATTCTTCTTGCTCTGTTTTTCTCTCTCCTTCTCCCTATGAATTTTCTTTCATGCTCAGTAAGGTGAAAAGGTATAAAAAGACACTTCCTGACTATAGGGCTTCTTAAACTTGTTCTTTTGTCTTTCTGGATCAGTTTTCTTGAGGTTTATATGTAAAGGACAATGAGTATACAATGTTGAAAATCCTGGGACAGTACTGGCCAAGATACTTTAGTATCTTGGATTTTAGCAAAATCCTCTAAATCTCTCCAAGAAATGAGAATGGTTGAATTAAGTGCTGTGGTGAGATGAACCTTAGCCTAAGTCATCAAAAAAAAACTTATACTCCAGCCCAAGGTTTTGCCCCTTAGAAGTTAGGTGACCACAGGAAGTCCACCTAACCTCCATCTTGGTACTCAATGGGGCTGGAGTGACAAAAGACCATACATGAAAGTTGAGGTGCCTCCAGACAACTGTATTCATCGATAGCTTATTACATGAAAGCATAGTGAAGAAGACACAAAGGTTACTACCCTCAAGAAGCTTATATACTAATAGGTTATTTAAGGTTTGGACAGAAACTCAAATGACATCAGTGATCAGAAAAGACAAACTGTGAAGCAGCTGTTTTTGTATCAGTATTGAGTGGTGAAGGCTGGCTCCATGCAAGTCCTACCCAAGGCATTAAGTCTGTGAAAGAAAGCAAGAGTGAAAAAGTGAAAGAGTGAAAGAAAGAAAGAAAGAAAGAAAGAAAGAAAGAAAGAAAGAAAGAAAGAAAGACATATAAATAAATATTTAAAATATAGAATACTGAATGTAATAAAGGGTGTACAAATTAATACAGAAAAGGAAAAGATTTGTTCAAACAGTGTGAGCTGTCAGAGTGTTGAAGAAAGTTTCCAAGAGAACATGATGCCTAAAGAGGGTTTGAAAGACAAAAAGGAGACTCTGCGGCAAATAACTGGAGGAAGGGCAGCTAAGGCAGTGAATACCCCATGCAAAGATTGTAGGATTGAAACTTTCAGTTCATGGTGGGATCTATAAGATGTTTGGAGCAATGGAAACCCAGAGGGAAGCCAGAAAGAAAGGACACTAGAGAGAGAGTCTAGGGACAATCAGGGGAACACCTATAATCAGCATCTACAGGCAAGTGGAGAACAATAGAAGGCGTCAAACAGGAAACTAGGGATCTGGAAGCAGTTGGGTGGATAGATTTGAGAAGCATAAAACTGCAAGCAAAGAGAGTTACCAGAAGAGATGGCCACATCACAGGTGACAGATGATGAGACCCTAAGTGAAGGGGCTGTGGAGATAGACACTAGATCTAAGGACACTCAGGGAAGGAAGACCGAGAAAACTTAGTGGTTTAATAAATCGGTGAGGTAACCTGGTGTTAAATGTTCTGCCCTTGAAAGATACCTGTAGGATCAGAGAAGTAGAAAGAGAACAAGGAGACCACAATGTCATGAAAGTCAACAGAAGAGACCATTTTATTTTATTTTTTAAATATAATTTGTTGTTAAATTGGCTAACATACAGTGTGTAAAGTGTGCTCTTGGTTTGGGGGGTAGATTCCTATGGTTCATCGCTTACATACAACACCTGGTGCTCATCCCAACAAGTGCCCTCCTCAATGTTCATCACCCATTTTCCCCTCTCCCCCACCCCCATCAACTCTGTTTGTTCACTGTATTTAAGAGTCTCTTATGGTTTGCCTCCCTCCCTCTCTGTTTGTAACTATTTTTCCCCTTCCCTTTCCCCATGGTTTTCTGTTAAGTTTCTCAAGATCTGCATATGAGTGAAAACATATGATATCTAGGAGGAGACCATTTTAAATGGAAATGAATGTCATCAGTGTGAAACGTTATGGAAAAGTCAAGTAAGTTAGAGGCAGAAACATGTTTGTTTGACATTTGTAAGGCTTTTAGATGTTTTGGTAAAAGCAATGGAAGCAAATTTAGTGAATGGTAAGGGTTACCCTAAACAAGGAAATCTATCTCAGAAGAGGGTAGGTTATAGAGGCCATGAAGAAGAGGACCACTGGCCCCACATGGTGATGCAGAAAGGGAGAGGTGGGAAGGCCTGACCTGATAACTCATGTTTTGCACCCAGACATACATTTCTCCTTCTTCTAGCTACAGCATATTGATTTTCCTTTAGAGAACTAATCTTCTAACCCCCAGAATCTACATGATTGAGGATATAACGATGATATGGACACAAGTCCCAGGACTGGTAGAGGATTCCATTTCCTTGGCCACAGCAATAGATTCAGTGATGAGCCCATAACCCAAACCAGATCACAAACACACATTCTTCTGTTTGTTTTTCACATTTTTGGTTTGGTATATGAGCTGGTTTTCTGTTTTTTGTTGTTTGGAGGAGAATTTTTTGGAGCTTTGTTTTTATTTTGTTTTTTAGAGCTGCTGGGTCTTTTCCTCTGGAATAACTAAGCTTATAGGATCCATCCCTGGAGATGCTGGAGGCCACCAGCTGCAGAAGACCAGCCCTGGAACAAGGCCATCACAGAGGAGAACAGAACCAAAGGATGGAGAGGAGGGTAGAGGAGGAGAGAAGGGGGAAGGAGACTAGGTTCTAATGGCATCATTCAAGCACCTGAGGGCAGTCATACTCATATACTTTTCAATAAAATGAATAGATAGATCTTCTTTATTTATACTGCATCCATTTAAAGTGGTTTTCTATCTCTTTTATCACAAAATCCTGGTCTGAAACAGCAGGGGTGGGGGTTGGGGTGTTAGAAGCAAGCCAGTTTCAGTGCATCCTTGCCTGAAGCCAGCTTTGATCACAAATCTCTAAGTTTGTCCCCCACCCACTCAGTCAACCAGTAGTTTAGGGGTCTTATCCTCTAACTCCCCCAGGGGACTGAGTTAGAGGAACATATGAGGAAGCTTGTAGGATCTCAGCAGCTTGGGCCTGAGCCAGGGCCACACTGTTGCTGATGAATCAAGGTTTCTGGGAACCAGCTGTGAAAAACAGACATACAGTATAATTCCTAGAGTTTTTAGAGCAAGGACCCCTGACTGCTGCTATTCTGCAGAAACTAAGGACCAGACCACCATTTTCTGCCAAAGTAAGCCAACATCTAAAATGCAATCACTGTGAGAAAGAGAATCCTAAACACCTGCCACTCTGCATTTCAAGCAGATATTAGGGCTTCTTTGTACATAAGTGCAGCATTCAACCCCAGGGGCACCAAACACATTGTAGTTATGTGAACAGCACCCCCTGGAATTACACCCCATTCAACCTGAGCAGCCATATGTAATGATCCCGGCAGATACTCACTAACTAGCTCATTAACATTAGCCTCCTGGGACCCCACAGTACAAAAAGTCTACCTCTGCGTAAACTACAGAGTTGGGTGAGAAGAAAGAAGTTATTTGCAACAGCTCAGACAGCAAGAACCTGTAGCATTTCAGATCTTCAGAAACGAGATGCTGAATTGTTCACGTGAAACCACCTTGTCCCAGGCCTCTGACCTAAGTGTGGGGCAGGGTTCGCAACCAAGGTTAACAGAATAGTCCACCCTAGTCTGAGCCCCTGTACATTCTCTTTCCCAAGGGGATTAAGTTGATAAAACACTGAACAAAACCACTGCTCCTCAAGAAACCATCTGGATTTTTAACAATCATGTTATTGAGTCCATTTTTAGTAAATAAAAATCAGGTAATTTAAGTGTGGAGCAGAGTCAGAGTTTGAGGCCTTATGTAAATCCTCTGGATTCCACGGTGCCCCTTTCTCTTCCAGATAGGGAACACACTGAAAATAAGTACAGACAGCCTACTCATATGTAAGTTCAGAATAGAATTGCCCAAAATCTTTGCAAGGCCTGTTACTGAGCCCACCTTTCATGATATGAATGGTGTGTCCAATGAGACCCAAATCCAGATCTTTGCTCGCCATCAACTCCATGTGGGAAGTACAGAGAAATTGTCTCTAGCTTCCCAAAGCACAGTAGGGTCTCAAAGACCAAGTAATTGACCATAAACCTCTCTTAGAGCAGCATTCTGATAAGAGTGCTATGTTTCTTGCCCAGTCAGAGGGACTGAAAATCCATTTTTCTTATTTCTTCTGTGAAACTGCAAAATATTAAGAAATAATTTTCTCCCTAACTGTAACCTTCATAGACAGTATATTTGTAGTCGGGGGTACAATTGGATTTGAGCCTTTTTATTTTTCTTTTTCCAGTGAGAACCTCTGCTCACAGCTAATGATCTCCTTACCCCACGTGCATTTTTCTCAGTAACAGAAACATTCACCTTAGATGATCCAGCCCTTAAAAGCCTGTGCTGTGTGTCTCCAAAGAGGCACTGTTCCAAAATAAGAACTGCATTCACGCTTGGCAGAGGACTTTGTCTTCTCTCACACTTAGT
Source organism: Neofelis nebulosa (assembly GCF_028018385.1). NCBI lineage: Eukaryota > Metazoa > Chordata > Mammalia > Carnivora > Felidae > Neofelis > Neofelis nebulosa. Next base: position 26,301,408 of record NC_080794.1, on the reverse strand, counting down.
ATGATGGGCTCTCCCAGTCCAACATCAAATATTCTGCTAGTTTACATTTGTGCAAATCACACAGAAAGATTTTTTGATTCCCTTCAGTATTTCAAAGGTAGTGACTATGACTAGGAGATCATAGTGAGAACCTCCCATATATTAAGCCCCTAAAATGTGCTTTACAGATACTATCTCCAATCTTAGAATAACCTAGCAAGAGAGGTAGTAAGAGCCCCATACAGAATTATTTGGTGTTGGATACACCAAATATTTGGTGTATCCAACACCAAATAATCCAACTGAGATATAAAGTCACATCTCCCTAGGTCTAAAGCCCGGGATCTTAGGCCATGGACCTACTCACTAGATCAGTTCAAGCACAGAAAAGACAGATATCCTTAGCTCGCAGAAAACTGGAAGTTTATCAACGTGACATCACACAAAGCATGGTTGCTACAGTGACTGATTTGGAGACCCTGATTGTGCCAACAGAGTGCTGATCATTAGATTTATGATGATCATGCACTAAGGGATTAGGCCTCGTTGGCTTGGTCAATAAGCCAGTGACACTATTCACAGCAAGGACAGAGAGGGAAGTGACGGCCTGCAACAGATCAACAGCACAGTAACAAAAAGCAGATGACAATCTTCATGATGGAATCCAGGGTCTGAAGGCAGCCAAGTATGTAATATTCAGACATAAAACATTAAGTTGAAGAGTAAAGCATCTAAGTGGAACACTTATGAGACTAAATATTTCCTGTCTATTAATGAGAAGCAAGATTTAGACAGCCACAAGTACCCACCAATGACAAAGCACCTTCCAGAAACTGCACTGATGATCCTATCAATGTCACCACACGTATGTAGAGGATAACAAATAGTAAGAAATCTTCCACACCTCTAGTTCCAACAAGTTACCAGCAATTCACCAAAAATATCTGAATGGTTACGGTTCTCATAAAACTTTTAATGTAGTGCTCCAAGATAATTAGGTAGACAGAATATGGATTAATATTAATAGACAGAATTGTATTATGTTATACAACAGACAGTTTAGTTAAAAGTATATTCAAGTGTAAGTTGGAGAAAAACTAGACTAATCCTGGGATTCTCTGGATTTTAGTTTTAAAAAATTCATATAGATTTTGGAATACAAAACACCTGTGTCTGATTCTAAATCTGAGCTTCAAAATACTAATATTCCAGAAATACAGGTGTCCTAAAATAAAACTAAAACTAAATCTTATTTTTATAAAACCGCAGCCGATTTGACCATCACATAAAAGACAAGGTCATGCTGAAATAATAAATCTTCTATTTTTGAAAGAGAGAGAAATAAATTATATTACCATCAGACAAATACTTTTAAAAACCATAGGGAAAATGTAGTCTAATCAGTGAGATGCATAGCCCTGTAATGAGGTGAGGAGTTGGGTGGTCAGGGAATATGTGAACACTCTGCAGTCTTCAGTGTGTTTGTGCACAAGTGCAGTTGCTGAGAAGAGACAGAAGCAGCTCACCACAGGATTCTCAGAGGAGTATGTGACCCAAACAGGGATTAAGACAGAGTGCAGTGAAGTCTCAGAAAAACTGAAAACCTTGTCAATGATTGGAAGCTATCACCATCACTGATTGGAGCCTAAAATAAGAACTTGCTAAAATATAGGTACAAAATCTCTGAAACTCAAAACTCAGAAGAATAAAGGACCCTTCTGGAGTGATAAAAGAGCTGACTCTGTGGCCTTCAGTAGCATCCAGAGAGCCAATAGTCCATCAGGTCATTGTTCCTCTCTATCCGCCTACAAAGGACAAAGCCCAAAATGTGTAAGGGATTTGCTTTGTTTTTCCAACCACAGGGCCCTAGCAGTTCACAGCAGCTGGAGTCAGTCCAAGCAGCGTGCTGGAAGGGGATGGGCCTTGTATTTCATTTTTATAGACCAAATGGCTTCTCAATAATTTATCATCTGGGTGATGGAGAAAAGTACCAATAAAATGTGTTGTAAATCTCCACCTTCTTCCAGGATCAAGGAAATAACTTAAAGAAAGCTAAAAGAAAAATGACAACACAGTTTTCTGAGCTAAAAAATGCATGTTTTCTCAAATCAGATGCTGCCCCTATTTCTTGAACTAAATGTCTTTGAAGATGTTGAATTTGAAAAGTAGGGGGAAATGAGTCGGTTGGGGGGGTGTAGAAGAATTGTGCATATTTGGGTAGCCTTTTGAGTGAAATCTCCCTAAAATAGAGTCTGATAAGAGTCCCCTGTGAAACATTTTACCTGCTATTTTCTGTTAACATGCAGATCTGCATCTTTGTATTGTTTGAACCCCTCATCCCAGAAAGGGTTCTATATAGATGAAGGAAAATAAACCATGCACCTGAAGAGGAGGATGGGGTTGACATTAAAAAGGGCTATAAGGAATAAAATTCAAAATAATAATAAGGAACAGAATAAGAATGTTTAAAATTTTTTGATGTTTATTCATTTTGAGAGAGAGAGAGAGAGAGCGCATGAGTGGGGGGAAGAGCAGAGAGAGAGGGAGACACAGAATCTGAAGTAGGCTCCAAGCTCTGAGTGGTCAGCCCAGAGCCCAATGCCGGGCTTGAACCCACGAACTGCAAGATCATGACCTGAACTTCATGAAGTTGGAGGCTTAACTGACTGAGCCACCCATGCACCCCCAGAATAAGAATGTTTAGAAGAAATAAGACATATCACTGGATGGATTTCACCAGAATCCACCTGTAGGATTATTCCTATTTATACATTTGTGGCATTTTGCCCCTAAAAATGTATTTGCACTGTAAGATTTTTTCCTTTTTCAGCAAAATTTTGTGGCACTGTGCTCTCTCTGATGCATCATCAGCAGTTACCTTGAAAGGTTAGTGTAGCTCTTGCTTCTGAGCAGTTTCCACAGTCACTGCTCCCTATAAGTATAGGAACCCTTAAGAATGCCAGCCTGCACTGAACAACCAGACTGGAGACCGATTCCCTTTCCTATCTTGTCAATGTCCTAGCCAAGCCCAGTGCACACAGGTGGCTATTACATAGTCACAGAACAGCAACAGCAGCTAACATTTATATAAAGCTTACCGTGTCCCAGGCACTGTTCTAAGCACTCCTGAAAACTTTATGTAGCAGGTACTCTTATCACCCCATGTTATGGATGAGGAAATTGAGACATGAGAGCTTTAGTAACTTAACTAAGGCCACACAGTTAGTAAGCAGTGTAACTATGATTTAACTCAAATAGCAACCCAAATGGGGTACAGATCATTTTTCTGTAAAAAGGAAAAATCTTTCTGGAAAAAGGAAAAAATCTTACAGTGCAAATATATTTTTAGGGGCAAAATGCCACAAATGTACTTTTTGGACAAGGACTATGAGCCTCAAAGAGGTCAAGTGACTAACCCAAATTCACACAATTAGTAAAAGCAGCAAAATCAGAATCAAACCCAGGCTCCTTCCTGATGCCTGTTTGCAAGGTTCTAACACAACTTCAGTCGCATTTAAATCCTGCACAAAACTTCTTACTTTGGTTGTTTTTGACTTAGAGGAAATCAAAGACCATTCCTTCAGACAGAAAATAAGGGATCTAGAAATAAAGCTCCCAGGAAATAAAAATGTTCTCTATATTTCTTGCTCTCCCCATATGTGAAAGATTAATAAAGAAGGGTAGTGTGCTTAATTGCTTCAAACTTTACTGGCAAGAGGAAACAAGTTTAAAGAGTTGTACACACTCAAAATATCAATAGCACAGAAAAGGAGATGAAAATGCGTATCAGTGTCCTGTCAAGAACAAAGGAATTTCAGCTTACTTCACTTAAATTCAGTTAAGGATGAGATACATTGGCTCTTTATTTCTAATAAATGAACTATTTATCCTGGCAAACATCAGAGTTGAACTTGCTTTCCGAAGCACAATGTCATTTGTAAAAAATGCACTCATCCCTGCATAATAAGGACACTTGCACTGACTTCAAGTGTTTATAATCTTAGAGAGAAAGCAAAATGGTTTTGGCAGAATGGTTTTTAGGCTTAGAGTTAGATAAACCAGGGCTTAGACAAAGAACTTGCTCTTGGCAGTTCTTTGTGAAGCAGCCAAATTTTGCTGTCAGCACCTCTGCAGCTTACCGACCTCCCCTGCCTCCAGGTGTGTTCTTAGGACTTACATACTGTTCCAGGGGTGTTCACCACCAGACCCACCCCACCACTGTTAACACTGCCTCCATGCAAAGTCTGATGTGGCTCTCTCTTTCTGGCACAACAAAGACCCACTTTTCTTCCTTAAGTAGAGAGAATGCAAGGGCATATTTTTGAGAGGGGAGAGGTGTGACTTGAAAGAATATAAGATATTGCTAAATGTCTCCCCAATACTCATTCACTCTTTCTATATTTTTGTAATATCATTCCCCTGCCCATGTAGAGATTGCATAGCACAACATCCCTTCCACCTAGCCTTGACCACAAGACTGACCTAAGTACTGGCCAATAGGATGTAAGCAGGGGTGACGCATGCAACCCCTTAAAACTCCCTGTCTTAAAAGTGAGTCCCCTGGTCTCTACTCCCTTTTCCCCCTTCCATGGGGGCAGATAAACCAGTTTCAAATATCTGGAGGAGGGTAAAACCCAAGGAATGGTGGAACAACAAAACAGAAGGAACCCAGGTCCCTGGATGTCCTCAAGGAACAAAACTTCCTATAAACCCAGGACCATCTGCCTACCATCATATTACTGTGAGAGAGAAGTAAACTTTAATTCTGACAGAGCCTCTGTTATTTTGACTCTGTATAGTGGTCAAACCAACATCCTAAGTAGTATGGGCAAGAAGAGAAAGAAAAAGACTTGTATCAGACAAAATACACTTTAAAACAAAGACTAACGTACTCACTTTGACAGCACATATACTAAAATTGGAATGATACAGAGAATATTAGCATGGCCCCTGCACAAGGATGACATGCAAACTCATGGAACTTCCATATTTTTCCAGACTTCAAGCTGTATTACAAAGCTGTAATGATCATGACAGTATGGTACTAGAACAAAAACAGACACTCAGATCAATGGAACAGAATAGAGAACCCACAAATGGACCCACAAAAGTATGGCCAACTCATCTTTGATAAAGCAGGAAAGAATACCCAATGGAATGAAGACAGTCTCTTCAGCAAGTGGTGCTGGAAAAACTGGACAGTGACATGCACAAAAATGAACCTGGACCACTTCCTTACACCATACACAAAAATAAACTCAAATGATGAAAGATCTAAATGTAAGACAGGAAGCCATCAAAATCCTCGAGGAGAAAGCAGGCAAAAACCTCTTTGATCTTGGCTGCAGCAACTTCTTACTCAACACGTCTCCGGAGGCAAGGGAAACAAAAGCAAAAATGAGCTTTTGGGAACTCATTATAATAAAAAGCTTCTGCATAGCAAAGGAGACAATCAGCAAAACTAAAAGGCAACCGAGGGAATGGGAGAAGATATTTATAAACGACATATCAGGTAAAGGGTTACTATCAAAAATCTATAAAGAACTTCTCAAACTCAACACCCAAAAAACAAATAATCCAGTGAAGAAAAGGGCAAAAGGCATGAATAGACACTTCTCCAAAGAAGACATCCAGATGACCAACTGACACATGAAAAAATGCTCAACATCACTCATCACCTGGGAAATACAAATCAAAACCACAATGCGATACTACCTCACACCTGTAACATTAACAATTCAGGCAGCAACAGATGTTGGAAAGGATGCAGAGAAAGGATCTCTTTTGCACTGCTTATGGGAATGCAAACTGGTGCAGTCACTCTGGAAAACAGTGTGGAGGTTCCTCAAAAAATTAAAAATAGAACTACCCTATGACCCAGCAATTGCACTACTAGGTGTTTATCCAAGGAATATACAGGTGTGCTGTTTCAAAGGGGCACATGCACCCCAATGTTTATAGCAGCACTATCAACAATAGCCAAAGTATGGAAAGAGCCAAATGTCCATTGATGGGTGAATGGATAAAGAAGATGTAATATATATATATATATATATATATATATATATATATATATATATATACATGTATATATATATATATACATACACAATGGAGTATTACTCAGCAATCAAAAGGAATGAAATCTTGCCATTTGCAACTACGTGGACAGAACAGGAGGGTATTATGCTAAGTGAAATTAGTCAGTCAGAGAAAGACAAATATCATATGACTTCACTCATATGAGGACTTTAAGAGACAAAACAGATGAACATATGGGAAGGGAAGCAAAAATAATATAAAAACAGGGAGGGGGACAAAACAGAAGAGACTCTTAAATATGGAGAACAAACAGAGTGTTTCCGGAGGGGTTGTGGGAGGGAGGATGGAATAAATGGGTAAGGGCATTAAGGAATCTACTCCCGAAATCATTGTTGTACTATATGCTAACTAACTTGGATGTAAATTTAAAAAATAAGTGAAATAAAAATACAAAAAAAACACACAGAGACTAAAACAAGAGATAAAGAGGGGAACTATGATAAAGGGGACAATCCAACAATAAGATATAACGATTGTAAATATTTATACATCCAACATACGAAAAACTAAATACATAAAACAGTTAATGACAAACATACAGGAATTAATCAATAATAATACAATAATAGTAGAAGACTTTAACACCCTATGTACATCCATGGATGATCATCGAAACATAAAATAAACAAGGAAACAATGGCTTTGAATAACACACTACAAAAGATGAATTTAACAAATATATTCAGAACTTTGTATCCTAAAACAGAATACACATTCTTTCCATGTGCACATAGAACACTCCACAAGAGCTCACATATTAGGCCACAAAACAAGTCTCAACAAATTCAAAGGGATCAGAGTCATGCCATGTACTTTTTCTGACCACAATGCCACGATACTAGAATTAAATCACAAGAAAAAATATGGAAAGACCACAAATACATGGAGGTTAAATAACATACAAAAAACACTGAATGGCTCAATCAAAAAATCAAAGAAAAAATCAAAAAGTACATGAAAACAAATGAGAATGAAAACACAACCTTTCAAAACCTCTGCAATACAGCAAAAGCAGTTCTAAGAGGCAAGTTTATAGCAATAAAGGCCTACCTAAAGAAGTAAGAAAAATCTCAAATACAACCTGACCTTACACCTAAAGGAGCTAGAAAAATACAACAAACAAAACTAAAATCAGCAGAAGGAAGGAAATAATAAAGATTAGAGCAGAAATTAATGATATAGAAACAAAAAACAGTAGAACAAATCAATGAAACCAGGAGCTGATCCCTTGAAAAAAAAATCAATAACATTTATAAACCTCTAGCCAAATTTATCAAGAAAAAAGGAGAAAGACTCAAATTAATAAAATCACAAATGAGAGAGCAGAAATAACAAACACCACAAGAAAACAACAAATTATAAGAAAATATTACAAAAAACTATATGCCAACAAATTGGACAACTAGAAGTAATGGATAAATTTCTAGAAACATGTAACCTACCAAAACTGAAACAAGAAGAAATAGAAATTTTGAACAGACTGATTATCAGCAAGGAAATTGAAACAGTAATAAAAAAACTCCAAACAAAAGTTCAGGACCAGATGCCATCACAGGCAAATTTTACCAAACATCTAAGAAGAGTTAATACCTATTCTTCTCAAACTATTCCAAAAAATAGGAGAGGAAGGAAAACTTCCAAATTCATTCTATGAGACCAGCATTACCTTGATACCAAAACCAAATAAAGACACCACAAAAAGAGAAGACTACAGGCCAATATCTCTGATGAACATAGATGCAAAAATTCTCAATGAAATACTAGCACACCGAATCTAATAATACATTTAAAAAATCATTCACCAAAATCAAGTGGAATTTATTCCTGGGTTGCAAAGATGGTTCAATATTCACAATCAATGTGATATCACATTAATCAGAGAAATATTAAGAACCATATGATCATTTCTTTTTTTTTTGAGAATTTATTTATTTTATTTTATTTATTTTTTATTTTAGAGATAAAACACATGTGGGGGAGATGGGCAGAAGGAGAGAGAAAAAGAATCTCCAGCAGGCTCCATGTTCAGTGCAAAGCCTTATGCAGGGCTCGATCCCATGACCCTAGGATCATAACCTGAGCTGAACTCAAGAGTCAGACACTGAATTGACTGAGCCACCCAGGTGCCCCAAATCATATGATCGTTTCAATAGACATAGAAAAAGCATTTTACAAAGTATAACATCCTGGGACGGCTGGGACTCCCTCTCTGTCTGTCCCTCCCCTGCTGGTACTCTCTCTCAATAAAAATAAATAAACTTAAAAAAAAAAGGTACAACATCCTTTCATGATAAAAACCCTCAACAAAGTAGGTTTAGAGGGAACATTCCTCAACATAATAAAGGCCGTATATGAAAACCGCACAGCTAACATCATCTTCAATGGGGAAAACCTGAGAATCTTTCCCCTAAGGTCAGGAATAAACAAGGATGTTCACTCTCACCACTTTTATTCAACATAGTACTGGAAGTACTAGCCACATTAATCAAACAACAAAAAGAAATAAAAAGCATCCAAATTGATAAGAAAGAAGTAAAACTTTCACTATTTACAGATGACATGATACTATGTATAGAAAACCTGACAGACTCCACCAGAACACTATTAGAACTGATAAAAGAATTCAGTAAAATTGCAGGATACAAAATCAACATACAGAACCTGTTGCATTTCTATACACCAGTAATGAAGGAGTAGAAAGAGAAATTTAAAAAAAAATCTCATTTACAACTGCACCCAAAATAGTAAGATATCTAGGAATAAACCTCACTAAAAAGGTAAAAGATCTGTACTCTGAAAACTATAAAACACTGATGAAAGAAGTTGAAGAGCACACAAAGAAATGGAAAGATATTTCATGCTCAAGGATTGGAAGAAAAAATATCAATAAAATGTCTATACTACCCAAAGAAATCTACACATTTTATTTTTTTCTTTCAAATTATCTATTCTTGTTTGTGAGGATTTTCTCCATTTTTAGCTGAAATTAAAGTGTTTCTACTCACAAAATGAGAATAATTTGTCTCTAATCCATAAAACAATCCCTTTTCCTAACCGAAATGAAGATAAGTAAATAGGTCTTATTTTAGTTTATGGAAAGCATTTAACTCCATATAGCTTACAGGGGAAATGAACAGCCACAAGGACTGAAGTAGAACATGGGATGGTAATGAGCAGAGTCACAGAACCTACTGAAGAGGTGTGTAGGGCCGGTCTCACTGGAACCTGTAAAGCCACATCCTTATATACTGATCTAGATTTCAGATTGCTCCTTTGGCAGATGTCCTTATTCTTCAAGGCACAAGGAACTGCCACTTCGGACTGAGCCCAGCATTTCATATTGGAAATTCTTGGTGACAATACATCAATAAATCCGGGTTATTGACTACAATAAAGGTTTTTCCATCTTTACTACATGGCCGATGATAACAATAGTGCACAGGTGAAAAAGCTTGGCAACAATACATTGTGAGTCTTGTCTGGCATATATTAGAACTTTAGATTTTTTGGACTACTAATTGGGAGCTCCTATATTAAAATTTTCTGAAACCATCATTGCCTCTGTTATGTTTCTCTGTCATAATGAAGCTAACTCATATGATCCACAAAAAGTCCAGGATGTACTGTTTAATTAAGAGTTGGCAGGTCCATCAGTCCTCAACAATTTCTCCAAATTTCACTGTTATTAAAAGGTCTCTATGGGACCCATCTTTCAAAACTTATTCAAAATAATTTCAGAGCAAGAGTCCTTATGCCAGGGTCAGTGGGAGATAGCAGTGTAGGCTGTGGCTGGTATGCCAGTGAGCCCAGCCACCTCCCAGAGGAACAGCCAGGCCACTGCCCGGACGCCCATAGCCCTGTCAGCCAGGACACTAGAGAATGTGCTTCCTAGAGGAGCACACAAAGAAACACAGGTGGAGGAGCGAGCGCACGCAGCATGGTGCTCCTAGAACATGCTACTGGTGAGTTAGTGACCCTGATGGAAGGCTTGCTGATGCACGCCTGAGGTCCTCCTGGTCCCTCCAGCTCTGGCCAACAGGAAAGTTCTGGCAGGTGGAGGCAGCAGCCTCAGCCACCTTGTTTGCTCCCCCACCATCCCTTGCAATCTATACATTTTTCAAATGTTTATTTATTTTTGAAAGAGAGACAGAGCATGAGCAGGGGAGGAACACAGAGAAAGGGAGACACAGAATCAGAAGCAGGCTGCAGGCTCTGAGCTGACAGCACAGGGCCCCACATGGGGCTCAAACTCACCAGCCACGAGATTATGACCTTAGCCTAAGTCAGTGGCTTAACAACTGAGCCACCCAGGTGCCCCACAATCTACACATTTAATGCAATCCCTATCAAAATGCCAACAGCATTTTTCATAGAACTAAAACAAACAATCCTACAATTTGCATGGAATCACAAAAGACTTCCAAAATAGCCAAAGCAATCTTGAAAAAGAAAAAGCAAAGCTGGAGGCATCACAATTCTGGATTTCAATTTATATTACAAAGCTGTAGTAATCAAAACAGTATGATACTGGCACAAAAATAGACACACAGATCAATGGAACAGAAGAGATGATCCAGAAATAAACCCACCACTATATGGTCAATTAATCTTCAACAAAGCAAGAAAGAATGTCCAATGGGAAAAGGACAGTCTCTTCAAGAAATGATGCCAGGAAAACCAGAGAGCTACATGCAGAAGAATGAAATTGGACCACTTTCTTACACCAAACACAAAAATAAATTCAAAATGGATGAACTAAATGTGAGACCTGAAACCATAAAAATCCTAGAAGAGAGCACAGGCAGTAATTTCTCTAACATCAGCTATAGCAACTTGTTCAGATAGGTCCCCTGAGGCAAGGGAAACAAAAGCAAAAATAACTATTAGGACTACATCAAAATAAAAAGCTTCTGCACAGCAAAGGAAACAATCAACAAAACTAAAAGGCAACCTATGGAATGGGAGAAGATATTTGCAAATGACATATCAGATAAAGGGTTAGTATCAAAACACATGAAGAACTTATATGACTGAACACCCCCCAAAATAATAATAATCCTATTAAAAATGAACAGAAGACTTGGATGGACATTCCTCCAAAGAAGACGCACAGATAGCCAACAGATGCATGAAAAGATGCTCAACATCACTCATCATCTGCGAAATGCAAAACAAAACCACAATGAGATATCACATCATACCTGTCAGAATGGTTAACATCAAGAACGTAAGAAACAAGTGTTGACAAGGATATGGACTAATAGGAACCCTTATGCACTGTTGGTGGGAAAGCAAACTGTTGCAGCCACTGTGGAAGACATTATAGAGGTTCCTCAAAACATTAAAAATAGAACCACCATATGATCCAGTAATTCCACTACTGGGTATTTACCCAAAGAATATGAAAACATTAATCAAAAATATATACATACCTCAATGTTTATTGCAGCATTATTTACAATAGCCAAATTATGGAAGAAGGCCAAGTATTCACTGATGGATGAATGGATAAAGAAGATGTGGTATGGGGCGCCTGGCTGGCTTAGTTGGTAGAGTGTGCAACTCTTGATCTCAGATAGTGGTAAGCAAAATAAGTCAGTCAAAGAAAGACAAATACCACATGATTTTACTCTTATGTAGAATTTAAGAAACAAAACAAATGAGCAAAGGGGGAAAAAAAAGAGAGAAAAAGGCAAACCAAGAAACAGACTCTTAGCTATAGAGAACAAACTAATGATTACCAGAGGAGAGCTGGGTAGGGGGATGGGTGAAATAGATGATGGGGACTGAGAGACATTTATCTTGGGGTGCTTGGGTGGCTCAGTTGGTTAAGCGCCTGACTCTTGGTTTTGGCTCATGTCATGATCTCACAGTTCTTAAGTTGAAACCCTGCATCAGGCTCTGCACTAGTGGTGCTTTGGATCCTCATGTGCTCTCTCTCTCTGCCCCTCCCCTGCTCATTCCCCCTCTCTCTCTCTCTCTCCCTCTCTCTCTCTCTCTCAAAACAAAAAAAAAAAACATTAAGAAAAGAGTCACTGGGGTACTTGGGTGGCTTAGTCAGTTAAATGTCTGACTCTTGATCTCAACTGAGGTCATGATCTCACAGTGAGTTTAAGCCCTGCATCGGGCTCTGTGCTGGCAGCACGGAGCCTACCTGGGAGAGCCTGTCTTGGTAAGTACTGAGTAACCTATGGAATTGCTAAATCACTATAGTGTACACATGAAACTAATATAACACTCTATGTTAAGTATACTGGAATCAAAATTGAAAAAAAAAAACCATAATGAGATACAACCTCACACCAATTACTACATTTTGGATAACAATGCCAGAAAATCCCAGAAAATAACAAGTGTTGGAGAGCATGTGGAGGAATTGAAACCATTCTGCATTCTTTTATTTTTAATTATTTTTAATGTTTATTTATTTTTGAGAGAGACAGAGACAGAGCGTGAGCGGAAGAGGGGCAGAGAGCGGAAGAGGGGCAGGTTCCAGGATCTAAGCTGTCAGCACAGAGCCCAACATGGGGCTTGAACCCGCGAGCTGCAAGATCATGACCTGAGCCAAGTCAGATGCTTAACCGATTAAGCCACCCAAGAGCCCATGAAAGCATTCTGTATTTTTGATGGGAATATACAGATGCTGTGGAAAAGAGAATAAAGGTGCCTCAAAAAATTAACAATAGAATTACCATATAACCCAGCAATTCTACTTCTAGATATACACCAAAAGAATTGAAAACAGGGCCTCAAAAATATATTGGCACACTCATGTTCAGAGCAGCGTTATCCACAATAGCTAAAATGTGGGAGCACCTAGGTGGCTCAGTCAGCTAAGCATCCGACTTCGGCTCAGGTCATGAGCTCTTGGTTCATGGGTTTAAGCCCCACATTGGGCTCTGTGCTGACAGCTCAGAGCCTGGAGCCAGCTTTGGATTCTGTGTCTCCCTCTCTCCCTGCCTCTCCCCTGTTCACTCTCTGTCTCTCTCTGTCTCTGTCTCTCAAAAATAAGTAAACATTAAAAAAAATAGCTAAAATGTGGAAGCAACTCAAGTGTCCATTGAAGAATGAATAGATAAGTAAAATGTGATAATTCATACAATGGAATATTATGCAGCCTTAAAAACAATGAATTTTCTGAACTATGCTGCAATATGGGTAAACCTGGAGGACATTATGCCAAGTAAAATAAATCAACCACAGAAAGACAAATACTGATTGATTCCACTTGTACGAGGGGTTTAGATTAGTCAAAATCATGGAGACAGAATGAAGAATGGTAGCTGTCAGTGAAAAGAGGAGTTATTGTTTAATAAGGATAGAGTTTCAGTTTTACAAGATGAAAGTCGTAGAGATATGGATGGTGGTGACGGTTGCACAACATTATGAGTGTATCTAATGCCACTGAATTGTACAATTAAAATGGGTAGGAGCCCCTCAACTAGTTCTGAGGCTGCAGAATAGTGATTTTCTACCATACTAATTATATATATGTATGTAGTGTCGGTGTGTGTGTGTGTGTGTGTGTGTGTGTGTGTGTGTGTATAAACATTTTTACCTACTAGCTAAAATACTTCTGTGAAGAGAAACTTTCCCTTATCCATTATTTGGTTACTTAACAGTGTGCTTTGTTTAGGGAGGGCACGAAGAACACCTGACTCTTTCCTTTTCAAAATAATGATTTAGCTCCCAAGGATCTTCCCTGGTTATCAATTAATTGTTTTTATTATGATTATGAACTCACAGATTTAAATATATATGATGGTTTTTAATGTATTGCAGTTCTTGTTGATGACAAAATCATCTCGCATTTTATATATCTGTGCCTCTGCAGGATGGCTCCGGAGTCATTTGGCACAACCCAAAGAGGTGTTTGATAACTTCTTTACTCTCTTGCATGACAAGATGTCCCAGCTCACCTTTTAAAGTTTCCTGCCCAGACTTGGAATTGTCATTTCTCCTAAGTGGAAAATGATATCTGGAGCCTTCCAGTTTTTATATTGGCATCTAATTCAAGGCAAAAACCATGACTCTGGCCTGGATTCAGCCTGTGGCTAGTCTGGTCCTGACCTCTGGCCAGACTTAAGTAATAGCAAAGAGAAAGGATGGATCATAAAGATTTTTTTTTCAATTGTTTTTATTGTGGTAAAATACACATGACAAAATTTACCATCCTACCCATTCCACAGCACTGGGATTTAAAGTACAGTCTTTAAGCATCAGAGTGTCTTATAGACAAGTGCTGCCTGTGCCATTTATCAGTCATTTGCATGGAAAAAATAACGTAACCTCTTGAAGCTTAGGCTTCTTCACCTATAAAATGGTAATACTAATGGCAACTATCTCATAGAGTTGTAAGGATTAAGATAATGGACACTAAACACTTAGCTCATTGCCTAACTTATAGTACATAAACAATAAGGGTTATTTTTATAATCTTCATCATTGAAGAATTATGCTGAATGACTAAATGAATAACTAGAATTAATCTGCTAAAAATATTAAATATGAACTATTCTGGGCACTGGAGCTGGTGCAGAAGGTACAAAAATGAGTAAGACGTGACCTATACACTTGGACTTTTGCCTTTTCAAACAGAAGTCCTACATGTCTTAACCCCAAGGAATACTAACTAGCAAGGATGTCAAGGCCCTTCTAACAATCTGCTGGGAAGAACTTTTAGAGTGGAAAGCCATCATCCATTCTTCTTTCATACAGAAACTGGCTACGGGGTGGATGATGCTCACTGTCATGATAGTGTCTTTTACATTATTGAATCACTTTGGAATCATTAAAACAGACTTTGGCTACCTTTGTCTGACTCTCTTCTGCTGTTCCTCTTTTCCAATCACAAGGTTTCCTTCTGCTCCATATACCTCCCGAAGATCAAAAGAGGGATGTATTCATTAGTATGACTCGGACAGGGAAGAAAATAAGCAAACAAGCTTGCCAGAATGTTAAGAGAACAAGTACTCCCTCATTAGAGAAGAGACAACTGACCTATTTAAAAGCCGAGATTTGAATGACTAATGCAGTACAGACAGTTCCCACCTTATAAACACTCAACTTACAAATAACCTGCCCCAGCCCCATCCTAGGAAACTGCTGTCACCATGTGAACCACCAAGTGCAGGAACGGGGGAGGGGTGGTGGGGAATGAAGACTTTATAGAATCAGGGAGTTTAAAATAAAAGAAAAATATTGAGACAAGGATAGCATGGTTTCCCAACTATATCTCAAGTTACTCACTTAACTCTATTTACTCCCTAAAATACCATAGAAAGCCATGGGTTAGCAAACAGGGTTTTTAAAAAAAGATGGCAGTTTTTGCAATGCTCTATTATTTTGGGGCTAATTTTTCACTAATGATAGGAGAGATTCTTAATGTCAGTATTTTTAGTAAGATACAAAGACTGCCCTTACTTCACCAACCACAGCACCTCAGGCACAGCATCCTGAACAATGAACATTCACTTGTAAGTACAATTCACAGCCACCATGTGTAGGAAACTAAACCACCATTTGTGCATGTAATACTATAGGAAAGGAACCTCCTGGAGTTCTTATTTTGGGGGAGGTGTCTCTAAGATGAATGACATAAACTTGAGACAGTCCTCAGCAAAGCCTACCCCCTGGCAGAAGGCCAAATGAAGTAAGAGAAAGAGGCCAACAGACAAAGAGAAGCTGATCTAAAACAGTGTATAAGGAAACAGAGAAAGAGAAAAAAAATCCTGCTGACATCATTTGAACTACAAATTATGTACTTCCTAGTCACATAAGCCAATATAGTCTTGACATGCTTAATATACTCTGAATTGTGTTTCTTGTCCCATATAAACAAAAGCCCTAAAATAGTTTCATTTGCAGACCTGCTGGTCTCCTCCCTGACCACTGCAGGCATCCACCTGGTTTCCCAGATATTGACCTCTCTGCCTCAGGGCCTTGTCTCCCAAGGGGAGCTAGAGTAGTAATATTGGCCTGTGTTCCCCAGATCAGCTTCTCTCCCTGGATCTGGCTATGAAGAGGGAATACTATACCTCCAGATGCAACACCCCTTCCTTAATTATGTGATCTATGCCCTCCTTTTCCTCCTGTGATGTTGGATACACCTTGAACAGTACTAAATATAATTCCAAATATTTCTCAACAGCTTTTGAAAACAGTGGAAATATCACTGGAGGGTCACAAAAGCTGAGTTGCAAATATTTACATTGGTAGAATAAGTGAAGTTTAACAGTGGAATTCTATGTGTAATCAATGGGCATTTATTTATTTCATTTCAGGTTTTAGTTAAGGTTTTTGCCAATTTTATTTCAATGTAGTTTGTGTAGTCATTTCCTAGAAATTATATGACCTTCTAGGATCTTTTTAGATTTTTTTTACATTTTGTTACAAGGGGGAAAAATAAAATAAAAAAATAAAATAAAATAAAAATAAAAGGTCACATTTAATTCTACCTTCCTAAAATAAGTATTTCCTTCCAGTTTGCATCTAATGTATTTATTTTAAGTCAGAAAACCAATTTTTTCTTTCTAAAGCTCCGCCATATATTTCCAGTGGGTGCTGATGGTCACTTACCACATGCACACCAGGTTGTTCATGTAGCAGGCAAACAAAGTCTGTCCATCAACAGACCAGGCCGGAGAGGTACACTGGGATGGCTCAATCTTGCTGCTAGTATTGATAACTTCCTGCTTCAGTTCGTCTACAATTACCTTGCCTTCTAAGTCCCAGATCTTGATTCTGGGGCCTGTGGCAACATAGAGCCAATATTAGTTAGGATTGAAGCACAGGGCATTGATGATGTCCCCACCGTCTAGAGTATAGAGGTCCTACAGCATGGACCTGACCATCCTTGCTTCTAAGAAGCACAGAGGGATCCATCTGGAGAGACAATCACAGTGTTCAGGTAGCCTGTGTGGCCAGTGTGATTGGTCTTCAGCTTGCGGTTTGCTTGGTTCCATACCTTGACCAGATTGTCCCAGCCACAGAAGACAATGATGGGATTGCTTCTATTGGATGTAAAGCAGACGCAAGACACCCACTCCAAATGGCTCTCATCCTGGACAGTGTATTTGCATACACCCAGAGTATTCCACTGCTTGATGGTTTTATCTCGGAAGCCAGAGAGTTCTGAGTTACCAGAAGAGAAGGCCCCACTCAGCACATCCTTGTGTGGCCTACAAATCTGTGTGTGGTGGTACACACTGTGAGGTCCCAAAGCCAAAGTGTTCTATCCCAGGAGCCTGAGAGGGCAAACTGCCCATATGAGGGTATGACCACATCACTAACAAAGTGGGTATGACCCTAAAGAACATGCTGTGGGATGCCCTAGTTAGTTTCATCCCTGGTCAGCTTCCACATGATAATGTTCTTATCTCAAGAGGCAGATAGTATCATGTCCGGAAACTGGGAAGTGGTGGCAATCTGGGTCATCCAGCCATTGTGGCCCTTGAGGATGCCACGAAATGTCATCTGCTCAGTCATGGAGGCAGCAAGTGTCTCCACAATGATGAAGATGAAGTGGGATGGCTCAGCATGGGGCCCTGCTGAGGAAGAGAGAACCGCATCTAATGTATTTCTGTTTTCCACACGTGAAATCCCAGTAACACAATTGTCTTTTTGCTTTTTTACTTATATTGAAAAATAAAAGTTTTTCTCCATATCTGATCTTCATAAATATAATTTAATAGATGTATATGTAATATAAGTATAAAAATATAATTTAATAATTCTATTCCTTCTAATAGATGTATAATTTACATGATATTCATAATTTATATTATCTAATTGTTAGGCATTTTAATTTTTTCCCAATGGAAAGTGGAATTATTGGGTCAAAAATCTATGAACAGCTCTTCCTTCATATTATGCAAAATCCATTCTCAAAAGTATTATTCCAAGTCACTCCACTGGCCAAGTGTGGATGTTTGGCCAAGTGTGGATGCGTATTGATGTTTCACGTATTATGCAAGATGTCCTGGCTTCAATATTATCTTCTTATTTTTTTTCTTCTTATATAACAGATATTACATGTTACCTTTTAGTAAAGATCATATAAATTAAAATCTGAATTTCAGAAAGAATAACTAAGTCTTAAGAGAGGAGACTAAAATGAAAGATTGCAAGTATGTAAGTTTCCTATTTCTAAATCTTTTTAAAGTTAGCATTATTAATGTATACTATTTATAATCCTTTCCCATCTTCTAGACACTGTAACTTACAGAGAAGAATGTAATCTTGCATGGGCATGCTATTACCAGTAAAGATTCTGGTTTCACGGAGCATTAAAACAAATATGCAAATCCATCATTTTGTACCCCACCAAAAAATGGATATACCCTGTAAAAGACAAAACTGTAAGGATAAAAGTCAGAGAAGGCAAAATATAGAGATTTCCTTTGAGAAGTTTTACACAGTCACAAAGAAGAGGAATTAAAATTTATGAACCAATATCTTTCAAAAATATCTCATGTTTTTCTGACATTTGATGTATCTTGCTTCCCTTTTCCAAGGTCTGAATCTTTCCTTAAGACAAGTATCCAAGCTGTAAATCTCCAGGGTGCTTTACTTAGGAAGCAGCAACAGGCTGAAGTGGACTATGTGGCCCTTGATGTGGACGCTGGAACCATCTTTAAGTCTGAAATTTAGCCAAGAATGAGGAGTAGCTCTGGGCTCAACTTGGGACAATGAAGACTGAAATGACAGACATTTAAACAGTTGTGGTCGGACTGCAAAGACCAGCAGTCCTAAAATAGATAGGATGCAAAGTTGACAGACTACAACTCTTTGCTTGTTTATCAGATGTATGTAGTCTTCATAAAAGCAATGGAATGGCACCACATATCTAGTTATATGATGATCATATTCCAAATGCCATACTCTAAGCTCTTGGATTTACAATTCACCCCTATGTTTTTGTTGTTAAGTACATATAACAGCAAAAAAGCAGGCTAAAAAAAAGCCCATTTCTAACCCAAGTTAATCTACAAGAATATTGAAAGGCAAATATATTGTTTAGTGCAAATATATTGAAGTGTTTAGTGCATTCAACCCTTCATTCATTCGAGTTTTTACTGAGTACCTATTAGGCTTTAGAAATTCAGTGATGATTGTTTAACATAGTGTTGGAAGTTCTAGCATCAGCAATCAGACAACAAAAGGAAATCAAAGGCATCAAAATTGGCAAAGATGAAGTTAAGCTTTCACTTTTTGCAGATGACATGATATTATACATGGAAAATCCGATAGACTCCACCAGAAGTCTGCTAGAACTGATGCATGAATATAGCAAAGTTGCAGGATACAAAATCAATGTACAGAAATCAGTTGCATTCTTATACACTAACAATGAAGCAACAGAAAGACGAATAAAGAAACTGATCCCATTCACAATTGCACCAAGAAGCATAAAATACCTAGGAATAAATCTAACCAAAGATGTAAAAGATCTGTATGCTGAAAACTATAGAAAGCTCATGAAGGAAATTGAAGAAGATATAGAGAAATGGAAAAACATTCCGTGCTCATGGATTGGAAGAATAAATATTGTCAAAATGTCAATACTACCCGAAGCTATCTACACATTCAATGCAATCCCAATCAAAATTGCACCAGCATTCTTCTCAAAACTAGAACAAGCAATCCTAAAATTCATATGGAACCACAAAAGGCCCCGAATAGCCAAAGTAATTTTGAAGAAGAAGACCAAAGCAGGAGGCATCACAATCCCAGACTTTAGCCTCTACTACAAAGCTGTCATCATCAAGACAGCATGGTATTGGCACAAAAACAGACACATAGACCAATGGAATAGAATAGAAACCCCAGAACTAGACCCACAAATGTATGGCCACCTAATCTTTGACAAAGCAGGAAAGAATATCCAATGGAAAAAAGACAGTCTCTTTAACAAATGGTGCTGGGAGAACTGGACAGCAACATGCAGAAGGTTGCAACTAGACCACTTTCTCACACCATTCACAAAAATAAACTCAAAATGGATAAAGGACCTGAATGTGAGACAGGAAACCATCAAAACCCTAGAGGAGAAAGCAGGAAAAGACCTCTCTGACCTCAGCCGTAGCAATTTCTTACTTGACACATCCCCAAAGGCAAGGGAATTAAAAGCAAAAATGAACTACTGGGACCTTATGAAGATAAAAAGCTTCTGCACAGCAAAGGAAACAACCAACAAAACTAAAAGGCAACCAACGGAACGGGAAAAGATATTTGCAAATGACATATCAGACAAAGGGCTAGTATCCAAAATCTATAAAGAGCTCACCAAACTCCACACCCAAAACACAAATAATCCAGTGAAGAAATGGGCAGAAAACATGAATAGACACTTCTGTAAAGAAGACATCCGGATAGCCAACAGGCACATGAAAAGATGCTCAACGTTGCTCCTCATCAGGAAAATACAAATCAAAACCACACTCAGATATCACCTCACGCCAGTCAGAGTGGCCAAAATGACCAAATCAGGAGGCTATAGATGCTGGAGAGGATGTGGAGAAACGGGAACCCTCTTGCACTGTTGGTGGGAATGCAAATTGGTGCAGCCGCTCTGGAAAGCAGTGTGGAGGTTCCTCAGAAAATTAAAAATAGACCTACCCTATGACCCAGCAATAGCACTGCTAGGAATTTACCCAAGGGATACAGGAGTACTGATGCATAGGGGCACTTGTACCCCAATGTTTATAGCAGCAGTCTCAACAATAGCCAAATTATGGAAAGAGCCTAAATGTCCATCAACTGATGAATGGATAAAGAAATGGTGGTTTATATACACAATGGAGTACTACGTGGCAATGAGACAGAATGAAATATGGCCCTTTGTAGCAACGTGGATGGAACTGGAGAGTGTGATGCTAAGTGAAATAAGCCATACAGAGAAAGACAGATACCATATGTTTTCACTCTTATGTGGATCCTGAGAAACTTAACAGAAACCCATGGGGGAGGGGAAGGAAAAAAAAAAAGAAGTTAGAGTGGAAGAGAGACAAAGCATAAGAGACTCTTAAAAACTGAGAACAAACTGAGGGTTGATGGGGGTGGGAGGGAGGGAAGGGTGGGTGATGGGTATTGAGGAGGGCACCTTTTGGGATGAGCACTGGGTGTTGTATGGAAACCAATTTGACAATAAACTTCATATATTGAAATAAATAAATAAATAAATAAATAAATAAATAGATAAATAAATAAATAAATAAATAAATAAATAAAGACTGCTTTCCAAGTTAAAAAAAAAAAAAGAAATTCAGTGATGAATAAAGGTCTTTGCCCTCTGGAAACATACACTTTCAGAGGTGGAACAAAAGGGAGAAGACAAATATAATGATTATAATTAACTAAACTAATAAGTATAATTTATGTAACAGAAGATTGTGTGAAGTTCCTGAAGATCACATAAGGAACTGAAATGAAGGGTGATGAAGTTGAGGAGGTGAGAAGATCTTAAACAAGATGGCTCTTTGCACTTTACAGCTAGCACCTATCATTTCAAAGACTTATGCCTGTCCTCCCTTCTTCCTCTGGTCTCTATCAGCCTCCAGCTGCTGCAAAGTCCCCACTCCATATGCACGTACAGTACAGTCACACATATGCACTCCCCTTTTCTGATGACCTCAAGACATGGCTCAGTATTATGAGATTAGAAAATCCTACTTTAAAAAAATTTTTTAATGTTTATTTATTTTTGAGACAGAGACAGAGTGTGAGGGGGGGAAGGGCAGAGAGAGAGAGAGAGAGAGAGAGGGAGACACAGAACCTAAAACAGGCTCCAGGCTCTGAGCTGTCAGCACAGAGCCCTATGCGGGGCTCAAACTCACAAACCACAAGATCATGACCTGAGCTGAAGTTGGACACTTAACCAACTGAGCCACCCAGCTGCCCCAGAAAATCCTACTTTAAAGACATTGCAAGGATGCCTGCTGGGTGGCTCACTCAGTTGGGCAACCGACCCTTGACTTCGGCTCAGGTCACAATCTCACAGACTGTGAGTTCGAGCCCCATGTTGGGCTCTGTGCTGACTGACAGTGCAGAGCCTGTTTGAGATTCTCTTTCTCTGTGCCCCTCCCCTTCTCATGCCCCCTCTGTCTCTCTCAAAATAAATAAATAAACTTAAAAAAAAAGAGAAAGAAACTGCAGGCTATAGGTACTCCTAGTGGCCCCAAATGATACTTGATTATTGGAACTTCAGCTTGACAGGTTTTTTTTTTCCAATCACCATTATAATCTCTCATAGCACATTCACCAAAAACCATGGGACAAAGAACATTTGAGAGAAAGAGTAGCTGGCTTTTAAAACAAAGAGAGAAAAACTTGTGGATAGGAAAGGAGCCTCAGCACTCACAAAGCCCTTGTCTACAGCACCACCATTTATACTCACTGTCTTCCATTGAAAGTCCCTATCAGTTCACTACCAACCTGGACAGTGTGGAATTTGACTCTCCTGAGGTTAAAAGTAGCTTAAGTCTACTGCAAGTCTCTGGGAGAAGGTTCAGGAAGCCCAGCAATGGGGGTCACACCAACTAAATATATCTCACCTGGGATAGAAGAGTGAGGAGGAGTGGCAAGTTCCAGGCTTTGACTCCCACACACTCCCACCTGTGTGCTTGATTAATGAGTGAAGGCAGGCATACATTAATGACCAGCATGGCCTTCTTGTCTTAAATGAAAACCAAGAGTCATGGTGTAGTTCTGTAACTCTGCCCCAAGGTACAGGTCTTAGTATTTTTTACTTTTGGCAAAACTTCAGATAAAATGAAGTCATAGAAAAGAGCTCAAAGATGCCATAGAATCTTGCTGAATCTGGCCACAGCTTAAAGAGATACACATGAGGTCTCCTTAATTGGACTCACTCGGTATAATTTAATCTTAGGGAGGAAGCAAATGAATAACAGGTTCAGTTTTTTTAAATACTATGCAGTCACCAAGAAAGAACTGCAGTTGAATGTAATCCCATTAATTACCTGGAGGGCTTGTTAAAAGTAAGATTTATCCAGAATCCTTGGATTCTTATATGGTCTGGTAAATCCACCGATATACAGGCACAAAAACCATGTCTTCACTCAAAGAAATAAATGCCAAAGTGTGATATTTGGGGCTTTAGCATTTAGTTGGAGAGGTCCTAATGACAGCCTCTGACCTCACATCTAGACAGGTTTTTTTATTAAATCTATGTAAGGTTAGCACTGCTGGTTGAGAGGTTTCATTATGCAGCTGCCGCTGATATCAACATTTATTGGTCATTTGTAGGCTATGTATAGATTCTGAGTTGGTTTATAAACCACTAAAAGACCAAACACTAATTTAGAGCAGCGGGATAAAAATGTAATTAAGAAGATTTTTTAAAATGCGTCATTCCCAAGCAAAGCAGCCACCCCAGTGGTGCCTGGCTTACAGTTGCCAGAGGATCTGCTGCTGTGTCTTGGGCCATGTGGGTTCGTGTTAAAGAGCCCATATGGTATGATGCTCATTTTCAGCATTCTAGGCAAACAGCAGGTGGGCTGCTTTCTGACTGTCTTAACAGGCAAAACCACAACAAACTCCAAGTTTTGGCAGGTCATGTAAATCCAGGAGAAGAATGGAAGGGCACTGAAGGCAAAATAAGCACTTCCTATATGATGATGATGTGATGGTGAGAATATTCTAGTGGTGCGGTATTTCAGATTATTAAATAAATGTATTTGTATTCACAGTTAGCTCTAGTTCCTAACAGACTTGTAACTGTCATATCAAGAGCCATGTAGTGTCTTTATCACGTAGAGACTTTACCTCTCTGTCATTCAAGTTGAGAAATGAGGTTTAGTGGCATAAACATAGTCCCTATAGACAAGAAGATGAAGGAGAAAGCCTGTCTTGATCAGTACCTGGAAATCATGGGTAAGAGTGGTGGCAGGGAGAAGTAAGCTGTTTGACATGAATTGACTGGCCTGGGGGCAGGGGTTATTACATAAGTTTGAATAAAAAGCCAAAATCAAAGGAGTTTTTGACCTACTCCCATATGGAATCTTGGAATGAGACCTCCATGCAAAGGACTCTGGCAACCTCTGACTAGGGGTAGGGTGGATGGGTTGAACAAAAGTATAAGAAATGACAGTGCTCTTTGCTCCCTATGGTCTGTGCATGGTGTGCAAAGAATCCAAAAAGGTCCTATGTGCCCTGGTGAGAGTCTGGGGAGAGGCTGGGAAGACCACTGGACTTACAGAGACCTGGAGTGGGTAAAGGAGGCCTGCAAGTTCAAGACTTTCAATGACTGGAGGCAATGTCAAGTCACCAACAGACAGCAGCACCAACAGACCACTGTTCACTAAAAGATCAAATGGAACTAATTTTCCTGTAATGGATGCCAGCGCAGACTAAACCATCCTTCCCATAGCAAGTCTAGTGAAGATAACATGAAAATTTCCTCTGTCACCAGGAAACCTCATAAGCTTTCTCCCTACACAGAGAAACCATCTGTGAGATAGTAGAAAATATATATATTGGTGTCTGTCCTCAGCTCCTGGAACAGAGCTCCTAAAACACTTGTGATTTCCTAAGTGATAAGAGCACTGAGAGTATCTTTTGTTCTAATATTTGGTCTTTCACCTCATACTCATAAATCCCTTGGGATTTTCTGGGTGATAGCAATATCTTTTATTCTAATGAGGTGACTCTCGATGGGCTCTTGAATGGGTAGCTGGTCATCAGCAAGACCAAATCATGATTACAGGCTTGGAATTTCCAGTCCCACACCTCCCATTCTCCAGAGAGGAAAGAGGGGGCTGAAAACGGAGTTAATAATCCATCATGCCTACCTGAGGAAGCCTCCATAAAAATCCCACAAGTATGGGGTTTGGAGGGCTTCCAAGGTGATAAGCACATGGAGGTGCTGGGGGAGCGGCTTGCCAGAGAGAGCACAGAAGCTCCATGCTCCTTCCCACATACCTTTCCCTACACAGGCATCTCCTCCATTTGGATGTCCACCTGAATCCTTTATATATCCTTTCACAATAAGCTGCTAAACAATAAGTAAACTGCTTTCCTGACTTCTGTGAGCCACGCTAGCAAATTAATTGATGCCAAGGAGGGTGTCATAAGAACTTCTCATTTATAGTCAATGGGTCAGCAGTACAGGTGACAACCTGAGCTCTCAACTGATGTGTGAAGCAGGGTAGGGACAGTTATGGGGTTGAACCCTTAACCTATAAGAGCTGATGCTATCTCTAGGTGGAGTGTCAGACTCTAGTTAAATTGTAGGACATCCAGGTGGTGTTGCAGGGGATTGCTTGGTGGGGGAGAACTCCCACACAGCTGTGTCAGAAGTGTTGTTAGTGTGGGAGCAGTGTGAGAGGAAAAGAGATGCACAGAAGGAAGATACGTTTTCTTTATACTATTTTTGGGGAAAAGAGGTTAAGGGAAGGGGGCAATAGCTCCATTATGAAGATGGATGTTTGGCCAAATACTTCTTTGGGAGTCTTTTAAAACCAGAAGAAAGTAATATGGTTTCTTTCACCCCCAAAAGCAGCCCTTTGCTGTCTAGCAGTGGGTTATGAGAAAGATCTCTTTTAGGAAGTGACTACATTTTCTTTGCACATCGAGGTAGAATGTATAAATCTGCTACCCTGGCATCATAACTAACATTTATTTCGTGTTTGCTATATGCCAGGTACTTACTGTGCAAAGCGTTCTATAAACATTATTTAATCTTCACTGTATAATAACCACTATTATTACCCTCTTTTTACAGTTGAAGAAATTGAGGCACAGAAAGATTAAGTAACTTTCTCAAAGTCAGTGATGAGGTGAGGATATGAACTCAAGAACTCAAGATGTCGAACCCATACTCTTTTTTAATTTTTTTTTAATGTTTAGCTTTTTTGTGAGAGAGAGAAAGGGAGAGAGTGAGTGGTGAAGGGGCCAAGAGAGAGGGAGACACAGAATCTGAAGCAGGCTCCAGGCTCTGAGCTATCAGCACAGAACCCAATGTGGGGCTCGAACCCATGAACCATGAGATCATGACCTGAGTGGAAGTCAGACGCTTAACCTACTGAGCCACCCAAGCACCCCTAGAACCCATACTCTTTTTTTTTTTTTAACTTACATCCAATTTAGTTAGCACATAGTGCAACAATGATTTCAGGAGTAGATTCCAGGGATTCATCCCCTATGTATAACATCCAGTGCTCATCCCAACAAGTGTCTTCCTTAATGCCCTTATCCATTTAGCCCACCCCGCTCCATAACCCCTCCAGCAACCCTCTGTTTGTTCTCTGTATTTGAGAGTCTCTTATGTTTTGTCCCCCTCCCTATTTTTATATTATTTTTGCTTCCCTTATGTTCATCTGTTTTGTGTCTTAAATTCCTCATATGAAGGAAGTCATATATTTGTCTTTCTTTGACTAATTTTGCTTACCATAATACCCTCTAGTTCCATCCATGTAGTTGCAAATGGTGCAAATGGCAAGATTTCATTCGACTGCTGAGTAATACTCCATTGTGTGTGTGTGTGTGTGTGTGTGTGTGTGTGTGTGTGTGTACCACATCTTCTTTATTCATTCATCCATCGATGGACATTTGGACTCTTTCCATACTTTGGTTATTAGTGCTATCAGCACTGCTATAAACATTGGGGTGCATGTGCCCCTTTGAAACAGCACACCTGTATCCCTTGGATAAATACCTAGTAGTGCAATTACTGGGTCATAGGGCAGTAGAACCCATAGTCTTAATCCCTATACTGTGTGTTCTCAAAAAAACTTCCTGTTGTATACATTTCAAAGAGCTTCCTACATAGGTCTCTATTACTTGACCAAGAACAATTTTGAAATTATATTGTTTCATGAAAAAAAAACTTATTTGTATAAACATGTGTGTATATTTTTTTTTAATTTTTTTTTAATGTTTTTTATTTATTTTTGGGACAGAGAGAGACAGAGCATGAACGGGGGAGGGGCAGAGAGAGAGGGAGACACAGAATCGGAAACAGGCTCCAGGCTCCGAGCCATCAGCCCAGAGCCTGACGCGGGGCTCGAACTCACGGACCGCAAGATCGTGACCTAGCTGAAGTCGGACGCTTAACCGACTGCGCCACCCAGGCGCCCCAATGTGTGTATATTCTTATACATGGAGAATTATCTGGCATGATATTCACCAGAAGATTGAGAATTATTGACTCTGGGTAGTAGAAGTTGGAATGACCTTTATTTTTTTAAGTTTATTTTTATTTATTTTGAGAGAGAGAGAGAGAGAGAGAGAGAGAGAGAGAGAGAGAGAGAAAGTCAGGGAGGGGCAGAGAGAGAGGGAGACAGAATCCCAAGCAGGATCTGTGCTGTTAACACAGAGCCCATTGTGGGACTCAAACTCACAAACTATGAGATCATGACCTGAGCTGAAATCAAGAGTCCAACATTTAACCATCTGAGCCACCCAGATACCCTGGGAATGATTTTTAAATGTTTCTTTATTCTTTCCTGTTTAATTAAAAGTTTTATAAGACTATGGCTTTGCTTTACAAGTAGAAAAATACAGTGAAGCTTGTATTAATCAGGAGAGAAATGGTTCACTACAATAATAAATCTCAAAATCTCAGTGGCTTAACATATGCAATTTTCTTTTCCATTGCAGATCTGGTGGCTCTACAGGGCAGCTTCCTTTTGAATGTAACTCAGCAGTCGAGTCTACTTCTATCTTATAGTTCCACCATTTCTACACTTGGTTTCTAGGGTCATAGTGATAAGGGTTAAAAGAGAATGAAGGATTTACACCTGCTTAAATGCCTCCATTGGCCCAGAACCAGTTACTGACATTACTAAAACTGTAAGGGATGCACGTGCCCCAGAAGGAAAGAACTGGATGTAAGGCAAACACAAGTAATCACTATCATATCATAATGTGATTTCCATTTGAAGAACTTAATAAAAGAGCATGGCCTCCAGAGTCAGTCTGCCTGGATTCATATCCCAACCCAGGAGCTTATTAACTATGTGACTTTGAACAAGTTATTCAACCTCATTGTGCCTATTTCCTCATCTATCCAATGAGGAATACAATATGTGCAGGTTAGATGAGGTTGTCTGTTGATAAGTACCGTAGATTGTTCACAGAGATGACTAATATAACTCCTCCTATCCTTGTATGCCTGCCCATTTGCAGTGTGATTTTTCCTTCCCCTCCATAAAAAGGCCCAATTTGTCACCCTACTTTGGGTCTGGATTGTACTTGTAATTTGCTTTGATCAATAGAATGTCATGGAAGTGATATGTGGGATTTCTAAGCCTAGAATTCAATGAGTCTTGCAGCTTCTGCTCTTACCTCTTGGAATTCTGCCCTGAAACCACCATGTGAAAAATCCTGGCCTGGCCTACTGCAGGGTAATAGGTCAGTGAAGGAGAGACAAACTGTCCTAAGGGAGGCCCCTTACACCCAACAACTAGCAGCTATTGGCAATCGCCAGACATAAGAGAGGGGACAAGTTAGGGTGTCAGATCTGTCAGATAATTTGCAGCCACACGCATAACCACAGGCAAGAAAAGCAGAAAAACCATTGAGTTGAGTCCAGTCCAAATTACTGACTCACAGAATCGTGAGTAAATATAATGGTTGTTATTTTAAGCCACGAAGTTTAGCACAGTATCTGTCTTAGCTTCATCACACTGCTTAACACAGTCCTGGAACATACTAAGTACTTAATAAATGTCAAGTGGTGTTATCCCTATCTTCATCTAATTTAAAGCTCAAAATATTTATAGAGGCACACGGAGCAGGGATTTCTAATCTCATTTCATAGGTGAGAAAATGAAGGTTCAGAGATGGTAAATAGTTTGTCTGATATCACAGACTCCTTAAGGAGTCAACTGAGCATGTAAGATTTGACCTTGTAAATCCTTCTCCAGTGAAGGCCTATTCTCCACAACCAAATCCTTTCATGAATAGGGATAGGAACCACAGTGGAATATCTGGTTCTACAGTTTTTAAATTATTAATTTCCCATCGAAGTGCATAATCAGGCTTCCAGTGCCCAAGTATTTCTTGTTAGTGACCTTTAGTACCTGCAGCATCAGGTTGAACTTTAGAGAAAAGTAAGTATTTTTTCTTAATGGCATAGAAACTCATTTCTTTGGAGAAGACTGAAAAAGATGATCTCTTTGAAATCAGAAATGAGATTTGTGGCATATCCATCATCAGTGATCAAAATTCCCTGAGAATGAATTCCACCACTTTAGTGATAGACCCCACTGACCTGTCAATCACAAGTATTTACAAGTTCCAAAAGCCACTAGTTCCCCAACAATTCCTGCAAGCCTATTTTTGGTCAGGTATGTGTTTCCATGATTTTTAAAGGTTCTTATCTCTTCCAGGAGAAGTATGAGTTTTATTCCATTAAGCCAGCAGAGATCTATTTCTTCTGCATGTAAACATTTCTAATCCTTCTGCCTCCACCAAAGTGGACCTGCAAACATAGCTCATTCATCTCTTCCCTTCATTCCCTCATAAATAACTCATCAGGAAATCCTGTTGGACTTTGCCTGCAAACTCTACTTCAAGTACAACCACTCCTCACTATCTCTACTGTCACATCCCCTAGTCTAAGATATCAAAGACTTTAACTTGAACTAACTGTAGCCTTCCAACTGGTCTCTCTGCTTCCCCTCTCTCTAGAATAACACTGTTTGACAGAACTTTTTGCAATGATGGAAATATTCTATATCTGCACTGTCCAATATGGCTGCCACTAACCACATATTTGAAATGTGTCTGGTATAACTCAGGAACTAAATTTTAGTTAATTTTAATTGATTTAAATTTGAATAGCCACATGAGGCTAGTGGCTACCATATTGAACAGCACAGATAAAGGACATGAGTCTAATCATGTGATTTCCCTGTTTAAAATCCTCCACTGCAATTCAAATCAAATACAAAGTTCCTGACTGGTTCACAAGATGCCTCATGGTCTGGCTCCTAACTACTTTCTTCCCCTAGCTCAGTATACTCCCACCACAAGGACCTTCTTCATGGCTCTTAAACACATCGAGTTCACTCTCTCTGATATTTGGTCTTTCTTCCTCAGTGGATGATCTACTCCTTCTCATTCAGGTCTCTGTTCAAAAGTTACTTTCTCAGAGAAGCTTCTATAGCCATATTTCTAGAGTCTGCCCTAAACCCTATTCTATTCAACACATTATAAATCACACAGCACTTATCATAAACTGAAACTATCTCACATATCTATTTATTTCTACATATTTGTTTCTAGGTTTGATTGTGCCCTCCATCAGAAAAAAAGGCCACTAAATGCAGGGGCTTGGTTTATTTATCATCATCCTAGTGACTTGATGTACCAGGGACTCTGGGCTCTCGAGTTGAAATCCCAGTGACCATAGCAGTGGCACAGCATTCTTTGAATAGGAGGGTATTATATGTTGTTTTTCCCATGACTTAGCACTCACTGAGGGCAGGCAACATGTCCTAAAATAGAATGAACCAGGCCCTGGTAGATGGACTTAGATTTACTCCAGGAAGGTGTGAGAGCTGCAGAAATCATTTAGCCTTTCTTTCTCTTTCTCCGTACAATTCTACTTCTTCTTACTAGTGGCCAGAGATATAACCTCTGGTGAGAATGAAATCATGAAGAGTCTCTGACAAGGGTGACTGGTGGCTCAATTAGCTAAGCGTCCAACTCTAGGTTTTGGCTTGGGTCATGATCTTGCAATTCATGAGTTTGAGTCCAGCGTTGGGCTCTGTGCTGACAGCAGCACAGAGCCTGCTTGGGATACATACATAACGAAGACAAGTGGCATAAGAGGAGAGTGGATTTCATGTTAGAGACAAGGCTAGAAAAATTGGCAGATCCTGGAGGGATGTAAAGAGCCTGGATTTGATCTTGTATGTTTTGAGGATCCATTAAAGACTTGATTTCTAGGGGCGCCTGGGTGGCTCAGTCGGTTGGGCGGCCGACTTCGGCTTAGGTCACGATCTCACGGTCCGTGAGTTCGAGCCCTGCGTTGGGCTCTGTGCTGACTGCTCAGAGCCTGGAGCCTGTTTCGGATTCTGTATCTTTCTCTCTCTCTCTGACCCTCCCCCAATCATGCTCTGTCTCTCTCTGTCTCAAAAATAAATAAACGTTAAAAAAAAATTAAAAAAAAAATTGATTTCTAGAACAATCATTCTGATGATATTATGGAGACTGGATTGGAAGGGATCCAATCTAGAACTAGGAATACCAACCAGGTTTAGATAATTGCAATAATCTAGGCACTAGAGGATGAGGACTTGCCCTAAGATAACAGCAATTAGGACTGAGAGGAAGGACCAGTTACATGATTATGATGGAAAGAGAAATGGGGTACTGACTCAATGAGAAACATAAAGGAGAGAGGTAAATGTCAAGGCTTGGATGACTGAAATGGACATTACCAGGTTAGAAACTATAGAAGGATGACGTGATTTGTAAGGAACAATTAAGAGTTCAGTTTTTGACACAATAAACTTGAGGAAATCTGAATGGAGATATCTACTAAATACTTAGCTCACAACTGCAATTAAATGTTTATTCATATAATGTTTTCTTTAGTATCTGTTTTTCCCTGCTTAATTTTAAGCAGAGACTATTTTTGTCTTATTGACTATTAAATACCAGCACCTGACAGCATGTCTAGAACACAGTCAACTTTCAATGAGTGTTGAATTAATGCACAAATGAAATTATGTCTAGTGGGGGACTCTACCACAGTGCTTCTCAACTTTAGGCAAATATAGGAATGATCTACATAGTTTTCAAAGCCGCTGATGCCTGGGTACCCTGGGCTTCCCCCAGAGATTCTGATTAAATTGGTCTCGGCTACAGCCTTGGTATTATGACTTTTAAGAACCCCCAGTTGATTTTGATGAAGAGTAAATATTGGATGTGTAGATCTGGCATGATCTGCATATAAAAGCTATGACCTTAAAGCTGTTCCTGTCCCAACAAAAAGCTAGTGTGGACTATAAAACTCTTCCCTACATAAAATTACTTCTCTCAGGTTCTCTCAAGTTCTGTCCACAAAACAGAGCAGAGGAGTAAAAAGAGGGGCCCTTACCAAGGGTACAGGACACAGCAGTAGGCATGTTGCCAATAAAGGAACTTAAACCTCCTTAAGTTTTACAGGTATACGAAATTATTCAGTAGATAATCAAAGACATCATTTGCCAGACTCAAATAATACCATCAAGAAAGTGACTTTGGACTTCAAACAATACCATCAAGAAAGTGAAAGAGAACCAACAGCCTGGAAGAAAATATTTGCAAAAGTATCTGATAAGGAACTTCTATCCAAAATATATATTAAAAAATCTTACAACTCACTATTAAGAAGACAAATACCCTGGGGGTGCCTGGCTGGCTCAGTTGGTGGTGCATGGGACTCTTGATCTCAAGGTCCTGGGTTTGAGCCCCACATTGGGTGTAGAGATTGCTTAAAAATAAAATTAAAAAAAAAAAGGAAGACAAATAACCTAATTTTAAGATAGGCAAACAGCTTTAACTATTATGTATACGGTGATAACTCCTTCATCTGTATCTCCAGCCCAGATCTTTCTTTTGAGTTCTTGCCTCATGCATCCAACTTTGCAGGGCATCTACAATAGGATGGCCTGTGGAACAACAAACCCCAAAGATCCAAAACTGAACGCGTTATGGGCCCCCACCAAATTGTCGAACTCATAACTTGAGAATTATCTTCTGTGCCATCTCTTCTTTCATATTCTATACCTAATCAATGACTGAACCCTACTCAATTACTCTTAAAATGGTCCAGTTTTATCCAACATCACTGCCTCTATCTGACTTCACGCAAAAGTTCACCTTTTGTTCCCCCTTTTCACCTGGTAAACTTCTACTGGTTGATATTTAAGGTTCAGCTCAGTCACCATGTCTTCATGAAAGCCTTCCTTGATGCTCCCACTCCTACCCCATGAGGCTGAGGAGGTATCCCTTCTCTGTGTTTCTAGATACTCTATATTATCTTTTATGGCACTCTTCATACCCTTAAAATTGTTTTTTTATCAGTCTCCCCTGCTATATTAAAAATTCCCTTGTTTTGTTCATTGTGGGCCTCCACTACACATAGCACCACAGGCCTGGTACAGAGTCATTGTTGAACTCAACTTCAAGGAAGCCTGGAAATAAAGCCCACATTAGTACATATGAGAGTTCATGTATAAAAGCTTACTCAGGGGTGCCTGGTGGCTCATTCAGTTAAGCATCTGACTTCAGCTCAGATCATGATCTCACAGTGTGTGAGTTCAAGCCCCACATCAGGCCTGTGCTGACAGCTCAGAGCCTGAAGCCTGCTTCGGATTCTGTGTCTCCCTCTCTGTCTGTTCCTGCCCCACTTTTGCTCTGCCTCTGTCTCTCAAAAATAAATAAACATTAAAAATTTTTTTAAAAAAAAGTTTACTCCAAGTGTGTTCCATGAAACACTATTTACTTGGAGATAGGAGGAAATTAGGTTCAAATAAATATGAGGTAAAAAACATATCTTCCTCTTAAAGATTATTGAAGGTTCACAATGTTTTCTAACTTATGAAATACTATGAAAAGTCTTGAAATACAGAAAAGTCTTTTCAAATTTTGCTATTTGGTTTCCCAAGAAGATTGACCATGTGATCATTAACTAATATCCTATGGAATGAATGGTCTACAGATGTCTTGCAAGGTGCAAACAAGTTCATCTCATCCTTTTTCTTTTTTTTTTTTTTTTTTTTTTTTGAGACACTGTTTCCCCCACCCTAGATTGGGATCAGCACACCCTAGATTGGGATCAGTAATGGGCCAGGTAATAAATATAATTCTCTGGCCACATGCATCCCTGTTACATATTCTTCTTTGCTAATTTTTCCTGCCCAGCTCTTTAAAGGTGCAAAAACCATTCTCTGCTCAGCAAGTGCACACACAAAAAAGGTCAGGTGCCGGAAGGCCATAGTTGCTGACATCTGTCTGGATCTACATGATTATCATGTGGGTTATCACCCTCTTGGCCACAGCTGTTTCACCTAGGGGTGGCTAAATAACCCAAGCTGGGACAATTAGAATCTCTTCCCTAAAAAAATTAGAATATGACTAAGAGATATCTGATTGATTTTTTAAAATGAAGAGGGGGTGGGGTGACCGCCTGGCTCAGTCGGTTAAGCATCTGACTTCAGCTCATGTCTTGATCTCTTGATCTTGCAGCCCATGGGTTTGAGTGCCTCATCTGGCTCTGTGCTGACAGCTCAGAGCCTGGAGCCTGCTTCAGATTCTGTGTCTCCCTCTCTCTCTGTCCCTGCCCCACTTGTGCTCTGTCTCCCTCTCTTAAAAATAAATAAGCATAAAAAAAATTACAAAACAATTACACCATCTCTTAAAAAAGTAAAAATAAACAAAAGAAAAGAAAAGAAAAGAAAATGAAGAGAGAGGAACCTAAGAATAATTAGCAATAACTGTGTCCTGCCATGTGGCCTGAGAATGAAAAGATAGATTCCGTGAGAGATGACAATGAAGCAACTGAGGAGAGAGAAACAATGAGTAGAGAATTGCTGGGGTGTCTACACACCAGGGTTTATGTCCAGTCTTCCCTGTGTTTCATTATATTGCTGCCCTTGCATACCATGAATATCTCTCCCAACACTATCCTCAAAATAAATTTGATTCTTTCGCCTAAGATAGGTAGAGGTGGTTTCTGCCACACACAACCAAATGAGATCAAATAAATACACTTTGAGAAATTAAAAAAAGAAAATAGGCAACAGATTTCAGTAGATGTTTCTCTAAAGAAGCCATGCAAATAGTTAATAATCTCAAAAAATGGGAGTGCCTGGGTGGCTCAAACTCCTGATTTTGGCTCAGGCTGTGATCCCAAGGTTGTGGGATCCAGCCCCACATGAGACTCTGCACTGAGTGTGGAGCCTGCTTAAGATCCTCTCTTCTCCCTGCCCGTCTTCCCCACTTACACACACACACTCTCTCTCTCAAATTAAAAACAAAAAAGAGTTTTTAAAAAAAGATGCTCAACATCATTAGTCATTAAGAAAATGCAAATCAAAACCACAATGAGATAATACTTCACAAACACTAAGATAACTATAATTTGGAAAAAAAAACTCAGAAAATAAGTGTGGGCAAAAACGTTGAAAAACTGGAACCCTCATATATTGATTGGTACCCTAATATATATGGTAAAAAAAATGGTATAAGTCACTTTTGAAAAGAGTTTTTCAAAATGTTAAACACAGAGTTTCCATGCAACTCAGTAATTCCATTCCTAGGAATCAACACAAGAGAAATGAATGTCTGTGCTGAGACTTGTACTTAAATTTGTTCCTAACAGCATTATTCATAATAGCCAAAAAGTGGAAACAACCCAAATGTCCATCAACTAGTGAATAAACAAAATGTGGTATATCTATACAGTGTAATAACATTCAGCAGTAAGAAAAAAAGTAGATTTTTAGGTCAATGAAAACACTCTGATGGTATTATAATGATGGATATATGTCATTATACATTTATACAAACCCATAGAATGTACCACATCAAAAGTGAGCTCCAAGGTAAACTATGGACTTTGGGTGATTAGCTGTCAGTGTAGGTTCATCCTTGATTGGTAACGAACCACTCTGGGGAGAAATGTTGACAATGAGGAAGTTATGCATGTGCCGGGGCAGGAGATATATGGGAAATCTCTGTCTTCCTCTCAATTATGTTGTGAAACTGCTCTTAAAAAATTACACTTTTAAAAATACATATTGTTGAAGCACCTGGGTGTCTCAGTCGGTTGAGCAGCTAGCTTTGGCTCAGGTCATGATCTCACGGTTCACAAGTTCGAGCCCTGCATTGGGCTCTATGCTGACAGTTCAGAGTCTGGAGCCTGCTTCAGATTCTGTGTCTCCCTCTCTCTCTGCCCCTCTCCCACTCATGCTCTGTCTCTCTCTCTCAAAAATAAATAAATAAATAAATAAATAAATAAACATTGAAAAAAATTAAAAATATATATTGTTAAGAGGAGATACAGAATAATGCATTCTACATGATTCCATTTTTACTATGTTCAAAAACTGGCTAAACTAAACGATGGTATTACCAAAGATATTGGTTTCTTATAAGGAAAAGACAAAGTTGGGAATGGGACATGAAGAGGTGCTGTGGTCCCAGCAATGTTCTATTTCTTGATGTGTCTGGTGGTGGTTTCATGGAAGTGTTTACTGTAAAAATTCTATTGTGTTAAAATATGTGCACTTTTTGGGGCATCTGGGTAGCTCAGTTGGTTAAGTGTCCGACTTGGCTCAGGTCATGATCTCATGGTTCATGGGTTCAAGCCCCGCATCAGGCTCTATGCTGACAGTTCAGAGCCTAGAGCCTGCTTCAGATTCTGTGTGTGTCTCTCTCTCTGTCCCTCCCCTGCTCACAGTCTGTCTCTCTCTGTCTCTCAAAAATAAATAAAATGTTAAAAACTTTTTTCCAAGTATGTACACTTTTTCTATATGTAGGTTGTACTTTTCAATAAAAATTTATTTTAAAAATAAAACAAAAAAGAAACAAAGCACTGACACATGCCACAATACACATGAACTTAAAATATTAAGTTGTAGGGTTGCCGGGTGGCTCAGTCAATTAAGTGTCTGACTCTTCATTTCGGCCCAGGTCATGATCTCACAGTTTGTGAGATGAGCTCCAGGTCTGCGCTGACAGCATGGAGCCTGCTTGGGATTCTCTCTCTCACCTCTCTCTGCCCCTCCCCCATGTGCATGTGTACTCTTTTTCACTCTCAAAAAATAAACACTGAAAAATTAAGTTTTATAAAAACATGTACTAACTGAAAGAAGCAAGACATAAAACACCACATATTATAAGGTTCCATTTATATGAAATGTCTTGAAAAGTTAAATCTATGGAGACAGAAAGCAAATTAGTGATTGCCTAGCCCTGGGGATGGGAATGGGAATGACTGCGAATGGGCATGAAGTTTCTGTTTGGAGGATGGAAATATTCTAAAATTAGGTTGTGGTGATAGTTGCACAACTTTGAGAATATACTAAAAAAAATTGAATTTTACATTTCAAATGGCAGGGTTTAATGGCATGTTAATTACATTTCAATAAAGCTGTGAAAAATGTAGTTGGAATGGACAAATGCTTTGAAAAACACAACTTACGAAAACCAATAAGGAAAAAATAAAAATCTGAATGAAATTAAGTATCAATGAAATTGCATCTTTAATTAAAACTGTTTCGGGGGTGCCTGGGTGGCTCAGTTGGTTAAGCGTCCAACTTCAGCTCAGGTCATGATCTCACAGTCTGTGAGTTCGAGCCCCATGTTGGGCTCTGTGCTGACAGCTCAGAGCCTGGAGCCTGCTTCCGATTCTGTGTCTCCCTCTCTCTCTGCCCCTCCCCTGCTCATGCTCTGTCTCTGTCTGTCTCAAAAATAAATAAAAACATTAAAAAAAATTTAAAAAACAAAAACAAAAACTGTTCACAAAGAAAAGTTTAAGTCAAAATAGCTTCAGTGGTGAATTCTTCTGAATATTTAAGGGAAAAAAAATACCAATATTACAAAAACAAACAAACAAAACCTCTCCCACAGAGTAGAAAAGAGGAGAGAATAGATTCAATTCATTGCATAACCTCGGAGTTTCCTTTTACTCCTAAATTACTAAGAGTTCATGAAGAATTGTTAAATTTTATCAACTTTGTTCCCTGTATCTATTGAAATAATTATATGGGTTTTCTCCTTCATATAAAAAAGATAATATTTTATGATCAAGGGTAATTTATGCCAGGAATGTAATCTTGGAATAGGCATAAAAGCATATATTATAAAAGATTGTTAAATTAGACTTCACTGAAATTAAATATTTCTAAATTTAAAAGACAAGAAATAACAAGGGATG
The DNA here is from genome assembly GCF_028018385.1 of Neofelis nebulosa. Classification (NCBI taxonomy): domain Eukaryota; kingdom Metazoa; phylum Chordata; class Mammalia; order Carnivora; family Felidae; genus Neofelis; species Neofelis nebulosa. The sequence goes on along the minus strand of NC_080794.1, from coordinate 26,263,430 downwards.
GTGAAAATTCAGAGAAAAGGGAATTCTTGTGCACTGTTGGTGGCAATACAGCCACTATGGAAAACAGTGTGAAGCTTCCTCAAAATATAAAAAATTGGCCTACCATGTGATTCAGCAATGCGACTTCTGGGGATTTATCTGAAAAAAACAAAAACATTAACTCAAAAAGATATTGCAACTGCAGGTTAACTGCAGCATTATTTACAATAGCCAAGATATGGCAACAACCTAAGTGTCCATAAGTAGATGAATGGATAAAGAAATTGTGATTGTAGAGGCACCTGGGTGGCTCAGTCTGTTGAGTGTCCGACTCTTGGTTTCAACTGGGGTCATGATCTCACAGTTCATGGGTTTGAGCCCTGTGTCGGGCTCTGCACTGATAGCCTGGAGCCTGCTTGATATTCTCTCCCTCTCTTTCTGCCCCTCCCCTGCTTGTGCACACCTGTTCTCTTGCTCTCTCACTCTCTCTCTCAAAAAGATAAATAAATAAACTCAGAAAACAAGAAATTATGATTACATATTCAGCTGAATATTATTTAGCCATAAAAAAGAATGGCATCTTGCCATCTGTGACAGCATGGATGGATCTTGAGGTCATCGTGCTAAGTGAAGTAGAGACAGAGAAAGACAAATACCATATGATCTCACTAAATGTGGAATCTATATTAAAAAAATAAATTTTAAAAAAAGCTCATGGATTCAGAGAATAGACTGAAGGTTGCTGGAGGGCAGTGTTGGAGGAGGATGAAATGGGTGAAGAGGTCAAAAGGTACAAACTTCCAATTATAAAATAAATAACTCATGGGGCTGTCATGCACAGTATGGTGACTCTACCTAATCATCTATATTGCATAAAGTTACTAATAGAGTAAAACTTCTCATCTCAAGAAAAAAATATATAACTATTTATAGTGGTGGATGTTAACTAGAATTTTTGTAGTGGTCATTTCACAATATATACAAATAGTAAATCATTATGTTGTACATCTGAAATTAATATGTTATATGCCAATTATGCCTCAAGTTTTAAACAAACTTTAAAAAAAGAAAAGGAAGAAAATATATACAAGGGGGGGGGAAACAACTCTAATGACAACCAGTGTACCTTCATTAATAGCAAACATATATATTTAAAATTTTTAAAGATTGCCAGAAATAGTTACTGTGTAATAACAAAAGTTTCAATTAATTGGGAAGGTCATAATCTCAATACCAAATGCATCTAACATGACAGATCCAAAATATATGAAGCAAGAACTGACTGTACTACAAAAGAATAAACACACCATTATGTTGAGCAATTTTAACCTGGCAAATGCTACCTTGCCCTGTGATCAAGGTTAACCTCACCAGTGGTAAGTTATGTTGATCTAATGTGCTCCTAGTAGCTAGATGAGAAAGGCACTTTACCTTTGTGGGTTTCCCATTAAACCTGTAACTCCCATCTAACCATGACCAAAACATCAGACAATCTCAAATTGAGGGACATTCTATGAAATATCAGAATAGTACTCCTCAAAACTGTCAAAAGTCATCCCAACATGGAGAGACTAAGAAAATGTCACGGAATAGGGAATACTAGAAGACAAGATAATTAAATGCAGTGTGGTATCCCAAATCAAATTCTGAAACCAAAACACATCATTAGTGCTATGTGTTATATATTAATTACATATGAGAAAAATGAGTGAAATTCAGAGAAAATCTGGAGTTTACTTCATTGTAGTGTGTTAATGTAGGTTTACTAGTTGTGATAAATGTGCAATGGTAATATAAGATATTAACCTTAGAGGAAACTGGGTGATAGATAGACAGTAACTCCCTGTATCATCTCTGCAACTTTTTAGTAAATCTAAAGCTATTCTAAAATCCAAGTTTATTTTTAAAAAAAGAAAGATCTCTGTTTGTCAAAAGATATCCCTAAGAGAAGGGAAAGACAAACCACTGACCAGGAGAAAGTATTTGTAATAAATATATTGATAAAGAACTCAATTCTTTAAAAAAAAAAAAAAGTGCACACACACATACATATATACAAGTAAAAACATTGGATTACAAGTAACTTGTTCTGCGAGTGTTCCTCAAGACAAGCAAACGTTTCTAATAAATTTTAATTTGATAAACGAGAGATGTCTTACAATACAAGTAGTGGCATGAAACATAACATGATCACAACTGAGCCAATGGTTCTTGAAATTTGCTTTGATATACAAGTGCTTTGGATTACAAGCAAGTTTCCAGAATGAATTATGCTTGCAAACCAAGGTTTTACTCTAGATACATATGAAACATCCAGTGGTGTACCAAGGGCAGGGCAGTAGGAAAGTATACCCTGGGAGCAGACAATAAAACATTGTATTATCTGTGAAGAATGTGCAAGCAATAATATAACTAAAAGTCAGTATGTACCATAGTAACATGGCCTGGAAATTATAAACAATGTCATAATAAAATACTTAAGTAGGAAAAGCATCATTTATTGGTGTAAGTTCTAAACTTGAAGTGTGATATATAGACATAAAGTAACCTGAGATCCTTTCAGACAGTCCATGGAGTAAAAATATTTTCGTAATATTATAAATCATTATTTGCCTTCTCATTATGTTGACTATGTGTACTGATGGTCCAGAAACAATGATGAGTAAAATTGCTTGCTCCTCAGCAAGGCAAGTGCACAAATCACACTAGTACACATTGTATTCTTCACCACTAGACACTCACAGTTAAATAACCTAGTTTTACTTAAGAATATCCCTAATGAAACAGTAAACAATGTATTAAATGTCAACCATTGAGCACCCATATTTTTTGTTGTTGTTTATATTTTTTCTTTTTTTAATATGAAATTAATTGTCAAATTGGTTTCCATACAACACTCAGTGCTCATCCCAAAAGGTGCCCTCCTCAATACCCATCACCCACTCCCCCCTCCCTCCTACCCCCCCCATCAACCCTCAGCTTGTTCTTAGTTGAGCACCCATATTTTTTGAGTAATGAAATGAAACATAAAGCACTCTGCTGTCCCAAGGAAGAGTACTTCTGTGATTATTTCAATTGTGAGCTAATCTAACCACTTCTATGGAACACCATTTTGAGTTAAAAAGTATCTGATAGACTGTAGTTATTCAAGCCTGGTTATTCAATAGGCATTATCTGAAAAATGAACAAAGTAAGGCTAGCATTACCAAAGAAAACAATGTAAACATTCATTACCTAAAATTTGAGCTTTCAAACCAAAACTGAATGTTGGAAATCTGTATCTGCTACTGTGAGTTTGAAAGCTTCCATAAGCATACAGACTCTTCTGATGATATCAGTGGTAATGTTAACAAATGTGATTGTTTTGCTATTGTAAAAAGAAATGTATAAACATTTTTAAAAAACTGCATTAATTCAGGGAAATAGTATTTCCCAAATCACCAGTGACTAATGCTACAAAGTCATGCATGAAGAAAAAGATTCATTCAGAGGTAAGACAGGCCAAGAGACTATAATGTAACAGAGTATGAAAAGTTCATTTATGTGTTCTCAGAACACATTATAACTAACCTGTAAGAAACTACTTCTTGTCAAGTTTTGGTGTAGTATCAAAGAAGAATATCTACAATTATTTAAATAGGCTATTAAAATACCCTCTCTTCTCCCACTACATATCATGTAAGGCCAGATTCTTTAACTAGAATAACATATTGCAACAAATTGGATGCAGAAGGATATATGAGACTCCAGCGGCATAAACATAAAAGGACCCCTCCTTACCATGAAATTTTGTTTTGTTTTGTTTCAGAAAATTAATTATTTTTTATACATTTATATTGTGTATGTTAATACGCAGTGGATTGTGTATCTTTAAGATGGAAATTTAATTTTAAAAAATATTTAAATTTTTGTTTAGTTTTAATTTCTAATAAGGTGACTATCAGTACATATAACTCACATAAACAAAAGCAAAGAACTCAGTAATTTGTAAGAATGCAGTAACATCCTGAGAACAAAAAGGATTTTTTTTTCCTGAGACCAGAGAGTTTGAGCACTGCTACTCTGAATGACTGCAGCTACTATGTTGAATTTCAGTAATACATGTATCAAATTAGTACACCTTTATTACTTTTTCTTTTTTCTGTAATAAACATTTTATTCTATGTGAAAGCTAATTCAAAGAACTTCACTTCCATAATTAGCCAACTACACACAGACCCAGCTACGTGCATTCATTTAGAGAGTAAATTCTTAACAATTGAGAATCATTCAAACATCCTTCATGTATGGTTCTTGTTTCCACCTCTGTGAGAACACATAGTCCTACCTTTTTTAAAAGTTAAATTAAATTAAATTAAATTAAATTAAATTAAATTAAATTTTAAATTTTAGAAATAGGCTTCATGCCCAGTATTGAGCCCAGCGAGAGGCTTGAACTCATGACCCTGTGATCAAGATCTGAGCTTAGATCAGGAGTTGGACACTTAACTGACTGAGCCACACAGGCACCCCCATACTCCTACATTTAAAGAGTGGTTTCTAGGGGCACCTCAGCAACTCAGTCGGTTAAACATCCAACTCTTGATTTCAGCTCAGGTCATGATCTCACAGTTTGTGAGATCAAGCCTGGCTTCAGGCCCCATGCTGACAGCACTGAGCCTGCTCAGGATTCCCTCTCTTCCTCTCTCTCCACTCCCTCCCTGCTCATGCTTGCTCTCTCTCTCAAAAATAAATAAATAAACATTAAAAAAAAGAAACAGTGGATTCCAAATAATACAATATAGCAGTGATTATAGTAAAGATAATGAAGATAATAATGATATAGTATGTATATTATACAATATAGCAATGGTCATAATAAAGATAAATAAGAACTCAAGTTACTTCAATTCTGTAATTCCATGTGACCATTTGGAGTTTTTATTTGTGTTTAAAATTTAACACAACGAAACAGTGTAAACTGTGAAGTGTAATTTTTTTTGCTAAGGGTAAATTTGAATCCATAAATGAAATATTTTACTAAATTTTAATAATATCTGTACAACTGAAATGTATTCTTTTCAAATTGTTCATTGTGTTTTAACCTGAAGAACAAATCAAGAAAATAATTAGTTTGTCATATTGAGAAGACAAATGATGTTCTTCTTCAGGTTTTATATATACAGTAGGTAATCACTGCCGACACCACACTAACTGATGACACATTGGATACTGTCCTCCCAAGTTCAGCATCAAGGGCTTCTTTTTAAAGGAGGCCTATAGTATCTGTATTCGTAGGTCCTCTTTTGTGTCTGATTTTTAATTCCACTCAAAATTATGACTGAAATTCATCCATGTTGGTGAATGTATCAGGAGTTCAATTTCTTCAATCTTCTCAACAGAGTGTCATTTTTCACAATGTTGCTCATGTCAACTCTTAAGTGAAGCGCTCTCAATTCCTTACGTGATTAGGTACTCTTCTGTGATTTCATAGCCTCTTGTAGGTATGCAACTCAACTATAGCACTTATCACATTGAAGTTAATCTATCATCTTTTTTCAGTTAGAGAGCTGGAGAACTCAGCTTCTAGCCCAGAACCTGACACATGATAGAATTGTATTTATTGCATTAGTCAGGAGATATATAGCTGGAGACGCAGGAAAGCTGACAGTGTAATTCCAGTCTGAGTCTAGAAGCCTAGGAAGGACCAGCGTAGCTAATGGTATAGTTCTAGTCCAAATGTCAGCAGACTTAAACCCAGGAAGACCCAGTGGTTCAAATTTAGTCCAACAGCAGGAAAAAAACTGATGTCCCAGCTTGAAAGCAGTCAGGCAGGAGGAGTTCTTTCCTACTCAGCCTTTTTGTTCTATTCAGGCCTTCAACTGATTGGATGAGGTCCAACCACATTAGGGAGAGTAATCTGCTTTACTCAATCTACCAATTCAAATGTTAAACTCATCCAAAAACACCCTCACAGAAACATCCAGAACAATGTTTAACCAAATATCTGGGTACCCTGAGGTCCGGTCAGGTTGTAGAAAATTAACCACCACATTTATCAATGTTTCTCTGTCTGCATTGGTCTTTGCCATCAATAACTTAGAGGATGAATAGACATGTAAGGATCATATTTGTAAAGCAGAATGAAATATGGCTAATGAGGGGTATATAGGATGTAAGTTTTACTTCATCTAACAGTTAACTTCTATTGGAGGAGCAAAGGATGAGTAAGATTCTGATAGGAGGAGACTTATGTAGTGAGGGCAAGATCTTACAGACAGGAAGCAGCTTCAACACAAAAGGCTCTTCTGCAGTTTGGATTCAGATCACATTTGTAAGGCAATCTTTGGCTAAAGAAGGTTCCTGAGACAGGTGTTCAGATAACTAAACACACAGGGTGCTCCCCAACCTGGGTTAAATCCAAGAAATTTTCCAGTGCTCAAACAACCACTGTTGTTATCCTCAAGGATCAGCCTTGTCTCTGAGCTAGTTACCATGGAGACCATCTAAATCTCACGCTTTTCCTTAGTGATGTCCAAGAAAACTCAGGCTGATATCTATTCATAAAATATTCTAATATATGACTTTATTCCAAAATAGATGATTAAGTCCTTGGTAGAAAAAAAAGCAATGGTGTGTATGTAAGAATGTGAAGGTCAGAGTTCTCTGAAAAGGCAAATCTTGATAAGTAACTGTTTACATTGTATTTCACTCTTCTGATTTCTAACTAAAACATGCTTATTTTAGAAAATTTAGGGGGCGTCTGTGTGGCTCAGTAGGTTAAGCTCAGATCATGATCTTAGGGTTCATGAGTTTATACCCCACATTGGGCTCTCGGTTATCAGCACAGAGCCCACTTCGGATCCTCTGTTCCTCTTCTCACTCTGCCTCTCTCCCACCTCCTGTGCTCTCTCCATCTCTCAAAAATAAATAAACATTTTAAAAAATGATTAAAGGGGCACCTGAGAGGCTCAATTGGTTAAGCACCTGACTCTTGGTTTTGGCTCAGGTCATGATCTTGCAGTTTTGCAAAATCAAGCCTCATATTGGGCTCTGCACTGGCAGCACAGAGCCTGCTTGGGATTCTATCTCCCTCTCTCTCTGCCTCTTTCTGACTCACGCTCTCTGGCTCTCTCAAAATAAATAAATAAACTTAAAAAAAATAAATGACTAAAAAAAAGAGGAAACTTAAAATCACCCATAAACATTTTTTTCCTTTTATGGTGGGAAAAAATATAAGGTAACACCTGTAAGACTCTTCCTCCTCCCCTCCAATCTCACCAACCCCATCCCTAAAATAATCACCTTCATCAATTTAGTCCTCATCAGCCCTGCCAATTTCTCTCTCGCTTATCCATTTATTGATTCAGCAAAAATTTATTGAATGGGCACTCTGAGTGAAACTCTATTCTAAATGTAGCTGTTTCACTGCTAAATAAATCTGATAAGATTCCTATTCCCATGGGTTACACTGTAGTGAGAGAAGACCTATAATAAACCAGTAAACAAATGAATACATGGAAAAATACTAGCTGGCAATAAATGTTATACCAAAAATAAGATGGCAATATTATATCTGAGACTAAACTGTAAAGTTAAAATCAGCTCAGTGAAGACTGAGGGAAGATATTGCAAGTACAGAGAAAAGTAGTGGAAAAGGCCATGTGGTCAATACAGAAAGAAAGCCAGTGTGGCTCTACAGATGGTGGGAGTGGAGAGAAAGAGTTATGAGGCTGGAGGGGTGAGCCAGCGACACATGACAGAGAGCTTTTGGGGAGGACAGTGTCAAAAGAGCCTGGCCTTTAAGAGCAACAGGAAGCCACTGAAGAGTTTTACCAGGGAAGTGATAAGCTCTATCTATGTTTTTGGCTTTACTGTGGAGAATATATTTAGAGCTGAGATTCCCAGCATGAGGTCCACAGACACTCCCAAGAAGTTCATAGATAGAATTCAAGGGGTTCATTACCTTGAAAGGGAGAAAACTACCTGGCCCAGGCCCTTGGAGAAGTCAAACTCTCAAAATTATTTTATTCTGTTTATTCTCCAGTTCCTTTTCCTGAAACATCAAAATCATCCTCTCTGGTTTCTCCAGTGCCATAGTGGCAGGATCTCAATTTGACAGGAAGTAGCTTCTTTTTTCTGTTTTTTCTCTTAGGGGAGTGTTTAAATGTAAACCCCATCAGAAGCCTACTAACTTAAAAGGTTTAGATTCAAAGACAAAGCTAACCTTACACGAACCGAGCAGATTAAGAGGGACTTTGGGATCAGGGCAAAAGGATCCTCATAACTTGAACTCAATACTTCTATAACCCACTCCAGCTCATCTCAGATTCTGGTTCCCTGCTGCTAACTGCAAAAGGGAAGCAGACACAAAAAATGCCTTGTAATAGGGCAGGAAAATGGGGCGTGGGAAGCACACTTGTGAAGAAAGAAGAAATAAAGTGCTTCTTGAAACTGTTTGCTTAGCAATATTTCCCTAACACAGGCATTAGTTAAAAATACAAATACCTGTGCTCCACCCCAGACATTTTGACTCAGAGTTTCCAAAGGTGGGGCCCAACAATCACCTTTGGTGATTATAATGACCAACCTGTTTCAAAAACATTATAAATATCTGTGAGGGAAAATCTAGAAGACCCCATGGAACATTTGATTAGCAGGCTCAGACTGAGGAAGCACAATCTTACTCTTTTAAGCCCTCATATAAATGGTTTTTGGCTTCAATAATTGTGGCCATTTTCATCAGCAGATTATTAGAAGAGTGACTGGCATATTAACAAACTAAACAATTGATATTTGATAAAACTGCTGAGATTACTGACATTGAAAAAGAGAATGACTGAATTTATCTTCCATTGTACCCTTCAAGATGTAAAATTACTTCTTTTCATGCGGCCAGAACAAGTGGACTCCAGTTGATGTGGACGAGGACCATACAATTTATTAAATGATACTTGGAAACTCTCATAAAAGTGATTAATCTATGTGCACTCAGAGCTCTGAGGAGTCATTTTTCAGATAGTCTATTGTTTCTACATTCAGAGAACCAACCTCAGTGTGTCTGAGCTTTGTAAGAGGAAGAGCTGTTTTTCAAAAGAATCACAGAATATTGCAGTTGGTGATCTCATGTAGTCTCAAGGCTGTCAATGTTTTCTATACATTGCTAGCTCCAAATTCCTATCTCTGACCATTGCTTTCCCCCAAAGTTTGGATTCTTAGAGCCAACTGTTTACTTGACATCTCTACTTACTTTAATATGCATCTAAAACCTCCCAAGACTGCGACTGAACTTCTGCTCTTTCCTTGCATCCCTCATTCTTTTCCATCTCAGTTAATAAAGACTCTGCTTTTCCAGTTGCTTAGTCATTCTTGAGTCTTGTTTATCTCCCACTCCATATCCACATCCATGAACCAATTCTTTCTGCTTTCCCTTAAGAATATATTTAGAACCCACTCACTTCTCAACACCTTCACCATAACCACCCCAATTGTCCCCTGGATAAGTGCAGGAGCCTTCTAACTCATCACCTTTTCTTCTCCACTTGCCCATCTTCTGATGAGGGAGCATAGGGCAAGCTGAGGGTAAAATACAGGCTGTCACACCCTCTCCCCAGAAGGAATGTCTGTGATATTTCTTGGACACTTCTGGCTACCTAAGAACAGAGGAAAGGGTTTAAGTGCTTACCATTGTAATGTGGAAATGAAGACAAATGAAAAATTAAATTCCCTTACTGCCTACAGCCCATTGACAAGTCCTTGAAACTGGCAGAGTAAACTCCCTCTAGGAGCTCAGCTGCCTGGATAATGATACTTCACTAGGGGCAAAAGGGAATCTTGGTTTAACATTATCCCAACCTCAAGGATCCCATAAGTCTACTTTCTTTATCTCAACTGCCCAAAGATATATGCTGGCAATCATACTCCAAGCTTATGGCCCCCTGATTTACATCTGAAAGATCTCATGACTGAAATTTGATTAACGGTAATAAATGGTGCTTCTTTAGCAACAGCTAGCCCCTTAAGGTCCTGGAAACCTTGCTTCCAAAATTCCTTAGAGACTTACTCTATCCCTGACCCCCTCCCAACCTGAGGGTATATAATGAGTTACCTGTCACAACCCCAGTGCAGCTCTTCCTACCCATGGGTCTTGCCTCCATGCTTTAATAAAATCACATTTTTGCACCAAAGATGTCTTCAAGAATTCTTTCTTGGCTGTCAGCTCCAGACCACCCCACCATCACTCCAAAACCTCATCATCTTCCATCTACTGTTAACACAGCAGCTAAAGAGCTCTTTTTTGTTTCTTTCATTTTTATCATGGAAAGTTTTAAACAAACATAAAAGAGGGAGAATAGCATAATAAAACCCTGTACTTACTCACTGTTCAACAATTAATTATGAATGCCTGGTCATTCTTGTTTTATCTATGTCCCCATGCACCTTCTCTCCACCACAGTGGAACCTTGTTCAAACCCTCCAATGACTTCCTATTTCATTCAAACAAAAATCCAAAATCATTTCAATGGCATACAGGAAGCATACTTGATCTTCCTCATCTCTCTGCTGTTGGGGAGGAAGAATTTACTCTTCCCTTCAAGGTCCTTCTAGCTGGACTAAGAATCAAATTGACATGAGACAGTTTAACAGGAGAAAATCAAATTTAATAGCATATGTATGGGGAATCCACATAGATGTGGAAATTCTAAACACAGGCAACATGAAGTTTATGTGAACAATAAGAAGGGTAGGGGTCTGAGGATTCAAAAGGGAGACAGACCATCAGCAGGAAGGTGAGAAGAAATGTTTGGAGAACAAAGTTTGCCCTATTATGTAGATAAGTCTTTTAAGTAAAAATGAATCTCCATTTATAGTCCCTTTCCTGGTACGAGAAGGCAATTGAGGGGGAGGCAAAGAACTTTCTCTGAATCTGCTGAGCTTGGATTGCTTTTAACTTAAAATAATGTTCATGCCAAAGCAGCCATCTTGGGAAGGCCTGCCACTGGCCCCCTCACATGAATGAATGTACCTTCCAGTGAGTAAACATGTAGAGCTGATACTGCAAGCCCAGGCACAGCCCTAATTATTTCTGAAGTACAGCAGTGATTTTAGAAAAAAAATTATTAAGGTTAATATTTTTAATAAAATGTGCATAATGTGAGTATTTCAATAAAGTATATGACAAGTAGTATTAATACTATGTTGACAAAATGACAAAGTGTGGTTTGTATTGGGGTACAGAGCAGGGCCCGTACTCCTTGAGCAAATACACCTAAAGAATACTCACTCAGTTAGTGTTAACAGTTGGTTAACACAAACACTTCCTATGGGTTAGTCACCAGACTAAATGCTTTACCTGCTTTAATACCATTTAATCCTCACTGCAACTATATGGGAATATTATTACTTTCCATTTTACAAATGAGGATGTGGAAGCACATCTTAGTTGGATAACTTCCACACTCACACAGCTAGTAATCATGGAGATGAGACTTGGACTCTAGCAGATTTCATATCGGTACACTCATATGTAACCTCCATGTACCCTGCTTCAACAGTAGTCTGACTGGAGTACTCCATCCTTATACACTATCAATTTTTGTTAGTAATTTGGATGACAATATAGATGGTATGCTGATCAAATTTAGGCATAATCTAAGGCAGGGAGGAGAAGCTATGATAGTAGAGGTCAGAGTCAAGATTCAAGATTATGTCAACAGGTTTGTTTGGTGCTAGAACAGGTAACAACTGATGTTTGCAAATTAATGCATGGTTTCTCAACCTCAGTGCTGTTAACATTTTGGGCCAGATAATTCTTCGTTGTGAGAAGCTGCCCTGTGCATTGTAATCTGTTTAGTAGGATCACCCACTAGGTGCTAGTAACAGCCTTCAGTTGTGACACCCAAGAGTATCTCCAAACATGGCCAGATGTCACCTAGAAGGCAAAATCACCCCTGGGTGAGAATGACTGATTTAGTCTTTTGCCACAATTGTTTTTATTAATTCTCATAATTCCGGTAAGAGGCAGGTAGAGTTGACATTGACACCAAAGCTATCTGACTCAGGGTGCCACACTCTGAACAAGATGAAATTAAGGGGAAATGATGTATTACTGCACTTAGAGCCAAACAACGAAACCATAAGCCCATGACGGAAGAAGTATGAAAGCTAGCACATGTGGAAGAAAAGCTGCTTTCAGATGAGTAAGGACTAAATAATGGTAGCAAACATCTGTTAATGGTTTGCTGCGCTTTTTCAGACTCTAATGTGTGCTATGTACACAAGCACATTTAATTCTCACAGGAAGTGCCATGAGACAGTATTGTTGTTATTCCTACTTTAGTGGAGGAGTGTTAGGGAAAAATCTGTTATATGATGGACAACAGGACTGATAAGGGAATTTCAGTCCCTAACCGAAGACTTCCCTTCCAGATTCTTGTTCCCACCCTGCTTGCCTCAGGCGCCAAATTACTACTGTTGGGAAAATAAGTAAAGTTGTGCACCATAAGATGACTGATTGGACTAAAACAAGTTCTAGTTCCTAGCTTAGAGACTCCTCTTCCGGGTTCTTCCTGCCCCGTTTGTGGTGCATGCAAAAGCCGCGGCGAATGCGGAATATGACGCTATAAATTACCCTTCCCGCCTGCACTCAGGGCTCAGATTTCTGGAGAAAGATCTCCTCTGAGCCCACCGGTGTAAAATAAACCTCTTTCCTTCCAAGATCTCCAAGTGCCACTTGGTTCTTCTGCTGGGTGATCCAGACCAGTTCCCATAACATTTGGTTCCCTGACCAGGAAACCCAGCTGCGCTGGCTCATTGTTGCCACCGGTTTGGGAAAACAGCGAGGCAGTGATGGAATGAGGAATTGCAGTGGAGAAGGCGCACCCTGCCTGAATTTTGGCAGTCTCCTGCTCAGTCGCCTCAAGCCATCCCCACTCCGCTATTCCCACCAGACTCGAGGAGACTTGGGAATGGAGGATCTGGGCCTGATGTTGGATATCAGTAAGGCCTGGGACCCAATTCTGTCCTGTCCTGCCCACCCTTGGTGGTGGAAGGGGGACCTGATCACTCCCCAGAGACCTCAGTGGTCTCATCTGTAGACATTCTGTGAGAGGGAATGTCATAACCTCTGGTGTATATGTGAGTGTAAACGTGCAACTCGGTCTGGCTTCCGTGCCAAGTTCAATTCTGTGGCTCCATGGGTCGGCACCCTTAAGGTCCCCAAAAACCCTCGGAGTCTGAGTGGGCCTGTCTGTGATTCCATGGTAAATGGCATACAGTCTATGGCGGCATCAGAAGTCGTAAGTCACAAAGCTGGGATTGCCACGGCTAAGCATCACCTAAGTTCCTTCGGGACACGGCCAGACAGGCATCTGACTGGTCTCCTCATTAGAGAGGGCACCCCTATCCCTCTGTCTGTCTTTGCTCCTCCACCTCATGGGAACATTATGGGGTTGGGACAAAACAAAGAAGGGGTTTTTGGGAGACTGTGGAATTAAGATAACCCCCGGCAAGGTAAGGACCCTATGTGAGTTAGAATGGCCCACTTTTGGTGTAGGAGGGCCCTTGAGGGAAACTTGGATGTCCCAACCATCTGCCGCATCTGGCACGTTGTCTTCAGAGACCCAGGTTACCCTGATCAGTTCCTGTATAAGTCCCGACCTCCACAAATTGTCTCCAGTGAACTGGAGGAAGAACCAATCTTGCCCCACCATATGAACCTCCCAGTTCCCAATACTCCCCCACCTTCAGTCTCCCCACCACCTCCCGGCTTGGCAGATTCTCTCTCCCCCTGGACCAGTGGCCAGATTGTGCCCTCTGCCAAGCACAGGTGCTCTCCAGATGCTGGTCCACAGTTGTTGGTACCAAGAGGCTCTCCTCTGGGGAATCTGAACAGGTGTTAAGAAGCCCATGAATATGCCCAGCCCAAGGGGAATCCCCCAGGGATTATTATGAGAGGTTATGCAAGGCTTACACTCCATTTGACCCCAAGGCACAAGAGAGCCACGACAAAAGGACGGGGAAGGTCCAGCCCCAAAAGGGGGAAAGCCCAAAACCTCCTTAGCAAGAGATCAATGCACCTGCTACAAGGAGAAAGGACTTTAAAGCAGGAATAGATTATGTGAATCCAGGGGCCACATGGTACAGCATGAAGTGGGCTGCCCAAATTCAGGACTACCTTCCCCGCTGTATGGGCCGAGGACAACCCTCCCAGACTTGCCCACACCGGGCCCCCATCATTGTAGAGTTAATCCCAGGGGTTCAACTGCAGAAGGAAATGCCCCCTCCCACAAGAGGCAAGGGCAGGCATCCAAGAAATCAATCAAATTCTGGTTGAATGCCACTCACCCTGGAACACCCCACTTTTGCTGGTCAAGAAGCCAAGAGGAGGGTACCGACAATTCAAGCCTGGCACTCGGTGGTCCCGAACCCATACACCCTCCTCAGCTAGATTCCAGGCTCTGCCAGCTGGTTTACCTGCCTAGACTGAAAGGATGCCTTCTTCTGCCTCTGCTTGGCCCCCCAAGCCAACCCTTGTTTGCCTTCGAATGGACCAAACCAGACACAGGGCGTCAAATGCAACTAACTTGGATGCACCTCCCACAGAGGTTTAAAAACTCACCTGCCCTCTTTGGGGAGGCACTGGCTGGAGGCCTTGCTGGCTTTCCAAGGGAGGCCATACACTGCACCTTTCTCCAGCATGTGTATAACCTCCTCTTTGCCAGCAATACCTGAGAGAATTGCACAGAGGGCACAAGAGCCCCCCCTCCAACTCCTGTCAGACTCAGGGTATGGGGTCTCATGAAAAAGAGCACTAGGGCCGGAGAAAAAAAGATCATCACCTCCCTACCCTAGTCCCAAACTAAGAGGGGGCTAAAAGAGCTCCTGGGGGCTGTGGGATTCTGCCAAATCTGGATTCCCAGATTTTCAGCAACAGCAAGACCCCTCTATAATCTCTTGGTAGGGCCAGATCAAGAACCCTCTGGGCAAAGGACAAAGCCACCTTCCTAGAGATAAAGGCTGCCTCAGGGCAGGCATCAGCCCTTGGTCTGCTGAATATAGAAAAGCCTTTTAAAGTGACTTTCAGAAAATGTGGTACAGCCATTTCTGTTTTTGCCCCCTGCCCCTTGCTCCTACATTTTCCTACATCTCCAGCTATGTCCAAGGGTGTGGATGCCTCTCCGTCCACAGGAGCACAGTGTTATGGAAGGCTGAGAGGTTGATTCGTTCTGTGAAGTCATATCTCAATACCTGCTTGGGTCAGAAAGATGTGTGTTTCAGAAGCCCCAAGGAGGGGGCTGAGACTGTGCCCTAAGGTGACTCTTGATGGTTGAGTGGATTTATGCTTTGGTGTTCATTTAAGAGAACTTTGCTGCTTCTCAGCCTGGGAGAGGTGGAATCTCTCAGCCCTGGATGGAAAAGGAAGGCCACAGAGACCCAGGGACTGTCACCCCTTGCTGCCAATGTCTGCAGAGCCAGAACTGGGCTCATCCTGGGGGAGGAGGAGAGTTGATAGACAGTTGTGTGGTAGGTTGGTGGGGGGCTTGCTGCTCTCAGATTCTAGGGGATGAGGTCGATGTACCACTGGGCATCCTTGAGGGCCCCTTGCCAGCAGGTTTTGGCTGGCCACAGACTGGTTCAGTGTGGAGTCTTTTTGTGCATGAGAAGAAACTCTCGTGCCTCTCCAAATCTCGGTTAGCACAATACCAGGGGCTTCTCTGTGAGAATCCACTGGTCACTCTTAAAACAGTGCAGACACTGAACCCTGCAACTTTCCTACCTTATGAGGAAGGGAAACCAGATCATGACTGTTATAAGGTGACTGATAAAGTATTTGCAAGCTGCCCAGATCTGCATGACCAAGCTGGACTGAACCCAGACCTCACCTTGTTAAATGATGGTAGCAGTTTCATCTTGGAGGACGTTCAAAAGGTAGGGTATGCAGTGACATGCCTTAATCTGAGCCCTGACCATTCGCAAGGACAAGAGATTCAACCGACTCCCAGTGTGCCTTTGCTACTATACACATACAAAGAGCAGGCAATCTACAAAGAAAGGGGCCTCACTGCAGCAGGAAGAAAACTCCTCGAGGCTGTCTGGCTTCCAAAAGAAGTTGCAGTTCTACACTGCAAAGGACACCAGAATGGAGACAACCCTACAGCACAAGGAAATCATCTAGCCGACAGAGCAGCCAAGAAAGCAGCTAATAAGGACGTGCTGGACATAATGATTGGGGCTGGAGTTGCGGTGCTAGTCACAGCCATATTCATCCTCCTGCTGGTATGCAGACTAAGTAAGTGCAGAAAACTCCAGCCCCAGATGTCCCCAGGTATTAAAGATCCTGCGCATCCAGAAAGAGGTACCAACACTGCAACGGAAGGAGCCCCCACCCGCGGTGCTTGAAGCTGACTTGATGAGGGTGACCTGGATAACTCCCACCTGCCCTCCGAGGTGCTCTACATGCTCAAGAATGTCCGGGTGCTGGGCGCTTCAAGAAGCTGTTCTTCCTGGATCTCTGCCAACACATGTTCTTCCTGCAGCTCAGCCAGAGTGACTAGTCTTCCAGCCAGACCAGCTGGATGCCAATATCTATGTGGTGCAGGATGGGCTGCCAGAGCTCTGTCTGCCAGGGCCTGATGGGAAGGAGTGTGTGGTGAAGGAAGTGGTCCCTGGGGACAGTGTCGACAGCCTCTTGGACATCTTGGACATCATCACTGGCCACCAGCACCCCCGGGGCACTGTGTCTGCCTGGGCGGCCCGAGACTCCACGGTGCTGCATTGCCAGTGGAGGCCTTCTCTGCCATGTTCACCAAGTACCCCAAGAGCTTGGTGCAGGTGGTGCATATCATCATGGTGAGGCTACAGTGGGACCTTCAGCCACGAGATCCAGCCCCTGTGCCTCGTCCCCAGCCCTGGCCTTCTGGACTGCACCAGCCCCGTGTATGGCTCTAAGCGGGTGGTCAGTGCCTCAGCTATCAAGGAGCCAAGGGAGACTCTTGGCCAGCAGCCTGACCACACTGGGGCCCCACTACCTGGACCTGCAGAGGACCCGGTGACTACTCCCTCCTGAACAGCAGGGTTTTGCCCCATCATGCCAAAGCTGGCACCATATCACCCACCAAGGGGACCAGGATGTAAGCCTGCACTTCGTGCTGAGGGGCTGCCTGCACATCTATACCCCTTCTCACAAGGGGACTTGGTTAAGGTTAGAGACTGGAAAAAGACCCTCTCAAACCACAGTGGACTGGGCGTCTAAAGGCATCACCCCAGGGGTCCACCACTCCAGAGTCAAGAAGGCCAAGCCTGAGGAGCCCCAGACTTGGAAGACTGACCCAAGTCCGATCTTCAGCCCTGCTCCAACCACACCCTGGAAGCTGGCTGGTCTACGCATGGCAGAAGCTTGAGGAATTGCCAGTCTGATAAAATAAATAGACTGTCTTTACTCCTTGCCATCAGGTTGGCAGAGGCTGCCCCAGGAAGCTGGGGAAATAATGAGAGGTTCCTGTTTGCACTCACCTTCCTCTTATGGATAGGATGTTTTGTTGGTATTGATTTCCTCTAATCTGGGCCTCATTTGTAAGTGTGGGGCACATTGAATGGAAAAAATTGGGGGTTTTAAAAGCTCATATATGTTGTAACCTCTTTCGGTCTGCTGGTTTGCCTGCCAGTAAGGAGGTTAACAATGCCATTTTCGGGAAGTGTTTACAATGATGCATGTGCCTCAAGCTTCAGGAAAAAGATTAAATAATTCTCAAAGTTGGTGCCTAAAATAACCTTCAACCTTAAGGCCTAGGCTAAATGAGTGGAGGTACTACCCATTCACCTGGGGCAGGAATAGCCACGGGAATAGGGACTGGCATAGGAGGCATAGGCTCTTCTGTGGGACTAACGAGTGGCAGACTCCCTAATGTCCTTACAGAGGCAAATAAATTCCCTGGCAGGAGTTGCCCTCTAGAACAGATGGGCACTTCTAGAGTTGCCTTCTAGAACAGATGACCTCCTCACTGTCGAGAAAGGGGGCACCAGTATCTTCCTTGGAAAAAAATGCTGTTACTTTGTAAACCAGTCAGGAATAGTCACAATCAAAACCAGGGAACTAAGAAAAAGAACCAGCCCATAATAAATGAAGATGATGCCTGGGGCACCTGAGTCGCTCAGTTAAGCCTAGCACTTCGGCTCAGGTCATGATCTCACGGTTTGTGAGTTAGAGCCCTGCATAGGGCTCTGTGCTGACAGCTCAGAGCCTGGAGCCTGCTTCAGATTCTGTGTCTCCCTCTCTCTGCTCCTGCCTGTTCACACTCTGTCTCTGTCTCTCAAAAAGTGAATAAACGTTAAAAATATATATATTTAAATGAAGATGATGCCCTCTAATACAGAGTTGATCCGTTTAAAGGGGCATCAAAGTGGGGAATGTTAGGGAAAACTCTGTCATATATTGGCTGACAGGACTGATAAGGGAATTTCAGTCCCTGCCTGAAGACTTCTCTTCCTGGTTCTTGTTCCCATCCTGCTTGCCTCAGGCGCCAAATTACTACTTAGGAGGAATGCAAACTAACAGACTATAAATTGTCCCCACCAGGCCCACCGGTGTAAAATAATCCTCCTTCAAACCTCCTTCCTTCCAAGATCTCTGAGTGCCGCTTGGTTCTTCTGCCAGTGATCCAGACCAGTTTCCGTAACAGGAGAATGGTGAAGCTTGAAGAGGTAGCAAAACACAGTGGCAGAGGTAAAGTGGCAGTGCCATTACTTGAATTCAAGCAATCTAATGCTAGAGTCAATGCTTTTAACTACTTAATAACACACACGCACACACACACACAGGAATCATCACTGTAATGTGGCTGGGAGAAAAATTTTAGGGTATATTAATAGATGTCCAAAATGAGAGAGTAGAGTCCTCTCCTGCTCTGGTGCCTAGGACATACCTAACTCACAGGTGACAGCTGGGATGGCACAGGCTCTGAAGAACCTGATCAGATGGGTCTGAATCTATAGTCTGCGTCTTGAGGAAGGTGAAAGCCCTTCCATGAGACTTCTGTAGATTCCACTGTCTCCAGGCTTCTGTTGTGCACAAACTTTTTTTTGCACTACATCAACCCAGATGAGGAGTGGAGTCCCTTTCTTAAGGTCACAAATCATAACAACCTGACCCAAAGCTTTCCAGGGTATAGTAAATGTCATTTAAGTCTGTTATGGAGTAAACAAGGCCCCAGATTCTAAAAATCACACTTTCAACTATTCTGTGCTGCAGTTCCTACAGGCAGGAAACACCAGGACTTTCCCTGGGGTATGCTTTGTTAAAAACAAACAAACGAACAAACAAACAAAACAGGCCCAAAATGAATTCCCTGCCCCCTGGACTGCAAACCAAGACTTAACTGGGGGAATGTGACCTTTAACCAGTCAATCTGGAATTTCCTGATCAGCACTAGTGAAGTAATTTGCATAATAGACCCCCACCCTCCCCCCAAAAGGTGACCTTGTCTGAAATAATCCTTTCTTTCCTTTTACTAATAACTTCCTTGTCCCACCCAGTTTCTGCCTATAAAAGTCTTCCATTTTGTACAGCTCCTCCTTTCTACTTGTTAGATGGAATGCTGCCTAATTCCCGACTCGGTGAATAAAACCAGTAAGATCTTCACATTTCCTCAGTAGTTGAATTTTTTTTGACACCTTCCTCTCTCTGCTCTCATCCTCATCTTCTCCCTTCTGAACTACAAATAATTCTTCCTTTATTATGGTGAGCAATCTGCTCTTCCCAAGGCACAAGGATCTTTTGTTTTTCAAATAGAAAGTTTTAGTCTTTGTTATATTTGGAATTTCTCATTTGTTGCTTTGGTGGCTAGACCAGTAGTTCTCAGGCAAAGGCAATTTTGTCCCCCAGGGATATTTTTAAATAATTTTGTTTGTCAAACTGGTGATGGGAGTGGGGGTGAGGGTTGTAACTGTCATCTAGTTCATGAAGGCCAGGGATGCTGCTAAACTACCTACAGTGGAAAGGACAGCCCCCACAGCAAAGAATTATCTGATTCCAAATGTCAATGGTTCCAAGATTGATGAACTCTGGGCCACTGAAGAACAGAAGCTACTCCAGAGGAAATTCAAAGAAGATAATAAAAAGAAAACTTGAGGGGGCAACTGGATAGCTCAGTCGGTTGAGCGACTGACTTTTTATTTTGGCTCAGGTCATGATCCCAGAGTCATGGGATCCAGTCCTGTGTCAAGCTCTGTGCTGAGTGTGGCGCCTGCTTAAGATTCTCCATTTCTCTTTCTTTTGTTTTCCTTCTGCTCCTTACCTCCTCTCTTCAAAATAAATAAATAAATAAATAAATAAATAAATAAAATTTAAAAACTTGAAATTGTACCACCTGTGGAATGGCTGAAACCACAGCTGTTTAACATGGAAAGGGAGAAAACTTAGGAGAACATGAGAACTGCTTTTGAAAATCTGAAGAGAGTCAAAGACCAAGCTGGGTCATGGAGAGAAGGTGGTATTTACAGGGTGGCAAATTTTATGTGAATAAAAGAAAGACCATCCCAAGAAAGCTGTCTGAAAATGAAATGGGCCTCCCTAATCTTTCCATTGTGTGTGAAAAGACTGGGTGACCCTTTGTCAAGTACATAGAGGAGAGTCAGGTAATAAGTCGAACCATATCAAATTTCTATTTTTGTTGGTCAGAAATGGTCACATTTGGCAATTTCATAGAACTCAAACTAATGTTTTAAGATCTCTTCACTCGAGGATTCAGTAAGCTACAATGATATCTATAAGCCGGGATTCTCAGTATTTACCTGAGTAAGAGTCATGACAATAGAATCCTTTGAGGGTGGCATCTCAGTCTTGAGCCTGCCTTTCCTTCTTGTCTATATATATTTATATTCTTGGATAATTTTAGTGTGGTGGAGAATTATTTTCCTCCCATAGGAAACTGTCCTGAGGTAACACTACACAAATTATCTCAGTTCAGATAACACTTCTTCTATGCAAGGAACTTGGTCCATAGCATGTATGATGCTAAGAGACTAAAGCTTTTATCTTCTTTCCACTTTTTCTCTGGGTTGCTGAGTTCCTACATGTTCTTTTTTTTTTTAATTTTATTTTTTGTTTTTTTTTTTAAAATTTACATCCAAATTAGTTAGCATATAGTGCAACAATGATTTCAGGAGTAGATTCCTCAGTGCCCCTTACCCATTTAGCCCATCCTCCCTCCCACAACCCCTCAAGTAACCCTCAGTTTGTTCTCCATATTTATGAGTTTCTTCTGTTTTGTCCCCCTCCCTGTTTTATATTATTTTTGCTTCCCTTCCCGTATGTTCATCTGTTTTGTCTCTTAAAGTCCTCATATGAATGAAGTCATATGATTTTTGTCTTTCTCTAATTTCACTTAGCATAATACCCTCCAGTTCCATCCACGTAGTTGCAAATGGCAAGATTTCATTCTTTTTGATTGCCAAGTATTACTCCATTGTGTATATATATATATATATATATACACCACATCTTCTTTATCCATTCATCCATCAATGGACATTTGGGCTCTTTCCATACTTTGGCTATGGTTGATAGTGCTGCTATAAACATTGGGGTGCATGTGTCCCTTCGAAACAGCACCCCTGTATCCCGTGGATAAATGCCTAGTAGTGCAATTGCTGGGTCTTAGGGTAGTTCTATTTTTAGTTTTTTGAGGAACCTCCACACTGTTTTCCAGAGGGCTGCACCAGCTTGCATTCCCAAGAGTTTCTACATATTCTTAAGTTTTATAAGTTGTGGGAAATAATGGCCAGCTAACAAATAAAAATTGAAGCTTTAGGCATCTCACTTCGACTTTTATTAGGAACAAAATTTCAAATGCAGAAGGTTGAAAGAATTGTACAATAATCACCCATATATCAACCATTTGTATTCAAACAATTTTTAAGCACTTTACCCTATAAAAATATATTTTACATGTACATCTGTAAATATATATATATATATGTATGTATGTATTTCATTTTGCTAAACCATTTGAAAAGAAGTTGCAGACAACTGATCAGTTTACCTTTAATTATGTCAGTGTGCATCTCCTAAAAATTAAAAAAAAAAAAAATCCAACATAATCACAATGCTATTACCATATGTAAAAAATTAACTCCAATTCTCTAAGATCAACCAACACCCAATCAAAATTCAAATTTCTCTAACAATTTTTTTAAATTTAATGTTTATTTTTGCGAGTGAAAGCAGGGAAGGGGCAGAGAGGGAAGGGACAGAGAGAGGGAGACAGAGGGGGACACTGTGGGCTCCGTGCTGACGGCAGCGAGCCAGATGTGGGGCTTGAACTCAGATGCTTAACCTACTGAGCTACCCAGGCACCCAAATTTCTCTAACAATTCTAAAAAATCTTCCATAGCTGTATTTTTTCTTTCAAACTAGATCCAATCAAGTCCATCCATTACATTTGGCTGTTATGTCTCTTACATATTTTTGATATAGAACATTGTTTCAACTCATCTTTGATGATGTTGAGTATTTTCTGAGAGCAGGCAGTTGTGCTGTAGAATGCCCTACCTTCTGGATTTGATTTATTGTTTTCTTACAGTATGTTCAACTTGATCGTCTATCACTTGTATTTTAAACTGGAAATTAAATCCAAAGACTTAATTCAATTTGGGTTAAACATTTGTGGCATGTATCTTTCATAGATGGCTCTGTGTATGTCATATTGCATCTAACAATAGATGTACAGCCATCCTACTATTAATATTTCTAAATTTGATGACTGGGTTAAGGTGGTGACTGTCAGATTGCTTCATAGTAAAGATAGCTTTGGAATCATGAGAGTATTCTGTTTTTCAACAAACTTTCACTCAATTATTTAGTAACTATTGATGACCCCTGCCTACATCAATTATCTCAATGGAACAGGGGGATGCAGAATTCTAACTTTCTAATTAGATTGTCTCTTCTACATTTATTATCTGATATTCTTTTGTAAAGGAGCATTCATCATCATTAACTAGGGCTGAACTATATTTCCTTCTAAAAAAGGCAGAGTAAATGTTTCCTTCTTTCACTTTAATTAAAAAAATGAGGATTTTTTTTTAATGGTTTTTATTAAGAAGACAGTTTCTACTCTTTGAAATAAAGTAAAAATTCTCAAAACCAAAAGCAAGAAAATGTTTCTAATCTTCTCAGTAAAAGAAGAGGAAAACAGAATTTTAATTACCATCTAAAAAATGCAATTTATTTCTGTAATTATCATGTCATTACATAAGAATTAAACTGAAAATCCACCATCTTCAAGAACAGAGTTTCAAAAAGCAGTAATTAACTGACTAATAACTAATTATCATATATTACTGCTGCAAACATTACTTTAAGAAACATATTAGAATATCCTTCATTAAAGGAATGAATAACCAATCGTAAAAAGTGAAGTTTTATTTGCAAAAATGTGAAATTATTACCCATAAAATTATATTTATTGGCCTTTTATAGTCCAGTAGAGTCATACTTTAAAAAGCCAAATCACTAATAGTTGTGAAGGAAAATAAAATACATATGTGAAGGTTAAAAAGTAAACTAATATTTCTTAAATAATTGATCACAGAATTAAAAAAAATTAAAATTTTAGTGCAGAAGACTCTATAGTCTCTAAAATTAATTTTGGAATTGACTCCAATAAGTATTCATTCCAGGGAAATTTATAGGGCCTAAATTTATAAAACTATCACAATAAACTAAAAACAAAACCTGTATAACACAATATCCTATGTCCGTTTGGCACCTTTTCCTGTACTGCCCCATTCCTTCCCAAATTACAGAAATAGGAAGAAACTTTCTTCATAAATTTGCTACACTAAGGAAACACTGCACTGATATTGCCAACACTACACATTGCTTTATCGTTTTTTATTTTCCTGTGGGGAATGGGGAACTCAAGGCCTTCAAGGACAAAAGAAATGTATTCCCAAGTGGTTAGCCATTCCTGAGGAACCTAATGGAATTCTTTCAAATTCCATTAGGAATGGATGGGCGAAAGAGCAAGAAAAATATATAAAGTGCTTACAGCGAACAACCTGAAAAATCAAAGGAAAAAGCCATTTTTCAGATGGCGTAAACTTCTCTAGAGAATTCCCTTTCAGTTTTGACCTTATAAGCTTAATATTAAAGACGTGTTTGATTCTACATCATTCTTTCAAACATGTAGAAATTGATCAATTCATGCATATCAAGGAAATGAGATTGAACCCCAGCCAGGAACATCCATGACACATAATCTTTCTGAGTCTAATGACCTACCAGGCTTCCATAGTTTTACAATGTAATTTTTCAATGCTACTTGAAATGGAGGTGGAACTTTGCTATTCTGTCTGTTCTTCTGTTATGCTTGTTTTGAAACTAAGAATTTATTCCAGTGCAACCGATAAGGGAATAATTCAACCATAATGCAAATTTTGCGTTTGCTTATGTGTAATTTTGTCTGTGAAAACACTAGGTGAATGTAGAAAACTGTATCCAGCTGACATGTACTCTGAAACTGACTCATCACCAGTTTCTACAGAGGCCATGATTCTCACAGAGTATTGCCAGCCAATGACTAAGTGCAGCAGAGATCTAAGGCAGGCCCATTCCTAGGAGACCAGGGATTCCTTTGACATGTTACATTGGCTCAAGGATTCTCCATTGGCTTTGCTGAAAGTTTCTTAAAACTGTACTGATGCCTAAAACTTTTCCTACTGAAATTTCCTTCCTTCTTTCTTTACTCCACAAAGTTTGAACTTTGTATTGCACAGTCTAACAGTTCCCCTAGCCTCCTCTGGCTCCTTTCCCTCAGAGCTATTTTCCCCAATAAAACTGTTGTCCATCTAATCCTGTCTTCACATTTCCTTCTCAGGGTACCAAACCTAACACGGTGATCAATGGGGCTATTGATGAAGAAAAAAATTGCCCAGTATTGATAATTGTTGAAGGTAAGTGATGGGTATATCTGACTATCCACTATACTCTCAAACAAATAGGAAGTCCATTATACTACCTATTTTAAATCTTTCAAAACCTCCATTGTGAAAAGTTCAAAGTAAAATGAGGGAAGGAAGGATGGGAGGAAGGTGAGAGGGGAGGGAGGGAGAGAAAGGAGGAGGGAGTAGAGTAACGAACCTGGATAAGATGCCACTCAAACTCACCAGACCCTGCTTTGTGATTCTTGGCTTATCCTATGAGAATATGCATTTAAAATATGAACTGTGAAGCTTTCATTTTTGTGTATGTGGCCTTAATACTCATTATAGTCATCCCTTATTTCTCCCTCCCCCAAGTTCTTAGAAACCATGAATCTACTTTCTATCTCTATGGTTATCCTTATTCTGGACATTTTATAGAATTGGAATCATGTGTGCCTTTTATTATCTGACTTCTTTCAGTTAGCAAAATATTTTCAAGGTTCATCCGTGTCATAGCATGTCTCAGTATTTTATTCCTTTTAATGGCTGAATAATAGTCAATGTATGGATATACCACATTTATTTATTCATTCATCAATTCATTGACATTTGGGTTGTTTTCAACTTTTTGACTA
Source organism: Neofelis nebulosa (assembly GCF_028018385.1). NCBI lineage: Eukaryota > Metazoa > Chordata > Mammalia > Carnivora > Felidae > Neofelis > Neofelis nebulosa. The sequence goes on along the minus strand of NC_080794.1, from coordinate 26,237,913 downwards.
TTATAAGTAATACTGCTATGAACGTCTGCATCCAATTTTCTATATGGACAGATGTTTTCAATTCTCTTGGATATATACCTAGAAATGAAATTGCTGGGTGACATAGTAACTCTATGTTTAACATTTTGAGAAACTTCCAACCTGTTTTCCAAAGTGGCTGCCAATTTTACAATCCAACCAGTGATGTATGAAGTTCCAATTTCTCCACTCCCTCAACAACACTTGATATGTCTGTTTTTGTTTATTTCTTTCTTAGTAGTGTAAAATACTATGTCACAATTTTGATTTGCAATTCCCTAATGACTAATGATAGTGAGCATTTTTCATGTGCTATTAGACATTTTTATATGTTCTTTAGAGATATATCTGTTCAAATCCTTTGCTCATATTACCCTCAGCCTGGCCCCATCTTTCCCACTTTAGGTTCCAACACTACACAGAGCTGCCACCCCACTCCCACAATACCTAAGCACCTGGAAGGTGAAGAGGGTAATAAACCACAAAGTTAGAAAGCCTGAGAAAAGCCAAGGTTGTACAACTCTCAAACAAGGAAACTGTAAGAAGGGCACAGTGATGGACACAGTGAGTGTGAGGTGGGCAACATTCCCTTGACATGGCCAAATGTATAAATACCTGGCTTCTTGGTCTCAATCACTGTCCAGGTTTGAGGCCAGCAGTGCTGTGGGCAGGCTTGGATTTCTATAGGGTCATGGGGCATCATCCACTATGTGATGGGCTCTACCAGGTTGGAGAGGCAGAGGGCCCATCTGGTTCAAGGTCTTGATGCCCCCACCAGGGCTTGGCTTCAGCAGCTTTGGCCTTGTCCTCCAGCTTACCTAGGAAATGCTCCTGGGACATGGAGTAGAAGGTATAACCACAAATAGCTAATACCAGGTCCCTGGTAACCACATCAGTCATGATATTCTAGTCTTCTGCCACTGGCGAGCTGCACTTGCTACATGAATTAGAGCTGAATCAGCTTCTCCCAAGTCATATTGACATGCTGAGCTGGAGAAGCCTTCCAACTCTACATTTCCAGAGGGTCACCAGCAACCAGCACTGCCACATTGCCACTCTGCCCTTCTTCCTTTTGCTCATTTTTTAAGTTGAGTAATCCCCTTTTATTATTGATAGTAAGAGTTCTTTGCACATTCTAGATACATTCCATTATCAGATACATGATTTGCAAATATTTTCTCTCCTTATGTGGGAACTTGTATTTTTTGATGGTATTTTTTAAGGCATGAAACTTTCTAATTTTAATGAATTTCAGCTTTTCTACTTTTTTTTATGTCACTTGTGTATTTGTTGCCGTGTCAAAGAAACCAATGCCTAATCCAAATTCATGAAGATGTTCTCTTCAAGGAGCGTTATAGTTTTAGCCCTTATATTTAGGTCTGTGGCCCATTTTGAGTCAATTTTTCTATACGGTGTGAAGTAGGGGTCCAGCTTCATTCTTTTACCTATGGATATCCAGTTGTTTTAGCACCAGTTGTAGAAAACACAATTTTTTCCACATTGAATTGTCTTAGCATCCTTGTTGAAAACCAGCTATGTGTAAATATAAGTGTTTATTTCTGGACTCATAAATCTGTACTGTTCAGCTATACATCTATTTTTATGGCAGTATCATATTGTCTTTTTTTTTTTTTTTTTTTGACAAAGAGAGAGACAGAGCATGAGCAGGGGAGGGGCAGAGAGAGAGAGAGATGGAAACACAGAATCTGAAGAGGTGGAAACACAGGCTCCAAGCTGTCAGCACAGAGTCCAAGGTGGGACTCAAACTCATGAACTGCGAGATCATGACCTGAGCCAAAGTCAGCCATTCAACTGACTGAACCACCCAGGCATCCCTCATATTGTCTTGATTAATATAATTTTGCAGTAAGTTTTGAAATTGGGAAATGTAACTGCTCCAAATTTGTTTTTCTTTTCAATATTGCTTTGGTATTCTGGATCCCTTGCATTTCCACATTAATTTTATGGTTACCTGGACAATTTCTATGGAAGAGAGAGCTGGGATTATGTTCGGCATCACATTGAATATGTAGATCAATTTGGGGAATATTGCCCAATATTGTCTTCTAATAGAATGATATCTTTCCATTTACATAGGTCTTCTTTAAGTTCTTTCAATAATGTCTTATAGTTTTAGTGTATAAGTTTTGTTCTTCTTTTGTTAAATTTATTCCTGATTATTTATTCTTTTTGATGCTATTGGAAATTTTATTAGTTTCATTTTTGGATTGTTCATTACTAGATTGTTCATTACTATATAGAAATACGATTGATTTTTTTAATGTTTATTTATTTTTGAGAGATAGAGACAGGGAGAGACAAAGAGAGACAGCATGGGGTGGGGCAGAGAGAGAGGGAGACAGAGACTCTGAAGCAGGCTCCATGCTATTGGCACAGACCCCAGTGTGAGGCTCGAACCCACAAACCATGAGATCATGACCTGAGCTGAAACCAAGAGTTGGACGCTCAACTGACTGAGCCACCTAGGTGCCCCACAATTGATTTTTATATATTGATGTAGAATTCTGCAAATGTACTGAACTTATTAGTTCTGATAATTTATTAGTGGACACTTTTCTATATAAGAGCATGTCACCTGTGAATAGACATGTTTTTACTTCTTTCTTTCCAATCCAGATGCATTTTATTGCTTGTTCTTACCTGATTGCTCTGGCTAGTGCCTCTGGTATGGTGTTTCTGAGTCAGTGTGAATGAACCTGTGTGGACTGGGAGGCTCTGCTTTAGCCTTTAGTTTAGTTGTGTTTGTCTGGGCTCAACTGGATTGGGTATCTCTTAGCACTGTAGAGATGCTCCAGACTCCAGATTGATTGCAAGTTGAATTTAGGCCCACTCCACATGTTTCCACATTCTGTTTGAACTTGCAGCTACCAATGATTGGTGAATCACAAGTGTGCAAGAGACCAAGCCCATACTATGAAAACACCTTTAAAGCCTCTGCTCATATCGTTGGGACAGGAAGTACATTCTGCTCATGGGGAGAGGACATTGTAAAGGTGAGTGGAAAAAGGGGTGAATGTATATTTTTATTAGAGAGGAATAAATAACTGGAACAGTAGGCCCAATTTTAAAAAATCTGGGCAGGGGCACCTGGGTGGCTCTGTCGGTTAAGCATCCAACTTTAGCTCAGGTCATGATCTCACAGTTCCCAAGTTCGAGGCCCACATCAGGCTCTGTGCTGATAGCGCAGAGCCTGGAGCCTGCTCCCAGTTCTGTCTCCCTTTCTCTGTCCCTCCCCCACTCATGCTCTGTCTCTCTCTCTCTCAGAAATAAAGAAACATTAAAAAAATTTTTTTTAAATCTGGGCATAAAGATGGAGTCAGGGACAGGTTAGAGAAAACTTATTAGATCCATAGAATTCTATTTTTCTCCTTATGTATTTTGCATGGGAAGTTTTTTTCAGATCTGCTATTTAATCAAATTAGTTCATTCATTCATTCAACAAATATTTACTGCTTCTCTCAGGTGGCTTCCTTCACAGCTCTCTCCTCACAGGTTCTGGGAATGACTTTCCTGCCTCTTCACATATAGGGGTGATAGGTTCCTGCACAAGACTTTGTGCACTGCCTTACACTCTGCCCACATCTCTGTAGTGTTTTTATTAAACTCTCCTCAGATTATCCTAATTTAAGATTGTTTTTTGCCAGAACCATGACTAATATATCTGCTAATAGTTTCCAATTAATAATGTCAAGATAGTGGAACAGACTTCACTGCATTCTGGGGGATATGGACTAGGGGATAAAAAAAGGGGTGCTTGGAAGTGGCCCCTGGTTCCCTCCCCTGGAAGCACTGAGGGAAGAGGCCTTGGCAAATGGTTTTCTTGCTGGCCACTTGTGGAGGTTTGGATTCAGGATTTGTTCCTAGTGTCCAAGACTTTGATAAGAAACTTACAGAGGTCAATGCTTACCTACAAATCTTGATAGAACAACTAAAGCTTTTTGATGACAAAATTCAAAACTGCAAAGATGATGAACAGAGAAAGAAAATTGAAACTCTCAAAGAAACAACAAATGAATTCACCCCAAAAGAAGGAGCAGGAAGAAACGACAGCCAGGAACTTAACCAACACAGATACAAGCAAGATTTCTGAGCCAGAATTTAGAATCATGATAATAAGAATACTGGCTGGAGTAAAAAATAGATTATAATCCCTTTCTGTGGAGATAAAAGAAGTAAAAGTCAGGATGAAATAAAAAAATGCTATAACTGAGCTGCAATCACGGATGGATGCCACAGCAGCAAGGATGGATGAGGCAGAACAGAGAATCAGCTATATAGAGGACAAACTTATGGAGAATAATGAAGCAGAAAAAAAGAGGGAGATTAAGGCAAAAGAGCACGATTTAAGAATTAGAGAAATCAGTGACTCATTAAAAAAGAATGTCAGAATCATAGCGGTCCCAGAAGAGGAAGAAAGAGAAATAAGGGTAGAAGGGTTATGTGAGCAAATCATAGCAGGAAACTTTCCTAACCTGGGGAAAGACACAGACAACAAAATCCAGGAAGCACAGAGGACTCCCATTAGATTCAACAAAAACCGACCATCAACAGGCATATCATAGTCAAATTCACAAAATACTCAGGCAAGGAGAGAATCATGAAAACAGCAAGGGAAAAAAAAGTCCTTAACATACAAAGGAAGACAGATCAGGTTTGCAGCAGACCTATCCACAGAAACTTGGCAGGCCAGAAAGGAGTGGCGGGATATATTCAATGTGCTGATCAGAAAAATATGCAGCCAAGAATTCTTTATCCAATAAGGTTGTCATTCAAAATAGAAGGAGAGATAAAAAGTTTTCCAGACAAACAAAAATTAAAGGAGTTTGTGACCACTAAACCAGCCCTAAGAGAAATTTTACAAGGATTCTCTGAGGGGAGAAAAGATGAAAATATTAAAAAAAAAAAAAAAACAAATAAATGAAGACCAAAAGCAACAAAGATTACAAAGGACCAGAGAACACCATCAGAAACTCCCAACTCTACAAGCATCATAATGGCAATAAATTTATATCTTTCAGTACTTACTCTAAACATCAATGGACTCAATGCTCCAATCAAAAGACATAGGGTAACAGAAAACAAGATCCATCTATATGCTGTTTATAAGGGACCCACTTTAGACCTAAAGACACCTTCAGATTGGAAGTAAAGGGATGGAGAACCATCTATCATGCTAATGGTCAACAAAAGAAAGCCAGAGTAGCCATACTTATAGCAGACAATCTAGACTTTAAAATAAAGACTGTATCAAGAGATGCAGAAGGGCATTATATCGTAATCAAGGGGTCTGACCACCAAGAAGACCTAACAATTGTAAACATGTATGCACCAAATGTGAGAGCACCCAAATATATAAATCAATTAATCACAAACATAAAGAAACTCATTGATAGTAATACCATAATAGTAAGAGACTTCCACACCCCACTCACAACAATGGACAGATCATCAAATCAAAAAACCAACAAGGAAACAATGGCTTTGAATGACACACTGGACCAGATGGACTTAACAGATATATTCAGAACATTTCATCCTAAAGCAGCAGAATATACATTCTTCTCCAGTGTACATGGAACATTCTCCAGAATAAACCACATACTGGGACACAAATCAGCCCTCAGCAAGTACAAAAAGATTGAGATCATACTGTGCATATTTTCAGACCACAATACTATCAAACTAAAAATCAACAACAAGAAAAAATTTGGGAAGGTAACAAATACTTGGAGACTGAAGAAGATCCCACTAAAAATGAATGGGCTAACCAAGAAGTTAAAGAGGAAATTAAAAAGTATATGGAAGCCAATGAAAATGATAACACTATAACCCAAACTTCTGGGATGCAGCAAAGGTGGTCATAAGAGGAAAGTATATGGCATTCCAGGCCTTCCTAAAGAAGGAAGAAAGAGGGGCGCCTGGGTGGCTCAGTCGGTTAAGCGGCCGACTTCGGCTCAGGTCACGATCTTGCGGTCCATGAGTTCGAGCCCTGCGTTGGGCTCTGTGCTGACGGTCAGAGCCTGGAGCCTGTTTTAGATTCTGTGTCTCCCTCTCTCTGACCCTCCCCCGTTCATGCTCTGTCTCTCTCTGTCTCAAAAATAAATAAACGTTAAAAAAAATTAAAAAAAAAAAGAAGGAAGAAAGATCTCAGATATACAACCTAACCTTATGCCTTAAAGAGCTGGAAAAAGAACAGCAAATAAAACCCCAAACCAGCAGAAGACAGGGAATAAAAAAGATTAGAGCAGAAATTAATGCTATCAAACCAAAAAACAGTAGAACAGATCAATGAAACCAGAAGCTGGTTCTTTGAAAGAATTAACAAAATTGATAAACCACTAGCCAGTTTGATCAAGAAGAAAAAGGAAAGGACCCAAATAAGTAAAATCAAGAATGAAAGGGAGAAATCACAACCAACACAACAGAAATAAAAACAATAATAAGAGAATATTATGAGTAATTATATGCCAATAAAATGGACAATCTGGAAGAAATGGACAAATTCCTAGAAACATATACACTACCAAAACTGAAACAGGAAGAAATACAAAATTTGAACAGACCCATAATCAGTAAGGAAATCGAATTAGTAATAAAAAATCTGCCAAAAAAACAAGAGTCCAGGGCCAGATGACTTTCCAGGGGAATTCTACCAAACATTTAAGGAAGAGTTAACACCTATTCTCTTGAAGTTGTTCCAAAAAATAGAAATGGAAGGAAAACTTCCAAACTCTTTCCATGAAACCAGCATTACCCTGATTCCAAAACCAGACAGAGACACCCCCAAAAAGGAGAACTATAGACCAATTTCCCTGATGAACATGGATGCAAAAATCCTCAACAAGATATTAGCCAACCGGATCCAACAATACATTAAAAAAATTATTTACCACGACCAAGTGGGATTCATCCCTGGGATGCAGGGCTGGTTCAATATCCGTAAAACAATTAACGTGATTCATCACATCAATAAAAGAAAGGACAAGAACCATATGATCCTCTCAATAGATGCAGAGAAAGCATTTGACAAAATACAGCATCTTTCTTGGTAAAAACCCTCAAGAAAGTAGGCATAGAAGGATCATACCTCGAGATGATAAAAGCCATATACAAGCGACCCAACGTTAATATCATACTCAATGGGGAAAAACTGAGAGCTTTCCCCCTAAGGTCAGGAACAAGACAGGGATATCCACTCTCACCACTGTTATTCAACATAGGATTGGAAGTCTTAGCCTCTGCAATCAGACAACACAAAGAAATAAAAGGCATCCAAATCAGCCAGGAGGAGGTCAAACTTTCACTCTTCGCAGATGACATGATACTCTATATGGAAAACCCAAAAGATCCCACCAAAACACTGCTAGAACTGATTCATGAATTCAGCAAAGTTTCAGGATATAAAATCAATGCACAGAAATTGGTTGCATTCCTATACACCAACAATGAAGTGACAGAAAGAGAAATCAAGAAATCGATCCCATTTACGGTTGCACCAAAAATCATAAAATACCTAGGAATAAATCTAACCAAAGGGGTGAAAAATCTATACACTGAAAACTATAGAAAGCTTATGAAAGAAACTGAACAAGACAAAAAAATGGAAAAAGATCCTATGCTCCTGGATAGGAAGAACAAATATTGTTAAAATGTCAATACTACTCAAAGCAATCTACATATTCAGTGCAATCCCTATCAAAATAAATAGTATTCTTCACAGAGCTAGAACAAATAATCCTAAAATTTGTATGGAACCAGAAAAGACCCCAAATAGCCAAAGCGATCTTGTAAAAAAAAACAAAAACAAAAGCAAAGCAGGAGGCATCACAATCCCGGACTTCAAGCTATACTACAAAGCTGTATCCATCAAGACAGTATGGTACTGGCACAAGAACAGACACTCAGATCAATGTAACCGAATAGAGAACCCACAAATGGACCCACAAACGTATGGCCAACTCATCTTTGATAAAGCAGGAAAGAATACCCAATGGAATAGAGACAGTCTCTTCAGCAAGTGGTGCTGGGAAAACTGGACAGCGACATGCAGAAGAATGAACCTGGACCACTTTCTTACACCATACACAAAAATAAACTAAAAATGGATGAAAGACCTAAATGTAAGACAGGAAACCATCAAAATCCTCGAGGAGAAAGCAGGCAAAAACCTCTTTGACGTTGGCCGCTGCATCTTCTTACTCAACACGTCTCCAGAGGCAAGGGAAACAAAAGCTAAAATGAACTACTGGGACCTCATCAAGATAAAAAGCTTTTGCACAGCGAAGTAAACAATCAGCAAAACTAAAAGGCAACTGACAGAATGGGAGAAGATATTTGCAAACGATGTATCAGAAAAGGGTTACTATCCAAAATCTATAAAGAACTTCTCAAACTCAACACCCAAAAAACAAATAATCCAGTGAAGAAATGGGCAAAAGGCATGAATAGACACTTCTCCAAAGAAGACATCCAGATGGCCAACTGACACATGAAAATATGCTCAACATCACTCATCATCAGGGAAACACAAATCAAAACCACAATGAGATACCACTTCGTACCTGTCAGAATGGCTAACATTAACAACTCAGGCAACAACAGATGTTGGCAAGGATGCGGAGAAAGAGGATCCCTTTTGCATTGTTGGTGGGAATGCAAGCTCCTCCAGCCACTCTGGAAAACAGTATGGAGGTTCCTCAAAAAACTAAAAATAGAACTACCCTATGACTCAGCAATTGCACTATTAGGCATTTATCAACAGGATACAGGTATGCTGTTTCTAAGGGACACATGCACCCCCATGTTTACAGCAGCACTATCAATAATAGCCAAAGTATGGAAAGAGCCAAATGTCCATCGATGGATGAATGGATAAAGAAGATGTGATACACACACACACACACACACACATACACACACACACACACACACACACACACACAATTGAGTATATATGAAAAAGAATGAAATCTGGCCATTTGCAACTATGTGGATAGAACTGGAGAGTATTATGCTAAGTGAAATTAGTCAGAGAAAGACAAATATCATATGACTTCACTCATATGAGGACTTTAAGAGACAATACAGATGAACATAAAGGACGGGAAGCAAAAATAATATAAAAACTGGGAGGAGGACAAAACATAAGGGACTGTTAAATATGGAGAACAAACAGAGGGTTACTGGAGGGGTTGTGGGAGGAAGGATGGGCTAAATGGGTAAGAGGCACTAAGGAATCTACTCCTAAAATCATTGTTGCATTATATGCTAACTAATTTGGATGTAAATTTAAAAATAAAATTAAATTAATAAAGAAAAATAATGCCAATGTAGTTACTAATAATAAGACTACTTCATATGAAGTTTCACAATTATTTTACTTCTTTTTGTCCTAACAATATATTCCTCCAGGTATATAGCCAAAATATAGTGCTTAATTTTTTTAATCTTTTAATATTTTTGAGAGAGAGAGCATGCACATAGGTTGGGTAGGGGCAGAGGGAGAAAGAGAATCCTAAGCAGGTTCCCCGCTCAGCTTGAAGCCTGATGTGGGGCTTGATCTCAGGACTGTGAGACCATGACCACAGTCCAAATCAAGAGACAGATGCTTAACTGTGCTACCCGATGACCCCAAAATATAGTGTATCCCTTTCTATTGCTGCCATAATATATTGCCACAAATATAGCAGCTTAAAATAACACAAATTTCTCATCTCACAGTTCTGTAGGTCACAAGTCCAATTTGGTTTAGCTGGTTTCTCTGCTCCAGGTTTCACAAGTCCAAAATCAAGATGTTGGCCAGCTTGGATTCCTATCTGGGGGCTCTGGAGAAGAAGATCCACTTCTAACCTCATCCAGTTGTTGCACAAATCAGTTCCTTGTGACTGTAGAATTGAGGTACCCATTCTTTTGCTGGCTGTGGGCATTAGGCCGCTTTTAGCTTCCTGAAGCCTCTATTTACTTTGTGTGCCTGTGTCTCTCTATCTCAGTGCCAGCAAAAATATGCTGAATCCTTGTCATTTTTGGAATCTCTCTGACATCCCTTTCAGCTCTTCTGTTTCCACCCAGACAAAGTTCTTCAGTTTAGGGGGTTGTGTGATTATACTGGACCCAGATAATCCAGGATAATTTCCCTATTATAAAGTCCATAATGTTCATCACACCCACAGTCTCTTTAGCCATTATAGTGTAACCTCTTCACAGGCTTCAGATATTAAAGTGAGGACATCTTCAAGGGGCTGCTGTTCTGCCTTCCATATATAGACATTTAAAGGTTCTCTTGTTGTGCCACCAGTTTGATATATAATTAAGATTATTTATTTTGGGGGGCATCTGTGCGGCTCAACTGGTTAAGCATCTGACTCTTGATTTTGGCTCACGTAGTGATTTCATGGTTTGCGAGATCAAGCCCTGCATCGGGCTCTGCACTGACAGCACAGAGCCTGCTTGGGATTCTCTCTCTCCCTCTCTCTCTGCCACTTCCCTGCTTGTGCTTTCTCTCACTCTCAAGAGAAATAAACATTTTAAAAAAGGTTATTTTTTTACTTAGTTTTTTTTTAAACTTTTGGTTTCAAAATAATTTTAGACTTACAGAAGGGTTGTAGGGAGAGTCTAGAGGGTTTCTGTATTCCTTTGTGTGAATTAGTTTTTGATTTTTAGCAATTCTTTTTTAAAAAATTAAAACATTTTGTTTTGTTAGTTATACAAAGCATTTACATGTTTCCAAAGTCAAAATGATATAACCAGGTACATTACAAGATGTGGTTTTCATACCATCTCATCTTCCCGTGTTTTTTCTTCCCTTTAAGATCTCCTCCCCTGGGGCGCCTGGGTGGCTCAGTTGGTTAAGCATCCAACTCTTGATTTCAGTTCACGTCATGATCTCATGGTGGTGAGATGGAGCCCCGCATGAGCCTTGGGGATTCAGTCCCTCCTAGTCCCTCTGCCCCTCCCTCATTTTCATTCTCTCTCAAAAAAAAAAAAAAAAAAAATTAAAGAACGCCTCCTGTCTCTAATCTGGTAATACTCTGCATTGCTGTCACATCTCTCAGTCTTTCTTACCTGAGTTATTCTTCAGAGGCTCTTCCCTCTTTACTCCTAAGTCTTCCATCAGGAGATGGGAAAATGTAATGATGAAGCTTAGTTACACCTACTGCCCACATAGGGCAGAGTTTGGCAGAGGCTTCAGATGGAACATACATACAGGGTGTGTCCCTAATCACCAACCACACACGTGTCCCTCCTTGAAATCATTGGATATCAATAAAACTGATCAGAATTACTTAAATGCACCATATTTACTATACTATGAAATATCATCAATAGTACAACCTACCGTCAGTTTAATGACATTTTGAGGGAAATAAAAAGAACAATTCCACATGAAACAAACACATAGATTATAGGGTGCATCCCAGTTTCAAAAGTGTAAAAAGTGGATATAAAAACACATCTTAGAACCAGGAAATATAGTCCAAATCATTCCATAGTTAAATTAGATCCATCCTGTAAACTATCTTCTTTCTTACATTGGCATTCTTTTTCATTTTTTTTTTTCAAATTTATCAGGGAGATACCACAGCCTGCATCTTTCTTGGAAATAGATACTATAATATTTTTAATTAAATACAGTTAATTGTTATTGTTCATGGTAGTTATTATCTATACTGTCTTTGTATACACTGAATTATTGAATTAGTAAACACTAAAGTAGGAGCCATTGTTTCTAGGAGAAATACAGATTTAGGTTCCTGTGAGCTTTTTGTCACAAAGTTTTCATCAACCTATCAGTATGTAATCTTATTTTATGTACGTATCTCTGTAATGACACCTTATTTAATATATCTTGTTCATTCATTAACACTGAACTCACGGCCAACAGCCCTGTAACTCATACCCAAAAGCAGTTTATGTAACATGTTATTTTCTCCCTAAAGCACATCACAGCCTTATTGAGCTTAGGAACACTAAACAGTACCTCAGCACTACACTTGAGGGCCATTTAAATAGTGAAATTTTCAGCAGAAAGCACAAAAATGCAAAACATGAGGCACTAGACAGACCATGAGAGGGACACTTTATAGTATACAAGCTGAGACAGAAAGGTGGGGTGTTGTCTTGTTCTACCATAGCTGAGAACATGTGTACCAGGTGACTCAAATTTTCCACCTCTGCAATGTACCTCAACTGTACTACATGTATTGATTTGAGGGTTACAAATAAATTTTAGGGAGTAGACAAATAGACAAATATGGAATCCACAAATAATAATGATCAATTGTATTTGAAACACACAGAAAAGTATTAAAACAGCCTGCCATGCACAATCCAGCCTTGTCAAATCTCAACATTTTGTTACATTGGCATCCAATTAAAAAAAAATAATGTTTATTTAGTTTTGGGAGAGAGAGTGTGTGAGAGGTTCAAGAGGGACAGGGAGAGAGGGAGACAGAGGATCTGTAGTGGGCTCTGTGCTGACAGCAGAAAGCCCAATGTGGGGCTTGAGCTCATGAACATCAAAATCATGATCTGAACCAAAGTCAGATGCTTAACCAACTGAGGCACCCAGGCTCAGTATATATATTTTTATACACTTAGTTTTTTAGTATATGTGCTACTGAAGCAAGCACTATATACTTAGGTTTTAAAGAAATAAAACATTATAGGGGTACCTGGGTGGCTCAGTTGGTTGAACATCCAGCTCTTGAGTTCGGCTCAGGTCATGATCCCAGGGGTTGTGGGATCAAGCCCTGCATCAGGCTCTGTACTTACAGCATGGAGCCCACTTAGGGTTCTCTCTTTTCCTCTCTCTTTGCCTCTCCCCCGCTCGTGGTCATGCTTTCTCTCTCTCAAAATAAATTTATAAACTTTTTAAAAAAAAGAAATAAAACTTTACAAAGTTGAAGCCCTTTTTTATCTTCTCTCCCTTTCTAGAGGCAATCTTGAAATTGGTGTTTATCTTGAAATTGGTGTTTATCAATATGCATGTCTTTATATATTTAGTATATGTGCAAGTACTCACAAATGATCATTGTTTTGCCTACTTTTAAATTGTATTATATGTATTATGTTTCTGCTGTTTGTTTTGTTTCCTCTTTACAGGTTTTTTAGAATTATCTGTGTTGATACATATTGTTCTAGAGAATTTATTTTTCTAGCTGTATAGAATTAGTTTGTCTACTGTCCTATTGATGAACATTTATTTGTTCCTATATTTTGCTGTTTCATATGATTCTGCAAATATTCTTGTTACTTTCATGTACTTAGTGTACATGTGTGGTTGTTTTCCAGAATGCATACTAAAGAATTGGTGGATTATAAGAAATATGCATTTTCAGTTTTATTGATATTACTAGATTGTTCTTCAGTTTACCATTCTATCAACAATGAATAAGAGAAGAGCGTTCTCATTGCTTAATTTTTTGCCTACATATGCTATTGTTAGATTTTTAAATTATTATTATTTCTTTAACTTTTAATTTTTTTTGAGAGAGAGACAGAGTGGGGAGCCGTGGAGGGTAAGAGAGGGACAAGAATCCTAAGCAGGCTCCAGGCTCTGAGCTGTCAGCACAGAGCCCAATGTGGGGCTCGAACTCACAAACTGCAAGATCACAACCTGAACTGAAGTTGGACGCTTAACCACTGAGCCACCCGGGCTCCCCTAAATTATTATTTTAGAGAAAAACAGAGTGTGAGTGGGGGAGAGAGACAGAGGGAAAGAGAGAGAGAATCTTAAGCAGGCTCCACACTCAGTGCAGAGCCTGATGCAGGGCTCGATCCCACAACCCCTAGGATCATGATCTGAGCCAAAATCAAGAGCTGGATGCTCAACCAACTGAGACATGCAGGTGCCCCACTACTGTTAGATTTAAATTTTGTTGCCAATTTGAAACCTATGCGAGGGTACTTCATAGTGGTATCATTTTGTATTTCAGTAGTAAAAGTGATCATTTTGTCAGTTGTTTATTGACAATTTGATTTTCTACTTCTGTTGAATTGTCTGATTAATATGGTTTGCCTTTTTTTCTTTTTTTTGTGTGTGCAATGTTTATTTATTTTTGAGAGAGTGAGACAGAGAGAAAGAGCACGAGTTGGGGAGGAGCAGAGAGAGGAGACACAGAATCTGAAGCAGAATCCAGGCTCTGAGCTGTGAGTACAGAGCCCAACACGGGACTCGAGGTCAGCACAGAGACCAAGGCGGGGCTCGAACTCATGAACCTCATGAACGGCAGGATCATGGCCTGAGCAGAAGTTGGACACCTAATCGACTGAGCTACCCAGGCGCCGCCCCCCGCCCCCCCTCCCCCCGCCGCCTTTTAATGGACTGGTTTTTTTCTTATTCACATATAGGACTTGTTTATATAATGGATAATAATACTTTGTTAGTTATATGAGATGCAGGTATCTTTCCTGCTACATGTAGTCTTTTAGGGATCCAGGCTGACAGGGCATCAGCCACCTTGAGTTTATGTTCTTTATGGTAGCCCTGGGGATTACCACTATGGTTAGTCGTAAAACAGAAAAGCAAGGAGGATGGTGCTTAAATTTTTTATTTTTCATGTATGGCAGTGGCATATGTCACTTCCATTTGTATTCCACTCTGAGGAACACTGACCTATGCTCACACCCAGGGGCCAGGGAGGTTGGGAGACATTGATTGAGTACTTAAAAAAGGAGAGAATAGTTTTGGTGAATAGTTAGTCTAATAGCCTTTAACTGTTTTTTTTCTTTTTTCTTTTCTTTTTACATGGCCCTTTATGGTTTTAGCATCAGGTTTATTGTCCTCATAAAATAGTTGTGAGTTATTTCCTTGTTTTTTTATTCTCTGGAACAGTTTGTGTAAGACAAGAATTATTTGTTCTCTGATTGTTTGGTAGCACTTTCTTATAAATCTTTCAGACCTCAGAGAAGAGTATTTTTTGGAGGAACATTTTAAACTTCTGATTCAATTTGCTCAATGGTTATATTTCAGGTTTTCTATTTGTTCTTGGCAAGTCATTTTTTTCATACAAAAATTGTATATTTTGCCTAAATTTTCTACTTCTTGACTTACAATTGCTTTTAGGTGTTTGCCCCTTATCTTTTTTCCTTGCTGAATCTTACTATTTGTTTATCTGGTGTTTTGCTACTTTAGCAGCATCCTATATTTTTGTAAGTAGATTTTAAATGATCATTGTTACAAATGTCTGTTAATTTTCGTATTTAATTCACTTCTGACCCACAATTTACTTAGAAACTATTTTAAATTTCTTAATATATATGTTATTTTAGTTGTATTTTATTAATAATTTATCATTTAATTGCATTATGATTGGAAAGCTTGATACTGATTCTTTGGCAAGGCAAGAAATCATGGCTGTTAGGAGTATACGTCTAGTAGGAATTGTGTATCAGGACAACCAAATAATCTTAGCTAATGGAAAAAGACTCTTCTTTACAAAAGAATGACAGCTGATACTGATATAGAAGAAATGGCAAAACTAGACGATTGCCATTTTGCAACCCTTATAGAAATTACTGATTGAAACTAGGATCATCCACGGATGTTGAAACTATTAGGTTGTGATGATAGGAGACAAGATGACAATGAATCCATTGCCAAGATGCTCTGCCTGTTATTTGTTGGGAGGAAAAGATAAAGCATAGCATTGCAATAGCAAACTGGATATCACCACTTCAACTCAGGGACTAATCTCAGCATCCATTTTTAGTCAACAGCCAGACATTATGTGCTTCCTGTATATGTTGCAGTGGGAAACACACAGCATCGCCAATGATGTATTCTTGCTAAGAATATTTAACCTGCACCTAAACAAGTTTTAGAGCTAAATTTTGGTATTTAGGAAACACAAAGGGCAGAGGGAAAAATTAAAACAATATCAAAAGAAAGAATTAGGCAAATCTAGAAGTGGGATATTCAAGTCTTCAGCATTTTAATGACATGAGAAAAGTAATGGAAGGGCTTTATTAAAATGAGACACTAAAGAGACAGAAAAATGCAATGCAATGGTGTGTGGTCTTTGATTAGATCTTGGTCTGAATAACACAATTGTAAAAGATGTGCTGGTGACAATCAGGAAAATTATGATATCAACTGGGTACCAGGAGCATCTGGCTGGCTCAGGCAGCAGAGATGTGACTCTTGATCTTGGGGTCATGAGTTCAAGCCCCACAATGGGAGTAGAGCTTACCTGGAAATAATAAGGTACTGTATACTAGTAAGGGAATTACTGTTGCAGGAAAATTATTTGGAGTGAAACATTGTAATGTCTCTATTTTACTTCAAAATATCTAAACCTACCATTCTCTTCCTTAGCAAAGAAAAAGACAACTGTTCTGATTTATTTCCTACAGGATAAAATCCAAATTTATTCTTGTGACATGAAAAAAATAATGCTTCAAATCTGGTCACAATTTACATCTTTAGTCACTTGTTCTCATACAGCTCATGTTCT
Source organism: Neofelis nebulosa (assembly GCF_028018385.1). Lineage (NCBI taxonomy): Eukaryota > Metazoa > Chordata > Mammalia > Carnivora > Felidae > Neofelis > Neofelis nebulosa. The sequence continues at coordinate 26,221,420 of NC_080794.1, read as the reverse complement.
GGCCTCACTAAATGTTTTTGTTTTATACCATTAGCTATTTTTTCCTCATCAAAATGTCCTTTCCTTCCTTTCCCAAATAACTGAAAAAGTTGATTCCCACGTGTATGTGCACATTTGCATATGCATGCTCACCAAAACCAATGTAAGACATTTTTAACCCAAGTATTGGCCATTATAAATGTATAAAATATAAACTGGAAGGAAACATATCTATCATGGAGAAGAGCCAGGGAATCAAACTGAGTTGTTAAGAGGGCTAACTATAAGTGTTCTCTGTCTTTTAGGAAAAAGAAAAATAGTAAAAGAAATATGACCAAATAGCAAAATTTATTAATTTATGGTGTTGAGAATTCATTCTTGTGTGTATCTTATAACATTTTCTCCCTAAGAGAAGGAAAGTGAATGTCTGCAGACTGTATTAGTTTGAACCCCAGTCTTCCAATTTATCATTTGATGATCTGGGACAATTTTCTTAATTTCTTTGAGCCTAAGTTTCTTCATCTTAAAAACAGGGCTAATCATAGAACCTATTTGAGTAGGGTTGTTGTGAGGATTAAACAAATTAATACATGTGAAGCACTGAAGTATTCAGCCAGCACCTGGCATGAGGTAAGCAGCTAGTAAATATGAGATACTGTGTGTTGAGACCTGCTTTGTGGCTTAGTTCCTTATCAGTTTTGGTAAACTGTGTGCCTGAATAAAATGCTTGCTTTATAATTATTGGGAACAGGTATACACACACATTTGACTGAGCTTGTTAATTATGTTCAGATCTTTCACATTCTTTGTAATTTTTCATTTGCTTAATCTTTCAATAGAGAGATGTGCTATGGTCACCTATGATGGATTTGTCAATTTATCCACATAATTCTGTTAGTTTTTAATACATACATTTGAGGCTATATTACTGGGCGCATGAAAATTGTAATTGTTTTGGGGCACCGAGTGGCTCAGTTGGTTAATCTGGCTCTTGATTTCAGCTCAGGTCATGATTTCACAGTTTTTAGGTTCGAGCCCCGCATCAGGCTCTGCGCTGACAGATTCTCTTGTCGGCTTGGGATTCTCTGTCTCCCTCGCTCTCTGCCCCTCTCCAATTCATGCTCTCTCTCTCTTTCTGAAAAATAAACATTCAAAAACATTTTTTTTAATTGTTTTATTTTTGTGGTTATTTGTTCCTTTAATTATGGGATGCCTACTTCCTTTTATATCTTGTAACACTTGATTTCTTTGAGGGGCCTATTTTAATATGGCTTCTTCAGTTTTCTTTTAGTAGGTATTTGTAGAATATATCTTCATTCTTTTATTTTCAATTTTTTTAAGTTGTTGGCTTTAATGTCTTACAGGCTTATAAAAATATGATTTGACTTGTTTTTTTTATTCTGATTATCTCTGTGTTTCTATAGGTAAGTTCAATTACAGTTATTATGTTTCCTGATAAATTTCTACCATCTTTGTGTGTATGTGTGTGATTTCTATTTATACTGATTTTCTCTGGTTCTTTTCACCTTTTATTTATTTTTAAAATCTCCTTGTGGATTGAAGAAGTATTTGCTGTTTTCCTTTGAACATTACAGTCTTTAGAATGCCTTAACTCCAATTCCTCTCTACCCATTTGTTGTTGTTTTCTAATATTTTAGTTCTCCTTAAAATAGTAATTATTATGATTATTGTTGGTTTTTAAACTCCCATTATTTATCATTATTTTTTATATTTATATAGTCAGTATTTGTTTAAATTTATCCACTTTCTTCCAAGTTTCTTTGCTCATGGTTCTTTCTTGTATCTTGCTACTTCTAGAAGAACATCTAGAAATTCTCTTTGTTAGTGGTAATACATTTGTCTTAAAATGTCTTTAATTTACTCTTATTCTTGAATAAGTATTATAGCTGTGAATACATTTCTAGTACAGCTATTTTCTCTTAGCCCTTTGATGTTATTACTGTATTGCCTTCTGGCTTCTATTATTGGTATTAAGAAATCTGCTGACACTCTAATTGTAGATAATTGTCCTTTCTAGATAGTTCTTGTTTTCTCTTTTCTTTCCGGTTTTACATAGAATTGTTTTAATTTTTTTGCACTTATTCTTCAGAGTTTTTACCAGCATATGTTTGAATTTCTCTTGTTATAGCTCTATTTTTATTTATCCTATTCCATTCTTTTTTTTTTTTTTTTTTAAGTAGGCTCCATGCCCAATGTGGGACTTAAACTCATGACTCTGAGATGAAGATTTGCACACTCTACCAACTGAGGCAGCCAGGGGCCCCTATCCTATTCCATTCTTATCTTACCTCCTGAATATGACCATTCATATTTGCTATCAATTATGGAAAGTTCTTAGCCATTATCACTTTAAATATTGCTTTTCTATTCTTTTGCTTTGTTTTCTAATTTCTGAATACCCATTGGATGTGTATTGCACCTTGCTCTTCTAACTTCTGCTCTTATATCTCTGTGCTGCATTCTAATATCCTCAGATCTATCTTCTACTTTGCTAATTCTTTCTTCAGCTGTGTCCAATCTGCTAATTAATTTACTCCTTGAGTGTTTTTAAAATTAATCACTTAATGAAATGAAAAACTGCTCACATGGCAGTTCAGGTATTCCTAATTGAAAGAAGACAATGTTGGGGCGCCTGGGTGGCTCAGTCGGTTAAGCGTCCGACTTCAGCTCAGGTCACGATCTCGCGGTCCGTGAGTTGGAGCCCCGCATCGGGCTCTGGGCTGATGGCTCAGAGCCTGGAGCCTGCTTCCGATTCTGTGTCTCTCTCTCTCTGCCCCTCCCCCATTCATGCTCTGTCTCTCTCTGTCCAAAAAATAAACAAACATTAAAAAAAAAATTAAAAAAAAAAAAAAGAAAGAAGACAATGTTAACAGAATAAAAGCAATGATCAGATAAGGCCATTCCGTGTTGGTGTTTGGAACAAGACAGAAAGAAAGATACTCTGCAGCCATAAAAATAACTAAACATCCTACTATTTTTTTTAACAATTGTAAATATTTATTCACCCAACATGGAAGCATCCAAATACATAAAGCAACTGTTAACAAACATAAAGGAAGAAATTGATAGTGATACAATAAGAGTTGGGGTAAACATCCTACTCTTGATGAATATGAGTGACTACTGCTTTTTTCCAAATGATAACTCTAGCCCAACTTTCATACTCCTGTTTCTTAGATAAAAATTACCAAGATACTCAAATACCAAATTTCATCCACTTTTTGACAGTATCTAATTCAGAACTGACACTTGCCTTCTTAAACCTTGCTTAGAATCACCCAGTTCAAGGACAAATCCTGTAATAAATCCCTCCCACCCATAATTTCTGTGATGTACATTCTCCTTTATTGCAGCAAGCTAGATAAAGCTAGCTTTTTTGGCTGTAAGTGTGTTCCTGGTCAACCTACTGAGCCACTCAGATGCCCTTATTTTTGCTAATTTTTATTTGAGAGGGATTATTTCTCTGTGTGTTTTATAATTTCCAGTTGTAACTCCATCTTCATTTTGAGTCTCTTTCCAGAGTAAATTTTTGTTGTTTCTGTCAGGTACACTGGAAATGCTACCATTTTTATGCCAATTTTTTTTTATCAGTTTATTTTCTTGGTTGGATTTTACATAGAGTACAAACTCCCTTTTTAAGTATCTTTGATGATATTTGACAAATGCATACATTTGTGTAACCACTACCACAGTGAAACTATAGAACATTTCCATCACCCAAAAACTTCCCGAGCAAACCCAACTTTTAAGATACTATGTCAGTTTGGGGATTTTTGGACCATGTAGGTAGTATAAGTATACATGTGAAGTCCCTAACTTCATGAGGCTTAGGTTTAGAGATAATGTTTCCGAAGAGTTTTTTTTTTTTTAAACTCTGTATCTTCCTATTTGTCTTCCTGTTTGCTGGTAGGAAGACTTTCAGTGCAGTGTAGCTTTTTGACTATCTGGCATTTTGTAGGCATCTTAGTTACATCTTCCTTCCTGGTATGGCCACATGTCCTCATATTCTGTCTCTGATGGGTATTAAACTCGAACATTGTGACTAACAAGACCTACGATGCTGCTGTCCCAGTTTCAGCTGCCAGTTTACTACTCTGATTTATAGTGCCTCACTCCTCCCCTTTTTTGATTAATACATTTTGTTGAAGTGCAAGTTACATATGGTAAAGTACATAGATCATAAATAGATAGCTCAATACCTTTTCACAAGAGAACATACCTATGTAACAAGTACCCAGAAAAAGAAAAAGAACATTGCTAGAAATCTTTTAGTATCCTTTCCAAACACTATCTCCTCCCAAAGAGTATCCTTATTCTGCCATCTAACCTCATAGATTAATTTTGTACATTTTTTTTTTTTAATTTTTTTTTTCAATGTTTATTTATTTTTGGGACAGAGAGAGACAGAGCATGAACGGGGGAGGGACAGAGAGAGAGGGAGACACAGAATCGGAAACAGGCTCCAGGCTCTGAGCCATCAGCCCAGAGCCTGACGCGGGGCTCGAACTCACGGACCGTGAGATCGTGACCTGGCTGAAGTCGGACGCTTAACCGACTGCGCCACCCAGGCGCCCCTGTACATTTTTGAACTTTATACAATGCAATCATACAGCATATACTCTTCTGTGTCTGGCTTCCTTCACCAAGCAACTCATGTTGCTTCATTCATGTAGCTATAGTTTGCTCATTCACATTGCTGTATATTATTCCATTGCATGAATATAACAGGATTTATATTGTAGGTGGACATTTGGGTTATTTCTAGTTTTCCTCTTTGCTTTGGAGCCTGGGATTTCCCTTTACTTTTTTTCTAGTTCTTTATTTAGTACCATTTAAGAAGCATTTCTAGGTCAGCAATTCAATATGATCTGTGTCAAGACAAATTTTAGGTTTTGTAGGTTGTCAAATCTCCAGACATATAAATCATGTTTCATTTTTTGTTGAAATTCTTACTTGATTCTCATCTAATTTACTTTAGCTGATGACATATTTCTTTTGTCTGCCATTTGTATAAATGGTTTGTTTCCTTTGAACCAATAATGACTGAACACAAACAGGAGGCTAGAGATCATATATATAATTAATCTTGTAGTCATGGTCTCTTGCCAGGGTGGGATGCTGGATAGCAAGACTAGTTTGACATCAATTAGTGTAAAATATTGAAAAAGCCAATAGTATTAAGTGTGGATGTGGTTCTTTGGGTCCAAGATCTCCTGGTTAGTTGACACTGGAAATATGAGTTGAGAAGAAGGCTCTCTTCATGGCTCTGTGGTATGTAATCAACATGTTGCTAGAAAAGCCAGTCCAAAGTGGATCTGCTTTTGCCCTGCAAAAGTAATTGTTCTACTAGATTAGTGGTTCTCACTTTTGTCTCCAGGGGATATTTGGTAATGTCTGAAGACACTTTTGGTTAGCATGCTATTGGAATCTAGTGGGTGGAGGCCAGGGATGCTGCTAAACATCCTGCAGTGCACAGGACAACCCCCTCTGAACCCCAACCCGAACAAAGGATTTTCCAGATCCACGTGTCAGTAGTGCTAAGGTTATGAAGCCCTGAGCTAGACTCTGAGACCATAGATAGCCTCTAAATCAAAGCTATATTTCAATAAACAAGCTATATTTCAATATCAACTACATTTCAAGAAATGATAACACCAGAGTGGCTCATTATTCTATGATTCTATCCAAATTCTGGCACTCCGTAATAGCCATCTTATGCCTGGCTCATTCCAATTCTTTTCAAAACTGTAACAATGGAGCCTGCAACCACCAAATCCATTTAGAGTTTGAATGAAATTACTAGTATGTGACAGTAATGTAACTAGATATGTACAGCAATTTATTTATAGCAATAAAAAATTAAACAAAATTTCCCTATGATTTATGGCATTATTTTAGTTTTACTATTTGAAAGTTCAAGGCCATAGGGTAGATCATCTGCACAAATAGCATTAGACAAAGAAAGATTTTGACATTGTGCCTTGCAGTTAGACTATAAGGTATTTTTTCCTTTGTTGTTACATTTTGCAGCTTGACTTTAGGGCAAAGGTAAATTTCATTATTTCTCCAATGGAAGTGATTATCTAAATTTGTCTCTTCTTCCTCCAGGCAGCACACACTGCCATCTATTCTTCTGATTCATTTCCCCTAGATAGCTGAGAAGGAGTTTTATAATGATATTATTGGTTTTGTAACTAGTGTTTCCATTGTAATGCTATTACTGAACCAATGTTGTGATAAATGGTCTGTTTATAAGGGGAATCACTTTTACAAGAAGTAGAAAATTAGACACGCTTCTGCTTTGCAATAACAATAAAAACCACAGTGAAAAAATATTCCCCAGTTTATTCCCATCTGTATCAGCAGGGAAGCTTTAGAAGATGGCTTTCCCCCAAAGTCTTCTAAACACAATTACTGCCTACAAATACCATGTCAAAATGCAGTTTTCCTCCACATCCTATTCAAGACCAATACATTTTTAAGCTTATCATAATGTGGGCCCTTTAAGAAAGTCAGGCACTTTAAACCCCACCCCTATGCTGACTTGAAGGAGTCCGTCGGTCTTTCTGAAGCAGTTAGTTGGTGATAAAGCTAAGAGAGCCGACTTGCCCCTTGCTCTGCCTGGAAGGAATGTTTCTGTTGCAATAAGCTCTAAAAGTGGAAGTTTTAAGATAGTATGGGATAGGAAACAATAGGAACTTGTGAAGTATGGAAGCCAGACCTGCTCTAAGATTCTATCACGCTGCTGAATAAAGCGGAAAGAATGCTGTTAAATCTGAGTTTCTCCCTGTGGTGCTGCTCCCTGCGAGCTTTACTCTTCCATTTCACCCAGCAAGTGAGTTTTCCAGAAGCCGTTTCTAATTTAATGAGCTGCTGGTCTCATGTACCAGATCCCCAAAAAGAAAAGTGAGGGAGAGAAATAAGTTTCAATGAAAATTACACTGGATCACTTCTAACAATTTACATTGGCTATATTTCTTAAGAGCAAAGCCAATTCTTTCTTCTTTTCTCCTGCCACACCAACAATGACTAAGTTCAGAAGTCCTTTAGCACTAAAAAATAACTAGGAGAAATCTGGGGGTTAATTGCAGTTGGCATTTCTCAGCTCTCTGCCAGAAGCAGCCATTTTTGGTAAAAGATGATGTCATTTGGAACACTTGGGGTTTTAGTTTATTCCGAGGTACTACTTTCCATTAGCCACAGAATAACAGCTTAATCATTAGATCAAATTTAGGTTTAAAGATAACAGGAGTAGGAATAAAAATCATTAAATTCCACCTCTTAATCCTTCATAGCACATTATAAACTTTTCCAAAAGTTCAAAGCAATAGAAAATTTTCACACCTTTTTTTTTTCTTTCCTGTTTTCTGTTTCCAAGTGTTTGTTCTTCCCTTGACTAAGCTTGGTAATAACTAGTCTGGTCAGTTTCACTTTCCAATTTTTATACATAAGTGAAAGCTGTTTTGTGTCAACAGTTTAAAGATGTTTAGAATCGTCTCACCTGCTGGGCGGATTTCCTGCAAGTCTTTCTTTGGGAGAGAAGAGGGGGAATAAAAGGTTATTTAGAATTTCTTATGCTTCAAAACTAGAACCCTGAATTAGATCACATCAGAGTAATTAATGCTTTATTTTTAACCTATTAAAGTTTTCTGGAAGTGGGCAAGAGGGTGATGGTTATGCTGTATTCCCACTTAATCATCATTATTTGTACAGCATAATGCTTTGTCTGCAGTTACCTTAGAAAACTGGCACTTAAAGAGATGGGTTTTAATCCACAGAAAGTGTTTCTTTTTTCTTTTTGGATTAGATAAACGCTAGTCTCTTAATCCTATTGCGTGACACGTCCTGGCACTGTTCTCAAGATGTGAAGAGAAAAAGAAAAGAAAGTTGCACCTTGTTTAAAGATTGAGCGCAGTGTGGTTTATGAGATTATTAGGAGGAGGAGCAAAGAGAGTGGCATGTCTCTTCCGCAAATTCTTAACGAGGTTAACCTGTGGCTGCTGTTGTTTCACCCCACTCGGGCTCCTGGCAGGGGAACTTTCTGTTCTCTTAGCGCTATCCTAGGCTTCCCAGTTGAGCTCTCCGAGAAGATAAAACTCAAAGGGCTGCGTGTATGTTTCAAACAGACAGAGGGAGACAGGAGTACACGCAGTCGGCGGAAGACGGGGCCACTGCCCCGCCACGGCCCGGCCACGGCTGAATGCGGGAGCCGGCGTGACCTTTCCACGTGTCTCCGACACCTGCGAGGCTAGCGGGGCACCGGGTTTCCTTTTCCCGGGAGCCGGCGCGAGCCCGGAAGAGGCTGGGCGTCTGGGGGCTTAGGTGGGGGGCCGGGAGGCCCTCCTTCGGAACACGTGCGGCCAGCGCGCAGCTGGTGCGAGGGCTGACCTGGCCTTCCCGCCCCGGCTGGGCCCGCGAGTCCCTGGCCCGCCGGCAGGCGCCGGGAGGCGGGCCGCGGCGGTGGCGGCGGGCGGGTCCCGGAGCTTTCGGCCAGCTCTTTAGGGCGGCCTAGCGAGCGCACCAGGCCCGGCTGGAGCGAGCCCCAGTGCAGTACTGCCCGAGCCCGGGCGGGGTCTCTGTTCTCTGGCAGAGGAGGTCCCTTGGCAGCGGGAAGCTCCCTCTCTTTCTCTCGCCGCCGCTCGGAGTCTGCGCCCTGCTGCCAGGCGCCCAGCTCGGCGCTCCCCTGTGCTCGCCCGGCGCCCACTCATTCGCAGCCCGGCCTTCGTCGCCGCCGCCTCCCTGCTGCTCCTCCTCCTCCTCCTCCTCCTCCTCCTCCTCCTCCTCCTCCTCCTCCTCCACCTCCTCCTCCTCCTCCTTCTTTCCCCAGCCCGCCGCGGCCATGGCGGACAGCGCCAGCGAGAGCGACACGGACGGGGCGGGGGGCAACAGCAGCAGCTCGGCCGCCATGCAGTCGTCCTGCTCATCGACCTCGGGCGGCGGCGGTGGCGGTGGCGGCGGGGGAGGCGGCGGCGGTGGGAAGTCGGGGGGCATTGTCATCTCGCCGTTCCGCCTGGAGGAGCTCACCAACCGCCTGGCCTCGCTGCAGCAGGAGAACAAGGTGCTGAAGATCGAGCTGGAGACCTACAAACTCAAGTGCAAGGCGCTGCAGGAGGAAAACCGCGACCTGCGCAAAGCCAGCGTGACCATCGTGAGTTGCTTCCCCGGGGGGCGCGCCGCGGCGCCGACCTCCGCCCGCCTCCGGGAGAGGTTGCACCTGGACCGGGCAGCCCCCGAACTCCCCGAGCCTTCCGGGGACCTGCAGCGAGCACACTCTGCCAAGAACTGCTGGCCCCTGGAGGGTGGGGGAGAGGGAGGTGTCCCTTTGGGGCCACGCGAGTCTGGCCTCCCTCAGGGGTCAGGCCCCTCGCGGGGTGCGGGAGAAAGCTGCTGGGACAACCACCCACATTTTCTTTTCGCCACTGGGTAGGAGGCCCCTCCCGGGCAGTGCTGGAGACTGGTGGCGTGGCTGGGGGGCGGGGTGGGACTTTTTTTTTTTTTTTTCAGTCACAGCGTGCCTGAGGTGTACGTGCAGAATCTGGGGACCCCTAGGCTGTGGGAGAGGGAGGAAGCCGGATTAGGTTCCGGGGGCCTGCCTTAGGGTGCGGGGGTTGCGTAGCTGGGCTGGGCACTTCGCTGGCATCTGTACGGCGCTAGCTTGATCGCCCGGGGAGGGGGCGGGAGAGAGTGGCTGGGAATCCGGGAAGTGGAGTTTTCTGGCCAGGATTGAGAGGGAAGGGCGGGTACCGGAGCTGATGCTTCCACCTCCGTTGGAAGTCCTTTCCTTGGTTCGGGTTGAGTGTAGGGGGTGCCAGCGGCAGTGCACAGCCTGGAGAATGCAGCATCTTACACTAAACCTGGACAGAGTGAAGGGTGTGCAGCTTGGACAGGCTGAAACCGTGAAGGGTATCGACTGCTTTTCCCTTGCGGAGGAGGATGTACGTGTGTTTGCTTCATTGGTGGTGGAGTGTCTAGGGATATTTAGCCTCTGAGTCCAGATACTTGATGAGAGAACAGACTGTCTGTTCTGTTTCCACCTGGCGCCCGAGGCTCACCCGAAGAGGGTAAGATTAGGTGTGTAGTCTCCCTCCTAGCGAAGCAGGCGGTTAGAAAGGCCACTATAGCCGTGATGAGGCGAAACATAACTGGAAAAAGTACACCGTGTGCTCTCACCTAATATCCCTGCCAGCTAGCCACATCATTAACATGCAGAATCCCCATACAGACAACTCTATTCAGATCAAAACAGTTTCCCAGCCAGGAGCTGAGAAGAAAATGTCAAGAAATCAAGGGCATAAATTACCATAGTTGCTGCACCATAGCTGATGAGACTGAACCTTCAGATGGAGAAAAAAGCATGAATTTGGGAATGGATCAAAGATGACAGTCTGGAAATGAAACGGGGCAAGTTTAGGATGCCCCTGTGCCAGAAAAAGTCTTCAGCAGAGAAGTGAGTGTGTATGTGTGAGTGGGTGTGTATGCTCCCCCAGTGCTAGCTCATACATGGGACCTGGATGGCATTCTGAATTTGCTTAAGAAGCAGATTTCCACCAAAGTTTCAGTGTGATTGGCAGCCTAAATAGAAATTGATTATAGAAAGACACTTTGCATGCTCAAATCCAGTCCTGGTGAATGGAATGGGAACAACATTCACGCGTTTCCAGACTGTCAAGTTCTTGAAGTGCCCTTTTGGTAGGAAGAGGGAGGAATGCAGAGGCAGCCACTTCCAAGCCTTCTCTAGCTTTCTTGGCCAAGAGAGAGGTCTCTGCTGAGTGGGGGTTTGAGAAGAGGGGGAAGTTGGTGGAAGCAGTTTATTTAAGGTTTGAGTTAGTAAATGAGAGGGTTAGTCTCTTGGAGAATGTGAACCATAGAAAGTAGTAAAACTTATATGAAACAGAATCTCTAGCCTCTTGTATAGAGTGAGCAATACAGGCTGTTTTTGTTTGGGAGAGAGGATTAGGGGTGGAGATACTGTGAAAGGGTATCTGTTTGACAGTTGACCGTATTATAAGTAGGTCTGTAAATTATACACAAACACGTTGGCTTCACATGGACAAATGTGTTCATTCCTGGTGCATAAGATCGGAGGCCTTCTGAACACTTGGTTTGAAGAGTGTGTGAGGTGGTAGCTTTATTTCTTAGCACTTACCCTCAGCTAAAACTGACACCCCACCAGATATACTTTGTGAAATGTGGCCGTACTGAGTAGAGTTTTAATATTGTTTTAGATGACAGCCTACAAGTACCTTTTGGTACTCAGTTCTTCTTTGATCTCTAATACATACTTTCAAGGAAACAAAAATGCTTGTGGTTTACCTGGTTCCTTAGTATTTGACAGGTGTTATTAAGGCAAATGCAGAGAAGAGTTCTTTTAAGCTTTTGAGAATTTTGGACCCAGGTTGTGTTGAAGTGGGCTTGACCTCTCATGTATGCAATATGGGAGGAGAGATGTGTGTGACTATGTGAAATGGGTCTGTGGGTGTAAGGAGCCCATTGAACAATACTGTGTCGTAATTTCTGTCAAGGTTAAGCTGGACAACTCCTAACAACTCTAAGTTAAACATAGCCCTTATTAGTAGTTGCCTAGAAAGTTTGTGATAAGGCCTATATTCAATTCAATGAAGGCCTTGCTAGATTTTTCATATTTTAGTTAATTTAAAGGGAAGATGGTATCCTAATCCTATTACTTGCTCTCCTGGCGCTTATTAGTTCCTTTACTTACAATATTAACTTTAATATTCTTGAGCACTAAAGGTGATTGTGAGTGTCTTTCCTTTTCCCTGCATATGTCCAGGAAGGTACACTGCTAATCAGCCACACTGTGGAAGAGTGTGGCTCTTTTTTTTTTTTTTTTTTTTTTTTTTTTTTTTTTTTTAGCAGCTTATTTTTTTAGAGTAGTTTTAGGTTTGCAGCAAAATTGAGGGGAAAGTACAGAGATTTCTCACATATTCCTTGTCCTTCCCCTCCCCCATTATCAACACTCCCCACCAGAGTGGTGCATTTGTTCCAACTGATGAACCAACTTTGACCCATCATAATCACCCAAAGTCCTTAGTTTACATTAGGGTTCATCTTGGTGTTTGTACATTCTGTGGGTTTGGACAAATGTATAATGACACATATCTACTATTGTAGTATCCTGCAGAGTAGACCAAGTACTTTAAAACTCCTCTGTGCTTTGCCTTCTCATCCCTCCCTAACCTAGCACCCACTGATCTTTTTTTTTACTGTCTTCATAGTAATCCATTAACCTGTGAAGGACTTAGTTGTTTCCAAGTTTTGGCAATTAAGAGTAGAGCTGCACCAGACATCTGTGTGCAGGGCATTGTGTGGACAAAAGATTTCAGCTGTTTTGAGTAAATACCAAAGAGTGCAATTACTGGATTGTATGGTTAGAGTATTTTTGTTAAGCAGCGGCTCAATTGTCTTTCCAAAGTGGCTGTACCATGTTGCATTCCTACCAGGAGTGAGTGAGCATTCCTGTTGATCCACATACTTGTCAGCTTTTGCTGTTGTCATTGTTTTGGATTTTGGCCATTCTGATAGGTGTGTAGGTACCTCATTGTTGTGCCCTCTTTTAAAAACCAGTCCAAAGGCTAGTAGAAATCTTAACTAGTGATCATTTCTGTGTATTTTGGTATATGAATGCTTACTTGGATCAAGCTACCTATTTAATAAAGGACTGGTTTCATGGGTCCCTGTTCTCAGCATCTGTATGATAAAGTTAAACATTATCTCTAGGGAAGAATCAACTGGATGAGGCCTTTCATCCGTGTGTCCAAGTGCCTGGTGCATCTGGGAGTCTCGAGCTTGCCTCTAGTATGTTTCACTTGGGGCTTTCGTGAAGAGTGGAATGTTTTGAGTGATTATCCAATTTCTCCCAGTAAATCAGCAGTGGAACCAGGATGCTGATTATAGCTCATAATTTCTTCTTTGGCATAGAGAAAATACACAAAAAGCAAATGCTCAGTCTGTTGAATAGCTTTTATATGTTAGGCTAGATTTATCCTGCTTTTATTGTGGGTGAAAATGTAATTGGAGATGATCTGATTCATTGTAGTAAGAGGTGTCCAGCGGTGGTGGTCTCTGAGATGAGGAAGTGCTATAATGGGCGTTAGTTGGATGGTTTTACAGTTCTAGATGAGCTGCTAGTATTCTCAGTATAAGTGGAGCTTTCACCTGGCATGGCTGGTCTCTAAGGCGTATGCCTTTTCTAGACTGGTTCAGACCTAATAGCATGTGTCTGGTTTGAAAATAAAGGCCTAGTATTTGAGTATCTTTCTCTAACTATAAAGTTAGTTCTTTATTATAGAACTTTAGGGAAATACAGAAATACAAAGGAATTTTGAAGTTACAGTAGAAAAACAGGTTTGTATGGCATGATTAGAAAGCGTGGCTATTTTAACCATCAACAGTGTAATCGTTTCATTAACCAATAAAATCTTCCATATAGTAAATGTTGTGGATTTCGGGTTATTTACTCTGGAAGCTTAATACACTATTTTCCATTTTTAAGACTTCATTTTGGCAGACTCTGAAGCTGTCAGATTGACATTGCCCTTGTAAAGAGGTGTGGTGTATGTCTTTTTTTGTTGTTGTTAAAAATTTTTTCCCCCCCTTAGATGCTTAATGGAAAACACCCAGCTTTAGACAGAACTTTGAGAAAGTCTGACCTCACAGTTAGGTCTAATTGTACATGGTTCAGTTTTGTTACAAAGGCTGTATGGTTAGTTTTCTTCTGCAGTTGAAATTCTTCATGTTGATGTCTCTTCTGTTTCATGTAATGTAATTGTATTTGATTAAAAAAACACAGAATGTTAGAGGAGATTGTGACAGTCTTTTGCAGTGTTCCTTTTGTTTTGCTGGGGTGGGAGAATCACCAGTACCTGGTTTGCAGTGACTCTTGTTCAAGACCAGAGACACTGGCCTACAGCAAAAATCTGAAACTAGTCATTGCCTGTTTAAAAACATTCAGTGGCTCTCCATTACCCTCTGGATCCAGGTAAACTTTCTGTGGTTTACCAGGCCCTTCTTGCTCTGGCCCCTGCTTGCTTCACACACCTACCTCTCAACGTCTAGAAGCTCTCACTTGGTTGAACTGCTAGTTGCTGGAATTTCAATAGGTCTCTCTGACTCCTCTGGGATAGACTTCCCGCCCTTAATCCTATCCCTGACTCCTCCCTTCCCTTCTACCTCGTAGATCCTAGTAGACTATACTACCTTTTCCACCCCCACCCCAGTGCACATTGCCACTGCCTCTGTACCAGCCACACAGTGGGCTTTGTGCCCATTCATGTGCTCCCACAGGACCCATCTGTCACTCCCTCTACCACCCCATCACATAGGTGCCCCTCAGCAGCAGGGGTATACATTCTTCCAGGGGCAGATTTTGCTTTGTTCACTCCCATTTCTCAGTGCCTGGCATGTGGTAGATACTCAAGGGTATGTTGAGTTGACTCAGGAGGCCCTGGGTAGTGCAGTGGTTGTTGTTTTGTGCCCATTCTGCCTTGACCTTGTACTAATAGGGTCACTCTCCTGCTGCATGTGTTCTGAACAACAGCACATATGGTCTTTGCAGGGGTTGGTTAAAGAGGCTAGATGGATGAATGAATACAGTGTATACTTTGGGGGACCATTACAATCAATGCAACCCAAGCTCTTGTTTTCTAAGGGTGGGTGAGGTTATAGGTTACCTTGTAGCTATATCTAGATGTTCAAGATACACTTCACCTCTGAAAGGGGGACAAAGTGTCTTCAGTTTCACCTTTCCAAGGATTTTTGAGCCAGGCTTTTAGGGGGAAAATGTGGTTCTGTTGGCATGTTCAGATTTACCACTTCAGTTTTGGTAATGGTGACAGATCATTTCAGTGTTTTCTCATGACTTTCGTTAGTTTTGAAATGCCCCACAGCTGCCTCTGGGAAACAGTGTGCTGTCGTGCATCTCTGCAAGTACCCGTGACCTGAAGCTCTATTTGGGGAAGTATCTGCAAAGGAGATTGGGAGACTTGGCTGAATCCTTGTAGATGTCCATGGGAGGCTTGCAGGGTGGAGTTGCAGGGGCTTGGTAATGGTGTCACACGCAGTGTGCTTGCATTTCTTCTTAAATGCTTTGCAGCGATCGTTGCATTTACACCTAGAAATGCTCATCTGACCTTTTCAACTACAGCCAGGCTGAACCAGGAGTAACCTTCCTCTTCCTCTTTCCCTCCCATACTTCTTCCCTCAGTGGGTAGGTGTTGCTTTTTGTTTTCAATCACAATGCAGCTGCTTTTAGATAGATTGAATTATTGTCAAAGCTGATGAAGTCAGTGTTCACAGGTTCAGTGTGTTCTTGCTTGGTGGGGGTTCAAATTTTTTGACAGGGAAACTAATGCTCTGGAAAATGTTTCTAATCATCAGGATCTCAGAGTGGTGTTAACTTGCAAACTCTTCCTTCCCCAATATTGTCAAATTTTCTTATCTTTCATGGGTGTGAAACTCACAGCTGTGAGTTTTATTTCAGTGTTCATTCCAGTAAATTACAAACCTTACTTTGCAGAGGTGTTCTCGTTTAGGTGAGAAGAATGTTCAAAAAAGACTGATTGTTTGATTTATGGTTTATTTAGAAATAACCACCCCCTTATTATTGGTCCCTAGCTCTAATGTATGGGGTACAGTTTAGTGATTAAAATTCTTTATAATACTTATTTAATGATGGGAAATTTTCTGTGATTTCTTTCTCCCTTTGCCTTGTCAGTAAGGCACAAAATGGTATGTGAGGAGTACAGCCTGAAAAATAGGCACGATTCAACCCCCCAGTACTTCTCGGAGTACTGGCCTCCTGGGTGCCAGTGCTCTGAAGCACTCAGAAGCAGTGTAAGGGCTTCTCTAGCAGCTTCCCAAGCATTACACTGGACTTGCAGTCAGCTTGGCCCTGGCTTGCTGATGTAGCGAACTCAGCAGAGGAACAGCCATTCCCTCTCCAGCACTTTCCAGTCCAGAGAGTGGTGAAGTGCAGGTGCAAGCAAGAAAGGAGGTTCAGCAGACTCTTGTAGGGGTTCCAGGGAGGGCTATGTCACCCTCTTTGTCTTGTTGAGTCCCTTCAAGGGAAATGATGTGCCCTCTTCACTCACAGTTTAATTAGCTTGTAGTTGGTTTTATAAGGCCAAGATGGGGAGAACGGGTTGCTCAGTTTGTCTATGTTGAGGTGGTACTGGGAGGTTTTTGTTTGTTTTTAATTTTCTTTTTCTTTTCTTTTTTTTTTTTTTTTTTTTTTGTGGTGATTGAAAAGAAATGCCACTGATGTCTTAATTTTATAATTTGCATCTGCCGGTAGATTGAAATGATCTAGGTGGTTTTTCCTCTATTCCTGTTATTCCCTGAGGCCCACCCACATTCCTTTCATGGAATATTGTTGGATGGATCGAATTTCCTAAGTCTTTAATCCCAAACCATGTGAAAGTAAAGACTTCATACAGTAAAGTTAATTAGAGATACTAGTTTATGGGCAATTCCAAATTCCAGTTTTTTTTTTTTTTTTTTTTTTAAGCAGTGTTGATTGACGGGATAATCTTCCATGCATCTGTTCCAGATCAGACCAGCCTCCTGTGGGTGCCAGGTGTGTGTCCAGGGTGATCTGGCTAATACCCTCCAGGGCATCTCAGGGCACTTCAGATCAAATGAGGCCATTTGGTACTGAGGAGCAGAGTTAGGATATTTAGCCAGACATTGGTCATGATTCAAAAAAGTTTTCCATAGAAGGAAAGAGGAAAGTGACAGAGTGAAAACAACATGGAAGTCTGTATGAGCTAAAGAAAGTTCTTTGAAATCTAGTACCTGCAGTAGATAAAACACTTCATGTGTTGCTTTCCTAAGCAAAGAGTCTTTTTTGTGCAGTTGGCTTTTGTGACTGAATTAGAAAGGTTAAAATAGTCTTGAGAAAAATAATTTATTTGGTGTTTAATTATAGAAAGAGCTTCTCAACTTGTGACATTATTTTCATGTGAGTGGTGATTGTTTTCTGTTATCCTAATATACCAACTCAAATAATAACTTTTATTCTATTGAGATTTTTGTTTTTGGTGGTTTTTTTTTTTTTTCCTTTTTTTGGTCTTCACTAGACAGGCCTTAATTTATCTAAACAAAGACATTTGCTGAGAGTCAAAACATTGTGTCTCTGCTTCACTTAGGAGCTTCTGATTATAGAAACACTAAAATTTGAGGAGAAAAAAATTGGCTAGATGCTTTTAACATCTTTGCTAACCAGAGTACAATTTAAACATATACACCATAGTGGCGCCTGGGTGGCGCAATCGTCTGACTTCAGCTCGGGTCATGATCTTGCAGTTTGTGAGTTCGAGCCCACTCAGGATCAGTGCTGACAGCAGGGAGCTTGCTTGGGGTTCTCTCTCTCCCTCTCTCTCTTTGCCCCTCCCCCCCCATACACTTTTCAAAATAAATAAATAAACATTAAAAAAATACAGTAAAATATACACAACATTAAGTTACCAGTTTAACCATAAGTGTACAATCCAGTGGCATTAAGTGCATTCACAGTGTTGTGCAACCATTACCATTATCCATTTCCAGAACTTACTATCCCAAACAGAAACTGTCTCTATTAAATAATACCTCCTCATTTCCCTTTACCCTCTAGGCCCTAATAACCTCTATTCTTAGTGACTTAAAAATTACTTTTAAAAATTTTTTAAAGGAAAAGTTTATAGTGATCTACAGAAGCAGCTAGCTGTTTTTTATTATCCTGGTGTTAAAGTTATGAATTGGGACTGAAAAGATTTTAAAGTGCTGTTATCTTGCTCCATCTCCAGTTTTTATTGTTATTGGGGCTTTCCCTCATCTGGTTTTCTGTCATTCAGCAAACATGGATGGTACCCCAGCCCTGGGCTCAGCACTTTTTGTCCTACTTTGCATTTAGAGGAGGCACCCTCTCAAGAAGAACCTTGGGAGGGAGTAACCCACTGTCAGGGGACAGGACTTTGCCCTGACTCCTCATTAATCATGGGTGCTTTTTTTTTTTTTTTTTTAATTTAAATTTTGTATTTTTTAAAATTAATTAACTTTTAAAAAGATTTTATTTTTAAGTGATGTCTACACCCAGCGTGGGACTCAACCCTGAGATCGAGTCGCATGCTCCACCTACTGAACTACCCAGGCGCCCCTCTTTGTGTGTGTGTGTGTGTGTGTGTGTTGCAAGCATTTAATTTCCTTGATGGCATTTTGAATAGATCACGATTTAAGAAAGGTTGAAAAAACCCAAAAGATTGAAAAAATTAATTAACAATTCATATTTACCAGCATTGCTCTATTTCCAAAGCAGATTGTGTTGCTGTGATAACAGCTAATATTCATGCAGCACTTACTGTGGGGTTAGGTACTGTTGGGAGGGATCTGCTTGTATTTTCTTATTTAACCCTTAGCACCATCCTGTGGGGTCAGTACTGCTGTAATGCATCGCTATGCAGGTTTAGGCTCAGACAGGTTATATAACTTGCCAGCTTTCCAACGCAGGCCGCGGGTGGAGGGGGGGGCGGAATTTGAATGCAGGCCTGTCCTCAGAGCATAAGTGCAGGCTGCACAGCCTGGGGAGGGTGGGGTACAAGTCAATTTATGATCATTTTTGTCTTTATTTTGTTGTGGGCGTTTTCCTCCTTGTTTTCTGCACTCCTGTTCCTTCAGTGAGGGCAGTCACGGCTGCCCTGTCACCACGGCAAATTCCCGGGATGCCAGGCCTAAGGGAGTGTTTCCAGGGTAGCAGCCTTGGAAGAGAAATGGTGATGGGAGGGGGCAGCCTGTGGCCTATCCAGGGAACCCTGGTAGGTTGCCCCTGTGCTTATAGCACAGCCATCTGGGCTCCCCTCTCCTCCCTCCCTTTGCTCCTGTCCCAGTCTGGAATCAGTCTCTTTGTACTTCTTTTATAACCTCTACTTAAAAATAGTCTGACAAGCGCAGTCATAGTGGATTTTTTTTCTTTTTTAAACAAACGTATTGATCACCTGCTGTATACTAGGCAATGTGCCATATATATCAGTGGGATGAGACAGCACTTGGGAAGTTGGTGAAGGGCCCCTGACTCAATCTGCAAGTGGGGACCGTAGTCCAGGTTGTGACTTTTAAGCTACAGTCTGAAGGATAAATGGAAGTTAATCTAGAGGAAGATGGGGGCAGAGGCGTGGCAAGACGGGCATTCCTCCCTGACTCAGAACCTGAGTGTTGGGGAAAGGAGGCAAACTGGGGAGGAGAGCAGGACCCTGCTAGGCAAGCCTGGTGGGTGCCATTTCTGGCTCCCATCCAGGAGCTGACTGCAGAAGGGGGGTGGGGAGGGGGCAGGGGAACAATAGGAACAGTTCTGTATTTTCATAATCTGCTCTGGCTGCTTAGTGCTGACATTTCTTCGTGTTTTCCTCCTAAGCTATTTGAAGGCACGTACTTTGTCATTTATCACCTGTGAGATGATCTGTCTTATTCCATGGTAGTAGCTACATGGTACTGTCTTTTACTGTGTGCCTGGTACATTTCAAAACACTTTTTGTGGGAACTCCTAGCAACCCTTTGCCATCTCCACGTCTCGGAGGAAGAAATGAGGTGTAGGTGTCAGTGACACCTTGAGGGTCACAGTAAGTGGTAGAACAGGGATTTGAACATAGGCAATCTGAGGGTACCTCACGTGCGACTGGTGCAGAAAAGTTCTGCCATTTGAAGGATCATTTTTCCCACAGCCTTGACGCTGTAGGAGATGCTCCGTAAACTTTGTGGGATTTGTTTTGGGGGTGCCCAGGTTTTCATAAACTCTAATGGAGTATGACATGCTTACAGTGAAGTGCACAAGGTCTGAATGCACAAATTTATGCTCTATGAACTTAACAAATGAATTCACCAGTGTCATCATCACCCTGCTCAAGCTACATGCTATTATCATCATTTCCTTCACCATCCTCCCCTGTCCTCTGTTCTAGTCATCACACCCCAAAAAATAACCTTGCACTGACTTCTGTCACTGTAGATTTGTTTTGCTTATTTTTAAACTTCCCATAAGTGGTTTTATATGGAAGGTTTTTATTGTGTGTCTGGATTCTTTGCTTTGATATCCTAGTTTGTATATTTACTGATATTAAACAGTATCTCTGTTGTTGCATATAGAGGTAGGGTTTTTTAAAGCTGTGCAGTATCCCCATTTTGTGTGTCTGTGGAACTGTTCTGGCGTGTGCCCTCTGGGTCACCCCACCCCTTCCCTCAGCAGTGCTCACTGGGCAGTGGGAAAGGAGGGTGGTACACCAGAGGATGCGAGGCCCTGCGGGACGTGGCTCCCAGTCGTTGGAGGCTCCGGCCACCTTACTAGCTAAGTTACATTGCGTTCAGAGCCTGTGAACCTTGGTGGGCTTACTACCTTCTTTAGCATACCTCTATCCTACTGCTGTTGTAGGTGTGAAATGAGAGCATGCACATCAGAGTGTTTTGATAATTTGTGACCTAATATTCCTGTGGAATATGGTAGATTATTAGTACCCCCATACTTCCTATTGTTTTCCAAAATATATTTCAGAATCAAAACTTTTCTTCGTAAGATGGTGTTATCAAAATAACATTTGGAAAGCTGAGGGGGGAGGCGATTGAGGCCCCACGCCCTGAGCTGTCTGGAGGCCTTAAGTTGGGGAGCTCTGCATCCTGGCTTTTTAGGGCCTGTGTTTCTCTGGCAGTTTGGGATGCCTGGGAACCTGGCCGGTTTCCTAGGGTTTGGTGAGTCAGGAGTAAGCCAGCCTGTGTGGTGGCGTAAAAATAAAAGGAGAGCAAGAGGCAAACATGTTTCCTAAAAGAGATGCATTTTTCCTTGTAGGTCGGTTGTAGGGCTCTTTCCGTCATTTCTTGAAATAGGAGCCGACGTGTGCCTTTTCCTAGTTTTCTGTCTTTAGCACTGTGGGCAGCAGACAGTCAAAGCTTGCTTCTCTGTTTTGTGACTTCTGACCCTGTTTCAAGGGAGTGTGGATTCCAGAGGGTGGGCTTTGATGGCTGAGACACCAGTGCCACTCCTGTTTAGCTGCTGGTCTAAAGAACAGAAGCCAAAACATGAATGTCTTTGAAATTGACTGACTTTGCAGGTTTGCGGTTCCTGAATGATGAAGGACAGCTCCAGCTTGTGAGCCAGGACCAGTCTGTGGGAGGCCGGTAGTTTTCTGTCTGCAGGGGACTCCTCAAGTGACCTGTACTCTTTCTGTTGCCTCTGGATCTCTCTCTCTAGCAATAGAAATGGGACTTTTTGAAGGATGAAGGAACATGCTTTTCACCAGGGCACGGTTGTGGTTTTATTGTCCCAGTGTGAAGGCTTTTGGTATAATGGAAGGGGGGCAAGGAGGACAGTTGGTATAATTCAGGGACTCAGCCAGCATTGTAAATAAGTTAAAGTAAGCCTTCTTGAACCCAGGAAAGCCCTTACTACTTTTGCTGAGGAGGTGTGGCCATAAGCCAAGACTGTTGGAGTCTTTTGGTCTGTCTTAGTCCCCCTCCCAAAGTACTTTGAATGCCTTCCCATTCTTTTTCAGGTAAGGGAGATTAGCACTAATGACTTTAATCCTTTATTTGGTTCGCTCTTGCTTGGCCCAGAGCCTTGTAGCTCTGGGTCATTGGAATTTCTGTTGGGTGATGTGAAAAGGCAATTGGAATTCACTTGTTAGCCCACAGATGAAAACCATTTAGGCTTTGCCACACAGCACTGCCACAGTGTATTCTTTCTCTAGTTCTTACTTTCCTGTGGGTCCCACTGCTCACCTTTTTCGTTTTTATGCTCTCAATTTTATGTGTTGCAGAACAGCATTCTCCACTAGGCCATCTGTGTGGATTATCCCTCCTTTCAGTTTTATTCATAAGCTCCTTTGTTTTTCCACCCCAAGGTTCTTTTTTTTTTTTTTTTTTTTTTAAAACGTTTATTTATTTGTGAGACAGAGAGAGACAGAGCATGAACGGGCGAGGGTCAGAGAGAGGGAGACACAGAACCTGAAACAGGCTCCAGGCTCTGAGCTGTCAGCACAGAGCCTGATGCGGGGCTCGAACTCACGGACCACGAGATCATGACCTGAGCCGAAGTCAGCCGCTTAACCGACTGAGCCACCCAGGCGCCCCATACCCCAAGGTTCTTTGAGTGAACTTGATATAATGGAGAGAGATTTGGAAACCAGATAGGGTGGCCAGATTTGGCAAATAAAAACAGGATGAGGAACCATATTTGAATTTCAGATAAACAATGAATACTTTTTTAGTATATGTATGTTCCAAGTGTTGCATGGAACGAGGTATACTAAGAAATTATATGAAATGCAGATTTATTTTTTTTTTATTTTTTTATTTTTTTAAATTTTTTTTTTTCAACGTTTTTTATTTATTTTTGGGACAGAGAGAGACATAGCATGAACGGGGGAGGGGCAGAGAGAGAGGGAGACACAGAACCGGAAACAGGCTCCAGGCTCCGAGCCATCAGCCCAGAGCCTGACGCGGGGCTCGAACTCACGGACCGCGAGATCGTGACCTGGCTGAAGTCGGACGCTTAACCGACTGCGCCACCCAGGCGCCCCTGAAATGCAGATTTAATGACGCATCCTGTATTTTATCCAGCAGTCTTAAAACCCATAGGACTTAAAAATATCTCCATTTTGCTTCTTCCTGGTTCTGTGATCATTTGGCCTTTTACCTGACCCCAAAGACAACATGCCTTCTTTAAAAACAGATCATATTATCTTAGCTCTCAGGTTTGCCTCATGAATGAGGTGACTTCTGAAAGCCCTCAGGACACAGGCACCACGTGACTTCCTTTTCCCTCTTTGTCCAGTTATTATGGATTGGCCCATCTTCTTTTTCTTTCACAAAGCCAACCCAGTGCCCTTTCCTTAGTGTGGCTTGTCGGGGTTTTCAGGACCTCAGCCCTTCTTCTTCCTCAACTACTCTGTTTGCTTTCACTTTTTCTGCTCTTCCACCACCCATGTATTTATTTGTTCCTGTCTGGAAGCCACCTTTGTGTGCATCAGGTGTCCCTTCTCTTTGGCCACGTGTTACCAATCCTCTCATTTCATTTTTCCTTTCCTTCTCAACCTGAGATGGCATGGGAAGAATGGGGCCTCTTGGCTTCTCACAGTTCCTGGGGCCAGGCGATGATCGCGTATTATTTTGGGGCCTCAGTCTTCTCCTGTTCCCTGGGAAGGCTTGTTTAGGATTCAGGGATGACTCACTGGCAGCCTGTGTGTGGCCCACAGCAAGTGGTTTAGCTTTGGAGGTTTAGAAGACTTCTGAAAGAGAATGTGGTGGGACAGGCACGGATGCTCTGGTTGTCTTGGGCATCACTTCTGCTGCTTCTCACGCCTACAGCAGCTGCACTTGCTTATTTCCTTCCTGTTCCAAAGGTACTTGGATTGGAGACCCTGGAGCTATGCTGTGGATAGTGACTGATGGCACTGTGCGCCCTGTTTAATTGAGTTAGCTCCGGAAACAAAGCCACAGGGCACAATCGTGCCACTTTACAGGCTGAGGGAGCTGAGGTCTGGGGTCAGTCAGCTCATAGGTGGTGGGGCCAGGACTTGGCAGCCTGCCCCTAGAGCCCCTGCTCTTAGCCACT
Organism: Neofelis nebulosa; assembly: GCF_028018385.1. Classification (NCBI taxonomy): domain Eukaryota; kingdom Metazoa; phylum Chordata; class Mammalia; order Carnivora; family Felidae; genus Neofelis; species Neofelis nebulosa. Next base: position 26,197,830 of record NC_080794.1, on the reverse strand, counting down.
GGGTTGTATTCCTGCAGCTATAAGGGTCTGTGAAATTTCTTGTAGGAGCTGGGAACATAGCACAGTTTTGTTTTTTAAATTCATGACCTTAGTCCTTGGCCTGTTGTCTGGGAAGTTGCTGTAATTCATGGGTGGTGAATCCGTAGAATCAGTTTCCTCTCAAAAGCATCCTTCTTTCTGTCCCTTAAAGATGTTTCTGAGAGTTTTCTTGTGACCTTCTTCTAACTTTTAAAAGATTATGAGGTATCCTTGGTGTTTATTTAACTCAGCCGATTTTGGATATCTACCAAGTGCTGGCTCTACGCTTGAGACGTCCTTTTAGGAGCACGGCGGGGTATGATGAATAACTGAGTGCCTGGCCCTGAGCTAAGGGCACCGAAGAGGCCTGCTGTGAAGAGGCTGAGAGGCTGGTAGGAGGGACTGGTGAGAAAGCAGCGACCATGGCACAGTCGAAGGAAGATGGCGAGTCACCCATGCAGGGCTCACACAGTAAAGAGGAAACCGAGTGGAATGAGAGGAAGCGGATGTAATCCAGGGCCTGGTTGCCCCAGTAGGGGAGCTGTAGAGAAGACCACTCCTTGGGGGTGCAGAGAGTTTGGAACAGCAGGATATCACTCCCATCCTCCTCTGGAGGACAGAGGGAGGAGGAAGTGTTATCAACCCAGGGGCAGGGGGCACCAAGAGAAAGCTGGAGCCAGCTGGGCCTTGAGACAGGAATGCTGCCTAGGGTGGATAAGAAGGGGAAGAACACCCCGATTCTCCCTTCTCCCAGCCTCCGGTCTCTTGCCAGTACCTCTGCCTGGCTACACCCAGGGGCAGTTAGCTGGCTTCAGGGGACTGGGAGTTTCAGCCTTCAGAGGTCACCCCGTGCAGAGTGGGAGGAGGGCAGTGGGGATCTGGGGCCAGTCAGACCTGGGACTGGCTCAGGAAGAAATGAAAATGGAATGGCTATGTTTGGCCTGGGCTGTTGTCGAACACTTCACAGATGACAGAGTGTTGGCGGACTTGTAGGTTTTTATTTCCCCAGGAGGATGTGAGTGAAGGACATGCCAGGGAGATCTGCATGGACGGAGGCATGGCCACTGGAAACCACAGGCTCCGCTTGCAGCAGCTCCTGCAGCTCTGAATGGCTGAATCAACACTTGCGGCCTTTCCTGTGTGTCTTTCTTGAGCCTCAGAAGCCCCTCTCCTAGAATGCTTTCTTGTGTGTCCATGTCGTCCTTTATGGCTGACATGAATTTTCTCACAGAGGAGAGACAGGTGGGGAGCTGACACCTTGAATATCCTCAAGACCAGCCACTTCTGATAGAGCATGCGGCATTCAACAGTGGGAAACAGCTTGGGATGCCTGGCCAGCACCAGAAAGGAGTTCATGGCCAGTGGCAGTCCTGTCACGGGCCCCAGGGCTCTGATGAGGAGGCTGATGCCTTGGGAGGAAAAATAGCTGCTCAAGTTAGTGGCTTAGTGGCCTTGTCTCCTGCTGAATGTCTGGCACTTGATCATGCTGTTAGAATACATTTCTCACATTCTCCTGCTGTGAAGTTTGTTTTTATGATGTTAGAGGATTTTGTTTAAACTTTTATTATGGAAAATTTTAAGCATACACAAAAGGAAAATGAATTTGCAAACCATCCAGCTTGACCAATTATCAACATGTGGTCAGTCTTGAGATTGTTTCACCTATAAATAGTTGAGTTTGCATCTCTGATAAGGATTTATAACCACATACCATTATGTATCACATCTAAGAAAAAAAAGTATTTCCTGTAGTAAATTTGTGTTTGAAAGGTAAACAGGAGAGACTTTTCTGGAATCAAATGTGTTATCCTTGCTTCTCTGCTTTAAGCCTTTACCCCTGTGCCTTGAGCCTGCTAGCCCTAGATCTAAATCTCTTCCTGCTAAGTGTGCTGGCAGCTGGTATTGGGACCTTTTACCTGCTGCTCTGCTTCTTGGTGCTTAGTCCCCAAGCATCCCAATCATGTGTTCTGCTCTCAGGAAGGTATGCAGTCTGGCTTCCCAGCCCTCATGTTGCCCAGTGGTGTGGACTTCTGGTCACTGTCTGGTGTGTGTGCGGCAAGAATCACAGCTTTTGCAGGTCTGCTGCAAGAAGGTATGAAGTGAGGTGTCCTTTGCAGTCTTCCCTGGTTTTTCGCTAGGAAGTGTCTGATGAGCTTTCTGGAGAAATCATGCCTTAGGAAGATGGGCTGGCATCTAGGGCTTCTAGAAAGTCTGGTGTAGTGTCTTATGTGAAGCCATGCAGGGCTGGAGAGCACCAGACAGGAAGCTGTGGGCAGTGTGTGCAGACAGATGTCTTCTGGACAGGTAGAAAAATGAGCATCTTTGCCCAGAGTCTGCAGCTCTGAAATCTGCAGCTTGTGCAGCAGATACAGAATGGTGTTAACATGGTTATTTCATTTGAGCCTCACAGGAAGTCTGTGTGTGTAAGAGGGTGGTGGTGGTGGGGTAGTGGGAGTCTCAACTTAAAAATAAAGAATCAGGTGAAATGTGATTAAATTATTGGCCGTGCAGCAGTGCTGACAAATGGGATGGGCAGATAGCAGGGTAGATGGCCTGGGTTGTTAGCTCCTTGGCTGAAGTTTGGTGAAGGGAGTGAGTCTCCTTTTACCAGAAGTTATCCAAATGTGTGCTGGGCTCTGCAGGAGGGCCACTCCATGTGATAAGAGGCCTCAGTGGGGGCTGGTGCAGGGTGGCCAAGCCCTGGGCATAGAAAAAGAAGTGTGTGGAGTCCTGGCTGTTGAAATCACCTCCATGGGATGGTCTAGACAATTTTATCTTGCTCTTAATTTCCTTAAGTCAGCTAGTGTTTGAAGTGGGCTGCTGACCTGGGGGCTTGGGACTTCGTTTATTTTCAGAGCAGTGGCTCTCTGTTGGGACGCTCATCTGACCTCTCTAACTAGTAGCCTCTCACCTTCCAGTCTGTGGATTCCAGACTTTCCTCTCCATCCAAATCACCTGGAGAATTTTAAAAGTCGTGATACCCAGGGTCCCATACTTCAGTGTCTGAGGATAGGAGCCAGGCATTAGTAATTTTAAAGATTCCCAGGTAATTCCAAAATTACCAGCAACAAAGTTTGGGAATCGTTGGTGTATACAATTGTGAGTAGATATTAATTTCACCTAAGGTTTGAAAAAGATGCTGCCATTAAAAATGTTCTTTTTCTCCCCCTGTTCTTTTTTTTTTTTTTTTTTAAGTGCTTATTTATTTTTGAGAGAGACAGACAGAATGCGAGTGGGTTAGGGGCAGAGAGAGAGGGAGACACAGAATCCAAAGCAGGCTCCAGGCTCTGAGCTGTCAGCACAGAGCCCGACGCGGGGCTCAAACTCACGAGCTGTGAGATCATGACCTGAGCTGAAGTCAGTTGCTCGACCGACTGAGCCACCCAGGTGCCCCTTCCCTGTTCTTTTTTTCGGCTTTCTTGAGACCTAATTGACAGAAAGCATTGTGTAAGTTTAAGGTGTACCTGTTGATTTGGTAGACTTCTAAATCGTGAAATGATTACCACCATGGCATTAGCTAATGTCTGTATCACGTCACATAATTACCTAAAAAATTCTAATTTTTTAATTGGCATTTTTTTTTTTAATAGAAAGGCATCTCATGATATGCGCTCCCCTTCCCTTTTACACAAAAGGTGGTACAGATGATTTTTTGTTCTGTGCCTTTTCTCTGTTCTACCTAACTATATGTTGGAGAATTTTCCATAACAGTACATTCATTAACTTCTTCATTCTTTCTTACAGTTGCATTGTCATTCATTGTCTGGCTGTCTCTTACCATTGGGCATCCAGTTTGTTTTCAGTCTTTGGTCTCATGTTGTTACAGTAACCTTGAACATGGATCATTTTGCATATGGGTGAATGTATCTAAGAGGATACACTGCATTTGCTAATGCTTATCTAGTGCATCTTACGTACCAGCCACTCTCTTAAACCTTTTCCTTAAATTGGTTCAGTCCTCAAATTAGGCCTGTGAAGTAGCCAGTATTGTCTCCATTTTATAGATGAGGAAACTGAGGCTCACCAAGCATTAGGTAACTTGTCTAAAGTCCTAAACCAGAGAGGGGCAGAGCCAGAAATCACACCTGTGCAAAATGACTCCACTTTACAGTACTGAATTCCTGGGTAAATTCCCAGAAGTGATGTTGCTGCTTCAGATGTACTGTCGATGTGTAATAGAACAGATGTAGCCAAATCGCCCTTGATAGCGCTTGTACTCATTTACACTTCCATTAGTAGGATATGAGTGAGATAATGGTGGCCCCATACCATGCTTTTATCAAACCTGGATTTTGCTGGTCTGGGGAAAAATAGCATCTTGGTGTAGTCTGCATTTCTCTCAAGGGGATGGGTAAGCATATGCGTTTCTTTTTCTGCAAATGCCCACTTCACAGTTTTTAATTGTCTACTGGGGTGTTGGTCTTTCCCTTGGCCATTTTCTTAGCACTCCATATATTACAGGGACTTGCCCTTTTTTCTAGTTTTGAGTAGGAAAAAAATTCCCCATTTTCATTTATCTTTTGACTTGGCTTTTGGCATTGGGTCTTTTTTTGTTTTTGTTTTTGTTTGCCACAGTGAAGTTTCTTTACGCTTTCTTAATGTCATAATGTACAGGAAATATTACCTTTATGCTTTCTTAATGTCATAATCTACAGGAAATATTATTACCATATTAGGTAAAACTTTGCTGTGTATTTACTCCTTTGGAAAAAAGCGTAGGGTGGCTACTACTGTGTTTTTATTGAAATGGTAACATAGTGCATTTAAGAGAGATTCATGGGCGCCTGGCTGGCTCAGTCAGGAGAGTGTGCAACTTTTGATCTCAGAGTTGTAAGTTAGAGCCCCACGTGATGTAGAGATTACTTTAAAAATTAAAATCTTAAAGAGAGATTCAGAAGAAATCCTAGAGGTAACAATGCTAGGTATTCTTTCAGATTGCATTCAATGACTTGAATTCATGGCTGAATATTAGGGGCACATCTCCTGGTATCCTTTTTCTCCCTTGTCTGTCTTTATACTATCACTTCATTTGTTGTCTACGATCTTGAATTACGATAAGTCTCCTGTGATGAATTGATCAGTTACTGAATTGTTTGCATTTTGGGTATTATGAGGGTAGCCTTTCCTCTCTCCAGAACTTTCTTAAATGGACTTGTTTAATTGTCATTATTTCTCTCTCCTGGTTAGTTTCAGACTCTTTATCTGGTGGTTTTATTTTACTTTGCAGTATTTTCCATTTCCCCTACTTAAAGATAGGTTGAAAGCTCTGGACCTTAAATTGAATTTAACCTTCTTTCACATTTAGCCAGTCATCTTTGTTCATCTCATAAGTAATTCTGAGGATATTTTGTGTGCCAGGTACTGTGATAGGGTCTAGGGGACATTCCCTGCCTCTTGGGGCTTGTGTTCTAGCTGGGTGTGGGGTGGGGGTGAGGCAGAAGGGGATAGACATCAGACAACTAATTTCACATTGCACAGTTAAGACTGTGATAGATGCCTTGAAAGATAATGCAGGGGCACCTGGGTGGCTTAAGTTGGTCGAGTATCTGTCTGACTCCTGACTTGGACTCAAGTCATGATCTCGCAGTTTGTGAGTTCGAACCCCACATCAGGCTCTGTGAAGACCGTGCAGAGCCTACTTGGGATTTTCTCTTTCCCTTGCTCTGTCTTTCCCCTGCTCGCACACGTGCTCTCTTCTCTTGCTCTCTGTCAAAAATAAATGAATAAACTTAAAAACAACAAAAAAAGAAACATGCATATGGTTTTCAGAGGATACAATCAGGAACTCAACTAGTTTAGAGCAGCCAGGGAGACCTTTTCTGTGGTGACATTTGGGCTGCCATTATATGAATGATAAATAAAAGTCAACCATGGAGAGGATTGGTAAAAACACGTTCTGGGCCAAGGGAACAGGCCATGCAAAAATCCTGATGGCCACAGAAGCATGGTAAGTTTGAGGAACTGAGAGATTGTGGTCAGGGTGCGATCTGGATGTGGCCTGAGGAAGGATCTGGAAGTAGGTGGGGCAGATTTTGACAGGGTTCATAGTCTGTCTTCTGATGCTACTGTGAATAAAACCTGAACCAGTGGTGAAATATGTAAGGCATCCATTTGAAGGGAAGAGACTTCCTTAGCTTTAGCTCTTGCCGTCTTCAAATTTTGGAGCTGAGAATACCTTAAATGCCATTTACTGCTAGTCTAATGCTTATTTTTTACAAATGATAGACCAGGGAAATGACTTATCCAAGTCCACAATGGAAGCCAGTAGTAGTGTCTGTCAGAACTTCAACCCAGGTCTCTTGGTTTGTAAACTGTTCTTTGTACTCTACACTTCCTCTTCTTTCAGAAAACACATGTTCTGACTAAAAACTGAAATGTGTTGTGATGGGTGGTTTTATTCTGATTTGTATGACAAATCTTATGAGGATATACAAATTAAATCAGTTGAGAATTTTGTTGAATAACATGTATTAAAAATGTCACACAAAAGAGGAGACTGTCTTCTAGAATGTGGGCTCTGCCGAGGCCACATCCATGCTTCTCATCCTGCAGCTTCAGGACAACATTTAGTATCTAGAGCTTCTACTTCAAGGAGCAGTGCTGGCATAGGTGCTTTTAAGTTAGGAGTAGTCTTTATTCCAGTGACTATGCCATTCTAGAACTTTCTTCAGATGAATTAATTTGGTTTGCAAAAATACCATTTTAATCCATTCCTTTTTAGTTTTTCATTAGGATGTGTTTTTGCCAGTAGTCTTCATGTTTTAATATCCAAATATGGCAAAAAGATTTACTGCTTGTTCAACAAACTTTCTGACTTGGTTGGAGGATTAGAGAAGGAATGAAGGTGGAGAATCTGTAGATACAGGACTAAATGTATCCAAAATGGATTTTTCCCTTCTGCCCCGGGTCACATTTTATTCTGTGCTCATTCTAGATGAAAGGTGAGTAGCCTGTTTTGTGCTTTCGTTGTACAAGGGAAGAAAAAAAGGCGGAGATGGCAGAGGGTATGTTCTCACATCTGTTAGAATCTTAGATCCTTAGGTGGTAGACTCTTCACATGTCCTCAGTGGTATTTCTTAGAATCTTAGAAATGTGTCGAGGATCCCTTTAATCTGTACACTGAAGGAGTCAGAGACTTTAGACATTCCTTATTGGAGCCTGTGCATTTTTGTGTTCTAGCTGTCTCTGAAATGTCTCCTGTGCATATTTCAGACTTTGACTGCTTATGTTGGAGATGGAAAGAGAGCCTGGATGAAAAGGTGGATTCGCTCGTACTACCAGTGAGGTAGGCTAGAGGCTGGGGCCAGAGTGGAGGTTAAAGGTGAGTGGGGAGGATCAGTTAATATTAGAGTCTTGGACTGGGCCTCAGTAAGGGTCAGATGTAGGAAAATTCCCTTCCTTATGCAAGGATTAGTGCCTGGGGAGAGGAGTGGAGAAGAATTGGGTTATCTAGGGTGTGGTCTGGGTCTGCAGAGGGCACCAGGAACCCCACCCCACAGGGCTTGCTTATATAGCAAGTTTGTAAGGTAGAGAGCTCTTCTGTGTTTCCTGCTCACGGCTGTTCTGTCTCTTTGCACTTGGTGGGTTTAAGTCTGTAGATGACGATAAGCAGGAACATCCTACTGGCATTTTCCCCAAAATGCGTCCTGTGTTCTTTCTTTATTCAGTCATTAAATAATACTAACTGCTCATCACTTGTCCCCAACCACTGAGCCTGCTTGCTGTTACTCTTTGTGGAGATCACCTGAGACTTCTGTTCCTCCAACATAAAATGCATACGTTGATCCGTGTTAAAACTGAAAGACCGAGTTTTATGTTTTTTGGAAAGGTAGGTTTAAAACATGTAATTGGTGCATGTGGAATTCAAGCCATATTAAAATGAAAGGTAGTTTCTTTAAAAAAAAAAATTAAAAAAAAATTTTTAAATGTTTTATTCATTTTTTGAGAGAGAGACACAGAGCATGAGCTGGGGAGGGGCAGAGAGAGAGGGAGACACACAGTCTGAAGCAAGCTCCAGGCTGTCAGCACAGAGCCCGACCCCAGGCTTGAACTCGCGAACCGTGAGATCATGACCTAAGCTGAAGTCGGATGCTTAACTGACTGAGCCACCTAGGCGCCCCAGAGTAGGTAGTTTCTTATCCTTGACCCTGGTTTGTCTTCATAGATGTAACTACTGTTAATATTTTCTTAGTTGTTAAGTGTTTTTCTGGATATCGTTTATGCACGTAGTTTATGTGGGGCTATATTGGCTGAGCCCTTAAGAAAACATACAGCGGTGGGAACACATTGCATGTGTTCTTCTCTATCCTGCTTTTTCACCTAATGACATACCTCTCATTCTTTCAAACTGTTTTTGGAGTAGCACTAAAGACCTATCTTTGGCTAGCATAGATCACTCCCTTGGGTCATATAAGAAGGTGACAGTCTTTGTAAAATGGTAGGAAGTATTATGATTGTTCAAAGTTTGGGGCTCTCTGTTGAGGGTTTTGAACTCTAACAACAGTACATGACACTTTCTGGCATGTACTGTGTTCAGAGTCTATAGATCTGTTTTCTTAAGACAGGCTTTCCATTCCAGTCACCATCAGTTCACATGATAGGTCCTAGCCCACGTTCTCAAATCTGTTTTAGAAGTTTAAGAATAAAATGGATTTCCCCATGAAACACACAATCAATTGAGTTCACTCCACTTTCTGTAAGTAGAACCAATAAAAGGAACACAGGCTTTTAATACAGTCTCGTTGGACAAGATTTATAATTTGAGCAACCTTGCAATGGAATGTACTGACTAGTTAGATTTTTCCTATCATTCACCCGTGCTTCCATGAGTTCAGTTGATAGAATAGGGAAGAGTGAAGGGAAGAAAAGGGGAGCCGGGTTTCTAAATACAGAGCCTCGGGAAGGAGGTGACGGCTCCCACCAAGGCTGGTGCTGTTTCCAGTTTCACTCCTGGTACTTGTGTCATCTGCTACAGCTGAGTGCATCTTAGTGTTTGACCCCTTCATCCTCTGCAGGGTATTGATGCCATTGTCTCACCTGGAAGTCACAAAAGGGGAGTTTATTTCCTTTCCTAGTTCCTTGTCGCCACCTTCCAGTATCACTTTGGACTTGTTGTACGTTTAGTCTTTTGCAGGACTGATAATGCTGTGTGGCTGTTGCAAAGACACGAGGTGTTTAACTCAAAGACTAGGGTGCTGAGGGGAGTTGTTAATACAGAGTAAGGAGATGAGAGAGTGGGCAGTGAACTCAACTGCTTACTTAAAAGTTGATGGGACCCTTTAGAATCCCTGTTACTGTGCTTTGGGAGTAACAATATATCCTCTTTTTTTCTTTTTCCTTCTGAATTAAAAAATTTTTTTGTTTTTCAGTTAAAATGTAGACAGATCAATGAGTACCCTTATACTCCTCACTTAACTTAAATTCACCAGTTTTTGGTGTCCTACAACTCCCACGTCACACAAACCTCTCCCTCCCCCTCCTCCCCCCACCCCCTTTTGCCCAACCATCTGAGAGGAGGTTTCAGATATCAGGTCACTCCATTCCTGAGTATTCAGTGTGTATCTCAGGAACAGGGACATGGGAGGGCACATATTTTTGAGTGCTATCTGCCCTGTCACAGTGTTGCTTTTATGAGGACTCACGTAAGAAACTATTTTCTCATGTCTTATTACCAAGTAAAGTTCTTCAGTTTTGGGGCAGCAAAAACTACTAGGCATCTAGGACACTCAGAGCTAAAATTTCAAAATGTAAAAAGACCTGTTGATGAGCACCTGTGTAACTTTTAGTTTTATTTGGCTGTTAGACTTTCTCTTTTTCCCCTCCGGCCATCCATGCTTCCTTCCCTTTTAAAATCTTACATATTTATGCGAAGAACCCCAGGAAATTTTGGAGTAAATCAGTGTATAAAAAGAAGCTCAGAGTGACTCTGCAGTTGCAGTAGATCTCAGCTGGCCCCGAAGAGAGGAATGGGTCAGAGTTGTCTGACCTCGTTTTGCCCTTCTGGGACACCCAGACAGAGCAGGCAGAATTTCCCCCACGTGAAGCCCCAATACTTTCCTTTTTCTTTTGAATATGCTGCCTTGATGTTCATCTTAAAAGCATTTCATCTGTAGTCTTCCAGGCCGTGCTGCACTTGGGTGCACGCCTACCCCTCACAGAGGGCCCTGGCCTCACATTCTCTTAAGGGCAGCTCTGCCTCTCTGACCCAATGTGACCCTCGGTACCAGGGGTCATGGACATTGCTGGGAGGCAAGCACCCCTTAAACGGTTGTGTCTGTGAGAACAAAGGGAAGACCACAGGAAGGTATTGCTTGAATGGTACAGCACAGTTGGAGTGTTGAGGACAGAATTCGTGCTCTCTGAAATGGTAGATGTTGTGAGAAGTAGTGAGGACAGAAGGCACGGGTGACTGGAAGAGCCTCATGAGACCCGAATGGGCCTAGAAGGCGAGAATGGGCAAGGAGGGGATAGTTAAAGGGAGGGCAGAAGCGGTCATCCGGACGTTGATCTGCTCTGTGCCATCCCCTCTGGTCATGTCAGAGATGACCACTCCTCCCCAAGCTGTACAGAGATGATGCTGGGCAAAGCCTGGTAGGCAGGACATCCGCCTGGTTGAATTACCATGTACTGTGCACCAGATGTGGCATCCTCTCCTGTGCCCTCAGAAGAACCCTATGGAGTGTAATCAGTTATCCTCATTTACAGCTGGACAAAGAGGCTTGGAGAGGTTGAGAACCTGGCCCGAATGGTGGGCATGTGCTACCTCTAGAGTCTCAGTTAAGTGGATGCTGCTCTCTGACATGCTGACACTTCATCCTTCCCCCGCCCCTCCTGCTTTTTTTTTGAAACTCTTTTTGAATCCTAACTTGTTTAGTATGCGTGTGTGCTAAATGTAAGCTTGGTAAATTTCCACAGGTTGAAGGCACTTGTATAACTTGTGCCCAGATCAAGAAACAACATAACTAACACCCAGGACCCTGCTTTGCTCCCTGCAGTCACCATCCCTACAAGACTAACCCCTGTCCTGAGTTTGAATTCTGTTTAGCTGGACTCCTACAGTATGTGTTCCTTAGTGTTTGAGTCCTTTCCCCCAGCATTAATGTCTGTGAGATTCATCTATGCTGTTGATATCTTCTTTTCTGAAATGAGGTCTCAGGATCTAGAGTGTCTAGAAAAACCATTTATGCTACAGGGCTATACAGTCCCGTGTGTGTGTAGTTTCAAAACTTGAAGATTTGGAAAATGTAGTCTGTGAGGTGTCGTCCCAGTTTGCTTTGTCTTGAACTTGAGAAGAAAAAGCTGTCTGAATTTTCAGAGTCCTTGGTAGGAAAGATTCTGTTATTAATAACGAAATGCATTTCTGTATTTTTAAAAGAATGGAGTAAAACTCTTGATGGGATTAATGTTTCTGCCAGACACATTTTGTCTTGTGGATATAATGTGCTTTTATGCAGTAGCTAGGATTCTGAAAAGTTTGTTAATGAAGTTAAATTTGGTGTTACCAAGATGTAAGCGTAGGTGGGAAAAGAAATTAGAAATTTGCAAAATGGAATTTGTGCCCTTTAGCCAAAGACCAGCAGGAACACACCTGTCAAGGAACAGGTGAGTATATTACCCCTGGTGGTGAGAGAGAACATTGCCTGGGAGTGAGAGGGTGTTAGACCCTACTATAAGATTTGGGTTTTGGTTGGGTAATCTTGGGATGGTCTGCAAAAGCACAGGTTCTCTCCAGATCGGGTGTTTTCAAAACGCGGGGGCACTTTTCTGATTGGCTGTGTCAGGAAATATTACCAGTGGAGAGGGCAGTTTAGAGTCGATGACAGCTGTAATTGGTAAAGAAGCTGCAGTCACTCATTTTATTTATTTATTTTTAATTTTTTTAATGTTTATTTATTTTTGAGAGACAGAGAGGGGCAGCATGAGCAAGGGAGGGGCAGAGAGAGAGGGAGACCCAGACTGTGAAGCAGGCTGCAGGCTCTGAGCTGTCAGCACAGAGCTCCATGTAGGCCTTGAACTCACAGGCCGTGAGATCATGAGCCAAAGTCGGATGCTCAACCGACGGAGCCACCCAGGTGCCCCTGCAGTCACTCATTTTAGCTGAGAGAGGGGGATGTTTGGCATCTTGTGGGCTTCACTGGGATCTTGTTTTGTCTCATTTTGTCGTGGTCCCAGAGTGGCCTTGTTTGATGTGGATGTTCTGTGGGATTGTTTATCCTCCAGGAGAACAACATGACCTCACTGTGTCAGATGAGATTGTAGTAATACAGAGATTTAGCTATGAGTGTCACACACCAGCTCCTGGATATCAGAGACTGATGCTTTTTTTTTTTTTTCTTTCTTTCTTTCTCAAGGAAAGTTTGTAGGTTTTGTTTTTCAGAAATCTGCACTTATAATAGGGGTGTTTTTAAAATAGGATTGACTTGGGGCGCCTGGGTGGCTCAGTTGGTTAAGTGTCTGACTTTGGCTTAGGTCATGATCTCACAGCTTGTGGGTTCGAGCCCTGCATCGGGCTCTATGCTGACAGCTTGGAGCCTGAAGCCTTTTTCTGATTCTGTGTCTCCCTCTCTCTCTGCCCCTCTCCTGCTCACGCTCTGTCTCTGTCTCTCAAAAATAAATAAATGTAAAAAAAAAAAAATAGGATTGACTTTCAGCAGATAACTTATTCCTTAAAATACTAAATAAGAATTCTGAACAGAAAGTGTATTTAGAACGTTACCCTTTAGATCCCTGTTTTCAAGCTGCTTAGGTGACTGGGGTTGCCCTGTGTGGACTGGTTTTTAGGGGTTTTAGGTAATCTTTGTGCAGTCACATGGCCCTTTGGCAATTGCTTAATCACACTTGACCCTTCTCTCCTTACCTGTTGAGTGAGGGTAATTATAACAGGGACCCAAATTTATTAATGACCCCTTGTGATGTAATGGTTTGATCTCACAATGAGAAGGTATCTGCTAATTTGTACCGTACCTGCTTCTGAAAGAGATTTGAGGTGGCCAAGATGATGTGCAAAACTTTCTCTGAGCACTGTAGCCACATCTTTTCCTTTTCTTTCCCACAAAGAGAAACATTTTCTGGAAAGGGGTGGTCTTCATCTAAGAAAACTTCATCCGGGGATGCCTGGTGGAGGTACTGAAATATCTCATGTGATTGCTTTTTAAAGGAGGGTGAGCACAAGACTTGCACTTTGGTGAGCCCAGCATTCTGGTTAGGAAGAGTTAGGGGCTTGGATGTCACATTTTGGGTCACCTTAGACTCCTGACCCTGTCACAAGGACTAGGAATGGGACTTAACTAGCACATGCTTTTCTCATTTTCTTGTCTAACACAGCGTTTAACCTTCTGATTTCTGGCACCTTCTGTTTTGCTTCTTGAATGCTTATAAACGTAGCCTTATCTGTGAGCCGCAGCTGTGTATGAATGGATCAGAATGCGAAACTGGCTAGTGAGAATGGTGAGTTTTACCTTGCAACGTCCCCCTGACAATAAAGAAAAGGACGGGAAAAAGATGAGGCGTGCTTGGATCAGTTGTCCAAGAGCTTCAAACCAATGCAAGTGGGTGAAAAAAAAAAGAGGAGCTAGGAAGTAGACACTTCTGCCAGGTGTGGCACTTCTTGTGCATGTTTTGGGATGCTGTCTAGTTTTGTTTTTGTTTAAATATATGGTCATTTTCGGGGCGCCTGGGTGGCGCAGTCGGTTAAGCGTCCCACTTCAGCCAGGTCACGATCTCGCGGTCCGTGAGTTCGAGCCCCGCGTCAGGCTCTGGGCCGATGGCTCGGAGCCTGGAGCCTGTTTCCGATTCTGTGTCTCCCTCTCTCTCTGCCCCTCCCCCGTTCATGCTCTGTCTCTCTCTGTCCCAAAAATAAATAAAAAAAAATGTTGAAAAAAAAAATTTAAAATAAATAAATAAATAAATAAATGGTCATTTATCCTATTGAAATGCTTTGAAATAGCATCTAAATCACGTAAGTATCCAGATTTAGTTATGAACACTCTTTTCTGATTCCTTAATCTCTATTCCTGTGTTAATAACTCTGTTCAGATTATTACAACCTTATAGTAGGTTTCACTATATGGCAAGTTCTGACCTTTTGTTTTCAGTACTGTCTGGCTGTTATGATTTCCCTCCCACATGTCACACCCCTTAAATCCTGTGGGGATTTTAGGTTGGGGAGAATTTTTATCTTCTAAATCTCCTATATATCCATTTGTTAAGGTTTGTGTTTCTTTATTTTAACCCTCTGGTGACGCTTTTAAAAATACTTGGTTTAGCATGTGCAGGCTTCAGTCTTTTTTCTTAGGTACCTTGTTCTTGCCAATGTGAGCAGGATTTTTTCTATTTTACATTCTCATATTTATGAATGATTTTGTTTTGTGTTTTTAATGTGTTGCTTGACCTCTAGTTACCTGCTAAACAGTTAGTTACTGGTTGGTTCTTTAGCACCTTCTAGGTGGATGTCATCTGGAATGACAGATTTCTAGTCCCTCCTTTTCTAGCATCTCACAGTGTCTTACCATAGAATTAGATCATACTCATTTTTTTTTTAATGTTTTATTTTTGAGAGAGACACAGAGTGCGAGTGGGGAAGGGGCAGAGAGGAGTCACAGAATCTGAAGCAGGCTCCAGGCTCTGAGCTGTCAGCACAGAGCCTGATGCAGGGCTCGAACTCACGGACCATGAGATCATGACCTGAGATGAAGTTGGACTCTTAACCAACTGAACCACCCAAGTGCCCCAGGTCATACTCATTTTTAACTTGACATGTTTGGCTATTTATACCTAGTAAACAGAAGAGACTACTAATTTAAACAGTGTTGGCTTCTTCATTCTTACTCCACGAGCCTTGCGGCCCTGGTCTGTCTCTCCTCTTGCCAGTTGGCTATGCATATTTTCTTGTACCTTTCCACTGCTGCATTTTTTTTTTTTAATAATAGAACAGGGTTCCCTAGCCCCACCCTGACCATATCGTAATCAAAGGAAAACTGAATTTATGCCATTTCCCACTTGCATGCTGGCCTTGGGAGCTAACCCTAACATAAGAAGCATCTCGGCCGTATTTCCTTTCTGTTTATTGCATTAGCTAGGACATTCTGTACAACCTTGAATAATATTGATGATAGCAGGCATCCTTCTCTTGTTCCCAGCTTTAATGGGAGTGCTTCTAGTACTTTATTCTTTTAAAAAAAAATTTTTTTTAACGTTTATTTATTTTTGAGACAGAGACAGAACATGAACGGGGGAGGGGCAGAGAGAGAGGGAGACACAGAATCTGAAGCAGGCTCCAGGCTCTGAGCCATCAGCCCAGAGCCCGACGCGGGTCTCGAACTCACGGACTGCGAGATCGTGACCTGAGTTGAAGTCGGACACTTAACCGACTGAGCCACCCAGGCGCCCCAGTACTTTATTCTTAAATATGGTGTCTGATGAAAGCTTTTGGTGGAAGCTTGGACATAGGATGTTGGCTTTGTTTTGTCTGTTCTCACAAGCTAGTGGAGTTTTGTCAAATGTTTTGCACCTGTTGAGATGATATTTACAAAACCTTAATGTAATGAAATACAATAATACATCATCTAATGTTGAACTAGCCTCTTACTCCTGGGATAAGCCCTTCTAGGTAATTTTTAAATTTTAATACATTACTGTATTCATATGCATTCTGCTAATATATTCAAGATATCTGCACGTGTATTACATATAGGTGGCCTTTAGCTTTTTCTTGTACAGTTTTGGAAGCGGGGTCACTTTTGGGTAGCTTTCTTAGATTTTTTTGTTTGTTTTTAATAGGTATAGTTTGTATAACACAGCGCTTCCTGTCAAAAACATGTGGGGCTGGTATCCTTCCTAGGTAGAGGAGAGGCTTTAAAAAAAAATGCCATATTGGGAGAATAGTGGTGGCAAGTAGCCCATTCAGTGAGGCAGCTGGCATGTCACACTTGAGTGGTGCTGCTTTGAAAGAAACAACAGGTCTGCACACATCTGTGTCTGTACGTGCACACTGCTCACGTACGTGCTTGTGATGGTGAAACTGCTCTTCAGGATTTTGTAGTAACCACTATTTTTTCAGGACTGCAGAACTTATTTGAGTATTCTGGTAGAAGTACAGAGTACGAAATTATGCCCAAATATCAATGTTCTTTGCATAGTATCATCAAACACATTCAGAATGCCCTGTGGCAGGCATGGAGTGGCCAGAGGTTTGGGCTGGGTCTGTTTCAGCCAGTTTGGTGCCTACATAGGTCTTAAAACATCAAATGGAATATAGGGGTTTCTGCCCTGACATGATATATGTGTTCCTGAAAGACTTTGCATTCTGCAAAATCACTAAAAATATTAGGGCTTGAGGGAACAATAGCGTTGGGGCAGACCCCTCAAACTGTGCGACGTTGTCACTGGAGAACTAAGCAGACCGTTTTTGTGCCTTGGAGAGCCTCAGTTGGATGTGGGGAGTAGAGTTCGGCATGTCAGCAACTTCCAGATGATCTGCCAGTGCTTGCGGCACCTGCTGTGTACCCGAGACTCGGAAAGATTCAGTAAAGGTCTTTGTTCTTGAAGTTCACCTGGACGAGAATCTTTCAACTTTGTGCTCTTTGAACCTCCTTTTTCCTGTGCATGTTCTTCCTCATCCCTCAGAGTTTGTCCATCCCAGGCCTTCCCTGGTTCAGTCACCAAGGAGCCTGTCACAGCTGCCTTGGTTGAGCAGATCTCTGCCAGACTCTAAATATTTTTTTCTGATGACAAATAACTATTTATTGCAGCAACTTTGAAAACCGGCTTCACTCTACAAAGACTGTCATCAGTGCCATGCCTCAGAACCACCTCAATTGCTTGAGCTTCTGGTTCTTTCTAACTCATTTGAGGGCTGGGGTGAAGTTTTTAAGCAAAATTGGGGTCACGGTGTGGCTCCCAGCCTGTTCTTTCTTGTTGAAGGTGTATCATCACAATTGTCCCTTGTTCTTAATTATGGCAGCATAATTATTCCATTGTTAGGATAAATGACCATTTATCAGTGCCTGTATTTCCTGTTTCTGCTGTAACAAATGACCACAGATTACTAAGAGACTTGAAACCACACAAATTTATTTTCTTCTAGTTAGGTTAGAAGTCCAACATGGGTCTCACTGGACTGAAATCAAGATGTGGCAAAGCTGCCTTCCATTCTGGAGGCTGTAGAGGAGAAACCATTCCCTTGCCTTGTCCAGTTTCTAGAGGTCACTTGTATTTCTTGGCTGCTGGTCCCTTCTTCCATCTTTAAGGCCAACAATGGCAGGAGGAGGCCTTCTCATGTGGTGTCACTCTGACCACTGTGCAAGGACTGCTGTGATGACACTGAGCCCACCCAGATATCTCAGGATAATTTCCTTGTTTTAAGTCAGTTGATTAGCAACCTGAATTCCATCTCTTCCCTTAATTCCAATTGGTCATGTAAGTAATATGGACATAGGTTCTCAGATTTGGGATAAGGACATCTTTTTTTTTTTTTTTTTTGGTAGAGGAAGGCATTATTCTGCCCATGTTAATCTCTTGTTCCTAGATGAATTGGTTCTTTGCATTTGTGTGGATGACAATTCAGTGACCACCTTCATACCTCAGTCTCTGTGTATCTCTCTGGTTGACACATGGACCACCTTTCTATAAATGGAATATTTCAGTGTGATTATTGTAATATGTTTGACAGAAATTATCAAGTTACTAGAATTCCAGTCTTGAGTGGTAGGAAAACAGAAGGCAAAGAGAAGTTTTCAGAACTGGGAGGAGACCAATTTGTTCCTTTGTTGCATTCCTGCTAGAGTTTAAGGTTCTGTCTCTCATTATAGCTTTGTTATATTCCCTATATCTTTGGCACTTGTGTACACGTTTATTAGTAAGGAAATGAGTATATACACTGATTACATATGCATACACTTCATTATTAAACTCCCTTCTTTCACCTTGTTTCCTTTCCGGTATTACATGTCAATAAGGACTCTGAAAGACTAACCTCGGTTAATTTTGCAGCATTTTGGATGTTGGCAGCTGTTTGTGTTTAAGTATAATACTGCCTCCATATCACTGAAATGGGGGACATTTATTCTTGTGAAAAGCAGTTAAGATGTATCTGGATGGTTTTAGCTGTTCTGTCTTGCTAATTTTGAAGGTTAACTATGTGTCCTGTATATTCTCTTCCTGCTTCTCCCCCCCCTTAATACAAAAACAGTTTTTATATAAATTTGTGAAGATTTTATAAATACCAGTTGCCAGAAACCGTGAATGGAACCTAGAGTTACTTTGAAGTGGGCAGAATAAAATGGCACCTGAAAGTACAGTCCTACCGTCTCTTGTCCATGCGGCCAGATGTGTTTTAGAGTTCAGGATTTTTGGTGGCGAGGATGGGGTGTGTTAGTTTCCTACGGCTGGCGTAACAAAGCACCACAAGCTTCGTGGCTTAAAACAACAGAAATTTATTCTCTCACAGGATTCTAGAGGTTGCAAGTCTGAAACCAAGATGTTGTAGGGTTGGGCTCCCTCAGAACCTTTAGGAGAGGACAGTTCCATGCCTCTGCCAGCTTCTGGTAGTTCTGGGCGCTCCTGGCTGCGGCCGCAACGCTTCAGTCTCTGCTCCACAGTCACATGGCACATCCTTGTTCGGTGCGTTTTCCCTTCTTATAACGATGCCAGTCATACTGGATTAGGGCCCACCCTAATGACCTCCTCTTCATCTGATTGTATCTGCAAAGACCCTATTTCCAAATAAGGTCACATTCACAGGTAATTGGAGAAAGGATTTCGGCATATCTTTTGTCAGGGGGGCAGGGAGACAGTTCAGCTCCTAACAGGTAGGGTGTGGAAAGGTAGTGTTGGGCACCTGCCGTATATGACCCCTCTGAATGGGTTGGCATCACAGTCCATCAGCGGAACATGCGACGAGCCACACTAAGTGATAAAGCTGCATGCTGCCTCATGTCATTTTAGATCAGGCTTTGCCCCCAAGCAAATGCAGTTCAGGCTACTTGGCTTCCTGCCCAATGGTTGCAGCTTTCGGTTTGCAGAGTGTTTTGGATTTTGGAGTCGCGTTTAAAAGATTGAGGACCTGTGCTGGGTTTTCACCTTAATTGCTGACAGCAGGTTAGTGAGCTTTCTTGGAAGTTGTTATCAGGGGAAGTGACTACTCGTGTATTACTTAAGGGTTATACTCTTTGACCAGACACAACAGACTTAGGCCTGGGTATCAAGGAGGTAATGTAGTTTGACCACTGTATCTTCATGTGCAACCAGATTAGAAATTTTATGCTGCACGGTAAACCCTTGTTAGAAGCTAAACCAGCTCTCTCTCCTCCCTCACAGAAAAATAGAGACCCTTCACACATCAACCCCCAAATCCAAAGCCATTCTTCAGTTTAACCAAAGCATCATGCCTTTCCCCTCTTAAGAGGAATTGGCTTCTGTAGAAAGTCAGCGTAGAAACCAAATCCCCAGACACATTTGAAGGAGCAAGCAAATGACAAACTGGGGAGTAAATTGGCTACCCCTCTCTCACCTGCAACTGCGCAGGAAGCAGACACAGCTTTGTAGCTGCGAAGAATGTCGGAAGCAGTTTGCTTTAAATCCCCATATCTTAACTCTGTATTGAAATCCAGCGCTGGGGAATCTGCTGGAAGGAGCATCCAGCTTAGTACAGTATTGGATACTGTCCAAGCATGTTCACTGTAATGGTTCTTAGGGTAGAAGCATTGGAAACATCTGGAATGTCAGGGAGATTGTTTGGGCACATCAGTGAGCTAGTATATTTCCAACATCAAAAATCATTGGAGGAACATTTAATCACAGAGAATACTTACAACATAGTAAGCAGGGTGAAGTGATGTGGTGTGCCTATAATGTGAACTGATTTTATCAAATTGTATAGGCATAGAGTTTAGAAGGGATGGATAACCGTGTTAACAGTACTTTTCATAATGGACTAATTTTCTTGGAAGTATTTTCTATTTTGTAAGAAATCTATTTTCTTTCTCTATCTCAACCCCCCTCCCCCCCCCCCCCCCCCCCCTTCTCCCCTCTAAGTCCCTTGATCCAGGAGCCTTTTACTTTTGGGGGAGAATTGTATTCCCTTATGGTTTAATCAGAGTACTATATTTACTTAGGGTTTAATCAGAGTGCTACTCTTTTGCTGCCAATTGTCCACTGAGTTTGGAGGATACTTTGTAAGAGTTGCTGTTCAAAGCAGAGTAAGGGCCAGGGCAGGACGAGGAGGATGTGGGAAGAGCACTGAATGGGGGAATAATTTGGTTCTCATTCCCCACTGACTGGCTGTCTTTCTTGTCCTTAGTGTCCTCTGATGACAAAAGGTTTTCCCTAGAGTTCTTCTGGAGAATGTGACTGATTTTTGTCAGTTGCTGTGTCATAAGGGACTTACGATTCTCTCACGTTTTATAGAGAAAGAAATGCAGGCTTAGGGAAGAAGGAAGCTTGCCAAGGTTAATTAGGAGTTAACAGCAAAGCCAGGACCAGAGCCAAAGTTTCCCAACTGCTAGTGCAGTGTCCTTTCCTCTGCTCAGAACCCCAGGGCCCCCCTGCTCAGAGCTGGCCCACTGTGTCAGGGGAGGGGTAGTTTATCTTTTCTTTTCTTTCTTTTTTTTTTTAATGTTTGTTTATTTCTGAGACACACAAAGACAGAGCATGAGTGGGGGAGGGGCAGAGAGAGAGGGAGACACAGACTCCGAAGCAGGCTCCAGGCTCTGAGCTGTCAGCACAGAGTCCAACGTGGGGCTTGAACTCACAAACCGTGAGACTGTGACCTGAGCTGAAGTTGGTTGCTCAACTGACTGAGCCACCCAGGTGCCCCATCTTTTTTTTTTTTTTTTTTTTTTTTTTAATAATAGATGATGTTAATGTAATGTTGGTACTGGGCTTGTAGGCAGGGCAGCCCCTCCCAGTGTGTGTGTGTGTCTACACATACAAATGCAAAGTGAATAGTCATATTTACAGAACTTAGTGCTTAGTATGCACAAAGCAGTGTTCTCAGCCCTGTGGATGTTGTGTGACAAATTAGCCTCTTAACAATTCCAGAGGCTCTGTTAACATTTCTTGGGTGCAATTCTATTAATTTTTAAAATATTTACAATGATTTATATGCAAGATGTTTATATGCATTTATATAGTATAATAAAGTTACAATTTTTATTTATTATTAGATGAATGCATTTTATGTATCCTTATTAAATAAAACTTTACTCATGGGATCATAATATACATCCTCTTGCCTTTTGCCATTTTAATTTACTGTATCTTGTGGGAGCTTTTAATTTCTAAACTTAGATCTGCTTCTCTCATGCCAATGAGTTTGCATCTCAGGAATTGTACTGGGGCAGCATCTAAATTGCTGAAAGGGAGACCCAGAATATGGAGGCAGTGTCACTCACCAGCCCCGGGCTCCACAGTGTTCACCAGCCTGTGTGTCCCGTGTTACTGCTCCACCATCTTGTGTGGGGTTCGCCTGCCTCTGAGGCAGGAGCTGCCTCATAACCACCAGGTCTGAGTCCAACTTGAGGGAAGGAGGAATGTGGATGACAACACTTCCTTTTTGAAGATGTGACTCCAGAGTCGCATGCTGCTTCCATTCACCTCCTCTAGACCAGAAATTGGTCTCAGGGCTCAGGCTCACCTCACTCACAGAGAGGCAGGGAAATTCAGTCTGGCTGGATAGTCACGGGTCAAACTAGAGTGTGAGGAGGTCCTGCTGTGGAAAGGAGGAAGAAGAAAGTTCAGGCTGGGGGGACAGTCCCCTATGGCCAGCCATCCCGAGCAGTGTGTAGCAGTGGGGCTAGGAGGGGAGAATGGAAGTCAGAGCTGCCAAGTACAGGGCTGTGTTTTGGTATCACTGGCATCTGTGGAAGCTGATGTGGGGTGTGGAAGGCTGTGAAGGATATAGAATTACTAGACCAGCTGCTCCAAAGGCAGTGATAGTACCGTATTCATTTTTTGGTCACAAGAACTTGACTCGCTGCTGTGGCCATCAGCTAGCCAAGAGAAGAGTGAGAAGGTTCAGAGATTCAGAGAAGGCTTTTCCTGCATTTTAGAAGGTGCCCATGTGTCCAGCATTTGAGTGCTTGCCATATGCCAGGCATGGATCTAGACTCTGAAGCTGCAGCAGTCACCAGCAGATCCGCTGTGCTTCATAAGCCCACATTCTGGTGAGCAGTGACAGGGAGACAGAGAAGGAAAAACATTCGAGTGGCAGTGGATACTCTGATGAAAAGGAAGCCATGTGATGGGCTGGGTGACTGAGGGCTGACTTTAGGTTCGGTGACAGGGGCAGCCTCTTTGGGGGGGAGGTGAAATGACAGATAGCCGGTCCGCCATGTGGCAGAGGGGTCCCACTCAGGAATCATGAGCTGGGCATGTGTGGGAGTAGATGTGCTGGGTGGCGGTAATGTCATGAGCATGGTGGGAGAGGCAGGTGGGGACTCCCATCATGGAGGGTTGGTAGATTATGGGAAGGAATCACTATTTCTGAGTATCCTGGGAAGCCCCTGGAGGGCCTGAACCAAGACAGTGACGTGCTCAGTTTTCTGTCTCTAAAATCACTTTGGAAGCAGAGAGCATAGATTGTTCGAGAGCAAGAGGGGAAGAATCAACAGGGCTGGCTAGCTGGCTGTTGTCTGTCAGTTGGGTAAAAGATGGTGGCTGCAACAAAGGCAACTGCAAGAATAGAAAGAAACATTCTAGACCTATTTCAGTTAGAAACAAGGTGTTCTGATGGATTGAATGGGCACAAGGCAGCGAGGGAAAGAAGAACCAAGGTTTACTCAAGATGTGTTTGGTTGGTGTTGGTTATGTTTGAGGTAACAGTTCCATGATCTCCAGTTGAAGCTGGTAAGTAGGCAGTTGGTTAAGAGTCTGGAGATCTGGGGGAGATTTTTCTGGCTAAGTAGTGTCATGGCTCTCTTAGGGTGCACTTAAATTCAGACTTTGGGTTATAGCTTATACCACTACACCAAAATCATTAGGGTGTGATGGGTGTGAGGTGTGTCCCTTTCTGTGGCTCCCATGGTTTTTGAAAGACAGATGAAAGATTATTTTTAGATGCAGGGTAAGTCATTGGTTGCCAAGACTACCCCCAGGTTTGATAATTTGCTAGGAGAACTCACAGGATTCAGTATTCAGTCTTGATGCCTAAGTGAGAGGCTACAAAGCAAAATCAGCACAAGGGAGAAGGTATAGGGGTGAAGTCTGCAGGAAACCAGCATGAGCTTCCAAGAGTTTTCTCCCAGTAGTCCTACATGATGTACTTCCTTTCCCCCAGTGACAGGTGAGAACACACGTGGAATGTTTTCTATCGGGGAAGCTCAACAGAGACTCAGCACCCAGGGTTTCACTGGGACTGATCACATAGGTACCCTCTGCTTAGCATGTACCAAAATTCCAGTCTCCCAGAGGAAAGCAGGTGCTCATCACAAACGATATTGTTTGTAAAGTTTTGACACAATGAGCCCCTTTTATCAGGGTGGTGGGGATCCTTTCCAAATTCAAGTTTTCCATCACCAGTCAAGGGCTGAGCTTGTAAACAGCCTTTAAAAGGATAGTGGTTAGGGCTGCTGCTACGTTAGCTCTTTTCTACACATAGAGAGGGTGACTCTTCTTATCTTGCAGTTTCCCAATAAACTTGAATCTATATCCTCACTGGCCTGCTTATGGCCGAACTGCTACCATGATTTCTTTGACCTGTTTTCCCTCACCCTGACACATACACCCTTATTCACCCTGAAAGATTAGGGGAGAACACATGTGGATGGAGTAAAGCTAAATTGCCAGAGCGTGCTGTGAGCGTGACATGCGCGGGAACAACAGTGTGTGTACCATCAGGAAATGTGTGGTCTCCCACTTGGAGCAGTGGTGGGTAGCTGTAGCAAACAGTGGCTCTTGTGCCTTTCTTAAAGATTACCTGTTAGTCACCCAACATTCAGTTACTTTGTTTGGGGAAGGAAATTATAGGGTATCTCCTCCCAAAGAGGAGTTGCTTTGTGGTTCTCGGGCTCTGTGAATGACACGTGTTGGCTTTAATAGTGAGCGGGAGAGTTTTGACTTCTTTCTGGATCATGATGCTACATCCCTTGCACCAGGGGAAGACACTGTCACTGGAAAGGTGGAGCAGGCTGTAAAAGGACCAGGAGCTTTGGAGCCAGTCCAGGGTTTAGGTTAAATTGTAGTCCTGATACTTAGTAGCTTGGATCCTTGGGCAAGTTGCTTGACCTCTCTCAGCTCTTGTTTTTATGTGGGGCTGAAATGTGTGAAGCCCATGTATGGATCAAATGAGATAATTCTGGAAGGGGTCTCTTACAGTGCCAGAAATATAATCGATACTTAAATATTGACTGACGTTACCATATAGTATAGGAGTTAATTCCTGCCATAGAGTTAATTCCTCATTATAGATACACATATACGTATATTTATGTACATACGTATATATGTATATAATATAAAGTTTGTATATTTGTGTACATTTATACCCCTTAGCACGTGTTTGAGTGCTTATGTGCTGGCCATTTCTTCTGTTACTGTAGTGGATAAAATACTTAGCCTTTTTCTTCTGTGCAGCTTAATCTCCTTTTAAATCCCTTGATTCTTTAGGCTATTTTATGCAGCCAAGATCACTCCAAGGCCAACTGCTAAATGTATAGATTAATGATGTTACTTTCCTTTAATTGCTAGGAGGATTATGTACCCCTTCAGGCTAGGGACAAGGTCAGTGGTATTCACTGCCATATCCATAGAGTGCTTGCCATGTAGGATTTTCTGTCATATGTATTGAATTAAATTTAAAAACTTGAATCACTAGTTTCTGCTTCTACTTGTCAGGTATTCTGGTTGGGAACTTTAGTATTGAGGGGGAAGCCTATTACTGACAAGGGATGACTTCTAGGAGTAGTGTTGAGGCTCACCCCTGCCCATGTCAGAAATAGTGGGGACATGTTTAATCATGCAGGGTTCCTGGTACAAGGAAACTGTGAGTTTAGGCACACAGTGAATGGTGCATGTCCAGCATTCAATCTGGGATAATAATCATCTGCAGTGAACTTTACCTGTATTGTGAAATTGACTACCAGTGACCTTAGTCTTTGCTCGAAGAACAACTTGTTTTATCATTTTTAATTTTCTTCATTATGCCTCTGTCTTTGGGAATATACCTTTGGGAGGAAGGATACCTGTCTTTCTGTCTGTAGTGGGCCTGCCATCCTGTTCCATTGAGACCACTGTACCATAGCTCCCCCTATGGATCCTTTGGAGTAGGACGTGCTTGCTGCTCACCTTTTCTCTCGGTTGGCAACTGAGTAGTAATGCTCCTTTTCCGAGCATGTCGAGCTGTGTATATTTCAAATTCCTGTTCTCCAGGCCTCAGTTACTGCCCCAGCACTAAATTTGGAAACCTCGAGGTGTTTGGAGATCAGTAGAGGTATAAAGGGTGTGGCATTAGTGGTTTTCTTGGGAAAAAATGACAGAGGCCTCAGTTGGTTTTTGTTTTTAAGATTTTATTTATTTATTTATTTAGTTCTTTGGTTAGGTTTTTGAGTAATTTCTACAACCAATGTGTGGCTCGAGCTTACAAGCCTGAAATCAGGAGTCACATGCCATACAGACTAAGCCAGCCAGTGCCCCTAGAGGCTCAGTTTTAAGAACATGTCTCCCAAGAGTGGTGGATAACTTTCCCCTTGACTTCTGAGCCACGATGTACCCTGGTGGTAGTAATATCTTCAAGGCGAAGAAGACAATGGGTGTAAGTTGATGAGTGATGGGAGTCACAACAGAACACTGATGTGGTCATTTCTCTCTTTGTATTTCTGTTCTGTCTAGTTTATGACAGTTCTTACAGATGTGTGTGCCTTGAGACTCAGGCATGGACTTTTTTTGGTCTGATCTCTTTCTATATATTCCTTAAGGATCTGAGGACATTACCCATCATGCTATTGCAGGACCAGTTCCTGTGTTTATAATTGGGAAAATATGTTGTTATTCCAGTGTGAGACTCTATATCCTCTAGTGCTGTCAACAAGCAAGGAAATGAGTCTTAGCAGGAAGAATTGATCGTGTATGATCCAAAAAAAAAAAAAAAAAGGCTCTGACTATATTTAGTTAGGTCATTGACAATCCAGGTGGTCCAACTTAACACTGACCTAAAGTACTAACCAAATTCTAGAGTTGTTTTCTCTCTCATGCCAATCATTTACAGAAAAACTTCGAGAGATTTTAGGAAATCTGTGTCTTCAAAAGAAGGGAAGAAGCTTTGAAAAAAGGGAAGTATCCTGATTGAGTAATATTTTACTGCTTCTCTCATTAAGAGATGAAATCTGGGGCGCCTGGGTGGCTCAGTCGGTTGGGCGTCCGACTTCGGCTCAGGTCACAATCTCATGGTCCATGAGTTCGAGCCCTGCGTCGGGCTCTGTGCTGACAGCTCAGAGCCTGGAGCCTGCTTCGGATTCTGTGTCTCCCTCTCTCTCTGTCTGCTCCTCCCCCGTTCATGCTCTGTCTCTCTCTGTCTCAAAAATAAATAAACATTAAAAAAAAAAAAAAAGATGAAATCTTTTTCTACTCCCTTGATTTTGGATCATACTAGCTCAGCTGAACTTCTGGCTGAATGCAGCAGCATGACCAAGCTCACTGAAACCAGCCAAGGGAACACCTATAGAATGATGACAAATAATATATTGTTCTTTATGAGTATTGTGTTTTGTGATGGTTTGTTACATAGTGTAGCAAGATAATTGATGGAATGAACTTCTCAGTGAAAGTACTCAGCCAGGGATCCTATTATATTCTCCTTTCCTCTCGTAGGAAATCCTCAGGGTTAGGAAAACAGTCTTTCATATTTTAGTATAATTTAGGTCAGTCCGATTGCTTCTCAGTTGTCAGTTGAAAGGGCTGCTAAGTGCTCAGAGCTTTGTTTTATAAGGAAAGGAAGGCAGCTGATTTGGTGTCGTGATTCATTTGGGGGAAAGTACTGTTTGGGAATTGTGCTGTACCAGGGCGGGGCCTTGAGAGCACTTTGAATGTACTACCAATATGGATCAATAGGAGAGAAAATGAGAAAATACAAGATACTTTTGAAGACTGTGCCTTGAATTGGTTCCATACGTAAAGAGGGGGGAAAAAAACCTTTATCCTACTTGTATAGGATCTTTTTACTTTTGTTTGTTTATTTTTAAAGTAATCTCTACACCCAACGTGGGGCTTGAGCCCTGAGATCAAGAGTCGTACGTTCTTCTGACTGAGCCAGCCCAGCACCCCTAATTTTTTTTGTAATTTTTGATTGACTACAGACATTGTCTGTAAAAGACTGAGAAAAATTATTTATGCCCGGAAATGAGCATGTCTCTTTGTTAGCCCATCAGTGTGCGATTGAGTCAGTCTAATCAGTAATTGAACTGGGTTTGAGTTTTCTTGGTGGTTGTATTTCTGTCCTTTTACCACAGGCTTTTTATTTATTTATTTAAAAAAAATTTTTTTTTAACGTTTATTTATTTTTTTGAGACAGAGAGAGACAGAGCATGAATGGGGGAGGGTCAGAGAGAGGGAAACACAGAATCTGAAACAGGCTCCAGGCTCTGAGCTGTCAGCACAGAGCCCGACGCGGGGCTCGAACTCATGGACCGCGAGATCGTGACCTGAGCCGAAGTCGGCCGCTTAACCCACTGAGCCACGCAGGCGCCCCTACCACAGGCTTTAAATTCCTCCAGTACGTTACACGTAGAGTGGGGCCTGGGGTACCCCGTTTTCCTCAGTGTTCTTGCTCTGCCTTCTCATCTTTCAGAAGTGCCTGAATGCCTGGGCTACGGTATAATAATCTGCATGCCTTTGCCCCTTGTTCAGCAACACTGTGGTGGTTTCTCCTCTCTAGGCTCCTTGTAGAGGAAGGGGTGGTTCTCAGTTCCTCAGGGCTAGTCTTAGGTTTGTGTGCCTGGAGATACCGTTTTTTTCAGCCCGTCTTTCCGGTAGCCAGTCTCTGACTTGAATCTGCTGTGGGTCTTCAAGACAGTCTCCCACCCATTCTCCAGAGGCAGTGGATCTTTGCCTGAGTCCTGGAGGGAGGACTCCGCCTCCTGCTCCACATGCTGACTGGTTTTGCTTCTACCTCTTCTCCTGAAGCAGGGGCTCTTGGGCTTGGCCCTGGGGACCGAAGAGTTTGCTGTGTCTCCCAGAGTGGCTTAAGCATGCCCCCCACACCCCCTTTTAAATTGAGATCTAATTCACATACCATAACTGTCACCCTTTTAAAATGTACAATTCAGTTGTTTTTACTAACATATGTAACCATCACCAGTGTTTAATTACATTTTTATCACCCCAGAACTGAAGCTTATACTATTTCGTGGACGTTTCTCATTTCCCCCTACGTTTATCCCTAGTCAAACGACTAATGTACTTTCTGTCCCTTTGGATTTGCCTGTCCTGGACATTTGTTGTAAATGGAATCATACATTCTGTAGCCTTTTTCATCTGGTTTGTTTTAGTAAAAATAATATTTTCAAGGTTCATCCATGTTGTACTGTCAGGACATTATTTTATTATTTTTTTTATGGCCGTACCACATTTTGTCTGTTCATCACTCGATAGACATTTGGGTTCCCATTTTTTGGCTATCATGAACAGTGCTTCTGGGAACACTTGTATACGAGTTTCTGCAGGAAAAAAAGTTTTCTGTGTTCTTGAGTGTATACCTAGGAGGTTGAGTTGTATTGGTGACTCTAGGTTTAACTTGGAGAAATGTCCCGACTGTTTTTGCAAAGTGGTAGCAGCATTCTGCCTCCTCTCCAGCACTGTGTGAGGTGATAGCTGTAGTTTCCATAGGAGGGTCCTTCAAGAAGGGAGGCAGGGAGCACATGGTCATGGGTGGGGGTTGGTCTGTGTTCAGCCATGATTAGGGGCAGGGAAGGTGATTTGGTGGGGTGTGGTCTTCTGGGCACTCTCTCCTAGCCTGGTGGTCCGAATGCTGTGGTCCTTGTAGAATGGCTTTGTCAATGCCGCAAGAAAGTGCAGTAAGAAATGAACACCATGGGTTATATAGTTAGAGCATGAGTTAGGCGGGCTTGTCTATTTCTGGTTTTAACTATTGGGGTCTGTAGGTGAGCAAAAGGGGTCACTGACATTTTCACCTCACAGACTAGACACTGTTTTTGTTGAGATTGTCCTTCATTTTTACTGATTTGTTTGCTCTCCAGTTTTTTGTGCACTACAGACCTTTCTTCTGGGGTAAGTCCATCCTGTAGAAGCCTTATTAGTGTAGGTCTGTCGGTGATAAACCCAGTTATGGTTTGTATGAGAAATATGGGTTTTGTTTCTTTCTTGGAAGATAGTTTTTCTTGATAACCTTGTATATAGTTTGCCAGTTTTAGCATTTTGAGAATTCTCCATTGTCTCCTTTCTCTATTGATGCTGAGGAGTGATGGCCAGTCTACTTGATTATTTATGGATCATCTGTCATTTCTTTAGACTCTTTTTAGGATTTTGTCTTAATGCTGTACAGTTTGATTAAAATGTGTCTAGGCACCAATTCTTGGTGCTCTCTGTATCTATAGGTCCATGTTTTTCATTAGTTCTGGGAGATTCTCAGGTAGTATTTCTGAGATATACCATCTGAAGCCATCATCTCTTCCAATATTCTTTCCTTCTTGATCTTTAGTAAGATGTGTGTTAAATCTTCTCATTTCCTTCCTGTATCTATTGCTATCCTTCACATTTTCCATTTTCTTGTTTCTTTGTGTTACATTCTGGATTGATTCTTAAGTCTTTCTTTCAGTCTTTGTGATTCAACTGTGTCAAATTTGCTATTGAAATACAAAATGCAAGATGAATTTAAACATTGATTTCAAGAAGTTCTGTTTTCTTTTTCAAATCTGCCTGATCTATTCTCTTGCTGCTTGTTCATATTTTATCTCTTTGAAACATTTCAGATAATACTGTTTTATACTTTATGAGAATTTGAATATCTGAAACCTTAGCTGATCTGAGGGTAGGGTGGTTAGTACGAATGTGTAGAGCTGTAAATAGATCGTTTCTGTTAACTTATTCATAATGCACTGTGTCCTTGATATGTGGTTTTTCTTTGGGAACTCAACATAGTTTTGTTCCACCTTCAATACAAACATTCAACTTTGGTATTTCACCTAACGTTTTGTGGTTGGACATCTTTTCATGGCAGTAAGTGCAGACCATGTATTTTTGATGGTTCCCCTATGTGTTTTTCTTTTTTTTTTTTTTTTTTTGACCACTATGTGTTTTTCTATGGATGTACCATAATTATGTCCATTTCAACTTTTTAGTTAAATGGAGAGAGACTCTGTAAGACTTGACTGTTTTCTCATCAATCCTCCATGTAATCCTTCCATGCTTCTCCCCAAGCCTTTTTGTAAGTGTCTTTTGAGTGCTTTCTTATGCAAGATACTGTACTAATAAACTCTTTCTGTGAGTTATATGAATATATCTTTACAGACAACCCAGAGGGAGGTGCCGTTATTTTCACTTTACAGAGGAGAAGGCAGTGGTCCAGAGAGGTCACATGGCTCTCCTGGGGGTCACACAGCTGGACGTGGGCAAAGGCATCTTGTAAACCAAGCAGCCTGACACCAGAATGGTGAGGACTGGTCTTCCACTACAGCTGGTTTGTGAGGCACTGTAGGTTGATTGATAAAAAAACTTGGTAGCAATTAGAGTCCTTCATAACCTCAAGATCCTCGAGTTCTTCTGTCCTGCAGGTCACCCTTTGTTGCTGTTTGCTCTCTCGGCCTGCAGTTCTGTAAGTGACCTAAGCATCTGGGTTACAGTAGCACAGTTGGAAGGGCTAATAAAGATTCTGCTGTGATGCCTGTGTGCTTACTGATTGGCTGGCAATACTGGAATGGAACAGATAAGCTCTTTAATTTACCGATTATTCATTGTTTTTACGATAGGCCTGGAGTGCAGTGTGTATGTAACCTTGTGCTCTCACAGACTAGGTGGTAAATTCCAGTTCTGACACCTGTAATTGAAATCATCTCTCTCATTCTCCTAGTCAAAGAAACAAAGGTACTTCATGGACTGTGTCACCTGCCACCCACCCCTCCCTTGCTGGTGCTGGTGCAGAACCACTGCAGGACTGTGTTTGGTGTTGACAAACCCACTGGTATGCCTGGTACTTGACTGATCCCTGAAGAGGCACCAGCCATCAGTCATGAGTTCTGTTGAACTCTGAGCGTCATCCAGAGCAAGCCACGTGTGCTCTGGTGAACCTAGTGGAGGGACAGTGGACGGAGCGCAGGGTTTTATTCACTTCCCTGGCTTTGTGCTGGGTTGGTTCCTGCTATCATAACAGTTTGGTTTCCAAAGCCCTTTCAAACTGAGATGTTAAGATCATTAAATTGTGGGTCATTAAAATGTGACTAGGCAACAGAATAGTCAATTTAAATTAATAATACATTTAAATAGATTCCTAAATTTAAATAATTAAAATAATAAATAGAGCCTGCCTGGGCTCTTAAGCATGAGAGCTTCAAGGTATCTTAGTTTTATGGTTTTTTGTTATTAAAACAATTAAGCAGTCAACTTAAAAGTAATTTTTAAAAACAAATGCTAATGTTGGGGCTCCTGAGTGGCTCAGTGGGTTGAGCATCCAACTTCAGCTCAGGTCTTGTGGTTCGTGAGTTTGAGCCCCGTGTTGGGCTCTGTGCTGAGGGTTCAGAGTCTGGAGCCTGCTTTGGGTTGTGTCTCCCTCTTTCTCTGCCCCTTCCCCACTTGTGCTTGCTCGCTCTCTCTCTCTCTGTCTCTCTTTCTCAGAAATAAATAAAACATTAAAAAAAACACACAAATACTAATGTGTAATCTTGGTAGTCATTTGTATCTTCTCTTGATTATATCTTTTACCTATGGCTGCTATTAAATATTGCCTGCATTTCTTGCTTTGGAGAACTGTTCTCTTCCTTGTGCTTGATAGATCATGAATTGCATCATCCCACATGATTTTGGTTTTGGCACTTGGATTTTCTTGTCAGCAGTGAGTGGTGCTGCTGAGAGTTTTTGAATTCTGCTTTCTCCGCCTACCCTTGATCTCCAAAGTACTGTTGATAAAGAACAGAAGAACTAAACAATCACCCTGAAATATCCTATGAAATTTGTGCTCTGATCATAATAGCAGTGGGTCAGAATGAGCTGTGTTTTCCTTATTCACAGAAAATCTAAGTGCTTACTTAGAGTATGGTTGCCTGAATATGTGGTGACTCAGGAGAAGATAATTTTTCTAAGAATTTTGGTGTTTGTTTTTCCCACAGTACTTGGTAAATTTCTCCTGTCCTGCCCCCTTCCCTATTTCTCTTCTGTACCCCCCCCCCCCTTTTTTTTTTTAACATTGGACTTCTGGTAGGATGGGGAAGGAATGGTGGAGACCTGCTTTCTGCTCTGGTCCTCATATTTATAGATCCCAATGGTTACTGCTAGGAGAGTGTCAAAATAGCCGGTGCAAATATGTGAGTACAGTATACAGAGTCGCCCAGTTTCTACACACAGCATCTAGAACCATATTGAACATGCAGATATGGTTACAGATATCTTAAAATTTTCCACAGATTTCCCCAGTTCTCAACTTTACAGACATATACAGAACACAACCTCCTTCAAAGCATTCCTAAGTTTTCATATTTACTTTTCAGAGTTTATGGAGTTATAGGTGAACCATGATTCACTTATTTAGCTTTTGAAATACAATTTTGTTTTTGAATTTGGATGTCTTTAAGTATGTTGACATTGTCAAGCATTTCAGATAAAAAGGGAGATAGATTGGTAAAACCGATGAGATTTTTTGAGGTAGCCTGTTTTATCTCTGCTCTGTCCCCCTGTTTTTCTGACTGCTAGTGCCTGGGGCTTGCTTCTTAGCACCTGGGCCACTCTTTACTGAGCTCTTGGCTTTTCTGTGGGGGGAACACACTGGGAAGATAATTCATTTACAGCTTAAAAGGCTTGTTTTGGAATTAGGGGAAGAAAAAGCCAGGACTAAGGCTGAAATTGGGCCCCTGATGCATGTGGCATGGGAGAAAGCTGCGTGGGGAAGTCAGTGGCTACTGACTGCCTGTGTGACTCACGGCTCATACTCTGATAATCAAGTTTTTTTTACCCCTGGTTGTCAGTACACTCTGTCTGATCTTTCAGAAATTTCCTCTGAGGCTATATTGGATACAGCATCTTATCTTTTGTCCTCATTTATGTGTTCCTTCCTAAAGTGACCTGTGACCAACTAGAAAAAGGGTGAGTGAGGTTTTACAGCTTGGGCACCTGGACTCCTGTGCTCCCCTATCTTCTCCTCTGGATGTCAGATGCTGTGGGAGGCAGGGTAACACATAGAACCAAAAAGTGCCAGAAACTTCGCTAAAGGAGGCCTTTGATGGAATCTGTGTAACCCCCGGTAACCCCTGTGAAGTTAGATAGGCTGTAACCAGCTTCCACCAGCAGTTCCTCCTGTTATTCAGGGCTCCTTGAGCGCGCATTTTCCATTAATGGGCTTTGCCTGGAATTAAGCAGCTATTCTAAATGGTGAATAATTTTGTTAGCTAAAGCCTCAGCCTCTCATGACCAGCGATGTGTCACTTACTTTGGAAGGCACTTTAGAGCAGATCCAGTGCTCCTCAACACTTCCCCGCCCCCATCCTTTTAACATTTTGCTGCTTTCCCTGGGAAGAATTGCAAAGGAGACCAGGTGCCCCGGGAAATACAGGCCCTGCTAATTATCAGAGTGCTTTTTCTTAATCGAGATACAATTCACATACAATAAAATTCATCCTTTTAAAGTGTACACCTCATTGATTTTTAGTATATTCACGAGGTTGTGTAAACTGTTAGCACTAATTTTGGAACATTTTCATCACCCCAAAAAGAAATTCTGCACTCATTAGCAGTCATTCCCCATCTCCCATGCATCCCCTCCCCCAGCCCCTGGCAACCACTAATCTACTTTTTATCGCAGAGTACTGTTTTATATTACACTGAAATCTGTTGTCCCTGCAACTTAATGGTTAGATGGAGGGGGAGGCAGGGGTGGAAGCTACAAGAACACACACTTGGGGCTTAGCCTCTTATTTCCAGCTTCTTACTTCCAGGCCTCAAGTGCAGAAGGGGAGGGTGGTCTGCTGAGCCTGAGTCTGGCTCTTCTTGCTTGTGATCATATACACCAGTTGTCTAAAATACCGAGTGTGTGGCAACATGCAAGAAAGTTGAGTCTGACCTGATAAGAAAAATAATTTATGGCAAACACCCTTTTAAATAGTAAGTGCGGTATCACTAGCAAAAGCCTTACAGTTCCCCTCTACCTTTTTGTTCTGTAACTTTTAGAATAATCAGAAATCAAATTGTGTAGGATGTTGTCAGTCAAAACCAGAAAAACAAGTAGCTTAAACAGATTGCAGGCTTATATATGTGAGTTAAGTGTGCCTCCATACATACTTGGGATTCCTGCCCATTGGCCCACCTGGAAGTGTGTGACTTGTAAAGAGGAGTGGGGACTCATTTCAAGGGGGAGAGTAAGTACCTTCGGCCGTGGAGTGGAGAGGAGAGGAGAGTAGGGCCCTGGGAAGGGCTAACAAAATATCAAGTGTCTGGGAGCCCTCGGGAACCTAGGGATATCTCCCTGGGCGCTCTTGGATGGAAATAAACATTTATTAGCTATGTTCAGCTCTCCGGGCATATCCCAAATGGTTTCTTAAAGAACTTGAGTGCTGGACCTGGTCCCAAAGTTCTCACTTTTTCTATAGCTCTGTTTCTCAGTTGAAATACGACATGCTACTCTCTTTTGTAGAATTGTTTGACAAGCAGTTCTGGGGACTGAAGGACTTCCTTTCAGCCACTGACAGGAGAGCACAGAGGACAGACTCAGAAACGCAGTCTGTTTGGGCACGGATGCTGGATGCTGGGGAAGCTAGAGAATATGTCCAGAAATCTAAGCCACCAGATTTTGGGAGTGGTTGTCAGAGGCTGTACAATAAAGGTGGTAATTGTTTAGTGCTGGTGCCCTTTTGTCTTCTGCTCTCTGGCTTTCATATTCTTGAAGTGACAGGTGCTGGCAACTTGGAATTGATATAGTTCTTTCTCCCTTGACTTGGCTGATAAAACAGGAACACATTGTTTGGGATTAATGCCTCAAAATGATGGGGTTTAAAAAGTGCATTGAGTAGAGTTGAGTTCACTTGAAACAAGTTTCCTATTTCTGAAAAGATTAATTTCCTTCAAGGATGGTTAGTTTTTTGGTGTGTATTCTGTTAAAATATAGGTTTGGGGAAGTGGTTCAGAAGAATATTTTCTTCTCGAATTATTCTGACCCTCTTTTCTTCTGTTCTTAAAATTCAGTAATGTCTGTCCTTGCTCTCACCTCCAAAAAATGCCCAGTAGGGAAATTAATAAAGAAAAAATAAAACTCCTCTCATCCACCCTTACTTTTCACCCATTGGATTCCTACCTCAGTAGCTACTTTATCACCATTTGGTGTATTTCCTTCCAATTACTATTCGTTGAGCATGCAGTGTGCATTGCTTTTACAATTGCTTATCCAAATCCTTTCAGTAACATCCTCAAAAGGTGAACTCTGCTTCAGTAAAAAAAATGTTGCCTAGATATTTCAGCTTTATTACAAACCTTTGAGATGTAGTGACTTGCAGAGAGTTATCATGAATTGATGCACAGAATTGGACCTGTGTGCCATCTGATGAGCTCTCTGTATTCTGATTGGGGATTGATTCTAAAAACAGTAAAACAGTCTTTATGAATTTCTTCAAAACGTCAATTTAAGAAGAAGGCCATCTGTAGTTTAGGGAGGCTCTTTGGGGGAATAGCCATATTTTCTTTTAGGGTTGCCGCTCAGCCCCTCTGGTTTATGTGTCTTGGGGTGCACTGGTTCACAGGTAAAAATAGAGATCTAATTAAAATGAGTGCCCTTTCTGCAAATAAGAACATTATTTCCATTGTAAATTTCCTGTTTGTTTAACATATTTTTTTGTTGTTGCTCTGTTTTAATTTTTTTTTTTTTTTTTTTTAACAGCAAGCCAGGGCTGAGCAAGAAGAAGAATTCATCAGTAACACTTTATTCAAGAAAATTCAGGCTTTGCAGAAGGAGAAAGAAACCCTTGCTGTAAATTATGAGAAGGAAGAAGAGTTCCTCACTAATGAGCTCTCCAGAAAGTTGATGCAGGTAAATTTATCTTTTCTTGCCTTACATCTTCTCTGCCTGTTTTCCTCTCTAGGAAAAAATGACTTTGATAGAGTACTTTGCTTGAAACATTTATAGCCAAAGTTTTTTGGAGATTAAAAAGACCAGGTAAAGATGGAAGCAGTGTAATACTCCAGACTGGTTCTGTGACTCATCTGCTTGGGTAAGGGATTTTATGCTATGGGCACCTGAAGAAGTTTCTGATGAGCCTGAAGCCTTAGCACAGGAGTAATTGCTGTAAGTAGTGTTTTGGAAATAGGAGGATTAACAGTAAATGTGGAATTTTTTCCTCCTTTTATGTTGATTCTGTAAGGAATAAATCAACATTTGTGTAGCAAAAATGGGTCTTCTGCATTAAAATATGAGGCTGTAAAGTGAAATGTCAGTTTGGGGGGTGGAAATACAAGATATCCGTGATCGGTAGTTAAAATTACATACAATCAGGTGTGTTCAAATGGGTGAGTAATAGGTTACTGAGCAAATAAGTATCAGACAGCTATTAAAACAGCATTAATCTCGGATAGGTTATAGAAGACACAACACAAAACATACAGGAAGGTTTGATTTTTCTCACCCAGAGTGTCCTTCCTTTTCTCCTTTCTTTTCCCCTCAAAGCTTATAAATTACAAAAGTAAAATTTGTTTAGGGCAAATATTTTGTATGCTACTTACCATGAACTTAAGAATAAGTAGGAGGGGTGCCTGGGTGGCTCAGTCGGTTGAGCTACCGACTTCAGCTCAGGTCATGGTCTCATGGCTCATGGGTTTGAGCCCCACGGGGGGCTCTGCTGACAGCTCAGAGCCTGGAGCTGCTTTGGATTCTGTGTCTCCCTCTCTCTGCCCCTCCCCTCTTTGCGCTCTCACTCTCTCAAAAATAAACACTAAAAATTTTTTAAAAAGAATAAGTAGGATATTAAGTTTCATTACTGAGCACAGATTGTCCAAAATCACTAGCAGATATAAAATTATTCCAGGAGGATGAACTTTGTCAGGTGAGTGTAGAAGCTAGGTAGACGCACCGCTTGTACCCTCCATGCAACGGCATTGCTGACTGTTTCACTCATTGATTTGGTTGAAGTATGTATTTTAGTGAAGTTATAATAAAAGGATATTTGAGGCTTTTAAAAAACTTCCCAAATCCTTTTCTTACCTTCCAACATGGACAGTCCTGTAAGAGAAAGCCGGAAGCTTTGGTAAAGAAACTTTAATGTTAAGACTGGACAGTGCTTCAGTCAACTTTGACCCCATCTTTCTGCCTAATTACTGAACAAAGATACTGTTACCGTCTCACACAAAATTCGGTTTCGATGGCCGCTGTTGAAATGTGAAGTGTAGAGGTAGCCAGGCATTATTGTCCTGCAGAGATTTATGGCACAGTTTCTGTGTGGAACTCGTTATTGATTCGTGTGCATTCAGATTTAGAGGAAAAAATGAGGGACAAGGTTAGTTTGACCTCTGGCTCTCTCTCACCTTGGCAGCATCAGACAACTTACTCTGCATATTGCTTCTAGAACTAGAGGGATGCAATTACAGTTTGTTTTTCTTAGTTTAGCGTGTAATCAGGTGCTCTAATTTTTAACACTGGAAGAAGCAGTGTTTGCTTTCAACTTAAATGGCTATTAGTATTTAGAGTCTTTTACCAAATTATTTAGAAAGCAGCCAAAACCTAGCCAGATCATGCTTCTGTTCTCTATAAAGGTTCATCTTCACTGTGAATGGTTCTATAGTGTGTAGTTTATTATCATAACCCACCTTTTTCCCAAAGACATTGATATCCCTTAAAATAAGGCACTAAAAGAACAGAAGAGCCATGTGCAACAGAAAAAGGAGGTGAATTTAAAGCTAGCTATAACCTGGAGAAATACAGAATTTTTCATAATTCTTATATCTAAAAAAAAAAAAATTGTTTGGAGCACCTGGGTGGCTCAGTCGGTTAAATATCCAACTTTGACTCGGGTCATGATCTCCCGGTCCATGGGTTCAAGCCTTGCATTGGGCTCTGTGCTGACAGCTTGGAGCCTGGAGCCTGCTTTGGATTCTTGTGTCTGCCCCTTCCTGCTTGTGCTCTCACTCTCAAAAATAAATAGACATTAAAAAAAAAAAGCGGGGGGCGGGCTTGCGTGGGTGGCTCAGTTGGTTGAGTGACAGACTTCAGCTCAGGTCATGATCTCACAGTTTGTGAGTTCAAGCCCTGCGTCGGGCTCTGTGCTGACAGCTCAGAGCCTGGAGCCTGCTTCAGAGTATGTGTCTCCCTCTCTCTCTGCTCCTCCCCCTCTCATGCTCTGTCTCTCTCTGTCTCAGAAATCAATAAACATTAAAAGAAAATTTTTTTTTTTTTTTTAAAGGGAGGGGGGGCGCCTCGTGGCTCAGTAGGTTAAGCGTGGGACTTCAGCTTAGGTCACCATCTCACAGTTTGTGGGTTTGAGCCAGGCATCAGGCTCTGTGCTGACGGCTTGGAGCCTGGAGCCTGCTTCAGATTCTGTCTCCCTCCCTCTCTGCCCCTCCTCGCCAACACACTCACGTTCTCTCTCTCTCTCTCTCTCTCTCTCTCTCTCTCTCTCTCTCTCAAAAATAAATAAATATTAAAAAAAATTAAAAAAAAATTTTTTTAAGTAGTTTTATACTTGATCAGGAGAAAAATAATTTTCATATATTAAAAACTTAAACTTTTCCAGAGGCATGGATCTTTCTACAGAGATTGAACAATATGCAGATGGAACAGTGCAATAAACTTTTTTTTACCAAAAGTAGTATATAACATGTAGCACTAGCCTTCATGTGGCCAAGTCAAAACAAGGAATATAGTATGAAGGTATGATTCTGTTGCTGGGGGAGCTCTTAGTAAGACTGTAGCTCGTTTGTGGTCGAACTTAAAGAATCTGGACAAATGAATACTTAGCATGTCTTCAAGACCATCTCTCAGGAATCCCAGCTTGGTTCTTAGGCGATACATATGTGTATGTGTACACACCACACATATATGTATATACACACATATATACATTGTAGCAAAATATACATAACATAAAATTTGTCATTTCAGCCATTTTTGAGTGTATAACGTGGTGGCATTAGGTACACTGTTGTGCACCCATCACCACTATTCATCCCCAGAACTTCTTGAAAACCAAACTCTCTGTACCCATTAAACAGATACTCCTCATGCCCCCTTCCTGGTTCTCCCTGGGTGGCAGGGAGTTGAGGTTGACGTCTCTGGCAAGTTCTAGACCTATGTGTGTTCTGTGGCATGACAGATGATCTCTCACTTTAGACTTCAGCTATCACAGCATACCTTTGTGGTAGAACCCCAAGGCCCTCCTCTGTTGTTGGCCAGTTGGAGAGAGCTCATTTGGCTGCGGGAGGGTCTGCCACCCTCTGTTACCCATCCTGAGGCTTGCCTCAGGATATCAGCCCCTTTGTTGAAGGCTCACATAATCTGCCACACAGTGTGGAAGAACTGATCTCCATCTGGAGATTTTTTAGGCTAATTGGTACCAGTAGACTTTTCTAATTTTGTAATTACTTTAACATGGCTCTCTAGGATGGTGCTTCTAGATAGACCTTTTTTTGAAAAGCCTGAGAAGAGAAACTGTATGCAGGTGTTCCTGATAGACAAAAGAGTGAATTGACCTGTTCACCATGAAAGTATTTTGCCTTTTTCACCCCAAGGCCACTGAGGCCATTTGTGGAACAATTTTGGTTTTGTCACCATGCTTTGACTGTTGTCTCTCATAGTGATTGGACAGTGCTTTTATGTGCATTTCAAAGGGATTCTTTGGATCTGAAAACAAACTGAGATCATTGCTGTGGGGGACACACTTCCCTCCCCTCCCCTCCCCTCCCCTTCCCTTCTGCCATAACAGAACTGGTATCTAATACCTTTACAAATGGAAGTTTATTTCAGTGTGGATGAGAGGAAATCCTTTTGTCCTAGAAGATCAAGTTTGGGATATAGCCTAAATATTTTCACATATGTTAAGCATCACTGAAACAAAAACACACAAAAAGCATGCTTTCTCTCTTGCTTTTGTATATATCCCCTAGATGGCCAGAAAATTATACTTTCATTTTATGAAAACTTATTTGAAACATCTGCATCCTTTTGAGCCCAGACCATAGAATTGATTATCTGATTGAGAACTGTCCCGAAAAGAACCTTCTGGTACTTTTGCTAAGTTCAGCACAAGCCTGCATCTGAACCAGATTCAGCTCTGGAATGCCTTAAACAGAAGTTGTAGTTTAACCAGAATTTATAATTAAAATTTACAAGAAATGTTTTGTGAGCAAACTCTTCATCAGATTTTGATATATAACATGTACATTAGAAAAACAATCTAAAAGACTATTTTCCAAAATGTTAGTTGTAATTATACTTGGGTGCTAAGCTTTGGGTTATATTAGTTTTCTTATATCCTTTTCCTTCTTATTTTGTAAAAGCAACCTGCATTACTTTTGTAAATAGAAAATGTCTTATTTCCTAAAAAGGAAATTAAAAAATTCTGATGCCTGTTTTGTCCTTACCTTTTGGAACCTTCTGTGTCATTGGCTTTGAGAGCTCAGAGTTCTATCATAGCTGTGACTGTCATGCATCATAGTGCAGTGAAGCCTGCTGAAGTTTTGGGTGTGTTTGCAAGTGAAAGAAGATTCTGGAATGCTCAAATCATTAAGAACTAGTATTATCAGACTGCTTTAATACCTAGCTTAACTGTCTTGTCAGTCCTAATATGACTTATTCCACAGGACCTCAGTCTTAAAACTAGTTTTTTAAATAATTCTTAACTCCCCTGTTAACTACCAATCACCAATCATGCATATTGGAAGACCTGTCATTGCTGAGATTGATAATGGCTTTAGCAATCCTGGATTTTTTTCACTTGCTTTGATGCAAGCCTGATGCATCAAGTTTACTTCTGCTCTTTGGGAAGTCCTGTTTTTGTCTGCAATCTTCTCAACTGCTGCCAATTGCTAATGAATACTTTTTCTTTTTTTAAAGCCCTGGAACAGGGCTAAGATAAGAAGGGTACTGGGTATTACATATATGTCTCTGACTTTTTTCAATCTAATCCAACTTTTAAATTTTAGACCTTAAAATAACAAATAGGTTAATAGTTTTGTACTTAAAAAAAATTTTTTTTTAACATTTATTTATTATTGAGAGACTAGAGAGAGACAGAGTATGAGCAGGGGTGGTGGCGAGAGAGGGGGAGACACAGAATCTGAAGCAGGCTCCAAGCTGTCACCACAGAGCCCAACGTGGGGCTCAAACCCATAAACCACGAGATCATGACCTGAGCCGAAGTCTGACGCTCAACCGATGGAGCCACCCAGGCACCCCAATAGTTTTGTACTTTTGATTCATATTTGAAATTGGATCTGGTCCTCAGAAAATAATGCCACTGTCGCTACAGTAGAGAGTATTATATCCTTATGGAAGGGCACATTCTTATTGATGATTCAAAGTACTTAAGAATAACACTTTTCTGTATCTCTTGTTTAATGCCATGGCTTTATTATTACTGACTTGGTCCTTGAGGTTAGAATGCCTTCTGGAACACATGTAGTTAATGTTTCCTAGCATCCATAGAAAGGTGAGACAGGAAAGGAAGGAAGTTGAGGGCAAAAGCCACTGCTGAAGCTGCCGCTAGCAAGTGACTGATAGCCAAGCAGCTCAGAGGGACATCAGGCGACAGCGTTATTCCTCCGTCTCTTTGCACAGGAATAAAACTGACGGGAAGATTTCAAGTAAGTCCCTGAACCTGCCTGTTCATCTAGACAAAGGTTTACCACTTGGTTTACCCTTTCCTTCTCCTCGCCTCAGTTCTGGAGAAGCGGTTTCTCCTTCAAGTACCATCTTACTGGTTGTGCTCTCTGGAGTGCGTGCTTCCCCAGCCCCAGACAGGCTGTGTCTCAGGGTAGCAGGCATGCCCGCGGGCACAACCAGTGAGCATAGCGTCTCAGATCCCTTCTTGTGAAGCATGTGCACCAGAATGTGAGGCTGCCTGCCTCTCACCCCGAGTCTGCCTAGTTACTAGGATGGCAGTGTAGTGATTTTGTTTGGGCAGGCAGCAAAATCTCAAGTCAGGGCAATAAATACACATGAGATACTCTAGTTAGTTTTAAAGGCACCTAGGCTGGGATGGCCTTCGCATCAGTTCGGATGAACACTGTTTCTGCCCTCCCCATGGAAGAGGAGAAGAGACGGTGAAATATGTTCTTCATTAAGGTGGCCAGAGCAGTGGCCCTCCTGGCTTTTTTCAGGGCTATTAGTGCTGATCTGAAAAATTTGCTGTTACCTATAGCTCACAGAACAGTAGGGTCAGAGTGTGTGTGTGTGTGTGTGTGTGTGTGTGTGTGTGTGTGTTGTTGTTTTTCATTACAAAAATTCTGAATTTCAGCGTTGTCTGTTCTTTTTTTCTTTTCATGGAGCAAGGGGCTTGTACATTGTGTTTCCCAATACATCTGCAAAGGCTCCTGGGATGTTTTTAATGCATTTTAAATGATGTAGCCTCCAGAGGCCAAATTATGAGCCAGAATTTTCCTGTTTAGTAGCCTGCCAGAAATCTCTGTCCAACACAATTTGCATTACGATTAGAAAATAAAATGAACGTGATACAGTTGTTTAGACTCTACCAAATCATGGAGTTTCTTTCCAAGTGTATGCATGTGTGTTGACATTAGGTCTAGATTGGATGTGCCAGTGTGGACTCCAAAAATGTAAGGGCAAGAGTAGAGGCTTTCAGGCTTCCCATGCTGACTTCCTTTGAAAAGTGTGGGAAAACTCAGGTAGAGAGAAAACAAAAGTAGACAGACAATGAAATTAAAAATAATGAGATGAAGCTGGAGTGGGAGCTTACTTTATTCTCCAGGGTAGGAGCAAGCATGGTTATTTCTAGGTGAAAAGATGAGTCTGGCTCCACTGTAGACGGACTTGAGCCATCATTGGAAACATTTTTTTAAATGACTTTAAAACACTGCAGTTCTAAATGTTCCCTGTTTTGCACCTCTTGGGTAGGTTTTCTATTTCAAAACCGTTTACAGTCAGCCCAGTCAGTAATTACCTTAAAATACGGAGCTACCTTCACTTTCTTCCTCTTTATTCATAAAGGTGTGGCCTTGTTTTAGTTCACAGTAATGTCTCAAGTTAGAATGAATTCTTTATTTGGACTGAACACTCTATTCCTCAGAAGAAGGAAGTGTTAGGTTTTACAAATTGCATTTTCAATGCAATAGGCCGACTCCAGGCCCTAAAGGATTTCTTTATATTATTT
Organism: Neofelis nebulosa; assembly: GCF_028018385.1. Taxonomy (NCBI): domain Eukaryota; kingdom Metazoa; phylum Chordata; class Mammalia; order Carnivora; family Felidae; genus Neofelis; species Neofelis nebulosa. The sequence continues at coordinate 26,154,364 of NC_080794.1, read as the reverse complement.
GTGGAGCATCTTTTAATAATCTCCTAGGAGACCTGGGTGGCTCAGTCGGTTAAGTGTCCAACTTCAGCTCAGGTCATGATCTCGTAGTTCGTGGGTTCAAACCCCACATTGGGTCCTATGCTGATGGCTCAGAGCCTAGAGCCTGCTTTGGATTCTGTGTCTCCCTCTCTCTCTCTTTCTCTGCCCCTTTCCTTCCTGCTCATGCTCTGTCTCTCACAAAAAATGTTAATTTTTTTTTTTTTTTTTAATTTTCTCCTAACCAGATTTCTCTAAAGGCGTTAATGCTTTAAACAGCTTTGTGCTGTGGGGAATCTGGCAAACTCAAACTTAGCCCACTAGGTATTCTGGGTGGATGGGAAGCCCCATGTTGTAGTGGAGCCATCTGTTCAGACATGAGGGCTTGTAGGGCTCCTGGGTGGCTCTGTCGGTTGAACATCTAACTCAATTTTGGGTCAAGTCATGATCCCAGGGTTGTGGGATCGAGCTCCGCATTGAGCTCCACACTGAACATGGAGCCTGCTTAAGATTCTCTCTCTTCTTCTCTCTCCCTCTGCTCCTTTCCCCTGCTTGTGTCCTCTCTCTCAAAAAAAAAAAAAAAAAAAAAAAAAAGGAAATATGAGGGCTTGTCCTTGATGTTGAGAATGTTGACAAGAAAATAGCATTTAAAAAATAATTTTATGGAAGAGCCTAGCTATTGCCTTGCAAAAATTGCTTATACCTTCCCCTCTAGAAAATGACAGATTAGGTAATTCAGACAAACCTCACTGAGGATCAATAAAACCTACACAGAATGCTGTTAAATATTTTTTAAAGCATGAAGAACTATCAAGATGGAGAAGGCCTGCTGGGCTATGATCTGGGGGAGGTGGGGATTAGGAAGACCTAAACTCCCAGGGCTGGTTTTGTCCTGAGCATTTGCTGCTTCTTATGGAACAGCAGAGAAACTGAGCTGTGCTATGGTAGTTGTGTGGAGCTGAGGTTACAGAAGTTAAAGCTCAGCGTTGGCCAAAGATGGAGACAGCGATAAATGACCTACACTTTAATCATGAACCTTAGGATAAGAACAAACCAGGTTTTTAAAAAAAAAAAAAAAATTAATGTTTATTTTTGAGAGAGAAACAGAGCGTGAGCAGGGGAGGGGCAGAGAGAGAGGGAGACACAGAATATGAAGCAGGCTCCAGGCTCTGAGCTGTCAGCACAGAGCCCCATGCGGGGCTCAAACTCACAGACTGCAAGATCATGACCGGAACCGAAGTCAGACGCTCAACTGACTGAGCCACCCAGGTGCCCCAAGAACAAACTAGTTTTGTATCACCTGGTGAACTGTAAATCATGAAGCTTTTGTTTTGGATTAAGGTAGACCCAGTCTTCTGGTGCCTGGCAGAAGAAAACAGAATTTTCTGGAAGAAGATACCATCATCCTAGACCACAAATTTCACCTACAAATACAATTTCAAATATGTTGCCCAGCACTCAAGGAGAACCAGGCACATGGAGATATGAGATTTCATGGATGTCAACCAGTAGAAATGAAAGAACAGAAATGGACTTCACAAATACTTTAGATACTGGAATTATCAGACACAGACTCCAGAGCAGCCATGCTTACTACATTCAAAGAAACAAAGATCAAGCTTGAAATCTTTGTTAGGAAACAGGAAACATATCACAGTTTTTCTTGTAGCTATTCAAAAGGAGAGTGAATAACTCATGAATAATCATATATGGCAATATGTTTGAAATTTTTAAATTGTTTTTAGTCTTTTTTTAATGTTTATTTTTGAGAGAGTGCCAAGTGGGGGAGGGGCAGAGAGAGGGGACAGAGTATCCAAAGCAGGCTCTGCACTGAGAGCAGCAAGCCCCATGTGGGACTTGAACTCATAAACTGTGAGATCATGACTTGAGCCAAAGTTGGACGGTTAATCAACTGAGCAACACAGGTGCCCAGTACATTTGAAATTTTAGATGGAATGGACAAATTAATAGAAAAACATACTGTCTACAACTGGCTGGGGAAGAAATAGAAAACATGAGCTTTGTAACCATTAGAGAAATTGAGTAGGTGAGAAACAACCTTTTGTAGTGAAAAATTGCAGGCTCAAATGGTTTTACTGCAAGTTGTATCAAACATTCAAGGAAAAAAATGCAGGTGATCTTTGCACAGCACAGGGCTTAGGGGTGCCACCTCCTCCTTCCCATCCTTCTCTCTCCTCCCCCAATCAAAATCTGTGTATAACTTTTAGTTCCCCTGAAAAACTTAACCACTAATAGTGTGCCATTGACTGGAGGTCTTACCTATAACATAAATGGTCAATTAACACATATTTTTTATGGTATTTGTATTATATACCATCCTTTTACAGTAAAGTAAGCTAGAGAAAAAATGTTCTTAAACAAATCATAAGAGGGACACTTGGGTACTTGGGTGGCTCAGTCAGTTACGTGTCTGACTCTTAATTTCGGCTCAGGTCATGATCTCACAGTTTGTGAGAATTCGCCGTATATCACCGTCTGTGCTGAGAGCCTGGAGGCTGCTTGGGATTCTCCTTCTCCCTCTCTTTCTGCCCCTTCCCCACTCGGGCTTGCTCTCTTTCTCTTTCTTAAAATAAAAAAAATAAACTTAAAAGAAAATACATTTATAGTATGGTACTGTATTTGTTAGGGGGAAAAAAAAACCTATGCCTATAAGTGGATTTCAGAGAGAAGAGCATTGAAGCTGGAAGGGACAGGAAAGTGCTAAGGCCTTGGGTGGGATCGTGCCTGCTGTGTTGGAGGAGCAGCAGAGAGGCCAATGTGGTTGGAGTGGAGTCTTGGAGGGAGAGGAGTAAGAGTTGAGATTGAGGAGGTAATGGGTACTGGGGGTTTGGTGGCCAGCATGCAGATCACGTAGAGCCATTGAGCCATAATCATGAGTTTGGCATTCACTCTGCAGTGGGAGCCATGGGGGGCAGGAAAGGGGTTTGAACAAAGTAGTGAAATGATCTTGCCTTGATTGCTATCTCAAGAAGAAATTATGGAGTAGAGGCAAGGTGGGAGCTAGGCTGTCTATTATAAGACTATTCCATAATCCACACTGAGATAGGGTTGATTGTTCTAGGATGTGGTAGTAAAGATGGTGACCATTGGGTTCTAGGTACATTTTGAAGGAATATCCTATTGGATTGAGGATGGATTAGAAGTGGGCATGAGCAAAAGACAGGCTCAAAACAGACTTGGAGATTTTGGCTTCCATGATTGGAAGAATATAGTTAACCATAATTTAAGATGGGAAAGGCTTTAAGTGGAGTAGACTTGGAGTGAGAAGGTCAGAACTTCAGTCGAGTGGTCTAGACATCCATATGGAGATTACAGATAGGCAGCAGGATAGATTTCTTTTAACAGAGAAATTTGGGAGTATTGCCATTAAGTAATGCCTAGAGAAGAACAAAGACATGTCATTGGAAATCACATAAAGAGAATGCAAAGACAGGCCACAGTGTGAGAGAAGGTGTTTGCAACTTGTATAACTAACACGAGACTACAAATCAGTATGAAAAATGGACTGCTCCAAAGAAAATGGATAGACTTGAACAGACTCTTTGCACAAGCAGGTAGGCATATGAGCAGGAAACAAATGAACAAGTACACATTAGTAATCAAGAAAGGCAAAATAAAACACAAGAAGATATTACTAGAGAAGTCTTCTGTATGCTCTCAGGGAATGGAAATGGTTGTTGCTTTTAGAGCAGTTTGGCATTACCTAATGATACTGGAAATATTCACGGTGTGTGACTCAGCAGTTTCAGTCCTGGATATATTCATGATGTTTGCATATGTACACCAGATGTATACAAGAATGTTTTTTGTGGCATTGCACGTAATAGTAAAAAACCAGAAATGACCCAAATACTCATTGTCCATAGAGTAGACAAATTGTGCTCATCCAGCGGGATATCATAGGGCAGTAAAAATACTGTTCAACTAAGTAATGCAGGTGAATGAAATCCTAAGTTTATCTAGCAGAGGAAGCTAGACAAAAAAGAATGCAAAACCAAGCAAAACTAATGTTTAGAAATACATAGGCAATAAAATTTCTTTTAAAGAAAAAAATGCAAGGAGTTCTTACTATGAGTGAGAATCAGGAGAGCCATCACCCCTCAGAGATGGAGAGCTGTGATTCGGAAGGATACACTAGGCTCTGGGAGAGAGCGGGCAGTGTTAACATTTGTTGACTTAGGTGATGGTCACCTGAGAGTACTATATATGTAGTAATGGCACCCTTTATATTTACCTAGTTGTCTTGTTCATCCTGACGCTTACTCTAAGGGAACAGTGTAAAGGAAGTGAGTCAGTGTTTGCATGGACAAGAGATTTGTCCATGATCTGGAGTGGAATTCACTATGTTCTGGTCACTGCTGTTCATGGAGCTTGCAGTCCTGTAAGAGTGATCGAGAATGTATACAGGAGCTCGAGGATGGCAGCACACATCAGGGATTAAGGACGAAGGCTGTGAAGTCAGAGACCTGTGTTTCAACCCTGGATCTACCCCTCATCAGCTGTGTGATTTTGAGCAAGTTACTTGACCTCCCTAAGCTGTGGTTTTCTTCTTGGTAAAATGCAAAAGATAGTATCTGCCACAGAGTTATGGCCATATAAAATGCTTGGTACATAGTAACTAGTGCCTTAAAGTATTAGCTGCTTTTAGAAGTAGCTAATAGAAAGATACGAAACATGAACTAGACGTTATCATGCACACAGGTACAATGTGCTCCTCACAGCTTAAAGAAAGGGAGGATACAGTATGTTGGGGGCATGTGGGAAGGTACTGTACTGTGGAAGATGTTTTCTGAGCCATCGCTCACTTTGAATAGGTTGGAGGGAGGGATTCAGGCACTCTACCAGAGGGTACAGCACGACCAGGGTTGTGGAGGCAGGGGTGTGCAACCCCTGGACTGGAGTGGTTTCCAGAAGTGTTTGCCCAGCATCATGGGTTTCAGTTTTTTAAATTTATTATTTTAGTAAAAGAGTCTTTACTCTTTTAAGAGTAAGAGTAAAAGACATGAACTTTGCCTTTAACACAGTTACAACCATGTGCTGTTTTTTGGCACATCCATTCTTTGTTAGGTGTCTGGACCCTGAAGGCATTTATGCTCATGAACCTTAGACTGTCACTTGGGCAGAATGTGAAATAGCATGAGGAAAGCATGGGAAACTTGGATAGGATTGGATCATGGAAGGACTTGAATGTCATGCCAATGATGTTATACCTTTGCAGGTAAGTAGGGAACCATTGAAGGGTTTTGAGCAGAATGTTGATGTATTAATAGGGTTTGTCTGTCAGGATGATCTACACTGAATCTGGGGAGATTTATTAGGAGGCTTTGGCAGTGGCCCAGTGAAGAATAATAAAAGACTTGAACTAGATTGGGGCCATGAGCATACAAAGAAGAGGGTGGTTTGACAGCTGCTCTGGAGGCTGACTAAATGCCAACTGGTAACTGATATGAGGTGTTGATTGAGAACAATTGTACCAGTAACAGAAGGGGTTTGGAGGTGGGAATAAGTGTGGGCCCAAGAGGCATTTAGTGGTGATATAATGAATTTGAAACGGGAAGCTGACTTTCTGCTCACACTCCTCAATAGAGTGGCTAAAAAGTTGGTTCATAAAAGACTCAATGTCTTTTCACCTAGTTTTGAACTTTTTTTTGCAAAGCTTCTATGAATAATATAATTGTGTTTGACATCCCAATGACTTCATGCAGTTATTGTCCTATGGTGGCCTTTACTTGGCCCAGTGCAGTTAGTTCTAGCTTTTGGTAGTTGTCGGTAAACCAAGGATGCTGGCTGTGGGATGGGGGTGTTGAGTACACAGAAGTATTAGCCTGGACTAGTGACAAAGAAGGTGGGAGCATCTTGGGTTTATTCTGAATTGCACTGAGAAAGCTGGGTCCTGGGGCTCGTGGCTGGAGGCTTGACTCACTTGGCAGTAGCTAGATGGACAACAAACCCAGACTCGCAAACATGCTTCGCCCAGCCTGGGATTTGGCAAACTTGCTGCATGCCGGCTGGGAGGCTTGGCTCGACAGCCGACCTACATGTGCACCTGTGATGGTTCTCTTAGGTGAACAGTTTGCAGTGCTTCTACTTGCTAGTGAGAATTCGACCCAGAATAAAGGTCATGCAGTGAAGAATTCTGGAGTCTCTTACACAAGAGGGAGGCCTGGTTCACAGAAGTGGCTCCAGAAAGTCTTTATAAATTGTAAGATAGCAGTTGTGAGTGATCGAATGATGTTTAAGCCTAGCCTATTTGAGATCAAATTAATGTTATACTTGTCTTTTTTAACAGGCTGGAAGGTTGCTTTAGGGCTTCATATATAATGAGTTGATATGGTAACAAAATGCTCAAGTTTTAATACTTAGGAATTCATAGGTTTATAGTTTGTATCTTTGCTTATGGCTTTCAGTTATGTTGGTTTTGTTTTGTTTTTGATGGTGAAACCTAAGTAGCAAACTTATTCATATAGCCCTAATTCCATTGAAAATGTGCTGCCAGTGGATCATTTGTTACATAATATAATTTCCATTCTACACTTTTTTAAATTAATGTTAACTATATTGCACAAATAGGAGTCATAAAACCCTTGCATAATCTTTGTGATTGACTTTATAAAGTGTATTTATAGAAAATTCTGATTAAAAAATTAATCGCCTAAGCCTTTTGCTTTAGATATATTTAAGGCACACACGTGAGTTTATTTCAAACACATTAATAGAATTTGCTTGACTGTTTACTTCTCAGTTTGAATGACTTTTGCTCTAGTTTAGGATCACTGACCTTCTTGGAAGATTTAAAGTTGCTCATAAAATGTTAAGACCTTTGATTAGAAATTTAAAATCATGCCTTGAATTTTATGCCTACACGTAGGAAATTTATTTCTGAGAGCTGGCTTGTGTCAGCCTGAACGAGGCTCCTTTTAGGGTTTTTGGTGTCATGAGCTGTGGCTTCTAGGCAGGTGGATTCGGGATGTTGGTTCAAGCCCTGTTGGGGCCGAATGACTTGGATTTACATGGTATCTGTTAAAAAACCAACAATTTCTGAATGTTCCTCAGGCGGACTCTGCAGTTGTTAGTTCCTCAAGATCCCTTTCTGCTCTCTCACCTTCTTGCTCATCTGAACTCTCATGACTTTGAAGGGGGTGTCTCTGTATCTGTGTGTTTCTCTTTGTATTGGTGGTTTCTTTGTTCCAAGGAAGAACCTATTTCCTGTTTCTAACACGCTCTGCCCTTAATTGGCTGTCACCTGAGAGATGTCAGAACAAAGCAAGCAGCAAAGCTGTTTGTTCCAGCCCTGACTTTCGGGGAATGATGAACACGCGCATCTTTTGGGGGATGATGAACACAGGCATCTTTGGCAGACAGATCTCAAGATGGCTTGATCTTTCCCAAATGGGTTAGTGTAACCCAGGGATCTCACTTGAATTCTGGTGACAACAGCTTTACCATCAAATTTTCCTTAGGGGATATCTCTTGAGAGGGAAAAGCCTCTTAAAATGGAGAGCTTTTATGGATTTTATTACTAGTTTAATCTGTATTCTTAAAGGAAATACCTCATCAGATATTGACAATATAGACCATCTGTCTAAATAGGAATATTTTTCTGTAAGCCAATGACAGCCTTACCTTTTTCTCAGATTAACATTCTGGCATTGTGGGCCAGACATGTTTCAATGTTAGATTGCATCCTTGATTGTTTTAATTTACCTCAGGGCAGAAGAATAATGCTAAAAAAAAGGGGGGGGGTTCTTTTAAATAAAAATGGCAGCAATTGAAAGCATATTGGAGGAAAACATACCTGGTGTAAAAACTACTATGCAGAATGTTTAAAGGTTTTAAGACTAAAGTTTATTTTTCTAAAACCAGTAGACACCATTTAAGCTTGGTGGTCATAAACTGTTCTAGGGCAAGGGTGATATCTTCACTCAAGATGTCCCCTGCGTCTAACGTAGTACCTACAGATGGAGGGTACACAGGTATGTTACAGAGTAAAAGTGTTAGGTGGGGATGGGCATGCTTTGCTGTTTCTTCCTCGTGAGTGGTCTTGTTGCATCAGGGTCTTTGTGTCTGAAGTGCCAGGAGCTCTTCTTGTTCTCTGTTGGTTTCTCTTGTTTCTTGTAATTACTGCTTGATCCTGCAGAACCTGAGTTTTAAAGAACGAGCTAAAAATAGACTTGTCACTGTAAGTGCTTCCTTGCATCTGCTTTTTTCCTGGGTTCCTGCAAGGTTGACCAGCTTTTCTTGAAGTTGCACATCAAAAACAGTTGGAGAAAGAAGCATCTGTTTCGTCAACATTTCCAGCTTAGAAAACTGTCAGACTTTAACCTTTTTTTTAACCAAGTATGTGCTTGCAGAGCAGTGGTAATTGTGTCGGTGTGGTGAGGGTTCGGTGCAGCCGTATAGAGGTTGCTCAGGCCTGGCTAATCTTTTTGGGTTGCCCGTCATGCCATATGCAGGGTTTACCCAGAGACACAGCGTCCTCCAGGCAAGTGTCTGTGGCGTCTTATTTTCTGTTGGGTCGTTTGACTTTTTAAAAAAAAAAAAAAAAAAAAAAAAAATTTTTTTTTAACATTTATTTATTTTTGAGACAGAGAGAGACAGAGCATGAACAGGGGAGGGGCAGAGAGAGAGGGAGACACAGAATCTGAAACAGGCTCCAGGCTCTGAGCTGTCAGCACAGAGCCAGACGCGGGGCTCGAATTCACGGACCGCGAGATCGTGACCTGAGCCGAAGTCGGACGCTCAACCGACCAAGCCACCCAGGCACCCCGGGTCGTTTGACTTTTTAAACGCTAAAGATGCACTAGATGCTAGCAGAGTCTGAAGCTGATTCCTCCTAGGTTTGCTCAGGATCCAGTGGGAGAATACTGGCTTGGGGTTCAGAGCAGAATGTGGGTCCCAGCCTCCACTGCCTTCAGCTGAATTATCTTGGTCCAGTCTCCTGTTTTGTCACATAGAAAATGGGAGTGATCACGCCTGCCTAATGCATATGAAGAACCTGGTACACAGTGTCTGCCTGAAGAAGTGATTTTGAGGGTGAAAGTAGGCAACAGTGTCCTCTTAGACCCCCACATAAAAGTACATGTGTTTCATTGTTTTTAATGGCTTTTACTTAATCTCTCTTGGGCCCTGTTGCTGTCATTCTCTCCAACCCCTGCTGTGAATGAACACTCCCAATTGAGAATGTTAGAAATTAGAACCCCAGTTGTCATTTCCTCAATTCCCTTTTGGTTTTGATGGTTGGGGGACCTTTTAAAAATACTTTTCAGTGACACCATAACCTTATCTTTTGTTTCTTTTATTTTTTTAGAGAGAGCGTGAGCAGGGGGAGAGGGGCAGAGAGAGAGAGAGAGAGAGAGAAAGAAAGAAAGAATATCTTAATCAGTCTCAATTCAGAGCCCTGCATGGGATTTGATCCCATGACCTTGGGATCATGACCTGAACCAAAATCAAGAGTTGGACACTCAACCGACTGAGCCACACAGGCAACCCTAACCTTATGTTTTACCTGCATAAATAAGAAGCCTCCCTCCTGGGCTTTTAGGAAAGACGTAGGAGGTGTGATGTACAGTCTCATTATAGAAAGATAATTAATTCTACTGGTTTTTGCCAAAGGATGCTTATTAGTATATTGAGACATAGCATTCAGAATAATTTACTAAATATGTTTTGTGATTGTGACATCTCTTCCTTCTTTACACATATATATATATATAAATAAACTTTATTTATATATATATATAATATATATATAAATCTGAGTAAACTAATTCATTTAATTAAAACTGACTGTGTAAAATTTCTATTTTTAATATAATTTTTATGGTATATAGTTTGAAAAGTACTGAAGGGTGTGTGTGTGTGTGTGTGTGTGTTTGAATAGGGATATTTTTTGAAAACGTTAGTTTTATATTTGAAGTTTCCATCCTTACCTCATCCCTAGCTTCCCAATTCCTCTCTACAGAGGCAACAACTTCTATGTTTTTAAAAACTAAACAATCTGTATTTAATCATGGTTTGATGCTCAGGTGTATTTGCCCTGTCACTTGTGGCCTTTTGGCTCAGGCCAGGAGCTTATGTACGTGGACTCTAACTTGTGGTTGTGAATTAGAGGACCCTCGGAGCAGGTTACACACTAGGTGTGCACTTGGGTATCAGCAGAAATGAGGATTGTAGCTTCTGTGATGATACTTCTTACTCGGTGTAATCAGCTTATGGAGCCGGTGTTTCTGTGGCTTTTGAGTGTCTCAATTCCCATGTCTGTGATTTTTCCATTTTCCAGTTGCAGCATGAGAAAGCCGAACTAGAACAGCATCTCGAACAAGAGCAGGAATTCCAGGTCAACAAACTGATGAAGAAAATTAAAAAACTGGAGAATGATACCATTTCGAAGCAGCTTACATTAGAGCAGGTAAGAATCTATAGTTTTCTCAATACACTTTTTTCCTCATATTATTCTCCCTCACCTTATTCTTTTTGGCCTCAGATACCCTGGGGCATGTGAGTGAAAAATATTTTTCAGCTGTTTCTTCCCACAGTGGAGACTTCATTTTTGTAGTAAGATTGACAAGTCTGTGGAGCACCTGCTCTCTCTGTCTCACACTTTCTCTTTTTTTAACTGCAATTAATAAAGTTTCTGGAGATATACTGTGATGTACTGACTTACAGGTAGGAAATGTTAGGTTCCTTTTACAAAGGGGGAACAATGTGTTTTTAACCACAGGATAGATTCTGTGAAAGTTCCTGAGACAGTGTTGCTGTGGAACTAAAACTTTTTTTTCAGGGATTCTTGAGAAGAGGCAATTAGCATTTTTCTTCTTTGAATTATTAGCAATATGATATGAACGCTATCTTTTCCCAATGTGATTTGTTGGTACAGATATGGAGGCATAGATTTGGTTGCTTATCCTGACTCAGCCTCTCATTAGTTGTATGACCTTGCATTACCTTCTCTGGGCCCAGCTTTTCCATTTGTAAACAGAGAAGGGCAAACTAAAATCAGGAATGGCGAGCTTAACCAGGTACAAAAGGTGGCAAGTCATAGTGTACAATCCCTTTGTCCACTGCCCTCCGCACATGTTGGTGTTTGAGCCGGGTCCTCGCCTTGGGAGTCCAGACTGGGTCTTGTGCTCCTTCAACACACAGAACTGTGGGCAGCCATTGTCAGCCCATCTGCGTTAGTATGTTGACAAAAGTACCTGTTATCCCTAGTCTAGATGCTCCCTAATGCTTTTGCCCCAATCGAATGTCCTGAAATTTTACTTTCCCTAAGCTAATTATAAGAAGCTGACCATACTGTACAGCGATGTGGTTTCCATGTAAAATTCAGTGTATTGACGAAGGTCTTTTAGCTCTTTGTAATTTCAATCCTGATTGTCAGTTTGACGGTTTGGCTAAGCCTTTCATGCAAAGTTGTCTGATTTATCCCGACTTTAGGGTCTTTCTCTGTATCTTAGTTCATGCTGACTGATTGTGAAATCTACCCAGGGCCGTTCTAGTTCCATTATTTTACCTGAGAACGAAATGGTGATGGGAATGTCAGGTTTGGGAAGAAGTCCAGGTTGGCTTTAAACTCATCTAACTGACTTTTGTTTTCTGTGTTATTCTTGTATCTCCCTATATCAAAAGAAAGGGATGTCACTGGGTTTTCTAAGATTGTGAATAATGGTCCTAAAAACATTTTTCTATCCCTTCCAGGTAAAAGAAAAAAAAGGTCTATTTTCAAAGGTTGGCTATTTGATATACATCCAGAGTAATCTATATTTACCATTCATCTTTGGAATTCAGATGCAGTATCTAAATTTGGAAAAATCCACACGCTGTTGGAAAACATTTTGTTCCAGAGTTCACCTGTTTAATTCCTAGGATAGGGGACAACCAGTTCCGTTCAAGTTAAAGCTTTGAAGATTCTTGTTGAAGGTCTCTGACACACCAAATACTTGTCACTGATACTTGTTCATCAAGAGCTGACCAAGTGAAATTCTCAGTGCTTTGTATTGTGAGAACTTCATTTGGTCACAGCATTCATGGTGATGGCTGAGTGTAATGGCTTCTTTCTTGTATTTGCAGTTCTTAAGGAGTCTGTGGGACAGGGGCTGTGACCCAGGGTTTAGTGTGGCCACAAGGTGGAGGTAGTGGTCTGGCATCAGAGAGAGGACAGTTTGGTCTTCTAGTCTATGGGAGAGAGAGAACGAGTTGTTGTACTGTCTAAAGGCTCCAGCGACTTTCATAATGGAAACCCTTTAAAATGATTCCAAGGCATACATTCTTGCCAGGTTAATGACTTAATACACATTTAGGGTTATTTCAGACCTCAACAATTAAGAAATGGATTTCCACAATGGAATATATGCATTGTAAAGCCCTATCCTGAAAATAAGCCTCAGATCTGGGATGTAAAGTTTCTATTTAACATCTTTAAGTGTTTACTTATTTTTGAGAGAGAGTGCGCACATGCGTGCACACGAGTGGGAAGGGGCAGGGAGAGAGGGAGACACAGAATCAGAAGCAGGCTCCAGGCTCTGAGCTGTCAGCACAGAGCCCCACACGGGGTTCAAACCCACAAAGGATGAGATCATGACCTGAGCCATAGTCGGACACTTAACCGACGGAGCCACCCAGGGGCCCCTCAAGGTCCTGTTTTAATTAAGATGAGAAACTGCCCCCACCCCGACCCCTGCTTTGTTTTAGTATGTCCAAGATGATTAAATGTTGGGGATCTTTTGCTGTATTTTGTTTAGCTACAAATAATTTTAGTCAATGCTTAGGGGGGAACAGTTTTTTCCCCTCCAGTAGAAATAAATCTCTGTTTCTATGAATGTGATCTGATCCTCTCTTAGGATTATCATCCATATGATATACTATATGTCACAGTCTCTGTTATAGAATATATTCTGTATCATAGGTTATCAGAAGAGCAAAGGCATGTACTATATTATGTATTATATAGATTTATATGTAGTGCATGGCTTTGCTCTTCTGACAATAAACATAGGTTTTTTTTTTTTTTTTTAATTTTTTTTTTAACGTTTATTTATTTTTGAGACAGAGAGAGACACAGCATGAACGGGGGAGGGGCAGAGAGAGAGGGAGACACAGAATTGGAAGCAAGCTCCAGGCTCTGAGCCATCAGCCCAGAGCCCGACGCGGGGCTCGAACTCGTGGACCGCGAGATCGTGACCTGAGCTGAAGTCGGACACTCAACCGACTGAGCCACCCAGGCGCCCCAATAAACATAGTTTTTAAACTGTAAGCTATTTGAAGGCAATTATCCCATGTGTCTTATGGTATACCACTGCTTTGCTGGAAGAGTTTAAGTGTAGATTTGGCCAGGTAACTGTCATTTGTGTTTTGGAAGGAGGACAGTATAGTGTTCAGGGCCTGGATACTGGATTCAAGAGGAACTGGATGTGAACCTGGTTCTTCTGCTTCATATCTTAGTTCACTTTTCGGGGGTGGGTAGTAGTGGTGGTAGTGGCTTTATTGAGGTATAATTCACATACCATAAAAATCATCCATTTAAAATGTACAACTCATTGGCTTTTAGTATATTCAGAGTTGTGTAGCCAAAACCACAAACAATTTTAGAGCATTTTCATTACCTCAAAAAGAAACCCTGTACCCTTCAGCTGTCACTCTGAATTTCCCATTCCCTTTAAGCAGCCACTACTCTGTATTTGCTCATGCTGGATACTTAATAAAAATGAAATCATATGTAGTATGTCATCTTTTGTGAGTGGCTTCTTTCATTTAATAAAAGGCTTGTATCCATGTTATAGCATGTATCGGTACTTGACTCCTTTTCCTGATTGAATAATGTTTCACTGTGTGGATATATCCTATTTTGTGTATGTGTTCATCATTTGATGGACATTTTGGGTTGTTTCCATCTTTTGGTTATTAGGAATAATGCAGCTGTGAACATTCACATACAGTTTTTCATGTGGATATATGTTTTCATTTTTCTTGGGCATATACCTAGGAGTGGACTTGCTGGATTACATGGTAACTCCATGTTTACCTTTTGGGGAGAGTGCTAGACTGTTTTTCAAAGTGGCTGTGCCATATTGATTATAGCATCCTGGTAAATGTGAACTGGTATCTCATTGTGGTTTTGTATTTCCCTGGTGACTAATGATTTTGAGAATCTTTTCATGTGCTAATTGGCTATTTTTTATATCTTTGAGAAAAATGTCCATTCAGGATCATTTTATTATTGAATTCTAAGAGTTCCTTATATATTCTAGGTACAATTCCCTTATCACATATATCATTTGCAACTCACATGCCAGGGGACCCTCACTGTAGACTAGGATTAGTCTGGTCAACATGACTTTAGTCTTTTATGTTTTGTTTCGTTTTGTTTTTTTAACTGGTGGTCACTGCCTGCAAACCCTTATTTGAGAATTTTTGTTTAAACACGGTCATTGTTTGTCTCTTATTTGGAATTCACATTTTCTTAGGAGACAGTAAGAATATCTAGAACTTGGAATATTCTTTTAGTGTCAAGATATCTTAATCTTGAATGTTTTCTGCCAACCAGGAAGAGTTTTTATTATTTCTCTGGAGAAAGATAACTAGCATCAAAAGGTAGTCCACATTAGCCTATTTATTAAGTGAAGTTCAACTCAGCAGCTCTGGAGGGCCCTCTGTGCACTTGGCATGGAAAACTATGGGAAAGAAGAAAATAGTGGCCATAAGCAGGTGCACTAGATACTTAATCATTGTTAGGTAGTACAACAGAAAAAAGTGGAATAAGTTAATGGAGAATTAGTCCCATAATTCAGCTAACATTTACATCGTGAACAGGATTGCCTGCCAAGTACCAGATGCCTTACTCTTTTTCTTTTCTCTAGCTGGCATAGTGAGTATAGTTTTCTCTGTTACTTCTGGAATTTGGTCCATCATCTTTTATCTGAGCTATATCCTGTTCCCAAAGCAAAGACACTGTTTGTCTAAAACTGTATTCAGAATTGGATGGCAATTTCATTCATTAGGATCCATTTTTTTAATCTATCTGTATTAAAGTTTATTTAAGTCATGTCTTCAACTGGTATGGGGCTTGAACTCACGACCTTGAGATGAAGAATTGCTTGCTCTTCTGACTGAGCCAGCCAGGCACCCCTCATTAGCATCCGTTTATAAACATCGTATCCCATGTAGTTCTTAGGGAAACTCTCACCTTGGTTCAAATCTTCCTTCCATCTGAATAAACTGTATGCCTTCAGGCAAGCAATTTGAGCTCTTTTGTGAAATAGACATTAGTACCTAATTCCTAGGTGTGTTGAGGGGATTAATGTTGCATCCTGCCCTTCCTCACACTACATGCATATTGAAGTTCTTCATTCCTCCACTCAGAATCCTTCCAGTGTGGACTGCACAGCAAGAGATAAGTTAACATGGCAACCCAGTACACTGATGTTTTTGTACCCGTATATATGACTGGGACAAGTTCTATAAGACAACATTTCTTTTGATTCTCTATTGAATTCCATTTCATTTTTAGCAAAATGTAGGTCACAGTGGACTAATTTCACAATCCAATAATGGTTCATGATCTGCAGTTTGAAAATCATGTTCTGCTGTGTGCCATGCTTTCTTGCCCCCACATCTCCATGGATCTGTTTCCTCTGCCTGGACCGCTTTTCTCCCTCGCCTGCCCCGTTGTCCTTCATCTTACCTGACTTTCCTCCTCCAGGCAGTTAGGGGCGTTTGCTGTAAAAGTATTTACATAATGATCACTATTTCTCTTGTAATACTTGGTACACAAACAGCAACTAGCAAACAATTATACGAAGTGTTTCTTCCCTATAAGTTTTCTAATAAATTGAAGGAGGGAAAGCACAATGTTGACCTCACCACCGTATCCTGGTGACTCACATCTATTAAGCTCTCCAAAAAATGGTAGCTGCTGCTGTTAATAATGAAAGTTTCCATCTAATTACTATGGTACTTTACCCTACCCATTTTCCAGGAAAATGAGAATGCATATTATTTGAGCCACAAATGTCTCACCATCTTCCTTGACCTTGTCTCCTCAATTTATGAGTCAGAATGTGCTCAAGTGTCATTTGTGACCCAGCCCCTTTGGCTTTCTTTTGTGCCCATGCTATAGTTAGTGCATTTGTATGGTACATATCCTGTATTAATTCAGCACATCTTTGTTATGTGCCTGCTCTCTGCACAAACTCTGCTAACAAAGATGATGTTAGGTCCCAGCCTCATGCAGTCTGATCTCCTGTTCCAGGAAGGCCAGTGAAGAGGGATGCTGTATGCATGACTGTGGTGGAGGGGAGCAATGAGGCCTCTGTGGTGGCCCCGACCCTTTCCCCTACAACCACGGGAGACACCCCAAAGCTCCTTGGCACCGGGTTTAATTATTTGTTAATGGACACACATGGTTGGATAGATCTAAATCCAGCCTTGTTGCGGAGAAGGAGAGATTGAGAGGAGACAATGGGAGAGAAGACATGAAGTAAAAAGTGAGTGTCAGCACTGTGTGGAGCAGAGATACTGGAGACAGAGAAGAGAGCTCATGAAGAAGATGTGAAATTGAATCCTTCCTCTTTGGTACTGGGCAAGGAAAGAGAAGGAGTTGCATCTTTGGTGTCTTTGAGGGCATAGTTTATCTTTAGAGTCAGCATTTTGCATGAGGCAACCACGTGGCTGTAGGCCTCAGTGGTTACCTTCAGCCTGGCAGCATCAGGTGCTTACAGAGGCTTGACAAGACCCCAGCTTACAGGATCATTGCAGAGGTGACACCCACTTATCCTGGTGTCTCTCACCATCTGTAACCAGCAAATGCAGAGGCTGGGGTTTAGAGCGATGCATTTCAATCCTTAGGACAAGATTTAATTTTGTTTTTTTTTTTTTTTTTTTTTTTTTTAAGTGAAACAAGGACACATTTAGTGTATTTTAAGTTCTATTAGGAAGAAAGGAGGGGCACCTGGGTGGCTCAGTCGGTTGAGCATCTGACTCTTGATTTCAGTTCAGGTCATGATCCCAGGGTCATAGGATGGAGCCCTGCATTGGGCTCCATGCTGAATGTGGATCCAGCTTAAGATTCTCTGTCTCCCTCTCCCCTTCCCCTGCTTGAGCATGTGTGCTTTCTCTCTCTCTCTCTCTCTCTCTCTCTCTCTCTCTCTCTCTCTCTCTCTCTCTAAAATAAAAATTTAAAGAAAGAAAGGAAAGTTTTAGGTTTCCAACTCTTAGAATAGTTGCTCTTAGTCAAGGATACAAGATGGCCTTTCTGACTTACTTGTATACAAAGTAATTCATTCAAAATACAAACCAGTTTTGCATCTTTGGTTGATCTTTTTTTAGTTGCTGTGGAGCCAAGGTATTTTTAAAATTCACAGGGAATGTGGCCCTACTGGGTTCTATTAGAATTCCATTCACATTAACTGCTGCCCTTGCAGATTCTGGCAGTGCGAGGAATCTGGGTAGTACCTGCTGATTTCTGTGTGCCGTTTTTCCCCCCAAAGAACAACCATGTTACTTGGGGTTTACTTCCATTAAAGAGATGAAATTTAGTGACCACTGCATACTTTGAAATTTGATTTCAAGTGCTAATCTCAAATTATGGAAATCATGGGAGTTTTTAATTTAATGTTTATATGAAAATAATCTATTGCTCTTTCAAGAAAAATTGGAAGACACAGAAGTACACAAATGATAAAAACATTACCTGGATTACAATCCACCCCTCAAATAACTACTATTCATATTTCTTCTTCATCTTCCCCCTTTTTTTCTTTGTTCTTCTTTTAAAAAAAACTGTAGGGTATTACAATTTGCTACCCTGATTTTATTTTTTAATAAAACATCATAACTTGTGCCTGCACATTTATGCAAAATGCATTAGGGTACAGCCAGACATAATCATAGTAAATCCTGAAGTTAGCTGGGTGGCAATTTGATTGTAGCAAATCCTTGAGGGTGTTTGGGTTGCTTGAGAAGCCTGGGTACAAGCATCTTACCTACTGCTTATTTGGGAAAGCTGGGAAAAAGCCTCAAAGCATAACTGAAAAATTAGTGGAATTTTGTGCCTTGAAAGCAAGCAAGCTGGGGGCACTCCTCCAGTAGTCAAAGGAAGCATCAGTGGGCTCTCTTTTCAGTTGATTTGTAATGCAGAAAACAGGATGTCATGAAGCCAAGGATGTCATGAAGCCAACTGAGAGGTCCCAACTCCAGACTTGGGAAAGTAAACTCTGAGTTCTGTCAGGGACACAGATAAGGAAGTCTTTCTGCAGGATATGGGGGAAAAAATCCCTCAGAATTTCTTTGCTAGATCTCATTTCAATTAAGTAGAAAAACGCACTGTGTTTCATCTTGTCAGACTTTATTTTGAAGTATCAGATAACACCTGCTATGTGGATCAGTTGGTGCAAATGATGTTGCATAGTGGCAGGGAAAAAATTCAAAATGTGTTTCCTGTGTAAGGAAAGAGATACCTCCCCATGATCCAACAGTGTATTTCTGGTCATGCATGCATGTATGTATGTAAAAACTCTCGCCAGTTAAATTGAAGTCCATTGGTATGTTACAGTAAGGGCAATAACATCCAGAGAGTACTGTACTCAAACTTTCTCGTTGCTTGTGATTTTGAGATGCATGAAATCTGTTTATGACCAGAGCAGTAATTTGGTTGATGACTTAGAAAGGGCATTTTCCTTAGCTAAACATGCATGGCTAATGAATGAATGTCTAAGTAAATCCAACATCTCTGCGTAAGGAAGTGGGATGGATGCAGTAATGACTTTTCATGGAAACTTCCATTTTGGATAAAGCATATCAAGAGAAGTTTCCCTAATGTTATTTTCTTAAGCTTATTTTAGATAATGGACTGGTGGTTGCCACTGATGTGATACTGTATCTACAACATACACTGTGTTATGACTTCTTTCCCAGGTCTTCTCCACTGCAGTCTGGATGTGGCAAAAGAATGTACACCCTGTTCCATCAATGGTACTTATGTTAAAAGTCCCCTAGAATTATTTACCCACTATGCAAATTTGTATATTATCCCGGTTAAGTGATGAAAACTTAAGTCCAGAAACCATATGAATCTGAATAATTCTGTGTGTGTGTGTTTTTTTTTTCATAAAAGGCCTTCATTTCTCAACATCACTGAATAAAAGTTTTAAACTTTAATAAAATTTATTAAGCTGGTAAAATGATGAAATAATGTCATTTTTACATGTTAATATTGATGCGATATTAATATTGTCCTGAAGTTCAGTTCATCAGAAAACAAATCTAATTTTTATAGGAGAAGTCTTTGAGAAAATATATTTGGAAGCTGTAGTATAGAAGGTTGACTCTGGGTTATCTGGAAAATTCTCAGTATTTCAAGTAGCTGACACTTCACTATTATCCTCTGAGATTTTATTGGCTTATTCTGGATTTTGTATATATAAATTATCATCTTCAGTTAATGGATGTACTGTTAAATTGTACTGGGAACTTTCACTTTTAAGATCAGACATCTTTAAATTTCTTCTGTTACAAAAATAGTAAGTGTTCATTAAAGAATTGGGTGGGAGCAGGAAAAGGCAGGAAGAGAAATTATCACCAATATTCTGTTCACCCAAGGGGCAGCCCTAATTATCTTGCTGTATAGTTCTTTATGTTTTTTTTTAACATCTTTTTCCTTTTTTTCCTCTATCAGTATATTCCTGATGTACATAGATAGATTTTTCACTTGTGAGTTTGACTTCTTGGACTTAAAAGTGAGCAGCCTTTCTCTCCTTTTTTGTTGCTCTTCACTGACCAGCTTCCCTCGGTTCTTATTTGGCTTTGCATTACACTAGCAGTGGTGATGACCTAGAACTTGGTTTTAATTTTGAAACCAGCCTGCAGCTTGGTTAATCAGATAGGTACCTGGGGGCTCTGTGGTTTATGAACACCTGTCTTAACTCATCTGTAATAAAATCTGTAATAAAAATTGGCAGTTCGATTTCTTTAAAAAAAAAAAAAAAAAAATTTTTTTTTTTTTTTTTTTTTTTTTTTTTTAGAAGGCAAGGGTCAGATATCTTCCACCTAGGAGGAGCATTGTCAGGGCTGAGCAAAATTCCAATGATTGCCTGAACAGACACCAAGAGAGGCACTAACAGAGTGTTTTTAAGTTTTACTCTATGTCTGTTGCTTTAATTTGCAAACAAGGCTTTGCCACAGAGTAAGGACCATGATGTATTATTATACTCAACTCTTTTAATGTGAGTTGCCCCTGATCTGTTTTAATAGCCCCCTCATGAATCCTGTTCTTTCCTATGTCTATGTAAAACCTTGATTAACTCGAATGTATTGGCAAAGTAGGATGGGATGAGATCTTTTATTGGCTCTACTCCTTGTAGTAGAAACAAAAGGGTCTTATCCCATTGGGGCTGCTAGAACAACATAGACTGGCTTTGTTTCTCATTTCTCATGGTTCTGGAGGTTGGATCTGGATCCTGGTGTGATGGAGTCCCGATGAGGGCCTTCTTCCAAGTTGCAGCCTGCCCACTTCCCCTTGTATCCTCATGTGGGGGAGAGCAGACAGCAGCAAGCTTCAGGGTCTCTCTTGACTTCTAGAAAGGACATGAATCCCATCATCAAGGGGGTCATGACCTCATGACATCAACTAAACCTAATCACCTCCTAAAGGCCCCACCTCCAAATACCATCACATTGGTGGTTAAGGCTTTACCATATGAATTTGGGAGGGGGGGGGGACACAAACATTCAGCCATTGAAAAAATACATTTTGTTTTTGTTTTTTTTTTACTGTAATTTAGTCATTTTCTGAATATTTACTGTTATTTTCCCAAGTGGTTCTGTTGTATCTCCAGGGTCACCACTTTGAACATCTATAATGGTATTATATAACAAATTGATTGGCAATTGGGCTAAATTATCAATAGCCTTCAGATACTACCTAACTTGGAAAGTTCGGGGGGATTGTTGTGCTAATCCATAGTACCCACTTGTTTTCTTAGGATTTATCTCTCTCTTTTAGGAAAAAAAAATCTAGTCAACTAAGAGTTTGGTTAATATAGGTCTTAGAGGACTCTGTGATTTCTTTTTTATTTTATTTATTTATTTATTTAAAAAATTTTTTTTTAATGTTTATTTATTTTTGAGACAGAGAGAGAGCATGAATGAGGGAGGGTCAGAGAGAGAGGGAGACACAGAATCTGAAGCAGGCTCCAGGTTCTGAGCTGTCAGCACAGAGCCCGACGCGGGGCTCGGACTCACAGACTGTGAGATCATGACCTGAGCCGAAGTCAGCCACTTAACCAACTGAGCCACCCAGGCGCCCCTGTGATTTCTTTTTTAAACATGGGGTACTCTCCTTACATTGTCACCACCTAAACTACCCTCTCCTGTATGTTGTAACAAACTGTGTGTCTGTGTTCTGTTTGTATGATAGCTCTTATTTCATGAGCATTTCCCTCTCTTTTATTATCTTGGATTAGTTGTAATGGGCTGCCTTCCAAAATTTGTTTTTTAAGCCATAGGTTTGGGGCTCAAAATATATTTTCCCATGGAAACAAGGATAATATTGTTAGACTAAAACTTTTTAATATAGATTGAACAAAGTTCACTAAGACCTTCCAAGATTCTAGGATTGAACACGATGGTTGTTAGGCCGAAGTTCTCATGAGGCTTTTTGGCTAACCATTTCTTTCTCATACCTCTGCCCCCAGTGTCCCAGTTCTCTTTAAATCAGAAAATGCTGCAGTGAGAAAGAAGTGTGATGGTGTTTGGAGCCATCTCTCGGCCACCCCCTACCTTTTGCTTTTTTGGTAATGGGTCAGTATCTGCCCACTGAGAAGATACAGATAGGATGGGCTGTGAATTCAGATGAGCCAGCTAGATTTATTATACTCAAAGTTTATCCACTAAAGTTTCTATATTTATTTTGGGAACATAATAAGAACTCCTGGTCTGACATTAATTAACTTGCAATGGAAAGGAGAGCTACTGAAGAGAAGAAAAGAATTTGGCAGTCCATTGAACTGACTTAATTATAAAGCAGGCTTTCAAATGAGCATCATACAAATCCGTGATATCCATTGGTGCTGAGTGCTCGCAGAATCAGCAGAGTGGCTTGGGTTTGCCCGAGAATTTGATGTTGGCGATAGATGAATGGGCGCCTGTTGTATGAACACTGAACGTAAAAAGCCCTCAGGTATTACTAGGAAGGAGTTGGGGAGAGGATGACAGTTAGAGACCAGCATAAGGAAAGCAGTGTGTCACTGGGCCGATGTTTCCATTCAGGCAAGACTCTCTGACTTCCTACTCTGTAAACTCAACATACACTGTCAGTTTTGAGGACTGTCTGGTATCAGGACAGTGCAAGCATGGAAAAATCTACTTCTGTCTGAATCGGCAGAGCTGGTGTGTATGCTCTGGCTCCAGATGTATAGGTTGTGGAATTAGACAAGAGGTGGAAGGGCAACTCTGATCCAGAACTTAAGAGAGTATTAATCATAATCATAATTAATCATGATAATATCATTTCCTCTAACTTCTTTGCCCTTTAGTGTCAGAGCTCCTCAGCAATGCAGAAAAGTTGAGATTTTTAATTTTTTAAAAGCATTCATTCATTCATAATTCATTTATTGAAAAGTTGAGATTTTTTAAAACTGAAAAAACCCTGAAAGACCCTACCCTTTCTAAGGCTTAAAGATAATGTGGACTCCTACAGCACTGCCCGCCTGTGTAATGAAACCCCTGCGTCTGAGCCGCTGAGCTGGGGCCTCCTGTGTTGTCTGCTCCGTGGAAGTAAGTTCATAGAGCATTGGTACAGCAAACCCAGCTTTCACAGGAAGCCTTGGTTCGCTGAAGGCAGTAAATTGATAACTTGTAGCTCAACCAGTAGGTGCTGAAAAGAACCTGAGACTCACGTACCTTTTCTGCTTGTTTCTCCCGCTCTCTTACCTGTGTCGGCATCGTGTCAGACTCCTAAACTACCCTCTGCTCTGCTGCTCCCAAGAATTGTTGGCTCGCGAATCAGAATAACTTACCCTAAATCTTACTTTCCCTTCAGGATCCCCATAGTTGAGGGTTGGACAGGACCCAGTTCTTTTGGCCACCGTGGTGACTGCTCCCACTCCTATCCTGGTGATATCGCTTTGCCAGAGTCACACGATCTCCCAGAGCAGTGGTCCCTTGGCGCTGAAATGAAAGGATGGCCTTAGATGGTTCTCTTGCTCCCCCCATCTCTAAGGGTCTGGAGCTGAACTGGCTCAGACTGAAGACAGCTGCCATCTTAAGCCTCACAGAGAATGATAGTGGCTAGTCCTGGAGGGGACCACACAGGTCAGGTAGGCCAGGCTTCTCATTTAGTGGATAAGGATCTGCTCACAGCCACATGCTTAGTAAGTTGTACACGGGTAGAGACAGCTTTGTCTTGATTTTGCTTTTCAGAGTTATTGATTAGCATTATGCATGATTACTCTAAAATTAAAAGCAATTTGGTATAAGTTTACTAGGCATCCCTATGGTAAAACAATTCCTAGCTTGAAATTTTCCTTGCTTGCCAAGTACTCTCTATAATGCTTTTAGTTAAACATGGGAACAGGATCCTTACAGGGTAAATGCCTTGGAACTTTGTTTCTTTAAAAAAATGGCTGTAAATTGTACTTCAAAGCTTGGCTAAACATGTGGTCAGTGCAGAGAATCACGCAGTTTAATAGGTGTTCCATGAGCTGCTCCAGGGTTTCTCCCGGTTGCTGCAGGTTGAAAGTATCTGACATTCCGAAGAGCATTTGTGCATTCGCGTGCTCCCAGCTTCACTGCACAGAATGCTTCTGACTTGTTCTGAATCCCCACCACCCTCCCCACCCCCATGCAGGGAAGGTATTTCTAAGCTGTATTTTCATTTGACCATGTGATCTTGGTTTATTCACTGTTAATAAGATCTGCTCTGGTTGCTTTAAAAGCCTACGGTTTATACATGGTACTGGTCTCATTTTACTGTGTACACAGGGACCTCTGATCAGTGAGGAGTCTCTGTGACCTGCTAAGGACATCTTTGCAGCTGTGCAATCAGAAATAATTTGTTGACTCAGTGATTGAAAAAGTGAATTGCTACTGGTTGAAGAGACAGCACAGGGGCAGTACCATAGCCATTCTCTCTTAAAAAAAAAATCTGTTACAATTATTTAATATCTCAAACATGTAGAGAAGTGTAAGAATGATATAACACATTCCCTCTACTGTGGCTGTGGAATTTAGCATTGCACTCTCTATCCCTCTTGCCATCCTTGTTTTTCTTCATCTCTCTTTTGCTCTCCACCAAAGTATATAACTTATTTCACTTACTATCTATGCCCCCACTAAAATGTAAGTGTCATGAAGGGCAGAAAATTCTGATTTTTTGGTTCCCTGCCAGTGGCCTTGTTCACAGTATTCGCATATTGTCCAGTATTGATTGATTAAATGAATTTTTCCATGTTTGCTTCTTTTCATGGAGTAGAGTGCATTTGGGGGTTTCCTTTGCAGCTGCATACTTTCCCCCAAATCAGATCTTTCTCTTCCCTACCTCCTCAGAAGTTACTAGTATTGTGCATCCTTTAATCAGTATGTAGAATTGTCTTGAGGTGTTTGAGTTCTTTATATACATGGTAATATAACCTTTCTGGTTTAACATTGAGCTACATGCAGAACCTGGGGGGGACAGACCCAGATAAATCCTGGTGTGAGTGGTAAGCACAGCTCCCCCAGACCCTCTTTAAAGAAGATTTTCGTGTGTCTTGACTAAATGCTGAAACAAGCAGTGTGATTCATGTACCAGAGGGCAATGAAGCATTCACATCAAAGAGTGAACCTGTTTCAGTTTTCCCAGTTGAAGTTTAAGAACTAGATGCGCTTAATGTGTCTGTGCCAGGAAACTGGCCATTTCTTTGCAGATTTCTCCAAGCGAGGGAGTCCTAATGGTCCAATCAAAAAACCTCATTAACAAGGTTTAAATGGCCTACTATTCTCAGTAAAACTTTTTCCCTTCCTTTAGTTGAGACGAGAGAAGATCGACCTTGAAAATACTTTGGAACAAGAACAAGAAGCACTAGTTAATCGTCTCTGGAAAAGGATGGACAAACTTGAAGCGGAAAAGCGGTTTGTTTAGTCTTGCTGTTCAGTACGGTGTGTGTGCATGTCTGGGGTGCTGAGCTGGGTGTGACAAGGATAACAGAAGGGGCATTGTGATGCCCTGGGTGATGCACTCATTCATTAATTTGCCAAACCAAAAAAGTGTTGACAGCTTTCTGAACTCTTCTCATGCTGGTCACCTCTTTATATTTCTCTCTTATCGTCCCAGTAAAATTTCCTTTCATTTGGGGTTAAAGGTTATGAAGAGATTAGCTAAGGTGCTATTTTTCACCTTTAAATTGTTTGAAAGATGGTTGCAATTTCAACTTTTTACCTTGTTGAACTGGCTCCCCCAGTTTTCTAAAGTGGTTAGGATGTATATTGTGTACAGTTAATGATTACACATCTCTAGAATGTATTTCATGAGGAAGGCTGAGATTTTAACAGGAAAATTATCGATTTTAAAACTTACTGTGAAAAACTTGATGTAGTTAAGGTTAGGAATTGTGCTAAAAGTAGGTACATGGATGTGAAATGTCATTCAACAGCAAATGTTTCTTGAACCCCTTTATGCAAAACACTGTCAGGCCCTAATTTCTAAGTACTATGTACTTTGCGGGGGTGATGGAGCAGGGCTTGAAGAATGGCAGGGAGGTTCTGTATGTGGGATGTGTTCATGGGTATGGAAAGGGAGTTTTTTAAAAATGTTCATTAAGCTACTTCACTAGGATCTTTTGTTTGCTAACCAGAGTCCTTTTGCTGTAACTATTTGGTCTGCATGAACATCCATAAGTTATTTTGAGTTCATCTCTAAATTTGCAAAATATAGTCCTGTCTTTAAGTGAAAAATAGAGCTCTATCCCTGGGGGAAATATTCAAGCTGTAGGTGAATTGGCTGTTTTGCATTATTGTAGTGGTACTAATAAATTGAATTATTAAAAGTTACTTAATATAATAAATGCAGGGATCATTACAGTATTTAACATACCAGTTTTCTCAACAAGGGCAGGCCTGAAGGTGATTCACAGTTTGCATTTGGGCAAATTTAAAGGTGAAAAGTTAAAAACCAAACCAAAACCCTAGCAGCTTATAAAAGGGGACTTGGAGGTCCATTGTCAGTCTGCCTTCCTTTGCAGAATGCAGCTGGAGGTTTTGTATAGATAAGTACCAGAGTATTGTGTTAAGTAATATGAAATTATCATCTGTAGGTCAAAAGTTGTTGAATATTCACATTCCATGTGCTTCAAACTAATGATAATTGGTAGAGAAGGTGGGACCACCAATTATTAACCCAGT
Source organism: Neofelis nebulosa (assembly GCF_028018385.1). Taxonomy (NCBI): domain Eukaryota; kingdom Metazoa; phylum Chordata; class Mammalia; order Carnivora; family Felidae; genus Neofelis; species Neofelis nebulosa. The sequence continues at coordinate 26,127,961 of NC_080794.1, read as the reverse complement.
GATTTTGGTTTTATTTTGTTCTTTATCTTTTTGCCTCTGCTATGGCCAAAAGCAAAGGGCCTTCAGCCCAGTTTGTCATGCCGTTAGGATTGGTTTTTCAGGAGGGAATTTTATAAGTGGAGTCTATGTGAAGCCACCTTCCAAGGGGGTTCATAATATGGAGCTTGTAAGTTTCACCAGCACTGAGTGTAATTTCTTTAGTCAACCATACAAATCAATATGATGAATGTTTAGGTAGCAGATAATTCTGAGTGCCTACTGTATGCCAGGCATAATAAGCAGAAGCAGACATTGCAGACTTTCTCGCTAATGCTTAATTATCAGTGGTCCCTGAAAAGAAAAAAAAGGGTGGATCCTACAGCCCTGCCCTTTGACCTTGACTGGATCCTACTAGGTAAGGGAGCTCAGAAGTAGATATAAAATGGGCAGAGGAGTTTGGCAACCCTGTGAATTCCGGTGATTTACAGGAGTTTGCTATTAAAACAAACCCTCCAGCTAGTAGGTTGTTTTGTCTTTTAAGGCAAACTGTTTTTCATTGTTGGAATTTTTCTTTTCACTGAAGAATCCTGCAGGAGAAATTAGACCAGCCGGTCTCTGCACCCCCGTCGCCTAGAGACATCTCCATGGAGATAGACTCTCCAGAAAACATGATGCGCCACATCAGGTTTTTAAAGAATGAAGTGGAGAGGCTGAAGAAGCAGCTGAGAGCCGCTCAGTTACAGCGTATGTAGCCTCTGATTTCACTGGTCTTCTGAGTACAGAATTAATCCATTTCCCAGTTACAGGATTTTACCAGTATTTACCATTGAATTTGCATAAATCAAATCCATACTGTATTTCATTACCAGTACATGTGTCTAGAAATCTTTCTATCATCCTGGAATAGATTATTTTTGAAAGTATTACAGTGGGACAAGGCAAATAGTTTAGAATACTTCTAGAAAATCAAATAATTTGAGGAGAGTCCAGAATCAGGCACTATTATTAATCTTCTGCCCCATGTTCATCTCTAAGATTGCAGTAACAAATGTACTTTTGGGGAATTAAGGCAGAGAATATAGTATTTATTTTCCTTACTACTAAACTTTAGCATCAGATAACAGCTGTTCATACTTGAGGAATAAATGCTTTAAAAATTTATACTGATTATTTTGGAAAAGGTCAAGATGTTGAGTTAGAAATCAAAGGAACTAGATTTCTGAACACTTGCCTAGGACACTATGTATTTGCTTGGGCTTCTCCTGTTTATGCAGTTGGGTTGCTCATATGGGTCTGAATAGACCTTGTAGTGAAAGGTATGCAGGGAAAAGTAGCTGTCCTTCTCACCCCTGACCCCAACCACCCAGGTCTCACAATTACACAGTTTTAATTTATTTCTTCTTCCAGATAAACTTATTTTATACAAAAAGTAGCACAATGAACACACTCTTGTATTTTTCTTTTTTTTTACTCACTGTATCTTGTAATTTTTTCCTTGCTAATACATAGAGATGTCTTACTCCTTTTCTTTTTTTTTTTTTTTAATTTTTTTTTTTCAACGTTTTTTATTTTATTTTTGGGACAGAGAGAGACAGAGCATGAACGGGGGAGGGGCAGAGAGAGAGGGAGACACAGATTCGGAAACAGGCTCCAGGCTCCGATCCGTCAGCCCAGAGCCTGACGCGGGGCTCGAACTCACGGACCGCGAGATCGTGACCTGGCTGAAGTCAGATGCTTAACCGACTGCGCCACCCAGGCGCCCCAATCTTACTCCTTTTCTAAAAGGATGCTTGGTATTTGGTTAAGTGGATACACTAGTGTCCCCGTACCCCCAGTTTCACTTCCCGTGGTGTCCATTACCTGTGGTCAACTGCAGTCCAGAGGCAGATGGTTCTCCTCCTGACTTAGCGTCAGAAGGTCAGTAGTAGCCTGATGATATGTCACATGCCTGTGTCATTCACCTCACTTCCATCTCCTCATGTAGGCATTTTATCATGTCACATCATCACAAGAAGGGTGAGTACGCATAGTAAGATATTTTGAGAGTGTCAGAGACGAAGACCTTCCCTTGCCCTTCAAGGTCCTTCTAGTCGGACTAAGAATCAAATTGACATGAGACAGATTAACAGGAGAAAATCAAATTTAATAGCATACGTACAGGAAATCTACAGGCAACATGAAGCTTATTTGGACAAAGGGAGGAGGGTTCTGAAGATACAAAGGAGAGACAGACCATCAGGAGGAAGGTGAGAGGAGATGTTTGGAAAACAAAGCCCTATTATGTAGAGAAGTTTCTTAGGTAAAGAGGAATCTCTGTTTATAGCTCTCTTTCTGGTACAAGCAGGCATTGGAGGGGAAGGTAAAGAGCTTTTCCTAAATCTGCTGGGTTTGGATTTCTTTTACTTCAAAATAATGTTCGTGCCAAAGTGGCCCATCTTGGGTGGCCTGCCCTCCCTACAAGAGAGATGGAGACAACTTCATGTAGCTATAATTGTTGTTATAATTTTTCTATTTTGTTATTACTTTGTTGACCTCTTACTGTGCCTAATTTAGAAATTAAACTTTATCATAGGTGTGTATATTGAGGAAAACACCTAGTATATGTAGGGTTTGGTGCCCTCCTTGGTTTCAGGCATCCACTGTGGGATCTTAGAGTACATCGCCCTTGGATACCTTATACCATAATTTAGTTAACACCAGTTGTGATGCTGCAACCACAGTGGACATCTGTGTCCACACATTTGATACCTGAGCAAGAGCATCTTCAGGAGAAACTCCAGAAGTGGATTTGTTGAGTCACGTGAATGTGCATTTAAAATTTTGGTGATTCATACCTTAACATTGTCTTCTCTAAAGTTCACTGCAGATTCTAGTCCAGTAGTGCATCTGGGATGGTGACTCAGGATCATCCTTGGAACCTTTAAAAAACAATGTTCATTTCCTCTTGTTGCTGTAACAAATGACTGCAAATTTAGTAGCTAAAAACAACACAAATATATTACCTTCCAGTTCTGGAGGTCTATAGTCCAAGATATCTCTCACTGGGCTAAACTCAGGCTGTCAGCAGGGCTGGTTTCTGGTAAAAAGCTCTAGAGAGACTCTGTTTCCTTGTTTTTTTCCAGCTTCTAGAAGCTGCCTGTACTTTTGGGTCATAGTTCCTTCTTGCATTGGCATCACTTCTACCTGCATCTAGGATTACATCTTTTCACTCCTGCTCCCCTGCCTCCTTCTTACAAGGACCCTTTGATTACCTTGGGCCCAGCCAGATAATCCACGATAAATTCCCACCCCAAGGTCCTTAACTTCGTCACAGCTACCAAGTCCCTTTTGCCATGTAAAGTGACATAATCCCAGGCTTCAGGGATTAGGATGTGGACATCTTTCGAGGGTCCGTTATTCTGTCTAACCTCATACAGGATTCTGGGCTTACTCTAGGAGTAGAACCTGGTCCTCCATTTGTTTTAATACAAAGAATTCTGATGTGTACCTCGGGTTGAAAACCACTACATATATTACATGAAAACAAATCAGTTTTCAAATACTAGTTATGTTAGGATATTTTTTGAGTTTTTGGTGTGTCAGACAGATGTCTTTTAGCCCCTTTCTGAACTTCCTCCAGTGCTGTCAGTTTACAGTTCTTTCTCATGTATACTTATGCCCCAGACAAAACTTTTAGAAGAAATTGGGGAAGAATTTTTCATTCCCATAACTTTCTTCGTAGGGCACTATTTGGTCTTTGAAGAGACTGCAGATGACTACAGGAGCATCCATAAGTGCTATTTCAATTTCATGAGGGCAGAGAAAGCTGAATGGAAGAAGGGGCATGTGGCTCCCTGCTGCTCACATTTGGTCTGGATTGGTTGAGAAGATGAGTTAGTGACTTTCCTTCATCCTCCAGAGGTCAGATACCCCACCTCTCTGCCATGCTGCTGGGACAGTTGGCTCCTTACGCTCCAAGGCCAGCGGTATCAAAACTTGAACCTCTCTCCCAATAGTTCTTCAGCTCTGGATAAACATGAAAATCCCCTGGGGGCTTTTCAATATCCCAGTAGAGAGGCTTTATCCTCAGGATTCAGATTTGTTTGGGGTAGGATCCGGGCATCCGCATTTTCTAAAAGTGTAAACTTGAAAGGGGATGCAAAATGTACAGGCCACCTTTGGATCATATGGGAACTGCCTCTTTGGAGTCTGTCTGGAAGTCATCCTCTATTGATGCTAACTTTGTGACTAAGTGTTCCAAGATGGCTGAAAATGGGGGAAGCATCGACTGTGCCCCCTGAGTCCTGGGAACTCTGTGAGAGAGCGTGAGAGGGTGGTGACTCACTCATGGGAGTAAATCCAGTCTCTTGAAATCCAGTGTGGTGGTGTGCCAGCAGAGGGCACCCAAGGAATACCGTGGTGTCAGCCATCTGCTGCTAGCGCTGTAACACTCAGAGGTGTTGGGCCTGGTGCTTTCTCTGTCCTCTAGCTTCTGGGTTAATTGCCCAACTGCCATGAAAGTCCTCCAGCCATCACTCCTGCTGACTGATGTTCTTGTGTATAGATTATTAAGTATTCCCCTACTGATTTCCTCGGATGCTAAAGGATTGCATCTGAAAGACAGTGTTTCTTTAAATGATTGTTCTTGAAGCCTCATAAATCCTCAGTTCTCTGAAGCTTTCCTATTTATGGAAAAGAAAGGCAACTTGCTCCAACAGCCATCCCTCTTGTTCTAGAAACAATAATACTCCAAGGGGCCAATCTAGTGCTTCCTGTAGAGCTAGTGAAAAATTCTGCATGCTTGCATATTTGGGATGAAATAATTTAAATCATTTATATTAAAAGTGTACTTTGTAAATATTTTCCCAGCATGCCTTCAATTAAAGAGATTTTTGCATCTGGATTAGACAGCAGGGTTTCTGGTTATATTGAAAACAACTGAGGGATTTAGTGTTTAGTGCACATAACTGTTTAATAATTTTGGTATTTTTATTTGTATTTCTAAAATAAGGGTATTCAAGAACTTTTATATGTTCTGTAATGATGTGGTCTTAGAAATCATTGAATACTTAGCATCAAAAGTCATTATTTGCTAAAACATCAGAACTTCATAGAAGTGCTTAAAACTGAAAGTAATTTGGACTGGAGAGTTGAAGTAGGGTCACTTTGTGGGGAAGAGGTGGTCAGTGTGGCATTCCACACCTTCCTTCCTTCTTAAATTTGGAGTGGGCTAGTAATATGGAGCAATAGTTTATAGGACTGTTTCCTCAGCATGACCATGACCGCTCTGAGTTTGTAGCTATTTTTTAGAAATGAGAAATAGGTGGAGATTTTATTTTTCCCAGGATGTTCATTGGCTGAGGGAGGGAAAAAGGATGGAAGCAAGAAGATGGGTTGACCCTACATTTTGTATTAACATTATTTTGGTGACTTAGTAACAACACATTCTGTCAGATGTAAACCAGCAAAGGGCTGGGGGTGGTCACGTTTTACTGTTAATTGGAATGGTGCCAGAAAGTACCCCACAGTCCTGCACAGAGTGATATCAGTAGGGCGGGGGTTGTGAAAGCTCCAGAGAATTCAGCACAAGGACATTGTAGAGCCCCATGAAGATGTCAGTTCCACATTTCAGATTTCTGTATGGAGAATCTGATGGGCTTGGCTTGGTTCCATCTAGCCCTGAGGCTAATTGACCCTGGTCCAGGAGATGGGTACTGTAGCAGAGGCCTCGCTCTGTGGGGCAGCTCCTGAGGAACGGGAATTTGTCATAAGCAGGACTCCGTTCCTGGAGCCTACCTGCACACGGGTCTGTACCTGCCGTCTGACTCAGGCTGTGCATGAGTCAGGGAAGTAGAGTCACACACACCCGGGAAGTTAGACGTGACCTATTCATCTAAAGCTATTCACTACGTCAATTTCTATTTTTATAAAGAGAATTCTAACCTACCGCGTGTTCTAGTAGCCTGGTTCTCACTGGTGTGCTAACAGGCTGATGGGCTCCCTCTGTGTCTGGAGCTGAGGGGCAGCAGAATTGGTGCCTCCTCGAGGGGAGCCCAGGGCTGACGCAGTTTCCCTGGCTGGCCCCCTCCCCCCTTGGCTCCAGCTCCACCATTTCCTCTTCCACAAACATCACTTTAGAAGGCAAGTAAGTGGGAGTGAAGGTACCTAACTACTCCGAGTGCCGCTTTGTATGCATGTGTTTTTCTAAATGCAAACCGTGGGTAAACTTCAACACGAAGGGGAAGCCTTAGATCCAGATCTCCCCGGGCAAGAGGGTAGGGGTGGGGGAGAGCCGCTGCCTCAGCATTGCTGCTGGGCGGCCTTCACAGTACACGTTGGGGTGTGACGGCGCCTGCTCTGGCCGTGGTCTAATGGAGAGCTCTGGCCTTTCAGATTCCGAGAAGATGGCGCAGTATCTGGAGGAGGAGCGCCACATGCGGGAAGAGAACTTACGGCTGCAGAGGAAGCTGCAGAGGGAAATGGAGAGAAGGGAAGCCCTCTGTCGGCAGCTCTCTGAGAGCGAGTCCAGCCTGGAAATGGATGATGAAAGGTGTGCACGTCCTCTGAGCCTTGTGGAAAAATAAAGGAAACCAGGCCCCGAGAGGTCTCCCTTCGCATCCCGCTGGATGTGGAAGGAGATGGCTCGCGCTCGCCGTGGTGACCGCCGCATCCAAGCAGATGCTGAGGATGGGGAAGTGAAGAGCATTGGCCATTTTCCTTAATCACAGACCGAAAAGAAAAAAAAAAAAAAAAAAAAAAGGTCTTTTCAAAGTTACTACTTGGTAGTAGTAGTCTTAGTTGAGCAGCTATACTCTATACTGAACTAGGAATGACAATGTCACATTTGAGAGAAAGAAAATAGTTGGAAACTTGAGATGTCTCCAAGTTGTTTATTCCTTAGAGATGAAGAGGTGTTTTTCATTGCCGAGCTGGATGTAGGTGCCACCACGGTGGGCTGCCCTGGAGGGGCAGGAAGAGTCAACAGTGGGTAGCTGAGAGATGCATGTGAAATTTCGGAGCCTGGTTTTCTTTAAGCCAAATAAACCAGCATGGAAATGGCTGTGTTCATGTTCTCATAAACTGATTGACAATCAAGGCTGAGATCTTCCCTGGCATAAAGATGTCTGCACACACGGCCATTTCTTCCTTTGGCTGTATGGCCTCTGAAGGTTAGCTTACTGGGAGGTCTCCCAAGCAGAAATGTCTCCTTGTCAGCATTCTCTGCTTGTTCACAGCATAAAGGCTGACTTCCCTAACAATCACGCCTGAGTATTCTCAGGTCTGATGTGACTTCCACATCCAGGAGGAATGGCGTGGCCAAGTGTGGCTGCGGTACATGTGCTGTGCTAGTACATGTGTCTGTTACTACATTCTAGCGTGTGACTGTTTGTTAAGCAAAGCTTGTCTTGTAAATGATTGACTTCCAGTTCATGGGAATACCATTATCTTTAAGCTTTAATTTGATGACATAAATCTTAGAGGGCTTGTTTGGTTTTGAGTTTCAAATAATAATTTAAATGTAGCCATTAAAGCATGGATGTGTCTGTAATTCTTGGGATAGCAGAGGTAGACTTCTACATGGCTGTTGTGTGAGGAAGGAAAGCCCAGTCCTCTCTGTTGACTGGAGCAGCTCTGTTGGCAAGCCTCCACCTGGAGCTAGAACATTCCAAATTCCCTAGCCCGTACCCCTAGAGAGAGGACTTTGCCAAGCGGTGGAGCTGTGTGACCCCCAAGTCCACTTTATACATGTCTCCTAGCTTTATACATCACTCTCTAAATACCCAGAGTCTGACCTCAAAATATGAACCCCCAACATTTTCTCATAGGAGCTCTCTTAGGAACTACTGAAGTGCAGACTGTTCTGATAATCTCCCCCCTCTCCTCTTAGGTATTTCAATGAGATGTCTGCACAAGGATTAAGACCTCGCACTGTGTCAAGCCCGATCCCTTACACACCTTCTCCAAGTTCCAGCAGGCCTATATCACCCGGTAAGTACACGTCCTCAGCTACTTCTGTGACTGATATCTGGGACATCTAATAGGCATCTCCAAATATGTTCCCCTCCAGCGTAATCTTGTAAACAGAGGGAGAATGGTCCTGTGTTTTTCAGAAACAGCTAAAACAAATCACTATCAAGACTGAGTTTTAATCTGAAATTTTTAAGCATAAATTTTATTGTGCCAGCTGGTGTTTTTAGATTGTTGTTGTTTAAAAAGAATTTAACTCCAAAAATTCTTTTTAAAAAGACGGTCTTAGACTGATTTTAAGTGCCTGTGGATTGACAAAGCATTGGATAGATGTTTTCTAAGATGGATCATAGCATATCTCCTGTGGGTTCTATTGTTGTACGTATGTTATCTCATTTTTATCCTCAGAATAGTTCATGTAGGCATCATTTTTCTCATGTTAAAATTGAGGAAGCAGTGATTCAGAAATTCATTGGCTATTGGTCTTAGATCCAAGGAAATGGCAAGGCAGGGTGGCTCTTATTTCCAAAGGTTGTATTCTTTTGAGCACAAGCTGCCTCCTGATAGTCCCACTGATGGGTGAGTGGGACCGGGCCCTAGTAGGCAGGCCATGCAAGAAGGAACTGGCCTTGCTTTTGGCTTTGCTTCTGCATCTGGCTTTGCTCCTCAGAAGCCTTTCCCTCAAAGGCGTGCTTGTCTTCATCTGACCCCGAAAACTCTCTCCCCCCAGGGTCTCTGGCTCAGAACCAGCACAGCGTGGGGCTCTCGGGCCAGGAGGGCAAGTAAATGATCCAGCAAGGAAGAAAGAGGAAGCCGGGGGCGGGGGTGGGTGAGTGGAGCGGAGGGAGGAAAGAAAAGGTAGCAAGCCAAAGGATTGTGTCTTGTGACTGAGGGGACGAGTCTGAGTTTCTTGTCCTTGCTGGTAAACAGATTTTAAACAGAGTTGGGGAAAAAGAGTGTGGGGGGGAGGAGTTTCACAGCGGAATAACGCGAGGTGCCTGCTTGGAAGAGTGGCACAGGAAAGGCTTTGTGGTTTTGGAAAGTAAAACAGCTACATGTTAGGTACAGCTTCACCTTGTCTGTTGCAACACTGACAAAGAGGAATGCCCTTCAGGTGGATGAGGGGAAATGCTACAGTAATGCACGTTGCCACAGACATGCTGTGAGGTTAGGATCTCAGCCCTGTGCTATACTGCTGTGACCTTTTTTTGTCTGTTTTTTAAGAGGAGAAATCAAAAGCATGTCCAGCACAAAGCATGGCAACTTTTGTCTGGTTCAGGCAGGGTAAAGAAGAGCTGTTTGCAAACCAAAAGGACTTCGTATCATAGATCAATGCATGATCATCTCCCCCTGGTTCTTGCCCAAAAGGATGTTCTGGAATCTGTTTCTCCTGTTCTCTCGTGGCCTTTAAATCTCTCCAAAAGCTCCTCTGCCTTGCTGCCTCTCAGTTTTCCCCAAATAATGCTTGGGTTTCATTACCATGATAAAAGTCTTTGCCTTCTGATTTATTGATATAAAAGGAAGGCATGCATTAGGAAGAAGCAAGATGGGGGTAGCTTTTATAGTTGATGGTGATGTTGATTCATATGAAGTATAATTTAGCCTTCTGTTTGATTTATTTAAACCTGAAGAAATCCTTAGAGACATGTATTTTCCAATTCATTAAACCTAATGTGGTCATTGAATAAAAAAAAAAAAGCAAAAGTCAGACCTTGGCTGGGAATATTAACTTTTATTGTAACAGATCTTCTATAGGAAGATCTTACTCTGTGTACATAATTTTGACTGTCACTGCACCTGTCCTTGTAGTGTGGGACGTGCCTGTATAGATAAGCCATTTGCTCTTTCCTTAAACTAAGTAATAAGTAACACCTAGATTTTTTTTTTCTTTCAGCCAGCCTAAGTGAGAAGAACATGTGTGTCTTATTTTAAGCTCGATAATATCATCGAAGTTGATTTTATCTCGTACTTGGCAGCAGAATTACTCCTAATCTAGTCCCTTGCTGTCCCATACGTAGTTCATCAGCAGAACGTGAATTTTCAAGTTTGCTTTTCAATTTAGTTTTTATTGGAAGAAGTTGTGGTTCTTTGTATTAAGAATCTGTAATCACTTTCTTAGTAGAATTATATTATTCATAAAAATAGTTTCCATTTCCATGCTAAGCATTTTGGCTCGTTTCTTCCTTTACCATTTCTGATTAACATTGGCAATCTCGGGTTTCATCAAGCTGTTGAAATGTTTTAAGTTCTCTTTCAGTTTGACTGAAAAGTGTATTTCCTAGAATTTATGAAAGATCCTTTTAATAATATGTGGTGTTACATATGTGGATTATATATGAGCAAAGTATTGTCAACAGTTATCTTTCAGGTTGTCCATTATTTGATGCAGCCTGACAAAAGACACTCCCAATTAGCATATTTTGATGTGCCTAAATCAGAGATGGGGACTAAGGAAGTTTGAAAAAGGGTCTACACCCCAGTAGCAACAAGCATACTCACTGCTCAGATCTTGGTTTTTAATTCCATTCTCCAATGAAAAGAACTGGATGTTTCTAGGGCTTAGAGAAGGGGATATACAGGATGAACCTGAAAAATCTGATAATGCTGCCAAGTAAGGAGGTGCTCAAGAAACAAGATGAAAGTATGTGAAAGAGACGCAGGAGCCAACCAAAAGAGCTCCCTGAGGCCAAAGCTGGAACCGTTGGAGCAACACAAGAAATAATGTCATGCTGGGTTATAACCCAAACATAAAACAAACATCCATGAGTTCATACTAATATAAATAAGTGACTGAATAAGTAAATAAGGGAGAAGAGACAAATCTCCCATACAGAAGAATTCCAAATAATTTTTGGATACTCTATTGTCAAGGCAGTGGAAATAACTCTTCATTCTTTTAAGCGTGGGCTGCACATAAGGTCTTCCTTCCAAAGAATAAGTATGGAAAGGGGAAAAAAAGAGTAACATTACCATGGAGGAACCTGATATATGTGACCTCAGCTAGGCCATCGGGGTCCACATCGACAATGGGGAGCCTTGTCAGGAGTGTGTATCCTTGATGTGAAAATGGCATTTCACCTCTGTGGTCTTACTCTGTAAACACCCGTAACCCCAGCTGAGCCATGTGGAAAACATCAGACACATCCTGATTGAAGGATAGTTTGTCTATAAAATACCTCATCAGTATACCCCAAATCTAACAAGCTCCTCAAAAACAGGGAAAATTGAGGAACAGTCTCAGCCAAGAGGCGCCTAAGGAGATGTGGCAATTAAATATAAAGTGTCATCCTAAATGGGGTCCTGGAACAAAAAAAAGGACATTAGGTAAAACCTCAGGAAGTCCAGAAAAGTATGGACCTGAGCTAATAATAATAATAATAATAATAATAATAATATTAATAATTACTAATGTATCAGTAATAGTTTACTAGTTGTGAAAAATGTGTCATATTGGCATAAGATGTTAATAGGGAAATCAGAATGTGGTCTATATAGGAATTCTCTGTACTGTTTTTGCCACTTTTCTGTAAACCTAAAACTATTCTAAAATTAGAAGCTTACTTAAAGTTTTTTTAATGTTTATGTTATTTTTGAGAGACAGAGCACGAGTGGGGGAGGGGCAGAGAGAGGGAGACATAGAATCCAAAGCAGGCTCCAGGCTCTGAGCTGTCAGCACAGAGCCTGATGCGGGGCTCGAACTCACAAGCCGTGAGATCACGCCCTAAGCCGAAGTTGGATGCCCAACCGACTGACCAACCCAGGTGCCGCATTTACTTACTTATTTTAAATGTTTGTTTATTTTGAGAGGGAGAAAGAGTGTGTGAGTGGGAGAGGGGTAGAGGGAGTGAGAGAGACAATCTTATGCAGGCTCTACCCTGTCAGTGCAGAGCCCAACATGGGGCTCAATCTCAGCAACTGTGAGATCATGACCTGAACTGAAATCAAAAGTTAGGCACTTAACTGACCTAAGCCACCCAAATGCCCCTAAAAGTTAATTAAAAAACAAAACAAACAACTGCAGAAATAGATGAGATCTCACCTAGTCATAATAGATAAAAGGAGCAGAGAAACACCCTCCTGTCTGATCCTGAAGCAACTGCAATATTTAGAGGTCAAGTTCAGGAGGAAAAACTGGCAAAGGAGATTGGGAAGTGGCTACCAGGGGAGTGGAAGGAAAAAATAGGAATACGATCTCACAGAGTCTTTCAACAAGAAGAGAGTGGTCAGCTTCATCAGATGTTCTCCAAGGTCAAGTAAAATGAGGAGTGGAGAATGGTTATTGCAGCTGGCAGAGCAGAAACACTGCTGACATTGCAGGAGCAGTCTTGATGGAGGGATGGAGACAGAGCCACATTAGGGAGATTTAAAGAGGAAATCCTGTCTATATTGTCTGTGTTTTTGCAAAGACAATGTTTTTATGTGTGATTTGTAGAACTAAAATCTCTTAAAATTGTAATTTAAAATAATCTTAAAAGGAAGAAAAGGTGTATCTGCCTTTAGTCCAGTTTTACATTTCTTTTTTCATTAGCAAAAAGATACTAAAGAAAATTTGGGGACAATCGGAAGGATATAAGCAGAAATAAAGTCCCTCTTTCCAGAGTCCAGAATCCCTCTATCCAAAGGTGGAGTTAATATTTTAGTGTTTCCAAGTGTGTCCTTTCCCTACCCCCTCCTCTTACAGTGTTCCTTTGGAGAGGTGGTTTCATACAGATTATATATATTTTGTGTTTGCCTCATTTTGCTTAGTAGTTTTTCTCATGAACTGCTTTTAATTAATCATCTTTTAATTTTGCAGCCTTGAGCTTGTGGACAGTGAAATAAGTCTTAACATTTTTACTTTTTAGTTAATGCATTTCTATGAGAGCCAGAGAAATTTATCGTAGCAATAACTTTGAAAAGCCATAGTATTCGATTTAGTAGACTGGTATTTGGGGGTTGGCATTTTCAACCTAGGTATTTGTGTTCTCATCCTGTATTTTTTCTTTTGTTTTTTATTTTTTTGTTTTTTTGTGCAAGCATGGGAGAAGGACAGAGAGAAAGAAAAAATCCCAAGCAAACTCCATGCTTAGCACGGAGCCTGACAGGGGGCTCAGACCTAAGGCAAAATCAAGAGTCAGATGCCCAACCGACTGAGCCACCCAGGCACGCCATCTCCTCCTGTGCTGTGTTCACACACGGGTCAGATGCAAGATGATTAGAACTTAAGGGAAAACAAAAAGTACTAAGACCTGGTCTCTGGCCTCTAAGAGCTTATCATCAACAAACAATAGGGCCTGGGGAAGGGGGTGAAATACGATAAACAAATTCTTTGCAAGAAACTTTATAAGGCCAAGCATAATGAATTTATGTAAAAATTGAGTAGTTGAACAGTGGTACATCTACTCTGTGGAATACTTACTACTCAGCAGTAAAAAGGAACCAACCTGATAACGTGTGAGAACTTGGATGGAGCATGGGGAGTGTTATGATGGATGAAAAAAGCCATTCTCAAAGGGTTATATGCTGTACGATTTCATTTCTAGAACATTCTCAAAATGACACCATTACTGTGATGGGGGAACAGACCAGTCATTGCCAGGGTGTAGGATGAGGGGGAGGGTGTGACCAGGGAAAGGATGGGCATGACTGGCTTTCTTTGTGATGTTGGAGCAGTTTTGCATCTGGTTGTGGTGAGTTACTTGGATCTACACATGTGATAAAATTACTTTGAGTTGTGTACACACATGCACACAGGAAGAGTACAATAAAAACTGATGAAATCCAACTCAAGTCTCTGCCTTGGTCACTAGTGGTGGACCTGTGTTCGTGTTCTGGGTTGACACTGTGCTGTGCTTATGGAAGATGTTCCTGGGGAGGCTGGCTGCAGGGTCCACAGGACCCATGTAGTGTGTGTGCAACTTCATGTGGATGGTAAATGGTTTCAAAATAAAAAGTTATAATTGAAAAAAATATAGTTTAAGAAGAGATTAAACAAAGAGAGCTACCAGCTTAGAGCACTTTAGAGATGGGCCTTAAAGGAGCTTAATGAGCTGAAGCTTAATGAGGCCATAGTTGGCCAGGCACTCTGAGCACTTTGTGATATTTACTCATTTCATCCCCACAGCAACCTTATGAGGCCACTACAGTAATCTCATTTTACAGTTGATGGATCTGAAGTCCACTGTCACTTGGTGCCAAGAGGCAGAACTAGAGTCTGAGCTAATATGACAGTCGGCTCTAGAGTGTCTGGGCCGTTTGCCTCTTCAGAGGCTGATCGAGGTCCTGACTGACATGAGAGAAGGTACAGAGAAGACATCCCAGGCAAAGGGCTGGTGTGAACTGAGCAGTAGAGGTGAGAATCAAGAGTGATAAGGTCACTGTGGTTCTTACCACAGGCTGTTCTGGGTCCTGCTCCCATGGATTCTGATTTCATTGGATATGGGGCTGGGCAAGGGCTTTGATACTCAAGAGATAGTTTGGAGCCAAGTGCAGAGGCCTTTATAATAGCCAGAGAAGACATTCTTTTTCTTCAATTTAGGTAGGCAACAGGGAGTCTTTGAAGATTCTTGATTAGTGTTTAACATACCAATAACCTTGTAATGCTACAAAATAGGCTAGATATTTATTATTATTATTATTATTATTATTACTATTATTATTATTATGAGTTTCTCTGTCTTGGGATAAGGATCCATAGTTTATCTCTTAAATTTCATCACTTGCATAAGAAACAGAACCTCTTCTTTCCTCCTCCAGCTGAACAAAGCCCTTATGGTTAAAAATAAACATGATCACTTAGTTTCCAAAGACTTATACTTTACTCTAGCCCTCCATTTTTTTTAAGATTGTTTGTTTGTTTGTTTATTTATTTATTTGTGTTTATTTTTGAGAGAGACAGAGACAGAATGTGAGTGGGTTAGGGGCAGAGAGAGAGGGAGACACAGAATCCAAAGCAGGCACCAGGCTCTGAGCTGTCAGCACAGAGCCTGATGCGGGGCTTGAACTCACAAGCCGTGAGATCTTGACCTGAGCTGAAGTCGGACACTCAACCCACTAAGCCACCCAGGCACCCCCAGCCCTCCATTTTTTAAATGTCAACTCAAGATCCACAAATGTAATAGAAACATGTGAAATAGCACTAGTTGATGGTCAAACCAAGAAATAACCTTTATTTTATATAAATAAAGACAACTAAAGGTAGGCTTGGTGGCTGCATGTCTCAGCCATGGAAGCCAAAAAAAAAAAAAAAAAAAAAAAAGCATACTTAACAGCTTCTTGTTTTTATGTAATTCAGAAAAGAGGCTAAGTGGAGTTCATGTTGCTTGACATCCGTTGGCTGATCTTAGATTCAAAGTGATTGAAAATGGCACTCATTTCAGCAGCACATATACTAAAACTGGAATGATACAGAGATTAGCATGCCCCCTGCACAAGGATGACATGCAAATTTGTGGAGTGCCCGTATTTTTTAGCCAAAGCAAATCTGAGAAAGAAAAAGCAAAGCTGGAGGCATCACAGTTCCAGACTTCCAAGTTATATTATAAAGCCATAGTAATCAAAAAAGTATAGTAATCAAAAAATCAAAAACTGGCCCCAAAATAGACACATGGATCAACGAAACAGATTAGAAAACCCAGAAGAAGTAAACCCACAATGATATGGTGAGTTAATCTTCAACAAAGCAGGAAAGAATATCCAATGGGAAAAAGTCTCTTCAACAAATCAGTGTTGGGAAAATTGGACAGCTGCATGCCAAAGAATGAAACTGGACCATTTGCTTACACCATACACAAAAATAAATTCAAGATGGATTAAAAACCTAATAGTAAGACCTGAGACCATAGAAATCCTAGAAGAGAAAGTTGGCAATAATGTCTCAGATATTGGCAAGAGCAACTTCTTTCTAGATATATCCTATATCCCCTGAGGCAAGTGAAATGAAAGCAAAAATAAACTATGGGGACTACCTCAAAATAAAATCTTCTGTACCACAAGGGAAACAACAAAACTAAAACGCAGCCTATGGAAGGGAGAAGATATTTGCAAATGACCTTTCCGATAAAGGGTCAATATCCAAAATATATAAAGAACTTATAAAAGAACACCCAGGGGCACCTGGGTGGCTCAGTCAGTTGAGGATCTGACTTCTGCTCAAGTCATGATCTCATGGCTTGTGAGTTTGAGCCCTGAGTCAGGCTCTGTGCTGACAGCTCAGAGCCTGGAGCCTGTTTCATATTCTCTCTCTTTCTCTCTCTCTCTCTCTCTCTCTCTCTCTCTCTCTCTCTCTGCCCCTCCCCCACTTGCTCCGTCTCTCTCTCAAAAATTAATACAAACATTAAAAATTTTTTTAATTAAAAAACCTCAACACTCAAAAAACAAATAATCCAATTTAAAATGGGTAGAAGATATGAACAGACATTTCTCCAGAGAAGACATACAGATGGCCAACAGACATGTGAACAGATGCTCAACATCACTCATTATTAGAGATGCACAACAATTGCAAATCAAAAACTACAATAAGAGATCACATCAAACCTATCAGAATGGCTAAAATCAACAACACCAGAAATAAAAGGTGAGAGGATGTGGAGAAAAAGGAATCCTCTTTCACTGTTGGTGGGAATGCAGCTGGTGCAGCTTCTGTGGAAAACAGTATAGAAGTTCCTCAAAAAGTTAAAAGTAAAACTACCCTATGATCCAGTAATTGTACTACTGAGTACCCCAAAAATACAAAAACACTAATTCGGAGGTGTACATGCACCTCTATGTTGATAGCAGCCTTATTTACCATGGCCAAGATACGGAAACATCCCAAGTGTCCATCGACTGATGAATGGATCAAGAAGATCGGTATATATACATACAATGTAATATTATTCAGCCATAAAAAGGAATGAAATCTTGCCATTTGCAATGATATGGATGGCTCTAAGAGAGTATAATGCTAAGTGAAATAAGTCAGAGAAAGACAAATACCATATGATTTCACTTATATGTGGAATTTAAGAAACAAAACAAATGAGCAAAGGAAAAAAGAGAGACAAAAACCAAGAAACAGACTATAGAGAACAAACTGATGGCTATCAGAAGAGAAGTTGGTTGGAGATTGGTGAAATAGGTGATGGGGGGATTAAGGAGTGCAGTTGTTGTGATGAGAACAGGGTGATGTGTGGAGTTGTTGAATCACTATAGTGTACACCTGAAACTAATATACCAGTGTATGTTAACGATATGGGAGTTAACAACAAAACCAAAGTGATTGAAAATAGGTTGTTCTGCCCAAACTCCCCGAATTGCCCCTTTGTTTCCATTTTCATTCCATTGATTCATATGGGATGTACTCCGTGCTGGATAACCCTGGTAGATGCTGGGAACTCAAAGATGTAAAGATAGCTGTATTTATTCACTGATAAATAAGCAATGCCCCAGACCACTAGACCAGTAGTTCCTGAGCTGCTTAGGTTGAACATTTGGATTATTTGAAAAACACAGCTGTTTGCTCCCCAACCCAAACCTATCTAAGGAAAAGTCTGGGCTTGAGTATTTTAAAAACACTTTGGAGATGATTCTGGGGTCCTAGATGGAGACTATGTAGAACATGATAGTGGGCTGGGGGTTGTTTATTTCCTAAATATCAGCTGCTTTGGGGGAGCAGTGACATATATAGGGCTTCTGTTTTCTTTGTTGAGTATCTTCAAGTTGCGAAGTTCTCCGTGGTGATTTTTTGTTTTTTTTTTTGTTTGCCTTTATAACAGCTACACACACACACACACACAGTGGTTTTGTCTCATTGTTGGTGTCTCTTTTGACACTTCCTGTTTTCTTGCATCTGATTTTTACCCCTTTGCTCTGTGTTTCTCCTTGATTTTTATTTCTTCTCCTGTCTTTTCACTACTTCCCTACATCTTAGTTGGACTCCTAACAAGGTCTGGTTTTGTTTTGTTTTTTTTTAATTGGGATAAGAACACTTACCATGAGATCTACTTTTAACAAAAATTTAACTATAACTATAGGCACAGTGTTGTACAGTAGATCTTCAGAACTTACTCTTCTTGTATAATTGAAACTTTATGCCTGTTGAGCAATAATTCTCTTTCTACTCTTAGCCCTTCGCAACTACCTCTGTATTCTCCCTCTATGAGTTGACTTAAATGCCTCATATAATTGGTATCATGCAGTATTTGCCCTTCTGTGACTAGCTTATATTAGCATAATGTCCTCCAAGTTCATCCGTGTTCTCCTTAAAAAGAATTTCATTCATTTTAAAGGCTGAGTAATATTCCATTGTATGTATATACTATGTTTTCTTTATTCACTTATCTGTTGATAGACATTTAGGTTGTTTATACATCTTTGCTCTTGCAACATTATGTTGCATGATGTTGAGCATCTTTTCATATGCCTTTGACTATTTGTATGTCTTTGGAGAAATGTCTACTCAAATCCTTTGCCCATTTTTTAATTGAATTATTTATTTGATATTGAACTGTAGGAGTTCTTTATATATTTTGAATACTAATCCCTTATCTGATACATGGCTTGTAAATATTTTCTCATATTCCATAGGTTCCCTTTCTGTTGACTATTTCTTTCGTTCTGGAAGCTTTTGAGTTTGATATAGTCCCACTTGTCTATTTTCTGCTTTTGTAGCTGTGCTTTTGGTGTCACATCTGAGAAATCATTGCTAAGACCAATGTCATGAAGCTTTTCCTCTGTGTTTTCTTCTCAGGGTTTTATTGTTTCAGGTTTTATGTTTGAGTCTTTGGTCCATTTTGAGTTGATTTTTGTGTATGGTATTTGATAGAAGTCTAGTTTCGTTCTTTTGCATGTGGATATCCAATTTTCTCCGTACCATTTGGTGAAGAAGCTAGGCTTTCCCCATTATGAATTCTTGGCCCCTTTGTTGAAGATTATTTGACCGTTTATGCATGGACCTATCTCTGGGCACTGTGTTCTGTTCCAGGACTTGACTATCATTTCCCCTTTGACCCAGCAGGCCATTCAGTGAGCCCAGCACTCTTCTCATATGTGTTCATTTTTATTGGTGATGGAGAACTTTTGCATTTTAAGGTCTTCTAGATGGTTGAAGACAGCAGATAATTGAGTTTGAAATAATACTTGTTATTGTCATATTTCAGGTCTATCATATGCAAGTCACACAGTTGGCTTCACGCCACCAACTTCACTGACTAGAGCCGGAATGTCTTACTACAATTCCCCGGGTCTTCATGTGCAGCACATGGGAGCATCCCATGGCATCACAGTAAGTAGCTATAGGGCAGGAAGCCACACTTTACTCCTGCTGCTGATAGCAACAGGACCTCCTCAGGAGACCAGGCCCGCTGCCCTTAGACATTTACCTTTCTTCTCCCTCCCACCATCAGTTCACCTTCAAACTGTAGAGACTTCCAGCAGTTTATTACTGAGTTCTGGTGTTGAAAGTAAAATCCTTCCTGGGAGACAAAAATTTCAGCTTCACTTTCTGTGAAAAATTGCCCTTTGTGAAATGTTATTTGAACTCTGGCCAATGCCTCGATTAGATTCTGGCCGGCTCTTTGCCATAACGAATCATTGCTGGTTGCCACAATATCTGCATCTTCACAGTTCACTGATCCCCAGTATTCTTTCTGAAATTAGCCTTGTTTCTTGTTTCACTCAGAATTTTCTCTCCTGGGATTAGAAGGAAACTTAAGTGCATTTGGTTAGGACTTCACTCGGGAGTTTTTTCTTTAGACCTGGTTATTTAGTTGACTAATAGAGCAGTTGGAAATGTAGCTAATGGGTTTGAGAATAGGAGAGACGTGAGGGTTATGTCCAGTAAGGGAATCTTTAAAAGAAGACTTTTATTCTGGAAAAGCAGTAAGGTATTTCTGAAGTTGTTTTTATTGGTTTGATGGCTTTATGTAAAAGCAGAAACATTTGGTTGAGCTGTAGCTCATAGGAGGTTGAAAACTTACTTTGAGTGATGGAAGGAACTTGGGGACATACAATGGACAGAAAAGATTTAAGTGGAGAATGAGACAGCTGTTTTTTAATTCTAGGGCTGTCTCCTGGAAGGGCCCAAGTCCAATTGTTTGGTCAATTCAAGTTTCATAGTAATTATGTATAGCTTTTTCGTGAGTGTAGGTGCAAACTCCACCTTGTTTTCATCAGTAGTTCAGAAACCAGTAGGGATAGACTAGGAAATCCCTAGTTTCTGGTCTTTGTTGCTCCCCTTTTTCACTAGCTCCTGCTTGTCAGGCTGTGTTAGAAATGAGCTGTCTGGACCCAGATTGACCTCCTGTTGTTATGTCCTGTCTACAGAGGCCTTCACCACGGAGAAGCAACAGTCCTGACAAATTCAAACGGCCTACGCCTCCTCCGTCTCCCAACACACAGACCCCAGTGCAGCCCCCTCCACCTCCACCTCCGCCGCCCATGCAGCCTGCGGCCCCCTCGGCAGCCACCTCGCAACCCGCCCCTTCGCAACATCCGGGGCATCCCTCCTCCCAGCCTTAATGCATGTGCTTGGTCTGCATCTCACGTTGGGACTCGTACAGTGGAGCCGTCTCCTCGACGCCAAAGGCTTCCTTCCCTGGCATATTTGGATCTGACTTATTTGCACTGAGGTTATCTAGGCTTCACTATTAATTGTGTTGTAAGTGTTTGTCGGAAACGCAGCCAGTGTTGTGGGTCTACAACACTAAACAGACGACTTTTTCCATCAGTGTTTTACTTGAATCTACATGTACGTCCATTCCCTGGCTGGAGCATCTGCTAGTCAATATTTGGTAATTCAGAAGCAGCGTGCAATTTTTGCTTGGCCCCAGAGCTTCATTTTCCTGGCTTTTAGGTTTGTAAAATAAAAAGGGATATCTTTTTTATGTTTGTTTTCATAAATTTGCAGAAAATTACTGAGCTGTTAATCCCACCCCCAACCCCCATTATAATGGTGTTTACCAAACATCCCAGTAATTCAGCACTACAATTCAGACCTTTGAAAATCTAGCTTTCGGTGTGGAATGGAAAGTTAGATGGATCAGTGCCCAAGACCATAAACTCTTTAATAGAGCTTTTTACAGATACACTTTTTATAGGTTATTTTCAGTATATGTCAACATCCGTTCTCTTGTAAAACAGGCCGAAGTGATGGATCACGTGGCTGTACCTTTTCCACATGTGGGATGGATAATTATTGTAGATTAAGGTGTGATTCTTTCCTTATCTTTAGTGTTAATCTACCCAGACCGGGCCCCTCTAACATGAGTCGATAAATGTTGTCCTACCAACCAATGGTTTTGATGGCTGGTTAGAACATGCTATTTGATTTCTGCTGCAAAGGGCAATGTGATTGTAACAAAAACAGCTATTTACCTTTCCATTCTTTGTGTTCCCCTAAAATAGAGTTTGAACAAATATTTTAAAGGTGCAAAATATTAGAAAATACTATTTGAAATGAACATTATAGGAATATCTTGGCATAATGGCCACAGAATACTTTATTGCTTGGCAGGAAAGAGAAGAGTTGTAGAAGAAAGTAGCACATTAGCATCGATGACCGCTTACGTCGCCCAGTATAAGCAAGTGCAGTGTACAAAGAAGTATACTCTGAATACATTATTTCCATTCATTCAGCACAAATAAATTGTTTGGTTTCACTTTGAAGTGGAACACTGTGAGTCACTCTTTTCTTAATACTTGCAACATCTTTATTTTTTGCTTTTCAGCAGTTACTGTTTTGTACTTTGGTAGTAAAGTGATTTTTACCACTTGTGTTTGCATATTTATATATGCTGTGGATGAAAATAACTTACTAGAGAATGTATATTTTATGATGAGAATGTGTATCTGTTGGATATAATCAGAGAACTGAAAATTAATTTATCAGTAATTTTTAAGAGTCCCTGTTTTGTGACAACCATCTCTAATAGCTAGCTCTTTATTGAACACACTCCTAAAAATAAGGAACCATGACATTGTAGATATTTAATAGTGTACAGTATAGAAACTTCCATTTTTGCCTTCGAATGCATATTTAAGAATTACAGAATGAAACAAGTCTTGTTGGATAATAGTGTTTGACTAGCATTTTAAGAACTTGAGAGTAAAAGCAACAGTAGGATTTTTCACCTCTTCCTGCTTCCACCCCTGAACTGAGAACTTCTCTCCCCAGTTGGTCTATATAAATGTTATTTATAATGTGTACGTAATATGCATAATCATAGTGCAGTTCTCAAATATGGGGAAGAAGTTCGGCATTTAATTATTGAGGCTTTAGGTTTTTAATTCGATCAGACGAGGTCATATCAAACCCGGGGATCTCACCAACAGCCCGCTGTCCCTCCCGGTACATTGCCATTCCGAGGAATTCTGAGAAGGGGCAAACAAGGTTTGCCTTCATGGTACAGTTCTTGGTTTTTCTCCTAGGAAAAGCGTGGTCTGTGTTTACAAGAGTCTTGCGTGAGATGATAGAATTCAATGCTGTTGAATAGCAGCTTGCACTCTCATCGGAACGTCCATAAAGCAACGAGTTTCCTCTGCTTCCTGTCCATTGAGTTACCTCCTGAAAGCATACTAGTCCAGACATTGCCGTGTGGTGAATGGAAAGCACTTGGTGTGAGCAGACCGTTCCTGACAAATGCCTTTTAGAAACAGGTTCTTGATATTCAGACTTTGCAGAACTGTAGTGCTGGTGCCCTTGGACTAGTCAGTTCCTTTCAATATAGACCACAGCTCCTTCAAACAGCACTTTTCAACACAAATCTTGTTGCCTCTCCCTGCAGACATTCAGAATTGAGAGAACAAACACTACTATTTTGAATTTATGCTGTTTTGTGTCCTTCTAAAGGGTTTTTGACCCCACGTAGAGCCTGTCCCGCATGGGCGGTACACATGCTAGGGCCATTTCTTAGTGATTGTTTAGCCATGAGGGACCCATAAAATTCAGACCCCAAGCCTGTAGAGGCAGGAGTCCCCTCACCCATGGGAAGCTGCCTTACCTCAGGCTCTTCTCTTTGGGGCTAAATATGGTTCCTGCCATTCCTGTTGCTCACTCACCCAGGGTAACCCTGGACTGATGCCCCGAAGGCCTTTGTAAAATCCGTAGCCATCATGAAGGCAGGCGGGAACAGCAGTAGCTTCAGTAACTTCCTTTTCCTGTCTTGCCGACAGAGACCCTTGGCTACCACTGTGCTGCTAATAGGATAAGTACTCTGTTGCCAGACTACCATGCCTTCTATACAAAACCAAATTAACTTCTGTAATACCTGACACCTCTCTGGGCTCTGAACTGCTTTCTCTCATCAAGCGTGCTGGCATTCTGGGCAGAATTCTAGAAATTTGGCAGAGGGTGGAAGTATTTAAGGTTTAATTTAACTTGCTCCTTTGTTAATTGAAAGGAGTTTTAAATTCTGAGCTCCTGAGATACCACAACCATGGAATGAATGTGTGACCAGAATGTGGCTTTGACACCAAGTGCTGCTGTCCCTTTGTAATTGGCTTCTAACTGATTTGACCAGAGATAATTGATAATGTGAATTTTTGTTAACTGTTCAATTGTAGGAAAATAGAGTATGTATCGCCCTTTGTTAGGTAGACATGAACTTTTCCTGCACGAAGCCTTGCTTATAGAGGATGCTCAATAAGGCAAGAAAAAGCATAGTAACTGTGCTTTGAGAGCGCAATATTTTTATCTTACCAGTACAGAAGAGTCATTTCTGTGTAACTTGATCTTCTGTCTAGTACTTGTCTTATAGGTAACCAACACTGAAAACTTTGTAGTGATAACTACCAAAGAAATACATAGTGAAACAACCTTTTATTTCCAACTTTATTAAAGAACCAGCCATTGACGCTGCTACATGAGTTCCATGCTCAAGAGCCATTGTATGAGATTAAGGGGTTTTTAGTTTCTTTTTTGTTTTTGTTTTTTTCTTGTTTTCTTTTTTCTATTTTTTTAAAAACATACACACACACCTGTTAGCATAAAATGAGGAGCATCTTCCAGAATGCTCAGCAGTTACAGTTAACTGCCAAGCTCTGGTTGTCTCTCATTAGGCAGTGGAAGGAATCCTGCGTTCATGATCGCGTGGGTGCTGTGTGTGTGCACATGTGTGTGTGTGTGTGTGTGTGCATTCATGCCTTAACTCGAGTTACTGCTCAACTTTAGTTCTTGACTTGGTCTGCACCGTCATCGAGATTGTACTGTACATCTCGATCTGAACTTCATCCTGGCAAAAACAAAGTTGCAGGCACAACAGTTTGAGAATGCATTCCTCCAGAAGAGTGTTTGATCAGGTTGACCCTGAGCCTTTGGACTTCATTTGGAACTTAGCATGGAAAACAAAAGTGGACTGTCAAATAGAAAGACATCAACAAGGAAGAGAGGAGAGCCAAGTGCTAGCATTGTCTTTTGCCTCTGCATCTCCGTGCACACTGTATGTTGTTCATGATAGCTTGTTTACAACTTGACTAGGTTGGAGTTCTGGTGATAGTGGCAATCTTGACATACTTGGTCAGAGTTTAGAGAGCTGTAAGACTTCCAATTAATGTCTTATTTACTTCTTTATGTTGATTAGTCTTTGATACATGTGCTGAATCAGAAACCTAAATAAAGATAATTTTTTAAAATGTACCTATTGAGCCTTAAAACCTGTCTCTTTGTTTCTGGTCTTTGAGTCAGAAAAATGAACATTGTTTCCATGTTGATTCTGATGGACATCTAACTTTGATTCTAGATACTAAAGGCTGCCTTGGAAAGTAGACTTTTTTTTAAACTCTTTTTAAAGTTTATTTATTTTGAGAGAGAGAGTGCACCACCAGCGGAGTGACAGAGAGAGAGGAAGATAGTGAGAATCCCAAGCAGGCTCCACACTGTCAGCGCAGAGCCCAACAGGAGGCATGCACTCATGAACCGTGAGATCATGACCTGAGCCAAAGCCAAGAGTCCAACACTGACTGAGCCACCCAGGCACCCCTAGAAAGTAAACTTAAGGACAGGACACAAAAGGAGCTAGGACTGTTCTTGTCTCTTAAATGGGGTGCTGGTTACCTAGATGTATTGAGTTTTTCTGAAAATTCGCTGAGCTGTATACTTATGATTTGTGTGCACTGCTCCATAACTGTTATATTTCAATTTAAAACCATAAACCTAGGAAATTATGAAAAGTGACACTCATTCCCAAAATGTTACACGAATATATATATGTGTGTTTATATTGTGTGTAGATTCATACATATATAGACACCCACATGCACACACATTGAGGCTTTGGATATTACATCTGGTATATTTGTGAGCTTATTCTTAAAGTCTCTTGTGATTTACTCTTATACTCTTTTACTTTTTTAGGAAGCACGGCTCCAGAATCACTTCCAGGTTTGAGTACCAGCTCTTTAACTGGGCCAGTTACTTAACCACTCTGGAACTCCAGTCCCTCACCTGTGAGATACCATTATCTGCCTTACTAACATGAGAAGATGAAGATGGGAGCCTCTAGTGTTGTCCTTCACACAATAAGACACAGATTAGCCCCACAGCCATTCATTTGGGAAGAAATTTAGAATGGGTGTTTGGGGTTGACTTTTCACACATTTGGGGGCAGTATCATTTGTCAGTTGCATTTTTGTGAGCCCCTAGCATCCAATGAGGGAAAGCGCAGTACTGAGCAGAATCCTGCCTTAGGAGCATAGTCCTAATTAGGAGTCTAGTTTTCAAGAACCCAGGTGTGGTACAGTCTTCTGAGGGCAGACTTTGAATCTAGGCCTTTTTCTGTATAAAAGTGCTAAATGAATTGAGTAATTTCTGACTCACTCTGGCTTAAGGCAGATTCCATGTTAACTATTAGTTAATGAAAGAGTTTTTAATTTGTTAGCCCTTTGATGAAGACCTCTGTACTCCTGGCAGCTAGGTCTTAGCAGAAAATGTTACCCGAGGAGTTACCCAGGACCTTGGAATTCAAGTCCTGGCTTCATTTGCAAGCTTCATTTTTTGAATCTGTATAATGGGGATAGCCATTCTTATTTTAGGTAGAGTTTGATGAAAACAGGATTTAAACAAAGTGCTTTAACAACAAGTAAGTAAAGTTTAAGCTACATGTGTGCTTTTTTTCTTCTGATATCTTTTAGAGGCGGTATGCCCACCTGGTGCATCTGAAATTGAAACAGTTTTGATAGAAACTTTGTGTTTAGGTAAATAAAACTACATAAATCTGGGGTTTTGTTTTTAACATTTGAGTATTAAAAATTTTGTGGAAATGCAATTGTATTCAGTCACTAATGTCTAATCCAGGCCCAAACGTTTTTAATATTCTCTTTGGAAATAGAGGAAGAAGTCAGCGTGTGATAGATTATATTTTGTGTCTAATGTTTATGTTGAGAGATTGAATTCTTGCCCTTTGAAGTTTTCTGGTATCATCCCTAGTTCCATAGTACATTGAATGCTATTGAACTAAATATATTTAGACCTTTTTCTGAAGATCATATTTTCTGGTACTCTATAAATGGTTTAGTGCAACTTTCAAGATAACTATCCCCAAAAGAGATCTTAGTAATTAATGTTTTTTTCATCTTAAAAAGGAAAAGCCAGACTCAGAAGTGAAATGGACAATAGAATTAGTAGACAGGAATATGAGAACCTTCTCCATGTGTTTAGGAAGGCAGAAGAAAGCATGAGCATGATGAGAAAAATGAAAAATATATAACCAAATTGAATTTCTAGAGACAAAAAAATACAATATCTGGAATTTAAAACAACAACAAACTTGCTACTTACATCTTTTGTGGATTTCTGTTTGTGCTCTTTATTCCTTTAAAAGGCCACTCCTAGGGGTGCCTGGGTGGCTCAGTCGGTTGAGCGTCCAACTCTTGACTTCGGGTCAGGCCGTGATCTCATGCTTCATGGGTTCCAGCCCTGCGTTGGGCTTCATGCTGAGCATGGAGAGTGTTTGGGATTCTTTCTCAGTCTCTGTCTCTCTCTCTCAAAATAAATAAACAAAAAAATAAAATAAAAGGCCACTCCTAAAATTCAAGTTCAGCCTAATTGACCTACCTTTTTCCTCCCCCCTTCCCTGGTGTGTGTGTTCCTGCGGTGGTGGTGAGTTGCTCTTGGGGGATCTTCAACTTTGGGAACTGACTGTTCCTATTAGTCACTGCAGTTCTGGGCAGCAAGCCTCAGGTTTAAGGGAGCCAGTACACTAGCAGGTGTCCTGTGAGTTCAAGTCTGGCCCAACTCTGGTTTTCTCAGCTTTGGATTCCTCACCTATAAAAGAGGAATGGGAATGGGGTCAGTAGGATCCAATGAAGATGTTAAAACTTTAGAGAGTACAAGGTTCCTTGTATCGCAACTTCATGACAGTTTGCAAGTCTGGGAGTGTTGTGCTCTTGGGGAACAGCGCAGCAGACTCCCACAGCATTTGAAGAGATGAGGGTCAGAGAAGACTTCCAGAGGAACTGGTCTTCAGGCACATTCTTGAAGAACAGGTGGGAATGACATGGAGTGTTTGGAATAGAGGAAACAGTGTGTGGGAAAACCTGGAGTAAGAGCATCCATCCACGTGGTGTTGGTTTGGGTTCCTTGAAAACAAACTAAGTCAAGGACTTGGGTGTAGGAAGCTTGCTTGGGGATGATTCCAGGGCGTGGAATGAGAGTTCAGAGAAAGTTAAGACCAGCGAAGGGTGTGTTGATGAGCCTGTTGGCCTTATAGGAAACGAGTTCAACCCCAGGTGTCTGAGACATAATTTAGAATGTGCCTCAGAGTTATCCCACCAGAGAGCAGGAATGTCGGGACTTGAAGTTACCAACTCCTTTTGCCTGTTGACTAAAGGCATCCTGGAGAGAATGACCCCCACATTTGAACTTTCTAGGTTGTGCATGAGACTTTCTCAAAAGCCTGAGGCAGCAAAGCAAGAAAGACAAGGTAAGTGTTCTTGGTGAAATCAGGTGGGCTGAGAGGATATGAGGTCTTGCATTGGTGGCCTCAGAGCTCAATACCTCACACAAGCATTTGGTTTAGCCTGGAGTATTGATGAAAAAAAATTTTTTTCCCCCAGGAGTTGAAAATGCAATGTGTTTTATTTCCCACTTTTTCCCCTCCAGCTTTATTGAGAAATAATCAACATACAACATTGTGTAAGTTTAAGAAATACAGTGCGATGATTTGATATGTGTATATATTATAAAATGATTACCACAATAAGGCTAGTTAGCCTATCCATCACCTCACATAGTTACAATTTATGAAAACTTGAAATACTTTTTAACTTAAAATGAGGGAACTTTTTGTTTAAAAAGTTTTATTTAAAAGTCCAGATTCCTAATTTCTCTTGAAAAAATAAGATCACAGCAGGGCCTCATCTCTCCATTGCACAATCAGATTGGGCTGAGCATTAGCTGTACCAGAAAGCAGGGAATGCCAGTCCTTCTTCAGAGCCTCGGGGGTCCCTCTGCCCATCATACAAGTTATTACTGTGGGGTCCCCACAGTCTTCTGAGTTTGTACGCCCCTGGCGTAAGGTATTTGAAGAATTGAAGTTTGATGTGGCCAAAGGCTATGTCTGTGCAGAAGAAAGAAGGGCAAGGAGTGGGTGAGTGGGAGGCGGACACGGAAGCCCAGTTTGGAAGGAGGCCCACACCGGAAGTTCCTGGCACAAGTCCAACGGATAATGATAAAGTGGTCTAAGGACACCCAATGGGCTGTGAATCAATCCTTCTTGTGAGGCCCATCGGGAAGGCTGGCCAAGATTGGAGCTAGGATTAAAGTGTTCCTGGATTCTCTTAGCTGTGATACTATCTGAATTGTCCCTTGCTCTCTCTAAATTCAGTACACAGCATGGTCTTAGCAGGCTGAGAAGAGGGTGTGCCCAGGGGTCTAGAATTCTAGCAATGAGTCAGACAGGCCTGTATTTATAAGTGTTTAACATTCTGCTGTCTCAAAATTAAGCCCTTCTTTGCATTGCTTGCCAATTTTTGTGGTGTAAATACTCCCCACCATGTGCTTTCATGCCACCAAGGGGAAGATCACTGGAGAGAAGCGTGCAGTAGCACACCATTTATGTGGTATTTTCACCACAGAGACATGCTAGTTGTAAATAACCTTAAAAGCATACTAATAGTGAAATGTAGCAAAACAATTAGGATATAAGATATTTTCAGTATTTATTAACTGCTTCAATACAGTCTTTTAAATTATAAATTTGTATACTTTAATTTTTAATAGTGTCTGTGTTTAACAGCCAGCTGACAGAATTCCTGGAAATGTGACAGTCGGCTCTTGTGAGCCTGTTGAGGCAGTTGTAGGGCACCTCTGGCTGGGAGCATGGAGGGATGGGGTTAGGGGGCAGAGGAGGCTCCAGCCTCTTCTGTGTGTGTGTGTCCTATTGCAAAAGCAGTGGTGACAGTGGGGAAAGTCATTTATTTGGGGGACCCCAAACCCCAAGCCCAGCTGCAGGCTTGAGAACAGGCTGGGGTCTGGACTCAGCAGAGGACAAAAGATGGGTGAGAGTCCCTCAGGAGTCTCAAGGCTGTGAGGCAGCTGCTCTTGTGGGAAGCATCCCACGTGTCAAGTACAAGACTGTTGCTTAGATCCAGCACACTCACCTCAGGAGCCTGAGCACTTGGGTTCTAAGGCACCACGGGTCTTTTCCGCTCAACTCTGCCTTTACCTTCCCTCCCCACCACCCTATCCTGCAGCCAAGACAGGAGGCCAGGACTTTATTCCGCAGAAGCAGACGCATCATGAGGGGGGCTGAGGAGCCTTGCAGGGTGCTCATTTTCCCCTGACTTGTTGGAAGCCAGTCTAGACTAGACAGGCTGCCCTGTATAGTGTTCCCTTTTGTTGGACTATAAACTAAGACACATGTTTAATGAACTTGGGGTGAATCAAGCTGTTAAGTGGCAAGGCCAAGTCATCTGGCTCTAGGACATGTGATCTCTTGATGGAAAAGAAATGTGGGGACAAAGTGGACATATGATTGTGAGGCAGACCTCACAGACAAGGGATTCTAGAGCCATGGTCATTGGCAGCTGCTACAAAATTTTTGGGAAGTTGTCTAGAGTATAGTAGCAAAACAGGTTGGGGGTGGTTCAGACTGGAAGGAAGGAAAACCTGTGAACTTTATTTACCGAGGCCCCTGACCTATGTGTATGCATATGTGCAAGAGACCAAGGTGCCTGAATCAAAGGGGAAATGAACACTCCCTGGTTAGTTGGTATGAAAGATGTGCTGTTAATTTCTTTTCCAGCTATGATAATGGTATTGTGGCTATTGCCTTTTTTTTTTCTTTCAGGTTTTTATCTTTGTCAGTGGCTATTTCCCTGAGAACTTGGGCCCCAGATCCCTGAGAAATGTCAGGACTCTGGAAGGAAGGTGCCGGAGAAGGCCACAGAAACAGAAATCCATCTGGGGAAGATTCTCCAGGGCTTTAGGCAGATTATGCACCTGGCAGAGATTTCCACTTAAATATGAGTCCAAAGGCTGACTCGGCAGAGCCATCAGGGCGGTGACAGGGTTACCAGTGGGGCCCCAGAGTATGGCTGGAAAAGGGAAGACCTTGAAGCAGCAAAAGATGTGGGTTTGAGGTGGGCTAACTCTTACCTGAGTCCTGAATTATGGGGTTTCTAAATCCCTCTACTTTTCCTTTGCTATTTTTTTCCTTCTTCTTATTGATGTATATAATATATTTGGCCTATTTCTTTTCTGTAAATAAAAGCATTTCTAAAAGGTCTGCATCTTTTAGATGCATCTTTTAGAGCAGACCTTTTAGAAATACATAAATAAAATATTTACAAATGCAATGATAGGGTATTTGAGGTTTGCTTTAAAATAATTTATGGGGGAGGGTGAGGAAGTGGGTGTGAGTGTAGAGAAAACAAGATGGGCAGTATGTTGATTGCCTAAATTACGAGATAATTATTCCATTATCCACTTTTGTATGTTTAAGATCTTTACAGTAAAATTTTCAGAAATAGAGGCAAGGGGATCAAGAGATTTTAAGGATGGAAAGGAAGAAGGGAGTTTTGAGAAAGTGTTAGAGATGCTACCATAGGAAATTCTAATTTTTGCAATCAAGTGAAAGTATTTCATACACCACCCCCCCAAAATAAGGAACATGGTGATCCTGGGTTCCTCAGGTGGCCTCCCCAGTGGGCACACACCCAGATGCCACTCCTGCCCTGCACTCCCTCCCTCTGCCTTTCACTTCCTAGCTGCCAAGATCTTAGAAGCTTTGAAGCTCAGCAGAGAAGGAAAATCCATTGAGAACAGTCTGTAAAGCTGCTGTATAAATGCAACTGATGTCTATTGTGTTATGGCTAAAAATGCTAAGTGGAGGATGTGCACCTGAGAAGGAAACAGAGGGTTACTTCAATGAACAAATCAAAGCACACCTGGTGGAGAGTCCAAAACAAACTATGAGTAGGGAGATAAAGCAACCAGAGTCACAAAAACAGAGAGCAAGTAACACACTCCAAAAAACACCTCCTGAAGGGCCAGGCCCTGGGCAGTGTATGACCACTCTTTAATATAGCAGAGCTCTCAGGTGCAGGACATATAACAAACTTTGAAAACACATAAGGGACAGAAAACTAGTGAAAATGACAAAACGGAAGAATTCTCCTCAAAAGAAATTCCAAGAAGAAATGACAGCTAGAGAATTGCTCAAAACAGATTTAAACAATATATCTGAGCAAGAATTTAGAATAATAGTCATAATATTAATCACTGGGCTTGAAAAAAGCATAGAAGACAGCAAAGAATCTGTTGCTGCAGAGATCAAGGAACAAAAAATAGTCATGATGAATTAAAAAATGTTGTAAATGAGGTGCAAAATAAACTAGAGGTGGTGACAACGAGGATTGAAGACGCAGAGGGGAGAATAAGTGAAAAAGAAGATAGAATTATGGAAAAAGATGAAGCTGAGAAAAAGAGAAAAAAAATTCTGGACTACGAGGGGAGAATTAGAGAACTAAGTGATTCCATGAAACATAATAATATTTGTATCATGGGAGTTCCAGAAGAAGAAGAAGAGAGAAAGGGGCAGAAGGTGTACTTAACAAATCATAGCTGAGAACTTCCCCAATCTGGGGAAGGAAACAGACATTGAAATCCAGGAGGCACAGAGAACTCCCTTCAGACGTAACAGGAATCGATCTTCTGCATGACACATCATAGTGAAACTGGAAAAATACAAAGATAAAGAGAACATTCTGAAAGCAGCTAGGGACAAATGGGTCTTAACCTACAAGGGTAGACACATAAGGGTAGTAGAAGACCTATCTACTGAAACTTGGCAGGCCAGAAGAGAGTAGCATGAAATATTCAATGTGCTGAATAGGAAAAATATGCAGCCAAGAATCCTTTATCCAGCAAGCCTGTCATTCAGAATAGAAGGAGAGAGAAAGGTTTTCCCAGACAAAAACTGAAGGAGTTCATCACCACTAAAACAGTCCTACAAGAGATCCTAAGGGGAACTCTGTAAGTGGAATGATGCAAAGACCACAAATTACCAGAGACATAACTACAAACACGAAACCTACAGATAACACAATGACTCTAAATCCATATCTTTCAATAACACTGAATGTAAATGGACTAAAATGCTCCAAAAGACAAAGGGTATCATAATGTATTAAAAAAACCAAGACCTATCTATTTTCTGTCTTCAAGAGACCCATTTTAGACATGAGAACACCTTCAGATTGAAAGTGAACGGATGGAGAAACATCTACCATGCTACTGGAAGTCAAAAGAAAGCTGGAGTAGCCATACTTAGACAAACTAGATTTTAAATTAAAGGCTGTAACAAGAGATAAAGATGGGCATTATATCATAATTACAGGGTGTATCCATCAAGAAGAGCTAACAATTATAAATGTCTATGCATCGAATTCGGGAGCACCCAAATATATAAAACAATAAACATAAGCAATCTTATTGGTAAGAATGTGGTAATTGCAGGGGACTTTAATACTCCACTTACAACAATGAACAGATCATCTAGACAGAAAATGAATAAAGAAACAATGGCCTTGAGGGGCGCCTGGGTGGCTCAGTCAGTTGAGTGTCTGACTTCAGCTCAGGTCATGATCTCACGGTTTGTGAGTTCGAGCTCCGCATTGGGCTCTGTGCTGATAGCTCAGGGCCTGGAGCCTGCTTCGGATTCTGTGTCTCCCTCTCTCTCTGCTCCTCCCCTGCTCACACTCTGTCTGTCTCTCAAAAATAAATAAAGATTAAAAAAAGAAAGAAAGAAAGACACAATGGCCCTGAATGATACACTCGACCAGATGGGCTTGACGGATATATTCAGAGCTTTTCATCCTAAAGCAGCAGAATTCTTCTTGAGTGAATGTGGAACATTCTCCAAGATAGATCACATTCTGGGTCACAAAACTGCCCTCAATAAACATAAAAGAATTGAGATCATATCATTCACATTTCCAGATCACCATGCTATGAAACTTGAAATCAACCACAGGAAAAAGTTTGGAAAACCTCCAAATGCATGGAGGTTAAAGAACATCCTACTGGGGCGCCTGGGTGGCTCAGTCGGTTGAGCGTCCGACTTCAGCTCGGGTCATGATCTCGCGGTCTGTGAGTTCGAGCCCCGCGTCAGGCTCTGGGCTGATGGCTCAGAGCCTGGAGCCTGCTTCCGATTCTGTGTCTCCCTCTCTCTCTGCCCCTCCCCCGTTCATGCTCTGTCTCTCTCTGCCTCAAAAATAAATAAATGTTAAAAAAAATTTTTTTTAAAGAACATCCTACTAAAGAATGAATGGGTCAACTAGGCAATTAAGGAAGAATTTAAAAAATATGCAGAAACAAATGAAAGGAAAACAGTCCAACAGTCCAAACCCTTTGGAATGCAGCAAAGGCAGTCCTAAGAGGAAAATGCATTGCAATCCAGGCCTATCTCAAGAAACAAGAAAAATCTCAAATACAAAATCTAACAGCACACCTAAAGGAACTCCAAGCAGAACAACAAAGAAACCGCAAGGCCACCAGAAGAAGAGAAACAATAAAGATCAGAGCAGAAATAAACAATATAGTATCGAAACAAACAGTAGAACAGATCAATGAAACTCAGAGTTGGTTTTTGGAAAAAGTAAACAAAATTCATAAGCCCCTAGCCAGATTTCTCAAAAAGAAAAGAGGACCCAAATAGATAAAAATCACAAATGAAAATGGACTTACTATAACCAATCCCTCAGAAATACAAGCAATTATCAGAGAATACTATGAAAACTTATATGCCAACAAACTGGACAACTTGGAAGAAATGGAAAAATTCCTAGACACCCACACACTACAAAAATTCAAATGGGAAGAAATAGAAAATTTGAACAGACCCATAACTAGTGAAGAAATTGAATCAGTTATCAAAAATCTCCCAACAAATAAGAGTCCTGGGTCATATGGCTTTCCAGAAGAATTCTACCATTTAAAACAGAGTTAATAACTATCCTTCTCAAGCTGTTCTAAAAAATAAAAACAGAAGGAAAACTTTCTGACTCATTCTATGAAGCCAGCATTACCTTGATTCCCAAACCAGACAGAGACCCCACAAAGAAGGAGACTTCAGCCCAATATCCTTGATGAACAATTCTCAAATAAGATACAAAAATTCTCAACAAGATACTAGCAAATCAAATTAAGCAGCATATAAAAAGAATTATTCACCATGGTCAAGTGGAATTCATTCCTGGGCTGCAGGGCTGGTTCAATATTCACAAATCAATCAATGTGATACATCACATTAATAAAAGAAAAAATAAGAACCATATGCTCCTGTCAATAGATGCAGAAGAAGCATTTGACAAAATACAGCATAGTTTCTTAATAAAAACCCTCAAGAAAATCGGGATAGAAGAAACATACCTAAACGTCATAAAAGCCATATATACAAAGCTCAGTGCTAATGTCATCCTTAATAGGGAAGAACTGAGAGCTTTCCCCCTGAGATTAGGAAAACGACAAGGGTGTCCACTCTCACCACTATTGTTTAACATAGTGTTGGAAGTCCTAGCATCAGCAACCAGACAACAAAATGATAAAAGGCATAAAAATTGGCAAGGATGAAGTCAAACTTTCACTTTTCACAGACATGATATTCTACATGGAAAACCTGAAAGATGCCCCCCAAAGGCTGCTAGAACTGATGCATGACTTCAGCAAAGTTGCAGGATACAAAATCAATGAACAGAAATTGGTTGCATTTCTATACACCAATAATGAAGCAACAGAAAGAGAAATCAAGAAATTGATCCCATTTACAACTGCACCAAGAACCATAAAATACCTAGGAATACACCTAACCAAAGAGGTAACAGATCTGAATGCTGAAAGTTATAGAAAGCTTGTGAAGAAAATTGAAGAAGACACAAAGAAATGGAAAAACATTCCATGTTCATGGATTGGAAGAATAAATATTGTTAAAATGTCAATACTACCCAAAGCAGTCTACACATTCAATGCAATCCCAATCAAAATTGCGCTGGCATTCTTCTCAAAGCTAGAACAAACAATCCTAAAATGTGTATGGAACCACAAGAGACCCCAAATACCAAAGTAATATTGAAAAAGAAAACCAAAGCGTGATGCATCACAATCCCAGACTTTAGCCTGTACTACAAACCTGTAATCAAGACAGCATGTGTCACAAAAACAGACACATAGACCAATGGAATAGAGAACCCAGAATTGGACCCACAAATGTATGGCCAACTAATCTGACAAAACAGGAAAGAGTATCCTACGGAAAAAAGTCTCTTTAGCAAGTGGTGCTGAGAGAACTGGACAGAACATACAGAGGAATGAAATTAGACCACTTTTTTACACCATACACAAAAAATAAACTCAAAATGAATGGGGGACCTAAATGTGAGACAGGAAACCATCAAAACCCTGGGGGAGAAAACAGGCAACAACCTCTTTGACCTCAGCCACAGCAATTTCTTGCTCAACACATCTTCAAAGGCAAGAGAATTAAAAGCAAAAATGAACTACTGGGACCTCATCGAGATAAAAAGCTTTTGCACTGCAAAGGAAACATCAGGAAAACTAAAAGGAAACCGACGGAATAGGAAAAGATATTTGCAAATGACATATTGGATAAAGGGTTAGTATCCAAAATCTATTAAAAACTTACCAAACTCAACATCCAAAAAACAAATAATCCAGTAAAGAAATGGGCAGAAGGCATAAATAGATACTTTTCCAAAGAAGACATCCAGATGGCCAACAGACACATGAAAAGATGCTCAATGTCACTCATCATCAGGGAAATACAAATCAAAAGCCACCATGGTCAGAGAGGCTAAAAGTATTAGTCAGGAAACAACAGATGCTGGCGAGGATGTGGAGAAACAGGAATCCTCTTGCACTGTTGGTGGGAATGCAAACTGGTGCAGCCACTCTAGAAAACCATATGGAGGTTCCTCAAGAAATTAAAAATAGAACTACCCTACAACTCAGCAATAGCACTATTAGGAATTTACTCAAGGGATACAGGAGTGCTGATTCATAGGGGCACGTGTTTATAGCAGTGCTTTCAATAATAGCCAAATCATGGAAAGAGCCTAAACATCTATCAACTGATGAAAGGATAAAGATGTGGTTTATATATACAATGGAATATTACTTGGCAATGAGAAAGAATGAAATCATGACATTTGCAGCAATGTGGATGGAACTAGAAGGTATTATGCTAAGTGAGATAAGTCAGGCAGAGAAAGACAGATATCATACGTTTTCACTCATATGTGGAACTGGAGAAACTTAACAAAAGACCATGGAGAAAGGGAAGGGGAAAAAATAGTTACAAACAGAGAGGGAGGGAGGCAAACCATGAGAGATTCTTAAATACAGAGAGCAAACTGAAGGTTGATGAGGGGGTGAAGGAGAGGAAAAATGGGTGATGGGCATTGAGGAGGGCACTTGGTGACCACTGGGTGTTGTATGTAAGTGATGAACCACAGGAATCTACCCCAAAAACCAAGAGTACACTTTACATAGTGTACGTTAGCCAATTTGACAATAAATTATATTAAAAAAAAAAAAAGAAAGAAAGAAAGAAACATGTTGAGAAGTTGCTCTGCACCGAAAACAAGTTTATGGGTTTGTGAGTGTTGGACTCTGAGCAAATGAATTGATATCCTGGTAACATTAGACACAAGGAAATGTTCTCCCCTTTATTCCTTTCTTGTCCCCATGTACACATTTCCACAGAAAATAGGGCTCACATGGTGGGGGCTTCCCTTTTACTTGGGAAAGGCCACTCCTTGCTTTTGTCCCAGGGTATTCTAATTTTGTACTCAAGATGTGCTGCTGTTGTCATGTTTCAGGATGACCTTATGTAACTTTTGGACTGTGAGAGGCCTGGCAGTCCTGAATAAGGGACATCAGTAATGAGGCTTCTGAAGAATTAGTCTCTACTTAGCCAACTATCGAGTGAGACCCCCTTTGGTATGTCTGAGTTTAAGAATGAGATAAAAGAGAAGAAATCGCTGGGCTTTATTTCACTTTGGCTTTTCAATCTCTTTGTGGAAATATGAGGCTCTACTTTTTGGTGCTTTAAAAATTCCTGGCCTTTTTCTGTGGTGGGTGTTTGTGACTTATTGGATAGCCTTTAACATTATGCAATGTATAACCCTAGTTTGAGTGGCATGACTGGGCACAAATCAAGGTGGCAAGCAGAATAAGGGGTCAGTCCTCTGAGGGTCTGACTTCATACCCAGTGGGTTTCATGCCCAGTTTAACAATTTCAGACCTTTGCAGAAGCTTCTAAGGTGCTTATCTCACTAGCCCTAGGTCAGGATTTAAAAGTAGCAATTTAAAAGAATTTTAAATGGCTACATGGATGTGGGCAGCACATTTCTGATACTTTGAGCTCCTTCTGTAAAGGGATCATCACCTATTTAGCCTTGGTTGTTAAACCAAATGGTTTAATAAAACTAAATGTAAAGAGATGTGATGGGGCACCTGGGTGGCTCAGTTAAGCGTCTGATTTCAGCTCACATCACGATCTCACGCTCTGTGAGTTCAAGCCCCGTGTTGGGCTCTGTGCTGACAGCTCAGAGCCTGGAGCCTGCTTCAGATTCTGTGTCTCCCTCTCTCTCTGCCCCTCCCCTGATCATGCTCTGTCTCTCTCTGTCTCAAAAATAAAAATAAAAACATTTAAAAAAATTAAAAAAAAAAAAAAGAAATGTGAAGTGAAGGAAAACTCTAATTTTCTCTCCTCTCCTAACTTCTCCAGAAAGGTAGACTTTATTAATTTGACTGGATTAGAGTCTAGGACAATGACAACTGAGACATAAGCCAGCAAAAGTTGGATTAGACTCTACTGGTACCCAGATTTCCAGTCATTTTCCTAATCTGAGGAACCTTGTCTCCAAATTCCATCCCTTCATTTGAAGAGGTCCTAGATTTCCTTGGTCCTAAAGCAAATACTTGAGAGACCAGTTTGGCTCAGTTATCTAGAGTTGCTTTGCTGAGATGAGAACCATAGCAGCTTGGAGCACAAAAGGAGCGACTGTATTTGTAAATCACTTAAAAGCCAAGTTCTTTTTTTATGTTACTTACTCTCCGTGTACTCTAGGAAAACAAGTACCTTAAATTGGCATCAAGATGTTCAATTGTTAAGTAAACTTTACCACCATTTAGAAGACAAAGTACAGGTTACTCATGTTATTGGCCTTTTTTAGGCTTTGAGAATCCCTCCAAAGGGGGAAAAATCCTACATTTTAAACCTTGAGCCATGTTGACCTGAGGTATCTATGAGCCCCTACTGAGTTGCATTTTTGTTTGTTTTTGCATGATGCATGGAATTATCTATAAGCTTGGATGAGTCCTTTTAGGTTTCTGAAGGAAAGTTTAGACTACATCTAAAGAGGGTACTAGCAACTCATTCTTTTTGACCTCTCCAGGTTAATCAGTTTCTGAGAATTTTCCTTCCCTAGGATTTACTGGCTTGTCAAATCTGGCAACAAGGAGCCCTAAGTAAACAATTCAGTTGATATGAGGTGTGGCTCCTTTTTTTTTTTTTTTCATCAGAACATACTTTTGTTTTAGCTACTCATATACATCTTGAGAGCATAAGCGAGAGCATAGATGCGCACCAGGACCTGATCGCCTGAGGTCACACACTGGCTCTGACACTTCGACCTTGGATGAATTGTGTAACCGCTAGGCGTCCATTTCCTCACACTTCCCCACGGATTGTGTACAACAGATGTGTTCCCAGAGATGATGCTCTAAAAACAGGGACTTACAACTTAGGAAAAGGCAAGCCCTCGACATCCGAGAACTGTTATATTCCTCTGTTCCACGGCATTACCACAAGAGGATGGCCAGGATACTGAATTCTGGCGATAGATGTCAATTTAGCTTGACATATGTCTAAGTTTTTCTTTTCTGAACCTGCAATTAAAAGAAGACAATTGCTTTCCTCCACATCCACTTATTTTCTGTTGGCAGTAGTGTTTTGTGAATGCTGTAAGATTCCTTTCAGGATTCTACTGAGTAATTTATAAATTCTCTTAATGAATTGCTTAGATGCTTGATTCTTATTAAGTTCCCACCTTCAAAATGTGATGATGTATCAGTCCTGAAAACTGAGCAGAACTCTCCACCTCTTGCTGCTGTATCAACCATGTAACTTTCCCCCAATGTGCCCAGAAAGTGAAACTGGGCCACATGGAGCTGGATTGGAATGAGACAACAGGCAAGGGCTTTTGATTACTGTTCTTTGTCACTTCCTCCCCACCGCCCGCCACCATGCCCAGGCCATTCGTATCTCTTTAAAAAAAATATTGGGCTGATGAAGTTCAGGAAGTTAGCTTCCTGACAAATATTATCAAGGACCGAACGGCAGTCCTTCAGTTGCATATTGCCAGTGACCTTCACTCTGGAGGAACCTTCCTGCAAGAAGCCAGTCCCTTCCCCGAACAAAGCTGCCTTCACGTGGGACCCATGTGGGTCCACAGACTCATGTGCGTTCTGCTGCGTAGGGACATGAACAGGCTCTATCTGACTCAAGAGGCATCGTCGAGGGGTGTTTGGAGCCCAGAGTTTGAAGAACACTTCCTTCTGCTGTTCTGTGGGTCCTTGGAGGGGCCATGGACTTGTGAGAATGGAACATTTTGGTTCTTGAATGTTACTGTTTAAGGATTTGCTTAGTTTTCTTACTAACTTCACTGACTCCTTCATTCAACACACATTTATAAAGCCAGGTTCTCCTTAATAAAAAAAATGCAAACCAACTTCTTGAGGTAAAATTGGGGAAAAATACTTGAAAAACAGCTTGAATACATAATTCCAATAGGATTTTTCTTCATTATTTAACCTCAATGGCAATTTTAAACCACCCTTTTTGAAATTTAGAAAATAAACAAGAGAGCTCTGTCTGCAAGGATATAAATAGATATTAGAGGTAAAGTTTCTGTAACATCTTTTGCATCAAAATGAATGGAATGAGGGAAATATGCCAGTAGGGGGTGGCTTGAGGTAAGACACTATTATTATTTTGGTGTGGACCGCCTGAGAAGTTCTATGCCTCCCCCACCCCGCACCTCCCTCAGTGCCCGAATTTCCCAGGGTTAAGAACTGTGATGTGTGGGTCAGAAATCTTATCCCTGGGAAGGACCCATTGTTGGATTGCATAGGGATGTGTTGGAAAGTGCATAAACTGGGAGACAGAGTTTCAAGTCTCCTTTGGCCACTGGCTGGCTCACTGTGTCCCAGGACCAATTCCTCAGCATCTCTTGCATCAAAGTCTAGCTCTGGATCTGACACATAGGAAGTGCTCATAGACTCCTTCAATTTCTGTGTCTCCATCGCTTCTCAGCCTTTTGGCTAAGATCAAGTGGAATTTCTGTGTCTCATTCACCTAGCTGCCTAAACCAGGAATCTGGGGGGTCCTGGACTTCTTGCAGTCTCTCCCTGCCCAGTCCTAGCCAGGCAGTACATCTTGCCAACTGCACCTGCTGAATGCTATGCAATCCTGTTGGTCCTTTCCACTCCCGCCCAATCCAGTTCTGTCCTCATCACTGCTTTTCTGGCCTCCAGTCCCGATCCACCACCCCTTCCTCCTCTTTTGTCTTTCTGGACAAAAGTTGACCATGTCTTACCCCTGCTGAGAATAGAAGTGTTAACCTTCTCTTGCCTATGGGATGAAGTCTTTAACACACTATAAAACTAGCAGGCATGTTCATAGTTCTTCTAAGTGTTCCATGCATGTTAACTCACTTACTCCTCACAACAACTTTACGTGAGGATGACTGTTATGACCTTCAGTTTATGAGGGGGAAAATTGAAGCATGGAGAGGGTAAATCACTTACTTGGAGTTAAACTGCTAGTATGTGATGAAGCAGAACATCAAAGTTTTTACAGACCCCTGGCTCAGTCTCAATTTTTAAAAATTTGAGTGTAGTTTGCACACAATGTTGGCTTAATCTCAGGTGTACAACATTCGACATCTCTGTATGTTATGCTGTACTCACTGCAAGTGTCACTACCATCTGTCAGCATACAATGCTATTACAACACCACAGACTATATTCCCTATGCTGTGCCTTTTATCCCCGTGAATTATTTGTTCCACAACTGGAAGCCTGTCCCTCCCCTTCCCCTTCACCTATTGTGCCAATCCAACCCCTCAAGTCTCAGTTTTATGTCTGGCAGCCTCTGACTTGTTCTTTATCCTCCAGTGATGCTAGCTGCCAGCCATTCTCATCCTAGCCATACACACTCCCTGTCCTCCCCAACCTTCGTCTCCTCTTGACAGCTCTGCCTGGAATGCCTTCCCCCATTGACTCCTTGGCAAGTTCCTATTTCTCCTTTCGGACTTGGTCCTGGCGCCCCTCCTCCATCAGTCAAGTCTTTCCACCTCACACCCCTTCTGTGTTGCACAACTCCAAATGTCTGATGGGCTGCTTTGCGTTAGGAAGGAGACAGACAACAGAAACTACATGTAGGGGTGGTCTTCAGGTTCTTATGATTATTTGGGGAAAAGAGGCAAAATACCCTGGAGCAGAGCAGCATGAGCAGTCCAGGAAAGGTAAGCACAGGGCACTTTGTGGGGACATATGTGGGTTGAGGAATATGGGGCGTGCAGAATGTATTCCTAGAGGTAATGTTGTAACTAGGAACTGAGCAGTGAAAGCTAATGAATTAGGGAAGGGCAAGGTTTTTAGACAGAAGGAACAGCATTTACAAGATCAGAGCTGAGACAGCGCATGGCAGGTCTGGGGACATGTTTAGTATGTTTATATACTCATCTCACCCACAGGCTGAGGTCCTTGGAGATGTCCAGTCCCCTCACTTGTCTCAAGGAGTTTTGACTAGAACCCAAACACTGTAATCTCTGGACCTCTCTCTCCCTTTCTGTTAAATCTAAGGGCCATGCAAGGAGACTGATGAAGTCCTTTGGATTCTCTGAGCTTCTGTGAACCACATAAAGAAGAGAAACCAAGTAGGAGGACCTTAGTCTCTGAATTGTCTGAGAGCCCTGGAAATCCAGAGATGATGCTCAGGCCCTGATTTTCACCTTTTAGAGAAAAAAAAATGATTAGTGGAAGGTAGTTGAGGCAAACAGCCGCTACATACTTTCTCTCCTACAGAAGGGAAAAACATCTTGCTGCCATCCCTGGTCTGAATGAGGGGTCATCTGTGGGGCTGGTCAGATGTCTGAAGGCCTCTTATAAATGAGATTCCTGACAGAATGAATATACAATGGCCAGACTATCTGTAAAAATAGGACTCGGACCTACAACCTGCTGTAGCCAGCAGCCTTGGAAGCCAGCCGGCTAACAATAGTAAGCAGTCCAAGAAGCCAAACCGTAAGCCCTGGGGGGTTCTGTAGAGCTGCCCCATGCCTGCATCTTCCAATCAGGTCAGACTTGAAGCCTTCTTTTTTTCCACTATAAGACTTTCCCAGTCTTCTGCTTGCCTCTGAGTCTCTGCCAAATGTAAGTGATGTTGCTAGAGCAACCTCTGAATAATAGTATGTTTATTGTTTTTATTTGACAGGGATTAGTGAGAAACTGCTGAAAAGTGTACCATTAAATGTGAACTTTGAGGACCATGGGTGTGGTCCCAGCATTTATGCAGACAACAATTTCTTAGTCCCATTTTACAGGTAAAGCAAGGGAGATATAAGAAGGTCAAAGGACATGCTGACAGTCACAGAACCAATGACAGAGTGGGAATCCAGTGCTATCTTTGATCTCATACAAAATAGTGCTCTTTCCAGCACAAACATGCCCAATCCTGGTCAATGTTTGTAGATGAAGAAGACATTCTCCAATATTCTAAGAAAAGGAAAATGGATCCAAAGTGAAAAAAAATAAACAGAATACCCAGAGCTTAAAGAAACCTCTTTCAGTCTGTGGAAATGAGGTTAAATCATGTTAGACAGTAATAATAGACATAATACTAATAATGTTAGACAGTATTTTGTCCAGATTGGTTTGTGGGGACAAACAATTCATATAATCATTTTATGACACAAGGAAGTGGGACTTGGACAGTCTGTGTCTGGTCTGGTCTTAGGTAACCAAGGGGCATCCATGGGTCTTATCTAAGTCACATGAACTGTGGTTCTTTGCAAAAAGCCATTTTGAACTCCAAAGGGTAGGCGGATTTCTTGACTACTGTTTTCTAGGAGCATAGGGCTCAGTTAAATTTCAACATTATCATCCACTGATGGGTGAATGGATAAACAACATGTGGTATATGCATTTAATAGAATATTATTCAGCCTTAAAAAGGAAGGAGAAACTCTTGACATGCTACAATACCCACCCATCAATCTTGAGGACATTGTGGTAAGTAAAATAAGCCAGTTGCAAAAAGACAAATACTTTATGATTCCACTTACATGAGATATCTAGAATAGTCAAAATCATAGGAACAGAAAGTAGCATGGTGGTTACCAGAGTTTGGGAGGAGAGGAGAGTGGGGAGTTATTTTTGAATGGGTATGAAGTTTCAGTTTTTCAAGATGAAAAGAGTTCTGGAGATTGGTTGTACAACAATGTGAATGTACTTAGCATTAACTGTACACTTAACAATGATTAAGATGGTATATTTAATGTTGTGTGTATTCTACTATAATACAAAAAAAACCCTTAAAATTCAACATTGTCAGTCCCTTCTTTTGTTCAAGATAAACAAATATCATTCATTACTGAACAGCTCAGAGGTGATCTTAAATCTCCTCAGTGGAAAAATCATCTAAAAAATAATCTCCTGAGACCTCTTGTTGGTGTTGTTTCTGCAAAATCAGTTAAATCATCTATTGACAGGTAGTGGCTATGATCAGTTGATTTAGGATCCTACTGCTCAGACACCTTAAAAGAGGGATGACCAGAATTAAATAGAGAAATATTAATATGAATAGTTATTTTAGGCAGAGAGTCAGGAGTTGCACCCTGGAAGTGTCTAGTCCAGTGGATTCCAAGAGGCAGGTGATAATACAGCATCGTTCATTGAATTTGTTGAGGCTAAGATGTCAGTGCTCTTGAAAATACTGTTTGTGGCCTTGGTTGTCCCATATATAGGGGCACACCTGACCTGAGCATTTTACCATACTTCTTTGGTACTCCAGACAGTGCCTTTTCCAGGGGGAAATCTGGCCTCTGCTGCTGTGAGGATGAATCCTTTGAGGTCTACAGAGGCTTTAGATTGCAATACTTTCTTAGATGCTGGGGGGCAGGAAGCCAACTACAGGGCAACCTAAAGTCCCCGGAAGGATCTGGTCAGTCATATTTTAGATCTTGGTGATGCCGAGGCAAGAGAGAAGGAGAAGAATTGGAAATGTTAGTTTGGATGGTTGTAGACAGATACTGAAGGAAGATAAAAGAATAAAAAATTTAATAAAGTTTGACAGTATGTGTAGGATGATAGGCTCTAGTCCAGTTTATAGGTGTTCATATCCATCAGTTACCTGAAGTTTGCAAAG
The DNA here is from genome assembly GCF_028018385.1 of Neofelis nebulosa. Classification (NCBI taxonomy): domain Eukaryota; kingdom Metazoa; phylum Chordata; class Mammalia; order Carnivora; family Felidae; genus Neofelis; species Neofelis nebulosa. The sequence goes on along the minus strand of NC_080794.1, from coordinate 26,083,127 downwards.
AGGCTCAAACTAGCTCAGGAACAATGAACAGGGCCAGAGGCTGATAGCTCACAGGTTGTGCTACTGTTTTCCACCGTAACACAAAAATTGTCTCAACAGTTATCCCTCTTTTGATCAAAGATAATCACAAAAAAGATGATTCTTGATCATAAAATAAAACTAGTCTTATTAGATGACCTGATTATTTACACAGGAGCAGTAAGAATGATGATTTAACGTATAGGCCTTTTTAAATTTGCTTGGCTGGAAGTTTTCATAAGAAATCTCAGAATGGACTTTTAAAAGCTTCTTAAGTTTAGGAAGTCTAGCCCAGAACTTATCATCAGATTACACCTTTATTATTCATAGGTTTGGGTGAATTCCTCTCTTCTTGAGGTCCTTCCAATAGTCCGTATCCTGGGCCTGCCAGGAAAAGAACATTTTACTCCCTTGTAAGTCTGGGAACCCTGTAAGCTACATACCATGCTGGTTTTCTCAAGAAAGCATTGGCTCAAGAAACTCAACCTTATTTCCTTAAAAACTAACTGGCCACACCTAATTCATTCTCAAATAGAACATTCTGGACAAAGCCTTTGTTGTATAACCCATATTTTCTATTATAGCCTATTAAAAAGGAGGTCATATTCTTGTTGAACTTACATTGCCATGAAAATACGAATACTCAATATGAATTTCCAAAGTCTGGAGGAATCAGAGAAGGTAAAAAAGATAAATGTTTTATTTCTATTTTTTCAAAAACATAGCTTTCAAAAATGGTTATAGATAGCTTAAGAGAAAAGGGAAAGGAGTTGGTTACATCCAGAGAACAGACTATTAAGGTATTAGTAAAATTCCCCCCAAAACCTCAAATCATCCCTCAACAGCTCACTTGGTTCTATGTAATTCCTATTCTGCTCCATCTTGGGATAGCAGTCCCATGAACCCATTAGCTTCTTCATTAGTGCTGAAATCCTGACTCAGTCCAGTGGTATTGTCTCAAAATTGTTTAAGGCATGACCTTAGAAGCCTGTGCTCAAGGGTACTTGGCTGAGCCTTTTCCTGTGTGGCTCTGAGACCATCTGTTGTCAGAGCCAAAGCACTCTAGAGGTGCTCAGTCATTTAAGTGTCAGACTCTTGATTCTGGCTCTGGTCATGATCTCATGGTTCATGAGATCAAAACTGTATGAGGCTCTGAGCAGACGGTGTGGACCCTGCTTGTGATTCTCTCTCTCCCTCTCTCTCTCTCTCTCTCTCTCTCTCTCTGCCCCTTCCCTACTCATGGGTATGCTACCTCTCTCTCTGCCTCAAAATAAAGAAATAAACTTAAAAAAAAAAGAAAAAGAAAAGGCACTCTGGCCTGTAGATGATTTGCAACTTGCAAACATGTTCAGAGAAGCATCAGAGTAAAACAACGAACTATCTGTAGGTCACAAAAGACTTAAAATTGTTGTGGTTAGCTTATTAATGATAACTTTCAAAAGCAGAACATCTGATAAGAGTTCATTAAAAAAAAGTAATGCAAATTGACAAGGAAATTTGGTAGTTCCAGTGACAGGCAAAACAAAACAAAATCAGTCTAAAATCAAAGTGATAAAAAAAGGATTAAAAAATAATAAAGGGAGGTAATATGATCATAAAGAAACTTGGCTATTCCTAAAGTAGGAACACCTTTTTTATTTAACAGAGACAAAATAAAAGTTCAGTTTTGCATCAGTATAATATTTTTAAAAATGCTTATTTATTTACTTTGAGAAAGAGCATGCAGTGTGTGAGTTGGGAGGTGTGCAGAGAGAGAGAGGGAGAGACAGAACCTCAAGCAGGCTCCATGCTGTCAGCGCAGAGCCTGATGCAGGGCTCAATCTCACAAGCAGTGAGATCATGACCTGAGCCAAAATCAAGAGTCAGAGGCTTAACTGACACCGCCACCCAGGCACCCCATCATCAGTATAATAATTGATGCTAAATCTCTTTTAAAGAAAAACTTATAAATAAACCCATTAAACTTTAGCCAACATTTACCGTGACAAATAAAATTCCCTTTCCATGAAACTTCTACAACATTCTGTATTCATTCAGATTTTGTCTTACACATTCCTCTTCCTCATTCTTAAATGACCAGTCATTACTTTAGGACAAATCTCCTTTCCCTTAACAAATGCACATCCTGAATACCTTGCATATAAATTTATTTCTCTCTGCAATTGTTCCTCCCAGAGACTCACTCACATATATTGACCAAAACTCTCAACCACAGGGACTCCTATTTCACAGAGATAACTGTAAGGTAGATAATTGTGAATTGTCTGTCATTCATTAACATTTACATTTTTTTTTCTTTTTTAAATAATTTATTGTGAAGTTAGCTAACATAAAGTGTATAGAGTGTAGTCTTGGCTTCAGGAATCCGATCCCCAAAATTCATCATTTACATGTAAGACCTAGTGCTGATCCCAACAAGTGCCCTCCTCAATGCCCATCACCCATTTTCCCTGCCCCCCCACCCCCCACCCCCATCAACCATCAGTTTGTTCTCTGTATTTAAGAGTCTCTTATGGTTTGCCTCCCTCCCTCTCTGTTTGTAACTATTTTTTCCCCTTCCCTTTCCCCATGGTCTTCTGTTAAGTTTCTCAAGATCCACATATGACTGAAACATATGATATCTGTCATTTTCTGACTGACTTATTTCACTTAGCATAATACTCTCCAGTTCTATCCATGTTGTTGCAAATGACAAGATTTTATTGTTTTTCATCACTGAGTAGTATTCCATCATATATATATATATATATATATATATATATATATATGTATGTATATATATATATATATACATATATATATATATATATATACACCACATCTTCTGTATCCATTCATCAGTTGATGGACATTTGGGACCTTTCCATAATTTGGCTATTGTTGATAGTGCTGCTATAAACATTGGGTTACATGTGCCCCTATGAATCAGCATTCTATACACCAACATTTTGTGTATAGCTTATGAACATATATCTCATAACCTTTTATAGCCATATACATCCTTACAGTACAACTTCTCAATGTGGGCAAAAATTAACACATTCATTAACAGACCAAAATATAGAGAACCTTAAAATTATGCTTAATAATGAAGATCTTAGAGACTCTCTTCAAGCTAACCCATACTAGAAAACATAGTTACTGTTGAAATAAATTTGTCTGAATGATGTAATTTGGTTAAACACAAATCTATAGTTTTTATAATCCTGAACATCTAGTAGATATAATGCAATTTATTTGATCAGTAAACCTGTATACGTTCAGGAAGAATATGCCCAAATAGAATAAGATGTGTGCTTGTATTATACTTAGCACTAATAACTCAGAGGATGGCTCTTTTTTATTAAACCAACATTATTAAACTAGTCTTATTTTCCAAATATTTACCTAAATTTTGTAAACTTGAATTCTTAAAACATTTTGTCTTGTTTTTATTATAATCCTTTTTAAAATATTAGAAATACAAGGGACAGGATCCTGGATGGCTCAGTCAGTTAAGCATCCAACTTTGGCTCAGGTCATGATCTCACAGTATGAGTTTGAGCCCCACATTGGGCTCTGTGCTGTCAGCATGGAGCCTGCTTCGTATTCTCTGTTCCCCTCTCTCTGTTCTTCCCCTACTCACTCTCAAAAATAAGTAAACATTAAAAAAACAAAGTATCATAAATACAATTTTCTTAATTTCTGGAAATTTTAGGAATATTTACTTTATGTAAGGGCTTATTTAGTTTTAAACCAATCAAAATAAAGCTCCTTTAAAGGATCTTAGAATCTAATTTGATAATATCATCTGGAATTAGGAAAACATTACACCTACATAACATACATACATATACACAGATAGGTACAAAAATAGAAGGCTTATAGCTTCAGTTATAAAATTTCAACTCACTGGTTCACATAAGAGAGCTGGCTTTTATCTTTATCGCACTGTTACATTTTTACAGGGATTGAGTTTCTGGCAGATGGGGCAAGTTGAGATTATCTGCTCAACATGAAGGAGGAAAGCGTACCCACCAATATTTGTGGAGGAGATTTTTTAAGATTTCCTTTACCCTGATAAGTGATCTTCTGTGCTGTGGACTAAATTTGGGCAAAGGGCATCCAAGTGGCCCTCTGGATGTCTTCAAAGCCCATTAAAGTGGATTAAATATCTAATCGGTTTCCAATTAGTTTTTTTCAGACTCAGGTGTTGCTTTTGGGGTTGTTGAGTCCCTTGAGAACCCTGACAAGGGGAGAGCCACCTAAGGCTCCAGTGACTACAGGGGTTAAAGGGGCCAGAGTGGGAAGGGGGAGGTGAGGCAGGGTAGACAGAGGGGTGAAGGAGGGAAAGGTTTTGAAGGGGAATGGGTCAAACAACTCAAGGGAGTTTAAGGGAGGGTCAGACTTAGCAAAAAGGTGAAAGGAGGAGCTGTGAGGGACAGGAAATGATAGGAAGGAAGATTCTAGGTGAGAGCCAGACTGAGGACTTGTCTCATTTCCCCAACAGGCTACTGAAGTTCCAAGTGGTCTTTAGGAGAATGTGGCCATTACTGAAGAAATTGAACTGAATTATTGCCATAGTGGCAAAGCATATAGAGAGAGGGAGAAGAGGAGGGGAGTGCCAGATAGAGAATTATTGTTCTGGATCAAATTGTGTCCCCTCTAAAGGTATGTTGATGTCCTGACCCCAGGACCTGTGAATGTGGCCTTATGCAGATTACAGGAGCAGGTGTAATGAAGTTAAGATGAGGTCATTGGGGTGGGCCCTAATCCAATGACTGGGGCCTTATAAGAGGAGAAGATAGAGACACACAGGCAGAAGGTGACCATGTGGTGACAGAGGAAGAGATTGACGTGTTGTAGCTACAAGCCAGGAAATGCCAAGGATCACCAGCAATCACGCCATGCCAGGATGGGACAAGGAGGAGTCTTCTCTTAGAGCCACAGACAGCTTGATTTCAGACTTCCAACCTCCATGTCTGAGACAAAGAAGGCAGAAAAGACACTACTCCTTGTGTTATTCCTCCAATTCTCCTTGTGCAATCCCAATCCTCCCTCATTCAATTTTCAGTGGAAGAACAGAGGGAACTTCCTTGCAAAATAAACCACCAGAGAAACAGGAAAAACAGAAGCCATGAAGAAAAGCCAGAAAGCTCTCTTTGCCTGAAATAATCAGTGTGATGCCTTAACGTGTTACAACAGACACGGATCTAGAGCACAGGATCCACTCACTATTGTGGATCCCATATCCCCAGGACACAGAGGGTCTGAGAAGTCAGCACAAGTAGTGGGGTGAACACAGCTGGGTCCAAGAGGGATTGTCAGCACTCCATATGAGATATGGCACCAGAAAACTATCAAAGAAAAACAAATCCAGATTCAGGTAAAGAGAGACTATATTTGAAAAGACTGTTGTAAGTGGTTGCCAGGGGCTGGGGCTGGGGGAAAGGGAGAGTGGAGAGTTGTTGTTTAAGGGGTATGGAGTTTCAGTTTTGCAAGATGAAAACGTTCTGGATGTCTGTTGCCCAACAATGTAAATATACTTAACATTGATGAACTGCACACTTAAAATAATTAAGATGGTGAAGTTTATGATGTTCAGATTTGACCACAATTTTAAAAATTCTGAAAATTGTTAAAAAGAAGAGGAAAGGCATAAATGGGGAGGGGTCCTGTTGCAATTCAGAAAACACTCTGACCACAAGATCTACAAGCATCTCAAAGGTCAGGCGGAAAATGGCTTTCTTTTATAAAGAGGAGTAAACAAAGCTAAAAGGACTGCATGTCCACAATTGGGTGAGAGGGTGTGTCATTGGACAATTGATCAGAGAAAGTCTGTGGTCAGCTCATTTTCGGAAGAATTCATGAAGGAAGGGCTTGTGTTCTCATTCAGATGGGTCAAAGTTCAGGGGCTTGTCTGGAGAGGAGAAGCCTGAATAGAGTTTGGTTAAGACACATTGGTATTTTCTCCAGATTAATCAGTGGTAACAAACAGTTCAGCTGACCATTTATGAGACACGGAATGGGAATTTAGAGGTCTGTGTCTGGCCCTGTTGTAGGTGAACAAGGGAGTTACCCAACAGTCTCATCTAAGTCTTGTTTGAACAAGGCTGGTTTTTTGCAGTAAACCTTTTCCTGGAGCACAGAATGGTGAGGAATTTCTGTTTTCCAGGAGCACAGGATTCAGGTGGAACTCAACATTATCACGCCCTGTACCTGCTCTCGCTCCTCCACCTGACACAAGTTTCTGAGTTGTGAGTGTTTAAAGGAGTGCTCCACCAAAGCTGGCTAGCCCCATCGTCATTCATAAAGCTCCGATAAGTGTGAGCTATTGTTTGCATGTTCCTGGCACCACGCTGAGGACACGATATGCCTTATGTCACTTATTTCTCAAAATAACCTGATTGCATGAGCAGAGGTTTTAGTTACCATTTCAAAGATGAAGAAACTGAGGCACAAGAAGAGTAAATGACACTACTAATGTCACATTGCTAATAGCACATAATTAATATATTTGTTTCCTAGGGCTGCAGAGCAAATGACCACAAACTTGGGGGCTTAAAACAACAGAAATTTATGTCTCAGTTTTGTCCGAAATCCAAGTGTCTGCAAGGCTATCCTTTCTCTGAAGTCACTAGGGGAGGATCCTTCCTTGTTTTTTCATAGTTTCTAGTGGTCACCAGCCATTCCTGGTGTTCTGCTGCTTGCAAACAGATCATTCCAGTGCCTGCTTCCTTTGTCACACGGTGTTATCACTGTGTGTCTGTGTCTGAATTTCCCTTTCTGCCTAGGACACCAGTCATTGGGTTAGGGCCCAGTATTATCAACCTTAATCCAGTATGACCTCATCTTAAATTGATTATATGAGGTGTGCCTGGGTGGCTCAGTCGGTTAAGCGCCTGACTTCAGCTCAGTCATGATCTCATGGCTCATAAGTTCGAGCCCTACATCAGGCTCTGTGCTGACAGCTCAGAGCCTGGATCCTGCTTCAGATTCTGTGTCTCTGTCTCTCTCTGCACCTCCCCCACTCACTCTCTGTCTCTCTCTCAAAAATAAACATTAGAAAAAACTTAAAAAAATAAATTGATTATATGAGCAAGGTCCTATTTCTGAATAAGGCCACATTCACAGATGCTGAGAGTTAGGACTTGAACGTATCTTTTTGAGGGACACAATTCAACCCACACCAGTTAATAAGCAATGAAGCTGGGGCTCTGTACCACTCCCTAGTCATCTGCAGAGGGGGATCTTCATGCCCCAGGGATCAGTAAAAGTGACCCTTTAGGTGTGTTAAGGGAATATTAGAATGTCTATTTCAAAATTTCATCTTTTAAAGATTCCCACTTGTGTTTTATGATGTGCATAACGTATTTACAATAGTACATGAATGTGTTCTATAAAGATACATATATTCAGTGGGCACTCCAGAATTGTAACTGATCAGTACAGGAAAAAAAATTAAGGCCCTGTACTTTCTGTACTCCCTTTACCCATATACTACTTCTTCTCTCAGCAGTTACCTCAGCAAAATAACACTCCACTAATTGTAGTGAGGTATTTTGATTTCCCATCCCCAGAATTTAGTTGAGAAAGGTTTAGTTTGAAAAAAGAACAGTTACCAGGCTTGAGCCAAGATGACAGGCCCCTAGAACACTTATAAGGCAATTTGACAAGATTTTTTCCCTTTAATTTGTATTCTTCAATATTTCAATAACTTTGTCCAATGATGAGTTTTCTTTTAAAACTTCAGACAGACAGGCAGAGCCAGTGTTTAATATATTTTAGGTCTGAAGGCATGCTGTTAATGATCCCGAGAATTTAACATCCATTGCTAGGGGTGGGGGAGACATATCTTTTTTGGCTTGTTTTGAAATACAGTTTTTCAAGAGGAGAACCCCTACAAACCAGTGACCAGGCTGTGATTGTGCTTTCATTCTTCAGACTCTCAATCTATGAGTTCACTTTTATGATACTATTCCAAGATCCATTCTGCCCCTCCCCCACAAGGCACACACATACATACACTTTTCCAGGAATTGTTTTGGGTTCCTAAGGGGGAGAGACTGATATGCTTACAGATAAGCAAATCTCATAATGATAATGTGCATTTGAAAATCCATTTGTTTATGTATTTTCAAAACAGGGGGAAGTCAAAGTAAACAAGGCAAAACGTAGAAATTTGAAAGGGCATTCAGATATCCATGGAAAAGAATAGCTCGGAAGAACAAAGGACAGCGTAACATTAAATGAGTCATTGTGCTTTCCAAGAGAGTAAGACGTTATTTTTGTTAGTTATTGTTTAATTCATAGAACATTTGACATAAGGGTCTATTGATTGCTGGGGTCGGGGAGCTGCTCCCCTCTAATGGTTTGTTCCGGCTCTTATGTGGGCCTAAGTGTATTTTTGTTATAAGTTATCCACCTGTGCCTGTCAGTTCCTTCCCATTTGCCTCCTCCCGTGACAGTTTGGCTCATGTTTCTTCATAAAGCTCTAAGCCAGTTATTAATAACAGCCCAGTGAGCCTTCTGATCCACCTAAGAGCATATGGTGTTTTTCACAAAAGAGAGATCATCTCCTTGACTTTGGACTTCACCTATTGAGACCCTGTACAGTAAGTTTTGGTTTTTAAAATATACGGTATTGGAAAATGTTGATGTAGGAGGGAAGTTTAGTGTAACCCCTGTTTGCTTCTCGTAGGGGGACAATACAGAAAGCTAAAACTGGGATTCCTAAAGACCATTTCCCCTCACTGTGTTTCAACAGCTCTCCAATTTTTGGACGGCTTGTTGTAGATTAATGAATTAGAATTGTATTCCTCTCATTTCCTTCTGGCTAAAAAAAGGCAGGGCAAGAAGCAAGGGATTAATAATTCCTAAATTATTCAACCACACCTTGTGATATGTTTGGTATTCCTATAGCTCTGGTGGTTTCGAGGTGGAACCTCACATATGGGAAGTGTGTGCAAGGGAGAGCTGGACGGGAGACATGGGTCTTGTCATTTTCCCATGTTTCAGATTTGGTTCAGACACGGCACCTGTCTTGTTCCAGCGATTCATTGCCTTCTTGTTTTAGCCAAATGCTTTGTCTTTGCAGCCTCCTTTATAATGGTTGCTTCTGAGAGTCCTGAAAAGTAGGTCACGGTGTTTTCTGTCTGGAAAAGGAGGACCTTGAAGCTCAGAAAGGCCAATGCCCTTCTCAGTCCTTGTGTGCCGACCTGAAACCGGACAATCCAGTCATTCTTCAGGACCACGGACTAATATAGTTTCTTGTTTTGGCTACATATTTTCAGTGTCCTTTAACATGTGTATCAGGCTTCTAAATAAAATGTGTAAAGAAGACATAAGAGTGAATTGGAAGGAGGCAGATGATGGCCTGGTGTTGAACCCTGGCTTGGATCGCTGACAAATTGTGTGAGCTTAAGCAAGTACTCAACCTCTCTGAGCCTCAGTTTCCTCATTCATGAGAGTCATAACTTCTTTTATAAGGGAGTGGGGTTTACTCGTAATATATATAAATGGCCAAGTATTATAACATTATTTATGAAATCCCTCATTTGAATTTGTCCTGAATCTTCTTTATATCTCTTGTTTGTTTCAAATTCAGGTCTAGGGCCCCCAGTGTGGTCTTTGGTGGGAAATACTAATCTAAATGGTAGAGACAATAATTTGTTTTTACTGTTTTTAAGAACTTCATCTTTAGGATGGGTAAGCCATATGAATGTTGAAGATGGCATATGGTTAGCTGTTAGGGACATTAGGCTCTAGCTAAGATCAATGATGGCAACAAACTTCCCCAAACAACCTCACATGTAGGCTATTATTTCCATAAACTTACCTGCTCTACGTTAACCAGCATTCTAAAATTTTTCCTTTGGTTATGTACTTCTGTGGTCTGAAGGGACCAGTTCTTCCCCATTGCTAGATCGATTCTGTGACTAGATGAGACAGAAAGAAAGGTTGTCTCAAAGAGTACCTGCTTCCCAAAGTGTTCCCTTGTAACTTAGGGTATGAGGTTTCTTCTTTCCTCTACGGACTTTCATTATGCACAAGTTTATTTCATTCCTATTGTGTGCAAGACATAGAGCCAGGTTACAATGCTTCAATGAGCTCTGACGGTACTAGAAGAAAGAAGTCATTTCACGAGTGATTTTGCTACCAGTCAAAATGGGCTTGTTTCATGGGACATGAGAAGTACAGGCAGAATACAGACAGGGCCCAGACTCCACAGGGCCTTCACATGCAAAACTGATTCACCAAAAAACAGGCATTATTGGTTGCACATCGCCTTGGAAGGCTGTACATTCTTGGAAAGCGATTCAGAGGCTTTCAGGGCTCCTCCTTGGGTTCAACTTCTAAGTTATGAGCTGGAAAGGCATAGAAGAGTTGCACCTTAAAGTTGCATTTCATCCTCACCCCTCTACCCCCCACCTCCCTGATCATTTCTTAACTCAGCACCTATTTTTCTCTCAGGTCTGTGCTAAATGCTGGAAATATAATTCTGCCTTAAAAAAGGCCACAGACTTTCATTTAACTTGAAATTCTGTTCTCCAACCTAGCCATCTACCTTCTCAGCTAAACTGGACTCCGAAAAGCACTTAGCTGGTTTCTGAAATCAAATCTGTACCTTAATGAATAAAAAATTGCCACCAGTGAATTTATGCAGAGTGTGTGTTGCAGGCCAAGAAAGTAGTTTGAAAGGTTTTGCCAGATGCTTTTTAGAACTCCCACAGGCGCAGACATTCTCCACTCTCCTCCACTTGCCAGCCCCCGACTCGGAGCGGCACTGCTTTGGCTCTATGAATTCTGCAGGTGAAAAACACAGACCTAACAAACAGACATCCCCGGTCTCACTCCTGCTTCCTCACATCATGGCAGGACACACATTGGATGCACTGCTGTGCTGGGGCTTCCTGCTGAAACGGTGCAGGGCTGGCCCCCAGCCAGGCTCTGGGCAGTTCATCGGGCCTGGTAAGTGTGCTCTACAGCAGTGATTCATGAAGAGGGTTGGGGAATTTGGCAGGGAGAAGGTTGATAACATTTTGATTATTTTGGTTCCAGAAGATTTCTTCATATTAAATGCCTGTAACTGGGCAATTTATGTCTTCTTAGGGGCCATGCACAATCTCCTATTTGGGGCAGGAATGTGGCAGTGGGAAATCTCAACCTTCAGAAGTCTTGTAATGGATGATTAGCAAGAGATGTTGGTTCGTGTGTAGAAAAATAGCTCATTTTAGGGCCAAGATACGTACTTAAAACATTTGAGGAATGGTCATGGATTGCCCAGGAAGGCCCAAACTTCACAGATCTGGGAATCCCACCTGCCCCCACCCCACTGGGGATCAGGTGGACCATCGTGAGTGCTGCCAGGCAAGCCAGCACCCTGCTGCCCACATGTCTGCACACCTGCCTCAACTTCCTGGGCCTTTCCTGTCTAGGTCCTTTGGTTTCCTCTCATTCATCTGAGTCACTCTTCTCTGTTCCCTGTAGTTGGGCTGCGGGGAAGTGGCCATTTTTCTGATTCTGCTGCTTCACTGTAATAACCTCTACTGTATCAAGTGTGAGGTGGCATGCTGGGCTCTTGGCTTACCTTTTTACCAGTCCTGAGATACTGCAGTGGCTAAAGCTTTGGAGCCAGACAGACCTTCATCCAAATATCTGGTTGTCCCTGGTGTGTGACCTTGAGTAGTTTATTTAACCTCTCTGCTCTTCAGTTTCCCTAACTAAGGTAATAGGAGTGCTAATTACTCACGATATAAGGTTTTATGAGATTTAAATCAAAGCATTTGCAGGCCCTTCCTAACAATAGTTAGATAGTTACAAATAAAATCCTTTCAACTCCCTGCAAGACAGATGTTATCTTTGCTCTCCAGATAAGGTAGCAGATGAGGTTAATGCCAGGTCCAAGGCTACAGGGTAATACTAGCCAGAACCAGGATCTAAAACCAGTTCCGTCTGGCTCTAAAACCTATGCTCTCTCTTCGCTCTCCTCTGTTGACTGACCATCTGTGACAAAATGTGCTTTTTTTTTTTTTCAATCGAAGTCCACTTTGTCAAGTTCTGGCCTCATGAGTCTGACCTGCCAAGTGTTCCAGTTTTCACTTGTGACTTACTTTGTTTTAGACTCTCTGGTCTTACCTTGGCCTGTATCAAAGAATTTCGGAGGTAATGAAGGTAGAACCTAAGTGGCCAAGTCTGGTGAAATGCAGAATCCAATTTATCTCAAATGTCAGAAAACTGCTGAGACAATTATGATAGTACTTCTTAACAAAAGTATCTGTGGAGCCTCAGGCAAGCTGCTGTACTTCCTGTACTTCTCTGGGCCTCGTTTGTCCAAGGGGAAGTTTACGGAATTTCAGAAATCTCTTCCAGTGCCAACATTTCCACGCATATTTTAGGCCTTTATCTACTATTGTTTTTCTTAGCTGGAAAGAGAAAAATCTGTTGGAAATCCTGTCTTAATCAGGAAACAAGGAACAACAATCGTGCCTGCAAACGTTTAAGTGTAAATCCATATGCTGCTTATTATGATTCTCATTCAACAAGCTTTGTCTCATACAAGACTCATCATTGCTGAATTAATTTCTCAGATTTGTGTTCAATTTCCTTTCTTACATGATTCAGCTTTGGGCAGAATCTAATTCAGAAAATGCAACTTGAACACAAATTTTAGAAACTTACCTAACACACAAAATCCATTTGACTAGGCCTGAGTTTTTAGTTAACTTCTGAATGACTCAAATTTGAAGAGTTGCTTGCCACACCAGCATCCATTTCTGGAGTCTTAAAGGGGCAAATCTCCATTATGCTGTAGAAACGGTAGCCATCCCAACAAGTCATTCCTATCCTAAAATCCCATATTGCTGGTGCCACATTTTTGTTGCCTTCCAACAACTTGACTTAGTTCCCTAATTACAAGCAAAAAACAAATACAGAAGCAAAAACACTAGCAAAACATAGCTCCCATATGACTTATCAAGTTTCTAAAAGATAATTTTATTGAACATAAGTTTTATGAGAAAGATATTTTCCATTTAGAGACAAACAGAAGACACCCGACTTTGAGATTTTATTTTTAAAATATTTTCTGGAAAGGTACACTTAATATATGTGTTTTTCTTATTGTAATTGTCATTTAAACAAAGTGAATTTTAAGTCTTCTGAAAAAGCCTCTACTTTACGTGCAGTTATTAAATCGTTATTTGTTGAAGATGAATTGGTGTCATATACTACAAGGCACTGGGATCCAGGGTGGGTAACGTCATCTTCACTTGCTAGGAAGCCAGCAACAGCCTATGGGGTGGTCTATGCAAACAAATGAATATAATACGAGGTAGTGAAGTGCAATGTCATAGACGACCTGTCTTTTTTTAAAAAAATTTTTTTTTTTTCAACGTTTTTTATTTATTTTGGGGACAGAGAGAGACAGAGCATGAACGGGGGAGGGGCAGAGAGAGAGAGGGAGACACAGAATCGGAAACAGGCTCCAGGCTCCGAGCCATCAGCCCAGAGCCTGATGCGGGGCTCGAACTCACAGACCGCGAGATCGTGACCTGGCTGAAGTCGTACGCTTAACCGACTGCGCCACCCAGGCGCCCCAATAGACGACCTGTCTTAAATTCTGCCTGAGGAAGTCAGGATGGATCACAGAGGGGGTTATGCTGGGTTTCAAAGGATGAGTAAACGTGCCATGGTTTTGTGTGTTTAGGTGTTTAAGGAGAACCTGAGAAGAATGATTCATTCAAGGGATACCATCTAGGAGGTAATATGCTAGAATATAATTAATAATAGTTATCGCTGCTTGTTATGTGTACTTACCAGGCATAAGTATCATCTCATTTCATTCTCATACTGCCCTAAGAAATAAGTACTATTATTTTCATCCCCTTTTTATAGAAGGGCTAAGGCACAGAGTTCATATAATTTGTCCAAGGTCTCATGGTAAGTAGCAGATTTGAATGAAACCCCATCAGTGTGATTTCAGACCCGTCTCTCAACCACTATGGGCTGAAAACATTCTTGTTATTTCTTTGTATAGCTAATGTTAAGGAGGTCATGGGGAAACGCTTGTCAGTCACAAGTTGATCAGTGTGTAGATAGCAAAGTAATAATAAACAAGAATAAAATTACAAATAAGAGAGCTAATAAAATAGGTTTAAAAACCTCTGCTTTCAGCAAACCTGGTTGCTAGACAGTAAGCTCACATTGGTAGTCTGTGAGTGCTTACAAAGACCAGATTATTTTGATGTGAATAAATGAACAACTGGCTGTTGTATAGATATCTTGGCAAGTTCAGGGTTCTCATTCTCAGAATTGCAAGACTGTCTAGCCCATTATTCGACCAGCAGTTTATACACAGAAAGGAGCCAGGACCAAAGAGGAAGAGTAGTCATTAATAATTACGTGTGGGTATTTCCGTTTCAGTATGGTCAATTTCCATTGTAATACATATCTTTTCGAAAGTAACTTTTCTTTCTTTTTTATTTTTTAATGTTTATTTATTTATTTATTTTGAAAGAGAGAGACAAAGACAGTATGAGCAGGAGAGGGGCAGAGAGAGAGGGGGAGAGAGAGAATCCCAGGCAGGCTCCAAGCTGTCAGCACAGAGCCTGGATGCAGGGCTCAAACCCACGAACCGTGAGATTGTGACCTGAGTTGAAATGAAAAGTTGGCTGCTCAACTGACTGAGCCACCTTGTGCCCCTCAAAAGTAACTTTTCACTTGAAAACACTAACAAATCTGTGTAGTTGAAAGATGGTGCCATCTGGGGACTAGAGTCCTGGCTTAGTAGAATCTAGGATCCAGCACAGAATACTGCGTGGCCTTGGATAGTTGCTACATCTCCTAATAGCACATAATCACAGCCTGGCACATGCTAGACCCTCAATAAATAGTAATTATTGTATTTTACTTAAGTGACCTATTAAATAAAAATGGACAGATTTCCATTATTTGTCATTTTTCAACATGTATCTCCAGGGAACTTTGGTCAATATTATCTTGACCATTAGATACTGATGGAAACATGAGTAGGATTAGCAAATTCTTGTCAAAAAAGGAAATATTTTTGAAACATGACTCAAGAGTTTAAGACTATAAACTTTAATCCAATGAAAAGTGTTTTTCTTTTGATTGAAAATGAGACTTTCCAAAGTATGTTCTGTTCTTTGTCTTGACCAAGAATCCATGCCTAATAAGGGGAAATAGTAGAGGTTGAAAGAAGTTGAAAAAATGGTGAGCCTTACTGGAGGGCCAAGCCATTTAGCAAATGCATTCTTCTTGTGGTCATAGAAGTCAGAGTTGATTTGAGAAGCCCCATTTTATTTAAAAACAAGACTGTAAAGGTTTTAAAGGCAAGAGCGTACAAGCTGATGGCAGGGTGAAGAACAAGGAATACAGTGAAATTCAACTTCCAGAGACCAAAGTTTGTTGTTACTCTTCATTTGTCTAACTTACTTTGTGGGATACCACTTTTCAACCATTCAGTAAACAATGAACAGGTCAATTTGAATTAGATTATTTGAACTATTAGTGGGGTCAGAAGATAAAATAAATACAAGTTTAAAAAACTAGAGGGGCGCCTGGGTGGCGTAGTGGGTTAAGCGTCCGACTTCAGCCAGGTCACGATCTCGCGGTCCGTGAGTTCGAGCCCCGCGTCAGGCTCTGGGCTGATGGCTCGGAGCCTGGAGCCTGTTTCCGATTCTGTGTCTCCCTCTCTCTCTGCCCCTCCCCCGTTCATGCTCTGTCTCTCTCTGTCCCAAAAATAAATAAAAAAAATTAAAAAAAAAAAAAAAAACTAGATAACAGAGTATTTTCAGTACAACATTCTATAAAATAATAAATTGATTCCCACTTCCTTCTGGAAATAGGGAAAAGAAAGGTAGGTAGAGGCATTCAAATGAGATGATAAATAATTTGGAGTCATCTGAAATTTCAACATGAAATATATTTGGCCCAGGATAATCTTGGATGTCTTACATCAGAAATTGGAGGTGATATTATTTTAATTATGATTTTTAAATACCACGTTCAAGATAAGACCATGCTCTTGAGATAGTCACATTCAATATGTTATAGCATACTTCTAGAAGTGTCCTAATTTGTTTGAAATTTGTATTTTGGGTGCATGTTATAGCCAATAAAAAACACTAGCAATCACTTTTTTCCCCCTGAAAGTTGCTGTTAAATAGTTTTTCCCCCAAAAGGAATGTCCCTCCAATCCTGGAGAAAAAAAACATCTGATTATGAAGCTTCTAGGTAAGTAAGAACCAATTAGGCAAAATGTAAATCAAAGAGTAGTTACACTCATAGTTTTAATCCACAGTAAAATCTGAGTGCTTCAGTAAACTTGCGATGTTACAAATCTGCATCCTTCCACTGATTTAGATCTTGAAACAGACCTATCATCAAGCAGAAGAACCAAACAGGAAATGCCCATATTCCTGTTTATCATGAGCACTTTGAGACAAGAACATGTTCTTTAGCCACAGACTTAGAATGAACTCAAGGAAAATTAAATTTGTCAGTGAAACATTTTAATTAAAAATATGTTATTTGTACTTTTTCACATAAGTTGCATATTGTCATTAAAATGTTTCACTGATAGATCTAATTTTCCCAAGCTCATACTTGTTTAAGTGATTGTTTTGACAAAAAATCAGTATACATTACTTTTCATTATATGGAAAAGGAAGAAGACTGGCAGTTTTGAAACTACTTTCCTTATTTTCTAAGGGAAGCAACATCCTTTTAAACGAAAATGTGAGAAATGGAAAAAGCACGGATAAAAAATCACAGAGTCCTTCCTTCCAAACTCAGGCTTTGTGATCATTTATAGATCTTTCTCGGTTTTCTTTTCTTTTTAATTATTTCACTTGTGAAGTCTAACATACATATAGAAAAGCACATAAAACTTACATGTACTGTTTGTCAAGTGGTTAAAAAGTGATTGCCAGTGTAACCGCCACACAGGGCAAGAAATGAAACGGTGCTGGATGTGTCTCATCCGGCCACAACTTCCCCCCACTCACTGACCACTATCCTGACTTATGCTAGCCAATCCCTTGCTTTTCTTGATAAATTTACCTCCAACACTGTTGCCATCTGCATATGCACCCCTAAACTGTGCACTTTTAGCTGTTTCTTTGCTTTATGTATCTGTACACTGTGTATTTCTTTGGTGCCTTGCTTTTTAAAACTTCGATATTGTGATTGTAAAATTACCCCTGCTGTTGTGTTAGTTGTAGCTTAATTTTCATTATTGAATAATATTCCATTATATGAATTTATCTATTTATGTACTAATGGGCGTTTGGGTTGTTTCTAAGTGGAGAATATTATGAACAATATTTGGATCTGTGTCCTGGTGCAGGATATCCATGCCTAGGGTATATGTCTAGGAGTGTAATGGGTGGTCATAAGGGATGGCTTTTAATGTTATTTAAATATTTAAACATAATTTTCTAAGTAGCATTTTTATTATCTCATAGTTGCAATAACCATCATTTCATTGGATACATAATCTTTCATTTGTGCCTAAATTTTACAGCCTGGTCTTTTGTAATAAATGTACTCCTCCACTTTCTAACTTGTTCATAAAAGTAATACAAAGTCTGAAAACTTATAGAATTTATAGCAGACACACAAGTGCATGGGTTATGGTCTTACATAAAGAGTTGTCATAGAAGATACTGAAACAAATATATTTAGAATAATTTTTAGGGAAGTTTTTAATTGAGTGGTGTTTGACTTATAACACTGCATAAGTTTGAGGTGTACGACATATTGATTTGATACATTTAAATTGCAGTATGATTGCTGTAGTAGTAATAGCTAACACCTTTATCACATCACATAATTATCATTTCTTCTAGTATTGAAAACAATTAAAACCTGGTCTCTTAGCAAGTTTAATGTTTATAATATAGTTTTATTGTCCATAATCACTGTACTGTGTTTTAGGTTTCCGAACTTACTTAGTAGTTCCAAGTATTTATCTTTAAACATCTCTGCCATTCTGCCACCCCCTGAGAATTGTTGTTTAAAAAGTATGGTGCATGTTTGCCAATTCCTGTACAGAATTGCTGTACAATTCTGTGATAAATTAGACTTTAACTGTCATATTTTCCAAAGTCCACTCTTTGAGCTCTCCTTTCTGACTTCTTTGAGAGTAATTTTAGAGTTTCTCCAAGTAGGCTCCCTGGTCCTCCACTTCATACACAACCTTACTATCCAATAAAACCTTTTAATGTGCTTTGACACAGGAACCAAGGTTGCTAAGAGACCACCTGTGCTGAATACACTTTGTTCTAGCAAAAGCTTACAGAGAGAAAACCAAGGAGCCGTGTTATCTACCACTACCCGGGATTAAATCAGGTGAGAAAAGGTTTCTACTCACTCTTCAGTCCCCACCAGCTGTCTGGTCTTTCTCTCACTTCCTATTTTGGTCTCTTGCTGTTGTTGAAGGAAATTCAAGGTGCCCCTCAGAACACAGATTAAAGAAGTACAAGCTTGGGGCCATGGCTATAGGAGGGAAGGAAAGGCATTTTGTAAATCCATATATTATTCTCACCCTTTGTTTCTGAAACATAGGCAAAAGGAATTGTTGAATGTCGGGGAAATTCTAGGTGTTTACTTTGCTAGTGACTGCTGTGTAATTTGGAGCATGCCATTCCCTCCTCCAGGAATGGGGCTGGTTACTACAGAAATTAACCAAGGTGCTAGGATGGAAGAAGGTAACACTGCACAAACCTCATTTATCCACCGCCCCCGCCTCATTCTCTCTTGCAACTCAACCTGCCTTTTGTTTTTTTAGTAAAAATAGCAAAAAATATTTTCCTACCCCAATATTGCCACTTTAAAAATTTTTTTTAAAGTTTATTTATTTATTTTGAGAGAGACAGAGACAGCATGAGTTAGGGAGGAGAGAAGCGAGAGGGAGAGAGAAGTCCCAAGCAGGCTCCACGCCGTCAGCATAGAGCCAGATGCAGGGCTTGAACTCACGAACAGTGAGAACATGACCTGAGCAGGAACCAAGAGTGGGATGCTTAACCAACTGAACCACCCAGGCACCTCCCCAATATTGCCACTTTTAAAAAGTACTGATGCTCCTTTTGAGTATATAAAAGGAACTTTGATGCAAGGCTTTGAAAATTACTGCATTTATTTGACCTTGCATTCCTGAAAAAGGAGTTCAGAATGGTTCTAAACTCCCTACCTGACAGGCATTTGGTAAGATGTTCCAACAGTGTGCTAAACAGAGAGCATGTTAATACCTTTTAAAATTCCATAATACTTTTTGGAAAGCATTTTAAAGTAAAATACTTTATTTTTAAAAATTATTTGGTTAACACAGAAATGTGGAGGAAATTAAATGTTTGATGTTTTATTACATCAAATAATGAGAGAGAGGATCTTGAGGAAAGATCAAGAAAATTAAAAAGACCTTTTGCTGTTTAATTAAAAAAAAATTTATCATCTACCTTTTTCCATGTGTCCAAATTCTCATTTCCCTTTAATACTGTCCATACAAGTTGGAAGAATGGCAATTTCACCAATGCCAATATAAATGATTGTAAATAACTTTGCAGAGAAGATTTCATGACTAGACTACTGATAACATGACAAGAGAGTGGTCATTCTGATAGCTCCTCGAGCTGTGTCTTTTTAGAAAGAAAGGCATGTTTGCCATGTAGAAAAATGTATGATTATGATATAAAATGGCCAAAATGAGTGGATGGAAAATATTTTAATTCATTAGGGAGCAAAGTATTTTAATTTATTAGTGGGTTACAGATGTGTATGGATGTTTCCTCATTACTATTTTTTTTTACAGTGCAAATATTCAATTGAGTTTAAAGGATCAAGATTATAAATATATTTATTGGAGGATATTTTTCTCTTTCTTTCCCCTAGGGAGCAAGAGCAGCCTGGATATGACGTGTAAAAACTGGATATTAATGTCTACTACTCCTCCCACAAGTCTGGAGGATGAAATTGTTGGAAGACTCCTAAAAATTTTATTTGTTATCTTTGTTGACTGTATGTCTATTATATATGTTGCTATAACTTCCTAGAGAGCCTACTTTCCTTACTTTACATGTAAATTTCACATTAATTCTAGTGAATAAAAATTTGGAGTTTAATATGTTGGGTGATTTTGATCTCCAATTGTTTTAGAAGCCAATAGGACATTACAATAAAAATAATACTGTGTATTGTTTACTACCTTAAGACTTATAAAACATCATAAAAATTGACATGGAGGTATTTTGTTTCTAAAAACCTATATTACTGAGTCATAAAACTTCTTGATTTTTTTAAAATATGAAATTTATTGCCAAATTGGTTTCCATACAACACCCAGTGCTCATCCCAAAAGGTGCCTTCCTCAATACCCATCACCCACCCTCCTCTCCCTCCCACTCTCCATCAACCCTCAGATTGTCCTCAGTTTTTAATAGTCTCTTATGGTTTGGCTCCTTCCCTCTCTAACCTTTATTTTTTTTACTTCCCCTCCCGCATGGTCTTCTGTTAAGTTTCTCAGGGTCCACGTAAGAGTGAAAACATATGGTATCTGTCTTTCTCTGTATGACTTATTTCACTTAGTATAACACCTTCCAGTTCCATCCACGTTGCTACAAAAGGCCATATTTCATTCTTTCTCATTGCCAAGTAGTATTCCATTGTGTATATAAACCACAATTTCTTCATTTATCAGTTGATGGACATTTAGGCTCTTTTCATAATTTGACTATTATTGAAAGCGCTGCTATAAACATTGGAGTACAAGTGCCCCTATGCATCAGCACTCCTGTATCCCTTGGCTAAATTCCTAGTAGTGCTATTTCTGGGTCATAGGGTAGGTCTATTTTTAATTTTTTGAGGAACCTCCATACTGTTTTCCAGAGCAGCTGCAACAGTTTGCATTCCCACCAACAGTGCAAGAGGGTTCCCGTTTCTCCACATCCTCACCAGCATCTATAGTCTCCTGATTTGTTCATTTTAGCCACTCTGACTGGCGTGAGGTGTGGTATCTCAGTGTGGTTTTGATTTGTATTTCCCTGATGAGGAGCGACGTTGAGCATTTTTTCATGTGCCTGTTGGCCATCTGGATGTCTTCTTTAGAGAAGTGTCTATTCATGTCTTCTGCCATTTCTTTACTGGGTTATTTGTTTATAGGGTGTGCAGTTTGGTGAGCTCTTTATAGATTTTGAATACTAGCCCTTTGTCCAATATGTCATTTGCAAGTATCTTTTCCCATTCCATTGGTTGCCTTTTAGTTTTGTTGATTGTTTCCTTTGCAGTGCAGAAGATTTTACTTTGATGAGGTCCCAATAGTTCATTTTTGCTTTTAGTTCCCTTGCCTTTGGAGATGTGTCAAGTAAGAAATTGCTGCAGCTGAGGTCAGAGAGGTCTTTTCCTGCTTTCTCCTCTAGGGTTTTGATAGTTTCCTGTCTCACATTCGGGTCCTTTATCCATTTTGAGTTTATTTTTGTGAATGGTGTAAGAAAGTGGTCAGTTTCATTCTTCTGCATGTTGATGTCCTGTTCTCCCAGCACCATTTGTTAAAGAGACTGTCTTTTTTCCATTGGATATTCTTTTCTGCTTTGTCAAAGATTAGTTGGCCATACTTTTGTGGGTCTAATTCTGGGGTTTCTGTTCTATTCCATTGGTCTATGTGTCTGTTTTTGTGCCAATACCATGCTGTCTTGATGATTACAGCTTTGTAGTGGAGGCTAAAGTCTGGGATTGTGATGCCTCCTGCTTTGGTCTTCTTCAAAATTACTTTGGCCATTCGGGGTCTTTTGCGGTTCCATACAAGTTAAAACTTCTTGATTTTTTAACATGATTGTAATTTCGTAGATTGACCAAAATTTGTAGGTGTAATTGCGAGTGATCTTTTTCAGGATGCATGCCTATGTGGAATTTTATATGGTTCTATTTTTAACACACCAAGCTTAACATATGATAAGCTTTCCATACGATATCCCAACACTTTATACTCATTTTCTTATACACATATTGCATCTGCGTGGAGGTGTAGATATGGTATTATTAACCTTGGACAATTTTATGTTTCTATAAACAAAAACTTAAGAATAAAAATATTTAAAGGAGATTGTTTTAAGAAAATAGAACTCATAAGGGAGGAGAGAAAACAGGTGCAATGTACATTGGTTTTCTATTTGGGTCTAAACTCTCCCAGTGTGTCATTCAACATAAAGCTCACAACAATCCTAGGAGGCGGGTTCGTTGCCCTTATTTTACAGAAGAGAAAAGAGAATTTTGGGAGAAATATGCTCGCTTGAGGCCAAAACCAGGAAGCAGCAGAACCAGGTCTTGGACCTTGGCAATCCATGTCATGTTGCCATCCCAAGGTCAATAATAAGACAAGTGTGGTTAAAAAGCAATCTGTAAGGCTCCACTTTTTTTCATGGAAATGTTTTATTCAAGACCCTAGGGCTGTATTTGAGCATTGCCCCTGTTTGTTTTCTTATTCCACATTTAAAAATCTTTGATGAAAGAAGAGACAGCTCATTTACCCTGTTTGACAATGCATTCTCTTCACTTGTTTCTTTGATTTCCTCATTTTCTGACGGTGTTAAAATATAACTGTTGGATTTCTGCTTCTTAAGCTTCTGAAAAGCAAAGGTCACTCTGTCCTTTAGACTTTCTGACTTTTTACATTGGACACAGATGCTTCAGAAAATTCTGATTTCTTTCATGTGATGACAATTTTCTCAGATTTGGCCCAATCATTAATGCAAGATTTCATAAGAGGCCTAATGAAGTGTGAAAGGAATCTGGGACCTTTGAGACTTATTACTTAACTGACTCTTACTTAACCTTTCAGTGGAATTGTATATTTAACCATAAGCCAAATAGAGTCAAACTATTTGAACATTTGCTGTTACAGAAAATCTTGGGTTTTTTTGTTTGTTTGTTTCTACATTATATTCACACCCTTCCTTTTGGATATAAGGGTCACGTCCTGTTGATGTGATGTGTTTCTCCCCACTTCTATTTGGGATTTGTTAGGGTCTATTATCAGGTTTCTGGCAAGAAAGTAAAATCACTCCATCTTCTGAAAATTGGTTCTTGCCTCCCGCCGTTTGGTTTCAGCCAGTTTAGGACATGGTTGGAAGCACTGACTCTGAAGCCAGACTGGCTTGGTCCAAATCTTGGCTTCACCTCTTACAGTTCAATAATCCTATGTGTCCCCTTCCTTACCTACAAAGTAAGTGCCTATGTCGTAGGTTTGTAGAGAGGATGAAAGATGACTGCTACAAAGTGCTAAGCACAGTGCTTGCCATATGGAAAACCTGCAACCGTAACTTGGTGTTATCAGCATCCTCAGTTGGGATCACAGGTGACATGGCTTCCTCAAGCTGAAGGCTAGCGGATCTCAGTCACCTGCCTATACTACACTTCCCTCTCGCCCTTGGAATGACCTCACATGGACCCATTCCCTTAGCCAGAAACTGTGATGGTTTTCCACTGGACCCTAGCATAGTTCTGCCCAAGGTGTAGGTCTAACTGGTAGACCCTGCAGGGCTCCTTCTGGTTATGTTATTTGGGACCTGGCAATTACAGTTAGATATAATACAACTGGAGACAATGAAGGAAATTGATAAATATCTTTTTGCAATAAGTAATCACAGCCTTAATATGCAAGAGTTGGGGTTTTTTTTTTTAAATTTTTTTTTTCAACGTTTTTTATTTATTTTTGGGACAGAGAGAGACAAAGCATGAACGGGGCAGGGGCAGAGAGAGAGGGAGACACAGAATCGGAAACAGGCTCCAGGCTCCGAGCCATCAGCCCAGAGCCTGACGCGGGGCTCGAACTCACGGACCGCGAGATCGTGACCTGGCTGAAGTCGGACACTTAACCGACTGCGCCACCCAGGCGCCCCAAGAGTTGGGGTTTTTTAATTGGAAATACAACACATTCTTTTTCACTCTTCAAAAATATTCATTCATTTCCTTTTTGCCAGGTGTGGTCCTGAACAGTCATGTCAAAATAACGACCAAAACATAGTTTCTGCTCTGAGGGAGTTCATAGTCCAGTGGTGGTGGTGGAGGGGGGAATGAGTAGATACCCAGATGATGGGACTCCAAATTGGAGGAAGCAGGAGGACATGCCTGGGCTGTTATGAAAGGTGTGGCAGAGGATGTTCTGGGGACTGCCAGGAACAGCAAGTCCTGGGGTCCTGTTAGACATGCAGAACCCTAGCTTCCCCCAGACCTACTGAATTCAGAAGCTGCATTGTAATCAGATCCCTGGTGATTCATATGCACACTACAGGTTGACAAGCACTTATGTGGAGGGAGGCCCACTGGACTAAGTGTTCCTACTGTTTGGCTACTGGAAAGACATGTGACCTCTGGGCAAGTTGCTTAAACTCTCTGGGTCTCATACTCCTCCTGCATTAAAATAGAACAGAATGAAGAAAACCCAAAAATGGCATTAACACTACGACTTTGCATATCACATAGAAATTTTGTGAACTTTAAGCGAACTGAACTGAAACACGTAGAAATGCATAACAGAAAATAGTTATATAAGTCTAAGATGTTGTTATAAGCACCCAGAAGACAGGAGGCGCTCTGTGAGGTAAGAGATCTGTAACTCCCTTCAGGAGAACTGGAAAAGGATGGTTCTCATCAATGGCAACAGTATCCACAGCATGGATGTGTTCTGTAGCCTGGATTAGGTAACATGCTTTTTCCTGGATGCATTTCTGTGGAGTTTCATAGAACTTAAGGTCCACAAGCACTGTTATAATCAACCCTCCAGCTGAACTGGATTTTTTTTTTTAACTTGCCATTAACACATATGAATTTTCTGGCCATACGTGAACTCAGGTGCCTCCATGCTGTTAATTTTATAATCTCTCTTGATATCAATGCAAATGGCCTTGCATCCTTCCCAGTTCTGTGGCCCTTGAAAAATTTGAGTGGAGAGTTCAGAAGTTGCCTGCTGGGGTCCTCATAATTTATAAATGCCAATACCTGGAGTTGGAATGCACTGTGCTGAGTGTTTTGCATACATTATGTAATTTTGTCTGACTAACAGATCAATGAGGTATTTCCATTTTGCAGATGAGGAGATACATACTCAGAGGAATTAAAGGCCCAAGTTCGCATAGGATATCGTGATTGTGGTGATAGAGCTAAAAGTGAAAGAAACACGACCCTCCACTGAAAACTATCTGCCGCTAGAACCCTGTTTTGACCATTTGGTTATATGCCTCAGGTCAAACAAAAGAATTTAATTACCTCACTGGCTCTTCATTTGGAAGGGCAAGAAGTGTGCACTAAATGAAGTGTCCCAATCATACAAGTAAAATACGACCTGTTGCATATAAGCTATTGTGTTGCAATGACTATCCATCTTACAGGTAACTCTCTTTCCTAAGGCTTCTGTAGTAAAATGGCACATGTGCTCACTCTCCAGTGGTTGAGCTCCACTGTTTGATGGTACCAAATATGAAGTCAGTCTTTATAAAAGGGAGTCTCGGATCATTGTTCTGCATTCAACATACAAAGAAATTTAAGTTGTGTCCATAAAATCACTTAATGTGAATTTTGTAATGACTGACAAGTCTCAAATACCATTTTGAGCAATTTGCTCCCAAAGAACTCACAAAAGTGATATCTTGATAAATGTGCCATTTTCTGGGGCTTAATAATAGCATCTTTTGAGTAACAAGCAGTCTACAGTGTATGCAGCACTTAAATGTTCACTTGAATGATGGCTCACACACACACACAAAATAAGCCAGATGGCCATTCTGCATTTGAGTGGACAGTTGCTAACTCTGAGGTAGGATTGGGCTGATCTGCTTCTGTAGAGCCTGGGGTGAAGATTTGAGAGAAGATCTTAAATGTGTGGTGTTTGTGGGGCGTCTGGGTTGCTCAGTCGATTAGTTGTCTGACTTTGGCTCAGGTCACGATCTCATGGTTTGTGGGTTCAGGCCCCACATCAGGCTCTATGCTGACAGCTTGTAGCCTGGAGCCTGCTTTAGATTCTGTGTATCCCTCTCTCTCTGCCCTCCCTCACTCATGCTCTGTCTCTTTCTCTCTGTCAAAAATAAATAAACATTAAAAAATTTTTTTCTAACTGTGTGGTGTTTGTGTGACCACATAGACCAGGTTTTTGTTCTGGGCTGCTCTCTGCATGACTGTTATTTGCTAAGCTTCCTGGGAGCAGTCCTACTAACTGAGCTGAGCAGGCGGAAGGCAAGTTGCCATGTAGGTCAGTCTAGGATCAGCAACGAGCCCAGACTTATTTATAAACCCACAGGAAAGGCCCTTTGAGTGTGCTCCTGCCTTCTGACCTGGGACCATGGCGAGAGAAGATTAGTGAAAGAGCACGGGAAGTCCTTGATGGCCAACTGGGTTTCCAGCCTGAACCATTTGCTGTTTCAGCCAAGAGCTTGTTACAGACTGTTTTCTGGATGGTCAGTGTCCCTGGACTGGTATGACCTCAAGGTACAGGAACTGACCTTTTGGGTGTTGTTTACAAAGTTGGTTATGACTTGCACCATGGAGAGCATCTGCTCAATAAAAATTTAGCAAGCACTCATTGCCTATCTGGTGGTGGTGTAGGCACAGGGAAAGACTGTGGGCCGTGTCCTCATGGAGCATGCCTTCTGGTGGGTGGGGGAGGGAGACAACAATCTGATAAAGTCATGAGAATCTCAGGTAGTACTAAGTGTTGTGAAGAAAACAAAGCAATGAGAAAGAGGGTTTATGTGGGGTAAAAGTACTTTAGCTACGAGGATCTAAGAAATGTTTCCTGAGAAAGCAACATTGGAGGGGCACCTGGGTGACTCAGTTAAGTAACCCACTCCTGATTTCAGCTCAGGTCATGATCTCACAGGTTCATGAGTTTGAGCCCTGCATCAGGCTCTGCACTGACAGCGTGGAGCCTGCTTCAGATTCTCTCTCTCCCTTTCTCTCTGCCCCTCCCTACTGGCTCTCTCTGTCTCTCTCAAAATAAATAAAACTTTAAAAAAAAAAAAAGCAACATTGGGGCAGAGTCTTGGTTAATGAGAAACAAGCTAGATGGAGAGCTGGGAGTAAAGACTTCAGGTATAGACAACAGTAGGTACAAAGGCCCTGAGGTAGGTAGAAGTCAGGAAGGCCAGTGTGACTACAGATTAGAGACGAAGTAGGGAGTTAGTTTTCCAGCATTGATAAAAATCAGCTTCTACCTAAATTCTCTGATATTTGTCGCACAACCTAGATGGTTAGTGAAATTTTCTCATGGCAAACTATAGAAAGAATGTGAGCATATGTCATATTCTGCATTCTTTGTACTGGTACACATCACAGTGTACATTAAACAACAATCCTTCCTTCTGTGGGGATTGCCATTTTTCCATGGTTATTCTAGGCTGATTGTGTCTGCTCTTAACTTGTCACAACATTAAGCAGCTTCATTGCTCTACTCATTAATTTTATTTTATTTTTTTTTAATTTTTTTTCAACTTTTTTTTTTTTTTTTAAATTTATTTTTGGGACAGAGAGAGACAGAGCATGAACGGGGGAGGGGCAGAGAGAGAGGGAGACACAGAATGGGAAGCAGGCTCCAGGCTCCGAGCCATCAGCCCAGAGCCTGACGCGGGGCTCGAACTCACGGACCGCGAGATCGTGACCTGGCTGAAGTCGGACGCTTAACCGACTGCGCCACCCAGGCGCCCCTCTACTCATTAATTTTAAAAGCTGTGCTTTTAGGACAGCTTTTTTTTTTTTAAGTTTATTTATTTATTTTGAGAGAGAGAGAGAGAGCATGCACAAGCAGTGGGAGGAGGGGCAGAGACTGAATCCCAAGCAGGCTTCCTGCTATCAGTGCAGAGCCCTACAAGGTGCTTAAACTCACAAGATCACTACTTGAGCCAAAATCAAGAGTCAGACACTTAACCAACTGAGCCACCTAAGTGCCCCAGACAGCTTTTAAAAACTATAAGCAAGGGCATCTGTGTGGCTTAGTGGGTTGAGTGTCCAAGGTCACAATCTTGTGGTTTGTGGGTTCAAGCCCGGAATTAGGCTCTGTGCTGACAGTGCAGAGCCTGCTTCAGATGCTTTGTCCCCCTCTCCCGGACCCTCCCCCACTCACACTCTGTCTCTCTCTCTCAAAAATAAAATAAACATTAAAAAAAACATAAGCAGAGCAAAAATTGCATCTACTGTAGTTTTTTTTAATAACAGCTTAATTCTAATCGACTTTCTTTTTAAATTTTGTTTGACGTTTATTTTTGAGAGCTAGATAGAGAAAGAGAGGGAGGGAGGGGCAGAGAGAGAAGGAGACACAGAATCTGAAGCAGGCTCCAGGCTCTGAG
Source organism: Neofelis nebulosa (assembly GCF_028018385.1). NCBI lineage: Eukaryota > Metazoa > Chordata > Mammalia > Carnivora > Felidae > Neofelis > Neofelis nebulosa. The sequence continues at coordinate 26,054,781 of NC_080794.1, read as the reverse complement.
CTGTCTGCACAGAGCCCGATTCGGGGCTGGAACCCATGAACCCTGAGATCATGACCTGAGCCAAAGTCGGGGGCTTAACCAACTGAGCCACCCAGGTGCCCCTCTAATAGACTTTATATTTCTGTAGATCTCTTATTCTGGGCATTTAATATAAATAGAATCATAAAACATATAGTATTTTTGTATTTGGCTTCTTTATTGGCCAGATAATACTCCATAATATGGATACATCACAGTTTATTCATCAGTTGATGGATGTTTGGATTGTTTCCACTTTTTGGCAATTATAATTGTATACATTTATTGTGAGGGCATATGTTTTTAGTTATCTTGGGTATATATCAGTTAGTGGAATTATTGGGTTATATGATAACTCTACTTTTAATTTTTTCTTACTTTAAATTTTTCTCATTTCTTTTAATTTTCTTTACTTTTCTTTCTTACTTTTTTTAAACTTTTGAGGAACTGCCAGACTATTTAACAAAGCAGCTGCCCCACATCTACCATTTTTGAAAAAGTTTTGTCTTGATATGTAGGGGGAAAAAGAACATTTTTGTCACCTTAATAATCCTCAGGATTTCAAATATGAACTAGGTAGATTACAAAATAAAGGCTAAAGATGAAACCATTTTCCCCTTCCTCTTAATTTGAGTTTCAAAACCCTCAAGTATTTTCTTTAAATCTCTATTTTATCTCTCTGGCAATTACAGCTTATTGTTTGGGTTCTTTATTACTCATTTCATCTCAAGAAGTTAATTATGTAAAAAATTCCTCACATTTCCTTTGAGTACGTTAGGTCTGATAAAAAATATCCAAGTTAACATGAGACACTTTTTCACTGATGGAGATTAGATTTATTTGACTACTATTCCTTGGACACTTACTTCAAGCCAGTCACGTTCACGGTGCTGGATATTTTCCTTGCTGTTTTCTATTTCAGAAGCCTCACTTTATTAGTTGTGTGGTTGGAGGAATACTGTGTAGTACAAATGATTCTTATCGTTCATTTTCCATAAGCAGACCCTTTGCAGACTGAATTCTTGGCTTTCAGTATTCATTGGCTGCATGCTTTTTATAAAATATACTATTTGGGCTGCACTTAGTGAGTCAAACTGACTGCAGATTATAGTTTCCAGCGTGACAAGAGTTCTAATAGGTGTTTCTTTATCCACCCCATGGCAATCTTCATTTCTTTTGGTGGTATATTGTAACACTATTGGCTAAAGAATCTGTTGAAAAACAATCTTGACCTTCCAAAGAAAAGTTGAGCTAACAGCCTTTCCAAGAATTACATCTAAGCCAGAATCCAGCCCTTGAGTTCATTAAGACCACAGTTGACAGAGAATGGACCCATCTTGACACCTGAGGAATGACTCAAGTCTTCTTGGTTAAAAGGCTAATTTTCAGACTTAGTCGCTGGACTTTGTTGATTCCCTGGAGTGGTTATCATACCTGACTGCCACTAGAGAAACTCTTCTTAAATGAATTTCAAGAGCTTAGATGCAGGTTTTTTGATGAGGCACCTTAAAAGATATTATATATGACAACCATTCATAACCATTGTAAATTTGTTAATGGATAGAAGTTTCCTCTTCTAACTCTGTGCAGGAGACGTGGGATCTGAACTCTTGTTGGGTTTCTTTGGTGTACACATGAGAACATCAAATAGCACTTACTATGTACTAGGCTTATTCTAAGCATTTAATTTGGTTTCATTCACTGAACCTTCACAACTACCATATGAAATTATTCTCTTCATTTTGTAGATGAGGAAACAAGCACGAAAGGATAAGGAGTGTCATCAAGGTTACAAAGTAACAGGGAGTCTTGGCTCGTGCTCTTACCCTCTATTCCCTCTGCCTTTTATCATTCAACCCCTTGGAGCTTCTGTTTCTTCATCTGAAAAATTAGTAGAGTAAGTGTTACATTGAGTGTGAGGTTGTACCTGCTAATCTCCAAGGTCCATTCCAGTTCTAAGACTCTTGTTCAGATCCAGCAGTCCCAAAAGGAGCATTCATGACCATGGGTGGCTAAGAGAAATTATCAAGCCATGAAGTAGCCTGGGAATGCTAAAATACTCAAAAGCAGCCACTTCAAGCCTCCAAGGATGTTTGAAGGACCAGGTTCAGGGGAAGGAAATGCCCATCATTATCATTGTAGTGTTGAGAGTTAATTAATTCAGCTTTTCCTTGGTGGGTGCCAGAGTCTATGTGATGAATCCAAGTATTTGTACTGTGGGTCATACCACTCTCAGGTTAGAGATGTAATGACTTTTCTCTAAGTACAGAATGCTGGATTTGTGGGTAATGGGGCTGTTGGCATGCCTCTGTCTGAGCCAGCTGTACACCTGGTGTTTGCTTGATGTTTGCCTGTTACTGACAAAGGATCTGGCTTGCCACTATGGTCTCTTTAGCCTAATAATCAACCCTGATTCTTCTTGCTCAAGTCAGTTCTATTTCTAGTGAAACTTTAGTATTTACTTTGCAGACACCACTACTCACAGTACTGGTACTGAATAGACTCCTCAGTTTCTGTTTCTGTTGCATGTGCTCACTCATTTGTCGCCATGTTATCCAGACCACAAATCTGAAAATTTGAATCTGACAAGAGAATTTTGTACCGTTTCAAATTGTGAAATAAATCTTGGAGATCTACTTTAGATTTGGAGGTTTTTTTTGAATTTTGGGGGTCTTATTGGAACAATGAATAAAGTATTTGAAATTTGGACTATTGTGGAGGATCCTGCAGTGTAGAGGCACACTTCCCTAATTTTCCCACCATTCCCTATAAAGCTGTTATGGGAAACCTGGATGCCATCACAAACCTTTCTTTTTACCAACCTTTCTTTTCCTTGTATGGTACTTTGTAATCTCTCAAATTGGTCCCCCTAATTTTTAAATAATTTTAGAGGTTTTACATTTTTATAAGTTTTTTCCTTGGCTATTTGATCAGCCTTCTAACTAGTTTTCCTCCCAGTGTACCCTCCAATGTGGTTTTGAAGAGTGATCATTGTGACAAATCCTACCATGTCATCCCGCTGTTTGGAATCCTTCAATGCTTCCTTCAACCTTTCAATGCTTCATTGCTAAAGCCTTCATACAGAGATAAGAACTCACATGGTCTAACCCACTGGAGAAGACATTTTGTGTGTGTGTGTTTTGGCTAGTTAGCATCCCAATTTGCTTTTGGAGAATTACTTCTCCTTCATTGAGTGCTCTCAAAGTGCCCCATGTTCCCTTGGGAAATGGTTATAGTGCCCAAGCCAGATCACTAACTCTTTCCTTTGGGACTCTGAATCTTGAACAAAAGCCTGTAAGAATGGAGAAAATAGAGCCCATTCATTTGCTGATAAGACTATGAGTCCCTGCCAACTTGATCTCTAAGTGGACCCATGTCCTCTTGGGTTGTCCATTTATGCAATCCTGTCCAGAGATGGGAACCATTGCTTGCAATCAAAGGCCCTATTCTTTTTTACTTTCTATTTCTCACAAATACCCTTATCTTTAATCCTGTGTAGTTATCCATTGTAGTTCTCTAGCCTAACATAAGAAGCTTTCATGACATTAAAGCTTTGCAAATGCTCTTTACTCTGTCTTGGGATGCCTCCTTCTCAACCCAAGCTGTTTCTATTTCTGTGTTCTGTCAAAGTGGCATGAATACCTTGACTAAGGTACTTGGCACATTCCAGTAACTATTTACCTGTCAGTATTCCTTCATAGATGGTGAGACGCTTTGTTTTCATATAATGTCTGGCTCAAAATAAATGACTAAGAAATATTAGATGAATTAGTAAATAAGAATAAATAACAATTGACAGTATATTTTGTAGTTCATGCATGGGGATTTATGTTATAGACAACAGACTTCAAGAAATGGGTTGCAAATTGTAGATCATAAAATCAACATAAATTGCGTGAGACTAACCATAAGATAAATTGCTGACGAGATTAAGGCAAATTTATGAGACTAAGGGTTGTGGTGATCACTAAGTTTTGTGACAAACACAGGACATTTGTTTAACTAGTGAAGTTTTTTTTTTTTTTTTTAACTAAGTAAGTAATTTTAAAACATCATTTTAAATACAGCTTGGTTAAATAGTGTGTACTTAAGAGCACAGACTCCAAAATCAGGCTGGATTTGAATTCCATATCTTTGTTTTTTTCATCTGTAAAACGGTATCTACTCCTTAAGTGCTTAGCACAGTGCCTAGAGGTTCTGGTCATCTCCATTTGCCACTCTCTCCAACCCAATTCAATTTCTGCCCATCTTTGTCCTGCTCTGTGCCTGGGAGGCTGACCACTTGTGGGCAACACCTCTTGGGCTCCCTCAGTGCCTGGATTCTGCTTGGCCTTGGCCAATGGTAAGCACCATCAAAAGACTGGAGAGCAGAAAGAGAGGCAGGGGACTTCTCTCCACACTCATTTTGGCACTTTGTGTCTGGCAATTAAACTGTATCTCTTCCCAATCCCATCTCCCCTCAGGGGGTCCCTCCTTTGCACGTTCTGCTGTCCTAGGTGCTGGTAATACTACGTCTTCCCTTATTAAAGCCCAGAGGTAGTAATCACTTCCCACTGTCTAGTCTCTGGTTGCTTCTTGTTTATTCCTTTAATCCTGCCCACATTGCTATAATTATTTTTTCCCTTAAGACTATCTTGGGCCTATTCTGTTTCCTGCCTGGACCTTGACTAATACACTACATATATAAATTGCTTAAAAATGCGAGCTATTGGGGTGCCTGAGTGGCTCAGTCAGTTAAGCATCTGACTCTTGACTTCGGCTCAGGTCATGATCTCACGGTTCATGAGTTTGAGCCCTGTATTGGGCTCTGTGCTGACAGTGCAGACCCTGTTTGGGATTCTCTCTCTGCCCCTTCCCTACTTGTGCACTCTCTCTCAAAATAAATAAATAAACTTAAAACAATCCAAAGAAATGTGAGCCATTATTATGGTAAATTATAAATATTAAATGTTTAATTAGTATTATTTTTTAACTTTTTAATGTTTATTTATTTTTGAGAGAGAGAGAGAGAGATGGGGGGCAGGGGCAGAAAGAGAGGGAGACACAGAATCTGAAGCAGGCTCCTGGCTCTGTTAACTGTTTAATTATTAAATTAAAAAATTAATATTAAATTTTATTAATGGAAATATTTAAATTAAATAAAATAGATAATTATTGCTACTGAATATTGTTATGATATGAAAACACTTATGGCTATTGAGTCAAAGCAGGGTTCACATACATCTTTAAAGGAAAGCAGAGGACCTCCAACACATTTCAATTCTATAGCTGGTTGTTTTGCTTGTGGTTTGGAATTACTGTTGAGTACCTGGATGGAAAATTAAAGAAGCTGTACAGTGTGCAGGGGGGAGGGAGAGAGCTGAGCACCTTTTTATGTGAGCACAGCCTGGGGTTGGTCGATGGGGGAAAATATACTAGCACTGTTGGGCTTATTCTGTCTGCAGTGGCCCCAGTCCATGTCCAAACTGGATTTTTTTCTTTATAACTTCTAGTTTCATGGGTTAGGTATCATCTTCAAAATTGTGCTCAATAAGCCAAGGTTGCAGCATGCTGATTAGTTCTAAGGTGACCATGTTTTTTTTTTAAAAAAGAAAGAAAAACAAAAATGTTTACTCTCTGAAACCATGGGACAAACTATTTGGACTGTCCACAGATTTTGGACTGTATAGATCCTGTGCACAATGTAGAAGTCAGGCTTTTTTCACTTACATCATGTAACAGAGAAGAGAAGAAGGCTAAAACTTAACATTTGGAATTGAAATATTGTTTGGGGTTGTCTGAAATGTTGTTATATACTGCACATAAGTCAGACACTCAGGCAGAGGCACATTAAAAAAATTGGCACTGTCTCACAAAAAATATTCAATTCAATGGTCTTATGTTTATTTTAAAATAATAATCAATTCCACCTGTATTAAAAAAAAAGAAATTGAATTCACTGGTACCTTTGAACTTGATAGGCTGCCTTTGGGATTAAACCCTTCTCTGGTGATCTATTATCCAATTTGATTACATCCTAGATGATATGAGCTGAATTTGCAACATAAACAATTCCATGAGTGGATTAAAATGTAAGAAATGGTCTGAAACTGTCCTGGACACCGGAGGGGATTTTCTCTTCCCTCCTTCAATACACTATAGGCAGACGTATGGCCTAGTCTCATAAGCATGGCCCCTGCACTCATGCTGCCTGTTTGCTTCCATCTTTGCTGCTTTGTTGCCCTCCGACTTTGGGCAGCTCACTGAACCTCATGGGGCCTTAGTTTACCGTCTATAAAATGGAAACTCTAATTTGAAAAGGTAGATATATACGCACCCCTGTGTTCATCACAGCATTATTTACAACGTATAGAAGTAAACTAAATGTCTATCGATAGATGAATGGGTCAAGATGTGGCATATATACATAATGGAATATTACCGAGCCATAAAAAAGAATGAGATCTTGTCATTTGTGACAACATGGATGAACCTAGAGGGTATTATGCTAACGGAAATAGGTCAGACGGAAAAATACAAATACTAAATGATTTCATTTATATGTGGAATCTAAAAAAACAACAGAAAAGCCAAAATAGCAACAGACTCATAGATTCAGAGAACAAACCAGTGGTTGGCAGAGGGGAAGAGGGTAGGAGATAGATGACATAGGTGAAGGGGATTAAGAGGTACAATCTTCCAGTTATAAAATAAATAAGACACGAGGGATGTTGTATACAGCACGGTTATTACAATATTGTAACAACTTTGTATAGTGACAGAGGGTAACTAGACTTATTGTGTGGCAATTACATAATGTACATAAATATTGAATCACTATGTTGTACACCTGAAACTAATACAATATTATACGTCAATTGTCTCCAGTTAAAAAAAATAGAATAAAATAAAGCTCGGCAGAGTAAGGCAATTGAAGAGTATTAATGGTCTGATGCAGCAAGTCACTTACTTTTCACAAAAAAATGTTTGAGCATGCATTCATGCATTCATTGCTCCTTTGGTGACTTATTCATTCAACAAAAGTTCATTAAACAAACTTCTACTCTATTGTTGCCACTGTACTTTAGGGAGTAGTGATTAACAGGATAGGCCAACCAAGTACCTGCTACCAAGATTTTATAGTTTCTCTATGCAAACAAATAATGAGTACATTATAGACGTTGGGAGTCCTACACGTGGATATATGCTGGGTGCTTTGGAAATTGGTACATATAAAAATGCAAGTTATTTTTGGTTATGGCCTTGGAACTGTGCAATGCTAGCCAGAAGGATACAAGGTGGAAAGTATATATATATGTGTACACACACACACACACACACACCACAGAAGGACACACACATTCCATGTAGTTTTATGTTTCTTATTTCCACTTTCTTAAGAATATAAAATGCTAGTGCAGAGCATGGTTCTCTGTACCCTGGATGTCTGGATTTGAACTCTAGCCTACCTGTTGTGAACTGTGTGACTGGGGGCAAGTTATTTAATTTCTCTCTAGTTCATTTTCATCAGCAGCCAATGTGGATGATAATCATAGTACCTGCTTCTTAGGTTTATTATGGGTCATAGTGAGCTTAGTGAGCTGGTAGTGTTAGCTCTTACCAGCCTTGAATCCTTTTTCTAAGGTAGAGTGGGAAGGGCACAGACTTAGCAATCAGTCAGACCAGAGCCTGAACCCTACTCCATCACTTACCCACTAAGCAAGTAACCGAATTCCAGTTTTCTGATCTGTGAAATGAAGATAACAATACCAAACGCCAGGAGATAGCATAGTTCTTGGCAATTACCAGACACTCAGAGAACAGCATTTATCCCTCTTAACCCTAAGAGGGTTAAATAATCTCCTAAGATTAAAAACATCTCAGCCCAATAACATGACAAAAGTAAAGGGAAGAAAAAGATGAAACAACATTCTGGAGAATTACAAGCAAAAATATGATATAGTATGTCTTTAAGTTCATGTCTAACATTTGAAAATTTGTCTCTTTAAACATATCTCTGTAAGTATGAGAGAGAACGATTTATCCACTTCTAGTATTTTTTGGTCTTTTATCTGTTAGAGTATAAATGAATGAAATTGAATTAATGGCTTTAGATTTGAGCCAACTGCTATAAAAACTCTAATGTCTATTTTCTTTATTTTTATTTTAAAATGTAGTGTCCACGTAGCTATGCTGTCACTCATAAAGAGGGGAAGAACAGCATGTGGAAAGGAAAGAAATCTGTCCTGGTGTAGTAAGGGAGGAAAGTCTGCTCAGCTGGGCAGGCACTGGAGTGGTGACTCAGGTGCTGTGGAAATGTCTTACCCTCCCCTGACCAACTGATGCCTTCACCTGCCCTCCGCATTTCTGGCCTCCTGGCTAGGATGAGGTCCTCAGAGCAATTTTAGGTTAACTTCTCTGTCTTTTCTCTAAAGGATTGAGTCAGCAAATGGCCTAAGAAGGGGTGGACCTTAAGCTATTTCACAAATCACAAAGTTCTTAATAAATGCTCCATAACAATAATAATAATACAAGGCAAGGAATGAAGTTCTTCGGCCAAGGCATCACTTCTGTATCAATTTTCCTTTAAATGCACATTCAGTTTTCTTTCTTCCCAAGGGAGTCTCATTAAATCCAGCTTAATTAAAAAAAAAATTAACAGTTGTTTGTTTATTTAGAGAGACAGAGAGAGACAGAGCACAAGCAGGGAAAGAGCAGAGAGTGAGGGAGACAGAATCCTAAGCAGGCTCCAGGCTCTGACCCCCTATGTGGGGTTTGTACCCATGGACACAAGATCATGACCTGAGCTGAAGTCAGATGTTCAACTGACCGAGCCACCCAGACACCCCTAAATCCAGCTTATTTAATGACTTTTTTCTTTCTCTCTTGAACGTACATATACTTTTGGGCCCAAGAGAGACCCAAAGGGCACGGGTTGCACAGAGCTATAAGGCCAGCAATATTAAACTATCTGATCCTCACCTTGCTAGCAAATCTTGCTTCTTCCTGTCATTGGGGATGAAAACTCTGGATGGTAGCAAGGTGGTTTTAATACTGTCTCTGTCAACCTGCTCTCTACCCCATTCTGTGCTGTGGGCTGGGTGGTGTGGGAGCCAGGTGATCAGAACATCCCTAGCTTCTCCAGGTCAAATTCCATTCATAGGTAAAGTGTCAGAGCTGGATTAGATTTCTGAGTTCTCTCGCATGTCTAATTTCTCTGCTGAGGTGTGACTGATAAATGAAACTTCACAAGGGGGTAGGGGCAATTCTCACATTCTAGCAAGGAAGCAATTCCCTAAGCCAGGTGGCCACTGCTCCCAGAGTCACCTTACACACTCCTTAAGTTCTCCAGGCTGCCTTCTGCCCACTTCATTCATTACACTATGAGTCTGGACCCCTAGCCATTTGAGTTTTTGACCCCTGGGCTCTAGTCCTACACTAAAATTGGGACCATACCCTAGTGTTTAAGAATGAACTCATTTTGTTCTTAACTGATAGGTGTGAACTGGCCTGAGCAGACACGGGAGTGTTGGTCATATACCATCTGTAAAGGAAATCTGGGGAAACTTGGTGGAGACGAGAACAGGAACAAGGCACCTTCAGAAACCAGTTCGTGAACACAAGTAGTTTTCAAGCAGGGATTCCTTGTCCTCAAAATATAATTTTACATGCATGGATTGGTTTGACCAAACTAACTGACAAGATGACACTTGCTTTGGTGGTTAGAGAGTATTTGAAACAAAGAAAAAACTTTCTAAAATATCTCTTATCAAACACAAGTTATCAGTGTACAGGTCAATGAATCATTATAAAGTGAATACACTCGAGTAACCACAAACTAGCTCAAAAATAGAACATAATGAGAACCTCCTTTTTTATCTTCTGTCCTTCTCAGAAGTAAATTTTTGATGGCGTGGACAGCATCACCCCTCCATTTTTCCTTCCAGAAACCGTTCCTGGGAACACCTCCCTCTCATTCTTACTGTACCTTCATCCCCACCAACCCCCCACCCCGAAATCTTTCTTCCTCTTAAAACAAAATATGTAATATCAACTAGCTCTGGCCATTCCCTTTCCCATAACCTGAAAGTCAGTAAATTGGGTAGAAGGGGATGAACCACAGTTTTCATATCTGTAAGAAAACTTGACATGCGTGATCAGGCTCCTTAAGATTTTTGGAACTCTCATTTCACATCGACTCTACCATGCAGGCAAGATGAGAAAACAGAGGTTCAGGAAGGTTAGACAGCTTAATTTGGACTTCAGAAAGCAACTTTATGCAAGGTGTAGAGTCTTTGTCTAGGTCAGCACCAGAGGCCTCGGTTTATAAACGGAATTCTCATTCCAGTGTTGGATGGCCTTATGCCTGTTTGAAAAGTTAGTACCAGCTACGGTGCCCCTTCCCAGAAACATGTACAGACATGGGAACACCAAAAGTGCATATCACTTTAAGCGTCCCCTCACCCAGTGAGCCTCTGGTACCTACAAACTGTCCCCAGTCTGCTGCGGTGACCCTCTGTGGGGTTACAGCACACGTCCAGTTCAGCTCCCATGCCCGACAGTGTGAACTTGTGTTTAGATGCGCCCTCCCTCTCGGCCCGCTGTGTTGCACTGCGGAGCGCCCTCCTTTCCCATGGAGCTGTCACAAAGGACAGCACTTGGCATCCTCACTCCTGTAGCCCAGGAGCACCGGCTACACAAAGTTCTGGTGCCTGTTTCTCTGGGATCATTGCCAGCTGGGTATACAGCTCCGGCCAGGAGGGCGCCCGGCGGCCCCAGGAGCCTGGGAGACCGGGGGCGACTCGCACTCATCTCTACACCCCGGCTCCCAACCACGTGCGCTGGCTCTTTGGCGAGCTGGTGCGGGCACGCGGTGGGCGGCAGGGGCGCGGCGGCGCCGGGGGACGCGCGCGTGTGCGCACCAACAAGGCGCCTGGACGGCGGTGCCCAGCTCTCCTGAGGCCTCGGTGGCCCCGGGCCGGGCGGGGACCGCGGCCCCGGCAGTGCCCTCCCCTCCGCCCCGCCGGCCGGAGCCCGGCCCGAGCCTCGAGAGCGGGAGCAGCGCCCCTACCGCTCGCTTTTCCGCCTCCATCTCCTCCGCCTCCTCCTCCTTCCCCCCAGCCACCCGCGCAGTCACAACCGGTTCAGACTGGCCAGGGTGCCCCGCAAAGGAGTTAGAGAGAGGGGCCAGACCGCGGGGAAGAACTTCCCGGGAAGGAGGAGGAGGGAGAGAAGGTGGAGCCCAGAGGAGGGGGCCGGATCCCCCTCTCCCTGCACGCGGCCGCGGCCGCCGCCGCCGCCGCCGCCGCCGCCGCCGCGGGGCTCGGCGGGGGCAGAGGGCGGCGGCTCCCGGGGTCGCGCGTAGCGGGACCGATTGCCCAATACTCCGGCAGGGGCCGGGGCCAGGTCCGGGCCCCGGATAAATACAGCCCGGCGGGCCCCGAGGAGCAGGGGAGAGCTGCGGCCGCGGTCCTCCCCGCACCACCCGCCCGGCTTTGCCCGGGGCACTGCGCCCGGTGCTGCGCCCCGGAGCCCCCAGCCGAGGCCGCTACCCAGGTAAAGGGCTGGAGCTCGCGGGAGGGCGCCGACGCTGGGCGGCCACCCGCGCTGCCTCGCCTCCCGGAGGCGAGAAGTGACTCCTTGGGCTCGGAGCAGCGGGAGACGGCGGCGGCGACGACGCTGTCACTGGCGGCCAGCACTTTGGAACGGGTTTCTGGTTTGGGCTGTGTACCGGGAGCCAAGAGCGTCCTCGGTGCGCCCATCCCTGGACACCCCCCTCCCCTTTTGATGGGGTGCCTCTCCGCGGTGGGCAAGTTTCCCCAGGAATCCGAGGGAGGCATTTTGCACGGAGCGCAAAGAGAGACAGAGATACAGAGAGAGAAAGGGGGTCCTAGAGGGAGGACGGTACCCACGGGCTGGGCTCGGGGCCGTGGTCTGTCCTGGAACTCCCAAGACAGCTTCTGGGGCTGCTGGTGGCAGAGCGGGGCTGTGGGGAGTGCGACCAGGTGGGCCCCTGTTCCTCAGAGGGCGGCGAGGCCTCCAGGTGCCCGGGTGGGGAGCCGGTGCGCGCAGCTGCCCAGGGAGAGTCGCGGCTGGGGCGCCCCGCTGCTGCAGGGCTGGGAGGAAGGCGGCGCGCGGAGCTAGAGGCCTCTGAGCCGCGGCGCCAGGTTCAGCACCACCGGGTCAGTCCGGGCGACCGCCGCTGGAGGCACGGGCACCTGGGCCGCCTGGACGCCGAGCGGGACCTCGGGAGAACTTGGTGCTTAACGCTGCAGCTGTGGTTCGTCCCAGGTAGCCGACTCTGGCTTCAGCAGCACCCAGAGGTTTTGGAAAGAGCTGACAACTATTTAAAAGCTCGGCCATCAAAAAAACAAAGCAATGCTTCTCGGGGTCCCATGTCTAATTCAGCACAGGTCAATCCATCCTGCAGGTTTAGGCAGGCTTTACACTAAATATATTACTTACACAGTAAGTTATTTGATATAACAGTTTTTTGGGCCAATTTCCTGGCTTACAATTTGGGTGTATTTTTTAACATCTTGGATTATCTGGATAGTAGTGTATTTTTTTTTTTCTGTTATCAGATAGATTATCCGGATAGTAGTTTATTTTGTTTAAATCTTGGATTATCTGGATAGTAGTTCAGACTATAGATGGATTTTTACTCCCGCAGTAGGATATTTAGTTGTTCCATCACATTGTGTTCAGGTGGTAGTCCTAACAGTTTCTTTGATTCTGGTTGGCTTTAGCTCTGGGAAATTGTTCTGGCCAGAGAAGATTCTGAGGTGAGAGTACCCATATTCATTGACCGATCACACCTTCTTTTAATTAACATGTGAATGCAGATAACAGGGTTAGTATCCATACCATCGCTAAAAAAAGTTTTTTGTTTCAAGACCCTAGAAAATGGAAATTACATAATAAAATAGTTTAACCTGCCATTTTGCAACAACTCATAATTTTAGCACCACTGACTGAGAACATCCTTCTCTGTTGCTTCCCGTTTGTGTTTAAGGGGAACCAGGACCTTTCCTATGTATAGGATGAATACAGGGAAGGACAGGTGATATGGGGAAGTGCATCAGGACACTAGAAAACCTCTTCCAGCTCCTGGCTGTGACTCTAAAGAGATGGAGGTGATGGTGTGTGTTGGGTGGTGCCTGAATCTGTGTCAGAGCAGACTGATACAGTGCTTTTGGGTTGGATCTGGTCATGAAACTGGAGCTAGAGGATGACAGTTAGAAACATGTGGTCAGATTTTCTTGTTTTTTTTTTTTAATGTTTGTTTATTTTGAGAGAGAGAGGAAGAGAGAGCATGGGAGTGGCAGAGAGAGAGAGAGAGAGAATCATAAGCAGGTGTGGTGATGTCAGGGCAGAGCCCCAGGAGGAGCCTGATCTCCTGAATCATGACCTGAGCCCAAATCCAGAGTTGGAGGCTTAACAGACTGAACCTTCCCCGGGTGCTCCCAGATTTTCAAGTTTTATTTCCTCACTCCAATATTTTGACCCCTAGTTTTTGTGGTCTTTTTCTCAAGTGAGATATCTCTTCAATTTAATTTATAGAAAGAAATTGAGTATAAAAAACCGTGGGAAGTGCAAAAAGCCACAATGACTTGCTTGTATAACTATAGTTTTTCAAGAAAGTTTGCCTAGTGACTTCACTTTTAATTAAAGATTGAAAGAATGCATATATTTTGAGCTAGTTGGCTTTTTCTTTGGGGGGTTCTTTGCAGATACTGAAGTATTCCTTGTAGATAATGAGATTGAACTAGAATTTACAAGTGAGTTCAAGCAAAGAACACATGGTCCTCACCTTTAAAGAGTTTAGTCTAGTTAGGGGCACCTGAGTAGCTCAGTTGGTTAAGCATCTGACTTCGGCTCAGGTCATGATCTTGCAGTCCATGAGTTTGGGCCCCGCGTCAGGCTCTTGTGGACAGCTCAGTGTAACAGAGCCTGTTACAGATTCTGTATCTCCCTCTGTCTCCCTGCCCCTCCCCTGCTCATGCTCTGTCTTTCTCTGTCTCTGAAAAATGAATAAACCTTAAAAATTTTGTTAAAGAGTTTAGTCTGGTGGGAAAGATAGGTATGTTTACAAATATCTACAGTACAAGATAGTATATATAGATGGAGTCATATGGCAGTAACATCAATAGCGTGCTATTGAATGGCAGAGAAAAGGAGAGGTTCATTCAAGGTTAAGAACTAAAAAAAGTTATGTGGCAGGTGGAGCATTTGAGCTGGGATCTGAAGAAGGAAGAGATTTCCTCCGTGGAAAGGATCCTCACTGGAAGAAGCAAATAGAACAGAGTCCTAGAAGTCTGATGTGTCCAAAGGAAGCAAAATAGTTTGGAGTGGTTAGAGCCTGGAATTTAAGATAGATAAGGCTGGGAGGTAGGATGGGGCTAGATTGTGGAGAATATAACAAGCCACGTGAAGAAATTAAAAATGTGCTTGAACGTTATTATTGTATTTATACTACCAATGTTACAGCATCTTTAACTGTAGTTTATACCTTAAAGTTCAATTTTGTTTATACACTAAAATAAAAAAAAATAATATTTTTTTTTGAGAGAGAAAGAGAGACAGAGTGTGAGTGGGGGAGGGGCAGGGAGAGAGGGAGACACAGAAACCAAAGCAGGCTCCAGGCTCTGAACTGTCAGCACAGAGCCTGACACGGGGCTCAAACTCACGGACAGTGAGATTATGACCTGAGCCGAAGTCAGATGCTTAACCAACTGAGCCACCCAGATGCCCCTGTTTATATCCTAGAATAAATAAATGGATAAAATCTCAATGGTATTTGCTTCCTGTAAACATTACTGTAAAAGAGTAATGTATTTCAAATAGCCTTTAATGCTTTAAGTCCAACAGTTTTTTTCCCCCCAAGTCTGCAGTGTTATGGACTTAAGGTATACTAGTCTTATGGTATACCAACTCTTAGTTTGATGAAAACTTTGTATAGGAAAACACCTCCACATTCCTGGGCAATATGCAGAGTAGAGCCACTGTCTTCTGTTTCAATTGCCAATAATAATAATGACTATTATTATTGTTTATTAAATGTGATATGTCATTTAAGCTACATGCCTTATTTCATCTAGGGAGGCATCATTTTGCTCTTAGGCTGATGATTTTAATGAGGTCACTCAGCTGAGTAAATGATGGAACCAGGATGTGAAGCCAAGAAGTGTCTCTCAAAAGCTTATTCTTTGAGCTTTTGTGCTATCATGTAACAAGGGCATAATACATGACAACTTATTAAAAGAACTTAGAGGGGCTGGGTGCCTGGGTGGCTCAGTTTGTTGAGTGTCCAACCTTGGCTCAGGTCATGATCTCATGGCTCCTGAGTTCCAGCCCTGCATCAGGCTCTGTGCTGAAGCTTGCAGCCTGGAGACTGCTTAGGATTCTGTGTCTCCCTCTGTCTCTGCCCCTGCCCTGCTTGTGCTCTCTCTCTCTCTCAAAAATAAATAAACATTAAAAAAAATTAAAAGAAGTTATAGGGGCACCTGGCTCAGTTGGTTAAGCATCTGACTTCGACTCAGGTCATGATCTTACAGTTTGTGAGTTTGAGCCTTACATTGGGCTTGGGATTCTCTCTCTCTCCGTCTCTCTCTGCCCCTCTCCCACTCCTGCTTTCTCTCTCTCTCAAAATAAATAAACTTTAAAAAAGTAAAAGAAGTTAGAAATTGAGCCTACTAACTGTAGAAGTGTTTCTCTGTTTTTAAATTTTCACCTTCATTCCCATTATTTTGATTTTGTTTGTTTCTTTATTTAGAGAGGGTGCAAGCAGGGGAGGGGCAGAGAGAGAGGGAGAGAGAGAATCCTAAGCAGGCTCCATGCCCAGCTAGGAGGCTGACATGGGGCTAGATCTTAAGACCATGAGATCATGACCTGAGCTGAAATCAAGAGTCTGATGTTTAACTCAGTGAGCCACCCAGGTGCCCCAGTTTTATTTTATTTTTTTTATTGAGTTAATATTGACATATAGCTTTGTATTACCTTTACATGTACAATGTAATGATTTGATATATGTATATATTGTGCAGTGATTACCACAATAAGTTTAGTAATATCCATCACTACACAGGTTTTTGTTTGTTTGTTTGTTTGTTTTTTGGTATTGAGAACTTTTAAGGTCTACTTTCTCAGCAACTTTCAAATATAAGATATAATATGTTAACTGTAGTCCTCATATTGTACATTATCCATCATTCTGATTAATTTCACACTACAAATCAACAATGAGATGTGTAAATGTTTTAACACATCTTTAAACTATTATATGATCTTGTGCTTTTAGTATCCACTCAAAAGAAACTCTTTAGCTTTTTGAGAAGAGATGGGATATGGATGAGACAAACTCTAGCGAGAGTGACAGCATCAAATACAAAGGCTAGATCTTCCAGATTCTCTGGAAGGGTGTCAATTTCAAATATTCTTGTCATTATTCCCAGTAACCCCCACCCCCAAATGCACTAGATCTTTTTGTATTCCAGCATCCTGGAAATGTTGCCTTGTGTCTTTTTATTCTGAAAGTAATATAGCAATATACTAGCTTGGACACAATATACTCGTGTGTGTTCAGACAACACACTAGACTCCACATAATCATGTACAAATTATGCAAAACATATACTAAGCAAAAGAACACACCAGTGTAGATGGCATCATCATAGATTTCTTTCAGAACACTGCTACTTGGGCCAGGCTGTGAGTGATATGGTTTGTGTGGAAGAGAGAATAGCTGAAGCAAGAGCCCAGCAGCATAGGGAACATGGCAAGAGTATGGGATGGAGGCAGGGAAATGATTATACCAACTTGTATTGAAGTGTCTGGCCCTCATTTTGCCTATATTTAATTGTTAAATCTAGATGTTTTCATCTTTTTTCAGGCTCTGAGTGGTTTACAAATTCTGCTATTTTTCTCTTCTGAGCCTGAGAACAGGACTAGAAATAAATGACCTTTCACTGGATTGGTCAGTGAGGGACCTTGGTACTGGTCTTTCCTCTAGAGTGACATCTCTAAACCTCAGTGTCTTCATATAGACGAAGCAACTGAGTCATTGATGAGATCAGTGGTGCAAGTTCACAGGGTTCACCCGGGGGAGACAGGCATCATAAATAAGTAAATAAGGGGTGGTGGGAAGGGAGAGCACAGGTGAAACTCTAAATGCAGGTCAACCTTGGTCCTGTGTCAGGGAGATTTTAGGGAGTGGAAGGAACTGGAGAGAACATGTCCATTCGATGAGGGTGAATGTTACTCAGTTCCAGCCAATTGTTGTGTAAGAACAAGAGCCCAGTGTCACCAGATCTTCTGATTTTTTTAAAAGAATCAAAAAATTCAGATTTTTATGTGAAATCTTTCAGTGTTAAATCAGTGGCAATTCATTCAAAATTGCCAAAAGTAAAGTAAAATAAAATAAAATAACATAAAATAACATAAAATAAAATAAAATAAAATAAAAATTGTGCAGGCCAAACAGAATACTACTGATCTAAAGATCAGATCTGGCCTGAGAGCTGTCAATTTGCTGAATGATTTCCAAGCCTCCTTCTGGCTTCAGGCTTCTATGATCCTACACTGAATCCATTTTATCTCTAACCTATTTCTTCTACTTTACTAAACCATAGCCTGGTACTCACCATATCTAAGTTATGCTTTGGGGATAACTTAGCTTTGGAGGAGTTCTTTGGCAAGTGCTGAACTATGATAGATCTGTAAGGCCTTAATTGGTCAAAGGATGTCCTTTTTTGATGGCCATGCTGGTTTCATAATTCATAGGCTCTAGCAATTAAGTACTTGTGTTAATTATCCCTTTCAGGGACAATTAATGTGATTCAATTCCAGAGCCCAGAATTATTTCTCTTTCCTTTCCTTTCTGCTCTTCCTTCTCACCCCAGTAGGAGATAATAACCAGTTGGGAAATTGATCCTGGTTCCCAATTGGACAAGGTATATTTGTAGCCTGACTTATGGTGCTCAAAGAAATCTTCATCGTCTTTACCCTGCCAAGATTTCACCATGGAGTCTCTCTCTCTTTTTAAACTTGGAAGTGTCTGGGAAAAACATTCTTGAACTGCAAACTGAATTAAGGGTTTGGCTTTTGAGTTGTGTTAATACAGGACTTTAGGTTTCTTTTTAAGAAAGCATACTTATATGGGCCCCAAAGTAACAGATTTGCATATGATCCCAACCCCAAATTATTTTTAGTAACACTGGTTCTTTCGCAGTGAAATTCTTTAGTATAATTTTTTTAAAAGCTCCATTTATTGAATTTGACTTGCTAAGATGTGTTCCTCACTTTACGTCAATGAGCTGTTTTACAAACAGGTGAGTCTGACTCTAACTGAAAAGTTCAGAGCAGATGTTGACAATGAGAAGGAAGTGTCCGAATAAATAAAACAAGAATGTCATGTTTAGAGAAACCACATATCTTCTTGAGACTGAGCTGATTTCAAGAGAATGAACAGAAGGCTCTGGATGACAATTCTCAGCCACAGTTTGTCCTTGTTCTGGCTCCAGTAGTGAGTCAACCTCCTGCCTCCCCCCACCTCCCCGCACTTCAGAGAGTGTGTGAAGCATCTCTGGATGTTTAACATTTAGAACCAAATCTGAGAGAGCCAGGTTACTGTCTGACCATTAAAGACATACCATTTGATGTTATACTGGTAAAAAATTTGAATAAAAAAACTCTACTTCTGTATTTTTACCCATGTATTTGGCTAGTCCTTCCGATTCAATGATGAAAGCAGGCTCTAAGCTCCGCGAATGTAGGGACCGCATTGTCTTCTAAGTGCATTCCATTCATTTTCTTCTAAAAAAATGCACGATGCCTTCTAAATGCACTTAATTCATTTTGTTGAATGAGAGATGTTTGATTAATCATTTTAATATACAGGAGAGTTAGGTAAGCAGCTTTTCCAATATTCATTAATTTCATAAAGATTTATTGAGCTCTTATTATGCACCAAACACAATTCTTAGTGTTAGGGATGTGAGATGGGCTTGGAGGTTAGATACCTTAACAAGGAGTAGCAATATATTGTGATGAATGTTATAATAGCAAGATTGCCCAAACTGATGTGAGATCTTAGAGGAGGAATGACTGACCATTGGAGAGTCAAGATGGCATCAAGTAAGAGGAGACATTTTAGGCTAAGTCTTAAAGGAAAAGCAGGAGTTTGCCGGTAGGCAAGTTGGAGACAGGCATTACAACCTCTCCCTAGGCTCACGTGTTGACTTGCAGCAGTGGCTTGGGGACCACTGGTTTGTTGGGACATCCTACAGAGGTGTAGTTGCGGGCTGGATTGTTGCAGATCTTTAGAGAAAAAAACAGAATTCAATAGCTTGCTGGGTATTTAAAGATCTAAATATTGAATATATAGACAAAACATGGTTGTGTAAAACCAATTTTTCATTTTCATTTATAATTTTTGAATAACATTATTGATGGGGAACTATAAGCTCCATGAGGCAGGAAAAATTATCTTTGGTTTTCTTATACGCTTATAATAATGAATTAAACTTCCCCTCTGCTAGTGGATACACTGTGGGTGGTGAGGAACCACTGAGAGATTTGAAAAGTGGAGGTGGAATTGGAGAAGATGAGAAGCATGGTTTGGCAGCAGCCTGCCAGATGAATGGCAGCAGGAAGAGAGCATAAGCAGAGGGGTCCATGAGTAGGTGGCTGTGATAGTGCAAAGATTTGCAAAGAAGAGGTAGAGGAAGAGTCAGACTGCAGAGCTCATTGTCAGGACCCTGGTCCTGGCTGACATGGGTGTTGGGAAGAAGGAACAGGGAGGGGATGGAGAGAGGGGCTTTCTGCTTGGGCAATTGCAGGTCTGGTTGTGTTTGTTCTCCAGATGAAATTTAGGAGGAGGAATTATGGATGTGTTAATTGTGAGGGTCTTGAGCACAGCCAGGTGGGATCTTGACATAAAAACTAGTAAGAAATTGGTTGGACATATGGGTCTGGAGTTCTGAGGGGAGGTCAGGCCTGCGGATGGAGACTTGGGACTCATTCCTTTGCATGCATGCAATCACTTGGTGAGGCTAAAGACAGCTGGTGGGGTCCTGTGGGAGTGGGCTCAGGAATGTCACGGGGGGGCATTGGTTTGCAGAGAAGAGAGAGGTGAACAGTGTCAAGATGGCGGTTGAATGCAGGCCTGAACTGACTCAGTGATAAGGCAGTGGGGGCTCCACAATAAGAACATTTCTCTTGTTGGATGCATGGAAACCAGAGAACAGTTGAGAAATCGTCAGGATGTGAGAAAACAGAGGCAGGGAGAGTGTTCTTGCAAGTTTTTCTAAGACCTTTGAAAGATGCAACAACAGTAACAGCAGCTGCAAGCATTTACTCTAGGCTGAGCACCATGCCCAGTGTTTCATAGAGATGATTTCCTATATTCCTCCTAAAAATCCTAAGAGGAAGGAGTTCTTACTATTTTCATTCTATAGATGAAGAAACTGAGAAGGTTGTTAACTCACTGAAAGGCACACGGCTGATGGCAGAGTTCGATCATGAACCCAGGAGAAATGACTCCAGGGTTCATGTTGTAGACCAGGGACTTTCAGTGTTTTAGAATATGACGTGCAGTAATATGTGTTTGTGAACCTGGCCGTGCACACACACACAGGCACACATACAAACACTGAAGCACAGATTCACACAATGGTACTGAAGCCTTATGACCATGCAGGAAGTATTCTTATATTTTTGGTGCTTATCTAATTTATTCTATTCTAAATTCCAATTTAAAAAAATGTTACTCATAATCCACAGTTGATTTCATGACCCATGATACATTGGAGTTTGAACAACACTGCTCTAGCCCACTGCTTTGCATTGCTTCCCAAACTAGAGCTTAATACTCTTTTCTATTACATTCAACAAAACATTTTTTGAGTGCCCACTATATGCATAGATGTGGAAAGAACATAAAGAATATAAGATGTGCCTTGATCCCAGGAATTTTCTGTTAGTGAAGAGGATGGGCAGAAAGCAAGTAAATGCCTAATTATAATGCATACTAGAATGAAATAAGAAAAGAGAGGTATAAGCAATATATCATGGGTGCATAGAGTGATTAATGCTGGCTCTAAATGTATATTGATTTGACTAGTAGTGTTTAGTGTTTTTGTGCTTTGACAACATTAAAAAACTTTTATGAAATTAATAGAAATGTATTTGGCAAAGACTTTTAAGAATAAAGGCCCCAAACTATAGAGAGAGTGCAAATATCCATCAACTAATGAATGGATATATATATACAATGTGGTGTGTGTTTATGTGTGTTGTGTCACACAGACACACACAATGGAGTATTACTCAGCCATAAAAAAGAATGAAATCTTGACATTTGCAACTGTGTGGATGAAGCTAGAATGTATTATGCTAAGTGAAATAAGTCAATCGGAGAAGGACAAACACCATATAATTTCACTCATATATGGCATTTAAGAAACAAAGAGATGAACGTATGGGAAGAGGGGAAGAGGAGAGAGGGAAACACACCACAAGACACTCTTAATGATAGAGAACAAACCAAAGGTTAATGGAGGGAGGTGGGTGGAAGATGGGCTAGATGGGTGATGGATATTAAGGAGGGCACTTGTGATGAGCATTGGGTGTTGTATTTAAGTGATGAATCACTGAATTTTACTGCTGAAACCAATATTGCACTGGATGTTAATTAACTAAAAGTTAAATAAATTAAAAAAAGAATAAAGGTCAAAGGAGATTTAAGACCATGATATTCTGTGTATTTTTCTCAAAGGTCCTGAGGTGGTCAAAATATTATTACTTAGATATCAGTTTGTTTAGTATAAGCCCTTGGGTGACGTCAGCAAGTTCAGTCATTTTAAAGTATATCCATTAAAAAGTTTTAAAATGGGGGTGCCTGGGTGGCTTAGTCGGTTGAGTGTCTGACTTCGGCTCAGGTCATGATCTCACAGTCCGTGAGTTCGAGCCCCGTGTTGGGCTCTGTGCGGACAGCTTGGAGCCTGGAGCCTGGAGCCTCGTTTGGATTCTGTGTCTCCCTCTCTCTCTGCCCCTCCCCTGCTCATGCTCTGTCTCTCTCTGTCTCAAAAGTAAATAAAAACATTTAAAACATTTTTAAAAAAGTTTTAAAATGAAAGGGTATCCATTAAAAAAATTTACCATCAACTTCCCAAAGTAAAGCAATGCAACTATACAGACCACTTAAGAAAGAACCTGCATTAGGTGGTCACTCCTTGGGTTACATGGAGAGAGTTTGAAGTAGAATCTAACAAAAAGCCTAGGGACACAGGGATAGAATGAGAATTATCAATACCTACCTAGGTTTTATGTAGAGTTGTACATAGATTAAAAAGATAACATTTGAAAGTCCTTGGCATTGTGTCTGATATACAGAAAGTGTTCATAAAAAATGGTAATTAGAAGTTATTCATGATATGGCTAAATAACAGTACATTTAAACCTTAGAAAATTTTCTTAATTCTACTGTTTAGGGGATTCCTAAGAAAACATGACATCATTATTGGGGTTTAAGGACACTTGAAATATTTTTCTATAGCCATGATTGGAGTGGGTAAAAAAAAAAGAGAATTAATTTAAATAACTAAGGGCAGCCAAGTCTTTCAATTTATGACTGTATATTAGGACGTGAAGTTGTTTAAGATGACCTATAGTGCTGTTGTCCCCTTCTGCTCAGTAACCACATGTTAAAATCATCTGGAGTGCTCTAATAGCCTGGCCTCCCCTCCAAACATCCTGCTTTCATTGCTGTAGGGTAGACCCAGACATCAGGGATTTTTAACCTCCCAAAGTGATTGATTCTACCGTGTAATCCACTTTGCAATCCCCTGCAAGTCTTAGTGTGCTAAGTGCTTAGTATAGAAGTATGTGCTTAGGAAGCGTGCTTAATATGCTCTGATGATTAGAAACAAGCTCATGTGGAGATACAACCTTAAAACGGGGTTTTTCATTTGCCCTTCTGATGCACATTGAGTTACCACCTTTTCTTGAGAACTGGTTTAGAAAGGAAGATCTTCGGGGATTTTGGAATAAGAAAGGGGTTCTTTGAACTGGGAAGATTAGAAAACTGGGGTGTGAAAAATACAAAGAGAAAGAAGCTTGAGTTCATGTAGCACTTTAAGAGACAAAGTAGTTGATTTTTAAGGACACTTGTAGCCCTTGTTAACTCTGATGATCAATGCTCACCACCGTTCTACCCACGGGCACCCTATGAACCATCCGGTGGCTAGGAAGGTGCTGGAAAGCTGTGTGGTTTCCTGAGTTGGGAAGAAAAGGAAGGATGGCAATGAAAGGGAGAAAGAGAACAAAGCAACCCTCAAAGCAAGATGAAAGCAACCCTCGTTTGGATTTGTCTTCTCTTGACTGTTGGTGACCTAAGAGTAGACTGTCCTTGTCCTTATGCTCTTTCCTCACTGAGACTTCCCTCTTCCCATTTACTTTTTCTTATCTGAGATTTGAAAAATGTCACTTCCATATCACCCCTTTTTTTTGGAGGGAGGAATTTCATAGCAGAGTATGTGTGTGTGTAGGTGTGTGTGCATGTGCACACTGTTGTGGCAGGGAGGGAGGGGGCTCGTGGATGTTCTGGCCAGGTGTATTTGTAGGGAGGGTAGTTTGAGATTTTGAGAGGATCTCTGCCGAGATAAAAAGAATATTTTTATGACAATTATGTTTACAAGGATAAGAAATAATTTACACTGAAATTACTGTGTGCCAGGCACTGTACTAATAGCACAATAGTCTGATGAGGTAAGTAATATCATTTCCCTCATTTTTTGGATGAAGAAAGTGAGGCCCAGAGATATTGCAGTAATTTGCTGAAGGTCACATGCTTGGCTAGTATCAGAAGTGGGACGTGTACTCAGGTTATCTAGGACCCAAGCTCATACTCTTATTCCTTATGCTCAGTTTTTTAGAACAGATATCTTCACATATTTATAGATATAAATATCTGTGTATGTACTTGTATGAAACTATAGCTTTTGACATAACAAAAAAGCGGAAACCCTATCAACCATTCTTTGGGACCACATAATACCATTACTAGAAGATCCTGACTTCTCTTTCACTACCTTTCCCAAACTCAGAGATTGTTTGGCTAATTTGAACAAATTAATAGGTGGCTCCATCATTATATTGACAGCTTTATTATAATTATAATTATCACCATCAGCAGCAACATTATCATGATCATGAAAATCTTCTTAGAGTTTTACCTGCCAGCTGCATGCCTGCTCCACTGGGGACTATGGAGGCTGGCTGGGGCATGTGACCTAGATCTGGAGAGGTGAAGTGACCATTTTAGCATTGACTATCTGGAGATTTTTGGAGCTGCTTCTCCCCAGGTTTTTCCTGGGCTGCTGTACAGCAGAAGGATGACATTATGGGCGATTGGATGATTCTCTAGAAGTAGAGCGCCTAGGCTTGGCCATTGGGGACAATGGAAAAGAGACAGGGAAAGATTTTTCTCTCCTCTGGCTGGCAATGGTGTGTACTTGCTCTCTCTGGAGCCACAGGGGTGGAACTGGGCTCCTTCTCCAGCTGGAAACCAGCCAACAGATTCTGGGGGGTTGCCACATCAAAGTGTGGGGTTAATAGCATTGCCACCACCAGTGGGGATATAGCCAAATGTCACAAATGAAGAGGCAGCAGGCAACCGTCCATTCCTTTGTTTTCTGTCTGCGCTCCAGGGTGCTTAGAAAAATAAAAGTCATGCTCTTCTGAGAAGGTCCATTTATTCTGCCCTCTTGTTTTGTAAAGTTAGGATTCTTTGGAGAGAGATGCTTACTTTTCTATAGGCTTCCAATTCACTAGGGCACATTACCATGTTGCAAGTTGTTTTTTGAGTTAATACACTTTCTGACACCATTTTCTCCTATTTGCATTAAAAACAACTTTTGCAAATCTTCAGATAAATTGATGTAATAATCATCTTTTAAATTTTGTATCACAGGCAATGATCCCCTTTGCATTTTCTCATTTTATAGAAGATCAAGAAAATAGCTTTTGTCATGGTTATCACTCCTATAGGAATTTTTGCTTTGATCAGTGGAGATTTAGGGGTAATAAGCTTTGTCCTTGACCATATTATAGATGACAGGGTTGAGTTAAAAGGACAGCACAGTGCTGGCAGCTGCACTGGGGTGGGTGGGCTCAGGGCGATGAGTTCCCACATGCTCCAGTCCCCACTTCATCCCCAACTCTTAGCCTCTTCCTTTCCTCACCTGTGTCCCTTCTCCACTGGGAAAGAGGATGTGACAGTTAGTCAGAGGTGGTCCTTCTCTCCTGTAGGACAGTGATTCTCAGCCTTGGCTGCACATTCGAGTGACAGGAAGGGTCAGGCTGTACCCCAGAGCAGTCTGGGGTGGGACCTCAATCAGAGATGTTTTAAGCTCCCCAGAGCGCATTCAGGCTGGAGAACCATTGTGGTTGGGCAACCATTTTGAGTGTATCTGTGGATGACCTTGGTCAGAATCACAGGGTGATTCTTAAAAAATCTGATTTCTGTGATTCCTAACACACTAAAAATACATAAGCCTTGAACCCAAAATAAAAGGAAACCAAATCTAGCAGTAAACATGAGTTTTGAATTATTCCAAACTAGAATCTGGAAATATCCAGATCTTGGTTTACATTTTCTAAATATTAAGAAATAACTAAAGATTAAAAGGTTTTAGAAACCCTAGGTTTATATATAATTCAGTAACTAGTTGCTGTAGAACTCTGGTGTGAGTAGTAACTACTTCTTAAAGAGGCTATCAAGTTACCAGAAATCCTTTATGGTTTTTAAAGTAATAATAACTAACATTTATTTTTTTTAAACCAGTTTTTGTTTTAGAGAGAGAGTGTGTGCACACAGCATGGGAGGGACAGAGGGAAAGAGAGTCTTAAGCAGGCTTCACGCCCAGCGTGGAGCCAATCTCACAACTGTGAGATCATGACCTCAGCTGAAATCAAGAGTCCAATGCTTAACCAGCTGAGCCACCCAGGTGCCCCACTAACATTTATTAAAGCTTTTTACTGTGTGCAAGGCACTGAGCTTTGCACTTGAAATTCACTGTTATCCCATATTAAGACAAGAAAAGTGTGGTTTAGAGACATTAAGTAATTGGCTCAAAATCACGTGGTGATCACATGGTGACCTCAACCTCTCTCAAAATAAATAAGCATTAAAAAAAAGGAATGAAATACAAATACATGTTACAACATGATGAACCTTAAAAACATTATGCTAAATTAAAGTGGTCAAACACAAAAGACTACATATTATATGATTCTCATTTATATGAAACTTCCAGAATAGATCATCTATAGAGACAGGAAGTAGATCAGTGGTTGCCTAGGGCTAGGAGGTTTGGGAGGAAATGGAAAGTGACTACTAATAGGTATTCGGTTTCTTTTGGGGATGATGAAAATGTTTTAGAATTATGATGATTATTGATCATCATAATCTCACAGTTGTGAGATTGGCTCCACGCTGGGTGTGAAGCCTGCTTAAGACTCTCTTTCCCTCTGTCCCTCCCATGCTGTGTGCACACACTCTGTCTCTAAAACAAAAACTGGTTTTAAAACAAAAAAATATATATATATATACACACACACGTATATGTGTATACGTATATATATGTGTGTGTGTGTGTGTGTGTGTGTGTGTATATACATATAAAACAAGGATTTCTTTGTGTGATTTTGTGAAGAGTTTTAATAGTTTATAAGAAGGACAGGGGCTGGGTTCTTCTTTTCCTTTAAAAATGACATTGATCTATACCAAAATTTATTTTGCTTCAGAAGAGAAATCATAAACTCTACTCATTATGAAATAATATCACTGGAAAAGGACAAAATTAATCCAGTGTCTATAACTTTTAAAGGAGTAACACTGGTGTTCATGTGAGTGTGTTTTCCAATATCCGAAACAACAAATGGAGCAGATTCACTTGGAAGTTTGTATCTTTGACCCAGAGACAACTGACACTGTTATAAAGCTTTAAGCTACCCGTAAATGGTCAACAAACAGCCATGCTGACTCTTTGGCAAGTGACTGCACGTGTTGCACTTTTTACTTGGCGCGCGCTGTGGAACGCAGCTCCTCCAGACATAGGAAAGTGAAAGTACCAGCTGAGTGGTAGCGTGGTAGAGGCGGACTCCAGCCCCCGCAACAGCTGTGGCTACTTGTACACCAGAACGGCCTCTATGCTGCTTGTCTCCCATTAAATGCAATCTAATTAACTTATATTTGAATCATGAGTCTCTGTGTGTATTAAAGGGTATTTTTTTTTACCTGTATTTTATTAGAATTCCCAAATAATTATTTGCTTATTTTTTATTTTCACAAAGAATGATTTGTTTACCTACATTTTTAAATGAGAATTCCTCCCAGTTTTTTCTCAATTCCTAGCATCCCTTGACCCAAACCGCAGTCAGCGGTGGAGGATGCATGATACATGTTTGGAAGGGCAAGTGTCACAGGAGGGAAACAGCAGTATCAGTGCTAGAACTGCTTCTGGCAGAATGGGTCTGCTCTGTAGTTTATAAAACTTGTTACCCATGTTAGAGTCAGAACAAAAACATAATTTCCAGTAGCTTTTGAATGCATTTTACTTTAACAACTTTTTGGAGATATAAATCAGATGTGGTGAAGTTCACCTATTTATTTTTATTAAAAAACTTTTTTTTAAGTCTATTTATTTTTGAGAGAGAGAGACAGAACACAAGCAGGGGGAGGGCAGAGAGAGAGGGAGACACAGAATCCAAACCAGGATCCAGGCTCTGGGTTGTCAGCACAGAGCCTGACGCGGGCCTTGAAACCACGAACTACGAGATCATGACCTGAGCTGAAGTCCAACACTTGATCGACTGAACCACCCAGGTGCCTCTGGAGTTCACCTATTTAATCTGAATGGTTTAGTGGATTTTTTTTTCATGAGTTGTGCAAACTGTACCATAAAAAATAACTTAAAAACCTTTTTGTTACCTCAACAAAAACCTTGTGCGTATTCATGCCCACCTATCAAACTGTTTTCCAGAGTGGCTGCCACGTTTTCATTCCCACCAGCAGCACACAAGCGTTCCAGCTTTCTTCAGCTTGGCCTCTGGTTTGGAACCTTCCATTTAACAGGATACATAAATGTAACTGAAGGAAGTTCACAAAGCCCAGGATGATTTTGACTTTTGACACACCTGGTGGATGACCAGGTCAAGACAAAATCAACATGGAATCAACCATTTCCTGCGCCCACCTCCCCAGGATGTAATCACATGATCCTAGGCCCTTATTTAAAATAAAGTGCTTTGATGCGATATTGCTCAGAAGAAAAAAAAGAATGGAATCTTGGGGCACCTGGGTGGTTCAGTTGGCTGAGCATCCAACTTTACCTCAGGTCATGATCTCACAGTTTGTGGGTTCAAGCCCCACATCGGGCTCTGTGCTGACAGCTTAGAGCCTGGAACCTGCTTTGAGTTCTGTGTCTCCCTCTCTCTCTGCCCCTTCCCTGCTCATACTCTGTCTCTATCTCTCAAAAATAAATAAACTTTAAAAAAAAATTAAGAAAAAAGCATGGAATCTTGCCATTTACAATGACATGGATGGAACTAGAGAGTATTATGCTAAGTGAAATAAGTCAATCAGAGAAAGACAAATACCAGATGATTTCACTTATATGTGAAATTTAAGAAACAAGTGAGCAAAGGTTAAAAAAAAAAAGAGACAAACTTAGAAGCTGACTCTCCACTATAAAGAACAAACTGATGGTCACCAGAGGGGCAGTGGGTGGGGGGAGGGTTTAAATAGGTGATGGGGATGAAGGAGGGCACTTGTAATGAGCACGGGGTGGTGTATGGAAGTGTTGAATCACTATATTATACACCGGAAACGAATATTACACTGTATGTTAACTAATTAGAGTTTCAATAAAAACACACAAAAAAGAGAAGACATAAAAATAAAGTGCTTAAGCACCAGATAATTTGGCAGTGACTGAGATTCAAAAAAAAAAAAAAAGAGTTCTGTTTTTACCTCCTATGATTCAAGTGAAAAATGCACCTAGAAATCTTTAGTGAGATATAGGTAACAGTCAAAAAGGGTTATTAGAGAATGATTATTATTGGGGGGAAAAGGCAAGAGGAACCATCAACTGAAAGGAAGGTAAACTGTAAATCACTCCCAACTTGGCAAAAAATAGTGTAATATGTATGTATACACCTCAGAGACAGAAAACTTCTGTGTCAACACTGAATGTTCATAAACGTCAAATATGTAATTCTAGCATTCTATGTGGGGAGAATAGACATTTTTAGCCAGTGTAGATTTGAGAAAATAACAGAGGATTGGCATTATTTGAGCAGAAGTAAATGCATAGACTATTGGAGTCTAATCACTTTGTAAATCAACAGTAAAATGTAGACTTCTATCAACATTTCCAAAGAAAGTGTCTTGTAATTTGTCCTTTCACAAAACAAATGCTAGCTTTAAGAGATCTGCTATCCTTCATACTGTGATAATCTCATTTGCTTGAGTAATGATATCTCTCCCCACTCCAAGGGAGGTTTATAACATATTTAATGTTTAGGTTAAAAATAAGATATGCACTTAAATTATAAGTTAAAGTTAATTTTGTAATGTTCCATTAGATCCTGTGCTGTGACAGAACTGCCCTTAAATTATAGGGCTCTTCAAATGGTCTCTCAAAATGGCTTGCAATTTTGAGTTTGATAAGATGTCTCATCATGCAAAGTCTGGGTTTGTGAACACTCTGATTAAAAAAGATTCCAGGTTGCCTGGGTGGCTCAGTCGGTTGAGCAGCTAGCTTCAGCTCAGGTCACGATCTCACAGTTCATGAGTTCAAGCCCTGCATCAGGCTCTGTGATGACAGCTTAAAGCCTGACCTGCTTCAGGTTCTGTGACTCTCTCTCTGCCCCTTCCCTGCTCATGCTCTGTCTCTCTTTCTCTCTCAAAAATAAATAAATGTTAAAAATTTTTTTTTAAGTTTCCAAAATTTCAAAGAATGTACCAGAATATACCAGAATGTGTGTGTTTCCTAAAAGCATATTTTTATACAGTTATATGATTAAGAGCCCCCAATTTTGAGTATACTCATGGAACACTAGTCCAAACAAAACAACACTTTCTGATACTTACAGATTTTGTTATTTTTTAGGACAAGAAAAATCCATCACTTAGATAATATATCTTGGCGTTGTAAGTATAGGATTATTGAGACATTTTCTTCTTAAATTTCAACTGAGAGTACCATCTTTCCAATCTTGTTTTCCTCTGTGATCCCTCTAAGACTTGCCTTCTTTACTTTCACCAAATTTAGCAGGCCTATCCTGATTCCACACCCATGTTCGTGTTTCTCTTACTAGAGCCATGCTTTCCTGAATCTCTCCATTGTTCATTAGGACCGACCTACTTCACAGGGCCTTCCACTCCTGCTTTCCTTTCCCTCTGACTCTCAAACGTTTCACATCCAGCCACCTCTTTGGCACTCATTCGCATGCTATCTTACATCTTAACTGGGTTATAAGCTCCTAGGGAGCAAAAGCCATGCTTTCTATTTCTTCTGCTATTTCTTCTTCTTCTTGGTATCTAGTCAATATATTTTAATTTGTAAGTGATCATAAAACTTGAATAAAGATCACTTTTATAATGCTGTATTTCTCTAAATATTAGTATAAGTGGACTTAGTGGAAATTTCAGTTAATTTGAAGTTTTTAGTTAAAAGAATGCCAGAGAAGAGATTTTATCATATTGAATCATAAGATGTGAAGAAGGAGGGATAATAAGAAATTTCAAGAAAAAGAGATATGGCATATTCTATATTTCCCATATTGTGCAGTCATAGACTGTGCTCCTAAACCTACCCTTTTGGCCCAAATGGGACCAAGTGGGGTATAGAAAGGTAAAATAATCAGCTTGAAATTACTTCACACTCAAATTTTATTCTGTTCCAAGTACAAGAAACAAAAACAAATTAACAAAATAATTTCCTGGGTTTGTTCACAGGAACAAACAGGTTTGTGAAATGAAAGGCTGGAGAAACCCATCTTGGGTATACCCCAAGGTAGTCAAGGTGGTCTCTTCAATGTACTACCATTGAAATCAGTAAACTTCAAATATATATTTCCTTATAGCATTTCAGTCAAAATTCAGAGTCCTGGGAAAGAGGTCCTGCTGGCTTTGCTTGGATCACATACTACTCTATGGGTCAAGATTAAAGAATCTTGATCAACAGTCCTACCACCTATCCACTCATAGAGAAGACCCCAAGTCCCCCAAAGGAAATTGGGTACCATTACAAAAGGGGGAAAATGAAGATTAGTCTATTTGTGAAATCACCTTGGAGAATATATAATGTCAGAGAAATAGCAGGTGAGAAACAAGGAATAGAAGAAACTATAGGGGAAAGGTATTAGTTACCCTGACAGAAAACAAGACATCACTAAATGGTATTTTCCACCATGTTCTATGTATACTACATGTACATCAAACTGTGAGACAATTAAAAGTTAGAAGCTATTAGCCAACTCTTTATAAAAACTTGTCTTTCTAGTCAGAGTTGATATATATGGGAACTTTGTATTTCAAAGGTTTGTTCTCCCAAATATTTACTGTGAGAAGAATTTCTCTGGCTCCTGTCCTGTGTGTTGAAATGTCACCCAAGGCAAGGCAAAGTGAAGCAAGGCCAAGGTATTTTGTGTATAAAAGCACTTCTGTCTACTTAGGTCTGCAAACTGGCAAGGGAGATACTCCTCACCCTTTTCCTCCCCTGACCCTTCAGAAAATACTGGCTTTCAAAAAAAAAAAAAAAAAAAAAAAAAAAGAAAATACTGGCTTTCTTCATGATTCTGGTGCTTTGCCTATATAAATGTGTACTTTTCCTGAAGTGCGATAATTTGAAGATTTAGTCGAAGGACAATCTTATATGCATTTGTTCTTATACAGCCTTTTAGTCTCTTTAGATGTTTGGCTGTTGCTATCGTATAGTAATCTAGTTTAGGGAATTAAGACTATATTTTCTTTAAAAGGGATTTTGAACAAGAAATTTGCAAAGGACTAAATTGTCATTCGAAGGACCAAAATGATATTGTTTACTTTTACATTAGAGTAGGTACTGGAGAGAGTTGACTTCTAAAGAAGAGACATAGCTGATTATTTCAAAGGACTTAGATATTTGGAAATTTGGAGTATTCTGTCTGCTAACACAATCATTTGGTCTGAAAGACTGGCTTTTAGACTCTACAGTTCTGTGTACAAATTGTAACCTCTTTCAATTGTCAGTTATGAAATACTGAAAGCTAATTTATACACTTTAAAGGCCCGTGGCAGGTCATGACATGATTTTGCCTTAGCGTTCTGAATGTCAAAGTGAAGAAATTCAGTGAAGCCCATATAAATTGATGGGTGTAACTATGACTCTCTTAAGGTAGCCAAGTGCTCCGTCATCTAATTAGAGATGTGCATGAACGGATGAATGACATTTTCTACTGTCTTCACCTATTATTTGATTAGGCTGTGGCCATTCCACAGCCAAGGGAATGGCTTGGAAAAATCTGAGGTCAAAGAAGACTCAGTTAAAACTGATTGTAAACCTGACATGATGTAGTGATATAAAAAGCATACATTAAGTGGATGGCCCTGTTGGGGGCAGGAAGGTCAAGGCTTGGGACTCTAAATCTATTGCCATGTAAACTGTTTCAGATCTTCAAAAAAAGTAATATTTTCAAATTCTTTTAAAATGTAGTAAGCATTTTTTTTTATGGTAACACTCAAGATAGAGTAATGTGAATGTTTTCTTTGTGAAAGAAATCTATCTAAGCTCCAGAGGCAGCACGTTGGCATTTGAAGGTATTCTAAGTTAGGAACCAAAGACATATACTCTTATTATTTGACATTATTCTGTATGCCCTGTTAGATGCAAATACAAAAGAAAGCATTTTGAAGTATAAAAATTCAAAATAAGAACGTAAAATTATCCCTGTTTGTAGATGATTGTGTAACTTTATTGTATTATGTATTTTATATACTCAAGAGAATCATCCAAAAATCTACTGCAAACGAGAATGTAGTAGGGTAATTGGATACAAAATTAACTTATAGACATCAATAACTTTTACACATACAAACAAAACAAAGAAATAACCCTGATTTTAATATTAACAAAAAGGATAGAATACTTAAAATAAAAAGAAATGTTAGGGAAAACTTTAAACATAAAGAACACTTAATATCTTCTATTAAGAATAGTAGACTTGAACAAATGGAGAAGCACACCATGTTCTTCAATGGCAAGACTCAACATCACAAAAGGATCAATTTTCCTTAAGTCAACTTACAAATGTAATTCAGACTTAGTAATTAAGCTATTGTAATGTTGAGTGAAAGGCAGATCAATGGAACAGAATGGAAATTACAGAAATACACACATATATACCCAAGAATTAGATAGGAATTACAAATGGCTTTTTATCTATGTAATGACACACAACTTTCAGGGAAAGCTGAGAAATGCAAGTTAAATCTATGATGAAATACTGTTTTACCGTTACCAAATTGGCAAAAATGCAAAAGCTTTATGACACACCCCAAATTGCTGGGGATAATATGAATTGGTTTAATCCTTTGATGCCAATTTCGTAATACTAGTTACAGATACAATGTTCTTACCTTTTGACTCAGCAATTCCTCGTTTGGGTTTTATCTAACAGACATGCATATGTGCAAAAAGGTCTATGGATATGTAAGATTATTCATCGCAGCATTGTTTTTCACTGTAAGTCACAGGGAACTGGTTGAATTAAGAGAAAGCCCTATAATGAAACACAATGCAGCACAAACAAGAGAATGAGGAAGGTCGCTATGCATTCAGAATATTTTTCTGTGTAAAAAATAGAGGAAATCTATATTTGAGTGAACAATGTATACATAAACCAACTCTAGAAAGATATAAAAGAAACAAGAAGTATTGGTTTTCTGTGGAGGATATGGGAGTTAGGTGGGAAATAGGTATGGACTGTATACCTTTGGTCCTTCTTTTTCAGTTTTGAACCATGTAAATATTTTGCCTATTTAATAAATGAATAAACGAACATGTGTGCAGCCATATGGTGAGCTACTTTGTGCTTATTGAGAAAAAAAAGACTAAGGAAGCTGTGTATTGACAGGGAAAAATCTTGGGGGTATTAAATGCATGAGACAAGGTTTGGAATAGATTGTACAATATGCTACTTTCTGTCTAAAAAGAGGGAAATCTAGGGGCGCCTGGGTGGCTCAGTCGGTTAAGTGACCGACTTCAGCTCAGGTCATGATCTCATGGTTCGTGGGTTCGAGCCCCATGTTGGGCTCTGTGTTGAACGCTTGCTCGGAGCCTGGAGCCTACTTCAGATTCTGTGTCTCCTTCTCTCTCTGCCCCTCCCCCACTTGTGCTCTGTCTCACTCTGTCAAAAATAAATAAATGTCAAAAAAAAATTTTTTTTTTTTAAGAAAGAGGGAAATCTAAGACTATTTGCTTGGTTTTGCTTGTACCTTCATGAACAAAGTCTGGGAGGATACTTAAGTTGGTGGACATGGTGATGTGCTGCCAATTCCCCCCCAGACCCCTTTGGGAATGAGAAATTCCTTGCCCCAGCTGTTGAGAGTGCTGGCCAAGGCAGGTGGTGGGGTGGGGGGTGCTGGGGCTTCAGCTGACTGTCCTACAGGAATGACAGCCTCACCTAAGGTCATGCACTCTTCTTGGATGGTCCAAATCCAGTGAAAGAGCAACTGGGGGGAAGACAGGGCAACTCTTCATGCCCAACTCAGGGCAACTCTGAAGGGCCATCCCAGCTTTAGAAGTCCCCTTCCTTAACACCACGTGGCAGCTTACTTTTTCTCTCCCCTATTACCTTCCATAGGAAGAGAACAGTCCTAATAAACCTCCTTCTTACTAATAGTCTGCCTCCTGGGGAACCCAACATGTGACAAGAAACCAGACCTAGTGAATGGGGACAAGGTTTTCACTCTGTGCCTTTTTATAATTAAAAAAATTTTTTTTGATCCATGTGGAAATATTACTTACTCAAATCATCAGCACAAAATTTAAAGTTAACTTGATATGTCCGTGATTTTTATGCTTCTCCATGTATATTTTTATTATTTTTTTTTAAAATTTTTTTTTTCAACGTTTTATTTATTTTTGGGACAGAGAGAGACAGAGCATGAACGGGGGAGGGGCAGAGAGAGGGAGACACAGAATCGGAAACAGGCTCCAGGCTCTGAGCCATCAGCCCAGAGCCTGACGCGGGGCTCGAACTCACGGACCGCGAGATCGTGACCTGGCTGAAGTCGGACGCCCAACCGACTGCGCCACCCAGGCGCCCCATCCATGTATATTTTTAGAGAAGCTTTTTGATTTAATTTAGAAGATATTTTTAATCCAAAATAATGTGCCCCACCACACTCTAAATATGTTTTTCTTTTCCTTTTGTTTTTGCTTAGGCCCGACAGAGGAACACCTCCTTGATCTCACCTTACGATGGAATTTAAAAAGTCACCTGATGGTGGATGGGGCTGGGTGATCGTGCTTGTCTCCTTTTTCACTCAGTTTTTGTGTTACGGGTCACCGTTGGCTGTTGGAGTCTTGTACATAGAATGGCTGGATGCCTTTGGTGAAGGAAAAGGAAAAACAGCCTGGGTCGGATCCCTTGCAAGTGGAGTTGGCTTGCTTGCAAGTAAGTGGATAAATCTATGCTTCTCCTAATTCCTTTATCATTTAATTAGATTTGTTGCATTGCCAACACTGTGCAAGGCATAGGAGGCTATTGTTTTGTTTTGTTTTGTTTTTTAACTAGCACATATTTTCCTGCCTTCCTTGAGATTATAATAAATCTATGTGAAAATACAGAGTTCCATAAGATACGCATTCATTTCTTGATGCATTTATTTGCCATTGTGTGCCAGGCAGTGTGCTAGATGCTAGATAGAAAAAGATGAGCAGTAAACACGCTGTACCTGCCTTAAGAGACTCACAGTCTAGTGAGAGACACCCATGCTTCCATGAGTAAGATTGATACAGGGAGATGAAGGCATCCAACCTGGCATGTCCAGTGTATGCTGGTGAGCAAAGGACCACACGATGTTCACTGTCCTGTAAGCAGTTCCTATTCGATTCGAAATTACTCCTCTTTGATTCAGGTCCACTGTGATCAAATTGCATGAACTACATTTGTGTCACCTTCATGAGGAAAATTTGACATGGCAAAGGTAGTCCCATCTCACAATGATGACACTATTTAGAATTTTAATGCAGTGTTATGTATAGTATAGATGTGATGAATTTTGTGTGGCCTTTGTATAATATCTCCATAAGTAATATTCTTGATAAATGTTTACATATGATGGAGTAGGGATTCGTTCTTTAGAAAGAATCTTTAGAATGAATCTAGAATGAAATCTTAGATTCATCTTTAGAAAGAAGAGTAGAGGGGTTTTCATTTACCTTTAAAGGATGAAAATCATTATGGCACTTCAATTTCTGGAGTAATAGTTTGAAATCTGCAGTAATGTTTAGTGACCATCAATCTGATTTACTTGAAACTATTTAAGCACAGGTGTGCTAAGATGGTGACTTCTTAGGGTCAGTATCCCTGGGGTCTTTTCCTGTATGCTATGAGGTTGGCTTGCTTCATTGAGAAAATCACAATCTCTATTCTGTGGGGATATACAGACATCGTAGGAACATAAGGAGAAAATAAGGACATTGAATGTGATGATTTGAAAGGTAATTTTCAGCTCTGAAATGATTTCATGAACACAAAATACATTAGCTGTTCCTTCTTTTAAGTATGCTGTCTTTTCTTGATATCTAAAGGGGACTTCTTAAGACAAAACAAAATCATTTGTTTCCAATTGATGTATTATCTTTTTTTTTCAATATATGAAATTTGTTTTCAAATTGGTTTCCATACAACACCCAGTGCTCATCCCAAAAGGTGCCCTCCTCAATACCCATCACGCACCCTCCCCTCCCTCCCACCTTGCATCAACCCTCAGTTTGTTCTCAGTTTTTAACAGTCTCTTATGCTTTGGCTCTCTCCCACTCTAACCTCTTTTTTTTTTTTTTTCCTTCCCCTCCTCCATGGGTTTCTGTTACGTTTCTCAGGATCCACATAAGAGTGAAAACATATGGTATCTGTCTTTCTCTGTATGGCTTATTTCACTTAGCATCACACTCTCCAGTTCCATCCATGTTGCTACAAAGGGCCATATTTCGTTCTTTTTCATTGCCATGTAGTACTCCATTGTGTATATAAACCACAATTTCTTTATCCATTCATCAGTTGATGGACATTTAGGCTCTTTCCATAATTTGGCTATTGTTGAGAGTGCTGCTATAAACATTGGGGTACAAGTGCCCCTATTCATCAGTACTCCTGTATCCCTTGGATAAATTCCTAGCAGTGCTATTGCTGGGTCATAGGGTGGGTCTATTTTTAATTTTCTGAGGAACCTCCACACTGCTTTCCAGAGCGGCTGCACCAATTTGCATTCCCACCAACAGTGCAAGAGGGTTCCCGTTTCTCCACATCCTCGCCAGCATCTATACTCTCCTGATTTGTTCATTTTGGCCACTCTGACTGGTGTGAGGTGATATCTGAGTGTGGTATTGATTTGTATTTCCCTGATGAGGAGCGATGTTGAGCATCTTTTCATGTGCAATTGATGTATTATCTTGCTGAATTAAAAGCAAGACTTGAGGGAGTTCCGGAAGATGGCGGCGTAGGAGGACGCTGGGCTCACCGCGCATCCTGCTGATCACTTAGATTCCACCTACACCTGCCTAAAGAACCCAGAAAACCGCCAGAGGATTAGCAGAACGGAGTCTCCGGAGCCAAGCACAGACGAGAGGCCCACGGAAGAGGGTAGGAAGGGCGGCGAGGCGGTGCGCGCTCCACGGACTGGCGGGAGGGAGCCGGGGCGGAGGGGCGGCTCGCCGGCCAAGCAGAGCCCCCGAGTCTGGCTGGCAAAAGCGGAGGGGCCGGACGGACTGTGTTCCAACACCAAGCGCGACTTAGCGTCTGGGAGGTCATAAGTTAACAGCTCTGCTCAGAAAGCGGGAAGGCTGGAGGACAAAGGGAGGGAGAGCTGCTGAGCCCCCGGAGGACAGAGCTCAGTTTGGTGGGGAACAAAGGCGCTCGCCAGCGCCATCTCCCCCGCCCATCCCCCAGCCAAAATCCCAAAGAGAACCAGTTCCTGCCAGGGAACTTGCTCACTCCGCGCAAACACCCAACTCTGTGCTTCTGCGGAGCCAAACCTCCAGCAGCGGATCTGACTCCCTCCCGCTGCCACAGGGCCCCTCCTGAAGTGGATCACCCAAGGAGAAGCGAGCTAAGCCTGCCCCTCCTGCCCCCGTGCACCTTGCCTACCCACCCCAGCTATTACACCAGATCCCCAGCACCACAAGCCTGGCAGTGTGCAAGTAGCCCAGACGGGCCACGCCACCCCACAGTGAATCCCGCCCCTAGGAGAGGGGAAGAGAAGGCACACACCAGTCTGACTGTGGCCCCAGCGGTGGGCTGGGGGCAGACATCAGGTCGGACTGTGGCCCCGCCCACCAACTCCATTTATACACCACAGCACGGGGGAAGTGCCCTGCAGGTCCTCACCACTCCAGGGACTATCCAAAATGACCAAACGGAAGAATTCCCCTCAGAAGAATCTCCAGGAAATAACAACAGCTAATGAACTGATCAAAAAGGATTTAAATAATATAACAGAAAGTGAATTTAGAATAATAGTCATAAAATTAATCGCTGGGCTTGAAAACAGTATACAGGACAGCAGAGAATCTCTTGCCACAGAGATCAGGGGACTAAGGAACAGTCACGAGGAGCTGAAAAACACTTTAAACGAAATGCAAAACAAAGTGGAAACCACGACGGCTCGGATTGAAGAGGCAGAGGAGAGAATAGGTGAACTAGAAGATAAAGTTATGGAGAAAGAGGAAGCTGAAAGAAAGAGAGATAAAAAAAATCCAGGAGTATGAGGGGAAAATTAGAGAACTAAGTGATACACTAAAAAGAAATAATATACGCATAATTGGTATCCCAGAGGAGGAAGAGAGAGGGAAAGGTGCTGAAGGGGTACTTGAAGAAATTATAGCTGAGAACTTCCCTGAACTGGGGAAGGAAAAAGGCATTGAAATCCAAGAGGCACAGAGAACTCCCTTCAGACGTAACTTGAATCGATCTTCTGCATGACATATCATAGTGAAACTGGCAAAATACAAGGATAAAGAGAAAATTCTGAAAGCAGCAAGGGATAAACGTGCCCTCACATATAAAGGGAGACCTATAAGACTCGTGACTGATCTCTCCTTTGAAACTTGGCAGGCCAGAAAGGCTTTGCACGATATCTTCAGTGTGCTAAACAGAAAAAATATGCAGCCGAGAATCCTTTATCCAGCAAGTCTGTCATTTAGAATAGAAGGAGAGATAAAGGTCTTCCCAAACAAACAAAAACTGAAGGAATTTGTCACCACAAAACCAGCCCTACAAGAGATCCTAAGGGGGATCCTGTGAGACAAAGTACCAGAGACATCACTACAAGCATAAAACATACAGACATCACAATGACTCTAAACCCGTACCTTTCTATAATAACACTGAATGTAAATGGATTAAATGCGCCAACCAAAAGACATAGGGTATCAGAATGGATAAAAAAACAAGACCCATCTATTTGCTGTCTACAAGAGACTCATTTTAGATCTGAGGACACCTTTAGATTGAGAGTGAGGAGATGGAGAACTATTTATCATGCTACTGGAAGCCAAAAGAAAGCTGGAGTAGCCATACTTATATGAGACAAACTAGACTTTAAATTAAAGGCTGTCACAAGAGATGAAGAAGGGCATTATGTAATAATTACAGGGTCTATCCATCAGGAAGAGCTAACAATTATAAATGTCTATGCGCCAAATACCGGAGCCCCCAGATATATAAAACAATCACTCATAAACATAAGCAACCTTATTGATAAGAATGTGGTCATTGCAGGGGACTTTAACACCCCACTTACAGAAATGGATAGATCATCTAGACACACAGTCAATAAAGAAACAGGGGCCCTGAATGACACATTGGATCAGATGGACTTGACAGATATATTTAGAACTCTGCATCCCAAAGCAACAGAATATACTTTCTTCTCGAGTGCACATGGAACATTCTCCAAGATAGATCATATACTGGGTCACAAAACAGCCCTTCATAAGTTGACAAGAATTGAAATTATACCATGCATACTTTCAGACCACAATGCTATGAAGCTTGAAATCAACCACAGGAAAAAGTCTGGAAAACCTCCAAAAGCATGGAGGTTAAAGAACACCCTACTAACGAATGAGTGGGTCAACCAGGCAATTAGAGAAGAAATTAAAAAATATATGGAAACAAATGAAAATGAAAATACAACAATCCAAATGCTTTGGGACGCAGCGAAGGCAGTCCTGAGAGGAAAATACATTGCAATCCAGGCCTACCTCAAGAAACAAGAAAAATCCCAAATACAAAATCTAACAGCACACCTAAAGGAAATAGAAGCAGAACAGCAAAGGCAGCCTAAACACAGCAGAAGAAGAGAAATCATAAAGATCAGAGCAGAAATAAACAATGTAGAATCTAAAAAAACTGTAGAGCAGATCAACGAAACCAAGAGTTGGTTTTTTGAAAAAATAAACAAAATTGACAAACCTCTAGCCAGGCTTCTCAAAAAGAAAAGGGAGATGACTCAAATAGATAAAATCATGAATGAGAATGGAATTATTACAACCAATCCCTCAGAGATACAAACAATTATCAGGGAATACTATGAAAAATTATATGCCAACAAATTGGACAACCTGGAAGAAATGGACAAATTCCTAAACACCCACACTCTTCCAAAACTCAATCAGGAGGCAATAGAAAGCTTGAACAGACCCATAACCAGAGAAGAAATTGAATCGGTTATCAAAAATCTCCCAACAAATAAGAGTCCAGGACCAGATGGCTTCCCAGGGGAGTTCTACTAGACGTTTAAAGCAGAGATAATACCTATCCTTCTCAAGCTATTCCAAGAAATAGAAAGGGAAGGAAAACTTCCAGACTCATTCTATGAAGCCAGTATTACTTTGATTCCTAAACCAGACAGAGACCCAGTAAAAAAAAGAGAACTACAGGCCAATATCTCTGATGAATATGGATGCAAAAATTCTCAATAAGATACTAGCAAATTGAAATCAACAGCATATAAAAAGAATTATTCACCATGATCAAGTGGGATTCATTCCTGGGATGCAGGGCTGGTTCAACATTCGCAAATCGATCAACGTGATACATCACATTAACAAAAAAAAAGAGAAGAACCATATGATCCTGTCAATCGATGCAGAAAAGGCCTTTGACAAAATCCAGCACCCTTTCTTAATAAAAACCCTTGAGAAAGTCGGGATAGAAGGAACATATTTAAAGATCATAAAAGCCATTTATGAAAAGCCCACAGCTAACATTATCCTCAACGGGGAAAAACTGAGAGCTTTTTCCCTGAGATCAGGAACACGACAGGGATGCCCACTCTCACCTCTGTTGTTTAATATAGTGCTGGAAGTTCTAGCATCAGCAATCAGACAACAAAAGGAAATCAAAGGCATCAAAATTGGCAAAGATGAAGTCAAGCTTTCGCTTTTTGCAGATGACATGATATTATACATGGAAAATCCGATAGACTCCACCAAAAGTCTGCTAGAACTGATACATGAATTCAGCAAAGTTGCAGGATACAAAATCAATGTACAGAAATCAGTTGCATTCTTATACACTAACAATGAAGCAACAGAAAGACAAATAAAGAAACTGATCCCATTCACAATTGCACCAAGAAGCATAAAATACCTAGGAATAAATCTAACCAAAGATGTAAAAGATCTGTATGCTGAAAACTATAGAAAGCTTATGCAGGTAATTGAAGAAGATATAAAGAAATGGAAAGACATTCCCTGCTCATGGATTGGAAGAATAAATAGTGTCAAAATGTCCATACTACCCAAAGCTATCTACACATTCAATGCAATCCCAATCAAAATTGCACCAGCATTCTTCTCAAAACTAGAACAAGCAATCCTAAAATTCATATGGAACCACAAAAGGCCCCGAATAGCCAAAGTAATTTTGAAGAAGAAGACCAAAGCAGGAGGCATCACAATCCCAGACTTTAGCCTCTACTACAAAGCTGTCATCATCCAGACAGCATGGTATTGGCACAAAAACAGACACATAGACCAATTGAATAGAATAGAAACCCCAGAACTAGACCCACAAACGTATGGCCAACTCATCTTTGACAAAGCAGGAAAGAACATCCAATGGAAAAAAGACAGTCTCTTTAACAAATGGTGCTGGGAGAACTGGACAGCAACATGCAGAAGGTTGCAACTAGACCACTTTCTCACACCATTCACAAAAATAAACTCAAAATGGATAAAGGACCTGAATGTGAGACAGGAAAGAGGAGAAAGCAGGAAAAGACCTCTCTGACCTCAGCCGTAGCAATCTCTTACTCGGCACATCCCCAAAGGCAAGGGAATTGAAAGCAAAAATGAATTACTGGGACCTTATGAAGATAAAAAGCTTCTGCACAGCAAAGGAAACAACCAACAAAACTAAAAGGCAACCAACGGAATGGGAAAAGATATTTGCAAATGACACATCGGACAAAGGGCTAGTATCCAAAATCTATAAAGAGCTCATCAAACTCCACACCCGAAAAACAAATAACCCAGTGAAGAAATGGGCAGAAAACATGAATAGACACTTCTCTAAAGAAGACATCCGGATGGCCAACAGGCACATGAAAAGATGTTCAACGTCGCTCCTTATCAGGGAAATACAAATCAAAACCACACTCAGATACCACCTCACGCCAGTCAGAGTGGCCAAAATGAACAAATCAGGAGACTATAGATGCTGGAGAGGTTGTGGAGAAACGGGAACCCTCTTGCACTGTTGGTGGGAATGCAAATTGGTGCAGCTGCTCTGGAAAGCAGTGTGGAGGTTCCTCAGAAAATTAAAAATAGACCTACCCTATGACCCAGCAATAGCACTGCTAGGAATTTATCCAAGGGATACAGGAGTACTGATGCATAG
This sequence comes from Neofelis nebulosa, assembly GCF_028018385.1. Lineage (NCBI taxonomy): Eukaryota > Metazoa > Chordata > Mammalia > Carnivora > Felidae > Neofelis > Neofelis nebulosa. The sequence goes on along the minus strand of NC_080794.1, from coordinate 26,011,608 downwards.
GGGCACTTGTACCCCAATGTTTATAGCAGCACTCTCAACAATAGTCAAATGATGGAAAGAGCCTAAATGTCCATCAACTGATGAATGGATAAAGAAATTGTGGTTTATATACACAATGGAATACCACGTGGCAATGAGAAAAAATGAAATATGGCCTTTTGTAGCAACGTGGATGGAACTGGAGAGTGTGATGCTAAGTGAAATAAGCCATACAGAGAAAGACAGATACCATATGGTTTCACTCTTATGTGGATCCTGAGAAACGTAACAGAAACCCATGGGGGAGGGGAAGAAAAAAAAAAAAAAGAGGTTAGAGTGGGAGAGAGCCAAAGCGTAAGAGACTGTTAAAAACTGAGAACAAACTGAGGGTTGATGGGGGGTGGGAGGGAGGGGAGGGTGGGTGATGGGTATTGAGGAGGGCACCTTTTGGGATGAGCACTGGGTGTTGTATGGAAACCAATCTGACAGTAAATTTCATATATTAAAAAAATAAATAAATAAAATAAAAAAATAAAAGCAAGACTTGAAAACACAATAGTGGATACTGTGGCCATGTCAGATAAGATAAGTAACATAACTAAACAAATGAAAATAATACTGTCATTAGGAACTCAGGAGAAACAGGAAAAGTTTGCTCAAGACTTATTTCAAAGAGTGTTTCAAAATGTGGATTGTTTCCAAAGCTGTCAAAGTACAAATGGATAATTGATATGTTAATATAGGAGTTTGCAAGCATTGATTTCTACAAAATGATGTGGTACAAAGAAGACAGAATCTTTTTAAATGTCCTCCAATTAGTCACCATTTCTATTAGCAAATACTTAAACAGAAAGGTAATTACCCTGTCTTCCAGCAAGAGTTAAAGGACATTTGAAATGATAGCACATATTCAGAGAACAAATTTTATCACTAAGTCCGTCCAGGTGGGCATTGAGGGTTCAGAGAAGCTGAGAGCTCCTTCGGGATGGATGGGACATTGGTGGTCTGAGCAGCAGCTTGCACTTTCTCCAAGTTCCCACTGCTTCAAGGACCAGGAGCTTCCCCCTTAACTTGTAGCAGGACCAGCTACATAATTTGCAGGTCCCAATGCAAAATAAAAATGCAAGGATCCTTGTTAAAACTTAAGAATTTTAAGACAGAGACAGCAGAGCAGTAAATCAAGTGTGTGGCACTCAAGCCCTGAAACCAGCTCTGCTTGCAGGGGCTGGGAAAATAGAGCATCTCACCAAAGTTCAGGGGGGAGAACAAGTACTGGGGGGGGGGGGAGCATTGGGTTGAAGTTAGAGGCTAATTTAAGTCCTGGCATCAAGATTAGTTAGCTGAGTTACCTTGTATAAGTCACTTAACTTCAGTTTCATCTGCTAGATGAGGAGGCACTTGCACCCAGCTAATGAAACCCTTTGTGAAGATGACCATAGAATAAAGAGACAGAGGGCTAAACAAGGAGAAAGTGATAGGAAAGAAATGATGGCTGAACAGCTACCACTTATAGGTGTTTGTGTGTGTGTGTGTGTGTGTGTGTGTGTGTGCGCGCGCGCGCATGTGTGTGCTGAACACGTGTGATGTTGGCCTCCCATATGCTATGCTCTTCATAGCATAAATTAAAAGACAGATCCTGAAAACAATGGTAATGAAGTATTCGCAAGATGTGTCTAGCATGTGTGAGCCACATCAGCCCTTTGTTGACAACTTTGTTCTGCAGAGAAATAAACAGATTAATATTACCTTGGAAATGGGAAAAGTAGGTCTCATGTTGGTGACCCAAATGGTTATCAGCAATTCTTAACTGGGAAGATATTTAGAATCATCTATAGAAACAGTTCAGCATCTAAAGGCCTCTATTTGACCCCAGACATTCTAATTCAGTTGGTCTATGAAGAGGCCCACATATGTAAATTTTTTTAAAGCCCAAAAAGTGATTTTCAGTTGGGAACCACCACTGGCTTACCTCTTGACTTAGATTTTAATCTTGCACTTGTCGATAATTCTCCAATGTGTGATTTGCTTTGACTCACTTGTAAAAGGGACTGCTGTAGGTTTTTTTGGCTTGGTTGTAGCACTGCTCGTGCCATGTAAAACATGAAAAATAGTGTCCAGTGACTCTGATTCTGGTGGAAAAAAACCACATAAGTGGACATCTTTGCATCTTTTTGATAAAATATAGTTTATACATATGTGTATATATATCTATATTCATACATCTTTTTGATAAAGATGAGCTTTATATGTATACATACATACATATATAAATATATACATATGTATATACCCTATACATATGTATATACACATATAGATGTATATGTGCATGTGTGTGTGCATGTGTGTATTTGCTCTTACATTCAGGACTATATACGAATTACTCAAGGTTGTCTAAAAAGACAATTTCCTACCTATCAGTGCAGTGGGGTGGGGATGGGGGGGTCTTCATTTTAACTGGCTGCCCAGATGACTATGATGCAGGTAGGCTGTATTATATCTGAGAAACATGAGTTATTGTCTTTACCCAGTTTTGTTCACAGAAGACGTAGTAGGAGTCTCAGTTCTGTGATCCAAACTCTGGAGCTTTATAACTGAGCAAGGCATGGAAGAGTAAGTCTATTTGCCAAGCAGCATACAGATTGTATGGTCCTTACAACAGTGCACTGAGGTAGGCATTACTGTCCTCAAGTTTAGTGCCCAGGATGCCCACATGAAGACGCAGCCCAAGATAAAGCACATTCTCTAAGAGGAGAAGTGGCACCCAAGCTCCAGTTTCTCTAACCTGAGAAGCCTGTTTCTTCATCTTTAAATTGGAGACAATAAAAGTACTACCTTATATGATTGTTGTATAAAGTAATTGAGATGGTTTTTGCTATATGGTAGGTGCTCAACAAACCTTAGCTATTAAAGAACAAGAATCACCCACAAATAAAATTACTTTCCCAAGCAGTTGCAACCAAACTGTGGAATCCACAAAAAAATGAGACCTTTCAGAATGAAAGACAAAGATACTTCTAGGGGGATGGGCTGGAGGGAAAACTAGAACTTTACTGAGATTGTGCCTAAGCATCTCGAATTTAAAGGCACACCCCTGGTCTCTGGCAAACTGAGATTTGAATGGTAGCTCACAGTAACGTGCAAACAATGCAAGACATGCATATGTTCACTTTATAGTCTTCATAATTTTAATTCTTCATTCCTTCTCTTTGAAACTGGAATAATTGAAGAGAAAATACTTCTTCCTCTGTCTGAATTATTTGCTTATACAGCTGATCTTTGGGATGAATAAAGCTGGGAATTTGGGTTGTACAAGCTCACTATCATTATATAAGTTAACATTACATACATCCATAGAGTGTCCTTTGTGCTTGGGATTCCAACACAGAAGACATCATCTGTGCTTACAAGGGATTTTAGTTTCAGGGAAGAGACAGAAAGAAGACTTACTGATAATTTGAGACTTCACAAAGGCAAGGGGAAAGCAATGTCTGGAGTTTTATAGAGATAGGTTGTGAGGTGGGCTAGATGGGAGGATGGGCTGTGCAAGGTAGACCATCAGGGAACAGGCACCATGCAAAGGCCTGGAGCCTGCACCACAGAGTTGCATTCTGGAAGAGTATATCTGGCTGGAGAAGGAGGCATTGCTTTGGGAGATGTGATGGTCAGTGTCAACCTGGCTAGGCTATGTTCCCCAGTTAGTCAAACACTAGTGTAGGTGTTGCTGTAAAGATATTTTATAGATGTGCTCAAGGTCCATAATCAACTGACTTTAAATAAGGGAGATTATCCTAGACAATTTGGGTGAACTTGATTCAATCCTTTAAAATGCCTTAAGAGCGGAACTGAGCTTTCCCAGAAGAAATTCCATGTTTTGGCTGTATGGTCAGCCTGTGCCAGAGAGTTTCAACCTGCCCTTCCTGATAGGCTGCATTGTGGGTTTTATACTTGCCTAGCCAGGTCTCATAATCGCAGAAGCCAATTCCTTGCAATAAATTTTTTAACACAAAACTTCTGGGTCTGTTTCTCTGGTTGAAATGTGACTGATACAGGAGGGATGGAACTTAAGTGAACTCACGGGCTGTCGTGGCCTTGCATTGTTTTCAGCTGAGCTAAAGCACAGTTAGATGTCATTCTTCAAATTCAAGAAAGGTGGGGCTGTTTTTTCAGATAACAGAGTTGCTGAAACAAGCAGACCTTTTGTTCTATATTTTTGTACTATAAGCAGACTTAACAGTGCCCCCCTTCTCCTTAATTCCTCCAAAGTTCTTCAAATTGATAATGAGTCAATAAATCTATCCCCAGGCTGATGGAGTAGGTCACTATAGCCAGTTGGGCTTGCTGGGTGAGTTGTGAGTGCTGGCAGAATTGTATTTGAGGATATCTGTACAATTTTACTCTCAAGTCCTGTTAACTCCTGCAAGTAGGACTGAATTTCTGCCTCCTACAAGGATTCTGTTGCATATTGGCCAGTTCCCAGTGTGGTAGGCTTTTCCAGGATTGGTGAGAATAACTCTGGGTTTTGGTTAAGCTTTCCCTACTCTCTATATCTCACCAAACCAACCAACAAGCAAGCTAGTCAATATTCATGAGATCAAGGACTGAGTGGGTGTGGCCTTTCTCTTCCCGTAGGGAGATGAACTTAAAATTCTGGTCTCAGCAAGAGCAAGGAGTGAGGAATCTACAAGGGTTCGCTGGGCTCCATGCATTGTGGGTAGAGAGTTAAGACTCTCATGGGCCCCATCATCTGCTCTATTAGGAAATTCTTGCTATGCTGCAGGCATACAACCTGGTTACTGCTATATTTTATTTCTCACTGTACTGTCAGCCTATTTATGGTTTCAGTGCAGTAGGCCTGGCCATCCTACCACTCTTGGGATTCTGAAACTTTTTAGGGGAAATAAGTGCATGAAGGGGCATGCCCCTTCCATCATTTCTTACCCAAAGCTATCTTATAATAATTACCCAAAGGTATCTTATAATAATTATAAATTGGGGAAAACCACATTATGTTTCTGTTTCCATTTAGAATGTATTTCCATTCCTTTCACTGATATAACCACCCTTTATGGTCCATCAGGTCAAGGTGCAGTTTCTTGACCCATGGTGCTCTCCCTTTTCTGAAATCTCAAAACATATGATTTGAACCTTTCTTTTGGTGCCTCTTGCCCGTGACCTTGGGTTTTAATTTAACTCTTGTGTGTTTATTTTGCCTTGCGATTTAGGTATTGGATTGTGTGCCCTCTGTCTTCTACCATGATATGAGTGAGACTCTAGTGCTATGCTGTCCCACCAGCAGCCACCAGTCACATGTGGTTATTGAGCACTTGAAGTGTGGCTAGTTCAAGTTCAGGCATGCTAGAAGTGCAACAAATTCATACTGGATTCATTCACAAAAGAATGTAAAATATCTCATTAATGATATTGAAATGATAATGTTTGGGCTTATTGAGTCAGATAAAATGTATCACTGAAATTAATTTTACCTGTTTTATTCTTCTAATGTGCCTACTAGAGAGTTTAGAATTCCATATGTGGATCACATGTGTAACTCCTTGTATTTCTATTGTGGAGTGTTGCTTTACTGGACACTTGGTCAATAGTGAAGGAATGACAGTGATCAAATATTTTGTTTTTTGTTTGATTAATGCAGACCTAAAGAGAACGTTACTAACATACTTCTAAATTTTAAGAAGTATATTCTTCCTCCATGCTAATTTTAAGAGCCAGCAACAATTTAGTTCTGTTGTTTCTTCCTACAGTACCCTGAGGGCTCAAGGAAACAATTTCATCACTTACTTGTGGATCATTCTGACTTCCTTGTAACAACTCATTCTTCTCATTTTTTAAATTTACCCATGATCATAACAAAACACTTTTTCAGTTAGAATGTTCATTTTCATTTCCCTTTTTATTCCCTTCATTGGATGAAAATTACCCCAATCAGTCTGATGTGCAGATGATTATTAAGAAATTATTTCATATTTTTGTTTCATTTTGTATTTAAGAGGTTGCAGTTCTCAAAATCGTATTCTTATCTTCCTTTCTTTCTTTGCTCCTTCTTTTGGTTTGTAGAGTTATTCCCTAACACACAGGTTCTTACATTTTTTGAGTGAATGTGTCCCCATTGTGCCAAAAATGTTGCCAGGGCCCCCGTGCAAGAGAACAGAATATCTCTTAAGAGGTCTGCATACCATAACCTGGAAAGGGTAGAGCTGTTCAGCAATTAGTGCCCCACATTGCCATCTAACCATCCTTAGAGCTTTCTTCTGTGCTTATTGCAAGCTTTGCTACTTAACACTCAGCTGAGGACTTTCAGTTCAACCAACCAGTCAATATTAATCTCTCAACAGAATGTAGTAATAGTAATAATGGCTCCCAAACACCAATGTACTTACAACTGTAATTTCAAGAAAAGTTTTCACTGAAGGGGAAATTAATATAAAGGCAATGATACTGTGTGTGTGTGTGTGTGTGTGTATAAAGTTCCCACTATCTTCTTACTATCTTACATTTTATTCTGAAATTATATCTTGCTCATTACTTCCTTATTAAAATATTCCTTCTTGCTCTTTAATGAAATGGCAGTGATATTGTAGAGTTGTTACATTCAAAGAATGACCTTACTTGTTAAAACAAAAACCTGGCAACCAGATGGTGAAGCTTTCTCTCTGCTTTTTTTTTTTCTAAAATTTTACAGCTTTCAAGAAGTGGAATCACTGGCTTATTATGAGTTAACTAATGTTTGTTCCAAAAGCCCCTTCTGCAAAGCATAAGACCTGAAGCATTATATGAAATCTCCTCTGAGAGCAGTCTTTTTATTGAATTTATCTCTTGAAACTAGTCCAGTACTCCATGGTTTATCATCTTGGAAAACTTGCCTGTTATTACAAAGAGCTAAACATGTGAATGTGTCATGTTTTACGGATGTGACTTAATGGTCAATTCCAGTTATACTTTGCCGTAATTGTTATTGATGAAATATGGGGCTAATGTGGTTTGAATCTATGTAAATACAATCTGGAAATACTCTGGTTCTGAGGATGGGAAAAAAATTATTTGCCCTAAACTTTTAAACACGAAGATGAGCTTGAATGTTATACTTTCATTTGCTATCAATTCATAAAACTGCTTAAGTTGTAACATATTAACAAAAGTACATTGGTGTTCTTTACTAATATTTTGATTTTTAGGAAAAAATTAAGGCATCAATTGAAATAGTTCTTATTTGGAAGAATGCTAAGCTGACTTTGGCCTTAGCCCTGTCATTGATTGGCTATGAATGTTTGGTCAAATAGCAGGATCTTTCTGACTTCCAGTTTTATCTTTTTAAAATGAGGTGTTTGGACCCTCTCCAAGGCCTCTTTCCTCTAAAATTCTTTGTTTTCAATCTCTGACATCAAGATATTTTTCTCTAAGTAAGCAGCAGATGGCAGTATGAAAGTAGAGAATTTTTTAAAAAGAGTTTTCAATTTACTGTTTTTATTGGTCAAAGAATTTCTGCTCATTTCTTCTTTAAGCTTGATTGTTTTCTGTGAATTGTGTATTACACAAAATAATTTATGAACTTATCATGTAATTGATAATAATTATGTACTTTTTAGCATGTAATAGTTACAGTGTTATTGTACATGCTATGAAAATTATGACCCTCCATCCCTACCCCTAGCTTCCCAAACTCTGCGTCTCCTTGTGGAATAATTATACATTAAGGAGCATAAATTTAAAGTCCTACTTTGAGGGTGAAACTTGAAACTTTTCAGGTATGCCAGCAATAATCTCTGTTTTAATTCTATTGTGCCTGTTAAATTTGTTGACACTGATTCTCTGTCAGTGCAGTTTGGTAAACAACACAGAAGGGTCATGCCTTTATGATGTCAGATATCCATTTATGAAATTTGGCCCTTAAAATCACTTATATTTTTGAAGTATCTAAGTATTTCTAATTGGGTATATAGGCAGCTCAACTCTTGGATGATAAGTTTGGTCTTTCAAATTTATTTTCCTTTTAAAACACTGGCACAGAATATTCCCCTCTGTTTATCGTGTAAATATATCAGCCTGCTTTTCTGTATTGGCTCACATAGAAGGCCTGAAATGTCAGGGGCCAGTTCATGACCAGGGAGAAATGTGGGAGAGCTGTGCATGTTGAGAGCTATGTAGTATCTTAGTGGTCATAACCTGGTTTTAAGAATGCACTTGAGAGTTTCTCTGGTCCTGACAGGAATGTTGGACTTGGGTGGTTAGATCCTGGTTCTATCACTTACTAACTAATTTCTCAGTTTGAGGTTACTTAAAATGTTTTAAAATCTAAATAAAAGATATATACAGTAGTGCCTGGGTGGCTCAGTCAGTTGAGCTTCTGGTTTCAGCTCAGGACATGATCTCATGGTTCGTGAGTTTGAGCCCTACTTTGGGATCCTCTTCCCCCCCACCCCGCCCCTGTCCACCCCCACTCACGCATGTGTGTGCTCATTCCCTCACTCTCAAAAATAAACATTAAAAAAGATATATACATAAAAGTGTACATATCATGAGTATTACTTGATGAATTTTTCACAAACCAGATTATACCCATGTACTAAGCACACTCACATCAAGAAACAGAACATTGGCACTACCTAGGAAGTTGGGCTGGGCTCCCTCTGGTTACAACTCCCTACCCATTACTAAAGATAACCATTATTCTGACTTCTAATCATAGATTAATTTTGCCTGTTTTTTTTACTTTTTATAATTGCAATTATGTAATCTATACTTTCTCATGTTGTCTTTCACTCCACGTAGGTTTATGAGACACTTCTATATGTGTAGCAATAGATCCTTCATTCTCAATAGTCCACTGTGTGACTACACCAGAATTCACTTACACATTGTATTGCTGATGAACGTCTGGGGTTCTAGGCTACCATGAGTAGTTCTGCTGCGAACATTTATGTACTTTTGGTACAGGTATTTCTATTGAGTGTATACATGGAAGCAGAATTTCTGAACCATGTGCTGTGTTCAGCTTTAGGAGAAAACACCAGCAGTTTAGGAGACTTCTGATTGCTCCATATCCTTGCTAACACTCACTGTTGTCTGCCTTTAGCCATCTTGGTGATTATACTTTTTAAAAATTGGGAATAATAATCTGTACCTTGAAAGGTTGTTGTCAACTTAAGGTTGTCAACTTAACTAGGGTTTCTCTTTGCTTTTGAAACCTGGGCTCTTCCTTCTACCATGGGCATGGACAACCTCTGTGAGCTTCAGTTTCCTTCGTGTAAATGAGACTAATGTGCTGAATAATCCCCAATGTCCTTTTGTTTCTGATATGCATGCTTTGTAGTTACATGCTTTGTAGGTACACTGCTAGTGGAAGAGAATTTCACTATGACTTAAATCCCGTTACATGGGCAGTTGCCCACGTATGCATAGAACAGATCCAGGTAGTGGTCACTGTAGCCTGCCACTCAACAGTGCACTTCACCCCCCAAATTCCAGATTACATGTAGGATGTAGGACAGTGGTACTGACAGACCCGTGCTGGAATGGGTAGGGTGCTTCTCCATTGGTCCCACCTCCATTGGTCCCACCCCACGCCCACATCATCACTCTACAGGGTGGCGACTGGTTGTGGTCAGTCAGTCATCAAGTTTATTTTCCTCATCAATTACCTGACCTGCTCCGTGCTGAGAAGGAGCGCTGGGGAGGAAATATGCATGGAACATGCAGGAGGAAAAGTCCTCAGAATAGTATGGTGGTTAAGACACTGGGCTCAGGAGTCAGACTGCCTGGGTTGTTACTTCTCTCTCTGTTACCACTCTGGTGGCTGCTGTTGCTGCTCTTGTCACTGAGGTGCTGGACCCAATCAGAGACTTCCTTGTCCCAGGCCTTGTGATCAGCTTGACACCTGTGCTCTCATTTGTCCTGCCTGTAGCACCACAAGGTGGTATGATTATTATTCCAGTCTGCAGATGAGGAAACTGAAGCCCAGAGACATCAGATAAGCTGCCTAAGATCGAACTGCCAGCAAGTGGTAGAACTTGAATTTGAATAAAGCCTGACTCCAGAATGCCTGTTTCTTACCTACATGGCCTTACCATCCTGAAACCTTGATTTCCTTATCAACAAGTGAGGTTAATAGCCCTTTCAGGGCTGCAGGGAGATTAAAGTGAAATGAGATTGTTTCTATGAAGTATCTCATAGAGTGTCCGGCACATAGTAAATACACAGTAGATGTTTACTGTTAGTGTTGTTATTGTATGATGGAAAGAATCATTTTAAATTTATGATGGGATGGATCCTAGGACTGTGGGAAGGAGGTTACTGTTAAATAAGTGAAGGTTTCATTTATTATTTTAGGTCCTGTCTGCAGCCTCTGTGTCTCCTCTTTTGGAGCAAGACCTGTGACAATCTTCAGTGGCTTCATGGTAGCTGGAGGCCTGATGTTGAGCAGTTTTGCCCCCAATATCTACTTTCTGTTTTTTTCCTATGGCATTGTTGTAGGTAAGAAATCTGGTCACTATAATTCTTCTAAGCTTCAAGAGTTAAACATCATTTTATCAATGTCAGGTTTATTCAGTTAATATAAGGTGTGAAAATGATAAAAAAATAATTTGCTTTCAATGACCACTTCACCAAAAATTATTGCCTTAGTAACATGTTTGCCCAGCGAATCAACATATTTGAAAGGATAAACATGTTTTATCAACACACACTGAGTTCTCCGACAAGGCATAAGAAGGGTTTTCATTTCAGTGCTGGTCTCTAATGCACACAAAGGAAAAGAAAGAGGAGGGAGTCTGAGGCTGATGTCACTTCTCTCTGACTTAAGAAGTGGTCCTTTTCATTCTGGCTGGCTAAGCAGGGCTCTGTTGGGTTGTTTGTGTTCTAAACATCCTGTGCTTCTAGGGCCCACATCACAAAGTTACAGCAGAATTAAAAAGTAGATTTTAAAACACACAATCATTATTTTTTTTTAAAGATAAAGCACAGGTGAAGAAAACTGAGTGGTGGGGATAATTGATGGTGATCCTGGTTACACGAGAGGAAAAGTAGAGGGTGACTGACAGCACCGACGGCTCTGGGTAGATGCCTTTGTGGCCTTTGTGATGTGTTGTACTAATTGTGTTTGGTGTTCGACATGATCAGACTGTTCTTAGGGGCGGTTGGTGGGGAATTTGAAACAGATGATTCCAGCTTTCCAAGTTTTTCTTAGCGTCTGGAAGAACCTAATTTTGTTGGCTATTAATATTCCTCTTTTTCGCTTGGGACTATTTCCAGAATAATACCTGATGGAAATAATAGTGGCTAATATGCACTGAATACTTAACCATGTGCTTGGTTCTATGCTAAATGCTTTATCTGACCTTATTTAATCTTCACAAGAACCCATATTACAGAGGGGGAAAGTGAAGCTCAGAGGATTGAAGCTACAAAGGAGATTTGGGGTTGAATGCACTTAGTCTGACACCAGATCCTGAGTCAGAGCAGTCTGACCTGACCTGAGTCAGATCCCAACCTCTTTCACATTTTTGTAGTTATTTTTGGTGCTTTTAGAACCCTTAAAGTGTCTTGTTAAATGCAACAACATACCCTAATACTGCTGAGACCTGAATCTAAATAAGCAAGCCCCATGTTAGTTCCTTGAGAGCATGTAGTGTATGTTTGATATTTTATATTCCCTGTGGTGCTTAATACAGTTTTGGACCTGTGGGTACAAACACATTAATCTCTGGTGTAAACTTGAGAGTTTTCATTTGATAATCATTTTTCATTCTTGTCTAAAATCATAAAAATAAAAATGTAGGTATCTGTGTTTATGCATGAATATTGGATTATTCCCTTTAGGACAAATCCCTTTTTACATAGAAAATTGAATCATTATGCCATTGATATGATCTAGTTCAAACTCTGGACTACATGTTTAAAATTGCATAAGATTTTACTGCTTCACCTGGTTTCAAGGTTAATCTAGACATACAAAATTTTTACCGACTTAAAAATTGATGAGCAGTGAGTGATATATAGCATTTGCATTACCTATATATAAAAATGAATTTTTAGGAAGAAAAATTTGGCTTGCAATGTCTAGGATCTATATACAATTGACTGTGTTGGAAGAATAAGGATGTATAGAAAAAAAAGACAATATTAACTAACTCCCAAAACTAAGTTTCAAAATTTCTGTATCAATGGAGGGAGCTTTATCAACTTGTGAAGTTAATTTTGATTTGATTTATGTTGTTGGAACCTTTTGATAACTAACCATGACTCCTGACCTCCTGAATCCATAATCTTTAATTAATCAGATAGGGTTTGAGATTGGTCTGGCTTACCCTTTTGGCTCGTGGTGGTGGTAGTGATGGTGGTGGTGTTACAGGCCTTCCACTTGGCTTTCCCCACTATGATAACTCTCACCCTGGCCAAGGAACAATGTAGGGAGTTATACCAACCACCATGTATATGTGAGCCAATGAAATATCAGGAACTTGGATGCATCCATGGACTCAGTGGATCCATTGTAAGCCAGACCTGAGGCATGATCCTATATATTACCTGGCCCCCATATGACCACTCTAAGGGAAGGGCATGTAAATGCTTCAGGCCCTTAGTTAATAATGCCAGCTCATGTTCTGTGTCCAATAGTGCTCTAAAGGTATCCCACTTTCCCTAAATAAGTGGCCATAGTTGTCTTTGGGGAAATGTTTAGGGTACTGTTATCCATATACTTGTCATAGTGTTTGTTACAATGTCCTTCCTCCTGGAATCCCAGCCTCTCCTTCACTTAGTGGATTGTAGGTAAGAAAACAGACTCAGCTCTTGAAGACTCTGATTTGGTCATAGGTTCTGAATCCCTGCAGCTGAGAAGAAATTGTGAGCTCAAAGAGAGAGTGCTGGGCTTACGGTCAGAAGACATAGATTCTATGAGCCTGAGTACACTTGATCACAAATGGTGTTCCTTCATCTATGAAAGCAGGCTGGGAAACCTACCTCACACAGGTTTTGTGAGGACAAAATGAAGTCAAGCAAAATAAAAAAAAAAAATAAGTAAAAAGAGTTGAGTTGGATTTCAGTTAATAAAAAAATCACTCTCTCTGGTATCTATTGGGGCCCCATGAGCTACTCCTAGCCAGCAGACAATTAATACTTATTACCATGGTTGACGTCATCTTTCTTTCTTTTTCTTTCTTTCTTTCTTTCTTTCTTTCTTTCTTTCTTTCTTTCTTTCTTCTTTCATCTTTCTTTCGGCTTATAATACAGGGCTCACAATATCTGTGGGATAAATAAGTGAGATAATAGTGAACAATGATATTTCCATTCTGTCACCATTTTAGAGTATCCAGTTGAAAAGGAAGTGACAGGAAATTATTACTGTCTAAACTCATTTTCCTTTTTAGTATTGAATTTCTTAGAAATAGCAAGAAAGATTCAGTCTGATGATAACATTCACTGAGCACCACCTCTGTGCTGAATTGTATACTAAGCATTTTCATTTGTCTAGAATGAACTAGATGGTGTCTTAAGATAGACAATATGCAGAGGGACAAGTTATTTAACTTCTGTTTCCCTTTTTTTTTAAGTTTATTTATTTATTTTGAGAGAGAGAGAAAAAGTGCGAGTGGGGGAGGGGGAGAGAGGGAGAGAGAGAGAATCCCAAGCAGGCTCCGCACTCTCATTGTGGAGCCCGATGCTGGGCTCAAACTCACAAACCGTGAGATCATCACCTGAGCTGAAATCAAGAGCCCATAGCTTACCTCACTGAGCCGCCCAGGTGCGCCTCTGTTTTCTCATTTTTAAAACTACATATAATAATGACATCCACCTCAGGATTTTGTGAATTGATGAAGTAATGCAATAATATTAGCTAGCATTACCATTATTATTAGTTTTGTGACCTTGGAAAATTATTTATTCTCTCTGAGCTTCTGTTTTTATTTTTTATCAAATGGGACTAATATGACTTCACAGAGCTATCATGCCCATTCATGAGCAAATGTATCTACAGAGGCACAAAGAGGTGTTTCATACATGTTTTTCCCTTCCCTTAAATTCCTTGCTGACCACTTAGTTCAAGACCACAGCAGCAGTTTTTTGCTAATGAGGAAGCTTTATTGAATCAGCAATATTTGTATAACAGATTGGGAAGATAGAAAGAGAAATTAAAGCTTTTTAGTATGTTTAGTTATAATACACAATATCAAAAAGAATACTAAAGTTTATTAATTGGCATAATTCTGTTTTACGCCTTAATTGATACTTTAAAAAGTATCATCTTGAAGATACGATGTTATCTTGTTCAGTTTTTGTAGCTAACATAAAATGGAAGTTTCCCCTTTTTCAAGGGACTGTAAGCCACACTGCCAATCCTGGTAATTCAGGCTTCTATTTTCTCAACTACTTTACCAAATCAGGAAAAAGAAAGTATGATGTGGGAGGCTGGAGTGCAGGGGGGCCAGCAGGAAATCAGTGCTTAATGAGCTCAGGCTTCTCCCCAATAATTTCCTTTTGCTTTTCTGGAAAGCACAACTCAAGATCAATGTCTTACATTCTCTTTTCTTCAGACTTTATTCTTTAGCTACCTGGTTAGTGTTTGCTTGCTATTCCCTTTTGGATTTTGGAAAAGTTCAATTTTCTCTAACTTTGTTTTCATGGTAATATCTGCCTATGGACTGAATCTGCACAGTGTATTGAGACTGGGAGGAAAAAAAACACATTTGCAGAGTCTGATTCTCCTACTGCAATTATGGCAAATGAGATAAAGGTCATTTCCTGGCATTCATTTTAGCAGTTAGAGTTTTATAAGCTTTTTTGTTTTGTTTTGTTTTTAATGGTTATATCATTAAAGAAAGTCTTTTTTCTCTCATAGATGTTCAATTGTAATAAGGAACTATGATTTTCTAATTAGTCTGAAGCTATTATCGACATAATGTCATAATACTCAGGTGAAAAGTGAAAACATATATCAATATAATCGTTATTTTTTTTTAGTACTTATTATATTCCAGGCACAGATACTAAATCTTTTACATTTTTTATGTCTCTTAATCTTTTTTTTTTTTTTTCTGAGAGAGAGAGGGAGGGAGAGTGAGTGGGGGAGAGGGAGAGGGAGAGAATTCCAAGCAGACTCCACACTCAGCATGGAGCCTGACCCAGGGCTTGATCCAACGACTTTGGGATCATGACCTGAGCCAAAATCAAGACTTGGATGTTTAGCCGACTGAGCCACCCAGGCACACTTATGTCTCTTAATCTTTACAATTGTCTTGTGAGATTGTTTTAAAGATAAAGAAACTAAGAATTAGAGACTTTCAGTAAACTCTCTAATCCCCAAAGTCACCTAGCCAGTAACTGATAGAGCTGGGATTTGAATCCAAGCCTGATTTCCAAGCCTGTGCTCTTAACTAGTCAATGTCATGTTCAGAGTACTCATGAGTACTCATGCTAAGCATACAAAAGTCAGAGCCAGTTTATTAAAAAAGCTAGCCAATTGCTTGCACTTCTTAACTCTCCACGCAGATGTTTGAAGCTAGAAACATAAAAGTAACTGCATTTGGATATGCTAAAGTTACTTATCTTTTTTTGGCATCCTAAGTTACCTTCCCACAATTTCATTTCTAGAAGTAGATATTTCTGGAATACTATATGTAATTGCTTATCCTAACCCAAGTTTAGGTTAAAAAAACATATTGACTCAACTATTCTAAGAGGTGATTCAAATACTTGCTTTAAAACATACATAAGGGGAATTCTCCCAAATGACTGACAGACAGGTCCCCACACTACAGTGACCACTATCTTCGTTTTCCCAGGGCTAACAGGTTTCCCAGGATCTGATACTTTTAGTGGCCAAACCGGGAATGTCCTGGGCAGTACCCTATCCCCACCCCACACAGAATCTGGATTCTATAGCTTCACCCATATTGCTTTTTAAGATTGCCATGCTAAAATGCACTGTTACTAAATGTTTCCTTTTCCTAAAAATAATATTCAGGGAGAAGTTTCATATACAGATGTAGGAGCTTGATAGATATCTATTCACTTACACACAAATATATGTATATAATAAAGGGTATTTTAAAAGAATTCATAGACATCTAAAAATATGTATACGATTTCAAATGTTTTAATGCTTGTCTTCCTAAAATAAATCAAAGTTCCACTTTGCATGCTTTTATTCACATGCTAGTTCTTTAGAGATGCTTGCTTTATGTATTCTAAATTAGAAGCATTTTTTAATAGCAGAGTGTTTTACTTCAGTTACATTTTCTCCTTATAACTGTCTTACCAGTTTAATTGATCTATGCATTTTTGATTTATCGGTAAAGATTGAGAAAAAATGAGAAAATGAGGAAGTTTAGTGTGATTTGCCCAAAGCATCCTCCTATAATGCATAGAATTTGTAAATTAGTTGTATCTTTTTTCAAACCATATAATTCTAATTCTGTCTTTCTAATGATGTTATCTTTGTAAATTATTACGAAATTAAAAAATCTTTAATATTCTTAAAGCTAAGATTTAGTTTCTGGCTAAAGTAAAAAGTAAAAAAATTAGCATCATTTAAGTGGGGAGTAGGTATAAAGATATTATTAAAAATATATATACACACACGCATACATACATATAAGTGTGTTTGTGTTTGTTATATGAATAGAGACATAGACAGGAAGAGAAAAATGCAAGAACTCAAATGAGATTTACGGGGAATGGCAGTAGGATAACTTCTGTGGGGAGGTTCATTCAACAGACTTTTAAGAACACTCACTCTGTGCCAGGCTCAGACCTGGAACCAGGATACTTGGATGAATAAGACGCGACCTGCCCTCAGAGCTCGCTGTTTAGTTGGAGGAATAAACGTGTAAATTTATAACACGTAACACAGCAAAATAAATGCATTGATAAAATGAAACCAACATCCTGTGCCTGTGGGAAGAGGGGTGCTGAAGCAGGCTTCATGCAGGAATTCATGCTTGAGCTGAGTCTGGAAGGACAGGTAGGATGTGGTCAGATGGGCATGGGTTTTGAAGGGGAGTTGAGTGGGTGGGAGGGGGACATTGTGGGAGCTCAAATGCTCTGAGGTGTGAGGTGCCATGGATAACAGTGCTGTCAGCACGGAGCCTGATGCAGGGCTCAAACTCATGAACCGTGAGATCATGACCTGAGCCAAAACCAAGAGTTGGACACTAACTCACTGAACACGCAGATGCCCTGATAACAGTGTTTTTATAGGTATTTGTTTAAGGACTGAGGAAGTCATGTGAATAGGTGCAAATACATCAAAGATTGGCATGCAACAGAGGCCAGATGACAAAATGTTTTTATATGGACTTTACTGTAGGAGCATGATGTGATGAGAATTGTATGGCAGCAGCTTAGAAGATAGATTTTTGGAAAAAGTACTGGAAGCTGAGACAGTGATCAGGAAGCCAGAGTTCAGCTCAGAAAACATGAGATGAACTGAGGCAGTGGTGGTACAAAGACGGAGGGAGGTTGATAATTTAGGCAGTGGGTATGATAAAGAACTTCTGCCTGGTTTGATGGGCAGAGATGAGGGAATAGTGGCCTCTGAAGTTGTGATCTTGCCCAGAGATGTGTGAAATGGAACATAAGATGTGGAAAGGAAATGTTAGAACATGTAAAAATATTTAGTTTTTACCTATTTAAGTAAAGGGAAACAATAATATTATACTAATGTTTATGCTTTGAATTGTTAGTAATATAGGTATTTAGTTTAAAAATCATTACGCTTATACTGCAGGCTGATGGTCAGAATTTTTTTCACTGATAGGTGTTTGATAAAAAGTGATTGGTCAAAAAAATGGTCAAAAATGATTGGTCAAATCCCTTGGTCAAGGGATGCTTTAAGATAGTGGTTTCCAACTTTACAGCCTTGGGACCCTTTACACTCTTTTGTTTAGGACCCTGAGGAGCTTTTGAATATATGGATTATACTTACTGATATTTGTTCTGTTAAGTTTAACTATTAAAAGCTAAGAAATTTGAAAATATTTGAGTAATTCATTTAAAGATAATAACAAACCTAATATATGTTAACATAAATAATGTACTTATTATGAAAAATAGCTCTACTTTCCAAAAGAAAAACAAACTTTTGTGAGAAGAGTTGCATTATTTTACAGTTTTGCTAATCTCTTTAATGTTTGGCTTCATACAAGACATCTGGATTCTCATATCTGCTCTGTACACAATCTGTTGCAATCTGTTTTTTTTTTTAATTGAAATGTATGAAGTAAATCTTGTCACACATAAAGATGTAGTTGGAAAAGAAAGGAGTTTTAATAGCCTTTTCAGGTAATTGTAGATATTCTTCTTCGATACTTTACAAAAACTTGATGAGTGATGATTTTCCAAAGTTAATTGTAATATGGAACTTGGTACTACATCAATATACTTTTCATACTCTTATATTTGTTTATTCTGCACTTTGAATGGATCTTCATTCAAACCTAATTTTGTAATATCATGAATTGGTTATTTGAAAAATACTGATTCACTAAGTTATGAAAGAATTCTAAATGTTGGCAAATTTCATTATACAACATCAAAAAATCACTTTTGTTACTTTCACCAGCAGACTCATCAGAAAATCTTTATTTATTGGAAAGCTGTCAAAATCATGGTAATGGATATCAGTTTTCAAAAATTCTTTTTCTGGAAACTTTGGATTTTATTATTGTTAACAATTACTGCCAGTTTTCTCCCTTCTTAGTTTGTTTTCAAAAAAGTGTATACCAAATACCCAAGTCTGGGTAACCCTAGTTTGTCTGTCAGATATTCTTTCAAATAAAAATAAGGTCACAAGATAAAAAGGGGGCTCTTTTAGCTGGCTACTAAAATAATTGTGTAAAGGGTTTTCCTTGCAGCAATTGTTGTAATCCAAATGAAGAATTTTTAAAATATTTTTGTTTGTTTTTATTATGAGTGTATGATTATGTAGCATAATTTGATACCAAAATTTGGTACCAATACCTTGATTTGTGCTAAGGCACTTCTGGTTTTATCACCATCTCTTTTGCTCCATCAGCATAATTGTAAACACAGTGAAAAAAGCAGAGAACATATTAGTATCCATGGGATACTTATCCACAGGAGATACCATTCAAGACCACCAATGAATGTCTGAAAGCATTCATAATAGTGAACCCTATGTATATGTACACCCCCTATGTATATGTACACACTTGTGATAAAGTTTAATTTATAAATTAGGCACAATAATAAATCAGCAACAATAACAAATAATCAAATAGAACAGTAATAACATACTACAATAAAAGTTATGTGAAAGTAGTCTCTCTCTTTCAAAATATCTTATTGTGCTGTACTCACCCTTCTTCTGTGATGATGTGAGATGGTAGAATGCCTGAGTGATAAGATGAAGCAAAATGGATGACATAGGCATGTGACGTAGCATTAGGCTACTACTGACCTTCTGATGATATGTCAGGAGGAGGATCATCTGAGCATTCTGGACCGTGGTTGATTGCAGGTAACTGAAACCATGGAAAGCAAAACTGCAGAAAAGTGGGGGACTAGTGTATTATGAAAATAGTTTTGAATTTACAGACTCTGTGAGAGATCGTGGGGATTCAAGGGACCCCTCTCTAATAACTTCCAGTTTAAGGTTGTCCTGATGCAGATGTAGTACCTTTTTGAAAAGTTTAAGGAGAAAGCATTTCAAATTTCTGCTACATTAAAAAAAAAAAAAAGTGAAATAACATTAACTATTAAACGAAGGGCCTTGAAATAATTTTTTTAAATGTCTTTTTTTTTTTTTGGTTTCAGGCTAAAAATTTAAAAGTTGCTGTTTCAACTTTTCTGACATTGACATTTAGTAATCAGAAATGTCTTTTTCCCCTTTGTCTCTCATGCCTAACATTTTACAGAGTCCTGACAACCAAATCACAGAAAAGTAAATTCATTCTGCCTCCAAAGGCTTTCTGAGGTATACAGTCTTAGTCAAGGGTGACATTTTTTGGTTTCAAAATTGATTATTCAGAAACATTAAAAAAAATTTTTTTAATGTTCATTTATTTTTGAGAGAGAGAAAGAGCATGAAGAGGAACAGAGAGAGAGGGAGACACAGAATCTGAAGCAGGCTCCAGGCTCTGCGCCGTCAGCACAGTCCCCCATGCCGGGCTTGAACCCATGAGATCGTGACCTGAGCTGAAATTGGACACTTAACCAACTGAGCCACCCAGGTGCCCCAGAAACAGTTTTGTTTCATATCTTGAAGAGTCCTATATATGAATAGTAATGACAACTGTATAAATCAGTGCAACTCATGTTTTAGTTCATGAGATAATATTTTTTCCCTTAAATCAAACATGAAGGGCATTTTATTTAGGGGTGCCTGAGTGGCTCAGTAAGTTGAATATCCAAGTCTTGATTTTGGTTCAGGTCATGATCCCAGAGTTGTGGGATTGAGCCCTGGGTTGAGTTCCATGCTGAGCATGGAGCTTGCTTAGAATTCTCTCTCTTTCTCTTACTCTGCCCCTCTCCCCTGTTCATGCTCTCTCTCTCTCTAAAATTAAAAAAAAATTTTTAGGGGCGCCTGGGTGGCGCAGTCGGTTAAGCGTCCGACTTCAGCCAGGTCACGGTCTCGTGGTCCGTGAGTTCGAGCCCCGTGTCAGGCTCTGGGCTGATGGCTCGGAGCCTGGAGCCTGTTTCCGATTCTGTTTCTCCCTCTCTCTCTGCCCCTCCCCCGTTCATGCACTGTCTCTCTCTGTCCCAAAAATAAATAAAAAACGTTGAAAAAAAAAATTAAAAAAAATTTTTTTAAGGAGAAAAAAATCTTTTTACTTAAAATATAATTGTTTTAGTCTATCTCATTTCTTTAAGAAGACTTTTTATGGAATCACACATAATCCTCAGAGTCTTAGGTTGTTTAAATTATTAATTTACTAAAACACTTATGTAATATATTTGTTAAGCCCATGTATTCTTTCTAATCATAGTTTAGGTGCCAATGAAAGGCAATGACAATGATCTTAACTCATTTAATGGGCTGTGGTTTCAAATCCAGTTTTTAGACTATGGCTTATGTGTTGTTTATAGAATGATCCTCAAGAACAGATGATATTGCAGAAGAAAGGCAAAAAGTCATGAGTTAGAAGCTAGAGGAAAATTTTATGAAAAACCAACTGGCTTTAATAGGTGCTAAATAGGGAAGAAAAGATTAAGCTAACAAACAAAAGCCTTGGAGAAGATCTGGAGATGAATATAGTCCTTGGGTCTCAAGAAAGGTAAATTTAGGGGCGCCTGGGTGGCTCAGTCGGTTAAGCGTCCAACTTCGGCTCAGGTCATGATCTCTCAGTCCTTGAGTTCTAGCCCCACGTCGGGCTCTGTGCTGACAGCTCAAATCATGGAGCCTGCTTCAGATTCTTTGTCTCTCTCTCTCTGCTCCGCCCCTACTCATGGTCTATCTCTCTGTGTCTCTCAAAAGTAAATAAATGTTAAAAATTTTTTTAAAAAAAGGAAATTTAGTAAGGTATTCTTTTGGGTTATAAAAGAATTTCAAATCTACAGAAAAGTAGAGGATAGTATAGCAAACAACTGTATGCTCACCACTTAAATTTAACAGTTGTTAAGATTTTAGTGTATTTGCTTCCTTTTTTTTGCAAACATATTTCAAACTAAATCAAATACATTTTACTGTAAATAAGGTAGTTTGCATCTCTGAAGGAGGAAACTTACAAATATATATTTTACTGTGATGCGATGACCTGAGAACCCCAGAGGCCTTTGTTTTGCAGACTGGGGGTGTGCAAGCTATAAGCTCTCACAAAATAGCATGGAATAATGAAGAGAACTTTCTAAAATTATTTAGAGCACTTTGAGGAAGAAGGACACTGAACTGAGGGCAAGAACTTGGAAGTGAGACTGAATGGGAAAGTTTGATTAAATTTTACTATTTGGTGTTATTTGGTGACTTAACCATTATCTCTATCTCCCTGTAATGTCGCGATTTAAATTTGCATTATTCATTCATGCTTCAGAAATTGGACTTTTTTTTTCACTTGATTCCAACCCTATGGGTGTGGAGTGAAAACTGAGCCTGCACAGATATGTCCATTGGAGCTGTACGAGTGACATCAAAGAAACTACGAGTCCATACTCTGAAGAGTTATAGCCAATCAGTAACAGAACAACCTACTGGAGATGTTATTTTTTCTTTTTCTTTCTTTCTTTCTTTTTTTTTTTTTTTTTGCATTGAAGTAGTATAATCTGTCTTGATTTATGTAATGTCTTCTTATGTTTAGGACTCGGATGTGGTTTATTATATACTGCAACAGTGACCATTACGTGCCAGTATTTTGACAGCCACCGAGGCCTTGCTCTTGGCCTAATTTCAACAGGTACATTTTCAAAATAAGTACAGCATTGTCACTATTCAGTTTTCTAATTAAAGTTAAAAGTTACTGAACACAGATATGTTTAACCAACCATTTCCCAGCTACCACTTAGGTAGCATATTTTTTTACTCTAGCCTGAGAAGGAAATTTTATTTTCCACAGTAAATAAGAGTAGTGCTTCCAGAAAACCCTAGGATGCATACATAAAAAATCTGGGGCATTCAATGGCCAATATACTAAAGGAAAGAAAAGCTTATGGGACCCGTACATTGAGAGTCACAAGTTGGTGAGAGCTTCAGTAAAAGAAGCAGCCTGTACTTAGGTAAGGCACCTTCTCCCTGAGAAAGGTAGGAGAAATGCCAGGAAAATGGAGACTCCAGGGCTCTGTCGAAAAGCCTGCTGTTGGCATCTTGCCATCTCCATTTACTGTGGAATGTACAATTTTTCTAAAGTACTTATTTATGAATGCATTCCCCTGGCCATGTGCATATCTAAACGACAGACTCTTCACTCTTGTTCTTCCTTTAATAATCAAGAGATGATCACTGAGGGAAATGTAAATATAAAAGCCTTCTGGACTTCCTCTGATGTTTTAAAGTGTCATTTCACTTTTCAGATGGATTTGTTTCCTAAGAGAACTTATCAAACTTATCAAACTTTTCCTTAGAGAACTTATCAAAATTTTCTGTGGCCAGTATTTTACCAGTTTGCTTAGGAAATAGAGCTGCCAAGTTTAGTGAAAGTGGCACATTTACATATGCTACTTGTTAATGAGCCGGTGTTCCTGGGAGGTCAGACTTTGAGGTAAATGGAGTAAATACAATGATTTGTCTGGCAGCAGGAGCCAAACTAATGTTTATTCTTGAGATCAATCTAGTAGCAACAAAGTGATTCCCGATTGAATTAAGTTGAGCTGGATATTTCCCAAAGGTGGTTTAAGGAAGTATTGGCAGGGGGGAAATAGGAATCATGATCTAAGAGGAGATGGGGCCAGAGTCTTGAGGACACAGCTGGGCTAAGGCAGAACTGAAGAAGAAATAGCAAAAACAGGAGATAGAGAATCCAAAGCAGTTGGAATGCAGTTCAAAGAACCTTACAGGATCTCCCACAGGTGTGTGAGTGTGATGGAGTGCCAAGGTAGGCATTAGTGTGAAGGTAGGCATGAACTTGAAGGACAATAGGTCTTGCCTACACTACATTTTTGTAGAGGCATTGTAATGTAGCAACAAGCACAGACGCCAGAGCCAGACCACCTAGGTCTGAATCCTGCCTGTGTCACTCACTTACTGTCTGGAAATAGACAGACTTTCTAACAGTCCTGTTAACTATTGAGTTAAGCCTCAGTTTTCTGAACTGTAAAATGGGGATAATAATAGTACTCATCACATCAAGTTATTGGGAATCTTAAAGAAGCATACATGTAAGGCACATAGCAGGGTACTAAAAGCATGAGATATTATCATTATGAACTAGGGTTTCCCTTAATGCCCAAATTTGTATGTGTGCCAAAGATGCCAGAAGTTGTATGCTACATGCTTTCACTCTGCCTAGAAAGGAGGGCATAAGAGACTGGATCATGGCACACTGAAATAAAAATGGATCGACTCTGGACAGTTAAGATTTGGCAGAATTAAGGAATTTTCAGTTTCAACTCACAGGGAACTAGGTGAAGCAAAATTAAGGACAATTGTGGATCTACTTAGTCCTTCTGGGTTGCTGTAACAAGATACCATAGACTAGGTGACTTCCACAAAACATAAATGTATTTCTCAGTTCTGGAGGCTGGAAGTCTGATATCAGGATGCCAGCATGCTTCGGTTCTGGTGACAGACTTCTTCCAAGCTGCAGACTGCCATTTTCTTGCTGTGTGGCATGTGTGCATGGTGGAAGGGGAAAGGAAGCTCTCAGGGGTCTCTTTGATATGGGTGCTAATCCCATTCACGAGTGCTCAGTGGGCTCATGACCTAATTGCCTCTCAAAGGCCCCACTTCCTCATGCCATCATATTGGGGGTTAGAATTTCAACCTGTGAATTTGGGAGGACATGAACATTCAGCCTATAGCATCCACCTTCAGTGAAAAAGATGACAAGCAAAAAAAAAAAAAAAAAAACCTCACAGTAGAATTTTTTAAAAATTGAAAAGAAATAACAAAAAAACCCACATGAAATATTCTGACATTGCTGGGAAAAAAAAAAGGAACGTGAGCATGAAACAAAGGTTTTTGGGGAAGCAATTTTGTTCCATGGTTAACAGGGGTTGGTGAACTAATGTCCATGGGTCAGATCTGGTCTACTGCCTGTTTTTAGAGAGCTCATGAGCTAAGGATGATTTTTACATTTTTGTACAGTTAAAAAAATCAAAAGGGCATCTGAAAATTATGTGAAATAAAAATTTCTATGTCCATAAATAAAAGTTAATTGGAATATAACCATGCTCCTTCCTTTACAATTCTTCTTTGGCTGATATCAATAATGGTTGTTCTGAGAACCCTGAATTATAAGAGATTAAGATTGAACATCTCCCATTTCTTTTTAGGTTCAAGTGTTGGACTTTTTATATATGCTGCTCTGCAGAGGTTGCTGATTGAGTTCTATGGGCTGGATGGATGCCTGCTGATTGTGGGTGCCTTAGCTTTAAATATATTAGCCTGTGGCAGCCTGATGAGACCCCTCCAGCCCTCTGATTGCCCTTTGCCTGAAAAAACAGCCCTGGAAAGTGCACCAGATAGATACTCCATTTACAGTGAAAAAGAGAAGGACCTGGAAGAAAACACAAACATTCTTGGAAAGAGCTACAGTGCTGAGGAAACATGCAAGAGCACCTTTGGCAGTGGTGGCCGGAAACAGGAGAGCCTACTTCATAAAAGCCCAACAACAATAGCACATTCAAAAGAGACTGAAACGTACAAAAAGAAAGTTGCAGAACAGACATATTTTTGCAAACAGCTTGCCAAGAGGAAGTGGCAATTATATAAAAACTACTGTGGAGAGACTGTGGCTCTTTTTAAAAACAAAGTATTTTTAGCACTTTTCATTGCTATCTTTCTTTTTGACATTGGAGGATTTCCACCTTCATTACTTATGGAAGATGTGGCAAGAAGTTCAAATGTGAAAGAAGAAGAACTCATTATGCCTCTTATTTCCATTATTGGCATTATGACAGCAGTTGGTAAACTCCTTCTAGGGATACTGGCTGACTTCAAGTGGATTAATACCTTATATCTTTACGTAGCTACCTTAATAATCATGGGCCTGGCCTTGTGTGCAATTCCATTTGCCAAAAGTTATGTCACATTGGCAATACTTTCTGGGATTCTAGGGTTTCTTACTGGTAACTGGTCCATCTTCCCATATGTGACCACAAAGACTGTGGGAATTGAAAAATTAGCCCATGCCTATGGGATATTAATGTTCTTTGCTGGACTTGGGAATAGCCTTGGACCACCAGTTGTTGGTAAGATATTTCTTAAAGCAACCCATTTTTACTGTTCTTCTTTGTAACATCTCCAGGTATAGAAATCCAGATTACAATAGTAGCACAGATTAGCACAAAGTAAATCTGCATAGATGTCTGATGGTAATGATTTACTCATAATCAGTTTGATAAAAAAGCCAGTATACTTGCTTAGGGATTTATGTTCATTTTGTGTTCAGGAGAAACTCAAAATGCCTGCTTATTCTTGTTCAGATTATTTGGGAGAGTCTCCTCTGCTAACTCCTAAGAGTCTGCTATAGAGTACATGGAGTTTTATCTATCCTAATCCTTACTGTATATAAAATTGGTAAAATTAGAGGATGGCTTCCAAGTCTTACTATTTCTATCAAATTCACTTTTTTCTTTCTCTCTTTTCAGGTTGGTTTTATGACTGGACCCAGACCTATGACATTGCATTTTATTTCAGTGGCTTGTGTGTCCTGCTGGGAGGTTTTATCTTGCTTCTGGCCGCCTTACCCTCCTGGCATACATGCAGCAGGCTGCTGCCCAAGCCAGCTCCAACAACCTTTCTGTACAAAGTTACCTCTAATGTTTAGAGGATACTGGAAGGAACTACAGACTGTTTTCTCATAGCGAAATTTCACTGTGGCTGACTCTGAATGAATTTTTTGTTTGTTACAAATCCTATTCTCTTTGTACTGTATATGTAGCTTCTATCGCCTGTATTTACCAACCCCCCCTTTTTTCTTTTTCCAAGAAGTGGGACTATTCTGTTTTACCCTTATTCGTGAGTTCCTGACATTGTAAACATTTTGGCCAGCCCCGAAAGGCTTTCTCTGTGTAAAGAAATATAATTTCTCTGTAGGATCCATTAGTTCCACTGAAAGGCACCCAGAGGGAGCTCTTCTATTTTAAACCTGATGTAGGCAGCATGATGAGATATATGTGAAGGCCACCAGGGGCGAAATCACTCTCTTCTCTATGTTAGACTAGCTAGTATGTTGAAGACTTCAGGCCAGTCAGGAGAGATGAAAGTGGTTACTAAAATGGCGTTAAGAATTGCAGTGGAGCAAGCTGATCTTTTTTTTTTTTTCCTCAAAGATATTTTAAATTACAGTCACTGGTTTTCACTATTTGATTTTATTTACCTTGAGGCAGCACTCCATGTTTGGTATCCACTGCGCTTAAATCGTTTCAATTCCTAAGGTGTTTGCCTAGAGGCAGGCAGTCTCCAAACTGGAGCACTCACCACAGACTTGCTTCACGGTTGGCTGCCAAAAGCACACTCACTCTTCTCTGTCAGCATCCACTCAGCTGATGTTTCCCAGGAAGTGCTGATTTTACCTGTTTCCAAATTGGAAATGCGTAAACCATTCCGTTCTGGCAAATGGGAAACATCTATTTGCATTGGGCACAGTGGGGATGAATTGCAAGTCCCTGCGTGTCTTCTTGATGAAGCATTTATTTGCTACTATGAGATTTTACCACTATCAGATTTTAATTCAAGGGCAGAACTAAAATGTGTGTGTGTGTGCGCGTGCGTGCGTGCATGTGTGTGTGATGAACTCCGAGTCTGTGTGGGACATGGGAAGACAAAAAAGCAATAAGAAATTGATACTCTGATCCAACTGTATTCAATCTTAAGAAAAATGTTTTGAAAGAAAATCACTGTTTAATAAATGGGCATCTTTCTGAAGAAATATTTTTTGAATTTTGCTGTGTGTCAGAATCCTCTAGATCCTTTTAAAAATATGGTTGCCTGAGTACTACTCTTAGAGATTTTGATTCTGTAGGTTTGGCTATGGGCCAAGCGTCTGTATTTTTAGCGAACTCTTCAAGGAATTCTGACGACACAGCCAGGTCGAAAATGAGGGTTACAAGACTGGCAACAGAAAACATTCATTCTCTTAAGTAAAAAACAAAAAAACAATAAACCATTGAGGTGAGGGGTTTTTATAAATAGCCAACTGTGGTTCTTTAAATAGGACGCACTCTTCCTATTGTGCCAAAATTGTCTCTTCATTTCTTTTGAAATATATGATTTTATACTTGTATGTTGCCTTTCTTCAAAGGCGCCTGAAGCACTTTATAAGCATGAAGCCCCACAACACCTCAGTGAGGTCCGTAAATAGATCTTTTGTATGCAATAAACCTGGAGTGTGGGGGAATTTCATAACTGAGTTAATCCTACTTAATAATGCAATAATGGGGCTTCAAAGTGCCTTGGACTTCTCCATTCTCAGACTTCTGGAAAGTTTTCTGTACCTCATTCTTCAGTCACTGTCAAGGTTAATAAATATAAGAAGTGACATTTTAAAAAGCTAAACTAAGTGTTTTTATGTTGAAAGTTCCTTTTTGCCAACATTATATTCAGGAAGTCCAATAACCTGAAAAATCCCCATGTTCATCAACGTTGATAATTGTCCAAATGCATCTTCACCATGTCTACTAATACCATCCAGCGTGTGCATTTTCAATTGTCTAGGGAATGAATTTTGAGTTGCAATAAAATATTTTTTTGTTTGTTTTGCATTGGTTTGGCTGCTTTTTCTCTTAACGAGTCCCCCTTCTCTGAATTACAGTGATATTTCACTTGAATGTAAAAAAAATGATCACATGTTCACTTCAGACCCCCGAATTGGTGATTGGACCTCAGCATATTCAAAAGTCAAATTTGCTAAACTATTTTGACCATTGGCTCCCAAAAAACTAACATGTCAATCCTACAGAATCCTTTTGAGGAAAAAGGGGACAGATTCCTCTGCAAATCTTAATGATGATCTTGTCAATCATTGGTGGAATTCTTACTATGCTCTTAGGCACATTATATTATTTATCCTTCATAATAGCTCTGTGAGGTGAGGATGCTAATCTTCATTGTATGGTACAAAACATAATTGTCATGATATGGACAAAATATATAAGCAACTTCCAAAAGCAGAATGAAAGTGTCTAGTGAATGCTTTGGTTTCTAACATGGCTGGGAAATGGGGCTCAGGAGGATGTGTTGCTATAGAGCCAATCCTTTAGTGAATAGAGAAGTCATGTGTATGTGAATAATTATTCAAGGCTTGCCCATTTCCTAAGAATTAGAAGTTTTTAAACTTTATTTATTTATTTATTTATTTATTTATTTATTTATTTACATAAGGGGCCGAACTCATGATCCCAGCATCAAGAGACACAGGTTCTTCCCACTGAGCCTGTCAGGTGCCCCAAGAATTAGCATTTTAAAAGCATCCTTAATAATGAAATTATACTGATTAGGACATAATCTTTCTTTTGTGACTCAAAAGACACTTCTTGACCCTCCAAGCAGCTGGAGCTGAGTTGGGGAAAGAAACTTTGTTAGGGACCCTCTTTCTTCCTTTCAGCCCTCGTGCCTCACTCTCTCTCTCTCTCTCTCTGATGAGCCTCCTAGGAGCCAGTTGGTGAACTCATTTTCTCGAGGGTGACTATGTCATCAAGAGAGAAGTTTCAGCCACCAACTTTTAAAGGCCCCATGAGGAACAATTTCCAAGAACCTGCAGCTGCAGCGCTGGGAGGTCATGACCACATGGTAGGTCAGTTGTGTTGTGCTGGCTGGAAAGTCCTCTGGTCTCAGATAGCCTCAACTTCTAGCAATCAGTCTAAGATTATCTTAACTCAGGACATTCTGGAAAATAAAGGAGAGCTCTGTTTTGAAGGAAAGAATGTCTCATTTTTTCTTTTACTTAGGAGTATTATTTTAAACACATAAAATACACAGCTTACATTAGCAGTGCCACACAATTTCTCCTTCATTAATAACAATCCTGGGACCTTTTGCTCTGCTGTCAGTTGTGGCTGAAGGATGCTGGTAAATAAAATGCCCCTTTGCACAATCAGTAAAGGTGATCGGAGATGTACGAATACATGGATAATATTCAGAGATGCAGTATATACACTTGTTAAGGTTATGGTTTCTGGGTTCAAATCCTAGCTCAGTTCCTGTGGCTAGGTGATTGTGAACATGTCATTTAGCCTCTCAAAGCCTTAGTTTCCTCATTTGTCAAACATGTCATAGGGCTGTTATGGGAATTAAATAAGATAACCCCATACACGTTACTGGCACCTGTTCAGTAAATATTAACTCTTATGATTTTTGTTGTTATCATTGTTCCTTAGTGTGTGACACCTCCCTCTCCGTATCCGAAGGACGTGTCAAGTGTTCCTGGGCACAGGTGTGGGGTAAATGTTTGTGTTGAAGGGCCTTATTTAGAAGAAGAATGAGCTTTCTGTTATCCCTAACTTGTACAGCTGTCACGGCTATTACCCTCCCCCAGGCATGTTCTTGTCAAAATCTTTTATCCTTAGGGATTCATGACTCAGCACATTTTTTCTGGAATTGCCATTCAGAGGCTCTGACACAAAACAAAACACAAGCTGTTCCTCCACAAATCAAATAGAACTCACTTTGTAAATTGAATTGCTATGGGAATTTGGACTTTTATTTATTTCCTTAAGAACTCATCACCCGAGCTGTTTGGAAGGCGGGCCTAAAATTAGGCAGAAAGCAAAGTGCTCTCATTTGTTTACTGAGCGCTAATTGGCCTCGGCCCAGGGCCCTTACATCCCTCTGCCTTCCCGGGACATCCTTCAGACTTACTCTTGGGAGAGTGTGATTCCAGTTCTTCCGGGATTCTGTTCCTAGTAGGTCTGTCACATTAGTTGCTTCTTACTGTATGGATTCCTTGTTTTAAGGAGTCATTTACTTTTATTCTCTCTCCTTGCAAAAATAAAAAATATATATAATTTTTATAGTTTTTTTCTAAGTGATAGTCTACAAACATTGGTAAATGGCATATTCTCAATAAAGAATAATTAACTGTGGTCAAGGTGCTGTCCTGCTGTAGGTCACATTAAAACTACAAAGTCACAGGGACATGACTGTTTTTCCTTCCTGGAAAATGCCTAATGTGCTAAGGCAAGTTGTTTTTCCTCCAGCTTAGATCTGAAAACCCCTCACCACCTACAGCTTTAGTAGCTCAAATGACTCTAGGACCATAACAACAAAGAACAGATGTGACTGGCTATATCAACCTCTAAAAGATGACAGGCCAGGCTCAACAGTCCATTTTCATATAGTCTCTATGGCTGCTGGGAGGGTGCCATTTTGAGAACTCCTGGGCAGGATCCCCTCCTGAAGGAAATTTTCCCTGAAGGTCAAGTATGAACAGGGGCTGCACTGAGACTGAGCTGCACAGTTGAGACTGCCAGTGAGAAACAGAGTCAGGATGAGCTCAGGTCCCTGGACGGAACTATAGACTGTCAGATAAAATGGGATAATATATGGGACTTTCCTCTGCTCAAGACTGGAAACAGTTCTAATTTCCAAGGGGCATTTTAGCAGTCACTAGCTGAGAGGCATAAGCAGGGACAAGAGCTGGGCCTGGGCTTTGTTCTCAAAGCCCTGGGAAGTGGTGTGAACCAAGGAAAGGTGACAGCAGAAGCATCAAGGAACCCCAGGAGGCAGCTCTGATGGAACTGGGAACGGATGCCCCAGAGAAACCTGAGAGAAACTGTGTGCATTTTTGTGTGTGTGTGTGTGTGTGTGTGTGTGAGAGAGAGAGAGAGAGAGAGACAGAGAGAGACACACAGAGAGAGAGAGAGTTCTAAAACTGTGGGTGTTCCAGAGAGAGAGACAGAGAGACAGAGAGACAGAGAGAGAGATTCTCCTATTACCTCAACCTACAACCCATTGACGCAACAGCTATGAAACATCTCAGGAAGACCTGTTTCAGGATGTGAAGCATCCGAGTCTTTCCAGAAAATTGAAAAGCTTCAGGTTGCTTTTAGGCAAGAGGAAGCCTCCTTTCAGCTGGGCTTCATCAGGAAGCTAGAGGTAAACTTCCTTTGTGGGTTCTTGACTTCGCCTTAGGGGAACTTGCCCAACTCCACCCTCCTTGAGAAATCTTCAGGAAGGGTTGGGACTCAGTGATGGAGGAGACAGCAGTTCAGTGCTTAGTCAGCTAGAACAGTTCTGGGAGAAGGAGCATACCCCCAGGAAATCTGTGGAGAACCAAGGGTTGTTGTAACTACCTGGGGCCTGGTAAGCTGAACATCAGGGATGGATGTTAACAATAGCCCATCACAGAGGAGAAAGCATGGGATCTGGAGTCCAACAGAGCAGGCTTGGCTTCCTAGATTCTCTAGCTACTGTCTTACTAGGTGAGTAAACTTAGTTTTATTTGTTAAATTCTCTGAGCTTCAATTTTGTTATTGGTGAACTATATTGCTGGAAGGTTTAGAAATAATAGATGCAAAATGTCCAGTGTTTCTAAAAAAAATGGAAATTATTTTTAACCTCTGCTCCCATAAAGTGAATCCCATATGATAAAATAGTAGATACACAACATATATGGTAGATTGGATTCTAATCTCACTGGTATATGTTGTGGGCATGTTGTCAAACTATTCTGCAAATAATTTGTGTGCATAGTGGTGGTGTGGTAGGCAACAGTGTATCACTCCTAGGGGCTGTCCTAAATTCCAGAAATACAAGAATAAATAAGAAAGTCTCTTACCCTGAGAAGCTCACAGTTCAGTAGGACCAACTGATATTGAAGTAAGTATAAATGCAGAACTCACTTTTAAATATTTGCTTGTTAATTTATGTATTCATTCAACAAATTTTCATTTAGCACACACCATGTGGCAGATACAGTTATTGAGGTAATGGTGATAAGCAAGACAAATGTGGTCCTTTTGTTCACAATGATTTCTTTTTTTTTAATTTCTTTTTTTATTTTACAGAGAGGGTATGAGCAGAGGGAGAGAGAGAGAGAGAGAGAGAGAGAGAGAGAGAGAGAGAGAGAGAATCTCAAGCAGGCTCCATACTCAACACAGAGCCCAGTGTGGGGCTTGATCCCATAACCCTGGGATCATGACCTTAGCTGAAATCAAGAGTCAGATGATCAACCAAGTGAGCTACTCAGGTGTTCCCACAATGATTTCTTAAAGCAAAAAATAGATCCCATGGTACTCTAGTATTTGTGCTTTAAGGTCAGTTCTCTCTATGAGATTGTCCTAGGGGAGGAAAAGGTATACATGTATGCTTGCTGTTATAGTAGATACTGTAGTGTGCCACCCAGATGCCCTTCAGGACCTGGGTACTCTGTCCTCCATGGGCTGGGATTGGCTGCTGAGGGCTCACAGCTGAGTCCTGCTCTGGGAACTGCCTTCAGGTGAAGGTATTATTCTACCCCCCTCTAGGAAAGCTAGACTTCAGTGACTCTGGCCTCATTGGCTGATGAATGGCTTCTTCGACTCAATGGGGACAACTCCAGAGCACCATCCCAGCTCTAGAACTTCCTGTAGGATCTCAATTTTTCCCTCTGTCCCATGCTACTTCCCCTACTTCCTTACAGGTGTTTTTCTGGAAAATACTCCCCAGTAAACTTGCTGCATGCAAACTCCATTGCATAGTTTTGTTTGTTTTTTTTTTAATCAGGAAACTTGACTGAAAACACCTGTAATTTCAATACAGTGGGATAATGCCCTGCACATGGGGGCCTCAGAGACATGATTCTTGAGGGCTTGTATATACCTGGTATTCTTTCAGGTACTTCGCAACTGTATATTGTCCTATTTAACTTCCAGACTCTGTCAAAGATTGGATGTCATCAGGTGAGGCTGGCTGCTTGACTATCAAAAATGGCACAAAGCTGTATTTTATCTTGGGACATTTCAGGTATGGCTCTCCTGTGGGAAGTCCAGGTACTTCATTTCTTATTCATCCATCATACATTAACCAAGCACCTAGTATGTGTTGGGCACTCTCTCAGGCACCAAATATGTAACTGTGTATAAGATAGACAAGGTTCCTGTCCTCCTGGAGCTTGTTGGGGCCCGAAGCTAGTTGCAACAGAAGCCTCAGCTCCTATGGGAAGCTCTGGAGCTGGGATGGCCCTTCAGCGTTGTCACAATTGAGTTGTTACCTCTGACTCATGCTAAAATTCCCAAAAGAATGAATATAGAAGCCAAAATGCCAATTATTTTGATTTATATGAGCAATACAATAGCCAGGAGGACCTGACTTTCCAGTTCACCTGGTCATATCCCTTTCCCTGTAGGTAAGGTCACAGGAAGCCAAATACCACTAATTGGAAGGTGTTTGAGGTTCCTGGGATGAGGCTGTGGTGGCTCACTCAGTGGTATGAGTTTTTAACAGCATCATGAGAAGACAGCTTCATTCAAACTTTGCCACTCTAAGGAACTGCCTCTAGACAGTGCATAGTTGGGCACAGACAATATTTGCCCCCATGGCAATCCTCATACAAATGCACTGTGGCTGACCACAGTGACCCTGTTCTCTCCCCAATATGTTACTAAATTTAATCAGGCTACAGCTACATGCTACTGGTCAGAGCCACTGGCAAACGTCTGCTCAGAGGCTTGCTGCAAATGACATTGCTCAGAAGGCAGTCTACATGGGCAGGTTTTTGCTGAGGGAGTCACCATCACCATGAGACAGATGAGGAAACCAAGGAATCAAACACACTAAGCAATATGCTCAAGGTGACCCAGCCAGTGTCTCAGGCCCAGGCCCAGATCCTGTCTATTTATGGAGATGGGGAAGTGACTGTGCATACGGAAATTATCCGATCCAACCCCATGACCTCACAGAAGAAAACACTGTGAGCCAGGGTCCAGAACAGAGCTCTTCTGCATCACTATTTATACCCAGAAATTCATGACACCACTCCTGTCCCTTTAGAACATTCATTTCATATGTAACCAGAACTTTATTATTAGCAAGAACCTTCTTTTTTTTCTACCAATGGGGTAGGCACTAGAAACGTGTGGGGCTACTGAGTACTTGAACTGTGATTTGTCTGAATTGAGATGTGTTTTAAGTATAAAATACACAGTACACTGGATTTCAGCCTTAGTACAAAGAAAGTAAAATAACTGAATAATTTTAAATATTGATTATATATTTAATGATTATTTTATGATTAGATGATAATAGGGATATATTAGGTTAAATATATTAATGAAATTAAGTTTCTCTGTTTCTTTTACTTTTTTAATGTGGCTATAAGAAAATTTAAGATTATATATCATATTATATATTTATTGGGCAGTGCAATTGTAGATATTGCTATCCAAAAACACATTTAAACATTTTTACACACATTATACTTAGTTGATATAAATCTTGAGTCTCTTTTAAAGATTTTCTTTTGATTTATTTGTTGAAAAAAATCAGATTATTTGTCCTGCAGAGTTATTCTGGTTTATTACAACCACCTGGTATCATTTAATATATTTACCCTGTATTACCTGGAAAGTAGTAGTTATATCTAGAGCTTGATCACATTTAGGTTTTATTGTTTTGGAAAGAAAAAGTAATTGGTGGATGTGTAATTCCATCAAGACACACTAGATGTCTGGTTGTCTTTCTTTCTTTCTTTTTTTTTTTTTTGGTGTTAAGATTGAGCAGGGTGATTATCCATTATAAATTTCCCCATGTTTTCTTCATTTAATGACTTTTGTAGCTAGTTATTAGCATTACCTATGTCCATTATTACTTAGAGGTTGCAAATGGTGATATTCTAATTCCATCATTCCTTCACTCATTAACTGACCTACTTCTATAAAGACAAGGTTCCTCTTGTCAACTATCACTTTCCCCAAGGAATAGTGGATACAAGAAGAGCAAGATACTTACTTTACGGATTTAATTCTTTCTCTTTATTAGTTTCAGAAAAATAAGTTGTTTTTTTTCTGGCATCCCCCAAATGTCACCAATGAGTCCCCTCCCTGCTTTGGGAGAATATATCATTATGAACTTATGGATTTTAAATTTTGGGGTGTCAGGGGGAGGTTTCAGCAATTACAGAGGTTTTTTGATGCCTAGATTTTCCCATCAAGTTGACAAGCACTAACAACACAAGCTCAGTAGTCTTTGCCAGTTTCTTTACCCTCTGATATGACAAAATGTTTTAGGCTCACTCATACATTTTCTTTTAAAAAAAATTTTTTTAACGTTTATTTATTTTTGAGACAGAGAGAGACAGAGCATGAACAGGGGAGGGACAGAGAGAGAGGGAGACACAGAATCGGAAGCAGGCTCCAGGCTCTGAGCCATCAGCCCAGAGCCCGACGCGGGGCTCGAACTCATGGACCGCGAGATCGTGACCTGAGCTGAAGTCGGACGCCCAACCGACTGAGCCACCCAGGCGCCCCACACTCTTACATTTTCTACCCCAGATCTGGAATTAGCCATTCCTCCAAGGACAGCAAGGGGATGGTTTTTAGACCACAATCTGGGCACTTGGGATTCTCATCGCTAGTGGGTTGGGGATTGTTTCTACAAAATAGATATTTTTTTGTTTTTTCAACAGAAATGGATCATGTGTTAATACTGATAATTCTAATTTAAATTGAGGGTCACTTTTTTTTTTTTACCTAACTTCATTGATTTTATACTTAAACTCTTTTCTTTGATGTTGACAACCCTGATTTTCTAATGATAGTATTTGCTCTATCCTATCATGTGTATAACATTTTCAAAATAATGATGTTACTATTATTACTAGTAACATGATTACTGAAACACTTTAAAATTGCTTTTCAGTTCATTTCATCCTAAAGTAACCTATTCAAGATGTGTGCTCAGATTATTATATTTTAGTCCTTTGAAATAGTTCCTTGGGGTGCCTGGGTGGCTCAGTTGGTTAAGTGTCCAACTTTGGCTCAGGTCATGATCTCATGGTTTGTGAGTTTGAGCCCCATGAGGGGCTCTGTGCTGACAGTTCAGAGCCTGGAGCTTGCTTAAGATTCTGTGTCTCCCTTTCTCTCTCTGCCCCTCTCCAGCTTGTGTGCTCTCTCTCAAAAATAAATAAATGTTAAAAAAAAAAAAGAAAGAAATAGTTCCTCTCTGTGTGAAGTCACCAACTTGCTACTCAGTTGGGTTTATTTCTGCCATTCTAATTTGCATCCTTCCTATTATGAGTGAGGTTAAACATCTTTTCATGTATTTAAGGGATATTTAAATTTCTTTTTTGTAAACTGTTTTTCTATAGGGTTATTGGTGTTTTTATTCTCTATTTTTTAGAAACTCTTTATATATTAGGGATATTTGCCCTTTGTACTATAAGTTTAAAGTGATTTTTCCCAGTTTGTCATTTGCCTTTGTACTTTATGATATCTTTTGCCCTGTTGAAAGTTTTTTATGTTTGTATTTGACAGATTTTTTTATTGAATGTTTTCAAATTGATTTTTAAAATTTTTTAGATGTTTATTTATTTTTGAAAGAGACAGAAAGACAAAGCATGAGCAGGGGAGGGGCAGAGAGAGAGAGGGAGACACAGAATTTGAAGAAGGCTCCAGGCTCTGAGCTGTCAGCACAGAACCCGACACGGCTCAAACTCATAAACTGCGATCATGACCTTAACTGAAATTGGACACCTTACCAACTAAACCACCCAGGTGCCCCAAACTTATTTTTAAATACAAATTTGTACATTTTAGATATTAGCTATGTGCATGCTTTTAAACATGTATTTACTTCTTATAATTATAAAGTTTTATGTTATGGAGTGAACTTAATGAATACTTTGATTTGTGAGTTTTGTGTCATGCTTAGGAAGGCTTTCACAACTCCAAGAGGATAGAAAAATGCATCAGGATGTTTTTGGCTATAAGCTATAGAATATCAAACTAAAAGTTGTGAGTATATTAAGAATATTTATTATTTTGCATAGCAAAAAATCTGGAGGTATGAAAATCCCAGCATTCATTAATTTTGTGGCTCGAGAATGTCATCAAAAACACAGAATCTTTTTACCATTTTGTTTCACAATCATAACAGTTGACCTTTCAGGCTGGCCTCAGAGGGTCGCCCCTGTTTCAGGTATCACATTCAAACAACTACAGATGTAGGCATTGGAGGTCCCTCCTCACACTTCGGGTTTTGAGAATATGAAAAATACTTCTCAGAAGTCCCAGGGTGAGTCTCAAGTCTGAACAGTCTCTTACGCTCATTTCCAATGCAATGACTGGCCCTGGAGATCAAATCTGTAGGAGTGACTAATGAAGATTTAACCCTGGGACTTGGGAAGGGCCTGAAGCAAATGATCACAACATATCTGAGCACCCTCTGGATTTTGTGAGCAAGAGAGAAAGAAGAAATCACTAGTGTGTAATTTTGCAGTTTCTTTTCTTTTTTTTACACATAAATCTTTGATCTACCTAAAATTTATGTTGATGTAAGCAGTGAGCTAGGGATCAAGCTTATTATTTTTTCCTAAATAACTAGCTACATGTCCTATTTATTAAATAATATATCTTTTTAATCAGCTCTCTTATGAGAGTTCCTAAAAGGAAACACTGAGGAAAAAAATCTGCTGATCTCATGGGAATTTTTGATGAAGTCTTTAAAGTCCATGATCTCATGTAAACTCCTGCGAGGTGGCACTTTGAAATTGGATTGCTCACACCTACCAAGTCCACATGTGAGGGCCTGAGATGTGATTTCTCTTTCCATCTGAAGCCTAGACAAACACTATGGAATACAACTTAAAAATCATGAATCTAATGCTGAGAAGTCGTGTGAAATGCTAGCAGTTTTTTTTGTGTGTTGAAAATTGAATGCTTAAATATACTTGTGTCTTATTTTTATAAAAATAACCAAATGCCAACTATCTTCCAGGCACATAGTATCCTTTAGAAGCATAGATTTTAAGTAAGGGTGAGAGACAAAAGCAAATATCTTGTGTGTAAATATGCGTGTATATGTATATGTGTACATACGTGTAGGTACATACGTGTACACATGTGTAGGTACATGTGTGTACCCATGCGCACACATGTGTATGTCTACCTGCATATGTGTGTGTGTGTGTGTGTGTGTGTGTGTGCGCACATGTACATATATGCATGCATACAATGGATGAAAGGCAGTTAAGAGGGATGCAAGTGCCAGGGTATGAGGAGTTTTTAAAATGATTGTTTGGGTTGCCTGGGTGGCTCAGTCGGTCAAGCATCTAGCTCTTGATCTTGGCTCAGGTCATGATCTTGCAAGTTTGTGAGTCTGAGCCCCACATAGGCTCTGCACTGACAATGCGAACCTGCTTGGGATTCTATGTCTCCTCTCTCTCTGCCACTCCCCCACTTGTGCTTGCTCACTCTCTCTCGAAAATAAATAAACTTTAAAATATGATTGTTGGAAAGCATTCCCTGATTAGGTGACTTGTGAATAGAGTCATAGTGAGAACAAGAACGGGAGCTATGTGGCTAAGAGAAATCAGTCCAGGCAGGGAACAAAGTGCCAAGACCCTTAGGCAGGAGTGTGCTTGGCACTGGTGGATGGAGTGGAGTGTGTGAGGACATGAGACCAGAAAGCAGAGAGTGAAGGTGCTTATAGGCTTTCATATGGGACTTTATATGCCATTGCAAGGATGTTGGCTCTTCTCTAAATGAGGTTGACAGCACCTAGTGATGAGGCAGAGAGAAGGAGAGAGGATGAGGGAGGGAGGGAGGAAGGAAGGAAGGAACAAAGGGAAGAAGGAGGAAAGAAAGGAAGGAGTGAAGGAAAGAAGGAGTGTAGCAAGGAAGGGATATCTGATTAATGTTTTAAGAGGATTATTCTGGGTTTTGTGTTGAGCATGGACTATAGGAAGACTAGAGGAACAGCAGAGAGACAAGGCAGGAAGCTATTGTAGTAATTTAGTTGGGAAATGAGGGTGACCTGGAACTGATCAAGGGTGGTGACAAGTAACCATACTCTGGATATACTTTGAAGGTAGAGCAGGAAGATCTGTTGACAGGTTTGACATGGGGAATTAAAGGAGAGGCAGGGATGATTCCAAGGTTTTTGATTTCAGCAACTGAAAGGATGGATTTGCCATTTGCTGAAATCAGCGAAATTTTGCAGGTTGTAAGATCAAATTTCTGCTACGGAATGTTGTTTGAGATATCTATTCCACATCCAAGTGGACATATTGGGCAGATGGTTGATACACAGGAATGGAGTTCAGGGTCACTGTCCATCATTTAGGAATTATCAGTCCTATAGAAGTAAAACCTCAAGTCTGGTGAGATCACTAGGAAGTCATTGTAGAGAGAGAGAAAAGAAGAGGAGCAGAGACTGGGTCTGGGCATTCCATCATTTAGGAATTCGGAAGATAAGATGGAACCAAGAAAAAAGGCCAAAAAGGAACAAGCAAGTGAATAAATAGGAGGAAAAAGAATGGCATCTCTGAAGCCCAGTGGAGAAAGTGATTCAGGAAAGAAGGACAGTCACCTGTGCTAACTGATGGTAACAGGTAAGGGGAGGTAACAAGTAAGGGGAGGGCCACAAATGTTATTGTCTTCCCCAGTGTGGACACCATCTGGTGATCTTGATAAGTGGTCTGGAGGATCAGTCAGTACATGAGTGTCTTGCTCAAGTGGTTCAACAGGGAATGGGGAAACATGAGGGGGATCAGGAATGCAAATCACTCCTGAGGAGTTTTATTCTTATGTGTGATGAAAATATTGTTAACTGTGTTGACTGACTTGGGACGGTGCTAATTAGCCCCAAATCATTATTTATGTTAATATGGGAAGTTTAAATACAGGGACAATTAGTTTTGCTTTGTCTCCTGGCCAAAAATGAAATACTGACTTTGATTATCTAGGATAATCACCCCTGAGGATGGCCTGAGAGAGTGTGGACAGATCATTACGAACTCATCCACAGTCCTGGAAAAACAACTTGAAATGTTTGTCTAACAGATGATCCCTGGCTTTATTTCCTATAAAAGTTATTTCTATTGCATTGAGCAAATTGGGACAAGCCATTCCCATTGGGCCTGTGGGGTGGCAGGTGCTATAGGTGAGTGTGGAACAGAATAACCCCCTTTTGATTCTACAGCACTGCTTGGCTTACAAAGTGATTTTTATCCACTATCTCATCTGATCCTCATAACAACCATATGCTGTAGGCCAGACAATGATGCTATCACCATTTTACAGAGGAGGAAACTGAGGATTCCATTGGCTGAGGGACTGCTTCAGGGGATAGCGCTGGGATGGACATATAAAACTTCTGACCACCTATCACCTATCTCCTATTAGATTCTGCTGCTAACTCAGCCCTACTGCACTTGGCTCCAGTGAGCAGCAGCTGGTCTGCTGCCCTGGGTCATGTCTTCCTGGTTACAGGAAGGGAAAGAAGGATGGCATGTAGCCCTCATCATGGTACTTCTACAGCCAGAGGCGCCCAGCCCCACCTCAGTTTCTGGAAGTTGACTCTGGCCTGACTTCTGCTCTCCTCTCTTGGGCCCTTTTGGACTGTCTGTTTTTCACAGGTTGTGACTCAGTTTGATGGGAGGTGACAAGCCTAGAAGATTGTGCTGGATGGCCTCCACTTCTATTAAAATCAAATGCAGCTCCTTTTAAAACCAAGAGATTAAAGCATTAGATGAAATGACAGGTGTGCCTTCATTTTATGTTCTTGAAATTATATAACTTCTCTTCCATTTCCAAGAATGTTCCAGAACTAATTTTAGAAAGTATGGTCCACATACTAATGTTCTTAGTCAAAACAAATGAAATATATCTATATGTTATGCTTGGATGGGAGGGCATTAAAGGGGAAATTTGGAACCGAGGTGGCAGAATTGAGGAAGCTGAGTTTTGTCTGAAAGCTGATTGGTCCTCCTTTGAGATGTTGTAATTGCTTTAAAAAGGTGTCAAGATGAAATTGCTAGTATCCTCAAGCAGCAAACACATAATGAGTGTCTGAACATCTGCAGAATGGGGGGCACTGGCCTGATTACTGATTACACAGTAAGGAACATTCACATACAACAGGTTTAACTTCTAGTTTTCTAGTTCTAGACACTTCATGGAATTACTTAGGACATCCTGAACTCAGGAGGGAGAGTGAACAGATAGAAAATCCCCCACTAATCACAACTGCCACTGTAGCCCTGAGGGCCAAGTATCATAAGAAAATCTACGTGAAGGAAAGGCAAAAAGACCAGAAGGAAAATAAGGTGGTGAAGCCACACATAGTCTAAGAGAGGTCTTCCTCCAGTCCAGCAATAAATTTGTATCCAGAAAGGTGTGTGTATGTGTGTGTGTGTGTGTGCGCGCGCGCATGCACATGGGATGGGGTGGGGGGAGGTGGAAGAGAAGGGTAAGAGAACTGCATGTGCTAGGGAAACCTTAAATCAAACAGGCTGCTTTGAAAGTACTAAACATGCATCCAGTTAACAGGCATAAATGCCTAAGTGCTGATGCATAGGGGCACTTGTATCCCAATGTTTATAGCAGAACTTTCAACAATAGCCTAATTATGGAAAGAGCCTAAATGTCCATCAAATGATGA
The DNA here is from genome assembly GCF_028018385.1 of Neofelis nebulosa. Lineage (NCBI taxonomy): Eukaryota > Metazoa > Chordata > Mammalia > Carnivora > Felidae > Neofelis > Neofelis nebulosa. The sequence continues at coordinate 25,969,490 of NC_080794.1, read as the reverse complement.
ATGTATAAAGAAATTGTGGTTTATATACATAATGGAATACTACGTGGCAATGAGAAAGAATGAAATATGGCCTTTTGTAGCGATGTGGATGGAACTGGAGAGTGTTATGCTAAGTGAAATAAGTCATACAGAGAAAGACAGATACCATTTGTTTTCACTCTTATGTGGATCCTGAGAAACTTAACAGAAGACCATGGGGGAGGGGAAGGGGAAAAAAAAGTTAGAGAGGGAGGGAGCCAAACCATAAGAGAATCTTAAAAACTGAGAACAATCTGAGGGTTGATAGGGGGTGGGAGGGAGGGGAAAGTGGGTGATGGCCATTGAAGAGGGCACCTGTTGGGATGAGCACTGAATGTTGCATGGAAACCAATTTGACAATAAATTTCATATTAAAAAAAAGGAAAAAAAATGCCTAAGTGCTGATATAGCACTCTCACATACTCACCATGACAGATATTCATAAATAATTTGGCAACATCCATCAAAATTAAAATGTACGTACTCTTTGATCCAGCAATTTCCCTATTAACAATTTATCCTCGTCTTGTAGATGTGTGCAAAAATGTACACAAATGCTCATTGCTGTATTGTTTGTAAGAGCAAAGCAGGAAACTACCTCAGTGTCTAAGAAGGGAACTTGTTAATTACATTATATTATATTGATATAGTGAGTTACCCTGCAGCCAATAAAGACAATAACCGACTGAGATGGAATGTGTTTCAGAACACATTAAGTGTGGGGATAAGGGTGCGTGTCTGTGTGTGTGGTATGTATATATTTTATATGTGTTAGGATCCCATCAAGGAACAGAATTTGTCCCAGATGGGCAAATGAATGGGTCATGTACCGAAGTGTGGTCAGAGGCATTTAGACACTAGTAGCAGTGGGAAATCACTACCATCCTACAGTGGAAACTGAGGTTCTCCACCCAGGTCTCCTTTTTAGGGCTGACGCACCCATTCACAGAGACTGAAAATATCAGTGGTTGTTGGCTTACAAATGGTCCTTCACTTGGCTGCCCTCACCCTCTATATGGGACGGGTTCATTCAGGTTATATTCCCTCTTGCGAGTGGCCATGGCCAATGACTATCTGACATATGGACATGAAAGCCCAGCCTCTCTTCCAATTTGGAACAATTCTGGAGGGCCATCCCAGCTCCAGAGCTCTTTGTAGCATCATCTGGGATCTCATTGAACTGCATTTCATGTTAGCTTCTCCTAGCCATTCCTGCTTTCCTCCTTTCCTTATAGGTGTGTATCCAAAGAGCATTCCTCAGTAAGCCATCTGCATTCATCTCTCCATCTCAGTGTGTTTCCAGGAAACCTAGTCGAAGGTACATCTCCAGACCTGAAGAGGCTGAAGGTGCTGGAGCCTGGAGTAGGGGCTGCACACAGGAGCTGTAGGTGTTGAAGAGTGCAGCTACCACCAGAGATATGGGGCCAAAGCAGAGGAAGAAGAGATACCCAAACTTCTCTCCCACCCTCCAACCCCTTCCATTGTTTCTCACTGGATAAACCCAGTTGGAAACCAGTCAGCAAGGGAATCTAGGTAATGAGGTATACAGGGACCACCTCTTGGTGGGCAAAGAATAGGACAAAAAATAGGGAATGGGAGTACTAAATGGGGAATAAGTGACACAGTATCTTCCACTTATATAAATGGGAGGAATATATACATATATGCACAAATAATATACATTTGCTTATGCATAGAACATTTATGGAATGATTTAGAATAAAACCTGTGGTTGCTTCTGGTTAGGGAAACTGTGCCCTTCATTCTCTTTTGACCATTTGAATATTTTTTATATGTGCATATGCATTTAATATTGTGTTTGAAAAAAAATGTTGACATGAAAATACTGTGCTTCTAGGTAGGGACTTAAGGAGAGAGGTTAGACGGGATGATAGATTCTTTCACTTATGGTTGGTACTAAATGCTTCACCTTGTGCCACATAAATGCAAAGAGGAAAGGTTCCTGCCCTCCAGGAGTTTACAGGTTAGTGTGGTGTAGACAATGACAATAATGCAATGGGGCAGTGGTATCATGGAGGCAGATTGCAAAGTATAATGTACCAGAGAAGAATATTGGTCTACAGCTCTTAGCAAGTCTTCAGCTTCTAGGAGACAGAGTCAAAACGGCGGGTGAAATAATGAGTAAAAGTTTCATCACATTTGGCCTGTAGAACTCATTAAGGATAATGGAAAGATAACAGGTAAATAATGGCAAGAGAAGGAAGGACCTCGCATACTATTATCAGGAGTTTGGGTATTGGACATCCAGGGAAGAGAGTTGTTTTCTTCATTGAGGTAAAATGAAGTATACAAAGTGATGAGTTCTGCTAAATGTATGCATCTGTGTCATTACTAGCCCAATCAACATTTCTAGTACCCTAGAAATATCCCTGAGGCTTCACTCCACTCGATTTCCACTACCCAGAGAAAACCACTGTTCTAATTTCTATCAGCGAATTCGTTTTTAAATTTTTTTAATGTTTATTTATTTTTTGAGAGAGAGAGAGACAGAGCATGAGCAGGAGAGGGGCAGAGAGAGAGGGAGACACAGAATGCAAAGCAGGCTCCAGGCTCTGACCTGTCAGCACACAGCCCAACGTGGAGTTTGGACTCACAAACCTGAGATCATGACCTGAGCTGCAGTCAAATGCTTAACCGACTGAGCCACCCAGGTGCTCCCCATGAGCAAATATTAATTTTGCCTGTTTATGAATTTCATATAAGGAATCATTTAGGATCCACTCTTTTGTATCTGACTTCGTTTGCTTAACATTATGTTTTTGGGATTAAGTCATGTTAACTTGGCCAGAAAAATTATAGGATGCCCAGCTAAATTTGAACTTCAGAAGAACAAGTAATTTTTAACAAAAGTGTGCCCCATGCAATATTTGTATTTTTGTTTGCTAAATCTGGTAACTTTGATCCATTTTTGTTTTTAATAGTTCTTTTTTTAATGCTGAGTAGTACTCAGTAGTATGAATGTAGCACAGTTTGGTGATATTTAGGTTGTTTTTTGTTATTATGGATAAAACCCTTATGGGTATTCTTGTACAAGTCTTTTGGAGAGTACATGTTTTTATTTCTCTTGGGAGAAATACCTAGAAGTAGAATAGCTGGGTTGTGAGGTGGAAATGCATTTTTTTTTGTTATAAGAAACTCCCAGGTTTTCATTTTGCATTCCATGGAAGAATTTTGAGCAGTGGAGTGATGGATGTTGGGCACCACAGAGCCTCAGCAGGGGCTGAGTGGCCAGGGCAGTGGGGACACAGGAAGGGTGGGGGACTCAGACAGTGTTATCATCCCACTGCTATGGAAGGATTGCAGCATTTTAAAAGTGATATGGTTGTGCCAGTGCCTTGCTCCTAGAGCAGCAATATCCAATATAAAAATAATGTGAGCCACGTATACAGTTTATCTTTTTTTTTTACAAAATGTTCATTTATTTATTTTTGAGAGGGAGAGCAGGAGTGAGCAAGCGAATGGGGGAGGGGCAGAGATAGAGGGAGACCTAGAATCCCAAGCAGCCTCTGTGTGCTGTCAGCACGCAGCCCAACAAACCATGAGATTACGACCTGAGCTTAACTCAAGAGTCAAATGCTTAACCGACTGAGCCACCCAGGCGCCCCCACATAGATAGTTAAAACATTTCTAGGAACCAAATAAAAAAGTAAAAAGAAACAGGGGAAACTGATTTTAATATTTTATGTCACTCAGTAGATCCAAAATGTTATCTTTTCAACATATAATCACTTTATAAAGCCATTAATGAGACTGATTACATTTTTTGGAAATCCCTTGTGTATTTTCAACTTTCAGCCCATCTCTCTTCAGGAAGTACCTAACAGCCACAAGTGGACAATGCAGTTCTAGAAAGACTGTGGGGATGGCTTTCTCTCTCTCTCTCTCTGCTCCCTGGCTTTGTGGGGAGGTGAATAGCTGTTTACAATTCCCTCAGGATCTTCCTGGGGTTTCCTTCACTGCTTAGCTCACCTGCAAACACACATCATCCTCAATAGCTATGGACTTTACAACACAGACTTGGTGGCTTTTTCAGCTCTGAGCTCAATTATATTAATTACCTGGCCCATTGTTTAGTGCTGGCTTCATTACCAAACCAAAATGTAACTTAATCACTCTTTAAGCTCTTTTGAATTTTCAGACCTGTTTTACCAGCAGCTTCGAGCTCCTGAACCTTGGGCATCTGTGGGTTTACAAGAAGTAAGTAGGAATTCACTGTACACTGAGGCCTTCCTTGCAGGGGCCTTCCTAGGCCTGTGTTTTTCTTTCTTATGCAGCCACCCGAGATAAAGGATCTTTGCCTTCTCTTTTTGCCTCCTCACAGCTGGCACTAAGGGCCAGCTTGAGAATCATTTCCTGTGCTTTAGCCCCACCGTGTGGTTTAGAAGAAAAAGTCCAGATGTACGCTGCATCCATCTTGAGATCATGAGCATAATTATCAGCCTGGAAAGGCCATCTGGCATTTGCTGTCTTCTTCAGGCCGAGAGGAAATGAGATTTGTTGCTGGATATGGAATGTCTCCCACAGGCTAAACTGCCTGCTAAGAAATCAGGTGGTGTAGTGGTTCCAGTGTGAACTAAGCAAAGAGTCATGCAGAAACACAAATCCAGGCAGCTACTGTTCTATTTAAATTGTATTGTGTCTACATTTCACAGATGACTTGGCTCAGCCAGAGAGCTTGGCACCTCTGTCAGCTGTTGCTGTAAAATGTTGAGTTAATGCCTTCAGTTACTCCAAGTTAGGAATTAGCTTCTGGCCATCAGTGATATACCCTGGAAATTGCACTCACTTCATGGATCTGCAACCCAACCCTCAGCTGAATTTCATCAATAGACATGTTGGCTTGGCCAGCATAGGGTGAAAACAAGTGACAACTGATAGATGGGGCAGAAGTTTTACTGATACCCATAACCTCACTTGCCTCCCTATTATCTTGCACCCATACTCCTTAATCCCTTTATCAGCTGCTTCTGTTGGAAAGGTGCATGAGTTTGTAATTTCCTTACTGGTTCAGAGAGGCTGTTTGATTTGCTTGCAGCCACACCATTAGTCACTGGCAGAACTTTATTGATTAACTTACCATGTTTAATGATTGCTTCATCCCACAAATTTCCTATTAAAAATAAGTCATCAGATTTTTGCAGAGACATGTTTCTACTCAGAGTGATGGATAGAGTCAATATCCTAAGGCTTCCAGTCTCCCAACATCAGAAGCTTAGCTTAATTGTGGTAATTATTTCATAATGTGTATGCATATCAAATCATCACATTACATCTTAAATATATATAATTTGGAATTTGTCAATTATATCTCAATAAAGCTGGGGAGGGGACAGAAACCTTAGGGACCCTGTTTATTGTCAATAATCCATATCCAATTATGAATCCAACAATTCATATTTATTAGCTGTGTAGCTTGGGCAGAATGTTTATTGATCATATTTCTGTGACTCATTTTCCCCTTCTGATTCACTAAATTGATAACATATAAAGGTCTTAAACAGGGCCTGCCACCCACTGAGTATTCAGTGATGACAGTAATCAGACCTGGGACTAAGTCATAGTATAAGATGACTCTGAAAGTGAGTGCCTCCCTGGCCTTCCTGATGATAATGATGATGATGAAGCTAGTACATATATGGTCTTTGCCTTATTCATTTTGGACTACTATACCAAAGTGCCATAGTCTGAGTGAGTGGCTTATAAACACAGAAATCTATTTCTCATGGTTCTGGAGGCTGGAAGTCCAGGATCAGGGTGCCAGCATGCTTGGGTTCCAATGAGGACCATCTGGTTTGCAGATGGCTGACTTCTTGTTGTATCCTCTCCTGGCAGAGAGCAGAGAGCAGAGAGGGAAAGCTGGCTTTTCTTCCTCTTCTCATATAGACTCTAATCTTATCATGGAGGCTCCACTCTCATGACCTAATCATTCCCCAAAGACTGCACCTCCTAATGCCCTCACACTGGGGTTAGGATTTAACATATGAATTTTGGGCAGGTGGAGGGGGACACAAACATTCAGCCCATAACAGCATTATTCAGAGTGTTAATGTTGTTGTGTCCAAAATGGACCTAGGAAACATTCTGAGGAGCAGCTGGACAGTCCTGATCCCATCATCTCTGTTCTTACCTTCTGAGATTTCACCCTAAGGACTTCATTCCTAAGGTAAGCATGAGAAGACTTCAGGAGAACAACATATTAAGCTCTTATCCTGTCTTAACATTTTCCCAGGATTTAGCTGAAAGGATGTTTTAACAAGGACTACTGGGGAGAAAAACAGTGCAAAAGACTCAAATAGATAGATAGGATTGGAACAGAGAGCAGAGAGGGCAAAAAGGGGTAGAGTGCAGGGTCCTGGGCACAAGCTTCTCCAATTCCTGATGTCTGGCTGAGCACTGCTTTGCTGACCCTATCCTGTCTGACGGGTGAGTTGGGGGTCCCATGACCCTGGGTGGAAATCCTTCCAAGTTAAGAAATGCACATCTGCCTATAGGATTCCAACTACCTATTCCAACAAGGGCAAGGGACAATGGTGGTAATTAACAGGGCCACAAAACATATATGGCCTTCCCTTACCCCTAACCAAACAGGGTCAGAAGGCACTTACAATTCCAGATACTAAATAAAAATAGAAATAGCTCCTGACTTTGAGTGCCCCTGAGTCAGGCAACACCATGGACTCTTGCTCTTGGCTCACTTTAATTTTTTGCTAAAGCATATGGACTGCCAAACCAGTCATAACTGTGTCTGTGGGAGGGATGTAAGTGGCACAGGAAAAGAGCCTCAGAACTAAAAATTCCTTCCCACCAGGTGGCCTCAGCACCTATAGTTCCTGTGTGATTTCTCCTTTGGGTGAAGGCAGTGGAAATCCTTAAAGTACAATTCTTCTATGGGAGTAGATTTAAGCTTTTATCTGCCACTTTAACCTTAGGATAAAAATACATTACATGGACTTTGTGGAAGGTGAGTTTTGATGGGTAAGTAGTATGCACCTAGAAGGAAAGTGACAAAATGTAATATTGCAGAGGGTAGGAAACTCCTTCTCATCTGATACATATGAAATATTTGTAATTATATAGATAGTGACATACAGATAGAGAATAGATGACAAGTCTATGAGCAGAAAGCATAGCTACATGGCCGACAAACTGAAGACTGAGAGTATTTGCCCAGCATTTATTTGGCTTGGGTTACCAGGCAGCAACAAAGCTCCTCTGCTGCTCCTTGCAGTTATGAAGAAGTTTAGTGCTTGAGATGCCTTTCCCATAGCTGGATCCTAAGGGCATGTTCATCTTTGGTGAAGGGGCAGACTTGGAACCAGTGTTGGCAGTAGGTCACAGACGAAATCATTGGAAAATAAATCCTAGTTTGGGAAGAGACCAAAGTTATGTGAAGAGCTGAGCATCATGCCACATGTTTGTAGGTAGCTAGGTGGAACTTGTCATGGAAGCAGTCTCTGGGTCTCCTTTGAATTCAAGGGCCTAGAAACAACCAGAAGAACCAGGGAGTTGAAATTTCTATCTTCATAGGAGATGGAGTGGGGTTCAAACCTTCACTCCTTGCTTTCTTAGGTGTATGAATAAGATATATGGATGATATTTACTATCTCATGTAACAGGGACTGGGATCCAGGGTAGTTCCAAGGCTACTAAGGCAGCTCAAGTGATTCTACCAGATACTCAATTCTGTCTATCTTTCTGCTCTTGCCATCATCACTGTGCTGGCTTTTGTCTTTAGAAATATTCTCTTATGGTAGCAAGGTGGCTGCCATAACTCCAGGTATTAACTCACATTATTATAAGTAAAAGGAGAAAAAGGGGAGAGGGGCAGTTTCTTCTTGTGTACTTCTATTTATGAGGCAGGAAAACTTATCTCAGAATCCCCTTAAAGATTCCCTGAGTATCACTGGGCTGGATAGGTCACATGCCCAATCCTTAGCTGTGACATTTTTAGCCTATAGAATGGATGGCAGACTCTACTAGCAGGGACAAAGTGGGGGTAATGTGGTCAGATAGGCAACTAGATGTCTGAAGCACAGGGCAAGAATCTTAATATCTCTATCCCCAGTTTCTTCATCCATAAATTGGTATTTTAGAATTACGTTCTGCTATACACAGAGTGTTTGTGTTCCCCCAAAATTCATATGTTGAAACTTAAACCCCAATGTGATGTTATTAGGAGGTGGGGCCTTTGCAGGTGATTAGGTCATGAGGACAGAGCCCTTATGAGCGGTATTCCTGCCCTTACAGAAGAAGCCCCAGAGAGCTCTCTTGTTCCTTCCACTATTAGAGCACAGTGAGAATTCAGCAGTCTGCAGCTCGGAAGAGGGCCTTCACCAGAAACCAACCACACCAGCATTCTGCTCTCAGACTTCCAGCTTCCAGAACTGAGAAATAAATTTCTGTTGTTTACAAGATATTCAGACTATGGTATTTGGTTGTAGCAACCTAAGCTATGTCGCTAGCAGGATGCCTGGTATACAAGATGAATTCAATAAAACTGTGTTATTGCCTTTCCAGGATCCAAAGTTCAAGAATTTCAGGAGCATGTTGTCCCAACTGTCATGTGTTCTTGGGTCATGGGGGATGGGCAGAACAACTGATGGGGACAAGTGAACTTGACTTAGATAGGGTTGGTTCCTTCCTACTAGACCTCACAGAGGAGCCTGACAGGTCAGTGATGAGGAAGAGGGAAGTGGAGAGAGTAAACTTCACAAGGGGAAAAAAAACCCAGCTTTTAAATGCTTCCTACTAATATGTACAAATCACTTAAGAGTGCGCTTATTTCCAAGATCTATTTCATGATCCCACTTAGGAAGTTGATGATCCATCCCAACTGCCCTTACGTGAGTGTCATTTCAAGTAGTGTTATAAAACAGAGAAGCATCAGGCACTATTTCTTGAAGATAAGACTAGGGTAACCTCCCCCATGCTGAACAGCATGGTGCAGATGTGGACACTTGTACCTTCATGTATGGTCATCATGGCAGGAAGCTTACAGGGACTATTGATGTGGCATCCTGAGAATCTACAAGTGACTGGGACAGTTGTGATGCTCAGAGGGGGATGAACCCTTAATGTATAAAGAAGAAAAGAGCAAAATCTCATTTTGGAAACCATAATGAAAATATTGATCCAAGTAGGCATGACCAACAAGTTAAAAATCACTAGTCAGATGGTTGAAGGATGACTGAACATCCCTATAGTGCCAGGGTATACCACATAGTCATGCACTCAGATGCAAAGTGAACACTTTTCAGCACAATGTGATATGAGTGCTTCATCACGCTAATCCAGGGGTCAGGCTGAGCATTCCAATGGTGTGCTAAGATATTATGTCTTCTAATGTGATGCAGCTTGAATCCACCAAGACTTTAGACTGAATTTCTATTCTATGAGGACAGCTGAACAACACTGCAAGGGAGCAACAAATTCAAATCCAGAAGGAGGGGCATTCTTCAGGATCTTTGGGGGCACCTATCTCATAAGTCGGTGGGGAGGGGGGACAGTGAACAAGGTTAAAAGACACTGAAGGGAAAAAATGAAAAGATGCAATGTCATCATTGTCATGGGTTGGATATTGGTTTGAACAAACCAGCTAAAGGACATTTTGGGGCCAGTTGGGAAAATATGAATATTGTCTGGATAGTAGTAGAGATAATGTAGAGATTACTGGTTGAAAAATAAATAATAAAAAGTATACAGTCTCATTTCTGTTAAACCCACACACATATGTACATATATACATAGAAAATGGCCCAGAATGACACGCACAGGTGTTCACAATGGAGATCTTAGCATGGTACAAATGCGATGTTTTTGTTTTGTAACTGTTATTTATTAGCATTTTATCATTTCTACAATGCATATGTCCTATTTCTGCAATAACAGGTTATTTTAAAAGACTGTTTTAAAAATTATTAAACCTAACACACAAAGTGGGGAGAGAGTGAAAAAGCACCAAGTGTTTAATTCTCAATTTTGCTGAAATCCGGCTTGATCTAGAGAAATAGCTGTGAAGAATAGGGGTATTGTTTATTCTCACTCCCTTCTCCATCCCAGGAGCAATTGTTGAAGCTGCTGGAAGTGGCTGCCTTAAATATTTTTGTGACTGTCACATAATTGTGATCAATCTGGCTACTTCCACCAGCAAAGACAGTTTCTCAGTAGGGTTCCTGGAATATATTTTCAAGCCTAAGAACTTCCCGTACAAAATGTATTGAATGCTTTTGCTTTTTAATAGTTGGAACAAACAGCCCTCCCCTATCCCAGACCGAGAAAAACTGAGGCCCAGAGCAAGGAAGTGATTCCTCAAGGACAGACAACCTGTTAGAGGTCAGGAACACAGGTCTCCTGATTTCCTTCCCCCTGTTCTTTTGTTCATTCATTCATTCATTCATCATACATGTATTTATCACTTACTGTATGTGGTATTAAAGGCACAGGTGCTGTTTCTGCCCACAGTCCTGACCTCCTCTTACAGGAGATCTTTGTTTCTCTGGGAAGGCTGTCCTCTGGGTTCAAGACACCCTTGTCTTTTAGCAATGAACTAAAAATCCAAATGTGCTTATATGAATTTTCATGTGATAGATATGAATTATTAGTTCAACATCAAATTTCAAGTACAGGGGAAAAAGTATGTCTTTCCCCTCTTTGCTGGGAAAACAATAATCCAATGGTTACATGTGGAAAAATAAAAGAGAAAGAATTCTATGAAGCTATGAAGAGTCTGAACCACAGTGAATCCTGGAGAAAATGTCTCTGACACTCAAATAGTCCTCTTAAAAGATTTAGGGGCTCACTCTTTCATTGATTAATCATTTTGCAAGTACTTTTTGAATGAATGTTGTAGGCAGAAGCCGCAAGTCAGATGTGGCTGGAACAGGAATGGCTGGGCTCAGCATTTCACTTTTAATCCTTTCTATTTTCCATAGCAGGAGAACCATCCCCAGAGGAACAGAGCTGGACCTGGAAATAGATTGTTCCAATAAATAGCATCAATTATTTGAGCAACACAGGCAGGGCCTGTGTTCTTCTGGAACACTATTTTATAGCTTTCTCAAGTGCATTATCGTATAGCCTCAAATATGAAATGAATATCCATGAGTTCATGTGGATATGAGCAAATGATTGAATAAGTAAATGGGGCAGAAGAGACAAACCTCCTATGCAGAAGGATTCCAAATAATTTATGTAAATACCCCACTGTCAGTGAGGTGAAACAAAACACCCCATTCCCTAACTGTGGGCGTGCATAGTGACCTCTTTTCAAAGTGAACTGTATGGAAACGGAGAGGGAAAAAAGAGTAACAATGGAGAAACCTGCCAAAATCTGTGTTAGCCAGTTGATCAAGGTCAACATCAATAGTTATATATCATGTTAATAGTGTATACCCTTGAAGCAATGTGATGAAAATGCTACTTTACCCCTGTGATCTTCCTCCAAAAAAATTCATAATCCTAATGGAATCATACGAAAAGCATCAGACAAATCCCAGTTGTGTGTGTGTGTGTGGTGGGGGGACATCCTACAATGTATTTGACTAGTACTCCTTAAAACCAGCAAGGTCATCAAAACAAGGAAAGACTGAGAAACTGTCATAGGCAAGAAGAGCTAAGGAGATGTAATGTAATGAGATCCTGGAACAGGAAAGGACATTAGGTGAAAACGACAGAAGTCTGAAATACTTTTGACTTTGGCTAGTGTATCAATTTTCGTTTATTAATTGTAGCAAATATAAGCATCTGATGTAAGATGTTAGTAGAGGAAACTGTGGGTGGGGTTTTTTTTGTAATATAAAATTACTCTAAAAATAAACTATTATTAAAAAAGTCATTCTTTACCAAGGATATCTGGGAGATCTTGTATTTGACCTTATAGGTGAGTCGTGGGGCCAACGTCTCTGGAATAGATACAAATTCTTTGGTGGCCATAGAACACTGTATATGGCAACACAGTCACATTCAATGGCTATTTCTTGAGAAGATTAGCCCTGTGGGATCATGTATATGTAATCTAAATACTGCACATGAAAACAATGGGTTTTGTATAATTTATTTTTAAAAAGCTTTTTTTCTTCTGGTTACAAACGTAATAGATAGCTTCAAAAATATGAAAAATATAAAAAACCAAAGAAGAAAAACTTTAAGCCATCTCAAGAAAGGAAGTCTCAAAGCACAAGACATTGAAGACTTTTGATTGGAAGCTGCAACTCTTTCGTAGACTATTTCCATCTAAAGTAGCTGCTACATGTGTCTTTTCTCAAGGGTGGGGGTCGACAAAATGGCCTGCAGCCACCCGTGTGTCAAAAGGTGTCAGTTCTAGCTCTCGTTGCCACATCCTTAGCATCAGGGGGACAATTGCTGGTTAAATCATCTGCACTTAGTTTTACCCCTGACCTGAGAAGGTCAGGAATTAGTTACGTGATTGGCATTTGCTCTTCCTAGCAAATGGAATGTGTGGAAATTATAGTAAATAGATTATTATCACACATTGTACTAAAGTCCTGTTCTTATTTTGATATTTAAAAAAAACATGTTTTCCTCATCTCAAGGTTATTGTGGGAAAACCAAAGCAAATATATTGATAGATTCAATAGGGCTATATGTATGAAAGGAGCTTTAAAAAGTTCAGGATGAATTATGCATTCTTTTTATTTTCTTATTTCTACTGTCTATACCAGGGGGCAGAAAAATATTTATAAAGATCAGATAACAAATATTTTAGATGGAGTGGTGTGGCAGCACATTACCCCAACTCTTCCCTAAGGTTTACTTTCCTCTTGGGATCACTTCTAATTCGCACTGCCCTCTCAATGCTCTCCATCTTCTCTTTAGAATTTGGGCCCACCTTAGACAATTGACACTTCCCTTTTTTCTCACGGTGCCTATAAGACAGCTGGGGAAGTCAGAAGGAGACTTTGCTAAGGTCTAGAGGATAACAAGAGGGAACATACTACAGACAGCACTGTGGCTCTGGTCCCTGCTTGTGCTTAGCTGCAGGCATTTCTGTGCAGTTCCCAACTGTGGGAGCTCCAGAAAAAGAAATAAAGCCAGGACATCCAGAATATATAAAGAACTTATACAACTCAATACCTAAAAAGCAATCTAGTTAAAAACAATGGGCAATCTAATTAAAAACAAAGGACCTGAATAGACATTTTTTCTAAAGAAGACATACAAATGGGCAACAGACATATGAAAACATGCTGAACATCACGAATTATCAGGGAAATGCAAATCAAAACCACAATGAGATATCACCATACACCTGTCAGAATGGCTAAAATCAGAGAGACAAGAAATAACAAGTGTTGGTGAGGATGTGGAGAAAAAAGAACCCTTGTGCACCATTGGTGGGAATGTCAATTGGTGTGGTCACTATGGAAAACAACATGGAGGTTCCTCAAAAAATGAAAAATAGAGATACCATATGATCCAATAATTCCACTACCAGGCATTTACCCAAAGAAAATGAAAACACGAATTTGAAAAGATATATGCACCCCTACATTTATTGTAGCATTAGTTACCATAGTCAAGATATGAAGCAATTTAGGTGTCTACAGATAGACAAATGGATAAGTCAGATGTGGTATATTTACAATGGAATGTTACACAGCCATAAAAAAGAATGAGGTTTTTGCCATTTACAACAACATGGATAGACCTAGAGGGTATTATGCTAAGGGAAATAAGTCACACTGAAAGAGAGACATACCGTATGATTCCACTCTTATATGTAATCTAAAAAAACCAAATGAATAAACAAATGAACAAAAAGCATAAACAGACTGATAAATACAGAGAGCAAACTGATGGTTGTCAAAAGGAAGGGGGATTGTGGGCAAAGTGGGCAAAGGTAAGTGGAAGATACAGGCTTCTAGTTATGGAATGAATAAGTCCTGGGAATGAAAGACACAACATATGGAATATATTCAATGCCAGGGAACTATTTTCTTTTGCTTCTTCGCCCAATCTCCTGTTTTTAGTTGTTTATGAGTTGTTATTTTGACATGGTGGTGGGAGGAGTGATAGCCTCAGTGATGAGGAGAAGATTATATAAGAATGACCAGAAATGTCTATACACATAAATATCTCCTCTAGTGACATGACCATGTCTGCCCCTTTACCCCATAAAGTCCCAGGGACTGAGGGGGTTCTCAGTCCCAGGGCTGAGAACCCCAGGAAGGCTGTACCAGGGAAGTAATAATCCAAAACAGGCTCGACTTACCTGGGGGGTATGGTGGCATGGAAATATCTGGGTAATTATTTATTTGCTTTGCTTTGTATTAGTTCCTTCAAAATTTTAGGCCCATTCTTGGCCAATGCACCAAGAAATTTGTTGTTGTTGTGTTTTGGACCCTTCAGATCTCATATTATAATTTAAAAGTTTGATTTCTTTTATGATGGCAACTTTATTTTTTTAATTTTAATTTAATTTAATGTTAATTTTTTTTAATATATGAAATTTATTGTCAAATTGGTTTCCATACAACACCAGTGCTCATCCCAAAAGATGCCCTCTTCAATACCCATCACCCACCCTCCCCTCCTTCCCACTCCTCCATCAACCCTCAGTTTGTTTTATGATGGCAACTTTAAAATGTTGTCTATACAATTCTACACAATCTTAAATTTGGTTTTGATCTTCAGAATTTAATGATCACTTTATATATACACCACCTTTTACTCATAAGTTTCAAATGGTATTTAATTCAAAGACTGCCTCATCTTTAAGAATATTTGCTACAAATTATTTTAATACATATCTTCGCTTGGAAAAATAATCTGAAGAGATTTCTACCATATTCTCTTTTTATTGCCTATATTTTCCAGAGGTTGCCATCCCTTTTTCCAAAGTTCCTTTGAAGTTTACCTTATTTTAAATCATAAATGAGGTGTACTGGGGATAGGGGCCCCATATTATAATGCATCTCCCTGACATTGCAACATTGTGACTCAACATTTAAAAGAAGAAAATAGTATCAGTCAGATATATATTAGAACATGAACACAGCACTGGAAACCATAAAAGTCCTTGAAGAGAGCACCGGCAGTAATCTCTCCCACATAACCTGTGGCAACTTTTCTAGCTAGGTCTCCTGAGGCAAGGGAAACAAAAGCAAAGATAAACTATTGGGACTGCATCAAAATAAATAGCTTCTGCACAGTGAAGGAATCAATCAATAAAACTAAAAGGAACCTAAGGAATGGGAGAAGATATTTGCAAATGGCATATCTGGTGAAGGGTTAGTATCCAAAATCCATAAAGAACTGATCGAACTCAACACTCCCAAAATGAATAACCCAATTAAAAATGGTCAGAAGACACGAATAGACATTTTTCTGAAGAAGGCATACATATGGCCAACAGACATATGAAAAGATGCTCAACATTATTCATCATCAGGGAAATACAAATCAAAACTATCATGAAATATCACCTCACACCAGTCAAAATGGTTAAAATCAACAATCAATACAAGAAACAAGATGTTGGCAAGGATGTGGTGAAAGGAGGACCCTCTTGCACTGTTGGTGGGAAAACAAACTGGTGCAACCATGTGGAAAACAGTATGGAAGTTCCTCAAAAGTTAAAATTGATCTACCTTATGATCCAGCAATTGCACTACTAGGTATTTACTCAAAGAATAAAAAAGTACTAATTCAAAGGGATACCTGCACCCAGATGTTTACTGCAGCATTATTTACAATAACCAAATTATGGAAACAGCCCAAGTGTCCATCTCCTAATGAATGGATAAGGAAGATGTGGTATATATAAACAATGGAACATTATTCAGACATAAAAAAGAATAAAATCTTGCCATTTGTGACAACATGAATGGAACTAGAGAGTATAATTCTAAGAGAAATAAATCAGTCAGAGAAAGACAAATGCCATATGATTTCACTCATATGTGGAAGTTAAAAAACAAAACAAACAAGCAAAGGGGAAAAAAGAAAGAAAGAGGCAAGCCAAGAAACAGACTCTTAACTATAGAGAACAAACTGATGTTTGCCAGAGGGGAGGTGGGTGGGGGCATGGGTTAAATAGGTGATGGGGATTAAGGAGGGCACTTGTTGTAATGAGTACTGGGGGTATGGAAGTATTGAATCACTATATTGTACACCTGAAACTAATATTATACTGTATGCTAACTACCTGGGATTTAAATAAAAACCTTAAAAAAAGAATGTGAACACAGCAACAGTAATTGCAAGATAAAGTCACAGATTTACATTTTTAAAGTTCGTATTTTTTTTTGTCCAGGTATAAGGCAAAGACAAAAACACACTGAGACCATGTCAGTATGCTTCTCCTTGGCTATTTTAATCACACTGTGCTCTTGTCAAAAGGTAGAGTTAGATCAATGCACAGAGCTAACAAATGTTTTTCTAATGACAGTCATTTGGAATGAATTCAAGTTTTATTTTGGCTGAGGAGGGCATGAGTTATTGGGAAAAGTCTGCTCCACCAGGATATCAGCAGTGTGTGTAAGGGATGAGGTCTGCCACAAAATCTGAGGGGTTCTGAGGTTCTGGGTTGGATACATTTTGCTATTAGAACAGAGGTTTAAAATGTTATGAATATGATCGAAGTCCTTCATCCATTTGTTTAAAAAAAGGTGTATAAGTTAAGTAGGAGAAATATGAAAAAAAATTGTTATTGCCTGCCTTGAAGTTAAGATACTTTAGTATCATTGAGTTTTTAGCAAGGATAGACATTCCAAATACTGATGTTTTAAAGGAAATTATATTTGTGTTTTATTATTACTAAAGGCCAAACTGGCTTATGCTCTGAAAGAGGCAAAACCAGACTTAGGGCATAGGGTTCCTAACTACTGTGACTGGATCATTTCCACTGTGTCTGGTATTTTGACCATAAGTCTCTTTGCCGCAAGCATTTTTGCTGCAAACATTTCACTGCATAACTAACTGGTTGTAAGGCAATTTTGCCATAAATGATAAAAAAATAAATGGTTGACAGTTTGGTTTGACAGTTTGTTGGTTTCATCAACTGGTTGACAGTTTTGTTTCATTTCTCCCTGAATGCAGTACCTCAATCTTTATATTATATAAGTCTTAGCCCTCATAATGGTCTATACAGTGGCACAGAGTTTCGAACCCACATTTCTCATACAACTTTGGAATGTGTATCGACAGATGTCTGACAGTATGCCAAGAACAGCTTTCACAACGCAGTACAAAGCTCAGCTAGAAATATGTACCCTAGTAATGGAAATGGACACCTCTTTTAATGAAGGAAAAACATTTAGCAATGAAAGAAAAAGTACAATGTGGAAGAAAAGATGAATCAACAACAAAATTTAAAAAAAAGAATACTGTGAATGAAAGACATTAAGGGAGAGTACTTAGGTATAATCTGCAAAATAAATAAAATCAGTTATTGTGCAGTATTGCCATGAATTTAGACTAGAAATTTTGAATGTGTTCAAATATCTTGTATTTTGCAATCAAATCTTAATTTTGTTATTCATTTTTTCCCCCTATTTCATCATGTCCTTTTTAATGAATGTCCCTCTTTTTTTTTTTTTTTTATCTTTTACAGCAAAATTGTCTCATGGTCAATTAGCTTTTTTTTTTTTTTAATTTTTTTTTTCAACGTTTTTTATTTATTTTTGGGACAGAGAGAGACAGAGCACGAACGGGGGAGGGGCAGAGAGAGAGGGAGACACAGAATCGGAAACAGGCTCCAGGCTCCGAGCCATCAGCCCAGAGCCTGACGCTGGGCTCGAACTCACGGACCGCGAGATCGTGACGTGGCTGAAGTCCGACGCTTAACCGACTGCGCCACCCAGGCGCCCCATGGTCAATTAGCTTTGTGGAGAAAATGTTTGTAGCAAAAATGCTTTTGACAAAGACGCATATGGTGAAACTACCTAGAACACATCTCTACCACTCTGTTGATATGAGAAGTACAAAAAACTAAGAGTTCTTGTTGGTGATCCAAGTATGCCTTAATTTACTGCTGGACCTCTTTTCTTTATTTACGTAAAAGAAATAAGTGATCAGCCTTGGCACCAAAAACATAAATAAGCTCTGCACCCATCATTTTGTAAAAGTAAAGTTCCATTTTAATCAATATATAAGCAAACATAAGAATTGCCATATTACATAATCCAGTTCCACTGTACTTAAAATTTTTTTAACTTTTTATTTTGAGACAATTGTAGATTCACATGTACTTGTAAGAAATATTACAGAGAGATTTGGTAAACCCTTCCCCCAGCTTCTCCCAGTAGTGACGTCTTGCATAATTTAGTACCATGTTGCAACCAGGAAATTAGCATGGATACAATCCACTGACACGTTCAGATTTCAACAGTTTTACACTCACTCCTGTGTGTGTGTGTGTGTGTGTGTGTGTGTGGTGTGAATGAGTGATTTAGTTCCATGCATTTTATCATATGTGTAGCACAGTGGGACTACCACCATATTTAAGATGCAGAACAGTTTCATCACAAGGAACCCTTATGCTACACTTCTATAGCTACGGCCACTTTCCTCCCTGCCCACTTCCTAACTCATGGCAACTACTACTCTGTTATTCATCTCTATAATTTTGTCATTTCAAGAATGCTATATGAATGGACCCATACATAAATTTAGAAATTATTTTCACTTGGCGTAATTCCCTTGACATCCAGTAAAGTTGTTAAATGTATCAATAGTTTGTTCCTTTTTATTGCTGAATATTATTTCATCATATGAATGTACCATTGCTTGTTTAACTATTTACTCATTGAAAGATATTTGGATTGCTTCTAAATTTTGGATATTATGTATAAAGCTGCTTGGGATATTTGTGTACAGGTTTTGTGTGAATGTAAGTTTTCATTACTCTGGGATAAATGCCCAAGAGTAATCCCTGGATCACATGGTAAATGCATGATTAGTTTTATAAGAAGGTTTTATACTCTTCTCCAGAGTGGTGATACAAATTTTACATTCCCACCAGTAATGTATGAGCAATCCAGTTTCTCCATATTTTTGCTAGCAGTTGATGTGATCACTATTTTTTATTTTAGTCATTTTGATAAGACTATAATGGATAGCTCATTGAAGTTTCAACTTGCATTTCCTTTGTGGCTGATGTTAAACATTTTCGAGTGCTAATCTTCCACTTATATATCCTCTTCAGTGAAATATCATTTCATGTCTTTTGTCCATTTTCTAATTGTTTGTTTCTGATTTATTTTACTGTTAGGTTTTGAGTGTTCTATGTATATTCCAGGTACAATCCTTTACTGGATACGTGGTTTTTAAGTATTTTCCCCTAGTCTGTAGCTTTTCTTTTTATGGTTTGCACAGGATATTTCACAGAGCAAAAGTTAGGTTCTTTTCTTTCTTTTGATGAAGTCCATTTTCAAATTTTTAATCAATTACTTCTCTCATGAATGATATTTTTGGTGTCTCACTTTATTTTTATACATTTCTATTTTCCCAAGGTGTGCATATTTGCAGTTAAAAGGAAAACTTTTTTGAGAAGAACACCGCTGTGAGTTCCCAATGTTTTTATACTTAGAGCAATTCACTCATGTAGGGTGAACTTGGACTATTTGCTTCACAGCTGAACAGTGTAGGTGATAACGGAAGTCCCGGTTAGCACAAACCGCATTTAATAAGACATTTTTCTCCTCGTTCTCACAATTGATATTCTTTCTCAGGCTTTTTAATGGTTCTGGTTTTGGGGATTGCACTAGTTGGTATGTACTCTAAGCCCCAAGCCCAGGAGATGTACAAAGTCTGTTTTATTTTATTGCTGGGAGTTTCTATAACAGACAGGAAAGTACATGCATGAAATTCCAAGGCAGCCATGCCCAAACGTGTATCTCCTAAGCTGTAGGAACTCTCCATGTTCCACCTTCTCAACAGGAAGATGAGGATAACAATCCTAAGTTTCATAAAGTTGCTTTGAAAATAAAATGAAATAGTGTATGCAAGGCACTTTATAGAAGATCTGGTATACTGATATGCTGAATAAATATCACCTGCTAATATCATAACCTTTTCACTTCTGAATGCATTCACTCTCATATTATTTCCACCTAAAGCAAAGAATTTCAAAGTTCCATAGCCACCCATTTCCCCTTATCAAGTTCTTTAAGGAGAACATGAAGGTCTAAAGGAAAAAGCACTGGCTGTTTTTGGTCCCCTAATGGCATAAAAACAGTGGGTTTGTGCCTGGGAGAGGAGCACACCTTTGCTTATTATGGGAGAGTTGTTACATACTAAATACCTCTTCCTTTGCAATTGTATAGCAGAAAACACATCTCCAATAAGTTATATCTCTTCAAAAATAAATCTGAGGCAAGGATGCAAGTTTATTTGAAATAGGGTCAAAGAAAACACTGTACAAGAGTAGGCAAATGAAACGGGGAAGAAAAGGCAGCCAAGAAAGGATGTGTTACTAACTAACTACCACTATGGCAACAGGAGTTTCATGCCTCTGAGAAGTCTGGGAGACAGTGTAGGAGATGTGACTCAGAGTTATCTCACTGCAGGGGGCAGGGATCCTGGTACTTCTCTACCAGTTCCCCTTGCCATTGATGGATGGGTGCTCCAGGGTGGGGTGGATTAATTCCCTGGCACTTCCCTTCAGCTCCAGGACAAAAAGAGCCCTTAGCCACCAGTTAAAGGTGGAGATTGAGCAAAGAAAATAGTAAGTGTTGAGGGGATGGAGGCAAGTCGCTGATAGTTTCTGCTATAGTCTGTTCCTTGCCCCCTCACACATCCACTTGTGCCCCAGTTTCACTTTATTTCATACTATTTTTCAAGTTTGTGTCCAGTCACAAGGCCTTAGTAGACAAGCTATAGTCCCCCACAGTTGTAATTGGTTTCAAGGACATAATTGATATTTCTCACCTCTTCTCTCCTCCATCCATTTTAGATCGCCCCCCCCCCCCCGTTCAGCTAGCACATTCACATGGAGAAGTTGCTAACTCAGTAGGATAACCCACCCTTTCATCTCCATGGGGCCTGGGTCCCTGGTTAGTACTTTAGCCATGCTGTAGTGGTTACAGTTACACATGTACAGTTACTGGAGAGCATGGAAGCATCAAGAAAAGGGGCTTCCGTGAATTCTCTGGGTTCCAGACCTACTCCTCCTTGCACCATTATATAGCTACAAAATTATTTGTATCAGAGACGTGATTTCTGACCTGCCCTTTGTGAGAGATTTCAGCAGAACCCTTAACTGTTTTCTCAGGTAGAACATTTCACTCATCATAGGGCCATCCACATTCTTATTCTCCAGATCCAAACCAATGTAGGCCTTCTACCTGGGGTAAGAATATCATCTTAATTATGCATTAAGAACTGAGAAAACGTCCCCTGAGGGACAGACTTGGGCTGGTTCTCCATTTTCTGCTCTGTCTTCACCCCTTGCCACCCTCATAGAGTCTGTGCAATGATTTGCTTAGACCCTGCACCAAATAACCCTCAACTGTCCTGGTCATCCCTTTCTCCTCAGTGTACAACTACATGGGTATATGCCTAGAGTTCCTTTTGGGGTAGAATTAGGGGAGCTCTCCTGTATGTGCTTACTCTGGTGTCACAGGAAATTGCCTTCAGTGGCTTCAGTTGATTGTCTCTGGATGTGAAAGCTGATTCTGGCCAGAGTGGAGTGTTTATTCATCAGCTCCTGCCAGTCATTTTTTGAAGCTGTCCTGGGAAGCACTAATTCCCTGGTATTCCTAGTCAGCACAGCAGGAGCAGAATGGGTTCCTGTGGTCAGGAAAAGCCCTTAGAATGAGCTGCAGGCACTGGCAGTGGGAATTTGGGCAGACATGCACAGAAGTGGTAAGCACCAAGGGATCATGGGGCATGGGCCTTCAACCACGCTGCTGACAAACCCACTAATTGGAAACTATTTGGTTATAGTTCAGTGGATTTCTGCATCAGCTAACTCCAGGACTTATTTTTCCTTACACTCTGTTTATAAACTGACATGGCTAGGATCTATGTTTTCCCCTTTAAATTAAAAAAAAAAAAAGCTCATTGGTAAAAATCATAAAAGCAACATGCACGGTCATTGAGAAAATGCTGAGAAAATACAAGGCATAGAGTAAGAGCCGTAAGAGCCTCGAAGAGAAAATTGCTATTCTGATGAGCAAGTGAAGGAAACAGGCAGAGACCTTGAGCATCTCTGCTGACTCCCTTGTCTTCTGTTTCATCTGCAGCACCGGAACATCCCCATGAGAGAGTTACAATTTGAATATCATTCTAACTTCATCACAAAAGAAGATGAATAATAAAACATTAACGTGTTGAAGGTTACACTGTGAATTTTAGGAATACAACCGTGCCTCTTGATTCCCGTTTAGTATTTGGATACTCCCTAAACTACCCTTTATGTCACCTCAATTGCTATCTCAAATTATACTGTTAAGTTCATACTCCACAATCTGTTTTCTCTGGGGGAATGGAGAATGACAGCCTATCTATCATCCTTCTTTGCTTCAGAATGAAATGTGACTTTTATGTAACTACAGTAATATATGTATGCTGTAAAAATGCCTTGCAGTCTGAAAATGCTACAAATAAATTGGGAAATGAAGACTAATGTGCAGCTGAAAGGTTCTAATTTTCAACTCTCTTAGCATGAGTCAGATTCCATGTGCCAGTGCTCCCTTGAAATAGGGTTGACAGTTCTCCAGCATGAAGCAGAAACACAATAGAATTCATCTCACACATTATAAATGTCTTACACCCACTACCACAAATGACACATGGAACTTGGGACCGCTTATTGGAGGAGTGAACCCAAAAGCCGTGTGACTTGACAATAATATCTTCCTCTTAATTTCATCCATACCCAATGTATTCTTCCTGAAATTTCTTTTTCAGGGGTATTTTGCATCAAACTGCCCTGTACTGTACCTTCCATTATGTTCCCATGCAGCATGCTGACAGATTTGTATACTGGGAGTGTTTAACCTTTATTCTCAGTATCCAAAGCAGGATACTGGCAGGAAGGGATATACATGTGAATAAAAAACTGATTTTTCAAGTGTTTCATCTACTGGGTACTTTATTTATAGATAAAGAATTGGGACTCAATGCTTGTAATCATTCAATTCCCAGAGAGTTTCAGGGACCCATTTTATGAATATTTGCTCCAAACCCTTGCTTTTTGTTCAAGAAGCACAAAAGTGAAGTTAATTGGGGGGCGGGGGGGAGGAAAGGGTTTGATTTCTTCTGTCACCTCCCAGTCAGCCACATATCCATTAGCACCATTGGTAGATTGCACTAAGCCTTCTATTTCTGATTGGATATTTAGAGCTTGTAGAATCCACTTTCATCTTTTATTCTGTGAGAATGGGGATTACAATTACAATTTCCTTCTCTCTGATTCCTCAAAGATGACTAACAGCACTTCTCTCTGCAATCCCTGCACTTATTTTTGTCCAGCTGGAAATCCATTTAGAGCACCTGAGTCCCCAATTACAGTCTCTCTATCTTTCTCTGGCTTCAATTCCCTCTAAACAATATTAGTTTCACCTTTCCCAGTGTGACAGCAATGCTTTTACACAGAGCAGATGGAAGTAAAATAGAAGCTGAATGAACACATTTAATTTTGTGGTTTGTTAGGATTAAATCTTTGTCCCCAAAGCAGATTTAATAAAGCTTATATCATAACCTAAAACAAAGCAAGCTACAAAAGATTAAAAATATAAAGATAAAAAATGCTATCACTAGCATTGTCTCTCCACCCTCAATACCTCAATTTTAAGAAGAGTCATCATTAAGTAAGTTAAATATTTCCTTCATTTTGGGAGGATTCTGATTTATTAGTTACAGCTCTTAATAAGCCACCCCCAAATTGTGCATGTTTTAGCCTTCCCATTTTACTGAAGAATATTATACCATTTTTATTTTTAAATATTTTCAAGGCCTACCACTGACCCATTTATTTTGAATGATGATTGGTGAATTAAAATTGGGCTTTATTACTTCAAGTGTGGGCTTTGGAATCTGAAAGATTTTATCTTCTCCATTTAAACACTTAAATGACCTTCAGCGAGCTGATTAATGCCTTTGAACTTTAGTTTCCTCCTCTATAAATGAGCTGTTAGGATTAAGTGTAATAATATTTGTGAGAGCCCTGAGTAGGGTGCCTGACACATGACAGGAAATCTGTAAAGGTTCACCTTCCTCTTCCTTTGAAGGAGTTCTGATGGGATTGAAACAATTGATTTTGCAGCATTTTAGAAAATTAATTTTTACAAATGTCTATAAAGATCTTTATAAAATTAAAGCACAAAAGTAAGGAAAATCCATTAATTGGAGTTTGAATACTTAAAAAAAATGATTAGAACTTCAAACTCTCAGAATGTATTTCCTGATATTTTTCCAACAAGATTTATTTTTCAAAGTTAATTTGTGATGACTGATATCAATACTGTACAATTTGTCAGAAAATCTTTTAATCAATATGCAACCTTTCTCATAACGAATTCATACATCAAAGACTTAGATAATTAAGGAAATAGTTTTAGCTGGTTTTACACAAACTAACATACTTCACCCTGAGAAATGTTTTCAGAGGATGGGAAGGGGAGATTGGTCTGATCTCCATTATTTTCATAAGTCAGGCTAGAGAGAAAAGTCCTTTTATTGTCTAATACTTCCATTGAGAAGTAGAGGAGATGATTTTCAGAAATACCAAATAAAAGCTGTGCTGTCCAGTGAACAGTAGGTTTACAACCTATAGGAATTATGTACGAACCCCCACCCCCCCCCGACCCCCAACATACAGTGCACAAAATGGAGTCCTAAACCCTTAGGACTCACCTCACTTCACTTCCTGATTCTTCTTCCCGTCTTCATTTTGAGGGCTTATTTTCGAGGGCTTTGCCATGAGCATGTGCCAAAGCACAAAGAGAGGAGGGACAGTAAGTCTGTGTGTCACCTCAGGGAATGTACATTTGTTCCAATCAGACTACTTTTTGCCTTGCATAGGCATAGGCAAGATTGGGATACGCCTGTAACCTCTGTAGTACTCAGCCAATGAGGAACCAGGGGAGGGACTTGCATGTAGGAAATACTCTGCTGTAACTTCCCCCAGTGTGCCTATGCATCAGACACCCATTCTTGCAAGAAGTTGATTAAAGCCTCACTTCACTGTGCTTCGAGTCTCCCCATTCCTCCTTTGGGTCCATGAGCTTATTTCCCAACATTCCTTTATTGAACAAGAAGTATCCATGACTTTCATACAAAATGGGACCTGTTTTGAAACAGAACTGAGTGGATTTAAAAATTCTCATCAATTTTTTTTAAGCGAAGCTCAGTTTTATTTTCTGCAGTAACATTTAAGTTCCAAACAAGTGGACCCTGAGTGCCCAAGGGCCAGTACAGGCTGAAGATCAGGCCCCATAATAAAGCGGCAGCCACTACAGGAATCATTGCCCTCAGAAGGATGCACTGCCCAGGAAGGGACACAAGGTTAGACCTTAGCTCCCTTTCTGGAGCCCAGGGTTAGCAGAAATGGCTGGCCTAAGCTCTATATTGTCCACATCACTAGGGAAATCTGGTGGAGAAAGTGGACAATGGAAAATCAGAGGAGGCAAGAACCAGCTCTCCACTGGACTTTCGGGATCCTGCCGCTCCCTGTGCGCCGTTTCTGAACAGCTTCTCTGTGGGGTTGGGCATCTGGGACCAGGGACCCACACGCGATCTGTACCCCCAAGAGGGATGTGGAGAGCAGGCAGAGGACAAATACGTATTTAGCTTTCTGGTCTTCGGGCCGTGGGGAGGCGTCTCTGCCCCGCCAGGGGGCGCTCTGTGCTCCCGGGACACGAGGACAGCCGGCTGCAGCATGTGTTGGCACAGCCCTGGCTGTCCTAGCCGTCGTTGGCCTCAAATCAGTTTTTATTTATTTTTTTAACTGATGTTTGCTGTTGGAAGCCCAATTTAAGGTATGTTAAGTAAAAAGTGAAATTTATTGGGAGATATTGGGGTGGCTACTCATGAAAAAAAGCAATCCATGTGGATAAGAGAGATGCCACTGAGCCTTAGGATGTGATAGCTGGAAACTGGGGCTAGAACATAATCAAGCCTTCATTTCTGCTCCATCTCTGAGTCCCTTTGCTCGCTTCCTTTTGTCTTGCCATGGATTAGGCTTTCTCCATGTGGCATAAAACACGAGCTGGTGGCTCCTGAAGTTCTTACTGTTTCATCCAGCAGAGAAAGAATAACACTACTCTGATCACCTCCATGACCAAAAACCCCAGGAAAGGCGGTGACTGGCCCAACTCAGGTCAGACGCCTACTTCTGGACCAATCATATGTGGACAGGGAGTGGGGTCTGGTCAAAACATGGCAGACCCAGGGAAACCATGTAAGTAGGGTGGGGAGCAGGTGGGTGGTAGAAAAGAACAATGAGTGCCTTCATGATTGGGCTCTGCTGTCTTTCCAGAGCCACCTCCCCTGTCCTTCCTGCACTTTTACCTCTGTGAATGGCACTAACGTCTTTCATCCATGGGCTTTTGCTCATATTGATTTTTCTGCCTAAAATACTATTTTCTTTCTTTTCTGCTTTTTATTCCTTCTTCCCCTTTTATTTGCAACTTATACTGTCCACAGGAAAATCATCCCTGGCCCTCAAGTCCAGGTTTCAACCTTACCTGTGCCAGGGGATACAAGTATAGCCTAAATTTCTCACACTAAGGCAAATATTGTATCATATTAACCCCAACCCTAAGTAGGCTGTAAAACCATAAGGGCAGAGAACTCACGTATCTTGTTGGTTGCTATGTCAATAGCACTTGGCCCAACATCTGGCCATGAGTATTTGTTCAATAAACACTTGTTGAATAAGTGAAGGCATAAACAAAGGAGCAGGGATGAGAATATTTTAAGAGCTGTGGTAGCCAGGAGAAGGCAGTAGTAATGGTAAACTATATATCTTGAGAGTTTCTTGAAAAATCACTAGAGCCAATTTAGAACACTTGCTCTATGTATGCCATACATTATTTCACTTAATCTCTATGGGTTGGGTTTTAGAATTCCCACTTTACCTCTGAGAGTTTAAGTAACCTGACAATGCTTCCACTCTAAGTACACACAGTACCTGGGCTTAAAACTCAGTATCTGACTCCAATTCCCGTGCTCTTAACTATTGCCCTGCATCAGTTCCTTTGTTAGCCGCTTCCATATGAGAGAATGGCATACTTAGATCTTCCAGACTTCAAAGGCTATATGACACTCATTTTTTAGGAAGGAAGGAAATGTTCCCAATGACATTAATCCATTGGCCCGTATTCTATAGCAATTGAACAAGTTGACAAATTCTTACTCTTCCTGGTAGTGCATGAAAATGTGAAAAATAAAATTGGCAATCATAGTTTAATCACGAGGGAGAAAAAGAAAAGTTATTAACTGATTAGTCATTTGCTGAAGCTTGTTGAGATTCAATAAGTGTAAATTATGTAGAATAAAAAAATCTGCTGGATCTGATGATTATTTTCATTCTCTGGTTTTATAATGGCACAAGTGAAATTTCATAGGAATGTAATGAGTTATCAGTATCAAATGGTTCTTAATTTAGAAACAATACCATAATTACCTAGGGTTTTTTTTAATTTTTTTCTATTCTGAGTTTATGTTTACAAGTGACTAGCTCCAGATGATACCTAATTATCAAAAATTCTTCCAATTCTACCTTTGATTTATTTTGATGGCAAATTTGTCTTTAGTAACTTCCCTAGAAGACAAGTTTCTCATATTTTTCTCTGTTCTGTCTAT
This sequence comes from Neofelis nebulosa, assembly GCF_028018385.1. Classification (NCBI taxonomy): domain Eukaryota; kingdom Metazoa; phylum Chordata; class Mammalia; order Carnivora; family Felidae; genus Neofelis; species Neofelis nebulosa. Next base: position 25,941,680 of record NC_080794.1, on the reverse strand, counting down.
ATTACAGAATCCAAAACAGATGTGTGACAAGTGACAACTTAGCCCATCATTCAGATGGTCTTTTCTTTTTGGTGCTCAGTCAGTCCAGCTGTAGAATAAAATAGACTCATGATCCTGTCATTCACAGTGACATGCCATTATATAAATATGAAGGCTAAAGATGGGCATGTGGAACTGACTTCCATTTATGTATTAATATTTTAACTGTGATCATTTCCTGAGCTCGTAATTATAAACCACAGTTGGATTTTTTAGTGTAATTTACTAGAGCCATAATTCTTGATGAAATTACCATAAGCACACCAGCCTCTTTGGTTTTTCAGAATGTGTGCTCATGCCAATGCTAAAGCATGTGAAAAAGTCACATTTATATATATCTTTGTTCTTGTTATGTCTCACCTATAAATTCATAAACTTTAAGAGAAAAAGATTCATCCATTCTATTTCTTTTACACTGTGTTTCACTGTGCCTCCCAGCAGGGCTTTAGCACCTGGACATGTGATAACAGTGAGTAACTGACATTTCTCTCTTTGGGGTGTAGCTGCCTTTGGAAGAATAATGTGGGAGCTTCAATGTCATGCTCTAATCCATACGTTACTCCATATGCCTCCAGAGGCTGTTGGTTGCTTAGGACAGATTCCATATGACATGGCAGTAATTTTTTTCATTTCTGTTTTTTCTTTACCTCCTGCAACCAGTCTGATTAGCTTTGCCTTTAACATATATCCCAAAACACTCCACTTCTCTCCATCCCTACTGTTATTAGCCCAGACCAAGTCATCTTTTTAGGTTTTTAGCCTTTTGAGCTGCATTCCATGCTTCTAGTGTTGCCTCTCATCCCTTCCCACTTCCACCCCCACCTTTTTTTTCCACATAGCAGAACAAGGATGTAAATCAGATCCTGTAAGCTCACTGAGCATCAGACACCTCAAGATTATTCCACCTTGGAGCCTTGTACTTGTTACTCCTTCTGTCCAAAAAAATTTTGAAAATTCTTCACCCTTTGATGGCTGACTCATATTGCCATTGGGGTCTAGCTCAAAAGTCATTTCTTGGAGAATCCTGAAATCTTTTTTTTTTCTTGCAATTCTTCTTCCATCTTTGCTTTTAATAAATATATGTGGCATTCACTAAATGGTCATATTTCATACATAGAATAATGACTCTCCAGAGAACTTTATCTTTCAGTACTTTAGAAAACAAAAGCAACTTTAGAAATGTTTTTTTTCCTAGTTGTAAAATTAGTTCATGCTTATTAAGGAAATTTGAAAAACATAGACAGTAAAGGAAGATAACTAAAACCACCCATAACTCCACCTACCAGAGGTAAGTATTATTAATACTCTGCTGGTTTCTCTCTCCTTCTATGATCATGCATATCATACACTATCCTTTCTGTTTCAGATGTGTATCTTGTGATAATCTTCCCTGATAATCTAGATGGTGTTCACCTCAATATATCTCATTAGAGCTTTATTTTAAACCCAACTAGGTCCAACTGTGTATTAATGTAAACTTTCTACCACATTGTAGACATGTTCTTTCTCACCTGTTCCCCATATCACTCACAGTCCTATCCTGTGACTTTTTAAATTTTTTTTTTTCAACGTTTTTTATTTATTTTTGGGACAGAGAGAGACAGAGCATGAACGGGGGAGGGGCAGAGAGAGAGGGAGACACAGAATCGGAAACAGGCTCCAGGCTCCGAGCCATCAGCCCAGAGCCTGACGCGGGGCTCGAACTCACGGACCGCGAGATCGTGACCTGGCTGAAGTCGGACGCTTAACCGACTGTGCCACCCAGGCGCCCCTATCCTGTGACTTTTAAGTTGGAACTTAAGTTGGAACTCTCCCTTCAAATTTTTATCCTCTTTTCCACCAACCTAAATCATACATTCACTCTTTATTAATTTATTTTTACAAATGTTTATTGATGACCTACAATGTGGCAGGTACTGTTCTTGGGGCTGAAGACACAGCAGTGAATATAACAAAGTCCCTCCTCTCATGGATTTATTTTGGGCAAATACATGGACAAATACATAGAATGTGAGATGGTGAAAGCCTGGTAAGTAGGTAAGAGTCATGGCAGTGAGTGAGTTGTTATTTTTAAATAGTATGGTCAGGGAGATTTAAGGAAAGACCCAAAGGAGGTCAAGAGTGAACAATGGGATATCTGGAGGAATTTCTATGGCAGAAGGAACAGCAAGAAAAAGGCACTGACACTGGAGTGTGCTTGGAGGTTTCCAGGAATAAGAAAGAGGTCAGCATGACTTGAACCTATCCAGTGAGTAAGGAATAGAAGGAGACAGGTCAGCAAGATCAGGTGGCATCACGGTAAGGACTTTGGGCATACCTCTGCTCTGAGTGAGATGAGACATCAGTGGGGGCTTTTGAACAGAGGAATTCCATGATCCTGTGGATATTTAGTGAGTTCCTCTGGTTGCTGTGTGGAGAATGGGTTGGAGGGAGCCAGGAGTGGGAACAGATGGCTGCTCAGGAGGTCACAGAAGAAATACCGGCAGAGGATGATTTTGTTTGTGAGAAATGGTCAGAATACGGATGTGTTATGAATATAGAGCCAACAAGACCTGGCTTTGGAAGTGGGGATTGAGAGAGGAGAGGAGTCCAGGGTGACTGCAGGGTTTTGGGCCTATGCAACTTGAAGAATGTATTTACCAAGATGAGTGAGATTGGAGGCACCTGGGTGACTCAGTCAGTTAAGCTTCCGATTTTGGCTCACAGTTTGTGCTCCGTGTTGGGCTCTGTGCTGATAGCTCAGAGCCTGCAGCCTGTTTCTGATTCTGTGTCTCCCTCTCTCTGCCCCTCTGTCTCTGTTTCTCTCTCTCTCTTTCAAAAATAAATAAAAACATTTAAAAGAAAAGATGAGGGAGATTGGGCAGGAGCAGGGGTTGGTAGGGTGGTGGGTACTGGACTGTATTAACAGTTCAGTGTTGAGGCACCTGGGTGGCTTTGTCTGTTAAGCATCTGACTCTTGATTTTGGCTCAGATTATGATCTCATGGTCATGAGATTGAGACCTGCATTGGGCTATGTGCTATGTATGGAGCCTGCTTAAGATTCTCTTTCCCTCTCTATCTGCCACTTCCCTGCTTGTGCATGTTCTCTCTCTGTCTCTCAAAAAAAAAAAAAAAAAAGGAAAGAAATAAAAAGAGTTCAGTGTTGAATGAACTCAAATGGAAAGAAATGTCATGGATGTAGGTGGATGTTTGAGTCTGGATTTCTCTAGGGAATTGAGGTATGGAAATATGAATGTGGAATTGCTATACTATATCATATTTGAAGTCACAGGACTGGATGAGATTACCAAGGAGTGGTTTAGATAGAGGAGAGAAGAGAAAAAGGATGAACTAGATGGGGAGGAGAAGGAAGAGAAGCTGTCCATGGGCTTAAAATTTTTAAAAACTCAGGTTAAGTCTTAAGTTCTTTTCAAAACTTCTCTCATTATCTAGGCTAAATTTATCTTTATCTTTCCTGTTTCTACATCACTTGAAACTATATGATGGAATTTAGCATTCAGTTACACCCTACAGTATTCCATAGTATTCTAAGAATATTCGTTGGGTGGCTACTATTTATGGTGTCAGGTGCAATACTAGGCACTGGCAGCACAATGGTGTAGCAGATAGACATGGAGCTTCTCTAGGGGAGTTTTTGTCCCTGGGGGATAACTATGTAGTGAAATAGTATATAGTCTATCCATAGAGTATATAGTGATGTGCTATGTACATGTAGCATATAGTGACATAGTATTATTGACTACTAAATATTACGTCTATATTCTCTCCTTCCTCTTTTTTGGTATTTCTTCAGTGGTGTTAACTCTGGAGAATGGAAATTAAGCAGTGATAAATATATCATTCCTTTGATTACTCAAGGAAATATTTAAAAAAAATATATAAATGTTTTGAAATTTGATCTAAACATTGTTTATTTAATCAGTTCATAGCATGTGTTTTGTTGTAGTGTCAAGTAGCATCTGTTAAAAAATGATTCTCTATTTTTCTCCAATTGGTATTCTCCAGTGCCATTTCAGCTTGGCTAATTCTGAATAATTTCCAGTATATTTCTCTATACAAATAGCACTGTACCTTCTCTATGGAAAGAGCCAACCTGGTTAAACCACCATAAAAGCTGTCCTTGATTTCTTGTCCCTTCAGTCTCCCCCTCCTCTCTCTTAACTGTGATCTCAGGCTGACCTTCCCTTTCCCCATTCCCAGCCCAATTCCTGGCTCTCCACTTCACACAAATAGCCAGGCAGAGGGATAAATGCCAGCTGCAGAGGAGAGGGTAATAAAGACCATCCCAGGCAACATGAATCTTAATTTCCTAGGGTGGGTCCTTAGGAATCTGAATTTAACAAAGACCTCTAAGGTGTTTCTGGCACAAATTAATGTATGAGAACTCCTGATGAGTTTAGTTTGGCAAGATGGATGTACTGGGTGGCCCAGGCATTACTCTGTGAAGAATACGTTAGGCTGACTTCACTACAGGTTGGATAGGCTTCTTTGGGCTGACCTACTGAGCTTTGGGCCGCTCCAGGTGGTACCTCACTTGCCTCACCCTAGTCCTGGTCTGCTTAGAATGTTCTTCCAGAGAAGGTAGGATCAAACACTGGTTAAGAGTATGGAATCATTGGCACCACAACTTCTTAGCTATATAATCTTGGGCAAGTTATTTACACACTCTGAACCCTGGTTTCTCCCTCTGGAAAATGAGTAATAATCACACCAACTTTGTAGACCTTGCTGTGAGGAAGAAATGGAATAAATCGTGTCAGGGGCTTGGAACAGTGCCCACTGCAGAGCAGGGGCACAGGAACCACTGGCCATCATATTGCTCATCCTGTGGACCATTTCTTTTTCCTCTTTGGAAAAGCTTGGCCTGACTCTCAAATGACAAATTCACAAGTTTTCAGAACATGACATATTCAAAACTTGGGGATGTCCAAGCTGAATGGTTTTGGCTTTGCCATTGTTTGGAGGAGTTTATCAGCCCCCAGAGGCCACAGTTATTCTAATGCTAATTTAAAGAAGAAAGCCTTAGGCAACACACCAACCCTAGTTGCCTGTGATTCTGTGATTGCTTTTACATTACTTGGCATCTTTCTTTAGAGCATTAAGCATTTTGTTGATATTGTCAACAACTTAATAAACAGCCTTCACAAAGTTGCTTTGAGAAAGATGTCCTATTAAAATGAGATTGTTTAAAACAAAACCTCTTTTCAAATAGGGTGAAACATAAAAACTTAAAAAAAATAAACCAGAGAAAGAGAGCAAAATCAAAGGAAATTTATTTGTGGGTATAGGATCAGTGAGAGAAAAATGGAGAGTTTCAACCTAGTTTTTTTGTCATTCGATTGTCACGGGTGGAAAGATCAGAAGGAAATTGCCCATCATTTTAGAAAGCCCATAGAAGGGAAATGTGGGTTTCTTGTTTCTTTTTGTTACAGTCTACAGTGATTCTTTATTTTATATTCCCACAGGCCACCCCTAGGGTCTGCATATGCCTTATTTCACTGGAGACCATCTCCCCAGACTCTCCCTGTCCCACACTGTCCAAGCCCACTGGAGATCTTACTGATGTACTCTGTGTATGTCACTCTCCCACTCCAGAATCTTACCTGAAGGGCATTCTGTCTGAATTCTGATCTCTGTATCTCTGCCCACACTGCCTCCTCTTTCTGCTCCAGGCTATTTCTTATCTTGAATGAATTCTAATATGTGTTGTTATTTTTCTTTCTATTGAAGCACCTTCAGAGAAGAAAGATGGGCTCAGGCTTCTTTGTATTCCTAGCATCTAGTGTCCTAGATACTCAATAAACATTTGTTGATGGTAATGATAATGATGTTGACTAAAAATTGGATTGATTCTCAAGGCTCCCCTTGTGATTAGATTCTGAATTAATTTCAGGTCTATTACAGCAATGAATAAAGCCTAAATTGCTCCCTACTTTGGGGAGCAGGGCTGTTATCAGGGAGAGTAACTCCCAAAGAAGTTCTAAGTAAGGCTCTCCCTTTCCCTGATGCTAGCTGGTACCATTGCCAAGATTTTGAGAAAAAGCTTGGGCAGTACCAGGAACCTGCTAACAAGTTACTACTCACTACCATATGCTTCTAGCAGATGATTAAACATTAGATATATTTTTAAAGATCTCCCAAGAATTCCAAATTTCTTTCTTTCCCTCAGCTACAGAAGGACACTGGGTTTAACTTGCTGCTTTCCTTCACTGCTCCCTGATTCATAAGGCTAAATTTAAGAAGGGAGCTGGCAGGGACTGATTTCTACAAGTCATCAAGAACATGTTATTAAAAGTTAATGTATTTCCCTACCCAGGTTTGGGACTAATGTAGCAATAAATTGAATGAAGATAGCTCAGACTGTTTACATAATGAGAAACCAGCTAATGTGGAACTAGAGAACCTTCTGGTTTTCTAGGGAAAAAGGGCAAGGGTTCAATGTTTGTTTCCAAAGCATCATGGTAGCACAAGAATCCAAGAGAAAATCTTGCCTTTTCAGTCAAGCTATCCCAAGTCATGTCTCTCTTGCTTATAGTCTTACTGCTCTTTCTGGGTCTTGGGCCCAGTGTGGTCATGTTCCAGCTGACATTCCTGGGTACCTATGGAAGTTTGTGTTCACCACCTCTCCCTTCATGGGAGAGGAAGTTCCTGATCTTGCATTAGGTGAAGAGTGTATTCTTTCACCCACTAAGTCTCACTTTCTTCTTTTTGGAAATTTGTAAGAATTAAATAAAGTTCTAGATGGAGAATTCTTTCAAGTGCCTGGTGCACATTCACAGTAAATAGTAGCTATTTTTGCTAATACTACTGAAGAATTTTAGTTAATTCCTCTCCTTCTGAATTGGTGAGAACAAATTCAAGATTCTTTCTGTATTTTCTCCTTCCTTCTTTTCATCTTTCTATTTCTTCTTCTTCCACTTCTTCTCCTCTTTAAGCCTTTATAATTCTATTGGGCTTCCTACACATGTAGGACATGTTGCAGGATTTTTATTGTAGTTGTTGAATGTAAAAAAATAATAAATGATGATGCTGCAAGATATAATAGGCTGGGCTAAAATTTCATTTCAAGGGACTTAGGGCAACTGTTACATTGATACTCCTACTGCAAGAAGAAAGAAAATGGACTTCCTCTTTCTGGACCTCAAACTGCCCTGCTGTAAAACAAAAGACTGAGCAAGATGGCATGTGCCAAAGCTTCCATGTGTCAGTATTTGCCTCTCACTAGAAATGGGGCAGATGTAGTGATAAATTGTCCTCAGCTAGCTCTATCTATCTGACTGAGAAACTACTTCATGGAGTTTTCAAGTAAGGCTGGGTCTTGAGGAATAGGTGTGACCAGTACTCACTGCTAAACTGGTGGTGGGCACATTGCAGAGAGCATGTGGCGGGCCAGCTCATCAGTAGGCTACTGATCTGGGGTCTGAAGAGCCTGGAGCCTCACAGGGGTGGACACATAGGATGCACTGAAGCCGGTGAGATGCTGAGCAGGAACAAGGAATTCTTGGGAGTCAACTGAAAGGAGGTCATGGAATACCGATTGTTAATTTGTCCATGGAGAAGCCAGTTGGGTTAAACCAGTTGTTGATGAAGCGCTAAATAATCCCAGAGATCGTTTAAGAGGGAACATGGAAGAACATGCATGCTTTTAGTCATGCAGGGAAGGTCTGCATCCTGGCCAAATGCATATTAACTTTGTAAATGGGGAGGCTCTTTAGCATCTCTGGCCTTAGTTTTCTGATCTGTAAAATAGGAACCTGGATATGGGCTTTTCAGGGCTGTTGTGATGGTTAGGGGCAGTATGTGTTTGCCAATGTCTTCAGAAAGTGGAGTGATTATTAGTGACTCCTTCAATTTTTCAGGTAAAAAAAACAATAGTAAGGATGGCAAATGACTGAACTATTCGTTTCTGAGCTACATCAGTGCTTCTCCAGCTGTAAAGTGCACAAAAATCTCCTTGGGAGCTTGTTATAAAAGGGATAATCTGGCTTAGTAGAGTGGGGCCCAAGATTCTGCATCTTTAACAAGCTCCCAAGTGAGGCCTATGCTGCTAGTCTTGGACCAAATTTTGGGGAACAACAACCTACACAACATAACCTCCTACGGTTGTCGAGAGATGTAAAAGAAGTGGTAATAAAGTGTCTAGCAAAGAGTCTGACACAAGGTCGGCCTCCAAAAATTGTAGCTGGTATTATCATATATTTGTTTTCCAAATTTCATGGTCTCTCCCAGATGCCCCTGAAGTGACCCTAAACGAGGTCAGACTGACAGCGTTTTGGGAGAAGCAAGAGCCTTTTGACAAAGTGTTTGTAGAGCTGTGCCCCTTTCAGTCTGAGCAGGGCAGGGAGGGGGGCTTCTGCAAAATAGGAGTTGGCAGAGACTCTCACAGGCAGGGGCCCCAGGCCTTTTCTAGCTTGTAGTTATTCAAAGAAGGGTTATTTAATGGGTCTTTAGCAGCTCAGGCTGCTAGGGGATAAGCCAGGTGTAGGCATCCAGTGCTGTTGGAGAATCCTTCCTCAAGGTGGCCTCAGAGAGACCAAGGAAGAGGAGAGCCAGCCTAAGGAAAGATGAGTTCTTCTTACTGACACTCTGCCTTGCAAGTTTATAGCTCAGAAAAGTGCAGACTATTTATATCTCTGTGAGCCCAGCAAGCACAGATTTTCAAGTTTTATGAAGACATTCCAGCACTTACAATGATATTAAAATTTAATGCTTGTGCTTTGCTTAGCTAACAGTATCTTTTAGAGGTGGAACTAGAAGACAGCCCAAGCTTCTCTGATGTCTGCTTGTCTGGCATTCCATTTCAGCCCTTCTTGCACTGAGCTGTCACTGGCTGCTTGGGGCAGAGACTCATTTGATATCTGTCTCATCAGACTGAATATGGTCTTTCCTCTCTGCAGGTATGTCACAGTGCTTGGAAGTACCTTTCAAGGGCCAGCTTATGGAATGATTTCCCATCATCAATCTTCGATCCCAATGTCTTAATGGAATTCTTACTCTCCTGTTATAGCTTCCTGTTAGATTCACAGCAGGATTAAGGAAAGATTTTGTGTGTACTTCACATTAATAAGATCAGCCCCCAAGGAAATCTATGACATAAATAGGAGAGACTCACTGCTTTTCAAGGCAATTGATAAGGATTTAGGCAAAGGCACTGATTATACAAAAACAGGTTAATCCCTGACCCAAATACAAGCAAAATTATGAAATCAGTGAAACTTAAGTTCTGTGTTTTGTGCCAATAAAGCCAACTTTAAGAATTAAATTCCTGAAAATAAGACAAAAACAGAGAGGGAGGCAAACCATAAGAAACTCTTAAATATAGAGAACAAACTGAGGGTTGCTGGAGAGGAGGTGGGTGGGGGGGATGGGCTAAATGGGTGATGGGCATTAAGAAGGGCACTTGTTGGGATGAGCACTTGGGTGTTATATGTAAGTGATGAATCACTAAATTCTACTCCTGAAACCATTACTCCACTATATGTTAACTACCTTGGATTTAAATTAAAAATAAATAAATAAATAAATAAATACCCCCTTTGTGGAAAAGATAAATTAAAAAATAATAAAAAAATAATTAAATTCTTTTTCATTTATTGGAATATCCTATGTCTATAGTTCTCAAAGAGTGACATGAAGACCCCTAAATCAGAATCACAGATTCTGGGCAGATTGACAACAATATATATCGCTTATCACCACCCCAGGCTGGTTCAATGTTGAACAACCATTTTAAACAAACCCACATGATTTGAAAACAGTTGACTTATTCAAGGGCCATAGTTAGGATGGTTAAGAGGAGAGTGTGTGAGTAGGCTGTTAGCTGTAATTTATCTTTTGGAGTCTACATAAAATTTTATTTGAAAAAAATGTTTCTGTGATTCAAAGAATTAGAAGATCTCCAGTGTAGTGGCTACAGAATGTCTTTTCTCAGGTTCCAATCCTGACTGCCAGTTGTTTGCCATGTGACCTTAGGTTAGGGAGTGGCAAATGACAAGGGTCAGCCATCTTGTTTCAGTAAATAAAGTTTTATTGAAACATAGGTCCACGTGTTCATTTACTATTGTCTATGGCTATTTTCAGCTATAATGGTGGAGTATTTCTGACAAAGACTATATGGCCTGCCAAGCCTTAAACTGTACTTAACTAGCCCTTTAGGAAAAAGTTTACTGAATCTTGAATTAGGTAAGTTAAAGTCTCTCAGTTTCAGATTTTCTCATTGATAATATGAGATTAATAGCACCTATCCTATACAGTTGTTGAAATAATTCAATGACATAGTTAATGGAAATTTCCTAGTATGACTTCTAATAATACTTTCAATAATATTGATTGCTTGCTTGCTGTGTGCTAGGCACCGATTTAAACACTTTACATGGATTTTCTTATTTGTTCTTTATTACAACTCTGTGAAGTATTATTATTCCCATTTTACAGATGAGAAAACAGAGGCAGACAGACTGAGTAATCTGTCCAAGCTTATACAAGCCACAATGGCTGAGGCAGGATTTGACCTCAGAGCCTATGTTGTTAATCAGTATGCTGAATTTCTTTTCTTTTCTTTTCTTTTCTTTTCTTTTCTTTTCTTTTCTTTTCTTTTCTTTTCCTAAGTGAGAAAGAGAAAACACAATATGGGGAGGGGCAAAGGGAAATGAAAAGAGAGAGAATCTTCAGCAGGCTCCACATCCAGAGTGGAGCCCTACACGGGTCTCCATCTCACCACCATAAGATCGTGACCTGAGCCAAAATCAAGAGTCTGGTGCTTAACCAACTGAGCCACCCAGGTGCCCTGGAATTTCTTCCAGTAAGGTTTCCTCCCCCTTTTGAAGTTGGCACTGCCTGTACCTCTGCTCACGAAACTTAAAATAAGCTCTCTGAACATGAGAAAATTGTGAAGTGGGAAAGGGATTGTGGATTTCACCCAACAGAAACTTACCATTTTAAGGTTAAGGACACTAAGACCCTGTGTTCAAAGCCCTGTTGGCAGATATGTGCAAAACCAGGACTTATGCAGGGGAGCCCTTGCTCACCAATCAGCTAACAGCATTGAACTCTGTATAGGAGGGCACAAATGGTTCTTTGGGGAGATGAGTAAGAACTAAACACTTAGTCCTTACTGCCCTCAAAGTTTGTGACTCTTTCAGAAATGTACATAGGCAGTGCACAGGCTGAGTCTTTAATGCTTGTTAAAACCCTGACTATCTTCTAAGGGGGCCATATTGTGTGTATCACATCTCTGCCCTACCCCACCCCCAAGGATTCAGAGTTTTCAGGAGTATATATCAGTATGGCGATACTGGTTATTAAAATATCGAAATATTTCTGTATCCATTGGAAATCATGGTTTCCCTGAGCCTGCTAGTGCCCTGACTGAACCCCCTTGCCCCCTCAACTTCTCACAATCCAACAGTTAAAGACTTAGCCCCTGGCAGTCTCTGACTGTTCAGTGCAAGTGCAGAGCTCATTGCTAAATTCAGTAATTCATATGTCACCGCAGCCTGGCATTATTCACCCCTTTGGTACAATAGGATAAGCTTAACCCATCATATTCTCTTTCTCAAGAATTTGCACCTAGAAGACAGGACAGTGGGACCTTTCACCTGAGGTCTGAACTTTAAGAAGATTGTGGAGAGGGTTGTGTCCACGGTGGGCTCTGAGCAAGACTGAGATGTGAAGAAACTGAGACTTCCTGACCTGCAAATGCTGGAGGGGAAACAGTGGAGGTGGGGCTCATATAGACACAAACAGTGACACCACGAAGGAGGGCAGATGGCCCAGTACAGGGACGGGGGAGCACTTGGTCCTGAGATCCACTTCAATCACTGAATATTTTTGGTTGCATTAGACTCTTCATGGGTGCCTAAACAAAACTCCTTTTTTCTGAAGGAAACTGTTATTGCAATAAAAGAATCAGATAAATCAGTATGGTTTCAAGGCAAAAGTCATTCATTCCACTTAATCTTTTTTGATTCTTTTAAAGTTTATTTATTTATTCTTGGATAAAGAAAATGTGGTGTGTGTATATATATACACACACACACACACACACACACACACACACAATGCAGTATTACTGGGCAATCAAACAGAATGAAATCTTGCCATTTGCAACTATGTGTATGGAACTGAAGGGTATTATGCTAAGTGAAATTAGTCAGTCAGAGAAAGGCAAAAATAATATGCCTTCACTCATATGAGAACTTTAAGATACAAAACAGATGACCGTAAGGGAAGGTAAGCAAGAAGAATGTAAAAACAAGGAGGGAGACAAAACATAAAAGACTCTTAAATATGGAGAACAAACAGTGGGTTACTGGAGTTTTGTGGGAGGGGGGATCAGCTAAATGGGTAAGGGGCATTAAGGAATCTACTCCTGAAATCATTGTTGCACTATGCTAAGTTGAATGTAAATTTTAAAAATAAATTAAATTTAAAAAATTTCTTAAAAAAATAAAAAGAGGAAAAAGAAAAAAAAAAGTTTATTTATTTATTCTTAAGTAATCTCTACACCCAACATGGGGCTTTAACTCATAATCCTGGGATCAAGAGTCATGTGCTCTTTCTACTGAGTCAGCCAGCCCCTCCCCATTTATACTAAACTACAATAAGAGACCTACTTAAATTGTAAAATCTTTTGTATCTAGCACTGCACTGTAGATATCTTTGATGGCATCTGTGTGACGGGCTTGAATACTATGACAAGATAGACCCTTGCTGTGGTGAGGTTAGACAAGGTTAGCAGCTGATGCTTAGAAGCCTGCAGAATGCTCTCCTCTCTCATTATTGGCCTTGATTCAGGGCTGCTGCCCATTGGTATGAATTATCACTTCTAATAACCAAATGGCCACTGAAATGGTAATGAGAATATTATGGTTTTCCAAATGAAAAGCCTCAATCTAATACATTTTCCTTTGAGAACACTAATTTGAAAATAAAATCATAGTCAATTTAAGCTGAGTTAAATACAAGGAACAATGGAAAATAACCAGCAAATGCCACTTATACCACTGCTTTAATATGGGGGCACATATACATCTATAACGTCCATCTATAGTTTCTTCCTGGGGAACTAAGGACAGTTGGTGAAAGATCTGTCACAGCTGAATATTTACAAATGATTATAAAATGCACTAGGAGAACCAAAGACTGAAAGAGATGAGAAAATTTAAGTAGGAATGTTGATAATAGGCAAAACTATCCCAGGGGCTAGGCCACAAGTGGAATATCAAGCTGATGTGACAATACTTAGGAGAGAAAAACCCCTTACCTGAGATTCAAAGCCCAATATACATCTTTACTCTCTGCCCTCTTTCCTCCACACTCTCTGTGCCTTCACCTCATGGACAGCCCTGGAGTCACCTGTCTCTGTCTCTGCTTTCCTTCTATTCAGGAAGCCTAAATCTTATGGAAATTTGTCCAGTCTTACAATTCCCATACCCCCACCCTTTCCAAATTCCTATTCAGACTCTGAATTGTCATTGCATTTTGCATGACCTCTTGTACCACGACATTTAAAACATTTAAAACCTTGGCTTCCAATATTTGAGGAATATGTTCTTTTATTATTAGACTATAAGCTACCTAGAACTTTTGCACATATTCCTTCCTGTATACTTGAAATAAACTTGTCCTACCCTCCCCTGCCCTCACCATAGCTAATTAACTTTTATTTATTTTTAGATGGCTGTATTAACGACACTTTTCCGGGGAGGCTTCCTGGACTTCTCAGACTAAGGTGCCACATGGCTCCTCCTTCTCTTTTTGGCATCCTCTCATGGCTAGATATTTATATAGTTATCCAGTAAATGTCCATCTCCCACACCAGACCAGCAGGGCGATGTGAAACATACAGACCCCCAGCCCCTGGAGATTCTGATTCAGTGGGTCTGGGGTAGGCCCTGGTGGGGGCTGGGTCTAACAAGGACCCAGGTGATTCTTATCATCAAGAACACTTGGCAGATGCTGCTTTAGGTCCCTGGAGACTCCAATTCACTTGGTCTGGAGCAAGGCCTCGGCAGACTTTGAGAACAGATAATATTTCCATGTCCAGTTTCTGTTTTAGTTTCATGTCTCTTGAATGAAGCCTTACCCTTTTTTCATAATATGTGGCTTTTAAAATGCAGACTGATGAGAATATCTGACTTCTGGGTGAGAAAGAGCACTCATAGCAACAACCTTTTCTCACTGCGGGCCTTGATTACACCTGTTCTACCCAATATTCCCTTCCTGTTTCTACAAATGATATTGTTAGGTGTCCCCTTCATTGGCAGAGTCTGTTATAGCTAAGATATTATCAACCTCCATATTATGCACTCAGGGAACCCTGGGGTAACAAACCAGACAGCGTTTTTGGCAAAAGAATTTGGCCATAGAGTATTTCCCAAGAAACAGGCACCAACCATTAGGCTGGGCTAAATCGGATGCAGAGAGACAGCCTTTCAGAGGGATTTCAAAGGCTCCTACAGTCACTTTCCAAGTCTCCCACCATTTCCATCCCCCTCAGGTAACTGGACACACGTGGGTGACAAGAGATGGAGAAGCACACTGAGGCAGGCTTGCAGACCTCAAGATTTGTCTTGGGGGCACCTGATCCCATCTTTCCTTTTACAGTATTCATGTTTTCTGCTCTTCAGTGTCTCCTCATAAACACTGAACCCAGAAATGTATTTCAAAATTTTGAGAAACCAAATTACAAAAGTCTCTTTAAAATATTTTGGTAAAACTTACTTTATTTCCATTTAGATCATATTATTGAGTTTCCTAAGAATTTGCTTTTGTTTTTCAGAAGAAAATTTAGACTATAACCTAAAGATTATTAACTTTACCCATATATAGTGATGGAAATTTATGTGTATGATCACCTTGTAGGACATTTACCTGAATGTAAATATTCCCTCATGAATCACCACTATCTTTGATATAAGAACTTATTACAGATAAGGAACTCCACACGTTTGTTTCTTCCAAGCCTCTTTAAAGCTGAGCAGCTTTGTCCTCAGTGTGGCATTTCTTTGCATCGAATCCTGTGGCTCTCACCTTTGCTGCTCCATTAAAGTGCCATTTAGGTTTCATTCCACTTGGGGGCAGTATTGTGCTCCTGATCGCAGCTGTCTTCTTGTTTTTGTAACTTGAAAATGTTAATTTGGGAATCTCAGTGGAAATATCCATTTAGTAACAAAATTGGAAGATGCAGGGTCATTTAGCCCTGCCTATTGCCAGCTGCGAGCTCCCTCTGTAGCAGACTTGGTGGCCAACTCATTCTAACTCCTTTGTCTTGGCATCTTCTTTTAATATCACTACCTTCTGAACCTTTTTATCTTTCTGAATGCTTTAGAGATATGACTTGCAGTGACAGCTTAGCATCAACAATCATGACAGAGGCTTAGCCAAAAGAGGGCCTAGAAAAATGATATTTTACTTCCAGCTGTTTCTTGTTGCTATTAGCAAAATCCATTGGATTTTTCTTTTAGGAGAAAGATTACAATTGATTGAGGTAAAAGAAGACATAAAAACAGTGATTTTCATCCTTGGCTGCACATTAGGATAACCTAGGGAGGTTATGTAAATTCCTGAGGCCCAGGCTGTAACCTAGAACAGAGATGAAAATGTCTAGGGGAGGAAAGGAGTTTAGGAATAAGCATTTTTTAAAAGCACTCCAGGGGCGCCTGGGTGGCTCAGTCAGTTAAGCGGCTGACTTCAGCTCAGGTTATGATCTCGCGGTCCGTGAGTTCGAGCCCCGCGTCAGGCTTTGTGCTGACAGCTCAGAGCCTGGAGCCTGTTTCAGATTCTGTGTCTCCCTCTCTCTGACCCTCCCCTGTTCATGCTCTGTCTCTCCCTGTCTCAAAAATAAATAAAACGTTAAAAAAAATTAAAAAAAAAAAAAAGCTCTCCAGGCAGGTTCAATGGGTAGCCAGATTGAGAACCACTTACCTAAAGGAAAATTTGGAGGGCTAGAGCTAACTGTAAATACAGAAGAGTTCTAGAATTAAAACACGCTAAAAATGAGCCAGAAATCAGAAAAGCTGGTTTCTAGTTCCTCTTATTTTGTTGATTATTCATATGTCTTTGGACAAGTCACATCATTACCTTGGGCTGTTCTGTAAATGGTGTAAGGACTGAAGGTCATGGGATGTGACAATCATTTTAAAACAGACTGTGTTTCACAGATTTTTGTTATTGTAATAATTTTTGGAACAATATCACTCCGTTTTATTGTATTTATGGGGCTTAAACAGTGCTCTATTCCCTCTTTCTGGATTTGACCTCTTCAGTGTGTTCCGAGCTTCATGCTGATGTCATGGAAGCAGAATTTTCTAGATGGGTGCTGGGCAGGAATTTGTATTTTAAAAAACAAACTGTGGGACTTCCAATTCTGGACAAATGGAGTACATGAATCTGTCTCTGACCTTCTAAGTAGAGCTAAAAACTGTAGACATTACATGTAAAGCAAACATAGGATGTCCCTGAATGGTGAAGAGAAGCTGGACTTAGGAATCCTAGGATTCCAGAAATGTCATGACACTGAATTTTTTTATTTCTTTTTTCTTCCTGTATACCCCAGACTGGCTACTGGAGAAGCCTACAACCCAGAATTTCAATGGGCACAAACAAATGAAGTCCCAAGGAAAGCCTTCTCTCTCTTACCAAAAGACTGGGAAAGGTACAGCCAGGCAAGACCAAAACTTTTTCACAATAAAGGCCCTATTCCAGCAAAACATCAGGGTAGAAACCATGCCACACCTTTACCTTGTAGAAAAGGTTGAGATATTTAGTCCACCCTGGACTGGAGGTAATGAGTGCTCTCTCCTCTCCATGCTGAGGCAGTGTTCAAGGAAGCCACGTTGGGAGCCTGGATCTCTACCCCCATCCTGTGGTGGTAAGGCACCCCTCCCTGCACCCTCTATCCCAATGTTCAGTGGAGGCCACTCAAGAAGCTTGAACTTCCATTTCCATCTGATGGTAATGAGTATCTCCCTACCTCCCGGCCATGGTGGGATCAGTGGAGGCTGAGTCAAGGGAGTCTGGACTTCCATCTCCTTTCAGTGGTAAAGAGGAAGAGGGTGTGTTTCTTCCACCACTGGCCCAGTTTCAGCATAGGCCAGCTAAAACAAAGAAAAATTAAGTTTAAGATCTAGAGTCTTAAAGCATCATTATCCTAAGAGCCAGAAATATCTCAACTTGAAAGAGAGAAGAAAATCAACAGATGCCAATATGGAGATGACACAGATTTTGGAATTATCTGATAAGTATTTTATTTTATTTTTTAAATAAAGTTTATTTATTTATTTTGAGAGAGAGAGAGAGAGTCAGCACATGTGAGAGCATGAGCAGGGAAGAGGCAGAGGGAGAGAATTCCAAGCAAGCTCTGCAAGTGCTGGCACAGAGCCCAAGACAGTACTCCATCTCACAAAATGAGATCATGACCTGGGCCAAAATCA
Organism: Neofelis nebulosa; assembly: GCF_028018385.1. Classification (NCBI taxonomy): domain Eukaryota; kingdom Metazoa; phylum Chordata; class Mammalia; order Carnivora; family Felidae; genus Neofelis; species Neofelis nebulosa. The sequence continues at coordinate 25,924,205 of NC_080794.1, read as the reverse complement.
AGAGTTGGTCGCTTAACTGACTGAGCCACCCAATGCCCCTCTGATAAATATTTTAAAGCAAATATCTTAAAAACGTTTTAATAAGCACTTATGAGCAAACCTGAAAGAAATGAAAACAACTGTTCAGGTGATTTTTATGCACTCCAGTGTTTGAAGATCACCAGTGCAGGGAGTTTAGGCTTCTTTGAAGAGGTGAGGCAGCTGGCCAACGAAGTCTTTGTTTCTTAAACTGTAAACATTTCTGTGAGGTCCTAAGCCTCCTTAGTCTTAAATATTTCTTGAATGCTTCCAACTTATTTCTTGGCAGTGTCATGTAAACCTAGACTGCATAGTGGCAAATATAATATTCAACCTCATTGGTCTTTATAGCTGAAGGTTTCAGTATCCAAGAAGCAACATCCCTTGGTGGGCTCAGGATCCAATTGTACAGGATCCCTGACTAGCTCACATATGACCTAAGCTACATCTTTTCCTAGAGATCGCTATTTCTCTTTTGTATTGACTGCAGCTCCCACACCCCTCTACCTTCAGCTTATTGCTTTATTCCAGTGTCAGTTTAGGGGAGTTTGGTGGGTGATTCAGTGACAGTCATTTCCATGGCAGCTGGTGAAAAATGGGACAAGAATGAGGGGGAGATTCGGTAGTCCTCTTTCTCCTTCCACTGCTACCACCTTTCTGGGAACTCCAACACAATATTCTTTCCTTAGCAGCTGCTCCAGTGTCACTTCCATCAAAATCCTTCACCCACTCCTACTCCAGGCCCCATCCAGCTACTTTTCTCAAAGATTCCAAACTCCTACAATAAAATGCCCAAGAACACGTGAAACTGGGTTTTCTTTTGAAATATAAGTCAGTATTATTAACCCACTTATGCACAGGTCCCATTAATAAAACTCACTTATCATCTGTTCTCCTTCATCTTTAGGATCCCATAAGAAAAGAAAGAAGGGAGTGAGTTCTACTTTAGTTTTCCACCATCGATGGTATTAAAACTGATGCCATTAAAATTGAGGTTTAGAAAAACCTGAAGAGGATCTATACTTGGCGACTGTCATAATGCCTCAAAATCTTCTTTCCAATGGGACCACTATCATTGTTCTGTTGTCTTCTCAGACACCCACAGTACCTTTTTTAAAAAAAAGTTTATTTATTTATTTTGAGAGATAGAGAACCAGTGAGGGAGAGGCAGAGAGAGAGGGGGACAGAGGATCTGAAGTGGGTTCCATGCTGACAGCAGAGAGACTGATGCAGGACTCCAACTCACAAACCGTGAGATCATGACCTGAACCAACAGAGCCACCCAGGCACCCCACCCATAGTACATTTGAATGAAAAAGTTCCTTTCCGCCCTTCTAAGGGAGAAGTGGGGAGTCACCAAGGAGCACTAATATTTGCTGATATCCCTAGGCCGAGTTGCTACTTAGGCACCTCATATTCTCAACAGTCAAAATTCTACTCCTGAAACCATTATTACACTATATGTTAACTAACTTTGGAGTTGAATAAAATTTAAAAACTAAAAATAAATTAAAAAATAAAAATTTCTATTAAAATTTTCATAAATGATGTTGAGAGAAAAAATAACAGCCTTCAAAATGATGACCAATTTTCCATGATTTTAACAGAAAAAGCATGTATTGAACAAATAGAAAGTGGAAATAGTGTAATTTAATACTTTGGCATAAAATATATGTCAGTAAAATACATTGTAAATATTGATTTCTTAAAATTATACTTTAAAATACTTTTGAAATTGTCATTAAAGGAACATGGAAATTTTATTCTTATCCCTTAGGTGAGCTATATAAAAGCAATGGTTAATATATATTCAGTACTATGTCTTCAAATATTTTTCTGTACTAAGTTGTAAACAGAAATGTACATCTCAGATTTTTATGCATCTCTACTGATTTGAGAGGATAAATTTTTTGTTCAACATTTTCAATTATATCATTATTCCTAACATCAAAAAATTTTTTTTCCTGCCCGCTCAGATTCATGTGGCTCTGTGGGGATGGTGTGAGACCACTGCTTCCTATGAAGTGTTCAGCTTCAAACTAACTTGCTCAAATAAAAGCAAATTGTTCGAAGTCTTGTCAAGCCCCATGGTGATTCTTAAGGCTACTGTTCTGTGGTTCGTAATTCTCTGGACAATCAGTTGTTCTCTAAAAGTCTGGGTGATCTTCCAGAGAGGAAGTTGGAGGTCAGGTCAGTCCCATACTGATAATGTTCCTCCACCAAGCTCTACTCAGTAAGTACTGACCTTGTTTATTCATATAGATGGCATTTTTGGGAAAAGCCTATTTCATCTGCTAACAGGAGCAAGAAGGGTTTAGGAAGTAAAAGAGTAAGAAATGGAGTTGAAGCTTTTTGGTCTATTTTTCCCTGGTTTCTCTATATTTCCTTGTGCAAAGATGAATGACTACAGTGATTCTTCCTTTGTAACAAAAGGCTTCATGTCTTGCTGAGCCAGTGGCATCAGTAACTGTGGGTTTCCAGTTCAAGGTCTTCTCTGATGTCATCAGGCAGATCTTCAAAAATTCAGTAGACTGGAGGAGGTGTTTGGTGGGAGTTTAAAATATCCGCTGTAGCTTCAAAAATGGAATAGTAATGAATTAGGGGATGTAATAACACTGGACTTAATGGAAGGCAAGAGAACCACCAAGATAGGTGAGCATATTGCTGGCCAATGTGTTTACACAGGAGATGAGGGCATGGATGATGAGCCACTTGAATAAAACAACTCTCCTGTGGCCCACACATCTCCCATCCCACCCCCTCTAGCTGGTGGGAAAGTGATGCCATGACCAGGTAGCTCACTACACCTGTCCATGCCACCTGCAGCCCAAGAAATTATTTTTGGATAGGAAATGGATGGGATCAACCAAACGATGGTTTAGGATTTCTCCTGAAAGATTTTCCAGGTGAACAGAAAGAAACATGTAAGTTAGATGGCCTGTTCCTCTGCTCTCTATCAAGACCCTGAATATATTGCTGTCATGGGCACCCACCCAGGAACACAAACCAATGCATTTTTTTCTTCTTCACACTCCACCTTTGTGAAAATCGGTCTCTTTTTCTTGAGAGGATAGAGAACAGACAACCAGTCCCCTCTAATAATGACCATCCACAATATCCTTAGCAAAACAATGCTGAGATTCTGCTTCTCCAGTCTAAATAGTCCTTTCCTCTTCTTTGTCCTTATTTTAATGGTTTCTGTTGCTGTTATCTGATTTCCTTTAAGATCGAAAAACCAGACTGAACATAGAGATGATATAAGAAGAGAAATGTGCAGAAAAGAATAACCTTGTTTTTACTTTCTGTATTTCCAAATTTGAGGAATATCCCGACTCAATTTAGCAGTACCATATGGAACTTTGCTAATTTGTACACAGAGTCAATCTGAGTTAGTATATTCTGAACTGATCTTTTTCAAAAAATAGCTTTATTGTGGTATAATTGACATACAGTGAACTGCACATATTCCGAGTATAAAATTTGCTGTTAACTAACAAATGTTACACATGTGAAACCACCACAACCTGAAGATAATGAATATGAGCATTATCCCAAAGTTTCCTTTTTTTCCTTGGCAATTCTTCTCTCCCCACTCCTACCTGCTCACTCCCTTCCCCTGCCACTGACCTGTTTTCTGTCACAACTTACTGATCCACTGTTGTTGGTGTTGTTGTTTTCAGTCTTTTTTAATATGTTTCACTTTGGATAGTTTATGTTGCCATGTTTTTAAGTTTTATAACATTTTTTTCTGCAATGTCCAATTTGTCTTTTATCTTATCCAGTATATTTTTCATAGCAGACATAGATTTCATGTTTAGAGGTTCAATTTGGACCTTTCATTATATCTTCCATGGCCCTACTTGCTCAGTGTTTCCTTTGGCTTCTTGAATATGTGGAATACAGTTCTGATAACAGTTTTAATGTCCCTATCTAATTTCATCATCTGTGTCATTTATGGGTCCATTTCGATAGATTGATTTTTCTCCTTATTGTCGGTCGTATTTTTCTTCTTCTTTGCATGCCTGGTAATTTTTTATTGGATGCAGATATTTGCTAGGATATACTAAAGTTGAAAATGGTTTGATGCTCTTAGGTATTGCTTTTTAAGACATTTAGGTGGAACCTAAATGGAACCAACGTTTATTCCAGGATTTTTTTTCTTAACTGAAGCAACATACGCTTTGGAGTACAAAGCCCAATGCTCCATGGGTTAAGAAGTGTTCTACCCTAGCTGTTAGGAACGGCCTCTATTCCTGACCCTATGTGAGTGCCAGAGATTATTCCCACTCATCTATTTGCGTGTTTTTTTCCCTCTAGCTTCAGATAATTTTTCACACTTATGCATTGATTGGTACTCAATGAATACCTGAGGCAAAATTTTTCAAGTATTCAGAATCCTCTCCTTGTGTATCTCCTTTGCCTTGTATTGTGACTTAGAAACTGGAGCCTCTATATTCTTTCCAGACCTGCTTCAATCTTCCCAACTCATAGACATTTCTGGGCTCTACCTGAGACTCTCCTCTATACTCTGTGGCTTAAAAACTTTCCCCAGGTAGTACACTGGGAAAATTGGGATCACTGTCTTTTGTTGCCTAATACTGAGGGTATTAAGAACCATTGTTTCTTATCTTTTATACATTTTTTTAAGTTACATATGAATCTTATCATTGTTGTACTAGAAGTCCACAAAATGCTGATCTCTGTCAAAAGTTACAAGCATACGTGTCTTAGTCTGTTAGGGCTGTTATAATGAAATACCATAGAATGGGTGGCTTATAAACAATACAAATTTATTTCTCACAGTTCTGGTGACTGGGAAGTCCAAGATCAAGGCATGACAGATTTATTTATTTATTTATTTATTTATTTTTAATATATGAAATTTATTGTCAAATTGGTTTCCATACAACACCCAGTGCTCATCCCAAAAGATGCCCTCTTCAATGCCCATCACCTACCCTTCCTTCCCTCCCATACCCCCCCCCCCATCAACCCTCAGTTTGTTCTTAGTTTTTAAGAGTCTCTTATGCTTTGGCTCTTTCCCACTCTAACCTCACTTTTTTTTTCCTTCCCCTCCCCCATGGGTTTCTGTTAAGTTTCTCAGGATCCACATAAGAGTGAAAACATATGGTATCTGTCTTTCTCTGTATGGCTTATTTCACTTAGCATCACACTCTCCAGTTCCATCCACGTTGCTACAAAGGGCCATATTTCATTCTTTCTCATTACCACGTAGTACTCCATTGTGTATATAAACCACAATTTCTTTATCCATTCATCAGTTGATGGACATTTAGGGTTTTTCCACAATTTGGCTATTGTTGAAAGTTCTGCTATAAACATTGGGGTACAAGTGCCCCTATGCATCAGTACTCCTGTATCCCTTGGGTAAATTCCTAGCAGAAGGCACGACAGATTTAGTGTCTAGTGAGAACTCCTTCCTGTTTCATAGAGAGTGCCTTCTAGCCATAACTTCACATGGCTGAAAGGAAGAGGGGTCTTTTTATAAGGACATTAATCTCATTCATAAAACCTCTCCTCTCTGATCTAATCATTTCCCAAAAACACCATCTTCAAATACTGTCACACTGGGGGCTAGGATTTCAATATATGAATTTTGGAGGAACACAAGCATTTAGACCATAGCAATATGCAATTAAAGTAAAATTTTAATATACTTCAAAACCTTTATTTATTGAAGGAGATGGATTCATTATTAATGTGTTGATTGTTTACAGGCAGGGAGTAGGGGCCCCTGTACTATGACCTGAAACAAAACAAAACAAAACAAAACAAAACAAAACGAGTTATGATATCATGTTGTTCAATGAGGTGAAGCCAAGCCCCATGTTCTCTAGGACTGATTCTTAGCTACAGGCCCTCACACAAGCGGGAACAGGATTACCTGCTGATCTGGTGGGTGTGCTGTATGAGTATTTTAAACAGTCCAAACACATACCAGTGGCCCTAAGGGGAGGAAATTGAGAAGTGATAAAGGGTTTTAGCTCTAATACAGCATTTTCTAGTGTGTGTTCCATGAAATCCCAGAGTTTCACAAGATGTTAACAAATATTTGGGGAAAATACCATCCACAAAATGATTTCATGTTCAGATAAGATCAGGAAATTTATAATAATATTGACCTTGCTAAGGAGCACAATGTACTTGAACTCTGAGAATTTCTGCAGTTAGTTTTAATTATGTTGGATAACCCAGGACTTTGAGAAATTTTTTCCTTTTTACCTGAAATACAGTTTTTTTTCCCATTTGCAGACAAGATACCTGACAACTCTAATCAGAACCAAATCCATATAGGCACTAAAGTTATGGATTATTTCCAATGTGTTCTTTTATGTTTGTTATTAATTGTTTTTTTTTTTAACGTTTATTTATTTTTGAGAAGAGAGAGACAGAGCATGAGCGGGGGAGGAGAGAGAAAGAGGGAGACACAGAATCTGAAACAGGCTCCAGGCTCTGAGCTGTCAGCACAGAGCCTGATGTGGGGCTCGAACTCACGGACCATGAGATCATGACCTGAGCCAAAGTCGGACGCTCAACCGACTGAGCCACCCAGATGCCCCTGTTATTAATTGTTTTATAAATTTGGGTGCTCCCAGGTCTCTTGGATGTGTAAATATTTACAATTGTTAGATCTTCTTGTTGGATAGACCCCTTAATTATGATATAGTGAGTACTAAAATTATGGAAATCAAAGTTGTATATGTCCACAAAGTCATCAAACTGGTACTGCTTTTGGTTCAAGTTCAGTCCTCAATGAGACAATTGTAACCTGAAACAAGAAAGAAATATTGTTTACAAACTGACTGAATTCTCAAAAAAATATATACATAAAAAGTGCAAGATTTCAAAATTTCCAGGGATTATCCATCATTATGTCTAGTGAATAATCCATCATTATTATTTTCCATCATTTTGTGTATGCCTAGTGCAGCCTAGTACATGCTAAGTATTTAATTAATGTGTGTTTCTTAGCTCATTCATTCCATAGAGATTCATTGAGCACCTGTCATGTGTTAGGGCATATACTAAACACTGAATACACAGATTCAAATCGGGAAATCATTTTTGAATCACAAGGATCTTGTAATAGAAAAGGATCATAAATAAATAATCACCACTCAATAATCCAGAAGGACTCTTATATTCATTCATGCGCAGGTATTATTTCAGGACCTACCACATACTAAATACTGCTCCAGGATCTGGGGGATATAGGAACAAACACAAAAGATGGAGGCTCTATTCTAAAGAGTTTGTGATTTGATGGTGAAGACAATTTAGAAAGTGATTGCATACTTTAGTAAGCAGAATAGGTAACCAAAACCTGAACAATAAGTAGAGGTTAAGAAAAAAAAGCCAGGTACCAAGGGTGGATGTGTGCCTGTGCAGAAAGACTTGTCCAGACAAATTTTGAAAGTGGGAAGGAATAAGGCTGTTCATGCACCAAATGACAGCCAGTGTAGCTAAAGAGCAAAATCCGGAGAGAGAGGTGGGCTAGGTAGTGTCCATCTTGCAGGCCAGGTTAAGGATTTATGTTTTTATCTGAAGAGCAGAAAGGAGGAAGGAGAGTGACAAGAGATTTGCCTTTAAGACGATCACTCTACAGTTGCACTGTGCACAGAATATCTCTGTTTTAGGAAACATACTGAAGAGTTTAGAGGTAATGGGGCATGATATATGCAATTTACTCTTAAATGATTTTTTAAAAAAAATGTACACATGTATATCCATGAGAAAGAAAGAGTGAGCAAGCCCAGGCGTGAGCAAAAGGGACAAAATGTAAACAATTGGTGTGTCTGATAAAGGATATATGTAACCTCTTTGTGCTATTGCAACTTTTGAGTTTGCAAAATAAAATGACAAAAAAAAAATCTGTTGTGATTGTGGTGTGGAGAATAGACCACCAGGGCCTAAGGAAAGAAGCCAGTGGTCTGTGCTGGCAGCAGCACTGGAGACATTAGTGCAATGGTTAGTGCTGGTGGGAGGGTCTGTGACGTTGAACAAGTTAGTCTGGCTTCAAGGAGTGGAACCAGGAGGCGAGGACCCGAGTAGGTCAACAGCAGTTAAGAGGAGGCTGTTGGTGGGTTGGCCCTTGAATTTGCTATAGATGCGAAATCCCTAGAGGGGTATGACCAGAGTCGGTACAAGGCCCAGGTCACCAAAGAAAGAGCAGTACCATGGTTTACTGCACACATTTGGAACATGTTAGTGTGACTTCTTTTTCTTTAAGTGGGAAGAAGGCATGGTTGGTAGCTTTTTATACATGGTCTTGGTTCTTCACACCAATCTCTCAGCACCCGAACCTCCCCTCTCCACTGCCCATCTCAGCTGCTGCAGGACACAATGTGTTTCTCCTGAGAGTCCTGAGAACTTGTCTGACCAGCAGTGAGAGCTGGTTCCTTGCAGTAGTCACTCATCACTGGCCTGGGTATTTCTGGGAGATGTATATGTGACACACTGTGAGGAATAGTGACCATCTGTGGTGAGTCTTAGGGGTCACACGAGACTCCAGTCTATACACTTCCAGCCATGCGGACTGATAATTTTTTCATAGCTCTTTCTATAAGCCATCTCCTTTCACTATACTTTCCACTGAAGTTAGGAAATTGAGGTTAAAGCACCATGTTAGTGCCACAAGTATCATGTTTACCTTTCTTGTCAGTTTTCTTATTTTGAATTGACCTGTTGTAGTCAAAAACCTTTTGTGACAGAAAAAACCTTTTGCTAGTGACAGAAACCCAGTTCAAACTAATTTAAGAAAAAAAAAAGAAAATATTTTGGTTCACATAACTGGGAAGTCAAGGGTGCATCTTGCTTAAGGCAAAGCAAGATACTGGGGTTTAATTGATGACATCAAAATTCTCTTTCTCTCTCCCTCGCCCCCTCCCTTCATTTCTTCCTATGACTTTCAGATTTTGAGGCAGACTCTCTTCTTGTGATAGAAAAATGGGCCATACACTCTCTAGATTTTTTAAAAAGTCCACATCACTTACTTATTTTTTTTCATCTTTGAAACTCGAATCACTTTCCAGCTTCACAATAAGAGATCTCAGAGAAACAAAAACGTATGTTCACATAAAGATTTGTACTTGAATGTTATAGCAATGTATTCATAATAGGCCCCAAATAGAAAAAGAAAAACAACCCGCAAGTATCCATCAACTAATAAAAGGATAAACATAGTGTAATCTATCCATACAATGGGATATTAGTCAGCAGTAAAAAGGAACAGAGCACTGATAACATGTTACTGAAACATGTTATCAGGATGAACCCAAAAAACACTGTAAGTGAAAAAAACTGCAAGTATTTAAGACTATATATTACATGATTCCATTTATTTGAAATTTCTAGATCAGGCAAAACCATAGTGATATAAAGATCAGTGGTTGCTGAGGGATGGATGTGGGAGGGGAGACTGATTGCAAAGGAGCACAGGGGAACTTTTGGGGGTGATGGAGATGTTCTAAAACTGGAACTGTGGCCATGGTTGCACAATTGTGTAATTTTCCTAAAATTAGCAAGATGGTACACTTAGGATGGCTAAATTTTATGGTATATAAGTTGTATCTTCATGAAGCTGTTAAAAAATAAGATGATTACTGGATAAATGTGTGAGTAAAACAAGTGTAGCAAAAAAAAAAAAAAAAAAAAAAAAAGACCGTTGTAGAATTTAAGTGGTAGGTATATTGATGTCCATAATAAAAGTTTAAACTTTTCTGTACATTTTATGATTTTCATAATAAAATATTAGAAAAGAAAATATCCACCAAATCCAATTCAGTGACAGTGACTTGCATAAATACATGTCACAATATACAAAAGGTTGACCCTTATACTACTCCATCAAAGAGGTCACTTTGTCCTTTTGCCTTTTAGACAAAGCCTTTTAGACAAAGCCATTTGACAAAGGCTAACTGATTATGTGATGTGGATTTCAGTGTTAATTCATACAAAGTCACCATGTCCCCTTTCTATATGGATCTCTGTGGCATCTAATGCTGATGACTGACCATTTGCTTCCTCTGAACCTCCCTGGCCAGGCCTTTGCAGTGGTCCCTTGGATACCTTGCTCCTAGTCTGCCAATTTCTTAAATGCTGCTGGTCCACAGGACACGGCTTTCAGGCATTACTCTTCTCAGGCCCCAGCTAGTCTCTGAACAGCCACGTGCATTTATTCCTGAGCTTTCACAAAGTCCAAGCACAAGAACTTTCTCTTTATTTCTTTAGGGAGCTGGGAAAGTGAGCCTGCCTGACTGAGCAAGGTAGGTAATGGAGGGTGAGTGGGGGGATTAAATTCACCGAAGACTGGAGTTGCCCTCAAGTGTCTGGATGGTTCAGGGAGAGCTTTATGAAGCTGAAGTTGGGGTCAGAAGCAAGAGTAGTCCATCTTCCCAGCCTTTCTTCCCTCTTTCTCTGTGCTGTCTAATCTTTGTGCCATATCAGAGAGAAGCTGCTGGGATCCCTTATTCCAGGTCACAGGACCTGCGGGGTCACTTCTCACTGTTTCCCCTCACCTCAGACCCAGCCTCTCATGATCCACAGGCCTCAATCCAATCTGGCTTTGTTTTGCCACCTCAGATGGTTTCCAGATCTTTATTTCAGGAGGCACTTTGCTAAATGCATGTCTGAAAGGATGTTGCTGCTGTTCATCAGTGATTCCCAGGAAAGACACACCAGAGGTCTGGGCTCTCCTCCATAGTCTGTGTTCACCACAGAAACTCACGGGCATCTACCCAACAAAGGCCCTCAAAACCCATACAGCAGTTACTACTTGTGGTTATATCACCTTCCCAAAGGTTCTGGAAAGTCAAGGTCTCCATTTTTCACACAGGAACATAGTAAATGTGTGACAAAATTCTATCCACATTCACAGGTTGGGGTGGAAGGTAGTAGTCAGGAAGAAATCCAGGTTGCAGGGCAGTGATGCTAAAATTTTCTCACAGAGATGTAATGAAGTCCAAGTGCAGATTAATGCTTTAGCTGCTGTTGCTGGCAAGCAGTTCCTGACATGGTAAATGCACACAAACTCATAACCATAAGATCACAAAATATTCTAGTGGCACTTTCTGCAATGATCTACTAGCTCCAGAGACTAGAGAATGGAGATAGTGTTAGCATTAATCTGTTGGCTTGGAAACAAGGTCGCCTTGGACCTACTTTCTACAAGGATATAGTTCCAGGGTTTGCTAGTAGCTTAGATAAAGCAACTCTGGCAGTGATTTGTTTGTGGGTTTATCCTTCAGTAGTTTGGTGATATGCTGTCCAGCTCTATGCATCAACTTAATTCAGTGTGCATTTCCACTTCCTTTTATTAGACTCATTCCTGCAATCAGCTGTCCAGTGCCATGGGGAAGACACAGTTGATGGCAGTGAGCATCAACAGACTTTAGCGCAAAGACTAAACTGGTCATGTACTCTCATGCTCACTGAGGGCACCCTCGGACTCCTTGTAGGATTCAGGATCAAAGACACCGGCTCCCTGATGCTGTAAACCACTGGTTACTCCTGCAAAAACAGTCCTTTGTGTCCCCAGGGTTGATTCCTTCTCCCTTCTTCTCCTCCTTCTCTTCCTTTCAGTTTGTGTCATCCTCTTCGTTGCTGTCAGATCCCTGGCTATTCATGTTTGTAGACAATTTAGGTACTAGCTGAGTTGCAGATCAGAAAAGTAGTTTCTTTTCCTTGTCCCTACCCCAATTTCTATCAATTTCTCAAATGCATTGATCATTGTCTTCTGCAATCCTTGAACCTCTGTTAGGAAGATGTCAGTCTGTGTCACTCTATGCCACATGATTTCTAGACAGAGCTTCAACTCCTTAATGACTGAGACCACATGGACCAGACCAGGAGGTCAGGTTGGGAGGGGTACAGTGACAGAGGCATCAGGCTGACACTAATACGAGTTAGTGCTGCTTCCCATGATCTTTTTTGAGTGAGGACCCAAACTTTTATGGCTGATGATTCCTACACAATCCTCCTCTCCCTTAGATTAAGGAAAACTGGAGGGCAGAGATTATGCCCTTCCCTGTCCTTTGTTCTCTCATACTTTCTTTTTTCATATTTTGCTCTAGGCCTTCCTCAATAAATATTTATTGAATTGAATAATGATTCTTATGCACTATGTGATCCTAAAGTCCTTTCTGAATCTCATAATGGTAGGATTATAGAGCTGAAAGGAACTTCAGACTTAAAATTCCTCTTGATTTAGAAAATGACAAAATTGAGACCCACAGCAGTTAAATATCTTGCCCAGTTTACACAGCTAGTTGGTTGCTGAAGCTGGCACTGGGAGCCTAGTCTCCAGGCTCCTGGTTTGGCACCCTTCACAAAGACAGAACATATTGTTAACTGAGACTTTGCATTTTATCAACTACCAACCTTCACAGGAATAGACTGTGGTGAAGCATCACCAACACAAACTTACCAAATGCAATGCAGTTAACGAAAATGCCTTCCAATATTTATATGCTTTCTAGATAGTTACTGCATAACTGCAAAGTCAACTAAAGTTTTTCAGGAGAGTTGAAAGCTATTTAAAGATATTGAGGACTCATTGAAAGGATTTGCCTTGGAAATTTTGCAGTTTATCATCATGATTGTCATCATTATGTTGTTATAACTCAGAGTTTGGAGGATTATTCTTAAACCTCTTTTTGTAGAGAAGCTTGGAACAATGCAAAATGTTAAATAGTTAACAGTATGAATCACACAGAGTCATCTGGAAAGTATCCTGAAATACTCAGAAAAGTTTTTTAGGGACCCAATTGCAAAAAAACCCTGTGATTGCAGAGGAAAGTGAGTGTCTCTTTGCATGTTGTGGGAGTGAGAAAGAGAAGGCAAGAAAATGGAAGTAACTGTGGGAGAGAGTCACTATCCTGTGAGTAATGAAAGGAGATAGGAAGAAAGCAGAGAAAAAAGCCAAAAAACCAAGCACTATCAATGTATCAGCAGAGACCGAGTGGGAGATTCAAATCTGAAAATCAGCAACTTCACAGTCATTATCTCCTTTTCCCTCAAACTAAAAATAAGGTGAAAAGCAACTCTGCTCAGAGCTAGAAAAGCAGAAACTCTGGGAAATAAATTACTGAATTTGTTCACTATCATTTATCTAAATGTAAACATAAGTCAACTCCTGCAAATAACCCTGGATGGAGTCCCTGCTTGAGAAAGGTCAGGCTGAGTAACATGGCCTTACAAAAAGTCTATTAGTCTTGATAAGCCTCTCAAGCAACATGCTTCTACTTTTGAAATGCCAATGTTCTCATATAGATGAGACACTTACAGTCGTTTCAGCAAACGTTTTTCGTAAATTGTTGGCTGTTGTGATCTTCATAAAATTTGTCAGTGGTCAAACAGATGGCAGAATGGAGCTGGGTTTTAACAGGGTTGTGTGGTGCATTGGAGAGGGTCTCAGCCAGAGGAGTGGGTGGACCTGAGCTCTGCTCATGAGGCATCTTCTTACAATGCTGTGCCATGAACAAGTCAGGTGACTTGCCTTTCATGCCCATTTTCTGATCGTGGCATGGGATGGAATAGACGACCTCAGAGATCTCTTCTGTTTTTGACATTCTGTGATGCTTTCATCTGTGCCTTTTTATGTGGCCTGTGGGAAAATCTGATGCACAAATAAAACCAGGCTCCTGCTGTCTTGGGACCTTTGGTTGTTTGGCATTTCAGCTGGTCTCAAAACTCCCTTTAACTTCACTGAGCCACTCCTTCATCCCTCAATTGCTAATCTGTGTACTCTTTGTTTTAACAGACAGGAAAGTTCTGTCCATATAAGCAAATCCCTTCTAAAGGATTAGCCAATTAGTGTGTTACCTTCCTAAATGGGAAAAGAGGCCTTGTCCAGCTAAGACACATTAATGCTGCAAACTCCAGCATTTTGTAGGCATGTGTGTGTGTGTTGCTTGTAAGGGAGAACAAACTTACAGCAAATCCAGGCAGTTAAATGAAGGGTTACTGCAATATTTGAGTAAAGTCCTTCTAAGCCAATGATGAAGGTTAACCAGCAAGCACTGTACAACTCTGATTGCAGAGACCCACTCAAATTAGCTCATTTAAGTAGGTTTAAGAATTTATGTTGATGAGCACTTCTAAACACTTCTGGTTTGGCGCCTCTTAATTTGAATTGATTTTTGCTTAAATAAACTCTTATTTCTGACTCTAATGTCAGAAAGGGAACCAAAGGACACCCCCAACAGTCCCAGGAGCAATGAGGGACCAGCCATTGGTATCTGTTGAGCCCTCTAGAGTTCACTGCTCTCTCACTGCCTCTGGAGGTCATAGTTAATTCCCTCTTGAATCCTGGACTTCAGTTCCCAACTCTGCAGCTTTCATGTTCTAAGCTTTCAGACTATTTGAGCATTTATTTTCCTGGACTGGGTCCAGAAAGTGGCAGGAGTTGGAGTGGTTCCAACTTAGAAACCGAACTTGGTCTGGAGTTGGGCTGGGTTCCAGAATGGACTGGGTTCAGCCTAGAAGCTGGACTGGGTCTGGGGACAGACTGGGTCCTAATTAAACTGGACTGGCTCCAGTGTGAGGCCTCAGATGAACAGAGTTTTTCTTTAAGGCTGAATAAGTAGGTTAACCTTACCAAAGATAATCTTGAATTACAGTGGCCACAATGGAGAACTTTTAACCTAGATAAGCTGATCCATTTATGAGGTACCCTAGAGAAAAAAGGGTCTCAGTCAGGCACTCACTATAAAGAGTAGAGGAAAAAATTATTTTTTCTCCTCTGTGGTTTCTGGTGTGGCTTCTGGTGGTGAAGATGAGACCTGCTGGGACAGCCCGCTCACTGGAGCCTGTATACAGCATCCAGGGAAAATTAGCAGAAGCCAGTTGAGGGTAAAAATTCTTACCAGAATCAGCATTCCCAGATCTCTATCTTGCTCTATCTTGTTCTACCTTGCTGAGAGAAGAAGGTTAAATTTTACACTGTTCCCTCCTTTCCAAGCTCAGATTGGCAGGAAAAATACTGATTATCAATCCTTTCTCTCCCAGGGACAGCTATTGCCTTCCGGTTTGTCTCATTTTGTGTCCTGAGAACTAGTTTGGTAATAACCAGTTGGGGGCCCTCCAAAGTATGGCTGGACAGAAATGTTGGTAGCATCCCATTTGCAGCTAGGGTCCTACAACCTCTTGCCCACTCTCAGGGGGAATTGTCTAAGTCCTTCTCTCTTGGTTATCTTTGGGAGTGGCTCTTGTGAAGGTAGTATCTTTAGCACTGTATTTGCAGACCTCCTCTTGTGCCCCCAGAAATATTTATTCTTTGTTCCAGCTGAAACCTGACAAGATATTCAAAACAACATTTTTTTTTAAGTAGCTCTGTGGTCAGAAGTTAACCAAATTGGAAGCTGATTACTCAAAGCCTGACAGCAACTTTTTAAAGGTCTTCTCCCCTAAGCTACAATGAAATTATGTACCTAGAGGGAAAGGAAAACGTTTTGAAATTTGATTGTGGAAAGACTTACTAAAATATTCCAAAGAAACATGGCTCCCAATCCAGAACATAGGAATCTCTTGTTTGCCATCAGCTGAAGTTCTTAGTTCTTTCTTAGTTTCTTCCCTGGGTCTTCCTGATATAAAGAAGCAAATTGAGGATAATGTAGTTGGATGGCTGGGTCAGTGTCTTAATATCATTCAGGTTTGCACCCAATTCTTTGAGAGACTTAAAACAACTGTACTTTTCTTACAAGTGGAGTCTTTACAAGAACAGAAATGAAGTTCTAGAAACAATGAAAAGCCCACCTATTTTTTATATAGGCCCACCAATCCCTAAGCCTTCCCTATTCATCTCAAAGACTTACAGACAGTGTGAAAAACCTGGATTTAGAGAGCAAAAGTCTGTCTTGGAGAAACTTACACCCTTTATCTATGCCTTTGAGATATAAATGTTCTACCTGGTCTTCTCTTAATTTGGATATTAGGTGGAAAAAAAATCTTTAAAAATGTTGCCACAAATATTAGTAAAATTTTTAGCCATCTGAGCAGTTAATGTTAACTTATTCTGTCAGTCAGAAACACAACTTGACTCCTGCTGTTCTTTTTTTTAGAACTAGTGAGTTTTACATTACCATATCTGTGTCTTGGCTAAAATTTTATTTATTTTTAAAAGCTTATTTATTTTGAGAGATAGAGGGGGAAAGGGGAGGGGGCAGAGAGAGAGAGGGAGAAAGAGAATGCCAAGCAGTCTCCACACTGTCAGCACAGATCCCTATGTGGGGCTCAATCTCACAAACTGTGAGATCATGACCGGAGCCAAAACCAAAAGGTGGATGCTTAACTGACTGAGCCACCCAGGAGTCCCCATGGCTAAAATTTTAAAACAGAAGCTGTAAGATCTCTGTATATATCTGTATATTTATATACATCTATATATGTATGTTACAGATATATGATATTTTTCTACCTCAGGATGGTTCTGCCAAAATTAATCTGTAAATGGCTCTATTTAATTGGCTTAAAGATGAACAGACATTTATATAAATCAAGTATGCTATCAGAAATATAGAAACTGAATCAGGTATTTTTCAAGTTCATGTAATTTAGGACAATCTTTTGGGAAGAAAATCTAGTTTAAGTTTGTTGGTTTAATTAAAATAAGCATGTCCTTAGAGTTATCAGCATTAAATATGGTACTTTTTTAATGATACTTTCATTTTACCTAAGTTTACTAAAAGTCAAATAAGCTCCTGTTATCTCTGTTACAAAATTTGTCACCAAGAAACATAACTTAAGATGATGATTAGCTGTTTAATGTC
This sequence comes from Neofelis nebulosa, assembly GCF_028018385.1. Classification (NCBI taxonomy): domain Eukaryota; kingdom Metazoa; phylum Chordata; class Mammalia; order Carnivora; family Felidae; genus Neofelis; species Neofelis nebulosa. The sequence continues at coordinate 25,907,400 of NC_080794.1, read as the reverse complement.
TCATAAAGTTTTCATGAGTAATCTAAACAGTTGCTAAGTAGATGTAAGTAAGATGGAAATTTATAAATAAACTTCTCAACAATAATTATGCTTTATGGTACATTTACTTAAAAATAGTCTCCAAAATATTCCTGGTAACTTGAAACCTTAAGGTTACACTGAGATAAGTTAAATGATAGATATTCATTGACTATCTAGATGATTTCTAAATAAGACAAAATACTGAAACATTGCTATGGAACATAGTCTTATCCACTTTTGACTTCCTTTTACAGAGGAACTAAAAATATTTGGGTCTAGTAGTAAACTTGCTTTGTGCCACACTGAAAATTTACCATGAGGAAGAATATACCTCTAGAAATTATGAAATGTTATTTATACATTTGCCAATCCACAGAATGCTAATGTAACAGACAGTCCATAATTGCACTAGGAATTAAGGATTCTAAGGGTTAAAAATTGAAATTGATATATATACTTAAAACTACTTAGAAATAATAAGGGTGAAAGTAAACAACTGTGAATGAAAAGCAGACAAAGAAAGTAGAATGACTAGTTGTTTCAGAATGAGAAAGACGGAAACAGCACAGGGCAAAACCTAAATGTATATTCAAAAATTGTAGAAAGTTTGTGGAAAAGAACTCTTGGAAAAGGAATTTCTGTGTGGTCAAACTGACTAAAATCGGAGTGAATTTATTTAATTTAAAAAATGAATTTTAGTGTCAAAAGTACATGAATGCAAAATTAGAATTTGTTTTTTTATCTCTGTTGAAAGGACAAAGTGTTTTTGGACTATGGGCCTGCTCTTGATAAAGAGATTGTGAAAGATGTTTTTGTTTGTTTCACTCTTGGGGGGATCTATTTGGAAAGCAAACATTTTGTATCTAACCAAAATAACTCACTGTGCTTCATATTGTCTTTACCAGGTCTTTGATTATGTAAGAAAACCCAGTCTTCTCAGTATTAAAAGAGCTGTTTTGTTCACAACTATGTAACCTTCTGTAGTTGCCTTTAAAGCCTTCTGTTGTCACTTTAGTTAATTAGATAATTATTATTTCATAATGATCTGAGATCCTATTTAGTCAAATGCTCAAACCTTTGACATTTTGACAATTTGCCAAAATCAAATTCTACATGGGGTCTTTTTAAAATCAAAGTAAATTGGAGATACCTCAGAGGGTCCCTGAAAAATCTCAAAATATTTGTCTCTCATCTTGTAGAAGAGAGATGTTAAAGGGATTATTTGATGTATTAAATTATGTGGTAAACATTGCCAAATAAGAAGTGATGAAAAACCTTTTTAGGTTATATGTGAACGGACATATGTTACTAATATAGGCGTTACAGAAAATGTTTAAAGTTTCTAGAGATTTGTCAATACTCTCATTGTCCAATTATTACCCTATGCCACAGAAATGACATTTTCTTCTCAAATTACTTGTCATTAAATCTTTAACCATGTGCATATTAAAGTCTTTTTGTCATTTACAGAGAGTTATTGTTTTATTCTGATGCTTTTGCAAAGTTTCTTCATCTTTAGAGAAATGCATAGAAAGGGATCTGAAATGTACTCTAGAATATAGGTTTCTCTAACTTTTAGATCATAAAACTGATCTGGGTAAGAATTTCCAGGACTAATAGGAAAACTATTCAAGCAAAATAAGAATTAATAATATGGGATTGTATGAATTGATGAGGATGATTATAAGTTTTTAAAACTTTTTCTTTGAAACATTGCTTGATCCTTAATGTTTTATTTTTCCAGGGGTTAAGGAAACCTTTTTCTCTTAAGCTATCTATGTCTCAGAGTAATTTTATAAAGTATATTTCTGTGAAAAGAATTGAAAAATTTGCTTTTTGTCCCTATCCAATCCCTCCAGAATTCAGAAACTTATTAAGTACTCTTATTTTCATGACAATATAATTGCTTGCATTAGTTCAATAAAAATCTATTCTCTTGTTAGTATTTTGATAAAGATTGCATCGAATCTGAAGATTGCTTTGGGTGGTATTGACATTTTAACAATACTAATTTTTACAATCCAAGAGTATGGTATATCTTTCCCTTTATTTGTGTTATTGTCAAAGATTTTTCATCAATGTCTTACAGTTTTCAGTGTATAGGTCTTTCTTAGTCAAATCTATTCTTAGGTATTTTATTCTTTTTAGTGCAATTATAGATGGGATTGTTTTCTTAATTTCTCTTTCTGCCACTTCATTATTAGTGTATGGAAATGTAACAGATTTATGTATATTAATTTTGTATCCTACAACTTTACTAAACTCATTCATTATTTCTAATAGCTTTTTTTTTTATAGAGTCTTTAGGGTTTTCTATATACAGTATCACATCATCTACAAACAGTGACAGTTTTACTTTCTTCTTCCCAAATTAGATGTCTTTTATTTATTTAATAATTAATTAATTAATTGTTGTTTGATTGCTGTGTATGGGACCCTTATTACTGGAAGAATAATATGTTCTAGTACTGGAAACATATGTTGAATAAAATTGGCAAGAGTGGATATCCTTATCTTGTTCCTGATGTTAGGGAAACTACATCAAACTAAAAAAGCTTTGCACAGTGAACGAAACCATCTGCAAAAGGGCAGCCTACTGAATGGGAGAAGATATTTGCAAAAGATATATCCAGTAAGAGGATAATATTAAAATTATATAAAGAAGCCATACAATTTAACACCAAAAAGCCCCCAAAATAATCTGGTTAAAATGAGTGGAGGACTTGAATATTTTTCCAAAGAAGACATACAGATGGTCAAGAGACATATGAAAAGATGCTCAACATTACTAATCATCAGGAAATACAAATCAAAACCACAATGAAATATCACCTCACACCTGTTATAATGGCTAGTATAAAAAAATGAGAAATAGCAAGTGTTAATAAGAATGTGGAGATTTTTTAACAGTCTCTTATGCTTTGACAGTAAATTTCATATATTAAAAAATAAAAATAAAATAAAAATAAAAAAAATAAAAAAAAAATAAATAAGAATGTGGAGAAGTGGGAAACCTTGTGCACTGTTGGTGGGAATATAAATTGGGACAGCTACTATGGAAAATAGTATGGAAGTTCTTCAAAAAAGTAAAACAGAAATACCATATGACCCCTTATTTCCACTTCAGGGTATTTACTCAAAGAAAACCAAAACAATAATTCAAAAAGATATGTAATCCTTATGTAATAAGATTCCTGTAATCATTGCAGCATTGTTTATAATAGCCAAGATATGAAAGCAAGCTAAGCGTTCATAGATAGATAAATAGATAAAGAAGATGTGGTATGTATGTATGTATGATGTGTACACACACACATACACACACACACCCTAAAAAAAGAAGGAAATCTTGCCAAATGCAGCAACATGGATAGACTTAGAGGGTATCATGCTAAGTGACAAAAGTCAGACAGAGAAAGACAAATACCATATGATTTCACTTATATGTGGAATCTAAAAAACAAAACAAATGAACAAGCAAACAATAAAACAGATATACACTCATAAATACAGAGAACAAACTGGTGGTTGCCAGTGGGGAAGGAAGTGAGGGAATGGGTAAAATAAGTGAAGGGGTTAAGATGTACAAACTTCCAGCTATAAAACCAAAAAGTCACAGGGATAAAAAGTACAGCATAGGGAATGTAATTCAATAATATTGTAATAATTTTGTATGTTGACACACAATAACTACACTTACAGAAGTGAGAATTTCATAATATATATAATTATTAATCACTATGTTGCACACTTGAAACTAATACAATATTGTACGCTAACTATACTTTCATAAAGAACCTATTCTCTTTATAACAAAACACAATTAGAAACATTGGATAATCAAACCAAGTCTTTGATTTGAATTTCATGTTGAAGGATATGCATCAAATCTGATATGACCAGATAGTTTTAAGGAACTAAGATGGACTTAAAAGAGACAATAAAAGTACCCTGGAAAAACTGGTCTAGTACCTTGCTTTCAGGGTTCCCAGCAGTCTTACCAGGTGAGTAAGAAATGTCACTTCCTGAAAGGCTGACGAACTTCAGGATATCTTGGAAACCTCAAGAAAAGAGAAATTCACCCAAATCTATAGACATCCCAGGTAAAGTCGGATGGTGAATTCTTGGTGTTAATTCTTAGCCTGGAAAGGTTCTTAAAAGATGGATCTATGATTTCTTATAAAAGTTGCAGCAAAGCAGATTTTAAAAGATCCTGTATGGTCAATCACTATTCTTGTTGCACTTATGTAAATAATCAGTGCAAGTTTAATGAGATTAGACTTAGTTTTCAAACAAATTAGCCTTGCTGTAATTATTTTTGATAGAAATGAGGGTGGGAGGAGGGGCCAAGATGGCGGGGTAGCATGGAAATTCACTGCTTCTTTTGTCTCTGATATGCAGCTAGATCAGAAGCAAGCCATTTTGCACACCTAGAGAATTGATCTGAGGACTCACACAGCAGATTGCATAACTTGAGCCACAGAACTCAGCAGGTGTGTGGTGTGGAGGGGTGAACTGGGGAAGAGAGAAGCCTCAGAGGGTAGGGAGCTGTTTTTGTTTGTGGAGAGAGGATGGAGAAAGGGGGAGATTACAGGAAAAGCACTGTCACCAAAAGCGGCTGGAGAAAAAGAGAAAAAGGGAAAATACCCTCAAGGAACTGGACAAGAAAGGGATAAAGTAGAAAGGAGAAAGTTTTAATACCATTAAGACTCTATAAACAGGGTAGCACAGAGTCTGAAACTCCGCAGCTTGATACCTCGTGGTGCTCTGGTGGAAAAGGCAGATCCTCAGGATCAGACAGCAGGGTTTGAGGGGCCCTTGGGTCACACAGGGATAGGTAGTTCCCCTGCTGAGAGGACATTGGTAGAGGCCCTGTGTCCTCCCCACAGGCAAAGGTCCCAATGGACCCTAGAGAAGAGCAATGTTTGCTGGTGTTGGAATAGTCACTAGGGTACAGTGAAGCCTGGCACAAATCATACTGGAAAACTTTCTAACCTGGGGAAAGACACAGACATCAAAATACAGGACTCACAGAGAACTCCCATTAGATTCAACAAAAACTGACCATCAACAAGGCATATCATAGTCATATCAAAATACACAAACAAGGGAAGAATTATGAAAGCAGCAAGGGAAAAAACGTCCTTAACCTATAAGGGAAGGCAAATCAGGTTCGCAGCAGACCTATCCATAGAAACCTGGCAGGCCAGAAAGGAGTGGCAGGGTATATTAAACATGCTGAATTGGAAAAATATGCAGCCAAGAATTTGTTATCCGGAATGGTTGTCATTCAAAATAGAAGTAGAGATAGTTTTCCAGACAAACAAAAAGTAAAGGAGTTCATGACCACTAAACCAGCCCTGTAAGAAATTTTAAGGGAGACTCACTGAGGGTAGAAAAGACCAAACAAAACAAAAAAAAGAACAAAAGCAACAAATACTAGAAAGGACCAGAGAACACCACCAGAAACCCCAAGTCTACAGACAATAAAATGGCAATAAAGTAATATCTTTCAATACTCACTCTAAATGTCAATGGACTTAACACTCCAATCAAAAGACATAGGGTAAGAGAATGGATAAAAAACCAAGATCCATCTCTATGCTGTTTACAAGAGACCCACTTTAGACCTAAAGACACCTTCAGAGAGAGGGGATGGAGAAGCATCTATCATGCTAATGGTTGCCAAAAAAAAAGCTGGAATAGCCATACTAATATTAGAAATCTAGATTTTAAAATAAAGACTGTAACAAGAGATGAAGAAGGGCATTATATCGTAATTAAGGCATTTATCCACCAAGAAGTACTAATAATTGTAAACATTTATGTCCCCAAAGTAAAAGCACCCAAATATATGAACTAATCACAAACATAAAGAAACTCATCGACAATAATACTATAGTAGTAGAGAATCTCAACATCCCACGTACAACAATGGACAGATCATCAAGCAGAAAAGCAACAAGGAAACAATGGCTTTGAACAACACACTGGACCAGGTGGACTTAACAGATATATTCAGAACATTTCATCCTAAAGAAGCAGAATACACATTCTTCTTGAGTGCACATGACACATTCTCCAGAATAGATCACATACTGGGACAAATCTCGGCCCTCAACAAGTTCAAAAATATCGAGATCATACCGTGCATGTTTTCAGACTACAATGCTATGAAACTTGAAATCAACCACAGGAGAAAATGTGGAAAGAGAACAAATACTTGGAGACTAAAGAAAATTCTACTAAAGAATGAATGGGTTAACCAAGAAGTTAAAGAGGATATTAAAAAGCAAATGGAAGCCAAAGGGAAATGATAACACCACAGCCCAAAACATCTGGGATGCAGAAAAGGCGGTCATAAGAGCGATGTATATAGCAATCTAGGCCTTCCTAAAGAAGGAAGAAAGGTCTCAGATACACAATCTAACCTTACACCTTAAAGAGCTGGGGAAAAGAACAGCAAATAAAGCTCAAAACTAGCAGAAGACAGGAATAATAAAGATTAGAGTGGAAATCAATGCTATCGAAATAAAAAAAAATGACAGATCAATGAAACAAGGAGCTAGTTCTTTGAAAGAAGGAACAAAATTGATAAACCACTAACCAGTTTGATCAAAAAGAGAAACGAAAGGACCCAAATAAATAAAATCAAGAATGAAAGAGAGATCACAAATGACACTGCAAAAATACAAACAATAATAAGAGATTATGAGCAATTATATGCCAATAAATTGGGTAATCTGGAAGAAATGGACAAATTCCTAGAAACATATAAACTACCAAAACTAAAACAGGGAGAAATAGAAAATTTGAACAGACCCAGTAAAGAAATTGAATCACTAATCAAAAATATCCCCCCAAAACAAGAGTCCAGCCCCAGATGGTTTTCTAGGGGAATTCTACTAAACATTTAAAGAAGAGTTAACATCTATTCTTCTCAAAGTGTTTCAAAATATAGAAATGGGAGGAAAACTTCCAAACTTATTCTATGAGGCTAGCATTACCTTGATTCCAAAACCAGTCAAAGACCCCACTAAAAAGGAAAACTACAGATCAATTTCCCTGATGAACATGGATGCAAAAACTCTCAACAAGATACTAGCCAACTGGATCCAATAATACATTAAAAGAATTATTCACCATGATCAAGTGGATTTATTCCTGGGAAGTAGGGTTGGTCCAATATCCACAAATCAATGTGACACATCACATTACTAAAAGAAAGTACAAAATCCACATGATCCTCTCAATAGATTCAGAGAAAGCACTTGACAAAACACAACATCCTTTCTTTGTAAAAACCTTCAAGAAGGTAGGGATAGAAGGATTATACCTCAAGATCATAAAAGCCATAAATGAGAGACCACCACTAATATCATTCTCAATAGGGAAAAACCGAGAGCTTTCCCCCTAAGGTCAGGAACAAGACAGAGATGTTCACTTTTGCCACTGTTATTTAACATAACACTGGAAGTCCTAGCCTCAGCAATCAGACAACAGAAAGGAATAACATGCATGCAAATCATCAAGGAGGAAATCAAACTTTCACTCTTTGCAGACGACATGATACTCTATACGGAAAACACAAAAGATTCCACCAAAAAACTCCTAGAATTGATCCATGAATTCACCCAAACTGCAAAATATAAGCTCAATGCACAGCAATTGGTTGCATTTCTATACACCAATAATGAAGTAACAGAAAGAGAAATCAAAGAATCGATCCCATTTACAATTGCACCAAAAATCATACAATACCTAAGAATAAACCTAGCCAAAGAAGTGAAAAATCTACACACTGAATACTATAAAAAGCTTATGAAAGAAATTGAAGAATACACCAAAAAATGGAAAAATATTCCATGCTCATGGATTGGAAGAAGAGATATTGTTAAAATGTCAATACTACCCAAAGCAATCTACACGTTCAATGCAATCCTTATCAAAATAACATCAGTATTCTTCACAGAGCTAGAACAAACAATCTTAAAATTTGTATGGAACCAGAAAAGACCCCAAATAGCCAAAGCAATCCTGAAAAAGAAAACCAAAGCTGGAGCCATCAGACTTCAAGCTTTTAGAAAGCTGTAATCATCAAGATAGTATGGTACTGGTACAAAAACCGACACTTAGATCAACGGAAAAGAATAGAGAACCCAGAAATAGAACCACAAGTGTAAGGCCAAGTAATCTTTGACAAAGCAGGAAAGAATATCCAATGGAATAAAGACAGTCTCTTCAGCAAATGGTGGGAAAACTGGATAGCAACATGCAGAAGAATGAACCTGGACCCCTTTCTTACACCATACACAAAAATAAACTCAAAACAGATGAGATACCTAAACATAAGACAGGAAGCCATCAAAATTCTAGAGGAGAAAGCAGGCACAAACCTCTTTGACCCTGGCCATGGCAACTTCTTACTCAACACGTCTCCAGAGGCAAGGGAAACAAAAGCAAAAATGAACTGTCGGGACCTCATCAAGATGAAAAGCTTCTACACAGTGAAAGAAAGAATCAGCAAAACTAAAAGGCAACTGATGGAATGTGAGAAGATATTTGCAAATGACATATCAGGTAAGGGGTTAGTATCCAAATCTACAAAGAACTTGTCAAACTCAGTAGCCAAAAAACAATTCAGGAAGAAATGGGCAAAAGACATGAATAGACACTTTTCCAAAGAAGACATGAGATGGCTAACAGACACATTAAAAAATGCTCAACATCACTCATCATCAGGGAAATACAAACAAATCCACAATGAGATGCCACCTTACACCAATCAGAATGGCTAAAATTAACAATTCAGGGAACAGATGTGGGTGAGGATGCAGAGAAAGAGGAACCCTTTTGCACTGCTGGTGGGAACGCAAACTCATGCTGCCACTCTGGAAAATGGTATGGAGATTCCTCAAAAAATTAAAAGTAGAACTATCCTATGACCCAGGAGTTATGCTAGTAGGTATTTATCCAAAGGATACAGGTGTGCTGTTTCGAAGAGACACATGCACCCCAATGTTTATAGCAGCACTCTCGATAATGCCCAAAGTATGGAAAGAGCCCAAATGTCCATCGAAAGATGAATGAATAAAGAGAATGTAGCATGTATACGCAATGGAATACTACTTAGAAATCAAAAAGAATGAAATCTTGCCATTTGCAACACTATGGATGGAACTAGAGGGTATTATGCTAAGTGAAATTAGTCAGAGAAAGATAAATATCATATAACTTCACTCATATATGGAATTTAAGATAGAAAACAGAAGAACATAGGGAAAGGGAAGAAAAATAATATAAAAACAGGGAGGAGGACGAAACATAAGAGATTCTTAAATATAGAGAACAAACTAAGTGTTGCTGGAGAGGTGGTGGGTGGATGGCTAAATGGGCTAGGGCATTGAGGAAGACACTAGTTGGGATGAGCACTGAGTGTTATATATAGGAGATGAATCACTGGATTCTACTCCTGAAATCGTCGTTGCACTATATGCTAACTTGGATGTAAATAAAACAAAAAAAAGAAATGACGGTGATTGTAGAGGAAAAAATATTTCAGTAGAAAATTATAACACAACTTTGTAGATATCAGATTGTAGTTCTATTAATTATCTTCGAGGTTTCATTAATATCTGTAAACCAAACTGGATCCTGAATTCTTTTAGCTTTCTTGAATATTTAGCTAAACTCTTCAAACTAACATTTCTAATTTTCTTCCACCCTTCTGATTTGGAATCAGTAAAAAAAAAGACGTCCCTTGAACCTCCTTGGAAGGGACCATATCAAGTCTTCCCCACTACCCAGATGACAGCCAAACTTCAGGGTCTTGAACCCTGGGTCCACATGCTCCAACTAAAGAGGTCTCCTACAGACTGTTGGAACTGTACATCAGCTGGAAATCTAAAAATTGACTAGGGAGGTTCCTCTTCAGAAGCAGATGACATCTTATGGTGGAAAGCTCCTCCAAGATAATGGATCAAGCATATAGTGCAATGACGATATGGATTTCCAATATGAAAACTTTATTCCTTTTGCCTTTTTCCTACTTGCTTTTTCTCTATGTTAATTCATGAGAAGACAATTCTCTATAACTCTCTTAAGTATTCTGGAATCTGATGCTAAAGCAATAGCTTCCCAATAAAAGTAGCTAGATTTTCATGCCAGGGTGGTTTTAGATAAGAGTATTGCTTTAGATTGTGTGTGCCATCGCAATACTCCTACTGTAACTGGATCAACACCTCTGGTATTGTAGCAAATACAAGAAATCAACAAACAAGCCACTTGGCTAAATCAAACTGGCTCCCCTGCAGGTACATTGATTTATTTGATACCAACTGGTTTGGTTCATGGTGGCCCTGGATTATACTCCAGTCTCTTGTTGTTATCCCCCTAATAGTTATCACTGTAGATTCCCTGGTGTGCTTTTTCTCTCAGAGAGGTCTTAAATACATATGCACATCCATCAGCAGTACATCAGATGGTCTCCTCTGGTTGGAGAAACAGAAACAAGATGAACAACAACATGAGCAGACAAAATAATTCTTACGCAGATCTGACATCATAACCTATGAATTTCACACTGAGACAAGAGCAGCTTAACTCTGGTGGTGACTGAGAGTGTTGTCAATACCAAATTTTGGTCAATCTCTCCCATATGAGAGAATGACTAAAAGCTGGGGCGGGGAGGAGTTATTCAATGAAGTAAGCAAGGAGGCCATTAGACTGATGGGGCTCTAATACTGTGGCAGCCTATGGAAGCAAACCAAAATCTAAGCTGGTAAATGCCTCAAGTTTATAAAATCAAAACACTAGGGACAGCCAGTCACAAATAGCCAACTAGGCTTTAAGCTACAGTCATCATTAATTGCTTTTCTTTGCTTTTGCTTTTGCCTTTTCTCTTTATTTATTTATTTATTTATTTATTTTTTGCCTTTTCTCTTTAAATGTCTGTCTTTGGGTTCCTGATGATAGAGCAGTCCTAACCACTTCTGGTGTTGCCTGATCTGAATTTATTTTTGCTCAGATAAACTCTTAGAATGATATATAATAGGAAGGATAATAACAAATTAAATAATTAATTTCATAATAATGGATGAAGGTGACATTGGAGGAGATACAGAGAACTATTTAGGATGTAAGATTAACAAAATTTGGTGAATCTTGTTTCTAGCAAGTTTTCAGGAGCTCTGATGGTGGCAGTCCCACCTCCACTTCAGTGTTTTGTTCTCAGTGGGACTCAGCTGCCCTCTCCAGGTCTTTTTTCTGTCCTACTATCAACTGATTCCTCCTTCCTCATACTTTTGCTTCTTATAATTTGACCTTGCTCAACCCGTTTGAGCCTTTTAGCTGTTTCCCACTGTTTACATGCTATTTCCACCCCCACCCCCTCATGTCTATTAACTCAAATTTCTGGGGAAGTTAGTTTGATTGATCCAGCTGATCATTTTGAGCAAGGCCATGTGTGTCTTTGGCCAGGCATTGGAGTGGTGGTCCGCTCAGCTACAGCTGACTGTGCGTGTGATAATTGATGTGGTCACATGAGAAAATGAAGCTGTCACATTAGTAGAGGCTGTGGGTGGGGAAGTATCCCTTAGAAGGATGCAGAGGAAAAACAAGCACAGTGGTTGCTACACCCAGGGTAAGTTTCATAATAAATCAAAACCCGATTGCCATCTCATTGTATCTGCATAATAATAACATTGTGAGGTAGGCTGGCTGGGATTATCTCCATTTTATGAATGAGAGACAATGTGGTTGGTAGAGATAAGTACAACATTTGATTTGTACTTCTTTTTTTTTTTTTTTTTTTTTAATTTTTTTTTTTCAACATTTTTTATTTTATTTTTGGGACAGAGAGAGACAGAGCATGAACGGGGGAGGGGCAGAGAGAGAGGGAGACACAGAATCGGAAACAGGCTCCAGGCTCCGAGCCATCAGCCCAGAGCCCGACGCGGGGCTCGAACTCACGGACCGCGAGATCGTGACCTGGCTGAAGTCGGACACTTAACCGACTGCGCCACCCAGGCGCCCCTGATTTGTACTTCTGATATCTTTTCTCATTCTATGAATACTAGAGATGGAGAATTAGATTCCACTCCAGCCACCTGTCCCCTGTCTTACACCATGCCCTCTTTTTGCATGTATACAGAGACACAGAGAGGTCACCATGAGTTGTCTGCCATGGAGTCTCTCTATTTTATTTATTAGAAACGAAGTTAGAAACTGCAGGTTTTATTTAATGCAAATCTTGAGAGAGTAGCAGGAGTTCAGTGTTTTTTTTTTTTTTTATTTTATTTATTTATTTATTTTTATTTTTTTTTCAACATTTTTTATTTATTTTTGGGACAGAGAGAGACAGAGCATGAACGGGGGAGGGGCAGAGAGAGAGGGAGACACAGAATCGGAAACAGGCTCCAGGCTCCGAGCCATCAGCCCAGAGCCCGACGCGGGGCTCGAACTCACGGACCGCGAGATCGTGACCTGGCTGAAGTCGGACGCTTAACCGACTGCGCCACCCAGGCGCCCCAGGAGTTCAGTGTTTTAACAGTGCTGTCTGAATTATAATGCCATTTAATGTTTTTAATCCCATTTTCTCTTTCCTTTACAAAGAAATAACTTGAGGGCACAAAATGAAAACTTGAGGCTATGAAATATGGTCTTCCTGAGTTTCTCAAGAGCCGTTAGCTGTTCTGTGTTCTTGACTCTCTATTTAACTGGGAAAGGCTTGGTTCAACCCAACCAAGTTTTCATAGCAGTCTCAAACATTCCATGATGTTGGCACTAACAAAAGCCCCTATTTCTGCAGAGAGCACAAGATTTTCAAAATAACCCAGCTAGGGGCGCCTGGGTGGCGCAGTCGGTTAAGCGTCCGACTTCAGCCAGGTCACGATCTCGCGGTCAGTGAGTTCGAGCCCTGCGTCAGGCTCTGGGCTGATGGCTCGGAGCCTGGAGCCTGTTTCCGATTCTGTCTCCCTCTCTCTCTGCCCCTCCCCCGTTCATGCTCTGTCTCTCTCTGTCCCAAAAATAAATAAAACACGTTGAAAAAAAAAATTAAAAAAAAAAAAAACAAAAAAAACAAAATAACCCAGCTAATCAACCATTACAGAGCTAATCAACCACTACACAGAGGGGAGAGATTCCTGAGATGGGGTCCAGCAAATGAGCCTGGAATTTTCACTCTGACCACCGTCATCACAGATGGATTTTTCTTTCTTCAGCTCACTCTCCCTTATCAAAGTATTGAGGTTCTCACAACACCATAACAAATGCAGCACAAACAGTTTTAAAATCATGGGGAAAACTTTCACTTGCAAGATTTCCCCTTAGAGACTTGGATTTGGGACAACAATGATGTCAATTTTTTATTAACATCTGGTGACTCCTATGTGAATTTCTCTGGCCTCTTCTGTCTTTCAGTCTCTTCTTACATAGATTTTATGAGACATATACAGGTTCAAGTTGCTGCCAATGAACTTGGAGCAGCTGGACTGTCAGCATAAAACAGATGAGTGATTGCAGAACTTCCATAAAGCAGGGTTCAAGGCAAATCTGAAGTTGCTTGTTACATGTGAAGCAAATTAAGAACTTAGAGCGTATAAAAAATAAGATTCAACCGGTTTTACAAAACAAATCAGACCATCAGCAGCAATCTAGATATCAGGGAATTCAACAACTGGAAGCTACTTGGGAAGGAAAAGTTTTAAAAATGTTCCTAAATTTTGGAACCTAAATTTTTTTCGTAAACGTGAAGAAGAAAGTGGTGTATAGAAAGCAGAGTGGGCTATAGTTGGGGGTCTCAGATTCCAGCCAAGGCTGTGCTGGTATCTAGCCCCCTCAACCAAACTAGGGAGCTAAATTAATTTCTTAAGGTAAGTTTTTTTGGTGATAATATGAAGGGTTTTGATCAGGTGATCACTCTAGTCCCCTTCATTTCAATGATGTGAAATTTGTAACAGGAAAGCCAATTCTGCTTGTGACCATATTTTCTCCCTTTGGCCTGATTGCAAGTTCTGAGATCATAAGTAAAACCTGATTAGCTGGTATTGAGAAGCTTAGTCATAGTGTATTCTGGTCATCCTGGATATCTTGTTTTGTTCTTTTAATCTCCTCTTCTATTCCCCTCCACCACCATCAAGGGAATCTGAGACTCATACCTGACATACTTCGTAAACTGGATATGCAAAGAAGTGATACATATTTAAAAACTGGAATCACCTTTAAACGTTTTGCAAAAGTATATTTAATTCTAGGAAATGAAAAACCCAATCTGATTTATATTTCCCTTTGTATAGTAATTTAAATGCAGCAGACTGCTTGTTGGAGCTCAGAAGAAAAGGTAGACAAGAGCTATATTTATGTGCTTATCTTGCCTTTGAATTAACTCCCCTTCCCCCCCCCCTTTTTCCTGAGCCCTTTGGTTGCCATAGAAACTGGCATGGCCTCCAACTGAGAATCCTGTGAGACTTAATTGCATTCTGAATTTCATAAACTCTCTATTAACCTTTGCCTGACAGATATGTGTATGATGCAAAACGAATTAGATTAATAGTTTAGACTGATGCATATATTCAGGTTTTGTGTGTTTAATGTTCTCTTTCAGTCAATTAAACATATTTATAATAATTGTGATAGTGTTACTGTTGGTGTTTCTTCTTTTTTAGAAAATACAAGATTTAAGATATACATATCAAAGAGATAAGAAAATTTCTAAAGGAAGGTTCAGAATGGAAGCTCAATATATCTGTACATTTGAATATATTCAGATAGGCTATATCTATATCTATATCTATATATCTCTCTTTATAATATATATGTTTGCCTGTGTTGGGCACTGTACTTACTATTTAACATGGGTTATCTTGCTTAATCATAAAACTCAGGTGCAGCTGTGCCCACCATTTTACAGTCAAGAGAACTGAGATGAGGGAGTTACAATCCCACAGCTATAGTGAGTGGCAGGGTGGGGATTGGCATCCAATCTGTTTGACCTGAGAGCTCTGAAGCCTTCCATACATGTCCATTTGTATGCCACCAGAGCCCCTCCAAGACTGTGTATAGAGTTCCAGAGAAAGCCTCCTTTTCTAGGTGAATCATTCACTAATAGGGGCAGGGGAAATAGATAAGGCACAGTCCTTGCTCTCCAGGAGAATATGGGAGTGGTGGTGGGGGAGTGAGTGGGTAGGGAAAACAGACGTGAAAATATGATTACAAGTTACTAAGACTTACAAAACAGATGTCACTTAGTGTAAAGCCCTAGCCTCACGACATGGCCATGTTCACACAGTAGCTGGAATGCAGAAAGCCTGGAAAACATTTTAAAGTCTGTGGAAGGCTCTTTAAGAATGTCAAAGGCAATCCATCTATACACATAACAGAACACCTGTTTTTTCCCTTCTTCATAGGTCTCACATTGCCATAGCTGCAGTGGCACAGAGGTGCTCTTTCTGCACTATGCCAGCGCCATTCGTCCTCGTTCACAGCAAGCTCTCATGAACTTGTGCATGCAGTCTTGCTTGCTGCTCTCCATGCTCTCTCAGACCCATCTCTTTATTTATATATTGGCTTAGTCTTCCTGATTGTTTTCATTTTTCTTGTTCTTCCATGACCTAAGTTTTGTGTGAAGACTTAGTTGGAAACTGGCCAGAAGCTGGGTTTTCTTCTTAAAAGAGAAGTGAATTAGACAGGAGAGAGCTGACACAACTCAATATCCATGACCCCCCCCCCCCCCCACCTGCTTTTTAAAAATCTTTATCATGGAGGAATAAACAGAGCAGTGAGATTCAGAGAAAGGCAGGTTGCCATTCTCACCCAGGCAGTGAGAGCAGGGGATTCAAGAAGCTGATCTTGAAGGATGAGGGGATATTTTCCAGGTGGTAAGTGTGGAAGAGGCTTTCCAGATTGAGGGAGCAACATATGTGAATGTTCACAGGCATGCACAGGCAGGCATATTTGAGGAATACATAGGTAATTTTTTTTGAGATCAATCTAAACTTTTTAGAAGCAATAGGAAAATATGAATTGGTCATTGTGAAAAAGCAAAGAAAAGTAGAGCTAAAAGTATCAGGATTTAATGCAATCTTTTTCACTTTACTGTCAAGGGAATGGAGGCCCAATGAACACATTTTAAATGGATCTTCTCATTCTGTATGACCACGTGCTTTGAGAGCTTGCAGGGGTTTCCTCCCATCCAGTTCAAAGGGTCGTAGGTCATGGGATCCCCTAGAACACTGTTGATATGTTCTAGCACCAAATTTAACTGGTTTTATCCAGG
The DNA here is from genome assembly GCF_028018385.1 of Neofelis nebulosa. Taxonomy (NCBI): domain Eukaryota; kingdom Metazoa; phylum Chordata; class Mammalia; order Carnivora; family Felidae; genus Neofelis; species Neofelis nebulosa. Next base: position 25,891,106 of record NC_080794.1, on the reverse strand, counting down.
TAAATTCAGTATTTATAGTCAATCAACTAATTTAACAGAGAGACATCTTTAAATGAGATATATCTAGTTTATTGACCTATCTCAGTTTTCTGTTGTTACATCCCCATTGACTTATGTTAGATTTCCTTTTCTTCCTAGATAGCAGATCCCTTAACAACATTTTAGGGGGAAAATCGTAATTTCCTGGTAACCAGTTGTAAGAAATCTAATTTGTTTGAAGCTCCAATCTCATATCTGATTCCTTATCACAGTTCCTTATCATAGGGACTGTACTATATATATATATATATATATATATATATATATATATATGCATATTACCTGATCTTTTATTCTGCATCCCCCACCCTCACACTGGGGGACAAAATGAGCTCATTTCACCTTCTCCACTCCTAGACTCTAACCCTTCATTGTATGAGAAAAGAGAAGAGGGAGAAAAAGGACAAGAGTGTCTTATTTAACTGATGGGTTGTGTTCTTCTCTCTGTTGGTTGTTGATGTTTGTCTGATCAACACTGCCTGGTCACTGGTGCGGTCTTGTAGAATAAGAGGCTTCCAAAGGGAAACCTCCCTCCCTAATGCTGAGTACTTTGTGTGAGAGGTCTGGCCCTGATTCAGCTTCTAATCTCCCTGCTCCCAGCTCCTGCATTGGGCCATTCACCTTTACCTCATATTCTGCTGCTACTCTGATGCCTTTCTGTAGTTGAGACTCCTAAGTGGCTCCTTAAAAGATAATTCAAACCTAGCTACCTTATGTGATACCTACTTGATCCACAATACTGTGTACATTTTTGTTAATTCAAACACAGCAAATCTGTTTGGAAAGTAAAGAAATTAAAAGCAAACATATTGGAAAGAAAGAAGTAAAACTGTTTTATACTTTCAGATGACATAATAGTCTACGTAGAAAGTCTTATGGAATCTACCAAAGAGTTGCTGTGATAAATGAGTTTATCAAAGTTGTAGGACATGAGGTCAATATACAAAAGTTGGTCATATTTCTATATACTAGCAATGCACAAATTAAAATTACAATATAATTTATAATAATATAAAAAATAAGAATACTTAGGAATAAACTTGACATAAGATGCACAAGACCTATACAATGCAAACTATAAAACATCGCTGAGAAAAATTAAAGAAGACCTAGTTAGTTGGGGAAATATATTATGTTTATGCATGAAATTTTTGTAGACACAGACAGACTGATTTTAAAACTTGTATGGAGATACAAAAGACATTGAAAAGTCAAAACAAATTTGAAAAAAAAGAGCAACATCGAATGGCTAACACTACCTTATTTCAAGACTTATTATATAGCTACCATAACCAAGATAGTGTGGTATGGGTGTTAAAATACATGAATAGATCAATAAGACAAGAGAAAGAGTATGGCAATAATCAATACATAGAAACCAAATTTTTTTTTTAATTTTTTTTTCAACGTTTTTAATTTATTTTTGGGACAGAGAGAGACAGAGCATGAACGGGGGAGGGGCAGAGAGAGAGGGAGACACAGAATCGGAAACAGGCTCCAGGCTCCGAGCCATCAGCCCAGAGCCTGACGCGGGGCTCGAACTCACGGACCGCGAGATCGTGACCTGGCTGAAGTCGGACGCTTAACCGACTGTGCCACCCAGGCGCCCCTAGAAACCAAATTTTTGATAATGGTGCCATAACAATCCAACAGGGAAGGGAAAATTTGGAAAATTTAAGATATGGTGCTTAAATAATTAGATATTCATTTCCCAAAAAAAGGAATTTGGATCCACATATAAAAAAAACCTCAAAGTGGACTGGAGGCATCACAATTCCATGCTTCATGCTGTATTACAAACCTGTAATCATCAAGACAATATGGTACTGGCACAAAAACAGACACAGAGATCAATGAAACAGAATAGAGAGCCCAGAAATGACCTCATAAATGTGTGGCCAACAAATTTTCAACAAAGCAAGAAAGAACATCCAATGGATTAAAAAAAAAAATCAGTCTCTTCAACAAAAGGTGTTGGGAAGGATAGACAGCGACATGAAGAACAATGAAACTGTACCATTTCTTACATCATCCACAAAAATAAATTCAAAATGGATGAAAGAAATATAAGATAGGAAATCATCAAAATCCTAGAGGAGAACACAGGCAGAAGCCTCTTTTACCTTGGCCGCAGCAACTTCTTACTAGACACATTGTCAGAGGCAAGGGAAACAAAAGCAAAAATGAACTACTGGGACCTCATCCAGATAAGAATTATCTTTATTTAGAGAATATATCCTTAAATCTTGAATCACATGTTAGGAACTAACTGGCTTTTTCAAGTTACAAATTTTCAAGTTACAAAGAAGAAAATTACAAATGGAAAGAAATTCAAATAGCAAAACCTAAGTGTTTCCTGGTTTCTCTGAAAACTGAAGGTTTTAGGTTGAACCCTATTAAAGTTATAAGCAATATTAGCAATGTCAGTCATATGGTACAAACCCATAGAATTGGAGAAGCCTCTGAGTAACTGGTCAATGTCTCCTACCTCTAGCCTTTCACCATCCAGGAGGGAACCCTTGGTTAGGAGATATGACCTTCCCTTGTGGATACCAAGATGAACCAACTCAACCAATGTGGGTAAGAGAGCTTGATGGAAAGATCAAAATTATTTCCAGAATGAGAAGCACAGAAGGAGAACATGGACTAGCATAGTGGTTTCACCACTGTGTATTCATAGCATAGTTTCAATACTGCCATCCATGATAGAAGATTATTGAGATTAAGTATTAAAATGATTTTATTTATAATATTATAATATTTATTACATATAATTCAACATATACAATTTATTATATATAATATATACCATTCTACTAAAGGGCTGCACATGTGAATTCTAACACTTAAAAATTTACTTTAGGGGCACCTGGGTGGCTCAAGTTGGTTGAGCGTCCAACTTCAGCTCAGGTCATGATCTCGTGGTTCGTGAGTTCGAGCCCCACGTGGGACTCTATGCTGACAACTCACAGCCTGGAACCTGCTTCAGATTTTGTGTCTCCCTCTCTCTATGCTCCTCCCCTGCTCACACCCTGTCTCTCTCTCAAGAATAAATAGAGATAAAAAAATTAAAAAAAATAACACTTAAAAATACACTTTAAAATATTTATATAACTGGGAAAGAACCTTAATGATATTTAATAACCAAGAGCACATATTTGTTAACTGGCTGTCCTTTCATAACCATAAATATGTACGGCATCATGTAGGTTTTTACACAGGCACTGCAGCTTTAGAGCATAGGTGAAGAGAAAAATTTCTATACTCAATATCATTAGTCATTAGGGAAGTGTAAATGAAAACCACAATGAGATATCACTTCACACTATGAGAATGGCTACAATAAAAATGCAGAAAGTAACAAGTTTTGGTGAAGATGTGGTAAAATTGGAATATTTATACATTGCTGAAGGGAGTATAAAATGGTTCAGCTCCTGTGAAAAACAGTTTGGTAGTTCCTCAATAGTTAAACACAGAATTAGCATATGACACAGTAATTCCACTCACGGGTATATATTCCAAAGAATTGAAAACAGGTGCTCAGTGAGATAAAGGTCTTCCCAAACAAACAAAAAACTGAAGGAATTCATCACCACTAAACCAGCCCTATAAGGGGTATGCTGTGAGTGAAATGTTGCAAGGCCCACAAAGTACCAAAGACATCACTACAAGCATGAAACCTACAGACATCACAATGACTCTAAACCCATATCTTTCAATAATAACACTGAATGTAGATGGACTAAATGCTCCAACCAAAAGACATAGGGTATCAAAATGGATGAAAAAAACAAGACCCATCTATTTGCTGTCTACAAGAGACTCATTTTAGACCCGAGGACACCTTCAGATTGAAAGTGAGGGGATGGAGAACTATCTATCATGCTACTGGAAATCAAAAGAGCTGGAGTAGCCATACTTATATCAGAAAAACTAGACTTTAAATTAAAGGCTGTAACAAGAGATAAAAAAGGGCATTATATAATAATTAGGGTCTATCCATCAAGAAGAACTAACAATTATAAATGTCCATGCGCCGAATACGGGAGCCCCCAAATATATAAAACAATTAATCAGAAACATAAGCAACCTTATTGATAAGAATGTGGTAATTGCAGGGGACTTTAATACTCCACTTACAACAATGGATAGATCATCTAGACACAGGATCAATAAAGAAACAAGGGCCCTGAATGATACATTGGATCAGATGGACTTGACAGATATATTTAGAACTCTGCATCCCAAAGCAACACAATATACTTTCTTCTCGAGTGCACATGGAACATTCTCCAAGATAGATCACACACTGGGTCACAAAACAGCCCTTCATAAGTATACAAGAATTGAGATCATACCATGCACGCTTTCAGACCACAATGCTATGAAACTTGAAATCAACCACAGGAAAAAGTCTGGAAAACCTCCCAAAGCATGGAGGTTAAAGAACACCCTACTAAAGAATGAATGGGTCAACCAGGCAATTAACGAAGAAATTAACAAATATATGGAAACAAACGAACATGAAAATACAACAATCCAAACGCTTTGGGATGCAGCGAAGGCAGTCCTGAGAGGAAAATACATTGTAATCCAGGCCTATCTCAAGAAACAAGAAAAATCCCAAATACAAAATCTAACAGCACACCTAAAGGAAAAGAAGTAGAACAGGAAAGACACCGCAAACCCAGCAGAAGAAGAGAAATAGTAAAGATCAGAGCAGAAATAAACAATATAGAATCTAAAAAAAAAAAAAAATGGAGAGCAGATCAATGAAACCTAGAGTTGGTTTTTTGAAAAAATAAACAAAATTGATAAATCTCTAGCCAGGCTTCTCAAAAAGAAAAGGGAGATGACCCAAATAGATAAAATCATGAATGAAAATGGAATGATTACAACCAATCCCTCAGAAATACAAGCAATTATCAGGGAATACTATGAAAAATTCTATTCCAACAAACTGGACAACCTGGAAGAAATGGACAAATTCCTAAGCACCCACACACTTCCAAAACTCAAACAGGAAGAAATAGAAAACTTGAACATACCCATAACCAGTGAAGAAATTGAATCATTTATCAAAAATCTCCCAACAAATAAGAGTCCAGGACCAGATGGCTTCCCTGGGGAATTATACCAGACATTTAAAGCAGAGATAATACCTATCCTTCTCAAGCTGTTCCAAAAAATAGAAAGGGAAGGAAAACTTCCAGACTCATTCTATGAAGCCAGCATAAGTTTGATTGCTAAACCAGACAGAGACCCAGAAAAAAAGAGAACTACAGGCCAATATCCTTGATGAATATGGATGCAAAAATTCTCAATAAGATACTAACAAATCAAATTCAACAACATATAAAAAGAATTACTCACCATGATCAAGTGGGATTCATTCCTGGGCTGCAGATCTGGTTCAACATTTGCAAATCAATCAATGTGATACATCACATTAATAAAAGAAAACATAAGAACCATATGATCCTGTCAGTTGATGCAGAAAAATCATTTGACAAAATTCAGCATCCTTTCTTAGTAAAAACCTTCGAGAAAGTCGGGATAGAAGGATATACTTAAACATCATAAAAGGCGTTTATTAAAAGCCCACAGCTAATATCATCCTCAATGGGGAAAAACTGAAAGCTTTCTCCTTGAGATCAGGAACAAGACAAGGATTTCCACTCTCATCGCTGTTATTTAACATAGTGTTGGAAGTTCTAGCATCAGCAATCAGACAACAAAAGGAAATCAAAGGCATCAAAATTGGCAAAGATGAAGTCAAGCTTTCACTTTTTGCAGATGACATGATATTATACATGGAAAACCCGATAGACTCCACCAAAAGTCTACTAGAACGGATACATGAATTCAGCAAAGTCGCAGGATACAAAATCAATGTACAGAAATCAGTTGCATTCTTATACACTAATAATGAAGCAACAGAAAGACAAATAAAGAAACTGATCCCATTCACAATTGCACCAAGAAGCATAAAATACCTAGGAATAAACCTAACCAAAGATGTAAAAGATCTGTATGCTGAAAACTATAGAAAGCTTATGAAGGAAATTGAAGAAGGTATGAAGAAATGGAAAAACATTCCGTTCTCATGGATTGGAAGATTAAATATTGTTCAAATGTCAATTCTCCCCAAAGCTATCTACACATTCAATGCAATCACAATCACAATTGCACCAGGATTCTTCTTGAAGCTAGAACAAGCAATCCTAAAATTTGTATGGAACCACAAAAAACCCCGAATAGCCAAAGTAATATTGAAGAAGAAGACCGAAGCAGGAGGCATCACAATCCTAGACTTTAGCCTCTACTACAAAGCTGTCATCATCAAGACAGCATGGTATTGGCACAAAAACAGACACATAGACCAATGGAATGGAATAGAGACTCCAGAATTGGACCCAAAAAAGTATGGCCAACTAATCTTTGAAAAGCAGGAAAGAGTATCCAATGGAAAAAAGACAGTATTTTTAACAAATGGTGCTGGGAGAACTGGACAGCAACATGCAGAAGAATGAAACTAGAACACTTTCTTACACCATTCACAAAAATAAACTCGAAATGGATAAAGGACCTGCACGTGAGACAGGAAACCATCAAAACTCTAGAGAAGAAAGCAGGAAAAAACCTCTCTGACTTCAGCTGCAGGAATTTCTTACTTGACACATCCCCAAAGGCAAGGGAATTAAAAGCAAAAATGAATTACTGGGACCTCATGAAGATAAAAAGCTTCTGCACTGCAAAGGAAACAATCAACAAAACTAAAAGGCAACCAACGGAATGGGAAAAGATGTTTGCAAATGATATATCGGACAAAGGGCTAGTACCCAAAATCTATAAAGAACTCACCAAACTCCACACCCTAAAAACAATCCAGTGAAGAAATGGGCAGAAGACATGAATAGACACTTCTCTAAAGAAGACATCCAGATGGCCAACAGGCACATGAAAAGATTCTCAACATAGTTCCTCATCAGGGAAATACAAATCAAAACCGCACTGAGATACCACACCTCACACCAGTCAGAGTGGCTAAAATGAACAAATCAGGAGACTATAGATGCTGGAGAGGATGTGGAGAAATGGGAAGCCGCTTGCACTGTTGGTGGGAATGCAAACTGGTGCAGCCGCTCTGGAAAACAGTGTGGAGGTTCCTCAAAAAATTAAAAATAGACCTACCCTATGACCCAGCAGTAGCACTGCTAGGAATTTACCCAAGGGATACAGGAGTACTGATGAATAGGGGCACTTGTACCCCAATGTTTATAGCGGCACTCTCAATGATAGCCAAATTATGGAAAGAACCTAAATCCATCAACTGATGAATGTCCATCAACTGATGAATGGATAAAGAAATTGTGGTTTATATACACAATGGAGTACTACGTGGCGATGAGAAAGAATGAAATATGGCCTTTTGTAGCAACATGGATGGAACTGGAGAGTGTTATGCTAAGTGAAATAAGTCATACAGAGAAAGACAGATACCATATGTTTTCACTCTTACGTGGATCCTGAGAAACTTAACAGAAGACCATGGGGGAGGGGAAGGAAAAAAATTTTGAGAGGGAGGGAGCCAAAATATAAGAGACTCTTTAAGACTGAGAACAATCTGAGGGTTGATGGGGGTGGGAGGGGGGGAGGGTGGATGATGGGTATTGAGGAGGGCACCTTTTGGGATGAGCACTGGGTGTTGTATGGAAACCAATTTGACAATAAATTTCATATTAAAAAATAAAAAAAGTAAAAAATAAGAATAAAAAAAGAAAGAAAACAGGTGCGCAAATATTTGTATAAGTATGCTTATAGCAGCACTATTCACAGTAGCAAAAAGGTGGAAACAGCCCAAATTGCCATCAACAGATGAATGGATGAACTAAACATGTGCTATTATTCAGTCATAAAAAGGACTGAAGTATGGATATGCTACAACATGGGTGAACCTCAGAAACATTATGCTAAGTAAGGGAAGGGAGCCAAACCCCAAAAGGCCACGTATTGCATGACTCTATGAAATATCTAGAAAAGGTAACTCAACAAAGATAGATCAGATTGGTGGTTTCCAGGGCTGGAGGGTGAGGAGATTGGGAAATACCTACTTAATGGGTAAGGGGTTTTATTTTGGAGTGATGTGAATGTTTTGGAGCTAATAGAGGTGAGAGCTGCACAACACTGTAAATGTATTAAATGAAACTAAATTGTATCCTTTAAAACGGCCAATTTAATGTTATGTGAATTTGACTTCAATTAAAAAAAATCCTCTATTGGGGGAGCCTGGGTGGCTCAGTAGGTTAAGCATCAGACTTCAGCTCAGTCATGATCTCACAGTTTGTGGGCTCAAGCCCTGCATTTGGCTCTGTGCTGACAGCTGAGAGCCTGGAGCCTACTTTGGATTCTGTGCCTCCCTCTCTTTCTGCCCCTCCCCTGCTTTATGCTCTCTCTCTCTCAAAAATAAATAAATCTTAAATGTTTTTTTTAATTTGTAAAAAAAATATATTGTATTCCTATGAAGATATACAAAAGAGGAAAGACATGTTCTGTGACTCAAGGAGTGTTGCAAATATAGTTCTCATACTTGTGAAAATATACCTGGGCAGGGTCCTATTTCCTCAGGCCCCTACCCAGGCTTGATCTAACATTGTACATTTAACTAGGCAAGTGTGTTTTTTGAACCTTAAACCAAGCCTTTAGGAACTTAAATTGAACTAGATTATAGTAGAGAAAATTCAGGAAAGGTGGATCATATTTGGGGTACAGATAAATCCTTTTTGGATTTATATCTCAGTATGTAGGCAGCTGGCTTTTTGGTTATCTATATGGTTGTTCCGACTGTTGTCTTTTGTGGGATATGAGAGTTACTTTGGATACTTGGGCAAAATTTCAAGCAATAATTTTAGTGGGGTGAACTGCTTTAGAATTTTAGTGAGTTCAGAAAAAAATAAAAATGACTTTTAGTTTTATCTTGTTTACATTCAGAATGAAAGCTCCTTTATTGATTTGTCTGGAAAAATATGTATAATCCTACAAACAGTTTGCTTGTAGAAGTAAATAGAAAATTGTCAATGAGAAAATAGTTGTTATTTTTTGAGCCTAGTTAATATATCAGCATCTTTGAGGATAGCACCATTGGGGAACTTTTGTATTCTTTTCATATTAAAAAGTACTTGAAGATCATAAGAAGAAAGTAGACAGGCTTAATATTCCTACCCTTTGGACATCATAAATAATAACGCTGAAACTGTATTATCTCACTTGTAGCTAATTGTGATTTCTGATACTCGACAAACTCAATTCCTACGGAATTTGAGGCCATGAAAGCAAGTTGCATAAACAACAGAGAAGGTATAAAGGAAATTACAAGAGACATGGTCCCTATTAATAGCTATCCTGTGTAAGCAAGGAATTTAAACTTGACATTTTTTAAAACAAGCTCTGGTCAGTTTTATTAAAGAATAATTTTGCATGGTTTACTTTTCACCAGTCTATTCTGGCATACTTCTAATGGATACCAGAATCACCTGGATCAATGAGAGCCAGTGTAAGTAGTCTGTAGTATTTTCCACATGCTGTGCCCAATTCAATGTTATTGCCACTGTCATGATGGATACAAGTTCTGGTCAACGAGGTGTGGTACTCTATTTCAGACTTCCTCAAGGCTGGACAGTTGTTGGTAAGGATGACCAGTTTTGCTTTGTCATGTCCGATCATTTTCGGAGTTTGCTTGTACTCCAGAAAGCAAACTGGTGTTCTTTCCACCTTTCATAATGAGTCAGAGCCTAGTGTTGATGATGTCAGCAGCTATTTTTTATCTTCTTTATGACCAGCACCCTCCTGCCTTAGGTACAGGATGGCCTCCAACCAAGAGCAGCCACCAAGATGGTTGGGGAGTAAGAAAGGAAGGGATGAATTTGATTTTTTTTTCTTTCTTAGCTAAAGAACTGAGAAGTTAATGATTCTGTGGGAAAGTGTTTGCATATTTCAGCAGTCTCTGACTCCTAGGAGGAATTTGCCAGGTCTAGTAGAATGTCATAGCACTGTTGTATCTGAGAACAAATATTAAAGAAATGTGTTACTATAGCTGAGATAAAATATGAAAATCATTTCCAATCTTTTTTCTTACTTTATTTCCAATCAGATCTAGATGAAACAACATGGATCTCTGATTAGCTATATAAAAATGCTAATTTCTTGTAGAAGTGTATTAGTTTCAGACTTCAAAGCTTCCAAAAGATACAGTAATAGTGAAGCTAAAAGTCTGTGCTGTATCCTGCTGTATGATCTTTTTTTTGTTATGTATCCTCAGAGTACAGCTTAAATCCATCATCTTTATCAATTTCTGCTTCATCAAATATTTATTGACCACTGAGTGTGTTCAGAGTACATAGAGGAATATTGTATAGGACACAACCTTTTATTTTTTTTAATTTTATTTTAGCATTTATTCATTTTTGAGAGAGAGAAAGAAACACATCACAAGTGGGGGAGGGGCCGAAAGAGAGGGAGACACAGAATCTGAAACAGGCTCCAGGCTCTGAGCTGTTAGCACAGAGCCCAATGCAGGGATTAAACCCAGTAACCATGAAATCATGACTTCAGCTGAAGTCAGATGTTCAACCGATGGAGCCACCCAGGCATCCCAGGACACAATCTTTTAAATACGTGATTTTACAACTTTGTTGGGGAGAAAGTTGTAGTGGGTTGGATAGTCCTCCCCTCTTCAAATTCACATCCCTCCTGGAGCCTCAGAATGTGACTTTATTTGGAAATAGGGTTGTTGCTGATATAATTAGTTAAGATGAGCTTATACAGGAGTTGGGTGAGCACTTAATCCAGTAGAATGGTGTCCTCGTAAGAAAAGGAGAGGAGATACAGAGACATGAGACACAGGGAAGAATGCCATGTGAAGATGCAGGCAGAAATTGGATTGATGCATCCACAGGCCAAGGAGATTCAGGGTTTTCTGGCAATACCAGAGCTAAAAGCAAGGCATAGAACAGATTCTTCCCTGGAGCCTGAGAGGGTGACCCTCCTGGCATCTTGATTTCAGACCACCAGGCTTTGAGCTGTGAGAAAATACATTTCTGTTGTTTTAAGCCACCAAATTTGTAGTACGTTGTGATAGTAGATTTAGGAAACTGATATAATAGTCATAAAAAAATCGAGTTCTTGTTAAGCACGCGTTATGTTCCAGGTCCTGGTCTTAGAGCTATTTTCTGATCCAAGGTATTATCACTTTTATCCACGGAGGAGCAAGCTGAGAACCAGAGAGACTGAACCATTTACTCAGTGTCACTCAGCAAGTAGTTCTAACCTTCATCAGTGAACATTCTCTTAATTGTGGGAGGAAGGCCACAGGAGCAGGCAGAAGGCAATGACAATAGCCCAGGTGTCCATGAAGATCAGAATGGAGACACAAACTGGCACATTCATAGGATGGAATACCACTCAGCAATACAAGAAAGCAAACTCCTACAACATGCAATAATATGGACAAACCTCAAATGCATCATGCTGAATTAAAGAAGCTGCACACAATAGAGCACAGACTGTATGATTCCATTTATATGAAGTTCTAGAATAGGAAATTTTAATCCATGGTGGGGGAAAAAATCAAAACACCAGTTTCCAACTATGTGGTAGATGCTTTTTGGGGAACTGGACACCAAGGTCCCCAACCATCAGTGGCTCAGGGCAGAACTGGGTAACTATCTATGAATACACACCCATGAGTGGGGGAGCTTGAAAATGCCACAAGGACAGATCCTGCCAGTTCTGCTCACCGTCATCTCTGAGCAACTGCCACACTGCCTGGCTCATAAATATTTGTGGAGTAAGAGAATCCACTCAGAAATCAGAAATATCTACATGTTGATGTTCATTATCCCAGAACCCTTGCAATTTGTGCCATGTAATTTAGCACCTGATTATATACCATAAGATAACATTTTCTAATGTGTCATTTGATCACCCCAATCATCTATAGTGACACAGAGAGGGGCAAGAGGGAAAGAGTAAGAAACAGGAAGGATATGCAAATCAAGAGGTTCCAAGGTGATTACAGAGACTGTAGCAAGCTTACAAGATGGCCCTGCAGACTCTGTTCCATGCTTCCAGAACTGCTGGAAGTTTGTGATGACAGTTCAAGCTAAGTAAATAAGTGTATCTAGCATTGTGCTAGGCACTGGGGGAAAATTCAGGAGAAGAAGAAATTCCCCCACTGGGAAGGAAAGGTAAGTAAGAATGTAGGCAGCACACTGCTGGAAAACATTGTGGGAATATCACTGGGCTCATGGCTCAGGGCTCAGGGTTCAGGGCAGACATCATCACCCAGCCACTGCACATGATCTCCCACTCAGTCCCACAGTAAGCAACTAGAGTCAGTAGGTGAGATGAACACCCTAAGTCTAAGGAGTTGAAGGAAGACAGTCCCAGTGAGATTGATGTGGGTTTTGGAGGCTGGGTGAACTTCATGGAGAAGGTGGGTGGATCGGAACGCACAAGACTTCACACCCTGGGATCCCTACAAATGATGGATCTTGCTGTCTCATGCTGAAAGCCTGCAGTGTTCACAGGGACTTCAGCCTCAGCAGCTCTGAGGAGGGACCATGCTGCCAGTTGGCTCTTTTCCTAGCAGTCTCTGGTACTAACTTCTCCAAATCAAAGCCACCCCTTCATGAGGCACCAGCTGGTCCCACAGGGGAGTGGGAGCTGGGCGACAATTGACCCTGTAGGGGATGTGGCTGGGTTACAATGGTTGGTTACAACAGAGCTAAGGCTTTCTGTCTGTGCTGAGGTTTTCTGTCTTCTTAATATGCTTGAGCAATGATTCCCCCAACTGAAGCATCTCTGAAAGGGGGGAAAACCATGTGCTGTCGCTCCTCCTCACATTGCAGAGTCCCCAGGGCAAGCAGTGTTTCTCTGGGCCAAGAACAGGGCTTGCTGCTGAGTTGTGTGCACATGGGACCCTACAATGTCAGGACTGAGCCTCCTGTTACACTGCCTACAGTCTAGGTCTTCCCCAGGTGGAGTCTGGACAGATGGCACCTTCACCTGAAAAGCTGTTGTGTTGGCTTGGTTAGAGGCACATCTGCTGGGAAAGGTGGAGTAGAAATTCTCTTCTAAGTTTGGGCTTTAACAGACTTTTGTAGCTACAGAACCTCGTCCAATGAGGAAGGACGAAGGATTTTCCTTTCAAGGTCAAAAACAGAGCCGAAACCAAGAGCATACTGTATACACTGCATGTTAGCTAACTTGACAATAAATTATATTAAAAAAAAAAAAAAACAGCCGAAGTCTTTCACCTGCAGCCAACACCAACCCCTAGTCAATAATTTCATTTTATACTTTGCCTGCTTCCTGGACACATAGAAGATGGCTTGAAATTTTTTTTAAAAAGCTAAGATTGTTGAGAAAGAAATGAAACCCAAAGTGTGGGGTGGTTTGTCTCAGGAGTTATTTTCTTTCTTGTTCATCGGTGTCTGTGGGAGATTTTTTTGGATGCCCAGCTCCACCCTGTCACCATTCCTGGCAATGCCCTGAGCCCCCTCCTGCTCTTATTTTCCTCTCTGACATCCTAATAGAAAATTTACATTTCAATTTTATTTATTTATTTATTTATTTATTTATTTATTTATTTAGAAAATTTACATTTTAAAAATAGGATGCTTGCTGATATAAAGGAGATATGTCTTATTGTAGTTTGAGGTTAGGTGAGGGTCAGGGAGAGAGATTTTATTGGGAGAGCCTTCACTAGGCCAGTACTCACTATCACAGGACCATAACTTACTCCACTAATGATTTTAATGTTTATTTATTTTTGAGAGAGAGGGAGCACGATCAGGGGAGAGGCGAAAGGAGAGGGGGACAGAGGATTTGAAGCAGGCTCTGCGCTGACAACAGAGAGAGCCTGATGCAGGGCTCAAACTCAAGAAGTGAACTGTGAGATCATGACCTGAGCCAAAGTCGGAGGCTTAGCTGACTGAGCCACCCAGGAGCCCCTTATTCTGCTAATGGTTAAGATGACCTTGACTTTGATTTCTGAAACTGCTACATTTAAACTTACAGTAGGGTCAGTGTTTGTACTGAAAAATACTCATTCTCTGCAGTAAAACCTCCCACAACTTCTTTTTACTAACTTAATAGCTTTTTCTAGAACAGATAATAGATGAAGCCAGAGGACACAGTCTGGCCATAAAAGACATTTATTCAATCAGATTTGCCAGAACACAACTCAGGGTAAAATCTACAAAGTGATTTGAGAAATCGAGATGCTGCTGAGGCAATTTCTTGGCCAGAAATCTTTTGGCTGCTTCTTGTTTTAAATTCTTTCATTTTGCGTTTCGGGAAATGACTCTCAAATTAAAGCCAAAATCTTAAATGCAAAAAGATAAATCAAATGTCATTTACTGGAATTCTGATTATTTCCCTTGAATGAGTAACCAAGAGCTAATTTCTCATATAATAATAATTTTGCCTATTAATGAGGAAGAATTAATTGTCTTCTATACAGGCCAATTTAGCTGAGTTAAAGGAAAAAAAATACTTTAGAGTCAGAAAGGACCTTAGAGAATATAAAATTTAATCCTTTCTTTTTATGGGACCAGAGAGGGTAAAAGACTTGCCTGACAGTGCACAGTGGGTTAAGTACACAGGGAGGACTGCGATCTGTGGCTGTCTGTGTTCACTTGGGTGTGTTAATTCTCTGACTTTTATGACTGTTACCTGCAAGGCTCTCTGCCATTATTTACACAGGAATGTCCCAAGGCTGAGATTTTATTCCTTAGAACTAAGAGGAAAATAGAGAAATCACGCCACATGGATAGCATCAGCACCCAAAGGACCCCTTTGTTTACATAAAACGTGAAAACCAGCTTGCTGTTTGAATGAATTCACCTGCTGGCCTAGGAAGCCTTGTTTTAGAAAAGGGATTTTTGTGATCTTTACATGGTGTGACAGTCTAAAGGGACAGACACAGACACTGAACCCATAGGAAGGCCCTGTCGGAATAGAACATGGGGGCTGTGTTGATTAGCCGGTATAGGGCTGCAACAGGATAGCATGTGTGGCGACAAAACACAGCTCTCCTCGCCTGGCATGGGTTTGGCATGCCCCAGGGCATGAAACAGAACACTCCCCAGAACTGGCTGGAATGCTGCAGCCAGGTCAGGCACGGAACTGAGCCCCCTTGAGCCCACAGGCCACAGCTCCTTCTTCCTGGTCATTTGGGAATTATCAGGATACAAATTATGGCCAGCCTTCCGGGCTCGTCTGACCTTCAGCATAATAATTCAGCTAATGGATGAATTTTAGAATATGCTGCAAATGATCTAGCTCATGTTTTCATTAACATTTTAAAAAATAGAGACTAATTTGCTTCAAATACTGTTCTGTAATATTCATCTTGCAATATTCCATCAGGAGTTTTTGGTTATCGTACTCTAAAGCTCATGTTGAAAGAGCCTGTTGCTCTTCTCATGTGTTACTCAATAAATGCATTGCAGCTGGACAGAAAGACAGATCTGTTTTCTGTCTGACTCATTGTTGCTAACAGTTGTCAGGGAAGCAGAAACCTTTTCAGCTGATTGATGTGTTCCAGCTGTGCAACTTTGGAAATCATATTTCCACTGAAAAAAGGGTTGCTGATTTTTTTCTAATGCTCCTTCCATTAAAAAAAAAAAGATAGTTTGTTGTCATGGGATGCCAATTTTCAGCTCTTCAAAAAGATGTAAAATTGACGATGAATCATTCTTTTGCAAACAACTGAGTTGCATCGAAAGGAGCTTCAGACTCTCAAAATAATTGCCAGATCTTGTGCAGAACCTTTCATGGTGGCTCCAAATATCCAACCTCCAAACTGAGCACAGATACTTTACTCATTAAAAGCAGTAGCTTCTTCTTCTCCTTCCCCTGCTACAACTACTACTTCTACTACTACTTGGTTTTACTTTTACAAACAGCTTTATTGGGATATATAATTCATACACCATACAGTTTGCTCATTTAAAGGTACAGTTCAATGCCACTGCATTTAAAGTATATTTAAAGGAGTTGTGCAGTTATAACTACAACCAATTAAAAAACATTTTTTTTACATTTATTTATTTTTGAGAGACAGAGCGTGAGCAGGGGAGGGGCAGAAAGTGGGAGACACAGAATCAGAAGTAGGCTCCAGGCTCCTAGCTGTCAGCACAGAGCTGGACGCGGGCTTGAACCCATGAACCATGAGATCATGCCCTGAGCCGCAAAGGAACCTTAACCGAGTGAGCCACCCAGGCGCCCACACAATCAATTTTAGAATCTTTTTATTATCACAAAAGGAAACTGTTCCCCTTAGCTCCCAACCCTTTCAGTTTCCCACTCACCCCAGCCCTAGGCAATGACTAATATACCTTCTGTCTCTACAGATTTGCCTACTTGGGGCATTTCCTATAAAGGGAATCACACAGTATGCAGTCCCTTGTGACTGGCTTCCTTCATTTAACATAATGTTTTCAAGGTTCACCTGTGTCTTCACTTGTAACAGTACTTGAGTTCTCTCAATGATGTTTAACATTCCATTGTTTATATGTTTATCTACTGATGGACATTTGAATTGACTCCATTTTGGGCTATTATGACTAATGCTGTTATGAACATGTGTGTACAAGTCTTTGTGTGGACATGTTTTCATTTCTTTTTGGTATATACCTTGAAGTGGAGTTGTTGTATGGTAACTAGGTTTCACCTTTTAAGCAAGACTGCTTTTCAAAGTAGCTACACCATTTTACATTTCCACCACCACTGTATGAAGGTTCCATTTTTTTTCACATTCTCTCCAACGCTTGTTGTTATCTGTCTTTTTTGCTTGTGGTCATCTTCGTGGGTATGCAGTGGTAAAGTCTACTTTAAGCTATTTTTTAAAGCATTTTAGTGGTGTCTCTAAGCTCAGATGGATTCTGTGTCAGTGGGAAAGGAAAGCAGGCAGCCCCAGCCTGACGTGTTTCCAAGCATGAGCAGCAAGGGGATGGTGACTTTGGTCACTGCTCTGTCCTCAGTGCTGGCAAAAGGGCTAGCACAGAGTAGACATTTACAGAATGAATGGATAAAGGAGTTCACGGAGAGCTTACTATGTGCTGTCATTGGTATGGATGCAGAGGTACACAAAATATGGCCCTGCTCTCAACAAGTTGACCTTTTTGAGGGAAAGAGAATGGCCTTCATTATTTCTGAAGGGAAGCTACTGATGGAGAAAGGTACATGTTAGGGGAAAGTGTACGCATTTCTAAGTCAGATAAAGTGCAGATGGTCAAAACCTGAGCTCCTTTGGTCTTAGCCTGGTTTGTAAATGGTTTCCAGGAGGAGACAGTAAAGAAAAAAAAATACCAGTCACTCAAACTGCAGCAAGGAAGTTAGCCTTTTATATAATAGCTGAAATCTCCCTAGTCAGTATAATATCATTCCCTCTTCCTCCCCACCCCTTTCTGTGTGTGTGTGTGTGTGTGTGTGTGTGTGAGTGAGTGTATGTATGTGTGTGCATGCCTGTGGGCTCAGAATCTAAAATGATTCATCTCCTTAAGTTCAGGTTATTAGTGATTTGCTCATTTTGGCCATTTGCTTTCTACCTTTATTCCTCCCTCCATCCTTCCCTCCATCCCCTTTTATCTATCTATCATCTATCTATCTATCATCTATCACCCTCCCACCTCTCCAATACAATCTCATTTTACCAGCTATAAGGTATATAACGTTCTGCAGATTTGATACATAATAACCAATCTAAGCAAATGCACTGTCATTTACTTCTCTTGGTATTAAGATTTATTTTCATTTTGTTGTAAATAATGCTTCAAAGGAAACTATTCATGACTTTTCTTTTCTAAGTTTGGATTTTTAAAAAAGATATTAGTGTGGGGCGTCTGCGTGGCTCAGTCGGTTGAGCGTCCGACTTCTGCTCAGGTCATGATCTCGCAGTTTGTGAGTTTGAGCCCCGCGTCGTGCTCTGTGCTGACAGCTCAGAGCCTGGAGCCTGCTTTGGATTCTGTGTTTCCCTCTCTCTTTGCCCACCCCCCCACTCATGCTCTATCTCTCTCTCTCTGTCAAAAATAAACATTAAAACAGTTTTTTAAATATATTAGTGCAAGTGAATTCCTAATCTTTAGGCTTTCCCCTCATGGTGATTCATGAACCCAGGCCTCTTCCATCTGTGGCTGCCCATCCCCTAGGGCCTCTGAGTCTGCTTCCAGCCAGCAGGAGGGGCAACAGCATGGAAGACACTTGCTTACTAACCAAATAGCCCAAGGGTAGTACCCATCCTTTCTTTTTTCAGCCCACATGGCCCCACTTAGATGCAGAAGTTCTGGCAATGTAGTCCGTAGCTGGGCAGACGCTTCCCAGGAACAACTGTATATTTTCAAAGGAGGACCATGAGTTTTGGGTGGACAGTTAGGTTTCTCTGTCATTATAGATTTTTAGCAGTATGATCACTCTTCATTTTCATGACTTGGTATATTTTGCACAATAGTCCCACCCCATATCCATTAAGATATTTTCATTTTATTTATTTCTGATTATGGAAGAAGGCATACGTTTGGTCTTAGTCAATTCCAATAATTCATTCATGAGGTTTGTTTATTATATCCATAACCAATATGGCTACTACTACAGTTTTATTTTTCTTGAACTAATTTTACCTGTCACTTTTTGTTTTCATGCTTACACCACTCTGGTTAGTTATTTTGACACCTGTTACTATGGAGTGATTGGTTGAGGCTTTATCAATGATGGCATGGGAAATAGCAGAGAGAGGCTCAATCTATTCTGAAAAGATTAAAAGAGAGCCAATAACTAAAGAAATTGGTTTTCCTCCATGGAGACTTGCAGAACTGCAAAAATATCTTCGCTTAACTGTAGAGTCTTATTCTGAATAAAAAATCACAGTATTATCTGGAAATATTTTCATTTCTCATTTTTCCTTTTTTCTGAGCCAGTTATTTTGTATATATTTTCTGTTACTATTAAAAGTGGTTATAATTAAGATGTCACTTTTTCTAGATAAATTCATTTTGGGCTTCATTTTCATTCTCTAAGACTTAAGCTTTGGTTTAAAATACTTGCTCCCACTTTTTCCACCTACCCGCCCTATGCCCCCACCCCGAATCTAAAAGTAACTACAAAAGAAAACAAATGTTTTAAATATAAATATTACTGCTATGACGCAGTTAGAGAAACAGCAAAAACTTTGCTCAATTCTCATTTTTCTTTTGTGAAATTAATGAGGTATAATAAAGACTAATGAGAAACATAAAATTTTGATGTTGGCTGTTTGATGATAATTGGGATATCTCTTAAGTGATGGACCAAGTAAACTTCACAATGTTATGAAGGGAAATTGAGGAGAAAGAGTAAGGAAACTGTGTAAAATTCATTTATTCATTAATAATGAATTCAACAAATATTGAATTACCTATCATGTGCCCAATGCTGTTCTACCTGGAGAGTCTAGCTAGATGTGTCCAAGGATCTAGATGCCTCTAGATGTATCAGAGAATAAAAAAGACAAAGATTCTGCCTTTGGGAGGCTTACATTGTAACAGGGTTTGACAGTAGAATAATAAGTAAGTAAATTACATAGTGAGTTAAATTGTGATATGTTCTACCCTGCTTCAGGAAGAGAATGTTGTTAATAATTTATGCTTACATCGTAAATGTATCATCTCAGGGTAAAAGTTAGCATGGAGTAAGGAGCTGAAATTTTAAATGAGGTGGGCAGTATAGACCTCATTAATAATTTTCATTTAAGATCTGAAGGACAAGAGGGAGTGAGCCAGGCACCTATCTAAGGGAGGAGGTTTCCATGCAAAAGGAACCACGGGTAAAGGCTCTGAGGCTGGGGTGCACCAATGATTTGAAGAACAGCAAGAAGTTCAATATGGTTGGATTGGAGTTGGATAGGAATGAAGGAAGATCAGAGGATGAAATCAGAAAAGAAATGGGAGATTTTGGACAGATTGTGTAAAGTATTATGGACCAATGCCTACTGTAAAGACTTTGACTTTATTTTGAGAGAAATGGAGGCCTATCAGGGAGATTTCAAGCAGAGGGGTAATGTGATCGAATTACATTTTTGCAGAATTCCCAGAGTGTTGTGCTAAGAATAAGCAGTAAAGAGACAAGGGCAGAAGCACAAAGACCTACTTCAATATCCAGGCATGTGATAGTGACGTGCTGGAGAAGGGACGTCGTGGTGATAGTGCTGAGAAATGGTTGCATTCTAGATATATTTTAAACGTTGAAGCTACACGATTTTCTGATGGATTGGCTATGAAATCTTAAAGAAACAGAGAAGTCAAAGATTCTTGTATTATTACCAGAATACTTGCTGACTCTTTCTATTGGGCCCGCCCCCCTGGGAAAATTAACCTTGCACCCCACTGACATCAGGCTTGACACGTGACTTTCTCTGGCCGGTGAATTAGGAATGGAAGTGATGTGCGCTTTCTAGCAGGATCTTTTAAGTTTTACTTACTTATTTTAAGAGAGAGTGAGATAGGGCATGCATGAAGGGAGGAGGGACAGAGAGAGAGAGACAGAGAATCCCAAGCAGGCTCCACACTGTCAGCCAGAGCCTGATGCAGGACTCAATCTCTCAAACTGTGAGATCATGACCTGAGCCAAAATCAAGAGTTGGGGATGCTTAACAGACTGAACCACCCAGGTAACCCTCTAGCAGAATCTTTAAACATCATCATGTGGGACCTCGTCTGTCCTTTGCCAGGAGAAAGTCAATGTTCTGATTGGATCCTGAGAAGCAAAGAAGACATGAAACAGAGCCATAGCCCACTCTCTGCTGATATGTAACTTGAGCAAGTAATAAGCATTGTTTTGTAAGCTGCTGAGCTTTTGGGGATTTTTGTTGTTGCTGTTATAGTAATATAACTTAGTGAAAGCTCATGGGTACAGATATCTTCAATGATTTTGTCTGGAGCAACCTAAAGGGTGGAATTTCCATTGCTGGAGATGGGAAAACTATGAGAGGAATAGGCTTTAAAGGGGGAGATTAAGAGTTTAGTTTTGAAAATGTTAAGTTTCAGGTGTCTGTCATAACATCCAGGTTAGGATTTTGAGTAAGCAATGAAATATAAGAAGCTAAAGTCCAGAGGAGAAGGCCAAACTATACATAACCATTTGGGGGTCATCAGCACAGAGCTGGCAGTTTCTAAGGCCACAGGATTTGTTGAGATCATCAGGGGAGTGACCATATAGAGAAGCAGAGGATGCCAGGAGAGGCCATTACTGACCTCATCGAGAGTGTTTTTTCTTAGTGGGGGAGCGTCATTACACTGAGGTTAAGAAGAAATGTAAGAAAGACATTGTCTACAACTAGGATACTTAATTCTTTTGGGCTTTTCCCTAAGGGGGAGTCAAGAAATGCGACAAAAACATCAGGGCAGATGCTCTTCTTAACAGTTGAGCACAATACTTTTATTTTTCAAGAGTGGAAAGAAAGCAGTGTTTATTTTACATTTAAAATATGTTGTACATGGTACTAAGCACATTCACATATTCATTTACTCCTCACAACCACATTGTGAAGTAACTGTGATTACTTTTCAGGGTCTCTGAGAGGTGAATTGACTTAATTAGTGTCCTATACTAGTATGTGGCAGAACTGAGATTCAGTCCTTCATCTCACTTTTGACAAAAGGCCCTTGCTCTTTTCTCTGTGGTAATTAATTGCCTTCCAAAAAAGTTAAAATGTTCTCTGAGGAGCAAAATTCGTGAGCATTTTCTATATTGCTTCTCAACTACCAAAGTGTGGTATGAGATAAAATTGCCAATAGCGAGTGACTTTCTGTTCCCCACATCATTGTTCAATGTTTGCCATTGAGCTATGTTTTGCTACATTGACTCTAAATTAAAAATTTTTACTCAACCTGAAATGTGATTTTAAACTTACCACTGGTGCCATCTAAAAAGCTCCAAACCTACCAAATGTCAGGTGAAAATGAAATGTCTTTCCTTTGTTCAGGGCCAGGCAACCAGTTATTAAACTAACAGATTGCTTTAAAGTTTGGTAGAAAATTCATAAATTCATAATGATTCATAAAGCTTAAAAGTGATGACTTAGTGCAAAAGCCACTTTTGCTTCTGCTGGTTTGTCTAATTCTTGGATGGACCAAGAAGTGACAGGGGGCTCTCACAATATTACCTTTGTGATAACAATCTTCAAAAAAAATCAATGGATTATGTAGATGGAGGCCTAAACACTCATTGTGTGTTGTCTTATTTAAAAAGATATAACAATAGCCAGTTTTTGTTGAAATATAAAGGTATATACAAAGATATAAATGAATACATTTTTGAAAGTTACAGTCACTTCTGGTGTTTCAATATAAACAATGAGTTCTCGTGACCCATGGCAATTAGTGCATGGAAAAGCTGTTCAGGGTTGTTAAAGTGGTGTGACTTATTGCAGAGCCTGAATTTGAAATGTGGACATTTATATAAATGTTGGCAAGTTATCAGAAAATGTGAGGCTTTACTTACGGTTCTCCACATCCTAAAATTAAGTGATATACTTAGCTACCAAAAGGGGGACAAATTGAACCTTGCATTTGTAGTGAACTGTGATGGCTAATTGGATCTGTGCATGCAGTCTCCCAATTCTCCTTCTGGGAAACATTCTGGCTACAGAGATGACCATGTGACTCAAGTAAGGCCAATCAGAGGCCTTTGGGAAAGCCTTTGGTATAACATTGATTTTTTTTTTTTTAATTTGAGAGAGAGAGAGACAGAGACAGCTCTCATGAGCAGGGGAGAGGGACAGAGGGAGAGAGAGAGAAAATCTTAAGCAGGCCTGGTCCAATGACCTTGGCATCATGATCTTAGCCAAAATCAAGAGTTGAAGGCTCAACCCACTGAGCCACCCAGGTGACCCCATATATCACATTGATTTTTGATGGCCAGAAAAAAACCCACATTCTTTCTGGTAGGGTTGCCAAACTGTAGGCTGTGTTTCTGCCATATAGGAAAATCTCTGCAGGAGGAGGCAATGAGATTGGTCAACATGTAAAAATAAACTGAGATGAGATGAGGTAAGAGAGAGGTATTGAGTTCAGTCCTCAGTTCTGATTTCTGAGGTCTAGGCTTCTGAAACTCATTTTGAATTTTGTAAGCATTAACTTCAAAAATTGTCGTGCTATATAAAGTCCACCCATACTTCAGCTATGACCCAATGCAAATATCAAGTGCCCAAATTGCTACAATAAAGAAAGAAATCTGTTTTAGTTTGGTATCTTGATGGGCTCAGGGTGCTATTACAGGATACCACGGACTAGGTGGCTTAAACAAAGGAATTTATTTTTCACAGTCCTGTTGACTGGGAAGTCCAAGATCAAGGTGCCAGCAAGGTTGGTGTTTTGTGAGATCTCCCTCCTGGGGTTGCAACTAGCCACCCTCTTGCTGTGTCGTTATGTGACAGAGAGAGACAGAGATTTGTCTCTCTCATAAAGAGAAAAAACTCCTGATAGGCAGGATCCCAGTCTCATAATCTCATCTAAACCTAATTGGTTCCCAAAGACTTCACCTCCAAATAGCATCACGATGAAAGTTAAGGCTTCAACATATGAACTTTGCGGGGCACAAACACTCATCCTTAACATTTGGGAACAGATTTTATAGTAACATAGAGGAAGGCAGGAAGAGGGAGGAAGAAAGGAATGAATGAGCAAAGAGAAGAAGGAAAAAGAAAGAAAAATTTTTATTCCCCTCAGAAATTTTCCTCCTAATTTATAGGTCAATAAATTCTCTCTCTCTCTTTTTCTCGTTTCACGTATTTTTTTTTAAAAAGTTTATTTTATTTATTTTTGAGAGAAAGACAGAGAGCGTGGGAGGGGAGAGAGAGAGAGAGAGAGAGAGAGAGAGAGAGAGAGAGAGAGAATCCCAAGCAGGCTCTGCACTGTCAGCAGGGAGCCTGATGTGAGGCTTGGACTCATGAACCGTGAGATCATGACCTGACCTGAAACCAAGAGTCGGATGTTTAACCAGCTGAGCGACCCAGGCACCCCTGTTTCACCTATTTTAAACTGGGTTTTTGCCACTTGAAACTGGTTAATTCACTCTACTTTTGAAGGTGTTACAAAGATTATACCATTGCATGGAATTATATAAAGAATTAGGGATACATTTTAAATGAGAACTTCTCCAATTTAATTATTTAAGTAGTGTCCACATCTAGTGATTCCCTCTGATCAGGAGCTGATGAAAATTAAAAGCGAAATAAAAAGAAATATTAAAACATATGCACTAAATTAAAAAAATATAGGTATATATAGGTATAGGTTCTAGGAAATGCTGATTAAAGATAAAAGTTATGTAAGTGTGGAAAGATGTAAACTTCTAGGGACAACTCATTTTCTAACAAGTAAGGTTAATTTTCATTCCATTGCAATAAAACCAAACTCTTTATAATATGTTTCTTTCATTAATAATTTTTTCATGTTAATGTCCTACTCTGCCTCATGAAGAGGATGTTATTAATAATTTGTGGTTACATTATAAATGTATCATCTCCAAGTTTGGTGTTTGATTAATGTTCTCTCCCATGGTGAAGATCCTGACAGCTGGTTTCTTGCTTAGGCAAAAGGAAAGTGAACTAAAAAAGTGATGAATGAAGCAATGCAATTTTTAAAATGACTTATCTTTTTGGCTTTAGTTTGAGTTTAAAAAGAGAAAGAAATTTGGAAGTGTTAGAATGTTTAGAACAAAATAAGCAATAGATGAAATCAAATTCCAAACAAAATTAAAATGTATAATCTACATTGATGGATGCAATTATAGAAAAAATTTAAAGATTGTTCCTAGTTTGGAGAATAGTTAGTAGGGTATGTGCTGATTTTTCAAAGCATTGCATTTTCCTGATCCTGTGAAAATGACAGGATGTACTATTTGCTTACCATTTCTTTTCTTATAGAGATGAAGTTAGCTGTTCTGTTGAACTAAGTCCCAATGTGCCCTCCTCCACCCACCCCAGATGGAGAAAGGGGAGTGCAGGCCATCAGCAAATGCTGCTCCACAGGAAACTCTTTTCCTTCCCATGGCTACCAAGTCTCAAATGTAGATTGTGTGCCTAGGCATCCTAAGGCTAGGATAGTATGGTGGGCAAAGAAAGAGTTTGTTTTTTTTACTCAGCGAGGCTCTGAATTCCAGCTTTTTCTCTCGCTTTTCAAATTCCTTAACATCTCTGAAATTCTATGACCAGTTTATAAAACAGGACTAACAATATTTCCAGCCCCTCTCCAGCAATGCAGATATAAACATGTGCAAGCTGCTTCATGATGTTCAAGGTGCAAGACGACTTCTTTATGTTGCAAATTGAATCTATCTCTAGCTCCACTTTCTAGCGTCTCTAAAAGCCCAGTGTTCAGACAATGAGGGTACAGGCCATGGGTTATCAATCCCTTATCATCACTACTGGAGTTTATGTAGGTGGGTGGCTCTAATCATAGTACAGACCATGCCTTTCTGCCGGGGTGGGCAGAGGGACCCTTCCTAATGATCCCCAGGATCCTTGCAGCTGCCACTCCAGAGGCTATGCCCCTCTCTACGACTTGCCACCCTCCCATTCCTGTCCTCCAAAGTCTTGAGGGAGCCACGTTAGAAGATTAGGCTCCTTTTCGTTCAGCCTCTGAATATTATAGCCTCTTTCCTATCTACCCAGACTAATCTTTATAAGGGCTTTTAAGAAAAGAAAAGGCCCAGTAATTCTCCACAGGAGTGAGAAAAACACATATTCCTAAGACTCCATCTGGTTCTTTTATTTGTGATTGCAGCAGAGGGAAAAAGGTAGCTAATTTACAAGCAGTTCATTCAGTCATTTTAACTTTAAGAAAAGTTGTCTTGCTATGTAAGCTACCAAAATTTCCATGCCTTTCCAGCTACAATCTATTAAGAGTTGCTTAAATCATACTTTAGTTTAGGAAGAGATTTTGTAGTAAGATGGAAAGAGAGGGAGTGAGGGAGAGGAGGAAAAACAGGGATAAACAGGAAGAACACAAGGGAAGGAAGAATGAAGAAAAGGACAAATTTCTATTCCCTTTGGAAAAGTTTCATAACCTAAGGAAAATTAGATCCTAAAAGTTAGTGAATCTTGTAAGCATGTGGAGCAATAAGAATCCTCACACATTAGTGGGAATATAAGCTGGTAAAACTGCTGTGAAACACAGTGTGGCACTTCCTCAAAATGTTAAACATAGTCACCACATAATCCAGCAATTCCTCTCCTAGGTATATTCCAGAGAGAAATGGAATCATATCTTTACACGAAACATACATGAATATTCTTGGCAACATTATTCATGATAGCTGAAAGGGGGAACAACTAAATGTCTGCCAGCTGAGGAATGGACAAACAAATGTGGTATGACCATGCAATGGAATATTACTCACCCATAAAAAGGAACCAAGTATAGATACATGCTACATCATGGATGAAACTTGAAAACATTATGCTAAGTGAGAGAAGCCATACATAAAAAGCCAAATGTTATATGATTCCTTTTATATGAAATGTCTACAATGGGCAAATCTGTAGAGTCAGGAAGTGGATTATTGGTCGCCTAGCGCTGAGGGGATGGAGGGAAGAAGTGACTGTTGATGGGTAAGAAGTTTCTTGTTAGATATATTAAAATGGTATAAAATGCACTGGAATTATTTTTTTTTTATTTTATTTTTTTTTTCTTTGTTTTTTTTTTTTTTTATTTATTTTTTTTTAATATATGAAATTTACTGTCAAATTGGTTTCCATACAACACCCAGTGCTCATCCCAAAAGGTGCCCTCCTCAATACCCATCACCCACCCTGCCCTCCCTCCCACCCCCCATCAACCCTCAGTTTGTTCTCAGTTTTTAACAGTCTCTTATGCTTTGGCTCTCTCCCACTCTAACCTCTTTTTTTTTTTTTTCCCTTCCCCTCCCCCATGGGTTTCTGTTACGTTTCTCAGGATCCACATAAGAGTGAAACCATATGGTATCTGTCTTTCTCTGTATGGCTTATTTCACTTAGCATCACACTCTCCAGTTCCATCCACGTTGCTACAAAAGGCCATATTTCATTTTTTCTCATTGCCATGTAGTATTCCATTGTGTATATAAACCACAATTTCTTTATCCATTCATCAGTTGATGGACATTTAGGCTCTTTCCATAATTTGGCTATTGTTGAGAGTGCTGCTATAAACATTGGGGTACAAGTGCCCCTATGCATCAGTACTCCTGTATCCCTTGGATAAATTCCTAGCAGTGCTATTGCTGGGTCATAGGGTAGGTCTATTTTTAATTTTCTGAGGAACCTCCACACTGAAAATGCACTGGAATTAAATAGTGGTGATGGTTTTACACTTCTTGCGAATATACTAAAAACCATTGAATTGTACTCTTTAAGATGCTGATTTTTATGATATGTGAATTATAGCTCAATAAAAACATAAACTACTAGAATAGAGTGAGCATCATTTCTGGAGCTCCCACTAAATTTGCAGATGCCACATTCAGCGGGGACCTAAGTGAATAACTATGATTGGTTACCAAACTTCTTGTTCTGTTCTGATTCTCATAATAAAAGAGCAGGGTTGTGTTTTATTATCTCCATCTTAGGCATGAGAAATGGAGGTGGCTCAGAGTGGATAAGTGACTTGCTTAAGGTTTCTTGGCTGGGGCCTAACTCTGGACCTGAGATGAAGGAACAGTCTTTGGGAACACAGGTCTTTGCATTCCACCCAGGGCTCCTACTGCTCCCTTTTGCCCTGGACCTGAGCTTAATAGAATCTCAGTCACCACTGAGATTGCTTTATTTGTGAATCCAAGTGCAATAATCAGGGTCACTCTGGGTTATAGGAGAGAAAACCGTGGGAAATGAGAATGACACCACCCATACTGAGCTACACCAAATCCACTCCTTGACTATTTTGTTGGATTAGGGAATGGTAAGTGGGTTTGGGGCAAGAAGTTAGAAGAGCATGAAAGAACAGAGTTCTGGGGTGCTCTCTTTGAAATTGAGTGAAGGGTTGGAAAACAAACACTTCCAAAAAGAGAACGAGAAACCTGCTTATGGATCTTTTCCCCACCTTATGAATAGAGACTACCTGCCTTTCAGGGTCACCCCTCTGCACATCCCCAAGCCAAACTGCCCGACAGAATTTCTGCTTTCAAAAATTATCTGGAGGAGAATTCTCAAGTTATGTTGCTATTTGCTATTTGAAAGTGAAATGCTGAGCAGACTAATTATCATGATGGATTTGCTAGCCAGGGAGAAATTAGCATCAAGGTTTTGTTTAAGGGAATGTTGAGCCAACATAACGCCTGCCAAATCTGCCTTTCTCTAATGAAAAGCAATATATGCTTCTGGGTAGCTCTGAAGACTGCAAATTATTTCCTTTCCTTTGAGGTGCTTGACAAGTTAAAATATTCTTGGTTTGCTGCATGTTAATAAAGTGCATTAGTTGGGTGATGGGTCGCTAAGCAATGAAGGATAATTTTAACTATGGGAAAAGCCTCAGAGATGGAAACAAAATTGTGCCAATGGGACACTAATGAGATGGAGATGAGTATATCAGAGGTCGGGAAAGCTAAAGGCAGGCTTATCCAATAATTTTTTTTTTGTACTTTCAGATACCTGCTTATGGTACCTAACTTTGTATTTCTATAATAACAATCAGCTTCTAATATTACCTGTTGTATGTCTACACAATGCTAAGATTCCTGAGACTTTCTAAGGGGAGAAAAGGGCTGACTAGGAAGTGTCCATCAGGCAAAACATCCATAGTGATGGCTTAGAAAAAAGGAAATATAAAATTTGATTTTTTATATTCTTTTTAAAAATATTTTTATGTTTATTTAGTTTTTGAGAGAGACAGAGACAGAGCACTAGTGGTGGAGTTGCAGAGAGAGACACAGAATCTCAAGCAGGGTCCAGGCTCTGAGCTGTCAGCACAGAGCCTGACACGGGGCTCAAACTCACAAACTGCGTGATCTTGACCTGAGCCAAAGTTGGACACCAGCCGACTGAGCCACCCAGGTGCCCCTGATCTTTTTAAATTCTTAAAGGTAAAACAGGATAGAGTAACACATGGGTCTTTCCTCATTCATTCATTCATCAAGCACTTACTGAACTATGCATCAGATGCTTTTCTAGGCATTAGAGATACAATTAACCAGAGAGAATAAGACTCTGCCCTTAAGATCTTATAGTTTCCA
The DNA here is from genome assembly GCF_028018385.1 of Neofelis nebulosa. Lineage (NCBI taxonomy): Eukaryota > Metazoa > Chordata > Mammalia > Carnivora > Felidae > Neofelis > Neofelis nebulosa. Next base: position 25,861,823 of record NC_080794.1, on the reverse strand, counting down.
AGCTACATTAAAAAATTTTTTTTGTTGCAATATAATTAACATACAATGTTATATTAGCTTCAGGTGTACAGCATATTGATCTGACAATTCTATACTCACCACAAGTGTAGTCAACCATACAACATTAGTACAATATTATTGATTATTTTCCCTATGCTGTACTTTACATGTCTGTGACTTACTTGTTTTATAACTGGAAGTTTGTACCTCTAAGTCCCTTTTATTTCACCCATCCTCCTACCAACTTCCCTTCTGGAAATCCCATTTGTTTTCTGCATTTAAGTGTCTGCTTGGGTTTTTGTTTGTTTTGCTTATTTGTTTGTTCTTTAGATTCTATGTATAAGTGAAATAATATGGTATTTGTCTTTCTCTGTCTGACTTATTGCCCTTAGCATAATATCCTCTAAGTCCATCTACATTGTTACAAATGGTAAGACCTCATTCTTTTTTATGGCTGTATGCACACACACAGAGAAACACACGGACACATAGACACATAACACATCTTCTTTATCCATTCATCTATCACTGGACACTTAGGTTACTTCCACATCTTATCTATTGTAAGTAATGTTGCCATAAACATAAGGGTGCATATATCTTTTCTAATTGGTGTTTTTGTTTTGGGGGGGGGAATTCCCAGTAGTGGGATTACTGGAACATATAATATTTCTATTTTTATTATTTGTTTGAGGAACCTCAATACTCTTCCACAGTGGCTGCACCTATTTACATTCTCACCAATAGTACAAGAGGGTTCCCTTTTCTGCATATCTTTGCCAAAAGTTTGTTACTTCTTATCTATTTGATACTAGCCATTCTGACTGGTGTAAGGTGGTTACACTATTATAATTTCTCATTGTGCTTTTGATTTGCATCTCCCTGATGATTAGTGATGTTGATATTTATTTCATGTGTCTGTTTGGCATCTGTAGGTCTCCTTAGGAAAAATGTCTATTCAAGTCCTTTACCTATTTTTTAATTGGATTTTTTTGGTGTTGAGTTGTTTAAGTTGTTTACATATTTTGGATATTAAGTTCTTATTGGATATATCATTTGCAAATATCTTGTCTCATTCACTAGTTTGCCTATTTGTGTTTTTTTTTTGTTTGTTTTTTGTTTTTTTTTTTGTTTTTGATGATTTCATTTGCTGTGCAAACGTTTTTGTTTTTTTTTTTTTTTTTCTGGTGTAGTCCTAATAGTTTATTTTTAGTTTTGATTCCTTTGCCCAAGGAGACAGATCCATAAACATATTGCTATGGGCAATGTCCAGAGATTACTGCCTTTGTTTTCTTGTAGAAGTTTTATGGTTTCAGGTCTTACATTTAGGTCTTTAATCCATTTTGATTTTATTTTTGTGTATGGTGTAAGAAAGTGGTTCAGTATATATATTTTTTGCATGTAGCTTTCCAGTTTTCACAGCACCATTTGTTGAAAAGACTGTCTCTCCCCATTGGATATTCTTGCCTCCTTTGTCATAAGCTAATTGACCATGTAGTTATGGGTTTTTTTCTAGGCTTTCTATCTTGTTCCATTGATAATCTATGTCTATTTTTGTGCCAGTACTATACTGTTTTGATTACTATACTTTCAAGTGGATCTTGAAACCTGAAATTGTGATACCTGTAGCTTTGTTTTTCTTTCTCAAGATTGCTTTCATTATTTGAGGTCTTTTGTGGTTCCATAAGAATTTTAGGATTATTTGTTCTACTTCTGTGAAAAATGCTATTGACATTTTGATAGGGATTGCATTGAATCTGTAGATTGCTTTCTATAGTATGGACATTTTAATGATTTAAATTATTCTGATTCATAAGTATGGTATATCATTCCATTTGTGTCATTTCAAATTTTTTTCAAAAATGTCTTGTAGTTTTCAGAGTGTAGGTCTTTCATCTCCTTGGTTAAATTTATTCCTAGGTATTTTATTCTTTTTGGTGCAATTGTAAATAAGATAGATTGTTTTCGTAATTTCTCTTTCTGTTACTTCATTATTAGCATACAGAAATGCAACAGATTTCTGTATGTTAATTTTGTATCCTGCAATTTTATTAAATTCATTTATTAGTTCTAATAGTTTTTTTGTAGAGTCTTTATGGTTTTCTATATAGTATCATGTCATCTGCAAATAGTAATGGCTTTACTTTTTCCTTTCCAATTTCTTATTTCCCATTTATTTCTTTTTTCTTGTCTTGCTGCTGCAGCCAAGACTCCCAATTTTATGTTGAACAAAAGTGGTAAGAGTGGATATCCTTCTCTTATTCTCATCTTAGAGGAAAAGCTTTCAGGTTTTCACCATTGAGTTTGATGGTAGTTGTGCATTTTTCAAATATGGCCTTTATTATGGTCAGGTATATTTCCTGTAAACCCACTTTGTTGAGAGTTTTATTATGAATGGATGTTGCATTTTTTCAAAAGCATATTTTGCATCTGTTGAAATGATCATATGGTTTTATCCTTCCTGTTTTTAAAAAAAAATTTTTTAATGTTTATTTTTGAGACAGAGACAGAGCACGAGTGGGGGAGGGGCAGAGAGAGAGGGAGACAGAATCTGAAGCAGGCTCCAGGCTCAGAGCTGTCAACACAGAACACGATGTGGGACTCGAACCCCCTAACTATGAGATCATGACCTGGGCGGAAGTCTGACACTTAACCCATTGAGCCACCCTGGCGCCCCAATCCTTCCTGTTTTTAATGTTATATATCACATTGATTGATTTGTGAATATTGAAGCACTCTTGCATCCCTGGAATACGTTCCAGTTGGTTATGATGAGTGGTTTTTAAATGTATTGTTAAAGTTAGTTTGCTAATATTTTGTTGAAGAATTTTGCATCTAAGTTCATCAGAGATATTGGCTTGTAATTTTCTTTTTTTTTTGTAGTGCCTTTGTCTTACCAGACAAAGTAATCCTGGCCTCATAGAACAAATTTGGAAGTTTTTCTTTCTCTTCTATATTTTGGAATAGTTTGAGAAGAATAGGTATTAACTTTTTAAATGTTTGGTAGAATTCACCTATGAGTCCATCTGGTTTTGGACTTTTTTTTGTTGGAAGTTTTTTGATCACTGATTCAATTTTGTTACTAGTAATTGGTCTGGTCAAATTTTCTATTTCTTCCTGATTCTGTTTGGAGGATTCAGGAATTTATACATTTTTCCAGGTTGTCCAATTTGTTGGCATATAATTTTTCATAATATTCTCTTATAATTCTTTGTATTTCTGTGGTGTTGGTTGTTCTTTCTCCTCCTTCCTTTCTGATTTTATTGAGTCCTTTCTCTTTTTTCTTGATTTGTCTGGCTAAAAGTTTATCAATTTGTTTATCTTTTCAAACAACCAGCTTTTAGTTTCATTGATCTTTTTTTTATAGTTTCTATTTCATTTATTTCTTCTCTAATATTTACTATTTCCTTCCTTCTACTAGCTTTGGGCTATGTTTGTTCTTCTTTTTTTCCAGCCCCATTAAGTTTAAGATTAGGTTTTTTATTTGAGATTTTTCTTGTTTCTTGAGATAGGCCTGGATTGCTATAAACTTCCCTGTTAAAACTGCTTTTGCTGTGTCCCAAAGATTTTAGACTGCTATGTTTTCACATTCATTTGTCTCCATGTATGTTCTGATATCCTTTGATTTCTTGATTGACCCATTTATTGTTTAGTAGTATGTTATTTAACCTGCATGTGTTTGTGATTTTTCCAGATTTTTTTCTTATAATTGGTTTCTAGTTTCATACTGTTGTCAGAAAAAATTCTTGACATGATTTCAATCTTCTTAACTTTACTGACACCAGTTTTGTGACCTAACAATATGATCTATACTGGAGAATGTTCCCTGTGCACTTGAAAATAATGTATTCTGTTTTTGAGTGGAATGTTTTGTATATTTCTGCTAGGTCCTTCTGGTCCAATGTGTCATTAAAATCCACTGTTTCCTTGTTTTGTTTTGTTTTTTTTCTTTCTGGATGATTTATCCATTATTGTAAGTGAGGTATTAAAGTCCCCTACTATTATTGTATTACTGCCTATGTCTCCTTTTATGTTTGTTAATATTTGTCTTATGGATTTAGGTGCTCCTATGTTGGCCATATAGCTATTTATAACTGCTATATCATCTTGCTGGATTGATTCCTTTTCATTGTGTAGTATGTGTCTTTGAATCTTGTTACAGTTTTTGTTTTAAAGTCTATTTTGTCTGATGTAAGTATTGCTATCCGGACTTTTTTGTTTGTTTGTTTGTTTGTTTGCATTTGCATGATATGTTTTTCCATTCCTTTACTTTTAGTCTATATGCATCTTTAGGTCTGAAGTGAATCTCTTTTAGGCAACATATAGATGGGTCCTGTTTTTTCCTTTTTTTTTTTTTTTTAATCAATTCAGTCAATGTCTTTTGATTGGAGCATTTAGTCCATTTGCATTTAAAGTAATTATTGATAGGTATGAACTTATTGACATTTTGTTAACTGTTTTATGGTTATTTCTGTAGTTTTTCTTTGTTCCTTTTTCTCTTGATTTCTTCCTTGTGCTTAATGTTAGCTTACGTTCCTTTTCCTTTATTTTTTTGCGTTATAAGTTTATGATTTGTGTTTACCATTGGGTTCATATATAACATCTTACGTGTATAACAGTCTATATTAAGTTGATGGTCACTTAAGTTCAAACACACTCTGAAGGCACTAAATGTTTATATCCCTCCACATTGTATGTATATGATATTATATTTTATATCATTTTATTTATTTTGTATATCCCTTAACTAATTTTTGAAGAAATAATTGATATTTTATAGAAATATCAAAATAAATTTTGTAGAAATAATATTACTGCTTGTGATTTTTGGCCTCCATACTGGCTTTATAAGTGTTTCTATCTTTACTGTATGTTTCCTTTTACCTGTGAAATTTTTCCCTTTTATATTTTTCTTCTAGTTTTGACTTTTTCTTTCCACTTAATGAATTCCCTTTAACATTTCCTGTAAGACTGGTTTAGTGGTGATACACTCCTTTAACTTTCCTTTGTTTGGAAGATTCTTTCTCTTTCTTATTCTGAATAATAACTTTGCTGAGTAGAGTATTTTTGGTTCCAGTTTTTTTTTTCCTTTCATCAAAGCTACATTTTTAAGAAATAGTTTGTTTTTAGAATTGTTCTAGAATTGGGTCTATAATTGAGTTTTCAATTAAGTAGGTTTTTAAAAAAAATAAGAATTTGGCTTTTATCAGAAAAATCTGGACAGAAGCAGAGAGGTATCTATCAAGTGCTCTGGGAGAACCAAAAAAGGAGCGTTTGTGTAAACAGATGGAATAAATGGAGCATTCTGCACAAAGACACAGAGGACTAGTATGTCAGTGAGAACCGCTAAGGTGTCTTTCTGGCTGAAAAAAAAATGGGTAGTGGGGATTCATGGGTGATGTGGCTGGTAAGGTTAGAAATTCAGTTAAAGTAAATATAAACAAACAAACTTTCTTTTGGTGCAAAGTACAAAAGTGATAACTTTGCCTCTTGTGGGTGGGGAATTTTCTGTTACAAACACATCTTAAAACATTACTGAAATTTACTTCCAAATTCACATTTATCCACCCACATTTGATTTTTGATGGGTACAAATTGACTAAGAAATAGGTTTGGCAGGAGTGAAAGAGCTATGATTATAGAAATCCATCACTATAATAAAGCAAAGGAGAGGCCTGAGGGAAGATGGCGGCGTAGGAGGACGCTGGGCTCACCACGCGTCCTACTGATAACTTAGATTCCACCTACCCTGCCTAAAGAACCCAGAAAACCGCCAGAGGATTAGCAGAACGGAGTCTCCGGAGCCAAGCGCAGACGAGAGGCCTACGGAAGAGGGTAGGAAGGGCGGCGAGGCGGTGCGAGCTCCATGGACTGGCGGGAGGGAGCCAGGGCGGAGGGGCGGCTCGCTGGCCAAGCAGAGCCCCTGAGTCTGGCTGGCAAAAGCGGAGGGGCCGGCCGGAGTGTGTTCCGACAGCAAGCGCGACTTAGCGTCTGGGAGGTCATAAGTTAACAGCTCTGCTCAGAAAGCGGGAAGGCTGGAGGACAAAGGGAGGGAGAGCTGCTGAGCCCCCAGACGACAGAGCTCAGCTTGGCGGGGAACAAAGGCGCTCGCCAGTGCCATCTCCCCCGCCCATCCCCCAGCCAAAATCCCAAAGGGAACCAGTTCCTGCCAGGGAACTTGCTCGCTCAGCGCAAACACCCAACTCTGTGCTTCTGCGGAGCCAAAACTCTGGCAGCAGATCTGACTCCCTCCCGCTGCCACAGGGCCCCTCCTGAAGTGGATCACCTAAGGAGAAGCGAGCTAAGCCTGCCTCTCCTCCCCTATGCACCTTGCCTACCCACCCCAGCTAATACGCCAGATCCCCAGCACCACAAACCTGGCAGTGTGCAAGTAGCCCAGAGGGCCACACCACCCCATGGTGAATCCCGCCCCTAGGAGAGGGGAAGAGAAGGCACACACCAGTCTGACTGTGGCCCCAGCGGTGGGCTGGGGGCAGACATCAGGTCGGACTGCGGCCCCGCCCACCAACTCCAGTTATACACCACAGCACAGGGGAAGTTCCCTGCAGGTCCTCACCACTCCAGGGACTATCCAAAATGACCAAACGGAAGAATTCCCCTCAGAAGAATCTCCAGGAAATAACAACAGCTAATGAACTGATCAAAAAGGATTTAAATAATATAACAGAAAGTGAATTTAGAATAATAGTCATAAAATTAATCACTGGGCTTGAAAACAGTATACAGGACAGCAGAGAATCTCTTGCCACAGAGATCAAGGGACTAAAGAACAGTCACGAGGAGCTGAAAAGCGCTTTAAACGAAATGCAAAACAAAATGGAAACGACGACAGCTCGGATTGAAGAGGCAGAGGAGAGAATAGGTGAACTAGAAGATAACATTATGGAAAAAGAGGAAGCTGAGAAAAAGAGAGATAAAAAAATCCAGGAGTATGAGGGGAAAATTAGAGAACTAAGTGATACACTAAAAAGAAATAATATACGCATAATTGGTATCCCAGTGGAGGAAGAGAGAGGGAAAGGTGCTGAAGGGGTACTTGAAGAAATTATAGCTGAGAACTTCCCTGAACTGGGGAAGGAAAAAGGCATTGAAATCCAAGAGGCACAGAGAACTCCCTTCAGACGTAACTTGAATCGATCTTCTGCATGACATATCACAGTGAAACTGGCAAAATACAAGGATAAAGAGAAAATTCTGAAAGCAGCGAGGGATAAACGTGACCTCACATATAAAGGGAGACCTATAAGACTCGTGACTGATCTCTCTTTTGAAACTTGGCAGGCCAGAAAGTCTTGGCACGATATCTTCAGTGTGCTAAACAGAAAAAATATGCAGCCGAGAATCCTTTATCCAACAAGTCTGTCATTTAGAATAGAAGGAGAGATAAAGGTCTTCCCAAACAAACAAAAACTGAAGGAATTTGTCACCACTAAACCAGCCCTACAAGAGATCCTAAGGGGGATCCTGTGAGACAAAGTACCAGAGACATCACTACAAGCATAAAACATACAGACATCACAATGACTCTAAACCCATATCTTTCTATAATAACAGTGAATGTAAATGGATTAAATGCGCCAACCAAAAGACATAGGGTATCAGAATGGATAAAAAAACAAGACCCATCTATTTGCTGTCTACAAGAGACTCATTTTAGACCTGAGGACACCTTTAGATTGAGAGTGAGGGGATGGAGAACTATTTATCATGCTACTGGAAGCCGAAAGAAAGCTGGAGTAGCCATATTTATATCAGACAAACTAGCCTTTCAATTAAGGGCTGTAACAAGAGATGAAGAAGGGCATTATATAATAATTACAGGGTCTATCCATCAGGAAGAGCTAACAATTATAAATGTCTATGCGCCGAATACTGGAGCCCCCAAATATATAAAACAATTACTCATAAACATAAGCAACCTTATTGATAAGAATGTGGTCATTGCAGGGGACTTTAACACCCCACTTACAGAAATGGATAGATCATCTAGACACACAGTCAATAAAGAAACAAGGGCCATGAATGATACATTGGATCAGATGGACTTGACATATATATTTAGAACTCTGCATCCCAAAGCAACACAATATACTTTCTTCTCGAGTGTACATGGAACATTCTCCAAGATAGATCATATACTGGGTCACAAAACAGCCCTTCATAAGTTTACAAGAATTGAAATTATACCATGCATACTTTCAGACCACAATGCTATCAAGCTTGAAATCAACCACAGGAAAAAGTCTGGAAAACCTCCAAAAGCATGGAGGTTGAAGAACACCCTACTAAAGAATGAGTGGGTCAACCAGGCAATTAGAGAAGAAATTAACAAATATATGGAAACAAACGAAAATGAAAATAAAACAATCCAAACGCTTTGGGACGCAGCGAAGGCAGTCCTGAGAGGAAAATACATTGCAATCCAGGCCTACCTCAAGAAACAAGAAAAATCCCAAATACAAAATCTAACAGCACACCTAAAGGAAATAGAAGCAGAACAGCAAAGACAGCCTAAACCCAGCAGAAGAAGAGAAATAACAAAGATCAGAGCAGAAATAAACAATATAGAATCTAAAAAAAACTGTAGAGCAGATCAACGAAACCAAGAGTTGGTTTTTTGAAAAAATAAACAAAATTGACAAACCTCTAGCCAGGCTTCTCAAAAAGAAAGGGAGATGACCCATATAGATAAAATCATGAATGAAAATGGAATTATTACAACCAATCCCTCAGAGATACAAACAGTTATCAGGGAATACTATGAAAAATTATATGCCAACAAATTGGACAACCTGGAAGAAATGGACAAATTCCTAAACACCCACACTCTTCCAAAACTCAATCAGGAGGAAATAGAAAGCTTGAACAGACCCATAACCAGCGAAGAAATTGAATTGGTTATCAAAAATCTCCCAACAAATAAGAGTCCAGGACCAGATGGCTTCCCAGGGGAGTTCTACCAGACGTTTAAAGCAGAGATAATACCTATCCTTCTCAAGCTATTCCAAGAAATAGAAAGGGAAGGAAAACTTCCAGACTCATTCTATGAAGCCAGTATTACTTTGATTCCCAAACCAGACAGAGACCCAGTAAAAAAAGAGAACTACAGGCCAATATCTCTGATGAATATGGATGCAAAAATTCTCAATAAGATACTAGCAAATCGAATTCAACAGCATATAAAAAGAATCATTCACCATGATCAAGTGGGATTCATTCCTGGGATGCAGGGCTGGTTCAACATTCGCAAATCAATCAACGTGATACATCACATTAATAAAAGAAAAGAGAAGAACCATATGATCCTGTCAATCGATGCAGAAAAGGCCTTTGACAAAATCCAGCACGCTTTCTTAATAAAAACCCTTGAGAAAGTCGGGATGGAAGGAACATACTTAAAGATCATAAAAGCCATTTATGAAAAGCCCACAGCTAACATCATCCTCAACGGGGAAAAACTGAGAGCTTTTTCCCTGAGATCAGGAACACGACAGGGATGCCCACTCTCACCGCTGTTGTTTAACATAGTGCTGGAAGTTCTAGCATCAGCAATCAGACAACAAAAGGAAATTAAAGGCATCCAAATTGGCAAAGATGAAGTCAAGCTTTCGCTTTTTGCAGATGACATGATATTATACATGGAAAATCCGATAGACTCCACTAAAAGTCTGCTAGAACTGATACATGAATTCAGCAAAGTTGAAGGTACAAAATCAATGTACAGAAATCAGTTGCATTCTTATACACTAACAATGAAGCAACAGAAAGACAAATAAAGAAACTGATCCCATTCACAATTGCTCCAAGAAGCCTAAACTACCTAGGAATAAATCTAACCAAAGATGTAAAAGATCTGTATGCTAAAAACTATAGAAAGCTTATGAAGGTAATTGAAGAAGATATAAAGAAATGGAAAGGCATTCCCTGCTCATGGATTGGAAGAATAAATATTGTCAAAATGTCAATACTACCAAAAGCTATCTACACATTCAATGCAATCCCAATCAAAATTGCACCAGCATTCTTCTCGAAACTAGAACAAGCAATCCTAAAATTCATATGGAACCACAAAAGGCCCCGAATAGCCAAAGTAATTTTGAAGAAGAAGACCAAAGCAGGAGGCATCACAATCCCAGACTTTAGCCTCTACTACAAAGCTGTCATCATCCAGACAGCATGGTATTGGCACAAAAACAGACACATAGACCAATGGAATAGAATAGAAACCCCAGAAATAGACCCACAAACGTATGGCCAACTCATCTTTGACAAAGCAGGAAAGAACATCCAATGGAAAAAATGGTGCTGGGAGAACTGGACAGCAACATGCAGAAGGTTGAAACTAGACCACTTTCTCACACCATTCACAAAAATAAAGTCAAAATGGATAAAGGACCTGAATGTGAGACAGGAAACTATCAAAACCTTAGAGGAGAAAGCAAGAAAAGACCTCTCTGACCTCAGCCGTAGCAATCTCTTACTCGGCACATCCCCAAAGGCAAGGGAATTAAAAGCAAAAGTGAATTACTGGGACCTTATGAAGATAAAAAGCTTCTGCACAGCAAAGGAAACAACCAACAAAACTAAAAGGCAACCAACGGAATGGGAAAAGATATTTGCAAATGACATATCGGACAAAGGGCTAGTATCCAAAATCTATAAAGAGCTCACCAAACTCAACACCCGAAAAACAAATCACCCAGTGAAGAAATGGGCAGAAAACATGAATAGACACTTCTCTAAAGAAGACATCCGGATGGCCAACAGGCACATGAAAAGATGTTCAACGTCGCTCCTTATCAGGGAAATACAAATCAAAACCACACTCAGATATCACCTCACGCCAGTCAGAGTGGCCAAAATGAACAAATCAGGAGACTATAGATGCTGGCTAGGATGTGGAGAAACAGGAACCCTCTTGCACTGTTGGTGGGAATGCAAATTGGTGCAGCTGCTCTGGAAAGCAGTGTGGAGGTTCCTCAGAAAATTAAAAATAGACCCACCCTATGACCCAGCAATAGCACTGCTAGGAATTTACCCAAGGGATACAGGAGTACTGATGCATAGGGGCACTTGTACCCCAATGTTTATAGCAGCACTCTCAACAATAGCCAAATTATGGAAAGAGCCTAAATGTCCATCAACTGATGAATGGATAAAGAAATTGTGCTTTATATACACAATGGAGTACTATGTGGCAATGAGAAAGAATGAAATATGGCCTTTTGTAGCAACGTGGATGGAACTGGAGAGTGTGATGCTAAGTGAAATAAGCCATACAGAGAAAGACAGATACCATATGGTTTCACTCTTATGTGGATCCTGAGAAACTTAACAGAAACCCATGGGGGAGGGGAAGGAAAAAAAAAAGTGGTTAGAGTGGGAGAGAGCCAAAGCATAAGAGACTGTTAAAAACTGAGAACAAACTGAGGGTTGATGGGGGGTGGGAGGGAGGGGAGGGTGGGTGATGGGTATTGAGGAGGGCACCTTTTGGGATGAGCACTGGGTGTTGTATGGAAACCAATTTGACAGTAAATTTCATATATTAAAAAAAATAAATAAATAATAAAGCAAAGGAATATATATATATATTTTTTTCAGTACATGTAGCTTTTATATTACAGTCTTTTACTTAAACAAAAAAGCCTTCAGCCTTCAGTGAAACTCAGGATAAGTACATATTACAAAGAAAATAAACATGAAGGACATGCTGAGGGTGTCTAGAGATCTCATCTTTTAACATCTGTTGGTTATGGAAGGCTCTACTGATATTCTCCCATATCTCATTCTGAGTGTCAGAGAGCAGCTAGCTATCCTTTTGGACTTGCATGATTTACTTACTGGCTTTTCTTCTGCTTTTGTTTACCTCTGCATCTTGAGAAGGCTTGAGACTGATCTTTTGCATCCTAATCAGAACTTTGTTAAATTGGTCTCCTGGATTCATTTCTGTCTCTTGTATTGTGAGTATGGATCTCAGTCCACAAACAGCTTTGAAGGAAATTTTAAACCAACATTGGTATTAATTCTGAACCTATTGGCCTGCAGTCAGCGGGGAATTAAACTTCAGTCCCTGCTGGGGTGCTCCCCACAAGGAATTGTCCACTGACTCTGGGCCCTCTCCTGGGACTTGCTGCTTACATTTGGGGAAATGGTAACTATTCTCTGCTGAGAGGCCCAGGGCGCTGCTAAGAAAGAACTCCAATGCTTCCCCAAACGAGAGCTTCTTTCTCTACTTTGCCTTCCTCATCTGTAGAATCAAGAATTACCTTCCTCTTTCATAGACTTGAGGCTCTTGCTTACCTCTCTCCCTCTTAGTTACATAAGATATGCTGATAAATGAGTTTAGGCTTTTGAAAACAATGAGTGGGAAAGGAAAGGATGTTAGAGAACATTTTTGCATTTCTCTGCCGTAAACCTCTTCTGGGCAGACAGCACAGACATCTTACTAGTTTGTGGTGGCTCCCCTTTCCCTAATCTGATCTCTCAAGGCAGCAGGGAAACAACTGGGGAGGGGACAACATGAAGCCACAAACTCTTGCTTCATTCCCTTTTTTTTTTTAATTTTTTAAATGTTTATTTTTATTTTTGAGATAGAGACAGAGTGTGAACAGGGGAGGGGCAGAGAGAGAGGGAGACACAGAGTCTGAAGCAGGCTCCAGGCTCCGAGCTGTCAGCACAGAGCCTGATGAGGGGCTTGAACTCACGGACTGTGAGATCATGACCTGAGCTGAAGTTGGATGCTTAACCAACTGAGCCACCCAGACGTGTCCCCTTTTGCTTCATTTTCAAAAGGTGGAAACAACTCAAATGTCCATCAACTAATGAATGGATGAAGACCATATTGTACATCAATATAATGTGAATAGTATAGTCATCCATGAAAAGAAATGAAGTACAGACACATGCCACAGCATGAATGACCCCTGAAAATCTTATGCTAAGTGCAAGGAGCCATTCACAAAAGATCTTCTGTTGTATGATTACATTTAAGTGAAATGTCCACATTAAGCTTATTATTTATTTATTTACTTGTTATTTATTTATTTTTAATATAATTTATTGTCAAATTGGCTAACATACAGTGTGTAAAGTGTGCTCTTGGCTTTTGGGGTAGATTCTTGTGGTTCGTCCCTTACATACAACACCCAGTGCTCATCCCAACAAGTGCCCTCCTCAATACCCATCATCCATTTTCCCCTCTCCCCCGCCCCCATCAACCCTCAGATTCTTCACTGTATTTGAGTCTCTTGTGGTTTAGGCTGATCTACTTAGATGGAAAGTAGGTTAATGGTTGCCTAGAACTGAGGGGATTGACCTGACTGATGGGAAAGTAAGGGGTTTCTTTTGGGGATGACAAAATATTCTAAAAAAGATTGTGGTAATTGTTTTATAACTCTTTAAATATGCAAAAAATTATTAAACTGTATACTTTAAATAGGTAAACTGTATGATGTGTGAATTATATCTCAATAAAACTGTTACAAAAAAAAGGAATCAGACTGTAATTTGCTGACTCTTGCTTTTTGCAATATCTTCAAAGTAGTGAATATCTTTTGGTCACATGTTTCATTAATATTAATGTCTCTTTGTCAGGAATTCCTGATAACTGGCTATTCTTCCAAGTAAATCACTTTTCTAGGATGCAAAACAATCTTCCTTCCAAATATTTCTCAGAACAAATTAAGCTGATAACTTTCTCCCTGGGCTCTTGAAAGAAAGGAGGGAGAAACCTTTCCAACCTACATCCATAGAGCTTACTTTGCCGAAAAGCCAGCTTTAATCTGCTGAAGTGACTTTGATAATATCTAGGTCATGGATCTATGAATCTTCCAGTTGGAAAATATTTTAGAAACATTCCAGCACATGGTTTTCAAATGTGTTCAGTAGAATGTAGAGCTGCCGAACAGAGGCCTCAGGGGCAACCATGGGAGGGAATTGGGGTTTCTAATTTGGGCAGAGTGGGCTTCCACCTGTGTTTTAATCAGAGCAGCTCTGATTTCATCTAATGTATACATTGGGCTTCACCTCTGTGAAGTTTCATACCCTAGTCTGTCTTGACTGAAAATCAAAATTGGTTTCACGTGGCCTGTTGTTTCACATGGCCTGTCTCTCCTATTCTGTACTTCCATTTGAACTAACTGTAAGATTTTTCATTTGTTTCAGTTTGATTTCACCTATCATTTTGGATCACTTACCTCAGACTGTTGTTATTTTCCAATCCCAAATGGAAATACCATGACCAAATCCTTCTGACAGCTTGGTCTCATTAGGAATCCACACCCAGTCCTGGAGTTTCTGTTGGGGATGGCACTACATAACTTCTTTGTTTTGTTCATACATCAAACTGTGACTTGCTGCTTATCTTTTTTTTTTTTCATTTCTCTCGTGCTTTGCTCCTCAAAACAAAAAAAAAAAAATTGAGACCCAATTTCAAGTACTTTCCTTCTCTTTCTGCTTTATTTTCTAGATAAGTTCTCCCTTCCCCCACCAACATGTGGCCATCTTGCTATAGACCCCTTCTAAGCTTGACTCCCTTTAAGCTCAACACCTATGAACTTCCCCAGTAAAGCATAAGCAACACCATCTGACCTTATCTGCTAGTCACAGATTCTGTTCAGTAACTCTAAATACAAGTTTACTTAACTCTCTGTGCAGGACTTTGTTTTTAATGTTGAAAGTAAGCCATTGATCTACTAAAGTGTGTCTAACATTTCTCATCGTTGAGAACTCTTTAGTGCTAATATCCAAAAATATTTTGCCTTATAAGATAGCACATTTACCTTTGTGAAAATAAAAAAAAAATCTATTTCAACAAGACAAACGTATGGCCAGAGTTGTAATGCAAATTCCATTCACTCATTGGATTTGCATTGTATTTTATTCACACACACAGGATTCAATTGAGCTTTTTAAAATAAAAATGCAGTTGAATTAATCTTTACCCACTCTGCTAACAATTTCTTTTTAATTCTGTGTGCCAAAGAAAATGTGTTCATTAAGTGACTTTAATGAATTGTTATTTTAAAGGGCATTCATTGATTTCCTTAGCATCCTGATTATTGAATTCATTAGCTTTACAGAAAGTTAGCTTTGGAATGATCATAAAGGGAAGGTCATTTACTTCCCTTATTTTACAGATAGGAAAAGCAACATTCAGATAGTGTAAAACTGAGCCAAGAGCACACAGCATTAAGCCTCCAGGCTGGGACCAAGACTTCTGTGTCTCAATCAAGTCCCTTATCTGGCCTATGGACTGGCTATATTGTAATCACCTAGGAAGATGTTTAAAGACAACAACAACCAGCCACCCAAACAAACAAATGGTCTGGCAAACTTGACAGTTTGAGTTACAGTAGGTCTGGGTTAGGGAATCTGTACTTTCGAATATCTCCCTAGACAACTTGGATGCATTCTCAGGTTTAGGAACAATCATTCAGGAATGCTATCTAGAGCAGTCCAAGCTCTAGAGATAGAGCCTTCTAGAACTCAGTCTAAGTATTGGACACAAACTTAAGAAAGACATGGAATATACTGAAGTTCTCCACTACAATTTTCATGAAAAGAGAAAAGGTATGGCTCTAAATCACTTTACCCAAATTCTGCCCATCTCCCTAAATTGGATGGCCAAGAAAAATGCTTGATTTATATGAATATTTAAAAAAGATAGAAAAGAATAGACCATAAGAATTTTGGCCAGACCTGTCCAAGAACTCAGTGTAGAAAACTGCATAGTAGGCTTGCAAAAGCATTGGTTTTACTTGCAGTGAGTACTGCACATATTAGTGTCTGTGGTCCAGTAACAAACACAGTAAAGGTATTTGAAGTTTGCCCTGCTTCCCCTGCCATGAGTTGAAGGTGCTGATTTATTTACCTCTGCCCTTTCCCTTCACTTTTTCTTTCTATTATCAATTCTTTCAAGTGAAGTGAACCCCAAAAGAGAATGAGTGTTCTGTTACTGCTCAATCTTCGAGCTCAATAACAAGCTCTGTTCAAAACACATTAACCCAGAATATACCTTAGAAATTATACATCATGTTACAAATGCTGGGTAGCATTATGTTTCACTGTCATCCATCTCATTTCTGACCAGGGTCAAATATTGTCAGTTACTGCAATTGCAAATTATTGCCATCAATCCTGCAGAGCATAGTATCTAAATATATAGAAGAAATTGAAAGGTACCTGTTGAAATGAGTGATCCCTTTTCAGATATTGAGGTTGTTCCACCATCTTTATGAGAGTCACTTAAAAGAAACAGAAGAGCATGTGAGAGGAATTTGGGAGTTGTCTTAGTTTGTTCAGGCTGCTATAACAAATTGGCATAGACTAGGTGACTTATAAACAACAGAAATTTATTTCTCATACTTCTAGAGGCTGAAAGACCATGGTCAAGGTGCAGTAGATTTGATGTCCAATGAGCCATCTTCCTGGTTCATGGACAGCCATCTTTTGCTATGTTTTCATATGGAAAAATAAGGGAACTCTCTAGGATCTCTTTTATAAGGACACTAAACTCACTCATGAGGGCTCTAACCTCATGACTTAATCACATCCCCAAAGGCCCACCTCCAAATGTCATCACATTGGAGATTTGGTTTCAACATATGAAACTTAGAGGGGACACAAACATTCAGTCTACAGTAGGAATATTCAGTGTTTTTAAAAAAAAAAGTAGTCACTAAATTAAATCCCCAAATAAGAAGTGGATTTTTCCTTTATATTTCTGCCTCTTAAATGTAATTACATTAACATGTGACTATCCTTGCAACAGAAAAGTGAAGGCATGTCACAATTAAACTCTGCATTTACTGATATTAAAGCATTTTTTTCGATGGTTGAAAAACTTTATTTTGTCCCTTTATTATTAAAACTGGAAGTAACTTGGAAAAATTTAACCAGTCCCTAATTTTATAATTCAAGAAAGAAAACTGAGCCCCTGAGAAGTTAAGTATCTCATGAAAGGAGAATGAATTTCTGGCTTACTAACTCCTGATTCAGCATTTGCTCTCCTCTATTGTCTCTGTAGGAAAAAGAAAAGGACTTCAAGTTTTTGAAATTCAATCAAAGTTTGCTTGTTTGTCTGCTTTTCAAATGTTTATTTTGAGAGAGAGAGAGTAAGCATGAGAGACAGAGGGGCAGAGAGAGAGGGAGAGAGAGAATCCCAAGCAGTCTCTATGCTGAGCATGGAGCCCAACTCTGGGCTCAATTTTATGACCTTGAGATCACAACCCCGAGATCATGACCACAAGATCACAACATGAGTCCATATCAAGAGTCAGATGCTTAACCTACTGAGCCATCCAGGCACCCCTCAAATGTTTGTTTACAAGACAGTGAGGAATTTTTTTAACAGCACCTGCAAGTTATTTTTTCTAATTTTATTTTTTAAGTAACATATTACATTTCTTTATTTTGCAACTGGGACAGCTAATGCTTAGAATGAACAGATATTTTTTTAGTCTTTAGCATATTTTAATATAGTTTCTAGCTTTGAAGGTGAGACTTGGTTTCATTATTTTTCTTCATGGAGGTATTCAAATGACAGATTATGAACAATTAGAATTGGTGTAGAACGATCACCTTTAATAGAGACTTAGAGTATAAAATTCACAGTGACTACCTATTATTCCTTCTGAAGAAAATGGCATATGCCTCAAGTTAAAAGTGATGTCATTTGAGTTTGATATGCATTGACACACAAAAGAATGAGGTTGCTGAGAGAAAACTGATCCATCCAGGACTCAAGGTATCAATTTCTATCCATTTCTTTCTTTTTTTTTTTTTTTTTTTTTTCAACGTTTTTTTATTTATTTTTGGGACAGAGAGAGACAAAGCATGAACGGGGCAGGGGCAGAGAGAGAGGGAGACACAGAATCGGAAACAGGCTCCAGGCTCCGAGCCATCAGCCCAGAGCCTGACGCGGGGCTCGAACTCACTGACCGCGAGATCGTGACCTGGCTGAAGTCGGACGCTTAACCGACTGCGCCACCCAGGCGCCCCAATTTCTATCCATTTCAAGTAAATCACTATAGGGAGAAAGTATAGGTATTTGGGACCATATTTAATCTGAATGTTCTATAGAGGTCAACTTACATATTGTGCATCTTTGGCTGGGTATGAAATCAGATGCATCCTGGTTTTTGGGTCATGCTATCAAAGGCTTTTAGTCACTTCCCCTTCCTCACTTTTGCCTTATACAATAATGACTGTTTATTGGATTCTTAAGTTCCCTGGAGAAGAAAACAGACATTATTTTCTCTCCTATAAACAACTCTGTGGTCTTAAGTCTAGCTATAGGTTTGTCAATTTTGTTTATTTTTCCAAAAAAACAGCTCTTAGTTTCACTGATCTTTTCTATTCTATTCTTTTTCCTCTTTATTTAATTTTGTCTGCTGTGATCTTTGTTTTTTCCCTTTTTCTACTAACTTTGGCCTTTGTGTTTTTCTAATTGCTCGAGGTATAAAGTTAGGTGGTGTTTTTTGAGAACTTCACTTTTTCCCCCCAAGAAAGCTGGTTGACTTAGTTTGTTTAATTCTTGCTGCAGTGGCTTTACACCCACAACAGTAACCTTCTGGATCATACTTGTACACCTAAGGGCTTTATATGTCATTATACCAATTGAAATTACACAAAAACCAAGATGTCTTATTTCAGCATTCTGTATATAGACCTAAGAAATATCAGCAATTCTTTTTACACAACATTCCCACAGAAAATCTCATGGCCAGCCATACTTTTGTTTCCAATTAGCTGCCTTATAGCATGCCCTCTGTACCTGGGTTCTGTAATCAGCTGTCCTTCCTGTCATTACAAAGCCAATATTTTCAGTTATCTTGAATAAGGGAGTCATTGTGCTGGAATCAAAAAATTTGTCAGATATTTTCTTCGGTGTGACAATTACTGGGGGAATAGCTACATTGAGTGCTTGCATGTCCACTAAGAACTGCCTCTTTGTTTGCTACAATCTCATGATTCTTGTGAATGCAAGCCTTGCTGGCTTTCAGAGATCATTGTTTTGGGGGCCTGTCTCTTGGATGGGAGTCTTAAAAAATGGGGCATACGTGTGGTCAAAACTCTTTGCTCCTCGGGAAGCTGGAAGCTGGGGATCCCCCCTGCCCCTCCCCCATTGTATGGCATTGTGCAGGGGCTGGGGTTTAAGGCAAGCATATATCTCAGCCTTTCTTACCCCTTTCTTTTTTTTTTTAAATGTTTATTTATTTTTGAGACAGAGAGAGACAGAGCATGAATGGAGGAGGGGCAGAGAGAGAGAGGGAGACACAGAATCCGAAGGAGGCTCCAGGCTCTGAGCTGTCAGCACAGAGCCTGACGGGGGGCTGGAACCCACAAACTGTGAGATCATGACCTGAGCTGAAGTCAGACGCTCAACCTACTGAGCCATCCAGGCTCCCCTTACCCCTTTTCAATGTAAGTATTCAATGTAAGTATTGCCGAGTAAGTAATAGGTAATTTCTAGTTTTCTTTTGGAGGTTATTTCTCCATGTGTAGCAGTAAATTCAGTGTATCCATTGGGGGATAGAAGTTCAGGAGCCTCCTGTATTGCCTTCTTGGTTAATTCACAAAAATTAACCAAGAATTGGTTAATTCTTTGGTATGTCTTATCTAAACCTTCCTTTATATGCTACAAGTCCTTTTTTTCTGATTTCTGGGTAGATATGATGAAGGCTACTCTAAAACTTATAAATAACATATGGCAAGCTTATTTCATTATCCATTTTTTAGGGGAAAGGGGACTTATTATAGCAAAGCTCATGTTACATGATTTATTGTATAATGATTTTTAACTGAATTTTTCAAGTGATGGGTTAAATTGTGGTTAAGACACGGTTAACCTCCTTCCACCCCTGTGGGTCGTGAGAGCCACTGTAAGACTTGGCATATGACACCCAAGACACTCCCAGCTGGGAGGAATCATGTGCAGTGAGGGTACCTGCCCTGAACCAGAAGAAAAGTGAGCCTTCCACATTTAAAGAGTTGTCTATGATTGCCTGT
Source organism: Neofelis nebulosa (assembly GCF_028018385.1). Classification (NCBI taxonomy): domain Eukaryota; kingdom Metazoa; phylum Chordata; class Mammalia; order Carnivora; family Felidae; genus Neofelis; species Neofelis nebulosa. The sequence goes on along the minus strand of NC_080794.1, from coordinate 25,841,792 downwards.
AAGCAAGTCACACAACAGTCACAAGTTAAATGTGGTGATATAACCCAGGCATTTGGTTATGTGTTAAGCTCCATGGTAACATTCGTAGAATTTGGGGCACTTTAGGCATGGAAGCAAGCCTCATGGCCCACATATGCAATGGTTTCACAGTTTCTAGTGGAAAAGGAAGTTGATGATAATAAAAAGGCCAAAAGATACATACATGAATTGCTTATAAGAGAGAAACTTTACCTTTAACAAAGAATTTTATTTTTAAAAACACTGCCTTTCAATTTTGTAGACTCTACAATAACTTAAAATGTGTATAATTTAAGACTCAGGCATTCTGCTTCTTATTCATACTCAAACACCAGGAGGCAGTTGCAAAGATGCTCACTGCAGCATTGTTCATAGCAGTTACAAATGACAAATAAATGTCTGTCAATAGAAGGATGATTATATAAATTGTGGCATAGAAATACAATGCATCAAAAAATGAAATAGATCTGCATATAATCACACAAAAATATCCTCAAGGTATACTGTTGAGTGAAAATAGCACACTGTAAAACTGTATAATAACTATAAAACAGTATCACAATCTTCTTAAAATATGACACCACATGTTTTACACATACATATATATGTATGTTAAATCCATAGTAAAAGATTTGGAAGGGTAAATGTCAAGTTGATAAAGTAGATACCTCTGGTAGTTGTGACTAGTGGTCAGTTATAACTGTAGTCCTTTCCGGAATACAAACATTGTGATAGGCAGAATTCTAAGATGGCTCCTGAGATCCCTGCTCCCTTGTGTATACATCTTGCACTCTTCTTGTCAGGTTCGCTTTGGGCCTCAGCTCCACCCTCAGGACAACCTGAGTGCTCTTATTATATTAGATGGTCCTTGAAACACTCTAAGACCTCACTCATATCTCCTATGAACACTTTCATATGGTCTCCTTATCCCTTCATGTAAAAGAACAAAATGAAACACCCCAAATCTTACATCTGTAGAGTTCTTACTCTCATTGGACAAGTGGCCCTAATTTATTAGTCGAATATTAATTTCTCAGGGTCATCCCTCATTGGAGAGCCACATTTCCCAAGTGTTTAGGAAAGCTGAACGTCAAAGTCATTGTGTGGCTGAAAGATTTATGAGTCATTGATGATGATGATGCACTTTTGGTGCTATCAGAATAGAAGAAAGCAAAGTTTTAGAAAATAGATAAGAATAAGATGTTTTTGCTGTACTTAACAAACGTTTTACATTTTGACTGCTTACACAGTGATTTTGTGGCCACAGCCACAGCATAGAAAAGAATCAAAGTATCTTGGAAACAAAAGAAACTAGAAACTTCCATAATCCAATTATTTCCCAATACTTTAATTTTTTTTAAAACCTCAGCTTTTACTTGGATACATCTAGTGACAGGGAACTCACTACTAGATGAGGCATCAAGGTCTAATTTTAAATTCTTTTCTCACAGTTAGAAATATTTTTATATTGATTTGGAATCTGTGTTCTTTTAACTTTTTAAAATTTATGATGCCAATTCTGGCCTCTGAATCTAAACATAGATCTGTCTAATCCATCTTCCTTTCAGATACTTAAAGCCAACTGTCACATCTCCTTAAGTCTCCTGCTCTCTAGCTAAATATCTCTGATTCCTTTACATTTAATTAAAGGAGCCTAGGTGATAGGAGGTCTTGTGTGTATGTGTGAATGTGTGTGTGTATGTGTGGCCATTTTCACATTGTCTCTTACAAACTTGTAATGAGCAAAGGACCCTGGTCCTTTACATTTTATCAGATAATAGGACATGGCTGAGTACTCTAGGCCATGTGGCTTGCTGCAGGAGGCAGTGAGAGCTATATGGTGCATGGTGTTAACAGTGTATCAACCAATCCAAAGGCATTTATTTTTTTTTTTTAATTTTTTTTTTCAACGTCTTTTATTTATTTTTGGGACAGAGAGAGACAGAGCATGAACAGGGGAGGGGCAGAGAGAGAGAGAGGGAGACACAGAATCGGAAACAGGCTCCAGGCTCCGAGCCATCAGCCCAGAGCCTGACGCGGGGCTCGAACTCACGGACCGCGAGATCGTGACCTGGCTGAAGTCGGACGCTTAACCGACTGCGCCACCCAGGCGCCCCCAATCCAAAGGCATTTAAATGATAATCATTTCATTTTCTTCCCATTGTGTGTGGACCTCAGGGTCTACCTCAGTTAATCTTCAGAACCTAGAGTTCTAGTATCTAGAAATTCTAGAAGTTTCTAGTCCATGCTGCAAAACTTGCTTTCAATACTATGTATCTAAATATTAATTTCTAAATATAATTTAATATTTAATTATATTAATATATTCAATATATAAATAAATATTTAAGCATAAATGGTAGGACTTTATACACATTGTTCTACAAATTTGCTTTTATTTCATTTAACTGTTTATTCTAAAGATCTTAATGTCAGAACATATAAAGCTGCCTTGTTCTTTTTAATGTCTGTGTAGTATTCTATTACATAGGTATCTCCTGATCATTAACTGCATTCTATTTGAGGGACCTTTAGGCTATTCCCTTTTTTTCTTTTACTTTGCAATTATAAACAACACTTGTATTCATGTCTTCTCAGATGGGAACAAGGCTATGTCTAGAACAGTAGGTCTCTAACTTTACATGTATAGAGTCACCCGGAAGGCTTGTAAAAACAGATTGCTGAGCCCCATTCCCTGACTTACTGATTTGGTGGGTCTGGTGCATGACCTAAGAAATCACTTTCCTCCAAAGAGTCCAGGTGATGCTAGAACTACTGGTCCTCGGAACATGCTTTGAGAACCACTGCTCTAGGATCCTCAAGTGAAAGTGCTCCATCAAAGGCTATATGGTGTTATATCTCTTCATCTCTGTCTCCTAGTACTTAGGTTAAATGTAAACTATGTGCATCAGGTAGTTCCAGGAAAGTTAGGACTTGCCTCTGCCCTGCCCCTTAGTGGGGAAGGAGGGTGGAGTAGAATAACAGAAGCACAGGACTTGCATCCTGGTTACCAAATCTAGAGGCTTAATTATCTTTCAAAGTTTTCAACCTGGCATCTGTGATGGTATATATGGTACCATTGCATGAAAGGTGTTGAAAACTTTCATTAGGTCTTTTATTATCTCTGTGTCTACAAATATGGGTTAGGAAAACAACACTGGGCATCTCTGTGTATTCTGGCTTGGTGGCTTCCTGCACAGCCAATAGACCAAGACACCTGTAAATACTTTTATAGTGCAGATCTGCATTAGGGTAGAAAGGATGGTTTCATTGCTGTAAAGACAGGGTGTTTATCTGCATGCTGTCCTTACTTTTACCATGACTTCATGTGTTACCACGTTCCAGAACACATTTATTGCTGTCTTTTTTCCTAACCTAGTCTTGGGTATAGAGTAATACTTTGCTGAATAACTACTGAGTGCTGGGCACACAATAATATAACAGAATAGCTGTGTGCTAATACTTCCATTTTATAGATGAGGAATCCAAGGCTGGGAGTGAGAAGTTAGGAAGTGGCACAGACAAGATTCAAATCCAGATCCATTCCACTCTAGAGCCTACAATGTGCCATCTTTTCTCCACCTCCTTTAACATAGCAGTGGTAAATGTCAAAGAGAATGGTTTGATTTTGGTATCCTAAGTATAACATTTGTGATTAGTGAGTTTGCAATATCAGTTGGGCTTGGCATAGTCCAGGCTGTCTCACTGAGTACTTGCCATAGTGACTAGTATCCCACACACTGGAAAAGAATTTCAGATAAAGAAGGACCCTCTATTTCAGTGCTTATGCTTCTGTGTCCTAAAGAAAAGGAATCAAGGGTGTTGGAAAGGGCAGAGTAGACTCAAGTTGCCTTCCAACACAGACAGTTTGTCCTTGGATCAAATACCAGCCCTGCTGTGTATTAGTTCTGAGACCTTGGCCCTTAGCAGCCATATTACATCTCTTGAAACTATAAAATGGTTGCCAAAGTATGAGGCAGTGTCCCCTAATGCAGAGTTTCAAAAATTGCCTGATAAGATTGGTTAACATGTGGATTTTTAGGTCCTTTCCCTAGAGGTTTTTGATCAGGAGATTGAAGGTTGGACCCAGAAATGAAACTGACGAAGATATATCTTAGAGACCATCTCAATGGGCCAGGAGCACCCCATTCACCTTGGAGTAATGCAATCTGATTGAAGACTAGGTCTTACTCATTGCGACTCACTCAGAGAGACAGTCATTACTGAAGGTGCTCAACACCCTCCTACCCTCAGTTCCCAGGTAGGTTAACAGTTGTTCAAGGCCAAGTATTTTCCTGATCATCCTGCAGAGTCCAACCGTCTTTGGGAAATATGTGAATAGACTTATAGATCAGGAATTGTTCCTGTCCAGCTGGCATATAATGAGAAATTTGAGACATGGATCACAATGGAGAAGGGAGCCTGGGTGGTGGCCCTGAATAGGACAAAGTGCTACCAAGCACTAAAGATAAACTTTTATTTCATGACATTATCTAACCCCTGGATATTTAAAGCAAGAAAAACAGAGTTTCCTACTGTTGGCAAGAAATTATAATAATAAAAATAATTTCTAACATTCATTGAGCTTAATCATTGCTGATATTGATTTCCACAAGAGATAGAAATTTTTCTACAGTCAGAATTAACTGCTTATCTCTCATTTTTACCCGTGATGCTTCCAGTAGCAAATGTCCTTCTGCGCCAGTAGAAAGAATTGACCTTGGTCTTACTCTTCCAGCATCAGCCTGGCCTTTAATTTTCTGTACATGGTTTGATGTACTCTCTGGTTTGTTAGCAAAGGCTTCAAGAAGGAATCTCTCCAGGGCATGACCTATGCATCATCTGTTCATTCTCAGAAAACAAAATACCACTAGCACAACAAAAAGATCCAAATGTAATCATTCTATTTCATAGGAGATGCAAAGTGAACAGCACTTGACAGTAGATCATGGTTTAGGGGAAAGAATTACCGAATTAGAAAATAATTTGTCTGACCCATGGTTCTCATTATAACCTAAGGAATGGAAATGGAAATAAATCACAAAAATACTAACACCCCTTGGGGTAATAAGTTTTGTCCTGAGTCTGCCTCACATTGGCGCTGCATTGTATTTGCCTCATGGAGGTGGGAGGTGGCTCCACTTGGATATAGATGGCAGCCTCAAGCTGAGTATGTATTTGAAAATCTGTACTTGGGTATTAAGCATAAGAAATTTACTTTAAAATGAAATGTGAGTTATAAATAAATTATAAAGTGGAATAGAATTTTAAATAATAAAAAATAAAAGAAAAATCATTTCTAAAATACTATGGAAATGGATGGCTCCTATCCCAAGGAGGGCAGACAGAATGTTCCCGGGAAGATGATTATTTCTCAAACTATTTTCCTGTGGTTGGTTGCAGCTGAATAAAAAAGAATCTTAGGATAGTCAAGTTTCTTTTTTTTAAATTTTTTTCAACGTTTATTTATTTTTAAGAGACAGAGAGATGAGCAGGGGAGGGGCAGAGAGAGGGAGACACAGAACCTGAAGCAGGCTCCAGGCTTTGAGCTGTCAGCACAGAGCCCGACGTGGCTTGAACCCATGAACTGTGAGATCATGACCTGAGCCGAAGTCAGACGTTTAATGGACTGAGCCACCAAGGCACGCCTCAAGTTTCTTAATGAAATGTAAAAGCAGTTAAGAGAATAAAAATGAAAAGAATTCCAAGTAGTGGTAAGTGTGATGTCAGAGGTCTGAAGATGAAGCAAAAAGTACACGAGTTCTACTTGAGTTACATTCTGAAGAATGATAAAAAGGCCAAGACCAGGTCAGTGCAACATGACTGAAAGTCCAGTTAGAGATGATTTCTATTGAATATTCTTCTGCTGTATGGTTAAATTGAAGTCTCCTGATCTCAAGAGATGACCCATTAAAGCACAAAGATAACTTGGTGGCAAGAAGCATTTTCTGTGCTCTATAAGGAAACCTATAGACCAGATGACATATGAGAAGGCTGTGTCTCAGTTCATTTGGGCTGCTACAACAAAATATCATAGACTAAGTGACTTATACATAGAAGAAATTTATTACTCATAGTTCTAGGGATGGAAAGTCTGATATCAAAGTGCCAGCATGATCAGGTGGTTCATTGGAAGCTTCTTTTCTCTGTATCTTTACATGATGGAAGGGGCTAGGGATCTTTCTGGAACTTCTTTTGTAAGGCACTATTCCTATTGATGAGGTTTCCACCCTCATGACTTGAGCACCTCCCAAAGATCCCACCTATGAATATCATCATCTGTAGGGGTTATAATTTCAACATAATGAATTGTAGGGGAACACAAACATTCAGAACATAGCAGACTGGAAAGAAAAAATAGATTATTATTATTTTTAGAAGAAAGAAGATATTTCTGTTTAGTGAGCTTGAAATCACTCTTGTGAAATAATAAGAAAAAATATGTATTGGTCTCTGCCCTTGGCTCTAGACACAGAGCTACTAAAACCCTTGTAATTTTCTAAGTGATAAGAGCACTAAAAGCATCTTTTCTTCTAATATTTGGTCTTTGACCCTAGGTTTCTGACACAGGGCTCCTGAACTCTTGTATTTTCTGGGTGATAAGAGTATCTTTTGTTCTTTTTTTTTTAAGTTTTAGAGACAGAGCTAGCAGGGGAGAGGGGCAGTGAGAGAGAGAGAGAGAGAGAGAGAGAGAAAATTCCAAGCAGGCTCCATGCTAAGTGTGGAGCCTGATGTGGGGCTCAATACCACGACCCTGGGATCATGAACTGAACAGAAATCAAGAGTCAGACACTCAGCTGACTGAGCCACCCAGGTGCCCCTTTTGTTCTAATGAGGTGTCTCTGATGGGCTCCTGGGTGGCTTCTGAATGGGGACTGGTAACCAGAAAGACCAAGCCATGATTATTATTAGAAGCTTGGAATTTTCATCCCTGTATTCCATTTTCTTGAGAAGGGAGAAGGGCTGAAAATGAATTGATCATGCCTACACAATAAAGCCTCCATTAATATCCCAAAGTATTGGGTTCAAAAAGATTCCATGCTGGTGAACACATCCAAGAATCTGGAGGTACTGTACCTCTAATCCTCTTGGACCTCGCTCTATGTATGTCTTCATCTGGCTATTCATCTGTATCCTTTATCAGACCCTTTAGTAAACCGGTAAATGCACATAAATGTTTCCCTGAGTTTTATGAGCTGCCCTAGCAAATTAATGGAATCAAGGGAGAGGATGTATTGGGAGCCTCTGGTTTGTATCCAAGTCAGACAGAACTCATGGGCAAACTGGAGATCTCCTACCCGTGATTGGCTTCTCAAATGAGTAGTAGTCTCGTGAGATTAAGTGGTTAACCTGTGAGATCTGATGCTATCTCCAGGTAGACAGTGTCAGAACTGAGTTGAATTCTGGGACACCTAGCTGGTGTCACAGAGATATGCTTAGTGTGGGAAACACCCACACTGGTGGTATCAGAAGTGTTGTGAGTACTTTAGAAGTATGAGAGAAAAGGAGAAACATAGTAGGGAACACAGGGCATTTTCCTATTCCCCTCCAAAACAAAACTATGGAATGAAATATCAAACAAATGAATGAAGAAATAAGGTGATCACTTAGAATGGATTCAGCAAAAATGAAGTGTGCTCCACTAAACCAATAGGTTCTTTAGAGCAATAGATTCAGAGATACTTCTAGTATGTCTGTCAGAGGAGTATGTCTGGAAGTTAATGAGGTTACTGATGATGGCTTTCTTGCTCTCCTTGTAGGGGCTACATTATAGTTATGTGAAATTTGTTGTTGGGTAACCAAGATGAATTAACTTGCAAATAAATTTCTGGTAATCTGCCACAGGATTGTGCTCTCATTCTTGCCTGAATCCTCATTTTATTAATCATTCAGCAAAATATATTAATGGAAGGCCAGTCAAGTTTCACTGGGATAAGAAACTGGAAGGATATTTATTTATTTTTTTTAACATTTATTTATTTTTGAGACAGAGAGAGACACAGCATGAATGGGGGAGGGGCAGAGAGAGAGGGGAACACAGAATCGAAGCAGGCTCCAGGCTCTGAGTCATCAGCCCAGAGCCCGACGCGGGGCTCGAACTCGCGGAGCGCCAGATCGTGACCTGAGCCAAAGTCAGATGCTTAACCGACTGAGCCACCCAGGCGCCCCAAGGAAGGATATTTAATAGAGACTGAGGTAAACGAATATCTGAAAGTTCTTGATGGATTTAAATGATAAACTGAAATCTAACAAGATAAAACTGAAGAGAAATAAATAGAAAATTCCAGCTTGGTTTTAAAGGTCAGTGGAAATGCAGCTAGAGACATAAATAGAGCACAGACTCTGGAGCTCTGCCTAACACAGATCCCTGCTCTGCCACTTACAGCTGTGTGACCTTGGAAAAGTTACTTAACTTCTCCATGCCTTACTTTCCTCAGATGTAAATTGGAGATCATAAAAGTAATTGTCTCTTAGGTGTGTTGTGAGGATTAAACAAATTAATATCTATATAGTATCTATTATAACCTAGCACAAAACAAACACTGTGTGCCAGTGCTAATCATTATTGTTGTTGTTATAGCAAAGAAACAGATTTCAGAGTTTTAGATGAGTTAATTTTCAATGTGAATTAGTAGTGTGATAAGGTTGACAAGAAAGCACATGTGTCTTAGATTGCATTTATATACATATTGTTTTAGTTTAGGTTCCCCAGAAAGCAGAGGCTAACACAAAAGCTTTTATACTACTGTTTTATCAGGGAAGTGGGGACGGCAAGAATGAGGAGTGACTCTGTGAAGGGCGGAAAGTTAGTATGAGGGTGCTCTACAAATCTGGCCACTGCTTGATAACAAGAAGGACTGAAAACTCCATCTCGTGGTATTTAGTGGGATGTCTTCCTATAGACCATTTGGACAACAGATAGCGTCACAGGCTGGTCTGTCTTGGGGGAAGAAGTGGGAGAATTTAAGTGCTAGCTCTGATCTCATGTTCGTCAAATGCTGGTCCTGTGTTTGTTATGCAGGTGGGTATCAAGCAGGTCTGCATTATCTTCAAACCTCAGTATCGCAAACCATGGTGAGGGAAGCAAGAGATGAATGGTGGGGCACACAGAGCAAGGTGCTGAACTTGGTCATGAGCCCACAGAACACTGGAATAAGTGGCTGGAAACTGACAAGACAGAAGATAAGTAAAGCCAAGATTAACTTAAAATGCTCATCAGAGGTGTCAGATGCAATTTTAAAGTCCAGAATGAGGGGGAATTGCTATTCCACTAAGAGCTGGTCAATCCATCTGAAGAACCATATCAGAGTGTGGGAACTCATAACAGAGAAAAATAAGAAACTGGAATATGTCCACTACAATAATGACAGGGGCCAAAATCATATACCTATATAATTGGAGTTAGCCTGGAAAAACAGACTGTGTGGTCGAGGAAATATTTTCATTCATCTTAAAATTCTGTTGAATATTTTGTCTGAAATCAATGGGTAGAGGTTACAGAGAGGTAGATATTAATTCAATGTAAATAAAAAATATGAATAGCCCAGAAATATAAATGTACCCTGATGGACTGTTTTGGCAGATAGTGAAGTCTCTTACCTGGTTGGGGAAGTTGTGAAGAGTACCTAAGCCTTGGGGGATATCAATCAGATGAGCTCTGGACTCCATTGCAACACTGTATAAACAAGCCATCAAGAACACTAGGAAATCAAGCGTTTTTTCAAAAAGTTTTTAGCAAGACAGGTGTTCTACTTTTTTGCTTAACAGGAATCTACCTATGGGAATCACAAAGACACTTAGAAAATAAGACAAAGTCCTGAGAGATAACATCTGGCAGGCAGGACTAGAAAAGCCCAAGGGTTTTGATAAAGTCTATTTTAACTGGATATTTCTTAATTAAATATTCATTTGGTAATGAAAGTCCAAAGTGAATAAAATGTATAAATCAACATTTTTCAAAGTATTTACTTTGACTATACTTCCATATAGCTCTGGAGCAAGCTTTTTTTCTCAAGGAATGATATGTTTAATTTTTTGTTCCCTTCAAACCTGTATCATAGCTTAGAACATGAAGAAATTGGAAATGTACAGCTACTTAATTTAAAATTCGGAGATAGTGGGGACCCTATATATAGAATGTCATGGACCACTGGCCCTACACATATCATGAAATGACAGCTCACACAATAGGCATTTTTTATTTCTTTATTACTTTTGTCTAAGGTCAGAAATGTGGTAAATAACTGTTTTGTCAAAGAGTGGTGGTATTCAGTTGCAGAATCTCTGAGTCAGAAGGAACTTTATATAATCCTAAAATTTATCTGGTACATGTTTCCCCCTTAACAAAACCCCTGGGTTATTGTTCTGCTTCTGCTTGAATACTTCCAGCAACAGGGACTCACCATTCAATATATCAGTAATTCTATTACAAGACTGCTCCTCTCAGAAAGTGACGATGGTGAAATGTAACCAGAGATGTAAAGTATAATGAGAAGGAAAATAGGTAAAGAATAAAGGGTTAAACACTTAATTAAAGAAAAGAGGACTAATCAGAAGTCCCTCACGGAAAGAATGATTAGCCATGGGATGTATTGGTGAATGAGTAGGGATTATGGTTTTCTGAACTAGAGGCTATTTTGTGGAATAAAATAGAGCAGTGTTTCTCACAATGTTTGTGGTGAAGCACCAATTTTTAAAAGTCCCAATCCAAGGGCGCCTGGGTGGCTCAGTTGGTTGTCTCTGACTCTTGATTTTGGCTCAGGTCATGATCCCAAGATTGTGGGATGGAACCCTGTGTGAGGCTCTGCTCTGAGCATGGCGCCTGTTTAAGCTTCTCTCTCTCTCTCTCTCTCTCTCTCCCCCTCTGCTCCTTCCCTGCCTCGTGCTGTCTCTGTCTCAAAAAAAAAAGTCCAATCCATCATAGAACAACCATTGTCCTCCTACCACACATACACAGTACACAGCTTGTTGGCTTACAAGTTCAATACCCTTCCAAATAAGTCTATATCTCACTCAATGAGTTGACTTCACTGAACATACACTTGAATGTTTCAACAATGCAAAATTGATACAGAAGTTACTTGCTTTACATACTTTAAATATTTGTTTTTATCTTTTCTCAGACTAGAAACAAATAATTTTTAGGTTAAGTCATTCTCAAATCTTACTTTAAGTGGCACTGAATGGGAATATACACTGCTGGTCTTAGTGCTTATTTTCTGAGATTCTGACATTACTTAGCTCTATGGGAAAACAAGAGCCATAAATCAAAGAATTCCCATATTAAATTGTTCCTTTCTACTTATCACTGTCGATTGTGCTGGTCCAACAGGTCAGTGTGGTTTTTTAAAAAATAACATCTGTAATTAATTAATTAATTAATTAATTTTATGTAAGCTCTACTCCCAACATGGGGCTTGAACTTACAACCCCAAAATCAAGAGTTGCATGCTCTGCTGACTGAGCCAGCTAGGGGTCCCAGGTCATTGTGGTTTTTGATAAAAAATTATTGCTATTTAATATCTTATAATACAATATACATACACAGAAAATAATTATAAATTAAAATTTCTAATTTTATAAAAAATGAAAGATGTCAAAATGGTAATAAATTGATGTTAGAGAACCGGGCAGATGACCCCTGTCAGGTGACTGACAAAGAGGACCTGGCCGTGTTCGAGCAGACAGTAATGGTGATGAGAGCTACCTTGGACCAATGGTAGTCCCTGGATAAGCATTGCCCTCTTTTCTCCCTTAAGGAAAAATTATGTGATGACAGGAGAAGAACTTCAAAAGAAAAGTCTTTGGCTATCAAAGTATTAAGGGAAACCCTTTGGAAAACTGATGAACCCCTCAAGTATTTCTACAGAAATGATTTTCTTTAGAATCATGTTTCTTTTTTTTTTTTAACATTTATTTATTTTTGAGACAGAGAGAGAGCATGAACAGGGGAGGGACAGAGAAAGAGGGAGACACAGAATCGGAAGCAGGCTCCAGGCCCTGAGCCATCAGCCCAGAGCCCAACACAGGGCTCGAACTCATGGACCGTGAGATTGTGACCTGAGCTGAAGTCGGACGCTTAACCGACTGAGCCACACAGGCGCCCCTAGAATCATGTTTCAATAGTCAAATGTATGGTGAAGATGTGCTGAATATTTGTATTCCCCTCCAAATTCAGTTCTTGAAATTCAGTTGCCCAATGTGATGGTGTTAGGAGGTGGGCCTCTGGGAGGTGATGGTATAGCTTTCATGAATGGAATTAGTGCCCTTAGAAAAGAGGTGCATGGAGCTTCCTGCTCCTTTCACCATGTGAGATGCAACAAGTCTGTGACCCAGAAGAGGGCCCTCACCTGGCCATGCCACCACCCTAATCTCAGACTTCCAGCCTCCAGAACTGAGAGGGATATAGATTTATGTTGTTTATAAGCCACCCAGTCTGTGGAATTTTATTATAGCAGCACAAATGGACTAAGGCAATAGACTATGCAATCAGTTTAGTCAGAAAATTAAGTTGTCAATGCTTAATTTATTCTGTGTCTCTTCTAACAACTAGAGTCTATTTTGTCCAATGTGGCCAAATAAGAAATAAAATAAAATTACTTTCACAAATTTAAAAATAAAGTTTTGCCTTTTTTTTTTAATTGTGAAAATGTGGCCCCTGTTGTAAATTTACTCTAAGTAGGTTTTCTGGTACCAGATAGTTTCAAGGAATGTGGATCTTCAAACAGCATTTAAAAACAACATAACACAGGGGTGCCTGTGTGGCTCACTCGGTTAAGTGTCCAACTTCAACCAAGGTCATGATCTCATGGTTCGTAGGTTCGAACCCCGTGTCAGGCTCTGTGCTGACAGCTCATAGCCTGGACCCTGCTTCAGATTCTGTGTCTCCCTTTCTCTCTGCCCCTACCCTGTTTGCACTCTGTCTCTCTCTCTCTCTCTCTCCCAAAAATAAATAGTGGAATAACTCTCATGTGATATCGCCTCAACTTGTGGCTCCACTTGGTTCATCAGGTAGTGTATCCATCTTTGTCAGACCAGCAGTCGTCTCTCTTTCCAGAAGGAATGCTAGTGCAGAATAGATACCTTCTTTGATTATCAGAAATCGTTTCCTGTGTCTTAAAAGTGGAAGCTGAAAATGTTTCTTTAAAGCACTGGATCTACTAGCATCTGAATTCCACAAACATGTTTAGACAAAGAGGAATTTCTCATATAGAACATATAAATCTTTTCTTTAGACTCATGCTAAAGAAGTGCTATCTCATTGAAGGTAGAGATGCGAAGATTCTCCGTATTAAGTTTCTTTTCTGGTGTCGGGTCTATTAGGTTCGTATTTGTCTAGAGTGTGCAATGTGTATGAAAAGAGAAAGCTATATGCATGAAATAATTCATAGAGCAAGGTCAGGAGTGATTAAGAGGGGACATGAATGGTACAAACATTTTATTTGCTTCATTCACCATCCCCCCACCCCAAATTGTTTTAGAAAAAGAATGATTCAGACTGAGCTTAGCCAGGTTTCAGAGAAGGCACGGATCAGTTAAGGCTGAAGTGGTTAAGGAAGGCTTCTGGGAGGAGATGGAATGGGAGGGGCATCCTCTTGGTTGGATAGGATTTCCATGGAGATGTGTGTGAAGAATGAGAAGAGTAACCCAGAGAGAAGCAACAGTGTGGCCCAGGGTAAGGTGGTACAAATGACTCTCTGGGATTTGTAGGAAGGAAACATGTGTGGGACTAGAGCTTCACAGTGGGGAGTAAAGGCATATTCAGTTGCATTTGGAAGAATGGAGACATATTATGAAACATCTTCAGTGTCTGCTACTTTAGTGTTTGTCCCTGGAGTCATAAGCCACGTGGAACACCTGAAGTTTTCTCTGCTTTGTTGAAAATGGATTGAACCACCCTGGTTTAGTAACATATCATGGTGACATTTGTCCTGTGTGGGAGCAAATTCTCACCATATATTCTCTTCTAGTCTTATAGGCAGCTACTTGAATGCTTTTGTGATTTTAAGTTTGTCCCACTCCCACTAAATATACACTCTCTTTCCTCCAGCCTGTTCCTTCCTCTCCTGTCTCCCTTCATTCCCCTACACCTGTTTTCTCCCTCTTTTTCTCATCTTGTCCCTTCACTCCACTCCCACTCCACCATTTCCCTCCTCTGTCTTAATTCCTATTCTTCAGAGCCGATGGTGATCTTGTTCCAGCAAGGGCTGCATATCCTGCTCTAGCTGACAGTTTATTTCACACTCTTTATATCACAGCAGGAATCTTTGTTGCTTTCTTTATTTCTCTACAGAGTGTGCAGTGCTTGCAAATACATTCCGTATTTAAGGGGAAAAAAGCAATAAAAGTGTAAGTAAGGTAATAGGGAGAGCTAGCTTCAGGACTCCTAAGGGTATTTCTCTTCTGACCCCGTCTTGCTACCTTCTGAAGATACATAAATTTCATTTGCTGCTCTATTTTTATCCATAAAGCTTAGGACATAAATTCTTAAGGTTACAGAATTTTTCTTCCAGGTTCGGTACTATAAATTGCCAGTAGTAGGAAATCCAGGAGAGAAGACATGAGTTTAAAGAAGTTGTTTGATATCACAAAGCATTGGCTTAGTAAAAGTCAACTAGGTAAATTCCAAGTTCTTTATTCAATTGTCTTCAGTCAGTGTTCTGATTTAGACTCAGGGTGGCAGAGGAAAAATGTTGCACACTAAGTTGTAGTCCCACCAGCAGGGGGAATGGGTGGCACTGATATTTGGGGGCTGGCAAAAATAGCAACAATAATGAGAAGACCTTTATGCAAATATGTATGATTTTTAAAAATAAGGTTTTCATAATGCTTGAGAATTCATGAACCTTCTTGAAACACTTGGTGGTTAATGATTATCTATCATTAAAAAAAAAACTTCTTTTTTTTTTTTTTAAATTTTTTTTTCAACGTTTTTTATTTATTTTTGGGACAGAGAGAGACAGAGCATGAACGGGGGAGGGGCAGAGAGAGAGGGAGACACAGAATCGGAAACAGGCTCCAGGCTCCGAGCCATCAGCCCAGAGCCCGACGCGGGGCTGGAACTCACAGACCGCAAGATCGTGACCTGGCTGAAGTTGGACGCTTAACCGACTGCGCCACCCAGGCGCCCCCAAAAAAACAACTTCTGATGTCCTCATGTCTTATCCAATAAAACTTCATTTAAGTTTCTTGGTAATCCTGGTAATGGTAATCTTGAAATAAAATATACAAGTAAAATTCTTTTCCTGATAACTAAAATTGCCTTATTTTTTATTATAACCATGTTTGGTAAAAAAGACTTTTAAAACTTGCTAAGTGACTTAAATTTTAAGTGAAATACATTAGTGAGAATGTATATGTATGAAAGACATGGAAAACCCATATTGGCTCAAAAAGTAATAGGAATTTGTTGATTATTATTACTGAAAAGTCTAGAGTATGGGTGTATCAGACAGGCACTGACCCAATGGCTCAATGATATCACTGAGCACCCAGTGCTCTCCTGGGTCCCTACTTTGCTCTCTATAGTGTTGACTTGAGGCCAGCTTGCCTCATGAACATGGGATGGCTGCTGGTACCTTGCAGGGATGAATGCTGTCTTGTTTATTCCAACAGGAAAAAGAAAGTTGCTTTCCACAACTATCTGGCAAAATGCTGAGCTCTACCCTGAATGGACTAATAGATCAAGTTTTCTCATCCCCCCAACCAAATGCTGTGGCCTGAGGCCTGGGGCTATGGATTGAGGAGGATGGGAGTTGGGAGAGAAAACCATGCCCTGACTGAGGCCTCCACTGTACAATAGTCCTTAATCCAATCTGTGTGACAAGGGGATAGCAGCAGTTACAATTCTAGAAGGTTAGAATTTTTCTGATTGCTATGACACACACGTACTTTTATGCTAATGGTTTATAGGTAGTCATAATAATCAGAGCATCTCAATATTTATCAGTAAACAAGGTACTCTTATTTTTTTCAAATATAATTTATTGTCAATTTGGCTAACATACAGTGTATACAGTGTGCTCTTGGCTTTGGGGGTAGATTCCCATGATTCATTGCTTACATACAATATCCCATGCTCATCCCAGCAAGTGCCCTCCTCAATGCCCATCACCCATTTTCCCCTCTCCTCAGCCCCCTACATCAACCCTCAGTTTGTTCTCTGTATTTAAGAGTCTCTTATTGTTTCCTTCCCTCTCTGTTTGAAACTATTTTTTCCCTTCTCCTCCCCCATGGTCTTCTGTTAAGTTTCTCAATATTCATATATGATTGGAAACATATGATATCTTTCTTTCTCTGAATGACTTACTTCACTTCACACAATACCTTCCGGTTCCATCCACGTTATTGCAAAGGGCAGGATTTCATTCTTTCTCATTGCCAAGTAGTATTCCATTGTATATATAAACTACATCTGGGGCCCCTGGGTGGCTCAGTCATGATCTCACTTCAGCTCAGGTCATGATCTCACAGTCCGTGAGTTCAAGCCCTGCGTCGGGCTCTGTGCTGACAGCTTGGAGTCTGGAGCCTGCTTCAGATTCTGTGTCTCCCTCTCTCTCTCTCCTGCTCATACTCTCTCTCTGTCTCAAAAATAAATAAAAACATTAAAAAATAAAAAAAAAATATTTATCCATTCATCAGTTGATGGACATTGGGCTCTTTCTATAATTTGGCTATTGTTTAAAGCACTGCTATAAACATTGAGGTACAAGTGTCCCTATGCATCAGCACTCCTGTATCCTTAGGATACATTCCTAGTAGTGCTATTGCTCAGTTGTAGGGTAGTTTTATTTTTAGAACCTCCACACTGTTTCCAGAGCACTTCACCAGTTTGCATTCCCACCAACAGTGCAAGAGGGTTGCCATTTCTCCACATCCTCACCAGCATCTGTTGTATCCTGAGTTGCTAATTTTAGCCACTCTGACCAGCGTGAGGTGGTATCTCAGTGTGTCATTGATTTGTATTTCCCGGATGATGAGTGATGTTGAGCATTGTTTCATGTGTCTGTTGACCATCTGGATGTCTTCTTTGGAAAAGTGTCCATTCATGTCTTCTGCCCATTTCTTCATTGGATTATTTGTTTTTCGGGTGTGGAGTTTGGTGAGTTCTTTATAGATTTTGTATACTAACCCTTCATCTGATATGTCATTTGCAAATATCTTTTCCCATTCTGTCAGTTGCCTTTTTGTTTTGTTGATTGCTTCCCTTGCAGTGCAGAAGCTTTTTATATTGATGAGGTCCCAATAGTTCATTTTTGCTTTAAATTCCCTTGCGTTTGGAGATGTGTCGAGTAAGAAATTGCTGCAGCTGAGGTCAAAGAGGTTGTTGCCTGTTTTCTCCTCTAGGGTTCTCCTCCTCCTCCACCTCCTTCTCCTCCTCCTCCTCCTCCTCCTCCTCTTCCTTCTTCTTCTTCTGGAACTCCTGTGATATGGATATTATTGCATTTCATTGAATCAGCTAGTTTTCTAATTATCCACTCATGGTCTAGTATTTTTTATTTCTCTTTTTTCTAGACTTCATCATTTTCCATAATTTTATCTTCTATATCACTTATTCTTTCCTCTGCCTCTTCCATCCTCACTGTCACTGCACTAGTTTATTTTGCACCTCTTTTACAACATTTCTTAATTTGTCATGACTATTTTTTAGTTCCTTGATCTCTGCAGCAATAGATTCTTTGCTGTCTTCTATGCTTTTTTCAAGCTCAGCAATTAATCTTCTGACTAGGTATTCTAAATTGATCAAATATGTTGTTTATATCTGTTTTCAGAAATTCTTTAGCTGTCATTTCCTCCTGGAATTTCTTTTGAGGAGAATTCTTCCATTTCATCATTTTGGCTAATTTTCTGTCCCTTATATGTTTTAAAAGCTTCTTACATGTCCTGCACTTGTAGGAACTACTATATTAAAAAGGGGGAAAACACTGTCCAGGGTCTAGCCCTTTAGGAGGTGTTTTTGGAATGTGTTATGTGTTCTCTGTTGTGACTATGGTTGCTCTATCTTTATGGTTGCTTTTACTGGTGGTTTGGATCCTCCACCAGGTGTGCTTTTGATGTGTTCAATGAAGTAACTCTGGGGAAAAAAGAATTAAAAAAAAGGGGGGGGTGTGGTGGTGGAAGAAGCTTTATCCCATACAAAGAGAGAAATGACAGGGACAGGGAAAAAGAACAGAAAATAAAATTGACCAGGCGGAGAAACTATATGGCTTAATCTAGAGAGAGAGAGGAAAATAAAGAAGGAGATACAGAAGAGGTGTAAAGAGACTAGATTAAATATGTGTGCCTAATCAAACTAACAACCAGAATAACCAGACTAGAGAGGGAAGGAATAAGAGGAAGAAAAGGAAGAAAAAAATATATATATAAATATAAGAATTGTCCAAGAATTGTCCAAGAATTGGGGTGCCTGGGTGGCTCACTTGGTTAAGCGTCCAACTTTGGCTCAGGTCATGATCTCACCCTTCCTGAGTTCCAGCCCCAAGTCAGGCTCTGTCCTGACAGCTGGGAGCTTAGAGCCTGCCTCAGATTCTGTGTCTCCCTCTCTCTGCTCGTCCTCCACTCATACTCGGATTCTGTGTCTCCCTCTCTCTGCTCCTCCTCCACTCATACTCGCTCTCTTTCTCTCCCAAAAATAAAAAAAGCTTAAAAAAAAAAGAGAATTGTCCAAGAATTAAATCAGAAAATGCAACACTGCTGGGTGCCTTGGAACCAGTGGCAGCGCTGGTCTGGGGGAGGGGCTGTCTGGTTGTTCAGCATCAATCTTGCTTCAGTAGATACACAGTTATCAAACATGGAGGGGCATGGTTTGGTGTAGGTGGGTCCTGTCTCCACTGTGGGCCCCTGTCCAGTCCCTGAAGTCCCACCTTGTTGGTGATGGGGAGAAAAATGGTGACACCCCAGTCTCTCCTCCCCGTACTGGGTGTCACAAACCCAGTCCTCAGAGTGCTGCCGGGTGTGAGTGGGCTCGTTTTTTTGTTTGTTTTTTTGTTTTTTGTTTTTTGTTTTTTTCTCTGCTCCACAGTCTCCCAGGCTTCCTAGGGCACTGGCTGGGATTCAAATCTTGATGTCCTAAAGGATCCCGTTCTGCGCTGCCGGGTTCTGGGATGTGCCGCTCCACCCCTCCTGATAAAGGGCCTCTGGCTTCTCCCAGTGCCACCTATCGTGAGCGAGGTAGTTTGTCCCACTCCACAGTCTCCTGTATCTTCTAGGCGCTCTTGAAGGATCCCACTTCATGCACTCTGGTTTCTGGGGTAGAGCCACTCTGCCCAGCCGATAAAGGGCCTCTGGCTGGCAGGCAGGCACAAGCAAGGTCCTTTGTCCTTGGAATGGCTATATACTTTTTTCCCACGGCACTCAACGGTGGGGATTGCTTTCTCTGACCGTGGACTCCGTCTCTGAGCTAGTTATGGAGCCGGGAGCTGGCTCCCCTCCTCCCCAGGCTCGCAAACAGGGCAGCTGGCCCCAGTCCAGAGAAATCCCCGCAGTTAGAAATTGGATCTTTCTCCGTTTTTTTTCTGATCCTTGATCCATGTTTCTTCTCTTTTCCAAATACAATCCTATACTTCCACAGCCTTCCTTTTCCTTTTGTCTGTCCACAGAAGGGGATCCCTCCACTCCATGCCTGTTCTGCCTATTTTATCTCTCCCTGTTCACAATCATGCACCTATGGCCTTCCAAGTTGTCCCTATGGGCCCCTGGAGAAGTCTCTGTCACTTTGCAGCCTGTCCTCTTGGAATTCCAAGTCCTGTGGCCTCAACACTGCTGTGTTGAAGGACAGGGAACTTTGGACCCTCCTACTTCTCAGCCATGTTGACCAATCCCGCTTGATCTTGACCACTCCTGCTTGATCAATTATTTCTCAGTAAACCCAATGGAAGAATCTCAAGTTCAAGCCGATCTCCTAATCGGCAGAGTGCAGGCAATATCTGGATATTGGTCAACACTTTACAGACTGTTCTCAATGGATTTTCCTTCTTGGCTGAGCTTCCAAGATCAAAGCAGAGGGAGGGAGTGCAGGGCAGGAGCAGTGCCTGGGCATGTGCCCACTGGGGTGGGCCACCTAAGGGACCCAGTAACAGCAACATGGTACTCTTTAAAAGTACTCTTTAAAAGTCTGCTGGTAAGAGGGCAGTGTTTATCCAAGGACTTCTATTGGTTCACGGTAGCTCATACTTCCAGGTGTGTACCTACATAATACCTGAGAAAGTTCCATTGCAACTGAGCAAGGTGCCATCAAGTTGCATCTATGCATAGCTCCTTGCCACAGCAAAAGCTGGAATAAAAGGGGCAGGCAACAAGGCACATGAGATGTCTGGTACAACTGGTGTGGTCTGAAACACTTGGCTTTATGTTTACAGGTGTTCTGCTTCTGAATCTCCCCTAAGAATAGAGAAATGGAATCAGTCATCTCTTCCCTGATACTCAGTTAAGGGATTTTTATCCATAATGAAATTTTTCTCAGAACATAGAAAAATTGGATGTAGGTTTTTTTTTGTTTGTTTGTTTTGTTTTTACCCAAGAACTTTTACAAATTACTTTATTAATTCCTTATAGAGTCACATTGGGAGGCCATGCGGCATAATGGTTACACATATAAGCTCCAGGAATATATATGTAGTATTTATTAGACTACTATCTTCCTTCTCCTCCCACTATCTTGGCCAAGTTCACCTTTTAAGTTTTGCGTAAAGACACATGGTGATGTGCAAAATGGTGCAGCCATGATGCTTTGCCTTCAAGGGAGACAGACGGATGAGTTGCTGCTACTTAAGACAAATGTCACATCCTAACTGGATGTTTACCAAACATTAGAACTGACACCTAGAAACCACAGGCAATAGGTCTCACAATTATTCTATTGTTTTCCTGCTTCTTCTATTGTTTTCCTCTGAAGTATATGAATGACAAATGAAATGGTTTTAATTATTTGGTAAGAGAAAAGGATAGAAAAAAAGTATCTTGAGGTGGTACTGTTTCTGCACACTGATTATATTTTGGGATGTGGGGGTGTATGCTAGTATGTAACTGGATTATTTTGGACCTTTTATTTAACTCCTCTGCCTGTGTCGGTGGGTTGGGATTCCAACCTCATATCAGTTCTTCTATCAGGCTCTAACTATTAGGGAACAGACCCAAAGAGTCACTGGGTCACCCAAAGAAACACATTAGTTCCATGAATGGTGGCCCAATGGTCCCGCAAATACAGGGCTTCTTGGAAAAGCAGAACTGGAGAAAGTGGGGTCCAAGTAGGAGCATCCTATTAACATGTGCTCTTGCTTAGACTTTGTAAGTCACTGGTGAGAAGATTGGAACAAAAATACACCCTGAGTTTACTCACCTAAAAGTGGAGGATCATAGCCTCTTCACATATGGGGTTTCTAGCAGATTCAGATACTGTAAGGAACAGAAGCCTTCAGCATTTTGTCTAGACACAGACCACACCCAGGGGGGCCTTCTGTTTGGGAACAGGAAAGAGAGGAAGGCCACTGCAACACAGAGCAGGTGGAAGAAGGTCCCCCATTGCCTCTTCAACATGTTGACTCTGGTAAAAACAACAAAAGCAACAGCAAAAATCAACAAATAAACAGAAAATAAGGTGCCAGAAAAACGCCTCCATAGATACCAAGCTTTCATTAGTCAAGTGAATGTTCTCTGTTCCCTTGGCAAGGAATAAGTGAAAACAAGAAGAGAGATGGGAAACGCTGACTTGTCTGTCTGTCTCCCTAGGGAATGGAGTTAAGTTTCTGACAAAGCAACTGGAAGGTGCAGAAACATAGGAAGGGAGAACAACACAATTCCCCTTTGATGTGTGATTCTGGGGCCTACAGGTACCTCCTAATAAGTCAAATTTCATTTTCTAGGTCACAGTGGGATTATATAATAACAGTTGATGGTTCTTGTACCAGATCATAGATTTGTTGTCCTTCCCAGCATTGCCATTATGGCTCTGTCTCACCCCAAAATCCTTAAAAGCAGATCAGAATCCACAGTTAGACCTGAAGTGAGCAGCGTGAGGTTCATCTCGAAGGCAATCACTGCACTGACACTCCTCTCCTGACTCTTTGCTGAACTTCCCAGGTCAAGATGACACAGCTGACAGAGATGACCCCCCAGCGCCTTCCGCTGTTCATTCATTCCAGCACATTTTGTCAGCCCTCAGCTTCCTGGAAATCTCAAGCATGTGAAGCATATAAATAGCACATCATTTTTAATAAAAAAAAGTTGGGGACCGGACCTTATATAGTCACGGAGAAGTGGGTTATGGCCTCATAATTCATGGTAATGGGGCTTTAGGTGATTGGGTGCCCAATCCCTGAAGCCTTTGAATTTACTATCAGAAATGGGCTCCTTTCCTACATAACAGGGTCTGCATACTTTTTTGTAGTCTGTGGCAGAAAGGAATTGTTGGCTATCGCCTTCTGTTCCAATCAGTGCCCATGTTTATGGATTCCAGCAAACAGCTTTTACACTTGCTCTTTGGGTTTTCTTTTGCTATTTTAATTAATCCACAGGTGTGAACTAGCAGAGATGGAAGGAATTTGGTTATATATTTATTCTTTCTATCTTCTCTGGCTGGGGATTTTCATGTATATGAGAACAAGTCAGATTGTTCGGCAGAGATGGTTACTCATCCACCAAGAATGCATGTTCTGTTTCCAGTGGTGTGGACTAATGGCTGGAACGGGCTGCCCTGCCAGAGATGACATTTTCCATCCTGCCCATGTATCACCACCAATCTATTTGTGACCATGTGACTAGTTCTCACTAGTACAATGTGAGCAGAAGTGACATATCAGTTGTAAACTGACATGGTGATGAGGCTGATTTGTCCTCTCTTTCCCATCTGCCATGAGGAAGGGAAGAGATTTGAGGCCCTAAAGGAAGGCAGAGGCACAAGCTCAAAGTTGCCTGGCTCCTGTATATCTTCCAGTCCAGCATGAGCATTTGAATAAGTTAAATGAGTGAGAACAAAGCTAGGCCATGAAGATTTTGCAGTTTATTTTCTCTAGCATAGAACATTACTTTATTATTGTTTTATTTATATTTTAATTTTTAATTTTTCTTATTTAAGTTTTTATTTCAACTCAAGTTAGTTAATTATAATGTAATATTAGTTTCAGTAGTAGTATTTTGTGATACATCACTTACATAAAACACCCAGTCCTCATCACAAGTGCCCTCCTTAATACCCATCATCCATTTAGCCCACTCTGCCCACCTCTCCTCCAGCAGTCCTAAGTTTGTTCTCTATAGTTAAGAGTCTGTTTCCTTGTTTGCCTCTCTTTTTTCTTCTATGTTCATCTGTTTTGTTTCTTAAATTCCACATATGAGTGAAATCATGTTGTCTTTCTCTGACTGACTTATTTTGCTTAGCATAATATATGCTAGCTCCATCTATGTTGTTGCAAATGGCAAGATTTCATTGTATCATTTGCAAAATGAGTAATATTCCATTGTATATATGTATACTACATCTTCTTCATCCCTTTATCAAGTGATGGGCACTTGGACTCTTTCCCTAGTTTGGCTATTGTTGATACTGCTGCTATAAACACTGAGGTGCATGTACCCCTTCAAATCAGCATTTTTGTATCCTTTGGGTAAATACCTAGTAGTGCAATTTCTGGTTTGCAGGGAAGTTCTACTTTTAACTTTTTGAGGAACCTCCATAGTTCTGACCATAGCCATCTAAGTTTGTTCCTGGAACAATATAGTAGGTGTTCAATCAATGTTTTTGAACAAATGAGTGAACAAACTTTCTTCCTTTTGGAAATTTGTTTAATGAAACTGCACATAAGGGAGAAGAAAATGGTTGACTAAAACCACAGATGTTGCAGAGAAAGATTTTGTTGGAAAAGCGACCCAGGAATTAAGCACAGGAAATAACTTCTGAATATTAAGAGACAATGTTTCCAGATGGCACCCAGATCAGAAGTTGTCATTTATTTGACAATAATAATGGAACTCAGATTTTCTCTCCTCCCACAGAAAAGATAGAATGCAAGGCAGCTGCAGCACAGCCATTTTATAATAGTGGGAAGGGAGTTGCATTTGTTGCACGTGTATAACTCTAGGAAGCAAAAAAAGTCCTAAAAAAAGGCAAAAATAGAGCTTTAGGGAAGGTATTCACCTGCACTGCAAGAGACAGATTGAGAAGTCTCTGCAGTTGGTTGCCTTAGTAAGAGAGGGAAACCAGGCTGTTCAGGTTGGTGCAAGCCACTCCATGAGATGGTCATGTCCTTATGCCATCACAATACAGGTTTCCCAGAAAGTTGCTCCCACAGGCAGCAGGGTCTTTGCACACTGTTGTCTGTGCCCAAACAACTGATAGGTAGAGAGCATTCCAGTCCTAGTGAGGTCTATGTATTGTCACTCAGGTTTGCAGGCTCAGGTGAAGTGTCACCTCCTCCGTGAAGACTCTTCTGTCCTTTGTCTCTTCTTCTTCTGTGTGTCCATAGCACAATCATCCTGCTGTTACAGATCTGCCAATTTAGTTGTAGTTTTATGTTTATACTTGATTTCCCCCATGAGACTGAGCCCCTTGAGTTTGTATGCTGAATTTGATTTATTGTTATAGCCCAAGACATGGTACAGTGTTAAATTTATAGGAATTAAATTATCTCCCCAAGTGAAATGATGAATAAATAAGAGTTTGGAGGACATATCTGAGAATATCTCAGTTTATCTTAGTGTCCACTAGAAGGTGTTTTCTTAAGCTAAAGTTGAATTTTTTGCAAAGTTTCAGTAAAGTTTAGTTTGTCTTGTAAAACCATACAGTGTTTCTTCAAACTGGAACACTTTCTCTTCTTGTTAACTCCTAACTCAGGAATTTCCAAATAGTAACAATAATAACAACAATAATTACATGAGTAATTTATCTTTCCTATTGTTCTCAATATGTCAATATTTGTTTTTAAAAAATAATACTTTTAGAAGTTTTGGATTTACAGAATAATTGAGAAGAGAGTAGTACGGTGAGTTAGTTGCCTTATACCCCCACCCCCAGTTCCCTTATTATCAACATCTTGCATTACTATTATACATTTGTTACAGCTAATGAACCAACACTGATGTGATTAACTAAAGACTATAGTTTATTCAGATTTCATTAGTTTTCACTTAATATCCCTATTCTGTTTCAGAATCCCATTCAGGATATAACATTACATATAGCTGTCGTGTCTCCTTGCTCCTCTTGGCTGTAAGTTTTCCTGAGTTTCCTTGTTTTTCATTACCTTGATAATTCTGAGGAATACTGGTAAGGTATTTTGTAGGATGCCCCTCTGCTTTAATTTGTCTGATGTTTGTCTCATGAACAGACTTGTATCATGGATTTTAGGGAGAAAGACCACAGAGGTAAAATACCATTTTGTCATGTCTTATCAAGAGTATTTACCATCAACCCAATATATCATGTTGATATTGACCTTGATCACCTGGCTGAGGTAGTGTTTGTCAGGTTTATCCACTGTAAACTTAATCTTTTTCTTCCTTTCCATACTTTCCTTTTTGGAAGGAGCTCACTATGTGCAATTCACATATAAAGAATAAGGATTTGTGGTCCGCTTCCTTGAGGGTGCAGTATCTATCCCTATGGGATAAATTATTTGAAGTTCTTTCACATGGGAGACATTTATATGCCCTTACCTATTTATTTACAAAATCATTCTATTTATATCAATATGTACTCATGTATATTCATGTATACTTTGGGTTATATCACAATACTACATTATTTATTTTATTGCTCTATTATTTAAGCTTTGGCCACTGGGATCTCTTGTAGTTAGTTGGCTCCTGTGTCCCTTTGATATAATCTATCAGTGCATAGTTCTGTTTTGGTATTTGTTTTTGAGCACTTCTTTACTTTCTGGTACTACAAAATACTTGTGTCCTCTTTTATGTTTCCTGTCCCAGTTTTAGAATCAGACATTTCCTCAAGTAGCCCTGGTTCTTTTAATTGGAGAATGGTATTTATTAAAAACAAGGATTTGGGTACTGGGAGTGCTAATTTCTAATGGCATGTAATTGATTGTAGGCCCTCTCTGCTGACCTAGCAAGGTAATATATGTGTGAATGTTATGTAATATCTATATGTATATGTATATCTATATCATCTATCTATATCTAATCATCTATATCTATCTGTATCTATATCTATGTCCATCTATATCTTTTTTTTTAAGTTTATTTATTTTTGACAGAGACAGAGACAGAATGTGAGGGGGTTAGGGGCAGAGAGAGAGGGAGACACAGAAGCAGAAGCAGGCTCCAGGCTCTGAGCTGTCAGCACAGAACCTGACGCGGGGCTCAAACTCACGAGCTGTGAGATCATGACCTGAGCCGAAGTCAGATGCTCAACCGACTGAGCCACCCAGGCACCCCTATATCCATCTATATCTAATCTATATCAGTATCTACATCTGTATCTGTAATCTATATCATCTGTCTATATTAATTAAACTGGAGTTATTGCTGATATCTCTAGAGTTAGCTCATTACCACATAGATCATTCTACCTCCTTTCCTTGCTTATTTTTTAGTTTCTGCTCCATCAGTGAGAAACCTGTCACCATCCATAAGATATTTACTTAATTGTTCCAGTATACTTGTATAGCAGTGTCAAAACCCATACTCTTTTTAAAATTTTTTTCTTTTTTAAATTTTTTAATGTTTGTTTATTTTTAAGAGAGAGAATGAGCAGGGAGGTGCAGAGAGAGAAGGAGACACAGAATCTGAAGCAGGCTCCAAGCTCTGATCTGTCAGCAGAGAGCCTGAAGCGGGGCTGGAACCCACGAACCATGAGATCATGACTTGAGCTGGAGTTGGACGCTTAACCTGCTGAGCTGCCCAGGCGCCCCAGAACCCATACTCTTGTGGGAAGTAACTTTATTAACTAGAGCACAGTACTTATGTGTAATTCCTTTTGTCTGTAGACTCACAGACTCCACTCATTTCCAAAAATATCTAGGTCAGCACATTTCCCCCATCTCTTTTAGTGAAATTGTTTCATACTTTTTAATGTAATTAGATTTTTTTGGTCATAGTCTGCATTCTATCCTGGATTCTCCTACCTCCTATATGATTTTTTAATTTGTAAACACTAATCTTCATTCTTTGTGTTATAAAGTTCCATTAGTTTTGACAAACTCATAATGCCATGAATCCACTATTTTCAGTATCATGCAGAAAGTTTTACTGCCCAAAAATATCCCCTATGTTGAACCTATTTAAACTTCCCTCCTATTCCCAAACCCCTGACAATCACCAATCTTTTTACTATCTTTATAGTTTTCCCTTTTAAAAAATGTCATATAATTGGAATCATACATTATGTAGACTATACAGACTGCCTTCTTCCACTTATCAATTTTCATTTTAGATTTCTCCATGTCTTTTTGTGTCTTGATAGCTCATTTAATTTTTTCCCACCCTTGACAAATGTTTATTGCACATTTACTATGTCATACATGTTGTGGTAAAACACACATAACATAAAATTTACTATTTTAATCATTTTAAGTATACAACTCAGTGACATTAGGCACATTCATATTGTTCCATGACTATCATCACTATCTATTTCCAGAACTTTTTCACCATCCCCAACTGAAACTCTGTACACATTGCCCAATAGCTCCGCATTCTTCTTTCCCTCAGTCCATGGTTACCTCTATTCTACTTTCTGTCTCTATGCATTTGTCTATTCTAGGAGACTCATAAGTGAAATCATTCAATATTTGTCATTTTATATCTACCTTTTTTCACTTAGCATAACGTTTTTCAAGGATTGCTTATGTTGTAGCATGTTATCAGAATTTCATTCCTTTTTTTAAAAAAAAATTCTTTTGACAGAAACAGAGAGAGCACACATGCATGTGGTCAGGGGAGGAGCAGAGAGAAAGGGAAAGAGAATCTTAAGCAGGCTCCACGCCCAGTGCATAGCCTGACATGGGGCTAATCTCACAACCATGAGATCACGACCTGAGCTGAAATCAAGAGTCAGACGCTTAACTGATTGAGCCACGTAGGTGCCCCTCATTCCTTTTTAAGGCTGAATAATATTCTATTGTATGTATATTCCACATTTTGTTTATTCACTCCTCTGTTGATGGACTTTGGGTTGCTTTTACCTTTTTGGCTTTTGTGAGTAATGCCATTGTGAATATTAGTGTTCAATTACTGAATAATATCTCATTGTGTGATTGTACCACATTTCATCCATTAACCTATTGAAGGGCATTTGGTTGTTTCCAGGGCTTGGGAATTATGAATAAAGCTGCAATAGACATTTGTATGTGTTTTTTTTTTGTGTGTGTAAACATAAGTTTTCAAATCCATTAGTTGAATACCTAGGACCTTCAGTTGTTGTGTTATATAGTAAGAATATGTTTAACTTTGTAAAAATTGCCAGTCTTCCAAAGTGGCTGTACCATATGCATTTCCACGAGCAATAAAGATTTCTGTTGCTTCATGTTCTCATCAGTATTGAATGTTGTGAATATTTTGGATTTTAGCCTTTCAAATAAATATATGGTGGTATCTTATTGTTTTAATTTGCAATTCCTTAAGAATATGTGATTTCAACATCTTTCATATGCTTATTTGTCATCTGTATATTTTCTTTAATGAGGTGTCCGTTCAGATCTTTTGCCCATTTAAAAGTTAGGGTGTTTGTTTTCTTATTGTTAAGTTTTAAGAGTTCTTTGTATCTTTTGTATATAATTTCTGTATCAGATAAGTTTGTGAATATTTCCCCCACTCTGTGCCTTGTGTTTTCATTCTCTTTCACAGAGTAGATTTTTTCTAATTTTAATAAGGTCTGATATCAATTTTTTCTTTCATGATCAGGTTTTGATGTATTTGAAAACTGATTGTCAAATCTAAGGTCAACTGATTTTCTCCTATGTTTTTTTTTTCTAGAAGTTTTATAGTTTTGCAATTTACTTTTAGATCTATGATACATTTTGAGTTAATTTTTGTGAAGGGTGTAAAATGTATGTCTAAATTAGTTTTTCTTTTGTATATGGATGTCTAGCTGTTCCAGCATCATTTGTTGAAAAAGTATTCTTTCTCCACTGAATTGCCTTTTCTTCTTTGTCAAAATTCAGTTTACTTTATTTGTGTGAGTCTATTTCTGGGCTGTCTTTCAGTCCCACTGATTTATGTGTCTATTATTTTAACAATATTATGCTACCTGGATTGCTATGGCTTTACAGTAAGTCTTGATGTTGAGTATTCAGTCCTCTAATCTCCTCCTCCCCCTCTCCTCACCTTCTCTTACCTTTACCCTTTCTTCTTCTTCTTCCATACTGTTTGCTATCCTCAGTCTTCCACCTTTCATATAAACCTTAGAATCAGTTTGTCCATAGCTATAGAACAGTTTGCTGTGAGTTTGATTGGAATTTCATTGAATCTGTATATCAAATTGGGAAAAACTGATGTTTTAACAGTATTGAGACTTCCAATCCATAAACATGGTATAACTCTCCATTTAGTTAGGTCTTCTTTGATTTATTTGTCCCTTATATGTTTCTTTGTTCTGAAGTCTCCTTGTCTGAAATTAATATAGCTTTTCCAATTTTCTTTTGATTAGTATTAGCATTAGTGTTAGTATATCTTTATCCACCCCTTAACTTTTAACCTATCCACGTCTTTATATTTAAAGTAGATTTCTTGTAGACCACTTTATAGTTGAGTCTGGTTGTATCTACTCTGAAAACCTCTGACTTTTAATTGTAGTATTTAGAGCATTAATTTTTCCCATTTCACCCATTTCCCTATCCAGCTCCCTTCTAGCAACCATCAGTTTGCTCTCTGCATATGAGTCTGTTTTGTTTGTTCATTTACCTTCTTTTTTTAGATTGCACATATATGTGAAATCATATGGTATTTATTTTTCTCTGTCTGACTTATTTCATTTAGCTTAATACCCTCTAGATCCATCTATGTTGTCAATGGCAATATTTCTTTTTTTTATAATCACATTAAAAATGGTTATTGACAGTTTGAATAATGTGTACTGTGTTGAAACTGTTTTCTGTTTTTTTCACTTGTTCTCTCCCCACCCCCTTCTTTTTATGCCTTCTATGGATTTAATGAGCATTTTATATAATTTCATTTTGTCTCCTCTCTTAGCATATTGATTATACTTTTTAAAAATGTTTTAGTGGCTGCCTTAGAGTTTGCAGCACACCTTTATAATTAATCTACTTTAAAACAACACTGTAATGCCTCTCAGGGCAGGTACCTTATGACAGACCATTCTCAATTCCTTCCTCCTGTCCTTTACAGATTGTTATAGTTTATTTCACTTATTCACGTGTTTAATCACAGAGTATGTTCTTGCTATTATTACTTTGAATAAATATCCATTTTTTCAATTAATAATAGAAATGATAAATAATTTTAATTCATATAAATTTATTTTTGGTACTTTATTTTTTAAATGTAGATCTGAATTTCTGACTGTATCATATTATTTTCTCTGAAGAACTTCTGATGATAAATTCTGTCAGTTTTTTAATGGAAGAATTTTTTTTAGCTTTATTGAAGTATAATTAACAAATTAAATTGCAAGATATTTAAAGTGTACAATGTTATGACTTTATATATGTATACACTGTGTAAGGATTCCTCTACTGAGTTAACTAACACATCCATCCCCTCACATATTTACCCTCCACTTTTTAAAATCTCAATCTCTCTCTCTCTCTCTCTCTCTCTCTCTCTTTCTTTCTCTCTTTTTTTATGAGAACATTTAAGTTCTACTCTCTTAGCAAATTCTACTTGTATAATGCAGAGTTATCAACTCTGGTCACCATGTTATACATTACATCCTCAGACCTTATTCATATTATAACTCAAAGTTTGTATCCTTTTACTGATATCTCCCTATTCTCCCACTCCCTAGCTCCTGGTAACCACCATTCTAATTTCATTTTTGAGGTCATTTTCTTAAGAATCCACATGTAAGTGATATCATACAGTATTTGCCTCTGTCGGATTTATTTCATTTACCATATTATCTTCAAGGTTTATCCATGTTGTCACAAATAGCAAGATTTCCATCCTTTTTATGGCTAAACAATTCTTTTTTTATGGCTAAATAATCCTTTTTGTGGCTAAATAATGACATTTTCTTTATCCATTCAACTGTTGACCGATATTAAGATTGTCTCCATATCTTGGCTCTTGTGAATAATGCTGCCATGAACATGGATGTGCAGATATCTCTTTGAGATCTATTTCCATTTCTTCTAGATATAGACCCAGATGTGAGATTGCTGTATCATATAGTAGTTCTATTTTTAATTTTCAAAGGAGCCTTCATACTGTTTCCATTACTTAATTTACATTACTATCAATAGTACACAAGGATACCTTTTTTCCCCACATCCTTACTGACATTTGTTATTCCTTGTCTTTTTGATGATAGCCATTCTAACGTGTGTAAGGTTATATCTCATTGGGGTTTTGATTTGCATTTAGCTTATGGTTAATGATGAGCACTTTTCATATACCTGTTAGCCATCTATATGTCTTTGGAAAAATGGGTTTATTTTTGGGCTCTATTCTGTTCTATTCTGTTTTTGGTGGGGAAGATTTTATTTGTTTTCATTTTTGTTTTTTCCTAATACCATACTGCTTTGAACACTAGAGCTTTGTAATATAATTTGAAATCAGGAACTGTGATGCCTCCAGCTTTGTTCTATCTCAAGTGTGCTTTGGCTATTTGGGGTCTTTTGTGATTCCATACAAATTTTAGGATTAATTTTTGTGAAAAATGTCATTAGAATTTTGATAGGAATTGTATTGAATCTGTAGACTGTATTAGGTAGTTTGTACATTTTAACAATATTAAAATTTCCAATCCATGAAAATAGGATATCTTTTCATTTATTTGTGTATTCTTTAATTTCATTTATCAACATCATTTAATTTTTGGTGTGTAGATCTTTTATCCCCTTGGTTAAATTTATATCTAAGTATTTTATTTATTTATTTTTTTGGTGATATTGTAAATAAGATTATTTCCTTAATTTCTCTTTCTGATCATTCATTGTTATATGGAAATGCAACTGATTATTGTATATTGGTTTTCCATCTTAAAACTTTACTGAATTTGTTTATTAGTTCGAACAGTTCTTTTGTGTGAAGTCTTTAGGGTTACCTATATAGTATTATATCATCTGCAAATAGAGACACTTTTATCTACACATTTCTGTTTTGGATGCTTTGTATTTCCTCCTTGCTTAATGGCTCTGCTAGGACTTCAGTACTATGATGAATAAAAAAGGTTAAAGTGGAGAGCCTTATTTTGTTCCTGATCTTAGAGGGAATATTTTCAGCTTTTCACCATTGAGTATGATGTTAGCTGTAGGCTTATCATATATGGGCTTTATTATGTTGAGGTATGTTCCTTCTCTACTCAGTTTGTAGAGACTTTTTATCATGCAAGGATGTTGAATTTTGTTAATTAATTTTTTGCATCTATTGAGATGATCATACAATTTTTTTTCTTCATTTTTTAATGTGGTTCATCATATTGACTGATTTGAAGATATTAAATCATCCCTGCATCTCTTGAATAAATCCCACTTGATCATGGAGTATGATACTTTAAAGTACCATTGAATTTGGTTTGCTAATATTCTGTTGAGAATTTTTGCATCTATGTCCATCAGAAATATTGACCTATAATTTTCTTTTCTTGTAGTGTTCTTGTCTGGCTTTGGTATCAGGGTAATGCTAGCCTAATGAAATTAGTGTAAAGTGTTTCCTCTTCTTTTATTTTTTGGAAAACTTTGAGAATTCTTGATATCAATTCTTCATTAAATGTTTGGTTGAATTCACCAATGAAGCCATCTTGTCTTGGATTTTTCTTTGTTGGGAGGTTTTTGATTAGTGATGTAACCTTACTAGTAATAGGTCGGTTCAAATTTTCTATATTATCATGATTCATTCTCGGTCAGTTGTATGATTTGAGAAATTTATTTCTTCTCATTTGTTCAATTTGTTGCATTATAATTGTTCAATAGTAGTCTATTGTGATCTTTGTTATTTGTGTCGTATCACTTGTAATGCCTCCTCTTTCATTTCTAATTTTATTTATTAGAATCCTCTTTTTTTCTATAGGTTTAGCTAAAGATTTGTCTATTTTGTTTGTATTTTCAAAGCCCAGCTCTTAGTTTCACTGATCTTTTTATATTGTCTTTGTATCTATCTCATTTATTTTTACTGATATTTGTTATTTCTTTCTTCTACTAACTTCAAACTTAGTTTATTTTTTATAGTTTCTTGAAGTATATAGTTATGTTATTTATTCAAGATTTCTTTTTTCTCAATGTAGGTGTTATAAATTTCCCTCTTAACATTGCTTTTGCTGCACTTTATAAGTTTTGGTGTGTTGTATTTCCATTTTAATTTGTCTCAAGATATTTTTTTATTTCTCTTTTATTTTTTGATCTAGTAGTTTTTCAGGAGGATGCTGTTTAGTTTCCACTTATTTCTGAATTTCTCATTTTTCTTTTTGTGATTGATTCTTAGTTTCACACCATTGTAGTAGCAAAAGATACTTGAAATGATTTAAATTTCTTAAATTTATTAAAACTTTTTATTTTACCCTAATATATGAGCTACCCTGTAGAATGTTCCATGTTTGCTTGAGAAGAATGCTTATTCTATTGCTATTGGATCAAGTGTTCTACATATGTCTGTTACGTCAATCTGGTCTAACATATAGTTGAAGTCCTATGTTTCCTTATTGATTTTTTGTCTGCATGATCTATCCATTGTTGAAAGTGGGTATTATAGTTTCTTACTATTATTGTATTGTTGTCCATTTCTCCCTTCAGATCTGTTAATATTTGCCTTATACATTTAGATGCTCCTATGTTGGGTGGCTATTTACTAATGTTATACCTTTTGATAAATTGACCTCTGTACCATTATATAACAACCAGTCTCTAGATGTATGCTACATTAGAAATCTGACCCTAAGACAGCAGCTTTTGAAGTATGCAGATAGATCCCTTTCAGAGAACAATTGTGAGACAAGCATTTTTGCCCACTCCTTCTGCATGGAGTCCTGAGCAGTAGCCAGTTATGAACTCTTTATTTTGCAGCAATTTTTGGAACTTGTGAATGGAATACCATTAGCTATCAGAGCCAGAAAATCTAAGGATCCATACCTTGGTGGGCAGTGCAAAAGCTGGGGCATAGATGCATGTACAAGCTTCTTCCAGGGAGATACTGACAACCTTGTGTAGACTACAGGGTGATGACAGTGGAGGTGTCCATCGAGTTTCCCAGTCTCTGGGAAGAATTGCAGCCAGCCTTTAGATGTCAGTTACATTAGAATCCTTCAAGCAGCAACTTTTAAAGATTGAACCACCTCAAGGAAAGATTGGAACATGAGCAATTTTGCCTGCTCCTTCTGAATCCTGGGAGGATAACCATAGCAAGTACTTGTGTTCCAATTAACAATTGTTCCTTTGCTATAGTCTTGTGGGTCTCATGTATGTAAGCTTCACTGGCTTTCAGAGCTAGTCTTGGGGGCTAGTCCCTCAAGTAGGAGTCTTAATAGATGAAGCCTTAAATGTGGAGTCAAAACACTTTGCTCCTCAAGGCGAAGCTGGGACTTAGTGGTTCTCTTCTGAACATGTGGGGCCATGCTGGGAATGGTATTTATGGTGAGAGTGGGTCTCAGCATTTACTGCCCATTTCCATGTAGATATTTTCTCATTTATCCAATGTGCAGGAGTCAGTTGTTTTCTGGACTTCTCTCAGAGGGGATTTTTCCTTGTGTAGCTATATATTCAGTGTGTCCGTGGGAGGAGAGTTTAGAGGCCTCCCATATCACCATGTTGGTTGACCTTTCTTCTAACTTTTTATTTGAGAAAAATCTTTATTTATTCTTCACTTTTGAAGGCTAATTTTGCTGTGTATATCATTCTAGGTTTTTTTTTTAATTTTATTTTCATCACTTTAAATATTTCAATTCACTTTCCTCTTGCTCACATAGTTTCTGAAGAAAATTACGCTATAATTCTCATCTTTTTCACTTTAAAGGTAAACTTTTTATTCTCCCCCTAGCTTCCTTCAAGAGTTTTTCTTTGTATTGTTTTTCTGGAGTTTGAATATGATACTCTTTGATGCAGAGTTTTTGATATTTATTCTGTTGATGGTCCCTGAATTTCTGGAACTGTGGTTTGGTATTTTTCATTAAATTTTGAAATCTCTTGGCCATTATTACTTCACATATTTTTGTTGTTGTTTCTTCTTTTGGTATTCCAATTGTACTATGTCATATCTTTCAAAATCACCTCATAATTCTTGAATAATCTGTTCTCTTTCTCTCTTTTAAAATTTCATTTTGGAAAGTTTATACTAACATATATTTGTATTCACTGATGTTTTTCCTCAGCTGTGTCTAGTCTACTGAAGAATCTATTTTTCATTTTTTACATTATTATTTTTTTTACTTCCAGCATTTCTTGTTGATTCTTTCTGCTTATGCTATTCATCTGTCTTTCCATGTTGCCTACTTTTTCCACCTTAACATATTAAACTTATTTTAAATTCCCGGTCTGATAATCACAATCTGTGTCATATCTGAGTCTAGTTCTGGTACTTGCTTTGTTTCTTTAGACTTCCTTTTAGCATTCCTTGTGATTATCTTGCTGAAAGCCAGACAAAGCTTATAATAAGAAGTGATATAAACAGACCGTTAGTGTGAGATTTTATGTTAATCTGGTTATGAGTTGAGCTGTATTTAATGTTTGTTGTAGCTGTAGGTGCTTGGAATACAAATTCCTCTAGTGCTCTTGATTTTATCCCCATGCTTGTCTTTAGGTTGCCCTAAGGACTTCTTCTCAAACAGTCTGGGCCTTGTAGCTTTTTTAGCTGTAATCCATACTAGAGCTTCTTTAATGTGGTGATAAGGAGTGGGTTAGAAGTAGTGTTCTATAATCTTAAAATTAGATCTCAGTTTTTAGTGGGCCTAAATTCCTGGGATGTAAGTTTTGCAAACATTACTTACCTTTAATTTATTATATTTTAAAAGATATATTTATATTATGTTTAATATATTTATATTATATTTAATATATTTATATTATATTTATTTGTTATATCTTACCTCTCCCTGCCCTCCTTGAGTGAGACAGGAGGCTAGAGAGGGCTGGGGTTGGGTAGTTGCTCATCTGCCTATGTAAGATAAAGCCTAGCTAAATGTTTTTTTCAGTGGAGAGTAGCCTTTTATTATGGAGAACACACTAAGTATAGTTTAAAATGATTATTTCCCCCCTACCTTTGCCAAAGATACTTGGTAACTTTTCTGGGTTCTTTATCTTGAGAACCTGGTGAGGTTCCTGGAAGAAAAATCCATGAAATTGTGGGGAATCTCCCTAAAACTGCAGGCTGCAGGAGTTTCTCATTATTATGCTAATCTACTCTCAACCTCCAGAAATTCCTCAAGGTAAGTATTTAAGTGTTCCTATCAATTGATACCTCCAGTGGCTTTTGCTCTGTATAAGGTAAACTTGACTGTGTTTCTTTGTATTCTCCTGTGTCTAGATTTCAGACTGGCTGTCTGCCTTGTGACTTCAGTTCTCTGATGGTCCAAAAAACTCATTGATTTTAAGTTTTTTCAATTTTTTTTTATTGTAAGGATGGAAATGACACCTTCTACATTTTATATGTCAGAGCTAATACAAGAGGTCTGTTAACATTCAACTTTTAGATTTTAAAAACTTTTAAAAAGAGGTTTTGACAAATAGCCCTCTTTAAATATAAGGTAAATTATTGTTAAAATTTTGTAAATTTGATATACTGCTGTCATGTTGGAAGAGGAAGAAAGGAATTGCTCTTTGAAAGATACAAACTTTTTCTGCCATCTGGGTCGGCTTGATAAAGATGTGCACTTAGCATAGATCACATTTCAACCTTCCGAATCTGAGGTGAGGCTAAATGGAAAGATGCGATGTTTTATCATAATTAGATTATAAGTTTTACTTCATGGCTCATTTATTCCTCTCTGGAAGCTTGCAAAGAGGGACCATTAAAAATCCTCTGCCTTTGGAAAAATGTACAGCAAATAAGGTAGCATTTCCTCTGGCCCTTCCCTGATCCGTAGGCATCACACAAAAGAAGTGAAAATTGAAAATCATGGCATAACTGGACTGTTAGAAAATATACTCAAGCTTACTGGCTGGAAAATTACCACAAGTGTGCACATGTAGAGACTTTAATGAAAAGCAGGATCACCCTAATTTGTTTCAAAATGTGTCTGCCGTCCTGTCTGTGAGAAATAAAATATATCAACCTGATGAGATGGAGTGATATTCAATGAGTCTGTGAGACAGCCGTGAAATTCCAAACTGAGAAAGACCTGAGGGTAGAGATTTCTTCCGTTAAATTTTATCAGAAGCAGCCAGAGGGCAGCACAGCAGTTTGGTTTTAAATGCCAAGAAAACTCTCTAAATGGACTCTTATGCCAAAGAAATGAATGACAGATGGTGTTTCTTATTCAAGGTTCACAGATGCCTCCCACAAACACCAAAGATATAGTCAAGCATTCAAATGAGAATAAGAATACACATGTAGAATTCAAAGAAACTGTTTGAAAAAATGACAGTAAAACTGATCAACTGATCATAGCAGTTAGCAAAAGACCAGATATGTAGAAGGCAGGCAGATTTATTCAGCAGCATCTGACTAAATAGAACCTCCAATCGTAAATAGAACTGAAATCCTTTTAGACCAGTTTAAAAGCAAAATATTTATTGCATGCATATAATTTTTTAAAAGCTCAATGCCCCCAATATCATTTAGAATCTGTTTCGAAGTCAGTCTAGCTGTAGTCCAATGGCCTGTACTATTTGCCAGTCTATTTTCAAAAATAACCCCTGAAAAATTAAAGTATAGAATAATGATCCTGAACCCACAAAAACAGATTTAATTCCATTCACTATTTTTGTACTTATAAGAATGACTCATACATCTCAGAAACTTTATTTTTGCAATTTTTTTTGCTAATCCTCAGATAATCAGCAAATCTGATTAATATAAACATTTCATTATTGTTTAGTATTTTCATAATGTTTTCCTTTATCTATTGTCCTTTAGCCTGGACCATAGTCAAATAGAGGTCGGCTATATTCAAGGGCATTTGGGGATGTAGCATTCAGTCTATAAAGCAAAGTGGGTTAATATCCAGATAAATTTTCTTAGTTTATAGCAACATAATAAATTTAAACCCAGCTAACAATGCTATTGCATCACCTTGTAATCATGAGGTGTTTTCCAGGGAAGGATTTTTTTAAGGTTTATTTATTTTTGAGTGAGAGAGAGAGAGAGACAGAGCATGAACGGGGGACAGGTAGAGATAGAGGGAGACACAGAATCTGAAGCAGGCTCCAGGCTCTGAACTGTCAGCACAGAGCCCAACTCTGGGCTTGAAATCACAAACTGCACCTGAGCTGAAGTTGGACGCTTCACTGACTGAACCACCACGTGCTCCTCCAGGAAAGGATTTGATCCATAAATACATAGCCCATATTTTTGGACTCTAAATCAGGGTACATGATAGGTGTGATAGTACCTTTGTGGAGAATGATAGATTATCCAAAGTGTTGGGGTCTCCTATAAAATCCAGGGTGGGAGAATTACTATATCCACCATTACTCTTTTTTTATTGGCTTAGAAAAGCTTGGAACCTCATGAAAAGACTGATAAATTCATTCATTTGTCCATTTAAGGGTCAGCCTTTCCAGAAGTCCAGGCATTCCAATGTAGGTCATCTGGTTTGAATTGCTTGGTTTTTGCTTGACACAGGTGCAAAGCACTTTTCCTAAGTGGAGGATAGGCCTCTTCTTAAATGTCACTGTGATGAAGATGCATGTTTTACTTTTTCTGACAGATACCTCACTCAAGTCTGCGTCATAGACTTTCTACCAACTGGCCTTGCCCCAAGTGAAATTTTTAACCAGTCCAGAATCTGTAATTAACAAAAGTGAAAAAAAAAACCCAAAAAACATTGGTTGCCTCTGATTCATGTTAAGGTCAACCAGTGGAAATAATAGCTCCAGGTCAATTAATGAATGCTTCAGAAGGTCAGTAGTTATCCATTTTCAAAAAGAGCACAGATAAAATAACAAAGATAGAGAAAATTGGTCAATGCTTGGTATTTTGATTTGTTTGTTAGACTTTTTTTTTCCCTTGAGGAAAAGCTGGCATGTCTTGTACTCTTTCAAAACATGAATGTGAAGACAAGAGTGTGCTTAATGTGATGACATATGAAAAACTACATATGAGTATTTAACCATTTGCATTTTAAAGTGGTTATTACTGTTATTATTAATAATATTGCCATTATCATGTCTGGATTCATTTTTCTTTTTACATATTTAATTCTTTCACTCATTAAATATTTTGTAAGCATCTATAAATGCAAAGCATGACTATTCTCTGCTGCCCCCTGCTCACCCACATTTCTTTTCAGGTGAACCTTAATAACCACTTGTTATTTTTGGTATTCATTATTGCTTATTAAATAGCAAGTGTTTATTACTGAAGTATAGGTAAGCAAATTTCCATGGCTCACACCAGTCTTGGGCACAAAGCTGGGGTAAAAAAATAATGTGTGTGTGTGTGTGTGTGTGTGTGTGTGTGTGTGCATGCATCAGTATGCCTCTGCTTTCAGCATCTCCAAATATACCCTCTCCTGGTACCCCATTTCTTCTTCCTTCCTCTGCCAAATACCTGCATCCCAGACTTAACTAACCTTTCTAATGTGAGTTAATAGTGGTTTAGCTGCTGTTACCCAAAGGATAGTTTTTCTATTCATGGGAAATATTTGAAGCCTAAAAAATCTTCAAAATCCAAAGAAGTAAGTCTCTACCTTATTTCAAGTTACTTGATGTCTTGATGAAGATAGATTTCTTCTTAGCCAGTGGACCTCTTGGCACATGTCATTTTACACCAACCAATCCATCATCCATTTTGTCTGTACTTAGGTCACAATTGATCCTCTTTGTTTACGAAATTTGACAGTTGAAAATATTTATTTTCAAGGTGGCATGCACACCTTCTGGATGCAGTGTATTCAACTGAGGTGAAATAAGGGAAGAATTAATTAAAACTAGACCTAGGAATCCAACTGTCAATCCTTATGGGGAGCAGACTCTTTGAGGCTTGGATTCTGCATCACTCCACTTGACATCCAGAAGTTACAGACTATATTACCTTAGGAGAAGAGGATGTGTGTTATGAACCTAAGTATTATTCAATACACCATATACAAAATGTGTTCACTAATTTTTTTTTAATTTTTATTTAAAAAAAATTTTTTTTTAACGTTTATTTTTGAGACAGAGACAGAGCATGAACGGGGGAGGGGCAGAGAGAGAGGGAGACACAGAATCGGAAGCAGGCTCCAGGCTCTGAGCCATCAGCCAGAGCCGGACGGGGGGCTCGAACCCACAGACCGTGAGATCGTGACCTGAGCTGAAGTCGGACGCTTAACCGACTGAGCCACCCAGGCGCCCCAATGTGTTCACTAATTTTTTAATGATTGAGAGTTATGAAGACACTCAGTGGTTTCTCTGTTCATCAAAGAGAAATGTATATGTCCTAATGTTTGCGTCTGTTTGAAACCAAACATCAAGTATCATTAAACCAAAAATGATTACTTCCTTTCAATTTATCATAAACAATGAATAAAATTTTGGGTTTTAACTTAAATACTCAAGATAGAGTATAATAACTCAGAGTTAAAAATCAGTGTATATGAATTACAGTTTGTATGTTTAACCTTTTGATAAAACATAAAAGCAAAAACCTATATAATGAATAGCATTGATGTAATAGGACCTTTTATCCTTCTAATGAGAATCAATTTATTATTTTTCTGATTATACAAATAACACATTTATTGGAGAAAAAATTTAAAATGCAGGAAAATGTTTTTTTAAAAAATGTACCATCTAGAAGTAACCACCATTAGTATTTTGCTATATAGCTTTCCATTTTTTTTAATGCATATCATGGATATCCTTTAAAAATTTTTTACGTAGATGAAATCATGTTAAACCATACAGTTTCATAACTGAACTTTTAGCCCTACATGTACTTGTCTTTGCATGGTGATAGGTAGCAATCTAATTGACCACATGAAAATTCCATGACACAAATTTACAAAGATTGATGGACATTTATACTGTTATCATAGTTTTACTACTAACACACATTTGTTGAAACTTCTTGCTCTTGACCTGCTCCCAGAATGTGCTTTCAGATGTTTGAAATGAAGATGTCAGTTGAACTTTGTAAATTACTGAGTGATCACCATATAGTCTGGGCCTGGACTACTGATTCTGTTTGAGATATTTGAATTCTCAGGATCCTGCTTTCCTGGGGAAGGAATATGGTGTCCCTTGTAAATGGGGCAGTACTCCTTGAGAAACTGAAATTGGTTTTTCAGTGAGCTTGGCAAAGTATATATCTTGTTTCCCACCTCTGCTTCATATCTGCTTACTCTGAAGGATTTGGAAATCCTATTACATTTATCTACATAGCTCTTACTTTTCATACAGAAACATTTCACTTTTCAGAAATACCAAATAAATATTTGTTTAAATCCATGTCACGATGAATTTTTTGCCTGCTAATAATAATATTATCTTATGTGCAGTAGGAGTGGGACATTTCAAATTTAGGAACAAGGATTTTTTTGCAGGAGGATTTGCCATGTGGGTTCAGCTTGTGGGTTGTTCTTCAATTATCTTTTTTTGGAAATAAATTCATTTGCTGATTTAACTCCAGCTTGCATTACTCCAATTTTGCTGCTGGAGCAGGAGGGAAAACAAGTTTCTCTAAATATTTTTATAAATATTTTATTGGGTTGCATTTTGACCTCACATAATTCTAGCTTCTGAAGCCAGAAGGGATTTAGAATAGAGAGTGCATAGATCTTTAACCTGGGATACTTGAATGAACTTAAAGAGTCAATAACATCCCAAAATAGTTTGCAAAACTGTGTGTGTGTGTGTGTGTGTATGTATCCATTTTACTTACAATGTCCAAAGCTTTCATTAGATTCCCAAAGTAATCCACGATTAAAAAAAAAGAGTTAAAAATAATTCAATGTACTCATATTAAAAAAGAACAACTTAAATCCAGAAATCCTACCTAAGTTGAGAGAGCTAGTCAGTAGCAAAAAAAAAAAAGTTATTCCCCCTACTAAATTCTCCTTTTAGGCAAGTGGAGCCCAGGGTTTTGTGTAGTAGGTTGCTGGTCAATGTTTAACAATTAGCACTCAAAAAATGCATAAATGTAGGGGCGCCTGGGTGGCTCAGTCAGTTGAGTGTCCAAATTCGGCTCAGGTCATGATCTCGCGGTTCATGAGTTCGGGCCCCACGTCGGGCTCTGTGCTGAGAGCTTGGAGCCTGGAGTGTGCTTTGGGTTCTGTGTCCCCTTCTCTCTTTGCCCACCCCTACTTGTGCTCTCTGCTCTCTCTTTCAAAAATGAATAAACAAAAAATTTTTAAATGCATAAATGTACAAATATAACCTTATTATAAATTTTATTGGTATGAAGGATGTATGTAATACTATGTACAAGTAATACACTAATACAACAACTTTATTACAAATTCCATATACCTTTAACTCCAGTATGACTTACCCTTTCTTACAAAATCTGTTATCAGTTTTTACAATTCTATTGCCAACAATAGTGTCACAAAATCAAACTGTGATGATAAAACCTTAAAAAGCATGGTAAAAATGATAATCAAGTATAGTTCCAACATAAATGTTTAATATGCAAAAAGGAAACAACTCATTTGACAGTGAGGTGAGTGACTTTTTGACTGCAACAGATGATAATTTTCAAATACTATGCTATTGACAATGTAATGAATATAGACATCCACACTTTTCAGGTAAATCTATATTTTAACATTTCTTTACCACTTTTAAAATTTAAATATTTTTTTTAAATTTACATCCAAATTAGTCGGTATATAGTGAAGCAATGATTTCAGGAGCACATTCCCTAATGACCCCTACCCATTTAGTCCATCCCCCTCTCACAACCCCTCCAGTAACCCTCTGTTTGCTCTCCATATTTAAATGTCTCTTATGTTTTGTCCCCCTCCCTGTTTTTATATCATTTTTGCTTCCCTTCCCTTATGTTCATCTGTTCTGTGTCTTAAAGCCCCCATATGAGTGAAGTCATATGATATTTGTCTTTCTCTGACTGACTAATTTCACTTGGCATAATACCCTCTAGTTCCATCCACATAGTTGCAAATGGCAAGATTTCATTCTTTTTGATTGCCAAGTAATACTCCATTGTATGTATATATATATATATATATATATATATATATATACCACATTTTCTTTTTTTTTTTTTTTTTATTTTTTAATATATGAAATTTACTGTCAAATTGGTTTCCATACAACACCCAGTGCTCATCCCAAAAGGTGCCCTCCTCAATACCCATCACCCACCCTGCCCTCCCTCCCACCCCCCATCAACCCTCAGTTTGTTCTCAGTTTTTAACAGTCTCTTATGCTTTGGCTCTCTCCCACTCTAACCTCTTTTTTTTTTTTTTTTCCCTTCCCCTCCCCCATGTGTTTCTGTTACGTTTCTCAGGATCCACATAAGAGTGAAACCATATGGTATCTGTCTTTCTCTGTATGGCTTATTTCACTTAGCATCACACTCTCCAGTTCCATCCACGTTGCTACAAAAGGCCATATTTCATTCTTTCTCATTGCCACGTAGTATTCCATTGTGTATATAAACCACAATTTCTTTATCCATTCATCAGTTGATGGACATTTAGGCTCTTTCCATAATTTGGCTATTGTTGAGAGTGCTGCTATAAACATTGGGGTACAAGTGCCCCTATGCATCAGTACTCCTGTATCCCTTGGATAAATTCCTAGCAGTGCTATTGCTGGGTCATAGGGTAGGTCTATTTTTAATTTTTTGAGGAACCTCCACACTGCTTTCCAGAGCGGCTGCACCAATTTGCATTCCCACCAACAGTGCAAGAGGGTTCCCGTCTCTCCACATCCTCTCCAGCATCTATAGTCTCCTGATTTCTTCATTTTGGCCACTCTGACTGGCGTGAGGTGGTATCTGAGTGTGGTTTTGATTTGTATTTCCCTGATGAGGAGCGATGGCAAGATTTCATTCTTTTTGATTGCCAAGTAATACTCCATTGTATGTATATATATATATATATATATATATACCACATTTTCTTTATCCATTCATCCATCGATGGAAATTTGGGCTCTTTCCATACTTTGACTATTGTTGATAGTGCTGCTATAAACATAGGGGTGCATGTGACCCTTCGAAATAACATACCTGTATCCCTTCGATAAATACCCAGAAGTGCAATTGCTGGGTCGTAGGGTAATTCTATTTTTAATTTTTTGAGCAACCTCCATACTGTTTTCCAGAGTGGCTGCACCAGCTTGCATTCCCACCAACAATGCAAAAAAGATCCTCTTTCTCCACATCCTTGCCAACATCTGTTGTTGCCTGAGTTGTTAATGCTAGCCATTCTGACAGGTGTA
Organism: Neofelis nebulosa; assembly: GCF_028018385.1. Lineage (NCBI taxonomy): Eukaryota > Metazoa > Chordata > Mammalia > Carnivora > Felidae > Neofelis > Neofelis nebulosa. The sequence continues at coordinate 25,797,171 of NC_080794.1, read as the reverse complement.
AGGTGGTATCTCAATGCGGTTTTGATTTGTATTTCCCTGATGATGAGTGATGCTGAGCATTTTTTCATGTGTCGGTTGGCCATCTGGATGTCTTCCTTGGAGAAGTGTCTATTCATGTCTTTCGCCCATTTCTTCACTGGGTTATTTGTTTTTTGGGTGTTGAGTTTGATAAGTTCTTTGTAGATTTTGGATACTAACCCTTTATCTGATATGTCATTTGCAACTATCTTCTCCCATTCTGTCGGTTGCCTTTTAGTTTTGCTGATTGTTTCCTTTGCTGTGCAGAAGCTTTTTATTTTGATGAGGCCCCAGTAGTTCATTTTTATTTTTATTTTTTTATTTATTTTTTATTTATTTATTTATTTATTTATTTATTTATTTTTCAATTGTAGCAACGTGGATGGAACTGGAGAGTGTGATGCTAAGTTCATTTTTGCTTTTATTTCCCTTGCCTCCGGAGACGTGTTGAGTAAGAAGTTGCTGTGGCCAAGATCAAAGAGGTTTTTGCCTGCTTTCTCCTCGAGGATTTTGATGGCTTCCTGTCTTACATTTAGGTCTTTCATCCGTCTTGAGTTTATTTTTGTGTATGGTGTAAGAAAGTGGCCCAGGTTCATTCTTCTGCATGTTGCTGTCCAGTTTTCCCAGCACCACTTGCTGAAGAGACTCTCTTTATTCCATTGGATATTCTTTCCTGCTTTGTCAAAGATTAGTTGGCCATACGTTTGTGGGTCCATTTCTGGGTTCTCTATTCTATTCCATTGATCTGGGCGTCTGTTCTTGTGCCAGTACCATACTGTCTTGATGATTACAACTTTCTGGTATAGCTTGAAGTCCGGGATTGTGATGTCTCCTGCTTTGGTTTTCTTTTCCAAGATTGCTTTGGCTATTCGGGGTCTTTTCTGGTTCCATACAAATTTTAGGATTATTTGTTCTAGCTCTGTGAAGAATGCTGGTGTTATGTTGATAGGAATTACATTGAATATGTAGATTGCTTTGGGTGGTATCGACCGTTTTAACAATATTTGTTCTTCCTATCCAGGAGCATGGAATCTTTTTCCATTTCTTTGTGACTTCTTCAATTTCTTTCATAAGCTTTCTATAGTTTTCAGTGTATACATCTTTCACCTCTTTGGTTAGATTTATTCCTAGGTATTTTATGGTTTTATGGTTACTAATTCGATTTCCTTACTAATTATGAGTCTGTTCAAATTTTCTATTTCTTCCTGTTTCCGTTTTGGTAGTGTATATGTTTCTAGGAATTTGTCCATTTCTTCCAGATTGCCCGTTTTATTGGGATATAATTACTCATAATATTCTCTTATTATTGTTTTTATTTCTGTTGTGTTGGTTGTGATTTCTCCTCTTTCATTCTTCATTTTATTTATTTAGGTCCTTTCCTTTTTCTTTTTGATCAAACTGGCTAGTGGTTTATCAATTTTGTTAATTCTTTCAAAGAACCAGCTTCTGGTTTCATTGATCTGTTCTACTATTTTTTTGTTGTTGTTTCGATAACATTAATTTCTGCTCTAATCTTTATTATTTCCTGTCTTCTGCCGGTTTTGGGTTTTATTTGTTTTTCTTTTTCCAGCTCCTTAAGGCTGTAAGGTTAGGTTGTGTACCTGAGATCTTCCTTCTTTAGGAAGGCCTGGATTGCTATATACTTTCCTCTTATGACCACCTTTGCTGCATCCGAGAGATTTGGGGTTATGGTGCTATCATTTTCATTGACTTCCATATACCCTTTAATTTCTTCTTTAACTGCTTGGTTAGCCCATTCACTCTTTAGTAGGATGTTTTTCAGTCTCCAAGTATTTGTTGTCTTTCCAAATTTTTTCTTGTGGTTAATTTTGAGTTTCATAGCATTGTGGTCTGAAAATATGCATGGTATGATCTCGATCTTTTTGTACTTACTTAGGGCTGATTTGTGTCCCAGTATATGGTCTATTCTGGAGAATGTTCCATGCGCACTGGAGAAGAATGTATATTCTGCTGCTTTAGGATGAAATGTTCTGAATATATGTTAAGTCCATCTGGTCCAATGTGTCATTCAAAGCCATTGTTTCCTTGTTGATTTTTTTATTAGATGATCTGTCCATTGCTGTGAGTGGGGTGCAGAAGTCTCCTGCTATTATGGTATTACTATTGATGAGTTACTTTGTCTTTGTGATTGATTTATATATTTGGGTGCTCTCACATTTGGTGCATAAATGTTTACAATTGTTAGGTCTTCTTGGTCTATAGGCCCCTTGATTATGATATAATGCCCTTCTGCATCTCTTGATACAATCTTTATTTTAAAGTCTAGATTGTCTGATATAAGTATGGTTACTCCAGCTTTCTTTTGTTGACCATTAGCATGATAGATGGTTCCCCATCTCCTTATTTTCAACTGAAGGTGTCTTTAGGTCTAAAGTGGGTCTCTTGTAAACAGCATATAGATGAGTCTTGTTTTCTTATCCATTATGTTACCCTATGTCTTTTGATTGGACCATTGCGTCCATTGACATTTAGAGTGAGTACTGAAAGATATGAATTAATTGCCATTATGATGCTTGTAGAGTTGGAGTTTCTGGTGGTGTTCTCTGGTCCTTTCTAATTTTTTATTGTTTTTGGTATATATATATATATACATATATATATATATATACGTATATACATATATATATATATATATTCATCTTTTCTCCCCTCAGAGAGTCCCCCTTAAAATTTCTTGCATGGCTGGTTTAGTGGTCACAAACTCCTTTAAATTTTGTTTGGGAAACTTTTTATCTCTCTTTCTATTTTGAATGACAGCCTTGCTGGATTAAGAATTCTTGGCTGCATATTTTTCTGATTCAGCACACTGACTATATCCCTCCACTCCTTTCTGGCCTGCCAAGTTTCTGTGGATAGGTCTGCTGCAAACCTGATACATCTTCCCTTGTAGGTTAGGGACTATGTTTCCCTTGCTGCTTTTATGATTCTCTCCTTGCCTGAGTATTTTGTGAATTTGACTATGATTTGCCTTGTTGATGGTTGGTTTTTGTTGAATCTAATGGGAGTCCTCTGTGTTTCCTGGATTTTGATGTCTGTGTCTTTCCCCAAGTTAGGAAAGTTTTCCGCTATGATTTGCTCACATAACCCTTCTACCTCTATTTCTCTCTGTTCCTCCTCTGGAAACCCTATGATTCTGATGTTGTTCCTTTTTAATGAATCACTGATTTCTCTAATTCTTCAATCGTGCTCTTTTACCTTAATCTCCCTCTTTTTTCTGCTTCATTATTCTCTATAAGTTTGTCCTCTATATCGCTGATTCTCTGTTCTGCCTCATCCATCCGTGCCGCTGCTGCATCCATCTGTGATTGCAGCTCAGTTACAGCAATTTTAATTTCATTCTGGCTATTTTTTACTTCTTTTATCTCTGCAGAAAGGGATTCTAATCTATTTTTGACTCCAGCTAGTATTCTTATTATTGTGATTCCAAATTCTGGTTCAGACATCTTGCTTCTGTTTGTGTTGATTAAATCTTTGGCTGTCGTTTCTTTGTGCTCTTTCTTGTGGTGTGAATTCCTTCATCTTGTCATTTTGAAGGGAGAAAAGGAATTAATGATATAGAAAAATTGAAATTAAAAAATTAAAATTAAAAAAATATTAAAATTAAAAATTAAACACACACACACACAAATTGAATAGATGATGCTAGATCCTACGTGTGTTTTGGTCTGGGTGTAGAAAGTGGTTTGACAGATTAGAGAAACAAAACAAAAACAAAAACAAAAAAGGGGGGGGAGAGGAAAAAAAGGAAATCATTTGAGAATTTGAAAAAATGAATATACTAAAGTAGACTAAAATACACAAAAAGTAGACAATATAGTAGAAAAAATTATAAAAAATATTTTTAATAAAAATTAAAAATACGCTGTAGTAGACTGGAATAAAATGATGGGAGTAAGATAGAATTTGAAAAAGTTTACATAAAAGCAAAAAAATATAGTAATAAAAATTAAATAAAAATATTTTTAAAAGAAATTGAAAGTAAAAATGAAGTTTTCTCTTTCTGCATTGAAGAAAAAGAAAAGAAATGAAAAAGAGAAAAAATAAAAAGAAAGAAAAAAAGAAATTGTTTGAAAATTTGAAAAGGTGAGTACACTGAAGTAGACTAAAATAAAATGATGGAAGTAAAGTAGAATTTGAAAAAAATTTACACAAAAGTAAAAAATATAGTAATAAAAATTAAATACAGATATTTTTAATAAAAATTGAAAATAAAAATGAGTTTTTTCTCTTTCTGTATTCAAGTAAAGGAAAAGAATTGTAAAAGAGAAAAAGAAAAAAGAAAGAGAAAAAAATTGAATAGATGAACCTGCTATTCAAGTAGGTTGAACTAGGACTGAAATTGCTTTGTTTTCCCCTAGAGGTCCATCCATGTAGCTCTTTATAGTCCATAAAGCTGGCAGTGAGGTTTGTGTTCTTGAAGAGAGAAGTTGGCCCAGTTGGGCCAGGCTCGGTGTAACAGCTCCACTCTCCACTAGATGGCACTGCTAGCCTACTGGGGTGTATTGTTGTGCTCTTGGTGCGCATGTGCATGCACAGGAGCGGTGAAAAATGGTGCCACCTAGCCACCCAGTCTGTTCTTCTGGATCAGCAATCAGTCACCGGTTCTTGGTCTTCAGCTCTCGTCCATTCCCCACTTTTCCACTCTCTGTGACCAGGCACCAGGCAGTAACTGTCTCCCAAGTTTTGTCTCAGATGTGGCTGTTTTCCCTGGCCCCTTAATTCCGAAGGACTGTGGCTTTGACCTGCACCACCCCTCTGCAGGAGGATCTCACTGAGCAATGGCCGAATGAGCAATGGCCGAATGTCGGCTCCACCCAGGAACACCCACTGGACCCTGATGTTGCTGGTGCCCCGAGACTGCGGCCAGGTGCCGGCCCGCCCCCAAAAAAGATTGCAAAACAGTGTAGCCTCAGCATTTCAGGGACCATGGAAAATCGCAACACACATTTGGCACCAGGCTTTACCCTCAACAACCTTGCCCCAGCACGAGCAAATGTGGCTGCCTTCCAGAGTCTGCTGGGACCAAGTGGCTTCAACAGTCTCTACCAAATGTCCTTCCAGCCGTGGAACCACATGGCTTTTCCCCATGTGGCCTGAGAACCTCCTGGACCCCACTCTTTTCCTGGGGATTCACCTTTCCCACCAGAGCACCACCAGGTATCAAGCTGCGGAGTTGCAGCCTTTGCGTTCCCCTTGTTTACAGTCTTAATGGAATTTAAACCCTCTCTTTTCTCCTTTCTCCCTTTTTACTTTAGTCCCTGAGGCTGTTTCCAATTTTCCACTTTCTCTCCAGCTGCCTTTGGGGAAGGGTGCTTTTCCCATATGCTCCCCCCTCTCCTCAGTCTCCATCCTCTCTCCACCTGCAAAAGGGGTTCCCTACCTTTAAGGGCTTCTTGCTCCCCAAGTTCAGCTCTTTGTGTCACGTACCTGCTGAATTCTGTGGTTCAGGTTGTGCAGATTGTTGTGTTAATCTTCCAATCAGTTTTGTAGGTGTGTAGGATGGTTTAGTGTTGGTCTGGCTGTATTTCATGGACGCGAGACACACAAAAAGCTTCCATGTTGTTCCGCCATCTTGGCTTCTCCCTGTTTTCTATAAACTATGCTGACAACGTGGTGCAGGTTGCCCTGATGTATCTTAGTGCCCAGGAATGTGGTCCATTTCATGTAGGTTTAGCTAAGGATAATTATCATAGTTTCAGGCATCCCCAGAGATTAGCACAGTTGAGATTAACCCAGTACTGACCCAGTCTACTCCTTGAGCCGTGGTCAAGCTTCGTAATTATAAATTAGTCATCATCATTTTTCTTTCTGCACTTTTACACCACTTATAAAACAAAAAATATTTCATTCTCTTTGATTGTTGAGTGATACTCCATTGTATAAATATACCACATCTTCTTTACAGGATGAAATGTTCTGCATATATCTGTTAAGTCCATTTGGTCCAGTGTGTCATTCAAAGCCATTGTTTCCTTGTTGGTTTTCTGCTTAGATGATCTGTCCAACATATTTATAATCATACACAAGCTGGTCAACTCTTTTACCTCCCTCAACTACTGAATTTGAACTTCATGAAAGGTGTCAACAGTTTAGTTCAGAGCAATAATTGATTACTAGCAAAATCTAATTCTTTCGCTGGTCAGTCTATTTTATCAGAAGAATATCGTGAAGATTTAATTTATCCCCTCAGTTTGCTTGACCATCATATCATATTAGCATTGGACTTTTTCTGATATTAATAAAGTTGACTGAGTTTTGCTTTGGTTAACAGTCACCACATATGAGAACTGCACCATTTTACACTCCCACCAAAGATCCTGTTTTTGTCATACATCCTGTTTTTATTCCCTCATGCTCCACATTCCTGGGACTCGGTTCACTCAGCTATGCTCCTTTTTGATACTCAGCCCAGGGCTTGGAACCACTGCCCAGGCAAAGCCAATGGTGGTCTAGACTTGACCTTAACTGTCTCATGGGAGACAATTGTTAATATTGTAGGGATTTTGAAAGCTGGTTGTTAAACTTAACCATTATTAAAAATTAAATTATACACACTTAAAACTAAATAAATTACATTAAAAATAAAGGTAATACATACTAACAAGTCATCACTGCCTAGCCATTTTATTGCATTTTACTATGTATTGATCTACACTATTGAAGTCATTTATGTCTATTATTTCTGAATAGTGAAGATATTGCATAATAGTGTGTTACCAGGCATATATTCTCAACATCTTGTCCAGTGAGGTTTCATAGGCAGCTTGAAATCAGCCATTATGAGAATATTTACACTATGGAAATTGATAAACACTACAACTTTGGGCTTGACTTATATGTATTGATTGACTTAAGAAAGTGGTAAAGAATCGGCCAGGAGGAGGTCAAACTTTCACTCTTCGCAGATGACATGATACTTTATATGGAAAACCCAAAAGATTCCACCAAAACACTGCTAGAACTGATTCATGAATTCAGCAAAGTTGCAGGATATAAAATCAATGCCCAGAAATCGGTTGCATTTCTATACACCAACAATGAAACAACAGAAAGGGAAATCAAGGAATCGATCCCATTTACAGTTGCACCAAAAACCATAAAATACCTAGGAATAAATCTAACCAAAGAGGTGAAAGATGTATACACTGAAAACTATAGAAAGCTTATGAAAGAAATTGAAGAAGTCACAAAGAAATGGAAAAAGATTCCATGCTCCTGGATAGGAAGAACAAATATTGTTAAAAAGGTCGATACCACCCAAAGCAATCTACATATTCAATGTAATTCCTATCAACATAACACCAGCATTCTTCACAGAGCTAGAACAAATAATCCTAAAATTTGTATGGAACCAGAAAAGACCCCGAATAGCCAAAGCAATCTTGGAAAAGAAAACCAAAGCAGGAGACATCACAATCCCGGACTTCAAGCTATACCAGAAAGTTGTAATCATCAAGACAGTATGGTACTGGCACAAGAACAGACGCCCAGATCAATGGAATAGAATAGAGAACCCAGAAATGGACCCACAAACGTATGGCCAACTAATCTTTGACAAAGCAGGAAAGAATATCCAATGGAATAAAGAGAGTCTCTTCAGCAAGTGGTGCTGGGAAAACTGGACAGCAACATGCAGAAGAATGAACCTGGGCCACTTTCTTACACCATACACAAAAATAAACTCAAGACGGATGAAAGACCTAAATGTAAGACAGGAAGCCATCAAAATCCTCGAGGAGAAAGCAGGCAAAAACCTCTTTGATCTTGGCCACAGCAACTTCTTACTCAACACGTCTCCGGAGGCAAGGGAAATAAAAGCAAAAATGAACTACTGGGGCCTCATCAAAATAAAAAGCTTCTGCACAGCAAAGGAAACAATCAGCAAAACTAAAAGGCAACCGACAGAATGGGAGAAGATAGTTGCAAATGACATATCAGATAAAGGGTTAGTATCCAAAATCTACAAAGAACTTATCAAACTCAACACCCAAAAAACAAATAACCCAGTGAAGAAATGGGCGAAAGACATGAATAGACACTTCTCCAAGGAAGACATCCAGATGGCCAACCGACACATGAAAAAATGCTCAGCATCACTCATCATCAGGGAAATACAAATCAAAACCGCATTGAGATACCACCTTACACCTGTCAGAATGGCTAGCATTAACAACTCAGGCAACAACAGATGTTGGCAAGGATGTGGAGAAAGAGGATCTTTTTTGCATTGTTGGTGGGAATGCAAGCTGGTGCAGCCACTCTGGAAAACAGTATGGAGGTTGCTCAAAAAATTAAAAATAGAATTACCCTACGACCCAGCAATTGCACTTCTGGGTATTTATCGAAGGGATACAGGTATGTTATTTCGAAGGGTCACATGCACCCCTATGTTTATAGCAGCACTATCAACAATAGCCAAAGTATGGAAAGAGCCCAAATTTCCATCGATGGATGAATGGATAAAGAAAATGTGGTATATATATATATATATATATATATATATATATATACATACAATGGAGTATTACTTGGCAATCAAAAAGAATGAAATCTTGCCATTTGCAACTATGTGGATGGAACTAGAGGGTATTATGCCAAGTGAAATTAGTCAGTCAGAGAAAGACAAATATCATATGACTTCACTCATATGGGGGCTTTAAGACACAGAACAGATGAACATAAGGGAAGGGAAGCAAAAATGATATAAAAACAGGGAGGGGGACAAAACATAAGAGACATTTAAATATGGAGAGCAAACAGAGGGTTACTGGAGGGGTTGTGAGAGGGGGGATGGACTAAATGGGTAGGGGTCATTAGGGAATGTGCTCCTGAAATCATTGCTTCACTATATACCGACTAATTTGGATGTAAATTTAAAAAAAATATTTAAATTTTAAAAGTGGTAAAGAAATGTTAAAATATAGATTTACCTGAAAAGTGTGGATGTCTATATTCATTACATTGTCAATAGCATAGTATTTGAAAATTATCATCTGTTGCAGTCAAAAAGTCACTCACCTCACTGTCAAATGAGTTGTTTCCTTTTTGCATATTAAACATTTATGTTGGAACTATACTTGATTATCATTTTTACCATGCTTTTTAAGGTTTTATCATCACAGTTTGATTTTGTGACACTATTGTTGGCAATAGAATTGTAAAAACTGATAACAGATTTTGTAAGAAAGGGTAAGTCATACTGGAGTTAAAGGTATATGGAATTTGTAATAAAGTTGTTGTATTAGTGTATTACTTGTACATAGTATTACATACATCCTTCATACCAATAAAATTTATAAGGTTATATTTGTACATTTATGCATTTAAAAATTTTTTGTTTATTCATTTTTGAAAGAGAGAGACAGAGAGCACAAGTAGGGGTGGGCAAAGAGAGAAGGGGACACAGAACCCAAAGCACACTCCACGCTCCAGGGGGGGGAACAAAAACCAAAAACCTCTTTATGAAATAGGTGAGTTTTTGGTTTTTTTTTTTTTTTGAGACCAAGGATCTTGCATATATCTTGATGGTTTGGAGTTGAAGACCAAATACATCCATGAAACTGAAAAAGGACATGGGACCCTGTGTTTAGGAATCTCCTTCCTTTACTGGGCTTTATTTCTGCTGCTGTACTGTAATCCCTTACCTTTATTAAAGTCTTTAGGTAGTACCACCCGAAGAATTCATGCATCCTTTCATTTTTTCTGATCATGTGAAATTCCCATACCAGTGTATTAGTTTTTCTGTTATACAGCCAAACAAAGGGACAGAGAAAGATTGGCTGTTAAAGAATTAATAAAGAGGGGCACTGGGGTGGCTCAGTCAGTTCGGCCTCTGATGCTTGACTTCAGCTCAAGTCATGATCATAGGATTTGTGAGTTCATGCCCCACACTGGGCTCTGTACTGACAGTGTGGAGCCTCCTTGGGATTCTCTCTCTCTCTGCGTATCCTTCACTGGTGTACTCGCTTGCACTCTCTCTCTCAAAATAAATAAAACTAAAAATAAAAGAATAGGCATCTGGCAACTGCAAAAACAAGGAAAACAAATATCATACGACTAATATCAGGCAGCCCTCAGTTCATGGGTGAAGGCATTAATGGGACATAAAAATGAGTTTATTAATGAAAAGTAGTACCATTCCAATGACAATATGTGAATCTTTTGGAACAAATAACATCATTATGAGAGCATTAATCAAATCTGACAATTAGAAAGGAGATGGCATATGATACTGGACAAGTAACTCTGTCTGTGTCCCTCTTAGCCCTCACACAACTGTGGCACAGTGATTATGTGCTAAGGCTCTGGAGCCAGAAAGCCAATGTTCATTCACATACTACCTCTTCCATACTTAGTTATATGATGCTGTTTTAAATCATCTAATCTCTCCAATTTTGTTTTCATGTGGCCAAAATGTGGATGATAACAGTTGTTGAATTACTGTGTTGTACACTAAAATTAATGTAATTATACTTAAATAATAATAAATAAATAAATAAATAAATAAACAAACAACAAAAACAAAGTGGGCATAATGACAATATTACCTAGCTTATTGGTTCCTCTTTGGGTTTAATGAGATAATACCTATAAAGTGCTAAACATTTAGTAAGAGACAAATAAGTTAGATGTTATTGTTTTAAAAATTGGGGTGTTTGGATGGCTCAGTTGATTAAGCATCCAACTCTTGTTTTAGGCTCGGGTCATGATTTCAGTGTCCTTGGGATTGAGCTCCATGTCAGGATCTGCACTAACAGTGCAATGCCTGTTTGGGATTCTCTCTCTGCCTCTTTCTCTGCCTCTTCCCCAACTCATGCTCTTTTTGTCTCTTTCAAAATAAATAAATAAACATTAAAAAAATCATTGTAACAACCTTGTTTGTATCCTTTTCCCCAAATCTTTCTGGCTATCTTGGCCATTAGGGTGGAAGAAATGAAGATTTACTTATTTATTTAGTTATTTATTTACTTCTTATACTACATGATTTTTTAAAAATTCTAATTCATAAAAGAGGGTTTCCACAAAAAAGCAAATTTTTTTTGATGCATGATTTTAAAAAACAAAGCAAAAAAAGAAACAACTATGTATCTGAGAACTCTAGTTCCCCAAAATAATCTAGTCTATCCTATTTCCATTGAGACAGATTAACAGTAATGTTTTAGTCAAGATGTCTAAATCCATAGTAACTGGATTCCTTTGTTCTTGTTCACTTTATGCAACCTACTTAACAGATAAAACAGATAAAAATCAATTAAGGGTATGTAAAAATTTGACCATTGGTGTTGGAGTCAAGACTGAATGCCAGAAGCCATAATTTAATAGCTAAATTACTGTGTAATCTTATTTGTACCTATTTTATTGAACAAAATTATTTGAACAAAAACATTCTGCTATGAAAATGATATACCATCTTTAAGTGCTTCATTGGGAATAGCATTTAAAAGACTAATGGCAACCATCCTCTTTTACTTTGCACTAATATTTTGAAGTTCCATCTATAAATCATTAATAAATGAATTCATTATCTTTGGAGTACCATATATGTGAATTAAAATACCATAACTCCATTGTGTTACATATAACCTTGTTGACTCTTTCATTTTTATTTTGAGATGTAGTAAGCAAAGTCTTTGGAGGAAAATTTAATTTGAGATAAAGCTTATAATTCCATTGGCAAAAATCCCACACTGGCAATGTCCTAAAGGAAATGGAATCAACTTAAAAGCATAATAATTATTAAGAAAAAAAGGGTCTTAGATTTTTATGAAATTGATTTTCATACTAAAAAATAGTAAGAACTCTTGGGAACTGGTACTGGGTAATATTTAGAAATCATCTTACAAACTAGGGTACCATAGTCACATAAATTTAAATATTTGTAAGTTAAAATTTATCCATTGTTCCCTCTTTTCACTCTTAGAAACATATTAGTGAAATAAGAAAACTTAATTTTACAGTATTGCCATTTGCTTAGAATGATTATTTCAAGAGCATGAAAGGGGCCAATTGTCTTCAATAAAGTGAATAGTTTTTGATCAAAATACAATTCAGTAGAAAGAACACTGCAATCAATGTATGCTGGAAATGAAGGAGAAGGAAGCAGATAGTGGGAGGAAGAAAAATAGTAGATTTAAGGAAGCTTCTAGTATACATAAGGAGATTGGGCAGTTAGAATTATCAAGGTCTTGTAACTGTCAAATGAGTGGTAAAAATAAATAAGGTCACATTACATGTGAATTTGAAATTAAACAAAACAAACTATTAATAACACTCATATTTTTCCAAATTTAAAAAACTGTGTCCAAATTTCACAGCTGGCTGTTTGGGTGAACTATAAACTGTGATTTGACTGTGGCAAAATGTTGGTACCACTTTAGTTTGTAAGTAGAAATGCCCAACATCTTTTGTCAGAGTTGCTTATTATTGTGTATATACACATGTGTGTTTATGTGTATACACATGATTTTGATAACTACTTTGCTATTATTTTAAAATTTCTTCTTTTAATAATTAATTTTTTTTTCTGTAACAAAGTCATCTAAGTATTCATTATGAGATTATGGTCGTAAAAGTGCTGATGCTAATGTTTAAAAAAAAATGCCTGGAAACCAAGACTCTGGAAGAAAAATAGATAATGACTAAAACATTTGAAGGAAGGTAAAACAGTCCCCATCCCCCAAGAATTTCTTCTAAAGATTAGAAATAATGTTGAAAACATAAAAAGCAGGATCAAAGCAAATGTAATGGTTATATGTGTACACATTAGAAGCAAGAATTACTAGCGCAGCCATTCTGGAGAACAGTATGGAGATTCTTCAAAAAAACTAAAAATAGAACTACTATATGATCCAGCAATTGGAAACCTAAATACTAGGTATTTACCCAAAGGATAAAAAAATACATATTTGAAGGGGTACATACACCCCAATGTTTATAACAGCATTGTCAATAATAGCCAAGCTATGGAGAGAGCCCAAATATCCATTCATCAATTGGTGAATGGATAAAGAAGATGTGGTATGTGTATACAATGCAATATAACTCAGCCATCAAAAAGAATGAAATCTTGCAACTACATGGATGGAGCTAAAGTGTGTTATGCTAAGTGAAATAAGTTGTAGAAAGACAAACACCACAAAATTTCACTCATATGTGGAATTTAATAAACAAAACAGATGAACATATGGGAAGGGGAGAAAAGAGAGGGAAACAAACCATGGAAGACTTTACAAAATTTTTTTTAATGTTTATTCATTTTTGAGAGACAGAGAGAGACAGAGTGCAAGTGGAGGAAGGCCGAGGAAGGCTCCAGGCTCTGAGCTGTCAGGACAGAGCCCGATACAGGGCTCAAACCCATGAACCATGAGATCATGACCTGAGCCAAAGTCAGATGCTCACCTGACTGAGCCACCCAGGCACTCCATGAGAAACTCTTAAAAATAGAGAACAAATAGGGTTGATGGAGCGAGGTGGGTGTGGGATGGGCTAGAAGGATGATGGGCATTAAGGAGGGCACTTGTGGTGAGAACAGCGTGTTGTATGTAAGTGATGAATCACTGAATTCTACTCCTGAAACCAATGTTGCAGTGTATGTTAACTATCTAGGATTTAAACAAAATTTGAAGAAACAAAAAGGAAAAAATGAAAAATAAAAAATAGTAAGCATCTCCTTTCATATTCTTTTATGAGAATATTCACATGAAAATGTATCAGTTTTGAATTATGTAAGGTCATTGATATGTCTTCCTCACATAAAACATGATTGATGGTACTCAAGATTCATAGGAAGGATGATATGTCTAGAAAGGCAAATCTATGGAGATGTAAAGTAGATTAGTAGTTCCTAGAGCTGAGGTTGCAATAGGGATTAACTATAAAAGAGCATGAGGGATCTTAGTGGATTGATGAAATGTCTAAAATGAATCTTATGGGATAAAATGAAGAGCTGTTTCTGCAAGCTCCAGGAATATGCCTGTTCCTTGCTTTTTCAAGTGTCTATAATTTTCTGGCATTCCTTGGCTCCTGGCTACATCACTCCATTCTCTGATTCCACTGCCACATCACCAACTCTCTCACTAACTCTTCTGCATCCCTCTTATAAAGGTCCTTGTCGTTACAGATAGTGCCTACCAGGTAATCCAGGATAATCTCCCTAAATCAAGAACTTTAACTTAATCACATCTGCCAAGACCCTTTTTCCTTATATGGTAACACATTTGTGGGTTCTGTGGATTAAGACATGGGTATATTTGGGAGCCCTTCTTGAGCCTACAACAGTTGGGTAGAGAGGAAGGCAGGGACTTTGATTCACCATCTTTGTTGTCTCCACATTTAGCACTATAATTTAGCACTATAATTGCCCCTGGCAAATACACATGTGCCAAGTTGAGGAGTGGACATGAGGGAAGGCACAAAGGTTGGAAAGAGCAATATGTGTCCTGGGAACTCTGAGTAGACTGTTCAATGTGGACTTAAGGATTATAGTAGTAAGGATGGCAGGAAATGGAGTGGACAATCTGGTTGGGGCCACAGTAGTGAGGGCCCTGAATATCAGGCTGTGTTTTTTAGATTTAAACTAATGAGCAACTAATAAAGTCTTTTGATTATGGGCAAGAAATTATTATAGGAAACATTGATAAAAGGTTAATTTGGTGAATACTGACAAAATTAGAGAGGAAACACTGGAGGTGTATGCATGTTTGGAGGCTACTTCAGCATTCTGGCCATGGAATAATGAGACCTGGACTTTAGCTGTGATGGTCATAAGAATGACAAGGCATGGGGTGCTTGGGTGGCTCAGTCAGTTGAGCATCCAGCTCTTGATTTCAGCTCACATCATGGTCCCTTGGTGGTGGAATCAAGCCCCCATGTGGGGCTCTGCAGTGAGCATGGAGATGCTTGGGATTTTCTCTCTGTTCCTCTGCACCTCTCTCCCAATCTGTCTCTCTCAAATAAATAAATAAACAAACAAACAAACAAATACATAAATAAATAAAGTAAATAAATAAAAACAAGTCAGAAGCTGAAGCAATATGAATAATGAATGGTCTGCACTCAATAGCTGAATCACTACAAGGGAATATGTCTGTTAAGATTGATCATATTTGTGCTACAAGGAATAGAAATTCAGTGTAATTAAATAAAAGCTATGTATTTTCTCCTATAATGTGGAGACTGAAGGTAGGTAGCTATGAATTTACACAAAGTAATTTTTCCTATGATCTTATGCAAAATCCAGATGGGAGTATTGGACTACAGAGTGTCAGACCAACCTTTTAAAATACAGAAGTAGGACACAGAAATACAAAGCAAACTATGTTTCCTTTCTGAAAAGGAAGAGGTTGGCAGAATGTCTTCTTTAGGAACTTTCAAGCGTTTCTCAACAATAAGTAATACTTCACTAGGCACTCACCAAGCCAATGACCTTGAAAGAGGCCAAACCGTAAAGTCACATAAACCTCACAGCCTTGGACAACTTCAAATCCTTTGTTGTCTATGGGTTGTATTAGAGTTGGAAGGTGTGAGGAATAGGAAATGCATTTTGTAGTGCCCTGTTAGCATAATGATTTTTGAAAATGACTGTATCTCCTTTCTCTGTAATATCTTAAGAAGAAAGAAAGAAGAGAGCCTATTAGGTCATCTTTGGTGGTCACAAATGGGCAGGAAGCAGAGTGAAAAGCCTTTCTATACAATTGTTCTTCCTTTATAATTATACACAGTTGTCTGCAAACCTTTTTTTTTAAGTTCTTTTATAGTAGGAATGACATTGTAATATGGTGAACTCATAAATTCATAGATAAGAAAAGCTTGATGATAAGCATCAAAAAATACAGGGACAAAAACTAATAATCCTGAAATTAACCAAGTCATTTACAGTTTGAAAAAATAAACTAAATTACATTCATGGTATTCTAGGATTATCAATAAGGTTATACTAAACATTAATTTCACTCTTCACTATAGCTTTAAAAAGGATATTTTCCAAAGCACAAACTTTGTGTGTGGCATTCACCCGTGTCTGAATTTTTCAATCAATCCCTCCCATCACTGGGAGTGTTTTATAATTTTATGAAGGAAGAAGACATGAAAATTTCAGCCACTGTCATATTTTAAGAAAATTTTTGAAAATGTTGGTGGCTTGGGGTGCCTGGTTGGCTCAGTCAGTTAAGTGTCTGACTACTGACTTCTGCTCAGGTCACGATCTCACGGTTCATGAGGTTGAGCCCTATGTTGGGCTCCAAGCTGACAGCGCGGAGCTTGCTTGGGATTCTCTCTCCCTTTCCTGCCCCTCCCCTGCTCATGCTGTCTCTCACAAAATAAATAAATACACTTTTAAAAAAAAGTTGGTGACTTAACTAACAATGTGATAACAAATTAAAATATCCACAGTCACATGGGGACTCTACCTCACCAGTTTTCCAATATTCTCCCCAACACCCCTAGTGCTCATTCTCCTTGCATGGAGAAGCAAGGTTTTGTTTTGTGTGTTTTTTGTTTTGTTTTGTTTTATCTTACAACCATCAGACCACATTTTCAAAAGATACCATCTTATAGGTTCTCTCTTACTCTTTCTTCTGCTTCATGCAGGTGGGGGTTAGGTGAGTTGAGTTTTTCTCTGCAGTCTTCAACCTCTCTTCCCAGGTCTTGTGGGCTCAGGTAATATCCTACAAACTAGCTCTCTCTACACATGTATCTGAGAGAAATCTGGGTTTAGATTCAGATCTCTCCATCAGTAGTCTTCAGATGCTGTTTTGGAGAGTACTTTAAAAATTTTAATCTCACTTTTGCCCTTTGAGTAGGAACCTTGCAGGCATAGGACAGAGGTGGTGGTTAGCAAAGTACTGTTGCCTCCTTAGCTGTAATATCACTGAATACCTTCACATTTAATTATCCTCCATGTAAATTATAACCAGTTGGAGAGCCATGTGGCTATATTGAGTACAGATAAACATACACATAACTTCTGGCCAGCAATTTCACTCTATATATAGAAGCTTTCACACATAAGGAAAAACCATACAATGAAGTTTGCTGCAGCTTTGTAATAGCACATACAAAAAAGGAAATAACCTAAATGTCTATCAATAAGAGAATGGATACACTGTGGCATACTCATAGAATAAAATATTATTCAGCAGTAAAAAGTGAATGAGCTAGTGGTCCAACAACTCTAATTTATAGAAATGCTATGTATTTCATGAAAATAATACTATATATTCCAATGGAAGCATACATATAAATTGAAATTGAACTTGAAAATTGAATAAATTTAAATTTAAATTGAATAAATTGAATTGAAAATGGGAAACACCAAATTCAGGAGGATGATTGATTCTGAGTACCAAGAAATAAAATTGTGGAGAGGTACAAAAGGCTTTAATTGTAATATTTTAATTTTTTAGTCCATGTGTGGGATACATATATGCTCATCACATTGTTCTATATACATTTTCATATGTTTAAAATATTTTGTTCCTAAGAGGTTCCCATATCACATATCAACCATTTACAAAAAGAGAGATATGTTTTAATCAAGGTACAAGGAATAAGTGCTTTCTCCTGAGAAAGAAACTCTTTTGTTTTCTTTTCATTAACCAGGTAAGTCACTCACGAATACTTTCCTTTTCCTTGCCTAGAAACTGAGAACCAAATTTGAGCTTCAACGTTAGTAACTAAGTAAGACCCTGTATATCATTTTTTTTCCTCTCTGAACTTGATTTTCTTTCAAAATGTGCATTTTCCCTGGTCCTGCATTTGTTTATTCTATTTTATGGTGTTATAAGCCTCTTCCCATTTTTTTGAGGAAGAATAAGAGTTATAAATAAAAGTATAAAAATTATTTTTTATATTATGGTTTTCTTCTTGCTCACATAAACATATATATTTGCACAGAGAAGGGCTGTGTGTCTGCCTTGTCTACCTTTGTACACCTTTGGGTCTAGCATGGGCATAGCATGTCTGGTACGTAGTGGGCATTTTATCACTAGCTGATTAAATGAGTTAATAAATCCACAAATTCATCCTTAAACAGATCTTGATTTTTTCATATTTCAGAAGTGTCTGATTTATCTTATTATAAGTTTAACTTTAGTAAACATCTTGGTGAATTTAGTTTTGGATTATTTCCTAAGGTTATTTTTCCAGGAGTAAAATTATATGGGTCAAAAGATATGAACACTTAATGGCTATTGCAGTGTTTTTCCAAATTGCTCTCCAAAAAAGCTTTTACCAGTTTCTACAGCAACAGGCAATGTATGAAGGTATTGCTTCCCCATAACATTATCTGTGCTTATGCAGAGTTATGTTTTATTTCATTTTGCAATTTAATAGATGCAAAATTACAGCTTGATGTAGAACCAATAATTTTTTTAATGTTAATTTATCTACCATTTGTATCATCTATTTTATTTACATCACTACTATTTTTATGGTGAATATTTACCCAGACCTCATCATATATTTCGATGTTTAATATAACCCAGAAAAGAAAAATAACCCATGAAAATTATTGAGGCCTCTTAATTCCCAATAACTGCCTTTATGACCTATGAATAATAAATCTCTGGGCTTTGAATTCCTCATCTATCAATCGGAGATAAGAATAGGTGCCTTGGACGCCTATTATATTACAAGTTTTATATATATATATATATATGTGTGTGTGTGTGTATATATATATATATATATATATATAATACTTACCACCACATGACAAGTGTTCAGTAAATAACTATTGCTATTTTAATTATAACCTGTAAAATTAGGTTAATAACCTAGATGATCATTGAGTTTATTTCCTGGTCTGTGTGCATAAGGAACTTATATATATTAATTATAGATTCCTTTTATGACCCATCTTGAACTACCTAAGCAGAAAGTAAAATTTACCAATAGAAAGATAAAGTAATCAGGAATAGGAGAGAGCAGGGATTCATCAGGGCCTCTAAATACAGGAGTCCCCAACCCTAATGTTGTTAGAACATTTTCTCATCAACTCCTATCTGTGGTTCTCTTTGCACTTGAATGCTATTCTCTTCACAGGTGGACTTTCTCTAGCAAATGCTGAACACCCTCAAGTTTTATATTTTACAACTTCAGTTTCTGAGGAGAGATTGTCTGGACAGTCTCTCAGGTTCCAAGTCCAACTCTTTCGGGAAGGGGCTTTTTGGCCCAGCTCAGCTCAGATACCCTGAAGTGTGGTCCGGTGCTCTTAACCAGCGTTCTAATCAGTGCTGACTGAGGTAGGGATATGTTTGGGTCATGTGAAAATATGGCAACTTCTGCTGAAACTGTCAGAGAAAAGGGGGAGAGGTATTTCCTGGTGAAATGAGGGATGAACAAAACATCCAGTGTTCACCATAAATTTGTCAAGGTCATGTCAAGGTCATGAATCCCTTGATAGGGAGTAATTGATCCTTAGGGGATGGGCATAATCCCTTTGTAGCAGATCTGGAATAAACACAATTCAAACAAAGTATAAGTTTCTAAGTGAAAGACAAGTAGTAGCAAGGTGAAGACGCACTGGTAAAGAGGGTGTCTTGTTATGTATGTATATGTGTCTGAAAGCCTTGCAAGCTACTCTCCCTCGAGATGTTCAGTGAAAAACTATTGATTGTGGAAAAACATTTAATAAATTGCCAAACACAATACTTCGCCCATAATAAGTTCTGTTTGTTGAATTAATGAGGAACTACAAACCTGGGTTTCATTGTGGGTGTAATTCTAAAAATGTGAAATAGTAGCCTGATGGTAACTAGAGAAGAGAATCCAAGAAATTAACACCACAGTAACCAGTAGGATCCATGCAAACAGTCATTGGCCATAAAAAATAACTCTGCTTGGGGCACCTGGGTGGCTCAGTTGGTTAAATGTCTGGCTCTTGATTTTGGCTCAGGTCACCATCTCACGGTTGGTGGGATCGAGCCCCATTTTGGGCTCTTCTCTCCCTCTCTCTCTCTCTCTGTTCTTCCCCTACTGGTGCTTGTGCACTCACTCTCTTACAAAATAGATACTAAAAATACTAATAATAACTCTGGTTAAGAGCACTAGACCACATTGAGGTAGTGTATCCAGAGTGGCAGTGGAATCTGGTACAAAACAAGCCAGGAAGGACAAAAAGACAAATTCTCTGAAGTCATATCATTATGTTGTCTTCAGGGACCTGAGGTTCCTGGACCCTATAACCAGGAGAAACTAACTAGTAATAAGGATTCAGGCAACTATTTGCTTTCATAACTATTAGATATTTCTTTTATCCCAGTGAAGAAATATCAATAACTCTCCCCAAATGTATATTTGAGCATTTAATTAATTCCAACTTCCCTAGACTCTTTTCCCAATCTAGACTACATAGACTACAATATGAACTACCATAGTGCACCACTCAATGACTGTTTTAGTTCCTTTGGTCCGTCTGCCTCTTTGTCCTTATACATGGCTATCCCTGCATAATCTAAGGTATATCTCTTTTATGCTCCTGGAAAACATCAGACAATAAAATTGGGTGCACCAAATGTTAAGAGTTTTCAACTCCATCTGGGCCAGTTTGTCTATTGTACAGCTCCCTTGTCCTCAGTTTTCTTTCCCATTTTCCTTTTTGGTGCTCTTCTAAACTTTAGCCATTCTCCTAGAGCATTTTTCCCATACCCCAGCCCCTCTGTCTCAACATGTGTCTTACGAAAGTAGTTTCTCCAGGAAAATGGAAGCCTTCTACTGTGAAATACATAAATATCCTGCTTTCCCCATCTTAAACTTATTTCCAGCAGTTTTCAACACTGAGTTCACATTAAAATTACCTGGAGAATTTTTTTTTTCAAGTCTGTATCTTTCCCTACAAGATTCTGATTTTATGGCCTGGGACAGACTTTGGGATTTTTAAAAAGCTCCCCAGATGATTCTGTGCTTTACCAAGGTTGAGAACCACTGACCTAAATTCATTCTTCTATCATCTTCTCCAGTCTCTGCAATATGTGTCTTACAAGGTCAAAGCTAATTCTTTAAACAGGGTTTTTCGGTAGAGAGGAAAAGGGAAGATGGCGGTATAGGAGGACGCTGGGCTCACCACACGTCCTGCTGATCACTTAGATTCCACCTACACCTGCCTAAATAACCCAGAAAACCGCCAGAGGATTAGCAGAACGGAGTCTCCAGAGCCAAGCGCAGACGAGAGGCCCACAGAAGAGGGTAGGAAGGGCGGTGAGGCGGTGTGCGCTCCACAGACTGGCGGGAGGGAGTCGGGGCGGAGGGGCAGCTTGCCGGCCAACCAGAGCCCCCGAGTCTGGTTGGCAAAAGCAGAGGGGCCGGCCGGAGTGTGTTCCGACAGCAAGCGCGACTTAGTGTCTGGGAGGTCAGAAGTTAACAGCTCTGCTCAGAAAGCGGGAAGGCTGGAGGACAAAGGGAGAGAGAGCTGCTGAGCCCCCGGACAACAGAGCTCAGTTTGGCGGGGAACAAAGAGGCTCACCAGCACCATCTCCCTCGCCCATCCTCCAGCCAAAATCACAGAGGGAACCAGTTCCTGCCAGGGAACTTGCTTCCTCCTCCGTGCAAACACCCAACTCTGTGCTTCTGCGGAGCCAAACCTCGGGCAGCGGATCTGACTCCCTCCCGCTGCCACAGGGCCTCTCCTGAAGTGGATCACCTAAGGAGAAGCGAGCTAAGCCTGCCCTTCCTGCCCCCGTGCACCTTGCCTACCCACCCCAGCGAATATGCCAGATCCCCAGCACCACAAGCCTGGCAGTGTGCAAGTAGCCCAGACAGGCCACGCCACCCCACAGTGAATCCCGCCCCTAGGAGAGGGGAAGAGAAGTCACACACCAGTCTGATTGTGGCCCCAGCGGTGGGCTGGGGGCAGACATCGGGTCGGACTGCGGCCCCACCCACCAACTCCAGTTATACACCACAGCACAGGGGAGGTGCCCTGCAGGTCCTCACCACTCCAGGGACTATCCAAAATGACTAAACGGAAGAATTCCCCTCAGAAGAATCTCCAGGAAAGAACAACAGCTAATGAACTGATCAAAAAGGATTTAAATGATGTAACAGAAAGTGAATTTAGAATAATAGTCATAAAATTAATCGCTGGGCTTGAAAACAGTATAGAGGACAGCAGAGAATCTCTTGCTACAGAGATCAAGGGACTCAGGCACAGCCAGGAGGAGCTGAAAAATGCTTTAAATGAAATGCAAAACAAAATGGAAACCACAACGGCTTGGATTGAAGAGGCAGAGGGGAGAATAGGTGAACTAGAAGATAAAGTTATGGAAAGAGAGGAAGCTGAGAAAAAGAGAGATAAAAAAATCCAGGAGTATGAGGGGAAAATTAGAGAACTAAGTGATACACTAAAAAGAAATAATATACGCATAATTGGTATCCCAGAGGAGGAAGAGAGAGGGAAAGGTGCTGAAGGGGTACTTGAAGAAATAATAGTTGAGAACTTCCCTGAACTGGGGAAGGAAAAAGGCATTGAAATCCAAGAGGCACAGAGACCTCCCTTCAGACTTAACTTGAATCGATCTTCTGCACGACATATCATAGTGAAACTGGCAAAATACAAGGACAAAGAGAAAATTCTGAAAGCAGCAAGGGATAAACGTGCCCTCACATATAAAGGGAGACCTATAAGACTCGTGACTGATCTCTCTTTTGAAACTTGGCAGGCCAGAAAGGATTGGCACGATATCTTCCGTGTGCTAAACAGAAAAAATATGCAGCCGAGAATCCTTTATCCAGCAAGTCTGTCATTTAGAATAGAAGGAGAGATAAAGGTCTTCCCAAACAAACAAAAACTGAAGGAATTTGTCACCACGAAACCAGCCCTACAAGAGATCCTAAGGGGGATCCTGTGAGACAAAGTACCAGAGACATCACTACAAGCATAAAACATACAGACATCACAATGACTCTAAACCCGTATCTTTCTATAATAACACTGATTGTAAATGGATTAAATGCGCCAACCAAAAGACATAGGGTGTCAGAATGGATAAAAACACAAGACCCATCTATTTGCTGTCTACAAGAGGCTCATTTTAGACCTGAGGACACCTTCAGATTGAGAGTGAGGGGATGGAGAACTATTTATCATGCTACTGGAAGCCGAAAGAAAGCTGGAGTAGACATACTTATATCAGACAAACTAGCCTTTCAATTAAGGGCTGTAACAAGAGATGAAGAAGGGCATTATATAATAATTACAGGGTCTATCCATCAGGAAGAGCTAACAATTATAAATGTCTATGCGCCAAATACCGGAGCCCCCAAATATATAAAACAACTACTCATAAGCAACCTTATTGATAAGAATGTGGTCATTGCAGGGGACTTTAACACTCCACTTACAGAAATGGATAGATCATCTAGACACACGGTCAATAAAGAAACAAGGGCCCTGAATGATACATTGGATCAGATGGACTTGACAGATATATTTAGAACTCTGCATCCCAAAGCAACACAATATACTTTCTTCTCGAGTGCACATGGAACATTCTCCAAGATAGATCATATACTGGGTCACAAAACAGCCCTTCATAAGTTTACAAGAATTGAAATTATACCATGCATACTTTCAGACCACAATGCTATCAAGCTTGAAATCAACCACAAGAAAAAGTCTGGAAAATCTCCAAAAGCATGGAGGTTAAAGAACACCCTACTAAAGAATGAATGGGTCAACCAGGCAATTAAAGAAGAAATTAACAAATATATGGAAACAAACGAAAATGAAAATACAACAATCCAGACGCTTTGGGATGCAGCGAAGGCAGTCCTGAGAGGAAAATACATTGCAATCCAGGCCTATCTCCAGAAACAAGAAAAATCCCAAATACAAAATCTAACAGCACACCTAAAGGAACTAGAAGCAGAACAGCAAAGGCAGCCTAAACCCAACAGAAGAAGAGAAATAAAGATCAGAGCAGAAATAAACAATGTAGAATCTAAAAAAAACGGTAGAGCAGATCAATGAAACCAAGAGTTGGTTTTTTAAAAAAATAAACAAAATTGACAAACCTCTAGCCAGGCTTCTCAAAAAGAAAAGGGAGATGACCCAAATAGATAAAATCATGAATGAAAATGGAATTATTACAACCAATCCCTCAGAGATACAAACAATTATCAGGGAATACTATGAAAAATTATATGCCAACAATGGACAACCTGGAAGAAATGGACAAATTCCTAAACACCCACACTCTTCCAAAACTCAATCAGGAGGAAATAGAAAGCTTGAACAGACCCATAACCAGAGAAGAAATTGAATCGGTTATCAAAAATCTCCCAACAAATAAGAGTCCAGGACCAGATGGCTTCCCAGGGGAGTTCTACCAGACGTTTAAAGCAGAGATAATACCTATCCTTCTCAAGCTATTCCAAGAAATAGAAAGGGAAGGAAAACTTCCAGACTCATTCTATGAAGCCAGTATTACTTTGATTCCCAAACCAGACAGAGACCCAGTAAAAAAAGAGAACTACAGGCCAATATCCCTGATGAATATGGATGCAAAAATTCTCAATAAGATACTAGCAAATCGAATTCAACAGCATATAAAAAGAATTATTCACCATGATCAAGTGGGATTCATTCGTGGGATGCAGGGCTGGTTCAACATTCGCAAATCGATCAACGTGATACATCACATTAATAAAAGAAAAGAGAAGAACCATATGATCCTGTCAATCGGTGTAGAAAAGGCCTTTGACAAAATCCAGCACCCTTTCTTAATAAAAACCCTTGAGAAAGTCGGGATAGAAGGAACATACTTAAATATCATCAGAGTCATTTATGAAAAGCCCACAGCTAACATCATCCTCAATGGGGAAAAACTGAGAGCTTTTTCCCTGAGATCAGGAACACGACAGGGATGCCCACTCTCACCGCTGTTGTTTAACATAGTGTTGGAAGTTCTAGCATCAGCAATGAGACAACAAAAGGAAATCAAAGGCATCCAAATTGGCAAAGATGAAGTCAAGCTTTCGCTTTTTGCAGATGACATGATATTATACATGGAAAATCCGATAGACTCCACCAAAAGTCTGCTAGAACTGATACATGAATTCAGCAAAGTTGCAGGATACAAAATCAATGTACAGAAATCAGTTGCATTCTTATACACTAACAATGAAGCAACAGAAAGACAAATAAAGAAACTGACCCATTCACGATTGCATCAAGAAGCCTAAAATACCGAGGAATAAATCTAACCAAAGATGTACAAGATCTGTATGCTGAAAACTATAGAAAGCTTATGAAGGAAATTGAAGAAAATATAAAGAAATGGAAAGACATTCCGTGCTCATGGATTGGAAGAATAAATATTGTCAAAATGTCAATACTACCCATAGCTATCTACACATTCAATGCAATCCCAATCAAAATTGCACCAGCATTCTTCTCGAAACTAGAACAAGCAATCCTAAAATTCATATGGAACCACAAAATGCTCCGAATAGCCAAAGTAATTTTGAAGAAGAAGACCAAAGCAGGAGGCATCACAATCCCAGACTTTAGCCTCTACTACAAAGCTGTCATCATCAAGACACCATGGTATTGGCATAAAAACAGACACATAGACCAATGGAATAGAATAGAAACCCCAGAACTAGACCCACAAACGTATGGCCAACTCATCTTTGACAAAGCAGGAAAGAACATCCAATGGAAAAAAGACAGTCTCTTTAACAAATGGTGCTGGGAGAACTGGACAGCAACATGCAGAAGGTTGAAACTAGACCACTTTCTCACACCATTCACAAAAATAAACTCAAAATGGATAACGGACCTGAATGTGAGACAGGAAACCATCAAAACACTAGAGGAGAAAGCAGGAAAAGACCTCTCTGACCTCAGCCGTAGCAATCTCTTATTCGACACATCCCCAAAAGCAAGGGAATTAAAAGCAAAAATGGATTACTGGGACCTTATGAAGATAAAAAGCTTCTGCACAGCAAAGGAAACAACCAACAAAACTAAAAGGCAACCAACGGAATGGGAAAAGATATTTGCAAATGACATATCGGACAAAGGGCTAGTATCCAAAATCTATCAAGAGCTCACCAAACTCCACACCCAAAAAAGCAAATAACCCAGTGAAGAAATGGGCAGAAAACATGAATAGACACTTCTCTAAAGAAGGCATCCGGATGGCCAACAGGCACATGAAAAGATGTTCAACGTCGCTCCTTATCAGGGAAATACAAATCAAAACCACACTCAGATATCACCTCACGCCAGTCAGAGTGGCCAAAATGAACAAATCAGGAGACTATAGATGCTGGCTAGGATGTGGAGAAACAGGAACCCTCTTGCACTGTTGGTGGGAATGCAAATTGGTGCAGCCACTCTGGAAAGCAGTGTGTAGGTTCCTCAGAAAATTAAAAATAGACCTACCCTATGACCCAGCAATAGCACTGCTAGGAATTTATCCAAGGGATACAGGAGGGTATCCTGTATGCATAGGGGCACTTGTACCCCAATGTTTATAGCAGCACTCTCAACAATAGCCAAATTATGGAAAGAGCCTAAATGTCCATCAACTGATGAATGGATAAAGAAATTGTGCTTTATATACACATTGGAATACTACGTGGCAATGAGAAAGAATGAAATATGGCCTTTTGTAGCAACGTGGATGGAACTGGAGAGTGTGATGCTAAGTGAAATAAGCCATACAGAGAAAGACAAATACCATATGGTTTCACTCTTATGTGGATCCTGAGACACTTAACAGAAACCCATGGGGGAGGGGAAGGAAAAAAAAAAAGAGGTTAGAGTGGGAGAGAGCCAATGCATAAGAGACTGTTAAAAACTGAGAACAAACTGAGGTTTGATGGGGGGTGCGAGGGAGGGGGGGTGATGGGTATTGAGGAGGGCACCTTTTGCGATGAGCACTGGGTGTTGTACGGAAACCAATTTGACAATAAACTTCATATATTGAAAAAAAACAGGGTTTTTCTTCTATCCCATCAAACTTACTGTTTCCTTTTTTTTTTTTTTTTTTTTTTTTTTTGTTCCTTGGTGGATAAGGAATTCTGGCAGGGATACTAGACCTACCGGCTTGCACCTAAGTTTTGTCCTGGGAACCACTGAGATGAATTGTTCCTCCCAATTACCTGGAAGAAAATATACCCTGACTGGTAAGGGCGCACTGTGCCTGAACAGCAGTTGAAGCACCCAAACAGTATCTGAGATTCTAGATATCTCATAGAGTTACGAGCACTGGTCTGGAGTCCATTGGATCAGTTCAGTTCCTACTCTGCCACCCATCAGTTATGTGACTTTGGAAAATTCTTAAACATTTGACCTATGTTTTCTGTTACGTAAAATGTACCTACTTTACTGGTGCTGTGCATATAATTGAGATAATGAATATAATGTTCTTTACCCAGAGCTTGTAGGATTTGGTCAATAAATGGTGATTCTAGACAGATTTGTTTAAGCTAAGTCTCTTTTTTATTTCTTTACTCCATGGGCGATTTCATTTGTTTCTGTGGTTTCTCAAATATAAATCTCCATTCCTCAACTAAATCATGAGCTTTAAATCCATCTCTGCCTAGGTAATTCAATCTAGATTTCTAATCTCTTATCTAGGGCATGTTACCAATCAAAAAGTCACTCATTCACTAATTCATCCAACAATTTCCATTGATAGCCTACTATATACCAGAAATGTTCTAAGTACTGGGGATGCAGAAATGAACAAAACAAAGTCTTTGTCTTCAAGTGTGTATATTTTACTGTTTCCAATTTGATAGCCATTGCATTATACAAGCCCATGGTACTAGTTTCCAAACCCTGACTCCTAATAGCTTCTTTGCCCCTCTTACTGTTTTCCTTCAACTTGTTCTTCCCAGAGGACTGGAGTAATTATTCTAAACTCTAAATTTTTACAAGCCAATATTCTGATTAAATTCCTTCAAAAATCCCCAATAACTTGCTGGATTAAGTTTAAATCTAGAAAACTCTTGATTCCTTTTCTATCTGTTTCTTTAGCCTCATTTCTTCCTAGGTTCCACCACAAACTTGACACACCAACAGCAGCACTAAAGTTTTGGAGTTCCATAAATATTTCATGTTTCTTTGAATGTCTACACAGACTTCCCTCCCTTTGTGCCTGACAAAATCCCATTAGTTCATTGAATATCCTGCTTTCTCTGATTCCTCACCTTTCTCTGATAGAATTAATCATGAATTCCTTCGTATATTGTTGGGTCTTATAAAACTCTCCTATTTTTTATTTCCTATGACACTATATTTATTTATTTACTTGTCTGTCTGGTACTAAGCCAGAAAGTCTTTAAGGCATGAAAAGCGTTTTACTCTTCACCTTGCACAATGCCTATGCATAATAAGTGCACCAATACTGATTGAAATTTATAAATATTTAATTATAATATATAAATAACAGAAGGTTCAAATAAGGTTAATTCTGTCTCCATTTTGGCTGAGGCTCTAAGACAATAGTTAATAAGGACTCCCATATGCATATTCCTGGACCACCAGTGCTGGAACTTGAAAAGAGGTAGCTGAAAGTTAGTTTTGTAACCCCAAGGAACTTATCCCCTTGAGGGTATATGCAAGTTTAACATAAAGGGACCAAGAAATGGGAAATTAAAGATATCTTCAGAAGGAGATGTAGTGTGTTCCCATGAAGGAGAGGAAGATAAACTTCTCTTATCACAAAAGTTTAGAGGATTTCAAGGAGAAGTCCTGAAAAGCTTGACTTGTGATCCATGGAGACTGTAGACTAATACAAAACCTTTGTCAGGAAAAGACTCAAGACTACAGAGTGAAGTTGGCTAGCAAGGAGAGAATATTGTCTTGATAATGGCCTAAAATCCTAAAGTTTGTCAGAGTGAAAGATGCATGGGAAATGAGTCTCTTGATACAGAGAGCAGGCCTGGAGCCATCTAAAAAAAGAATTTGGACATAAAAAGCACTTCAAGGAAAAAGGAAAAATGAAACTCTAACTTCTGCATGTTCTGGTCCAAAAAAAAAAAAAAACAACAAGACTTTGATGGTTAATTTTATGTGTCGCTTGAGTTAGTAAACTTGAGTGAGTTCAGATATTTGTTTAAACATTATTTCTTATGTATCTGTGAGGGTGTTTGTGGAAGAGATTAATATCTGTATTGGTAGACTGAGAAAAACATATTGCCCTTTCCATTGTGGTGGTGGGGGGTGGGGCAGGGGGCATGATCTAACCTGTTGAATATCTGAGTAGTACCAAAAGGTGGAGGAAGAAAAAAATTTCTGTCTCTGCTTAAAAGCTTCTGCTTTGGGACTGGGATTTATACTATCAGAATTCCCAGTTCTCATCTTTGGACTCAGGTTAGAAGTACCCCACTAACTTTCCTTGGGCCTCCAGGTTCCAAATGGCAGATTGTGAGACTCAAAAATTTCATGAGCCAATTGTTTATGGTAAATATCTTTATTATATATGGTATAATATATATAATAGCAGATATAGTATATAACTATAACTATAAAACTATAGCTGTAACTATGTATATCCTACCCTATATCCAGGGTTTCTCTGGAAAACCCTGACTAATATAGAGTTGTAAGTAGCCAGTTAAAGGGCAGTGTTGCCTCTTATGAAGTATGAGATAACTCCAGAAATGGAGGATTTTATGAAGAATGTGTATATTATCTCTAATTTCTTAGATTTCTAATTTCTAAAATTAGATTTCTAATTTCTAATTATTTAAAATTTAATTTAATTTAATTACTTAAAATTATTAAAAATTTCTAATTTCTAAAATTTCTAAATTTTAAATTTCTAATTTCTAATGTCTTGAAGCATTCAGAAAACTCAGAGAAAGTTATTTAAGCTGTATGCTACAGCCAGAAGAAACCAGTACTTTGTTACATGCCCTTATCATCTTTGCATTTGGGTTCCCACCAAAGCAGACTCTCAGACATGGATTTGAGTGCAAGTAGTTTATTGGGCAGGTGATCCTAAGAAGGCAAGGCAGTGGGCAGTGAGATAAGGAAAGAAAGCCAGTAACATAAGAAATTGAGTAGGTTACTGCTATGGTAACCAAAGCCCAATCTTCCTACTCTAGTATACAGTAAACGATGTACCTCAGAGTAATCCAACCAAGGTAGACAAATGTCCATCAATTCTGGTCAGTCTTTTATTGAGGGCTGCTCCTAGGAGCATTAATTCCCCCCAGAAGTTCTGGCCAGCCCTGGAAGCACAAAGAGTGGGCTCTAGTGGCAAAAGAAAGTCCTCCAGTGTAGTGTTACGGCACTTGTAGGTGAAAGCCATGGGTAACCTAGACTGAATGTGAGGGGTTATGAGCACAGTAGTGATAGCAGTTGCTAGACTTTTATCTGAGTCCTGGAGGTGTCAGAAGCACTTGACCTGGGTAGTGGAGGGAGAAGTAGAAACACCTTCTTGGGAAATAGAAGAATCCCATCATATGAAGCCTTCCTACCTGTAACAACCCCATGCTAAGGGAGAGGAGAGGCTCTACATTTGAATGGAGTTTTTAGTGTTTACTTTTGCCAGAACTGTCCCTTTTAATGTCTTAACGGAGTACTTTTGGGACTAAAAGTGACCAGATGATGATTAGTTCTCTGTTAGTCACCAAGAAAGTCATAAGACCTGCCCTAGATTTCATGGAGTAGATGGGGGAAAACTCCTCCAAGAGAAGGGCTGAATGGACAGTGGAAAGTGTAAAATATATTGATTTTCTCATTGCATGAGTCCTATTCAGGTGTTTTAGTTGAAGAATCAAAAATTCAGTTAACCAGATTTTTTATCTGTGGAATAACAAATGACTCATAATAATAAAAAAAGCATTTACTGAGAAATTTCATGTGACTAGCCTTGCACTAAGAACTATGAAGGATATTGTACAAGACCAATCCTAGTCCCTAAGTGGTATTCACTACATTTTCATTGGGAGTCTAGAATTCCGTTGGAAAATTTTTTCAACAATGAACAATTATATGAATTTTTCCATCCAATACTTATATATTATTTTTTATAACCATTATAACTATTAGTATTCTGCAAATAAGGCATTTTCTCCCTGATGATTCCCCTAAATGTTTATTATATGTATTGACTATTGTTGAATTAAAATCTGAGTGAGACTCAGATACCACCTCACGCCAGTCAGAGTGGCCAAAATGAAGAAATCAGGAGACTATAGATGCTGGAGAGGATGTGGAGAGACGGGAACCCTCTTGCACTGTTGGTGGGAATGCAAATTGGTGCAGCCACTCTGGAAAGCAGTGTGGAGGTTCCTCAGAAAATTAAAAATAGACCTACCCTATGACCCAGCAATAGCACTGCTAGGAATTTATCCAAGGGATACAGGAGTACTGATGCATAGGGGCACTTGTACCCCAATGTTTATAGCAGCACTCTCAACAATAGCCAAATTATGGAAAGAGCCTAAATGTCCATCAACTGATGAATGGATAAAGAAATTGTGGTTTATATACACAATGGAATACTACGTGGCAATGAGAAAAAATGAAATATGGCCTTTTGTAGCAACGTGGATGGAACTGGAGAGTGTGATGCTAAGTGAAATAAGCCATACAGAGAAAGACAGATACCATATGGTTTCACTCTTATGTGGATCCTGAGAAACGTAACAGAAACCCATGGGGGAGGGGAAGGGAAAAAAAAAAAAAAAGAGGTTAGAGTGGGAGAGAGCCAAAGCATAAGAGACTGTTAAAAACTGAGAACAAACTGATGGTTGATGGGGGGTGGGAGGGAGGGCAGGGTGGGTGATGGGTATTGAGGAGGGCACCTTTTGGGATGAGCACTGGGTGTTGTATGGAAACCAATTTGACAGTAAATTTCATATATTAAAAAATAAATAAATAAATAAATAAAAAATAAAATGCAGTTTAAAAAATAAAATAAAATAAAATAAAATAAAATCTGAGTGAGAAAGAGGTGTAAGTTGAAATAAAATC
Organism: Neofelis nebulosa; assembly: GCF_028018385.1. NCBI lineage: Eukaryota > Metazoa > Chordata > Mammalia > Carnivora > Felidae > Neofelis > Neofelis nebulosa. The sequence goes on along the minus strand of NC_080794.1, from coordinate 25,765,193 downwards.
ACAAATTTATGTATAAGCTTATGCCAAATACTAGGCACATAATTTAACTAATTTGAGTTTATGGGTCACCTATATAATTCTACAACTGAGGATTTAAAAAACAATTGAGATGTTTGTTAGCACCAGAAGTATCAGGAAGTCAACACAAGCAAAAATAATAGAACATTTTAAATATTTTTTCTAAAATTAATATCAATACAACTTTAATCAAAAACTAAAATAAAGTCATTGAAGTTAATATAATGAGGAATGCAGAATGAGACAATATACTATTTTTCCAACTTATTAGACCAACTGGTATAAAAGTGTTTAGTAGAAAAACAATCCTAGTCACATGTATGAGAGGTCCTTGAGAGAAATATGCTAAATAGTATATCTCTTTTCCTTTGCCTGCTTCAGAGTTTGCTTTGATGGATTTAACACTGTCATGGTAATCTATGGTAGGTGAGGAGGGAGGATTAGGGAGGGGGATAAAATCCCCTGTTGATCTGGGCACAATTAGTATGGACTTGTCAACCATGTGGGAGTGATAAGATACCTTGGTTTGGGGAAGAAGATCCTATAGTGAAAAAGCAGGGATTTGGCACTATGAGTTTCAGTTCCACCTTTGCCCTTGCTCTTTAACTGCTCTTAGACAATCTATTTAACATTTCTGAGTTTCCATTTCCATACTTGAAAATATAGGCATAGTAATAAAATTGAAAGCAATGCCCTAGATTCTGGTTCATGGACTTTGTATGTCTGTCAGACGGGGTTGATAATCACAGAGTAAATGGATTCCCTGAAAGGAAGAAAAGTAAATCCGCAAGTTGAGAAATGAACGAAAGATCCTGATTATGCATGGTATCTACAGTCTTAGAGATTCTAATTCAGTAGGTTGAAGAGGAAATCCAGGGAATCAGTTACTTTATTGAATGGGGGTTGTATAAAAATCAATCAGATCAACTTTCAAATTAGACCCTTGGTGTTATGTAGACTGTCTATAGGGTTAGTAGATCTATGTTACTAACCTGTCTAACTAGATACTTGAGAAGTAATATTTAAATATCACTATCTTAACTAGAAAAATCAGGCCAACCATATCTATTAGCCATATCTGATTTTGTCATGGATACAATCAAATGTACAATTCGGTTCTACGTCACTTTCAAAGAGAAAATAGGTCCAAAGACGTTTAGCAATTTACTCAGAACTAAGAACTGAAACTATTCCCAGATTCTTTTCAATTTGCCTTGCATTCCTCCAAGACAATTAAATAAATGCTTAAGAATAATAGGTTATGGTTAATGTTTTGGGTGGTTCTAAGAAAATCTTTTTAATATAAATAATAAATGCAACCAAAGACAATCTTATTATAAATGTGCTCTGTGTTGGGGATAGTGATTCATAAGCTTGTTTGCTTCATGACTCATAGGTCTTGGAAAAGAACAAGATTCCAAGGAAATGTTTTTTATTCAGAACTGGTCAGTTGTTTTATTCACTTTCATCTCCTATTTTTTTTTTTTTTGAAAACACAACAACAACAAAACTACAGCCAGATAGAGTGTTTTAAGAAGCATCAATATGTAAGTCTTTATCATCTAAACCAAATACTAACAGAACTTCTTTGCCATGTGAATACATATGAGAATATTGATAATAGCTATTTCTAGAAAGAATAGCTATAGATGAGAGGCCTTTAGAAAAAAAGAATTAGGGGTATATTATGAACACATCATGATTACTCATTATAAGTTTTTCCATTGCTATAAGTCAGTCATGACCCAGGTGTCAGTCAGCACCTACAATGAATTTTGAAGATTAGATTGTCATAACACAAATTTGGAGAAGATAACTTAAAGTATCAGAATTCATTCAAACTGAGAATGCACTAGATGATGGGATGAGTAATAAAATGTACAGGAGAAAATTCTCTTGAGATAATAATACTCCCCAACAGCTTAAAGGGAAAGAAAAACAACTTGCTGTAAAAAATACATTTTCTGTTGGCTTCCCAAGTAGGAAAGAATTTGAAAGGTACCCATTATTTTATACCAATGCAGAATCTCTTATCCTTTTCACATTTCTTTTTCCCTTTTGTCTGCTCCCTATTGTAATCCAGGGTGAAAATGAAAATAGATAACTTATGTAAATCAGGCTGATTACAAGTAACAAAAAAAATCAACAAAAACTTAGCTCAGACTAGGTAAAAAAGGAATTGATTTATTTGTAACTAACTGAGAAGTCCAAGGGAAATGAGGTATGGTTTGGTTCAAGAACTCAGAGGATGCTAGTATCTTTGTATGTCTATGGCTGTCTGTCATTCAGGTCTACTGTCTCCCATACTGGTCTCATTCTGAGGCAGACTTTCCTGAAAATGAGAAAGATTACTGCACCCAATTTCCAATCTTCCAGTTTAGCAATCTAAAGGAAAATGGGGGGAAATTCTCTTGGATCTTTCACAGTGTATGCAAAGAAGTGCTTGCACTCCCACAGACCAGCGTGGGTTGAATGCTCAACCCTGAGTCAATCACTGAAGCTAAGGGAAGAGATAATGTTAATGTTCAGGTTGGAGGGTCATGTGACTGCCATGATTTGTGAAGAGTTGGGCAAAGAGGTGAGGCCAGCCTCTGTGATCCACATCAACTGAAAGCAGTGGAAGGAGAGGCAAGTTTTCTGTTACTGGAAAAAGACATAGGCAAAAGCAATTGATGTTTACTGCATAGACTGATAGTTACCATTTTTGAATGCAAAATGTTTCCCTGGGGCCCAGAGCAAGTTCTTCTTTTCTCTGACATTGCTCCTGAGGGGCAAAATGGATCCTGGAAGCTCTTTCTCATTCTCTCAGCAGCTTCTGTTCTGCCTCCATTCCAATCAAGTCTTGGGCCTAAATTCCCTCTGATTAGCCTGCCCCTTGCTGGTTTCATCATAGCCCACTCAGTCTACAAAAGATGCATTTTCTCTAACCTGCCTGGGGTGCACTGCTATAAAGCTGGAGAGGAATGAATCTAAGCAGAGAGTAAAGAGAAGAAAATGATTTCTTTCATCCCACATATTGCAGGAATTCATGTTGATTATATTTCCTTTTCTGAGAAAGTCTAATTCCTTCATCAGTTTGGAGCTATTAACCCAAGTACTAGAGACAGTAGTGACTAGAGAATTATGTATGGGATGGTAGCGTAATTCATCTTTGTTTATAATCCTGATGCATCAGACTTACCTTTGTCTATTAGATATTGAAATAGTTTTCTTAGATTTAAAAAATAACATTCTTTTTAAGAAATGTCAGAGTCCAAAATCAAATAAGACAGTAAGTAGAAGAACTGATAAAAGTTCTGTTTGTGGTTATACTTTTATAGCATATAGGGAGAGAGAATCTATGGGGAATTGAGATTCTCAGACCTGGAAATGGAAAACAACTTGATGAATGTCGACATTTATTTAACATCTAGTTCATGTTTTCTGTTCAAACCAGAATTCAGCTCACTGTTCAGCTAAATGTCTGCTTTGTTTCATCCCTGCTGTTTTAAATGTTTGGGAATTGGATTGAATTCACAATGAAGGTGCTAAGGCATTTTGCTCATCTGGAAACTGAATACAAAACTGCAGAGATGACAATTTTTTATTTCTTTTGGCTGTAGCTCCCAAGATTGTCATGTTCTATGCATACAGATGCCAAGTACCTTTTCCTAAACTAAAGGATGAACTGGGCAGATGGCCAGTGGGTTGAGCTGGAAGATTCTTCCTGATTTGGGCTGAGATGAGGCTCCAATCACTGCTATAATGCTGGAACTTGATTTGAGTGATGACTTATAAAGAAACAGCATTAAACAACTGACTCACCAAGTGAGTCACCCTTGCTGAGCTCTGCACTTTTATTATCCTCAGAAAGCTATCAAGAAATTGTCTCATTGCTTGCCTGATGCAAATGGAAAAGTCTAGCATATTGATTCCATTCCCAGTTTACACTCTGGATGGAAACCAATTTACACCTGGGGAATGTGCCAGGATCCTGCTGGGGTGAAATTGTGAAATAGGCAGGAACTGTCTTCCAGCAGCTCTTCCTAAGCCCCCTACTAGTGTATATTTATCCCTAGCTCTCATAAAACAAATGGTTTCCCTCTACTCTCTTTTTTCTCTCCTCTTCCCCCTTCCCCTTCTCCTCCCCTTCTATTCCTTTTCTCTTCCCTCTCCCCTGCCTGCCTTTCTCCTCCCATCTCCTCTCCTCCTCGTCCCCCTTCTTCTCTTGTTTTCTCTCTCTCCTTACCCCTTATACACACATACTCTCTCTACTAATCACTTCCTGGATTCTTATGTCAGAACACTGTCTTTCTCTCATCAGATGCCATCTTCTCCTCTGAAAATTTCTCCTTGCCCTTATTCTCTTCCTCTGCACTAAGCTAATCCTCTAAGTTTATTTCTCTTGGCCCTTGCTAAGTGGTTGAAATTAATTTGATGAAGATGAACTTGCATATTGGACTAGGTAGTTGATAAGAAGTTCTTACATAATATCAGAAAAACATAATCTGTGGAAGATGCAAAACTTTTCATTAGGCCAATATATGCACACTTGGCACCTGAATAACTATTTGGAAAGGCATCAGGGTTTGGTAAAGAGTATAGACCAGGAATTAGGCAGATTGTGTTCTCCACCTGGGTAATTTGAGTAACTGTTTTAACTTTTTTAAGATTAGATATTCTTACCTATAAAAGAAGAAGAAGAAGAAGAAGAAGAAGAAGAAGAAGCAGCAATGGCTTCTTTTTTTACTACAGTGGCCATCTGCTGGTTTTGCCTGCTTGGCAGATATTTCCCCTCCTTCCTAATATTGTTTTGTACAAACATTCTTCCCACACTTAGTCTATGTGCTTTGCTTTATGGTATTCAGGACCCCACTGGATCCAGAACAGTTAGGGTTAGCCTTGAGATTCTTGCTACAACTACTAGAAAAGTGGTGAATTCCTTCCTCTGATAACTTAAAATGCCCAGTAGCCATTTTTGCTACCACTTAGGGAGAGGTACAGGCCTAATACACACAGGTTAGCAACACCAGCAAACAAGAGTAGTCATCATCTTTCTTACAGGATCTGCCTATCAGTCACAGGAAAGATCACTAGTTGGACCTGATTAGGTCAGAAACCCACCCTTGAATCTGGTCATTCCTGTTATCAGATCTACTCCTAATCTATATGATTCAGTAAATCCTCCTGTTTGTCATAAACATATTTGAGTTGGGTTTCTATCACCTATAGACAGGAGAGTTCCAACTTATCCAGCTTGAAAGCAGTAAAAAGAATTCCATGAACAATTTGGCCTGTGTTTTATAGTGGGGTTTGGCAAAATTTTTCTGTCAAGGGCCAGAAAATATCTCAGGATTAATGGACGACAGAATCTGTGACAACTCTCCAACTCTGCCATTGTAGTAAAGAAAGCAGTCATAGCCATGCATAGATGAATGAATATGGCTGTGTCACACTCATTCATTTTGATATAGATGAAATAAATATTTCATCCATAAATATTATTTATGGACATTGAAATATAATTTTCACATATCTTGAAATAGTTTTGGATTTTTTAACCATAAGAAAAATGTAAAAAACAGTACAAAAACAGGCATGCAGTGATTTTGTCTGTAGGAATAATTGACTGAAAGAATTGTAGCAACTGGCTTTCTGTAGTTTAAAAAAATAAAAAGTTCAACTGACAACACCTATGGCCCTGTGTACAATCACAAAATCAATCATTTTCAGTGACTCTGGGTTTTTTGTTTTTATTTTTGACTATCCTCATAGCTAATGTCTGCCCAATTAGTAGGATTAACCACATACTGAATTTGATTTGAACATTAAATGGCCTAATAATTAGGTTTCCTATGCATTTATCAAGTCATATTTCCCCCTAAGATTCTATTTAAATTATATAGTCTACTCAAACAGTGAATTGAAGAAATCTACAAGTTAAGGAGTTGACTAATAGAGTCAATAAAAAAATATTCACCTATTCAAAAATACATTGAAGAATAGTTATCCATAGGGAGAGATGATGGTCAAGACATGACTAGTAAAGATAGTAGCTAAAAGAGGAAGGTGAAATGTGGTAGAAGAAACTCCAAATACTCAGATGCACTAATGTAAAGTGTTCATTATCTTTAACATTCTCCTATTGTTTGCATGACTAGATGCTAAGAGCTATTTACTTATTTTATATTTATATATATACAAATTAGATGTATTGGATTATTAATTTGATATATATTATATTATATATACACAGAAATTATATATATATATATATATATATATATATATATATATATATATATAAATTATATGGACATCTTTGTAAGTTAGTAAATTAAGTAATGTCAATTTATGATGTTCAAGATAGGAAAAAACAAAAATATTAAGATTTTCAAATGATGTGCAAACATGTAGGAGTTTAAATTTTCTCATACATTAAGTAACCTAGCATGCTGTTAGCTCTTTTTTCAAATAGTTCTGAATATAGTGATTATTTTTTAATACTTTTGAATATTGCTCAAAACATTTTATTGCCTGTGCATTACCAAATCAGTCTGAATGGATATAATTGAAAGACATTCCAAATACTGAAGATAACTTAGAAGTAATATCCAAGAGCTAACCCAAGGCCCTCCTTTCATATAGAAGAGTTTCTTAGCTGAAATACACCTTTAGAATGACCTTCTGTGGGGAGAGGCCAAATGCTTGAATGTTCAGTCACCCTGACACCAAAATGAAAGCCAATTCCTTTTAAAAGTGAATTGGGGTTCCTGGCTGGCTCAGTTGGTTAAGTGTCCCATGATCTCATGGTTTGTGGGTTGTTAGAGCCCCAAGTCAGGCTCTGTGGTGACAGCTCAGAGTCTGGAGCTTGCTTCAGTTTTTGTGTCTCCCTCTCTCTCTGTCCCTCCCCTGCTTGCTCTGTCTCTCTCTCAAAAATAAACATTAAAAATTTTTTAAAAGAAGCAATTGCATTTTATCTTCTGTGCATCACTTGGATTTTATTGAGATAAGTACATTCTGTACACCATTACAGACTCTCTTCCCCAATGTGTGATCTTGGGCACCTTGATTCAGAACATTTGACCATATATGAGAGGGCTTATTTCTGGGTTCTCTATTGTGCTCCATTGGCCAATATGTCAGTCTTTATACTCGTACCACACTCTTTTGATTTCTTCAGCTTTATAATATGTTTTGAAATCAGGAAGTATGAGGTCTCCAATTTTGTTCTTCTTGCTCAATATTGTTTTGGCTATTTGGGAACTCTTGAGATTCCATATGAATTTTAGAATTTTTTTCTATTTCTGCAACAAATACCACTGGGGTTTTGATAAGGATTACATTAAATCTATAGATTTCTATGAGAAATATGAATATTTTAACAATATTAAGTCTTCCAATCCATGAACACAAGATGTCTTACCATTTACTTGCATTTTCTTTAATTTCTTTCAGTAAAATTTTGTAGTTTTTAATGTATGCCTTTTGATTCTTTAGCTAAATTTATTCCTAATTATTTTATTCTTTTTGATGCTATTTTAAATGGGATTGTTTTAATTTTTTACAGATTGTTTATTGTTAGTGTATAGAAATACAATGGAATTTTGTGTGTGGATTTTATATCCTGCAACTTTATGGAATTTATTTATTAGTTTTAATAGTTTGCTGTGGAATTTTTAAGGCTCTTCACATATAAGATCATGTCATAAGTGAACAGAGATAATTTTATATATTTTTTTCATTTTGGATGTCTTTCTTTTTCCTTGTACCTAATTCTCTAGATAGGACTTCCAGTATTATGTTGAATAGAAGTGTCCAGAGTGAACTTTTTGTATAGAATGAATGTGTCTTCTCCAAAATGCATGGATTGAAACCTAATCCTCAATGTGAGAGTATTTAGAATGGGGCTTTTAGGAGGTAATTAGGCCAGGAGCCTTCCTGAATGAAATTAGTGCCTTTATAAAAGAGGTCCCAGAGAGATACCTCACCTCTCCTGTCACATGAGGACACCCGTGAAAAGATTGCCATCTATGAACCAGAAGGTGGGATCTTTCCAGACACCAAATTTTCTGGTGCTTTGATCTTGAACTTCTCAGCACACAAAAATATGAGAAATAAATTTCTGTTGTTTACAAATCACCACAGCTATGGTATTTTGTTATAGCAGCCTGAAGAGACTACAATAGCATGTTTGCCTGTTCCTGGCCTTACAGGAAAAGCTTTCAGTCTTTCACCACTGAGTATAATATTAGCTGTAGGTTTTCCATATATAGACTTCATTATGTTAAGGTAGTTTCTTTACATATCTAGTCTGTTGGTTTTTCTCTCTCTGTTTTTCACTATGATAAGTGTACTCTTTAATTCTTATCTTATGTTCCCCCCATCCCCTCACCCTCCTTCCTCTGGTAACCATTAGTTTGTTCTCTACAGTTAAGAGTCCGTTTCTTGGTTTCTCTCTTTTTTCCTCTGCTCTTTTGTTTTGTTTCTTTTTTTTTAATTTTTTTAATGTTTATTTATTTTTGAGACAGAGAGAGAGCATGAACGGGGAGGGTCAGAGAGAGAGGGAGACACAGAATCTGAAACAGTATCCAGCACAGGGCCTGACGTGGGGCTCAAAGTCACAAACTGTGAGATCATGACCTGGGCCGAAGTCGGATGCTTAACTGACTGAGCCACCCAGGTGCCCCTGTTTTGTTTCTTAAATTCTACCTATGAATGAGATCATATGGTCTTTGTCTTTGACTGACTTATTTTGCTTTGCATTATACTCTCTAGGCCCATTTATGTCATTCACTGCAAATGATGAAGTTTCATTCGTTTTTGTGGCTGAATATTATTTCATTGTATATGTATATATCACATCTTTTTATTATCCATTCATCAGTCGATGGACACTTGGACTGCTCTCATGTCTTGACTATTGTAAATAGTGTTGCAATAAACAGGGGTGCATGTATCCCTTTGAATTAGTGTTTTTGTATTCTTTGGGTAAATACCCAGTAGTATGATTACTGGATCATAGGGTTGTTATATTTTTAATTTTTTGAGGACCCTCCATACTGTTTTCCACAGTGGCTGCAACATTTTACATTCCCACTAACAGTGAGAAAGGGTTTCTTTTTCTCCACATTCTCACCAATACTTATTGTTTCTTGGTTCTTCTTCCTCTTTTCCTTCTCTTTCTCCTCCTCCTCCTTCTTCTTCTTCTTCTTCTTCTTCTTCTTCTTCTTCTTCTTCTTCTTCTTCTTCCTCTTCTGTTTAATCTTTTTAAATTTATTGATACTTCTATGGTCCAACATGTGATCTATTCTGGAGAATGTTTCCTGTGTATTTGTAAAAAATATGTATTCCACTGTTTTGGAATGGAATGTTCTGAACATATCTTAGGTCCATCCAGGCAATTGTGTCATTCAAAGTCACTGTTTCCTTGTTGATTTTCTGTCTGGATGATCTATTCATTGATATTAAGTGTGGTGTTAAAATCCCCTACAATTATTACATTACCATCAATTTCTTCCTTTATATCTGTTAATAGTTGATTTATATATTTAGATGCTCCCATGTAAGTACATAGATATTTACAATTGTTACATCCTCTTGTTGGATTTTTTCCTTTATCATCATGTAGTGCCTGCTTTGTCTCTTGTTACTGTTTTTGTTTTAAAGTTTATTTTGTCTGATATAAGTATTGCTTTCCTAGCTTTCTTTTCAATTCCTTATGTGTGGTAAATGTTTTTCCATCCCTTCTCTTTTGATTAGCAAGTGTCTTTAGGTCCAAAGTGAGTTTCCTGTAGGCAGCATATAGATAGGTCTTGCTTTCTTATCCATTCAGTCATCCTATGTCTTTTGATAGAGAATTTAGTCCATTTACATTTAAAATAATTATGGATGGGATGTATTTAGTGCCATTTTGTTATTGTTTTACAATTGTTTTTGTAGTTCTTTTCTGTTCCTTTCTGTCAGTTCTTTTTATCATGAAAGTTGTTGTGTGTTGTCAAATTTATTTCTGCATTTATTCAGATGATCATGTGGTTTTTGTCCTTCATTCTGTTAATAAGGTATATTATATAGATAGATACTTTTGCATGTTGAGCTGTCTTTGCATCCCTGGGGTAAATCCTACTTGGTCATGGTATATAATCCTTTTAATGTCCTGGTCATTTTAGTTCATTAATACGTTGTTGGGGGTTTTTGCATCAATATTCATCAGGGATGTTTGTACTTTCTTGTAGTATCTTTGCCTGTCTTTAGAATCAGAGTAATGTTGGTCTCATAAAATTATTTTGGAAGTTTTCCCCTCCTCAACAATTTTTGGGAAGAATTTGAAGAGAAATCATGTTAACTCTTTTGGTAGAATTTTCCAGTGAAGCCATATGATCCTGAACTTTTCTCTGTTGGGAATTTTTCAAATCACAGATTTAATCTCTTTGCTAGTTATTATTATTTTTTCTTATTTATTTATAATGGTGTCTTGGTAGATTGTATGTTTCATGAATTTGTCCCTTTCTTCCAGGTTATATAATTTGTTGACATATGATTTTTTGTAGCAGTCTCTTATAATCCTTTTTATTTCTGTGGTATCAGTTATAATGTCTCCTTTTTCATTCTAATTTTAGTTATTTGAGTCCTTGCTCTCTTTTTCTTGGTTAATCTAGATAAAAAATTGTCGGGGCACCGGGGTGGCTCAGTCGGTTGAGTGTCCGACTTCAGCTCAGGTCATGATCTCACAGTCTGTGAGTTCGAGCCCTGCATCAGGCTCTGTGCTGACAGCTCAGAGCTTGGGGCCTGTTTCAGATTCTGTGTCTCCCTCTCTCTCTGACCCTCCCCTGTTCATGCTGTGTCTCTGTCTCAAAAATAAATAAATGTTGAAAAAAATTAAAAAAAAAGATTTGTCAATTTTGTTGGTGTTTTTATTTATTTTTTTAATTTCAAAAAATTTTTATTTATTTTTGAGGTGGGGGAGAAGGGCTGAAGAGAGGGAGACACAGAATCCAAAGCAGGTTCCAGGCACTGAGCTGTCACCACAGAGCCCCATGTGGAGCCCAAATTCACAAATGATGAGATCATGACCTGAGCCAAAGTTGGCTGCTCAACCAACTGAGCCATCCAGGTGCCCCTTTGTTGATCTTAAAAAAAAAAAAAACAAAAAAACCTAACTTTTAATTTTCATTTGTCTGAGAACTAAAGGACTTTGTGACCACTAATCCACTAAAGAAATATTAAAAGGGACATTTTGAGTGCAAGGGAGAAACCAAAAATAGCAAACACAAGAAAGGACCAGAAAAAATCTCCAGAAACAATGATGACACAAGTCATAAACTGGTGAGGAAGGAGGGAAGATGGCAGTGTAGGAGGACGCTGGGCTCACTTGCTGATCACTTAGATTCCACCCACATCTGCCTAAATAACCCAGAAAACTTCAAGAAGACTAGAAGAACGGACTCTCCAGAGCTAAGCATAGACAAGAGGCCCATGGAAGAGGGTAGGAAGGGCGGAGAGGCAATGCATGCTACATGGCCTCGTGGGAGGGAGCCAGGGCAGTGGAGGGGCAGCCCACCCGGCAAGGCAGAGCCCCCGAGTCTGACATGCAAAAGCGGAGGGGCCAGACTGCGTGAGTTCTGACAGCCAGTGGGACTTAACATCTGGAATGTTATAACTCAATAGCTCTGCTCAGAGAGGGGGAGGGCTAGAGGACAACAGGAGGGAGAGGTGTTGAGCCCTGGAGGACAGAACTCAGCTCCGCGGGGATCAAAGGTGCTGAAGCGCCATCTCCCTCGCCCATACCCCAGCCAAAATCCCAAAGGGAACCAGTTCCTGTCACGGAACTTGCTGGCACTGCACAAACACCCAACCTTCTGTGGATCCATCCCTCCGACGGGTCTGACTCCCTCCAGAGCCACAGGGCTACTCCTGCAATGGACCACTGAAGGCAAAGTGAGCTGAGTCTGCCCCTCCCACTCCTGTGCACCTTGCCTATCCACCCCTGCTAATACACCAGATCCCATAGAAGCAGCACCACAAGGCTGGCAGTGTGCAAGTAGACCAGACAGGGGCCACACCACTCCACAGTTAGTCCTGCCCCTGGGAGAGGGGAAGATAAGGTACACAGCAGTCTGACTGTGGCCCCAGTGGTGGGCTGGGGACAGACATCAGGTCTGACTGTGGCCCCGCCGACCAACACAAGTTACTCCAGACAGCACAGGGGAAGAGCCCTGCAATTCCGCACCACTCTAGGGACTATCCAAAATGATGAAACGGAAGAATTTCTCCTTAAAAGAAACTCCAGGAAGTAGCGACAGCTAACGAACTGATCCAAAATGATTTAAGCAATATAACAGAAAATGAATTTAAAATAATAGTCATAAAAGTAATCACTGGGCTTGAAAAAAGTATAGAGGACAGCAGAGAATCTATTGCTACAGAGATCAGGGGACTAAGAAACAGTCATGAGGAGCTAAAAAATGCTCTAAATGAGGTGCAAAATAAAATGGAGAGGACCACAGCTTGGATTGAAGAGGCAGAGGAGAGAATAGGTGAATTAGAAGATAAAATTATGGAAAAAGAGGAAGCTGAGAAAAAGAGAGATAAAAAAATCCAGAAATATGAGGGGAGAATTAGAGAACTAAGTGATGTGATGAAACGCAATAATATACGTATAATTGGGATTCCAGAGGAGGAAGAGAGAGAGAAAGGTGCTGAAGGTGTACTTGAAGAATGCCAGAGTCCAGCTCCAGCAGGTCCAGGGATTCCCGAAGGAAGAACGGCATCGGCGAAAATAAAACAAAACTAAAATAAAAAACTAAAAAACAAAAAACTAAAATAAAAAACTAAAACTAAAATAAAAATGCACACAGAGAACAGTAGTGTGTTGAACTGGCCGGTTTATTGTAGTAAACGTGGCATTATATATGATAGTGGTTTTCTTGTAACATATGTCATCTATGTTTTTCTAACATTACCTAATTTTGAAAATGTTCCTATGTAAAAACAACCTTTAAGAAATAACATGGCAATTTCCCCCTAATATTCCCACATACTCTTTGATTAGTAATTAATTTCTTACATTATTCCACTATGCATCTGCGTTTATCTATAATCTACAAAGCATTTGCTTTGCTGTTCTCGTGAAAGGCCCTCCATTTCTCAACACCTCAAGTGGAACAGTTACAGGGACATGACCTCCTAACCTCATGAGGCCAGAAGAACAATGTGTTTGCCTTGGTCCGAGGTGCCAGAAAGGGGCTGAAAAAGTGTTAGAAACCCATGCCTCATAAGTTCTCAGAGAGACAATTCGCCTAGGAACCAATGAACCATTCTGTACCTTAACCGACTTGGTTCAGTCATCATCTGGAATGCCTCTGGGGGGCCAGGTGGGCCTAGGGGTTGAAGTCACCTGTGCCCGGAGATACACTCCTTAGTTGCTGGAGTGAAGCTTTCAAATCCATATGTCTCTCCTTTACAGGCCCTCTTTGCTGGCAAATGTATGAAGCTATCCTTTCTGTAAGTAGAGGAGTCTCCATAGGGGATGTCAAGGGCTAAATATAAGGCCCCACAATTTCTTGTGAAACCTTATTTCCTTCCTAATGGTTCTTTTCCCAGGGGACCTGCATAGGGAAATTCCCCAACAGACAAAACCCCAGGTAGTTTTAAGGCAAAATTACCTAAAAGTGGGAGGACAAGAAACTTCACTTTTGGTGGGGCTGCCTTGCAGTCACCAATCTGTCCACAGCCCATACCTTGCCACTCAGGCAGGGATAGCTTGGCTTCCAGCAGAAGAAATCATAGCTGAGAACTTCCCTGATCTGGGGAAGGAAAAAAGCATTGAAATCCAAGAGGCACAGAGAACTCCCTTCAGACTAAACTTGAATCAATCTTTTGCATGACATACCATAGTCAAACTGGCAAAATACAAGGACAAAGAGAAAATTCTGGAAGCAGCTAGGGATAAACATACTCTAACATATAAAGGGAGACTGATAAGACTATTGATGGATCTATCTACTGAAACTTGGCAGGCCAGAAAGGAATGGCAGGAAATCTTCAAAGTGATGAAGAGAAAAAGTATGCAGCCGAGAATCCTTTATCCAGCAAGTCTGTCATTTAAAATAGAAGGAGGGATAAAGGTCTTCCCAAACAAACAAAAACTGAAGGAATTCATCACCACCAAACCAGCCCTACAAGAGATCCTAAGGGGGATTCTGTGAATGAAATGTTGCAAGGCCCACAAAGTACCAGAGACATCACTACAAGCATGAAACCTACAGACATCACAATGACTCTAAACCCATATCTTTCAATAATAACACTGAATGTAAATGGACTAAATGTTCTAACCAATAGACATAAGGTATCAGAATGCAGAAAAAAATAAGACCCATCTATTTGCTGTCTACAAGACTCATTTTAGACCTGAGGACACCTTCAGACTGAAAGTGAGGGGATGGAGAACTATCTATCATGCTACTGGAACTCAAAAGAAATCTGGAGTAGCCATACTTATATCAGGCAAACTAGACGTTAAATTAAAGGCTGTAAAAAGAGATGAAGAAGGACATTATATAATAATTACAGGGTCTATCCAACGGGAAGAGCTAACAATTATAAATGCCCAAGAATGTGGTAATTGCAGGGGACTTTAATACTTCACTTACAACAATGGATAGATCATCTAGACACAGGATGAACAAAGAAACAAGGGCCCTGAATGATACATTGGATCAGATGGACTTGACAGATATATTTAGAACTCTGCATCCCAAAGCAACAGAATATACTTTCTTCTCGAGTGCACATGGAACATTCTCCAAGATAGATCACATACTGGGTCACAAAACAGCGCTACATAAGTATACAAGAATTGAAATCATACCATGCACACTTTCAGACCACAATGCTATGAAACTTGAAATCAACCACAGGAAAAAGTCTGGAAAACCTCCCAAAGCATGGAGGTTAAAGAACACCCTACTAGAGAATGAATGGGCCAACCCAGCAATTAACGAAGAAATTAAAAAATATATGGAAACAAATGAAGATGAAAATACAACAATCCAAACGCTTTGGGATGCAGCGAAGGCAGTCCTGAGAGGAAAATACATTGCAGTCCAGGCCTATCTCAAGAAACAAGAAAAATCCCAAATACAAAATCTAACAGCACACCTAAAGGAAATAGAAGCAGAACAGCAAAGACACCTCAAACCCAGCAGAAGAAGATAAATAATAACGATCAGAGCAGAAATAAACAATACAGATTCTAAAAAAACTGTAGAGCAGATCAATGAAACCAAGAGTTGGTTTTTTGAAAAAATAAACAAAATTGATAAACCTCTAGCCAGGCTTCTCAAAAAGAAAAGGGAGATGACCCAAATAGATAAAATCATGAATGAAAATGGAATGATTACAACCAATCCCTCAGATACAAGCAATTATCAGGGAATACTACGAAAAATTCTATGCCAACAAACTGGACAACTTGGAAGAAATGGACAAATTCCTAAGTACCCACACACTTCCAAAACTCAAACAGGAAAAAAATAGAAAACCTGAACAGACCCATAACCAGCAAAGAAATTGAATCAGTTATCAAAAATCTCCCAACAAATAAGAGTCCAGGACCAGATGGCTTCCCTGGGGAATTCTACCAGACGTTTAAAGCAGAGATAATACCTATCCTTCTCAGGCTATTCCAAAAAATAGAAAGGGAAGGATAACTTCCAGACTCACTCTATGAAGCCAGCATAACTTTGATTCCTAAACCAGACAGAGACCCAGGAAAAAAGAGAACTACAGGCCAATATCCCTGATGAATATGGATGCAAAAATTCTCAATAAGATACTAGCAAATCTAATTCGATAGCATATAAAAGAATTATTCACCATGATCAAGTGGGATTCATTTCTGGGCTGCAGGGCTGGTTCAACATTCGCAAATCAATCAATGTGATACATCAGATTAATAAAAGAAAAGATAAGAACGATATGATCCTGTCAATCAAAGCAGAAAAAGCATTTGACAAAATTCAGCATCCTGAAACGTGGATGGAACTGGAGGGTATCATGCTAAGTGAAATAAGTCATACAGAGAAAGACAGATACCATATGTTTTCATTCTTATGTGGATCCTGAGAAACTTAACAGAAGACCATGGGGGAGGGGAAAAAATAAGAGGTTAGAGAGGGAGGGAGCCAAACCATAAGAGACTCTTAAAACTGAGAACAAACTGAGGGTTGATGGGGAGTGGAGGGAGGGGAGGGTGGGTAAGGGGTATTGAGGAGGGCACCTTTTGGGATGAGCACTGGGTGTTGACAATAAATTTCATATAAAAAAATACATGATTGATCATAAAAAAAAAAGAAACAACACTAAGAATAATATTTTTTTTGGTCAGGAGCAATGCAATCCTCCAAACAATATAGTTATATTTTTAAGGTCCTAAAAGAAAACAAACTTAAAAAAAATTAAGCCACAATTCTATATCCAACCAAACTATCCTTAAAAAATGAAGTCCAGATAAAAATGTTTTCAGGTAAACCAGAAGTGAAAGAACTTAACACCAGTGTACCTAGATTATAAGAAGTGTTCATGGTGGTTCTTCATGAAATGATTACCAGATGGTAATCTGGCTCACATGAAGAAATGAAGAATAAATGCGTGGGTAAATATGAAAGCTATTTTTCTTATTTCTTAATTTCTTTCAAAGACAATTGACTGATCAAAGCAAAACTCATAGTTATGTATTGTGGGATTAATAACACATGTAGAAGTAAGGTGTATAACAAATATGGAAGGATGATAGATTTATTTTGTTATAAGTTTCTTACATTATAGGTGTTACAATGTTAATTCAAGATGCACTGTTAGAAGTCAAGGATTTTTCCTAAAATCCCTACAGCAAGCAGTAAAATTAATACATTGATATACACAGACACCAATTAGAGTAGCTAAAATGAAATACTAAGAAATAATCAGTTCAAAATATGGAAGAAGAGGGAGAGGAAGAACAAATAAATGAGACAAACAGAAATGAAATAGAAACCATTTCAAAAATTACTTAAATACAAATATACTAGACACCCCAATTAAATATTAAAAATTGTGTGCCTGCATAAAAATAACAAGGCCCAGTTATATACTGTATGAAGAAGAAAGAGATAGGGAAAAGGTAAGTTTGGAAAAAGATATAACATGGAAACACTAATTATAGGAAAACTGAGTTTACTGTAATAAGACATACATTATTTCTTTTATTTATTTATTTATTTATTTATTTATTTATTTTTTAATATATGAAATTTACTGTCAAATTGGTTTCCATACAACACCCAGTGCTCATCCCAAAAGGTGCCCTCCTCAATACCCATCACCCACCCTGCCCTCCCTCCCACCCCCCATCAACCCTCAGTTTGTTCTCAGTTTTTAACAGTCTCTTATGCTTTGGCTCTCTCCCACTCTAACCTCTTTTTTTTTTTTTTCCCTTCCCCTCCCCCATGGGTTTCTGTTACGTTTCTCAGGATCCACATAAGAGTGAAACCATATGGTATCTGTCTTTCTCTGTATGGCTTATTTCACTTAGCATCACACTCTCCAGTTCCATCCACGTTGCTACAAAAGGCCATATTTCATTCTTTCTCATTGCCACGTAGTATTCCATTGTGTATATAAACCACAATTTCTTTATCCATTCATCAGTTGATGGACATTTAGGCTCTTTCCATAATTTGGCGATTGTTGAGAGTGCTGCTATAAACATTGGGGTACAAGTGCCCCTATGCATCAGTACTCCTGTATCCCTTGGATAAATTCCTAGCAGTGCTATTGCTGGGTCATAGGGTAGGTCTATTTTTAATTTTCTGAGGAACCTCCACACTGCTTTCCAGAGCGGCTGCACCAATTTGCATTCCCACCAACAGTGCAAGAGGGTTCCCGTCTCTCCACATCCTCTCCAGCATCTATAGTCTCCTGATTTCTTCATTTTGGCCACTCTGACTGGCGTGAGGTGGTATCTGAGTGTGGTTTTGATTTGTATTTCCCTGATGAGGAGCGACGTTGAACATCTTTTCATGTGCCTGTTGGCCATCCGGATGTCTTCTTTAGAGAAGTGTCTATTCATGTTTTCTGCCCATTTCTTCACTGGGTTATTTGTTTTTCGGGTGTGGAGTTTGATGAGCTCTTTATAGATTTTGGATACCAGCCCTTTGTCCGATGTGTCATTTGCAAATATCTTTTCCCATTCCGTTGGTTGCCTTTTAGTTTTGTTGGTTGTTTCCTTTGCTGTGCAGAAGCTTTTTATCTTCATAAGGTCCCAGTAATTCACTTTTGCTTTTAATTCCCTTGCCTTTGGGGATGTGCCGAGTAAGAGATTGCTACGGCTGAGGTCAGAGAGGTCTTTTCCTGCTTTCTCCTCTAAGGTTTTGATGGTTTCCTGTCTCACATTCAGGTCCTTTATCCATTTTGAGTTTATTTTTGTGAATGGTGTGAGACAGTGGTCTAGTTTCAACCTTCTGCATGTTGCTGTCCAGTTCTCCCAGCACCATTTGTTAAAGAGACTGTCTTTTTTCCATTGGATGTTCTTTCCTGCTTTGTCAAAAATGAGTTGGCCATACGTTTGTGGGTCTAGTTCTGGGGTTTCTATTCGATTCCATTGGTCTATGTGTCTGTTTTTATGCCAATACCATGCTGTCTTGATGATGACAGCTTTGTAGTAGAGGCTAAAGACTGGGATTGTGATGCCTCCTGCTTTGGTCTTCTTCTTCAAAATTACTTTGGCTATTCGGGGCCTTTTGTGGTTCCATATGAATTTTAGGATTGCTTGTTCTAGTTTCGAGAAGAATGCTGGTGCAATTTTGATTGGGATTGCATTGAATGTGTAGATAGCTCTGGGTAGTATTGACATTTTGACAATATTTATTCTTCCAATCCATGAGCAGGGAATGTCTTTCCATTTCTTTATATCTTCTTCAATTACCTGCATAAGCTTTCTATAGTTTTCAGCATACAGATCTTTTACATCTTTGGTTAGATTTATTCCTAGGTATTTTATGCTTCTTGGTGCAATTGTGAATGGGATCAGTTTCTTTATTTGTCTTTCTGTTGCTTCATTGTTAGTGTATAAGAATGCAACTGATTTCTGTACATTGATTTTGTATCCGGCAACTTTGCTGAATTCATGTATCAGTTCTAGCAGACTTTTGGTGGAGTCTATCGGATTTTCCATGTATAATATCATGTCATCTGCAAAAAGCGAAAGCTTGACTTCATCTTTGCCAATTTCGATGCCTTTGATTTCCTTTTGTTGTCTCATTGCTGATGCTAGAACTTCCAGCACTATATTAAACAGCAGCGGTGAGAGTGGGCATCCCTGTCGTGTTCCTGATCTCAGGGAAAAAGCTCTCAGTTTTTCCCCATTGAGGATGATGTTAGCTGTGGGCTTTTCATAAATGGCTTTTATGATCTTTAAGTATGTTCCTTCTATCCCGACTTTCTCAAGGGTTTTTATTAAGAAAGGGTGCTGGATTTTGTCAAAGGCCTTTTCTGCATCGATTCACAGGATCATATGGTTCTTCTCTTTTTTTTTGTTAATGTGATGTATCACGTTGATCGATTTGCGAATGTTGAACCAGCCCTGCATCCCAGGAATGAATCCCACTTGATCATGGTGAATAATTCTTTTTATATGCTGTTGAATTCGATTTGCTAGTATCTTATTGAGAATTTTTGCATCCATATTCATCAGGGATATTGGCCTGTAGTTCTCTTTTTTTACTGGGTCTCTGTCTGGTTTAGGAATCAAAGTAATACTGGCTTCATAGAATGAGTCTGGAAGTTTTCCTTCCCTTTCTATTTCTTGGAATAGCTTGAGAAGGATAGGTATTATCTCTGCTTTAAACGTCTGGTAGAACTCCCCTGGGAAGCCATCTGGTCCTGGACTCTTATTTGTTGGGAGATTTTTGATAACCGATTCAATTTCTTCGCTGGTTATGGGTCTGTTCAAGCTTTCTATTTCCTCCTGATTGAGTTTTGGAAGAGTGTGGGTGTTTAGGAATTTGTCCATTTCTTCCAGGTTGTCCAATTTGTTGGCATATAATTTTTCATAGTATTCCCTGATAATTGTTTGTATCTCTGAGGGATTGGTTGTAATAATTCCATTTTCATTCATGATTTTATCTATTTGGGTCATCTCCCTTTTCTTTTTGAGAAGCCTGGCTAGAGGTTTGTCAATTTTGTTTATTTTTTCAAAAAACCAACTCTTGGTTTCGTTGATCTGCTCTACAGTTTTTTTAGATTCTATATTGTTTATTTCTGCTCTGATCTTTATGATTTCTCTTCTTCTGCTGGGTTTAGGCTGCCTTTGCTGTTCTGCTTCTATTTCCTTTAGGTGTGCTGTTAGATTTTGTATTTGGGATTTTTCTTGTTTCTTGAGATAGGCCTGGATTGCAATGTATTTTCCTCTCAGGACTGCCTTTGCTGCGTCCCAAAGCATTTGGATTGTTGTATTTTCATTTTCGTTTGTTTCCATATATTTTTTAATTTCTTCTCTAATTGCCTGGTTGACCCACTCATTCGTTAGTAGGGTGTTCTTTAACCTCCATGCTTTTGGAGGTTTTCCAGACTTTTTCCTGTGGTTGATTTCAAGCTTCATAGCATTGTGGTCTGAAAGTATGCATGGTATAATTTCAATTCTTGTAAACTTATGAAGGGCTGTTTTGTGACCCAGTATATGATCTATCTTGGAGAATGTTCCATGTGCACTCGAGAAGAAAGTATATTCTGTTGCTTTGGGATGCAGAGTTCTAAATATATCTGTCAAGTCCATCTGATCCAATGTATCATTCAGGGCCCTTGTTTCTTTATTGACTGTGTGTCTAGATGATCTATCCATTTCTGTAAGTGGTGTGTTAAAGTCCCCTGCAATGACCACATTCTTATCAATAAGGTTGCTTATGTTTATGAGTAACTGTTTTATATATCTGGGGGCTCCGGTATTTGGCGCATAGACATTTATAATTGTTAGCTCTTCCTGATGGATAGACCCTGTAATTATTATATAATGCCCTTCTTCATCTCTTGTTACAGCCTTTAATTTAAAGTCTAGTTTGTCTGATATAAGTATGGCTACTCCAGCTTTCTTTTGGCTTCCAGTAGCATGATAAATAGTTCTCCATCCCCTCACTCTCAATCTAAAGGTGTCCTCAGGTCTAAAATGAGTCTCTTGTAGACAGCAAATAGATGGGTCTTGTTTTTTTATCCATTCTGATACCCTATGTCTTTTGGTTGGCGCATTTAATCCATTTACATTCAGTGTTATTATAGAAAGATACAGGTTTAGAGTCATTGTGATGTCTGTATGTTTTATGCTTGTAGTGATGTCTCTGGTACTTTGTCTCACAGGATCCCCCTTAGGATCTCTTGTAGGGCTGGTTTCGTGGTGACAAATTCCTTCAGTTTTTGTTTGTTTGGGAAGACCTTTATCTCTCCTTCTATTCTAAATGACAGACTTGCTGGATAAAGGATTCTCGGCTGCATATTTTTTCTGTTTAGCACACTGAAGATATCGTGCCAAGCCTTTCTGGCCTGCCAAGTTTCAAAGGAGAGATCAGTCACGAGTCTTATAGGTCTCCCTTTATATGTGAGGGCACGTTTATCCCTTGCTGCTTTCAGAATTTTCTCTTTATCCTTGTATTTTGCCAGTTTCACTATGATATGTCGTGCAGAAGATCGATTCAAGTTACGTCTGAAGGGAGGTCTCTGTGCCTCTTGGATTTCAATGCCTTTTTCCTTCCCCAGTTCAGGGAAGTTCTCAGCTATAATTTCTTCAAGTACCCCTTCAGCACCTTTCCCTCTCTCTTCTTCCTCTGGGATACCAATTATGCGTATATTATTTCTTTTTAGTGTATCACTTAGTTCTCTAATTTTCCCCTCATACTCCTGGATTTTTTTATCTCTCTTTCTTTCAGCTTCCTCTTTCTCCATAACTTTATCTTCTAGTTCACCTATTCTCTCCTCTGCCTCTTCAATCCGAGCCGTCGTGGTTTCCATTTTGTTTTGCATTTCGTTTAAAGCGTTTTTCAGCTCCTCGTGACTGTTCCTTAGTCCCTTGATCTCTGTAGCAAGAGATTCTCTGCTGTCCTGTATACTGTTTTCAAGCCCAGCGATTAATTTTATGACTATTATTCTAAATTCACTTTCTGTTATATTATTTAAATCCTTTTTGATCAGTTCATTAGCTGTTGTTATTTCCTGGAGATTCTTCTGAGGGGAATTCTTCCGTTTGGTCATTTTGGACAGTCCCTGGAGTGGTGAGGACCCGCAGGGCACTTCCCCCGTGCTGTGGTGTATAACTGGAGTTGGTGGGCGGGGCCGCAGTCCGACCTGATGTCTGCCCCCAGCCCACCGCTGGGGCCACAGTCAGACTGGTGTGTGCCTTCTCTTCCCCTCTCCTAGGGGCGGGATTCACTGTGGGGTGGTGTGGCCCATCTGGTCTACTTGCACACTGCCAGGCTTGTGGTGCTGGGGAGCTGGCGTATTAGCTGGGGTGGGTAGGCAAGGTGCACGGGGGCGGGAGGGGCAGGCTTAGCTCGCTTCTCCTTAGGTGATCCACTTCAGGAGGGGCCCTGTGGCAGCGGGAGGGAGTCAGATCCGCTGCCGGAGGTTTGGCTCCGCAGATGCACAGAGTTGGGTGTTTGCGCGGAGCGAGCAAGTTCCCTGGCAGGAACTGGTTCTCTTTGGGATTTTGGCTGGGGGATGGGCGGGGGAGATGGCGCTGGCGAGCGCCTTTGTTCCCCGCCAAGCTGAGCTCTGCCGTCCGGGGGCTCAGCAGCTCTCCCTCCCTTTGTCCTCCAGCCTTCCCGCTTTCTGAGCAGAGCTGTTAACTTCTGACCTCCCAGACGCTAAGTCGCGCTTGCTGTCGGAACACAGTCCGTCCGGCCCCTCCGCTTTTGCCAGCCCGACTCGGGGGCTCTGCTTGGCCGGCGAGCCGCCCATCCGCCCCGGCTCCCTCCCGCCAGTCCGTGGAGCGCGCACCGCCTCGCCGCCCTTCCTACCCTCTTCCGTGGGCCTCTCGTCTGCGCTTGGCTCCGGAGACTCCGTTCTGCTAATCCTCTGGCGGTTTTCTGGGTTCTTTAGGCAGGTGTAGGTGGAATCTAAGTGATCAGCAGGACGCGCGGTGAGCCCAGCGTCCTCCTACGCCGCCATCTTCCGGAACTCTCCAGACATACATTATTTCAAGACAAGTACTATTACCTAGAGAAAAAACATTTCCTAATGATAATAAGATTAATTCACCAAAAAGACAGTATAGTTAGAGCTTTTTTCAATGTTTTTTATTTATTTTTGGACAGAGAGAGACAGAGCATGAACGGGGGAGGGGCAGAGAGAGAGGGAGACACAGAATCGGAAACAGGCTCCAGGCTCCAAGCCATCAGCCCAGAGCCTGACGCGGGGCTCGAACTCACGGACCGCGAGATCGTGACCTGGCTGAAGTCGGACGCTTAACCGACTGCGCCACCCAGGCGACCCTAGTTAGAGCTTTTTTAAACAGCAAAGTATAAAACACCTGATGTAACAATTGAAAGATATAAAGGGATATATGTAACAACATTCATATGTCAGAAGATAATTATGCTGACTAAAAGAAGTCAGACAAAAATGTGAATATATTCATTGATTCCATTATATAAAATTCTAGAAAATGCAAAATATTCTTTATTAAAAGAAAGCACATCAGTTATTCCCTGGGTATGTCAGAGAGGAAGGGAGGGTTGAGAGAGAAATATTTTATAGGGGACCATGTAACCTCTTGGGAGTGGTAAATATTTTTGTTATTTTGATTCTAGTAATGATTTAATGGACATATACATACAGCAAAATTTAATAAAATGTAGACTTTAGACATGTACAGAGTATTTAATGTCAATTATGCCTCTATAAATCTATTAAATATAACAAAAATAATTCATTTTGAAAAAGTCTTTATTTTTTCTTTATCCTTAAATTGGCCAGAGAATTCTAGGTTTATAGTTATGTTCATTCAGTTTCTTGGAAGCTTTATTTTATCATCTTCTATCTTCCATTGTTTCAGTTTAAATTGTTATAATTGGTCATTCAGAATTAACCTTTCTCTTTTCTTTGGCCTTTGTTTTTGGCAGCTTTATTATGGTGTGCTTTCCATTTGAATGTACTTGGATATATTTGCCTTAGTTGGAGTTAACAATGAACTTTTAAATGGTATTGATGTTCTTTGCATATTTTTGGAAAATTCTCATCATTATATCTTCAAATATTGTTTTTGTATCATTGCTTTATCTTCTCTTCTGGGATTATGATATATGTATGTTAGACGCTTTCAATTAATCTCCTTTGTCTTCTCATTCTTTTCTGTATTTTTCATCTTTTGGTCTATCTGCAATACCTTAATTCTAAATACCTATTTTCTACTGTTCTATACTTTCACCCAATAGTTCTTTCATCCAAGTCCACCATATTTTCATAGAAATTTTAGGAGCTTCTTCCCAATTCTTATACCCAAAAAGCCTGTTGAGATTTTGTTTGTAATTGTGATTGGAAATCTATCAATCAGTTTGATATATTGAGTATTTCAATCCATGAGTATGATAAATTTTCACTTATTTAGGTCTTTAATTTCAACGATGTTTTACAATTTTCACCAAGATGTCCTAGCCAACTTTTATTAGACTTATTCCTGGAGTTGTTTTGTTTAATGCTGATTTCAGCATAATTTTCACGATTTTCCTTTCCAGTTGTTTGTTAATATGTAAGAAAACAATTTTTTTGTATATAATCTTGTGACCTATGTATGACCTTGCTAAATTCATGTTAGTTCTATTAGTTGTTTTGTAAATTCCCTGAGATTTTTCTCTGTAAACAGTCATAATCAACTGCAAATGGGGACAATTTTACTTCTTCCCAGCCAACCTAATACTTTTTTTCTTGCCTTATTACA
Source organism: Neofelis nebulosa (assembly GCF_028018385.1). NCBI lineage: Eukaryota > Metazoa > Chordata > Mammalia > Carnivora > Felidae > Neofelis > Neofelis nebulosa. Next base: position 25,740,235 of record NC_080794.1, on the reverse strand, counting down.
ATGACTAGCACCTCCAATCAATATTGAATACAAGCACTGAAATAGGCATCTTTGTCTTATTTTAGATTTAAGGTAGAAACAACTCAATCTTTCACCAGTAATATTCATATTTTTGAAGTATTATCAATTTGAAGAAGTTTCCTACTATTTCTAGCTTGGTGTGAGTTTTCATTATAAATGAATGTAAACATTTCAAATACCTTTTTCTGAATAATAATGATCATTATTGTGTTAATATGATGAATTCCAATTATTGATTTTTAGATAATAAACCAACAATGAATTCCTAGAATAACTCTTGCTTGATTGGGATATATTATGCTTTCTCTGCTTTGTTAGATTTGATTTGTTAATGCTTTGTGAATTCCTTTCTATGTAGTGTCTTTGTGAAGATATATTTGTATTTGCCATGTTTTTCTGATGATATATCCCTTTTATTATTATAAATTTTTCTCATTTTATATTTTTATTGTGAATTACATTTTATGTGATTACAGAAATAGCTAACACAACTTTCAGATTAAAACTTTTTTGTATAATTTTTCACCCATTTACTTTTAACCTATCTATGTCTTTATAGTTATTTACTTCTTTGTAGATTTATTGTAATATAATTGACATGTAACACTGTGTAATTTTAAGGTGTATAATGTATTGATTTGGTATACTTATATATTGCAAAATGATTATCAATATAGCATTAGCTATCATCTGTATCACATCACATTATATCATTTCTTTTTTGTGGTGAGAATATTTAAGGTATACTCTCATTAACTTTCAAGTATATAATACAGTAATAATTAATCATAATCACTATGATGTACATTAACTTTTTCTAATGTTTATTTTTGAGAGAGAGATAGAGCACAAGCAGGGGAGGGGCAGAGAGAGAGGGAGACACAGAGTCTGAACCAGGCTCCAGGCTCTGAACTATCAGCACAGAGCCTGATGCAGGGCTTGAACCCACAAACTGTGAGATCATGACCTGAGCTGAAGTTGGATGCTCAACCAACTGAGCCACTCAGGCATCCCTCTACAATGTGCATTAGACCTCTAGAAATTATTAATCTTATAGAAATTTGTACTCTTTTGACGTCTCCTTTGCCCCTATTTTCCAGCACCTGATATCTACCATTCTAGTCTGTTTCTGTGAGTTCATTTTTTTTAATATTTCCCATACAGGTGAGATCTTACAGTATTTGTCTTCTTTGTCTGAGTTATTTCACTTAGTATAATATCCTCAAGGTCCATTCATGTTATCACAAATGGCAGAATGTCCTTCTTTCTCCTGGCTGAACAATACTCTATATGCATTTATATACTACCTTTTCTTTATCATTTCATCCATTCATGGGAACTTAGGTTGCTTCAATATCTTGGCTATTGTGGATAATGCTACAATAAACATGGATGTACAGATATCTCCTCAAGATCCCATTTTCATTTCCTTTGGATATGTATTACCAGAACTGAGATTACTAGATTATATGGTAGTTCTATTTTAAGTTTTTTGTGGGTCTTCCATACTGTTTTCCACGGTAGCAATTTAAATTCTAATCAACAGTGCAGAAGAGTTCCTTTTCCTCTACATCCTTGCCAACACGTGTGATTTCCTGTCTTTTTGATGATACTCATCTTAAGAAGTGTGAGGTGATACCTCATTGCAGTTTTGACTTTCATTTCCTTCATGATTACTGATGCTGAGCACCATTTAATGCACTTGTTAGTCCTTTTATGTCTTCTTTGGAAAAAATGTCTATTCAACTTCTCTGTCCATTTTAAAATAGATTGTTTTTTGTCTTGTATGTTTTTTACTATTGTTTTATTAATTCCTTATATATTTTGAATATTAACCACTTATCAGATATACGATTTGCAAATATTCTCTTCCATTTGATAGATTGCCTTTTAACTTTGTTGATGGTTTTGTTTGCTGGGCAGAAGCTTTTAAATTTTATGCAGTTTCATTTATTTATTTTTTCTCTTGCTGCCATTGTTTTTTATGTCAAATTCAAAAAACTACATGGACAAGGCTGATGTCAAGGAGTTTATCCCCTATGTTTTCTTCTAGGAGTTTCAGGTATTAGGCTCAAGTCTTTTTATTTTAATTTTTAGTGTTTATTTAATTTTGAGAGACAGAGAGACACAGTGTGAGCAGGGGAAAAGCAGAAACAGAGGGAGATACAGAATCCAAAGCAGGCTCCAGGCTTTGAGCTGTCAGCACAGAGCCTGACATGGGGCTCAAACTCACAAACTGTGAGATCATGACCTGAGCCATAGTCAGATGCTTAACCCATTGAGCCACCCAGGCACCCCTAGGTTCAAGTCTTTAGTTCACTTAGAGTTGAATTTTGCATATATGTAAGAAAAGGATCCAATTTCATTCTTTTGCACATGGCTGCCCAGTTTTCCCAGAACCATTAATTGGAAAGACTATCCTTTCCCCATTGTATATTCTTGGATCCTTTGTCAAAAATTAATTAACCATACATGCATGGATTTATTTCTGAATTTGCTATTCTATTCCATTGATCTGTGTGTCTGTCTGTTTTTTATGATGATACCATCCTGTTTTGATGACTATAATTTTATAATATAGTTTGAAGTCAGGAAGTGTGAGTATTCCTCTTTCTAATGGATGCTTTGTCTACTCAGAGTCTCTTAGTAAGGGTTTTATATAAATTTTAGAATGGCTTCTTCTATTTCTGTAAAAAATGCCATCAAAAATTAATAAGGATTGCATTGAATTTTTAGAACACTTTGGGTAATACAGATATTTTCATAATATTAATTCTTCCAATTCGTGACCATGGGATATCTGTCCATTTATTTGGGTCTTTTTAACTTTTCTCATAAACTCCTTGCCCTTTTCAGCATACAGAACTTTCATTTCTTCAGTTAAATTTATTCCTAACTATTCTTTTTGATGCTATTGTAAATGGAATGGTTTCTTAATTTCTCTTCCTGACATTCCTTGTGAGTATTGATTTTTGCATATTGATTTTGTTTCCTTCAAATTTACTGAAATTTTTTGTTATAACAATTTTTTTAGATCATGTCATTTGCAAATAAAGACAGTTTACTTTTTTTTTTTTTCTAGTTAGGACGACTTTTATTTCTTTTACTTGACCAATTGTCACTACTGTGTTAAATAGGAGTGGTGGGAATGTGCATATTTGACTTGTTTCTGATCTTAGAGGAAACATTTTCAGCTTTTCACCATTGAATATGGTTAGCTCTGGTATTGTCATTTATGGGCTTTATTACGTTCAAGTATGTTGTTCTATATGAAGTTTGTTGAAGTTTTCATTATGAAAGGATGTTGAATTTTGTCAAATGCTTTTCCTGCATTTGGAAATGGTCACGTGATTTTTATTTTTTGTTTTATTTTATTTTTATTTTAGAGAGAGAGAGAGCATGTGAGTGAGGGAGAGGGGTAGAAAGAGAGAGAGAGTATCTTAAGCAGGCTCCACGATAAGCATAGAGCCTGAGACAGGGCTTGATCCCACAACCCTGGGATCATGACCTGAGCTGAAATCATGAGTTGGGTGCTCAACTGACTAAGCCACCCAGGCACCCATATTTTTCATTTTGTTAATGTGGTTTGCTGATGTTGAAACATCCTTGCCTCCTTGGATATTCAATCATATTTTATGATTCTATTAATGTATTGTTGAATTTGATTTGGTAATACTTTGTTGACGATTTTTGCATCTATGTTCATCAGGGATATTGGCCTGCAATTTTCTTATGGTGTCCTTGTCTGGTATTGCTATCAGGACAATGCTGGCCTTATAAAATGAACTTCCAAAGGTTTCTTCCTCTTCTATTTTTGGAAGACTTTGAGAAGGATTGATATTAGTGCTTCTATAATTTTTTTTGGTAGAACTCACCAGTGAAATCATCTAGTCCTGAACTTTTGTTTGTTTGGAGATTTTTGATTATTGGTACAAATTCCTTAGTAAAAAAATTAGTCTCTTTAAGTTACCTGTTTTTTCATGATTCAGTTTTGGTAAGTTGTATTTTTCTAGAAATTTATGCATTTCTTCTAGATTTTTCAAATTTTGGCCATATAATTTTTTTATAATACTCTTATAATCTTTTGTATTTTGGTATTTTGGTATCTGTTGTAATATCTCCTCTTTGATTTCTAATTTTACTTGTTTTAGTTCTTTCCCCTTTTTCTTGGTAAGTCATGCTAAAGATTTGTTTATTTTGTGTATATTTTCAGACAACCACCTGCTATTTTCATTGATATTTTTAATTTTCTTTTCAGTATCTATTTTATTGATTTCTGCTGTGTTCATTGTTATTTCCTACTTTCTGCTAACTTTGGACTTAGTTTGTCCTTTTCCTAGTTCTTTGAGGATAAAATTAGATTATTTATTTGAGATTTTTAAAAAGTTTTTATTTAAATTCCAGTAGTTAAGGGGCGTCTGGTTGGCTCAGTCAGTTAAGCAACTGACTTCAGCTCAGGTCATGATCTCGCAGTTTGTGGGTTCAAGCCCTGCGTCGGGCTCTGTGCTGACAACTAAGAGCCTGGAGCCTGCTTCAGATGCTGTGTCTCCCTTTCTCTCTGCTTCTCTCCTGCTCGTTCTCTGTCTCTCTTTGTCTCTCAAAAATAAATAAAAGTTAAAAAAATTAAAAATATAAATTCCAGTAGTTAATATACATTATTAAATTAGTTTCAGGTGTACAATATAGTGATTCAGCACTTCCACACATCACATGGTGTTCATCCCAAGTTCACTCCTTAAGCCCCATTACCTATTTCATCTATCCCCCCACCCACCACCACTCTGGTTTGCTCTCTCTAAGGATCTGTTTCATTGTTTGCCTCTCTCTTTCTCTTCCTTCCCCCCACCCCATGACCATTTGTTTCATTTCTTAAATTCCATATATGAATGAAATCATATGGTATTTGTCTTTCACAGGCTGACTTATTTTGCTTAGTATAATACTATCTAGCTCCATCCACATCATTGCAAATGAGAAGATTTCATTATTTTTCAGGACTGAGTAATATTCCATTATATATGATATTAATTATATTAGTTATATTATATTATATTATATTATATTATATTATACTATGTTATATTAATAATGTTATGTGTTATATATAATGGAATAAATATAATGGACATGTATACATATATATTATGGAATATACATATTAATGGAATAAATATTTATTCCATTATATAGGTATACTCCATTATATATGTATATTCTATTTTATTTATACATATATATTCTTCATCCATTTATCATTTGATGGACACTTGGGCTGTTTCCATAATTTGGCTATTATAGATAATGCTGCTATAAACATTTAGGTATGTATATCCCTTTGAATTGGTATTTTGTACCCTTTGGGTAAATACCTAATAATGTAATGGCTAAATTGTAGGAAAGTTTTGTTTTTAACTTTTTGAGGACCTTCATACTGTTTTCCAGAGTGGCTGCACCAGTTTGCATTTCCATATCCTTACCAACACCTGTTGTTTCCTGTGTTGTTGATTTTAGCCATTCTGACAGGTGTCAGGTGATATTGCATTGTAGCTTTTATTTGTAATTCCCTGATGATGAGAGATGTTGAGCATCTTGTGTGTGTTGCAACAGCAACATGAGTCTGTTGGCCATCTGGATGCCTTCTTTCAAAAAATGTTTATTCAAGTCCTCCACTCATTTTAATCAGATTATTTTGGGGAGTTTTTTGGTGTTGAATTGTATGACTTCTTTATATAATTTTAATATTAGCCTCTTATTGGATATATCTTTTGCAAATATCTCCTCCCATTCAACAGGATGCCTTTTTGAAGATTGTTTCCTTCACTGTGCAAAGCTTTTTTTAAATTTGATGTAGTTCCCCTAACATTAGGAACAAGACAAGAATATCCACTGTTGCCAATTTTATTCAACATATGTTTCCAGTACTAGAACATATTATCCTTCCAGCAATAAGGGTCATATCCACAATAATAAAAAAATAATTAATTAATTATTAAATAAGTAAAAGAAATTTAAATTGGGCAGGAGAAAGTAAAACTGCCACTATTTGTAGATGATGTGATACTGTATATAGAAAACCCTAAAGACTCCATTAAAAAACTATTAGAAATAATAAATGAATTCAGTAAAGTTGTAGGATAAAAATTAATATATAGAAATTTGTTGAATTTTCATACATGAATAATGAAGTAGCAGAAAGAGAAATTAAGAAAACAATCCCATCTATAATTACACTAAAAAGAATAAAATACCTAGGAACAGATTTGACTAAGAAAGACCTATATATTGAAAACTATAAGATATTGATGAAAAAGCTTTGAAAATAACACAAATAAAGGGAAAGATATATCATACTCCTGGATTGTAAAAATCAGTATTGTTAAAATGTCAATACTACCCAAAGCAATCTATAGATTCTACAATGTAATCTTTATCAAAATACTAACAAGGGAATAGATTCTTATTGAACTAATACAAGTAATTATAAAATTTTCAATTCTTTTTACAGAAACATACTTTATAAAATTACTCTGAGACATAAGAGAAAAAGGTTTCCTTAACTCCTTGAGAAATAAAACATTAAGGATCAAGCAATGTTTCAAAGAGAAGTTAAAAAAAATATAATCATCCTCATCAATTCATGCAATCCCATATTATTAATTCTTATTTTACTTGAATAGTGTTTCTATTAGTTCTAGAAATTCTTACCAAGATCAGTTTTATGATCTTAAAGTTATCAGAAACCTATATTCTAGAGTACATTTCAGAATCTTTTCCATGAATTTCTCTAAAGATGAAGAACCTTTGCAAAAGCATCAGTACACTTGCTGGGTTATAGTGTAGTTCTACTTTTAATTTTTTGAGGAACCTCCATACAGTTTTCCAGAGTTTGCACCAGTTTGCATTCCCATCAGCAGTGCAAATGGTTCCTCATTCTCTATAACCTCACCCAAATCTATTGTTGCCTGAATTGTCAATTTTAGCCATTTTGACATGTGTGAGGTGATGTCTCATTGTGGTTTGTTCCCTGATGATGAGTGATGCTGAGCATTTTTTTCATGTGTCTGTTAACCATCTGAATGTATTCTTTGGAAAATTGTCTATTCATGTATTTTGCCCATTTCTTCACTGGATTATTTATTTTTTGGTTGTTGAGTTTGATAAGTTCTTTATAGATTTTGGATACTAACCCTTAATCTCATATGTCATTTGCAAATATCTTCTCTGATTATCAGCTATTTTTTTAGTTTTGCTGATTGTTTCCTGTGCGGTGTAGAAGATTTTTATCTTGATGAGGTCCCAATAATTCATTTTTGCTTTTGTTTCCCTTGCATCTGGAGACGTGTTGAGTAAGAAGTTACTGTGGCTGAGGTCAAAGAGGTTTTTGCCTGCTTTCTCCTTTAAGATTTTGATGGTTTTCTGTCTTATTTTTAGGTCTTTCATCCATCTTGAGTTTATTTTTGTGCGTGGTGTGAGAAAGTGTCCAAGTTGATTCCTCTGCATGTTGCTGTTCAGCTTTCCCAACACCATTTGCTGAAGAGACTGCCTTGTTTCCATTAAATATTCTTTCTTCCTTTGTCAAAGATTAGTTGGCGATACGTTTGTGGGTCCACTTCTGGGTTCTCTATTGTGTCCCATTGATCTATGTGTCTGTTTTTGTTCCAATACCATACTGTCTTGGTGATTACAGCTTTGTAATGCAACTTGAAGTCTGGAATTGTGATCATCCAGCTTTGGTTTTCTTTTTCAGGATTGCTTTGGCTATTCAAGGCCTTTCTGGTTCCATACAAATTTTAGGATTGTTTTTTCTAGCTCTGTGAAGAATGCTGGTGTTATTTTGATAGGGATTGAATTGAATATGTAGATTGCTTTGGGTAGTATCAACATTTAATAGTATTTGTTCTTCTAATCCATGAGCATGGATGTTTTTCCATTTTTTGGTGTCTTTTTCGATTTCTTTCATAAGATTTCTATAGTTTTCAGTGTATAGAGTTTTCTTCTCTTTGGTTAGGTTTATTCCTAAGTATTTCACGGTTTTTGGTGCAATTGTAAATGGGATAGATTCCTTGATTTCTCTTTCTGCTGCTTCATTATTGGTGTGTAGAAATGCAACCGATTTCTGTGCATTGGTTTTATATCCTGTGACTGCTGAATTCATGGATCGGTTCTAGCTTTTTTTGATGGAATCTTTTGGGTTTTCCACATAGAGTATCATGTCGTCTGCAAAGAGGGAAAGTTTGACGTCCTCGAATTTGGATGCCTTATATTTCTTTGTGTTGTCCGATTGCTGAGGCTAGGACTTGTAATACTATGTTGAATAACACTAGTGAGAGTGGACTTCCCTGTTCTGTTCCTGACCTTAGGGAGAAAGCTCTCAGTTTTTCCCCAATTGAGGATTATATTAGCAGTGGGTCTTTGTATATGTGCTTTATGATCTTGAGATATGATCCTTCTATCCCTACTTTCTTGAGGGTTTTTATTAAGAAAGGAAGCTGTATTTTGTCAAATGCCTTTTCTCCATCGATTTACAGGATCATATGGTTCTTCTCTTTTCTTTTATTAATGTGATGTACTATGTTGATTGATTTGCGAATGTTGAACCAGCCCTGCATCCGACGAATGAATCCCACCTGATCAGGGTGAATGATTCTTTTTATATGCTGTTGAATTTGATTTACTAGTATCTTATTGAGAATTTTTGCATCCATATTCATCAGGGATATTGGCCTGTAGTTCTCTTTTTTTGCTGGGTCTCTGTCTGGTTTAGGAATCAAAGTAATACTGGTTTCATAGAATGAGTCTGGAAGTTTTCCTTCCCTTTCTATTTCTTGGAATAGCCTGAGAAGGATAGGTATTATCTCTGCTTTAAACGTCTGGTAGAACTCCCCTGGGAAGCCATCTGGTCCTGGACTCTTATTTGTTGGGAGATTTTTGATAACTGATTCAATTTCTTCGCTGGTTATGGGTCTGTTCAAACTTTCTATTTCCTCCTGATTGAGTTTTGGAAGCATGTGGGTGTTTAGGAATTTGTCCATTTCTTCCAGGTTGTCCAGTTTGTTGGCATAGAATTTTTCATAGTATTCCCTGATAACTGTATCTCTGAGGGATTGGTTGTAATCATTCCATTTTCATTCATGATTTTATCTATTTGGGTCATCTCCCTTTTCTTTTTGAGAAGCCTGGCTAGAGATTTGTCAATTTTATTTATTTTTTCAAAAAACCAACTCTTGGTTTCATTGATCTGCTCTACAGTTTTTTTAGATTCTATATTGTTTATTTCTGCTCTGAACTTTATTAATTATCTTCTTCTGCTGGGTTTAGGCTGTCTTTACTGTTCTGCTTCTAGTTCCTTTAGGTGTGCTGTTAGATTTTGTATTTGGGATTTTTCTTGTTTCTTGAGATAGGCCTGGATTGCAATGTATTTTCCTCTCAGGACTGCCTTCGCTGCATCCCAAAGCGTTTGGATTGTTGTATTTTCATTTTCGTTTGTTTCCATATATTTTTTAATTTCTTCTCGAATTGCCTGGTTGACCCACTCATTCTTTAGTAGGGTGTTCTTCAACCTCCATGCTTTTGGAGGTTTTCCAGACTTTTTCCTGTGGTTGATTTCAAGCTTCATAGCATTGTGGTCTGAAAGTGTACATGTTATGATTTCAATTCTTGTATACTTATGAAGGGCTGTTTTGTGACCCAGTATGTGATCTATCTTGGAGAATGTTCCATGTGCACTCGAGAAGAAAGTATATTCTGTTGCTTTGGGATGAGGAGTTCTAAATACATCTGTCAAGTCCATCTGATCCAATGTATCATTCAGGGCCCTTGTTTCTTTATTGACCATGTGTCTAGATGATCTATCCATTTCTGTAAGTGGAGTGTTAAAGTCCCCTGCAATTACCACATTCTTATCAATAAGGTTGCTTAAGTTTGTGAGTAATTGTTTTATATATTTGGGGGCTCCCATATTCGGCACATAGATATTTATAATTGTTATCTCTTCCTGATGGATAGACCCTGTAATTATTATATAATGCCCTTCTTCATCTCTTGTTACAGCCCTTAATTGAAAGGCTAGTTTGTCTGATATAAGTATGGCTACTCCAGCTTTCTTTTGGCTTCCAGTAGCATGATAAATAGTTCTCCATCCCCTCACTCTCAATCTGAAGGAGTCCTCAGGTCTAAAATGAGTCTCTTGTAGACAGCAAATAGATGGGTCTTGTTTTTTTATCCATTCTGATACCCTATGTCTTTTGGTTGGTGCATTTAGTCCATTTACATTCAGTGTTATTATAGAAAGATATGGGTTTAGAGTCATTGTGATGTCTGTATGTTTTATGTTTGTAGAGATGTCTCTGGTACTTTGTCTCACAGGATCCCCCTTAGGATCTCTTGTAGGGCTGGTTTAGTGGTGACGAATTCCTTCAGTTTTTGTTTGTTTGGGAAGACCTTTATCTCTCCTTCTATTCTAAATGACAGACTTGCTGGATAAAGGATTCTCGGCTGCATATTTTTTTCTGTTCATCACATTGAAGATCTCTTGCCAATCCTTTCTGGCCTTCCAAGTTTCAGAAGAGAGATCAGTCACAAGTCTTATAGGTCTCCCTTTATATGTTAGGGCATGTTTATCCCTCGCTGCTTTCAGAATTTTCTCTTTGTCCTTGTATTTTGCCAGTTTCACTATGATATGTCGTGCAGAAGATCAATTCAAGTTACGTCTGAAGGGAGTTCTCTGTGCCTCTTGGATTTCAATGCCTTTTTCCTTCCCCAGTTCAGGAAAGTCCTCAGCTATAATTTCTTCAAGTACCCCTTCAGCACCTTTCCCTATCTCTTCCTCCTCAGGAATACCAATTATGTGTATATTATTTCTTTTTAGTGCATCACTTAGTTCTCTAATTTTCCCCTCATACTCCTGGATTTTTTTTATCTCTTTTTTTCTCAGCTTCCTCTTTTTCCATAATGTTATCTTCTAGTTCACCTATTCTCTCCTCCACCTCTTCAATCTGAGCTGGGGTCGTTTCCATTTTATTTTGCATCTCGTTGATAGCGTTTTTCAGCTCCTCCTGACTATTCCTTTGTCCCTTGATCTCTGTAGCAATAGATTCTCTGCTGTCTTCTATACTGTTTTCAAGCCCAGAGACTACTTTTATGACTATCATTCTAAATTCACTTCCTCTTATATTATTTAAATCTTTTTTTGATCAGTTCATTGGCTGTTGTTATTTCCTGGAGTTTCTTCTGAGGGGAATTCTTCCATTTGGTCATTTTGGATAGTCCCTGGAGTGGTGAGGACCTGCAGGGCACTTCCCCTGTGCTGTGGTGTATAACTGGAGTTGGTGGGTGGGGCTGCAGTCAGACCTGATGTCTGCCCCCAGCCCACCGCTGGAGCCACAGTCAGACTGGTGTGTGCCTTCTCTTTCCCTCTCCTAGGGGCGGGATTCATTGTGGGGTGGCGTGGCCCATCTGGGCTACTTGCACACTGCCAAACTTATGGTGCTGGGGATCTGGTGTATTAGCTGGGGTAGATGCACAAGGTGCATGGGGTGGGAAGGGCAGGCTCAGCTCGCTTCTCCTTTTGGTGATCTGCTTCAGGAGGGGCCCTGCAGCAGCGGGAGTGAGTCAGACCTGCTACTGGAGGTGTGGATCCGCAGAAGCACAGCGTTGGGTGTTTGCGCAGTGCAAGCAAGTTCCCTGGCAGGAACTGGTTCCCTTTGGGATTTTGGCTGGGGGATGGGCGAGGGAGATGGCACTGGCGAGTGCCTTTGTTCCCCGCCAAACTGAGCTCTGTCGTCCGGGGGCTCAGCAACTCTCCCTCCCGTTGTCTTCCAGCCTTCCCGCTTTCCGAGCAGAGCTGTTAACTTATGACCTTCCAGATGTTAAGTCCGGCTTGCTGTAGGAACACACTCAGTCCGGCCCCTCTGCTTTTGCAAGCCAGACTTGGGGGCTCTGCTCGCCTGGCGGCCGCCCCTCTGCCCTGGCTCCATCCCGCCAGTCCGTCTAGCGTGCACTGCCTCTCTGCCTTTTCTACCCTCTTCCGTGGGCCTCTCGTCTGCGCTTGGCTCTGGAGACTCCGTTCTGCTAGTCTTCTGGTGGTTTTCTGGGTTATTTAGGCAGGTGTAGGTGGAATCTGATCAGCAGGACGTTCGGTGAGCCCAGTTTCCTCCTATGCTGCCATCTTCTCTCTTGGGAGATTTTTGATTACTAATTCAATTTCTTTACTGGTCTGTTCAAATTTTGTATTTCTTCCTGTTTCAGTTTTGGTAGTTTGTATATTTCTAGAAATTTGTCCATTTCTTACAGATTGCCCAATTTGTTGCCATATAATTGCTCATAATATTCTCTTGTTATTATTTTTTTTTTTTTATTTCTGCAGTGTTGGTTGTGACTTCTCCTCTTTATTTATTGATTTTATTTATTTGGGTCCTTTCCTTGGGTCTGTTCTTTTTGATCAATCTGGCTAGGCAGTTTATCAATTTTGTTAATTCTTTCAAAGAACCGGATCCTGGTTTCATTGATCTGTTATACTTTTTTTTTTTAAACTTCATTAGCATTGATTTCTGCTCTAATATTTATTATTTTCCATATTCTGCTGTTTTTGTGTTTTATTTGCTCTTCCTTTTCCAGCTCTTTAAGGTGTAAGATTAGGTTGTGTACCTGAGACCCTTCTTCCTTCTTTAGGAAGGCCTGGATTGCTATATACTTCCCTCTTATGACTGCCTTTGCTGCATCCCAGAGTTTTGCACTGTCATGTTATCATTTTCATTGCCTTTTATGTACTTTTTAATGTGCTCTTTAACTTCTTGGTTAAGCCATTCTTTCTTTAGTATGATTTTCTTTAATCTCCAAGTATTCGTGGTGTTTCCAAATTTTCCCTTGTGGTTAATTTCATTTTTCATAGCGTTGTGGTCTGAAAATATGCACAGTATAATCTCCATCTTTTTATACTTGTTGAGGGCGATTTGTGTCCCAATATGTGATCTATTCTGGAGAATGTTCCATGTGCATTCAAGAAGAGTGTGTATTCTGCTGGTTTAGGATGAAATGTTCTGAATATATCTGTTAAGTCCATCCAGTCCAGTGTGTCATTCAAAGCCATTGTTTCCTTGTTGACTTTCTGCTTAGATGATCTGTCCATTGTTGTAAGTAGGGTGTTGAAATCGCCTACTATTATAGCATTATTATCAATCAGTTACTTTATATTTGTGATTAATTGATTTGTTTATTTGGCTGCTCCACGTTGGGGACATAAATGTTTATAATTGTTAGATCTTCTTGGGGGGATAGACCCCTTAATTATGATATAATGCCCTTCTTCATCTTTTATTACAGTTTTTATTTTAAAATCTAGATTGTCTAATATGAGTATGGCTACTCCAGCTTTCTTTTGGCAACCATTAGCATGATAGATGCTTCTCCATCCCCTGAGTTTCTCTCTGAATGTGTCTTTAGGTCTAAAGTGGGTTTCTTGTAAACAGCATATAGATGGATCTTGTTTTCTTACCCATCCTGTTACCCAATGTCTTTTGATTGGAGTGTTTTGGTCCATTGACATAGAGTGAGTATTGAAAGATATTATTTTATTGCCATTGTGTTGCCTGTAGACTTAAGGTTTCTGGTGGTGTTCTCTGGTGCTTTATAGTCTTTGTTGCTTTTGGTCTTTTTTTTTTCTTCTTTTTTCCACTCAAAGAGTGCCCCTTCAAATTTCTTGAAGGAATGTTTTCGTGGTCATGAACTCCTTTAGTTTTTGTTTGTCTGGGAAACTCTATCTCTCCTTCTGTTTTGAACGACAGCCTTGCTGTATAAAGAATTCTTAGCTGCATATTTTTCCAATTCAGCACGTTGAATATATCCTGCCACTTCTTTCTGGCCTGCTAGATTTCTGTGGATAAGTCTGCTGCAACCCTGATCTGTCATCCCTTTAGGTTAAGGACTTTTTCCCCCCTTGCTGCTTTCATAATTCTTTCCTTGTCTGTGTATTTTGTGAATTTAACTATGATATGTCTTGCTGATGGTCGGTTTTTGTTGAATCTAATGGGAGTTCTCTGTGCTTCTTGGATTTTGATATCTGTATCTTTCCTCAGATTAGGAAAGTTTTCCAGTATAATTTACTCACATAAACCTTCTACCCCTTTTCTCTCTCTTCATCTTGGGACTCTATGATTTGGATATTATTCCTTTTTAATAAGTCACTGAGTTCTGTAATTCTTTTTAATTAAAAAAAATTTTAACATTTTTATTTATTTTTGAAAGAGATAGAGACAGAGTGTGAGTGGGTGAGGGACAGACGGAGAGGGAAACACAAAATCCAAAGCAGGCTCCAGGTTCTGAGCTGTCAGCACAGAGCCCAACATGGGACTCAAACCCATGAACCATGAGATCATGACCTGAGTCAAAGTTAGACGCTTAGATTACTGAACCACCCTGGCGCCCCTCTAATTCTTGTATCATGTTCTTTTGTCTTAGTTTCCCTCCTTTTTCTTCATTATTCGTAATTTGTCTTCTATATCACTGATTCACTGCTCTGCTTCATCCATTCTTGCTGCCATGGCATCCATTCAGGACTGCATCTCAGTTATAACATTTTTAATTTCATCCTGAGTAGATTTTAAATCTTTTATCTCTGCAGAAAGAGATTTTATGCTTTTTCCAACCCCAGCTAATATTCATATTATCGTGATTCTAAATTCTAGTTCAGACATGTTGCTTATATCTGTGTTGATTAAGCGTCTGGCTGTCATTCCTTCCTATTTTTTCTGTTAGGGCAAATTCCTTTGTTTTGTCATTTTGGAGGAAGAAAAAGAATTAGTAACATAAAAAATTCAAATTAAAAAATTCAAAACAGCACAAAAAATTGGATAAAGAAGCTAGATCCTAGGTGTGTTTTGGTCTGGTTGTTGAAAAAAGCTTGATAGAATAGGTAAGAAATGGAAAGAGTAGAAAAGAAAAGTAATAAAACCTTTACAAATTAAAAAAATGTATACAGTAAAATAGAATAAAGTTAAATGATGTAAAATAGCATAAAAATTTACAAAAATATAGTAAAAAATAAAAATTAAAGAATGGAAAATATAAACAATTTTTTCTTTTTCTGTATGCACGAATAAGAAAAGATAAATGAACAAACAAAAAAAGGAAATGAACAGAATGAAATCTGAATGAAATTACGTACAGTTTCCCCTAGAGTTCTAACCATGAAGCGCTTTATAGTCCATACACTAAGTAGGCAGAGAGACTTGTGGTGGTCCTGTAGGGCCTGAGCTTGGCTGGCACAGTTTGATGGGGCTTAGTGTAATGACTCCACTAGATGGCTCTGCTTAGCTTATTGGGGTGGATTGATGTAGTGCCCGTGTATGGCATGCATGGGTGAGGTAAAAATGGCATCACCCAGCTTCCTGGTCTCTAGCATAGAACTCTGCATTCTCACTGACCATCAATCAAGCACCCCTCCTTTGTCTCTGGCTTCTGTCCACTCCCTGCTTCTACACTGTCCACATCCAAGCCTGTGAGGCAGAACCTCCCTCCTGAATTATCTCCAAACCCCTCACTTCTGACAGCCCTATGGCTTGGACCTGCTTGGACCCTCTGGGGGAGTGTCTTGCCAGCTTGCTCCCAGAACATTTGTGAGGCTGCGCTGTTGCAGAAATTCAGAGATTGTGGCCTGCACTGTTAAAGAGATTCAGAGATTGTGGCAAAGCACAACATACAGATGGCACCAGGTTTCACTGTACCCTAGTGTCTTTGTTCTAATACCAGCAAATGTAGCTGTCCTCTGGGGTCCTCTGGGGCCTTTGACTGTGGGGAGGCCATATGGCCTCTACCAAATGCCCCCTAGCAGGGGAACTGCATCTCTCCATGTGACCTGCGACCCAATAGCCCTCACTGCCTGCTCCTGGGGATTCACCATTCCTCCCCACCAGAGCAATGCCAGGTATTGAGCTCTGGAATTTCTGACTCTGCATTCTCCTATTTATAGAGTCCTAATGGTTTTGAAACCCTCTCTTTTCTCCTTTCTCCCTTTCTTGTTCAGTTCCTTGTGGGTGTTTCCATTCTTTCTCTCTCTCCAGCTACTTTCAGGGGGAGTGCTTTTCCTGCATTCTCCCCCATTTCTCTGTCTTCTCTCTGCAAAACAGGTCCCTATCCTCTGCGGCTTCTCTCTCTCCCAGTTCACCTCTCCACGCCATGTACCTGCCAAGTTCTGTGGCTCAAGTTATGCAGATTGCTGTTAATTAATCCTCAGACTAATTTTCTAAGTGTGCAAAATGATTTGGTGCTAATATAGCTGCATTTCAGGGAGGAGAGAGGCTGAAAACTTACATGCTGTTCTGCCATCTTGGCCACTCCCCAGTGTAAATATCCATTCAAACTAATTCTTTTTTTTTTTTTTTTAATTTTTTTTTCAACATTTTTTATTTATTTTTGGGACAGAGAGAGACAGAGCATGAACGGGGGAGGGGCAGAGAGAGAGGGAGACACAGAATCGGAAACAGGCTCCAGGCTCCGAGGCATCAGCCCAGAGCCTGACGTGGGGCTCGAACTCACGGACCGTGAGATCGTGACCTGGCTGAAGTCGGACGCTTAACCGACTGCGCCACCCAGGCGCCTCCAAACTAATTCTTGATAGATAAGTATTTATTGCCATTTTATTACTTGTTTTGTGGTTGTTTCTGAAGATTTTCTCTTATCTTTTCTTGCCTTTCTCTCTTTCATGTTTTGTTGGTTTTCTTTAGTGATATGTCTTTAGGGATATTCATTACTGGTTTTTGATTTGTGGCTACCATTATGGTTGTATATAACCTCTTCTGCTTATACCAATCTATATTAAGTTGATGGTCATTTAACGTTGAAGCCATTCCTTACTCCTCCACATATTTTAGGTCTATGGTGTCATATTTTATATTCTTTAATTTTGTGAGTTCCTTGACTTATCTTTTACAAAAACAATCATTTTTTACTGCTTTTGTGTTTCCGACCTTCATATTGTCACTTTTGGACTGTGCTTTCTACTCAAAGGGTTCCCTTTAATATTTTTTTCATGGCTGGTGTAGTGGTCATGAACTCCTTAATTTTTTGTTTGTCTGGATAATTCTTTATTTCTCCTTCTATCCTGAATGATAGCCTTGTTAGATAGAATATTTTTGGCTTTAGATTTTTCCGATTCAGCACTTTGAATGTATCATGCCACTCTCTTCTGGCTTGTAGAGATTCTGTTGAAAAGTCCCCTGATAGCTTTATGGGTTTTCCCTTATATGTAACTGTCTTCTTTTTTCTTGCTGCTTTTATTTTTTTATAACTGTATTTTCCCATTTTAATTACAATATGTCTTGGTGTGGATCTGCTTTTGTTGATATAGTTGTGGGCTTTCTGTGCCTCATGGATGTGGAGGATTGTTTTCTTCCTTGGATTAAGGAACTTTTCAGCTATTATCTCTTCAAATAAATTTTCTGTGCCTTTTTTTCTCTTTTTCTTCTGAGACTCCTGTTATGTGAATTTTATCATGTCTGATGTAGTCACTAAATATCCTAAGTCTATTCTTATTGCATAATTCTTTTTTTTTCTCTTTTCTTCTTGATTACTTTCCATCGCTTTTTCGTCTAGATCATTAATGTGTTCCTTGGCTTCTTCTTTGCTGTTCATTACATCAGGTGTG
Source organism: Neofelis nebulosa (assembly GCF_028018385.1). Lineage (NCBI taxonomy): Eukaryota > Metazoa > Chordata > Mammalia > Carnivora > Felidae > Neofelis > Neofelis nebulosa. Next base: position 25,722,576 of record NC_080794.1, on the reverse strand, counting down.
TTTCTAATCTCATTTATTGTACTCCTCATCTCTGAATGGTTCTCTTTTTATCTCACTGTTAAGGGACTCACTGATGTCTTCCACTTTTCTCAAGTCCAGGGAATACCCTTATAATCATTGTTTTAAATACTCTATAAGGCATATTACTTATATATCTCGTTTGGTTAGATCTCTGGCCATGGTCTTTTCCTATTCTTTCATTTGGGACAAATTTCTCTGTCTTCTCATTTTGTTTAAACCTCTGTGCTTATTTCTCTGTGTTAGGAAAGTCAGCTATATCTCCTGTTCTTGAGGGTAATGGTATTATGAATAAGAGGTCCTAGAGTGCCCTGCTATGTAGTGTTTCCTGTTTCCCAGGGCCTCATGCTTGTGGGATTGTCTCCAAACTGTGCAATGTGCTGCTCTGCTGTTTTTCCCTGGCCACTTAATCCTTCAGGCTTGTTGTCTGCAGAGGCTCTCTTTGCCTGTTGTAGGCAGTGTTTGGTCTCTAGCCTGAATGTGTTGCATTTTAACTAGGTGTCATCTGGTCTGCTTGTGAGATGAGACTTGTCAGCATTGCCACTGGAACTAAGCCTCTGCAAAACTCCCAGGTTGGGAGATGTGGTGTTGTCAGCGGTTTGGGCCTGTTTTCTAGGGAAGGGAGCCAACTATGTTGGGACTGAGACTAATGTGACTGGGAAATGTTCCATTGGAGTGCAGGGGGGTGGGCTTGGTGTAACCAACTTAGGTAGGGAGTGTGGGCACTATGCTGCTTCCTGTGCTTATGCTGATGGGTTGGGAAGGGAATTAGCACTGGCCAGTTCCTTTATTCCTGGAGGGTTCTGTCTGTGAATGGTACCTCTCTGAGACATGCTCTGAGATTAGCAAGTAACCCAACTGCTCCTCAGATCTCTGTTCCTGTGCTGTATGCCTGAGGGTTGTTTGCCCTACCTTCTCTCCAAGAACAACCCCAATGCTTCTAGGCTGTTCTTGAGCCAAGCCCACTGACCTTTAGAACTATAGGCTTTAATCCCCACTGCTTGCAAGAACTCATGAAATTTGGGTTCTCTTGCTTTCCAAGCCAATTGCTATGGGGATTCATTTTCCCTGGGCACTCCCCCTGTATGTTAATCTGTCTCTCACCCTTCTCCATGACTCCAGCTCCCTCCCCACCACATTGGCCATGATCTGTTTCTCTCTCAAGCTGCATCTACACACTTTCTACCTTCTTTGATGTGGACTCTTCTCTACCTTTAGTTGTGGAATTAGTTCTGCCAGTCTTCAGGTTGATTTCTGGGGCATTTAGGATGACTTGATAGTTATCTAGCTGTCTTCATGGGAAAATAAAATCCTACAGTCCTCTTACTTTGCCACCATCTATCCCACTATCTTGTGATTTATCTTATTTGTCCATTGGTTGTCCAGGAGAATGTTGTTTAATCTCCACATATTTGTGAAGTTTTGAGTTTTCTTCTTGTAATTGATTTTCTGGACAAATAACAAATCCAGTTTTTGCTCTCAAAGGAAGCTATCTCAGTCTTCCAATGCTAATGGCTCTACAAAACTCCTTAAAAATATAATCTGTAACAAAGGTAATTTTTCTTAAAATATATGCGAGAATGTGACAGCTATAGAGAATTGCTTCCCAGCAGATAGCTATATGGAAAAAAAATGATCCATATCTTATACCATATACAGATACTAGTTCAGAATGGATCAGGGGTTTAAATGTTAAACCAAAAAGTATAATGTGTCTAGTAGAAAACATAAAACAAATTTTCTGTAGCTATAACACTAATGCAACCCATTAAAAATTTGATTAATTGGACTTCATCAAAATTACAAATGTCTGATCTTGCTAATTCTTGAAAAGCACCAGTAGGATAATTAAATGACATGACACAAACTAGAAGGAAATATTTACATATTATATATCTAAGAATTTATTGACAACTTTTTAAAATAGGCAAAAGATTTGAGCTTGCTCTTCACTTTTGAAGATATAAAGACAACAAATGAGCACATGAAAGAGTACTCAACATTAGTAAAATGAAAATTAAATCCACAATAAGATACTACTATATATTCACTAGAATGGCTAAAATTCAAAGGACTGACTATAACAAGTGTTGAGGATGTGGAGAAAACTCTCATACTCTATTGGTAGAAATAAAAAATGGTATAATTATTTAACAAACGGAAAACAGTTTGTCTACTTCCTCAAAAGTTAAACATATATGCACCATTCCACTTGTATGCATTTTCACAAACATAATACTGAAAAAAAATTTTTAAGTTTATTTAGCTTGAGAGAGAGAGAGAGGGGGGGAGAGAGAGAGAGAGAACACATGGGACGGGCAGAGAGAGAGGGAGAGAGAGAGAGACTCTCAAGCAGGTTCCCTGCTGTCAGCATAGAGCCTGACATGGTGCTTAAATCCACTAACCATGAGCCAAAATCAAGAGTTGGATGTTTAACCAACTGAGCCACACAGGCACCTTCAAAAATTTTTTTTATCTAAACTTTCTTCTACCCAAGGCTTACATGTACCCTTATGGAAATGTGACCTCTTCCCTTACTCCCCTGATTTGAGAATTCCTTTGAAGGATTATTATACTAAATATTTTATTATTGAAAATAGAAAATATACAAATGATAGAAATGGATAGACAAAATAGAATATGAGATCAAAACTGTCACTAGGGACAAAGAGGAACATTTTATAAAGCTAAATTTGTCAATACATCAAGAAGATATAACAATTATAAACATATATGTACCTCACAAAAGAGGCTTAAAATGCATGAAATGAAAAGTGACAGAAAGGAAGGGAGAAAAAGGTGAACAGTAGTTGGAGACTTCAGTACCTCACTTTCAATAAGAAATAAGACAAGTAAGCAAAAAATCGACAAAGAATTAGAAGACTTAAAAACACCATGAACCAATTAGACTTACCATATCTATAGAATTCAGCAATAACAAAACACACATTATTTCAAGTACACATAAGTTTTTTTCAGGATAGACCATATGTTATGCTATAAAACAAATTTCAATGAATTTAAAAGAGTTGAAATCATAAAAAATATGTTTTCTGACCACAATGGAATGATATGAGTAATCCATAACAGAAGGAAATTTGGGGATTCACAATGGGTCACAGAAGAAATCACAAGAGAAATTAGAAAATATTTTGAAATGAATGAAAGTGAAAACATAGCATACAAAACTTATGGAATGCAGGTAAAGCAGTTCTTAGAGAGAAATTGATAGCTGTAAACACCTATATCAAAAAACAAGAAAGATCTTATATCATCTAATGTTATCTTTAGAAAAAATTAGGAAAAGAAGAGAAAAATATACCCAAATAAAGCAGTAGGGAAAAAAATAACAGAGTATAGCAGAAATAAATAAAATAAAAAATAGAAAACAATAGAAAAAATAAAAGAAGTAAAAAGTTGGTTCTTTGAAAATATCAATACAATTGACAAACCTTTGACTAAGAAAAAAAGAAGTGATTCAAATTACTAAAATCAGATATGACCGAGGGGACATTTATAGGAATAAATTTATTAATTGGAGAAATGAAACCCATGAATTCATTCCTGCCTTCCATCACCCAAACTTAGCCGAGTCTTGCAATGAATCTTTGAGGCAAATGTAATGACTGAGGTATTACAGGTTAGTGGAGTTAACAGTGATTCACAGGCCAAGCTGAGATAACAGATGTTTTCCAGCTAGCTCATCCAGTTATTTAAAAAAATTTTTTAAATAAGTTGATGATATGTAAAAATCAGGAGTTTTCACAATTAAAAATGTTTTTGACTTCTCCAGAAAGATCCGAAGATCTGGCTGACTACATTTCAATGTGACAAGCACTAGGTATAGCTGAGATGTAGCCTGCACTTTAGAAGAGACACGTATTTCCAGTTGTTCACAGCCCCTATGGTCTTCTGCCTGGTCTTTTCTTTCATTTACTCAACCCTCCAGCTCTCCTAAACATTGTTTTCAAACCCTGTTTATAGACCTAGATTCATAACCCATTACACATTCAGTGTATGACAAAAGCTTATTTTCTTAATTAGCAACCTCAAAATTTAGTTTTAGAAAATAAAAATCATCCTTTTTTTATTGCTCATACAGATGTGTAAGGAAAATAAGGTGCAAGGACATAAAATGCTTTACCCAAGGTCACACAGCTAGCCAGAGGCAGAGCTGGAACCAGAGCCTAGGCATATCAGCCAATTTTTTGCCACCACACTTTTCTAACTTTTCATATCTTCCAAATCTTTTTGACAAGTATATAAATATTATTTATACCAATTCTCTGAGCTATGAGTCCACATTTGTTAACTTCTGCATAAAAATCCTTGTAAATGTTCTTAATTTTGTCTCTTTTCAAGGATGGAATGAGGAGATTTGGTTTTTAAAAAATCCATTTTCACCTCTTCTTTATGATTTCCTATTTTATAGGCTTTGGTCATTTTTCCCCTGGCCTTTGTCTTTTGGAACAAAGAACCTTAATTTCTCTGTAGGGCTTGCCTTAGAAGTGTCTAGAGGTCAGTCTGCTACAGGTTTCTGTTTTATAGGGAAACTCAAGGAATATGTTTGTAAGATTGCTCTCAACCTCTCAGTATCCTACCTGCTTATGAGGGGATGGAGGCTCAGCCCAAGAGTAGATGACAGTTTCTGTATCACCTTCCACTGGGGTCCATTTTCATGCTCTACCACTTGTTTTCAATGATTTCTCTAAAGTTCAACTTTTCTTTTTCAGGGCTTCACATGGTTTGCCCTAATTCTCTTTATAATGATGATTTTTTTCATATACTTTTTCTTTTTGCCCTTTTATCTCCCAATTTCTAATCTTAGTCCTTAATCTTTTATGTTTATATGGGTTTCATCTAATATTTATTTCATGGATTTTTATGCTTTATCTCCTTTGCTTTTAGATTTTTTAATCTTTAAACTCATTGACCCATAGCTTTTTATACTTTATTTTAAAATTCATCTATTTTCTTTTATTATTTTTAACCATTATTATTTTGTCTTTGTTGGGCTTTTTATTCTCTTTTAATCTGTATTTTATTCCTTTTTCTTTTTTTATTCTCAGTGTTTTAATGTTGTTGTTTTCTCATCTTCCATTCTTCCTTTATTATTAAAAATTAGTCATATATTTTTCCTTAAATTTTTTTTATGGCTGACAAGGAGTGTGATCAGAGAGGACTTGTACTAGAAATGGGAATTGGAAGTTTTCCTTTCTGCCTTCCTATCTCACAGGCTCCTCTTAGTAATCTTATTTGCTCATCTTTCTCCTGGACTGTTTATCTTTTTTCTTCTGTTTTCAAAAGAGCATTTAACATTTATTCATTTTACATTTCCTAGCAGACTAATATGCCTCTGGGGACCTGAATTTTAGGCTTAGGATGGTCTTATGTGGTCCCACCTTGAATATAAGGATATAAGATTAGTTCCCTATGGAACATTTTTTTTTTTAAGAATAAGATGCATTACTTGAAATGAAAAATTTCTCACAAATTATACACATGAACTGAGATGATGGTGGTGTATATGAAGGCTTAGGAAAAATTTCAGAGGATTTCGGTCCAGAGCCTCACAATGCAGAACTTCCAGGGTGTGTCATTCACACAAGCTATAATAATGCCTCCTGAGTGTGTGAAACCCAGGAATCTGCATGTCTAATTTTGATGTCACCACCATGTAGTGTATCAAGTTACCCTCTCTACTAATCATCATCGTCAGTATGATTTATTTTTTTCTCAGAAAAAATAAACACAACATTTTAATGTGTAGCCTACATGTCCCAGAGTCCATTAATTCTTTCTCAGACCAGGAGCTAAGAGAGCTGAGAGAAGTAGGATGAACTTTAAAACTTTATTTTGCCCATTGCTATCAAAAGCCTGTTTAAAATTCTGTCCTGATGCTTCAATGGAAATTTTAGCCCTGTCCCTTCTATCATTGTTGTTATTTGAGCTTAAAATAGATCCATCTTCATTGTGTCACAACGAATGTGGTACTCATCCAAGTGCCTGTCTTAAAATAAACCTTGACCTTTTAGTGACCTAAAAAAATATTCTTTTTCAAAATTTAGGTATTTCTTTAAATGAAATTCAAGTATTATCAAAAATTTCTTATCACCTTAAAAATCCTCATGTTTAATAAATCTGTGTAGGAAAAATTTGAGTTGGGTTGCACAGGTGGTTAAGGGGACAGGTACTGAAGCTAAGATCTTGATGGCTACTTGGCAGGAGGGGTTCATCTTCAGTTTCAAACTTAGCAGCCAAAACTTTGAGGATCTGATGCTGCTTGCTAATCAGCTCTTTTATTGCATAGTTAAGCAAACAAGCAGACAGAGAATCCTATAATCCAAACAAAGCCCTTGGAAAGATGTCTTGCCACTGATTTCCCTTTATCAATATAATGGCAGAGTCTCATTTGACTAGACCCAGAATATAGTCCATTTCAGCATTTCTCAAACTATGTCCAGAAACATAATCCAGAAATTTTGTACATTTTCTGTGATAATTTTAAAAAAATGTCTCTTATTTATTTCAATGAAATTTAAAGAAAATACAATTAAATAAGCCCTCAATTTAAGTACAGTATGGATTACCTGGATGACATCCTGATAACCAAGGATATTCATAGGAATTCCATGAACATTGACAATTGTGTTAATTCCCTTGTGGCAAGATGCTGACTTAGAGATTTACACTGAGATATCAAGAGGTGGTAGAATTAGATAAAAAAGAGATAGGGAGACCAACCACCAAGATGCACATTTTCAAATAAAATATTTAAGAATTGGGTATGAATTTTGAATTCTTTTTGTTGTTGTTGTTGTTGTTGTACAATTTTTATTTTATTTTTTTTTCAATATATGAAGTTTACTGTCAAATTGGTTTCCATACAACACCCAGTGATCACCCCAAAAGGTGCCCTCCTCAATACCCATCACCCACCCTCCCCTCTCTCCCACCCCCCATCAACCCTCAGTTTGTTCTCAGTTTTTAAGAGTCTCTTATGCTTTGGCTGTCTTCCACTCAAACCTCTTTTTTTTTCCCTTCCCCTCCCCCATGGGTTTCTGTTAAGTTTCTCAGGATCCACATAAGAGTGAAACCATATGGTATCTGTCTTTCTCTGTATGGCTTATTTCACTTAGCATCACACTCTCCAGTTCCATCCATGTTGCTACAAAGGGCCATATTTCATTCTTTCTCATTGCCACGTAGTACTCCATTGTGTATGTAAACCACAATTTCTTTATCCATTCATCCGTTGATGGACATTTAGGCTCTTTCCATAACTTGGCTATTGTTGAGAGTGTTTCTATAAACATTGGGGTACAAGTGCCCCTATGCATCAGTACTCCTGTATCCCTTAGGTAAATTCCTAGCAGTGCTATTGCTGGGTCATAGGGTAGGTCTATTTTTAATTTTCTGAGGAACCTCCACACTGTTTTCCAGAGTGGCTGCACCAATTTGCATTCCCACCAACAGTGCAAGAGGGTTCCCGTTTGAATTCTTTATCCAGATGGAGAATAGCAAAGGCTAGGAAGGGTGGAGAATCAATTAGAATATCTTAAAAACTTATTTGAAGCAAGCTGTGAATATCACACACACACACACATACACACACACGATGGAGGGGTTTCTTTCATTACCACAAACATTGAGAGGGATTGAGGGGGGAGGCTATAATAGCATATATAGTTTAATATGAAAATACGGGTGCAGAGTGGGGCTGGTAAATGACTCACACCCAGAAGTCAACACGAGGGTCCCACTACAGATTTCTTTTCTTTATAAAGAATACATATATTACTAAAGCTGTAGAGTAATAATGCATTTCATTTTTTGAAAAAAACATCCTTTATCCTGAAAAAAAATGAAAGATTTATTACCTTATTACACAATTCATTTAAAATATATGTTTCTCTATGGGGCGCCTGGGTGGTTCAGTCGGATAAGCATCTGACTTGGGCTCAGGTCATGATCTCACAGTTTATGAGTTCCAGCCCCGTGTCAGGCTCTGTGCTGTTGGCTCAGAGCCTGGAGTCTGCTGGGATTCTGTGTCTCCCTCTCTGTTCCTCCCCCGCTTGCTCTCTCTCTGTCTCTGTCTCTGTCTCTCTCTCTCAAAAATAAAGATATAAAAATCATAAAAAATAAAAAATTAAAATATATGTTTTTCTCTTGAGTGCAAGTTTGGGGGCTGGGATTCTAATCAAAGAGCAAATAAATGCTGCTTCATTCATCACCACCTGCATAATAATTTTTTTAAAACTAATTGAAACAGGTTCAGTGCTTTTATCCACTTTCCCCCAGCCTTTGATTCTATGCATAGAGATATCGGTTATGGGCTCAGTTGACGAGCTTAACTAAATCCTTTGGGTTTTTTCCTTAATTTTTAAAAACATTTATTCATTTTGGGAGACAGAGAGAAACAGAGCATGAGCAGGGGAGGAGCAGAAAGAGAGGGAGACATAGAATCTGAAGCAGGTTCCAGGCTCTGAGCTGTCAGCACAGAGCATGACGCAGGGCTCAAACTCACTGACTGAGTGATCATGACCTGAGCCAAAGTCAAACACTCAACCAACAGAGCCACCCAGGAGCCCCCTAAATCCTTTGTTTTTGATTCATGTATAAACTTAATATGGTTATATGAGTCAGGGTTGATTGATATGTTCTATTAATTAATCACATAGCAATTTTCACAGCAGAAGTGTGTTCTGTCCACTGTTCCTTTTACTTCAAAGTTTATGTCCTGAAACTACTTTTGTGTTAGAGACCCACTTCCCTTGCATAGAGTATAGAAAAATTAACATTGTTTAATATGTAGATATCATGGTTTTATTTTCATGAACAAGCAGTGCCCCTAATAGATAACCAAACCAGCTGTGATTACTGACACAAAAGAAGGGATACAGATCTAATATTTTGATACCAAAGATATTTTATAATGAAGAGATTTGCCATAACAATTTTCTAGACAAGCTTCAATGTGGCAAGTCTTAATTAACTCTTCCATTATGTTTTATAGGAAGACATATTTCTTTTGGTTTCTTTTGGAAGATATATCAGAGTGCACAATTTAAATATTCTCTGGCTTTCCTAACAATTATATTTTTAATGGCATAGGTGGGTGTCTGATGCTCCAAATGTTTTCCAAGCTAAAACTATTTTGGCTATAATCTGTGGAGTAGAATTTGGGGGTTCAACTACCTTTTCATGTGTGTACTAAAGAAGAACCAAAGCAATCTCTTGAGGGATTGCTTGGCCAATGTGAAGATCCTTTCTCAGCTAAGAGGTAGAGTGATATATACTTGGCAGTATCCACATTTTTTTTCAAAATAATATTAGTCCCACTCCATCTTGGTTAGTTGTTAAAATATACATCTCCAAGTTTAACTAGAAGCTTACAGTACTGCAGTCCAGGTCTTGAGACTAAGCATCAGGCCATCTATTGCTTTGTCTGTCAAGCATTGTTCTATTTTGCAAGTATCTTCTTCATTAGAAAATTACTGACCCACCTTGTTATGGACTGAATGTGTCCCCAGAAAATTTATATGATGATAACCAAACTCCCAGTGTGGCTGTATTTGGATATGCAGCCACTAAGGAAATAATTAAGATTGAGTGAGGCCATGGGATGGGATCTTTATGATCTAATAGTTGTCAAATGTCAGGATTTAGGCCATGCAAAAGAAACCAGTCTGGGGAATAAAGCTAATATTCTAAGAGAAGCAGAGATGAGAGGGGGGAGAGCATTGATTGTGGTCAAACCCTGGGTTCCAATTGTTTCTGAGACCTAATTCCACCTCTTTCCTCTGGTACTTCCTTTTAGCCTGAGCTAGTTTAAATGTGTCTGTGTTGCTTGCAACTTTAAGTCCTCCCAAAATCAGGGGACATGATTTAACAAGCCTAATCTAGTTCAAAATTCACAAACATTTGGTGGAACAAACAATTCATTGCCTAATGGATAACGCAGTCCATTCATCCTCCCATAAAACTACTTTCACAAAATTGTACTACAACATTGTTATCAACCTTCTGCATTAATGCAAGGTATTAGAAGCCACCCTATAACACTGTTATAATTATCTTAAGAATCTTAAGGAAATTGTACATGACACAGTGTCCTCTCTCTAAAGATGAGCAAGATAAACATATTTTTAGTTGGAGGCGCTAAGACTATTTTTTGAGGAGTAACATCATGCTTTAGTAGAAGTAACACAGGATTGAATTCAAAATAGTAGAGTTTGAATCAGGCTCTACTACATGGAAAAGCTGTGAGTACTTACAAAAAGTAAGTACATTTGTAAAGTAATGATGAATAATGTGTGTCCTACATACCTCACATGTGGCTGTAAGTAAATATATGTACAAAGTGCTTTGTGCATTAGGGACCATAAATCTTAGATGTCATTAATCATTTCCAATTTCACTTTTATCATGGATTTTAAGATGACTTTAATTTTTTTCTTCTTGCTTCACTAAAGCTCTGAATATTGATGCTTAGACACCAAAATCTAAATTTGGTGCACCAAATCTGCACCTTGACAAGGGCAGTAGTTTGTGAGAATAAACAAAAACAAAAACAAAAAATTATCTGCAAGGTAGGTGAGCCTGAGATGATGGAGATTTTTATCTGACATCTAGCTCCAAGCCCTGGGCTCTGGGTCCTTTGTACAGATAAAAACCAAGATTAGTCAAAGGTTTGAGTGTTTACAGCAGAATCACTTAATTTGGTTCACCCAAGGGTTTACTTGACTATCGGCATGGTGTCTGCTTCTATTTTAAATCTATTTTGATTCAAACATTGGATTTCTCCCTTCAGCGTTCTGTGTTTGTATGTGTGCATGCATGCACGCATATGCGTGTGTGTGTGTGTGTGTGTGTGTGTGTGTGTATGTGTGTGACAGAGAGAGAGACAGAGTAGAAAAAATAATGATTTTAATTTAAAATTTTTTTAAAACATTTATTTATTTACTTTTGAAAGAGATAGAGAACACAAGCGAGAGAGGGACATGGAGAGAGGGAGGCAGAATCTGAAGCAGGCTTCAGGCTCTGAGCTATCAGCACAGAGCCTGACTTGGGGCTCAAACTCACAAACTTTGAGATTATGACCTAAGTCAAAGTTGGATGTTTAACCTACTAAGCTTCCCAGGTGCCCCAAGAAGGGTTTTGATTTTTTTCCTTCTGATAAATATTCATTGAAGAAATTATAAACTATAGAGAAAATATTCATACAAAATAAAATTTGTCCCAGAACTTTCTTACATAGAAATTGCTCACTGTTAGCTCTGAATTTTTTTTCTGTGCATAATATATTTATATAGTTAAGCTTATGCATATATGCAATTCTATGGCCTGGCTTTTAAAAATAATATCACATTCTGATAATTTCCCAAAGTCACTAAAGTTCTTAGTAAACATAACCATTGTTATGTTTCATATTCATAATTATATGTAGCTTTTTAATTTTATCATTACCCCATTTTTAGATATTCAGAAGAATTCTGAAATTTTGCTTTTATAAATAGTTCAGTGATTAATGTTTTTATTTATAAAAGCCAGTACTCTTATTTTCCTGGTAAATAATTTTTTTTTATTTTTTTAATTTATATTTTAATTAGTTAACATACAGTGCAATATTCATTTCAGAAGTAGAATTCAGTGATTCATCACTTACATACAATACCCAGTGTTCATCACAAAGCCAGGACTCGGCATTTTGTTTACCATATTTGGAGACTCTTCTACTTAAAAACAATTTAATACTAAAAATTATGTGTAAGTCCATTTTGTTTTTAGTGTAAAGAGATCAGCGAGATCTAGAGCCATCTGTTGGCAGTAAGCAAAGACCAGGGACCTTTCTCCGAATTGTGGTTTTGTTTATCACTATCAAAGACCTTAGGTTGAACATTCATAAACAGGTGATCTTTGCTAAATTCTCAGATGCTGAGTTTGTTTTTTAATCGATTCAATCAGTCTATTCAATTATCCAATTTTATATCTTACTTTTTATTCAAATAACATGTTGTGATTATGTAGATAACATATTTATTGCAAATGGAAAACAAGAAATTCTGAAGTTAAAATGATCTGTAACTGTATCATGCTTAACCTTTTATTATATTTTATCTCACTGTATGTGTTTGTGTATACTTGTATTTTCTTTCACATAGTCAAACTTATGCTATATACGCATTTTGTTTACGGAAGCCACACTATAGCAACCAGTCCTGGTGGTATCCATTCCACATCTGGGTGTATGAGTTACTCTGTAGTTTCCTGTGGATCACTTTTTGCACTGTGTCCTTTCACCTTGTCCAGTCTTATTATCGAGGAATAATAACAATGAAGTAGTTGGTACATGAAGTATATTTTGTGGCCCATGGAAAAGGCATGTGTAAGACTAAGTTTCATATTGTATTTTTTAACTCTGTGACCTTGGGCAAAGTCTAACACCTCAGAGCCTTTGTTTCTAGATCTAGAAAACGGAATCAATAAAAATACCTACTTTATAGAGTTGGCATGAGGATCAAATGGAATAGTAGATATGAAGAGCAAAATGTGACCTGCTTTATCATTTTTGACTAAGAGGTAAAAGTCAATAACTAGTGGAAGGATCATCTGAAAAAGATGCATCTTGGCTACAAAAGCTTCAAATCCAATACTCAATTACATTTAAGAAAAGAGGTTTGAGTGCTGCAAATGCTTTGCTCATCTTTTAGATCTTGCCCACTTTCAGCACTAGGCTAGACTCCTTTGGAAAATTTATCTTTGTAAGCAATAGCAGTGGATTTATATAGATAAATATTTATTCATTCATTAGCTCATTTGTTCACTAGATAAAATATTATGAATATACTACTATGTATCAGGTATTGTGCAGAGTCCTAGGAATGAAATGTAAGTAAGGCATAGAAATTGATCTTAATTACTGCACAGTCTGGTGTGGAAAATAAGTATATAAGCACAATCTCATGTCCACAGTACAAACAAGTTTCCTAAGCAAACAAAGAAAAAGAAGCAGTTAATTCTGAGGGGGGTGGAGGGGAGCTTGAAAGATTATAAAAATATGACACTTAAATCTAGTAGATGCAAAAAATGAGGAATGGTCCTTCTTGGCTAGGAGGACATCATATACAAAGTACGGAAGTACAGAAGGTATGGTTGGAAAACAAAGAGTCAATAATGGGTAAAGTGAGAACAGTAAAATGGGATTTTGTTGGAAATTGAGGGAATTAATTGGATTATGCTGGATATGTTTTTGTCTGCCTGGCAATTCACTGGAGAACTCTCTCCCATTCTTAGTTCAAGTCATTGAAATAGAGCTGATCCCATCTCCTGCCTTGAGTGGCAGTTCTTGCATCTTTGATTATACAAGTGGGAAATTTTATTATTTAATAAAAATATCTTGTTGAATTAACAAAAACTCCCAAAGCACAGGATTTATGGAGAATAAATAATAGAAGGAACTCCTAACCTTGAAGAACTCTGAGAAACACTAACTCACATAATGAGGAACATGCCTCCAACTAGAATATTCAGTTCAGCATCAAAGAGGGAGCAGAAGGTCATATTGACTAGGTGATTAGAACTTTTACTCTCGTATGAAAGAATCTTCAAAACTAATAGGAAAACCAATGGAAACTGCATTCTCAAAGGTTACACATTTGTCAACAGTTTAAATAATTTGAGTTAGACTAATTCTTTTTCTGGGAATATTCATGTTCTGGGACCAACATATATTCTTTTGGTCTTTGTTTAATTTGCAGTGATAGTCAATGGTGAATAATTTATTGATAGTGTAATAAGGAAGGGAAAAACATATTTGCAATGAATATTTCTGTATTCCCTTAGAATGGGGTGAGCTATTCCTATAAACCCTGATTGTAACAACTCTGAAATAGGGAAATTGCAAAATTGAGGTAACTCTTTAGTGTTTTGGTGCTATTTTAGAAACAAATAATACTGAGTGATACTTTATTGATAAGTTCCTAGCTTTTTCACCTACATTAAAATGTAAGGCGAGCCTCCTATTTCACAAGAAAGAACAACAGTGAGAACAATGGCCAAAATAGCATCAGCAGCTCCAGTTGTTAATAGAAGAAAGGGTTTTGAGACACAAAGTGCACCTGGGTGGGAACTCCCAATGAGTTAGAATTAGGAGAAAGGAATATCCAGAATGCTTACTTTTCCCTTAATAATGAAAAGTCTTAATGTCATCATCACCACTGCTCTTACTATGGCTATTAAGGTTTCTCAACGATCTGCTGTTGAAGAAAATAAAAGTGGTTCTTTTTATGTGGAATTGAATATAGGATTTAGTTATAGAAACCATTCCTAATGCCATCAATTTGAAGTCAGGATCAAAGATTTTCCAAGCATCTCACCCAGCAGCTACATGGCAATAGAAGTGTTTTAGCTGGGAGATGTGTGAAGCTAGAAAAAAGGTATAAGTACAAAAAATACTTTGTTAGAGATTTGGGTGGGGGAAAGAGATTCTCTGTGTTTCTGAGCCACATTATTTTGTTGATTTCTTTTAAAAAAGGAAAAAAAAATATGGGACATTCTAGCTTAACACAACTGGGATGAAATCAGCTTGATCCAGCTGTCTGAAGCATCAGAAATGATTACAGCTTGCTAATCTCTAATTATAGAATCTCTATTATTGGTGATGTAAGTGGCTGAATCTGTGGTTTGACTTCTATGATCCTGGCTGTGTGAAAAGCTGGGATTTTTGGATAATGTTTTTTCCCTCTGGATAATCAACTGAACAAATTTAAATTAACTCGGGGCAAATATAATTAAGGAGTTGCAGAGGATATTTTCGTTTCTTTCACTGACCAACTGTGACTTTGGATGAAGCTATTAAATCCTGTTTCTGTGGGATTTAGTCCAGAGCATTCAGCTCTGATGTCCTAAGGTATTTGGGGAGGCCAAGGTCAAAATCAACAATTTTGAGTTTCAGAGAAAGTTTATTTCTTTAATGGTTTGTGTTTAGAGAAGATTTCAGACAGAATTATTATATTTCAACAATTATTACATTTCAACCTTAGTCTGAACCCTCCATTGATCTTTTCTTTTCTTGCTTTCATCTGTCCACTAAACCTGTTTGTTTTCACAGACTGGTTTAGAGAGAAACAAGTGGAAAGGTTGAATCTAGGTAAGTTACCAGTGTCAATGTATTAGTCCACTTGGGCCGTTATAACAAAATACCGTAGACTGGGCAGCTTAAAGAACAGACTTTAATTTCTCATAGTTGTGGAGGCTCAGAAGTCCAACATCAAAGTGCCAGCTGATTCCTTTCCTGGTGAGAGCCCTCTTCTTGCCTTGCAGATGGCTGTCTTCACACTATGGTGGAGAGAGAGAGAGGGAAAGAGCTCTACTCTTATAGGTGAATTAATCCCATCATGAGGATCTCCCCTCATGACCTCATCTAATCCCATTTACCTCCAAAGGCCTCACCTCCAAATGCCATCACATTGGAGGTTAGGACTTCAACAGATGAAAAGGGCCTAGGGAGGTGACACAAACATTCATCTCATAATATGAAAACCTTGTTAGCTGGGTCTTATCAGACTTTAATTCTCAATTTTTCACTTTAAGAGATGGGAACAGGTCACAGTTTTATTTGGTAAAGGAATCTCAAGCAGTACCAAGATGGTCATCCACCCAGCTTCAGATATCATCTTTGTGTTTGATACCACACCGCTGTGACTGATGGTGGGAATGTTGCTGAAAACATTGAAAAAATTTTAGACACCAGAAAGTCAATGTGTAGTATGTTCTCTATATAAATTTATAAATCTGGACTTCTAAATTACAAAGGTTTTCATTTGTTTTGAAGTGAAAACGTTTTAATTGCAAGCAAGCCAAGAATTTTATATAAATGGCATCCCTCGACTCCTGAACATTTTAGCCAGATATTACCTGGATATTATAAAAATATATAATACAACATCCATTTTGATTTTTCTAATAGACAATTGTTGGACAAATATAACTATTATTTACCTCTCACACAAATCTGTTACTGAGCAATCATCAATCCTAACTCAGAAAATGTGTTTTTTCCTTGATCCATTAAAAAGCAGAGCCTAAGGCAGGAATTAAAGTGATGACACTTTATTTGAGAGGTATCTGGGGAGGAAAAAGGGAAGTCAGTTAAAGAGATGTAATACTATATAAAGTGATACATTTTCATGTGGCTACCATGTCCCAATGAGCCATGAAGAGAAACTGTAGGTCCTTCAGGAGACATGCTTACTTAGCATGAAGAATCTTCCAGAAGGGCTATGAAGAGGACATGCACCTCGATCTAGAAGTGTACTGTCTAGTTTCTTCCTGTCCCCCATTTCCCACTGGTCAAATTTAACTCTCAGGGCCTTAACTCTCCCACACTTTTGGATTGTGTTATCAGTCCCTTTGGAAGCTTAGGAAGCTCTGTCATTCATGTCCTGAAAGGCAGGGATAACTTGGCATGAGGGTCATGGAGTCATGACCTGAGAATTTAGCTCATACCTTCCTTCCTGGGGAATTTAGTAAGCTAGTAGCAGCAATGGTATGGTCCATGAGGCGGGAGTTGCCTCAGAAAGCAGGCAGCAGTCAGCCAATTGGAATTGACATACAAGGATCAGTCTGATACAAAATCTTACTGTTCAATTTGAAACTTTATAATGTGAGAAATTTATAAAACGTAAAAAGATAAAAGAGGAAGCATTAAAATGATTATTTTTTTAGGAAACTAGACCCATTCAGAAACATTTAGTATTCTCCATAGAAATAGAATAAATAGGAGATATCTATATTTGTCAATATAAATATCTGTATCTGTATACATATATATGTGTAGAGATTTATTAAGAGGAATTGGCTAATACAGTCATGGAGGTTGGTAAATTCAAAATCTGCAGGGTGTGCCAGTGATGCAGAAGACCCACAGAAAGTTTGAAGATAGGCAGAAAGAGCCAGTATTGCAAATGAAGTCTGAATGCAATCAGCTAGAAAATTCTCTTACCTGAGGAAGGGTCTGTCTTCTTGTTCTTAGGTTTTCAACTGATTGGGTGAAGCCCACCCACATTATGGAGGGCAATCTGTTTACTCTACTGATAAAATGTTAATTTAATCTAATTTTAAAGTCTAGTAATTTGAATGTGAATCTTATCCAAAAATTGTCCTCGAAACACTCAGAATAATGTTTGGCCAAATATCTGTATATCCTGTGGCATAGTAAAGATGACACATATAATTAACCATCACAATGGTCTATTCAATTTACTAAAAAATTTTCTGTGAAACCATAGAAAATTATTAAAGCTAAGGAGTTCTGTATTCAAGCCCAGGCTCTGCCAGTTGTTAACTTTTTGATCCTGGATAGGTCAACTTATATCTTTGGGTCTTGGGTTACTCATCTATAAAACCCGGGGGGTAGATGTCTAAGGACTTCTCAGCTCTAAAATTCACTGATTATGTAATTCTTAGAACTCATCTACCAATGGTGTATTATAAAGTGATGAGAGGCCATACTCTTGAGTTAAAGCCAAGCACAAGAAATCTATATAAATTTATAGCAAGACAGATTTGTATATGGGAGAATCTCTTGATTTACTGAAGAGGATGAGCGAGACTGAAAAATAATTAACTGCAGAAGATGGAGTGGGATAATGATACCCCTGCTTTGATTCCATATACTTTTTATTTAAAGTAAAGTCAGTTATTTTGGGCCTGCACTTCAAGATACCACTTTAATTCCTGATAAGTAATTCTGCAAATTATATATTTTGTGTTTAACTGTTTGCTGTCTTAAATATTATTTTACATTGTAAATGCTTGATCTCTTGTAAATACCTGCTTAGAGCAAAGAAATGTAGCTACTACAAGCAATAAAAATGAAGATTTCAGAAAAGAAATTGGGTAAATACATTTGGAAAGGTCAGCTGTTAGAACACTAAGCAAAATGCAATTTTCCTACCCTGTTCAGTCTTTCGTTATGCTGTAAGACCAATGGCGTTTAGTTTGCCAATTCTCTTGCTGGGTTGTTTGTGATGATTCTCATAGCACCTTTGTCTTCTAGTCCCAGTTACTTTCTATCCCATTGCCTTTGTATAGGAATAAATGTGTTTTCACGCAGAATCTAGCTCCAAATGTACTCAGCTCAGCCAGGTACATCTCAGATAATGAGTATCAGATTTGAGTACTTGCAACAATTATAAACAGATTAAATATATATGAATTACAATTATTATTAATATTCTAAATTGGCTTTCAGTATTCCACTGTGAGATTGTACGAGGTGATAGGTTTGCTAACTTTGGTATGAAATAGTAGCCTTGAAAAATGGGCAACATTTGGTGATTTGGGTGTAAAAGAGTCCTTTTTTCAAAAAATCCAAATATACCTTCTAAAGGCAGTTTAATCTTGGATCAGTCAATTTGCCATCATCCTGTGGGGAATAACTTTGGTGCTCAAGTCACATTTTCTAGAAACTCCTCTTCCTGTTGACACATAGATATTACTGAGAGACTTTTCTCTAGGTAGTTAGTTTTCAGTTGTAACTAAAGCAACAATGGGTGTGACAGCTATATTTCACAACAGTAACAGAAAAATAGAGAAAACAAAGTTGTAGAGAAGCAGAATAGAGAAAAGGGGAGGGAAGGATGGGGAGGGAAGGAAAAAATAAGAAAAAAAAAGAGGAGGAGAAAGAGAAGGAGGAGGAAAGAGAGAAAGAGGAGAAAAGAAACAGCAGTAAAGACGACAAATAAGAAATGGCCAAAGCACACAAGGCCCTGTCCCTGTTACGTCGATCTAAAATGATAGTTGTAAAGTAGTAATGTATTGTTTAAATAGAGCCCATAGAAACACTTTGCTTGATCTACCTAGTTTTTAAAAATTAACTTCTAATTGAGAGATTATATGTAAAAAATTCCATATTCCTAACTTTTAAAGAAAAGCATAAGATTCGATGATCTTTGACCCTTTGACCCCTTGACATTTCCTAATGGCAGCAATGGCTGTAGCCTGAACAGAGGTGTCTCCTTTATTTATTTATTTTTTTCAAGTCTTTATTTTCTCAGATAATTAAAACATTTTTTCTTCATATTAATTCTGTTTCTTTTTTTTTTTTTAATATATGAAATTTACTGTCAAATTGGTTTCCGTACAACACCCAGTGCTCATCCCAAAAGGTGCCCTCCTCAATACCCATCACCCACCCTACCCTCCCTCCCACCCCCCATCAACCCTCAGTTTGTTCGCAGTTTTTAACAGTCTCTTATGCTTTGGCTCTCTCTCACTCTAACCTCTTTTTTTTTTTCCTTCCCCTCCCCCATGGGTTTCTGTTACGTTTCTCAGGATCCACATAAGAGTGAAACCATATGGTATCTGTCTTTCTCTGTATGGCTTATTTCACTTAGCATCACACTCTCCAGTTCCATCCACGTTGCTACAAAAGGCCATATTTCATTTTTTCTCATTGCCACATAGTATTCCATTGTGTATATAAACCAGTTTCTTTATCCATTCATCAGTTGATGGACATTTAGGCTCTTTCCATAATTTGGCTATTGTTGAGAGTGCTGCTATAAACATTGGGGTACAAGTGCCCCTATGCATCAGTACTCCTGTATCCCTTGGATAAATTCCTAGCAGTGCTATTGCTGGGTCATAGGGTAGGTCTATTTTTAATTTTCTGAGGAAACTCCACACTGCTTTCCAGAACGGCTGCACCAATTTGCATTCCCACCAACAGTGCAAGAGGGTTCCCATTTCTCCACATCCTCTCCAGCATCTATAGTCTCCTGATTTGTTCATTTTGGCCACTCTGACTGGCATGAGGTGATATCTGAGTGTGGTTTTGATTTGTATTTCCCTGATAAGGAGCGACGTTGAACATCTTTTCATGTGCCTGTTGGCCATCCAGATGTCTTGTTTAGAGAAGTGTCTATTCATGTTTTGTGCCCATTTCTTCACTGGGTTATTTGTTTTTCGGGTGTGGAGTTTGGTGAGCTCTTTATAGATTTTGGATACTAGCCTTTTATCCGATATGTCATTTGCAAATATCTTTTCCCATTCCGTTGGTTGACTTTTAGTTTTGTTGGTTGTTTCCTTTGCTGTGCAGAAGCTTTTTATCTTCATAAGGTCCCAGTAATTCACTTTTGCTTTTAATTCCCTTGCCTTTGGGGATGTGCAGAGTAAGAGATTGCTACGGCTGAGGTCAGAGAGGTCTTTTCCTGCTTTCTCCTCTAAGGTTTTGATGGTTTCCTGTCTCACATTCAGGTCCTTTATCCATTTTGAGTTTATTTTTGTGAATGGTGTGAGAAAGTGGTCTAGTTGCAACCTTCTGCATGTTGCTGTCCAGTTCTCCCAGCACCATTTGTTAAAGAGACTGTCTTTTTTCCATTGGATGTTCTTTCCTGCTTTGTCAAAGATGAGTTGGCCATATGTTTGTGGGTCTAGTTCTGGGCTTTCTATTCTAATCCATTGGTCTATGTGTCTGTTTTTATGCCAATACCATGGTGTCTTGATGATGACAGCTTTGTAGTAGAGGCTAAAGTCTGGGATTGTGATGCCTCCTGCTTTGGTCTTCTTCTTCAAAATTACTTTGGCTATTCGGGGCCTTTTGTGGTTCCATATGAAATTTAGGATGGCTTGTTCTAGTTTCGAGAAGAATGCTGGTGCAATTTTGATTGGGATTGCATTGAATGTGTAGATAGCTTTGGGTAGTACTGACATTTTGACAATATTTATTCTTCCAATCCATGAGCAGGGAATGTCTTTCCATTTATTTATATCTTCTTCAATTACCTTCATAAGCTTTCTATAGTTTTCAGCATACAGATCTTTTACATCTTTAGTTAGATTTATTCCTAAGTATTTTATGCTTATTGGCACAATTGTGAATGGGATCAGTTTCTTTATTTGACTTTCTGTTGCTTCATTGTTAGTGTATAAGAATGCAACTGATTTCTGTACATTGATTTTGTATCCTGCAACTTTGCTGAATTCATGTATCAGTTCTAGCAGACTTTTGGTGGAGTCTATCGGATTTACCATATATAGTATCATGTCATCTGCAAAAAGCAAAAGCTTGACTTCATCTTTGCCAATTTCGATGCCTTTGATTTCCTTTTGTTGTCTGATTGCTGAAGCTAGAACTTCCAGCACCATGTTAAACAACAGCGGTGAGAGTGGGCATCCCTGTCGTGTTCCTGATCTCAGGGAAAAAAGCTCTCAGGTTTTCCCCATTGAGGATGATGTTAGCTGTGGGCTTTTCATAAATGGCTTTGATGACGTTTAAGTATGTTCCTTCCATCCCGAATTTCTCAAGGGTTTTTATTAAGAAAGGGTGCTGGATTTTGTCAAAGGCCTTTTCTGCATCGATTGACAGGATCATATGGTTCTTCTCTTTTTTTTTGTTAATGTGATGTATCACGTTGATTGATTTGCGAATGTTGAACCAGCCCTGCATCCCAGGAATGAATCCCACTTGATCATGGTGAATGATTCTTTTTATATGCTGTTGAATTCGATTTGCTAGTATCTTATTGAGAATTTTTGCATCCATATTCATCAGGGATATTGGCCTGTAGTTCTCTTTTTTTACTGGGTCTCTGTCTGGTTTAGGAATCAAAGTAATACTGGCTTCATAGAATGAGTCTGGAAGTTTTCCTTCCCTTTCTATTTCTTGGAATAGCTTGAGAAGGATAGGTATTATCTCTGCTTTAAACGTCTGGTAGAACTCCCCTGGGAAGCCATCTGGTCCTGGACTCTTATTTGTTGGGAGATTTTTGATAACTAATTCAATCTCTTTCCTGGTTATGGGTCTGTTCAAGCTTTCTATTTCCTCCTGATTGAGTTTTGGAAGAGTGTGGGTGTTTAGGAATTTGTCCTTTTCTTCCAGGTTGTCCAATTTGTTGGCATATAATTTTTCATAGTATTCCCTGATAATTATCTGTATCTCTTAGGGATTGGTTGTAATAATTCCATTTTCATTCATGATTTTATCTATTTGGGTCCTCTCCCTTTTCTTTTTGAGAAGCCTGGCTAGAGGTTTGTCAATTTTGTTTATTTTTTCCAAAAACCAACTCTTGGTTTCGTTGATCTGCTCTACAGTTTTTTTAGATTCTATATTGTTTATTTCTGCTCTGATCTTTATTATTTCTCTTCTTCTGCTGGGTTTAGGCTGCCTTTGCTGTTCTGCTTCTATTTCCTTTAGGTGTGCTGTTAGATTTTGTATTTGGGATTTTTCTTGTTTCTTGAGATAGGCCTGGATTGCAATGTATTTTCCTCTCAGGACTGCCTTCGCTGCATCCCAAAGCGTTTGGATTGTTGTATTTTCATTTTCGTTTGTTTCCATATATTTGTTAATTTCTTCTCTAATTGCCTGGTTGACCCACTCATTCGTTAGTAGGGTGTTCTTTAACCTCCATGCTTTTGGAGGTTTTCCAGACTTTTTCCTGTGGTTGATTTCAAGCTTGATAGCATTGTGGTCTGAAAGTATGCATGGTATAATTTCAATTCTTGTAAACTTATGAAGGGCTGTTTTGTGACCCAGTATGTGATCTATCTTGGAGAATGTTCCATGTGCACTCGAGAAGAAAGTATATTCTGTTGCTTTGGGATGCAGAGTTCTAAATATATCTGTCAAGTCCATCTGATCCAATGTATCATTCAGGGCCCTTGTTTCTTTATTGACCATGTGTCTAGATGATCTATCCATTTCTGTAAGTGGGGTGTTAAAGTCCCCTGCAGTGACCACATTCTTATCAATAAGGTTGCTTATGTTTATGAGTAATTGTTTTATATATTTGGGGGCTCTGGTATTGGGCGCATAGACATTTATAATTGTTAGCTCTTCCTGATGGATAGACCCTGTAATTATTATATAATCCCCTTCTTCATCTCTTGTTACAACCCTGAATTGAAAGGCTAGTTTGTCTGATATAAGTATGGCTACTCCAGCTTTCTTTTGGCTTCCAGTAGCATGATAAATAGTTCTCCATCCCCTCACTCTCAATCTAAAGGTGTCCTCAGGTCTAAAATGAGTCTCTTGTAGACAGCAAATAGATGGGTCTTGTTTTTTTATCCATTCTGATCCCCTATGTCTTTTGGTTGGCGCATTTAATCCATTTACATTCAGTGTTATTATAGAAAGATACGGGTTTAGAGTCATTGTGATGTCTGTATGTTTTATGCTTGTAGTGATGTCTCTGGTACTTTGTCTCACAGGATCCCCCTTAGGATCTCTTGTAGGGCTGGTTTCGTGGTGACAAATTCCTTCAGTTTTTGTTTGTTTGGGAAGACCTTTATCTCTCCTTCTATTCTAAATGACAGACTTGCTGGATAAAGGATTCTCGGCTGCATATTTTTTTCTGTTCAGCATATTGAAGATCTCGGGCCAATCCTTTCTGGCCTGCCAAGTTTCAAAAGAGAGATCAGTCACGAGTCTTATAGGTCTCCCTTTATATGTGAGGGCACGTTTATCCCTTGCTGCTTTCAGAATTTTCTCTTTATCCTTGTATTTTGCCAGTTTCACTATGATATGTCATGCAGAAGATCGATTCAAGTTACGTCTGAAGGGAGTTCTCTGTGCCTCTTGGATTTCAATGCCTTTTTCCTTCCCCAGTTCAGGGAAGTCCTCAGCTATAATTTCTTCAAGTACCCCTTCAGCACCTTTCCCTCTCTCTTCCTCCTATGGGATACCAATTATGTGTATATTATTTCTTTTTAGTGTATCACCTAGTTCTCTAATTTTCCCCTCATACTCCTGGATTTTTTTTATCTCTCTCTCTTTCTCAGCTTCCTCTTTTTCCATAACTTTATCTTCTAGGTCACCTATTCTCTCCTCTGCCTCTTCAATCCGAGCCGTCATTGTTTCCATTTTGTTTTGCATTTCGTTTAAAGCGCTTTTCAGCTCCTCGTGACTGTTCCTTAGTCCCTTGATCTCTGTAGCAAGAGATTCTCTGCTGTCCTCTATACTGTTTTCAAGCCCAGCGATTAATTTTATGACTATTATCCTAAATTCACTTTCTGTTATATTATTTAAATCCTTTTTGATCAGTTCATTAGCTGTTGTTATTTCCTGGAGATTCTTCTGAGGGGAATTCTTCCGTTTGGTCATTTTGGATAGTCCCTGGAGTGGTGAGGACCTGCAGTGCACTTCCCCTGTGCTGTGGTGTATAACTGGAGTTGGTGGGCGGGGCCGCAGTCCGACCTGATGTCTGCCCCCAGCCCACCGCTGGGGCCACAGTCAGACTGGTGTGTGCCTTCTCTTCCCCTCTCCTAGGGGCGGGATTCACTGTGGGGTGGCGTGGCCCGTCTGGGCTACTTGCACACTGCCAGGCTTGTGGTGCTGGGGATCTGGCGTATTAGCTGGGGTGGGTAGGCAAGGTGCACGGGGGCAGGAGGGGCAGGCTTAGCTCGCTTCTCCTTAGATGATCCACTTCAGGAGGGGCCCTGTGGCAGCGGGAGGGAGTCAGATCCACTGCAGGAGGTTTGGCTCCGCAGAAGCACAGAGTTGGGTGTTTGCGTGGAGTGAGCAAGTTCCCTGGCAGGAACTGGTTCTCTTTGGGATTTTGGCTGGGGGATGGGCGGGGGAGATGGCGCTGGCGAGAGCCTTTGTTCCCCACCAAACTGAGCTCTGTCGTCCAGGGGCTCAGCAGCTCTCCCTCCCTTTGTCCTCCAGCCTTCCCGATTTCTGAGCAGAGCTCTTAACTTATGACCTCCCAGACAGTCGCACTTGCTGTCAGAACACAGTCCGTCAGGCCCCTCCTCTTTTGCCTGCCAGACTCGGGGACTCTGCTTGGCCGGGGAGCCGCCCCTCCACCCGGGCTCCCTCCTGCCAGTCTGTGGAGCACGCACTGACTCGCCGCCCTTCCTACCCTCTTCCGTGGGCCTCTTGTCTGTGCTTGGCTCTGGAGACTCCGTTCTGTTAATCCTCTGGCGGTTTTCTGGGTTATTTAGGCAGGTGTAGGTGGAATCTAAGTGATCGGCAGGACGCACGGTGAGCCCAGGGTCCTCCTATGCTGCCATCTTCCCTCCCTCTCTAGAGGTGTCTCCTTTAGGCAGAACATGAACTCTGTCCACTTAATCACAGTCACCACAATGTCCTATTATTTCCTTCCCTCTACTTCACTGGCTTATGACGCCTGCTGCTGTCTTTGGGTTTTGAGTTAAAGACTTTTGCAGGAACCTCTTCTGTGGTCTAATCACCTTTAAATATTTATTCTCTTTAGTCTGCTTGGCACATATAGGTGCCAATGACTAATTGTTATTAACAAATAAAGATATTGTTGGAAACAGGCCTACTCCTAATATCTGAGGGAACTGGAGCAAGAATACAGATATTTAAAAATAATAAAACAAGTTAACAAACTGGTAAGTAAAATCCATTCTATCCTTCTACTGTGGCAAATATATCTTCATAATAACAAATCAAGAATATCTTTAAAGCTATAGATTTAATAGAATTAAATCTAGCAAAATGCCAAAGATGACTGAATTCAATGGGCTATTGATGTTTGAAGGACTAGTAAAATAAAGATCTACATAATTTGAAAATGATTTTATATTTATCCAATGTATGTTTCTTGACCAAAACAAATGCTTATGTTGCTATAATCAAGATTTGCAAATAACTTGTGGCCTATTCTCAGAAATGTCATATTTTTGAGTTATTGTAGTTCTCAGATAGTTTTTTATTAATTTCATTTCAGGGAAACTTCATTCACCTAAAACAATAGCAACTGGAATTATTAAAAAGATTCTTACAGCAATATTTCAATTTGAAAATAATCATCAATTTTACACATGATATCAAAGTCATAAGTTTACATATCATGTTCAAACATTGTAACAGGACTGCATATGGAAAAAATGACCATGAAAAATATTATGAAATACTTTAATTTTATTATTCCTTAATTTTCTCCCTATCCAAAAGTAATTGTAGGTCCACACAGTAATATATGGAATTGCTATCATACTTCATACGTGTATGTATGTCTTTAGTTACAGGTGTGTGTGTGTGTGTGTGTGTGTGTGTGTATTTGAACCCTGCAGGTTAATCTATTCAAAAAGGGACAATTTTATATGCCAGTTTTATATGATTTAGCCTGATATGTATTTGTTATATGAATGTATCATATTGTAAAATATTCCTTAGCTGCCAATACCTCACTAATCTGCAATTGTCTCTAGAACTACACATAAGAAAGAAGAGAGACAAAGTGGGTGCTCAGCACTATGGGAGACTGTTATGCAGGAGTCGTGCATTCAAGCTATCTGACATGAAGGATTGACACGTTAGCTAATTTGTCTTTTCTTCTACGCAAGCTCTTCTGTCATTCAAATCCCATACTCTGGAGTAGGATCTGTGGAAAAACACACAAACTACCAGGGCTTTGGGGCGCACTTTTCTTTTCGAGAATGGAAGGCAAGACATGTGTTGCCCTGAGGCTGAAGCAGTGTTAGAGGCAGAAGTGAATATTTAACTGTTGGTCACACTCAGTCAGTGCTGAGCATTGGGTCCCAAAAGATCCATGTGTCACCAAGTGCTGGCTAACAGTCCTTTAAAGTATGGCTTAGCACACAGCCCCCTCTTAGCCTGAGTTGAAGGGTGACACTGGCTGTCAAATTCATACTCCTGAAGTGTGCTTCCACTCATACCATGATCCCACTCATAAGTGTTCACCAGTGCATAGAATACAGTCAAGCATGACGTCACAGGCCCTACATGATCAGACCACAACTCAACCTGCAGGCCTTGACCCCTATATTTGGCCTTTAACAGTCTCCTCAAGGGCAAAATTGCAATTAAAACACTAAATTCTAGCTGCCATCCACTATATGGAATTATTTCTTCCCATCCTTAAAAGTTTGAAAAATTGTTTACAGTAGAATTTGAAACTTAGAAATACTAAGAAATTAGATGTTAAGCAATTTTTTCAACATTCCCACCCAGATCTGGCTCCAAATATTACCATTTTCCACCAAAGCAGGCTTTCCTCAAAAACCCAGAGGTGGCTTTTCCTTTCTGCACAGTCCCTTCTTGCCTTCCATTTAAAATGTGCTCAATTAGTGTTTGTAGCCTGAATACACTTAAATTTTTACAGAATCCCAATGGAGTAGATGTCCAACACCATGATATGTTTCCTTTAGGCAGTATTTTTCCTTTAGAAGAATGGCTTAATTTACCAAAGAGGAGTTGCCTTCACCCGGCACATTCCCCACAAAGCCCACATTGAATTTATACTTGGGGTTTTCTGCTCTTGTTATCACGGGTTAGACTGGCTATTGGCCCAATGAGGCAATGATTTCTATTTAGAGCTCTTTGAGATTCTGAATAGTCTTTGACATTATTTATTCCAGAGTGTGACAGTGAATTCTTAGCATCAGAGTTATTTCCTTGACTATCTTGATAAAGCTAAGAATAGGACAATTGAAAAAAATTTTTAAATTGCATCTATATGAGAGATTTTGTTATTCAATATTTTACCTAATTATAGACTGTGTATTTGAGTGGGATACCATTTGGCAACTTTAAACAATAAACAATAATTTAAAGTACTGTAACCAATAACAACAATACAAGTGAATAGGGGCTGGATGACAGGGAATGCAGAAGACATACACCCACAGAACTTATTGTACATTTACATAACTTTACTATTTGGCTGCTTTACCAATATAACTTTATTATTCCACTGCCTCATCAACTTGATTTCACTATTCCAGGGTACTTTTGCCCATGAAGATAAGAGTTGCAAATACATTTATTATTTGTTTTAGAAACTTCCCCTAAGTCCATTTAAATGAACATCAAATGACTAACTCTTGAGTAGATGGCATCAAACCACTGTTTATAGCCCAAGACTCTTTGAACCCTTTACCTCAAATTTTTACCTTATTGTATCCATGGATCATAAATTATCACGTCATGATCCTTAATCCTAATCACGTTCCCCTCCTTTTGAGTGATCCACCTTAAACCAGACTCCACAATCTCATAAATATCCCAACTTTACCATCTTCACCCTAAGAAGATATTAGGACTTTGGTAGTAGTCTCCCCTATCAGGGAGGAATAAACTCAACTTTGTTTCACCAATTGGCTGTTTTGATGATATGTTGGGGGAGACAGCATTTGACAAAAGAATGGCCCAATACTGATAATTGATAAAGCTTGGTGATAGGCATATGGAGTTTACTAGTCTTTCTACTTTTGTGTATTTTGGAAAAGTAAAAATAAAATAAAATATAAAATAAATAAAATAAACAAGCTAAAATCCTTGAATTAAATTGTAGCTTGGCTGTAGGCCAAGGAAGGGAGCTGCTGAGTGACTGATGACAGCAGAAGACAAGGTGATAAGCAGACTGGAAAGTGTAGCCCTAGTATTAGAACCCTGCAGCCCTGCGACATGGTCTCCCTCAATTTGAAGAGTGTGAATATAAAATTCCCAACCCAGTCCTTGATAATACACAGCACAACAAGGTAACCCTACCCACTCATGAATGGTACAAGGCAGAGCCCAGTTGTAATACTATTCTTATGAGCACATCGATCAGTGGTGTGTTTGCTCCAGAGCTTGCATAGTGTGAAGTGAACCGTCCTTCACTATGTCATTTCTCAAGATGGTAGGAAGAAGGTGGATAACAAGTGGGTAAGGGGATCGTTAGGGTGTTAAATAGCACAGGAGCCAGACAGTTGGGAGAATCTCAGGCCTTGATTGGAAATCAGATACCCCTGTTGCTTCTCAGTAGCTACACATAATTTGATAATTTGCCTGTCATTTCTTTCCTCACTTCCTTTGGTACCTCTTATTTATTTTTCTCCATCTGATCCTTCTCTGTGACTCCGGTAGCCTCCAAACACTTCCCTTCCACAACATCTACTTCCAGACTTCAGTGATTATAATGGTGGCGGCGGTGCAGGAGGGTGGGGGTGGGGGCTGTGAGACATCATCTTAGTCCCTTCAGCTTTCTCCCATAAGCATAACTTCATGGTGGAGTCATAACCAGACTAGCCCACAGAAGCCAATTTACCCATATAGTAGTATTATAATACCATATATTCAAATTCTGAACTCCAGCCAGTCCTTTACCACTTCCATTAAGTCATTTATATGTTGATGTGGTCATTGTCTAAGTAGGGTTTTAATTTCAAATGTTTTGTCCCTCTCTATACACATTTTTTCTTTTCCTTCTCCTCCCTCTTTTCTCTTTCTTCCCTTCCTTCCTCTGCTGTTCCCTCCTTCCTCCCTCCCTTCCTTTCTCTCTTTCCCTTCCTTCCTTCCTTCTTACCTTCTTTCCCTTTCCTTCCTTCTCTTCCCATCCCATCCCTTCCCTTCCATTCCTATAAAAATGCATCATGCAACTTTATTTTTACATTCTCCAAGAATCACCAAATTTTAAAGCCTGCAAAGCCAGTAAAACCCATCAAATTTATCTGCCTTATAATTTAGGACACTGAGGTCCTGAAAAGTTTAGCTATTTACTGTGCAGTAAATGATAGAATTGAAGCAGCTTCTAGGCCCCAGAACTCCCTGTTTGTACTTTTTGCCATGTTATGTTACTATCTGGGCATTTAAGCTTTTAGCATTTTAGTTATTAGATGAAAAGTATCTCTAGTGGGTGATACATTTTTTAAAATTTATCTTTCTTTGTAAGCTGATTCTGGATATTCTATGTTTGTTCACTAGGTTGACCATATCTAATCATTTTTGTGGCATAATCTATTCCTATTAGTTCTAGGACTCAATATTTACTATTTTAGTTGAAAGTCACAACATTACCCATGAATTTTTAATGAGTTTTTGAGGACCATTAAGAAGTTAGTTGGGTTTTTTTGCGAAGTCAAGCCCAATGACAACAGACCCAGCAGTGATCTGAGTTGAATCCTGTGCTGAGGGATTGATACCAAATATAGAAACACAGCAGCCCTGACTGCTCTAGGGCCCAGGGGAATGTGGCTCTCTCTAGATATGCATAAACCACCTATATATGACAAGCAGCTCATGGAAGACAGAGCTTAGGTCACTGTTTCAAGGAAATGATAAAGGCAAATTTTATTTTATAATAATATGCATTTAGTATTTAGAAATAGTTGTGGAGTGAGACATTATGTTTTTAGAACTATAAATACATCTACTGTTTTCAGTACCAGTAAACAGTATTCCTGCCCAACCGTAGCAAAGTAAGACTTTGAGTTATTTTTCCAGTATGACTGGTAACTGATACATTTTACTAAATTTCATGAGCCCACATTCATGAGCCCACTAGGGAGAGAGCTGGGAAGAGGAGAGAGGAAAGAGGAAAGGAACAGGGCAAAGAGAAAAGGGAAGATTTTTCTGATAAGATTTTTCTGTATTACTACTGAGAAAAATAAAGGTAAATTGCTTCATATTTGGATTTTATCCAGCTTTTATCTAGCTCGCCAATACTGGCTTCATTAGCAACATGCTTTGAACTACGAGTTCTTAATCTTTTTTTTTTTTCTCCTCCAAGCCATACAAGATGGATGATGGCTGGGTTGTGGAATTTTCCCATGAGTGTGCCAGAGTTATGATCAGTTCCCAGTGGCAAAGCTGCAAGAAGCCTCACTTCATTTCCAATGAAGAATGAAGTTAGAAATGCATGTAAGAGAGTGATGTTGTAGCAAAAAACTTGGATCAGCTCTAATTTATTATTTAGAAATTGAATTATTCACAAATGTCAATATTAGAAAAATGACTTGCAAGTTGCAACATACCTCACAGTTAATCACATCATTCCAGGGTGTTGAAACAACACTGTCGAGGACTGTGGCTTGAATTAGTTAAATTAAGCAACTACACTTTTTGTTCCTTGAAGATGCCAGAAATCTCACCTCTCCTCTTAATAGCTGTATCTTCCTTTTCTCTCTCTTTATATATAACCATAAATTACAGATTATCCATAAATTACAGATTATCCATAAAGTATA
The DNA here is from genome assembly GCF_028018385.1 of Neofelis nebulosa. Taxonomy (NCBI): domain Eukaryota; kingdom Metazoa; phylum Chordata; class Mammalia; order Carnivora; family Felidae; genus Neofelis; species Neofelis nebulosa. The sequence goes on along the minus strand of NC_080794.1, from coordinate 25,691,613 downwards.
GATTCATTGAGGTGAAAATTATAACTATCTGATGTCATGGCTCTAAGGATAATTATTCCTAGATTCCTAGATGCATTTAGTATGAATGTCTGTGGCAGATTAAAAATGGCTAAAAATTCTTTGACACTCCACCTATTAAGAGGTGTGTATTATTCTGCCTTTGTATCTGCATTAACTTGTATCTGCCTTTGACCAATAGAGTATGGCAAAAGTGATATTATGCCATTTAGGCCAAACCTTTAAGTGGACCAGCAGCTTCTGCCATTGTTTTTTTTTTTTTAAGTTTACGTATTTATTCTGAGATAGAGAGAGAGAGAGCACACAGGGAAAGGGCAGCGAGAATCCCAAGGAGACTCCATGCTGATAGCCCAACGTGGGGCTCAACCCATGAACTATGAGATCATGACCTGAGCTGAAATGAAGAGTCCGATGCTTACATGCCTGAGTCATGTACTGTCATGGTCTTTTGGATGTCACCTGCCATGTAAGAAGATGGATTGCCCTGAGACTGCTGTGCTGTGAGAAGTTCAAGCCACATGAGACCTTGAAGGATAAGATGCCTTGTGGGGAAAGAGGTCAAGAAGCATTGGGTTATTGGCTATGTGAACGAAGAAGCCATTTTGGAAGGCGGTCCTCCAGCCTCACTTGCTTCAGCCTGACAACATATGGATCACAGATGAACTGCCCATAAGAACTCTTGTGATATTCCTGACTCTCAAAATCAAGAGCAAAATGAAATGGCTGCTTTAAGTCATTAAAGTAATAGATAACCCCAAAAATGCCCATGGATTGAAATTTTAAAGAGATCCAGAATATCATTGTGAATAAAGGTATTTATGAAAGATGATTACTGGCTGAAATGTGGGCAGGTTTACATGGGCCAAAGCTCATAGACCATGTATAAAGAAAGTATACTGTCAAGACTTAAAAACAAGAAAGTAGTCAAATGGAACCACAGGAGGAGAAAGAAAAACTTGAAACCTTTTTGAAGGTGTAGAGGGAATAAAGGAGAGAAAAATACCCTTTCTGCTTCATAGAGCAAAGAAGATATTCATTGCTGAGTAAGGTCCAGATATGTTGGATATGTTTTGCTTATGTGTACCCAAATAAGAATGAGGTTGTCCTTCCCAACTGGATGACTCCTTAAATTGCTCTCTTTGTCTGACCAGATCTTCAGTTATACCAGTTTTCTGGAAGGAGAGTGCTAAAGAGGATAAAAATGTCATTCCCACTTTGAAGTGAATGGTACCTTCAAGCTGTTACCTGGTAATTCTAGGGCCCTCACTGTACTGTCTCTCATCCTAGCAGCAGCCCAAAATTTGGCCCAAGTACTTTTTCTCATTTTTCTTTTCCTACCCTCCTTTCCTAAAGTAAAACAATTTCAAATATTCTAAGTTTTAATATATTAAATAATTATTTAATACACCTTCCCTGATTTATATAATTTTTAAAAATCATGCGTTGAATAAAAGTAAGTCAAGGGAGGAAGGGAAGACGGCAGCGTAGGAGGATGCTGGGCTCACTGCGCGTCCTGCTGATGCCTTAGATTCCACCGACAACTGCCTAAATAACCCAGTAAACCAACAGAAGACTAGCAGAATGGAGTCTCCAGAGCCAAGCGCAGACGAGAGGCCCACGGAAGAGGGTAGGAAGGGCGGCGAGGCAGTGCGCGCTCCACGGACTGGCGGGAGGGAGCCAGGGTGGAGGGGCGGCTCGCCGGCCAAGCAGAGCCCCCAAGTCTGGCTGGCAAAAGCCGAGGGGCCTGACGGACTGTGTTCCAACAGCAAGTGCAACTTAGCGTCTGGGAGGTCATAAGTTAACAGCTCTGCTCAGAAACCGGGAAGCCTGGAGGACAAAGGGAGGGAGAGCTGCTGAATCCCCAGACGACAGAGCTCAGTTTGGTGGGGAACAAAGGCGCTCGCCAGCGCCATCTCCCTCGCCCATCCCCCAGCCAAAATCCCAAAGGGAACCAGTTCCTGCCAGGGAACTTGCTCGCTCCACGCAAACACCCAACTCTGTGCTTCTGCGGAGCCAAACCTCCTGCAGTGGATCTGACTCCCTCCCGCTGCCACAGGGCCCCTCCTGAAGTGGATCACCTAAAGAGAAGCGAGCTAAGCTTGCCCCTCCTGCCCCCGTGCACCTTGCCTACCCACCCCAGCTAATACACCAGATCCCCAGCACCACAAGCACAAGCCTGGCAGTGTGCAAGTAGCCCAGATGGGCCACGCCACCCCACAGTGAATCCCGCCCCTAGGAGAGGGGAAGAGAAGGCACACACCAGTCTGACTGTGGCCCCAGCGGTGGGCTGGGGGCAGACATCAGGTCGGACTGCGGCCCCGCCCACCAACTCCAGTTATACACCACAGCACAGGGGAAGTGCACTGCAGGTCCTCACCACTCCAGGGACTATCCAAAATGACCAAACGGAAGAATTCCCCTCAGAAGAATCTCCAGGAAATAACAACAGCTAATGAACTGATCAAAAAGGATTTAAATAATATAACAGAAAGTGAATTTAGGATAATAGTCATAAAATTAATCGCTGGGCTTGAAAACAGTATAGAGGACAGCAGAGAATCTCTTGCTACAGAGATCAAGGGACTCAGGCACAGCCAGGAGGAGCTGAAAAACGCTTTAAACGAAATGCAGAATAAAACGGAAATGATGACGGCTCGGATTGAAGAGGCAGAGGAGAGAATAGGTGACCTAGAAGATAAAGTTACGGAAAAAGAGGAAGCTGAGAAAGAGAGAGAGATAAAAAAATCCAGGAGTATGAGGGGAAAATTAGAGAACTAGGTGATACACTAAAAAGAAATAATATACACATAATTGGTATCCCATAGGAGGAAGAGAGAGGGAAAGGTGCTGAAGGGGTACTTGAAGAAATTATAGCTGAGGACTTCCCTGAACTGGGGAAGGAAAAAGGCATTGAAATCCAAGAGGCACAGAGAACTCCCTTCAGACGTAACTTGAATCGATCTTCTGCACGACATATCATAGTGAAACTGGCAAAATACAAGGATAAAGAGAAAATTCTGAAAGCAGCAAGGGATAAACGTGCCCTCACATATAAAGGGAGACCTATAAGACTCGTGACTGATCTCTCTTTTGAAACTTGGCAGGCCAGAAAGGATTGGCCCGAGATCATCAATATGCTGAACAGAAAAAAATATGCAGCCGAGAATCCTTTATCCAGCAAGTCTGTCATTTAGAATAGAAGGAGAGATAAAGGTCTTCCCAAACAAACAAAAACTGAAGGAATTTGTCACCACGAAACCAGCCCTACAAGAGATCCTAAGGGGGATCCTGTGAGACAAAGTACCAGAGACATCACTACAAGCATAAAACATACAGACATCACAATGACTCTAAACCCGTATCTTTCTATAATAACACTGAATGTAAATGGATTAAATGCACCAACCAAAAGACATAGGGTATCAGAATGGATAAAAAAACAAGACCCATCTATTTGCTGTCTACAAGAGACTCATTTTAGACCTGAGGACACCTTTAGATTGAGAGTGAGGGGATGGAGAACTATTTATCATGCTACTGGAAGCCAAAAGAAAGCTGGAGTAGCCAAACTTATATCAGACAAACTAGACTTTCAATTAAGGGTTGTAACAAGAGATGAAGAAGGGCATTATATAACAATTACAGGGTCTATCCATCAGGTAGAGCTAACAATTATAAATGTCTATGCGCCGAATACTGGAGCCCCCAAATATATAAAACAATCACTCATAAACATAAGCAACCTTATTGATAAGAACATGGTAATTGCAGGGGACTTTAACACTCCACTTATAGAAATGGAAAGATCATCTAGACACATGGTCAATAAAGAAACAAGGGCCCTGAATGACACATTGGATCAGATGGACTTGACAGATATATTTAGAACTCTAAATCCCAAAGCAACAGAATATACTTTCTTCTCAAGTGCACATGGAACATTTTCCAAGATAGATCATATACTGGGTCACAAAACAACCCTTCATAAGTATGCAAGAATTGAAATTTTACCATGCATACTTTCAGACCACAATGCTATGAAGCTTGAAATCAACCACAGGAAAAAGTCTGGAAAACCTCCTAAAGCATGGAGGTTGAAGAACACCCTACTAAAGAATGAGTGGGTCAACCAGGCAATTAGAGAAGAAATTAACAAATATATGGAAACAAACGAAAATGAAAATACAACAATCCAAACGCTTTGGGATGCAGCGAAGGCAGTCCTGAGAGGAAAATACATTGCAATCCAGGCCTATCTCAAGAAACAAGAAAAATCCCAAATACAAAATCTAACAGCACACCTAAAGGAAATAGAAGCAGAACAGCAAAGGCAGCCTAAACCCAGCAGAAGAAGAGAAATAATAAAGATCAGAGCAGAAATAAACAATATAGAATCTAAAAAAACTGTAGAGCAGATCAACGAAACCAAGAGTTGGTTTTTTGAAAAAATAAACAAAATTGACAAACCTCTAGCCAGGCTTCTCAAAAAGAAAAGGGAGAGGACCCAAATAGATAAAATCATGAATGAAAATGGAATTATTACAACCAATCCCTCAGACATACAAACAGTTATCAGGGAATACTATGAAAAATTCTATGCCAACAAACTGGACAACCTGGAAGAAATGGACAAATTCCTAAACACCCACACTCTTCCAAAACTCAATCAGGAGGAAATAGAAAGTTTGAACAGACCCATAACCAGTGAAGAAATTGAATCGGTTATCAAAAATCTCCCAACAAATAAGAGTCCAGGACCAGATGGCTTCCGAGGGGAGTTCTACCAGATGTTTAAAGTGAGATAATACCTATCCTTCTCAGGCTATTCCAAGAAATAGAAAGGGAAGGAAAACTTCCAGACTCATTCTATGAAGCCAGTATTACTTTGATTCCTAAACCAGAAAGAGACCCAGTAAAAAAAGAGAACTACAGGCCAATATCCCTGATGAATATGGATGCAAAAATTCTCAATAAGATACTAGCAAATCGAATTCAACAGCATATAAAAAGAATTATTCACCATGATCAAGTGGGATTCATTCGTGGGATGCAGGGCTGGTTCAACATTTGCAAATCAATCAACGTGATACATCACATTAATAAAAGAAAAGAGAAGAACCATATGATCCTGTCATTCGATGCAGAAAAGGCCTTTGACAAAATCCAGCACCCTTTCTTAATAAAAACCCTTGAGAAAGTCGGGATGGAAGGAACATACTTAAAGATCATAAAAGCCATTTATGAAAAGCCCACAGCTAACATCATCCTCAATGGGGAAAACCTGAGAGCTTTATCCCTGAGATCAGGAACACGACAGGGATGCCCACTCTCACCGCTGTTGTTTAACATAGTGCTGGAAGTTCTAGCATCAGCAATCAGACAACAAAAGGAAATCAAAGGCATCAAAATTGGCAAAGATGAAGTCAAGTTTTCGCTTTTTGCAGATGACATGATATTATACATGGAAAATCTGATAGACTCCACCAAAAGTCTGCTAGAACTGATACATGAATTCAGCAAAGTTGCAGGATACAAAATCAATGTACAGAAATCAGTTGCATTCTTATACACTAACAATGAAGCAACAGAAAGACAAAGAAACTGATCCCATTCACAATTGCACCAAGAAGCCTAAAATACCTAGGAATAAATCTAACCAAAGATGTAAAAGATCTGTATGCTGAAAACTATAGAAAGCTTATGAAGGTAATTGAAGAAGATATAAAGAAATGGAAAGACATTCCCTGCTCATGGATTGGAAGAATAAATATTGTCAAAATGTCCATACTACCCAAAGCTATCTACACATTCAATGCAATCCCAATCAAAATTGCACCAGCATTCTTCTCGAAACTAGAACAAGCAATCCTAAAATTCATATGGAACCACAAAATGCTCCGAATAGCCAAAGTAATTTTGAAGAAGAAGACCAAAGCAGGAGGCATCACAATCCCAGACTTTAGCCTCTACTACAAAGCTGTCATCTTCAAGACACCATGGTATTGGCACAAAAACAGACACATAGACCAATGGAATAGAATAGAAACCCCAGAACTAGACCCACAAACGTATGGCCAACTCATCTTTGACAAAGCAGGAAAGAACATCCAATGGAAAAAAGACAGTCTCTTTAACAAATGGTGCTGGGAGAACTGGACAGCAACATGCAGAAGGTTGCAACTAGACCACTTTCTCACACCATTCACAAAAATAAACTCAAAATGGATAAAGGACCTGAATGTGAGACAGGAAACCATCAAAACACTAGAGGAGAAAGCAGGAAAAGACCTCTCTGACCTCAGCCATAGCAATCTCTTACTCGACACATCCCCAAAGGCAAGGGAATTAAAAGTAAAAGTGAATTACTGGGACCTTATGAAGATAAAAAGCTTCTGCACAGCAAAGGAAACAACCAACAAAACTAAAAGGCAACCAACGGAATGGGAAAAGATATTTGCAAATGACATATCGGATAAAGGGCTAGTATCCAAAATCTATAAAGAGCTCACCAAACTCCACACCTGAAAAACAAATAACCCAGTGAAGAAATGGGCACAAAACATGAATAGACACTTCTCTAAAGAAGACATCCGGATGGCCAACAGGCACATGAAAAGATGTTCAACGTCGCTCCTCATCAGGGAAATACAAATCAAAACCACACTCAGATACCACCTCACGCCAGTCAGAGTGGCCAAAATGAAGAAATCAGGAGACTATAGATGCTGGAGAGGATGTGGAGAAATGGGAACCCTCTTGCACTGTTGGTGGGAATGCAAATTGGTGCAGCCGCTCTGGAAAGCAGTGTGGAGGTTCCTCAGAAAATTAAAAATAGACCTACCCTATGACCCAGCAATAGCACTGCTAGGAATTTACCCAAGGGATACAGGAGTACTGATGCATAGGGGCACTTGTACCCCAATGTTTATAGCAGCACTCTCAACAATAGCCAAATTATGGAAAGAGCCTAAATGTCCATCAACTGATGAATGGATAAAGAAATTGTGGTTTATATACACAATGGAATACTACGTGGCAATGAGAAAATTATCTTTTCAGGCAAGAGTTTTCTCTTTCCACGGGGAAGCTTGATCATTCCCAAGGGTCCTGACAGGAAACTACAAGTCACAGAGTCCAGGCCAGTAGGGTAGGCAACTTTGTTGACTTCCTGGCATTGTAAAGATTCTGGCTCCCTGCCACAGTGTCTTGCAGAAAATGATTTCACAGAATTTCATGTTTCTCCAGGGATTTGCAAGTATTTTAAATCAAAAGCCATTATGGATGGAGCTCGTTTCATTTTAAGAGCAGCCCATCTACATTTAGTAAAGTTTTCATTTCTATTGTTCTTAAAAAAAAAAAAACCTATTAAAGGGGCGCCTGGGTGGCTCAGTTGGTTGAGTGTCTGACTTCAACTCAGGTCATGATCTCACAGCTCGTGAGCTTGAGCCCTGCATCAGGCTTTGTGCTGACAGCTGGGAGCCTGGAGTCTCCTTCGGATTCTGTGCCTCCCTCTCTCTCTGCCCCAAGCCACTCACATTCTGTCTCTGTCTCTTTCAAAAATAAATAAACATTAAAAAAATTTTTTTAAACTCTATTAAACACTGTGCCACTATGGAAAATAGAAAGAAAATATCATCTGTAAATCTAACTACCCAGGCACAGCAGTTTGTCTATGTTCCAAGATTTAAGTTTATGTATTCTTATTTATAATAACAATAATAATAATAATAATGAAACAGTATTTATTAGCCTTTTTCTGTTTTCAGTCATATCTGACTACTAAATCATTGCTTTTATATTTTGCATGTAGTCAAGCCAGTACGCTGGAATTAAGTACTTTTTCAGTTATAAGGAAAAGACTATTATTATTAAAATCTGAAATTTAGATATCGGTTTTAAGAGCACTGATAAAAAAATAAACGTTGAAACTTCTAATATGTAAACAAATTAGCCATATTTAAGTCTAGCATCTTCAGTTCCCCATGTACTCCTTAAAAAATAAGGTTGTACATGTAATATATACACTGGATGTTACATATATGTATGCATATATACATACACATTTACTGTAAAACGACTTTGATGACAGGTGTTGTGTCTGTCTTGTTCACAGCTATGGAATAGTGACTGGTAGTATCATTTGTTCATTCATTTATTTGTTCACTGAATAATTATACCAATTAATCTGTTTTGCAGTTTTTCCCTGATATACTCAGGAGTCTTTTTCTCAAAATTCTTAGTTAAACATTATGTTAATAGATAATATATTTAATAAAAAAACTGTTGATTCCTCAATGAATTTGAAGAACATTGGTTAATGGGGCACCTGGGTGGCTCAGTTGGTTGAACGTCCAACTTCAGCTCAGGTCATGATCTCATTGTTCATGAGTTCAAGCCTCACATTGGGCTCCGTGCTGACAGTGCAGAGCCTGCTTGGGATTCTCTTGCTCTTTCTCTCTCTCTCTGTCCCTCCCCTACTTGCTCTCTCTCGCTCTGTCTCTCTCTCGCTCTCTCAAAATAAATAAAAACTTTAAAAAAACTTTAAAAAAAAGAAAAACAGTGGTTAAAAATGATGAAATACTTTTTTTTTTTTTTTTTTTGCAAACTGGTGGAGTCACTCGAAAACAGTATGGAGGTTCCTCAAAAAGTTAAAAATAGAACTACCCTATGATCCAGCAATTGCACTACTAGGTATTTACCTACAGAACACACAAATACTAATTCAAAGGGATATATTCACCCCAATGTTTATAGCACCATTACCTACAATAGCCAAATTATGGACACACCACAAGTGGCCATCAACTGACGAATGAATAAAGAAGATGTGGTAATAGATATACAATGCAATATTATTCAGCCATAAAAAAGAATGAAATCTTGACATTTGCAATGATGTGGATAGAGGTAGAGAGTATTATGCTAAGTGAAATAAGTGAATCAGATTTATTATACCATACAGTTTCACTCATATGTGGAATTTAAGAAACAAAACAAATGAGTAAAGGGAAAAAAAGACAAAGGCAAATCAAGAAACATGCTCTTAACTATAGAAGACGAACTGATGGTTACCACAGGGCAGGTTGGGAGGATGGGTTAAATAGGTGATGTGGATTAAGGACTGCACTTGTGATGAACACTGGGTGATGTGTGGAAGTGTTGAATCACTATATCATACACCTGAGATTAATATAACACCATATGTTAACTAACTGGAATTTAAATAAAAACTTAAAAAAACCCACAGGATAAAAAGTAATGAAAAAAAAAGAAATACTTTTTTTGCTGCCTAATGTGCATTGTGAATTTATAATACACAGTTGACCCTTGAACAATGTGTGGGTTAGGAGCACCGACCTCCACACAGCTGATAATCCACATACAACTTTGACTTTCCAAAACTTTACTAATAGCCTACTGTTGATTGGAGGCCTTACTGATAAGATAGGCAATTAACATGTATTTTGTATGTTATATGTATTACATACTACATTTCTATAACAAAGCAAGCTAGAAAAAGAGTATGTTATTAAGAAAATCATAAGGAAAAGAAAATACATTTACAATACCGTATTGTATTTATTTTTAAAAAACCTGTACGGGGCACCTGGGTGGCTCAGTTGGTTGAGTGTCCGATGTCAGCTCAGGTCATGATCTCTCAGTTTGTGGGTTCGAGCCCCACATCGGGCTCTGTGCTGACAGCTCAGAGCCTGGAGCCTGCTTCAGATTCTGTATCTCCCTCTCTCTCTGCCCCTCCCCCGCTCATGCTTGCTCTCTTTCTCTCTCTCTCTCTCTCTCAAAAATGAATAAACTTTAAAAATTTTTTTAAAAATCTGTACATAAGTGGACCCACACAGTTCAAACCCTTGTTGCTCAAGGGTCAGCTTGTACACCTTTTCAAAAACTTAATTTTGACGATGTAGCTCTCTTTTCCTTTTCTTGGATCATCTGGGAAACTGGAATTCCACTGAGGTCGCTTTGGGAAACACAGGTCTAGAAGTTACCTTTTTCCAGAATGCCAGTATTAGTTTTCTGCTTCTCTTTTTGAACTCATCTTAAACTGCTGTCTTGTCACACAGGGTCTCCAGAATAACCAGATGGTATATGATTATTCATCAGTATTGTTCTATTCCAAGTTGGATAATACAGAATATTAAAACAAAACAAAGCCCCAGATATTATAAAAATAACTTCTACACCTGACTTAAGGTAAAAACTAGTAAGTTAGAAGAACTGATTCAGAAGTAAAAAATGAGTGATTGATTTTCTTATATAGTCCACATAAGAGGATTTTATTTTTCCTGGGACATTTTTGTTTTTTTAACCATAATCAACTATATCAACAAATTGTTTTCATTGTGTAAGTGTACCACCTAAAATATAATTTTGGTACATTTTATTCATGACCTGATGAGATTTCTGATTTCTTTTCTGTGGACATTATTGAATACTTGAACTTATTTTACATGATTGTTATTTTATGTTATTTGCAAAAGGCTCACATTATTTCATATTGCCTAAGTCCTGTTTCAAAGTTGAAAAGCATAGCGTTTTCTCATTTCAAATGTATCACTGGGAATGCTAAAATGAGAAAAGTATGATCTTTCTCTGCATTAGAACGTTAAGAATCAGCACCATAGGCAATGAGTAAAAGGGGTTTCTGAACACTGGCAACCTTTAAATCTTTAGGGCCAAGAATGTGGAATATAGAATTGCCTTTATTGGTCTCAATAGAATGGAAAGAATAGATCTCAGTTTGTGGCAACTAAATAATGAGTATGTATATGTATATGTATATGTATATGTATATGTATATGTATATATATGTATGTATATATGTATATATACATATATATACGTGTATATATACATATATATGTATATATGTGTATATATATGTATATATATACGTATATATATATGTATATATGTGTATATATACATATATACATATATGTATATATGTATATATGTGTGTGTATATATATATATATATATATATATATATATATATATAATAGTTCATGTCTAACACTCTTGAACATAGCTCATATGAGGCAGTAGGTGATTAAGGAACATATATATATTGTTTGAGATGAATATTTATAAACTTCTTATAGTCTGTAGAGTTCAGGTCTAAGACCATATTGGGTTTTTATTCAGCTACTTTTTCAAATATTTGAAATGAGGAAAAGAAAATTGCAAAGGACCTTAATGAAACCTGTTTTTCTTGGAAAACTGAATTTTGATTTTTCAAAGTATAATAAAAGTTAAAAACATGACACTTATACAAGTATAGGCACACATCAGAAATCTATTAATTTATTAATAAAGGAACCTGTAAGAGTGTGGTGCCTTTGAAACCAAGAGTATTTGAATATTTACAGGCATGTAGAAGAATATTCTATATGATTGTTAGGTGAGATACAAAAGTGGTTAAAGTTGCACAATGCAATAATACCATAAACATTTAGGTTATCTTTTCCTCTGGACAGATTGGACAAAATGTACAACTTAACAGGAAACTCCAGCATCTGAAATCTAACCAATAGTGAGCAGCAACGTCACACACAAGTACATTTTCCTAGAGAATTAAGTAGTCCTTGGGTGGACCTGTAAAACAAAGTCTCAGTGTGATACTGAAAGGTAAATGCTCTTCCCCCTTATTACCAAATTTTGGGTAATTTTTCTAATTAACCAAAAGTAAAAATTTGAGGTGGTTGTTGTGTTATAAATTAACTCATCGCCTGATATCGTTTGAACATACCATAAATACTGTATTTAAAACATACCATCTCAGCTGCTTCTGCGAGTGGAGAGGTTAAGGGGGGGGGGGTGGCTGGGGAATTTACTTAATTCAAAAATCAAAATAAGAATCTTTCACAGATGACTGTTCATTTCATATCAAGGTCAAGTTGGCAGGAGAAAAGAACAATGGAAAGAGGGCAGGACAAATATTCCCAGGGGAATGAAGCAAATGGAGGCCTGACAGCCTTCCCTTCCCCCAACAGGGCTGCCTTTATTTAAAAATGGATGGCATTTGTGGATTCCATCTCTCGCCCTTTGTAAGGGTGCTTGGGAGTGGCACTCAGACCGGCTACTCTGGGCACAGCACACCCCACCCCTTGCACGGCCCTCCAGTCCCCAGTACGGCCTGGAATAAATTCTCCACTGGCCCTGCGTGGGTTCATTCATAGCCCTGTCCTCAAGAAGCTGGGCGCTTCCTCTCTGAGACTGAAATGACAGTGCAGACCAAGCGGGTGTGATGCAGTGAGCCCTCCTTCAAATGCAGGGCAATAAAAAGCAACACACACACACACACACACACACACACACACACAGCAAAAACAACAGCTATGTCCTCTTCTCCATCGTCGTTCCCTCCTGACGGATGAATTTCTGCGAGCCTCCATCCCTAGAGGGGGTAGCTCTGTAAAATTGGCAGGAGACGTCTGGAAGAAAGCAAGTCCCCCAGCGATTTCAGCACCTAGGCAGAAACGGCTGGGCTTTCCCACTGCCAGCCCCGGGGTGGCTGGCACCAAGAGGCCTGGACTAAACGAGGTGCGGGGCCGGCGAGGTTGAGGTCCGGTAACTCTCCAGGCACTCTTTGCGCGGATCCTGGGGGGCCCGGGGCCCAGGGCCAGCTCCGCCACTGCGCCCCGCCCAGCTCTGTCCCCGCAGCCTCGCGGGCTGCTGGGCTTTGTGGTTCGCCCGTGCGGCTGGGCCCCAGCTGGGGGTGTCGTTACGAGCATGTGCAGACAGCAGCCCAAGGTAGAGCAAGCGTGCCGGGCGAGCCCTGAGACTTGCCTTGCAATGCCATGTTTGTGTGTGTGCTCTAACTCCCGGAGAGCAATCAGGGAGACGGCTCCCCCGCCGGACTTGGCTGATGTTTTCTTGTTTCTGTTTCAGCCTTCAGGATAATTCCTTCAGCAGCACCGCTGTAACAGAGTAAGTGATTCTTGCTGTTAAAATAACACTTGCATGCCTTTCTCTGGAAGCAACTATCGTGAAGGTATCTTCCACCGTTCCCCGCCGCTTTTCGTATTAGATGCATTGTCTCTTGTAATCTGGGCTCTGAAGACCGGGAGAGGTGCTGACTGATGATGGGGCCCAGAAATCTTTACAGGTTGAAATCAGCCTTTTAGCAGCTATGGGGGGAGATATCATAACAAGCTAATTGCTTGCAGGAGCTCAGTGCTCTAAGATATGTATTCTTGGAGCTCAAATTAAAAAAAAAATGTATTTGACATGTCAGAAAGGAAGCTTTGTTTTATTTTGCCAACATTGGTGTCAGTTTTCACGGAGCATGCTGTATACATTTACAACAAATGGAAGATAGATGTGAAATGACTTGAGTTGAATTCTAGCATGTGGTAAACAGGTTAAACTTGTTCTTACCCTCTCTTGTCTACAGATTTTTAAGACACAGTGAACTTTTCTTCGTGCCCTTTGTCATTTTTTGTCTTCTGACCTCAAAGATGTGGCTATAGGAGGAATAAACCATCTTGTCCTATGGCTAAAGCTGCTGATCGGGGCAACTAACATAATTTAAACATGGAATGAAGGAGTATAGTATTTTACTCAAGGCCAGCAGTCATAGTATTTTTTATTAGATATAGTTCATGGTTTTAATTCTTGTCATCCCTTCCTAATGGGATGTTTTCCTAATATTATACTATACATATATGTTACAAATTAGTAGGTAGTATGTTATACTAATATATGTAATTTGCATAAAATTTACATATATACATGTATATGAAGTATCTGCACTGCATTTAGCAGTCTTTCTAGGCTAACTCATGATGTTTACTTCTGGGACCTTTTGGTAAAGTCACTCAGCAGCTGTTCAGGAAAAAGGGATGTATACATACATCCCTTTTTTAAACATACTCACCTATGTTTAAAAAATGCTGCAGGTTTGATATAGAAAAGCCCAGTAACTCAGGAACTGTTTGCTAAAATTTCCTAAAAGGCAAATAAATGTGGGAATAGATACATGAGTGTCAAGTTTTACCACAGTCATAATGACTTGGTGATGGAAGGGTAAGATTCTACAGGACTTCCCAGGTCCCATGGTTTCCCACATCTTTTGTTTCTGCGTTTGGATATGCTGCTCTCTTATTGTCAAGCTTTGGGCTCACTTAACTGGAGTTACTTAAAAAAACAACAATCCAGGATTGACTTTACAAGATGCCATATAAAATACTCACTGGGGCCAGCATCTGTTAATGAGATTGCTGCAACTTTGGTTTTCTAAAAGCTGGAGAGAGGAGGAGGGAACGTGTGCTGAGGTATGCACGCCAAAGATAGGCCGTGACTTCCTGGTTCAGGTTCACAGGTGGTGCTCTCCTCCCTTTGCTGTGCTTATAGGCACCAAGTGCTTTCTGTGCCTGATTCTTGGGAGCCCTGTGTGGCTGAATCCCCAGAGTCAGCCTCAGACATAGGGGCTTCAAAATGAGATACTCAGTTCCAGATTTCACATGGACATTTTTTTAAAAAAGGTTTTACACTTAACTGTGGGAAAAGCCTGGTACTTTTTCTTTGGATACTCCTCAAGGAGTTCTGATTGCATAAGATCCTGTTGTTGTTTTCAGAGAGGTGACAGTGATTTATTTTATAAGGCCCTGAGTGACAATTGGAATGCCATCTGGCTAATCTAAAAATGAAAGGAGTATATTTAAAAATACCAAAAGCTTCATAGGTGTCACACAGCACAAAGTAGGGTCACTGAAAACTAGTTATTGTCTAGTGTAACATTTTCTCCTCTCATCAGGAATACAAAACATTTTCCTTGTTTTTTTGGCATTACCCCAAAGCCAACAGGACCAGGATCGCTATCCTGAGAATTAGATGTAGCAGGTGCTCAGTAAATATTTGGGATTGGTCTTAACATACACAGAGGAGGCACTTGCCTCCTTGTCTGTTCTGGATACATACAAACTTCCTTCCCTCCTGCCCCTATCCCTCCTACTTCCTCCTACCCACACTCACTTTTTTTTTTGTATCTGAAATTGCACCCAGAGATGATTTCTTTTGCATGAAGGCCTCTGGTGGTGACCTTATTAAAATGGAAATTAAAAAGTCTGTGCCCCTGGGAGGCAGATTCAAGTTGTCATTAACACTTTAATATAATTTATGTTATCAGGTAGTCTAGCCTGGTAGGGGTGAGCTTGGCCTCCTGGGGGTCTCTTAAGAGTCAAAGGGAAGGGAAATTGGGAGGGACTTTAGGACAGATTTTATTCTCTTCTCGGTTTTTTCCCAGGCCTGGCACTGTTTGTGCAGTTCTGAACCAATTCAGTTTCTTTTTATACCCAAATTCTTCCAAGATCAGAATGGCCTTGGACTTCCCTTCTGTATCTGCAGTGTCCTTTTATCTATTTTTCCATGGTCATTTCCTATGTTGCTCTGGCTACGTTGCTATATGAAATGAAGCCTGGCCAGCAAATGCATTCTGCAATGAATTAGTTATCATCTGAAGTAGTGGTTCTCAAAACTGATCATCAGTGTGAACTGGGGAAGGACATTGAAACATGTACAAGAGGGGCGCCTGGGTGGCTCAGTCGGTTAAGCAGCCGACTTCAGCTCAGGTCATGATCTCATGGTCCATGAGTTCGAGCCCCGCGTCGGGCTCTGTGCTGACAGCTCAGAGCCTGGAGCCTGTTTCAATTCTGTGTCTCCCTCTCTCTGACCCTCCCCCATTCATGCTCTGTCTCTTTCTGTCTCAAAAATAAATAAACGTTAAAAAAAATTAAAAAAAAAAAGAAACATGTACAAGATTCAGTTTCCCAGACTTTATCCCAAAATGGGAACCTACGATTGGCGATTATATTGGAGTCAGCCCAGTGATGGGTTTTGTAAACTTTTAAGTCAGTGTTAATTATGTTTGTGTGTGTTTGAGAAGGCAGTCTGGTTTGAAAATTCACATTCCTGGCCTCACCCTCAGGGAGCTAGCCTATCTAGTGACACTGAGGTGCTAGTAGGGCCCAAGCCTGCCCTTTTAATCAGGATCCCAAAGAATGCTAATGCAAATGGTTCTGGAGACACACTGAGAAATCCCATAGGATTTCAGGCTGCACCTCTGCACCTTTGATCTCAGGGAACACAGGACTACTGTGTGAATGGAAGTCTCCTTCTTGGCACAACCACATTTTATCTAATAACCAATGTGATGCCTCTCTTCTCATTTACCCCAAGTCAATAAAAAGAACCTCTCATGGGCACTTCTTTCCCCACCATTATTCTAAGAAACAAGTCATTCTCCTTATTTTGCGAGCCTCTGGAATATAAACTAAAGAGACTATTTGGAAGGCTCAGTATGGTGGAGCAGAAATACCACAGGGACCATTGCCTTCCACGTTGGACTTGGGCAATTCCTTCACCTCTTGTGTGAAGGTGGCCCTTACCTGATTGCATTGGCAGGCTTAACTGAGATGCTATGAAAAAGAAGGTAAGCGGTGAAGGTTAAGTCCCACATAAGATTTTCTTGTTTGTGATTGATAGAGGGAATAAAACTCCGAGAGGGAAAAAGGTAACAACCCTGAGCATTTCACAAAGAAGTGATTGCAAGGACAAATTATCCATATATTGTCTGGGTAACAACAAATCAAGAACTCGGGGACTTAGACCCTAGTTGATGAGACTTCAAAGGAAGTCATTTAATAGAGGTGCTGTTCACATTTTTTTTAACTACAAACAGTAGTAAGAAAAACATTTTATTTTATTTTATTTTATTTTATTTTATTTTATTTTATTTTAAAGAGAAAGACAGAGACAGAGAGAGAGAATGAGCAGTGGAGGGGCAGAGAGAGAGAGAGAGAGAGAGAATCTTATGATTCTCATAAGAGAGATCTCATGACCTTGAGATAATGACCTTAGCCAAAATCAAGAATCTGGATGCTCAACTGACTGAGCCATCCAGGCGCCCCAAGAAAAACATTTTATAACGCAATCCAGCACACACATATATACATGACTTATTTAAATAAGTTCTGTGAAATAACACTTAAACCTTATGATACTGCTATGTTGTATTCTATTTCTCTAACAACAATAACAGCATGCTGGTAGCTGTTATCTAATTTCAAGACCTACTAATAGGTCACAGTTTACGTTTTGAAAAGCATTGCATGTAGAAGATGCCAAGTTTTGAATATTTAAGGAGATCATTAAAGAGACTGGTCTTTAAATTCCTGTAGTGGGGCTATAATATAGTAAGAAAATGCCATGCCCAAGACCATTGGGGTACTTAGTCTGAGCTGGTTTTCTTATAGGAATGGGGATATCTGGATATGGGTTCCACTGTGGAATCCAGTTTTACAGTTGGTTCAACATTGTACAGGGGGCTCCTGCTCAAGGAATCATCAGAAGAATCACAAAGGAGATGTTAATTCAATAAAACTTAATGGTCTTCATCAAAGCAAATGTAAAATCCAACTGGACTAAAAAGCTTGTATATGTGTTCGTGTAAGCCAGTACACAGATCTATTTCATTGCTGTATCTGTGACCTAGGAATTGTGTTTCCTTGAGGGGCTACTGAAATCATTCAATAGGCCTTAAAATTGGATCAGCTAATCAGGATCTGGCCTCATACTTAAAAAAGCATGTGCAACTTTGTATGTTCTGGTGCTGAGTTTCCATTTTTACCTAATTGTACTTTGAAAAGTTAGTAAATCAAGTGAGGGGGAGAAAAATATGTTCTTGCCAAATTCCCAAACAATAGGTATTGTTGAGCTCTAGGGTTGAAACTCCGATTGAACCTTAGTTCCTTGGAAGCAAAAATTCTAGGTTTCTGTTTGTCACTGGTTTTTCTACTTTGCAATATTACTTTCATTGGGAAACATTTTTCATTCAAATTACAAAGCTTAGATGATCTATTAAAGTGAATGTCTCTGATGGAGGAGAATAAGGCAATACTTATGAATTCAATTGTTGTTTACATGAGATGGATAGAGTGGCTTACTGACAGTCAAAAACATGAGAAAACAAGAAAATTTAATTATTTTGTTAAGAAGAGCACTGTATTAAGTCGACCGATTTTTCTTTTTAACTGCCAATAGGAATAAAATATTTCAACAGACAGAGAGAGTTAGAATCTATGTAGCCTTTGTTTTAATTCATTTAAAAAAAACCCCATAATTTAAAAGGGATTGTGAGGGAAGAGGACTGGAGCTTTCATCAATTTGTTCTGTGGACAAGTTATATACCATTGCAAGCAAGGAATATTTAAAAATTATAAATGATTTCATAAAGTATGAATATTATTATTATATTATGGTGATATTACATATGTATGTATTTATTTTTGTCTACTCATTACATTGTGAATCTCTCAGGGCAGGGTGGAGGACTTTTTCAACTTTGTGTCCTTTAGAAGTAGTGCTACTAAAAGTATGGGCCCCAAAATTGTTTGTAACTTGTCTGAGACAAGGAAAGTACAGAAATAGGGAGTAAGAATTTAATAAATTTTATGGGAATTTGGCATCCCTGTGGCATTTTTACCAAACTACCATAGTGGATTGGAAATAGAAAACAAACTGGTCAGTCCTAAATCCCAAAGAGTTTGAGAAGCACACCTCCAATGCCTAGTAAGTACCTGAAAGATAGCAAATGTTCCATAAATGCTTGTTAAATTATTTCCAGTCTTGCTGAGGAGCCAGAGCTAATGATTGTATTCAAACATTTATTGGATGCCTACTTTGGGGTACCACTGTGGGCACTGTGGCGGTTTATCTAGAAAAAAATATCATTTCTTCTCAAGGAATTAATAACTAATTAAAAGAGCTCAGAGGTATGAAGGAATTACAGAGCAGTGTGAGGCAAGATACAGTTGGTTACCCAAACCTCAGAATGAAGAGTAAACATTTATGTATCAAGGTTAAAGTAGGAATGTGGCCTGTGGGTGAACTTGGTTCATGGAGCTCATAAGACTTCATTTGGGCAAGTGAAGGATAAGTAGGAGTTGGAGATGGAAAAGCATTCCAAGCTGGAGCGGGATAGGAAGGGCTGAGAACAGGAACAAAGGCTCCCTCCTACACTAGAGTGAGAGAGTGGTCTTGCTCTAGATTCCCTCAGGCAGTGTTGAACACAGAAGACTTTTCATTTAGAGGAGCCACGAATTTTTCACCAGGTTATTCCAGAAGTTTTGTGATAAGGAAGGGGACTGAGAAAGTCTGGAGGCCAATGAAGGAAGCCAAATGGAAGCTGATATGGTTTATGATTGCCTGAGGCAGAGGAAATTTCAAGAGGCAGACAGTGCATTCGAGCCAAGAATAATCCACCAATCTTGGTGTTAGATGTCCCTCAAGTGCTTTGAACACTTCAGTCCTTGCCAAAATCTTGTTAGTTTAGGTGATTCAGAGCAGTGGATCATAAAGGAGTGTTACCTCTAGTTCTGAGGTATGATCACATATGACAACATTGGTGTCATTACCTGGTACACATGTTGGGAATTGGAGCTAGTTTGAGAGAGAGAGAGTGGTCAGGGTTGTTCTATTTTTTAGTTTACCGAACTAATCGAAGATAATTTAGACTCTTGCTGCTTCTGCTGCTACAGACTGTTGGATCTGATGTGGTTTTGTTCCTTCTCTCCAGGTGTGACGAAGACACAGTCTCCCTACATGAAGATCAGACTGATTGCTCCAGTCTCAGGTATGACCCACAATTGCCTGGTTCTTAATTATGAAGGACAGAAATCATTTGGGTCTAAGCTCCTTTGTTTCCTCTTTGAATTACAGTCACTTGTTCTTGTGTGTAAGTTCTTCTAATAAACTATCAGTTCTTAAAGGAAGTTTTGTCTTGTCCAGTTTTGGGATGCTCCCCTTAGTACCCAGGCAGTGCCTTCATATGGGGAATGCTAATTAAATGTTTACTGAATTAAATATTGATTATACCATCTCAATGTTCCCATCATAGAGCCTGTGGAAGAGATTATAGATTTATTCACCAAACATGTCATCAAATGTTTGGAGTATGGTCCTGGTCATCGAGGGGTTCATGGTATGGCAAAACCTTCACAGTTAACTTTCTTCCATAATTGCTTGTTCAGAGCACTTTCATGTACATTTTATTATTTAATCCAAACCACTGAAAGGAGGCTGATGTTTCTCTCTTTATCTGGTAGTAGGGAAACTGAGGCTCACAGGGATTATAGCTCATCCAAGCTAACATAGCTACCATGAAGCAGAATTTGGACTCAGGTCTCTCTGACTCTCAAGTCCGTTTGTTAGATAACAAACAATTGTTGAAGGCCTATTTTTTTGTGCCAGAAACCAGTCAATATAGATGATGATGCTACAGTGCATTAAGTACATTTTACTAGCGTGGACAGAGGATTCATTTAGAAGGACCAAATAGCCCAGAGAGGTTTCTGGGATGGATTCCTAAAGAAAATTACAATAGCACATGACGTGTGTGTGTGTGTGTGTGTGTGTATGTGTGTGTGATATAAGACCAAGAAAAAGAGGATGCCACCAAGCAGAGGGAGCAACTTACTGGAAAACCAACAGAGGGTCGTAGGAATAGCAGGCAGTTCAGGATGGCAGGAGTCTTGAGAGCCTGTGGGAGTGAGGAGGCCAGGAGTGGTAAGAACTGAAGCTCCAGAGATAAACAAACATGGATTTCAAAGGGTTTATGTACCTTGCTAAGGAGTTTGGAATTTATCCTGGAGGTATTGGAGAGACTAAAAAGGGCACTCAGTTTTTTCTTTACAGAAAACCATTTGGCTAAAGCCCTGTGAGCATAACAATAGCTCCCATTTATTGGGTTGTGGTCTTGAGCCAGCTTCCTATGGCAGGTATTTCATAGGGACTGTCTTGTCTTTGCAAGGTGGAGAGACATCCATCTTAGGATGAGGACCAGAGAGGTGACATGCTGTGGACCAGGTGACACAACTAATATGTGGGAGGATCTTTCAGACTCTTATTCGTTTCAGAACACCACTTAGTTGTTCATTCTCAGTTATGAATGATTCCAATAAGTAGTGGCATAAATTACATAACTTGTACTTTCCTGTTTTGGAGATTCTGAGGAACCATTAACAGGTTAGAAAGACATTTCTAAAGATGACTTTTGTATTTAGGTTCTAAGTTTGTGTAATGAGAGAAAGATACTTTTAGCTCCCCCTGATCATGTTCCTTGTTTTTCAAGTCAAGGAGGTGAACAGGATGATTTTATAAATTGGGGGCACTTTGAAAATATGTAAAAATGAAGTCCAGGTATTATTTTAGGAATAAGTGTATCAAAAGAGTAATTTTAGATTTGAAAACTGACATTTTCCCACTTATTCTTGAATATTCTAGAATTTTCCTTGAATGAGGACCCATTTAGGTTTACTGTAAAGACAGCCATTCCTTTTGTTTCTCACCGGGGAACATAGAGTGCATGAATGAACATTCTTTGTTTCCAGTGATAGAAATTTCAAATGAACCAGTACAATTCCAACTCATGGTTTCACATCACTTTCCAAATCCATTAGTGAGTTAGAATTTTTTAAATTGTAGCCGATCTTAAGGGAAAATATTAACCAGTGTCACTGGCACTGACTTGTGATTTTTTTTTTCAGTTACTAATACTGAAGAATTGTTTCACTTGTTGGGTTCTCCTTTATCAGGCATTATGAAGTTTGTTCTGAGGCTTAAGATGAACTGTTTGACATAGTTTTATTTCCACACCTTGCCTGACTACACCCTGATCATGCGCCAGACTTCCTATCCTGATGTTTGCTTTGATCTTTTCCCAGAGGCTAACTGGAGTTCATCCTTTCAATATCAGTTCTGTGAATTTAATCTCTCTTTTACTTGTGAAAAGGCATCTTGAACAGGGGCACAGAAATCCTTTGTTTGCTGGTCTTGTTTTTTGGCTTTAGGTATCCTTGAACCATGAGGAATTGCTTCCTAACTGACCTTGTCAAAATCTCTTTTATGGGTTCTCCAATCAGGGAGCAGGAGAGAAAAACAGCACCTGCGGGAAGTGGTCACTCCTAGAGAATTGCATGATCTAGTACCAAATGATTGCCAGTGGATTGAGGTTGAGGATATTGATTGTATAAAGTGAATGCCCCATTTGGTTATATCCCTGGATTCTTAGCAAAATAAGAATATAAAATGCACCTAGATTTAAGAAGGATTAATGACTTCAAATAAAAGTGTTATGTCACTCCTTTGGAGGAAATTGAAACAGTGGGGTGATACTGTATGAATTTGCTTGCTTAGTGAAAATTAAAATGCCACCCCGGCACTAAATGTATGGAGGTAACGCCAGCCCATTCAGTCACCTCCAGCAATTCCTCACTGATGAAAGCCTGACAACAGGATCTTCGAGTGTGCACTGAGGGTGTTGTCAGATGGTTTGCTTGGGTAAAATTTGGCCCTTGTTTTATATTTTTTTCAAGTAGCATGTTTCTTATCAAAGTAGACCCTGTTAAACTTCTAGAGGCCTTTGAAAACTGTAGGGAGATGATTACAAACATGCCAGGGAAGAGGAAATAGCATGCCTTAAATCAAAGACATATATGCAGGAGAGTCTGAAGACCTAGCTACCACTCTGGGTCTGGGTGAATTAGCCCTTCTGTTAAGCACTTCATTTAATCTCTGAGGTTTACAGTCTTACTCTATAAAACTGGGATGATGATCTCTAACCTGAATCTCACATTATTATTGTGAGAGAAAAAAATATATACATGAAAGCATCTTGAAGTGAAAAATTAAAAACAGATGTGATCGTATGCACAAAGTCACAACTACAAAAAAAAAAAGTATGTATTCACCAGCAAAGATTAGAAGGGACTATGGAGTGATCTAAAGAGTGAAATTCACATTTCTTCGGTTCTTGTTCCTGTGAAACTAAGTCTACTCTAAACATTTTGCTAGATACCATATAAATAGAGCAGCTATGAGTATGCCAGCCTCGCTTTCCCGAAGCAGTTTAATACTTTTTTGGGTGCTTTCTAAATTGGGCCTTTCCTGTTTTAGAGATGAAGACAATAAAGAAAATTACCCCGAAGCCGGGGCTCTCCTAGAGGAGCCTGCACCACCCTCTCGGGAGCCACAGCAGCATGTAGAGCAGACCTTACTGGTGGACGGCGTGCTGCGACCCAACATGGGCAACTTCAAGTCCCGGAAGCCCAAGATCCTGCTCAAGGCAGAGAGCGGGAGGAGCCACGGAGAAAGTCAGGTAGTGGGTTGTACCTCCAGGCCTTTGCCACACTCTGGCAGGCTGTGTGAGCACCTTATTTTTCAGGAGGTGATGAGGCATCTTGAGGTGTCAGTGCGCAAACCACCCAGCACAGTTCTCTGAGCAGGCTGATAATTTAGCGCCCTTTCAAACTGATACTCTTGAATACTGGGCTTTGACATAGGTTCAAAGGAGATGCTGCAATCTTTGCAGGGGAGAGTAGAGGAGGATCTCCTACCATCTTCACTTATCCAGGTCATGTAGCTCTTGCCCCGCATTTGGAGATTCTTCTTAGCAAAAGTCCCAAGTTTACTCTGAGCCATTCACTTTAGGCTGCAATTTAGTAGCCTTGGATAAATATTCAAGTGTGCATGCATGTGCCAGTTTGTATGTGTGTATAGCATCTGGTTCTTTGAGGTCAATGTGTTTAAATGAATGAACGAAGCATTTTTTTCACTTGATTTGGGTAATAAATTTACAGTTTCTATTTTTTTTCAAACTTTCTCTAAGTGTAGAGGTATGTAGCAAAGAATGTGATGTTTTTAAATCTTAAAAACTCCACAAATAATTTGTGATGCTTTTAAAAAAAGATGAAATGAATATAATCTACTTTAATCTTACTAGGAAATTAATGAAATTATACTTGTAATGCACTTAATGTAGTTTTGGGGACACAGGTGTTTCATTAATATTAACTTTGCTTTTTTGTTAACATTTAAGTCTTAAAGATAATGTGGGAGGTTCTATGCATAATAGATTAATTATATAATAATTTTAAGTCCAGTCCTATATAGCAAATGGGCACTAGGTGATCTTCCTATTAGAACAACTTTAGCTGAACACTTTATTTGACCTTGTTATTTTCTTATTTGTCTTGTGATTTTTATCTAATTTCTTCCTTAGCATTAAGACCTCTTAATGCATCAGTTAAGTTTGCAATAAAATGAAAACACCCTCTGCATTCATAAAGCTGTGTTGTAATTATTTTAAACTGAGTTGACTTTCAGAGAGAAGTGAGTGTGAAATACTATTTGAGTTATCATAAACTTGAGACCCTGTCTATTACTGAATACACCTAATCTGATTAGAAGTGTGGTGTTGGGGAGGATACAGGTACCCAAAGGGCTGCCTGCAGAGTCTGATGGGTTTCAGGGAGACTCTGATCTTGAATCTCCTACCAAGGGTCACCTGTGACACTTTGGGCTTTGGGTGACCAGCAATTTCTGCTAGAGTGCTCTCTTTCTTGTCATCCTATAATCTGGCTCGCAGAAATTACATAGCTGTCACTTGTAATAAGGTGCTAATGGAGCATGCAATTCCAATCCATTGCTCATACACAGGAAGATATCTGGAGATATACTTGTATTGTCTTTGCTGCTAGTACAGCAGTGGAATCCTGGAGTGCAGGTAGAATTTCCAGTTCATTCCTAACATCTCTACCCACACAAGGAGATTCCCCCCTCCAGTGACTAAGAGAACTTTTATAATATTAGATCATTCATCTTTGGGAGAAATTTGAAACACATTTCATTCTTCCTATTTTCTTTGGGTACAGAGAATTTACACTGGTTGAGTATTGAGCAAAAACTGAATCTATAAGTAATACTATTAATAAAATCAGCTAACATGTATTTCAGTATTTACTGTGTTCCGGGCATGTACCATGTTTTACCACAATCCCACGGAATGGGTATTATTATCTTTTTCTGTAAAGGAAAAAGTAAGGAGTACAGGGATTACATAATGTCTCTAAACAGAATTGGAAGAACTCGGGTGGAAGGTCTTTTCCATAAAAGCACAGTGTTGCTAACAAGCGGTACACAGATATTCCCAGATCTAGTGATTTACCTAATCCCTTATCCTACTCACACCTTAATTTTTATATAAAACCTGCGATTTCACTCTGGAATTTTTTTCCTATGCTGATATGTTGTGCTGCGAATCAGTAATTACTTACTTAGAAAAGACTACTTTGGGGAGAATTTTATAAATGTAATTTTTCTTTTCTGCCTTAAAACTTTGTAATATTGGTCACTGAAGCTAGATAAATGTTGAGTGAATGTTAGCTTGTAGGATGCAAGTTTCTTAAGGTCAGTGATTCAGTCCTTGTCTATCTTTGGATCTATAGCATTCAGTAGTCACTCAGTATTATTTGTTGAATGATTCAAAACTGGTAAGAGAGGTGTATACATGATTGTATCATCTTTTTTTTTTTGTGAAATGTGTGTTCTCAATCAGTTGTGAAAGTTACATTTTAAAAGAATATAATCATGACTCTCTTACAACTATAAAATAAAGATGTATCAAAGATTTTATTTAAATTATTAATTAATAAGGGAATCAGTAAGATATTACAACCAGTTCAAAAGAGAATGCAAAGTATCACACATTTGTAGTCTGACAAGAATTACAGAAATAAATTTACAAATGGACACAAAATTAGCAAAACTTATAATATCCATTGGGTGGTAATCAATTACTTTCTCTTGGACATGAGAAATTATTTGCATTATGGTCAATATCTATAAGTTCACTTCTGTGGCTATAGCCTTGTAAAATACCCTATTCATAGACAAAAGCAAAAATTATCCAGATGGATGAGCTAGCCAAGGTATCTACTAAATTTCAAAGTCATTTATAATTTTTATAATCTCAAAGAAAGATTATTCTTAATCACAAAATAAGGCTAGTCTCATTAGGTTTGCCCTGAGTAATTACATAGGCATACCAAGAGTGTTAATTTACCATATAGGTCTTCTTAAGTATGCTTTGCAAAATCTAAAGCCATTCACTATTGAATAACTACAAAATTAACTTTTCTCTGGGAATTTCATTAATGCCTCTATTATTTGCAATCCCAAGGCAAGGAAGACAAGTTCAAGAAACTCCATCCATTATATTTCAACTGCAATACCTATGCACTTGGATAAATTTCTCTCTTCTTGACTTCCCCAAAATAACATTAGGTTCCTAGCTTTCCAGGAAGTGACCATCATTACCACATGTAAGATTGGACCCTGTAAGCCAGATAACAGGCCAGTTATCCAAGGAAGACTCTGTAGGCACAGGCTTCATAAGTAAAATCACATTTGTTCCTTAAAGTGGCCTTTTTTTTTTCCTGATTCAATGAAAATTATTCTCAAGACAGCATTCCAGGCAAGATGTTAGTTGAATAACAGATTTTTTCAATTATATTCAGGTAAAAAGGAAGACAGATTATTACTGAATATATGAAATAACCCTATTGCAATTGAAAGTGAGGATACAGAGTGAGTTTCTGAACTCTCAGGTTCAGTGAAGCTCAGATACCATTTTTAAATATTTTATTCTGGTTTACATAATAGAATGATTTTAAAACATAGTTTGTATTTATTATTATTCAGGTATGGTGAGGCCAATAGATGAGGAGATGACTGCCATTTGAAAAGGTTCCTACTCCTAGTTCTTAAGAGGAGAGGGGGCATGCTATGCTGTGCAGGGCCACAGAGGGAAGGCACCAGTGTTAGTTGGGAAGTAGAAGGGGCAGGTGGAAAGCACGGCAGAGGCCTTTATGTGGTTTCCATGGGAAAAACAAGGCGAGGTAGGGAAAAGCAGTCTTAGAATTGACTAGTTTGAATCATTTCAGTAGAGTGTGAGGTATAGGGGCTCTCTAGTACCTGGTTCATATGATTAGGGCAGAGGAATATTGCCTTCTGGAGTGTGCGAGCCAGATAGAATAGTTGTTTCCAAGTATGGACTCAGGATTGGCTAGTTTGCATGTGAAAGGCTTGTTCCTGGGCAAGTCATTTCATATGTTCTAAGAAATGGCTAGCCCTAGAAGAAGCATTTACTTCCCATGAGTGAGGGTCTAGATGCCAGTACATCAAAAATACAGAAAATAATAAAATATGGTTAATAAAACAATCTACTAAATTGTAAGGTGAAGTAGAGAAAGGACTTTTTTTTAGATCCAGTAAATAGAACATTAAGATAAAAATATTGTGGGACCCCTGGGTAGCTCAGTCAGTTGAGTGTCTGACTTTAGGTCAGGTTATGATCTCATGGTTCATGACCCCCATCTGTCTCACTGCTGTCAGCCCAGAGCCTGCTGGGCTTCACATGCTCTGTTGCCCTCTCTCTCTGTCCCTCCTCCTGCTCATGCTCTCTCTCAAAAATGAATAAACATTAAAAAAGATAACAATATTCCAAAAATAACTACAATAAAATTTACCTTTTCAATCCATTCAGTTTTATGTAATTAATTTTTGTTCCTATTGATCTTGCGTTAGCAGTAGCATAAAGCTGTCAGCTTCTTGACAAGTTCTGTATATCTTGACTCAGCCCATTGGTGTCATCGGATTCCTGTACCCAAGACCCTGTTCTTGAAAATGTCAACTGTTTGAAGCGTCTGGTCCTTTACCGTGGTAGTATTGAGAGTATTCTTTGTTGAAGACACAAACTGTGGCTTGGTGCTGATAGTAGAAGCTATAGGCAAGCATCTGAACAAAACAAGCATGTATGGATGACAGAAACTGAAAATAGTTGTGATTATTTTTCTCTGAATCATTTTCAAATGTGAAAAGTCTGATGAGAGCTCATAATAAGAATAATGAATAGATGTGACATGCAAAACAACATAATAAAATCATTGCCCCCAAATTAGGATGTTTCAAAGGATAATGAGTAAGTCTATTTTTAAAGAAGTCAGGGAGTGTTTACTTATGATTTTACAGAATAGATGAACATAATTTTTACAGAGGGAAAAACCTGGAGATATAATAATCCTGAATGAACATGCCAAGAATGTGAAGTAAAATATTCATTAATCTGGTGTAAATTGTGGATATCTGCACTTTTATTAAACTCTATAGGAGAGTCTAATGTGCACCTCTGAAAACCACTAGCCTGGGGGCACCTGGGCAGTTCAGTTGGTTGAGCTTCTGACTCTTGATTTTGGCTCAGGTCGTGATCTCAGAGTCGTGGGATTGAGCCCCACGTTGGGCTCCATGCTAAGCGTGGAGCCTGCTTAAGATTCTCATTCTCTCTCCCCCTTGGCTCCTCCCTCACTTGTTTTCTCTCTCTGTCTCTCTCTGTCTCTCTCTGATTCTCTCTCTCTCTCCCTCCCTCTACAATAAAACAAAACAAAAACCACTAACCTGGATGATGCTAGATTCAAATGAAAGAAGTAAAGCTGTGAACAAGTCAGCATTTTAAATAATAACTACAGTTATCCCTGAGAATACTATAGTGTTCTTGGCTAATATCATCAGGCAAAATGCCATGCAGACTTGAACAAAGATATAAGAAGTTGATAGAACTATTTCATAAGAGTTTCAATCACAGGATAAATGTAACATTAAGCAGATTTACCATGCACTGAGGTAAAGACAGCTGTTCTGTTTGTAAAGCTGGACTTGTTTGGGGGGAACTGAAGCTTATGCTTCAAATTCTGCCCAATGCTTGTTGCCACCATCAATACACAGTTCTAACTGGTTTGTTATGATCGCCATTTCCCAAAAACACCTGTGTAGATTCTGTGAGCTCACCCTTCTTGAACTTAAAAACAACGCTCTTTGAAGCTGAAGGGCACCATTTTAAGAGTTTACCTATTGCCATTTTGGGCTCTCTTGTCACAAAGTTTGTATTCAGCACCCCAGAGTGGATCTTCAATCTGATCCTAACCAGGTTGGGAATGGGGGTATGTGGAAGGGAGAAGGGGCCAGAGGGTTGCCATTGGAAATTTTAATCTTTTGTACCTTTCTTATCAATCCCAAAGTCAGATTCAGAAATTTTACTTCTGGAGGATTGGATTCAAATCTCACTATGAGCAACCTTTCTTTAATCCTGGCCTTGCAATTTCTCTGAGGAACCCTGGGTAAAATAACAGAATCTGAGGTTTTTTGTGCAGGTATGAATGATTGATTATAGTTTTACACCCACTATATATGAATGATTTAAAAGAAGAATGCTTTAAGTATATTTGCTAGTCCAATAAAAGTCCAGGAATCAGGAAGACAATGCAAGAATGTCCTCAAAGAAGTTAAGATATTTGAACCAGGATCAATTGCAATTTTCCTTCCTGCTTGTTTACCCCTATCTTCATTAAACAGGGAGCTGTGAAAAAGAATAGGTTGGAAAGGAACCATTTAATGACTTGTCTCCTGGAAGGTCAACTTTTATTGATGCTAATACCAGAGTTCATTGATATGATTCACTTGAGGCTAAAATAGGACTTGTGAGTTTGTGTTAAAGCAGAAACTCCTTATCAAAGTATTTTATTACTCTTTCTAGGGAGGAGAACTGATTGAAGGCAATAGATTACATATACTGTAATATTTTGTGATATATTACATAAAATATGAGGGGGGATAGATGAAATGGGTGAAGGTGATCAAAAAGTATAGACTTACAGATAGAAAATACATAAGTCCTAGGGGTATAGTGTATAGCATGGTGACTATGAAAGTTGTGAAGAGAGTAGATCTCAAAAGTTTTCATCACAAGAAAAAAAATTGGTCACCATGTGTGTTGATGGATGTTAACATGACATTGTGGTGATCATTTCACAATATATACATATATTGAATTATTATGTTGTACACTTAAAGCTAATATAATGTTATAGGTCATTTTTATCTCAATAAAAAATGTAGTTGTTCCTTATATCTCATTATGAATAACAGTGATCTCTGAAGGTTTCATCTCTCCCCTTTAGTATATCTGGGTAGTTCATCATCTTGGAAACTTTGGGGTTGATTTATTATCAGGCTCCCTCCACACATACTTTCTGTTTATTGTGTGTGACCACCAGTCTTGATCAGTCTTTCCTGTTCTTGGTATAATCTCTACCTTTTTCTGGAACTGTTTGTCTTACATTAATTCCTAGTATTCACATTTCCCTTATTATTCAATAAAAATGTGTAAACCCACTATTTAATAAAAATCCATATTTATTGACATTCTCCTACTGATTAAAATAAACATAGTAATAGATTATTATAATATTTTGTGAAAAATTAAAAAGAATTCCATATTACTATAATATTAATCCCTAACAACCTGATTTGGGGATGATTGGACTTGACTAACAGAACCAACTTCCTGTATTGGACCTCATAACTGTCCAGAGGGCATGTAGATTTAGCATTGGTAGAATAAGTCTTATCATCTTCACTCCCTACCAGCTGGCATCAGGCGATGCACCAACTTTCTGCCCTCCCCTCTGGTGGCTATTTTAGCAGAAGACAAAAACTAGCAGGCTATACAGCAAGCTTTTCTGCAGTGAGCTGTGTACTGCAATCATACTGCTAATCCACTTCCTGGGGAGACCAGCTGTTCCGTCTGGTGTACATCAGCATTAGGTTTCCTCCACTTGGCTCCAGTAGCTGTGTTAAGAGGCTGGAAAGGGATCCAGGTCTGATTGTGAAATTTGCATTTTAATGTTTCTGCAGAAATGAAAAACCCCTAAACACTTTTCAGGCAAAATAACTTAACTACGAAGTATTTACTATATTTCTGCTTTTGGAGAGTATAGTTCTAATTCTTTCTGTGTTAGACTCTAAATTAAGAGACAATAGTTAATTCTGAGTCATTTTCCCCCAAAGGAACTAAGATTCTGTTCAAATTATAGCTCTCCTTTATGTACATTTTTCTTAATATATTACTGAAACACTAAGTAAGTGCAAACTGTAAAGCAAGAAAACCAGTACAGCTGATTGACTTTGAAATTGAGAGCACCAGAAAGCTAAAATGAACTTCAACTAGAATTTCACTTGCTTTTTAGTGAAAGGAAGACTTAAGTTCTGAATATGCCTCTGAAGGCTTACTTTTTAGAGTGTGTCAAAAGGATGAATTCATTGTGATCCTAACAATGGGCCTCAGATAATTGTTTTGACTCATGAGTTTGTGTTGCATTATCTTTCTTGCATGGTATTGCAGCTGCAGCATGGAGGTTTTACTTCAATTCCTGTTATGGATTTTTTGGAATGTCCTTTACTGGTCATAAAGAAAGATAGTCCTCTGGGTTTGTTTTCCAAGTTCTCCTTTACTCCTCTAAGTAAAATTGCTGAGATTCAGGGGAACAGAAATCTGAGAAATTCAGTCCTTCAAAGTGAGACCATCTGAGCTGATGCTTGGATTTTTGGTTTCTCGTAGTGTATTAGAGTCTGATACTCCTCTTTGAATTAACAACAGATCTGTTGTTAAATGATTGAGTTGATGAAGAAAGATATTTTTAGGAAGGAACCTGGAATGTCTGTAAAATAACTTTTACTTTTTTTTTTTGAAATATACAAATATGCTGCTTAAATACTGACATGAAGGAATCTTAGAACTAAGTGATATGACTTGTTTGCCTGGGCATTAAATCTCAAAAGTTTAAAAAAAAATGTCACTCAGGTGGAGTTTGTGTTCCAAACAATGTAACTAACTGGTCTGAGACAAGTTTACAAGCAATGGAAAATTTGAAACTTTGACATTGTAGAACTCAGGTCTCCTTTAGCTAAATGATATTTCACCTATAATGGACGTTACAAAATTCTCCTTAAAAAATGAAGAAGGTATTGGTGATATTGGTTCTTTTGAGTGTAGCAGCAGAGAATGGCAAGAACTGATCTCTACTTATATGCTGCCTGGAATATTTATGGGTATGCAGATGGCTCCCACATAGAATGGCTCTTAAAATTGTCTCGTTATGCCTCTTCCTCTGTATCTTTTGCATAGATAAATAAATTCTGAATTAAAGAACTTCCAATTTTCATGACATTGTTCCCAAGATGGCTTTTAGCATTATATAGCCTTATAAATTCAGCCCATAGTCAAGACCTACCAATGCATGGAAAGAAGAGTAACATCCATAGGACATCTTTGTCTTTATTGGCATCTGCTGGCCCTCTGTGGAGTTCCAAGTCTTGCTCCCTCTACTATGTAGAAATTTTCTTTAATAAATCCCAGAGCAAAAGAGTTGAGTGGTGGTATAGGGAGGTAGTGAAAAGTATGGTCTATAGGTCCAGATGGATATGGGTTCAAATTCTTTCTCAGCCACTTACTTTCTCTACGACTTTAAGCGTTTACTGATCAGCTCTTTAAGTGTCTGTTTTCCATCTGTAAAGAAGAGATGATATTTTGAACCTACCTTAAGAGTTTGTTGAGTATAAAGAGTGATAATGATTTATTTGGGATTTTTCTTGTTTCTTGAGATAGGCCTGGATTGCAATGTATTTTCCTCTCAGGACTGCCTTCGCTGCGTCCCAAAGCATTTGGATTGTTGTATTTTCATTTTCGTTTGTTTCCATGTATTTTTTAATTTCTTCTCTAATTGCCTGGTTGACCCACTCATTCGTTAGTAGGGTGTTCTTTAACCTCCATGCTTTTGGAGGTTTTCCAGACTTTTTCCTGTGGTTGATTTCAAGCTTCATAGCATTGTGGTCTGAAAGTATGCATGGTATAATTTCAATTCTTGTAAACTTATGAAGGGCTGTTTTGTGACCCAGTATATGATCTATCTTGGAGAATGTTCCATGTGCACTCGAGAAGAAAGTATATTCTGTTGCTTTGGGATGCAGAGTTCTAAATATATCTGTCAAGTCCATCTGATCCAATGTATCATTCAGGGCCCTTGTTTCTTTATTGACTGTGTGTCTAGATGATCTATCCATTTCTGTAAGTGGTGTGTTAAAGTCCCCTGCAATGACCACATTCTTATCAATAAGGTTGCTTATGTTTATGAGTAACTGTTTTATATATCTGGGGGCTCCGGTATTTGGCGCATAGACATTTATAATTGTTAGCTCTTCCTGATGGATAGACCCTGTAATTATTATATAATGCCCTTCTTCATCTCTTGTTACAGCCTTTAATTTAAAGTCTAGTTTGTCTGATATAAGTATGGCTACTCCAGCTTTCTTTTGGCTTCCAGTAGCATGATAAATAGTTCTCCATCCCCTCACTCTCAATCTAAAGGTGTCCTCAGATCTAAAATGAGTCTCTTGGGGGCGCCTGGGTGGCGCAGTCGGTTAAGCGTCCGACTTCAGCCAGGTCACGATCTCGCAGTCCGTGAGTTCGAGCCCCGCGTCAGGCTCTGGGCTGATGGCTCGGAGCCTGGAGCCTGTTTCCGATTCTGTGTCTCCCTCTCTCTCTGCCCCTCCCCCGTTCATGCTCTGTCTCTCTCTGTCCCAAAAATAAATAAAAAACGTTGAAAAAAAAAAAATTTAAAAAAATAAAAAAAAATAAAAAAAATAAAATAAAATGAGTCTCTTGTAGACAGCAAATAGATGGGTCTTGTTTTTTTATCCATTCTGATACCCTATGTCTTTTGGTTGGCGCATTTAATCCATTTACATTCAGTGTTATTATAGAAAGATACGGGTTTAGAGTCATTGTGATGTCTGTATGTTTTATGCTTGTAGTGATGTCTCTGGTACTTTGTCTCACAGGATCCCCCTTAGGATCTCTTGTAGGGCTGGTTTCGTGGTGACAAATTCCTTCAGTTTTTGTTTGTTTGGGAAGACCTTTATCTCTCCTTCTATTCTAAATGACAGACTTGCTGGATAAAGGATTCTCGGCTGCATATTTTTTCTGTTTAGCACACTGAAGATATCGTGCCAAGCCTTTCTGGCCTGCCAAGTTTCAAAGGAGAGATCAGTCACGAGTCTTATAGGTCTCCCTTTATATGTGAGGGCACGTTTATCCCTTGCTGCTTTCAGAATTTTCTCTTTATCCTTGTATTTTGCCAGTTTCACTATGATATGTCGTGCAGAAGATCGATTCAAGTTACATCTGAAGGGAGTTCTCTGTGCCTCTTGGATTTCAATGCCTTTTTCCTTCCCCAGTTCAGGGAAATTCTCAGCTATAATTTCTTCAAGTACCCCTTCAGCACCTTTCCCTCTCTCTTCCTCCTCTGGGATACCAATTATGCGTATATTATTTCTTTTTAGTGTATCACTTAGTTCTCTAATTTTCCCCTCATACTCCTGGATTTTTTTATCTCTCTTTCTTTCAGCTTCCTCTTTCTCCATAACTTTATCTTCTAGTTCACCTATTCTCTCCTCTGCCTCTTCAATCCGAGCCGTCGTGGTTTCCATTTTGTTTTGCATTTCGTTTAAAGCGTTTTTCAGCTCCTCGTGACTGTTCCTTAGTCCCTTGATCTCTGTAGCAAGAGATTCTCTGCTGTCCTGTATACTGTTTTCAAGCCCAGCGATTAATTTTATGACTATTATTCTAAATTCACTTTCTGTTATATTATTTAAATCCTTTTTGATCAGTTCATTAGCTGTTGTTATTTCCTGGAGATTCTTCTGAGGGAATTCTTCCGTTTGGTCATTTTGGACAGTCCCTGGAGTGGTGAGGACCCGCAGGGCACTTCCCCTGTGCTGTGGTGTATAACTGGAGTTGGTGGGCGGGGCCGCAGTCCGACCTGATGTCTGCCCCCAGCCCACCGCTGGGGCCACAGTCAGACTGGTGTGTGCCTTCTCTTCCCCTCTCCTAGGAGCGGGATTCACTGTGGGGTGGTGTGGCCCGTATGGTCTACTTGCACACTGCCAGGCTTGTGGTGCTGGGGAAATGGCGTATTAGCTGGGGTGGGTAGGCAGGGTGCACGGGGGCGGGAGGGGCAGGCTTAGCTCGCTTCTCCTTAGGTGATCCACTTCAGGAGGGGCCCTGTGGCAGCGGGAGGGAGTCAGATCCGCTGCCGGAGGTTTGGCTCCGCAGAAGCACAGAGTTGGGTGTTTGCGCGGAGCGAGCAAGTTCCCTGGCAGGAACTGGTTCTCTTTGGGATTTTGGCTGGGGGATGGGCGGGGGAGATGGCGCTGGCGAGCGCCTTTGTTCCCCGCCAAGCTGAGCTCTGCCGTCCAGGGGCTCAGCAGCTCTCCCTCCCTTTGTCCTCCAGCCTTCCCGCTTTCTGAGCAGAGCTGTTAACTTCTGACCTCCCAGACGCTAAGTCGCGCTTGCTGTCGGAACACAGTCCGTCCGGCCCCTCCGCTTTTGCCAGCCCGACTCGGGGGCTCTGCTTGGCCGGCGAGCCGCCCCTCCGCCCCGGCTCCCTCCCGCCAGTCCGTGGAGCGCGCACCGCCTCGCCGCCCTTCCTACCCTCTTCCGTGGGCCTCTCGTCTGCGCTTGGCTCCGGAGACTCCGTTCTGCTAATCCTCTGGCGGTTTTCTGGGTTCTTTAGGCAGGTGTAGGTGGAATCTAAGTGATCAGCAGGACGCGCGGTGAGCCCAGCGTCCTCCTACGCCGCCATCTTCCCTTAAAACTCTCGATAATGATTTAAACTTAAACACTCAACAAGTTTTAGGGGGATAAAAAATTGTTTATAAAATGTTTTATATGCACTAAAGCCTCAAAAATTGCATTTCCCCTGAGTTAGACCAGCCTGTGCTATGCTGCAATAACAGCTCAAAACCTTAGCAGTTTAAGCAAAACTAGGTAGTAGGTAAAAAAAAAAACATTTTTTGCACATTACATATCCTCATTGGTCACCAGGAAGTGTCTGATCATGGCAGTCAATTAAAGACCCAGACTAATGGAGCAATCACAGTCTTGACCATTGCTGGTTTCAAAGTCAGAGAGAAAAGAGAGTCCTGGAGGGTTCTGCACCAATAATTAGAAGCTTCAGGCCTAAGTCAGCATATAGTATTTACATTCTTTACTAATTGGCCAGAGCTGGTCATCTGCTTCTCCCATAACTACAAACGTATGAGAGAAAGGATTAGGAAGTACAATCCTATAATGTATTCTAATGGGGGGTGAGGAATGAATTATTGGCCAGAAGCACTAATGACTTCCACATCTTCTACTCAAACTAGCATATAACCTCAAGCAAGAAGTTAATTGGTCTTTTTCTCTTCTAGTCCTTCACAGTACTGAGGTATTGTTATTAATGTCAAGTACTAGAAGAAGAAGAAGAACATTAATTAGGTTAATGAAGTATCACCAAAGGACTTACATACTGTTATTGCTTTGAGCAGAAATTGGAATTTTAGACAAGCACCCCTTCAATTAAGCACCTGCTTCATTATTATCAGGAAAAAGATAGGTTTAGTAATTGATTTTTTTTCTGTATAGCCAAATGAAACTTCAGAGTTTACAATTTTATTATTTTATTTAGGAATAATTATGGTTTTACTCTTGCCATAAGAATGTAGTGACTTTGGCTTATGCCAGCTAAACTTGTGGTTCTGTGATTAAGAGGCATTTTAAAATCTCATCCAAAAATAATACTTCCTATAGAAAGTAGATTTGACGATTTGGATATTGTCAGATGTGGAAGCTGAGTTTCTGCATACACACAGATATGCAAATTCACATCCTTATGTACTTGGTGATATTTATCCAAGAGCAGAGTGTTCTTTAGGCAAAGAACACAGCTTAGCAGGGACTTCGACAGCCTGTTTTGGAGCTTGGAAGCAAAGCTGGGAAGTCTGCATAGCAGAAACATGATGAAGTGACATTTCGGGTAACTAAGAATTGCCAATCCAAACTTTATCAAACATGGTTAAATATCACTTTGGGACTGAGACATAACATATCAACCTCAAGCCTACAATTTTAGGCTCCATATTTTGTAAGACATGTAGCTGCCAGAAAAAATATTGGATGCCCAGCTAAATTTGAATTTCAGATAAACAAGGAATAATTTTGTAGTTTAAGTAGGTCCCATGTAGATATTGTTTGGAATAAGAATGGGAGTTTTGTGTAAACAAATATCTACATGGGACATACTTATGCTGCAAAATTATTTATCGTTTGTATGACATTCAAATTTCACTGGACATGCTGTGTTTTTATTTACTAAATTTGGCGACTGTATCAAGAATGAATTACATGCACTTCACCTGGTAGAATATCTGACCTCGCTTACCTTCAACTTGGTAGAAGTAACCAGTTGTGCCTATGTAGCCTGATGCATTAGGATCTTTCTTTTACTTCAGTCCTTCTAGAGTAGTAAAAGAAGGAATAGGAAGTCAGTGTAGGTGACAAATTGTAGTAATTATTTTATATCTTTTTAGCATCTGAACAGCATGAAACACCCTGGAAAAAGCAGCCTACTCTTTAGGCTTAAAGCCTTAAACCCTTAAAAATTGGATACAATGGCAAAAATGTTTGAAAATCTGCCCTTTGAAGTC
This sequence comes from Neofelis nebulosa, assembly GCF_028018385.1. Lineage (NCBI taxonomy): Eukaryota > Metazoa > Chordata > Mammalia > Carnivora > Felidae > Neofelis > Neofelis nebulosa. The sequence continues at coordinate 25,654,323 of NC_080794.1, read as the reverse complement.
TGCAGACAATTTATCCCACTGACCCCTTTTTGCCGTGAACAGTTGCTGTTATTAAGTCCACAGAAAGCCTGGCATTGATTAGCCAGTTTTGGTGTTAAAATGATCAAAAACAGTGTAACTGATGGAAGACACAGACAACAGTAGTGTCGTATTTTGGACATTAATTCTACTGGAAATAAGTGGCCTGACAAGGGATTGCTGCCTTGGAAACTGCTGCTCTAGACTGAGGCTAGTGTCACACACAAGGATGGCTTGACTATTTTGAGTATTATTTTATTATGTGATTGCATCCAGACACAGGTAACTGGTGGTCTTTGAGTCATGATGGAACTTTGCTTTCCCACCCAACATCGCCCAGCTTGGTTTTGTTATGAATCTTTTTTTTTTTTTTTTTTTTTTTTTTTTTATAACTGAGCCCTCTGCGACTTTTACTGCTTAATCAGTTGTAGCCACAATTAGGGGATTTTTTGCAGGAACAAAAATGCTCAGCTCTGCTTCTTTTGTTCATTAACACCCCGAACTATAATATTATGATTGCTTGGCTTAGTAATGTTGCATGCGTCAGGGAAATTTCCAATAGGAAACGCCATTCCAATGTTATATTTTTAGGCTTTTCAGCTGTAACTAAAATTAAATAACCAAAAGAATACCGTCAAACTTCAAAGCTCTTTCAATCAGTACCTCAGTGTGGTGGGGGTGTGGTTGTACTTTAGTGTGTTTTACTCTAGAAAACACTAACTATACTGGAAGTATAAAAACTTCCAGACTTAAAAACACCAGGGAAAATCATTAAATGTTGTGCTTGTGGATCCACAGAAGGATGTGGTTCCCGTCAACCTCTTGCCTCTGTCTGTTTCTCCCTGGGCATTGCCACAGACTGAAACTGACTCTTGATTAGGAACCAGACAGCCTGGTCCCCTGAAGATCTGAATATTGCTCTCTCTGAAGGACAAAAGCACTGAACAAAAGACTGAGTTAGTTTAGCTCTAAATAAAACACAGGCATATACTAATGATTTAGGGCTCCTTTAAAAATATTATTATTTTACTGATTAATAATAAAGACTTTGACAGCTGGAACCTTTTCTGCCTGATGTGAAATGTCAAGGTGGAACTGGACAAGAAAACAAGATACCCTATTAAATCTCTAACTATCCCACTTCTACCTCATGCTAAACAGCAAGATGGGAGCTCAGTGATTGGCTCTTAATGTGATGAAGTGTCAGGAGGAATCAGCATCTGAACGTTAAAGCCTCTCCTGGGCCATGTACAGGGTAGGAATCTGGTGAGCTCTGTTGTAGCCTATGTAACCTGGGGTCTCCTGGATTAGAGACAAGTAAGAAGCCCAGATAGAGTCCCCCACAAGTAATCAACTCTATGCAAAGACTGGGGCAGGCTCGAGGTAGGCATCAGATGAGGGGGCAGCAGGGAGCTCATGCTGGAAAAGAGACAGGGATCTAATCTCTGAGCATAGAAGATAAAACTCTAGTTCATAAAATAATGAAAGTTTTTGCAGATGCTATTTTTAAAGAATTTTTTTAAGTCAGAAAATGCAGTAGATGCAAACATACTTGAGCATTATTTTATTTTCCTGTCAGAGAAAGTTTTATTATTTGGTTAAAATTTCCAAAATGACACATCTAGAATTTGTTAGAGTCTGATTGCAGTGCTGTAACTCTGAGCACATTTTGGCGCTAACTAGGGTACTTTTGAAGTTCGTTTGTTTTGGCTTCCTCTTATTTACTTGTGAGCTAATTGCTAAATGTGATTTATCTCAGAGCCTTTTAATGTTGTATTCTTTAAAGGTGGTTTTTCCATTGCAAATAAAACCAAAGAGTATGTCTTTAACACACATACAAATTATCTTTTGTCTTCCTTATTTCAAAATTGATGATTTGAATGTCAACTTTTCAGCTTTAGCGATTTGGAGACCTATGTTCTATTTCAGAGATGGCCTGTCTTATGCACACTGACCTGGTCTTTTCATTTGCTTCCTAAACTGCTAATATCCATTCCTAGGCAAAACCATTCATCAATTTTGCTTGATTTGCCAAACCAGGCTCAGTCATGTGGTGTCTCATCAGTGTTGCTAGACTGTGTGTCCCCAAGGGGGCCTGTATTTCCCCTCTTGCTAATTTGAGGAGCATACTATGTTGAATAGTGTCTTCTCAAAATTCACGTTCACTTGGAACCTCAGAAAGTGACCTTATTTGGAAATATGGTCTTTGCAGATGTAAGTGAGGTAAAAATTTGGATGAGATCATTGTGGATTTTGGGTGGGCCGTGAATCCAATGATTGGTGTCCTTATGAGAAAAAGAATGGACACAGAGGGACACAGGGAGGAAAGCAATGTGGAGATGGAGGCATAGATTGGAGTCATGCTGCCACAATCCAGTGACTGCCAGGAGCCACTTGGACCTGGAAAAGGCGAGGAAGGATTCCTCCCTAGAGCCTTAGAGAGAGTGTGGCCCTGCTTACACCTTGGTTTTGAACCTCTGGCCTCTACAACTATGAGATAATATGTTTCTTTTGTTTTCAGCCACCAAATTATAGTAATTTGTTATAATAGTTCTAGAAGCTAATACAAGGGGCTTCCAATAGTTAGACTGTGTATTGGCTGACTGCCCAATGCTCCAAGCGTCCCAGTGAGAGTCTGGGAGAACATGGGGCACTAAGCAGACTGGCAGGTCAGAGAGCCATGCGGATACAGAGTGACTGAGATCCCATTACTACAGAGGGGTACAGAGTAGGGGTTGGGGACAGGAATAAGGCAGACATAATAAAATCAGAACATCTGTTTTTGTGTTACCTGGGCTGCATTTCCTTTCCTTTGACAGAGGACAGAACCAGCCCAGACCCCGGGAGACCTGAAGCTTAACACAGGCCAAGCATCAGACGGACTCTTCTAGAGGTGGAGCAAGGCAGGGGGCCAAGCAGTTCATTACACAAAATGGTTGGATAATTGGAAGTTTCTGGATATACATTAAAATGTTCTCTAGTCCTGTGCTTGGTTGGCACTATGCGAATCCTATTTGTATTTTTGGACGTGGCTAGTGAAGGCTAGACGTTGAAGGCTTTATCCTCAAGCTCCGGATATCTTTCTCATGAGTCCTCTCCTTGTCAGTATTACTGCTGTAGCCCTGGCTCAGACCTTCTGAGTCACACCTGGAGAGATGTAATGATTACTTCTATAGTAATGACTATGCACATAAATAGCTTTGCCTTTTTTTTTAACTTTAGTGAGGAATAACTGGCAAATTAATTGTATAAATTTAAAGTGTACAATGTGATGATTTGATATACATACATGGTATAGAATGATTACCAAGATCAAGATAATTAACATATCCAGCACCTCACATAGTTAACTCTGTGTGTGTGTGTGTGTGTGTGTGTGTGTGTGGTGAGAAGGCATACGATCTACTCTCAGCAGCGTCCAAGTATACAACACCATATTAAGAGTATTCATCATGTGCAAAGCCTTGTCTTGAGTGCTGTGTATAATAATTCATTTGATTGTCACTACCACCCTATGAGGTTCTGGTACTCTTATTCTTTTACACAGATGAGGAAACTGAGGCACAGAGAAGTTCAGTAACTTACTCAAGGCCACATAAATTGAATGACTGAACAATATTCCTAGGTATAACTTCTTACAGTTGTATTAAAATTGATTTATGCTTTCTATTGATTTGGGTATGGATTAAACATTTGTGTGTACCTCAAAACACACATTGAATAGGTTACCACAGATTGTGAATGTGTCTGGGGCCTTGGAGGATAAGATCTAACTGGGCTCAGGAGAAAAAATGATCAAACATTCTTCTCATTGGTTGGGATAAGATAAATACATATTTTTTTTATTTTTTGTTTTTTTTTAAATTAATTTACTTATTTTGAGAGAGACAGAGAGAGCGTGAGCAAAGGAGGGGCAGAGAGAGGGAGACAGAGAAAGATGGAGAGAAAGACAGAGAGAGAGAGAGAGAGAGAGAATCCCCAGCAGGCCCCAGGTCAGTGCAGAGCCCGATACAGGGCTTAAACTCAAAACTGTGAGATCATGACCTGAATGGAAATCAAGAGAAGTATGCTTAACTGGCTGAGACACCCAGGCACCATAAGAAGAATACATAATTTTAAACAAAGGAATAAATTGCAGAGGGATTTCTTACTGCACTTGTTGAGGAGTGGTGGAAGGAAACAGATATTTTAACAATATATCTTTGTCATTAATGACAAGGCTTTTGTGAGCTGAGTGCTGTGGTTTGGATGTTGTTTGGTATGTTTCATATGACTTCATGTTTTTCAGATGGTATGGAAGCGCTGTTCCTAGGAGTGGTGATTGGGGCAGTCCTGCACATGAGCAGCAAGTGGCAAAATAATCAGCTGCTAGTTTTCTGCAGCTGGTGTTTAGGCTTCTGGAACGTTGTCACCTGAGGGAGCTGGGCAAGTTGATAACCAACTTTTAGACTTAGCCGTTGCATCAAGGATAGAGAATCGTCTACGAAGTAGGAGAAACCAGGTGGAATGTATTCTCTTAAGCCTTGCTTTCTTACCATCATGGATGCCAAGTGTCTTTGACAGTTTGTACAGGGTGATGGCTTTGTTCTTGACTTTGGCCATGGCTAGATGGCAAGATACAGAGCTTATTGACCTTCAGATCAGATTTTGAATTAATAGATGATACAGGACCCTCTCTCTCTTTCTGTGACAACAGATGTTGAGGATGCCTCTGTATGAGAGACCCTGAACCAGTCAGTGTAGCTGTGGGCACAAGGAGGGGAGAGCTGGTGCTTGTTCTTGAGGTGAGTGTACTGTCATTGGGGTGACAGCAGCAACAGTCAGCAGAGTCCTTACTGAGCGCTGGATAAGAGCACAGCCTGGACTGCCATCCTCTTTGTACCTGGATCCCAGTGAGGCTCGTAAGGTTCCCCATCTGTGAAATGAGGGATAATATCACCCACCTATCAGGTTCCAATAATTAAATAAGATAATCCTTATAAAATACTTACTGGAATGCTTGGTCTATAGTAAGAGCTCAGTAAATGTTAAAATGCTAGCTATTAGTGTCCTAATGTATTGTCCCAGTTGTAAGAGTAAGAAGTCCCTATCCTTTTAGGGAGAGACCGGTTGTTCTGTGGTTACCAGTAAATATCAGAACCTGTTTCATAGCTGTGGCAGCAGTCTTTCATGCTTCTGTCAACTCGCCCATCAGTGACAGCAGCCCCCACACCCACCAACACACACAGTAGTACAGCCAGACAGTCACGAACAGCTTAACTCCAGTGATGTGCTTTTGCAGGTCAGCCAGTCAGCAACATCCTCACTCCACCTCTGCTTCTGCAGCTGAAGGTCCCCTGCTGTCTAAACATGCCACCTCCTGGATGTCTCCCAGCCCCTGAGCTGGAAACATCTCCCACCCCTGTAGAAGATCAGCGTTCTCTGCTTTGCTCAAGGGCCCTGTATGCTGACGTGCAGTTCTCCCTTGCTTTAGCAAGCAATAAATTCAGTTTTTTGCTCACTTGTTGAGTGGAGCCCTCTTCTTTTAACAGTGGAGACATGTAAAATATGCTAAGAGATAACAAAGATGGGGCTGTCTGAAAGAGCTCACAGAAAGAGCTAAGTTTGAGTCCAGGGTGTGAAATGGGAGTTATTCAAGTCCAGAAAAATTGCAAGGGGGAGGTTTTCTAATTTGAGGGAACACACCACGAGTGGAGACCTGAGTAATAATGGCAATGGTTGTGGAGCTGCCTCCTAATCTGTCATCCCTGGACACGGAGTAGGTGTAGGGTGGGGTGCTGGATACTAGACTGGAACAGAACTAGGCTGGATTGTAAAGGCCTCGGATCCCATCCAAAAGAGTTTTCCTGTTCTGGTGCTTCTCAAACATTTTTCTCGGCTTCTGAGTTCTAACCACAGAGGAAACTGAACTTTTACCATAAGAGGGAGTTTCTTTGAAATCTCCCTATTGGTGATATTTGTCATTCTTTTTTGGCTGCCCAGCATCTGAACTCTGTTTTTGTGCTTGAAAATTTTCCCATAGGAGGGAAAAAAGCAAGATCTGTTCCCTCCTGCCCCACTCTACAAGCTGAAATGCCAGTACTTGCCTTTCTAGCCTCCTTTTCAGCTAGGACATGGGCAGAACCTGAGGTGGGAGTGCACACAGCAAAAGATGAGATCTGGCCTGTGTGCAGTGGTCATGGTCACAGCCTGTCGCTAGTATGTGATGTGAGTGATGTGAGTATTGCATGCTGCAGGAGTGACCACTTTTAATCAATCCTATGATTCACATATTACCCAAATTTTAATATTGCTGAAATCAGGACACTCCTTAAAATCACCATTGTGAGTTTGATAAGCATTATTATTTATTTTTTTCCTTAAAATATAAAATAATAACCCAATGGTCTTAGAGTCAGCAACATCAGAAATACAGATTCCTGGGGCGCCTGAGTGGCTCAGTCGGTTAAGCGTCCGACTTCGGCTCAGGTCATGATCTCATGGTTTGTGAGTTCAAGCTCCGCGTCAGGCTCTGGGCTGACAGCTCAGAGCCTGGAGCCCGCTTCAGATTCTGTGTCTCCCTCTGTCTGCCCCTCCGGCTGCTTGCACTCTGTCTCTTGCACTGTCTCAAAAATAAATAAACACTTAAAAAAATTAATTAAAAAAAAAGAAATACAGATTTCTCAGTGGTAGCATAAATGTCCATGTCAGACCAGTTCTGAGCACTGGTTTAGCCTCAGAGCCTCATGTCTGGTTGTCTATCCCATTACGTTACTCTGTAAGCCTTCTAATAAATTTATTATTTGCTTAAATTAGTTAGACTTTGTTTCTATTGTTTGAAACTACACATCTTGAAACTACACATCTTGGTATATACAAGTTATCTTAAAAAGTTTTACAAATCCTGCAGTTTGTTAATATATCTGTTTTAATGGAAAAAGGACTTTTTCTCTAAATCTTCACTTAAATTTGATGTCTCAAGAAACTATGTCAGGTTGATAACTCACAATTCAACAAGTATTTATTGAAAACTTCTAGGTGATATTATGGAGTGGGGCCTTCTGGAACTTTCACTCCGATGTGTCCCTTGTGGGCTTGCATCCCCCCTCCCCCTGCCCCCCTACCCCCCTCCCCCTGCCCCCCTTCCCCCCTTCCCCCCCGAACATCACCTGCCATTCCTATACCGGGGACTTGACTCTACGTAAGAAGCACAGTGTAGGTAATGGAGAGCTGGGAGATGCTTTAACTTAAGAGTGATGTGACCACATTCACACAATCACTTCTATGGGCTTTCTTCACTTATTCCCATCCTCATTCACCTGGGGCAATCCTGTCTCCCTTCACAATCTCCTTTATCTTGAACCTCTATGGAAACTGTTTGGAGCCCAGAGCTGTGGGCATTTGGCTTTGAAATGCCAGATATCTTTTATATTCCAAATGTTTTTGAATTCAAATGTTCTGAGTGTTAGTTCTTTCTTCATTCCAGATAATTGCTGGGTTTCCAAATTAAAAAACAGAAAAACAACAATGTCTTTCAAAATAAAAACTTCCTCAGCATAAACAATGTTACAATTGATATTTGGATCTAATAGATCCTTCTTAGACTTTTCTGAGGTCCGCATACAAACTTTTCTTGAGTTACCTTTACTTATAATATTCACTTCAGCCTACATGAGTCATTTGCTCTTACTGAGTAGAGGGAAGCATGCTTTCAAAATAGAGAACTTTTCTGAAGGAAAAACTTTACATATTCTACTTGTGGTTGAAGAACCTGATGAAAGATTTAGAGATAAACAGTCCTAATCACTGTTGATTGGGAAATTAGGCACAGAGACTGTTTGGGGAGCATTTGATAAGACAAGACTCCATCTCTGGAGAGCTGGTCCTGCTTTGTGATAACACTGTAGATGATCTTTGAAGAGGGAGCTAATAGTTTGCACCTTTGTGGAATCCCCCCAAAGTCTTGTCTCTGGGGCATTACAGTGGGGAGCTAACCTCAAAGACTTGTCATCCTTAACTGTTGTTTTAATGTATGAAAAGCCATAATGCAAGTGAATGTTAGGCCACTATTTGCAATATGTCTATTCTCTCTGGATACAGTAGAATAATTTCTTGTCAGGATTTAATTTTCTTACTGTTGTTAATTTATTTTTATTTTGAGATAGTGTAGTACATAGTATTACATTTTCACTTCAGTTTGTTTTAAGTCCAGTTATAAAATGCCTTTTTAAAATAGGTTTCTGTGAAATTAAAATCCATCTAGTCATTTCTGGTTTCTGAGATACTATTACTTCCCGTCTTCTTTCTGCTTGCCTTCTACAATCTCCCACCAAAGACAAACCCAAAACAAAACCACAAGTAAAAACAGAACTATATGTTTTAAAGACAGAGGGAGATCTGATACTTCCATGAAGTCTTTATTATTTTTTTTAAAAGATTTCATTTATGTAATCTGTATACCCAACATGGGGCTCTAACTCCCAACCCTGAGGTTAAGAGTTACATGCTCTTCCAACTGACCCAGCCAGGTGCCCCTTCCTCCAAATCTTTAAAAGGAAAATGTTGGAATGACATGATTCTTCTTTTTGTTAGATGTTCCACATTTTGTGAGAAGAGTTAGGCTTTCCTAATAGTCCTCAATGACTGGCTCAACAGAGTGAAAGATACATGTCCATTGTTAATACAGGAACATGTTTGGAGGCCAGTGTGGAAAGCTATGGAACACCCTTGTCTAACGCTGTGTTTTGTTCAGCACTTGGATGGAATTCAGTGTTCTACAGGAAGATTTAAGCTTTCGCTCGTTCAGAATTTGTAAGAAAAAGTCTGGGTTAAATTTTACATGACCATCTTCTATAAAAGATGGTTAGACATAATCATGTAGACAGAGAAACACTTAAAACTCTGATTCTTTCCAAGTACTTAGATGCCCTCGCTTAACAAACATACTCGATAAGTTATGCTAATGGATGGGAAAGCAGTCTGAAAAGTTTACATACTGCAAATGCAAGCTGCTGTTAGTATTTGGCAGTCTCTTATTTATTCAGTAAAACAGCTGTTCAAGGCCCTTCCCTGGGCCAAACTATTTTAGCCTCATTCCACTTATAGAAATGAACATGCAAGCAATGAGAAATGGGCATTTCAGTAAAAATATTTTCTTGTTCCTATTTTCCAGAAATTCAACTGGCATTCCCCTTAAGTTAATCCCAATCTTTAGGTTTCCCAAATCCATCAACGACTATTCCTCAGCATCAGGCACTGGTGCTCAATGGATGTGTTATGACTGACTGAATGAATCAACAGATATTTTGTACAGTGCTGAAGCACCTCAAGAAAGGGAAAGAAATGCAAAATGCAGACACTCTCATTTGGGCTACTTACACTTTAACTTGGGAACATAAACCAAGCACACGGATTCTGCATATGCTGCAAAGCAAGGCTATACAGGATTAAACACCAAGGGGATCAAGAGGAGAGTCCAGAAGGAGAGAGACAGGGCTGTTGATGTGGCCTAAAGTCATCAGAAGAGATGGGATTTGAAAGGGACCACCAGGCCCCATGGATGTGGTTTGTACTACATGTTTGTATATCCCCCAAATCCATATGTTGAAGTCCTGATTCCCCAATGTGATGGCATTTGGAGATGGAGCCTTTGGGAGATGGATTTGTGCCCTTTTAAGAAGAGACAATGAGAGAGTTTGCTTCTTCTCTCTCTTTCTGGTATGTGAAGACACAGTAAGAAGACATCCATCTATAAACCAAGAAGACAGCTATCACTAGGAACCTAACTGGCTGGCTCCTTGAACTTGGACTCCTAGCCTCCAGAACTGTGAGGAATAAATTTCTGTTGTTTAAGCCACCCAGTCTATGATATTTGTATTATTGCAGCCTGAACTAAGACAGGATAGAAATAAGGCATTCCTGGAATGAAGAGAGCAAAGGGTCTGAATTGAGGAACGCTCCAGGTGCAGAGGAGCTCCTCACAAGCTATTTTACATCTCAGGGTGCTCTTAGGCTTATTGATTTCAACATCCATTATTATAGAAGGTAGGATATAGGATCAAATCTGCACTGACTTAGCAAAAACCTAGAATTTACAGTCTCTTTTCCTTCCTCCCGTCCTTATTCTCTCCTTCTTTCCTTTCCCTTTCCCTTTCCCTTTCCCTTTCCTTCTCCCTTTCCCTTTCTCTTTCCCTCTCCCTTTCTTTCTCCCTTTCTTTCTCTTTTTCTTTCCCTTTCCCCTTTCCTTTCCTTTCCTTTCCTTTCCTTTCCTTTCCTTTCCTTTCCCTCTTCTCTTAAAATTTTTTTAAGTTTATTTATTTCTTTTGAGAGAGAGGAAGAGAGAAAATCCCAAGCAGGCTCCACACTGTCAGCACAGAGCCTCAAACGCATGAACCATGAGATCATGATCTGAGCTCAATGGACTGGTCACCCAGGCACCTCTATTCTCTTTTCTTTTTTTCTTTTTCATGTTGTTTTCATGAGTGTTTTCTTTTCTTTTCTTTTTTTTTTTTTTTGCCACTGCAGTCCCACAGCTAGAACTATCCCTGTCACTGCAGAAAGTATTTGAATAAGTAGCCACCAAGGAACCACAGAGTTTATTAATAACTAGAATCAGAAGCCTTTCCCGCCTACTCACTGAGTTTAGAGCTTTCTCTGAGTTTAAGGATCCACAATTTTCTTTGTGCTTGACATTAGTGGAGAAGATTGAGGCGCTTGGGTAATTTTTATGACAGTAATTTTGGATTTTGTCTCATGACTGCTTTGGGAGTAGAAGAATAATTTTATTCTTGCTAAACTAAATAAAATAAACAAGAAGCTTATGAAATGAAACATTGAAGAACATTAATTAATTAAAAATTTTAATGTTTATTTTTGAGGGAGAGAGAGAGTGGAGGAGGGGCAGAGAGAGAGGGACGCAGAATCCGAAGGAGGCTCCAAGCTCTGAGCTTTCAACACAGAGCCTGATGTGGGGCTCGAATTCATGAACTGCGAGATCATGACCTGAGCAGAAGTTGGACGCTTAACTGACTGAGCCACCAAGGCACCCAACATTGAGGAACATTTAAAAGCAAACAGTAGACATAGCTTAATAATTTCAAAAAATAACACGGTAGATATTCTATATCAGCAGACTGTTCACTTTCTCAGTGAAAAGGAGAGTAAAAGGTGTTTTTTCCTAGGAAGGTAATGTTCTATAGTAAGCAGAGGTATTTAAAGGAGTTCAAATCTTAACTCACAGGGAAATGACTTAAAATATATGTAAACATTTAATTTACATTAAAATCACTGAAATCAGCCCTTCTGATCTTCAAATTACTGTAATCTTTTTAAAAATAAATAATTTTTCTTTTGGAAAAAAGTGACTAGTTTCTGTAATAGGTTAGAGATGCCATGTGGCCCAGAAGGGAATATAGACTTGATGAAAGTGCCGTTTGCCTTTCTTTCTTGCCTGTGCACTGTGAATATGACCAAGTCCCAGTAGGAAGCCTTCAGCTTATGTTTCCGTATCTACAGGTGCTGACTTACTCACTGCTCAAATTGACCCATTTGTTCATAATTTTTTATTCCTTGTTGATGAAAATTATGTCTTTATTAAAATTTAACATAAATAGACTATAAGAAATAGTGGCACCTATTTTAAAGATCATTATGTATAACATTTTCAGACAGAAGTCATATGGTTGAGTGCATGTTTACCAATATTTAATATTTCTTTTACTGCTTTACCTTGATTTTCTACATGGAGTTAAAATCCTTTATCATACCATACCATTAAAGTAAGACATAGGTAGGGTCAGACAATAATCTTCCTTTTCTCTGCATTTTCTTCCCATCTCTCTTTCTTGGACTTTGCAGTGTTCTATTGTCCGTCTCTTAAATGTTTTTAAAATTAAGTATTCTTATTTTAAATTGTAAAAGCATTACTTACTCATTAAACAATTCAAGCAATGGAATAGTTTATAAATTAACATGTCCCACAGAAAAAACACAAGTACACAATTACACACACACACACACACACACATACACACACATGCACAATCTTCCCCTCTACCTCTCCTTATGAGACCTTACTACATACACTATTTTGTAGGTTGATTTTTCATTTAACAATATATCATCAATCCCATAAATATTGGTGTCTTCTTGTCCATGTTTTCTTTTCTTTCACTGCAAGTACTGTAGTTTTAGCCACCTTCATGCTCATTCCCAAATATATCCTCCCAGCCCTGATGTGGGTCTGTCACTCCAGCCCAACTATTGTCATTGCCTCATAGACAATAATGTGCATCTCTCCCTGAACACTGTTTCCCTTTCTGTCTCCATCTCAAGGAGCATGGTATTTTTCATCTCATTTTCCAAGTCCAGATGTGGCGTCATCTTCAGTCCTTCCTATTTCTTCTTTAGCCATATTGTGCCAATCCCCAGGCTTATTGTTTCCACCTCTTCAATATCTCTTAGATCAGTTTTTCACCTTTCTGACTATCACTTCTGTGATGCCAGGTGAGCATCATGTCTTGCTTGGGTGCTCTACTTGTCTAACTGTCCTCCCTTCTTCCACTCTCCCTTCTCATCTTCTAATCCATCTGTCTCACAGGACTCAGATGATCTTTCTTCAGTGTAAATCTTAACATGTCTTATAATAATGACTTGCCATTGCCTTCAGAATAAAGCCAAAACTCTTTAAGACTTCTAAGGGTTCATCTGATCTGGCCTCTGCCTTTGCCTTGCCTGCCTCACTGGTCACCATCCCCACCTATGTTTGACTCTAACCCCATAGTCAACCATTCTGAGATCCTAGAACATGCCATGCTTTCACTTACGTGTTTGCCTTGGTACATTGTGTCTCTCCATCTCTTTGTTTCCTCTTTTAGGCTACTTCATGGACACCTTCTTTTACAAACTGGGTTTGGTGTCATTCCTATGTGTTTCCAGAGCATATCACACTTACCTTTATCCTATTTTACTGTAGATCATACTGCAATTACCTGTGTATGGTTTCTGTGACCCTTCACCCTTAGCACCACCACCACTGGTGACTACACTATGCACTCCCTGACTGCAAAAACTAGGGAGAGCACAAAATGTAGCACCTGTCAGAAACTGCATATTTGAATGATGAATGAACATAGAAGCCCAAGAAGCCCAAAAACTGAAGGGGTGGCTTGTTCCTCAATCCTAGGAGTTATAATGGTCAAGTTAGAAACTTCACATACCTGAGGCTGACTCTGGTTGGGATAAGCACTTTTCAGGGCCTGGATATGGCAGTTTGAAATATCAGTGCTATTAAGGAGTAAAGCAAAGTTATCATGACCAGAGTCTGTTTGCCTTCTGTTTTTCTTTGAACTTCATCCTATTTGGGGACTTCTATAGACTCAGAGTGAGCAGGAGAGGTGATCTAACTCCTCAGTGGGGCAGGAGCAGAAATATGAGGGTTCTCAGAGTGAGGTACTTAGATTTGGGGTAGGCACAACACTTATGTTGGCTAATCTCGCCTCCCACACAGCTGGTTAATCTGGCTACTTCTCTCCCGCCTCCAACCTTCAATGTGGGCAAGTTCATTAAAGGAAGACCTTCATTTCTTTATGAATCTTTCTTACTTCAGAGTCCCCGTGCCCTTTATCCACATGCTACAAAGAAAATAAATAAATACCACTGATAACCCTAATGCCTTATGACTCTCTTTTATACTTTCTTGCATGCTTTATTGATTTTACATTTGAATACCACACACTGCAGCTGTTACAGTTTTTTTTTTTTATGTGACTGTGTTTTGCTGATTTGCATAGAATACTTCTCAGCTTTACAGTGATAAAGTTAATTTGTATATTGGGACTCACAAAATGGAGGCCTCCCTGGTAGCCCTGCCCTATCACAAACTTACACCTAAGTGAGCCTGCACTTATAAGAAACACCTGTCAAGGAAACCCAACATACATCAATCACACTCCTCCAACTCAGGTTTAGCTAGTTTATTCTAGAAACTAGAAACTCTGCTAGCCTTATAAGGAAATCCCCAATCTCCTAGTCAAGCATGCCCTGCTTCCACATTGCTTCTTGTAATGCTCTATAAAACTTACTGTTGCCCAAATTCCCTCAGGAAGGGTGTTCCACTGTTAGGTAGGCATTATATTCCCCCAATCCATGTATTGTTTTTCCTTGAGTAAAGTACATCAAACTCATTACTAAATTGTTTTAGTTTTGTCAGTTGACAGTTTTGGTGACAAGATGGGACCCAAAGACAACTTGCTGAAGATTCTGAGAATGGCCCCTAGATGTATAGGTGAAGGTATCTAGAGAGCCTTTTTGGTTCTCTGCTTATTCAGCCACTCTCCAGCATCTCTGGAAAGCTGCTCTCAGATGAAGCTCTGCATATTTTGCATTCTGAACTCTTTGAATTTGTCCTAATCCTTCCAACTGGAAAATTGGGGTGTGCGAAACTCTAGATTTTCACCCGGTGGAAATTGGGATGTAATAGACTCCAGATTTTCACAGTGAGACTCACAGGTTTCAGGAACTGTGCACAGGCCACAAGAAATGGTAAGACTGGTTGAATTAGGGAGGATTACTTCAAGGGAGAATAATGAGTATCCCTCAATCTAAAGAAAGCAAGATGGCAGCTTTTAGGGGACTCACAAAGCCTCAAGGAAAGCCCACAGTGTGAACTACTGGGTGATTTGGGGAAATAAATTAAGAGAAAAAATTCAGAATTTTTTTTTTTTTTTTGCTTTCTTTTTTTTTTTTTATTTTTTTTTTTTTATTTTTTTTTATTTTTTAATATATGAAATTTACTGTCAAATTGGTTTCCATACAACACCCAGTGCTCATCCCAAAAGGTGCCCTCCTCAATACCCATCACCCACCCTGCCCTCCCTCCCACCCCCAAACAACCCTCAGTTTGTTCTCAGTTTTTAACAGTCTCTTATGCTTTGGCTCTCTCCCACTCTAACCTCTTTTTTTTTTTTTTTCCCTTCCCCTCCCCCATGGGTTTCTGTTACGTTTCTCAGGATCCACATAAGAGTGAAACCATATGGTATCTGTCTTTCTCTGTATGGCTTATTTCACTTAGCATCACACTCTCCAGTTCCATCCACGTTGCTACAAAAGGCCATATTTCATTCTTTCTCATTGCCACGTAGTATTTTTGATCAATAGTATATTGAAAAGTAAGTAGGCACAGGTCAGACTATTAAAAGCCATCAGGGTTTTCTCCATTATAAAGGGATATTATTAAAGGAATGATAGATCTATTGCTAATGGGAATCTCAGAAGGTAAAACTGCAAAGTTGGTGTGTGCAGGTTGAACACTTGAGTACTTGCCACCCAACTCTAAGAACTCTGTGCCAGGATAGGTTGGTCATGGAATGGGTTAGAAAGATACCAGGTCACCCACCAACCTCAAAATTTTTTTCATGCAGCAAGGTACCCTGTAAAATATTAAAATCCTCAACCCAGGTGCACATCCCTCCTAAGTATTTGGCTCCACGAGACCCAAGGCTTAGCTAAAGAAATGGGATTGTCAAGTTTCAAAGAATTAAGCACATCACCTTTTGGCACATCTGCTTAGTTTATCTCTGAGAAATGTGGTCCCAGAAACTACAGATACATACAAAAGGTGAAAATCTTACTAAGACAACTTAGAATTACAATGGTCATTGTAGGGAACATTTCAATTAGACAAGATTGTTAAGAAGTGCACTTAACAGTAAAGTGTTAAAAGTTCAGAAATAGCTGAAATAAAATTGATGAATTACCAAAGTAGTAATTAGTAAGAGATTATTGTGCACACAACAAAAAGATAGTTCTCAAACTGGGAGCACTCAAACCAAAACATGGAATGAGGCTCAGGGGTATATTGTTATAAAGCCATATATATAGTAGGAAGTCACTCACTGCTTATTTTTCACAGTGATAATAATCACTTAGAATTTTCTTAAATTACAGAGAACTGGTTAGTGGTTACTCCATAACAATTTTGGAAAACAATTTAAATTTCACTTGTGATTTCCAGAGGCATAAGCAAGAAATGACCTGGGTCAAGTAAGTCTTGCAAAATATGCTAAATTAAGCTTTGCTTTTATGGCTAAACTGGTTTTGTCTGCTTAGGGAATTTTTGAGGCTGGTCTACATTTGGGTTTTGTTTTAACAATTCCTTCCTTTTGGTCATTCTTTCAGCGGGCTAAGTAAGTGTATGACCAACCAGTATGGCATTCTTCTCAGTTACCATCATTGACGTAGTTCGGCCAAAGAACCACATATTTTGTTTCCACTCATTGAATCATCAAATAGGAAGGTCATGTAGTCACCATCTTCATCATTTATGTAATTATTGTTGCCTTTATCCAGTTGTGTAATTCTAATGGATACCAATTCTAATGGATCCATCAAAAGTATACTAACCTGGAGAGGTTATTATGACTATAAGGAGAACAATAGCCAACGATAGAAAAATTCCCCAGAAAAGAGATTCCCAGGAGCCAAGATTTAACCAATTAAATAACTCAAGTGCGTTATAATCAGATTCAGTTTTAGCTAAATCAATCTATATATATATTTTTTGGATAATTGGGTGTATAGTGTATACACCCAGTGTATAATTGGGTTTCAATTTTTTTCTGAGTCATTTATATAGGCACAAATGTGCCTGTATAAAGACCTGCTATGTATTAGCAGGCTCATATCCTCATGATTACTTGAGAAAGGATGAATATCAGGATGTTTCTTTTCAGGAGGTGGTATTGCAGTTGAGCTTCCCCCTAAATTAGACCTCTATATATTGTGAGCAATCAGAAAATTTAATGAGAGGTATTTCTATGGAAACAAAATAAAAACAAAGTTAATCATTGGAGCAAATTATAAATTCAGTTTCTGAATTTAGACAGCAGCTGGCTGAGAAGATTTCTATATGTCAGTTTGAAGCACCTTCAGATAGAGTGAGGGAAAGTACTGGCATTCTGACAGATTTTTCTGCCTTGCAGTTTGAATGTCTGTGGTGAGATTTGTGAGTAGCTCCATAGGAACAGGCATGAAGACTATGCACACATGAGCTATTGTGGTGATTCCTCTGAAAGTTATATCAAGTTTTCCAGTTTTAACTTTCATGGCTTTGGAAAGGAGGAAATTTTAGTTGTATAGTGATTATAAGTCAAAAGAGTGAAAAATTTTAGAAATGTGAATTTGGAAATTTCTAACCCATATTGGAGAATTCAGGACCCAATCCAGTTTATAGGTAGAAAACAATATCTCAAAAACAATTAACAGCACTAGAATCTGATATCCACAAAGATATATTACTGAAACATCATTTTTCTTTCTATAATCCACCTCATTTCTATCAAGGATAACCACAGTAAGACGAATTTGTTTGCAAATTAAATCTAATTTCAATAAACTTGGCCTGATTATTGACATAAATGCATCAATAAAGTGATTGACCATATAAACTCTTTTATTTTTTAATTTTTTTTAATATATGAAATTTATTGTCAAATTAGTTTCCATACAACACCCAGTTCTCATCCGAAAAGGTGCCCTCCTCAATACCCACCACCCACCCTGCCCTCCCTCCCACCCCCTATCAACCCTCAGTTTGTTCTGTTTTTAACAGTCTCTTATGCTTTGGCTCTCTGCCACTCTAACGTCTTTTTTTTTTCCTTCCCCTCCCCCATGGGTTTCTGTTAAGTGTCTCAGGATCCACATAAGAGTGAAACCATATGGTATCTGTCTTTCTCTGTATGGCTTATTTCACTTAGCATCACACTCTCCAGTTCCATCCACGTTGCTACAAAAGGCCATATTTCATTCTTTCTCATTGCCACGTAGTATTCCATTGTGTATATAAACCACAATTTCTTTATCCATTCATCAGTTGATGGACATTTAGGCTCTTTCCATAATTTGGCTATTGTTGAGAGTGCTGCTATAAACATTGGGGTACAAGTGCCCCTATGCATCAGTACTCCTGTATCCCTTGGGTAAATTCCTAGCAGTGCTATTGCTGGGTCATAGGGTGGGTCTATTTTTAATTTTCTGAGGAAACTCCACACTGCTTTCCAGAGCAGCTGCACCAATTTGCATTCCCACCAACAGTGCAAGAGGGTTCCCGTTTCTCCACATCCTCTCCAGCATCTATAGTCTCCTGATTTGTTCATTTTGGCCACTCTGACTGGCGTGAGGTGATATCTGAGTGTGGTTTTGATTTGTATTTCCCTGATAAGGAGCGACGTTGAACATTTTTTCATGTGCCTGTTGGCCATCCGGATGTCTTCTTTAGACAAGTGTATATTCATGTTTTCTGCCCATTTCTTCACTGGGTTATTTGTTTTTCGGGTGTGGAGTTTGGTGACCTCTTTATAGATTTTGGATGCTAGCCCTTTGTCCAATATGTCATTTGCAAATATCTTTTCCCATTCCGTTGGTTGCCTTTTAGTTTTGTTCGTTGTTTCCCTTGCTGTGCAGAAGCTTTTTATCTTCATAAGGTCCCAGTAATTCACTTTTGCTTTTAATTCCCTTGCCTTTGGGGATGTGTCAAGTAAGAGATTGCTACGGCTGAGGTCAGAGAGGTCTTTTCCTGCTTTCTCCTCTAAGGTTTTGATGGTTTCCTGTCTCACATTCAGGTCCTTTATCCATTTTGAGTTTATTTTTGTGAATGGTGTGAGAAAGTGGTCTAGTTGCAACCTTCTGCATGTTGCTGTCCAGTTCTCTCAGCACCATTTGTTAAAGAGATTGTCTTTTTTCCATTGGATGTTCTTTCCTGCTTTGTCAAAGATGAGTTGGCCATACGTTTGTGGGTCTAGTTCTGGGGTTTCTATTCTATTCCATTGGTCTATGTGTCTGTTTTTATGCCAATACCATGGTGTCTTGATGATGACAGCTTTGTAGTAGAGGCTAAAGTCTGGGATTGTGATGCCTCCTGCTTTGGTCTTCTTCTTCAAAATTACTTTGGCTATTCGGGGCCTTTTGTGGTTCCATATGAATTTTAGGATTGCTTGTTCTAGTTTCGAGAAGAATGCTGGTGCAATTTTGATTGGGATTGCATTGAATGTGTAGATAGCTCTGGGTAGTATTGACATTTTGACAACATTTATTCTTCCAATCCATGAGCAGGGAATGTCTTTCCATTTCTTTATATCTTCTTCAATTACCTTCATAAGCTTTCTATAGTTTTCAGCATACAGATCTTTTACATCTTTGGTAGATTTATTCCTAGGTGTTTTATGCTTCTTGGTGCAATTGTGAATGGGATCAGTTTCTTTATTTGTCTTTCTGTTGCTTCATTGTTAGTGTATAAGAATGCAACTGATTTCTGAACATTGATTTTGTATCCTGCAACTTTGCTGAATTCATGTATCAGTTCTAGCAGACTTTTGGTGGAGTCTATCGGATTTTCCATATATAATATCATGTCAGCTGCAAAAAACAAAAGCTTGACTTCATCTTTGCCAATTTTGATGCCTTTGATTTCCTTTTGTTGTCTGATTGCTGATGCTAGAACTTCCAGCACTATGTTAAACAACAGCGGTGAGAGTGGGCATCCCTGTCGTGTTCCTGATCTCAGGGAAAAAGCTCTCAGTTTTTCCCCGTTGAGGATGATGTTAGCTGTGGGCTTTTCATAAATGGCTTTTATGATCTTTAAATATGTTCCTTCTATCCCGACTTTTTCAAGGGTTTTTATTAAGAAAGGGTGCTGGATTTTGTCAAAGGCCTTTTCTGCACCGATTGACAGGATCATATGGTTCTTCTCTTTTTTTTGTTGTTAATGTGATGTATCACGTTGATTGATTTGCGAATGTTGAACCAGCCCTGCATCCCACGAATGAATCCCATTTGATCATGGTGAATAATTCTTTTTATATGCTGTTGAATTCGATTTGCTAGTATCTTATTGAGAATTTTTGCATCCATATTCATCAGGGATATTGGCCTGTAGTTCTCTTTTTTTACTGGGTCTCTGTCTGGTTTGGGAATCAAAGTAATACTGGCTTCATAGAATGAGTCTGGAAGTTTTCCTTCCCTTTCTATTTCTTGGAATAGCTTGAGAAGGATAGGTATTATCTCTGCTTTCAACATCTGGTAGAACTCCCCTGGGAAGCCATCTGGTCCTGGACTCTTATTTGTTGGGAGATTTTTGATAACCGATTCAATTTCTTCGCTGGTTATGGGTCTGTTCAAGCTTTCTATTTCCTCCTGATTGAGTTTTGGAAGAGTGTGGGTGTTTAGGATTTGTCCATTTCTTCCAGGTTGTCCAATTTGTTGGCATATAATTTTTCATGGTATTCCCTGATAATTGTTTGTATCTCTGAGGGATTGGTTGTAAAAATTCCATTTTCATTCATGATTTTATCTATTTGGGTCCTCTCCCTTTTCTTTTTGAGAAGCCTGGCTAGAGGTTTGTCAATTTTGTTTATTTTTTCCAAAAACCAACTCTTGGTTTCGTTGATCTGCTCTACAGTTTTTTTAGATTCTATATTGTTTATTTCTGCTCTAATCTTTATGATTTCTCTTCTGCTGGGTTTAGGCTGCCTTTGCTGTTCTGCTTCTATTTCCTTTAGGTGTGCTGTTAGATTTTGTATTTGGGATTTTTCTTGTTTCTTGAGGTAGGCCTGGATTGCAATGTATTTTCCTCTCAGGACTGCCTTCGCTGCATCCCAAAGCGTTTGGATTGTTGTATTTTCATTTTCGTTTGTTTCCATATATTTTTAAATTTCTTCTCGAATTGCCTGGTTGACCCACTCATTCGTTAGTAGGGTGTTCTTTAACCTCCATGCTTTTGGAGGTTTTCCAGACTTTTTCCTGTGGTCGATTTCAAGCTTCATAGCATTGTGGTCTGAAAGTATGCATGGTATAATTTCAATTCTTGTAAACTTATGAAGGGCTGTTTTGTGACCCAGTATATGATCTATCTTGGAGAATGTTCCATGTGCACTCGAGAAGAAAGTATATTGTGTTGCTTTGGGATGCAGAGTTCTAAATATATCTGTCAAGTCCATCTAATCCAATGTATCATTCAGGGCCCTTCTTTATTGACCATGTGTCTAGATGATCTATCCATTTCTGTAAGTGGAGTGTTAAAGTCCCCTGCAATGACCACATTCTTATCAATAAGGTTGCTTATGTTTATGAGTAATTGTTTTATATATTTGGGGGCTCCGGTATTCGGCGCATAGACATTTATAATTGTGAGCTCTTCCTGGTGGATAGACCCTGTAATTATTATATAATGCCCTTCTTCATCTCTTGTTACAGCCTTTAATTTAAAGTCTAGTTTGTCTGATATAAGTATGGCTACTCCAGCTTTCTTTTGGCTTCCAGTAGCATGATAAATAGTTCTCCATCCCCTCACTCTCAATCTAAAGGTGTCCTCAGATCTAAAATGAGTCTCTTGTAGACAGCATATAGATGGGTCTTGTTTTTTTATCCATTCTGATACCCTATGTCTTTTGGTTGGCGCATTTAATCCATTTACATTCAGTGTTATTATAGAAAGATACGGGTTTAGAGTCGTTGTGATGTCTGTATCTTTTATGCTTGTAGTGGTCTCTGGTACTTTGTCTCACAGGATCCCCCTTAGGATCTCTTGTAGGGCTGGTTTCGTGGTGACAAATTCCTTCAGTTTTTGTTTGGGAAGACCTTTATCTCTCCTTCTATTCTAAATGACAGACTTGCTGGATAAAGGATTCTCGGCTGCATATTTTTTTCTGTTCAGCACACTGAAGATCTCGGGCCAATCCTTTCTGGCCTGCCAAGTTTCAAAAGAGAGATCAGTCACAAGTCTTATAGGTCTCCCTTTATATGAGAGGGCACGTTTATCCCTTGCTGCTTTCAGAATTTTCTCTTTATCCTTGTATTTTGCCAGTTTCACTATGATATGTCATGCAGAAGATAGATTCAAGTTACGTCTGAAGGGAGTTCTCTGTGCCTCTTGGATTTCAATGCCTTTTTCCTTCCCCAGTTCAGGGAAGTTCTCAACTATGATTTCTTCAAGTACCCCTTCAGCCCTTTTCCCTCTCTCTTCCTCCTCTAGGATACCAATTATGCGTATATTATTTCTTTTTAGTGTATCACTTGGTTCTCTAATTTTCCCCTCATACTCCTGGATTTTTTTATCTCTCTTTCTCTCAGCTTCCTCTTTTTCCATAACTTTATCTTCTAGTTCACCTATTCTCTCCTCTGCCTCTTCAATCCGAGCCATCGTCGTTCCCATTTTGTTTTGCATTTCGTTTAAAGCGTTTTTCAGCTCCTCGTGACTGTTCCTTAGTCCCTTGATCTCTGTAGCAAGAGATTCTCTGCTATCCTCTGTACTGTTTTCAAGCCCAGAGATTAATTTTATGACTATTATTCTAAATTCACTTTCTGTTATATTATTTAAATCCTTTTTGATCAGTTCATTAGCTGTTGTTATTTCCTGGAGATTCTTCTGAGGGGAATTCTTCCGTTTAGTCATTTTGGATAGTCCCTGGAGTGGTGAGGACCTGCAGGGCACTTCCCCCGTGCTGTGGTGTATAACTGGAGTTGGTGGGCGAGGCCGCAGTCCGACCTGATGTCTGCCCCCAGCCCACCTGGGCTGGGGCCACAGTCAGACTGGTGTGTGTCTTCCCTTCCCCTCTCCTAGGGGCGGGATTCACTGTGGGGTGGCGTGGCCCATCTGGGCTACTTGCACACTGCCAGGCTTGTGGTGCTGGGGATCTGGTGTATTAGCTGGGGTGGGTAGGCAAGGTGCACGGGGGCAGGAGGGGCAAGCTTAGCTCGCTTCTCTTTAGGTGATCCACTTCAGGAGGGGCCCTGTGGCAGCGGGAGGGAGTCAGATCCACTGCAGGAGGTTTGGCTCCGCAGAAGCACAGAGTTGGGTGTTTGCGCTGAGCGAGCAAGTTCCCTGGCAGGAACTGGTTCCCTTTGGGATTTTGGCTGGGGGATGGGCGAGGGAGATGGCACTGGTGAGCGCCTTTGTTCCCCGCCAAACTGAGCTCTGTCGTCCGGGGATTCAGCAGCTCTCCCTCCCTTTGTCCTCCAGCCTTCCCGGTTTCTGAGCAGAGCTGTTAACTTATGACCTCCCAGACGCTAAGTCACGCTTGCTGTCGGAACACAGTCCGTCAGACCCCTCGGCTTTTGCCAGCCAGACTTGGGGGCTCTGCTTGGCCCGCGAGCCGCCACTCTGCCCAGGCTCCCTCCCGCCAGACTGTGGAGCACACACCGCCTCGCCGCCCTTCCTACCCTCTTCCGTGGGCCTCTCGTCTGTGCTTCGCTCTGTTCTGCTAATCCTCTGGTGGTTTTCTGGGTTATTTGGGCAGGTGTAGGTGGAATCTAAGTGATCAGCAGGAACCGCGGTGAGCCCAGAGTCCTCCTACGCCGCCATCTTCCCTCTCCCTATAAACTCTTTTAAATCTGCTTTGCAAGAGCTTGTCTAATTGTGTCCTGTTGCCTAGAGAACATATTCTTATTGAACTTATGAAAATACATACATTGTCAAGAATATTCAATAAGAGTTTCCAAATTCTGGAGGGATCAGGTAGGGCGAAAATCATAAATGTTTCAATATTTGATGCAAAATATCTATAACTTACAAAAATTTGGTAAAGTGCAGCTTTAAAGAAAGTAGGAAAAGGGGGTCTTTTAAATCTGGAAAACAAAATATTAAACAACCAGCAATGTTTTAAATCAAATCATAAAAATTATGATTGTCTTCAACAGTTTATTCAGTCTTATGTCATTCGTGTATTCGTTCATCTTGGGTGAGCAGGTTTATAAATCAATCAGTTTTCCATTAGTGTTTTAGAAGTTCTTACTCAGTTTAGTGTTATGGTCTTAACTTGTCAGAAACCTGCATTTTAGAGTAATTCTCAGGGCTGTTTCCATGAATCCTTCTGAAGATGAAGCATTTTTTGCAGAAACAATTACAAAAGCAACAAAGCAAAATAACTGTAAAATTGATGTAAACAACAAAAGACTTAAAAATTGCCATGGTTAGAGATCTGGTGAGTGGTCACACACACACACACACACACACAAAATGACACAAATGACAAGAAAATTTGGTCATTTTTGTAATACACAATATTATAAGATAATAGATGAAATTA
Source organism: Neofelis nebulosa (assembly GCF_028018385.1). Classification (NCBI taxonomy): domain Eukaryota; kingdom Metazoa; phylum Chordata; class Mammalia; order Carnivora; family Felidae; genus Neofelis; species Neofelis nebulosa. The sequence continues at coordinate 25,630,249 of NC_080794.1, read as the reverse complement.
TGAACTGATAAGATTATAGCAGGACATATCAGATTATTACAATTTTATCTAATTTCTGAACTAGTTATTTTAATGGTTGTTATCTCATATAAATTTGATTGAAAAAGGTTGAACATTACTTTTTATTTGATAGTGTATCCCATGTGATGTAATATACCAAATAAACCTAAGTAACATTTTTTCTTCATACTTCATTCAAAATTTGAGAAAGTTTGTTTAAATGTCAAAATATTTAAAACACTTAATTAAATAGGATAATAGGTCACTGTGAAATAATACTTAGTTATCCATTTAACCAAAGTGACAAAAACTTTCAAGGCAAATATGAAAAGTTATATAGTTGTTATACAAACAAACAAGCAAATAACCTTAGCTTTTTATTTTTAATAGAGAAGGCTTAGTCTTTATTTTTCTGAGTAACCAGAGATCTGATAAAAACAACAGGGAACACAGGATATTATTTTCATAAGACACATAATCTTTGGTACAGAAATTGGTTGCATTTCTATACACCAATAATGAAGCAGCAGAAAGAGAAATCAAGGAATTGATCCCATTTACAATTGCACCAAAAACCATAAAACATCTAGGAATAAACCTAACCAAAAAAGGGAAAAACCTATATACTGAGGATGATAGAAAGTTTATGAAAGAAATTGAAGAAGACACCAAAAAAATGGAGAAACATTCCATTGTAATGGATTGGAAGAACAAATGTTAAAATGTTGATACTACTCAAAGCAATCTACATATTCAATGTAATACCTGTCAAAATAACATCAGCATTCTTCACAGAGCTAGAATAAACAACCCTAAAATTTGTGTGGAACAAGAAAAGACCCTGAATAGCCAAAGCAATCCTGAAAAAGAAAAACAAGGCTGGAGACATCTCAATTCCAGACTTCGAGCTGCATTACAAAGCTGTAATCATCAAGACATGTACTGGCACAAAAACAGACACATAGATCAATGGGACAGAATAGAGAAACCCGAAGTGGACCCACAAACATATGGCCAACTAATCTTTGACAAAGCAGGAAAGGATATCCAATGGAAACCAGGCAGTCTCTTCAGCAAATGGTGCTGGGAAAACTGGACAGCAACATGCAGAAGAATGAAGCTGGACCACTTTCTCACACCATACACAAAAATAAACCCAAAATGGATGAAAGACCTAAGCATAAGATAGGAAGCCATCAAAATGCTAGAAGAGAAAGCAGGCAAAAACCTCTTTGACCTCAGCTGCAACATCTTCTTACTTGACATGTCTCTGAAGGCAAGGGAAACAAAAACCAAATGAATGATTGAGACCTCATCAAGATAAAAAGCTTCTGCACAGCAGAGGAAACAATCACCAAAACTAAAAGACCACCAACGGAATGGGAGAAGACATTTGCAAATGATATATCAGATAAAGGGTTAGTATCCAAAATCTATAAAGAACTTATCAAACTCAACAGTTTGATAAAAACAAATAAATAAACATAAAATCCAGTGAAGAAATGGGCAAAAGACATGAATAGACAATTTTCCAAAGAAGATATTCAGATTGTTAACAGACACATGAAAAAAAAATGCTCAACATCACTCATCATCAGGGAAATACAAATCAAAACCTCAATGAGATACCACCTCATACCTGTCACAATGGCTAAAATTAACAACTCAGGCAACATGTTGTTGAGTGAGAATCCAGATGCAGAGAAAGAGGAACCCTTTCACACTGCTGGTGGGAATACAAACTGGTGCAGCCACCCTGGAAAACAGTATGGAGGTTCCTCAAAAAATTAAAAATAGAACTACCATATGACTCAGCAATTGCACTATGAGGTATTTATCCAAGGGATACAGGTGTGCTGTTTTGAGGGTACACATGCACCCCAATGTTTATTTATAACAGCACTATCAACAATAGCCAAAGTATGGAAACAGCCCAAATGTCCATTGACTGATGAATGGATAAAGAAGATGTGGGATATATATGCAATGGAATTTTACTTGGTGATCAAAAAGAATGAAGTCTTGCCATTTGCAACAAGGTGGATGGAACTAGAATGTATTATGCTAAGTGAAATAAGACAGTCAGCAAAAGACAAATATCACATGATATCACTTATATGTGGAATTTAAGATACAAACAGATGAACATAAGGGAAAGGAAGCAAAAATAATACGAAAACAGTGATGAAGACAAACCAATAGAGACTCTTAAATACGAAGAACAAACTGAGGATTGCTGGAGGGGTGTTGAGGGGGAATGGGCTAAATGGGCAAGGGGCATTAAGGAGGACACTTATTGGGATGAGCACTGGATAGTATATGTAAGTAATGAATCACTAAATTCTATTCCTGAAATCATTATTACACTGTATGTTAACTAACTTGGATTTAGATTTAAAAAAAAAGACACATAATTGTTTCCTAGTTAGATTACATTAAAGGTAAAGGAAAACCTTTGTTTATAATTTATTAACAGGACACAAAGATAACCTAATTCTGGTGTATATTTTTAAATGCTTATTTATTCATTATGAGAGAGAGGGAGAGAGAGAGAGAGAGGGAGAGCAGGTGCACGTGGGGGAGGGGCAGAGAGAGAGTGAGAGATAGAGAATCCCAAACAGGCTCTGCACTGTTAGCCCTGAGCTGGATGTGGGGCTTGATCTCAGGAACCATGAGATCATGACCTGAGCAGACATCAAGAGTGGGTCGTTTAACCGACTGAGCCACCCAGATGCCCCTACCAGTATACTTTTGATACTAAAACACTTTCTTTTTTTTTTAACTTAAATAAAATCATTCCAATTTTAGCCAGCCTGATCACACATAAATTTCCTTTCTCAATTTATTTTCCACAAGCCTTCCACAACTTTTCTACATCCACTTAGGTTTTGCCCTTTATCCTTATTCTGAAACAATTATTTTACTTTAGGACAAAATGTGGGCTTTTTTTTTCTTACCAAAAAGCAAAACAAAACAAAACAACATGTCCTTCATAACTTTCTTTATCCCCCAAAACACATTCTATTCACCTTGCCTACTTTTTATATAAAGTTGTTTTCTTTAGCCCTTATTATTTCTAGTAGTTTTGTTTATATATACTTAATTTGTAATTGAAGTATAGTTGATAACATACACCTGTATATTAGCTTCAGGTGTAAATTGTACTGATTTGACTATTATATATGTTATGAAATACCATGATAAATGTAGTTGCCCAATGTCACCATACAAAATTATTACAATATTATTGACTATATTCCCTATGCTGTAATTTTCATCCTCGTGACTGACTTACTTTATAATTGGAGGTTTGCACCACTTAATCCTTTTCACCTATTTTGCCTATCTTTCACCCCCTCCCTTCTGGCAACCACCAATTTGTTCTTTGTATTTATGAATTTGTTCTTTATTTATTTTTCACTTTTTGTTAGTTACTTTGATTTAGATTCCACATATAAACAAAATCATGTAGTATTTGTCTTTCTCTCTTTGACTTATTTCACTTAGCATAATATCCTTTATGTTAATCCATGTTGTTGCCAATGGCAAGATTTTATTCTTTTTTATGGCAGAATTATATTTCATTCATTCATTTACTGATGGACACTTGGGTTACTTCCATATCTTTGCTATTGTAAATAATGCTGCAATAAATATAGGAGTGCATGTATCTTTTTGAATTAGTGTTTCCATTTTTCTTTGGATAAATACCCACAAGTAGAATTACTGGGTAGCATGATATTTCTATTTTTATTATTGAGGAATCTCCATACTGTTTTTCATAGTAGCTGTACAAATTAAAATGCCACCAAAGCGCACAAAAGTTCTTTTTTCTCCATAGCCTCGCCAAACACTTGTTATTTCTTATCTTTTTGATACTAGCCATTCTGACTGGTGTGAGGTGATATCTCATTATGGTTTTGATTTGTATTTCCCTGAAGATTAATGGCATTGAGCATGTTTTCATGTGTCTGGGACTATCTGAATGTCTTCTTTGGCAAAATGTCTATTCAGGTTCTCTGCCCATTTTTTAATTGTATTTTTTGTTTTTTGGATGTTGAGTTGTGTTAAGTTGTTTATATAGTTTGGATATTAACCCCTTATGAGATGTATTATTTGCAACTATCTTCTTTCATTCAGTAGGTTGCTTTTTTGTTTTGTTAATGGTTTCTTTCACTGTGCAAAATCTTTTTTATTTTGATTTTTATTAGTCCTAATAGTTTGTTTTTTTTTTACTTTTGTTTCTCTTTGCCTGATGATACATATCTAGAAAAATGTTGCTAAGGCTGATCTCAAAACGATTATTGCCTAAGAGTTTCATGGCTTTAGAGCTCACATTTAGGTCTTCAATCCTTTTTTACTTTTGTGTTTGGTGTAATAAAGTGGTATAGTTTCATTTTTCTGCATGAAGCAGTCCAGTTTTCCTAGCACCATTTATTGAAAGGACTTTTTCTCATTGTATATACTTGCCTCCTTTATCATAGATTAATTGACCATATAGATGTGGGTTTATTTTTGGGCTTTCTATTCATATAGACCCATATGTTCCAGCACGATATATATGGCATATATATATATATATATATATTCCAGCATATATATGGCATATATATATATATATTCCAGCATATATATGGCATATATATATATGTATATATACACACATATATTACAGCATCATATATTACAGCTTTGAAGTGTATCTTAAAATCTGGGATTGTCATACCTCGAGCTTTGTTTTTCTTTCTTAAGATCACTTATCCTGCTTAAGGCCTTTTGTGGTCCCATACAAATTTTAGCATTATTAGTTCTAGTTCTTTTAAAAATATTATTGGTGCTTTGATAGGGATTGCACTGAATCTGTAGACTGCTTTGGGTAGTATAGATATTTTAACAAAATTAATCTTCCAATCCATGAACACTGTATATCTTTCCATTTGTTTCTGTCATCCTCAATTTCAGTATCAATGTTTTGTGGTTACAGAGTATAGGTCTTCAATTACTTGATTAAATTTATTCCTAAGTATTTTGCTTTTTTTTTTTTTGCAACTGTAAATAGAATTTTTTTCTGAATTTTTTTCCTGCTACTTTGTTCTTAGTGTATAGAAATACAACAGATTTCTGTATATTAATTTCGTATCTTGCAACTTTATTGAATTTATATATTACTTCTGGTAGTGTTTTGGTGGAGTGCTGGAGTCTTCAGAGTTTTCTATGTATAGTATCATGTCATCTGCAAATAATGACAGTTTTACTTCTTCTTCACCAATTTGGATACTTTTTATTTCTTTTTCTTGTCTGACTGCTGTGGCTAGAACTTCCAGTACTATGTTGAATAAAAGTGGTCAGAGTAGACATCCTTGTCTTGTTTCTGATCTTAAAGAAAAAGCTCAGTTTTTCACCATTGAGTATGACTTTCACTATGAGTTTGTTTTATATTGTCTTCATTATGTTAAGGTGTATTCCCTCTAAACTTGCCATGTTGGGACTTCCTATTATGAATCAATGTTGAATTTTCAAATGCTTTCTCTGCATCTACTAAGATGATCATATAACTTTTATCCTTCATTTTTAATGTTGTGTATCACCTTGACTTGTGGGTATTGAATCATTCTTGAATCCCTGGAATAAATCTCATTTGATTGTGGTGAACGATCCTTTTAATGTATTGCTGAATTTGGTTTGCTAATATTTGTTGAGGATTTTTGCCTCTTATTTTGATCAGGGATATTGACTTGTAGTTTTGTTTGTTTGTTTTTTGTGGTGTTTTGTTTGTTTTTGGTATCAGGGTAATGCTGCAGTAGGATGTATTTAAAAGCTTTCATTCCTTTTCTACTTTTTGGAATAATTTGAGGAGAGTAGGTATTAACCCTTCTTAAATGTTTGGTAGAATTCACCCATGAATCCGTCTGGCCCTGGATTTTTTTTTTTAATTTTTTTTAAACGTTTTTGTTTATTTTTGAGACAGAGAGAGACAGAGCATGAGCGGGAGGGGGGGGGCGTCACAGAGAGAGGGAGGCACAGAATCTGAAACAGGCTCCAGGCTCTGAGCTGTCAGCACAGAGCCCGACGCGGGGCTCGAACTCAGGGACTGCGAGATCATGACCTGAGCCGAAGACGGACGCTTAACCGACCAAGCCACCCAGGCGCCCCTGGCCCTGGATTTTTTTTAATTGGAATTTTTTGATTACTGATTCAATTTTGGTACTAGTAATTGGTCTGTTTAAAGCAGGAAAGTTTTTGAGGGAAATGGAGAAAAAAATTTAGACCCAGTAGATTTCATCTTTCCCTTTAGACTCCCTAAGATTTCTTAAAATGAGGGGCCTTCTGATTTCAGTAGCTGGACTTACATGCCCCTCCCACCTCCTTTTGAGCAGAATAGTGTGACTTACCAAGGAGTTTCAATAAACAAAATTCAGGTATGCACAATAAAGTTAGAGAGAGCTCAAAATGCAAAGAGAACAAAGCTCACATTGAAGAGATACTTACTCTCAAATTTCAGAGTCAGCAAGAAAGCATAGAGCTCAGTGGATTTTGGGAATCAGCGTTTGTTTGCTCACTGCCCTTGGAGTCACTGGGTCTTTGGATTTCCCTTCCGAAGCTATGAAATGTCAAAAGTTCATAAATAACAGAAGTATAAACAATTTATCACTGAGGTAGTAGTCAGTAAAAGTTTATTGTGCACACATCAAAAAGACAGTTCACAAACCAGGAGCACTTAAACCAAAACATGGAATGAGGCTCAAGGGTTTATTATTATAAAGCAGCTTGTATAGTGGGAAGGCAGTGGCTGTTTATTCTTCACAGTGATTGGTTATAATATCAACATTTTCTTCAATTATAGGGAATTGGTTTTGTCTGCTCAGGGAATGTTCAAGGCTGGTCTCAGTCTATTTTTGATTTTAACAGAAGCTTCCCAAATCAGACAAACAGAATGAGATAACTATTTTAATTGCCATGCAGAAGTCACCAGAAGGCTTCAACATTCCAAAATAGCTTCATTGAAAGATTCATTGCAAAGGCTGATGAAAAATTAAAGACCTAAGTGGTACCTAAAAACAAAAGGCTTTTGAGACTGGCATATCTCTTTCTACTCACCACTATCTTCCTTTTTTTCAATAGTGTATTTTTGTTTTTACTAATCCCCTATTGAAATTGACTTTCCATTTGAAATTGACCATAAGACCATAAACATAAGTCCAAGTTAGTAGCCTTACAACTGAAACAGCTCCAATTCAAGAAACCTAAAAATTCTGATGTCACTCCCCTAGAGGCCCATCACCAACACGCTGGCCCAGAAATCAGTGTCTCGTTTGTAATCAATGGGGGCACTGGAAAAAAGACTTTCCTCAAAGATTTTTTTGTCAAATTCTTCCACACCAACTCAAACGCCCCCATATCTACGCTTGAAAGAGGGCCCCCATATGGACATCTCTCAGAATTACCAGGACTTCAAGGAATTCTCCAGTCAATAGCTACCAGTTGCTCCCTTAAACAACCAAGGGGAAACTAAATTAAAATTAATGGAAAATCTTGTTAAATGTTGTCGATACCAGAACTACTTTCTAAACCCCACTCTTTGGAGCCTATGAATGGGATCTTGGGAAAACTGGCAGAAGCTGATGAAAGGTGAGAATTCTTATTGGAGTCAGCTCTCCAAGATCTCTATAGTGCCTGGTTGGTAGAGAAAAGTAAGATTTCATGTTATCCCTTCCCTTCTAAATTCAGACTTTTATGAATTTGGTTTTGAGGTCCCCATTGGTTGTCAATCGTTTGTCTCCCAGGGACAGTTATTGTCTTCTTGTTTGTCTTATTTTGTGTCCTAAGAACTTCCTGAGAACTTGGCTTAGTTTTCTGCTTGGCAGGGGCAGGCAGGTTGTTGCGTTCTTGCATATGTGGGCAACTTAAGAGTAGGGAACCCAAAACATGGCCAGGAAGAAATGTAGGTTGCAATCCATTTGTGGTTGGGGTCCTACTTACTGTTGCCCACTCTCAGAGGAATTGTCTTAAGTCTTTCCTACTCTTGGCAATTTTTGGAAATGGCTCTGGATATTGGGAAGCTACTGTCTTTGAGTTGTTTAATACTAACAGGAATGTTTACTGTTTGCCCCAGTTGAAACTTGACAAGATATTTGCAAGGATTTCTGAGTAGCTTTATGGTCAGAAGTTAGCCAAATTGTTAGCTGACATTCAGAACCTGATAGGAACTTTTTTTCTTTTTTACAAGGCTTTCTCCCCTAAGCTAAATGTATCCAGAAAGAAAGAAAAACAAAGACAAACTTTATCCAAGGGTGAAGCTCTAAATCTAGAACATAGGAATCTTTTGACTTCCATCTTAGTTGAAGATCTTCTCCCTTATCTAAAGAAGCAAATAGATTAAAGTGGTTGGATTGGGAGGGTCAGCATCCTTGATGCCATTCAGATTGTAACCTAATTTTTGAGGAAGTAAAAACAATTGTACTTGTCTTATAAATTGAGTCATTATAAGAATATTAAGTACAGCTCTGGACTTTTTTAAAACCACCACTTTTCCTTTTTTAAAACCATCCTCCAAACATCCCCTTTTCCTCTCATAAGATTGTAGGTATTATAAAATTCTGGATTTAGTAAACAAAAGTCTTTGTATAAACTTGAATTCTTTTTCTGTGTCTTTGAGATGTAAAAGTTGAATTTGGTCATCTCTAGGAACTCTTATCTACAGAAGCCATCTCTTTGAAATACAAATTTTGGGGAGGTTATTTCTATCACAAGGGGGGAAAAAAGGAAAAGCAATTTGGAGCCTAGGCATATGAAGAAATCTTAAAAGTCTTCTCCAAAAATATTATAAAAATGTGTAAGCCATCTGAGCAGGTAGCCTAACATATTCTATCTGTCAGAAACCAATTTGTATCCAACTCTTCTTTTAGAGGCTACAGAATTTTGCATTATTGTACCTGTCTTGTGGCTAAAATTTGAAATTAAAAAACTAGAAGATCTCTCTTTACATCTGTCTGTATGTTTATGTATGTGTATAAGTATTTTATAAAAGTGTGGTAATTTCTATATCTAGATGGTATTGCCAAAATTAATTTGTGCAGAGTTCTATTTATATATAAACATATATATAAATCAAATATACTCATAGAACTATAGAAAGTAACCCAAATGTTTCTCAAATTTGTTTTAATCTAAGATAATATTTGGTAAATAAACATTAATTTAAGTTCATTGGTTTAATTAAAATTGGCATGTCTTTAGAGCTATCAGTATTAAATATAATGCAGCCCTACAACTTTTATTATACCTAGGTTTACTAAAAGTTAAAGGAGCTCATATTATCTCTGTTACAGAATTTGTGAGCCTAACAGATAACTTAATTTCATGAATCATTAAACAGCAAATCATCTTTTCATGAGTAATCTAAACATAATTGTTAGAAATAAGTAAATTAAATAGAAGCAAGTAAGATAAAAATTTATAAATGAACTTTTCAACAATAATTATCCTTTTTTGTACATCTACTTAAAAGTAGCTTACAAAATCTTTTTGGTAACTTGAAACCTTAATATTATACTGAGATAAGTTAAATGATGGATATACATTGAATATCTAGATCATTTATAAGGAATATAAAATATTGAAACATTAACTACTGAGCATAGATTATCTACTTATTTCCTTTTACAGAAGAACTAAAGATATTTGGTCTATTAGTAAACATGTTCTGTTCACATTGAAAAATTCACTGAGGAAGAAGATATTTCTAGAAATTATGAAATATATATGTAAATTTGCCAGTCCACACTTGCTTACTTCTTAGTTTTCACTAGGAATTTAGGATTCTAATGGTAATAATTATAATCATATATGTAAATAAAACTACCAAAAAAAATAAGGGTAAAAGTAAACAACTGTGAATGAAAAGTAAATGAGGAAAGGGGTGCCTGGGTGGCTCAGTTGCTTAAGTGTCTGACTCTTGGTTTCAGCTCAGGTCATGATCTCAGAGCTTTGTGGGTTCGAGGCCTGCATCAGGCTCTGTGCTATCAGCACAGAGGGATTGGGATTCTCTCTCTCTCTCTGTCTGTCTGTCTCTCTCTCTCTTTGCCCCTCCCCCACTTGTTCTGTCTCTGTTTCTCTCAAAATAAATAAACTTTAAAAAATTCAAAAAAGTAAAATAAAAATAAGTAAGGAAAGGAAAGTGACTGTTTCAGAGTGAAAAAGAAGGAAAAAATACAGTAAAAAATCTGAATGGTTATAAAAAGTTGTAAAACTTTTGTGGAAAAGGAATCTTAGGAAAAGAATTTTAGCTGTTGTCAAGCTGGCTAAGATTAGAATGGATTTAGGGTTTTTTTTCCCCTAAAAAAATGAGTTTTGTTATTAAGAGTGCCCTGAAGCAAAATTAAAATTTGGTTTTCTCTCTGTGAAAAAGATATTCCTGTACTATTCGGTCCGCTCTGGATAAATGATTGTGAAAGGTTTGTTGTTTGTTCCCTTTACTTTTAGGGCAATCTACCTGCAAAGCAAAGATTTTTTTTTTCTCTTAGCAAAATAATTTCCTTTGTTTCATGTTGTTTTTATATCAGGTCTTAGATTACTTAAGAGAACCCAGTCTTCTTAATATTAGGAACTAAGTCTCATTCATAACAATGTAACCTGTGTTTGCCTTTCACAATCTTCTATTGTCAATTTAGTTAATTAATATTTGATAATGATCTGTGGTCTCACCTAGTCAAATGTTCAAACCTTTTGCCATTTTGACAACTTCACCAAATCAAACTCTAAAGGAACCTTTTTGACCTTAAAGTAACTTTGATATATCCCAGAGGGTCCCTGGAAATCTCAAAAGATTTGAATCTCACCTTGGAAAAGAGAGATGTTAAAGAAATTAGGTTTATTTGATATGTTAAATTATGTGGGAAACATTGTCAAATAAGTAATGATAAACCTTGTTAGGTTATGTGTGTATGGATATATGTTACTAACATAGGTATTCCAGAAATTGTTTATAGAGTTTCTAGAAATTTATCAATACTTTAATGTCCAATTATTATTCTAAATTACTGTATGCCACAGAAATAACTACATTTAACCATCAAAGAAACTCTCATCAGGTCTTTAACCATGTGCATTTTTAAATATTTTGTTATTTTAAGACAATCACTTTTTATTCTAATGATTTTGCAAAACTAAGATTAATGGAAAGGACTCTATCTACCAAGTACTCTCATACACAGACACCATTGCCAAATAACAAGATGTTTAAACTTGGGTGCTTATTTCACAACTGGAGAAGCCTCCACTTGACATCTGGTCTTGTGCAAATGCTAGAGACATGAAAATCAAACTGACTAGGAAAAAAACTAGCTGATGTTGAAGCAGACTGCTTCCTCACAAAACACTGAGAATGATTCTTTCCATTTCTTCTTCCCTTTCCAACAATCCTTTTCGTAATTTTTACACCATGAAGGTTTTTGTCATTCTTTTGTCAACCTATTGTCTTGCTCTGGCCTGGAAAGACAACACCGTTGTTCATATATCTCAGACCATTACAAAAGTGGGCTATCCAGCCTCCAGTGGACTGTTGGATTTAGTATGATGCTGGTGATTCTGTCATTATTACCATCATAAACCTCTTCCCCCATTTTCAATGCCTCAGTTTCTCTGAAACACACTGGTGGATAAATAGTTCTGTAGAAGTGTAGACTGTTTTACAAAATATATAAACAAACCATTTGGATTGAGAAAGTAACTGCTTCAGTGAAGTCTTTCTTTGATCTATTTACTCTAAGTCGGTTTGGTCCCTGGGGATTGCGGCATTGGAGTGTCCTCCAAATATTGGGTATTATTCACTTTATAGCCATTCTAATAGTCACCTGGATGCACTGTGTTCTCTCAAAAGCTTTAAAGGCATGCATGCAGCCACTGGTAATGAGGCAAATGGTCTTCCTGTGCCTAGAATGACAAAAAATGGGATGAACAACTGCCAACTAAGGGACTTTGATATCCTAATCTATGAATTGTGGTCAGAGAGTCATCCTGACTCCAACATTGACAAGGAGTAGTAGCTCACAGTGGCACAAATACTTTAAATTTTGATCAATAATTGCAGTACAACTGAGAGTATATCAAAAAGAGGAAGTTGATAAAGTTAATTTGTATATTGGGATCCACAAAATGGAGGCCATCCCAGTGGCCTAGCCCATGTCACAAATCTAAACTAAGGCAGCCTGCACTTACTGAAAACACCTGTCAAGAAAACATAACATTAGTCACAATTGTGCAAGTTAGCCTTATCTAGCTTATCTAACCTAGAAAATAGGACCCACTAGCCTTATAAGGAAACCCCTGTCTTCTTAGCCAACCATTCCCTGTTTCCATGTTGTCTCTTCTCACTCTATAAAACTCTTTCTTGCCCAAAATCTCTCAGGAAGAGTGCTCCACTATTTGATAGGCTCTATACTCCCCAAATAATAGTTTTAGCTTTGTCACTTGAGAATAATAAATTTGGGATGTTGAAAAAATGGAAAGAATTCTGAATTTGAGTTTAGGAGATTAGAGCTAGGATCTGACTTCTATAGCTCAAAAGATTCAGTGTGGTCCTACTTTATGCAATTTTGAATTAAATATTGAATATAACATATTAAGTCTCTGAATGGAAACAATTTGAAATAATGCAACTACCCCCAAATTTATCAAGATTTGCATAATTTCAAAGCACTTCAGGACTATTGAATAAAAGTTGTGTTTATTTTATTAAAATATTTCAACTTTAGCTGGTTAAACAAAATATTCACTGTCGTCTGTCATGATAATAGAGATATCCCTTGGGTTTTGAAAGTTCATGTTATGCCAATTGAGTTTTATGAAAGACCTATATTGGTACATATTTTCACTAACCAGAAGAAATCTGAAGAGGATTTTTACTTTCATGAAAAAAGGCAAAAGGTGAAAATAGCATTGGGTGTTTGTTTTACAGTGAACCATTATAGAGGGAGCATGCACCCTGAACAGCTAGTGTGGTGCTACCAAGCTGCTTTCCTGGGAATTCTACTCAGAATCTCAGCATTAAGCTGCCATAGCTTTGAACTGGGTCTGTGAACATCCGTGCTTTATCTAGATTTATTTTGTGTGTCCTAAGGTATCAGAAAGGTGTAAGAGAGGTTACTTTTTGGGGTCTGGGAATAAAAAAATTTTTGCCATATAGACTAATGGTAATTGCTGCTTTGCTTTATACCACCATGACTTCTGGAAGATTTCATAGGAACACTGTACTTTTGATAGTGGGGAAATGTGTAGCCTTAAAATGCATAAATATCAGTTAAACTGAAATTTTCAGGGTTTTCTGGAAGGCATCACTTGCATAAAAGACAATATTTCTGGCCTTAATACATCACCTGTCTTGTTTTCACTTATTCTCAATGGGTGAAAGTGGCACAGTGAGATCCACCTCCTGGTTTTAAAAGAGGAAATACAAGTTAAAAGTGTGTAGTTTAGTGCCGGGTATAGATCAGGCACTCAAAGAATGTTATTTGATTTGGAAAGTGGACAAGATAGCATAATTTGAATATCTGTTTTCTACTAGAAATTCTTACAAATGTAAACAGTAAACTTAATGATATCTCTGTATTTCAGATAAGAAAATAGGATCAGAGGAGATCCTACTTTGAGGATATGTGTGGATTTTGAACCTATGCCTATCTTCCTCCATAATTTATTTTATTTCTGTGTTGAAATAGTGAAGAAGGTAGGCAGAAATTTTATTTATTTATTTATTTATTTATTTATTTATTTTTGAGAGAGAGAGAGAGAGAGAGAGAGAGGACAACCTGGGAAGGGGCAGAGACAGAGAGTGGGGGAGACAGAATATGAAGCAGGCTTCAGGCTCCAAGCTGTCAGCACTGATGTGGGGCTCGAACTCATGAACTGAGAGATCATGACTTGAGCTAAAGTTGGACACTTAACTGACTGAGCCACCCAGGTGCCCCCAGAAATTATTTTTAAAATAGGTCTGAAACAACAGTTCCCTAAGTACTGTTTCTTAAATATCCAGAATACTTAAAATAATAATGACACACATTTTTAGAAGATATTCTAATCAGCTCTTCCAGAGCCTCTTTTCCCCCAATTATAAAATGAATGTGATAATTCTTTTAATCAAGGGAAAGGTCTTTAAAACCCCCAATTATTCAAAAGGACTTTAAGTCATTTTCATAGATGTGTGCAGATTTAAGGTAAAAGGTACTCTGGGGTGACATAGGATAGGGTACACTTATAACACATTGCCTGTTTGTTGTAAGAGATGAATATTTTTGTTTTTCAAAACTATGGAGATATCAGAAGTATTAATCATGTAGTATTTAGAGCACTTGGGAAGAACATGCTCTGAAAAATGCAAAGCATTAGCAATGGAGTGATTAGTTACAAATCTGTTTAATTTACAATTTAAGCCAGTAGTTGAGGAAAGTAAATTGTTTTATCAGTTTTGGAATAGAATGGACGTAATAAAACCTCAACTGTGAGAAGCTGAAAAGAGTTAATGTTTTGACTGACCACATCTTGAAAGGAAGATTTAAAGGATGCATGTATCTTTGAGGTCTAAAGGTAGTGTTCTGATTTGGCAAGCTAGCGTAGATGAGCAAAAACTAAGACTAGGATGGAAATTGTTTTCTTTCTTCTGAGTTATGGATTTGTACAAATTGGGGGACTTGGAAGGTCCTGAAGTTGTGGCCATGCCATTGGATCAAAACTAGATTCTCTCAAGTTCGGTAAGAGTCAGCTGAATTCACTAAAATCCCAACAAGGGCAAAATATTATATTTCACTATTCCCACTTTAGGGGCAGCTAATTTTTCCTTGACTCAGCTGAGGTTCCAAGCCTCTCAATCCAACAGACAGTCTCTCTGTTGTCATTGTGCATACTGTCCTGGCCTCTGCTCCTGGGTCAGAAAATGAGTGAAATAATGCTTGTGTGACACTTACCTTACTCATATCAGAGCTAAGTCGATGTGATTGGCCCTGCATATAGCAGAGAACCAAGAAATCACTCCACTGAGGCTAGAATTAGGATGTACAGGAGGTGAGATCAAAAGATAGAGAATGGCTGGGAGGAAGAGAAGAGGTAGGATGACTCATCATATAGGTACCCACCCAGACTCTGCCTGGCCAGGTACTAGGGAGACAAGCCTGGAGGGGAGGGTCTTGGCTTCTTCCTTCACTTCCATTGGTCAGCTTGGACTTGCCCATCTGGCAAGTACATTAACACAGAAGTGAGCAAGTTAGTGTCTGCTCTCTCACACTTTAGTGTTTGTCAAACAGTAGATTTTAAAGTTCTTTGGGGGAAAGATTGTCTTAATCACTTTTATATGACTTCCTCAACTGTCAACATCCTTGGTTTATAGTAGGTGATTCCCTTTGGAGTAAAAATATATCTCAGTCATTTTAAGATAAACATCCTGCTTTAATGTTCTAGAATTTTTGAGGTGGCGGGGGGTGGGGTGTCATAGCAGATTCCAAACAAAGATATAATGAAGCTTAAATGAGCAAAACTAATTAAATATATTATTCTTGTTCAGATATTGTCACCTTTGGGGGGTTGGCAGGGAGAATATGTTCACTCTCAGTCATACACAAGTACACTATCTATTCTAAGAACTTTCTTTGGCAGTCCTAGTTAACCTTGTCACTTGTCAGGTGGTGGAACCCAACTGGAATAGGGATGTGAACTCACCAAGGGGGATAAGTCGTGGTCTCTCATGTGTCTAGCTAAATCTCTGTTATAAAGGCCAATAACTATGACTATTACTGTTCTTGTTATATATTCTTTCCCTTATGTCCTTATGAATAAATGATACCTGGCAGCACAATACTTTTGGAAGCTATTGTTTTATTAATTTATTTAGAATGATATCCCTTTTCTTTCTGCCTTATCCCTTTAAGGAAAATCATGAAATTATTTTTAAAAGTGGAGCAAGTAAGAATTGGGATTTACTCCCCTATTTCCTATGAGGTTCTTGAGTAACTTCTAGATTAGACTCTTGAAGTTGCTTTTTCTGGTGTGTCCTACTGGCAAGACTGCTTTTGTGTCACACATAGTACTGTGTTTTGCTGGGCATGATCTGAATTTCCTTGATGCCAAAACATACATTTTTCACACTTTGACCTTTCTTATAGCTGATTATACTTTAAAATTGATGGATGCATTTAATATGGCATTATTTTTTTTCCTAACATGTTATTTAATTAAACTGATGTTGGCTTTTATACTTGGTAGTATCTTAGATGAAGAAAAAAAAGGTAGTGGTATTTTAGTTATCTATAGTTGTATAACACTTAAAACAAGTATTTATTATGTCTCGTGGTTTCTGTGGGTTAGGAATTCACTTAGGGCATAATAGGGAGGTGTTGTTTCACTTCATGATGCCTGGGGCCTCAGCCAGAAGACATGTAGCCTACAAGTGAGAATCACCTGAAGGTTTTGATTCCCATGTGGGGTTTGCTGGGGTTATTGGTCCACCTGGAGCCATTCCATGAAGAGATAATAGAGTGGAAGGGACTAAACTAAAAATACTTATTCCTTTTCTTACAAATGAGATTTTCCAAACTCATAGGAACTTTGGAAGGAAGAACCCATTCAGCATTTTCAGAGAGAGGCTGGATTTGTTTCTGATCTGAGGAGGTTTTGGAGATCAACAGTTTAGAGCATGATCTAACATTTTGTCATTGGAAAGTGCAGCATCCATCATTACAATTATGCTTATATTTCGCATCAGAGTCTGCTCTGTTGGTTGGTATTCAGGATGCTTTATACCAAAGTCCTTACTCTTTCCAAGTTCTCCATACCATCTTGAAGTTTCAAATTCTTAGTGGGCAGAAGCATGGCTGACAATGCCATTTTTTTCTCCTCTTGAATCAGGGACTTGATTGTCAGATGTCCCCAAATACTCTATCCACCCATGCCAGAGAAAAATTCTCCTCTTGCAACGCTTTGAGATCTGTGACTTGAGAGGATTATGGCACTTTCTCCAGAGCCCCATTTATTCATCTTTTTAAAAAGATTTTTAATTTTTTAAGTAATCTCCACACCCAACATGGGGCTCCAACTTGCAACTCTGAGATCAAGAGTTACATCTTCTTCTAACTGAGCCAGCCAGACACCCCCTCTTATTCATCTTTAAGATAAATCATAAAATCCATGGCAGTCCAGCATGTGTGGCCTATAACCCTTCTCAAACTTTTGTGGATTCAAAGGATTAGATAAGACATCGTCTTTAAAAAGAAAAAAAAAACCTACTTTTTCCTAAAAGGAAAAATTTTAATAAGATGGAAATTTCAGATTTAAACTTTTTAGAGATTAGAGGAGTCTTTCCTTTAGGCCTACAAGTATTGGGCTTCTAAATATGACGTTTAAAATGATATTAATAGTATAGAAATATGAAACAAGCATTCTGCCACAAAAATAGGTGTGTTTTTGATAAACTTATTTGGGTTAAATCTCTGAAGGTTTCCTTAACATTACTTTCAGAATATTGAGCTTTAAAGGAATTTTTATAAAAGCAATATTAGCATTCATAGCTCCCATCTGCTGTGTGCCTCCAGTTGACAGGAAGTAAGAGATGTTCTAGTGACATCTTGTTCAACAACTTTGTGACCTTAGAATATTATTCCCATTTTACAGATGAGGAAACTGAGATCCAGATAGTTAATGTAACTTGTCTAAGGTCACATACCTTGCAAGTGAGCTATCTCACTTGAAAGCCACTGTTTGGGGAAACTTGCCAGTTTTGGGGTAGTTGTAGAATTTTTCATAAGCAGTTACTACTTCCAGAGTGTCTTCTGCCTGAAGCTGGAGGCTTAGAAAAATGGAATTAAAAGATTTTGGTGGCATAATTAATCCCTTTCCTTATCTCTGTCCCCACTCCCCACTTTAACTCTCTTATAGAAAAGTATCCATGTAATTTTGTTTTACAAGCTTGTGATGACTACTTGGCAAAAAGCCCCACCACATTAGTCTAGTGTTTTGGAAAAGTGACTTGACATATTGTCACTTGTACTGACTTTAGCCCACACTCAGAATAGAAAATCTTGGTCTCTATTGCCACCACACTATACTACTAAGACCCAAATGTATTGCAGCACATGAATTTTTTTCACTGCATGATGGCAGCGATCTGGATTTACTGATTATAGTTTTAGTATTTTTTTTTAATCAGGTAAAGAGGGGCTATTTTGCTGTTAGGAAAACTTGTTATTAGGGGTTTGGCACAGCTCAAAGACTATAGCGGTTCAGCTGTTGAATGTATATAAATCTTTCATTTTTAGTGTGTGTGTGTCTTTATAGTGAATCCAGATTCATTTTTGCTTCGATTTGTTTATGATATTCTCTGCAGAGTTTGGCATTCTGGACTTCTTCTAAACTCATGAGTAGACTGCAACATGGGATAACCAATGTAGTGATTTCTTTGGATGCAGTGTAGCTAATGGCAAGTGTGTGTGTGTGTGTGTGTGTGTGTGTGTGTGTGTATTCTGTGTGTGTGCATGTCAGAGAGAGGGAGTGGGAGAAGGAATATCAAGCATGTTTGGTATTTATAAAAATGATATGTTCCTTAAATTTCAGACTAACTTAAATTTATTTCTTATTATAGGAATAATGTATGCTTATTGTAAAAAATATAGATGAGTCCCCAAAAGAAAAAAAAAATGACACCTCAGAGTTAGTCATTGTTAAGATTATGGTATCTCAATATGTGTGTGTACATTCATACATATGTTTGTTTTTACAAAAACGAGCCAATGCTATAAATATTCCAGAAATTATATTTTCAGATATATCTTTTTATTCAATATCCTTTTATAATATTTTAATGTGAAAATTTTAATGTATGGTTATATCATCACTTGAACATTAGATTTTTAATTATTTTTCTCTTTATTCTGTAATCTTGTAGCAACCGACAGAAAGAGGTTTCTTGAATTTCAAATCACTTATTGGCCTCCTTCCCCAACTATAGTCGGCAGAATGTGTTTTGTATTGTGCTCCCTGCCCTGAGACCCACTCCCAGCTGAAGAGCGCTGTGGAACACTAGAGACCGGATGGCTTCTGACAGCTCCTCTACTTTTGCTGTTTCTTCTTGCAGGAGACAGAGCACGTGGTACCCAGCCAACCAGAGTGTCGGGGGAGAACAGGAACGCAAGACCACGAGAGTCCACAAAATCACCCTTTCAGGTGCCAAGAAACAGTGCGAGTTCAACAAAGGTGGGTCTTTTGCTGTCAGAAGTTGTGCTGTGCCTGGTGTTGCTTTCCCAGAAATGCTGATGCTGGTGCTTGTCACCCCCATACAAGAGGCAAGGCTTTCCGACTTTGGCTGGCATTCCTTACAAGTCACAGAAGCAGCTTTAAGGGGCTGTAAGAGAGTATCATTGAGTCTGAATTGAAGAGAAGTGTAAATAACCTACTGTAACTGTCTTCATTTTGGAGATAATCAGCCTTACAGCTCAGAGATGACAGGAGATAGTCTGGGAGAAAGAAATGTTGATTTCATTTTGTACTCTTTCATTCCATGCTAGAAATGTTTTCCTCCATGATAATGATAATTAGTGATGACAGTGTAGACATCAAGTCAGTTTCTTTTTATATATTATCTCATTTAGCCTTCATCACTTCCTCATAAAGTAAGTATTTATAGCCCCATTTTATGGAGGAGGAGCCTGAGGCCCAAGATTCATTGTGTCCCTGGCCTGATATTGCACAAGTGAAAAAGCTGAGCCAGAATTTGAACCCACAAATGTCTGGTTACAGCATACCAGGTGTGCTTCAATGCTGACCCAAGTAGTATCCTTGGGACACTTGAAGCAGTCCAGGGGCTGGCCTCTCTGGTCTGCTAGACCTGCTGGAGACAGCCCTGGGTCCAGGGCAAGGATGTGGGTGGAAAGCTGTCTGCAGCAAGTTGGCATGGCATTCTGATGGGAGCCTGACATTGCAGCTGTCTGTGGAAAATCTCTTCTGGAAATAAACAGAAGAAAGAATTCAGCTGCTAGTTGTGTCAGCTGTCTTGGTAGGATCTTGTATACAGCGTAATCTTAGCCCTCACTCAGTGGGAAGAGAGTGCTTCTGAGCACGACCTTTAGATTTTTTTTTTTATGGCAGCACAGCCTAAATGAACCAACAACTACAGAGGAGTTGGCTGTAGTATATAATTTTGCTTTAAAATATTCAAGTACTAAATTTAGAATCATAGATTCCTTTTGGAGGGACCCCAAAAGCAAGGTGACTCTTTTTTCAACTGTATTCATAGGTGTCTTGAATCACCCTTCTCACAAGTTGCCACCTCTTTTTTGTTTATTCTTACGTGACCTCAGGTCAGGTAAGACTCAACCTTGTCATTTCTCTGCTGATTGGAGCATTCTCCTTCCTATTTGAAGCCTTATTATAAATTAAGCTGTTTTATGGGGTGCCTGGGTGGCTCAGTCAGTTAAGCGTCCAACTTCAGCTCAGGTCATGATCTCACAGTTTGTGAGTTCGAGCCCTGCATCGGGCTCTGTGCTGACAGCTTGGAGCCTGAATCCTGCTTCGGATTCTGTGTCTCCCTTTCTCTGTTCCTCCCTCACTTGCACTCTCTCTCTCTCTCTCTCTCTCTCTCTCAAAAATGAATAAAGATTAAAAAAATAAAAAATAATAAATTAAACTGTTTTAGACTGACTAGAACCAATTTTGTGTAGTGACACTGTCTCCCCTCTACCAGACTTGTAACTGCCTTTCTCAGCAAGAATATAGCCAACTATATACCCATGCATATTTTAAAATAATAGAACAAAACAAAACAAACGAAAAAAACCCTAAATTATTTGTGTGTGTGTGTGTGTGTGTGTGTGTGTGTGTGTGTGTGTATGGAATATATACTTGATGTTTGGCAACTTTAAACCATTTTATCTCTTATCTACAGCGGGGAAGGTAAGTGGTAATATTCCTGTTATCAGAGGACAAGTCAGAAATTTAATAGGATTCTGTGTTGGGAATCATTCACATATGATTAGTAAGAGCTGAGAGTATGGAATGAGAATAGTCTAGATGAGGAAATGTACCAGGCAGCAATTCTTACATTTGAGGATAGATGGGTAGTTACAGCTGAATTCGGATTTTCAGGTCTATGACACCTTTTCTCAGAAAAACAGAGATGCACATATACACAAGTTTGTAACATCTTAGGAGGTTCTTAGACCTCCTCTGCATGTCAGAAAAAGGAACTGAATACAGTCAGGGTCACTGGGCAGCCTTCCTCATTAAATCATCCTTGTCTCTCTCCAACACATTGGCCACTTTTGCATCTTAGCAAACCTCCATAGGACCCCAAATATCCTGTTTTCCTTTTCTTCTCTTCCCTTCTAGCCCCCAGGTTCCACTTCGATAGGATCTAGCTTTCTGAGCTAGCACCATTCCAGAATATTCTGCACCCCAGTTTTAGGAATCACAGGATCTGGTATTAAGTCTCAGATCAGAAGTGGTGTTAGGCCACTTATATCTGGTACTGTTAAGTTTAGTATTTAGGTTGGGTTGGTAACCTTTAAACTACAGAGTTATTTGTCACAAACATGGTGACGTCACCTAGGGACATTCTAATGAAACTTTAAAAAAACCTCAAAATATTACAGGGATTGTGAAATTTGATGAACTGGTGAAATGAGATCTGAGGCTAAAAACAACTTTGAGTCAGGTATCTCACATTCCTGATAACATTCCTCTTCCCTTTTAAGTCAGCATATGACCAGGTTGAGGCATATGGTGCCCAGTAAGATCTTGATAGATACATGATACTGTAACAGGACACTCCAGACCTAGGTCTGACTCAAAGTGAGGGAAGGAACCAGTCTGTATCTCAGCAGGTGTAAAATGCCACCTTCTTGGGGATGGGGGGAATATTTTATTTGCATAATGAACACTTTGAAAAGGGGAAGAAAGATCTTTATGCTGTCAAGGGGTCACATGTCACTTTAGCAAGACTCAAAGGAACAGTTAGTCTTCAGAGAATTAATCCATGCTTGTAGAAGTGAGATTTTTGAGCTAATTGTGTTGAGATGGGATCTGATCTTTGCATGCATGTCTAGGAGAAATAGTTTCATACCTTTAGCTCTCAGAGCATTGTGTTGTCTGTCAGCTCTTTCTAACACAGGGAGCCTATATCTGTGTCTGTGGATGAGCTTCAGAGAGGTTTATGAATTTTTTTCTAAAGTTTGAGTGTATATATATCATATTGGTTTTCTGTTGATACTGTAACAAGTGACCACAAATTTGTGGCTTAAAACAACACACATTGACAAAATCTTACAGTTCAGTAGATGTCCAACATGAATCTCCTTGGGCTAAAATAAAGGTGTCGGTAGGCATGCATTCCTCTCTGGAGTCTCTAGGGGAGAATCCATCTATTTCCTTGCCTTTTCCCATTTCCAGAGGATGCCTACATTGCTTGGCTTGTGCGCCTTCTTCCACTGCAAAGCTAGCAACATTGCATCTCGGAGCATTCTTCCATACATCTCTCTTTGACCATGCCCAGGGAAGATTTTCTGATTTAAAAGATTCATGGGAGGGGCGCCTGGGTGGCGCAGTCGGTTAAGCGTCCGACTTCAGCCAGGTCACGATCTCGCCGTCCGTGAGTTCGAGCCCCGCGTCAGGCTCTGGGCTGACGGCTCGGAGCCTGGAGCCTGTTTCCGATTCTGTGTCTCCCTCTCTCTCTGCCCCTCCCCCGTTCATGCTCTGTCTCTCTCTGTCCCAAAAATAAAAAAAAAAAAAAAAGTTGAAAAAAAATTAAAAAAAAAAAAGATTCATGGGATTAGATTGGACTGATTTAGATAACCCACAATAATCTCCCTATCTCAAGGTCCTTAACTTAATCATATCTACTGAATCCCTTTTATCACGTAAGAGTGACATGTGGAGTGGGACAAAAAATGAGGACGTGGGCACCTTGGTGTGTGTGTGCACTCCATTATTCTGCCTACTACATAAAAGTTGTTTTCCAGGGAAGATCTCTAAAGCAATTATCAGAATCTTATGTCACTCATGACCCCAAAAAGTTTAGAAACACTATCCTAACCACTTCCAACCTTCCATTTTGCATATTCTTCCACAGAGCCAACCTCAGATACTGATTTAGCCCCCTCTGTCCTCTTTCACTGCATCCATCCTCATTTTTGCCATGTCTTTGCTGTCCCTATATTATATTCCTTGTACAGTGCCCCACAGCAGAGATCCGTGGTATATCTAAAGTGTGGAGATACATTTGGCTTACAGAATGTTTTAAAATATTTTGATTCAGTATTTAAAAATCCTAAGGTTTTGGGGTGCCTCACTGGGTCAAGTGTCTGATTCTTGATTTCGGCTCAAGTCATGATCTCATGGTTAGAGAAATTGACCCCTGTGTCAAGTGCAGAGCCTGCTTGGGATTCTCTCTCTCTCTCTCTCTGACCCTTTCCCGCTTCGGTCTCTCTCTCTCTGTCTCTCAAAATAAACAAACTTAAAATCACCATGTTTATAGATTTTGGAGATTCTTTTTGAAAATCTGGAGATGGGATACCCAGGGCCCTACAAGGCAACAGTTAGCAGGAGCTGAGGAGCAGCCATCCATTTTTCCACAACTCCTACCCAGATCTGCCAACTTATTTATGCTCTTTGCCTGACTCATACGGGCATTTGATTTATAATGCTTACTTCAATCATTTTCTTCCCAGCAACTACTCATCCTGGGTACTCTAGGTGCTCAGAGCTAAGCCTTGATAAGGTGATGTCTGATAATGTCTTTTGCCTCCTTTCCAAGATGATGTATTTATATTTTAACTTGGATTTCCATTGCATCTGAGTGGAGGGGTTGCATATTACCCTACTCTGACACACTCTTCAGTACCTGGAGCTTTTCAAAACATATAAAGTTATAGAACTGCATTTAGTTAGAGCAAGAATGAAGCCTTAATAATCATTTAATACAACCCTCTCATTTTCTAGTGTGACACCCAGTGAGGCTGTTATTTGCTTAAGCCCTTGCTCCCTTTATAACAGAATGAAGACAAATGCCATCAATCTGTTCAGAGCAGTAACTTGATGAATATTCATTAGTTTGATTGATTTTTTTATATAGCTACAGCCAGTGCCAATCCTGTGAACCCTCGGATATGACAAAGGAGGATTTATCAATGTAACAGAATACTAATGAAGCTGGGGATTTCTTACCCAGCTAAGTAAATTTACTTTTGAGAGTGATTAATTCACTTGTGTTTAAAATATTGTATTAAAATTTATGACAGCATTAAACCTTTAATGTTGTTAAGACCTTGTCTGTATAAACAGGAACTATTCTGTAGCATTGTGTTACTACTAATTAAGTTGGTGGTTGCATTCGTAAATTGGAGTTCATTAGCCTTTTCGTTTGGAAGTCCCCAGTTAGAGGGGATTGAAGATTGGAGTATTAGCAAAAATAATGGCCTTTGATGGCTTTGACTATTTTTGTGACATTCCAGAAAAAAGAAAAAGGGTTGTTGCTTTATGGAAAGAGGAAGTTTTGTTGGCAGCAACTTTTCCATGAGGGATAAATCCTTTCAGGTTTTGTTTTTGAGATAGACAACTTGTGTGTGTTTTAATAGCTAATTGTTTCTTATTTAAGTGTTTTTCATAGAAGTAAGCAGAGTCTTAAGGAGCTCTTCTAAAAAGAGAAAGAATGAGTAAGAGAATGAGCACCCAGAGATTTTTAATAACATAGTATACAAGAACTGCCTTCTTGGACTGTACCAGAGCAGGAGCATTACATGTTGCCAGCATGTTCTTATTAGTATGCTCTTAAGATTTCTTTTTTCTTTCTTTCTTTCTTTCTTTCTTTCTTTCTTTCTTTTCTTTCTTTCTTAACAGGGCAGGGGGAGAACAAATGAGGTATAGAACAAAAAAAATTAGTTGGTCTTGATAGTGTTTTGAGACTACCTGCTATATGGTTGAGTGACAAGTGGGTTCTGGAATAGCTTATTTTGCCTATATTGCATAGGAAGGGGGCCATATAGTTAGGGCTGTTTTTCATCCCCCGATCCTGCCTCCATCCTGATGGGCTCAGAAACAATTTGGTAGAATGGAAAGAACATTCAAATTAAGAAATGCAGTCTTGTATTATGTCTCTCAGGTGACCTTGGTCACTTCATGCAAATCCCTCAGTCCCCTTGTCTAACACGAGTCTGGGTCAGATGACTTCTTAGTTCCCTTCTGGCTCTAACACTAAAAATGCTCAACATTCTAGATATTTAAAGGATTGGAGTGGAAAGATTGTAGCTTAATAAAACAATCTCTTTCAGTCACAGATAAAAATAATTCCTCCTCCCTGCTGTAGAGCACAAAAAGTATCCTACACTAAATCACCAAATCCTTGAACTGATTGACATCATAGAGCCCACACTTGATTATTCTGGGAATGAAACACTCCTTTTTTAAAATTATTATTATTATTTTTTGTGACTGCCCTTGGTTACTTTATAAATTGTTAGCACTTTCACTGGACAATGATTAGGAATAAAGATAAAAGGGAAACTCAGAGACATTCTTTCATTAAAAATAATAATAAATGAAATATGGTTATATTGGAAAATATAAAAAATTCCAAAGAAATAAAAATTTCTCATAATCTTACCACCCCAATATAACCATGGTTACCAGTGTGGTGTATGTTTTTATATTGTTGCAATTTTTTTTTTTTAGTTTTTATTTTAATTCCAGTTAGTAAACATACAGTGTTATATTAGTTTCAGGTGTACAATATAGTAATTCAATACTTCCATGCATCGCCAGTGCTCACCACAAGTGCACTCCTCGTATTGTTATTATTTTAATATGGTATAAAAAATTGTGTATAAAAGGGACTTCCTAATACATTCAAGTTGACTTAATTTTAAACAGACTCCAGAGTATAAAGCTAGGCCAGAATGCATTCTGACTATATAATCTTAAAGATTATAAATATAAAGATATAGATATATGAATATAAATATAGATATATAAGTATAAATAAAAATATAAATCTAAGATTATAAATATGAAATGGGGTAATTATCACCAAGCTCAGCTTCATTTATGGCTAAGGTGATCAAATTTAATTTTTCATCAAAATAATACAAATTTCTATAAGAAACATGTTTTATAAACTTTGGTATCATTATAGCCTATAGTGTTAGAAATAATATTTCTAGGAGATGGAACAAAAAATTTGTCCTTAATATCTCAACATCTTGTAAATCTTCTTGGCCTAACCTGGACTAGACTTAAGAGACAAATTTCAATAGTGATTATAGAAGACAGAGTGTGCATATAAACTTAAATTTAATTTAAAACTGACCAGCTGGTTAGGCGTTCAGTGTCCCTGAGACCATGGGAATGAGGTTATTCCTTTGTTGTTGTTGTTTTAATTCAAGTTAATATTCAGTGTAGTCTTGGCTTCAGGAGTAGAACCCAGTGATTTATCTCTTACATATGACACCCAGTGCTCATCCCAACAAGTGCTGTCCTTAATGCCCATCACCACCACCCCCCCACCTCCCCTCCAGCCACCCTGTTTGTTCTCTGTATTTAAGGGTCTCCTATTCTTTAACTTACTCTTTATCTTCCCAATGAGGCAATGGTTGCTCTGGTGCTTAAGGGTTATTCCTTTTTTTTTTTTTTTTCAATATATGAAGTTTATTGTCAAATTGGTTACCATACAACACCCAGTGCTCATCCCAAAAGGTGCCCTCCTCAATACCCATCACCCCCCCACCCCCCATCAACCCTCAGTTTGTTCTCGGTTTTTAACAGTCTCCTATGCTTTGGCTCTCTCCCACTCTAACCTCTTTTTTTTTTCCTTCCCTTCCCCCATGGGTGCACTTGTACCCCAATGTTTATAGCAGCACTCTCAACAATAGCCAAATTATGGAAAGAGCCTAAATGTCCATCAACTGATGAATGGATAAAGAAATTGTGGTTTATATACACAATGCAATACTACGTGGCAATGAGAAAGAATAAAATATGGCCTTTTGTAGCAACATGGATGGAACTGGAGAGTGTGATGCTAAGTGAAATAAGCCATACAGAGAAAGACAGATACCATATGGTTTCACTCTTATGTGGATCCTGAGAAACTTACAGAAACCCATGGGGGTTATTCCTTTTTAAGACTAAAGTTAAAAAAAAAGACTAATGTTCAATGTTAAACACACACACAAACACATCCACATCCACATCCACTCACATCTATATAGTGACATATACAGTTTCCACCCACCCTTCCTATTTTTCTTTTATTCTTAACCAATTTAATTTGTATATATAAATTTTTTTCATATGTATGAAATCTTAGGCATTTCTGTGTAGCTTGTTTGTCCTACTTAATATTGTTTTTTTCCATATCATAGTGACTATGAAATATACCATAATTTTTGTAACTCCAAATCGGTATGTATTTTGGTTACTTCTGGAATTCATATTTGTAGATATTGCTGTAGTAAGAATTTCTTAAAATATTTTTATGTACTTCCATTTCAGTTTCCTTGGTTTGTGCTTAAGGGTAAAGCTGTCCAGACATGGGATTTAAAATGATAAACCAAAAAGATGTGGCATATAAATTTTTCAGTTATCTGATCATGAAAGAAGATAGGAATAAAATGGATAATTGATAATTTTGAGAGAATTAGAAAGTCATGTGGCTGGATTTCTGTATATGGCAGCATCTTAGGATACTGGGTCTAAGTGGAACATTTGAGACAGTTCAGTCCAATCCCCTCTCCATACTTGTGTATTCTAGATATTTCTATTTAACCCACTAGCCCTTACAGTTTTTTAGCTCAGATTGTTCTTAGGGCAAAATGCCTCTGACTCTAACATTCCCAAAAGACATTTGGAAGGCATGCCAGGTGTGGAACAACTCTTTGATGTGTGAAACTACCCTGCTCATCTCAGGGCTCTAGTATCTTTGGTTGTAGCCTACAGAACGTCAGCAGGGACCCCCGGCCTTTGCACCAATCACAAATAGCCTCTAAATTTCCTAAATGCTTTCTAGAGAGCATACCACCACCTCCAAGAGAAATGCCAAAATTCATGATGGATATTTAAAACTATGTTTTATGAGAGTCTTTTATACATGGAGAAAAAAAGCAACTACATAACAGAATTATAAGTTTATCTTATTTTTGCTTAACATATAATTATATACAGAAATATACACTGGAAAGATAAATCATTTTATTGGTGGTTATTTTCAGATGGAATGGCTGTGGGTGATTTTTAAAATATTCATTTCACTTTCCAAATTTTCCCCCATTGGGTTCCTCTTAAGTTTGTAGCAGGGAAAATTATTTATACATGAAAAAAAAGCAGTATCAACTGTTCAAGATATAGAACCAAAAATAAATTTACTACAATTGCTGCAATCATCAATTTGCACAAATGCAAATCATCATTTATGTTCTGTTTCTTTGAACTGCTGCATATCAGTTTGAGGTAGAGAAGAATATTAGGAAAGTATAGAAGAGAATGGATTTTTAAAAATTATTTTTGACTAGAAGAAACCTAAAAGGCATTTTCAGTGGTATCTGTGGCTTTTATGGTTTGAGTCAGTTGGGATCAGAAAGCAAATATTAAAGATGATTTTTATAGGGTCAGATGACACTTAAAATCAGAATTTGTATCCTAGACACCTCTTCATTTGAGTGTTTTATTCTGTATGTAAAAGTTGAAGAAAGTCTGTTTTTATATCCCTTAAGCAGAGCAAGCCTTTCAGAGGTCCACTAGCATAGAGTTCTAATCAAGAGAATTCCTATGACTGTAGATGCCAGGGGCAAAGGAAATACCAGGGCCCATTCAAATGGCAATGGGGTCCAAGAGGTGAAACTTGAGAAGGTGGAAGCAGGAATAAGGCCAAATTTCAGGAGATTTTTTAACAATGCCTTGAATTTAATACCCATACAAGAAAACAACTTTGGCCACACTTGAGCCTATTGAATAAATCTAGACACACAAAATAGAGTCCTTGGGATTTGCATGTGAAGGGCTAGTTCCCTGGGA
This sequence comes from Neofelis nebulosa, assembly GCF_028018385.1. Taxonomy (NCBI): domain Eukaryota; kingdom Metazoa; phylum Chordata; class Mammalia; order Carnivora; family Felidae; genus Neofelis; species Neofelis nebulosa. The sequence goes on along the minus strand of NC_080794.1, from coordinate 25,601,218 downwards.
AGGTTGTTTGTCAGAAGTGGATTTGAGGTAAAAAGTGCTGAGAAGATAAAATCACCACACTGTTGGAATGACTTGTGGGGAGGGGCATGAGAAGAACTTGGAACTGAAAGAAGAAGACAATTAAGAACCAAGGTAACTGCCAAAAAATTTTATGTGCCTTGTCAAACTTGAATGAGATTAAAGCATGCAAGAACCAGGCTCCTCTGACTTGTCTTTCTGATCATTAACTCACCCTTGCCTCTCAGAGTAGCACTGATCCAGGTCCTGGATTCCAGATTATTTGCCAATCCAAACCTGCCAAATCTAGGTTCTTTGCCAAGACCACATTAGTAAGGAAAGGTTAGTGTTGCATGTGTGTATGGAATTTGTTGTTTGCTTTAAAATGGAATGATACCGAGAATCCTAACTAGTGTAAGTACTCAGAATAGCGGTGTGGAGGTGCTGGCTTATTCAAGTCATAGACAAAGGGCCAAACGGCTGGAGAAGTTGAATTGTAGAGGGAATATATCAGATGGCACCGGAAACGCTGGCAGTGCTCAGACTGCACAGGGCCTTGAAGCCAGGGTATGAATCTCAGATTTTGTTGAAGTGCAAAAGGAAGCCATTTGAGGTTATAACCAGGAGAATGACATGCTCAGATTTCCATCTTTAAAAGACCACTCTAGGTAGTGCGTGATATGGGGAAGCAAGGAGACATATTGGAGGCAATGCATCATCCACGTGGGAGGTGATGGTGGCAGTGAAGATGGAAGAGGGAAGAGTAGAGGTGAATATTAGAGACTCATAACTTCTTGTTTTTGGAAGAGAAGGAAAATCTTTAATAGGGAACAGTTAGGATTTAGGCTTGTTTAATATTAATGCTTATGTAAGTCCTCTGTGTCATTTCTTAAGTTCTTTTGTTCCTAGCACTATCTTGATTCATAATTTAAAAGATAGAATGTTGGAAAGCCAAGTATCAGATGTAATATCACCATGCCTAGAGCAATGAAAATTTAATATTCATCAAATATTTACCTGTCATTCAAATTAGCCACCCTCCCCCACCATTATTTGTGATCTCCTGTCCCCTTCACTGTATCTGTCCCTAGACTAAATCTTCATTTGGATGATTTTTTTTTCTGTCTCTGACTCGGAAATACAGGTATCGTGTTTACTTTGTAATGTTGCTCACTTGCTTACATTAGATTCCTTCAGAAAGCAGAGTCTTATAGGAAGGCTTGGGTAGAGGGAGGTGATAGGAAGTGGGGGAGGAGGGAGAGCTGACAGCATGTGTGTAACTAAGGTTACTACTCTTGGCAACTGGAGATTAGCTCCCTGAGGACTCTCTGAGGAACTTGTAAATACATCTGAGGATGTATCCCTTTGAAATTTTGGGGCTGAAGTGTATATTCACATGCTCCCCTCTTTGCTGGCAGAGGGTTGTCCCCAGAGGAGTAACTCCCCCACACTTCTAGGCTACGGAAGTAAGCTCTGCCTCACAAAATCTTGAGGCAGAAAAGTAAAGCGACTTGGCAGGTGCTTAAAGGGAGATAATTTGAGTGAGCAGAACTGTCCATGGAGCTAACACATCTGCTATGACCACTGTGCCTCTTGGGCAGACCACTGCCTGGCACAGGAAGCAGATGTCTCATAAATACTTACTAAGTGAATGGAATAAATGAGATGATGGAAGGAAGTGCTTTGTATACAGCTCAGCAGACCAGGTGCTGCTATCAATAATAATGTATTAGGATCTGTGCTCCCAATGGATCCCTTGTCCTCAATCCCTTCCCAAACTCTTCTTTTTGATTCATAGGGGTCTTTGACCACACCCATGCTACTCTACCTCCTTTCTTCTCTCAGTACTGATGCTGGCCTATGGGCTTGACTCACACCTCACACATTTTTTGGACATTGGTATGGTTCTGACTGTTTCTGGGCTCTGTTCCAGCCCACCAAGGTGAGGAGCGGTATCTATTCCAGTGCAGCTGGGCTGCCTTGTTTTCAGTATTTTTCTTAGAGTCTCTTCAGGGACATGATTCTTCCTTTTTTGGAATGTGTCCCCTGGGAGCCCAGGCCAGAAATACCCAGAGCACTCCTGTACTCACAGAAGTCCTTCACCTGTGCTCTTCAGCCACTGGTATCCTCCCATTACCTGGACCTTTAGGATAATGTTTCCCAACTAGGAATGCCCTGGAGTGCTTGTTAAATACATATTACCAGTGCATTCCTTTGGGAATTCAGCTTCAGTAAATGTGGGGCCTAGGAATCTGTTTTTAATAATACTGATTGATAGTAATCCTCAGAGAAGTATGAAAGGGAGTGGAGATTGGGTTCTAATAATTAGTGCCAAGGCATATTATTAAAATCAGCATTCTGCCTTTAACCATGACCTCCTTCTCCCCTCTACGGGAATTTATTTACATGGACAAGTACATACATGGTTTGAAAAGTCAGTTCATAAAGATCTACTGACTACCAGTTCTGTTTTCTGTCAGTGGTCTCTTGGGGGTCATTTAAGATTCAGTGCCTTGGTTTCTTTACCTTTGAAGATAGCTGCCCAGTACGTAACCTCAGTCCTTTGGCACAGAAATTTGGTTAAAAGAAAACACCAATAAGAGAATGTCTTTAATATAGCTTAGACTCCCTAGAGAAAGGAATTTTACATTTACTGGTATTGAAGATTGTTATTGTTGCTAATAATACTACTGGAATTTATTGGCATCTTGTCTGTGTCTGCGTATAGAGCTATTGTTTATACATAAAGAATGTTTTGCTCAGATGGTTGTCCTCTTGGGATATACCTTTTGTTTTTAAAAGAGTTTCAGGAAACAACAGTCATACAGCTAGCCAGTAGTCATCCGGGTATACATTAGTGTATCCCATGTTGCTTTCTGAACAGAGGCTCAATTTAATGCAGTGGAATATCTTGAACTCTTAAAAGTGATCCAAAGTTCAGCTTGGTTCAGACTTAAGGTTCTGATTCTATATGAAGCATTCTGAAAAGTGTACTGGCTGCTCTCCTTTTACTCTTTCTGCCCGGGTTTTCTAAATGTGGATTAGAACACCACTTGCTAATCTTCAGCAGGTCTCCCTAGGGAAGAAATGTAACTGTTTGTAGGAATGAGAGTCATCCTATCCTGCCAGTCCTGCTAGAAAATTACAGGTGGGGAAAAAGCATGTGTTTTCTCATAATTATTGTACATACTTGGGAATATACCAGAATTGGCAGCTGTCCATAACCCTAGGATGAATACTTTATTAACAAACATCGAGTGCCTACTATGTGCCAAATGTCAGGATTAGCCCTAGAGATAAAAATAACAAGCAAGACTCACAAGGTCCCTGCTCTATAGAGTGTTCCATCATGGAAGAGACAATCAGATAATTATAGAAATACACAATTAGGGACTATGCTATGGAGCAGATGTAGATCAGAATACAGGAAGAACATATAAAAGGGAGACCTGATTATGAGCTACCTTGTGTCTATAGGATGAATGTGTTAATTAGGAAAGAGAATGGAGAGGGAACAGCATTATGGGCACAGGAAAAGCACATACGAAGGCCTGAGGTGAAATGGAACATGGTGCATCCAAAGAACTGAAAAAGTGTCAGTGTAGTAGTAGCAGAGAGTGAGAATGGTATGAATTGAAGTTGAAGAGACTAACAGGTGATAAATCCTTCACAGTGTCCTAGGATACTTTAAGAATTTTGGTCTTTATTTTAAGTGTCATGCGGAGAAGGGAAATGATAAGGTGGTTGTGTAGAAAATGGTTTGTGGGAGTAGAGGGGAAATAGGGAGACCATGGTGGTAGTCCAAAAGACAGATTATAGTCGTTTGACCTGAAGTAGTAGTGATGGAGGTGGAGGGGAAGAGGACAGATGCAGAAGTTATTTGTGATAAGAAATTGAAGGACTTCATAATACAGTGGCTATGGGGCTTGAAGGAGAGGAAAGTGTCAGGATAACTCTCAGATGTCTTCCATGAGGAAGACATTGGATAGAGGGAGAAGATTTTCACTGAGATAGGGAATACTTTCATCTGCTAATTTAATTATAGATAATTGAAAGGTTGATATAAAAATTCTATGCTAAGATATTGCTTCTTCACAAATTATCACATCTGGGGCTTGACACTACCCTTAGGCCAAGAAAAATATCTTAATGCTTTGTTTATTTTGCTATTTTGAATTCCAGTGCACATTCTGAGGGAAAACCACTGCAGGATGACCATATAGATTGACTCAGCACATGCTTTAATTTCCCAGCAATGTGGAAACACCAAAATTTTAAAAATTTGCACTTCAGTAGGTTATCCATAATTTTGCAGTGACCAAAACTGGATGCAGTTCCATCCAGGAAGAAGCACTTCTAATATCAGCACATAATTAGGTTTTATATTTCTCTGTTAGAAGTGCTTTTAATTCAAAATATATAATGGTGGCAATGATGATAGTGGCAGTGTTGGTGGTCATGGTGATGACAATAGTGGTGATGGTTGTAGTGGCAGTGACAACAATGGTGGTGATGACACTGGTGATGGAGGTGGTAATGACAGTGGCAGTGGCAGTGATGGTGGTGGTGGTGGCAGATACAATAGTGGTCATGGGCGATGGTGGTGGTGGTGATGATGGCAGCAGTGGTGGTTACAATGATGATGGCAGCAGTGGTGGTGACCTTGGTGGTGGTGATGATGGATGTGGCAGTGATGACAGGGACTATGGCAATGATGCCAATGGTGGTGACAGTACAGTAGTGATTGTGGTGATGGTGGTGGTGGTGACAATGACACACTGGTGTGACACATTGTTGTCACAATGGTGGTGATGGTGACAGTGATCATGGTGGTGGTGACAATGACAGTGATGGTAGTGGTAGTAATGCTCAGAAGCAGGACACTCCCATCAGTGCTGAGGGCCATAATCATGCTTTGAGGAGTCCAATCTGCATTTCCTGTTGCTTCGACCACAGAGCAGGGCAGAGTGCTCTGACTGGCCTTCTCATCACTGACCTCTCCAAAAGCATGCACTGGGTAGAGATTTGCTTGATTCCTTTCCTGTTATTATTTTGGGTGAAGAGAAGCAAGAGAATTGGAGGGAATGTTTCAGTGTGACCCAGTGTTCGTATTTAGGTTAGCTTCCAGGAAGATTTACAAATGGTTCAAGCAATATCTTCAAATACCTTTAAAAAAAGGGGAACTTGAAACACCTAGCTACTGTTCCAGTTCTCTTTTCATTGCTAAACTTCTCTAGTGAGAAACTTTCATTTCTGTTTCCTCTTCTGCCATGAAGTTTATCTTGTTCAATTCCACTGGCCTTTTGTTTCTCTGCTTTCATTCTCATTATCTCCAGATGACTGAGATTTTCTAGCAGTGTGAGGTTAGGCAATCCATATGCATGCCCTGTTCTCCTTGCCTTGCTTTCTTTTTCTCCATAATACTCAGCATCTGGTGCACCATAGCTCACTTGTTTATATCTGTAGGTTCTTTCTCCTTGTATGAAAATTACAAGTTCCATGAGGGCAGAGACTTTGCTTTACTGTTTTATTCCAAAAATCTGCAGTCGTACCTGGCACATAGTTGGAGGTTCATAAATAGTAGTTTAATGAATGTATAAAGTTGTTTAACTTCCCTGTTTCCTGTTAAGCCAAGTGATATAGTAATGCTAATCTCATATAATCACTATGAAGATTAAATGAAATAATGTAAGTAAAGTACCTGGCGTTCCCAGCCTGGCATAGTAATGGCTGGCAATTTGTTAGATGGTTCTTGACACCTTTTTTTTCTTATAGCTTCTTTTTCTTTAATATTTAAAATTATATACTAAGCTTCTTAACTCCTAGTGATGGATCTATACTTTCTTTCATTTGTCTACCAACTGACCAGTTTCAGAGACCTACCCAGTGGACCTGAGTAAGGAAGTCCCAGGTTTTGTCCCTTTCAGTTTGCTTATTCACAAGACTTGGATCATTGTTAATAAAATATACCATTAATTATCATCATTTATAATTCGATTATGGTATTTTTCGTATACGATTCTAGAATCCATGTGTTATTTTTAATATGCCTAGCAGTAGTATCATGAATTATCCTATGAGGTAGCTGTCATTATCCTCACTTTACAGTTGAGGAAACTGAGGCTTAGAGAGATTGATATCTTACCTATGGGTACACACACCTAGTAAGTGGTGGATGAAGAACTCATTCTTAGATCAGCTTCCTTCTGTTTCTTCCCTTACCCACCCATCTGAAGGACAGGTACTGAGTGTATGCCATGCTAGGCATAATGCTAGGCTCTGGCCACACTGATGCTAGACTCTGGCCACACAACAGGGAAAATATCAAGGCAGGACTTGTGACCACAACACATCACTGTTACCATCACCACCACACCTCTGCTGAACACACTGTAGAGTTCCAATTCTAGGTTGAGCCCTACTCAGGGATTACTTCTCTATTTCAGACTTGCTTCAAGCTGAAAATATCTAAATCTAAACTCATGAATTGCCTCCCTTTCTGCCAACTGCTTAATCTTCCCACCAAAATTAAATATTTCTTTACCTCCATTATAAAAACCACTTGTCATCTTTCTAGTCACATGTCTCAAAACTTGGGAGTAATTTTGATTATCCTATCTCTTTTATTCCATACTTTAAATACATACCCAAGACTTCTTGATTGTTTTTATCCTTGAAAATATCTCTCTAGTTTCTACCTCCCCAGTTCCTTTCTACCATTCTAATATCAGCCTCTATGGCCTGATCCCTGACTTACTGAAATTAGCTTCAAGACTTGGTGTTAGCTTTATCCTCTGCTTCAGATTCCACTAAATCATAAGCCTCCTAAAGGCCTAGAGTCTTATTAACTCTTACCTCCCCAATACTATACCAGGCACATAGGAAACATTCAGATGGCTATTGAATTAAAGGACGCTTGATGCTTAGACCACAGTTTTCAAAATTGATCTTGAGGTTTATTTGGAGATTTTAAGTAGTTTTCCTGGAAGATCATGTGAGTGTAGTACAAATAGTCTGTACTCTGTATCTTAGTAATACATATTTTTAACAAAGTCTATTTCTGCTTTTTCCATTAATATATGCTATCTTTGTATTTGTTTTAAATTCCTAGACAAATTTGTGTTTAAAATATAAAGTAGTAAATATTTTTTTTCATTAAAGGATATCACTCTTCCATTTTTCTGGTGCTATTATAACTCTATAGAAATGCAATTTGAGAACCACAAAGAATTACAAAGAAATTATGAACCACTAAAAATTTTAGATGTTACTGGATTGGACAGGTTAATTTCTATCCTCAAGAGGGTTTCCCCCATTTGGAGTAGAGCAATTGAGTATTTTCTGAATCCCTAAAATTACTGTGTTTTCAGATCAGGAAATTGATGAGGATAGGATGGGTGTGCCAGCAGTGTTCTTCCTCACTTTGTTTTCTCACTGAGTGAACTTTCCCTGAGCTCATTGTTGGACCATTAACCTTCTTTCACACTCAGGAGATACATCCTCATTTGTGGTGTAGTAGACATCAGTGCATCTTATATGATTTTGTTTTTTCATATCCTTACTTTTCTTATTTTAAGTAAATTGTTTGCACAGTTAGCAATGCCTTTGGACTGAATAAATTTTGTAATCTTAATATTTTGAAGAAATTATGCTTGTGGCATTTTTAAATGTGCATCATGACTTAAAGAAATCATTAATCTTATTGACCATTCAAAGGTCATGTATGCTTTCTTCAGGACTCAAATTGAAGTAGAATAATAACTATAAATAATTATGTCCCCAAATAAAGCTTTTTATAAATGACTTAATGGTGACTAAATATTTTATTAAGAGAGCAGGACTTTTTATAAGGATATTAACTATAATTTAATATGCTTATTATATGATATCATGCAAATTGTTGTAGAAAAACTTGAATGTTATGTAACAAATACTATTGGATTATAACATTTGACAAATCATGATTTGGAATTTAGCATCGGTCAGTAGTGAAGTTTTGCTTTTTTATATTTAAACTAAAAAAAATGATTCAGAGTAGATTTGCCTTATTTTATTAGAAACTATGTAGTGGCAAAACCTAGCTTCACAATGTTACCCAGAAATTGCTATGTTTTTTGTGTTAGTAAAAAGACAGCATGAAATTTTCAAATACTGTCTTCAGTGAACAAATGGTATCTTTCTGTAGTGACTGTATCAGATCTATCTGATCACATAAGACTTTTTTTGAATGAATGAAAAATATTGAATTTGTATTAGGTACTCAAGATTCAGCAGTGTAGAGAATGGACAAAATCACTAACTTCTTGGAGCTTACATTTTAATGTGGAAATGCAAACAAACAGGTTACTTTCAGATAGTGATAAGCGCTAAGCAGAAAATTAAGGACAGTGTGATAGTGATTGCTTCTAGTCAGGGACATCAGGAAGTCTTATTGGGAGGTGACATCACAACTGAACTGATGTTTACATGCTGAAAAGAGTCTGTTTATGAAGATCTTGGGGAGAACAGTTTGGGACAAGTGTGAAGGTTTGAATGGGAACTAGCACTATGTGTTCAAGAAACCAAGGGAAGGCCAAAAGAGCCTGGAGTGTAGGGAACAGGATATGAGTGTTGGGAAGTGGGATCAGGCAGGCTGGCAGAATTTAAGCACTGATATAATATATAATAATAATAATGTGTTGTACACTATTATAAGGAGTTTGGATTTTATTCCATGGTCAGTGGGACACCACTGAGGGTTTTGAACAAGGGTACAGCCAGATCTGTAGCTGCCAGCTTCAAATTGTACATTGTTGAAAAGTTTCTTTTCAATGGAAATACGTTTTCTTTGTATTTTATAGAATCGACCAGAGGGCTACCATTTGGTCAAAGGACACTTTTGAGACTCGGCAAGAGTTAAATGAGGTAGGTGTCATCATTATTAGTTGTATGAACATGAATTAGCTAATCATGAAATGTATTATTCTTTTTCCTAGTATGAGGAATTCTTTCTGATTAAAACTTTAAGTGTTTTTACTCTTAAGTGAATTTGTTTTTCCTGTAGCTCTTTGGATAATGCTTTTCCTCATTCTGGAGCAAATATATTTAAAATATTATCTGCAAGATTGCTCACTGTATCTTGGACATAAACCAAGTCCAGTAATTTAAAAAAAATTTTTTTAACGTTTATTCATTTTTGAGAGACACAGAGAGATGGAGCGTAAGCGGGGGAGGAGCAAAGAGAGAGAGAGAGAGGGAGAGAGAGACAGAATGTGAAGCAGGCTCCAGGCTCTGAGCCATCAGCACATTGCACAATGTGGGGCTCGAACTCACTGACTGGGAGATCATGACCTGAGTTGAAGTCAGATGTCCAACCGACTGAGCCACCCAAGCTCCAGTGGTCATTTTACTACACTCTTTTCAACTTTGCATTAGGATTGTATAATCATGGCTATGGCAGTTCCATTTGTAGAATTTTCTCTTAATTTTATTCTCCCTCTCTCTATTTCTAATGGCAAATATAATCATGCTTACTATTTATCCATGGAGTATAATATAGTTTGGTGTTTGCAGTATGGTCTTCTTAGTATGCTTTGAAACATTGAAGTCCTGTTTTCCTCCAAATGGTTTCTCACCAAACCAGACATCACTATGTTAATGTTTGTTCTAAATTTTCTTTGAAATAGATAATTTAATCCTCCTGCTGGAAATCAATATAACATAATTAGGATCCGTTATTCTGAATGCCTTGGCTTAAGGCCTTGGTTTGAAATACCGTCTAGTTTCCCTGCCCTCATTTTATAATTAAGGAGCAGTGGGTGGTATATCTGATTAGGACTACAGCAAAAGGAATGAAAAGACTGGATGCTCAGATGCCAGGAAGAGATGATGGACTTGAGGCATACTGTTTATAAGTCATTTGAAGATTGATCTCTTCTCCCCCTCCAAGAAAAAGGTAATTAGCTAAATTTAGGGGATTTTCTTTTTCTTTTTTTTACTTTAGAATTTGGCAGAAATGAATAGGCAAAGGTAAACTAGATGGCTGATTAAATTAAGTTAGATAAATAACTAAAGTTGTGGAAAATGACCTAAAGTTAACAACATAGAACACTGCTTGTTATTTATTTGTGCATAGAGACAGCCTTCACATTCCACAATCTCACTCATGGTAACAAGAGTGACAAAGAGTTTAAGAAAAAAGAGGCAAGAGCCTGAATCAATGAATACATTGTGAACAAATAAAATGCTAGCTATAAAGAAGCATTGATTTGTTTTGACATAAGTGAGTAGAAAAATGAAGTGATTGTAAGAATCAACTTGTGATAGGTTTCAAGTATTTGCGAGAAACTCAGATTTATGAGCTGGAAATCCATGAGAATGCTGAGATTACTTGGGCATTCCAAAATCACAGCTGTAAAAAGCTCTATTTGAAATTTGTTTTCCTGTATTTGTTTGCTGTATTGTATTGGCAAATTTCATGAAATGTGCCAATTCACTGCTCTGGGATTAGATGGGTGCAAGAGCATTGAATGGAGTCATGATTTCAAAAGAGGAGGCAACACCCTATTTTAAATGTGTGCTCTTCCATGATAAGGTGGTGCTGCTGATCTGCCCTGGTTGATAAGATTCAGTGTGTGTTCAAAGTGGTTTTGTTCCAGTCAGGGGGAAAACTATGTGGGGTATGTACAGATCCACATCCTTTCATGCAGTTTCTGTTGTGACTGAAATTTGGGGGCCAGAGGAAACCTTAGAAAAACTTGAATAGAGACAGTATGAGTGGATCCAAGCCCATGCAGGGAGAGTTAATATCATTGAAGGAGACATCCTACAGAGTGGAAATATATTTAACTGGGTTTTCCCCAGCATTTCCCAAATGTATGGAAAACCAAATTATTTTATGGAAGAAGTCCATAACATAACATTTCTTTAGGCAACAGAGTCCTGTGGAACACAGGTGGGAAATGCTGCTTTAGTATTTTTTAAAAATTTTTTAATGTTTATTTTTGAGAGAGAGTGAGAGAGCACAAGTGGGGGAGGGGAAGATTGAGAGGGAGACACAGAATCTGAAGCAGGCTCCAGGCTCTGAGCTGTCAGCACAGAGCCCAACGCAAGGCTCAAACCCACGAGCCATGACGTCATGACCTGAGCCGAAGTCAGACGCTTAACTGACTGAGCCACCCAGGCACCTCTAGTATTTTTAATGGCAATGGAAAATATATATAGAATAGTGTGTATATCCCAAATATACAGCTGGATAAATTCTCATAAAGTGTGTAACTAGCACCTAGATTAAGAAACACTATTATTAGCATCCCAGACACCCCTTAGTAATTCCTTCCAGTCACTACTCTCCAATTAGGATAACGATTCTTCAGACTGAAATAAATTTGTTTTGTCTATTATTGAGTTTTTCACAAATGCACTGTATGTACTTTTTTGTGTCTGGTTTCATTTACTCAGTATTGTGCTTCTGAGATTCATACATATTTAGGTATGTAGTTTAAGTTTTCATTCTCCTTGCTGTAACCCATTGTATGTTTTTTTCCTCTAGTTTTTGACTATTATGATAAGTTGTTACTGAGAATAATTTTTTTTTAATGAGTTGTGGTTTGGTCTCTGAACAAGTGACTTTTTATACAAGTATTCCTTCCATCTGTAAATAGAAATACAAGCTGGAATTTTTGTTATGTGAGCTCTCTTCATTGCTCTTTGTTTCTTTCTTGTATTTGTTTACCACTGCCCCCTTCTGTACCACACACATACAGCTATCTAGTTTTGTAAAAAGAACCCACCAGTTCCGTATCTGTTTTCCTTCTTCATCCCAATTGCAAATCTAAAGTCAAAAGAGTTTCTTGAGTTTCATGAGAAGATGGTCCACAAATATTTTCCAGACATTTCCATAGACCCTAAAGTTTTATATATAATATATAATGAAGGAGACATCCTATAGAGTTGAAATACATTTAACTGGTTATTATGTATATATATATATATATATATATATATATATATATATATAATAAAAATTTTAAGATGCTACGTATGTGCTTTATTTATATTTTCCCCAAATTTCATCTGGCAATTTACTTCTACTTTTTGAACTTTTTAATTATACTTTCTCTGTCACAGATAGATGGGGCTCAGCTATATTTTGGTTCCAGAACTGGTACTTGACCCAAGGTGTCCTTTACTCAGTGATACATGGTGTAATAAATCCACATATAAGCATCTGTCTCTGGGTGTATTCCCCTACTTTCCCAGTGAACTGGAAAACTCACTCACTTATTATTTCCAGTTGGCATGAATATAGATTTGATTGTAGCTAGTCTCATTTTTGTTAAGTGAGTCTCAAGCTACTAGTCTTTGACCTTGGGTCTCTTGATAAGACTTGTATCTTCATCCTATGAGTTTTAGTGTCTCTGAGACTATGTGATAGGAGTTTATAGCTGAAAAACTGAGTAAGTCTCCCTGTTGCCATTGACCTGGACTGTCAGATTCTTCATCTGTAAGACATCAAGAGGTTTTATTTTTTGGAGTCTTCTGGATCCTGCTTGGAAAGTATTCTAGACTTAAGATCTATCCACTACCCATGTCTCATCCATCTTAATCCTTGGTTTTAATTATTCTTCCATGTCCATATAATTGATAAGCACTCAGTAGATCAAAAAATTGAAGGATAAAATGAGAACAAATATTGTTTTCCTTCCTGGCTGGCTTTAGTTCCAATTAGAAAAATAGCAGATGCATAAAGAAAACTAATGGATCTCCCCTTCCCTGAGAAAGCATGCCATATTGTGTCTTCAAACGACTTTTTCTATTATAGACCACAGATAATAAAGCATCACATCAACTTATTTTAGTTTTTCATTTGGAAAATTGAGGCAGGAAGTAGTTTTTTTTAATTTTTAAAAAATGTTTATTTATTTATTGAAGGAGAGAGAGGTAGAGTGTGAGTAGGGGAGGGGTAGAGAGAGAGGGAGACACAGAATCCAAAGCAGGCTCCAGGCTCTGAGCTGTCAGCACAGAGCCTGATGTTGGGCTCAAACTCATGAACTGTGAGATCATGACCTGAGCCAAAGTCAGACACTTAATCGACTGAGCCACCCAGGCACTCTGGCAATAAGTTTTGAATTGGGTTAACTTAAGAGCCCTTTCAGTTTTAACATTTATTGATTCTCTCCCCCTCCAACCCCCATTTTTATTCATTTTCCCAATGCTTGAAGGCCTAGTTTGGGGAGCATATATTAGATCTTCTCTGTTCCTTTCTTTCCTTTCATTCTTCTTTCACCATAAATTGGCTTTCTTCAGTGATATGCTTGGATTCCTTTCCCTTGTTTTTTGCATATCTATTACTATATTTGATTTGTGGTCACCATTAGGTTTGTATGTGACATCTGCATATAGCAGTCTATATTAAATTGATGGTCACTTAAGTTTGAACCCATTCTTTACTTCTCTCCTCCCATGTTTTAGGTATATGGTGTCATACTTTACATCCTTTTATTTTGTGAGTCCCTTGACTAATATTTATTGATATACTTATTTTTATTGCTTTTGTACCTTCTACTTTTCTTACACTTATTTATGCTCTTTCCATACAGAGTCCCCTTTCACATTTCTTGTAGGGCTGGTTTAGTGATCATAAATTCCTTTAGCTTTTGTTTTTCTGAGAAACTCTTTATCTCTCCTTCTATTCAGAATGATAGCCTTGCTGGATAGAATATTCTTGACTGAAGATTTTTACCATTCAGCACTTTGAATATACCATGCCACTCTCTTCTGGCCTGTGAAGTTTTTGCTGAAAAATCTGCTGATAGCCTTTTGGGGTTTCCCTTGTATGTAACTGTATTCTTTTGTCTTGCTCTTTTAAAATTCTCTGTTTATCACTACTCTTTACCATCTTAATTACTATGTGTCTTGATGTGGACCTCCTTGGGTTGATTTTGTTGGGGGCTCTCTGTGCATATCTGGATCTGGATATCTGTTTCTTTTTCCAGATTAGGGAGATTTTCAGCTATTATTTCTTCAAACAAATTTTCCACTCCCTTTTCTGTCTCTTTTTCTTCTGAGATCCCCATGATGTGAATGTTATTGCACTTGATGGAATTGTTGAATTCCCTAAATCTATTCTCATTTTGCATAATTCTTTTTCTCTCATCTGCTCAGCTTGAATACTTTCCATTTCTCTGTCCTCCAGATCACTAATTCATTCTTCTGCTTCTTCTAGCCTGTTATTTATTCCACCTATTGTATTTTTAATTTATTGAGTTCATCTCTGATCAGTTCTTTTTTATTTTCTATCTCTTTGTTAAGGATCTCACTGAGGTACTCCACTCTTCATAAGTCCAGTGAGTATCTTTATGACCATTACTTTAAATTCTCTAGCAGGCATATTACTTACCTCCATTTAGCTTCAGTCTCTTACTGTGGTTTGGTCCTGTTCTTTCATTTGGGACATATTCCTCTGTCTCCTTATTTTGTCTAACTTCCTGTGGCTTTTTCTCTGTGTTAGGAAAGTTATCTGTCTCCTGCTCTTGAAAATAGTGGGTGGGGTGTGCATTTTTAACAAGAGAGTACTTGCCCTTTTCCAGAAGTGATGCAGCCGTTGTTGAGACTGGGCCAGCTGGGGCAACTGCAAAATGTGCAAGGGTTGGGTCGGTGCAGTGCCCATAAATTTTACATGATGGCCCTCTTCCACAGGGGACATGCCATTGCTGCCAGGACCAGTGCCAGCTAGAGCCTGATCCACAAAGTGCACATGGACAGGGCACTCAGTTTTAACAAAGTGTGTGTATCCTTATAGGAGGTGACCTGCCAACACTGCAGCTCAATCAAAGCCTTGCAAAGCATGCTGTCTGGAGACATGTTGTTGGTAAGGTTTGCACCAGTCTTCTAAGAAAGAGGACTCACAGTCCCAGGACTGAGGCAGGCCAGGCTGGAGGGGGAAGGGCATAGTGTAAACAAGTTAGGTAGCAAATGCTGGCAGCACTGCCCTGGTTCCCACAGATGGCCATGTGTTTATCCTGGGACCAGGGGAGGGAAATGGCACCTGCTAGCTCCTTTGTTCCTAGAGGAGTCTTCTAGCAAATTCTGTACTCTGGAACCTGCAGTTAGTAAATAACTCCCTCCTGTATGCCCTGGGCATTTTTCAAACTGTTGCTTCTATCCTATATATTTCCATGGGCTATTTGTTGTGCTATCTCTTTAAGGGTAGGACTCAGTTTTCTGTTGCCCTCTTGGCTCTCTCAAAGCTGAGCCTGCTGATTTTTAAAGTTCCAGGCTTTAAGTCTTGCTAGTTGTAAGAACTCACAAAATTTGGCCCCTCTGTTTTTCAAAGTTAAATGTTATAGGTATTTGTTTTCCCCATGCAGGCTCCCTGGTGTGAGCATCTGTTTCTCTTCTCCCTCCATATCTGTGGCTCCCTTCCATAGGCAGCCACAGCTTGTTTAACACCCCACTATGTTTGTGCCCTTCTTACCCCCTTCCATGTGACCTTTTTACTACATTTAGTTGTGGAGTTTGTTTGCCAGTTTTTGGATCATTTTCTGGGCTATTTACACTGATAATGTAAGTGTCTAGTATCTGTAGGGTGAGGTGAACTTAGGGTCCTTCTACTCTCCAATCGTCCCTGGAAGTCCTCTAGGGAGAAAACAATAAAAAGTGTTATAAAAATGCCATAATCACTTAATTTAATTATTTATAAATTTTGTACAAGAATAAGAGATGCTACATGATCAAAGGTGAAGAATTGAGGTCAATTTACCTGAAATAGGACAGCCTAAGGAACATACTGAAATTCTAGTCAATTTGGACTTTCTGCCATTATACTTGCCTAACCCAGCTCTTCTGTTATCATCTTACAGAAGGAAATGGTCACTTCAAAAAATGCCCATGACTTCTGGGCTCAGGAAAAAGTGTTTTATTTTCTTATCTGATAAATACTTTGAAGGTATTCTGCACTTAACTTGTGGATAAAGCAAGTTTCTGCTGAGTGAATAAGAGTTTGTTTCTATTTCACTTTTTGCCTGGAATTCCAAGGTCCTAGAGGTAAGGTCAGCTACAAGCCAATGGGCACTGAAAGAAAAATTTGAGTTTAATTGCTCTTACGTGGATTCCTTATTTCCTTTCCCTCTGAGGCTTGTTGGCTATAAAACTATCTTACACTGTCATGGGCCAATGTAGAGTTAACCTCTCTAGGCCTAAGGAACCAGTTTATAAATCTGAAAAAAAAATCTTTCCATTGGTTAATGTTTACCAAAAAGATATATGTTAAGCACAAAGAAGCAGCTATTCAACATTGGGATTAGAAAACAAATACATGCCACATTAGTCTTTTGCCCACAATAAGCCCTACAAGTTTTTTCTGAGAATTTCAAGGTAAGTAAGTCTTAAAGGGTAATTGAGGGAAATATTTCTAGCCTTCTCTGTGTCCCCAGAATCAAACTTTGGAGACATATAATTCCTACCAAGTAAGGAGTCCAAGTGAAATGACTGACTGTTAAAGCACAGAAGAACCTATAACCTTAATATAATTAAAAGACTAGAATAAGTTCACGTATAGGGTAAAGTAGAAAAGATGGAAGATATGGAGAATGTTCTTAGACAGTTTGAGATCCTGGAGGTTTAAGGCAACCTGCTGAGATGCCACCCATGGCTAAATGGAGTTGACATTATGCTTGAAGGGGCTGAGGAATTATGGGGACAGATATTAGCATGGCTATCATTCTGACATTGAAGTAACTGAATATAAAAGGGGCCTCTTATGGAGAGGAAGAAACTAACCCAAATGAAAATCAATGAAGCATGTATATCCAGATCATGGGATGTATTTATAGGAGAAAAGAAATTGATAACTAATAGTAAATGTCAAAATGGTAATGTTAATATAACCTTTGTACCCTATTTAGCTCTTTCTAACTCTGTGGAGAGTAGGAAAAGGAAATGCCCTCTGAAAGTAGAGAAAATTCTAGTCACATTATGTCAACTTTTCTAATTGAAAGAATAGTCACACTGGCTATGCCATTTTATCTGGTAATGAGTAAAACCTAGTATATCTGAAAGAAACCAACAATCACAAGTTCTTTGATACCATATTGGACTCCTTTTATGAGTCCTTACAAAAAGAGTGTAATAGAATCTTTTTAATGAAATAAATATTCTGAAGTGCAGTACTATTCTGAAGATTCCATCAGGAGTCCACTGAGTTTACAGAATAGAGTTGGAATATTTTAGGTGTTAACTGACTGTACAGGGCATCCTAGAGATGTGTTCTATACCTATGGCTGCTTTGAAGTTTAGTTTTGACCTTATCAAAAATAGCTGGGACATTTCTAGATTTGTTTGTGGTATCATCACTCTCAGTGACTGGCAAAAAACTAGAGGAAGAAAAAAACGCCCAAAGTGCAATTGGATTCAGTCTTTTCTTGTGCTACAGCCTGACTGAGGTTCTACCATAAAGAAACAATATCTTTAGGAGTGCCATTGGAATTTTCAAGAAGGGTCTGTGTTATAAGAAACAAGTGTAATAAATTGTTCACATGCAGCAAATGTTCCATAATGACCTAACATCAATAATAAGTTCTTATTTCACAAAGTGGACATCTATTTTACATAGCTTGCCGTGAAAGAGATCATTTATCTACCAGAAACCAGCATGAAAAATTCACAATTCTTTTACATCAGTACTGTTGTTACTCTTTGTTTGTTGAGTTATGCTAGTCAAAATAACTCGACATTAGCCTCAACATTAAAGATACCTGCCTCTTTACAGTCTATGAAGAATCCTTTAATACTTTAATTTTTTTAAAAGTAGACCAATTTTCACATTTGTAGTGCTCCTTTCTGAGCCTATATGTATGTGTCTATACATGTGTCTCCATGCAAAGAATTTAATTGTCTTTTTATTACCATCCAAAGGTTAGTATATAGATATTTTGGCCTCAAGTTGTATCAGACCTCAAGGTGGTACTTACTGTTTCATTTGAAATGTTTCTCCCTCAAAATTGTTTTAATTTTGAGAAAATAATATAATAAGAGGCTGCTTTAGGCCTTTGATACTCTTCAGTTAGCTGAATGGTATTATTTCTGAAGGAATAATAATCAGCTGTATTTTTCTAGTAAAATGCAAATCTAGACTATAGGGGTTGGCCATAGTTCAGAATTAATTGAATATTTTCCTCTTTTTTATCTTTTTTTCAAGTATCTGGGATTTTTTTTCCTTGTGGCTTAAAGTCAATTCAACATGGCTTTAATAATAACAGAATTTTATTGACTTACACAGTGGGAACTTTTAGGATCAGGATAGGCTCCATGCATGGCTAGATCCAGGGATTAAAAACTTGTCATGTAGATGGCATCTCTTTCCATCTCTCATCTCTGCTTTCCTATACTGGCTCTATTTTTAGATTGACCTTTCTCTAGGGACATTATTCTTACAGCTAGCAATTCCAGTGTATATTAATTTTTTATTACTGTGTATCAAATTAACAAAAGCTTACTGGTTTTGAAGGCTTATTTATTAGCTCATAGTTATGTAGGTCATAAATCTGGGTGGATTCACTTGGATTCTCTGCTCAAGTTCTCATAAAACTGAAATGAAGCATTGGCTACAATAGGTTCTTATCTGGAGATTCTGAAGAAGTTTCCATGTCCAAGTTCATTCAGGTTGTTACTTGAATTTACTTTTTCAGGGTTGTAGGATTATGGTCCCTGCTTCCATGCTAATCATCAGCTGAGGGCAGCTTTCAGATTTTAGAGGTTACCTGCATTCCTTCTCACATGACTGCCTTCATCACTGAGCCACCAACAGCAACAGCACACCAAATCCTCCTGTGCTTCAAATTTCTCTGATGTTGTCTTTTGCCGCCAGCTGGAAGAAACTACCTGCCTTAAAGGGCTCACCTGATTGGGTGATGATCTCTATATCTTTGGTCAACTGAGTTAAGATTTAATTAAATCTGCAAAATCCCTCATAGCAGCACCCAGATTAGTATTTGAATAATGAGGGTACATGAATCTTGGGCCATTCACAGAGTAAAAGGGTAGAAAGTCCTAACTTCAGTTTCATTTATGTAGGTTGGGGCATGGAGCTTCTGGCTGAACCAGTCACTATGACCTTGAGGTTTGGAATTAACTGATTGGCTAGATGTAGACTATATTTCCCACTTTAGATCTGGGAGTGCTGTCATCAGAAGGTGTATAAATGGATGCTGGAATGCATAATACTCATCTCTGAAACATGGTATCCAATGTAATTTTCCTGTGTGCTGGACTACTTAAGGATGTCATTTGGAAATTTTTTGGTATGGTTTTCTGAGTTGAGATAAAGTGACCTTCCTTCCTTACCAAGGTTTCTTCCTCAGCTGGCACAGTGTCCTATTATCATTTAATTTCAGACAATTTCTTGTCAGTTGTCAATGAGGACATCCTGTAGCCAACATGTACTTAGTTGCAGTTGCATGAACGACACAGCAAAGAAACTCAGAACAGTTTCCAGGCTGGTTTAATCTGTCCTGCCATTCAGAGGCAACTATCCAGCCTGGCTTTTTGTTTCTGGGAGAATCAGATCTAAGGTCCTCATTCTCAGGAGAATCCTTAGATGCTGGCAGAAAAGGCAGAAGCTATGCCAACAATTGCCTATATTCTTCCTCATCTGAGAATTAGAAAAACTACAGAGGTGTTGAGCTGAGCAGAGGAGGTGTGGTAACCCCTACCATAGCTGATCGACCTGTGTTTGCCATTTGTCTACTGGCCTTCCCCATCTGCCACACTCCACTAGAGTTTTGTCCCATTGGCTCCTGCTCTTTCTTCTGCTATACTCTCATGATTCTTCTCCTTGTTGCTCATTCTTTTGTTTAAATCTCTTCATACTGCTAGTTTTTTGCTCTCTCATGGAAAACTAGAGCAGGCTGTGTCTACTGCAGTGACTCTCAGGTGTGCTGTAGTTTTTACTGCTTCATAGAAAAAAAAAAGAAAGAAAAAAAAAACCAAGAACAATGCAGTGAGTTTTTCCATAAAGCTGGATGCTTTTATTTAGAGATTGGTCTTTTATTTAGAGATTGTTCTAAAATTTCCATTTTCTGATGAAATGATGGGAAGGGTTTATTTGTTTATTTGTTTTCCCACATGCTCTTACTTGGCAGGATATAAAGCTAACAGCCATATATATATATATTCCCTTGACCCCTAATAGCTTTAAAAAATATTTCTGCTCGTTCTAAGACTGAAATTTTGCCTTAAAGCTAAGACTTTTTGAATATTTTCTCTAAGGAGTAATTCTTTCTTTTAACAGTGTTTATTTAGAAGCAACTATGTACCCAGCTCTGGATTTGGTACTAGGATGGTGTGTGGGGCTGCAGTAGAAGAATGAAATTTGTAATCTCCACTTTCCAGGGAGATAGAAATACACATCAACTTAATATCCTATAGTCTGGCCTTGCTAGTGTTGGTATATTTTTATTTTTTAAGATATTATTGGCTTTCTTAGGGCTATAAAAATCAGATTTTAAAACAGGTAGATGATTTTTTTTGGTTTTCTAAAAAAAATTCATATTTGAGGAAATAACTAATACTTTTCAGTGTGATCTGCCACCTTTAAGGCATAGATAGGTAGTGTATTTCATCTGACATGTGATTTTATGATTTTTGATGGAATAGTTATTGATCTCTAATATTCATTGAATTTTAGAAATTGAAGTGGTTAAGGTAGTGGCATCAGGAAAAACAAGGGGCCTAAAGCCCAGCATAGTTGTATGGTTTGCCCAGGGACACAGAATAAGCCAGTGGTAGATTTATGATTAAAAGCTCCTATGGGGCCAGTACTGTGCCATGTTTTACTGAGTTTAGTTTTTCTTCTTTTTTTAAATTGAACTATAATGGACATACAGCATTATAGTAGTTTCAGATGTACAATGTAATTATTTGGCACTTGTACACCCTAAAAAATGTTCATCACAAGCGATGTAGTCTGTTACCATAAAAAGTTACAAAAAATTTTTTCTTGTGATGACAATTTTCAGGATACATCTCCCAGCAACCTTCAAATACTACAGTACAGTTGGCTATAGTCACTATGCTGCACACTGCATCTCCATAACCCATTAATTTCACAACTGGGAGTCTGTACCTTCTGATCCCCTTCAGCCATTTTGCTCACCCCTAAATCCCCCAACAGAGTGGCAACCACCACTCTGTTCTCCCTATCAATTAGTTTTGTTTTCTTTGTAGATTTCACATGTAAGTGAGATCATATGGTATTTATCTGACTTATTTCACTTAGAATAATATTTTCAAGGGCCATCTATGTTGTTGCAATTTCATTTTCATTCATTCATTCATTTTTGGTTTAATTCCAGTGTAGTCAACAGACAGTGTAGTATTAGTTTCAGTTGTATAAAACAGTGATTCAACAATTTCATGTATTACCCAGAACTCATCAAGATAAGTGTATTCTTGATGGATATGTAGGCTCTTTCGATAATTTTACTATTGTTGAGAGTGCTGCTGTAAACATTAGGGTACATGTGCCCCTATGCATCATCACTTCTATATCCCTTGGGTAAATTCCTAGCAGTGAATGGGTAAAGAAGAAGTGGTTTATATATGCAATGGAATACTACTTGGCAATGAGAAAGAATGAAATCCTGCCATTTGCAGCAACGTGGATGGGACTGGAGGGTTCACTTATGCTAAGTGAAATTGAGAAACTTAACAGAAAACCATGGGGGAATGGAAGGGAGAATAAAAAGTTACAGAGAGGGAGGGAGGCAAATACAGAGAACAAACTGAGGGTTGATGCGGGGAGGGGGAAAGGGGAAAGTGGGTGATGAGCATTGAGGACGGCACTTGTTGGGATGAGCACTGGGTGTTATATGGAAGCCAATTTGACAATTAAATAGATTAATATTAAATAGATGATAGATAGATAGATAAGTGTGTTCTTAATTCTCAAGATTTTATTCTTTTTTATGTCTGAGTAGTATTCCATATTTGGTCTATACACATAACCATATCTCCTTTATCCTTTCATTTGTTGATAGAAACACTTCAGCTATAAATTAATCCTGCAATGAATATAGGAGGTGCACGTGTCTTTTTGAATTGTGTTTTCATTATCTTTGAGTGAATACCTGGAAGTGGAATTTCTGGATCATATGGTATTTCTGTCTTTAATTTTTTGAGGAACCTGCTTATCATTTCCATAGTGAATTCACATTCTCACCAACAGTGCACGATGGTTCCCTTTTCTCCACATCCTCACCAAATGTTAGTTCTTGTCTTTTTGATAACAGGTATTCTAATGGGGTGAGGTGATATCTTATTGTGGTTTTGATTTGCATTTCCCTGATGATTAGTGATGTTCACCATGTTTTCATATGTCTGTTAGCCATCAGTATGTCTTATCTGGAAAAAAAAAGTCTATTCAGATCTTCTGCTCATTTTTCAATTAGATTTTTTTTTGTAATTGAGTTTTATAAGTTCTTTATATATTTTAGATATTAACCCCTTATCAGATTTTATTTGCAAAGATTTTCTCCCATTCAGTAAGTTGCCTTTTTATGTTCACCATAGATACTGGCATATAGTTTTCTCTTTTTGTAGTGTCTTTTTCTGGCTTTGATATCAAGGTAATGCTGGCTTTGTTGGTTTCCTCTGCTCTGCAGAAGTGTTTCAGTTAGATATAATCTACTTGTTTATTTTTGCTTTCATTGCAGTGCAGGAGGGCTCCTCTTTCTCTGTATCATTGTCAACACTTATTTCTTGTGACACTAGCCATACTAATTGTGGTTTTGATTTGCATTTCTTTGATGATTAGTGATGTCAATCATCTTTTCATGTGTCTGTTGGTCATCTGTATGTCTTCAGAAAAATGTCTATTAAGATCCTTTACTTATTTTTAATTGGATTATTTGGTTTTTTGGTGTTGAGTTGTGTAAGTTTGTTATATATTTTGGATATATATATTAGATATATCATTTGCAAATATCTTCTCCCCATTCACTAGGTTGCCTTTTTGTTCTGTTGATTGTTTTATTTGCTGTGCAAAATCTTTTTATTTTGGTATAGTCACAATAGTTTGTTTTTGTGTTTTTCCCTATCATGAGAAGACATATCCATAATATGTTGCTAAGGCTGATGTCTAATAAATTACTGTTGCTTTTTGGAAGTTTTTTGATTACTGATTTAATTTCATTACTAGTAATCTATTCAGATTTTCTGTAGGTATTGTATGGTTTCAGGTCTCACAAAGAACTTTTAATCCATTTTCAGTTTATTTTTGTGTATGGTATATGAAAGCAGTCAATTTTCATTCTTTTGCATGTAGCTGCCCAATTTTTTCCAATACCATTTATTGAAAAGACTGTCTTTCCCCCATTATATATTTAATCCTTTGTTTTAAAATAATCGACAATATAGGTGTGGGGGGTTTTTTTGTTTTTTTTTATTTTGTTTTGTTTTGCTCTCTATCCTGTTCCTTTCATCTATGTGTCTATTTTTGTGCTAGTACCATACCATTTTGATTACTATAGCATTGAGTATACCTTGATATTTTGTATTGTGATACCTCCAGCCATGTTCTTTCTCAAGATTGCATTCATTATTTGATGTCTTTTATGGTTACATACAAATTTTAGGATAATTTTTTTTCCAGTTCTGTGAAAAATGCCATTGGAATTTTGATAGGGATTGCAATGAACCTGTAGATTGCTTTGGGTAGTATGGGCATTTTAATGATATTATTTCTTCCAATCCATGAGCTTGGTATATCTTTTCATTTGTTTGTGCCATCTTCAGATTCTCTCATCAGTGTCTTATAAGTTTTCTGGGTATAGATTTTTCACTTCCTTGGTTCAATTTATTTCTAGGTACTTTATTCTTTATTGTGCAGTTGTGATGGAATTGTTTTCTTTATTTTCCTTTTTGCTACTTTGTTATCAGTGTATGGAAATGCAACAGATATCTGTACATTAATCTATCCTACAATTTTGCTGAATTAATTTATCAGTTCTGAAAGTTTTTTGGTGGAGTATTCTGTATATATGCAGTATTATGTCATCTGTAAATAGTGATAATTTTCCTTACTGATTTAGATGCTTTTTATTTCTTTTCCTTGTCTAATTGCTGTGGCTAGAAATTTAAGTATGTTGATGAATAAAACTGATAGGTAACCATGGACATTCTTGTCTTTTTCCTAATCTTAGAGGCAAAGCTTTCAGTTTTTCACCACTGAGTATGATGTTAGCTGTGATTTCTAAAAATAGGGCCTTTATTGTATTGAGGTATTTTCTTCTAAACTCACTTTGTGGAGTTTTTATCATGAATGGATATTGTATTTTGTCAAATGCTTTTTCTGTATCTATTAAGGTGATCATATGGTTTTTATTCTTTATCTTGTTAATGTGATTTATCACACTGATAGATTTCCAAATACCAAAGTACGTTTATAATCCTTTGTATTGCTGCAGCATCAGTTGTTATTTTTGCTTCATTTCTGATTTTATGTATTTGAGTCCTATTGCTCCTTCTCTCAATGGGTCTGGCTAATAGTTTATGAATTTTGCTTATCTTTTCAAAAACCAGTTCTTGGTATAATTGATCTTTTCTATTTTTTTGCCACTATTTCATTTATTTCGTCAGTAATCTTTATTATTTCCTTCTACCTGCTTTTAGCTTTGTTTTCATTTTTCTAGTTCTTTTAGGTATAAGGTTAGTTCATTTTTTTGAGATTTTTTTTTGTTGTTTTTTTTTTTTGAGGTAGGTTATATTCCTATAGTCTTCCTCTTAGAACTGCTTTTGCTGTGTTCCAAAGATTTTGAACTATCGTTTTCATTTTTATTTTTCTTCATATAGATTTTGATTTCCTATTTGATTTCTTGGTTGATCCATTAGTTGTTTAGTAGCATGTTGTTTAGCCTCCATGTATTGTGGTTTTTCCACATTTTTTCTTGAAATGGATTTCCAATTGTATACCATTATGAATGGAATGATGCATGATATGATTTCAGTCTTCTTAAATTTACTGAGACTTTTTGGTTTGTGGCCTAACATGTTATCTATCATGGAGAATATTCCATGTGCACTTGAAAGCAATGTGTATTCTCCTACTTTTTGGTGGAATGTTTTGCATATATCTGTTAGGTTCATCTGGTGTAATATGTTGTTCAAAGTCACTGTTTACTTGTTTTATCCGCTGATGTAAGTGGAATGTTAAAGTTCCCTATTATCATTGTATTCCTGTCTATTTCTTCCTTTCTGTCTGTTAATATTTGCTTTATGTATTTAGGTGCTTCTATATTGGGTGCATATATATTTATATCCTCTTGTTTGATTAATCATTTTATCATTATGCAGTGCCCTTCTTTGTCTCTTGCTATAGTCTTTGTTTTAACACTTATTTTGTCTATAGAAGTATTGCTACTTGACATTTGTTTTTGCTTCATTTGCATGATATATTTTTTCCAACCTTTCACTTTCAGTCTTCATGTGTCTTCAGGTCTAAAGTGAGTCTCTTGTAGGAAGCATATAGATGGATATTTATTTATTTATTTATTTATTTATTTTATTATTTTTATCTATACAGTCACCCTATGTCTTTTGATTGGAGCATTTAGTCCATTCACATTTAAAGTAATTATTGGTAGGTATATACTTATTGCCATCTTGTTCATTATTTTCCAGTTCTTCTTTGCTCTCTCCCCTTGTGGTTTGTTGGCTTCTTTTACTGTTATGTTTGGATTCCTTATTTCTTTTGTGTATCTGTTATAGGTTTTTGATTTGTGGTTACCACTGGGTTTTTATACAAATTCTTATGTGTACAGCATATATATTAATTTGATGGTTGCATAAGTTTGAATGCTTTTTAAAAACACTAAATTTTTACTCTTCCCTCTGCCTTTTATGTATATGATATAATATTTTACATATCTTTATTTTTTGTATTCTTGAACTATTTTTTGTAGATATTATTGTTTTACTACTTTTATGTTTTAACCTCCATACTGGCTTTGTAAATGACTAATCTACTACCTTTACTATATGCTTGCTTCTACTCGTAAATTTTTTTTCCTTTTATAGTTTTCCTCTAGTGATGGCCTTTTTCTTTCCCCTTAAAGAATTTCCTTTAATATTTCTTGTAATGATGATTTAGTGGTAATGCACTTCAATCTTTGTCTGGGAAACTCTTTATATCTCCTTCTATTGGGAATGATAATCTTGCTGGGTACAGCATTCTTAGTTTTAGGTACTTTTCCTTTCAGCACTTTGAATATATCATGCTGCTCCCTTCTGGCTTACAGTTTCTCCTGAAAAATCAGTTGATAGCCTTATGGGGTTTCCCTTGTATATAAATGTCTCCTTTGTCTTTCTGCTCTTAAAATTCTCTACTAATACTTTTAGCCATTTTAATTATCATGTGTCATGGTGGGACCTCTTTGGGCTCATCTGGATATGGGCTGTCTGTACTTCCTGGACCTGTTGTCTGTTTCATTTTCCAGATTAGGGAAAATTTTACCTACTATTTCTTCAAATAAGTCTTCTGTCTGCCTTTTCTGGGATTCCCATTATGCTAAATGCTCAATGATGTCACTGATGTTATTTCTTTTTGCTATTCAGTTTGATTGCTTTCCATTATCCTGTATTCTAGATCACTGGTTCATTCTTCTGCAACCTCTAATCTGCTGTTCATTCCCTTTGGTATATATTTTATTTTAATTACTGAATTCTTCAGTTCTGACTGGTTCTTTTTTATATTCTCTCTCTTTGTTGAAGGTCTCACTGAGTTCACCCACTCTTACTCAAGTGTAGTGAGTATCTTTATGACCATTACTTGGAATTCTTTACCAGGCATATTGCTTATCTCCATTTCATTTACCTCATTTACTGTGATTTTGTCTTGTTCGTTGACTTGGGACATATTCCTCTGCCTCTTCATTTTGTCTAACTCTCTGTGTTTCTATGCTTTGGGTAGGTCAGCTATGTCTCCTGGTCTTGAAAGTTGTGGCTTTATACAGAAGAGGTCTTTTGACCTGTCGTGAAATCCCCCCTGGTAGCCAGAACTAGGCCTTACATGAGCTGTATGCCCCTCCTGTTGTGTCTGAGCCCTGATTACCTTCAGCCCATCTGGCTGCAATTACCCACTTTACTTGCTGTGGATACACTGGGCAGGATTTGGTTTCCACACTGTTGAGAAGCCTGTATGAGGCTACTGCAGTCTTGTTGGTGGATAGGGCCAGCAGTCATCTCAGCTGTCTACAATTAGTTCTCTGCCACAGTTGTGGGTACAAGGAAGGGCAGCACTTGTTCTCTGCTGGGCCAAGTGAGAGGTTCTCATTAAGAGATTGGGCTGCTGCAAATGTGGGCATACTAGTGTGTGAGGTTATCTCCTTTATTCCCTAGGGCAGGAGGAAGTTTGGAGTGATGGTGGTCCCCTCTGCCAGGGCTACCTGCAGGGTTCAGTGGAGCAGAAGCTGCTTAGGAGGGATGCCTGCTGAGGCAGGAAGGTTGTGTTGGGTGTGTCCACAGGGGAATTCTGGAGTTGGGTATGCTTTGCTAGAAAGGTAGCTAGAGAATGTTAGAACTGGCTCCTGCAAGCATCTGGCTATCTAGGCTGGGGAACTGTAAAATAAGTAGCGCCCACCAACACTTATATTCCCTAACAAACTTTCTGAATTTCCCTGCCCCTCCATCACATGTGCTAAGATTTGTCAATAAATCTCCTTCACATATACCCCAGGTGCTCTTCAAACTGATACTTCTGTACTGTATCTTGGGCTTGAATTATTCATTGTGCTGGCTCTTATGCTGTTTCTTCCCACTCCTGACTCTCCTAGAGGTAAGCCTACTAATTTTTAAAACTATAAAAGTTAAGGCCCACTGTTTTTCAAAGCCAGATGTTATGGGGACTTGTCTTCCCAGTGTGGGTCCCCTGTGCCAGGCACTTGGTGTGGAGTCTGCTCCTCTCACTTCTCCATACTTGTTATGTCTCTCTTATTTGTGGTTAGTCTCACCAGGGGTTTCCAACCATGTCTCTGCCCTCCTACCCTTTTCAATGTGAATTTCTCTATACTTAACTGTGGAATATCTGTTCTGCCAGTCTTAGGGTCATTTTAAGAGTTAGTTTCATAGGTGCAGCTTTTATCTCAGTGGGTCTGTGGGATGAGGTAACTTTAGAATCTTCCTACTTCACCATCTTCATCACAGCTCTTAATTTTATTAATATTTTCTATTGATTTTTTCATCCCTGTTTATTTATGATCTGATTTTTATTATTTCTTTCCTCCTACTAATGTAAGGCTTTGCTTTTTTTTTTTTTCTAGTTGCTCTAGGTGTAAGATTAGATAGTTTATTTGAGTCCCCAAATTTGTTGTTATTTCTTGAGATGGGCCTGTATCACTATAAACGTCCCTCTTAGACCTACTTTTGATGCATCCCATATTTTTGAGCATTGTGTTTTCATTTTCATATGTCTCAAGGTGTTTTTGCTTTCCTCTTTGATTTTTTTCATTGACCCCATTGGCTGTCTTGTAACATATTGTTTAGTCTTTACAAGTTTGTGCTTTTCCAGTTTTCTTCTTGTAGTTGATTTCTAGTTTCATAGTGCTGTGGTCAGAAAAGTTGGTTAATGTGATTTCAGCCTTCTTAAACTTATTGAGACTTATTTTGGGGCTAATGTTATCTGTCTTTGAGAATGTTCCATGTACATCCAAGAAGACAACATATTCTCTTGTTTTTGGAGAAATGCTTTGTATATATCTGTTATGCCCATTCAGTCTAAGGTGTTGTTCAGTGTCAATGTTTCCTTATTGATTTCCTGTCTGGATGATTTATCCATTAATGTAAGTGGGTTGTTAAAGTTCCCTACTATTATTGTATTACTGTCAATTTTTCCCATTGCATTTGTTAATATTTGCCATATATATTTAGGTACTCCTATGTTGGGTGTATAAATATGTACAATATTGTATCTTTTATTATTAATCTCTTTATCATTATGTAATCTTCTTCTCTGTCTCTTGTTGCAAACTTTGTTTTAAAGTCTATTTTGTCTAACATAAATATTGTCACCCTAGCTTTTTGTTTGTTTACATTCGCATGGAACATATTTCTATCCATTCACGTTCAGTCTATTTGGATCTTTAGATCTAAAGTGAGTGGCTTGTAGGCAGCATATAGATGGGTATTGTTTTTTGTTTTTTTTTCCCCCTTCCATCTTCCATTCAGCTATCCTATGTCTTTTGATTGGAACATTTAGCCAATTTACATATAAATGAGTTATTGTTAAGAATATATTTATTGCCATTTTGCTAATTGTTTTCTGCTTGTTTTTGTAGCTCTTCTTTGTTCTTTTCTCTTTATTTGCTAGTGATTTGATGACTTTCTTTAGTGTTATGTTTGGATTCCTTTCTGTTTATTTTTTATGTATGTAGTATAGGCTTTTGGTTTGTGGTTACCATGAGTTTCATATATAACCACTTACGTATATAGCAGTCTATTTTAATTGGTGGTTGTTTAGGTTCAAATGCATTCTGATAGGGCTACATTTTTATTTCTCCCCCAACACATTGTATGTTTTTGATGTCATATTTTACATATTTTTATTTAGTGTATCCTTTATATAATTATTGTAGATTTAATTGATTTTACTGCTTTTGTCTTGTAACCCTCATACTAGCTTTATAAGTGGTTGATCCACTTGCCTTTACCATTTCTGTATGTTTTCCTTTACCATTCAGATTTTCTCTTTCAAATATTTTCTTATTTCTAGTTATGACCTTTTCTTTTCTGCTTAAGGAAGTCCCTTTAATATTTCTTATAAAGACAGTTCAGTGGTGATGAACTCCTTTTTGCTCTTTATTTTCCCTTCAATTCTGAATGACAACCATGTCACATAGAGTGTCCTTGGTTGTAAGTTTTTGTTGTTTTTTTTCAGCACTTTGAATATATTGTGCCATTCCCTTTTGGCCTGAAAACCTTCTGATGAAAAATCAGCTGAAAACCTTTTTGGGGGAATGGATTCCCTTATATTTAACAACTTGCTTTGTCTTGCTGCTTTTAAGATTCTCAATATTTTTAATTTTTGGCATTTTAATTTTAATGCGTTTTGGTGTGGATTTCTTTGGGTTCACATTTTTTGGAACTCTCTGTGCTTCTTGTACCTTGATGTCTGTTACTTTCCCCAGGCTAGGGAAATTTTCAGCGGTTATTTTTTCAGATAAGTTTTCTGCCTCTCTCTCTCTCTGTCGCTCTCTGTCTCTCTTTTCATTCTGTAATCCCTGTAATGATAACTTTAGTACCCTTGGTGTTGTCCCAGAGGTCCCTTAAGCTATCCTCATTTCTTTAAAATCTTTTTTCTTTCTGTGCTCTTCAGTTTGAGTGATTGCTACTACCCTGTCTATCACATCACTAATCAGTTTTCTTTATCCTCTAATCTGCTGTTTATTCCCTTCAGTGTGTTTTTCATTCCTCTTATATTCTTCAGGTCTGTGACTTCTGTTTGGTACTTGCTTATATTCTTTATCTCTTTAGAGGTTGAAGTTCTCACTGGGTTCATCCATTCTTCTCCCAAGTTTGGTGAGCATCTTTGTGATCATTACTTTGAATCTTTATAATGTAGCTTACTTATCTACATTTTATTGGTTTTTTTCCTGAGGTTTTAGTTAGTTCTTTTATTTGGAACATGGTTCTCTGTTTTTCTATTTTGATTGACTCTCTGTGTCTGTTTCTATGTATTAGGGGAAACAGCTATCTCTCCGAATCTCGAAGGAGTGGCCTCATGTAGGAGATGAACCTTATCTTTCAAACTTGCCCTAGTCCTTGGTTGTCTCTAGAACTTTTGTGATTGTCTAAGCAGCCTCATTTATTCTTGGTAGGTCCCACTTTTTGAGAGTGTGCCAAGGCATGTAAGTGTCCCAAAGGGAGAAATCTCAGTCAACACCTAGTTTCAGGTGATTGGAAGCCAGATCCTCAGGCAGCAACTTTTAAAGTTTGCAAATATATATACTCATGAAGGACTGCAATTATAGTTTCCAGACAGTCATCTGGAGGTGTCCCCTGAATGATGGTTGCAAAAATCAGAACTTCAGATGAGTGCATTCTTTTCTGGGAGGTACCAGCTTGTGTGGTAGCGAGGTCAAAGGAGAACACAATGATGGTGTTCCCACTTAGGTTCCTTGAGAACACTTCCATAGCCCCTAGATGTTTGGCAAACCTGAAGTCTATCCCTCATGCTGAAGGTCCAGAATAAGTAAATATGCCTTTTTAGCAGAAAGACTGGGGGTGTCTTTCAGTCTGGGGTGGTAGTAGTCTGCCAAGAAACATTTCCAATTGTCATAGTCCTATGGAACTCAGGAATATAATCCTACTTATCCAGAAGAGTGAGATTATCAAGGAGTGTTCCCTATATGGACTGTGCATGCCCACTGGCCTTAGTAAGGCAATGGGAGAACATGGGGCTGGAGTGTGCTGGCAGGCCATACCAGGACAGTGGGAGACTGCAGGGCAAGGGTTCATCTGCCAACTTTGGCAAAGCAGTGGGAAAATTCAGGGCTGGGGCACACATGCTTGCACTATCAAGTTAGAGGAAGAGTACAAAAGTGGCACCTGCCAGTGCCTCTTTCCCCACAGAGTCCTAATAGACTCCTGCACCTTCAGCAGATGGTTTAAGATTAGCCTTAAATACAGAGAACAATCTGAGGGTTGGTGGGGGTGTGGGGGAGAGGGGAAAATGGGTGATGAGCATTGAGGAGGGCACTTACTGGGATGAGCACTGAATGATGTATGTAAGCGATGAACCACGGGAATCTACCCCCAAAACCAAGAGCACACTTTACACACTGTATGTTAGCCAATTTGACAATAGATTATATTTTTAAAAAAAGATTAGCAAATGAATCTTCTTTACATGTAGTTTAGGCACTTTTCAAACTGCTGCTTCTGCTCTAGTCCTCAGGGTTAGTTAGTCTGCATATAAGGCCTCAAGTATCTCAGTTCTGTGCAGTCCCCTGGGTTTTATGGACATGAGTCCCACTGTTTTTCAACGTCAGATGTTTTGGGGGTTTGTATATCCACTGTAGGCTCCAGGGATGGGATGCCTGATGTAGGGCATGAAACCCTCCCCTCACTTCTCAGGGGGCTTTGTATTTGTGAGATTCCTCCTGATTGTGGATCACCATGCTGGGGGTGGGGTTTTTGGCAAGATTGTATGTCTGCTTCTCCTATCCTTCTCAATGTAGCCCTTTTATTCTTTGTTGCAGAATAGCTGTTCAGCTAGTTTTCAGGGTTTTTTTTCAGAGAAGATCATTACATATGTAGCCATATAAATTTGGTACATCCACAGATGTAGGGGAGTTCCGGATTTTCTTGCATTTTCATTGTAGATCATCCTATCTTACTGAGTTTATTTTTTAAACAGAATATTTTTCAGAGCTAAAAGAAATTAGAACAGAAATACCAGTAAGAATTAATGTATGGGTTACAACACAGACTACACTTGTGGACTTCAGCCCTTGGTTATAACTGATTTTTTGGAAAGTATTAATTTTTTTGGGTGGGGGGAGGTAGCTATTCACTTTCATACTTGTCCTTTTAATAGGACCTTAATAGCTCCAAAGACAAAGTATTGAAATCCACACTATAAATTGAAAATGAGACACATTGTAGTTTTAGAAAATCAATGTCTTATCATCTAGAAAAGCTCAGAGTCCTGAATTAAAATATGAGTTCATAAAACTGTATTATTCTCTTCCAAACGTCTCATTTTCATATTTATTCACTAAGGTGAACATAACAAGGACACCACAACAGAGTCGAAATGAAGTACAGGACTCCCCCTTCCCAGGTTGAAATCATCCATCTAAAAGGAAATTTGGTTTGGGTTATTGCGTGTTGTGGTGATGTTGTCCTTGTTTAAAAAGAAATCCTGGTAACATCAGACTATGACCTAGATCCTCCTGTCAACAAAGGGCCCCTAGAAGTGAATAGTTTGTTCCCTTGCATTGAATTTCTCCATAGGGGATTGTGGGGGTGATAGCTGATCATCTGGAGCAGAGGGAGGCTGAGCTGAGTTGTGTCATCCTTCATTTAGACCTGGCTGAAAAACGTGCTGGGATATAAGCAACACAGGCCCCAAAGAAATTAGCCAAAAGCCCAGTCTTTCTAGGGGCAGGGTCAATTTGGCATTTTCTTATAGACATTACTATTGGGGGAAGTCCCACTTCTTTGGCAGGAACATTCAGAGATCCGCAACAACAATTCAGGAGGCAACATTGCCTTGCTCCTGAGCGCTTCATACTTTATGTGTCTTGATATGTGTGTGGAGGGGGGGGGGGGGGGGCGGCAGAGCGGCAGCCATCAAGGGGAGTCCAGGGCAGGAGAATAATGAGGGTGTCAGAGGGCAAGGAGTCATGGAAAAGCTATTGTCCCAGGGACAGGGACTCAGGCAAGTAAGACAGCATTTAGAGTGAGCCATATCCTGAGGGAATAGAAACTATATCTTTAAAGTATAGATCTTGGACCTCCTGTATCTAAATGACCCTGTCCTGGACCACAGAATCTGAATCTCTGGGGTAGTCCCTGAGTGAATGCACATCTTCAGTAAATTCCCTAGTGATTTGTAATGATTTTAAATTTTCTGGACCAGGGCAACAGGGCAGCTTGAAATTGGTACTCAGAAGGGCCTAAAGAGTCCAGGAAATCAAAATTAATATGCAATGGCAGTGTTTTTATTGGTTGTCTCCTGTAATACTCATTGTGCTAGGTATGGTAGTGAAAAATGGAAGCATATTGCCAGCCCATTTGGAGCTAGAAAGAGCCAATAAACAAGTAAGGAAATGAATGAATTTACATATTATATCAAGTATTAGAAAGAAAATAAATGAGATGCTAACAGAGAAATTGAGGGGCTCTACTTAGGTAAGGTAATCAAAACTGGCTCAAGAAATTTATAGAAATTTGACTGTGAAGCAACTATAGCTAAATCAGGCCTGGGGAGGTGGGGTCAGGAAGCAAATGCAAAGAGGGGATATTATGTGTGTGCCTATGTGTGTATGTGTGTGTGTTAGGGAGGTGGGTAATTGAGGAAATATGCATAGAAAACATTAAAATCATAGAAGAATAGTGGTAAGTAGAACTGAGGATGTTCAGAGACCCAGTTGTATCCCCAACTTTTAGCAAATTTCCAGTTCGATCTTCACATCACTATAGAGAATCTGTATACAGTTCTTAGATAAAGGGATGTGAGAGGACAACTAAATCTCTTCACAGAAATTAAAAGTAAGCTGTCCCTACTCTGCCACTGGTGAATTGCAGACAAAGGCACCTTAAAATAGTATTTAACTATCCAGCCTGTGTGGGTGTTCTCCATTCCAACCAAACTAAAGAGAGATTTGGTAATTGCATAGGAGAGAAAAGTGAGTATAGTATTTTCTAAAACAAGTAGCATGTTTTCCATTATGTAAAAGAGAGAAATTAGCTTTTAGAAAGCCACACCTAGGTTTCACTGACTTGTCTTTGTTTTTTTTCATACCCAGATGCAAGAGGTGGAAAAGAGAGGTAGTCATTTTTCTTTAGAGGATCCATCAGCCTTTGTTCAATTTTCCTGCAGATCCTAGAGACCCATTCATGCAGACTTGGAATATAAATATGGAAAAGTGCTAGCAGCCCACCCCTGAGGGATGGGCTGGGGGCAGCTTCACAGAGGGTGGGGGTCCTAGTTAGAGAAGGGTTTCATTGAGGTAGCACAAAGGCACCGGGGATTTTCTGTAGAGCAAAAGCATGTTCCTACATTAAAGATCACAAAGTCAAGGATAATCAGAGTGAAATAGGTGTTTACTCTTTCCTTGGGCTTATGGTTTCTTTCCTCCATCACCCTATGACAGTAGAAACTGACATTATTGTTTGATTTGTTTCCTTGTTTTATGGCTGTCTCCCCAGTAGAGAGGAAGCCTCATTAGGAAGGGTCTGATATCAGTCTCACCAGAGCCTAGTGCATCTCTCTGTGCATTTAAAGCTGCTAGAGCTTAGGAGCTGCATGTGTGCTGTGACATTTATGTAGAAGTATGACCCTTGTTTGTGCAGTTTGAGTTGTCCATGGGCCTTCTCAAGGGTGGCTCTGTGGGACTCAGCCCTGATGGCTGGCCAGATGTCTTCTGTTGCCCACTGGAAGGACATGTGACAGTGGCATAGATTGTTCACAGGTAAAGTCCCACTCTCATCCCTGTCCTGGGTTTCCTAGTCATCAGGACAGGTATTCCTTTATGGACCTGTTCCACACATGGTGTCCAAGTTCCCACTTTCTGTTCTTATATTGGGGAGCAGCAGGTCATCTTCAGGTAAAGGGTCAGTTTGGGGGTGGGGAAGGGATATAGTTGATGACAGCTGGTCTGCATAGTTTCTTCCACTCTGCTTTCTTATTCTCAGTTATAGCAGCTTATTTTTTCCCCTTCTACTTGTCCATTGAGACCTTCATCTTCTCTCTCCTGTTTCATTTGTCACTTGTTTTCTCCTCCATTCCTTTAATCTTACACTTATCTGGTTTCTCAGAAAGGAATAAATCAGCCAAGCAGATGGATCTCCTTTGGCAAACTTAATCAAGCAAGTTTTGATTTTGCTTCAGTATGAGTACAAGGGAGGAAGTGGGAGAGGAAGATGGATGACAACCCAGTTACCACTTCTAGCCACAATTGGGTCTCAGCATCATATCTCACTCCCTGTGGGAGTTCAGTAGCCTTTGAATGTGAATGTGAGCTGATAGTCCTATGCATTGAAATTCTTTGCTATTTACACTTTATTCAGTTCCAGAAACATTGTCTAAGCACCTACTTTGTGACATTCTGTGCACCATCCTCAGTATATGCATGTTTGCTTTCCTTTCATTTAAAGTTGGAAAGGAGGGCACCTGGGTGGCTCAGTCTTGGTTAAGTATCCAACTTGGGCTCAGGTCATGATTTCACAGTTCATGGGTTCGAGCCCCATGTTGGGCTCTGTGCTGATAGCTCACAGCCTGAAGCCTGCTTCAGATTCTGTGTTTCCCTCTCTCTCTGTCTCTCCCCATTCACATGCACTCTCTCTCTCCAAAATAAATAAACATTAAAAAAAATAAAAAATAAAGCTGGAAAGGAACTTAGAAGTCATCCAGTTTCAGGACCTTTATAGGCAGATGCAGACAGTCGGGCCCTGGGAGATGAAGTTATGAGTCAAGGCCTTAGAATTGGTATAGAGTTTGGCCTTGCACATGACAAGAGCTCTACCCAGCAGCCTCTGGGGTGTAGAGATAATTCATAATAAACCCAGTGTTCAGTCCTTGAGTGTTTACTATATGCTGGTGCTGTGCAAAGTGCATTTCATGTGTTCTTCCATTTAATTCTTACAACAGCTGTCATTGTTAGTGTTATTACTGCCTTTTTTTTTTTTACAGATGAAGAAACCAAGGTTTAGAATAGCCCAGATGCTTGCCCAAAGTCAGATGAATAGGATGTAGCAGAGCTGACATGTCCTCCTCTGCTTTGTAGAATATACAAGAAAACATGGAATCTGCAAGAAGCTGCTGGTTCTACATCCTCCCTCTAAATGGAGGGGAGGAATTTCTTTCTTTCTTTCTTTCTTTCTTTCTTTCTTTCTTTCTTTCTTTCTTTCTTTCTTTCTTTCTTTCTTTCTTTCTCTTACCTTTACTTCTTTCTTCTTTCTTTCTCTTCACTTTTACTTTTTAAATTATAGTAATATATATATAACATTTACTACTTTAACCATTTTCAAACATACAGTTCATTGGTATTAAGTACACTCACATTGTTGTGAAACTATCACCACCATCCATCTCCAGAACTTTATTCATCTTTCCTATCTGAGATTTTGTACCCATTAAACCTAACCTCCTTTCCCTCACCACCAACCCCTGGCAACCACCATTTTCTATTTCTATTAATTTTATTACCCTAGATATTGTCCTTTTGTGAATGTCTTATTTCACTTAGCAAAATGTCATCAGGCTTCATGTTTGTTGTAACATGTGTCAGAATTTTCTTCCTTTTCAAGGCTAAATAATACTCCATTGTATGTATATCACATTTTATCAATTCATCTGTCAATGGACGCTTGGGTTGGTTCCACCTTGTATTAGTCTGCCAATACTCTGTTAAAGTTGCCATTAAAAAAAGACTGGGTGGCTGAAACAACAAACGTTTATTTTCTCACAGTTCTGGAGGCTGAAGGTCAAGGTGCTGGCAGAGTTGGGTTTCTCCTGAAGCCTTTCTCCTTGGCTGGCAAATAGCCACCTTCTCACGTGGCCTTTCCTCTGTGTGTGCATCCCTGGTGTCTCTTTCTCTCTGTAATTATAATTATACCAATCATATTGAATTTGGACTACACCCTTATACCTCATTTTACCCTTAAAATCTCCAAATACAGTTACATTGGGGTTAGGTCTTCAACATATAAATTTGGGGGAGACACAATTCATCCCATAATATACCTCTTGTCTATTGTAAATATTGCTATGAATATAGGTATACAAATATCTGTTTGAGTCCCTGCTCTCAATCCTTTTAGGGTATATACACAGTCACAGAATTGCTGGATCATATGGTAGTCCTTTTTTAATTTTTTGAGGAAATGTTATTCTGTTTTCTATAGCAGCTGTACCACTTTACCTTCTCATGGTGTCATTTCTTAATCTTCAGAATAGTTTTGCTCTTTTTTAAAGGTTGTGCTCATTTCCAAGGTCCTTCAGTAGGAAGCTTGCCTGGAATTATTCTTTTTTTTTTTTTTAATTAATTTATTTATTTATTTTTTAATATATGAAATTTACTGTCAAATTGGTTTCCATACAACACCCAGTGCTCATCCCAAAAGGTGCCCTCCTCAATACCCATCACCCACCCTGCCCTCCCTCCCACCCCCCATCAACCCTCAGTTTGTTCTCAGTTTTTAACAGTCTCTTATGCTTTGGCTCTCTCCCACTCTAACCTCTTTTTTTTTTTTCCCCTTCCCCTCCCCCATGGGTTTCTGTTACGTTTCTCAGGATCCACATAAGAGTGAAACCATATGGTATCTGTGTTTCTCTGTATGGCTTATTTCACTTAGCATCACACTCTCCAGTTCCATCCACGTTGCTACAAAAGGCCATATTTCATTTTTTCTCATTGCCACGTAGTATTCCATTGTGTATATAAACCACAATTTCTTTATCCATTCATCAGTTGATGGACATTTAGGCTCTTTCCATAATTTGGCGATTGTTGAGAGTGCTGCTATAAACATTGGGGTACAAGTGCCCCCGTGCATCAGTACTCCTGTATCCCTTGGATAAATTCCTAGCAGTGCTATTGCTGGGTCATAGGGTAGGTCTATTTTTAATTTTCTGAGGAACCTCCACACTGCTTTCCAGAGCGGCTGCACCAATTTGCATTCCCACCAACAGTGCAAGAGGGTTCCCGTCTCTCCACATCCTCTCCAGCATCTATAGTCTCCTGATTTCTTATTCTTT
The DNA here is from genome assembly GCF_028018385.1 of Neofelis nebulosa. Taxonomy (NCBI): domain Eukaryota; kingdom Metazoa; phylum Chordata; class Mammalia; order Carnivora; family Felidae; genus Neofelis; species Neofelis nebulosa. The sequence continues at coordinate 25,562,766 of NC_080794.1, read as the reverse complement.
TTGCTTCTCAGATGGTTGGAATTCTTTTCAGAAACTTGGTGTCCTTATTCCTCTATACCTCCTGTCAGTAACCTCAGGCTCTGACTTCCACACTCAGTTTCTGGGAGAGCATCCCAGAAAGGAGGAGAGAGCAGTAAAAAAGTGATCTGGTGTCAGGTAGATGTCTCATCTGAACTGTGTGGTCTCAATCAGCAACCCTTGAGCACAAAGGAGGTTTGTACCTTCATCTCTGAGCACAGCACAGGAGGTATCTGGAGCCCACTTAGCAGTGAACAACTTTGAAAACACTGCTTTGGGCTCATATTTGCTCACATAAACAGCATGGATGAGGGTATGGGTGTGGGAGTGGGTATTGTATAAGGGGAGGAGTTCAGTGTGAGGAGATGTTGGGGGTAGGTGCTTATGTGAGGTAAGGTATAAGGGTGTATATGGGGGTAGGTGTGTGTGTGTACTGAATAGATGTGAGAGTGGGAGTTGAGTATGAGGGTGTATGTAGGGTGTAAGGTAGGGTGCTTCCGTGTGCGTGTGTGTGTGTGTGTGTGTGTGTGTGTGTGTGTGTAGTAGGGGATATAAGGGATGAGTGTGAAGGGTAGGAACGAGAGTTTATATGTGGTTATTTGTGGGTTACATTGTATGTGCAAAGTAGTGCGAAGGTAGGGGGTTGGACATGAGGGTGTGGAGAACAGGAGGTGAAGGCATATATGAGGTAGCGTGTGAGAGTATGTGTGGGATAGGAATGGGGGTATGTGTATGGAGTAGGGTGTGATGGTTGGGTATGAAGGTGTATGGGGAGTAGACTGTCAATAGAGTGTGTGTGTGTGTATGGGAGAGTCATAGTAGGCACAGGATCACTGGCTCCACTGCAGGTAGCCACCCCTGCCAGGAGCTCTGTGGGTGGAGGAGCTGCTGAGGCCTGCAGAGCTTTCCTGTTGCAGGGGAGTAGCTCCTGGCCAAGGCCTCAGGCGTGACTCACTTTCATCTGGTCAGGGGAATTAATTTGCTGGGTATCTGTATCATGGCAGGATACATGCATCAGTCTGTATGACTCTATTCTTATTAAGAACCATGAGAGAAATTTAAAATGGGAAATGAAGGGGGTGGGGTAGGGTTGTTCTGGGAGCTCAGAAATTGCTTCTCCCTCAGTGGCTGGGTCACACTCAGTGACCAGGGGCCTCTGCCTTGCTTCTTCCACTCTGCTCCTGATAAAGGCAGTGATAGCCATTCCATGTGAGAGGAACAACTTCAGAAGACACACACACACACACATGCATGCATACACCCCCCCCCCCACACACACACACATACAGATGTAGATCAGGGAGCCCAGAAGCAGCTCCCAGATGCTAGGCAGTCTCTGCAGCAGTAACTCTTTATGCACTGCAGTCTGCTGCAGTGTTCAGAGGTTAAGGGATGCTGGCTTTTATGAATGGTAGCCTGGGAGGGGCCTAATATCACTTGCTCCTGATGTCAGCACAATGAATGAAGCACTTGCAAAGCGTAAAGCCTCAAGCACCCGGGAAGCAGATACCGTCTCAGATTGGTTCTCTTGGTACAGCGTCTCTTGCTGACGAAATCACCAGTCCCGTGTGTGACATATAAAGCCAAATACGTTAGGATTGAAATGAGGCAGAAACTGAGGTTGCATGTGGAATAATGTGTACCTGATTCTGGTACAATCAGCTCTGCCTGAAGCAGCTGTGGTTGAGATCCTCCTCCTGCCAGGCGCTGGAGGAAGGTGTTCTGCAGGAACTGCGGACTTACTGTTGTGTATTAGGCAGTTACTTAGCTAGCCTGATGTTCTGCTTTTGCTGGCAGAATTCCTTGCTCAAGCTCCAAGCCCTAGAAACTGATCTGTGCTCTGCATTTTTGACAAACCAGGAAGAAGCTGCTCAGGTGCATGGACTCAAGGACCCAGACCCAGTGTCGACCCAGAGTGTGCTTGCAGAAGGCGCAGATGTTGCAGGTAAGAGGCTGAGGTGGGGGAATGTCCTCACATGTACCATCAGGATAGTTCAGGCTCTTGCTGCTTTCTCCTAAACCTGGCCTCTTGTGGGAAACCATGCCTGGTGCAACAGAAAAACTGAAGAGGTGCAGTGGGGGAGCTGAGATGGTCCAGGAAGAATTAAGGTGTGTTCTGATACAGAGAATTCTCTCCAGCTGGGGGCCAAGCATCAGACTATGCATAAATAGGTGTCAGGTGAAAAACATCCACCACTACTCCTGGTCCTAATGAATGCCTGATTGGCCTCCTGTGACAAACAAGTAGTGTGCTTATTTTCTATCACTGCATGTAGATAATCTGTACTGTCGATTGTCATGGTATTTTTGAGGTATTCAGTGATGGGATAGTTTTAACATTACTACTTCCTTTCTTCTATTACCTGCTTGTAAGATGATTCATCAACATAGGAAAGTGGAGGTGAGTGGTGTAGCTCATTCTGATCCTATATTGTCTTTTTTTGTCTCAATTTTTTTTTTTAGCATTAACGTCTGTGTTGAAAAGTCTCAAAATTGGTTCTCATTTGTCTGATAATTTCTCTGGTTTTAATCCCAGGAATGGTAGATTGACTAGTAAGCAGAAGGCAAACTAATGCTCCCTGAAAGATTTAGATAGAAAAGAAACACTAATTTATATGAGTAGAAATGAGAGCACAGCTTATCTTTTGTAACACAAATAGATCAGGGGTTTGTAAACTGGTTTCTAGATAGGTGATAAAATTGGCTTAAGTGAGCTTGCTTCATGAGATGCCCTTTAGTTTCAAGAATTGAAGGAAGAGATTTAAGAAGGTAGAGTGTTTCAGTATGATTATTAATAGTTCATTTAAAACATTACTGTTTAAAACAGATCCATATGATCTAAGTAGGCAAAGCTTCCAGTGTTTATTAATTAAGAATATTAACAACTAAGCATATTAAATAATAGTGGCCAATAATAAAGCTATTAATGGTAGCTACTGTTATTGAAGACTTTTGTGATCCAGACACTGTCCTAAGTACTTTGTATATTTTATATTAAATCTTTAAACAAACCTGTGAAATAATACACTTCACAGTAAGGACACTGAGGCCAGGTGCAAACCTACTGTTAAGTGATAAATTATTTCCTCATGGATGCAGGTGGCTAGTTGGGTGTCATTATTGTCTGGTGAGCTACCCTTGTTCTGTTGGCCATTGTGTTTGGATGGGAGGCAAGTAAAATGGGCAGAGCCCAATGTCGATCTAATTAGAGGTTTAAGTCAGATTATTAGACACACTCTTCTTCTTCTACCAACCCCAACAAACCACATACAAAACACATAAAGAAATCTTAAACCAGATATAAATTAACTTTTGAGTTATTTGATGTTTTGTGTAGCTACACAAGTATCTGGCAGAATTGTACAATATTTGCGTGTTGGATATGGATATATATATATATTTTAATTTTACATGATGACTTTTAAGTGCATGTATTGTCTTATATTCTCCAAAGATCAGGAGTAGTTTTGCATTTTCTCATCCTGGATGGACAGGATTTGGACAACTTTATTAACACTCCTTGTGTAATGGAAATACATACTGAGTTCATGTAGGAATTGCCCATACAAAGGAACCATCAATACATTTCATGTTAAGTGTTAAATGGCAGAAATGGACAGAAGGTTCCTTACAAAGGAGACTTGTGGGTTGGGTACTGAATTTTCCAAAATGTAGGTGAATCTGAGATGTTCCAGAGCCCTTCCAAGAGAGTCTATGAAAAAGAGACGTTTTCACTGTGTGTGTACTAGTCAAGATTTCTCACAAGTTTTCAAAAACCCATCTTGATGTTTTTCACCTTTGTAGTCTTTGTGACTAAGGAGTCTCATTTAGCTAAAATGACTGCATGAAACTTGATATGGGGAAAGTGAAGAAGCTCCAGCCCTTATATTGAAACTTGTAATATTTATTTGACACCTTTCTTCTCTAATTTTCCAATAACCCTTTGACACAATCTGGAAACCACCTGCTAGATGTTTTTAGGGACCTAAAAAGTCTCTTCATTTGGCAGGAATATTGCCAAATTGGCAAGCATTTAGACTAGGTTTTCACAGATTAATTTATGGAATCGTTTAGTCTCATTGGCTTCCAAGATAAGTGTTTATAGGAAGGTCCTATATTTCTATTCCATGTGTCACTCAGAAGGAAGAAATGTTTGCTCATTTAGAGTCTTAGGCCCTGTGAAGGGATTTCTAGAGTGATCTTTGAACATCTCGAAGCTAGTTTTTATGTGTGTATAAATCTCTTTTGAGAGTGTGATCACATAATAGTACAAATGGCCATAAGTCTATAAAGGAATATATTAATTTAAAATTTTGTCCTTTCCCAAAGTATAACATCTAGCCCTGAGCCTTACATGTATAGAAATATTCAATTACTTATTTTTGATATCAATAATTGCTATAACAAAGACAAAGCCCAAGGGGTGATTTTTACAGGAATTTCTGGACATAATATGCTACCAGTTCACTATTAAAAGCAAACATTTATAACTATAAATTGGTATGACATAAATAGGTTTCAAGCTTTCTTTAGACTCAATTAGGACCTGACCAGTAAAGTAAAACTTTTTCAGTAGGCATTTGAAATGATGATCTTAGCAAAGCATTATACTCTCTACATCTTGAGATCAAAGTATTGGGTTTTAACTTGGGTTTATGTATTGCAAAGATCAGTCCTACCTAGTAAAATACCTGAAATGTGTCTCCACTCTGGCAATGCAATTATGAACTGCACTTGCAGCAAAAACACATTTCATGGTACCCCTGGAGGAGCACTGTGTTCTAAATAGTGTTTGTGAGACTTCCTGCACATCACAATTACCAGGAAGCTTTGCAAGCTTCTGCAAGGATTCTTAGTCCTTATCTTTAGACAGTCTGGGGTAGAAGTCTTGTAATATTTATATTTCATAAACACTCCCAAATGGTGGGAACCATTATTTAAGTGTCTTGAATTATGAGAGAGAAGACCAGGTTCTCTCAGGTTCTCTTTGACTCTGCTTCACCTCAGTTTCATGGACAACATGGACTTACAACTCAGGGTCAGTGACCAGTTGGCTCAGTCATTTACTTCAGAAGGAGGAAGGTGCTTGAGCACCCAAGTCCTCAGGCTAGAAAAGGGTGGGATGGGACATGGACAAGGGACAGGGACAGATTTGAGGGGTGTAGATGTAGAGGCCCTTAGAAAAAAATGACACCTGGTAGATAACTTCAAGACTGTACATAGGGTAACCAATTGTCATGGAATGTCCAATTTGCCCAGGAATGTCCCAGTTTTATCATTAAAAGTCACACATGCTTGGAATTCTTAGTCCTAGGCAATCTGTGACAACTAGTCACCCTACTTGTAGGTTGCAAATTGCCTAATTTGATATGGAAACCCTGAAAGCACTTAGGCTCAAAAATCCGAACTACATCAATAGCCTCTTACAGTTGAAGCAAATGCTTCCTCTGTTGCATTAGTAAGGATCTATTCTGGTGTTGTTGAACAGAAAATGGAATGAAAATTTCTTTTCAACTGCTTGTCATTTTCTAAGTTTGCAGAAGGACTGTTTGTTCCACATGACTAAGCATAGTAACCCCTGTTCTGTGTGACCACAGGTGATTGAATAGTTTGGAGTTTGTGGCAAAAGCTGTCACCAGTGATAACTAAAGACTTATTACTAGAAATAATAATGCCACAGCAGTTTCTAATTAATTCTTTTACTGTAAAATCTTGATTTTCAAATCTAACTATTTGGGTAAGAGCCTTGTTCCTAATGTTGATTATTACAAAAAACTAATACAGGCTATAATTATTCCCATAAAGAATTCTTCATGGTTTGTAGGTCTTTTCCTGATGTTGAAGTTAAGATGGGGCAGAGTTAAAGAGGACCTGGCCTTCTCTCTCACATTTCAAGACACTGTCCACTTGACCAGAAGTTCCCAATTACTTGGGAGTTATTATTACACTTCCAGATGTCTGAGCTCTCTATCTTAAAAGGAAAAATTTAAATGTAGGTTGAAGCCTGAAAAATCTCCATGTTTGAAAATCTCCCCCTCATAATTCTGAGGGGCAGATAGATTTAGGAACACTTTCTAGAGCACAGTACTCCAGAGCTTCTCTAGAGAGTACCATGCAATGCGTTCTTGCTGCAGGTGGAGTTTATAATTGGCCTTCTGGAAAAGGGGACATCTCAAGTATCCCACTAGGTGGGGCATCTACATAACTTGGTGTTTCATCCTATCTGGCAGTAGTCCAGACACTGTTTGAAAGTTGGTAAGAGGGGGTCCATTACTTCAACCTTGTAAGTGCACAGAATTCCAAATATTCTTTAGAAACTTTGTTTATTATGGGTCAATGTGTATGTATATGTATTATTTCTAAGTCCTTCCTGAACCTTTTTATATTTTCAGTATGTACCACCTGTTGCTTTAACATTAAGAAATGGCTACCACTGTAGAAAGTAGTACTTCATCTTTTCAGTTTCTTTAAAGTAGTGGTTTTCAGTCAGGGTTGATTTTTTTTTTTTTCATCTCTCTACCTTCCTCTCTCCCTACCTTGGGGATATTTGGCATTATCTAGGGACATTTTCAGTATCGCAGCTTGAAGGTGAGTGCCACATTTAATGAGTAGAGGCCAAGGATGCTTCTGAACATCCTGCAATGTAAGGAACCCCCAATGTCCACCCCACCACCCCAATAAAGAATTATCTGGTCCAAGATGTCAATAGTGCCAAGATTTAGAAACACCCTTTTAAAAGCTTTTAAATGCATGCCATCAGTATTATTAACAGCACTAACAATGACATTTTCATTTGTGTCAGACATTGTTACATGGGTTTCCCTGTTTTATGTTCACAGTCCTGAATGAGGTAGGTGCCATTATTATCCCCAGATGGAAGATGAGGAAATAAGCTTGGAGAGTTAGTGTAACTTGCTGAAGGTCCCACAGCTACTGAGTGGTAGAGGTTGGGAGGAAATGGGAGGAAGGGAGGGTTTCCCAGTCAGACTCCATAGTTTAGTGCTTCACACTATACTATTAGCTATCCAGTCTAAATATTAAGTCCCCATGGTTCTAATATTCTAGAATTTGAAATTAAGCCCATAGCCAACCTATATACTCTATTAATGTGTTATGAAAGTCATATTTTCTTTATCCACTCCTGAGTTTGTTTTGTCAACCTGAAGGGACCTAGATTTATAGTTGAATAACCTGTTATAACCCCTCTTCACATATTTATTTCAGGTCCTATGATCTAAACCATCTCTAGAACCCTGTACCTTTCTTAATATGCATTTACCTGACCTGCATAATGTATTCCAGATGGAGTCAAATAGAATTTTATTTGTAGATATGATACCATTAGGGGAAATTGGCAACATGGACAAGGGATCCTTCTATTATTTCTTGTAACTACATGTGAAGCTACAATGATCTCAACAAAAAATGAATTAATATCTAAAAAATATGGGCATGGGGGTGTTTTATTAATTACAAAATATTATGCTTGTTATATTGTTTTCGAAACTCTTCCTAGAGATGCATGTTCTTTTCTTGGCCTTTTTGTCATAGAACTGCATTCCATTAGAGCTCCCAAAATTCCATTCCCTACCAAACTAATAGTTTAGTGCTTATTATTAAGAGTACATGGATTAGTTTTCTCCAGCTGCATTGCCTACTGGCCCACATTGAAGGTCGTCTGTCACTGTTGAGCTTCCTCATGCTTTGCGAGCTGCTTCTGTAGTAGCTTAGCATTTTATTCTTTGAAAAATATCAATATCATCTGCAAATTCAGACTCGCAATGCTACTATCTCTTCTATGTCATTTTTGAAATGTAAAATAAGGTTAACCCAGGATCCATTTGCAAGGATTAGTACTGATATTTCCATCATAAAGATACTAATTCATCTCTGTTCTTTGGTGCATATTGTTAAGTGGATTTTGTAATCCACTGCAAAACATTTAGCTCAATCACCATTTGGTTTTGTTTTTAAACAATTTCTCATTTAAAAACCATGCCATGCACTTCTTGAAAGCCCAAATAAATTATATTCATTGGCTCTACCTTGTTCGGAAACATAATTCTTTACAGAACTTGATGAGCAGGTTGGGTGATCTTGGACAAGTGATTTGTTCTCTCTATGCATCAGCTTCCTTTTCTTTAATATGGGAAAAAAGAATAGTATTTACTTCTTAGATTATTGTGAAACTATTGTAGCATAATACATATGAGGCACTTAGCACATCCCTCTTAGTAAATGGTCAATAAATGTCAGCTATAATTTTTTAAAAACCTGGGAATTCTTGCTGTGATCAGAGCTTATGTGGCCTTTTTCCCAACTGATAATGTTTACCCTTGTCTTTATCTACTCTCATAATTCTAGCTACTTTCAAGGTGTTGAAATGCCATTAGTACCGTTCATTTCCTAGGTTCCCTCTAGAACATTGCATATGATTGACATTACACTAATTCTCTTCAGCAAAAAGTATTTATAACAGCAATAATCTACAGAGCTGATGGTTGAATAATTACCTCCTATTAAAGTTGAAACTACATTTGTTACCATAAACCTATCCTGTGCTAAACCTATGACATAACTTGGCTGGAAATTATCTTTACTGTTAATGATTTTTCCCTGGTACTTTTATTACCATCTTCATAGTGTCTGAAATAGGGGGCTTCACATTAGCCCCTTGTTTTCCAAAGAAAGTTTTTTTTTTAATGATTTCAAAATTCATAGATGACAGTATATTCTCTGAGTCTGTTTCTGTAACTGCTTTATAGGGAAAGGAAAAAAAAAAACAGTCCTACAGCCTAAACTGCTAGGTGATTATTTTTAACAAGATTTTTAAATTCAGTTTTTAAGGCAGGTCAAGGACTGTGGTAACATTTGTCCTTGCTGTAACTCTTTGTAAATGAGGACTCTGACTTAGAAGAGCCTTACCTGGCCAAGGACATAATAATTGTGTGCAAGTGGCATCTCAGACTTTTGGCTAAGATCAAGTATAGTGTCAGACCAAGTTTGGGGCTCTGACTCGAGAGTCCAGGCTTTTAACTTGTAGATTTATAGTCGTGTTTTTTTAAATTAATTTTTTAAGAAGTGTTAGGTTTATAGAAAATTGAGCAGACAGTACAGAGAGTTTTCATATACCCCCTTTCTCTTTCACATAGTTACCCATATATCATGCCCAGATACTTGGTGTCTAACACTGTTCTGGATGCCCAACCCTACCATCCCCAAGCTCAGCGTGAACAACCTTTACTGTCTCTTCCAGTTCCATGAGGATCATACTTTTTTGTGGCTCTATGTGGAGCTTTGGGACTAACTTCTCTGACCAAATTTTCCTAACTAACATTGGATGAGGCTCATAAAGATACAGACCCCAATTGAAGATTAGAATTTCCTTTGATAGCCTTCCTGTTTGCTTTGTATATTCAGTTTTCCTTCTGCTTTGCAAAGTACATCTGCTTATGAATGTGAATGCTTACAAAGATTGCTTGTTATCTTAATAGAATTTTTTTTCCGCTGTACCACTGAGGCGGTCAATTGTGCAGGAGTTGACTAGAGGACCTGGAGAGTCTTTTAGCCTGAAAAATAACCAGAACACAGTATCCAGCTTTCTCTATATATCAAGAGGGTGCTTCCAAATCTTGGACATTATTGTGGATAGTGATAGATGCTTGCTCTTTCCCTGGTTCCACAGTTCAAGCAGAGCTCTGTAATCTGAGCATTTGGCTCCACTTTTGTGACACGGGGAGGGAAAAAGTTGTTCATTGGCCTTGGCCATTTCCCTTGTTAATTTCTCAACTGTTCTTTGGTAGTATGCATATAGGCAAAAGAATAAGTCTTGGATAATCAGAGAATAAGGTACAAAGCTTCATTTAGCCACCTGGTAGATTTGTCTAGAAGATTTGCTTCTTTCCTTACCAAATTGGACATTTGGTTTGGTCCTGTGTAGAAACTGCCTCCAAAAATATTAATTATTCCTACTTCAAATGTTCTACTCCAAAACAATGCAAAAAATGGATTTCTTCCCTTTCTCATTGTGACAGGATCTGGAGATCTCACATCTGTCCTCAGCATAGGTCATGTTACTATAGCCCATGGGTAGAATTTACTTTGATTTAGGTTAGAAGTCATTAATGTCTGAAGACCTCAGTCTTTCATGGACTAGAAGCTTATGTTCACTCCATGTTTCCTGGGTATAAACTCAACCTTTGTCACTTGCCTCTCCTTCCTTCTTACCCATCCCCACCACCATGCTATCACTTTGTTTCTATTCTTCTTTTTTTTCCCCACAGCTTTCTGGCTACTTCTCTTTCTCAGCCATGACCTTGCCACTTTGTCTTCCTCTGTCTCTATTCATTCTAGTTGTCTTTACTGCCTCTTTTCTTTTACTTTGTGACCTTATTTTGCTAAGCTAGTTATGGTATGGAATTAAAATGTATTTAAGATACTTAATTTTGTCTGGACACTTAAATTTATTGAACATTATTATTCTGAAAATTTGGGTGATTTCAAACTGTTTTCTTTTCCCCAAATGATACTAAAAGGTTAGCATAATAGTATATAGGATAAACAACATGTTAGCCAAATGGCAATGTGATTCCTTTGGTTGAGCCTTTGTAGATACTGTTTTGTTTCGTTTTTTTTTCTAACTAGAAGTCATTTATTCCTTATTCTTACCATTGAGACCATAAAAATACTAGAAAAGAACTATTTTATTTTATTTTATTTTATTTATTTTATGTCATTCCAAGGCTTTTTAAAAATTTAAATCCAAGTTAGTTAATATATAGTGTAGTAATGATTTCGGGAGTAGAATTTAGTGATTTATCACTTATATATAACACCAAGTGCTCATCCCAACAAGTGCCCTCCTCAATACCCATCACTCACTTAGCTCATGCCCACACCCAATATCCCTCCAGCAACCCTCAGTTTGTTCTTGGTATTTAAGAGTCTCTTAAGGATTGTCTCCCTCTCTGTTTCTATCTTATTTTTCCTTCCCTTCCCCTATATTCATCTGTTTTGTTTCTTAAATTGCACATATAAATGAATTCATATGATATTTGTCTTTTTCTGACTTATTTCACTTAGCATAGTACATACACTGTAGTTCCATCCATGTCATTGAAAATGGCAAGATTTCATTCGATTGCTGAGTAATATTCCATTGTATATATCACATCTTCCTTATTGTCTATTATGAAACTGCATATAAGTTATGATTGGACTTGTAAAATAATCAGTGACAATATACCCTGAAGATTTATATATTTGGGTATTTCTATGATTTATATATGTTATGTTTCCTTGGTAAAAGTATTGCTTATGTTAGATATAATCACAACTCAAGAAAAAAATATTCTGAAATTGTCCTCTTATAATTTTCTAGGAAACAAGAGGTATGAAGTTAAATTTAACTTAAGAACTATTCACAAGGGTGCCTGGCTGGCTCAGTCAGTAGAGCATGCAACTCTTGATTTCAAGGTCATGAGTTCAAGCCCCACATTGGGTGTAGAGCTTACTTAAAAAATGTACTTGACCTTACAATAATCATGCAGTAAAAAAAAATACCAAAAAGAAAAACAAAACTACTCAAAAACCTAAAACCTGGTTCTGTATTTACTGATGGAAATTTAATTAGAAGATAGTATTTAAAAATGCAGATGAAAGGAAAATGTTTAGATCTGAGCTGAGGCTTCTTGATCCATGTAGTTTTCTGGGTTTTAGGGAGAAATTTGGGATTTTTCATTTTTCAGCTAACCCAATGCCCTCACCTATTAGCCATTCATTTTAATTGTAATCAGTACATTGACTCCTTCAAAATGAAAATGAGGCAGATGGCTCTGCCTCCTCCTGCAGATGACAGATTTGGGGAAGTACATGCTGAGATCAAACCCAGCTGGACTCTGTCTCCTGAGCTCCATACCTACACATATCCAGGGCCTCCTGGGCACCGGCACTGGATGGCCAAAACTGCCTGTTAACTCAGGGTATCTAGAACTGAATTTATCTTCCTTTCCCCTAGCCAACTCTTCTACCAAGTTTCTTAACTAGGTAAAAGATACCACCATAAATACAAAACAACAGCAAGTAACATTTATTGATGGGTTATATCCCCTCCCCTGGGGCACTGTCTTAAGCACTTGAGATTCCTTGTCTCCTTTTCAATTCTCCAACAATTTATGAGATAGATACTGTTTTGTCATTCTTCCCTGAAACAGGGCTCTGGCATGCAGTAGATGGCTAATAAACATTTGCTGAATGAATGAATTCCCATTATATAGATGGGAAAACTGGGAATGTAAAGAGTGAATAATGTGTCCCAGGTCACATACATGACAAAACTGGGGCTTCAATCTAGGTGTTTCTGAGCTTATGAAAAATCCTCTGTGAGGGGTGCCTACGTGGCTCAGTTGGTTAAGCGTCCAACTTCAGCTCCAGTCATGAACCGACTTCAGCTCAGGTTATGATCTCGCGGTTTGTGAGTTCTGCCCCATATTGGGCTCTGTGCTGAGAGCTCAGAGCCTGGAGCTGCTTCAGATTCTGTGTTTCCCTCTCTCTTTGCCCCTCCCCTACTCATGCTCTGCCTCTCTCAAAAATAAATAATAAAATATTAACAAACATTTTTAACCTCTGTGCTTTTTTTAAAATCCTGTGCTTTTTTTTTTTTTTTAATTTTTTTTCAACGTTTTTTATTTATTTTTGGGACAGAGAGAGACAGAGCATGAACGGGAGAGGGGCAGAGAGAGAGGGAGACACAGAATCGGAAACAGGCTCCAGGCTCCGAGCCGTCAGCCCAGAGCCTGACGCGGGGCTCGAACTCACGGACCGCGAGATCGTGACCTGGCTGAAGTCGGACGCTTAACCGACTGCGCCACCCAGGCGCCCCTAAAATCCTGTGCTTTTAACCATGATGGCAAAGTGGCTCTTAGAACTGCAGAGTGCCTTCCATAAGGCGCAGCCCTGCTTTCACAGTGACAAATTTCGCACCCTTCTACCTCACTGATGTTTCTGGTGGTTGTCCACAGACTGGCACTAAGAAGCCTACTTGGAGTGCCACCCACACCCCATTTGGTGACTCAGCCAGCCTTACCAATGAGGAATCTCTCTTCCATCTGTCCTTATGCTTACCCCCACCCAATCTAGCCTTGGAGATACTGCTGCTCACCTCTTGGTAGGTAGTCTCTGAGCAAGCAATCTCACCTGTGTCCCCAGATTTAGTTACTGGGATGACTTCAAGATTACCCATGTACTTTCTGTTGTAACCCCATAGCTAACCTGCTAAGTGCCTTCAGGTGCTCAAATTCAACATACCTAAAACTGAACCCACTGTGTATCCTTCAGTTGTTTTGGAGAGGCTGACTGAGAACTCTAATGCTTGTACCTTGTTAGAATTATGGACATACTTTTGGCTTATCTAGCTTTTAAAACCAATAAAGGCTGACATTTGGCATTTTGGAATATACCTGAATGCTACCTATAAAAGCCCACCATGAAGGCTAAACCCAAGAGTGAAAATTAACAAATCCACAAGACTATGGCTAATTTATTACTCAATTATATTTATTTTTTTTTAATATATGAAATTTATTGTCAAATTGGTTTCCATACAACACCCAGTGCTCATCCCAAAAGGTGCCCTCCTCAATACCCATCACCCACCCTCCCCTCCCTCCCACCCCCCATCAACCTCAGTTTGTTCTCAGTTTTTAACAGTCTCTTATGCTTTGGCTTTCTCCCACTCTAACCTCTTTTTTTTTTTTTCCTTCCCCTCCCGCATGGGTTTCTGTTAAGTTTCTCAGGATCCACATAAGAGTGAAACCATATGGTATCTGTCTTTCTCTGTATGACTTATTTCACTTAGGATCACACTCTCCAGTTCCATCCACGTTGCTACAAAAGGCCATATTTCATTCTTTCTCATTGCCATGTAGTATTCCATTGTGTATATAAACCACAATTTCTTTATCCATTAATCAGTTGATGGACATTTAGGCTCTTTCCATAATTTGGCTATTGTTGAGAGTGCTGCTATAAACATTGGGGTACAAGTGCCCCTATGCATCAGGACTCCTGTATCCCTTGGATAAATTCCTAGCAGTGCTATTGCTGGATCATAGGGTAGGTCTATTTTTAATTTCCTGAGGAACCTCCACACTGCTTTCCAGAGCGGCTGCACCAATTTGCATTCCCACCAACAGTGCAAGAGGGTTCCCGTTTCTCCACATCCTCTCCAGCATCTATAGTCTCCTGATTTGTTCATTTTGGCCACTCTGACTGGCGTGAGGTGATATCTGAGTGTGGTTTTGATTTGTATTTCCCTGATAAGGAGCGACGTTGAACATCTTTTCATGTGCCTGTTGGCCATCCAGATGTCTTCTTTAGACAAGTGTCTATTCATGTTTTCTGCCCATTTCTTCACTGGGTTGTTTTTCGGGTGTGGAGTTTGGTGAGCTCTTTATAGATTTTGGATACTAGCCCTTTGTCCGATATGTCATTAGAAATTATCTTTTCCCATTCCGTTGGTTGCCTTTTAGTTTTGTTGGTTGTTTCCTTTGCTGTGCAGAAGCTTTTTACCTTTATAAGGTCCCAGTAATTCACTTTTGCTTTTAATTCCCTTGCCTTTGGGGATGTGTCAAGTAAGAGATTGCTACGGCTGAGGTCAGAGAGGTCTTTTCCTGCTTTCTCCTCTAAGGTTTTGATGGTTTCCTGTCTCACATTCAGGTCCTTTATCCATTTTGAGTTTATTTTTGTGAATGGTGTGAGAAAGTGGTCTAGTTGCAACCTTCTGCATGTTGCTGTCCAGTTCTCCCAGCACCATTTGTTAAAGAGACTGTCTTTTTTCCATTGGATGTTCTTTCCTGCTTTGTCAAAGATGAGTTGGCCATACATTTGTGGGTCTAGTTCTGGGGTTTCTATTCTATTCCATTGGTCTATGTGTCTGTTTTTGTGCCAATACCATGGTGTCTTGATGATGACAGCTTTGTAGTCGAGGCTAAAGTCTGGGATTGTGATGCCTCCTGCTTTGGTCTTCTTCTTCAAAATTACTTTGGCTATTCAGGGCCTTTTGTGGTTCCATATGAATTTTAGGATTGCTTGTTCTAGTTTCGAGAAGAATGCTGGTGCAATTTTGATTGGGATTGCATTGAATGTGTAGATAGCTCTGGGTAGTATTGACATTTTGACAACATTTATTCTTCCAATCCATGAGCAGGGAATGTCTTTCCATTTCTTTATATCTTCTTCAATTACCTTCATAAGCTTTCTATAGTTTTCAGCATACAGATCTTTTACATCTTTGGTAGATTTATTCCTAGGTATTTTATGCTTCTTGGTGCAATTGTGAATGGGATCAGTTTCTTTATTTGTCTTTCTGTTGCTTCATTGTTAGTGTATAAGAATGCAACTGATTTCTGTACATTGATTTTGTATCCTGCAACTTTGCTGAATTCATGTATCAGTTCTAGCAGACTTTTGGTGGAGTCTATTGGATTTTCCATGTATAATATCATGTCATCTGCAAAAAGTGAAAGCTTGACTTCATCTTTGCCAATTTTGATGCCTTTGATTTCCTTTTGTTGTCTGATTGCTGATGCTAGAACTTCCAGCACTATGTTAAACAACAGCAGTGAAAGTGGGCATCCCTGTCGTGTTCCTGATCTCAGGGAAAAAGCTCTCAGTTTTTCCCCGTTGAGGATGATGTTAGCTGTGGGCTTTTCATAAATGGCTTTTATGATCTTTAAGTATGTTCTTTTTTTTTTTTTTTTTTTTAATTTTTTTTTTTTCAACGTTTTTTATTTATTTTTGGGACAGAGAGAGACAGAGCATGAACGGGAGAGGGGCAGAGAGAGAGGGAGACACAGAATCGGAAACAGGCTCCAGGCTCTGAGCCATCAGCCCAGAGCCTGACGCGGGACTCGAACTCACGGACCGCAAGATCGTGACCTGGTTGAAGTCGGACGCTTAACCGACTGCGCCACCCAGGCGCCCTAAGTATGTTCTTTCTATCCCGACTTTCTCAAGGGTTTTTATTAAGAAAGGGTGCTGGATTTTGTCAAAGGCCTTTTCTGCACCGATTGACAGGATCATATGGTTCTTCTCTTTTTTTTTTGTTAATGTGATGTATCACGTTGATTGATTTGCGAATGTTGAACCAGCCCTGCATCCCAGGAATGAATCCCACTTGATCATGGTGAATAATTCTTTTTATATGCTGTTGAATTCGATTTGCTAGTATCTTATTGAGAATTTTTGCATCCATATTCATCAGGGATATTGGCCTGTAGTTCTCCTTTTTTACTGGGTCTCTGTCTGGTTTAGGAATCAAAGTGATACTGGCTTCATAGAATGAGTCTGGAAGTTTTCCTTCCCTTTCTATTTCTTGGAATAGCTTGAGAAGGATAGGTATTATCTGTGCTTTCAACATCTGGTAGAACTCCCCTGGGAAGTCATCTGGTCCTGGACTCTTATTTGTTGGGAGATTTTTGATAACCGATTCAGTTTCTTCGCTGGTTATGGGTCTGTTCAAGCTTTCTATTTCCTCCTGATTGAGTTTTGGAAGATGTGGGTGCTTAGGAATTTGTCCATTTCTTCCCGGTTGTCCAGTTTGTTGGCATATAATTTTTCATAGTATTCCCTGATAATTGTTTGTATCTCTGAGGGATTGGTTGTAATAATTCCATTTTCATTCATGATTTTATCTATTTGGGTCATCTCCCTTTTCTTTTTGAGAAGCTTGGCTAGAGGTTTGTCACTTTTGTTTATTTTTTCAAAAAACCAACTCTTGGTTTCGTTGATCTGCTCTACAGTTTTTTTAGATTCTATATTGTTTATTTCTGCTCTGATCTTTATTATTTCTCTTCTTCTGCTGGGTTTAGGCTGCCTTTGCTGTTCTGCTTCTATTTCCTTTAGGTGTGCTGTTAGATTTTGTATTTGGGATTTTTTCTTGTTTCTTGAGATAGGCCTGGATTGCAATGTATTTTCCTCTCAGGACTGCCTTCGCTGCGTCCCAAAGCATTTGGATTGTTGTATTTTCATTTTCATTTGTTTCCATATATTTTTTAATTTCTTCTCTAATTGCCTGGTTGACCCACTCATTTGTTAGTAGGGTGTTCTTTAACCTCCATGCTTTGGGAGGTTTTCCAGACTTTTTCCTGTGGTTGATTTCAAGCTTCATAGCATTGTGGTCTGAAAGTATGCATGGTATAATTTAAATTCTTGTAAAGTTATGAAGGGCTGTTTTGTGACCCAGTATGTGATCTATCTTGGAGAATGTTCCATGTGCACTCGAGAAGAAAGTATATTCTGGTGCTTTGGGATGCAGAGTTCTAAATATATCTGTCACGTCCATCTGATCCAGTGTATCATTCAGGGCCCTTGTTTCTTTATTGACCGTGTGTCTAGATGATCTATCCATTTCTGTAAGTGGGGTGTTAAAGTCCCCTGCAATGACCACATTCTTATCAATAAGGTTGCTTATGTTTATGAGTAATTGTTTTATATATTTGGGGGCTCCGGTATTCGGTGCATAGACATTTATAATTGTTAGCCTTTCCTGATAGATAGACCCTGTAATTATTATATAATGCCCTTCTTCATCCCTTGTTACAGCCTTTAATTTAAAGTCTAGTTTGTCTGATATAAGTATGGCTACTCCAGCTTTCTTTTGGCTTCCAGTAGCATGATAAATAGTTCTCCATCCCCTCACTCTCAATCTAAAGGTGTCCTCAGTCTAAACTGAGTCTCTTGTAGACAGCAAATAGATGGGTCTTGTTTTTTTATCCATTCTGATACCCTATGTCTTTTGGTTGGTGCATTTCATCCATTTACATTCAGTGTTATTATAGAAAGATACACGTTTAGAGTCATTGTGATGTCTGTATGTTTTATGCTTGTAGTGATGTCTCTGGTACTTTGTCTCACAGGATCCCCCTTAGGATCTCTTGTAGGGCTGGTTTCATGGTGACAAATTCCTTCAGTTTTTGTTTGTTTGGGAAGACCTTTATCTCTCCTTCTATTCTAAATGACAGACTTGCTGGATAAAGGATTCTCGGCTGCATATTTTTTCTGTTTAGCACACTGAAGATATTGTGCCAATCCTTTCTGGTCTGCCAAGTTTCAAAGAGAGATCAGTCACGAGTCTTATAGGTCTCCCTTTATATGTGAGGGCACGTTTATCTCTTGCTGCTTTCAGAATTTTCTCTTTATCCTTGTATTTTGCCAGTTTCACTATGATATGTCATGCAGAAAATCGGTTCAAGTTACGTCTGAAGGGAGTTCTCTGTGCCTCTTGGATTTCAATGCCTTTTTCCTTCCCCAGTTCAGGGAAGTTCTCAGCTATAATATCTTCAAGTACCCCTTCAGCACCTTTCCCTCTCTCTTCCTCCTCTGGGATACCAATTATGCGTATATTATTTCTTTTTAGTGTATCACTTAGTTCTCTAATTTTCCCCTCATACTCCTGGATTTTTTTATCTCTCTTTCTCTCAGCTTCCTCTTTTTCCATAACTTTATCTTCTAGTTCACCTATTCTCTCCTCTGCCTCTTCAATCCGAGCTGTCGTCGTTTCCATTTTATTTTGCATTTCTTTTAAAGCGCTTTTCAGCTCCTCGTGACTGTTCCTCAGTCCCTTGATCTCTGTGGCAAGAGATTCTCTGCTGTCCTGTATACTGTTTTCAAGCCCAGAGATTAATTTTATGACTATTATTGTAAATTCACTTTCTGTTATATTATTTAAATCCTTTTTGATCAGTTCATTAGCTGTTGTTATTTCCTGGAGATTCTTCTGAGGGGAATTCTTCCGTTTGGTCATTTTGGATAGTCCCTGGAGTGGTGAGGACCTGCAGGGCACTTCCCCTGTGCTGTGGTATATAACTGGAGTTGGTGGGCGGGGCCGCAGTCCGACCTGATGTCTGCCCCCAGCCCACCGCTGGGGCCACAGTCAGACTGGTGTGTGCCTTCTCTTCCCCTCTCCTAGGGGTGGGATTCACTCTGGGGTGGCGTGGCCCATCTGGGTACTTGCACACTGCCAGGCTTGTGGTGCTGGGGATCTGGCGTATTAGCTGGGGTGGGTAGGCAAGGTGCACGGGGGCAGGAGGGGCAGGCTTAGCTCGCTTCTCCTTAGGTGATCCACTTCAGGAGGGGCCCTGTGGCAGCAGGAGGGAGTCAGATCCGCTGCCCGAGGTTTGGCTCCGCAGAAGCACAGAGTTGGGTGTTTGCACAGAGCGAGCAAGTTCCCTGGCAGGAACTGGTTCCCTTTGGGATTTTGTCTGGGGGATGGGCGGGGGAGGTGGCGCTGGCAAGCACTGTTGTTCCCCACCAAACTGAGCTCTGTCGTCCAGGGGCTCAGCAGCTCTCCCTCCCTTTGTCCTCCAGCCTTCCCGCTTTCTGAGCAGAGCTGTTAACTTATGACCTCCCAGACGCTAAGTTGTGCTTGCTGTCGGAACACATTCCGTCAGGCCTCTCCGCTTATGCCAGCCAGACTCAGGGGCTCTGCTTGGCCGGTGAGCCGCCCCTCCACCCCAGCTCTCTCCCGCCAGTCCGTGGAGCGCGCACCGCCTCGCTGCCCTTCCTACCCTCTTCTGTGGGCCTCTGGTCTGCGCTTGGCTCTGGAGACTCCGTTCTGCTAATCCTCTGGCGGTTTTCTGGGTTATTTAAGCAGGTGTCGGTGGAATCTAAGTGATCAGCAGGATGCGTGGTGAGCCTAGCGTCCACCTACGCCGCCATCTTCCCTCTCTCTACTCAATTATATTTCAACAGTACATCTCAAATGGTTCCAGATAGAGATTTATATGAATTTTTAATTGCTTAAAAATTCATAGTAGATATATTTTTAAATCTGACTGATTTATTAAACAGCTATAATACAACTTCTGTTTCTCTCTGGGGTTGCAGCAAGATCAGAAGTGGTCTCTTGGCCTTCACGCACTGATGATAATTATTTCTCTTCTTTGTTCCCTACTGCTCAGTAAGTGGGCCACCGGAAACATCCGTTGGCTCCCAGGGTCAGAGATGTGGAGTCTTCTACCATGGACACTGGTCAAACCCTCCCTGGAACTAACATAGTTTATATCACCCCGCATACTGAATTTAAAATAGAGATCATATTAGTATCAGCCTCATGTGGTTGTTTTGAAGATTAAATACATGTAAAAACTCTTACAGGTTTGAAGAAATAAGTGAGTTACTCCAGAAATATTACATATGATTATTCTTATTTATAACTAAGAACTGATAGGAGGGACTATATGTTGAGGGGTATATTGGTTCTCATTTCCCTTATTAACCCCACAGGGATTCTGAGTATAATTCATGTTCAATAAGAGAAGATAATATTCAGTTCCTTATTCTGATGATGATAATTACTATAAAATGATGGTTCTCATGGTTACTATGTTTAGCAGCTTCTATGCCTTATCTCAGTGTTTCACTAAATATGCTAGACAAAGGTCCATGGGCAAATATTGTTAGTTTTACTAGAAATTTATTTTAATGTGTATTAGTAAGAAAAATAGTAACTGGCACATCAAATTCATTATTTCTTGACCACCATAACTTAAAATGAAGCCAAAATTAAAAAATAAAAACAATTATAGGTTGAAATTTTATCTATCCATTTAAAATACATAGTAAATATATTAATTTATATAAAATATGTACTCTTTTGTACATATTCTACTCTATATCTATATACAGATCTTCAGATTTTCTTTGACTTATAATAGGGTTGCATCCAGGTAACACACTGTAAGCTGAAAATATTGTAAATCAAAAATTCACAGAGGGGCACCTGGGTGTCTCAGTAGGTTAAATGTCTGCCTCTGGATTTTGTCTCGGGTCATAATCTCAGGGTTCGTGAGTTTGAGCCCCATGTTGGGCTCTGCACTGACAACGCAGAGCCTGCTTGGGATTCTTTCTCTCCCTCTGTCTCCGCCACCATACTCTGTTCTTTCTGTCTCTCTCTCGAAATAAATAAAAAAAAAAACATTAAAAAAAATCCATGAAATACACCTAGACTACTAAGCAATCTAACTTTGCCTAGCCTACATGAATAGGTTCTCAGAACACTTACATTAGCCTACAGTTGAGCAAAATTATCTAACATAAAGCCTATTTTATGAAGTTGAATATCTCATGTAATTTATTGAACACTGTACCAAAAGTGGAAACAAAAATGGCTGTATAGAGAATGGTTTTAAGTGTATTGGTGGTTTACCCTTGTGACTGCATGGCTGACTGTGAGCTGTGGCTCACTGCCACTGCCCAGCATCACAAGAGAGTATCGTACCACACAAAGCTATCCCAGGAGAAGATCCAATTTCAAAATTCAAAGTATGGTTTCTACTGAATGTTTTCACTTTCACACCATCGTAACATCAAAAAATCATAAATTGAACCATCATAAGTTTGGTGTGTGTGTGTGTGTGTGTGTGTGTGTGTGTGTGTGCGCACAGAGAGAGAGGGACAGGGAGTAAACATATGTTTATGTGGATATGGCAAAAATTTTGTAGAATATATAGTTTTATTTCATTTCATCTTCATCCTCACTTAGTCTTGTGAGGCAGGTACCATCATTCTCTCCATTTTACAAGTGAAAAAAAAAATCTATGTTTAAAAAGGCCCAACATTTCTGAAGTCTTTCTAAACAAATGGTAGACCTGAGGCTCCAACTCATAATCTTTGCTCTCTGTTGTGGCATCCCTGGGGTTGTTTCTCACATTCTCAGGAATGCTCATTTTCTTTCAAACTTTTTTTAAATATTAACTTTTATTGTTTTTTCCTCCTATAAAATTAAGATTTATTCATTATAGAAATTTTAGAAAATAAGATTTCTTTTAGAAAAGAAAAGAAGAAATAGTTTTGTTTTTTAAATTGTGGTAAGAACACGAGATCTACACTTTTTTTTTTACCTGAAGATCTGTTTTTTTGACATAGATATATACTCTTAACAACTTTTTAAGTGTACGGCACAATACTGTTAACTTCAGGCACAATGTGCAGCAACCTCTTTGTACTTTCCTGTCACAGCTCTGTAAGATGGGCCAAAGACACAGAGAGATCAGAAAGTCCCTGGAACTTCACAAGAAAGTATAAGCACACCAAAATTCCTGGTTCCTAGGCCCCTTCCTTTAAATCACACTGCATCACATGAGGGGGCCTATAGCAAGCAGCCCTGTCCTTCGGAAGACAAAGTAACATACTCAACTGAGAAGCATCAGAAACCGCAGTAAGCTTTTCCCTGTTGGGGAGCAGGGTCTGTAAGAGCTGACCTGGGCTCTATTCCCAGGATGATAGCAGCAATGGCTTCCTCAGAATCTGTGCTGGCCTCTTCTGAGCAAGGAGCTCAATAATTCTGTGTGTGCAAGTGCCCACACACATGCACCATCTGATTTAATTAAGCCACTTCTCAATTCAAATAATGAGTTTGAACATATAACTGAAGCACTACCAAATTACCAATTTTTGACTTTTTGTTGGTTTTCAGCTTGGTGCTTCTAGGTCTTTGTGGCTCTCTGCTTCCTCTAGTGGTAAATCTAGGGCAGGGGGTTTGGTATGTTAAGTAGGCAGCAAATGACATAAGTGCCCACAGAAGCACACACCATATAAATGGAGGTTTATGGATTTAATTGTAATGCAATTCAAAAGGAGCCATTCAGAGTGATCTGTGATCTTATGAAGTTCCATCATAGGACCCTGTGGGTTTCAGAAGCTAAGCTCTCTTCTTGCCTCCACTTCAGTCAAATGGCTAGGAGCCCAAGTGCCTCCATTTGGCATTACAAAGCAGCACCAAGAGACTCATGTTCATTTTGACCCTAGGGCCACAGCTGAGCTGAAGGGCTGAATGCCTCAGACCTTTCCCATTTCAACAAAAATACACTGGTCCCAGGTGCTTGCTAAAAATTCTCTTCTTCCCCGTCATTATTACCAAAATATTCTGTCCAGAAACAGGTAACATGAATAAAATGCATTTCTTTTTGGGTCCTAATGGTTTATTGAAAGGATTTGGTAAGCACCTGTATACCTCCTGGTGGGCTTTGAAGGTGATTGTTAGCATATGTTGTTGATTAATAACATTTATTGATTAGTAACTCTTACTCCTGTTACTCTTTAAGGCTCCTGCCAAACTGTGTTTTCTGGGTAAATTATTCTTAGCAAGGGTGTTGCCTGTGGTGAGTTGTCAGACACACCTTGTCTTTCAGACCTGGGCACTGGTGTTCATCTGGCCCCACCTCTTCACCAGCCCTCATCTCATGCACTTCTGGCCAGCTCAGCCACTGATAGAATGCTGTTAGTGAGCTTCACAGGCACATTGGAGGCATTATCCAGGCTCCCAGTCTGAAACCCAACAGGGAAGAAGCCAATTGAAAGCACACAAGGGATCAGACCTTTGATGTTGCACAAAGCAAATTGCATTTCAAGCTCTGGAGAACATGAGCCATTCTAAACCTGATTAAGAGTCATCCGGTACCAAATTGTGATAAATGTTTATTTTGGAAAAGTGGATTATCAGTGTTTTCAGATTCTGCTTATTCACCCAGAAAGCATTTGTTTTTCTCTTTATTTGGGGTAAGAATAAAAGAAAGCCTTGAATTGTCCTGAGTTGTTTGCTGGGCAAAATTGAGAAGGAGTTTGTTTTGGCTGTTGCTCAAATAACTGTCTAGAGCCCCCTGATGTAGAGAGTCTCACCTGGCCACTCTGACTCAGTGTCTTCATATTCCTCACTTATCTGCCCTTCCTCTAGAGCGCAGGTGTGCCCACTCTCTGGACTGGCCCTGAGGTGGGAAGTTAATGAATTCATTTAAAGGGAGAGTGATCTGGGCCCCTGGGTGGCTCAGTAGGTTAAGCATCGGACTTTGGCTCAGGTCATGATCTCACAGTTCAACAGTTTGAGCCCTGTGTTGGTCTCTGTTCTGACAGCTCAGAGCCTGGAGCCTGCTTTGGATTCTGGGTCTCCTTCTCTCTTTGCCCCTCCTGCTTGCTCGCTCTCTCTCTCTCTCTCTCAAAAATAAACATTAAAAAAAATAAAAGGGGAGTGATCATAGAATTCAGACACAGACGTAGCTGGAGACAGGATTTGGAATCTGTTTTGTCCTTGTTTTTTTAATTTTTGTCAAAAATAAAATGCTACCAAAAATTTTGGTGGAGAAAAAGAATCATTCCTAATTCTTCCATGCTTTGTAGTTGCTAAGTAGCTTCTTTGGTATTTTAGTGCACTTACTTGTACACATAAATGTATGCTTTTTACATAAAATGGAATCATTACTGAATCATTACTTTAAATTTATACCAAAATAATTTGGATTTCCATTTTTTTTGTTAGTGGCTTTGTAATATTTTCTATCCAGTTTCTCTGAGAATAAACATACCTTTCATATCCCCAGAAAGAAGAAATGACAAAGAAGCCAGACATTATAATGAATGTTTATGATCTTTACTTAGGAACATGACAGTCTCAAGGCCTCTGTCATTTCTGAATCTTGATGATTTATCTTGTTTCCTCAGACCCTGCACCAGCCCACAAAGATGGGCAGAATGAAGCAGACAGTGCACCAGAAGACCTCCAGTCTGTTGGGACTAGCAGGCTTCTCTATCACATCACTGACGGTGATAACCCACTGCTGTCACCACGATGCTCCATCTTCAGCCAAAGCCAGAGATTCAACTTAGACCCTGAATCAGCCCCTTCTCCACCCAGCACTCAGCCGTTTATGATGTAAGAAAACCTTATCTTCATTTCATCCACTTTTTCAAATACATTTATAACCTACAATGAAGTGTGTGTCTGAAATAGTGCAGACATGCCTATCAAATACAACTTCAAGACCTGAGCAATGAATGGCAAGAATCAGTGTACTTTCTATTTGGGAATACTGTGTCAGGTCTTGCCATCTCAGGAGGAAATGGTCATGAGATGCAGGAGTACCCCAGGGCTTACATGTTTGAACATTTTTGGTCAAATGACCAGAGTTCTAAGTAAGAATATGTCTATGCAAATATCAGGAGTATCCTTCTTGGTAAGCTCAATATTCTTTGCATGCCCAACAGTGGCTTCAAGGGATAGCTTGTGGCAGTGCTTGGGAGTTGTCTACCTCAATTTCTTCTTAGATTCCACAAGAGTAGCAGCTTACAATAGCTGCCCTCCACTCCCCCAAAAAAGTGTGAAACTATGCATTCTTTTTTTAAAAAAATCTACAAATAATTTGGATTCAAAACTAAAATGAGTGTCCCTTGACTGAAAGTATGTACAGAGAATCCTAGTTACTCCTTAGTAACTTCTGCTGTCATTGATGAATTTTCCAAATCTGACCTTGCAGGCTGTCTATTGATGGATTTGAGGGAGTTAGTGGATTATTGCTATTGTAAACTGTGGGCTATGTGAGAGGGTCAATGCATTTTCTGGAGGTGGGGGTCCATTCTTATTAGATTCACAAGGCTCTGTTGTGTCAAGAAAATTAACTATTTATCTATATCTTCTTTAAAAATGTTATTAGGTGCAACCTGTTTGGATAATTCCACAGCAGGCTATTTCTTTTTGTCTTAAATTGGCCTCTTCCAAACTTTAGGAAATGCACTTCCTAGAATAATATTCTGACATTTCTGCACTAAATTCCCTGATAGCATTGTCCCATAATGGAATTCCTTGATCAGTGGTCTCTATTAATAAGTAAATGCCACCATGGTAGACTCATCAAAAATGGCCTATCCTCTCTGATAATCCAGGAAGCTTCGTTTGTAGACCAGCAGCAATGTTTATGGGAAGACCATGGTTTTTGATGATTCTCTCCCTCCCTGCAATCATTACAGGCCACGAAGTTCTTCACGGTGTGGCTGTGGTGATGGCAAGGAGCCACAGACCATTACCCAGCTCACCAAGCACATCCAGAGCCTCAAGCGAAAAATTAGGAAATTTGAAGAAAAATTTGAACAAGAAAAGAAATACCGGGTAAGGACCCTGTGGCTTGAAATAAGGGTTGATTGTGTCTGAGGTGTGTGGGCTTTTCTGTCCTTCCTTTTTGGGTACTCCTCTGTGCCAGGGGACAGCTGTTTTCATTTGCCAACACAGGATCTATCATAAATAGAGTTCCTATCCTGGATCTGTTCTATTCTCACAGGCTGTCAGTTGCTCTCTAAAAAGATATTTTCTGGGGCGCCTGGGTGGCGCAGTCGGTTAAGCGTCCGACTTCAGCCAGGTCACGATCTCGCGGTCCGTGAGTTCGAGCCCCGCGTCAGGCTCTGGGCTGATGGCTCGGAGCCTGGAGCCTGTTTCCGATTCTGTGTCTCCCTCTCTCTCTGCCCCTCCCCCGTTCATGCTCTGTCTCTCTCTGTCCCAAAAATAAATTAAAAAACCGTTGAGAAAAAAAAAAAAAAGATATTTTCTGGTAATGGATTATAACTCTTTTTAAAATCTTTTTTATTATTTATTCTTTAATATAATGTATTGTCAAATTGGTTTCTATAAAACACCCAGTGCTCATTCCAACAGGTGCCCTCCTCAATGCCCATCACCCACTTTCCCCTCTCCCCCAACCCCCATCAACCCTCAGTCTGTTCTCAGTATTTAAGGGTCTGTTATGGTTTGCCTCCTTCACTCTGTAACTTTTTTTCCCCTTCCCCTCCCCCATGGCCTTCTGTTAATATTCTCAAGAGACACATATGAGTGAAAATATATGGTATCTTTCTCTGCCTGAATTATTTCACTTAGCAAAATACCCTCCAGTTCCATCCACATTGCTACAAATGGCCAGATTTCATTCTTTCTCATTGCCAAGTGGTATTCCATTGTATATATAAACCACTTCTTCTTTATCCATTCGTCATTTGATGGACATTTAGGCTCTTTCCATAATTTGCCTATTGTTGAAAGTGCTGCTATAAACATTGGAATACAAGTGCCCCTATGCATCAGCACTCCTGTATTCCTTGGGTAAATTCCTAGCAGTGCTATTCCTGGGTCATAGGGTAGATTTGTTTTTAATTTTTTGTGGAACCTGCACACTGTTTTCCAGAGCGGCTGCCCCAGTTTGCATTCCCACCAGCAGTACAAGAGGGTTCCCATTTCTCCACATCCTCACCAGCATCTGTAGTCTCCCGATTTGTTCATTTTAGCCACTCTGGCGTGAGGTGGTATCTCAGTGTGGTTTTGATTTTTATTTCCCTGATGATGAGTGACATTGAGGCATCTTTTCATGTACCTGTTGGCCATCTGAATGTCTTCTTTAGAAAAGTGTCTGTTCGTGTTTTCTGCCCATTTCTTCACTGGATTTTTTTTGGGGGGTGTGGAGTTTGGTTAGTTCTTTGTAGATTTTGGATACTATCCCTTTGTCTGATATGTCATTTGCAAATATCTTTTCCCATTCCATTGGTTGCCTTTTAGTTTTGTTGATTGTTTCCTTTGCTGTGCAGAAGCTTTTTATCTTCATGAGGTCCCAATAGTTCATTTTTGCTTTTAATTCCTTTGCCTTTGGAGATGTGTTGAGTAAGAAATTGCTGCGGCTGAGGTCAGAGAGGTTTTTTCCTGCTTTCTCCTCTAGGGTTTTGATAGTTTCCTATCTCACATTCAGTTCCTTCATCCATTTTGAGTTTATTTTTGTGAATGATGTAAGAAAGTGGTTTAGTTTCATTCTTCTGCAGGTTGCTGTCCAGTTCTCCCAGCACCATTTGTTAAAGAGACTGCCTTTTTTCCGTTGGATATTCTTTACTGCTTTGTCAAAGATTAGTTGGCCATACAATGGAAGAATAAATATTGTTAAAATGTCAATACTACCCAAAGCAATCTACACATTCCATGGAATCCCAATCAAAATTGTAACCAGCATTCTTCTCGAAGCTAGAACAAGCAATCCTAAAATTTTATGGAACCACAAAAGACCCCAAATAGCCAAGGTAATATTGAAGAAGAAAACCAAAGAGGGAGGCATCACAGTCCCAGACTTTAGCCTCTACTACAAAGCTGTGATCAAGACAGTACGGTATTGGCACAAAAACAGACACAGACCAATGGAATAGAGACTCCAGATTTGGATTATAATTCTTATTTCCAAACTGATTTGATTATCTATTCTCCTCTTTCCCCCCTAAGGAGCATTACTATCACTAATAGTCTAGAACTGAAATTTAGAAAACTTTTGAATTATGATCTTATTTTTTTCTTTAACTCTTTACCATTTACGTGTTTGTAAGAACCTATTAAGGACACAAAGGACAGAATCTCTACTTGTATAACAGAATGAGGGAGAGTTTTCTTTGACATAAAAATATCTCCTGGTTGATAGATAGGGACCTATCAAGTAACATCTGTTCAGGCCACTCATAATAACAACCCCCAATCTATCTTTTCCAGTCCAAGAGACACCAGTCTTCATGCTGGTGTTGCAGTGTTGTAATGATGAACTTTTTCTTTCATTATATAAGAAACAATAGAAAGGTAAGTGTCCTCATTGCCAATGTTAGTTTTATTTATCTTCCCTAATGGTGACCATGGCATAGAGAAAAATCATATTCATGTAGAACTGCACAAAGATATTGGGTCTTTGGCAGAGGGCCCAGACAGCTTGTTATCAGAATAAAAGAGAACAGGGGATAATGTCTCATACATCTTGAAATATTTAAAGGCTCACTAAACCTTGGTACAAAGGCAATTGGCACATCCCCGTGAGTAAAATAAGATTGGGGGAGGGAGGTGAAAATGGATGATATCCCACTCTCCCATTCTTTCTGACCTGTTTCCCACAGTGGCTTCAAATTCACTAAAAGAGGGGTGTAAAGAGTGATTTTTAGCTTTGCACAATAGAAAAAAAAAATCAGACAGCTTTTCAAGACAAACTTTCCTTTCTCAAAGCTACTTACTGTCTTTTACCTTTTTAGCACAGGAGGGCACCCTACAAATAATGAATACAAGCCTTTATTTTACAGATAAGGAAATTGAGGCCCAAAAAAGACCTGTAACTTGCCTTAGGTGGTTGCGTTCTATCAGCTCAGACTTAGGATGGTAGAATAAATATGAGTGGGTTTTGCAATGGAGGAATAGAAGTAAGATTTGTAAGTGTCCACATTTTGAAAGTTCTAGATATCTTGAGAGAAACTGATTTTTTCTGTTTGCAGCTGGAGTGTTATTGGATCTGTGATGCCCTCACTTTGGGGACTGTAGAATAACAACTATAAGCTCCATTACCGGAGCCTGTTAATACTTATTACCTGCCAATTTTTTTATTTCAAGTTTTTATTTAAATTCTAATTAGTTAACACATATAGTAAAATTGGGTGCAGGTGTAGGCTTTAGTGATTCATCACTTAAATACAACACTCAGTGGTCATCACAAGTACTCTCCTTAATCCCCATCATCAATTTAGCCCAACACCTTCAATCAACAGTTTGTTCTGTATTGTTAAGAGTCTCTTGTGGTTTGCTTTCCTCTTTTCCCCCCTTCCCCTATGTTCATTTGTCTTGTTTCTTAAACTCCACATATGAGTGAAATCATATGGTATTTGTCTTTCTCTAATTTTGTGTAGCATAACGTATTCTAACTCCATCCATGTTATTGCAAATGGCAAGATTTCATTCTTTTTAATGGCTGAGTAATATTCCACTGTATATATACACCTGGCAATTCTTTTTTTTGGGGGGAGGGGGAATATCTTTTTTTAAATTTATATCCAAGTTAATTAGCATATAGTGCAATAATGATTTCAGGAATAGAATCCAGTGATTCATATAACCACCAATGTTTATCCCAAGTGTCGTCCTTAATGCCCCTTGCCCATTTAACCCATCGCCCTACCAACAACCCCTCCAGCAACCCTCAGTTTGTTCTCAGTTTGTATTTAAGAGTCTCTTATGTCTTGTCCCCCTCCCTGTTTTTATACTATTTTTGCTACGCTTACCTTATATTCATCTGTTTTATATCTTAAATTCCACATGAGTGAAGTCATATATTTGTCCTTCTCTGACTAATTTTGCTTAGCATAATACACTCTAGTTCCATCCCACATTGTTGCAAATGGCAAGATTTCATTTGTTTTGATTGCCCATTAATATTCCATTGCATATATATACCACATCTTCTTTATGCATTCATCAGTCAATGGACATTTGGGCTCTTTCCATACTTTGGCTATTGTTGATAGTGTTGTTATAAATATAGGGGTGGGTGCATGTGCCCCTTCAAAACAGCACTCCTGTATCCTTTGGATAAATACCTAGTAGTCCAATGCTGGGTCGTAGGGTAGTTCTATTTTTAATTTTTTGAGAAACTTCCATACTGTTTCCCAGAGTGGCTGCACCAGTTTGCGTTCCCACCAATGGTGCAAAAGAGTTCCTCTTTCCTCACATCCTTGCCAACTCTGTTGTTGCTTCAGTTGTTAATTTTAGCCATCTGACAGGTGTGAGGTGGTATCTCATTGTGGTTTTGATTTGCATTTCTCTGATGATGAGGGATGTTGAGCATTTTTTCATGTGTCTGTTAGCCATCTGGATGTTTTCTTTGGAAAATTGTCTACTCATGTAGTTTGCCCATTTCTTCACTGGATTATTTGTTTTTTGGGTGTTGAGTTTGGTAAGTTCTTTATAGATTTTGGATACTAACCCTTTATCTGGTATGTCCTTTGCAAATATCTTCCCACATTCCATCACTTGCCTTTTAGTTATGTTGATTCCTTCACTGTGCAGAAGCTTTTTATCTTGATGAGGTCCCAATAGTTCATTTTTGCTTTTGTTTCCCTTGCTTCCGGAGATATGTTGAGTAAGAAGTTGCCATGACTGAGGTCAAAGAGGTTTTTGCCTGCTTTTTCCTCTAGGATTTTGATGGCTTCCTGTCTTATGGTTAGGTATTTCATTCATTTCAAGTTTATTTTTGTGTATGTATAAGATAGTGGTCCAGGTTCATTCTTCTGTATGTTAGTTTCCTGTTTTACCAACACCATTTGCTGAAGAAACTGCCTTTTTCCATTGGATATCCTTTCCTGCTTTGTCAAAGATTAGTTGGCCATACGTTTTTTGGTCAATTTCTGGGTTCTCTATTCTGTTCCATTGATCTATGTGTCTGGTTTTGTGCCAGGGCCACACTGTCTTGATGATTAGAGCTTTGTAATACATCTTAAAGCCTGGAATTGTGATGCCTCCAGCTTTGGTTTTCTTTTTCAGGATTACTTTAGCTATTCGGAGTCTTTCTGGTTCCATACAAATTTTAGAATTGTTTATTCTACCTCTGTGAAGAATGCTGGTGCTATTTTGATAGGGATTGCATTGAAGATATAGATTACTTTGGGTAGTATTGACATTTTAACAATATTTTTTCTTCCAATCCATGAGCATGGAATACTTTTCCGTGTGTGTGTGTGTGTGTGTGTGTGTGTGTGTGTGTGTGTGTTCTTTGATTTCTTTTATAAGCTTTCTATAGTTTTCAGTGTATAGATTTTTCACCTCTTTGGTTAGGTTTATTCCTAGGTGTTTTATGGTTTTTGGTGCAATTGTAAATGGGATAAATTCCTTGATTTCTCTTTCTGCTGCTTCATTATTGGTATATAGAAATGAAATTGATATCTGTACATTGATTTTATATCCAGCAACTTTGCTGAATTCATGGATCAGTTCTAGCAGTTTTTTGGTAGAATCTTTTGGGTTTTCCATATAGAGTATCATGTCATCTGCGAAGACTCAGAGTTTGGCTTCCTCCTTGCTGATTTGGATGCCTTTTATTTCTTTGTGTTGTCTGACTGCTGAGGCTAGGGCTTCTAACACTATGTTGAGTAATAGTGGTGAGAGTGGATATCCTTGTCGTGTTCCTGACCTTAGGGAGAAAACTCTCAGTTTTCCTTATTGAGGATGATTTTCGTGGTGGGTCTTTCATATATGGTTTTTATGATCTTAAGGTATCTTTCTATCCCTACTTTCTTGATGTTTTTTTTTTTATCAAGAAAGGATGATGTATTTTGTTAAATGCTTTCTCTCCATGTATTGAGAGGATCGTATAGTTCTTATTCTTTAATGTGTTACTATTATTATTAATGTGATGTATCAAATTGATTTAATTGCACATATTAAACAAGGCTTGCATCCCAGAAATAAATCCACTTGATCATGGTGAATATTTTTTTAATGTATTCTTGGATCCTGTTGGTTAGTAACTTGTTGAGGATTTTTGTGTCAATATTCATCAGGGAAATTGGTCTGTAGATCTCCTTTTTAGTGGGGTCTTTGTCTGGTTTTGGAATCAAGGTAATGCTGACCTCATAGAATGAGTTTGGAAGATTTCCTTCCATTTCTATTTTTGCAACAGCTTCAAAAGAATAGATATTAACTCTTCTTTATTTTTTTTGTTTTTATTTTATCTTATTTATTTATTTTTTAATATATGAAATTTATTGTTAAATTGGTTTCCATACAACACCCAGTGCTCAAACCAAAAGGTGCCCTCTTCAATGCCCATCACCTACACCCCCTCCCTCCCACCCACCATCAACCCTCAGTTTGTTCTCAGTTTTTAAGACTCTCTTATGCTTTGGCTATCTCCGACTCTAACCTCTTTTATTTTTCCTTCTCCTCCCCCATGGTTTCTGTTAAGTTTCTCAGGATCCACATAACAGTGAAAACATATGCTATCTGTCTTTCTCTGTATGGCTTATTTCACGTAGCATCACACTCTCCAGTTCCATCCACGTTGCTACAAAGGGCCATATTTCATTCTTTTTCATTGCCACATAGTACTCCATTGTGTGTATAAACCACAATTTCTTTATCCATTCATCAGTTGATGGACATTTAGGCTCTTTCCACAATTTGGCTGTTGTTGAGAGTGCTGCTATAAACATTGGGGCACAAGTGCCCCTATGCAT
Organism: Neofelis nebulosa; assembly: GCF_028018385.1. Lineage (NCBI taxonomy): Eukaryota > Metazoa > Chordata > Mammalia > Carnivora > Felidae > Neofelis > Neofelis nebulosa. The sequence continues at coordinate 25,529,928 of NC_080794.1, read as the reverse complement.
CAGCTCTCCTGTATCCTTTGAGTAAATTCCTAGCAGTGCTATTGCTGGGTCATAGGGTAGGTCTATTATTAATTTTTTAAGGAAACTCCACACTGTTTTCCAGAGTGGCTGCATCAGTTTGCATTCCCACCAACAGTGCAAGAGGATTCCTGTTTCTCCACATCCTCTCCAGCATCTATAGTCTCCTGATTTGTTCATTTTGGCCACTCTGACTGGCGTGAGGTGATATCTGAGTGTGATTTTGATTTGTAATTCCCTGATGAGGAGCGACGTTGAGCATCTTTTCATGTGCCTGTTGGCCATCCGGTTGTTTTCTTTAGACAAGTGTCTATTCATGTTTTCTGCCCATTTCTTCACTGAGTTATTTGTTTTTTGGGTGTGGAGTTTGGTGAGCTCTTTATAGATTTTGGATACTAGCCCTTTGTCCGATATGTCATTTACAAATGTCTTTTCCCATTCCATTGGTTGCCTTTTAGTTTTGTTGATTGTTTCCTTTGCTGCACAGAAGCTTTTTATCTTCATGAGGTCCCAATAGTTGACTTTTGCTTTTAATTCCCTTGCCATTGGGGATGTGTCAAGTAAGAAATTGCTGCAGCTGAGGTCAGAGAGGTCTTTCCTTGCTTTCTCCTCTAGTGTTTTGATGGTTTCCTGTCTCACATTCAGGTCCTTTATCCATTTTGAGTTTATTTTTGTGAATGGTGTGAGAAAGTGGTCTAGTTGCAACCTTCTGCATGTTGCTGTCCAGTTCTCCCAGCACCATTTGTTAAAGAGACTGTCTTTTTTCCATTGGATGTTCTTTCCTGCTTTGTCAAAGATGAGTTGGCCATACATTTGTGGGTCTAGTTCTGGGGTTTCTATTCTATTCCATTGGTCTATGTGTCTGTTTTTGTGCCAATACCATGCTGTCTTGATGATGACAGCTTTGTAGTAGAGGCTAAAGTCTGGGATTGTGATGCCTCCTGCTTTGGTCTTCTTCTTCAAAATTACTTTGGCTATTCGGGGCCTTTTGTGGTTCCATATGAATTTTAGAATTGCTTGTTCTAGTTTCGAGAAGAATGCTGGTGCAATTTTGATTGGGATTGCACTGAATGTGTAGATAGCTCTGGGTAGTATGGACATTTTGACAATATTTATTCTTCCAATCCATGAGCAGGGAATGTCTTTCCATTTCTTCATATCTTCTTCAATTACCTTCATAAGCTTTCTATAGTTTCAGCATACAGATCTTTTACATCTTTGGTTAGGTTTATTCCTAGGTATTTTATGCTTCTTGGTGCAATTGTGAATGGGATCAGTTTCTTTATTTGTCTTTCTGTTGCTTCATTGTTAGTGTATAAGAATGCAACTGATTTCTGTACATTGATTTTGTATCCTGCAACTTTGCTGAATTCATGTATCAGTTCTAGCAGACTTTTGGTGGAGTCTATTGGATTTTCCATGTATAATATCATATCATCTGCAAAAAGTGAAAGCTTGACTTCATCTTTGCCAATTTGGATGCCTTTGATTTCCTTTTGTTGTCTGATTGCTGATGCTAGCACTTCCAACACTATGTTAAAGAACAGCAGTGAGAGTGGACATTCCTGTCGTGTTCCTGATCTCAGGGGGAAAGATCTCAGTTTTTCCCCACTGAGGATGATATTAGCTGTGGGCTTTTCAAAAATGGCTTTTATGATGTTTAAGTATGTTCCTTCCATCCCAACTTTCTCGAGGGTTTTTATTCAGAAAGAGTGCTGAATTTTGTCAAATGCCTTTTCTGCATCGATTGACAGGATCATATGGTTCTTATCTTTTCTTTTATTAATGTGATGTATCACGTTGATTGATTTGCAAATGTTGAACCAGCCCTGCATCCCAGGAAGGAAGCCCATTTGATCATGGTGAATAATTCTTTTTATATGCTGTTGAATTCGATTTGCTAGTATCTTATTGAGAATTTTTACATCCATATTCATCAGGGATATTGGCCTGTAGTTCTCTTTTTCTACTGGGTCTCTGTCTGGTTTAGGAATCAAAGTAATACTGGCTTCATAGAATGAGTCTGGAACTTTTCCTTCCCTTTTTATTTTTTGGAATAGCTTGAGAAGGATAGGTATTATCTCTGCTTTAAACGTCTGGTAGAACTCCCCTGGGAAGCCATCTGGTCCTGGACTCTTATTTGTTGGGAGATTTTTGATAACCGATTCAATTTCTTCGCTGGTGATGGGTCTGTTCAAGCTTTCTATTTCCTCCTGATTGAGTTTTGGAAGAGTGTGGGTGTTTAGGAATTTGTCCATTTCTTCCAGGTTGTCCAATTTGTTGGCATATAATTTTTCATAGTATTCCCTGATAATTGTTTGTATCTCTGAGGGATTGGTTGTAATAATTCCATTTTCATTCATGATTTTATCTATTTGGGTCATCTCCCTTTTCTTTTTGAGAAGCCTGGCTAGAGGTTTGTCAATTTTGTTTAATTTTTTCAAAAAACCAACTCTTGGTTTCGTTGATCTGCTCTACAGTGTTTTTAGATTCTATATTGTTTATTTCTGCTCTGATCTTTATGATTTCTCTTCTTCTGCTGGGTTTAGGCTGCCTTTGCTGTTCTGCTTCTAGTTCCTTTAGGTGTGCTGTTAGATTTTGTATTTGGGATTTTTCTTGTTTCTTGAGATAGGCCTGGATTGCAATGTATTTTCCTCTCAGGACTGCCTTTGCTGCGTCCCAAAGCATTTGGATTGTTGTATTTTCATTTTCGTTTGTTTCCATATATTTGTTAATTTCTTCTCTAATTGCCTGCTTGACCCACTCATTCGTTAGTAGGGTGTTCTTTAACCTCCATGCTTTTGGAGGTTTTCCAGACTTTTTCCTGTGGTTGATTTCAAGCTTCATAGCATTGTGGTCTGAAAGTATGCATGGTATAATTTCAATTCTTGCCAACTTATGAAGGGCTGTTTTGTGACCCAGTATATGATCTATCTTGGAGAATGTTCCATGTGCACTCGAGAAGAAAGTATATTCTGTTGCTTTGGGATGCAGAGTTCTAAATATATCTGTCAAGTCCATCTGATCCAATGTATCATTCAGGGCCCTTGTTTCTTTGTTGACTGTGTGTCTAGATGATCTATCCATTTCTGTAAGTGGGGTGTTAAAGTCCCCTGCAATGACCACATTCTTATCAATAAGGTTGCTTATGTTTATGAGTAATTGTTTTATATATCTGGGGGCTCCGGTATTCGGTGCATAGACATTTATAATTGTTAGCTCTTCCTGATGGATAGACCCTGTAATTATTATATAATGCCCTTCTTCATCTCTTGTTACAACCCTTAATTGAAAGGCTAGTTTGTCTGATATAAGTATGGCTACTCCAGCTTTCTTTTGGCTTCCAGTAGCATGATAAATAGTTCTCCATCCCCTCACTCTCAATCTAAAGGTGTCCTCAGATCTAAAATGAGTCTCTTGTAGACAGCAAATAGATGGGTCTTGTTTTTTTATCCATTCTGATACCCTATGTCTTTTGGTTGGCGCATTTAATCCATTTACATTCAGTGTTATAGAAAGATACGGGTTTAGAGTCATTGTGATGTCTGTATGTTTTATGCTTGTAGTGATGTCTCTGGTACTTTGTCTCACAGGATCCCCCTTAGGATCTCTTGTAGGGCTGGTTTAGTGGTGACAAATTCCTTCAGTTTTTGTTTGTTTGGGAAGACCTTTATCTCTACTTCTATTGCTGGATAGCAATAGAAGACTTGCTGGATAAAGGATTCTCGGCTGCATATTTTTTCTGTTTAGCACACTGAAGATATCGTGCCAAGCCTTTCTGGCCTGCCAAGTTTCAAAAGAGAGATCAGTCACGAGTCTTATAGGTCTCCCTTTTTATGTGAGGGCACGTTTATCCCTTGCTGCTTTCAGAATTTTCTCTTTGTCCTTGTATTTTGCCAGTTTCACTATGATATGTCGTGCAGAAGATCGATTCAAGTTACGTCTGAAGGGAGTTCTCTGTGCCTCTTGGATTTCAATGCCTTTTTCCTTCCCCAGTTCAGGGAAGTTCTCAGCTATAATTTCTTCAAGTACCCCTTCAGCACCTTTCCCTCTCTCTTCCTCCTCTGGAATATCAATTATGGGTAGATTATTTCTCTTAGTGCATCACTTAGTTTTCTAATTTTCCCCTCATACTCTTGGATTATTTTATCTCTCTTTTTCTCAGCTTCTTCTTTTTCCATAATTTTATCTTCTAGTTCACCTATTCTCTCCTCTGCCTCTTCAATCCGAGCTGTCATCGTTTCCATTTTATTTTGCATTTCTTTTAAAGCGCTTTTCAGCTCCTTGTGGCTGTTCCTTAGTCCCTTGATCTCTGTAGCAATAGATTCTCCGCTGTCCTTCATACTGTTTTCAAGCCCAGTGATTAATTTTATGACTATTATTCTAAATTCACTTTCTGTTTATATTGTTTAAATCGTTTTTGATCAGTTCGTTAGCTGTCGTTATTTGCTGGAGGTTTTTTGAGGGGAATTCTTCTGTTTGGTCATTTTGGATAGTCCCTGGAGTGGTGTGCAACTGCAGGGCACTTCCCCTGTGCTGTCTTGAATAACTCGCGTTGGTGGGTGGGGCTGCAGTCAGACCTGATGTCTGCTCCCAGCTCACCGCTGGGGCCCCAGTCAGACTGGTGCGTACCTTCTCTTTCCCTCTTGTAGGGGCGGGATTCACTGTGGGGTGGCGTGGCCCATCTGGACTACTTGCACACTGCCAGGCTTGTGGTGCTGGGAATCTGGCGTATTAGCTGGGGTGGATCGGCAAGGTGCACAGGGGCAGGAGGGGCAGGCTCAGTTTGCTTTTCCTTGGTGATCTGGTCGGGAGGGGCCCTGTGGCACCAGGAGGGAGTCAGACCCGCCAGAGGGATGGATCCGCAGAAGCACAGCATTGGGTGTTTTCGAGGTGCAAGCAAGTTCCCTGACAGGAACTGGTTCCCTTTGGGATTTTGCCTGGGGGATGGATGAGGGAGATAGCGCTGGTGAGCACCTTTGTTCCCCTCCAAGCTGCGCTCTGTTGTCTGTGGCTCAACAACTCTCCCTCCCGTTGTCCTTCAGCCCTCCCGTTCATGAGCAGATCTGTTAACTTATAACATTCCAGATGTTAAGTCCCACTTGCTGTCAGAACACACTCCGTCCGCCCCCTCCATTTTTGCAAGCCGGACTCGGGGCCTCTGCTTTGCCAGCGGACTGCCCCTCCATCCCGACTCCCTCCCTCCAGTCCGTGTAGCGCGCACCGCCTCTCCACCCTTCCTACCCTCTTCCGTGGACCGTATATGCTTGGCTCGGGAGAATCCATTCTGCTAGTCTTCTGGTGATTTTCTGGGTTATTTAGGCAGGTGTGGGCGGAATCTAAGTGATCCGCAGGACGTGGTGAGCCCAGCGTCCTCCTACACTGTCATTTTCCCCTATTAACTCTTCTTTAAAAGTTTGGTACAATTCCTCTGGAAAGCCATCTGGCCCTGGACCCTTGTTTGTTGGGAGATTTTGATGACTAATTAAATTTCTTTACTGGTTATGGGTCTGTTCACATTTTCTGTTTCTTCATGTTTCAGTTTTGGTAATATATGTTTCTAGGAATTTGTCCATTTCTTCCAGATTGCCCTATTTGTTGACATAATTTCTCATAATATTCTCTTATTATTTGTTTTTATGCAGTGGTGGTTATGATCTCTCCTCTTTCATTCTTGATTTTATTTATTTTGGGTCCTTTTTTTTTTTTTTTCTTTTTGATCAATCTGACTAGGGGTTTTCAATTTTGTTAATTCTTTGAAAGAACCAGCTCCTGGTTTCATTGATCTGTTCTACTCCTTTATTATTATTATTATTATTATTATTATTATTATTATTTTAATTTTGATAACACTGATTTATGCTCTAATCTTTATTATGTCCTGTCTTCTGCTGGATTTGGGCTTTTTTTGCTGTTATTTTTCAAGGTCTTTAAGGTGTATGGTTAGGTTGTGTACCTGAGACTTTTCTTTCTTCATTAGGAAGGCCTGGATTGCTATATACTTCCCTCTTATGACTGTCTTTCCTGCATCCAAGAGGTTTTGGGCTGTCATGTTATCATTTTCATTGGTTTCCATTTACTTCTTAATTTCCTCTTTAACTTCTTAGTTAACTCATTAATTCTTTAGTAAAATGTTCTTTCATCTCCAAGTATTCATTGTCTTTCCAAATTTTTTCTTGTGGTTGATTTTGAGTTTCATAGCATTGTGGTATGAAAATATTCACAGTGTCATCTCAATCTGTTTGTACTTGTTGAAGGCTGATATGTGTCCCAGTATGTGATCTATTCTGGAGAATGTTCTATGTGCAGTTGAGAAAAATGTGCATTCTGCTGCTTTAGAATGAAATGTTCTGAATATATCTGTTAACCATCCAGTCCAGTGTGTCAGTTAAAGCCATTGTTTCCTTGTTGATTTTATGCTTAGATGATCTGTCCATTGCTGTAAGTGGGGTGGTGAAATCCCCTAATATTATGGTATTATTATCAATGAGTTTCTTTATGTTTGTGATTAATTGATATATATTTGAGAATCTCCACGTTGGGGCATGAAAGTTTACAATTGTTAGATCTTCTTTGTGGATAGACCCCTTAATTATGATATAATGCCCTATTCATCTCTTGTTACATCCTTTATTCTAAAATCTAGATTGTCTGATATAATTATGGCTACTCCAGCTTTCTTTTGGTGACCATTAGCATGGTAGATGTTTCTCCATCCCCTGACTTTCAATCTGAAGGTGTCTTTAGGTCTAAAGTGGGTCTCTTGTAAACAGCATATAGATCAATCTTGTTTTCTTATCCATTCTGTTACCCTACGTCTTTTGATTGGAGCATTTAGTCCATTAACATTTAGAGTAAGTACTGAAAGATATGAATATAGTGCCAATGTGTTGCCTATAGAGTTGGAGTTTCTGGTGGTGTTCTCTGGTCCTTTCTAGTCTTTGTTGCCTTTGGTCTTTTTTGTTTTGTTTCTTCTTTTCTCCACTCAGAGAGTCCCCCTTCAAATTTCTTGTAGGAATGGTTTCGTGGTCATGAACTCCTTTAGTTTTTGTTTGTCAGGAATCTCTTTATCTCTCCTTCAGTTTTGAACGACAGCCTTGCTGGATAAAGAGTTCTTAGCTGCATATTTTTCCAATCCCGCATGTTGAATATATCCTGCCACTTCTTTTTGGCCTGCCAGGTTCCTGTGGATAGGTCTGCTGCAACCCTGTTCTGTCTTCCCTTATAGGGTAAGGACTTTTTTTTCCCCATTGCTGCTTTCATAATTCTTTCCTTGTTTGTGTATTTTGTGAATTTGACTATGATATGCCTTGTTGATGGTCAGTTTTTGTTGAATCTATTGGGAGTTCTCTGTGCTTCCTGGATTTTGATATCTATGTCTTTCCCCAGAGTAAGAAAATTTTCCAGAATAATTTGCTGACATAAACCTTCTACCCCTTTTTCTCTCTCTTCATCTTCTTGGACTCCTATGATTCAGATGTTATTCCTTTTTAATAAGTCACTGAGTTATCTAATTCTTGTACCATGCTCTTTTACCTTAGTTACTCTCTTTTTTTCTGATTCATTATTCTCCATAATTTGTCTTCTCTTATCACTGATTTGCTGCTCTCTTCATCCATCCTTGCCACTGTTGCATCCATTCAATATTTCCTCTTGGTTATAGCATTTTAAGTTTCATACTGACTAGATTTTACTTCTTTTATCTATTCAGAAAGAGATTCTATGCTTTTTTCAACTCCAGCTAATATTCTTATTATTGTGACTCTAAATTCCAGTTCAGACATCTTGCTTATATCTGTGTTGATTAAGCCCCTGGCTGTCATTTCTTTGTGTTCTTTCTTTTGGGGTGAATTCCTTCATTTTGCCATTTTGGAGGAAAAAAAGGATAACTTAAATAAAAAGTAAAAAAAATTAAAAACAACACAGAAAATCAAATAAAAGAAGCTAGATCCTCTGTCTAGGTGAGTTTTGGTCTGGTTGTTGAAACTTGATAGAATAGAGAAAAAAGGGAAAGAAAAGAAAAAGAAAGAAAAAGAAAAAAGTAAGAAAGTTTAAAAATTAAAAATATGTATAGAATAAAATAGAATAAAATGTAATGAAGAAAGTGAAATAGAATAAAATACTTAGAAAAAAATAAAAAAACATAGTAAAAAGAATTTAAAAAAAATTTTAAAGGAAACTATGGGCGCCTGGGTGGCTCAGTGGGTTAAGCATCCAACTTCAGCTCAGGTCATGATCTTGCAGTCTGTGAGTCTGAGCCCCAAGTTGGGCTCTGTGCTGACAGCTCAGAGCCTGGAGTCTGCTTCAGATTATGTGTCTCCTTTTCTCTCTGCCCCTCCCCAACTCACACTCTGTCTCTCTCTGTCTCTCAAAAATAAATAAATGTTAAAAATTTTTTTAAAATAAAATAAAAAGACAAAAATAAAATTTTCTTTTTCTGTATCCAAGAAAAATAAATGAAAGGAGAAAAAGAAAATAAAAGAAATAAAAAAAAATAGATGAACCAGCAAACAGAGTGAAACTCGAATGAAGTTACATCCAGTTTCCCCTAGAACTCAAACAATGAAGCACTCTATAGTCTGTACACTAAGAAAATGGAGAAACTTGTGGTTCTCTAGGGCATGTGCTTGGAGGGCGGAGTTGGGCGTGGCTTGGTGTAATGGCTCTGTTCTCCACTAGGTGGCACTGCTTAGCTTACTAGGATGGATTGTTGTGGTATATGTGTGCATGTGCATGTAGGTGCACGTGCAGGAGAGGGAAAATGGCATCACCCAGCTTCCTAGTTTCAGGCACAGGAACTTTGTGTTCTCACCTACCCAACAAGCAATCAAGGATCCCTCCTTTGTCTCAGTCTTCTTCTGTCCATTCCCCACTTCTACACTGTGTCTGTGTCCAGGCTGTCAGCCTGCCATACACCTGGAAATTCTTAAATCAGACTGATCTGGATTTGAATCTGGCACAGCCAGTTAGGAACTCTGTGACTTTGGACTTGTTATTTTATCTTTCTGAGTCTCCGTTTATCCATCTGTGCAGTAGAGTTAATATTAGTAGTGACTTCTTAAGTTTGTATTAGATGAGTGAATATTATACTGTAATATAATGCTTATCACAGTGTTTCACACAAGGGAAGTAAGTGGTCCTAGATATTATTACATTTTTAATCTATTTTAGTGATATTCGACCAGGCTATCCCCTGACAGTCCCTGCCTTGTCCAAAGAGGGAGAAACATTTCTTCACTAAATTTTTCAGCCTTCAGCCACAGGACTCTGGATTACTTCTTTCTATTGTAAGAGCCACCCAGCAGGCTGCCTATTTTAATAGAATTTCTCCTGGCACCTCCTGTTTTTGTCTAGAGAAGTTTTAGAGCTGGTGCAGGCACATGCTCACACAACACACTTCAACATCACAAATGCGGATGAATGCATTTGGGAATAGTAGAGGAGGGCGTCATGGTCACCACTGCTTCAGTGTGTACAAAAGTCTCTGATGTAATCAGAACCTTTGATGTCTCAGGGAACAGAGCTTCCCCTCACCCTTCCTGTCAAGGTGCCAGGCTGTGGTTAGAGGTTTGACATGTCATTGGGCTTTAATTGGTTGTTGTGTGTAAGGCTTTCCTTCCTGTCATGCATACTGTGGAATTAATAGCACCCACAGCTAATATTTTAGTCTGAGCTCTTGCTCGGCCTCCATGTTAGTCTGATGCCCTGGTACAACATGCATCTTTCCTTCTATGTTGAATGTGACCATTTTATATTCCTATCCAAACCCTGTTTATTTCTACAATTAATTTCACATTTAACTATCATTAGACTCATGGACTTAGAAAAGGCTATTTCAGCCAGATGTTCACTATTTGTGAAATTAGAGAATGTTAGAATTAGAAGGGATCAGCCAGTCTTATTTCTCATTTGACCTTTGAAGGAACAGGCTCAGAGAAGGGAAGTAACTTCCCCAGGATCACACAGCAAAGAATTGACCTAACCAGGAAACTCAGGTCTTTTTATTCCTAATCAGATCTCTTTCCAAAGTGTCTTTTGAACTGTGTTTGATAGAGCACAGATTTGGTCCAGTGATACCCTCAGTCATGTGCCTTGGAGATCCCATTTTAGTTGCATTGAACAAAATATACACTGTAATTTCTGGGCTTATAGCCTCTTGGGGTCTATTAAACTGAAGTATTTCAATTTATAAGTTAGAAGGCTTGAAGATCCACAGCTTGTTAATGAAAACTTTCCATGCGATTTTAAAGCTGCCGTCCTTGTGAGCTTGATTTAACCTCTTTTGAAAGCTCCCCCAGGAGTAAAGAAATAAAAAAAATCATTTCAGAAAATGATTCCAGGCTTTAAAATATTTTGTCAGAAGAAAAAATCAGCCTTAAATTTTTCCTACGTCCTATTTGCAGTAGTGAGAGCTCATTTCTTTAGTAGTCCTTGTTTCTAGGGTTTTAGGCTTTTGTTCTTAACATTACTTCAAAAGATGATTGGGGCCAGGGAGTGTGTTAAATGGGTGATGGGCATTGAGGAGGGCACTTTTTGGGGTGAACACTGGGTGTCATATGTAAGAGATGAGTCACTGGGTTCTATTCCTGAAGTCAAGTCTACACTATATGTTAACTAACTCGAATTAACTAACTTGAAAGGTGGTAACTGTATAGAGCATATCCAGTGACAAAGATGTTTTCCAGGTGAATAAGATGTGTTTACAGATCAGAGGGTAGAATTCTGTGAGGATTTTGTGAAACTAAATGTAAAACATTGGCTGTCCATATAACCAGGCTGTTACCCAAAGCCAGCATACTAATCTGTGTATCAGGGAAGAGGTACAGTGCATCATCCCAGCACATCATGGGTAGCACCAGGCTAAGCTGTTTGGGAGGTGTGTCCTTGTGTCACTGTCCAAGGTACTGAAACCAGGCCTTCACTCATAGAAAGCATCTATGCTATCCCATCTGAGCTCCCGTAGGAAAAAACCACTGTTGTTTTCCTTCAATCGTTTCCATCTTGATTCAGACATATGTGGTTTTTACATCACTCTAGAAGTGACAGAACTGTGCCTTGTGTTTCACTATTAATATATTTATTTTCCCATGTACATTTGATGACTATGTCAAAACAAGCACTGTTTTTTCCTTTGAACCTAGGAGAGACACATTTCTCTCCCGATGCCTTTCTCTCACCAGAAACTTGCTAACGTTATACAGACTTAGTGGATGCTTTAAAAAAATATGGCACAGCCCCTAGACTTAGCCAATGTATATATTTACTTATCAATGTACATATTTCTAGCAATATTATAATTATGATCAAGTCATTGTAAACATTCCTATATAGTCTTGTATATATTCAATTTAAAGTAACCATTAATTTTCTTGAGTCTGCATTCAAGTTATCAGGTGGCTCTGATTTGTTTAAGAATGATCTCACTGATCTATGGGGATGGAGACTAAGTATGTCTATCTTTCTTCCCTAGTTTCTCTCCTGTAGAAAATCCACTTTCATGCTCTGAGAAGAAACCCAGAAATCAAAGTGAATGATTTGTATTAACAGAGTCATGTCCTTCCAAAATCAAAAATAATTTTTATTGCCACATCCAACTTTGATTAGCTACTTGGCAAGAGATACATACCCCTACATGTATGTTTGTTGGTGAAAACATATCCAGAATTCCCATGAAAGTCTGATAGTAACACTATTACTATTGTCACCACCAGTAATAATAATAATAATACTAACATTTGTAATTATAGCTAACACACCTGTAGGGTATAGCATATTCCAGTAACTACTTTCACTGTTTTACATACATCAACTAATTTATCCCTCACAGCAACCCTATGAGGCAGATGTTGGTGTAATCCTCATTTGGCAGATGAAACTGAGGCTAAGTAATTTGACCAAGGTCAGACACATATAATTAAGTTTGACTTTAGTGCTAGCCTAGTAGGATATTGAGTGTATAAACAGTGAGATGATTAGAAATCTGGGTATCCCCCTGAAGTACTGATTTCCCAGACTATTGTCAGGTGTTAGACATCCTGGGGTCTCCTTTCTTGAGCTTGGTGGAAATGACTGATAGGAAATCTTCAAGTTTGTTAGTATAAACCAGACAAGTTGTGGTCATAAACCTTGTTTGTAAGTACAGGCAAGGGAGTAAGCACTGGTTTGTATCAGTGCAGTCATTTGCGCTGATATGAAGAATGGCCTAGCAACCACATGTGGGGTGTGAGTGGACCACAGGGTGATTGATGGTCAGACTGTAGGGGACACTGGCATGGACAGGCTATATGAAAAGTGATGAGTGACCAGGCATGTTTAGGAACAATGCCCATGGAAAGGACAAAAGTGTGGAGGAGTTCAAGAATGTTTGCTTTGTTTTTCAGAACTAACTCTATCATCTGGAAGTTGTCATACATGAATTTCTCTCCCAGATTTATGTTTCTGAACCATCTCTGTGTGTCTTGGCTGTCTAAAAATTTTGATTTTCCTTTCTTACCTTTCTTTCCCTCCCTCCCTCCCTTCCACCCACACTTTCCCCTCCTTTGTAGCCTTCACATGGTGACAAGACTTCTAATCCTGAAGTCCTGAAATGGATGAATGATTTGGCTAAAGGTCGTAAACAACTTAAAGGTAAGTTCCAGCCAAGAGTCTCTTTTTCCATAAAGGAAGCAGTTAAAATAGATAATTTGCTCCAAGGTATTTTTTATTCTTTTCCACCTGTGCCCTCTTTAACCTCATCTCTCACGTAGATTGGAGGGTCCATTTTGAAATAAATGGTCCTGGGTCCCTTTCATTATTTGGCCCCATCTAATAATTCTCCTTACAAAGAGATTGAAGAACTCCAGACTCCAAAGAGAAATGATTCACTTCAGTGCCAGGAACATTTCAACACGTATTAACTTCCCCCCTAGGTTACTGGATTCTTGGATGTTAGAAAAAGGCCTGAACAATCATTTACTCTGCATAACGCATTGTACATATGAAGACATTTATGTCCAGAGATAGAGACAATTTATGTAGCTGGGAGGTAATGCGCTAGATATAAAACTCAGTGCTCTTACCTCCTAATCCAGTGTTCTTCTTTCTTCTTTCTCTGGAGATTATGATGATGATATGAGTGTTAATTAACTCTAAAATCCATTTAAAAGGACTATGGTATTTACCAATAAAAATTTATTTGCCTCCTCTGGGGCGCCTGGGTGGCTGGCTCAGTCGGTTAAGCATCTGACTTTGGCTCAGGTCATGATATCACATTTCATGAGTCTGAACCCCACATCCAGTTCTGTGCTGACAATGCAGAGCCTGCTTGGGATTCTCTCTCTCTCTCTCTCTCTCTCTCTCTCTCAAAATAAAGAAACTTTAAAAAATTATAAAAAAATTAATTTTCCTTCTCTTTCCACATTCTTATTTCAATACTTAGATGTGGAAAATTTTCCAAATTTGTAAATTTTCCAAAGGTGATAAGGAACTGGAAGGGAATCTGAATTCAGTGGTATTAAACTGTAATGATGTTGCAGGTTTATAAAATATGCAATGTTTAAACATCACACCAGAGTATAACTAAAAAACAAACACCAAACAAAGAAAATGAGCTCTGTAATTGAGAAATCAATATAAGTGGCCACCTTTAGCATATTCTGAAATTTAATTCCATGATAATTCCCAAGTTGCTTTTTTACTTTTAGTTATTTAGGTTTATATAAAAACACATTGCAATAATGGTGAATCCTGGATTTTAAAAGATGACATTAGACAAAATTGTCAAGTTGGGACTGCACTCCCATCTCTCATATCCTATCCCTCCTGTATTTCTTCAGATGTCTGCATGTGTAAAGTCTTACAGAAGTGCTTGCATTTACACAGGGGCTCTTAATGACACAAAACTTTCAAAACTCAAGTAAATGAACCAGTGAGTATAGAATTCCAGGTGTTGTGGTAGGTATTGGGTGAAATATTTGAGGGCCTGGTACCATCTTCCTCTAGATCTCATCCTCTGAAATTTAAACCACTGACTTACTTCTACACATAACCCTCAACTTCCATAAGATCCCAGTCTCTAGAGCCCTTTGTTTTCACACCTGAGTAGGAGATATGCTGTTTGTTCTAGTTATTAAGGCTGCCCTTGCCCTGTGGAAAGATATCAGCAATAGTGTCCATTTCCACTGACTTCACATCAGTGGTGGGAATTTCTGAAAGGCTCTCTGCTCTCAAGCCCAGTGAGTCCTCCTTGCTCATGGTAACTCATGGCATTTCTCTTAGAACTAAAGCTGAAATTGTCAGAAGAACAAGGGAGTGCTCCCAAAGACCTACCTAGAAACCTGTCCTGTGAGCAACCTGCAGTCCCCAGAGAGAATGGGAAGCCAGAAGCTGTGGGCCCTGAGCCAAGCTCCTCTGGAGAGGACACTCCTGATACTGTGCTGACATGCCTAAAGGAGAAGACAGAGCAACTTCCTGCTCAGGAGGATTCTAAGGTACCTCACCATATCCTCACAGGTCCCAACATTCAATAGGATTCCAGAGAGATTATGGTTTTGACCAATTTGTATGAGCACTTGGCACTACATAAACATCTTTAGGAGACTGGTTCTGAATTTCAGTCAGGTGACCTAGCAAGTTATTGACCATGACCTATAGGTGTTGCCACTTAATTCCAGAATGTTATTCTGGAAGTTATACTATTGCATGCTGGTAGGAAGCAAATAGCAAAGATATTAGGGTGTATCATATCTACTTTCTCCCTTATTCCCCCAATAAATTAGCAAATTAACCCAAGACTAGTATTACAATCCCATTTTACCATATATTTTATTTAAAAAATAATGCAGCTGGGATGAGGTATACATAGTAAGGAAAATGGTTTAGTATCTTATAAGATAGATAGGTAGGCTTTTTAAGAGAGTGTTAGGTAAAATGATGTCTAAAGACCTCAGTTTTAGTCTTTAGACTGAAGTCTTTAGACATCTTAGTTTTGAAATCTTTGTGAAAGATTTCACATCCTGCACATCTTCTCATCCTGCACATCTATGCTTACATTTCATTTATGACCAGGAACCTTCCTTGTAGTCCTTTCTGTATCAACTCTAAAAGTGGTATGATTGCCTTTAATTTCTTGAGTAAGTTGTAGCTTGCATATCATAGCCCTAACTATGCTGTATGACATTTTCTATCTCTCATTTTATACTTTAGACCTCTTGAGTAGAATAGCTATTTGTAGCTCATGATCCTACAGTGTCTGTACATAGTAGGTATTGAATAAATGTTTGCTGAATGAATGGACAGATGAATGAACTAACATATTTAACTTTGGAATCAAGTATTATTGATAAGAATGGTGACTTTACCTGTTCTATTGCACATTATATGGTCTTAATCATAGGTGAAAACATATGCCAAATCCCAAAAGGCTCACCATATGCCCCTGGACTTGTTCTTTACATGGAGACTTGTGATGTACAAGCAGAAATGGGCCCTTGGCCACCTCTATTTTTATGAAATACTTTTAGATTAAAAAAAAAACAATTCTATGTTGTAAGAAGTGAATAGGTTTTTATCCACTTGGCCAACTCATTCCACCCCACCAAAGATTCTGGATTTTTATGATAGCCAGCGGATAAGTGGGTAACACACACACACACACACACACACACACACACACACACACACACCTAATTCTATGTTCTACTTGATTAGGGCAGTGAGGGATGAGTTAGGATTGGTAGAGTAGACTTAGATCAGGACTCAATGCTTCAATAAGCCACTTTCTAGCTATGTATACTTAGTAAGTGAATTAGTTCTCTGAGATTCAATTTACTCATCTATAAAATACAGATAATACCTACTTACGTAATTATTGTGACAATAAGGAAAGATGACTGGTGACTGGTGGGCAATCATTAATTTGAAAAAATATTTGAGTGCCATAATAGGCACAACAATGTGTTGTGAGGTATGATACATATTGGATATAATAAGATAGAGAAGCTATGAGGGTTACTGCCCTCATGAAACTCATGTAATTCTGAAAATTGGGATACAACAACAAATAAACAGCTCAATAAGTAAAATTATTAAAGATTTTGATAAGTAGTGTGCAAAGGATTAGATAATATAGAAAATAATGGGTATGCTTTCTACTTTATATAATGTGACTAGAAAGGCCAATAGGTGACATTTAATGAAGAATCAGCAGGCCAAGAGAGCAGCAAAAATCATTTTAGGCAGATGGAACTGCCAAGATGAAGGCCTTGAGGGAAGAGATTGTGTGTACTTAGAATTCTTGGGTCTGAGGGCTAGAGCACAGGATGGCATGAGATGTCAGAAAGTCAGACTGGGGCCCCTGACATAGTACCTTTTAAGTTACTACCTAAAGTATTGGAAAACTGTTGAGTCGTTGAAAGCAGGAAAGTGACATGGTGTGATTTACATTTAAAAGATACTTCTGAAATTTTTAAAAATATTTATTCTTGAGAGAGAGAGAGAGAGAGAGAGAGAGAGAGCAGGGGAAGGGCAGAGAGGGGTGTGTGTGTGTGTGTGTGTGTGTGTGTGTGTGTGTGACAGAATCTGAAGCAGGCTCCAGTCTCAGCTATCAGCACAGAACCCGACGGGGGGCTCGAACTCATGAACTGCGAGATCATGACCTGAGCTGAAGTTGAACACTTAACGGACTGAGCCACCCAGGTGCCCCTAAAAGATCTTTGTGATTGCTGCATGGAGAACAAATCACAGGGGAAAATTCTGGATAGAGAAAGATGAAATGGGTGGTTTGGACTAGCATGAAAGCCTTGGGGACGGAAAGAAATAGACATACTCAAAGTATATTTTGGATGTATAATCAAAAGGATGTGCTGAATCATTGGATGGTAGGAGGGAAGGAAAGGAAGAATCCAAGATGGTGACAGGTCCATTTACTGAGATAGGGAAAACTACAGAAGGAACAGATTCAGGATGAGAGTGAAAAATTAAGAGGTTCTGTTTTTAACACGTTCACTTTAATATTTTTGAGGAATACAGTGACCAACCATCCCTGGTTTCCTTGGATTTTCCTGGATGCTAAAAATTTCACGTCTTTCAAAATGCCCCATCCTGGAAAAATGGGGATGGTTGGTCACCCTACTGAGACATCTAAGTCTAATAGGCACATGCACAGAGAGTCTAAAGATCAGAGAAACATATTTGAGTTGTTTGGAAGTTATCTTTGCTTAAATGGCAATTTATTTCTATTATTTTAAATGAAGTATCTGTTAAACTGTATAATAAGTGTCAGAAGCCCCTTCAGATAAAGCTAGCATCTCTGCAGTAGGCTAAAGTGAGGCCCTTTAAATAGAAAGCATCTGTAGTGGAATATGTAGCTCTCAATATCTAAAGCTGTAGTATTGTTCCTGGGGGAGGGGGGGAGTTAAAATAGCAAACCTGATAGTGGCTAGTCAGCTATCAGGTGGTTCCTACAGGAGAGTCCAAAAACCACAGAAGCAGCCAAGGGAGGATTGCAAATTTCCACAGTAGTTATATTATTCCTGGATCCTCAGTGAACTCATTAGCACTTGAGATTATCTGATTAGGTTCTATTTCTTTACACTCAAATTGACAGATTATTTTCATCTGGGGTCCTTGCTTTACTGTTGAAAATACTGTAAATATTAAAATTTCCAAGATGAAGAATTATTTCTTTTCTAGAGAGAACTTTATGAAATTTTTACATTTGGTGTTTAGTCAGAGTCCATACTAAAGCTGATAAATCCCACAGCATTGCCTTGTCAGTTCAGATACTGCTATAGGGTAATTTTCTTCCTCTTTTATTTATAGATGATTTTTGGAGGTAATAACTTCTGGGTCACAGGGTATCTATTCATTGAGCACTGTAAGTGGTGAATCATCCCTTAGGTATGACTGTGGTGCCTATTTATGTCCATTTCTTGTGAGAATCTTGAATTGGTGCTGGCACATCATACCCATTTTATTGCCCTTTCTCAGAACTGTAGGGTGGTATCAGGTGCATGGCACAAATTGAGCACTGTAAGTGAATGAGTCATCCCTGAGATCTGACTGTGGTGCCTATTTATGTCCATTTCTTGTAAAAATCCTGAATTGGTGCTGGCATGTTATACCCATTTTATTGCCCTTTCCCAGAACTGTAGGTGGTATCAGGTGCATGGCACAACTTACTAACTGGATGAGTAATGGCAGTTACTTCTGGCCCTTCACTAACTGCAGCATCTTTGAGGAGGAAAGCAGGTTTTTAAAAATATACATAACTCATTTTATTTTAAAAAATAAAATGAAAATATAGTGATTAGTAGGTTGTTATACCCACTGGTTGTTATACCTTGCAGAGAGGGCAACTTAAAAGTAAAGGGCACAAAAAAGTAAGATCCCATCAAGTTATTTTGCCTACTTGTCATTTTAAATAATAAAACAATTTTTAAAATTGGTAATACTATCTCATATAGTTCAAAAGAAAATACAAATGGCCACACATTAAATAGATTCTTTGCCACTCCATCTGCTAGCTCTAGAGGTCTCCCATCCCCAAGCAGGTAATGTTTGCGGCTAATGTTTTATGTGTACTTTTGGAGTTTCTATATAAAGCATATACAAGGGATTGCTTTCGTAATTATTCTAAGAGTAAAATCAACTAATCAGAGTGAAAGATGAGTGCATACATTGTACATGGACCCTGATTTTCATCTGGCATCTTTGGATGATATTCTTCTATAATGGCATTTATCATCCTAAGCTGCTCTTTGGTCACTATTTTCCTCTTTTAGGACAAAATTTAGCTTTTCTAGAATCCAAAAAATTTAGTAAAAATAAATAAAATTACAAAAATCAAACTGCTGTACAGAGATGCTAATAATAGTTAAATGCATCATTTTTCTGAAGTTGCTTTCTATGAAATATAAGTCCCAATGAGATACTGAATAAAAAACATTGTTCATGTTTTCTGAACTTGGATTGAGATTTTTTTCTTTATTACCTATTAAAACCCCATAAGATAGATAAAAGGTTTGTTTTTTTCATGGCAAGATGTATCATGACTAAGAAAATATTTAAGAAATTATTAGGCTGGAAAACGAAAGGGTCTTGTGGTTACTTAACCAATACTTAAATGGCTTCTACAGAGAGAGGTGATCTATCTTTCTACTGAAAATGAAAGTTCTTAGGTTATAGCCTATGGAATTTATATGAAGATTGTTAAAAATTAGGGTACTTTTGTTTTTAAACCTGAGTTGATATATTTATAGCAGGGAATGGGGATGTGTTGAGTACTGTGAGAATTTTTTAAAATATCTGATATAATTTTTGTCCTCAAGAAACTTCTAACTCATTTGGGCAGACAAATCTGAAACACAGTACATAGTTAAGGCCCAGATAATCAGATAGAAAAGTTCAGAGAAAAGGGAGCTAAATGTGGGCCAGAACCGTTCTCAACTGGGACAGGGGTAGGGTAACATGTGAATAACTAGGAAGTTTGAAAAATACACATACTTAAGTCATGTTCTTTTCCTTCAAGATCCCTTTGTGGGATCTGGAAGGCAGAGATCCAGAGAGCACCTTGGGTATGTGTACTTTGACAAAAAATACCTGGGTAATTTGCTCTGTGCTATTTCTCCTGTTTCCTTCCTGCTAGTCGCTTAGTGAGAACCATCTGACCAGAGTGAAAAAATTGTGTGTAGTAAACATATAGCAAATTAATGTAGGATACACAGAAGGGAGGAAAACCAACGCAAGCAGAGGTTTGGTCATTTTGGATGGTCACTTTGGATGGAGAGAAGGATGATAGTGGTGGTGGGTAGGTAAATAGAGGATTGATAGATAAATAGGAAGCTATTTAAATTTTTATGCACAGTGTGACCTGTTAAAAATAGTGCTTAGGAGAATACATATTTGGACGAAGAGTTTATGAAATCTTTCAGTTGGAAGGAACTTTGTAATTCCAACCTCCTTATTGTACAGGTAAGATAAGGATTCAAATAAGTTAATTGTCATATCAAAAATAGTTTGTGGCAGAGCTAGCCGGTAACCTAGTATATACTCCAAGCTTGTGATGAAGACCCGTACAAAGTTTGTGTTTGTGAATATAATCATGAAGATCCATATAAAATACATGTTTCAGAAGAAAAATCAATAGGTCTACATATTGTTTTTTAAGAATGAAGAAGTAAAATGACAGGCTTCTTACCATTACATATTTAGGATTCCTTCAGAAGCTTTAAAAACATCTTTCTAAACTTGGACCTATCCTTTAAGAAACTTTTGCTGGAAGAAAATTGGCATGTGCTTTAAACAGTATCTTATAATTGTCTTCCCTTTTTCTAATTACTGTTGCATTATAGTATTATTAATCCCTTACTTTGAGGCTTCAAAACTGTTTTTTTTTTTTTTTGCCTGCTAAAAATACTGACATGCTTTCATTCTTGCCTGAGAAAGGAACAATAATTAATTTCATGTTTTTCAGGTAGCTAAGCAAGACAAGAACCTCATAAAGCCTCTTTATGACCGATACAGAATTATCAAGCAAATCTTGTCAACACCTTCCCTTATTCCAACAATTGTAAGTCAGGATACTTGCATTAACTAGAAACCTGTACTTGTGCTTGGTATTGTTTAAGTAGGGAGGCAGCACTATGACAGTTATAAAGAAACCTTTTTGGCAGTATATGCTGCTAAAAAGGTCAGTTGTTATTTCACACAGTAGAAATGTGGTCTCCTTTGAGCCAAATATCATACTTAACAGGTGGATGATAATTAAAACTATTATGAAACAGGAATATATAGCAACTGCATTTTTTAGTTTATTTTGTGAGAGAGCACACATGGGAGGGGTGGTAAGAGAGGGGAAGAGAGAGAATCCCAAGTAGGCACTGCACTGTAAGCATAGAGTCCAATGTGGGGCTCAAACTCACAAAACATGAGAACATGAACTGAGTTGAAATCAAGAGTTAGACACTTAATCAACTGAGCCACCCAGGTGCCCAGCAATTGCATTTTTGAAGCCAGTTTTAATATTTGCTTTAATTTCTTGGATGAGGAGAACAACTGATGAATTTCAATTTCATCATCTAATTTACAACACAGCTAAACCACACAGAGTCTTTCTATTCTGTGTGTTAATTTTTCTTCTTTAATAAGAAAATTGACTACATGTTCCTTGATACAAATGCAACATTTGTTTTTGGTACCATTTGACCATCACTGAATAAGACATAAGATTTATTTCAATAGAAAACATGGCTACTAAAATTGAGCTAGACTGTTTTTAATAAAGAATGATTTATGGGAATACAGAACTAGAAAGGCACCACAAATCCTACTCCATTAATATTAAAACAGTCACTTGCTCAAGTTATCAGTATAAAAAGGAATAAACATTAACAAATATACATTTAAGTATACTGGACTACATTTATAATTTCACAATTTTCAAGACAAACACAACAGTGATTCATAATCCCTAAAATGTTCCTATTAAAGAAGCATGGTTTAAAATGGGGTATGATTTTCAGATTTCCTTGCAAAAAATTCTTTTGGTTGTGGTAAGTATTAGCAGAATTCCATTTTGCTTTGGCCTTCATAGAGCTCTTCCCTGAATTTGTCAATTTTCTGACTATCCTCTATATCTGAATGTGGCCCACACCAGGATCTGATTTGGGGTATTTCTGAATAACAAAAGGTGTCTGAAGTCCATTTCATCCTAACCCATGTAACTGTTGTGAAGCTGGGGTCCAGGTCTGAGTGAAAGGGAGGAACTAGTAGGCAGTGCAGCCAAGAATGGGACCATATCCTAGATTCTGTGCCTTCTTTGGTCCAGCAAAAAGACGAACTTGCTGAGCATTTTAGCCCAGCAGTGGGTGGGGATGGGGTGCTTCTTTGATCATTAACTTCTGTAAGTTTTTTGATGCAACTGAGGAAGAGTCACTCTTGTTTGTTTCCTTCTGGGTTTTCAGTGGTACAGGGATCACCTACTCTTTTCATGGTGTCTATTTATGGTTCCTCTTCCTGTTTTTGCTTCAAGAGTCACTTAGCATTTTTGTGACTTTATTTAACTCTGCTTGTGATAAGCAGGAGGAAGAAGACTCTGATGAAGACTGTCCACAGGGAAGCCAGCAACCTTCTCTGCCAGATCCAGCATCTCACCTGCCTATTGGCGACCACCTCACCTTCTCTAATGAGACGGAACCTATTAGGGTCCTGCTGTCAGATGAAAAAAAAGAAACCAAACAACCAGCCCTATCCATGTCCAATTTACATGAGGCCACTATGTGAGTGTGAATCTTCATAAATATGGAGTTTCTTTTTAACTCTTTATAGTCTGAGATACCTTACATGTGCCTACAAAATTCACAAGAGCTGTTAGATTCTCTAAAAAATGCAACCTACCAGAGAGCAGCCTAAAAGCATAATCTGGTTGTTCTCTTTATTGGAGAATTGAGAAGACAAAGCCATGAGGAACCAACACTCTCAATAAGGTCCTAAAGATGCCAAAAATGTTAATGTTCAATTTCCTCTAGTTGCATACCTTTTCAGCAGGTTCTGGCACCAGTCTAATTCTCAGCAGTGTGTGAAGCAGAGCTGGCTTTTGAAAATGCTAGACCAAAAGGAATTGGGGTCCCATGTGGTTCAACATTTGTCAGGGCCTTTAGATAAGATGGTTTCTCTAGCCTGGGAATCACCTTGGGTTTCAGTAAATGAGCTGCCCTTTTTCTCCTAATAGCCCTTCAGGAGCTATTTGTATTTTCATTAGTATTATCATTATTGTTATCATTACCATTATTTAGTAGTTGGCATTTCTCTTCATCATTTCACCTTCTTTGGTTTGTATATTATAGGCCAGATTATGAGATTTCCTTTAACATGTATTACAGTGTGGTGAGTGTATACCTCAAGATAGGTATAGAACCCACCCACATATATGAGGTGAGACTAAGGACTTAGTTGTAAATTGGGATTTTAGTGTGTTTGTAGAATCAGTTGGTACCACAACTTCGGCTCAGAGAAGTAACCCATTTGGAAGCAGAAAATCCATCTTCCTTCCGCTCTTGTTTTCTTTCTTTTTTCTCTCCTCTCTTTCCTTTCCTTCATTTATTTGTTGGTTGTTTGGTTCTTAAGCAGCTTTTGAGGGGTGTTAGAATATTTTTTTAATGTCAATATATAATTTCAGGGCGTTCAGTCTCTGAAACCATGCACAAGTTCCCTAGATAAAAATTCCTGCTCTAAAAGTATATGCTTTGTCTTAGTAGAATGAAGTGAGTAGAATTTTCAGTGTAACTCTATCTTCACTTTGGGTCTAATTTCATTCCCAAGGTTTTTGCCATTTTCCCCATACTCTACATTAAGGATGGAACTTGTTTTAAACTCTCTTCCTCTTGTGCCTCTTAAGTCTAGTCTATCACCAAATACCAGTGAGTATTCTTTTAAAATGTCTCCTTTTCCCTCATCCATTCATATGGTCATTACCCTCATCACACTTCATTTTTTTTTTTTAAGATTTTATTTTTAAGTAATCTCTACACCCAATGCGGGGCTTGAATTTACAACCCTGAGATCAAGAGTCACATGCTCTACTGACTGAGCTAGACAGGTGCCTCACCCTAACCACATTTTGTAATGGACTTAGTCACTCAGTCGGCTTGCCTTTTTTCTCCTCTCCTTTCTCCTTTTGTTCTTTCTCTTCTCCTATGACATTGTTTTCATTCTCTGCTTATGTGCTTCCCTATGATTAGGTTCTACATGTACTATATTTATTCAAAAGATACTTTTAGGCAGAACCCTTCTGTATCATAGTATGATTTGCTGAATAGATAAATCATTTTATGATGTCTCAATTATGCGAGAGTTTAGTAATGGCAAATCCATATTTTACTTGGTATAGGCCTGTACTTCTTGACCATCTCCGAGAAACTAGGGCTGACAAGAAGAGACTTCGGAAAGCCTTAAGAGAATTTGAAGAACAATTTTTTAAACAAACGGGAAGGTAAGTTGGGCAAAGATTTTTTTAAGCAAGTATTTCCTAGGGAACTATCATTAAGAATGAGCTGGAGTTTTTAGCAGGAACGTGAATTTATAAAAGATATAAATAATTTCAATAGTGACTGAGATCTAATGCAACATTCTAATAGTGCCATTATTAGGTATGTTTTATGGGAGGCTGTAGCCATCAAGTATGACATAAGCCTTTAAAAAAATAAAGATGAATTCCAAAAATTCCTAACTTTGCCTTATAAATCTCTTTATAATTATTGAATTTATCTAAAACTTTAAGAAATCTATTTGATTTTGATAATTTATTTGTTCTTGATTAGTTTCACAAATTATTCCCTACTTCATTAATTCTTCCTTTGCTTTAAATACATCTTTTAAACTTTAGGATCTATCCTTAATTATTTATTTTCAGGATTTGGTCAAAAGTTCATAGCTATTCTCTCCATCCTTTAAATAAATGTTTAGCTGTATCCTCTAGTTGTCTATTTTTGTCAACCCAAGTCTCCATATGCACTCCATCAGTTTCCTCTAAATTTGGCTATATTGTCAATGTAAATATATCTTTTATATGTACTATATATATATATATATATGTATTATATATGTGCATGCATATATATATATATATATAATTATGAGATTAAGGATTATGTGTGTGTATGTATGTACATATATCATGATACTAAGGATTATTGATCTATGTAAGAGAAAGAAGAAAAATCATTTGCCTATCCTCAGCCTGTTTCCATGGTTGTACAATGAAATGACTGGACTTCCTGGAATACTTTGGGAAGGTATAGTTGTCATGTGGGATGTCAGTATTAAAAATAATAAGGTGTAACTTTCCCAAAGTCACAAAGTTATTAAGGTGGCAGAGGTGGGAGTCAGTGATAACACTGGCCCCTTGATATTCCTCTCCATGTACATATCTGCCTCTCGTGATTTCTTCCATTTCAGCAGACTGAGGGTTTACCTAATGGACAAGGGACTATTTTCTAAAACACCCTGAAAGAGGTCTACTCACCTCTTAGCAGTTTATCCATTTCAGTCCTCCAGAGCTGTGTACTAGGACTTGACCTATTAAGTCAGAAACTTATTGTACTTAGCAAATACAGATGTAATTCACTTTGTTTTCTGCCTGGACTCCAAATTTACCTTTCTGCTGTTGTTAACTAATCTACTGAAAAATGTTATGTGGCTGTTAAATTTAGAATATAAAACAATTTTTCATTTTCTTTTTTCATTTCCATTATTTTTCCTTTACAGAATTTCCATACAGCTTTTACATTTACATTTTTTTTTACCTATATGAACCCAGGAGTCTAAAAAGTTTGAGAATCCCCCTCACCCACCAGTATGCTAATAGTCCTGCCTAATGGAGGACTACCACTAGAGAGTGGTACTTGTCATGCCTTCTGATATACAGAGAAGTTAGTGATGTTCTATGTATAGTACTCTACTGCACCTTTGAGTCCTAATCCCACTTCAGATATGCCTATATCTTAGGCCCTCTTGTGGTAATATACTAAAACTAAATGCCAAAGTGGTAGTAGATTACAACTAAAATCAAAGGGTTAAATGGGTAGGAGATATGGATCTTAATCTTTTCTCCTAAAACATTTTATTAGGAAGTCCTAATCCTATCCATATGGTAAAATAACCATGCAAATGGAGTACTAAAAAGTTTAAGTTACTATAAATGTTCTTGGTAATATTTGCCAAGCAAGAGGATTAATCATATAGATATGACATTAATATTTTTGAGCCAGGAACTGTATTAAGCACATTAGCATGTTTTACATAACGGGAAAACTGCTTCAGGAAATACTTAGCAAAATTTTTCATTCTGGCCAATGCACTCTTCTTTATTAGCCAAAATGGAGTATGCAGGGCCAGGGAAAAGTTACATGATGGATTACTAGTGTTTCCCTATAAATTAGACCATTTCTTCACTTATATATGTTTATACAAGTTAAGGTGGTATTAAATTCCTAGATAAAAGGTTGGTCCATAACACAGAATGGAGGCAAAGGCATTGTTAAATAACTTAGGCAATATTTAATAGAAATCCTGTCTTTAGGTTTGTGTACTCTTCCGAGTTCTGTACTAGAAATTCCAGGGCAATGTATAGTGATGTGTCACAAGTAGATAACTACATTCTTAGGAAATCTTTATACTTTCACTATTTTTTTTTATTTGTGAGAGGTATTTCTTTTATCAGTACTAGGAAAATAGAAGGGACTATAGGTAAAACATCAAGTGCTTGCGATTTACCTATATTCAGCCATACTAATATTAGTGTTTATTTTCAGTAGCAACTGTGGTACTGCATCTGTTTTCCACACCTTATATTTCAAAGTCATGAGTGAAAATGTTCTAAAAGCAATTGGTCATCTTATCAACCAAGGAGACAAGGGCCATCTAAGATCCTGAATCAATTACTGCCCTTTAGAAAACATATCCTGGCAACATGTTTTTGTGGGAAGGAATGGTTTTAACTCCAGATGTTACCCATTCTTCAAAGTAAATGGCAAGAACACATAGTAGTTAGAACGCAGATGTATAAACTGTGCTTAGATGTGTAGCCTTAGAATTAATTAGTGTGCAAAGAGAACCACTGCAATTCAGACTCCCATAAATTCAATCCATAAACATCTCCTTGATTCTACTACACATTGGCAGAGATAGGTATTATAATTTAAAAAACTTGGAAATATTTCATATTTACAAGATAGCCAATGAGCTTTTTTCCCCTATAACAATAAATTTATACATTCTTTTAATTTATGTAGTTTTTTAGGTTGAATTTTGAACAATTCTGACTGTCAGGGTTGGACATTCTGCACAGGTATGGGGCTTTGGCATGAGTAACAGTAGAATAACTAAAGAATGCCTTGAGTTGTGGTTTTTGTTTTATTCCTCAGACCTTTTTACTTGCTCCATT
Organism: Neofelis nebulosa; assembly: GCF_028018385.1. Taxonomy (NCBI): domain Eukaryota; kingdom Metazoa; phylum Chordata; class Mammalia; order Carnivora; family Felidae; genus Neofelis; species Neofelis nebulosa. Next base: position 25,502,990 of record NC_080794.1, on the reverse strand, counting down.
GATATATGTCTGAGCATTGGATCGTAAATCTGCAAAACACCTATGACATTCTCTATTATATAAAAATCCAATAACACATGAAAGAGGGAGAGTGTGAAGGTGGAAGGGAAGGTAAAAAAGACATGATGCGAAAGCCAAGTGGAAACATCCACCCTGTACTTTCTCATGTAAAAATTATAAAAGGATTTTTAATGACTTGATTTATTATGAGCTAATAGTCTTTCCTGTTTTGCAGAAGTCCACAAAAGGAAGATAGGATACCGATGGCAGATGAGTACTATGAATACAAGCACATAAAAGCCAAACTGAGACTATTAGAGGTCCTCATCAGCAAGCAAGATGTGGCCAAAACCATCTGAGGTTCAGGAAATATTTGTTTGTGCTCACTTTCAACCAGGATAAGGCCAAGTTTCTTTACCTCTGACATTCTTGCTAAGTAGTTTTGACATACTGAGAATCAAAGCACTTTAGTGGTAGTATTAGCTGTTTTTAAGAAGGGATGGCAAATGTAATTATAAATGAGGATGGAAGAGTTAAATGGGGGAAATATACTAACAATATAATTGGAAAAATTGCTCCATGCCAAGGAGAAAACACATGGTCAGTATAATTATTTCAAAAAACATCTTAATATTTTATCAAATCTAAATAATACTTGTTCAGTGGGCCACTTTTTAGGAAAAGTCTATTTTGTGTCCAAAACCTGCTTATGTTAAAGTGTGGAAAAGAGCATGATTTTTAAAAAATCAATAAGGAGGAAAAGAAACATTTCTTTTTATGTAGGAAGGAATATGGCTAGTAAGAATTTAATATATTTAAAACTTCTAATAGATTTTTAAGTGATAAAAAAATCTACCTTGTCCCTTAAGTCTGCTAGGCTATCAGTAAAGCATACTAGAATGTGTCACTGCTAATTTTTTATTTCTATATAAAAATAGCAGATTTTACCTGTTATTTGAGATTTTACATTTCTGGTTACCAAAGTTCATTCTGATAGCATGTACTTTGTGAATTAACTTTGTCTATAATGACAGATGTTTATATTAAAGTAAACTATTGTATTAAAATTTAAAAATAGGTTATTTTGGGATAGATTCGTGGTCTGCAGTATATAATTCTAATGTGATCATAGTTATGATTGCTAATCTTTTTGTTTACTATAAGAGTATATAACTATTTTTCCATTGGGAATATGCATTTTTCTTAATGTTCCAAAGTCTGTACTTTGTATAGTCACAAAGCTTTCTCATGAGTTGTAGGTATTCTTCATCTTGCACAAAATTTGCAAATTTCTGACACCTTGGAAAAGAAAGCTAAATATTTTATTTGCTTCATCAACTTTAGTGCATATAGTTTTGTGTTATTTTGTACTAAAACATGCGTTTATTATTTTGCCTTTGTAAAAATAAGAGGTCAACATTTTCTCTCTTGTAACAACCATGTTTGTATTTCTGTTTTCTGTAATGTTTAAGCATGATGTTGAACAAATTCACATTTTCATATAGTTTGGGTGGGAAGAATATTGACTTTCAGAAGTAGAGTATTTCAGAGGCTTATTGTTTTCTCTGTATTTACCTGGTATTTTATAACTTTTATGAATCAGAATGATGTCCTTCACAAATTTGTTTAATTGAAGTCATCTACTTGTAACAGGACAGATACACAACTATTTGAAGTTTACAAACTACATCTTTGATAAGGGAAATGGTTTCATGACATGTATACAATTGCTATTAAAATGTAACTCTATATATTCTATATGATTGTAAATATTTTATACAACAATACAAATAAAATATTTTTCTATTATATTTATTATGTTGAAACACAATAGTTGTTTCCTGTTAGCTAATATAAATAACATAAATAACACTGTCAAACAACAAGTTGGAAGTGTTGACAATTCTAGGCTTCAAGATTTAACTCATGCTGCAATTACACCCTTTCATGCGGTTTGGAGTTATCCCAATATTTGTTCAGTAGATTAAAATGAATGCATATTTAAACACCATTTATAAGCTGTTATTTTGTATTTTGCTAAAGCATTTATATAATTGTCTTGTTATGTTTGGCATAAAGGAAAAATAAAAACATTGCAGCATCTAGGCAATAAAGTGTCAGAGGAGAACTTTCATCACTGAAAGTAATGGGAAGGGCAGGGAATAGGAAACACTAGAACGGCTCTGAATGAAATTTGAAAAATGGCACTTTGCTTTTGGTGATAGCGGCATGTGCATGCTTCAGTGGAAAACATCTGGTGATGAGAATGGACAACAGAGGATCAATGCTCCTAAGGGAAGAAAAGGGACTGAGTAAGAATAAGAAAAGTGGGCATTAACGTCCAACACTGATATTACAGGTTTTGCAGCTGGGATCTTTCTTTGCATTTGCAGTAGACAAACTCATGAGCTGATGACCAGTGATTTCTGCTACAGTGCCCAGAGAAAGATCCACAGGATCAGTGTAAATGACTTCTAAAATGACATCCTGGGCATGGTGGTAAACCAGCACCCCATCTTCTTCTGTGCAGGTCAAAAATTTATTATCCTTGGAATTTAGCTGAGGAAGGCGCTGCTTACAAAATTCATCTCCTGGTGATCCCACAGGGGCAATAACAAGAATCACATAATGATAAGCAGTGTACATACAGTAGAAGTCCCCAAAGTATAAGTTAGTATTGGGGTTAAAAAGTTTTTCTGCTGCAATCTCAAACCTGTATCTTCCGTAAGGTGAATCCTGGGGTGGCTTCCCAGTATTGAATTCAGTGCTGCAGCTGAAGAAGATGCCTTCTAATTTTCCACTGATAGGAGAGCCATGGCTACCACTGTTATCCTTGACAGATGGCTGCATAGCATTCCCATGATGTTCTCTGCCAGGGAAAAGAAATGATCATTTCTTGGTATAATAGTAGTAAAGCTATTAATTTATATGCAGATCTTATTGGCGGTTGGCCTAAAAGTCTGATCATCCTACTATCAGAGCAAGGAGAATCCATCTTTTGACCTACTTAATTAACTTTTATGTACTTTAATGCTAGGATGTTCTTCTACAAACCTTGGAGGTCTTCCTATAATAAATTTCCTGGCCAGAAAAACTGAACTGGAATTAGAAATCTTACAACTGAAATCACATCCATTATATACCTACTGGGTTTTAGAAGTGGCTTTTTGAAGAGAAAACTAGACTAACAGTATTGGTTAGTTAAATATACTGAATGTTTCCTTAAAGTATGCCAGAAATTTAGTCCTGAGTACTGTCCATGTATATTGGCACAAAAGCATTTTATTTTGTTTTTTAGGTTTTTCCCCCCCAGGGTACTGTTTGCTAATTAGGTCCTCTCTCTTGTGTTTTTCTTACAACAGAGCTGGTTATTCCTCCTTTACCATTCCCCCAGTTCTATCCTCCATCTTCTTGCCTTCCACTGTGAGCTGGGACTCTATCATCCAGTTCCTCCTTGTTCCTTGGTCCCTTCCATTTCAGTTCTGCCAGTGGGGGCACCAGCATATCTGGGAGAGGAGGGAGTAAAACCTTGAGTGTGTCGTCTTCTACTTTCTCCATTCTTCAGAACCTTGTGGTTCTGGTGTGGCTGGATTCACCTGTACCACATGTCTCTATTTCTCCTATCAGGTGTACTCTATTCCCCTTCTCAAGAATAGTAAAACTTTTCAATTCTTGATAGTTCTTGTTTGCTTTAGCATTCCTTATTGTTGCCTTCACCCTGCCTATACCTTTGTGAATGGCGCTTTTGTCAAATTTTCTCCAGAACTCCTACTAAATGTCCCTTCTCTTTTTTGTTGGGCCCTTAACCAGCAAGACTTGGGATGAAAATTACAACCTACTATGCAGGCATGAGAAGGTTCCCAGTCAGCATTCTTCTTCTTTTTTTTTTTTGTTCTTTTTGCTTTCTATTTTTTTTTTTAATGTAATTTGTTGTCCAGTTGGCTAACATACAGTGTATACAGTGTGCTCTTGGTTTTGGGGGCAGATTCCTATGATTCATCGCTTACATACAACACCCAGTGCTCATCCCAACAAGGGCCCTCCTCAATGCCCATCGCCCATTTTCCCCTCTCCTCCATCCCCCTCCCCATGAACCCTTAGTTTGTTCTCTGTATTTAAGAGTCTCTTATGGTTTGTCTCCCTCCCTCTCTGTTTGTAACTATTTTTCCCCTTCCCTTCCCCCATGGTCTTTAGTTAAGTTTCTCAAGTTCCACATATGAGTGAAAACATATGAATGATATCTGTCTTTCTCTGACTGACTTACTTCACTTTGAAAAATAGCCTCCAATTCCATCCATGTTGCTGCAAATGGCAAGATTTCATTCTTTCTCATTGCCAAGTAGTATTCCATTGTATATATAAACTACATCTTCTTTATCTATTCATCAGTTGATGGACATTTAGGTTCTGTCCATAATTTGGCTATTGTTGAAAGCACTGCTGTAAACATTGGGGTTACATGTGTCCCTATGAATCATCACTCCTGTATCCTTTGGATAAATTCCTAGTAGTGCTATTGCTGAGTTGTAGGGTAGCCTTTGGGTCAGTGAGGTGTGCTCAAGATCTCCCCTGACTATAGTACAGCAATGAGTCTCAAAGGCTGCTACCAAGGAAGCTTATTAAAAATGAGACTCAAAGTAAGACCAAGAAACTGTCTGTCACATATTAGAAGACACTAGAAAAATAAATGATGTACGATATTCCAACTGAACCCCATATTTTTATTCTTACTGTTCTTCCTTTCCTCCTGATGTTCCAAAAATTCCTTCTATTATCATTTTCTTCCTTTTTCAAAAACTTAAAAAAACTACAATGGTCCAAAATCTTTGGAGTGCAACAAGAAGTTCTAAGGAAAGTTTATAGCAATACACGCTTATCTTAAGAATCAAGAAAAAAATCTGACACAATCTTACTTTACAACCAAAATGAGCTAGAAAAAGGAGAACAAACAAAAATCAAACCCAGCAAATAGGATTACAGCAGAAATAAATGATATAGAAACTAAAAAAACAGGAGGACCTGGGAAAGATGGCAGCGTAGGAGGACTCTGGGCTCACCGCGTCCTGCTGATCACTTAGATTCCACCTATACCTGCCTAAATAACCCAGAAAACCGCCAGAAGACTAGCAGAACAGAGTCTCTGGAGCCAAGTGCAGACGAGAGGCCCACGGAAGAGGGTAGGAAGGGCAGAGAGGCGGTGTGCTACATGGACTGGCGAAGGGAGCCGGGGCGGAGCGGCAGCCTGCCGGCCAAGCAGAGACCCCGAGTCTGGCTTGCAAAAGCAGAGGGGCCGGAGGGAGTGTGTTCAGACAGCAAGCGGGACTTAACATCTGGAAGGTTATTAAGTTAACAGCTCTGCTCGGAGAGTGGGAAGGCTGGAGGACAACAGGAGGGAGAGTTGCTGAGCCCCAGGATGACAGAGCTCAGTTTGGCGGGGAACAAAGGCGCTGGCCAGTGCCATGCCCCTCGCCCATACCCCAGCCAAAATCCCAAAGGGAACCAGTTCCTGCCAGGGAACTTGCTTGTACCGTGCAAACACCCAACACTGTGCTTCTGCGGAGCCACACCTCCTGCAGCGGGTCTGACTCCCTCCCACTGCCACAGGGCCCCTCCTGAAGCGGATCACCTAAGAAGTGAGCTGAGCCTGCCCCTCCCATCCCCGTGCACCTTGCCTATCCACCTCAGCTAATATGCCACATCCCCAGCACCACAAGCCTGGCAGTGTGCAAGTAGCCCAGACGGGCCACGCCACACCACAGTGAATAGAGAGGGGAACAGAAGGTACACACCAGTCTGACTGTGGCCCCAACGGTGGGCTGAGGGCAGACATCAGGCCTGACTGCGGCCCCACCCACCAACGCGAGTTATTCAAGACAGAACAGGGGAAGTGCTCTGCAGTTCCGCACCACTCCAGGGGCTATCCAAAATGACCAACAGAAGAATTCCCCTCAAAAGAATTTCCAGGAAATAACAACAGCTAACGAACTGATCAAAAAGGATTTAAACAAAATAAACAGAAAGTGAATTTAGAATAATAGTCATAAAATTAATCGCTGGGCTTGAAAATAGTATAGAGGACAGCAGAGAATCTCTTGCTACAGAGATCAAGGGACTAAGGAATAGTCAGGAGGAGCTAAAAAATGCGATAAATGAGTTGCAAAATAAAATGGAAATGACCACGGCTCGGATTGAAGAGGCAGAGGAGAGAATAGGTGAACTAGAAGATAAAGTTATGGAGAAAGAGGAAGCTGAAAGAAAGAGAGATAAAAAAATCCAGGAGTATGAGGGGAAAATTAGAGAACTAAGTGATGCACTAAAGAGAAATAATATACACATAATTGGTATTCCAGAGGAGGAAGAGAGAGGGAAAGGTGCTGAAGGTGTACTTGAAGAAATCATAGCTGAGAACTTCCCTGAACTGGGGAAGGAAAAAGGCATTGAAATCCAACAGGCACAGAGAACTCCCTTCAGACGTAACTTGAATCCATCTTCTGCATGACATATCATAGTGAAACTGGCAAAATACAAGGATAAAGAGAAAATTCTGAAAGCAGCATGGGATAAACGTGCTCTAACATATAAAGGGAGACCTATAAGACTCGTGACCAATCTCTCTTCTGAAACTTGGCAGGCCAGAAAGGAATGGCAGGAGATCTTCAATGCGATGAACAGGAAAAATATGCAGCTGAGAATCCTTTATCCAGCAAGTCTGTCATTTAGAATAGAAGGAGAGATAAAGGTCTTCCCAAACAAGCAAAAACTGAAGGAATCCGTCACCACTAAACCAGCCCTACAAGAGATCCTAAGGGGGATCCTGTGAGACAAAGTACCAGGGACATCGCTACAAACATAAAACATACAGACATCACAATGACTCTAAACCCATATCTTTCTATAATAACACTGAATGTGAATGGATTAAATGCGCCAACCAAAAGACATAGGGTATCAGAATGGGTAAAAAAACAAGACTCATCTATTTGCTGTCTACAAGAGACTCATTTTAGATCTGAGGACACCTTTAGATTGAGAGTGAGGGGATGGAGAACTATTTATCATGCCACTGGAAGTCAAAAGAAAGCTGGAGTAGCCATACTTATATCAGACAAACTAGACTTTAAAGGCTGTAACAAGAGATGAAGAAGAGCATTATATAATAATTACAGGGTCTATCCATCTAACAATTATAAATGTCTATGCGCCGATTATGGGAGCCCCCAAATATATAAAACAATTACTCACAAACATAAGCAACCTTATTGATAAGAATGTGCTAATTGCAGGGACTTTAACACCCCACTTACAGAAATGGATAGATCATACAGACACACGGTCAATAAAGAAACAAGGGCACTGAATGATACATTGGATCACATGGACTTGACAGATATATTTAGAACTCTGCATCCCAAAGCAACACAATATACTTTCTTCTCGAGTGCACATGGAACATTCTCCAAGATAGATCACATACTGGGTCACAAAACAGCCCTTCATAAGTATACAAGAACTGAAATCATACCATGCACACTTTCAGACCACAATGCTATGAAGCTTGAAATCAACCACAGGAAAAAGTCTGGAAAACCTCCAAAAGCATGGAGGTTAAGAACACCCTACTAACGAATGAGTGGGTCAACCAGGCAATTAGAGAAGAAATTAACAAATATATGGAAACAAACGAAAATGAAAATACAACAATCCAAACGCTTTGGGATACAGCAAAGGCAGTCCTGAGAGGAAAATACATTGCAATCCAGGCCTATCTCAAACACAAGAAAAATCCCAAATACAAAATCTAACAGCACACCTAAAGGAAATAGAAGCAGAACAGCAAAGACAGTTTAAACCCAGCAGAAGAAGAGAAATCATAAAGATCAGAGCAGAAATAAACAATATAGAATCTAAAAAAACTGTAGAGCAGATCAACGAAACCAAGAGTTGGTTTTTTGAAAAAATAAACAAAATTGATAAACCTCTAGCCAGGCTTCTCAAAAAGAAAAGGGAGATGACCCAAATAGATAAAATCATGAATGAAAATGGAATTATTACAACCAATCCCTCAGAGATACAAACAGTTATCAGGGAATACTATGAAAAACTGTATGCCAACAAACTGGACAACCTGGAAGAAATGGAAAACTTCCTAAGCACCCACACACTTCCTAAATCAGGAAGAAGTAGAAAGCTTGAACAGACCCATAACCAGCAAAGAAATTGAATCGGTTATCAAAAATCTCCCAACAAATAAGAGTCCAGGACCAGATGGCTTCACAGGGGAGTTCTACCAGACGTTTAAAGCAGAGATAATACCTATCCTTCTCAAGCTATTCCAAAAAATAAAAAGGGAAGGAAAACTTCCAGACTCATTCTATGAAGCCAGTATTACTTTGATTCCTAAACCAGACAGAGACCCAGTAGAAAAAGAGAACTACAGGCCAATATCCCCGACGAATATGGATGTAAAAATTCTCAATAAGATACTAGCAAATCGAATTCAACAGCATATAAAAAGAATTATTCACCATGATCAAATGGGCTTCCTTCCTGGGATGCAGGGCTGGTTCAACATTCGCAAATCAATCAACGTGATAGATCACATTAATAAAAGAAAAGATAAGAAACATATGATCCTGTCAATCGATTCAGAGAAGGGATTTGACAAAAGTCAGCACCTTTATGAATAAAAACCCTCGAGAAAGTCTGGATAAAAGGAACATACTTAAACATCATAAAAGCCGTTTTTGAAAAGCCCACAGCTAATAAATATCATCCTCAATGGGGAAAAACTGAGAGCTTTTTCCCTGAGATCAGGAACACGACAGGGATGCCCACTCTCACTGCTATTGTTTAACATAATGTTGGAAGTGCTAGCATCAGCAATCACACAACAAAAGGAAATCAAAGGCATCCAAATTGGCAAAGATGAAGTCAAGCTTTCACTTTTTGCAGATGACATGATATTATACATGGAAAATCCGATAGACTCCACCAAAAGTCTGCTAGAACTGATACATGAATTCAGCAAAGTTGCAGGATACAAAACCAATGTACAGAAATCAGTTGCATTCTTATACACTAACAATGAAGCAACAGAAAGACAAATTAAGAAAATGATCCCATTCACAATTGCACCAAGAAGCATAAAATACCTAGGAATAAATCTAACCAAAGATGTAAAAGATCTGTATGCTGAAAACTATAGAAAGCTCATGAAGGTAACTGAAGAAGATATGAAGAAATGGAAAAACATTCCATGCTCATGGATTGGAAGAATAAATATTGTCAAAATGTCCATACTACCCAAAGCTATCTACACATTCAATGCAATCCTAATCAAAATTGCACCAGCATTCTTCTTGAAACTGGAACAAGCAATTCTAAAATTCATGTGGAACCACAAAAGGCCCCAAATAGCCAAGGTAATTTTGAAGAAGAAGACCAAAGCAGGAGGCATCACAATCCCAGACTTTAGCCTCTACTACAAAGCTGTCATCATCAAGACAGCATGGTATTGGCACAAAAACAGACACAGACCAATGGAATAGAATAGAAACCCCAGAACTAGACCCACAAACGTATGGCCAACTCATCTTTGACAAAGCAGGAAAGAACACCCAATAGAAAAAGACAATCTCTTTAACAAATGGTGCTGAGAGAACTGGACAGCAACATGCAGAAGGTTGCAACTAGACCACTTTCTCACACCATTCACAAAAATAAACTCAAAATGGATAAAGGACCTGAATGTGAGACAGGAAACCAACAAAACACTAGAGGAGAAAGCAGGAAAAGACCTCTCTGACCTCAGTCGTAGCAATTTCTTACTTGACACATCCCCAAAGGCAAGGAATTAAAAGCAAAAATGAACTACTGAGACCTTATGAAGATAAAAAGCTTCTGCACAGCAAACAACCAACAAAACTAAAAGGCAACCAACGGAATGGGAAAAGACATTTGCAAATGACATATCGGACAAAGGGCTAGTATCCAAAATCTATAAAGAGCTCACCAAACTTCACACCCGAAAAACAAATAACCCAGTGAAGAAATGGGCAGAAAACATGAATAGACACTTGTCTAAAGAAGACATCCGGATGGCCAACAGGCACATGAAAAGATGCTCAATGTCGTTCCTCATCAGGGAATTACAAATCAAAACCACACTCAGATATCACCTCATGCCAGTCAGAGTGGCCAAAATGAACAAATCAGGAGAGTATAGATGCTGGCGAGGATGTGGAGAAATGGGAATCCTCTTGCACTGTTGGTGGGAATGCAAACTGGTGCAGCCACTCTGGAAAACAGTGTGGATGTTCCTCAAAAAATTAAAAATAGACCTACCCTATGAACTAGCAATAGCACTGCTAGGAATTTACCCAAGGCACACAGGAGAGCTGATGCATAGGGGCACTTGTACCCCAATGTTTATAGCAGCACTCTCAACAATAGCCAAATTATGGAAAGAGCCTAAATGTCCATCAACTGATGAATGGATAAAGAAACTGTGGTTTATATACACAATGGAGTACTATGTGGCAATGAGAAAAAATGAAATATGGCCTTTTGTAGCAGCGTGGATGGAACTGGAGAGTGTGATGCTAAGTGAAATAAGCCATACAGAGAAAGACAGATACCACATGTTTTCACTGTTATATGGATCCTGAGACACTTAACAGAAACCCATGGGTGACGGGAAGGAAAAAAAAAAAGAGGTTAAAGTGGGAGAGAGCGAAAGCATAAAAAACTCTTAAAAAGTGAGAACAAACTGAGGGTTGATGGGGGGTGGGAGGGTTGGGAGGGTGCGTGATGGGTATTGAGGAGGACACCTTTTGAGATGAGCACTGGGTGTTGTATGGAAACCAATTTGACAATAAATTTCATATATTGAAAAAAAAAGAAACTAAAAAAACACAATAGAACATATCAACGAAAGCAGAAGGTGGTTCTTTGAGAGGATTAACAAAATTGATAAACCTCTAGCAATACTCTTTAAAAAAAGAGAGGATCCAAACACACAAAATTATTAATGAAAGAGGAGAAATAACAACCAACACCACAGAAATACAAACAACTGCAAAAGATCTTATATGCCAACAAACTGGACAACTTACAAGAAATGGATAAATTCCTAGAAACATATAACCTACAAAAGCTAAAGCAAGAAGAAATAGAAAATTTGAACAGACCTATTACCAACAATGAAGTCAAAATGATAATCAAAAAAACTTTCAAAAAACAAATGTCCAGGACCAGACAACTTCAGAGACAAGTTCTACCAAACATTTGAAGAAGAGTTAATACCCATTCTTCTCAAACTACTCCAAAAAATACAAGAGGAATGAAAACTTGCAAATTCATTCTACAAGGCTAGTATCACCCTGATACCAAAATCAGATAAAGACATCACAAAAAAAGAAAACTACAGGGCAACATCTCTATGGAATATAGAGACAAAAATCCTCAACAAAATATCAGCAAATCAAATCCAACAATAGATTTAAAAAGTTCATGCCACAGTCAGGTTGGATTTATTCCCAGGATACAAGGGTTTAATATTCATGCAAAAATCAACATGATATGTCACATCAATAAGAGAAAAGATAAGAACCATCTGATCATTTCAATAGATGCAGAAAAAGCATTTGACAATAACAACATCCTTTAATGATAAAAACCCTCAACAAAGTGGGTTTAGAGAGAACACACTGCCACATAATAAATGAAAAGCCCACATTTATATAAAAAACCCACAGAGAATATCAAACCCAAGTTTTCCCCCTAAGGTCCGGAATAAGACAAGGATGTCCATTCTCACCACTTTTATTCAACATAGAACTGGAAGTCAGTCTTAGCTACAGCAATCAAACAACATAATATCCAAATTGGTAAGGAAGAAGTAAACTCTTACTATATGCAGATTAGATGATACTATATATGGAAACCCTAAATGAGGCACCTGGATGGATCAGTCGGTTAAGTGTCCAACTCCTGGTTTCGGCTCAGGTCATGATCTCACGGTTCATGGGTTTGAGCCCCACATCAGGCTCTGCACTGTCAGTGTCTGCACTGGCAGTGCACTGACAGTGTAGAGTCTACTTGGGATTTTCTCTCTCTCGCCCTCTCTCTCTGCTCTTCCTGTGTGCTCTCTCTCTCTCTCAAAAAATAAATAAATAAACAAAAAAAAAATCCTAAAAACTCCACCAAAAACCTACTAGAACTGATACATGAATTCAGTAAAGTCACAGGATACAAAATCAACGTACAGAAATCCATTGCATTTCTACACACTAATAATGAAACAGAAGAAGGAGAAATTAAGAAAACAATCCCATATACAATTTCACCAAAAGCAATAAAATATCTAGGAATAAACTTAGCCAAAGATGTGAAAGACTTGTACTTTAAAAACTATAAAACAATGATGAAAAAAATTCAAGATGACACAAAGAAATGGAAAGACATTCCATGCTTATGGGTTAGAAGAACAATTGTTGAAATGTCTATACTACCCAAAGCAATCCACAAATTTAATGCAATCCCTATCAAAATACCAACAGCACTTTTTGTAAAACTAGAACAAACAATTCTAAAATTTGTATAGAACTACAAAAGACCTCAAATAGCCAAAGGAGTCTTGGAAAACAAAGCTGGAGCTATCATAATTCCAGATTTAAAGTTGTATTAGAAAGTAGTAATAATGAAAACATTTTGGTACTGGAACAAAAAGAGATGCATAGATCAATGGAACAGAATAGAAACCCCAGAAGTAAACCCACAAGTACATAGATTAATCTTATCTTTGACAAAAGAGGGAACACTATCCAATGGGGAAAAGTCTCTACAACAAATGGTGCTGGGAAACTACATGCAAAACAATAAAACTGGACCACTTTATAACACTATACACAAAAATAAACTCAAAATAAAGACCTAACTGTGAGACCACAAATCATGAAAATTCTAAAAGAGAGCACAGGCAGTAATTTCTCTGACATTGGCCATAGAAACATTTTTCTAGATATGTCTCCTGAGGCAGAGGAAATAAAAGCAAAAATAAACTATTGGGACTACATAAAAATAAAAAGCTTCTGAACAGTGAAGGAAACAATCAACAAAATGAAAAGACAACCTATGGAATTGGAGAAGATATTTGCAAGTGACATATCCAATAAAGGGTTAGTATCCAAATATATAAAGAACTTATACAACTCAACACCAAAAACCCAAACAATCCAGTTAAAAATAGGCAAAAGAACAGACATTTCTCTAAAGAAGGCATCCAGTTGGCCAACAGACACATGAAAACACGTTCAACATCACTCATCATCAGGAAAATGCAAATCAAAACTACAATAAGATATTACTTCACACCTGTCAGAATGGCTAAAATCAGTAACATAAGAAACAAATGTCGGCAAGGATATGGAGAAAAAGGAACCCTCTTACACTATTGGTGGGAATGCAAATTAGTATAGCCAATGTAGAAAACAGTATGGAGATTCCTCAAAAAGTTAAAAATAGAACTACCTTATGATTCCAGAATTTCACTACTGGGTATTTACCCAAATACAAAAATCCTAATTCAAAGGGATACAAGCACCCCTATGTTTACTGCAGCATTATTTATAATAGCCAAGTATGGAAGCAGCTTCAAGTGTCTGTTGACTGATGAATGGATCAAAAAGATGTGGTATGGTGTATGCAATGAAATATTACTTAGCAAAAAAAGGATGAAATCTTTCTATGTGCAACATGAGTAAAACTAGAGAGTATAAATATAAAGCTAAATGATATAAGTCAATCAGAGAAAGACAAATAACATACGATTTCATACATGTGATAGTTAAGAAACAAAACAAACGAGCAAAGTACAAAAGAGAGAGACAAACCAAGAAACAGACTCGTAACTATAGAGAACAACTGATGGTTACCAGAGGCCAGGTCGGTGGGAGGATGGGAGATATAGGGGATGGGATTAAAGAGTATACTTATCATGATGAATAAAAAAATAAAATAAAAAATAAAATAAAATAAAATAAATATATAAATTAATAAAATAAAATAAAACTAAAAACAAAATAAAATACTAAACTTCTTTTAGTCATTCTTTTAAGGGTAGATATGCTGGTGACAAATTCCCCTTAATTTTCCTTCATCTGAGAATGTCTTGATTCCCCTTTATTCTTGAATGGTATTTTCTCTAAATATAGGGTTCTGGGTTGACAGTCCTCTTTCAGAACTTAGAGATATTGTGTCACTTCTTTCTGGTCTACATGGTTTCCAATGATGATGTTATTCAAATTGTTTTTCCTCTATAGATGAGGTATCTTTTTTGTCTCTGGTCAACTTAGAGGATTTGTTTTATCTTCAATTTTCAAGAGTTTATAAAGTGTCTTGGAACAGATTTATTTTGGTTTATCCTATTTGGGATTTACTTAGCTTTTTTAATCTTTAGGTTTCTGTCCTTTGCCAAATTTGGAAACATATCGACTATTTTTTTCTCTGCGTATTTTCTTAGCTCCACCCTCTTCCTTCTTTCTTTTCGACTCTAATGACATCAGTATTAGATATTAGATACTATAGTCCTACATGTCTGTGAAGCTATGCTCTTTTTTTTTTTCAATCAATTTTCTCTTAATTCAGTTTGGATAATTTCTATTGTTCTATCTTCAAGCTTATGGATTCTTTCCTTTGTCCTCTTCATTTTGTTATGGAGTCTCTCCACTAAGTTTTTACTTACAGGTTTTTTTTTTTTTCAGTTCTACAATATCCATTTAGTTCTTTATATCTTCTAGTTCTTTGTTGTTTCTATTTGTTTTAAGTACATTTGCCATTCCTTATTGAAAATTTTTTATGTTGGCTTTTTGAAAATCCTTGTCAGATAATGCTAAAATCTGTGTTATCTTGTCATTGATGTCTGTTGATCAGCTTTTCTCATTCAAGTTAAGATTTTCCTGATTCTTGGGACCATCAGTGGATTTCAATTTTATCTTGGACTTCGGGAGGATTAGGTTATAACGCTGGGTCTTATTTAAATCTAGTTATTTCAGCAGGCCTCTTTTGGCTATGTATCAGAAGAAGAAGTGGACGAGTGTCACTTCATTGCTGTTAGGAGAGAAACGTCTAGGATTCCCAGTCAACCTCAATGATACACAGAAGGAGATGACTACTGGGCAGACTAAGAGTAGAGGCTTTCATGAGGCTTCTGCTAATACAATCCACCTGGGAGAGGGAGAAGTTGTCTCAGTACTGCTCTGTACATGGCCTTCACTGATATGCAGAGGCAAACCTTATTCCTGGGCTGCAGTGAAAAGTCCTGGTTTCTGGTAGGACTTCTGTGATACCACCCTAGTAGGGAGGGTGAGAGGTACCACATTGCCACTGGTCAGGGGGGGCGGGGTATAAGTCCCAGTTTCCCATTCAACTTTCTCTGACATCACTCCAGTAGGGGATGGAAGAGGAGGGAGGGTGTTTCCTTACAGGTGGGAGAAGGTGGAAGTATCACTACTTGGCTTTGGCTGGTGAGAATGGAAAAACAGTTATCCCCCATGGTGTTTGACTGAAGTAGGGCAATTACTGTCTAAAAGCTTTGTGTATTCAAGTCTATTTCTTTCCTAGTCATTTGGGTTAATAAAGGAGACTTCCTGAATTTTGTTTGATAGTTTTTGTTTTTATTTTTTTTTGTTTTGTTTTTTGGTTTATGCCCATCAGCATTTTGGGGTTTCTGGCTTCTTTAGCACTCGGTCTGGAATATAAGAGCTAAAAAGAAAACTAAGGGAACTCATCACTGTGTTGTCCCTTGAGTCCCTTGGTCCCTAACTGGTTTATCTTCTCTCCACTTTTCAGTCTTCTTCCACCTTTCAGATTCTTATGTTTCTTTTACATACAAAGTCCAGAGTTTTTAGTCATACTTAGCAGGAAAAATAGGGAGAAGGGTGTCCACTCCATCTTGTCCTGGCTCAAAATTCTTACCCTTGTTACATTCTCACTAACAGAAACTAAATATCAATATGATATGTGTCCAACATGAATCTATAAACTCAATTAATGAAAAAAATAGCATCAGAAATATAGAGTTAAGAACTTTTGAAATGTATTAGTGTATTAGTGACAGGCATCAATTTTGGGCATATAAAATCTAGCACCTAAAAGCACCGGGAATCCCTACATCTATCTACATATGAGGCTACCTAATGAACTTGAAAGAGTAAGAGGGAAAGTGGTATTTTGATCTGAGGTAAGGGAAAGCAAGATTCACTTAGGAATTTACTTCTAGAGAAAGAGATCAAAATGAGCTCAATCCATATGAGTCAGAATTTACTTAATGCTTTTTCATCATTTATAATGACTTGGAAATCATTTAGTCAGATAAGTAAATGGTTCATTTCTATTCAAGCACTGTGATTAACAAGATGACATTTTAAATGATTTGTGATAAAGGAAATGGGTCTTGATTAGAGTTCATTACCTAAAAAGAAAATCAAGGTTCATTGAAGCTAATGTCTACTATTTTTTCAATAAAGTGTTTTAAGAAAGCAATGTTGAACAACTGTACCCAATGCCTTGGGAAGTATATTTATTTATATATACTGCATCAGGATATAATTTACATGGATTTTAAAACTGTCATGGAAACTCCAAAAAGGGAAAATTCCTTGTTAGTAAATAAATCTTTTGTACCAGTAGGTTGGAATCGATTATACAACATATACAATGACTTTTTCCAGGTTGTCTTTATCATTTTTTTTTCCTTTTTGGAAGAATTTTTGCAAACAGGTGGTGTAAATTTTAGTATCTAAGGACCTGAAAACAGGCTAGTTTTCACCCAAAGGGCAGAGAAAATCAAGGAAATACTGACCTCCAGTGGCCACCTACAATAGACATTGGCAATATTCTAAGAATTTAAACAGTACCAAAGATATATTATATTGATGTATTTCTTATTAGAGAAAATAGCAATAGTAGATCATTTTTGTTTTCAGATTTTATGCTTAAAGAAAACCTTTCTTGTTGAATACATATGGTCATTCCCATTCACAATTGACAGGTACAATAATTTGTGTTATATTTGTGTTTGTACTCTCTAAATTAGGTAAATGGCATCCACTATGAATTATATACACTCAAGGGTAAATAATTTACCAGCTAAAAGAATTATGGACTAAACTCTGTTTATAAGATATTCAAGTATTAGGCAGGAATGGTTTTCAGCATCAAAAAAACCATGATACTCCAAAGTATTTCATTTGATGAAATCAGATGCCTAAATTTACCTCTCTCTCTGATTCCCTTTGAATTTTTCCACAGCTTGGAGCAGATTTAAATCTAAAATCATGATTTTGATTTAAGAAAACTATAAAAGTATGAGCTAATAAATAACAACAAAACTTCCTAACTTTTTTTCATATACAATCCCTAACAACTTAAAGTTTAAAGTGAGACCAAGGCTTTTAAAATGATACATTATAGAGATTATTATGTAAAAGGTTTAGAACCTACATAGCATTTATCATTTTAAAAGTCTTAGTCTTATTTTAAAACCTACATCTCTCTATTTAGTGTCCTGAAAATTTCTTCTACAAATACAAAAGGATTGTTAAGTATTAAAACTCCCTCTAGTATGGATTTCTTTTGAATTTCCAGAAACCGCTTCCCAAGGTAAATATAGGCTATCTTCAAAATACTACTTGAACACCAGACTTCAAAAGTAAACACAGCAGACTGTCCTCATGAATAATTAATTCAAGATAATGGCTGAGAGATCTCCACTTAGAAGCCTGAAAATCCCACGAGATTCACCATATTTAATGAATGTTACCTTTCAGCCCTTCATTTCCAATATCCTAAAGCTATCTACAAGAAGAGAATATTTAGGTGAGTTGATATATATTTAGAGGAGTTTGTACATGAAAGGTCAACAGTCTAAGCCCTTGAGCTTTAAGACCTTCTACTTAAATTGACAAGAATTGATATTACAAATGATTACAGAAATGAATGTAAGTACAGTGAAAAAAATCCCACAATCTGAACTTTTCTACTCAATTATTCTGGAAAATAAAAGAGTATAATTAATCATTTTGAAAGGAAACTAAAATTAGTATTTCACAGAACTAGACTCAAGGGAAACCTGAGCCTAGAACTTGGAATGGCACTTAGTCAAGAAAATCACTATATATGTATATATATATGTGTGTGTGTGTGTATATATATATATATATATATATATATATATATATATTTCTATTCTTACCGAATATAGTCAAAATATTCTTTGTGTTGGTTACGATAAAAAACAGAAAATTTAAGCATCCGTCCTGCAATCACTTCAGCCTTCTCCAACAGCTGTGTTAGATGAACTTTTGAATAGTCTGAAAATAACAACAAAAAATTCTCTTACTAAAAATATATTACCAAAGGTGTCAACTACATGTTTAATAAATTGGAGATTATTAAAATCAACTTTAGGAAATTTATCTTAAATAGGAAATTGCACTGAAAAAAAAAACATTCATTGTCTTTCTGTGGGACATTTTTCTTTCTACAAAAATGTATTTGTTTTACTTTGTTTTCTGGATACCCATGCATTTGTTTAACTCTCTGAAATTAAAGATCCTGAAGCAAAAACATTAAGTAAGGAATGCAGACTCTGCACAACCCAAGTAATGTCAATTGGCACCATACTAGGTACTAAATTTTCTTTAATCAACTGAAAAGTCAAATATAAGAAGTTTCTCACCTGCAATAAGTAGCAAATAAATTTAAAGGAGTAGCAATAATAATGTTCATTTAATTTACTCTTTAAATCTATGAGGTTAGCAAGGTAGATTATATATGACCATTTATTGACTGCAGAAATTGAGGCTTATCACAGTTTGATTCACCAAATGTTCATATATTAATTTAGACTAGTCTTCTGGCTTCTAGTTGGTGGTTTGCAGGTACACAGGACTCTTGAAAATCTAAAGCTTCTCTCCAAGTAATTTGATCTTTTCATCAACTTTTTGTTTTGAAAATTGGGGACTGTTATCAAACTCCTCTACCAGAATCTAAGCAAAAATTTTGTCTATAACGATTATAAGACTTTCCAAATGAAAGCAACCTAGTTGAACTGTTCATGGCAGCACAGTTTGTTTACTGACTGCTTTACTGGCTGACAAACATTTTAGATTAGAACATATGACGTAGAAGGCACCATGCAAATTAAATGATCAGGTTACAAGGTCAAAAGGAATATTCTTCCTCTCAAAGAACTCTGTCTAAATTCACACATAAATATATAAACAAGTGTGACTTATTATGAGGTAAGCACAAGGTTTTATCTCTGACATAGACTAGACTAGAAGTAGATTAGTTGGTAGCATTCTATTTTGTTTTACTTCAATATTTTGCACTATGCTTAGCACACAGTATGTACTCAATAAATGCTGAATGGATTAGCTATCCAGATTAAAAGACAATTTATACAAAAAGCTTCCTCAAAATTTACAGAGTCAAGGTTATTGATAAAGTTTAGGTAAAAGTCTCTGAATTATTTTGATAAAACTGAAACAATGAGCTTTAAACAGCTTAAGTTCCCTTTAAATTTTACTCATAGAAATTAAAAATGCAAAATAATTTGTAGAAAACTATCGTGGCACATTTAAAAGCTGGCATTTTATTATTCACCCATAACCTCCTTAGAAGAGTTATGAGATGTAGTTAAGTAAAAGAGCAACAGGGAGACCAC
Source organism: Neofelis nebulosa (assembly GCF_028018385.1). Taxonomy (NCBI): domain Eukaryota; kingdom Metazoa; phylum Chordata; class Mammalia; order Carnivora; family Felidae; genus Neofelis; species Neofelis nebulosa. The sequence continues at coordinate 25,483,261 of NC_080794.1, read as the reverse complement.
TCTAAATGAAAGTAAGAAGACATAGGTTTTCCTTAATACACATAGAAATAAAACATATACTCATAATGTTAAGTAGATTATAAAAGGGTGAATTATGATAGAGTGAATGTGTATGCATAGACAGATAGGTACTTCTGAACTGGAAATGCCAAAAGTCTTCCTTAAGCTAAAGAAGAAACATTTCACACTTTTCCCTAATGTCAAATGGGGATTTTAGCAGGTACATTATAGCTCTTTTTATTGGACAAATACTATAATTTTGTTTACTGCAGTCCTATGGAAAATAACATGTATTAAAACAATGTCAAAAAAGACTGTGTCTCTTACTTATGGGTCTCACTTAGATTAAATTTCCCTGGTAGGAGACAATGAAAGTAAGGGGAAAGAAATGCAGTAAAAAGAGTAAACATGAGGTAGACTCCAAAGAGAAATTTTAATTCAGGAATAAAACTGAGGGGATATATTAATTCCAATATAACACATCAAATATATATAAAAGTTATGTCAATGAGAATTCTTTACTATTAATGTTACTCACTATTAATGCAATATAAAAATCAACTGTTCCATTACTGATAACTTAACTATAATTAATAGCATATTTCATCTATTCCAGAATGTATTTCTTAAGTTTTTGAGAGCCATTTGTATTAAGTTTTATTTGTTTATTTATTTTTATATTTTGAGAGAGAGTGCACATGCATGCATGCAAGCAGGGAAGGGCAGTGGGAAAGAGGGAGAGAATCTTAAGCAGGCTGAATATCATGGTCATAAGATCATGACCTGAGCTGAAATCAAGAGTTGGATGCTTAACCAACTGAACCAGCCAGGTGCCTCTGAAAATGTACTTTCTTCACATTTAGCTTCTCTGACATGAGTCTTACAATAGCTGTGACATGAAAACACTGTCTCATAGTTTAATTGATAGTATTTTTCCTTAGTGATATATAAAATGGTATAATTAGTATCTTTGATAAGAAATACGGTACCAGAGAGATATTATTTTCCTTGCTCTCAAAGACTGAAATCCTTAGCAATCAAGGATGTTATAATCCTTAGCAACTTCCTAATAAAAAGGTTGAAGATAAAATCAAAATCACACAGAATTAAAATTTTATCCATTTAACATACCCATAGGAAACGTTTTACACTGAGTTTAAGAAAAACACAAGATAGTGAGAGTATGTACTGAGTATGTATGCACGTACTGTAGCTAAGTATGTACTGAGTGAGGCTACAGGGGGAAAATAATGCATGTGTGAGGCTATGGTGGGGGGAAGCTGATTTATCTGAAGGATGCCTCAACTGTGGAAAATTTCTAAGCAACCTACAATAGTTGAGGCAAATTTTTAAGACTTCTTTCTTCAAGCTCCTTTATGTTGATAAAACATTTAGCCTCGGGGCGCCTGGGTGGCGCAGTCGGTTAAGCGTCCGACTTCAGCCAGGTCACGATCTCGCGCTCCGTGAGTTCGAGCCCCGCGTCGGGCTCTGGGCTGATGGCTCGGAGCCTGGAGCCTGTTTCCGATTCTGTGTCTCCCTCTCTCTCTGCCCCTCCCCCGTTCATGCTCTGTCTCTCTCTGTCCCAAAAATAAATAAAAAACGTTGAAGAAAAAAAAAAAACATTTAGCCTCTCTCTACAAATTTTCAGAGGAAACAATCACCTGTACAAAGAGGAAACAAAGCCCCATTCTAAGAAACAAGGAGAGGATGACAGATGTATTCAGGTAGAGATATTTTTGTACCACTTCAACACCTATTTAAGTGTGCACTAAATATTTGTTTCTTAAATGAATGAATAAACAAGTAAATGAATGAGATGAATGGTAACATTTCCATCTAATGGAATATTAAATTATAGTTCAAGATCAAAGGGGATGGGCTCTCCACATCAGATATCTGAAGGCCAAATGGCTATGAGGTACTTTCTAATGAAGCAGACACACACACACACACACACACACACACACACACACACACAGAGGACACTAGTTTAGATACAAATTTTCAGCATTCAAGTGAAAAATCGAGTAACATTTCTGCTAGGTACAGTCATTAAGATCTGCATCCATTTCCCTAATTACAGAAAGATGTTCCTGGCTTCCTTGTTTCAGTATCTGTGAAAATAAAATTAAAAAAAAATAACTCTCTCTCAAAACAAAGCTTAAAATATGCTGAGTATATTTTCAAACTACACCAGTTTTATTTGCAAAGTTTTTATTTTGAAAAATCAAACTATGCAGAAAAGAACTGATTTAATGCCATCTCAGATCACTCCAACCAATACAGCATAGTTTGTTCTGTTAAACAGTGCTACTGGCAATGCAAACATAATCAATGCAGTTCATATCACCTTATAATTAAAAATATTTTAAATACGTAATTAGCTTTTTAGGAACTATTAAATATTTTTCTGTATATTTATTAAATATTTTTCTGTATTTTTCTGTTCTCTTACCTGCTGTGCAGAATTCTATAATTTCACTCCATTCAGACACAACATAATCACCATCAACCTGTTTTGAGGCAGTCTGCACTGCGACTGTATACTCAGTTCTTGGGCTCAAAAACCAGTGTCCACGGACAGTCATTGGCAAGGGAACAGCTTTTGCCACCAATTTTGTTGGAACATCCTAAGACAAAAAGACAGAAAAATAGGAAAGGGGAATGAAGGAAGGTAGGAAAGAAGGGAGGGAAGAAATCAGTTAATTTAGCAGTATAACTTGAATCAATTATAAACAATTTGGAAGAATTTATTAAATTCCTGGCTGATGACAGAATTTTCATTTTTAAAGATATTTAACAATTATATTCAAATCTCTTATTCTCCAGATGTAAAAAATAAGGCCCAACTTGATCAAGAGACATACCCAAGGTCATACAGCTAATTAATGACATAAATGTACTTAGGTTCCTGCTTTCTTGAGTCTTGTTCTTCTCTGTATACTCCTTATATGTGCACCTTAAAACACAATATTCTAATACTAAATGATAAAACAAAACAAAAACCTCTAAAATTCCAAACATGACAGAAATAAAATTCAATGATTTTGTATTTTAAAATATATTTGTTTAATTTATACTACCAATCAGTTTTACCAGAGTAGCCCATTACTAAATATTTTATATGTGAAGGGAGAGCACATTTTAAAAACAGCTATTTTAAGATAAATTAATCCATTTTATATACAAAAGAGGTGATATCTGTTTCAGCTATATTCAAGTATGGAGCTTATGTGTCATAAAAATGTTTAGATATTTCCAAACAATGATTAATAAGGTAATTAAACTTGCTAGTTGAATATTCACTACATTTCCAAAGACATGTTTTTCTAAGTATGGAATAAAGAAAAGTGGGTCAAATCTTGACCTAATCATCATTTCACATTAAGTATTTCAAAGATACTTCAAGGAAATATTTCAAAACTACTTCAAGAAGGCAAATGTCAGAAAAGAGAGTATCCATAACCATAAAGCATAATCAAACTCGGAACATGGTTAGAACAATGACTTATCGATCTTGTTCTCTCACACTTATCTGTACATATAATTCTCATTTATCATCAGTGTATATAACTGCATTTGGTAAAAGGCATAATTTCCAGACAAGATAAGACAGCTCTTCCAAAAGATTTGCTGAGTTAAAACTTAGTATCAATATTTTAAAAAAGACCAGTTTTCATCAGTAAAAATACTGAAACATAAGAATACTTAAACCAGATAAATATTTTTCTCTCTATACTACCTCTGATGTCTATGTAGGGAGACATGTATCAGAATAGATATGTGGTAAGTAGACTGTTATAAGAATAAATATCAGAAAGGTGTTACATGTCTAAGACATTTAATAGTTGATTTGTATTTTCAAACCATAAAATAGAATAAATAAAGCAATTTTCAGCCCTAAAGTATTTTACAAATACTCTAAAGTTTATAAGCTACATAAAATTCCTCTTTTGGAAGTTATTATAGGGAAAAATGTGTGCTTCAATGAAGACTATGCATTGCTTATAGTGTACTCTTCTGGCTATCTTCTGATTCTGTGGAAGCTATTTTATAACACTGTAATTTGTAGATATTCTTGTCTAAATACATGCAAACGAATTTTGTCCAATTCTCTCTTCTGGCCCTTACTTCGTCCTGACCCCAAACCAGTTTTGCCTCTACTTATACATTTATTTCAGTATTCTGATCCATAACTGTGTCCATTCTTTGGATTATCCATTGAAACACCTCAGCAGTTAATTAGTGAGTTAAATCTTTAACACATGTTCATTTTTATGTCTATATGAGAGTCATGATTTTACCTTTTCTGGGAAAAACTGTATTTTAATAGTATATTTGACATTTCATTTTCCTAAAAAAATCTCTTAGAATAGAATTTTAAACTGACATGTAATTTTTATTCTCCCAATGTCAAACACATCATATAAGTAATTAATAGAACATTATTCCTTTTAAAATGTCCTCATATTTATAACGTTTTTAAGATGCAAATGAATATAAGTGTGTGTTAAGATTTTACCTTGTGTTTAAATTTATTGGAGTTCTTGTTCTCTTTCTTATTGAGATCAATGAAATAGTGTGTAATACGGTCCTTTGACTTTGAATCCATTTCCCATGAAATCTTGAATGAGTCACATGTAATGTTGCTTATTTTGATATTATGTGGTACTGGAAGTTCTTCCATTTCTGCTATGCCACTGTCTTGTGATTTGTTCCCTGCAAGAAAACAAGGCACAGGTAGTTTCCAACTAATGTATTTTTCCAGAAAAAGCCATCAGTTGTATATACAGTTCTGAACTCAACTAACTGCTAAATCTGAGATTTCATTTTGTTCATGAAATAATTTGAGTGCTAATGATAGCTAATGTCATTTACAAAATCATTTTACCAATGAAAAAAGCAGAACTGAATTAGAAAAACTGAATGTGGAACCTCTACATTTTCAATTTACTTTTCCAATTTCTGTTTTCATAGAATGTAAACAAAACATTGATAATCCATCTGTCTAATCTATGAAAGATGAGTCTTACATTGTAGATTCCATCTGAAAAGCCCCAAGAGATCATTTTTCCTACATGACCAATTAATTCTGCTCTAAAGTAATGTCAGGTGTTTTAAACTAGATGATGCCAAAAATGTTGCTAATGAGAGAATCCAGTCAAATAAAAAAATATTCTTTAAAAAATATATGAGGTGTCAGTGATAGTCTATAAAAATTTTTCTTCCTTTTTCCTTTAGTTTTGGAAATTTATGTATAGAAACAGGATGTGATGTGATGGTTATACTACATATACAGATAATATTGAAGACCATTCTCTTACAAGTTATTATGTCAAGGATATTCTAGGAATCTTTTTACCAGCTGTGCCTTGATAAATTTAATTTTGAGTATTAAGACAATAAATAAGGCTAAAAGAGAAAAAAACAACTGCCAAGTTGATTGATATCATTAAAATCTTGAAGAACTTGATCCAACATGTGGTTACTTTAAAGACAGTTTCCTGCATTTCCAGTAAGAGGAACTGACAAACTAAAAAAGAAACTTTAGCTAACAGTATAAAGTAAAATATGATGGAGGACAGGTCAAAAAGAGAAAAACTATGAATTTGCCAAGTTTGTTTCATAGTGAAAGACATACTGGATCAAATTTTACTCCACTTCTCCTTCCTATGTTCCTTTCCCCCAAGCCAACATAAAATTCAATGCCCCAGAGGAGAAAAAATAAGTGTAATTGTTATTCATATGATAAAAAGTGGTAGATCACAAATCAGCTACATAACTTGTTCTTTAATGGAATAAAATAGCATCTCTTGATGAACAAAAATTAAAAATAACAAAAATGAATGTGGAAAAAAAGTGGAAGGCAGTAACTTCCACTTGCAGATTAGATTGTATTCTCTTGCCCTCATATTCCCATCTCAATTGTGAATATACAACTGTTGACACTTCCCAGTTTTATTAAATCTTTCACCCATGTTGTCTCATATCAAGCTGTGTTGTGATCAGGGGAACCTGATGGCAACTGAAAACTAATCCCAAAATAACTTAAATTCTTGGGGCGCCTCGTGGCTCAGCTGGTTGGGCATCCAACTCATGATTTCGGTTTAGGTCATGATCCCAGGATTGTGGGATCAAACCTTGTGTTGGGCTCCACACTGAGCATGGAGTCAGCTTAAGATTCTCTCTCTCCTTCTCTCTCTGTCCCTCTCCTCTGCTTGCATGTTCTCTCTCTAATAAAAAAAAAATAATGACTTATGTTCTTTATTGTCATTTCTTGAACAATACTTTTAAAAATCCTTCTTTCTGGGGCACCTGAGTAGCTTATTTGGTTAAGCATCCAACTCTTGGGTTCGGCTCAGAATATGATCTCACGGTTCATGGGATCAAGCCCTGCATTGGGCTCCAGAGTGACAGCACGGAGCCTGCCTGGGATTCTCTCTCTCCCTCTCTCTCTGCCCCTCCCCCACTTATGTGTATGCACTCTCTCTCAAAATAAAGAACTAAGCTTTATACACACACACACACACACACACACACACACACACATATCCCTCTTTCTTCTATGTACCTTCCCCTCACACCCCAGTTTCCCCAGATTCCCTCTCTATAAAACTGCCACAGAAATTACTCTCTCACCCTTTTCTTTCCTTCCCATCTGGACTAACAGAATCCCCAAATTGCTTGGGACTTAAATGAAGCCTTTTAGAAGTCAAGGGAAGGAAAGAAACTAAGTAGAATCCTTTTAATGGACTTGGGAAAAGGAAGGCAATAAATACTCAAACATTAGTAATTTTTGTTCTATTTAGAAAAGCTCAAAGTTTTTACCTATTATTCTGATTGCAGATTATCTTTAAAATATAAGTAACACTACTGAAAAACTTTCTGGTTTTTCAGACACTAATGGTAGAAGTTTCTGTAGAACTCATTTACATTATGATTCTTTATAATTTCATAACAACTGAGTGGAAAAAGTGTTATTTAAGATCATACAGAGGAAAAGAAAGCTATTTTACATTTGATCCAATTTAATTAAAATGCAATTTCAACATATAAACACTAAGATACAAAATTTTTCCATTTAAAATTCCACTATTGTTGCAGAATTTCAACAAGTGAAGACATAGTGAAAAGTTGAGGACATAGCATTCTAAATGGAGGCAGTGGAAAAAGCATTAAGAAAAATTCATCTTCATTTTAGTTAATTCAGCACATGGTATATGAAAAAAATAGTGAGAATGCTAAAAAAGGAGACTAGAGATGTGTCAAGAAAGTTGAGAAATTATCTAAGAGAAAAAAAACTTATGATTCATTTAGATGGAGTTCAATATGTTTAATACTGAAGACATTTACTATAATTTATTGCCAGGCTCACATAATTAGTTCAAATGTGCCCTTCAAACATACCAAGAAGGCAATTTTTAAATATCCATGAGTGTCCAGCATAATTCTACATTTTTAAGAAGATGGCTGAGAAGTACACACAGGCTCTGTATTAAATGGACCTTGAAAAGATCTTGACTCACTAAAACATTTTAAGTGTACAAAAGAATAATAAGCCTACTTCACATCTACCTATAGTAGCACATACTTCAATCTATGAATAAACTGCGTTGCTACAGCATTATGAACTTCTATATATCAGTAAAATACTGTCAATATATTCTATCTATTATCCAATCTATAAGAAATGGAAATCCTTGAAATTTGCTTTTTTCCTCCTTTCCTCTCAAGAATTAGAAAAGCTGTTCTAAACAAACATTATTCATTACAATTCTTATTCCTTAATTTTAGGGCCATGTTACAAAACAGAAATCATGAAACATAATCTGTCTCATTTATAACATATGTGTATGCATTCATCTGTGTGAATATACAATACACACATACAATGATATATTTTTTCTTTTAATAGCCTTATACAGAGATTTAAATTACTTAGCTATCAAAGTCCTTCATTAACCACCTTAGAATCTGAGATGTTTACTTTGTATTTATCTTTTTGAAAGATACAGTAGAGAAAAAACTTATTTGGTAATCAGGATTACCTTATGAAGTGTATGACTCAATTTGATAAAGTAGCTTTATCTTGAATAAAGATGAAAAGTATACCTGCTTAATAACCTAGATGTACTCTTGTAACAACTGGAATAGACCATCTTTCTCTTTATTGAGGGCCTCTATATTTTTAGCATATTTCTTGTACCATTGTCCCTTTGCCCCACCAGTTTTGCTATGAAAATAACAAGTGACTTTTCTTCTTCATAATAGAGTGGTACAATAGAAGCTAATCTAAAATCTTAGTTACAGTAGTTAAAAGGGAATAAATGACTCAGCTTGAATAAAGTAAGAAAATGTTTTTTTTTAAGTAATAAAGTAGTTGGTTGCCTGGGTGGCTCAGTTGGTTGAGCTGAGGTCTCAGGTTATGATCTTGCAGTCCATGAGTTCAAGCCCTGTGTCAGGCTCTGTGCTGACAGCTCTAAGCCTGGAGCCTATTTCAGATTCTGTGTGTCTCCCTCTCTCTCTGCCCCTCCCCCTGCTTGTGCTCTGTCTCTGTCTCTGTCTCAAAAATAAACAAACGTTAAAAAAATTTTTTAAGAAATAAAGTAGTTAGTTTTAATAATAAGCCCTGAGCTATCTTTCTAAGAAAGAAATTGCAGGTATTAGCTTACTTCCCTTAAAAATAGCAACCATGAGGCAATTTTCTCGTATCTTTTTTCTTTCCTAAAATTTAGTGATAAAAAAATCTTTTACTATAGTACATATCAGCATATTTATTTTATAAAGTTTTATGTGTATATGTTTAAATTAATATATATTTTAATAACTTTCATTACAAACTCAGAGATATAGTCTGTTATATACTTTTCCTCTTCATAAAAACAACTTTAAAATTCCTTTTAAAGTCATGAAAGAAAAACTAATTAAGACAGTAATAAATAGTAACCACAACAAAACATTAAACTGTTCTATGCTTTACTTAATATTTAGGAAAAAACACAAAGAAGAAAATAAAAATCACTTGCAATCTCTATACTATTAACATATTGTGCTTAATGTTTTGTAACCTGTTTTTCATCTAATAGATTGTGAACATTTTCACATGACTACACATAATTCTAAACTTGGTGTATTTTATTCTACTAATCAGTCATCTTGATACTAGACATGTAGATTGTTTCCAGTGTTTTCCTGAAATATCACTTCAGTCAACTCTATTCTATATGTATTTTTGTATATATCTATGATTATTTATCTCTGGATAAATCCCAAGATACGCAAATATTGAATCACATTTGTTTTCATCAATGTATATTCCCAACTACTCTACGTGTCCTTTTTTACACCCTTATCAATTCCATTTATTGCTATTTAAAATATCCATGTGTTTCTATGGGCAAGAGTTAAAACTTTATTTTATCTTAAAAAAGTAAAAAAATGGGGCGCCTGGGTGGCTCAGTTGGTTAAGTGGCCAACTTCGGCTCAGGTCATGATCTCACGGTCCGTGAGTTCGAGCCCCGCATCGGGCTCTGTGCTGACAGCTCAGAGCCTAGAGCCTGTTTCAGATTCTGTGTCTCCCTCTCTCTGACCCTCCCCCGTTCATGCTCTGTCTCTCTCTGTCTCAAAAATAAATAAACGTTAAAAAAATTTAAAAAAAAAGTAAAAAAAAAAAGAGCCTTGACCTAAATCTCACACCATATACAAAAATTAGCTCAAAATTGATTTAAAAAAATAATGTAGAACATAAAAACCATAAAACTCTTAGGAAAAAAAAAAGAAAGTCTTTGGGATCTAGCTTAAGTGAAGAGATCTTGGACTTCAGCCAAAAGCACAATCCATAAAAGGAAAAATATTCAGATCGTCTCATTCTTACTTTTTGGTCTACTTCAAGTGTTTCAGCTTATTTCCCTTTCAGTGCCTAAAACATTTTGCTTTCTATATCTTGATGCTACAGCATACATGTGTATTACATTGTATAAAAATATAAATATACTTATTTTAAATATCAAAACTTACACATACACTTGCAGACTGTATATGGCACTATTTGCAGTCAAGAGAAATGTAAACAAACAAAGATGCAGTATTAAATCATAACTCCATAAAATTAACTGTAGTACATACTGAACTACTGTAATTTCATAGCCACCTCCTATTGCTATTGTGGTGAGCTTAAGTGTTGCAAGTATATGCTTAAAACACGGTATGATGCTAATCATCTCCACATGAGCAGTTTGTCCCTCCACTAAACTGCATATTGCAATAAAAAGTGATCTCTTGCAGTTCTCATGTAGTTTTTGTGTTTACTGCAGTACTGTAAACCTTGAATAACACCATGAGACCCATATGAAGTGCCATTAGTGATGTTGGCAGTGCTCCCAAGAAGCAGACAAATTTCATGACATACAAGAAAAAGTTGAATTGCTTGATATGTACTGAAGATTGTGATCTTCAGCTGTGGTTGCCCACCATTCTAAGATAAATGAATCCCATGTAAGAACCACTGTAAAAAAAAAAAAGAAAAAGAAAAAGAAAAAAAGAAAAACAAAATGAAAATCGTGAGGGTTTCATTGCAGCTGTACTAGCAGGCATGAAAACCTTATACATTTTGTGAAATATATTTTTATCTCATTGAAAATGAAGCTTTTTTTTTTTTTTAGGTTTTTATTTATTTATTTTTATTTTTTATTTTTTTTTTGGTTTTTATTTTTTTTTTATTTTTTTTAACAGAAATTTATTTATTTATTTATTTATTTATTTATTAATATATGAAATTTACTGTCAAATTGGTTTCCATACAACACCCAGTGCTCATCCCAAAAGGTGCCCTCCTCAATACCCATCACCCACCCTGCCCTCCCTCCCACCCCCCATCAACCCTCAGTTTGTTCTCAGTTTTTAACAGTCTCTTATGCTTTGGCTCTCTCCCACTGTAACCTCTTTTTTTTTTTTTTTTCCCTTCCCCTCCCCCATGAAAAAAAAAAAAAAAGAATATGTGAAAGTTTAAGTAAATGATACTTATTCATCTGTGAGCCTTTAGAACCCCTTTGCCCTTCCTTTCCACTTCCTAAATCCAGGAATTTGTGGAAAACAAGGTGTGGGGCACCTCTGAAGGTTTTCGGCTGCCTGAGGAGAAGGTCCTAGACAACATGCAAATACATGCTGATTTAAGTTAATTAGGCTGGAAGCTATATGGGATGAGTGACAGGAGCATGGATTTGGAGTCAGTCTGACCTGGATTCAGACCCAAGTGTTGCCACTTGATAGTTTGGTAAGACATTTGAACCTTATTGTACCTAATTGAAACTTCTTATCTTCTCACCTATTAAATGTGGTTAATGTTGTTATGCTTAAATCTGTTCTGCTTAAACTGTATGGTGATGGCTTTGAGTTGTAATTGTAACAGGACTGACATTGATAGTTGGATCTGCGTCCTTCCAGCCCATGGACTTTGATAAATAGCATCCAGGAAATTTTCATGTAAGTTCTGTGGTTCTGTTTCTTCCATCATGTGTCTAGAATCTTCCAGTGGCAAATTGCTATGTCAAACTGAATTATGAAAGTGAGTCAGGTTTCTTCTTATTGAGGGCAAAAATTCTGTTTTGTTATGGTATTTTTTTCTCCAAGTTTTACTTCTCTAAGAAAAGCATAAGAAGTTAACATTTCAAAACATAGCTAAATAAAAAAGCCCATTTTGGAATGCAAAAAAAAAAAAAAGAAAAAAAGAAAATGAAGCTTTTATGTGGGTGCAGGATGGCTATAAGAAAGGCATATCTATAGAATCTAATATGATTCCATAAAAAGCTATATGACAACTTAAAGCAAAAGGAAGGTGACAGATCTAAAGCTAGAGCACTTAATGCCAGCCAAGGATGGTTTGATAATTTTAGAAAGAGGTTTAGCTTAAAAAATGTCAAGGTTAACGGGAGAGGCAGCTTCTGCTAACCATGTGGCAGTAGATGAGTTCCCAGATACCATTACAAAAATCATTGAGGTGAAAAGATATATGCCTGAACAAGTATTTAATGCAGAGATGAAAGTGCCCTATTCTGCAGAGGTGGGGGAGAAATCCCACATAGGACATTATTAGCAAGGGAGAGAAGTGAGCAGGAGGAAATTAGTTAACAAATGCAGTTGGGCTTACGATCAGGACTGCCTGATCTATAAAGCTGCTAACTGCCAAGCCTTAAAGGAAAAGATAAATACCAGCTGTCAGTCTTTTGGTTGCACAAGATGGCCTAAACAATGAGAGCCCTTTCTTTGGATTGGTTCTATTGATGCCTTGTCCCTAAATTCAGGAAGTACCATGCCAGTAAGGGACTACTTTTCAAAGTTCTTTTGATATTGGACAATGCTGCTGGCCACCCTGAACCCTATGAATTCAATATCAAAGGCATCAAAGTAGTCTACTCACATCCAAACACAATGCCTCTAATTTAGCCTCTAGATAAGGGTGTCATGAGGACATTTAAAAGGCTAATTACACACAGTACTGTATGGAAAAGATTATCAACACTATGGAAGAGAGCACTGATAGAAAGAAAATCATGCAAGTCTAGAAGGATTACACAATTGAAATTACTATCATTGTTAGTAGAAAAAGCTGTGAAAGCCTTCAAACCCCAAACAATAAATATCTGCTGCAGAAAACTGTGTTTCACCAATCATGAAATCATGAAAGAGATTTTGGATATGGCAAAAAAGTTGGGGAGTGAAGACATAGATCTTGGAGAAATTCAACAGCTAATAAACACCATACCAGAGGAAATTACAGAAGACAACTTGATAGAGATGAGAACTTATGGACCAGTGCCAGCAATGAGGAAAAGATGTAGAAAAATCAGTACCAGAAAACAAACTGAAATCAATCTGACAGAAGGGCTCTGAGTATTCAGGACTTCTTTTCCTTCTTTTATGACAATGGACCTTTCTATGATATGGGCACTGAAACTAAAGCAATTGGTGAAAGAAGGATTGGCAACATATAGAAACATTTTTAGAAACATGGAAAAGCAAAAAGTCAGATAGAAATTACGATATATCTCCATGAAATTACACCAGATGTGCCTCCCTCCCCTGCTTCCCTTTCCACCTCCTAAACCTCTGCCACTCCTAAGACAGCAAGACCAATCCCTTCTCTTCCTCCTCTTCCTCAGCCTACTCAGCATGAAGACAAAAATGAAGACCTTTATGGTGATTCCCTTCTACTTAATGAATAGTGAATAATCATCCCACTGGACAGTTGATAAATTCATCTGTTGTGTTTGTTTATAAGCGTTCTTATGCTAAAATCTAATAACTTTATTGCAAGAATTGTATGAGATGTTCTGTATCATCTTCATCACTAAGTATTCATCATGTAGAAGATTGTGTGCAAGACTTGTCTGGAAGTGGATAGCCTATCCTTACATGGGCATAAGGTGAGTGACATTTAATATGAAATTAGTAATGTGTTGTCTTTCTTACTATTTTATATCTTTGCTTTTAAAGAATTACATTACCATACAACATGCCCCTGTCTCTCATGATAGGAGAAAATGAGCATTAGCCTATAGTCACAGATAAGTTTTTTTAATGTAACAGTGTTCCCAATATTGTATTATGAATATAACTATAATACTGTATGCCATAAAAATTTTATAACAATTCATTCATCATTGTATAGGCTAAGCTGCCATGAGGCAATTGTATTGATCATACTAGGCAAACATAAAAGTAATCATATTACTGCTTGTTCATTACCAATGCATGAATTGTTATACCTGTAAATAAATATGAATTTCTTTTTCACATTGTCCTTTCATGTTTGATGTCTAGTGTTAGTAATACGTATAACATCTACACTGTTTTGTATCATATAAGACAATATTGATGTAGGTACTGACAGACAATTCGTCTTATAAACAGAAAACATAAACATACAGTACAATAATTTAAATGTATTTTCCCTAACTTATGAATTTCTTAACATTTTCTGCTAGCATACTTTACTGTAAGAATATATTATTTAATACATATAAAATAGAAAATATGTGTTAATCAACTGTTTATGTTATTGGTAACACTTCCGGTCAATAGTAGGTATTTATTTGTTAACTTTTGGGGGACTCAGAAGTTACAATGTGGATTTTTGACTTCAGAGGAGGTCTATGCCCCTAACCTCTGCATTGGTCAAGAGTCAACTGTATATAATAGTTATATCTTCATTGGTGATTATATCCTTTTTCAATTAAAAATGACTACCTTGAGAGAGTGTCGAAGATAGCGGCGTAGGAGGACGCTGGGCTCACCGCATCCTGCTGATCACTTAAATTCCACCTACACCTGTCTAAATAACCCAGAAAACCCCTGGAAGACTAGCAGAACAGAGTCTTTGGAGCCAAGCGCAGACGAGAGGCCCACAGAAGAGGGTAGGAAGGGCAGCAAGGCAGTGCGCCCTACAAAGACTGGTGGGAAGGAGTCGGGGGCGGAGGGGCAGCCTGCTAGCCAAGAAGAGACCCCGAGTCTGGCTTGCAAAAGCAGAGGGGCCAGACGGACTGTGTTCGGACAGCCAGCAAACGGGACTTAACATCTGGAAGGTTGTACGTTAACAGCTCTGCTCAGAGAGCAGGAAAGCTGGAGGACAACGGGAGGGAGAGTTGCTGAGCCCTGGGATGACAGAGCTCAGTTTGGCAGGGAACAAAGGCACTCGCCAGCACCATCTCCCTCGCCCATTCCCCATCCAAAATCCCAAAGGGAACCAGTTCCTGCCAGGGAACTTGCTTGCACCACGCAAACACCCAATGCTGTGCTTCTGCAGAGCCACAGCTCCGGTGGCGGGTCTGACTCCCTCCCACTGCCTCAGGGCCCCTCCCGAAGCGGATCACCTAAGGAGAAGCCAGCTGAGCCTGCCCCTCAGGCCACCTTGCACCTTGCCTATCCACCCCAGCTAATACGCCAGATCCCCAGCACCACAAGCCTGGCAGTGTGCAAGTACCCCAGACGGGCTACGCCACCCCACAATGAATCCCGCCCCTAGGAGAGGGAAAGAGAAGGCACACACCAGTCTGACTGTGGCCCCAGCGGAGGGCTGGGATCAGACATCAGGTCTGACTGTGGCTGCACCCACCAATCCGAGTTATTCAAGACAGAATAGGGGAAGTGCCCTGCAGTTCCACAGCACTCCAGGGACTATCCAAAATGACCAAAGAGAAGAATACCCCTCAAAAGAATCTCCAGGAAATAACAACAGCTAACGAACTGATCAAAAAGGATTTAAACAATATAAACAAAGTGAATTTAGAATAATAGTCATAAAATTAATCGCTGGGCTTGAAAACAGTATAGAGGACAGCAGAGAATCTCTTGCTACAGAGATCAAGGGACTAAGGAACAGTCACGAGGAGCTAAAAAATGCGATAAACGAGTTGCAAAATAAAATGGAAAAGACCACGGCTCGGATTGCAGAGGCAGAGGAGAGACTAGGTGAACTAGAAGATACATTTATGGAAAAAGAGGAAGCTGAGGAAAAGAGATAAAAAAATCCAGGAGTATGAGGGGAAAATTAGAGAACTAAGTGATGCACTAAAGAGAAATAATCTACACATAATTAGTATTCCAGAGGAGGAAGAGAGAGAGAGAAAGGTGTTGAAGGTGTACTTGAAGAAATCATAGCTGAGAACTTCCCTGATCGGGGGAAGGAAAAAGGCATTGAAATCCAACAGGCACAGAGAACTCCCTTCAGACGTAACTTGAATCGATCTTCTACACGACATATCATAGTGAAACTGGCAAAATACAAGGATAAAGAGAAAATTCTGAAAGCAGCGAGGGATAAACAAACTCTAACATATAAAGGGAGACCTATTAAAACTTGTGACCGATCTCTCTTCTGAAATTTGGCAGGCCAGAAAGGAAGGGCAGGAGATCTTCAATGTGATGAACAGGAAAAATATGCAGCCGAGAATCCTTTATCCAGCAAGTCTGTCGTTTAGAATAGAAGGAGAGATAAAGGTCTTCACAAACAAACAAAAACTGAAGGAATTTGTCACCACTAAACCAGCCCTACAAGAGATCCTAAGGGGGATCCTTGAGACAAAGTACCAGAGACACCGCTACAAACATAAAACATACAGACATCACAATGACTTTAAACCCGTATCTTTCTATAATAACACTGAATGTAAATGGACTAAATGGGCCACCAAAAGACATAGGGTATCAGAATGGATAAAAAAACAAGACTCATCTATTTGCTGTCTACAAGAGACTCATTTTAGACCTGAGGACACCTTCAGATTGAGAGTAAGGGGATGGAGAACTATTTATCATGCCACTGGAAGTCAAAAGAAAGCTGGAGTAGCCATACTTATATCAGACAAACTAGACTTTAAATTAAAGGCTGTAACACGAGATGAAGAAGGGCATTATATAATAATTACAGGATCTATCCATCAGGAAGAGCTAATAATTATAAATGTCTATGCACCGAATATGGGAGCCCCCAAATATATAAAACAGTTACTCATAAACATAAGCAACCTTATTGATAAGAATGTGGTAACTGCAGGGGACTTTAACACCCCACTTACAGAAATGGATAGATCATCTAGACACACGGTCAATAAAGAAACAAGGGCCCTGAATGATACATTGGATCAGATGGACTTGACAGATATATTTAGAACTCTGCATCCCAAAGCAACACAATATACTTTCTTCTCAAGTGCACATGGAACATTCTCCAAGATAGATCACATACTGGGTCACAAAACAGCCCTTCATAAGTATACAAGAATTGAAATCATACCATGCACACTTTCAGACCACAATGCTATGAAGCTTTATATCAAGCATAAGAAAAAGTCTGGAAAACCTCCAAAAGCATGGAGGTTAAAGAACACCCTACTAAAGAATGAGTGGGTCAACCAGGCAATTAGAGAAGAAATTAACAAATATATGGAAACAAATGAAAATGAAAATACAACAATCCAAATGCTTTGGGATGCAGCAAAGGCAGTCCTGAGAGGAAAATACATTGTAATCCAGGCCTATCTCCAGAAACAAGAAAAATCCCAAATACAAAATCTAACAGCACACCTAAAGGAACTAGAAGCAGAACAGCAAAGACAGCTTAAACCCAGCAGAAGAAGAGAAATAATAAAGATCAGAGCAGAAATAAACAATATAGAATCTAAAAAAAACCTGTAGAGCAGATCAACCTAACCCAGAATTGGTTTTTTGAAAAAATAAACAAAATTGATAAACCTCTAGACAGGCTTCTCAAAAAGAAAAGGGAGATGACCCAAATAGATAAAATCATGAATGAAAATGGAATTATTACAACCAATCCCTCAGAGATACAAGCAATTATCAGGGAATACTATGAAAAGTTGTAGGCCAACAAACTGGACAACCTGGAAGAAATGGACAACTTCCTAAGCACCCACACACTTCCAAAACTCAAACAGGAAGAAATAGAAAGCTTGAACAGACCCATAACCAGCGAAGAAATTGAATCGGTTATCAAAAATCTCCCAACAAATAAGAGTCCAGGACCAGATGGCTTCCCAGGGGAGTTCTACCAGATGTTTAAAGCAGAGATAATACCTATCCTTCTCAAGCTATTCCAAGAAATAGAAAGGGAAGGAAAACTTCCAGACTCATTCTATGAAGCCAGTATTACTTTGATTCCTAAACCAGACAGAGACCCAGTAAAAAAAGAGAACTACAGGCCAATATCCCTGATGAATATGGATGGAAAAATTCTCAATAAGATACTAGCAAATCGAATTCAACAGCATATAAAAAGAATTATTCACCATGATCAAGTGGGATTCATTCCTGGGATGCAGGGCTGGTTCAACATTCGCAAATCAATCAACGTGATACATCACAGTAATAAAAGAAAAGATAAGAACCATATGATCCTGTCAATCGATGCAGAAAAGGCCTTTGACAAAATTCAGCACCCTTTCTTAATAAAAACCCTCCAGAAAGTCGGGATAGAAGGAACATACTTAAAGATCATAAAAGCCATTTATGAAAAGCCCACAGCTAACATCGTCCTCAATGGCGAAAAACTGAGAGCTTTTTCCCTAAGATCAGGAACACGACAGGGATGCCCATTCTCACTGCTGTTGTTTAACATAGTGTTGGAAGTGCTAGCATCAGCAATCACACAACAAAAGGAAATCAAAGGCATCAAAATTGGCAAAGATGAAGTCAAGCTTTCACTTTTTGCAGATGAAATGATATTATACTAGGAAAATCCAATAGACTCCACCAAAAGTCTGCTAGAACTGATACATGAATACAGCAAAGTTTCAGGATACAAAATCAATGTACAGAAATCAGTTGCATTCTTATACACTAACAATGAAGGAACAGAAAGACAAATAAAGAAACTGATCCCATTCACAATTGCACCAAGAAGCATAAAATACCTAGGAATAAATCTAACCAAAGATGCAAAAGATCTGTATGCTGAAAACTATAGAAAGCTTATGCAGGTAATTGAAGAAGATATGAAGAAATGGAAAGACATTCCGTGCTCATGGATTGGAAGAATAAATATTGTCAAAATGTCAATACTACCCAAAGCTATCTACACATTCAGTGCAATCCCAATCAAAATTGCACCAGCATTCTTCTCGAAACTAGAACAAGCAATCCTAAAATTCATATGGAACCACAAAAGGCCCCGAATAGCCAAAGTAATTTTGAAGAAGAAGACCAAAGCAGGAGGCATCACAATCCCAGACTTTAGCCTCTACTACAAAGCTGTCATCATCAAGACACCATGGTATTGGCACAAAAACAGACACATAGACCAATGGAATAGAACAGAAACCCCAGAACTAGACCCACAAACGTATGGCCAACTCATCTTTGACAAAGCAGGAAAGAACATCCAATGGAAAAAAGAGTCTCTTTAACAAATGGTGCTGGGAGAACTGGACAGCAACATGCAGAAGGTTGCAACTAGACCACTTTCTCACACCATTCACAAAAATAAACTCAAAATGGATAAAGGACCTGAATGTGAGACAGGAAACCAACAAAACACTAGAGGAGAAAGCAAGAAAAGACCTCTCTGACCTCAGTCGTAGCAATTTCTTACTTGATACATCCCCAAAGACAAGGAATTAAAAGCAAAAATGAACTACTGAGACCTTATGAAGATAAAAAGCTTCTGCACAGCAAAGGAAACAACCAACAAAACTAAAAGGCAACCAACGGAATGGAAAAAGATATTTGCAAATGACATATCGGACAAAGGGCTAGTATCCAAAATCTATAAAGAGCTCACCAAACTCCACACCCAAAAAACAAATAACCCAGTGAAGAAATGGGCAGAAAACATGAATAGACACTTGTCTAAAGAAGACATCCGGATGGCCAACAGGCACATGAAAAGATGCTCAACGTCGCTCCTCATCAGGGAATTACAAATCAAAATCACACTCAGATATCACCTCATGCCAGTCAGAGTGCCCAAAATTAACAAATCAGGAGACTATAGATGCTGGAGAGGAGGTGGAGAAACGGAACCCTCTTGCACTGTTGGTGGGAATGCAAATTGGTGCAGCCACTCTGGAAAACAGTGTGGAGGTTCCTCAAAAAATTAAAAATAGATCTACCCTATGACCCAGCAATGGCACTGCTAGGAATTTGCCCAAGGGATACAGGAGTACTGATGCATAGGGGCACTTGTACCCCAATGTTTATAGCAGCACTCTCAACCTTAGCCAAATTTTGGAAAGAGCCTAAATGTCCATCAACTGATGAATGGCTAAAGAAACTGTGGTTTATACACACAATGGAGTACTACATGGCAATGAGAAAGAATGAAATATGGCCCTTTGTAACAACGTGGATGGAACTGCAGAGTGTGATGCTAAGTGAAATAAGCCATACAGAGAAAGGCAGATACCATATGTTTTCACTGTTATATGGATCCTGAGACACTTAACAGAAACCATGGGGGAGGGGAAGGAAAAAAAAAAGAAAAAAAAGAGGTTAGAATGGGAGCGAGAGCCAAAGCATAAGAGACTCTTAGAAACTGAGAACAAACTGAGGTTGATGGGGGGTGGGAGGGAGGGGAGGGTGGGTGATGGGTATTGAGGAGGGCACCTTTTGGGATGAGCCCTGGGTGTTGTATGGAAACCAATTTGACAATAAATTTCATATATTGAAAAAAAATAAAAAATAAAAAAAAATAAAAATGACTACCTTAATAAATGTAATATATACTTTGAAATAATTTGTAACCTGCTTATTTCAATTTCCCTGTATGTGGAATATCTTTGTTTTTTCCTGCACTTTAAAATTATTTGTATATTTATATATACAATTTATATATTTTAAATATATGTATAAATATAAATTTATATATTGTATATATATTCATATATTTATTTAATTTATTTTTAAGGTTTATTTTTGAGAGCAAGAATGCAAGCGGGGGACAGGCAGAGAGAGAGTAGACACAGAATCTGAAGCAGGCTCCAGGCTCTGAGCTGTCAGCACAGAGCCTGACACAGGGCTCAAAGTCTGGACTGCGAGATCATAACCTGAGCCCAAGTCAGATGCTTAACCAGCTGAGCCACCCAGCTGCCCCATTTATTTATTTTTAAAGTAGGCTCTATGGCCCCCTCAAAAAAAATTAAGTAGGCTCTATTCCCAACATGGGGCTTGAACTCACAACCCCAATATCAAGAGTCACATGTTCTACTGACTGAGCCAGCCAGGCGCCCCTTATTTTTTGCTTTAAATCATTTTCAGTAATTTTGTTTTAGGTATTCTTCAGTATTTTCACTCAATTTGAGAAATTTTGCCTTTTATTAGAAATATTTAACTTACACTTATGTTTCTTCTTGCCTATGAGATCTTATTTTATGTTTTATATATTTTATTCTTCCTTGATTCTATCTTTCACTATATGGACTCTATTTTCCTTGGAATCTCTTTTCTCTAGTAATTTGGAAGTTCTAAAGCCCATTTTTTATTCTACTAGAAGTTATGTTTCTTCTGTATCAAGGGTGAAACAAGTATCTGTTAAAACCTTCCATATGTTAAATGAAGAAATAGAGGTATTTTTACTTTTGAATTTTTGATGGTGTACTCTAGATCTCAGAGCCAACATGTTTAAAATATTTGCAGGAATGAAATATTTTCTTCAAAATAATTATATGTGCATTCTATACCATAATCTATTTACAATAATTCTTTGGGTTTTATTATTTCAAATGGTTTTTCTATTCAGTGTCAATCCTTTAAACATGACCTCTCTAATCTTGAGTTATTTAGCTTGACTTTTTTTAGTTGGTTGAAACAGATTTTCTGTGATCCATTTCCAAATCAGGAAAGGATTTTATGAATATTTGTTTTTCTGAAATTGTTTTTGCTATTGTCTTTTCATACGAATAACTGAATTAAATATAGAATTTTTGCCTAAAAATTTTGCAGCTGTTGCTCTACTATCCTGTTCTCTGGCATTAAAAGTTGCTGAGAAGTTTGGGGTTGGTCTGATTTTTCTTCACTTTATCTAACTTGTTTTATTCCTGTGTTTTATGGGATTATTAAAATTATAATTCAATGTGGAGTTGGATCCAGACCAAAATCCTATCTTTCAGATCCAATAATAGGCAATTACAAGGCTTTGCTTGGCAGACCTCATGGGGGATGCTGCTCTCCATATATTACACTTGGTGCATATAGTCAGTGCATTAGTTTTCAGGAAGGAGCTACAGTCAAGGACTCAGGTTTCCTTCCCTCCTCCCCCGACAGCTATGATCATATATACATCTGCATTCCTAGTTCAGGTGCCTCCTCCTTTGTTAAATACTTCCCCAAGACCTCCTTAATGGGGGGCAATGGGTGAGGCACTTTTCTCCACTCTAACTTGGTTCTTTTCCAGTCCTAGCCTTTTGCCCTGTCCTCACCCCCCTTTATGTAATAGCAGGAATCTTTCACTTGGAGCTCCTCAGCAGTGTGACATTTCCACCATCACCCCACTCACTCCCAATCTGCGTTGCATCTACCTGACTCTTGCCTGGTGCTATTCAGTAGGGAATAATAGAACACTGGGGATTCACCTTCTTTTTGCTTCTGGCTTGTACCGTCTCAGTAAATAAAGGCTTGGTTATTACTTTCGGTTTGGTGCTTTGTCCTAATTAATCACCTAGGCATCTGACTGCATGACAATTCTTCTGTTCCATTTCTTCTTAATCTTCCTTGGAAATTGTTAGTACTGGAATATCAGATCTGTTTTTGACCTCCATATATATTATCTTCTATTTTCATCTGTCGTTCCCCATACATCCTGAGCAAAAGATTCTAAGTGTTTCCTCCATATCTTTTTTTTTTTCCAGTATGGCTTCCATTCTTTGAATTTGAAAACTGATACAGCATTTTAAATTTTCTTATATCTTTTCCTATTCAGAATTAGGTCTCTTTATATATTAGTTTATTATCTCATCTAATCTTCATTTTTGTTTCATTAAATCCAAACTTGAATTTTACTGAGAACATAATTCAAAATCTATAAAATTTACATGCTTTTACCACAGAAAACCTGTCTCAGAAATGTTATTCTGCCTCTTATTGCTAAATTTTTCTCTATTTGTAGAATCTTTGTATAGATAGGTCTCATTTTAGTTTTTCTGTGTATTCATCCTTGATCAAGAAGACATCTGTAGGTCTGGTAAAGGACAGATCTCCTTAATTCCTACAAGAGGGTGCTATCAGAATATTCCTCTTGGATCTTAATCTGAAGGGGCAGTTATATAAGTTAATTTCATGATTAAGGGATTCTGCAGTCTGTGAAGAGAAAACAAAAATATAACAACAACAAAATAGAGACATGGATGATTCCAGCACAGAAACTTCATCTCAGTTTATATTCCTGGTTTGGTTAATCTACTGATCTGGAGCAAGCTTGCCACCTCCAGCATTCTGTCTGGTCTGACTTCCTCCTCCAGTTACAACATATAGCAAGTTTGGATATTTTTATTAAACAGCTGATCCTCACATTAGAAAAGTCTTGCTACTTTAGATGGTACTAGTGGGTAACTTTATTTTCTGTGGCCCCAAGTGCATGGACTATTTCATTACATTATGTTCTCTCGTCCCAGTTTAATTTCCTACTGGGTGTCTATTAAGTGTGGGAAAATATATCAGTGGTTAAGAGTAACTAAATTAACAATCTGGGTATTTTCAAAGCTGTTTTATATAAAGCCTAACAGATGCTCACAGCCCTTAATATCCTAAAACTTAACTGAATACGTTAATGGTAATTCATATTGAAATTGTATATTTTCACATGGTATTGTTTCTCTGACTCTAATTCATTAATTCCTAAAGTCTGGAATTAAGTTGAATGAATTTCTAATAAAAATGAATGTTAATCTATACTTGTACTGATTTTGACCCCTCAAGGCCTACCCAGGGGATATTTGGCAATGTCTGGAGATATTTTATTTTTGATCAAAACAATTTGAGAAGGGTTCTACCAACATCTAGTGAGTCTACATTATGAAGTTTTATTTGTGGATAAAATATCTAATCAGTTCAATCTGTTAAGCACTACATTGCTTAATGTCAGTGCATCTATACTTTGGAAAATACACTAAACAGTTACTTGAACTGATGTTTTTAATATTACTGAACTCAGTCACTACTTATTATTTTTTCTATACATTATTTAGTGGTATCCCATCCACCTGAATATGTATTTTACAGACTTAAGATCATTACAATTTTGGATACCCAACTTTCAAAATTAAAGGTAGGAAGAAAGGGAGGATAAATATTCCTTAGGTACTGAAATAGACAGGAAGTACTATGTGGGACTGGAGCATGTTGAAAGGTAAGAATTACAGTACCCTAAACAAGAAGTAGAAATAGGCCTGCATATTGAGGCAGCATTCAAAAGAGGACAAAGAGGAAGAGCCAAGAGTAAATTGGAGGACTGATCCGGAAGGGAAATATGAAACAGAATAAAGTTAACAAGAAAAGTAATAGAAAAAAATGTTGGAAACCATGAGCAGATCTCAGAGGTAAGTCAAAGTCAATCCAAATTTTAAAGTTTCATTATCAAAAAGGTAAACTGTGTTTGTATATCTCTGAATATTCATCACAAATGACAATCCTCTATTATGTTAATACTCAAATTGATTTCCTGTCTTGATAGTTATATCATAGCTACACATAATCTGTTAATTACAAATTGGATAACATTGTATATACTAGTAAGATGGACAAGTGTTTGAATTCTATCTATGCCACAAGGAATTGTTTGATCTTGAGTAAATCTTATAACCTAAACATCCATTTCCTCATACGGTCAGTGACTATTTAATAAAGTAATAAGGACATATAAAACATTTAATATATCTATCATGTTGTAGACAATAAATGTTAGCTATTTAACATTATATTCATAGAAAAAATAATACTAATTCAGTCTACCCTTGGTCTAATTAATGTATGACTTTTCTAATTCAATCCTGAATGCCTGGGTCTCCAAATATCTTGGAATAATTTTTTTCTTTTAAAATCCTTCAAGTATGCTAACAATCATTAGTGTCCAGATATGTGCAAGAATTTTTATTTTTAAGTTTTTATTTTAATTCCAGTTGGTAAACAGTGTTATACCAGTTACAGGTATAAAATGCACTCATTCGAAATTTCATATATCACCCAGTACTGATCACAAGTGCGCTCCTTAATCTCCATCACCTATTTCAACCATCTCCCCTTGTACCTCCCATCTGGTAAATATCAGTTTATTCTCAGAGTCTGTTTCTTGGTTTGCTGCTCTTTTTTTCCCTTTACTCATTTTGTTTCTTAAATTCCACATATGAGTGAAGTCATTTGGTATTTGTCTTTCTCTCACTGACTTACTCCACTTATAATTATACTAACTTCATCCATGTCTTTGCAAATGGCAAGATTTCACTTTTTTATGGCTTAATAATATTCCTGTGTGTGTGTGTGTGTGTGTGTGTGTGTGTGTGTGTGTGTGCGTGTATCACATCTTCCTTATCCATTTATCAATCAATGGACACTGGCGCTGCCTCCAACTCTTGGCTATTGTAAATAAGGATGCTATACACATAGGGGTGCATTTATATTTTGAATTAGTGTTTCTGCATTCTTCCAGTAAGTACCTAGTAGTGCAATTGCTGAATCATAGAGATATATTTTTAACTTTTTGAGGAAACTCCCTACTGTTTTCTACAGTGGCTGCACTAGTTTGCATTGCCACCAACAGTGCAAAAGTGCCCCTTTTTCTCTGCGTCCTTGCCAACACTTATTTCCTGTGTTGTTTATTTTAGTAATACTGACAGATGTGAGGTGATATCCCATTGTAGTTTTGATTTGCATTTTCCTGATGATGAGTGATGTTGAGCATGTTTTCATGTGTCTGTTGGCCAAATTGATGGAGGTCTTCTTTGGAGAAATGTCTGTTCATGTCTTCTACCATTTTTAATTGGATTATTAATTTTTTACATATTGAGTTGTGTAAGTTCTTTATATATTTTGGATACTAACCCTTCATCAGATAATGTCATTTGCAAACATCTTCTCCCATTCTGAAGGTTGCTGTTTAGTTTTTCTGATTGTTTCCTTCACTGTGCAGAAACTTTTAATTTTGATATAGTCCCAATACTTTATTTTGCTTTTGTTTCCCTGGCCTTAGAAAACATATCTAGAAAGATATGGCTAATGTCAAAGAGGTTACTGCCTGTGTTCTCTTCTAGGATTCTTATGGTTTTAGGAAATCTTACTTTAATACACTTTGAATTTATTTTTATGTATGGTTTAATAAAGTCCAGGATGTTGCTGTCCATATTTCCCAAAACCATTTCTTGAAGAGATTGTCCTTTTCCCATTGGATATTCTTTCCTGCTTTGCTGAAGAATAATTGATCACATAGTTGTGGGTTTATTTCTGGGTTTTCTATTCTGTTCTATAGATCCATGTGTCTGTTTTTGTGTATCATACTGTTTTGATTACTACAGCTTGGTAATATAACTTGAAGTCTGAATTTGTGATGCCTCCAGCTTTCCTTTTCTTTTTCAACATTGCTTTGGCTATCTGAGGTCTTATAGTTCCATACAAATCTTAAGATTGTTTGTTCTAGTTCTGTTAAAAATGTTGATATTTTTATGGGATTGCATTAAATATGTAGATTGTTTTGGGTAGTATAGACATTTTAACAATATTTGTTTTTCCAATCCATGAGTATAGACTGTCCAATTCTTTGTGTCATCTTGATTTTCTTTCATCAGTGTTTCCCAGTTTTCAGAGTACAGGTCTTTCATTTCTTTGGTTAGGTTCATTCCTAGGTATCTAATTATTTTTAGTGCAATTATAAATGGGATTGTTTTCTTAATTTCTCTTTCTGCTACTTCATTATTGGTACATAGAAATGCAACAGATTTCTGTACACTAATTTTGTATTGTGACTTTACTAAATTATTTTATCAGACCTAACAGGTTTTTGGTGGAGTCTTTCAGGTTTTCTACATATAGTGTCATGTCATCTCCAAATAGTGAAAGTTTGACTTCTTCCTTTCTGATTTGGATGCCTTTTCTTTTTGTTGTCTCATTGCTGTGGCTAGGACTTCCAACTATGTTGAATAAAAGTGGTGAGAGGGGACATCCTTGTCGTGTTCCTGACCTTAGGGGGAAGCTCTCAGATTTTCCCCATTAAGAATAATGATAACTGTGGGTTTTTCATATATGCCCTTTAGTATATTGAGGTATGTTCCCTCTGAACCTAAACTTTCTTGGGGGCTTTTATCATGAATAGATGTTGTATTTTGTCAAATGCTTTTTCTCCATCTATTGAAATGATCTCTTATTTCTCTGATTGATGTGATGTGATATCACCTTGATTGATTTGTGAATATTGACCCATCCTTGCAATCCAGGAATAAATTCCACTTGATTGTGGTGAATGATATTTGTAATGTATTATTGGATTTGGTTTGCTAGTATTTTTTGAGGATTTTTGCATCTATGTATATCAATGATATTAGCCTATAGTATTCTTTTTTAGTGGTGTCTTTACCTGGTTTTGGTATCAGGGTAATGCTGACCTCATAGAATGAATTGGGAAGTTTTCCTTCCCTTTATATTTTTTGGAATAGAGAATAGGCATTAATTCTTCTTTTAATGTTCAGTAGAATTTGCCTGTGAAGCTATCTGGTCCTGGACTTTTCTTGGTTTGGAGTTTTTTTGATTACAGATTCCATTTGTTTGCTGGTTATTTTCTGTTAAAATTTTCTATTTCTTCTGTTTTAGTTTTGTTAGTTGATATGTTTCCGGGTATTTATCCATGTTTTCTAGGTTGTCTAATTTGTTATCCCATAGTTTTTCATAATATTCTAATTATTTGCCTTTCTGTGGCATTGGTTGTTATTTCTCCTCTCTTATTTGTGATTTTATTTGAGTTCTTTCTTTTTTTAAAATTTTTTTAACGTTTATTTATTTTTGAGACAGAGAGAGACAGAGCATGAACGGGGGAGGGTCAGAGAGAGGGAGACACAGAATCTGAAACAGGCTCCAGGCTCTGAGCTGTCAGCACAGAGCCCGACGCGGGGCTCAAACTCACGGACCGCGAGATCATGACCTGAGCCGAAGTTGGCTGCTTAACTGACTGAGCCACCCAGGCGCCCCGATTCTTTCTCTTTTTTTATTGATAGGTCTGCCTAGAGGTTTATTAATTTTATTGATTTTTTAAAGAACTAGTTCTTGGTTTCACTGATCTGTTTCATTGTTGTTTTGCTTTGTTTTTCCCTTTTTTTTAGTTTCTATATCATTTATTTCTGCTCTAATATTTATTATTTCCTTCCATCTGCTGGCTTTAGATTTTGTTTGTTTTCTTTTTCTAACTCCATTAGGTGTAAGGTTAGGTTGTTTATTTAAGATTCTCCTTGCTTCTTGAGGTAAGCCTGTAATGTTATAAACTTTCTTCTTGGAACCACTCTTTCTGTATCCCAAAGGTTTTGGACCATTGTGTTTTCATTTTCATTTGTTTCCACATACTTTTTAATTTCTTCTTTAATTTCCACATTGACCCATTCATTGTTCATTGTAGAATGACCCATTCATTGTAGAATGTTATTTAACCTCCATATAATTGTGGTTTTTCCAGATTTTTCTTGAGGTTGACTTCTAGTTTCATAGTGTTGTGGTCAAAAAAGATGGATGGTATGACTTTGATCTTCTTCAATTTGTTGAGGCTTGTTTTGTGGCCTAAGATGTGATCTATTCTAAAGACTGTTCCATGTGCACTTGAAAAGAAGGTGTATTCTGCTGTTTTAGGATGGAGTGTTCTGAATATATATGTTAAATCCATCTGATCCAAGTGTCATTCAAACCTATTATTACCTTGTTTATATTCTGTTCAGATAATCTCTCCATTGATGTAAGTGGAGTAGTAAAGTTCCCTACTATAATTATATTATTGATTAGTTCCTTTAAGTTTGTTATTAACTGTTTTATGTATTTAAGTGTCCCAATGTTGACTGCATAAATATTATAACTGCTATATCTTCTTGTTGGATTGTCTCTTTTATGATTATGTAGTATCCTTCTTTGTCTCATTATAATCTTTACTATCTACTTTGTTCAATGTAAACATTCCTGCTCTGGCTTTCTTTTGACATCCATCTGCATGATAGATGTTTCTGCATCTCCACGCTTTCAATCTGCTGGTGTCATTAGGTCTGAAATGAGTCTTTTGTAGGCAGCATATAGAAGCATCTCTTTTTTATCCATTCTGTTAGCCTTTGTCTTTTGATTGGAGCATTTCATCCATTTACATTCAAAGTAAATACTGATAGATAAGTATTATCACTTTATTTGTTCTGTAGTTGTTTCTGAAGATTTTCTCTGATCCTTGCTTGTATTTCTCTCTTTCATGTTTTGTTCACTTTCTTTATTGATATCTTTGGATGTCTTTCTCTTCATGCTTCGTATATTTATTAGTGGGTTTTGATATATGGTTACCATTAGGTTTACATACAACCTCTTCTGCATATAGCAGTGTTTATTAAGTTAATGGTGGTTTAAGTTTGAACCCATTCTTTTCTCCTCTTCTTCCCATGTTTTAGGGATATGTTATTTATTTTATATCGTTTAATTTTGTGAGTCCCTTGACTGATATTTTACCAGAATATTCATTGTTACTTCTTTTTTGTTTCCTACCTTTATACTCTCACTTTTGGTCTCTTCTCTCCACTCAGAGTCCACTTTAATATTTCTTGCAGGGCTGATTTAGTGCTCATGAACTCCTTTAGTGTTTGTTTGCCTGGGAAACTCCTTATCTCTCCTTCTGTTCTGAATGACAGTCTGGCTGGATAGAGTATTTTTGGATACAGATTTTTCCCATTCAGCACTTTGAATATATCATGCCAGTCCTTTACAGTTTGGAAAGTTTCTGTTGAAAACTCTCCTGCTAGCCTTATGTGTTTTCCCTTTTAAGTTATGGTCTTCTTTGGTCTTGCTGCCTTAATTTTTTTTTTCTTTATCACTGTATTTTGCCAATTTAATTACAATGTCTTGGTTGTACGTCTGCTTTTGTTGATTTTGATTGTTGTTCTCTGTGCCTCCTGGATCTGGATATGTTACCTTCCCCAGATTACATTAGTTTTTAGCTATTATCTCTTCAAATAAATTATCTGCCCTCTTTTCTTTCTCTTCTTCTGGACTCCCATAATACAAATGTTATTATGTTTGATGGAGTCACTGAGTCCTAAGTCTAGTCTTGTTTTGCATAATTCTTTTTGGTCTCTTTTTGTTCAGCTTGATTGGTTTCCAGTACTCTATATTCTAGGTCACTAATTAGTTCCCCTGATGCTTCCATTCTGCTGCTCATTCCATCAGGCATGTTTCTCATTTCATTTATTGAGTCCTTTATCTCTGCTCTTATCCCTATCTTTGTGTTAGGGTCTCACTCTTGTCTACCACTCTTAAGTCCAGTGAATATCTTTATGATCATTACTTTAAGTGCTCTATCAGGCATGTTACTCATATCTGTTTTGCTTAGATCTCTGGCAATGGCCTTGTCCTGTTCTTCCATTTGGGATAAATTTCTATCTTCTCATTTTTCTAAGTCTCTGTGCCTCTTTCTGTGTGTTAGGAAAGTCAGCTACATCTCCCGTTCTTCAGGGTAATGGCTTATGAAGAAGAGGTCCTGGAGCACCCTCTGGTGTGGTGTCTCCTGTTCCCCAGGGCCTGGCACTTACAAGAGTGTCTCCAATGTGTGTTGTTTGTGCTCTGCTGTTTTGTCCTGGCTGCTTTATCCTTTAGGCAAGTTGTCCGCAGAGGCTCTCTTTGTCTGTTGTGGGCACTATTTGGTCCCTGGTTTGAAGGAGGTGCATTTGAATTAGGTGTGTCCTGTTCTGTTTGTGAAATGAGACCTGCCATCACTGCCACCAGAGCTGAGGCACCACATACTCTTTTGTCAGCAGATGCAGTGTGAGTAGGGGTTTGGGCTGGTCCTCTGGAGGAGGGAGCCTGCCATGCTGTGACTGAGGTAAGTCTGACTGAGAATGGTGGTTCCTCTGGATTGTGGAGGGTCAAAGTTTGGTGTAAGCAAGTTAGATAGCTAGTGTGGGCACTGCACTGTTTACTGAAGGTGACCCTGTGCTTATGCTGAGGGATAAGAGAGGGATAAAGAACTGGTCAGTTCCTTTATACCCAGTGGGGTGTCTCCATGAATGTTGCCTCTCTGGGATATACTCCAAGTTAAGCAAATATCCTCCCCAATGTGTGCCCCTGATGCTCTTTATATCACTGTTTCCGTGCTGTGTGTCTGCAGGTTGTTTGCCTGCACTCTCTCCTAGAGCAGCCCCAGTGTCCTCTGGGCTCTATCTCAACCAAGCACACTGAGTTTTAAAACTCCAGGCTTTAACCCTGCTGGTTGCAATAACTGACAAAATTCAGTCCCTCTTGCTTCCCAAGCCTATTCCAACTGTGTTCTTTTTCCATATGTGTTCCCCTGTATGCTCCCCTGTCTCTTACTCTTCTCCATGACTGTAGCTCCCTCCCCACTGCAGTGGCCACCATCCATTTCTCTCCCAAACTTCATCTCCACACTTTCTAATTTCTTTGATGTAGTCTCTTCTCTGCCTGTAGTTTTAGAGTTTGTTCTGCCTGTCTTCAGGTCAATATCTGGGGTATTTAGGATGATCTGATATTATCTAGTTGTATTCATGAGACAAGGTGAGCCTAGCGTTCTCCTACTTCGCCACCATCTTCCAATGTCTATGCATATAGTAAATCCATATATTCTGAAAGAGGATATAATTTCCAATTTTGATGTGACATTTCAGTATACATAATCTGAACATTACCTCATGCTTCTGTCTTGAATATACTCTCACCTTTTTCTCTTAAGCCAAATCACTTTGCAGACCCTATCTTATTTATTGTCTTTAAGGTGTTATCTAACCTTTTAGGTTGCCAGTCTGCTTGGTGTATTATTTCTCTCCACAGGCCTGCAGTTGTATTTTTGCATAATATATCACTTTTTTTTTTTTTACTTCTTGTCTGTGCACCTAATCCTTAAGCTTCTCTGAGTTGTTTCTCTTACATTTATGCAGAAAGCACATCATGACTACCTGCACATATTCATAGTTATTTCACATCCAAATCATTAATAAAAATGTTTAAAAGAATATTGTCCCAATAACCACAGTACCCAAATGGCATTTCAACCCAATTTTGAATCTTAAAATTTCTATTCTGTGATTACTGTTCCTGGGTTTGCTTTAAATCCATGTAACAGTACTTCTTTATTAAAGGAATTCCAATTAATTTTTCAAGAAAGTTTTAGGAGGTACTATTTTATTCTTCAGCAACAATGAAACTACATTCATTTAATCAACAGCAGGGCTACTGAAACCTCCTGATACCAATGATTTTTCACAACCTCTCACTACTCTAGAGGTTAGGAGTTACAAATAGAGGACATAAAAGTTCAACTGTCACAATATTAAAACAGTTTCACAGAGAACACTGGTACTTGATTACTAATGAAAACTTTTCCTCTCTGTAAAGGCAAAATCCATGTGGTTAAAAGCAGAGACATAATCATTCTGGAACCTCAGACTCTGAAGTCCAAGACACGAATACTCAAAAGAATCTAAATGCATTTAGTTTACAATGCTCATGGATTTTAGAATTTTGAGCTTTTGTATGAAACCAAAACTCTTCCATTTATCTCTGTGGTGCTGACCCTTCACAAATAACCCTGGATTCTCCAGCTAACAGACAAAACACAAAATTCTGGCTTCTCTGACATAAAAAAAAAAAAAAAAGAAAACAAGACTAATGCTTCACATTATTTATAATCTTATCTCTCTCAACCATATCCACTGTTAAATTCCAAGTTAAATTGTCTAATCAATTTTAAAGTGGATGTAATTTATTCAGTATCTACTGTGTAATTACTCAAAATATACATACATGGGGAGCACCTAGGTGGTTCAGTCAGTTGAGCATCTGACTCTTGATTTCAGCTCAGGTCACAATCTCATGGTTCACGGGATCAAGCCCTGTCAGGGTCTATGTTGACATCAAGGTGCCTGCTTAGGATTCTCTCTCTCTGCCCCTCCCCAACTTGTGTTCTCTCTCTCTCAAAATAAACGAATAAATTTAAAAATCTCTCTCTCTCACACACACACACACACACACACACACGCACACAGGTTAAAAAAAGTAAATAGCAATTTTTTTTCTTTTCGTCATTTCTCTTTATAAAAGCAAATGGCAATGCCAGTTATAAAATTAGTTCATTTTGTTAAACATACTTTAAAGATGAAGTAAATTTGTTTTGCACTTGCCTTGATACTCAAATATTAAAACTATTTGGAGAATAAAACTGAAAAAGCCTTTGGCAAATGATAAGAATAAATCTGAAGGAAAAAAAAGGAGCAATTTGGTATGACTGAAAAAAACACAGGTGACAATTGTAGACAGACATCAAGAGTCTAACAGAGGTTTTCTCACTAACTGAGCAAGTCAAGGTTAAAAAAAAGAGTTTTTGTTAACTACAACATATGCTATTTAAATACAGCATTAGATCAAAGTCTTTTAGTAATAAAACATTTACTGAACACTTACACCTGCCAGGCCGTGTTTTGTTTTACATATATTATTAATCCTCATAAAATTTATGAATTATGGGACGCCTGGGTGGCTCAGTTGGTTAACCATCTGACTTTGGCTCAGGTTGTGATCTCGTGGTTGGTGAGTTTGAGCCCCGTGTCAGGCTCTGTACTGACAGCTCAGAGTCTGGAACCTGCTTCAGATTCTGTGTCTCCCTCTCTCTCTGCCCCGCTCATGCACACTGTCTTTCTCTCTCTTTCAAAAATAAATATTTAAAAATTTATGAAATAAATATTACTATCATTCCATTTTAACAGATGAGGAAACTCAAGTACAAATAAGATATAAATTTCCCAAGGTCAAATAATTGGTGTGAAAGCTAAAATTTCAACCCAGAAAGCCTGGCATTAAAATTTAGATTCTTAACCACTGTACTACAGTTGCCTTATCATAGCTGCTCTAAAACTGTTTGTAATGTTTTGGGAAAATCAGTTGATCTTCACTGTTTCCTCATTTGTAAAATAAAAGAACTGATCTGTATTAGATTATCTTTAAAGTCATCCCAACTCCACACCTAGTCATCACACTTTTTCTCCAGAGCAATTTTCTTATGCTTCTTACATTTATTAGTTAACAGCATTTCCCATCATCTCATAATCAAATTAAATATATTCTTATGCCCAGGAACTCCATTATTTTCTGAAAATATTTCCTTGCAATAGAACAATTCATTGGAACACCATGGTAGTGGAGTAGGAATAGAAAAGCTTAACATCTGGTTGAAGTTCTCTTATTGACATGTTGTACAACATTAGCTATATCTTCTACTGAACCCAAGTTCCTCTTCTTTAAATTGAGGGCACTTGATAAAGCGTTCCATTATTTTTAGTGATATTCTGTTACTGTGCTTGACTTAAAAATCTTAAATGATAAAAAGCACACAATGATCAACTTTAATTTACTTAAGAGTTAATTATTTATTTCTATCTTTTTTGCCATTTTATATTAGTAAATCCTCAACAAGGACACTTAGTGGCAGAAAATAGTGGAAGTGAGCACAAGGCAGATCTGCTTGTTGGTTATTGGCAACTCAGCACAAAATGGTATGAAAAGAGTCTGGAGGTACCTGGCTGGCTCAGTCAGTTAAGTGACCAACTCTTGATTTTGGCTCAGGTCATGATCTCACAGTTCAAGAGATTGAGCCCCATGTTGGGCTCTGTGCTGACAGTGCACAGAGCCTGCTTGGAATTCTCAGTCTCCCTCTCTCTCTGCCCCTCCCCCACTTGAAGTCTCAGTCTCTCTCTCTCAAAATAAACTTTATAATACATACATACATAATTCATACATAAATGGAAAGAGAACCTATATTACACTTAGGGTCTGAACTGCTTTTGCTGCTCCTTTTATCTACTACTACAGAACAAACACAAGTTGTTTGCATAATCCTATTCTCTACTGTTTCAATTTACCTGGCATTACCTGGCCCTTTGTTATTTTTATATGGCTTCAGTAAGACCTATGTTTTGTGTTTAACACCTTGTAGTCAACTAGAAACTCTGAGGAAGATACACATTTTAAGTGGACTTGCGATATGAGTCTAAACTTTTTTAGGGAAAAAGATATCTGTCCATTATGGATGTCAGCTCAGTTCCTCCTTCTTCCCTTTTCTTTAATAATGCCCTTGTTTACCCAGTGTATTTGATAATCTTGAAAAATGATCAATCTATAAATGAATTAATTTAATTAACAGATAAGAAGGTATTTTCGTGTAGTAAAATAATGAGTATCAATTACCAAGTCTAAAGTTTCCTGCAAAATAGTGGTCACTACCTATATAAAAATGAAAATAAATTAATTTATTTCTTAATAATTAGTAATAAAGTAATAAATAATTAATAACTTTACATATAAATGGATCTAATTAGCATAATGTTGTGACTTACAAAAGCAATTATGGATAGAACAGTATGGAATATAAAATAAAGTAGCTTCATAGAACTCTATATATAGAAACTAGCTAGTGAGCCACATTTTAATTTATTCCCAGTTGGTTAACTAAAGGCACTTTTATTGTAGGAAACTTATTGATAAATACTTCTTGTTTCACATATCACCCTTCAGAACATAAATATCAAACTATATAAAAAATACCTACATATACATTAAACTTTAACACTGTAACAATCTATTCCTGATGACTGTAGTGTCTACAGGTAGCTTCTCTCAGAACTGTTACAGCACTTTCTGTCAGTACTGCATAGCCCACAGATTCTTCACTTTTTGTCATTTTTTAAAATAGCATTTTCTTATTTCTTTATGAATACACACAGGGAACAGACAGAACATGACTAAGGGACAGAACATGACTAAGAGAAAGCCCTTTTTCTTCTCACTATAAGTGATATTTTCATCTTTCATCATCTTTTTGCTGATAATTTCCTATTTATTTATTTATTTAACATAATTTCTTGTCAAATTGGTTTCCATACAACACCCAGTGCTCATCCCCACAAGTGCCTTCCTCCATGCCCATCACCCACTTTCCCCTCTCCTCAACCCCCCTTCAGCCCTCAGTCTCTTCTCAGTCCTTAAGTCTCTTATGGCTTGCTTCCCTACCTCTCTGTAACTTTTTTTTCCACTTCCTCTCACCCATGGTCTTCTGATAATATTCTCAAGACCAACATATGAGTGAAAATATATGGTATCTGTCTTTCTTTGCCTGACTTATTTCACTTAGCATAATACCCTCCACTTCCGTCCACATTGCTGCAAATGGTCAGATTTCATTCTTTCTCATTGCCAAGTAGTATTCCATTGTATATATAAACCACATCTTCTTTATCCATTCGTCAGTTGATGGACATTTAGGTTCTTTCCATAATTTGGCTATTGTTGAAAGTGCTGCTATAAACATTGAAGTACAAGTGACCCTATGCATCAGTGACCCTGTACAAGTGACCCTGTATCCCTTGGGTAGATTCCTAGCAGTGCTATTGCTGGGTCATAAAGTAGTTCTATTTTTAATTTTTTGAGGAATATCCACACTGTTTTCCAGAGTGGCTGCACCAGTTTGCATTCCCACCAGCAGTGCAAAAGGGCTGCCATTTCTCCAGCATCCTTGCCAGCATCTATAGTCTCCTGATTTGTTCATTTTAGCCACTCTGACTGGCATGAGGTGCCATCTCAGTGTGGTTTTGATTTGTATTTCCCTGATGATGAGTGACGTTGAGCATCTTTTCATGTGCCTGTTGGCCATCTGGATATCTTCTTTGGAAAAGTGTCTATTCATGTCTTCTGCCATTTCTTCACTGAATTATTTTTCGGTTGTGGAGTGTGGTGAGTTCTTTACAGATTTTGGATACTAGCCCTTTATCTGATGTGTCATTTGCAAATATCTTTTTTCGTTCTGTCAGTTGCCTTTTAGTTTTGTTGACTGTTTCCTTTGCAGTGCAGGGGCTTTTTATCGTGATGAGGTCCCAGTAGTTCATTTTTGCTTTTAATTCCGTTGCCTTTGGAAATGTGTCAAGTAAGAAACTGCTGCGGCTGAGGTCAAAGAGGTTTTTTCCTGCTTTCTCCTCTAGGGTTTTGATGCAGTTTCCTGTCTCATATTCAGGTCCTTTATCCATTTTGAGTTTATTTTTTGTGAATGGTGTAAGAAAGTGGTTTAGTTTCATTCTTCTGCATGTTGCTGTCCAGTTCTCCAGGCACCATTTGTTAAAGAGACTGTCTTTTTTCCATTAGACACTATTTCCTGCTTTGTCAAAGATTAGTTGGCCATACATCTGTGGGTCCAATTCTGGAGTCTCTATTCTATCCATTAGTCTATGTGTCTGTTTTTGTGCCAATACCATACTGTCTTGATGATTACAGCTTTGTAGTAGAGGCTAAAGTCTGGGATTGTGATGCCTCCCGCTTTGCTTTTCTTCTTCAATATTACATAGGCTATTCAGAGTCTTTTGTGCTTCCATACAAATTTTAGGATTGTTTGTTCTAGCTTTGAGAAGAATGCTGGTGTAATTTTGATTGGAATTGCATTGAATGTGTAGATTGCTTTGGGTACTATTGACATTTTAACAATATTTATTCTTCCAACCCATGAGCATGGAATGATTTTCCATTTATTTGTATCTTCAATTTCCTTCATAAGCTTTCTATAGTTTTCAGCATACAGATAGATCTTTTACATCTTTAGTTAGGTTTATTCTTAGGTATTTTATGGTTCTAGGTGCAATTGTGAATGTGATCAGTTTCTTTTTTTCTCTTTCTGTTGCTTCATTATTGGTATATAAAAATGCAACCGATTTCTGTACATTAATTTTGTACCCTGCGACTTTGCTGAATTCACGCATCATTTCTAGCAGACTTTTGGTGGAGTCTGTCGGGTTTTCCATGTAGAGTATCATGTCGTCTGCAAAAAGTGAAAGTTTGACCTCATCTTTGCCAATTTTGATGCCTTTGATTTCCTTTTGTTGTCTGAGTGCTGAGCTTAGGACTTCCAACACTATGTTAAACAACAGTAGTGAGAGTGGACATCCCTGTCATGTTCCTGATCTCAGGGGGAAAGCTCTCAGTTTTTCTCCATTGAGGATGATATTAGCTGTGGGCTTTTCATAAATGGCTGCTATGATGTTTAAGTATGTTCCTTGCATCCCGACTTTCTTGAGGGTATTCATCAAGAAAGGATGTTGTATTTTGTCAAATGCTTTCTCTACATCTATTGACTGGACCATATGGTTCATTCTTCCAGAATGAACCTTTTCTTATTTTTGGAACAGTTTGAGGAGGATAGGTATTAACTCTTCTTTAAGTGTCTGGAAGAATTACCCAGGGAAGCCATTTGGTCCAGGACTCTTATTTGTTAGGAAATTTTTGACAACTGATTCAATTTCTTCACTAGTTATGGGCCTGTTCAAAGTTTCTATTCCTTCCTGTTTGAGTTTTGGTAGTGTGTGTTTAGGAATTTGTCTGTCTTCCAGGTTGTCCAGTTTGTTGGCAAACAGTTTTTCATAGTATTCCCTGATAATTGCTTGTATTTCTGAGGGATTGGTTGCAATAAATCCCTTTTCATTCATGATTTTATCTATTTGGATCCTCTCTCTTTTCTTTTTGAGAAGCTGGGCTAGAGGTTTATCAATTTTGTTTATTTTTTCAAAACACCAACTCTTGGGTTTCATTGATCTGTTCTACTTTTTGTTTTGGATTCTATATTGTTTCTTTTTGCTCTGATCTTTATTATTTCTCTTCTGCTGCTGGGTTTGGGATGTCTTTGCTTCTAGTTCCTTTAGGTGTGCTGTTAGATTTTGTATTTGGGATTTTTCTTGTTTCTTGAAATAGGCCTGGATTGCAATGCATTTTCCTCTTATGACTGCCTTTGCTGCATACCAAAGGTTTTGAATTGTTGTGGTTTCCTTTTCATTTGTTTCCATATATCTTTTAATTTCTTCTCTAACTGCCTGGTTGACTCATTCGTACTTTAGTAGGATGTTCTTTAACCTCCAGGCTTTTGGAGGCTTTCCAGACTTTTTCCTGTGGTTAATTTCAAGTTTCAGAGCATTGTGACCTGAAAGTGTGCATGGTATGATCTCAATTTATATTTATTGAGGGCTGTTTTGTGACCCAGTATGTGATCTATCTTGGAGAATGTTCCATGTGCATTTGAGAAGACAGTATATTCTGCTGCTTTGGGATGAAAAACTCTGAATATATCTGTCAAGTCCATCTGGTCCAATGTATCATTCAGGGCCACTGTTTCCTTATTGATTTGATGTGTGGATGATCTCTCCATTTCTGTAAGTGGAGTTAAATCCCCCTGCAGTTACCGCATTCTTACTGATAAGATTGCTTATGTTTGTGATTGCTTTTTATATTTGGGTGCTACCGAATTTGGTGCATAGACATTTATAATTGTTACTTCTTCCTGATGGATACACCCTGTAATTATTATATAATGCCCTTCTTCATCTCTTGTTACAGCCTTTAATTTAAAGTCTAGTTTGTCTGATATAAGTATGGTGGCTACTCCAGCTTTCTTTTGACTTCCAGTAGCATGATATGATAGTTCTCCATCCCCTCACTTTCAATATGAACATGTCCTCAGGTCTGAAATGAGTCTCTTGTAGACAGCAAATAGATGGGTCTTGTTTTTTATCCGTTCTGATACCCTATGTCTTTTGATTGGAGCATTTAATCCATTTACATTCAGTGTTATTATTGAAAGTTATGGGTTTAGAGTCATTGTGATATCTGTAGGTTTCATGCTTGTAGTGATGTCTCTTGTACTTTGTGGTCCTTGCAACATTTTACTCACAGGGTCCCCTTTAGGATCTCTTGTAGGGCTGGTTTATTGGTGATGAATTCCTTCAGTATTTGTTTGTTTGGGGAAACCTGCTATCTCTCCTTCTATTCTGAATAACAAGCCTGCTGGATAAAGGATTCTTGGCTGCATATTTTCCTGTTCATCACATTGAAGAGTACCTGTCATTTCTTTCTAGCCTGCCAAGTTTCAGTAGATAGGTCTGCTACTACCCTCATGCTTCTACCTTTGTATGTTAAGGCCTGTTTGTCCCTAGCTGCTTTCAGAATTATCTCTTAATGCTTGTATTTTGCTAGTTTCACTGCGATATGTTACGCAGAAGATTGATTCAAGGTATGTCTGAAGGGAGTTCTCTGTGCCTCTTGGATTTCAATGTCTGTTTCCTTCCCCAGATTGGGAAAGTTCTCAGCTATGATTTGCTCAA
The DNA here is from genome assembly GCF_028018385.1 of Neofelis nebulosa. Lineage (NCBI taxonomy): Eukaryota > Metazoa > Chordata > Mammalia > Carnivora > Felidae > Neofelis > Neofelis nebulosa. The sequence continues at coordinate 25,443,413 of NC_080794.1, read as the reverse complement.
GTACACCTTCAGCCCCTCTCTTCTTCTTCTTCTGGAATTCCTATGATATGGATATTGTTCCATTTGATTGCATCACTTAGTTCTCTAATTCTCCCCTCTCAATCCTGGATTTTTTTAAATCTTTTTCTCAGCTTCCTCTTTTTCCATAATTTTATCTTCTAATTCACCTATTCTCCCCTCTGCCTCTTTAATCCGTGCTGTGGCCATCTCCATTTTCCACCTCATTTATAGCATTTTTTAATTCATCATGACTATTTTTTAGTTCCTTGATCTCTGCAGTAATAGATTCTCTGCTGTCTTCTATGCCTTTTTCAAGCCCGGTGATTAATCTTACGACTATTATTCCAAACTCTTGTTCAGTTATACTGCTTATATCTGTTTTGATCTATTCTTTAGCTGTCATTTCTTCCTGGAATTTCTTTTGAGGGGAATTCTTCCGTTTCATCATTTTGGGTAGTTTTCTGTCCCTTATAAGTTTTGAAATCTTGTTATGTGCTCTGCACCTGCGAGCACTGCTATATTAAAGGTGGACAGGAGTCATACACTGTCCAGGGCCTGGCCCTTCAGGAGTGTTACTTCCTCTCTGTTGTGACTTTGGTTATTTTATTTCTCTGCTCGTAGTGATGTTTTGGACCCTCCATGAGGTGTGCTTTGATTTGTTCCTTGAAGTGGTCCTATAGCACATCAAGAATGTCCCAGTGTCTCCCTCTTAGATTCAGTCTCTTTTCCTCCCAGACTCTTGGCATTCAGTCCTTTGGCTTCAGCACTTCTTTGAAAGATGTGGGAAGTACAGATCCCCCTACTTCTCTGCCATGTTGGCCTGCCTCCCAGAGCAACACTCAAAGTATCTCAGTTTATACGTGAAACCCTGGGCAGCAAGGCACGCACTGGGATGGCCTCCCCAACTGCCTCACTGGTTGCACAGTGTTGATGGGGGAGGGGAGAAGAGGAAAAAACGGTTGTTTCCCACCAAAGGCCCAGATCCCAAAGCAGTGCTCCACATAGAGCAGCTTTGGTGAAGCATAGCTTTGGTGAAGCATAGTCAGCTTTGGTGAAGAAGACCTTATCTGATCACTCCCTCCAGCTTGTACAAGATGAAGCGGTGCAAGGTAGGAGTTCTTCACTGACCGTTGCCACCAACTCTCACCCTAATGGCAGTGGCCTAATTTCCAAATTTCTCTCTCAAGATCTGAAGTATATGTAACACCACACTTTGATGTCTCACAGGCATCTCAAATTTAAAATATGTGAAATGAAATTCTTGATTGTCTTTCCCATACTTATGCATTTAGTAAATGGTATCAATATCCACCCAGATGATCTATCTAGAAGTTTTAAACATTAACAACAAATACAAGTTAACAGATCTTTTTTCAATTCTTGAAAAATCCAATATCCTTTCTCTGTGAAGTCTTCTTCCCCTGTTTCATAATGCTTTACCTCCAGTTATTTGAAAGATACTTCTCCTCATCCTACAGGTCTCAGGTTAAATATTATCCCTAAAGAAGGCTTCTGTGACTATTCTACCTACAGTAAGTTTGTCTCACTACTACTGATATTTTCCATAAGGTCTTTATTTACTTTCTGTGCAGCATTTCCATAATTTCTATTTGTGTGATTATATCTTCAATCTGTTTTTCCCACTAGACCAAAAGATCTATGAATACAGGGGTCGTGTCCATTTTGTCACCATTAGTTCCACAATGTCCAAAAAAAACTAAATATTTATTCAATACACCTGAATGGTTAAAGTCAAGAAACAAGTCTATTCCTCAAATTCACAAATAGGACATTATTTTTATGTTTCTGAAATACCACTTGGTGAATTAGCAAAGCAAATTTTAATTGTTAATCATCTGATTTCTAAAGCTTCATGATAAATTATGGGTTTTTTTTGTACTACTCAGATAGTAAACTATTAGAAGGCAATGTAAAGTCAATAAGTTTACAACTACACTTTAAAATGAACATAGGGCCATACCGTGTTTTGCTATAATGCACCTCTCAAGTAATGTGCTCTTTTCAAGACAAACAATAACAATGAGCAAGAATTTATCTCTTCAAATAATTTTTAATGATTTTATCATTCTGAAAACACAGAATATCCAATTTTCAAAAAAGGAAAAAAGTTATGTATACTGTAAAAAGTTATGTATACTGTAAAAAGTATACTACCTGTTACCCAAACACTTAATTTCCCTCCCCCAAAATAGTCATTATTATCAGTCTTTTTGTGTATCCTTCCAGGATATCCCATGCACAAGGCCTTGTTATCTGCCCTTTCCATATTTGAAATCAAATATTTTTTCAAGGATCCCTGGTTACTTTTCATGGAAAATAGTTTTTCAAGACCATAATTTGGGCACCAAGGATGATCATTCCTATTGGATTGATCTTTGTTTCTAGGCCTTTTCATCTGACAGAGCTAGGAAATATTTGTTTTATTTTAAAAGACAGAAATCATCACATGTTCTTGTGATACTTTTAATTCACATTCAGTACTATAGGGTTTTAATTTAACCTCTTTTATCTTATATTCATATTTCCTTTCTCCTATGCCTGGTTCTCAAAGGGATCCAAAGATGATAAAATTAGAATACTACATATTTACTCATGTTTTTTTAAAATCCCACAGTCCACACGTAACAGTCTCAGAATAACAATACTAATATTATTGCCAACAATATAATTTCTATAAATGGTTTTAAGGTTTCTTTTTTTTTTTCAGTTCTTTTTTTCTATACATCACTGGAGGAGTAAGGCCTAATTGCTGTGCTTTCAAGTCACTTAGAATACTTCCTCTCTGATTGTGCCACCAATTAAATACACTTTGAGGTTCAATTTGATTCTAATTCTTTTTTTTTTTTACAGTAGTAAAATTTATCAGTCTTTCTTGTCATGATTTCTTGGTTTTGTGTCATCCCCTGAGGACCTTCTGCATTCCAAGAGTGTTTTATATTTTTAAATATTCATTCATGTTTTCTTCTTGTACTTTTGTGGTTTCATATAAACATTGAAACTTTGATCTTTATGGAATTTATAGTAGAGAGCAGGAATCCATTTTAATTCCAGTGGCTACCTGGTTTTCTCAACACCATTTATTGAATGATCTTTTTGTTTGTTTTTTCTCAGAGAGTATAAATACCACCATTTATTAAGAGTCTGGACTCATAACAGTGGTGTTCACTGGCAGAAGAGTCCATGACAATGGCTGAGAGCATCTGCTGGCACTGGCACTAGTGCTAGTACCTAAAGTAGGACTATTCCTATGGCAGAATCTTAGCCATGCGGATCCTTGTTTTCTGCCCAACCTAGATCCTCTAGCTTTAACACTGATTTAATCACTTCAATTTTTTTTCAATTTTGTTTTATTTTGTTTTTAATCAAAGTACCATTGACTATTTGCAGTCAAGAATCATAACTTATACAACATGATTTTTCTCCAGTGAGCATTCCCCAAATTGCAGCCTTTGTCTCTCTGCTCTACATTTTGTAGCTAATTTTTTTAATGTTTATTTATTTGAGAGTGGGGGAGGGTCAGAGAGAGAGAGAGAGAGAGAGAGGAAGAGAGAGAATCTCAAGCAGGCTCCGCACTCTTAGCACAGAGTTCAGTGTGGGGCTTGATATCACAAATCCTGGGATCATGACCTGAGCTGAAATCAAGAGTCAAATGCTTAACTGATTGAACCACCCAGGTGCCCCACCTGTCAATGACTGTAATTATCAGAATTTCACTACCGTCTCTAGTAACTGAATCCTAATATACCATGAGCTCATATCACCTCATTATTTTTACATTTTTCAGAGAGTAAACATACCTACAGTTGGTTATCTTAACATTTTAAAACTATATTTCTCATTATTTTTCTAGAAATATCCCAAAGCTTTAAAGGATAGCATGGGGTGCTAACGGAAAAGCAAGCAGAATGGTTAGAAAAAGACAGGAGAAATGGCAGAAAATAAGGATGGATTAGGAGACAAAGGTCAAATCGCAGTTTGATTTTTTTATATTAGAGAGTTAATATTTAACAGTGTAGAAACTAAACAACCACTGAATAATTTCAAGCTTGAATGACACGATCAGATTTTTGTGTTACAAGAATCACTTTGGCAGCACTGAATAAAGTATGCGGGATGACATGAGATTATTTTTTTTTTGTTTTTAAACACAGTTTTTCATTCAAATAGATTTAGAGCCTTACTATATATTCTGAATAGTTTTCTACAAATTATTAACCCAATGCTATACTTTGGAGCCATATACAAAGGTATAGCTGCCAATTAATTTGTAAAATTTATGAGTGTGATTTTACAGAACTCATAATATGAATATAAGATTGTTTACCAACTGTTACCTTAAAGATGACATAGACAATATGGTTTCTAATACAATACAATAATTAACTGAATTATAACTTATCATTTATTTACTATCTATCATGTACAATTTGACAAGCAGATAAAATATGCATTTAGAAAATCACTGCACCATTTGGAATATATACAGGTTACCTATCATATAATCTTAAGTTACACTGAGCATATAAGAGCTCATAAACTACAGGGCTCATAGCTACTTAGGGGCTACACTTCAATCACAGTTTGGTTTTACTTGTATGAAAACAATAATATAAACCCCTTTTTTGAAAAAAAGGAAATATAAAAATCAGAAATACGAGTTTCACTTTAAAAAAGGAATAAGATTTTATTAGAGACAAACTGTAAACAAAATCAGTTGACCTAAAAAGTATTTTGGTTTATTTGAATGCTAAAAGATCTATTTGTGATATTCATAAAGAAAGGTATGTTTAGCCATGCCCTAATCTTTTTAATGTTTATTTATTTATTTGTGAAAGAGAGACTGAGAGAGAGAGCAGAGGGGCAGAGAGAGAGGGAGAGAGAGAATTCCAACCAGGCTCTATGCTCTCAATGCAGAGCCCATCACAGGGCTTGATCTCATGAACTGTGACATCATGACCTGAGCCAAAATCAAGAGTCAAGAGTCAGAAACTTGACCAACTGAGTCACGCAGGTGTCCCTGCCCTATTCTTTAAGTAAGAGATCTCTGTTGTGTTAGCCTATGGTTCACTGAGAAAAAAGACTCTCTTGCTGTGCTGTTTCACTAAAGAAGTCCATCTTTACCGCTGTGAAATGTTAATATGTTAATAAATCATGTCATCCTCTGCATGATTTTGAGAAGTCATAAAATATGGCTAGTATAGGAGATAAATGGCACTTATGGTTAATCACTTAAAATGTAATAAATTGTCACAAACAGGTGCTTTTATCCTTTTCTGTCTCTTTAGATTTAGTTCTTCAAAAACTACTGAAAAACTAAATACAACAAAAAACAAACCCAGAGCAGGTTTTAGTTACTTAGTAGGTTTTATAATTTTTTGTCCCCTTTATGTAGAATACAAATTTATATAAGTATAAATGTACTTTTGAATGCTTTTAAACCTAAACACAACATGGAGTTGTATTTCACCAGGACTGGCTGGTCCCCTGCATTCCCAGAACTAGCCAGTCTTTACACAGAATTTTCAAATAACTGCTGTGAAAACAGAAACTCCATTAGGTTAAGGACAGGCTACTGATACTCAGTATGCAGGGACACAGAGATTAGACAGGCCATAGAAGTAGAAATGCCAATTAGGGACATTCTAAAAACCAGGGAGAGATAATCCAGACAAACTATCAAAGAAATTTGTCAGTCTATAAACAGCTGAAATCCCCCATTCCATGAAAGGCAAAGTATGACACAGAGTAAAGAGGAAGTTAATTTAATAGTAGGCAACAGGAAGACGTACAGGTGATCAGGCTGGGCAGAGGCCTACGAGGCCTAACAGAAAGCTGTAGAATTCCACCTTTAAGAAATCATGAAAAGCAAAATCCTAGTATTCAAAATAGCAACTTAGGCTAGAAGGAACTAGTATACTATGCAAGAAAACAAGTCATCTATTAATTAATTTATAGATGAAAACACAGGGATTCAACTGTTAGAAACAGATATAAGGGGCCTGATTAAAGAGATCAAAGCAAAAGCTTAGTTACTAAAATCAACGTACTAAGACAAAGTAATGCCAAGAATATGTTGATGCTAAGGTCATAAAACCCTGACCCTGAGTTCCTTATAGTAGCTGTTCTTAAATACAGAACTGTTACCAGTGACTGGAGAAGGGCTAAACATAAATGTGGTATTAAGGAACTTAAGTAATGAAATATAAAAGAATCATCAGTCTAAGGTTTACACTTAATACTAATTCAAGCCCTATTCTTGTTGTCACTCCAGAATTCAAGCTTTAAGTATGACTGCTCCCTCTGCCTGAAAAAAATCAGTTGATGTAAAATTATGGACACAGGTTACCATAAAACTCTGCAAATCTCTACCATATGGGAAACTGAGATGTTGTACCATTTTTTTTTTGCAGGCGATATGGCAATAAATGCATGACAAGAACATTCAGAAATATGCTCTCTGTGGTGAGCTGACAAAGGAGGTGACTATAAGGACTTACAAAATAAAATGAAAAATACTAATAATGTGAACAATTGAGAAATTTCATGGTTGGTGAGAGGAGAGTAATATTATAATTAGAAAAAAATCAGGGAAAATTCTTCTGTAGAAAATAGATGGATCAACTACTTCCCTTTTGGTCCCATGGCCAATACTCCATAATCTCATATTCATGAAGATATCAACCTAGAATGTCACAAGTCCACAACAGAACTGCTCTATCAGGATGATGTGAACCAAATGTCCACAAAGAACTGGGACTTTTTCTTGTATTCTAACTTTAAGTATATTGACTTTAATGTTCTTTTTATAACCTTACAAGATTCCTTTCTACTGACCCTGAGTTTCTGGCCCTAAAAAATATCTGTTGAATAAATAATAATGTATTAATGAAGAATATAAAAGCATGAAAACATAAATACGTAACTAAAGCATACTGGAGATGGTACTCCCTACCAAGGTTGGTGACATTTAATAATGTTAAGAAAAAAATTCTTGGATTAAAAGACAATTAAAAAGTTATGCAGAAAATACACACTCAAAGAGAAAAAAAAATCTACCTAAAGTGAGAATCTGAGTTCTCCTAGCTGACACAGGAATGGAACCAAATTAAATTTGCACTAATGCAAGGAGTTTGAAATTAATAACGCTCCTCCTTCTTCTCTCTCTTTTTTAAATAAATGAATTCTCATTTGACTGACAGAAAAATTCAAAGCATCCATAAAAAAAAGGGATCTGGTAAAAACCATCACACCTAAACACACAATATAATAAAATATGACTTTTAACATTGTAACCACTTAGATTATTTAGAATGGTTATGAATTTCCCATGTATCCTAAAAGTAACATGCAATTTAAATGGCAGCATAGTCATCAATTTTCATAATATTTTAATGTTAATTTAAGGTCCAGTCTCCTAGCAAGCTAGAATATTTTAAATTTTGTATTTGTATATCCTGAGAGCATATTTTATGACTTGTTTTACTTCCTGATAGCTCTTATTGTAGTTTTTCAGAAACTTGGTTTATGGCATAAACCCTTTATACATTCTATAAACCCTGTATGTTCCATAGCCAAATGAAGACTTTTCATGGGATTTGACCTTGATATAGATTTCTATAACAACAATGAAACCATTAGGCCTCTTTTGTTCTCTTTCTAGTCAATAGAAAGGAATTGCTGTACATGTAGCTAACTAAGTAATTGACCATGATCTATGATCTATATAGTAATCTCTACATTCTATAAAAGTTGAAATATATGTATTGCAGTTTATGTTAACGTGATCTTGACTTTGTAAATTACCTGTCCTTATTATACATGTCTGAATTATACATATTACTGATTTTATGTTGTAGGATGATATATCCATTAAGAACACTGGCATTACACAAAGCTGGTTCAATTCCTGACTCTGATTTATTAGCTATATAGCATTAGAGAGGTTATTCAACTTCTGTGATCCTTGATCTTCTCATCTGAAAAATGGAAAGTTTGAAATAGAGAACTATTAAGGCATTCTGCTTCCTTAATTCTGCTTCCTAACTCTAAAATTCTGCTTCCTTAATTCTGGTGATAAAATGTAACACTACTTAAGCAGTAAGAACAACAAAATGGTATATAAGTAAGGTAGTATTGAGAACAAGGAAACACACACACACCTCTAAATTACCCAAGACATTAATCAAAAATACCAAAGTGGTATAAAAGTAAGGTAGTATTCAGAACAAGGAAACACACACAACACACTCACACGTGTGCGCATGCATGGACGGACAAACACACACACACACACTGAACTACCCAAGTCATTAAGCAAAAGTTATTTTGATTTAATTATGTGAACAACAGTTGCTTAAATTCTCATTAACCACTCATGTGAAGATGATATTATTTCCATTCCTTAAATCCTTCTGTGGCTAACCATGTGATAAGGTTAACATGGGATTACTTTTTAAATTGGCCCTTCAAGATCTGGCATATTTTTCTCTCTGACCTAATCTCTAGTAACTCCCATTCTTACTCTCAGTGGCCACTCCTAACCCTACTAAGCCTCTGTTGATTCCTCATACTTGGACTATTACTGCCTATCTCATCTCTTTTTCCCTCCCTACCACTATCTCCAGAGATTTTTGCCTTTTTGTTTTGCTTTCTTAATTTCTACTCATCCTTCAAATTATTGCACTTTACTCCCCTGACTCTCATCGCCCCTCAAGTCAGGAGATGTTCATACATATTTCTGTTAGATGAATAAAAAATAAATGACAAACCTTTAATATTCAAATAAGGTTTCAAATATATTTATAACTTTAAAAATATCAAGGCCCAGATTTATTTTCAATATTTTCAATTTATAACTTTGATAAATCATTAATATGTTTTTCAATTTAGTTTCACATTTCATTATTGAAAGGCTGAAACTAGAATGAGGAAAGGTTTGTGACATTCTGATTCCTTAAAATCATCATATTATAGCCAAATAGGGCCAGGCACCTATCAAAATGAGAAGGCAGATATATAGATCCTATTCTTCAAATGCAACTCTATTTGACTTTGGATAAAAGTAATAAATATTAAAAATGTGCCAGAGGAGCACAAAAGAATTCTGGAAATAGGATAAAAAATTAAAGGAAGGGGTAACTGTGCTTTAAGCACAATGTAATTTTTTTAATGTTTATTTATTTCTGAAGGAGAGAGACAGAGCATGAGCGGGGGAGGGGCAGAGAGAGAAGGAGGCAGAATCTGAAGCAGGCTACAGGCTCTGAGCTGTCAGCACAGAGCTGGATGCGGGGCTTGAACTTGTGAACCATGAGATCATGACTTGAGCCAAAGTCAGACACTTAACCGACTGAGCCACTCAGGAGCCCCAAGCATAATTTAAAGGAAAGCAGGACCTTCAATTCTTGGAGGATTCAGTATATATACTCTTACAGAAGTAGTATTAGCAAAAGGCAAATCAACCTGATAGCATAGCCATAATTGAAAAAGACATGGGAAAAATGAAAGAGAAGAATGAAGGTAAGGAAATGATGGCCCTGGCAGCGTGGTACAACAACTTGCACATGGTAAAGCAGTTCACTTCATACTTAGTGAGATTTTGAAAGGAAAACATATGGACTGTAGAAGAAAAAAGTACAGTTGACTAGTCATCCAGGTAAGCCTGGTGAACAATAGGGTGACAGATGTCAAAACCAAATGACTCAAAAAGAGGAAAGGTTATAATAAGCTTCATGAAAGTCTGCAAATATACTGCACTTGAATTAGGGTTCCTCAGCAGAGTAAACAGATACTGAAAACCTATTGTCAAAAAGATTATTTTTGGATCAAGAATAAGATATCACTGCAAGAAAGATAGAGGCTAGTGATGTAGATTCTCAAACTATTCTGTTATAAAGTTATGAGATAAAATCAGATTAGACCAACGAAGAGAAAGGACTCATGGGATACTTTCTTAAGATTTTATATATGGAATGCCTCTAAAGGTCAATGCCTGGGAGTTATGATGATAATGATAATATCTTTTGGAAAACAGGAGGATTATTATTGGGAGAAGTGGAGAGCAAGATGTTTCTAAATTTTGAAGCATTGTTTTAATTCTGTGACAAGCACCTAACCTGAGATTTCAAACACATGAGATTTTTTTTTTTAACCAGGAGAATTCATCTAAATTGCTTCACACAGAATCATGTTTAGAAAATACATTTAAAGTTCCAGTTCAAGATGGCAACATAGAATGATCCAAAGCTTACTTCCTCCTATAGAGACACCAAATCTGCAGTTAAATACGGAACAAATTGCTCTGGGGAAAAAAAACTGTCTGAGCAACTTCTATGCATTAGGCAAAGGAGAGAAGGCCACATTAAAGCAAGTAGGAGAGGCTGGAAAGCAATCTCACCATAAACCCCATTCCCCAGAGCTGCGACCCACAATTAAGAGAAAACTCAAAACTTAGAGCTTTGAAAACCAATGGGGCTCACATCCACGATATCCACAATGCTATAACAATTTGAGAAATGACTCTTATAGGGCTCACACACCCCGACTCACCCACCCAAGGGCTCAGCACAAAGGTAGCCAATAGGCAGGCACCCAGACTTTAGGTGAATGAGGCTTACCTGCTAATCTTAAAGTGTTGGCCTGAGGCAAAAATCTAATTTAGCACACATCAAGGGTCCTCCTGGCTCACAGTCACCATCTTCACACTCTCCCTCTGCCTTACTCTAGCCAGTGGGTGCCATCTTTTTTCTTTTTTCAGTGGTAGGCTTTTTTTTTTGGCTTTTTTTTCCCTCTTTTCTTACAGGTACCATCGTTATGCTCTCCCTTATGTCTCACTCCAGTCAGCAGCTACCTTCTTCATGTACTAGCTGGTGAGCACCATCTTTTTTCTTTTCCTTTTTCCTGGAAGGTGTGATCTATACTCTCCCTGTGTCTCATTCCAGTTGGTGTGTGCCATCTTTGTACTCTCCCTCTGCTGTGCTCCAGAGTGTCAGTATCTCTTACGGGGGAACCGTTACATGCACCTGTTTTTGCAACTGCTGCCCTGATACCACTTGATTGCTTGGCTCTGGAGGCCAAAAGCGGGGTAACAGTCCCATGGGACTGTTAACAAATAGAGAGATAGTTCTTGGCAGACTACAACCCCCATAGCACCACACAGATAGCAAACTAAAACACACCCCCAGTCTTTCTGTGAAAGAAGCCTACTTGCTTGTCCAGGAGCTTTGGCCTGAGAGGCAGGCTTCTTCTGATTTGGCATACAACTAGGAGCCTGTGGAGCTGTTTTCAAGGAATAGAGGCTGATAGATATATTTGTGCCTTCCTGCTGCCTTGCACCAGCTCACCAGTATCTCCCTCCAAGTAAGCTTAATATACCCTGTCTGGCATGCCAATGTTTGTGGCTGCCACCAGGGGAAACCTATACATTGCCTGGCTCTGGTGGCCTTCAAGTCCCACAGGACTGTAACCAAAAGACAAAGAGTTTATAAGTGGCTATCACCCACAGCAAGAGTCAACAGAGACAGCAGCTCAGTCTTTCAGTGAGAGTGGCCTATTAGCTTATCATCATAAATATGCCTGAGGGGTGGATTTCTAATTAAACACACATCTAAGAGCTGACAGTAATCCTTCCAGTGACCTCAGAGGGCAGGAGTTATCTCTGCACTCTCCCCTGGCTGCACTCCAACAGACTGCCACTATCTCCCAGAGGCAAACTTTTCTCCCAGAGACAAACTTCCACATACATTTGGTACCATGGTTTCTACATCTGGGACCTGGTTTGTGCAGTTGCCACCAGAGGATGCCCCTTACTTGCCTGCGCTTACCAGAAGCTTGTGTTCTTGAGTTCCATAGGATTGTAACAATCAGAAACAGTTCTTGTCAGGCTACCACCCTCAGGGCACCGCAAAGACAGCAGCCTAAAACACCCCAGCCTTTCTATTAAAGAGACCAATTAGCTTGTCCTAGAGCTTTGGTGTGAGGGGCAAGGCTTCAAAAACTAGACTTCAAAAACTAGACTGTAATAGTAGACAAACAAAGGCATTACATAAAGAGGTCAGTCCAACAAGGGTATATAACATTTGTATTTAAAAATGCACCTAACATAGAGGTCTATATACATGTCAAATATCAATAGACAGCAATACAATTATAGTAGGGGAATTTAATACCCCACTTACATCAATAGATAGATACTCAAGATAGAAAATCAATAAGGAAAACATTGGGCTGAAAAGACATATTAGACCAGGTGGACTTAACAGATGTAAACAAAACATTCCATCCCAAAACAACAGAATACGCATTCTTCTGAAGTACACATTCTCCAGTATAGATCATATGTTAAGCCACAAAAAAAAAGTCTTAATAAATTTAAGAGGACTGAAATCATATCAAGTATCTTTTCTGGCCACAAGGATATGAAACTAGAAATCAATTACCAAAAAAAAAGAAAACAGAGAATTTACAAATATATGGAAATTAAACAACATGCTACTGAACTTCCAATGAAACAAGGAAGAAATAAAAATAAAAAAATACTTTGAGACAAATGAAAATAGAAATACAATATAGCCAAAACTTATGGGATACAGCAAAAGCAGTTCTAAGAGAGAAGTTCATAGTGATAACGTCTATATCAAAAAACAAGAACAATTTCAGATAAATAACCTAACTTTACATTTCAAGAAACTAAAAAAAAAAAAGAACAAATGAAGACCAAAGTTAGTAGCAGGAAGTACAGACTAAAGCAGGAATAAATAAAATACACGCTAAAAGACAATAGAAAGGATCAATGAAACTTGTTCATTGATAAGAAAAACAAAACTGATAAACCTTTAACTAGACTCACCAAGGGAAAAAAAGAGGACACAAATAAGTTAAATCAGAACTTAACAAGGAGATGTTATAACTGATACTATAGAAAAATAAAGGATCCTAAGGGACTATTATGAAAAATTACATGCCAACAAATTGGACATTCTAGAAGAAATGGATAAATTCCTAGCAATATGTAACTTACCAAGACTGTATCATGAGAAATAGAAAATCTGAACAGAGTGATTATTAGTAAAGAGATTGAATCAGTAATCAAAAACTGCCCAAAAAACAACAGTCCAGGACCAGAACCTTCACTGGTAAATTCTACAAAACAGTCAGAGAAGATTAATACCAATCCTTCTTAAACTCTTCCCAAAAAATGGGAGAGAAGACGTCTAAGTTCATTTCACAAGGTCTATATTACCCTAATACTAGAACCAAGCAACTATCCCACAAGCAAAGAAAATTACAGACCAATATCCCTAATGAACATAGATACAAAATCCTGAAGAGAATGTTACCACACCAGATTCAACAATACATTACATTACAATACATTAAAATACATACAATACATGAAAAATACATATGCTGTGATTAAGTGGGATTTATTCCAAGGACACAAGGATGGTTCAACACCTACAAATTAATACGGTGTACCATATTTACCAAACAAATGATAAAAATCATACGATCATCTCAAAGATGCATAAAAAGTGTTTCACAAAATTTGACATTCATTCATGACAAAATGAACAACTAAGTTGGAACACAGGGAATTTTTCTCAACATAATAAAGGCCATCTATGACAAACCCAAAGCTAACATCATACTCAACAGGGAAAAGATAAAAGCTTTTCCTCTAAGATTGGGAACAAAAGAAGATGCCTACTCTCACCATACTTACTCAAAATAACATTGGACAGCCTATCAAGAGCAATTAGTCAAGAAAAATAAATAAAAGTCACCTAAATTGGAAAGGAGGAAGTGAAACTATCACTATTTTCAGATGGAGTGACATAGAAAATGCTAGACTCTATTAAAAAAAAGTTAGAACTAAATTCAGTAAACTTGCAGGATGCAAAATCAGTATACATTACATTTCTATACACTAATAACAAGATAGCAGAAAGAGGAAATAAGAAAACAATTAAGCTACAATTGTATCAAAGAAGAATAAAATACCTAAAATGAACTTAATTAAGGTGAAATATCTTATGCTGAATTTTATAAAACATTGATGAAAGAAATTGAAGACACAAATAAATGGAAAGATTTTCTATGTTCATAGATTGAAAGGCTTAATTAAAATTGTTAAAATGTTCATATTCCCCACAGTAATCTGTAGGTTCAATGCAATCCTTATCAAAATTCCAATGGCATTTTTAAAGAAATAGCAGAAATGATCCTCAAATTTGTATGGAACCAAAAAGATCCCAAATAACCAAAGTAATCGTGATAAAGAACATAGCTAGAGACACCACACTCCTGATTTCAAACTACATTTCAAAGCTATAATCATCAAAACAGTATGGTATTGGCACTAATACTGACACAAAGATCAATAGAACAGAATAGAGAGGTCAGAAATAAAACTGCACATATATGTTCAATTAATTTGTGAAAAAGGTTTCAAGAACATACAACAGGAAAATGACAGTTTCACTATCCTATGTCACACAAAAAGTAACTCAAAATGGATTAAATACTTGAATGGAAGATCTGAAACCATAAAACTCTAAATAAAACATGGTAAGCTTCCTGATACTGGTCTTGGCGATGATCTTTCAGATTTGACACTAAAAGCAAAAGTAACAAAAGCAAAAATAAACAAATGGGACTACATCAAACTAAAAAGCTTCTGAACAGCAAAGAAAATCATCATCAACGATATGAAAAAACAAAACCTACTGAATGAAAGGAAAGGTCTGCAAATCATATATCTGATAAGGGGTTAATATTCAAAATATATAAAGAACCCACACAACTTACTAGAAAAAAAATAATCTGATTAAAACTGAGCAGAGGGGCACCTGGATGGCACTGTTGGTGGCAATGTAAATTGGTGCTATCACTATGGAAAACAATATGGAGGTTCCCCCGATAATTAGAAATAGAAGTACCATATGATCCAGCAGTTTCACTTCTGGTAGTTTATCTGAAGAAACAAAAAGGTTAATTCAAAAGGATATTGCACCTCCATGTTCATTTCAGCATTATTTATGACAGCTAAGACATGGAAACAACCCAATAAATAAACAAAATGTGATATGTGATATATATATATATATATATATATATATATATATATATGAATAATTACTCAGACAAAAAAAAATAATGAAATCTTGCCATTGGTGAGAACATGGATGGACCTTAAGGGCATTACACTAAGTGAAATAAGTCAGACACAGAAAGACAAATGACATATGTATAATCAAAAAAAAAAAAAATGAGCTGGTGGTTTCCTGAGGCAGTGGGGTGGAAAAATGGGTGAAGGGGGTGAAAAAGTATACATTTCCAGTTACAAAATGAGTAAGTCATGGAATAGAATGTTCATCATGGTGACCATACTTAATACTACTATACTGCATATGTGAAAGTAGCATGAGTGTGGATCTTGAAGTTTCTCATCAGGAGAAAAACATGTATAACTATGTAGGTGATGAATGTTAACTGGACTTACTGTGGCCATCATTTTGCAATATATACAAATATCAAATCATTACCTTGAATAACTGAAACTAATATAGTGTTATGCCAATTATATCTTAATAAAAAATATGTTTCAGAAATGTTTTTGATGCTAAAGAAAGAGTATATAGGGATGCCTGGGTGGCTCAGTCAGTTAAGTGTCTGATTTCAACTCAGGTCATGTTCTCTTGGTCCACAGTTTGAGCCCCACGTTGGGCTCTGTGCTGACAGCTCAGAGCCTGGAGCCTGCTTTGAATTCTGTGTCTCCCTCATTCTCTGCCCCGCCCCCATTCATGCTCTATCTCTGTCACTCAAAAATGAATAAACATTAAATAAAGAGTATATAATTATGTGATATAATAATATCCACCCCTGAATGTTGGGTGGATTCATTTATTACAGATATGGCTTGTTGTACAAAGCAAGATGTGTAAAAATAGAATAAAAATTTGTTGTTAAAAGTTTTTTGATCTTGTGCCCCTATATAAAAAAATGTTGAGAATGTATATAATATAATTGCAGTCAACTCTTTAGAAATTATATATACATACAACCTTACTGATATGTTATGAGCATTATATACTGGAAAAATAAAAACATAAAATATATATTTTAAAATAATTTATTTTTACTTATTAGTAAAAGATATATATGAATATGTGATTTTATTTTTGATAATCTTGGCTTAATATTTTGTGATATAGCAGTTCAAACAACCAGCTCTGAATTTGATCTAGATATCTTGTTTTAAGGGTGTCACATAGGAAAAGATATCACAATAGAATACGTATATCAGAATGGAAAAAGTACACCAATACGTGTCTTATGAAACACTAATATTTTTCATTTCTTTTAATTACTATTTTTTAATATGAAATTTATTGTCAAATTGGTTTCTATACAATACCCAGTGCTCATCCCAACTCATTTTTTTAAGTTAATTCATTTATTTTGAGAAAGAGAGAGAGAGAGAGAGAGCAGGAGTGGGATAGGGGCAGAGAGAGAGGGGGAGAGAATTCCAAGCAGGCTCAATGCCAACATAGCACAGAGCCCAAGGCAGAGTTTGAACCCACAAACAGTGAGATCATGACCTGAGCCAAAATTAAGAGTCAGACACTTAACTGACTGAGTCACCCAGG
Source organism: Neofelis nebulosa (assembly GCF_028018385.1). Classification (NCBI taxonomy): domain Eukaryota; kingdom Metazoa; phylum Chordata; class Mammalia; order Carnivora; family Felidae; genus Neofelis; species Neofelis nebulosa. Next base: position 25,426,746 of record NC_080794.1, on the reverse strand, counting down.
CACCCAATACTAATATTTTTCATTTCTCAATTCCATATACCAATTATATAAAGGTATCTCCAGCACATTCAGTATACATGATAGTTTGATATACCTGAAATTAATCTGTCTATATATATAAGATTAAGCATTTTTTTCTTATATTAGCTGAGATAAAAATAAACATTAATATAAGTTCTATTACTCTGGGGTTCATACACAATATACCCATGGTATTTACATAAAACTTTTGAAAGTTCTTACATTATAAAAGTAAAGTGCATAATTTCCCCCCAAAAAAGTAGTACAGTACAACAGAAAAATGAAAATCAGCCATGTGCAGACCCTCAGTGATAATACAAGACAATAAAAATTTTAAAAGCAATTAAAATGAATTCTGGCACCAAAATAAATTATGATACCTTATACTGTTAGTATAATAACATCACCTAGTGCAAACATTTTACAAAACTACATTGTAATCTGACAAAAACAATTCTGGGTAAAATTTTTTTTTCCTTTCTCTTTTCTTACACTATCACACCTAGCTTTCTTAAGAGTCACGTTTTACTTAAAAACAGTGCTTTTGGGGCGCCTGGGTGGCTCAGTCGGTTGAGCGTCTGACTTCGGCTCAGGTCATGATCTCGCAGTCTGTGAGTGTGAGTTCGAGCCCCGCGTCGGGCTCTGTGCTGACAGCTCAGGAGCCTGGAGCCTGTTTCAGATTCTGTGTCTCCCTCTCTCTCTGCCCCTCCCCTGCTCATGCTCTGTCTCTCTGGCAAAAATAAATAAACATTAAAAAAAATTTTTTTAAATTAAAATTAAAAAAATTAAAAACAGTGCTTTTAACATTTCATAAGAGATTTGTGTGCTCAAAGAAAAGAAATACAGAAATGTTGACTACAGAAAAGCTGGACAAGCTTTGCAAACTCCTAGGTAAATGATACAAGTACAGCATTCTGAGTGCTTTTGAAATTTGTCAGCACAATTACAATTTAGCTACCTTTGAAATTACCTACAAATAGATGAAGCTAAAAATATCTGAATTTCCAGTGTCTAATATATACTTTCATAGATAAAATTTTCATAGATAATTTAAGAAACCATGATTCAAGACAATTTAGTTTATATTACATTTCAGTGCCATTTTGCCTTTCTGTCAAATTCTTCTGAAGGAAACAATTATAAGAAACTAGAGAAACGACAGAGAAACCCTATTGTAGAGAAAATAATTATTCTTTGATTAATGTGTTTTGTGAGTTTAGATTTCATGTCAGGCTTAAAGGATAGCATTTCTGTGTTTTAAAGTGCAATGAAAATAAGTAAATAAAACACACACACATACATTATTTGTGCTAAATAGCATCATGCATGTATCCAGGGAAATATATTTAAGATTTTCATTAAAATATTAATACATTATAATGAAACCAAGAGGATTTTGTATGTCAGATAGCTAAAGTTGTAAAGTATTAATAATACAGGCAAAAAGCTGGAAAAAATATTCTAATTATTAGAAGTACAGTGAAGAAAAAGTTCATTGTTGACCATACAAAGCTTTTGAAATATTTGTGAAGCTCTCAGAAATATTCATACAGATGAAGATACACTTTTAAAATACATGGTGCAGAATAAAAATTCTGGTAGAGGTGGTTAGATTGTTTTTGGAATATTTATCACTATTTCGACCTTGAATTTTATCACTGTAAACTGTGTAACTAGAATTTAAATGAGGAAAGCTTTTAGCAAAACAAGTAGCATAAACAGCAAATCCCAGAGCCATCATTCTTTAGTGATTATGTTTTCTTTTTTTTTTAATCACTAAAAAAACAACCAAAAAAGGTATATCTAGCTTCATGGAAATTAATATTGGATACAGTGAATTGTAACAGAAAAGAACAATATATAAATATTCTCAACCCTCAGCCTATCACAGTTTGAAAAAGTTATACAAAAATTATATTTATTAAAATGTCAGGCTTATCTAAGTTTAAACACAAAGAATCAGCCAAAAAAAATTAAGTGTAAGAAAGACCATGTTCTATTTAGGCTAGCCATTCAATAAAAACCCTAGAGAACATTAAAATTAGTGGATTCAAAGTCAAAAGAAAATCTTAGAAATATACATTCAGTATGAAAGCCTTAGAAATACCTTTGGTGAAAATTTTAGTTTATCTTTGGGCTCCAGTGTCATTATTTTTCTGCTAATTTGAATTCCCAACAGTTAATTTATTTTATGCACTATAGCCTATGTTGCCAAAGAGGGAAAAATTAATCCAGTACATTTCCACAGTAAACACAGAAAATCATACACTTATTCCCTTTCCAGTCAAAATAAGGGGAAATTTATCAAGTACAGAGTTTAGGCCAATTGTGTTTCTTCCATGTCAACTGCCTGAAATAACCACACCCAAGCCAAATTCAATTATATCAAAAGTAATTAATTTTCAAATGCTCCTTTTAGACCCCACATAAAAGACACCAGCATTCAAATTTACTTATTCTACTGAGCAGTTGAACAATTTGACATGGACCCAAAGATTGACTACAGGGTGAAGAAAAGAAAACCTAATAAAGGACAAATAAGAGGAACAGAAAACCATCTTGAAAAGGACTACCAAACTTTCATCTTTGTCCTCAAACTCCCTGCCTATGAGACACAGATGGACATTTCTAACAGCCTTCTGGTCATCTCCATCTAGGTATTACACAGGCAACCTAAGTTGTCCAGAAAAAGCTTTATTTAATAGCTTGTTATTAAGGCTACTACTTCACATTTCTTCCAACTAACAAACTACTTTATTTACTGGTATCAAAATACATCAAATCTCCCAATTTAGCAAATTTAGTCATCACCAACAGCTCCTTTTTTATATCTCTCACTTCCAGTTTAATCACAGCCAACAGATTTTTACTTAGGCGTATTAAATCTTGCATTTTTGACATTGTAACAAATATGTTAAATTAGTAAACTGTTATCAAAAAACTGGAATAAAACATTGGTACATGTCTGAAAATGCAGAGATAAATCCTTCCAATTTAACTGAATGAGAATATGAATGTGGCAAATCTTTCCACTTACTTTTGTAGAAGTTTCTCAAACAGATAAATTTAAGAATGCTAAAACAACACACAATGAGGAAGAAAATGTTAATGTCTAAATCAGGTTTTTAACACATCATCAACTAAATTGTCAGAAATATTGAGACACCTCTATTAAGGAGTAGAGATAAAATTTTTTAAATCTCAGGATGGTAGCTCCCGTAAAAGCTATTGCCAACTTTATGAAGTAGTAATTGTTTATTAATAAGAACTGGATATTAAGATATTTCAAAATAGTTTTAAGTAATCTCATACAGACCATGGTTTAAATTGAAGGAGTTTCTTTCTGAGCTAATTATAATGCTATGAATAAAAAATTTCAAAATTTATCTTTCATACCAAACTTAGGTGACTATCCTGAAAAAAGATATGTTTCAAAAGAAACAAGAAATACTCTGAGGAGAATGCTGGTGCTATTTTGATTGTGATTGCTTTGAATGTGTATATTACGCACACATACACACACACACACACAATGGAATACTACTTGGCAATGAGAAAAATGAAATCTTGCCATTTAAAACAACATGGATGGAGCTGAAGGGTATTATGCTAAGTAAAGTAAGTCAGTCAAAGAAAGACAAATATCATATGTTCTCACTCATATGTGGAATTTGAGAAACTTAACAGAAGACCATGGGGGAAGGGAAGGAAAAAAAATTAGTTACAAACTGAGAGGGAGTCAAACCATAAGACTTTAAAAATTTTTTTTTAATGTTTATTTATTTATATTGAGAGAGAGAGAGACACAGAGAGCATAAGTGGGGGAGGGGCAGAGAGTGAGGAGAGAGAATCCTAGGCAGGCTCCACGACGTCAGTACAGAGCCCGAGGTGGGGCTTGAAGTCACAAAACTGTGAGATCATGACCTAAGCCAATATTAAAAGTCAGATGCTTAACTGACTGAGCCACCAAGGCGCCCCAAACCATAAGAGACACTTAAATAAGAGAACAAACTGACGAATGGGGGAGGCATAGGTGATGGGGCATGGAAGAGGGCACTTGTTGGGATGAGCACTGGGTGTTGTATGTTAAGTGATGAATCATGGGAATCTACTCCCAAAGCCAAGAGCACACTGTATACTCCATATGTTAGCTAACTTGACAATACATTATATCTAAAAAAACAAAATAAAACAAAAATGAATTTTAAAAATAAAAAAGAAACAATACTTTATTAATTTAAAAACACTTTAATAAAAATTAAAAATAGAAACACCACACAATCTAGAAATTCCACTATTAGCTATTTACCCAAGGAAATCAAAAGCACTAACAAAGATATACAAATGCACACCTATGTTTATTTTACCATTATTTACAATAGCCAAGATATGGAAGCCTATACAATGGAGTATTACTCAGCCATAAAAAAGAATGAGATCTTGCCATTTGCTACAACATGGATATAATTAATGCTCAGTGAAATAAATCAAAGAAAGGCAAATACAATATGACTTCACTTATATGCGGAATTAAAAAATAAATGAATAAACAAAAAGCAGAAACAAAATACAGAGAACTGATAGTTGCCATAGGAGAGGAGGGTATAGAGATGTGTAAAATGGGTAAAGGGAAGTGGGAGGTACAGGCTTCCAGTTATGGAATGAATAAGTCATGGGGATGAAACCTACAGCAAAGAGCATAGATATAGTCAGTGGTATTATAATAGCGTTGAATAGTGACAGATGGTACCTACACTTGTGGTGAGCATAGCATAAAGTACACAGTTTTGGAATCACTATGCTGTATACCTGAAACTAGTGTAACATTATATATCAACTATACTTCAATAAATATAGGAAAAAAAAGTTTGATAAACATCTTTCAAATATAATGAGAAAACTAATTTGATTATTGAGGTCTTTAATAAGCTGAAGAAGCTCAATTTGATAATAGTCACAATGTTACCGAGCTTATAAATGCAGATGAATTGTCAGTAATGAAACTGATCCTTACAGTTAAGGTTAATCATGCAAGTAAAATAAATTTAACTCTTCTGAAATTTTAAGAGATCAGCACAAAGGTATAAGCTTTTAAAAAAAATGTTACCAAAAATATTTCAGAATATTGTAAGATACATTATTTTCTCACTGAACAATGAAAAAATGAACTGACGAACAGATTCCATCACCTCCCTCCAAAAGGACTATTTACTCTTTGATTCAACTCTGAAAAAAAAAACAACTTACTATTTCTATTTAGTCTGGATCAATTTACTTGAAGACTATCCTGAGAAAGCAAAATGAGTTTATAAACATTAGCATTTGTCACTACTTATTTCTATGAGGTAGAATTTCCTACGCATAATACAATAAAAATAAAATACATAAGTGGATATTGAGGCCAATATAAAATGGCAACTTCCATGTATAACTGCTAATTTTCATTTCTTACTGTATCCACTTATTGACTTTATTGGGAAAATGCTGTTAAGTTTGAACTTACAGGATAAATATATACTAATTAAAAGCTACTTTTACTTGTTGGAGTTCTGCAAAATGTTAAAAAAAAGGTTCTCTAAAAATTACAAGCTTTGAAATTTATTAACAAGATTTCAGACAAGATAAATTCAAACTCCTAACCATGGCATAATCTAGGTAGCCTTAACTAGTTTTCAGCTTATTTTCTCATAACAAACACTTCTTTTTTCCATCAATACCGAATGTTATATATTGCTAGAACATACATGATTTTACACCTTTATATATGCTCTTATCTCTATCAGAAATGCCCTTATTCCACTTCTCCTGGAAAATTTTTATTTTTATTTTAATATCCAGAAAAAATTTTTTGCTTCCTCTGTGAAGCCATCTGAGACACTCAAGACAGAATTACCTACTTTCTCCTCTACACTCTATTATAGTATCATCATGTTATTATATTTATCTATTTAAACTTATTGTCTCCCTAAATGACAGTGAATCCTTTAAATGCAGGATCCAAGTTATATTCATTTTTGGATCCTTTTTTTTTTTTCTGTTCTTAACACAGATACTAAAGTTGGAGTACATGTACAAATAAACAGTAAAAATTACATGTAAATAAAAGAACAAAAGGAAGCAAACTGGTTAAGTTTAGTGCCTAAAAATTAATCGAACAAGAATAGAATGGCACTGTCCTCAAGCTATTATACTCAAAGTACGGCCTGTAAACTACTTACCAGGCTCTGATGAGATAAAAAAAAAATTAGGATTAAATATTTGGAAACTTTAATAGGAATTTGACAGAGATTTTCATATCTGTTGAATCTTTTTTTTGGACTTTAAATTTTACTTTTCTAATAATTACTTTTATTATATTTTTATAAAGTATCATTCAGTGATAGATTGAGTATTGAAAATAAAAACCAAAATACAGATTTAGAAGCACTACATTAGACTATGAAAGACAGAAAGAGGAGTAACACCTTGACATTTTTCAATGAGAATTTGGTTTACAAGGAAGAATATGATGTACACACAACTGTTGTAGTAGTACACATCATAACTATCCATACTTCTCAAAGTCCACATCATTATCTTTGACACTCTAAAACCTATCTATTGATAGAATTGTTAAGTGTACCTGGAAATATTAATGCATAACTAGTATTTCTTTCTAAAGTTATTTATACGAGGACTAGATTTTAACTTAAAATTAGGGCTTGCTTCTTTCACTGCCTATCAGACCCAATGGCATAGATCACTACCCATTTTGATTGACTCCATACAGAGCTAGCCAGCTTTCTACTGCTCTCTGCCTGACCCCAGTAACATATAAAATCAAAATGATTATACAATTTTTTCAGAAATTCTTCTTTCAATATTTTCATTCCTACCAAGAAAGATTAATTTATTTTCTCAATACTCTACATTAGGAGTTGGCAAACGTTTCCTCTAAAGGACCAGATAATAAGTATTTTAAGGCTTGTAAGCTATATGGTCTACTGTCATAGCTACCTCGCCTTTCTAGCAAGAAAGCAGCCACAGACAACATCTAAACAAATGGGCATGGCTATGTTCCAATAAAATTTTACTTACAAAACCTGGCAGCAGGTGTTCAATTTGGACCAAGAACTGTAACTTGCTGATGCCTCTTCTATATCATAGGTATAATTTCAAAATCAATCATTAAGAACCTATCATATAATAATATTAAAAAATTGTCATTCTTGTTGCATTATCAGCTTTTAAAATTTTAAATACTGACAGATTCACCATCATTCAAGCTAGAAAAGAAAAGACACTGTTTTTCAAGAAAATCACATTAAAGATATTGAAAAAAAATGTTTGTGCTTTATCTTTAATGGCACATGTCTAGGGAAGCTACAAGCCTTTTATACTATTATCAGATAGCAACACTCTCACAGGCTACAGAAAACAAAAGGATTTATTTATAATATTTGCTACAACCACTAAATAAACAGCATATAAGCAAAATTCTTCACAAAGAAGCCCTTTTAAAATGAACCACAATCTTGGTGCGAATAGTTGTAAACACACAAAACTATGATTCAGAGTATGATGCTTTTTGTTCAACTCACATAGATGTGGAGGAACTTCAAAAATGCAGAGCTCTTGACTACATTTTTAACAAACCTGGAATGTAGATTTATTTCATCTTTAGGTTTCAAAGCTGACCTTCTCCAACATGTAATCACTCCTTTCCTTTAAGGGGTGAGACACAAAGCTGATTAGAGGTCACTCTAAAATTGAAGTCAAATCCTAATCTTGCCTTGTCCACGTAAATTCTAGTCTCCCCTGGTGGAATATATAGTTCTATGAACAATTCTCTTTCTCCTTCTAGAACTGTTTTCCTCAGAACATAAGAGGAATTACTAAATGTTTAAGTTTCCAAGGAAATCACTTACTGTTAGATTCTAAATGTCTTAACATAAATGTTCTTTTCCCTTTTATGTTCAATATCTCTGAAGAGTCTTCTATGACTTCAAAACTACCTTTAGATGACTCAAAAATCTCTATTTCACAATCCTCTATAAAGTATCAAGTGGCTAATTTTTATCTAGTAATAGGTATCAAAATACTATCATTGGATTATGGGTGGCCCTTTGAAGAGTGAGAATCAAGCAAAGTAAGAGACTAAAAAGAATGTAGGTGGGTTCTCTTGTGGGCATCCATGTTGAAACATGCAGTATATAATACTGCTCTGAGAATATGATTTCTGTGAGAGGAAAGTGCCCCTGAAAAAGGGATTAGGATATATTTGGATGTCCACGGAGATCTAAAATTTGAGGTCTAAAAAACTGTCATCATGATGTCTAAATATTATTTCCTTTCTCCTTTGTTCCCTGTCAATGATTCTTCTGATTTCCCAGACTTAAAATCCTTAAATTACTCCTTATCACTTTTCATTTTGCTTGAAAATTCAATCACAAAGCTTATAATTATTTTTGCATTTCTTTTACACCCTTGCCATTCACTATCCTTCCATAAGGATGCTGCCTATTTTTCCTGTTGAGAATTCTTCAATATTTCTATACATTTCTATTAGAAATCTTCCACAAATACTGATTGTACTTCTCAAATGTATGTATATAAAATACAGCTTGCTTAATAATAATACAGTTTATCTACTGTGTAATAATAAAATTATGTTTAAAAATGTTAATGAGGCAAATGCTTTCAACCAGTAAAAACAGATTTTAACAGTAAATAGATTCTTATAGAAAAATTTAACAGAAATAGAAAACAAACCCAAAAAAGAGGAAAATGCTGTAAGGAAAAACTAAAATTATGCATTTACTAAGGGCAGAGAAGAAAAACCAGAAACCTGAAGGATTATCCTTACTGTAGTAATTGATGCAACTGCTGTTTTTCTGAAGCCCCAGATAATATATACAAATAATCAATAAACTCTACTTACATAAGTTAAGGAAAAAATCAAGATTGGGCCTAAATGAGGGGGAAACAGCAGTGAAAAACTAAGTGACTTAGAAGTTGTCTAGGTAGCGTTCTATAGAGTGAAATTCTGACTGCCTTACCTAGGCAACAAAGCAAGTTGCCAGTATTACTACTTATAACATATCAGTTATTCTACCACTGGAGGGAGTCTGGTCACATATCCTTTGATGTGACTTTTTTTACTCTCATAACTTCCTTGTTTTCTCTGGGAATGAATTAGAACCCCTACCAAGAATATGAATTGGTTTAACAATCTGATGACTTTCAAGCTTTCTGTTTTAGTTTTTATTTTATTTTTGTTATGTTCCATGTTCACTAATTAAAAATTTACAGCATCTCTATAGTCATATCTGGGTCAAAGAAATGAATCCAGAGATCTCATGTGCTGGTACATATGCATCCTTAGAAAAATAATCATAAAGAAAAAAATGTTAAATCAAGAACAGAGAAGGGCTCTGATACAAATACCTACTCAAAGCAGATATCAAGGTCACAAAGCACGTGAAATGCAGCAAACAGCAGGTTTGAAGTAGAAGCTAAAAGAGCTTTTAGGATTAAGGCTGACAAGGATATTACTGATAGGATAGAAAAATATAAGCAAATGAGAGTACTGTAACTGTGGTTTTAAAATTAACTATCCTTTTAAAATTCAGAGTTTGCAGTTTCCACTGTCTACTCCTAAAGTTGAAGTGGCATAAGAAGGATTTACTAAGTAAATAAAACACTAATAAAATGAAAAACAACAAAGATCTAAACACTGGACCTAAATAAATAAATAGATAGATAGATAGATAGATAGATAGATAACAGTAGTTCAACTCAAGAAGTTATGTGAAGAATAGTCCATTTACAATAATAATTATTCTCTATTTTGTGTCAAGAATTTTGAGAAATGATATGAAATATTTCATTTAATTATTTTAACAATCCTACAGGATTGACATTATTATACTCATTTTACATGAGAGAGCTTAAAGCTAAAAACAAGTAATTTGCCTAAGGTAATATATCTGTCAAGAGCCAATACTCTGTCAGAGGTCCATCTGATTCTAAAATGGTATTGTCACTATGGTATATGAAGGTCAATGAGACTGAACAATGACTACCTTATGTTCTTGTACTATTAAAGGTAACAGTTATAAGTACTCTTCCTAGATGTCTGCTTCAGAAAATGTCATTACAGATTATCTAATACAGCACTGTATTAACTATTAAGCATTTCTGTGTTATTTTGTTTCCAAAGTTAAAATTTGTTTAATTCACATGTCAATTGCATAAATAAGTCATAGCTTATTTTTAATTTAAATAGATATAAGTAAAAATTAAAAGGAATTTACCTTTTTAAATATGTAAAAAAGAGAAAACCTTTTTTTTCCTTTCCTTCACAAAACTATTGTCAGACACAAAGACATAGAAATCTGTCAGGTTCTCTCTGTGCAATTTCCTTAAAATGTACTCCTTTGCTGAGTAGTATCATAAACTCCATAAATCATATCTAGGCAGTCAGAAAATAATCATGGAAATAACACTTGTTAAACCTAGGAAAGCTTGGGGGTGGATTTAAGTGCTATAGAACAAATTAATTTTGTGTTTTCTTCCTTACTATTATAACAAGAGTGCAGGAAGCTTGAATGCATAAAACAACATATATATAATAAATCTTTCCCTTTCAGCAAGGAAAGAAAGTTTATATATATGTGTGTGTGTTTGTGTGTGTGTGTGTGCGTGTACGCACACATATATATGCATAATTTTTAAAAAATGAAGAGTAGAAGTAATGTAGAATTCTATGCATGAAGCTGGGGGCTGTTCTGTCTTATCACAAGTCAATTAAGGTCTCAAGTATCCATGTGAAGAAACAAACTGGAAATGGGTTCCCATATTATCGATGCTTCCCGTTGAGTAAATGTTTGTTTTTTTTTTCCCTTCAATTTCTTTGGAAAATCCACAATTAATGTATATCAACTGGAGGATACTTCAGCACAGCAGAGATGGAGGAACAGAAACACTCTCCTACTTGCAACAGAGATTCTAGAAAGTACTAGATCTACAGCACATCTTCAGAGGTTTCCTAATAGAAGTCTATTCAGAATCATCATTTTGAACTACAGATAACATCTAGACAGGGACCATGTACTAGCACACATGCCTAGGATAAAAGTACACATGAAATAATGTGTGTGTAGAAGAACCTCCCTATTGCTTAATTTAAAAACCCAATTATGTGACTGCTTGGATTCTATTCCATATTCTTCCAACTGTTAGATAATTGGAGAAACTATGGAAAAAAAGAAAACATTGTAAATTATTGCAAATTATGTAAACAGATTAATTTATAAGAAATAGCAAGTGAAAGAAAAAACATACAAGAGCCAAGGAAACAGAAGAAAGACATACAGTTCACCAGCAGTTATAACTCTTAGTTGGCCAAATATGCAAAACACTATAAAATTAAAAAATCTATAAGTGGAGAGAGTAAAAGGAAATATATATTTAACAATACTATATTTTCTCCTATTCTATTTCATTCCACTTCCAAGAAATTAATGTTATGCTCATTTTTTCCCATCTGTGAATAGAATAGAAAAAAGTAAAGAGCAAATAAGACAAATGTATATCTGTGATTGTAAAATTATGAAAATTTATCACTTATTATATACTTAAGCATTTAACAGATCTTCTGCCACATCCTAATCTTTCTGTTATATATTTACAAAAGGAAAATAATGACACCTGAGAGGAAGTGAAAGGAAGTAAAGGGAGTAAATAGTACCTAGCTGAAATTTTCTCAATATAAAATTTGACAAATAAGGTCTGTTTGACAAACTTAATGCAACGTTTTTTAATTTTTCTGCCATAAAAAACTATATATTTTGGAACTGACATGTAGTGTCACAAAATAAAGTTAGGCATTTAGTAACATCTCTACATAAGCTATTCCCAGTTTTTTACACATCTTTTAATAGAAGAGTTAGCTCTTTGTATTTGTTGATATAACATATTTAATAAAAATGAAACCCTATTCATTTAATCTATGTTGAATTATTAGAAGCCTGTAAATAAGTAATTTTCATAGATACTGCTTAGTGCTAGCACTCCCCAATTAAATGTTACATAATTTGTTCATTTTGCAGGATTCATAAATATGAACTGAAACAACTAAAAAACTATTACCAAAATAAAATAGAAGAGACCACAGTAAATGTAGCACTAGTTTCTGTACTCTACATTACTAACTTTGTAAACTTCATAAAAAAGAAAAACAACTTTATTTTCTCCATTATCTCTGAAACATGTGGCAAATCCAATTTTAAGTATTAAGATTACTGTGTTCTTGAGGGACAATTATGAATTGCTTATTTCCAATAACTACAGTAATAAGCTTTTGATAAATCATTGAAATAAATGAAAATGAAATCTATTTTGGTTTTCTATCAAACCAATCTAGGAAAAACATTTACAATGGTTAACACCAGAAAAAGTCACTTCACAAAAGCATAAACTAAAACCAATACAATTTCTTATGTGGCATACTAAAAATAATCTCTATAGTCTAATAATGCAAGTTTATATGTGGAATGCCAAAATGATTACTTCTGTTTAGATGCCATAAATATGTGCAACTATTACGATGGTGACCTAAGAATAAAGAAATTATGAACGGCTTTTGCAAGAGTATTTATTTATCCATACTACACCTTTTTCAGAAATTATTTCAAAGTGGCTTTGGCTTCAAAGGGCAATTATTGTGTCCCATATTTATTAATAAAAAGAAATTCCGTGTTCAGTTGACCTAAACTAGACTGTATACCAATGCCAAACCAAGTTATCATTTAAATGACTTTGAAACAAGACCTCTGCTCTCTATTTGGATTACATACTGATAAATTTTATGACTTTGTTGTCACCACATGAGTATCTCTACATAATCTTGACCAAAAAAAAATATTTTTAAATCATCGTCTGCATACATTGTTAACGGATTCCATTTATAGCCAAAAAGTGTTTAGGGTCATCTTGACAACATGTAAATTGTTTTTCCTTTGTCAGATGTCCAATTTTACAATTATTTGGTCAATGACTAATCAGATGAGTTTTTTTACAAATGAAGTTTTGTTCCACAGACGGACTCTTCAACTACTCAAAATAACACAGAAGCTACCCATATTGAACACAGTACTAGCTTATCTCTTTAACGCTTAAACCTGTGTTCAATCACTTCCTTCGGAGACTGCAACTTTAACAATAGAATAAGCTACATAATATCAAGACACAATGGTGAGTACTCGCCACATATTCTGTACCACAGCAGATATATTATGCCACTTCACAGATTTTTGAGTTTCTGAATCACAGCCCCAAACCACGAAGCTTGTGGCTGTCCTTGGTGCTGAAACGCACTTTTTCCCCGCGCCCCTTCACTGAAAAAACCGTCATCCCAATCCCTATTTGAGAGCATAAAAAGACTCCTGAATTTGGGAGGTGGGGGTCTGAAGATGAGAGGTTTAAAAAGGAAATGATAAGTTTCTGGGCTGAAAATGCTAACTAGCATGTGCAGGTGGAGAGGGGAAGGAAGGGGTGCTAGAAACATCCAGAGGGCATTTTCCCTACGGTTCCGGTAGACCCTGGAAACCCGGACTGCGGCACGATCGGAAACGCCTCGTCCCGGGCAGGAACGGCGGGCGGGAACGGCGCCCTCGCCCGGGCAGCTCCTCGGCGCTGGGCCAGGCGGGCGAAGACGGCGAGGGGCGCCGCGGCTGGAGACTACGGCGACTTTCCGCGCTAACGCAAGAGCCCTGGGGTCCTTTTGTTTCTACTGTCTGAGGAGAGGGCGGATGAGCGGAGGGGAGCCCCACCTGTATTTATTTGTACGGGGGAACAACAAAAGACCGTGAAGCCCGGGCGAGCAGGGTCAGCAGAGCCGGGGCGGCCGCGGCGCCTAGGCGCGGGCTCGGCCCCTTTCCTCACAGCCCCCGTCGCTCTTACCGTCCCGGTCGCACAGCTGAATGGCCTCCAGGCTGAGGTTTTTGATCACCTCCTCACAGGGGCTGGTGGGGCTGTTGAGGGTATGATCCAGGCGCGGCACCTCCATTTTCCCAACTCCCTTCTCAAGCCCGCCTGCTTCGTATCCAGGCTCTCTCGACGGACCGGGTGGGAGAGAAGGGCGGGAAAGGGAAGGGGAGTGTCGGAAAGAGGGGAGGAGGCCTGGGACGCGGCTCCGGAGAGGCGAGGCTGAGCTTCCGGGCTAGAGAGCCGCGGCCGAGGCGACGGCCGTGGCAGGAGCTCCGGAGAGTGCGCGGCTCGAAGAGACTGAGAGGGACCCGGCGCGAGGGCGAGAGGAGCGCGCTCCCGGCGGGGAGGAGACGCGTCGCGCGGGGAACGTGAAGGCGCGGCGCGCGCACGCGCGTGAGAGGACGCGCCCACCTGCTGGCGCGCGGCGCTCCTCCTTCCTGCGCCCCCCCTTCCCCCGCCCTTCCACGCGCACGCGCCCCCTGCTGCCCTAGCTCCTCAGCCCCGGCAATCCCCTGAGCTAGGTGAACTCGCGGGAACTGCGGGATGCTGGGGGTGCGTCATGCTGGACTCGCCCTCTCTCCTGGTGAGGTTGATTTAGCTTTTCCCTCGTCAGTGTCAGTCGTATCCAGGTTGGCACTGGGGCGTCTGGCACTGGGGAGGTGAGAGGGAGCAGACTGGTTGTTTTGAAGGACTGAAAAAATATGCGTCCAGACCCTTTGTATACGGGTTCGCGGAGCCAGAAGGCTGCCTTCTCCGTTCAAAGTCCTGGGCTACTCCCCACCCAGCCCCCACCTGCTCAGCCGAGCATTCCTCAGGAACAGCTGCTTCCGTGTGAGAGATGTGTGGATTAACTGAGGACTGGCAGGGTTTATGGACAGAATTTTGGTCATCTTGAAGGAGGGGCAAACAGGAATTCAAAACTGCCAGAAAGGTGAGGGAATGAGATGTCAGCCAGCCGGCTGGAAAGTCAGCACGTGTGCTTCAGGACTGACAGCCACTAATCTTTCAGCCTTCGCAGTCTAGCTTGCTCCATTCATTCATTAATTCATTCAACAACTAGGTATTAAATGTTTACTCTGTGCTGGGCATTGTTCTGGACGCTAGTGAAGGGGGTAAAAAACAGTACCTGTCCTGATGGATATGGAAGCACAATGGGAAATGTGCTTCCTCAAGTTACCCTAAATTTGTCTGCCCATTCTTTTTAAAGGCATTTAGGATTCTGTAGTGCACTTCGTGGAGGTGAAAAAGTTTTTAAAATAAAATGGGTATAGGTCACAGCCTATTGACCTCTGTTGCCATTTGCTTCTTTGGAACAGCTTTTAGTTGTGTTGCTGTCTTAGGATCAAAACAGTGCTTGCCCCTCTCTCTTCTTTTTTTTAGTGTGTATGCTTGTTGGAAATTAAAGTTCCTTTTTATTGATTTTCCAATTTCAAACATAAATGTTATCCAATAAAGTAACAATTTACATACAGATTGCTATATGCTACCCTTTCTAGTCACATCCTTCTAGCCATAACATGACTAAATCTAGTTAATTGAAACCTCATAAAACAGAAGGACCAGCTTAAGGTAAAATAAGCCTGTGAGAAAACTTGGCACAACTGCAAGTTGATACAAATCTGTGGAAGATAATTGGGTATCTTAAAGTGAAATGTCCTCATTATCAACTTAGGTATACATGTATACCTATAATGTATACATTAATACAACTTAGGTATTAATGAAGATGGATCTCCTTCTTGCAGTTTGAGAAATGTCAAGATAGGGGTGTCCCTAAGGAGAGGATAAATTATTACTTGTCAAGAAATGTGACAAGATGGCACTTATTGGTGAATATCCTGTGTTCTAAAACCTGCGTCTGGAGGAATAGAAATTGATATTGTCAGCTAAGCCACAGTGGGTTCATCTTTCAGAGTAGTATCACATTTACAAATTTCAAAAGAAACTGTGTGAGCTAGATTACCAATTTATTGATTTACAGATGAGAAATCGAATTCATATCTATAATTAAAATTATAATCCATACAAATATTTATTAAACACTAGCTATGCCCATGGACAATATGCTAGATGTTGGAATTTTTGAGTTCAAATCAATTAGGAAAGATAGACTTTGAAAAAGGAAGATTATAATGAGTGTTATGAAAAAAGGAATCATGAGAACTTGTGAAGGACACACAGGTGTCCTAACCTAGTCTGATTATTCAAGAAAGCCTCTAAAAGGATTTTATTTAAAGGGAATAGGAGTCTCTTATGGGGGGTGGGAGGGAGGGGAAAGTGGGTGATGGGCATTGAGGAGGGCACCTGTTGGGATGAGCATACAACTGGGTGTTGTATGGAAACCAATTTGACAATAAATTTCATATTTAATAAATAAATAAATAAATAAATAAATAAATAAAAATAAAGAGAACAGGAAATTACTGAAAGGCTTTATGTGGGAAATTAGCATGATCAGATTTGTGAGCCAGAATATTTATGTGGGAAAGGAGGTAATGTTTTGAGAAATATTAATTTGACTTTCCGGGCATAAGATCTATTCAATCCAAGGCATCTTTCTGCTAAGGCCTTAGATTATTACATAAGAAATACAAAAGAGTTACTATTTTACTTTTGAAATTCAGCATAGGATTTTTTTTAGCAAGTTGTGAGGCTTCAAATCAAGGCATTGTCAAAAGATAAAATATAGATTTGCTTATGTTTTAACATATCAAGGCTAAGACTAGTGTTCAAAATGATAAGAGTTTATCCCATAGTGAAGACAAGATATCCCGGTTCACAACTTAGGCCAGAGATTGGTATAAAGAAGATGGTGGCTTGAGATAGGTAAAGGAGAGAAAAGTATATTCTCTTTGGCTCAGAGAATTATGGAAAAGAGGTTGAAGTGTTTGAGGTTGGCAACCAACAACATTTTTACTTACTCTCCCATTGAAGATGTGAGATGAAGGTTTGTAGCTTTAGGTATAGGTATAGCCTACAGATAGGTATGGGAACACTCAAGGACAGAGAAATGTCTGCCCTACTTCTTAGGTCTTTGGGATGATATCACCTGGCCAGACTGAGGGTGACTGCATTCAGGTAACCTTGAACAAGGCATCATTGTTAGATGGAGGACAGGGATTTACTTTCTGGAACTGCTGAAAGTTTCTGTATATTTAGAAGGTAGTTGAGTGAAAGCTAGCCAACCTGCTCTGAAGCCTGATTTTAAAATGCTAGCAAAAGCTGCATAGTGGACCTTCTAGACCAGGGAGGTCTAAAGCACCAAAAAGATGAGACTTGTCAGTCTCAGAGATGGCAAACAAGCCCTGAACAAACTGAAAAAACACAGATCATAAGTTTCTCTAGCCACCAACTTCAAGAGAAAGACCAGAAGCAATTAGGCATACAAGAAATGTCACCACAGAGACCAGAGGAGGCAAAATACATTCAAATCCAATGAGCCTTTGTCCCAGTGCTTCAAGGTAATGGAAACTCTCCTGTCTTGATATTCCCAAATACCATCTAAAATAAGATGTAGAAGAAAAGGTAAAAATCTTAAAGACTGAGGATTTTACCTAAAAATCTGGACTATACCTAAAGGAACTGATTAAAATACTGACTGGATCTAAGATCCAGGATTAGACTAAAAACATCATTTACTTCCCTTTATATCAGTGAACAATATTTCATGAAAATAACCAAATAAGTTTTATACAAAATAAAAATTCTACCTTTTCTTTTCATATATAAGTTGCAGTGTGAGTAATTGCAATCCTTGTACACTTAAATTATTTAATTGTTAGCTTGAGGTGGTCATTATTATAGCCAAAATCCTACCATTCAAGATCCCCCTCAAATGGTGCATTACCTATAAATATTATTCCCTATGTCAAAAATTTCTTTATATTATCTAAAAACATAATCGCACTATGATTTTTACGTTATTAGTGTACGTTAAGGATGAGACTTAAATTTGAAAAGGACCTAAATGTATCTTAATGCAATACTGTATCCAGTGTTGAAGCCACTGAAAAGTTGTTTATCTTTTAATAAATCCTCATGAAGTAATCTTACTCATTCTCAACCCAAATATGCTTCCTATAAGGTCAATACAGTGGCCTTCATTTTCTCCTCTGTTAGTCATACACAATAATGACAATCCTCTTCCTTCTGCTGCCCATATATATTCAATTCTCTGGCTAAATATTCCTAGTTCTTTCAAACATTTCTGATATTACATTACTTTGAGTCCCTTTACCACTTTTGACACTCTCTTCTAGATAGCTCTAGTGTTTTCTAAGTGTCCATTGGTGAACACACCTGTGGTGTAGAAAGATATTAAGAATATAAAGGGAAACAAGCCATCTTTGCTCTATATGCCACACATCTTGTAACACAGCCCAGGATAACGTTAGTTTTTCTGACAGTGATATTAATATGCTCACACATCTTGAGCTTGCTATCATGTAAAACCTATACTTCTTCCCTGAACATTTCTTATTTCCCCTGTGCTGTAAATTTTAAGCACATATTATAGTATTTTCATAGAGAAGATACTCAGTACAATTTGTTGAATTATTTGATTGAACTTCAGTACTTTGTGTTTAATTATATTGCTACAACTGCCTAGAATGTTATCAAACCTAAAGAAAAAGTAGATTACAAACTCCTTTCAATAAGCTTGTAAGTGCAGAGGTCATTCTTATTATATAACCTACACCCTTAGGCACAATCCAGACTTTTATGGCTAAGCAGAAGGCAATGACTGAACCAAAACCATGGGTAGAAGCAAACTCAAAATGCGTAGTAAATGAAGGAGTGTTTTTATTTATTTTTTTTCTCTCCTCTCAATCATTACCAGGACTTTTCCTAAGCCCTTATAATGGTGGGACAAAATAAAACTCATGAAAGCCACTCAAATGATCTAAATTCTTTATCCTGACTCAAATTGACTTGTGTCTAAACGTGTGAAAATCAAATGACATAATATATATGCAAGTGTTGCATGAACTGTAAGGCATCTCGCAGTTAGTGAGGATGTTCTAAGAACACCATTAAGAAAGTACATCTGGTCAATTTTACAGTACAAATTGCTGGAAATATTTTAATAGCTATTTAAAAACATCAAGAACTTCCATATTTAGAATAGCTTTATGGTTTAGTGTGTTGGGGCCCTTTTAAATTACATCATATTATGTTTGCTTTTGGTTTTAACTCATGGTAGATTTTTGCCAAGCCCATAAGCAAATACTCAATATTGAATCTCTCCCCAGTATTTGATTTCTACACTTCTACTTCTGTATCTCCAAACACTGGACAGAGATGGTGGAGAACTATGATGACTTGACAATTTAACTGTCACAGACTCTTTGAACTCTGAAACCCCCAGTTCTGCTCTCACTTTCAAAAGTGATCTCACTTTCAAAAAATGACCGCTCTGTCTCTCTTTCTTTCCTGGAAAAACAATAAAAGCATGAATGAAATTTCTCATTGGTTCTTATCTTTAGCTCAGTAGGTCCCGGTAAAATTTGTTACTTTTCCTTCTTTTATCTGTATTTTTCACTCAGTGCCTGTGTAATGCAGAATAAAGTTGTTGGTTTCCTATTTTTACCCCCTCCAGCTGCTTCAGTCTTTTTCTTTCCTCTCTTTTTTATCTTTAAACATTACCAAATCTTCTTGATTTTAAAAATTATCTTACTTGAACCAGTTACTATCCAACTTCTTAATATTCTGTGGTATATAAGAAGCCCAATATAAATTGCAGTGCTATAAAACTTATTCATTGCCTCCATTTCCTTTTATTTTTTTTATTTATTTTTTTAACATTTATTTATTTTTGAGACAGAGAGAGACAGAGCATGAACGGGGGAGGGTCAGAGAGAGAGGGAGACACAGAATCCGAAACAGGCTCCAGGCTCTGAGCGGTCAGCACAGAGCCCGACGCGGGGCTCGAACTCACGGACCGCGAGATCATGACCTGGCTGAAGTCGGACGCTCAACCGACTGAGCCACCCAGGCGCCCCACCATTTCCTTTTAATCTTCACACAATTTATCATCTGTCTCCAACACTATGATTCTTACTCTTCAAATGTCATCTTTGGATTTGATGAGATTTTCCACATCGCCAATATACGGCCTTTTATCATCTGCATCCTCTTTGATATTTTAGTAGTTTATTTCTGCTGAACTTCTGTGGCACTGAACTCTACTGAATCTCTTCCTACATGTGTGCTTAATGTTTATCAACTCTAGCTTCTATGTTGCCCCCTTGAGTGTAGGTGTTCTTTAAAGTTCAACCTCTGACATTATGTTCTTCCCTGTTTAAAGCGATTTCCTCTGAGAATACATGCATTTTCATGAATTTTAATGTCTTTTTCATGTTTAAATTCTCACCATCTTCAAATCCCTATTTCAAGTTCCCAACTATAAACAAAAGTCATTATTCTATTTCCAACTAATGGACATTTTTATTTACATTCACATAACCGTATCTAAGTAATCAATTCATCCCCAAACTGTTTTCCTTTTTAATTTTCCCCCATTATTGTGAATGGAACAGTATCTTCTTAGTCACCCAATATCACCCAACTTTCTGATTTTCTCTTTTCCACTTTAAATCAAAATGGACTTAAAACAATGAAAATTTTGCAATATTTCATGGACATGTTTTTCCCCCTGAATTATAGGTACTACTATAACATTTAGATTCTCATCATTTTGACCAGATTATTGAAATTACCATGTACATAGTTTTCCTACCTCCTTTTTTTTTTTTTAATTTTTTTTTAACGTTTTTTATTTATTTTTGGGACAGAGAGAGACAGAGCATGAACGGGGGAGGGTCAGAGAGAGGGAGACACAGAATCGGAAACAGGCTCCAGGCTCCGAGCCATCAGCCCAGAGCCCGACGCGGGGCTCGAACTCACGGACCGCGAGATCGTGGCCTGGCTGAAGTCGGACGCTTAACCGACTGCGCCACCCAGGCGCCCCCCTACCTCCTTTATTTAATCTATGCTGCTACTAACATCAACCCACTAAAAGATTTTGTTCATTAGAACTTGTTCAATGAATTATAATGGCTACCTGTTTTTGTTCTATATTAATGGTGAGCTACTGAAGCTTTTTAGGCAGGTATATGACAATTGGAAAGCACGATTATGTGACTAATCTTCCCATTTTTATAGGATGAATGGAATGGAGGAAGATAGGTGTTTAAGAAATTATGATAGTGCAAGCAAGAAATTATAATAGACTATAACAATAGAACTGGGAGTGAGAAAGAAACAATGGATTTGATAGAATGATGTTACACTATTTTGTTTCTGAGACTATTTAAAATCACAAAAATAGCTAATATTTTGAAATTTTAAAATATTGACTTGTTTACTTAAAATACTGATGGTTATATACTAAAAATATTAGTATATATGCAGCACAGCATCACATGGCATTATGAAGCATGAAAAATTTATTGTACACAACTTTTCCATGTTTAAAACATAATAGTTATCTTCCAATGATATACAAGTAGATTAACCTTAAGGACTAAAGCAAAGTCTAGTGTTTATACTTGTGGGTAAACACAGATCAACTAAAAATGGCTCTCTGGATAGCATGTTTTGGAATATCTTCTGCTGTCACTAGTCAAAATTTAAAAGGAGTTGGTGTTAGGGAAAATAAATATTGGGAGGGATGGAGAGGAAAGAATTTCTCTACAGGTTGAACGACTTTTTAAATGAATTAATTAATGACTTAATTTTTATTTTTATTTTTATTTTGGAGAGAGAGCATGCGCAAGCAGGGGAGAGGGGCAGAGGGAGAAGGAGGGAGAATCTTAGGTAAACTCCATGCTCAGTTCATAGCCCTACATGGGTTTTGATCCCATAGCTCTGGGATCATGACCTGAGCCAAAATCAAGAGTGGAACGCTTAATCAACTGAACTACCCAAGGGCCACTGAACCACTCTTATTGAGAGCCTTTCTTCTCTTCTCTGGTCCTTCCCCTTCTATTAAGTATGCATTGGATTAGAGTATTTTCAGAATGTGTTCAAGTACATAGTCATTACTAACTCCATGTCAGGGAATCTTCAAAGTAAATTATATATGGTGAGCAGTCGTAAGTATATAACCACAGTCATTTTTCTGTAAGTTCCAGGTTGTTTTCACCTTCATAGATGTATCTTTCTAGTTTTTAGTTTTTCACTAGGCTCAAAACAAATTCACTTACATCTTTATATTATTGGCAAACAAAATCTCTAGTCTACTCCCCTGGAACACAGCTCAAATTGCTCTCTTGAAACCCTGATCTAGTTAGTGTCCCCTTAAATCTATCCACAGAAATTTCCTAATGAATAATTTTTCCAGGATTTTTATCTCAGCAGATTAGAGCTGTGACTTTTATAATGATTAACACAGTTTGATTTCCCAAAGTTCTTTCTAAGCTAAAAGAAAGACCTATAGGATCTCTGAAAGCCCTCTAATTTTTCTAACATCTAACTTTCTCTCAAGTTTACTGTAACATCAGTGTTGTTATATAGCTCACATGTGCAATACACTCATTAGCATGATAAGAAGCTTTAATTTAACAACCACATCTTACCTTGAGACTTTCTCTGTAATACTTGTGTAAACAAACCTACCACATTGCATTCAATTGAAGTTTAGCTTTCCTGACTCCAGCTAAAGTAAGCCTGCCCCAAGATCCATAATGAGAAAAACTTCAGAGTATGTAGAGGCTTATTAGAGAGATTACTCGGTCAATAACATCCACTGAATGATGATTCAATGCTATGTATATACGTATGTATGTATGTATGTATGCATGTATGAATGTATGTATGAAATCAGTTTACATTATTGAGTGGCCATTAGGTTTTGTGTGATGATACAAAGAAAGACACTGTCCATGCCAACATTTCTCCCTAACCCAAGTTATTGCTGTTATCCTAGAGTGCAGATAAACGGAGTTGTTTCTGGTTAACTAATTTTAGCAAGAGGAGTAGCACAGTAGCTAGCACAGTAGCTATTCATAGGAAGGGCTTCAACTAGAAAGTGGCAAGAGTGAGGATCATGCAGACAGATAACTATAGGTTTACCTCAGAGATATTTCAGGTTTGGTTCCAGACCACCGCAATAAAGGATATTCCAATCAGGCAAAAATTCCAATTTTTTTGCTTTCCTACTACATGTGAAAGTTATGTTTCCACTATACTGAAGTATATGAAGTGTGCAATATCATTGTGTCTAAAAAAATGTATATGCATCACTTAAAAAGTGCTTATTGCTTAAAAATCCTAACCATCATCTGAGCTTTCAATGAGTCATAATCTTTTTCTTGGTGGAGAGTCTTGCCTCAATGTTGATGGCTGCTGACTAATTAAGATGGTAGTTGTTTAAGGTTGGGATGGCTGTGACAGTTTCCTAAAATAAGACACAGTGAAGTTTGCCATATTGATTCTTCCTTTCACAAACTATTTTTCTATAGCATGCATTATTGTTTGGTAGTATTTTACCAACAGTAGAACTTATTTTTTTTTAATTTTTAATGTTTATTTATTTATTTATTTTTATTTTTGAGAGAGAGACAGAAACAAGTGTGAGCCAGGGAGGGACAGAGAGAGAGGGAGGCACAGAATCTGAAGCAGGCTCCAGGCTCTGAGCTGTCAGCATAAAGCCCAATGCAGGGCTCAAACTCACAAGCGGTGATATCATGACCTGAGCCAGTGTCGGACGCTTAACTGACTGAGCCTCTCAGGCACCCCCCAACATTAGAACTTCTTTCAAAATTGGAGTTAATCCTCTCAGACCCTGCTGCTGCTTTCTCAACTAAATGTATGCAATATTCTAAATCTTTTGTTGTCATTTCAACAACTTTCATAGCATCTTCACCAGTTGATTCCATCTCAAGAAAACATTTTCTTTGCTCATGCATAAAACCAACACCTTATCTGTCCCAGAATTTGAGTCTGGAGTCTCTTTCCAGCAAGAGAGTGGATACAAAATTGAATATGAGAGAGGCTAATGTCCAGGAAGAGACAAGAGCCCCAAACAGAGGTTTGTCTCTGTATTTATTGAGCTCTCAAGGTTTTACATACATAGTGAATGTGCAGAAGGAAACAATAAGATATTGACCATTAATTTGTGTGTGTAATAAGCAAAGGGTTTGGGGAACGAGTGCGTTAGAAGTTGAGATTAAAGCGCAATGATATATTGGCACCAGACACTGACACCAGATGGACAGTGTTTCTCTTTGGGTGATACAGCCAAGTAGCTCTTATCTCCAAAGTTTAAGATTGCTAGAAGATGCTGCCTCAAGGCTAATAAGGCACCTTTTTTACTAGCTAGCCTTGGGCACTTTTGCCCCATAGCAGCTTTCCACCTCTAACTGTTCTCAGAGGCTTTAGTCCTGTGGAGGCGGCTTTCCTCCCTAAGCCTTGTTTTACTTAATGACTTGGGCACTTTTGCCCTGTGGCAGCTTTTCACTGGAAGCCTTGTTAACCCATTAGTGCAAGCATACAGAATTCTTAAACTTATTTCCCACACTTATCCATTAAAGTTTTGTCATGATATTGAAGTAATTCAGGCCCATCTTCAGGGTCCCCTTCTAGTTCTGGTTCTCTTGCTATTTCCACCACATCTATAGATATTTCCTCCACCTTGGAGGTGTCTTGGACACCTCAAAGTCATCCATGAGAGGTGGAATCAATTTCTTTCAACTCCTGTTAATATTGATATTTTGACCTCTTCCCATGAATCACAAGTGTTCTTAATGAACACTTCAAGAATGGTAAATCCTTTCCACAAGGTTTTCCATGGACATTGTCCGGATCCATCTGAGGAATCACTATGTATGGTAGTCATAGCCTTACAAAATGGATTTCTTAAATAATAAGACTTGAAAGTCAACTTTACTCCCTGATCCAGGGGCTTCAGATTGGATGTTATATTAGCAATCATGAAAAAAACCTTAATCTCATTTTCCAACTCCATTAAAGCTCTTGGATGACCAGGTACATTGCCAATGAACAGTAATATTTTTAAAGGAATCTTCTTTCCTGGCAGTAGGTCTCAACAGTGGGCTTAAAATATTCAGTAAACCATACTATAATTTTTTTTAATGTTTATTCATTTTTGAAAGACAGAGAGAGAGAGTACAAGCGGGGGGGGGGGGCAGAGGGGGAGGGCGCAGAATCTGAAGCAGGCTTCAGGCTCTGATCTGTCAGCACAGAGCCTGACATGGGGTTCGAACTCACGAACCATGAGATCATGACCTGAGCCTAAGTCGGATGCTCAACCAACTGAGCCACCCAGGCGCCCCAGTAAACTGTACTATAAACAGATATGTTGTCATCCAGGCTTTGTTGTACCATTTCTAGAGCACTAGCAGAGGAAATTTAACATAATTCTTAAGGGCCCTAGGATTTTCAGAATGGCAAATGAAGACTGACATCATCTTCAAGTCACCAGCTGTGTTAGCCCGTAAAAAGAAAGTCAGCCTGTCCTTTGAAACCAGGCATTGACTTGCATATCTATGAAAGTCCTAAATGACTTCTTCTTCCAATAGAAAGTAGTTTTATCTTTCAATCTTTGTTACATTTAAAATCTGTTGTTTAGTGTAGCCACCTTCATTAATTATCTTAGCTAGATCTTCTAGATAACTTGCTACAACTTCTATATCAGCACTTGCTTTTTCACCATAAACTTTTATGTTATGGAGACAGCTTAATTTCTTACACCTCATGAACCAACTTCTGCTTGCTCCAGACTTTTCTTCTGCAGCTTCCTCACATCTCTCAGTCTTCATAGAATTGAAGAGAGTTAGGGCTTTGTTCTTGATTAGGCTTTGGTTTAAAGGAATGTTGTAGCTGGTTTGATCTTCTATGCAGATCACTGAAACTTTCTCCATATCAACAATAAGGCTGTTTCACTTTCTTATTCATGTGTTCACTGGAGTAGCATTTTTAATTTCCTTTAAGAACTTTTTCTTTGCATTCACACCTTGGCTATCTCTGGCACAAAAGGCCTAGCTTTTTGCCTATCTCAACTTTTGACATGCCTTACTTACTAAGCTTAATCATTTCTAGCTTTTGATTTAAAATGAGAGACATACAACACTTTCTTTCACTTGAACACTTACAGGTCATTGTAGTGTTATTAAATGACCCAATTTTAATATTTATGAGTCTGAGAGATTAGGTAGTCTTTTTTTAAAAAATTTTTTAAAGTGTATTTATTTTTAACAGAGAGAGAGCATGAGCGGGGGAGGGGCAGAGAGAGAGGGAGACACAGAATCTGAAGCTGGCTTCAGGCTCTGAGCTGTCAGCACAGAGCCTGACGTGGGCTCGAACTCACAGACTGTGAGATCATGACCTGAGCCGAAGTCAGACGCTCCACTGACTGAGCCACCCAGACGCCTGGAGAATAGGTAGTCTTAAGGAGAGGGAGAGATATGGGGGGAATGGCCAGCCAGTGGAGCAGTCATAACACACAACATTTATTCACTAAATTTGCCTTCTTATATAAGCATGGTTTGTGGCATCCCGAAATAAATACAAGAGTAATATCACCATAAAAATATAATAATAATTAAAAAGTTTGAAATACTCTGAGAATTACCAAAATTGGACAGAGACATGAAGTGAGCAAAAATGCTGTGGAAATTATGATGTTGATAAACATGCTTGAAGCAGGGTTGCCACAAACCTTAAATTTATCAAAAGTATAATATCAGCAAAGCACTTTAAATTGAGCTGGCCTGTATCACTTTCTGTTCTTTTTAATAAAAGTGTCATCATTAGGACACATAAATGAGACTCTTCGTTGTTCCAATATGTGTTCATGTTGATTATATAATATTCATAAAGGTATTAAATACTTCAAAAATTGGAAGATTTATTTTTACTACTGCTTTTCTCATGTTTGAAACTTCTCCACAGCACTTAAGCCAAGTTTTTTGTGAATGTCTAGCAACTACAAATCTATTTCCTCTTGAGGTAGCCTGTTCTATCCACAGAGAGCTCCAGAGTCAGCATTATGTGGAATCAAAACTTTTCTCCCACTGTTATCTTGGACACACAGAGAACAGTTAATTCTTCTTCACATGACAGCCATATATAAATGATTTAAAACATTCTATCTCTTCTATTCATCTATTCTCCAGCCTACCTTTTCCCAAATACCACAGCTTGCCTCAAAGGACAAGACCTTGTTTTCCTCTGAATACAGCTCTAAAATTATATATTTCCCTCTTGAAATTTAATGCTCAGAACTAATTTGGGTGGCCTGATAACAATAGAGCAACTCATCTGAACTGTTTAATTACAAATAAGCACTTTTACATAAATTGTCAGCTCATTCACATTAAAAATTATCTTTGATTATTTAACACTGTACGGCTATTTCTATTTGAAAAGTCCTTCACAGTAACTTTCATTTATTATTCCTCATGACAACCTTCTTGAAGTTTTATATTTCTAAGCTGAAAGAAATGCCTACAGGTCTCATTTTTACAAATCACAGATGATATTAAAGCTAATTATGCAAAACATCAAAAATGGAATAACTACTGGAATGTAGCTACATTTTATGTAGTCTCTTGATTACTCTATGGTCCTTCCAACCTTTAAGTCATGTTATGTCGTGAAGCTTGATAATAAGATTTTCTATTTATGATAAGTGTCATATAACCACAAAGTATCTGTGGATTCACACATTTTATGGGACAGATCATGGGCTAATCTTCCATGATGTGGGAGGTGTTGACAGTCCATGAGATGCAATAAAGAAGCCTTATTTCAGATATTCACAGAGCAAACCTGACAGCCTTATAAGGATTTAGTTGATGATGCTATAATGATAAGGGAGATTATCTCTTTGGTCTCTCATGTGACGCTTCTTTTATTATAGCACGTCCTACATTGCATTTATTTTTCTCCACAAAAATTTTGCTCAGCTTAAAATAGTTGTTTGACTGTTTAGGACATCATAATACTGAGGAATACAGGATGCTTAATCAAAGATAGCCAAAGGCAGACTATGTCTATGGAAATACTACACATACAGTAAGTCTACAGAAAATTTCCTAATAATCCAAGGAACCAGACTGATACAAATACAAAATCAAATTTGAAACTATCATCTGGCAAAATTCAACTTTTTTTTTTAATTTTATTTTTCAAAGTTTATTTGTTTTTGAGCCAGAGAAAGACAGAGCATGAGCAGGGGAGGGGCAGAGAGAGAGGGAGACACAGAATCTGAAACAGGCTGCAGGCTCTGAGCGGTCAGCACAGAGCCCGACGCGGGGCTCAAACTCACAGGCCGTGAGATCATGACCTGAGCCGAAGTCGGACGCTTAACCGACCAAGCCACCCAGGAGCCCCAAAATTCAACTTTTAACACATGTATCAGGTACAATTAGTTTCATTCTTGCCACGCACTACAATCTGTTGCACTGGTTTCTATTCCATACAATTTCACTGTCTTCATCTATGAGTTCTTTAGATATTTTTAGACATTTTTTTTCCTTTTAAAAATATCATAATAGCCAAATGTCCTTATCAGATGGGAGAGGAGGAAAAGAAGACAAAAAAAAAAAACAGATATGATACTCAGTATAATCATTATAGACTTGCATTATTCAGCTCCCCTATTTCTCTCTCTTAAGCATGTCTTTATATGTGACCCCAAACAACTGCCTAAGAAATATATCAGTATTCATTTAAACTAATTTGTCTGGTGTCACATCAACAAATCAAATATCTAATTTGTCTTATACTTTTTCCCCAAGTTTTTACTATTTATTTTGAGAAAGAGAGAGTGTGCACATGAGCAGGGGAGAAAGGGGAGAGAGAGAGAATCCCAACCAGGCTCTGCACTCAGTGGGGCTGAGAATGCTCAAACCCACAAACACAAGATCATGACCTGAGCCAAAATCAAGAGTCAGATGGTTAACCAACTGAGCCACCCAGGTGCCCCTGTTTTGTACTTTTAAAATACTTTTTAAAAATACTTATTGAAACCATGGTAGAGTTTCTTAAAACCAGCTTATAATGACTTTGTCCCATGTCTTCACAAGAGGCTGTGAATCTACAGTAGTAGATGGTACAAATGACACTTACTGGTCTCACGTTCTTACAGATGAGCAGCAAAATACTTAGAGGTCAACACCTGTGATGGATTTTTTTTTTTTGTTCTGCCACCTCAGTTGCAAACTTAATTTGGATATATTAAGTTTCAATTTCAAGGTTCTTGTCTTTTCTGTATCACTTCTAAGGCCTCAGTGGCTTTATCCAGATAATGGCCTATAAATGATTTGAAAGGGTAAACTTGTAGAATTGTTTATACAGCTGGTTATAAGATAATTTAAATTTCAGTTTTGTCCTTTTCCTTTTGACCAGATGTATCTGCTCTCTGTTCCTCAACTCCCCAGGCTACAAAGAAGACAGCTAATACTAAGTCAGTTAAAAACATTTTATTTTGAAAGGTAATAGCCTATGGATACTGAGCAGAAAAAGGAGGTTTGCCACATTATTGGCTTAAAGACTAGAATCAGCAGATGTAAACTCCATTAATTTTGATTAATGTAATGTAACAAGATTTTTAGTACTTTTGATGTGTATATCATTAAGTACTAGGAATAGAGAAGTGTAAGATTTATTCAGAGATTAAATTTACCCAAGAGAAGATAATAGTCCACTGCCATTTAGGAGAACAATTATTCAGACAAATTATTCATTCAACAATTATTCATACAAATAATTTGCTTTTCATAACATGGCATATGCTATAAACATTTTTTGGTCATAGGGGAAGAGATTAATAGTTTTCTAGCATGTCAGCGTATCGACTAAATAAATATATAACACATAGCATTGTGCTTTCATCCTAATTCACTCTGCTTTCATTTTCCATGTTGCTGGTTTGTTTTCTAGTAGTATCAATTGACCTATAGTTGGCATGCTGTGTACCAAGCATGTACTCTAGAGTATTGATTTACAAGAGAAGAATATATGAAGAAGGAGGGGAGAAAAAGAAAAACCTTAAAATGTTTCTCAAGATATTTATAAGTATTGATGTTTCAAGGCTTTACATGAAAAAAAAGTAGAGCTTAGAATAAGGTAAAACGTAGTAAATGCTGCAGAAGAGGAAGAAATAATGTGCTGTGCAAGCATAAAGAAGGGAGAAATTAATTTCAGCTAGGGGAAATCTATGTGAATAAAACACTTGTCCTGAGTGCTGTTAAGTACAATAAACTAAAGTGCCATCAGGTTGCTTCTCTAGGCTCTACATTATACTCAAAGTACTGCTGAGTCAACCCTTTTAACCTGTAGAGGGATCCACGAAAGCATTCATCTTATCCCTAAAAACATTTTTTTTTCTTTTTCTGTGCTTGTATCAGAAAAAAAACCCTGTTTGATTAAACCGTCCAGTGTCAACACACCTGCTATACATTCTTTCAGACTGGGTTCTTTTAATGAGCAGGAGGATGAGTGCTACATATGCAGAGGCCATTAAAAATGATGAATAATAAAACCAGTTATATAGACAATCTTAATTTCATTTAAAGTAATAAAAGTACTTGTGTATACTAAAAATAGCTCCATATTATTATAAAGGCTAATATTTAAAGTCTTCTTTATTATTTTGTCTTGTCTCTGAGGATCCTTCAGGTTGTTCTGGCAGTGCTGTTCTTTGAATCTGAGCTTCTGAATATTGATTCAACTTTTGAGCAATTACCTATCATACCATAAGTTTCATTTATTTTAACTTGAAATATGGTTGGCACACAGTGTTACACCAATTCAAGTGTACAACATAGTGACTAGATAAGTCTATATGTTATGCTATGCTCATCACAAGGGGTAGCTACCATCTGTCACCAAACAACACTATTACAATACCACTGACTTTATTCCCTATGCTGTGCCTTTCATCTCTGTGATTTATTCATTTCATAACTAGAAGCTTGTACCCTCCACTCCCCTTCACTCATTTTGCCCATCCCCCATCCCTCTTCTCTCTGGCAACCATCACATTGTTCTCTGTATTTATGGGGTTGTTTCTGCTTTTTGTTTGTTTGTTTGTTTTTATTTTTTGAGTTCCACATATAAATGAAACATGGTATTTGTATTACTATGTCTGACTTATTTCACTTAGTAAAATGCCCTTTAGATCCATCCATATTGTCATTAATGGCAAGATGCCATCCTTTTTTATAGTTGACTAATATTCCATGGTATATATGTACATTTCACATCTTATTTATTCATCTATTGATGGATACCTGGGTTGCTTCCACATCTTAGCTATTATAAATAATGCTTCAATATACATAGGGTGCATATATCTTTTTGAATGAGTTGTCTTATTTTCTTTGGTCAACAGACACACGAAAAGATGCTTAATGTCATTAATCATCAGGGAAATACAAGTCAAAACCACAGTGAGATATTACTTCACACCTATCACAATGATTCAAATAAAAAACACAAGAAATAACAAGTGTTGGTGAGGATGTGGAGGAAAAAGAACTCTCATGTACTGTTGGTGGAATGTAAATTGGTTCGTCTACTGTGGAAAACAGCATGGAGGTTTCTCAAAGAAATTAAAAATAGAATTACCATATGATCCAGTGATTCCACTACTGTGTATTTTACCCACAGAACATGAAAACTCTATTCTTACCACAGGAACGTATTTTGAGGAATCTCCATACTGTTTTCCAGTTTCTATTTCCAGTGATGCACTAATTTACATTCCCACCATCAGTGCACAAGGGTTCCTTTTTCTCCATTTCCTCGCCAATACTTATTTCTTTTCAATTCTAGCTATTCTGTCAGGTGTAAAGGAATTCCTCATTGTGGTTTTGATTTTCATTTTTCTCAAAATTTGTGACACTGAATGTCTTTTCATGTGTCTGCCATCTGCATGTCTTCTTTGGAAAAATGTCTATTTAGGTTCTCTGCCCATTTTTAATTTGATTATGTGGGGTTTTTTTTTGGGTGTTGAGTTGTAGAATGTCTTCATATTTCATTTATTAACCCATTATCAGATATATCATTTGCAAATATGTCCTCCCATTCAATAGGCTGCCTTTTAATTTTGTTGATGGTTTCCTAATCTGTGTAAAACTTTCTATTTCGGTGTAGTCCCAATGGTTTACTTTTTATTTTCTTTTCCTTGCCTGAGGAGGCATATCTACAAAAATGTTGCTAAGGCCAGTGTCAGAGAAATTACTGCCTATGTTTTCTTCTAGGAGTTTTATGGTTTCAGGTCTCATATTTATTTCTTTACACCATTTTGAGTTTATTTTTGTGTATCATATAAGAAAAGTCCAGGTTTGTTCTTTTGCATGTAGCTGTTGTGTTTTCCCAGCACCATTTATTAAATATTCAGTCTTTTCAGGGTACCTGGGTGACTCAGTCAGTTACAGGTCCAACTGTTGATTTTGGCTCAGGTCATGGTCTCACAGTCAGTTTGAGCCCCACATCAAACTGTCAGCACAGAATCTGCTTGGGATTCTCTCTCTCTCTCCCTCTCCCTCTCTCTCTCTCTGTCTCTGCCCCTCCCTCTCTCGCTCACTCTCTCTCTCTTTCTCTCAAAATAAATAAATAAATATTTCCACACACATTTTAGTATTATTTATCCTAGTTCTGTGGGTAATGTTGGTATTTTGATAGGGATTGTATTGAGTCTGTAGATTGCTTTGGATAGTATGGATATTTTAGCAATACTGGTTTTCCCAATCTGTGAGCATGGAGTATACCTCTATTTGTTTCCATCATATTCAACTTCTTTCAACAATGTTTTTTTTTGTGTGAAATGATTTAAATTTTGTTAAAAGTTTTCTTCTGTTTGTATTTTTTAATTTTTTTTCAATATATGAAGTTTATTGTCAAATTGGTTTCCATACAACACCCAGTGCTCATCCCAAAAGGTGCCCTCCTCAATACCCATCACCCACCCTCCCCTCCCTCCCACCCCCATCAACCCTCAGTTTGTTCTCAGTTTTTAAGAGTCTCTTATGCTTTGGCTCTCTTCCACTCTAACCTCTTTGTTTTTTCCTTCCCCTCCCCCATGGGTTTCTGTTAAGTTTCTCAGCATCAATGTTTTATAGTACAGTTCTTATACCTCCTTGGTTAAGTTTATTCCTGGTATTTTATTCTTTTGGGTGCAGTTATAAATGGAATTATTTTCCTGATTTCTCTTTCTGCTACTCTGTTATTAGTGTATGAAAATGCAAC
This sequence comes from Neofelis nebulosa, assembly GCF_028018385.1. Taxonomy (NCBI): domain Eukaryota; kingdom Metazoa; phylum Chordata; class Mammalia; order Carnivora; family Felidae; genus Neofelis; species Neofelis nebulosa. The sequence continues at coordinate 25,393,533 of NC_080794.1, read as the reverse complement.
TAATTTCTGTGTATTAATTATCCTACACCTTTACTGAATTCATTTATTTTAATAGTTTTTTGGTGGAGTCTTTAAGGTTTTCTATGTATAGTATCATGTCATCTGCAAATAGTGACAGTTTAGCTTTTTCTTTACTAAATTTGATGGCTTTTATTTATTTTTCTTGTCTGATTTCTGTGGCTAGGCCCTCCAGTATTATGTTGAATAAAACTGGTATGATTAGAAATCCTTGTTTTATTTCCAATCCTAAAGAAAAAGCTTCTAGTTTTCAGCATTGAGTATAATGTTTGCCGTGGGTTTTTCATATATGTCCTTTATAATGTTGAAGTATGTTCCCTGTAAGCCCACTTTGTTGAAAGTTTTTAATCATGAGTGGATATTGAATTTTGTCAGATGCTTTTCCTGCATCTGTTGAGATGATCCTATGATTTTTGTGCTTTGTTCTGTTGATGTGATATATCACTTTGATGTGCAAGTATGTGCATCCCCAGAATAAACCCCTCTTTATCATAGTGAATGATCTCTTTACTGTAATATTGTATTTGATTTGCTAATATTTTATTGAGGATTTTTGCATCTATTTTTGTTAGGGATATTGGCCTATAGTTTTTTTGTAGTATCTTCGTCTGATTTTGGTATCACTGTAATGCTAGCCTCATGAAATGTATTTGGAAGCTTTCCTTTTTTTTTGGATTAGTTTGAGGAGAATAGGTATTAACTCCTCTTTAAGTGTTTGGTAGACCTGGACTTTTGTTTGTTGGGAGTTTTTTGATTACCAATTCAATTTCATTACTAGTAATTGGTTTGTTCATATTTTCTATTTCTTTCTGATTCAGTTTGGAAGATTGTGCATTTCTAGGAAGTTATTTCATCTAGGTTGTCTAATTTGTCGGCATATAATTTTTTTGTAGTGGTCTCATGATTCTTTGATTGTCTGTGTTATTGGTTGTTACTTTTATGTCCGATTTTATTTATTTGGGTTCTCTCTCTTCTTATTTTTGTTTTTATTTTTGATGAGTCTGGCAAAAGGTTTATCAGTTTTGTAGATCTTTTCAAAGAACCAGATATTGATTACATTGACCTTTTCTATTGTTTTTTTTTTTAAGCTTGTACTTTATTTATCTCTGCTCTGATCTTTGTTACTTCCTTTCTTCTGCTGACCTTGGACTTTGTTCTTCTTTTTCTAGTTCCTTTAGGTGTAAGGTTAGATTATTTACTTTAGTTTTTCTTATTTCTTGAGATAGACCTGTATTGCTTTAAATTTCTCTCTTAGAATTGCTTTCACTGTGTCCCAAGGATTGTGAACAATTGTGTTTTTATTTTTGTTTGTCTCCATGTACTTTTTATTTCCTTTTTCATTTATTCATTGCCCCTTTGGTTGTTTAGTAGTATGTTGTTCAGCCTCCACCTTTGTGTCATAAGTTTTCATTTTTAAATGAAAATTGAAGCTATATAAGATTGTTTCCTAACAATATATTCCGTGACTATTATATTAAAAGTGTCAGAGACTTTTTAATCTTATATAATGTAAATATTGGTCATATTTATCTTAATTAAAACATAAATATAAAAATAAATTTATATTCTATAACAAGATATTAAAATATGTCACATAAGAATATCTATTTATGTTGAAACTATAGCAATTTCCATGTTTATAACCTCAATAATTTTATCCTCTACCCATGTCTTCAAATTACTGCCTAGAGAAATAAATTGGACCTGTTTTACAGATGCTGCATAATATTGGCACCGCACATGATTTCCTAAAGAGATTTATAAATAGCACCACTAGTTGTATACAGATTTTGCTCTATCTATAAGCACTGTATGATAAAATCATTTTATAGAATATAACTTTTCAATTGCCAATTTTTAGCTCAGTGGATTTTTAATTAAGATGTATATGTTTTTGTACATGTGAGATTTCTAGTTATCTATTCTATATAACTAAGCTCCATGCTTACAAAATATAAAGTCTTTGTATCTCTGCTTAACACATTATAAAATTGTATAGTCATCTTTTATAGTAAGTTATATTCCACTACTAGGACCATTCACTCTTCTCTTTTCTCATATGCCTTCTGGGCCTTTTTCAGGTATACGCCATCAAGAGATAACAATTGACACTTTCTCTTTGATCTCAGTGTGAAGTTATAGTTATTAAAAGATAAAAATATTTCTTTTTTTTAATTTTTCTTAATGTTTATTTATTTTTGACAGACAATGAGAGACAGAGCATGAGCGGGGGAGGGACAGAGAGAGAGGGAGACACAGAATCCGAAGCAGGCTCCAGGCTCTGAGCTGTCAGCACAGAGCCTGATGCGGGGCTCAAACTCACAGACCGCGAGATCATGACCTGAGCCGAAGTCGGACACTCAACCGACTGAGCCACCCAGGCGCCCGTAAAAGATAAAAATATTTCTAATACATCTAAGTTTTTTCCTAATAAAAATATATCTAAAGTAAGGACAATTATTAAGCACATTTTAGGCCTATTCTATATCCCATAATTTCAGGGATATAGAATTATAAGTGATAAAGACATCATATGTTTTCTTTCATAAGGTCTTTATTATACACACTTCTGTATAGATTAATATACATGGCTTTCAAAGCTGAAATACGAGGTGCTTTTCTTTACCCTGAATCTGAGCTGCTGATGCCCTCCTTAGACTTTATCTTCACACTCTTAAACTGTCCTGATGTAACACACAACTTCTTGAGAAATAAGGCAATGTCTTAAATAATGACAACTCATATGATTAAAATTTTTGAGTTAAATTATTAGTTTTTAAAAACTGACTTGAATGGAAATGGTTTGGGTATCATATTATAATGGCACACAACATTTTTTTGAGAATTTATAGGCACTGTTCTAAGTACTACACATGTATTAATTCTTTTTTGTTTTTAGTGTATGTTTATTTTTGAGAGAGAGAGAGAGCAGAGCATGAGCAGGGAAGGGGCAGAGGGAGAGGGAGACACAGAATCCAAAGCAGACTCCAGGCTCTGAACTGTCAGCACAGAGCCCAATGCGGGGCTCAAACTCAAGAACCATGAGATCATGCCCTGAGCTGAAGTCAGACGCTTAACTGACTGAGCCACCCAGGTGTCCCTGTATTAATTAGTTTAATACTTATAATGACCCTATGAGGTCAATACTATTTTTATCCACATTTTACAGATGAAGAAAAGAACATAAAGAAGTTAAATACTTGCTCAAAGTCACAGAGCTTGAATTTGAAATGAAACAGTTTGGATTTAGGTATAGTTTTTACCTTTCCATTCGACATAAAAGGAAAGAGAGAGAATATATATGCATGTACTCAAATTCAGTGTTTTAATTTTTTTCATTTTTTTTCTTAATGTTTACTTATTTTTGAGAGACAGAGAGAGACAGATCATGAGCAGGGCAGGGGCGGAGAGAGAGGGAGATGCAGAATCTGAAGCAGTTTCCAGGTTCTGAGCTGTCAGCACAGAGCCCGGCATGGGGCTTGAACCTATGAACCATGACATCATGACCTGAGCAGAAGTCAGATGCTCAACCGACTGAGCCACCCAGGTGCTCCCAGTGTTTTCATTTTTTAATAAGAAATAAATATTGGGTACAGTTTCACAATTTATTCATTAGAATTTTCACAGAGAAAGAAGAATCATTTCACATTTTCCTTACCTACTGAGGAAAGAAAAACATCAATACATAATCATTTTTAACTCCTTCAAGTATTGTATAATATCTTAAATCATAGCCTGTTGGCAACTGTTTATTTTCTGTTTGATGGTGACAGTGGTGGGAACTAGAGACTTGAGGACTGGCTAAAACGTTATAAATATTTGCATTTTCTGCATTCCCAGCTTCATTGGTTTCAGTTTGTGAAACATTTTTACTTATCTGTGTGATAGAATGAATTTTTATTTTATTTTTTGTGAAAGAGATATACCTATGCTCAAATCATTTGAGTGATAGGAGGAACTCCGTGTCTGATTCTAGGTCAGCCTAAATTATAGCTTCAATTTTCTACAAAGATTCATAGATTCTATAACCTGATGCTGCCCCTGGGATTACCTATAGTAAATTTGCTGAATACATAGAATGAATGAGAATTAAAATACCCTTAAAATTATCAAATGGGAATCTTTAGACTCATAAGTAATTTCCTTGATGATGTTTACTTAATTACTATTCTTACTGTGCCTGCTCAAGAAATGATGAGTGATCTATCTTTAGAACCATTAATTTTAGGCTATTTGCATACATAGAAGGTAACTAAGGAAAGAAAACAAAACAGCAACCTGATCATAATGCCTATATTATTTCCTTGATGTAAAATAGAAATGAAACTTGATCACATAATCACTTGAAGTGATACATACATAGGAGAAGCATTAGACTGAAAGTTTTGAGATACATATAATGGTAGGCTGATAAACTGACTCTACAAAACCCTAATTTGTAGTGTTTGATTAGGTTTTGTGGTATACTCTCACTATGGGCTTATTTCAAGCTATTGGTTTAAAAATCAGCTCACAGGGGCGCCTGGGTGGCGCAGTCGGTTAAGCGTCAGACTTCAGCCAGGTCACGATCTCGCGGTCCGTGAGTTCGAGCCCCGCGTCAGGCTCTGGGCCGATGGCTCGGAGCCTGGAGCCTGTTTCCGATTCTGTGTCTCCCTCTCTCTCTGCCCCTCCCCCGTTCATGCTCTGTCTCTCTCTGTCCCAAAAATAAATAAAAAATGTTGAAAAAAAAAAAATTTAAAAATCAGCTCACAAAATTCCTGACAATTTAGTAATCAGCTCTTACAACTAAATGTATAATTTTATGACTTATTTAGTCCCAATGACAACGACTATAGTAGGTTAATTGTATTATGGTCCCAATGCTTCACCACTCATGAATCCACACCCTTTACCCTGTAATCTTGCAGTCCTCCTACTGATATTCAGGACCCAGTCAAGTGACTTGCTTTGAGCAATAGCATATTAGCAGATGTGACACAAGAGGAAGCTTGAAAAAGAAACTCATATTTCCACTCTTTTTCTTGAACTTCTGTCATAGCCATTAGAGCATAGAAGACAGACTAGAAAAGCTAAATTGCTTCTGTCATTGCAATTAATACTATCCTGAGCCAGTTGACAGCCAACCAATTCCAATACATGTAAGTCAGCTTAGCCAGGATCAGAAGACTTACCACTGAGTACAGATGCATAAGCAAGTCCAGCCTAAGCAAGTGGAGCCATATGGACATTTGAGATACATACATTTTTAAAATGTATTCATTGAGATTTTGTGGTCATTTGTTATATGGGATTATTTTGTCAATAGACAACTAATACAATAATTATTTGCTATTATTTGGCAAGCTTTAATTAGGATAAGGGACATTTATACAAGAGACAGTGTGTTTTGTGAAAGAGATCAGTGAAACTTAAGTTGGAATCTGAGATCTACTACATATAGGGAGATGGCCCTCATAAATTTGTTCAACCTCTCTCTGCCTAAGTCTCCTCAATTTTAAATTGTGGATAACTAGCCTTACAGGGTTATTATAAAAATTAAGTGTGTGTGTGTGTGTGTGTGTGTGTGTGTGAGTGGTGTGTGTGTGTGCATGAATGATTAAAAGCATGGATCTAGAATCTGATTGCCTGGGGTTGGTTCTTAGCTTCACCATTTTGGTATTTGAAAGCCCTTAGAATTTTATAGTTTTTACTTATAACACACACTATAACAGCTATCTATACTAGGATTTAATACATGAAATAAAGCACGTGGAACACAATAAGTATTCATTATATGGAAAATATCATGTACCATAACTATTTGTTTACTAAGGAAAAATGAGTTTGATATTCTGGTTAAAGCAGTTGTAATAATTAGTTATTTTTTAAATTTTAGCAGAAATTATCTGGGAGGGGAGTAAAGTGGTCACGCAAGATGAAGTTAATGTTTGTATGAGTTCCTTTGATTTATAGAAAACAGTTCCATCATATCATTACTCTAATAGCTTTGAAGGAGAAAATTTCAAATTGGGATCCATAAGCATAAATTTAGTGGATCTGTTAGATTGCTGGAAGAGATAGGATGTGTTTGCTTTCTTATATAGCATATTCATGCAAGCTAGCTTTCCTGTAAGAAAGAAATAGGAAAACAAGGAATGCCTGTCAACACTGGCTTATGTATCAGCCTTCTTAAATAATATGAAAAAAATAATCATAATGCAAGTCAGAAAGAAAAGAGATTCAAGGAGATAAAAGGAAATCAAAACTAATGGCAAGAGGTTAATATTGTGTAGAACCTGCCACAGAGTAGAAAACTCAGAAATTCAGTGTAGTTAATTGTGAATTTGTATATTCTTAAGATTACTTGACATTCCTTGCTTCACAGACCAAGAAGAGGAGGGCCATGTTTGGAATCATGTTACCACTCCTTGAAGGAAGAAAAAAAATAAGGTAGTTTGTAACTCCTTAATGAGAAGGAGTGTGGTAGACATATACAGGCTGAAATTGAATCGTCATTTGGAATGTGTGCTCCCTTTCTGGAGTAAGCATCTAAGATGCATCAGCAAGCCTGCCAAAATGCATAAAACCTATCAACTGTTCTCTGTAGGTACAGATTTACATAGGAGGATTGAGGGAGCCAGAAGAAACCTAGAACATAGTTTTGGTGACTTGCAAGTTGGGAGAGAGAAAATGGAAGACTAAGGAGAACACAGATGAATATAGATTTCAAGTTGAAGGTTGTAACCATGACACAAAAAGCAGAATGCAAAAGTTAAAATTGCTTATGCAGATGCTATTGGAAAATAGTTTTATTTTATTTATGATGCTTTGTTATGCTACAAGGATGGATTCCCAATAAAGCATGGAATAGTATGCAGTGAAAGGCTAGCAACACATGAATGAAAAAGATTTAATCTGATTAAAAAAGATCAAATTTGAGGAAGAAAATATATGAAGAATAAAACTAAAAAATAAGATATTTTGGAAACATAAGAAAAACAATGATATTGTATGTCTACTAATTCTTTTTTTAATGTTTATTAATTTATTTTAAGAGAAAGAGAGAGACAGAGAGAGAGAAAGAAAAAGAGACAGTCCCAAGCAGGCTTTGCTCTGTCAGTGCAGAGCCTGAAATGGGGCTTCATCCCACAAGCTGTGAGATTATGGCCCGAGTCGAAATCAAGAGTCAGATGCTTAACCAACTGAACCACCTAGGTGCCCATATATTTATTTTTTTTAATTAGTTTATTTATTTTAAGATAGAGATTGGGTGGGAGAGGGAGACAGAGAATCTGAAGCATGCTGTGTGCTGACAGCAGAGAGCCCAATGCAGAGCTCAAATTCACAAATCATGAGATCATGACCTGAGCCAAAGTCAGATGCCCAACCCACTGAGCTATGCAGGTGCCCCTGTATGTCTACTAATTCTTGAGAGAAAGAAGCAGAAATGAGAATCAGGAACAATATTAGTTTAACCTATAACACACTTCCTGACATAATAGGTGCTCATTAGTTATTTAAAGACTATCTAGATCTAGATAGATAATAGATAGATAGATGGCTACAGAAGACTTTAGAAACAATGTCTCTTTTTTAAAGGCCTATAGAGAAGTAAACCTAAAATTTAAACTAAGGAGCAGAAAACAGTCTCATAAATACCAAGATTTGGTGACGTAAGGTTTATGACTGGAAAATAAGAATTGTTGGGAGGGCAATCTATCATGGGCCATGAGGTTTCCTGTACTTCCTGGTTTGATATGCCAAGAATGTGAGACCCTGATGCATTTTTCCCAGGCCATTCCTCAGTTTTGCATTTTAGCGGGTAACCTTGAGAGACGAGGTAGTCTTTCCCCAAAGAGCAAGTTTACTTTTGCCTACTACAAAAGTAGTAAATTCTTTGAGCTTAGTGTTCCTCTCTTCTAGTGCAGACCACTGCTTATGATGGTATCCACTTAGTCTCACTTGCATTTTCTTTGTGGGACTTAGAAGGGCATGGGAAGCCAAAGCAAATCTACAAGAAGCCTGCCACTGCTTTGTGATGAGTAATGAAGTCCTGTGTCTCTGACCCAGGAATCTTGTATCTTCTGCCAGCATCCATGAAACAGTAGCTTCCATTAAAAAGATTACCTTATTAGTCCATAAACAAGGTAAAATCTGAGACCTTTTATTCTTTTTGACAGTAATATAGCTGGGGTCTTGTCCATAAGAATAATTCTAATAGAAGAATGAAACTGCAAAATCAAAAAGAAGTTACTGAAGATATATGCCTAGGTAACTTTGCTCAATGTATGTCCTCAAAGCTGTCAATGAACTAAATGGAGTGAAGTTCGTTCAAGTATTATTGGTGCCCATTTGCTAAGATTCTACTGAAACTCTGTATTTGATAATTTGCATTTTTCAATGGAGTCTTGCTAAATTATATCTAGTTCTGCCTTTGACGTGTGGATAAAAGTGAATTTTAACATCTAAGAGTGCCTGGGTGGCCCAGTCAGTTAAGCATCTGACTTCAGCTCAGGTCATGAGCTCATGGTTCATGGGTTCGAGCCCCACATTGGGCTCTGTGATGACAGCTCAGAGCCTGGAGTCTGCTTCAGATTTTGTGTCTCCTTTTCTTTCTCCCTGCCCCTCCCCTGCTTGTGTGCTTTCTCTCTCTCTCTCTCTCTCTCTCTCTGAAATAATAAATTAATAAACTTTTTTAAAAAGTAAATTTTAACATCTAATTCTTGATTTTACAGTGTTTAGTCAAACTCCTTTTAAAAATTACAATGCCTTTGCCACTCATTTATAATAAAATTTAAATCACATTGGTTAAATAAATTATACTACTAATAAACTATACGGTGATGCTCACAATATTTTTAAATAAAAAAGATAGACTATAAAATTACATATACCATTAACTTCTAAATTTCAAATAACAGTTTATTTATGGATATAATATATCTTGGAATGATACATAGCAAAATGTTCATAGTGGTTGGATTAAACATAGGTTTTTGTATTTTTCAAAATTCTACAAAAAAACATATTATTTTAAAATTGTGAAAGTGCTTTAAAACATTAAATAATTGTAATTCATAATTGTACTTCACCTCTACTTATTGTGCAGGATATATGGCATATAAAACAAAAAGTAATTTGGGGCACCTGGGTGGCTCAGTAGGTTAAATGTCTGGCTCTTGATCTTGGCTCAGGTCCCTTTCTCACCATTCGTGAGTTCAAGCCTGTGCTGACAGTGTGGAGCCTGCTTGGGATTCTCTCTCTCCCTCTCTCTACCCCTCCCCTGCTCCTTTTCTCTCCTCCCCAAAAAATAGATAAGCCTAAAAATTAAAAAGAAATTTTAGATTTATATTTCTTTACTTATTTTATCCTCACATTTATTATTTTATTTATTGAGTTTGTCTTTTTTGTTGCATATATTTTGTAAATAACTGCAAATTTCATTTGGAAAATGCCAGATGTAAGTAAATGATTAAAAATTTCACTTTTGTTTTTTGCAAATCTATACATTTTAAAATGAAAGCTCAGAAAAAGCATAGATAGATTTTAAAAAACCCAGAAATTTGTCATTATGAGAAAATAAGTATAGGAGTAAGCACTGTTATGGGTTGAATTGTGCTCCCCCCAATTCATATGTTTAAGTACTAACCCCTAGTACTTCAGAATGTGACCTAGTCTTTACAGATAAAATCAAGTTGAGTTCATTAGAATGCACCCTCATCTGACATGACTGGCATCCTTTAAATGTTTTCTCTACCACTTACTAGCTGTGTCAGCTGTGAAAGTCATGATACCTCACCAAACCTCATTTTTTTCTTACCTATATATAAAGGGTAATATGCGTCTTTCTTAAGTTTGATTGTAAATTATGAGCAACTGCACACAAATACACTCATGCACACACACATATGTCCACATGCACACACAATATAAAAAAGGCTTAGCAAAAACAGGTGCTCAATAAATGGTAGTTGTTATTGCTGCTATAAGAAAATAAATGAACGAAAGGATTATATTATTTAGGGGAAAAAAGAAATAGAAAAAATACTAAAAGGACATACTGCCTATCCTTAACAATACTCAGTCACTAAATGAGCACTTACTCTGTGCCAGGTATTGTTCTCAGAACTAACATGTATCAACTTATTTAATCCTGACAACACTACTTTGAAGTAGATATTATTCTGATTCTCATTTTACAAATGATAGAACAGTCACAAAGCAGATATTTGCTCAAGTCCACAGATGATAAATACAAGAGCCAGGACTCAAAGCCAGGCTGTCTAACTCTAGTATTCAAGTTTTTCAGTACTATGGTCACATTTTATCTCTTTTAGAATCAGTGGTGTGTTATCAGCTAGTTAACTGTGACAGTGAATCTATATTCCTTTTCTAGCGATTATAAATTTTTAAACACTGAGTTGTTTCAGTTAAAGCAATTCTGGAAAATAGTTTTCTGCTACGTGTTGTATGTTCTTGCCAGAAGAACATTCTTTTTTTTTTTTTTTCAACGTTTTTAATTTATTTTTGGGACAGAGAGAGACAGAGCATGAACGGGGGAGGGGCAGAGAGAGAGGGAGACACAGAATCGGAAACAGGCTCCAGGCTCCGAGCCATCAGCCCAGAGCCTGACGCGGGGCTCGAACTCACAGACCGCGAGATCGTGACCTGGCTGAAGTCGGACGCTTAACCGACTGCGCCACCCAGGCGCCCCCAGAAGAACATTCTTAATAAATATTTTTGCCTTCTTAGTGACTGATTAGAATATAGAACTTGCTTTTGGACTCCAGAATAAGACATCTTGGAGATATGTCCTTCTTGTAATCAGATACTTAATATCAGGCTCAAGAAACTTAGCTGACTTTGATTTTTTGACATTATGGCCTATAAAGTCATCTAAACATTTTTTTTTTTGATGGCAGTAGAGTGCTATCAGCTCAGAAGAGCTGTTTATTAAATTTTCAGGAATTTTGCAACCTGGTTATTATTAAAAATTAAGTTATATAAACATACAAATAAATTATAAACAAAGGTTATAAATACTCAAAACAACTACTTTACTACATTTTACTATTATTTATGTTGTTGAGGTTATTGACATCAATTTTATCTGTGTGGAAGAAACACCATAAAATAGTGGGCTGTTGCAGATCTATTTAAACTCTGTATTCAGTGATGTCAAGTTGGTAGTTTGAAGTTGGTAATGGTGGGAGCATTTATTCCACACAAATCAGTAAATCGTGCTACAAATCAGGGATCCCCTGCTCCCTCCCAGCTGGCTGTTAAATCTTTATCAGCACACCACTGCAAAGCTAACAGACTATGTAGTTCTTGCTCACCGTGAATCCTACACCCTGATACTACTTGAACTGCCATTTTTGGGATTTCAGAAATACATTTAGAACATGATTTGCCAGTAGTTGGTGTTTTTAGAGATTTGCTTAATGAAGGCTTCTGTGCTATCTCAGAGATTTAGATAGATCATTAAATTGCTCATTTTATTTTCTTTCAAATCCAGAGAGATAGTTTCCTCTTATTTGGAGAAACTAATCACCAACTTCCATTTTTGACTTTCCTAAACTTTTGCTATTCCTACTCTTTGAAATTTTACTTTTTAATTATCTCTTTATATTCATAAAAATCATTTTTAATCACTAAGCCTATTTCTTCTCACCTCAATTATATTCTGACCCACCCCTACCCCAACCTATATGCAAGAGGGCACACTGGTAAGGGGACAGCAGTAGTTAAATGTCTCTCTGGAAACAAGAGTGAAGCTTAAACTTAGCAAGAGGGCAAATATAAGAAGGAGGTAAAAGGAAAAGACAGTATTGGCTAATGGCTAAGGGTACAAGCTGTACAGTCAAACTGTTAGGATCCAAAATCCAGATCTGCCAATTACAATTATGAGACTTTGAGCAAGTTACCTAACCTCTCTAGGTGTTAATTTCCACCTCTATAAAATGAGGATAATAATTGGATCCATTTCATGTAGTTGTGCAAAAATGAATGTAATGAATATAATAAGTGTGAAGAACATTACCTGGTAAATTATAGGCATTCTGTGAGTATTTGTGGCTATTTCTTCTTTGTGTACGAAGATAAGGGTTTTCTCTCCCAAAACAGCAGAGGTAGGTCTGTCATTTTTTACATTCTTTTAGTCAAGACATTATTTAGTTAATAATATATAAGGTAGCTCATATATTAATCCATAGAAAAACTGAAGTTTGGGGTGTGTCCCAAACTACTATTACTCAATTTTTAATTATGCACACATACATGAGCTGTTATAGTTGGAAAATGGACAAACATAATGGAACTGGAAAATTTATTCAATTTATCTGAATGTGCTGCATACAAATCAATTGTGCAGTGACCTACTTGGATCATTAAGGGAGCCAGCTAAATGAAGTCTTGTGCAAGCAGGTGGCTGTTTGGCCATATGCAGACAAAGCCCTTGGGATGACCTACTTGGGATCAAAACGTAAAAGGGCACAGTTGACTTGTCCTAAAGTGTATAGTGCTAATATTTTAAAATATGATTAAAGACCTATGAATTTTTATTTAATAGTTGTTGTATAATTAAATATAAAGGATCCCAATAGAGTTGTCCCTATTTTTTAAATATTTCTCTATTATCTAGTGACTCAGATGTAATTATGGGTAAGAATAAATTAATTTGAGTTTTTGATGTAACCAAAGTTTAAAAACACACAAAAAAACTGTATAAAGCCAAGGACAATTTAGTGGTATTTTATGAAATACTAATGACAATGGAAATATACTGTTTACTTTTGTTCTAGTCTATCAGGAAACCCTTTGGCTGCAACTATAATCTGTTTTTATGCTCTTCTTATTTACGTGTTTTCCTTAGCAGGAAAATTATGGACATTTGCTCACCAAATTTTACCAAACACAAATCTCATATATTATTATCCCAATCATCTATCACCTGACCAAAACTTAAGAATAGTAGGCCAATTCATTATAATTATTGCTTTTTAATGATAATGCAAGTGTTATTATTCTGACACCAACTCTCAACATTTTGTGCTAAAGAGCAAAAATACCTTGGGTAATGAAAACAACAGACAAGAAAAATGACAATCAGTTACTTGGGGCTGATTTATAAGTACAGCCAATATGACTCATGCAGATGACCTAGGGAAGGATTATTTGTATTATTTATATGAAGTCTCCTCTTCCACCAGGCATTTAGCAGACTTAATCAGAATTAAAGAAATTATTTAATTTGTTTCACCTGTTGGGTTTTCTATTTCTTTATCACTCATCAAGTAGGCATTCAAATGTAGGGAGAAAAATATTTTTAAATTATGAGTTAGTTATAGGAGTATGACAAACACCCTGAAAAACCAGAGTTAGTTGCCAATTCAGTGCCATTATTAAAATTTTATTTTAGATGACTCAACAGGTTTCTGGTAAGTTAAAGCTAAGTGTTTCAGAAACTCAGTCTGGTGTGTTTGTGTGTATGAACATGAGTATTCTTTTTTTTTTTTTTTACTTTTTTTTTTTTATTTATTTTTGAGAAACAGGGTGAGACAAAGCGTGAGCGGGGGAGGGGCAGAGAGAGAAGGAGACAGAATCTGAAGCAGGCTCCAGGCTCTGAGCAAGCAGTCAGCACAGAGCCTGATGCGGGGCTTGCACCCACAAACTGTGAGATCATGACCTGAGCCGAAGTCAGATGCTCAACCGACTGAGCCACCCAGGCACCCCATGAACATGAGTATTCTGAGTGGTGTTTTACAGGAGCGCCATGATTTTGTCCTTGTCTTGTAAAAAAGGTTGAATATATACATACATTATCGGGGATTGCTGATTCTGTAGGAATAGAAACTATAGGAGCACATCCTCTAGGAATAGGCACATCCTACTCTTGCCCCCTTTTTATTGCCTTTGTCTTTCTCTTTTGCACCTTCCTTCCTAGTTCTCTGTCTACAGACTTTCAATTCTATGCATGTTTTGATATTGTCCTAATAAGGGAGGAATGACGTGTAAAAAGGCTTGTGAAATGTGTGCCCTCCTGACATATCAGCCTTATTTTTCTGAAGTAATGCCACCCATGCACAAGAGGGCTTTTGATGCCTCAGTTTGTGTCTTGCTGACACTGAATAGCAGACTCAGTGTCTCAGTTATAATCATATAAATAAATAAATATAATATATATTATTTAAATAAATTATATATATAATACATATATTATATATATAATATATAATTTATATATATAATTTATATTATATATTATATATTATTATATATAATAAATTATATATATATATGTGTGTATATATATATATATATATATAGTGGCAACATTCACCAAACTGTTACATGTATAAAGACAAATAATAAAATAAAACAACAAACTATACTAAAAGGGAATGGAATTCAAGGCCACAATAAATAGATTGATGCTTCTTCTCACTCTCAACCAGGAAGAATATCTATCATTGTATCATGACTAGGGATAGAATAGAAATAACTTGTATTTACTTAGGGAAAAGAGGAAGAAGTGGGAAAAACTTTATGAGCTAAAAGATTGGCTGGGAAGCAACATTTCACTTTCTGACAGAAGTTTATCCGCATATATTGGGGGAACTCATTTTAGCTAATGGTTCAAAAGTAATTCAGTAGAGAAAAGATAGTTTTTTAACAAATGGTACCGGAAAAATTAGAAGTTTATATCTACCCTGCCCAACAAGGGAACTTCAATCTATACTTTTCATTATATACAAAATTTAAATCAGAATGGATTATCAATTTAAATGTAAAACCTGAAAATATAATACTTCTGGAATACGGTATTAGAGAAAATCTTTGTGATCTCATGTAAGGCAAACATTTCTTCAAAAGGACAACAAAAGGACAATCTGTAAAAATGGAGTTTCATCAAAATGTAAACTTCAAAATTTCAAAGGCACTTTTGGCAAATGAAAAGAAAGCCACATACTGGGGACAAGCATTTTAAATGCATATGCCTGATAAAAGACTTATATCCTATCCAGAATATATAAATAATTCTCAAAACTCAATAGTAAGAAAACCAACAAGGAAAAAAAGACACACAGATGTGAAATAAGCACTGAAAAAGATGCTCAACATCATGAATTGCTAGGGAAATGCAAATTCAAACCACAGAGAGTTACCACTACACCCCCGTGACAATGGCTAAAATTTAAAAAAAAGACTGATTGTACTAAGTGTTACAAGTATGTGGATGCCCTGGAACTCCGATACACTGTTGATGGGAATGTGAAATGATACAATTTTGAAAAATAGTGGGGCAGGGCACTTTCTTAAAAAGTTAACCATGCATGTAACATATGATTTGGACACTCTACTCCTCCTATTTACCAAAGAGGAACAAAGGTATTTGACCATATAAAGATTTGTGACAAATGTTCAGAGCAGCATTTTTTGTAATAGCCCAAACTGAAAATAACCCAAATATTCATGAACAGGTGAAGAGATAGAAACTGTGATATATCACAATGGGGGTGAATCTCAAATTAATTTTCTGAATGAAAGGAAACAGACAAAAAGAGTACCTACTGATTTATTTATATAACATACTTATATTATAAACAAATTTATAATAACAGAAAGCATTTAGTGGTGGCCAAGGGATGGGGCAGTGGGAAAGTGGGGAAAGGACTGGAAGGGAGGGATTTCAAAGGAGCATGAGGAAATTATTGGAAATTATTATTATTTTTATTGTTTTGATAGTTTCATGGTATATATACATACCTATGTCAAACTGTATGAAATTATATTCAAGTATGCACATTTATTGTATGCTGCTTATATCTCAAAAATTATGCATTTTGATCTTGCCAAATGTTACTTTTTACATCAGAAATTTTATTTGTAGGAGATAAAAAATGATTCTTTCAGTGGACCCCAATTAAGGGCATTATAAATTTATTTACACTTGTAATTATAAAAACAATACTGATGATAGGATCTCAGAAAAGTTTTTTGCTATGGAGTAATTTTTATTTCAGAAAACTTTGCTATTTTCCATTAGCAAACAAGGAAATGTCAACTAGAGAGCAATTAGGGAAAAGAATGATTTTGTCAGATTTATGAAATATGTTTTGGCTTATTGCCAGTTCTATAGTACATGATGTCAAATGGAAAATGAAAATATAATCTAAAATTATTCTAAGCTTAAATTTGCATTCCAATTCTTAATAAATTTGTGAGCATAATGTAGACCTTTGGACATTTGGGAAGATTTATGATTAAACTTAACTTGGCAAACATAATTATAATTTGAAACAAATGGGGCTGGGTCATGACCAACTGACTTAGAGTCAATGATTGAACACTGGGACCTATTATGATGATATTAATAGGAACTCAACCTGGAGAAATTAATTTTATTTCTCCTAAAGGTAACAGGCATAGGAGATACTATTACTAGAAGAGATTGAAGTCTCAATGGAAGAAGCTAAATGAGGGTATTTACATTTTAACTAATAAGGAAACTCTGTGTCCAGTCTTATCTGCAGTCACTTTCAAGGATACCTTCTTCTCATTTGTCTCCTTGAGTGTTTCAAGATTTTTATTTTGGTAAATAAAAGAAAGAAAGAAAAACAAATTGCTGAAAGTAGAACATTTTCAACTTTCTCTCAATTTGTTAAGGCAACCAAGTGCACAACCCATTATCGTGCCAGTTCTAAACCTCTGTTGAGTTAGTGGTAATAAATTATGTAGCCTAGAGAATAAGAATTCAGTGCTAAATTCTTTTCAGTAAATCTTAATATTGTTTACTCTTAAACTGAAATCACGCAATAAAAAAAATAATTATGACCAGTATGTGTCAGGTACATAAAACATGCAAGGCATTCTGCTATGTACTTTATGACATTTAAACTCAATTCTCACAAGATTTACAAGGTCTTTGTTGTTTATTTTCTTTTTTATAGAAAAGGAATCTGGGAACAGAAAAACCAAGTCATTTGCTCTGGGTCACCCTGTTACTGAGTTGGAGAACTGCGATTTGAACCCAGATCTCTGGCTTATAACCAAATGCCTTTTCCACTGCATGATTTTCCATCTCCCCTACTTATTGCAGTAAGTACTCTTTGATAGTTTGGGTCAAACAAGACATAGACAAATGAAATCTAGAAAGATATTTCTGAGTTTGGAGTAGAAAGATAAAATCACATCAAAGCCCGAGGTGAGGGGCACCTGGGTGGCTCAGTCAGTTAAGTGTCCGACTTCGGCTCAAGTCATGAACTCACAGTTTGTGGGTTCAAGCCCCACATAGAGTTCTGTGCTGACAGCTCAGAGCCTGTAGCATGCTTTGGATTCTCCCTCTCTCTCTGTTCCTCCCCCATTTGCATTCTGTCTCTTTCTCTTCTCTCAAAAATAAATAAATATTAAAAAATATTTTTAAAAAACCTGAGTGGAGGTAGTTATGAAATGCCAGCAGGAAACTGTGGAGGCATGATGATATAACTGAAACTTCTGTTTTCTTTCCTCTGTTCTTCTGTGAGGTAAATCCTTTCCTTTGGGCATCTACTAAAAAAGAGAAAAAGGGAACAACTTCTCTAAGATTTTTTTTCTGAACTATTATGAGGTAGTATATACAACTCTTTAGTATTATTGGGTCTGGTATAATATGACAAATGATAGCATCACTACTCTTTAATAAGAAAGATATGTGCCTTTAAAATATACACATATTCCACTCCTAGGTATATACCCAAGATAAATGAAAACATATGTCCATGCAAAAAAATTGTACTACACAAATGTTCATAGTAGCCAAAAAGTAGAAACAAGTAAAATATCCCCATCAACTGATGAATGGATAAATAGAATTCATTTAATGGAATATCCACATAATAGAATATTATACATCAATAAGAAGGAATGAGTACTGATAGACACTACAACATGGATGGATAAATCTTGAAAACATTATGCTAAATGAAAGAAATGAGTCATAAAAGACCACATATTGTATGATTCTATTTATACGAAATGTCCTGAATAGGCAAATCTATAGAAATGGTCAGTAGACTAGTGATTGTCTAGGGTTTGAGGGCCTGGAGGAGGTAGGGAATGGGGAGTGGCTGCTAATGAGTACAGGCTTTCTTTTTGGGTAAACAAAAATGATCTCAACTTAGATTGTGGTGATGGTTGGACAACACTATGAATACACTAAGAAGCATTTTATTATATACTTTAAATGGGTGAAGTGTATGTTATGTGAATTATATTTCAAGTTGTTTGATAAAGATAGTCATATAAACAAGGTATATGTAATTCACCCAGTAAAAGTGATCTGAAAAACAAAGAAAATCCTCCAAAAATTAATAAATAAATAAATAAAAATGAAATGAATAAAACTACCTGTATGTTGAATTGTAGCCTAGTCATACAGAGAAGAAATCTTTCAAGTATTTATAAAATTTAGTAATTTGATTGTATATTCCTAGGGCATATATCCTTAAAGACAAAAGAAAAAATATAAAAAGAAAAAAAGAGAGATGAAAACCAAGAAGTATATTCTGAACTATAATAAACAAATTGATAGTTACCAGAGGGAAGAAGAGTGTGGGGATGGGTTAAATAGGCAATGGGGATTAAGGAGTGCACTTGTGATGAGCACCAGGTATTGTATGGAAGTGTTGAATCACTATAATTGTATACCTGAAACTAATATCACACTGTATGTTAACTAACTGGAATTTAAATAAAAACTGAAAAAAATGAAACTTGAATAAAGAACTGGGTGAGAGCCGGAGGGAAGATGGCGGCATAGGAAGACGCTGGGCTCACCGCAAGTCCTGCTGATCACTTAGATTCCACCTACACCTGCCTAAAGAACCCAGAAAACCACCAGAGGATTAGCAGAACGGAGTCTCCGGAGCCAAGCACAGACGAGAGGCCCACGGAAGAGGGTAGGAAGGGCGGCGAGGCAGTGCACGCTCCACGGACTGGCGGGAGGGAGCCAGGGTGGAGGGGCGGCTCACAGGCCAAGCAGAGCCCCCGACTGGCTGGCAAAAGCAGAGGGGCCAGACGGACTGTGTTCCGACAGCAAGCGCGACTTAGCGTCTGGGAGGTCATAAGTTAACAGCTCTGCTCAGAAAGCGGGAAGCCTGGAGGACAAAGGGAGGGAGAGCTGCTGAGCCCCCGGACGGCAGAGCTCAGCTTGGCGGGGAACAAAGGCGCTCGCCAGCGCCATCTCCCCCGCCCATCCCCCAGCCAAAATCACAAAGGGGACCAGTTCCTGCCAGGGAACTTGCTCCCTCCGCGCAAACACCCAACTCTGTGCTTCTGCGGAGCCAAACCTCCAGCAGCGGATCTGACTCCCTCCCGCTGCCACAGGGCCCCTCCTGAAGTGGATCACCTAAGGAGAAGCGAGCTAAGCCTGCCCCTCCTGCCCCCGTGCACCTTGCCTACCCACCCCAGCTAATATGCCAGATCCCCAGCACCACAAGCCTGGCAGTGTGCAAGTAGCCCGGGTTGGGCCACGCCACCCCACAGTGAATCCCGCCCCTAGGAGAGGGGAAGAGAAGGCACACACCAGTCTGACTGTGGCCCCAGCGGTGGGCTGGGGGCAGACATCAGGACTGACTGCGGCCCCGCCCACCAACTCCAGTTATACACCACAGCACGGGGGAAGTGCCCTGCAGGTCCTCACCGCTCCAGGGACTATCCAAAATGACCAAACGGAAGAATTCCCCTCAGAAGAATCTCCAGGAAATAACAACAGCTAATGAACTGATCAAAAATGATTTAAATAATATAACAGAAGTGAATTTAGAATAATAGTCATAAAATTAATCACTGGGCTTGAAAACAGTATAGAGGACAGCAGAGAATCTCTTGCTACAGAGATCAAGGGACTAAGGAACAGCCACAAGGAGCTGAAAAGCACTTTAAAAGAAATGCAAAATAAAATGGAAACGACGACAGCTCGGATTGAAGAGGCAGAGGAGAAAATAGGTGAACTAGAAGATAAAGTTATGGAAAAAGAGGAAGCTGAGAGAAAGAGAGATAAAAAAATCCAGGAGTATGAGGGGAAAATTAGAGAACTAAGTGATACACTAAAAAGAAATAATATACGCATAATTGGTATCCCAGAGGAGGAAGAGAGAGGGAAAGGGGCTGAAGGGGTACTTGAAGAAATTATAGCTGAGAACTTCCCTGAACTGGGGAAGGAAAAAGGCATTGAAATCCAAGAGGCACAGAGAATTCCCTTCAGACGTAACTTGAATCGATCTTCTGCATGACATATCATAGTGAAACTGGCAAAATACAAGGATAAAGAGAAAATTCTGAAAGCAGCAAGGGATAAACGTGCCCTCACATATAAAGGGAGACCTATAAGACTCGTGACTGATCTCTCTTTTGAAACTTGGCAGGCCAGAAAGGCTTGGCACGATATCTTCCGTGTGCTAGACAGAAAAAATATGCAGCCGAGAATCCTTTATCCAGCAAGTCTGTCATTTAGAATAGAAGGAGAGATAAAGGTCTTCCCAAACAAACAAAAACTGAAGGAATTTGTCACCACTAAACCAGCCCTACAAGAGATCCTAAGGGGGATCCTGTGAGACAAAGTACCAGAGACATCACTACAAGCATAAAACATACAGACATCACAATGACTCTAAACCCGTATCTTTCTATAATAACACTGAATGTAAATGGATTAAATGCGCCAACCAAAAGACATAGGGTATCAGAATGGATAAAAAAACAAGACCCATCTATTTGCTGTCTACAAGAGACTCATTTGAGATCTGAGGACACCTTTAGATTGAGAGTGAGGGGATGGAGAACTATTTATCATGCTACTGGAAGCCAAAAGAAAGCTGGAGTAGCCATACTTATATCAGACAAACTAGACTTTAAATTAAAGGCTGTAACAAGAGATGAAGAAGGGCATTATATAATAATTACAGGGTCTATCCATCAGGAAGAGCTAACAATTATGAATGTCTATGTGCCGAATACCGGAGCCCCCAAATATATAAAACAATTACTCATAAACATAAGCAACCTTATTGATAAGAATGTGGTCATTGCAGGGACTTTAACACCCCACTTACAGAAATGGATAGATCATCTAGACACATGGTCAATAAAGAAACAAGGGCCCTGAATGATACATTGGATCAGATGGACTTGACAGATATATTTAGAACTCTGCATCCCAAAGCAACACAATATACTTTCTTCTCGAGTGCACATGGAACATTCTCCAAGATAGATCATATACTGGGTCACAAAACAGCCCTTCATAAGTTTACAAGAATTGAAATTATACCATGCATACTTTCAGACCACAATGCTATGAAGCTTGAAATCAACCACAGGAAAAAGTCTGGAAAACCTCCAAAAGCATGGAGGTTAAAGAACACCCTACTAACGAATGAGTGGGTCAACCAGGAAATTCGAGAAGAAATTAAAAAATATATGGAAACAAACGAAAATGAAAATACAACAATCCAAATGCTTTGGGACGCAGCGAAGGCAGTCCTGAGAGGAAAATACATTGCAATCCAGGCCTATCTCAAGAAACAAGAAAAATCCCAAATACAAAATCTAACAGCACACCTAAAGGAAATAGAAGCAGAACAGCAAAGGCAGCCTAAACCCAGCAGAAGAAGAGAAATCATAAAGATCAGAGCAGAAATAAACAATATAGAATCTAAAAAAACGGTAGAGCAGATCAACGAAACCAAGAGTTGGTTTTTTGAAAAAATAAACAAAATTGACAAACCTCTAGCCAGGCTTCTCAAAAAGAAAAGGGAGATGACCCAAATAGATAAAATCATGAATGAAAATGGAATTATTACAACCAATCCCTCAGAGATACAAACAATTATCAGGGAATACTATGAAAAATTATATGCCAACAAATTGGACAACTTGGAAGAAATGGACAAATTCCTAAACACCCACACACTTCCAAAACTCAATCAGGAAGAAATAGAAAGCTTGAACAGACCCATAACCAGCGAAGAAATTGAATCGGTTATCAAAAATCTCCAAACAAATAAGAGTCCAGGACCAGATGGCTTCCCAGGGGAGTTCTACCAGACATTTAAAGCAGAGATAATACCTATCTTTCTCAAGCTATTCCAAGAAATAGAAAGGGAAGGAAAACTTCCAGACTCATTCTATGAAGCCAGTATTACTTTGATTCCTAAACCAGACAGAGACCCAGTAAAAAAAGAGAACTACAGGCCAATATCCCTGATGAATATGGATGCAAAAATTCTCAATAAGATAGTAGCAAATCGAATTCAACGGCATATAAAAAGAATTATTCACCATGATTAAGTGGGATTCATTCGTGGGATGCAGGGCTGGTTCAACATTCGCAAATCAATCAACCTGATACATCACATTAACAAAAAAAAAGATAAGAACCATATGATCCTGTCAATTGATGCAGAAAAGGCCTTTGACAAAATCCAGCACCCTTTCTTAATAAAAACCGTTGAGAAAGTCGGGATAGAAGGAACATACTTAAAGATCATAAAAGCCATTTATGAAAAGCCCAAAGCTAACATCATCCTCAACGGGGAACTACTGAGAGCTTTCCCCCTGAGATCAGGAACACGACAGGGATGCCCACTCTCACTGCTGTTGTTTAACATAGTACTGGAAGTTCTAGCATCAGCAATCAGACAACAAAAGGAAATCAAAAGCATCAAAATTGGCAAAGATGAAGTCAAGCTTTCGCTTTTTGCAGATGACATGATATTATACATGGAAAATCCGATAGACTCCACCAAAAGTCTGCTAGAACTGATACATGAATTCAGCAAAGTTGCAGGATACAAAATCAATGTACAGAAATCAGTGGCATTCTTATACACTAACAATGAAGCAACACAAAGACAAATAAAGAAACTGATCCCATTCACAATTGCACCAAGAAGCATAAAATACCTAGGGATAAATCTAACCAAAGATGTAAAAGATCTGTATGCTGAAAACTATAGAAAGCTCATGAAGGTAATTGAAGAAGATATGAAGAAATGGAAAAACATTCCCTGCTCATGGATTGGAAGAATAAATATTGTCAAAATGTCAATACTACCCAAAGCTATCTACACATTCAGTGCAATCCCAATCAAAATTGCACCAGCATTCTTCTCGAAACTAGAACAAGCAATCCTAAAATTCATATGGAACCACAAAAGGCCCCGAATAGCCAAAGTAATTTTGAAGAAGAAGACCAAAGCAGGAGGCATCACAATCCCAGACTTTAGCCTCTACTACAAAGCTGTCATCATCAAGACAGCATGGTATTGGCACAACAACAGACACATAGACCAATGGAATAGAACAGAAACCCCAGAACTAGACCCACAAACGTATGGCCAACTCATCTTTGACAAAGCAGGAAAGAACATCCAATGGAAAAAAGACAGTCTCTTTAACAAATGGTGCTGGGAGAACTGGACAGCAACATGCAGAAGGTTGCAACTAGACCACTTTCTCACACCATTCAGAAAAATAAACTCAAAATGGATAAAGGATCTTAATGTGAGACAGGAAACCATCAAAACCTTAGAGGAGAAAGCAGGAAAAGACCTCTCTGACCTCAGCCGTAGCAATCTCTTACTCGACACATCCCCAAAGGCAAGGGAATTAAAAGTAAAAGTGAATTACTGGGACCTTATGAAGATAAAAAGCTTCTGCACAGCAAAGGAAACAACCAACAAAACTAAAAGGCAACCAACGGAATGGGAAAAGATATTTGCAAATGACATATCGGACAAAGGGCTAGTATCCAAAATCTATAAAGAGCTCACCAAACTCCACACCCGAAAAACAAATAACCCAGTGAAGAAATGGGCAGAAAACATGAATAGACACTTCTCTAAAGAAGACATCCGGATGGCCAACAGGCACATGAAAAGATGTTCAACGTCGGTCCTTATCAGGGAAATACAAATCAAAACCACACTCAGATATCACCTCACGCCAGTCAGAGTGGCCAGAATGAACAAATCAGGAGACTATAGATGCTGGAGAGGAGGTGGAGAAACGGGAACCCTCTTGCACTGTTGGTGGGAATGCAAATTGGTGCAGCCGCTCTGGAAAGCAGTGTGGAGGTTCCTCAGAAAATTAAAAATAGGCCTACCCTATGACCCAGCAATAGCACTGCTAGGAATTTACCCAAGGTGTACAGGAGTACTGATGCATAGGGGCACTTGTACCCCAATGTTTATAGCAGCACTCTCAAAAATAGCCAAATTATGGAAAGGTCCTAAATGTCTATCAACTGATGAATGGATAAAGAAATTGTGCTTTATATACACAATGGAATACTACGTGGCAATGAGAAAAAATGAAATATGGCCTTTTGTAGCAACGTGGATGGAACTGGAGAGTGTGATGCTAAGTGAAATAAGCCATACAGAGAAAGACAGATACCATATGGTTTCACTCTTATGTGGATCCTGAGAAACATAACAGAAACCCATGGGGGAGGGGAAGGAAAAAAAAAAAGAGGTTAGAGTGGGAGAGAGCCAAAGCATAAGAGACTGTTAAAAACTGAGAACAAACTGAGGGTTGATGGGGGGTGGGAGGGAGGGGAGGGTGGGTGATGGGTATTGAGGAGGGCACCTTTTGGGATGAGCACTGGGTGTTGTATGGAAACCAATTTGACAATAAATTTCATGAAAAAAAATATAAAGAAAAAAAAAGAACTGGGTGAATGGGTAAAGAAGACGTGATATATATATATATATATATATATATATATATATATATATATACACACACACACACACAATGGAGTATTACTCAGCAATCAAAAAGAATGAAATCTTGCCATTTGCAACTACATGAATGGAACTGGAGGGTATTATGCTAAGTGAAATTAGTCACGCAGACAAAGACAAAAATCATATGACTTCACTCATATGAGGACTTTAAGAGACAAAACAGATGAACATAAGGGAAGGGAAACAGAAATAATATAAAAACAGGGAAGGGGACAAAACAGAAGAGACTCATAAATAAGGAGAACAAACTGAGGGTTACTGGAGGGATTGTGGGAGGAGGGAAGGGCTAAATGGGTAAGGGGCACTAAGAAATCTACTCCTGAAATCATTGTTACACTATATTCTAACTAATTTAGATGTAAGTTTAAAAAAGAAAAAAGAAAATTTAAAAAAAGGAAAAAAAAGAATTGGGTCAGACACTAAAATAATAATAGTAATAATAATAATAACTCCAATGGATTAAAGCAAGAATGTTAAAATTCATGAGTTCAAAATGAAACAAAAGTCATTGTTCACTTTTAAAGGTTGGTAAAGCACCAAACCATTATTCTAAAAACTGGAAAATAGAAGGAAATAAAACAAGCATTTATTTTTCACTTGCTATACAAACTGTGTAACCAAATAGTCAATGAACAAAAGTTCTTAATAGAAGAATTTCAGGTAATAAATGCAAAATGACAGAATCAGGAAATGATCAGCATGCAACACCTAATGAAATAAGTCATTTTGACTGCTAAAACAATTAAGAGAAAAATTCATGGGAAACTTTATCCTGGGAAGATTAGGCTGACAGCACCTGAACCCACTGATAAATTTTAAATCACAAGAAAAAAGACAACCAGGCACTATGTGTCTCCTGACACGATTTGATTGAAAATATACAGCATGACCTATGGATGTATTTGTACAAGAAAATTAAATTCACTTAGCTATCCATTACCCTTCTACAGGAAATATAGAGGATAGAGGAACATTCTAAACAACATCCCAAGGAAGCTATAAGCCAAGTCCAGAATAGGAGAAATTCTGTGAGATAAATGAACCAGTTTCTTTAACAAATAAATGGCGAGTAATAAAGAGGGTTAAAAAAATCCTGTTACTGATTAAAAGATATTTTAAAGACTTAGCAACTTAATACAATTTGTAGATCTTGTTTAAATCCTTATTAAGAAAACTTATTGAAAGTCTATATGCCCTGTCACAGTAAGTACTTGTGAATTACAGAGGTTAACAATTTAAGGATTATTGATTGGTTGACATGTTAGGCTAGAATTCTTTTCTTCTTGAAGATATTGATCATAAAGTTATTCAAAGAAAATGAACCAATAGGAAATGTCCCCTGGTATAGGGAGATTTTGTTTCCAAAGACAGTAATAACTGTATCTCCCATTCCACATGGTCTTTTCTAAGAAGGCCTTACCACTCACCCATCAAGAAGTGAAGTCTCTGTCTCTGCTGCTTGATTCTGGGCTGACGCTGTAACTGGTTTTTTGCAAATAGAATTTGGTAGAAGCAAAGCTGTATAACTTCCCATGCTGGACCTTAAAAGAGTGCCTGCTTCCTCCTTAGAACCCTGAACTACCATGTAAAGATATCCAGCTACCCTACTGGGGACATCATCGAAAGAGAGATGTCCATCCACCTCTAACTGTTCCAGTTATCCCAACTGAGGGCCAGATATGTCAAAGAAGGCATCTTGGACATTAAACCCCAACTATTTTAGTGCTACAATTGAACACAGCTTCCAACTGATCCATCAGCTGAATGTAGCCGAGGGAATGATCCTGGATGATTCCACATGATAAAGAAGAACTGCTCATCTCAATGCTCTCTGAATTCTTGAACAAATATGGTGGTTGTTGCTTTAAGTCACTAATTTGCAAGCCATTTGTTATGCAGGATAAAGCAACCTGGTGTATGCAGGATAAAACAACCACCTCTGTAAGAGTTTTGTCTTGATCTAAACCCCACAAAAATGGCACTAAGCCAATGGACATAACTTATATATTGGACCAATAAGTGTTTTCTTCACCATCCAGCTGGCTAAAGATATGTGAAGACTGAGAAAAGAACCATAATGTTGAACCCAAAGACACTCTGCAAGGACTTACTGTTGTTTGGATTTGAGTGAATAAGATGGTCTCTAACTGTCTCAAACTTAGGTCTTACACAATTGAAAGGAAGAAAGGAATGGCTATAAAATACCCTTTTCTTTTTGATGTGCAAAAATGATGGAACATCAGCCTTATTACAATTTTTTTTTCAAAGAGGAAGGATGGGGGTATTAAATAATATAGAATAGAGAAAGACTTGTAAGGACAAAAATAAATACAGTTGTACATATTTTGGGAACCATGATCATGTGTACTTTCATCTCTAGTATTCCCACTATTATCCTGATAAAATACTACACAATCCTATATTCTTAGCTGTGGTGGTGGTTGTTATCATCAACACCATTATCATCATCCATTTCAGGAAGAAGGACCTAAGTGGGAGGTAATGAACTCAAAGGGAAAAGATAAGGATATAGTGAGGAGGACAGCAAAGGAAAAAGAGAGAGGGTGGAGAAAGAAATGAAATAATAAAAACTCTTTGTCAAGATTGAGAGAAATAAGGGAAGTAAGGATCACAAAAATAATACAATGGTATATTATTTGCAAAGCAATTTACTATTTATACTTTTTTTTAAATTTTTTAAATGTTTTATTTATTCTTGAGAGAAAGAGAGACAGAGCATGAATGAGGGAGGGGCACAGCGAGAGAAGGAGACACAGAAGCCGAAGCAGACTCCAGGCTCTGAGCTGTCAGCAGAGAGCCCGACGTGGGGCTCGAACTCAAGAGCCATGAGATCATGACCTGAGCCAAAGTCAGACGCTCAACTGACTGAGCCACCCAGGCGCCCCGCAATTTACTATTTATAAAGAACATTAATTTATGTTATCTAATTTAATCTTTTTAACACTCACTAATGGTGTATTGTTATCTGCATTATACGGATGAGGAAATAAGGATAGGACTGAAAGAATACAACCTCATCATTCTTTTCTTTCTATTAAAAATATTTACTGAATGCACACTTTGTGCCAGTCACTATGCTAAGTTCTGGCAATATAATTGTTAGTAAAACAAACATGCTATCTAGCCTTTTAACTTAAAGCTTAGTAGAGGAGGAAAACATTATTCAAATAATCACACAAACAGCTATAAAATTACAACAAATGAAAGGAACATGGTATTATGAAAATAGAGAATAAAAAGTTTTGATCTAGTCAGATAGTTCTGATTACAGGTTTTTACACAAATTCAACAGTTACCTTGCTTGAATCTTATTAATATATTTCATCCACATATGGTTGTACATTAAGCAATCATAATCATTTCAAACCACTCTTATGTATTTTTAAGTTAGTTTTCCAAGAAAGAATAAGGTGAAAACTTGGCTTTATTTTTATACATAGCACTGTGTACCACAACAATGCAACTGTTTATTGGATCAGGATTCTGTACTCTGTAACCTTTGGTCAAAAACTGGCTAACATGGTCACTTGAGCAGGGAGGAGGGACCCCATTCTAGACATGAGAATTTAACCATCACCTACTTGCCCAGTTTGGAAAGTATCACTCACAGCCTGTCAGCCAGAAGATGATTAAAGTCTGTGCCTCTAATCCCTAGGGTTTGTCCCTTTTTTTAGACTTCTCAGAGAAAATGTTAGCTTTATGCACTACCCACCAGATAGAAGGGAATGTGATCAGATAAGAATTGTACTCACAAACTTCGGCTCTAGAAGAAAAGTACACAATGCAACCACTGAACATCCAGGAGTACTTCTATTCTAAGAACATAAAACCATCTTCTCAAATAACTCCAAATGGTTTCAGATTGTTAAATCATTCATCCTTCTAAGAGCCCACAGCCAAGGTTGATAACAATAATCAGGAAACTAAAATACAGAGTTGAATTGATGTACTCTGTGTCTCCCAAACTGAATAGGAACCAGACTTGTGAAGCTCCTTTTTCTCAGTATAGACACTCTACAACAGCTTCTAAATGAAATGGACCCTGTTGACCTTTTCTAGAAATATACATTTTACCCTAAGTGCTAATTAATCTATTTAATCATTGGTTTCTCTTCCCTCCACATTTAATTTGGGAATCTTAGATATCTTTTGTTGGCTTTGATCATTACCCATACTTGGAGTTTGGGCATTTTTTATTAATTCATTTTATATTATATTCATAAACACGTGACAATATTCACACGTGTCAATTTCACATGTGACAATATTTGGACATAAATTTTAACATTTTGGTCCATTTGTAATAGCTTGTCTTATATTCTTCTGGTCTCTCTCTAGTAAATTTTAGATGTCTTACATTTACTGATTTCTTCTTTAATTATTTTGTGGTCAGAAAGTATACTTTGTATGATTTGTTTCCTTTATTGGTGAACATACCATGTACATTTGAAAATAGTGTGTATTCTGTAGTTCTCAGGGACATCATTTAAGTCCAGGTGGTTGATAGTATCATTCATGTCATTTATGTCTTTATTGAATTTTGCCTAGATCTTCTATGAAATGCTGGGGGAAAGGGTGGTGATGTCTCTAACTAGGACAATGAAATTGGCTAGGTGTCCCTTTAATTCTGTCAATTTTTGCTTCAGATATTTATGATTGTTATTTCTTATGCATTAAACTTTTACCATTATGAAATGTTCCTTTTTATCTCTGGTTGTGTTTTGTCTTGAAGTCTTATTTTATCTGATATTAATATAAGATATCCCCACCCCCAACTTTCTTAAGCTCACTGTACAGTACACCTTGCCAATCCATTTACTTTCAACATATTTGTGTCCATATATTTAAAGTTCATTCTTGTACACAGCGAATATTTGGGCCTTTTCTGTTAGTCCTTTATGATTATCTCTAATTTGTAATTGGGGCACTTAATAAATTAACATTTATTATAATTATCAGTATGGTTAGAATATTTTTTAAATTTTTATTTCAATTCCAGTTAGTTAAAATACAGTGTTATATTAGTTTCAGGTGTACAATAGAGTGATTCAACACTTCCATACATCACCCAGAGCTCATCACAAGTGCACTCCATAATCCCCATCACCTATTTTACCCATCCCCTCCATTCCCTCCCCTCTGGTAACCATCAGTTTGTTCTCTATAGAGAACAAAAGTTAAGAGTCTATTCTTGGTTTGTCTCTCACTCTCCCTCCCTCTTTTTCCCCCTTTGCTTATTGTTTTGTTTTTAAATACCACTTATGAGTGAAATCATATGGTATTTGTCTTTCTCTGACACTTCACTTAACATTATACTCTCTAACTCCATCCACGTCATTGCAAATGGCAAGATTTCATTCATTTTTATGGCTGAAAAAATATTCCAGTGTGTGTGTGTGTGTGTGTGTGTGTGTGTGTGTGTGTGTGTGTGTATCTCTTCTTTATGCATTCATCAATTGAGGGGCACTTTGCTTCCATATCTTGGCTATTGTAAATAGTGCTGCAATAAACATAGGGGTCCAGGTATCCTGTTGAATTAGTGTTTTTGTATTCTTTGAGTAAATACCCTGTAGAGTCATTGCTAGATTGTAAGGTAGTTCTATTTTTAGCTTTTTGAGTAATCTCCATAATGTTTTCCACAGTGCCTGCACCAGTTTTCATTCCCACCAACAGTGCAAGAAGGTTCTTATTTCTCCACATCCTTGCCACATCTGCTGTTTCTTGTATTGTTGATTTTAGCCACTCTGACAAGTGTGAGGTGATATTTCATTACAGTTTTAACTTGCATTTCCCTGATGATAGATGCTGATGAGCATCTTTTCCTGGGCCTGTTGGCCAACTGGATGTCTTCTTTATAGAAATGTCAGTTTGTGTCTTCTGTCCATTTTTTAATTGAATTGAGATTTTTGGGTGTTGAGTTTTGTATGTTCTTTATATATTTTGGATAATGACTCTATTAGATAGGTCATTTGCAAATAATATTCTCCCATTCTGTAGTTGCCTTTTAGTTTTGTTGTTCCTTTGCTGTGCAGAAGCTTTTAATTTTGATGTAGTCCCAATAGTTTATTTTTACTTTTGTTTTCCTCGCCTCAGAAGAAATGTCTAGAAAAAAATTGCTATGGTCAATGCCACAGAAATTCCTATCTGTGCTTTCTTGAAAGATGTTTATGATTTCAGGTCTCACACTTAGGTCTTTAATCCATTTTGAATTTATTTTTGTGTATGGTGTAAGAAAATGGTCCACTTTCTTTCTTTGTGTGTTGCTGTCCAGTTTTCTCAACAACGTTTGTTAAAGAGACTGTATTTTTCACATTGGATATTCTTTCCTGCTTTGTAAAAGATTAATTGATTATATAACTATGGATTTATTTCTGGATTTTCTATTCTGTTCCATTGATCTACGTATCTATTTTTGTGCTAGTACCATACTGCTTTGATTACTACAGCTTTGTAGTATAACTTGAAGTCTGGAATTGTGATGCCTGCAGCTTTGCTTTTCTTTTTCAAGATTCTGTGGCTATTCTGGGCCTTTTGTGGTTCCATACAAATTTTAGGATTGTTTCAGTTCTGTGAAAAATATTTTTTAATACTTTGATAGGGATTGCACTAAATGTGTGGATTGCTTTCGGTAGTATAGGCATCTCAACAATATTTATTCTTCCAATCCATGAGCATGGAATGTCTTTCCATTTTTTTGTGTCATCTTCAATTTCTTTCATCAGTGTTTTATAGTTTTCAGAGTACAGGTTTTTTATCTCTTTTGTTAGATTTACTCCTAGGTATCTTATTATTTTGGTGCAACTATAAATGGGATTATTTTAGTAATTTCTATTTCTGCTGTTTCATTATTGGTGTATAGAAATGCAACAGAATTTTGTACAATTGATTTTGTATCCTGTGACTTAACTGAATTAGTTTTTCAGTTCTGGAAGACTTTTGGTGGATTCTTTCAGGTTTTCTAGATATAGTATCATATCATCTGCAAATAGTAAAAGTTTTACTTCTTCTTTACTGGTTTAGAGGTCTTTTATTTCTTTTTGTTGTCTGATTGCTGTGGCTCTGACTTCCAGTACTATGTTGAATAAAAGTGGTGAGAATGTACAGACCTGTTCTTGACCTTAGGGGAAAAGCTCTCAGATTTTCCCCATTAAGGTTAATGTTAGCTGTGAGTTTTTCATTAATGGCTTTTATTATGTTGAGGTATGTTCATTCTAAACATACTTTGTTGAGGGTTTTTATCATGAATAGATGTTGTACTTTGTCAAATGCTTTTTCTGCATCTATTGACATGACAATATGGTTCATATCCATAAGATAAGATTGATTTGTGAATATTGAAGCCCTCTTGCAACCCAGGAATAAATCCCACTTGATTGTGGTGAATGATTTCTAATGTATTGTTGATTTGGGTTAACTAGTATTTTGTTGAGGATTTTTGCATTTATGTTCATCAGAGATACTGGCCTGTAGTTGTCCTTTTTTGTGGTGTCTTTATGTTATTTTGCTATCAGGATGATAATGGCCTCATAGAATGAATTTGGAAAATTTTTTTCATTTTGTATTTTTTGGAATAAGTTGAGAAGAATAGGTATTAACTCTTCCTTAAATGTTTGGTAGAATTTACCTGTGAAGTCATCTGGTCCTGGACTTTTCTGTTGGGGAGATTTTTTTTGTTTTGTTGTTGATTCAATTTCTTTGCTGGTAAATGGTCTGTTCAAATTTTCTATTTTTTCCTGTTTCAGTTTTGGTAGGTTATATATTTCTAGGGATTTGTTCCTTTCTTCTAGGTTGTCTAATTTGTTGGCATGTAGTTTTTCATAATGTTCTCATATGTTTTTTTTTATTTCTGTGGTATTTATTGCTATTTCTTCTCTCTCATTTTTAATTTTATTTATTTGAGTCTCCTTTTTTCTTGATAAGTTTGGCTAGAGGTTTATCAATTTTATTGATTTTTTTCAAAGAACTAGCTCCTGGTGTCATTGATCTGTTCTATTTTTTTTTTTAAGTTTCCATATCATTTATGTCTGATCTAATCTTTATTATTTCCTTCCTTCTGCTGGTTTCAGATTTTGTTTATGTTCTTTTTCTAGCTTCTAATATGTAAGGTTAAGTTGTTGTTTTGATATTTTTCTTGCTTCTCAAGTAGGCCTATATTGTTATAAACTTCCCTCTTAGAATTGCTTTTGCTGCATCTCAAAGGTTTTAAACCATTGTGTGTTCATGTTTATTTATTTCCATGTACATTTTTATTTCTTCTTTTATTTCCTGGTTGACTCATTCATTGATTAGTAGCATATTATTTAATCTCCATGTGTTTGTGCTCCTTCTAGATGTGTGTGTGTGTGTGTGTGTGTGTGTGTGTGTGTGTGTGGTGCCTTTTAGTTTCACAGCATTGTGCAGAAAATGCATTACCTCAGCCTTTTTGAATTCATCAGGCATTGTTTTGTGGCCTAGTATGAGATCTATTCTGAAGAATGTTCCATGTGCACTTGAAAGGAATGTGTATTTGGCTGTTTTAAAATGGAGGGTTCTGAATGTATCTGTTAAATCCATCTGATCCATTGTGTTGTTCAAAACCATTATTTCTTTGTATATTTTCTGTTTAGATGATTTTTCCATTGATGTACGTTAAAGTCTCCCACTATTACTGTATTATTATCGATTAGTTCCTTTATGTTTGTTATTAATTATTGTATGTATTTGGGTGCTTCAATTTTGGGTATGTAAATATTTACTATTGTTATATCTCCTTGTTGGATTGACCCCTTTTTTATTATATAGGGTCCTTTATTGTCTTTTGTTTTAGTTTTTGTTTTAAAGTCTAATTTGTCTTATATAATTATTGCTACCCTTTCTTTTGACATCTATTTGCATAATAAATATTTCTCCATCCCCTTTCTTCCAATCTGTATATATCTTTAGGTCTGAAATGTCTCCTGTAGCAGAATATGTGCCTTGTTTTTTGTGTTTCTTTTTTTTTTTTTAAATCCATTCAGTCACCTTATGTCTTCTGATTGGAGCATTTAGTACATTTACATTCCAACTAATTCTTGATAGATATGTATTTATTGCCATTTTGTTACTTGTTTTGTGGTTGTTCCTGAAGATTTTCCTGATCTTTTCTTGTCTTTTTCTTTTTCGTGGTTTGCTTATTTTCTTTAGTGATATGTTTAGATTTCTTTCTTTTTGTTCTTCATATACTTATTAGTGGTTTTTGATTTGTGGCTACCATTGGGTTTGTATATAACTTCTTCTTCATATAGTAGTTTATATTAAGTTGATGGTCATTTAAGTTTGAACTCATTCTTTACTCCTTTTGTCCACACATTTTAGGTATATGGTATCATATTTTATATCCTTTTATTTTCTAAATTCTTTGACTGATTTTTTTTACAGAAATATTCATTTTTACTGCTTTTGTGTTTCCTAACTTCATACTGTCACTTTTGGCCTTTCCTTTTCACTCATAGAGTGCCCTTTAGTTTTTCTTATAGGCTGGCTTAGTGGTCTGGGAAACTCTTCATCCTTCTATTCTGAATGATAGCCTTGCTGGATAGAATATTTATGGCTGCAGATTTTTCCCAGTCAGCACCATGAATATATCATGTCATTCCCTTCTGGTTTGGAAAGTTTCTGTTGAAAAAGCCTTGGTAGCCTTAGGGATTTCCCTTGTATGTAACTGTCTTCTTTTGTATTGCTGTTTTTAAGATTTTTTTCTGTATCATTATATTTTGCCATTTTAGTTACAATAGATCTTGGTGTGGATCTGCTTTTGTTGATTTTGTTGGGGTTTCTCTAAGCCTCCTGGATTTGGATATCTGTATCCTTCCCCAGATTAGGGAAGTTTTCAGCTATTATTTCTCCAAATAAATTTTCTGCCCCTTTCCTCCCTTCTTCTTTTTCTTCCTCCTCCTCTTCCTCCCCCGCCTTCTTCTTCCCCTTCTTCTTTTACTTTTTTTTCTTCTTCTTCATTCTTATAATGTGAATGTTATTATATTTGATAGAGTCACTGAGTTCTTTAAGCCTATTCTCATTTCTCATTTCTATTGTAATTCTCTATTCTTTTTTTCTCTCTTTTGTTCAGCTTGATTACCTCCCATTACTCTGTTTTCTAGGTCATTAATTTGTTCCTCCGTTTCTTTCAGCCTGCTGTTTAAATCCATCAAGCTTATTTCTTCTTTTGTTTATTGAAGACTTTATCTCTTCTATGTTATTCTTTTTCTCTGTTTTAAGGCTATCTATCAGTCATGTATTCCACTCTTTTCTCAAGTCCAGGGAGTACCTTTATTATCATTACTTTAAATTCTTTATCAGGCATATTACTTATAGCTATTTCATTTAGATCTCTGTCTGTGGCCTTATCATGTTCTTTCATTTGGGACACATTCTTCCGTCTTCTCATTTTGTCTAAGTCTTTGTGCCTGCTTCTGTGTGTTCAGAAAGTCAGCTACATCTTCTGTTCTTGAGGGTAATGGCCTTAAGAAGAAGAACTCTTGGGTTGGGAGTCTTGGTGTTTGCAGGGTTTTGGAATGGTTTTCTAGGGAAGGGGGCCCATCATACTGAGACTGAGTCAAGAGTGACTGGAAGGGACAGTTTTACTGGAATCTGGGGGGATGGGACTTGGTGTAAGCAAGTTAGGTAGCAAGTGTCTGCACTGTCCTGGTTCCCACAGGTAGCCCTGTGCTTATGCTGAAGGGTGAGGGAGGGAAATGATGCCAGCCAGTTCATTTGTTCCCAGAGGGGTCTCTCCATGAATGCTGCCTCTCCAAAAGATGATCCAAGAAGAGCAAATAACCTCCTCCTGGTGTGCCCTAGGTGCTCTTCAGATAGCTGTCTCCAAGCTGTAAATCCATGAGCTGTTTGCCTGCCTTCTTTCCAAGAACAGCCTCAATCCTTCAGACTCTCCTTGAGCCAAGCCTTCTGACCTTTAAAACTCCAGGCTTTAAGCCCCACTGGTTTCAAGAACTCATGAAATTCAGCCCTTCTTGCTTCCAGGCCAATTGCTATGAGGATTCATCTTCGCTGTGTGCTAGTCTGTCTCTCATCCTTCTCTGCAACTATGGTTCCCTCTCCACTGCAGTGGCCATGATCCATTTCTCTCCCAAACTGTGCCTCCGCACCTCCTACCTTCTCAGATATGGCCTCTTTTCTACCTTTACTTGTGGTGTTTGTTCTGCCAGGATTCAGGTCAATTTTTGTGGTATTTAGGATGATTTGATAGGTACCTACTTGGATTCATGGGGCAAAATGAGCCAAGGGTTCTCCTACTCTGCTGCAATCTTCCTTGGTTGCATGTGGCTAGATTTAGATCTTATATTTTATTATTTGATTTTATCGTTTTGATTTCCCCATCTGTTTTGTTTCTTTTTGTTCCTGCTTTGTTACTTTATTTGGGATTTGTTGAATTTTTTTAATTTCATTTCTATTCCGTATTTATTGACTTTTTAGTTACAACTTTAAATATACACAGTAAATTTTTACGGTATGCTCAGAGTTAACATTATTTAATATAAAATGTAGAAACCTTGTACCTATATAGGTCTGTTTATTGCAACTTTCCATCCTTCATACCATAGTCATCATTATTACACATACAAACTCAAACCTTCCAACACAAGAGTATTATTTTTTAAAATTTTATTTATTAAAGTAATCTCTACACCCAATGTAGGACTCAAGCCCATAACCCCAACTAGCCAGACATCCTTCAAGAGTATTATTTTTATTTTATTTTTTATTTTTTAAATGTTTTATTTATTTTTTAGAGAGGGAGAGTGCAAGTGGGGGAGGGGTAACGAGAGAGGGAGACAGAGGATATGAAGTGGGCTCCACACTGATAGCAGCAAGCCTGACCTGGGGCTCAAACTTATGAACTATAAGATTTTGACCTGAGCCAAAGTTGGATGCTCAACTGACTGAGCCACCCAGGCACCCCAAGAGTATTATTTTTAAAGCAGACATTCATTTTAATAGATAGAAGGAGATATAACTTTTTATATTTACTAATATATTTATTATTTCAGATTCTCTTTATTTCTTCCTCAAGCTCTGATGTCATTTCTCATCACCCTAAGAAGTTCCTTGAGCATTTCTTGTAATGTAGATCACCAAGTAATAAATTATCTTCCCTTATCTGAAAATATATTTATTATACCTTTAGTTTTGAAGGGTATTTTCAGTTTATGTAGATTTATGAGTTTACAGATTTCAGCACTTTAACAATTTTGTTCCACTATCTTCTGGTCTCTATTGTTTGTGAAGAGTGAGCAGTCATTTGAATAACTGTTTCCTTGTATTTCTACGTCATTTTCTCCTGGCTGACTTCAACATTTTCTGGCTTTTTTTCTTTTGGAATTATATACCATACCTTCCTTCACATACATTATTTTCTGATGGCTGTAATTGTCCTGCACTTTGTCCTCTGCTTCTTCACACCAAGGAGACTATGAGTTTCCTACTGGAGTTTTAGTCCCTCTATTCAGTGCCTACTCTGGCTTGACCACAAGCTAAAAGCTTTTTTTAGCCTCATTACTTTTTGCTCATTGATGAAGAATCAGAGTAATCATCCTCTTTTTCAAAAAGTTTCTCTGAATCTCCAGATTCAACTGGATGTAACCATGAGTTGAGAACACATTTGGCTGCATTTGACAGGAAATACTACTACAGTGACTTGAACAAAACCAGGTTGGTTTTTCTCATCTAATTCAGAAGTAGGAAATTCAAAGCAAATATAGCTGCTCAGATAGGGTATTAGGGACCCAGGTTTTTCCTTTATCTATTTGCACTTCTATCTGCATAAAGCATTTGTTGTTATAGTCTCAAAATGAAAGTTACATGCCTGAGCATTGCATTCATTTTTCAGGTAAGCAAAAGAGGAAAGGACAATTGGTGAAGTGACTAACTCAACCCAGTTTTCAGGGACTTTCTCACTTTTAACACTGAAAGTCCCAAATTCTATTAATAGAACTAAAATAAAAATCACATAAGATTTACCCATGGTTTTTGTTTTTCATGCCTAGAGAATATCCTAAAGGAATGTAAAATAAAAACCAGAACTTATTACTCATCCTCTGCAGGGGTAGAATCCAACCAAGATGTGGTCGAAACTCTATTCACAATTTTGGATTATTTTTAGACATTTCTTGGGTCATGGCATTAACAGTCTGGTTGCTTATCTCCAGGGAATGCTATTCCAAAATTTACTTAGATCACTTATTCTTAGGATCTTTCCCCAAGAATGGCATACTTAAATGTTTCTATCACTCTTGGTTATTTCATCAAGCTTTTAAAGTAATAGTTTAATACATATATTACAAAACAAAGTACAAATAGTAAAAAGCAAAATCAAAATACATATTACTATAATATCTTCAGTTGTAAGTCAAAACAGTAAAATAAAACCAAATAATATCAAATAAATATTGGAAGTCTGATAACTTTAGTAAATAAAGCAATAAGTTGAAGTACTGATTAAATACTAAAGTTAAATACCAAATCATTTATACCTGTGTTAAGCACACTAGAACAAAATTTAAGTGTTGTTTTTTAGAGAGAAATATATGTTTTGTATGTGGGTAGAGTTCTCTTAATCAGACTGTTTCTGTTATCAAAGGAGTTTGAGGACATCCAAAAAATCATCAATATTAGTTATGAATTCTAAGGAAATTAAAATTTATTTGTAGCCTGATTATTACTTGTGTTTTTTCAAAGCATAAAATAATATTTTATAGCCTTAGGAGCAGAATATATATCTTACTATGGTAGACATAAGGCTATATAATATGGCTAATAATTACATAAGATGTTTCTTATAAAAACTGATATTATGTAAGCATAACTAGTGATGTGTAGCACATGTTCAGCATTGTAAAAACACGAAACAAACATAACAGCCACCAACAGTTGTTTTTTTCCTTGCCTCATTTTTGCTTCCCAGTTTTGCCATGAATTAATGATTATAAAGACTGAATACTAATATAATAATCTTGCTTTTTAATGAAGTCAGTTTCATACATTTTCTCTCATGCCTAAGAATTATTTGACACAAATTACTCTCAGCTCTGTTCCAGAAAAGTAAATGTGGTTTTTTTTCTTCCTATAAATGAAATCAAATAATTCATTTTAATGGTAAGGGTCCCCAGGTCAAGAAATGGAATATATTTTTAGGAATATTCCCTGACCCTAAGACTCCCAAGGAGGCACCCCTTTGACTTAAGTTGCCATATTAACATAGATAAGAATGTAATTGTCTTGACTAAAGGACTTGGAAATAAAACCCACTAGAAATCTTGCTTTAGATCTCTGAAGATATTTGAACAGAATGTGGTCATCTTCAAAAAACTTTAATAAGTGATTAATTGAGGAGGTATGAGAATTCCTAATTATGTAGCTTCATGGTGATCCCTATCTCAAGTTCAGGCCATTCTTTCCTGTCAACACTATAGCCACTGCCTAGTCTAGGCTCTACAAAACTTTTGTTCTCCTCACCTTATTAACTTGGAGTCTAGAACTCAGTTCTCCTTTGCTAAATCCAACTCCATTCTGAGCCCATAATTTTGAACATCATTGTCTCTCCCTAGTCAGTGCTCTTAGCCATCAAGTTATACCCTTTTCTCCAAGCTCCTGTATTTTCAGTTCTCTATTAATAATAAAGAGAAATAGTGTTTAGGATCTGTCTTTCTAAACCTCTCCCAGCTACTGGTAGCTCAAACAGTAGAAATACTGTACAGTAATTATACTGGTACACTGCATGTTTCAACTCCTAGTGGTCTAACATGCAAAGGTTAAGTGATCCTTCTGTCACATCAAGACAGTACCATGTTATGGAATCTCCTTAGTTAATTATTCGTATCTGTGAAGTTGCTCAATTTCATTAGAACTTCCATCACGTCCACCATCATTCTTTGGAACTCTTATTTTAATAGCTTCCAATGCAACCAAGACTTTATCTTTACCCTCTGGCATTTTACATTAGCCTCATAGCACAAAGTAGCCAGTCCCATGTGTCAGAGCCAAGAAGTCATACACAGAAAATAAATGTGTAACGGTACACCTTCCCCTTTTATATTTGCTTCTTGCCACAGCTTTAAATCAATGCATGCTTGTAGATAAACTCTAAGTAATATCAAAGAAGGCATCTTTTATCTCACAACATATGGAAGGGGTAGAAATTAGAGGTAAGTGAGTGAAATTTCAGTTTTTCTAACATGTCTGTAGATTCATATTTGCTTTATAGAGAGGGATGCTTCAGAGACTCTGACTTAATTAATATAACTGCAAAATCCAAGACAGGTGTATAATAAATATCCAATGCCTATGGGAAAACAATTTTTTTTTTGCAATTATGAATGGGGATAGATGTTAACTGGATTTATTGTTGTAGTCATTTTTCAATGTATGCCAATGTGTACTATTACAATGTATAACCATTATGTGGTACACCTGAAACTAATATAATGTCATATGTCAATTAACCTCAAAAAATTAATAAATGTTTATGGACTAACACAATTGACTGAGGAATAACTTTTTATTTCCCACATGAAAATGGCATTTATATGGACTGAAGAATAGAATTTACTTGGATTTAGTGGATTGAGTCTCTACCATAGTTGAGAAAACCTCCAGCAAGCCATTTAAACTCACTGAACTCAAACAAGTTACTTCGTTTGGAAAGTGAGGCCTGAAATTCTCACAGGGTGTAGTGAGAAAAAATATAAAATGAGATAAGTTGCTTTACAAAGTCTAAAATGTGCACAAGGGATGCCTGGGTGGCTTAGTCAGTTGTGTTCCACTTCGCTCGGGTCATGGTCTCACAGTTCATGAGTTGGAGCCCTGCATCAGGTGTAGAGCCTGCTTCTAGATCCTCTGTCTCCCTCTCTTTCTGCTCCTCCCCCATTTGCATACTCTCTCTCTCTCTCTCTCTCTCAAAAATAAACATTAAAAAATAAATAAATGTACACAAAAGTAAAATAGCATTTTAAAGTTAGAATAATAAGAAAATATGTACAGTTTTATCTAAGAATAAAGATTCCCTGGAGTCTTTTTATGCTTATCAGTTTGATCACGTGAAAAACATAGAGACTTAAGTGAAACGAAATTTCAGAGATCAGATTTTAGTTTAACATCCTTGTTTTACAGTTAAGGAATCTGATGACTAGTGATGTTTAGTGCTTTGTCCAAATGTATGAGTTACATCGTGTTTGCGTTAGATGTCCTTCTCTAATTTTTTTTAAAATTTGGAATTCCTTATTATTTATTTATTTATTTATTTATTTATTTATTTATTTATTTTTAGTTTATTTATTTATTATAAGAGAAAGAGAGTGCATGAGGGGCAGAGAGAGAGTGAGAGAAAGAGGATGCCAAGTAGGCTCTGCACTGGCAGCACCACAGAGCCTGATGCAGGGTTCGAACTCACAAACCCTGCCTGAGATATGAACTGAACCCAAACCAAGAGTCAGGTGCTCAACCAACTGAACCACCCAGGTGGCCCTAGAACTCCACATTAAAAAAAATAATTTTTACTAATATCTTATACGTCTCAATGTGGTAAGTTACGGAAAATATTTATCACTATCATTATACATATGAATATGGAGGTCTAGGCACAGAGAGGTTAAAATGTTTACCTTAGGGAACTCTACATATTCAGGATAAAACTAGAGAATACATACACACACACACACACACACACACACACACACCATAATCCTATAGTTCCTCTTAAAATGCCTTGAAATGGAGGTGCCTGGGTGGCTCAGTCAGTTAACCCTCTGACTTCAGTTCAGGTCATGATTTCAGTTTGTGGGTTTGAGCCCCATGCAGCTCAGAGCCTGGAGCCTGCTTTGGATTCTGTGTCTCCCTCTCCCTCTGCCCCTTTCCTCCTCGTGCACCCTCTCTCTCTCTCAAAATAAATAAATGTAAAAAAAAAATTTCAATGCCTTGAAATGTGCTTCCAAAGCTACTTCCAGAAAGTCATCAAAAGTTTTAATTCAAATATAAATTTAGAAAGTAATTATTTCTCAAATTTTTAAATACTTTCTCCTAGGAAATATTATCCACCTACTAGCACCTTCTTTGCATCCACTACCTTTTTTTCTAGCCCTAATCCAACCACTACATTACCTCCTATCATGTATGATATGCTGGTTTCCCAAGACACTCTATTTGTTTTGACAATCAGGAAGGTATGCCTAAGGCACTGACATCTGTAGAAATGCTGCTGTAGTTGACACTACTTTTACATGTGTATTCAGCAACTAACTTTTTAACCTGTAGTTTTATGTATTTTTCAACTTAATTTTTGCATTCTTCTCCCTCCAACCCCCAAATTCCCCTTTCTTTTGTGAGTTGTTATGAACTGAATATTTGAGTCCTTCCATATTCATATGCTGAGGCCTTAACCTCCAGTGTGGCTGTATTTGGAGATGTGCCTCGAAGGAAGAAACTAAGGTTAAATGAGATTATAAGGGTAGGACTTTGATTCAATAGAATAAGTCTTCTTATAAAAAGACACACTCTTGTGTTTGCCTCTTGCCCCCACTTCACAAAGAAGAGACCCTGCGAGCACACAATAGGAAGGTAGCCACCTACAAGCCAAGAGAAGAGGTCTTAGAATGAAGCTTCACTTGCCAGCACATTCCTAGCCTCCAGAACCATGAGAAGTAAATTTCTGTTTAAGTCACCCAGGCTATGGTGGCTTATTGTTATGCTAGTTCAGGTTTCATATTTAGAGTAATTCTAGATATTAAAATATTACCTTTGGTTGAATTCTTGATAATGGTAGGAGAAATTACTGTGTGTGGACACCTTTGAAATCATTACA
This sequence comes from Neofelis nebulosa, assembly GCF_028018385.1. NCBI lineage: Eukaryota > Metazoa > Chordata > Mammalia > Carnivora > Felidae > Neofelis > Neofelis nebulosa. The sequence continues at coordinate 25,350,897 of NC_080794.1, read as the reverse complement.
GCTGCTTCGTTGGCTTCTTGATTGACAGTATAATGTTGTAGCACCTGAATACAGCTGAATAATGTTTTTGTATTAAAATCTGGCTGACTATTTTTTCCTCAGTGGTTCCAACTAGTTGACACAGTTAATGCTCTTGACTTGTTGAGAAACACGGACACTTTTTCCTGGGTATTCAGAAGCAACTAACTCACTATGTTCTCTTTATTTGCTCCTTTTCTGCCCCTGCTCAATCAATGATGCATGGTTGCCTTTTCATTGTTTTGCAGAGGTTTATTTATTTTGTTGCCTTGCACTTTTTGTTCATTAGACAAACATAGGGCAGATGATAATCATTGGGAAAATAATGTGTTGGACCAAAATGCAACAATATGTTTCACAGAAAATGGCATGTCATAGATGTATTGTATTTAGAGTAAAACAACTTAAAGAGATCCTTTGTGTGCAGGGAGAAAGCATCTGTCTGCCAAAAAAAAAAAAAAAAAAAAAAAGCTGTGAGAAAGATACCACTTTAGTTTGTTTTATAGGTGTTTAACATTAGGCAAAATAATGATTAAACATACATTTGGCCAGAGTCCCATTGCCTTTCTTGTACAATCCAATGAGACCCTATACATATTCTCTGATAGAATTTAATATACTGAAATAACTTCTTTCCCTGTTTATATCTTTCCTAAAATGGAATCTCCTTGAAGTCAAGGTTTTCATCATGCTCAGCCTTGTTTTCCCATCATTTAGCATAGCACATGGCTCATCAAAAGGCTTTTATAAACATTTGTTTTATTGGATTACATAAAAATGTTCAGTAGATCTGTTTTTATTAAGCCAGCCAATATAATTGCTTAAACACTGGAAAAACAGAATTTTCTTTCCTACTGCTCACACACATTTAGTAGTACACATTAGATATTTTTCCACCCAATTAAACTATGCATAGATAGGATCTTAGGAGAAATTGTTACTTTGAAGTAAGTTTGAACAGAATGGAAATGATAAATTGCTGGATTAATTTTGTCTATGAGAAGGTTAAAGAGGAATCTTTTTGCTTGAAGAAATAGAAGAGCTAATTCAAGAATATGAAAGGCTAAATCATGGTCAACCAGGAATTTTCCTTTCCTCCTGAATGAAAAGGAGTCTTGTCAGAGGGACCACATTAAATATAAAGTAGGGCTATGAAAGTAAGGAAGATGAAACATGAGGGTAGATTTACTGAGCAACCAAGTGGAATATTTCTTTCAAAGTGGGATGTATCAGCACTTGGTTTTCTGAAATCATATTAGAGGATCTGATGATTTTTTTCAAGATTCATTTTAGTCCCTCTAGTCAAGATTCTTTTTAAAAACTTTTAGCTTTTTATTTTGAAATACTTTTATATTTACATAAGTGTTGCAAAGATAGTACTCAACTTCCCCTAATGTCATCATCTTACATAACTATGATATTTATGAAAATTAAAAAATTAACATTGGCACAATACTATTCATTAAATCATAGACTTTATTCAGATTTCCCCAGCTTTTCCACTGATGGACTATTTCTGTTCTGGGATTCAACACAGGTTACCACATTGCATTTATTTTTTTTTTTTTTTTTTTTTTTTTTTTTATTTTTGGGACAGAGAGAGACAGAGCATGAACGGGGGAGGGGCAGAGAGAGAGGGAGACACAGAATCGGAAACAGGCTCCAGGCTCCGAGCCATCAGCCCAGAGCCTGACGCGGGGCTCGAACTCACGGACCGCGAGATCGTGACCTGGCTGAAGTCGGACGCTTAACCGACTGCGCCACCCAGGCGCCCCCACATTGCATTTAACAGTTAATGTTCTTTAAATTTCACTTTTGAGTCTTAAGATTTATGTCTTTACATCAAGTCAGTTGTGTGTATTGGCCATTTCCTGATGTTAATTCTCTCAACTTCTTGTGCTCATCATTTATTCACCATACTAAAGTAGATGTGTAAATCTCTTTCCAATTTACAGTTTCTCCCTGGTCCACTTTCTTTCTGCCCTGCCTCCTCTCTCTGAAGACCCCTTGTGTCTGATCAGACAAGCAATCTACCTAAAGTGGATCAGTTGAAATGTACAATTTTCTCTTTCCTTTACATAACTCAGGCCCCTAGAGAAAACGCATAAGCAGAAGTTGTAAATTAATCTGACAGTCTTGTTAATGTTACATTTAATTTGTATTATAACATAAACAGGATGAAGATTTTAATTTTTTCCCAGAGTTTGGAACTAAGTAATAATTTTATATCCTTCCCAACGTTTACCATTCGAGAATGTAATTTTTTTAATGAAAATAATGACTTCTTTTGGATAAGTCATCAGTCAAATGGAGGTGAAATATTTTATTCCAGCCTCTTTATCAGAGAATTTTGGAATGTAGGAAGAGCTATTAGTATGTCCATGTCCATAAATGAATAAAATTATGTGCATAATATTTTATTTACAAGTGTATTTTTTTCTAGGATGGAGGGTCCATAACTCTCATCAGATTCTTAAAAGTATCTCATGGTTCCAAAAAGCTGAAGGACATGTTGTCTCAAGCTGGAGATGTTGGAGAATCTAAATTAACAGATAGGTTTGACTTCCACATTTTAATGCAAAGAATATTTGGAGATGTAAAATAACTCCAAATGTCTTAAATTCACAATGTCCAAATGTCTTAAATTCTTCTCCACATAATAATTCAAGAACTTAAAACAATTTAATTGTTATTTAACTTTGTATCAATAAGTATTATATTTTTCCCTATGTTATTTTTGTGGTAAATTCTTTCTTTTTTCCCTTTATTTCCAGAGTCCTTTTCAGCTGGGTTGTTATTCCTCCAGCCTTTGCTTGTCTCTGTTTTACAAGGATTCTTTCATCTATCATTCCTACCCCATTACTTTCCCCTGACCAGACTGCTTTCTGGGCATTCCCTGCCACCTTCTCCATTCTGGTCTCTACTCCTCTGTTGGTTGCAGGAAGTTCTCTGGCTAACAGAGTGTGTAACCATAGGGACTGTCAATGCCAACAGCATACCAAAAACACAATTATGGGAAAAAAATTAGCTTGACCCTTTCATGGGATCTTCTTAACAGAAAGCAGCCCATGAAAGTCCTAGGCAGAGTTAGGAATTTATAGCATGGAACTAAGTTTGAACATAAAGGAAGCAGACTCTCCTTTTTTATTTGAGAGAGCATACTTTGCCTAGTCATTGAAAGGGGAAGGGAAGGATATTAGGGAGATAAAGGGTGAGATATTGCTTCTCACCCATCCATTTTCAGGCAAAATACCCTTATGCTGGTTCCCACAGGCTGTGATAACTTCCCTACACACGTCTACTTCTACCAGATACATGAACAACTTTCATTTACTTGTGAATTAATTTTAACAACAATAAAGGGTTAATTTCAAATCTGATTTTTAAGTATAACATGTAGAATGTGACTCAATAATACTAGACCTAATATGATGATTGTGTTACCATAGTTCTTTCTATTGAGTAGTACCTTTGAACCAGGTACATTGTTTACCTACATTATCTGTAAATCTAACAATAGTCCTAAGAAATAAATACTATTATTGTGCTCATTTTTCCAAAATTATTCTGCTGGCTGGTTGTAGAGCTGACCTTACACTAAAGCCTGCTTGTAGTTGAACCCGAAGTCTTCACCCAAAGCTATAGTGCACTTTAAGGACCAGTGGAAAATGAACTGCTGTTGTTGGAAATTGGAGGCAAGAATAAGGGTGGCAAGGTGAGGGAAAAGAGAAAATGGAAACGGTGAGAATAGAGAGCCATATTCCAGATACTTACTGAAAGATTGTACTAAGATGTATATGTTCCATTCACTTAATTAGACTTTCTTTCCTTGAGGGCAGTAATTCTATTCCCTTTAAGCACTTGTACATAATAGGTGCTTAATAAACACTTAAAAACTAGGGAGGGAAAAGGGGAAGGAGGAAGGACAGGTGGACTGAACAGGAAGTGAAGAGAGAATGACAGATAGCCATGAAGAAAGAAAATGATGGAGGAATGTGTGTTTATGTGAGGAAGGAGTAGACAGGTGGCAAAAGTAGACAGACAAAAGGTGAGAGAGAGGAAGATGAAGGGAGAAAAGCCCAGTTCATTCTTACTTCCTGGCCTGGACAACTTACTGCTTGCTTAGAGTCTGGGCTTCAGGGAATTCTCATTTTGGAATATAATCCTTTGAAATACTAGCTAGATAATTAGCCTCCAAGCACAGCTTTTCAGTGATTATTTCATCTTTCAAATAATTTACAGTCAACAAGTATCCCTAGGGCCTCTATAACCGGCACAGCATTGGAAGAGATAACCAAAAGTTTACAACATAGACATAGGCAGAAATAGCTCAGAAGGAAAAGTATCATTACTACCATGAGAGGGCTGAGGAGGGGAGATGACCTCTGGTTTGGATGTAAAAGGACAATAAAAGAATTTTTGAGTGCAGAAGTAATTCATTGCTTTCCAAATGGGTAAAACTACAAGGTTAGATTTGGCAGCAGTGGGATTGAGTCGGGGGAGATACTTTAAGATCAGGGCACCTGGATGGCTCAGACAGTTGAGCTTCCAACTCTTGATTTCGGCTCAGGTTATGATCCTAGAGTAATGCTATCCAACCCCACATTGGGCTCCATGCTAAGCATGGAGCCTGCTTAAGATTCTCTCTCCTTCTCCCTCTCCCTTTCCCTCTCCCTCTCCCTATCTCAAATTTTAAAAGAAGAAGAAGAAGAAGAAGAAGAAGAAGAAGAAGAAGAAGAAGAAGAAGAAGAAGAAGAAGAAGAAGAAGAAGAAGAAAAGGGGCACCTTTGTGTCTCAGTTGGTTAAGCATCCGACTTCAGCTCAAGTCATAATCTTGTGGTTCATGAGTTCGAGCCCCATGTCAGGCTCTGTGCTGACAGCTCAGAGCCTGGAGCCTGCTTCACATTCTATGTCTCCCTCTCTCTCTGCCCCTCCCCACTCACCCTCTGTCTCTCTCTCAAAAGTAATAAACATTAGAAGAAGGAGGAGGAGGAGGAGAGGGAACATCGTTAGCAATGATATAGCAGTGCAAAAACTTGTGGAATCATTCATTTCATTGGAATGTAGCAACCTATCTCTTTGCTTGCCACTCCCCACTTTCAACCCTTTCCCAATCTCCATCTTTCTAGCAGTTCATCTTAGCCTTTTTGGTTTCCCTTACTACTTTTCCTTTTCCCATCCCCTATGTATTAGTGTTTGCTACATTCTGTCCTAGTGTATAGACACTTTTTATGAATGGGCTTACCTCTTATTGACTTCACCTGTCTCTGAAGTCCTTGGATACATTTTTTAGCTCTGATGCTGCTATAGTGACCAATGCTTGGTGAGCTAGGCCAGCTGCATCCCTACTGACTTCATATGGGTACAACCTGCAGTGGCTTGCCTCATGCCCACGTGTGCCTCTTTCTTCCCAAAATGGGGCTTCCCTATGGTCAATGACTCATAAGATATCACCTTTTCACTTGTTCAAGGACAACTCAGAAGTGGAGATGTATATATTGGAGAGTTGGTAAAGTGGAAAGTCAACATTCCTGGGGCAAACCTTTGGCCAATGGGAGATGGGAGCCATGATTTCGGGTTGATATATCCTTCTTCCCTTTTGACTTCTCCTTCATACAATGTTGTGCTCAGGTTTCTTAAAAAGTAGTCCCATATGATATTAAGCAGCAACCAACTGGGTACAACAAGTGCCTTTTAGTCCTTTTTTCTTGCTTGGCTTATTTCCCTTGTACATCTCCTGCTTCCATTAGATTCTACACCCTAACAAATTAGTATCACAGAAGCTTCTGCATGAGGCTCTACTTTCTGGGAACTAAGGCCAAGACATAAACATTCTTCTTCTTTCTCTCTGTATACTGTTGGCTGTATTAGCAATCTCATCTACTCCCCTGGTTTTCAATTACCATCTATGTACAGATGAATCCCCAACCTACATTTCTAACTGAAACCTTTATTCTATAATAGCCAGACAGATACTTAAATGCTTTTGGATATGTCTACTTGGATTTCTGACAGTTGCCTCAAACCTGTCTAAAATCAAATCAATCACCTTCCTGTATATCTAAAAGTAAATCTTAACAAGTTTCTTTCTTTCACCCTTTGATTCTATTTATCAACAAACGTTGCTGATTGTCTCTCCTGAATCCTCTCCAGTTCATCAGTTTCTCCTTATTCCTACTATCATACTCAAGTTCAGGCCAACATCATGTCTTTCCCAGATTTCTACAACATCTTCCTATAGGCCTATAGGCCACATGTCTTATCCCCCTCAAATCCCTACTCTATACATAAGCCAGACTAATTTTTCCAAAACCACACATTTTATCTTGTTACAACCCTGGTGGAAAACCTTCAATAGCTTTGAGATAAAGTCCAAACTCCTTGGTGTGGCTTCCAAGACTTCCCTGCACTGCCTACCTTATTAAACATTCTACCCCCATCATTATGTTGCCATATCGAATATATTTTATCTCCTTAAAAGAGCTGGGCTCTCTTTCATTCATTGCTGTTCCTTTAGACATATGGACTCCACTCCCTCCATCATTCTTCCTTTTGCCTCTCCGATTTTACTCATTCTTTCCATCTCAACATGAATGACACTTCCTCAAGTAACTAGAGTTTGAGGTTCAGGATATGAAGAATGTTTTAGTAGTTTTGATCTTTAAATTGAGGATTACAGTTTAGATGGTTCAGAACAGAGAGCTGGAATTTATCAAAACTGATTGTGAAGATGGCCATCAGAGAGAAAAACCAAGCCACCTACGGAAGGCATTTGAGGAAGGTGAAAGAGTGCTTGAGAGAGTTTTGGAATTGCCATTACAGATTACCACCAAAGAGGTTATTTCGTGAGTTGCCAAGTCAGTGATTATTATAGCAATGAGATTAAAACAAGTCTAGCTTTGATCCTTGGGCTTAATAATTCACTCCTACCACAGCCTCAGCTATGTCTAGAGAAAGCTCAATCACTATAGTTAGAATCTTGTGTCATTCCAGTGGCACAAAACAACAAAGGTCTGGAAGTAGGCAGACTTTTTTATTATATACACTCAAGTACACATTGGAAAAATTAGGTGCTTCCACATACAGGACTGATCAGAAGCCAAGTTATGGCAATAGGTATTTCTTATTGAGGACTAAACTGTGGGTCTCCAATCTAGTTTACCTACATAAGAAGAATTTTATGAAAATATCTCAGGTTCAACATTTGTAGGCCAGTGAATAAGTTTCACTTAGAAGACTTACCCCCCCCCCACACACACACACACCCCTACTGGCAAAACAAACAAAAAAAGAAATCTTCCTTATTACTAAAAATTAGACCAACCTCGTCTAAAAATCTGTGGCTGCCTGTACACACCAAATGGTAGTTGTCAGCTATAGCAATAACACATGACAAGTAGAATTGAATGTTCAACTCCTCAATATCTTGTAATCCTGACACTACAAAATCCTGATGTCAGTTTCACTTTTAAACCATATTTTGGCTGTTTAATTAAAAAGTAACTTTTTGGGCACTTTTTAATCTATTTAACAGATATATAATGAACACAACAGAACACCAACTCTTCTCTGACAGAGCTTATAGTCTATTAGCAAGATAGGTGTTAACTCATTGGTTCATTAATTACAGTGTTACTCAGTGTTATAAGGAGACACAAAGTTATTTTGGCTTGTGGGCTCTAGGCTGATTAATTGACCTCTGCAACATCATAAATTATGCTAACCTGAAGTTAAGGCTGACATGTTTTAGATAAAACTTTAAAAAAAAGAGCTTTTATGTGTAAGTTCCATTGCCTGAAAGATTTGACTCATTTGTGAATCAAGTAAAAAAATTTTTCTAGGTTCCATGTATGAGTTCTATTGCCTAAAAGAAGTGACTTACCTATGAGGAATACATAATGATACCCAGAAAGCCATTTCCCTACCTCTTGGCTCAGTTTTCTGACAATGGATGAGCTGCAGAACACAGTGTGTTAGGAAAGTGATTTAGCAATTTATTCTTCATCTGAAACCTAAAGGCAGTTTATACTCACTTAATAGATAAGCATCCATGTAAATGGCTTTTTTGAGGTCCTATCATGAGCCAACAATAGAATAAGGACTCAAATCATTCTGTGCCTGAAATACCAAGCTTTTGTCATAAATTCTCTGAGGCCATCCTTCCTCTCAAAGTATATTATCTCTTATTTTCAGAATGAATAGACCAAAATAATTGACTCCAAAGTACCCTCCTGATACAATGTGCCATAGAAATGGCCCTGTAAAGAACCAAATGGAAAACATAAGCATTCTTATTATGCTAATCAATCACAGAACAGTGGGGCCCTCAATATAGGATTGGACTTAAATGACTTTAAAGAAATAATCTGTAGTATATGTCAGCATAGAAGTGGACAAGAAAAGCTGAGAAGGTGTGAAAAAAGTTAGAAGTAAACAAATTGAAAACTTATACAATCTGGAGGAAAAGAAAAATAACTCAAGCAAGACTAGCATGTGAGTTGTAGAGTTTAGCTAATAGTAATGCCAAAACTCAAAGTAGAAAACCGTGTCCTTAGGGCTGACAAAAAGTGAAAAAATCATCAGAGTAGGATGGCAAAATTGGAGGAGCTCTATGGGAGGCTTCAGAGGCCACACAGAGGGAAATATCTCCTTCAACCATAGGAAGCCTTCTTGGCTGAAAGAGTGGGAAATATCCCTGGCTAGAAGCTGGGGCTGAGGTCTGGAGAGAGTTGGAGGCAGGATGAGACACAAAAGAAGACAGGCATCAGGAGGCCTGGACTTAGGAGTTCTTCAAGTCTCAGGAAGAAGTAGGAGGAAAAGTTTCACAGTTAAGTGCTGAAGGAAACTGGAGAAAGCCAAGGGAACAGAGGTTCTTGGAACTTGTTGGAGAGGATAACTTGCAGGAGGCAAGATCTTCTGGCAGGATTTTAAGTATAGGGCTATAATTTCACTTCAAGCTTCTGGAACTTACACAAACCACTGAAACTCTCTCTCAATTTAATGGAACCCTTTGGAAGGACAGATGCCCAGCGATTCAGTTTCCCTCTATTTATCTGCATGTAACACATTGTTTCCTGTAGTGAAAGGACCATTGAATTTTCAGACAGCACAGAAAAATTACACTTTTCAACTGCAAATGTAATACCTTTCTTCTTTTTTCAACAACTGTCAAAAATCCATTATTGGAAAATCAATTCCACACTTGATTTCCAACAACAGATTAGAGATACTCAGCAAGTGACTTTCAGGACATATGGAGTGTATTTTCTTATTTTTGGACCAAGCATTTTTCCGGAATCTTTATTTATTCTTTTTTTTTTCTTCTTACATCCACAGACCATATCTAGTTGAGACTTGTACTTCCAGCATTGCTGCACTATTTACCTCCCAGAAAGAAGTATTTCTTATCTCGTTAGTGTAAAATATAATACTCTTTTCATAAGAGTTTTGAAAAAGCTTGATTTGCATTTTCTTTATGACAACAATGCTTAGCATCTTTTTGTGCGCTGACTCGCTATCCATACTACTAAACATCTATTATACAATGTCTAAGTTAAAAAAATAGTAACAACCCAACCCCCTAACCCCTGCCCCAAAATTGGCATATCAAGTTCTGGCAAAGATGTAGAACCACAGGGACTTTGATATATTGCTTATGGCATAGCCATTCCAGAAATGATTTGGCAATTTGTTATGAAGTGAAATATATACATTCCATATGGCCGCTCCTACATATTTACCCTAGAGAAGTGAATACTTACATTTACATAGAAACCTGTACAAAAATATTTAAGCAGAATTATTTATAATATCCCCAAACTGGAAACAAACCAAATTTCTTTCAACAGGCTAAACAAACTATAGTAAATTCATACAATGGAATATTACTCAGCGTTAAACAGGATCAAACCATTGATTCTAACAACAGACATGAATTTCAGATGCATTCTGCTAAGTGAAGCAAGCTATCTCAAAAAATTGCATACTGAATGATTGCTTTTCTGGAAAAGATAAAACAATAGTGACAGAAAACAAACCAGTGTCTGCTAGGGGTTAGAGGTTGGAAAAGAGTTTGACAGGTGAGGCAACACAAGGAATTTTGGGAGTGATAGAATTGTCTGCTCTTATCGTGATCATGGTTACATGAACATAGACATGAGTTAAAACTCATAATACTGTATACTCCTCAAAATTAGATGAAATTTAATGTATGAAAATTACAAAAAAATAAATGCTGAAAAAGTGTGTCTTTACCAAGCAGGTAGAAGTGGCCGCCACCCATATTAGCTCCTTAATTACAGATATTCACACCTTATCTAGACTTAACATTCTATCTTGAAATGCTTATATAATGCCTTGAAAAGGTGGGGCCCAGATTCAGGTCTTCTGTGGTCATCCTACTTCTCTTTTATGAATAGAGAACTGGTAGGAAATTTCATGACTATAAAAATGAAAACAAAACAGTTCCATTGGAAACAAAAATTCAAATTTATTCTTTTAAAACAAAATTTATATCATATGTTTGATTTGTTTTCTTTTTAGTACATAGCAATGGGGCTTGGTGGGCCAGAGCTGAAACTAGGTAAATCCATAATGCAACGTGACTGACATCCCTCTCCACCTGACCCCTTGTCCCTATTCAAATACCTGCTTGTGTCTAGTGAATCTTCTGAAGTTCAGAACGGGTGCTGACTGGAGGAAAGGATGGGTACCAGCACAAATGTGGCTGGAGGGATGACAGAACCACTGAAATCCAATTCATTATTAGATTAGAAAAATATGGTTTCATGAGATTCACCAGAAGAGTGGGTCAGAATACAGAGTAGTGACTGAAACCTACATCAATGCGGAGGACACAGAAAGAGCCATCTTTAGGCCCACGTAACTGTTTAATTCCTCTACCAGCACCTGTCACACAGAGGAGAGAGCCTTGACCCTCTAGATACAAAATAGCTATAAAGCTGTGCATTATTAAGAAATTTAGAGTGATCAGGGCACCTGGATGGCTCAGTTGGTTAAGCATCAGAATTGGGCTTGGGTCATGATCTTGCAGTTCATGAGTTCGAGCCCCTCATCTGGCTCTGGCTGACAGCTCAGAGCCTGGAGCCTGCTTCAGATTCTCTCTCTGCTCCTCCCCCACTCACTCTCTGTCTCTGTATCTCTGAAAAAATAAATAAACGTTAAAAAAAATAAATTTAGAGTGATTGAGCTAGTCTAACAAAGTGCCTGGAGAGAGACAAGGACATATTAGGAAGAGCTTAGAAAGGACTTCACAAGAAGTGGAAATTCTACCAACACTAGAACTAAATGACACTGAAGAACCTTGCTTTCCTTCCCATGTCCATGGCTCCAAACACAGAAATGCTGGATAAAAATATAACAAAAAATTATAATGAAATGCGATCAAAAAGAAAAATATCATATGTTAAAAATAAAGAAGAAACATGAAAACAGGGTAGTAAGTAAATGAACTAATGTCAGGAAGACTTATCAATGGGGTATTATTCCTAAATATAATCCTAATGGCCAAGAAGTTGGATTTTAGTGCCCAGGCAAGCACCAGAAATGTAGATAAATAAAAATGTAAATATAAATAAAATTAAAATAAGGTAGAAATAAAATACTAGAAAATAATGTCAAGGAAGTTGGATGAGCTTTCTAGAAAGCTTGAGAGACAAGCAGCAAGTATCACAATTAAGAACATGTACTCTGAAGACAGACTTCCTGTGTTCAAATCCCAGCCCTACCATTTATTAGCTGTGTGATCTTGGATAAGTTACTTCCCTCAACTTTCTCACCTGTAAAATGTAGATAATAATAGTGCCTACTTCATCAATATCAACTATTAATATCTCATCTCCAAAATGCTTAGTATATTGATTTAAAAAGTCCTTTTGGAAAAAAATATTAGGATTTGGAGAGAATTTTCTTAATCTGATTAAGGTTGCTTAGCATTCTCTTTAAAGCCAAGAACAGAACAAGAATGCCAATTATTACTGCATATTTTCATTATTGTACTTTATTGTCATAGCTAGCTAAGAAAAAAGAAATAGCATTAAAATTCCAAGTGAATTTACAGAAATAATAAGAGTCCTTCAAGGTTGAAAGAATTATTAATTTATATATACCACTTAAGGTAATTATTAAAATGTAATAATAATAGAAATAATCATAATTGAAACCTCAACAAAAGCTTGATGTACCTAGGAATATATTTAACTTATGATGTATAAGACCATTATGGAAAATATTATAAAATACTATTGCAGGACATAAAAAAAAACTTTGATAAATAAAAAGATCATGATGAATGAATGAGGAAATCAGCATCATAAATGTCATCTCCCCACAAATAATTTATGCATTCTAAATTCCAATCATCCCCCAACAGATGTTGTTTTCTTTCTGCAGAATTTTATGTGATGATTGTAAAATTCATAACAATCAAAAGCCAGGAATAAATGAAGTGATTTTGAATAAGAAAAACAGGGAAGATGTGATATGCCACACAAATACCTTTTTAGGAATGAAGGAATTAATACCCCAAATATTGAGAGTGCTTCCAACAGATACTCCTTAGTTGGCCTGACTTTGGGTATTTCTTCATTTGGAAAGAGCCCAAGACCATTGCATGCCTCTTGTTCAAGGCAGTTTACTGATCAAACCTGGGATATAAAGGCCAAATCCCCTGGTCCCATTTTGGGATAATATTGAAAGGTTAGCCCAGCTTCAGAGTTCCCTGTGTAGTTTTCTGAGGCCTTCATTGGTACTGCATTACAGCTCAACTTCTCTTTCTGTCCAATTCACCATCTTTCTTTCCTTTCCACATGTTTTAATCCTAAGAGAAACCCACAATAAACCTCCCACATGCTAATGTCTTTCTCAGTGTTTTCCTCCCCTGGGAATCCAAACTGTGACTGAAGACTTTCTCTTTCAGATATAAAAACCCATTTATTACAAAGCTATGATACTTAAGACAGTATGCTACTAGTTTTAGGATAAATATATAAATAAATACATAAAAAGAAAAAGTGTAGAAACAGAATGTGGTATATGTGAAAAGTGACATTATATTAAGTGGGTAAAAACACACTCTTTGGTAACTGTTGTTCTGACAATTGTCTATTTAGATAGAAAAAAATATATTAGGTCTATCGCCAAAAAAATCCCATGAAGAACACATACCTAAATGTAAAAAGCAAAAAAGTAAAATTATTAATAAAATGTAGAGTAATGTCTTTGTGACAAGATGCAAAAGTTGAAACCATAAAGAAGAGATTGATAAATTTGATAATATTTAAATTTAAAAGTTTTAATTGTCCATCTCAAACTTGGAGATGTATAATAAACAGAGGAGTGGTACTCAGAATATACAAAACAACCCCACAAATTATTAAGAGAGATAACAGGTAGAAAACCAGCAAAAGATACGAACTGGAAATTTGCAGAGAAAGAAACACAAATAGCCAAAATCTTAACAAGAGAAGGCCAATCTCACTAATCATTAATAAAATATAAATAAGGGAAGCAAAAAATAAGGAATACAGATGTAACAGATGTAGGGGAAGATGTGGGAAAATACAATAACCTCTTTGGTGAGGAATTTGGTAATATATTATAAATCTTATTTCTTATACATATGCCTCAGAAACTCATAGGAGTGTGTACATGGTGACATGCAGAAGAATGATCTTCATGATCTGGTTTGTAATAGTAAATATTTGGAAACAACCTACCTGCCTATCAATAGGGAATGGATAAATAATTATACTGTATGTGTGTGTGTGTGTGTGTATATATATATATATATATATATATATATATATATATAATGGACTAGTACACAAAACTTAAAATGAATTAAACATATTTACATGTTTCAACAAAAAACTTGAAAACATAATATGGAATAAAAATTTGCATGTGGTTAGATACAATTTATTTATCAAATTTAAATTTATGAAACAATATTGTATACAATTTATGAAAAATATATTAGTGGTGAATATTTTAAAATATGTTATAGAAAGGAAACATAAGAACTTCAGAAAAGTGGCTGTCTTTGGGGAAAGAAGAGAATGAGATGGAAAAAGTTTTCAAGTATATGTTACATTTCATCTTTTATAAAAATATTCTGAAGTGAAAATAATCTTAATATAACAAAATGTTAATATTTATTGATTCTAGTTGGTGATATGCTTTTGGGTGGTGGATTTTCTGTGTATTTTTTGGTATGTTTGAAATATTTTATTATATAAATTTTTAAAAATTTAAAGCACAGTGGCATGCAGTAGAAGCCAGAAGTGAGCAGGAGATTTGGACTGTTTTTCTAAGCATTTGTAACATATCGTTTGAGGAGTTGCAAAAAATATACTGAGGAACTCTTTTTTTTCCTGGAGATAAAGTTCACAATAGTATAAAATTCACCATTTTAATAATTTTAAGGTGTACACTTGTGGCTTTTATTATATTCATAAGTTTGTGCAATCACCATCACTATCTAATTCCACACATTTCCATCACCTTTTGGAGGAATCTTGTAGGGAACCAGAGGTCTTACATTGTCGTAGCAGCTTGAGGAAAATGAGATCATAATATTAATCGATTTTATATGAATTCACAGAAAGAGACCTAGGATCATTCAAACTTACAGGTTTAAATTGCTGTGTTGGTAGAGATTTAGGATCTTAGTATTTCCCACATTTCATTTTTTATAAAAATATTCTGATAGATAGAAATAGCCCTTATCAACTTCCAGAATAACTCCTTTTTCCAGGTGGTAACTTTACCCGCTATTCCACATGGTTTCTTTTTCCTCAGAGTGCTGCTTAGAACAGAGAAGAGATATGTCCTCTGCCTAAACCTATGGACATTCTCTTTTGCCTTCCCCCACTATGCTAGAAGACTTCAAAACTGCTAAGGACTGAATGCTGTGCTCCACCCCTCCCCTGCCCCCCCAACCAAATTCATATGTTGAAATCCTAATCCCTAATGTGATGGTATTTGGAGGTGGGGCCTTTGGGAGGTGATTAGGTAAGGAGGACAGAGTCCTTATGAATGAGATTAATGCCCTATGAAAGAGCCTCTGGAGAGCTCCATGCTCTCTTCTGCCATGTCAGGACACAGCGAGAAGATGGCTGCCTATGAACCCAGAAGAAGGCTATCTCCAGACCCTTAATCTGCTGGTGCCTTGATTTTGGATTTCCCAGCCTCTAGAACTGTGAAAAATAAATTTATATTGTGTATAAGCCATCCAGTCTATGGTATTCTGTTATAGCAGCCCTGAAAGACTAAGATGAACCCTCTTCTACCTCTTGCATTGCAGTGTGTAATTATTTTCACTATAACAATTACCTTAAGATTGTAATTACTTATGACCCAATTGGTCTATCGCTTCAGAAAGCTCTGAACTGCTGGAATTCAGAGATCACATCTTTTACCTCTGAAGGTAAGGTTTGAGGATTCCCTCAAAACTTAGCATAATTTCCACAACTCAGTAGATCTTCAAATAAATGTTTTTTGAATGAATGACTTTATTAAATTAAATTTCTGCAACTCATTCTGGGTCCTTGCAAGTCTAACAACAGATACTGATTAATCAAACATCTCATTTTCAGTCAACTGTTGAAGGTAGCAGTTTACTTAAGATTTAGCATTAAGTAAGCAAAGCCCCTGAGAATAACAAAATGTTAAAGTGCCCTACCCCTCCTGCAAAGGTCAGCATAATTCTTTCTGTTTTGTGAATCTTTCCCTGAAAGCCTGTTATGATGGCAAATGTCTTAGACCCAGGAGATTTGGATTCAGTGAAGAATTACTACAGCTATTTAAACCTTAGGGGAAAAAAAACAACTTCCGAGTCTTACTTCTTCTTGGCTAGAACTATGGGTTAGGTTTCTTGATCCATTCCTCTTTTAGTCTCTGATCCTTTCTCAGAACTTTCAGTGGCCATTATTAGTTGGCTTAGACATTTGGCACTTAGCATATACCACCTTTTATTATTTTTATCCTTTTATATTTGTACTCAGTACATATATATTTTATACTTTTGCAGGGCAGGCATCTTATATTACACCTATTTGTACTATATAGGTACATAGCAGAAGGCTTTTGTTTTGTTGTTTTGTTTGCTTTTGTAGCACCAAATTAAAATAATTACCTTAAATCTTTATAATAGTATGCAGGAGTGTTATTGGGACTCATGTTCTCTGAGATGAATGAATCTGCTTGTGTGGATTCAACAGAGATAATTTTAATGTTTATTAGTAAGTTTCTAATTTTTCTTCCAAAAAAGGATTTTCTGGGTAAAGACCTGGACATATTTTTCAAAAGCTTTCCTTTATTGATATTTTTTCAGTTGTCAAAATTGTTCACCTTTCTGTCAGACAAATGAAAATACCACTAATTGTTATAACAGTAGAGCCGCTTTGTTTCCAAATACTGCTCTTCATTGCAACTAGATTTTCTTGGCTTCCTCTGGCTTCTAACAACTGACCTATCAAGAACTTCCAATTAGAAAAAATCATCACCAGTATTCAGAGACTTTAGCCTCAACAAAACAAACACACATGTTGCCTTCAGCCTTTAAAAAGTTCCCAGGCAACCGTCCAGAAACAGGCTCCCACATAATTCTGTGAGGAGGGCTTTGAGCTGTGAAGATTTTGTTGTATATTTTTGGCATCATACTTGTGTGTAAAAATATATGTGTGTGCAAACAGATATAAGGATGAAGTTTGTAACAAATATTTAACATTAAACTGTATCATTAATCAGGGCTTTTAAAAAAATTTTTTTTGTTTATTTATTTATTTTGAGAGAGAGAGAGAGAGTGCGCAAGCAGGGGAGGGGCAGAAAGAGAGGGGGAGAGATAGAATTCTGAGAGGCTAAGAGAAAAATTACCAGGTGTACTCACAACCACAAAGAAAAGATCTTTCCCCTCCCCCACCGTTCCCGAAACCAGCCAGGGTGCGCCCGGTGGTAGTCTGACATAAAGGCGGGAACCAATCAAGTTCTGCTGAATGGTTTGAAATAAAGGCAGGAACCAATCAAGTTCTGCTGAGCATTCAAATTTAAATGTCAACCTATAACAGCTCTGTAACCTCAAAAAAATCCCTAACTTGTTTGTGCCTGTCTATAAAAGAAGCTGTAAGATCCTTGCTCGGGGCCTCTTAGCGTCACCGGCAAGGAGTGCGCGGAGGACTGCGTTCGAACCTGCAATAAACGACCCTTGCCGCTTGGCTTTGACTCTGGACTCTGGTGGTTTGTTTTTGGGGGGGTCTCTCGAATCGGGGCATATCAAATTCCAAGCAGACTCTGCACTGTCAGCACAGAACTTGACACGGGGCTTGAACCCACGAGCCAAGAGACCATGACCTGAGCTGAAACCAAGAGTTAGATACTTAACCAACTGAGCCACCCAGGCACCACAAGCAGGGACTTTTTTAAATCAAAAAAGTCCAACTTTATCAAGGGATTTGATTTGTTGGTTGATTTCTGCAATTAGCTGTCTCTCACAATCTTACATTAGATAACCTTTTACATTTTTTGTTGATATTTAACAAAAGTGGATAAAGTATGAATTCCTTAGAATTCTTTTATTGTCTCATAATTTCATCTTAATTCCAAGGAACATACAAAACAAGGCCAAGATTCTTTTATCTGGTTCCTATAAGACTGAAAGCAGATTAGTGTAGTGATTAGAAGTCTGGCTTGCAATCAGATGGATTGCACTTCAAATCTTGGCTATTTCACTTTCTAGACAGAAGTCCCTAGACAAATTACCTAACTTCTCTTAAGGCTCAATTTTCTTATCTGTGAAGTAGAGATAAGAATGTATTATGTAAGTTTTCTGTGAGTACAAAGTAAGGTAACACATATGGGAAGCAGTAAGCATATAGCCTAGCACATTATAAGTGTTCACTTATTAAGCAATTCTCTGAAAGTTTGCATGGTAGACATGTTTTGCTCATGGAGACGGTCTGAGGAATGAGCAAGGCTGAGTGCCCTGCAGTAGAGTATAATGTGAATCAGATCAAGGTATTTACAATTCGTTTTTTTTTTTTTTTTTTTTTTACTGGGTCTCTGTCTGGTTTAGGAATCAAAGTAATACTGGCTTCATAGAATGAGTCTGGAAGTTTTCCTTCCCTTTCTATTTCTTGGAATAGCTTGAGAAGGATAGGTATTATCTCTGCTTTAAACGTCTGGTAGAACTGCCCTGGGAAGCCATCTGGTCCTGGACTCTTATTTGTTGGGAGATTTTTGATAACCGATTCAATTTCTTCGCTGGTTATGGGTCTGTTCAAGCTTTCTATTTCCTCCTGATTGAGTTTTGGAAGAGTGTGGGTGTTTAGGAATTTGTCCATTTCTTCCAGGTTGTCCAGTTTGTTGGCATATAATTTTTCATAGTATTCCCTGATAATTGTTTGTATCTCTGAGGGATTGGTTGTAATCATTCCATTTTCATTCATGATTTTATCTATTTGGGTCATCTCCCTTTTCTTTTTGAGAAGCCTGGCTAGAGGTTTGTCAATTTTGTTTATTTTTTCAAAAAACCAACTCTTGGTTTCGTTGATCTGCTCTACCGTTTTTTTAGATTCTATATTGTTTATTTCTGCTCTGATCTTTATGATTTCTCTTCTTCTGCTGGGTTTAGGCTGCCTTTGCTGTTCTGCTTCTATTTCCTTTAGGTGTGCTGTTAGATTTTGTATTTGGGATTTTTCTTGTTTCTTGAGATAGGCCTGGATTGCAATGTATTTTCCTCTCAGGACTGCCTTCGCTGCGTCCCAAAGCGTTTGGATTGTTGTATTTTCATTTTCGTTTGTTTCCATATATTTTTTAATTTCTTCTCGAATTTCCTGGTTGACCCACTCATTCGTTAGTAGGGTGTTCTTTAACCTCCATGCTTTTGGAGGTTTTCCAGACTTTTTCCTGTGGTTGATTTCAAGCTTCATAGCATTGTGGTCTGAAAGTATGCATGGTATAATTTCAATTCTTGTAAACTTATGAAGGGCTGTTTTGTGACCCAGTATATGATCTATCTTGGAGAATGTTCCATGTGCACTCGAGAAGAAAGTATATTGTGTTGCTTTGGGATGCAGAGTTCTAAATATATCTGTCAAGTCCATCTGATCCAATGTATCATTCAGGGCCCTTGTTTCTTTATTGACCGTGTGTCTAGATGATCTATCCATTTCTGTAAGTGGTGTGTTAAAGTCCCCTGCAATGACCACATTCTTATCAATAAGGTTGCTTATGTTTATGAGTAACTGTTTTATATATCTGGGGGCTCCGGTATTTGGCGCATAGACATTTATAATTGTTAGCTCTTCCTGATGGATAGACCCTGTAATTATTATATAATGCCCTTCTTCATCTCTTGTTACAGCCTTTAATTTAAAGTCTAGTTTGTCTGATATAAGTATGGCTACTCCAGCTTTCTTTTGGCTTCCAGTAGCATGATAAATAGTTCTCCATCCCCTCACTCTCAATCTAAAGGTGTCCTCAGATCTCAAATGAGTCTCTTGTAGACAGCAAATAGATGGGTCTTGTTTTTTTATCCATTCTGATACCCTATGTCTTTTGGTTGGCGCATTTAATCCATTTACATTCAGTGTTATTATAGAAAGATACGGGTTTAGAGTCATTGTGATGTCTGTATGTTTTATGCTTGTAGTGATGTCTCTGGTACTTTGTCTCACAGGATCCCCCTTAGGATCTCTTGTAGGGCTGGTTTAGTGGTGACAAATTCCTTCAGTTTTTGTTTGTTTGGGAAGACCTTTATCTCTCCTTCTATTCTAAATGACAGACTTGCTGGATAAAGGATTCTCGGCTGCATATTTTTTCTGTTTAGCACACTGAAGATATCGTGCCAAGCCTTTCTGGCCTGCCAAGTTTCAAAGGAGAGATCAGTCACGAGTCTTATAGGTCTCCCTTTATATGTGAGGGCACGTTTATCCCTTGCTGCTTTCAGAATTTTCTCTTTATCCTTGTATTTTGCCAGTTTCACTATGATATGTTGTGCAGAAGATCGATTCAAGTTACGTCTGAAGGGAGTTCTCTGTGCCTCTTGGATTTCAATGCCTTTTTCCTTCCCCAGTTCAGGGAAGTTCTCAGCTATAATTTCTTCAAGTACCCCTTCAGCACCTTTCCCTCTCTCTTCCTTCTCTGGGATACCAATTATGCGTATATTATTTCTTTTTAGTGTATCACTTAGTTCTCTAATTTTCCCCTCATACTCCTGGATTTTTTTATCTCTCTTTCTTTCAGCTTCCTCTTTCTCCATAACTTTATCTTCTAGTTCACCTATTCTCTCCTCTGCCTCTTCAATCCGAGCCGTCGTGGTTTCCATTTTGTTTTGCATTTCGTTTAAAGCGTTTTTCAGCTCCTCGTGACTGTTCCTTAGTCCCTTGATCTCTGTGGCAAGAGATTCTCTGCTGTCCTCTATACTGTTTTCAAGCCCAGCGATTAATTTTATGACTATTATTCTAAATTCACTTTCTGTTATATTATTTAAATCCTTTTTGATCAGTTCATTAGCTGTTGTTATTTCCTGGAGATTCTTCTGAGGGGAATTCTTCCGTTTGGTCATTTTGGACAGTGCCTGGAGCGGTGAGGACCCGCAGGGCACTTCCCCCGTGCTGTGGTGTATAACTGGAGTTGGTGGGCGGGGCCGCAGTCCGACCTGATGTCTGCCCCCAGCCCACCGCTGGGGCCACAGTCAGACTGGTGTGTGCCTTCTCTTCCCCTCTCCTAGGGGCGGGATTCACTGTGGGGTGGTGTGGCCCGTCTGGTCTACTTGCACACTGCCAGGCTTGTGGTGCTGGGGAGCTGGCATATTAGCTGGGGTGGGTAGGCAAGGTGCACGGGGGCGGGAGGGGCAGGCTTAGCTCGCTTCTCCTTAGGTGATCCACTTCAGGAGGGGCCCTGTGGCAGCGGGAGGGAGTCAGATCCGCTGCCGGAGGTTTGGCTCCGCAGAAGCACAGAGTTGGGTGTTTGCGCGGAGCGAGCAAGTTCCCTGGCAGGAACTGGTTCTCTTTGGGATTTTGGCTGGGGGATGGGCGGGGGAGATGGCGCTGGCGAGCGCCTTTGTTCCCCGCCAAGCTGAGCTCTGCCGTCCGGGGGCTCAGCAGCTCTCCCTCCCTTTATCCTCCAGCCTTCCCGCTTTCTGAGCAGAGCTGTTAACTTCTGACCTCCCAGACGCTAAGTTGCGCTTGCTGTCGGAACACAGTCCGTCCGGCCCCTCCGCTTTTGCCAGCCCGACTCGGGGGCTCTGCTTGGCCGGCGAGCCGCCCCTCCGCCCCGGCTCCCTCCCGCCAGTCCGTGGAGCGCGCACCGCCTCGCCGCCCTTCCTACCCTCTTCCGTGGGCCTCTCGTCTGCGCTTGGCTCCGGAGACTCCGTTCTGCTAATCCTCTGGTGGTTTTCTGGATTCTTTAGGCAGGTGTAGGTGGAATCTAAGTGATCAGCAGGACGGGCGGTGAGCCCAGCGTCCTCCTACGCCGCCATCTTCCGGAACTCCAAGGTATTTACAATTCGAAATTCAACTTCACCTGAAAGAGCTTGGGCAACTCACTCAATCCTCACTTATCCTCAATATTGTTTTAAAAACACCCTGTTTTGTATTATCCCAGCCTTTTTTCCCCCACATTCTGTCTCTCACTATGTACTTTTGTCCCCTCTTTATCACAAACCTTCCTTGGAAAATAATCTGTTAATACTTGTTGACACCCTAGTCAATAAGATACTTCTCTCCACAGGAATTTATTTTTCACCATAATAATTCATTAAGTACTCATAAGCTATATATCTACTAAAGGAACTTTAAGTATCAGGAACTGAAATTGGGAAAGGGTTTGGAAGTTGGTGGAGATTTCCAATGGATCTGCAACACTTTTCTGTGGATAATCTTATTCTCTGGCTCTGTGTAAAGCTGGGTAGGCAAAGGCAGAACAAAACAAAAACAGAAATGAGCAATCAGAAATCTCACACTAACCTTTTCTTCTAGGTTCCTTGACAAACAGGGTGAGTTTCTAAATCATCTGAAAATATTTCTGTTCTTTTGGTAAAATGTTCCATTTCATAACTAGGTTCAATCTGGCAATAAGCAGAAAAGGATGAAAATCTTTTAATTTTTCTTTCCACATGAGCTCTGTCATCCTGTCTCTATACATCTGCTTTGTCACTGTATATTTATACATACAAAGGGAGCATTTGGCCTTCTAACTCTATGGAGAGATTCTGGAATGACTGTGCTCAGAGTTGGGGACCTGGTCCCAACCTGAGTTCTACAGCTGATTGGAAGCCTCAGTTCCCATATCTATAGAATTAAAAGAATGGACTAGATCCTGAATTGCAAAAAGGATTTATTTTACAGTCCTACTTTGAGTGATTGGTAGTGGCTGCCTGGGGTACTGACTTGAGACAGCTGAGATGAATCTTGATGCATTGGGAGAGTGTTTTGTGATAAATTAGCCATAAGCCTGGGATGGAGGAGTGGAGGCCCTCATGACAGAATCATGCCATCTCTGGGCCACAAAAACACTAAGGTCTTTTCAGTTCTTTCATTATATCAGGATATGATTAATTCTTTACTTGTTGAATATGTGAAGTATCTGCCCTTCAAGTAGGTTACTCACATGCTGTCACCTATTAGAAGGCTGTTTACATGTACTGAATGTATTATTGCTCATCCCTTTCTTAAACAATTTGAAATATCATAAATAATTTTTAAAAGCTAAAAAGAGAATTCACAAAAGGGAGGAAAAAATGAGAGTAAAATATAAAAGAGAGAGTGAACATAAGAGCCAACTATGAAATTTGAGGTTTGATTTTTATCTCCCTAACTTTATTCTCTAATAGTCTATTTTCTCATTCTATTCCATGTTCATAGACTATGGCAAAATAAAAAGGAGTCACACTGGCTTGGTAGTAATATGTGAAACCTGGACATTTTTCAAATTTTCTCATGAAAATATCTGGGAAAATCTTGAGATTTGTTGAGGATTCTATATTATGGAAGAAATGCTTTTGCTGGCTTACTCAGTCACACTTAAGCAGAGCAATCAGATTGATTGTTCTATTTAAAATTCATCAACAGTAATGATCACTTGCATCATCCTGCAATGATGAGACTTAGGACTCATATGAAGGCATTCAAAACCTCATTACCATCTACAGTGCCCTTTGATGGAAGCTACTCAATGCATAGTAAATGGATCAGCACAGCCAAGTGGGGGCAAATAGTCACATGCTCTAAAACTATACAGAGTTTTATGACTGGAATGACATTTTACTTCCTATATTTTGCATTGAGAATACTATATGAAAATAATGATATTGGCATGCTTAAATGGTATAGTTGGTTCTCCTCAAGTATTCAGTTAAATAATAATCAGGGCATGCATGCACAAAAACTATCTGTGGCTGGGGAAAGAAATACTCAAAAAGATAAGAGGTAACAGCACTGAGATCCCTCATGGGGCCAGGTCTAGTGGGTTCAATTAGGATATGGGACTAGACCAATGCCCTGCCAAGCAAGAAAACATCATAATTCATGAATCATTGGATAGAGTACTCAGAAGAGTCTTGCCTCAATGGTGGAGAAGAATTAGACCTAGATAAAACACTGTTCAGTTCGTGTCTAATAAATTTTAAAAGAAATGGCAGAAAGAATCAAAATGTTTCCAAATAAATTAACTGTGTCCCAGAACAAAACCTAAGAATAGTTATAGAAATACAAAAATATCCAGCACTCAACAAGGTAAAATATACAATACCTTGCATCTAATCAAAAATTTCCAGGCAGACAAACAATCTGGAAAATGCCACCTATAATGAAGAGAAAAATCAATCAGCCAAAACTGATCAGAACTGACAGAGATGTTAAAATTAGCTGACCAAAACATTGGAAAATTATTATACTGTATTTTTATGTTCAAAATGCTAAAGGTAAAAGTTGAACATGCTAAATACAAAGATAAAGATACAAAACAAAGAGACCCTTATAAACTTCCAGAGACCCAGAAAATAAACCCTGGAAATTAAACTTACATGAAAAAGATATTAATGGGATTAACGGCAGATGAAACATTGTCAAAGTTAGTGAACTCGAAGACAGCAATTGATACTATCCAAAATGAAACACAGAGACTTCTGGGAAGATGGTAGTGGAGGAGGACCCTAAACCCACCTCATCCCATGGATACAACTAGATAACGCACAGAGCAGTGTAAATAGCCCACAAAATGACCTAAGGACAAGCAGAACAAACTCTACAATAAATGTAGAGAAGAGGCCACATTGAAGAGGGTAAGAAGGGAAGAGATGTAGTGGGTAGGTAAACCCAATGGGTCTGGCCACTGAAGGGAGGGAGCTGTGGATGTGGAGGGGTGAAGAGAAAGAGATTTCACACAGGGGACCCTGCAGAGGGAAAATGAATCCCTGTAACATTTGGCTTTGAAAAACAGAGGGGGTGAATTTCATGTGTTCTTATAACCAGCCATCCTGTAACTTTAAAAATCAAGAGGCTTGGTTTTGGGAGAGCCAGGAGGGCTATAAGAAACTGAATTCCCACCCTTAAAGAGACAGTACAACAAATAGCCTGAGGAGATACAGCATAGAAGCAATAGTTTGGAAAATTCCTGGGGTGTACAGGAGGAAAGTTACTTACTAATCTCAGAGTTTGCTGGAAGATTTCTCCAGAAACAAAGGAGAATTATCACAGAGCAATTTGTGGGAACCAGCACAGGTGCCACCATTCACTACCTAACTTGTTTACACTATGCCCTGCCCCCTCCAATTGGGCATGCCTCAGTCCCAGTGCTAAAGCTCCCCTCCCCCAGAAGACTAGCAGAATTCATTGAAACTAAGTGACTATCAACTTACTATAGACTGCTATATGCAGAAGATGTCATATACAAACCTTATGGTAACCAAAAATCAAAAACCAGCAATAGATATGCAAAAAATAAAGAGAAAGGAATCTATGACTAAAAAAAAAGCCAAATTATGGAGAGATAAGAGAAAACAAACACAAAACAAATAACAAAATGATAATATATACATACCTATCAATATTACTTTGAATGTAAATGATCTAAATGTTCCAATCAAAAGATATAAGTGATAGAATATATTTAAAAAAAATAGGACCCATCTATATGCCACCTACAGGAGATTCACTTCAGACCTTAAGACACTTGCAGATTGGAAGTGAGAAGAGGGGAGACACATGTATTATGCAAATAGATGTCAAAAAAAGTTGGGGTAGCAATAATTATAACAGAAAACAAAGACTGTAACAAAACACAAAGAAGGACACTATATAATCATTAAGGGGACAATCCAACAAGGAGATATAACAACTGTAAGTATTTATGCACCTAACATGGCTGCACCCAAATACATAAAAACACTTAATAACAAACATAAAGAAACTATTCGGCAGTAATAAAATAATAGTAGGACACTTTAACACCACACTTACATCAATGAACAGATTATCTAAACAGAAAATCAACAAGGAAACAGTGGCTTGAATGACACACTGGACCACTTGGACTTAATAGATATATTCAGAATACTCCATCAAAACAGAGAATACACAACTTTTCAAGTGTGTTTGGAATATTCTCCAGAATAGATCAAATATTAGGTCACAAAACATGTCTTAACAATTTCAAAAAATTGAAGTTATACCATGTATTTTTCCTAATGAAACTAGAAGTCAACCACAAGAAAAAACATAGAAAGAACACAAATATGTGGAGGTTAAATAAGATTCCACTAAACAATTAATGGGTCAACCAAGGAATCAATGGGGAAGTCAAAAACTCATGGAGACAAACAAAAATGAAAACATAATGGTCTGAAATCTCTAAGATGCAACAAAAACAGTTTTTAGAGGGAAGTTTATAGCAGTAGAGGCCTACATCAAGAAGCAAGAAAAATCTCATATAAACAAACTAACCTTACATCTACAGGAGCTAGAAAAAGAAGAAAAAGCAAAACTCAAATACAGCAGAAGTAGGAAATAATAAAGATTAGAGCAGAAATAAATGGTAAAGAAATTTAAACAAACAATAGAAAGGATCAATAAAACCAGGAGCTGATTTTTGTAAATGATCAACAAAACCTCTAGGCAGACTCATGACACACACACACACACACACAGAGAGAGAGAGAAAGAGAGAGAGAGAAAGAGAGAGAGAGAAAGAGAGAGAAAGAGAGAGAGAGAGAGAGAGAGAGAGAGAGAGAGAGAGAGAGAAAGCACACTCCAATAAACAAAATCAGAAATGAAAGAAGAGAAATAACAACTGACACAAAGGATTGTAATATAACATGAAAATTTAAATGCTAACAAATTGGGCAATGTAGAAGAAATTAATTCCTACAAACATATAAACTACAAAAACTGAAACAGGAAGAAATAGGAAATTTGAATAGACCAATTACCAGCAACGAAATTGAATCAATAATCAAAAAAATTCCCAAAAAACAAAAGCCCAGGGCCCAATGGCTTCACAGGGGAATTCTACCAAACATTTAAACAAGACTTAACACCTGTTCTTCTCAAACTATTACAAAAAAATAGAAAAGGAAGGAAAACATACAAATTCATTCTATAAGGCCAATATCACCTTGATACCAAAACCACATAAAGACATCACAAAAAAAGAGAACTACAGGCTGTTATATCTGATGAACGTCAATGCAAAAATACTCAACAAAATACTCTCAAACCAAATCCAACAGTACAGTAAAAATATCATTTACCACAATCAAATGGGATTTATTTCCAGGATGCAAGAGTGGTTCAATATTCCCAATTCAATCAATGTAATATATCACATCAATAATAAAAAGGATGAAAACGATATAATTATTTCAATAGATACAGAAAAAACATTTGGCCAAGTACAACACTCATTTGTGATAAAAGTCCTCAAGTCCTTCTGTGAAAAACCCACAGTGAACATCATACTCAATGAGAAACAGTTGAGATTTTTTCCTGTAAGGTCAGGAATAAGAAAAGGATTTTTATTCTCACCACTTTTATTCAACATAGTACTGGAAGTTCTAGTCACAGCAATCAGACAAGAGAAAGGAATAAAAGGCATCCAAATTGGTAAGGAAAAAAGTAAAATTTTCACTATTTGCAGATGGCATGATATTATATATAGAAACACAAACACTCCACCAAAAAACTACTAGAAGTAATTTAGTAAGATCACAGGATACAAAATCAAAATGTACATAAAAACTGAGAACAAACTGAGGGTTGATGGGGGGTGGGAAGGAGGGCAGGGTGGGTGATGGGTATTGAGGAGGGCACCTTTTGGGATGAGCACTGGGTGTTGTATGGAAACCAATTTGACAGTAAATTTCATATATTAAAAAATAAAAAAAAAACAAAATCAAAATGTACAGAAAAATGTTTCATTTCTATACATTAATAATGAAGCAGCAGAAAGAGAAATTAAGAAAACAATTCCATTTACAATCGCACAAAAAAGAATAAAATACCTAGGAATAAACTTAACCAAACAGGTGAAAGACCAGTACTCTGGAAACTATAAAATACTGATGAAAGAAATTGAAGACAACACAAAGAAAGGAAAGACATTCCATGCTCATGGATTGGAAGAACAAATATTGTTAAAATGTCTATGCTACCCAAAGCAATCTACACATACGATGCAATCCCTATCAAAATACCAACAACATTTTTCAGAGAACTAAAACAATCCTAAAATCTGTATGGAACCACAAAAGACCCTGAATAGCCAAAGCAATCTTGAAAAAGAAAAACAAAACTGGACGTTATCACAATTCCAGACTTAAAGTTATATTACAAAGATGTAGTAATCAAAACAGTACAGTAATGGCAGAAATATAGACACATGGCTCAATAGAAGAGAATAGAAATTCCAACAATAAACCCACAATTCCATGGTCAATTAACCTTCCGTAAAGGAGGAAAGAATATCCAATGGAAAAAGACAGTTTGTTCAATAAATCGTGCTGGGAAAACCGGTCAGCTATGTGTAAGAGAAGGCGTATGGACAACTTTGTTACACCATACACAAAAATAAATTCAAAATGGATTAAGGACCTAAATGTGAGACCTGAAACCAGAAAAA
The DNA here is from genome assembly GCF_028018385.1 of Neofelis nebulosa. Taxonomy (NCBI): domain Eukaryota; kingdom Metazoa; phylum Chordata; class Mammalia; order Carnivora; family Felidae; genus Neofelis; species Neofelis nebulosa. The sequence continues at coordinate 25,322,745 of NC_080794.1, read as the reverse complement.
TCCTTGAAGCGAGCACAGGCAATAATTTCTCTGACATTGGCCATAACATCTTTCTAGATATGTCTTCTGAGGTAAGAGAAACAAAAGCAAAAATAAACTATTAGGACTACATCAAAATAAAAAAGCTTCTGCATAGCAAAGAAACAAATACCAAAATGAAAAGGCAACCTATGGAATGGGAGAAGACATTTGCAAATGACATATCCAATAAAGGGTTAGTATCCAAAATATATAAAGAACTCAACACCCAAAAAGCAAATAATCCAATTAAAAGTGGGCAGAAGACATAAACATTTCTCCAAAGAGGATATCCAGATGGCCAAAGACACATAAAAACATGCTCAAAATCACTCATCATCAGGGAAATGCAAATCAAAACCACAATGAGCTATCAATTCATACCCGTAAAATCAAAAACTCAAGAACAACTGTTGATGAGGATATGGAGAAAAAAGAACCCTCTTGTATTAATGGTGGTAATGCAAACTAGTGCAGCCACTCTGGAAAGCAGTATGGAGGTTCCTCAAAAAATTAAAAGTAGAACTACCCTATGATCCACTACTAGGTATTCACCCAAAGAATACAAAAACACTAATTCAGAGGGATACATGCACCCTCATGCTTATTGCAGCATTATTTACAATAACCAAATTACAGAAGCAACCCAAGTCTCTCTCTCTCTCTCTCTCTCTCTCTCTCTCTCTCTCTCTGTGTGTGTGTATATATATATATATATATATATATATATACACACACACACATATATATATATGTAATATGTAATATGATAGAATATTATTCAGCCATATAAAAGAATGCAATCTTGCCATTTGCAACAACATGGATGGATCTGGAAATATAATTCTAAGTGAAATAAGCCAGGCAGAGAAAGACAAATACTATATGATTTCATTCATATGTGGAAGTTAAGAAACAAAACAAACAAAGGGGAAAAAATAGACAAACCAAAAAACAGACTCTTAACTATAAAGAACAAATAAATGGTTAATAGAGGAGAGGGGTTGGGGGATGGTGAAATAGGTGAAGGAGATTAAGAGTACATTTATCTTGATGTGCATCAAATAATATACAGAAGTGTTGAATCACTATATTGTACCCCTGAAACGAATATAACATTGTGTGGTAAATACACTGGAATTGAAAAAAGAGAAAGAAACAAAAAGAAAATGAAACAGAGAAAAAATGTTAAAAAATAAAAAGGACATAAAAGTTGGTACACTGTGGTACAACTTCAAGTGACTTAATGTATGTATAATTGGAGTTCCTTAAGAAAGGTGGGAACCAGGGGCACCTGGGTGGCTCAGTCGGTTAAGCATCTGACTTCAGCTCAGGTCATGATCTCACAGTCTATGAGTTCAAGCCCCGCGTTGGGCCCTGTGCTGACAGCTCAGAGCCTGGAGACTGCTTCGGATTCTGTGTCTCCTTCTCTCTCTGCCCCTCCCTGGCTCATGCTCTGTCTCTCTCACTCTCAAAAATGAATAAATGTTAAAAAAAAATTTTAAAAAAAGAAGAAAGGTGGGAACCAGAAAAAGATACTTGAAGAAATGGGGCTAAACATTTTTCAAATTTATGAAAACTAAAGTTTCATGAAGCTCAAAAACTCAAGAATAAAAAACATAGAGAATACTACACCAAGGCACACCATAACCATTTGCCCCAAATGAGGGATGATAAAAAAAAAAATTTATAAGAAGCCAGAGTAAAATGTTGAATTACACACAGAGGAACAAAGATAAGGACAACAATAGATTTCTTGTCAAAAACAATGCAAATGGAAACACTTTCAACATTTTTTAAGTTATTAAACCAAAAATCTCTGTCCATCTAGAATTCTACACACAGTAAAAATATCTTTCCAAAAAAAAAAAAAGTGACATAAAGCCTTTTCTGATATTCAAAAGCTGAAAGAATTTATTAGCAGTAGTCTTGTCCTACAAGAAATGTTTTAAGATTTTTTTTCAGGTAGGGGTGCCTGGGTGGCTCAGTCAGTTAAGCATCAGATTTCAGCTCAGGTCATGATCTCATGGTTCCTGGGTTCAAGCCCCGTGTCGGGCTCTGTGATAACAGCTCAGAGCCTGGAGTCTGCTTCAGATTCTGTGTCTCCCTCTCTCTCTGCCTCTCCCCACCTCTCTCTCTCTCTCTCTCTCTCTCTCTCTCTCTCTCTCTCTGTCTCAAAAAAAAAAAAGTCCATTAAAAACTTCAAAAAAAGATTTTTTTGAGGTAAAAGGAAAATGATACTGGTTGGAAATTTGAACCTACCCAAAGGCAATAAAGATTTGCTTTTATTATTTAAATATCTTTATTTTTTAATGTTTATTTATTTTTGAGAGAGAGTGAGGGAGGGATGTGCAGAGAGAGGGGGACAGAGGATCCGAAGTTGACTAGCGCTGACAGCAGACAGCCCCATGAAGGGCTCTAACTCAGGAAACCATAAAGTCATGACCTGAGCCTCAACCGACTGAGCCACTCAGGTGTTCCTTTATTATTTAAATATCTTTAAAGATAATTATGTAAGTAAAAATAATAACAATCAGCTGTGGGGTTTATAGGTAGAAGTAAATTGTATGACAGTAATAGCACAAAGATCAAGAGGGTAAAAATGGAAGTAAGCTGTTATAACGACCTTACAATATCACTTGAAATGATATGTTACACTTTAAGGTAGACTGTGATAAGTTAAAGATGTATATTTTAAATCCTAAAATAACATAATAGAAAGCAGGAAAGGGGGGAACAAAGGTCATATAGGACAAAGAGAAATCAAATAGGAGGTTGATTTAAATCTTTCCATATTAGTAATCATATAATGTGTAAATAATCTAAAGAACCAAATCAAAAGGCAAAGACTATCATATTAAATAAAAAGTTAAGGACCAAGTATAAGATCCCTACAAAAAAACGTACTTCAAACATAAAGGCACAAATAATTTAAAAATAAAACTATTCAAAAACATATGCCATGCTAACATTATAATACACCATGCTAGCATCATCTTTTCATAATGATAAAGGGATCACACACTGCTGGTGGAAACGTTAAATGGAATAACCCCTTTGCAAAGCAGTTTGGAAGTTCTTTAAAAAGTTAAATATACACTTGCCATATTGCCCAGCCATTTTACTCCTTGGTATTTATTTACCCAAGAGAAATAAAAGCATATATGTCCATGTAAAGAATTGTATATGGATGTCCATAACAGCTGTATTTGTAGCATCTTCAAAATGAAATCAACTCAAATGACCATCAATGGGTGAATGGGTGAATGGGTAAACAAAATATATCCATACAATGGAATATTCTTTTAACAACAAAAGGAATGAACTAGAGTGCCTGGCTGGCTCAGTCAGTAGAGCATGCAACTCTTGATTTCAGAGTTGTAAGTTTAAGCCCCACATGATCATAGAGATTGCTTAAAAATAAAATCTTAAAAAAAATAAAAGGAAAAATTCTTAAAATTTTTTTTTAGTGTTTCTTTACTTCTTGAGAGAGAGAGAGAGACAGAGAGATAGAGGGACAGAGAGACAGAGCATGAACAAGGGAGGGCAAGAGAGGGAGACACAGAATCCAAAGCAGGCTCCAGGCTCAGCACTGTTAGCACAGAGTCTGACACGGGGCTTGAACCCATGAACTGTGAGATCATAACCTGAGCCAAAGTTGGACGTCCAACCAATTGAGCCACCCAGGTGCCCCAGGAATGAATTATTGATGCATGCAACAACGTGGATGAATCTCAATAGGATGGCTCAGCTTGAAAGAAACTAGACTAAACAGAATGCATACTATATATGTATGTATAGAATTTTATATATTCTAGGAAATTCTAGGAATTGCAAACTAATGTATAATGACAGAAAGAAGATCACTGGTTGCCAGGAGAAAGAGCAGAAAAGAGTGTTGTGGGCAGAGGTAGAAAGAAGAGATGACAAAGGGGCACAGGATGCCTTTTATTAGTGCTATGCACGTACAGTATCTTTATTGTGGTGATGAATTCATACATCATATTGAACATGTGGACATATGTCAAAATTTATAAGATGACATACTTTAAAAATGTTCAGTTTACTGTACCTCAATTATACCTCAATAAAGCTGTTCAAAAATAAGTGGAATTCGAAGTATACACAAGATATCACCTGAGGGTGATCAGAATGCAAATGTTTACCACTTTCTCCTCTCCACTTTACACCTTAAACACTAGCATTTTATTTTATCAGCAGAATAACTAACTTGATAACTGTCTCAGAAACAGGCAAATGCTGACTAGGGACCTTAATTATATTAACTGAATATATTATCCAAAGTTAATGGCTGTCATGTTGGCATTAAGTATCTTTCTGTACAATTGTAATTTTCATCAGTTTAAACAAACTTGTAATAACCTCACTTAAAATCTTTTAATTCACCAAAGAAAAATTTCAGACTCTCCTGTGGCACAATTGTAAATCCAGACACGGACTCATTCTTTCACAGAAAAAGAGATTGAGGGTCAGAGAAAATGAGTGACCAGCTTGACGTCCCATGGCTAACTGAGACTGGAACTTGTGCCTCCTTGACTCTCTGGGTAGGAGTTCAGTATTTCAAAACTCAGGGGAGTTTAACATAAAGCCCATCCAATATATATTTGTTGAACTCACAGTGGATAATCCAGATTGAACTGATAACTTTATATATCCTGATTTTAAAATACACTGAATTATTATAAAATAAAAACACACTCCTGGTGACAATATGTATATCTCTCACCTTCCTACATTCACAAATTTCCATCTTGGAAAGGGACACAGTAGGAAGAAACAGCCTTCATCTCTCACCCTGTCATAACTGCTCTGTTATATTTAGGACCTGACCCATTTATTAGGGTTTATGAAATAAATGGGCCAACACAAACTCTCCCATTTTCCCCTTTCCTATGTTTTCTTGATTTTGTACTGCACTTAATTTCTGTCTACATTTTTATCTTTTTATTAAATTTCTGGTAACAATCTTTCCAAGGATTTGGGGAACATTCATTCAGTTTTCTAAACTTCTGGCCTATTCAAGACACAATCTATGCATAAAGACTGCCAAAAGAAAGAAAGAGAAAGGGAAAAAAGGACTAGCACACAGTCATCCATCCATTAGAGTGGGTGGAGGGGCAGAAATCTATGCATGCATCAGTGAAAACTAGGATCAGTCATTAAGCAACAGATGTACCATGGTCATGGTTCTTGCCATGAACGCACACATAGAAAATTTATCAGCTCTTGTTTTTTCTACTGCACCATCTTTTTGTATGACTACTTCACAAACTTAGTCTATGGAGAAAAAGCTTATTCTTTGTGGCCCAATTTTAGTCTAAAATTTAACTTCTGGGAAGCATGGGTGGCTCAGTCAGTTAAACCTCTGACTTCAGCTCATGATCTCACAGCTCATGAGTTTGAGCCCCACTTTGGACTCTGGGCTGACAGCTCAGAGCCTGGAGCCTGCTTCAGATTCTGTGTCTCTGTCTCTTTGTCCCTCCCCTGCTTATTCTCTCTCTCTCTCTCTCTCTCTCTCTCTCTCTTTCTCTCTCTCAAAAATAAACATTACAAATTTTAATAAAATTAATAAATAAATAAAATTTAATCTTCTGACATTTTCTACATATAGAGTTTTCAGAAATTCTGACCATATCCACAGGGATTGAGAAATAGTAGGCAATAAAATAAGGCTAATCTTCGAAGGAATTTAATTATAAGATAACACATTGTATCCTAGAAAATAATTGGAGCATAATTATAATTATGACATAGCAATGGTTCTCAAATTTGAGGGTACATAAAAAGTCATAAAGCATTCTCTGGCACTTCTCAAACTTCTGATTTAGTAGGTCAGGAGTGAAGAGCCACAATTTCCACTTCTTAAAAAGTTTTACAAGTGATTTTGCTGCAAGCAGATTTGTATTGATAAAAATTGCTCAACTTCTCTCCTTTTCTGTTGCCAGTAAAACTTTGTTTAAAATTTCAGTTCTGCAATTCACTAGCCAGAAGTCCTTGGAGAAGTCACATCGCCACTGTGTATCTCAACTGTGAAATAAGAATAATGCCGGTTTTTGTGGGGCTTAATGAAATAATGTATGGACAGTGCCTGGTACACAGTAGATACTTAAATAATGTTAGTTTCTTTCCCCAAACACATAACATTTTTTTTTCTTAATCTGAGTCTAAACTGCAGTGTGTCTCTCCCTTAATTCTTAAGCTGTGTGTAAACAACTCCACATATTTAAGATCATAAAAACTCACATACCTCAACTCAAATGACCAGTTGCCAATCTCAGAAACATTTTTTGCTATGTTTGAATGACTAAGGCATGACAGAATATTGATGCATCCATATAATTAGTCATGCTATAAAAGCCAGCTGATGCAAGATTTTGAAACTTATTAAAGTAAAAAAATGTGATCATTAATCCAAACTTACCAGCCTGCCTTTGTGCTATTTTTCAAACTCAGAAAAACTACTTTTAAAATAAATAGGATGGAATAAAACATTTCTCCTTATAGTCAAGAATTCAAGGTAAATCCTTATCCATTTTTTCAACATGTGCTCTGGTTCCTCAACCTCTTGTATTTGCATTCATCTAAACACTTTAGATCCAACAGGGTGCTCTGAAACATCCAGGATTTAAGCACAGGCCCTATGTACACCCAGGCAACCCAGAGGAAAGTGAGAATTGCGTTTGGCCCAATAGCCAATAATGGTTAAACAGAAGCTAAGAATCCCAATGCTTCCTCTGAAGTTCATAAAAGTCTCTTTCCTTATTTATCAAAGCTGGATCAAGGGCAACAGAAGTTATTAACAACATTTGACCAAAGCCCTTCTAGACAGAACTTCAGTCCTAAGGCTCTTCCTTCAGCCTACCACACCCACTTAAATCTTCCTAATCCATAATATGCTTACAAAGCTAACCCCTCTTATCAATGCTCCACAGAACATTGGGGAAAAGATGCCACGCTTGCACTTTTGCTAGAGAGGGTTAGAAATACAAATTACATTTTTAAATCTTAATTTTTCATGAAAACCATATAGTACAAAGTTTTAAAAGTCAAATAGTGCTAAGTAGCTTATACTAAAAAAGATAACTGCTCCAATATGACCAACAACATTAACCCTGCTCTCTAAAGGCAACTACTTACAAATACCTGTTTATTCTAGTATTTACCTCCAGTTTTTAAAGATTAACTTGATTTCACTATGTAAATATAATTCACTACTGGGCCAAGTCATGTACATAATTTGACTTCCTTCCCTGAACATGATTTTTATTTTTCCTAGAGTTATTCATCACATCTTTTTAAATAATTCACTTGGTTTTCTCTGTATTTACACTTAAGTCTTTCTACAACCTCTGGCAGCCAACATTTCAGAATTGCTCACAAATATAACCTGTCATATAATTTCTCGTTTCCATTGTTTTTTTTCTAGAGACTTTTCTCCTAGCATCAGTTTGGGCCTCCTATTTTGGTTTGAACTGGTTCCCTAGAAGGGAAACTGCACAGCTCTTATCCTTTGCCATTCCCCTGTGTTGGATATTATAACAAATGGCTTCTTTTTTTTTTTTCTTTTTCTTTTTTTCATTTTTTCTTTTTTGTTTTTTTGCCATACTTTTTTTCCTTTGGTGGAAGCTAACTCATTTTTAATGGCCATATTTTAAAATCAACCCTATTTGTCAACTGGGTTATTTGTTTTTTGGGTGTTGAGTTTGATAAGTTCTTTATAGATTTTGGATACTCACCCTTTATCAGATATGTCATTTTCAAATATCTTTTCTAATTTCATAGGCTGACTTTTAGTTTTGTTTGTTGTTTCCTTTGCTGTGCAGAAGCTTTTTATCTTGATGAAGTCCCAATAGTTCATTTTTGCTTTTGTTTCCCTTGCTTCAACTGATGGGTGGATAATGATGTGGTATACATATGCAATGGAATATTATACAGCCATCAAAAAGAATGAAATCTTGTCAATTGCAATGGCATGGATGGAGCTAGAGTGTATCATGCAAAGCAAAATAAGTCAGTCAGAGAAAGACAAATACCATATTATTTCATTCATATGTGGAATTTAAGAAACAAAACAGATGAACATGTGGGAAGGAAAAAAAGAGAGGGGTGGGAAGCAAACCTTAAGAAACTCCTAACAGTAGAGACCAAACTGAGGGTTGGTGGAGGGGGATATGGGTGTAGGGTGGGCTAAATGAATGATGGGTATTAAAGAAGGCACTTATTATGATGGGTACTGGGTGTTATGTAAGTGATGAATCATAAATTCTATTCCTGAAACATATATTATACTATATGTTAACTAACTAGAATTTAAATAAAAATTCGAATCAACAACAAAAAATAAGATCAACTCCAAAGAGTCCCTGAAAAACAATTACTACATTTATTTTAGAGATAACCCCCATTTTCGATTTCTATTTAGAAAATTTAGAAAATTAAACCAATTTACACATTACTGTTAATAGTAGTAACTTGTATGTTCTCACAAAAGGTAAAATCAAAACTACCTGATAGAGGAACCTAAAAACACTGACAGGCTCTACATGTGAGAAAGTCAAAGGCTGGGATATATCAATGGGGAAGGCTTAAATTTTTTTTTTATTTTCCCCTCAAGTTCTATACTTTCTCGAATAACTGATTGTCATCTGATTCTGGAAGTTCACTATAACTGAGCACCATGTGGAAGCAACAAGGAAAAATGAATTCAATGACCATGAGAAAAGGAGAAATGAGTTACAGAATCACTTGGAAGCCTATACAGCTTCTTTGTAGGGTTGGGTTATTAGTTTTTGTTCTGAAGCAGCAGCACAGAAGCACAAAAAAATTGCCAGTAATTGGGGTCAGTGTTCAGTCAGATCCCCCCCAAAAGAGGATCTTAAACCAACTAGTATGCAGTGTGCAGTGTCCTCTGCTAGAATAAAACTTCAGCTTCAAATAAGCATGTGATGCCACTAGCTTTTCTATTAGGAAAAGTTAATGAGTTTCTTTTGACTAAAGTGTCACAAAGGTGTGATTCTCAGAAATGAAAATCTAGATACTGCAAACTCCGTGTGCAAAGAAGATACTCTTTAAAGGAGACAAAATGTGCATTAATTTCATTGCTTTATTTCCCCCTGTATAAAACTCAGGTCCAATAGCAAAGAAACTATGTTGAAATGAGTGAAAATGACATTACTATTTCTCACAGAGAGGAGCACAGAAGTAGTCAAGGACTAATTTGAATGCCACATGCAAAGAAGGAGGCTATAGACCACTAGACAAGGATCAGGCCATTAGAGCTTTGCCCAACTATTTATGAGGAAGTTTGTCCTTCCTGTGTGACCTAAAAAAGAGACACAAAAGGCAAAAGGAGCACTGAATTTTCTGAAAAACATTGACAAGTGGCTTGAATATGAACTCCTCAGAGCTTACCTACTTGTTCCCTCAAGTCTAATATGTGCCTGCAGATGTACTACACTTCCTTAAAGCCATCACTTACCTCTGTGAGGTGTCAGTTTTGTAGCTGAAAATAACAATAGAATTCTCTTCAAGAGCTGTTCTGAGATTTGGAACTTTACAGAAATAATAAATTGTATCTACAAAGGTTTTGTGGTGTCTTGAAAATGTAGGCTGCAAACATAGGAATGTTTCAAGTAGCCCCTTACACTCCTGAAAACATGTCCCAAAGTTGATGTGAAAAAATAAAGGATGGCCTTTATTAATTTCATATCCTTCTAAATCTTTAGTTACCTCCCTCCTTTGCCATGAAAACTTTGGCCATTCCTACTTTCATTTACTTCTCACCTCTAAATTTTCCTTCCCCTTTTAGTCTTTCTTTCTTTCTTTTTTTAACTTTAGACAGTGAGAGAGAGAGCACACAAGTGGAGGAGAGAAGCAGATGGAGACAGCGAGAATCTTAAGCAGGTTCCATGCTCAGTGTGGAACCTGACATGGGCCTTCTTCCCATGACCCTGTGATTATGACCTGAGATGAAATGGAGAGTCGAGGCTCAACTGACTGAGCCACTCAGGCACTTCTTTTTTCTTTTCCACCATTTAGTTTCTGACTCCCTCATACACCCACCACTTGTAGGCTTTGGCTCTTTACCATTTTCTGGGTGGAAATTTTCTCCCATGAATAGCTAAAAGTTCCTTTAGGACAGAGACACGTTTTGGTTGGTTTTTTGCTTCCTCTGTGGTACTTAGCACAATATTGTGTTCTGACAATTTGTTCACTCCCTGTTGATCCTATTCAGAGGAGCATCTCTTAGTTAGTGGTTGCCAAACCTACCTGCACATAACATTCACCTGGGAATATTTTGTAAAATAATAATGTCTAAACCCAATTCTAAAAATTCAAATTTAACTGGTCTTGGTTAAAATCTGGGCTTTTTTCCCCCCTAAATGTCCCTCATGTGATTCTAGTCTGCCACTGCTGCATGCCTTTTTTAGGAGAAGTTCTTCTGTAAAATTGAGTGGAGAAAGAAACATGGTGAATGGTGAGAGGAGAGAATCTGGGTGTTTTCATATTGACTTAGAAGATACAGAAGTTGAATCTCTTCTCACAATTGTTGATTGTCTGATAATCTTAAAGTTCTCTAACACCTCAGGGCACCTGGGTGGCTCAGTCAGTTAAGCGTCCGAGTCTTGATCTTGGCTCAGGTCATGATCTCATGGTTTGTGGGTTCAAGCCCTGTGTCAGTCTCTGTGCTCACAGCATGGAGCTTGCTTGGGATTTTCTCTCTGTCTCTCTCTCTGCCCCTCCTCCACTCATTCCCCCATGCTCTCTCTCTCTCAAAATAAATAATAAAATAAATAGATAACCTGTAAAAAATAAGTTCTCTGACACCTCATTGACCTCTCAAGACACTGATATACCTCAACTATCTCAGGTGTTTCATGTAGTGCATGTCTTAGGGGATGACACCTATCTTACACACTTAAACCCTAAGTTTTGGTTACAGTTATTTTTTGGTGGGAGACATTCCTCTTGGAATAGGACTGTAGAGGCAAACAGAGAGTCACTACCTTGAGTCCAGTTATAAAGATGTAGGTAGCTCTTCTTGACATACTAGAAGTTCCATCCACTTAGTGATATGAGAGTTAGAATACTAGATAAATATGTTCCCTGCCAAGGATCCATCTGTAATAACCAATAATTATATTTTGAAAACCAACTATATGCAACATAAAATATATAGACATTGCTTTCAATGAGTTTATAATGCAAGAAGGCACATTAAGATATAAACTTATCGAACCTAGTAGACAAGATAAAAAATCACAACTGGGAAAAGAGAGAAACAGTAATGGTTACTAATGATTGCATTCTGACAATGTGCCAAGAATAGTGCCAAATGCTTTAAATTTATAATCTCATTTAAACCTCACAACTGTATGAAGCTGGAGCATTTTTTTAAATATGAAATTTACTGTCAAATTGGTTTCCATACAACACCCAGTGCTCATCCCAAAAGGTGCCCTCCTCAATACCCATCACCCACCCTCCCCTCCCTCCCATCCCCCATCAACCCTCAGTTTGTTCTCAGTTTTTAACAGTATCTTATGCTTTGGCTCTCTTCCACTCTAACCTCTTTTTTTTTCCTTCCCCTCCCCCCTGGGTTTCTGTTAAGTTTCTCAGGATCCACATAAGAGTGAAAACATATGGTATCTGTCTTTCTCTGTATGACTTATTTCACTTAACATAACGCTCTCCAGTTCCATCCACATTGCTACAACGGGCCATATTTCATTCTTTCTTATTGCCATGCAGTATCCCATTGTGTTTATAAACCACAATTTCTTTATCCATTCATCAGTTGATGGACATTTAGGCTCTTTCCACAATTTGGCTATTGTTGAAAGTGCTGCTATAAACATTGGGGTACAAGTGCCCCTATCCATCAGCACTCCTGTGTGCCTTGGGTAAATTCCTAGCAGTGCTATTGCTAGGTCATAGGGTAGGTCTATTTTTAATTTTTTGAGGAAACTCCACACTGTTTTCCAGAGCAGCTGCACCAATTTGCATTCCCACCAAAAGTGCAAGAGGGTTCCTGTTTCTCCACATCCTTGCCAGCATCTATAGTCTCCTGATTTGTTCATTTTGGCCACTCTGACTGGCGTGAGGTGACATCTGAGTGTGGTTTTGATTTGTATTTCCCTGATAAGGAGCGACATTGAGCATCTTTTCATGTGGCTGTTGGCCATCTGGATGTCTTCTTTAGAGAAGTGTCTATTTTTAATTTTTTGAGGAAACTCCACACTGTTTTCCAGAGCGGCTGCACCAATTTGCATTCCCACCAACAGTGCAAGAGAGTTCCCGTTTCTCCACATCCTCGCCATCATCTATAGTCTCCTGATTTGTTCATTTTGGCCACTCTGACTGGCATGAGGTGACATCTGAGTGTGGTTTTGATTTTTATTTCCCTGATGAGGAGCGACATTGAGCATCTTTTCATGTGCCTGTTGGCCATCTGGATGTCTTCTTTAGAGAAGTGTCTATTCATGTTTTCTGCCCATTTCTTCACTGGATTATTTTTTTTTTTTTGGGAGTGGAGTTTGGTGAGCTCTTTACAGATTTTGGATACTAGCCCTTTGTCCGATATAACATTTGCAAATACCTTTTCCCACTCCGTTGGTTGCCTTTTAGTTTTGTTGATTGTTTCCTTTGCTGTGCAGAAGCTTGTTATCTTCATGAGGTCCCAATAGTTCATTTTTGTTTTTAATTCCCTTGCCCTTGCGGATGTGTCAAGTAAAAAATTGCTGTGGCTGAAGTCAGAGAGGTTTTTTCCTGCTTTCTCCTCTAGGGTTTTGATGGTTTCCTATCTCACATACAGGTCCTTTATCCATTTTGAGTTTATTTTTGTGAATGGTGTAAGAAAGTGGTCTAGTTTCATCCTTCTGGTGGAGCATTTTCAATTTTCCTCATTTTACAGATATAGAAACCAAGATGTGAAAAGGCCGAGTAACTTGCACAGGGTTAAACAACTAGAACATGGTAAAAGAAGGATTGCAAACCAATCTGACTCCAAAGTCTACACCACAGAGCCACTGCTTTGTAATGATGGACAAATAAAGGCAATGGTTGTTCAGAGCACCTAGTGAGCCAGGTGAGATATAATGAGCAAAGAAAGCAGTCACAGAGGTAGTGTGATTTCAGCTGGCCTAGGAAGAGTTTTGAATGAAAATAAGTCTGGGCATGGGGTGTTCATCACATGAATCTCTATGTGGTTCAGAAGTCCCTGAAGAAATGAGCTCATCAGTGGCTGTAGAAAGCACCTGAGTTTTTCTCTGAGTGTAAATCTCAGTCCCAGATTGTGACCAGGATCGTGATCTGCCCTAGACTTTGAGCTGAAATCTGAGTAGTTTAATTAGAACTACTCATCAGGAAGAAGACTTAAAAGCGTTGAGCTCTTCATGATGTGCCAAAATTCAACCACCTTTCCCCACCTAAAAATGTGTATCAAACAAAATGGTTGCTCAGCAAAAGTTTCTCTAAGGCAGTGTTTTCCAAGGGGCACTTTTTGCTTTTCTTATTTATTTATCCCTTTGACAAATGCATTCATTCACTCATTCCTTACTTGACAAATATGTTAACTCATTTATTTACCCATTTATTTGACAGATTTTTCCTTTATTATTTACTATGTAAACAGTAATGGTGAACAAATGGCAGACTCTGCTTCCATGGAGCTTAGAGCCCTGGACAGTGGTTCTAAATGCTGGCTGAACATGAACCACATGAGGTACTTTAACAAAATACTGATCCTTGATGCACTTTTGACTGGTGACTGGAAATCTATTGTGAATTAGAGTTGAGATCCAGTGTGGTTGTATGAGGAAAAAGCATTTATATAGACTCTGTGGTAGCACACATATGAGAATGAAGGAAGGGAGGCAAATATAGATGGAGGAAGATAGCAAAGAGGAGCATAGTGTGAAATGAGGTCTTGGATTTGGGAAACACTGGATTTAACAAAGTTAAAAATGTTTCTTCACTATAGACTATCTCAAAATCTTCAGTAATCTAATATTTCATTTATCTCCAAGAGCAATATTGTATACAGTTACTTTTAGACAGAGGTTATTGAGACTCTCATGTCTCTCATTTAGAAAATACTGTTTATATGTATGTAAGTGTAGAATGGACCAGATAAGTGGAGAATGTTGAGGTGGGACAGGTGAAATTATTTTGTTCCAGAAGTTAAGAAGATTGGTAATAAATCTTCTAAAATCCAGAGATCTTCATAATGTCTGAAGGATTTTGAAAGGGATATCAAATTGGAATTTATAGCTGTTTACATAAATGGACTATAATACCATATAGTGATATGTTCTATTTCATCAACTGGCTGTTTATCACTTAACAAGGTTTTAATAATCTATTACAGTTTTAAAAATAAGGGGGCTTGTTTCAATATATATATTATATTATATTATATTATATTATATTATATTATATTATATCATAGTAGGAGGAATTAATTATATTTGTGACTTGAGTTAGAGTCAAGGCTAAGGATCTCCAATCTTTTGAGGAAAGCCTGTGTTCTTAATCCACCAAAAAAGAACTCATAGTTAATGTGCACTAGATGAAAATTGCATCTTAGAGGAAGAACTTAAGGAAAACTTATTTGGAGAGAAAATGCATGGAATTGACTATCGTGGGTGTCTTCCTGTGAAACATGATTGCAAAATTACTCACTGATTAACCTTTGCATATTAAATATGACTAACTGGAATTTAAAGGCATGATCCTGTTTCATTTACATGGCTTTAGAAAACATTTTGATTTATTTAGGTAGTTGAGTCAAAAGCCTTAAGGCAGAAACTTTAGAGGCATGAAAAAAGAGTCATATTCATTATACTTCTTGTATGTTGACTGAATAGGTCTACTTTATAGCTGTCACAGAGTAGTCATTTCATACACTGGTTCTGCTAATCCTATAAAAAAATGAGTGCATCTACATTTTGTAATAGAAGTAACATATCACATAACACCACAACAATTCATCGAGGCAGGTATTTTTAACAGAGGTTAAGCTTTTGCCTAATGTTACATAGCTGGTAGATAGCCAAAATAGGATTGGTATCTATGACTCACACTAGAGCCTAAGCTCACGTTAAAGGTTAGTTTTTTAACAAATACAAAGTGAATGTATGTCAAAGATTTTATTTAATTCACTAAATAAATGAGAGAACTGATAAAATGTTATAACCAGTTCAAAAGAGTGTCCAAAGTACAGATAGGATTATAGATCAGCAGTGTTGAAATGAATTTGCAAATGGACACAAAAACTGGCTGCTTCTACTATGGAGGAGAGAAGTTTTTGAACTTCCACTAGACAGAATTTATTTGCATATCTATAGACAAGAATTCTTTTGAACTGCTATCAGTAACGTACAATTTACAGTGTTGTAAAATAGTCCACAAGCAACAAAAGACTCATAGTCCCCAAAGAATGGAATAACCCGGAAGAATGGTGCTTTAAACACGTATACTAACATATATACTAACAAGGAGCCCTGTTCATGAAGAGAGTAAACTTTCCTAATATTTACTTTATGGTTCTGGAAGCAGTGTTTAATAAACTCATTTTGACTTTAACTAATTTCTGGCCTTTAGAATTTTGTTTTTGTTTTGTTTTCTCTTCAAGAATAACTGGTATTTACATTTCAAAAATATGTTTACACCACACAATCCTTAACTTCCAAACCAGCATCTCAAACTTAGCATTTTCAGAGTTTTACTTAGGATCAAGGCATAAAGCAGTATTTTAACTGA
Organism: Neofelis nebulosa; assembly: GCF_028018385.1. Taxonomy (NCBI): domain Eukaryota; kingdom Metazoa; phylum Chordata; class Mammalia; order Carnivora; family Felidae; genus Neofelis; species Neofelis nebulosa. Next base: position 25,306,944 of record NC_080794.1, on the reverse strand, counting down.
GTCTTGAACTATGGCAATACAGCCAGCTGTGCTTACCAAAGACAACATTATCAAAATCTATCTGAGGGTATAGCCTTATCTAATTAGATATATACAAAGAGTTTAATCAACTAATATTCTGTTCTCCTCTAATGTAGAACACTTTCTTCTTACAAATCCATTGAGTGATAGTTTTCTGGAAACAGTTTGAATATTAAGTAAGTTTAACAAATTCTCTACTTGTAGCCATTATCATCTCTTCCCTTTCCCTCAAAAAAAAGTAAAAAGCAAGAAAGAAAGAAAGAAAGAAAGAAAGAAAGAAAGAAAGAAAGAAAGAAAGAAAGAAAGAAAGAAAGAAAAAGAAATGGAAAAGCATGGATATACCTACCAATAATCAACAAGATTATCCCTGGATTTTAAAATTATGATTGACGTTGGGTATTTGGGTGGCTCAGTCAGTTGAGCCTCCCGACTCTTAATTTGGGCTTAGGTCATAATCTCATGGTTCGTGAGACTGAGCCCCATGTCAGACTCTGTGCTGACAGTGCAGAGCCTGCTTAGGATTCTCTCTCTCCTTCTCTCTCTGTCCCTCCCCTGCTCATTCTCTCTCTCTCTCTCTCTCTCTCAAATAAATAAATAAACATTAAAAAATAAAATAAGATAAAATAATGATTGACATCTGTGTGTAAATAAGTTTATTTACAAAAACAAATGGCAGGGCCACATTTGGCATTCAGGCTATAATTTGCTTACTCCTGGTTTAGAGTGTGAGCTCTGGAGTCAGTCTGTTGTATTTCAATTTAGCTTCTGCCTCTTACTAGTTGTGTGACCCTGGGTGAGTTACTAAACATCTCTGTGGTTTACATTTGCTATCTCTATAATGGGAACAATAATACCTATCTGGGTTTGTAGGGAGGACACCCACTCACACAGTGGTCAGAAGAGTGTTTGAAATATAGTAAGCTCTCAGTGAGGGGTAGCTCTTACCCTTCTGTATTCAACTGGACCCTTTTGAACAACTATCACGTCACTTACCGGATTGAATCTTCACTGATCCAGTGAGGTAAATTCAGCAAGAATGATGATTAATCCCATGGATTGTACAAGTTGATTCCTTCTTTTCATTTTTGTTTATCAATAGATATAAGATTTTTCTACAGAGACAACATAATATCTTTGTAATCATACTTTAAATTAGAAAGTTCAAAATTAAAGTTTGAAACAAGAGGAGACAACTAATGAAAATCTGTTTTCCAGCTATTAAACCAGTCTACATCTGCTGGAACAGTGGGTTTGGGGAAAAAATTCCCTAATACTTCTAGGTTCAGTGCTCATGTGCTGGTTTTTTGATGGCTTATTTTTCATTTCTTGTCTATTTATCTTCCTTTGACTTCCCAAAGGAGCAAGACTAGTGCTGAGAGTCCAACATCAGTGGAAATAACAGAATCTTTTTACTCCTCCTACTGTTAGTTGCCTAACGAACAGTTGACATATTTTCAAGAACACACTCCATGACCCAAGTTTCCAAATATTTGGCCATGAAATGTGGATGGCCACGAATATCTTTATAAGAGCAAGCACTGTGCAGAGTCACTACTTTTCCAAACTAGGGCCAAAATCAGGGAATTGCACACTGCTATTATTTAATCCAGCTGAAGTTTCCCCTAATAGAAGCTGGTTCCCCCAGCCACAGCTGGCTAATTACAAGCTCAATGAAGATTATTTTTCTCTTACTCAAACAGTTTTGGAATCTTTAGCCCAATATGGAATTAATAATAACTCTTTGACTTCTGGCAAACATGCCTGAATATTTCAATTTCTGCAACCTGAGGTAAATAGAAAGGGGAAGGGAAATTTACAAATAAAGGGCAAAATAACTATATGATAGAGGGCTTCTATGGCTGAGGGAGGTCATACAGAGATACTAAACTCCAAAATTAGAGCTTTAAAACACCATGCTCCCCATCATTGATCCCATCTAAGCCATCATAAATGAGAGAGTTAATAATCATATAATCAAAAAGTTGTAAAAAAAAACACATGGTTTAAATTCTGCAGTACTATATAAAAAATGAGAACAAACTGAGGGCTGATGGGGGGTGGGAGGGCGGGGAGGGTGGGTGATGGGTATTGAGGAGGGCACCTGTTGGGATGAGCACTGGGTGTTGTATGGAAACCAATTTCACAATAAATTTCATATATATATACAAAAAAATCTGCAGTACTATATAATAACAAAAGATTCTTTTGCATTCTGCAGTGGTTGTGCTTTTTGAGATATTTCCAAACAATTTATTATCTGATCTCTAAAGTAATGGTAAAACCCAGTGAGGTAACAGAAACATATTTTTTTCCTTTGCTAAAAGAGAAACAGAGTGACAGGTTAGTGAGAAGAGAGAAACCAGAACACCTGACTCCAAATCTAAGATACTCTCCATTAAAACTCATTCTCCTCAGTAGTACTACCACCAACATATCCACACAGTACACTGTCTAATTAAATCCAGATGACTTGTGAATCTCCTTCAGTTCCATCTGGGATAATGTAGAGAATGGAGGATCAGCAGTTCCTCTCTTTGGGTGTTTTAAGGGGAAGTGGTAAGTTTTGATTATCAAAGAAAATCAGAATTATCTCTTTCTTTACCATAAAGTCTATCTTCTCACATAAGTACATTAGTGCTCCTAACACATTAGTAGCATGGCACAGCTGCCCAAATCAAATCATTAAACAGGAAAAAAGGAAGCACAAAACTCCAGACTACAAATAAGCCTACTAAACCCCCATTGAGAAATGAGATTACTTCATTGTGGATCTTCATGGATGGAAGATGAGATTTCCTCACTTATGTTTATGAAACAGGCATTCCAAGCAACTTAAGCAGTTGGAAGGCAAACTGTAGAACTCAGGAGGCAAATGTCATCAAAGATGTCCATGAAGCTTCCAGGATGCACTGAGCCAACTTTAAACTCTGGTTTAAACTCCAGCTCTGCTGCCTAGTAGCCAGGTGATGTTAGGCAAATTCTTGGCCTTCCCTAAGCCTCAGGACTTTAGTGTTTTTCCAAGCACTGTTTGTGGAGATAAAACATAACCTTCTTCTTAGGGCTGTGATATGATCAAATGAGATAAACCTCATACTTCCATGTTGTTCATAAATGCATTTAATGTTTACTATTCAGGGAATATTAATTTGAGCCTCTCCTTAAACTAGATGGCAGAGATAAAGATATGAAGCTTAGAATTTCATATAGGTCAAAGGCTTTTTGTTCATTGAAGGGGAGTTTGGGTGTCATTTAATCCATAAATGTCAGATGAGAACTCAATATGTGTTAAGAAATAAGCAATAAATCTTCATTGAGAATTCTCCTTGTTCCATAAAAGCTTGAAAAGTTCTTAGCCCTAATGTATATGACACAATACAAGGGGTACTACCAGACTTTATAGGGTTTATTGGCAAATGAATGGTATTTACCAGCATTTCTCAAAACTGGGATCCATAAACCTCTGTGTAATCCACGGATATATTATTATGGAAGGTTCTTATGTGATTTTTGGTCCATTATTATGAAAATTTAAAAAAATTTAGTTATTATAATATAATCATATTCTGGATCATTTAGTGGTAGCATACAATGGAGTACATTTGTAGATGTGATTATGATTGTGTGGAGTACAAGTTGTATCACTTTTATCTGTGCTTACTCATCAAGAGTTAATAAATAAACAAAACATTCAAGCCAATTAAAATGCAAATTGATTTCAGATGGCTATGTAAATAGTATAAATAGAAAGAGTAGAAGAAGAATTTGAGTTATCACATAGAACAAGGTAATAATAGGCGTGCTCACCCAAAAAATGTAGGATGTTATAATGGGTCTTTATTCATGTTAAAACAAAGGAAAAAGAAACTGTCACATTATAATGATGGTGTTACTTTGTTATTTTATTATATTTTGCTCATATTTAATTTATAAATATATTTTGATCCCAATGCTATATAGGTGCCATTAGCTGAGAGACTGTATATATATATATCATGGCCTTTCTAAACTACATTTTGTTTCTCATAAGAGTTTTGTAAATTCTTTAGGATTTTCTACATAGATAAGCATGTCATCTGCAAATAGTTTTATTTCTTCAATCCTAATTTGAATGCTTACACCCCAACAATACAAAGGATTATAAAACAATACTATAAAAAATTCTATGCCAATAAATTGGACAACCTGGAAAAAATGCATAAATTCCTAGAAATATACAATTTTACAAAACTGAATCAGGAAGAAATAGAAAATCTGAACAGACCAGTTACTAGTAACAAAATTGAATTGTAATCAAAAGACTCCCAACAAAAATCTAAAACCAGATGGATTCACAAATGAATTCTACTGAATGTTTTAAAAAGTAATACCTATTCTCCTCATTCTACTCCAAGAAAATTGAAGAGAAAGAAGTTTCCAAATGTATTTTACAAGATCAGCTTTACCCTGATACCAAAACCAAAGACACTACAAAAAAAGGAAACTACGTGAAAATATCCCTGATGAACACAGATGCAAAAATTCTCAACAAAATATTAACAAATTGCATTCAACAACTCACTAAAAGTATCATTCAACACATTCAAGTGGGATTTATTCCAAGATGCAAGGATGGTTCAATATTCACAAATTAATCAACATGATACATCACATCAACAAAACAAAGGATAAAAATCACATGATCATCTCAATAGATGGTAGTAAAAGTATTTGACAAAGTTCAACATCCATTCACGATAAAAACTTTCAACAAAATGGGTTTAGAGGGATCATAGCCCAACATAATGAGGGCCATATGTGATGAAACCATAGCTAACATCATACTCAATGCCTTTATTTCTTTTTCTTGCCATATTGCATTGGCTAGGACCTCCAGTACAATGTTGAATAGTCAAAATGAGTTCCATTTTGATGAGAATTCACTTCTATTTTTGGTATGAGTCTGTCTTTTCTTGCTTATCTTTATTTTTTTAAGTTTATTTATTTGAGAGAGACAGAGACAGTGTGAGTGGGGGAGGATCAGAAAGTCCCAAGTGTGAGTGGGGGAGAGAGAAAATCCAAGCAAGCTTCATGCTGCCAGTTCAGAGCCTGATGCAAGGCTCAAACTCACGAAACCATGAGATCATGACCTGAGCCAAAACCAAGAGTCAGAAGTTTAACTGACTGAGCCACCCAGGAACCTTTCTTGCCCATCTTCAGATCTTCAGCCAGCACACTATCTGTAGGCTTAGAGACTGATCCATTGGCTATATGACATTACACAGACCAAGGGACTTATTTTAAAGCAAAAGAGGTACAGCAATGGGCACGAGACAATGGGATCACCAGTCCTGTCTCATACTATACCACTCTGGAGCTGCTGTCCTGAAAGAGTAACAGAACTATCTGTTAAGGTGCCAGCTTGGAAACGATACACAACAAAGATAGGATACCATCTCAAAGAATCTAATATACACTCTAAATCAATGACTATTATACAGGGCTGTGTTTTCAATTGGTAAAAAAAACATGGGTCCAAAAAGTAGAAATTCAAATGTCTCTGATTACCTGTTTCCCATCACTCCTAACAACACAGTCAAGGAAGTTTTCCTTACCACTCCCACAACTGTGAGTTCTGTGGGTTTATAGAGGGAGTAGCAAAAGTTCCATTGAACTCCTTCTTCCAAGACTCCTGTCAAAGGACCAGCTTGCAAGAAGAGTAATTACCATCCTGACAGGCATAGTGATAACTAATCAGGAGATAGGTCTGCTGTCATACTTAGAAGAAACTACATAAAACAAGAAGACTATAGTTTAGAGTACTATATTGATTTAAGTTCAACTACTTTTTTAAAATCATAATTTCTACCTATTGAGTGTTTCCATTAGAGTCAGAGGGTCAATGCATATATTCAGACCTCCTAAGAATACAGCTACAAGATATCAAATATTTGTCTGCACATCTTGGGGAATTGGGAGAGAGAAAGAGTTATGGAAATGATACCAAATCAGGAGTATGGATGACTGAGGAATGTTTGTTTATATAAAAATCTAAATCCTTCAATCATTTATTAAGCAATATAATGATAAATAAATGGAGGGAAGCATAGATCAGTAGGACAACAGCTTGTCTTTGGCACTGGCTACTCTTCACTAAAAAGTAGAAGATCATCTATCTTGATCCACCCCTCACACCTGACTGCCAAGGTCTCTTCCTAAAGTGTGTTAGGCCATTACCTGTTCTGTCTTTATTTATTTGTTTTGTTAGCCTCTTCGACTTTATGAGTGCAGTTTCTTGCCCATCTACCTTCTTCACAGCTTTATCTCTGGAACTAGCACAGTGCTTGACACATAGAGATTCACTCTATTTACTAAATGAATGAATGACTCACCAATGGTAAAGACATATAGTGGAATGCTATTCTGTTTAAAATTATGCTGCAGGTAGATAATTATTTGTCATATATTGTTAACTTAAATATAATCAAGTTACTAAGCAATACTTACAGTATAATCTCATTTTGAAGATTTTGATCGAGATTAATAGATAATAATGCTAGGTATCTCTGGAAAATGGGAATAAGAGTGTTTAAGAGGCACCTGGGTGGCTCGGTGGGTTAAGTGTCTGACTTCAACTCAGGTTATGTTCTTGCAGTTCTTGAGTTCAAGCCCCGCATTGGGCTCTGTGCTGACAGCTCAGAGCCTGAAGCCTGCTTTGGATTCTGTGTCTCCCTCTCTCTCTTCCCCTTACCCACTCACACTCTCTCTTTCTCTCTCAAAAATAAATACACATTAAAATTTTTTTAAGTGTTTAAATATTATTTTCTGAGAGTTTGACCTAATTTATTTCTGTTTTTACCTGCAATAAACATATATTGCTTTTTAACAAAGATACATTTATTTCTAAAAATAATGATAATCACAAACTTGTCTATTGAGGTTTTTTCATACAGATTTTTGTCCATATGGAAAAACAAGTAACATCACATTGTCTGTGACTAAAAATAGAATAACATAGTTTTGTCTCTGGTTCTAGTTGGAGGCGATTTTGTTTCCTCAGGGGTCACTTGGCACTATGTAGACATTTGATAATCATAAGTTGGAAAGATGGGGTAGTTGCCACTTCTCTGTAGTAAGTAGAGGCCAGAGACGCTGCTAACCATTCCTACAATGTACAGGGCAATTCCCCACAACAAATTATCTGGTCCAAAATGTCAATTGGACTGTCAAGTCTGAGAAACCCTGCTCTAAAGTAATTAGCATTTTGGTGCTGGAAGCCTCTCTGAGGGTGAAATTCAAGACTTTAGCATCACATTAGTGGAGGAAATGTTTTTGGTTGCTAACATGTAACTGGCTCACTCTGGTTACAGATGAGTTGTGCATTTATTCAAAATGAAGTTCATAAGAATATTTTTAAAGATATTTCTTTACAGCTGTGTGTAGTATATATGGTTCATTATAGGGAAAGGGGAGGCAGTATAAAAGAAACAACTAAATAAAACAAGATTGTATTGGCTATTTTCATTTGATAGTTTCATGATAGAGGTAAATTATTGATATAATAGCAATCCCTTCAGGGTCAACATAATGCTTACTAATCAGAAGCTCAGTTTTATTGGTCAGCTATCCAAAAGTAGGGCCTGGAAGTGAGGATTACTGAACACTTCACAAGGAAGATTTCTCAATCTTACTATCTAAAGGCCTTTAAAATAAAGACATAGAAGTTTGATACTATCTCTGAATACAAGTGTATTTGATATATTTATAAATCACTTTTATTAAAGAAGAAGTACAAGATATGATCCAGAAGAGTCATATTTTTCATATTTAGTTGCTATTTAACTGAATTAATTGATTTTTATAATATGCCATTCGGGACAAGAATAAAAAACATTGCAGAATCTTTCCAAGAGATTTACTTGTCTCCATTCCCACAGACCAAAAATTCCTCTCAACTAGATTTTTGGAAAAGAGTACTAACTAGACTCCTTACCTCCACTTTACAATGTAGACATTGTTCATGATTCCAGGTTAACTTCTCTATCTGGTTATCTCAAATGCAAAATGAGGATAGTATCTTTTCCATAGGACAATGGTGAGAGTTAAACAAAGAATGGCATATATAAAGCACCTGAAACAGTGCTGAACACATAGCGGATGCTTAGTAATAAGAATTTAAAACAAAATAATGTCTGTGCTCATTGAGTAACAGCTTTCAGCTCCTCCCCACCACACACATGGGCATTTATGTTTGCATTGTAACATATTTATATACACCCGTGTCTGAAATTATGAGAATTTGCCAGACTCCAGGCACAAGGTCCTACCTCACAGAAGCCTGAAAATTACTCGCTCCAACCTTTTCCTGACCTCTTCAATTTTCTAGGAAGTAATATACCTTGGACCAAGGCAAACCAAGATACCTTTTTTTCCCTAAGTTGTTTGGTCCCTGGGAAGCAAGAATAACTAAATGAATAAGAAAATAGCTTCTCTTTCAGTCACTTCCAGAGACAACGGAGATATCCTGACATTGCTGAGTCTCAGACAACAATCTGTTCATCAGAAATTAAAAACTACTATTTATTGACATTTATCTTTTTGCACTTACTCCTTGTATCAACCCTAAAAATATTCAACCCCGCGCTATTTATTGGATGTAGAAGTTGAGGTATAGAAACATTGAGATTTGCTCAAGATCACAGGGCTGTAAAGTACTTGATTTGGTTTAATTCCAGGTTTCTCTGACTTGCATGCAGACTACTTCTCAGCATCAATATATTAGAAGGAAACTAGATAAGCTAAAATCTATTTTATCTCCCCAGAGGTAATTGACAGTTGAGAAGAAGCTAAAGTATTTCTCTTGACCAGAGTTTTTTTGCTTTTTTTAAAAAAACTCAAAATAGTTGAGTTTTTTGTGCTAAATTTTTTTTGTGCTAAATTTTCTATCCTATCCCTTTTAACCAAAAGTGTTTTTTTGCCTAAATTTTCTCTCCCCAATGCTAATGATTTCCTCTTTAATGCTAATGATTGTCTCCTCAGTGCTAATGTAGATTTGTGTTATCCCAAAGGAAGGGGAAAAAAATCACATGGAGGGACTCTGACTCTATTTGTTCAAATTTACATTTCCCTGGCCCACCTATAAGTCTGTCTCTTCCTTTTTCTCAGCGAGAGACCATTTCCTTGAAGTCAGTTGTAATAAAAACACACATTATTACTGAAATAAACTGCATTCTAAGGAATGTAATAAACTAAGGAAGAATCAATATCATAGTTAACACAAACCCTTAACATACCTAACTAGAGTGTGTAAACATTCTAGAAAGAAATTATTGCTTTCTTATTTTCCCCTCCAATCATGGGAGTCATTTCTCACATCTTTGCTTACCTTGGCAGCTGGTCAAGACTGTCTTTCATTTCTATTCATCCTTTGTTATATCTGCCACATGTTTGAACAGTCATAGTTCTGTGCTCAGCTTTGTAATTAGACAAAGTGATAAAATAACTTTTACATGAGTCCAATTTTCTCTGCATAAAAATAACCCTTTGAGTCTTCAGATGTAATAAATTATAGAAAATTTTAGGTAGGACTAGATCTAAACTTGGAATCTGATTTGGGCCAGATCCTTCTAAGTGGTATCAGAACCATCCTTTACATTGCATTATTATATGGGAAGCTCAGATGCCATACCATAATTAATTTAATGGTTTTGCAAATGTGGAGATTTCTAGTCAATTACAAGTAGGACACTGTTATCATCGTACACACTAACTCATGTCCAATAATCACTCTAGGTCCCAAATAGCTTATTTATAAAGTTGAGATTTGGGGATCAAATTTTAAAACTCCTTTCAGGCCTGCTGTTTACAATTCTATTTACTTCAATTTCCATATCAAGAGGTATATCACAACAGATCTCAATTTGTAATTTGAGTCCTGGGCTTTTAAAAATCTCACATTTTCTAAAATTGTGTCAGGAGCAGACTTTCTTCACTCAGCTTACTGGAGGCATTAGATGGTACTAAAATGAATATCTGAATCTTTACTATTAATTGTTTTAACTCGATCCAACAATAACAACAAAAATAAATAATTTACATCTTCATAGCACTGTAACTTACAAATTAAATTCAGGATGGCACACTGAAATCTCTAAAAGGGTCTTCAGGTGGCTTTCACTCATGTGAAGCTAGGTGGGAACTAATGTAAATGAAACAAAACACACCTAAGAGTCCAGACATTGGAATACTTGATGCAATTCAGCAATATACAAGATAGCTCTCCCTCTCTTTTTTTCCCTCACCCAGATCCAAAGCTATGAAATCTGAATGAGTAGCAAACCCCTCAGTGACTGGAAGGCCATCCATAAAAGTCCCTGGGAAGAGAAGAATGACCTCAGAGAGTGAAGTTGCCTTTATTTCCTACAACCCCCTTCTGTGCACCAGGGACGCTAGGGCTTCAGGGCCAGCCTTCATTAGTCAAGTGCAAAAGAACTGGAACATTTCCTTGCTGAAGTACAAAGGCCCTTTGCCTCTTTTGTTGGCTCAGACGCTTCAATCAGCTTTAGAATTTCAAAGGTTCAACCAGCGGAGTTCCAACTGGGCAGGGATTGAGTAGTGCCCTGGGTACTGAGTAGGGAAGCAAGTGTCTCTGCCCACTCAGTAACCCCAAGCTGATGGGATCTCTCTACGAAGGTTGAAACGCAATGTTTTATGATTTGAGCCATCACAAGAACAGCAGAGAACAGGGTGATGAAATACCACTTTACCCTTCACTTTCAAACAACTATTTATTACTTGGCAACCTTTGAAAGAACATAAACAACTGTTCTTAAGGACTTACCAAAACCTATTCTCTAGCATCACACATTCAAAACAAGCAGCTTCTTTTGAAAGTTAAAAAAGAGTCAAGCCATCCTAGCTAGTAGTTAGAGTCAGTGATGGACAGATATATAAAAGCCAAGTTAAGTGAAAGAGAAAGAGAAATGAACCATTAGAAAGGGGCATGGCAGCTCAGAAGAAAAGTCATAGAGGAAGGACTGGGAAAAGCAAGATTCATTGTTTGTTACCCCCAGCTCTTAGCCAAGTCAGGGGGAAGATGGAAGATGATCAGCATACAGAGAACCCACTTATTGTCAGTTTTTGTAATACTCTATTGTAGTTAAAAGACCAGATAAACTTTCTCTTTGCTAAAGGAAGGACTATTGCTAAAAGGAGGCTAAAAGGATGCTAAAAGGAGGACAATTATTTATTAAGGACAATTACAAAGAGTTGCCTTTAGTGCCAGATATATTTCACTAACATTTGCCTGACATGTTCTCATTACCCACTCCCCATTCACATAAGTTAACCACTAAATCATTCTGTTAATTTTGCTAATCAATTTCACAAATATCTATTACTTACTATGCTTACTATGGGCAAACCACTGCACAAGGCACTGGTGACATAAAGGTAAATGAAATTAACCTTGTACTCAAGTAGACCATAGTCTAGTGGATGAGACCATATTAAAACAATAATGATAATATGAGAAAGTGGAAAGAGATCAGCGTTCAGACCAAGACAGATCTGAGTTTTAATTCTTGTCCTGCCTCCTGTTTGCCAGTAGAGCCAGCTGAGCCTGTTTTCTCACTTGTAAAATGGAGATAACTGTGTATATTAATGTGCAGTAATTTTATAAACTGGGGATACTATTTGTCAAGTAAAGTTAAGTGTTCAATAAGCTAGCATTGGCTGTGTTGGTAACTTGTGTTTGTATTTCTGGATCCACACTCTACTCTCAACCCTCTACTATGATAGAAGAGTCTGACTTGTATGGATTACATATACAAATTTCATCTTTCACAATTTGTTATTTGGCTTCTTGTTGGATTTTGCCATTTGGAATTATTAGCAGTATATTCAAAGGCATGAGGTATGTGAAGTTGGTATGTATTTCCTAGGTTCCTTGTGGAGTTGCTGTGGCTATTTCTACCAAAGGCCACAGATATCGTAAAACAAAGTACCTCTATACAGTACTGTCTCTGAGTTGTGATAAGTGTTTTTCCCCTTCCTTCATCAGGCTTATGGTGGCGAATTTCTGATGCTACTAGCACCAGGGTGCTATACTATGGCTGGTTGCTTCCTCCAAACTCTGCCTATACCTTTGTTGCATTAACTCCCCTCAAATTGCCCAGTTGAAGTATGCCATCTGTTTCCTACTGAGAACCTGATAAATATGTGCTATTATTAGTGTGGATAGCAAGGTGCTATTAAAGCAGAGTAACAACAACAAAACCAAAGGTATCCTGGAGAATGTCAGAGAGACTTTGGAGGAGGGACTATCTAAGTGAACATTTGAAAATTGATGAGTGTGAATTCTATGGAAAAACAAAACAGGAAGAGGACATTCCAGATAGAGGAGTACCATATCCAAAGACTCAACAAACAAGAAAGTACACAACATTGCTGGGGGACTTCAAATGACTCAGCTTAACTGGAGCATAGAATAAGAGATGAGAGGGCAACTACTGGAAGCTGTGAGGCTGTGAAGTTTGACCAGTTCACAAAAAAACAGTTATGTCTTTTTGCTTTAGGCAATGACATAAATTGAAGGTTAACGATATGATCCCATTGTATTTAGAAAGTAATATAGAGAAAGGATTAGAAGGGGACAAGACTGGAGACAGAAGTATCAAGTAAGAAATCTAGGTGAAAAAATAAGGTAACCAAAAAGTGGCAGTCTCTTGAGAAATGGAGAAGATGGTGTGAATGTGTCAGCCATTAAGGAAATAAGCTCCATATGATTTAGTGAGCAATTAATATAAGAATGAGGAGACAAATCAAACACAGCTCCCATCATCAAGTTTAATTCCTTTAGATAGTCCTGACTTTCTCTTATATAAAATGATTTGTTCATCCTCAAGGGAACTTTGGAAGACAGGAGGGTTTTGACTTGGTCAACAGGGTGACTTGTGGTTCCATTGCTCTTCAGAAAGAAGCAAATTAAACTTTTTTTTTTTAACATTTATTTATTTTTGAGACAGAGAGAGACAGAGCATGAACAGGGGAGGGGCAGAGAGAGAGGGAGACACAGAATCTGAAACAGGCTCCAGGCTCTGAGCTGTCAGCACAGAGCCCGACGCGGGGCTCGAACTCACGGAGCGCGAGATCATGACCTGAGCCGAAGTCGGCCGCTTAACCGACTGAGCCACCCAGGCGCCCCTAGGCAAATTAAACTTTAAGCCAGTGGTGTACTGAAGCTGCCTCACACAGCAGTTGTCAAGTCAATTGCATACCTCTCTTCCTAGTTCTGAGTTCAGTGACATCACTTTGATAGCTTGAAATTGGTCATGGTGGGAGTATTTACACCACAGAAGTTGTCAAATACTACTAATCAGGCTTTTATATTCCTTCCCTGCAAATATCTGGCTAACATCGACCAGTCACCACTGATTAAGACCATTTTAAAAATGGAGACATACCGCTGGTGGTGATAGCAGCGTTGAGTTGTGACTTGAGTCAAAAAACCTGCACCAACAACTGATAGTCAAACTAGAACTGGAAGGCAAATTCCAGAACCTGAATGACAGGCAGGTTAGAAGATTTAATGGGACATCTATGAGGGGCTAGCTAAAGATGAATAGGTATATTGGTACATAGAGGAAAATCTGAAACATCTGAAGTGGCAGATAATAGAGGTTGCTAATGAGTAATGAGAATTCAGCATGGTCTCTAGGCCAGGAACCAGAAACCAGGAGCATCACAAGAATAGGAGATAATTCAAGAATTAAGTATGGGGAAAAAGTTATATCAAGTCAAAGTTAGAAACAAAAAGCTTCTAAAACAGTGCCCTAACTTCTTGCCAGTTTTTAATAAATGAATGGTGGGTAATTGCATTGGAATATATCATCACCTCTACCATGCAGACACCTTCCAAAGAGTAAAACAGATCAGAGTTTAGAGAGTTGTTCATGTTGTGTACATGGGAAACTACTGGCCAAGTCTAGTTTTTGAGCCCATACTTCTTTACCCCATATTTATGTAGTTGGGGCCAGTCATCCAGGAGGTAGAAGTCCAAAATGGGCTAAAGAGCAATTTCTCATTTCCCTTAAGTATGATAAGCAGGGATTGATAAACAATTTGCAGGCCCCAATGTAAGAATGAAATGGTAAGACCTTTTGTTTAAAAAGTATAAAAAATTTCAAGGTGGAAAAAGCCAAATATTAAATAAAGCATATTCCCATGACGTTGGCTCTGATGATGGATCACTTTGGTAATAGTGAAACTTGATGTAAGGTATTACCTTTCTCTGTTTAGTCCAGATCCTTTCTCCTGCATTATTTGCCCACAACTGAACTTTGGAAGACAGGAAGATATTGGCTCCTTGGCTGATGACCATAGATCTGTTAAGTGCAGACTCCCTGGAAACAGGAGACTTAACACTCAGGTAAACAGATGATTTAAATGATTCCTAGCTAATGAAACATCATAAGAAGTTGCAAAAACTGTGAGAATAAGATGATTGTTTTCAAGCACGTTTATTGGCTAAATTAGGTAACAAAATTTCAGCCAGAAATTTCTTTCTTGCCTACATCACAGTCCAGTAAAAGCCAGTGGCATTTTGTTCCATGTAGTAAGAGACCAAAGGGCCTTCATTCTTACTGACCCACCTTCTTCTAGAGCCTTATAGTTGACTCTATTTAGTTGATGGATAGGGAAATAGTAAGAAACGTGTGTGGGAGATCTTCATGAGTCAACACCGGAAGTGGTACCTATCACTTCAACTCACAGTCCTTTGACCAGAACTCAGTTATATGAGCACATCTATCCACAAAGAAGACTAATAGGTGTGGTTCTGCGCTCATGAAGAAAAGAACACAAATATTGATGAACACCAGCAATCTTAACCACAGCAAGACTGTTGGTGGTAGCTCAGGTCCACATGATCAAAACCAGCTCTAAATTTTGTCTTAGAGAAAAATTCCTCCTTTCCTTCCTCTCTCTTCTTTGCATCATTAAACAGATAGTTGTCAGGAGCCTATGATGTGCATGCCTGTGTTAAGTACACAGGAATACGATGCTGATAATACATAAAACCTACACTCAGGGAGAAGTAGTCACAAATGGAAGAACAGTGAAAAAAACACAATACACACATATGACTTGCTTCAGATGGCAACACCTTTTTTTATTAGTTTTTAAAATGTATTCTCAAGTTAGTTAACATACAGTGTAGTCTTGGCTTCAGGAGTAGAATCCTGTGATCATCATTTACATATAATACTCAGTGCTCATCCCTACAAACGCCCTCCTTACCCATTCTCCCCACCCCCATCAATCCTCAGTTTGTTCTCTGTATTTAGGAGTCTTTTATGATTTGCCCCCCACCTCTGTTTTTATCTTATTTTTCCTTCCCTTCCCCTATGATCATCAGTTAAGTTTCTCAAATTCCACATATAAGTGAAATCATGTGATATCTGTCTTTCTCTAACTTATTTCACGTAGCATAATACCCTCCAATTCCATCCATATTGTTTCAAATGGAAAGATTTCATTTTTTTCATTGCTGAGTAGTATTCCATTGTGTGTGTGTGTGTGTGTGTGTGTGTGTGTGTGTGTGTGTGTATGCCACATCTTCTTTATCCATTCATCAGTTGATGGACATTTGGGCTCTTTCCAAAATTTGGCTATTGTTGATAGTGCTGCTATAAACATTGTGGTGCATGTCCTCCTTCAAATAAGCACTCCTGTATCCTTTGGATAAATTCCTAGTAGTGCAATTATTGGGTTGTATGGAATTCTATTTTTAATTTTTTGAGAAGCCTCCACACTGTTTTCCAGAGTGACTGTACCATTTTGCATTCCCACCAACAGTGGAAGAGGGTTCCCTTTTCTCCACATCCTTGCCAACATCTATTGTCTCCTGAGTTGTTGATTTTAGCCACTCTGACTGGTGTGAGGTAGTATCTCCTTGTGGTTTTGACTTGTATTTCCTTGATAATGAGTGATGTTGAGCATCATTTAATGTGTCTGTTTGCCATCAGGATATCTTCTTTGGAAAAGTATCTATTCATGTCTTCTGCCCATTTCTTCACTGGAGTATTTGTTTTTCAGGTTTTGAATTGAGTAAGTTCTTTATAGATTGTTGATACTAACCCTTTATCCAATATGTCATTTGCAAATATCTTTTTCCCATTCTATCAATTGCCTTTTAGCTTTGTTGATTGTTTCCTTTGCTGTGCAGAAGGTTTTTATCTTGATGAGATCCCAATAGTTCATTTTTGCTTTTATTTCCCTTGACTTTGGACAAAGCAGGAAAGAGTATTCCATGGAAAAAGACTCTTTAGCAAATGGTGCTGGGAGAACTGGACAGTAACATGCAGAAGAATGAAACTGGACCACTTTCTTACACCATACACAGAAATAAATCAAAATGGATGAAAGACCTAAATGTGAGACAGGAAATCATCAAAGTCCTACAAGAGAAAACAGGTAACAACCTCTTGACATTAGCTGCAGCAACTTCTTACTTGACATGTCTCTGAAGGTAATGCTTTAAACTGATAGGGCTCTGGCTTCCCACAGCTGTGCCCTTTGAAACAACACTGAACTCTACTATCTATTTGACAAATTAAAGAAATGTAGGTTTGATTGAGGATATACAGATTTTTCCCAAAATAGGATCTTCTCTCAAGAGAAAATTTAGTGAGAGCCCCCCAAGGCCAAACCTTCATGGAATGTGGGTGTCAGAAAAGATGATCTTTTAAGTGCCTTCTAGCCCTAACATTCTAAGATTTTATGTTCCTAAAACTAAGCAGAGCCAGGAAACCAGGAAGGAGGCTGTAAGTGCTAACCCAAACATATAAGTGAGGGCTAGGAATATCAAAGTGGAATTTAGGAGTAAGAGCCCACAAAATGAAGAGCCTATGTTCCTTAGGACAGTTAGGACAGTGACTTGAGAGCTATATTATTTTTATTTTTAATTTATTTTATATTTTTATTTAATATTTAAAATTTATTTTTTTAATATGAAATTTATTGTCAAATTGATTTCCATACAACACCCAGTGCTCATCCCAAAAGGTGCCCTCCTCAATACCCATCACCCACCCTCCCCTCCCTCCCACCCCCTATCAACCCTCAGATTTCTCTCAGTTTTTAAGAGTCTCTTATGGTTTGGCTCCCTCCCTCTCTAACTTTGTTTTTTCCTTCCCCTCCCCTATGGTATTTTCAGTTAGGGCAGTGACTTGAGGGCTATTTTCTGACTTAAAAAATATTTATCTCTTTATTGAGTGTATCTTCACAGTGCTTGAAACGTAATATTCTTATATATTTAGAACTCTTTGAAATTTGGAGTACATAAGAATCATACCAGGAATTTGTTTAAAATGCAGCTTCCTTGCCCAGAATTTCTGTTTCCATATATTAAGGACAGGAACTGGGAATATGTGTTTTTAACAAGAACTCAGAAAACTTGAGGTGGAGATTATGTGTCTGAAACAGCTACTGACTATGGTGAGGAAGCTCAGTGGAGTCAGTCATTCCAGGCTTTTCTCTCCTGCAAGGCAGCATGTGGCAGAACAGAGGTGATCAGTGTCCCATCTGTTTTTAAAGCATATTAGTGCCATGGCTTGCCATTCCCATCACTTTACTATGCTGTCAGCATCTGCAGTGTAGTTATTAGAAGAAGAGGGATTGCAATAAGAATTTCCAGCTGGATTTTGATGTTGGCACACATCTGGATAAAAATTAGGGAAGACAAATAAATCCAAGAGACAGCTGTTTACCAACATTTCACTATTTCACACTGTGGGCAACACATCTGTATTCGGGGATGTTTATTCCTGTTTGAGTTAGGAAGTTTAATATCACAGAGGCAATGTTTTTCTTACTTTAGACAGTTTGCCAAAGTGCTCTCTCAGGTTGTCTTGTACTCAGAACTGCCCTGAGAGATGGAAAATTAGGTCCCTTCTCATAGACCACAGACTCAGGCATCATGGAACTTCAGATGCTGCTAAGAAGGCCCTGCTGTCCATGACCATCAAAACATGCTATGCAACTGACTTTCTTCCTTCCACACTTTTCAGACTACACTTGAAAAAAATTTTTTTTGCCTTTCCCTTACTGTAGCCTGATTTTATCTGGAAAAATATGCTAACAGTGGGGCTAGGATGTTCCTAAGGAGCCAACAGATCCACAACATGATCAAGATCAACATCTTCGAGCCTCAGAACCCATCAAGCAATTCCTATTTACTATACCTTTTTATTTATGAAATTCCTTTTTGGCTTCAATTTCATAATGTAAACCAATGCTATGGTAGAACCTTAAGTGAATGAGTCTACATATGCAAGAAAATTATGCTTTATAAACCAAGGATTCTGAAAATACAACTTGAGTATCCTTTTGTGTTGCACCTGTAATTCTAAACAAGAACATTGTTAAGTGAAGTTTTAGCTTTCATCATAGATTGCCAATTTTCCTTTTGACTGTGGCAGACTCCACAGTTAATTGGGGGCACTGATGACTAATGAGGAGGATATCCTATCAAGTTGTGGTATCACTGGGTTTTGAAAAAATAAGGATCCGGTTGCAATCCAATTACAAGAAAAAGGAAATTAGCCAGAAAGAGTACCTTAAACGAGGATAAACCTTGATATGCTTTTTTTCCCTTCACTGAGAAATTCATTGTATGCAGCTTATAACTCACATTGATCTATCTGGCATTTCTGCCAAGTAGGATGGGTGCAGCACACAGGACCACTCCAGAAACAAAGCAAGCAGAATCCTCAAGTTTTCATGTTGTCCTATTCATCATGGGGCAGACAAAAGGACAGTTTGAAACATGTGGAAGGCTCATACATGTGAGTCTCTATGACTGTCATCCATGGCTCAGAAAGTAATATTGCATAGATTATTATAATTCAGAAAGCAGAAGAGCCAGGAGCATTGTACCTACAATGACAACCAGTGTCCAGCCATGGTTAGAATAACATTTTTACAAGTGTTTGGCTTATGTCTTACAGAGGGTTTTGCTGAGTTAGGAGGAATAGAAGAACAAAGGGAAGATGGGCAAAAGAATGGTGAATGAGACACATTGATGCCTAATTACCTTTTTTTTTAATAAGGAGAGCTGAGTTTATTAGTTTTTTCATACATCCAATAAATACTTATTAAGCACATACTGTGAACCAAGTACTATGCCAGGCATTGAGAATAAGATGGTAAGCAAGACTCCTTCACAGAGCATTATGGGTGTCATAATCTAGTGTATTAACTGTGATTATTTGTGCTATGGGAGTCCATAGGATGGGCCGCTAATGGATATTTGAGAGATCAGATCAAGAAAGTCTTTCAGGAAGAAATAACTGGATATATCACTTTTGGGGCCCGTTTTTCTTCATTTTTAAATGGGAATAATAAAACTACCTCATAAGTTTGAGGTGAAGATTGAATAATATAATGTATGTAAAGTTTTTGGCATAGTTTCTGGTTATAGTAAGCTCTGCAAAGATATAGTTGATACTATTATTTTTCTTATTATTATTACTCGTAAACTATTACTACTAGTCCACTATTACTACTGTTATTATTGCTTTTATAATTATTTTGAACTTTAAGGATGGGTGAATGAGAGCCAGGGGAAGGATAGATATCATGTCAAAGGAACAGCATGTATAAAAAGCTACAAGTAAGAGACATCACCGCTTGGGGTAACTGGACATTTAGTATGTATATATAAAATAAACATAGTATACATATACATACATACATACATAAGTATGTATATAAAATTATAAATATATATATAGTATGCATATACATATATAGTACATACATATAAATGTGTATATAATTATAAATAGTATGCATATATGACATATATATAGTATGTATGTAAAAGGTAAGTGGCAAGAGATGAGATGGAAACATAAACCACATTCTAACTATGAAGAGTTTTTATAAACTGAGCCTAAAGACTTTGGATCTTATCCCAATAGGCATTGAAGGATATTTTTATATGAAATTTATTGTCAAATTGGTGTCCAAACAACACCCAGTGTACATCCCAACAGATCCTTAATGCCCATCACGCACTTTCCCCTACCACCCCCCATCAACCCTCAGTTTATTCTGTCTTTAAGAATCTCTTATGGTTTGCCTCCCTCCTTCTCTGTAACTTTTTTTACCACTTCCCCTCACCCATGGTCTTCTGTAAAGATTCTCAAGACCAACATATGAGTGAAAACATATGGTATCTGTCTTTCTCTGCCTGACTTATTTCACTTAGCATAATATCCTCCATTTCCATCCATGTTGCTGCAAATGGCCAGATTTCATTCTTTCTCATTGCCAAGTAGTGTTCCGTTGTATATATAAACCACATCTTCTTTATCCATTCGTCAGTTGATGGACATTTAGGCTCTTTCCATGATTTGCCTATTGTTGAAAGTGCTGCTATAAACATTGGAGTACAAGTGACCCTATGCATCAGCACTCCTGTATCCCTTGGGTAAATTCCTAGCAGTGCTATTACTGGGTCATAGGGTACATCCATTTTTAATTTTTTGAGGAATATCCACACTGTTTTCCAGAGCAGCTGCACCAGTTTGCATTCCCACCAACAGTGCAAGAGGGTTCCCATTTCTCCACATCCTTGCCAGCATTTATAATCTCCTGATTTGTTCATTTTAGCCACTCTGACTGGTGTGAGGTGTGGTATCTCAGTGTGGTTTTGATTTGTATTTCCCTGATGAGGCGCTATGTTGAGAATCTTTTCATGTGCCTGTTGGCCATCTGGATGTCTTCTTTAGAGAAGTGTCTATTCATGTTTCCTGTCCATTTCTTCACTGGATTATTTTTTTCCGGGTGTGGAGTTTGGTGAGTTCTTTGTAGATTTTGGATACTAGCCCTTTGTCTGATATGTCATTTGCGAATATCTTTTCCCATTCTGTTGGTTGCCTTTTAGTTTTGTTGATTGTTTCCTTTGCAGTGCAAAAGCTTTTCATCTTGATGAGGTCCCAATAGTTCATTTTTGCTTTTAATTCTGTTGCCTTTGGAGATGTGTCAAGTAAGAAATTGCTGTGGCTGAGGTCAGAGAAGTTTTTCCTGCTTCCCCACTAGGGTTTTGATGGTTTCCTGTCTCACATTCGGGTCCTTTATCCATTTTGAGTTCATTTTTGTGAATGGTGTTAAGAAAGTGGTCTAGTTTCATTCCTCTGCAGGTTGCTGTTCAGTCCTCCCAACACCATTTGTTAAAGAGACTGTCTTTTTTCCATTGTCTTTTTTCCTGCTTTGTCAAAGATTAGTTGGCCATAGTTTTGTGGGTCCAAATCTGGAGTCTCTATTCTATTCCATTGGTCTATGTGTCTGTTATTGTGTCAATACCATGCTGTCTTGATGATGACAGCTTTGTAGTAGAGGCTAAATTGTGGGATTATGATGCTTCCTGCTTTGGTCTTCTTCAAAATTAGTTTGGCTACTTTGGGGTCTTTTGTGGTTCCATACAAATTTTAGGATTGCTTGTTCTAGCTTCAAGAAGAATCCTGGTGCAATTTTGATTGGGATTGCATTGAATGTGTACATTGCTTTGCGTAGTATTGACACTTTAACAATATTTATTCTTCCAATACATGAGCATGGAATGTTTTTCCATTTCTTTGTACCTTCTTAAGTTTCCTTGGAAGCTTTCTATAGTTTTCAGCATACAGATCTTTTACATCTTTTGTTAGGTTTATTCCTAGGTATTTAATGCTTCTTGGTGCAATTGTGAATGGGATCAGTTTCTTTATTTGCCTTTCCGTTGCTTCATTATTAGTGTACAAGAATGCAACTGATTTCTGTACATTGATTTTGTATCCTGCGACTTTGCTAAATTCATATATCAGTTCTAGCAGACTTTTGGTGGAGTCTATCAGGTTTTCCATGTATAATATCATGTCATCTGCAAAAAGCGAAAGCTTGACTTCATCTTTGCCAATTTTGATGCCTTTGATTTCCTTTTGTTGTCTGATTGCTGATGCTAGAACTTCCAGCATTATGTTAAACAACAGCGGTGAGAGTGGGCATCCCTGTTGTGTTCCTGATCTCAGGGAAAAAGCTCTCAGTTTTTCTCCATTGAGGATGATATTACCTGTGGGCTTTTCATAAATGGCTTTTAGGATGTTTAAGTATGTTCTGTCTATCCCGACTTTCTCAAGGGTTTTTATTCAGAAAGGTACTGAATTTTGTCAAATGCTTTTTCTGCATCGAAAGATAGGATCATATGGTTCTTATCTTTTCTTTTATTAATGCGATGTATCAAATTGATTGATTTGCTAATGTTGAACCATCCCTGCAGCCCAGGAATGAATCCCACTTGATCATGGTGAATAATTATTTTTATATGCTGTTGAAGTCAATTTGTTCATATCTTGTTGACAATTTTTGCACCCATATTCATCAGGGATATTGGCCTGTAGTTCTCTTTTTTGCTGGGTCTCTTGCTGGTTTGGGAATCAAAGTAATGCTGGCTTCCCTTTCTATTTTTTTGGAACAGCTTGAGAAGGATAGGTATTATCTCTGCTTTCAATGTCTGGTAGAATTCCCCTGGGAAGCCATCTGGTCCTGGGCTCTTATTTGTTGGGAGATTTTTGATAACTTATTCGATTTCTTTGCTGGTTATGGGTCTGTTCAAGCTTTCTACTTCTTCCTGTTTGAGTTTTGGAAGTGTGTGGGTGCTAAGGAATTTGTCCATTTCTTCCAGGTTGTCCAGTTTTTTGGTACATAATTTTTCATAGTATTCCCTGATAATTGCTTGTATTTCTGAGGGATTGGTTGTAATAATTCCATTTTCATTCATGATTTTATCTATTTGGGTCCTCTCCCTTTTCTTTTTGAAAATCCTGGCTAGAGGTTTATCAATTTTGTTTCTTTTTTCAAAAAACCAACTATTGGTTTCATTGAGCTGCTCTCCAGTTTTTTTAGATTCTATATTGTTTATTTCTGCTCCGATCTTTATTATTTCTTTTCTTCTGCTGGGTTTGGAGTGTCTTTGCTGTTCTGCTTCTATTTCCTTTACGTGAGCTGTTAGATTTTGTATTTGGGATTTTTCTTGTTTCTTGAGATAGGCCTGGATTGCAATGTATTTTCTTCTCAGGACTGCCTTCACTGCATCCCAAAGCATTTGGATTGTTGTATTTTCATCTTCATTTGTTTCCATATATTTTTAATTTCTTCTCTAATTTTCTGTTTGACCCATTCATTGTTTAGTAGGGTGTTCTTTAACCTTCATGCTTTCGGAGGCTTTCCAGACTTTTTCCTGTGGTTGATTTCAAGTTTCATAGCATTGTTGTCTGAAAGTGTGCATGGTATGATCTCAATTCTTGTATACCTATGAAGGGCTGTTTTGTGACCCAGTATATGATCTATCTTGGAGAATGTTCTGTGTGCACTTGAGAAGAAAGTATATTCTGTTGCTTTGGGATGCAGAGTTCTAAATATATCTGTCAAGTCCATCTGATCCAATGTATCATTCAGGGCCCTTGTTTCTTTTTTGATCCTGTGTCTAGATATTCTATCCATTGCTATAAGTGGGGTATTAAAGTCCTCTGCAATTACACATTCTTATCAATAAGGTTGCTTATGTTTGTGATTAAATTGTTTTATATATTTGGGGGCTCTCGTATTCAGTGCATAAACATTTATAATTATTAGCTCTTCCTGATGGATAGACCCTGTAATTATTACATAATGCCCTTCTTCATCCCTTGTTACAGCCTTCAATTTAAAGTCTAGTTTGTCTGAGATAAGTATGGCTGCTCCAGCTCCTTTGATTTCCAGTAGCATGATAGATAGTTTTCCATCCCCTCACTTTCAATCTGAAAGTGTCCTCAGGTCTAAGATGAGTCTCTTGTAGACAGCAAGTAGGTGGGTCTTTTTTTTTTTTAATCCATTCTGATACCCTTTGTCTTTTGGTTGCAGCATTTAGTCCATTTACATTCAGTGTTATTATTGAAAGATATGGGTTTAGAGTCATTGTGATGGCTGTAGGTTTCATGCTTGTAGTGATGTCTCTGGTACTTTGTGGGCCTTGCAACATTTCACTCACAGAATTCCCCTTAGGATCTCTTGTAGGGCTGATTTCATGGCAATGAGTTCCTTCAGTTTTTGTTTGTTTGGGAAGACCTTTATCTCTCCTTCTATTCTAAATGACAGACTTGCTGAATAAAGGATACTTGGCTGCATATTTTTTTCTGTTCACCACATTGAAGATTTTCTGCCATTCCTTTCTGGCCTGCCAGGTTTCAGCAGATAGGTCTGCCACTAGTCTTATGGGTCTCCCTCTATATGTTAGAGCATGTTTATCCCCAACTGCTTTCAGAATTTTCTCTTTATCCTTGTATTTTGCCAGTTTCACTATAATATGTCGTGCAGAAGATTGATTCAGGTTACGTCTGAAGGGAGTTCTCTGTGTCTCTTCGATTTCAATGCCTTTTTCCTTCCCCAGATCAGGGAAGTTCTCAGCTATGATTTTTCAAGTACACCTTCAGCCCCTTTCTCTCTCTCTCTTCCTCTTCTGGAATTCCTATTATACCGTTTGATTGCATCACTTAGTTCTCTAATTCTCCCCTCATACTCCTGGATATTTTTATCTATCTTTTTCTCAGCGTCTTCTTTTTCCTAATTTTATCTTATAATTCACCTATTCTCTCCTCTACCTCTTCAATCTGAGCTGTGGTCGCCTCCATTTTATTTTGCACCTCATTTATAGCATTTCTTAGCTTCTCATGAATATTTCTTAGTCCCTTGATCTCTGTAGCAACAGATTTTCTGCTGTCCTCTATGCTTTATTCAAGCCCACCGATTAATTTTATGACTACTATTCTAAATTCTTGTTCTGTTATATTGCTTAAATCGGTTTTGATCAATTTGTTAGCTGTCACTACTTCCTGGAGTTTCTTTTGAGGAGAATTCTTCCATTTCATCATTTTGGGTAGTCCCTGTGGTAGCTCCAAACTGCACAGGACTTCCCCTGTGCTTTCCAGAGTAACTTCTGTTGGTGGGCAGGGCCGCAGTCAGACCTGATATCTGGCCCCAGCCCACCACTGGGGCTACAGTCAGACTGGTGTGTACCTTATCTTCCCCTCTCACAGGGGCAGGACTCACTGTGGAGTGGTGTGGCCCCTGTCTGGGCTGCTTGCACACTGCCAGGCTTGTGGTGCGGCTTCGATGGGATCTGGCCAAGTGTGTATTAGCCGGGGTGGATCTGCAAGATGCACAGGGGCAGGAGGGGTAGGCTTAGCTCTCTTTGCTCTCAGTGGTCTCCTGTGGGAGGGGTCCTGCAGCACCAAGAGGGAGGCAGGCCCGTCAGAGGGATGGATACACAGAAACACGGCATTGGGCATTTGTGCAGTGCAAGCAAGTTCAGTGAGGGGAACTAGTTCCCTTTGGAATTTTGCCTGGGGGATGTGAGAGGGAAATGGCACTTACCAGCACCTTTGTTCCCCCTCTGAGCTGAGCTCTGTCCTTCTGGGGGCTCAACAACTCTCCTTCCTGGCATCTTCTCACCCTCTCTGCTCTCCAAGAGCAGAGCTGTTGACTTTTAACATTCCAGGTGTTAACTCCCGCTGGCTGTCAGAACTCATGGAGTCTGGCCCCTCTGCTTTTGCAAGCCACACTTTGGGGTTCTGCCTTGCCGGCCAGGCTACCTCTCCACCGCTCTGGCTCCCTCTCACCAGTCTGTGTAGCATGCACTGCCTTCCCGTCCTTCCTACCCCCTTCTGTGGGCCTCTCATCTATGCTTGGCTCCAGAGAGTCCATTCTGCTACTCTTCTGGTGGTTTTCTGGGTTTTGTAGGCAGTTGTGGGTGGAATCTAAGCAATCAGCAGGAGAGCAGGACGAGGTGAGCCCATCATCCTTCTATGTCACCATTTTCCCCACTAAATCTGGCATTGAAGGATATTAAGTAACAGAGTAACATGATTATACACTAACATAACTCAGCACACCTTACACACAGCACATTCATATCCATAATTTATAAACAATCATGTCGTAGTACAGCTAGGGCCTTCAAATGACATAATTCAAGTCTTTTATATTAATGTCAAAGAAATTGAGTCCAAAAGGGTAACATGACTTAGCTAGGATAATGGAAGTAGTTGCTGCATGTCTTTGACTTCAAAAACTCCTCCCTCCCCACCCCATAATACAACACTGCTTTCCTTAATGCTCTATTATTAGTACTCTGCTGTTAACTGAGCTGGAAAACTCTCAGTGTAAGAGTATCCCATTTAAACGGTTTACCCTCTAAAAGTTGGTAGGAACCTGCAAAAAAGTTCTGGCACTGGTGAATTACCTTTAAAACCCAAACTCTAAGTTCACAAATGTGTTACAATGGGTCCTTG
Organism: Neofelis nebulosa; assembly: GCF_028018385.1. Lineage (NCBI taxonomy): Eukaryota > Metazoa > Chordata > Mammalia > Carnivora > Felidae > Neofelis > Neofelis nebulosa. Next base: position 25,280,578 of record NC_080794.1, on the reverse strand, counting down.
GGAATCCAATGGGTTAAACTTTTAAAAGCTCAGAATCATCTCCAGAAGGGTGGGGATCTGGAGAAAATTTCACTACATGATACCCTTCAACCCCCATCTCCATTCTTATATAGATAAAATTAAGTACCAAGTGAACATAAAGACCAGAGGGAAAATTGGCCCAAACAAGCACCCTGAATATTTCAGGAGGAAATTCTATTGGGAAAACGATTTGCCTTAGTGTCGACCCTGGATAATTTCAGAGTTTGGTTGTATGTAATTGCTTTTTGCTAGCCCATGAAGACAAATTTCTTGCCACCCTTACATGCTTTCCTCCATCACTGATCATCAGTATAAGTGTCATGCATCCTGTTCCTGCTAACCTGTTCTTCCTTCACAAACTATTCAAGACCTATTGTCCCGATGTTCTATATGCTAAGAACAATTAGAATATACCACCAAAATGTACCTGTACTAGCCATCTCTTTATAGAAATGCCTTTACTTACCTACAATTTAATATCACATTTTAGAAAATTGTGCATTCATATAAAAAATGGCCATCAAAATGCATCCTCTGTAGAACTGCTATTGAAGACATTTCCCATGATTTGGCTTCATGACATTTGTTCTTACAACTAATTTCTCTAAAACTTAACATCAGAAAAGAGTTAATCTCTTCTGAAGATCAGGTAATTTTTTTTTCCTTTTTGTTTTTTTTTTTCTGAATAAGTTATATCCAACTTTATTCTTTCTTTTTTTTTTCTTGGTTTAGCTATCAAAAGCTTGGAGTTAATAAGTTAATCACTATCAATAGCTCATTCTTGGTTTAATTCTCTACTTCTTTATCTTCTTTATCTACACTAGTTTCTCAGATGACCTGTGTGAAAAGGGGATTATCTATAGAGAGATCATCTGGTTGAGGCTAGAAGTTCACCAAGATCCCAAAAGTTACAATAAGTTTTAGGATGATCACCCAGACTGCCAAATGAGAGAATATTTTATTCTCTCACAGAAGTCCTTGGAGACTTGGGACCTTCTTCTATGTGATGTTTGCTATCCTTTTCTTATTTATTTTAAACTCCATGTGGAAGTATAGATTCATTTTTATTTCAAGATACTTGAAATTACTTTTAAAAGAAGGAAAGTTGTAAATTATAAATAAATGGTCATGAATTATAAATATTTGGCATTAAGATTTTAGCAATCATAAGTTATTTCCCTGAAACATACACTCAACTCATCACCAAAACAAAGTGTCTGTGAAGGAGCTCCAAGAAACACTAAGCTTCTATAGCTTTTACCCTGTGAACAAATCATTTGTACTTTGGGTGGCACTCAGACCCAATGGCCTAGTGTGAGCATGGAGAGTAAGCTGTAAAACTGTGCAACTTAACCTTTGTCCCTCTGCAAAAGGAAGCAGGAAACTATGGCTTTAGTTTCTCCTCAAATTGCACAAATACAGACATTTGCAGTTTTTAGAACTGCTTCTGAGACAAGCAGGAATGAAATGAGAGAAATAGCTGGAGTGCTCTTCAGCCTGGGTAGCTTTCCTTAAGATGTTTTTGTTTGGTGACAAATCACTTCTTATTTTAAATCCTGCTGTTAGACTGAATGGGGGTTGCTGGAGGGGAGGTGGGCAGGGGGATGGGTGACGGGCATTTAAGGAGGGCACTTGCTGGGTTGAGCACTGGGTGTTATATCTAAGTGATGAATCACTGAGTTTTACTCCTGAAACCAATATCACTCTGTATGTTAACAAACTTAAAATTAAATAAATAAATTTTAAAAAAAAGAAAAGAAATGACCGTGAAGATAAGTTACTCTAATTTCCCCACATTCAGGTGACCACTCATCATTGTTTCTTGGTGTTATACCAATGTACATTGAGCCCCGAAAAAAACAAGTGTGAAGTATAGACTTTAGGGACCCAATTATATGTCACTGAATACAAATGCAGAAGGAGCCAGAGGAAGAAGAGCCCAGAACAGTAGATGGAGATGGTGGCAACTGGGAAATGAAAACACTGTAATTTGAGACAGAAATGAAAGAACATTCTAAATGAGGGAGGTTGAAAAAAGAATGGTCAGAAATGAAAGTGCCTGGCAGGGATATGCAGCTGGGTGGGGAGGAGGGGGCATACAAAATGTGAATATCTAGTGTGATAGAAAATGGAGAATGTATGATAAATAGAATTTGAAGTAGTAAAAATAAGATTGCATAGGTAGGTTGGGACTAGATTACCAAAGTCTGTAAAGTGCAATAATGTTTCTAGAAGTGTCTATAAAAGTATACAATATGTATTAAAGGTTGTAAAGATTACATAAGAAGACAAAAAGCTTGTTGTGAAAGTCTAGAAAGAGATGAGGTGAGGAGGCGATTAGGTCTTAGAGAAGAGTGATGACAATAAAAATGGAAACAGGGGCGCCTAGGTGGCTCAGTGGGTTAAGTGTCAAACTTCGGCTTAGGTCATGATCTCACAGTTCGTGGGTTCTAGCCTCATGTCAGGCTCTGTGCATACAGTTCAGAGCTTGGAGCCTGCATCAGATTCTGTGTCTCCTTCTCTCTCTGCCCTACCCCACTCAAGCTCTGTCTTTCTCCCTCTCTCAAAAATAAACATTAGTTTTTTTTTAATAAATAAAAATGGAAACAAAAAGAGGCCTATTTAATGGAGGAAGGAACTGGCATTTATTGAGCACCTATCATGTACCTAACCCTTTGCGTGCACTATCTGACATATGTCTCATGAAAACCTTGAAAGGTAGGTAAGATTATCCCAAGTCTACAAATAGAAGCAGAAGGTAACACTTTCAGAAATTCATTCAGCTGATATGAACAGCCAAGAATTGAATTCAATGTTTTCCAATGCCAACAGCTACAATCTTCCCATTTCAACCTTAGCTATCTTGAAAGACAGGATAATGGAATTTGCCCTCAAAGCTGATATTTGTCCCAAAATTTAAGAAAAAAAAAGGTTTCTAGAGACTTTAGGCTTTCTATCTATAAGATATTAAAATGGTGTCACAGGGATGCCTGGGTGGCTCAATTAAGCCTCCGATGTCGGCTCAGATCATGATCTCACAGTTTGTGAGTTCAAGCCCTGCATCAGGCTCTCTGTTGTCAGCACACAGCCCACTCCATATCCTCCCCCCATTTCTTTGTCTCTCCCCAACTCGCTCTCTCTCTCTCAAAAATAAAAATAGTGTCATAGATGGAGACAAAATAATTATGAAAAACTGAAGGAAGAAGGGAATCATAGTAACCCTAACTTTTGATGATATTTACTTTGTTCCAGGTGCTGTTCTAAGCCCTTTACCTGTGTTACCACATTTCAAACTTTATAAAAGCTTATATGGTAAACACAATTATGCTCATTCTTGTTAGGAAGCTGAAGTTTGGAGAAGTGAAGAAACTTGCCTGATGTCATGGCTAGGGGTCCCCCAAGCATAGAGCCTAAAACAAGGGCTTGCTTGTCATGTAGTTTATTTTGGGAATTCCTGTCCAAGGGACAGGAATGGGCAACTGGGAAAAGTGGACGAGGGAAGCAAGGAAAGCCAGTCAAAGCTGTGTAACTGACATGGTCACTGAGTGGTCAACTGGACCTCAATCAATCTGGAACTCTCTGAAGAGCTGAGGAAAAGAAGCCACAAAATTATCCTCAAGGGACAGAAGGAGAAGCTAGTTAATAATAGCTCCCATCCTCCCGTTGGTCAAAGGTTGCCCCACAAGTGGTCAACTCCCTTGTACTTTCAAGTTTGCACATGCAACAGAATGCTGAGCAAGTCTCATATGGCAATGACAGAGCAGAAGGAAAGAGATGAGTGCAGCCTAGTGCAGCCTAGGGAAAGTGTGATCAAGATAGTTATCACATCAATAGCAGGAGTTACAATGCAGGTGAAGAGGATGTGAGATGAGACACAAGAGATGTAAAGAAACACACAAATTCCAGAGGCAGAATAAGGATTTGAATCCAGGTAGTCTGATTTGAAAGCCCAAGCTCTTACAGCAGAGGTTTTCAAACACTGTTGTTCATCAGACTCATCTGGAGGCTTGTTTGAACATAGCTTACAGAGCCCCACTTCTAGTGTTTTTGATTCTGTAGGTCAAAGATGGGACCACAGTATTTGCATTTATCTCAGTTTTGAAGTGATGTTGCCAATACTGTCCCAGGGGCCACACTCTGAGAACCACTGGTCTTACACATGCAATATGCTATCATGATGAGTATCTCTGAGATAAGCAAAGGAGAAATGTATCACTATGCCCAATTCACTGACTTTCATGTTCTTGGGAAACAGCCTGGATGCTTCTCAAAAGAAAAATATCCTCTACATGAAAAACAGGTTTAGATCAAAAACACTTATGTAAGAAATGATAAGCCTGGTTCAGGAGGCTCTGGATGATCAAAGAAATGGTATGATGGACTCTCACACTGCAGGCAGGAGTCCTAAAGAAGTAATTGTGAAACTTGAAAAGAAAATAAATACATAAACGTAAGAGATTTAGAGTATGATGAGCGTAACCTCAAAATGAGAGAACATGAGAGAGAAAACAGAGCAGCTGCTGTAGCTAAATCTTTAAACTTTTATATCTGTTCTGTAACAAGCTCACAATTTTTGCTACATTTAATTAACATCTATTAAAAATAAGATTGAAAAAATACATAGAAGTTCTTACTTTCAAGAAGTTTACAGCCTAGTGAGGATGAGAAACAAAAAAGCAATTAAATTTAAAAGCTACCTGGTAAACCTATAGAGAAAGGAACAAAAAACCTGTAAAAGCATAAAAAAGAAAATAGCAAACTTTGCCTCAGAATGCTGAAACGGGTGTTAAAAATTCTGTGGTTATTAAACTGGGTGTGAAGGAGGAATGGGTTTTACCATACAAAGAAGGGAAAAAAGAACATTCTGGGTACAGGAATCATGAAGAACCTGGAATGTGTTAGGAACAGTGTTGAACTCACCTTGATTGGAGAGTATCAGGATATATACTGGAATCAGGGTGTAAAGTTCATGTGCCAATTAAAAGGTTTGAACTTTATCTAGCAAGCAGCAGAGAGATAATAGAGGTGTTAAAATGAAATGACACAATTTTTGTTTTTTAAGATTAATTTTTTAGAAAGATTTCTAGATGAAGTATGGAAAATGAAGTTGATTGGAAAAACGAAGTGTGGAAGATGAAATATGGAAACGAAGTTTCTGAAACAAAGCAATGACAACAGAGGTACTCTACCCTCATTGAAGAGGTTAGATTTGAGGGTCATGGAAAGATCTGAATACACAGTCCAAATGGAATCAGGAAGTGGGAAAAAAGGAGTGTAGGAATTAGTTATTAGCTTGAATATCCTTCACAAATATGAGTTCTTTATCTGGCTGTAAGAGTGATGCTCCATGGTTTTTCCACAATGCTTACGATTTTTTGTTTGTTTTATTTTGTTATTAAGCACCTAGACATAGATAACTCAAAGGAGTTAAGACAACACTTCTTATAGTATTCTTTACAATGTCACACATGGGTAGGACAATGTTTCAAGATCAAATAGTTTACAAGGCCTTGTTAAATGTGCATTGAGATCCACTAAGTGTTCTGTGTTTCCTAACTCACCTGTCTGTAGAACCCTTTTTCACAGAGAATCTCTCAGTTCTGGTGTGCCATTGAGAACAGTCTGGAAAATCCTGGTTTAGGAGGTAGAGGAGCTCTTCCTCTTCACAATGGGATAATTTTCAGTAGATATAAAAATGGAAGATGACCCTTCCTCAAAAGAGGTATCATGGTAGAGTGAACAGGTAATGGGTTTCAGAGACAGTAAAACCTGGAGCAGTATCCTGTTTCTTTCCTTGATATATGCATAATTGGGGGAAAGTTAGGTAAACTTTGGGATTTAGTGTGCTCATCTTTGAAGAGCACATCTTTGAAGAGCAAGTAATGATGCTCACCTTGTAAGATACTAGAGAACCAGGGATATATAAAGTGTCTGGTCCTGAAGCAACAAATTATAGCCACAAATTTTGCATTGGAGAAGCTTAGAATTTTAGCCTATAATGCGAACCTCTACTCCTATTCAATTTTTTTACTATGTTGGGAATTTCTTTACCAATTTTGTCTTCTGGTACTTTAAATCTTCACCTTTCATTTCTTATTCTTCATATTGCTCATAGGTGTTATTTCTGCCTACCATCTATTGATGTCTGCTGTTAGTTGATTTGGCTTTTGTGTGCTGAACCAACTGGCCAGTTCGTTGAAAGAAGGTCCAGTGGTGTGGATCTAGACTTGGTAGTTTCTAAGTCAAAAAGCACAAAGTTAAGAGAGTTTTCTTTTCAAAAAAAAGTCAAAGCAGAATGAGAGATGTGGGGAGCTGAACCATGAGCTATTTCTGTATAAGTCCATGGCTCCAGATCCAATTTCTGTTTTGCTAAGAATGATCCATAAGACTAAATGACAAGCATGTGAGAAAAAACAACCATTATGACTTTTTCAGGTTGTGGTTGAAAATTATTAACAAGCTATTGTGAGGATACTTCCTCAGGCAGGAGGGTTGATAACACCTTAAATGGAATGTATAACTTCACGTAGCTGTATTCTGTTCCCAGTTATAAGATTCTAAACCAGTTAATTTTTTAAGTGGTGCATGATATTTGCTATAATATATAGTTCTCATCTTCTACTCAAATTCTCATAAGCCAAAGTAATTAGAAACCTTAGTGTAATAAGACTACCATTAGTCACCAAGATGAACAAATTTCAAGGATGTGCTCTTTTACTTTGTTGTTAAAAATTTTTTTCCATGTCTCCTGTTGCTTACTGAATTAACCACAAACCTCTTAATGTACAACTGAAAGCTCCCCATGGACATAATGAAAGAAAGAGGAGCTAAATTATGTGTCTTAGACCAGTGCTTCTCAAACTTTAATACACAGATGAATGACCTGCAGATCTTGATAATACGTGGTTATGATTCAGTAGGTTTGCTTAGAGCAAGGCATGACAAGATTTTAGGTGATGAGAATTAAGGAAGAAAAATAAGGTCTTAGCATCAAATTCTGGGGTGGAGAAGGGGGAGAATAGAAAAAAAAAAGGCTGTGAAGGGCACCAATGGAAAATAAGAGTGAGAGAGGAGGACGCCTGGAGAGATTCCCAAGAGATTTTCCCATTCTTTCAGACAAATCCAGAGAAGTGTAGGTATTTGATTTACTTTCCTTGGTTTACATTTCTCTCTGTCCAGGTACTGAGTAACCAGTTTCTTAGGAGTTTGGAACTAACAGTCTGAAACGCCTTGAGGTTTTTCACCAACACTAGAGTTGTGTTCTAGGATTGGGAATTGGTACCTTGACTTTATCTTACTTTAGAAAAGATCACCATATTTCTGAGGTTGATATTAGGGTAGTCTTCATCTCTCTGGCTGGAGAGTTTTAATTGTTATATTTAGAAGCCTGTCCATCAGTCAGAAATTCCAGTCCCAAGTCACCTGGGAACTTTCACGCACATCAGACTTGCCACAAGATTCCAGAATCCTTAGGTATTAAGATGATAACTTATTCAATGACACTTACTAGACAATGGATGTCATGATTAGACTCTATATACATTATTTCATCTGAATCAAAGTAAAGAAGTACTGAATTAGCATCTCTTCAATTAAACTGAATGCCTTATAAAGTAATACTACAACCTTCTTCAGAGTTTTAGTTTTAGCCTAACCTTTGTATAAATATTTCATAGTGTTTGTGGGTTTTCTTTGCTATTGGATATAGACTGTTTAGCTTCTCTTCCTAATTTTGAGAGTATTAGATACCAAAGCAATTACTGAAGATTCTTTGTCTATAACTGGAGGTGATGTTGAGCATTAATGATACATTTGAATAGTTCTTATTTGGTGTTTGGAGAACATACTGTTTTTAAAAGTTTGAGTCCCTGGTACCATTATTCCTTCTGGGATTTCACTCAGGTCCAGAATTGAGTCATTTTCATTTTAATCGAACTGTTTCTTGGAGCAGTGGTAATACCACAGGAAGTCGTAGTATAGCTCTCACTTTGGCTTTTACATGGCTAATACTTCATTTTGAAATTCAATCCATGGTCTATGTTTCCTTTCACTGACCTCTGTGAAACTAAAACATTAAAAAAGGTTAAACTGTTACTTGGCTTACTTGCCTTTTTAAGAGGAGTCCAAAGGTTAATGAGATGGAAATGTTTTTTCAACAAACCTTGGTTGTAATATTTAACTTCCAGTTTGTTTCTGGAACTAGATCCACAAGGAAAGTTTTCCATACTGTGTGAAGTTATTTCAACATGGATGCTTTTGGTCCTGGCCTCTACTGCGGTGGTTTGAATCATGACTATGTATAAAATAACCTTGGGAGATTTTTGAAAGATTTTCAGCCTCCACCACAGCTCTAGTGAACAACAGTCTCTGGGGGTGTGGCCTGAACCACTACCATCAACGCCACTAACCACGGGCTCAGAATGTTTCTTGTACCCAACCAGGTTTGGAAACAACTATCCAGAGCAATGAAATGCTCCCTGCTGATCAAAGAATGGAGGAGAGCCATGTCTTTACTTGGCCAAATATATTAGAAACTCAAAAGTGTGCTCTGGGGAACACCTACATCAGAATCTCCTGTTAAACTTATTTGAAAAGCCAATTCCAGAACCCTAATCTGAATTTACTAAATCTGAATTTCAGTGACTTGGCAATCTATTTTATATCAGGTGCCCAAGCGATTTCCATGCATGTTTAAATTTTAGAAACCTATATGAATGAGCAATAAACTGCCTAGATGTCTAGTCTTTTTGGTTATTTTCTAATTATATTTAATTCTATCATTGATCTGCAGGAACCATCAGAATCATTCTGAAAGATTGTTCTCATTTTTTTCTGTGTACTGAATTCTCCTTGGTGAAATCTGTGAATCCTTTCCCTAGATAATTTCACACAGGCACATATGTATATTTTTTTTATTTCAGGAAGTTCAGACTTGAGGCTAATTCATATGTCACATTAAGAACTGCTACCCTGGAAGAGGTAACTAAGTCAATCAACTTCAGTAAACGTTTTGTCTTTTAATTTATTTTTAATGTTTTCTTTATTTTTGAGAGAGAAAGAGAGACAGAGCATGAGTGAGGGAGGGGCAGAGAGAGAAGGGGACACAGAATCTGATGCAGGCTTTAGGCTCTGAGCTGTTAACACAGAGCCCCACGCAGGGCTTGAACTCGTTAACCGCGAGATCATGACCTGAGCCAAAGTCCGATGTTTAACCAACTGAGTTACCCAGGCACCTCAACATTTTGTCTTGATGGGTCTACTCCAGGACATGGCAGGGGTAAGGAAATCCAGAGAAATCTTGATCAGAAAGCTACAGTGGGACTGAGAACAAGGAGGAGGAAACTTATGCCTTAGTTAGAACCCTGCTTAACATGGAGTGCAGTCTGAATGGAGGGCTTCTTTTTTAAGACCCATGGATCCAAGAGTTTACAGAAACATTTCCTTCTCTCTGGCCCAAGAGGGGTATGATAGATAATAGAACTTTCTTCAATGCAATAAACATTTGTTTTAGTTTCTACTGTATGCCAAGTGCTGCCAGGAGCTGGAGGTACAAAGTTGAATCAGACACGTGTGCTGATTTCAAGCAGCCCACAGCTAGTCATATATTCCATATTGCTGGATTTTTACACACAGCTGGCCTTCCCAAAAAGTTCACAATCATAGTTGTGAAATATACAGCCTAAGACATTCACTAAACTTTGAGAGATTTTCCAGATTGCTATCCCATTTTGTCTTTAACTCATTGCTCAGTACATTCTTCTACTTGCTCTCAGCTCCCCAGCTCCATCCTTTAGTTCTCCATATCTGCTTCTTACCCTCTGGATTTGGTGACCCATTTGCATTTATTTCTCTGGCATACAAAATTCACATATGTCCCTGGACATTTAAATCTCAGTGTTCCCATGGTTTTGGTGCTTCTGAAGCTCTGGCCCCCAATATCAACAGTTCTGGCCTTCACAATCCTTAGTAGCACAGAAGTTCCCAACCTAGGAAGCACCTTAATTTATTCATTCAACATTATCAAGGGTACCAGGCAATATTCTAGGCACTGGGAATACATCGGTGAGATAAATTGACAAATATCCCCAGGCTCTTGGAGTTTACATTTTAGTAAGAGGAGATTCACAATAAATACATAATAGTTACATCACAAACACATAAGTAATATATGCAATAAATACAGTCCATTCTCATTATTCATACATTTCATATTTGCAAATTTTCCTACTTGCTAAAAGTTATTTGTAACTCAGAAATCAGTGCTCACAGTGTTTTCATGATCATTTGTAAACATGCCAGAGAGTGAAAAACTTGTTACCTAACAGGCACATTCCTAAGTGAGGTCAAACAAGGCAATGCTTTCCCTACGAATGCTTTGCTCTCCTATTAATAAGTGTCTTTTCTTGGTCTACTTAGTGCCATGTTTTTCTCATTTTTGTGTCGTTAATGAGGTTGTTGTTTAAAATTCACACCACATCCCTCCCCCAGCAAGCATAGTTCTTAGTCTGTCTAGTGTTTCTTAGTGCAACAAGGCTCTGATGTCTCTTACACAGAAAATGTGTGTTAGATAAGCTTTTTTAAGGTATGAATTATAAGTTCAATGTTAATTAATCAGCGATATATGATAAGTGTGTCTTTAAACACAATCACGCATAAAGTAGGGTTATATATTGATGGTTGAAGAAAGCATGGAGATCAAGAGCTATGGTTCAGTGTTTGCTAATTCAGTGTTCACAGAGAAATAACTACCGTGAATGATGAGAATCAGCTGTACATATTAGATCAGATTTTGGTTAATGTTATGGATAAAAAAATAAAGTTACAAGGTGTATTAGAAGTATTCAGTGTGGGGGTGTGCTTTTAAATAACAATTATAAATTTAGGTGATATTTGAGTGATGATGTGAAAGAGATTAGGAAAGAAATCATGAAAATATCTGGGGGTGGGGAGGAAAGCATAGAAGGTAGAGAGAAGAGTAATCATGAAGGATGTAAGCTGGGAGAAGAATGGAAGGAGACCAGTGCAGCAAAAGAGAAAGTAGTAGAAGCTGAAGTCAAAGACTGAATTGGAAGCAGAAGATTCTGTAAAGACAATGGCCTTTTCTCTGAATGTAGTGGGAAGTCACTGGAGAGTCTTGAGTGGGAAAGTGACATGATCTGACTTATGTTTTAAAAGGATTTTGTTTTATGTTGAGCATAGACTGAAAGGAAACAAGAGTGGGAGAAGTTGGTCCATTAGGAAGCTTATATAATCCAGGGAAGAGATGACAGTGGCTTTGTCCAGAGTGTTAACAGTGGAAGTTGAAGAGTGATTGGATTCTGGGTATTTTAAAAGTAGAGCCAACAGAATTTGTTGCTGATGAAATGGGGTACATAATCAGTAGGGAAGAAGCAAGAATAATTCAAGTACTTTGACCTAAGGAACTGGTATAATAGAATTGCCATTTGATAAAATGAGCGAGCACTTATGGGAGGGGCAGATTTGGGAGTAGGATGATCAATAGTTCTATACTGTGCCCATTAGGTTTGAGATGTCAAAGAGACATTTGAGAGGAGATGTGAAATAGGTAGTTAGAAATATTAGTCTAGATTTCAAAGGACAGGCCTGGACTGGAGAGTTGTCATCCCATTAAAGCTATAATCCTGAATATCCAACAGTTTTACATACCCAATCTTGATTGTATATCCTGGATATAGATATCCATATTTCTCCTGGTAGATAGAAAAAATAAGGTGCTCAAGTTCTGACCCTAGAAGCACTATAGCATAATGGAAGATGAGGAAAAACCAGCTAAGAAAACTAGAAGGAAGAATAAGTGAGGTAGGAGGCAAAAACAGGAAAGTAATGTTGTCCAGGAATACCAGGGGAAAAAGTGTTTAAAGGAAGAGGAAGTGATCAACTGTGTCAAATTCTTCAGGTGGGACAAGAAATATGAAAAGAAAATTGAGCTTTGGATTTAGCACACAAAGATCATTAGTGACCTCGACAAAGCATTGCAGGCATGAAAGCCTGATGGTAGTATATTCCAGAGAGAACAGGAGATAAATTTGAGTCAGCAATCATAGACAAGTCTTTCAAGGATTATAGCTATAAAGACGAGGAGCAAAATGAGGTGGTAAATAGAGAGGATATAGGGTTAACAAAGTTTTTATTAATGGTGGGAGACATTAAAGTATGCTTTCTGTTAGAAGGCGATTTTTCATGTGTCTCTTGCATTTATGCATGTCTAGTGAGCAGAGATAATGGTTGCCTCTGTTCTTGGTTTTCTTTTCAAGGATATTTGTATAATGAACAGCTTTCGAAGACAAAGAAAGTATCTCCCTCCAGAACAAAGGGCAGACATATCTACTGTCCAGTATAATAAATAATTCAAGTTCCTTAAGCTCAGAATTCCTCTCCTATAATGCAATTTACTGTGTATGCAGGTGTCACCTGGCTCTTTTTGCATCACCACATGAGTATTAAGGCTCAGAGAACTAGCACAATAAAATGTTTATATCCTCTGACTACTGCTATTGCTATCAATAATAAAGCCCTTTGTTTCTGACCCAGGAGTCTCATAGCTTCTGCTTGTAGCCATGAAATTGTGACAGGCTAACTTGTGGTTTGATGTAGGTTAAAATCTCAGACCCTTCAGTTCTTGACCCTTATATATTGATAACAATCAAGTAGAGAAGAAAAAACTACTGGAGAAGAGAGAAGGGAGGATTTCTGTAGTAATGTCTTGAGTAGGTAAGAGGAGCTGGATCAAATGCATAAACACAGGATCTTAGGCATTTCTTCCATAGTAATAGAACAATGTAGAATATGTGGGAACAGATGCAAGTAGGTGAATTAGTATGGTTATTGGGACGTGTGGACTTTCTTTTGCCATTGCTTTGGCTCCTCGGTGAAATGAGAAGCATTTTCATTAGCTGAGAATGAAGTTGGGGAAGAAATATTGGAGACCCAAGAGAGAGGGAAAAGGTATAGAATAGTTATCTGTGTGTAGGAGGGAGTGTAGACATGGGAAAAACAGTTGGATTGATGGATGTCACTACAGCTGCAGTTCTAAGAGTGAGAATTCAGCAGGACACACTCATAAATGACCTTCATGAGTCAATCATAATAAATGAATGCTTATGGCTCTGGTCCTCTGGGCATTAAGGACCCAAGTGGGTAACAAGTTCTTTTTCTCATCCCAGGAACATTTGATGCATGGTCAAATATAGTGGATCCTATTCATCAATTAAGTACTAGCACTTTTGCCCAAATGTTCTGGGGTTTATGTCTCTGTGCAAATAAAGCTTTAGATTCACATTTTAGTAACAGTAACAAGTGGCTATCTGGTTTACATTGTTAAATTTTAATTGTATTACTAGAGAATGTCTGCTCTGATCAATTTGTGTCTTTTATTGGTGATGCTGTTTTCTAGCTTACTAGACATTTACTTTACTCCCAGATAATTACTGTGGCTTAGATTTTAATGTATTAATTAACTATCCTTATTAACTTTATGGCAAGAGTTTCAGCACAAAAATAACTTCTTACAAAAACATGCTTGATAATAAAATATTATAACCCTTTAACCTGCAGAAAGAAGAAGATTGTGAAGCAGGCAGCATTCAATTAAGTTGGTCCTGCTAAATAAATTTATTTTAAAGCTCAGGCACATGGACCAGTCCTGTGTCATGGCGAGACAGACTCACTACAGCAGCTGTCTTGGCTGGATAGCTTCTTCTCAGTCAAAACATTCAAGTCCCAGACACTTTTTTAAATTAGCAAAGCATGCCAAAAGGAAACACAGAGATGCCTGTATTTCTCAGTCTTTATTTAGTCAGGACTCTGTTATCTTTATTTGTTGTGATTGTTTAAGTAGCCAAAAACCAGGCACTTCTCAGCACTTCCCATGTGTCCACACTACTTTGTATATTAGTCAAAATAGACTAGGCTCTGCTATGATCATCAATAGCCCCTCAAATTTCAGTGGCTAGCACAGTAAAGTTTTATTTCTCATGAATGCAAAACTCTAACCCTCTGCATATTGGATCACCCTCCTTCATCTTGTAGCTATGCAATTGTGGGCCCTTAAAGCTGCCACAGAGCCCCCAAGGTTGCCATTGTATGGGTAAAAGCCCTTGGGGGATTAAGCGGGATGGATTTGGCTAATATCACTTCTATTCATAGCACATTGACCAGAATCCAGTATATGGCCCTAACCCTAAAAGACAGGGAAGCTGGAGAATGCTTCCTGCATCCTCCAAATGGTTGGAAAGCCCCAGGGGAGTATATCAGTTTCCTAGGGCTGTTGTAACAAACTGGGAAACTTGAGAAAACAGAAATTTATTCTCGCACAGTTCTAGAGGCTAGAAGTCTAAAATCAAGGTGTCGTTAGGGCCATGCCCCCTCTGAGACTCTGAGTGCAACTCCTCTTTGCCACCTCCTAACATCTAGGCATGACTATCAATCCTTGGCATTCCTTGGCTTGCAGCTGCATGACTATAGTCTCTGCTTCTGTTATCACATAATGCTCACCCTGTATGGCTCCGTTTTCACATAGCATCTTTCTCTTCCAGTAATATATGATTAGGGCCCACCCTATTGATGTCACCTTAAGTTGATTATATCTGCAAAAACCCTATTTCCAAATAAGTTCACATTTACAATACATGGATTAGAGTTTCAACATAATTTGGAGGGACAGAATTCAACCCACAGCAAGGAATAAGCTCAGAGTGTTAGGAAAATACACAGGAGTTACACTTGGGCCAGAAGAACTTCCTAGCTTAGAAAGAGACATTTCTAACTCCCTAAAATCATCAGTGGACTGTCAAGCGAAAACATGAAAGAAAGGCATTCCAGGCATAGGAAGCAGTATGTTCAAAGGTCCAACACAACAGAGAACCTGATGCACTATGCAGTTTTGTCTTGCTGGAGATGAAGTTCAAGGTAGGAAAGTAAAAAGAGATGGGGCTTAAGGGTTTTTAATGGTTGAGACTTTATCTTTAGAGCCAAAAGTTTTAAGCAGGGAAGTGACAGTATGAGACTTTAAGAAGAATCATCATGACTACAGAATGAAACAAACATTGAAGGAGACAAGATTGGAATTAGGAATGATTATAATGACCTAGGTAAGAAGAGGCGGCAGCGCTAGGAATGGTAGTGATGGTGAAGGGAAGAGGGTGGATTTTGGTGATGTTAGGAGGCAAAATTATGCTTTATGATTGTTACTCTGAAAGAGAGAGAATGGTAAAAGACCCCCTGTTTCTGGCTAGATGTGGCATATAATTTAATGAGACAGGGAACAAAGGGAGAGGAGCAGGTTTGTCAGGGGATAGACTAAGGGTGGGAAAGTTGCTGAGATACCTTACATGTTACAAGGAACCCAGGCAGTTAGGTAAACATGTCAGCTACAATCCACGTGCTCTTTCAACCACATCCTGTTGCCTACGAAAGCCACACTAGCAAAATTCTAACTAGCGGAAAACAAAAATAGCAGTATATTATTTAGAATGGTATAACAGGAGTGTAAGACTTATAACAGGAGTTCATTGAATGGAAGGTCCTTGAGATCCAAGAAAGAACAGTCTTGAAGGAGGAAAAGATTCTCAAGCTTGATCTTTGAACTAGAGAATTCGGAGAACCAAAAACAGGTCGGGAAAGCATACTGTAAGTGGGTGAAAACATGTAGAGAATGTGCTTGGCCTCCTGGAGTGGGCAGTCCAATCTGAGTGACAGTGTGAGAGAGAAAATTAGATGTGGCAGGTGAAGACAGATGAGGCAGGGTTGACACTCAAACAGCAAGCTTTCCACAGTGTCATCTTACCAAAATAGCACTACCTTTCTCACTCTGGAGAGCATTTCCTGCTTTCTTTCGGTAGGGATGATTAAATGATTGAATGAATGACTAAATGATTGAATGGCTATTTCAACCCAGGATCATCAAATCACTTAAGTTTCCTTTTGGTCCATGAGTTAGCATCCTTGCCTATGCTTATTATTTTAGTGACTTTTTTTTCTTTCAATGAGAAGACAAGGCTACTTTTTAAGGGTAAGAAATATTATTTTACCTGTCCAACAGTGGGAATTTATTCTAGTCTCAGGGGAGCTACCATAGGCCAGTAGTCAGGATGTTTTTGTTCTCAACCACTAATGAGCTGTAGAACCTTGGTCACTGGGTCTCTCCTGGCTCTGGTTTCTTCATTTGTAAAATAAAACACCAGACCACACCATCTTTAAGGCTTCTCCCAGATCTAGTATTTTATGATTCCTTTTTAATCTTTATAAGCCATGTTTGATTTATTAGTCTCCTGAATACATTCAGCTCCAATGATGCAAGAGCATTATAAAGAGCTGAATTTTTACTGTTTTCACAATATCAAAATGACTTTATTATTTTAATTCAATTAACTAAATATTCAGATATTTTCACAGCTGGCCAGTTCCATTCATTTATTGAATGAAACTGCACATGGTTGGAGCCAATTCCTTTCAGCTTCCCCACCAGTTCTTCATCATTAGACTGGTCCCAGTGAGGGCTGCCAGTTCAGTTACCTTACTTCAACAGTATCTGAAAAGGGTGATTTAATCAGGGACTTTAGAGTAGAAGTTCTGCAACTTTCATGTGCTTAAGAGTCACCTGTGTGAGGATTTGTAAATGCAGATTCCTGGCCCCTAGCCTTAGAGAGTATGGTTCTGAAGGCAAGGGGGAGAACCCAAGCCTGCATTCTCACAAGCTCAGCTAAGAGTCTGATGGAGGAGTCTGTTGATCATGATAAGAGAAATACTATTTATTTTTTTTTTTTTAATTTTTTTTTTCAAGAGAAATACTATTTAGAGGGAAAGGGTTTTGTTGTGAAACATCAAGTTGAAACTGACTGAATTATGTATCAATTTTAAGCCAGTAATTTAACAGCTGGTATTTATATGTGCTGTTTTTTGCAATGTAAGTATCTAGGACTACTATTTGGCTCTGAAATCAGCAGCAGATCACTCTGAGGATAGTTGGAAAAGTGCATAGCTATGAGTGACTACCAACATTTTTGCCTCTTTCTGGCTTTATTATGCTGCTCTGCCAGATTTATGTTGTCTACTTCTTATCTGGGATCATCAATTTGCACTGATGCTGATTGAGAAGAAGTCCATCTCTCTCTGAAGCATCCAGTCTTTCTGGTCCAGGATCCATGTCTCAGACCAGGACTCTGTTGTCTTCCCAGCTTGCTCTCTGCCCTGTCCTCCTCACAGTGGCTCTACTGTCACCCAAATCTGTACAACTGAACTTAAGAATGGAGGGACTGCTGTGACAAACTCTGTGATGACTCTCTTTTGAGAATCCTTGAGAGAGTTTTGTACTTCTGATCAGGGAGAGATTTTAATGAAGGTCCCCAGTGTCACATGAGAAGGAGATTCTTTTTGGAGTTGATAACACGCTGGAAAACATTTTTGCATTTTTAAGAGGGTCGGTTAGATCTTTGCCTTTTGACTCTTTTCATTTTACAAGTTGGCTTCTGTTTACAGAAATTTTACAATTTACAATAATATATCTACAAACAGTGAATTCGTTTATTTCGCTGATCACATTTGGAACTGAACTGACCAGTGTGTCTGATAGTATATAGGCACAGAATGACTTGGAATCATAAGTTAATTCCCCACTGTACCTAGAATAGCCAAAGCCACATGGTCCTCAGCCTTTATTCACCACATGTGCTTCTAAAATTCAGAATCCTACTCCCCACTTTCAATATTCTGATTCAATGGTCTTAGGCTGGGGCTCAGGAAACTTTAGAATTAAACATCCCAGTGATGACCACACTTAGTGTACTGATGACCACACTTGGTGAAATATTACCTACCATTTCAACCTTTCAGGTTTACAGGTTCCTTAGACATGCCATGTCTCAAGGTCATTATTCAGTTTCCCTCTGCTGAAATGCCTTTCCTTTTTATCCAACCAGGAAGATTTCAACTCTTCCTCTGAAGCCCAGCATAAATACCCTTTCTCCTGTAGCTGTTCTCAAACCCTCTCTTCACCACAATTCTTTGCTACCTTGTCTGTACTCCTATTACATTTTTAAATAACTTAGCAGAATATTCTACAGATAGCTATTCATATGCCTACCTTTCTGTGAGCTCCTGGAAGGCAGGAGCCCTGTCATCTTTGTTTCCTTAGAGTCCAGAATTGTATCCGACGTGTGTCAGTTAAAGTGTCTTGATTCTAATAAGCTGATAGGGTGATAGGGTGATAGGGACACAGGTACAAGTATATGACACACCTGTAAAAGCTGATACACAGGTAATGGTTGTCTTATTCCAATTTTTCTAAAATATATATTTGATCTTTAGAGTTCTTCCAACAATAAAAAGGCACAATAGGAGATGAGACCTTAGTCTTAAAGTAACAGGAGGCTCTATCTTGTGTAACTATTGTGTAAACTATTCTTTCCACTTTGGTAGCATTCACCAAAATCAGGTTATAGAATAAATATTTTCTCTATTGTGTGTATTGGTTTGTGATGGAGTAAGTGCTTCTGGGGGGTGCACAGTAAAGAAAAATAGAGGCAGAAGAGGGGAATTTCAGTGACAGGAGTTGGAAATAGATTTCCTCATTAGGAAAGCTTCTTTTTTATCTCCAGAGAGGAGGCCATTTTCCACCTTGTCTTTGTCTGTTGTGAACCTTCTCAGAAGCAGCAACTCCATGGAAACAGGCATTGCTGTTGTATGTCAGGTATTTAGGCATCTACTAAGTGGAGATGAAAAGAATATAGATGTGGCAGGAGAGAGGAGAGGCAACAGAGAAGAGTTCAGGGGACAGCATTTTGATTGGGGTTGGATATCTTGCTAGTGGGAATAATGTGTGGCTGGTGGGGGATGTAGTGGCATCTATTGCCAGTCTTCTTATTTCAGTTGTCAAAGGATCTTCCATCTGTCCTCCTTTATTCCAATTAGCTGTAAAGAACCTGGCATGAGGAGCACCAAACAGAATCTGAAAGTGATGCAGCACTTGAAAAAATTTCAGGTTAGGGACGCCTGTGTGGCTCAGTCAGTTGAGTGTCTGACTTCAGCCCAGGTCATGATCTCACAGTTTGTGGGTTTGAACCCCACATCAAGGCTTTGTGTTGACAGTGTGGTGCCTGCTTCAGATTCTCTGTCACTCTCTCTGCCCCTCTCCTGTTCTCTCTCTCTCTCTCTCTCTCTCTCTCTCTCTCTCTCTCTCTCTCTTTCAGAAATGAATAATCATTTAAAAATATTTCAGGTTAATTCTATAATCTGTTTTCCTCCTATATACCCAGAAAATTCTGAAATTCAGCTTGAATTCAGCCCAGAATCAAAAATTTCTGAATCTGTCTTCCAGTAAATATTTTAAAAATGTTTACATCTATTATATTTCTCTCCACAACGATGCTATGAAGGAGACAGGCACTGTAAGAAGTGTTTTGTAAATGAAGAATTTAAGGTCCAGTAATTTTCCTGAGGTCTCTCAATTGATGATGGCAGAGCTACAGCTGAATGAAATCCCCCTCTTCTAGCTATGCTGAGGTACAGGTTTGGGTGTGAAGAGATGAAGGCCTATTATTTTCCCTCCCAGAGAGAAAGCATGAAAGAATAATAAAACTAGGAAACTAAATATCCAGTTCAGCCATTTCAGATTGTGGTGTGATGCTCACTGAGCTGGTGATGGCAGATCTGTGAACAATAGAGTCAGAAGTGGGGGCTTTAACCTGAAGGTAATGACAAACTCAGTGTGAGAAGAATCAATAGATTACTATGTGACTCATTGAGCTTTGTTATGAACAGCAGCCTTCACAACGAGCACCTTATTGCCACAACACAGCAAGATAAAAAAAGGCTTCTTATTCTTCAGATCATAGGAATTAAAGCTACTACCATGTTGAAAAGAAATCATTTTTTATTAATTTTTAAAAGGTTTATTCATTTCTCAGAGACAGAGAGACAGAATGTGAGCAGGGGAGGGACAGAGAGAGAGAGAGGGAGACACAGAATCCGAAACAAGCTCCAGGCAGTGAGCTGTCAGCACAGAGGCCAACACAGGGCTCGAACTCACGGACCTCGAAATCATGACCTGAGCCAAAGTCGGATGCTTAACCGACTGAGCCACCTAGGTGCCCCGAGCAGAAATCATTTTTAAAAGCATTTATCACCTATCTCCCAGCTATTGGGTGCAGAGAACAAAGGCAACATTCTCTTCCAAACCCCTGAGTACTATGTGGCACCAGTTATCATTTCCCCAAACATCTGATAAGAATTGGTATTAGACTAGCAGATTCTGGATCATTCGGGGGTGAGATGATGATGGGGGTTTACAGTTCTGAACCTCCAAGAAAATGATCCCCCTTTTTAATCAGTATACATCTATAAGAGCCTGAACCCATCTGACCATAATTGTCTCTTTGGATGGAAGTGAATGGATGCATAGGAGCACCAGACTAATGGTAAGCTATTTAGGCTTCAATAAAGCTCTCAACAGTGTTTGGAGATGAAAGTCCATGAAAATGACATAGATATGTGGACAACATAGTGGAAACTAACATAGTAACTAATTAATTGGTTTCTAAAAAGGCCTAGATCAATAACAGTGCTGCTGCCTATTATCTTTCTCCTTTTTAAAATGACTTTTTAAGGCATACTTTACATATCATATAAATCACTCACATCAAGTGTACAAATTTAGTGCATTTTCTAAGTTAGGCAACCACCACTCTAAATCAATTTTTGGAACATGTCCATTGCCCCAAGATTTTTCATGCCATGTTTTAGGTCAATCTCCACCCCCACCCCACCCCAGGTAACCACTGATATACTTTCTATTTCTATACATATTTGCCTTTTGTGGATATTTCATGTAAAGAGGAGCATATAATATGTGATCTCTTGTGTCTTATGTCTTTTACCTCACATAATGTTTTTGAAGTTTATCAACATTGTGGGATATCTCCCACTCTTTCTTATGCTCAATGGTATTCCACTGTATGAATATACACATTTTGTTCATTCAGTCATCAGATGATGGACCTGTAGATTGTTTCAAGTTTGGAACTATTATGAATAATGCTGCTGAGAACATTAGTGTGCAAGTCTTTGTGTGGTTGTAGGTTTTCATTTTTCTTGGGTAGATTCCTAGGAGTGAAATTGGTTTTTTCTTATCTTTGCTTCCATTAGTGTGGAATTCCATTAACAGGGTGACTCAGGTGACTATGTGTCACCCAAATCCTCCTTTTGAAAATCAAAGTGAAAAGGAAGTGTGGATCAGGTAGCCAAGAGATATTTGAGGGCAGAATTCCCCCAAGGTGCTAGAAAAAAATTTCCCTGAGAAATGGTTCAAACATTTTATGATAAAGTTGAATAGTGAAAACAGTTGTTTGTATTATGGTAACATCTGTTGTCCCCTGGGTTCTCTCATTGGTTTTTCTTTTTTTCTTTTTTTTTAATTTTTTTTTCAAGGTTGTTTATTTATTTTTGGGACAGAGAGAGACAGAGCATGAACGGGGGAGGGGCAGAGAGAGAGGGAGACACAGAATCGGAAACAGGCTCCAGGCTCCGAGCCATCAGCCCAGAGCCTGACGCGGGGCTCGATCTCACGGACCGCGAGATCGTGACCTGGCTGAAGTCGGACGCTTAACCGACTGCGCCACCCAGGCGCCCCTCTCATTGGTTTTTCTAGTCCAGCTGGGACCACTAACTTTCCTTTAACACAAAGTTCCCAACATTAGGGCATATAATGCAAACTCCTTAGCATGCTTTTCAAGGTCTTCATGGTGTAATCTGAATATACTACTATCAGTTAGGATATCAAATCTTGTCAGATAAAGAGTCTTTTCCAGGTGTTTCAAGAGAGGAAAAATAACACAGGAAATTTGTCTTACAGGTATTAGAAGAGCTAAAAGGCCAAAGGGGATGATGATGAGGACACATAGATATTAACAGACAATTATAGATAGAAGCTGCCTCCTCTGTCCCTAGGGCTGGTGGGACAGTGGGAGAGGGTGTTATTAGAGTCAAAGGGTACCTGAACACTTTGGCCCAGCAGACTGGCTTTGAAAAGAGGGAGGAGAGCCTCTGTCTGCCAGAGACATCATCCAATGCAGAGAAAGGTTGAAACATTCTTGTTTACATTTTCTCCTGCCTCCAGTCTCCTGACAGTTCACCCTTTGGCCAACTTATCTGTCAGCCAGTTGGCAAATGCATCTGAAAATCAGGACAGGGCAGGTAAAATACAAGACAACAAACAGATTAAAGTCTAGCTCTGCCTAACCACTTACCTTAATTCACAGTTCTCAGAATATAAATATAATTAAACTTTAAGCTTCCCAAATAGAGTTAGTAAAATTTTATGAAAATTTTCTGTGTTTTGAATAGACTTACAGTGCTAGACTATCCAGACCAATGGTTTCTGAAATCCTTGATGAGGAACCACTAAGAAGAATCAGATTTGTTTTGTTTTATATGTTAAAACTTCCAAGTAAAATTCTCATTGAATAAAGGAGTCTGTGGCTTTAAAAAGGTAAATGTTCACTGTTTAGTCTAGCTTTGCACTTTATAAATGGGTAAACTGAAGCATGGAGAGTTTAGTGACCTTTTCAAGATCTGTCAAGTCTCCTACAGCACAGAAATGTTTGTGGGGACAGAGCCGGGACTCAAGTTGCCAGCACTCTGTCCACTCACCACCAACCTTTACACTAAAGCAGTGGCTCTCAGCTTCTGGTGTCCCTAAGATTGATTCACCCAAAGAACTGTAAATATATATGTAAATGTCTTCCCTCCCCCACATCAGAATATCCAGGGTCAGGGCTAATGCATCTTTTATATTTTTTTAAAGTCCTAAAGTCATTTAGATACAACCTCTAGAACAACTTCTCTAGAGAACTGTTCACTAATCACCGAGGTTCTTCAATCAAGATTAAATTCAATTATAATCAGTCCACCTTCTATTTGTATAGCACTTTCCCGTTTATTATTTAGTTTAATCATAGCTGAACCCTGGGTGGTAGATCACAATGGAGACTACAACTTGCGCAAAGTCACACAGCAGGGAATGAGCCAAAGCATTGGAATGCTGTGTTTCTGACATCCAGTCTAGTGCTCTTGCTTATCACTGCAAGTTGGCCTTCTCTACTCCAATTACTATGGCAGGAACATAGCATTTTAGAATGATTTCCAACAATAAAACCATATAAAATTTCTGTTTCCTTAACCATTATGAATCTCATGAAAACAGTAGTAAAGGTGTGTTTCTCCACCATGCACATCTACTACCTATAAGAAAACCACCCCCTCAAAAATCTTCCCCAGTGATTAGAGAAATCCCTCAGCACTTGCATCTCATGTGCTTGGAAGAATGTTATCCTTTCAGCATCACACAGGGCTCACTATGCTCCTCCCCTCAAATTCTAGCCACAGTGGACTTTCTTTTTTCTCAGTCCTCTTGTGTGTGGGTCCCATCCCACTTCTCCATCTTAGTGAAGACTGGACAAGGAGCACAGGCATACCTCAGAGATATTGCCAATTTAATTCCAGACCACTGTAATAAAGCAAATATTGCAATAATGTAAAGCAAATTAATATTTTGGTTTCCCAATGCATAGAAGAGTTATGTTTACTATAGTGTAATAAGCATGCAATAGCATTACATCTAAAAAATGTGCATACCAAAATAATTTCAATAGTTGTATTGAAAATCTCTGATTATAGATCACCATAACAAATACAGTAATAATGAAAAAGTTTGAAATATTGTGAGAAACAAAGATGTAACACAGAGACACAGTGAGCAAATGTTAAAAAATTACACCAATAGACTTGCTCAAGACAAGGGAGACACAAATCTTCAATTTTTAAAACACACAGTATCTGTGGAGTGCAATAAAGTGAAGCACAATAAAGCAAGGTATACCTGTAGATTTAAAGAATCATCTAGAATTAGGGACCACTGTTATAAGTCATATGTTTTCCTAAAGTTAAAAATTATTATCAACATGTGGGAATTAACTCTTTGATTTTGGAGCCAGACTTCCCATAAGTCTGCAAAAAGAAAGAAAACAATAGGCTTTTCTTTGTGAAAATATATGTTCATTTTTTATAACAAGTACCTCATTAAAATGTGATATCTTCATGCTTTATCCTTAGATGATAACGTTAGATGTGTAATAACTTCCATAGATTTGCTTTTCTCTGCCTAATATCAACAAACCACAAGGCTGAAAGGCTCAAATTAGGAGAAATTTGAATCATTCCCTTCATTCTTTTGTGCTTTCACTTTCGTGCCTCTCTTTTCTATTAGCAACTAGAAGAGAGATTAATTTTATATACATACTTCCCTACCCAGATATCAGAACAACCATCCAACAGGAAGTAGTATGCTTAAGAAGATAATGGTTCAGAATGTTTAAAATCAGAACTGCCTGAAAAATGCAAAACATATGCTTTCCTCTGTCTGAAATTCTTTCATTTTCTTATCCACAATTATATTTCTCAGCTGTTCCAAGCTCTCTACCCTCCCCACTCTCACCTCCCCCGCCCCCAGCATACCAGCTGCTAGGTATAGCTTAATTTAAATGCAGTGTTGGGGATTTCTCTGCAACTACTACCCTCCAATTTACAAACATAGTTCCAATACAAATTCTGTGATGATGCAGTCTTTGGAATTATAGAACCAACCTTCTGTAAATTCTTCTCTAAAGTACTTTAAACCTGGTCAGAATTAAAGGATCTTCAAAGATGAATAGAGCCCAATATGTCTTGAAGGAGGACAGACAGTAAAACATGTAAACAAATGATATGAGTGCTAAGAACTACAGTAATGTGAACAAGAAATTATGACAACCCATAGGAGGAAGAAATTGCCCTGGGGAAGTATACTGTAGGAATTCTTTCCCAGGAAGCACAAACAGAATGGAATCTTGGAAACTACATAGGAGTTTGCTAAGTAACTGAGACAGGGAAGTGCAGAGGGGAACCTAACAGCTTAACTGAGGAATTGAAATCTGTCCAGAACTGCAGAGCAAGGCATGAAACTACAAAAGGAGACCTGGAGGATGAGCAGGCTTGTGAGGAACATTCTGTAGAGTGAGGAGCCTCTGGTCTTCTGTGGGACAATTGGAGAGGACTTTTGGAGTCCACTCAGCGCCATCCTATTCCTGGGAACTACTTTAACAAATCCTCTGAATGAGAGCAGCCATCTTCTCATGAGACCTCACAACTTCACCTCCCTGACCTCCATGATTGGTCTGGCAGTGGAGGACTGACCAGCAGTGGACCAGTCACAGGACCTCAGCTCCCCTGCATTGGTGATTGACCAGGGGCTTAGTAAGTAGTAACACACACGGGCTCAGAGGAAAGGGGGGCACGTGGTGTTCCTTACTTGCTGCGAAGAACCTGAATCAAAGGGTGTTGCAGCCCAAGGACATTCCTCTGCCTGGTAGAGAAAATTATTAATGTGTATCTAGAAGAGAATATACAGTTTGGGGCACACATACAGAAGAAGAAACATGAGCCACTGAGAGAGAATTGTTTAATGTGTATCTAGAAGAGAATTATACAGTTTCGGGCACACAGAGAAAAGCAGAAACATGAGCCATTGAGAGTGAATTGTGACAGCTTTTAATGCCTTCCTTCTAGACTAGGAAGTCACCAAAGCTTTCCCCTTCCTAAAACTTGATTCTCCAGGGATTTCTTATACTCTCTGTCACTGCCATCCCAGCCACTCACCCTACATCTCCTTAGCCTTCTGAACTACTTTGAATTGGGTTTTTGACAGGAGCACCCAGGTGGACTAATGATGAAGTCCTCATCCACCCCTCCTCTACCAGAAATGCCCACAGCTTCCCAGCATTTATGGAAAGAGGCAAAGCTCCCATGTCTTAATCTCAGTCCAAAGCTCCATGTCAAAAAAATATTTTGACTAAAAAAGAAATATTGCCATTCTTAGAGACTCCTGACAACAACAAAAAAAATGACAGCTGCTGTTAAGTATAACCCTGACCGAGTTCTTAAGCTAGTAAACCAGTTGCACAAGAAGCAAATATAAGTACGATTGTAACTTCAAAACACCGAGCAGGCAGGGACATGGAGTCACTGTTGTTGGTGAGCCTCTCCAACTTTAGTCTACCTATTTGAAGATTACACAGACGCAATTTGGAAGGTTATGTCTGTGGCCTTTATTTCCACCACCCTAATACAGTAGTAACATGATCAGATGTGCATTTTAATAATATTTTTCTGGTTTACTTCTTGGAGAATTTCTGTGCTGTATGTAATTCTTCAAAGTGAGTATAAAGTGAGTTAATCCAGTGTATGGGTAGAAGAATCAGAAACCATGCTTGTCAAAGGGTACAAACTTCTAGTTATAAGATAAATAAGTTCTGGAGATGTATTATATAGCATAGTGACCACAGTTAATAATTCTGTATTGTATATTTGGAAGCTTCTGAGAGAATAAATGTTAAAAGTCCTCACCCATCCACCCCTACACACACACACACACACACACACACACACACAATTATAGATATGTTAACTAACCCTATTGTCGTAATCATTTTGCAATATATCAAATCATTATGTTGTATACCTTAAACTTACATTATGTCATATGTCAATTATGTTTTAAGAAAGCTGGAAAAAATAAAATTAAAAAATGCAGTTTGAAAAAAAATGCAGTTTGAGAGGGGAAGAAAAAAAGAAATCATGCTTGCTTCCCAAAAATCCCACTGACCAATACAGAAATAAATATTCAGAATATATGTTAAGATATCAAGTCAAAGGCAAAGTGCATCTAGGCCAAAGACTAGTTGCTTGAAACAGTGTCCTGGAATTAAACTTGGCTTCCCTTCATTTAGAAAGGAATAGGTGGTCTTTGTCAACATTGAGGGTCAGGTTGAAAAGGCCTTTGCAAGCAGAGTGCTGAGTTACCCAACTGAGCTGATGGAGCCTGTCTGTCTCCAGTCCTGGGCAGATAACACACTAAAGCACTGGCCTCAGCTTCTCAAGGGCAAACCCCAGAGACCACATTCCTGTAATCTGGCCTGAGTCTGAGCGTTCCCATAGCACAGAGGGAAGTGAGACTGTCTCTGACTTGCCAAACCCCATCTGAAAAAGCACACCCCACTGGCGGCAGCCTCTTCTCCCAAGAATTCTGGGAAAAGATCCAGACAGAAACACTTTATGTGGGGCAAGTGAAGCTTCACTTTAGCATCCTGTTTCCTCTCCTGGCAGGCAGACGTTTTTCTTTTTGTCTGTTACAGAAACTAGAACTGGATCATGTGCCTGGGATACTTAAAAGATGGAAATCAGTGACTAAGGGAAAAACTGCAAGGGAAGTTACATAAGAGTGGCAGGGGAGAGGAAGGAGGGCTGAGTGACTTTAACTTAGATCAGCAATGTAAATCCCATGAGTAGAGCAAATATCTCTAGTGAGGAGGCTGAGCTGGGGTCAGCTTGCTGGAGGAACTTGCATTATCCCCAGAAAGCAGGCTTTGGGAACTGTGGACCAACTGCCATGTTTAGGAGAGTCTCCTGTTTTTATGTG
Source organism: Neofelis nebulosa (assembly GCF_028018385.1). Classification (NCBI taxonomy): domain Eukaryota; kingdom Metazoa; phylum Chordata; class Mammalia; order Carnivora; family Felidae; genus Neofelis; species Neofelis nebulosa. Next base: position 25,253,034 of record NC_080794.1, on the reverse strand, counting down.
AAAATGAAATGGTTACCTTTGGGGTAGCAAGAGCACTGAAACTGCAATTAAAATGAAAACCCATTCTTTTTGGTTGGCTTCTATGAAAGCCCCTTTTCCTCAGTCTTTGACTAGTCTGGAATCTCTCAAGGACCTTCCAACTCTGACCAGTATATATGAAGTTTCAAGGCTTTTATTTATTAAAAATAGCTTTGTTATTGTTTTTCTAATTTTATATGCTCCTTGGAGGAAAAAAAATTAAGGAAATATAGAAAAGTAAAATGGTAAAAGTAAAATACAACCCAGAAACCCAGAAACTACTATAAACATTTTGGCAATAATCTTTTCATTCCTGCCCTTGTTTCCAGCTTTCCTATATCCTTTCAACCATTCATGGAACACAGTAATAGGCACTACAGTTTCAAAGATATGTGCAAGAGAAAACAGTATTGGGGCACCTGGGTGGCTCAGTCAGCTGGGTGTCCGACTTCACTTAAGTAATGATCTCACAGATCGTGACTTTGAGCCCTGCATCAGACTCTGTGCTGACAGCTCAGTCTGGTGCCTGCTTCAGATTCTGTCTCCCTCTCTCTCTGCCCCTCCACCCCCTTCATTTAAAAATAAATAAACATTAAAAATTTTTTGAGAGAAAATAGTGTTTCTGTCCTCATGCTTTAGAATCTAGCTGTCCTTTAAGATTTTCACATCCCTGTGCATAAACACACACATACATAGACAGATGTACATAGGTATTGATAATTTAAAACAATATGTTAGATCATTTATCATTTTACACAAATGAAATTGTTTTAAAATCACCTGGCAATCTATTTCTCCATTCAATAATAAACCATAAATATTCCATCAATATAGATCACAATGTTAATGGCTCCAAAATGAGATTGCTCAGTGAATGAACATTTTACATTTCAGCACAAAAGTGCCACACTGTTCTCCACAAAGTCTGCACGAATTACAGCAGGCAATAACTATGTGTAGAAAACCTAGTGCCCTACATCTGATTTACCATTACCTTACCATTGCCGACCATATTTATACTGACTTTTTTTTACATTCATGTTTTGCTTTTTTTCCCAATGGAATTTATCCATATTTTCCCCATTTTTTCATTGTTTCTTTTTTATTATGTTTAGAAAAGCTTTCTCTATCATAAAGTTATTTTTATTTTTTTTTAAATATATTTTCTTCTAAGATTCTTCTTTTTCCCTTTTTATATTTAAACCTATGATCCATCTGGAATTTAATTCAGTGTAACAATTTACATAATGATACAGATGTATTCTTTCCTACATATACCTAAAAATTGTTATTTCAAAGGACTATTTTTATTCATTGTCTGCAAACTTCATGGTGTAATTTTGTATTTCTTCCACATGCACACTAATGCTAGAAATTCCACTATTAGAGATTGGTTTTTAATCCTTAATTAAAATATAAATATCCTATGAAGAGGTAATACTTCGAGGTTTGGCAATCATTTCTTTGACTTGGTGTAAACCGAAGCTTTTCTAGGAGCAATACAAGATGTGTGGGATGAATTTTGGTTTGGGTTTTTTTAAAAGAAGTATAATTGACAAATAAAATTGTAAGTTATTTAAAGTGTACATTGTGGTGACTTGATATACATTGTGAAAGTATTCCCACCATTTAGTTAACTAATGCATCTATCACCTCACATACTTATCTTTTTGTGTATGAGAACATTTACATTCTACTCTCAGTACATTACAGTTAGACAATAAATAGTGTTATCAACTATAATCACCATGTTTTACTTTAGAACCTCAAACTTTATTCATCCTGTAGCTGACAGTTTATGCTCGTTTACTAATCTGTTCTTATTTCCTCCTCTTCCCACTGCCTGGAAACCAGTTTTCTACTTTGTTTTTATGAGTTTTATTTTTTCCCACATATAAGTGATATCATACAGTATTTGTCTTTCTCTATCTGGCTTATTTCACTTAGCATAATTCCTTCAAGGTCCATCCATGTTATTAAAAATGAAAATATTTCCTTTTGCTATGACTAGATCATATATATATATATATATATATATATATATATATATATATATTCATATATTCATATCACATCTTCTTTGTCCATTCATCTGTTGACAGACACTCAAGTTCTTTCCATATCTTGACTCTTGTGGATAATGATGCAATGAACAGGGTGATGCAGATATCTCTTCTATATCCTGTTTTCATTTCCTTTGGATATATACCCAGAAGTGGGATTGCTAGATCATATGGTAGTTCTATTTTTAAATATCAAAATTTTTGAGGATTGGAAGATATAGCATTTCTGGAGGAAAAGAAACACTGAGCAGAGAATTTGATATTGCTGGATCTTGGAGCTAGTGGTAGAAAATGATGAGCTATTAGGTCAAATGGGAGGGGGTGGAACCCAGATGCTGGTGCATTTTATAGGCTTTTTAAGAGACAAGCTTCTCTCTTACTGGAGGTGAGGAGGCACACAAATGGTTAAACATGACAGGTTTAGGTTTGGGGTAGATCATTCTGATGGCTTTGTGGGTAATTTATTTCAGAAGTAAGAGAAGGTAAAACCCCATAGGAGGCCATGGAGATAGAAAAATTGAGAAATAACAAGCTCTGAATAAAGATTTGGGCATTAATTGATGGTAGGGAGCTGAGGGATTTAAGAAATATGTATGTGGTAAAATTAACATGTGAGGGTAAAGGATGGGGGGTGACAAGGATGATGTCTAGATTTCTAGCTTGTGACTGGATGGATGGTGGTACCAACCCAATGGAACAGAGCATGCAAAAATGATTAGTGATTAATCCCCAGGAAAATGCAGATTAAATTCACACATCCACCAAAATTACCATATTAAAAAAAAGACCAACGATACCAAGTGTTGGTGAGAACCAAGAAATTGAACTCTCATATGCTGCTGATAGTAATATAAATTGGCACAACCCTTTCAAAAAGCATTGAGAAACATCCACTAAGGTCACACTTATGTAAAACCTTGAGCCTGCTATCCCACTTTTGGATACAGGCAACAGAATTAGGTAATAGAAATGTGTGCATATGTTTGCCACCCCCCAAAAAAAGTACAACAATGTATAGTTTTACTACTTATGATAGTCCCAAACTGGAAATAAGAAAAAAGGTCCATCAGAAGTATAATGTAAAAACAGTGTGGAGGTTCTTCAAAAAATTAAAAATAGAACTACCCTATGACCCAGCAATAGCACTGCTAGGAATCTACCCAAAGGATACAGGAGTTCTGATGCACAGGGGCACACGTACCCCAATGTTTATAGCAGCACTTTCAACAATAGCCAAATTATGGAAAGAGCCTAAATATCCATCAACTGATGAATGGATAAACAAGATGTGGTTTATATATATAATGAAATACTACTTAGCAAGAGAAAGAATGAAATCTGGCCATTTGTAGCAGCATGGATGGAGCTGGAGAGTATTATGCTAAATGAAATAAGTCAGGCAGAGAAAGACAGATACCATATGCTTTCACTCATATGTGGATCTTGAGAAACTTAACAGAAGACCATGGGGGAGGGGCAGGGGAAAATAAAAGTTACAGAGAGGGAGGGAGGCAAACCATAAGAGACTCTTAAGGACTGAGAACAAACTAGGGGTAGATGGGGGGTGGAGGAGAGGGGAAAGTGGGTGATGGGCAGGGAGGAGGGCACTTGTTGGGATGAGCACTGGGTGTTGTATGGAAACAAATTGACAATAAATTATATTATATTAAAAAAAGAAGTATAATGTAAAAAAATTATAGTTTATTATTATAACAGAACATCACACAATTATGAGAATGGATGTGCTACAGCTACATACAACAACATGGATGAATCTCATAACATAATACAGACATACCTCATTTTATTGCACATTGCTTTATTGTGCCTCATAAATACTGTGTTTTTTACTAATTGAAGGTTTGAGCAAGTCTATCCGTGCCATTTATCCAACAGCATTTGCTGACTTCATGTCTCTGTATCACATTTTGGTAATTCTTGCAACATTTCAAATTTTTTCATCATATTGTATTTGTTATGGTAATTGGTAATTAGTTATTACTACTCTTTGAAAACTCAGAAAATGATTAGTATTTTTAACAATAAAGTATGTTTTAATTAATATCTGTACATTATTTTTTTTACATATAACACTATTGCTCAGTTAAAAACTATGGTATAATGTAAACATAACTTTTATATTCACTAGGAAACCAAAAAATTCATTTGACTTGCATTATTGCAATATTTGCTCTATTGCAGTAGTCTGGAACCAAACCTGCAGTAACTCTGAGGTATGCCTGTTTCAAGCTAAAGAGGCCAGACACAAAGGGAATATACTATATCATTCCATCTATAGAATATTAAAAGACAAACAAAGCAAATTTATGGTATTAGAAGTCAGAATAGTGTTACTTTTAGAGTGAAGAGGATAGCAATTAGAAGAAGACAATGGAAGAGCTTCTGACTGCCAGTAATGGCCTATTTTTTACATGGGTGCTATTCACATATGTTTACTTTCTAGTAATTCATCAAGACTTATGATTTGTGTTTTTATCCACATGTGTATTACACTTCAATAAATTTTCTAATGAATTCCTTACAGAGCTAGAATAGCATGGGTATATGAATGATCTATTCTGTTTGGGATATACTGAATATTTAAGTAGATTATCAGACACATAATGGATCACTAGGTATGTGTCTGAATCTCCAGGCAGGAAAAAATGGACAGGAGTAAGGAAGACATCTTAGTGATCCTGTAGAAACAGAATGTGAATGAGGACAATAGTAGGCCTTGGATATAACCCAGGAGAATATAAGCATTTAACGTGTGTGTAGAAAAAAATAGAGAATAAACAGCATGTAGAACCATGAGCAGGAATTGTTACAAAAGACAAGGTAGTAAAACTCTTAAGGAAGGAGTAGTCAATAACATCCAATGAGGCTAAGAGACTCGGTAAGATTAGGAGTGAAAAAGTCCATTGGAATTAGTACCAACAAATCATATCATTCATCATCTAGACAGATTTCTGTGGAACAGTAGGATAGTGGAGACCAGCTGGATTTTAGTGTGGCTTCAGTATTATATCCGCGATTATTTAAAATGTAGTTTACTGAGAGCCACCCTCAGAGATTTTGTCCTAAAGATATTGCTTGGGGCTCTGATGATTTTGAGGTAGTCTCTGGACCACACCTTGAGAAACTCTGGGTTAGAAAGTTACATGTGTCTTCTGTGAAGCCTAAACCTTCTCTCAGAACTGGACAAGGTAGCTGATCTCTTTGAATTTTTGCTTACTTGTTTTATTAAAATCAGGAAATAAAAATGTCTACTAGGATTAAATGTGTGAGAACAAAATAAGTTATTGTTTGTATATATGTATAAAATAATTATGTTGTACGGCTTAAACTAATACAATGTGATATGTCAATTATGTCTCAATAACACTGGAAAAAATAAGTTAATGTATGTAATTGCCTATTATCAGGTGTTTCCCCCTCTCCTGCTGTATGGATAAACCCATGACATTCTCTTTCCCGAAGGCAAATGTAAAAATGACAGTGTATACAGTGCCAGAAAACAGTGTCTAATGGGAATCTGGCCCTAAGACAGTTCTTGATTTTGAACAATTTACAATTGTTAATGCCAGTAATTTCTGAACTGATATTTATTGTATCCTTTAAAAGTATCTGATGAAGGGCCTCTGAGATAGCCCAGAATCAAGTGCTTTCATAAAGGAAAGCCTGATTAGAATAAAGAAAAATAATTGAACCATGTGTTGAAAAACTAGATGGATTATCATTAAGAATGTGCAGGGCCCCTAGGGCCCCTGGTGCTTGCTTAACTTCTGGAGGACTGAAGGAAGCTGTAAGCACTGGGAAGGTTAACAGTATGCCTTAGGGTGTATATGTCCATTAAATAGAGGTTAATTTAGCTTCCTTAGTAGGAAAGATAGAAAACAAAAGAAACTATAATGAATCAAATACTGGTGCATAGCATATTCCATTAGAAAGCCATAACAAATAATCTTGGCTATCAGATTTTTCTATTTGCCAGAAATAGTTCTAGGCACTTCTACCTAAATTTCACAGATGAGAAAATTGAGGCCCATGGAGGGAAAGCGAATTACTCAGGATCATACCCAAGTCTGTTTGATTTATTGCCTTTGCAAGGACTTTTAAGGTCTGTGCTATTTGCACACAAAAAGATATGGTATAGACTACATTATAAATTTATTTTATTAAGTACAATTCTTGCCTGATGTGCCAAGCACATAGTATGGAAGAATCACCTCTATGGCATAGATTACCTAGATATTCACCAGATCCATTTCCTCTTCCTTCTGGGAATGCAGCTAGACTGCATTTCCTGAGATCATAGCAGTGAGGCATGGTCTTCTGACTAAATTCTGGCCAACAGAAGATGAGCAGATGTGATGTGTTCCATCTCTAGACCTAGCCTAAGAGCAAGAAGATGGAATGAAATTAGGTCTCTCAGTCATTGCTCAGAGGAGAGTCATGCTACTACTTAGGAATACCTAATTGATTTATTCCTGCTAGCTTAGGAATACTTAATTTAAAAAAATAATAATAACACCTATTTTGTTAAACCACTGAGATTTGAGAGTTTACCTGTTACGGCAGTTAGAATGACCTCGGAAGCCTTTTTCATTGGTATCACACCAAGCAGTCCTGTGATTGATATCACCAACCATTAATTAAGATGGCAGCTGGATTAAGTTGGCAAGGGCTGCCAACATTTTCAAACACAGGAATCAAATTTACTGTAAATTGTTTATGAAAAAATTCATCAAAAGTGAAATAGAAATTCAATTATATAGAATACAATTAGGAACAAACACTTGCATACTCAATAATCCATGATGAGAAATTGACTAACCATTTTATTGCTGTGAAAACATCTCATGGTCAAAATGAAACACAAGTTGAATATGAGTAAGCAATAATGTTGTTAGTTTAGATGAAATTACTGGTAAATAGACATATACACACAAATACTTAAGGTATGGGAAGAAGAAAGGCATACTGCTACAGAAATTGGTGGAGGTTCAGTGAAGAGGGCTTTGTTAAATTTGAAAGCCCAGAGGTCCCACCCACATCTAAAAATTAGTCATGAGTGTCAGCAAAGAAGCAACATGAAATTAGTTGGGGTAGCATTAGGTTTTCAGTATAATCAACTATCCCTGGCCTTTAACTCCATATGAGGAATTGATTATGGATAGGGTGACTGTGTGTCCCAGTTTGCCCAGGACAGTCCCAGTTTATGACTGTTGTCTAAGCCTAATTATGAATTGTGCCCCCTTTCTTTCTCCAGAGTGCCCCAGTTTGAATGATAAATTATAGAATCATCCTTGTTTTGGGCCAGACTTCAGGGGCTCAGTGCAGACTTCCCCTCCCTGTCCAACAACTGATACTCATGTAGAGCTAACAGTACTACTAATACTACTATGAAAGTTGAGTTGATGAAGCAGAAAACATTTTTCCTCTCTTTAACTTCACATGATAACTATTTGGTAACACTTTTGGACAAGTTTGATGCACTGTCACCCACTCCAGTCCCACTCTTTGAATAGAGGGAAAAGCCTTCTCTTAAAGGCAGGTGACACAGTCTTTTGTTACAAAGTCAGTATGAACTTAAAAATTTCAGCCTCTTCTACTATATTAATTATCAGAATTAAAGGCAATAGATCAATGATCTCAAAATAAAAATCATCATTTTAGGCAAATGTCCCCAAATTTTGCCTAGATTATTCTGAATATCCCTATACCATAGACATTGAGTTATATTAACAGACATTTTGTAAACAGTGTATGTTAGAGGGCAAATCAGGATGTAATTCTGAGTTATGCTTTATCTCTTATGATGCTATATACAGATGATATGGGGAAAGGGGTTCTAGGGAGAAGCATTACAACTCCTTTGAAATATTTCCCACGCTAAGGTATTGTAGCCATTGCTACATCCTCTAATTCTCAGTTTGAGGTTCTCACAGTCCTGAAGAGCTCAAAGTAACATAATAAATATGACGTACCTTTTTGGAGATTCAGTTTCACTTTGGTGGTTTTAATTTTAATGTTTTAATATTTGAATAAACATGAATGTATTAAAAACATAGATGAATTTTTAAGATTAAAGATGAGTTCCCAAAGAATCTCTCCTACTTCTTGTAGACTACAGTGTGATCTCCCTATATCCTCTGAGTATGAGGATAGGGGAGTTGGAGAAGAAACATTGCTCTGAGGAAGGGTACTTGGGGCCTCCATCATCCAATCATCTGTTTGTTACCATGGTTCCAAATTTAAAAAGCTGTGCAGGTTAAGAGCACAGGCTTTGGTATGGAAAAGACCTAGTATGGAACAGTTCTTATCTATGTCATTTACTAGCTGTGAAACCTTGCATAAGTGTGAAGCAGGGATAATAACAGTTAATTCATAGGAATACTTTGACTATTAAAGAATATATATATATATATATATATATATATACACACATATATGTATACATATATGTATATGTATACATATATTGCTCAGCACAATATCTGCCAAATAATAAGCTCTCCACAATTGTTCATTATAATTGTTTCCTAACCCCATTCATTGAAACTCCCTATGATAAACTAATCAATATAATTTTAGTCTAGAAAAAGAGATGTGGAAAAACTGGGAGTGATCCTGAAAAAAAGCAATAAAGGTATTTTTAAAAGCTAGGAAGCTATAAAGTGAGATGAAAGGAGCCAGAGTGTTTTTAGCTTGGAGAAGAGGAAGCTAAAAAGTGACAACAGCATTCAAGTGTAAGAATTATTATGAGAAGGAGGCTGACAGGTTGTTTTCCATTCCTACAGGGGTTAGCACACGTAAAGATTACAGCAAAATAACTTGATTTGACACAATAAGAATGTCTTGTCAGGGAGTGACAACAGTAGAACAGAACACTAGAAAAGTATGGCTATATCAGCCTGCGTGCACCTAAAAATATCCTGGCTAATTTAGGTGAAGATCTAGTTGTGGCTGCCCCGGCTGACCTTTCAAATCTGAGTCCCAGAGATCAGTTTTCAATCAGTTCAGTGACAGTCTTAGACAGATGCTCATACCAGACTCTAACACTTAAGGGCAGAGATATATACCCAGCCTTTGGGAGACATGTTTATACAAATTAATGTGATGCATAATTGGAAGAATAGTTTTTGTTTATAATGATAATAATGTTAATAACAATAGCTAACATTTATTAAGTACTTACTAAGTGAAAGCTTCTATTCTAAGTATGTTATATGTCTTATCTTTTGCTGTTCAGTAATGAGTTTTTGCACTTGACTGTTTATTCCTATCCAGACACACCTTGGACCTTTGATTTTAAATTTACCCAGGAGAGAATGCACGATGAACACCTCACCTAATCAAATTCTACCCATCCTTCCATGCCCAGCTCAACTTTCTCTTCTTTGTGAAAGCTACCTGACTTTCCTTTGTCATTCTTTTTCTCTGAACTCAAAATCATTACTTTGAGGTATACGCACTGTTGTTTTATCTGGCTTTTGAATCCCTGTGCCTTCATTTAACTGTTCATGCAGGTGTGTGATATATCCCAAGTCCAATTGTAGAGTCTTCAAGGAAACAAGTTGTGGCTTTTAGCTATTCAGTATTCATTTTCCTACTTTGGTACCAGCAGCTTATTTTGGGGAGTGGAAATTCTCTCCCACAGCATGCGGTCTTGATGGGGCAGTCCTTCAAAGCTCTATGCGTTTTCTTTCCCTAAGCATAAGTAACTCAGGACTAGTTGGGATTTGTTTCCCAGGGTTTTGAAATTTGAAGAAAGTATCACATACATAGGGAAAAGAGTTGATTTAGATTTCTTCTAGGGGAAATTGTCTGCCTTCTGCTACCTTGGCCTCCTAAGTCTATCAGATACTATTCTGACTAAGGATGCTAGGCTAGTTTTTTTTTTTTTTTAACTACCTGATAGCCTTGGAATAAGTTAGCCAATTGTTCTGTTTCTGGCAACTAAAACATGCTGTTTTAGTTGTAACAACTGTTACAAGGGCAAATATTCTAGATACCAGGGCCACCACACAAAGTATAGTGCTTGTCACAGAGTAAATGTTCATGAGTGACATTGTAAAAGACTTAAATGGAAAAAACTAGTGCCGACAAAGGGAAATAAGATCTATGAAAATATTTTGTGACTAGATAAGAGGTGTAAAAGTCCCAGTGAAATCCCCAGGAATGATAAATTAGTGATAAAATTATTAGTGAATTTATATAACTCTAACATCCATCTTAGCTATGTTGGCTTTGCTTATTAAGGCAATTGATAAGGGTACACCATGCAAAATCCATGCATAATTGGTACACCATGCAAAAAGCCACTAAGCTACTTCAAGTATACTGATGATACGTTCTTACTTCTAGAACTCCCAGTACTCCTTGGCCTAAAGGGCCTTCCTTTAAGTGATAGTAAAAAGCTGATTTGAGCCAGGATGAAGGACACTCACTGGATCATACCAGGAATTCATCCTATTTTTACAGCTTCAAATGGATCTAGTAGAGTGCAGATACGTACTATCCAGGACTGAAAAGAAATGAGGACAGAGCTAGAGAAGTCAGGCAGGGGTCAAGCAAAAGACCAGAATAGAAAGCAATACCCACAGCAGTTGTACTGATGCCCACAGTATAGGGCTGTGTGGATCCGATAACCTCTAAAGCCTCCTGCAATTTGGGCATTCTTTGTTTCTACTTCTGTCCATTGTTCATAGGTATACTCTCAGAATCAGCCACACTGACAGGCAATGGTAAATGTAGAAAAGATGTTGAAAACAGGATTCCATTAATCTACAGATAGAATTTTTCACTCAGTAAACATTTGTTAATGGAATATTATGTACAAATAACTGTGCCAGGTGCTAGGAGGAAGAGCAAGCAGAGATGCAAAAAACAAAAGCAAAAACAAAAAAAACAGTTACAGCTGCTGCCTTTCAGTAGCTTATAATTTACTGAAAAAGATTCAGTGCCACTTTGTGCTTTTTGAACCAAGACCACTCATTGCAAACAGTAACCACTCACAAATTGATCTGTGACAAAGAACTCTTCTTGCCTTCAAGCAGCTTTGAGTTCTTTATTCATTCAGAGATTAATTCAATAGTTTTCATTGCTTAATCTCTGTGTACCAGAACTCCTGGGAAAGAATGACAAATTCTCTTCTTCAGGGAGCTCTAAGGGAAATGGGAGTTAAAAGTCTCCAGTTAGTTTTAGTATGCCAGTTCTTAATCTTCTCTAAGACTTTTTCTCCTGTGGTCATAATGCCATTTTGAAAAACCAAATCTGATCAGGTCACATTTCCCCTGCTTCAAACTCTCTAATGCTTTCTCTCTCAGTGTATAATTCAAACTCCCTGTCAATGCAAACAAGGTCCTTCATCATCTGGCCCTGGACCATTCTCATTTGAAGGGTCTTTAAATGTCAAGATGGCAGCTCTTTATAATCTAATTCTGCCTGGACAGATTGCAGTTGATGTAATAAGCAGGCTGAAGTGCTATCAACAAGCTTATCACAAATACCCTGTAAGTATTCAGTGATTATCTCTACCCACAGAATCCAGAGGGGATGTGGTGAAGATCCAGAACTAGAGCCCATAGAGAAGCAGATCAAAGGCAGTGAAGAAATCTAGGACAAATGATTCACTTTTTATTGCTTCAAAACAAGCACTCTTGACTCTATGAAATAGATATGTGGGTAGAGGAACTTAAGAAATGAGAAAACATACTATTCTGAAAGGATAATAGTGGCAGTGATTTTTATCATGTTGTTAGACCTTTGAAGCACTCTCTGGACAGTTACTTGAGATGTTCTTAAATCCTTTCAGGCTGCCATTGAAGACTGTGGACAAAGTTTGACTCTTTATCTGAGAGATGTCGGAACTATAAATGTACTACTTCAAAGGATCTATGACTTCTGCTGCCATCTGCACAATATTCATTAAATTCCCTAAGGAACTTACAGTTCAGTGAAGGTTAAGAATCAAAATAAAGAGACAAAAGCTATGGATGTAATCCCAATATTAAATTCCAGTTCTCTTTGTTAATAAGAAAGACAAACCAGATTACCTGATTAGTATATGAGACAAAGGGTCACTGAAATGTTAGCCTAATTAATGGAAAATTTTGAGTGCCTAAACCTCATTTTCCTTGGCTATAACTGGGAATGTTAATACTTATTTCACAGCATTATTAAATGTTCACATACATTATAATGTATGTAAAGCACTTAGCACAGTGCTTGAAACTTAATAGATACTCAAATGGTTTATATTGTTATTATTTCTCTGATATTCACATAGTGTCAGTGTCCACGATACCAGGAATTTCATAATGGGGCCTTTCTGTGTGCTATTTTTATGTTCCTCTTGTTCTCCATAAACAACACTCTTCCAGGTCCTCAAAGCCTATGTAAAAATACAGAACATTTGAGCTGGAAACGATTTTGGGGAAACTCCTTAATCTAAGGAAGAATATGCTAAGGACTGAAGACCTGTCCGAGCTGACACAGCGAATTAGTGGCAAAACTGGGTCTTGACCCAAGTCTCCTGTCTCCTAGGGCAGTGGCTTTGCTGCTGCATTATTATTATCCCAGATTGAGAGAGGCATCCCGAACCAGTACACTAATATGTATTTACTAAGCACCTACCCTTAGAGCTATGCTGAAAATTTTAGAAAACACAAAACAAGTGTGAGACACATTCCATACAATTAAATAATTATAAATTGTAACACAAATGAATCAAATCGCTCCTCTCATTGCAGACCTCTTTTCTCTTAACCGTACATTAATTTCGAATGTCCTTTCTTATGTTTCTGCCTTCAACTGTGAAACTAAGGGAATCGCAGTAATGGCGATTATTGCTATGCCAAAAACTCCATTTTTAAGGCCAGGAACATATTCACACATCGTCTAATTAAATCTTCTAATATTCCTATTTTATTGATGAAATAAAAAAGGCAAGGAGACAAAGTAACTTGCCCAAGTCCTCTCAGTCCCTAAAGCCCATGTTTCTACCACACAGACTCGACTGGGCTTTTTTAAATTTTTTTTACATTTATTTATTTTTGAAAGACAGAGAGAGACAGCATGAGCAGGGGAGGGGCAGAGAGAGAGGGAGAGACAGAATCATAAGCAGGGTTCAGGCTCCAAGCTGTCAGCACAGAGCCCGATGTGGGGCTCAAACCCATGAACAGTGAGATGTGACCTGAGCCGAAGTCGGACGCTTAACCGACTGAGCCACCCAGGCGCCCCGACTGAGACTTTTTTTTAAATGTTTATTTTTGACAGAGAGAGAGCAAGCAGGGGAGGGGCAGAGACAGAGGGAGACACAGAATCTGAAGCAGGCTCCAGACTCTCAGCTGTCATCCCTGAACCCAAAACGTGGCTCAAACCCACAAACTGGGAAATCATGACCTGAGCTGAAGTCGGACATTTAACCAACTGAGCCACCCAGGCACCCCGTCCACTGAGCCTTTTAACCTCAATATTAATCCCTAGAAGCAAAATAAATAAAAAAGAACAATACACAAGCATGATGCATATAAATTGCTTAATTACTAGGAATTTATTCCCCAAAATTTGTAAGGTGCCAATTATTTCTCAGGGTACCTCACAAGAGGGTAATACTAGTGTCAGAGCCACAGTCACAAATGGCATTTTCTTCACTCTGCCCATACCCCTATCAAGGCAGCTTCTGTCTCTGGGTCTTGCCTGTGTTTACAAGCTAATCCCTCCACCTGCCAAGGGTCCTAAAGCTGTTTTTTTATTTTATGGTTTCATCTTCTGGGTGATCAAATGTGCTACTCAGGTCACTGGGTTCTTAACCTGTTTAGGCCCTAAAAGTTATTTCAAGGTGGGAAATTTTAGTTCACCCTGATTTGTAATATTAAGTTAGTCACAAAATGATGTGGACTTATGCTTTGAAGCCCTACAAAGGTGTGAGTGAAGGTCATTTCTCTCTTACTTGTAGGTCAAGAATGAGACCCATAGTCTGGACCACAGGATATTTGAGTGGCAAATGTTTTCAGTATTTCCCTTCTTACTGAGCCTGGCCTGTGACCTCCAGTCTCTCAAACCTCAGGAGTTCTTGCTCAAGAGCTTCCTCAGGCCTTCACTCAAATAAAGGTGGGTCAGCCCCAGAGACCTCCAGATGTGTTCAATACCAAGTGTAAAAAATGCACAGGTTCTCAAGCAGTTAATTTTGTCACACTCTCCAAAGTAGTGCAGAGGCGCCGTAGACAGCACGACCCCATTCCCACCAGCAAGGATTCCATTATTTTCACCTGCTAAACCAGGTTCCCAGATCTCTCTTGGGCTTATCTACATATTAAGCTCTTCCTCTATCTCAGTGTTTAATGCTTCTGAATAGTGTGGCTGAAAAGTCACTCTCTCCCCACCAAAACAGCTTTTTTTTTTGAAATAACATTAATTAATCTTTGCTATGTGTCAGATACTATAGTGCATTCTCCATATATATATATATATACACACACACACATATATATGTATATGTACATATATATACGTATACATATATGTATACTTATACATATGTGTGTGTGTGTGTGTGTGTGTGTAGTTTAAACCTCAATATAGCATAATTATGTGGGTATGAAAATGGAGGCTCAGAAAGGTTAAATAATTGCCCTTAGGTCACGTAGGTCTTAAGTAATAGAGTTGGGAATAGATACAAGCCTGACCACAGAACCGCCTTCCTGACTACTAAGCTACATTGCTGTCCTTTTGCTGCCTCAGTTTAATACTAATTTCGGAAATGCTAAGTAGATAAAAGGACAACATAAGTAAAAGGAATACAAATGCATAATTAGCATGAGTAAAGTATGCATTATCATTTTTATGTCAAGGCCATTTCTGTGAATGTTCCATTATAAGAGCATTTTTGGTTGATAAAAATTCAAAGATGCACATTTGCTGGCTGAAGCAAGAAAATGTCAATAATCCCACTTTATTTTATTAATTTAGATATGGCTCAGGCAAGTACAGCTGGCACTGCTATTCTTAGAGCTGGAAGGAATGAAGGGGGAGGAAGTATTTCTGTTAACAGATAAATTCAATCAGATTCAGGAGATGACTCCACTACTCCAAATCTCTAGTCACTCCCCCCCCACCCCACCCCCCACCCCCCGCCATTCTGCTCTGCTCCTAACAAATCATCCACTGCAAACTGTGCTGGAGAGAGATGAATGTGAGAATGGAATTAATCAAAATAAGACGAGGGACCAGCAGTCTATCACAGGTGGCAGTTTGATTAATGAAAGCCAGAGAGCAGCTAGTACAATTTGGGAAGTCAATGAGGGCAGGCAAAGGCAAAAACAACTGGAAAGCTCTAGCTGTCTCTAGAAAAAAATAAAAACAATCTTTATTTTTTTTATTAAAAACAATCTTTTATTTTAGTTTCTTTGACCTTAGGATGTCAAGGCATTTCACATTCAATTTCTTTTATTCTTGTCTCCGTTATGGAGAAACCAACACAGACATTAATGCAAATTTCCTTCTGGGCTAACAGAGGAAACAGGAACAGAGAGTCAGGATTCTCACTACTTTCCTTGTAATTGATGCCTCCATGAAAGAGCAACCAATCTTTGTGCAGTCATTTTGATTAATCGTGTAGTAGATATTTTGGGGGGTATCTGCCCAAATTAGAGTGTTCTCTAAGAACTGTTCCCTTTACTCACAGAAGTGAATCATGGCTGCCATGTTTGTTCTGTGTGTTTTTTCTCATGACTACCATGGCCATGGTTGATTGGATCATGGTTGGATAGCTGACCCACTGGGGCCAATCAGATTCTCTTTCTAATGATTTGGAATTGGGATTCAGAGAACTACTCAATATGTAAATAGGCACTGCTGGGTGAGCAAGAGCATAGAGACAGTCTGCAGAGAGATGAATGAAGCAGTTGGTTAGAGAACTAAACAGGTATCTCCCTGGGTTCCTGACAGCTGTTCAGTTCCTGATTTCAGCCCCTTGTGAGGTCTAGGCACATAGTCTGCCTTTAGATTGAGTGAAACACTCTTGAATCCTATTTTTAAATTCTCTTCTGCTTAAGTTAGCTCAAGTGAGTTTCTGCTACTTGCAACTAAAACTATCGTAATAAGTACTTTATTAATGGGTCTGTTGGGTCCACATTCTTCTTGAAATATCTGCCTTGAAATCTCTTTTACTTCTTCCTCTACCTCTTCATCTAGTTTTCAACCACCATTAATTGTGCCTCTTTTTTTCTGACTGCTCCTTAAATATAGGTACTCCCTAATGCTTAGTGCACAACCCATCTCTCTCTCTCTCTGATCTTTTTAGAGAATCTCACTTCCTCCATAGTTTCAGTTAGTACCTACAAGCACCTGAATCCTAAATTTATCTCTAGCCCATACTTCTTGACTGGTATTTCCAAGCCACTCTAGATTGCTTCACAAGTTACTTATATTTAAAAAATAAATGAAATCACTCACGGTCTTCTTCCTCAAGAAAGATATGCTTTCTCCCATTTTCTATTCCTATTTCTATTCTATTACTCTATTAATAGTCATCCAAGCTAGATAACACAGAGTGATTTTCAAATAATTCTTCTCTCCTACTTCTTGTCATAGTTCAGTCTTGATCATTTCCCAATTGGAGAATTTACTGTGCTGAGTTTTCCTGAGACTTCTTCTTCCTACAGTCTCACATAACCACCTCCAACCATTGTCAACCTCTTCTCTATGCTCTATCAGAATGTAAAACATTTTCACTTCTATTCCATTAATTTATATGTCTATCCTAATGCCAGGACCACACTGGCACTGATTGCTGCAGTTTTGTAGTAAATTTTGAAATTGGAACATATGGATCTTTTTTAAAATGTAGATTCCTGGGCCTCTATAAATTCTGATTCAATTTGCATGGAATAGACCATGAGTCTGATTGTTCACAAGTTCCCTAAAATTGTCTATTGCAAGGTCCCAAAGATGTCACATAGTAACAGTCAAGAGTGTTGGGGCCTGTCTAGGACTCAGTTCTGTCTTTTCCCTTGCTGTGTGACACTGAGAATATCTGCTTCCCTTTCTGTAAAATAGGGATGTTAATAACAGTACTTTTCACATGAATCAAATTCGTTAATTTATATAGAATAGAAGAGTGCTGAGACTACATAAATGTTAAGTAATTACTTTTACTAATAGTTACTCAGATCAGACAATGGAGAAATGCAGAAAGAGAAAATATGTGCAAATATGATGACATCAAAAACTTTTCAGCGAGTTGCAAGAATCTAAAATGACTGTTTTTGAATAACAAGGGAAAAAACCAAATGCTTTCTGAGTAACTGATCTTTTTTTATTGTAGTAAAATATATATACCCTAAAAGTTGCTGTTTTAACCTGTGGCTATTTTTAACCATATAATTCCATGGCATGTATTACATTCACAATGTTGTGTGATATCAACTCTATTTCCAAAAAATTTTTAATAATCCCAAACAGATTCCTGGGGATTCCTGTTATTTAATTGTCTGTAACAATTAAATAACTTTTCATTATTTCTCTCTCTCTAGCCCCAGGTAACCTCCAATCTACTTTCTGTCTCTATGAATTTGACTATTGCAGATATTTCATACAAATGGAACCATGAAATATTTGTCCTTTTATGTCTGGCTTATTTTACTTAAAATAATATTTTTAAGGTTCATTCATATTGTAGCATATTAGAACTTCATTCCTTTATATGGCTGAATAATATTCCATTGCATGTATATACCACATTTTGTTTATCCATTCCTCTGTTGATGTTGAAGGTTGTTTCTAACTTTTGGCTCTTATGCATGATGTTGCAGTGAACATTGACAATACAAGTACCTGTATTCAATTCTTTTGGGTATATATCTAGGTGTAGAATTTGAGTATCTGATCTTTTAATAGAAATAAAATGCTACTTTGGAGCAAAGGAAAGCCCTTGGCTATGTCTCTAACGCCCTGTTCTCACAACATGAGGCTAACCTTGTCAGTCCTCTCTTGACCCTGCATGTCTGCAGTTCATTGTAATTGCTGTCTGGGTTGTAGAGATGTAAATGCCTCTGGAGGAGGGCAGGCTGGGAAATGGGGAGTTCAAGCTATTACCAGATGACAGAAATCAGTGACAAGGCTCAAGGGAGCTAGTGAATCTGCTCTGTAATGTTTCTTTGTCTTCTTTTCTCTGATACCCCTGCTTTTGACAGGATATTCTGTTCAGCCCGGGGAGACTATGGCATTATGTAAGGTTCAGAAAGCAGTGAAAAGGGACTGTATAACTGTGTCTATCTCTTGACCCTACCAGCTGCCAAGGCTGTCATTATATCTAGCCCTTTACCAATGCCACTGGCTTTATCCTCATCCCAGTCCTGGCACTGCACATTCTGGTGCTGTTCTCATCTCCCTGGCTGTAGTGACCTTTCCCCTAAGTTTGTTAAAGATGAATGCAGATGGTAGTGGTGCTATTTATTGTATCCTGGTATAGGGAGATTGATACTTTAAACCATGTGAAGAGAAATACATGTTTTATTAGGTTCTATACATCATAGCCATAATTCATGTGATTGTCCATGCTTGGAAATATTTTATATTTTTTGGTCAAAAAAATGTACTAAGGTGGTAGAACTAGGCAAAAAATGAGCTCATCAGTAACAGGATCATGTCTCTCCCAGCCTATTCTGGGCCCCATTACTGAGAGTTGAGAGGGAACATCTCAGACTGTGAATTTTTAAAGAGTGGCATACTTGAGACCCTCTGGGCATCATGTTTGTTGTTTCTGCATCAGCTTAAGGAGTAGCACAAGCATAGTGGCACCTGTAATTGCCTGTCCCACCTGCCGCCATCACTGGATGGCAGAAGCCCTGGAGTGAAGACGGGGAGCTGATTCTACTGGTGGCTTTTGGAAGACAGTATAGGTTGCTGGTCTTCTTGGTAGTTTACTTACTTGAATGTTTGCCCTGGTCTTTGCTTGTGTCAGAAAGTCACGCCCAGTAAAAAGGTAGATCAGCAGAAAGAAAGGTGAAAAATACAAACTGAGAAAATGAAATTATTAAAAATGTTTTAAGAAATCATGATTTTATATAGTACAGAAGTTTATTGCCAAGGTTATTAAATATTGTCAAAGACATTTGAATGACGTACATTAAAAGACCTCTCACTGTGTCTTCAATCCTACATTGCTGGAATGCTATCTATACTAGCAAATCTGCTTGTTAGAAGTGATGAAGAGTTTAGATTCTTGTCCCTTCCAGTGCCTGGCTCATCTGGAGCTGAGACGGCTCCACTCCTCCAGCCTGAACTACACATCATCTTACCAGCTACTCTTTGTCCGGTCTCCCTGATTCCAACCACTCATGTAGAGAAAGGCTTCCCAGCCTGGCCACAAGACTCCTATTTTAGGCTTCAGAAACTATATATGGCATTGCATTTGTCCCTTTAATTCCGAGTAACTTAATGTCTTATTCTCACTCATAATACTTTCAAAAAAATTTGTTTCATGTGGCTCTATGGGGCATTTTATGTGACTTGATTTTGAGACTGTTTACCTTTCAGAGGTGCACTGTGGTGAAATAGAAAGAACTAGAGTCTAGACTCAGGCAATTCTGGTCCCAAATTCAAGATCTATTAGCTATCTTACTCTAAACCTCACTTTCCTCATATGTAAAATGAGATAATAATAGTTCATTAAGTTTTTTTAAGCAGTAAATGGGATAATTAATGGAGAGCACAAATGAGGCCTTGGCATTACGTTTACTATTTCCTTCTTGCTCTCTTGGAGAAAACCCAGACTCCTCTCACAGGGTTGTTAATGATAAAGATCCATGCAGTGTCCTATGATGAGGATCATCATACATTTCCCGGGGTCCATGTCACACCCATACTGCTTTTCTTATGTCAAAAGTTCATATATTTATTGGGAAGCCATTGAAAATCATGTTTTCTTGGAGCATATTTAAGGACATGAAAAAGTAAAGAACATATTTGTGAAAAAAGAAGATAAAGATGTGTATTATGAGTACAGTATTCAGAAAATAATGTGTCTATACATTTAAGTACATGATGCCATGATGCCTTTTAACATAATTTTCCTTTACCTGGATTTTACATGGTAGCTATTCAGCAAGATACCAGTCTTTTTTTTCTGAACTGTGGTATTTGTAAGCTGAGAAGAGAAGCAGAACTGCCTACATGGGGGAAATATATCCAGTGGGAGTGAGGATTTATCTAGGAGCTAAATAGAGAACGGGAATTTTTAAAGCAAAATGCTATGTGTTCTCTCAGGCAGTTTCTACCCTTTCTTTCATAGGCTGCAATTATCAGTAAAACAGCAATTGCTCATTGTGATGGATTGCTGCAAGATGAGTTGTGTAGGAAGCCACAGACTACTGACAGCCTCCAACTATGTAGAAAGAATAGGTAGTCACACACGTTCATACACACACTCACACACACTCATGTACACATGTGCATTCAGAAAAGATCATTGTGCTTTCCAAATTGAAAAACACCTCTTGGACTTAGATTATCTGACAAGCAGAAATAAGGGAGCTATCAAGAGACCCAGGAAAAACCAGACCTGTCCTCGGTCAAAGTTTCAATCCTCCACTTCCCAAATACTGTGTACTTGTGGTGATGCCTCAATAAAATAGTGTTGTTAAACTTTAAGTTACAATTTTCAACCTTCAGACTTTATGATTCTGTAACAACATACTACATTAAGAGGAGATCATTATTCAGACAGAGTCTGACCTTAATATGTGTAAGACTACACATTATTGGTGTCAGAATGAGTCTGGAAGCTTTCCATGTTACCTGAAAGACTCCTTCTTCCTTCCTAGGGAAGAACAACTCACGTGTGTGTACATGCGCATGTATGTATAGAGAGCTACACATCAGTACATACATGCATACATATATGTATGTGTACTTTTTTCTTGAGGATGCAATAGTCTGCTCCTCTTTGTGCCAGAAATACTTCAAAACATCTGAGCTTCTGTCAAGGTTACCCTGTGATGAACTGGGATTAGGAAGCCAACCGGGAAGATATGATCAGGAAGCAATTCTTAGGACCTACTCTTCCTTTTTTAAAAACTATTCATTTATTTTTGAGAGAGAGTGTGTGTGAATGTGTGAGTGGGGGAGGGGCAGAGAGACAGAGGATCCCAAGCAGGCTCTGGGCTGATAGCAGAACCCAATGAGGGGCTTGAACTCATGAACCATGAGATCATGACCTGAGCCAAAGTCAGATGCTCAACCAACTGAGCCACCCAGGCACCCCAGGACCTACTCTTCCAAATAAAATCCTCAGGCATCATGCAAAACCTTTAGGGCCCAGGCCCCAGAAAGAGTGGATTTCCTCTCTAGGGACTGGCCAGCATTTAGTGTCTGCTTGGTTCAATGACTCTATCCGGCTGATTCTGTTCCCTAGTAGAGTCTCAAGCAGATATTCAGTCTCATTTTCAGCCACGGGTGCAGCCCCATTCTGCAAGTAGAACCAGCCAGGCCCTCACACATGAATTCCCCTGTCCAAATGGAGATTGATTAGATTGGAGAGGGTCAATTGCTTAGTCCATCCTTCTTCCACTGCTGGGCCCAAAGCTAAATCAGGTGCTCATTTTTTCCTTGTCTTGCTTCACCCACCCCAAATTTCACCTAGGTTTATATTTGTGTTGAAGGTTACTGTACAAATCTCTGAGAGAAGGGTAGAGCCCTAGACAAAAAACTAAGAATGGTAATATATCTGCCCTTCTAAAGATAGAGACTAACCTATATTAATAATTAAAGATCAGCCAAGGACAGATGCAGGTTTAACACTGAAAAGTTCTTAATTAAAGATCATCTAGACAGGGATTTTCAAAACCATTTTGTGATGCTTGCAGTCTCTTTGGATGCTTGCTAGGGATCTGTAAGTTGTTTTGCAAAATGACTTAAGTTTTTGGCGTTTTTGTGAAATTACAAATTTTTAATAAGTTTTATATTGTGCAAGGGCTTTTGTTCTGTTGTAGCCTTATTCTTCTCTTTAATTCCCAAAGTAGGCTCTTGTCTTCCCTTCAGTGCAGCACACGTTTCCAATATTGAAGCCATATGGTGCAGTGGGAGGAGCATAGACTTGAAGCCAAACAAACCAGGTTTCATGCTTAAGGTCTCCATTCATTAGCCTGGTGCTGTTAGTTCTGGGCCTCAGTTTCCCTATCTGTAAAATGGTGTGTGTGTGTTGGGGAGGGTATGATAAGAATTAAGATCATTGTTTGAGACAGTACCTGCCATATGGTGAGAAATGTCTGATATTATTACTATTATTGGCCCAAGTGTCTAAGCCAGACTGTTATACCTTGCCAACTGTAAGTAAAAAATTAATGCCTAATTTTATACGCCTCAGAAAGGGAATGACATGAAAAGAAAGGAGAAAGATAATGTTGACCCCAATCTTATTTTTAATACTTTGTTAACATTGATATTATTATTTTTGGAGTCTTCTAACTATTCTTGCAGAATTATTTTTTAATTCATGGAT
Source organism: Neofelis nebulosa (assembly GCF_028018385.1). Lineage (NCBI taxonomy): Eukaryota > Metazoa > Chordata > Mammalia > Carnivora > Felidae > Neofelis > Neofelis nebulosa. The sequence continues at coordinate 25,230,441 of NC_080794.1, read as the reverse complement.
CATAGGATTAGAGTGGTGTAATTCTTGCTTCGTTATAATTTGCCATATGTGGGCATGTTCTCTATATTTAGTCTATGAATATAAAAGCTTTACCATGTTGCCAAAATGCCAGGATTTTAAAAATTTGAATCTAGTCAAAACTCCTTGGTCTGCGGAGGAACAGAAAATTTAAGATACTCGCCAAACTAGATTACAGACTAGAATTTGTATTTTTTCATTCCTTAACAACTAGTTCATGGAAAAGTTATGTAAGACTCAAAGAACCTAAATTTTAGTAGGATACCAGAGAAGCACAATTAGTTGTGCTGTGAGTTTGAAACAGATGCAAACTTGAATGGAAATGAAGCTACCTTTCACCCTGCCAGTATTAGCTCAATCCCACATTCTCCTTCAGAGGATGCCAGGAGAAGAAACATTCCTAAGAACTAGGATCCAGTGCTCCCTCCCAAATTCCAGGCCAGGTTTTTTTTAAATTCTGCATTGAAATGCAAGAAGGAAAGAAGGAAGGAAGAAGGAAGGAAGGAAGGTGAAAATGGGAGAAGGGGCTATATTGTTATCTGACTGATTTCCTCAGTCTTTTCCTATGAATATGCCCTGGTTAGTCATTCTATAAGGCACTGCATTATTTTCTCATATGGCGAAAAGTTAGGAAGATCCAATATATTTTAAAGATGATGTGTAAATAGCTACTTAATTGAAAATCTAGTCTTTCTTTGACAAAAAAGGCTTATTTTTATTGTAATGATTGAGGGCTTTTTAATTTATTCTTTTATTATTGCCCTGGTTGATTGTTTGCTGCAAGAAGTGAGCTTGTTTTTCTGGAGAATTATCTTGATAAGGTAGCTGTAGAAACGTCTTAGGAATCCAAAGGAGGCTTATGAAGGATGCATTCTAAAAATAACTCCATACACACTAGAAGACTGATTAATAATACACACACACACACACACACACACACACACACACACGGTTTTGCTAAACCAGCAATTTACTGTAATCAGTAAATATGGCTGGGATTACTTGCCTGATGACGTTCTCACTGCCTTTCTCTTGCTCCTCTTATCTGGACCCTTAATCCCCAGCTGTGGTTCAGTATCCTCCAGACTGACTCCTTGCTGGTCAGAGCTCTCTGAATGGCATAAAATCACCCATGCTTCTTGGTAGTCCATTTCTAAGCGTTAGCTACAATTTAGTTGCTTGGTTTCCACATTATTCCCATCTTGTGACACTATTTCAGGACCTCAGTCCCTATTTTGGTTCCCTGTGCCACAGTCTTTGTACCCATAATCTATACCATGTAGCAGTTTCCCAGGATGGATGCTCACTTTCATTCCTGTCAAACCCTTCTAATAACTAGACTTTCACCATAAACCTGTTTCAAACCTTGCTAATATCAGTTACTAGCCTGTTACCTGGATTACTGTACATCACCTGCTCCTGGACTTGCTGATAATTCTGCCCTGCACTTTCTTGAGCATCAATTATGTTTCAGACACCAAACTTGGCAATTAACTTGCTATAAGTACTGAATAGTGCTGTAGTTAAGAACACCGATTCTGAAGGTGGGGTTCAAGTTGTAGCTCCACCAGTTATTAGCTATATGGTGTAAAGCAAGACACTTAGTGCCTCAAAGTTTCAGCTTCCTTGTATATAAACTGAGGATAATAATGCCACCTACAACTTAGAGTTTCATTAAGAATCAAATGAAGTATGGGACGCCAGGGTAACTCAGTCAGTTAAGCATCTGACTCTTGATTTCGGCTCAAATCATGATGTCACTATTTGAGACTTTGAAACCCTCTTTGGGCTCTGCATTGACAGTGCAGAGGCTGCCTAGGATTCTCTCTCTCCCTCTATCTCTGTGCCTCCCCTGTTCATGCTCTATTTCTTTCTGTCTCAAAATAAATAAAATAAACATTAAAAACAAAAAAAAAAAAAAAAAAAAGAATCCATGAAGTAATAAATATAAATCACCTAAACATTCATTGGCACTCAATGAGTGTTAGTTATACTTATCAGATGCTCAATCCCAAAAAATTTCATAACAACATTATGCCATAGACATTTTCATACCCATTTCACAAATAAAGAAAACAAAGCTTGGAAGTAAATGACCTACCTGCTCCCTCCGGAAGATGGCGGCGTAGGAGGACGCTGGGCTCACCGCGCGTCCTGCTAATCACTTAGATTCCACCTACACCTGCCTAAAGAACCCAGAAAACCGCCAGAGGATTAGCAGAACGGAGTCTCCGGAGCCAAGCGCAGACGAGAGGCCCACGGAAGAGGGTAGGAAGGGCGGCGAGGCGGTGCGCGCTCCACGGACTGGCGGGAGGGAGCCGGGGCGGAGGGGCGGCTCGCCGGCCAAGCAGAGCCCCCGAGTCTGGCTGGCAAAAGCGGAGGGGCCGGACGGACTGTGTTCCGACAGCAAGCGCGACTTAGCGTCTGGGAGGTCATAAGTTAACAGCTCTGCTCAGAAAGCGGGAAGGCTGGAGGACAAAGGGAGGGAGAGCTGCTGAGCCCCCGGACGGCAGAGCTCAGCTTGGCGGGGAACAAAGGCGCTCGCCAGCGCCATCTCCCCCGCCCATCCCCCCGCCAAAATCCCAAAGAGAACCAGTTCCTGCCAGGGAACTTGCTCGCTCCGCGCAAACACCCAACTCTGTGCTTCTGCGGAGCCAAACCTCCGGCAGTGGATCTGACTCCCTCCCGCTGCCACAGGGCCCCTCCTGAAGTGGATCACCTAAGGAGAAGCGAGCTAAGCCTGCCCCTCCCGCCCCCGTGCACCTTGCCTACCCACCCCAGCTAATACGCCAGCTCCCCAGCACCACAAGCCTGGCAGTGTGCAAGTAGACCAGATGGGCCACACCACCCCACAGTGAATCCCGCCCCTAGGAGAGGGGAAGAGAAGGCACACACCAGTCTGACTGTGGCCCCAGCGGTGGGCTGGGGGCAGACATCAGGACTGACTGCGGCCCCGCCCACCAACTCCAGTTATACACCACAGCACGGGGGAAGTGCCCTGCAGGTCCTCACCGCTCCAGGGACTATCCAAAATGACCAAACGGAAGAATTCCCCTCAGAAGAATCTCCAGGAAATAACAACAGCTAATGAACTGATCAAAAAGGACTTAAATAATATAACAGAAAGTGAATTTAGAATAATAGTCATAAAATTAATCGCTGGGCTTGAAAACAGTATACAGGACAGCAGAGAATCTCTTGCTACAGAGATCAAGGGACTAAGGAACAGTCACGAGGAGCTGAAAAACGCTTTAAACGAAATGCAAAACAAAATGGAAACCACGACGGCTCGGATTGAAGAGGCAGAGGAGAGAATAGGTGAACTAGAAGATAAAGTTATGGAGAAAGAGGAAGCTGAGAGAAAGAGAGATAAAAAAATCCAGGAGTATGAGGGGAAAATTAGAGAACTAAGTGATACACTAAAAAGAAATAATATACGCATAATTGGTATCCCAGAGGAGGAAGAGAGAGGGAAAGGTGCTGAAGGGGTACTTGAAGAAATTATAGCTGAGAACTTCCCTGAACTGGGGAAGGAAAAAGGCATTGAAATCCAAGAGGCACAGAGAACTCCCTTCAGACGTAACTTGAATCGATCTTCTGCACGACATATCATAGTGAAACTGGCAAAATACAAGGATAAAGAGAAAATTCTGAAAGCAACAAGGGATAAACGTGCCCTCACATATAAAGGGAGACCTATAAGACTCGTGACTGATCTCTCCTTTGAAACTTGGCAGGCCAGAAAGGCTTGGCACGATATCTTCCGTGTGCTAAACAGAAAAAATATGCAGCCGAGAATCCTTTATCCAGCAAGTCTGTCATTTAGAATAGAAGGAGAGATAAAGGTCTTCCCAAACAAACAAAAACTGAAGGAATTTGTCACCACGAAACCAGCCCTACAAGAGATCCTAAGGGGGATCCTGTGAGACAAAGTACCAGAGACATCACTACAAGCATAAAACATACAGACATCACAATGACTCTAAACCCGTATCTTTCTATAATAACACTGAATGTAAATGGATTAAATGCGCCAACCAAAAGACATAGGGTATCAGAATGGATAAAAAAACAGGACCCATCTATTTGCTGTCTACAAGAGACTCATTTGAGATCTGAGGACACCTTTAGATTGAGAGTGAGGGGATGGAGAACTATTTATCATGCTACTGGAAGCCAAAAGAAAGCTGGAGTAGCCATACTTATATCAGACAAACTAGACTTTAAATTAAAGGCTGTAACAAGAGATGAAGAAGGGCATTATATAATAATTACAGGGTCTATCCATCAGGAAGAGCTAACAATTATAAATGTCTATGCGCCAAATACCGGAGCCCCCAGATATATAAAACAGTTACTCATAAACATAAGCAACCTTATTGATAAGAATGTGGTCATTGCAGGGGACTTTAACACCCCACTTACAGAAATGGATAGATCATCTAGACACACAGTCAATAAAGAAACAAGGGCCCTGAATGATACATTGGATCAGATGGACTTGACAGATATATTTAGAACTCTGCATCCCAAAGCAACACAATATACTTTCTTCTCGAGTGCACATGGAACATTCTCCAAGATAGATCATATACTGGGTCACAAAACAGCCCTTCATAAGTTTACAAGAATTGAAATTATACCATGCATACTTTCAGACCACAATGCTATGAAGCTTGAAATCAACCACAGGAAAAAGTCTGGAAAACCTCCAAAAGCATGGAGGTTAAAGAACACCCTACTAACAAATGAGTGGGTCAACCAGGAAATTCGAGAAGAAATTAAAAAATATATGGAAACAAACGAAAATGAAAATACAACAATCCAAACTCTTTGGGACGCAGCGAAGGCAGTCCTGAGAGGAAAATACATTGCAATCCAGGCCTATCTCAAGAAACAAGAAAAATCCCAAATACAAAATCTAACAGCACACCTAAAGGAACTAGAAGCAGAACAGCAAAGGCAGCCTAAACCCAGCAGAAGAAGAGAAATCATAAAGATCAGAGCAGAAATAAACAATATAGAATCTAAAAAAACTGTAGAGCAGATCAACGAAACCAAGAGTTGGTTTTTTGAAAAAATAAACAAAATTGACAAACCTCTAGCCAGGCTTCTCAAAAAGAAAAGGGAGATGACCCAAATAGATAAAATCATGAATGAAAATGGAATTATTACAACCAATCCCTCAGAGATACAAACAATTATCAGGGAATACTATGAAAAATTATATGCCAACAAATTGGACAACCTTGAAGAAATGGACAAATTCCTAAACACCCACACTCTTCCAAAACTCAATCAGGAGGAAATAGAAAGCTTGAACAGACCCATAACCAGTGAAGAAATTGAATCGGTTATCAAAAATCTCCCAACAAATAAGAGTCCAGGACCAGATGGCTTCCCAGGGGAGTTCTACCAGACGTTTAAAGCAGAGATAATACCTATCCTTCTCAAGCTATTCCAAGAAATAGAAAGGGAAGGAAAACTTCCAGACTCATTCTATGAAGCCAGTATTACTTTGATTCCTAAACCAGACAGAGACCCAGTAAAAAAAGAGAACTACAGGCCAATATCCCTGATGAATATGGATGCAAAAATTCTCAATAAGATACTAGCAAATCGAATTCAACAGCATATAAAAAGAATTATTCACCATGATCAAGTGGGATTCATTCCTGGGATGCAGGGCTGGTTCAACATTCGCAAATCGATCAACGTGATACATCACATTAACAAAAAAAAAGAGAAGAACCATATGATCCTGTCAATCGATGCAGAAAAGGCCTTTGACAAAATCCAGCACCCTTTCTTAATAAAAACCCTTGAGAAAGTCGGGATAGAAGGAACATACTTAAAGATCATAAAAGCCATTTATGAAAAGCCCACAGCTAACATCATCCTCAATGGGGAAAAACTGAGAGCTTTTTCCCTGAGATCAGGAACACGACAGGGATGCCCACTCTCACCGCTGTTGTTTAATATAGTGCTGGAAGTTCTAGCATCAGCAATCAGACAACAAAAGGAAATCAAAGGCATCCAAATTGGCAAAGATGAAGTCAAGCTTTCGCTTTTTGCAGATGACATGATATTATACATGGAAAATCCGATAGACTCCACCAAAAGTCTGCTAGAACTGATACATGAATTCAGCAAAGTTGCAGGATACAAAACCAATGTACAGAAATCAGTTGCATTCTTATACACTAACAATGAAGCAACAGAAAGACAAATTAAGAAACTGATCCCATTCACAATTGCACCAAGAAGCATAAAATACCTAGGAATAAATCTAACCAAAGATGTAAAAGATCTGTATGCTGAAAACTATAGAAAGCTTATGCAGGTAATTGAAGAAGATATAAAGAAATGGAAAGACATTCCCTGCTCATGGATTGGAAGAATAAATATTGTCAAAATGTCAATACTACCCAAAGCTATCTACACATTCAATGCAATCCCAATCAAAATTGCACCAGCATTCTTCTCGAAACTAGAACAAGCAATCCTAAAATTCATATGGAACCACAAAAGGCCCCGAATAGCCAAAGTAATTTTGAAGAAGAAGACCAAAGCAGGAGGCATCACAATCCCAGACTTTAGCCTCTACTACAAAGCTGTCATCATCAAGACAGCATGGTATTGGCATAAAAACAGACACATAGACCAATGGAATCGAATAGAAACCCCAGAACTAGACCCACAAACGTATGGCCAACTCATTTTTGACAAAGCAGGAAAGAACATCCAATGGAAAAAAGACAGTCTCTTTAACAAATGGTGCTGGGAGAACTGGACAGAAACATGCAGAAGGTTGAAACTAGACCACTTTCTCACACCATTCACAAAAATAAACTCAAAATGGATAAAGGACCTGAATGTGAGACAGGAAACCATCAAAACCTTAGAGGAGAAAGCAGGAAAAGACCTCTCTGACCTCAGCCGTAGCAATCTCTTACTCGGCACATCCCCAAAGGCAAGGGAATTAAAAGCAAAAGTGAATTACTGGGACCTTATGAAGATAAAAAGCTTCTGCACAGCAAAGGAAACAACCAACAAAACTAAAAGGCAACCAACGGAATGGGAAAAGATATTTGCAAATGACACATCGGACAAAGGGCTAGTATCCAAAATCTATAAAGAGCTCATCAAACTCCACACCCGAAAAACAAATAACCCAGTGAAGAAATGGGCAGAAAACATGAATAGACACTTCTCTAAAGAAGACATCCGGATGGCCAACAGGCACATGAAAAGATGTTCAACGTCGCTCCTCATCAGGGAAATACAAATCAAAACCACACTCAGATACCACCTCACGCCAGTCAGAGTGGCCAAAATGAAGAAATCAGGAGACTATAGATGCTGGAGAGGATGTGGAGAGACGGGAACCCTCTTGCACTGTTGGTGGGAATGCAAATTGGTGCAGCCGCTCTGGAAAGCAGTGTGGAGGTTCCTCAGAAAATTAAAAATAGACCTACCCTATGACCCAGCAATAGCACTGCTAGGAATTTATCCAAGGGATACAGGAGTACTGATGCATAGGAGCACTTGTACCCCAATGTTTATAGCAGCACTGTCAACAATAGCCAAATTATGGAAAGAGCCTAAATGTCCATCAACTGATGAATGGATAAAGAAATTGTGGTTTATATACACAATGGAATACTACGTGGCAATGAGAAAAAATGAAATATGGCCTTTTGTAGCAACGTGGATGGAACTGGAGAGTGTGATGCTAAGTGAAATAAGCCATACAGAGAAAGACAGATACCATATGGTTTCACTCTTATGTGGATCCTGAGAAACGTAACAGAAACCCATGGGGGAGGGGAAGGGAAAAAAAAAAAAAAAAAGAGGTTAGAGTGGGAGAGAGCCAAAGCATAAGAGACTGTTAAAAACTGAGAACAAACTGAGGGTTGATGGGGGGTGGGAGGGAGGGCAGGGTGGGTGATGGGTATTGAGGAGGGCACCTTTTGGGATGAGCACTGGGTGTTGTATGGAAACCAATTTGACAGTAAATTTCATATATTAAAAAATAAATAAATAAATAAATAAATAAATAAATAAATAAATAAATAAATAAAAAATAAAGTAAAAAAAAAAAAAAATGACCTACCTGCTCGAGGCCAAGTAGTAGATCTGGGATTTGAACTCAGGTCCATTTGACTCCAGATTCAGTCATTCAACAAACATTTATGACATGTCCACAAAGTTCTGGGTTATCTGGTACACTATGCTATATCAGTATCCTTCATCAACTGTAGCTGGGTTGGGTCCTTCTCCACTTAAGCCTACTTAACTCCTAAAACCTCAGGGATATATGTAGTTGTTCTCCCACAATGTAAGATGCACCACTTTCTGGCCTCATCCATAAAACTTTCACATGCATGATCCTCCTGTCTACTTTCTTGAATGCTTGCTGCAGAGAGACAACTCAAGATCCGAGAGAGGGGGAAAAAAAAGAAAGAAAAGAAAAGAAAAGAAAAGAAAAGAAAAGAAAAGAAAAGAAAAGAAAAGAAAAGAAAAGAAAAGAAAAGAAAAGAAAAGAAAAGGAAAGAAACTAAAGGACCCCTGGTTCCACAGTTGCTATTTGAAGCAGAGTCCCAGGGAAAGGTACCTGACTGGGAATAGCTATGTGGTATGTTCACTGGAGAGTAAAGAATACCTACTGTGTTAAACCACTGAAATGTGGGATTTTTGTTATAGCAGTTAGTTTATACTGACAAATAAAACCCAAGTGAGCATGTATAATTTCAAGACCAGGTCCATCCTTGAATCTTGTGTTCCTGGTATACTGAACTACTTGCAAGATCATGCTATCTCTCACCTTTGAGTCTCTGTTCCTGTGGTGCCTCTGTGTCCCAATTGGGTCCTCCAGAAAACTGATACCAAGGTAAGAGTACAAGTGGTTTGTGGGGGTAATACCTGTGAATGAGAACGAAGGAAGAAGCAGAGTTGACCTGAGAAAACTTTCAGACCACAGTGCTGATCTGACACTTATGAAAGAAAACAAGAAGGGCCTCAGATTTGACAAAGTCTTGGTCAACCCAATAGGGAGCTCCAGAGCTATGATTGCCTATTGGAGGAGTCCCACATTGGGTGGAAATGGTCAGAACTTAGTACTGTTGCTGTGCTCAGTCATGGACTGGGCTACCTGGAAAAAGCATTCCCTGGCCTCAGAAGCCGAGGCAGATACAAAGACATGATAGCTGGACACTCAGATAACTCATTTGTTGCAGCTGAACACATTCTTTCTTGAAGAAAGATCCAATTGTTGCACTCATAGCTGCTGCAGTCTGTCTACAAATACCTCTTCTCTCCAGAAGAAATATGAACTTTTTCAATTTCTTCTTAAGTATCAATTTCTCCAGGAGGCTTTTTCTGATCCCCAAATCCAGATTGAACCTTTTGGTAGGTAGAATAATGTCCCCCCTTACTCAAAGATGTTCATGTTCTTATCTCTGAAACCTGCAAATACATTAGATTATATGGCAAAGGAAAATTAAGGTTGTGGATGGCATTAAGGTTGTTAATCAGCTGACCTTGAGATGGGGAGATTATCTTACAATATCCAAAAGAGCTAATATAATCAAAAGGGTCCTCAGAAGGGGAAGAAAGAGGAAAAAGAGATCTAGAATATGATTTGAGAAATACTCAATAGTCATTGTTGGCTTTGAAGATGGCCTTCCATCAGCCAAAGAATGAAGGCAGTCTCTACAAGCTGGAAAATGCAAGAAAACAGATGCTGTTCTAGAGCTCCAGAATGCAGCCTTGTTGACACCTTGATTTTTGCCCAACAAGGCCCATTTTAGACTTCCAAACCTCCAGAACTATAAGAAAATAAATCTATGGTGTTTTAAGTCACTAATTCTGTGATAATTTGTTATAACAGGAATAGAAATTAATATAAGCACCCACTTTATGTGCCCAACATCCTATATTTCCATAACTATGGCATATTTCTGTGTCTTTACTTTTAGCATACATAATAGGTGTTTAATAAATATTGGTTGAATTATTCTGGCCTGCTCCATTCCTGACTATTTAATTACGACCATATTATGTTGAACATTGACAAAATAACTTCCAAAATCACATTTATCTCTAGTTACTTCTGGTTCACAATAACATATATGGAATTTTTATGCTACGTTATTTTAGAACCAGTTCTGGGCACACACACGTGCTTAATAAATAGTGTAGAATGAGAGATCGGCGCCTGGGTGGCTCAGTTAAGCTTCTGACTTCAGCTCAGGTCATGATCTCACGGTTCATAAGTTCGAGCCCTGTGTCAGGCTCTGAGCTGTCATAGAGCCTACTTCAGATTCTGTGTTTCCCTCTCTTTCTGTCCCTCCCCACTCATGCTTTGTCTCTCTCTCTCAAAAATAAATAATAAACATTAAAAAAAAGAATGAAAGAATGAATAGATGATCCATTGTTACAAAGTAGCCTTTATTTGTTTGCTTCATCATCACAAAAACAAACAAAAACAACAAACAGAAACCCAGTCTCAAAGAACTTGAAGAGGAGAAGGGCAATAGAAAATCCAAAGCAGAAGATAGCATCTCAAAAAATGTTATTTTAGTTTCAAAATATCTGTTTGCTCTCAGCAGATTTCCACTTATATAAGGATGATTATTGGGGTTATGCCCTTAAGATACAATCTCCATATTATATTTTATTTACTTCTGAAATTAAATTTAGAACAGATTGGTTTTTAAAAAGACATTTAGAAACTGTGACCACTGATATTTGCTTAGTCTCCCGGGCTGGTTGGGGAAAAAGAAGGGGGATAAAGGAAAGAGTACAAGAACAAGTCAGGGGTTATTGATTAGCAGCCCAGGCAAAGCCTCACAATCCAGTATGACTTTGAAGGGTATGGTATTTATTGTGTTTTACCTTCTGAACTTCCATTCTTTACTCACCTGATATCAGTACCTCTACTTCCCATTTGAGAACTCTTCCTTTCTCCATTCTTCATCTTGCAAAATGGGAGGAGCTGTCCCATAGTTCAGCTGCACTAAAGGTCTGGGATCCCAATCTCAGGCCAATCAGCACGTTCTATTTATTTGGCCCCATTTATAAGTTCAGGCTTAGCCACTTGATCCAAATCAAGCCAATTAGATATTGGTCTAGGATTTTGTTGGAAATAGAGGTTCTTTTCTCACTAGAATGTCTTAGAATTTAGGACTAATTTAGATCTGGTGACAACCATTTTGTCAAGACACAAGGAAAGACTGAATAAAAATGGAGCTAATGGAAGGTAAAGCAGAGCCTAGCAATGCAATATTCCAAACTGAATTATTTAAGCCCCTGGATCCTGATCAAGGTGGCTGTGCCACCTTGAATTTCTAAGTTAAATGAGCCAGAAAATTTCTGCTTTTGCTTAAGCAAGTTTGATTTGTATTTCTGTCACTGGAAAACCAAAAATTTTTTACTAATACAAGGAATCATCACAGTTTTGCAAATCCATAAACTTAAAATTGAAATCTTTAGAAATGATCAGATGCAAAGGAATTGACTCTCATCAACCAAATTTAAACGAGACTGATGTACATAGAATATTAATTGAATACATCTTTCCAAGTGTCTAAAATATGCACCCCTTCTACCTAAGGCACGCATTTCCCAGAATTAGGTTATCTGAAAAGCAAAACCAACACACAAAAAAGATTGTGTCCAAAAAGGTTATTCTGACAGAGAATCAGAACATAGAAAGGGAATGGATTTGGGCCTATTTTATCTGGACCAAGACTGCTGAAAACAACATCTGACTTTGAATTTACTAGGTCCAGGACATTTTTTCTCTGGGCAGCATTAGATATTCCTCAGACTTCCTTTCAGTGCTTCAGATTGACTATCCTTCTATTCATATACCTAATCAATTGAGTGGCTCTCTCCAAACAATTAATTAGATTCCATTTCCTAAATTGCAATCACATTCTCTTTCTGCCTTCACAAATCTATATCCTGATCATTTTGGTTGTCCTTACAGCTGTTTTCACACTTTTCAGACAAATCTTTGTAGGAAATTTCTTGGTTTGCACTCATAGGTGGCCATTTTCACCCACTGATGTTGATTTTTGGTGGTTTAGTTCACAGAAGGCAACATAGGGAAGGGCACCTTACTGTCACCCCAAATACAGCCTACAAGGGGAAAGCTAACTAGGACTTAGGAAGTTGTTGTATATTTGTGTTAAGTACGTGAGGCCTCATTTTTAAAAACCGACATAAAATTCATACTAGTGAAACGTATATATCCTAAGCATATAATTCAATGCATTTTGACAAATGTGTACACCCATTTGACCAACACCCAAGTCATGATATAGAACATTTTCATAACCTCCAGAAGGTCACAGGGCCTCATTTTAATATCCAAAATTTCACAGAGTCCAGACAATATTACTTGTACTCTCAGAATCCATTGATAGAGAAAATACATACTACATAAAATTGTTACTAATTCAGTTATGTTTTTACATAATTATTTGTTTTAATAATCACAGTTGTACAGAAATATTTGGGTAATAGAAGAATTGTTCACACATATTTGAGGTATTACTTATTTGGTGTTATGGACTGAATCTTTGTGTCTCCCAAAACTCTTATGTTGAAACTCCTAACCCTGAATGTTATCGTCTTTGGAGGTGGGGCCTTTGGAGGTAAGTAGGTAATTAGGTCATGAGGGTTTTACCCTTGTGAATGGTATTAGAGCCTTTATTAAAGAGACCCTAAAGAGCTCTCTCTACTCTCTGCCATGTGAGAATACTGCAAGAAGTCAATAGACAGCAGCCCAGAAGAGGGTTCTCGCCAGAACTTGATCATAGTGGCATTCTTATCTTGGACTTCTTGCCTCCAGAACACTGAGAAATGAATTTCTGTTGTTTATAGGCTACCCAGTCTGTGGTACTTTGCTATAGGAGCCTGAACTGACTGAGATATTTGGTGAACAGGTAAATACTTAGTGTTCATGAGGATTCAGAGGCCTTTAAAAATAACCGACCAACCACCTCCCTTGGTTTCTGCATCGCACAGATTAACAGCTTTGTCTGCCTTAGCTATTCCAAATGTCTATGGATAGTTATGAGTGTCTGGTTAAAAGTTGAAAGGTACAAAGGGAAGTACAAAAGGACTCCTAATATCCTGCCCACTGGTATTTCACAGCGGTGTAAAAGTCAAGAACATGAATGCTACCATCCATCTTTGCCACTTAATTATGTAAACATAGAAATAAAAAAATTTCTATGGGGTGAGAAATTAATCCTTTTAAAATTTCAGCTCTTTTCTTCTACCAATAAATTGGAATGATGACTTAAATAGAGGTTTTACAAATGAGATAATGTGTGTAAATTTTGAAAACTCTAGTTTTCATTCTTTTATTGCTACTCATTAATAAATGTAGTGTTTGAAGGGGTATATTTTATTGAAGCATCTCACACATGGTTCTTTTGCCTGGTAAGTCACATGCTAAGGTGGAGTCCCTTAGCACAGTGCAAAAGTTTTCTTCTGTTTCAGAAATGTTAGTGGAGTTTAATCCCAATCAAAAGACACCAACCAACAAACAAAAACAAAACAAAAAACCCAAACCAAAAACACTTCATCTTGATCACATTAGACTTTCAGAAAATCAGAGAAGTAATCTGAGAATTATACTATAATGTTGGAACTGTACTCTATATTTCATGCAGTTAAATCTGAATTTTACAAATTAGGTGGGGGAAAGGACCAAAACATAGATGATTTACACAAGTCAACACACACCATTGCAGTAGAATAAAGAATTAAATCCCATTCTTAGACTTCTGTGGTTTTACTGCTTCTTGTTAATAAATAAACTATTTCAGGGGATATGTTTTGCTAACACATTTTTCACTATATCACCAAACACACAAAAAACTTCTCAGGACCCTCTTTGGTATGTGGAATCATATTCCTACCTAAGAAAATACATGTGTGTAAAATTGTCTTTCTGAATTTCAGCTCTCCTGGTAGTTCTGTCTGTAGAATATTTCAATTGCCCAAGAGACTACAAAATTTGTTCTCCCTGAATCTCTATAATTTTCTTGCAGGATAGAGTTTGTGCAGGGTTGATTGGGTAGCTAACAACCTTAAAATGGCATCCCAAATTCATGAGCTCTGCCATCACCATTCTCCACCAATGAGTGAGCCCTTCAGAATCACAGCTGTGCCCCACCTCAGATGTCCAGGGGTTTAGTAACCACCTAATACACCATGAAGTCCACAGGGGAAATATTAAACTGAATGATTTCACAGTTACCAGAACTGAGTAGCAGTTGAAGCAACATGCCCAGTTAAGTCGTAAAACACACCTTCAGTAGAACTCTAGGGAACAAGAAATTTGGCTTTCTCTGTCTTCACATCCACTACAGTAAAAATGAGAGGGGGCAGAAACAGAAGCCAACTTTCTATTTCTAGTATTTGATTAATCTCTGGGCCCAAGCTTGAAGAGCAGGCAGCAGAGTTGGTAATTAAGCTAAGATGGAAATGAACAATGCTGGCAAGTTGGCCCCATTGTCATATGATACTCTATAATACTTGTCAAAAGGCCACTGGAAAGTTCTGATGGCTCCTAGGTGAGGCAAATGTACTTTACATTAACCTCAGGAAGCCAAACAAGATTACCAGTACGTTGGAAGAGGTTATGTTGGACAAGTTCTACTACTAGAAGTACAATCAATAGCTGCAATCTCAATGTCACTCATAATCATTCTATTTGGAAATGCTTAAGGTGATTAATAAAACTTACCAGATCCATTTGCACAGTATATTTTTACCCATGCTCCCAATATGGCTACAAACTGCATCAATTGAAGCCAACATGTTACAAACTTAATTAAGCCCTTGTTAAGAGATTAAACTCTAAGTCACATGCCATATAAGTAAATTCCATCTAATAAAAATAGCTTCTATTTGTTGAGCACTTATTTGTCAGACAATAAAAACTGTTATTATATGCAGCTCATTATTCACAAGAACTCTGCAAAGTTTATATTATCAATAGCATAAAATTGAAGAAACTGAGGCTCAGAAAGTATAAGTAAAATTGCACACAACTCCTGAGTTCTTAAGTGGTGGGTTCAAATATACAATCCA
Source organism: Neofelis nebulosa (assembly GCF_028018385.1). Lineage (NCBI taxonomy): Eukaryota > Metazoa > Chordata > Mammalia > Carnivora > Felidae > Neofelis > Neofelis nebulosa. The sequence goes on along the minus strand of NC_080794.1, from coordinate 25,215,306 downwards.
GATGTGGCTGATCCTAAACACCACCAAACACAGGTAAATATCCTGTGAAAATTTTGTTTTAGTTTTGTGTGCACAAGTACTGGGCCTTGCTGTATTTCTTACTGTAGGTTAAGAAAAAAAATATTACATACACTGCATTATACTTTCCTTAAGTAATAGGTTCTCAAGAATGGATCGTTCTCTTCTCTTTCCAAGTAATATGTCAAATTGTTTTGTCCATAAGGGCAAGTTATTGTTGCTGTTGTTGTTGTGTTTAGTGTCACCTGCTCACATGGAGTTTGATAACTACTTATTGAGCCATTCCAATATTCAGTGACAGCGAATTTAATGAGTTATTTTATTAATTTATTTATTCACTTGTTTAGTAAATATTTATTAAGTTCTTACTATGCTTCAGGTATTATACTAGGGACAAATGATTCAATGGTGAACAAAAAGCATAGGTCCTGTCCTCAAAGAGCTGCAATCCAGTGGGGAAACCAGAAATCAAACACACAGTTATAATTAAAGCAGTAAGTCTTCATGAATATACATAAGGGGTCCTGTGGTATCTTATATTCTAGTATGTAGGATAAAAACAAAAAGACACTGCAGTCAAATGAGCCAAAAAAAATAGTTGAATTATTTCAGGGGTAGCATAGAAATCTTCACAGTGAAAAACACATTTAAACTTGGGCCTGAAGGGTGAGCAAGAGATATACAGGGGAAGAAGAGACAGGCATGGGTAAGTATGTTAGACAGAAGGAAAGAACATATAAAGACTCAGAAGTGAGAGAAAGGAAAGTGAGTTCAAGTTACTGAAAACCCATCATGGTCAGAGTGTTTCCATGATGGACCCACATGCTGGCAAAGAGGGCAGGGTATCTTAGGCACAGGGTATTGTCAGGCCATCAACAAGGAAAGAGACCACTGCCAAACCTGCAAATTGCTGCAAAAGTACTCACTGAATTCAAATTTACCTTAGTATGTGCCTACCCCCACCCCCCAAGATCTAGCCTTCATTTATTCCTGGTAGCTTGCTCCTGAATGGCCTCAAACCAGCAAGCAGGAAGTGACTTTGTCTTGTTCTGTCCCCCATTCATCCTTGACTCTAGGGGTCCTTAAGAATTCACAAGATACTAAGAGAACAGGGAATTTCATCCTTCCCTCTGCCAATCCTCTGTAGTTGTTAGGAGCTTGATTTCTGGATTGAAACAGATCTTATACTGGGCTCTGAACAGCTTGGTAGATCTCTCTAACTCAGTTTTTTCACTTATAAAATGAGGAGACTAATGGTTCCTGTCTCGTAGGATTGTTCTAAAGACCAAATAAAGTAACACGTGTAAAATGCTTGGCATATAGTAAGTGCCCCATACACTTTAAGTGTTATTTTTAAAAACTTACTGGAAGCTATTGCATGTACTTGGAGGAGGAGGCATTTAATTTTGCTATAAAGAGACTTTAATTTCAGACTTAAAAAAAACGCTTATGCAAAGATCAATGAAGAACAATTATCTTATTTGGCTGTGCATTAAGCAACATGAGAAAGAAAAATCAAATATGAGCCATATCCAATTAATAAAGGAAGCCAGTTTAATCTCCAGCAATGGGTCGCAATGTTGATGTTCCTCCTTTTCCCTTATATGCAAATCTCGCACTTGCCTCTTTTTCTAAGATGTTGGAATGATGTGTGATGAAGACTTCTCAAGTACTAGTGAGACTGAAGTAATTTCCTACATAATGTACCACAAACAGATTTAGAAATGTCGGTTTTAGATGCTATGATGCATATTCAAATTTTCCATGCAAAGGCTTAGATAGCATGACTAAGTTGAAGGGCCAGTGAGCTAAATAAAATACCTCCTGTATGTTTCATATTCTGGAATATTAATAAAGTAGAAAATCAAAATGACAGCAATTTAGGGCTTCTCATGTCCCCATATTACAGGCTTATTTCTGTGGATCCAATTTCAGACAAAGAAAAGAGTGATAATGCAAAAGAAAACAGCAGGGGAAACAAGAGTGGAAAAAAAAAGAGCAGAAAAAAAGGAATAGAAGCAAAATCAAAGGGTCAGCATCAAAATATCCCATCTCCATAAAATAATGCTTACTATAGGCTCCCCTTTTAGCAGAATCCCCAGCTGAGGTACTAAGCTATTCTATCAAAAACTGGCAACCTTTGTATGCTGCAATGCATCACACACTATTTATTGCCAGTTACAAAGAAAGTTACAGTTTACATTTTAGAACATTCTAGTTTGATGTGAATTTTCCTTGCCATCAAGTTTCCCAGGAGAAATACAGAATCTCTGCTTCTCACCACCTTTTTTTGACCTGCTCAGTGTGGCTGGGAATGCCTTGTCCCTAGAAGTCAACTGGTGAGCTGGAGAAAAGTCCTTCTGCTCCACACTGAGGGGTCCACGATGGAGAAAGACTGGGACAGTCTCGATGTGGCAGAGTGGAGTTCACTTAGAGTTGGAATGTGGAAAGAAGCAATGCAAAGAGGATAATAAATGCCATCTGAAAACCTCTGTTAATCAGTCTTCTTTATGGTGTCAGTGACGATACCCTAACTCAAATATGTAAGCAACAAAGGAACCTTGATTGACATACATAACCCAAAAATCAAAATCAGGAATACTTAGAGCAGTTGTGTTCAAATGATGTGTTTTGGACTCTCTCCATCTGCTGGCCAGCTTTCCTACCTTGCTGTATTCATAGGCAGGCTTTCCCTCATGATAGCAAAGATGACCATAAGTACCTGACTTCTAAAACTTCCTCATAAAACTGACTTATAATCAGCTTCAAAACCTCTTCTGGAGGAGTTCATCTCCTTCTCAATAATTCTAGTAGTTTTGAAACCAGGCCTGGGCTATATGCCAGCAATGGTTACAGACAATTCTGTAACGGAAAACAGATATTCTTTTACCACAAGCAGGAAACATGAAATCAGGGTAGGTAAAAACCAACAAAACAACTTAGCTGCTATGCCCTTTGGATGATCCTTTTGATTATCAACTAGAAGTAACCATTTCATGATCAGAGATAGCCCGTCATTTTTTCATTTGCACATTGACTCATACTCTATTATTTTTCCTTAGGAAAATGTCAAAGACATTATGATACATTATGATATACCTGAGTGCTGTGCCATTTTGAAGCTCAGAATACCAGTAGAAATGACAAGTTCTTCTTGTTAGTTTGCTGACACTGGGTACTTTAACACCCATGCTAAATCAAGCCACAGACTTCCATAGCTACAAGGTAAAACAAGGACGTGTCAGCTAATCTCCTGACAGGAAGTGATAGCTTTGGGTAGCGACTTCCTGCTCTTTTTTCTTGTAAAAGTGCTTTCATATTTCTGACTTCTTTCACATTTCTTCCCATTATATTGACCAGATGGGAACCACCATTATTTAGATTAGTGATTCCCAAATGTTTTAAAAATGAGAAATCCTTTCACACATAAGAATGTATATTTAAATGTCATATAGTAGTTGAATCTCTTGCCTTTATTAATATATTGACTAAGAAAATGTATAATACCAAATAAATGTAGTAAACTTAATATTACTAAAACAAGTTATATTAATTAAAACAGCACCTATTTCCATGTGAAAAATAAATAGTACATGTATGTGTAAAAGTTATTTATTCCATCTGTATACGGATATGCAGATCTCTTGAAATAATTTCACAAGCCCTTTCTGTAATAGAATCAAAACATTGGGGACAGATGACTTAGAATGATTCTTTTTGTAGCTCTAGTGTTTGTTTTAACTCAAAAAGTCAAAGCCTCCAAATGTAATGTCAGAATCCTGCATTCAGCCTCCCCCATTCTTCTGTTTCTGTTTCCTTTACATACCTAGCTCAAACTCTAGTTTCAAGAGAAAGAGAACTAACCAGCAGCCAAGGGAGCTGACATGAGACTAACTGCCAAGATGATGAGTGAACACAGATCGCAGACACTGAAAATGAAAGGGACTGACTTAAGACACATACTCCAGGTTGAAGGCATCTGCCAGAAGAGAAACAGAAAGTGTTGGTTTGAGACCTATCTTTCAAAGAATGATGATGAATCTCATCAGAGGCATAGCACTTCACTTTCAATCAGGATACAAAACTAGGAAAAAAACATTTATACCAAAAGAGAAATTTGTTTAAAAAGTAGAGATTAAATGGGAAGATAATTTTGGAGGTTGCATATCTGACACTGTAGCTGACAACTGCATTTGAATTTCATTGCACACACTCTGGGCACTGCTCATCACTGCTATGCTCTGATAAGCTCTCAATCTTCCTCCTAAATTCTTTCTCCAACCTCACAGATGAGGCACAGTGGTGATGAATATACTACTCAGAGGGAATGGACTCAAGTCTGTAACCCTGGACCACAGAATTTTCTTTGAACTTTGGGAGGAAAACTGTAAATGGGAAAAAACATAAGGAAAATTTCATTTTGAATTGTCTCCCCAAATGACAAGCATTTATGGATGGTAAGTTCTAGTACTAATTTGCAGACAAATGTCCAACATTTGGTAACCAGTATGTTAACATAGATATGGGTCCAAAATGGTGAATTTAGCTGAAAAATTGTATAAAAAAGAAGAAAAAACTTAAAAATGGAGTTCAACTGCATTTCTTATATACATATAGGTGTCATTGTATTTAAATTATTGCTTTATTCTCATATAACCTCAGCCACTGGGGGCCACTGATGCCTAAAGTTCTGATGGTTAAAACCAGGGGCTTTGGAAGGAAACAAGCCAAACTGAGAAATCCTAGTTCTGCCATTGACTAGTGGTATAACCTGGGGCACTCAACTTCTCTAAACTACAGTTTATTTTTTTTACAGTAACACTACACATTTGTAAAATAACATTAGTTATTATGACATAATTAATGTAAAATACTTAGCAAAATGACTGGAACATATTAACTACTAACAAATGTTGGCTTTTATTATGGATTGTTATGAGGACAAAATAGATTACCTATAATCTTAGAAATAATTTAAGAACCCTATTCCCAACCCAAGTAATAAGAGAACTTGCTCTTTATCAGCTCAGATTCTTCTCTTCCCTTAAAGTCATGCCCTAAGAGAATTTTGCCAAACTAGTTCCTAACCTTTTTTGTAAGAATAAGCAGAGCCAAATTACATAAAACAAAAGGCAGAAATAAAAACAGCCAGAGAAGCTGAGTATATCTGCACAATGAAGAGCTAAAAAGAAGAGGTAAAAAAAAAAAAAAAAAACAACCCACATGTTATACGAGAATAGCCTTTTGAGGGTCTCTGGAGCAGCTTTGGAATCTGAGAAACTGAGAAAGAAGCAAAGGCAGTTTTGAAAAGGTGTTTTACTGTGGATTATACATTTAATCTACTTTCATGAATCTTTAAGAGATGAAAGATTAGCTTTCAGTAATAATTACTTTGATTTCTAGACTGTGCTTTGTAATGGAGCATCATGGGGAGATTGGACAATGTGGGCCCCAGTTTGTACTTGGTTCATGCAGTCACATTTCCTGAGTTATCAAGTGGCACTTCTCTAACACTGCTGTGACAGATTTGCCATGACATGATCACGCCTCCTCCTGGCTCCTCTGTGTATTGGGTGAACCACACCTTAAATTTATGTAAACAAACCTTTATTCTTCCACAAAGCTCTTTTTTACCAGTAGCTCCTTATAAAATAGCACTGGCCTCAGCAAAATAACATAAAATAATCAATAGTGCAGTTGTAGACGCACAATCCTTATTGCCACTACCCTTCGTCCCAAACCTAGCCTTAGCCAGGTAGGGGAAAGTGACTAGAGAAGGCAAAAAAAAAAAAAAAATACAACTTTAACTCAGACATCAGATTTCTTCCCTGGCTTTAAAGTGCTCAAGTTCAACTATGGCACCATAGTTTTGAGTTAACTTCCAAAATATACAGTTGATATTTCTCTTTGGAAACACACATCAGAATTCTTCTTCATGGATCTATTCCAGGCCATCACACTCTTTTGCTCAGGACAAAATATCACCTGTTAGAAAGCTACCAAACAACTTAAATTTATATAGTGACCAATATAATACCAGAAGTTATAGGAGGAAGAGATCATTTTCATATATTTCAAATTTACAATGGAACAATCAGCACAATTCAAGTTTCAAACATTTAAATCATTCCTGCCCTGACTCATCCTTCAAATAGCAGAACTCAAGACTGCTATTATTGTGGTCATTACATCAGCCTCTAAATCACTCTTACATAATCAATTAACCTCATTGCATTCAGATATTTAAACAGTTTCCACCAATAGCCAATTTCAATATCACCAACACAATTTATTTTCAATTACCAGCCTCACTAATGGCCTCCTGAAACTAATGTTTAAGGAAGTATTGGAAAGTTTCCTGTGTTGTCTCAAGGCTGTTTACATTTTATAAAGGGCAGCAAAATTATTTGCTGTTATTACATATTCAGGCTTGGGGATTTTTTCTTCCTGTATAAAATGTGTAAGTCTTACAACCCAAATCACCCTATTCGACACAGGGAACTTCCAGTACTCACTCAATTTTCCAAACAAATCAGAGGCTCCTAACACCAAGGACATTGTGTGTTTGTTGTAAATAAGTCAGAGGATAATAATAAAATACTTCTTGGCAGTAGCTAAATCAAGAAGATCAGTGATGGCCAGCCTAAGCCAGTTATAAATTTTATGGCAATTTTTTAAATGAGGCAATGGAAGGGAGCTTATCAGCATTTTGTTTTTCAAGGTCAAATGAAAGAAAGCAAGAGAAAGAGAAAGGAACCTAGGGTACTTGGTGTTTAGGAGAGGGACACAGAAAGTAATGAGTAAAAAAGGAAGAGAAAATAAAAGCCAAACAGAAGCCAAGTAGTTTGAGGCTTATACAGCTTTTAGCTCAAGGGTAGAAAGTTTCAGTTTGATTTTGTCCTCCAGGGAAGCCTGCAGAAAGATTTCTGTGCCAATGTGACCTTGGCAAACACAAGGATCACATTTTTGGCACTTGGGAAGAGAAATGGGAGCGAGGTTAGAAATAGATTGGGTAGACACAACAGAGAGCAGAAAAGAAACCGTGCCCCAAAGATAACAACCAGAGCCAGGTCATGATTGTTATGACCCATAGTTCTTTGAACAATCGTGACCACAATGGGACTTCCTTTGGAAACTGGTTTGGAAACATCTATTGCCAAATAGATGTTCTAATGGAGAAAATTAGCATTTCCATTAGGGACAATGAAAATTTATTCTGATTAAATAAGAACCTGAATAACAAACCAAAGTAAATAACAAACCAAAGTAAAATCAAAGCTCATTGTTCCAAACTAAATCAGACCTTCCATTAATCCAGTTAGAGGTCACTGGCCAAAGATAAGCCCAGATTGGTAATTTTTTTTTCCAGAATGGTAATTTTTGGAGGAGAAGTGGGGAGGCGGCACATATCTTGAGAACCCTGCCTTCCCTTGCACCTGCAAAGACAAAACCAGATGGGTGGGAGCCTTGAGAAAGGAATGCTATAGATACCAGGGCTCACAGGTGTCTGTAGGGAGCTAGCAAATAATCCTTAGAGCAAGAACTCATGCTAATGCTGAAAACAACCAGCCTCAACACAGCAAGAATTCTGCCTGGCATCAAGTGAAACTAAGCTTTGCTCCTCATGACGTTATCACTAGCTTTTACGTTGTGCTCACAGTTGTTTCTCATCCCTGGCTTTTGCCTTTAGTGATGCCTTTAACTCTATCATCGAAGATCTTGCCTTGTCACTTTCATTGTCTTAAAAAAAAAAAGGAGGTCACAGAAACCTTGTATTTCTTAAAAGACTTCTTTTAAAATCCACAAACTATTACCAGAGGGGGCCTTTTTGAATTTCCTGTGATAAGCTTGTCAGAAAAAAGAGGAAACCTTAGAAGGCCCAGAGTTTCATTTTATGTTTTTTTCTAATTATAAGATAAAATAATGGAGTTCCATTTTCTGTTCCAATTAATTATAAAATAAAGTAATGGAGACTGCTTTCCTACAGATACAAGATTCCAATAATATTTAACCATATAATTAAAAAAGTGTGTTCAAAATAGTGACAAAATTGGCTATGGATATGGTCATGCACATCCTAAGCTATTATTTTTCCAGACCTCTGAAGGAAAGAGAAGAGTTTGGAGCTGCTAGAAAATTATTAATGTCATAAGTAAAGTAAAACTTGGGAGAAATAAAAAAAATTAAATTCTTTTTGTTTAGCACCTGAGAATTTTCTATTCAAATGGGAGAGGGAGAGAGAAGAAAGCAAAGGCAATAAATAGCTAAATAAAGAAACAGACAATTCAAGTAATTTATTATAATGAACATCAACTTCCACAAAGAAAATATCATAAAGATATAATTGGACACAGCAAAATACTTGACATAAGAATCCTAATTTCAGAATTTACTTGCTTGAATTCAAATTCCCATGCTTCAATATATCCTATGAAGAATTATAAATTCTTCCCTCTCAGTCAATGACCCCAAGCCTACCATATTGCTTCTGGTTCAGATTTTCTATCAGTCTATCAAAAAATGAAGAAAAGGGATCACTGGAGTAGAACTAAAGGTCTTAGGTTTCTGCCCTACATCTTGAACTAGCTATTAACAAATACACTTAGTTACAACTTTAGGTAAAAGTAAGCCAGATGAACTTCTGAAGGGGCATCCTTAGACTAACTGCTTAACTGCAGGCTGGCTTTGGGGTGCACAGGCTTCACAGTCGCAGAAGGAATGCACACTTAGATGAGCCTGCACTTGGTTTAGTGTCAGTGTCTTGAAATTCTTAATTCTTTAACAAGGGGGTCTACATTTTCATTTCCACCAGGTCCCATAAATTATGTAATTGTGCCTTAGCACTCATCAGCTTCTGTTTCCTTATCCACAAAATCAGAAAGAGAAGATCTCCAGTATCATTTTAATTCCAGGGTGTGAGGATACAACCACTTTGGGATCACTTGGCATTTAGGGAGCACAATGCTCTGAGGAAGTTGCACAATGAGGAAATGCACAATGGCTCTGAGGAAGTTTCTCCAGGATTCCATTTCCAGGACATGGCCTCATCCCCTAAATTGGCCACTATTCCCAGAGATAAAAACTGCATGATTTAATTCACTGAAGGATTATCCTGTTCCTTCTTTCTCCTCTCAATGACCACCTTCTCATTACAGACCCACCGGCCAGTTACATATTGCCACAAGACTGCCATAAACAAATCATCCCAAAACCAAGAGGCTTAGAACAATATCCATAATTATTGCTCATAAATCCACAGTTAGCTGGCTGCTTCTGCTGATCTTGGTCAGGCCTCACTGGACATTTCTCTGGTTGCAGAGAAGAAAAGAATTAGAGTCACTTTTGCAATAAATCTGCCACACTCACATGAATCAGAAGCTCTACTTACTGTAAGTAACCACATATTATTGTATGACCCCAAGCAAATCACTCAAGGTTTCCCTCCATTGCCTCATCTGTCTTCATGAAGGTTTCCAACCAGATTACCTCTAAAGCCCCTTCTCCTCTGATATCTTCATAGTGTAAGAGCCTCTCTGTTCCCATTTCAACCATGGTTTCCAGTCTTATCATCCTCCTCTGGACCAGATACCCATCTCTTCATCTTGCAGGGCCTTTAATTACAGATTGATCAGAGTGACCAATTTAACCTACGTTGATCACTATAGCTTTGTCGGGCCCTGAAAACATACATCCAAAAGCAAGAGTTCAGAAAGAAGTTTCAGTTCTCTGCCTTAACAGAAATCCTCTTGTTACATTGGAAAAGACAACAGCTGATGAGTCTCCAGGTCTGATATCTGTGGCACTGTGGTTCCTTTGCCTCTATAGAGCAGAATCCTTTTTCACTGGGATACTCTCAGTGCCACCCCCACCCTCCCACTAGGCTGCATCAGGCACTCATGGCCAAAACGTTCTGGCACAGCTCACTGCAGGGCTTTGAACAGGGGCAGCGTTCTCTGAAATAAATGAGAGGGACAGTGTGTTCTTGCAGAAGACTGCAAGGTCCTGTCAGCTTTATGTTTGCCGATTTACATGGCTTTTAAAAGACATAACCATAAAATTTCACTCCAGAATTAACTCTGACCAGTCAGATCTTTGCCCAGGTTGGACAAATTTAATTTATCAAACTGACTAGACAGTAGTTTAATTTTTTTCCTTGTTGGGATGCCCCTTTGCTCCTCATAACTCACAAGACACCCTTTGCTCTCAGCTCTCCATTAGTACTCTATATACATACAGATCTTGTTTTATTTTTCTAAAAAACTCCCTAAAGCACAGGAACCATTCCTACAAAGATCTGTAATCTGAACGTACAGGCCAGGTCAATGCACCAGCTTGGTGTGCTGTGTGCTGCTTGCCAGGCACATGCAATGGCTGCTTTTTCATCTGGGTCAATGAGTGGGAGCTAAATTTGGTTTGTATCATTGTTCTTTTAAACTGAAAACTGTCTTATGCTGCCAAATAGGCCTTTTGTTTGTGCATTCATTTGTGTTTCACTGTCTCCAAAATAAACCTGTCTCTTCAAATCAGAAAATTTTGCACTAAGCTAAAAAAATGAAGGGTGATGATAGAGGACTAGCTAGTCTGTCTTTCACACAATGATGTGCCCATTTCCTCTTCAGTGGTTTTTGTCATTTTGCTGAATGTGCCCATGTTGGGATTAGATTGGAACAGCCCAGTGGGTTCTTTGGTCAGCTCTTAAGGTGGTTTTTGAAGGTCCCTGATGTTTGGTCATTAGTCACCTTGCATACCCTTCAGTCAATGCAGTGTTTTATCTGTGAGGCCTAATGCTTTGTTTCTCCAATAATTAAACAAGAAAATAGAATCTCTGAAGCTCTTGGATCAGAGTCTATTAAAATGGATGGTAGGGAAAGTAGGGAATAGGATGGAAGTTTGGCCTAGCCTTACATTTACAAAAGTCCTAATATTTTCACTTTTTGTCTATAAATTAGGTTACATATATAATAACAGAGATACAGAATTGAAAGCAGGCATAATCTTGTGCCCCATTCTGCTAATTTACTTTAATGTTTTTAAAGTTATTATTATCTTTAAAACAGCATACACTTGTGGTGTATTTGTTACGGTAAAAGTTTTAATTTCTTCAAGAAAACATTTAAAATAAACTGAAAACTTCACCACCTTATTTTGATTTGTGTTTATTTTTTAAACAAACCAAGGGGCTCAAACATTGGAAGCTGTTGTAGCTTCTCTTAACCTTTGAGAAGCCCCACTTTGGGCAAATCAGTTTTGTTGCTTTATACATTACTAACCTCTGCTGAAGGAAACCACTGGAGCAGCAGAAACCAGAGTATTAGAGGTTCAGATATTTGGGCTGGGGGCTAGGGGTGTCCACAAATCAGGTAAAATATAATCAACTGCTTAAGTCCTAGAAAGTAGTTGACATGGTTATCTGTGAATGAGAGAACAAGGACAAGGACACACCATCTGGATAGGGATGCTTATGAGCTATCTCTGGATTCCCTTCCACAGTTCACCTTAGCTTCCAGGATGTGAGACCGATGTCTTGGTTTGCCACACAGACCCTCTATGGCCTGGCCCCTGACTACTGTCCAGCTTTTTCTCCCTCTGCTCTTCTACCCACAGCCTTTATTTGGCCATATCACAAGACTTAACCTCAGTGGCACTGTTAAACACCTCCAGGCCTTCACACATACTGTTCCTCCTGCCTGAACTGCACCTTTCCCAACCTCCCCACAACAATTTATCTATCATGACAGCTATTATCCATTACAAAACAAGTTCAGAAAGAACTCTGCAACTATTTCTATCAATTATGAAGCTGTAATCTTTGCTTTACCTGACCCCTTCTTAAGGGAAGCCTATATTTTAGTCATTGTTTTATCCCCAATTTATAGCAATAATGCACAGTGTATGACAGATTCAATAGTGAACACATGCATGAATAAACAAAGTAGACCAGAAGCCTATTAGAAACACAGAATCCTCGGTCCCCCCAGACTTAATGAACCAGAATCTGCATTCTGACAAGATCCCCAAGGGATTTCACTGCACATTAAAGTTTGAGAAATACTCTTTCACTTCTGTAAATATCTGAAGCATTGATTATCTGAGGCTTAGGGTTTGGTAATTATTAATGTACATGCTCTGCACAGTGCTGAACCGATACATGTGCGTTTGTGACATGCTCACATACTTCCATTCTTGACTCCTTCCCCAGAGCCCATCACGTGTCTCTGCTGGCATTCTCTCACTATTCCCTCAGATCTCAGAGTTAGGTCATGCCCAGAGTAGGTGCTAGGTACAAAGTTATGCAAAAAGCCAAGGGCCACTGGGAAAAAAAAAAGTTTTATAAAACTGCATCACACATACGTCTACAACCAAACAGCCAATGTCAAACTAATGATGAAGAAAACTAAGGTGAATTACCTTACCCCTAGTAAACATCAGTGAACAATGAATTCTTAGTAAACACTACATATAGTTCTCAAACACTGGGTCCTGCTGTCCTTGAAGGGACATCTGGCAGTGCATTCGGATCAGATTTCCTGATTCACATTCTATATTTAACTTCCCTTAATCTTGTCATGCCTAGAGATTTAGAACTTTTGGTTACTGCTCAACAGCTCATCTTTTTCCTTGGGAGACTCAGGAAGTGCTTGTCTACCTCACTTCATCCCACATTCCCTGAATTGTTCACACTTTGCAATTCAATCGTTTTGAGCACAAATGCTAAGTAAAAATATCTGGTAGCTTGTTACTCACTGTAATGGGTAGACCACAATACATGTGTATGGGTTGACTAATGAGGGATAAGAGAAGCAAGCTAAATTACGTGGGCAATATTTTGTATCTCCCTGGAAAAAATAATCCATAAGAAGACAAAATCTGCTACCAAAGCGCTGGGCAAAGGAGGTGTGGGAGCAGAGTGAGAAAAGAGGGAAAAGAATGTTAGCTTTTATCGAGATTCTACAAGTATGAAATATTGTGCTCGGCACTGTAAGTACAATATCTCATCAACCTAATGAGGTCAGAATCATAACCTGATTTTACCTGCAAGGAACACAAGGCGCCTACGCATTCTCAGATTCACACAGCTAGTCACACACTGGGTTCCAAACCACTTTTTCTTCTTCTTTTTAAAATTTTTTGTTGTGGTTAAAACAAATCCCACAAAACTTACCATCTTAACTGTTTTTTAAGTGTATGGTTCAGTACTGTTATATATATTCCTATTGCTGTGCAACAGATTTCTAGAACTTTTTCATCTTGTAAAGCTGAAACTATACCCATTGAAGACCATCTTCCAATTTTTTTATGTTTATTTATTTATTTTGAGAGAGAGAGAGAGAGTGAGAGAGAGAAAGAGAATGTGCATGAGCAGGGAAGGAGCAGAGAGACAGAGAGACAGAGAGAGAGAGAGAGAGAGAGAGAGAATCCCAAGCAGGCTCTGTGCTGTCAGTGCAGAGCAGGCCTCAGGACTCCATCTTGTGAATGCTGAAATCATGACCTGAGCTGAAATCAAGTTGGACTTAACCAACTGACCCACCCAGGCATCTCTCAATTTCTTTTTATAAACTAGTCAAAGGTATTTTTTTGCTTATATTTTTCTCCTTTACCATTCTATTTTCTCTGCCTTCTCCTGATACCATACACTTTAAGCTGCTCTGGTCTCTTCCAACAGTGAGGAAAGGGACCTGAAGATTCTAAGGTCTCACTCAGTATTTTACCTTCCCTGCGGAGTCTGTGAAGCAAACAATAAGGAATGAACTGCTAATGGAAGAAAATAATGGAAGTGTATGGTTCCGTAATGCTGGAAATGCACCTGTTTATTTTGTCTATGCTAAAGGAAGTTTTCAATATAGACAATTATTTCATTGAAAAATCAGTCATGCCTGTCCAAAATTCTCACTATGCCACCCAGACACATTCCTGTGGCCAGGATTCTAGTACTACAACTTTATGGCAGCATCCTTCCAAAGCTCCATGAAGATAATATACACATGCCCAGTCCAGGAAACCCTACCCGGTGGCCATGCCCACTGGGTTGAGGCTGTCTGTCCCTGGCACCAGATATGCATTCCCTGAAGATGAGGGAGTGTAAGAAGACACTGTGGCCCAGGGTGCAGGTTTGCACATCTTTGAATTTGGCACAGCGACATTATCATACTCTGTTTTATATAATCTTTGTGTATTTCTATTTAAATGGATTATTAAGTAGTCAAAGAAAGGAAAACATTCACATTGATTGTTGTATTATAAAACAATCAGGACCCAGAGAGAGCAGTAGTAAATGCTAAGGGGAGCAGCAGACATCCCCCAGAGTCTGCTCTCACCAGAGTCCTATGTCACCAGTGGATGCATCATTCAGCAGTGGGCTCATACTAGGCAGCCAGCATCCCCATGCTTCAGCCTGTGAAAACATAAAGTGTCATTTCTTTCTGGATTTCATTTCCCCAAAGATGACTGACTTACTTCTTTCAGATCTGGCACTGTCATTGCTTGATCTTTGAGAGATCAGGAGCTTCCTATCATAGTTACAAAGCCTTGAGGGGATGCTGAGGTAAGCAGACTTAGTGTAAACCCAGCTCTGCAATGAACTGCTCAGTGACCTTGAGTGAGTGGCATAACTTTTCTATACATGGGTTTATGAAATGAGAATAATTGGATGAAACACACATATCTTATAAATTGCTTAATAAATGTTAGCTGTTTTTATTTTTATTGTCTTATTATTTCCATTTCTAATAATATAGCCTGAGCTAGAACTTAGATCCTCTGATATTCTCTGAGAATGGTCCTCTGTTCTATTGTAACTAAAGGACTGCAAATTACAGCCTGTGTGCCAAATCCAGCCAACCACCTGTTTTATAAATCAAGTTTTATTGGAACACATGCACGCTCACTTGTTGATATATATAGATAGTCTATGGCTACCTTTGTGCTACAATGGCAGTACTGAAGAGCTGCGTGACGGATTGCATGGCCTGTAAAACCTTAAATATTTACTATCTGGCCCTTTGCAGAAAGTTTGCTGACATTGAAAGGATAAAGCATGTTCTAGAATGAGATCAACATAGCAACTGAAGTAAATTCTAAGGACAGAGATTTGACATTATGAAGACTGAGAAATTTCTTAGACTTATGAGTGAAAAGACAGTGATTCAAGTCTCACCTTTTCTCTCCCTAGCTGGATAACACAAAGGAAAATCATTATAAATTTCTTTCTCTGTAAAATGAGAAAATAAGAAAACCCAGAGTAGTGAGGATTAAATTAAATAACTTATATATGAGCCCCATATAAATATTCAAGGCCTATAGGTCTGCTCATGGAACAGACACTGGACTACACACAGAGGAGTAAGAGTGAAAAAGCAGTCCCTACCCTGAGTCTCTAGCTTATCTTCTGGCTGGAAAGAGAGGCTGCTTGATGCAAGATGTGTTTCCTAATTAATCAATCCCTTTAGTAACTTTTTAAGACACCCAGTTCCAGTAGACACTGTAGGAAAATGCCTGTATTTTATAATTCTGCCTTTGACTCAGCCTGGGTCAGAGATATTAAGTTATACCTCTGTCAGTGTTCAGTTGATTATTTGCTTTTATTCAAACAATGGATCAGTTGAGTCCTTCAAAAGAAACATATTCACAGAGTTAGACAAGTTGTCTGGTGAATGTGACACATGCAGAGATGCCCAAAGGATGATTTAAGTCTTTGTGCATTTACAAGACAAAGTTCAATGAAGCAAAATGGTGCTCTGTAAGAAAACCCAAAGACCAAATACAAATGGACATCAATCTGGCATCAATCATAAAACCCAACTAAGAAAAATATATATATACCATCAAATATATTTCTGTTGTTGTTTTTTGCTTTTTCATTTAGATAGCTGGAAAATTATAAAGAATAAATAAACAAGCAAAAAATTACTTTGATTTAAAATGTTCACCCTTAAACCACATTTCAGTCAAATGACAGAGAAATGTTTATCCTAATTCTAGGTCAGTGCCTCACGAATTTTCATGTATCAATTTATCTAGAGTAAGAACACATCATTCCTCACTAATTTTATTAATAGGTTTCTTTCCTTAATTTTTCTGTAGAGATGTCACCATAGAAATACTAATAATGTATTAAAGCTTTATAATCTAGTATAAGATCTACCAGTTTCCCTTTAAAAGTGTATCAGTCTCTTAAAAAAAATGCTCTCAGATGCTGGTCAGTCTATAGGCATGTCTCCCAAGTCAGTCATCTGACCATGGGTTTTACGCCCTGTGCACAAAAGGGACATTTAGTATGAAAGCAGTAAATGAAAACTAGAGGCTGTTGTCAAATTGTCAGCCATTGTGCTCATATTAATAACCACTGCAGCTGTCTGAGGCTCAAATTAGCATCTTTGAAACAAGTTAAACACTTCCAGCACTATTTAGAGCCATTTCAAAGAGAATAACAAAAGTTTATGTTGAGATTTTTTGCTAGATGGCCTTTAAAATAAAAATCTCTTCAGAAACTTAAACTACCCTTTTTCTGAGATGCCATTAAGGGATTATCTGATTTTCATTTCCAATTAACTAAATATTTCAAAAGCTGGATTCATAGGCCCATCTGTTGTAAATTATTATAATGTAAAAATGGAAGAGAACTGTCCCTAGGTCAGACACATTTCTCACTTATCAGGTACCCCAAATAGAGCAGTATTATTCCTGGCTGCTCACTCTGGCACTTGAAGAGAATAATTATTTCCAGCAAAGATAACATTTCAGGTTGGAGCCAGGTGATTGTAACTCTCTGAATCTCCTGGGTCAAGGAAGAGGACTAGCATCCCTCCAAAGGATCTTTGCCAAATGTGCACATTAACTGCAGGAAAAAAAAAATGAGTCCATCTTGGGATTTGGGAAAACCTATGACTTGATGTAGATGAGCTGGCAATGAACAAGTCAGTCATTGTGTCACCTGCCCCAGAGGTGCCTGACAGCACTGACTTCAAGCTATAATGCTTAGATTCTTCAAATGGCCTCTTGGGACTTATATATGGGAAACTTGCTGTCCTAAGCTCCTGAAATGAGCAACCTAAATTGAACAGTGGTAAGACACAACCCAATACCTGGGAGCAGATGAATGTATTTACCAAATAAGGAGAAACAAAAGTCCATTCACCCTCTGACCATTTCAATCTAACTCTTTTAGTAATTAAGTAGATGGACATGCTGTCCCATTATTCCCTTTAGATTTACATCATTGAGAAACACCAGATCTACTACTGGGAATTCAGAAGTCCTGGGTTCTAATCTTGGTTCTGTCCTTATTACCTTGTCTGCCTTATTGGAGGGTCTTAGAAGAACAAGTGGGAGATAGATATGTATAGGTAATATATACATAAATAGATATGGATATATATCCATTCCAAGCATAGCTAAATAATTGTCATCCCATCCTTAGAACAATTCTATGGGATAAATGTTATTACTCTAATTTTACAGATGAGAAAATGATCCTCAGAAAAGTTATGTAACTTGTCCCAAATCATCACAGCCATGACATGAAAAGCTAAGATTTAAATTCAGGCCTTTTCAGTACAAATCTAAGTCTGCTTGCTCCATATCAAGTCTCTTCTAAATTTACTCTAATATTTTAAATAATGGTAAGACTTAAATGTCTTACATAAATTTAACAAGTGACTTGAATGCTTTAGCACAAGAGACCCTTACTTTCCTGTGGAGGAGAAACTTCTATTCATTCATTGAAACTTGGAGGGATGGTGCTCACAGGAGCTGGTCAGTAGGGCAGATGAGAAGGCAGTGTTCCTCCTGTATAACATACCCTGGGATTTCCAACCAGGGGAGACAGAACAACAATGAAGATGGTAATGTCAACTGGTTTGGAGAGCCACTATCTAGGATGCAAAGTTTTTCGGTAGCTTCACATCTCTTAATTGGGAAGCCCTGACTTTCTGCAAAGTTCAGGCTATGAGAATTTTATGCAGCACTAGTAAAATTTTTTTGAGGAGGACATTTTTGGGGGACTCCTTAAATCTCAATATGTAGGAAACCCATTCTTAATAATAATGGCAAAATAGTCTCAATTTAAGACTTTTGAGTAATTCATCCTATAATATATCCCATTCATACCCTTAAGCATATCTAAGGTACTTATATATTTTCCCCCTTTCCTATACAGTTCAAAAATCTTCCTTTTTATTTTCTAACAGATAACATTTTAGACTCAATAGCACAACTCTATGGGCCAGAGAGAAATAGGAATCAAATAATTCTGCCTAGTACCATGAGTCAATCTAAGAAGCCAGTTTACTCTAAGCTCTCCATGTGCATCAGCACAGAAGCCCCAATTCAAACAATGGCTCCCTAGTCTCTCATAGGTATTATGGCCTGTTGTTGAGAGGGGGAAGGCTGCCATGCAAAATGGCTCCTTTTCTTTGTAACATTGGCTCTACACACAGAGTCAGAAACTATTTGGATTGCCTCCCCACTCCAGCCATTCAGTACAGGGCTTTTCATGTTCTCCCATCTTTAGGGAACTTCCTTGACCTCTGATAAATCAGAAAACAAGATAACTCTGTAATACACACCTGTAGGATGGAGCTAGAAGGTAATAAAATAACATCCATTCATTCAGAAACAGAAGAAATTTACATATTTAAAAAATTAATGTATTTGGGACTAAATAGCAAAGAAACTGAAGTCCTGAATCCTCTTCCACCTCTCTTTACTCCCATAACATGCAAGAACAAAACCTACAATGTGCATATGATGATCCCTTTAAAATGAGCTGGTTTAGTAAAATTGACATCTTGCTGTATTTTTTATTTTTTAAAAACTTTTTAATGTTTATTTATTTTTTGACAGAGAGAGAGACAGAGCATGAGCAGGGGAGGGGCAGAGAGAGAGGGAGACACAGAATCTGAAGCAGGCTCCAGGCTCTGAGCTGTCAGCACAGAGCCCAAAGTGGGGCTCAAACTCACAGACCATGAGATCATGACCTGAGCCAAAGTCAGACACTCAACAGACTTAGCCACCCAGGAGCTCCTATATTTTTTATTTTTTTTTTATTTACATCCAAGTTAGTTAACATATATAGTATACTAATGATTTCAGGTATAAAATTTAGTGATTCATCACATACATATAACACTTAGTGCTCATCTCAACAAGTGTCCTCCTTAATTCCCTTTCCCTATTTAGCCCATCCCCACACCCAAAACCCCTCCAACAGCCCTGAGTTTGTTCTCTGTATTTAAGTCTGTTACAGTTTGTCCCCTCCCTATTTTTATATTATTTTTCCTTCTCTTCCCTTATGTTCTTCTGTTTTGTATCTTAAATTCCACATATGAGTGAAGTCATATGATATTTGCCTTTCTCTGACTAACTAATTTCACTTAGCATAATATACTCTAGGTCCAGCCACGTTGTTGGAAATAGCAAGATTTCATTCTTTTCGATCACCGAGTAATATTCCATTTTATATATTTACCACATCTTCTTTATCCATTCATCAGTCAATGGATATTTGGGCTCTTTCTATACTTTGACTATTGTCAATAGTGCTACTATAAACATTGGGGTACATATGCCTCTTCAAAACAGCACACCTGTATCCTTTGGATAAATACCTAGTAGTGCAATTGTTGAGTCATAGGTTAGTTCTATTTTTAATTTTTTGAGGAAGCTCATACTGTTTTCCACAGTGTTTTCCAGTGAAAAATTGTTCCTCTTTCTCTGCGTCTTTGCCAACATCTGCTGTTACCTGAGTTCTTAATTTGTTCTGACTGCTGTGACACAGTATCTCATTGTATTTCCCTAATGATGAGTGATGTTAAGCATTCTTTCATGTGTCTGTTAGCCATATGCATGTCTTCTTTGGAAAGTGTCTATTCCTGTCTTTTGCCCATTTCTTCACTGGATTATTTGTTTTTTGGGTGTTGAATTTGGTAAGGTTTTTATAGATTTTGGATACTAATGCATTATCTGATATGTCATTTGCAAATATCTTCTCCCAATCCATTGGTTTCCTTTTAGTTTTACTGATTATTCCCTTGCTGTGTAGAGGCTTTTTATCTTGATGAGGTCCCAATGGTTCATTTTTGCTTTTGTTTCCCTTGCCTCCAGAGACATGTCTAGTAAGAAGTTGCTGCAGCTGACGTCAAAGAGGCTGTTGCCTATTTTCTTCTCTAGGGTTTTAATGACTTCCTGTCTTATGCTTAGGCCTTTCATCCATTTTGAGCTTACTTTTGTATATGGTGTAAGAAAGTGGTCCAGGTTCATTCTTCTGCATGTCTCTGTCCAGTTTTCCCAACACCATTTGCTGAAGAGACTATCTTTACTCATTGTATATTCTTTCCTGTTTTGTCAAAGATTAGTTGGCCATACATTTGTGGGTCCATTTCTTGGTTATTTATACTGTTCCATTGATCTATATGTCTGTTTTTGTGCCAGTACCATACTGCCTTAATGATTACAGCTTTGTAATACAGCTTGAAGCCTGGAATTGTGATGCCTCCAGATTTGGTTTTCTTTTTCAGGATTGCTTTGGCTATTCAGGGTATTTTCTGGTTCCATACAAATTTTAGAATTGTTTGTTAGAGTTCTGTGAAGAATTCTGGTGTTATTTTGATAGGGCTTACATTGAATATGTAGATTTCTTTGGGTAGTATTGACATTTTAACAATATTTGTTTTTCCAATACATGATCATGAAATGTTTTTTCCATTTTTTTGTGTGTGTGTCTTCTTTGATGTCTTTCATAAGCTTTCTATAGTTTTCAGTTTATAGCTTTTTCATCTCTTTGATTAGGTTTATTCCTAGGTATTTTATGGTTTGGGGTGCAATTTGTAAATGGGTTTGATTCCTTGATTTATCTTTCTGCTGCTTCATTATTAGTGTATAGAAATCCAATTGATTTCTGTACATTGATTTTGTATCCTGTGACTTTGATAAATTCATGGATCAGTTCTAGCAATTTTTTGGTGGAGTCTTTAGGTTTCCCACACAGAGTCGTCTGTGAAGAGTCAGAGTTTGACTTCCTCCTTGTTGATTTGGATGCCTTTTATTTCATTTTGTTGTCTGATTGCTGAGGCTAGGACTTCCAAAACTATGTTGAAAAATAGTAGTGAGAGTGAACATCTTTATCCTGTTCCTGACCTTAGGAAGGAAACTCTCAGCTTTTCCTGATTGAGGATGATATTAGTGGTGGGTCTTTCGTATATGACTTTTGTGATCTTGAGGTATGATCCTTCTATCCCTACTTTTGTGAAGGATTTTATCAAGAAAGGGTGCTGTATTTTGTCAAATGCTTTCTTTGCATCTATTGAGAAGATCATATGGTTCTTATTCTTTCTATTATTAACGTGATGTCTCACACTGATTTAATTACAGATATTGAACCAGACTTGCATCCCAGAAATAAACCCATTTGATTGTGGTGAATAATTTTTTTAACGTATTGTTGGTTCCAGTTGGTTAGTATCTTTTTGAGAATTTTTGTATCCATATTCCAAGGAAATTTGTCTGTAGACCTCTTTTTAGTGTGGTCTTTGTCTGGTTTTGGAATCAAGGTAATACTGACCTCATATAATGAGTTTGGAAGTTTTCCTTCCATTTCTATTTTTGGAACAGCTTCAAAAGAATAGGTATTAACTCTTCTTTAAATGTTTGGTAGAATGCCCATGGCCCTGGACTCTTGGTTGTTGGGAAATTTTTGATTACTGATTCGTTATGGATCTGTTCAAATTTTGTATTTCTTCCTGTTTCAGTTTTGGTACTTTATATGTTTCTAGGAATTTGTCCACTTCTTCCATATTGCCCAATTTGTTGGCATATAATTGCTCATAATATTCTCTTATTATTGTTTGTATTTCTGCTGTGTAGGTTGTGATCTCTTTCATTTATGATTTTATTTATTTGGGTTTTTTCCGTTTTTGTTTTGATCAGTCTGGCTAGGGATTTATCAATTGTGTTAATTCTTTCAAAGAACCAGTTCCTGGTTTCATTGATCTGTTCTACTGTTTGGTTGTTGTTGTTGTTGTGTGGTTTTTTGTATATATCATTGATTTCTGTTCTAATCTTTATTATTTCCTGTCTTCTGCTGATTTGGGCTTTTTTTGCTGTTCTTTTTCCAGCTCTTTAAGGTATAAGTTTATCTGAGACCTTTCTTCCTTCTTTAGGAAGGCCTGGATTGCTATAATACTTCCCTCTTATTATAGAAGCCATCTTTGAGCACGGTAAGGATAAAGGAGAAATCCCCAGGTCCAGCCAGTTATGGGAAGCATGAGATCTTCTTCTCAGTAAGAATAATCTGTCTTGATCCAATTCAGAGCCTTGAGCTTCCCTAGTCCTTCTGATTTTGATATCAGTTGTTCCTAATCTTACTTCCTCCTTATTACCTCTATTTCTTTCCTCTGTACATACTTACTTATCTGGCAACCATATCCCAAAGGCTATATTCATTGATAACTGGGAATTATAGTTGTCCACATGAAATGTATCATGCATAAAATCCCCTGTGGAAATAAAAGCTCATTAAGAACTCACTCTATTCCTACTCAATGATCAAATAGCAAAGCTGTTCCTTTGTTTTGAGTATTTACGTAGACCTAAAAGCAGTTGGATTGGAACTGGACTTAGAGAGTTTTCATACAATAATTTCTTTTTAACAGGAAAAAAGAAAGATCAAAATGTTCCCAAGGAATCCCAAAAGGCCACTTAGCCTGCCTCTCTGGTATTCTGTGCTATTTCAAACTGATATTCAGGTACTGGAGACAGAACAAACTGATGGCTATGTGAAGCCAAATAACTTCTTGTGTTCTAATAAGTATTCCAATGTGTGGGGGAGAAAAAAGAAGCTCTAAAATGAGCTGTCTTTATATGTACTTTGATTGCTACTCTTTTTCTCTATAAGCTGGGCATTTGCTTCCAGAGCATCTGTCTTGTCAGTGTAATTTAATGCCTATCAGTCTGGTGATGGAGAAAGTGATGAGGTGTCACCATCACTTGCTTCTTAACTGTACTTTTACCAAGTGGAAATAAAACTCTAAAAAGAATAATTTACAAGTTTGTGAATGAAGAGGTAGAATAAATGGATCTCAAAACTGTGGTCACTGCTGGTCTCATGGGTAAAACAGCTTTCAGCAAAATGAAAGCAGCTTCGCACAAGGTGTCTATAGTGGGTTGAACTGTGTTCCCCAAAAAAGCATATAGAAATGCTAACCCTTGTTACCTGTAAATATG
The DNA here is from genome assembly GCF_028018385.1 of Neofelis nebulosa. Classification (NCBI taxonomy): domain Eukaryota; kingdom Metazoa; phylum Chordata; class Mammalia; order Carnivora; family Felidae; genus Neofelis; species Neofelis nebulosa. The sequence continues at coordinate 25,192,071 of NC_080794.1, read as the reverse complement.
ACCTTATCTGGAAAGATGGTGTTTGTAGATATAATCAAGTTAAGATGAAACCATATTGGGTTAGGATGGGCCTTAAATCCAATAACTGATGTTATTGATGAGCTTCATTCCAAGTGTCCAACTTAGTTAGGTTTACTATTGAAAAATGGATGCAGTTAGGTTTTGGTTTTCATGTAAAGCCTCCCAATTACACGGAGTTGTTTATGCAAAATCCAACCAGCCTATACAAGTTCTCTGCTTAGTCCAAGTCTCCTTGGAGAACCCTCTGTTCTATCATCTTTCCCCAGTCAGCACATGATCCCTATCTGCTCCCTCACTGAATGTACTTTAAATGGATCTCCCAAAAGATCAGAGCTTTCAAACTTAAAGTATGCATAAAAATCAACTCAGAAGTTTATAAACTGAAAATTTATGGGTTCTGTGCTCAAAGATTCTGGAGTAAGTTTGGAGTGAAGAATTCAATGTTTCCCTTTTAACTTTTTTTTTTCCTTTTTCTTTCATGATTCACTCTCTCTGCCTCTTTCTTCCTCCATCTTGGCCCAATAGGAGACCCAAATGAGTTTGGAGAATAACAAAAAATGAAACTCACAAACACCAAATATTTCTATTCATAAGCACTATTGAGCATCCCCCCTCCAAAAAAAGATATGAGAAGAATAGAGCACAGTCCCAAGATTCACAGACCTAGTTGCACAGAATAACCTGGGGAATAGTTCGCATTTACCAATGCCTGGGGTCTCCCCAGACCACTTAGATAAGAACCACTGGTGGAGGAGTCATGGCACCAGTAAATTTTACTATCAATCCAGATGATTCCCCCAGGTAATGGTCAGGCAGGGTTAAGAACCCTTGGAGTAATCAAAGGATACATCTGCAAAAATGTGGGTTCATCATGTCCCCCTCTGTTCCTCCCAAGGATGCTTGCAGAATAGTGGCAATGGAAAGCTGATGAGGAGTAAGGTATCCACAAAGGCTGAGAAGCTCTATGAAAAGAGCTCCCAGACTTGTATCAGCTGCCCTTCCTCCCACTCATATCAGTACCTAGAAGCATCATAAACTACCAGAAAGGCAAGCATTGTGCTTTTAGCAAGCCATGGCCCCCAGGCTTAAATTCTGGGGTCTTGGTATTTTGCTATTTTGCTATTATGACATTTTGCTATTATGTACTGAGACCATCTCTCTTGTTCTATGTCTGTATTGCAAGTTATACAACCTCTTGTACAACTGGACCTGAGGATTTTCTATTCATATATCCTTAGGGACTTTCCAGGAATGTTTCTGGATATGACATACAATTATCTTTTTCATCCTCTCCTTCTCACTCTCAGGGATGTACATTAAAGGGCAGCCACAATCTACTCACTCTGCCTGTCTAAAATTTGACAGATTGTGCTTCTAATAAATTATTCTTTATTATAATGAATTTAAGTGGAGAGAGAAGTAATCACTCATAGCCCCTCTCATCTTCCTGACAACTTTTTGAGATTTTTTCCCAAAAGAAAAGAGACCTTGGAGCTGTGCAGTGGTAAAAACAGACCTAATATTCAAAACTCATTATTTTAAATTTCTAATAGCTGCACGGTATTTCACTATATACATCCATCAAGTTTAATAAACCAGCACCATACTGACAGACATACAGGCTGTTTTCATCTTTTACTATTATAAGCAATCATGGAATTAATATTCTACAATGTATGTACTAGATACCTATCGGACAAATTCTTAGGAGTAAAATTTCTGGAATAAAGGGAATATGTATTTATAATTTTGAAAGATACTGCAAATTGCCTTCCACAGAATTGTGCCAGTCATTATCCCACCACTGATGTCTGAAATGGACTCACCATAGCCTCACTTCTACAATGCAGCATAAAACTAGCTTATCTTTGCCATTCTGCTGGGTGAAGATGGAATATCACTGTAGTTTTAATTTGCATTTCTCTCATGATCAGTGAGATTGGACATCTTTTCATGTGTTTAAGAACTCTTTATTTTCTTTTCTGATTTTTCCATTTAATTATTTTTTCTCATACTTTTAGTTAATGAATTAGGAAAATGAGTCTGTTGTTTATAATATAGGATTCAATTTTTTTTTCAGGTGTCCATTAACATTATTAGTACTAGGTTTTTTTCTTGTAAATTAAAATATTTATTTCAATAAATATATTGATAGTTTCTATGATTTCTGGATTTTGTGTCAGACCTAGAAAAACCTTCATCTCTCTGCAAATTAGATAGATAGATAGATAGATAGATAGATAGATAGATATGTAGATATACATCTGTATCTATATGCATTTTTTTAGCATTTCTCTGATTTTTACTTTTATTTCCTTTTCTTTTTCTATTTTTTTAATGTTTGCTGGACGTCTCTTTTTTTCATTGATAAACAATGCCGGTTTTATACATGTGTTTGGATCTGTTTCTAAATATGTGTTTGGATCTATTTCTGAACTGTATTTCAAGTCCATTAATTTGTCTATTTTAATTATTATCTTTTCATAGTTTACTATCTGATAGAACTAAGCCTACCTCATTACCCTTCTGTTTCATAATATTTCCTGGCCACTATTTCTCCTAGTATTTTTCCATATTAACCTAGCATCAGCTTATCTAGTTCTTAAAAGAAATCCTGAAGGCATTTTGATCATGATTATATTAAATATATATATATTAAAAAGGGGAAATAATATATTTATGATGAGTCTTTCCAAAAACAAGGTATTTTTATTTTTTCAAGTATATTTTGTATCTCTCATTAATATTTACAAATGTTTTCACAAAAATCTTGCAATTTCTTGTTTAGGTCTCATTTTTAGTTATTTCATGGGCTCAGGGTCATTTTATTTTTTGAGGCTTTGAAAGAGATATTTTCTTTCCTTATAAAATTTAATTTGCTGGGATTTGTATATGTGAAACATTGATTTTTATATATTGAATTTGCATTCAGTATTCTTATTTTCCAGGAAAGACAAATGGCTTCAAAACATAGCAGTATAAAAGTCACTAGAGGAGTATGAGCAAATGGAGAAATATGTCTGCCAACTCTAGAAAAAAGGATTTCTTCTTTCCACCTTGAATCTTAAAGGTATTATTTTAGGATCAAGGCAATGAAATTTAGACAATGACCATATTTGACAAACTAAAAATATAAATTCAAAATCAAAACTCCAAAAGGGTTTAGATAAAATCATAGATTATAGATAAGTAATCAAAAAAAAAGTAATGCAAAATGCTTAGCCTTGCATTCAAAACCTTCCCTTGGAGGATATAGCTTCCTGGTCCACTCATATAATATTCCTCAGAATCCCTATATGTCCTCCTATACCAGTTGTGAAGTCTCCATCCTGTGACTGATACCCACCATCAGTCTTTGTCGTGCCCACAAAATTGATCTTCCTTACCAGTCATGGTACCTTGCCTATAACTTGGTTGTGCTGTGTCTTGTCAATTCCAAATCTTATCCTCTCTTTGAAAACTGACATCTCCTCTATGAAGCAGTAGGTGTCATCACTGACTATAGTCTTCTCTCTGACATTACATATTAATGGTAGAATTTTTTTCTAAATAACTGCCATATTTTGGCGTTGGGAACTCCAGTTTTCAACTTCTAGCTATGCCATTTATTGATTCAGTCATCTTAAGTAAATTCATTAATTTCTCAGAACTTTGGTTTTCTCCTATGTATAATGAAGGTAATAATATGTAACCCACTTCTCACCCATGGTTATTATCAGGATTAAGTGCACTTTAAAATATTATATAAATCCTGAAGTGGTATCCAAATATCAAATATCAGGAGTAAGGAATAACCTACATACAAAAACATCACTTTACAAAGAAGAGGAAAAAAGCCCTTTTCCTCTAGCGCTAGGGGGGGATTCACAAAGAGGAAAGAAAGAATAGTGTTCTCCTTTTGTGAGCCAACTAATAGGGTCAGTCAGGCAGCAGTCTGCACGTGTCTGCCAGAATAGCAAATGTTTAGGCTTTATCACAAGTGCCAACACTAAAGGATCTTGAATGCCTGCCTGCCAAATCCTGTATTCAGGAGTCCGAGGACCTATCTGGATAGAAAGGGCAGACAGCTATGGTCATGAGAAAGTTAAATGGCAGAATGAATGCCATATGTCTGCTTTTCTTCCCTCAGCTTTGGTATCCCATCATGGGAAAGCAAGGAGTTGACATGCTACCATTACTGACCCTGTGATTTTTTTTCCCCAGTCTCTCTGTTGCCATTAACCTGTGTCTTAAATCTGATTTGAGTTTCATTTGTTCCTTTAATGTCTGACTAGAAAATATAGGACAGTCCCTTGGGGAATTGATTTCAACGGGTGCACTTCAGTCATGTCAGCCATTATCTATTGTTCTTACACTGTACAGGACACTCTGTGCTGGGGGCATGGGAAAACCAATAGCATTTATTGAATACCTCCTACATGCCAACAATTATATGAAGGTACTCCATGAACTTTTTCATTTGATTCTCAAAAAACTCTGCCCGTTTTACTGATGAGGAAACTGAAATTACTGAAATCACATATGTTGTCTGTGGACTTGCAGATCTCTTTTCACTACAGTATCATATCTCGCCCTCAAACGTCCTCTACCCACTCATCCACTGCAAACCGAGCAGCTCACTGATTGCTGCGTCAGTTGACATGCCAATCCTATACCGACTAATAACAGAAATCCCACAGGCCTGAAATTCTTAAGATCTTCCAGTTGGGAGACTTAATAATCTTTTTGTTGTCTTCACACAAAAGAGAGAGGCTTTCAATTCAGAATAAACCTTAGAAACTTTGCAATATTACCCAATGATCTAAATTTAGACTGCAGGAGCTCATAACTTATTTTATTTACAGCAGTCTGGATCTCAATCTCCTTAGTTTCATCTCCCAATTAAGCTTATATATGTTCACAAAGCATCATTACACGATTTAATGACAGAGTATTTTGAATTAGTTATAAGCTGACATTTTATGACATATTCTAGGTGGCTCACTAAAATTGGAGTTGCTTTTTATAGACGCACAAATGTTATTGAAGTTCCATTTCCAAAAATTATCCTCTACTTAAGGTAAAGTGTACATGTTTCTATGTGTATGTTTTTAGAATTCTGTGATTTAACATGTACTTACTTGCTCTCAGTAAACATTTAACTGGAAAGAGAAGCCTGCATGTCTCTACTTTATGAAACTGAGTAGCCTGAATAAATTAAAACATATTCAGACACTTATTAATTACTTTCTTTTTGTTGGTATTGGTGATGGATGAGGTTATAGATCATCATTCCTCGACAGCCACAACTAAGTAGGGAGGTTATTAAGGCTCTCAAAAAACAAAGGGATTTATATTTTAGGTGGAGTTAATTCCATGGTGAATCAGGTGAGAAAAATAGTCCTCTCTGAGGCAAAATGAGGTTATCATGACCTCTTATGAGGCACTAAGTAGTTACTGGAAGTACAATTTAATGTAACATTTTATTATATTTTACTCCTAGAGTGTTTTCCTCTCTTAAGACTGTGAAGGCAAGTTTCCCTAGTCCTTCTATACTCTACCCTTCAGCCCCTTGTAGGGTCTAGTCCCTACAATGCAGGACTAGGTCTAGTCCTACATTGCAAGTCATCATTGCTCTCATACTCCACACCTCTAGCCCCAGTCTACCTCCCCTCCACCCTCTTTCCTCCCCTCCATTCCCTTCCTGGAACTAGTCCACTGAGGTTTAATCTTTCTGCATCCTACCCCTACAATAAAAACTCACCTGTACTAATACCTGTTCTTTCAAGGTTCTCTCTAACAAAAAATCCTTTCAACAAATAAATGCTAAGTACAGACAGCTGATGATACATCCATTATTTCAACAATTTTTAATAAAAAAATACACACTGCTATTGTACTAGAGAAAAGCAAAGATGAATGAAAAGTTGTCTTGCCCTTCTTGTTTTTTGTTGAAATGACAAAAATGGCATCATACAAAATGATCATCTACTCAGTCGTGACTTCCGATGAATTTGACTCTCCAAAATTAAATCTACTTTGAAAGGATAATAGTCAGCTACCAGTAGTGTTATTTGAAAGAATATGCTGCCTATTCTGAAGGTAAATTACAAAAGAGATAGCTTTGAAGAGTAGAGATTTGGGTACATCTGGACAGATATGGGCTCAAATCTAACCTAGCTGGATGACTAATATTACCTAACTCAGCAAATGTTTCTACATCTCAGATTCTCCATCTGCATAAAGGGGATAAAATCCCCTACCTCATAGATTGAAAAGACAAGATAAAATGGCAGGAAGAATATTTTAGCCAAAAGCAGCATCTTGAATAAGTGTGGAGTTTCCTAAGTGTCAAGCTTTTTTTTTCTTTGTTTTATAATCACTTGCTTGTGCATTTATTTACACAATAAAAAAGTTCTTTTTTTTTTTTTACCTATGTCTCCTACAGGTGACCAAAGATCCATATGTTAGCAATCTTCCACTTAACTGCACATTAAAAAAATCATTAACTCCTCTGAAAACTCCATACAGCAGAACAGCTGTTCTTCTTTGAAATTCTTTGAGCCCACAAATATTGCATTGGAAGGTAGCTATAGAACATCATCTTGTAGCAATGGAATGTCAACACGCTAGCTCTCTCCTGGTTGAATCTAGAACTGGGCAGCTGTCTGCTTTTAAGTAGGAGCCATACTCTTTTTAAAGATGGCTCAAGGCCATATTGCTGTAACCTATGCTTGTGCTGAGTAAAGGCTTGGAACTTTTGGATACATTCTCAATGAGCACACAACCATATGTTTTGGGTGGGAGATAACCACTTTTCCAAGGCATTTCAGGGCATAGTCCTGCTATGTCCTAATACTATCTGGAGAACTTGCCAGTGATTGGTGGGATCTAGCTGAATTCCGCTTCAGCCCTATATTATTTGGGGACAAGTTGCTGAAAATTTTCAAGGCTCAACTACCACAGTGGGAGAGTAATAATTATATCATGGGCTGTTCTGGAAAATGAGAGAGTGATTACATGGTTAGAGGACAAAATGAACCTGTTTAAAGCAGAGAGTAGCCATTGGCAATAAGAACTCAGAAAATTCTGGCTTCCTTCTTTCACCTAGCCCTAACTTCAGATCCAAGATCTATCTTACCTTTAGCCCAGTTAATTTCCATATACATAATTCTAGAGGTAGCAGGATATTCCCAGAAAAATAAGCAATCCAACGAAACGTGACCAATTTGCTGAGTCTTTCCAAAAGAGCCTCATCTTCCTTACTCTCATATTTCATTTAAAGCCCTGTGCACATGCCCCCTCCTCAAAGATAATCTTTCCTGACCATTCCATCTAAAATAGCTTCCCTCTATATCATCCTTTATCTCCTTGTCATGCCTGTTTTACTTCATAGAATCTATCATTACCTGAAACTATATTATACATATATTTATTAATTATCTGCCTCCCCTCCCACTAATATGTAGGCTCAGTAATGGCAGAGCATTAGCCCATCTTATTCACTGCTGTTCTCCCAGCCCAGAAGTTAGAACAGTGCTTAGACACATTTGACAGGTTCTCAATAAGTACTTGTTGAATAAATGAATAAAGGATGTTTTAAATTCCACAATCAGTCTTAATTTCCTTCCCTTAAACCTTTATTTATAATAAGAACCATCATTTATTAAGCATTTACTCGATCCTTTGACACTTTATATGGATAATATAATTCAATCTTCAGAACATCCTCTGTGAGATAGGAACAATTATGATTCCTAACATAGGTAAGAAAATGAAACTTTAGAGAGGTTAAGTAACTTACCCAAAAGCAGAAGTGCAGATGGGATTCATTGTAGGTTACTGGACTATAGAATCATCTCTATCTCTAATTCTATCCCATCTTCTCCTGCTTCTATGGTTAAATTCTATATTTTGAACTGCCTCTCTATTTCTGGTCAAAATGCAAATACCTCTGGGGATGGGTAACATTAAACTGTTTTTTGTCATTTACTTTTCTTTGGTGCATGTCAACTAGGAAATAGTGTTGTGGAGAAGGAGAGTTTGGAAGTCTGAGTACCTGAGATGAGAGATCTTAGAACCAGGATACCAGTGAATGAGACTAATGAGATACTGCAGTATTTTGCGAAAGGTTACTTTGCCTTGTGTTCATTCCACATCCAGAGCTCTCTTACTCCTTAACACTGAGATATTTCCACTTTGCAATTTAGCATCTCCAAGACAGCACAGCTCTGGGGGATTGTGGTTTGATAATACCTCCCTCATGTGTAAAAGAAGTTAGGTGCAAGATGAGAAACGGACAGAGGTTTTATTTACTGAGAGGTTTTTTTTTTTTGGGGGGGGGGTGGGCGGCAGTTATTTTGTTTTTGTTTCTGTTTTACTTTACTCCAGTGTCATTTCTTCTTACATTAGTGAGAGTCCAGGAAGAGGTGCTGGTTGATTGGATTTCAATATCATCCATGCAGTCACAACATTTCAGTAGCTCTCTATAGGACAGACCACACCCAGCATGTCATTGTTACAACAGCAGATAGGACATAGATGTTTAGCAAAAGAGCAAAAATTACAAGGCACCATATACGTAGGGAGGAAGACTGCTTCCGTGTTGCAGTTTGAGAGGTACCACTGGCTACTTGTTTCAGAATATCATTCTTTCAGTATTAATTTGAGATTCCCCCATTAATGTCATTTCACTTCCAGGAAGAGATTGTCTCCAGACATCCTTCTTGCTTGAGAAGGCAGGAAGGGCATATTAAGCTTAGATTAGCCAGGAGTTGCCATAGTAACTAGAGGCAAGGCCCTAGGGGGAATAAAACATTAGGCAGGTAAGTTTTGATGAGAAGGATAAGGGACAGAGTGAGCAATTACACAAGGTGGCACCATAATTGGTAGTCCTGGGCAGCCATGGGGCAGTCATCTATAAAAAAAGTTACTATACATTTTTAATGAGGTACAATCTAAAATTTCTCCATCACAAAGTTGGACATTGCTTACCTTGAAATAATTAGCTTTCACTCACTTTAACAATTCATGCTCTTGTTTTTTTCATTCCTAGCCCTCCTCATCCTCTAGTCCATTTCCAAGAAAAATATAATTTAATTTTCCCAAATAACAACGACCAAAAAAAAATTAGAGTTTACCTCCAGCAAAGACATTTGGCCAGATACCAGGATCTTTCTTATTATTATATTCCCAGATATTCATCTGAGATAATAGATTGTAGGAGAGAATAGATTGCAGTTCATAAGAAAAAGTAAATTTTATGGAAAGTCATTTTCCTTCAAATGAAGGTTTCAAATGCAAAAATAAATCTTATTAACATAACATCTTAGAGCAAGGAGGAATCTTAAAGTTCTTCCAATTCTATCTCATTCTCTTACAGAAAAGTGTTGAGAGCCAGAGAGGTTAATAATGTCCTCTAACCACCTAATCACTCTGTCATTCCTAATCATTGCCAAAAATAAAATAAAATAAAATAATAAAATAAAATAAAACAAAACAAAATACGGGAATTCTCAGGGCCATCCATTTGTGTGCACTTTTCAGTGCATCAGTTTGCATATCAGCAGAAAATGTCAGCATCAAGGCCACAGATGTTCAATTTGTTCATAATAAAAGCCATAAGAGCTGACGTGTATTGAGTACTCATAATGTGCCAAGCATGGGGCTAAATGATTTACAACCTAAATCTCATTTAACCTCTAAATAGTCCTGTAAAGTATGTTTACCCCATTTTACAGATGAGAACATCCAAGTTGACAGAAGTTAGGTAACTGCCTCACAGTCAAACAGCTAGTAAGGGACAGACTCCAGTCATTGCTCCTTACCATAACACTAAACCATATCTCCTGGCTATTTCCACATGTCACTTTTTCTGTAAGAAAACCAGAAATCAATAATCAAGCATATTTATAAGCTTAATGCCTCCCTCTGACAGCTAAACTCCTCCCCAAGGAAAGTCAACCAATGCTAGCCAACTAACCATATTCCCTAAGGATCTAATTTTTAAAAAACAACTGTTTTTCTGATTATAAATGTAAATCGTATTCAATATGCAAAATTTAAAAACACATACAAGAATAAAGGAGAAAATTAAAATCTCCTGTAATTATACCAAAGATCATATGCAGAGAAATCTATTTTTCTTCCATTTAAAGACCACTATATTTCTTGCAAAAAATCAACAATAGTCTCTAGTATTTTCTACATGTCTTATTTTCTATGTAGTGAATGATCACCAGCAAATATTTATTTTTTAATTCATTGATTTAATCAACTGGTATTTATTTTTTGAATGTCTACTCTGTGTTAGATGCTCAGTTCGTTTCTAGAACTCATTGAAGGTTAAATATAGGGCCAGTTCTTGGGTGCCTGAGTGGCTCAGTCAGTTAAGCATCCAACTCTTGATTTGGGCTCAGGACATGCTCTAATGGTTCGAGTATTCGAGCCCCCACATGAGGGATTTTCTGCCTCCCTCTCTGTCTCTGCCCCTCCCCTACTCATGATTGCTCACTCTCTCTCTCTCTCTCAAAAATAAATAAATAAACTTAAAAAAAATACAGGGCCAGTCCTAGCCTCATGGAATCTACAAACTAATTCTTTGAAGGAAATTTTCAATGTATTTCAAGTTAACTACGCTAAAAAAATACCAATGCTTTTATTCATATGTCCAACTAAAGTAATTCCTTCCCTCAATATGATAGATGGAGAGTTAATATAAAGATGGGTCTTACAGACTGGTAACTGACAGAGGGCAATCAAAAATTATTTAAAATTGCAGGTTTTATTATACCTTATGGCAAACACAATTCACAGGCTGAATTTTAGGCATTTCCCACCTCAAAGATTCTTCCTATCCTGAGTACTAAACTGGCAGCCTTACATGTACAGGGATTAGGAATGGGTACTTGTACTTAGGATTCCTTTAACATGGACAAAATTTGCCATCAGTCAAATACTGCTGAAGTTGATTGAAAATTGTGACTAAAATTCACTCTAATTGACACATGATGGGGACTTCTTTCCTAAGAACAGATATTTATAGGAATTATCATACCAGAAGCCTGAAGCTGTAGGAATGGAGGAGACACTTCATAAATTAGCCAGGGCACTCTCTTGGTTTCTTATTTCTGCTATAACAAATTGCCACAAGAGATTATCTGAAAGAAGCTGTGAAGATGGTAGAGTAGGAGGACACTAAACTCACCTTGCCCCACATTTACAACTAGATATCACTCACATCTAAGTAAATAAACCAGAGAGCAATCCAAAGATTGGTAGAGCAAACTTTACAACTAAAGGTAGAGAAGAGGCTGCACCAGAGCCTTTAGGAAGGGCAGAAAGGGTGGTCAGGCCAGAGCTGCCTGCAGGAGGGAGGGAGCTGTAGTTGTGTTCAGGGGAAAACACCAGGGAGCCCACATGGAGAAAACAAATCCCCACAATGTCTGGCCTTGAAAACAAGAGAGGCTGAATTCTGTGAGCGTGTATGAGGAGCAGGACTTGGGTCCTGGAGCTTTAAAAGTCAGCTAATTTAGCACTGGGGGAGCTGGAAGGCCCTGCGATAGCCAGGTGCCTGTCCTTAAAGAGACAACAACCCAAGGATAAGCAACCGTTTGCACAATGGGAGGGAGATCTGCTTATACTAATTTTAGAATGTGTTGGTGGGGAGCTTCTCTAGGAACAAAGGAGCTGGCAGGTGCCATTTTCCTTCCTTGCCCCAGCAAAAACACAGAGCCACCTGTAGGAAGCAGTGTTGCACAGATACTTGCTACTTAACCTGCCCATGAGTTCTCCTGAGGACCAACCTGCTACAAGCCTGCTGGCTTTGGCCCTAGGTTCAGGGCAAATTTTCTTAACTCTACGTGTGCCCCACCCAACCACCATCTCCTTGTGCTGGACCCTCAGCAGCCACCACGCATCGGAGGATCTGGCCTAGGAATAGTGAGTGGCTCAGCACAAATTTTGCTAATGCCATGCACACCCATCCAGCCACTACATGCATAGACGTCACCCCCCCCAGCCATCCCACCCCAGCCATCTCACCCTGTGCCCAGCCACTGCACACACAGATGCCACAGGTCATGCTCAGCTGCCACAAGCACAGATGAAGGGTGCCCCAGGCCCCCACCATTGCTGCATGCCACACCCCACCACAGGTTGCCACCATGCTCCAGGTGATCAAGCCTAGGACTAGTGGCTAGGGCAAATTTTGCTAACTCTTCTGCATTGCCCCAAAGCCTTCTGTGGTCATGATCCCCCAAAGCCAACCTACCTAGGTCTCACTAACATCAGAGAAAGCAAGAACAGCTCACAAGAGGCAGAAAGTCTCTGCAGATATCTGGACCAATAGGAAAAGTGACTAGGACACAATAGCAGGATGTAAACAATGCATAAAGCAGATTTCCCTGAAGTTCCAGGTTCTGGTGAACAGGAGACACTGCACTGGACCTCTCCTTCATAAAACCATTTTTTTCAAGACCAAAAGGTATAGCTGACTTTCCTAACATACAGAAATAGACACTGAAAGATAGACATAATGAGGAGACAGAGAGATATGTCCCAAATGAAAAAACAGGAAAAATCAGCAGGAGATCTAAATGAAACAGAAATAAAGTAATATGCTTAACACAGAATTTAAGGTAATGAGCATGAAGATACTCACTGGAAAAGGGTGAAGGACATCAGTGAGACCCTTGACAAAGAGATAAAAAAATAACATATCATAGATGAATAATTCAGTAAATGAAATTAAAAATATAATAGATGGAATAAATAGTAGGCAACAGAAAGTAGAGGAATATATAAGTGACCTGAAGGATAGAATAATGGAAATCAATCAAGATCAACAGGTAAGAGACAAACAAATAATGCATAATGAGAATAGATTTAGAGAACTCAGTGACTCCATCAGGCATATAACAGTCACATTATAGGGATCCCAGAAGGAGAAGAGACAGAAGGAGAAGACAGAAAATTTGTTTGAAGAAATAATAGACAAAAAATTCCCAAATGTATGTGTGTAGTGGGGGGGGGGGGGGTGGGGGGGGATGGGGGGGGTCGGACAGAGATCCAGATTCAGGAGACACAGAGATTCCCCCAACAAATTAAACTCAAAGATGTCCACACCAAAACACATAGTAATCAAAATGCCAAAACATAGTGATAAAGAATTTTAAAGGTTTCAAGAAAAAAGAAGACATTTATATACAAAGGAAATCACATAAGGTGATCAGCTTATTTTCCAGCAGAAAATTTCAGCATGAAGTATTCAGAGTACTGAAAGGGAAAAATGCACAGCCAAGAATACTTTATCTAGCAAGATTATCATTCGGAATAGAAGAAAAGATGAGGAGTTTCCCAGACAAATAAAGTGCATGACCACTACCCCAGCCCTACAAGAAATGTTTAGGGAGACTCTGTGAGTGGAAAACAAAAACCATAAGTGAGAGTAAAAAAAAAAAGGAAACACAGGGGCGCCTGGGTGGCTCAGTCAGTTAAGCGTCCAACTCTTGATTTTGGGTCAGGTTATGATTTCATAGTTGATGAGATCAATACCTGTGTCAGGCTCCATGCTGACAGCAAGAGGACTGCTTAGGCTTCTCTCTCTCCTTCTCTCTCTGCCCCTCCCCTGTTTGCTCATATGCTCTCTCTCTCAAAATAAATAAGCGTGAATTGTTAAAAAATTTTTCAAAGTAATTATTGATAGAAATGTATTTATTGCCATTTTGTTACTTGTTTTGTGATTGTTTTTGTAGGTTTTGTAGGGGAGGAGAGAGAGAATCCCAAACAGGCTCTGCACTGTCAGCACAGAGCCCGAAGCAAGACTCAATTTCACAAACCAGGAGATCATGACCTGAGCCAAAATCAAATGTCAGACACTTAACCAACTGAGCCATCCAGGCACCCCTGTCAATAGTTACTTTGAATGTAAATAGACTAAATGCTCCAATAAAAAGACACAGGATGACAGAGTGGATTAAAAAAACAAAAACAAAAAAATAAGATCCATCCCTACGCTGCCTACAAGAGATTCACGTCAGACCTAAAGACACCTGCAGATCGAAAGTGAGAGGATGGAGAAACATTTATCATGCAAATGGATGTCAACAGAAAGCCAAAGCCAGAGTAGCAATACTTACATCAGACAAAATAAACTTTAAAGCAAATTCTGTAAAAAGTGACAAAGAAGGACACCATATAATTACAAAGGGGACAATTGAGCAAGAAGATATAACAATTATAAATATTTATGCACCCAACATGAAAGCACCAAAATATATAAAATGCTTAATAACAAACATAAAAGAACTAATCTATAACAATATAATAATAGTAGGGGACTTTAACACCCTAATTACATTGATGGACAGATCATCCAAGCAGAAAACAAATAAGGAAACAGTGGTTTTGAGTGACAAACGACCAGATCAATTTAACAGATATATTCAGAACATTCCATCCTAAGACAACAGAATGCACATTCTTTTCAAGTGCACATGGAAAATCCTCCAGAATAGATTACAATAGGCCACAAAATGAGCCTCAATAAATTCAAAGGGATTGAAGTAATGCCATGCATCTATTCTGACCACAATGCTATGAAATTCTAAAGCAACCATAAGAAGGAAATCTGGAAAGACCACAAATACATGGAGTTTAAATAATATACTACTAAGTAATGACTGCATCAACTAAGAAATCAAAGAAGAAATCAAAAAGTACATGGAAACAAACACAAATGAAAACACAGCGTCCAAAACCTTTGGGATGCAGGAAAAGTGGTTCTAAGAGGGAAGCTTATAGCAATACAGGTCTGCTTCAAGAAGCAAGAAAAATCTCAAATAAACAACCTAACTTTACACTTAAAGGAGCTAGAAAAAGAAGAATAAACAAAAGAATAAACAATACCAGCAGCAGGAAGGAAATAATAAAGATTAGAGCAGAAATAAATGAGATAGAAACTAAAAACAACAATAGCAACAACAACAATAGAACATATCCATGAAACCAGGAGCTGGTTCTTTTAAAAGATTAACAAAATTGATAAACCTCTATCCAGACTCACCAAAGAGATGGGGGGGGGGGGCAGGGTGAGAGGGAGAGAGAGAGAGAGGAATCCAAAAACCTCAGAAATGAAAGAGGAAAAATAGCAACCAACACCACAGAAATACAAACAATTGTAAGAGAATATTATGAAAAACAAATTAGACAACCTAGAGGAAATGGATAAATGTTTAGAAACATAAAACCAACCAAAACTGAAGCAAGAAGAAATAGAAAATTTGAACAGACAAGTACTAGCAAGGAGATTGTATCAGTGATCAAAAATCTCCCAACAAACAAAAGTCCAGAACCAGATGCCTTTAGAGGGGAATTTTACCAAATATTTAAAGAGGGTTAATACCTATTCCATTCAACATATTCCAAAAATACAAGAAGGAAAACTCCCAAATTCATTCTACAAGGCAAGTATTGCCCTAATATCCAAACCAGATAAAGACGAAAGAAAGAAAGAAAGAAAGAAAGAAAGAAAGAAAGAAAGAAAGAAAGAAAGAAAGAAAGAAAAGAAGAAAGAAAAAGAATTATAGGCCAGTATCTCTGATGAATATAGATGCAAAAATCCTCAACAAAATACTAGCAAACAGAATCCAACAATACATTAAAAAACCATATACCACAATCAACCGGGATTTATTCCTGGGATGCAAGAGTGGTTCAATATTCACACATCAATAAACATGATACATCATATCAATAAGAGAAAGGATAAAAACCAAATGACCATTTCAATAGATCAGAAAAATCATTTGAGAAAGTACAACGTCCATCCATGATAAAAAGCCCTCTAAAAAGTAGGTTTAGGGGTACCTGGGTGGCTCAGTCGGTTAAGTGTCCGACTTCAGCTCACGTCATGATCTCACGGTTTGTGAGTTCAAGCTCCACATTGGGCTCTGTGCTGACAACTCAGAGCCTGGAGCCTGCTTCAGGTTGTGTGCCTTCCTCTCTCTCTCCCGCTTGCCCGCTCACCCTCTGTCTCTGTATTTCTGCCTCTCTCTCTTACAAATAAACATTTAAAAATTTTTTAATAAAAAGTAGTTTTAGA
The DNA here is from genome assembly GCF_028018385.1 of Neofelis nebulosa. Classification (NCBI taxonomy): domain Eukaryota; kingdom Metazoa; phylum Chordata; class Mammalia; order Carnivora; family Felidae; genus Neofelis; species Neofelis nebulosa. Next base: position 25,175,969 of record NC_080794.1, on the reverse strand, counting down.
GGGAACATATCTTAACATAATAAAACACACAGTGACATCATACAATAAGGCCTGGAACAACACAAGGGTATACATTCTCACCACTTTTTTTCTTTTTTTTTTTTCACCACTTTTTTTCAACATAGTACTGGAAGTCCTAGCCACAGCAACTAGACAACAAAAATAAAACGCATCCAAATTGGTAAGGAAAAAGTAAAACTTTAACTGTTTATAGACGGCATGATACTGTATGTAGAAAACCCAAGGACTCCACCAAAAAGTATTAGAACTAATAAATGAATTCAGTAAAGTCACAGGATACAAAACCAACATACAGAAATCTGTTGCATTTCTATACACTCATAATGAAGCAACAGAAAGAGAAATTAAGAGAACAATACCATTTACAATTGTGCCCAAAATAATAAGATACCTAGGAATAAATCTAACTAATGAGGTAAAAATTCTATACTCTGAAAACTACAAACCAGTGATGAAAGAAATTGAAAATGACACAAAGAAATAGAAAGAGATTTCATGCTTATGGATGGGAAGAATCAATATTGTTAAAATGTCTATACTACCCAAAACAATCTACACATTTAATGCAATCCCTATCAAAATATCAACAGCATTTTTCATAGAACTAGAACAAACAATCCTAAAATGTATATGGAACCATAAAACCCCATATAGCCAAAGCAATTTTGAAAAAGAAAATCAAAGCTGGAGGTATCATAATTTCAGGCTTCAAGTTATATAACAAAGCTGTAACAATCAAAACAGTTTGGCATTGGCACAAAAATAGACAAATAGATCAATAGAACAGAATAGAAATCCAAGAAATGAACCCACAACTATAATGTCAATTAATCTCTAACAAAGCAGGAAAGAATATCCAATGGGAAAAAGATAGTCTCTTCCACAAATGGTGTTGAGAAAATTGGTCAGCTACATGCAAGAGAAGGAAACTGGATACTTTTTTACACCATATACAAAAAATAAACTCAAAATGGATTAAAAAACTAAATGTGAGACCTGGAACCATAAAAATCCTAGAGGAGACCACAGGCAGTAGTGTCTCAGACATTAGCCATAGAAACATTTTTTCCAGTTATGTCTCCTGAGGCAAGAGAAACAAAAGCAAAAATAAACTGTTGGGAATACATCAAAATAAAAACCTTCTTCACAGCAAAGCAGACAACCTAAAAGGCAACCTACAAAATGAGAGAAGATATTTGCAAATGAAATATCCAATAAAGGGTTTGTGTCCAAAATATATAAAGAATATAATTATAGGGATGCCTGGGTGGCTCAGTTGGTTAATTGTCTGACTTTGGCTCAGGTCATAATCTCACAGCTTGTGGGTTCAAGCCCCACATCTGGCTCTGCACTGATAGCTCAAACCCTGGAGACTGCTTCGGATTCTGTGTCTCCCTCTCTCTCTGCCCCTCCTCTGCTTGTGCTTTGTGTGTGTCTCTCTCTCTCAAAACAAATAAATATAATTTTTAAAAATTAAAAAAATAAAAAGTTTATACAACTTGGGATGCCTGGGTGGCTCAGTCAGTTAAGCATCCAACTCTTGATTTTGCCTCAGGTCATGATCTCACAGTCTGTGGGATCAAGTCCCACATAAGGCTCAGTACTTACAGCGTGGCTTTGCTTGGAATTCTCTCTGTTCCTCTTCATATGTCCCTCCTCCACTCTCACTCTCTGTCTCAAAATAAATAAATAAAAATTTAAAAAGATAATTTATACAACCCAACACCAAAACCCACAAACAATCCAATTAAAAATAGGCAGAAGACATAAGCAGACATTTCTCCAAAGAAGTCATCCAGAAGGCCAACAGACACATGAAAAGATACTCAACATCACTCATCATCAGGGAAATGTAAATCACAACTACGATGAGATATCATCTCACACCTGTCAGAATGGCTAAAATCAAAAACGCAAGAAACAACAAGTGTTGATGAGAATGTGGAGAAAAAGAAACCCTCTTGCACTGTTGGTAGGAATGCAAACTGGTGCAGCCACTCTGGAATATGGTATGTAGATTCCTCAAAAAGTTAAAAGTAGAAATCCTCTATGATCCAATAATCACACTACTGTGTTTTTACCTCCAAAAATATAAAACACTGATTCAAAGGGATACATACACCTTATGTTTACAGTAGCATATTTTACAATGGCCAAATTATGGAAGCAGTCCAAGTGTCCATGGATAGATCAATGGATAAAGAAGTGTCATACACACACACACACACACACACACACACACAATGAAATTTTAGTCAGCCATAAAAAAGGAATGAAATCTTGCCATTTACAACAACATGGATAGAGGTGGATAGTATAATGCTAAGTGAAATAAGTCAGTCAGAGATAAATAAATACCATATGATTTCACTCATATGTGGAACTTAAGAAACAAAACAAATGATTAATGGAGAAAGAGAGAGAGAGAGAAAAAAACCAAGAAATAGACTCAACTCTTGAGAACAAACTGATGGTTGCCAGAGTGAGGATGGAAAATGGGTTAAACAGGTGAATGGAGATTTAGGGGGGCACTTGTGATGAGCACCGGATGGTATATGGAAGTGTTGAATCACTATATTGTACACCTGAAACTAATAGAACACTGAATAGTAACTATACAGGAATTAAAATGAAAAAATATAGAGAAATCGCATTATATCCTTTTTAAAAATGCCCTAAGTTTAGTAGCTTAAAGCAACACATACTATTCTTTTACAGTTCTGGAGATCAGAAGTGTAAAATGGGTCTGTAGTATTGTGTTCCTTCCGGAGGTTCTAGGAAAGAATCTTCATCACCTTTGCTAGCTTCTAGAGGCTACCCATATCTCTTGCCCGATGGTCCCTGGTCACTCTCATATCTGCTTTCACTATTACATCTCCTTCACTGACTCTGATTTTCCTGCTTCCCTCTTATGAGGACACTTGGGATTACATTGGACCCACTCAGATAATCCAAGATAATTTCACCATCTCAAGGACCTTAACTGACATCTGCCAAGTTCTTTTTACCATGTACAGGGAGCAGGGATTAGGATCTGGATGTCTTTAGGAGGCCCGTTATTCGGCCTATCACAGGGTCTAAAGACATTTCACAATTTTGTCAAGTGGGGATGTCTGCAATAAGGACTTGTGTTCCTCCCATATTCTTTTCTCTCCAGAGTCATCTCTCTCTGTATTCAAGGACTGAGTCATCCTTTCTGGGTACTTCCTTCCTCTCACAGGCAGCAAGACACTGGAGGCAGAGTTCTGTTCCAGCTTCTTTTCCTTATTTATTGCACCATAACTGTTATTAGTGCTGGAGAAGCCCGAGGACCCATTGAGTAATTGGATTTGTGCTCAAAACGGCCTATATCAGACCCTTAAAAGTAGACTTATTCACTGAACATTTATTTTAGCCATATAGCAAATTGCTGGTTGCTTAATTTTGGAAAGATGAGCCTAAGTAATGGGGTCTATGTAATTTTCAGAGGATAGACCTAAGAACAAAGGTCTGTAGACATTTTGATCACTGAGGCAAGCCAGTAGAAGAACATTTCAGTGCAACTTGAATCAACTTGGCCAATTCTGCAGGACCTAGCGGACTTAGGGGAAGAAACAGCATTACTGACCTGTTTTGCCTCCCTTTTAGGCTGAAATCTTCTTAGCAGAAGACTCTAAAGCAAAAATTATCACATTGAGATTATTACATTGATATACATTATTATATTATTGCATTGATGCAGTGCCACTACAGAAGGAAAAGCATCTCAAAGCAGAGATGACAAATAGGAAGAGCACATACTGCCCTTAGCATCCCACATCCAAAACAGACATTATTAATCAGTCAGGCACTGTTTCCCACTTAGAGCCTGGATCTGTCCTTAAAACCCTTCCTGCCAGAATGCTCCAGCCAACCACTACCACTCAGCTAGGGCTGGCATGCAAATGGATCTCTATCTTATGTCTCTGCATTAGTCAATGTCTTCCTCTGTCTAGGCATTACAGAAAATTCCTCCTACTGCAATCCAGCAATAAAACACTCTGATGCCTAGAATACCACTTGAGTTCAATTGCTGGAGCTGGCAAAATCCTGGGAGACACAGGTTCAAAAATGAAGCAGATGCTTCCACCTCCCTATTTTCTGTTCAGACACTTTGGTTGGGGATCCTGTTTCATCTTACTTTCTCCAGTTCCTCCTCTAGGGATACCGGATTAAGGGCTTCTTCGCCTTTCCCTTCCATGGGACTTCTGTGCTTTGAATTCCTGCACAAAATGTGTGGCCCTGCCCCCAGTTTCTGCTTTTCCTTCATTAATTATGTGACTCTCTTCCTCTTTCCTCAGAACAGAATCCTACTTGCCCCTAAGAGCACTGTCCCCAGGGAGTACTTGGCCGTTATTGTCAAATTCTTCGAAAGCAAGAAAGGGAAAGAAACACAAGCTTATCCATCCTTGTCTCTTTTTTCACCTTGTGGTTTCTACTCACATTAAGCAGCCATAGAGGTTATCAAATGCCCCGCTCTGCTTTTACAGTTATTTATCCATGAAAGCCTCTGATGGGTTCTGGTATAATGTCAGATTGTACCCCTACTTGATGAACATGGCTTCTCACCTGTTCACAGGCACTGGCTTGCTTTTACACCAGGGCTTGCTAAGGAAGAGGGGAAACCCAGCGCATTCAAATAGCTCAGTGACAGGTGAGTCAACCAAATCAGAACATGGGGGGGGGGGGGGGGGCGGAAAGGCGGTGAGCACCCAGTATGTGCTACTGCTACTGTGCGTTCGCTTTTTATTAAGAGGAAAATACTATGTGTCACTGGCACCCCAAAATTTTTGCTAGGATCACAGGGAGATTTTTGCTTTGGCGAGGGCAGGCTGTAGCCTGCAAAATTCTGGAAGAACCCAAATCAAAAAAGCAGATCTCTTCAGTCTCTAGATTTCATTTCAATGCCTTTTCTCTGCTCAGAGCAATAATCAAGCTGCGTGCTCTGCAGCGAAGCACATTCATCCAGCTATAGGTCTGAGTCGCTGCCTTCACAGGGGACTTTTCAGCTTGCATACAAGCAAACTGATTGCCTTCCTTGCAAGGTTCCCGCCCGGGAACGCCCATCTGAGGCTGCCTCTGCTGTAGCTACTGCGACAGCCTAGCGTGGTCGCGCCGACAAGCCCCGGAGGAGCCCAGGGGCCTTGGCGAGCCTTCGCTGCTGAATGCCCTGCGCTAGAAAGAGGCCCGGACGGAGAAAGCTGCCTGCAGACACGGAGCCGAGCCGAGCAGAGAACCCCTACGTGGGGGAGGCTGCGATCCACTACCAGAGGAGGTTAAGGGGATGCTGCGAGGGCGCAGAGAAGGGATCTCCAGGCAGGATGATCTGTGACTCAGCAGAGATGGATGGCAGAGACCTCAGGTGGGAGTCTAGAAGCCATGCCACTGATACAGTTATCACGTCACTTACACTTCCGGGCCTCATAGTTCTCATTCAGAAAACGCTGGGTGCTAGATCTTTATTTTTAAAATTAATTATCATTTTTGTTTTAAGAACATTTTGAAAAAAAAAAAAGCACAAAAGAATATAATTGTGTACAAACCTTCCAGCCAAAAGAGACCATTGTTAACATTTTTTTTCATTGTTAACATGTTGTAATTTTGTTTCAAGACCTGTTTTTAAAATATAAATGAAATAAAGCAAGACAAAATGGACTCCCCTTATAACCCCTTCCTCCTTGCTTCCTAGCCCCATCTCCTCCCCCAGTGGCAACTACCTGAAAGAAATTAAAGCAAGTTCTTCTAATCCACTTGAAGACTTTTACCTAAACATAAACAATAGAGAGAATATACAATATTGGGGGTGCATTGTATAATTTATATCTCATTGCACTTGTATTGTGCATCTTGTTTTTTTTCCACTCCACACTGTGATGTTTTGTTCTGCATAGAGATCTAGTTCTCTCATTTTAACCATTGTCTGGCATTGGGTTAGGTGATTTGTAAGCCCTTTCCTGGTCTTAACACCAAGCTAATGGTTCCTAAGCTGCACGTTAGAATCACCCAAGGCACATTAAAATGAAGATATCCAGGCCCTGTTCTCAGAGAATCTAAATTCATTGGCCTGGAGTTGGGCCTGGTCATTTGCCTTGAGATTCTGTGATGACAGGGATAAATGATAGGTGCCTGCTATGCCTCTCCTGATAGATGTAATTCTACATCTTCCAACAGAATTATACCAACCAAAATAATTCTGCTAGAGAGAATTCCCAGAGTCTCTCTCCTTTTATCTTACTGCTAAAAACAAAAACAAAAACAAAAACAAAAACAAACAAAAAAAAAACAGTGCTTATGGGCCCTAGCAATGGGCAGGTAGGCCTTCACCTTTGCTCCCTGGCAGAAGTGGAGATATTCCCAGTGGGAGGAGTATCTGGGAGATGACCCATCAGGTAAGGGAGAAAACCTCAGACAGTGGAGTGTGAAAGGAATCTGGATTGCTCTCTCATTTCATCATGCTGCATGATAAAAGGGAAGAAACTACTGCTAGGTAATTTTGCAGAAAGTCTTCCAGACAACCGCCCCTCCCCTTTCACCAACCTTTATTTTTGCCAGGCTCACCCTCCTCACAGAAAGGTATTTATTAAACTGCCACTTGTAGCTTCACTCAAGACAGCAATCATGGAAACCTGAACCCTGCCCTCTAAGGGCCACTCTTTGGACAGAGTGCAGATGTCAAGATGCCCTTGATGCAAGTATTTTATAACTTTGTTCTTTCTCTTTTTGCCATTCTTTATGCCAGCTACAAAGAAATTACCTGGAAAAAATGACCAAATGAGGTGCAGTTTAACATTCTGTACTGTAATACATTCAACAAATATTTACTGAGTGCTTATTAGGTGCCAACCACAGTGAGAGGTCATGGGGATCCCATGGGCCCAACAATCACAGGCTCTTCCCTCCAGTTTGGGATATAGGCCAATGAATACACAACTAAACAGTACGTATAATTTATGATACAGCTGAAGGAAGCACAGATTGCTCTGGAAAAACAAAGGAGGCTAGACAGAGAGTAATAAACTGAGTCTTGGCATCTGAGGAGTATTTTCCTAGAGTAATGGAAATGTGAGTATACATAGGCTTACCTGCAAGGCTTATTAAAATGGCCCTCACCCCAGTTTCTGATTTGCATTTCTAACATGTTTCCAGATGATGCCAATGGTGCTGACCTGGAGAAAACACTTTGAGAACCACTGTCCTAGAGGAACAAAGGTTACTCAGACCAGCATTATTGGCCTTACCTAGGAACTTGTTAGAAATGTAGAAGTTCAAATCTCACCCCAGATGAACTGAGTCAGAATCTACATCAATATCTCTAGGTGATACCTATGCACATTCAAGTGTGAGAAACACCTCTGTAAACCACTGGCTCCCCAACTTGGCTGCACAATAGAATCATATGGGCCATTTTTAAAAATTACTGATGGCTGGCTTCCATCCTCAGAGATCTTGGTTTAATTGGTATAGAGTATGAAAAGCTCTCATAGGTGATACAGATGATTATAATATACAACAAATTTTGAGAAACACTGGCCTAAGCTAAATGTAGCCTCAGTAGGAGTTAGCCCCACAATGAAAAGCAGGAAGAATATTACAGAAAGCAGAATGTGCAAAGGCTCAGTGGCAGAAAGAGCAAAGTAGGTTCCACAAATGGAAAGGAGTTTGGTGAGCTCAGTGTATAGTGTTAGAGAAGAAAATTGACAAACTTTGACAGAAGAGGGTTAGAGGGTTACAGAGGCCAGTGGTGGAAGACTCCAGAACCTGTCAAAGGTCTTTGAGTTTTCTTTCAGGAGTGGATGCACTCAGACTTGCCTTTTAACAGTGATCAGTTTGTTAGCTGTATGGGAACAATATGCCTTGTGTTAAGGCTGCCACTTCTTTGACTATAAAGAAACACATATTATTGTTCTTACCAAAAATTATTCCTTTGGAAGAAATTGCTTTTTAAACCAAAGATAGAGGCAAAAGGATAAGGGTGGGGACAAAGAAAAATAGTACAGATGGGTAGCAGACAATGTTGCCCCAATATATGCTACGTTGGCATAAGGATTATTTTGAGCAATTGAGAAGCAGTAGATACAAGAAAAGCTCTCTGCCCTCTCCCTACTTGTCTAAAACAGGACATAAATTTACAAAAGCACCCCTCCTCTCTCTACCAAGAAGAACAGAAATTAATCAACAGAGACAACTCTAGACCCTTATCAGCCCAAAGACAGCACCAAAAGTATCTACACAACAAATCTTACTAAAAGTAGCCCTTATCCACCATTAGTCTCCCCCATATATTTGCCTTCTCACAATTTGCCACCCCTGGAAACTCAAAGTCCTATCTTTCCTCTTCTCTAGAGATGTCATATCCCTTTGTTAAGATGTTACAGAAGCCCAAGTTCTAACCGCCCCTTTGATGTACTAATCCCCAAGTATTTCATCGGTATGCATGATGCTTCTGTTTGTTTTCTCTTCCTAAGATGTCTGTTGTCAGTCTAACTTATGGGTCCCTGGCCAGAGAAGCTAAAATAGGTAGAGGAGAAAGACTTTTTCCATCTCCTATAGTACCAACCAATCTAGAAGACTTTTTTGCCACTTTAGCTTCCACCATTCAGTTTAACCAATATTTTCCTGAGCACTGTGTACGAAGCCTCGTGCTGGTGCAGTGGGAGTAGAATCGAGATCTTTGATGCTCTCTCTTTGCAAAGAGTCACAAGGTGGGAATTTCAGACAAGCAAGTGATTTTTTCCAAAGAGCATTAGTTTGACTCTGGTTGAATATTTGACAATGCTGTTAAATGGGAGGATTCTGTGCCATCCAACCCCACTTAAGCCCTCAGCTAACCCATCAAATGGCCCCATTCATGCTGCAGCTGCAGGATTCCTGAGGTCATGCCAGTGGGCACCAGGAATGCAAACGAGGGCTCAGTCTTGGCTTCTGACACCCTGTGAGCTTTAAGGAAGAACAAGTAGGCATTTGTTAGGGGAAGGCCCACAAAGACACCTCAGGAGAGGAGATTGAATGCCCCTTGGGATTCCAGGCCAAATGCAAAAAGCTGGTGTAATCTCTGCCACCACAGCTTGTCTGACCTCACTGGCTCACTGGCTGTGGAGGCAGCTGATGGCCCAACGACAGAAACTATTCTCCTGAGCCATCATTTCCTCAATAAGAGGAATGGAAACTGAATTAACTACCACTGCACATTCTCTCTAGTTTGTCATATGTAGAAATGTCTATTCCTCTACACATTTCTTATTGTAGAATGTGTTTAACTATTCAATTCATCACTTTTCAGGACAAAAAAATTTAAAAATCATAGTCTCAGAAGAACTCTGGTGAAACATAGCTTGAGATACAGGATGCCTCCAGCAACTTTCTGGGCTACTACCTGAACTTCATCAGGTGTCTTCTAATATTTACTGTACATACATACTGCTCCCATTTATCTAAAACTTTTAATATTTTTCATATGCTTGAAAATGCCTATTTCCCAATGGTTCTGAACAGATTGAGTTGGTAGTTCAAACTATCTGCCAAATGCTTAACACTTGATCGTAGTTGTTTTCTAAGATTGTCAAGCATAAACAGGGTCTGCAAGGAGAGAGTTGGTGGCGCTCTTGCCATAAATGTCACAGGTGAGAAAGGGCAGGTGTATGGCTTACGTTCAGATGGCATCCCATGAAGGCAAAGACAGAGCAGCTTTAATTCACTGTGCAAATTATACTATCTGTCAGGATGGCAGAGGGGTGAGAAAATGAAGATGTGAATTTATAGGGTAAATGTATGAAAAGAAAAGGATATACCAGATTCAAGAGAAATTTACTACAAAGATTTGTTTCAGAGGAAATTTGTTCAGAAAATACAGGCACCAGATTTTGGTACTCTTGGTTTAAAAGGCAATGAGAAAAAACATAAAAACATTTTTCCCATTGCACAGGGCACATGTCAGGTGAAAAGTGAGGACACCAGATGAAGTTTATATCAAGGAATTAGCAAGATAGTCAAGAGAGCCACCGGAAAGTTTTGAGGTACCAAACATCTTCTGGAAAAAATACTGTAAGGAACACTTAAATGGTTGCCTGATAATGAGAAAAAGTTGTTTCTCTCCTGAACTACCTCTGTTCCCAGGTTAGTAGCAGCAGTGGGAAGAGGTTATCTCTATGAAGTATTAAGGACAGTGTAAAATTGTGTGTTTCCATGAAGATGATGATTCTTAGAAAATTTAGAGCTGCAGCTGGTTCTATAAGCAATTTGAGCAAGGAGTGACAAGGGCGTGGATCTTAAGAATACTTAGGAGTTCTCCATACCTGGTTTCAGATTCCTACTGTGGTGTTACTCCTATGGGCTACAAACAGTGCATTGAATTTACAAAGTGCTTTCAGTTTATCAAGCACCTCCACATACCTCTCCACATTTGGACCTCACCACTCAGTAATGCATAGACAGGAGGGATTTTGATCTGCGTTGTACAGATGAGGACACTGAAGCTGAACAACATTCTGTCTTGCTCAAGGTCATAGAGCTAAGATTTAAGTTCTATCTTCCAATTCCTCTTTCCATTGTGCTGTTGGACAGATAGGCAGGACATGGTGGCTAGCTAAGGAAGGATGGCAATGGGAGTGCCTTTTAGTCTCCCTCAACATGATGACTTGTATAGGCTTAACAAGATTACATAGTTAGGAAACAAAAGACATCCAGCCAAGAAGGACAAAATTTAGAAGATGTATGTTTCATATGGAAGCAACTATTCATTTTGGCCAAAAGAAGAAGGAAATCAGGAAATTTCAACAGAGACATGGGGTCCAGGATTGTGTGTGTATATAAAGCAAATGGACAAAAAATAACCCCACAGATCCTAGCCTATGGCCTATTTGAGAGAAAGGACTGTAGACTGTAGACTGTATCCAACAGGTCCCACCAAAGACTTAATGTCCATTACATCATTTAGTCAAGGGTGATCTGAGGGTTGCACTTTACTGTTTTTTCTTAGGGGAATTGACTTTCCTGAAAGCATTTATTTCAGCAAACTAAGGAATTCCTGGGCATGCAACTAAACTGCCATTAATTTATTCCTCTTGCTTCTCCTGCTTGCTTTACTATGCAGTGTGGAGAAAATTGGGACTCACTAGTAACTAGGGAAAGCAAGTTCAAACCACAGCCCAGCTCTCTATCACAACTATCATATGACCTTCAGTCTCTTGGGATTTGGTTCAATTACATGGAAACTGAGGAAGACTTAAAATAAATCTCTCCTAATTCTAACATTTTGTCAGCTTTTATAGAACAACACACAGGAAATGGCTCTCTTTGGTCTCTCCAGTATCTGAACTTTCAAAGTAATTTCATCAATATATGTGCCCCCATTTTGTCCAGCCAGGGGAGCCTGAGCATATGCAGAGAAAACTTCATGTTCTGATGGCATGTCCCCACAGTTCTGTTAGGAAAGTGCTTCGATCTTCATTTCTACTTTGTAAGAAGTTGCCCAGTGCTGCTTCTTTCCCTTCCCTTCTTTCCCTTCCCTTCCACTGACAATAACTGCTGTAAATTCATTATTGTTCAGATAATCAGTGACACCTTTAGGCTCTTTTCTGGATTCTTACCTTGGACTGTTTGAAGACCATGACCTGGACTCAATAATATGGGATATACCAAGATTATTTTTTTCTACTACTACTACTTTAGGTATTGGTTTGCTAACAATTCACTTTTTATATAAATTAGAGTGGATACAATTACATTTTGTGAGTGGAAGAAGGAAAGTGGAGTTTAACTAATGCACTAAGAATTGTACATAACTTGAGGTAGCCCATGGTTATGTGTAATGCATGCAAAGGTCATCCACATGTCTCTTCCAGTGGAAAAACAGTCTCTTAATAGATGGTATTACCCATGATTATCTCTAAAGGTGAGGATTTCAGGCCAGGAAGGAAAGAAGAGTGTTTTGGGGAGGGGAAGGCATTTTGATCCACCAGTGAGTCAGGATGACCCTAAGCAAGATGGTTCTAGTAAAAATGGGTTCTATTTGAAGCAATATGGCTGAACTACTGACAAGTCCTTATTTTTGTCATCTCTAATATATTTTCTGGCTAGGTGTGGGGGCATGGCTGAGTTGATATAATAAGTAGCCTCATGAATTTTATGTGTGAGTATATACAAAACTATAATAATATGATTGCATCTGGAACACAAATATTTATGAATGCTAATAAAACTAAGACTCTGGGCTTAAATCCCCAAATAGATACTCATTATATTTATAGTAACCTACAGTTAAACATATGGTTAAATGAAGCAAGATGTGTAAAATTAATGACTGGTCACTGTATTCTGCCAAACTGCATCCAGGTCCTGAAAATACCATAGTTCTTGATTTTTTCACTGAGTGGTCTAAGAATGTCCCTACAAACTTAATGAGAAATTTCCACTAGCCCCAAAGCATTCTGATTTCTCACACACAGATTTGCCTTATGTAAATGTGCTTAGCTCCACATGAAGGCAGTGAGAAAAAGAGTCATTGACTTTGGATTTTGCATGCTTTAAAGTAAATGTCTAGATACACAAAACTCACTATTATGGGCATTTAAGACAGAAGCGGGGGCGGGGGCAGTGTATGAACTAGTCATTTAAATTCACAGATACAATTTTGTTTACTTTCTTCTCTAGAACTCCAAGATTCACAGCAGATCACAAACCTAGCTTTGCTTTTAAAATTAAGTGATAGCCTGTCTTCAGCCTGTAATTCTTTAAAATCTAATACGTATCTTGGTTTTATAGTCAGAAAATCCATAATAGCATGTTACTTGTTCCCTCTACTGTGTAGAAACACTCCAGGAACTAATTCACAGAGTCATTTGCTAAGTGGCAATGTTATTGAAGAGCTGAGATTTTCACAGAAAAACAATTGGTTAATTGATACAGAGTCATAATGAGTTATGGGCTAGCTGGCCAATAAGGGGTGACACAGGCCTCTTCAGACAGGCTCTGTGATTGCAAAGGTGTTTGTAAAGTCTTGCAGTGAAGGTGGCAATCCCTTTGTCTGACATACTAGTACCTACAATTAGTGTTAAGGGGAATAAAGCCAATGGTACACAGACATGATAGTGGTTGTTGTGTCCCTTTGACAGGCTAATTGCTGCCATATTGGGTGCTGGCCAAAAAGGGTATTAATTGATGTCAGAAATTCAAAGAATTCTTGGAAACCATCAAAACCCTAGAGGAGAAAGCAGGAAAAACCCTCTCTGTCCTCAGCCACAGCAATTTCTTATTTGACACATCTCCAAAGACAATGGAATTAAAAGCAAAATGAACTATTGGGACCTCATGAAGATAAAAAGTTTCTGCACTGCAAAGGAAACAATCAACAAAACTAAAAGGCAACCAACGGAATGGGAAAAGATATTTGCAAATGACATATCAGACAAAGGCCTAGGATCCAAAATCTATAAAGAACTCACCAAACTCCACCCCTGAAAAACAAATAATCCAGTGAAGAAATGGGCAGAAAACATGAATAGACACTTTTCTAAAGAAGACATGCAGATGGCCAACAGGCACATGAAAAGATGCACAATATCACTCCTCATCAGGGAGATACAAATCAAAACCACACTCAGATACCACCTCACACCAGAGTGGCTAAAATGAACAAATCAGGAGACTATAGATGCTGGCGAGGATGTGGAGAAACAGGAACCCTCTTGCACTGTTGGTGGGAATGCAAACTGGTGCAGCCACTCTGGAAAACAGTGTGGAGTTTCCTCAAAAAATTAAAAATAGTTCTAACCTATGACCCAGAAATAGCACTGCTAGGAATTTACCCAAGGGATACAGGAGTGCTGATGCATAGGGGCACTTGTACCCCAATGTTTATAGCAGCACTTTCAACAATAGCCAAATGATGGAAAGAGCCTAAATGTCCATCAACTGATGAATGGATTTATATACACAATGGAATACTACGTGTCAATGAGAAAGAATGAAATATGGCCTTTTGTAGCAACGTGGATAGAACTGGAGACTGTTATGCTAAGTGAAATAAGTCATACAGAGAACACCAGATACCATATGTTTTCACTCTTATGTGATCCTGAGAAACTTAACAGAAGACCATGGGGGAGGGGAAGGAAAAAAAAAAGTTAGGGAGAGAGTCAAACCATAAGAGACTCTTAAAAACTGAGAATAAACTGAAGGTTGATGGGGGGGTGGGAGGGATGGGAGGGTGGGTGATGGGCATTGAGGAGGGCATCTGTTGGGATGAGCACTGGGTGCTGTATGGAAACCATTTTGACAATAAATTTCATATTAAAAAAAGAAATTCAATGAATTCTTTTCATCTAAACTCATCCGATTCAATTTTGATTTTCAAATCTCCAAGTTCCACTCCTCTACTTCACATTCATAATGAGCCTGTTCTCTTTTCTACTGTTAGATGAAACCCACCAAGATGCCAGCTCACTAAACTGATAAAACTGCCCTTGCCAACAGTATTATGGGAAAATCAAGAATTCTCTGAAACCAGTTTTCTCCTTTTCATCATGTGGAAGGCCCCCTGAAATCTAGTCTCCTCATCTGATACCATGCTCTGCCTGGCCTGGACCACATTCATTCTGTCTTCCTTTAGCTCCTGGATTGCTCTTCACCTTCTCTTACCTATGAATCTTTGCACATGCTGTTCTTCTGCCTGGATCACTTCTTTCCTGAACTAATTTCTTGTTAAACCAAACCTAACTCATTCTGAAATATCCAGTACTTCACTGGGGAAGTTTTTGTTGATACTCCTCTCCCCACAGCATGGTTATTACATAGTTTGCTATGTAGTTCTCTGTAAACTTTCATCACAATGACAATGACTTGTTCAATAACATGTGTATCACTCTGTAGGTTAAGCTGCCGAATACTGAAACTGTATCTTTTATGTTTTTTTCTGTATCATTCGCACTTATCCCAGGACCTGTAACACAGTGAACTCAATAAATAGTTGTTGAATGAATTAATAAATGAGAGTGAGTGAGAGAAGAAATAAATGGTTTGTTCCAATGAGTCTATTGCTTTTCAAAGCATGGTTTGAAAGGATGTCATTGTGCAAGTGTGGCGACCTCATCAGGTTTAATAGAAACAGACAATCTTTGCCTAGGGGTCCATGAACTTTCTGGTTAAGAAGAACATTTTATTTAATGTACTGTACCTACCTTGATAAGCTTCATCACCATTGGGACTACCAGGATCGCATTCCATATCTGTTTCAGACTATAATGCGAGTCTGACATCTACTGGTCATATGGGGTAGTACTGTGAATCCTATGACAAGACATTTTCATTTTCTCTGGAATCTTCTGGATTGTGAAAGCTAGGAAGGGCGCTTAGATTCTAACACATCTGACCACTTCATTTTTCCAAAGACAAAGCCATTTCTCATGATATGTATATGATCACTCAGGGCTATACTGTTAGTGGAAGGGCTCAAACACTAACGTAGCCTTCCTGACAAAATCAGACTCTTTTTTGTTCTTATTCTTAATCATAATTCTGGATGGTAACAATTACATCTGTTCAACTATGTGTAATTTTTCCAAAATGAAATGGAATAAATTATACTTGTTCCATATTATACACCAGGAATCTCTTACCCTTTGTAAGAAAAGCAAAAGACTTTATTTTCTACTTCCTGTATAAGTATTTTCTGGATCTAAAGACAGCTGTTTGGGATCATGTGGGAAAAACTAGACTTACAAAACTTGGAATTTCACACCAAAAAGTTAGGCAAAGATATGGTGCAGGATGTGTATTGCGTGCCAATGGATTGCCTGCCATTAGCAAGACTCTGAGGGATTAGAAACATACCAGAGGTTTGTGTTCCAAGAAGCCATGATCTTTAATGGAAAAACTGACAAACCATAACTGAAAGAGGTAGGAACTGCCTTCCTAATCAGAATAGACAGTATTGGTGTAAAAACCTTCCAGAAATGCCTCCTCTGTGTACCTGGCAGAATTGGCTATAGAAGCACTAGTTTTTCCAATATATACACATTTTTATTTTTTTAGCTACCCCATTGGGACTGGATTTAACTGCAGTCAGCTTTTTATTAAAGTGTGGTTTGCAAGGAAACATGCTTCTTAACATTCCTGGGACCAATGCAGATTCATAACAAACCCAAAAACTCAGTACCTGCCAGAAGAGTTTTATCTTTCCCTAACAATTCTCAGAACTGAGTGCTTCAGGGGCTGGGCTTCTGAAACAAACAAAAAAAAAGACATGGCTGTCTGGAAGTTCTCACTGGGTATCTCATAAAATTTCTCTGGAACTCTTAGGCTCAGAATATACTTTTTAAAATCTTCCTTACTCAAGATAGTACCACCAGCTAATGAACATGTTCAGGCTGATCATTTTGTTCCATTAAGTTGGAAAAGTAGCACCTTTACTTCATACCCTTAGGAAAAACCTGATAATGAAAATAGCACAGGGTTCTGAATGGGTTAAGGATCCATTGAGGTACTATTTTGGTCCATTCAGGGTTGGGACAAAACAAACAAAGAAAAGCTTTCCCTCTGAGAGGAAAAATACCAAGGAAAATGTCAATATTCATTCAATTATTCCATTCTAATGACAGTCTCTCTTCCAGTCTCAACCACAAACATGGAGAATGATGCTCACCATCCTCCAGACATGATCTGGAATGTCCTTAATTAAATCTGAATTCCTGTGTACCCTTTCCATCTCAACACAGTGCCCATGGCCAAGGGCAATGGCACTGACCTGATGGCACAATTATAGAGCACTGCATTGAGGTACTGGAGACCTTTGCTCTTTGGAGAAGGAAAAGAGAATGTTTATCCAGAATTTCAGTATATGAGTTATGTAAAGACCAGGAGGTACACATGAATGCCCAAGGCAGATGACAGTTCTTATGACTTTACCATTACTACCACTCAGAGTTCTTACACTCTCTGGACTCCAAATTATGCTCAGAATTCTCTGATAGCCTAGAAACACTGCTTAATGCAAGTGACAGTCCTCCCCTTGAAATACCTGTGAAGGACAAACAGCTCCCATCCCATCCACCATACCTTCTCTGATCCATATTAAAGAGTATAGGCAATGAGAGCTCCTGGTTCTAACAGAAGTTCAGCCCTCTCATCATTCCACACCTGTCAATATATTTCCTTTTGTTTCTACCTACTCTTACTATTAGCTACATTTACTCAAAATTCATTTTCATCTCTTCCTTGACTCACCCTTTTATTTCATAGTCAACAATCAAGATCAAACAGTCCAGAGTAGCCTTGCAGATTTACCCTGAGGCACCAGGACCAAAAATATTAACTGGCCTTAATCCCTCTTCCTGGTCCTATAAGTAGGATATGACAGTAGTGGGATTTTTATGCTGAAAATAACATAAACACTATATATACATTTGAGAATTTTCATATTTATCCAAAAATTTTTGCCTAATTAAGGATTACCTTAATTGATTTTAAGTTCTTGAGTTCTTGAGTTCATTCACATGGACAATTGGATACAGTTTTTTTAAAACAAAAATAGTCACTGGGCACCTGGGTGGCTCACTAGATTAAGCATCCGACTTCAGCTCAGGTCATGATCTCGTTGTTCATGAATTCAAGCCCCACATGGGTTCAGTGCTGACAGCTCAGAGCCTGGAGCCTGCTTTGGATTCTGTGTGTCCCTCTTTCTCTGCCCTTCCCCTGTTCACACTCTGTTTCTTTCTCTCTCAAAAAATAAATAAAAGTCAAAATAATTAAAAAGCAAAAACAAGAATTGTCAGTATGTAACAGTGTTTAAAAGTGTGGGCTCTGCTTCATGTCTGCCACTTCTGAGTTAGGAGACCCACGCAAGGCATTTAACCCCTCCAAAACCTGGCTTCCTATTTATAAAATGCAGATAATAATAATACTTGCCTATCAGACTGTCTGGGATTATATCAGATAATGCACAAAATGCACTTAGTACGGTAGCTCGTGCATTGTAAACTGTGTGTTTTTTAATATACAAAACCATCATTTCATAAGGCAGGCATTTCAGCATACACTGTCTCATTTATTCCTGATAACTCCTTAATGTAGGTATTTTGTTCCCATTTTGGAGAATATTGTCTCTCTCCTAAAGATACAACTTTCTACACAGCTTTCCCATAGCGAATTTTCTCAACCACATACCCCAAAGTCCAGAGGCAGGGGCAGCACCCTCCTTTCCGTTTTCTACGCTATTGTTCCTGCACCTTCTTATAAAAACCCCTGCTCCATCAAGACTTAGGCTTTTAGCTCTACCATCCTCTACCCTTCTTTGTCACTATTATCTCCTATCTCTATATCCAGAGCCTCACACCAACACCCTAAAAACATTTATATTAATACCAAACATCTTGGCTTCTGGGTTTCTTATATCTTTCATCTCTAGTCACCTTCTCCACCACTCCCAACGTTGCTTGTGTGTTTTCATTACCACTCTCTGAACCTTGTTATCACCCAGAAAAGTTCTACCTTCAAAATCAAGAAATTAGATAGCTCACAACTCTTATTCTTTCAGGTGGCTCATTCAGTTATTTCTGTTAAACCAACTCTTTGAATGCATTTGACGACCCTTACAATTTCTCGTTTATCTGGATGCTTCTTACTCTTCCTTTCCTATTCTTTCATTGAATCTACTTGGCTCTTTTCAGTGAATCCAACTATCAACCAAGGTTGCTGAGTATCATGGCGGAAAATGCAGCAGGGCAGACTGTTGTCATGTGTTCATGATCAGCATCTTCAACAGGACATGAAACACTACAAGAAATACTACTGCATTTTTATCAGTTTATCAGTTCTCTTTCCTATTCTCCATAGTGAGGATTCCATACATTCTCCACTGTCTTCAATTATCTAACTTCCTCACATCCCCCAATATTCAAAGCAGGTGGCATCAACTCCTACTTCACAGAGAAGGTAAAGATCCTCAGAGGAGACACCCTTTCACTTCCCACTACCACATTTACAAACCTAGGTGCTTATGCAGACACTCTTCCACCTTGCCTACTACTACTATAGAAAAGGACCTTTTTTCTAATTAAAGCTTATCCCCCCACCAATCTGCTACCAAGGGAGAAATCCTGCTTTATAAATTATCCCCTCTCTCTTCTGTCTTAAGTCTCTTGCTCTCCACTGGATTATTACCATCATCTTTTAAACATGTTCAAGCTTTTCATCACTTAAATTTGAAAAAAAACCCTGAAATGCTTATTTACCTTTCTCCATTTCACAGATGATAAAATGGAGGTTAATGGAAATTAAAGAGAAAAGGACAGAATAGGGTCCAAATTCAGGACATTACAGCCATACATAATGCCTTTACTTATGGTGCTATGCTATGTTCTGAGGAGTTTGTCTTGCCTAAGTATTAAGGCACTCTCATCCATGGGCCATGTAGATCTCTCTATTCTAGGTATCTTCATAGAAGATTGGATTGATTTCTTGGCAAGCCAATCTACTGATCAATGCTCCAACACTATGACTTCCCTCAAGGCCCCAAATGATAAAAGGAAATAGTTAGATAGACCTAATCTGTACTTGAGTTGCTCTCCATCCATAAAGTGTAACTGATAATATATCTTCTTCCCACTCTCTAGTATCATTATCCTCCTACTCCCTGACTCCGTTTCTCATCAGCAATGTAATAGAAATGGTAAATATCACTCCTATGGAAGGTTTTCAGTTGCTGAGGGGGAAGGTGTGACATAAATGCTCAATATAGCCATCTTTTTGGGGAAACTAACTCTTGCTTACATTGACAGAAAACTGTGATGTGGATGGAGCTGGGTACATTTTCTTTAGAAGGGAGAAAATAGACCAAGGAGGAAGAAAATTAGGTAAGCATCTGGAAGAAAGACTCAGAGAGGACCCAAGTGAAAACGTGGCCAAGCAATTAAATCAACATCCACTGCTGCAGCTATTTGTGTCTACCTTTTGTTAGTCTTAGACCCAAGAGGAAACAAGGAGGCATGTAGAGTGTGGGATATTTAAAGGAAAGAGAACTAGAAATTGAGAGGAAGTGAGGGGAGTGTAAGTCTTTACAAGAAAGATAAAAAAGAACAAGATAAAAAAAGAAACATTCTTCAACAAAGCTAATCTCTCCTTGTCAAAAAAAGGTTATGTGGAGCATAGAATAAGACTGTATGTCAATGTTTGCTCCTTGAATTTTACTTTCCTAGTAAAGATAGTAAAGCCTCTAAAATATAGAACTAAGTAAACAAAACAAAACAAAACAGACACTGAAATGCAAAAACAAAAAATTGCTTTCAACAAAGGGAAAATCAGAAAGCCTGAGATAAAATTAAATTTTAAACTAAATTGATGTAAAGTCTGAAGCTTAAAACTGTAGAAAGAAGTGATATTGGGGTCAAAGCCTGAATTTTCAGCTAAGTAGCTATGTGATGTTTGTCAAGTCATACTTAACCTATCTGAAGTAGCCATTTCCTACTTCATAAAATTATGGAGATTGATTAGATCAGCTATTCTCAAATTGTGGGTTATATTCCATCAAGAATAGCTTCTTTTAATGAGCCCTGTTACTGAGGAAGATTGATTAAGCATGGGAACAGTGTGGGAAGAGGACAAAAACTTGAGAAATACTGGACTTTCTCAAAGATTTCTTCATTAAGGTACAGAATAATTTCACTTTTATAAATTCATGTAATTAAGTCCATTGAAAGGAATATACGTAGAATCTGTCACATCTTTTTTTTTCTGCAACATCTGTTTTATTTTCACTTACCTGAAAATTTAATATAAAGGAACAGATAGCAATAGATGACAGAAACAAATTCTTGGTAGAATCTGTAGGAAGGCAAAGTCCTTTTTCTCTTTGTGTGTGTCTTAAGATAAGCAATGAAGAGATAATAATAGCTTTTTAATTACTCTTGTACAGGAGTTAAAGTTGCCTGGGGTCAGGGGGACAAGTGAGGGTAATGAATAGCAATCAGTCTTCAATTACTCTTTTTGTCAATGAGCCACAGAGACTAAAAACCATCTTCAGCTCCCAAATAGCACAGCACTGGCAAGGGAGTCGATCCAAACTAGAAAGAGAAAATCAGAACTTCCTTCCAATGCATGGCAGAAACATATGGCTTTCCATCCATGATATGATCCTTGCCTACCTTGTTGGCAGAGTAATGACCCCTGTCCCCACCCAAAGATTCCCACACCCTAATCCCTAGAATTTGTGGATATGTTATCTTGCATGGCAAAAGGGATTTTGTATATGTGATTAAGATCACAGACACTGAAGAATATTATCCTGGATTATCCATATAGGTCCATTTTAATCACATGAATCGCTAAAAGTGGGAGTCTTCCCAGCTTTGGTCAGAGAAAAAGATGTGGGACAAAAACAGGGTCACAGGATGCTAACTACATTGCTGGCTTTCAAGATCAAAGAAGGAGGCCACTAGCCAAGGAATGTGGGTGGCCTCTAGAAATTGGAAACACAAGGAAAATGTTTCTCCCCTAGAGCCTCCAGAAAGGAATGCAGCCTGCCACACCTTGATTTCAGCCTACTGAGACCCCTGTTAGACTTCTGATCCTCAGACCTGTAAGATAATAAATTTGTGTTGTTTTAAGTCACTAAATTTGTGGGACTGTGTTATGGCAGGGTTAGAAAGCTAATGCACTGCCAAACCTGTGAACTCCAACTGGTGAACAAGAAGCCAAAATTATGAAACAAAATCTTTTAGCACAGAATTTCCCTATCAGAAAATGCAAACAGGTTCCATGAACCTATTTTTTCTCAGGTCAACAAAATGTTTGCAGCAAGTTAGAGTACTTTGGTCCAGAGCTTAGTGCCAGCTGGGCAAAAAGAAGCCAAGCATTTCCTAATGTCAACTACACACAATATTCTTGACATTTTCAGTTGGCTTATTGAATTCATCTTTGGGAGAAAGAGAAAATGATGTCAAACAGAAGGCATTTATGGAGATACTAGTAAGAACCAAGCAGCATCCCACTAAAAAGTCTTGATATGTGACAAGTGGAATGTCATCCAAAATAACCCCAGACAAAAACACAACAAAAGTCTGGCCAAGGCCAATTAATCAAGAGAAAAATCACAAAGAGCATTCAAGGTCTTTGGCCCTACTTCTAGTCTTACTTCTGGGACTTCAAAACTATTCGTTTGAAACTAACCCCTTTGAATGACTGAACATTCCCCAATTTTCTGAAGACGACATTCTTCAAAGCTTTGTTAAACTCAAATAAAAAAATTGATTAAACAACAAACTTGGTTTTCTTTTAACATTGCATCCACTGCATTGATTGGTTGTTTTGATTTCATATCGATATAGCTTACATGATGTAAACGGCCAGCATTTTCCCCAGGGTTTGGTAATTTTGTTTCTTTTTAAAAACAAACGTGTTTATAATCTGTTGTTTTCTGGGTGGTCACAGTGAAAAACACCCATTTGAGGCCTTTCCTGACTTCAGAAGGCTTCGTTGTACTCCTTGTGATTTTTCTCCACATAATGGGAAGCTTCTATGAACAATATAATAGACCTTGTTGGGTCCTCTAATGGTTATTGGCTTGGTCTTCCCAGTACATCCAATTGTCCTGCTGTGACTTCAGGATGAAGTACAGATGCTCTGCTCCAATTTGGGGGCCTTGATGTTGCCTGTGAAAACATCTGCCAGCTCTGGAATTTCCTTTTTTAGTTAAAGGAATGTCTAGATTTTCTCTTTCTTTCAAGAAATTTGTATATTTTATCCAAATTGTGAAATTTATCAGCACAAAGTTACCATAATATCTTTAAATGTCTGTAGAGTCAGTACTGATAACCCCTTTTTATTTCTAAATTTGATTACTTGGGTTTTCTCTTGATCAGTCTTGCCAAGGACTTATCAATTTTATCAATCTTTCCAAAGAAGCAATTTTTGGGTAGTATTGACATTTTAACAATATTTGCTCTTCCTATCCAGGAGAATGGAATCTTTTTCCATTTTGGTTGTGTGTGTGTGTGTGTGTGTGTGTGTGTGTGTGTGTGTGTCTTCTTTAATTTCTTTCATAAGCTTTCTATAGTTTTCAGTATATAGATTTTTCACCTCTTCGGTTAGATTTATTCCAAAGTGTTTTATGGTTTTTGGTGCAATTGTAAATGGGATCGATTCTTTGATTTCTCTTTCTGTTGCTTCATTGTTGATATATAGGAATGCAACCGATTTCTATGCATTGATCTTATATCCTGCCACTTTGGTGAATTCATGGATCAGTTCTAGCAGTTTTTTGGTGGAATCTTTTGGGTTTTTCATATAGAGTATGATGTCATCTGTGAAGAGTGAAAGTTTGACTTCTTCATAGTCCATTTGGATGCTTTTTAATTCCTTTGTGTTGTCTGATTGCTGAGGCTAAGACTTCCAATACCATGTTGAATAACAGTGGTGAGAGCAGACATCCCTGTCTTATTCCTGGCCTTAGGGGGAAAGCTCTCAGTTTTCCGATTGAGGATGATATTAGTGTTGGGTCTTTCATACATGGCTTTTATGATCTTGAGGTATGATCCTTCTCTCCCTACTTTCTTAAGGTTTTTATCAAGAAGAGATGCTATATTTTGTCAAATGCTTTCTCTGCATCTATTGAGAGAATCATGTCGTTCTTGTCCTTTCTTTTACTGATGTGATTGATCACATTGATTGTTTTGCAGATATTGAACCAGCCCTGCATCCCAGGTATAAATCCCACTTGGTCATGGTGAATAATTTTTTTAATATATTGTTGGAGCCGGTTGGCTAATATCTTGTTGAGGAGTTTTGTATCATTGTTCTTCAGGAAAATTGGTCTATAATTCTCCTTTTTAGTGGGGTCTTTGGTTTTGGAATCAAGGTAATGCTGGCTTCATAGAAATAATTTGGAAATTTTCCTTCCATTTCTATTTTTTGGAACAACTTCAAGAGAATAGGTGTTAACTCTTTCTTAAATGTTTAGTAGAATTCCCCTGGAAAGCCATCCAGCCCTGGACTCTTGTTTGTTAGGAGATTTTTTATTACTAATTCAATTTCTTTACTGGCTATGGGTCTTTCAAATTTTCTATTTCTTCCTCTTTCAGTTTTGGTAGTTTATGTTTCTAGGAATTTCTTCATTTCTTCCAGATTGCCCATTTTATTGGCGTATAATTGCTAATAATCTCTTATTATTGTTTGCATTTCTGCTGTGTTGGTTGTGATCTCTCCTCTCATTCTTGATTTTATTTATTTTGGTCCTTTCCTTTTTCTTTTTGATCAAACTGGCTAACAATGTGGATGGAACTAGAGAGTATTATGCTAAGCAAAATAAGTCAGTCAGAGAAAGACAATTATCATATTATTTCACTAATATTTGGAATATAAGAAACAAAAAAGGTGAATATGGAGAAAGGGAAGCAAAAATAAGATAAAAACAGAGAGGGAGACAAACCGTAAGAGACTCTTAAATACAGAGAACAAAACAGGGTTGCTGGTGGGGTGTTGGGTTGGAGGATGGGCTAAATGGGTTATGGGCATTAAGGAGGGCACTTGGGATGAGCACTGGGTGTCATATGTAAGTGATGAATCATTTAATTCTATTCTTGAAGTCCTTATTACACTATATGTAAACTAACTTGGATTTAAATAAATAAAAAAAGATATTAATCATTCTATTGGTTTCTGGCATTCAACATTTGTATTGAAAAGTCAAATTTCAATCTTATTGTTTTGAAGAAGGATGTCTTGTTGTTACTATAAAGAATTTTCTTTTTATACTTTGCTTTATCAGTTTGAATATAATATGTCTAGACTGGTCTTCTTTATATTAATCCTTCTTGGGGTTTTCAGTACTTCTTGACTCTGTATGCTTGAAGTTTTCCGACTTATGGCAAATTCCTGACCGGTATTCTCTCAAATGAATTGTTTCTATTTCCTTTCATCAATTCTTTTCCTGGAACTCCAGTTACATATGGTAGTCATTTTAACCATCTATCATACATTTCTTATACTCATTCTATATTTTAAATCATTTTTTTCTTTGTGTGTTTAGATCTGAATATTTTCTATTACTCTGTATTTCTGTTTAATGATTCATTATTATTCCATACTTGATCTGCTGAATTCATAATATCTGATACTGTATTTTTAAGGTTAGAATTTCCATTTGACTCTATTCTTTTTTACAGATACTAGTTTTCTGACAAAACTTTCCATCTTTTTAAAAATACTTTTGATCATATTAATCACAGTTATTTAAAAATTCCTAGTATTATAACTCCAACATCTTGACTATTCCTACTGTCTGTCTGTTATTTTGTTTTTTTATCTGGTCTTATTTCTTGGCATTCCTAAGAATTTTTCATTGAATGCCAAACATTGTACATGAACAACTGTAGGATCTCTGGATGAAGTACTCATTCTCTTTGGAGGACTTAATTTTTTTCTGACAGGCAGGTAGAGTATGTGAAAATTAACTTCATCCAATCAAGACTAGGCTTAAAGTTTTATTACAGCCACTTTGTGGCATAAAAAAAGATGGCTTCAAATTCATTGACATACCTCCCATTGAGCTGAGGGGTTTAGCTCTTCTTCTCTTACAGTCGGGTGGGCTCTGGGACTGTGACACAGAATAAGGCAGAAATGATTCTATCCCATTGGGGGTCCAGGTCTTAAAAGACTATTAGTTCTACTTCTTATATCTTAAAATGCCCACTCTAGGGGAAGCCATTCACCATATAAGAAATCCAGCTACTCCAAGACTTCCATGTCTGAGGAAGCTCAAACTAGTCATGTGGAGAGAATTCTTATATGGATAAATGTCCAACCACTCCCCAGCTATTCCAGACTTCCAGCCCAGGTTCCAGAGACTTTAGTGAAGTAGCTTTCAAATGAATCAAGCCTCAAACACCATAGGGTTGCACATAAAGGACACCAATCAAAAGCCAACCAAGTAAATCTGCCAACCTTTAGAACTGTGAAAGATAATATATTATTGTCTTAAACTTCTAAGTTTTGAGATGGTTTGCAAAACAAAATAAATAATGGGAACATTATTTCAGGACTGTCTTTAATTCTATGGCTTAGCCCTAACCTTAGTGTGTTTCCCTTCTAAAGTCTCAGCTAAAGGCATCAGGGTATTTCCCAGGGCTTCTCTGTTTTGTTGAGCTCTGAACCCCAACCTGTATTTACTCAATGTTAGATGACTCAAAAATCTGTGCTCAGCTTCTGAATTCCACAATTTTCTTCAGAGATTTGGTTTACTTTATGTCATGCAAACAAAGCTAAGAGTTGGTAAATGCTTCATGAAATTTCACACATAATATCAGGCTCATTTCTTTAAAATCCCCTTCTTTCTAGGACTTTGGGTCTTCAATTCCTTGTTATCTTGGCAGGCTCGAGCTCCAACATCTGTTTCCTCACCCAAGTGAGAATGTAAAACTTCCGGAGTGCATCTATCTGTTAGGCTTCTATTCTCCAATCTATAAACTGGCCAATCTCCCAAGAAAAGATGGGCTGTCCCCGGCATACCTCATTTCTCATGGAGTCTTGGCTGACTTGGCTACACCCTAGTGCCTTCAAACTATTGTTTTATCCAGATTTTACAGTTTGTCTTTGCAAGAGAGTTAGTTTGATACAAGTCATTCCATCATGCCAGAAACAGAAGTCCTAAAGTTCAAACTTCTTGATGCTGTACACATTCAGTCTTAATAGTCTTAGATGCTCTTTGATCTTTTCTTCAAATCCTTTATAGGCTCAATTTCTGACTCTACCTACTTGTTTCTATACCCCTCCAACATATTCGCAACTTCCAGACCACAGAGACAAAAGCCTGGCTGCTAGTTTTGGTGAATTTTCAGTCATGACAGAGGTGAAAGAAGAGACTTGCTTATCATATTTCACTGTTCCATCTTTCGTATTTCACTGTTGCTTCTTTTGCTGATGCATCCTGTGATGCTTTTTCCCTTGCTAGCCCCCACACACTGGTCAACTATTCTGAATCCGTTTTATGCAGCAAGAAATTGTGTTCCAAGAATTATTCAGAAAATCCTTAATTTATCATCATCATCATCATCATTATCATTATCATTATCATCATATGTTCACTGAAAACACGTGGACACTGCAATTAGATTTTTCTCAAAGTGACTCAGAAGGAGGTAGCCCTTTGACTTCATCTGATCAGGAAGGAGCTGAGCCTGCTCTGGCAATTAGAACAGAATATTACAACATACAATTTCCTTTTATTCTGGTCTTTCCAATTTTGGCAAACACAAATATCCCCACCCTGTGACTTGTAGAGTGCAGAAACTCAAAAGGCTAGGGAACAAACTACACTCAATTCCACAAGTAGTTAAAAGGGGAAAAAAAGTACTCGTTGAACTCTTTTGCTTGCCAAAAAAATGAAAAAGGAAAAAACCCAGTATGTTCTATTGTAAGGGACTTTCAGTTGACATCTTGCACCTGATAAATTGCTTTGCCTTTAGTTTCCAATTTAAAAGATATTTTCCCACCACAATAATACTTAGGGTATTAAGTTATTTTTTCTATTTTAAATTTACAAATTTACTCAGCAATACAATTACCACGTATTCAGTTATACTAAGTATGTTTAAAACTCAACATGCAGTGTCCATTGCATAAAATGGATGGTTTGGAAAATGTTACAAGTATCATTATATTTAAATTGCTATGTTGCTCCTAACATTGAGAGATAGGTAAGGAGTAAGCAAAAAGAAATAGAACAAATGAGAGAGGAAAGAAGGAAAACAATTACAGGGTTAAAAGAGAGAAAAGAAGTTGGCAGGTTTGGAAATAAGTACATATTCACATTTTTAAAAATATCTCATAGCTTTCTAGATTTCTTGCATATTAATTACTCATTACTAACCACTTAACGTTTTTCAAAATGTGCTGATCAAAACGTGTTTGCCTAGATTCTTTACATCCTTGTTTCCATGTCCATCTTTACCCTAAGGCCATATCTTTCTGAAATACTTTTTATTTTATCTTTTACTGGCTTGAGAGGTTGGAGATGAGAAACATTTTAATTTTCCAGACTTCACATTTTGCAACTGATTAGCCTTTTTTTTTAAAGCTCATCTTATTTCATTTTTATCAGGCAGCAACTAACAACTAACTGATGCTTCCAACGTTGTACCTAGAGACCTTCTCAGCCAAATCCAAAAATTCATTAAGGATATGTTCCATTTTTGGAGATACCACAGACAATTTGCAAGTCATTTCTTTACTATATAATATAGGTTGCTATTTTCCCAGCCTCTCTAAAAATTTCCTCACCATTTTTCCAGCCTGAGCTTACAGTTTGCCCATCATTTTTCTAGCCTCCACTTACCACTTGGACAGAAAGCCAATGCTACATATTTCAATATTTCATTATAGGCATCTATTTATATATCTGCTAGTAATCGCTATGCAATATATCATTTCCAAATTTAGCAGATTAAAACAATACTCATGTTTCTCATGAGTTTGAAGGTTGGCTAGGCAGCCTTGCTAATCTGGACTGGACTTGACAGTTCTTTTCTGGGCTCCCTCATGCATCAACAATCAGCTGGTGGTTTGGCCAAGGGCTCTATTTCTTGGGGGTTACCTCAGTTCTCTCCATGTGCTTCTTCACCCTCCAGCAAGGCATCCCAGCCTCTTCTCATGGGAGAGGCAGAGCTCTAAGATACTAGAAGTCATAAAAGTCAAGGCTAAAACTGGGCAAACTACTTTCTAGTGGCCATAGAAAGTCACAAGGCCAGACCATGCTCAAGGAGTCAGGGGAAATAGATATCACCTCCTGATGGGGCTGTAAAGTTATATGGATGCATGGATGCAGACAAAAGTGTAAGCTGGTGGTATTTTTTATCGTCAATCTACCATAAGCTATGTCAGCAGTCAGCACAAAGTGAGTAGAGAACAATAAGTCAAAGACATTGCATGCAAGAAAAACTTCAAGACAAGGTGGTATCTAACTACGTTTTATAGAATGAACAGGAATTAGTCAAGTGAATAAAAGGGAGAAAGGATCCCAAGTACAGAAACTAGTATGTGTAAAGACATTAAGCTGAGAGAAATCCCAGTAGATTCTAGGAATAGGGGAACATAGTATATTCTTGACTTGAAATGCCCTCTCCCATCTTGTTCTCAGGCATGTCTTCTTTGCTTAGAGAAATTATATGCCTTCCTCCAAGAAACCTTTCTTAATTTATTCCTATCTTTTTTCAATCTATCATTGTAGCCTCATGTGGCCTTGGCACTGGAGTAAGAATCACTGGGTTTGAATCCTATTAACTTTCACTTAGCATCTGAATAACCTATTTGTGACTTAGTTTCCCCATCTATGAAATGGTGGTAACAATTTACAGAGCTGTTGTAAGAATTTATTAAAATAATGCATATAAAGTGCTTAGAGTACTTCACTAGCTACTCTGGCATTCTTCATACGCAAAACAAAAATAAGGGTATTTCCTTGACTGATCCCCTGTTGTTAAATATTCTCCCCATCCCCACTCCCAGCTTTGTAAGTGTCAATACCATGCACTTAGTAAGCTCCCTATAAATATCGATGGCTTTTAATATTTTTTGTTTTATTATTATTATTATTATCATCATCATCATTATTGCGAAGTACCAGTTTGCAATTCTGAATGGAACTACTTCTGTATGTTACTTTTTGTGTGTTTCCTTATCCTAGACAAACCACCCCAGACACTGGAGCTGGATGGGGTTATAGGATCCTGGGATGGAAGCCACTGGAAGCTTGCCAGTGGCTGCAGAGTGTGGGCCAGAGGCAGATCCAGGAGTTCTCCTGTGCAGTAAATGAGGACTGGGATAAAATGTGACTATTAAGAGCCCTACCTAAGATGCATCAAAGCAGGAACTGATGCCCCTGGGGCAGAGAAAATGGGTTGGGAGAAAAGGTAGCAGGCAAAGTCTGAAGAGATCCCCTCTTTAGGTGTAGAGAAGTCTCAAGGACTTTTCACAGGTAAAGTTTAACTGACTTAAGCTGCTTTATGCATTAAAATAAAATCCTAAAATGTCTGGGTGGCTCAGTTGATTAAGCATTGGACTCTTTCTTGATTTTGGCTCAGGTCGTGATATCATGGTTTGTGGGTTTGAGGCCTGCGTTGGGTTCTGTGCTGACAGATCAGAGCCTACTTGGGATTTTCTCTCTCCCTCTCTCTCTGCCCCTCACTCACTCAGGCTCTCTGTCTCTAAATAAAATAAAATAAATAAATAAATAAATAAATAAATCCCTTTGAAAGGAGAGAGGGGCTGAAGATTGAGTTCCATTCTCAATGACCATTTATTTAATCAATCATTCCTGCATAATGAAACGTCCATAAAATACCCCAAATTATGGAGTCCGGAGAGCTTCTTTTAGAGTAGGCAGTTAATTAGGGTTTTTTTTTTTTTAATTTTATTTATTTATTTATTTATTTATTTATTTATTTTTTAATATATGAAATTTACTGTCAAATTGGTTTCCATACAACACCCAGTGCTCATCCCAAAAGGTGCCCTCCTCAATACCCATCACCCACCCTGCCCTCCCTCCCACCCCCCATCAACCCTCAGTTTGTTCTCAGTTTTTAACAGCTTCTTATGCTTTGGCTCTCTCCCACTCTAACCTCTTTTTTTTTTTTTCCTTCCCCTCCCCCATGGGTTCCTGTTAAGTTTCTCAGGATCCACATAAGAGTGAAACCATATGGTATCTGTCTTTCTCTGTATGGCTTATTTCACTTAGCATCACACTCTCCAGTTCCATCCACGTTGCTACAAAAGGCCATCTTTCATTCTTTCTCATTGCCACGTAGTATTCCATTGTGTATATAAACCACAATTTCTTAACCCATTCATCAATTGATGGACATTTAGGCTCTTTCCATCATTTGGCTATTGTTGAGAGTGCTGCTATAAACATTGGGGTACAAGTGCCCCTATGCATCAGTACTCCTGTATCCCTTGGGTAAATTCCTAGCAGTGCTATTGCTGGGTCATAGGGTAGGTCTATTTTTAATTTTCTGAGGAACCTCCACACTGCTTTCCAGAGCGGCTGCACCAATTTGCATTCCCACCAACAGTGCAAGAGGGTTCCCGTTTCTCCACATCCTCTCCAGCATCTATAGTCTCCTGATTTCTTCATTTTGGCCACTCTGACTGGCGTGAGGTGGTATCTGAGTGTGGTTTTGATTTTTATTTCCCTGATAAGGAGCGACGTTGAACATCTTTTCATGTGCCTGTTGGCCATCCGGATGTCTTCTTTAGAGAAGTGTCTATTCATGTTTTCTGCCCATTTCTTCACTGGGTTATTTGTTTTTCGGGTGTGGAGTTTGATGAGCTCTTTATAGATTTTGGATACTAGCCCTTTGTCCGATGTGTCATTTGCAAATATCTTTTCCCATTCCGTTGGTTGCCTTTTAGTTTTGTTGGTTGTTTCCTTTGCTGTGCAGAAGCTTTTTATCTTCATAAGGTCCCAGTAATTCACTTTTGCTTTTAATTCCCTTGCCTTTGGGGATGTGCCGAGTAAGAGATTGCTACGGCTGAGGTCAGAGAGGTCTTTTCCTGCTTTCTCCTCTAAGGTTTTGATGGTTTCCTGTCTCACATTCAGGTCCTTTATCCATTTTGAGTTTATTTTTGTGAATGGTGTGAGAAAGTGGTCTAGTTTCAACCTTCTGCATGTTGCTGTCCAGTTCTCCCAGCACCATTTGTTAAAGAGACTGTCTTTTTTCCATTGGATGTTCTTTCCTGCTTTGTCAAAGATGAGTTGGCCATAACGTTTGTGGGTCTAGTTCTGGGGTTTCTATTCTATTCCATTGGTCTATGTGTCTGTTTTTATGCCAATACCATGCTGTCTTGATGATGACAGCTTTGTAGTAGAGGCTAAAGTCTGGGATTGTGATGCCTCCTGCTTTGGTCTTCTTCTTCAAAATTACTTTGGCTATTCGGGGCCTTTTGTGGTTCCATATGAATTTTAGGATTGCTTGTTCTAGTTTCGAGAAGAATGCTGGTGCAATTTTGATTGGGATTGCATTGAATGTGTAGATAGCTTTGGGTAGTATTGACATTTTGACAATATTTATTCTTCCAATCCATGAGCAGGGAATGTCTTTCCATTTCTTTATATCTTCTTCAATTACCTGCACAAGCTTTCTATAGTTTTCAGCATACAGATCTTTTACATCTTTGGTTAGACTTATTCCTAGGTATTTTATGCTTCTTGGTGCAATTGTGAATGGGATCAGTTTCTTTATTTGTCTTTCTGTTGCTTCATTGTTAGTGTATAAGAATGCCACTGATTTCTGTACATTGATTTTGTATCCTGCAACTTTGCTGAATTCATGTATCAGTTCTAGCAGACTTTTGGTGGAGTCTATCGGATTTTCCATATATAATATCATGTCATCTGCAAAAAGCGAAAGCTTGACTTCATCTTTGCCAATTTGGATGCTTTTGATTTCCTTTTGTTGTCTGATTGCTGATGCTAGAACTTCCAGTACTATGTTAAACAACAGCGGTGAGAGTGGGCATCCCTGTCGTGTTCCTGATCTCAGGGAAAAAGCTCTCAGTTTTTCCCCTTTTAGGATGATGTTAGCTGTGGGCTTTTCATAAATGGCTTTTATGATCTTTAAGTATGTTCCTTCTATCCCGACTTTCTCAAGGGTTTTTATTAAGAAAGGGTGCTGGATTTTGTCAAAGGCCTTTTCTGCATCGATTGACAGGATCATATGGTTCTTCTCTTTTTTTTTTGTTAATGTGATGTATCACGTTGATTGATTTGCGAATGTTGAACCAGCCCTGCATCCAACGAATGAATCCCACTTGATCATGGTGAATAATTCTTTTTATATGCTGTTGAATTCGATTTGCTAGTATCTTATTGAGAATTTTTGCATCCATATTCATCAGAGATATTGGCCTGTAGTTCTCTTTTTTTACTGGGTCTCTGTCTGGTTTGGGAATCAAAGTAATACTGGCTTCATAGAATGAGTCTGGAAGTTTTCCTTCCCTTTCTATTTCTTGGAATAGCTTGAGAAGGATAGGTATTATCTCTGCTTTCAACGTCTGGTAGAACTCCCCTGGGAAGCCATCTGGTCCTGGACTCTTATTTGTTGGGAGATTTTTGATAACCGATTCAATTTCTTCACTGGTGATGGGTCTGTTCAAGCTTTCTATTTCCTCCTGATTGAATTTTGGAAGAGTGTGGGTGTTTAGGAATTTGTCCATTTCTTCCAGGTTGTCCAATTTGTTGGCATATAATTTTTCATAGTATTCCCTGATAATTGTTTGTATCTCTGAGGGATTAGTTGTAATAATTCCATTTTCATTCATGATTTTATCTATTTGGGTCATCTCCCTTTTCTTTTTGAGAAGCCTGGCTAGAGGTTTGTCAATTTTGTTTATTTTTTCAAAAAACCAACTCTTGGTTTCGTTGATCTGCTCTACAGTTTTTTTAGATTCTATATTGTTTATTTCTGCTCTGATCTTTATGATTTCTCTTCTTCTGCTGGGTTTAGGCTGCCTTTGCTGTTCTGCTTCTAGTTCCTTTAGGTGTGCTGTTAGATTTTGTATTTGGGATTTTTCTTGTTTCTTGAGATAGGCCTGGATTGCAATGTATTTTCCTCTCAGGACTGCCTTCACTGCGTCCCAAAGCGTTTGGATTGTTGTATTTTCATTTTCGTTTGTTTCCATGTATTTGTTAATTTCTTCTCTAATTGCCTTGTTGACCCACTCATTCGTTAGTAGGGTGTTCTTTAACCTCCATGCTTTTGGAGGTTTTCCAGACTTTTTCCTGTGGTTGATTTCAAGCTTCATAGCATTGTGGTCTGAAAGTATGCATGGTATAATTTCAATTCTTGTAAACTTATGAAGGGCTGTTTTGTGACCCAGTATATGATCTATCTTGGAGAATGTTCCATGTGCACTCGAGAAGAAAGTATATTCTGTTGCTTTGGGATGCAGAGTTCTAAATATATCTGTCCAGTCCATGTGATCCAATGTATCATTCAGTGCCCTTGTTTCTTTATTGACCGTGTGTCTAGATGATCTATCCATTTCTGTAAGTGGGGTGTTAAAGTCCCCTGCAATGACCACATTCTTATCAATAAGGTTGCTTTTGTTTATGAGTAATTGTTTTATATATCTGGGGGCTCCGGTATTTGGTGCATAGACATTTATAATTGTTAGCTCTTCCTGATGGATAGACCCTGTAATTATTATATAATGCCCTTCTTCATCTCTTGTGACAGCCCTTAATTGAAAGGCTAGTTTGTCTGATATAAGTATGGCTACTCCAGCTTTCTTTTGGCTTCCAGTAGCATGATAAATAGTTCTCCATCCCCTCACTCTCAATCTAAAGGTGTCCTCAGATCTAAAATGAGTCTCTTGTAGACAGCAAATAGATGGGTCTTGTTTTTTTATCCATTCTGATACCCTATGTCTTTTGGTTGGCGCATTTAATCCATTTACATTCAGTGTTATTATAGAAAGATACGGGTTTAGAGTCTTTGTGATGTCTGTATGTTTTATGCTTGTAGTGATGTCTCTGGTACTTTGTCTCACAGGATCCCCCTTAGGATCTCTTGTAGGGCTGGTTTCGTGGTGACAAATTCCTTCAGTTTTTGTTTGTTTGGGAAGACCTTTATCTCTCCTTCTATTCTAAATGACAGACTTGCTGGATAAAGGATTCTCGGCTGCATATTTTTTCTGTTTAGCACACGGAAGATATCGTGCCAAGCCTTTCTGGCCTGCCAAGTCTCAAAGGAGAGATCAGTCACGAGTCTTATAGGTCTCCCTTTATATGTGAGGGCACGTTTATCTCTTGCTGCTTTCAGAATTTTCTCTTTATCCTTGTATTTTGCCAGTTTCACTATGATATGTCGTGCAGAAGATCGATTCAAGTTAGTCTGAAGGGAGTTCTCTGTGCCTCTTGGATTTCAGTGCCTTTTTCCTTCCCCAGTTCAGGGAAGTTCTCAGCTATAATTTCTTCAAGTACCCCTTCAGCACCTTTCCCTCTCTCTTCCTCCTCTGGGATACCAATTATGCGTATATTATTTCTTTTTAGTGTATCACTTAGTTCTCTAATTTTCCCCTCATACTCCTGGATTTTTTTATCTCTCTTTCTTTCAGCTTCCTCTTTCTCCATAATTTTATCTTCTAGTTCACCTATTCTCTCCTCTGCCTCTTCAATCCGAGCCGTCGTGGTTTCCATTTTGTTTTCCATTTCGTTTAAAGCGTTTTTCAGCTCCTCGTGACTGTTCCTTAGTCCCTTGATCTCTGTGGCAAGAGATTCTCTGCTGTCCTGTATACTGTTTTCAAGCCCAGCGATTAATTTTATGACTATTATTCTAAATTCACTTTCTGTTATATTATTTAAATCCTTTTTGATCAGTTCATTAGCTGTTGTTATTTCCTGGAGATTCTTCTGAGGGGAATTCTTCGTTTGGTCATTTTGGATAGTCCCTGGAGTGGTGAGGACCCGCAGAGCACTTCCCCCGTGCTGTGGTGTATAACTGGAGTTGGTGGGCGGGGCCGCAGTCCGACCTGATGTCTGCCCCCAGCCCACCGCTGGGGCCACAGTCAGACTGGTGTGTGCCTTCTCTTCCCCTCTCCTAGGGGCGGGATTCACTGTGGGGTGGTGTGGCCCATCTGGTCTACTTGCACACTGCCAGGCTTGTGGTGCTGGGGAGCTGGCGTATTAGCTGGGGTGGGTAGGCAACGTGCATGGGGGCAGGAGGGGCAGGCTTAGCTCGCTTCTCCTTAGGTGATCCACTTCAGGAGGGGCCCTGTGGCAGCGGGAGGGAGTCAGATCCGCTGCGGGAGGTTTGGCTCCGCAGAAGCACAGAGTTGGGTGTTTGCGTGGAGCGAGCAAGTTCCCTGGCAGGAACTGGTTCTCTTTGGGATTTTGGCTGGGGGATGGGCGGGGGATATGGCGCTGGCGAGCACCTTTGTTCCCCGCCAAGCTGAGCTCTGCCGTCCAGGGGCTCAGCAGCTCTCCCTCCCTTTGTCCTCCAGCCTTCCCGATTTCTGAGCAGAGCTCTTAACTTATGACCTCCCAGACGCTAAGTCGCGCTTGGTGTCGGAACACAGTCCGTCCGGCCCCTCCGCTTTTGCCAGCCCGACTCGGGGGCTCTGCTTGGCCGGCGAGCCGCCCCTCCGCCCCGGCTCCCTCCCGCCAGTCCGTGGAGCGCGCACCGCCTCGCCACCCTTCCTACCCTCTTCCGTGGGCCTCTCATCTGCGCTTGGCTCCGGAGACTCCGTTCTGCTAATCCTCTGGCGGTTTTCTGGGTTCTTTAGGCAGGTGTAGGTGGAATCTAAGTGATTAGCAGGATGCGCGGTGAGCCCAGCGTCCTCCTATGCCGCCATCTTCCCTCAAGTCGATCAGTTAATTAGGTTCTAATAGGATATCTGGAGGCAGACATAGAGGAAGTCATGGCCAGCTATCAGGAAAGTCAGTCCTGTCATGGTAGCATTCCATAAGAAGCCAGATCATACCAGACAGGCCCAAGATGGCAGGTGCCATGACAGAAACCCCTGACCTAATTAGGAAGAAAAGGCAGAAAACCTTGCTTCCAAGAAATCCCCACCCCAAGTAATGAAATTCCACTCCCTAGTTAACAACTGTCGGTAAAAGATGGAAATGCAAACCCCAGGGCTCACAGCTCTCTCTCTCTTGAGTTCACCCACTCTCACACCTTCAGACTATACTTTTGCTCTAATAACCTTTCCTGCTTGTGTCATTTAATTTACTGTGCTGTATCTATATTTGAGTTCTATCTCTGATGAAACCAAGAACCTTCGGTAACATTTTGGGACAGGCTGGGCAAGGCCCCAAGGCCTGGGATCTCCCCAGTTCACCTGGCAATACTTCCAAGTTGATGAACACATCGAGGTATCAAGGTGGTAGATCCCAGTTCCACAGAGACTGAAGCTCCTGTGTTCAGACACCTTTTGGAACTTACCTTATGTACCTGCTCATCTGGCTATTTATTTTTATCCTTTATAATAAAGTGTAATATTAAATATAGGATTTTCACTCCAGCAAATTATCAAATCTAAAGAGGGGGTTGTGGGATTCCTCAAATTAGTAGCCAAATCAGACAGAAGTGCAGATAGCCTGGGCACTTCATTGCAACTGCCATCTGAGGTGGGAGGCAAACTTGTGAAACTGAGCCCTTAACCTATAGGGTTTGATGCTAACTCCAGGAGTTAGTGTCAAAATTTAATAGAAATAGTAGACACCCAGTTTGTGTCAGAGAACTAGAAAATCAGAGACATTCATTTGTTCACTCATTTATTTATGGTTTTGATTATTCATGAGACTTTACTCAAACTTTCAGTTTGGGAGTCTAGGTGAGTCCTCTTCCCAACTCCAAATTAACCTTTAACATAGCTAAAAACCTTAGGGTGAGAAGATCTCAAGTTTTATCTGGTAAAAAGTTGGCTTTATCATCTCTCCCCAAAAATATCTCTATGTCAAACCTGAATCACTTCACAGACTTCCATGTTTCTCACCATAAGCCATTGCTCCCTTTTCCTACCTAATCAGAGAAGTTACTGAGACCAGATCTCCTCAATGCCCAGCCCAGAGACTTTACAATGAAATCCCACAATTTTGTAGATTTGGAGGTATAAACTTTCTCCCCTCCCTTCTCTCCTTCTACAGAAAAACCTGAGACTCTTTAATCCACTGATTTCAAACATAGAAGCAACTCTGAAACAACGGATAACATTTGGGGTTGCCCAAATGTAACAGAAAGACATTCCCCCAAATAAGCAGTTCTTAAGGCCTACAGTCCTGTTCAACATTTTAAATTCTTTCAGTAAGTGAGCTAGTTACTACACACAGGGAGATCCAGAATCCTCCATCTGCCATTTAATTTATTTGTTGGACATATGGCTAATATTTTAGGCCTTCTATGATGGATCAAGATTATTACAGTATTATAGATAAAGGTCCAATTATAAAAGAATGGTTAATTAAATTATAGTGCATAAAGGTAACATTATATAAACATTCAATTTACGTCTGTGAAAAATGTTAATAGCATAGGCAAATCTAACACTTGGTGGGAAAAAAAGCAGTATACAGAACAGTGTATAAAATACAATGCCAAAAATATATACATACACACATAGAAAACAGGCCAAAAACACACGCATCAAAATGTTAGTAATAATATTAACTTTCTTTTATAACTTGTGTATTTTCCAAATTTTTCTATGTCAATATCTGCTAACTTCCTCCTAATGTAGGTTAATATTTTTGTTTGGGAACCACCAAGCCAAATGCAATTGCCAAAAATTTGGCTTCAACAGTTCATAAATTTGCTCATTAAATTGCTCCCTATCAGAATAACAGCAAGCAGTCCATTCTTTTCATAATGAGCTTTTTCATTTTTCTCTAAGATAGTCATAATCTTAAATTTATCTTAATCAATTTTCTCAAATTAAGCTGCAGTAAGACTTACTTTCCCCTGGCTTGTTACAAGTGTTATCTCTAAAGAGAAATACAATTTAACAAATGCAAAGGATGGGATGCCTGAGCAGTGGCAACCGTGAGGCTTGCTTGAGCTCTGCAAACTGACAATAGGATTTTCTAGAATCATACCGCTGTGACTTCCATTAGAAATCAACCAATATACTCATGCATGACAATGAGCCTCACTCTCTTAGAAAAGGCATAAGACAGCTTTTTAATACATTTAATTTTTCTTCTATTATCCAAGACCATATGTCGTTCCCAGTTGTACTTAGCAAAAGCTAATGGCAAATGAAGTAAAAAAGAAAATGCATTTGATGGGGAAAGTATTTGAGGGGTAGATATAAGATTCCTCACTAAAGAAAAGGCTAAAATCTAGGGGGAAAAGCAAAAAGAAATACAGTACTGTGGTGATAATCAAATTGCCTTCACATTTCCCCTTGCCGGTTTCAGAATAATTGTTACATACATATGAGGAACTAAACCGCTTTTTTTTTACACCACCCTTATAAACAACCAGAATATTTTCACATTTAGTCAGGACCGTAAGAGAAAAAGACAGAAAAAAATTATTTCCTTTTGATTCTGATAACTCAGAAAATGGGATGGGAGGAAGTATGGAAACTCAAAGAGCTCCACTTCAGGACCACACAGCAAAGTTTCCATCCAGCACTTCAAGGGAGAGATCCACATGGCCACCCAGGGGTCCACTGTCACAGCCTTGTTGCAAAATGCAATTACATAAGGTACTGTATGCTTCAAAGAGCCTAACATTTACCAAATGAATTGCCTTTGTGGCCAGAATATTAATGATTGTTATCATACTTGGCCCATAATAACTCTCCAGTGAGTTATTTCACAAAAGTTGCCATTTACTTTAAAAAGGCAGTAAAAGGGAAGCTTATTTTCAAAGCTAGATTTTTCTCCCCTTTTATTTTACCAAGCCCTATTTTGCCTCAGAATGTCTGCCTTGGTGAAATTCAATGGCTGTGCCAACTCTGTTACAGGACACACATAAACATAAAAAATTCTCAGAGATTACCTTCTTAGGACTTTTAAAGAGTGTTCTTTGGTCCCAGCTGCATTAGAAGCATGGAAAGTTATTTATTTAAAAATACAGGTTTGGGGGTGCCTGGGTGGCTCAGTTAGTTAAATGTCAGACTCTTGATTTTGTCTCAGATCATGATCTTACGTGGTGAGATCAAGCCCTGAATCAGGTGTAGAGCCTGCTTGGGATTCTCTTCCTCTCTGTCTGTCCCTCCCTTGCTCACTGATTTTGTTTTCTCTCTCAAAAAAAAAAAAATTAAAATTAAATACACGTTTTTGGAATTCACCTCAATGCTAACTATATTCAATCTATCTGTAGGGATGGGGGATCAAGAATCTACATTTTTTAAATTCCTTCCCTAGATGATTTTCATACCCACTAAAATTCAAATGTTACCATTATAATGGAAAATTGTCCTTTGAATTCCATGAGCAAATCATAAAAATAAATATTACAAATATTAGTTTACTGCAACTCATGCACCATTAGTGGATTTGCCTGAATGAAAGAGGCCATGCTCAAGTTACTCCTGGAGAGGTACTCAGAGGTATATTGACTTCACCAATTTATAAGTCACATGAACAATTTCAGTTGCATTTTAATTTAATAATCTTTCAAAATAAATGTCAGGTATTTTACATTCTATATTTTTCTTTTCAAAAGATGTGCCTGCCTGAAATCTAAAGTCACATTTAAATTTACAGGTGCCAAGAAAGAACAGAATAAACAGAAGTGACAGGAGGACCAAATGTAAAACATCAGCCCAACTGCCTGTAGGCTGCCAGTATACACACCAGAATGCCACCCCAGACAAATTCATAGGAATAGGAATGAGTGAGTCTGGGGTTTAGATTCATGTTTCAAAACCAAATAGTCTAAGACAGAAGAGTTGTTTCTCAGAAAAGTGAGAGAGGATGCCATAGAGCAGAGGTTTCCAAACTTGGCTATAAGTTTAAATCACCGAGAAAGCTAAAAAAGAAAAAAAAATCAGTTGTTTGTTGCCTTATTGTGGAGTTTTGTGAATTATTTATATTTTCTGGACACAAAACCTTTGTCAGAAGTCTGATTTTCAATTTTTTTCCCCAATCTCAAGCTTACCTTCTCCTGTATTTAACCATGCCTTTCACAGACCAAAAGTTTTCAAATTAGATAATATCCAACTTATAAATATTTTCTTTAGTGGATCTTGTTTTTGATATCTCAAAATTCTTTGGCTAACCCAAAGTCACAGATATTTTTACCTAAGTTTTCTTCTAGAAGTTTTAGTTTTATGTTACATTTATTTCTATAAAACATTTTGATTTGGTTTTTGTGCAAGATATGAAATATGGTTTTCATTTTTTTTCTCTTTTTGCCTACGGGTTTACAATTGTATATAATGTCTCTTTTAACTTCAAATTTTCTAATCTTTTGTTTTCAACTGTTTGGTTATGATATGCTTAAGTGTGTGCTCTTGTTTGTTTGTGTGACTGATATTTATCTTTCTCGATGTTCTCTGAACTTCTTGAATCTGTGGTTTGGTGTCTGTCATTAATTTTGAATAATCGTCAATTATTTTTTCTTCGAATATTTCATCTGTGCATTTTTCTCTTTTCTCCTTCTGACAGTCCAATAATTCATATAAACAATTTGATATTATCCCACAGTTTGGGGATGCTCTGGTTTGTTTGTTTGTTTGTTTGTTCTTCTTACAATTATTACTCTTTTGTTTCAGTTTGGGTTATTTTTATTAACATATCTTCAAGTTTACTGATTCATTCCTTGGCTGCGCCAAGTCTACTCATGAGTCCATAGAAGGCAATCTTCATCTCTATTATTGTGTTTTTCACTTCTATCATTCCCATTTTGATTTTTTTCTAATAGTTTCCTTGTCTTATGAAATTATCCATATAACATTACACATTGTCCAATGTTTCCACTGAACCTTTTCTATAGAAACTACACTTATTTTAAATTCTCTGTTAGATAATTCCAACATCTCTATAATAGCCACATCTGATTCTGTTGATTATTTTGCCTCTTGGGAGTGTGTGTGTGTGTGTGTGTGTGTGTGTGTGTGTGTGATTTGTGTAGAACATTAGGGGTAAATAGGTTTTGAGCTTAGAAAAGGGCACACCTTTCCTTATGCTAGGCCTTTAGTATGGGAGTTCATATTAATCAAAGCATCATCTTGAGCTTGAGATTTTTTGTTGCGTTCTTACTCTGAGAGCATGCAGGGCTCATATTCCTCTAGTGATAACATAAAGTTTAGATTGGAGGCTGGCTGACCGGTGGTTGTTTCTCATCTGCTCCACCTTCAGCTTTAGGTCTTCCCTTTACACTGTACTACACAGAGGGTCTGTTCTGTCTGCAATACTCCACTTTTACTCAATGCTTGTTAGCTTTGTGGAGGAAGCAGGGCAGAGGTGGCATTCTCTGACATTCTGTTTAAACTTCAGTCTTGAATAGGTACTATTTCCCTGGATTTGGGGAGTACACCCTTTAAAATTCTCTTGC
Source organism: Neofelis nebulosa (assembly GCF_028018385.1). Lineage (NCBI taxonomy): Eukaryota > Metazoa > Chordata > Mammalia > Carnivora > Felidae > Neofelis > Neofelis nebulosa. The sequence goes on along the minus strand of NC_080794.1, from coordinate 25,133,937 downwards.
CTATCTTCCAGCCCAGCTTTTCAGGGCTCAGAATGTATTCTTGCTCCTCCCTCAGGGGTAGAAGGTATTTTTTTCTGTTTCCCTCCCCCAACTGTGAGGAGTTTTTACAGTTACCCTAGAGGCAACAAAAACTGTATACAGTAAGGCTTTGTCCCATAGAGAAACATCTAGGTAGAGCTTTGTGCCCTTTCCACAGAAGATGCTCTTCTCTGCCTGGCCTACACCATGGATTCTTCTCAGGACACTCCCTAGTCTTCCTGTGAGTGACTGTGATTTGTAGAGATTCCCTTCTCCCATGGATTTCAAGGTCTTCCAATTCTCCCTCTGGCCCACACTCACTTTTGCCAATTCATTAACTCTTGTAGCTGAGTACTTCTTACTGGTGTCTGCCTGCATCTCCCCTGGTAAGCAAGCTCTTAGGTTCCATCTTGGTCCATATTTCAGGTTAGTTTTCAACCCTGCAACTGTAGCACTCAGATGAGTTCAAAGAAGTTGTGAACCTGCAAATTGTTCAGATTTTTCTGTTATTATAAGAATGGAAGTAACACTCTTTGTGATCTCTAGACCTTCAAGCCTATCCTTTCACTTTTGACTTTTCTGTAATGTTATTCAGTTAACTGTTTTGTTCATAAGAAGCATATAGTTTGGTTTTATGTTTTTAATCCAATTATTCTTCATGATTCACATGAAGTATTAATACAATTACATTTCATGTAATTGCTGATATAACTGATTTTATAGCTACAATTTTTCCATGTGTTTCTGTTTCTCACATGTTTCATATTTCTTTTGTTCCTTCTGTCCTTTTGGATCAGTCTTTTTTTTATTATTGCAGTTTTCTCCTTTTAATATTAGATATGTACTAAAACATTATTTCGTTATTCTTTTAATGGCTACCTTAGAGATTATAGTATGCATTCTTTTTGTGTGTGTGTGGTTAACTTTTTTTTATTTAAATTTTAGTTAGTTAATGTACAGTTAATACACTGTGTATCTATATTGTTAATATATACAGCTAATATGCAGTGCATATATATTGGTTTCAGGAGTAGAATTCAGTGATTCATCACTTACATACTATACCCAGTGCTCATCACAAGAGCCCTCCTTAATCTCATCACCCATCTAACCCATCTCCCACCCACCTCCCTCCATCATAGAACTTATAGCATCCATTCCTGATTTATTATACCTGCTAAAGTAATTATTACTTTCTCAATTCAACTTTGGAACATTTTCACTCCTTGAATCCCCCATTATCAAATGTTTCATTATTGTTCTCACGCATTTAGCTCTAATTTTACTTTGAACTATAACAACATTATAATTAATTTACTTAGTCAATATTTATTTCTATTTCCTGAATATTTACTTTTTTGGTATTTTTCTCTTCTTCTTGCATTTCCATGTTTCTGTCTGTGTTCATTTTCCTTCTTTCGGAAACCCTCCTGCTTTTTTTTAATGTAATCATATTAACAATATATATTTATCTGAACATGTCTACTTTACTTCCATTTTGAAGGATATTTTTGCAAAGTATGTAATTCCAGGTTCGCAGTTAAATTTCTTTCAGCACTTTAGAGACCCTTTTCCCATTTTCTTTTGCTCTTCATTGTTTCTGTTTGAAATTGGCTGATATTCAGCTTATCGGCCCTTGAAGTAAATTTGTCTTTTAAGTTCTGGTAAGTTTTAAAAATTTCCCTTTACCTTTGTTTTTTCAGGAGTTTGATAATGATGTGTCTAGGTTTCTTTTTAAAACTCTCCTTAGACATTTGCTAAGATTTTTAAATCTGTGACATGATGATTTTTATCGGGTTAGGGGGATTCTTGGATAAAACACCTAAGAAAACTGCTACCATTACACTGTCTTCTCATTGTTCTGGGACTCCAATTACATGTACATTAGACCCTATTTTATTCATTGATGCTGGGTTCTTCTTTTTCTAACCAGCTAAATTCACCCATTCAGTTCTTAATTTTTGTTATTATATTCTATAATTCCAGACTATTCATAAGATTTCCTTTTTTTAATTAATTTATTTATCATGAGAGAGAAAGAGGGTGCATAAGGGAAGGGGCAGAGAGAGAGGGAGAAAGAGATCCCAAGCAAGCTCCATGCTGTCAGTGCAGAGCCTGGTGTGGGGCTCAATCCCACAACCCTGGGATCATGACCTGAGCCAAAACCAAGAGTCAGACACTTAACTGACTGAGCCATCCAGGAGCCCAAGTCTTTGTCTTCTTGACTCTGTAAGACTTCAGTAGTTCTCCTATTCAGAATTTTTCAGTTTAGCTCTTTAGCCTCCTGACATAGCTTCAAATGTGTCAAATGCTTGAGGGGGAAACCAGTCAGGTGTTTGAATCATTTCAATTCACTACTCTTGCATGAATGCCAAAATCTCCACCAGTGTCCACCAACAGCAGCCTATGCCAGAGCCCAATCTGGGTTTCAGTCCTCCCTCTCCCTCCCCTCAGAGGTGTCTTCAGGTAAAAAGAGGATATAGACCTTTAGTGTCAATCCAGTCACTACTTTCCCTAGGGATTTCATTTCTAGCTTATTTTAATTTCAAGATTTCCCTGGTTGATCTTTGAGAAATTTCATTTTGCCTATCAGGGTTGTGGTTTTGCTTTGTTTTGTTTTTTCCCTTAGCTCCTAACCCCCATGCAACTTCAGATTTCAGCAAATGTCTTTTGAAAAAAAAAATGACCAAGTAGTTGGGGTTTCTGAAATCTCCAATTTTAAAATATTTACTGGTTTCACCATTCTTCAGTATCAGCTTTATGCCTGGATCAAGCTGCATTTATCAGCCTACACCTGAAATAGATAACTGTTCCAGGGAAAAACTGGTAGCTAATTGTCTATTCATCTGTAAATTATTCTCCCCATCTCTGGAATTTTAGTCCAAAGTAGTCCCTTAGATTTCCACATCTCTCTGATAATTTTTTTTTTTTTTAATTTTTTTTTCAACGTTTTTTATTTATTTTTGGGACAGAGAGAGACAGAGCATGAACGGGGGAGGGGCAGAGAGAGAGGGAGACACAGAATTGGAAACAGGCTCCAGGCTCCGAGCCATCAGCCCAGAGCCTGACGCGGGGCTCGAACTCACGGACCGCGAGATCGTGACCTGGCTGAAGTCGGACGCTTAACCGACTGCGCCACCCAGGCGCCCCTCTCTGATAATTTTTAAAATATGTTTTTTATTCCTTGTCCAGGTTTTCCAGTCATTCTAGTTGCAGTGAGCATAACTTACTACATTCTATCATGACCAACCATGAACAACTTACTATATTTTGATTGGAGTGGGAGACACATTACCTGTTCTTTAGAACATAATTGCAATTGACCCTTTAGAAAAGCAGTGATAAATGAGAATCTCCACAAGATTCACCTTTATCTATACATTTTCTTACCTTTCAATAAATACCTTTACTTGCAAACTGCTTAAGTATCATTGCCTAATATTCAGCTCAATATGATTTTTATGTGATCATGCTAACCAAATGAACATAAATGCATCCAGTGGCCACATGAAAACCACAAAGGTTAATTTAGAAATGATGATACTGATAATACGTGAAGGTAAGCAGTGTCCACTTATGAGAACTGGTTTCTGAACTTTTTTTTCTCAATTCTTCTATTGGGTTATTTGCCTTATTATTATTCAGTTATAAATATTCTTTATATTCTGGATAATTCCTCTATCTTCCATATGTTTTGCAAATATCCTCTCCAAGTATGTAGTTATCTTTTCATTGTTCTAGTGGTGTGTTTTGAAAAGTAGAAGTTTTGAATTTTGATACAGTACAATTTACTAATTTTTTCTAGGAGATTAGACTTTTAATGTATATCTATGAATTTTTGCCTAACCTAAGGTCACAAAAATTTCTCCACTGTTTTCTCTTTGAAGTGTTAGAGTTTGAGTTCTTAAATTTAGGGTTATGGTTCATTTTTGTTACATTTTGTGTTTGGTACAAGTTATGAGCCAGAAATATATATATTACATCCCATTTTTTGAAACGACTCTCCTTTCTTCCTTGCATTGCCTGGCACCTTCGTCAAGTTTATTGCAAGATTGTGTCCCAGCCTCTCTTACCTGCTTTAATGTGGTTTTTTTTTTCTTGTTTATTAATGTGTAGTCATCACTTAGCCAAGCTTTAGGCTTTTTTAAAAGGAAATTATTTCATATATAGTTGCAGATTGAGTGTGTCTGTATGAGAAGGTGAGTTCAGGATCTTCTTAGGTCACCATCTTGAACCAGAATTCCTCTGTCAAATATCATATTGATTTCTTTCTAGACTCTCTATTCTTTTTTATTGATCTATATTTCTATCTTTATGTGAATACCACATTGTATGAATGCTTAATATTTTTGAAATGAAGGTTAACATGGATAAATTAAATATATTTCACACACTTTGAAATGAATAGTTTATTGAGTTACAAAATCTTAGTGGTTAAAGATTTAAATGACTCAAGTAATATTTAAAAATCACTTAATTTAAAACTGATAATCCACAAACAAATGCTAACAAAACAGAGAAAAGAGGCTTTTAAGATAAAAATAAAGTTCCGTGATCATATAAAACTGCAGAAAACTCTGAAGAAAAAAAGAAAAATATTGATACTATGAAAAAAGGGGGAAATTATGGAAGACTTACCAGAGTTGACTATATTAGTTGCACAGGAGACCACTGGGGACATTGTTTAAAGTATCAATACCTGATCCCCCAAAGATAGGGATTATTTTGAAATGGGTCCAGGTTTGAGAACCACATAACAATCAAATGGATATTTTGGATATAAATAATCAAACATGCTTAATCATTATGAAAGGAGCATAAGAAAATAAGTATACAATACAGGTGTAAGAACTGCAAAGCAAAATATTTGAGAATGAGCTAAATATCAGATAAATACACTATTATTTTTAATAATATTAAGCTCTATAGAGTGGCACACATTTATGCAGATTTTTATATTAAGAGGTCTGACTTCTACCTGGTATATTAGAAGTTATTATACATTAATAACTACCATTTTCTAAATATCTCAGTTTGAGTTCCCCCAGAAGCACATCCTTAGACAATGACTCAGTAAAATTATTTTATTTTATTTAGAAATCACAGTAGGGGAGCAGAGTAATTGTAAAGGAAAGAGAAAGCAGCTGATAAAGGATCCGCCATCAAGCTAGTTACCACTGTAATTCGTTAGAGCTTGATCCTGTGGAGAAACTCTGGGAAGGGTGCAAAATGCAAGCCTCAGAACCATCCTGAGGGGTGAGGGAGCTGGAGTATTTATGCATCAATCCCTGAGAGTCAAAATTTGAGGGATTCGGGTGGGAGTGTTACTTCTGTCCTTTAAAGGATTCAAAAATAGAACTCAGGCAAAGTGTGACATTCATTATCAGCTGGAAGTCCACTACAGTACACGAGTGGTCTGAATGAAAAGGATGAGGTACGGATTTCGTTTCAAGGTGCTAGAGAACTTTGAGATTCCATTTAATATACTATTTATAATCTTTACGAAAACACTGCAAGGAGGTTTTTTCTTATCTTCACTTTATAAAGAGGGAAACCAAGACACGTCTGATAAATAATAGTTACATGCCTTTTATGTACCAGGTCCTGTTCCAGACAGTTGGCATAGAGTGGCGAACAAAGGAGACTAGAAATATGCCCATGTGAAGTTTACATTGTAGTGGAGGAGAATGACAACCTTATAAACCAATACAGCTTTAGATATAGATAAAAGCTGAGAAAGAAAATAAATAAAAGTAAGGGAATTGAGAATGACAGGGGTACTTTTTAAGATAACTAGTGTAGGGAAGTCTACTCTTAAGAGTTAACATTAAGAAGAGAAATGAATACAGTGAAGGAGCCAGTGAGTGAATAATTTCAAGCAGAGGAAACAGCAAGTCCACAGCCCCAAGGGGGATCTGTGCTTGGTGTATGTAAAGAACAAGGAAGCCAACACGGCTAGGGCAGGGTATAGGGAAAAGGAAATTAATCAGGAATAAGGCAAGATGTGTAGATCCTCATAGACCATCATGAGAACTACATATTTAACATTAGATTTAAACCTAAGTGTGCCAGGTAAGAGTAGAAGGAAAATAAGTTAGATAATTCAGGAACAATGATGTCATCAAATGACTCTTCCAATAAAATAAGATTATTAATTGTTCAGTCTGTAATTTAAACAAATGTGTGTTCCTTCCAAGCTGATGAACTACATTATGCTGCCTCTCCATTATAGCATAACATTTTATTTCACTAGAATCCTTTATGAGTGTATGCAATTGGTGATGTCTTTTTGCCTAACCAAAACAAGGGAAATCCCCCCAAATTGATAAATTAAAAAGAAATTCTGTTGAGGGCCTGAATTTAATAAGTTTATGGCTGACTTATTTTTTCAAGCCCTAAGAAGTATGAACATTTTAAACTTACAGCACTAATACTTCACTAGTATCTTTGCCAACCCTCAGCATTATCTTGTGAGACTCCCAGACTCACTGAAATCTCAAATTGCTGCTTTTCTACCTGCTGTGTGCTGTGGGTTGAAGAGAACCGAGAGTCGTTTGTTTCCTCCACAAGTCTGAGATATTTCACGAATTCTCATTTATTTCAGAGATACTTTCTTTCCCTTGTGGGATATTCTTAAGTCTCAAAGGTCAACAGAAAGCCTTGGAATATGCAGCCTTTTTCATCTCACTAACAGCAGGGAAAGAGCAGAAAGAAAGAACCTAACAGTAAGAAGACATAAAGAATAAAAGAAATGGCAACATAATTTCATTTATATTTTTTAGGCAAATAAAGAAAACAAGAATAACCCTAGCATAGTAATAATTACTGGTTAGCATTCTGTAACTTTGCTGGGTTTGTCATGCTGCAGGAATATTGATGGATCTGACTCTGGGGACTCTGGTCTAACCAATGGCAGGATCATGACTCTTCACAAACTGCAGACTGACTTTTACAGACTTCCTGAGTCAGTCCTCACCAATGCTAGCCCTCCCAAAGCTTCATTCTGCTATTAGTATCAGAGAGGTGGCCATTTCTCCCTCTTCTCTTTTTTCTCTCAGAGACATAATCATCTTCTTTTGTTGCCTACATCAATAATAAATCCCTTTGCCATTAGCAAAACGCTTGAAGAATACTGGAGGATGGGTCCTGGATAATAATTCACTAGGTAATTACATAGTCTTCCCTTTGGAATCATAGGGTAGACAAAGATAAAAGAGGCAGTTGAGTGGAGTCAAACTGCCTGCCTAGAATCCCAGCTCTTTCACTTACTAGGTATGTGGTTAAATTTTTCAGCCTCCAATGCCTCAGTTTCCTTATCTGAAAAATGGGGATAATAAGAATAGTACTTGCCTTAAAATTTTAGTAAGTTAATACAGAAAACAGTTCCACGAATGACTATTTCATGATAATGCAGATTCACACATAACCTACTTCACTCCGATCTCTGCCCAGTCCATGCCTCCAGATTTCTACCGGCCATATATCCCAGGACTGAGGTGAAGAAATAGGTGTCAGCTAATTAGGGGATTCATGGAATCACTCGTGCTGCTCTAGAAGTATCATTCAGGATTTCAGGACGAGAATTATTGCTCCAGATGGCATCAATCCACAGCCAGAACAAGGGTGGATTAGAATTGTCCCATGGAATTCCTAGCCAGCTAATAATAAGTCTTCAATAATGCTTTTCTGGCATATTGAATTATCTGGAGCTCACTAACTGCAATAAAGAGGAATTCTGAATTATAAACAAAGCACTTAGGACCCAGAGTAGCACTGTATATATAGCTGTTTGTTATTGTTGCTATTAGTCCTCTGGGAAAAAGAGACCACGTTGAGGCTAACACTCACAACTTCTACATGCCCATCTCATTGCAATAATAAAAGAAAAGAACCAAGTAAACTATTTTGTATTATTAACACTGAAAGGGGAATTCTGGAGTAATGAAGAGAGACAGCAAGAAATAACCACATAAATTTTCACATTTCAAGTAGCTGTGTGGGGTGAAGAAGAGAGAAGTAATTGGAATTAGGAAGACAATTTGTATAAAGCTCATAATTAACTGAGATGTACATCTGGTAAAACATGAATTTTTAAAATGATAGTGCTTGCACCTTATTCACCTCCTGTGAGCTCAGTATGATAACTACGGTGTCTTTAAGAGTATCAGTAGAGTTGTCTTTTTTTTTTTTGCTGTAGTTATTTTTATCATATTCTTGCGGCCAAGATTTTTAACATTAAGTATCTAAGAAGTTACAGGAATTTGGATGGAGCTAGAGTTTATTATGCTAACTGAAAGAGAAATACCATATGATTTCATTCATATGTGGAATTTAAGAAACAAAACAGATGAACATGAGGGAATGGGATAAAAAAAGAGAGGGAGGCAAACCCCAAGAGACTCTTAACTATAGAGAACAAACTAAGAGAACAAACTGGAGGGGAGGTGGGCGGGTGATGTGTTTTATGGGTGATGGGTATTAAGGAGGGCACTTGTGATGAACACTGGGTATTATATGTAAGTGACACATTGCTGGGCTCTACTCCTGAAACCAATAATATCCTACATGTTAACTAACTAGAATTTAAATAAAAACTTTTTAAAAATGTAAAAAATAAAGAGTATTTAGCCACAAATCAAAATAAATAAATAAATAAATAAATAAATAAATAAATAATTTTTTTCTCTCAAAAAAAAAAAAAAAAGCAGAAATTGGATGAGAGGAGAGGAGTGTCACAGAGGAAGTGCCTGCCAGTCTCCCAAGCAATCTTTCTGCCCCTTGAATACAAGGACCTCATCTCCTCAACCTGAATGTCCTCATATGTAAATAAGGGTGTTATGATGTGTAATGGAGACACTCTAAGTGACATATCCCAGTGTTTGGTATCGCTGCCTTCCTCAGATCTGCAAAGCAAACAGAAAATGAAGCATCACTGGCACAAATAAACTAGAGTCCCCTTGTACTTACAGTGATTTGTAACCCCAGCAAGGCCAGACAAAAACTGAGATCAAAGCCTCCTAAATCCAAAGAAAGATTGATTTCCATGAGTGTAGGAAGTGTACTTAATACATTCAGTGAGGCCTGAGTGACATGAATAGTAAGGCTCCATCAAGAAAGCAGGTCTTTGCCCATTGGAAATTAGAGCTCTTATTTTGTACTGGTTTAGAGTAAATTATTAGCATCTTCTGGCATTTGTTGGATGATTGGTCTTCTACATCAAAACCATGTTTTTCATTTTCCAATCCTCATTACCATAAGCCAATATCAAGTAATTTTTCATCTTGACTTTTCCTGTCATTCATGGTAGCAGCCTTTTCATTACTTATGTATCACCAACCACACACACATTTGCTTATGCATTTAAATAATTTTTAAGCATAAATTTGTCTTATATATTCACACCCAATCTTATAGCTCTGGGTATGAAGTCCAAATCTCAAGAAATAGCAGTTCAGTTTGAAAATTCAGGTATTTATGAAAAGAGAAAACTAGTTCATTAGTGGGCAGAATAGAAGTCAGCAAAAAAAATAAAGAGCTTTTTTTTCCAGCAAAGGCTTCAACATTTAGCCTACAGTATATATATTTATGAAAGTTTAAATCTGTATTTCTGAAGCTTTTGGTATTCAGCCCCAAATGCAGACCACAGATTTTTGCCATGTAGATATAATATATATATATATATATATACCTTTAGTTTTTTATATATAAATATATACATCAGATTTCAAATTAAAGTAAGAGAATTTAAAATATCTTCTGAAAAAATTCTAAGAAGAAATTTATTTTATTGACTTTATTTTAATAATAAAAAATTTATTAATAACATATAGTGTGGAGGAAAATACTATTAACAATCTTTCACCAAGATATCTTGGGTATATATGCATGTAAACACCAGAGTGACATAGAGCTTAAGAGCATGAGTTTTAGAGGCAGGACCTGGGTTCAAATTTTGGCTCTGCCACTTACCTAACTTAGGTAAGTTGCTAACCTTGTGTGTCAGTCTCCTCACAGATGAAATGAATAAATTAGCATGCCTACACTATAGCACTGTTGTGAAGGCTAAATTCACAACAAAAGTGGAAAAATTCCTGGCATAAAACAAGCACTCAATAAATATCACCTATTACTAAGAGGCTCAGCAATGAAAAATTTCACCTAATTTCAGTTCATTTAATAACCCTCAAGCAATGCATTCACCCTTATACTTAGTTCAGTGAAATCAACTTTAGACACAATTTGCACTTAAGTTTGTCTTTGCTTTCTAGTTAGACCTAACTCAAAACATTCATGAAAAGATGTTCAATCTTGCCAATATTTGAGCAAACTGAAATAGCAAAACTCCCTTTTCACCTTTCAGGTTAGCAAATGTAGAAGGAAGACTAACTCTCATTTCTAAGTGTGGAGTGCACTGTGAGGAAAAGGGACCTCTTCTACTGCTGCCAGAAATCCAAATTGGCACAGATTTTCTGGAAGGTAGTTTGGCAGTATACATTCCAAATCTTAAAAAATATATTCCCTTTGATCTAGAAATCCAACACGAAGAAATTAATCCTAAGGAAGCATCAGACAAACGGGCAAAGATGAATGAACAGGATGGTCACACAATGTTGTTTATAACAGCTTCAAATTAGAAGCTACTTAAATAGAAGTACAAGTTAATGATGCTGGGCCATATCCATAAAACACAATTCAATGAGACCATTCACGAAGTTGATAGTTTTGATATAGAAACATGATCAAGTGAAAGTAACATCATTACAGTACGATTCACTTTTTTATAATATGCATATGTGTGCATGTGAATGGAAAAAGTCTGAAGGCTATATATCAAAATATTACCAGTTTGCTTTTCAGTAAACTATGGGCATTTTACAAGGAAAATATATTATTTTTATAATCATAGAAACACCTGTGAAACTGTTTAATAAAAATTTAATTCAGAGAAACCCCCAAATCTACAGAAAAACATCATGGTGTTAAACTTTAAGACAACAGAAAAGCATTAAAAATTTGGCTTTATATGTACTTCAGCTTTTTTACTCCCCTAATGAAATGGTCTTTAGTATAAGCAGCAAAACCTGACAGAATTTCAATCAAGGAGTCTCTTTGGACCTGTACCTGGTATAGAATTGTGGCTTTTTGTCATGTTTCCCCTCTACTGCCCACACCCTCAGGGCAGTTTATTTTAGTTAATGGTCCTTCAATCTGGCTGCTAGGTATAATTTGGAATTCAATGAATTGTTGACGTCATTAACCTGGGCCAAATGTGATTCAAGGTTAATAAGACTAAAAGTCAAAATGAAAAAGAAGATATCTGGTATACAAGAAAGGCAACCATAGAAGAGCAATTCCAGAACAGTGGAATTAATGAAAAGCTATCTTTCTTCTGTCACTAACACCAAAATTCTGAAGATCCATATATTTAATTAACCCTGAAGAATGCTCAAAGTTGAGATAAGAGAAAGTTTTACAGAAGGAGATTGATAGTCCAAAATCAATAATCCAAACTTTATGCTTAGTAAGGAAGGGTGGTGAGGGGTAGGCAAGTGTTTAAATAAAAGAACACTTGGGGCACCTGGGTGACCCAGTTGATTACGCATCTAACCATGGTTGGTTAACGATCTGATTTTGGTTCAGGTCATGATCTCACAGTTCATGGGTTCAAGCCCCCCCACAGGGCTCTGCACTGATAGCTCAAAGCCTGCTTGGGATTCTCTCTCTCCCTCTTTTTCTGCCCCTCCCCTGTGCACATGCACGTGTGCTCTCTCTTTCTCTCTCTCTCAAAATAAATAAATAAACTTTAAAAAAACTTTAATGGGGCGCCTGGGTGGCTCAGTCGGTTAAGCGTCCGACTTCAGCTCAGGTCACGATCTCGCGGTCCGCGGGTTTGAGCCCCGCATCGGGCTCTGGGCTGATGGCTCAGAGCCTGGAGCCTGCTTCCGATTCTGTGTTTCCCTCTCTCTCTGCCCCTCCCCCGTTCATGCTGTGTCTCTCTCTGTCTGAAAAATAAATAAACGTTAAAAAAAAATTTTTTTTAAATAAAAAAAATTTAACATAAAGATAATAAAAATGAAGAGCACTTTAGTTTTGGTAACCTGAAAAATATTAAACTTCTGAAGACTAGTTAATAGAGGGCCATAAAATATTTTTATCTGAGATCATTAGAATAAAAAAGCTATTAAGAGTTTTTGGTGACTAGACTATTATAAAAAAGAAAGGCCACATATAACCCCTCACATATTGTTGTATATTGTTTATAAATATTGTATATTTAAATTATGGTGGCCAGGGAAGCCCTTTTCAGAAAATGTTCCAATGGAAATTTATCTGACCCACTGATATTTGCTAAGTCCACATTAGAATGTGCCAAGATGAATGTTTTAACAGAATCATCCCAGCGATGATGTCTGTGTGTGATGGGGAAGCAACTGAGAGCAAGCTGATGAGAGAAACGTTTAGGAAGTAGAGAATATAAACACAGGAAAAATCAATTAACCCAGGAGTTAACAACTCTGAGTTCTCCCATCTCTGTATGAATCTCAGATATTAGTCTCTCAGTTAACAATATAAATAAAAGATGTGAACTATAGATGTCTAAAGGCCTTTATCGCTATGTTTCTTTATTCTCTGCCTCTGTGGACTGCCATATTATTTGAGGTGGAAAACTACAAAATAGCAAATTTTACTCAGAGGTTAAAGAAATGGGCCACTCATGAAAATGCATTTCCCTCCCGAAGACCAGTAGGATGACACATTAATGTGACACAGATACACAGGGTCCAAAATAGGAGATTTAAGTAAACAACAACAAAAAAAATGCAAGTGACCAAGGAGCTGGAAAGGACTCTGTAACCCATCCATTGAAGAAAATCCTTTAAAAAAGCAATCTAAGCTTAGATCACAGAGACTACCAGTTTTAGATGATCAATAATTTCAAATGGTTGAGAATAGAGAATATGCCAATTTATGTTTTCTAATGGCATTTCTTTACATCATATTCCATCTTTTTCTCAGTTTAATCAGTATTCAAACAATAAAGGGTTGTATTTTAAAGTTTTTTGAGATATATTTGAGTACAGAAGTGTACACTTTGGTGTCTGTCATTTACCCTTCAGGCCTGGAATAATGTGCAAAGAGAAATCCATTCTACCCTGAAAAGAAAAAAATCTTCTGTCTGCTTTCTCTTAGCCAAACTCCATGAGCAAACTAGCCATTAAAGGATAACGTTTCTAAATGCAGACTTCTTGCATAATGACGAACACACAGATACACATGAGGAAAAGTATCAGGGACTTGACAGATCCCATGTCAGACATGACTCTTTTGCCTCTCTTTCCCTCTCTCCCTCCCTTTTCTCTTCCTCTATTCCTTCCTTGTTATTTTCTTTCCTTCCTTTTTTTCTCTTTATTTTTGTCCTTTAAGCAAAAGCTATTAAGTTTCAGTACATTTTAAAGAAATATTCTTATTCATAGATTATATATTCTATGGAATATGTAAGCTCAAGGAACTTATTTAATAGGGCACATGTTTTTAACATATGATAAGGAACCAATTTGGATGATGAAACAATTTCTAAATATTGTTTTAGACATTGGCCCTTCTAAATTTCAATAAATCCTTTACTGCTTTACCCCAGAAAAGTTTAGTGAAAAATACTTAGAAAGAAAGAACAATAACTAGATCAAAAAGATCTCACTGCAATTATAGAGTAATGATTATTATAAATAGGAATGTACCCAGCCAGTGAGAAGGATCTGGTGAAGCAGGTCAAAGATGGATGCTAAGAGCCACGTCCTTCACATTTTTATACATGAGCTGCAAGTTACCGAAGAAATATAGAGAAAATACATTAATTTTATCCCCAAATGATATAGACTGAGCATTATCATAAAAACCATACACATAAAGGGGCGCCTGGGTGGCTCAGTCGGTTGGGCGGCGGACTTCGGCTCAGGTCATGATCTCGCGGTCCGTGAGTTCGAGCCCCGCGTCGGGCTCTGTGCTGACAGTTCTCCCAGGGACTACTGGTGTTTGTTGGCTGGGACCTGCATCTCCTTCCACTTCAGCCCATCTCCTCTCTTATCAGTCCCAGAACTTCCACAGTTGGCCAAGGAGGGAAGTGAAGTCAAGGCAAAGGATTATACATCATCTTCAAGCAAATGGAGAGAGCTGAACTAAACAGAGAGGCTTGGGACACTTTTTTCAGGCCCAGAGAGTTAAGAAGAATCTGGAGATTCAAGACTTTTGGGATTATCAACTCAAATTTCCCCTTGCCATGTCTCAGGGTCCTACTTCTCCAAATATATCCCTGTCTTTGGCATTGAAAACTTGCCAAATTTGAGAACTCAGCCTCTTCTATAGTTCTACTACTTTCATACTTAACCTGATCCTCAGCGTTCTGGAGATGAGAGTTTCTTTACATGCTGCAAAGGATAACCTCTTGCTTTCACACTCACTTTTTAATTGGTAATTAAACATTCTCAGTGTTCATTATCTTCTCTAATGTATTGATTGTGTCAAGCTAAAGTCATCCAATTCCATGGTCATTATAATTACTACTATTCCCTTGTTTTGGTTATCTAATACTGAATTAAAAAATCACTCCCAAAATCACTGCTGTAAAACAACAATAATTTTAGTATATTTACAGATTCTATAGGGCAGGAATTTGGACATGGCACAGTAGGTAGGAATTGTTTTTCTCTGCTTCATGCTGTTTGGTATATAAACTGGGAAGCTTCAGATATCTTGGAATTACTCAAAGGGTCAAGAGCTGAGTTTATTTGAAGGAGTTCTTCCTAACTGGGGGTGATTTTAGTCCCCAGGGAACATAGAAATGTTAGAGATATGTTTGTCACAACTGGGGGGAAGAGAGTCAATACTACTGGTATCTAGGTGGTAGAGGCCAGAGATATCGCTAAACATTCTACAGTGTACATGATAGTCCTCCCATAATGGAGAATTACATGGCTTCAAATGAGAATAGTACTGAGGTTGAGATATCCTGCTCTGGAGGCTTTTTCTATCATATATTAAGCACTTGAACTAGAATAACTCAAACTCTGGGTTCATATGGCACCTCTCCATATGACAGGCTTCCTCATAGCATGCCAACCTCAAGGTAGTTGACTTTTTGACATGGTGGCACAGTTTCAAGAATAAACAAGGCAGTCACTGAAGTGTACACTTTGATTAAAATGGTAGGTGCGCCTGGGTGGCTCAGTTGGTTAAGCGTCCCACTTTGGCTCAGGTCATAATCTCATCTTTTGTGTTCGAGCCCCACATCAGGCTCTGTGCTGACAGCTTGGAGGCTGGAGCCTGCTTCAGATTCTGTGTCTCCCCCTCTCTGACCCTCTCCTGTTCATGCTCTGTCTCTCTCTGTCTCAAAAATAAACAAACGTTAAAACAAACTTTTTAAATGATTAAAATGGTAATAAAGTAAAATACAATAAAAATTTATTGTTTAAAAAAAAAGTAAACAAGACTAGAAAGACCACATGGACTTCTTTGACATATTCTTATAGTGACATAGGATCACTTCCACCATAATCTGGTGAAGCAGTCACAAGTTCATTCAAATTCAAGGAGAGTAGATATAGTTCCTATGTATCAGTGGGAGGTGTATAAAATAATAGTTCTCAATGCTTTTCACCTGGGGTGTTCTCCAGCTCCAAAATCTCATTTTAGAGTCTTCTTTCTTAGGATGACTTCTGATTCCAGTTGTCATAGATCAGGATTCCCAGGAAACAGACACTGAAATTCTGAGATTTTCATGTGAGAGATTTTTTGAGGAATGCTTTCAGGAAAAATACCTGTGTGGGCATAAGGTAAGAAGCACTGGGCAGAAGGAGAGTCAAACTGTGATGCAATTGCTATACCTTCAGTGAGCTTACAGGATGCTCTGCAGGTGGGATGATCCTGTAGAGATGATTGTAATAGAGGCAAGAGGTTCAGGCTTTTGATTTCTGTATCAGTCAGTTACCGAACGTAGGCTGCTCCTTTGGAGGAGCAAGTAACCTTGGCCAAAGTATCATTAAGCAGCCTGAGGGCAATTCACAAAATACGGACATAGTCCTGAACCTCCAACCCCTAACACCCTTGCCAGCTAGAGAAACAAATAACTAAAGGGTGATCTGGTTGGTACATTCACTACAGATCTTATTTTATTTTACCAAAGAAAGCTTTTATGATCCACATTTAATTGACTAGGGAAGCAAATTGCCATTTACCTTTA
Organism: Neofelis nebulosa; assembly: GCF_028018385.1. Taxonomy (NCBI): domain Eukaryota; kingdom Metazoa; phylum Chordata; class Mammalia; order Carnivora; family Felidae; genus Neofelis; species Neofelis nebulosa. The sequence continues at coordinate 25,117,682 of NC_080794.1, read as the reverse complement.
GTGCTTGCCCTATAGTTGCCATTTGGTTTACTTTCAAGTCCACTATGGTTTAGATGTGCCCCTTAAGCTATCATGTAATGGTCTATCTCTGTAGGGACACATCAGTTACTTCCAACAGCTTATAGCTTTTAGGAAAATAATTCTACCAGCAGACCACATGATTCAAATATTTTAAGCAATCCATTGTGGGGGGGGGGGGGGAAACTATCTTTGTTTTTCTGTTCTGTGAAGAAGAGTTGACCTCCGCCCACAAGATACTTCATTCTTCACCTCTGAAACAGAGTTAAAGTTTGTGTAGTTCACTGGAGCTCAGCTCCGAAAATAACTATGCAGCTTGTTTGTTACCTCCCTCTCAACAGAAGAGGAAACAAAATTGATGTTGAAATTCTCAAACTGTCTATTATCATTAATTAACCCTTAACCTTTATCAAGGTAAAATGAAACCAGTAGTTGAATTTTTTTTTTAAGGATTCCTTTAGGAACACTTACTAAATGCTACCTCCTCTCCATAGAACATGCAACCCTATGGACAGGATATATGAACTCTTACAAATTTTTATACTGGAAATAATAGTGTTACTGGTAGACACACCATGAAAATTCAAGTAGTAGAATGTAAAAGGGAGTCAAAACAAAGGAAACTGCCTCTCAGCAGTGTGGCCAGAACTAGTGTGAGGCAAATGAAGTGCTCAGGTACAAAATTTAAGGGGGTATTCACCCTCACATGCCAGCTCTGCCCTTGCACAACCTTGAGAATGAGTGCCTCCTGAAATTCTGCATCCAGGCCTCTCTTGCCTCACCCTGATCCCAGCTGTGCTCAGTAGCACATCTGACCAGAATCAGATGTGAAGTAGGTGGAGCAAGTTTGTGTCTACATGGAGTGTGTATTTAACAGTTCACAGCAAGTGCCTATCAATATTTTTTTAATGCTTATTGATTTTTGAGAGAGAGAGAACAGAGAGAGAGAGGGAAGAGGATCTGAAGCAGGCTCCGAAGCAGGCTCTGTGCTGACAGCAGACAGTCAGATGCGGGACTCAAACTCACCAACCATGAAATCCTGACCTGAGCTGAAGTCAGACGCTTAATTGCTTAACCAACTGAGCCACCCAGGCACCCCAAGTGCCTGTCATTCTTAAAATCACTTTTTAGTGGTTCTTCACCCAAAAGTCACTCACTTTGTACCATGCATTCCAGTTAACCTGGCTTGACATGCGAGCCAGAGAAAGTTATCTATGGTCTGTGGCCTTTGAGGGGATCTGCCTTGAGACCCCTGTCCAGCAGAGGCATTTCATACCAGATGGTAACAGTTCACATCAGTCTAATCATCTTCTGGAGCACTTGGATTTACAGTGAGAATAAGCAGAGAGCAAATAAGTTAGGAAATCTCAGAGAGAAGAGGCAGAGGTAGAGGAAAGTACAGAAAAAGAGTCAAGAAGCGGTTGGAAGCAGAGTAGGAGAAAGCAGCCTGTGGAGAGTGGCAGAGTTTTACTCTAGAGCATCAAACACTGAGTCATAATTACTAGTTTATTTTAGAAATCAGAGTTGTGTCTAGATCACGGCACTGGATTCAAACTCCTGTGGCTACTGAATCTTAAATTGTGATGCTGACAATGTTGCTTTCATTGAATCTTGACTATTCAATCCTGAAGTGTTTCTCATTTTTCTTTTTTTTCCTTCTCTCAAACACTATTAATAGAAATAGACTGCAGTTTTTCATTACATTTGAGGGTATCATTCCAGGGGATCTCAGAAAGTGTTTTGTCCTAAAATATCTTCCCAACTGCTGACCATAGTTTCTAAAACTCTATGACAGGTCATTCATTTGATTGGGTCCTGAAGGTATTTCAAGCTTGGTGAATCCCCTGGGAAACTGCAAGAAAATCTGGAAGGGGAACATTTTGAACTGCTGCCAAACTACGTTTTGTTTTGTTTTATTTGCTAGTGAAACTCATGAGAACCGATGGGGAAAATGAGAAGATTGATTACCTGATGGGGGGAGGGAAGGAGAACCCTCCTAGATTATCTCCATCCTATGAACTTTGACCTCCCCAAACCCCGGGCTGTGTCCACCTGCAGGCCTCATTTCCACCTAGCCTGTGTTATTTGGCTTAAAATACATTTCCCTCTTCTAAGAGCTGACAATTTCACTTACAAAATAAGGTGTTAAAGTGACTGTTGACCAAACCAAAATTGGGTTGCCACTCTGGTGTCCTGACATACACAAAGAACACCAGAGTCAGAGCCAGACAGACCTGAGTTCAGATCCTGGTTCTGTTCTCTATATATGCTGGGAGGATAGGTTAATTTTGCTTCCTGGGGTACGTCCTGATTTTTAAAATGATGATAATAAGATCTATTTTATAGGGTTATTTTGAGGATTCTAAAGAACACAGGTAAAGCACCTAGCACCAAATTAAAAAAAAAAAAAAAAACCTACTCAATCATAGCTATTGCACAGGAATATTTTCAGCACTATGGCAAGTTAATACAAAAATTTTAAGTTAAAACTTCTCTGCCAAATACTCAAAGCTCAATCAATCTTTATTTTTACTATTTCCCATTATAGTCAGGCTTTTTTTTTTTTTTTTTTTTTTCTATTCCACACACGAGGCCCCCCCATGGCCTCTCTGCCTTCACTGGGACAATTAATGTTAAGAACAGTATCACATCACTTATTGCACAGTATTTAATAGTTCACAAAGGGGTTATATTATCTCATTTGATCTTATCTGATCCAGTGAAATAGGTTTTATAATCCCTACTTTGCAGATGAGGAAACTAAGGGCCAGAAAGCTTAAAAAACTTACTAAGGTTGCATAGTAAGTAATGAGGTTAGGCCTAAATTTCAAACCTTATGATTTCAAAGCTCATGAGGTTTCTTTGCACAGTGGTTCTTAACCCTGGCTGTTCATTTGAAACACATGTAAAAATCTATCCATAACAGAGCTCCACCCCAGGCCAAATCATAATGGCACTGGCCTGAGACTTGAAGGATTTGTTTTTAAATTCCCCAGGTTATTCTTATGCTGAGTAGACCAGCTCCAGTTGATGGTCTGACTTCACTTTGCATCTTTTCTCAACAAAGTTAAGCCATCTTATCTCCCTTCTGGATCTCTTGTTGTGTTTACTAACCATTCTACATAATTAGTACTCTATACTAGAAATCAGAGAATATAAATTCTGGAAGGAATTTCATATCCTTAATTCCTCTGGTTCCAAAACGTGGGTCTGAGGACTTGTTCTTTCCAGGAGTAATCTGAAAAAAAAGAAGAGAGAGAGAGAGAAAAAAGAAAACTAAGGACAACATAGCAAGTGCAAGCTGATTTTCTTTTGGGAGGATTGGTCATTATTTTAGTGTTTTTAAATGTCTTTTATTTTTAAGTTTATTTATTTTGAGAGAGAAAGAGGAGAACATATACACGCTTGTGTGAGCTGGGAAGGGGCAGAAAGAGAGAGGGAGAGAAAGAATCCCAAGCAGCTCTGAGCTGTCAGTGCAGAGATGAGGGGCTCAAAATCATGACCTGAGCCAAAATCAAGAGTCAGTTGCTCAACAAACTGAGGCCCAGATTAGCCATTATTTTAAAATTTATTTCTGTTATATGCCCTTTCTTTTCTGAAATAATGGTGATGGCTGTTTTACTAATATTCTTATTTAGAAACATAACAATTTGGGCGCCTGGGTGGCGCAGTCGGTTAAGCGTCCGACTTCAGCCAGGTCACGATCTCGCGGTCCGTGAGTTCGAGCCCCGCGTCAGGCTCTGGGCCGATGGCTCGGAGCCTGGAGCCTGTTTCAGATTCTGTGTCTCCCTCTCTCTCTGCCCCTCCCCCGTTCATGCTCTGTCTCTCTCTGTCCCAAAAATAAAAATAAAAAACGTTGAAAAAAAAATTAAAAAAAAAAAAAAAAAGAAACATAACAATTTGACTACCCTTTAATGCATACTAAATTATTTTTGGATATATTATTGGCCTATAAAACCCAGAATTTCTGAGAACCACTTATTTTTCCCAATCCTCTCATTTTACAGATGATGTAATTGAGGCTCAGAAAGAAGTTGATCTAACCCAGGTTCTACTTAATGTAATGCCTAAATTCTTTGAAACATATATTTTTTAATTATCTATTTTTTCTAACAAAATAAAATTTAATTGTGCCTTTTAATCTACATGTGACTCTGATCAATAATGTAGGGGAAAGAAACAGGTTTGGAAAATGAAAGTGGAAGGATGAGAAAGCTGTAACCCAACGACTCTGGCATAGGGACATAACAGATCTGAAAACAAATCAAACAGAACCACTAGAACTATAAAATACAATAACTCAAATGAAGAATTCAATGTGATAGCAGATTATTCACATGTGAAGAGATAATCAGACAACTGGCAGACAGACCAGAAGAAAATAATGGAGTAACTCACAGTAGACAAAAAGATATAAAATACAGAAGAAAGTGTGAAAGACATAGAGCATACAGATTTACACTGAAAGAAATAGTATAATGCACAGGCAAAATTTGAAGAAATTTTTGAATTTGAAAATTTTCAAAAATTTTTTCCAGAACCATTAAAAATTTTTTTAATGTTTATTTTTTTTTGAGAGAGACAGAGACAGAATGTGAGTAGGTTAGGGACAGAGAAAGAGGGAGACACAGAATCCAAAGCAGTCTCCAGGCTCCAAGCTGTCAGCACAGAGCCCGATGCGGGGCTCAAACTCATGAGCTATGAGATCATGACCTGAGCCGAAGTCAGTCGCTCAACCAACTGAGCCACCCAGGCGCCCCTTTCCAGGACTATTAAAAGACATCAAGCCATAGCTTCAAAAAGTCAAACAAATTTTAAAAAGAAGAAAAGCACATCGGAAGCCATTACACTGAAAATGAAAAATGGTATCTTAAAAGCATCTAGAAAAAAGGAGAATATCTTCAAAGTAGTGACAATTAAATTAGCAATGACTTCTCAGTAGCAATAATACAGCCAAAAGACAGTGGATAGATACATTCAATATACTAAAAGAAAATAATAGGAAATCTAGAATGTAATATCCAGGGGAAAATCCTCTAAAACTAAAAGCAAGAGGAAAACATGTTCAGATAAGCAAAAACTACAAAAAAAGACTATCAGAGTTCTTAACATCAGCATTATTCCTTCGCCTTTTTGGCATTGTGGTGAGACTTATGAACACTTTCTCAGAATAAGGTTCTTAAAAACATAAAATGAAATATGTAAAATCACAAAGGAACTCTATTTTAGTCACATTCTAAATATCTAAAAAAATCAAGTTCATGATATAGTAATATATGTTTATTAATATACTACATAACAAGATCTACATATAGAGCTAAGCAATAAGATCTAAGTAATAAAGTATTCACAATAATTTCTCAATAGTTAACTACAGTAATTTCTAAGCAGGAAAGGTTTGTAAATGTTTATCTCCTTGAAAGCTAACAGTGCTAAGTTCTCTCAGGCAACAAAATGTAGAAGACACCAATCAGCATGAAAGCTGATGCCTCACATTCAAGAAGCAAAGGCTGGGGTCAACCATGTTATAAAGGGGATGACACAGACCCTTTAATAATTTTTTTTAACGTTTATTTATTTTTGAGACAGAGAGAGACAGAGCATGAACGGGGGAGGGGCAGAGAGAGAGGGAAACACAGAATCAGAAGCAGAAGCAGGCTCCAGGCTCTGAGCCATCAGCCCAGAGCCCGACGAGGGGCTCGAACTCAGGGACGGTGAGATCGTGACCTGAGCTGAAGTCGGACGCTTAACCGACAGAGCCACCCAGGCGCCCCAACACAGACCCTTTATAAAGAGAATAATAATGACGTCAATCAATGCTTGCTACAGAAAAAGAATGTGTGGGTTGAACAATCGTGTACCATCTCTATTTGAAAAGTCACCTGACAAAGAAATGGCATCTTTCAACATTCTTTCTTTCAAAGTATATATGCAACCAAATGAAGCTTTAAATAAATCCTCTCTGCTTCCTTCCATCTGATTTAAAGAAAACAGGATTCTGCCTTTGATTTCCCAATACTTTTGTTTGCTTTGAGTAAGAATGAGTCTTCTCAGAGCAGTTAGCTTCCACACCTAAGGATTTCTTTCTTAAGCTGTTATTAATGCTATTTCTAGGAAAGCAGGTATTAGTATTCTTGTTCAGATTATACAGGGAGAAAATATATATTGTATCATGGCAAAGAGACACCAGCTATTTAAAGAATTCCCTTAAATAGAGCACCCCTAATGTACTTTGGTAATTTATCTGTGGGCTTTATTTAGTCGTGAGGTACTTCTTCCTATCAGCATAAACATTAACAGGAAGAATTGATGTTTGGGTGAGGACCTGAAGATGTTCAATTATTTGAAAAGCTGTGAAAGCTTTGAAGTGTTGAGAGTATTATTTTGACAAGAATAAAAGTTGGAATACCATCTGCTTGTGCTTATGTCTGGAGCTTCTGCCCTTGCTCAAAGGATGGGACCAATGTGAATGTCACTTGCAGATGAATGTTTCAGAACTGGCGGTCTCTCCTGATACTCCTTAAGTAGCTCAACTTCTTCCTCCCCTGGTGAAACCATACAGAATACAAAATAATCAACTTCTCAGTTTTTCTGTCCCAAATCTGCACTATGCATCATTTCCCTCTCACAAATGCTCTATCCAGGTGGCAGAAGATCAACATTAGAAAGAGAAATATATGCCTTGTTTCTTTCTTCCTTTATTTTTTCAATCCAACCCTCAAAGCATTTTAGAAAAGATTTCTATAAATCCAATATTGAATGTCCAAATTATAACTTCCAAAGTAACTTTATGCCAGAAAGCACAATGAAAATCAAATTGGCTCTGAATGCTTCAAGAAAGAGCTTCAACTTTAATACTGTTATTGTGGCTTCTGATCACTCCAAATTGGAAAACTGTGCCATGACCCTCACAGCAAGTGTATAGACTTCTTCCTGGGGCCTTATGAACCCAGTGAGGCCTGCCAGAAAGGAAGAGAGTTAATTTTAAGCACAGGCTTTCAAATAAATTCTGAGTTGTTTCAGATCAACCTACCAAATCCCTTTTAATGGCAGTAATAGTCTCATTTCTTAATTTCTTACTTTTCAGATTGAGCAATCAAAACCACATGCATAGATTCTATCAAATGTTGTATTTTCCATTTCACTTTAATTTATAATAATGTATAGCTAATATCTGGAGGTATGCACCCACAGAGATTTACAAAGAAATTAATGCTAAAATGTTTGGGTGCGTTTCAGAATGTCCTCTTCCCTTTTGGGACAAGATTTATACAAATTATTTGTTTACCTACCCATCTTGTTCTTCCTAGGGTGTCCTTCTGGTCAGCAATGGCATTAGACAGGACCAGTGTGGTAATTCTGCAAGTTACCTACATTGAGGCTGACCAAAGTTAGTGGAAGATATAAAAAGTTCTGCTGCACTGAGAGTTTCCTGAACAGGTAGCCCCAATGTTGCCCTTGTTATTGACAATGAGTTCCTTTTCTTGTCCTCATTCTTTCCCTGCCATATGACCTTCCTCCAAGTTAGTGCTAGTTAGGTCACCTGTTGCTCCACTGGTAATTATAATTGACTTCATTTGCATATTATGAGTAGCCTGTAACCAAGGCAACTGGGAGTGGTGCTTGTACAGTCAGCCAAGTGTTTTCTCCATCTGGTCAGGCTGCAACAGGGTTTTCACTCACCTCACTCTTGCAGCAGCAAGTTCAGCAGAATCCATCTCCCTTCTCCTTATGTAATCAGTTTCTCCAAAATGACTCAGGAACTGTGTACTGTTGCCTCTAGATTTATCAATTAACTTATTTTATTTCTTCTAATAAATCTTGATATCGTTTCCTCCTCCAATAGATTGCCTTTCCAATCACTCTGGTGCATTCAACATATTTCAAAATCAGAAGAAAAATATGTACAAACATACAGACTCACAGGCAGACACACACCTGTTCTTGAATCACTGCCAATGCGTGTGTATGGTCTATAGTAGAAAGAAAAATCCTCGATGGAATGTTTATTCTCTGGGCATTTTCCTTAAAGAAAGGACAGATTGCTATGCCAGTAAGACATTTTCAATAATGAGACATAATCCAAAATAAAACTCTTGGAGAAATTAGGCTACTATTCCTGGACCTCTTCTCCTTTTTTATCTGTACTTTTACTCTTTTGATAATTTTATTCATTCTGCCATCTTTTAATACTATCTGTATGATGAGGATTTTGTTATTTGTATATGCAATCTGGAATACTCCCCTGGATTTCAGACCCATAAATTCATCTGCTTGCTTGACATCTATACCTGGATACCTCTTAGGGATCACAATGTGAATAAATCCATGGAAACTGAGCTCCTCATCTTGCTCTTATCACAAATTTGTTTTACCCTCAGCCATTTCTATCTCTGAATATAGAGAAAGGAGTTTTGCCCAGTTTCACATCCCAAAATCTTGGATTCATCCTTTGTATCTCTTCTTCTCTTCATCACCACACATCTAATTGGTTATCAAATCCTGTGGGCTCTATCCAGTATGTGTGTATATATGTATGTATATGTATATGTGTGTGTGTATATATATATATATATATATATATATATGTGTGTGTGTATATATATGTATATATAGTATATATATGCAATGTATATGTAATATATATATTAAAGAATTGTTTGGATTATATATATTACATATATATTACATATACATGTACATATATATTATATGTGTACATGTATACATTACATAGGTATGTGTATATGTATATATATTACATGTGTACATGCATATATTACATATGTACATGTATATTACATATATATGTAATATATATGTTATATATACACATACACACACACATATATATATATATAATCCAAACAATTCTTTAAATCTCTTTAACTAGTACTAATTTGGTTCAAGCCACCATTATCCCTTTCCTGGATTATTTCCATTGGCTTCCACCCTTGTACCTTTCCATCTTTGTCAGCTGTAGTGTACTCTCAACATGTCTGTTACTGTGGGTATTCACCCTCAAGTGGCTTTCCACCTCACTCAGAGGAAAAGCCAAAGACCTTCTTGGCTTACAAAGGTCTAATTGATCTCTGAGTTCATCTTTTCTACTCTTTTGTTCTTACTTAATCCATCCCAGCCACACTATACCCCTCTTCCAGAATTTGAGCTTGCTGTTTCCTCTTTGGGGAAGTTTTCTCACCAGATATCCATCCATATGGCTGGCTCCCTTATCTCCTTAGGTCTTTACTAGATAAAGGAGAAAGGAGAGAAAACTATTGCAAGAAAGGGGAACTGGGCAAAACATTATATTTTCATTTAGTAAAATATACTCAGGCAGCTGTGCATTATCTAGAAGATAATGTCTAGGAGATATATCATTGTCTAGGTGGTAAGCAAAAACCAAAGAAACAAAAGAGCCTTGGAAGGGGAAAAGTGGAAATATAGTGAACTTTAGGAGAATGAATAAAAATAGAATGCAAAGATTTTTATCTCCAAGGTCATGAAGGTTCCACATAACATAGCCTCAGAAGTACCCTTCCTGTCCTGATAAGCACTGAAGAACTCCACCTAGGAGCATTTTCATAGATTTAACTATACAACCTTTTATTATATTATAACTATGGACAATCAAACAGAAAAACATGATCCCAAAGATAAGCCAGAAAGCAGTGATTCAAAAGGTTAGCCTAAGAATTGGAATATTAAAAAGACTCAAGAGGGTGTAAAATATTTTTTTCCAAATAAACATTTAAAAGACAAGAAGGAAGCTCTTTTTAATGTAAAAATGGTGGCCATAGAAATATTTATTAGTTCACAAATTTCAGTTGGCTCGTAAGAAAGTTTTCCAAAATAATATCCAAGTGCTTATTCTCTTCCTCCTCATAGATCCTAACTCATAATATTCTGGAAATGAAGCAGGCCAGAAGAACACCACTTTTATCTATATGTTTATCTTAATAAAGTATCCATAACCAGAACCATTCAAATATGCCTTAAAATTGTTTGAAACTGCAGTCTCTCAAGGTCTTATTTGATTGTGTTCTTTAATTTATTTTATAAGGAAAGTGCCAGTGGAGGATGAAAAATTTAAATCATCAAAGTTAAAATCTGCTATTTTGAGTTTAGATTATTTATTCTGTAGTAAAAATCAGAATTTGCCTTTGGGAATAGCCATTTTGGGCAGGTGATTTTAGTTATCTAGATTTAACACAAGTACCCACCCATTTCTCTTGGAGAGCACTGCTTCTGACTAGCAATTAGTAAGTAATATAAACTAGATATATAATTGCACCTTCACAGATTAAAACCTTTTTTTTTTGTTTTTATCTACACATCCATATCCATAAAAAGAATAGTGTATTGTTCTTGAGGGAATGTGTGTATGTAAGAGAGAGAGAAAGTGTGTGTTCTAAGGACAACCCACAAGAAATTAGAAGCTGAGACTGGTTGATGGCAGGAAAGGTGAGGCAGCAAATCTGGCACATCTTTACCTCCTGCTGGTGGCTGGATCATAAAACAGACTGTATGGGACTTGCCAGCACCCACTTTCTACTAGCCTTCTGAAACCCCCAAAAGTGGCATACTTTAATACGACTATAATAACTCTTGCTGTCAATTATTTTACTTGTTTTAGCCCATGACTTCAGGGCCAGATCACATCCTATAAATAGAGTGGGATATTCTCCTAAAGAAAATTTATGTCAGGGTGCCCGGTGGGGAGCTCAGTCAATTAAACATCCGACTTCGACTCAGGTCGTGATCTCATCATTTCCCTAGTTAGAGCCCACGTAGGGCTCCGTCCTGACAGCTCAGAGCATGGGGCCTGTTTCAAATTGTGTTTCCCTCTCTTTCTTTCTGCCCCTCCCCTGCTCATGCTCTGCTTCTCTCTCTCAAAAATAAATAAGTAAACATTAAAAACATTAAAATGAAAAAGAAAATTTACTTTTTAAAAAAAATTTTTTAATGTTTATTTATTTTGAGATAATGTGAGAGACAGAGTGCAAGCAGCACTCTGAGAACCGTGAGATCATGACCTGAGCCGAAGTCGGAAGCTTAACAGGCTGAGCCACTCAGGCACCCCAATAAAAAAGAAAATTTTTTAAAACAATACAGAAAGTGTATGTCTTCTCTATCAAATCATCTAAAAGAAACTGGGGTAGGCCTTAACCTGGAGAAGAAAATGGCATTCTTCTCCCTGGGGCTATGAGTTGTTGAGCCAGAACGTTGGGAATTTCTGATCAAAAGCATTGTTTCTAACAGGGTTTGTGCTTAGCTCTGGAACTTGGTATTGGGCCAATGTCAAGTAAAGAAGGGTGTGAATGGGCATATACAATGGCTCAAGAAAGAGTGAGGTCTATATCGGGCTCTATCCTTTTTTCCCCCTGCATTGTAGTTCTCTTCTCAGGTGACAAAAAACCAGAGCCTGGTTTTAGAGTATTTATTTATTTATTTATTTAATTTTTTTTTCAACGTTTTTAATTTTTTATTTTGGGACAGAGAGAGACAGAGCATGAACGGGGGAGGGGCAGAGAGAGAGGGAAACACAGAATCGGAAACAGGCTCCAGGCTCCGAGCCATCAGCCCAGAGCCTGACGCGGGGCTCGAACTCACGGACCGCGAGATCGTGACCTGGCTGAAGTCGGACGCTTAACCGACTGCGCCACCCAGGCGCCCCTGGTTTTAGAGTATTTAAATGTTCCTTGGAAACTGCCAGGAAATAAGTGGAAAGTATGGATTCCATTAGAAAAAAGAAAAAAAAAAAAGATTTCCCAAGGCTCAGCAGATAGGAACTTAGAATACTTGTTAAGGTAAGGAATCTTTCTGAAAGCCAGAGAACTCATGGAAATCTGGGATACTCTTAATTATGTGGAGGTTGTCAAATTAAGAATTCTGAAGTCCTAAAGCCTCTATGCCTTATCGAAGAGGAGCAATGCTCACCAATGAGTCTCATCTCTGACACAAAACACCACCTCAGGGATAAGATCACTGGACAGATACTATAGTCACTTTGCACCAAGTTTAAGTGTGCAACCCAAATTCTGTTAGTTATAATGGCATCATTAAAACAGTAACAAAAACGCTACTTCTCTGGTTCTGTCCCACTGGTGTTTATGCAACGCTAGCCTGTCCCAACCACTTCCAACTGCCTCTTCAAACTTCCTTACAGAAAGCATCATATGCTTATTAGCCTAAGCTGGAGGCAACCATTTAAGTTCTGTCCTCTTTCTGCTCCTGATCATGCCATTGAGGTAAACTCTCCTTCCTCTGACAGAGCTTTTTGTGTGGAAACTGCCCCATGCTCAACTCCCAGACTTTTTATCTCCAGTCCAGATATAAACCTGTGTATTCCAGGTTCCAAAGGCCTCCTCAAGAAGATTCCTTTTATCCCCCACTGCACATACTGTTAGATAGTATAGCCTTTTACTCTCCTGGTTTTGCTTAGGTTTCATTAGAATTGGGTTATTTTTTTTTTCTTTAAACTTCTTCTACAGAAGTAATCTGTTTCCAGAAACCATCCATGACTTTGCAAGACATAATCAAGAGGAGTCAGACACTACACTATACTCAAAATTACCTCTGCCCTCTGACTCCAACCTATTTTTCTTGGCTTGAACTTGAAAACCTGACTCCCTCTTCCAGTTGGATGAGTCTCTCCTTTTGGATGCCCTGGGGATCGGCCTTCCAGGCCCTCCAAACATGCCCAGACTCTAAACAAAGTGAGGTTCTGATGGTGCCAGGAGTGAGAGCACTTTGGGTTGGGAGAAAAATGTGTAAAACAGCTACCACTCTGATTGCATGTCTCACTGTCTGACCATTAATTTATTTTATTGCATATGTCACATATCTTTTTCTAGAGCTTTTTGATGAGAATCTTAAAAAATCATTAGAAGATAATGTTTTGGGGAAAAGTTTTCCAGAAATGAAATCACCATCCTCCTTCTTCCCAAGCTACCTTTCTGATTTAAATTCATCTGTATTCCAGACAAACAGAGCTTGATTCAAACTCAAAATCCTGCCATAAGGAACATAAAAGATTTTTCCTGATTGAGTTTCTCTACTACATTGGACTGTTCACTAAGGGAGGGTAGTAGGTGGTACATGTACCCTTCAGCCCCCTGACCTCAGTATTCCAGAGAGTATATTAGTGTGGTTGGAAGTTGGAGTTAAACCCTCAGGTTACATGGCAGTCTTCAAAGCTTGAATCCAGATGAACTAAAGAAAGCATAAGAGGCAGAGAGGACTGAGGAACATTTATCATCTTTAACATTTTATTGACCATTTAAATGAAATCGTGCAGTGCACCATTTAGATATTAACCCACTATTACATGAGTCAACTTGCATATGTCTACATTTACAGATGCACAAATAATTTATGCTAAGCAGAGTTATATATTTTATTGGCAGGGACACTCAGTAGATCCTGGGAAATCTAGAGGACAAACTGTGATAATTTCAAAGACTTTTTTGTTGGACCTCGGAATAGAATTATCTGATGGTGGTAACAGTTGTAAGATTTTGTCAGTGAGATCAGAAGTTTCCAGAAGTGAAGCGCTTCATTCCCTATGAATTTCTGGCAAAACTACATCTGAACCATATTTTTTGTTCTGATTGAAAAGAAACTCATGATCACAGTAAAACACTTTGAAAATACATAAAAGTACAAAAAATAGCTTCCAATTCCAAAATCTAGTGATAAGAATTTATTGATATTTTGGTGTATTTTATTTTGCATGTTCTTTTATTGATTGACATTCTCTTTCACTTTTCTAACATCTCTGAAACAAATGCATCTTATAATTGATGACTTGTTAAAATAATAATTGGAAGTGTTTTTCTCTTTCTTAAAGGTAGGTATGTGTGTGAAATAATGGTGCCTGTTAAAATCAATAATCACAGATTAGATGGTTACAATAACTTCATACAATCTGAAGTACAGAATATATATGCATTCATTTGTGAATTATATTTAGGAAAATTTATCATGGTTCTCTCTTATCATTATTTTGTATTCAAATGAAAACACCAGCAATTGAAAATAATAAAAATTTTTATTCCATTCTCTTAAAGAACACCAATATATAACTCTAATTTATTTCTTGAAATTCTTTCCCAATTCCATGCTTCCAAGTCTTTTTCTCAAACCCTCCTTATTCTCCCTTGCACCCACCCAGTTTTCTTCACTTCTCCTTTCTTCATCCTTTATCAATTTTCTTGAAATTATTGCTCCTGAGAATTAAACTGGCCATTTCTGATAGCTCCCTTCTGCATTACAAAGACCCAGAAACTTAGCTTTCAAAGAGAATTTTCATTAGAGGTCTGATGAGAGAGATAGAGAGAAGAGGGGGTGAGGGAGAGGGAGAGAGAAAGGAAGAAAGAAGTGGGGGGAGGAAGGGAGAGGGAGAGAGACAGCAAGTTGAAATGGACAAATATCAAAAAGTCTTCAGTAGGTGAGGGGCACCTGGGTAGCTCAGTCGGTTAAGGTTCTGACTCTTGATTTCAGATCAGATCATGATCTCATGGTTTATAAAATTAAGCCCTGAGTCAGGCTCTGCACTGACAACACAGAGCCTGCTGTTTGGGATTCTCTCTTTCCCTTTTTCTCCCTGCCCCTCTCCTGCTCATGCACTCTCTCTTTCTATCTCAAAATAAATAAATAAACTTCTTTTTAAAAAAGTCTTCAGCAGGTAAGGGGAAAAGAGAAACATTTATTATTATTATTATTATTATTATTATTATTAGACAAAACAAATACACAGATACAGAGATTTATAGTAATAGCCTTCTTCATATAAAAAATATTTAGCTTATCACTTTGAAGTAGTAAAAATAAAACAACAAAAACAAAAACTCTAGTTTATACATAACGTTTACCTTTAATTTCCTTTAATTCTTGTTCTTGCACTTGGCTTGTGATCAGGAAATAGAAGTTAATAAATATATATCCTATCCTAAAGCACCAAAGCAACTTTGAAAAATAAAAGCAATCCTGAAAGTATCCCAATTCCAGTCTTCAAGTTATATTACAAAGCTGTAGTAATCACAACAGTATGGTATAGCACAAAAATAGACACATAGATCAATGGAACAGAATAGAAAACCCAGAAATGAACCCACAACTGTATGGTTAATTAATCTTCAACAAAGCAGGAAAGAATAGTCAGTGGGAAAAAGACAGTCTCTTCAATAAATAGTGTTGGGAAAACTGACCAGCTACATGCAAGAGAAGAAGATTGGACCACTTTCTTATACCATACACAAAAATAAACTCAGAATGGATTGAAGACCTAAATGTGAGACCTAAAAACCACAAAAATTCTAGAAGAGGATGTCTCTGATGTTGGCCATGGGAACAGTTTTCTAGATATGTCTCCTGAGACAAGTGAAATAAAAGCAAAGATAAATTATTGGGACTACATCAAAATAAAAACATTCTGCACAGCAAAGGAAACAATTAACAAAACTAAAAGAAAACCTACAGAATGAAAGTAAATATTTGCAAATGACATACCTGATAAAGGGTTAGTATCTAAAATGTATAAAGAACTTGTACAACTCAACACACACACACACACACACACACACCAAATAATCCAATTAAAAAATAGGCAGAAGAAATGAACAGATATTTATCCAAAGAAGACATCCAGGTGGCCAACAGACACATTGAAAGATGCTCAACATCACTCATCATCAGAGAAATGCAAATCAAAACTACAATGAGCTCTCACCTCACACCTATCAGAATGGTTAAAATAAAAAACACAAGAAACAACAGGTGTTGACAAGGATGTGGAGAAAAATGAACCTTCATGCACTATTGGTTGGAATGCAAACTAGTGCAGCCACTGTGGAAAACAGTATGAAGTTTCCTCAAAAAGTTAAAAGTGGAACTCGCCTATGATCCAGTAATTGCACTACTGGGTATTTACACCCAAATACAAAAACATTAACTCAAGGGGATACATACACCCCTATATGTTTATAGCAGCATTATTTACAATAGTTAAGATATGGAAGCAACCTAAGTAAAGAATGAAATCTTCTTGCCATTAGCAATGACATGTTTGGAGCTAGAGAGTATAATCCTAAGTGAAATAAGGCAATCAGAGAAGGACAAATAGCATATGATTTCACTCATAAGTTGAATTTAAGAAACAAAAAAAATGAGCAAAGAAAAAAAGAATCACTGTATTGTACACCTGAAACTAATATAACGCTGTTAACTATACTGAAATTAAAATAGAAAACTTAATAAAATAAAAAAAAATGTTTTAAGGGGCACCTAAGTGGCTTAGTCGGTTAAGTGTCTGAATCTTGATTTTGTCTCAGGGTATTATCTCATGGTCATAAGATCAAGCCCTGACTGAGCCCCTTGTAAGGCTCCACACTGGGCATGGAGCCTGCTAAAGATTTTCTCTTTCTCTCTCCCTCTGCCTGTCCCCTGAACTTGTTAAAAAAATGTTTAAAACATATTTTAAAATAATAAAAATAAGAAAAGAAACAGGTATCATTCTCTTAATATGTAATTCTTATTTTATATAAAAACACGTGAGAATATATCATAGCATTGCTGCTCTCTTATCTGCACCTGAATAGAACCTGCTCATTGCTCCCTTGGTACCTTTGATGTCTGCTACTTTAAAAGATATAAGGTTTTGGAGGAGTTAACCAATTTTCATCAGACTTGACTTGTACCTCTTATCTTTTTCTAAATGCTTTCTCAGAGTACCATCTTTATATACAAAATGAGAGATGAGAATCACAAATGTGAATGAGATTCACAGAGACTTCTGTTCATGTTAAGGTATAAATGTCTGATACCAGTTCCTTCCAAAAGACAGGAGTACCTTGGAAAAGGAAAGATCCCTATCTTTTATCTTAGAAAGAAAACATCAAGAGGAAGCAAACAGCCAAACCTATTACATCATTCTTTTGTGTTTGGTCACCTCTGACCTAGAGTACGGAGAGTTCATTATAAATTATGGCTGATTACCACACCAGTACTTTATTCTTTAAAAACGGAAATTACATTCCAAAGTTTACACACAAGCCTGAATTTTACATTCAACACAAAATAAGGGAACCTTCTTCTATATCTATTCTACAAAGTATAATAATCCTACAGAAAAATCTCCAGACACATTCCTCTCCATCTTATTCTTCACCTCTGTTTCTTTTTTTCAGATAATTTTTTATGAAAGACACAAGAATGAGAGTGAGAGAAAGAGAGAGAACTTTAATGTAGATAAATACCAGACAAGTCAGAGATGAGATATAATGCAAGCAAAAAGGGAGTCAGCATGGTATAGCATAATTGCTTTGTACACAACAGCACACTCAGAAATAATAAACTTTAAACATTCTTGAATGTCAAACAACATTCTCCCCAGTCTTCTTTATCCTGCTGAGCACCAAGAAATTGGCATCAAGTCCCAGGTGACACAGTTTCTAAGGCTAAAAGCGGAAAGCAAGACAAAGAAGGAAGAAAATACCCAAGTCAAGGTTCTTGCTAGATACATTTCATTGGCAACTGTATTCTCCAATAATTTCAGTGACTAGGCTGGGAAACAGCTTTTCATATAATATTTTGTAAGCATCTGTTAGAGCTACCAAAATTTAATAGGATTTTATTATCCATGGGGTTGCATATAAGAAAATAGGGCATTGTCCATCACATACTGTGAAGCTCCTTTTCCTAACTGATATCTGGGAAAGCTTAGAAAAGCACCTGAAACAAGGGCTGTGAAGAACTTACAGAAAAATTTATGAAAAAAATGGCACATTTGTCAACTGCTGGCTGATGTGGATAAGCAGATGGAGGTAAGCAAACTTAGGTAACTTAGGAAAAAGTCTAACTAAGGTCCATTCACCTATAGATTTCAGTCAGTTCCCCATTAAAAAAAAAAAGGACAAGGACTTCGTCAGAGTTAGTTGTAAGATGCAATAGACCCAAGCAAAATGTTTAGGTAAACTCTAACAAACATGAATAAGAAAATGAAATAAGAAAACAGTGATAAACAAAAAGGAAATAAACTGTCAGTAATCCCCACCCCACAGTTATAAACACGATAGATTTTTTTTATAGATGGATCCATCCATCTATCCACCCACAACTCACTGTGGAGTTTTGTGTCATATTTTTGTAGTAAATTGTCATTTATGACTGACCACCTGACCTGAAAAGTCACCTCATTCTCTGTTTATCACCCCAAAATTATTCCTTTTTGCTGCCACTGCTGGTAAGACCATTTCCTGCTGGTAAATGTCTTCACATTTCCCTCCTTTCTTCAGCTACTCTTATTTATTGATCCCACAAATATTGATAAAGTACATATTGCTAGTATAAACCAGACACTCTTTACAACAAAGAGCCAGACCACTACCTCTGTTGATGATCTGAACCCCTGAACCTAAAGACACAAAAGGTCTCTACCAAAGAGCTGCCTGCTGTCCACTGCCCATACTCAGACTGTGCAAATGAACACCACGCTACCTCCTTGAAGACTGAACTGCAACCTAGCATCTCTATCACTAGACTCCACCCCCAAGGGCTCTGCCAGTTTCACCTTGTCCCTCAAATTTATTCCCTAGTCACCATTTCACAGCTATACTTATAATAATAGGTACTACCACTAGACTTGCATTGGAATAACCCAATTGAATATAGTCAGGTAGTCCCTCAACATATAAACTTATGAGGTGGAATCAGACCAGAAACTCTAAGAGATTTCAGAGAGAGTGCACTAGTGCACATCATCACAGAAAAAGTCAACAGCATTTAAAATCATTTTAGCTTCTGAATTTGGTGGAACAAAAGTAGGATGAAAAGAGATCACAGTAGCAGAAGGCTGATGAATCAGGTCCGTTTACTTTTTTTGTGGCTCTAGTACCAGCAGGACCTTTATATGCCTGGAAGGTACGTGTGTTCCATTTGCCTGGTTTTTATTTAGAAAGACAAGAAGAGAAGGGCTTATATGGGCAGCAAGACTGACCTTGAGGGTCTGAACATGGGAGACAGCATAAATGGTAGTGAGAGCATCAGGGATCAAGGCCAGCAGTGTGACCTTGGGGAAGTGATGCAACTTTCCTAAACCTCCAAGTCCTCAATTATACAGCATGGATATAATAATAATAATAGTACTCATGTCATATGTTCAGAGGCAGCATTAAATAACACAACACAAAATCAGTACTCAAACAATGTTAGATGATACTGTTATTTATGTTAATTAATGAAAATGACAATGTGAAGCAAAGGCTGGATAACTCCTTATCTGAAAGGCTTTGTGCCTCTTAAAAAGAGTAGGATTAGAAAAATTTGCATTGCTTTCAATTCTATGGTTCTCGGATTCCCTGTGACACTCTTTGTGTAGGAACAACCACAACAACCAAATTAGTGATCTTCTATGGAGCATTGGTGAAGCAAGCAATAGACTAGATTCTTTACACATGTTATTATTTTTTATTTCAGCCCAAACCATATGGAGTGTGCATTATTATCCTTATTTTACAGATGACAAAACCAAAACTCAGGAGAGCAAATAAAGTGCTAAAGGCTATACTTCTTAGAAGTGTCATAAGTTGAATCTTATCCTGAGTCCTTCAAACCTTCAAAGCCTGTTATGCTGCTCTTCTGTATGGAAACAGAAAATGAAACATTCATTTTCAGATTGTTTTCCAGGAGTTGAGTGTCTTTCCTCTCATTGATCTACACTCATTTGTTGAATTCCTTTTGTGACCAATGATAAGGTAAAAATGGCACTCCTCTGAAAATTTGTTGACTCTGGTGGGGCTGCCAACTATGGCCAAGGATCACATCAGCCTAGACACTCATCTAATGCACTAAGTAGTCCTAGGGAGATCCTACAACAGATACTTGGATGATGAAAAAAGTGACTAACAATTTTAATACAGTGGGTTTAGTGTAGACTTATAACTTTAAAACTTCGGTGAAAATGAAGGAACAAATATCTTCAGTGTTCCTGAATAGGGAAAGAGTGACACTTGAATCCATATTTAAGACTGACTCTACTGTCTATATAGCCACATGTTTCTAGTCCTTGGAAGCTGGGGGCAGGTGGTCAAGGGGAGAGACAACAATGACAATGGGAAATATCTTTGACTAAGTCTCCACCAATTATAGTCGCTAGAAGCTGGGGTATCCTTCCTTCCTTTAGCATGGTCCCAAATGCCTCAATGTGCCCCTTGAGAACTCATTACCTTTGTTTACTATCAACCTTAAAGTCACATTTCACCAAAGTGCCTGTCAGCCTGGTTGTTAAGCCACCAGTTCTACCAATAATGGTCCTTCAGTGTCACTGGTGTGGCTCCTACTGCCATAGGACTGCTACTCCTTTAGAGGCTAGGACTCCCAGACTGGGGGTTTATGTGTGTTTATATTGGGCTCTCTAAAGGGTGGTCACCTGTTTTCTTTTAATCCATTCTTATGGAAACGGGGACAAGTTTACTTAGGACTGGGTTGGATTATATTTGAGTGGCACATCCCAGATCACAACCAAACCTGTCCTGACAACCTAACCATGAGAGAGAGAGAACTCTGGTACTTCAAAGCAGGTCCTGATTCAATCAGAATATTCCTTCTGGAGCATGATTCTCGAAGTGTATCTGGCTTTCTTCTGGTTAGCTGAGCAGGGTCCTTCTGAGGAGCCAATAACTGATCACTCACTTTTTTATGGATAAGTAATGAAAAACTCAATGTACATCTTTAACATGTTTATGTAAAACTAATTGCTCTTTACCAATAAAACTACTGGCTAGTGTACTAAATGATATAGAAACTATTTTTCCCCTATAACAGAATAGTGAGAAAAATAATAAAAAGGCAATTTTCTTCATGCCCCTCACAGAAACGGATTTTGTGTTTCCTGTTCTGGGGTTCCTGGCTTCAGGCAGTGGCTAACAGCCTTTTTGAGTTTCAGGATATATATAGAATTGTGCCAACCTAAGACCACTCCCATTCTGGGCTTGGTTTGGTTAGGTGAAGGATCCCAGACTCAAATGTCTTCTAAGGCTTTGTGACTAAATCAGAAGAACATGGTGTTTAAGGCATTTTGGGGAGGGGTGGCATCTGTGGTAACCTGGGGTTCACAACTCTTTTTTAAAAGAAATATGCAAGGGGCGCCTGGGTGGCGCAGTCGGTTAAGCGTCCGACTTCAGCCAGGTCACGATCTCGCGGTCCGTGAGTTCGAGCCCCGCGTCAGGCTCTGGGCCGATGGCTCGGAGCCTGGAGCCTGTTTCCGATTCTGTGTCTCCCTCTCTCTCTGCCCCTCCCCCGTTCATGCTCTGTCTCTCTCTGTCCCAAAAATAAATAAAAAACGTTGAAAAAAAAAATTTTTAAAAGAAATATGCAGCTACCACCCAGCTTTAGCCTATTGTTTCCATTTACAAACATAGGTCCAATATTGCCAGGTCTTCAACTTAAAATAGAAATCTTGAAATATGGATGATATAGGCAATATTTTAATTTTTAAGTGCTGTTAAGCAATGTGCTTTTTCCTAAGCACTTCACAAGCCAACAATTTCTGGAACAAATAAAATACATCTGTAAGCCAGATGTGGCTTATATAATTTGGGGGTCAGTCCTAGTCAATGTTCCCCAAGGTATGGTCCAAGGACCATCTGCATCAATGTCATTTTTTAAACTGGAGATTTACATGCCCATCCCAAACCTACTGAATCCAAATCTCAAATTAAGACCCAGTGATCAATACTTTTAAGTAAATATTCATGATAGAAATAGAAGGGGAGTATAGCCCAACATTGAGGTATTGGATTTCCTGAGACTGGGAGATCTGAGAAATGGACATGCTTTCATATCACAAATAATACATCAGGACACTGATGAGCTTTCTATCCTCTATTTTAGGTATTCCCTATCCTCTTCCTCATCATCATCGTTTTGGTCATTTGATCATTGAACAGATACATATTGAGCTCCTATTATGTGCTAGGTTTTGTCCTAGCCACTGAGGATGCAGCTTTGAATGAAAGACACTAAAACCCCTGCTCTCATGCAGCCTAATTCTAGTGGGGAGAGGCGGGGGTGGGGGAGGTAAAGTCGGTAATAAATGAAACCTAGCAGGTCAGGTAGTGAGAAAAATAAAGAAAAGAGGGAGGAAAGGAATTGTGAGTGGAGAGGGTATGACAGAAGGGAGTTACAATTCTAGAAAGGAATTTTCAGAGGCTTCACTGCCTTAAGCTGAAGGAGAGAAGGGGACAGCCTTGTGGAAATCTAAAAGGGAGAAGGCTTTCCAGGCAGAGGGAATAGCAAATGGAAGGGCCCTCAGACGTCTGCAATGTGGTGAGTTCAAGGAACAACAAGGAGGAGAACGATGAGCAAGAGGAACATGAAGCCAGAGGGAAGGACACCAGACTGTGTATGGCCTTGTGGGTCAGGGAAGGACTTCAGTCTTTTTAATCTCAGGGATCCTAGAGGATTTTGAGCAGAGAATGGCAGGATGTCTCTGGATCCTGGAAAGGAGGTGCACAAAGACCATTTTAGGGGGTATTCCAATAGTCCAGGTGGTTTGAACCATGGAGATAGTGGTGGAGGTGGTGAAAAGTGGTTGAATTCAGATGCGTTTTGAATATAGAACTAACAGGACTTGCCAATAAATCAGATGTAGAGTGTGAGACAATGAAGAGTTTAGAATGACATCAAGGTTCAAGGCCCAAACAACTATAAGAATGGAGTTTAAAAAAAAGAATGGAGTTACTATTTACTGGAATGGGAAAGATTGCAGGATGACTAGGGTTTGGTGGAGAGGATAAATCTGAAGTTCAGCTTTGGACACTTTCGACTAATAATGCCTGTTAGATATCTAAGTGGAGATTTTGAGTAAGCGGTTTGATATGGGTTCAGGTAAGCCATCTGTATTAAGGTTCCCCAGAGAAACAGAACCAACTGTGTGTGCGTGTGTGTGTGTGTGTGTGTGTGTGTAGAGAAAGGTGGGGAAGAGATTTACTTTAAGGAATTGATTCACACAATTGTAGAGACTTGATGAGTCCAAAATTTGATGGGGTAGGCCAGCAGGTTAGATACCCAAGGGAGAGCTATAGTTCAAGTGCAAAGGTAATCTGCTGGCAGAATTCCTTCTTGCTCAGAAGAAGTCACTCTGTTCTCTTACAATCTTCAACTGATTAGATGAGGCCCACCCACATTATAAAGGGTATTCTTCTTTACTCCACCAATTTAAATGTCAATCTCATCCAAAAATACCTTCACGGAAAACACCTAGAATAATATTGATCAAATATCTGGGCATTGTGGTGCAGCCAGGCTGACACATAAAATTAACCATCACACCATCGATCACCATAATGATCATAGTTACAGTTTACTAGGTATCTATTATCCAGGTATGATGCAGCTGCCATATGTTATTTATTATTAAACTACTCCCCAAAACACCACAAGGTAGATATTATTCCCATTGTGTAGATGACAGAACTAGGCTCTCAGAGATTAAGCAATTTGTCTATGGTCACATGGCAGGATGCAATCCCATATCCAAATCCAGGGACTATAGTCTTCCCCCACTATACCATACTGTCTCCCAATCCACAAGCTTCTTTTTTCTCTAAACATGTTCTTCCTTCTGCTTGAAAAACTCATCCTCTCCTTCACCTGAGTAAGATTTACCTCTTCATCAAGACTCAGCTCAAGGGTCATCTCCCCCAGGAACCCTTCCTTAATTCCTTCTCCTACCTGGATTTTAGAAGTTCTTCCTTTATACTCTCATGAACAGTGGACTTTACACATGTCTACAAAAGAAATCCTCAAACTACAATTGCTGGTTTCTGACTCTTCTTCTCTATGAAGCTGTAAACATCTTAATGGAGGGGAACCCACCTTATTCATCTTTGTATTTGTATAGCTTCAGCACTTAGCCTAGCACTGGATAAGTGCCCCCATAAATGTTTAATGAATGAATGAACAAATGGTGTGTGTAAAGGAAGAGAAGACAGCAGGGGCCTGTGAAGAAGCATTAAGACAGGTTAAGGGGCCACCAAGAGAGGCCAGAATCATAGCAGACATGGGCAGAAAGGTCTGGTGAACTGTGTTAAATTATGCAGAGATACTGATGAGACTAAATACTGAAAACAGACTATTGTATTCACTGGGGAAAACCTGATGAATTCCATAGAATTCTTAGTGGCTTAGTGGTTTGGAAAAAAGTTTTATTTGTAGAAGTTTTAATGATGCTGCCTGGACTAGCTGAGATAGCATCAAAAAGAATTTACAATAGGATCTGGGACTTAGAGGAGGGGTTGAATTGAATCAGTGTATGTTAGGTGGGTGGGGGGTGAGGGATTGCAATGAAATAACAGGGCCAGAAAGATCAAATTTTTAAAGAAATTAGGGAAAACTGCCCGACATCTGAGAGTAATTGGGTACCCAGGTGTAGAAACAAACAAAAAACTCAAAACAAAATATTACCCCCTCCTTGTTTCCTGGCAGGGTTCTTTTCCCCTTTAGCCAATAGGGAAGGGTAGATTGCAACTCTCTAATATTCAGATCACTGTGGTGTAGAATTTACATGTCAATTCCTTCAATGAAAAGTGCAGTAAGAAAGTAATGAGTTTAGACACATTTCAAATGATGAAAATATCAAATCTGATAACAACTCATCTATTTTGCTTCTGTAATTTCCTAGCTAATTCATATGTGACCCAGACACTAAACATTTTTTTTCTCTGCCTATTTTGGAGCCTGAGAATAACTTTGCAATTGATAACAATGATAATTTTTCATTGAGAAATAAAATTAAATGGCACACAAGCAGTTGAGGCTGACTAACCATTTCACATTCCTAAACTTCCAGTATAAGTGAATCATTATTTGATATCATAATTCTAAAGAAATATGCTGCCTTAAATATATGCTCTAGCTTTTAGCTAAACCACTGCATTTCTTTAATACTCTCTAACACAAGCTATTTGAGCCAACTGCTTTTCATAAGAAGAGCAGTGAAAGACATTGGAGACCTTTGAGCCTTTTACCAAATTACAGGATAGAGTTCAATCAATTCACAGTGCTAAGTGTGGTCATTTTTATGGTACTAAGAGAAATTATAGCGCTTTTTTCCTCCAGAACTGGTGTTTCCATGGTAACTGCACAAGATACCAACAACACACAGGTCATAGCATATACGGGTGTAGAATTTGTTTACTTCTTAGACAAATGGCAGTAGAAAATTTTCTGTTCAGAGGTTTAATGTTCTATGCATAATGCCCCCTGTGCTGCAAATATTGCAAAGCTAGAGTTCAGTACGCAAAATAGTGTCTAAATAATTTGCTAGATGTTGTGGTATAACTGCCAGAGCCCAGGAGACCTTTTTCAACTCTCTTAGTCTCTGTTGTTCATTTAGGAAAAGAGAACTTTAGGCTGAGCTTCCTTCATGCATAAATAGCCTGCAAAGGCCACAGAAGGTGCTCACAGAAGAATTCTTACCATCCAGGGCGACCTAATGAGAATTAGCACTTCTGCCAGAGCACCTTTGTTTTCTGGGGTATCTCTTCAGCCTGCTAGTAAATACAACTGGTGCCTGGTTTACTAAACTTGCAAACTGATGCCTTTGGGCAGAATTGTTTTCTACAGGTTTGATGAGAAATTCTAAGTGCAATTCACATTCCATATTCAACCATGACATGACATAATATTTAAAAGCCATTTTTAATACACAGTGACTTGCAAAAACCACGACTCACAATGACCTCATTTGCCCTGCACCCTACTAAAACCTTAAAAAGATGGAAAAGAATGCAACTGCTTCTCATTATTTCTACTGTGTCTTCAGTTGAGGACTTGAGAGCCCAGAGCCACATGCTTTGGGAGTTCAAAATCATTAGATTTTTGGCTTTTACTCTAGTTCCCACACCTGTGCTCCCAGAACCCACAGGGTAACATGCTGTCCAAGTAGCCTCAGCAGTTGGGAGAAACACAGGTGGCCCTTGCTGCCATGAAATTAGCAGAGGATATATATGCAGAGATTGGTTACCAGGGGACAAAAGTTTTAAAATATCCACCACCTCTGGTCCCATCTCCAAATAAATCAAGTTCCAACTTAATTCCATCCTAACCTAGTATAGAAGAGGAAAGATATGGATGCGAATTAATAGACAGTCTTGAGTTCAAACCCTCACTTTCACTTATTGAATTTATGCTGAATTTTTATATTAAATATTATTGTGTTGAATGTACACTGAATTTTTATCTTGCTGAGGCTTTTTTTTCTCTTTAAAATCCCTTTCCCACCAAGGTGTTGGAAGGATTGAATGCCATGTATTGTATGCACCTGGAAATGTGGCATCCATATCAGATGCTAGATAAGCAACCAGGCCCATCTGAACCTATAGTCAATTGGGTGTCCACACTTGCTTATTAAGTAAGGAAGAAGAAACCACAGTGCCATGGCAACATCTAAACAAGATTTTTATAGCATCTCAGAATTGGAAAACAGCTCAGTTGTGTTCTAGCCCTTTTTGATGAATGATTTGTCCCTACATCATCTCTGTCAATTACTACTCCTTCCAGCCTCTTAGGTATGAACATTTCCAATACAGGAAATTGCCACTTCAAAAATCAGCCATTTAATTGTGAAAAATGAAAAGAAGAAAAATCAACAAGGTTGAGGATCAGCTGTGTACCCAGTGCTATGTACATATTATTCTTATTCATATGACTACTCTGTGAAGTAGCTCCTATCCCAATTTCACACATTAGGACACAGGGGCTTAGGCAATAAGTAATTTTTCAAGCTCTCACAGATTTATGTAAAACAGCAGCGATCTCCAAAAGTGTCACTCTCACTGTAAAATGCCAGAGACTTGGGGCATCTGGGTGGCTTAGTCATTTGAGCATCTGACTTTGGCTCAGGTCATGATCTAACAGTTCATGGGTTCAAGCCCCACATGGGGCTCTGTGCTTACAGCTCGCAGCCTGGAGCCTGCTTCAGATTCTTTGTCTCCCTTTCTCTCTGCTCCTCCCCCACTCACTCTCTGTCTCTCAAAAACAAATAAACATTAAAAGAATAAAATAAATAAAATAAAATGCCAGAGACTGGTCAAGTTTAGTAGAATTGTTCTTACCCCTTGCACAATTCCAACATGTCTGTGTTCTTTGTTTTTTTAATTGAAGTGTAGTTAACATATGTTAAATTAGTCTCAGATGTACAACACAGTGTTTCAACAATTGTATACCTTATGAAATGCTCACCACAAGCATATTCAAGCATACCATTACAATATTACTGACTATATTCTTTATGCTGCCCTTTCATCCCCATGAATTTGTTATTTTATAACTGCAAGTTTGTACCTCTTCATCCTCTTCACACATTTCACCATTTCCCAAACCCTTCCCTTTGGAAACTACCAGTTTGTCCTCTATATTTATGACTCTGTTTCTCTTTTTTTGTTGTTTTTTTTAATTTGTTTTTATACTCCACATAGAGGTGAAATCATATGGTATTTGTCTTTGTCTGGTTTATTTCACTTAGCATAAGTGACAGACTGTAAGTCCATCCATGTTGTTGCAAATGACAAGATTTCATTCTATTTTTATTGCTCTTTTTATTTTTTTAAAGTTTATTTATTTTTGAAGGACAGAGAGAGACAGCATGAGCAGGGGAAGGCAGAGAGAGAGGTTGAAACAGAATCCAAAGCAAGCTCCAGGCTCTGAGTTGTCAGTACAGAGCCTGAGGCAGGGCTTGAATCCACAAACCATGAGATCATGACCTGAGCTGAAGTCAGACGCTTAACTGACTGAGCCACCCAGGGGCCCCCATTCTTTTTTATTGTTAAGTACTATTCCATTGTATACATATACCTTATCTTCTTTATCCATTCATCTGACATTTAAGTTGCTTCCATATCTTGGCTGTTATAAATAATGCCACAGTAAACATAGGGGTGCATGTATCCTCTTGAATTACTATTTCTTTTTTCTTGGGTAAATACTCAGAAGCTGAATTACTGGATCATCTGATACTTCTATTTTTAGTTTTTTGAGGAACCTTCATACTGTTTTCCATAGTAGCTGCACCAATTTACATTCAGTGCAGTAGAGCTCCTTTTTCTCCATGTCCTCAACAACACTTCTTATGTCTTGTCTTTTTTAGCTATTCTGAAAGATGGGAGGTGATTGACATATTGTGATTCAGATCCAATGGACTCTCACACTGTTATTCAGAAATCATCAATGTTTCCATACAGTTAATGAAATCATTTAGCTCTTAGCCCCCTATCTACTCAGTTCCCTGGCCTATAAAGAAAAAAATTGCTAAAAGGGTAAGTCTTATGTTAAGTGTTCTTATCACAAAATAGTAATAAAAAGAGGCAGAAGGAAATTTTTGGAGGTGATGGATAGGTTTATGGCCTACATTGTGGTGGGTTTCATGAATGTTTACTTACCTCCAAACTCATCACACTGTATACATTAATTATGTACAACTTCTGTATGTCAAAAAATATTTTGCCCATAGTGGAAAAAAAGGAACTTCTTATTAGATATTATTTCAAATAATGAAAAAATTTTCCATTATACTCAGGATCTGGGAAGACAAATTCTACAATGTTTAGCTTGAGGTTGATAAATATATACCTTGTTTCCTTGTTTCATCTTTGGGTTACATTTTCCATCACTCAAACTTCCCACATTTGTCCTACATGCTTAGGAATTTGGGGAGTGGGCAATCTATGAGCACTTCTATTTGTGGTGAGCCTACCTTTCTTCAATCCTTTTTTTCTCAGCTCAAAACAACAAAATTAAAGGCCCTAGGGAATAACAAGTCTCAGATATCTGTTTCCTTGTTTAAATTTTCTACAATATTTTCTTTGGAGAGGTCCTAGACCAAATCTTCTCAAGGCATTTCCTAACCCCTTGTCCTTTCCAAGCCTCCTGTTAGGGCGGGACCGATTTCTCTGACATAGGAATGAAAGGCTGACTCTTCGTTCTCATGTGGAGCAGTCTGGTTCTCCTGCTTCACAGTTCACCACTCAATCCCAGCCACTCTCGCACTTCTTTCTTCTTACCTCTTTCTGATCTACTTTCAGTCTTGTTTCTCCCCTAGACAACATAAACCATGAGATTTCTACCAAGATGGGTTTGGCTTTAGGAATAAAAAAGGGTCCTACCACATTTCCCAGGGGATGGCAAGAATTCTTGAGCTCTAAGAAAGTGTATTGTTAACAGATATGTAAAGAGGGAAGATTGTGCTTTTTGAATATAAGGTTTGCACCTCAGAAAGTGAAATCAAATAAATCCTTGAAAAACAAAAAGTAGCTCTTTCTCATCTTAGGAGCATTTTTTCTTTCCCCTATGGTATAGTACATAAGTACAAAGGTTGGTAACAGTAGTATTAATGGGACCTTAGTAGTATTAATTAAGCCCTTTTGATTTATGACAGAACTATGTATCTTTTCAAGTTTTTAGGTATATCCTGCCATTTTACCTCATAAGTAATATTTTTGTGAATCAGGATCAAGAATTTTTTCTCATCTCTTGCACTGGCCACTGGAAGACAGTAAGCTATTTATTCAATAAATATACACTGGATGCTTTCTATGTGCCAGTGAACATGTACAGAATGTACAGAATGTACATTGTTTCTCTGGAAACTACTTAAATAGTAGAAATGGACACCTCTTATCTATCAACAGTGGTTCCCACTATACACCAGTCCTGATTTAATCCTAAATTCTCCTATGTTTCTCTAAATATGCCCGTAAAGCCTATTTAGTGAAAAATAAGAAAAATTGAATATCCACAATCCTCAATGTTCCTTTGCAGCCCTGATATAGATCACTGGTCTGGATGGTAAATAGTTCAAAGACCTTGTTCTCACTTCCTCAAGCCTCTTCCACTTTCCCCTTCAATAGGAGAAGGAATCTTTGGTCAAAATCAAAGACTCCAATTCAGTCACATAGCCTAGTGACAAAGCTTTAAAAGGAGTTAAAATAGTGGTTCTCAAATTTGGTTGCAATTAGAATCATCTGGAGAATTTGTTTTTACTACATTATCAGAGCTTTATTTTATAAAAGATCATTGTGTACATGTCTACTCCTGTCCTTAGCGTTCCTGGCCAATACTTTACCTGCTTGTTTTGTTGTCATTTTGTTGTTGTTGCTGTTGTTGTTTTAATATCATTTTGTTTTTAGATAATTTTAGATTTACAGAAAAGCTTCAGAGATAATGCAAAGAGTTCTGCCTCTGATCTGGTTTCAGTTTCCTGTCATATTATCATCTTACAATATTGTGGTACATTTGTCAAAACTATGAAACCAACATCAGTACATTACTGTTAACTATCATCCAAACTTCTTTCAGATTTCATCAGATTTTCAATTACATCCTTTTTCTCTTCCAAGATCTAATTCAGGACACCAGATTGCACTAAAATATTATGTCTCCCAATATCCTCTGGTCTGTAACCGTTTCTCAGTCTTTCCTTGTTTTTCTTGACAACCTTGAGGAGTGCTAGTAGGTATTTTGTAGAATGTCCTTCAATTTAGGTATCTGATATTTTCTCATACTTAGACTGGTATGTAGATTTGTGGAGAGTGTGCCACAGAGATGAAATGTCCTTCTTACCACATCAGAGGATCCATGATAGTCACAAGACATTACAGGCAGTGTTAACCTTCATCACTTGGTTCATGTTTTTCAGATTCCTGTACCATAAAGTTACTGTTTTTTCCTTTTCCTATTTTATTAATTGGAAGCAAGTCACAAAGTCTGCTCATCCTCAGGCAGGTGAGGGAAAAATTAAGCTCCACCTTGTGAAAGGAGAAGTATCTATATAAATTACTTAGAAATATGCTGTAAGAAAGATCTGTCTCTTTCTCCCTATTTATTAACTAAGTCATTTAATTATATCAATATGGATTCATGCCTGATCATTTTATACTTTGGTTTACAATCCAATACTATGTTATTTATTTTATTGCTCAAACATTTCCAGCTTCAGCTACTGGGAATTCTTTCAGATTGGTGCCTATGTTCTTTTGACATGACCCCATCATTTTTTTTTTGAACACTGCTTTATTACCTGGTAGTATAAGATGCCTCAAGCTTATTTTGTATTTTCCCTACCTTGTCCCCAGGACCAGACATTTCTCCAAGGAGACCTTCTTACTTTAATTGAGGAATGGTAATTAGAAACCATGATCTAGGATCTAGGAATGGACAGTCATTGCTATTGGAATATCATTGCTTTCAACAGACAGAGCTAGGTAATATATATTTGCATATTAGCCTACGTATCAACACCTGTCTGTAATTCTATTTATCTCTGTGTGTGTAGCTAAACTTGAGTTCATACTGATGTCTCCAACTCTAGCACACAAAGTTTATTCTAGCTTTCGCTTCTTGCTTATCTATAATTTCTCTCTCTGACTGAGAAAACTGACTCTCACCAGCCACCATTCATTTACTTATTTTTTGATTCTAGTATACAGAAGAAATAGTTTCAGAATTATTAATTCATATCCCAGCTAGGGAAATTTTCAAATGCCTAGTATCCAATATACCTGAGAACAATTAAATCAATTTTCTGGAGATGCATCTCAGGCCTTAAAAGTCTTAAAGTTTCCCAGACTATTTTTTTTTTTAATTTTTTTTTTCAACGTTTTTTATTTATTTTTGGGACAGAGAGAGACAGAGCATGAACGGGGGAGGGGCAGAGAGAGAGGGAGACACAGAATCGGAAACAGGCTCCAGGCTCCGAGCCATCAGCCCAGAGCCTGACGCGGGGCTCAAACTCACGGACCGCGAGATCGTGACCTGGCTGAAGTCGGACGCTTAACCGACTGCGCCACCCAGGCGCCCCATCCCAGACTATTTTAATGTATAGCCAGGCTGAGAACCATTGGGTTAATAGGTCAGCACACATGGGTGGGATATTTTGCCTTTCTCTCGCTGCTGTTTGCTTCCATGTAACTGAAACAGGAAGGGCTAGGGATGGCTTCAAAGTGGAGGAGTTACAGGCAACTCACTATTACTGGTAAACTTTCCCTCCCTGCATCATTTTGGTAGGAAGGGAATTATTTCTGTTGGGCTCTGTCTCTAAGGCTTCAAATTCTCTGGTGATGACAGGTGTGCTTGGGATTGGACTTCTCTATTCCATCTGCGTGTATGATCTGAATTTGGCATAGGCAGGGAAAAACAGATGAAGTCTGTGTCACAGCCTGCTTGGCTGACTCCCTACTTATTTAGAAAGAAAGTGCCTACCAAATGTGTCAAGCCCAAATAAATAGTGTCACCGTATTCAGCATGTTTCTCAAATAAAACCACAGATAAAACTAAAGTGCTATTTTGCTTTGTTTTGCCTCCTGAGTGCATATTTCATACGTGTGGACCCTAGGGGAAGAGTCATTGGTCAGGAACGAGATTTGGAGATTCCTGAATATCTGAGCCCAAATGAATATAATTTCTTAGTTAAAAATTGAACATAGGCAAGTGTTAACTAATATCATTTGTATAATACAAACAATATTTTTATTAAACTAGGTTTAATTTTTAATTAAAGTAATACCTTGATGTGGTTTAAAAAACTCAAACCATGCAGAAGAATCTAAAATCTCCCTCTCTTTTCATCTTCAAATCCATGTCTCCCTGAAGTAGTTGCTTTAGACAGTTCCTGGTTTTTAGATTTTCTGGTATTGACTATTCAAGACCTGTTTGTGAAATGAAAGATTGACCCATTGTGAGCTTTACGTGAGTGGGACACGTAAATCAGGCAAACCATGAACCCCAAAACTGCCAAAACAAAGAGCACTTTGTGGTAAAACAACTAAAAATATTTTACTCTTGAAAGGATTGACCTTAAAAATAAAAAATACAGTTTCTGACAGGTAGGTCTGAATTACCTTAAGTTTTGCTCTGCTTTAATTTTAGGCCAAAGCATCTACTCTAAAAATTCTCCTCCAGCTGATTAATCAATTTTTTTTAAAGAATAATCCTTCAGCTTTAACTTTTTGCTTAATAAATTAATAATGAGGACTTGTCCCAGAGGCCTTTGTTAAGGGTAAGTGAAAGGCTTCTCTGGCATGGCTTTTCAGGGTGGGAGTGGTATAGACTGAATGTGTCTCCCCAGAATTCATATGCTGAAACCTAATCCCCACTGTGCTGGGATACAGAGGTGGGGCCTTTGGGAAGTTATTAGGTCACAAGAGTGGAACTCATGAATGAGATTAATGTGCTTATAACAATGACCTCTGTGGGACACCTAGGTGGCTCAGTCTGTTCTGGCCACCATTTTGGCAAGATTCCAAAAGTCTCCTACTATCATTATCTATCTGTAAAAACATCCCCCTTCCCCCTTTCCATAATTTTAACAGAAATAACAAGCTTAGCCAAATGACTGAACTAGAACACTTTTATATTAGATTGTTCTTACAATACATGATAACATTACATTGAGAAATTTTTTTTCATTAGTAGTAACAAGACTAAATTGCTTTCACTTCCTTTGACTTTAGTGCAATACTCTTTATTTTAGCTAAAGACTGCCAAAGCCGAATATCTCCTTTCTTTCAAAATTATCTTACTTGGTATTTTCAGACATCTACTGTCTAATAATTTGTTCATGTTGTCCGAGACAAAAATGTAACCCCTTTAATAAATCCTAAATCCAAGGAATACTAATCTATCTATACTGTAATTCAGCATAATTTTATATGTATTTTAGTATATTCTTATGTTTGGCAAAAATTCCAAATACCAGGTACATTAAATATGAAAAACAAAACTATAACATTTTTATAATAAAGTAGTGAAACACATAAATGAACTGTAGATGGGAAAGTCATAACAAGTCATAAAGCACATAAAATTTTTA
Source organism: Neofelis nebulosa (assembly GCF_028018385.1). Lineage (NCBI taxonomy): Eukaryota > Metazoa > Chordata > Mammalia > Carnivora > Felidae > Neofelis > Neofelis nebulosa. Next base: position 25,083,799 of record NC_080794.1, on the reverse strand, counting down.
AAAGATTAAAAATTTTATTATACAGGGGCACCTGGGAGGCTCAGTCGGTTGAGCTTCCGACTTTGGCTCAGGTCATAATCTCACAGTCTGTGAGTTTGAGCCCTGCGTTGGGCTCTGTGCTGACAGTTCAGAGCCTGGAGCCTGCTTCAAATTCTGTGTCTCCCTCTCTCTCTCTGACCCTCGCCCGTTCATTCTCTGTCTCTCTCTGTCTCAAAAATAAATAAAAACGTTTTTAAAAATCTTTATTATACAAAAGTTTTCTTTTTTAAAAATGTTTTTATTTAGTTTTTAGGAGAGAGAGCACGCATGGAGGAGGGGCAGAGAGAGAGGGAGACACAGAATCTGAAGCAGGCTCCAGGCTCAGAGCTGTCAGCATAGAGCCCCATGTGGGACTCAAACTCACAAACCGTGAGATCATGACCCAAGCAGAAGCTGGACACTTAACCAACTGAGCCACCCAGGTGCCCTAGTACATGAAAGTTTTCAAATCCTATACGGCGAAAGACATACAGAATTAAGAAAATAAGCCACAGATTAGGAAAAGGTGTTTGTAGTAGATATTAGACATTTGTGTGTGTGTGTGTGTATACATATATATATATATATATATATATATATATTCTGACCAATCAATAAAGACAACAAAAATAATACAGCACAAAAATGGGCAAAGAATATAAGTTCAAAAAGGGGCATATATTAAAATGACAAATATATGAAAATATGTTCATCTTCACTGGCAATCAGCTAAATGTTACTTTAATTATGCTACTTTAAAAATGTTACTTTAATTTTATTTTTTACTTTTTTAACCCGTTAAATTAGTATAAATGGAAAAGTTTGAGTATTGGGTCAGATTGAAAGGGAAATTAATTATACACCAGTATACTACTAGTGTAGTTTAATTGGAAATTTCACTCTAAAATGGATAATTCACATATACTGTGATCTAGAAATTTCACTTCCAGCTGTATACCCTTAAACAATGTTTCTCAAGCTTTGGTCAGCATCAGCTGGGTTATTGTTAAAAGCACAAGGTCTCAGGTTCTATCTCAGGTGTCCTCAGAATCTCTAACAGAATCCTCCTAGGTACCTTCTTTTCACTCATCCAAAGCCACTCCCTACCTCACAAACCCTATTCCCTGTCCCAGAAGACTGGACTCCATGATAACAACAGAACTCCATTTCCCCTGGCTTCAGGGTTGGCTTGGCCAAATGGGGAGCCTTGGCAGGAACTCAGAGGAGTGGAGTTATATATTTAATTACTTTCTGAAGGGTCTCTGTAGGCTGGCTCTCTCACAGTCTCCTTCAAGCAGTGCACCTGACTCTAAAGAACATCCTTTCTCCTTTCAAGTCCTAGTAACCTCTCTCATCCTTCAGGTCTGAGTAAGTAAAAGTTCTGTTGCTACTAGCTGCAATTGACTGTACTATTCCTTTCTTCACCAAACCAGGAGTCAGTGAACTACTAGCCTATTTTGTATACCCCTTAAGTTCAGAATGGTTTTCAGTTGTAAAAAAGAAAGATGAATATGCAACAGACTACATGTGACCCACAAAGCTTAAAATATTTGCCATTTGGCCCTTTTACAGAAAAGTTTTCCCAACCATGACCTAGTCTCTTATAATTAAACTTGTTTCAGTTATTTTGTTTTGAGTTCTTCAGGTTTCCGGCTTGCTCTTGACTCCTAGAGGAGCCTGGGAAGCTATATTTGTAATAAGTGGCCCCAGGTGATTTTACCTCTGGGGACTTAAAAAAAAAACCCTCTATCTTAGAGTAATTTGAATAAATATGCCTAAGGAAATGTGTATAGTGATATTAATTTTACTAGTCTTTATAAAAGCAAAAAAAAAAAAAACTAAATATCTATTGAAAGTGAATGAAAAGAAAATGGTATATATTCAGATGGAAAGTACCAATCAACAATATATCCAAATGAATAGGTCTCAAATATGTGAAAAAGAAAAATCAGCTTATAGAAACATGTCAAGAAAACGCAATGTATATAAATTTTAAATGTATGTTGTTTACAGATAAATATGTACATTGGTTACTTCTGGAGGTGGGAAAGGTTATAGGGAAAAGGGGCCAGAAGTAGTAGTCAAGGGACTGGAGAAAACACTGTTGATTGGCTGTTCCCTACTCATGCCCTCCCTTTCTGGTTTGTCTTGCACCTGGGATTCCTTACAGGGCCCAGGTTCTGCCAAGCAGAGACCTCCTGTAATTGCAAGAGGGAAGTGAGCAATGTGAGATGGTGGTTCTGCCCAGGCACGTGCATGAGAGGTAAAGCACCTGATTCTTCTGAAGCATTGTGGCATAGTTTTAGCTTTCAAACCTTAGCACTGTAGGTGCTGAGTAATGGGTGGCAACAGCAGTGCTGCTTCTGCTACAAGAGCCCCACAGTATGATTGGTCAGGCCTTCTAGCTTCATTAATCCTGGCTGCGTAGCATCCAAACCTGGTTCTCTTCCCTCTTTAAGATTGTACTATCTTTGTTACCTTTTTTAAAAAACCCTTTCTGCTTAAACTTAATAGAGTAGGTTCTGTTGTTTACAAATAAGAACAGTGACATACATAAAGCCTTTTGTTTTACTGATATTTAATTTCTCTTAGAAAAGCAAATATGATAAAACATTGTTAATTATGTGTTATGAAATAGTTTTATTTAATTGCTCTTTGTAATATTAAATTTTTTTTGATCCTCCTCAAAAAAAATCTAATCTTAGTGCACCTAGGTGGCTCAGTCGGTTAAATGTCTGACTCTTGGTTTCAGCTCAGGTCATGATCTCATGATATCATGAGTTCAAGCCCTGCATCAGGCTCTGTGCTGACAGCACAGAGCCTGCTTGGGATTCTCTCTCTCCCTCTGTCTCTGCCCCTCCCCCACCCACCCTGTCTCCCTCTCTCTCTCTCTCAAAATAAATAAACAAACTTAAAAAAAACTAATCTCTATATGCAACCTAAATTAATTCTCTACTACTGATCTACTGATAAAACCATTCAGGACTGGAAGCTATTTGTCAACCCAAAACAGAAAACAACTATTATACTCCTATATTTAAGAAGTGTCCTAGATAATATCCATTTTTCCCTGTCTTCTCATCTTTCCTGTACCATTTGTTTATTAATAATTTCTCCAAATTAAATCTATCCTAAAGATGTTCCTCTCTTATTGAGATATAATTTACATATAACACCACATTAGTTTCAAATGCAACAAATTGATTCAATGTTGGTATATATTGCAAAATGATCACAAGTCTAGTTAACATTCATCACCACACAGTTACACATTTTTTTCCTGTTGATAAGAACTTTTAAGATGTACTCTTAGCAACTTTCAAATATACAATTCAGTATTATTAACTATAATCATTATTCCATACATTATATCTCCAGGATGTTTTTATTTTATAACTGGAAGTTTGCAGCATTTTCCCATGTTCACCCATTTCTCCAACCTTCCATCCCCCACTACGACTTCTGCCAACAAATGATATATTCTCTATGAGTTCATTTTTTTGTTTTGGGGTTTGTTTGCTTTTGGTTTTGTTTTTGTTTTTTTGAGATTCCACTTATAAGTAAAATCATAAAGTATTTGTCTTTATCTGGCTCATTTCATTTAGCATAATGTCCTCAAGGTCCATCCATTTGTTGCAAATGGGAAGATTTCATTCTTTTTATGGCTAAATAATATTCCATTCTGTACACACACCACATTTTTTAATCCATTCATCCTTCTGTGGACACTTAAGTTGCTTCCGTGTCTTGGCTATTGTAAATAACACTGCAATAAATATGGGGGGGTGCTATGTTTTTTTCAACATAATGTTTTAATTTTCTTTGGATAAACTCCCAGAAGTGGAATTGCTGAATTGTATGGTAGTTCTCTTTTCAATATTTTGAGGAAACTCTATACTGTTTTCCTTAGTGACTGAACCAATTTTCTTCACATCCTCACCAACACTCATCTTTTTGGTAATAGCCATTCTAACAGATGCAAAGCGATATTTCATTGTGGTTTTGATTTGTATTTCCCTGATAATTAATGATGCATTTGTGTGCCCATTGGCCATCTGTATGTTTCCTTTACAAAAGTGGCTATTCAGGGGCACCTGAGTGGCTCAGTGGGTTAAACATCATGACTTTGACTTGGGTCATGATCTCACTGTTCATGGGTTCAAGCTCCACGTCCGGCTCTGTGCTGACAGCTCAGAGCCTGGATCCTGCTTCAGATTTTGTGTCTCCCTCTCTCTCTGCCCCTCCCCCACTCATGCTCTGCCTCTCTCTGTCTCTCAAAAATGAAGAAATGTTTAAAAAAATTTAAAAAAGAAAAAATGTCTATTCATATATTCTGCCCATTTTTAATCATATTGTTTTGGGTGTTTTGTGGGTTTGTGGGTTTTTTTTTTTTTTTGCTATGGAGTTATATGAGTTTTTTTAATATATTATGGATATTAACCTCTTATCAGATAAATAATTTACAACCTCCCATTTGGCAGGTTACCTTTTCCTTTTGCTGATAGTCTCTTTTCTGTGCAGAAGCTTTTTAGTTTGATAAACACTCACTTAATTTTTGCTTGTGCTGCTTTTGCTTTTGAAGTCAGATTCAGAAATTATCACCAAGACCTATTTCAAAGAGCTTGCTGCAGATGTTTCCTTCTGGGAATTTTATGGTTTCAGGCCTTAGCTTCAAATTTTTATTCTATGTTAGATTAATTTTTGTGTATGGTGTAAGACAATGGTCCAGGTTCATTCTTTTGCATGTAGCTGTCCAGTTTTTCCAAGAGTGGACATCTTTGTCTTATTCCTGATCTCAGGAGAAAAGCTTTCATCTTTTTTCCATTGACTATGAGTTATCTGTGGGTTTTTCATATATGACTTTTATTATGGAGAGCAGCATTCCCTCTATATCTACTTTGTTGAGAGTCTTCATCATAAGTGGACATTGAATTTCATAGAATGCTCTTTCTTTATTCAAATGATCATATGATTTTTATTCTTCATTTTGTTAAAGTGATGTATCACATTAATTTGAGGGTGTCAAACCATCCTTGTACCCCTGAAAAGAATCCCATTTGATTGTGGTACATGATCCTTTAAATATTTGTTAAATTTGGGTTGCTAATATTTTGTTCAGGATTTTTTCATCTATTTTCAAGGATATTGGCCTGTAAATTTCCTTTTCTGTGGTGTTCTTGTCTGGTTTGGTTATCAGGATAATACTGACCTTGTAAAATATTTTTGGAAGCATTCTCCCCTCTTCAATTGTTTGAGTGACTTTGAGAAGAGTAGGTATTAAATCTTCTTTGAACATTTATAAAAATTCACCAGTGAAGCTGTCTAGTTCTTGACTTCTGTTTTTTGGGAGGTTGTTGTTGTTGTTGTTGTTGTTGTTAATTATTAACTTATTGGTTCAATCTCCTTGCTAGTAATTGCTCTAGTTAGATTTTCTATTTCTTCCTGATTCAGTCTTGGAAGATTGTAGGTTTCTAGGAATTTATCAATTTCTGCTAGATTGCCCACTTCATTAGCATATAATTTTTCATAGTAGTCTTTTTATGATCTTTTGTACTTCTGTGATATCAGTTGTAACTAGTCCTCTATTATTTCTGATATTTATTTGAGTCCTCTCTCTCTTTTTTCTTAATGAGTCTGGCTAAACTTTTCTCAATTTTATTTAGATTTTCAAAAGAAGTAGCTCTTAGTTCTACTGATTTTTTTTCCTATTGTCCTTTAGCCTCTATTTCATTTGTTTCCACTCTAATCTTTATTATTTACTTCCTTCTACAAGCTGTGTGTTTGTTCTTCTTTTCTCTATTCCTTTAGGTACAAAAGTAAATTGTGTATTTGAGATTTTTGTTTCTTGAAGTAATCTGTGTTACTATTAATATCCCTCTTAGAAACACTTTTGCTATATCCCATAGATTTTGGTCTATTATATTTGTTTTCATTTCATGTATTTTTTTATTCCCTCTCATTTATTCAGTGGCCTATTGAAGTATTTTTGAGTACCCTGTTTGTTTTGTGGTTTTTCCAGTTTTCTTAATGTAATTGATTCCTTGTTTCAAATCCATTTTGGTTGGAGATGATGCTTGACATAATTTCAATCTTCTTGAATTATAGAAACTTGTTTTATGACTCAACATTTGAACTAGCCTGATAAATGTTCTGTGTGCAGTTGAGAAGTATGTGTATTCTGCTCTTTGGGAGCAAATCTTCTGTATATATGTATTAAATCCATCCAGTCTAATATGTTGTTTAAGACCAATATTGCCTTACTGATTTTCTGTTTGGATGGTCTATACATTGTTATAAGTGAAGTGTTAAAATCCTCTATTATTGGGGAGGATCCTGGGAATATGGCAGCGTAGGAGGACGCTAGACTCACCGCGCATCCTGCTGATCACTTACATTCCACCTACACCTGCCTAACTAACCCAAAAATTGCCAGAAGACTAGCAGAACAGAGTCTCCAGGGCCAAGCACAGACGAGAGGCCCATGGAAGAGGGTAGGAAGGGCAGAGAGGCAGTGTGCACTCCACGGACTGGCGGGAGGGAGCCAGGGCAGAGGGGCGGCCCACCGGGCAAGCAGAGCCCCTGAGTCTGGCTTGCAAAAGCGGAGGGGCCAGATGGAGTGTGTTCCGACAGCAAGCGGGATTTGACATCTGGAAGGTTATAAGCTAACAGCTCTGCTTGGAGAACAGGAGGGGTGGAGGTCAACAGGAGGGAGAGTTGTTGAGCCCCTGATGACACAGTTCAGCTTGGTGGGGAACAAAGGTGCTCGCCAGCGCCATCTCCCTCGCCCATCCCCAGCCAAAATCCCAAAGAGAACCAGTTCCTGCCAGGTAACTTGCTTGCACTGTGCAAACACCCAAAGCTGTGCTTCTGCGGATCCATCCCTCTGGCAGGTCTGACTCCCTCCTGGTGCCGCAGGGCCCCTCCTGAAGTGGATCTCCAAAGGAAAAGCGAGCTGAGCCTCCCCTCCTGCCCCTGTGCACCTTGCCGATCCACCCCAGCTAATACACCAGATCCCCAGCACCACAAGCCTGGCAGTGTGCAAGTAGCCCAGACAGGCCAAGCCACCCCACAGTGAATCCCACCCCTAGGAGAGGGGAAGAGAAGGCACACACCAGTCTGATTGAGGCCCCACCCACCAACACAAGTTATTCAAGACAGCACAGAGGAAGTGCCCCCATTTCTGCACCACTCCAGGGACTATCCAAAATGACGAAACGGAAGAATTCCCCTCAGAAAAATGCCCAGGAAATAACGACAGCTAACGAACGGATCAAAGTGATTTATTTTTATTTTTATTTTTTAATTTTTTTTTTCAACGTTTTTTATTTATTTTTGGGACAGAGAGAGACAGAGCATGAACGGGGGAGGGGCAGAGAGAGAGGGAGACACAGAATCAGAAACAGGCTCCAGGCTCCGAGCCATCAGCCCAGAGCCTGACGCGGGGCTCGAACTCACGGACCGCGAGATCGTGACCTGGCTGAAGTCGGACGCTTAACCGACTGCGCCACCCAGGCGCCCCACGGATCAAAGTGATTTAAACAATATAACAGAAAGTGAATTTAGAATAATAGTCATAAAATTAATCGCTGGGCTTGAAAACAGTATAGAGGACAGCAGAGAATCTATTGCTACAGAGATCAAGGGGCTAAGGAACAGCTAGGAGGAGCTAAAAAATTCTATCAACAAGATGCAAAATAAAATGGAGACAACTACGGCTCAGATTGAAGAGGCAGAGGAGAGAATAGGTGAACTGGAAGATAAAATTATGGAAAAAGAAGAAGCTGAGAAAAAGAAAGATAAAAAAAATCCAGGAGTATGAGGGGAAAATTAGAGAACTAAGTGATGCACTAAAGAGAAATAATATACACATAATTGGTATTCCAGAGGAGGAAGAGAGAGGGAAAGGTGCTGAAGGTGTACTTGAAGAAATAATAGCTGAGAACTTCCCAGATCTGGGCAAGGAAAAAGGCATTGAAATCCAAGAGGCACAGAGAACTCCCTTCAGATGTAACTTGAATCCATCTTCTGCATGACATATCATAGTGAAACAGGCAAAATACAAGGATAAAGAGAAAATTCTGAAAGCAACTAGAGATAAATGTGCTCTAACATATAAAGGGAGACCTATAAGACTTGTGACCGATCTCTCTACTGAAACTTGGCAGGCCAGAAAGGAATGGCAGGAGATCTTCAATGTGATGAACAGAAAAAATATGCAGCCAGGAACCCTTTATCCAGCAAGTCTGTCATTTAGAATAGAAGGAGACATAAAGGTCTTCCCAAACAAACAAAAACTGAAGGAATTCGTCACCACTAAACCAGCCCTACAAGAGATCCTAAAGGGGATCCTGTGAGACAAAGTACCAGAGACATCGCTACAAGCTTGAAACCTACGAACATCACAATGACCCTAAACCCATATCTTTCTATAATAACACTGAATGTAAATGGACTAAATGTGCCAACCAAGGACATAGGGTACCAGAATGGATAAAAAAACAGGACCCATCTATTTGCTGTCTACAAGAGACTCATTTTAGATCTGAGGACACCTTCAGATTGAGATGAGGGGATGGAGAACTACTTATCATGCCACTGGAAGTCAAAAGAAAGCTGGAGTAGCCATACGTATATCAGACAAACTAGACTTTAAATTAAAGGCTGTAACAAGGGATGAAGAAGGGCATTATATAATAATCACAGGGTCTATCCATCAGGAAGAGCTAACAATTATAAATCTCTATGCGCCAAATGCAGGAGCCCCCAAATATATAAAACAATTACTCACAAACATAAGCAACCTTATTGATAAGAATGTGGTAATTGCAGGGGACTTTATTTTTTTTTCAATATATGAAATTTATTGTCAAATTAGTTTCCATACAACACCCAGTGCTCATCCCAAAAGTTGCCCTCCTCAATTCCCATCACCCACCCTCCCCTCCCTCCCACCCCCCATCAACCCTCAGTTTGTTCTCAGTTTTTAACAGTCTCTTATGCTTTGGCTCTCTCCCACTCTAACCTCTTTTTTTTTTCCTTCCCCTCCCCCATGGGTTTCTGTTAAGTTTCTCAGGATCCACATAAGAGTGAAACCATGTGGTATCTGTCTTTCTCTGTATGGCTTATTTCACTTAGCATCACACTCTCCAGTTCCATCCACGTTGCTACAAAAGGCCATATTTCATTCTTTCTCATTGCCACGTAGTATTCCATTGTGTATATAAACCACAATTTCTTTATCCATTCATCAGTTGAAAGACATTTAGGCTCTTTCCATCATTTGGCTATTGTTGAGAGTGCTGCTATAAACATTGGGGTACAAGTGCCCCTATGCATCAGTACTCCTGTATCCCTTGGGTAAATTCCTAGCAGTGCTATTGCTGGGTCATAGGGTAGGTCTATTTTTAATTTCCTGAGGAACCTCCACACTGCTTTCCAGAGCGGCTGCACCAATTTGCATTCCCACCAACAGTGCAAGAGGGTTCCCATTTCTCCACATCCTCTCCAGCATCTATAGTCTCCTGATTTGTTCATTCTGGCCACTCTGAGTGGCGTGAGGTGATATCTGAGTGTGGTTTTGATTTGTATTTCTCTGATGAGGAGTGACGTTGAACATCTTTTCACGTGCCTGTTGGCCATCCGGATGTCTTCTTTAGAGAAGTGTCTATTCATGTTTTCTGCCCATTTCTTCACTGGGTTATTTGTTTTTTGGGTGTGGAGTTTGGTGAGCTCTTTATAGATTTTGGATACTAGCCTTTTGTCCGATATGTCATTTGCAAATATCTTTTCCCATTCTGTTGGTTGCCTTTTAGTTTTGTTGGTTGTTTCCTTTGCTGTGCAGAAGCTTTTTATCTTCATGAGGTCCCAGTAATTCATTTTTGCTTTGAATTCCCTTGCCTTTGGGGATGTGTCGAGTAAGAGATTGCTACGGCTGAGGTCAGAGAGGTCTTTTCCTGCTTTCTCCTCTAGGGTTTTGATGGTTTCCTGTCTCACATTCAGGTCCTTTATCCATTTTGAGTTTATTTTTGTGAATGGTGTGAGAAAGTGGTCTAGTTTCAACCTTCTGCATGTTGCTGTCCAGTTCTCCCAGCACCATTTGTTAAAGAGACTGTCTTTTTTCCATTGGATGTTCTTTCCTGCTTTGTCAAAGATGAGTTGGCCATACGTTTGTGGGTCTAGTTCTGGGGTTTCTATTCTATTCCATTGGTCTATGTGTCTGTTTTTGTGCCAATACCATGCTGTCTTGATGATGACAGCTTTGTAGTAGAGGCTAAAGTCTGGGATTGTGATGCCTCCTGCTTTGGTCTTCTTCTTCAAAATTACTTTGGCTATTCGGGGCCTTTTGTGGTTCCATATGAATTTTAGGATGGCTTGTTCTAGTTTCGAGAAGAATGCTGGTGCAATTTTGATTGGGATTGCATTGAATGTGTAGATAGCTTTGGGTAGTATTGACATTTTGACAATATTTATTCTTCCAATCCATGAGCAGGGAATGTCTTTCCATTTCTTTATATCTTCTTCAATTACCTTCATAAGCTTTCTATAGTTTTCAGCATACAGATCTTTTACATGTTTGGTTAGGTTTATTCGTAGGTATTTTATGCTTCTTGGTGCAGTTGTGAATGGGATCAATTTCTTTATTTGTCTTTCTGTTGCTTCATTGTTAGTGTATAAGAATGCAACTGATTTCTGTACATTGATTTTGTATCCTCCAACTTTGCTGAATTCATGTATCAGTTCTAGCAGACTTTTGGTGGGGTCTATCAGATTTTCCATGTATAATATCATGTCATCAATTGCAGGGGACTTTAACACCCCGCTTACAACAATGCATAGATCATCTACACATGGTCAATAAAGAAACAAAGGCCCTGAATGATACATTGGATCAGATGGACTTGACAGATATATTTAGAACTCTGCATCCCAAATCAACAGAATGTACTTTCATCTCGAGTGCACATGTAACATTCTCCAAGATAGATCACATACTGAGTCACAAAACAGCCCTTCATAAGTATACAAGAATTGAAATCATACCATGCATACTTTCAGACCACAATGCTATGACGCTTGAAATCAACCACAGGAAAAAGTCTGGAAAACCTCCAAAAGCATGGAGGTTAAAGAACACCCTACTAAAGTATGAATGGGTCAACAAGGCAATTAGAGAAGAAATTAACAAATATATGGAAACAAATGAAAATGAAAATACAACAATCCAAATGCTTTGGGATGCAGCTAAGTCAGTCATGAGAGGAAAATACATTGCAAACCAGGCCTATCTCCAGAAACAAGAAAAATCCCAAATACAAAATCTAACAGCACACCTAAAGGAAATAGAAGCAGAAGAGCAAAGACAGCCTAAATCCAGCAGAAGAAGAGAAATAACAAAGATCAGAGCAGAAATAAACAATATAGAATCTAAAAATCTGTAGAGCATATCAACAAAACCAAGAGTTGGTTTTTTGAAAAAATAAACAAAATTGACAAACCTCTAGCCAGGCTTCTCAAAAAGAAAAGGGAGATGACCCAAATAGATAAAATCATGAATGAAAATGGAATTATTACAACCAATCCCTCAGAGATACAAGCAATTATCAGGGAATACTATGAAAAATTATATGCCAACAAACTGGACAACCTGGAAGAAATGGACAAATTCCTAAATACCCACACTCTTCCAAAACTCAATCAGGAGGAAATAGAAAGCTTGAACAGACCCATCACCAGCGAAGAAATTGAATCAGTCATCAAAAATCTCCCAACAAATAAGAGTCCAGGACCAGATGGCTTCCCAGGGGAGTTCTACCAGATGTTTAAAGCAGAGATAATACCTATCCTCCTCAAGCTATTCCAAAAACTAGAAAGGGAAGGAAAACTTCCAGACTCATTTTATGAAGCCAGTATTACTTTGATTCCTAAACCAGGGACCCAGTAAAAAAGGAGAACTACAGGCCAATATCCCTGATGAATATGGATGCAAAAATTCTCAATAAGATACTAGCAAATCAAATTCAACAGCATATAAAAAGAATTATTCACCATGATCAAGTGGGATTCATTCCTGGGATGCAGGGCTCGTTCAACATTTGCAAATCAATCAATGTAATACATCACATTAATAAAAGAAAAGATAAGAACCATATGATCCTGTCAATCGATGCAGAAAAGGCCTTTGACAAAATTCAGCAGCCTTTCTTAATAAAAACCCTCGAGAAAGTCGGGATAGGAGGAACATACTTAAACATCATAAAAGCCATTTATGAAAAGCCCACAGCTAATATCATCCTCAATGGGGAAAAACTGAGAGCTTTTGCCCTGAGATCAGGAACACGACAGGGATGTCCACTCTCACCGCTGTTGTTTAACATAGTGTTGGAAGTTCTAGCATCAGCAACCAGGCACCAAAAGAAATCAAAGGCATCAAAATTGGCAAAGATGAAGTTAAGCTTTCACTTTTTGCAGATGACCTGATATTATACATGGAAAATCCGATAGACTCCATCAGAAGTCTGCTAGAACTGATACATGAGTTTAGCAAAGTTGCAGGATACAAAATCAATGTACAGAAATCAGTTGCATTCTTATACACTAACAATGAAGCAACAGAAAGACAAATAAAGAAACTGATCCCATTCACAATTGCACCAAGAAGCATAAAATACCTAGGAATAAACCTAACCAAAGAAGTAAAAGTTCTGTATGCAAAAAACTATAGAAAGCTTATGAAGGTAATTGAAGAAGATATAAAGAAATGGAAAGACATTCCCTGATCATGGATTGGAAGAATAAATATTGTCAAAATGTCAACACTACCCAAAGCTATCTACACATTCAATGCAATCCCAATCAAAATTGCACCAGCATTCTTCTCGAAACTAGAACAAGCCATCCTAAAATTCATATGGAACCACAAAAGGCCCCGAATAGCCAAAATAATTTTGAAGAAGAAGACCAAAGCAGGAGGCATCACAATCCCAGACTTTAGCCTCTACTACAAAGCTGTCATCATCAAGACAGCATGGTATTGGCACAAAAACAGACACATAGACCAATGGAATAGAATAGAAACCCCAGAACTAGACCCACAAACGTATGGCCAACTCATTTTTGACAAAGCAGGAAAGAACATCCAATGGAAAAAAGACAGTCTCTTTAACAAATGGTGCTGGGAGAACTGGACAGCAACATGCAGAAGGTTGAAACTAGACCACTTTCTCACACCATTCACAAAAATAAACTCAAAATGGATAAAGGACCTGAATGTGAGACAGGAAACCATCAAAACCCTAGAGGAGAAAGCAGGAAAAGACCTCTCTGACCTCAGCCGTAGCAATCTCTTACTCGACACATCCCCAAAGGCAAGGGAATTCAAAGCAAAAATGAATTACTGGGACCTTATGAAGATAAAAAGCTTCTGCACAGCAAAGGAAACAACCAACAAAACTAAAAGGCAACCAACGGAATGGGAAAAGATATTTGCAAATGACATATCGGACAAAAGGCTAGTATCCAAAATCTATAAAGAGCTCACCAAACTCCACACCCAAAAAACAAATAACCCAGTGAAGAAATGGGCAGAAAACATGAATAGACACTTCTCTAAAGAAGACATCCGGATGGCCAACAGGCACGTGAAAAGATGTTCAACGTCACTCCTCATCAGAGAAATACAAATCAAAACCACACTCAGATATCACCTCACGCCAGTCAGAGTGGCCAAAATGAACAAATCAGGAGACTATAGATGCTGGAGAGGATGTGGAGAAACGGGAACCCTCTTGCACTGTTGGTGGGAATGCAAATTGGTGCAGCCGCTCTGGAAAGCAGTGTGGAGGTTCCTCAGAAAATTAAAAATAGACCTACCCTATGACCCAGCAATAGCACTGCTAGGAATTTACCCAAAGGATACAGGAGTACTGATGCATAGGGGCACTTGTACCCCAATGTTTATAGCAGCACTCTCAACAATAGCCAAATGATGGAAAGAGCCTGAATGTCCATCAACTGATGAATGGATAATGAAATGGTGGTTTATATAAACAATGGAGTACTACGTGGCAATGAGAAAGAATGAAATATGGCCCTTTGTAACAACATGGATGGAACTGGAGAGTGTGATGCTAAGTGAAATAAGCCATACAGAGAAAGACAGATACCATATGTTTTCACTCTTATGTGGATCCTGAGAAACTTAACAGGAACCCATGGGGGAGGGGAAGGAAAAAAAAAAAAAAAAGAGGTTAGAGTGGGAGAGAGCCAAAGCATAAGAGACTGTTAAAAACTGAGAACAAACTGAGGGTTGATGGGGGGTGGGAGGGAGGGGAGGGTGGGTGATGGGTATTGAGGAGGGCACCTTTTGGGATGAGTACTGGGTGTTGTATGGAAACCAATTTGACAATAAACTTCACATATTGAAAAAATGTCCTCTATTATTATTGTATTAATTTCAGTTTTTCCCTTTAGGTCTGTTCATAGTTGCTTTATATGTACATAGTTACATATGTATTTATAAATGTTACATCTTCATGCTGGATTGACTCCTTATCTGTATGTGGAACTCTTCTATATCGTTCATTGCAGTCTTTCTTTTAAAGTCTGTCTGCTAGACAAAGTATAGTTACACCAACTTTCTTTTCCATTTTATGCAAAATTTTTCCATCCCTTAACATTTAGTCTGTGTGTATCCTTACTTCCTAAGTGAGTCTCTTTTAGACAGTATACAGACATGTTTTGTTTTTTATCTATTCAATCACTGTCTTTTGATTGGCAAATTTAATCCACTTACATTTAAAATAGTTTTTAATGGAAATATACATATTGCTATTTTGTTCATTATTTTCTGGCTTTTTTGAAGTTCTCTATTTCTTCTTATCTCTCTCTTTCCTTATGCTTTGATGGCTTTCTTTACTCTTATATTTTGATTTTTTCTCATTTTCCCTTGTGTATTTACTATAAGTTTTATCTTTGTGGTTACCATGTGGTTCACATATAACATTCTATATATGTAACAGTCTCTTTTAAGTTGAAAGCAAATTAAATTTGAACCCACTCCAAATCTTTACATTTTTATTCCTTCCCCATGTTTTGTGTATTTTTTAAAAATTTTTATTGAACTGTAATTAACATAAAATATTGTATTTCAGGTGCTCAACATATCAATTCAGCAACTCTATACATTACTCAGTGCTCACCAAATTAAGTGTAGTCACCATCTGACACCATACAATGTTATTATAATATTATTGACTTATATTACCTATGTTTTACTTTTCATCTCTGTGACTTATTTATTTTATAACTGAAAGTCTGTACATCTTAATCCCTCTTATCTATTTCACCCCTTTCCCCACCCACCTCCCTTCTGGCAACCGCCACTTTGTTCTCTGTATTTGAGTCTGTTTGTTTTTGTTTGTTTGTTTGTTTGTTTTCTTTTGTTTTGTTTTTTAGATTCCACCTATAAGTTAAACCATATGGTATTTGTTTTTCTCTGTCTGACTTATTTCATGTAGCACAATATACTCCAAGTCCATCCAGGTTCTTGCAAACGACAAGATCTCATCCTTTTCATGGCTGAGTAATATTCTAGTGTTTGTGTGTTTCTGTGTGTGTGTGTGTGTGTGTGTGTGTGTGTGTGTGTACACCATATCTTCTTTATCCATTCATCTATCAATAGACGCTTGGATTACTTTCATATTTAGGCTATTATAAATAATGCCACAATAAACAGGGGTGCATATATCTTTTCAAATTAGCATTTTTGTTTTCTTTTGGTAAATGCCAAATAGTTAAATTACTGGATCATGTGGTATTTCTATTTTTATTTTTTTGAGGAATCTCCATACTGTTTTCTACAGTGGTTGCACCTGTTTACATTCCCACCAACAATGCATGCAGGTTCCCTTTTCTCCACATCCTCACCAACATTTATTATTTCTTATATTTTTGATACTAGCCATTCTGGCTATGATAACCAAAATGCCCATACTATCCAACACAATCTACAGATTGAAAGCAATCCCTATCAAAATACCAAAAGCATTTTTCACAGAACTAGAACAAATAATCCTAAAATTGTATGAAACCATAAGAAACCTGGAATAGCCTAAATATTCTTGAGAAAGAACAAAGCTAGAGATATCCAAATCCTAGATTTCAAGACATACATTGAAGCTATAGCAATCAAAATAGTATGGTACTAGTACAAAAATAGGCACATTGACCAATCCACACCTATATGGCCAATTAATCTATGATGAAAGAGGCACAAATGTCTTTTCCACATTGTATAGTCTTTTCAATAAATGGTGCTGGAAAATTGGACAGCTATATGCAAAAGAATGAAAGCAGACCACTTTCTCACACAATACACAAACATAAACTTAAAATGGATTAAAGACCTACATGTGAAATCTAAAAACATAAAATTCCTAAAAAAAAAAAAAAGTAGGCAGTAATCTCTCAGACATCACCTTAATAACCTATTTATGGATATGTCTCCTCAGGAAAGGAAAACAAATGCAAAAATAAACTATTGGGACTACACCAAAATACTGAATAAATATTTTTCCAAAGAAGACATGTGAAAACATACTCAGTATCACTCATCATCAGGGGAATGCAAATCAAAACCACAATGTCACCTCACACCAGTCAGAATAGCTAGTATCAAAATACAAGAAATAATACATTTTGGTGAGGCTGTGAAGGAAAGGAAACCCTCATGTATTGCTGCTTTGTATGTAAATCAGCGCAACCACTGTGGAAAACAGTATGGGGATTCCTCAAAAAAATAAAAATAGAATCCTGGATATTTTTTGTTGGAGTTTATTACTAATTTAATTTCATTACTAGTAATCAGTCTGTTCAAATTTTCTATTTGGAAGGTTAGATGTTTCTAGGAATTTATCCATTTCTTTTAGGTTGTCCAATTTGTTGGCATATAATTTTTCATAATAATCTATTTATTATTTTCTTTCTTATACTAGCTTTGGGATTTGTTTGTTTTTGTTTTAGCTCCATTCGGTTTAATGTTAAGCTGTTTATTTGAGATTTTTCTTGTATCTTGAGGTAGGCCTGTATCACTATAAACTTCCCTCTTAGAACTGCTTCTGCTCTGTCCCAAAGATTACAGACCAGTATAATATCATTTTTGTTTGTCTCCATGTATTTTTTATTTATTTTTCCATTTCTTGGTTGACCCATTCATTGTTTGATAATATGTTATTTTATTTAGCCTCCATGTATTTGTGATTTTTCCAGATTTTTTCTTGTAATTGATTTTTAATTTCATATCATTTTAGTCAGAAAAAATGCTTGATATGATTTCAATCTTCTTAAATTTATTGAGGCTTGTTTTGTTATCTAACATGCGATCTATCCTGGAGAATGTTTTGTGTGTGCTTGAAAAGAATTTATATTCTGCTGTTTGGGAATGGAATGCTCTGTGTATATCTTTGAGGTCTATCTGGTCTAATGTTTCATTCAAAGCCACTGTGTCCTTGTTGATTTTTCTATCTGGATGGTCTATCTTTTGATGTAAGTGGCATGTTTGAGTCTCCTACCATTACTGTATTACTGTCATTTTTTCCTTTATGTCTGTTAATATTTGCTTTATGTATTTAGCTGCCCCTATGTTTGGTGTATAGATATTTACAGTTAAATTGTTCCTTTTATCATTATGTAGTTCCCTTCTTTATCTCCTCCTACAGTCTTTGTTTTAAAGTCTATTTCGTCTGATATTACTACCTGAGCTTTTTTTTCACTCCATTTGCATGATATATGTTTTTCCATTCCTTCACTTTGTAAGCAGCATATAGAGAGGTCTTAGTTTTTTATCCATTCAGTCACCCTACATCTTTTATTTGGAGTATTTAGTCCATTTACATTTTAAGTAATTATTGATAAGTATGTACTTACTGCCATTTTGTTAATACTTTCTAGTTGTTTTTGTAGTTCTTTGATCCTTTCTTCTTCTTTTGTTCTTTTCCCTATAGGTTGATGGCTTTCTTTAGTGTTATGCCTAGATTCCTTTCATTTTATTTTTTGTGTATTAAGGTTTTTGATTTGTGATTATCACTGGATTCACATATCACATTTTATGTGTTTAAAAGTCTATGTTAAGTTGAATACATTCTGAAAGCATTAAATTTTTATTTCCCCCTCCATGTTTTATATATGATACCATATTTTATACCTTTTTTTTTTTTTTTAACATTTTTATTTATTTTTGAGACAGAGAGAGACAGAGCATGAACGGCGGGAGGGCCAGAGAGAGAGGGAGACACAGAATCAGAAGCAGGCTCCAGGCTCTGAGCTGTCAGCACAGAGCCTGATGCGGGGCTCGAACTCACGGACGGTGAGATCGTGACCCGAGCGAAGTCGGACGCTCAACCGACTGAGCCACCCAGGCGCCCCTATACCTTTTAATTTTGTATATCCCTGATTTTTTTTTACAGAATAATTTATTTTACTACTTTTGTGTTTTAAACTCCATATTGGCTTTATAAGTGATTAATCTACTACCTTTACTATATGTTTGCTTTTATCAGTGAAATTTTTTCTTTCATAATTTTTTTCTATTTATGGGCTTTCTTTCCACTTAAAGAATCTTTTTAACATTTCTTATAAGGTTGGTTTAATGGTATGAACTCCTTTAACTTTTGTTTGGGAAATTCTTTATCTCTCTTATTCTGAAAAATAACTTTTTTGCTGTTTTTTTTTTCCTTTCAGCACTTTGAATAAATCATGCCACTCCCTCTAGTCTGCACAAGTTCTGCTGAAAAATCAGGTGATATGGGTTTCCCTTATATGTAACTGCTTTCTCTTGCTGCTTTTAAAGTTCTCTCTTTATCATTACTTTTTATCATTTTAATTTTTATGCATCTTTATGTGGAACAACCTTAGTTTTATCTTGCTCAGGACTCTCTGTGCTTCCTGAATCTGGATGTTCATTTCCTTTCGCCAGATTAGGGAAGTATTCAGCTATTATTTCTTCAAATAAACTTTTTGACCCCTTCTCGCTTTCTGTTCTCTTTCTGGGATCCCTGTAATGTGAATATTAATATGCTTAATGATCTCCCTGAGTTCCCTTAACCTATTCTCTTTTTTGCTCTTCAGCCTGTTTTTTTCCATTACTTTGTCTTCCATATCACTGATCCATTCTTTTACAACCTCTAATCTTCTGTTGGTTGCCCCTAGTTGCTGATTTTTTTTTTTTAATTTCAGTTGCTGAATTATTCTGACTGGTTCTTTTTTAGTGTATTTTCTGTCTCTTTGTTGAAGTTGTCACTGAGTTCATCCACTCTTTTCTCAAGTCCAGTGAGTATCTTTATGATCATTACTTTGAATTATTTGCCAGGCATATTGCTTATCTCCATTTCATTTAGCTCTTTTACTGTGATTTTTGTCTTGTTCTTTCACTCAGGACACATTCCTCTGCCTCCTCATTTTGTCTAATTCTCTGTATTTTCTTGTATGTATTAAGAAGGTCAGCTACATTTTCTGGACTTGGAAATAGTGGCCTTATGAAGAAGTCCTGTGGTACCCTGTAGCACAATCCCCTCTGGTAACCAGAACCAGGGCCTCCAGTGGTATCCCCCGTGTATGGGCTGTGTGTGCCCTACTGTTATGGCTAAACTGTAATTGCCTGCAGCCCAGCCAACTGCAAGGATCCACTTTTCCTGCTTGGGCACCTTTTCCAGTGTTTGGTCCCTGAACTGTTGAAAAGCCTGTCCTGTTTGAGAATACAAGAGGCTTTTTGATGGGTGGGGCTGGCAGTCAGACTAACTGTCTCCAATTAACCTCTCTGCCACAGTTGTGGGAGTGCCAAAGGCCAAGGTCTGCTCCCTGAGTGACCTGCGAAGAGGCTGGGCTGCTGGAATGGCAGGCACACTGGTGCATGGGGTTATCTTCTCCCTTTTCCCTGGGTAGGAATCACTTTGGATTGGTGCCAGTACCAATCTGGGGCTGCCTACAGGGTGTACTGGGGCAGGAGACACTTTGAAAGGATGCCTGTTGAGGTGAGCATGTTGGATGATGTGGCTCTGCAGTGGAACAGCAGAGCAGGAACTGCAGTGCTGGCTAAGTAGATGGAGACTATTAATGCTGGCTTCAACAAGAATCTAGCTACCTTCCTTGGGCGGGGAGGGCGGCACAGAAATGGCATCTGCCAGCACTTTTGTTCTTGGAGAAATCTAAAGCCCCTCCATTCCATGGTCTAAGATTAGTCAATAAGTCTTTTTGATGTATACATAGTTGTTGCTTCTGTGTTGTGTCTCCAGCTGAGTTATTTATTGTGCTGGCTTTTAAAGGGTGAGAACTCAATTTCCTATGGACCCTCAGTTATCTTGGAGTTAAGACTTGCTGATTTTTTTTTAAGTTTATTTATTTATTTTGAAAGCAAAAGAGAGAGAGAGTGAGCTCCAACAGGGGCGGGGTAGAGAAAGATGGAGAGAGAGAGAATCCTGCTCCACATTGTTAGCACAGAGCCTGACAGGGGGCTCAAACTCATGAACTGTGAGATCATGACCTGATCTGAAACCAAGAGTTGGATGCTTAACCAACTGAGCCACCCAGGTGCCCCAAGACCTGCTGATTTTTAAAGCCCCTGAACTTAAGCTCCACTCTTTTACAAAGCCAGTTGTTATGGGGAATTGTCTTTCCATTGCAGGTTTCCAGAGCTAGGGGTGCCTGGTATGGTCTGATCCTCTCACTTTTCCTTGTTTGTGATGTCCCTCTCATTGGTGGTTATTCTCACTGGGGGTTCCTGACCATGTCTCTGCCCCTCTTACCCTTTTCAGGCCTTCTCTCTATAATTAACTGTGTAAAGTCAATTCTTCCAGTTTTCAGAGTTAATTTTACAGATGTAGCTGTTATATCTGTGTGTCCATGGGATCAGATGATCTCAGGATCCTACTCTGCCATATTCCTATTCTCCCCCATATTTTATACTTTTGATAGCCTTTTACATCTTTTTATTTTATATATCCCTTAACTAATTATCATAATTTTCATTAATTGCACTACTTTTGTCTTTTGGCCTTCATACCTGGTTGATCCACTACCTTTACCATATATTTACCTATTCCAGTAAGATTAGTACTTTCATATGTTTTCTTATTAATTAGTGTCTTTTCTTTGCAGCTTAGAGAAATCCGTTTAACATTTCTTATACAGCTGGTGATGAACTCCTTTACCTTTTGCTTATCTGGACAACTCTTAAAACTCCTCTTCAACTGTGAATAGTAAACTTGCCTGGTAGAGAAGTTCTTGATTAATTTTTCTTTTCAGCACTTTGAATGTGTTTCCACTCCTTTCTGGCCTTTAAAGTTTCTGAAAAATCTGTTGATTGCTTTACAGGGTTCCCCTTGTATATAATAATTTTTTTCTCTAGTTACATTTAAGATTCTCCCTTTATCCTTAAATGTTATCATTTTAATTATATTGTGTTTTGGCATGGTTCTGTATGGGTTCATCTTAGTTAGGACTGTCTGGGAATCTTGGACCTGGATGCTCTTTCCCTCCCAAGACTAGGAAAGTTTTCAGTCATTATCTTTTCAAATAATTTTTCTGGCTTTTCTCTCTCTTCTTCTTCTGGGACACCATTTCAATGTGAGTTCCCTTAAGGTATCCTACTTTATAAAATTCTTTTTCCATTTTGCTGCTCTCTCTGGTTGAGATCCATTTCTTTGTCTTCCAGTTTGCTGATTATTACTTCCACTTCATTATTCTGCTGTTGAACCCCTCTAGTGCATTTTTCAGTTCAGTTATAACTTAGGTTTAGTACTCATATTTTCCACCTCTTTATTGCAGTTCTCACTGTGTTCATCCATTTTTCTTCCAAGTTTGGAATGCTCATGACCATTATTTTGAACTCTTTAGCAGATAGGTTGCATATTTCCTTTTCATTAAGGTCTTGGGAATTTGTTTTGTTTTTTGGTCTGGAAGAGGTTCCCCTGTCTCCTCACTTCACCTGACTCTCTGTGTTTGTCTATATATGTCAGGTGAAGCAGCTACCTCTCTGTCCTGAAGGAATGATGTTGTGTTGGAGATGGTCTATGGGTCCTGAAGCACAATGTCCCCTGGCCTCCAGAGCCAGGCAGGCAAGTGGCATCCCTTATGTGGACTGGGTATGCACACGAGCTCCAGCAGGGATATGGCTATGGGATGGGTGGACTGTGAGGCCCTCATCCTGTCTGGCTGTGGTTTGGCTACTGTGTGAGAAGGGTGGAGGCCCATGCACTCACCTAGCCCAGTAGTGGTGTGGCTGATACATGGGCAGGATATGGAACATGCCTAATGAGGCTAGCAGAATACAGGGAGGGAGGGCACTAAAAATGGTACAAGTTATTTACCTCACCAGCAAGTTAAAATGAGGTTGCGGGGGTGCTGGGTGGCTCAGTCAGTTGACTGTACAACTCGATTTTGGCTCAGGTCATGATCCCAGGATCGTGGAATTGAGCCCCAGTGTGGAGTCAGGCTCCACACTGAACATAGAGCCTACTTAAGAAAGAATCTCTTTCTCCCTCTGCCCCTCTCCCCCCACTCATGCGTTCTCTCTCTCTCTCTCAAATAAAAAAAAATGAGGTTGTACCAATGGAATGGGAAATGATATTTGTAAATGACATATCAGGGAAAGGGCTAGTATCCAAAATCTATAAAGAACTCACCAAACTCCACACCCAAAAAACAAATAATCCAGTGAAGAAATGGGCAGAAGACATGAATAGACACTTTTCTAGAGAAGACACCCAGGTGGCCAACAGGAACATGAAAAGATGCTCAACATCACTCCTCATCAGGGAATTACAAATCAAAACCGCATTCAGATACCACCTCACGCCAGTCAGAGTAGCTAAAATGAACAAATCAGGAGACTATAGATGCTGGAGAGGATGTGAAGAAATGGGAACCCTCTTGCACTGTTGGTGGGAATGCAAACTGGGGCAGCCGCTCTGGAAAACAGTGTGCAGGTTCCTCAAAAAATTGAAAATAGATCTACCTTGTGACCCAGCAATAGCACTGCTAGGAATTTACCCAAGAGGTACAGGAGTGCTGATGCATAGGGGCACTTGTACCCCAATGTTTATAGCAGCACTTTCAACAATAGTCAAATGATGGAAAGAGCCTAAATGTGCATCAACTGACGAATGGATAAAGAAGATGTAGTTTATATATACAATGGAATACTACTTGGCAATGAGAAAGAATGAAATTTGGCCATTTGTAGCAACATGGATGGAAATGAAGAGTGTTATGCTAAGTGAAATAAGTCAGGCAGAGAAAGGCAGATACCATATGTTTTCACTCATATGTGGATTCTGAGAAACTCAACAGAAGACCATGGGTGAGGGGAAGGGGGAAAAAAAGTTACAGAGAGGGAAGGAGGCAAACCATAAGAGACTCTTGAATACTGAGAACAAACTGAGGGTTGATGGGGGGTGTGGGGGAGGGGAAAGTGGGTGATGGGCATTGAGGAGGGCACCTGTTGTGATGAGCACTAGGTGTTGTATGGAAACCAATTTGACAATCAATTTCATTAAATAAAATAAAATAAAATAAAATAAAATAAAATAAAATAAATGAGGTTGCAGAAATAGTACTGACTAGTCCTTCTGTCCCTGGATAATAAAGTCAATTCAGGTTTCTGTCTCTCTAGCAACCACTTTAGGTTTAGTAAGTAGATCTTCTTCTCTTATACTCTAGGTACTTTTCAAATTGTTACTTTTGCAATGAATCTCAAGATAAGTGCATCTATGCACAAGCCTCCAGTCCCTACGGTTCTATGGTTACCCTGGACTTAATCCCTATTGATTTTCAAAAACAGACATTTGGGGGGTTCATTTTTCCAATGCTGGGCTCAAGGGTCAGGATGTTTGATATGAGGTGCTATACCTTCACTCATAAAGAAAAAATTACATATTTGAAAACCACTTCCCAATTGTGGGTAACCACACCTGGGATGGGATTTCAGGTGATACAAGTCTCTGCCTCTCTTATTCATTTCCATTTGTCTTTTTTATCTTTGTAGTGGAGGTGCTATTCATCTAGCTCTCAGGTCCTTTACAGAGGAAAATTATTCCATATGTATTTTCAGATTTGTTGTATCCAGGGGAAAGAGGAGAGTTCAGGGTCATTCTATTCCAGTGTCTTGAACCCCTCCACTCATAAGAGTACTTTACACATTGTAGATGCTAAGCTCTACAATTAAGTAGAGCTCTACAGTTAAGCTCTAAGTTAAGTATATTTTTTTGCAAATATTTTCCCAAGGTTTATGGTTGGTTTTGCTTCAGTTCTTGGTGTCTTTTGATATGCAGTTCTTTGGGGGTTTTTTTAGTTTATTTATTTTGGAGTGAGTGAGTGAGAGAGAGAGAGAGAACATGAGTGGGGGTGGGGCAGAGAGAGGGAAAGAGAGAATCCCAAGGAGGCTTCTTTCTGTCACAAACCATGAGATCATGACCTGAGCCAAAATTGAGTCGGCCGCTTAACTGACTGAGCCACTCAGAAGCCACCAGCACACAGATTTTTAATTATATTTTAATGTAGTCAAATTTATCAACCTTCTGACATATTTTGTGCTTTCATCTTGTATAAGAAATATTTTCTCACCATTCCTAATATTGTAAAAATATTATTTTATATTTCCCTCTAACATTGTTCCCAATACCTTCATAATAATCCCATTTTCTACTTAAATTAGCCAGTGATGTTTCAACTGACACAGAGTTCCTTTCAGGAAAGTGCTATGATAGTTTTCCTTTTATTGAAGAATAAACCTTCTCTACTTGGAAAAGTCATCCTCACAGAACTTCATGAGGGTTACTCATGGTATGAGGAGTGAGGAAGAGGACATGCCAGCCAGATCATTCACATCAACCCTGACAGAGCGCTAGCATGTACCACAGCTGTACCATCCTTAAGCTCTTATAATTACCAGAGGCCATCAGCCAGAAGGGAAAATAGTTTCTTCCCATTAGGGAGTTCTGGATGCATAAGGAAAGGGATAATATCTACTGAGTTCAGCTTTCCCAAATCTACCAGACTGTGTTTGGGAAACTATTTCACCAATGGTAACAGGTAAGGGCCCACTGTTTTCAATGTCTGAACAGGAGCTGCTTGAATTTCCCCAGTTAGTATTCTTCAGTTATGATTCAAGGTGCTCCCTATTTTATTTCCTGACTCATCTTTTGGAGGTCATACTCTGTTCTTAATGTTCAGCTAGTCTGCTTACTCCTCTTTAAATAATTAGATAATTAGAAGAAGAGTGGAATCTTTACTTAGTCTCCAGGACAGACTCCAACAGAAGCAAAAGCAGACCAGAACAGATTCTAGAGGTGCTGAAATGTCAGCTGTAACTATTACCTTAGATTGAGAACTATATTTTTGAAATCTCCTTTTGAAGTTCCTTGCAAATATATACTCCTTAATCTTTAACTGTCTCATTTCTATTTCCTTCTTGCATAATCCTACTGCCTTACATTTACAGCACTTTAAACTTGTTATCCCAAGTGATTTTAGTGTTACTATCAAAATTATTGTGCAACATTATTTTGATTAGATTATCCTTCAAAAAGGAAATTATTTTTTCATCCACTGTTTCTTACTTCTATTGCTTAAAATAATTAGAATAGGTCTCAGTTACATAGTTTAGAAGTGCATACATTGGAAAAGGCAACTTTGACTAAAAGAAAAAAATTCCTTTAAATCATCTTCTCTCCTAACATTCTGCTAATTATAATATGCTTTATTTTATTTCTCTGTGTAATGGAATAAATTGCATTTTTGTTTTGTATTTGAGTAGACCATGTACAAGAACAATATTTTAAATAATCACAGACAGTTTGTGGTTTTTGTTTTGAACTTTTCCTGCAGCATGAACTGAGGAGTGATGCAACATTTTCTCTAATTGACCCTTGTATGAAATTCTAACACTGGACTCAAAATTCTATCCCAGCTCTGGATTTCTGGTAAGGTTATGTGAGGTTCTCAGACTCAGATAATGGTTAGTTATAGTCATAAACAGTCATTGAAAACTTGGCAAGAAGTTGGTATTAGAGAACTTCAGGCAAAATTGAGTCCCAGAGGACAGGGCCCTCCCCCCCACCCCATCTGCTAGGTATATCCCTCTGCAGCTCAGCAACACTAAAACTTCAAACCCAATCAGACCTAGAAGACTGCATACAGTTTTTTAATTTTCAAGGAACAATCGCTATTTCCAGAAAATAATCTCCTTCCCTAGAAAAAAGCTGGTAATTTGAATGGAAGTTTTGCAATTCCACTACAAGTGTTTTCTGTTGCTAAAGCATTCTTGTCTCCTGAGAGATGCTATGCCTCATTTCCTGCTGGCCAGAACAACTTAGCCAGTGACCTATTCGGAACCCTACAGAAATGCCCCAAGGCAGGCCAAGTTTATATTTAAGCTGCCTTATTGCCTTTATAAGCTCCCTCCTCCTCTTTTCCTGTATTCTCCTAGCATTCTGAGCCCTTATACTGTTCCCTGACTGCCCAGCCATTTCTTTTGCTATTTATACAAGCCTGAACTCTCCACACACAAAAAATCTTCTTCATGAAATTTGCTTGCCTTGATCCCCATGATTACATACTCACTGAGCAGTGCTGAAGATGAGGGTGTGAAGCAGTGTAGAAATAGTATGTATTCTAAAGCACAGAGATCCAGAGTAAGTAAACTACTCCAGCTGTAACCCTAGTATCATGAGGAGTTGGTGGGGAACAAACAAAAACTAAAATTACAGGGCATGCCTGAATATAGGGTGGAGCAAAACTACACTAAACAGTGAGTAACTGTTTTCTAAAGAACAGAGATTTTTTTTTTTTTTACTATACTATGGGAACCTGAAGGATTTGTATCCCTTAATGTGAAAGTTCTGGAGTCCCTAAGGCATAGAGATGTCAGGAATAAAGTACATTCTACAGTGACAAAAACAGAAGGGACAGAGGGCTAAGGGAGATGTGGGTCTCTCTTCCACCTGTCTTCATCTATCTGGTTTCTATGAAACACTGCTCCAGAGTCAGCGTAGTGTGATTGTGTTCTAAAAGCTCTTCCTTGTTTTATCTTCCCCTGCCTTCAACTAGAATTCAATGTGATTTCTTCAGCATGCCCCTGAAATAGATTTTACTATGCGGTCCTCTCATCACCAATAAATTTCTCTCTCTCACCATAATGCAAATGTCACATGAAAATGGTGTGTCTTCAATGGAGTACTACGTAGCAATGAGAAAGAATGAAATATGGCCCTTTGTAGCAACGTGGATGGAACTGGAAAGTGTTATGCTAAATGAAGTAAGCCATACAGAAAAAGACAGATACCATGTTTTCACTCTTATGTGGACCCTGAGAAACTTAACAGGAATGCATGGGGGAGGGGAAGGAAAAAAAAAGAGAGGTTAGAATGGGAGAGAGCCAAAGCATAAGAGACTCTTAAAAACTGAGAACAAACTGAGGGCTGATGGGGGGTGAGAGGGAGGGGAGGGTGGGTGATGGGTATTGAAGAGGGCATCTTTTGGGATGAGCACTGGGTGTTGTATGAAAACCAATTTGACAATAAACTTCATATATTTTTTAAAAAAAGAAAAAAAAGAAAATGGTGTGTCTTATTTTGACCTGTTCTCACAGGGCTCAGCATAAGCATGGCATGCTGTAGGTAACAACAAATCTTCACCCAAAGAGTGGGATAAAGAGGCAATCTTGAGGCTGTAAACCAATTCATCGGGGAGCTGGTAAACAATTTCCATAACTTTCATGAAAGTTTGCTTTTTTTAAGTTTATTTATTTTGAGAGAGAGAGCAAGTGGGGGAAGGGGCAGAGAGAGAGAGGGAGAGAGAGAATCCCAAGCAGGCTCCAAACTATCAGTGTGGAGCCCTATGCAGGGCTCAAACTCATGAACCTTGAGATCATGACCTGAGCTGAAGTCAGATGCTTAACTGACTGAGTCACCCAGGCACCCCTCATGAATATGTTTTATTATGAAGTGAGGCTGTATCTTCTCAGGAGCTAAAGGGTTTAGAGAAATTTTTTAGTAGCTCTTGCCATTGAAGTTCAAAGAGACTGAATGTCAATTTCAGTGAAGCATTAAGGTTAGTGCATGCTGCACCATACCAGGAATAATGACAACCCAAGGACCAGCTTTGATCATCCATTAGTGCCTTGTATGTATTTATCTGATTAACATGACTATATAATTCTGACACCAAGTCTATGTTAACTTACTATGGGTGGAAAAAATCAACATCTATCAAGCAAACAAGATGCCAGTATTTTGCTGAATATTTTAATTAGCTTTCTCATTTAGTTCTTATAACAAATATGAGGTATGAGTTTGCAGATGAAGAAAGTGAAGCTCTGAGGAGTGAAATTACCAACAACCATGTACCCAGCAAATAATAGGTGTATTTTAGAGCCGTGTCTGCTAAATTCTTTTTACCTGCAACATTAATAGTAATAGTACTAATAGTAACAGCAAATGTTTATATAATGTACTCATTCTGTATTCTAAGTATTAGATATACACTCTTTGAGATGACATCTCACCAGCCTTCACCCCCCACCCCCCACCCCACCACACACACCAAGATCAACAGTTATCCACAAATAAAGCAGCTCTGGGGGAGTTCTGGAGTTCACTTGGGAAACTTTAGCAACACAGTCGGAGGGAAAAAAGCTGAGGATAAGCACAGAAGAAAAGAAGAAAGACAGCTTCATTTTGCCTACATTGTTATTGCATCCCCCAAGACGGCATTGCTCAAAGCCAAGAAGGAACTTCCCAGCAAGAAAGAGTTCCCTTTGCCAAGGAAGTAAGAGCATGGTGAGCAACCTTCCTCAGCTTTTCTAGGCCCCAATTCATCCCACCTGGACTGGCAAAGATGAGATATACGGAGCCAGCCAGAACAAGGAAGAGAATCAGGAGTTACCAATAACAGCCACACAGTGGGAGCCATCTTGTAAACAGATTGACCACTCTGCAGACACACCTTGCAGATTTTACTACTGAAGAAACTAATGGCCAGCACAGCTGATGTGGACCCCCTACAGATTTCACTATCTTTTGCCTCACAGATATTCACATACATTGATACCAGCTTCATGATTGCTTTTCCACTCCTTCCCTCCTGCTCCCATTAGAGTCCAGGAATAGTTCTTGCAGCCAGCCCAAGCCTCTGTGTCTCTGCAAATGCAAATGCCAGCTTAGACTCAATAGTTGAACCCTACTGCTATCCATGTGTTTGGGGCTCATGCCTCCAGCTATGCACTGCCATGGTGCTGGCATAACAACTGTCACTGACTTCCACTATAATGTGCATACCTGAGGGGAGAGTGTTCAGCCAAGGGAGAGCATGCTGACTACTGCATGTTGTGCCTGCAACTGCTTGTGGGCCCAGATCAGACTTTATTTTCTGTCACTGGCCAGTACCACCATGTTCACCTGTAGCTAGCCCCTCTAGCTGTGCACCTCAATGCCCCAGCCTAAACCTCCTCACACATCTCCATTGCAGAGAAGATGGCCTATGGGATACTGTCTAGCCATGAGACAGCACATTGACAGCCAAAGCCTCCATAGTGGCCAGTAAGCCCATAGTCGGCCCTGGCCTTTGCTGAGTGTCCTGGCCTCCACTACTACATGTGTATCTGCAGCCAGCCCCTGCCACTGGATGGATACCTATGGCTGCCCCACAACCAAATATGTACATACCACCACCTCCAGCCATCACCACTTCCTGCTCTGGCCTATACCTGGAACCAGAGGTCCTCGTTTTTGGTGCCACTGAGAACCACAAAAGCTTGCTCAGCCACTGTAAACTCCCTGAAGTCCTCACCAAGAACCACCCAATTATCAATGCTGTGAGCCTCAACAGACTGAGAAAAAAGACATCATGCCCCTCCAGATCCAGTGCTGCCACTGCCACCACATATGGCACCCTGCACCATTAGACCTAACATCACAGTATGTTCCAGGATACTCCCACCTGAAAGTGAAAGCTTCCCTGTTCCAAAATCAGTCCATAAAGTCTGGAAGAGGTGACTACTTCTTCAAATTTACAGACACCTATTCCAAGGCTACAGGGATTATGAAGAATCAGGGGGAAAGGATTCTACCAGAGAAATACAGCAAGCCTCTGGTAATTAGTCCAAAAGAAATGGAAATCTAGTTAGTACTCCCACAAAGAATTCAAAATAATTTTTTACAGATGCTCAGATAACTACAAGAGAACACAAACAATTTAACAATATTAGGAAAACATTACAAGAACAAAATGAGAATTTCAACAAAGAGATTTTTAGAAAACATAAATAACTAAATCAAAATTTTGGTGCTAAATAACAGAATCATTGAACCCAACAATTCAATAGAGAGTCTGTTAACAGTAGACTTGAAGAATCAGGAAAAAAAAATAGTGAACTAGAAGACAGGTCAATTGAAATTATCCAATAAGAGGAACAAAAGGAATGAAAAGGAATGTAGGAAGCCCATGGGACTTGTGTACATTTTTTTTCTTTTAATGGTGTTACATATCACTGGAGTCCCAGAAAGAGAAGAGAGAAAGGAGTAGAAGGCTCATTTTAAGAAAAAATGGCCAACAACTTCTCAAATGTGGGGAGATATTTGGATATCCAAGTTTACAAAGCTAATATATCACCCTAAGATTTCAATCCACAAGTTTTCAGCCCTCTCCAAAACACATTATAATAAAACTGTCAAAAATTTAGGACAAATAATTTGAGAAGCAAGAGAAAAAAAATCTTTTGTAAAGGAAACCCCTACAAGGCTAAGCTCAAAGTTATCAAAAAGAAGGAAACAATGATGATCAGAGAAGAAATAGGGAATAGGAAGACAATAGAAAAAGTCAATGAAACTAAGAGTTGTTTTTTCAAAGAAACAAAATTTACAATTAGCTAGACTAAGAAAAATAGAAATTTAGAAATGAAAGATTAGACATTACAGCTGATGTCACAGAAATACAGGCGATCAAAGAGACTACTGTGAACAATTATAGGTCAATAAATTGGGCAATCTAGACAAAATGGGTAAAATCCTAGAAACACATAATCTACCAAGACTGAATAATGAAACAATGGAAAATTGGAACACACTAATAATGAGTAAAGAGATTAAATCAGTAATCAAAAAACTCCCAACAAAAAAAAGTCCAGGACAAGTTGGCTTCAATGGTGAGTTGCATCAAACATTTAAAGAGTTAATGTCAATCCTTCTAAAACTTACTGAAATTTAAGAGGAGGGAACACTCCCCAACTCATTGTAGAAGCTAGCATTACCCTGATACCAAAGCCAGATAAGGACACTACAAGAAAACTGTGGACCAACATCCTTGATGAATACAGATATAGAAATTCTCAACAAAATATTAGCAAACTGAATTTAACAGCACATTAAAAGAATCATATACCATGAACAAGCAAGATTTATCCCTGGGATAAAAAAATGTTTCAGAATCCCAAAATCAATCAATGTGATACACATTAGTGGATGAATATGATCATCTCAATAGACATAGAAAAAGCATTTGACAAAATCAATATTCTTTCATGATTAAAAAATCAATAGGTATAGAAAGAATATGGCCTCTTAACAAAGGCCATATGTGACAAATTCACAGCTAACAACATACTCAATGATGAAAGATTAAGATTGAAAGCTTTTCTTTTAAGATTAAGAACAAGGATGTTCACTCTCACCGCTTCTATTCAACATAGTTTTTGGAAGTCCTAGTAAGATCAATCAAAGAAAAAACATCCAATCAAAGAGGAGGAAGTAAAATTGTTTTTATCCGCAGATGACATGATCTTGTATAGAGAAAATCTTAAAGACTCAACCAAAACAAAGCTAGAAGTATGAAATCTGTAAAGTTGAAGTATACAAAATCAACATACCACTTGCATTTCTACACAATAACAATGAAACATCTGAAAAAGAAATAAAGAAAGCAATCCCCATCCATAGTAGCATCAAAATCAATAACATGTTTAAGAATAAATTAAACCAAGGCAGTGAAAGATATGTAGACTGAAAATCATAGAACTTTTTTAAAGTTTATTTATTTTGAGAGTGAGAGAGAAAGCAGGGAAGAGAGGCAGAGGGAGAGAGAGAGAACCCAAGCAGGCTCCACATTCAGCATGGAGTTTGACACAGGGCTCAATCCCACAACTGTGAGATCATGACCTGAGCTGTTATCAAGAATCAGATGCTCAACTGACTGAGTCACTCAGGTGCCCCTGAAAACCATAGAACTTTAATGAAAGAAATTAAAGAAAATGCAACAAATGGACAAATATTCTGTTCTCATGGATTCAAAGAATTCAGATTGTTAAAATGGCTATACTACACAAACTATCTATAGACTTAACACAATCCCTATCAAAAATTCCAGTGGTGTTTTTTTTAAAGAAATAGAAAAAAAAACTATTCTAAAATTTGTTTAAAAACAAAACACAAGGGGTCCCTGGGTGGCTCTGTCAGTTGAGCATCCGACTTCATCTTGGGTCATGATCTCACAGTCCGTGAGTTCGAGCCCCGCATCAGGCTCTGTGCTGACAGCTCAGAACCTGGAGCCTGCTTCAGATTCTGTGTCTCCCTCTCTCTCTCCCCTCCCCCACTCTTGCTCTGTCTCTGTCTCTCTCAAAAATAAAGATTTTTTTAATCTAAAAAAAACACACACACAAAAACCCCTTAATAGAGCAATCCTGAGAAAGAAATACAAAGCTGGAGGTATTATACTTCCTGATTTCAAACTGTACTACAAAGCTATAGTAATCACAACAATATAATACTAGCATAAAAATAGATACATAGACCAATGGAACAGGAGAGATAGACCAGAAATGAGTCCTAACCTATAGGGTCAACTAATACTTATCAAAAGAGCCATGAATACTCAGTGGAGAAAGGATAGTCTCTTCAATAAAGGGTGCTGGGAATACTGGATAACCCACACACAGAAGAATGAAATTGGACCTCTATTGTATACTATTCACAAAAAATTAACTTGAAATGGATTAAAGACTTAAACATAAGGCTTGAAACCATAAAATTCCAACCAGAAAACATAGGAAAATCCTCTCTGACATTGATTTTTGGCAGTGATTTTTTTGGATGTGATGGTAAAAGCACAACAACAAAAGCAAAAATTAATAAGCAGAATACATCAAGTTTCTGCATAGCAAAAGAAACAATTGACAAAATGTAAAAGGTAATTTGCATAATGAGAGAAAATATTAAATATATAAATAACCCATTCAATACAAAAAATTCTGACTTAAAAATTGGTGAGGGAACTAAATAGACGTTTCCAAAGAAGAAATACAAATGGCAAATGGGTACATGAAAAGATGCTCAACCTCATTAATCATCAAGGAAATGCAAATGAAAGCCACAACAAGATACTACCACATACCTGTCAGAATGGCTATCATTGAGAAGACAAGAAATAACAAAGTGTTGGTGAGGATGTGAAGAAAAGGGAACCCTTGTACACTGTTGGGAATTTAAATTGGTATAGCCACTATGGAACAGAGTATCAACAATCCTCAAATAATTAAAAATATAGCAACGTATGTTCCAACAATCCTACTTCTGGTATATATTCAAAGGAAGTAAAACAGGATCTCAAAGAACTATCTGTATTCCTATGTTTATTGCAGCATTATTCACAGCCAAGATATAAAAATAACCTCAGTGTCCATCAATGGATAATAAATAAAGAACCTGTGGTATGTGTGTGTGTGTGTGTGTGTGTGTGTGTGTATAATGAAATAATATTCATTCATGAGAACAAAGGAAATCCTGCCATTTGCCACAACATGAATGGACCATGAAGGCATTATGTTAAGTAAAACAATAATATTCCATGATATCACTTATGTGGAATCTAAAAAAGCCAAATTCATAGAAACAGAGAGTGGAGTGGTGGTTACCAGGGACTGGGGGTAGGAGAAATGGAGAGATATTGGTCAAATGGTACAAATGGTTTTGTGCCAGTCTAAATCTATCAATAACGAAAGTTGTGGCTGGACTTGCCCTCATGGTTCTTATTATGATTGTGAGATACCCTTTCTAGTAACCATCAGGAACCTTTGGAGAAAAAAGTTTATTACTCACCAGGCCTGGGAAGCACACAGCACACCTAGGACCATACAGCAAGGAACAGGTAGAGAAAGAGGTTGTGGGCCTGGGGTATTTTATTAGGATTGTGTGTAGAGGCTTAGGGCTTCAAGGACATACTCTGTTGGTGAATTTAAAACCTAGAATAGGAATTGAAAGTGTGGGAAGAGGAAAAAAAAAACACCCCAAATGATCCATAACAGAAATCACTAAAATATGGGAGCCTGATTGGGGGAAGGGGGGATGGCACAGCCTGGCTCTTTATCTAGTCATGTGGCTGGCAATGTGTTTATTTGAGATAACTGACTTTGAAGTGGATGTCTCTTTGAAGTGGATGCCTCAGCAATCAAAGCTTAAGTAAGACCCTTGTATTACAAAAAAGAAAAACTGTTAGGGCTTAAACTACAGATACAAATTTCCAGTTATAAGATGAATAAATTGTAGAGAATCTAAAGTACAGCATGGTAGTTGTTGTTAATAATACTGTATTATATATTTGAAACTTGCTAAGAGAGTAAATCTTAAATGTTTCAGTCAAAAAAAGAAATTATAATTATGTGACATGATGGAGGTGTTAGCTGACACTTAGTGGTAGTCATTTTGCAATATATAAGTGCATCAAATCAACACATTGAATACCTTAAATTTACACAATGTTATATCAGGTTCATTTCAAGAAAACTGGAAAAAAAATGAATTAATTTTTTTATTAGTTTTTAAGAGAGAGAGCACACATGCACAAAAGTGGGGGAGGGGCAGAGAGAGAGATGGAGACACAGAATCTGAAGCAGGCTCCAGGCTCTGAGATGTCAGCGCAGAGCCCGACATGGGGCTCAAACCCAGGAACCGTGAGATCATGACCTGAGCCCAAGCCGGATGCTTAACCAACTGATCCGCCCAGGTGCCCCCAAATTAAAATTTTTTAGTTAAAAAATCACTTTATATATATTAACTCACTTTATTCTCACAGCAACTTTATGAAAAAGGCACTATTATTATGAAAAAGACACTATCCCCATTTTACAGGTAAGGAAACTAAGTTCAGAGAGTTTGAGTAAATTGCCCATGGTCATACAATTAAAGGGGAAGAGTTAGGATTCAAACCCAGGAAGTGTGACTCTAGGCACTATATTCTCAATACATTCTAATGTTCTATTTTCAAATATTCTGAAACTAAGTGCTTTTCAGGACTTTGGACTTTCTAGACAGAGAATCGCACAAAGTCCAAAATAGCATCGGTACGTTTCTCATGGGAAACATGCCTAAACAGAGTCCTAGGGATAAGAGAGGTGATAAACCTGAAAACTGAATGAGAAGATGCTGAAATGTCTTGCAGTATTATAATTGCATTGCCCACTCCTACTGTGAAATCTCACTTCATCCCAATATCTCCTGCTGGAACTCCAGAGGTTAAGGACAGGCACCTGGAGAAGCCTCAAAGGACCTGGGAAAATCTGGTCTCCACTGTTGAGGCAGTCTCTACTTCCAGCATGAGCACCTATCACACTGCTCTACTTGCTGCTTCCCTGATATAGATCTGAAAAGTGGGAAAAACATAAAGTCTACAAACACCAAAAACAAATTTCATAGGGAGAAGAGAAGTTCATATATAAATAACTTACTTGGCTCTCTTATTTTCCTAAAATATATCTCATGAAGAATTCAGCTATCTCTAAAGGGCCACTGTGGGAAGAATGTGAGTCAAGACTTTCAGAAGCCAAGTAAAGTGATCAACCATCTTGGTCTGCCAGGGACTGGGGAACTTCTAAAGACAGGATCTTCAGGGCTAAAACCAGGACAGTTCGTCACTCTCTACTCGTGTTAAGGTTAGCAAGAACCCTTGGGATTTTTCTTCATTCCAGTGTATCCATTCATGCCATGCTGTGTTGTGCACGGCTACAGAGGCATCTGGTCATGCAAATGTGTTCCGACTGAGCATTTTATTTTGACTCCCACTTCAGCTCTTACTGCTATAATCCCAACACCCATTTCCTCAGATTGGCTGCTTGATTCACTGACCTGGTCTGCTCAAATCAGAAAGGATTATTTTCACTAGTTGCTGCCTCACAAAGAAGAGGTAGAGCTTTCTGGTTTATTTAGAATTTAACCCCATCCCTTTGACCTACTTTCTGCTGCTTTTGACCTGGGATAAGCTGCTTTTGACCTGGGATAGAGATGCCAGACATGAATAAGATGCATCTTACCATTAAAAAAAATGTCAGTTACAGGGGTATCTGGGTGGCTCAGTTGGTTAAGTGTCCAATTTAGGCTCAGGTCATGATCTCACAGTTCATGGGTTCAAGCCCCACGTGGGGCTCTGTACAGACAGCTCAGAGACTGGAGCCTGATTTGGATTCTGTGTCTCCCTCTCCATCTGCCCCTCTCCCACTCATACTCTGTGTCTCTCAAAAATAAATAAAAAACATTTTTAAATTTTTTTTTAAAAATTGTCAGTTACAAAGCAGTGCCTAGAACTGCCCCAGTGAAGAGTTTTGACTGACTGTTTTACATTGTTTCTCAATCCCTTAAATAATTAGCTTCTCAAAAGTATGTGTCTTATAAGCTGAATCACCCACTGTTCCCTGGGAAACCTGAAGATGAGGTATCTTTGTGCATGAGCATTTAAAGTACACTCCATCCCATTTAAAAATCCTCATTATAAGCAAGACTAAGCATGTGGTGAGAGGCATAGTCCCTGCCTTTAATAGATGCCGTGGTCTAATTAGAAAACGGCACATATGTGAACACACACACACACACACACATACACACACACACAAACACACAATCTTGCAAACCACAAGGACTACAGATGTCAGGAGCTGTTAGTACAGGAACTCATTTCTGAACCACAGGGGAGGAGAAGAACCAGATGTGAGTTCAAGCACCAAAGTTCCTGGCAACTGCAGCTGTTCTCATCCAAATTGACCTTCTGACTTTTTGTCTCCTACACTCTGAAAGGCATCTGGGTACCCTGGTTGTCCCATATGGAGGAAAAGCTGAGTTAGCCTTCAAAGGTGCATGTAGTCCCCCACCTAATCTTCTACTCTGCTCACAGCCACCCATGCAGTTCAGCCCCAGGGACCTTGCTTCTCTTCTCCCTGGCAGAAGTGCCTGCTAGAGGTCTATAATATCTGATTAGATCAAAAGGATCCATCCCTGAACAGATGGCCACCACTCACAGTGGACTTCACATCTGGCCAAGATAGGGCATTATCTATCTAATGAGCAATATAGCAAATGAGGTTGAACATGAAAGCGGCACTCTTCATTTCAACATCCCAGCTGTTGGCTCTCAGGCCATGGGATATCAATCAGGCTGAGCTGAGCCTCACTGTAAGGTATTGGCATTGGAAGAGCCTCTAAGAGACCAACCAGGGAACCAGATGGAGTGAGATAGCATTACACACATTTAGTTTGTGAAAGTTCAAAATCTCTGATAAACAAGCGGCTGGCTGGCCAACTCCCATCAGGGAGAAGCCATTATAGAGTGAATGTCTAGGGTATAGCCATTTAAATGCTGATGAGAACAGTGTTTGTTCATTTTTATAGTCTATTGAAGTGGTTCTCAAATTTTAGCTTTTGGAGGATCATGTAGGAAGATTTTTAAATACAGAATAGGTCCAGGTGGCACCAGAGAATTTGAATATCCAACAAGTTCCCAGGTGGGGACCACAGGTTCAGGGACCATACTTAAGAGGACTATATAGGAAATAATCCTATATAACAAATATAATACTATACTTTTTACATATAATGAGTACCTTCTTCAGGTCCAGCCCATATAGAAATTGTTGTGAAGTGACATATACCAATATGCCCAGATACTTGTTTGAAAAAAGAGGTATGGAAATTTACAAGTAACAATCAGCCAACAACCAAGTATTTATTGAGCACTTGCCATGTGCAAAACTATATACTAGATTCTGTAACGATTAAAAAGAATTGTCAAATTTGATAGAAATCTAAATCTGAAAAGCCTCTCTTGAAGTCATTTAGTCCTTAGAGTTAACTTTAAAGCTGCCATTCTTTCACCAAGCAATTCCATGTCTAGGAATTTAGTCCAAGAAAATAAAGATTTTTTTTAGATTTTTTTAAAGTTTATTTATTTATTTTTGAGGGAGAGACAGCATGAGAGGGAGAGAGATAGAGGAAGACAGAATTCCAAGCAGGTTCTGTGCCTACAGCACAGATGTGGGCTCAAGCTAACAGAACTGTGAGATCATGACCTGAGACGAAATCAAGAGCTGGATGCTTAATGAACTGAGCCACCCGAGTGCCCCAAGAAAATGAAGATACTAAACTAAGGAAATTTTTTTTTAAAAATCTTTTTTAAAGTAAAAAGGTAGAAGTATAAGTGATCAATAAATATAAATGTAAATGACAGATATATTTGGTTTTCTCCACTACTACTACTTACCACTAAACACATTCTTCCCATATTTCTCTAGCCCAGTGGTTCTCAAAATATCTGGAGGCATTTTTAATTGTCAAAGCTCAGGAGAAATGTATATAACTGGCATCTAGACAGTAGAGGCCAGGGATATTCCACAATGCACAGGACAGCTCTCACAACAAAGGATCATCTGGCCCAGAGTCAATAGTGCTGATCATGAGAAACAAAGCAGTCTGGAGATTCCTCCTCCACACCCACCCCTGCTGCCACATTGGCCAGGCTAGTTCCTGTTCTTTTGCCTTTACTTATCTTCCAATATAAGATCCCTCCACCTCCTTTCTGCCTGCCTAAATCTTACCATCTTTCAAGGTCTAGTTCTTATCTTCTATAGGAGGCTTTCAAAATCAGCTAAAATCCTTTGACTATAAGTGGTGACATTTTTTAAACAATTAGTGCTCTTACTACTTCATATAAAAAGCAGTGTGAAGATAGAAAGTTCCAGAGTTGAGCAATTCGACAACTCAGTGACTTCTCTCCAATTCTCTTGGTTTTTGTCTCATGATCACAAGATGGCTTCCACAGCATCTCAACATCATGAAAATCTCCAAAGGCAGGAAGCAAAAGGGAGTTTCCCTGTATCTCCATTGCTTGGGGTACAAGAAGGAATTTGACAGGAAGCCTTTCTTTTTTGGTCATGGAGGAAATTCTTTCCTACAAATCTCCAACAGATATATCTTTATGTTTTACTGGCCAAAACCAAAATGATCATTGAGATTATTGTGATGAGCTTTAGTCATTCCTTGGGCCTAGAGGAAGGGCCCATCTTAACTTAGCACATTGAAAAGCATGAGTGTTTTGGCACAAGGAGACTGGGGCTACTCCTCTAGAATGCAGAGTAGAACTATACTATCTTAGATACTATGCAAAGTAAAATTCAGAATTTATTTGAACTTGTTGATGACGAGAACACATCAAGAGAGATAGGGATTTAAGTTCACCAAATTTTCCTTGCTCCTTTTCCATTGTTCATCATTTAACTGGCTCAGTGAAAGGCACCACAATGGAAACAGCAAAGTTAGGTTTGAGTCCTAACCTTGACATTAATGAATAACTTTGGGCGAGTCACTTACTCTCTCTGAATCTCAATTTCTATCACTCCTGGAAGTTTATTATTCTCAAATACAGAAAATGACACCATGCAGAAGCTGGAAGCTGAAAACAAGTGTTCTCCATGGGCTTTGCCTACTTATTTCTCTACCCTTCCTCAGCATTCCCCAGGATGGGAAGCTGTCATGAACCATGATCCTGTCTACTCAGAGTTTATGAGTCCCAACAGCAGAAGCTACAGACTCAACATTGAAGCACTGAATCCTAGAACTCAGGAACATTATACAGAGCAGTTACAAGGGCCTGCCAAGACTAGAAATATTTGGAATTTCTAAGCCACCAAACCCAAGAAAATTACTATATTCAGGGCATTGGTATCTTTTTAAAACTTTATCTTTTAGAGTAGTTTTAGGTTTACAAATTGAGAGGAAGGTAGAAAGATTTCCCATATACCCTTTGCCACTACATGTGAATAACGTCCCCCATTATCACTCATCAGAATGGTACATTGTTACCAAGGATGAACATGCATTGACACTCATAATTACCCAAGATCCATAGTTTACCTTAGGGTTCACTCTTGGTGTGCATTCTGTGGGTTTAGACAAATGTATAATGATATACATCTGTCATTATAATATCATACAAGACATTTTTACTGTTCTAAAAATCTTCTGTACTCTATTTATCCCTCTCCCTTCCTCCCAACCCCTTCCAACTCACCTTTTTATTGTCTTCAGAAAGTCACATAGTTGGAATCATAGTTGGAATGATATGCAGCCTTTTCAGATTGGCCTCTTTCACTTAGTAAAGTGCATTTAAGATTCCTCCATGTCTATTCATGGCAAGGTAGCTCTTTTTTTTTTTTTAATGAGAATTCAGGATTTATTCTCAACAGCATTCATATAGATCATATGGCAATGCCAACTGTAGTTACGTTGTACATCACATCCATAGTGCCTATTTATCTTCTCAGTAGAAGTTTGTATCTTTTGACAACTTTTCTCCAATTCCCCCTCCTAGCCTCACATCCCAGGTCTAGTAATCACAAATCTGATTTCTTTTTCAAGTTTGGTGGGTTTTTTGTTTTGTTTGCCTTGTTTTATATTTTGCATATAAGTGAAATCAAACAGTATCTGTCTTTCTCTGACTTATTCTACTTAGCATAATGTCCTCAAGGTCCATTCATGTTGTCTCAAATGGCAGGATTTCCTTCCTTCTCATGGGTGAATATTATCCCACTGTGTGTGTGGTATATATATTAATATATATATATTACACTAATTATTGTCAGTGGTGTAAAATAGCAGGCTAGTTTCACACCCATCTATATATATACCACACCTTCTTTATCCATTCATTTGTTGATGGGCACTTAGGTTGTTTCCATATGTTGGCTATTGTAAATAGTACTGCTATGACCATTGGCAGTGCAGGTATTTTTTTCAAGTTAGTGTTTTCATTTCCTTTTAATATATTCTTAGAAGTGGAATTGTAGGATTGCATGGTAGGTCTATTTTTAATTTTTTGAAGATCCTCCATACTATGTTCTATAGTAGCTGTACTATATTACAATCCCACCAACAGTGTACAAGGGTTCGCTTTCATCCACATCCTTGACACATTTGTTATCTCTTTATCTTTTTTATTATGGTCATCTAACAGAAATGAGGTCATATCTCATCATTGTTTTGATTTGCATTTCCCAAATGAGTAGTAATGATGTGAACATCTTTTTGTGTACTTATTGATCATGATGTATCTTCTTTGGAAAACCGTCTATTCAAGTTGATTGCTAATATTTAAACTGGATTATTTTGGGGTGTTTTTTTTGCTATTGAGTTATATAAGTTTTTAATACATTGTGGATATGAACCCCTTATCAGATATATGGTTTGCAAACATTTTTTCCCACTCCATAGGTTGTCTTTTCACTTTGCTGATTATTTCTTTTGCTGTGCAGAGGCTTTTTAGTTTGATGTTGTCTCACTTTTTTGTGCTTTTGTTCCTTGTGCTTTAGGTATCATATCTAAAAATAAATCATTTCCAATACCTATGTCAAGATTCTTTCCCATATTTTCTTCTAGAAGTTACATAGTTTCAGGACGTATATGTAAGTCTTTAATCCATTTTAAATTAATCACTGTGAGTGGTGTAAAATAGCAGGCTAGTTTCATTCTTTTACATATGAATATGCAATTACAACCATCATTTATCTTTTCACCATTGAGGATTCTTGGCTCCCTTACCAAATATTACTTGACCATACATACACTTGGTCTCAAACTTATGATGGTTTGCTTTACTTTTTTTTTTTTTTTTTGCTTTATGATGCTGCAAGAGTATACATATTCAGTAGAAATGATACTTCAAATTTTGAATTTTGCTTTTTTTCTTGGCCTAGTGGTAAACAGCAAGATACTGCCTCATGATGCTGGAAGGCCACCAGCTGCAGCTCTCAGTAG
This sequence comes from Neofelis nebulosa, assembly GCF_028018385.1. Classification (NCBI taxonomy): domain Eukaryota; kingdom Metazoa; phylum Chordata; class Mammalia; order Carnivora; family Felidae; genus Neofelis; species Neofelis nebulosa. The sequence continues at coordinate 25,041,677 of NC_080794.1, read as the reverse complement.
ATAGATGATCATAAGACTAAACAACTGATGCACTTATAACCATTGTGCCCATGCAACCATTCTGTTAATTTACCATCAGTACAGTATTCAATAAATTGCATGAGATATTAAACACTTGATGATGAAATATCCTTTGTGTTACATGATTTTGCCCCACTATAGGCTAACGTAAGTGTTCAGAGATTGAGGTAGGCTAAGCTAAGCAGGTTAGGCATATTAAATGCACTTTCGACCTATATTTTCAAATTTTTATTTTTCAAGTTTTTATTTAAATACTAGTTAGTTGACATATGAGCCAAAATTGGTTTCAAGTATAGAATTTAATGATTCATCACTTACATATACTACTCAATGCTCATCACAACAAGTGCCCTTCTTAATACTCATCACCCATCTAGCCCATCCCCTGCCCATATCCCTCCGTCAACCCTGTTTATTCTCTATAGTTAAGAGTTTCTTGCGGTTTGTTTCCTTCTCTTTTTCCTCCTTCCCCTATGTTTATCTGTTTTGTTTCTTAAATTCCACATATGAAAGAAATAATATGGTATACGACTTTCTCTGTTTTCATTTAGCATAATATACTCTTGCTCCATCCACATCATTACAAATGGCAAGATTTCATTCTTTTTGATGGCTGAGTAATTTTCCAGTGTGTGTGTGTGTGTGTGTGTGTGTGTGTGTGTGAAATACCACATCTTTTTTTTTCCATTTCTATTTTTTTGTTTATTTTCAGTTGTTTTTTTTTTTAATTTATCCAAATTAGTTAGCATATATTGCAACAATGATTTCAGGAGTAGATTCCTTAGTGTCCCTCCCATAACACTCAGTTTGTTCTCCATATTTATGAGTCTCTTCTGTTTTGTCCCCCTCAGGATTTTTATATTTTTTTTGTTTCCCTTCCTTTATGTTCATCTGTTTTGTCTCCTAAAGTCCTCATGAGTGAAGTCATATGATTTTTGTCTTACACTGACTGACTAATTTCACTTAGCATAATACCCTTCAGTTCCATCCACGTAGTTGCAAATGGCAAGATTTCATTCTTTTTGATTGCCGAGTAATACTCCATTGTATATATATACTACAATTTCTTTATCCATTCACCCACCGATGGACATTTGGGCTCTTTCCATACGTTGGCTATTGTTGATAGTGCTGATATAAACATGGGGGTACATGTGTCTCTTCGAAACAGTACACCTGTATCCCATGGATAAATGCCTAGTAGTGCAATTGCTGGGTCATAGGGTAATTCTATTTTTAATTTTTTGAGGAACCTCTATACTGTTTTCCAGAGTGACTGCACCAGCTTGCATTTCCACCAACAATGCAAAAAAGATCCTCTTTCTCTGCATCCTTGCCAACATCTGTTGTTGCCTGAGTTGTTAATGTTAGCCATTCTGATAGGCATGAAGTGGTATCTCATTGTGGTTTTGATTTGTATTTCCCTGATGATGAGTGATGTTGAGCATTTTTTCATGTGTCGGTTGGCCATCTGGATGACCATCTTCTTTGGAGAAGTGTCTATTCATGTCTTTTGCCCATTTCTTCACTGGATTATTTGTTTTTTGGGTGTTGAGTTTGATAAGTTCTTTATAGATTTTGGATACTAACCCTTTATCTGACATGTCATTTGCAAATATCTTTTCCCATTCTGTTGGTTGCCTATTAATTTTGCTGATTGTTTCCTTCGCTGTGCAGAAGCTTTTTATTTTGATGAGGTCCCTGTAGTTCATTTTTGCTTTTGTTTCCCTTGCCTCTGGAGGCATGTTGAGTAAGAAGTTTCTGCGACCAAGATCAAAGAGGTTTTGCCGAGGAGTTCCGGAAGATGGCGGCGTAGGAGGACGCTGGGCTCACCGCGCGTCCTGCTGATCACTTAGATTCCACCTACACCTGCCTAAAGAACCCAGAAAACCGCCAGAGGATTAGCAGAACGGAGTCTCCGGAGCCAAGCGCAGACGAGAGGCCCACAGAAGAGGGTAGGAAGGGCGGTGAGGCAGTGCGCGCTCCACGGACTGGCGGGAGGGAGCCAGGGCGGAGGGGCGGCTCGCCGGCCAAGCAGAGCCCCCGAGTCGGGCTGGCAAAAGCGGAGGGGCCGGACAGACTGTGTTCCGACAGTAAGTGCGACTTAGCGTCTGGGAGGTCATAAGTTAACAGCTCTGCTCAGAAAGCGGGAAGGCTGGAGGACAAAGGGAGGGAGAGCTGCTGAGCCCCCGGACGGCAGAGCTCAGCTTGGCGGGGAACAAAGGCGCTTGCCAGCGCCATCTCCCCCGCCCATCCCCCAGCCAAAATCCCAAAGAGAACCAGTTCCTGCCAGGGAACTTGCTCGCTCCGCGCAAACACCCAACTCTGTGCTTCTGTGGAGCCAAACCTCCGGCAGCGGATCTGACTCCCTCCCGCTGCCACAGGGCCCCTCCTGAAGTGGATCACCTAAGGAGAAGCGAGCTAAGCCTGCCCCTCCCGCCCTGTGCACCTTGCCTACCCACCCCAGCTAATACGCCAGCTCCCCAGCACCACAAGCCTGGCAGTGTGCAAGTAGACCAAATGGGCCACACCACCCCACAGTGAATCCCGCCCCTAGGAGAGGGGAAGAGAAGGCACACACCAGTCTGACTGTGGCCCCAGCGGTGGGCTGGGGCAGACATCAGGTCGGACTGCGGCCCCGCCCACCAACTCCAGTTATACACCACAGCACGGGGGAAGTGCCCTGCAGGTCCTCACCGCTCCAGGGACTATCCAAAATGACCAAACGGAAGAATTCCCCTCAGAAGAATCTCCAGGAAATAACAACAGCTAATGAACTGATCAAAAAGGATTTAAATAATATAACAGAAAGTGAATTTAGGATAATAGTCATAAAATTAATCGCTGGGCTTGAAAACAGTATACAGGACAGCAGAGAATCTCTTGCTACAGAGATCAAGGGACTAAGGAACAGTCACGAGGAGCTGAAAAACGCTTTAAATGAAATGCAAAACAAAATGGAAACCACGACGGCTCGGATTGAAGAGGCAGAGGAGAGAATAGGTGAACTAGAAGATAAAGTTATGGAGAAAGAGGAAGCTGAAAGAAAGAGAGATTAAAAAATCCAGGAGTATGAGGGGAAAATTAGAGAACTAAGTGATACACTAAAAGGAAATAATATACGCATAATTGGTATCCCAGAGGAGGAAGAGAGAGGGAAAGGTGCTGAAGGGGTACTTGAAGAAATTATAGCTGAGAACTTCCCTGAACTGGGGAAGGAAAAAGGCATTGAAATCCAAGAGGCCCAGAGAACTCCCTTCAGACGTAACTTGAATCGATCTTCTGCACGACATATCATAGTGAAACTGGCAAAATACAAGGATAAAGAGAAAATTCTGAAAGCAGCAAGGGATAAACGTGCCCTCACATATAAAGGGAGACCTATAAGACTCGTGACTGATCTCTCCTTTGAAACTTGGCAGGCCAGAAAGGCTTGGCACGATATCTTCAGTGTGCTAAACAGAAAAAATATGCAGCCGAGAATCCTTTATCCAGCAAGTCTGTCATTTAGAATAGAAGGAGAGATAAAGGTCTTCCCAAACAAACAAAAACTGAAGGAATTTGTCACCACGAAACCAGCCCTACAAGAGATCCTAAGGGGGATCCTGTGAGACAAAGTACCAGAGTCATCACTACAAGCATAAAACATACAGACATCACAATGACTCTAAACCCGTATCTTTCTATAATAACACTGAATGTAAATGGATTAAATGCGCCAACCAAAAGACATAGGGTATCAGAATGGATAAAAAAACAAGACCCATCTATTTGCTGTCTACAAGAGACTCATTTTAGATCTGAGGACACCTTTAGATTGAGAGTGAGGGGATGGAGAACTATTTATCATGCTACTGGAAGCCAAAAGAAAGCTGGAGTAGCCATACTTATATCAGACAAACTAGACTTTAAATTAAAGGCTGTAACAAGAGATGAAGAAGGGCATTATATAATAATTACAGGGTCTATCCATCAGGAAGAGCTAACAATTATAAATGTCTATGCGCCAAATACCGGAACCCCCAGATATATAAAACAGTTACTCATAAACATAAGCAACCTTATTGATAAGAATGTGGTCATTGCAGGGGACTTTAACACCCCACTTACAGAAATGGATAGATCATCTAGACACACAGTCAATAAAGAAACAAGGGCCCTGAATGATACATTGGATCAGATGGACTTGACAGATATATTTAGAACTCTGCATCCCAAAGCAACACAATATACTTTCTTCTCGAGTGCACATGGAACATTCTCCAAGATAGATCATATACTGGGTCACAAAACAGCCCTTCATAAGTTTACAAGAATTGAAATTATACCATGCATACTTTCAGACCACAATGCTATGAAGCTTGAAATCAACCACAGGAAAAAGTCTGGAAAACCTCCAAAAGCATGGAGGTTAAAGAACACCCTACTAACGAATGAGTGGGTCAACCAGGCAATTCGAGAAGAAATTAAAAAATATATGGAAACAAACAAAAATGAAAATACAACAATCCAAACGCTTTGGGACGCAGCGAAGGCAGTCCTGAGAGGATAATACATTGCAATCCAGGCCTATCTCAAGAAACAAGAAAAATCCCAAATACAAAATCTAACAGCACACCTAAAGGAACTAGAAGCAGAACAGCAAAGGCAGCCTAAACCCAGCAGAAGAAGAGAAATCATAAAGATCAGAGCAGAAATAAACAATATAGAATCTAAAAAAACTGTAGAGCAGATCAACGAAACCAAGAGTTGGTTTTTTGAAAAAAGAAACAAAATTGACAAACCTCTAGCCAGGCTTCTCAAAAAGAAAAGGGAGATGACCCAAATAGATAAAATCATGAATGAAAATGGAATTATTACAACCAATCCCTCAGAGATACAAACAATTATCAGGGAATACTATGAAAAATTATATGCCAACAAATTGGACAACCTGGAAGAAATGGACAAATTCCTAAACACCCACACTCTTCCAAAACTCAATCAGGAGGAAATAGAAAGCTTGAACAGACCCATAACCAGCGAAGAAATTGAATCGGTTATCAAAAATCTCCCAACAAATAAGAGTCCAGGACCAGATGGCTTCCCAGGGGAGTTCTACCAGACGTTTAAAGCAGAGATAATACCTATCCTTCTCAAGCTATTCCAAAAAATAAAAAGGGAAGGAAAACTTCCAGACTCATTCTATGAAGCCAATATTACTTTGATTCCTAAACCAGGCAGAGACCCAGTAAAAAAAGAGAACTACAGGCCAATATCTCTGATGAATATGGATGCAAAAATTCTCAATAAGATACTAGCAAATCGAATTCAACAGCATATAAAAAGAATTATTCACCATGATCAAGTGGGATTCATTCCTGGGATGCAGGGCTGGTTCAACATTCGCAAATCGATCAACGTGATACATCACATTAACAAAAAAAAAGAGAAGAACCATATGATCCTGTCAATCGATGCAGAAAAGGCCTTTGACAAAATCCAGCACCCTTTCTTAATAAAAACCCTGGAGAAAGTCGGGATAGAAGGAACATACTTAAAGATCATAAAAGCCATTTATGAAAAGCCCACAGCTAACATCATCCTCAACGGGGAAAAACTGAGAGCTTTTTCCCTGAGATCAGGAACACGACAGGGATGCCCACTCTCACCGCTATTGTTTAACATAGTGCTGGAAGTTCTAGCTTCAGCAATCAGACAACAAAAGGAAATCAAAGGCATCCAAATTGGCAAAGATGAAGTCAAGCTTTCACTTTTTGCAGATGACATGATATTATACATGGAAAATCCAATAGACTCCACCAAAAGTCTGCTAGAACTGATACATGAATTCAGCAAAGTTGCAGGATACAAAATCAATGTACAGAAATCAGTTGCATTCTTATACACTAACAATGAAGCAACAGAAAGACAAATAAAGAAACTGATCCCATTCATAATTGCACCAAGAAGCATAAAATACCTAGGAATAAATCTAACCAAAGATGTAAAAGATCTGTATGCTGAAAACTATAGAAAGCTTATGCAGGTAATTGAAGAAGATATAAAGAAATGGAAAGACATTCCCTGCTCATGGATTGGAAGAATAAATATTGTCAAAATGTCAATACTACCCAAAGCTATCTACACATTCAATGCAATCCCAATCAAAATTGCACCAGCATTCTTCTCGAAACTAGAACAAGCAATCCTAAAATTCATATGGAACCACAAAAGGCCCCGAATAGCCAAAGTAATTTTGAAGAAGAAGACCAAAGCAGGAGGCATCACAATCCCAGACTTTAGCCTCTACTACAAAGCTGTCATCATCAAGACAGCATGGTATTGGCATAAAAACAGACACATAGACCAATGGAATCGAATAGAAACCCCAGAACTAGACCCACAAACGTATGGCCAACTCATTTTTGACAAAGCAGGAAAGAACATCCAATGGAAAAAAGACAGTCTCTTTAACAAATGGTGCTGGGAGAACTGGACAGCAACATGCAGAAGGTTGAAACTAGACCACTTTCTCACACCATTCACAAAAATAAACTCAAAATGGATAAAGGACCTGAATGTGAGACAGGAAACCATCAAAACCCTAGAGGAGAAAGCAGTAAAAGACCTCTCTGACCTCAGCCGTAGCAATCTCTTACTCGGCACATCCCCAAAGGCAAGGGAATTAAAAGCAAAAGTGAATTACTGGGACCTTATGAAGATAAAAAGCTTCTGCACAGCAAAGGAAACAACCAACAAAACTAAAAGGCAACCAACGGAATGGGAAAAGATATTTGCAAATGACACATCGGACAAAGGGCTAGTATCCAAAATCTATAAAGAGCTCATCAATCTCCACACCCGAAAAACAAATAACCCAGTGAAGAAATGGGCAGAAAACATGAATAGACACTTCTCTAAAGAAGACATCCGGATGGCCAACAGGCACATGAAAAGATGTTCAACGTCGCTCCTCATCAGGGAAATACAAATCAAAACCACACTCAGATACCACCTCATGCCAGTCAGAGTGGCCAAAATGAAGAAATCAGGAGACTATAGATGCTGGAGAGGATGTGGAGAGACGGGAACCCTCTTGCACTGTTGGTGGGAATGCAAATTGGTGCAGCCGCTCTGGAAAGCAGTGTGGAGGTTCCTCAGAAAATTAAAAATAGACCTACCCTATGACCCAGCAATAGCACTGCTAGGAATTTATCCAAGGGATACAGGAGTACTGATGCACAGGGGCACTTGTACCCCAATGTTTATAGCAGCACTCTCAACAATAGCCAAATTATGGAAAGAGCCTAAATGTCCATCAACTGATGAATGGATAAAGAAATTGTGGTTTATATACACAATGGAATACTACGTGGCAATGAGAAAAAATGAAATATGGCGTTTTGTAGCAGCGTGGATGGAACTGGAGAGTGTGATGCTAAGTGAAATAAGCCATACAGAGAAAGACAGATACCATATGGTTTCACTCTTATGTGGATCCTGAGAAACGTAACAGAAACCCATGGGGGAGGGGAAGGAAAAAAAAAAAAAGAGGTTAGAGTGGGAGAGAGCCAAAGCATATGAGACTGTTAAAAACTGAGAACAAACTGAGGGTTGATGGGGGGTGGGAGGGAGGGCAGGGTGGGTGATGGGTATTGAGGAGGGCACCTTTTGGGATGAGCACTGGGTGTTGTATGGAAACCAATTTGACAGTAAATTTCATATATTAAAAAATAAAAAATAAATAAATAAATAAATAGGTTTTTGCCTGCTTTCTCCTCGAGAATTTTGATGGTTTCCTGTCTTACATTTAGATCTTTCATCCATCTTGAGTTTATTTTTGTGTATGGTGTAAGAAAGTGGTCCAGGTTCATTCTTTGGGATATCATCCAGTTTTCCCAGCACCACTTGCTGAAAAGGTTGTCTTTATTCCATTGGATATTCTTTCCTGCTTTGTCAAAGATTAGTTGGCCATATTTTTGTGGATCCATTTGTGGGTTCTCTATTCTGTTCCACTGATCTGAGTGTCTGTTCTTGTGTCAGTACCATACTGTCTTGATGATTACGGCTTTGTAGTATAGCTTGAAGTCTGGATTTGTGATGCCTCCGGCTTTGGTTTTCTTTTTCAAGATCGCTTTGGCTATTCAGGGTCTTTTCTGGTTCCATACAAATTTTAGGATTATTTGTTCTAGCTCTGTGAAGAATGCTGGTATTACTTTGATAGGGATTTCATTGAATATGTAGATTGCTTTGGGTAGTATCAACATTTTAACAATATTTGTTCTTCCTATCCAGGAGCATGGAATCTTTTTCCATTTCTTTGTGTCTTCTTCAATTTCTTTCATAAGCTTTCTATAGTTTTCAGTGTATAGATTTTTGACCTCTTTGGTTAGATTTATTTGTAAGTATTTTATGGTTTTCTGTGCAACTGTAAATGGGATCGATTCCTTGATTTCTCTTTGTGTCGCTTCATTGTTGGTGTATAGGAATGCAACCGATTTCTGTGCATTGATTTTATATCCTGCAACTTTGCTGAATTCATGAGTCAATTCTAACAGTTTTTTGGTGGAGTCTTTTGGGTTTTCCATATAGAGTATCATGTCATCTGTGAAGAGTGAAAATTTGACCTCCTCCTGGCCGATTTGGATGCCTTTTATTTTTTTGTGTTGTCTGATTGCAGAGGCTAAGACTTCCAATACTATGTTGAATAACAGTGGCAACAGTGGACATCCCTGTCTTGTTCCTGACCTTAGGGGGAAAGCTCTCAGTTTTTCCCCATTGAGGATGATATTAGCATTGGGTCATTCATATATGGCTTTTATGATCTCGAGGTATGCTCCTTCTATCCCTACTTTCTTGAGGGTTTTTATCAAGAAAACATGCTATATTTTGTCAAATGCTTTCTCTGCATCTATTGAGAGGATAATATGGTTCTTGTCCTTTCTTTTATTGATGTGATGAATCACATTGTTATGTGGATATTGAACCAGCCCTGCATCCCAGGTATAAATCCTGCTTGGTCGTGGTGAATAATTTTTTTTAATGTATTGTTGGGGTCGGTTGGCTAATAGCTTGTTGAGGATTTTTGCATCCATGTTCATCAGGGATATTGGTCTATAATTCTCCTTTTTAGTGGGGTCTCTAGTTTTGGAATCAAGGTAATGCTGGCTTCATAGAAAGAGTTTGGAAGTTTTCCTTCCATTTGTATTTTCTGGAATAACTTCAAGAAAATAGGTGTTAACTCTTCCTTAAATGTTTGGTAGAATTCCCCTGGAAAGCCATCTGGCCCTGGAGTCTTGTTTTTTGGCAGATTTTTGGTTACTAATTCGATTTCCTTACGGGTTATGGGTCTGTTTACATTTTCTATTTCTTCCTGTTTCAGTTTTGGTAGTGTATATGTTTCTAGGAATTTGTCCATTTCTTCCACATTGCCCATTTTATTGGCATATAATTGCTCATAATATTCTCTTACTAATTTTATTTCTGCTGTGTTGGTTGTGATCTCTCCTTTTTCATTCTTGATTTTATTTATTTGGGTCCTTTCCTTTTTCTTTTTGATCAAACTGTCTAGTGGTTTATCAATTTTGTTAATTATTTCAAAGAACCAGCTTCTGGTTTCATTGATCTGTTCTACTGTTTTTTTGGTTTCAATAGCATTAATTTCTGCTCTAATCTTTATTATTTCCTGTCTTCTGCTTGTTTGGGGTTTTATTTGTTGTTCTTTTTCCAGCTCCTTAAGGCTGTAAGGTTGGGTTGTGTGTCTGAGATCTTTCTTCCTTCTTTAGGAAGGTCTGGATTGCTATATACTTTCCTCTTATGACCGCCTTTGCTGTGTCCCAGAGGTTTTGGGTTGTAGTGTTATCATTTTCATTGACTTCCATATACTTTTTAATTTCCTCTTTAACTGCTTGGTTAGCCCATTCATTCTTTAGTAGGATGTTCTTCAGTCTCCAAGTATTTGTTACCTTTCCAAATTTTTTCTTGTGGTTGATTTTGAGTTTCATAGCATTGTGGTCTGAAAATATGCACGGTATGATCTCAATCTTTTTATACTTACTTAGGGCTGATTTATATCCCAGTATATGGTCTATTCTGGAGAACATTCCATCTGCACTAGAGAAGAATGTATATTCTGCTGGTTTAGGATGAAATGTTCTGAATATATCTGTTAAGTCCATCTGGTCCAGTGGTCATTCAAAGTCGTTGTTTCCTTGTTGATTTTTTGATTAGATGATCTGTCCATTGCTGTGAGTGGGATGTTGAAGTCTCCTACTATTATGGTATTACTATTGATGAGTTTCTTTGTGTTTGTGATTAATTGATTTATATATTTGGGTGTTCTCACATTTGGCGCATAAATGTTTACAATGGTTAGGTCTTCTTGGTCTATAGACCCCTTGATTATGATATAATGCCCTTCTGCATCTCTTGATACAGTCTTTAAAGTCTAGATTGTCTGATATAAGTATGGCTACTCCAGCTTTCTTTTTTGACCATTATCATGATAGATGGTTCTCCCTCCCCCAATTTTCAATCTGAAGGTGTCTTTAGGTCTAAAGTGTGCCTCTTGTAAACAGCATATACCTGGATCTTGTTTTCTTATCCATTCTGTTACCCTATGTCTTTGATTGGAGCATTGATTCCATTGACATTTAGAGTGATGTTTAGAGTGAAAAATATGAATTTATTGCCATTATGATGCTTGTAGAGTTCAAGTTTCTGGTGGTGTCCTCTGGTCCTTTCTAATCTTTGCTGCTTTTGGTATACCATATATACCACATATATATGTGTGTATATATATATATTAATCTTTTCTCCCCTCAGAGAGTGCCCCTTAAAATTTCTTGCATGGCTGGTTTAGTGGTCACAAACTCCTTTAATTTTTGTTTGTCTGGGAAACTTTTACTCTCTCCTTCTGTTTTGAATGACAGCCTTGCTGGATAAAGAATTCTTGGCTGCATATTTTTCTGATTCAGCACACTGAATACATCCTGTCACTCCTTTCTGGCATGCTAAGTTTCTGTGGATAGGTCTGCTGCAAACCTGATCTGTCTTCCCTTGTAGGTTAGGGACTTTTTTTTCCCTTGCTGCTTTCATGATTCTCTTCTTGCCTGAGTATTTTGTGAATTTGACTATGATATGCCTTGTTGATGGTCGGTTTTTGTTGAATCTAATGGGGGTCCTCTGTGCTTCCTGGATTTTGATGTCTGTGTCTTTCCCCAAGTTAGGAAAGTTTTCTGCTATGATTTGCTCTCATAACACTTCTACCCCTATCTCTCTCTCTTCCTATTCTGGAACCCCTATGATTCTGATGTTGTTCCTTTTTAATGAGTCACTGATTTCCCTAATTCTTAAATTGGGCTCTTTTGCCTTAATCTCCCTCTTTTCTTCTGCTTCGTTATTCCCTATAAGTTTGTCCTCTATATCGCTGATTCTCTGTTCTGCCTCATCCATCCTTGCCTCCACTGCATCCATCCATGATTGCAGCTCAGTAATAGTATTTTTAATTTCATTCTGGCTATTTTTTACTTCTTTTATCTCTGATTCTAAATTCTGGTTCAGACATCTTGCTTGTATCTGCGTTGGTTAAATCCCTGGCTGTCATTTCTTTGTGCTTTTTCTCTTGGGGTGAATTCCTTCCAAAGGAATTAATGAGGTAGAAAAATTAAATTAAAAAATATTAAAATTAAAAAATTAAACACACACACAAATCGAATAAATGATGCTAGATTCTAGGTGTGTTTTGGTCTGGGTGTTGGAAGTGGTTTGACAGATTAGAGAAAAAAAGAGGGGGAGAAAAAAAAGGGAAATCGTTTGAGAATTTGAAAAAATGAATACACTGAAGTAGGCTAAAATGAGAATATGAGAGTAAAATAGAATTTGAAAAAAAACCCACAAAAGTAAAGAATAAAGTAGAAAAAATTAAAGAAAATTTATAAATATTAGAAATAAATTTGAATCTTTTCTTTTCCTATACTCAAGAAAAAGAAAAGAAACAAAAAAGAGAAAAAAGATTTTAAAAAAGAAAAAAAGGAAATCGTTTGAAAATTTGAAAATTTTCATACAGTGTAGTGGACTGTAGTGGACTAAAATAAAATTATGGAAGTAAATAGAATTTGAAAAAAATTTACATAAAAGCAAAAAATATAGTAAAAAAATTAAAGAAAAATATTTTTAATAGAAATTGAAAGTAAAAATGAAGTTTTTCTCTTTCTGCATTCAAGACAAAGAAAAGAAATGAAAAAGAGAAAACAAGAAAAAGAAACAAAGGGAAATTGTTTGAAAATTTGAAAAGGTGAATACACTGAAGTAGACTAAAATGATGGAAGTAAAATAGAATTTAAAAACATTTTCACAAAAGTAAAAAATATAGTAATAAAAATTAAAGAAAAATGTTTTTAATAAAAATTGAAAATAAAAAATGAGTTTTTTTCTCTTTCTGTATTCAAGAAAAAGAAAAGAAGTGTAAAAGAGAAAAAAAAGAAAGAAAATTGAATAGATGGACCTGCTAACAAATTGAAGTAGGACTCAAATTACTTCGTTTTCCCCTAGAAGTCAGTCTATGTAGCACTTTATAGTCCATAAACTAAGCCGGCAGTGAGACTTTTCTTGAGAGCGAAGTTGGCCCAGTTGGTCAGGGCTCAGTGTAATGGCTCCATTCTCCACTAGGTGGTGCTGCGAGACTACTGGGGTGGATTGTTGCAGCTCTTCTAGGTGCGTATGCGCATGCGCAGGAGTGATGAAAATGGCGCCACCCAGCCACCCAGTCTGTTCTCCCAGATCAGCAATCACGCACCTGTCCTCTATCTTCAGCTTTCATCCACTCCCCACTTTTTCACTCTCCGTGACCAGGCCCCAGGCAGTACCTCTCTCCCAAGTTTTGTCTCAGGTGCAGCTATTTTCCCTGACCCCTTCTGAAGGACTGTGGCTTTGACCTGTTCTGCCCCTCTTAGGGAGGGTCTCACCGAGCAATGGCCAAATGCACAATGGCCGAATGTCGGCTGCACCCAGGAACGCTTGCTGGACCCTGCTGCTGCCGGTGCCCCGAGACTACGGCCAGGTGCCAGCCCGCCCCAGAAAAAGTTCGTGAGATACTGTAGCAGTAGTGTTTCAGGGATTATGGAAAATCACAACACACATCTGGCACCAGGCTTCACCTGTAATGACCTTGTTCCAGCACCAGTGAATGTGGCTGTTTTCTAGGGTCTGCTGGGACCAGGTGGCTTCAACAGTCTCTACCAAGTGTCCTTCCAGCAGTGGAACTGCTTTTCCCCATGTGGCCCAAGAACCTCCCGGACCCCACTCTGTTCCTGGGTATTCACCCTTCCCACCAGAGCACCTCCAGGTATCAAGCTGCGGAGCTGCAGACTGCACTCCCCCTGTGTACAGTCTTAATGGAATTTAAACCCTCTCCTTTCTCTTTTCTCCCTTTTTAGTTTAGTCCCTGCAGCTGTTTCCAATTTTCCACTTTCTCTCCAGCTGTTTTCGGGGAGGGGTGCTTTTCCCGTATTCTCCCCCCACCCCAGTCTGCATCCTCTCTCCACTCACACAAGCACCTCCCTTCCTGCACCTTCTCGCTCCCCAAGTTCACTTCTCTGTGCCATGTACTTGCTGAATTCTGTGTTCAGGTTGTGCAGATTATTGTTTTAATCCTCCAGTCAATTTTCTAGGTGTGTAGGATGGTTTAGTGTTGGTTTGGCTGTATTTCATGGATGCAAGACACACAAAGAAATTTCCACGCTATTCCATCTTGGCTCCTCCCCCCCGAATACCACATCTTCCTTATACATTTATCAGTTGATGGATATTTGGGCTCTTTCCATAATTTGGCTATTGTTGATAGTGCTGAAATAGTGTTGATAGTATTTTTGTGTCCTTTAGATAATACCTAGTAGCACAATTACTAGGTCATAGGGTAGTTCTATTGTTAATTTTTTGAGGAACCTCCATACTGTTTTCCAGAGTGGATGCACCATTTTGCATTCCCACCAACAGTGCACAAGGGTTACCCTTCCTCTGCATCCTTGTCAACATCTACAGTTTCCTGTGTTGTTAATTTTAGCAATTCTGACAGGTGTGAAGTGGTGTCTCCTTGTGGATTTGATTTGTATTCCCCTGATGATGAGTGATGTTGAGCATCTTTTTCATGTCTCTGGAAGTCATCTGCATGTCGTCTTTAGAAAAATGTCTGTTTATGTCCTCTGCCTATTTATTAACTGGATTATTGGTTTTAGGGTATTGAGTTTGATCATTTCTTTATAGATTTTTGGATATTAACCTTTTATCTGATAAGTCATTGCAAAAATCTCCTCCCATTCCATATGCTGTCTTTTAGTTTTGTTAATTGTTTTCTTTGCTATTCAGAAGCTTTTTATCTTGATGAAGTCCGAATTAGTTCATTTTTCCTTTTGTTTCCATTGCCTCTGGTGACCTGTCTAGTAAGAAGTTGCTGCAGCCGAGGTCAAAGAGGTTCCTGCCTATGTTCTGCTCTAGGATTTTGATGGTTTCCTGTCTCACACATTTAGGTCTTTCATCCATTTTGAATTCATTTTTGTGTATGTGATCCTTTCTTATGAAAGAAACTTAGGAAAATTTAATTCTTCTGTTTGTTGTTGTCCAGTTTTCCCAACACCATTTGTTAAAGACACTGTCTTTTTTCCATTGGATATCCTTTCCTGCTTTGTTGAAGATTAGATGAACATATAATTGTGGGTCCATTTCTGGGTTTTCTATTCTGTTACATTTATTTATGTGTCTGTTTTTGTGCCAGTTTAAGTCTGGAATTGTGATGCCTCCAGTTTTGCTTTGCTTTTTCAGGATTGCTTTGGCTATTTGGAGTCTTTTGTGGTCCCATACACATTTTAGGATCGTTTGTTATACCTCTGTGAAAAATGCTGGTAGTATTTTGATGGGGATTGCATTAAATGTGTAGATTACTTTGGGTAGCATAGACATTTTAACAATGTTTGTCCTTCCAATCCATGATCATAGAATGTTTTCCCATTTCTTTGTGTCATCTTTAATTTCTTTCATAAGTATTCTATAGTTTTCAGAGTGTAGATCTTTTGTCTCTTTGGTTAGATTTATTCCTAGGTATCTTATGGGTTTTGGTGCAATTATAAATGGGATCGATTCATGGATTTCTCTTTCTGCTGCTACATTATTGGTGTATAGGAATGTAACAGATTTCCGTACATTGATTTTATATCCTGTGACTTTGCTGAACTCATGTATCAGTTCTAGTAAAATTTTGGTGGAGTCTTTGGGTTATCTACATCACATCATCTACAAATGGTGAAAGTTTGTCTTCCTTACCAATTTCTATGCTTTTATTTCTTTTTGTTGCCTGATTGCTGAGGCTAGGGCTTCCAGTACTATAATAAATAACAATGGTGAGATTGTCTTGTTGAACAATGTCTTGTTACTGACCATAAAGGAAAAGCTCTCAGTCTTTTCCCTATTGAGTGTGATATTAGCTATGGGTCTTTCATATATGGCCTTTATAATGTTGAGGTATTTTCCCCTCTTTCCCTACTTTTTCAGGATTTTTATCAAGAAGGGATGCTATACTTTGTTAAAGACTTTTACTGCATTTAGTGAGAGGATCACATGGTTCTTATCCTTTCATTTATTAATGAGTATATCACATTTATTGATTTGTAAATATTGAACCACCCCCAGCAGTCCAGGAATAAATCCCACTCGATCATGGTGAATAATTTTAATGTATTATTGTACTCAATTTGCTAGTATCTTGTTGAGAATTTTTACATCCATGTTCATCAAGGATATTGGCCTATAAATTCTCCTTTTTAGTGGCGTCTTTGGTTTTGGAATTAAGGTAATGCTGGCCTTGTAGAATGAGTTTGGAAGTTTTCCTTACATTTCTATTATTTGGAACAATTTGAGAAGAATCGGTATTAATTCTTCTTTAAATATCTGGTAGAAGTCCCCTGGGAAGTCATTTGGCCCTGGACTTTTAATTGTTGGATTTTTTATTACTGACCTAGTTTCTTTGCTGGTTATGGGTCTGTTCAAATTTTCTCTTTTGTCCTTCTTCAGTTTTAGTAGTTTGTATTTTCTAGGAATTTGTCCATTTCTTCCAGATTGCCCAGTTTTTTGTTGTATAATTTTTCATAGTATTCTCTTGTAATTGTTTGTATTTCTGTGGTGTTGGTTGTGATCTCTCCTCTTTCAATCATGATTTTATTTTTTTTGATCCTTTTTTTTTATAAGTCTGGGTAGGGCTTTATCAGTTTCATTAATTCTTTCAAAGAACAAATTCTTAGTTTAATTGATCTGTTCTACCTTATTTGTTTCTATATCATTTATTTCTGCTTTAATATCTATTATTTCCCCTCATCTGCTGGCTTTAGTCCTTATTTGTTGCTCCTTTTCTAGTTCCTTTAGGTGTAAGTTTAGGTTGTGTATTTGAGACTTTTCTTGCTTCTTGAGGTAAGACTGTATTGCTATATACTCCCCTCCCCCCAACCCCCAGGACTGCCTTTGTTGCATCCCAAAGGTTTTGGACTATTATGTTTTCATTTTCATTTGCTTCCATGTATTTTTTAATTTCTTATTTAATTTACTGGTTAACCCATTTATTCTTTAATAAGATGTTCTTTAATCTCCATATATTTGTGGTCTTTCCAAATTTTTTCTTGTTGTGGACTTCAAGTCTCACAGCGTTGTAGTCTGAAAATATATATGCATGACCTCTATTTTTTTTTGTACTTGTTGAGGACTGATTTGTGATGCAATACATGATATTCTGGACAATGTTCTATGTGCACTCAAAAAGAATGTGTATTCTGCTGCCTTAGGATGAAATGTTCTGAATATATCTGTTAAGTCCATTTGGTCCAATGTGTCATTCAAAGCCATTGTTTCCTTGTTGATTTTCTGCTTCAATGATCTGTCTATTACTGTAAGTGGGATGTTAAAGTCCCCTACTATGCTTGTTTCACTATCAATGAGTTTCTTTATGTTTTGTGTTTTCTTTATTAACTGATTTATATATTTGGTTGCTTCAAGTTGGGAACATAAATACCATTGTTAGATCTTCTTGTTGGATAGACCCCTTAATTATGATATAGTGCCCGTCTTCATCTCTTGTTACAGTCTTTGGTTTAAAACCCAGTTTGTCTGATATAGGTATGGCTACTCTGGCTTTCTTTTGATGTCCATTAGCATGATAGATAGTTCTCCATCCCCTTACTTTCAATCTGCAGGTGTCTTTAGGTCTAAAATGAGCCTCTTGTAAGCAGCATATAGATGGGTCTTCCCTTTTTTTTTATCCATTCTGATACCCTATGTCTTTTGATCAAAGCATTTAGTTCATTTACACTCAGAGTAATTATTGACAGACAAGAATTTCGTGCCATTTATTATCTGTAAAGTTGCTGATTCTGGAGATTTTCTCTGTTCCTTTCTAGTCTTCATTAGTTTTTGTTCTTTCCAACGCAAGGTGTCTCCTTTAATATTTCTTGCAGGGATGATTTACTGGTCATAAATTCCTTGAGTTTTTGTTCAGGAAACTCTTTCTCTCCTTTTCTGAATGACAACCTTGCTGAATAAAGTATTCTTGGCTGAATATTTTTCCCATTCAGCACATTGACTATATCATGCCACTCCCTTTTGGCCTGCCAGGTTTCTGGTGAGATCTGCTGTGAACCTGATTTGTCTTCCCTTGTAGGTTAGGGATTTCTTTTCCCTTCTGCTTTCAGGATTCTTTCCTTATCTGTATATTTAATTTTTTTTTTACTATGATAGGTCTTGGTTTTAGCAACGTTTTTTTTTTTAATTTGAAGGGAGTTCTTTGTGCCTTCTGGATTTCAATGTCTGTTTCCTTCCCCACGTTAGGGAAGATTTAAGCTTAATTTGCTCAAATAAACCTGCTCCTTTTTCCCTCTCTTCTTCTTCTGGGACTCCTATGATACAAAGGTCATTATGCTTTATGGAGTTGCTGAATTCTCTAAGCCTGTATTTATGATCCAATACTTTTCTTTCCCTCTTCTATTCAGCTTCATTATTTTCCATAATTTATCTTCTATATTATAGATTCATTTCTCTACTTTGTCCATACTTGTTGTCATTACATCCAATCAGTTTTATATCTCAGCTACAGCTTTTTTTTTTATTTCAGCCTGAATAGTTTTTAGTTCTTTTATCTCTGCAGTAAGGGATTCTCTAGTATCTTCAATCCTTTTCTCAAGCCCAGTTAGCATCCTTATGGTTATTGTTTTAAATTCTCTTTCAGGCAAATTATTTATATCTGTTTTGATTCAATCCCTGGCCACTGACCACTTCCTATTATTTATTTTAGGTTGAATTCTTCCATCTTGTCATTTTGTTTACGTCACTGTATTGTGTGTGTATGTATTTGGAAAGCCTGTTATATTTCCTGCTCCTGAGAGTAATGGTTATATTAAAAAGTCCTATACTTTCCAGGAACTGGAGCTTCAGGAAGTGTTTCAGAGTGTGCACTCTGCCATTGTTGTGGCTTCTCTTTTCCTTGGGTCAGTCCTCTGCAGAGTTTCTCCTTGTCTGAGGAGTGTTTGGACCTTGTCCACTGTATGGCAAGTTTTCACTAGGTGTATTTTGATCTGCTTATTAAAAGAGGCTAGATCCTATTTCGTCTAGAGCTGAAGCTTTACAACACTCCATGATCGGTAGACTTGGTGCATGTGAGGGGTTTATGCTGGTTTTCTGTAGGAGTGGCCTGATGCACTGATTCTCAGGCAGACTTGCCCTAGTAAAGATGCACCTGCAGGGAACAGGGGGGTGGGGCTTGGTGTAAGTGGCCCCAGCCTCCATTGTGGGTGCTATGTTGCTCACTGAGGTCTGTCCATGCTGATGCATAAAATGGCATTGCCCTGCTCTCTCACCTCAGGAGCAGGGAATTCATGCCTGCCACTGTTCAGAAAGCCCTCACAGAAGAATGAAGAATCTCCCTCCTTGTGTCCCCAGCTTCTGTCAGATCCTTACCTTTTCCCTGTCTGTGTCTAAACTGTCTTCCAGGCAGCACAGTACTCCTGTGTTTTATCTCAAGCACATGGCGGGGTTTCAAAACTCCAAATATAAAGATCTGGTGTGGAGCAAACCTGTGCTAATCCTCTGGGGGAGGGTCATGCCATGTTGTGACTGGTGCCAGTTAGTGCCAGAATAGCAGTCACGTGATTGCATCGGGGTTAGAATTTATGATAAAGCACAGCAAAAAGCTGGCATCAAAGTTTGCTGCCTTCAGCAGGTGTCTATGTTCCTATGCTACTGGACAGGGCAACACATTGGCACCCACCATTTCTTTTGCCCCCTGAGAGGCAGTGCTGCCTCTCCCAAATGCCAAATGCACTCCAAGAAGAGGAACTGTCTCTCCCAGAGCCGTCCAGATCCTCAAACCACACTGCCTGTTCCCAGGCCTCTGTTTTCCTTCCCCACAGGAGTACCGCTATGCCCACCAGGTTCCACCTGGTGGTGGCATGGGTTTCTAAGACTTTGGACTTTCAGCTCTGCTGCTTGTAAAAACTTGTGATAATCAACTACTCTCTCTCTCTCTCAAAATAAACTTAAAAAAAAAGAGTAAAGTGAAGTACAAGTGCTCTTGTAAGCAGCATATCATTAGATCTTGTTTTTTAATCTATTCAGCCATTTTGTGTCTTTTGATTGGATAATTTAAGATGTTTACATTTAACTTAATTATTAATAAGTAAGGACTAACAACTATTTTGTTAATTGTCTTCTGGTTGTTTTGTAGATCCATTGTTCCTTTTATCTTATCATGCTGTCTTTGTGTGTGGGTTGATATCTTTTGGTATCAGTATACTTAGACTTCTTTACCATGTTCTTTTGTGCAGTTGCTACAAGTTTTTTCCTTATGGTTACTATGAGGATTACATAAAATATCTTAAAATATTTTAAGCTAATTACACCTTCAAAGAATTCCTAAACTTTATGCTTTTAATTCTCCCCCTTGCATTTTAGACTATTGATGTTACAATGTACATATTTTTTATTGTGTAACTAAAACAGATTATTGTAGTTATAGACATTTTTACTGTTTGTTTTTTAACTTTTAAGTTAGAGTTGTAAGTTAATTATGCACCATCATTACCACATTACAGAATCTAATTCTGACTGTATATTTACCATTACCAGTGAGTTTTACACTATCTTCTTATGTTTTTATAATGTTAATTAACGTTATTTTACTTTCATTTAAAGAACTTCCTTTAGAATTTCTTGTAAAGCAGGTCTACTGGTAATGAACTCCCTCAGCTTTTGTTTATTCAAGAAAGTCTTTATCCTTCCTTTATTTCTGAAGTACAGCTTTAGCAGGTATAGGATCTTCTGTGGAATTTTTTTTTCTTTCAATATTTTGAATATGTCAGCCCTATTCTAACCTAAAATGTTTTTTGTTGTTTTATTTTTGAGAAATCCACTGATGATCTTATGGTTTGTCCCTTGTATTTTCTCTCTTTTCTCTTACTGCTCTTAGAATACCTTCTTTGTCTTTGTCTTTTGACAATTGAATTCTAATGTGACTCAGTGAAGGCCTATTTAGGTTCAACCTATTTGGGGTTGAACATACTTCCCTTTCTTCTTCTTTTCTAGTCACTATAATGTAAATGTTGCTTGTTTTTATTGTATTCCAAAGGTCCTATAAACTCTCTTTGCTCTTTTTTTTTCTCCTCTGACTGGATCATGTCAAATATCCCATCTTTCATGTCACTGATTCTTTCTTCTGAATAGTTAAGTATGTTTTTGAAGCTCTCCACTGAATTTTTTAGTTAAATAATTGTATTTTTCAACTCGAATTTTTATTTGTTTTGATGGTTTCTATTTTTTGGTTGAACTTTTTTTTGTTCATTCATGGTTTTCTTACTTTCATTTAGTTATTTGTGTGTTCTTGTAGTTCACTAATCTTTAAGAAAATTATCCTGAATTCTTTGTCTGAAAGGCCATATATCTTCATTTCTTTAGGGTCAGTTATTGGAGTTTTAATGGTTTCTTTGGTTGTGTTATATTTACCTGATTTTTTTTTTTGTAATTCTTGATTCTTTACATTAGTATCTGTGCATTTGAGTAAATGGGCTCCTCTTCCAGACATTACGGGTTCACTGTGGCAAAGACAGTTCTTTACCATTCAGCTTAGTTGGGGTTTGGGGGCATGTCTGCTAGAAATGGTCTTTGGCAAGTGGGCCCAGCTATTAAGGTCTATTTTTGGACAAGGCAACTGTTTGAGCTTTCGGTCAGGGTTTGGGTGGTGTGCCACTGGTTAAGAGAAGCTAGGTAGGACCGTTGGTTTGTTCTCTGACCAACTAAAGCTGTAGGAAGGACTCTTCAATTGCCTGGATACTGTGGTCAGGCTTTCAATCCTGACTGGTTACTATACTCAGTAATAGATGAGGCTGTGAATTAGCTTCCCTGTCTTGTCAGGGCAACAGAATAAGACCCAGGACCAGCATAAGGGCTTGTTGTTTAGAGATTGGAATCAGGCAAAAATGTACACTAAATTTCCTGGTCAAGTGAGGTTACCAGTTTTGCTCTGCAGATGCGGAAAGCCATGGCTATGCTCTCTGTTCAAGTACCACTGTAATGAGAGTTGTAGAGACTACATAGCTTCCCATGTGTCCTGGTTAGGTTTCCTGGTCAGGTAGTCTGAAGGCTTATTCAGCAATAAGTGGGGCTATGAATTAGTTTCCTTGTCTGGGTACAGCAGGAGAAGGAGCTCTAAAGCCAATAAGGCTCTGTGTGCTCTTGAGCCAACCCATGCTCCAAGTTCCCTCACTGCCTAGGGCCACTGGCTTTGTACTGCATACCATCAACTCTGCTTGTCTGCCTCTCATTTTGAGCATTGCTAGACTACAGAGCTTCCAGGTTTTCTCACCAGCTGTTCTGCTTATATGGGGCCAAGAGTCATGTTCCACAGCAGTACATGGAGACTGGGAATGGGCAAACCATGCTCTAGGGCCAGTAAAACTTGCTTGAGAACCTAAATCAGGCATACCCGCACCCCACTTTTTTCCCTGGTCACTATATACCACCAACTTGGTTCTGCATATTGGTTGTTAGAAACTCCTCCCCCTTCTCTGTCATAGTCAGATTTTCCATGGTAGAGCCCACAGACTCCCCAGCAATCCTCATGGGTTAGACAAGAGTATGGGCTCCCATGAAGTGACACATAGCACTGGGAGGGGGTCACTGGAATGCCCTCATTTTTCCCACTAGAGAAACCATAAGCTCTGGAGAGACCTCTCCACATGGTGCTGTGTTGGCCATGGGGAGGGGCAATGCAGTCAGCCTGTAGCCACTTCTCTTAGCTTTCCAATGCAGGCTGTCTTGATCTCTGCGATGCAGGGTGCTTCAGCTTCACCTCCATGTTCTAGTTGTGTCTTGTCCATGACTAGTTGTCAATTCTTTTTGTGAGCTAACACAAATTCAGGAATGATCTGTTTCACCCTCTGGTGATATTACTCTACAGCTCATTTTTTTAGCACTAAATAATATTCCAAAAAATAATATTCCATTGTCTGAATGTACCACAGCTTATCTTAAAATGTTTTAGTGTTTATTTATTTTGAGAGAGAGAGGAAGCAGGGGAGGGGCAGAGAGAGAGAAGTGCTGCCAGCACAGAGCCCAACATGGGGCTTACCAGCACAGAGCCCAATGTGGGGCTTGAACCCATGAACCACGAGATCATGACCTGAGCCAAAATCTAGACTTGGACACTTAACAGACTAAGCTACCTAGGTGCCCCTGAAAATTTTTAAAGTTTTCATATGATTAATTCATCTTGCTCTTTATGCTTCCCTCCAGCTCCCAGCTCATCTGTCATTCTGATACAATGAAACTATTACCACCATCACTGCTTACATTTGTTAGTGGCCTTCTATGCCCCAGACATTCTGTGGAAAGCTTTGCACACTTTTATGTTACATAATTCTTACAATCCTTTAAGTAGTATTCTATTGCCATCTCACTTTTACAGATGAGAAAAAAGGCTTAGATATGGAAATCACAGTGGCCAAGTTCTCACACATAAAGAAGACTTGGCTAGAACCAAATACTATTTGACCTCAAAGGTGTCTGTCTTATTCATGTTTTCATTCCCAGAACATATTGAAGAGCCTGGCACACAGTTGCACCTTAGAAAATAACTTTGCAGTCAATGAACACAAATATTACTCTGGATGAGCCATTGTTCTAATAGAATTAAAGGCCAGAGGTTCTGAGAATATGAACTAGAAGAGAGTATCTTTTGTGTACTCTATATTCTCTGGGACATAGATGCTTTGCAATATCTCAAAGCCATTTTGTAATTGGAAAAATGGAAACCAATTGAACTTAATTACTAAAGAAGATTAGAGCTATGAAAAGAACATAGACTTCCTGATTTCTAGTACCAACCTCTTCTCAGGCCAACAGAAGTCTTCACTACTAAGTGCATTATTTAGCAGATCTGACTCCCAGTACACTCCAGAATGATCTTCAACTGTCAGCTAGTTCCCCAATTGCTCCTACTTATGTTTCATTTTTGTTCTAACCAGCCCTGATGCCAAAGAACCATGCAGAAAGCTTTTAGGAAACTACAGATTGCCTCAACCTCCCCCCAGGAATTTTTCAGTCATTGGAGTGTAACTGGGGACTCTGTATTTCTATAAAACAGAGATTGTTTTAATTTAATAAACATTACAAATAAATATACAGCTATGCGAAGAAGATGTCCAAACTAGTGTGCCTGCTGGAACCATGTGTAGTGACGGTAACAAACCAACTACAAGCTGCTTGGGGATTATGAGGACCAATTATTCACACAGAAGGAAAAGGAACCAAATAAAATACGAAAAAGGAGAAGAGGGAAATTGGAGGAACATACTACATCAAGACCTACAGGTCACAACATAAAAGAATGAAATCTACATAATTTGGCTATTGCTAAAAGCACTGCTATAATATATATTCAATGGAATACTACTTGGCAATGGAGAAAGAATGAAATCATGCCATTCGCAGCAACATGGATGGAACTGGAGGGTATTAAGCTGAGTGACATAAGTCAGTCAGAGAAAGACAGAGATCATATGTTCTCACTCATATGTGGATTGTGAGAAGCTTAACAGAAGACCTTGGGGGAGGGAAGGGAGAAAAATAGTTACAAACAGAGAGAGAGGGAGGCAAACCACAAGAGACTCTTAAATACAGAGAACAAACTGAGGGTGGATGGAGGGGTGGGGGGTGAGGAAGGAAAATGGGTGATGGGCATTGAGGAGGGCCCTTGTTGGGATGAGCACTGGGTGTTGTGTGTAAACCAATTTGACAATAAATTATAAAGTCTCTCAAAGACTTTCTGTAAGACCCTTTGGTCATCTTGTTACAAAGCTGTGGTCAGCTTGGGAATGTACTACCTTATCTTTTTCATCCTGCCTTCTCTTTTATCTTTTTATCTTCACTCCTCCTTACCTGTGAATGCATTGCCAGTGAGGTATTAATAGATTTCCCTTTGTTTTCTAGGGAACCCAGGCTAAGAAAGGAGCCACAACAACCACTGGATATTTGGCCCTCTTCTACTTGTATTTTTACATTATTCTTACTATAGTCATGAATAAGTGACTTCATGCCACATCCCTAATGATCCCTCCTCTAGGACTACTATAATTTACTCTCAGGTTGGTCCTTAAATGAGGAGCATAATCATCCCAAAGAAACCTTTTCCATATATCATTAGGTCTAACCCAGGAGGTTTCCATGTTGCATTTTGCAACTAAACTTTTCTTGTCCTTCTGTATTGACCTGAGAGCCTCATTCAGGATCATGATTCCAATTACCAGGAGAGCTATAAGAGAGGCTTCACTTCCCCCAAAGGAATTCAATGGCAACCTCTTATCCCAGATAATTATGTCAGAATTAGGGCACAACTTGACCTAAATCCACACAGCTCTCTATAAAAGTGTCTGGTTTCAGATATATTTGGTGTATGTCCAATGTGAGTACTAGAGACTCTGTCAACTTCTGAACTGGCTGAAGTTAACACAATATTTTAGCTCAGATTGCCAAAGTATAAGGTAGAAAAGTCATATACTAATAAAAAGAAATTTGGATCACCAACATTGGTTACAGAAAGCACAGAAAGGACCAAACGTATTTGTCCTGTGAGGACAGGATGCCCTGGAATGGAGGAGGGGCAAGTGGCACTCCCAGACACCAAATCCCACATGAATCTCTTATGTGGGATCATAGCCTCAAGATCATAACCTCAAGTTTGCAGGTTGAATTACCTGAGACCAGTGTGCCATATGAGTAATAGCCAAAGTATGTGAAAAACAATTTAATAGATTATAATGCTTGACTACCTTTCATTAAGCACTAACCATGAAATAGAATCTATGATAAGTACTTTACATATGCATTATTTAATGCGTGATCGTCAATCCTCCACAGAGGACACCTCCTATGAGGATTGAACAGGTACCCAGTTCCTTGGTACCATGCAAAGGTTTATGAAAATCAGATTGACAGTTTTTTCTAGGAAGGACAATAGTTGATGCTTGATATTCCAAAACTAGTTCTTCATCCCTTTGGATTAAGCCATTATTTCTGGACAAGATATTAACAGTCACTTTGAGAACTAAAAGCATTTCTTGCAGTTCATATTCCAACATGATTTGTTTGCCCTCTCTTCCCAAAGTGACTTTGACCTGAAAGCAAAACCAATTTGTTGAGGAAGGGATTCCAGGTTGGAGAGCCAGTGAAAGTATATCTAGGAGGGGAAATTGAATATTGAGGAAAAGCTGAGCACAGGGCCTGTCAAGGATTTTTTCCAACAGATAATTTTGCTTCTGTCTTATGACTAAGCCTGCAAAGAAGTGAATTAACTATAGCATGAGAGAATTAAGTGGGATATGAGGAAGAACTTCCTTCTAGTAGTTGCTACTAGATGGACTACTAGAAGGAAGGCAAGCTTTTTGCTCATGGATATTTTCCCTAGAATCAAACATCCTGAGTCTTTACCAGCTTTGAATTCATCTTTCCTATTTCCACATGCATTTGACATTTCCTTTTGGGTTTTTGTCTTCATTTTTTTGCCCTAGAGAAATACTAGAGATTACTGATGGTTTTAGATTATAGCTTCAGGAAGAGTCTTAATTTTAATTCCTTTGGAGGATGTACTGCCAAGAGAAGTGTCAAGGAAAAAAGTGTCACTGTGTCTATAAACTGATCACATAGAGTGTTCTGGCTCTTTCCACTGTCTCTGACCCCAACATCCAAACAGCAGTAAGCATTTCATCTGCCAACATAATCCATCTTCCACTCTGTCCTAGAACTATTGTAGTGCTCTCTGGAATGTGAATATCTCATCCCATTTATTCAGGTGTTGACAACACAGAAATTGTTGGCAGCAGGTCTGTTACTTGATATGCCCTCAAGATTCACTATCTCCCTTGTCCACCACTAGACAGAGAGAGAATGAAATAACCTGTCTCTTGCTTTGCATAAACAGATATCAGAGTATAGATTCTTTAACACAGGAGCAGCAGAGAAGGGAGACTGCCCACAGGAGGCATGGAAACATTTGTATTACACACACACACTGTGTGCACACAGTAGGTACTCCATCAAGATTTTTTTAATAAATGCAGAGAATCTGGGATCAATAATGGAATGAGAAGTGTCAAGAAGGAACAATTTTTTTTAAATAGCTTTAAAAAACCCATAAAAACACTGAAGGCTGCCTTCTAGGACAAACACAATCCTGCCTTCCTTGGTATAGCATAGGAACCCTGAAAAGAGCCATATTGCCTGGGGTTCAATCCTAGCTCTGTCAACCATGAGCTGTGTCACTTTGAGAAAGTTATTTTATCTGATTCTTAGTTTCCCCATTTATAAAATTAGGGTAATGAAAGTACTAAGTTTTTAAGGGTATTATTCCTAATGTCTGTGAAGCTCTCAGAACAATTCCTGTCATGTACTAAATAGTGCTATAAATAACTATGATAAATAAAGCATATAACTAAAACAAAAAAAGAAAAAATCACAAGAAAGAGAAAGGTATCCCCTAATCATCTGGAAGCTGGCTTGGTACTCATAGACAGATCTTGGTGTTCTCTTGTTGAACATAAACATCTTGTAAAACATCAACATCAGACAAGGCCATTCTGTGACCAAGATGGATCAAGACAAAAACAAGACCATCCCATAATCATATTTGAACACAGACAAAACATGAACATTATCCAAACTTCTAAATTCCAAATATCCCCCTCTCCTAGATAATATGAATTACTGCTTGTTGTTTCTTTACACATTACAGTTTTATCCTGTTCTATATCCTTCTAGGTAAGATGTATTAAGAAGCCCAGTCAAAATTACCCCTGTTTCCTGACAGCATCCAATTTAGAGCAAAATCTCTTTTCCTTTGAAACTTCCCTCCAAATCACCTAACACTAGCCCAAATCCTAGAAGGCTTTTCTAACACTCACTGAGACACCCTCACGGTTCTCCAAGCTGTGTGCTCTCCCTGCAGTGGAGAATAAATCCAATTTGTCAGCTACAAGTGTGTTCCCAGCAAACTTTGGCTGGAGGGCATCAATGGCCACCTTCTGTGGAAAATTCATTTCAGGAGAGGCAAAGAACCCTGTATGTCAGATTCTGAAATGTCATTTCTATGCAAATCAATTTAGCAATTGTTTTTTTCCAACTGTATTGCCCTAGAAAGATCACTGTACTGGGGCAAGAGAGAAGAAATCAACACTTATTGAGCACATGCTAATTGAAAGACCCTGGATGAGATTGTTAATCCAAATTATTTTACTTAATCCTTAGGATAACCCTGGGCAGTGGATATTTGTTAATTACATTTTATAGATGAGGAGGCCAAGTGTCAGAGAAGCCAAATAATTTGTTCAAAGTAATGAAGATCTGATAAGTGAAGTAAATCCTATGGTAAAGCTTTAGTAGCAAAGCTAAATTCCCTCAGATCTCTAGGAGCAGCAGAGCAGAATATGTGCACACTTTCATAGCAATGCTACTGGAAGAATTCAAAGATACATGAGTGCATCCCCTGACTGTGAAGAAGGGATGGAAATGGAGGGTAGAGATAGAAGTGGGATAAGGGAGACATGGCTCCTTCCCTTCTTTCCCTTTCTTGTGACAATTACAAGTTTTTCTTGACTGGTTGAGAAAGTCCACATAGGAACCAGAGCCTTACATTGTTTTCCATGCAAGACTTCTTTAGGTTCCATAACAATTGACAAATCAGAGCATGTGAATCCCTTAAGAGGGCTGAAGTGCCAGGAGAGCACATTTCCACATTTACTCCCCATGTGACACCCAAGCCAAGAGTTTTCAACACACAGTCTGGAGGTGCAGCACTTCTAAGCTTTGCACACTCAAGTATGACCCTCGTCTATACAATATGCTCTCATCAATACTTCTCAGCATTGCCTGGAATGGGTATGCTGCACAGAATTCCACCCACCTGTCTGCTCCCAGGGACAGAAAGATTGTTCTATTTTCAAGTCATTTTCCAATCTTTTGACCACAGCTCCCCTCTAAAAAGTTAATTTGTGACCAGCTTAATTAGCCCACATTGCCCCAGATCTTTTGCAGCTCAGCCTAGTGCAAAAGAGTTCCACTTCTAGAGTCAAAAATCTTATATCTAAACCTATCACTGCTATATGGCCTTCAGCGAATTAGGTAACACATCTCGGCATCCCCCATCTGCAAAAGGGGATGAAAATAGTGCCTACCTATATATAACAGAAGGTTTTTGTTGTCCTTACTGTCATTTATTCACCTTCTTCCAAAAACAGGCCCTCTTTTTCTTTTGGGTAACTACCCCTTCCCACTCAGTCCATGTGGCAATCAACCTCAGAGGTAGGAACAACCATGCAAAATGAAAATGCAGGGTCTCTTATTCAAAGATTATTAAGAATGTCAAGACAGCGATAGCAAAGAATTAAACCAAGCCCAAGGCCCATCTAAGAATTGTATCCTGTGCAGCTGTACTGGTCACATGTCTATGAAGCTGGCCCGGCCCAGAATCAAGGAATCCATCCAGGTAGAAAGGATAACAAGAGGCACAATAATACAAATTCCCATCTCTACATCCTGTTTTTGAATGTTTGGAAACATACCCATCTTGGCTCAAAGAGACAGATTTAATGGTGGATGTCAGGTACCATGACAGTCCAGGAAGATAAATGTTTTCAGCCTCAGCAGGTGGACTCCCATATCTACAATGAGAGCTGCCTTCTTAGAGCATTCAGTGTCCAGAGCCCATTTTCTGCTATGGGTCACAACTAACATCTCCCTTCACAGGAAGAAAAGGAGAGAAAGAATATGGCTCTGATAGAATGTAGCAAATCATTATTTCTACGATGAACCTAAACACATGGAGGTTTGAACTTTAGCATATAAAAAGAACTTCAGTAGCATGGACTTCAATTTTTAAGGGGGAGGAGTTTCACTGATTGGGCGAGGGGAGGCCAGTAAAGGGAAGAATTTTAATTATGTGATTTTTATTCCTCCCAAGTACAGTGTTCAACCTGCTAATCTACTCTTCAAACCACTATTTTATGCAAATCTTTAGGAAATCTGTGACTGGTTTTGGATTATTTTGCAACTAATGTATACATAGTAGTTGTTAGTAAAGCTTGAGGGAACATAAAGTATGTTTTCCTCATGATTGCTCCATTCAGAGCTCTTATTTGCCCCTTTTTATTTACACTTTGAAGAATGGATTTGCCAAACAAAACCAAATTTGCAATTCATCCCCTGCCTGAAGTCTTTAAATAGTATATAAAAGATTCGAATTTAGAATCACAGAAAAGTGTTAAATTGAAAATAACACTTAACAGCAGTTCATTCAATGGTTCCAAAGACTGGATTTCCAGCCCTGATGCCAAAGAACCATGCGGAAAGCTTTTAGGAAACTACAGATTGCCTCAACCTCCCCCCAGGAATTTTTCAGTCAGAGTGTAACTGGGGACTCTGTATTTCTATAAAACAGAGATTGTTTTAATTTAATAAACATTACAAATAAATATACAGGCAAAAACACCATAAGTGAAAAAGCCAAGCACAAAGTAGGCATTAATCTTTGTAAGTCACAGGCTGACCTGGGGCTGAGAGCCAGGAGTAAGAGCATCGTCATATTAAACCTTCCACTCGGAAACAGACACACAACACACAGGCCCACACAACCAGGCAGAACTGTGGCTGCAGGACATGTATTTATTTATTATAGAAGATTTTGTGTCCAGGCTCTGGCCATGGCTCATCATCAAACTTGCCATGGCATCTCCCTCATTCCTTCCATTAAAGGACAATGGGGCTCTCATCTGTCCCCTCTCTTGCCCCCAACTAACTGGGGAAAATCCTGGAAGGCCTGAGTAACCCTTGGAAAGGAAGCCACTTCATGGAATCTCATTTCAGGAGTCTCTTTTGGGCTGAAGCAGTTCCCACTGCATTGCTGGAGGATCTGGGGAACCACAACATATCCAAGGTCCACAGACACAAACCCAAAGACTTCATTCCTTTTGTTTCTACAAATATAATTTATTGTCAAATTGGTTTACACACAACACCCAGTGCTCATCCCAACAAGGGCCCTCCTCAATGCCCATCACCCATTTTCCTTCCTCACCCCCCACCCCTCCATCCACCCTCAGTTTGTTCTCTGTATTTAAGAGTCTCTTGTGGTTTGCCTCCCTCTCTCTCTGTTTGTAACTATTTTTCTCCCTTCCCTCCCCCAAGGTCTTCTGTTAAGCTTCTCACAATCCACATATGAGTGAGAACATATGATCTCTGTCTTTCTCTGACTGACTTATGTCACTCAGCTTAATACCCTCCAGTTCCATCCATGTTGCTGCGAATGGCATGATTTCATTCTTTCTCCATTGCCAAGTAGTATTCCATTGAATATATATTATAGCAGTGCTTTTAGCAATAGCCAAATTATGTAGATTTCATTCTTTTATGTTGTGACCTGTAGGTCTTGATGTAGTATGTTCCTCCAATTTCCCTCTTCTCCTTTTTCGTATTTTATTTGGTTCCTTTTCCTTCTGTGTGAATAATTGGTCCTCATAATCCCCAAGCAGCTTGTAGTTGGTTTGTTACCGTCACTACACATGGTTCCAGCAGGCACACTAGTTTGGACATCTTCTTCGCATAGCTGTCAACTCATTTCTCTGGGCTGTAAGCCAGAGTGGCCACTGTTTGGGATTTGGTTTCCTTTTTTGCTGCTGAAATTGTATCTTTATCATTGACTGCTCTGAGTACTAGGATGATTCCTCTGCTTTAGCAGAACATTAAAAAAATCAATTCCAAGAGCATCCTAAAAAAGGTGAAGTTCTCACATCTACTAATAAAGAATGGCTCCGAACAAAGTGGCCTGGATCAGCCTTGTAAGGGTGAAAATGGCAATGGGCCCACCTCCAAAATGCTATAATATTACATGCACATCCTGCTGGTCTCTGTCTTGGAACCCTACAAACCACCATCTTGAGAAGATCAAAGGAAATATTTTCCACTTCTAGAGCATGCCAGATCCTAGAGGTACTGCCACACAAAATAAACTCCCCTCCAAGTGACTGAAAATGCTATTTCCCCTCAATTGTGGGAAAGCATAAATAAATGGGACAGCGTGAGATGGAGAAACCAGAAGAGGGAGAATTTGATACATTAAACACACGGGAAGCAGCTGTAGTAGCCACAGGGCTGGCAAAAGAACAGAAATCAAAAGAAAAGCACATTTACATTGAGCACACATGTGAGGCACATTTCAAGATTTCTCCAAGAGATTTATACACAACTTACTGTATCTTAAAGACACTAGAAAGCATATCCAGGTTCTTTCTAGGCTGGTGCAGCTGATAAAACATGCAGATGACACTTGATAATTCCATGTATCTTTTAAAACTACATTTTGTAGCTCTTCTATTATGAGAAATTTATAATTGAGTACTCCTGTTAACAGTCATCTATGGACAGGTGTGAATACAAAAACTGTTCTCTGCAGTAAGTACAGGAAGTGAACAAAAGCATTTAGAAACTTTTATGACAATTCTATACTGCCATATCATTTTATCTTGCAAATGTATTAGTCAAATAAATTCATTTTTCAAGTGAATTTTTAAAAACTGGCTTTTCATCACATATGGTTTGAGAAGTACTGGCATACCACCAAATCTTACATCACTAGATTTAATTGTTTTTAACAAAGTGGCAGAAATATAGAATAACTCATAGAAAAATACTCTTTGAAGGGGACATAAAATTATGCGGCTAAAATTTTGCTTTTAAGTTATTTCTTTAACTAGTTTCTCAGTCTCATTAACTTTTCGTTGCCTTGAAAGTAGTGTGGCCAAAAAGGAATGGATCCATTTTGCATATTTCCACTTCCTAACATGGATATTCCATGGATATTCCAAAAAGGTTGTATTTACACACGGCTTATAAAGATGCAAGGGAGATAAGTATTCTCATTCTGTTACCCTCTTTTCTAACTCAATTCTGTGTCCTCTGATATTTTTTAACAAGTCGGTTCTTTAATAATATCTTCATAATATTGCAGTGCCTAATTTAAAGGTTATTACATGACAGGTAAGGCTAACTTTCCTTAAAGCCGCTGTGTCCTCACATTTTCTGATGGAAATATTTAAAGTAATTTTATGTGTTTCTAAAAGCTTTTAAACATATAAAGAAAATAATAAGATAGGATTTCCCTTCCTCACCTAGGAATTCAACTCAGCTTTGTAAAGCAGAAAGTGGTGTAATTTTTCATTGTGGAGACTTTTTCAACTTATAGGAAGAATTTGTGTAGAGCAACTTCATGTGGCCCTTATTAATGTCAGCTTAAGATTCTGGCAAAGAGGGGTAAAAACAAAGGAAGTGACACCCACCCACATCACCAAACTTAAAAAGCTGGAAAACTTTATCCATAGTTACTTTGTATCAAATTGCATTGGCAGTTTGGACAAAGAGTCATTTGTGCTTCAGTGAAAAGTTTGTTTGAACATCCATTGTTTTCTAGATGTTTTGCTAAGTCTTTTAATGTCTAATTCCCACAACCTCTTTATTAGAGATTGAGAAGCAGTGAACACTGTGAGTTAAGAATCATTTGTTTTCCCTGGACTTGGAGGGAAAAAAAGGCCACACACACCAAATTATTGAGCTACTCCTTTTTTTCCTCTTGTAACCCATCCAAACATTCTATTATGTAGTTGAAACATTTCAGTTACTGTAATTTTTTCCTAAAGGTTCTGGTTCCCACACTGAAATTCTGCCTCCAAAGTCAGATTCAGAATCCAATTCCCAAAATCTGCTCCAAAACACATTCGTGGCCTAACCCTTGAGAAAGAGAATTTTAAGCTCCACTTGTCTCTTTTCAGAATGAGTCAAAGCATTTTAAAAAGCAACAAAAATGTGAAATCCCCTGATGAAGTGTTTTTGAAGTGCCCTGGCCACATCTGTAGGAATAGTCAAATATTATCTCAGTTCACTTTTTAAAGTGGAAAACAACTAAACTTAGCACAAATATAGGCAAATGGCTCCTTTCAACAGAAACTAAAAGCTTCTTATACACACACAAAGAAACGGGTATGAAATCCTGGGGTGGTAGACCCCCCAAAAATGAGGGTGGGGAAAGTGAGCAGAACCACGGGGTAAGATTGAGGTGATCTTAGGGAAAATGCCATCTGGAAGTAATGACAACACTCTGAGAACATAACAAACACAAAGTATATGACTCTTAGAATTAGCTACTAACCCTTTCCACAGGTGTGGGGAGCTTGGGTTATCAGTGTTCTGGTGAGTCAGAGATTTAAAAGAATCAAAATAAAAAGTAATCACAGTACAGATTTCTGGACAAAGTATGAGACCCTATCTATACCTTCACCTTCAGGAAAGTGTTCTGACTTTAACCCTATCAGTCTAGAGGCAGGCCCCTGAACTTGAGTTTACAATTCTCATGACTAATGTTCTGGCACGAGAAATGGGCTTCCCCTGTTGATGCAAAAGGCAGATGAACACAGTGACAATCCCTGATGGGAAAAAAAAACGCCCAGGCAGTGAAAAGAATAGCCAGTTAGTAATAATAGTAGCTGCTATTAATTCACTGCTCACTATGTGGGAGGATTTACATAAGTCCTCTCTCTACCATTTCAACCATTCTAGGAGGTATTATATCCATTTTACAGATAAGGATTCTGAGACACAGAGAAGTTTTCCCGAGATCTAAAGACAAGATCTAAATGCACATTTGTCAAACTACAAATTCCAAGCTCTCATTTCTCAGCCAGATTACCTGAAAAGTATCTGAATGGCTGTTGGTGCTGAGGAAAGGAGGGTGACTTACCTGGAGTAGGATTATAGGAGAAAACATAATCATGGCCTCTGGTATTGCCTGGAATTATATAATATTGAATAAATATCAGTTTATTAGCAAAATGAAGTTAAATGCACAATAACATATTCGAATATGTGTAGTTAATAAGTACTCAAGAAAAGGACAAATTCTGAGCTACTTTAATAATGTATATCAAGATTTACATAGTCAAGCTCCCTTGGAAACAGGCAACTAAGGAGACTCCACTTATTACATTCTCCAATGTTTTTTGGGAGGTCTACTTTTGGAATTAATTTCCAAATATTATTACATTTTTTCCAGTTTTACTGAAACATAGTTGACATACATCACTGTATAAATTCAAGGTGTACTGCATAATGGTTTAACTTGCATATATTGTGAAATGATTACCACAACAATTTTGGTTAGCATCCAACATCTCAAATAGATATAATAAAATGAAAAAGAAAAAAGAAAAAATTTTTCCTTGGGATGATTACTGTTAGGATTTATTCTCTTAACAACACGTATATATATCACACAGCAGTATTAACTACAGTCTTTATGTTATACCTTACATTCCAAGTACTTAGGTAATCTTATAACAGAAGGTTTGTACTTTTTAACTACCTTCTCGAATTTCCCTTCCACCCACCCTCCAGGTCTGGTAACCTGGAGGTTACCAAATATAATCTCTTTTTCTAGGAGTGTTTGTTTTAATTAGATTCCACATGTAAGTGATATCATGCAGTACTTGTCTTTCTTTGGGGTTTTTCACTTAGCCCTTAGATTCATAGTGCCCTTAACATTCATCTCGTGTTGTTGCAAATGGCAGAATTTTCTTGTTTTTTCTATAGCTAAATAATAATCCTGTGTGTGTGTGTGTGTGTGTGTGTGTGTGTGTGTGTGTCACATCTTTATCCATTCATCCATCAATGCGCACTTAGGCTGTTTCCATGTCTTGACTGTAGTAAATAATGCTGTTATAAACATGGGGGTGCAGATAACATTTTGTGTTATTGATTTCATTTCATTAGATATATTCCCAGAAAAGGAATTGTTGGATCATATGGTAGTTCTGTTTTTAATTTTTTGAGATCCTCTGTATTTTTTCCATAGTGGTTGTACAGTTCACAATCCTACCAATAGTGCAAACCGGTTTCCCTTTCTCCACATCCTTGCCAGCATTTGTTTCTCTTGTTTTTTCCCTACCCATTATTATTATTCAGTTAAGGAACTGACTCTTGATTTTGGCTCACATCATTATTTCACATTCATGTGATCGAGCCCTGCACCCAGCTCTGCTGAATGTGGAGCCTACTTGGGATTCCCTTTCTCCCTCTTTCTCTGTCCCTCCCCCGCTCGTACTCTTTCTCTCTGAAAATAAATAAATAAATTCTTTATTGCTAAAAAATGCCAACCCTCATCTGAGCTTTCAGTGAGTCCTAATTTTGCTGGTGGAGGGTCTTGTCTCAATGTTGATGGCTACTGACTGATCAGGGTAGTGGTTGCTGAAGGTTGGGATGGCTGTGGTAATTTCTTAAAATAAGACAGTGAAGTTTGCCACATCAATTGAATCTTTTTTTTCACAAATAATTTTTCCATAGCATATGATGTTGTTCAATAGCATTATACCCACTGTAGGACTTCTTTCAAAATTGGATTCAGTCCTCTCAAACCCTGCTGCTGCTGTATCAACTAAGTTTATGTAATAATCCTGAATCCATTGTTGTCATTTCAACCATCTTCTCAGCATCTCCATCAAGAGTAGGTTCCATCTCAAGAAAACACTTTCTTTGCTCATCAATTGGAAGCAACTCCTCATCCACTGAAGTTTTAAGATTGTGTAAGATTGCAGCAATTTAGTCACATCTTCAGGCTTAGTCACTTCTAATTCTAGTTCTCTTGCTATTTCCACTATATCTCCAGTCAGACACACACAGTGTTTATTGATTAAGTTCACTGTCTTTTATGGACATAGTTCATGGCACCCCAAAAGCAATGACAATAGTAACATCAAAAATCACTGATCACAGTTCATCATAACAAATACAATAATAATGAAAATATTTGAAACCTGAGAGAATTACCAAAATGTGACATAGAGACACAAAGTAGGCAAATGCTGTTGGAAAAATGGCACCAAAAGACTTGCTTGACCCAGGGTTGCCACAACCTTCAATTTGCTAAATGCACACACACACACACACACACACACACAGTATCTGTGAAGTGCAGTAGAGCAAAGTGCAAAAAAACTAGGTATGCATTGTAATATATTAGTTTTGAGTGTACAACAGTGATTTGATGTTTGTATACACTGTGAAATGATCACCACAGTTAATCTAGTTACTTCCTGCTGTCATATAAAGTAAATTCAATATTATTAATTATATTCCCCATGCTGTATATTATATCCCTATGACTTATTTATTTTATAACTGAAAGTTTATAATTCTTGTTCCTCTTCACCCATTTTGTATTTCACTCAACCCCCCTCCTTTATGGCAACCACCAATCTTCTTTTTGTATCTATGAGTCTGGATCTTGTTTTATTTTGTTTGTATGCTTTACATTTTAGATTCTACATATAAGTGAAATCATATTCGTCTTTCTCTCTCTGCCTTACTTCACTTAGCATAAACCCTCAAGATCTATCCAAGTTGTTGCAAATGGCAACATTTCATCCTTTTTATGGCTGAGTAGTATCCCATTGAATACATATAAAACATCTTCTTTATCCATTCATCCTTCAGTAGATACTCTGGTTCCTTCCATATCTTGGTTATTGTAATTAATGCTACAATGAACATAGGAGTGAATGCATCTCTTCAGATGAGTGTTTGTATTTTTTTTCAGATAGATACCCAGTAGTGGAATTGCTGGATCACACGGTAAAAATTTTAATTTTTTAAGGAACCTCCAAATGGTGTGCCATAGTGGCTGCATCAATTTACATTTCCACCAACAGCACAGGATTCCCTTTTCTCCATATCTTAACCAACACTTTTTTGATAATAGCCATTCTGACAGATGTGAGGCATTACTTCACTTTGGTTTTGATTTGTATTTCCTTGATAATTAGTGATGTTGAGCATCTGTATGTCTTCTTTGGAATTATGTCTATTCAGATTCTCTGACCATTTTTAAATTGAATTGTTTTCTGTTACTGAGTTGCATGAATTTGTTACATATTTTGGATATTAACTTCTTATCAGATGTATCATTTGCAAGTATCTTCTCCCACCCGGTGATTGCCTCTTCATTTTCTTGACGGTTTCCTTTGCTGTGCCAAAGCTTTTTAGTTTGATGTAGTCACGTGTTTATTTTTGCTTTAGTTTCCCTTGACTTTGTTGTCAGATATTAAAAACCATTACTAACACTGATGTCGAGTTGCTTACTGCCTGTTTTATTCTAGAAGTTTTATGATTTTGTGTCTTAATGTTCAAATTTTTAATTAATTTTGAGTTAATTTTGGTATATGATATAAGAAAGTGGTCTTGTTTCATTCTTTTGCATATGGATATCCAGTTTTCCCAACACCATTTATCAAAGAGACTTTCCTTTCCCCATTGTCCATTCTTGACTCTTGTTCTAAATTAAATGACCATATATGCATGTGTTTATTTCCAGGCTGTCTGTTGATCTATATTTCTCTTTTTGTGCCTGTACCCTACAGTTTTGTTTATTATAAGTTTGTAATATAGTTCAAAACCAGGGAGCATGATACCTCTGGCTTTGTTCTTTCTCAACCTTACTTTGGCTATTCAGGGTCTTTTGTGGTTCCATACAAATTTTCGAATGATTTTCTAGAGTTCTGTGAAAAATGTCATTGGAATTTTGATAAGGATTGCATTGAATCTGTAGATTGCTTTGAGTTGTATGAACATTTTAACAACTTTAATATGTCCAGTCTATGAACACAGTATATCTATTTGTGTCCTCTTCAATATCTTGCATCAGTGTCTTATAGTTTTCAGAGTACAGGTCTTCCATCTCATTGGTAAAGTTTATTTTAGGTGTTTTGTTCTTTTTGATATAATTGCAAATAGACTCATTTTCTTAATTTATCTGATAGTGTATTAGTGTAGAGAAATGCAACAAACTTCTGTATATCAATTTTATATCCTGCAAATTGACTCAATTCATTTATTCTAATATTTTTTAGTGGAGTCTTTAGGATTTTCTATATATAATATTATGTCATCTGCAAATAGTGAAAGTTTTACTTCTTCCTTATCAATTTGCATTCCCTTAATTTCTTCTTCCTGTCTGATGCTATGGCTAAGACTT
The DNA here is from genome assembly GCF_028018385.1 of Neofelis nebulosa. Taxonomy (NCBI): domain Eukaryota; kingdom Metazoa; phylum Chordata; class Mammalia; order Carnivora; family Felidae; genus Neofelis; species Neofelis nebulosa. Next base: position 25,003,036 of record NC_080794.1, on the reverse strand, counting down.
CTAGTACTATGTTTAATAAAAGTGGCAAAAATGGATATCCTTTTCTTGTTCCTGATCTTAGAGAAAAAGCTTTCAGCTTCTCACCATTACGTAGTTAGCAGTGAATTGGTCATATACGGTTTTTATTTTACTGTAGTATATTTCATTGATAACCACTTTGTTGAGTTTTTATCATGTATGGATTTTGAATATACTCAAATGTTTTTTCTTCATCTATTGAAATGATCATATGATATTTATTCTGCTATTGTTAATGTGATGTATCGCATGATTATGTTTATTGAACCATCTTTGGATTCCTGGAAAAAATTCCACTTGATCATGGTGAATGATTCTTTTAATAATATTGTTGAATTCAGTTTGTTAATATTTTTTTTAGGATTTTTGCATCTATGTTCATCAGGGATTTGGGCCAGTAATTTTCCTTTTTTTATAGTGTCTTTGGTTTTGACATGAGGGTAATGCTGGCATTGTAGAATGAATTTAGAAACAGTTTTTCCTTTTCAGATTTTTTTGAATAGTTTGAGAAAAATAGGTATAAATTGTTCTTTAAATGTTTGGTATAATTCACCTGTGAAACTTTCTGGTTCTGGATTTTCATTAGTTTTTGGTTTTTTTAATTACCAATTCAACTTCATTATGAATATAATCAGTCTATTTAGATTTTCTATTTCTTCCTGATTCAGTCCTGAAATATTGTATGTTTCCAGGGATTTATCCATTTCTTCTAGATTGTCCAGTTTGTTGGTGCATCATTTTTTGTAGTAGTCACTTATAATCCTTTGTATTTCTGTGGTGTCAGTTTTAACTTCTTTTTCATTCCTGATTTTATGTATTACCTCTCTTTTTTTCTTGATGAGTTTGGCTGAAGGTTTATCAATTTTCGTTTATGTTTTCAAAGAAACATAAGTTTGTTGATCTTTACTATTTTTTTTTAGTCTCTATAGCATTTATTTCTACTCTGATGTTTATTATTTCATTCCTTGTATTAACTTTGTGTTTTGTTTGCTTTCTTTTTTTGGTTCCTTTAAGGGTAAGCTTAAGTTATTCATTTGAAATTTTTCTTGTTTTTTTAAAATTTTTTTAATGTTTATTTATTTTTGAGAGAGAGAGAAAGAGAGAGAGAGAGAGAGAGCAGGGGAGGGGCAGAGAGAGAGGGAGACACAGAATCCCAAGCAGGCTCCAGACTGAGCTGTCAGCACAAAGCCCACCACAGGGCTCAAACTCATGAAACATGAGATCATGACCTGAGTCAAAGTCGATGCTTAACCACCGACTGAGCCACCCAGGCGCTCCAAGATTTTTGCTTCTTAAGGTAGACTTGTATCACTATAAACTTCCCTCTTAGAATTGTTTTTGCTATGTCTCATAGATTTTGGAACGTTGTGTTTCCATTTTCCTTTGTCTACAGGTATATTTTTATTTCCTATTTGATTTATTCATTGACCCATTGGTTGTTTAGTAGCATGTTGTTTAGCCTCCGTGGTTTTTTTTTCTAGGTTTTTTTCCTGTAATTGATTTCTAATTTCATAGCATTGTGGTTAGAAAAGAAGGTTGGTATGATTTTAATCTTCTTTAATTTATTGAGACTTGTTTGTGGCCTAACATGTGATGTATCCTGGAGAATGTTCCATATGCACTTAAGAAGAATGTGTATTCTGCAGCTTTTGGGTGGAATTTTCTCTATATATTAAGTCTATCTGGTCTAACACGCTGTTTAGGGCCAATATTTCCTTCATTTTCTGTCTGGATGATCCATTGATGTAAGTGTGGTGTTAATATCCCCTACTATTAATTATCCTCTACTATTAATATTCCCTACTATTGCTGTCAATTTCTCCCTTTTGGTCTATTAATATTTTCTTTATATATTTTGGTCCTCCTGTGTTAGGTACCTACATATTTATACATGTTATATCTTCTTTCTGTGTTGACCCTTTTATCATTATGTATTACCCCTATTTGTTTTTTATTATAGTCTTTGTTTTAAAGTCTTTTTAGTCTTATAGAAATATAGCAACAATAGCTTTCCTTTCTTTTCTATTTGCACAGAATATCTTTCTTCATCCCTTCACTTTTAGTCTGTGCATGTCCTTCTGAAATGAATCTCTCATAGGCAGTATATAGATATTTTTTGCTTTTTCTCCATTCAACCACTCTGTGTCTTTTCATTGGCAAATTTGGGCCATTTAAAGTGATTATTGATTGGGGGCACCTGGGTGGCACAGTCAGTTAAGTGTTTGAATTCAGCTCACGTCATGATCACACATCTTGTGAGTTCAAGCCCTGTGTCAGGCTCTGTGCTCTCAGCTCAGAGCCTGGAGCCTGCTTCGGATTCTGTGTTTCCCTCTCTCTATGCCCCTCCCCAGCTTCTCTCTCTCTCTCTCTCTCTCTCTCTCTCAAAAATAAACATTAAGAAAAAAGTAAAGTGATTATTGGTAGGTATGTACTTACTGTTATTTTTTTGTTTTAGGGCTGTTTTGTAGTTCTGTTTCTTCTCTTTCTCTCATCCCTTGATGAGTCTATTTAGTGCTATGTTTAGATATTTTTCTCATTTTCTTTTGTGTAAAGTTTTGCTTTGCCGTTTGCAAAATTCACATATATCATCCTATGTATCTAACAGTCAATTTTAGGTTGACAGTAACTGAAATTTGAATACATTCCAAAACTCTACATTTGTATTCCCTCCCACCAACATTTTATGCTTCTGATGTCACTTTTTACATCTTTTTATTTGATATATCTATTAATAATTTTAGTTAACTTCACTACTTTTTATAGTTTCATAGTACCTTAATATGTGATTAATCTACTATCTTTGTTATATATTTACCTTTTTCCGGTGAGGTTTTCTATTTTCATATATTTTCCTGTTACTTATTGGTGTATTAAGCTTTAAAGAAGTTCCCTTAACATTTCTTATAAAGCCAGTCTAGTAATGATAAACTCCTTTAACTTTTGCTTATCTGGAAAACTTTTCTCTCTCCCTCAATTCTTAATGATAATCTTTCTGGGTAAAATATTCTTGGTTGGAAGTTTTTTCCTTTTAGCACTTTGAATATGTCATGCCACCCTCTTCTGGCCTGCAAAGACTCTACTTAGAAATCTGCTGATAGCCTTATAGGATTTCCCTCGTTCATAAAAATTTGTTTTTCTCTTGCTGCTTTTAAGATTCTTTCTTTAATTTTTGACATTTTAATTATACTATGTCTTGGTGTGGCTCTCTTTGTGTTCATCTTTTTTGGAACTCTTGGGACTTCCTGAACCTGGATGTCTGTTTTCTTCCCTAGGTAAGGGAAAATTTTAGCCATTATTTCTTCAAGTAAGTTTTCTGCACCTTTATCTCTTTCTTGGACCCCTGTAATGCAAATGTTACTCCACCTGATGTCCTGTAAGTTCTTCAAGTTGTTGTTGTTCTTGGTCTTTTTTTCTGCTCTACCATCATAAGTTCTGTTGCTTAGTCTATCAGCTCTCTGATCAGTTCTGCTTTATCAGTCTAGTGTTGAAGCCCTCTAGTGTATTTTTCAGTTCAGCTATTTTATTCTTCAGCTCTGTGACTTATATTTGGTATTTCTTTATATTTTCTCTGTTGAAGTTATTACTGTGGTCACCTATTCTCCCAATTTTGTTGAACATTTTTATGACTATTACTTTCAGTTCTTTATCAAGTGCATTCCTTGTCTCCATAGCATTAAGGCCTTTTTCTTAAGTTTTGTCTTGTTCTTTTGTTTGGAACATATTTCTTGTTTTCTCGTTTTTGTTTGAGTCTCTGTATTTGTTTTTGTGTATTAGATAAAACAGCTACCTCTCTTTTTCTTGAAGGAACGGCCTTGTGTAGGTAATAAACCATCTCATTCCACCTTGTTCTTCGTTGTTTTTGAACCTTTGTGATTGTGATTTATTCTTGATATATCCCTATTGCTGAGGTTGTGCCAAGAACTGGGGGTGTTGCAAGGGGAAGAATCTCATTTAGTACCTAGTTTCAGGGTAATTGGAAGCCAGTCTCTCAGGGCAGCAGGTTTAAAGTATACAAAAATATACAGTCCTGGAGGCTACAGTCAAAATTCATGCTGGCCTCCATTTCAGGAGATCATGAGGTATCCTCTAGGTGATAGCTGCAAAATTCTGGGTTCCGGATGAATGTACAAACTTTCTGGGAGGTCTCTTCGAGCTGTAGTGAGTCCAGGAGAGTGCACAACAATGGTGTCTCCTTGTTTACATTCCCTGGAAGCACCTCCATATGCTTTAGATGTGTGGGAAACCTGAAGTCTGCCTTCAGTTTGAAGTTTCAGGCTAATAGTCCTTTTTCTAGGTAGACTGGGGTTGTGTTTTAGTGTGCTGTCTGTGCAATGCCTGGTGCAGGGCAGGGTGGCCTGTTAAAAATTGTCTGATTGTTACATTCCTATGGATCTCAAGCATGCCAGCTCCCTTGGCCACCAAGGCCAGGCAGTAATAGGGCATCTTTGTGTAGATTTTGCAAGCCCATTGGCTTTAGCTAACCAGCTGTGAATGTAGGCGGAGGGATTTACTGGCCAATTATAGAAAGGCAGTGGGAAAATATATTGACTGAACATATTTATGGGCTTCTGGAATGCAGCAGTAGAGTGTTTTGTCTATGTAGAATATCTGTATAGAATGCCATGACCACTCATACTCACCAGTCCAAGCCATCGAGCGGGGGAGGGTGACAACCACCTGTGGTTGCAGACTGTACCTAGGGAATGGGAGAATGCTACAACCATGCTCACCTGTCCCAGCCAGGAAGCAGGAGGTGCTACAACTGCCTGCTCTTTCATGCTTAAGCAAGATAGCACCATGACCTCTAACCCCTGACACTCTTAGCAAGCAACAGAATTGTGTGTCTGAACTTGCCAATTCATGCTACCGGGGTAAGTGAAGAGTGCAAAAATGGCATCCACTAACACCTCTTATCCAGAGTGATAATCAACTCTCCCCTGCCCCTCCAGCAGATGCTTTTAGACTAGCAAATCAATCTCCTTCAAATTTAGTCTAAGAGCTTTCAAACTGCTGGCTTTTTTTTTTTTTTTTTTTTTTTTTTTTACTGGGTCTCTAGGCAAGTGAGATCCCATATGATCCCTTTGAAAGGGAAATATCAGTTTCCTATAGTACTTTGGATCCCTTAGACATTATCCCATTGTTTTTCTAAGCCAGATGTTTGGGGGGCTTGTTTCTTTGGTACAGACCCAGAAGTTGGGATGCTTGATGTGGGATACCAGCCCCTTATTCCTCTGGAACAACCAGACTTGTGATATCCCTATTTTGTGTCACCAAACCAGGGGAGGGGGGTTGGCGACACTGTCTCTGCCCCTCCTACATGTTTCAATGTTATCTTTTTATCTTTTGTTATAGAGAAAGAGTTCATCTACTTTTCAGGTCTCTTTTTTTCAGAAGGAAAAAGACATATGTAGCTATAGATTTGGTGTGTCTGTGGGAAAACTTGAGTTCAGAATCTTCTTAGGCTACATGGAAGTCATCTTTCCTCTTTGTGAAGATGGACATTTTAACAGACAGGAGGTGATATCTCATTGTGGTTTTTATTTGAATTTCCCTAATGACTAGAGATATTGAGTATTTTTTGAGTATCTTTTGGCCATTGATATATATTTTTTGGAAAAATATCTATTCAGGTCTTTTCCCCTATTTTAATTGGATTTTTTTTTGTTTTGCTGTTGGTTGTTGCTACTGAGTCATAGTTCATTATATATGTTGGATATTAACCCTTTATATATGATTTTAAATATTTTTCCCATTCCCTAGGTTGTCTTTTCACTTTATTGGTCCTTTTGCTGTGCAGAAACTTTTTAGTTTGATGCTCGTCCCACTTCTTTTTGGTTCTGTTGCTGTACTGTGTTGACACTTAAAGGTGTCATACCCAAAAAATCATTGCCAAGACCCAGACCAACAAGCTTTTTTTCCTGTGATTCCTTCTAGGAATTTCATGGTCTTAAGATTGTACATTTAGTCCATTTTGAGTTAAATTTTGTGAGTGGTGTAACCTAAGGTTTCCTGCTTTTACTATGAATAACCAAATTTTTAAAGCACCATTTACTAGACAGATCATCTTTTTTCCATTGAGTATTTTTGGTTCCCTTATCAAATATAGTTGACCATACATGCTTATGTTCACTTCTGGGGTCTAGTTCTATTCCACTGATCTGCATTTATGTTTTTATCCAGGACCATACTGTTTTGATTACTATAGCTTTCATAGCATAGCTTGAAAACAGAAAGTGTGATGCCTTCAACTAAATTCTGTATTCTCAGAATTGCTTTGGCTATTTGGGGTCTTCTGTTGTTCCATTTAAAATTTTAGGTTGTTTTTTCTACTTCTGCAAAAAAATGCCATTGGAATCTTGATAAGGATTGCATTGAATCTATAGATGTCTTTTAGTAGTATTGACATTTAACAATATTCTTTGAACACATGAACACAGAATACCTATTTATTTGTGTCTGACTTCTTTCATCAGTGTCTGTTGTTTTCATATTATAAAGCTTTACCTCCTTGGTTGTTTATTCCTAAGTATTTTATTGCCTTTGATGCTATTGTAAATAGTATCATTTTCTTTTTCTGATAATTTGTTGCACATAAATAGAAACACAATTGGTATTTGTATATGAAATTTATATCCTGCAATTTTATTGAATTCGTTGATCAAAGTTTTTGGTGAAGTCATTAGGAATTTTCAAAATATAAAATCACATCAACTGAAAATAGAGAAAATTTTATTTGTTCATTTCCAATACTGATATTTTCTTTTTTCTTGCCTAATTGCTTGGACAAAGATTTTTCAGTACTTTGTTGAATAGGAGTGGTGCAAGTGGGCACTACAGTCTTGTTTCTGATCCTAGAGGAAAAGCTTTCAACTCTTCACCATTGAGTATGATGTTCTATTTCTTTCCCTTCCTTGGGAAAGTTTCAGCTATTTCTTTAAATACACTTTCTGTACCTTTCTCTTCTCGAATTCTCATGTGTTTTTGTGTGTGTGTTGTTTTTATTGTGTTCCATATGTCCTCTAAGCTTTCTTCACTCTTTATTCTTTTTGCTCCTCTGACTTGATAATTTCAAATGTCCTATCTTCCAGGTCTCTGATTATTTTTTCTGCATAGCTGAATCTCCCTTTCCATCTCTTTCTTGAGAATTCTTCAGTTATTGTATTTTTCAGCTCTGGGATTTGTTTCTTATAGTTACTATTTCTTTGCTGAACATCTTATTTTGTTCATGCATTGTTACCCTAATTTTGTTTAGCTGTGTGTTATTCGAATTCATTACACTTCTTTAAGAGGATTATTCTGAATTCTTTACCTGATAGTTCATTGATTTACATTTCCTTAAGGTCAGTTATTAGTTTTAGCTTTGGGTTTCCTTTGGTGGTGTCATATTTACCTGATTTTGTGATCCTTACATTGGTATCTGAGTATTGAAGTTGTCTCCTCTTCCAGACTTCACAAGTTCACTTTGCAGAGACAGTACTTCACCAGTCAGCTCACTTTGGGTTTCTGGACCTGTGTACTGGAGTAACATTCTTGGGCAGTGGGGCCTGCTATTGGAGTCTATTTAGGGGAAAGGTAACTGAACTGTCAGTGTTGGGGTGGTGTGATATCAGTGTTCTAGGATTTTCTGAGTGGTGTCTTGTCCATGAATAGTTGTTAGTTGTTCTTGTGAGGGGGAGAAAAGTCAGGAACAATGTATGTCATCATCTAGGTAGCCTCACTCTCCACTACTACATTCTCAGAGTGTCCTCAGTTGTAGCAGACTCATGTTCTCTCAAGGTGAACCTGACTTCTAGGTATTGCAAAGTCACCTGGAGTCAAATCTAAGAAATAATGGGTCATATAGTATAACTATAAAGCTGTGGGTCATAACCCTTTGGCCACAATCCTTTTGAGGATCTCAGTAAACCTCTGAAAACACAAGGCAGATGACAGAAATACTGCATTTGAAAGCACAGGCACATTGCTACAAGATGGGCCCTTTCAGCAGTTTTATGAGACTCTGGGCTTTCTATCTAGATGGATGCAGGAATCCTGGTGCCATAAACCTGTGGAGGTCTGTGTTGAAGGCTGGGGATAATTCATCCTCCAGTCCATTGGCTCCACCATTTTCCATTTCAAATGTAAGCTTCATAAGGACAAGGGTTTATGTTCCATTTACTGATGTTCCTAGAACAGGGCCTGGTACTGACTAATCCCTATGTATATATGTAAAAAATGAGTAATTGGATGAATAATTTACTATTGGGTTTATAGGTGATATTTCAGTTTTCAAAGATTGTCTATTTTTAAAAAACCACTGGCACAGGTAATTCAAGTGGAGATATTTCTGGAAGCATAGTAACTGGAAGGTTAGGGTTTCTCTGAGAGTTCACAAATCTCAGGACTAGTAATAAGACACTGATTCCATCTGAGAATGAGTTCACACAGAATCTCAGGGCAAGGCGCAGTGAGTGTTCAGCGTGCAGTGTGACAGCACCATGATCAGTGTCTGGAACAGGAACCTGGGTCAAGAAGCCCAGCTGACTTTAGGAAGGAGCTCCTCTCCTGATGGATGAGATTGTCACAGTGGTCAGATATTTGACTCTTTATAAAACAAAGAAGAACAATAATAAAATCTGTTCTGTAATCTTACTCTTTTTGTATATACGTATGGGTGGCCAGAGAAACAATGATTGATTACTGGTCCTGGACTCCCTGGCTAAAATAAAGTACCTTAGCTTCTGGTTGAAAATGAGGATAGTTAACGCAAAACAACAGGAGAGAAAATGCAAACTCAATTCTACTGCAGAAACATCTTTCAATCCTGCTGAAAATGGGAAAAAACAAAAGCTTTCTTAGAAAACAAAGACAGGCATAAGGTTTATGCATAAAGATTTTTTTTTCTAAAGAAAGACACATTTCATCTAGCAAGGGCAATACAAAGGGGTTATATAAATTTATTTTTCATATAACAATTGATTACTTTAGAAAAAATTCCCATTTTCAATGCTTAATTCCATCTCTCATTAAAAAAAATCACTAAAAGGACAAAAACCCACACAAAAATACAATCTGTATCTGTTCTCTATTTACAGATAACCGGTCACTATTAAGGCACAGATTGATTAAAAACTAACATTTATTCAAATAATCCAAATATTTTGTGCATCATATAACACTGACAACACCATAGACTGTAGTGTCATATTCCCTTCATTGCATCAAGAGAAAGTGAGAAAAGTAATTTCCAGTGTTTTTGTTTATTTTTAGCCACCCTATTTAATCTAGTTTAATTGGGACAGTTTTCTCTTTGGCATAGCATCAAAGCACTGTTCATAAAACCTGTATTGACTTAATACTGCAAATTCATTCCATCTTCCTCTATTGCAACTGCATGATAGAGAGCTTGGGAAAGAGCTCTAAATCATTAGGTTTTTTTTTTTGGAAGCTCTTATTAAGTAAAATTTAAGGCACTGAGTTGTTCAATAGGAAACAAGTCTGAATTCCTACCCTGTGCTGAATGTGTGGCATGATGTGTTCATATAGCCATGTAAGGCAGGGAGCGACATGTTGCACAGGGTGATTCTGTTGTACTTGCAAAAGGAGCAACTTAGTTCTTATACTTAAGCACATAAGATTTAGTTTAGAAATGGGCATCCCCTTGGTAATGTAACTGACATAATTTTATGACAGGCCCATTATCTATACCTTCTAGGTTACCAATATTATTTTTTAAGGTGAAAATTTTTCTGTGTGCAAAACTTCTCTTCAACTCTTTTTCTTACTTTAATGGTAAGACTTAGTCATGGAAAAATGTCTGGTGAATCTGTCTGATCCCACATTTGTATGAAAGTCGTCAATTATGTACGCTTATGTAATGCCTTCTGCTGAGAATATACGACAGTGGTTTATGTCCATGGAGAAAGTCTTGAATACTGAACATAAATAAGTCATTACAGTACAGGTAATTCACAACATTTCCTATGGGAAAATTTTCCAACAAATTAATACACTTGGAAATAATATTGCTTTGAAGAAAGGAGAGGCACTTGGCGATTTTCTTCATGGATTGAAAACCTTTCATTCATCTACAATAAGATGTCTGAAAAGACCTAAGAAACAATGTTGCCTGATTTCTTGGACTTTCACAGTATAAGATAGTAACAATGAGTCTAGCCACTTAGAAAACAGTCTTTTTTTTTTTTTTTTTTTTTTTTTTTTTTACTTTTTGCTTTCCTTTGGAACTCAGCTGTTTTTATAAACTGTCACCCTGGAAACTTAAATAAAGCCTTTCTGTTCTCAACAAACACAGGTCTACTTCAAGCAGACAGATATGATTTTAGAAAGTCCTGGGACCATATGGAGCACAGCTAATATGTACATGATAAGGATAGCAATTTATTTCTCCTCTTAATGGCAACAGTGCTGTCTTGTCAGATGATTATTTGTCTTTTTTAAATAAAGTGACAATCTAGGGCTCCAGTTATTGAATGCCGTCCATTCTCTACCATAAATCTCTAGTAGATATCAATTTAATCAGTTATGTACTGTATGCTTATAACATCTAAAAATAAAAGTTTGATATAAATAAGTGTCCTTTAGTGGCAGTATACTAAAGAATAGCCCTTTGCCTTCAGACAACCATTAAAATCATTTTAGCAATACAGGCAGCAGCTAAATATGATGACTGCAAAGGGTTAATATTGCAAAGTTCACTTGGTCTTTCTTTGCACCTGTTATGTGAAATAGGTTCATTGCTAATTGTTTCTAGGATGCTGACATCAATGAACAGAACTGGTCCAGAACCAAGTGGAGTCACTTGCATTTCCCAAAGTCACAGAATACTCAGCATAAAACTAATAATCCAGTACCATTTCAAATAAAAATTTTACAGTCAGAAAAATATGACTAAATCTGATTTGTACCAATACATCAGGTGACATGAAAATGAGAGAAAGAGGGATAATTTCCACAGGACAAGAAATTAGAAAGTGTAAAGTGCTGAAAGACCTCAATAATTATTTTAAAGCAGTACCAGAAAATTCCATTTTGATTATTTTTTAAAATCCCCAAATGCCTAAACAAAACAAGCAAACAAAAGAACCTCTATGTTTTCTGGTATTCCAGATGTCAATTAATCCTTCATTTTAAGTAAAAAATCAGTGCATATGTTATTTAGGTAAATAAAAATAGGAAATAAAGCCCTACCCTCAAATTGCAAATTCTGTCCAATTGCCATTAAAAAAAAAAGGCATCCAAGTGTGGCAGTCTGTATGATGACATAAGATCATCTCCTCTCTTTTCTTCCTTTTTGGCACAAAGTTCAGGTGTGAATAAGATGCTTTGGTCCTGATACCAGACACCCAGAGTACTGAGGACGGTGTGCAGTGAAGGCAGTTCACAGATCTCCTGTGTCCAACTCGACAGAGGTGGTGGTGTGTACCTGGAGGTACTGTACTGCTACCAGCGGCCACTGACACTAGCAACATCTGAGTGATACTGACGGGGTAGCCTCCCACTTGCTCCGCCTTCCAGGAAAGAGGTGCGTGCAGTTGGTGGTTCAAAAAGCTTTCTTCGATTTTTATTCAGTTCTAGGAAGAAAAAGGGAGAATTGTTAGGAGATCAATGGAGAAGCTCAACGGGACATGGCAGTAGAGCTCAGAAAATGGTGACAGTAGGGTTTTGGAGGGGAAGTCAAATCTAGTATCAAAAGGAAAAGTTTTAGTTGCTGGTCAAAACATTTCTGAAATTGCTAGAAGGTCTGATATTAAATACAGCATTTTGGTAGCAGGAGAACCAAGGACAGGAAATCATTTTTACTGCAGTTTGTAAACTATCTGGGAGATATGTCATTCTCAGAACCCTCTGTACTCCAGATATACAAACTGAACAGTTTGAACTATCCCAAATGTCATTTCAGAGGCAAAGGGAGGGGCCCATCAAAGCTGGTGAAAGGCATGAGAGAGAATGTATTACCAACGACACAGAAAATTATTACAGCTATTGAACTCATCCATGTGAAACACAGCCATCACTAGATTATTGAAGTCAGACATGAAAAGAAGACCTCACACACAAACAAGAAAATAATGGAGGAGCATGCTGAAGTGTTAAGCCACAGCCCAGTGGCTCCACTGATGCCTCTGCTCCTTGGGTCAGAAAGAGTTATATGAAGAAGTCTATCAGCAGCAGTTTTCTTTGAATATAATAATCAACTTAGTAAAAATACTAACAGTTGAATCCAAATTCTGAGGAAAAACTAAGATGCTTTAATTGTAAAGAAACCAGAGTACTTAGAAAAAAAGTTTACTTTGTCTTTTGTCAAATAGAAACTGTTAATCAGAAAGGTAACAAATTAAGAGGCAGCCCATCTTGTTTATCCCTATGCAACATCACTCCTCCCCACCCTCTACCACATATACTTACAAATCCTCAAATAAACCAATGTAACTCTTGCTAATAAAGAGAACTGTCAGACTCTGGATATTAGGGTTCTGACAGCCACCAAACGCAAGTATCAAATAATGGGATCATATAGTTGATGTGCTTAAAGTTGTCTTTTTTTTTTTTTTTTGAGGGGGTGGAGCCAGTGGTTCAGCATGTGCATTTGCACAGTACTCAGAACTTTTTTAACCCCACACACACAATCTCCTTTTCCAATTCTGAGGTTGCATAAGCTATGACTACATTAGTGCTGGAGCTGAAAACAACAGACTCAAGTTGCAGAGCAGTCACAGGTGGCTAAGGTCAGCCATATGGCCAGATGTGCACTTATCTCCTGAGTTCTGGAACATGAACCAACACCCTAACACTTCACCCCACTGCCTTCCAAAATGTTAACATCTGCCCCATTGAGGTGATGCACGAGTGGAGATATCTCTCTTTTGTTCACAGTTAGGTCTTAGTGGAGAAGAAAAATAAGTAATTTAGTAGCAATTGTAACAACAAGCACTTTACAATTTGTTTTGTCCTATTTAAGTCCTCCTTAAGGAATAAATGATATTACCATTCTCCATTTTAGACACGAAAACTGAGTTTTCAAAATAGACAAGAGTAACCTATCCACACAGCTGTCAAGTGACAGGCTGAAACTCTGCCTGCCTATGCAAATGCTGTGCTCTGGGCCCTGAGCTCCAGTGATCCATCCATCGAGTAGAAAAGACCAACCAAGGCATTAGGAATACAAATCTGAAAACTTGGTAGTTTCAGGTATGCCAGATAACAGAGCTGCACTTCATATTTTACTATACTAAATTTATTTTTTAAATAGAATAAGATAGCTTTAAAACTCTGGAACAGCAAGGAAGGTATCTTTATAAGCAAGATATATGCATGCATGCATGCTTATAGATGGCTATTGTTTCAAATTTCTGCAAAAACACTGTAGCAATGACATTCCTACTAAAAGCTGAACACATGTATCGTTTTTAAAAAACAAACAGAAATTCATAAATCAAGACAGAATTTAATATATTTAAAGGCAACTGTAGGAAAGTTAAGAATAAATGAATCCCATTAAGCACACAGCCTGTGAAAGTTTTATCCACCTTCTAGTAAGAAGACTGTCTTGGCCTTCATTTTCTCCTGAGAGAGTAATGCATGAATCAGGAGAACATTCCCATGCTATAGAGAAGGAATAGGAATGCATCTACCCTAGCATACTTAACATGCACAATTGAAGAAATTGGGCCACTGAAGACATACACATTTTTTAAAAAGACATTGAAAACTTTATTCTGAAAAGTCACATCAACTAGATTTTTGAGAGAATAAAATGATCATGAAGGAATTCGGCCATTCCCTAAAGATATAATTTCTAAGGTGTATATTTCCAAATGTGAAGCAGAGATAAATCTACTAGAGAGACTATCAAAGATCAAGTCCTACTGAAGAGACTTTATTTTTGTTGTTGTTTTTTACATTAAAAAGTAAACTCCCTCCTGATTTTTTTTCAAGTAAGCCTAAGAGATAGTTTGGGAAAATACCAACCTTTTTCTTTGAAATTCCAAGGTTCACACAATCCTGGCAGCTCTCAGGATCTTGTTGCGGGTCTGAACAGAGTCACAAACTAAAAGAATAGGTCGGGAAATGTTAGATCTACCTGAGGCCGTGGTGGGAAGCTTGTCAATAGGATGTTAAAGTTCCTTTTACTTTGTCCCTGTACAATTTAATCACTCACTAAAATACTGAGAAAAATCAAAGAATTTTCAAAAAAATCACAGATTTGAAAAAAAAGATCATTTTTTTCTCTGATCCATCTATACTAGAGATAAATCTCATCTCCTTCTATGACATTAAAAGAAATGTCTTCTGGCCCAAGATTAAAAACAGAATAAAACCTATACTGAAAGAACAACCCTGATCACAGATTAAAAACCTATAAAATTTTTAAAAGGAATTTTGAACAAACTCTGTACCTAACCAAACTATGTAACCACAAGACAAACGTGAGTAAAAGCTGCCCAGCTACCCTGCATCCGCCCCTGGAAATGGAATTTTCTGAGACTAGAAATGGATGCCTTTGTGGTCAGATGAGCTGAACTGGAAAAAGAAGGCTTTTGATGAAGGGTTTCTCAATAAAAACTTATTACTTGCAGAGAAAACAATTTACCAGGTTCAAACAGATGGACTCAACAAAGTAAGGCAAAATCATCCTTAAAATAATCAAGTACTTCACACTGTGCAGGACATTCATAAGACATCTATTCAAAGCCTCTAATTCCCTTTAAAAGCAAGAAGACCTGTGAACCCCATTGAGAGAGGTAGTCTAAAGAAATAGTATGCAATCTCAACAGAACCACACAGAGAATGACTGGAGAAAAAAAAATTTTAAAGAAGCTTCAAAACCCCTCCTTTCCAACTCTACTCCCCCAAACCCACCTGAAATACATCACAAATGTGTTCCAGAATAAAGATCCTGATGATTTAAAGAGATCTGCCTGTTGCTGGAGGCTTTACAAAGTTTGGGTGCACAAAGAAAGAATTTTCATTATATGGTCTCTGACATTCCATAAATCTCTAATGAAAAATTACCAAATTCTAGAACAGATATTTTCCCGGTATAAATGTGTTGGCCCACAAGCATATTTTAACACTACAGGCTTGGTGATTATGTGAATTAATTAAATTTCAAGTAGTTATTTTTTTAATTAATAAAAGAATGTGAACATATATAAAGTTAATTTGGGTCTAGAAATAGCCCTTTAAGGCTGAGTTATAAACAAGTTGAAAACTATCCTATTGCTAGAGGTAGTAAAAAAAGAACAAGAGAATATACTGCTAATAACCATACACTGTTAAAACTGTAGTTTATTTCCACTACATCTGATGACATACCATGGGGAAGGACAGACCTCAGAAATGGAAGGTAACCTTACACAATCATCTATTCCAATCCACCTTAATGCTTAAGAAACCAAAACCAAAAGAGGTTTGGAAACTCACCCAAGGACTAATGACTTGGCAGAGGAAAGCCCATATCTCTTTATCTGAATACAGTGCTCTTTCCACTCTACCAAGCTAATCTTATTAACAAGAAAAAGCATCTTCCCTGTGGAGTTCCATTAATGCAACCACTTGGTTGGAAGAAGGATGGAAGAAGACTCATCAAACTGATGCGTGTAGAACTCTACCCATGAAGGAGCCTAACAGGCTGCCCAATGGCTGAATTTCCACCCTTATTTCAAAGCTGTTCTGCTTATATCTGCTTTAGGTATTAGGTCTATATATAAGATTTTCTTGTGGAGTTGGGAGGGGGATGCAATCTCCTGCTAAAATAAAATGGAAAACCAGTGGTTTCCATTTTATTTGCTGATCTGATTAGTGAATATTGTTTGGAAAGGATTTGCACTTGGTTAGATGCCACTGTTGGCTTCACAAAGGCATAGCCTGCAAAATCAATGTTTTGAAAAGGCAAAGTCATTTTCCCACCACACCTGACACTTGGCTTCTGCCCTTGGTGTCTCTCTTTTTGAGAAACTGGTACATATATAACATTGACATTAATGAACTTTATCAGAACTTCTTCAAAAAGTAACCTCATTTTTTGCCCCTAAAATTTCTGTCATATTTTTCTATATACCATTTGGAAGTACATGGTTATGTACTTATCATGCAGCTCAATTCCTCATAAATGGAAGATACCCAGTAAATACACATAAAGCATTTTCTAATACCTAGAATATGCAATAAGTGCACCAAAAAAAGTGGTCTGGGACATTATTTTCCTTCATTATTTTCCTTCACTCTGTGACTACATTCAGGATTCCATACCTTTCTGTGTCTCACAAATTCTATTAAAAGTTTGGGAAAAACTTAAAAGCATTAAGACAATACTACTAGACTCCAGCTATACCAAGAATCATTCCTTCTCTGGTGCAATTATCTTAACTGGTATGCAAGGATACATGCATTTGAAACATGACAGCCAATCCAGAATAATTATTCATTAGTCCAATCATACTTGCTTAACACAACCACAGAAAGGAGAATTCAACTTCTCCCCCATTCTTATGTTCTGCAAAGGGCAACTTTGATTCGGTCTTTCTGAAGAGATCTGTTTTAAAGAACGACATTGTCAAGGCAGGCTTTCAGGCAATGCCTTGAGGAAGGAGTAGGGATGTTCTAGGCATTTGTCACAATGTTAGTGGGAAAACACTCTAGAACCACAACCACAAGGTGCCAGCATAGTAAGCAAGTGGTTGATGGACAGAACCAGCCCCAGTGGCTGAGGCTACTGGCAGAGGTTATTCAGATTTTAAAATAGGAGTATGAGCATTTATATTCACCTGAGATTGCAAGCAGCATTTTCCTCCTGGCACCAAAAGTCGTAATTCCCAGCTCCTTCAGATCCTGATCTGTGAGAGTGAGGAATGTCTGCAGATCGATCTGTGGGTGAAAAAGTAATGTATAACCAATATATTAAGTACTTATTTTTGTGCATTAAAAGTTCAACTCATTACTACACATCTTTCATTTTCTAATTATGCTCTGCCTACTTCCAAAAAAGAATGATGCTGTCACAAATCTAGGGGACAAGAGACAATAAAGGTGGTGAAATGAAAGTAATGATTCTAGTAGGAGACTTGGTCTAAGCCAGTTATTTATTGAAGTTAAGATTAAAACGTTAGGTCTTAGCATCCTGGCAGCCAGAGCAAAAAGGGAAACACAAATTCCACAGGTTTTGTGAACTGATAAAAGAATACATGCCTGTCCAGAAGATAGAAAACATTTCTTAGCTTTGGATTCTGAATTAAGTGTAGTTCTATAAAAAGAAACTGAATAATACCATAAATGCTATCCTCCATTGTGTTCTACATAAGAATGGTAGAAGAATTCCCAGACTACATCAGACCCATGATTCACTTGACTCGGTCCAGCATGTTATCTCTGCAAGTGGCCTACAAGTATATATTGGTATATAATTGCACACTCTGGCATCAGCAACAAATTGTGAAGGGAGGAAGCCCAAGGATCCCACCCTTCCTTTGAAGAAAGGTAATAGGCTCTGAAGCCAGAGAGATTTGGCTCTCTATTCTGCCTCTGCTGTTAGTAGTTGTGGGCACTCAGGGCTGACATACTGCACGCTGCAGGGCTGTAGTGGGCATGAAGTATGATCGCAGAGATAAAGCAGTGGGCTCACCACAGTGGTGAATAACTGGCAGTTATGGTTAGTAATTATGTATTTAGACATATCATCTGTGAAAGCGGCTAAACAAATCTTCAACCTGCTTATAGTAAACTAAATCCCACAAACTCACTTAAGAAATTCTTTTTAAGTCGTATCTGAGTATTAGAGAATATCCTACATGAAGGAAACAGAACCGAATTTATACTTTTCATTCAAATGATATAGAAATTAATTTGAGATTTTCTGTTTTCATTTTGGAAAGTACATCCAGATCTTGGAAAACCTTTTCATTTATCATGTCTAAAGATATGCTTTTAGAAATTCTATTAAATATATATTCTTTATTTTAGGGATCCCTTCTTTTTAAAGTGCCAGAGATGAAATATTTTGGGTTTAGTGGGCCATACTATCTCTGTTGCAACTATTTGACACTGCTGTTTTAGCTCAAAAACAGCCATAGACAATATGACAATATGTAAATGAATGTGTGGCTGTGTTTCAATAAAACTTTATTAACAAAGGCAGGTTTGCAGGCTACAGTTTGCTGACCCCTGCTGTAGTGAATAAATATTAGATAAAGGCAGTCTGGCTTTATATTATGTTTTCTTCCTTCTTAGATTAATTCAATAAGAAGTACATTTAATATATTTACTTCTATGCTTCTTCAAATAAGAAATAAATATAAATTTTAAAAAATCCAGAATATCACTGAATAACACCCAGTCTTTTACTTCAAAACCTTCTTTTTCTGGACTAATTAAAATACTTCTGTCCTTGAGCTTCTCGATCAGCTACACTTGTCTAACCAGCAAAGCTAAATACGTAAATGCAATTTTTTAACACACTGATGAGTGCAACTTAGAAAATCCTCAGTTAAATGAACACTAATTCAGATTTCGGGAAAAGACAATGAAATCAATACGCTGAAATCCAATACACAGATGACAACCTTTTTTTGTGTTTGGTGTTAAAAAACAAGGTTCAGCAATTACACTCAATAAGTTATTGAACCATGGGCAATACATTAAATTTATGATACAAAGGCCTAACCTTAGATTCTTTTTGAGAGATACATGCTTGGGAATTATGGATTTAATCAGATGTTCTCTAACATGAAGTAAGCCAAACTGGAATGAAACTTAAAAACCATGTCTGGACTTGAAAAATACATACATTTATTAAAGTGTTCTAATTTTATGTTGCACTGGGTTAGCTATGCCCTAGCAATAATGACAACATTATTAGAAAGAATCGTGTTCAGGCGCTCTTCTCTTTAAGTCAGTGCATAATAATTTGGCTGATCAGTTTGGTCAAAATCCATGGTAGTGATGTTTCAGAAAACATCTTATTTCTGTCTCAGTTCAGGCAAAACCCAAACAGTAAATTAATGAATAAATTAACATATATAAAAAGCACATTCTATTTTGTGAGAACAGATTCGGTAACATGACTAGGATGGGGTCAAAAACAACCACGGATATTTATTTCAGATGCTGTTATTTAAGAACCACAAATAAAGATAATACAGATTAAACAGTGAAATAATCTTAAATACAGATTTTGCTGTTAGGGGAGTCGTGAATCAAACGTTCCCATGAATCAATACACCAATTGGGTATTTTAGCTAAAACTAGTGGAGGTGTGTTTTTGGAAACACAATTTTCTATATTTCTGCTAACCTGTGTTTACTAGTTGCACTAAATAAATAAGAAATGAGATGACATTTTTCTTAGCAGTGGAAACAAGTTATGAGGCTTTAATAAGTGCTCAGTGAAAGCACAGCCATAGGTCAGTAAGCCATTTCATTCTAGAAGTAGTCATACACACAACCAAAACAAAGATGCCCAGGAAAGTAAATAAATAATGACTGACCTCTTGTTGCTGGAAGACATCTGTGTATTTGCCCAAGCCCAGTTTGCTAAAGAGCTCAGGGAGGTCAGAGCCTTTGAAAGAGCTGTTCAAGTTACAGCCATTGCTTCCTGTCAGTGAAGAAATGCAGTCCATATAATTGCTACTGCTGAGATAGTGCTCCGCTGAAAGACAAAGGAGAGGCAGGCTTCAAGTGAAAATGCCCAGAGACAACACAGTTTAATTAAAAATTTTAATCACTCAAATATTTTAGATTTCACTGTTGGACTGAATAGAGCAGTAATTGCAGAAATACTGTAATTCCTTACTGAAACATTGGCTTTTCATTAATGAAATGCTGGTTATTGCTTTAGAGAGGCTCTTGCCATTAAAATGTTACACTTGGGAGGCAGCAATTCACCAACAGTACCTCTGTAGTTAATAATCATTAATCATATTCTCCTGAGCATTCAGAAACATTTGCTCTTCATAATTGATTTGATGTGAATTAAATGAGAAATTGGAAGAAAGATCCCCAGGATACAATAAAGGTATGGGAAGTTACTGTGAGTCCAGGCTCCTTTTGGAAAGCAGGATAGCCCTCTGTGTTCACACTTGTGTTTTCCTGTGGTCAAAGGAATTGCAGGATATTGCAACGTGTAAATCTCATCCCTTACAAAAATATAATTAGGCAGTGAGTTCACAAAACAGAGCGCTTCCAAAATTAAGAGCAAATGCAAAGTTTAAGAATGGCGCTGGAGTTTCTGGATTATGACAGAAATGAATCTGTCTACTGAAAAAAATTCTAAGACAGCAAAACTAGACTTAACCTTGCCTCCGTCATTGATTTGGCGGGCAAAGATTTCTCCACATTGTCTGTGGTGCTCAGACCCAATAACACTCACTGCTGGGTGATGGACTGGTGAGTCATACCAAGTACTTGACCAAATATTGAATATTTGAAACACTCTCTCAGAGCTGCTTTGGAGAGCCCAGTAGAGCCCTGCAGCTATCCCTACTTCCCTGACCAACAACTAGCTCTTATCCATGTGGGAATTCTTCCCCTTATACCAAAGTTGCAGCTGCAGGAATGATTCCAAGGTTGATGAGGGCAGAGGATGCTCACCTAGCTAATCAGATACATCTTATCTCCTCCGGCCAATGCATTCTCCAGATCTAAGAATCCTGTTCTAGATTGTTTTGTTTGCCACTAATCACCTTCTCTGGTCATTTCATTTCCCAAATGACAGTACATATGCTTTCTATATTTCAAGGGGAAGGAATTTCCTGATCAAGTTTCTCTTTCTCTTAAAAATAGGTGTTTTAGGGGTGCCTGGCTGGCTCAGTCTGTGCACCATGCAACTCTTGATCTCTGGGTAGAATTCAAGCCCCACATTTGGTGTGGAGCCTACCTAAAATAAAAATTTAAGGGATGCCTGAGTGGCTCAGTCAGTTAAGCATAGGACTTTGGCTCAGGTCATTATCTGGCAGTTTGTGGAGCCCCCAGGTCAGGCTGTCTGCACAGTGCCTGTCAGCACAGAGCCCGCTTCAGATCTTCTGTCTCCCTCTCACTCTGTCCCTCCCCTATTCACGCTCTCTCTCCTTCAAAAATAATAAAAAAATAATAAAAACAAAAATTTAAAAATATACATTAAAAAACAGATGTTTTATCTTTTGTGGGGAGAAAGTGTAGATGAAAGAACCTAGGACCAAGCCCTGGAGTGTTCCACCATTTAAAGGGAAGACCCAAAGTCATCAACCCAGTGAGGTATTGGCTCGAGGTTGACACAAAGCAAGAATGCAAAGAGCACATGGGAGTAACCACTGGAGTTGACAAGATGAAGGCTACTGAAAGGCTAACCATATAATTTACTGTTTAAACAATAAATTTACTTTCTTTGAGAACAGAAGAGGGAGCTACTGAGAATCACAATGGTACAACTCCTGTTAACAGGCTCTGAGAAAAACCTAGACATTGCTAACTTTGAAAAGGATGTCATGAAAAATCATCTACAACTGTGGTCTTCAATATAGTAACCACTGGCCACATGTGGCTACTGAATGCCTGAAATGTGGGTAGTGGGAATTAAAATGTTCTGCAAGATTATAAAATCTATTCGTACCAGATTTTAAAAACTTAGTACAAAAAAGAATGTAAAATATCTCATATAAATGTCTTTACATTGATTACATGTTTAAATAATATTTTACATATGTTGGGTTAAGCAAATATGTTAGTAAAACTGGGGAAAAAACAGAGGTTTCAAAATTAAATGTTCTTAGTGATATTTATTATGACACATAATTTCCCTTATATTTCTTTTTATCATAACTATTTATAGTTTTTATAATCTCTTTTAAACTCCTTATGTTTTTAAAGCATCTCACAAAAGCCAAACACCTGTTTTTCCTTAATCATTCCTTTTTATTAATGAGTTCCCTATCTTAACTCTCATCCTGAACTGCAATGCAGCTAAGTTGTACAGTCAATTTTAATTATCCAGTGTTAAGTGAAGGGAAAGAAGATAAAGACTGAAAAAGAAGCACAAAACGAATTTATATTGAGCCACAGAACAGAGATCATTTCCACCCCTAGATCTGCACCTGGCACCAGCCTGCCTCACAGCTCCATGCTCTTGTCAGTGGTGAGGTGCCCTGCCCACACAAGTTTCCTGGCTACTACTGATAATACACTTGGAATGTGTTTTTTTTTTAGAGCTGGCTGACACCATGACTGGCCTTTTCAAACTGGAGACTCTTGAAAAAATGGCCAACCTAATTGATGGCAACAACTGACTGTTACCAAGTGTCCACTACACTCACTTAGATTGCCTTTCTTCAAGTATTCTTCAAATACTCCAAACTATGTTTCAGGATCCCAAATTCATCAAAAACCCTGAAAAAGGCCATTAGGGGAATATCTTGTGATTACTATTGTCAATTCTTGTCTGCTTACCTATTTATACAGCCCAGAAGTGTGAGAGCTGTTACAGACAAAACCAATAGACGCATGCTGAGTCTTCATCACATTTGTTCAAAGCCAGAACCTGTATGCTTTAAACTTTTTCTTCCTATTTATGCCAACGTGGCTACATATTGTCATTTTAAAAAATTAAAACTTGCTCTTCACCTTTAGTTGCTACCCACTGGGCAGACTTTATTTTCCAGGATGCTAATTTGATCTCATTTGGCTCAACTCCTTTACATCCCTGTCTTTTCCTTATCATCTGGATGTTTGTGGGAGCATGACTCATCCATACATTCACTCAACAAACATTTACTGAATGCCTATCTGTGTCAGAACTGCTAGATATTTGGGAAGAAATAACAAATAAGCCTCTGCCTAACAATGCTCGGCACACGGGCAGTTTGTAAGTTTTTACTGAATGGATAACTATGGTTCCTAGCTTGTAGAGCTCAAATTATCCACAGGTATAACAAGAATGAGTGTGACAAGTGCTAAGTGAAAGCACAGACAAAATGCAGTGGAAACAGAGAACTCCACCATCTGCTTCACCTGGAAAAATGAGGAAGGCTTCATAGAGAAGGTGGCATGTGATGCCAAATACTTGAAGGCATGGGGTTCAGAGTTTATATTTGAGCATCACCCTAAATCAAATGGACAAATTCCAGACTGATTACATCTAAAAGTATTGTGAAAAGTCAAAGCTCACTTGATTTGTTCTGTTTACGTTTGGGGCTGCCAATAGAAGCGGCAAATTCACTAGGACTTGTGGGTCCTATTCCATTTCGGTCTCTCCAGTTATCAGATTCACCTCCACTTCCCAAGTGTTCACGACTGTTGGACCTCGAGAGGGACACTGACGAACCCTGTAGACAATCAAAGCCAGATGAGGAAATATTTAATAAGGTAGGTATCCTGAGCTTTGAGGAGAAAAGAATGCACGTTACACCACCACCATTTACTTCTATTGTTCACCACTGCTGATTCTCAGGAAGAGGCCATGCCATCTGTCTATAGGCCTTCTATCCTCCAGCCACCAAGGTCACCTGGTAATATACACAGTATTCATTCACTCCTCCTTCATTATGAGAGCCCCCAGCACAAAGACTAAGTCCTATAAGATTTGGAGCAACGGATACTGAGATTCCTCCCTATTATGGAGAACCACACAGTAAGTCTTCCATCTGGTAGAGCAGAGATTCTCTGCCTTGTGTCACCCAAAAAGGACACATGGGAGGCGGTGTGCCTAGACCTAATGCTCTAACAAGTATACAGCTCCCAGGCTACTAGAGTCAGAGTGGAGAGAGGGTTGGCATTTCTTCCGTGTTACCCTCATCCAAACAATTATATGGTCTTTCTAATAAATTACAAATACCTGGAAATATTTTTAATTCCCCCAAATAAAAATTTAAAAGATCTCAAAGTTTGAACTGATTTGCATTTATTTATTCATTTAGTTAACCAAAGGCAATCTACTTTGTACTATATCTAGAGTTTTGAATTCAGGATTCCCCGGTTTTCAAAGTATCCTGTTTGTTAGATAAATTAAATTCTAATTAGTATATGTGCTGCCAAAGTGAGCACTGTTTGTTGGGGAATTCTAAGAGGATCTTTCACAATTCCATAAATTCACTTCGTTCAATCTCAGAGCAGCGTAACCACAACTGGCCGTGCCCTCCTTTTTTTTTTCTTCATCTCTGGCCATGCCCCCCTTTAACACCCTTTTCTTCAAACACTCCCCATGTGTTCTGCCCACTCCCTGTAGCCTTGCAGGATCCTCCTCCACTTTACCACTCCAAATATCACATTATCCTGGGGCTGGCCCTAACATGCCTTCTTGTCTCTCTCTACACTTGCTCATTAAATAATCTCAACCTCTTTCAGAGCTTAATGACAACCATGACTTTCAACGTTTTACTTCCAGATTTGACTTTTCTGTTGAAATTTATAATTGTGGAATTGCCTTGTAGGCATTTTAAACTTGGAATGCTTGAAATTTAATTGTTGACGACCCATTCCCACCAGCTAAACCCACACACACTCCTGCCCCAGAATTCCTGCATCTCACCCAGTTGCTCCAGCCGAACTTCTGAGTCATCTTCATTCCTCCTTCCCCCCACCACAAACAATTCATCAGCAAATTCTATAATCTCTTAACATACCCCAAATCTACCTTCTTCTTGCCATCTCCACAACTGTAGCCAATAGCCAGCCTCCTTATGAACATTTTATTCTATTCTTGCCTCCCACCCCAATATCCATTATCCAGAAAGCAACTAGGCTGATTTTTTAAAAGCAAATTAGAACAAATGATACCTTCTGTGTAAAGTCTTATAATGCTTTTCCAGTACTTTGTCATGGGCTAAGATGCTCCCTAGCTGATCCTCTGCCTCTCTGTCTTCCCTTCTCACTGCCCTTCCCACCCAACTTCTGCTCCATGAACTTACCAGCTGGTTCTGACTTCAGGATGATTATGCCAGGATGATCAAAGCCTATTACTGTTTCCCTAGATCTTCACAAAGCTGACCCTTTCCTGTCATCTAAGTCTTAGCTTGAATGCCATCTGCTCATTAAGGCCTGCTATGACTACCCACTCTAAAGCAGGCTCTGTTGCTTATTTATCAGGGACTTTTATTACCTAATGGCTTCTTGTTTGTTTTGTATCTCTCTGTACCTAACAAACAGAAAGTTCTTTCCATGAAACCAAGAACCTGTATTTAAGCACTGTATCCCTCAAATTGTGTCTGGAACACAGAAAATGCTCCATAAATATTTGTGGAATTACTGAATCTAGAGATACCTACCTTTTTATACATCTATAAAGAATTCTAATTCCCTTTGCTATGGGATGCCCTTTGTTGACTTTTGGGAAGGGGCAGAGGGAAGGAAAGCTCCTGAGACCAAAGAATGGTGTTTTCAGTTAAAACTATCTTTAACATCATACTTCAACCAAAATGAATCCAATGTAGCAAGGGAAATAAGAACATGCTCAAAACTGGCAATTACCAGAATGTCAATGAGATCATTATTATAGTATTTATATGTATATTTAAAATTCTACATCTAAACTCTTTGAGTATTAAAAAAAAACCACTCATCTAAGATCTAAGCTGACTTAACGCACACAGCTGTATCAGATCTGGCTAAACATGGTGATTTTAAAACCATTAAGTAAAACGTTCTCTTGTGATACCTACTAGTTCATGATCTACTCACTAATCCAAAGTGTCACAAAGCACAGCTCATCTCCATTCTTGGATTTGTAAGACTGAAAATAATCAGACAACTTCATTACTCTTAGTGGTGGAGAAATTAAAAATCATCTTTGATTCTCAAGACATGTTTTTATTGGCTTTAGAGAACATGTAGCAGAGATGAGTGGCAAATAGAAAAGGAAAATCCTAGAGCTTTTGTAGATCTGTTGATGTTACAGAGATAATGCAGGTCAAAGCAGCCTTTTGTTCCACCTTTCATGTCTCAGTATATGACCAAGTGGATTGGGTCATATTTTTGAGTAGTGGAAAAAAAAAATGCCTCAACCTGCCTGCTTCTTATCTAAAGGAGCTCTTTGGAACAGGCTCATTTCTCAAAGCTGCCCTCAAACTGCAAACAACTGCTTAAGTCTAGCTTCTCAGAAATCTGAATAAGAAGCTCAGAGCATCAACTTCTTGCCTCAAGCAAGCTTCCTAGGGCAGGAAATTCCATGAGCCTTGATCCCTGGCCCATACCCATCAGAACCTACTGGCTAAACAAACATGCTTCTCCTCATAGATCAGCATTCTACTTGTCTATTTGGGTTTGTTTTGTTTTCTTTAGAATGTTAAAAAAAAGTGTTTCATGTCATCTTCTAATTTCAAAATATTAGTGCTATGTATAAGCAGAGAGGTGGTCAATCCTTCAATAAAGATTTTTAAGTTCTCTCTACTTTTCTTCTCTGTCCCACCCTGTCTCCATGTCCTAACCCAAAGAAGCAATCCTCACTGCTCGGTTTTTAATCCTTCTGAGCTATAGCAGAATAAAGGGAAAGGCATGCATGTGCAGATAGCAACTGCTGCATAATATCAGATCATGCTATCGTAAAGGACTCTCTCATCCCCTTTCAATGGATTTGGGATGAATGAAGAAAAGTTCGAGTCCTACACAACAGGGAAAATATAGAATGCTATTACCAAAGAAATCTTGGTTATATCTTTTCATCAGCATTGTTGAAGGGGCTATAAACAAAAACAGGTTATAAGGTGAAAGCCCATGCACTAATCTAGGTGTTCACACCCTCTCCCCCACCTTCCAGTGTGAATAGGTTGCTAGATATTAACTAGGAAGGTGGAACAGACTAGCCCAAGATAGCCAAAAGAAAAAGCTACAGGAGCCACTGTACTCAGCCAGAGTCAGGACCCTGGCACATCCCTGCCCACAGAAGGTGGTCTATCCATCCTTTGACAAGTGCTGGAGCAGAAGAGTCTTTTAAGTTCTGAAATAATTTCTGCATTGTCCTCCTAGTGTTACATCTCTGTAAAGCAGTGTTTCCAGAAGGGTGTCTGCATCAGAATTGTACTAGACTTTTCCTGAAAATGTAGATTCTTGGTTTTTGCTCCCCATCTAATGAATGAGATCCTGGAGAAAGTATCTTCATTTTTATCAAGCTCTCTAAAGAGAATCTTATGTCTGTTAAAGTATGGCCACATGGTTCTAGATCATTTACTTATCACCTTTGCTATGTACCCTCTTGGGTTAAACCATTAGGAAGAGAAGTATAAAGGAAATTTTGTAAAATAAATTCAAGTCTTTTCTGTGACACCTACTGCCATGATCTCATGTAAAACACTTAACTGATCAGGGCCCTTCTTTCCTCACTGGGAGCTTGTAGGGACTGAATAAACTTGAGGATGAAAATGCACCTTATTAACTACAAACAAATTATGTGATTTACGATAATTGTTACTAGCACATTATGTGTTCATATAATACTCCAAGGCATTCCTTTGGAAATAAAAAGCATATCTAGCTGGACATAATCTCAACTTTCAGCAGGTGGTTGGTCTTCTTCAGGGTAGTCTTCTTCAGGGTAAAGTTCTCCAATTTGAAAGAATAGTACCTGTCAAATATTACTGAGAACTTACCACACACTGTGCTACATACTGGAGGGTTTCTTCCAGGTCATCTTCAAATTAACTCAAATTAGAAAACAAGTACAGAGGAGAGAAGTCACTCATCAAAGCTGAACATCTTATTAGTGGTGGGTGTCACATCCCACAGCCCCTTCACTTGACAACTACAATATTAGAATGGTCATCATTTCAAACTAACAGAGTGTTGGTCTTTAAGGATACATCTGAATTAGCATTTCTTGAGTAAAATATTTTATCTCTGAAACTAGAGAAATACGATCAACCACTTAACACTTCACTCTGCCAAAGGCACGTGTGAAAATTGGCCATAGGTGTATCAACTGAAAGCCTAAGAATTAGCACAGCAGTTTTAAGGTCTCTACCAACAAAAGGAAATGTTAATTTTCTGTCAGAACTATAATGGCAGAGAGTGGAGTATGCCTCGTAGAACCTCGAAATTTTTCATAATGGTTCCTGTGTTCTAGCTGCTGACAGTAACTTCAATCTTTATATACAGCCTGCCAGGTTGCTACTAGATAGAAGTCTGACAATGAAATTCACATGAGACTGTTCTTTTTAGTATTTTCTTTTACACTAAAAAACAATGAAAAAATTGCATATTTCCTTTTGCCATTCTTCAACAGTCTAATTTATTACAAAGAAAATTGGTGCAGAAAAAAGGTCAATCTACAATGGCTAATGATTTTGAAACCCTTAACCAGTAATTGTTTTGCAGCCTACAGTGTTCTGGCTGAACACTGTGATTCTTGAATTAATCATTTTTATCCACGTTTGGGTTTGCATTCTACCCCCAGTATTGTGTATGCATGTGTGTACTCTAATTCCACCCTGGCTCACAAAAGGCTTACAGCCAAAATCTGATACTGTCAGATTGAAAAGGCCTTGCTTAGCAAGTCACGTGGAGCCTGGCTGAGAAGTATGGAATGCTGGATCCTTTCCCCATGTGGCAAGGATGCCAGCTTCCCAGTCTCACCCTGAGCAGTGCAGCCAACATCTGGGAAACATAAAATTTTGGAGCTCTTGTTTATGATACTTCCTGCTGTGTTCCTGGCACATCTGAACATGCTGAATATTTAACTCATATCTGAAAACTTATTTTTGTTGAATATTTGCTTTTTCCCCCTTTGGTGCCTGCTAGTGATACTCTTAAATAAAGGGATTCTTTATATATTTTTATGGAATAGTACATCTGTCCTTTGCTTAATCTCAGCCCTGCTCTATCATTTATGACACTTTCTCCCCCTAACAAAAACACATTTATCCAAATTTACATCTCTGTAACAGCTTATCAACAACTTTTAAAGAAGGTATATAAAGATAGTAACATACTACGTTGAATCAATTTGATAGCAACATGTTCACAGGAATAGAAATTAGAACAAATCACCATTAACACTTCTCTTTATGTAAATAAAGAATGGTACCTCTCTTGTTTGCTGAAAGCAGACAGGAAGAATGGGTAGGGCACAACTGTACAAACCTCAAAAGTGGTTGTCATTGTGGGCTTATAGGACACATGGTTGGCCCTTCTCAGCTCCTTTATAGTTTCAGCTGGCATGGATTTAGAAAACCCAAGGCCACTCCAGGTATTTGTGGGTGTTCTGACCTCCGTCACCACTGGTTTCTTTAACATAGCTTTGGGAAACAGAACATAAAACAAATGTTTGGTATTTTCAATGTTTTTCTTAAATAAAATATTGATGAATGTTGTTTCTTTGATAAAATGTAAAGAAATTATCACTGAAAATTATTTAACATAAAATACCTTAAAACAGCTTCATAAAACACTCAATACCAAGTAAACTGAAAAATGCTACATTATTTCTTAATTGATCTCATGCTATTCTAATCAAAAAAATACATTCAACCTCAACAAAATGTGTACAACTTGAACCTAAACATTCTAAATTTCTTTTTATGAAGGTACAATTGCTCAATTCAACATGAATACTAGAAAGCCTTTTATGGCTCTACTAAAAACATATATATTATATATATATATATATATATATATATATATATATAATTATATATTATGTTAATATATATTAATATAGATCATTAATATAGCACAAACCTTTAGTTGCTAATAGTTTCTTTTGTTCATAGTCAAATGCCTGAAAATAAAACAGAAAATATCTTTATTGCCAGTCTATCCAAATGTCATGCCAACACTCCATAATTACGAACAAAGGTTTTGACTATAGTCCATGAATCCGCCTGGGACACATGCTAAGCTTTGCACCACAATGTGAATCCAGTGCAAGTCTGATACATTTCAACATGTTTTCAAACTAATTAATTAGAATAAATTAACTACTTCTGACATGACAGTGATAGATTTAGAAATTTTCCTTCAAAAGAAAAAAATATCCTACTTACTGTATTTAATGCACTAGGGCCAATATATGCTAAAGTATAGTGAATAACCTAAAAGTATTAGAGCTAAGTTTCAAAACACGCATCTCCCAAATGCTTTCTGATTATCTACTGGCCTCTTTGTTTCTGTACATCCTCTCCTCATTTAAGTAAAGGATAGCATGAAATGGGATGATGTTAAGACAACTTAAGAAATTATTTGGCCTAATTGGCATAGTCTTTGCTTTTGAAGTGGGATAAATGACTAATGTCTAGCTTTGATCTGTAATGACATTAAGCAATACAATAAAATTAAACCTAGTTATTTTTTATTGTACAGGACTAGGAGGTCATCATTCATTCTTTCCATTCATACTGAATAAATGAGTATTCAGTCAGTCATGTCTAGTAGGGACCAAGGCAGGGTATTTTGAAGAAATTAGTCCAGACATAGCTACATCTCAAATGCTACTTCAGTGTTCTCAGCTCTCCAATTTAGGGGATAGCTAAGACTTAAGAATGTCTCAAAGGCCTACCAGGAGGGCCAAGAACCAACTAGGGAGAGTTCTTTTGACCCTTCCTCCAGGAGGACTATACCATCATATATAGGGTGCCCATGTATGTTGCAGTCTGAAACAGGATACTTCTGAGAGTGAAATGTGCTACACATAAAAATTAGGCCAGAATTATAAAAGTCAATGGGCTCATCCAGACAAACCAGGATGTGTGATTAACTCCAAGAACATGACAGTAAATCAGGAGAGCCAGGTTTTTAGATAACACAGGTCGATAATGTTTTTGAAATCCTAGGTCTAAAATGGCCTTGGGAATTAAAATCAACTTGTAATGATTAATGTCTATCGGTAAGGTGTGGGGAGATCTTAAATTCACTTGTTCAGTAAATATTTATTGAGTGTCTTCTGGTTAAAGAGACTGTGCTGCTCTTTGTGGAAGAATATAACAATGCATCAAAAATTGTCTAGACCCTCAAAACATATAATCTTAGTGGGGATGGGTAAAAGAAACAACTAAAATTAGGAAGTGAGAAAACTGTGAAGAGAGAGCTGGAGATACAGCATTCCAAGAATGGTCAGGAGACAGAGATCATTTTTAGCTGCAGGAATCATCAGTTAAGTCTTCAATCTCTCCCTCTGTCAATGCTTGGTGACCATTATCATTCAGTTCTTAGTGACTTTAAAAGTTAGCTCTTCATTAATGACATAAATAAATCTATTTAAGTTGAAACTCTATCACCAAGAACATTCTTATCCATCCCAAAAGAAAGGAACATGAAAATGATTCACTGAAGATGTAAACCTGACAGAAAAGAAGCACCAGATGGACAAAAATTAGAAAAAGGGATAATATAGGGGATTAGAAATTGCTTATATAAGAAAATTTTAATTTATGTGAACTGAAAATAAATCCACCAGAGAAAATGTAAATGTTTTATAAAAACATTTATCTAAAAACTCATAAAAATGTTCAAATGTGAAGGATTAAAAAAACAAACAGGCCTGAACTGTAGCTTTCACTAACATCATAAAAGTATAATTTAGTTCCATTAGTTAATTTCTTTGACATACCTGTGATAGCTTGTTTTTAGGATTCTGTGAAAAGTTATGCCCTTCTTTGGGAGGTTCGGGGAGGGTTGTGGATAACACATCTTTTACTATGAAGTAGGAAAGTCTACCTAGCAATTCTGATACTGAAATAGGATGTTTATACGAATCTTTGAAAGCACAAAGTACAAAATCTTTACCTTTCATATTGTAGTTTACACGGAAATCAAATTTCCAAATTTCATGATCAATAGTCCACTCTGAATAACTAGCCTAATACTTTAAAAATGGATAGAAAGAATATCCCTGCTTAGGAAATAATCATAAAATTCTCTCAACTAACATAGTCATCAATACTATTTAGCATTTACTTTCAAAAACCTAAAGCTTCAGATTAGTTATTTTTATAACTATCTAAATGACACTAAATTTATCATCTCCATTAAATAGATAGAAGAATATTATATTTACCCAAGACTAAGTCATGAGGCAGTAATACTTAAAAATAACAGCTTTCACATGTATGTAAACTTTTTTAAGTGGCCGATTAGTGATGTCATTTGTGTAAGATACAGTGATGTAAAACATTTTATGTCAATTTTAATATTGTATTTTAAAGAATTCTTCTTGGTTAAGCTAACTCCTGCTTTTCATTTTTAACATTTATGGCATACCAATTCTTAACTATTGTGTATACATTTAAATTTAATTTTGACTACAATGCAGAAGGAACCCCTAATTCTGCTCTACTGTTAACCATTCACTGAATTTCCCATTCCCTAACCCAACCTCCTACATTTGGAAGACTCTCTCATTTTTTACCATTACCTGCATGTTGACATATGATGGCCTTGGGGCCAGGCAAGTCCTTTCAGAGTTCTGCTGGGCAGCTGCAGCCCTCTCAGCAGCACGCTCACTTCCAGGAGCCTTTTTGTCAGCCAAAGGGCTTTCTGCAGCACTTAGTTCAGGATCTGAGAGCAGTCTGTCAGTACTGCTGTGAAACAGTTTGGAATTTAACACTCCATATTTATATACAAATGTACTGAACATCCCCTATGTGCCACATTTACTATACATCTATACCACTGTCAGCTATTTATATGTATTATTTCATTTAGTCCTCACAATCCCTCTCTGAGGTAAGTAGTAGACAGATAAGGGAAGTACCTTACCCAAGGTCATACCTCTGATAAATGGTAAAGCTGAAATTTGAGCCCAAGCATATGACTCTAGAGCTGCAGTTGAAATGATTTCATGATACACTTTGATAAACATTGTATGTATGACATATTCTATATGGTACATATGGAATAGACACACAGACAAGATTTCTAATTTGCACATATCAAGAAGATAGCAATGAGTCATGCATGCACAGTCTAAAAAGAGTCAATCTGAAGGCATGTAGATGATCCAATTTGTGTATGTGCAATGCATATGATATTGCTAACAAATCTAATAAGATACAGATAGCAGATAAATAAGTATTTCCAACACCTGTTCAGGGTGCATGGATGAACATAACGGCTCCGTAAAATAGGAAAAATGATCTGAATTACAAGATTGGTAATGCCCTATACAAATGCACCTCAAGTTCAAATCTAATTCCAGGTTAAGCTTAAGTAAAGGAGAAATAAGAAACAGTATTATTAGTCAAAGAGCTGATCTGTTCATTCATTCTTTCTTTTATCACTCACTATTATATCACGCCAGGGGATTCAGAAGAATTCATAACAGGCTATTGGAACAGAAAAGGAGGAGCAACGAACTCTGTTTGCTGACAAAAGTTCACAAAGGCTTCACATAGGACGTCAGAACTGGAATTTAAAGGGCATCTGCAGGTTTACCAGCATGAAGGACAGGAGAACAGCACAAGCAAAGGAAAGGAAGGAGGTAATGTGGACAGCTGGTGCATTTAAAGCCAGAGTGTAATAAGATGAGACTTGTGTGTTCAAAAAACTGCTGGAAGGAAATAAAGGACTGACTGAGCTGCTGAGAGGGTGGAGGCAGGGAGACTGTTCTGGAGGTTGCAGCTTAATTCAAATGAGAGGTAAGTTCAGAACATACTTAATGATGAAAGGAAAAGGCATTCCCTTCAAATGCTTCAATACAGGGAAAAAAGCAAATTTACCTCTCTAACCTATGCTGAATAATGTTCACTGTGGCTCTTAGTACCATGTGAAGAAAAACACAGATAAAGCAGATTTGGACAAAATGGGAACAACAGTAATTAACTGACAAAAGGGTTTATAAAAGCAAAAAAAAAAAATTTGGTAAGAAAAAGAGGAAATAAAAATATAAAGGCTATATTTAAGATATTCTCCTGTGTAAGGATATACAAGAAAACTAGTAAGACAGTAGAGGAAATTGGGTGGATGGAGATGGATGGGAGCAAAACCTTTAAACACAGAAGCTTTCCACTGTATTTTTGAAGTATGAATAGATTGTCTATTTGAAGAAAATAAAGTAATGGGAAAAGAAAATAGAGTAAGGATAACACGTCTGTAACTGTGCTATGGTAAGGAGAGTTACAGTTAATACATTGTACTCACTGTGGTTTATAATAAATAAAATCATGAAACTGTCAAATATTTATTATCAAAATTAGCAATTAACTACCTTGAAATAAGGAAGCCATAGTTTAAGTTAAAGACTCAAAGCAAAATAGAAAATTCACAGCAGGAAAAGTTCTAACAGAAAAATCAGACAGTAAATATTGCCCTGCTAAAGTTTCAGAACAATAGGGATGGGTTTAGAAGACCCAGATATAAACCTAGCCAGTTATAGAGAAGACATGAGTGAAAATTACCAGATGCTATTCCTTAATACAATTTTTAAAAGGAAAAAGAAAAGTATAAAGAAAAATAAAAAACACTCTTGAAGAAGATCAAATCCACTTGATTAAAACAAACTCAGCCCACTACATTTTATTTCAAAGGATCAAGGGATTTTAAAGATTAAAATACATACTGTAAGTGTGAGTTTTTCGTGCCCTGTAATAGTTCTACTGTCTGCCTTTTGGCACAGGAAACTTTGGAGGGACCCATCATCTGTTTCAGGTCACCCGCATTCCCAGAATGGGAAGGACTTCGAGGCATGCCTACTTCAACAAAAGCATCGTTACAACCTGCAGAAGGGATAAAGTGAAAGTGTCAGCTTATCGTCAACGACCACTTATGACAGAAACAAATCAGAACCCAACTCTAGGAAGACCCAGGCATACCCAGCTTTCAACTGCAAAGAAGGCAGCTTAAATTCAAGCTGTCTCAAATTTCACCCAAGATGAAATACGAAGAGAGACCCTCATAATTTTTAAAAGATTATTAGGGGTGAAAGGGTTATAAAAAAAAGAAATAACTCTACTTGTAAAAAAATCATGTGTGTACATTTAGTAAATTGACGCCTTCCTCTTACATAATTACACTTCAATTTAGGAAGTTCCAATGTAATGGGAAGTGATTTCTTTCTGTGGGAAGTGTTTTTCAGTTTATCTTTTCCATGTTCTTTGGAATTTTATTCAAGATGTCTTTCTGCATCCTTGAGGCAAGATGAGTCATAACTGGTTAGCAAAACCAACTTGAAATCACTGCAGAGACTTTTTACAACCCCCTTTATCCAAGTAACAGACCAGGCTGAAGTTCAGAAGGGAAGATACCTTCTGCAGGGTTTGATTTGGGAGATGCCTGCTCAGGTCCAGTTGTTTGTCTAGATGGATCACTGTGATTCCCACTCAGTACTTTTTCTCCAAGTGATGAGGTGGATATTGCACCATATTTTATATTTGGAGACTAAAATAATAATAGAAAATAACATACAGATATGGTCACAATTCTAAAATTCATTGTAGGTGAAAGTGTAAACATATTACCAGTGGCTTATCTCTTAGAAACAGCATAGATCACACTACTCTAGCAAAGGACATTACCTGTGCATGTCCATTTAAAGAAGCAGAGATTTTTTTTCCTTCTGTCTGCATACTGTTGATATGGACATCAACAGGAGTCAAGCCAGGAGGGGGAGATGGAGCTGTGTGCCCATAGGTGGGCACTCCAGACAACAAAATATTGGTTAATGTGGCTTGGGCAGTAGATGGAATCATAAGATGTGGTATAGCAGAAAAACCTGTAACAACATTTCATGAAGACAGATATTAGACCAGAAAAAACTCAGATTCAACAAACATTACTTTATTATTTTCAGAAAAACAAAAATACCCCTCATTTTTTTGCTATAAATTCAGAAGAGAATTCAATTTTGATACCTCCTCTGTAAAAAGGTTTAACATTACTATAAAAACACAAAATAATGTTAAAATGGAACAAGACTTTAGAGAAAATTTAATCTAAGCTCTTCATAGTACTGATGAGGAAACAAGCTAGATTTAGCATGTCCATATGACTACCAAGCACATCTGTCCGAATGGAACCTACATTTGTTAATTACCAGGTCAGTGACCTTCTGGTGTCTTTGCCACTGCTTCCTGCTTATCGCACTCTTCTTCCTGATCTGCTTGTCAGGTCTGAAGACTGTATTTCACTTTTATGAAAAACCCACTGCTTGTCATGCTTCATTTTAACTAATTTACACATTGGGGAATTTGTGTTTACCTGCAGTATGCTTTGAACCATAATTTTTCTCTAAGGAAACAGAGCCATTAGTGAATTTTACTTAAAAACTGATACCTAAGAATGCATGCCTTTGACTGTATTTGAATTATACTCACCTGTGGCACTTGAAGTGTTAGCAAGTGGGGGTGCCCATAATGTGGGACTCGGGGTGCCAGAACTTGGACTTTGCAAAGGACTGACTGAGCTATTAAGAGCGTTCAAGAGTGAGTTTGGGGTTGTTGATGTGTTTAGAGATAAGGTGGTAGGCCCCAAAAGACCTGCAATAAATGAATGTAAAGTCAATATGCATAAATTCAAGATTTGAAAATACAGATGGCACCAATATTGCCAGGTGGAATACACAGATATAATCTGATATTTTCTAAATATAAAGAACAGGTTACCTTCTTTCAAACATCCACGTGAAATATTGCATGATACAACTCCGACACAGAACTCAGACTATCCACAAACATATGCTGGTCAGAAAATGGGAGATAGGTGTGTGCAAACCAGGGAAACGATCAGGGTCCCTGAGCACTGCCAGCTGCTCTGCATTCATCTCAACTAGCCAGGATGAACCAAATTCTGTTCAAGTGGAAGCTCATTTTTATTTCTCTGCATAACTCACTGTTTTTGGTTTCCAAACTAACTCTTTTCAAACCACCTGCAATTAGCAGAGAACAGGGGAATGTTCTCCTGCAGCAGAATAACTTCATTTGGCCCATTTGTGGATAGGCCGAGCCACTTGGAACAGTTTTCATTCATGTGTCAAAACAACCTCTCTGGTACTCCATCTCAATGTGTATGAAACTTTCCTCAGAAACGATTTTTTGTTTCTTGCTTGTTTAAAGGATTTAATGTTTGATTTAAGTAATGAAAATATCCCTTCAGGCATTTAAAATATATTCTAAAGTAAAATATGAAACTGTATACAATTTTCCAGGAATATTTAAAGTATTAAGTATTACAGGATAGGTACAGACATGAAAACATTTAAAAACCTGAGTAACTGAATCTTTGCTCACTTTTTTCTCTCTAGTGCAGGAACAACTTGGTTCCTGCTAAATTCTCTCACCTGCCACTTCCTGATTCACATGCATATGTTATTATGACTGTCCAGGTCTCCAGTGGAACGGACAACTTTGGGAGATTAGAGGCCAAAGGAAAAAGAGTCTGTCTTTACTGTAATGATGCCTAGACAGGGGTACTTGGAATCTTAATTATATTATAACCATATTATAATTTTAAAAGCATGAAATAACCATTAGGAAAAAAGTTTACAGAATTCTGAGAGTATTTTTTCTGTCTCAGATCAACACTGAGTGAGGCAGAATGATTTTCTAGGGTTATTACATTCACTTTTTATATTAAGGCTACTGAAAAATGTGCAAGAAAGTAGTGAACTAGCATAACTGCAACATGGCAATGAACTTTAGCTTGTCAGATGGAAATCCATAAATGAGGCAGTACATATCATCACAACCATGAAACACCTCACCTCACTTTCTCAAAGAACTAAGGCACTGAGGGGGTGATGCTCTTTCAGCTTCCATTTTTCTTTTTCATCTTCTTCACCTTAGATATAAATACAAGTCCATTTGCCCCTCTTGGTGGCCGCAGGCTAGATTTCCTCTGCATCTGGATAAGGCAGTTCTGACCTCTGTGACTGGGGGTTCTGCTCACTTTCACTTCCCCCTCTCCCTACCCCTCATACAGATCTGCAATTACTTTTTGAAAAGCACACTGGATAATCTTTACCTCTAGGGATGGATGGCAATATTGCAAATGCAAGAGAGAACAAACACATAAATTATAGTTAGCCTGCTCACTTCATTCTCAATGGCATTCTTAATTTAAAAGAACAAACACAGCCACTGAAAATAAAACAGAGCTCGATTATTTATGCCGAAATAAAAAGAATCTGAGTAACAAAAATCTATATTCTAACAAAAAAACCCAAAATGGATTGATGTGAGTTTTGTTGCTTTTTCATTTGATCTTAGAGCCTGATGAGAGAAAAAGCCTTTAAAATGTAGCCCCAAAAGGTAGAAAGAAAGGGAACTGGCTAAGCAATCCCCCAGTGACTGAGAAGCGCTATAATAATAAATTTTATACCTAGTCCAGTGAGTCCAAGGCCTGCTGAAGCTAAGATGTCCAGGCTGGGACATGCCAGGCCGGCAGGGCACGATGCTGGGGATGGACTGGTTGCTATGGTAACCCCACTGCTTTCAAGTCCGAGGAGACATTTCCTTGCTTCATACATATTTAAGGCATTTCGCTCAACACTTTTCACAATCACAGACTATGAAAACACATAATGGGAAAGAAAAAGGTGATATGCAAGTAGTCTACAATGTATTGGGAGGTGGGTGAGAAACGAATATGGTAAAAAGGATTCCAGTCAGGGAATCAATGCTGTTTTAAAATCAATTAAAAATTCTAACTGCTTATTTCTTATGTTTATTCCTTTTGGTAAAACCATAAAATGTTAGTGACATTTTATTGGGTATGTCCTGTGTGCCAGGCACTGTGATTGAAACTGCACATATACCTTAATGCCTGGCAGACACCTTCTGGGTGGGAATGAATATTCATATTTAGTGAGGATAAGGGACCTATCCACAGGCACAGCCTAGCTGGAGGGGCAGCGAGAAGACTGGACCTCAGGTCGTTCGCATCTACAGCCCATTCTCTTTATGTCCACTTGCCTTTTTTTACATTAAGGCTTTCTGCCCTTTATCTCATCTTTACAAAACAAATCAAACTAGTCACTACATACAGACTGCATAATAACAGTCACTTACATTTGACATTTATAGCCTACTAGTTAACTAATAGACTTTAAGGTACCACTATTCCTCACTGATGACATATCTATGGCAAAGCTATGGTAAAATAAATTTCTAAACAATATATTTTTTCTCAATGGACTGATCTAGAAAATTGGAAGTGTGAACTCAAGAGGGAGAGCCTAAATGGGCAATAAAGAAAATTTGTGACTGAGAAAGCAGTTAATGCAGTAGTCAGCTTCAGGGCCAGCTAGGAAGAATTAAATAGCCCTGGGATGCTACAAGGCTTTAGAATTCTCACAATCTATTTTCCCCTGATCTGTGCTCATTTCTTACTAAGCTCCAGGAGTTTCTCGTGTGTTTGACCCTCTTTATATGCACAAAATCTCTTCTGTCTTTAGCTTTTAGTCCTGGTATCTACAGTGACTTCAGTCAACTCAAATTAGTCAAGCATGAAGCTTCAAGATACATAAAATTAATGTCCTGTTCTCTAACTCTAAACTCATTATATTAAGCTCACTTAGAATCGGTCCTATCTTTTCCTTTAAAGTTTACTTTTGAAGAAGGCATGATTGTTTCTCTTTAGACACTGAACGCCATGTTATTTTACATATATACAAAATTGTCCATGATACATATTATACATACACCATGATACACATAACAAGATTAACAAAAATTAAAAAATGGAAAGCATAACTGTTACGTGTTTTAACTACTAGAATAAAAATTTTCATAAATGATTTCATTAGTACATGTTAAAAGAAGCAACCTGCTTCTTGTCTTCTGACATCTGGTACAAAGGTCTCTTCAGGGTGTATAACTAGGCATAAATACTGGGCGGTCGAGGCTATCAATATTTTCAGTGTGATCTGACAGTCGCTATTGTTCCTCAAAGTGGCTGTGCCAATTTACCAAACATTAATGTAGGAACATTCCTCTTCCCTCACATTCTCACTAGCATTTAACATCATCAGGTTTATCCTATTAAATTTTGACTATACATGTAATTATTGAAATTCTGCAAGATCTTAGAGGAGAAGTTCCAAGAAGGCTGAACTGGGAATACTTCGTTATTTACTTTTGATCGTTATTATCACTTTATTTTCTTAAAGAGAATGGGCACCTATTCTTTCTTTATTTTTTTAATATATGAAATTTATTGTCAAACTGGTTTCCATACAACACCCAGTGCTCATCCCAAAAGGTGCCCTCCTCAATACCCATCACCCACCCTCCCCTCCCTCCCACCCCCCATCAACCCTCAGTTTGTTATCAGTTTTTAAGAGTCTCTTATGCTTTGGCTCTCTCCCACTCTAACCTCTTTTTTTTTTTTTCCTTCCCCTCCCCCATGGGTTTCTGTTAAGTTTCTCAGGATCCACATAAGAGTGAAACCATATGGTATCTGTCTTTCTCTGTATGGCTTATTTCACTTAGCATCACACTCTCCAGTTCCATCCACGTTGCTACAAAAGGCCATATT
This sequence comes from Neofelis nebulosa, assembly GCF_028018385.1. Classification (NCBI taxonomy): domain Eukaryota; kingdom Metazoa; phylum Chordata; class Mammalia; order Carnivora; family Felidae; genus Neofelis; species Neofelis nebulosa. Next base: position 24,962,666 of record NC_080794.1, on the reverse strand, counting down.
TCATTCTTTCTCATTGGGCACCTATTCTTTAAATTTCCAGGTCCAGCAGAGTGGCTCACAGAGTACGTAAGCTAAATATTTTTGAATTGCACTGGATATGTACACATACACATGCACACTTAACACAATGTTTAGCCTTATTTAACTCTCTGATAACTTAACAAAGCTGAAAGTTACCAGACTGCAAATTAATAAAAACGTATTTTCTCTTCTCATCTATTTGTAAAAAATAATGGTCATTCAATATGGACTCCAAAACCAACCCATATTTAAATAAAATGATGATCAATAATGAATGGTACAAATTTATGTATTTAAATAACTAAGTATAATATATAATGATATATATATTATATGGAATATTTAATTCCGTGTATATGCAAATAACATTTATATGAAAACAGAACTAGCTGGAACATGGTGCTCTGGGTCTGGACTCTGAACCCACCTTGCTTGGCTGTTTCGGCTTCGGTTTAATGCTGATGAAGACATCAAGCTGTTCCATCAGCTGGGCAGTGAACTGTGGGTCCACTTCAATTTCTTCCTTCATATCAAACATCAACACAAGAGGAAGACAACCCTAAGAAATGTCACAAAAGAGAGTGTCAGAGGTAAAAACATTACTCATTTAAACATCTGATAACTTAACGTGCCTACAAATAATGCAATATTCTATGGGCTTAAAGAATAAACCCAAGTATTAAAGCTAAATTACATACTTTAACAAAGCTTAGAAAACTGGTGTGGAAATAATACTGAGGGCACAAACTATTTTTTAAAAGACAACATTATACATGTCTGAAGTTTTCTGTTATTGGCTCTGAATTTTTTTACTCACTTTCCACCTTGGAAAACTTTTCCATTCTCTGACTTCAGTTTTGTTACAGATGCCAGAAATTAGATTCTCATCCACACCAAGAGTATGAATCTTGTGCTTTTGCTCAAAGACTTACAGTAGTGATTTTTTATGATTTCTGAATGAAATCTAAACATGTATCAGTAGAGATGTCCACAATCTGGCCCTTTGCTTGTGCAATCACAGGTCTGTATGTCTATACATCTGTCCCTTCCCCAGGTTAGACCGGCCTCTTGACCACTGTTCAAACAGATACTGTACTTTGGTCTCAACTCACCAAAAGGCTTCTTCACCAACCAAAGTCCTACCTCTCTTCTGCTGCAGCTCCAACCTTATCTCCTTCTTGAGGTAAACTGCTACTACTGTTCCTTCTTTTAGGCTTCTCACTTTTTAGCACTGCACAGGTTAGCACTTGTTTCTTTCTCTGATGCTTTCTTCCTGGCCCCGAATCTACTATGTTTAGGAACCACATCCCATACTTTTACTGAGTCACAGGATGCTCAGTACTAGCCTGCCCAGTACTAGCTGGGTTCTGTATGTAAGTATCAGGAGAAATAACAGCCAAATACACTGGAATTAAAGTGAAATTACTGTGCTTCATTTTCCTTGTGGATAAAAGTGATTTTTGGATTTAAAATATAGATTAAAAGCCTTTTAATTTACTCCTCTCTTCCTCACTTCTTTCAATATTGTACAATAATATATCTCATTGCACACTTGTATTTTTGGCAGGTTCGGTCAAAGCATGAATATGAACTCCTAACTACATAGAATGACTGAAAAAGTTCACTTAAAATAATACTTCAAGAACTTAAAAATCAGAAAAAAAGAAAATTATGAAAAGTAATCATAATAATCTTTGGATACAAATATGCTACCTAACTAGTGATATTTTAAAAGTAGTCTGGTAAACTAAGCTTGGCTAAAAAAAATCATTCACAACAAAATAATTATGTATGCTTAATGATTGTAACAAGTTCTTATCTGTCAGAGGAATGGAATCAACAATAAAAACTTGGATTTTCTGAAAGTTTCTCAAAAACAAATTCTGTGAGTTAACAATAGCAAAGATCACATCCGAAGGTTACTGATTCAAATGTCATTACAGATCAAGTTCTTGAACAGAATAAAATGGTGTTTTTAATAAGAATATTTATGAGTCCACATTGTGTCAATCCACTTTGTTACTATGTATCAACCTACACACTGTGTTTTTAAATGAATATAGGAAGGACAGAAACATAGCAAATTTTAAATCGGAACCAGTATCAAATTATATAATTGCTATTTTCTTCAATGTGTTAAGACTCAAATTCAAGGCTTAAATTCCATTTTTTAAATTGTATCAGAGATTTTTGAAATTTTCAAATGTTTCAGGCCACTAAAATTTATGTCTTTGAGGGTAAAAAGTTATTTTTACTTTTCTGTTTAAACAGACTTTTTTGTCAAATGCAAACTAATACTACATGTCAGATGAAAATAATCACCTCCTACAAAATACAGCCCATTATTTCACTGTATCCTCTTTTGTGTTTAGTTTAAGTTAAAAAAAATACAGCAAATAAATTACTCACCTATGCAATGAAATTAAGCTTGTGAGGTACTACATACTTTACTCTTATTTTATTTCCTTTTACCAAGAAACTTCCTTATCTGACAGGCTTCCAAATGTTTTCATAAATACCAGTAGTATGGTATGTGCGCCAACATATACTGTACTCAAAGAAGTAAACGAAGTAAAATAAAATAGTAACACTAATATCAATAAACCTACCATGAGATATTGCCTTGCAAGACAGACAGACTCAATGGTGCCCTGGAGGTAGACGGTGGATTTCTTTTGTGGGTTACTGGGGTCAGGAAAGTGGATCTGAGCACCTGTTCTTTGCATGATATGTTTGATGTTGCTTCCATTTCGACCCATCATAAAGAGATGATGTTGAGCTGCAATATCTAGTTGTGTGCTCACAGGAATAGCTGATGCCAAGCTCCCAGCGAGATGTTCCAACAGCATGGCGGTTCCTTCCTAGGAGAAAAGGGTGGGAAATAATCCTATAAAATGACTGTCCATATACAAGGAAAGATTCTAGTGTACTTCTAATTGCTACAGAGAAATTCAAAGAATTCTATAACCCATAATGCAATGCAAGGAAAAATTCTAGAAAACGGATTAGTCTAAAATCCTCTGAAAATAAAATTGCATAATTTGTACACTTACAATGTTCATAATTATCTCAATTACTTACCTTCACAGCGCTGGTGTTATTCTGAGACCCTCGTACTATCACAGTAGCACCATACATTCGGGAACGCTGTTTAAATGACACTGAAATGTTGTATGTTTGTGATATGTGCTGAATCGAGGGGGAGTTAGGATCGGGAACTGGCTGAAGAATCCCAGCGATTGGTAACTCAAACATCAGCACCAAAGGAAGCAGCTCCTAAATGAAAGTATTAGAGCCCAAGGCAGACAGTTGAGTGACTGCATGCTTAGAGATATGCATAACTTGTTCTTTTTTTTCTGAGGATGGAATTCTAAAACATAAATTGCTTTTATTACAGATATAAGCTTGAGCAAACTAGGTAGTTTCTCGAATAAAAAGAGTCTGTGAAACCAAAGAGTTTGTAACCTAAACTGCCTGTGGTATTCTTCCTCGGGCCTCTTTCTGACCATCTCAAAATCATCAGAGAAACGGAGTCAGGTACAAAATGGAACATCACTAAGAAACATCTTCAACACATTAAAACAACTTCTGTCACTATTTCCTACCTATTGAACATATGATTTGGTTATAAATTGATACACTAAGATATTTTTATTGCCTTATGATGCAAACACTGCTGATACTGATTTACAGTATTAAAGTAATAAATAGTTACCCGAATTCTAACTCGGGCAGATTCTACTCCTGCTGGTTGTCCTGCTATAGATACCTGCAAAAATAAGAAAATACAGTAGATTTATTTTGAGCCCACATCTGCATTTCCAGCTATCTACACCCTTGCCACTCAAAGTGTCATCCAGGAAAAACAGCACTGCCATTATCTAGGAGCTTGTTAAAAATGAAGGGTCTCAAGCACCAACCCAGACCTGCTTAATCACAATTTGCATTTTAACAAGCTCCTCAGCTGATTTGTGTCAACTGATTTACATCAGCCCCCAGACTAATGTAAGCCTCACAGTCCCCATAATGCCATCCTGCTCCCCTTCTCATTTCTCATTTACTGCATTTTCTACCTTTTGTTTAAACTCTGCATACTGTATATCAATTCTGTACAATATATCAATATACAATGATATTGCTGCAGTAGGTACTCAAAATATTGAACCACTTCATGCTAATTGGTTAAAAAAAACTATTGCTTCAACACCACCTCCAGCTCTCTCCTGGGATCCCCTGAACTTTCCCACAATCCATCAAGTAAAAAATTAATCTTGGGGGCGCCTGGGTGGCTCAGTCAGTTAAGCGTTCAACTTCAGCTCAGGTCATATCTCACTATCTCATGGCTCGTGAGTTCAAGCCCCACATCAGGCTTTGTGCTGACAGCTGAGAGCCCGGAACCTGCTTCGGAATCTGTGTATCCCTCTCTCTCTGCCCTCCTCTGTTTGCGCTCTCTCTCTCTCTCTCAAAAATAAACATTAAAAAATATTAAAAAAAAACACAAAACAAAAAAAGAATTAATCTTGGCATGAGAGTAAGGGTGTAGGGCTCCAGGACACTGCTCCTAATGGACCATGCCCCGTGCCATACCAATTGTCAAATGTTTTGAATACTGCCCTTGCTTTCTATCTATCTTCCTTATGTGTGTGTCACCATCACCATTAGTCCTCATAGAGAAAAGACTACCCTATTCATCTTTGAGGCTGACAGTTTCTAGTATTGTGATTAGAGAGAAAACTTCCAAATAACACAAATAATACTATCTGTTCTTCAAGTACTGAAAGTGCTTTGTATGGATAGGTAAGTTTCATTTGTTTTCAAATACAAGAACTAGAAAAAACGTGTATAAACTAAAGAGAAACATAATTCCACCAACATGAGGAAGTTGGGCACTCGTGCGTGGCCTCTGAGCAGGTGATCTGGTGTACGCTGGAGAACCACGGGTATGATGCTACCAACAGAATCCCCACACTGAACAGGTTCTTGGACCAGGCAAGGCTGTAGGTCCTTTCCTAATGTAATGCTCCCTGGGCCTTTCCTTAGGGACTTCGTTTTATATTGCTATCGCATTTATGTTGCTCCCCTCTCTTCTACCAACCAGTTAGAGATAAGCACTTTATGGCCTACCTATAATTCATCTCTTTAAAAAAGTAGAGCACCTTCAATCTCCTGGGAAAGAGTCATACATTCTTATTTATTTTTATTTTTTAGTATAGTTGACACACAATGTTAGTTTCAGGTGTACAACATCAGTGATTTGACAAGCTTATACATTATGCTATGCTCACCATAGCTACCATCTACCATCATATGTTGCTATTACAACACCACTGGCTATATTCTCTATGCTGTGCCTTTTATTTCCATGACTTACTCATTCCATAACTGGAAGCCTGTAACTCCCACTCCCCTTCACCCATTTTGCCCAATCCCCCCTCTCCTCTAGGAAGCATCAGTTTGTTCTCTGCATTTAAAGGTCTGATTCTGGTGTTTGCTTATTCATTCATTTCTGTATAGTCACATATTAGTAAAATCAATATGGTATCTCCATGATTATTTTTTTGCTTTCATCTCCCAAAAAAGATATGCATATGGAAAATCAAAGCTTTAATCTGTCCCATAACAGTTCATGTGAAAAGACAAAGCACCTGGTTGCTTTTTTCTGCTTGATTATTCCTGTTGGAATCTGGAAAGTGGATGTGGCATCCTGTTTCTTCCATCACTTTTTTAATATTGTTGCCACCTTTGCCGATTACATGAGAATGTTCTGTATGTGAAACATCCATCTTCAAAGTGACTCGATTGCTCTACATGGAAATAATGTATTATTTCTTGATGCATGCAAAAGGAAGGAACAACTCCTTAAAACACTTTTTATCCAAGGGGACAGTACTAAAAACAAGTGACCTGGTGGGAAATCTTACAAATTTTTTGGAATCATATTAATCTATAAATGTGCAATTTCTATCATTTCTCTTTGGCTATACAAGATATTTATTTGGAAAATATCATTTAAATAAAGTCAGGCAGAGTTACAAATAAATTACTCATCTCATTTTTTTCTTTAACAGACATTATTCATGAAACATTTAATTCAAATAACTAAAAACAGATGAAAACAACTGCAAGACTGAATATATGTATGTTAGTAGGACTGTTGAACTGTGACAGAAAACAATAAAAATAAAACTCAAAACTAAAAAGGTATTTGTAAGCATTGTTTTCACAACCAGTCCATTACTATAGGCCAAACTACAGAGCAGATCTACTATTCTTGCTGGTAGGAAGAAGAGTGAGGAAAGGAAAACAAAGCACAGCTCTCTAGCAGTAACAAGGCTTACATAAACCAGTACAAAGTGTAAGATTAGTTATAATAAAGCAAAATGTAAAATTCTAAGACATAATGAATAACTGTGGTCATGTTAGAATCTATGTATTTAATTTTGGGAAATTCAGTATTGTACAATTATAAACACATGAAATATTTTCTCATTTATAAGACTAATATCGAAATTCTTCAGTCCTTCAGTTTTTAAAGTAAAATTAAAAAGTCAAAATAAGACATTAAAAATATCAATAGTTTTTACATCTTAATTCTTAAATTTTAAACATATCCATTAAATGCTTTGGTCTTTAAACTTTGTTCTTCTTTTAGTTTAACATTTTAAATACAGGGAACATACATTATTTTTTGGGAAAAAAATTAGAATATTTAATAATTAGAAGGTGAATAATTCCAAAAATTAAAAGAACAAGAAAAGGAAAAAAAAAAAAAAAAGGGAAGAGATCAGAAACTATTTCAATGGAATATCAGGTCGCAAAACACAGTGGTTAAGAACCAGACAGCCTGGATTTAAATCCCACTTCTCCATTTATTAGCTACAGATTCTGGGAATCTTCCCTAATATCTCTGTGCTGAGTTAGTTATAAGCATTAAACAAATTAGTATTTGTAAAATGCTCAGCAAAGTGCCTGAGATATACTAAGTGATTTAGAAATATTTAATAGAATAAATTCTCACAAGGGAGTATATATTTTTACACATCTAAATTTCCCTATTATCTCTCTATACCTATACATGCAGAGAGAAAGAACTTACAAAAGAAACTGCCAGGTTTCATGCCATCACGCACAATTATATAGAAGATCATTCTGGCATCATAAAGGCAATATGCTAATTCTTCTAAACTTCATTATTTGCCCCACACTAATCAGGGTCAGTGTTGATTTCTGAAAATATCACTCAATTACCCAGCATGACAGAACCCATTCAAATTTTAAACAGAATTTTACATCCATTGTAGAAACACACATGCTTATTTTAAAACCCACCATTACTTTCTCCTGGTTTTTCTTCTCCAAATGGTTCTTTTCATAACAGCATGAAGTAGCCCTTGCAGAGACAAGGTTCTGACATCTGAGTGTCCTTAACATTCACTTACTTTTGTGTCTAAGACAGACATGATCATTTCCTTGGCCTCCTTAACATCTTCTTTCTTTCCAGAAACCTTAATATGGGGATCTATAAGAAATCAAAAAAGGGCTCATGTGAAACCCCTAAAACTCCTTGTTTTAAAATTGATGTTACAATATAAGAAAATAGAATCCATAAGAAATTCAATATTTGATTCATTCTAGGTGTGTTAACACTGCAATTAAGACAGGAATATGGAAAATCCCCAAGTTGTACATTTATCTGTGTGGTCTTTTCCTTCTGACAACTGGCCAAATCACTTACCTGCAAAGTAAGTTTATCATATAATTTTTTTTTAAACAAGAATCTATAAATTCAATTTATGACTACATTCTTGCTATACTCCAAGCCCTTATCTAAGGCTTTAGATGCATGAGCTCATTTAATCCATAAGCTAATTTAATCACAGTTCTGTGAGGTTATTTCCAGGGGAAACTAAGGCACGGAGCAGGTTAGTAACTTGCCCTAGAAAACCACCAATAGGCTCATTCATTATAATCTCATGTCTTCCAACTCTGCATCCAGACTTTAAACCATGTGCTAACCTAATTCAGAAGGTATCTTTACAGGTCAAGGTTAACAGAATAAAACATAATCTTCATTCAGTAATATTTAATATTTATTCAGAACTAGTGTTAAATGGCTAATATATACTATAGGTGTTATTTATTACAGCCACAGAATGTTATAAAGGAAAGCATTAATTCATTCAGCAAGTATTTCCTGTACCAGGCACTATTCTAGGGGCCAAGGGATATATTAGTGAAGAAAAATACCTTTGTCCACATGGAGCTGACAGTCTTGTACAGGGAGACAAAACTGAATCAAATAAACAAATTATCTAGTGTCTTATAACATAACTGTTATGAAGAGGAGAACGAGACAAAAGCATGAGGAGGACCAGCTGTGGGAAGGGGTCAGTGCATTAGGCCTGATTCAGAAAGTGAGGTCTGAGTAAAAGCTTTGAGGAGAGGAGACAGCTGGCCAAGCTAGAATCTTCAGAAGAAGGGAAATATCACAGCTAAAACTCTCAGGTGAGGACGTGTCTCTTCTCTCTTTCTAAGTCTCTGCCATAATAGGGTCCTCTATTACCCCATGGGTAGCCTGACCCAGACCAAGACCATTTTGAGGTAAGCCAGAAGTTCCATACCACTAGCCTTATGATAAAGTGATATCACGAAAGCAATAAAGCTGGATAACAGAGCATCATCATCACCATCATTAGTGATGTCAATCTTACTGACTGCCTATAACATGCCACCTTCTCTGTGGAGTCCATCCTACACTGAACTACACCTCAGATCAACAACAGGGTCAGGAAATACTAGCTGAGAATTCCAAACCATCAGTTCTCTAGGATAAGAAAAGAGAATCACCTGGTGGGAATTTTATCAAAGTACATGTACTTCCCTGGTATCATGACTTACCCATCCTCAACCAGCAGTCCATCTGAAAATCAATGCCATGATGAGCATGTCACATTAACAAAGTCAAAATGAGCAACTGAAGGATGGATGCATGGGTGGGTGGGTGGATGGATGGATGAATGGATGGACGGAAGGAAGGAAGGAAGGAAGGAAGGAAGGAAGGAAGGAAGGAAGGAAGGAAGGATGGATGGATAGGAGAGATGGGAGAGATGGGAAGGAGGGAGGAAACCCTGTCCTAAAGCTACTGGCTCTTAGGACCAGGACAGAACAATCATAGTCAACAACAGTGCACCACCAAGCTTCAGAACTAAGGAATGCATCTGGCTTCCTGGGGAGACATTCCAGCAACTGTATTTTGAGTCAATGCCATCACCTCTAGCCCCCCACCAACCCCCCCAGACTGTCTCCTGGGAGCTGCCCTTGGCCTTAGACTCTTTTCCTTAACCCATTCTTTAATCCTTCCTCTGATACTTGCCATGTAACAGGGACACTGTGAAGATGAAAGACCTTACAATTTGTTTAAAGTATCAAGTATTATAAGGCAAGGGTCCTAAAAGTAGGGCAAAATCGATGTCCAACAAACTCAAGGTGGTATGGCATTGTGTCCACATTGCTTGCTCTTTGGTGCATTCTAACAGAAACCACTTGTTCTCTGTAGGATTATCACCAACTTTACCATAGTAATGTAAAAAAAAAGCATTTTCTTCAATAATTTTTATTATATGCATTATAACTCCTGTAGGCAATATTTATATTCCGAGCAGTCTACATTCAAAATTTTGATCCCAGCTATCTTTGACTTTGGTTTCAATTACTGTATGCTGACCCTGATGTTATTCTCTATTGAAAATGCTTACTCCTGGGGGATTAGAATCTGGCACTTCTCAAAACATACCTGATCACACTGAATTGTAGCACTTGCTAAAATATACGTTCCTGGGTCTCCAGGATCCAGTAATTGGCATTTTGTTTGTTTCCCAAGTAATTCTTCAATCAAATACAGGACACAGCAGATGAAACCACATAAAAGATATAATTATAGTGTCTTATGTATCAGGCAAGTATATATAATATAAAATGGTTCTACAGGGGAAAACATCTATTTTCTTACTAACAAATTAACAGTTAAGTATTGAGTGGTATGCTAATCTGAAAACCTATTACTTTACACATTGGATAATCACATTAAAATTCCTATGCATCTCCAGGTGGACAAGGAGACCCAGATCCAATTTATGACAGAATTTGATTTCTACCATCTCTGTATGAACAAAACAATAAGCAAAATAAAAAGCAAAAGCCTCAATAGAAAATACATTTTATTTCAAAGTGAAAGAGCACCATCTACTGACCAAAAATATAAATTATCAATGGACACAGAGCTACACACACAACACATAGTCACCAACATGTAACATCAAATCGTATCCAGGACCCAAATTAGCACTTGTTTGGAAAATGGTTCTTTAAATAATCAAGTCTCATAAGTGTAGAGAAAAATAAACATGACAAAATTCTGGTTTATACTGCTAATGAACCAAAAATAGTGTCTTCTTCATTCCCTCCTTTGTCCTTGCTCAAAAGATATCTATAGGATGTGAACTCTGATTCCAAGCTGAACTTAACATGCTTATTTTAAATCCTGAAATCCAGTTCTCCACTTTCAATGAATGTTCCATTTCACAGTTTAAATGTGTCCTACATGGGACTGAGGTTTTATTAAGACCCATTCTGGAAATACTTGATGGAGAAAAGCCAAAGAATTAACTATATTAATAAATATAAAAGTAAAGAAAAGCCCAGCTATAAAGATTGTTGAAAGATGGTACAGTAATAGGGAATAAGTGTATAGTCTTCCCCTCCCTCAAAATAATTACTTTGAAGGACAACACCAATTTGGGCATGAAAATTTTAAGATATTTGCTCTAAAAATAATATTCATTGCTTTATAATCAACCTTCAAGTGCTCTAAACACAAGGATTGTCTTAACTGGTTTTATAACTTCCATGATGCCAGCCAAGTAGTAGATAATAAGTAAACAGTAGGTGAATGGACTGAAGGTGCCCCTATTTTTTGGAAATGGCTACCTATACAGAGGAAGGAGATGGAAATCGATAGGAAGAGCCTAAACTTCACATCTAAGGTGATCATATGTCCTGCACTTCCCCAGACAGTTTTGACTTCAAATATCCTGATCTCAGTACCTCTATAAAAATACAGAGAACTGTCAGATGTCCTTCCAGATTTTGGGGTTTTAGATTCCTGTCCCATCAATTTGTTCCCAAATCTGTGGTGTAACCCTATGGAACAGAGGAAGACCAGAGGGTGGTCCAGCCTTCAATAGGTTGTATGAAGCTGTATGAAGATGGGTATAAAATGGGTATTTTACATGTGCATACTGCAAAAGAGGTAAACCTTTGAGCAAAAAGGTTTCTATGACTTCCATGTGGAAATTCATAAGGAGTTGATAAGGCAACAATTGTTCTTATAAGAATACATGCTAAAAACCATATTTTCAGTAAAGATAAATATTTAAAAGAGTTGGGATGTTATATGAACTTAAGTGAAGTTTAGTAATGGTTTTAAAAGATTATCTCTTGGTACTCTGGTTGTACTCTCTGGTTTCCCACCCTTGGAATCATTCCCGTTCCTGGAAACATCAGTGAAATTTTTATTGCCTTTTCCTTCTTTCCTCAAGTTTAAACTTCCTTTCCCTTTCATTCCTGTCCCAGAGCAAAATCTATAGAAAAGACTCATGTCAGCCATTTTCATTGTAGTTATAATGCTACAGAAAGTAATGAGGGGCGCCTGGGTGGCTCAGTTGGTTAAGCATCCGACTTCAGCTCAGGTCATGATCTTACACTCCATGAGTTCAAGCCCCATGTGGGGCTCTGTGCTGACAGCTTGGAGCCTGGAGCCTGCTTCAGATTCTGTGACTCCTTCTCTCTCTGCCCCACTCTCTCTGTCTCTCTTTCAAAAATCAATAAACATTTTTTAAAAATTAAGAAAAAAAAGTAATGAGTTGTTGACATATGATAGATTTAAGCCATCACTGTTTCACCAATGATTTGTTTGTAGCTACTTTCTTGTCTCCATGATTGAGTACGGTTGAGAAAAGATTCAACACCCAAAATTCAATGCAATGCTTTCATTTCTCAGCATGTTCTCTTGAAGAGAGAAAACAACAGAAAATCCCTTGTTTAACTAACCGGACTCCTCCCACCCACAACACCCAAAATAAAAGATCATATTACAGTCATTTGTTTATGAAGAAAAGTTCCATATCATGGCCTGAAATCAAGATGGCTTTAGTACATTTTATGCATGTATATCAAACTAGCCTCAAATCCATAAGAGTGGACAGAATTCACTTCCCTTTTTTTTTTAATGTTTATTTATTTTTGAGAGAGAGAGAGAGAGAGAGAGAGAGAGAGAGCGAGTGAGCGAGCATGAGCAGGGGAGAAGCAGATAGAGGAAGACACAGAATCCAAAGCAGGCTCCAGACTCTGAGCTGTCAGCACAGAGCCAGATGTGGGGCTCAAATCCATCAGCCATGAGATCATGACCTGAGCCAAAGTCAGATGCTTAACAGACTGAGCCACCCAGGTGCCCCAGAATTCACTTTCTTTTGGCTGGGAGACCTCTTCAGTTTTATTTCAAGTTCTTTCTAAGAAGCCTTAGCCTTTAAAACTGTCTAAAAAGGAGGGCATTGGCTGGGACTGGATCCATCAACATCATCAGGAGTTGTCAGTGTTGAAAGGCAGAGAGGTATCTCCACCTTGCTCCAAAATTCCCCATAATACTGGGAATATATCCACAACTAGCAAGTAGTTCTAAAGCAGTAATGGGTCAATTTTTTTTTCCTATAAGGAAGACTGTGACTGTAGGGTATGGATTTTATCAAACAGCAAATATAAACCAAAACTCTAAAAAAGCCCTGGACATCTCAAGGGTACTGATTGACTTGGATTACATAGGGAAAAGCCAGCAGATATCATGCAGGATGTATTAAAAGTTTTAATGACTGACTCTGCAAAAGTAAAAGGTTGCATTGTGGGGGGAAATATGTAAAGTCCACAATTATGATAATAAATTCTGAATTGTAAGTCATAAACAAGGTCTGTTACCTTGGAAAAGTCACTGAATCTCTGGAGTAGAGTTTCTTCAATGAGGGAGTTTGGTCAGAACATTATTATACTTCCAAATAAATCCAAATGTCTTCAGTGTAAAGCAGTACTATAACATTCTTCAATAAAACTAACTTCATAAACAACTTTGTTCTCCAAGTTTTTGGTATTTCATGATAAGCAGCTTACCCAAGACATCATAATGTTAATGTTTCCAAGAGCCTTAAACTATTAAGTAAACTATAGTTTACTTAAACTGGCAGTAAACACAAATGTGTGAAATAGTGATCTGCCGTGATCCATGACCAGCTTCAGAGTGGCAGCTTGGGCTTTCCTCTTGTTTTTCACACTCTAAGAATGCAATTAATTCTGCATCAAAATAGGTGAAATTTGGTGTTCACTCCACTGAAATTTCGTGAATAATGTGCTTGTAGGCACCAAACAAATGCAGTGAAAACCCTCTATGGAGATGGGAGTCTACTTCAAACTCTACCTGAGCCTTGTCACAGTTCAAAATTAGATACCACCCAATCCACGTGCTACTTTGATCACTTTTCCTTTAAGCTGGCAAATCACTGCTGATCAGCAAAAGTCAATTTGACTCATAATCATGGGGCCACAACCCACATTTTTCTGTGAAATAAAATTTTCCTTCTAACCTCTTGAGAAACAGACTTCCCTTTAAAAAAATGTTATAACAGGTCAAATAACATACCAATATCACATTTTTAAGTGAAGATATACTTTATCAACAGATAGAGAAAACCTGAACTGACTCATTAAATCTGACTAGAAATTATTTTAAAGGAATGAAACAGAATGACAGGAAGTCAACACACTTTAATTTTGAAGCCAGTAATACAGACTCCAGATTCTTTCAAGGAATGCTCTTTGACAAGAATTCTAATAAACTGAGTTAGAATAAAAAGGAGTATATTTGAAGAGTAGGTGGAAGAACTGAAGCTTTAAGTATTTAAGGGAAAATAGTGGCAAGCACCTATAACACATCAGATATTACAACTGGGATCAAGAAAAAAACAAATCTACCTGTTGCAGGCATTCCCCAAACTTACTGTGCTGCTTTAGAATAAGGCATAAAATCACCCGTATTTGCCTTATTTTAAAACAGAAAAAATCAATCTCCTTCCTAGTCAATTAGAAGAGAAGGGGAATGAAAAGAGAGAGAAGTGCAAAAGCAAATGTGTTTCAAAATAAAAACCTAGTTTTCATGAGAAAAATATGTTTACATTGATACCCACAGTCAGTTTACATGCCATGATGCCTCAGGATAACTTCCTATTCAAAATTCCATATGGCCGAATGAAACTTAATGCTCAACAGAGGAAGTGTATTCTTTTTTCTTTAATGTTTGTTTATTTATTTATTTTTGAGAGAGAAAGAGATCAAGCAGGGGAAGGGCAGAGAGAGAGGGGGAGAGAGAGAATCCCAAGCAGGTTCAGCACTATCAGTGCAGAGCCAGATGTGGGGCTCAAACTCACAAACCATGAGATCATGACCTGAGCCGAAATCAAGAGTGGGATGATTAACCAACTGTGCCACCCAGGCGCTCCAGAGGAAGTATATTCTTCACATGATAGTGGCATACGTGACATGAACAAATCAATAGAAAGTATAACTAGTTCCTGAAGACAATTCTCAGTTCGACTATTTGGCAATGACTAGGGAGGAGGTGCCTTCACACTATGGTAATGACAATTTTAGGCAGGTTCTTGCTAAATGAAAGAGTGTGTCCACATGCCAAGATGGAGCCTAGGGATCCTTTACCAACTAGGTAGAAAAGAGCTTTTAGCCAGAGAAAATTCACAGCTAGTTATAAGATATACAAGAACTTTTACTGATGGAATGCCTATATCTCCAATATAATCAGCAATAAAAGCATTCAAAATACAGTGACAATACACTCTTCTAATTGTTCTCTGTTGTTTTAACTTTAGGAGGAAATAAGGCAAGAGAGAAGGAAGAGGTAAACTGGCATATGTCTCTTCTCTGTTTAAGATTCCTATGTGCCTTATCAAAGCTTTTATGTAGTTAGAAACAAGTTTTATGGACTTAGAAACAATTATGGACTCTAGAAACAATTTCAGAGAAGAACAAAATGCAAACAAAGTATAAAGCAAAATCAAGGCATAATAGGTGAAATAATCAAGAACAGATGGATTTAAGAAGTGTGAGAATTAGGAAACAGTAAACTACCTTATCTTACAAACCACTTTATCTTATGCACTATAAACTAAACTCCAAGCATAACTGCAGATTTGCTGTTCAGGCAGAAAGAGGAGAGGAAAAATCCAAAGCACAAGAGAAATCTAGCTCTGGAACATGGAGCGTGGAAAAAGAAAGCTACAAACACAAAGCCTAACTCAATTAGTTTCTGAAGTCTTTTGGCATCTGAGCTTTATACTCCAGAGATAAGGACAAGGATTCTGGGAAGAGGGAGAAAAGGAAACTTAAATGCCAGGAGGAAATCTGGGATAGTCTGAATGATTTGTATGTAACAATTCTACAGAAAGCTTCTGCAGTGCTAGGTTACTGCAAGGGTGCTAGAGACGGAGGACACTTGTGACAGTGGAAACAAAACCAAGACATAAGACATGACAAAAACAATAACCCAGTACCCAGGATGAGAAGGAGAGCCCAAATTGAATGCTGGCCCTCCGAAATGGAACAGGAGTCGCAGTGGTCAGTCTAATGAAGGAGGGAATGTTGCAGTGGGGATGCAGGCATGTGCCAAGATAAAGCCTTCCCAGGAGACTGTACTGAGATAACAGCAAGTTATGCAAGAATTTCGAGGAGCCAGATGTGACTAATTGTCATTCTCTCTCCAAGGAATACTGATGTTCACAGTGTACATGGCAGGTCCCCATGGTACGGCCTGTGGTCTAAACCCAAAGTGCTCTTATCTGTGGCCAGGGCAGACTGTTCTTTTTTACAACAGCTGGGACTATTCATGAACAATCCTAACATACAACTGCTGGCTATCATTACCAAAAGCAACTATGCATTTAAGGGTTCACACACATTAGACAAGGAAAGTCCTGTAAATGAAGACTTGACCACATCATACCACATGCACGATTTCTTTGTTTTATTTTTGGCCTACTAAGAGAAGAAATTTAAAAACTAGAAATTCTGAAGATATTTGAGGTACAATTAAGAATGTATGTAAGAAACAGCAAAACTCTTAGGAATTCAGTTTCAATAATTTTTTAATGTTTATTTATTTTTCAGACAGTAGGGGAGGGGCAGAGAGAGAGGGAGACAGAATCTGAAGCAGGTTCCAGGCTCTGAGCTGTCAGCACAGAGCTTGATGCAGGGCTTGAACTCACAGACAGTGAGATCATCATCTGAGCCAAAGTCGGATGCTTAACCAACTGAACCACCCAGGCACCCCAGGAATTCAGTTCTAAAAGTAACTTGCCAGCCTGAGACTGGCATAAAAACTCTCCACCTTTCCTCTCTTCTTTGTTGTAAGATCTACTGAGAAATTTCCATAGCTTGCACTGAAGAACAGTTAATTAAGGGTAACAACTCTAGGTGTTAGACTATTCCCAGCTTGTTCGTGGTATCAGGAAAGTTAATTTTTCATGAAAACTAAAAGTATCTAATAAGTAAATGAGCCTTAAATTATTTGGAAAATGCCTATCTGCCAATCTGTTCTTCTTACTCCCACTTTCTACAGAATAGCTGAATAGCTGTTAATAGTTTTTTTTTTTTAATGCAGTCACACATACTGAAGACAACTGTCATACCCCTGTCTTCAACTGCGACACTATTCTGTATATTATTTGTTTCTTCCATACTTTTTTGATGACTGTTTTGAGTAAGCTGGAACCAAGGGTCTTAATCTCTTAGTCCTAAGACATTTATATCTTCTGGGGCAAAAAATATAAATTAAATTATCAAATAACTTCAAAATGGTCCTTTATTTTTCTTAAAAAAAATATCTAAAGTTACCTTGAAGTCTAAAAATTTTTAAATCAGGATTTACCAGACATTTATCCAAAGGTAATACTCCTTTGCCTCAGCCCACAGCAACCACCATTCTACTTTCTCTCTTTTATGATTCTGCCTAATCGAAGTGGAATCATACAGTATTTGTGAAATTGATCTTATTAAATATATTTGTTTCTCTACAAAGTGCTCCTATAAGTTAAAAACAAAACAAAAACCCCCACTAATTGTCCCATAGGAAAATAAGCAAAAGACATGGATAAATGATTCAAAAGAAAAATGGTCAATAAAATATATAAACTTGAATAAAGTTCAACCTTACTAAACATTTTTTATTCATAAAATTGGGGGGTGACTTTAAATTATAAGGCCAATGAAAATATAATTAGGCATGCTAACATAATTTTTATAACATATACTTTTTATGGAAATAAAAACTGGCACAAAATGTCTGCAGAATAATGAAGTACTTGAATTTTTTTTTTTTTAAAGAGAGAATGACTGTGTGAGTTGGGAAGAGGGGCAAAGGGAGAGAGAGAGAGAGAAAATCTTAAGTAGGGCTCCAAGCCAGCACCATGCCCAACATGGGGCTCGATCCCACAAGCCCGGGATCATGACCCGAGCCCAAATCAAGAGTTGGATGCTCAACAACTGAGCCACCCAGGCGCCCCACACTGGAAATATTAATAAAGAATCACAGTACCATAATTTTATTGTAGGAATACACATATATTGAACAGAATAAAAAGGAAAACAACCAATAATGATTACTTCTAAGTAATAAGTTCTCAGGTCATTTTTATTTTATTTTACGCTTGAAACTCTTCTGTATTTCTTAACATGAAAAAGTATACATTTATAATGTGGAAAAAAAACCTCATACCTTAAAAGAAGGTTATCTGTATCACTAAAGTCCTGAAATCAAATCACATTCTTATACTTTAAATATTAAGTCAAAAGTCCTTGTTTTCTAAGCATGTTTTAAGAATTCCCTTACAAAATTTAGACCTTTACAAAGGTTAATGATAATGGCAAGTGTTTTTTCAGCTTGAAAAGTTCTTTCTTTCTCATCTACAATTCTGTGGCAGACTTTTTGCCATGCAGTTTATGAACTTTACCTCTTTTTATTTGTTGGGCCATTACTCTTAATATTTTATCAATGTAATTTGGCTCTGAACACAGACTTCATCAATGAAAATGGAGCAGGAATATATAATGATGGGGTTCACTGCAGTTGAAAGACATGGTTGGAACAGAGTTCAAATACTTGGTGAAGGCCATATGTTTACAGCCACCACTAACTACACATGGAATTCTTTTAAACATTTATGGCCACATCTTTTTCTTTCTTCAGCAACTGTTTCCAAAATAAATGGAAATGACAACAATCCTGGTAATGGGAATTTAGTGCTCTTTCTTGAAAGAATTCTCCAACGTCCCCACAAGAAAAGTATTATTTACATAGCATTCTCAGGGTGTGATTAAACCACCCATTAATATAAATAAATAATAACCTCAAAGGATGGTGCCCTCATAACAGTTTCACCAGGATGATAATAACACTTTCTTTGTCTTCTCAGCAGGGAAGTCCAAGAGTTGAGAATGTACATGGTTGTACTCTACTAGCCACTGTCTCAGGGCCATTCTCTCTCCATCATTGGCTTTGGCCCACTTTATGACCAGGAAGCTGAACCAGCATTTGCATGAGTGCAACTCCATTTGCTGGTCCCTTTACTCTGTCATTAGAGTTTATTTAAATCTTTTGGAGTTAATTCTGTTTTCTCTCAGACCAAGACTGCTAACACCTTTCCCACCAATTTCTTATCTTCTCTCTTTTTTTTTAATTTTATTTAAAAAAATTGTTTTTAATATTTGTTTATTTTTGAGATAGAGGGAGACAGAGCACGAATGGGGGAGGGGCACAGAGAGGGGGAAACACAGAATCTGAAACAGGCTCCAACCTCTGAGCTGTCAGCACAGAGCCCGATGCGGGGCTCGAACTCACGAACTGTGAGATCATGACCTGAGCCGAAGTCAGACGCTTAACCGACTAAGCCTCCCAGTCACCCCCCTTATGTTCTCTTGATGACAAAATGCACAGAGGATTGGGCATGGTGAAGTAGAGAAGCTCCCATTCAATATTTGGGCTTGTTTCTTTTCTTCATAACAGCTCTAACTTTTAGAGGGTAGACTCCATGCCTTATATAGGTTAAAGAATACTATTCCTTAGGTCTTAGCAGACACTCTTTTGAAAAGATTGATTTCTTCTTATTGTTCAACACAAGTCAATTCCACAACTATAGCAGAGACCTATAGTGCACTTTTCTCTCCCATCCTTCCTCTCTTCTCCCCTCCCCTCCCCCCTTTCATCTTCTTTCTGGTCTTTACCCTGACCTCACAGGTTATTATGTAAATGTATTTTTATCATATGGTCATGTTTATTCTGGTACATTACTGGAAGTATCTTGGCACCTTCAGATATTCCTTGATAAATGTGTTGTAATGTTTACAGGACCTTTGAGAAATATGTGCGGATTCAGCAGGATTGTAAAATTTCTTTAATTTTTTTCTTGGCTTCCATATAACTTTTTACCTCTAAAGGCATTTGTTTGCATATTCCACCCCTCAAGAAAACCACTGTTTTAACTATATACATACATCTTTCTGTGCCAACTTCAAATCTTTGGAAGTGAGATTTCTGTAAACCATTAAATCCTTCTAAAGTCAGAGTTTCTTACTGAAGCAGGGGAACTCAATGGATCACCTTCGTGGGGCTGGTGAACTTGCCTGTAATTGCCTTCAAAGAGTATTCACATACTCATTGGTAAATTTTTCTGAATGGATCTACAGATTCTCAAAAAGGCTGAAACAGCTAAGAAGGCTTCATCTAAGCAGTATGGAATTTCATAGAGACATTAAGAAAGCATATTTTAAAATACTTCAAGAATTCAACTTTGGTTTGGCATTACTGCAAGTTGCTATTTGGCTTTTTTTCAGAAATGTTCAATAATTACATTTTTGGATATAATTTCAGCAATTATAATTAAAACATTAAAGCTGGGGTGCCTGGGTGGCTCAGTCGGCCGGGCATTCGACTTCGGCTCAGGTCATGACCTCGTGGCTTGCGAGTTCAAGCCCTGTGTCGGGCTCTGTGCTGACCTGGAGTCTGCTTCGGATTCTGTGTCTCCCTCTCTGTCTTCCCCTCCCCTGCTCACACTCTGACTCTCTCTCCTTCAAAAATAAGTAAACATTTAAAAAAGTTTAAAAAAAACATTAAAGCTAACCAAAAGGATGACAGCAAATTTGTGTTCATCATTACTTTCTTTCAGTTATTCTAAGAGACAAAGGAGAAAATAGTAACAAAAAGAATGAAAGGTCTGGAGAAGCAACAGTTGAATCAAGCAAACCCTTTTAAAAACAATCCTACATATTTTATTATAGTAAAAATCCTAGAACTTTTATCATTCTGCTACAGAAATGTATCTTTATTCAACAGATGATATAAAATTTTGTTTCAGATCATCCCCTACAGTTGTATCAAAGACCATCAAAGATGTAGTCTTCCTTCATCAGGGTTCATGGAGTGCCCCCAGAATAGGCCAGGCACATCCCACAAAATCCAGTCACCATGATGAGGACATGTCAGTCTGAGGCATGTAAGTGACCACAGATTTTAAAACCTTCCCTTTTCCAGCATGCCTCCTCCAAATGTCATCTTGACTGCCACATTTTTAGTGACAGAAGTGCACCATTTTATAAAAAGCAAAATTTAGCTGTTAACAATAATTTCCTAAAACCATCTTTCTCATCATAAATCCTCCATGATTTCCCAACCTTATAGAATTAAGAGTTGATAGTTTATTGTGGCCTTCAAAGCTCTCATGATCAGGACTGTACCCAGCTGTTCAGCTTTCACTTCCTTTCCTTCCCTTCTGATAGCCTGTGCCACAGCAAACCTAAACACTTCCCACTGACAAAATGTCAATGGCTTCTTACCTCCATCTCTGTGCCTGAAGCCAGCTGACACTACACTGTTCCTACTTTTGGCTTCATCTGTCTCATCCTCACCACCTTAAGGTCAACCCAAGTGTCATATTTTACCAGGTCCCTCCAGAGCAACATAAATCTCTGCTGGCTTCTCTTATCACTGCCCAGTCCCCAAACAGAAGACAAGCATCAGGTCAGTCCTCAGTCTCCTATCACAAGCTACCCTCCTGCCCACATACCTACTATTCTCCTTAAGTCTGCAAGTTTCTTGATCTCATGGCAGACACTGTGTCCAGTTTTTATATCCTCCACAGAACACACTATTTGTTGAATCTTCAAATTAGGTAACTATCTTCATTTCCCTAGAGTAACCGATATCTGCTTTCTGATCTTTTTATGCATTTATCCTCTCTTCCTCCGCACTGAAGAGCCACTCCCCCTGGCACACCCACAACAGCCCTTTGGACTCCAGCACAGCCATCAACTATGCTCCCAATCATTTTGTCTTTGGAAAATCACCCCTGCTTCCTTCAGCTCTTCCTTCTATGAACTGATTTTAAGTGAATCAACTTTAATTTTCTGAATCTTCAATCTCTGACACAGGCTATGGAGTAAAGGAGGTGTCCACACACACAGATAACTGTGAGAATTAAGTAACAGTAAGTGGGATAACACAATGGGCTTAGCACAGTGTCCCTAACATAGTAAGTACTCCATAAGTGTCAGTTATTATTAATGAATGAAGGATTACCATTCTAGCTCTTCTCTAGACACATTCTTCTTTGCTCTTACTTCTTTTAGAGATGTGCTATGATTATCAGAGTCCAACAGGTCTACATAAGCTCTTGATCACTCTGATAAAGCTGCCTAAGACAGTGTTTGTCACAGTATCATAGACACTCATAGCTGGTGTACAGTGACTCTGAACAATGAAACCCTCAGAGCCTTCACATATCAACTGGTGTTAAGCCCTGCATTTCCCCTCTCTGGACTGTCCCATCAAGTGCAAACAACTTCGTTTTAACTATGGTTTTAGTATAAATTATATTAAAATGCCTCAGAGATCAGCTTTATTCTGTTAGTGTTTGTTGTTTTTTGTTTTGTTTTTTAATGGGAAACTCCTACTGGACATATGATAAGCGAGAATATGATCAACTGTTATTCTTGGTTTTTTAGGAGAAATTTTTATATGCTATTTGACATTTGATACGTTTATTTTTCCTCACTTTTTAAGGAGTATTAGGAATGTTCAACATATCAGCATGGTAACTCCTTGATGAAGATAGGTTTTCTCTGCAGCTCATGAGAGGAAAATATTTGAAAAGTTTAGAAAAGCAAGAATAAAAATGGAATGTATTCACTGTTTCACTTTGCCATCACCTCACTATTCCTTGAAGAAGAAGAAGAAGAAGAAGAAGAAGAAGAAGAAGAAGAAGAAGAAGAAGAAGAAGAAGAAGAAAAAGAAAGAAAGAAAGAAAGAAAGAAAGAAAGAAAGAAAGAAAGAAAGAAAGAAAGAAAGAAAGAAAGAAATTAGATTATGGCCACAATAAGAATTCTAAAATCTAAAAATCGATAGAGACTAATTAAGCATAAATCTAACATCTCTACAATATTTATTTTCACAGCAGAGCCTACAAGTAATATTTCCATGTTAGAAAGTACAACAAAGGTGTTTTAAGCGAGATTTCTAAAAAAATTAAACTAGGTCATATTTGCTAAATATTATAAAAGATTACTCAGAAAATGTTTTTCATTTTGCATTTTAATTTAAAACTTAAGAGAACTAATTTAGCTTTGAATAAACATATAATAAAGACACTTAAACTTGAAACACTTTGTACTCCTTTCAAACTTTTCTTTGGCAGTTCACACAATTTGGTACGTAAGCCCTCAACCCCCACTACTTAAATACTTCCTATTTTACTGCCTACTTGTAGGAAATGAGGCCCCAAATATTAATTATTTTAACTCCCTAGATGTTAAGATATAAACAGGGTGTAGTTAGTGAAGTACAATGTATGATGGGAGAACCTCAAACTGAATTGCCACCAATACTCACAAAAATATTTTCCAAGAAGAATAACAATTACTGAGTCCTTGAGTTCAGGATTGATCATGCAAATACGGTTGGGCCAACAACAGTTCAGAGAATACTAATTAAAATCGAAGAATACACACACAGGACATGGTACTTATATTCATGATGGTATAAAATCCTTCCCATACGAAATATGAGCATGAAAGGTGGGATTTCTTTGAAAATGATGTACTTTCCTTGTTGAAAATATACCTTTATTAGTCCTTCAGTTGATAATTCTGAGATGATCCAAATTTTACTATGATTTACACATCACCAAAGAAATGAAAATGTGTATGCTAAGAAATTGAAACATTTCCTTGCCCCCACACCCACTTACTCTCTTCCATTTTCAAGGGAATGATGAATGAAAACACTATGTACATGGGATCATTCTTCTACGGTGTTATCCCAGCAAGTTCCAGCTTTCCCACCTGGCAGTGCCCCTGCCATCACCCTCTACTCCCACCTCACAGAACTGTGTCCAAGACCAGATCTGGCCTTAATCTGGTTTACAGATTGAGTTTTCTTGGAACATAATGCAGCATGAGCCACTTCTGCAACTACCAGACAATAAGTGGTAACATAATTGGGGAGGAGTACCACTGCACTGCCAGAAATTATCAAAATTTTCAAATCTGCAGGGGCAGCTTTGGGGCAGGTGACTAAGAACTAAACTGAGTCAAATCAGAATATTTCTGTGCTGCAGCCAATAACACAATGCATACTCTAATATTATTATGGACTGGGAAGATTTCATATGCCCTGTGGACTAATTTATTGTGTGCCTGGAAAAGAGAGGGTATTTGGACTCACTTTCAGATTTCAACAGATCTACCCTTCCCTGTAACACCTGCTTTTGCTGATTAAATTTTAGTAAGATATTTTCTCTTAATAGGGTCAGTTCTTAATAGGGTGAGAGAAGAAATACAGTTGGCATCAGCTTTTCTGACATGATTATTAACAACTACAAAAGCATTAGAAGTACCCTTCTAGAGCAGGAGAGAAAGAATTTTCCCCTTGTGGGTCCTTATCTTAGAATCCAAAATTTTACTTGGAGAAAGGACGGAATGCTTCCCTTGACCTATGTGAATTGTTGCTTAGATAAGTTTTTACATTTTAGATATTAATGGAATTTTCATGCCCTTGATAGAGAACATGTTTCAGGATTCATATTGAGAGATTACTATGTGCAACCTCATTAACATGAATGTCACTAATTCACAACATGAAGGTTTTGAGCTATGCTGGGATTTAGCTTTTCTTTAGAAAGGAATAAAGTGCTTTATAAGTAAATGAATGTAAATAACATCTGGGCAAAAAGGTGCTATTCAAACACCATAAAGTCCCTTAGAAGCCAAATTTGTATATTTTAAACCACATAGTATCTATAAAATCATAATAACTAATCACGAACTGGTCTCCCCAGAAATATTAGGCCATAATATCCTTATGTAATCCAAGGGAGTGAAAGAAAGCTTTCTTTTAAAAAGAGCTTTTGCATTCATATTTTCCTTAATTGACACAGATATCACTGATTATTCCAGATCAGTAATGATTTACTAAAATGTTTGTTCTCATATAATCTATTGATTATCCTGACAGAACGTCAAACTTGCCTGAGTTCAGTATTCCATTTTCATTTTCTCAGTGTCCCTGAATTTCATCTCACTGATTTTATGCTTTTATCTCCATCAGGCAAGGATTAAAGAAAATTAAAGGCATAAAATTTAAAACCTACCCCCTTTCCTGTTTTAAGAGGACAAAAGTGGGAAATGCTCAAACTGGAACCAAAAAAAAAGGAAATTACTGATCAATTTAAAGGCTGTGTGTTTCTCTCCCCTGAGCCTGGAGTGGGTTTTATGCTTACTCAGATCTTTTTCCCTTTCTGCTGTATCAGCATATACACACACATTTATCACCTTCTTCACTTTCTATATGATTTTATAGCCTTAAGCATTTATTTCTTTCCCTTTTTAACCACAAGTGAATTCCAGGTCCCTTCCAAGTTAATAGATCTCGTTGCCAATAAGGTGTCCAGAACAGGATACAGCATTCCACATAGAGAATTTTCTCCATAGTCATATAAACCAGATTTTTTCCACTTCTGCTGCTCAGTCTAAGGTCTCTAGGTATGTAAGCTGAATTATTATGGATCCTTGATGGAAATGTGCTTCTGGCAATTTTCAGTAATTTCTAGCTCTTTTTGTTTGATCATTTATCTAATTAAACATTCAAAAGCCTGACGTAGGCAACTGGTTACTATCAGGTAGGAGTCCTTGTTCTGCTGATGTGAACTCAGCTTCCTCACTTAAAATGGTTTTGATAATATGGCCTATTTTATAATAAGTGCTTAGTAAACATTAGTATGTGTCAATGTACCTGTACCTTCTGGGGGCCCCAAAACAGCACTAAACTTAGACTTTGAGTCTTCGCTTGGTATTCCTTCCGGTCTCTTTTCCTGCTTCTCTTCTTCTGTTCCCACGGTACGCCTTTGACATTCTTGTATGTAATTTACCTGAATAATCCATCTACTCATGTAGCTTTAACTCCCAACCAATACTCTGATGGTTTCCAACTCCAGATTCCCAACCTTGACCTCTCTATACTTCCAGCCACCCAGTAAACAACTTCTCACTATCCTCATACTCTTTAATTTCAACATGGCAGGCCCCAAATCTGTTACGGTCTTCTATCCTTTTGGCAGCAATGGGGATCTCCACAGTTTAGACAGGTATATCCTTGTGCAAAAAGCAATTCAAAGATTAACAGATCACCATCAGCTTGTGATCCTGTCTTACTTTAATGCAAACACTAGTCTGTGCCCAGAACTAAACCCCTCCTGAATCTCTCCCATGTGAGTCAATTTCAGTAGTACTGGTCAGGAAGGTATTGTCCATAATTAGGAATCATCATGGTTTCTTTTCTTTGAAAAACTCTAAAATTTATTGGGTTCACTTATATTTGAAAACATCTTCCTCCTCCATCTAACCCAGATTTAACCTGTCATTTGGGATGGTGTCTTGGGAAAAGCTCAAGGCTATACTCATGATTTTTAAATCACCTTTGAAGGTGGACCAACCCACGCTATCAGCTACATGGTCTGGCGCCTAAACAATATTAAAAAAAAAAAAAAAAAGGTAACATACTTTAGGCAATAACTTTTCCCAAAGTCTCTAATATTTGTAAAGTAACTACTACATCTTTTCAGGGCTTATTCATTATTGAAAGACTCTATTATTATTATTATCCCCGCTAGAGACGGTCAAGGTTGTACAAGTTTGAGGATTCCACAGAACTATATCTGGGTATTAAGAGGAAAATCATGTCACATTATCAATTCAACACTCAACAGCTTCCCCTATCTTTTCCCTAAATCACAAAGGTAAAAGGTCACAGGGTCTTGAAACAAGCATAGTAGAGCTGTCTCCATTTTACATTTAGAACCTATGAAATTCTGATAGACTTTCTATTCTGCTCAATCTCACCAATATATGGAGATTTGCTTAGCAATGAAGACTGTGCTGAGTGTCCTTTGTTTAGGAAGAAATTCCCCAAGTACTATGATGTACCTGTAAGGATAATCTAGAAAGAGATTAAAACTCTGTTTTTTTTGGAGTTCCGGAAGATGGCGGCGTAGGAGGACGCTGGGCTCACCGCGCGTCCTGCTGATCACTTAGATTCCACCTACACCTGCCTAAAGAACCCAGAAAACCGCCAGAGGATGAGCAGAACGGAGTCTCCGGAGCCAAGCGCAGACGAGAGGCCCATGGAAGAGGGTAGGAAGGGCGGCGAGGCGGTGCGTGCTCCACGGACTGGCGGGAGGGAGCCAGGGCGGAGGGGCGGCTCGCCTGCCAAGCGGAGCCCCCGAGGCTGGCTGGCAAAAGCGGAGGGGCCAGACGGACTGTGTTCCGACAGCAAGCGCGACTTAGCGTCTGGGAGGTCAGAAGTTAACAGCTCTGCTCAGAAAGCGGGAAGGCTGGAGGACAAAGGGAGGGAGAGCTGCTGAGCCCCCGGACGGCAGAGCTCAGCGTGGCGGGGAACATCCCCCGCCCATCCCCCAGCCAAAATCCCAAAGAGAACCAGTTCCTGCCAGGGAACTTGCTCGCTCCGCGCAAACACCCAACTCTGTGCTTCTGCGGAGCCAAACCTCTGGCAGCGGATCTGACTCCATCCCGCTGCCACAGGGCCCCTCTTGAAGTGGATCACCTAAGGAGAAGTGAGCTAAGCCTGCCTCTCCTGCCCCCGTGCACCTTGCCTACCCACCCCAGCTAATACGCCAGATCCCCAGCACCACAAGCCTGGCAGTGTGCAAGTAGCCCAGACGGGCCACGCCACCCCACAGTGAATCCCGCCCCTAGGAGAGGGGAAGAGAAGGCACACACCAGTCTGACTGTGGCCCCAGCGGTGGGCTGGGGGCAGACATCAGGTCGGACTGCGGCTCCACCCACCAACTCCAGTTATACACCACAGCACGGGGGAAGTGCCATGCAGGTATTCACCACTCCAGGGACTATCCAAAATGACCAAACGGAAGAATTCCCCTCAGAAGAATCTCCAGGTAATAACAACACCTAATGAACTGATCAAAAAGGATTTAAATAATATAACAGAAGTGAATTTAGAATAATAGTCATAAAATTAATCGCTGGGCTTGAAAACAGTATACAGGACAGCACAGAATCTCTTGCCACAGAGACCAAGGGACTAAAGAACAGTCACAAGGAGCTGAAAAACGCTTTAAACGAAATGCAAAACAAAATGGAAACCACGACGGCTCAGATTGAAGAGGCAGAGGAGAGAATAGGTGAACTAGAAGATAAAGTTATGGAGAAAGAGGAAGCTGAAAGAAAGAGAGATAAAAAAAATCCAGGTCGAGCCCCGCGTCAGGCTCTGGGCTGATGGCTCGGAGCCTGGAGCCTGTTTCTGATTCTGTGTCTCCCTCTCTCTCTGCCCCTCCCCCGTTCATGCTCTGTCTCTCTCTGTCCCAAAAATAAATAAAAAACGTTGAAAAAAATTAAAAAAAAAAAAAAAATCCAGGAGTATGAGGGGAAAATTAGAGAACTAAGTGATACACTAAAAAGAAATAATATACGCATAATTGGTATCCCAGAGGAGGAAGAGAGAGGGAAAGGTGCTGAAGGGGTACTTGAAGAAATTATAGCTGAGAACTTCCCTGAACTGGGGAAGGAAAAAGGCATTGAAATCCAAGAGGCACAGAGAACTCCCTTCAGACGTAACTTGAATCGATCTTCTGCACGACATATCATAGTGAAACTGGCAAAATACAAGGATGAAGAGAAAATTCTGAAAGCAGCAAGGGATAAACGTGCCCTCACATATAAAGGGAGACCTGTAAGACTCGTGACCGGTCTCTCCTTTGAAACTTGGCAGGCCAGAAAGGCTTGGCACGATATCTTCCGTGTGCTAAACAGAAAAAATATGCAGCCGAGAATCCTTTATCCAGCAAGTCTGTCATTTAGAATAGAAGGAGAGATAAAGGTCTTCCCAAACAAACAAAAACTGAAGGAATTTGTCACCACTAAACCAGCCCTACAAGAGATCCTAAGGGGGATCCTGTGAGACAAAGTACCAGAGACATCACTACAAGCATAAAACATACAAACATCACAATGACTCTAAACCCATATCTTTCTATAATAACACTGAATGTAAATGGATTAAATGCGCCAACCAAAAGACATAGGGTATCAGAATGGATAAAAAAACAAGACCCATCTATTTGCTGTCTACAAGACACTCATTTTAGATCTGAGGACACCTTTAGAGTGAGAGTGAGGGGATGGAGAACTATTTATCATGCTACTGGAAGCCAAAAGAAAGCTGGAGTAGCCATACTTATATCAGACAAACTAGACTTTACATTAAAGGCTGTAACAAGAGATGAAGAAGGGCATTATATAATAATTACAGGGTCTATCCATCAGGAAGAGCTAACAATTATAAATCTCTATGCGCCAAATACCAGAGCCCCCAGATATATAAAACAATTACACATAAACATAAGCAACCTTATTGATAAGAATGTGGTAATTGCAGGGGACTTTAACACCCCACTTACAGAAATGGATAGATCATCTAGACACACAGTCAATAAAGAAACAAGGGCTCTGAATGATACATTGGATCAGATGGACTTGACAGATATATTTAGAACTCTGCATCCCAAAGCAACACAATATACTTTCTTCTCGAGTGCACATGGAACCTTCTCTAAGATAGATCATATACTGGGTCACAAAACAGCCCTTCATAAGTTTACAAGAATTGAAATTATACCATGCATACTTTCAGACCACAATGCTATGAAGCTTGAAATCAGCCACAGGAAAAAGTCTGGAAAACCTCCAATAGCATGGAGGTTAAAGAACACCCTACTAACGAATGAGTGGGTCAACCAGGCAATTCGAGAAGAAATTAAAAAATATATGGAAACAAACGAAAATGAAAATACAACAATCCAAACGCTTTGGGACGCAGCGAAGGCAGTCCTGAGAGGAAAATACATTGCAATCCAGGCCTATCTCAAGAAACAAGAAAAATCCCAAATACAAAATCTAACAGCACACCTAAAGGAAATAGAAGCAGAACAGCAAAGGCAGCCTAAACCCAGCAGAAGAAGAGAAATCATAAAGATCAGAGCAGAAATAAACAAGATAGAATCTAAAAAAACTGGAGACCAGATCAACAAAACCAAGAGTTGGTTTTTTGAAAAAATAAACAAAATTGACAAACCTCTAGCCAGGCTTCTCAAAAAGAAAAGGGAGATGACCCAAATAGATAAAATCATGAATGAAAATGGAATGATTACAACCAATCCCTCAGAGATACAAACAATTATCAGGGAATACTATGAAAAATTATATGCCAACAAATTGGACAACCTGGAAGAAATGGACAAATTCCTAAACACCCACACTATTCCAAAACTCAATCAGGAGGAAATAGAAAGCTTGAACAGACCCATCACCAGCGAAGAAATTGAATCGATTATCAAAAATCTCCCAACAAATAAGAGTCCAGGACCAGATGGCTTCCCAGGGGAGTTCTACCAGACGTTTAAAGCAGAGATAATACCTATCCTTCTCAAGCTATTCCAAGAAATAGAAAGGGAAGGAAAACTTCCAGACTCATTCTATGAAGCCAGTATTACTTTGATTCCTAAACCAGACAGAGACCCAGTAAAAAAAGAGAACTACAGGCCAATATCCCTGATGAATATGGATGCAAAAATTCTCAATAAGATACTAGCAAATCGAATTCAACGGCATATAAAAAGAATTATTCACCATGATCAAGTGGGATTCATTCCTGGGATACAGGGCTGGTTCAACATTCGCAAATCGATCAACGTGATACATCACATTAACAAAAAAAAAGAGAAGAACCATATGATCCTGTCAATCGATGCAGAAAAGGCCTTTGACAAAATCCAGCACCCTTTCTTAATAAAAACCCTGGAGAAAGTCGGGATAGAAGGAACATACTTAAAGATCATAAAAGCCATTTATGAAAAGCCCACAGCTAACATCATCCTCAACGGGGAAAAACTGAGAGCTTTTTCCCTGAGATCAGGAACACGACAGGGATGCCCACTCTCACCGCTATTGTTTAACATAGTGCTGGAAGTTCTAGCTTCAGCAATCAGACAACAAAAGGAAATCAAAGGCATCCAAATTGGCAAAGATGAAGTCAAGCTTTCACTTTTTGCAGATGACATGATATTATACATGGAAAATCCAATAGACTCCACCAAAAGTCTGCTAGAACTGATACATGAATTCAGCAAAGTTGCCGGATACAAAATCAATGTACAGAAATCAGTTGCATTCTTATACACTAACAATGAAGCAACAGAAAGACAAATAAAGAAACTGATCCCATTCATAATTGCACCAAGAAGCATAAAATACCTAGGAATAAATCTAACCAAAGATGTAAAAGATCTGTATGCTGAAAACTATAGAAAGCTTATGCAGGTAATTGAAGAAGATATAAAGAAATGGAAAGACATTCCCTGCTCATGGATTGGAAGAATAAATATTGTCAAAATGTCAATACTACCCAAAGCTATCTACACATTCAATGCAATCCCAATCAAAATTGCACCAGCATTCTTCTCGAAACTAGAACAAGCAATCCTAAAATTCATATGGAACCACAAAAGGCCCCGAATAGCCAAAGTAATTTTGAAGAAGAAGACCAAAGCAGGAGGCATCACAATCCCAGACTTTAGCCTCTACTACAAAGCTGTCATCATCAAGACAGCATGGTATTGGCATAAAAACAGACACATAGACCAATGGAATCGAATAGAAACCCCAGAACTAGACCCACAAACGTATGGCCAACTCATCTTTGACAAAGCAGGAAAGAACATCCAATGGAAAAAAGACAGTCTCTTTAACAAATGGTGCTGGGAGAACTGGACAGCAACATGCAGAAGGTTGAAACTAGACCACTTTCTCACACCATTCACAAAAATAAACTCAAAATGGATAAAGGACCTGAATGTGAGACAGGAAACCATCAAAACCCTAGAGGAGAAAGCAGGAAAAGATCTCTCTGACCTCAGCTGTAGCAATCTCTTACTCGGCACATCCCCAAAGGCAAGGGAATTAAAAGCAAAAGTGAATTACTGGGACCTTATGAAGATAAAAAGCTTCTGCACAGCAAAGGAAACAACCAACAAAACTAAAAGGCAACCAACGGAATGGGAAAAGATATTTGCAAATGACACATCGGACAAAGGGCTAGTATCCAAAATCTATAAAGAGCTCATCAAACTCCACACCCGAAAAACAAATAACCCAGTGAAGAAATGGGCAGAAAACATGAATAGACACTTCTCTAAAGAAGACATCCGGATGGCCAACAGGCACATGAAAAGATGTTCAACGTCGCTCCTCATCAGGGAAATACAAATCAAAACCACACTCAGATACCACCTCACGCCAGTCAGAGTGGCCAAAATGAAGAAATCAGGAGACTATAGATGCTGGAGAGGATGTGGAGAAACGGGAACCCTCTTGCACTGTTGGTGGGAATGCAAATTGGTGCAGCCGCTCTGGAAAGCAGTGTGGAGGTTCCTCAGAAAATTAAAAATAGACCTACCCTATGACCCAGCAATAGCACTGCTAGGAATTTATCCAAGGGATACAGGAGTACTGATGCATAGGGGCACTTGTACCCCAATGTTTATAGCAGCACTCTCAACAATAGCCAAATTATGGAAAGAGCCTAAATGTCCATCAACTGATGAATGGATAAAGAAATTGTGGCTTATATACACAATGGAATATTACGTGGCAATGAGAAAAAATGAAATATGGCCTTTTGTAGCAACGTGGATGGAACTGGAGAGTGTGATGCTAAGTGAAATAAGCCATACAGAGAAAGACAGATACCATATGGTTTCACTCTTATGTGGATCCTGAGAAACGTAACAGAAACCCATGGGGGAGGGGAAGGGAAAAAAAAAAAAAAAGAGGTTAGAGTGGGAGAGAGCCAAAGCATAAGAGACTGTTAAAAACTGAGAACAAACTGAGGGTTGATGGGGGGTGGGAGGGAGGGCAGGGTGGGTGATGGGTATTGAGGAGGGCACCTTTTGGGATGAGCACTGGGTGTTGTATGGAAACCAATTTGACAGTAAATTTCATATATTAAAAAAAATAAATAAATAAAAAAAAAAAAAAAAAAAAAGAAAATTAAAAATAGACCTACCCTATGACCCAGCAATAGCACTGCTAGGAATTTATCCAAGGGATACAGGAATACTGATGCATAGGGGCACTTGTACCCCAATGTTTATAGCAGCACTCTCAACAATAGCCAAATTATGGAAAGAGCGTAAATGTCCATCAACTGATGAATGGATAAAGAAATTGTGGTTTATATACACAATGGAATACTACGTGGCAATGAGAAAAAATGAAATATGGCCTTTTGTAGCAACGTGGATGGAACTGGAGAGTGTGATGCTAAGTGAAATAAGCCATACAGAGAAAGACAGATACCATATGGTTTCATTCTTATGTGGATCCTGAGAAACGTAACAGAAACCCATGGGGGAGGGGAAGGAAAAAAAAAAAAAAAGAGGTTAGAGTGGGAGAGAGCCAAAGCATAAGAGACTGTTAAAAAACTGAGAACAAACTGAGGGCTGATGGGGGGGTGGGAGGGAGGCAGGGTGGGTGATGGGTATTGAGGAGGGCACCTTTTGGGATGAGCACTGGGTGTTGTATGGAAACCAATTTGACAGTAAATTTCATATATTAAAAAATAAAAAAAATTAAAAAAAACTGTTTTTTTTAAGGTTTCCAAAGTACACCTGCAAGTCTGACCAATGTCTATTAAGTTCCACCTCACAATAAAAACTATGTCAATTGTCATCTAAAGAGAATGTACAGAAGCTTAATGTCATGTATGTCACCATTACCTGGCACTGAAATGGTCTGTTACAGTAACTAATCCTTTTCTGCAGCAGGGCTGACTCAGACTCCAGAGTTTGCAAAAAGAAATGCTGGCTACTTTACAATCTATTCCTCCTTCTTTTACCATATAGTGTAGAAAAAGAAAACAAAGTTGACTACATTTTTGGACAGATTACCACAATATAATGTATCATGTTAAGACCTTATGGGTCTCGATTTTGGCACTTCCACTGCATGCTTTAAACATTTTTTTTGCTGTATTCAGCAAACCTGACAACTACATTCCCTAATATGTCACAGACATTCCCATCAAGTTTGGCTTCAAATCAGGTCTCCATGTCTGACCCTGTTCCCTCACATCGGTGGCACCTCTTATACTCTCTCGTCTTGTTCTCTTCAAGTTTCCATGATTTTTGTTTTTCTATGTTTGTACATTCTTCAGCTTTCACTTAGTTGGCCTCAGATTTGATCAGTCTGTGAGTTTCTGGCCACAAATCTCTATCAGAGTGAGAAGGAACTGGCCCACGTGAGGTTGGGTATGTAGCATGTGCAGGCTCTTTCTGGCATAAATCAACAAGACATGTTGGGAAACTAGTGTCATGAGGGAATGTGGTGCCAAGCTAAAATGATCATTTAAAAAGGAGTCTAGTTTCAAACCGAAACCTGGATTACACCTACAGAACAAAGTTAACTTCTACAACTTGATCTATTTTCATTTAACTGTAGGCTCCCACTTTTTTTTTTTTGATGGAAACGTTTTGTAAGAATTTTTTTCCTACAAAAATCATTATGGGAGTGGTTGCTTTTAATAGTGACTGATAGGAACTTCAAACACATCAGTTTTTGAAATGTGTTCATGAGAAAGATTATATAGACACAGGCTTCCAGCTATGGAATGAATAAGTCACAGGAATAAAAGATATAGCATAGAGAATGCAGTCAATGATATTGTCATAGTATGGTGACAGATGGTAGCTACATTTGTGCTGAGCACAGCACAGTGGACAAACTTGTCAAACCACTGTTGTACACCTGCAACCGATATAATATTGTGTGTCAACTATCCTCAAAAAAAAAAAAAAAAAAAAAAGGAAAAGGAAAAAAAACAGATTATATAGGCACTTACTCTAAACTCCTGGAAGATGAAGGCACACTCCCAAGAATCAAAGATTCCCATGCCAATGCTTGCTTTGCATTCCCCAGAGGCCCAAATCACCTCATTCAGTTATTTTTCTCTCTTACACAGACTTAAGAAATCAGCACCCTGAACTGTGTGTTAATTGTCCATTCTCAACAACCTTTATCCAGAGGAACAGATCTCCCTTTCCAGCTGTATTATAATATTGAACCACAAATACTTCCACATTTTTCTAAGACATTTTATCAAAATAAATAAAGACAGACAGAACTAATTAACACACATGGGAAGTCATAATAAATCATCTGTAAAACTCTAAATTGATGGGTATCTCTGCCAGTTCCTTTAAATGGAAGTTGATTTAGGCCTCATGGAGCTTAAAGTTCTTCACGGATTCATTTTGTAGTGTTTCTTGCATGTAAATTTTAAACTTTGTCACTGCCCCCTCATTGGTATACCTCCTCTTTCAACTAGAAAGGAATCAACTTTCTTCCCAGCACCATCCCTTTCCCTCTATAGACAGCTACAAAGTTAGAGTGACTTCATCTGTATCTCAGCATCCTCTAGTTTCACACACTCATCATCTCTTCATAAATTCCTAGTCTCTTATCTTATAAAATCTTAAATCATACCCTTAAAGAACAAACTTTACATATTTTATAAAAGTGAATGAAGAAGTCTTTGTCTGAAAGTAATTGAAATAACCTCTGTCTCTCAGGAAATAACTAAAAGATGACTATGTGTTACTTACTTCTCAACTCGTTCTTCTGGTACCGTCAAATGTTCATTTATATCATTCATAACTAATGTAAGAAAATAAGCAAAGGATTACTGAATATCTATAATAGAAAACTACACATCATTTGGAAATATCCTTCCAGGTTCTCTGATTCGACCTTTTCCATTCCCTTTGAACTATTTTATAACTCTTTTTTTTTTTCCACGTTCACTTATTTATTGAGAGTGAGAGCGCAGGGAAGGGGCAGAGAAAGAGGGAGACAGAGAATCCCAAGCAGGTTCTGCACTGTCAGTACAGAGCCTGATATGGGGCTCGAATTCACAAACCATGAGATCATGACCTGAGTTGAAACCAAGAGTCAGACACTTAACCGACTGAGCCACCCAGATGCCTTACTATTTTATAACTGTTTAAATTTCATGTAACTGGGAGCAAAGCAAAATAAATGTTGCATGCAGACATGCAAATAAATTCTTTCCCTTGGTATTTCAATTGATTCCCTTCCCTTTTTCATTAGAAAAGGCCAGCTTTAGATCCATTTGTAAATTCATCTGACATTCCTTTACTCCAAATAAATTGATGCTTCTCCTTTGAAGAGTTCTATCATTCCCTGGTTCACGCATTAATAATGAGATAAATAAAATCCTTAACCTGTGTTTTTTTTTTAATCTGTGTAAGAGTCATGATTTTCCATTTTTTGGGAAAAGTATCCTTTAATACTAAAACAATTTTTAAAGCCATTAATAAGAACAGTTTAAATCCCATTACAATAAATTCCAAAAAGCTTTTTTTGGCTAACAAAAATTACTCTGCATTGAATATTAGTTTAAACAAATGGCTTAGAAAAATCTATTCTCTGGTGTTTGGTGGTAATGTATCTACTGTGGTGAGATTTCACCTGCAATGAATATGGGAGCTTCTCTGTGGAAGAGATCATAATACATGAGTTCTACAGTTTAATAAGAAGCATAACTATTAGGGATAGATACGCTAAAGTAGAAACTGTCATTTGGGGACTCAGCAATCTGCTGAATGAATGTAATTTACAGTAATTTAACACCTTTGATGGAATAAGGGTTTCTGGAGAAAACCATTTGCATTCTCAGACCTGGCAACAAGGAGGTTCCTTTTAACACCATTCGCTCTTTCCACAATATACAAATTCACAGTGGACTTATTATTAAAACCAAAAACAGAGCTAAGAATATGTTAGCTTAAAACATATTTATGGAAAGCAGCTAACATTATGTCATTTTTCAAATGACCACAACTCCCTCCAAAAGTGACCAATTTTTCTCACTCCTTTGCCCTTCTTCTTAATGTAATTCTATTTTTAGGTTTCACAAAGCAGAAGATCAACACTGTGTTTCTTTTACACCACAGAAAAGGAGTATGCAGAAAGCATTAGCTTAACAATAAAAAAACAATTTAGTAGTTTTAATTTCTTCCCTACTTTGATTTGTAATTTAGTGGAGAATGCTTTATGGCACTATACAAATACATACATTAATACCCAAAGCTGTTCATATCAATTAATAATTTCAATGTGCCAGCAAAAGAGCTAAATATTTCCAGATATTTAGCCTGATGTTCTTTCTCTGGAAAAGTTTGCAAAGATTTTAGATTTTACAGATTTTTTTTTTTACTGAAATGTGCACAGTTCTTAAAATATTTTAATGACTGAAGCTGTTGTCCTTGGAATCTAAAATGGGTTTTCACAGGGG
This sequence comes from Neofelis nebulosa, assembly GCF_028018385.1. NCBI lineage: Eukaryota > Metazoa > Chordata > Mammalia > Carnivora > Felidae > Neofelis > Neofelis nebulosa. Next base: position 24,925,531 of record NC_080794.1, on the reverse strand, counting down.
CGCCTGCGTGGCTCAGTTGATTGAGAGTCTGACTTCTGCTCAAGTCAAGATCTCACGGTTGTGAGTTTGAGCCCCGAGTCAAGCTCTATGCTGACAGCTCAGAGCCTGAAGCCTGCTTTGGATTCTCTGTCTTCCTCTCTCCCTGCCCTCCCCCGCTTACACTCTGTCACTGTCTCAAAATAAATAAAAACTTTTTTTTTAAAAAAAGGGCTTTCACCAAGTAACCAGCTTAAAAAAAAAATCGCTGGAATGAATGCTCATTTTTAATTTTAATTTCAGTGCCCTTTCTCTGATCACAATTTACAGAACTTAATTGTTTTTATTCCCAAGGGCAACAGAAATTTTTAAGAAGAAATAAAAAAATCTGGTGCCATCTGTTCCATTATCTTAGACTTACAAATGGTGAGAAGAAATGGCTGGTAAAATTTTTCTGACACTTGTCAGTTTTGGGTAATGATCTATAGGGTCCAAATGAAATTACTATCTAATCTGGCAGTTTGGTTATTAGAATGAACCTTGTCTTTGCCAGACGGAGGACAAGAAGGAATAATGGGCTTTTATGTCACAGTCCCAACAGGGGAGGGGAGAAAAACTAGATGAACTATGCCATGAAATACTTTGTTGCTGAATATCATACTCATGGTAGCAAGTCTAATTGCTTCTGCCAGGATCCAACACACATACCATTTTTTATTCAGTAGAATAGAACTGTCAGTTTGGCAGGGGAGGAGGGCATTAGAAATCATCTAGCAACCATGTAGCACCTACAGTGAGAGTTCTCACCTTTGACTATGTGCGACACACAAATTTATGAATAGGTTACATTCTACAGATGTTTTTGTGAATTGGTGTATGAAATACACAATGTTTTTGCAGCTCCCCCCCCCCAATTATTTACATGATGATTCTAGTCCTAGATTTGGCTCCCAAAGGCCTAATAAACCATGGAGTAAAAAAAAAAAAACCTAGATACATATTTCTTAAAGATAGTAAACCTATTGCAATTTCATGTCAGTACATTTTGTGTTCCTCACAACAGCTTTAGAAACTAAGCACCTTTTCTAATATTGTTTGCTATGTGTTGTCTCTGAGCTAGGAGTGCAGGTCTCAGTGTCACCAAAATCCAAGGGCTTGAAACCTCTTGCTATGAGAATAAAGAGAGAAGCCTTTGATGTGTAAACCAGCTGCATACACCTGCTCTGAGTTGGAGGTTTCAGGTTTAAGGACAAACTGCCCTGGTATTTATGGTATCTCTTGTTCTAACAAACTTTATTCACAAGCGACCTCAACATACAAACAATCACTGATGAAATTCCTACCGTGGTCCCAGTCCTGCCATATCCCTTATTCTTTAACTCAGAATACCTAGAATGACTGATGTGGATGAGGTTGTAGCCCTTCTGATAGGGCCAGAGATTACACAGGCTAAGGGAGTTAAGAAAAGGCCTGTGCCCTTCCTATCCCTCTTTGCAGACAAGACCTCTTAAAGCAACTGAAACAGTCAGAGACCCTGAATATATACATCCCTCATAACATCCATTTATTGATCATAAGCTACTCTTTGGCATAGACTCTCTGATATTTACTTTTGCATCTTGAATGCATAATGTGATGCTCACACAAGGCACTTTACTATTTGGTGTACTTTTGACCACCCAAATCTCAATTAGTATAGAATGTAGAAATATAGTAATGTAACAGTTGGGCAGATGAATTGGTAGTACACCTAATGGTAATGTCAAATACTCGTCCTACAGGAAACATGCTATGATTTCAAAGAACTTATTGAAATTTGTGTTTCTCCACTGAGAAATGTCCACTTACTCATGAGCAAATATAAATCCACATAACATAATAATATACATCATGTAGTATTAACATCCAACAAGGAGGCTGATTTTGTGCCAGAGCCATAGAGCCCTTGCATATTCTAAAGTGATATATCGTCTAACTATACATATCAATTGTGTTCAGCATTGTGCATTTTCACAACATATGGTTATTTCTATGTTTAATAAAATTTTTCCTATAACAATTAAAAATTAAAGCAGCAAGAAAATAAGTTGGAAATTTTAATGTCAGCACCTATGAAAATTCTTTGCAAATATAAGCACTCATCACTATCAAAGTCCATGATGTTGCTGAAATCCAACTGCAAAGGGTATGTTATCTGAATCTATTGGGTCCCTGAGTTTTTATTTTGACAGCATGATTTGCATAACACAGTACAAAGGCTAGAAAGTTATTTCTTTTGTGAAATGAAACCTTTTTTTTTAAGAGAGACTGAGAGACAGTGAGGGAGAGGCAGAGAGAGAGTGAGAGAGAACCTAAGCCGGCTCCACACCCAGTGTGGAGGCCAACATGGGGCTCAATCTCACAACTGCAAACTCATGACCTGAGCTGAAATCAAGAGTCAGACACTTAACTGAGTCACACAGGCACCCCAAGATAGATCCATTTTTAAAGGCATCTCAATATTGTCAAAATACTAAATTGGAAATAATTGTTCAAATATAATTTTATGTATAAAATTTTCCTCACAAAGGAATTAATTGCTAACTTAATATGATACTATAGTTACTATGGAGAACATTATGGCAAAAAAGTGACAATAGGTGCTAAAAGAGTCCTGAAGACCAAGAACCTCCGTGAGAAGAGTGTGATCACATGGAAAACCTTTGGGGTGGGACCAGAACAAGAGGAAGCAAGCAAACAGGTCCCTTGGGTGTCCTGCCAGAAAGGGAATGAGAGGTGAACTCAGTAAACTAGCCCTAAATGTAGGAATAGCTTAAAATCAACAAAACATTAACGGAAAGCCTGTGGGAGGCAAAGGCCAGTGACTCTAAATATTACCATGCCCCCCACATCAACCCACACACACAGAATCACAAAACAGGGAATTTAATTCCACACAGGAATGCTTGTGGTTTCTCAAGTAAGTGGCAATCCAGTCTACTTAGGAAAAGCGAAAAGCAGAAAAGCAAAAAGCAGCCTTTCCAGCTGGTCTTAAAGTAAGAAAAGCTACTGTTTTCTAAGATATGAAAGGGAATAGAAAAAAAAAGTCTCCATCTTGATGATGTTGGAGCAGATCACATAAGAAAAAAGAAACATCTTTCAGAGGAAAATATGCAAAACCTCAAGACCCAAGTGAAAATGGAACAGGCAGAGGCATGATGTTCAAAGGGTAAGAAGAGGCAAAGGTACAAAGAAATGTGAGGGGAACAAACCTGGAGGAAAATGAGAAAGCAAAGGTAGGTGAAAGCAGACACAGAGGGCTCGTGTGCACTGAAGGGCAATGTGAAATTATCTCATGGTGAAAACAGCAGCACTGAGGGGTGACTAATCACCAAGTAGTGGAAAATGTCCACAAGCAGCATCTCTCAGGTTGCTCAAGAGAGCAGGTGTGGCCAATAGAGAGAGAAGCTTCCACTGTTCACTGTGGGATCTAATCCAGACTCAGCTGCTGCTGGAAAGATTTTCCCAAAACCTAATTTAAATCACCTTCCAGAATGTCACTTAATACAGCGAAAAGGAAAAAAAAAATTTTTAAAGAAAAAAAGTATACACACTCACACAGGCACAATCCAGAAATATAATTTTTAAATTCCCTTTCAAACCTGAGGTGTTTCTTCATTTGTCCATTTCGAACTTTGGGGTTTCCACACACTTTGTGGAATTTTTCCTCAAGACCTCAGATGGAAAAATCCCTAACATAGAGAAAATGGTACAGAGTTGTCAGAGCTTAAGAAATAATTTACCAAATGTATTGTGATGTGAAAACCAGCCAAATGTAAACCAAAATCACATGAAGAGTCTCACTGCCCACCAAGCAACCAGCTTTGTTTTCAGTTTTTAATTTAATAGCCCCACTGACTTTGGGACCCTGGTGTGTGGAAACTATATAGTTTGATGATAAAAGCTCCATCTTTCCCCAAAATGACCAAAATCAAAACATTAGAGGTGGAATAAAAAATAAAATGCAGGGTAGACACAAAAATGTGTGCCCTGGCAGTCAGAAAAAAGAGAAGGAGAAGGAGGAGGAGGAGAAGGAGGAGGAGAAAGAGGAGGAGAAAGAGGAGGAGAAAGAGGAGGAGAAGGAGGAGGAGAAAGGAGCAGAAAGAGGAGGAGGAGAAAGAGGAGGAGGAGAAAGAGGAGGAGGAGGAGAAGGAAGAGAGAGGAGGAGGAAGAGAAAGGAGAAGGAAGAGAAAGGAGAAGGAAGAGAAAGGAGAAGGAGGAGAAGGAGGAGGAGGGGGAGGGGGAGGAGGAGGAGGAGGGGGAGGAGGAGGAGGAGGGGGAGGAGAAAGAGGAGGAGAAGGAGGTGAAAGAGGAGGAGAAAGAGGAGGAGAAGGAGGAAGAGGAGGAGGAGAAGAAGGAGAAGAAGGAAGAAGAAGAAGGAATCAAACCAAAGTTCATAAGGCTAAAATAAGGGTGTCTATTTACTCCCTGCATTTGTACTTGGTTTAAATAAAACAGTCACCAAACCCAGAACAACTCCTCCACGGGAAAAAAAAAAAAAAAAAAAAAAAAAAAGAAAGAAAGAAAAGAAAGAAAAGAAAGAAGAGAAAGAAGAGAAAGAAAAGAAAGAAAAGAAAGAAAGGAAGGAAGGAAGGAAGGAAGGAAGGAAGGAAGGAAGGAAGGAAGGAAAAATCTTGTGATCTGGACACAGTTGCTTTTCAAAATTTTCAGAGTCAGGCTTCAATTCACTAAACCAAGAAACTTTAAGAGAAAGCAGATGTAACCTATAATACAATGACTGCAATACAAACTGTAATTCATCTGGTATTGCAAGCAATAAACCTCAGGTCTGTAGGGGACCCATTTGCAATTTTGGTCTGCTAAAAGAGAAACATTTTCATGTTCGGAGTCCGTTTCCTGGCTTCCTCTTTTCTGTCCAAGTATTTGGAAGGTAAACAATTTTAGCTTGGAAATCAGAGCTCAAGGAGAGTGTTGCACACTCACACACACTCAGAGGTCAGTCCCTAAAGCTGGTACGGTAAGACAGCTATAGAAATAAAATTTCCCAGTCACACCTGAGGTGCCCCTGGGGAGACCACCTGCTCCAGACACAGATGAGACATTCCTTCTGTTCCCTGCAGTGTGGGACATCAACTGAGCAGAGGTTGCCAACCTCCGGCAAGTTGTGAAGAAATCAGATAGAAATGCAAGAGACTTTGGACTTCTCTCCAAGAGGAAATGCTCACTTTTAAACGGTTGCAGGGTTTTTGTTTTTTGTTCCTTCAACAACTTGTAACCAAAGGGGCTTTAATCCTCTGTGATCAATTTTTGCAGACCCCATGTTTTCGGCTTCAGAATTATCCAGTTTATTGATAGAGTTTACTAAGTTTATTCAGTCTCTCAAGTACTATTCACCTAAACAAAAAAGTTACTTTCTACTTGGAATAATAGAAAATAAGCTCTTCAGCTCAAAGTTCTTCACTCTAAATTCCCAACACACCACTTTTCAGTCAGATAAGGGGTGTAAGGAGACAAGAGCAGAAAACAGCAACATTGTACGGAGCTACATTATGGCAGTATGGTGAGGGCTCAAATTCATCTGGCAGTAAAACACAAAGCAAACCAACCCAAACCAAAAACTTCCATCATGGCCAGTACATTGTGAGTTTCACACTGCTGTGTTTAGGGGATTATTGTTGAATCTAGGCTTCTAATACACCTAACACCTCAACATTGGGTTTTAAACTGGTGATCGATGAAAGAGAAACTGAACAGTTAAGACCTGTCACATAGGGTGCAGTGATACCATCTACTACCACCCTGTCAGTGTAAAGATGGGAAAGAAAGAAAAAAAGGAAAGGACAAGGAAAAGAAAAAATTAGGATAGAACAGAATAGAAAATGGAATGGAAAGAAAGGAGCAGACAAGGACAGAAAAAGAAGAAAAAGTCTTTCCTACAATATATTAAGGTATATTTTACACACACACACACACACACACACACACACACACACACACAATATTTATAAAGTCTAAGGCAAAAAAGAACAGAAATTCCAAGAAAATATGAGGGAGGGTGGAAGAGCAAGTGAGAGAGTGTGTATATACCAACTTCGTTAACAAGAGAAATGGTATCACAAATTACTGGGATAAGATTATCTAGAAAGTGGTGCTGAGAAAACTGCCTCCTTTTAAGGAAATAAAATTGGATCCTGAACTAACATCATAATACAAAACTACACTGCAGGTAGAACAAAGATCAACGCATGAAAAGTAAAAAAACAAACAGAAAAAAACCCCAATAAACTGAGGCACTGCGGGGATAGACCACAAGAGGTGTCTAAATTTCCATCAACAGAGGAAGGAATGATGGGAGCACCATGCAGCCCTTCCCCCTCCCATTCTTCCTGACTGCTTAAAGTGGCAGCTACCATCCTGTGACCACATATTACAAAGCACAAAGAAAACAGTACATTACAGAGAGAATGAAAGTACCTAGGTCCCTGGCCTTGGACATCTCACATCAGTGGAACCAGCTGTGGGCTGCTGACATCCAGATCTCTTGTGATGAGGAAAAAGTAATCTCTGCCTTTGGAAACTACTGCTAACTGGGATTTCTGTTCTTTGCAGCTAAATGAGTGGAAGTCCATGATAAAGTAAATGCTGTCTACTCATGGGAATAAGACAATGCGTACTGCTGTTTTTGAAAATGTCTCCTAATGTACAGAACAGGTGTGCTCTTGAAAATGATCAAAACTTATTCTACAATCAACAGTGCCCATAAAATATTTAAGGGAGGATCTGTCAGAGGGAGAGACATGAGAGACAGAGGTCTAGCAGCCAAACAGGATACGGATGTTAGAGACAACCTGTTTCCTTATCACCCCTTGTTGAGGTCTGGTTCAACTACTGCCAGTCCTGGGTCTGGGGGCATTCCACATGGGATTGACCTTGGATGGACAGGAAGACAGTCAAGGAAGGTCTGAATCCTGCACTGTTATAGAATCAGGCCCATCCTATCTATTGAGATCTTCTGCAAGTAGATATTCAAACTCTGTCCCTGGGAACTTCTGATATCAGAAAATTGCATACCAATACACTGTAAATGCCAAGAATATAATGCTGATGACAAAAACTTAGGTTTATATGTTTTACTCAACAACTCCATAATAGCCCAGATGCCTCACACAGCGGGCCCACAATGCCTCAGGTAAGTTCTTTCAGACTTTTTTGTGCAATTGAGAAATGCCTTAGATTCAGAAATATATACCAAATTGCTTTTTGTTTTTACCATTTTCCCTTCTTACTTAAAGAGGTATAAAATAAAAAATGTACACAAATTCAATTCTATGTCTAAAAATAAGAAAAATTGAAAAAGTTCAATTGTTCATGCTAAATCATCATGAAGTACACTGCAGAGAAAGTTAAAATAGCAAATGTGGCTTGTTTCCATTTTAACACTTTCTTTTTACTTGGTTTTCTCAAAAAAATAAATGCACCCTGTAGGCATTTTACATGTATAGTCTTAATTCCAAATGAATTAGATCACCTAAAATCATACAGCCTGTGGATTTTTGGTTCCAAACCTGCATGTGAATGAATAAATGCTGCAGGCACTTTATAAAGTGAATCTCAGTTGCCTCCTAGAAACAAAATTTGAAATATTCATAATTCAATAAAGGAAAATTAAAATACAAGAATATGCATTCTGACTAGGGGTAAATCCCGGTTATATTTTGGGCTATATTATTTCCTGGGCCTTGAATTATTCTTCTCTAGCAGTACTGATCTGCTTGCTTTAATAATCAAATTTTTTGTATCTTAACTGATAAGTATTGCATCTCAGACACACAGAGAGAAAAAGATGAAATTATTCCTACTAGACATGTTACTTCATAAATATAAAACATAGCCCAGGTATTATGAATGAAAGAGTTAAATTTTAAGGAAATCTATGGTTGACATAGTTTTTATAGCTATATTTTCATTACAAATATTACCAATAACATCACAAAACTGACAGCACATTAGGCTGACACCAGTCAAAAATCACCACAGTGGAGACATTAAGAAATGGTTGTGATCAATGTTTTAGCAAGTGTACCATATATGTCAGAATCACTTTACTACTACAGAAATAAGAAAGGAGACTTCAGGTAAGTTATAGGAATGAGTGATAAAAAAAAATAACAGAGAACAAAAACCAATCTTAATCATTTGGAGTCTGTGGCTCTTCCTGGTTTTCCTGAATTAAGAATGGTTTCTGGAAACTCACAGCCTGTACATTTCATTGCGACTAATTTGGGTATGTGCATCTTCCATTTCAAACCTCTTCAATGGGCCCTATGATTAATAGTCTATTCTCTAGGGTTGTGTTTCATTTTCATAAAGTCTTAACATTTCTTTGGGTGGGGGAGAGAGAAAGAAAAAGGAAAAAAAAAAACTGGGGAAGCAAAAGACTTTTCCAAAGGAAGAACATAAACATGAAATAGGAATCACAGGTTTTTTGTGTTCAATGAGAATCCTTCATGTAAGAAAATATCTGTGGCTTCAAAACAGTAAAGACTGATTCCAACTAAAAGGGATGTGCCCTTTGGATTTCTAGCACTTAGGTTTTAACAAAACTTTTCACTTGCAAGTGATAATAGGTGGATGATAATGGTAGTTATGATCTAGCTGTTTAGCTTCAAATATCTTTTACTCAATCCAGTTTATCGGCAGAAGCATAATATCCAGCATGTAGAATTTTTCACCTATTGTATTTCATTGGTTGCAAGATGCACATTTCAACACCAATGAAAGAGTGATGGATCTTAAAATTGACAGCTACCATAGCTCTTAGTCCACTGGCAGTCCTGACAGTTCCACTGTCTGTGCATAAACAAGGACACAAATATTTTCACATTTCTTGTGTCAAAACATATCTAAAAGAGCTCTTATAAAATAATTCCAAATGATGATAAAGCATTGTGTCATAGTTTAAATGGCAGCATTTTTTTCTTTCTTGGTGCTATATGTTTCTAACATTCAATGGCATTATAGATTAAATGAAATAGGGCATAAACATAATCCAGATACCTAATACTTGTCCATGACTGGTGTTTCAAGTTGCCTAACAAGTATTAAAGCTTTCCCACTAGCCATCATGGCCCCACACCACAGAATCCCAAATAAACTTAACTAGGCTTTTCTCTCACTAGCTACTATTCTTGCTGTCCTGCTGCTAGAAAGTATTCGTGATGGCCTCAATATTTGTTCCATCTACTTGCATTCAGTATTTTTTCACGCTCTGTCTTGCTAGGACCCACTACCCTAACGCTGTTCTAGATTTTGAACTCTTAATTATCTTCAAAGTCCAAACCAAGTACCAACTTATCTAAACAACCATTTCTGATCTCTGCATCTGAATTTGTTCTCATCCCCCACCCTGTGAAACACTCCAAATACCATCTGGATGATCCATATTTGAGAATTACAAACTGAAGATATGATGTTGGAATTCAGCTGGTGAATACAGGTTTTGTTGGTTGATATTATGTTTTTGTTTTATTTTTAACTTGAGCAACATGTTTTAAAAGCTCACAAAAATCCAAAATCTTAGTACTGGGTGCCTGGCTCCTTAGACATTTGATTTTACAATCCCTGCCTTATCCAACAAAAGGTATGGAAGTCTCTTAGTGGAAGAAATTCTATCTTACATATTATCCTAGACCCATAGAAGGTAATTATGAGCAGAAGAGGAAATGCATATTTACTTTAAATATTCTAATAATGTTAGAGCTTTGGAGGATGCTCTGTAAGAGTCCAATTTAAACGTTAATTTCTTGAGTTACACTGAAGTAACTGCATAGGTTATTTTTTGCAATGGAAAACACAATGAGCTTTTGTCTACCTTATTATGCTGGCTGTTTTGTATTTGCTTATTTGTTTTGCTGTATGTTTAGACTCAAGAGAGGAGACAAACTGGGTATCAATGAGCGGTTTTTTTTGGTTTGTTTTTGTTTTTAGTTTCTACAAAAACAACACTACTACAGTTTTCAGGAACAGAGTACATGTTGTAAACAGTTTTAGAGTTTTGACCAACAGTGGAATTAATGCTTAATTCAGAATGGAATTTAATGTAAAACCAAAAGCACCTCAGGAAGATGACCATAAGAAGCATCCTGTCCCTCTTTAAGTTCATATCAGATAAACAGATCAGTTTTAAGCACCTACTGCATACCTGCATACTTGGGATACAAAAAGGAAGAAATCATGATCAATTATGATCTCCACCCTTGGAATTTAGCATACTTCTTCCAAAGAAACCATAAAACCCACTTAAAGGGTTTTATATGTAATCAAAGCAAATGTTTAAAAATTCTCATTCTTTGGAAGCTCTTCTTCACTAAACATCCCTGAATATTAAGCAGTCATTTGGGCCAAACTATTACTTAGTGGGATCTTCCTAGTCTAGTTCAAAGAGCAATAAGGTTTTTTCAGGGCGTTTAAAAATAATGGAGGAACTGGTAGGAACTAGAATCACCTAGGGAAGTGGTTCTTTAAGTGTGGGTCCCAGGCCAGCAGCACAGCTGACCTCAACTAGGAACTTAGACCTGGAAATTCTTAGGCCCCCACCCAGACTCACTGAATCAGAAACTCAGGGGGTGGGATAGCAATTTGTATTTTTAAAAAACCCTCCAGGTGATACTAATGCACACTCTAGTTCAAGAAGCACTGATGGAGTGCTTCTGCGACCCTTGACATGTTGCAGAAAAAATTTTTGAAGGCCATTCAGCCAAAAAAGAGACACAGGTTTCCTGCTGCCCAATTAAATATTCTTCTACCATGGCAGAACACAACATATATTATTTGCCACTCTGTATCAAAGTGTAATTTTGAGCCACATGTAAAAGCTCAGAGAAAGAATTGCTGGCTTGAGCTATTTTCATTCTCCATTTGCTCCCTTTTAAAAAAAATATGAAACTCATTGGAGATGAAGATACTTAGGAAAATTAATTTATTGCTAAAGACAATACCATTAGTGTGGTCTGGGCTTGAATCTCTATGTCATATAGCACATACCAGGCATTATACTATACATGTTCATCTCTTTATTATCTACCTGCTCCTCTAGGCTGTAAGTCCATAAGGAGAGAAATCTTTCTTCTTTGTTTACCTCTACATCCTCAAATGCTTAGAACACTGCCTGGCACACAGGAGGCACTCAAAACCCACTTAATTTGAGTCAATGAATAAATTAACCTAAAAATTAACTTGTGTTAGCACTTAAACTTTGGAATACCTTTTCTCCAACTATACTGTAAGTTATTAGAGACTCAGTCTGAAATAGTTATTGAACCCACATCAGCCAGATAGTGATATATGTAAATGATGGATGGGCTGTATTCCAATAAAATTTTATTTACAAAAACAGTCAATGGGCCAGAATTGACCTGCAGAATGTAGTTTTGCTGACCCCTGATCAAAGCCACAAAAGTAACAATTATTATTACTTTTATTAGTTTCAAAATCGAATTAAGTTGACAGATACAAACAAGAGGCTATAAGCACCTTTCAAATACCTATTTTTAGAGAGAGCACATTAATGTTTATGTTACTTAAAATCTATACCATATCTCCTAAGAAAATGAAAAAAGTTGTGGAGACTTACTTATTAATATCAATTACTTATTTACTTATTTTCTTTAAATTGGTCAATATAAAGTTCATTCCCATATCTTTTTAATAAACAGATATAATCAAAGGGGATATTAACGAAAGGCTGCCTCCTTCATTCACTGACCTATACAATTCAGGGGCAATGAAGATAGTAGTAAAATGGCCATAGTTTATTAAATCCAAGTTTACTCTGGCATCCCAAGGCTAAAGTTAATCTTCTCCATAGCATAGGAAAGTGCTTTAATAACAAACAGATATATCACTTTATATTTCTCTTTTTAAAAAAGAATACTTCCTTTGTGATTATAGCCACAGGAAGAAAGACCAGGCCCTACAACCACACTGTGTGGTCCCATGAACCTCAGCAGCTGACATAAGCAAGGATAAATCACGTGGTTCTGTTGATGGGGAGACTGTCCTTTGGAAATGGAGGGAAAGGAGAGAGCCAAGAGTTGAAAGTCATCCTCTCAAGCACTATTCTGTTGCCAGAATCATGGCTATTGTTATTGGCATTCATTTTTCCAAGAGAGAATGAATTTATGAACTCTGAACATGCATCTCCCTCTACCACCTTTTTATTAAATGCAATCATTGAGTGTGCTGGTAAATGTGCACTGTACTAGAAAACAATGGCTTAATATATTCATGGCCCATTTTAGGACAGGAAAAGAATGCCTCTCCCCCATCATGCTCCTGCAAACTGATTCACAGAAAGGAACAAACAGAACCAGACTGAGATAGAAACATAGCCACAACCAATGGGCAGCCATCACGTTTCTCCTTTAGTTTCTTTGACTGCAAAACTGGGAACTCATTTACTCATTCATTCCCCCCCCCCTTCTTAGTAATCATACTTCTGCCAAATTCTTTTTTTTTAATGTTTATTTTTGAGAGACAGAGAGAGAGAGAGCTTGAGAGAGAGCTTGAGAGAGAGAGAGAGAGAGAGAGAGAGACAGAGACAGAGACAGAGACAGAGAAAGAAGCAGACACAGAATCCGAAGCAGGCTCCAGGCTCTGAGCTGTCAGCACAGAGCCAGACGCAGGGCTCGAACCCACAAACCACAAGATCATGACCTAAGCCGAAGTCAGACACTTAAACCAACTGAGCCACCCAGGTGCCCCACTTCTGCCAAATTCTAATTAAGGGAGAGGTAGGTGTTTTCATCTCCCTGTCCTCTTTAGCAGAAGAAATGAGCAAGCAAATCTCTGGAAAGACTTTGCTGTCCAAAGGATTTGAACTGTTTTACTTCTCAAAATGCTGATAGGCTCCATAAAATAATTTTTATAAAAACATTTGTAAACTGTGAGGTATGTCACAACTGCTAATATATTTTATTTCATTGTTTGAGTCTTTGCCCACTCTAAATCATAATATTTGATATAGTTCATATTTTATAGATATGAAAGCAAGAAAAGTAAGTTTCAGTAGGAAAATGACCTCTCATGGATAAATAGATTAAATGTTGTCCATATCTTCTTAACTGTTAGCAAACCTTCAGAGGCACTAGCCAAAGGGAAAGACCAATTTGGATGGCTATAAAAATATGACAAAGGAATTATCTCCACAATTATGTGTGGCTGCAAAAAATAGCATCAGCACATTATTCTTCCCACTCCTCCCTCTCTTAGGCCCCTCTCATCTGTTGTGGTAACACATCTCCTCTAAAATAGAAGTATGGAAAAATACAAATATCTACCCTAGAACACTAGGGTAGAATGAGGTAAAAAGGGAAAGGGGACAAAATAATGGCCCTTCCAAAGACTTCCACGTCCTTTCTTCCTAGACCTGCTGAGTATGTTAGGTTACAAGGCAGAGGATATTTAAGGTTGCAGATGGAATTAAGGTTGCTAATCAGCTGATCTTAAAATGGGGAGATTATCCTGGATTATCTAAGTGGGCTCACTACAACCACAGGGGTCCTTAAAAGTAGAAGAGGGAGGAGAAGAGTAAATTCAGAGAGAGATGTGACTACAGAAAAGGCTTTGAGAATGAAGAAATGGGGCCATAAGCCAAGGAATGTGGGTGGCCTGTTGGAGCTAGAAAAGGCAAGAATATGAATTCTCCCTTAGAGTTCCCTGAAGAGAACATAGTCCTGTCAATACCTTGATTTTAGCCCAGTCAGACCTTTGTTGTTCTGACCTACAAAGCTGTAAGACAGTAAATCTGTATTGTTTCAAGCCAATAAATTTATGGTAATTTGTTATAGCAACAATAGAAAACAGTCAGTATTTCTGGTATATGTTTTTTTTTTTTTTTTTGAAAGAGAGAGAGCAATTGGAGGGGCAGAGAGAGAGGGAGAGGGAGAGAGAATGTTAAGCAGGCTCCACACCCAGCACCCAACTTGGGGCTTGATCTCACGACCATGAGATCATGATCTGAGCTGAAATCAAGAGTCGGATGCTTAACCCACTGAGCCACCCAAGCACCCCTCTGATATATTCTTATATAATCCTATTAAGCAGGTACTACTAGTCTTCCCATTTCACAGATGAAGACACTGTAACAAGCGAAGTTAGTAATTTGTCCAAGGTCACAAAGCTAGTAGGTCGTAGAGCCAGCATTCAAGCCCAGGTAGTCAGGCCCCAGTGCCCACACTCTTAGCCAGTACTTGGCACCATGAAAGATACAATGCTGCAGGGAACTCCTTAAGTACAACCATATCCTGTGGTTAAAATGTGAAGTTTTGTCATGGAGAGTCATGGAAAGATTAGAGACATCATGTGGTCAAAGGAAATGAAGTGGTTTGTTATAACATTTACTCAGGAATATGGAGGTAGCAGAATAGTGTTATAATAGAGGACAAGATAAAATCTAATTTAAGGCCTGAATGAAACTGTAAAAATAGACCAAAAAAAAAAAAAAGACCCACAAAAAACAACAAAAAAAAGAAAAACCTTGTAAGATCTCTCAAGACGAGTCAATCTTTCTAATTTCTTCCACACCATCAATCCTATCCACTTGCTATAATTCACTTCCATTCCATGGTTCAGTTCCTACAAAATTAGCCCTGTTCACCTTCAAGTGCCTTCTACCCACCAATATCTTTTCCACAACTTCCTACATCTATTCTTGAGCCACAGTCCAGAGGTGGTTACTGTACTGAATACAGACAGACACATCTGAATTTAACAAGGGGGATATATCAGCAAATGATTTCTTGCCCAAGGTAAGGATAAAGATGTCAAATCAGAAAAAGTTTATCACAGAATTGAAGACTTTATGCTTTTGTCTCAATAGTTAATTAAATAATATATAAAATTTAACAATACAAGAAAAATAATTTTCAGTTTTAGAAAATAAGATCTTATTAATATTCAAGTGATGCTGGCTAATGAATAATAGCTATTCCCTTAGATGGCACCATATACCTTGGTGCCAGTTTAGTCCTCTACAAAACTTTAAAAAGTATGTATTACAATGGCCATTAAACTAAAACACTGAAACTTTTCAAAATTACATCTTTAACAAATATATGGCTTCATCAGGTGTTAGCTTAAAAATGAAATTTTTCTTTGGCAGAAAAACTGGGGGGGAGAAGGTGTATGCCAAAACTGAGTTTATTTATTACACTACAAAACAAGTGATATTAAAACAGCAATCTTCAGCTGTGCTTAAGAAATTTAAATTTTTCTATCATAAAACAGTATTATTTTTTCCATTTGGCAACTGAAATAATACTTCCTTGTTTTTGGTGAACAAAACATCAATTTAAGAATACGATATATCACTCAATTTTTTAACTGTTCACTTATAATTGCATTTTATTAACCTCTTAAAAATGATTTTGAAATATTCATCCATGTAACACCTTGAATAAGCTAAATTCTTCTGCCTGAGTTTATTAGAGTAGCTTTAAGGATGAAACGCATTTTTGTGGCATGACTGTTTCACAGCAAAGATGATACTCGATACCTGCACTGAGTTTTGTTGTCATGGGGACCATCTTGGAGAAACCATTTAAATGCCAGAATTTCAAACTCCTTAAAACACTGCCTTCAAGTCTGGCTTCACTTATAACTTGGAAATCAAAACTGTAGTAACCATTTTTGTTTTTTAAAAATGCATAACCCATCTGCTTAAAAAAAAAAAAAAAAGGTATTGACTTCACTCTTCAAAGTCTTGAATTTCCTTTCCATGAAAAATTCTGAGACTAGAGCATACCAGCCTGGGGGATTCTGCTGCCTAGCAGGTATCCATGGAAACAGAAGTATACATCATGAGCCTGCACCAAAGCTAGAATGATAAGACCATAACTGAGAAGTGTGGCATATGTTTTTCACAGCTGCTGTCTCCTTGTTTTATTACTGTTGGTATTTTAAAAGAAATTCAGCGAACTTAGTCTTTTCCTTTAAGATTATCAGAAAATCACCATCAAAATAGATGGTGATGCCCAAATGATGAAATTAAATGGTATCAGAGAAATAAAAATTCAAGTGGAAAGAAGGGAAGACCTGGTTCCCAATTAGTTGAAAGCATATGTACACATTTTATCAGCTCCAGTTTCACTGGCCTAGTAACCTCCCACTTGTCCATGGAAGGGTGATACCCAGAAGCACAAAGACACCTGAAGATTGTATTTTCTTAAGAAATCACAAAGTCCTTCTCAACATGGTTCCAAGGTACCTTATTTTAAGCCTGTCTCCCAACTCCACTATTCCATGAACTCTGCATCCCAGCCACCTGAGCCTATTTGTAGTCCCATACATATGTTGTGTGCCTTTCGGAATTTCCCTCACCATACCCACCACCTGAATGCCCTTTGAGCCCTCATCCTGCAAGAAATAAAGGATCTAAAAAACCATGACCAACCCACACCTAGCAAAAGTGCCTTCTAAATTGCCATAATTATTTTATTTACATTGCTTACATTTACTTTATACTTTCTAGAGAATGCAGGTATCTCCCTCACTTTTCCATAATGTTGACCATTTGAGGGGAGAGAGGATTAAAGCTCTTAATCTAATAGCTAGTTCTCCAGTAACTTGATGACAATAATAATAGAAGGGATGGCAAAAAATTAAGGAATATTAACTTCAACCAACGAATATCTAATAATATTGAAGTATAAACCTTTAAGCAGATCAAACCAAAGTTGTAGGAGACACACTAATAGCAAAAAAGTTTTTTGTTTAAATATAGCTAACCTCATGGCAGAGGTGAACAGCTCTTGAGAATACTACTGAGATACAACAATTCATTCACATGGACACTTACTGGTGTCAAGAAATCTTTAAAATACTCTATAAGGGCTACTGAGTATAATTCTAAAGAAAATGATTGAAGATTTTTCTCCTAAAGTTTCTTCCAGACAGCTTTTTAATAAAACATACACACACATAATCAAATACAATAGTTGGGCATGAAGTAAAAATTGTGTCTAGAAAAAACCACAAAGTCTTTACAGTGACTACTTTGGCATTTTTGGACACCAACTTAGAAACATTTATTTAAAGCCATAATAAAACTGAATATCCGAATATCAATGGCCCATTTTATAACAAAAAAGTTACAGTTCTGTCAAGTCCAAAAATATACTTTTCATTTTTTGCTATCCCAACTGCTCACTAGACATCTCCACCAAGTACCTCCATTGCAACAAGTTCAAAGCTTAAATGATTATCCATTCCATTCCCACATATACAAAACAAAAACAAAATTGCTCCTTCATTCATATTTTCTATTTTAGTTGAAAATGCCAACAACTGTGGTCATCAAAGCAAAAGCCTCTAAGTTAGTCTTGATTTGTTTCCTAACCTCAAGCCCTAAACCCAACAATTTCAGTAGAGAAACTATATCTTGTAATATAAACAGCATGGATTTAAATATAAAGGGCTTCTTATGAACTATAAAATCCTTGGACAAGATACCTCAGTTTCCCAGTTTCTAAAGTGAGGTTATAAAAGTTCTCTCAATATGAGTCTTTTAAGAAAATTCTTTAAAAATCAAATGGGTTTTTTTAATATGAAATTTATTGTCAAATTGGTTTCCATACAACACCCAGTGCTCATCCCAACAGGTGCCCTCCTCAATGCCCACCACCCACTTTCCCCTCCCTCCTACCCCCATCAACCCTCAGTTTATTCTCAGTTTTTAAGAGTCTCTTATGGTTTGGTTCCCTTCCTAACTTTTTTTTTTCTCTTCCCCTACCCCATGGTCTTCTGTTAAGTTTCTCAGGATCCACATAAGAGTGAAAACATATGGTATCTGTCTTTCTCCGTATGACTTATTTCCCTTAGCATAACACTCTCCAGTTCTATTCACGTTGCTACAAAAGGCCATATTTCATTCTTTCTCATTGCCAAGTAGTATTCCAATGTGTATATAAACCACAATGTCTTTATCCATTCATCAGTTGATGGACATCTAGACATCTAGGCTCTTTCCATAATTTGGCTATTGTTGAAAGTGCTGCTATAAACATTGGGGTACAAGTGACCCTATGCATCAGCACTCCTGTATCCAGAAGTGGACCCACAAAAGTATGGCCAACTAATCTTTGACAAAGCAGGAAAGAATATCCAATGGAAAAAAGACAGTCTCTTTAACAAATGGTGCTGGGAGAACTGGACAGCAACCTGCAGAAGAATGAAACTAGACCACTTTCTTTCACCATTCACAAAAATAAACTCAAAATGGATAAAGGATCTGAATGTGAGACAGGAAACCATCAAAGCCTTAGAGGAGAAAGCAGGAAAAAACCTCTCTGACCTCAGCCGCAGCAATTTCTTACTTGACACATCTCCAAAGGCAAGGGAATTAAAAGCAAAAATGAACTATTGGGACCTCATCAAGACAAAAAGCTTCTGCACTGCAAAGGAAATAAATGGATTTTGAGATATACTTCCATTATTCTACATTGTTCTCTTGGAATTCACAAAATATATCAGATTAATGGTTATGAGAAAAAATATAATTATAGCAAAAACTATTTCATTTTCTTCAATCTACTCTTTTCCAATTGTATTCATTTTTTAAAATTTAAAAATTTTAATTCTAGTGTAGTTAACATACAGTATTGTATTAGTTTCAAGGATACAATACAGTGATTCACCAATTCCATATATTACTCGGTGCTCATCATTACAGGATACTCTTAATCCCTATCACCTATTTCCCCCATTGCCCTACTAACCGCTCCTCTGGTAACAATCAGTTTGTTTGCTATAGTTAAGAGTCTGTTTTTTGGTCTTTTTTTTCTTTTTTTTTCCTTTGTTCATTTGTTTTGTTTCTTAAGTTCCACATATGAGTGAAATCATGGTATTCGTCTTTCACTGACTGGCTTATTTTGCTTAGCACAATACTCTCTAGATCCATACATGTTGTTGCAAATAGCAAGATTTCATTCATTTTTATGGCTGACTAATATTTCTATGTTTGTGTGTGTGTGTGTGTGTGTGTGTGTGTGTGTGTACACACACATCTTCTTTATCCATCTGTCAAAACCACAGTGAGATATCACCTCACATCTGTCAGAATGGCTAAAATCAAAAGCTCAAGAAACAACAAGTGTTGGTATGGATATGGAGAAAGGGGAACCCTTCTACACTGTTAATGGGAATTAAACTGGTGCAGCCACTGTGGAAAACAGTATGAAGGTTCCCCCCAAAATAAAAGTAGAACTACCCTATGATCCAATGATTGCATTACTGGATATTTACCCAAAGAATACAAGAACACGAATTTGAAATGACATATGTACCGTGTTTATGGTTGCAGCATTGCATGGTTGCAGTAATGTTGCAGCAATATTTATAATAGCCAAAATTATGGAAGCAGCCCCAGTGTCCATCAATACAGTATTCCTGTTTAAGGAATGTATTAACATTTCTTCTTAAAAAAATCAGTCACAGAATACTAACCTATTTCATGGGGTTGTCATGAGGTTAAAGCTCATGTTCTACCACATATATCCCATTCATATTAAAAAAAATCCTTACTCCTGAAAATCCATTTTATTGCCTCAGTGTCACACTCCTGACCTCTTCTGTTCCCATTCCTATCACCACAGTTCATGTCTCATCTGGTTTGTGAGCAACACCTTGCAACATCTGATCTATTCTCTCACCTCTTCAGCTCATCCTCCACTCAGAAACCCTTCTAAAGTACAAACGTGAGCACTGTCTTCCCGGTAAAGAACAAATTCCTTAGAATACACACCCTTCTCAATGGGGCTCCAAGTCCTTTCCCAGTGTATTGATGTACCCTCTCCCATTTGAGGCCATTCCAGCACAGTTCTGGGGGCAGCATTCACAGTGTGATCTCTTAGGGTCCCAGCAACTAGTTTCTCTGTTAATGAAATGTGTGTGCTTTCAAGGCTCTGCCTTTCCACATGTTACTTTCTTGGTCTATAAAAGCCACCCCACACCTATCCCCTTCTCCATCTGGCAAACAATTCATCCTTCAAAGCCAACCCAAATGTCACTTCTTCTATGAGGTCTTCCAAAATGAGTTAGTCACTCCTGTGGACTCCCATGGCATTTTGTTCTCAACTCTATGCTGGGGAGCTATTAAAACTCAGGAATAAAAGTGAAAAAGACATAAACAGTGATTTAGAAATTATTAACTCCTAAAGAGATTTTTTTACCCAAATCCAAGCCACTGCATACTGTTCTCTACACATATACACACGCACACACACACACACACACACACACACACACACAATCCAGAGAAATACTGGGAACAAAATCCTCAACATAATCAAATAAATTCAGAAACCATCAGATTTGTCCAAATGAATCAGACTTGATCTCATTTTGAAATACCTGATGGTGTCTCGACAACTTCTAAATGTCAAAGGAGTTTCAGGGAACAGCCAAAAAATTTTAAGACTCTCATAAGTTTCCAAAATATAATTTCTAAATTGTAATAATTTTTTCTTTATAGATGTGCAAAACTTTTAGAATTCAATGGGGACATAAACCTTCATTTCAAAAATTAACTTTGAAATTGGGAAATAAAAACATATGCTATTTCCAGGCACTGGTCATAATAATAATAGCTACCATTCGCTAGGGGGCTTAGTGCCAGAACTCCTCAGGGCATTTCCTGCAGATTCCTGCATTTAAATCCTACAGCTACCCAATGAAATAGGAGCCATTATTCCTATTTTACAGACAAGGAATTTGGTCAAAAAGGTTAACTGAACTCAGCTAGACACTGTCTGGTCAGGACCCAAATCCAGACCTTCGGACTCCCTGGCCCACGTGCATATTCTATAAGCTACAACAGAGTATGAAAAAGCTAGGCTGATTGGATAACTTCTCTTCGAAGCAAATAACCAAAGACTTGCTCAGATTGTGAACTTCACAGAGGCAGCCTTCTTTAGCTAGAGGGATTTAACAGGAGCTATTCACCTCAGACTAATATACTAATCTCCTACAGTACTAAAAGAAATTATCAGAATTATTTTTATTTCCTTATAAAGTATAAAACTTCCTTAAAGGGGATATATGTCTATTTTCTATTTATTTTGATAGACCTATAAACTCAATATAAGGAAGATTAGTTCTAAGAACACAGGAGTCTGTTAAGCTAAAATTTATCTATGATATCTCAAAACAAACAGTAGGGGAAAAATCTTGCAGTTCATGTAAGAATTGTTGGACAGCAACTGAATTTGGAAATAAAGCATAGAAAATATTAAGCCAAGGTTTTGTAAATCCAGTTGTATTTTCTTCACTTCAACCAAATCAGTGTTTCTCATCCTGGCTGAACATGACAATTTTGATTTATATTTCCCTTGAACTACTCAACTCACTTCTCTTTGACAAGTACTGGATAACTGTAAACAAAGAGTACTGTGCTTTAATAAGTGCAAGAATGCTGACAGTACTGGCTCCATCTTCGGTCTTCCATCTTGTCCATGTTCACCTGATGACCTCTCTTGAGGCTATGTGTTCTGCACCCCTTGGAGATTAATATACATACCTTAGAAATGCCAACCAAGGCCAGGATGGGGAGTGGCCTGTTTTGGCCTCCCATGAATTTGGCAGAGATAACATAGTCTTTCTCCCTCCCGATGCACAGGTGGCACCATGAGATCTAATTAAAGATTCGCTATCAATTAGGCCCATGCAAACTCTTTCAGGTGCATGTGAACCCTGTGATCTCACTACAATGAGATCTTCTATGTGTCCCATTGCTCTATAGAGTCTGTGGACTAAGGTTTGGACATTGCAGAGAATAGTTATTCTATTCTCAGCTGTATCATCATCTGTCCAATCCCCACTGTAATAAAACTCTATTTTTACCCTGGATAAAATTCTAAGCAAACTGTACAGAGTGGCCTGCTCCCCGTTTCAAAGTGCCTTCTCAGTTTGGGTGATACTTTACTGTCCACCCCCACTTTCTAACATTAAGTCCTCTGATAACACAAGAATTCCACACCATAACAAGGAGCTTGAATTTAACTATTTTGTACATATATATTTATTTTCATACAGTCTTTAATAAGAATGGAGATAATTTGAAGATAATGTCTGCTTGTTTATACTTTCTAAAAATGCATCAATAAATCACAGAGATTCTAATGGAAAGACAGCATTGCAGTGCTTCTCATACCTTATGGAAATTTAGTCAGTCATAAATACTCCAAACTGACCAGTATTTTCACTTCTGTGATGACTCACCTGAGTTATATGGTACTTGATCTTTCACAAGAATAAGCAGTGCAAGAAAAAAGTAGCATGCTACACTTGATGGAGTGCTGAATAAAGTATGAAAAGTAATCACAGATTTCTGCATATTGTTTAAATTGTTTTCTATGGTAGGATATTTGGTAAGCAGAAAATAATTTAAAATTTTTTAATACTCTTACCATTTTAGTGAGTCAACATGTATTTGTTGAGTGCCTGTTATATAGACCACGTACTACTACCCCTTAGGGATGCAGTGGGATGGATATGTTACCACCATCCCTCTCCTAAGGTACTCACATAGGGAATAAAGACAGTAAACAAATAATTGAAAATGTGATGGACACTAAAATGGAAAAGAAATATAGGGTGTTTGGGGCTTGCATAACAAAGAGTTTAGATTGTAAGAGCTTCCCTGTGGAGAGACCTATAAGATAGGATCTCAACAATGAACAGGAGTTAAGTAAACAAAGTAAGGGGAAATAGTAAACAAGAAGTTTAAGTGAAAGAAATAACAGACAAGAAGGCCCAGAGGCTTCAGGGAGAAGTCAAGTGTGTCTGGAGAAAAGCACATATGGTGAGCCAAAGAGATCCTGTAGGATTAAAGGGCTCATCTTGGGTTGAAGGGCTCATCCCCCCAAGATTTCTGGGAGTACTGCCAGCCAACATCCCTCAATCGTAACCCTCTTTTGTGGATTTCCTCTGCTAAAGAAATCTACCCTGCCTGGTCATGCCTCCTTCCAAGGGCATTTACGGACTATCCAATGCAGAGGTATAATACCTGGCCCCTCGACTCAACCTGGAGCAGCTCTCAAGGGCCTCCCAACTCCAAAGCTTCCACTGGCATAAGGGAAAGCTGGACTTCTCCTTCTAGCCAGTTAGGCTTTCTTCTCCACCCTTCTTTCCCAAAAGTATTGATCTCAAGGGCACTCCCCAAACAAATTCTTACACAAGAAACTCCCTCACAGAGTGTTCTCCAACTCCGGGATCTAGTGTGAGTTGGAATGAAAGGCTGAAAGGCAGATAGAGGACAACTCATTCAGGGCCCCATCCGAAATTCAGCCCAAGGGCTTAAAATAAAGGTGTGACAAGATCACACAAGTACATCATTGTCCTCCAAAAAGAGGACAAGAAAAAAAGAAATAATCACCCACTATGGAATTTCTCCCTGAGCCATGAGGCCTGGTGGACACACCTAAAATGGGAAGGAAATTACCTTGAAATTCTGATATAATAGGACTATACCTCAGTTTGTGTTCTGGTAGTCATCCAACCCTGGCTGTCATACAGGTATTATGATGCTCCAGGCTTTAGGTTGGAAATACTAGAAGCATAAGATAGTATTCATTAAAAAATTCTTATACGGACTTACATGAGGATAAAACAGATCCCATTCAAAGCAGGTATTTTCTAGGGAAAACACTATAACAGAAAAGAAAAATAAAAAAGAGAAAAGAAGAACAAAGAAATCCTTTCATGTTGAATAAGGCTTTGGGATTTTAATATCTTATGCAATGTAAAACTCACAGCAGAAAAAATTTATTGAAAATTTCTCCCCGTTGCTACTATCATTTGGTACGCTGTAATTAATTACTTTGGGGGCTTTACTTCTCAGTGTACAAGTCACCTAAAATGTGTTAGCAAATAAGCCATAATTCTGGCAAAGATAGTTTCTTCAATATGACCTGTACAAATTCAAGATATACCCTACAAGAAGCAACTTTTTGATTTATTTGCATTTGTTTAATAAAGCCACCTTCTTAAAAATCAAAGGAAAACAAAGGTCTGAGCATAGTGGATGGATTACAATGGAATGCCAACAGGGACCCACTGGTCAGATTACTGGCTGTGGGTGAAGAGACTAAGAGCCGCGATGGTGGCTGCTGAGGGGTGCTGTTCGGATCTCCCTTTAAGAAAGAACTTGTAGAACATCTGCAAGAGGGTAGCTAGTGGACTGTCTCCAGCTGCAGCGTCTTCAGGATTCACCTCAACTTTTAAGCCCAGGCCACACTCTTCCCTAACAGCCCCCAGAACAGCAGCATATTAGGATCTCATCATTTCTGCTCAAAACGGGAATTCTGTAAAGGCAACTTTTGCTCCAGTGCTCTTGTTGGACCAGCTGAGGTGCTGTCAAATCTGCATCATAATCTGGGGGTCTTGGCCCAGTCCTGTCCTACCTCTGTCCCTCCCCCACCATGTTTCCTTTCACAGGAGTCAGATCTGAACTGTGGGCATTCCTGCCACCGACACACAGTGATGTTTACCACGGAGAGCCATTAGTCCTGATGAAATGTGGGGGATGAGAGAAAGAGGGGTCAAGGATAACTCCTGAGATTCTGGCTTATGCACCTGAAATGGGAACACTGAAAGAAGAACAAATCTCTTAAGGAGATTCCAAGTCTACCCTGGGTCAGGCTAAGAATAGGGTATTTTTGAAAAATCCACCTTCATCCACTGACCTAAGGGTACAAAGGGTGTAGTTTGGGAAGCAGACTGGAATTTTGTGAATTTCTTTCCAGCCTGACAATATTTACTAATGACTTTGAATATTTCACTTCAGTGTGAATTCCAGTCAGGTGGCTGATGTGGTATGTGGGCTTTAGATTCTAAAAGACACAGCTTTGAAAACCAGCACCTATTAGTTGGAGAGTTCCCCAATCATAATTGAGGGTGGTAATTCCTACTTGACAGGGTGACTGTGATCCAGTATGTTGACAGAGATATAGCTGGCACTTTTTTTTTTTTCTTAAAGGTTTATTTTGTATTCTTTTTCCTATCTCAATAAACATGCTTGTTAAGCACAAGTAATACTAACCCCTTCATTAGATGGTCCTAAATGCACATGTAAGAACTGCTCTGTAAAACTTGGCTAGCATCAAAATGCCTTAACAGTGTGTAGCATGTCGCAATTGAAGGCGTCTCCACATAGGCCGCAGCTAAGGCAGAGAGGGTATTTCTAGTAACAAAAGCAAAAAGAAGAAAACACATCCTAACTATGGCATCCAAACAGGAGCCTACGTGTTCCAAGTAGTACCTACTGCAGTCAGAAATAAAAACAGCCACGAGAAGAACATAGTCCATCACATTATAGATAACACATATTTAGAAGAAACTTTTATTAAATTGTTTTTATAGCATAAAGGAAACAAAAAAGCAATTTACTTCTGCTTAAGAGTGAGGGTACTGTATCCTTATACTATTTTTCACTGTCTACCTTTGTCAGAAAGGCCACTGTGATTTATTTACTGGAGAACTAGAATTTGTATCAACCAATGAGGGAATGAAAATTCATTCCATAAGATCTGCTTGACTGACAGTTACAGAGACCAAATCTGCTGGCAGATGTGGAAATACACATGGCTGATTGTTTTTGTGCCCTTGCACTACATACCATATACTATCCAGCCTTCCTAAAATATTTATTTAATATTTAGACAAAGAAAACAATCTCTTGATGTGCCAGAAGGTCAAATAATGCCTGAAGCCGCTGCAGACAACTTGGCAGCAAATTCCCTTGAAAAAGTTTTTCCTATGAAAAATGGATCATTTGCCTCTTCACTGAAAATTTTAAGTCACTTTTCTCAGTTAGTATAAAGTTACCACCAATTTCCTGAAAATCCAAACAGTTTTGAAACCCCAAAATTATGATGACAAAGAAATATTTCCAATTCACTTCAGCATCAAGCTAAATGAAGAAAAATGTTCAGGATTCCCCAAATCATAATCATTCCTCTTCGTCCAGTTCACATATACAGTAAGCAGAAGCAAAGTATTTATCGAGTCCATATGGACACTTGGAAATGTTAGCAATCTCGTTTAAACAAAATAAATTCAACTATGTCAGCATTTCAAGAATTTATAGCCAAAGACCACAATCAAAGCATGCCAAAAATCTCATTCTAACCAGAAAGCATTTTCAAACTTTTCCAGAATGGACATTTTTATCATAATGATCACAGACTCTGATGAGTTTAATTAAAAACTGGCACTTGGATGGAAACAGTGACTTAAAGTCCTTGCCAAGCTGGCAACTCACAAAGAAAGGGTGTTTGCTCCCTAATAGTTGTAGATGATGAAAGGCAATGACAGACAAATAGTTAAATATGGCTCTGGCTATGTGTTAAAATCTTCCTCATTTTTGTCTAGACCCCTGTGCAGATTAGTGACAACACTCAACAACTTTTCCCATGGATGGAAGAATAGTTTCTACTAAGGCAGACATCAATATAAATCCCCTAAGAAGTAACCATTATTTGTGTTCGTATTTTACAGACGAGGAATCTAGAGGTTTACAGTAAGCCCACTGTTTCATGGCTAGTCAGTAATAAGCCAGAAGTCCAATATATGCAGTTCTGGATCAAGACATCAGGCTCCTAACCATTACCTGTATTACAGTGAAAGATCTTTATGGCAGGAAAAAAGTCTTTCCAGGACAGTCAAGGCCAGCCAGATGTGTATTCACAAAGCCAGAATGACTGACCCCGCAACACTCAGTGGCCAATTAGCCATTTTGACTTATTTAGCTTTAACTGAATCTTAAAAGGTGGGTAAAGCAGGTCATCAAGAGAATAAGCACTAATATCTGCATCAGCAGCAAGCCACAGAAACCAGCCAAACCTTATGGCATCAGACTGTCTAGGGGGCTGAGGCGATTCTGGGCGAATTTCAGGCTATTCCACCAACACCACTCCCCCATAACATAAATCTCCACCAAAGTGTATCTGGATTTTAGGCCTGGGATTATCATTCTAGTTTTAAGCCAACATGTTCTATCAGCATGAATCTAAATATACCAGAATAAGGAGACAAGGAAGAGAAGAAGGATAGTTTGTTGCATATTAGAATCACAAGAAATTGTAATCGTAGCAAAAGGTGGTGTTAAGCTCATGGATTCATACGTCAACTCAATGATCCAGGCATCAATCACACACGTTCTCATTCATTCACACACGAAAAACATTCTTTTTTTTTTTTTTTTTTTTTTGTTTTGTTTTTTTTTTTTTTTTTTTAATTAATTTATTTTTTTTTTTAATATATGAAATTTACTGTCAAATTGGTTTCCATACAACACCCAGTGCTCATCCCAAAAGGTGCCCTCCTCAATACCCATCACCCACCCTGCCCTCCCTCCCACCCCCCATCAACCCTCAGTTTGTTCTCAGTTTTTAACAGTCTCTTATGCTTTGGCTCTCTCCCACTCTAACCTCTTTTTTTTTTTTTTTCCCTTCCCCTCCCCCATGGGTTTCTGTTACGTTTCTCAGGATCCACATAAGAGTGAAACCATATGGTATCTGTCTTTCTCTGTATGGCTTATTTCACTTAGCATCACACTCTCCAGTTCCATCCATGTTGCTACAAAAGGCCATATTTCATTTTTTCTCATTGCCACGTAATATTCCATTGTGTATATAAACCACAATTTCTTTATCCATTCATCAGTTGATGGACATTTAGGCTCTTTCCATAATTTGGCTATTGTTGAGAGTGCTGCTATAAACATTGGGGTACAAGTGCCCCTATGCATCAGTACTCCTGTATCCCTTGGATAAATTCCTAGCAGTGCTATTGCTGGGTCATAGGGTAGGTCTATTTTTAATTTTCTGAGGAACCTCCACACTGCTTTCCAGAGCGGCTGCACCAATTTGCATTCCCACCAACAGTGCAAGAGGGTTCCCATTTCTCCACATCCTCTCCAGCATCTATAGTCTCCTGATTTGTTCATTTTGGCCACTCTGACTGGCGTGAGGTGGTATCTGAGTGTGGTTTTGATTTGTATTTCCCTGATGAGGAGCGACGTTGAACATCTTTTCATGTGCCTGTTGGCCATCCGGATGTCTTCTTTAGAGAAGTGTCTATTCATGTTTTCTGCCCATTTCTTCACTGGGTTATTTGTTTTTCGGGTGTGGAGTTTGATGAGCTCTTTATAGATTTTGGATACTAGCCCTTTGTCCGATGTGTCATTTGCAAATATCTTTTCCCATTCCGTTGGTTGCCTTTTAGTTTTGTTGGTTGTTTCCTTTGCTGTGCAGAAGCTTTTTATCTTCATAAGGTCCCAGTAATTCACTTTTGCTTTTAATTCCCTTGCCTTTGGGGATGTACCGAGTAAGAGATTGCTACGGCTGAGGTCAGAGAGGTCTTTTCCTGCTTTCTCCTCTAAGGTTTTGATAGTTTCCTGTCTCACATTCAGGTCCTTTATCCATTTTGAGTTTATTTTTGTGAATGGTGTGAGAAAGTGGTCTAGTTTCAACCTTCTGCATGTTGCTGTCCAGTTCTCCCAGCACCATTTGTTAAAGAGACTGTCTTTTTTCCATTGGATGTTCTTTCCTGCTTTGTCAAAAATGAGTTGGCCATACGTTTGTGGGTCTAGTTCTGGGGTTTCTATTCGATTCCATTGGTCTATGTGTCTGTTTTTATGCCAATACCATGCTGTCTTGATGATGACAGCTTTGTAGTAGAGGCTAAAGTCTGGGATTGTGATGCCTCCTGCTTTGGTCTTCTTCTTCAAAATTACTTTGGCTATTCGGGGCCTTTTGTGGTTCCATATGAATTTTAGGATGGCTTGTTCTAGTTTCAAGAAGAATGCTGGTGCAATTTTGATTGGGATTGCATTGAATGTGTAGATAGCTTTGGGTAGTATTGACATTTTGACAATATTTATTCTTCCAATCCATGAGCAGGGAATGTCTTTCCATTTCTTTATATCTTCTTCAATTACCTGCATAAGCTTTCTATAGTTTTCAGCATACAGATCTTTTACATCTTTGGTTAGATTTATTCCTAGGTATTTTATGCTTCTTGGTGCAATTGTGAATGGGATTAGTTTCTTTATTTGTCTTTCTGTGGCTTCATTGTTAGTGTATAAGAATGCAACTGATTTCTGTACATTGATTTTGTATCCTACAACTTTGCTGAATTCATGTATCAGTTCTAGCAGACTTTTGGTGGAGTCTATCGGATTTTCCATGTATAATATCATGTCATCTGCAAAAAGCGAAAGCTTGACTTCATCTTTGCCAATTTGGATGCCTTTGATTTCTTTTTGTTGTCTGATTGCTGATGCTAGAACTTCCAGCACTATATTAAACAACAGCGGTGAGAGTGGGCATCCCTGTCGTGTTCCTGATCTCAGGGAAAAAGCTCTCAGTTTTTCCCCATTGAGGATGATGTTAGCTGTGGGCTTTTCATAAATGGCTTTTATGATCTTTAAGTATGTTCCTTCTATCCCGACTTTCTCAAGGGTTTTTATTAAGAAAGGGTGCTGGATTTTGTCAAAGGCCTTTTCTGCATCGATTGACAGGATCATATGGTTCTTCTCTTTTTTTTTGTTAATGTGATGTATCACGTTGATCGATTTGCGAATGTTGAACCAGCCCTGCATCCCAGGAATGAATCCCACTTGATCATGGTGAATAATCCTTTTTATATGCTGTTGAATTCGATTTGCTAGTATCTTATTGAGAATTTTTGCATCCATATTCATCAGGGATATTGGCCTGTAGTTCTCTTTTTTTACTGGGTCTCTGTCTGGTTTAGGAATCAAAGTAATACTGGCTTCATAGAATGAGTCTGGAAGTTTTCCTTCCCTTTCTATTTCTTGGAATAGCTTGAGAAGGATAGGTATTATCTCTGCTTTAAATGTCTGGTAGAACTCCCCTGGGAAGCCATCTGGTCCTGGACTCTTATTTGTTGGGAGATTTTTGATAACCGATTCAATTTCTTCGCTGGTTATGGGTCTGTTCAAGCTTTCTATTTCCTCCTGATTGAGTTTTGGAAGAGTGTGGGTGTTTAGGAATTTGTCCATTTCTTCAAGGTTGTCCAATTTGTTGGCATATAATTTTTCATAGTATTCCCTGATAATTGTTTGTATCTCTGAGGGATTGGTTGTAATCATTCCATTTTCATTCATGATTTTATCTATTTGGGTCATCTCCCTTTTCTTTTTGAGAAGCCTGGCTAGAGGTTTGTCAATTTTGTTTATTTTTTCAAAAAACCAACTCTTGGTTTCGTTGATCTGCTCTACAGTTTTTTTAGATTCTATATTATTTATTTCTGCTCTGATCTTTATGATTTCTCTTCTTCTGCTGGGTTTAGGCTGCCTTTGCTGTTCTGCTTCTATTTCCTTTAGGTGTGCTGTTAGATTTTGTATTTGGGATTTTTCTTGTTTCTTGAGATAGGCCTGGATTGCAATGTATTTTCCTCTCAGGACTGCCTTCGCTGCGTCCCAAAGCGTTTGGATTGTGGTATTTTCATTTTCGTTTGTTTCCATATATTTTTTAATTTCTTCTCTAATTGCCTGGTTGACCCACTCATTCGTTAGTAGGGTGTTCTTTAACCTCCATGCTTTTGGAGGTTTTCCAGACTTTTTCCTGTGGTTGATTTCAAGCTTCATAGCATTGTGGTCTGAAAGTATGCATGGTATAATTTCAATTCTTGTAAACTTATGAAGGGCTGTTTTGTGACCCAGTATATGATCTATCTTGGAGAATGTTCCATGTGCACTCGAGAAGAAAGTATATTCTGTTGCTTTGGGATGCAGAGTTCTAAATATATCTGTCAAGTCCATCTGATCCAATGTATCATTCAGGGCCCTTGTTTCTTTATTGACTGTGTGTCTAGATGATCTATCCATTTCTGTAAGTGGGGTGTTAAAGTCCCCTGCAATGACCACATTCTTATCAATAAGGTTGCTTATGTTTATGAGTAACTGTTTTATATATCTGGGGGCTCCGGTATTTGGCGCATAGACATTTATAATTGTTAGCTCTTCCTGATGGATAGACCCTGTAATTATTATATAATGCCCTTCTTCATCTCTTGTTACAGCCTTTAATTTAAAGTCTAGTTTGTCTGATATAAGTATGGCTACTCCAGCTTTCTTTTGGCTTCCAGTAGCATGATAAATAGTTCTCCATCCCCTCACTCTCAATCTAAAGGTGTCCTCAGATCTCAAATGAGTCTCTTGTAGACAGCAAATAGATGGGTCTTGTTTTTTTATCCATTCTGATACCCTATGTCTTTTGGTTGGTGCATTTAATCCATTTACATTCAGTGTTATTATAGAAAGATACGGGTTTAGAGTCATTGTGATGTCTGTATGTTTTATGCTTGTAGTGATGTCTCTGGTACTTTGTCTCACAGGATCCCCCTTAGGATCTCTTGTAGGGCTGGTTTCGTGGTGACAAATTCCTTCAGTTTTTGTTTGTTTGGGAAGACCTTTATCTCTCCTTCTATTCTAAATGACAGACTTGCTGGATAAAGGATTCTCGGCTGCATATTTTTTCTGTTTAGCACACTGAAGATATCGTGCCAAGCCTTTCTGGCCTGCCAAGTTTCAAAGGAGAGATCAGTCACGAGTCTTATAGGTCTCCCTTTATATGTGAGGGCACGCTTATCCCTTGCTGCTTTCAGAATTTTCTCTTTATCCTTGTATTTTGCCAGTTTCACTATGATATGTCGTGCAGAAGATCGATTCAAGTTACGTCTGAAGGGAGTTCTCTGTGCCTCTTGGATTTCAATGCCTTTTTCCTTCCCCAGTTCAGGGAAGTTCTCAGCTATAATTTCTTCAAGTACCCCTTCAGCACCTTTCCCTCTCTCTTCCTCCTCTGGGATACCAATTATGCGTATATTATTTCTTTTTAGTGTATCACTTAGTTCTCTAATTTTCCCCTCATACTCCTGGATTTTTTTATCTCTCTTTCTTTCAGCTTCCTCTTTCTCCATAACTTTATCTTCTAGTTCACCTATTCTCTCCTCTGCCTCTTCAATCCGAGCTGTCGTGGTTTCCATTTTGTTTTGCATTTCGTTTAAAGCGTTTTTCAGCTCCTCGTGACTGTGCCTTAGTCCCTTGATCTCTGTAGCAAGAGATTCTCTGCTGTCCTGTATACTGTTTTCAAGCCCAGCGATTAATTTTATGACTATTATTCTAAATTCACTTTCTGTTATATTATTTAAATCCTTTTTGATCAGTTCATTAGCTGTCGTTATTTCCTGGAGATTCTTCTGAGGGGAATTCTTCCGTTTGGTCATTTTGGATAGTCCCTGGAGCGGTGAGGACCTGCAGGGCACTTCCCCCGTGCTGTGGTGTATAACTGGAGTTGGTGGGCGGGGCCGCAGTCCGACCTGATGTCTGCCCCCAGCCCACCGCTGGGGCCACAGTCAGACTGGTGTGTGCCTTCTCTTCCCCTCTCCTAGGGGCGGGATTCACTGTGGGGTGGTGTGGCCCGTCTGGTCTACTTGCACACTGCCAGGCTTGTGGTGCTGGGGAGCTGGCGTATTAGCTGGGGTGGTTAGGCAAGGTGCACGGGGGCGGGAGGGGCAGGCTTAGCTCGCTTCTCCTTAGGTGATCCACTTCAGGAGGCGCCCTGTGGCAGCGGGAGGGAGTCAGATCCACTGCCGGAGGTTTGGCTCCGCAGAAGCACAGAGTTGGGTGTTTGCGCGGAGCGAGCAAGTTCCCTGGCAGGAACTGGTTCTCTTTGGGATTTTGGCTGGGGGATGGGCGGGGGAGATGGTGCTGGCGAGCGCCTTTGTTCCCCGCCAAGCTGAGCTCTGCCGTCCGGGGGCTCAGCAGCTCTCCCTCCCTTTGTCCTCCAGCCTTCCCGCTTTCTGAGCAGAGCTGTTAACTTCTGACCTCCCAGACGCTAAGTCGCGCTTGCTGTCGGAACACAGTCCGTCCGGCCCCTCCGCTTTTGCCAGCCCGACTCGGGGGCTCTGCTTGGCCGGCGAGCCGCCCCTCCGCCCCGGCTCCCTCCCGCCAGTCCGTGGAGCGCGCACCGCCTTGCCGCCCTTCCTACCCTCTTCCGTGGGCCTCTCGTCTGCGCTTGGCTCCGGAGACTCCGTTCTGCTAATCCTCTGGCGGTTTTCTGGGTTATTTAGGCAGGTATAGGTGGAATCTAAGTGATCAGCAGGACGCGCGGTGAGCCCAGCGTCCTCCTACGCCGCCATCTTCCGGAACTCCACGAAAAACATTCTGAACAACTATTCTGCACAAGGCACTACTTCAAGGACTGGTGGTTGTTTCACAAAGTCTTATTTTCAGTGATTCATAAAAATGAGAATTATAGGTTATCCTTATTTTAGCTACATCATGATTATCTAATCTCCTTATACATTAATAGTTTGTTGATTAAGAACTTATTAAATGGTATGACTCAGGTGTGCTAAATGAATATATATCTGTTTTTTTAAAGATTCTCAGGATGAAATTAACAGAACTTTGCTATGAATCCTCTTGCAATTCTAAAGTATGAAAACCACTATCTATCTGGCTAAACTTTGGACACTTAGGCATTAAGCTTTTTAAGGAGAAGTAAATGCATATAATATAGCCAGAATATAGCATTTTAATCATGTTTATAATATTTTGTTACTATCCCATAGAAAATTCCATTTTCTGTCTGTAAAATTCAGTGGGGTTTTATAACAAAAGAACACCAAATTCTATCATCTTTTAAAGGCCAACATTAACATTAGTGAGATACAGTTGTAAAGCTTTTTAAGATTAGCATTTAGACTTGCTTTTTTAATCAATTGCTTACATTTCTCAGTCAGCTTCTTCAGATTTCCTCCATATCCCACCCACACACATACTTTTTTCCTCCTAGATTCAATTCTGCCAAATTCTAGGAGGAAAAAGTATCATTTTACATAACAATAGCCTGAAGATCTGATTTTCTCTGCCGGGGAAATTTGTTCCTTTGTTCACAGACAAAAAGATATTTACCATCAACTGAGTTATTCAACCTTAAAAAGTAACTGCAGAACATTCCCTGATAATAGATGTGTATTTTTAAGAGGACAACCTAAATACATACATACATACATAAAGTGGGAGAGAGGACAATTCCAGTTGTTCCAAAAGAAAATGCAATCAGTTAATTCCAGTGTGTAAATATTAGACACAGGACGGATGGGGGCTGCACATCTGCATATGACATGTGATAAAAACATTATCTGCTAAATCAGAAAGATTTAAAGTGCTCAACATATGCAAGTGTTATCTGAGTACACATCAGGTCCAGGGTTCTAGTCCACAAGCTCTAAGCACTGTAGAAGAGGATGAACTACCCAGCCAAACGAAGAGTAACTGCAAATCCCTGTCAGGGAACCTGAAGTTGTATAACCATACAAAGTTCTCTGAGCCTCTGTTTCTGCAGCTGAGATGCTCACTCCAGAGAATTATTATTTGTAAGAGTCAGATAAATTATAAAACTCACATAATCCAATGCTTGATTTGGTAGGTGTCCAATCAGTGATAGCGGTTATTTTTTTTGACTTTATTATTAATATTAGTATTATTGAAACAGGTTAAAAGATTCAACACATTAACATAGTCCTATCTAGATGAAAATAGACATGCTTGTCAACTGATCTCATTTTATTTCTAATGCTTCCCATCTAAGTCTGCAAAGACTTAATTTTAATGGGAAGGGAAGAGTGGTCAAACTAGTAAATTTTCAGTCTAATTAAAATTATATTACACAAGGAACAGATTCTAATCCTTTGTGGATATGAAAAAATAGTAGAAATTTTTAAGTAATTAAATTTTAGAAGTAAAAATAACACTAACATTGACATTACAGTTGGTCTTGGCATACCCAAATATAAAGAGCATTTTTAATGCAGAGTGTGCAACCATTCCCCACAGTTGTTAAGAAACATCAGTTGAAACATGGCAAGTCCTCAATAACTTACAGTATAAATTTTTTTTTACTAACTTTTCCCTAAAAACATGTTTCTGAAAAGCCAAGAGCCTATATAGAATGTCTCCTCAAACAGTGCCACATTTATTGTATTAAGAGTAGCAATCCAGGCTAACAAACCTGAGGTAGCCAGGAAGGCACCTTGGATTAGACAGAGGACCACAGGTCCACAATGTAAAAGATTCAAGAATCATGTGGATTTGTAAAGGCAAAACAAGCAAATATACAAACACAAACACATGTTACTTAATTCCAAAAATAGCTTTATCCTGCCTTTCTTATATGATGTGCTCATACCAGTGACAGAATACATTTCCACCTTGCTCCTTTTAAAGACTGGCAAATGAGAGAGAAGATAATTTCACAAGCTAGGACCTAGAACAGATGATCTATACTTCAAAGAAGCCCAAATAGGGACCTGAGACAAAATGAAGGTAGAGAGATAATTTGATGTTTTTAAATGTCTGCTGAATTACACAGGGGCATAGCCTGGAGTCGGGGGACTACAGTAGGGTGGGGCTGCCAGAAAAAGTCTCAGACAGAAAGAGCAGGCTAAGCAAAATCACTTGCTGCTGCACACATTTATGTCAGCCACAAATGCACGTCTTGTATGGTTGATGTTTGCAAGAAGAAAACCCAAAAGAAAAGGCTGTGTCCTTGTCTTTAATACATAGTAACAGGTACAGGACAGGAAATTAAGCCACACTTTACATAAGAAGTGACTACTTGAAAGTGTCCCAAAACCTATCCTCACCAAATTGCTATAAAAGACTCCAATTCTCAGTGCAAATGGGGAGAGATTTGAGCAAAGTATATTTGTATTTCAAAGGGAGTTTCAGTGTACTCCAGCTTACACCTGCATCAGACAGAATTCTGAGTTCAAATGAGACTCTAGGCAGTAAAGGAAGAGAGACAGACAGTCCAGACAGACAACAAGATCCTCAGAGACTCTGTACTGCCCTCATCTCTTGAAAATCCTTCTCAAGGGAGGCTGGATCCGATGATGAGTAACTGGAGGTATAAAAGAATAAAAAACCTGAAGGTACACCATCTGCCTCACCAGAACAGAGGCAGCCATGGCTTTGGGCAGATCTGTTCTAGGGACTACCAGTCTGAAAGCCAAACCCTACACATCTTGGAAGCCACCAACAGACCCTGCCTCTTCAACCAATTCAGAGGATGAGCAAAAAATGGCTACTCAGGCAGAGTCAAAGTCCAGGAAAAGAAGGAAAGGCTGAGAGGGTGGAGAACACTCCCTGTAACCCCAAGGAATCCTGTGCATAGCTTTGGGCTGACACAGGTCACAGCTTTTGATGTTGTGGAAATGAAAGGAGACCTACATGTTCACTGGGAAGCAGCCAAAGAGATGTCAGATCAACCCTAACTAGTACTTAAGTATTTGTGTATTTTCAAAATTACACACACACACACACATACACACACACACACACACACACACACACACACACACTTCTTTATCCAATCATTTCATTGAGCTTCTATATGTATAACTTTTTTCCCTCTTGTAAGGAGCCGTGAGATTATACAATGACTTCAGATTATGTAACTAGGAAGTCATGAAATTCCTAGATTATGTAACATTCAAGAACCACGGATGCATTTATTTTCTTTCGACCTATGATGTAATTCTCACTGGAAAACATGCATAAGTTATGAGGTGGTTGCACATGTAACATTTTAAAACTGACTAGCAAAAGCACTGCTTGCTATTACATAAGTTTTTCTTCCATACGTGAAAGTCAATTACTACAGGAATACTAGCTTGGCTACTCAGCTTTAAAATCACATAGATTTTAGTAAACTGGAGTCATACCGATTTTAACTGTTTCCATCTTACTTGGTTTTAACTCATTAACAAGTTTCTTATTGCTTGTTTAAAGAATCCAATTTATTTTTGCTAAATCGTCCTAAAGGTGCTGAGAATTGCCAAATTGTAAAATTGGTCATACATTTGTAACCCACAAACCCAGCCTTGAAGCAGACCTTATTACAATCCCAACCATTCCACTTTTAAGACTTCTAACTTGACACTTACTTCTGTGGCCACAACCTCCTACCAATGCAACTCTTGAATACCTTCAACCCCGTAAGTTCTTTAAGTTGGTATGACTCCCAGTTTCCTGCCTCTCTCCACCTTCCCTGCTGGCTTCAAAGTTCCCTGTGCCAGCACACTCCAAGATCAACCATTGTGCCCTCTCACCACATGCCCTAAAATTCCTGCTCTCTGGTTTTCTGACATACCCATCTTATCACCCTCCACCATAGGTTCCCCCCTGTGTTTTCCATTGCTGATAAGTCAAAGAACTGGAAAAATCATATAACTGTTCTAAAAAATCTGACTACAAAGTCATATTATGCAGACTCAGCTGGATACTAATTTGGCTTGACAAGTTTTTTTTTAATCATTTCTATTGCATTTTACATAAGCAGCTGTTCTGAATCTCTCCTAGTTTCTTCAAGTCTCCAAACCAACCCCCTATACTCCTAGGAGATAACTTTATTTCCAAATAGACTAATCAAAGTAAGGAAAGTTACACTCAGTTTTCTCCCCTTTACCTTAAATCTATCATAATTACTACTCTTCTTTCTTCTCACCAAATCAGGAATATATGTTCAAACCAGTTTAATAAACATTTTATGTAGTACATGCTATATAAGCCAAGCATTCTACTGAATGTGTACCTGGCCAAATCAGTGACCTCAGTCTTTAAATCCATGAGCATACCTGGCAGAGTCCAATGGGGACTATAGAAATCAGAAATTGAAATCGGAGTTATTTCACTAAAATGAGCACAGTGCCAGTAGAAGGACCCACAAAGTGAGGTCAACAGCCCAGGGCTAATTGACCCAGCCCCAACACCTGTTAAAGCCTGTATCCACCCTGCAAGAGGTAACTCAATATTAAGCTCTGCCCTATTTTCTCATTCTCTATACTTTCTCCACTTAATTCACTCAAGTAACTTTTATTCTTATGAAAGAATATGAATAAGAAACAGGAAAATAAAAGTAAACTTACTTCACAACGGTTTCAAGCAACCACTCCATCTGTTAACATTTTCTTTCACAGACAGGCACCCCTAAATATCAGTTGCTGCCTATTCCTTTCTAGATTCTGTTGTTCCCTCAATGGTCATTAACGTGACCATGAGTTTAATTTGATTTCCTGCATATGATGTTTTCTACAATGGAGGTGTACTTTTTCTGATTTTTTAAAGAATGTGCTCCTAAAAAGAATTCAAGTAAATTTATTTTATTCCTTTTAATTCAAATGATGGATGAGACTATAAATAACACCTAAGAACTCTCCAAAATTAAATGGTGAACAAAAAATACATGTTTTAAACTTGTTTCAACAGAATTAAGAATCTCTAATAGATCTTAGAAGGAAAAATAAACAAGAAACACTATTCTTTCCCTTCTAGAATAAAGTTTCACATACAACACAAGGCTCCAGAAAGCCATGGCTTCATTTCCTCAGAGAATGTAATGGACAGGACCACCCCTGTGTGGGCATATTTATAGTCAGGCATCAGTTCCAAATGCTGAAGAACACAGGTATGATTATTCATGGAAACCAGATGGATACACGGCTTCCTTTAGTTATAAGCAATTTTTGTGCCATTTATCTATAAAACTCCATCAAGTGCTGACTTTTAAAATATTTTGATGCTAATGTGATCATGAGGAAAAATAGGAAAAGAATGAAATTCTAATGCTTATTACTGTCAAGTAAATATTTCAGAATCCCCACAGAGCACACTTAACAACTATATTGTTAGTAACGGAAATATTTTTCCTAACTTGGCGCAAATCACCATGAGTTTCAGGAGAGTACAAGTGGACAGAAATAGGCCTATGGCTGGGTTCTTTCCCCTGTGATCAATAATCAATGCTCCCCTAACCAGGCAAGAATCACAGTATAGCTGCCAATGGCCTGGGATC
This sequence comes from Neofelis nebulosa, assembly GCF_028018385.1. Lineage (NCBI taxonomy): Eukaryota > Metazoa > Chordata > Mammalia > Carnivora > Felidae > Neofelis > Neofelis nebulosa. The sequence goes on along the minus strand of NC_080794.1, from coordinate 24,886,616 downwards.
CTTAAACCACCTGGATCATACCCAGGTGAGGGAGCCAGGGCTCCTGCCCTGCTTACCCACTGACATTCTTCTCCCTGACCTGCCAGAATCATGAGTTCTCAGACCTTTTCTCTCTTCTTGCTTCTCCCTTTGGTATACATTTTTCCTTTCGTCGACAACAATCTAATGTGCCTGGAAACTGCTTCAAGTGCCTATGTTACACTTGGGATCATTTTAATACTTTTGCAGATGGTTTGGAGCATTATTTTTTCTCAGAATGAGCCGTGAACTCTAAATCATTTTTGCCATATTTCTGCACTGACATATAAAGTACACTTGGGATGACTGCAGTCATTTTTTCACTAAACAGTGTCGTTAATTAACAATGGAAAGGATACCGACTCCATTTGTCACAGCATAATGATTATCCCAATCATCCAGGAGACATATCTTAGTGTGGGTTTCCCCGCAAAAGACACTGAGACAAGGACTTGGGTTAGCGTGTATTACTTGAGATAGTTTACTTGGGAGGTGATTCCAGGGAGCACCAGTTAGGAAGAAAGGAAAATATGACTGGAGAGACAGGAAAGCCAGTGAAGGGAGTGGTATGGAGCAGTCACTACTGGGACTCAATCCCCCTGGGGGATTCTGAGGAGACATGAGTAATGTACTTCACAACTGTCCCACAGACAAAAGGGGGAAGTGAACATTCGTTTTCTGACTCCAGTCCTTCACTGGCTGAAGGCTGTCCCTGGGAGAGTTCACTTGCCAGCAGCAGCACCCGCACTTCTAGGCTGCTCTGAACTAGAAGAGGAAGCTCCCACAGTGGTGCACGAAGTGCTCTGGTGGAGAGGCTTAGGCACCCAGCACTTAGAGTGGGAAGCTGTCAATGTGAATGGGAAATGCCCACCCCCAGCAAACTCAGGGATGGGCAAAAAGCGTATCAACAGCGTCTGCTACAGCAGCCAACTCCTTGTTTTTGTCCAGCCACCACGTCCTGCTGTGCACTTTTTAATAAACCTCCTTGATTGCACCATCACCAAATATGATCTAAATACAATCTACTATACTCATCTTCCAGTCTTTACCCCATTCCCATGACAGCTATCAATTACCTTCTGTGACCACCCCTACCCCAGGCTCCCCACTGTCTACACAATGGATGAGGTTCTCATGAGGTCATGGCCCTCACTGACCTGCCCCCACCAGTCCAACCTTACCGGTCACCAACTCTTCCAACTTTCTCCCTTTCACCAAACAGCCTGTTCCCTTCCTCCATCAAACAATGATCCCTCTAAGCTTTGAGCCTTTCCTATACAGAATGCCCCACCCCTACCCATCCTTTTGAGACCCATACTAGGAACTATCAAGTCCTGAAGAGTTTCTTTGGCTGTGGCTTGCACTCTCTTCCTCCTGTGAACTACTCTAGTCCTCATGTCAAACAATACTATTTAAAAAAAATGTTTAAAGTGAGTAGGGCAGGAAACCCTGGCCAAACTCTAAGTATCCAACAGGTAGAAACTGAGATCAATACTTCTTTCTTAAGTTCCACCAACACTCACTAGAGTGCCCACTAGCCAAATACCACCAGGAACACATTTGTAGTAAATAAAACAAGCTTTCTTTAGCTTGCTGCAGCAAGAGGAAGAGTTCACCAAAGGAACTGGGGCATCTTAAGAGGAAACTGCAAGAAGCTTATTGCAGAATTTAGATTCGTTCTGGGTGATTCCACAGATAGCCTAGGAAAGTAGAGGCCAGGTTTGGAATGGAAGCTATCAGGAAGTAGGGGCAATTCATTATCTTGGCAAATTTAATCTAGAAGACAGAGGATTGAAGTTGAGGTGGAGTCATCATTGGTAAAGCAGCAGCAATCACTTATAAGAGAAGGATGTTTAATTACTTCTTTGGGTTCAGTGTACTTGTCTCCACCTTGCTTCATGTATACTCAAGGAAGTAGCCTTGTGTGATTATTTATACTCTGTGAGAGGCATTTATGTTCAATTGGGAACACTGTGGCCTAGCTGCCAGAGTCATTTTTCACTTTCTCACAGGTTATTCAAAAGATACCAGAATGACTTAAATCATTGTTGAATTAATTTCAAATTTATTCTAAACTTAAATGATAATGCTAGCTTTAGCTTATAATGTTTAACTCCACCTTCCTGGCAGGCACCATGCACACGGAAGGGAATAAGACATCTTGGCCTTGGACACGGGTCTATGAGCTCACAGTCCAGAAGGAAAGACAAATATCTAGGCTGACACAACACAAGCACAAAAAGTGCCAAAATCTAAATATGTAGAAGGTATTGAGTTAGTGCAGGGAACAGAGTATTAAACTCCATCTGGAGGGTGAGTGAAGCTTTCCAGGAAGACATGTCATCTGAGAAGGATGCAGAAAAGTGACTAGGAGTTGATCACCTGGAAAAAGATGGGTGGAGGATGCCCTTCTGCAGCAGACACACCATATATAAAGGTGTGAGATGGCATAATGGATTGGGAAACAGAATGTAAAGTCAGTGTTGCTGAAACAAACTTTACTCAAAACTAAAAAATATTTTGCAACAGAATTTAATGAATTTTCAAGCCTCGTCTATGTAGATATTACATTTTGTAGGTGTGGAAAGAGAGACTGTTACATAATTTATAATGTAAAAACTCAATTAGTCACTGACCTAAGGAGAAAACAGAAGAGGGTTAGAGTAGTATATATGCATTTGATGGTGAAAACAAAGGAAACAGGGACATACTGCTTGATTTCAAATATTTATATTTGGACTGAAAGTCCTCTTTCCTTTCTTCTCCCTCACTTTCCTAAATTCACATATACCTCCAAGGTAAATGAAATAAATCAGGCCTTCGGTGCTGGGTCAGATTTGAGAAAGAGCGTGGATCAGACTAAGAAAGGAAAAGGGTACTTCTGGAATACACAAAAGTGGTTTTTATTTTCTTAAGTAAGCTGAGTGTTGAAGAGGAAGTAAATTATTCCAAAACCTAAATACTCTTATTTACGGATACACTATAGAAATGTGTAGAAACAGAACACAACCTTCCCTCGACTATGAGAGATAAGAAAAATTTTCAGAAACTTCTAATATACAAAACCAAAGCCCAATACACAGAAATAAAGTCAAACAATTTATAACATTATATAAGAATCACTGAATTAAGTATTTCTCATCTGCTACATAAACATACACAGATACATATATGTGTATATGTACATATTAAATTTCCATACTGCTAATACTGAAGATATAATCTTTCAATAGTTTACTTTGTGGGTGCCTGGGTGGCTCAGTTGGTTAGGCATCTGACTTTGGCTCAGGTCATGATCTCATGGTTCCTGGGTTCGGGCCTGCACTGCGCAAAGCCTGCTTGGGATGCTCGCTCTCTCTCTCTCTCTCTCTCTCTCTCTCTCTCTCTCTCTCTCTCTCTCCCTCCCCCTCTCTCTCTCTGCCCCTCCACCACTTGAGCACGCACTTGTGCTCTCTCTCTCTCTCTCTCTCAAAATAAATAAACTTTAAATAGTTTACTTTGTAAATCCAATGTCCTAAAAGTTAATGCATACTTTTCTACAATCCTTCAAAAATTAATATATTATTACTATTTAAGGTCAATTCATTTCTTTCTAGTTTGAAATAGAAATGATCCACAAATTACTCATAAATAAATATTAATGGTAAGAAATGAGGTGTCTATACTAAAATTAGAGAGAAGCATTAACAATCTTAAACTTCTGAATACAAAAAATTAAAGAAAAAATTCATTTTAAAAAATTATTTCATTAGCAAAAAAGATGAAAAACTAACTAGAATAGGGAAAGGATATTAATAAACCAAGGTTAAGAAAAATGATCCACATAGTAGTACATATAAGTGTCCCATGAACACATGAAAAAATGCACAGCTTTTCTATTAATTAAGGAAGCACAGAAGACACCATATTTTACACTATCAAGGCTGGCCAAGGATGGTCACAAAGATGGGAGGTAAGAATCTTCCCTTTCCAGAATCCAGACCTTGCCTGTCAGGAGTTCAACAATCATTTGGAGGAAAAGGTGGCAACTGTAAAAAAATATTAAAGTTGTTCATTACCTGTGACTTAAAAATTCTACTTGTAAGAATGTTTGCAACGGAAAACCTTGTACAAGTAGACCAATACATTTGACATTCACTGTAGAAAAAGAAAAAACCCAATGTCCATCAAAACAGATTTGTCAAAATATACTATTGATATATCTTTACCCACACACACCCAATGGTATTTCTTTACTTGTGCTTTATGGAAGATGTTCTATTACTTTTTAAGAGGAAAAATCCAATTGCAGAAATGTATACCTGTATAAAGTGAACCCATTTTCATAAAGTAATAAAATCACTATTTACATAGACCAAACAGCCCAAAACATACATATGCTGTGTTCTCATTTTATTTTTATTTCAGGCAGGACTTATTTTGCTTTAAGAGTAATTTTTGGCAACAAGATATAAAGAGAATGTAACTCTTCATTCCTGAAATCTCTCTAATATCTTTTGATAAAAATGTCTGTTAGTATAGTTGTATAAAACATGTTTATAAAAAGAGTTATAGTAAACCTCAAACCATGCCATAATGGCATAAAAAGGCCATTTGAAGAAATGAGGATGCCATCATGATTTAAGGTATTTCCTTTAGTCAATGAAAAATGCCACATGGTTAGGTCATGATGTCTGCAAGTGCACCATCAGGGTGTTCAAATACAGTCACAAGTCTCAGACACCATCACAACATCATAGCTACACATTCCAGAAAAGAGCAAGCAAGAACAGGCAAGCAAGAACTAGATCCATCCCCACAGCACTGGAGCCAGAAGGCACAACTGGGGATGCTGTTTAAAACATTCATGGAGAATAAACAAGCAGTTAAAGATGTACAAACTATATAATTAAAAACTGACTGCCAAGTGACTTTCCAAATGTGTACACCTGCCAACCTAACCATGACCATGCTTTATCTTTCACTGGAATTCTGTCAGTTCACCTATGTTACATATGTGCACTGAACCTTTAGGGGTGACTATCCTATCTCTAGTGCTGTAAAAGGAAACCAGTTACACATGCACTGAGCTTCCTGAAATTTTCTAAGAATCCAGTGTTATGCACACAGCAGTCCCCTGATGTCAAGCCTGCTCTTCCAGCTCAGTGTTTCTCAACCTCACACATTGACATTTTGTACCAGATTACTCTTGTGAGAACTGTCTGGTGCATTGTAGATGTTTAGCATAATCCCTGGCTCTGCCTATCAAAAGCCAATAAAACCACCCCCAAATTGTGACACCAGAAATATCTCTAGATATTCCCAAATGTATCTTGGGGGATAAAATTATGCTAGGTTGATAACCAATACTCCAGAAAAAAAAAAAGTATAAATTTGGGTAAAACCATTAATGGATTTAAAAAGAGGAGAAAAGGAAAGAAAGATGATGCAAAACAGCACAAAAAATGATTAAAATAAATCTAGATTGAAAGTTTTAAAAAGATGGACATCCAGTAAGCTTCTAAAATGAGGATAAGGAGTTAGGATTGCTTTCTTCTTGAAGCTAATTAAGAAACATTCTGAGTATGGCTAACATTAACCACTCAGGCAGCAACACATGTTGGTGAGGATGTGGAGAAAAAGGATCTCTTTTGCACTGCTTGTGGGAATACAAACTGGTGCAGCCACTCTAGAAAACAGTATGGAGGTTCTCAAACAATTAAAAATAGACTACCCTATGACCCAGCAATTGCACTATTAGTTATTTATGCAAGGGATACAGCTGTACTGCTTCAAAGGGGCACATGCACCTCAATGTTTATAGCAGCACTATCAACAATAGCCAAAGTACAGAAAGAGCCCAAATGTCTATTGATGGATGGATGGATAAAGAAGATGTGGTATATATATATACAATGGAGTATTACTCGGCAATCAAAAGGAATGAAATCTTGCCATTTGCAACTACGTGGATGGAACTAGAGGGTATTATGCTAAGTGAAATTAGTCAGAGAAAGACAAATATCATATGACTTCACTCATATGAGGAATTTAACATACAAAACAGATGAACATGAGGGAAGGAGAACAAAAATAAGATAAAAACAGGGAGAGGGACAAAACATAAGAGACTCTTAAATATGGAGAGCAAACAGAAGGTTGCTGGAGGCGTTGTGGGAGGAGGGATGGGCTAAATGGGTAAGGGGCATTAAGGAATCTACCTCTGAAATCATTGTTGCGCCATATGCTAACTTGGATGTAAATTAAAAACATAAATAAATAAATAGTAAGTAAGTTTAAAAAAATTCTGAGTTTTCTTAAATGAATGTGTTGGTGAATATCCCTTCCTTTAGTGACCAAACACTCCTCCTTTAGCAACCTATGTGCATGCTATGGACTGAAAGAAAACACCTTGATCTTTAAATCAAAGGTTATATGCTACTTCCATCACTTCAAACTCTATGACCTTCAAGAAGTTATGTCATCTCTCCACATCACTCACTAATGTGTATACTGAGGATAACAGTTGTTCATGTGGGTTATTATAAGGATTAAGAGATACAGATAACACACCTAGCACAATGCCTATTATAAGGTAGGCAAAGTATTTTCATCCTTCTTCCTCACAGGATTTAACAGAAGAAAGAACTGCAGATGGAATCCTGGGATGGTACTTTCTTCACTAAAGGAAAGGGACTTAAAAACATCTGTTCAGGAAAAAAAGGAAGACAGGGAGAGGACGATATCCCAAAAAGAAAGACAGCGGTCACAGAGGCAGGTGAGAGATGGAAGATCAAGATTTGGCTCCAGTCACCTTTCGAGGAATAACAGAGTGGGATTCACTCTTTAACCATCTTTCTTTCTTGAGAGAGAGAATCCCAAGCACAGTGCATAGCCCAATATGGGGCTCAAACTGTCAAACCATGAGATCACAACCTGAGTCAAAATCAAGAGTCAGACACTTAACCAACTGAGCCACATAGACACCCCTAACCATCTTTCTTTCATTCTTAATTTCATAAAACTTTTCATTGGTTCTTCAGAGATTTTACGGTCCTTTTAAGCTCACACTTAAGGAGTTACCATGGATTCCTGTAACATTATCTTTTCATGTAATATACTTTAAAATGCTGATTAAAGTGTTGTGCCCAGGATCTAGGACTATTTTTTTTTTTGTAAAATATACTTTAATTTTTAGAGAAATCTCAGGTTCAGAGAAAAACTGAGTGGAAAGTACAGAGAGTTTCCATATGCTCCTCCCCACACACGGGCACCACCTTCCCCACCACCAATATCATATTGACATCGAAACATATTCTAGGCATTAAGGGGGCACTTGTGTTGAGTACTGGGTGTTGTATGTAAGTGATGAATCACTAAATTCTACTGCTAAAACCAATATGACATTATATGTTAATTAGAATTTAAATAAAATTAAAAAAACTATTCACTATTCTAAGGGTTTCAAAAAATACATACATACACATATAGACACACATGCAAACACACACACACACACACACACACACACACACACACACACACACATACCATTTTAGATCACAAAGAATAGTTTCACTGCCCTACAAAATCCTCTGTGCTCTGCCCATTCACCCTTCCTTTCCCTCAAGCCCCTAGTGATCACTAATCTTTTCACTATCTCCATAGTTTTGCTTTTTCCAGAATGTCATATAGTTGGAATCATACAGTATGAGCACTGGCTTCTTTCACTTAGTAATATGCATTTAAGGTTTCTCTATGTCTTTTCATGGCTTGATAGTTCATCTTTTTAGTGCTGAGTAATATTCCTTTGTCTGGATGTACCACAGTTTACTTATCCATTCACCTACTGAAGGACATCTTAATTGTTTTCAAGTTTGGTGATTATGAATAAAGCTGCTATAAACATCTGTGTGTAATTTTGTGTGAACGTAAGTTTTCAACTCATTTAGGGAAATATCAAGGAGTGCAATTGCTACGTAAAGAATATGTTTAGTTTTGTTAAGAAACTGCCAACCCTTCTTCCGAAGTGGCTGTACCATTTTATATTTCTACCAGCAAGAAATGAGAGTTTCTGTTGCTCCACATTCTGGCCAGCATGTGGTGTTATTAGTGCTTTGAATTTAGGCCATTCTAATAATGTGCATAGTAGTATCACATTATTTTAATTTGCAATTCCCTAAAAACATGATGTGGAACATTTTTTCATAACCTTATTTGCTATCTGTACATCTTCTTTGGTGAGGTGTCTGTTCAGGTCTTTTGCTTATTTTTTAATTGGTTGTTCATTTCCTTATTGTTGAGTTTTAGAAGCTCTTTGTATATTTTGGGTAATAGTTCTTTGGTCATATAGGGCCTGTGCAAGTATTTTCTCCCTGTCTCTGGCATGTGTTCTCATTCTCTTGATGCTTTCACTTTTCCTACTTACTTTCTCACCTCTCCATTCCACTCGAAATTTCTTTCCTAATTAATCAGAAATCTTTTTAAAAATTTTTCCAGATATGTTTGCTTATTTCAGGCTTAGAGAACAACTGAAAAGCTAAAACCACCTTCCTCTGTGGCCCTGGTATAGGAGAGAGAGGAGGGACTGGAAGCAGCAGCTAGCCTGTAGCATTTATGAGATGAATGAGTAAGCCAACTCTTGGGGGCTGCAGAAGGGAAGAAAGAGGAGCCAGTGAGAGGTCAAGATATGAACCCAAACTTGGGCCTTCAGTTATGATAATGTATCACACTGCATAAATCATTTCACTTGCAGGACTGTGTGTGTGTGTGTGTGTGTGTGCACGCACACATAAGTGTGTTGTGTGTCTGTGTGTGTGAGCACATGCCATATTCAGAAAGGATTTCAAAGTTGCATGTTTGGCACTGTCTACAAATAGGGTCATTCATGTAGAAAGAGATGTACTTCTCTCTAACCAGAGTGACTATTAGTATACCGCATACAACTTATCTAGTTCTTTGGATGAATTCCTACTCTTGGTTCCCAGTTATCATTGACCAACTGACGATCAGTTGCATTAACAATATATACAAATATGTTAAATACAAAATCTTTCTCCCCAGCAGAAATACAATGGCTACTGAGCAGGTCAAAGAAACTGCTATTGAAGACTGAAAAGCAAAAAAGCAAGCAAAAATCCTCCAAGGAATTTATAACATGTTCTGAGATTATTTTCCTTTTAAGTTCATCTTAGAAGTTGTTTTAGTTTATTGACAAATCAAAAAGTCTCTTCCTAATGAAACAGCACATGAAGATATGAAATATAAAGATAAAATTCAGAAGCAGGCATTTTTAAAATATGTATACAGTTATGAATGGTTTCATGTTTTTCTTAACTGTTAAATCTAATTCCTCCTGAAAAACAGGAGATGTTATCTACAAGAGTAAGGATATGCCTAATTTAGCCTACTTTCAAATTACTGTAATTCCCAAGGATTGAGGCATTATGAAACTGATTATTATCAGTACTAATTATAATCAGTTGTACATGGCAATGGTCACCGAAGGAATACTATATCTAAGAAAACCCTGGAATAAGGAAAGGTATTAAGAAAGGTACACTCTCACCGAGGTGGATTTGGGCTCTGAAAATAGACCTGAGTTCAAGTTTGGGGTCTGCTACCTACTAAACATAAAACCTTGGGCAAGTTATTCTATTTCATGTGCTTTAGTTTGTTTACCTATAAACTGAAAATATCACCATCGAAGTCATAGATTGCTCTGATCATTAAATAAGATTATATATATAGAATATTCAGCACAGTATGTGGCCCCAGCCAGTCTCAACAAACAGTAGTATTCAATATTATTGGTGATATGTCAATTATGTAACCAAACACTAACTAAAACAGCCACAACAGAGGCGCCTGGGTGGCTCAGTCAGTTAAGCATCTGACTTCGGCTCAGGTCATGATCTCGCCGTGAATGCATTCGAGCCTGACTTCTGGCTCTGTGCTGACACTGTGGAGCCTGCAGCCTGAAGCCTGCTTTAGATTCTGTGTCTCCCTCTCTCTCTGCCCCTACCCTACTTGCGCTCTGTCTCTCAAAAATAAGTAAATGTTAAAAAAATTTTTTTTATAAATAAAGCAGCCACAACAAAAACAACTCTGGCTGGAAGACAACCAGGAGGCTGCATCTTGTTAAGTTTCATTTACAAGCTTACTAGGAAAGGCAGAGAGTTTCATTCAGGTGCCCCATGAATGACAAAGATGAGGTCATTTCATCGTTTCCCTGAAGTTTCCTTTTACTACTCAAAACCACTGAAAGGAGCTTTAGACACACTGGTGTCAGCCAAAAATTATGTCACATTCATTCACTTAAAAGATCTATAGGAAAGACATTATTAGCATTTTTCATAATAGTAAATGCCACTCCTGTGTAAAGGCCATGATTTTAAACCTTTCTACTACACACCACAGCTTAGTGGCTTACAACTCCATCTCTACCAGTGATTTCACTTTAACAACATGACTGAGCTGAACGAGGTATCAGAAAATCTGCAAATACTTACTGAGTGCCAACTATGTACTGGTTACAGTGCTAAGGATACTCTTTACCCTTTGGGGAACTGATCACTTAGAACAGCATTCTCCAACCTGTCTTTGTCACTCATTTTACACCATGAGCTAGTAATATTTATATGTTTATATATACATGTAAATAGTGACATATATGACATAAAACAATACTCTTACACTCTGTTCTTTTCTAATCTAGTTGTATTTTTTTATATGCTGGTTGTGATGACTAAAATAATTTTTGAGACACTAACTCACCACTGGAAACACTGTAGCATGGCATACCATGCCATGCCTCTTCTCTGTTCTCTGCCCCATTTGAGCAGTACAGTGTTAAAAGCCTCAACTAGCTCAATGTGAATACTCAACAAAAGTGTACATACATTCAACATTTTCCTCTGGAAAAAATAAAATGAACAGTCTTCAATTTTTCTCAACCTAAGATTTCCTATTACATATCACTTGTTCTGATGGAATGCAACCAAAAATAATAAAACCTAATTTTGATGATCCTCTTGTTTATTCCAGGAGGAAGAGAACAGCCAAACTTGGTGCCAAATCGCCTCGAAACCAGGAAACATCAAGCAATTTAGCCACACCTCTCATTCCTGATCATTCTGGGGCATCCTGAATAGTCATAAAAGAAACAGTTTCTATCACTTTAACTCTGTAAGATGACAACTTCCCAGAACAAAAGACAATAAAGCTTCATTAATGCTGGCCACATTTATTTGGAATTTGGCATAAAAACTTTAAACAATTTTCACCCACATTTACAACTTTGCCAGTCTAGGAAGAAAGAGACTAATGAGCAAATTACGGACAAAAAGACCATAAGAAAAATGTTTACCTTAATTAAGAGAGAACAAACTCATCTAGCATTGCATGCCACACAATCATAACAGTGTGATAAATTCTCATTATAAATCACTTTTATCTATTAAGGCAGGTCTGGAAGGACTTCTAGCTGGCAAAACAGTCAAACTTGTTCAAAATGCTATCTATACTTTAATGAAGGTGCATTTACTTTAAAATAGGCTGTGATTCAGAATAGCATATTAAAAATTTTAATGTGTGCCTGAAGTTATTCTGTTAGTAAGGTTTTACAGTATTAAACACCTTAATCCTTAAGTGCTGTCCTCAGAGACATAAACCACTGATTTTTCTATTCAAAGCAGAATATTCTAGTACTCTGAACCTAAGAGTTGGAAAGATTTTTATTTTCTTCCACTCAAAATAAATGTATGCTATATAGAAGAAATACTATATATTGCTTTATTTTTCTTCTTCATGACAGCCCCATTAGGACAACCCTAGAATTGCCTACTTCAATGTTAATTATATTGAATCTTAAATTCTTAGTTCTTTCTAGCTGTAATGAGAATCAACCTTCCAATAATTTCAAATGCTTATAAATTTTTAAAAGGTCCATAGTCCTTACTTAGTTTCGTATGACAAAACATGCCCTTTCCCAAAATGCCATGCTTACTAAGTGGAAATATTTCTAATACATTTTTTTCACTGTATTCTATATGGTTAAAGAGAATGGAGGAGTAAAAGGGAATGAGAGAAGGACGAATGAGGGGTAGAGAGAGGGACAAATTTTACTCAAAATTATTCTTTACACAGGCACTGAACAATGGTTCATCACTCTAAACTTATTCATGCTAACTACAAAGATGACAGAAACATAAAATTAATGAATCCATAAAAGTGCAGTTTTTGGAAACCAAGATGGACATTATCAAGAAAAAAAGGACTGACTGTTGAGGGACTTTTGCCTGTTTTTCAATAGCAATCATCACCCACTACCTTTCAACATGGTCTTCTCAGTAACTAAGTCATAGTATTTCCAAGTCAGATGGTGAGATTTTGGCTTACAAAGTCAGCTTAACCATAAAAACCACCAAAGGAACTTGTTAAGTATATGTTTCCTAATCTCACCATAGACGTACTGAACCAGCATCTCCAGAGAAGAATCTGAATTTCTGAAGTGATGGCAAATTCAGGTAGTTGGCTTTTTGCCTTTCTGCCAGGCAGCTCCCTACCAGCAATTCAACCAAAGTAGCCATACAGCCACTCATTTGGCCACTCTACTAAAGGATTGATGGCTTAAAACATAAAGCACAGGACTAAATTCCAATGGGGTAAAGAAAGGGGCAGACTGGTAGCAGTAGCCATGAAAAATGTATCTCTAGGCTTATATGTGCAACCAAGAAGATCAAAACTCTAGAGAGTGAAATACAACACAATCCATGGCTATATTCTCTCTAGCATCATCTGGGGATCGTCTGTATATTCCAAGTCATCACACCACCATGGGATTTAGAATTTAATAACCATCTAAAACATGGCATGAATCCCTAGATACATTTATATTATTGGATATCTTGAGTAGTACTACTTTAGAATAAAGAAGGTTTAAAATAAAGACTAACAACTGTTTTCTATACAACATTCAGAGGCAGATACCCACATCAAATGGGAGAATTGCCTTCAAAAGTGCCTCCTGTCATTTTCATTTTATTTTTACTTATTAAAAATCATAATTAAACAAATTTCATCTCTGAATTTAAAAAACTTTAACTTAATATAGGTATACACATATCAGGGATGTTAGCCAAAACTGATTCAGCAGCTGTGTGTTTAAGTAACAAGAGCAACTCAAATAAATTCTGAATAGTAAATTCCTCTGAGGAAAACTTTTGATTTTTTCTCTCTTCCTTGAGCTCAATCTCTCTCTTTTGGCACATTCTACTCATAATACAGTACTGTGTACATTCATAGCACTTCATAAATAATAGAAAAATAAAATGATGTCTGTAGACATAGGCCTGGAGGGATCAATTCTTAGGCACAATTCCAATGGTTAACTTTAACCATGGGAAAATTATGCTAAATGCCCTCAAAACATACTGCCGAAATATTTTTATTTTCAAAGAAAAATTTATAATCAAAATGTGGAATATAGTTGGCTATTCTGAATGGGTTAAGTGTGTCAATGACTGGAAACTAAGCTAAAACATTAACCTCATCTATTTTTCTCCATATTATCTAAAATCTCTAAAATTGTAACCACATTTTGAATAAAAAAATCAATTCCAAGTTTCTCATGATAATTGGGGGAAAACACAGCATGGGTAATGCAAGAGAATAAGCCATCTAAAATTATCTTAAATCATTTTAATATTCATGTTTCCTTGGGGATTTTTAGAGACTGATCAAATTACATTTTGATTAGGATAGTAATGAAGTCCATCACATTTTTTAAGTAAAAATATCTGACAATAGGGAAAAAGAATCCAATTTATGCTCAAGTTCCAATTTATTCAAGTAGTAGGCTAGGAATTTTTAAATGGCCACAAACAACCAAACAGGTAGGTAATCCACTAATGAGTAATTTCTTCTTCAGCATGATGAGTATAAAACATCTCAACGCACTGAAGATTGAGCATATATCCTACAGCACTTGGCAAATGCAAGGTGTATACTAGCTATGTAATTATACTTGGAAATTCACCATGCTTTCTTATGACTGATGAGAACCCAGGCTTCCCAGCTCTTGCCACCACAATCAGTCCACTGAAGTCCCGCTAACAGTACTCACAACAACAACCGTAGAATAATTTACATTCCATGTGATGAGTAACTAATAAAATGAGATTAAAGGAAGGCATTCTAAACTAAAATAAGAAAAGAAATTGAGAAATCCCGCAATGTTTATTATTATTTAGCAATAAAAGTCATAGGGAGAAGGGGAAGCAAATATGAAACCAAACAGCAACAACAAAAAAACTAGACCACAACAGATAATGTTCAGCTTGCATAATCATTGTTTTTGAATTGTTTGATGGTATCTCTCATTATCTCCTAATGACTGTATACCCAACAAAGTTTGTTCAGACTAAGGTTATACTTTGGAAAACGATTCATAAAAACATATACTGGCAGGTCACTTGAAACTACTATGTAACCTTGGAAGAAAACTCAAGGTGCCTGTACTTCCATTCCTGACCATCCATGCATTGGATAGTGTGTTCTAGAATAAAGCAGAAGAAAGGCCACCCAAGGGAAATTCTCAGCCTAAAAGAGAAATGTAGCACATTCGTCACTGTTTGACAGATGAAAAGAAGAAGCGTGCAAGAAAGGAAATCTAAGGTTTGTACTACATTGGAAAGAAAAAAAAATTAGCTATTAAATCTGTGTGGTACAAAAAAAGATGCCTACTGTATAAACACTGGAAGTTTATGTATTGAAAACACTTTATTACACGTGGAGAGTTACCATTACTTATGGCCACTGAATGAAAGGGCATCACTGAAATCATAATTTGCTATGGTATCTCCTATAAAAACATTTCCATTATAATAAAATACTTAATTTTTTTGGTTGTTGGATAAAAGGCATAATTTTCAATTATGATAAGCCTTCCAAAATATTGCTATTACACAAATATTCTGGGACATATGTGGTAAGAATAAAGGTTGATTTTCTCCCGGCAAACTTCCAGGGTTTTTTTCCCCAGTAATTCCAGTCTCCATTATCAAAGCCACCAATTGCACCATCTCTCATGATTTACCTTTCTTGGATTTGGCTCCAATCTTCAGTTTTGATGGCCAAGCAATCTGCGTATTTGTTTCCTCCATGATCTGTAACAAAAATTAAGAGAGAAAAATATTGATTCAATTAAGAGCTTGTATTTACAGTTAAGATTCTTCTAAAAAAATTATTTTCAAGTCTTTAGTCTCATGCTGATAAAGTGATCTCATCTTAAAATAATGCAAAAGAAAAACTTGGTGAAAAGAGATACTCATTTTTATAAGCCTTTAATCTATTAAAAATATTCAAGTATATTTTGTTACTCCCAGTGTTCCTCTCCGTGATGCTCCAGAATTTTAGCATAGAGACAACAAAACCAAAAGTACATGAACAAGTAATTGACCCCACTTGACGCCAGAACTCTCAGAGATGCTTGCGCTGAATAAAATTCCCCAAGACCATCGCCAACAGATTGCAACACACCAAACATAATCCTTGTAATACAAAACTACGTGGGCTAGGCCATACTAAATGAAGATTTTTTTTTTCTGGAAAAAAAATAACAACTTGCTATGGTCACATTTGTATTTCATTAAAACTGATGAAAAACCTCTAAATACGACATCATGTCCTAAGGCTGCATTCCCATCATCCTTCGCCTAGTGCAAAATGGCATCTCTGCCCCAGTTCTTTTCTGCTTCCATGTAGCTAACACAGGCCAGGGGGCCTTGGACCCAAATGTGCCAAGGTGCAAGAACAAGTGAGGGAAACAACAACCACAGAGCAAAGGCAGTAGATGGCAATTAAAAAAGAATAACCAAAAAATGTTCATCCTTGTTCCTCTCTTATCACATGAATAAGACTAGATTAAGGTTTACTTTTGTACCATGAATACAAAATTCACCAAAGAAATTGATAGAGCAAACAACTAAACAAGTTAATAGGCAAATAACAGCAACTAGCATACATTAACCACTTCAAATAGTAGAGTAATATATACTTTTTAATATGGACTTAGTGTTAGTTAACTAAACAAACTAAAGGTGAAGACAACTAAACACAGTGAGATTAATAAAAAATACCTTTATCCCTTCAGCACAGTCTATGTCTTATGTAGACATAAGGCTACATGCTTAACATGTTAACGTGCACTGTACTTCACTTAATCCCCCTTTTCACAGCATAAAAGAACTTTCAGCAGATGTTTCAAACAGGCAGCTCACAGATGCACTTTGTCTACCCATCATAAGGTTTTTAAAATGTGAGCCAACATTTTTAACCCTGGGAATTTCACATAGAAATTAAGATTTCTGGTTCTCTGGAAAACTTGACAGATTAGCACCTGGAGCTCACATTCCCACATGGCAACACTTGGCTGGCACTGAGGACCAGATGCCCTCTTCTGTCAGGTCCAGGAAGGTTCTGGGCTGTACCCCACAGCCCCCACTGGGTCTCTCACACTGAGGTCAAGAGCCACTTGCCATTATCATCACATTTGTGTTACTCACTTGCCATTTATCATGGTGTTTATACTGCTATTTTTCTCAGAGAAATATTTCTCTATACCTGTGTATCTCTATTAAAGACTGAAAAACAAAAATGAGGTCACACAGTCCTCACTAAGTCAATGTACTGGCCTGGCCCTGAAAGTAGGTGAACTTGTTACCCCGACCCTATAAGACCTGGACCTGCTTCTTCTCCTCCCATCTCATGTTGTCCTTGTTAATGTGCTCTAATCCATATTTCAAAATTAAGTAAATAAATATTATCCTCTTCAGTTTCTTCTGCTTCCCAGGAACATGCCAGCAGGCTTCCCCCATAGGGCTTCTGTGTCCACGCTCACTCGCCCTTTCCACTCCTGCATGAACCCAACTGGAATTCTTCTTCCCATCTCTCTGTGCTGACTTCTCTCCTATCCCTTACTGTATTCTGAAATTCTATTTTCTGTATTTACTTGTTTATAATCTGTCTCTGCAAAATAAAAGCTCTCTATCCTACGCACAGCAAGCACAGGATATATTTGGGTAAATGAATCTTCATAGCATGCTTACAAAGCAGACTTCTTTATTCCTCACACAGGCAGGAAGCAGTAGAGTGGAGATAAAAATGCCAGGCTATTTGTAAAGACCATATTTTTTTTTTTTAATTTTTTTTTTCAACGTTTTTTATTTATTTTTGGGACAGAGAGAGACAGAGCATGAACGGGGGAGGGGCAGAGAGAGAGGGAGACACAGAATCGGAAACAGGCTCCAGGCTCCGAGCCATCAGCCCAGAGCCTGACGCGGGGCTCGAACTCACGGACCGCGAGATCATGACCTGGCTGAAGTCGGACGCTTAACCGACTGCGCCACCCAGGCGCCCCTGTAAAGACCATATTTTAATGACCAAACCATACGGAACATAGGGTCTCTTTTTAAAACATGTATATATGCTTTAATATTTGTGCATAACAAGTGGCTTTAACATCCTACAAATATTTATCAAGAGCCTACCTAGGTTCCACAAGTTCCAGGACCCACAGCTATGAATAAGATACAACTCCTGGCATCCACAAGCTTACAGTCCAGTCAAGGACACAGATAAAAAAGCCAACTGCTTAACAGTAAACCAGCTGCTAGCACAGGATCTGCTCACAAGGGCAGCTCACACAGCCACTATCTTGAAAGGGCCAGTTAAGGGAAGTGGTTAATAAAGGTTCCCTAAAATATAATCTATAAAATCACTTAAGTCCTGAAGCCAAGTAAAAGTAAATTTCTGGGTAAGTTCAACGGTCACTGAATGAGGGGAGGAAGCTCCAATTAGGAGGGACTTCTCCTATAGTCCGGCTATAGTTCCAGCTACTATACGTACATATATCTTCAAAGTGACTAAAAATTTATTCAGAATTTTCCTCTAAGTTGCTTTATGCCAAAGACATAAAATGGAAAAATGAGACCATACTATATATAATGCTGTTGGTGGGGAAGCATTATAATTTGCATACTTTTCTTTTTCTGAATTAAATAACTTGTCCATTTAATCCAGTAAGTTATGTTGGGTGCCACAATTATAATACTATTATAGAGAAGTCTCCTTGTCAACATATGGTGGCAAGACATAACTTTCTAAAATCTTAATCATTTGCAGAAGTTCCTAGAAATCACCCTGCATAAGTATTATCTTTTTATTAAATACCAATAGATGCTCCATGATGGAAAATAATATGCCAGAGATAATACCCTAGTAGTAAATAACACCCATCAAGTCAAAATGCTACTTTACACACACTCCCTCTAAGCTTCCCACCAGTCTGGAGTCTCCACAACCTACCCGCCTCGACACTCTCTGTGAGGGGAAAAGAGACTATCCCAAGCTTAGTATCCCTACCTCTAAAACCGGAGTTTCATCTTCCACACCACATGCTCTCCAAAGTTCTATGACTGGCAGTCAATGTCAAACCTTACAGAGAGAACAAATTGCTAGTTGTTGGAATCTAGCACCTGTAGCTGACCTTCTCTCTATGTTTAGGGGGAAAAAAAAACAAACAAACAAAAAAACCGACTCCATTGAATATCATGTGTAGCCAGTCAATGCCACCCACACAGGTCATTCACCAGGCTGCAGTCCCCATACAGAGCTCCAAATGGATGCCTTCTCAGACATCCCTTTATTTGTTCATCACTGTGTGTAATCTGGTCATTAAGAGAGGGATTCAAATACCAGCTCTGCCACTTTCTAGCTATCATTTTGGGCAAATTACTTTTATCAGCCTTTTATTCTCTGTATAATTATAATTATAGTACCTACTCATAGAATCGTTGGTTTTGATAAGAAAACATGTGGAAAACCTCAAACACAGAACATGGCCCACAGTGGTTGTTAGATAATATTAACCCCTGTGTTAATTACACATACATTACTTTTGGTCAGGCACCGTCCTGGAAACTAGGGATATGACAGCAAACAAGATGGTGTTTCCCTCCAGGATCTCATGGTCTAACAAGGGAGAGGACAGGTTAACCCATTTTTATGTACTGTGTGTCAAGTTTCAGAATGAGACAGGGCAATATGAGAATATATAGAGGGAGTCCTAGCCCAGTCATGGGCAGTCAAGGAAAGTTACCCCAAAGAAATGCCTATTAATGCTGTCACCTGAAGGAAGAGAAACAGCTAGCTGGATAAAAGGTAGGAGAAAGCATCCCACATAGAAGAGTACATGTAGAAAGGTCAAGGGGTGCCTGGGTGGCTCAGTCGGTTAAGTGTCCGACTTTGCCTCAGGTCATGATCTCACATCTCATGGGTTTGAGCCCCGCATCAGGCTCTGTGCTGACAGCTCAGAGCCTGGAGCCTGCTTCAGATTCTGTGTCTCCCTCTCTCTTTGCCTCTCCCCTGCTCTCACTCTTGTCTCTCTCTCAAAAATAAATAAACATAAAAAAAAGAAAGGTCTAGAAGGAAGGAGGGTAGGTACTCCAGAGGATTTGAGGGTGATTCAGTGTGGCTGAGGTGCTTCAAGGCTCACTTCATAAATCCAGGACAGCAAATGTGTCTCACGTCTTCTCCTCCCTCCTATGGATGTGCACATGGACATGCTCACAAAGACTTGAAGACATGACATAAATCAAAGACATACAGGACCTGTGCTTGGCTACTGCTCATTACTCTAAGAACCAGGAAAGTAACTGCAAATAGGAAGAGGCAATACTTACTTCACTTTTAGGAAGTCAAAATTCCCCTTAGGAAGTTATCAACGAAGCTTTTTAAACTATCACCTCCAATGACTCCAAGTCAGTTCCTACAGCACAGTCACTGCATACTAATAGTTGGTTTTAGCCTCAGCCAGTTATGGAATAGTAGAGTGTGAAAGGGCCTCTAATCAGGGGGAGGAGGAAGACCAGTTCTCTGGTGGGAGTGTTGGGGGAGGATGGTCCAGGAAGGCCAGGACTGAAGCTGGATTACCAGAGCAGGGGCTGAAGCATGAGCCCTGGTAGAAGAGGACGTAGACTGCAGGGTGCAGAGGCAGAAATCAGGGCACTAAGCAAGTGAAAGGCTCTGTGTACAGCAAGCTACTTTTTAAAAAGATGTCCTAAATGGACATCAAGACAAATAGGAAGGTAAATCAAGGTAAATAAGGGAGCTGGAAAAGGTGAGGTCCAGAAGCTGAGGCCTGAAATCAAAGAAGCCACAAAACCTCTGGGAAGAAAATGACTCTCTTATGTCTCAAAAAAGGAAAAAAAAAAGAAATTCTAAAGTGACTTCCAGCTAGCTTTTTAAAAACAATCTTATTATGGCCTTGTTTCTACCTTCACAAAATCAAAGCCCAAAGAACACACTACTAATTTTGAATCATTTTCTATACACATTAAATCACACTTTAAATATTTTAAAGACTTATATTAACTCATTATTCTGGATGATGTACATTAATAAAGCAGCTAAAGGAGATCAGTGGAAAAACTGGGATTTCTCCTAGAGGAAAAAAGTGGCGGCGGTGGCGGGGGCGGGGAGGAGCTAGAAAGCTTACAGATGAGTTACATATATTTTTCAAGATGTCCCTGGGCTTCCAGACAACCCTGACGTAAGTGCTTACTTTCCATTTCAAAGAGGCCATGTCTGCCTTAAGAGCTCTGGTGTAGATACAAGCGATATAAATGTCACTGAGTAGACTGGGTTGTTGACCAGTGATGTTTAAAGTGTTAAAGTGATGTTTTTTTAAAAATCACAGAAATGGGACCACTAAAGCAGTTAATCTTAAGGATCTCATAATGGATGAAAACACTGACACCTTTTCAAAAAAACATTATATACTTTCCACAATCCAATTAATTTCTACAAGGAAATCACATTACAGAAACCCATGTTATGCCCTAATTCTTAAACAAGTCAGGATACAAAATGTTCAATTTGCATTCAAGGAATAATTCAATTAAGTGGCTAACAGTGACCAACCCCTCTCCAAAAAAAATAAGATGTGTGAAATTTGAACTGAAAGTTGGGAAACACACTTAAAATGGCTAATGCTTCCTTGTAGAGCAAGGTCGCCATGCATTATCATGGCAGTTAAGCAAATGCTTTGGTGTGCAAACCACAAAATCTCCAAGAAGAAAATGATTATCTTCTGTCTCAGGGAGAAAAATCCTGGAGTGAGTTCCAGCTAGTTTTCTTGGTTTTGTTTTTAATATCATTGCCCTGGTTTCTACCTTCAAAAAAAATCGAAGCTCAAATGTTTACTGAATCATTTTCAGTAAACACTAAATGACACCTTAAATGTTTATTCTAACTGATAATTCCGGGTGCTATATGTTTAAGCCATTTCAAATATGTCAATTTCAACTTCAGGACACCTCCATTGTCAAGACAGTATCTTCTCAATTCTGTCAATTTCAGCTAGGTTTCTTTAATTCATTATAAGCAGCAATTCTATATGTCATGAGGAGAGATGAGATTTTAGAGGAGCTTATCTAAAGATGAAATATTTTGAAAAATAACTATTTTAAGTTTATGTTGTCAAACTTGCTATACTCATTACTAACAGAGGATTAATAATGGAAATGTAATTTAATTCTTATGCTAATTTCAGATCTGATGAACAGAAATATTTACAGTAACAAAAGTATTTAACCCAAGAATATCAATTTTGAAACATATAAAGCAATTAAGATTGTTGACATCAGAAAGAATATATACTTTTTAGTTCATCTTTAATAGTTACTCTTTCATGGGGCACCTGCTCAGTCAGTTTCAGTCAATTAAGCATCTGTTCCTTGATTTCAACTCAGGTCATGACCACACAGTTCATGAGGTTGAGCCCTGCATCAGGCTCCTCACGGCACGGAGCCTGCTTGGGATTCTCTGTTTCCCTCTCTCTCTGCCCCTCCTCTGCTCATGTGTGCATTCTCTCTCTCTCTCTCAAATAAACTTAAAATATTTTTTTAAAAATAAAAACCAAATAAAAGTTACTTTTTCATGATGAAAAATGTGATGAAGATAGTATCCTGTGGATATGTAACAGCTGTTAACATCTTTTTAATTCATATTTGTATTTTGTAAATAGGGCATAACGTACCCTGATCAAAGAGTAATAGCACTGCTTTTTTTTTATATTAAAAAGGTACCTAATAAACAAGGAATCATATATTCCTGTTTTGGTTTTAGTTTCTATGGGGAGTATGAGAAGGAAAGTTGGCAAGGGAGCATAATGTTTACATGGCCTGGAATTTTAAATTTTTTTAATTGGAAGAAAGTTCTATCAGCTATTGAAAAAAATTTCATCACAGATTTATTTACAAGGGATAATTTAAGTAATTTCACTTAGCCAAAATATTTTGCCAAAATTAGAATAAAATAAGTTAAAATCCAATCAAAATCTACATGGAGTTTCATCCATGATAAAAAAAATAATTATTTATATTTTTCAATGCTCAAGTCATAATAAATGTTTTTTCCATCTCCAACAAATTCCATATTAATACACCATGTGGAAAGAGAACATATCTACCAATATTCACTATACTACAGATTCTGCAAGTTTGCAGCAATTACAGGATAATATCTTACAGATGATGGAAACCTTTGCCAAACCAACAATTCTACTAACATGCTTATTTCACCAAATTCTTCAACCCAGACATAAAGTTAAAAATCCACAGGTAAGTAAACACAGCATCTCAGATCAACCAACGACAAGTCTATTTACGCTGTCTTTACTCGAAATATTTATTCTTGGACCAGGAAAAGAACACTGAACACTCTAACTTGACATTTATACTCTAAACTATTGAAAATTCATCATTCAAAATGGCTGCCAGCTGGGAGCCATCTGCAGCCTGCTTCCCCAAAAAACTAGCTCATCTGTGATTCTAGTTTCCTTTATATCAATAGAGAAATAGGTCTATCCTCATGGAGAAGGCTGTTTCAAGTTACTTCAGGTACTAATGGGTTGTGAGTCAATTTGCTGCATTTCACAATGAAGGGAGCTACGTGAGAAAAGAGCCAACTAGAAAGCCCTGAAAAGTGGAGATGGGAAAGTAGTGAACTTCTCACACGAGGGGGTGTCTAAAAGCTGGGGATGTTTATTTTGCTGAGACATTAGCAGGCTCTGTTGTATTTCATTTTAAATCAACGAAATGCATCTCACCGACTCAGTTATTTGTCATCTTCAGAACAATTCCTCACATTTGTCTAATATTCTTATACATTTCCCATGTATTCCTCACAATAATCTTAGAAATCAGATAAGTGTAACCTATTTTGCAGATAGGCATGTGGCAAAGTCCAGTGAGAATCTAAATCACATGACTCCCTGGCAAGGGAAATTTCTGCCCCACTTGGCTTACAAAGTAAGTGAAAAATACCACATATTTATGGAGGCAGGGGGGGACATCTGAAAGCCCAACCTCCCAGAATTCCACCATGAAGTGCTCACTAGCAGCAGAGTGGCTGCCCCTCAACACTCTGATTAACTAATGACAGAATAATCCAGAGATAGCCCCAGAATGGTTCAATCCAGGAAAGGATCACCACCTCCATGAACATATGCAGCATATCGGATGCATTTTGGCTGTCACAATGACACAACAGAGGGCCACACTGGCACTCACTGGCCAGGGCTACAGAAGCTGAACTTCCAACAAAGAGCAGGACAAACCCACTCAAGATGTCCATATACGCATCCTGGCTTGGCACAGTTCCAAGAGCCATAAAGTTGCCATAGCTTAAGTAAATGGTGCCAATCCCCCAACAAGACAAGATTACATACCAGTTAACAAAGTACATTAATTGTGAGTAGTTGCGTCAAATACACATTCTGCTGCCCTCTCTTTCAGGATACAAATCACTACATCTTTATCACTGACCAGTCATGCCACTTCTTTCAAAGTCTGTGGGGGATTACTCACTGCACATCTGTAATCAGTTCATGCACAGATGGCAGACCAAGGAGTTGTACTGACTCCTTGTCTCCCAAGGTAAGAAACAATGACATTTTACAAAAAATGGATAATCAAAAGTGGAAACTGGCCAACCACGATGAAAGTACAGCAAACAAACAGTGAGATTGGAAGTGAAATCTGAGTCAAATGTCAGGGGTACAGAATCTGGGATGCTGGGAATGAAGACGCCATCGCTATTAGAGAGGCTGTGATATGCAGCCAGAGGAAACTCAGTGCATACAAGCCTAGTGACGTAAATAATGAAAGTGGTTGTGACAAAGAGGAGCTGATGCCGGCAAAATACTACACATTAAAGAAACTCTGGGAGATATTTCACAACTTTCAAACTACAAAGGATGACATGTTGGAGTCGGATCTAGACTTACGGTTACCAAGGCACAGAAAAGATGCTCCCTCAGTATCATACGCTATACAATAAAAAAAGCACTGTTTCAACTATTCTTTTTCTTTAATTATTTTAATGTGTATTTATTTTTGAGAGAGAGAGACAGAGACAGAGACAGAGACAGAGACAGAGTATGAGCAGCAGAGGGGCAGAAAGGGAAGAAGGCACAGAACTGGAAGCAGGCTCCAGACTCCCAGCTGTCAGCACAGAGTCTGACACAGGGCTCGAACTCATGAACTGTGAGGTCATGATCTGAGCCAAAGTTGGACGCTTAACCAACTAGGCCATCCAGGCGCCCCAAGTTCCAACTATTTTTGACAAGTTTTTTTACCAAAAAAAAAATGAAATACATTCATTCTCAATATTTCTAACATTTAAATACAGTGCATTAAATAATTGGCTTTATTATCTTCATTTTCCTATACATTTATCACTAACAGAAACTTTTAATATTTTCACAAAAATGTTTAGAAGTTTGAACGTGTTTAGAACATGTTTAAAAATGTTTAGAACAATGAACATCATTCAAGTTTCCCAGTGATTACTGAAAACACTCTGCAGTTTCAGCCTGCACAGTCATTTTTATGGTCCCACGTTGCTGTGCAAGTTGAGGACTACCTTTTATGTCCTATTGAGAATAACTGACAAGGGGCTTCACACTGTTCCACACCATAGGCAAGCTTAAATAATCCATTTCTAGAAGTTCAGAGAACTCCCCCTTATCAACCAAAATCTAGCTCAAATATACCCTCCACTCTGAACACTCTCCCAACCCTCCTGGCCAGAAGTCATCTTTCTCTCTCCCCTCTGCACTCTAACTTTGTTGTGGCAACATTATAGTACTTATTTCTTTGCTTGTTTTTCCGATCCCACCAATAAAGTGGCCTCCCAATGGCCAACAAACTGTATCTTGTTCACTTCTAAACATTTGAATCTAGCACTTAGGATCTAAGAAGCATTGTTAAAATACAGTGATGGAGATAAGAAAGGTCAAAAGGAAAGGCAACAATTATCTAAGACTTTCCAATTACTTGGTACTTGGTAAATCAGACAGAGTAGAGCAGCTCCATCTACACAGTCTCCTTTAACTCATACAAAAAATGGTATCTGTTAGGAATCTGCTTATCAAAATAAATGAACTGAGTCAATATTCCTTAAATGAAGGTAAATTCTGTATCACTGACAGAATTCATTCTCCCAGGGTATGTCTGCATACCAATGGATAAAGAAACTCTCCAACTAAAATGTCTGAGGTGGAGAAGTACAGTGAGTGGCAAGCTGGGCCAAGTATGGGTTGTGGACAGTGGGAAGCCTAAGTTCTGTCATTTCCACTCTAGCCAATGGCTGGCACAGGCTCAGGGGCCCACATCTGCCCATTGTAAAAGATGAGCCAGATTTCTGTATTAAGTCTCCTGATTTTCTAAAAATTTTTTTTAATATTAATTTTTGAGAGACAGAGACAGAGCACGAGTGGGCGAGGGGCAGAGAGAGAGAAGGAGACACAGAATCTGAAGCAGGCTCCAGGATCTGAGGTGTCAGCACAGAGCCTGAAGCAGGGCTTGAACCCATGAACTGCAAGATCATGACCTGAGCTGAAGTCACACACTCAACTGACTGAACCACCCAGGTGCCCTAAATCTCCTGATTTCTAAATGTGACCTATTTCAATTATTTAAAAAACACTGTGGGCCAGAGAAAGCATGGACCCTACTACTTTCTGACCTGTGCTCCAAACCAACAAGAATTTTCATGGGGTATGAGTGGGTTATTTGTAATGATCTATGTTAATGAAGAACAGGTTTCTTGGTTCCCCTGGGACATAAGGATCTGTGATTCTTAATGCTATTTCATTCCCCAACTATCACTTTATTATAATTCCCCAGAAAGTTTAAATATATCTTTATCATATCTATTATCACAAGTGTATAATAAAAAGGTTAAACCTGAACTATCTAAGTTGTATATAACTTGAATATAATGGTTTAATAGTACATATCTTGGGTAAAAAATGTAATAGTATTGATATCTCTAACAAAATCAAGTTACCAAACTTTGATTGTTAACTTTCTAGCCTCTAATTTTTCATAAGCCCATTATTCTAGTTACATGATTTCACATTATATGCTTTTTTAGGCAACACATTTTACCATCCACATCACCTTAATCTTCTTCAAGCAAACAATCCTACTTAGCTCAGTAAACCCCAGTAGGATTAATGCTGACTGATATTGACAGATTAGCACAAAAGCAGATCTATAATGGCATCCCTAAGACATTAATAAGATAAAATTCTATGCAGGCTGTACTGGGTAAATAGGAAACGAAGTACTAGGTTTGAGAAAAGTTTGCTTTAAAAAAGGAATAATGAAGAGGTACATATTGGTTATGCTACTATTGTAACAACTCCAAATGTCAGTTGATGAACACAAAAGTTCCTCTCTCCTGTTAAATGGACTGCATAGGTCAGCAAAGGGCTTGGTTCTCCACAATCATTCAGCGAGCCAAGCTTATGGAGGCCTTTCCATTTTATGGCTGCCCATCTAGAATCCATGGCCTCCTATCTCCTTTTGGAAGAAAAATAGGAAGAATCCTGTGCTGAACTTTTACTACCTTGGCCTCAAAGAAAAACACATTACCTCCCTCACATTCCATTGACCATAACTACACACATAGCTCTACCAATTCAAAAGGAGCTGGGTCATGCAGGGGGCAATTAGAGTATTTGCTGGGCATTACTGTCTCTGCCAGATGGTTCTTTATTTTTTAAGTTTATTTATTTATTTTGAGAGAGAGAGAGAGAGGGAGGGAGGGAGGGAGGGAGGGAGGGAGGGAGGGAGGGAGGGACAGGCAAGGAGAGGCAGAGAAAGAAGGAGAGAGAGAATCTCAAGCAGGCTCCGCACTATCCGTACAGAGCCCAATGTGGGGCTCAAACTCACAAACTGCAAGACCATGACCTGAGCCAAAATTAAGGGCTGGAAGCTTAACTGACTGAGCTACCCAGTCGCCTCTGCCAGATGGTTCTTTTAAAAGCTTCAACATCATATAGTAAAACCTACTCTTGCTCCTTTCAGAATCCAGACTTGTACACATAACCTCCTAAACATATCTCTGCCTTGATATCCCACCAGCTCCTTAGACATGTTTAAACTGTGCACAATCTTCACCACACAACAGGACATTATAAGTTGTCTATCCAGGATCCAGGAATCAACCTGGTTATCTAATAGAGTGATGCCACTCCCAATGCCAGGGACTGATTTAAGAATAGGCATGAATAGGCATGAACCTAAAGCTCAACAACAACAAAATAAACTAAGCAACTTGACCCCAAAATGGGCAGACCTGAATAGACTGTTCTCCAACAAAGATATACAAATGGCTGATAAGCACATGAAAAGATGCTTGACACCACTGATCATTACAGAAGTGGAAATCAAAAGTATAATGAAACAGCATCTCACACCCATTAAGATGGCTACTATCACACACAAAAAAAGCAGAAAGTGCATGCTGACAAGGATGTGGATAAATTAGAACTCTCGTGCACAGTTGGTAGGAATGTAAAATGGTACAGCTGCTGTTGAAAACAGCAATGTGGAACACCAAGAGCAATTCATCAAAAAATTAAAAATATAATTAGCACATTATCTAGCAATTTCACTTCTGGTTATACACCCAAAAACTGAAATCAGAGTCGCACAGAGATATTTATACATCCACATTCATAGTAGTGCTATTCATGATAGTTAAAATGTGGAAATGTAATACAAGTGTCCATCGATGGATGAATGGAAAAGCAAAATGTGGTACATGCATACAATGGAACAGTATGCGGCCTTATAAAGGAAGGAAATTCTAACATATCTACAACATGGATGAACCTTGAGGCATTATGCTAAGTAAAACAAGCCAGTCACAAAAATACAAATACTGTATGATTCCATGTCATGAGAAAATTTACCTGAAGTTGTCAAAATCATAGAGACAAAAAGTAGAATTGTGGCTTGTTTTCAGGGGCTACAGGGAGGGGGCAATGAGGATTTATTAATGGGTACAGAGTTTCAGTTTTACAAGATGTGAAAACCTATGGGGATGGCTGCTGGTGATGGTTGAACAACAATATGAATGTTTTTATTACCACTGGACACTTAAAAATGGTTAAGATGGTAAATTTTATGTTATGTGGATTTTACCACAATTAAAAGAAGAGGAGTGGCTGGGTGGTTCAGCCAATTGAGCATCCAACTCTTGATTTAAGCTCAAGTAATGATCCCAGAGTCATGGAATCGAACCCTGTGTCAGGCTCTGTGCTGAGCATGGGGCCTTAAGATTCTCTCTCTCTCAGGGCCCCTGGGTGGTTCAGTTGGTTAAGCGTCCAACTCTTGATTTTGGTTCAGGTCATGATCTCATGGTATGTCGGACAGAGCCCCTCATCGGACTCTGCACTGAGAGATGGAGCCTGCTTGGGATTCTCTCTTGCCTTCTCTCTCTGTGCCCCTCCCCTGCTCACTTGTGCTCTCTCTCAAAATAAATAAACATTAAAAAAAATTCTCTTTCTCCCCCTCTCATGTGTGTTCTCTCCCTCAAATAAAAAAAAAATTAAAATTAAAAAAAGAAAGAAAGAAAGAACAGCCAGGCATGTGATGCAATTTGGGTGAAAGATAAATAAGAAAAGGTTTGATGGGCACTTTTGAGAATGAAGCTTTCTGGCTTTTTAAAGAGAATTTCTGAAAAGGTTCTCTCTCTCCACTAGATGGGAAACAAAGACACATGGAGCCCTGATGCTACAAGAAGAGAATCAGCTCTGGGATAAAACTGACAGGGTGGAAGACAGAGCTGAGTCAGAGAACATCTGAGTCCTGGATAACATCACAAAGCTTCTTGATCAACTATCCCTGAAGCCATTACCTGTGCACACTTCAGTAATGAGAGCAGGTACACGTTCATGTTGGTGAAGCCAGCCTGTTACTGGAAATGGAAAGCATCCCACTGGATGCACATTCCAAACCTGGTCCTCCTTTTGACCTCCACACTTTTCTCTGATATGTGTTCAAAGCTGTCCTCTCACCTCCCATAGCTTCTCCCTCGCTGCCCACACTACTGTACCCAATCAGTTGCACAGACCTAGTGATTCTCTCCCCCAAACTGTGCCCAGAACCTAAAACAACCTTCCATCCAGGTAATTACCACTCCTGAGCATTTCCACAAAGGGCTTCACACGTGGTAGCAGCACTTCCAGCTCTCTCCCCTTCAAGTCGTTAAGTGCGGATATTTCCCTCCTCTAAATCCACCAGCGCTTATTCATTATCTCTTAAGTCGGGCACAAACTTCTTGGCCTAACATTAAGGCTGTCCATACCAGGCCACAACCCACCTCTTTGGTTTTACTTTTCCTCAGTCTCCTCTACTTTCATCACCACCACTATCCACTGTCCTGCCCACACCCAATCCCTATGGTTTTCTTGCATTATGTAAGCAGTTCTATTGTTTCATGGTCTCCTGC
Source organism: Neofelis nebulosa (assembly GCF_028018385.1). Taxonomy (NCBI): domain Eukaryota; kingdom Metazoa; phylum Chordata; class Mammalia; order Carnivora; family Felidae; genus Neofelis; species Neofelis nebulosa. The sequence goes on along the minus strand of NC_080794.1, from coordinate 24,856,748 downwards.
ACTCAATTTCTATCTGTTGTTCATCACAAAGCATAAAAGCAACTTCAAGATCCCCTCAGTTTAATACAATCTTTCCCTCCTCTGAGCTGCTATATTGTCTTTCTTACGCCACTTATATTTCTATTTTTAAACTGGATCAACCCCCTTCTAGAATAAACTATCTTTGAGGGAAAAGTCTATTTTACTTATACTGAACTTGCCAGGTCTTGCAAGGCCTAATTATTGGTAAGCCAATGAAAGTTACACTTTTGACAATCACAAAGAGGATGTCTGGGCATTTCATTTGCAAGACAGTTTTAAGCTTCTAGAAGAACAATCCATTGCCCTTTGAGGAAACCAAAGGTAGAATCACATTATTTTAATAGGATCATATATCTAAATCAAGAGTCCCTGGCTCAGATGTCAACTGGAGTCAGGCAAGGAACAGTTAGGAATGGATGGGCAGAGTGCATGCTTTTAATTCAAATATACATTACACACACACACACACACACACACACACACACACACACACACACAAATAGACAAAGATTATTCATTGCCCCAAACAAATACATTTTCTCTCATTTTCCTGAAATTCACCACCCCCTTATTCATATTTCCCCTTGATCTATAAATATGGGTACAAGAATTACTCCACCATGAGAAAACCAACAGTGCACTGACACCAACCGTCACAGAATAAGAGGGAGTGGAAGAGCATGTGGCAAACAGGGACACATCACTAGCTCCAACCAGCATGTGTAGACACTGGCCCAAAGTAGCCAGACTTTCCAACTTTCCAAGAAAAGCTATCAAACCAGACTGGGATGTAAAATCTCCTTAATTTTAAAACGCAGCTAAATAATTTACTTAAAAATCACTATTTAGATAAATATGATATGGCCTAAACTAAATGTTGATATACCAAATACAACCAGCAAGCCATTCTCTTGTTTTCTGTTTACCTGAGATGGGTTAAAAGAGAAATAACAGAATGTGGTAATACTCAAAAAGTGAATAGATGGTGCTTCTATCAGAATCAGAAAATTCTGTGCCCCAGGCATTTTATAAAGAGCTGGGCTTTGATCTTAGGAAGAAGGAACAGGCAGCTTTACAAGCCAGCACCTGACTACGGGTCTAGGGCATTTGGTGGGGAGGCCCAGGGCTAAAGGCTGCTGGGAAGCTGAGATCAATTAAGCCTCATACAAGGTTATATGTGAATTCCCTTGCACTTGGTAGAAATTTTTAAACCACTAAATTTTCCTGAATTAATGTTAAATTAACACTTCCAAGAGGATGCCAGAAAAATAAAGTATTACCCTGTTGAATTTGGTACAGCATAACAGAAAATATCTACTGTACTATAAATGTATTTTTCTGCAAAAGTAATTTTAAATATTTCTGATATAGGAAAAAGTATAGAGCTCATAAAAAGTTATGAGTAATATTCAAAGGATTTATACATTTCAAAAATTATTTTAATTGATTATGAAAATTTCCAAAGAAGCTACTCCGGAGACTTAAGTGCACTAACGATGTCACAAGGGAGACTTGGAAAGACAAACATACAGATATACTAAGGTTTCATTCATTTGCAAAAGTGTAGAATTAGATTTGGCAATATTTCAGATGTCTTCATGTGATTCTTAGAATAAAAGTTTCAAACAGTTTTTCCCTTGTGAATTTTCAGGTTCTTAAACATCTAAAAAGAATCCAATTAAAAACCACCAAACTTTCCAAATGCTGGTTTCAAGAAATTAAGATTCTTTCGATACAACTCAAATTCCAAAACCTATTCACACCTGATAAAATGGCATAATTATCCTATATTATGAAATATGAACCAGTTGGTGAGGTATATTTTTACCATTATGCATTCATTCATTTATCAAACAAGGTAAGTATGAGACACTATGCTCAACCTATGAGCAACAACGATGGACAGCTATGGCCACTGCTCTCACAAGGCTGATATTATACTCAGGGAAACCAACAACCAACCCTTACACCCTTAACTACAAAGTGTAAGAAGTTTCATGAAAGAAACTTACATGTTGCAATGATCTCACCTAACATAGAGATGCCATGTAGTCTATTAATCAAGGGAAGGCTATGCCTTGATGAAATGAGCCACAATATGAAGCATAGTTACATCAAAGTGGGTAATGAAAATCATGCCTGGGAGAGGGAGCAACATTCATTCATTTTTAAATATATTTACTGCATGCCAGATATGTGTCAGTCATTGCAGTAAACATTAGGCATAAATAGTGAATAGAATTTAAATAGTCCCTGATTACACTTATAATCTACTGGGGGAAATGAACAGGTATAATAAAATAAATCTACTGGGAGAAATGAAGAAAAGGCAGCAGGAAGAAATAATTTTTTAAGTGTGGTAGGGGTTAAAAAAGAACAGGATGCTCTGAGTCAGAACAGTAAGAGGGGCAGTACTTTATACTACATGAGACGATCTCTCTGAGAGCGTCACTGAAAGATGCCAAGGAAAACATAAAGAACATTGCAAGCTGAGAGTACAATACAGCACAAAGGCCCTGAAGCAGAAGGGAACTCAGTGTTAAAGGCCTGAAAGGCAACCAGAAAGCAGGAGGAAACAGCAATAGGTTAGGCGGAGAGGAAAGTAAGGGCCAAGTCCAAAGATCCACGATAAGGGGGTTGGATCTCAATATAAAGAGCTAGGAAGGCAATGAAGGGCTTTAAGCCTTGGAGGAACACGACCATATTTGTCTTTTACAGATCACAGTGAAGAAGGCAGGACTGGGAGTAGAGAGAAGAGCTAGGAGGGCATTGCAACTGTCCAGCAAGAGATGATGGGAGTGTGAAGAAGGGTCAGGATGGCAGAGACAAAGAAAAATGAAGCAAATCAACATATACTGAGGGTGGAACTGACAAGACTACTGATTGATTTGATTGGAGAGGAGTGATGAAAGAGGAGTTATCAAGTTGTCAATCAGGTTTCTGGTTCAAATAACTAGATGGCTCATGCAATCACGGAGACTAGAAGAAAGAAAGAAACCAAATGAGACTAAGAAAATAAAAGTTAAAATTTAGTTAAGTTACATTTTTGAAGTCTATGAGCCACTCTAGTAGATTTATAGCCAAGTGGAAATATCAGGCTAAGGTGATAAGAATCTAGTGATCAGAAGGAAAAAAATTTAATTGGAACTATAAATTTGGAATTAGATATTTTAGATCATGGAATTTGAGACTCTCACCTACTAAAGACAGAAAAAACAAAGGTCCTCCTAATTTGGGTGTGAAACTAACCTTGAGACAAAGTAGAATGGTAAGTAGAATGGAGGTCAGGGGAATAGGGAATAGGTATTGTTTCATGGTCACGAAGTTTCGCTTTGGGAAGGTGAAAAAGTTCTGAACATGGATGGTGGTGACGGTTGCAAAACAGGGTGAATATACTTAATGCCACTTAAAAATGGTTAAAATAATCTTACGTAGTGTGACTTTAATAAAAAAATAAACTAAACCTCAAGAATTCCAACATTTAGACATTGGGTAGAACATGAGATGCTGAAAACACCAGGGAGGGAATGAGCTTCCAGAATGGTAGCAGACAATGAGGAAGTCATAGAGAACAAAGGGAAAACTCCAGACTAATCCCCACACAGGAGAGTTCCTTAAAGAAAGAAGAACTGAAAGCTCCTGAGAAATTAAGTCAAATGAAAGACTTCAAAGTATCCCTTGGAATTTTAAAACATCAGTGGAAGGGTAAGTGCAGGAGTTGGAGTGAGTTGAGAAGTAGAATATGATTAGATGACTTTTTTAAGAAGTTTTGACTCTGACAAAAAGCAGAAAAACAAGAGGGTGGCTGGAGAAGAATGTGATGCCAAGGGAGATATGACAGTTCTAAGGAGCCTACTCCAATGTCCACTTTCTCCCAATTAGAACCCTCAATTTTCAGCTGGGCACATGGACACCTAAATTAAATACTCTGACTTCCTCGAAGACAGGGATGGCCAGAAAACTAAGTTCTGCCTAGGGATGCTAGGAGATTCTAGGGAATCCCATGATTCAATATGTTCTGTCCCTTCTTCCATCCAGCTCACTAGACTGCGGTTCCAACTTGGATTATGAAGATAAGGGCCATAAACTAGGAGTAGGAAACTGTGTAGGCAGAAGCACCTTGATTTGCTAAGTCTTTGGGAAGCACTGTCACCACACCAGGCCTGTACTATGAGACGTAATCTTCCAACTTATTAAATAGCAATCATTTGGGTTTGCTTTGATTTTCTGTTTCCACAGACAACTCTAACCTCAACTAACATAGGCAGTTTTTATCTTTAGTATGTGAGCCAACAGAACACAATTGTGTGAAATGGGGATGGTCCAACTAGAAAGCCTGACTCATGACAGAGGGGGGCAGGATCTAAAGAGAAAAGCATGAGAGAGATGCAAACCCAGCACAGCTAGAAAGATGAGACTAGGTAAGATGTAGGAGGAGTTCAATCATGCAGAGACTTGCAAAGTAGGATAAGGATTTTACTTTTTTATCTTAAGAGCACTGGGAAACTAGATATTTTTAATAGGTAAGTAACATAACCCAATGTGTATTTTTTTTCAAAGATCACTGACAGTAATTTGAAGAAAGGAATGAAGTGAGGGCCAAGACAGGTGGCAAGGAGACTAGGTAGAAAGTTGTTTTGACAATCCACCTGAAATACGGGGTTGGGCAAGATAATGATTATGGCCTATGGCAGAGTGAGTAAATGTGAAGACAGCACTGGCAGCACTTTGTATGTGTTATGCATGACAGATCAGGGACAGTAAGCAGTCAAGGATGACACCCAAGGTTACGACCTGGACAACACTGAATAGTGGTATAGCTCACTGTATTGGGGACTTGTGGAAAAGCTAAACACTTGGGTAAGTTCAATTTTTAACATTCTAATTTTTAAGTTCCTGAGACTACCCAGCAAGTAAAAGACTTGTTCTCACTAGCTTATTCATAATAGTGAAAACAGGAAATAGCCAGGTGTCCATAAACAGGGAAACAGATTACCTGTGATATGCAATGTAATCCAACTCATTATTAAAAAGGAACAAACTACTGATATATGAACGATAGGAGGAACCCCACAAACATAATGCTCAGTGAAAGAAGCCTTATACCATAAAGTACATACCACGTGTTTCCATTTGTATAATATTCTAGAACAATCATTGGTGAAAAAACTCAGAAAAGTGGTTGATACAGTAAATTGGGGGTGGATCTGGGAGAGGGGATAGGAGGAAACTGTTTCAAGTAATGGTAATGGCTTATATCTGCATAAGAGTTTGGGTTACACAGATGTACACATTTGTCAAAAAACAATGAATAGTACATTTACTTTAACAACGACAAAACATTCCAAATATTGAATGCTGATTACTGGTATGCATGAAGGGGTGAAGTGTGCTGATGTCTGCTTGCTAGTCTGAAATGCAACAAAAAAAAATAAGATAGATTGATAAATAAATAGAAGGATAGATACATCCATATGAGATAAAGCAAATATAAAGAAGTAATTGTAAAATTTAATTAGTGGGTATGTGGTATTCCCTGCGTCTTACAACTTTTTTGTATTTTTATAATAAAATGTTAGAAAAGCTTTAAGTAACTAATCTGCACTTCTTTGAAAGCACTAACTAAAACTTAACAATAATAGATTCAACCACACATCCTCCTCCTCCTTTTCCTTCACGTCTTCACTATTATTATGAATCTATAAATGTTCACTACTATAGAATTCATAACCAATTCAATCACAAAGAAATATTATCATTTTAATACCATTTGAAATCATTACCAAGTATCTAAAATATGTACTTTGCAGAAAAATACTTAAATAGAAATATTTTACCACATTTTAAGCAATGAAACCATGATAATTCAGAATAAAGAAACGGGAAAATTTCAGCTAATACAGGGAAAATAATGGTCATTCTGAATCATGTAACATTTTAAGGTATACTGTTTTCTTACTTCCATACTTTGGTAGCTCTTTAGGACCCATTTAATAAGGAAATAACTATCACTGGCATACCACATGTCACATTGTTATTCATTAATGTATTTTTAAATGTCTCCCTAGGAATACTGTTTATATCCTTAATTTCCACTATCAAACCCAAATTCTTTCCCTTAAAGAAAACCCCTAGGTCTTTCTTAGCAAAAATTAGCAACTAAAATTACTTAAAATTATTAGAGACTTAGTTGCATTTTACTAAAAATTTATCCTCAAAGAATAAAGACAAATTGTCTTTTTTTTTCCCTTGAAATGAGGCCTACTGAGGGTGATTCAACCAAGGAAGTAGTTTAGGAACTGGAATCCTGAGGAGTGAGGCAGAACTCATGGGAGAGCTGAGGGGAGTTGATGACATTCAGTAACTTCTAGAGCGAAGTTCTGGGAACTACCTGGGTCTGGTCTGAAACCACATGGAAGGACTGGGTTAAAAACAAGGTGGTTGCTGAGGCTAGGGGCTGGGATTGGATGGGCATGAGAGCCTGGATGGTTTCTAGAGGCAAGAGAAGCTCAAGACTGGGGTTTGTAGGTGGGCGTCTGAAGAAGTGTTCCAGAGGACAGTGACCATGATGATAAGAGGCCATAAAGAGCAGGCAGAGGTAGAAGAGTACAATGTCCATCCTGTGGCTGAACTGCACTCCCAGGTGCTGCTTCTGAGCCTTGTGTTCCTACTGGCCCTTGCTGATGCAGAGCATCCATTTAACTCTGCCTCCTTGTTACTAGGAACCCTCCCCACCAACTCCACTGGCTCCTTAGGGCCAGGCAGGCAGATAGGAATGAGACACAGGCCCTTACTTCCCCTCTGGGTTGCAGTGGGGCAGCATTTCTTTGGGCTGGTACAATGCAGAAACAAGCATTAGAGCCACCAACTCATGGGTGGTAGCTGGGTGGTAGCCAGGTGTGTAGCAGGGAGGTGATAAAAATGGTCTCCAGTTGGCTGACCTGTACCATCAGAGAAGAACACAGGGCAAAGGAGATACTGATGAGGGGGATGCCAATGTCTGGGAATAAGTCATTTGTCATAAGCAGAAAGACAGTGTAGTCCGGTAGCAGTGCTGTCTTGAATGGGGCATGATTCTCTTTCTGCTGGTAGGTAGAAGCTGAAGGCATGGATGACAGCCAGAAAGCCACTGGATACCAGAAGGATACCAGAAGCCTCATCATATATAGGCTGGGATGTGCCTTGATGGCTACCTGTTGAGATGAAAGAGCTGAAGGTGAGTGTGCAGGTCTGTTCATCAAAGGGTAAATGGAAAATAGTCCATATTACATTTGCTGATGACTCACACTGGTTTATCTAATCTGCTGCAACCTTCACAGGTGACATAAGCCATGTGACCTGTAGGTACCTAATCCACATCTATGAACTCAATGAAGATAACCAGAAGTCATAGCTCCTTAGTTGCCATGCTGAGCTTCCTGATGCCCCCATATTCCTCGGGATTCCACCTGATGAATGGATTGTACCAGACCATAATTAGCCACAGGAATTGTGTCATCAGTTAAAGCTATGCATCACCCACTTCCAGGATGTCAGACAGGGTGATGGAGATGTAGACATGAGTGGGGATCCTGTAGTTGATGGCTGGATGGAAACTTTTCTGTTAAACACTGCTTAGAAAATAATAGGGACTCCCCCCACTGCTGGTCAAAGCCTGAGTGATTGGTAGTAAAATGGTCTCCTCTTCCTTGAAGCAGCCAGTGGAGAATAAGGCAGAGGAGGAATCCTTTCCCATGCAGCCAATCTCTTTCCATCTTCCTTTCCTTGGCTCTTTTCTGGAGACATAGCAACAATATTGTTCTTAACAGACCACAGGCCACACCCTGAGCGCTGGCTCAAATTATCCCTTTAATTAAAGCTTATGAAATGATTTTTCAAAACCAACTACCAATTAAAAAGCTCAAAATCAACTCTCATTCATTTATTATTTTCAGGTGATACAGAGAGTTTCTAACATGGCAAGCACAACTATAGATACTACTATAAGAAAAGAGTTTTCACTTAGTAGCACAAGTGTTTTAATTACATATTCATATACACTGTGCTTGGGATATTTTGTTGCTCATTTTCAGTACACGAAGTCTTTAACATACAGTCTGGTGAATATTCTAAGACAAGTAGCTTTCCTTACTGTACATGCCATCAACTTAGACTTTAACTGTACAAAACATTTTTTAATGTTTATTTATTTTGAGAGAGAGAGAAAGCATGAACCAGGGAGAGGTACAGAGAGAAAGAGAGAGAGAGAGAGAGAGAGAGAGAGAGAGAGAGAGAGAGAGAGAGAGAGAGAAAGAGAGAGAGAGAAAGAGAGAGAATCCCAGGCAGGCTCCTTGCTGCCAGTGTGGAGCCTAACATGTGGCTCCATCTCACAAACCGTGAAATACCCAGGCAACCCTATACTAAACTTTTAAAATACCTTTTAGGGGCGCCTGGGTGGCTCAGTCGGTTAATTGTCCAACTTCGGCTCAGGTCATGATCTCACAGCCCTGTGTTGGGCTCTGTGCTGACAGCTCGGAGCCTGGAGCCTGCTTCGGATTCTGTATCTCCCTCTCTCTCTGCCCCTCCCCCACTCGCATTCTGTCTCTGTATCTCTCAAAAATAAATAAACATTAAAAATTTTTTGAAAATAAATAAAATACCTTTAAACGTCAAAAGAAAGGTATATTAATCTCTCAAGTAAACATTTAGATACTATGTCTTTTTCAGAGCCCCACTGTTAAAGGAAAAAAAGAAATAGCTAAATGAGCCTAACGATGGTTCTAAGTCCTCAGTTTTTTAATTTAATTTTAATTCCAGTACAGGTAACATACAGTGTTATATTAGTTTCAGATGTACAATATAATGATTCAACAATTTCATACATACAACACCAAATGCTCATCACAAGTGCACTCCTTAATCCCCATCACCTATTTCTCTCAACACTCTACCCACCTCCCCTCTGGTGACCATCAGTTTGTTCTCTATAGTTAAGAGTCTGATTCTTGGTTTGTCTCTCTTTTTTTTTCTTTTGCTTGTTTGGTTTCTTCCACATATGAGTGAAATCATATGGTATTTGCCTTTGACTTATTTCACTTAGCATTATACTCTCTAGCTCCAACCACGTCCTTGAAAATGGCAAGTTTTCTTTTTTTGTTATGGCTGAATAATATTACATTTATCCATTCATCTATCAATGGACACTTTGGGCTGCTTCCATAATTTGGATATTGTAAACAATGCTGCTATAAATACAGTGGTGCATGTATCTCTCTGAATTCCAAGTTCTCAGTTTTTAAATTCTTCCCTGGCCTGACAGAAAAAATACTGAACTAGGTACAGCCACAAGTTTTAGAGAGGGAAGAGAAATCTTGTTTTATAAGTTGCTGGGTTTTGCTTTGCACACTGTAACCAGCCTAAAGCAAAATGCTTTCCATAAATGTGGTAAACAAACATCAAACTCCATTTCATCAATAAAACCAAGTTTTCCCAAATAAGAGAATGTCAACTCACTCCATCCATTTTAAATTGATGCAATCCTTGGAATGTGTGTTTGTTAAAAGGAAAAATGAAATGGTGTAAAGCTCAAATGTGACCAGTGGAATACAGGCTGTTGTGCTAAAGGAAAATTTTGAGTTTTTCAACCAGGGTCAAACAGAAAGGTGAGATGCAGAACACTGTAAATTTATCTGGAAAAAAATTGAGTGGAAAGTGTAAGTTTTAAACATCACTGATATTTTCCTTTTCTTTTATAAGGTCATTCAAGTGAGCATCAAAGCTCACATAAGAAAAATTCACAGAGGAAAAGGCAAGGAAATGTCTTTGAGAATGCTCTTTGTATAAATTGGTATATCTGACCCAAGGCAATAATGCACTGACCAAAATCAGAGCATCTAAAGATAATGTAAAACTTCCACTTTTTCAAGCTAAAATGATTCAGGGAATCTTTTAAACCAAGTTTTACTCCCAGTCTGTACCCTGTACATTCTGTTAAAAAGTGAAAGACCATAAAATTTTCAATTCTGTGTTTACTGGCAAACTTATTATTTATTATGTTCACAAAAAAATTAATTTACAGCAAACCAAGATGATACAATGGGGGAAAAAAGCCATTTATTGAGTACCTGGTATGCACCAGCACTTCATAAACACAAATATACATGAGCTCCACTTTCTCCATACAACCTTATAAAGCAGGCATGATCCCCATTTGACACTTGAAAAGCACATTTGGAGAGATTAAAGAACTTGCTTAGGATCACACAGCTGAGTCTGGAGAGGCTTTTATTCCTGGCTCTACAATTAACTAGCTATATGTTCTTATCAGTATAAGTCACCTGACACTCATATGCAAAATAAAAGACTTAACTGAATATTTTAACTCATTAAAAGGTGATTTTGATCTTTTAGAGACTGGTAACAGATGGTCAGACTTCCTAATTTCCCTCTACCTCTACCCTTCCTTGTCTTTATCCAATTTTACTATTCCTCACTCATTCCACAAGAAGGTAGGGAAGGGAGTTGCCCTCCCTCTGCCCTCCCCCCCCAAAAAAAGAGTACTTAAAAGTTTTGTTTTACTTAAAAAAATTTTTTTTAGAGAAAGAGCACATGTGCGAGTGGGGAAGGGGCAGGGGAGAGGGAGAGAAAGAGAGAAGGAAAGGGAGAGAGAGAAAGAGAGAGAATCTCAAGCAGGCTCCACATTCAGTGTGGAGCCCAATGAGGGGCTCAGTCTCATGGCTGTGAGATCATGACCTGAGCTGAAATCAGGAGTTGGACACTTAACTGACCGAGCCACCCAAGCACCCCAAAAGTTTTGTTTTAGATACCTGATAACACATCTAACTTTTAAAGGAGAAAAATCTCACACAGAGAAGTTAAAACTAATTCCTAAAACTAGAGCATTAATGACTTTACCCTGTACTTTTTCATAATTACAGTGAACAAATGAGAACTGACTTCATAAAATTCCCTCAAATGCCTGACATCTTTGCTTAAAAATAAAAAAAAATATATGACTGTGCTCCCATAACAAGTTTGGTAAAGAACCATCATAGTAGCTAGTAAGAAACTGTGTGTCTAGACTAAATTTAAGTCATTCTTAACAAATTACCTTTTTTTTGACTTAAGTACAATTGACACACAATGTTGCATTAGTTTCAGGTGTATGACACAGTGATTCCACAAATCTGTACATTTATGCTCTGCTCAGCACAAGTGTTAGCTACCATCTGTCACCATACAATGCTATTACGATACTACTTTACAAATTAGCTTTTAAAGGACTAGAAGGCCAAAGAGAGTTAAGTAATTCCTTCTATATCTTGTTTATAATCTACAGAGGTACAAACTCACAGCAATTAATTAGAAAGTAAAATTCTAGTTTGGTAAGTAATAATCTGTGCCTTCCTTGAAATTGACAAGCTGAACTGAACTGAGAATTTTCCATTGGCCCTAATCACAAACCTCTTGTTTATTATTGAAAAGTCAGAAAAAGCCATCACTTCCAATATATTTGTCAAAGGGGGTTATTTATTAAATATAGAAGAGAGATTAAACATGAGCAAATGCCTGAGATATTTTTACTATTTTATTAATTCCTTGCAAGGGGGTGCCCGGGTAGCTCAATGGGTTAACGATCCGACTCTTGATTTTGGGGCCCACATGATCTCACAGTTCATGAGATGGAGCCCCTCATTGGGCTCTGTGTTGACAGCATGGAGTCTGCTTGGAATTCTCTCTATCCCTCTCTCTCTGCCCTTCCCCAGCTCGTGCTCCCTTGTACATGGGAGCACTCCCTCTCCCTCTCAAAATAAATAAGCATTAAATTAATTAATTAATTAATTAATTACAATAAAATTCCTTGCAGGGAATAAATCAAGGGAAAAATATAGGGAATAATTCACCAGGTATTTAAGAGAGGAAGATGACAACATTAACATTTGAATGCCTACTATGTGACATGACAGGGAGGTTTTATGTAGATTGCCTTGCTTAATCAGTCTATTTTTGTAATCCAGTACAGTTAACATACAGTGTTATACTAGATTCAGGTGTACAATAATCACACTCTAATTTAGTCCTAAAAAAGGTAGGAATTATATTGCATTCAACAGGTGAAGAAAGAGACTCAAAAACTAGGTAATTCGTTCAAGGTCACACAGCTAATAAATGCTGGTGTATTTCCAGCTCAAATATATTTGAATATATACTTAAATGAAAAGTCTAAGCTCTTTATACTACCCCCCCCCCCACCTTCTCTGTGCTTGGTCAGGGGTTTCAAAAACTAAAAAGTCACATTCAGCAACCTATTAAAATTTTAGTTTTGGCTGAAGAAAAAAGAACCATGTGATTATGATACACTATATCAACTGCTACACCAAAGGTATGAGAAGATAGCATATACAAGTTGTGCTTGTAGAAAAGGGTAAGCTGGACATTCAGATAAAGCTATTTAAGTAGAAAACATCTTAAATAAAAATATATTTTGCTAAATAAGAATATTCCTTAGATCAGAAGTGATAAGAAATAAATAAGTGAAGGCTAGAGTCAGCATTTGCCATAGAAATGTCTCTTACCTCATGGCCTATAGTGTGGATTTTAACAAACCAAGTTCAGAGAACAGAAAATAAATTTCACAACAGAAACACATAAAGCCCCACCCAGAGACTGAAATATAAATTCCCCCTTAGTGATCAACAGTAGAAATGAGTGTCTGGCTTTGCCTCAGTGGAATGAGAAAAAAGAAGAACATCTCCTGAGAATTCCTAAATACAAGTCTATATTCATGCACTCTTGGTGACAGAATTAAAAAAATTTTAAAGCAATTTAAAAGTAGTGTTCAAAGAAGTCTCATGGATAAAATTCTAATGTACATGAGCTTACAATAAAAAAAAAATCACTACAGGTACAAGGGGAAAAGCCATGAGTAGTGATTTATTACAAGTATGTTGAAGGAACAAGATACTATCAAAACTAATCATGCAGATTTTAAAAATAATTAGTTATAAGGACAGGAACACTGAGTAAGTCCCTTTCCTAAAGCTCAGGCACATAAGACCTACCTAAACCTGAGGCTGGGGGAGAAGGGGGCATACCAATCCACCCTCCACCCACCAAGAACCTTGCACCAAGTAACAAGCAGCAGCAGCAGCAGCAGCAGCAGCCCACTGCTGGTGAAGAAGCAAGAACACGGAGAGAGCTGGGGGCCCAGGTATGCAGTGTGGACTGAAAACAGAGGGTAGATTAGGAATGCTGAGAAACCCCTAATGCACTGAGACCTCCTACTAAGCTCAAGGTACTAGTAATTTAATACTGGAGAAATCTGAAGTCTGTGTTGGCCTCAAAGTAACTATAGCAGCAACAAAATTCAAATCTAGCTCAACTACTTGATAATACTGACACAAATGCCTATATCAACAGCCTTGAAGGAAAGACAGAATTGGCCATTTATGGGTATTATTTACCCCGTCTCTATTGTTCTTTAGGACACAAAACCTTATATTCAGTTAAAAAATTACTAAACACAAAAAGGGAAAATTAAACCATTGCTAACAGATGACCTGGTCAACAGAACCAGACTCCAATATGGCCCAGGTATTGTAAATAAAATAAGGGACATTTAAAATCATTATAAATATGATAAAAATCTAATTGAAAAAAAAAAGATCAACATGTGCTTATGGTGGTGAGGGATTTACCAGAGAGATGAACATAACTATGTAAAGGATCAAATAAAAATGCTTGAAATGCAGAACAAAGTCATAGACTGGGAAAAAAAAATACTTACAAATCATATATCCAATAAAAGACTTGTATCCAAAACTCTTAATACTCAGTAAACAACCCAACAACATAGTAGCAAAATTTTGAACACTTAACAGAAGTCATAAGAATGGCCAATAGTCACATAAACAACTGTTCAACATCAATCTTCAAAAAAACATAAATCCATGATGAAAAACTGCTACATATCCACTAGAATGGCTAATCTTAAAAAGAAAGACATTACCGAGTGCTGGAAAAGCTGTAAACAATGGTAATTCTCATACATTGCTGGTGGGAATCCAAAATTGTAGAGCCACTTTCTGATTGAAATGAAACATATACTTCCCAAAGGAGCCAGCAATTCCATTCCAAGGCATTTACCCAAAGAAATGAAAATATTTGTCCACAGACCTGTATGTGGATTTCACAGCACATTCATTTATAATAGCTATAAAATGTAAACAATTCAAATGTTCATCCACTGGTGAATGACCAACAAGAAATACTCTAATATATCCACACAACAGACTACTACTCAGAACCAAAGCAATAAACTATTGGTACACTCAACAACCTAGATGAATCCCAAAGATTTAGTCTAAGACACAAAAGACTAAACACTGTGTGATTCTACTTATATGACATTCTGAAAAAAGCAAAACTGCAGCGAGAGAAACAGATCAGCAGCTGTCAGGTACTGGAAGTTTATGGGAAGGAAACTGTTCTTTTTCAACGTTTTTTTTTTTATTTATTTTTGGGACAGAGAGAGACAGAGCATGAACGGGGGAGGGGCAGAGAGAGAGGGAGACACAGAATCGGAAACAGGCTCCGGGCTCCGAGCCATCAGCCCAGAGCCCGACGCGGGGCTCGAACTCACGGACCGCGAGATCGTGACCTGGCTGAAGTCGGACGCTTAACCGACTGCGCCACCCAGGCGCCCCTGTTCTTTTAATAAAAACTTATAAATTGCATTTTCAAGACGTGTAAATACAAATAAAAATATCTTTCATTTGTTTATTCAAAAAATATTTACTGAGCGCCCACAATGTAGCAGGCACTATTACAGACACTGTACCAAAAAAAGTTTCTTTTAGTTGCACAAGTATGAATTTTCAGAAGTGATGGGAACAAATGCAACAAAAACTCATTTAATACAAGTTTTCTACATGCTGATTGAATGTTGTCAGAACTCAATACTCCAGATTCTCACAAAATATCCTATATATTCGCATGCTAGTTTGTTACAAATTTATTAGGGTGAACCATATGAAACTGCAATGTAATCAACAAAACATTTCTTTCCTGTATTCCCATAGACAAGACCTAAGAAGCCAGGGGAGTCATCAGTGGTAATGTCACACCTTCTCCTCATTGTAATGCAAAGTACTAGCTTAGTTTCTGGTCAAAACACCTGATATTTTTGGTGAGTGTTTTTTGTTTTGTTTTGTTTTTTCACTTGTTAAGAACTTTCCCGACATCTGGACTGAAATGTGTTATTCATCTTGTAAACAGAGATGATTGCTATGGAGACTTAACTGACCTCTGGTTTCATGTTTCTGACATAAGAACTAAAGGACAACAAAATTACTCCCATTTTTAGTTAAAAGTCTTATACTTAGCTTCCTTATCATTAGTGGAAAACATGAAGTTTAATTCATTCTTAATTCAGGCATTTTAAAATAGACTATTCCTATGAAAAATAAATACTCTTTCCAGAATCAAAAAATGACATGAAATACCATTTTGTTAAAGAATCTATTTTAGATAGTATAATTCATGCAGATAATTTCAGGAAAAAAATACAATTTTTGCACTTTAACACTATCTTCACTTTTTTTTATAACCCACTGGGACATTTATATCCTTTTGGTAGGATATTTTCATGACCTGCATTGATAGTATTCTGGCCTGTAGAGGGGCTAATAATTAATTCCAGAGTCACTAAAGTTTGCTTCAGACCCACTATATGACAGCTGCCACTCAGCATAAATGTACACACTATGGATGATGAGAGCTGCATGACCATCTGTGTCTCACAAAGGACCTCATTACAGAGAAAACAATGAACAGAAATTTAGAATGTAAGAGGTGGAACTTTTTATCCCTCATATTTCATAACAATTATTTATAATTCCAAAATATGAACTTTCTCAATGTTAAAAAGTATATTTCTCTACTTTTCCAATTTTTTTCAAACTCCACTCTAATTTTTATGTTTTTGCTTTCTTGATTTCAATCTTTCAAAACTCTAACAAATCAAAGTTACAGAATTTAATCTTTGGTCAAACGAATCATACTACAAAGCCTCATATTTAAAAATCCAAATCCTATCAGATTTTAAATCTGTATAAATTCAATAATACTTAATCCAATTTTTTAAGTAAGTGAATTTTTACTTGAAGTACTCAGTTACCCTCCAGCTGACTTCAGGTATTTTCCACTACGTAAGAGATTATCTAAGGTAAACCTGTGCCATATAACCTTTGCATAAATGAACTTGTACCAACAAATGAGCAAAATCTGAGCATGGCATACAAAGGTAACTCTATACCTTAATTTTAATTGTTTAAACCTAAACATTGTTGATAATAGCAACCAACTTAACAATCTTTAGAAAATGAAAAACAGATGAAAAGTCTTAGATCATCATGAATCACACAGCAATGGAATTTAGCTTTAGATCACTCCTAGGATTCTTCTAACTATAATGGGGTTTAGGCTTTGGTATTTACAATCTAAGCCAGTGGCTCCAGACTACTTCTCCCTTCAGATTTCCTGAAGGCAATGAGGTTAGGATAGGGGGTGCAATTAGGGTAGGGGTGCCTGACCTCTTTAAATGCCATATCTAAGCTCCAGGGAGAAGGAACAGGGAACCTCTTGATGACAATGCCCCTGAATTCGGTGAAGAAGCAGGAAGAAGCATGAGAGATTTCAGAAGCAAAAAAAAAAAGTCCAAGATCAGTATGTGAGCCTTTTTAATGTCACACATTTGAAGAAAAGAATCTCCTCCTTAAAAAACCTGACAGTGCCAGGTTGCTACCAATATACCAGGTCAAGTCATTTTAGAAACCACATCCTATTACCACTAAGGAAATTTAAAACATTAAAATAAAAATCCAGCTGTCAATACCCCACTATAGTCTCACGATTAGTAAAAATTTACCTCTACTCCATGTATGGGAGAAATGGACAAATTATAAAAAGAGAAGCTGACAATAAATATATATTTGTTAAATCTCAAATACTTCATGAGGAAAGAATACATGGCTTGAAATTTAAAAAGACAATGCATGTAACATGTTAAATACAGTGATCTTCAACTTGCAGCACATTAAGTCACTTAGAAGGACCTTTTGTTTTTCCCTTCCCTTCTCCTCCTCCCTGGCGTGAAGATGAGAAAGACTTAGGAAATAGCACCATGATGGGAGGGGGTGCTATGAAGAGGCATCTTGGGCAGCATGCCTGGCAGCTAAGGAAAGGGGTTAGGTGAGGGGAACACAAAGGTGGCAGAGGAAGGAGGATTCCTGAGTGATTGGAATATTGATTACATGAAGCAGAATTAATTAACTGGACAAAAAAGTAATATACTGAGGATAATGGGAGCCAGCTTTCTCAATTTCTGAAGAAGAGGGAAGGCTAGAAAAAGCACTGGAGGTACTGGGTTACAATTTGAATTATCAGAATAAACATATCTTTCTAAAGTTATACAGATACAGGTATAGAAATAGCACAGATATACATGTGTGTATTATGTATACATATATACATCTCCTAGTTCTGTTTGCTGAGAGGGTGTAGGAGCAATGACAGCACTGAGACCCAGATTGTAATTCTAGTTACCATAATCTACTCAAAAGAAGGAGGGTCAGGACAGGGAAGTAAAAGACAAGCCTGGAACATCTTGTCCCAATGCTCAAAGAATGATAGGAATGTGTCAAAAGCAAGCAAACAAACAAAAACAGGAATCAATTAGGAAAGGCTCAAATCTAGGACAATTTTCAGTATCAAAATAATGAGATTATCAAATTATAATCCACTGAATAAAAGGGTAATTCATAAATCCATATTGATATGAATAAGCAAATGAATAAATAAATAGGGAAGAAAGTTCTTTCTTATAGAATATCAACTAATAGATGTGGATGAAACATTGAAAATAATTATCATTCAGTAACTATCATGGTAGTCTCAAAAAAAAAAAAAAAGCCAGGTGGAGATTTGATGAAGAACAGGATATTAGCATAATATGGGAACATCTCACAAAATACTAGTTCAATAGAAAGGGGATAATGGTGATAATGGAGAAAGCACTGTTTACCAACTTGAGAAAGTGATCATATTTAATATTACTTACCAGTGGTGAAACAGATTGACACTATATGTTTCCTGAGGTGATACACTGAAAAGAGCATGGTGCCATTCCTGCCAGGAAAGCATGGCCTGAATCTGGTCATGAGAAAACACTGGATGGTTCCAATTGAGGGTTGTACAGAATGAAAGGCCTTTCAAAGACATGAGAAACAGGGAAAAGACAGAGGAATAGATTCTAAACTGAAGAAGACTGACACACATGGTATCTAAATTCAACACATATTCTTGCATATGGTCCTGGCCCAGGCAGGGAAAAAGAGACACTACTGGGGGCATTTGGTGAAATTGGAATGGGATGTGTGGATTGCATGGTGGTTTTGTGTAACACTGATTTCCTGACAATAACAGACAATTGTCCACGCCTTCCCATCTTCTCTCACTGTGCTGTCTCTGGTAACAGTACCAACCTCCTCATTTAGGGGTGATGGAACATGTCAGAAAAAGCCTACACAGATTAACAGAAAAGGGGGAGAGTTAAATAAAATATTAATAATTGGGAATCTGAGTCATACGAATGCAAGAGCTCTGTGCAACATTTTTGGAAGTTCAACACTATTTTAAAATAAAAACAACGGAGAGGAGAGGGAAGATGGCGGCGTAGGAGGACGCTGGGCTCACCGCACATCCTGCTGATCACTTAGATTCCACCTACACCTGCCTAAATAACCCAGAAAACCGCCAGAGGATTAGCAGAACGGAGTCTCCAGAGCCAAGCGCAGATGAGAGGCCCAGGGAAGAGGGTAGGAAGGGCGGCGAGGCGGTGCGCGCTCCACGGACTGGCGGGAAGGAGCCGGGGCGGAGGGGCGGCTCGCCGGCCAAGCAGAGCCCCCGAGTCTGGCTGGCAAAAGCGGAGGGGCCGGAGGGAGTGTGTTCCGACAGCAAGCGCGACTTAGCGTCTGGGAGGTCAGAAGTTAACAGCTCTGCTCAGAAAGCGGGAAGGCTGGAGGACAAAGGGAGGGAGAGCTGCTGAGCCCCCGGATGACAGAGCTCAGTTTGGTGGGGAACAAAGGCGCTCACCAGCGCCATCTCCCCCGCCCATCCCCCAGCCAAAATCCCAAAGGGAACCAGTTCCTGCCAGGGAACTTGCTCCCTCCGCGCAAACACCCAACTCTGTGCTCCTGCGAAGCCAAACCTCCAGCAGCAGATCTGACTCCCTCGCGGCCACAGGGCCCCTCCTGAAGTGGATCACCTAAGGAGAAGCGAGCTAAGCCTGCCCCTCCTGCCCCCGTGCCCCTTGCCTACCCACCCCAGCTAATACGCCAGATCCCCAGCACCACAAGCCTGGCAGTGTGCAAGTAGCCCAGACGGGCCACGCCAACCCACAGGGAATTCTGCCCCTAGGAGAGGGGAAGGGAAGGCACACACCAGTCTGACTGTGGCCCCAGCGGTGGGCTGGGGGCAGACATCAGGTCTGACTGCGGCCCCGCCCACCAACTCCAGTTATACACCACAGCATGGGGGAAGTGCCCTGCAGGTCCTCACCACTCCAGGGACTATCCAAAATGACCAAACGGAAGAATTCCCCTCAGAAGAATCTCCAGGAAATAACAACAGCTAATGAACTGATCAAAAAGGATTTAAATAATATAACAGAAAGTGAATTTAGAATAATAGTCATAAAATTAATCGCTGGGCTTGAAAACAGTATACAGGACAGCAGAGAATCTCTTGCTACAGAGATCAAGGGACTAAGGAAAAGTCACGAGCTGAAAAGCGCTTTAAACGAAATGCAAAACAAAATGGAAACAATGACAGCTCGGATTGAAGAGGCAGAGGAGAGAATAGGTGAACTAGAAGATAAAGTTATGGAGAAAGAGGAAGCTGAGAGAAAGAGAGATAAAAAAATCCAGGAGTATGAGGGGAAAATTAGAGAACTAAGTGATACACTAAAAAGAAATAATATACGCATAATTGGTATCCCAGAGGAGGAAGAGAGAGGGAAAGGGGCTGAAGGGGTACTTGAAGAAATTATAGCTGAGAACTTCCCTGAACTGGGGAAGGAAAAAGGCATTGAAATCCAAGAGGCCCAGAGAACTCCCTTCAAACGTAACTTGAATCGATCTTCTGCACGACATATCATAGTGAAACTGGCAAAATACAAGGATAAAGAGAAAATTCTGAAAGCAGCAAGGGATAAACGTGCCCTCACATATAAAGGGAGACCTATAAGACTCGTGACTGATCTCTCTTTGAAACTTGGCAGACCAGAAAGGATTGGCACAATATCTTCAGTGTGCTAAACAGAAAAAATATGCAGCCGAGAATCCTTTATCCAGCAAGTCTGTCATTTAGAATAGAAGGAGAGATAAAGGTCTTCCCAAACAAACAAAAACTGAAGGAATTTGTCACCACTAAACCAGCCCTACAAGAGATCCTAAGGGGGATCCTGTGAGACAAAGTACCAGAGACATCACTACAAGCATAAAACATACAAACATCACAATGACTCTAAACCCGTATCTTTCTATAATAACACTGAATGTAAATGGATTAAATGCGCCAAACAAAAGACATAGGGTATCAGAATGGATAAAAAAAAAACAAGACCCATCTATTTGCTGTCTACAAGAGACTCATTTTAGATCTGAGGACACCTTTAGATTGAGAGTGAGGGGATGGAGAACTATTTATCATGCTACTGGAAGCCAAAAGAAAGCTGGAGTAGCCATACTTATATCAGACAAACTAGCCTTTAAATTAAAGGCTGTAACAAGAGATGAAGAAGGGCATTATATAATAATTACAGGGTATATTCATCAGGAAGAGCTAACAATTATAAATGTCTATGCACCGAATACCAGAGCCCCAAATATATAAAACAATTACTCATAAACATAAGCAACCTTATTGATAAGAATGTGGTAATTGCAGGGGACTTTAACACCCCACTTACAGAAATGGATAGATCATCTAGACACACAGTCAATAAAGAAACAAGGGCCCTGAATGATACATTGGATCAGTTGGACTTGACAGATGTATTTAGAACTCTGCATCCCAAAGCAACACAATATATTTTCTTCTCGAGTGCACATGGAACCTTCTCCAAGATAGATCATATACTGGGTCACAAAACAGCCCTTCATAAGTTTACAAGAATTGAAATTATACCATGCATACTTTCAGACCACAATGCTATGAAGCTTGAAATCAACCACAGGAAAAAGTCTGGAAAACCTCCAAAAGCATGGAGGTTAAAGAACACCCTACTAACGAATGAGTGGGTCAACCAGGCAATTCGAGAAGAAATTAAAAAATATATGCAAACAAACGAAAATGAAAATACAACAATCCAAACGCTTTGGGATGCAGCGAAGGCAGTCCTGAGAGGAAAATACATTGCAATCCAGGCCTATCTCAAGAAACAAGAAAAATCCCAAATACAAAATCTAACAGCACACCTAAAGGAACTAGAAGCAGAACAGCAAAGGCAGCCTAAACCCAGCAGAAGAAGAGAAATCATAAAGATCAGAGCAGAAATAAACAATATAGAATCTAAAAAAACTGTAGAGCAGATCAACGAAACCAAGAGTTGGTTTTTTGAAAAAATTAAACAAAATAGACAAACCTCTAGCCAGGCTTCTCAAAAAGAAAAGGGAGATGACCCAAATAGATAAAATCATGAATGAAAATGGAATTATTACAACCAATCCCTCAGAGATACAAACAATTATCAGGGAATACTATGAAAAATTATATGCCAACAAATTGGACAACCTGGAAGAAATGGACAAATTCCTAAATACCCACACTCTTCCAAAACTCAATCAGGAGGAAATAGAAAGCTTGAACAGACCCATAACCAGCGAAGAGATTTAATCGGTTATCAAAAATCTCCCAACAAATAAGAGTCCAGGACTAGATGGCTTCCCAGGGGAGTTCTACCAGACGTTTAAAGCAGAGATAATACCTATCCTTCTCAAGCTATTCCAAGAAATAGAAAGGGAAGGAAAACTTCCAGACTCATTCTATGAAGCCAGTATTACTTTGATTCCCAAACCAGACAGAGACCCAGTAAAAAAAGAGAACTACAGGCCAATATCCCTGATGAATATGGATGCAAAAATTCTCAATAAGATACTAGCAAATTGAATTCAATGGCATATAAAAAGAATTATTCACCATGATCAAGTGGGATTCATTCCTGGGATGCAGGGCTGGTTCAACATTCGTAAATCAATCAACGTGATACATCACATTAACAAAAAAAAAGAGAAGAACCATATGATCCTGTCAATCGACGCAGAAAAGGCCTTTGACAAAATCCAGCACCCTTTCTTAATAAAAACCCTTGAGAAAGTCGGGATAGAAGGAAAATACTTAAAGATCATAAAAGCCATTTATGAAAAGCCCACAGCTAACATCATCCTCAACGGGGAAAAACTGAGAGCTTTTTCCCTGAGATCCGGAACACGACAGGGATGCCCACTCTCACCGCTGTTGTTTAACATAGCGCTGGAAGTTCTAGCATCAGGATTCAGACAACAAAAGGAAATCAAAGGCATCCAAATTGGCAAAGATGAAGTCAAGCTTTCACTTTTTGCAGATGACATGATATTATACATGGAAAATCCGATAGACTCCACCAAAAGTCTGCTAGAACTGATACATGAATTCAGCAAAGTTGCAGGATACAAAATCAATGTACAGAAATCAGTGGCTTTCTTATACACTAACAATGAAGCAACAGAAAGACAAATAAAGAAACTAATCCCATTCACAATTGCACCAAGAAGCCTAAAATACCTAGGAATAAATTTAACCAAAGATGTAAAAGATCTGTATGCTGAAAACTATAGAAAGCTTATGAAGGTAATTGAAGAAGATTTAAAGAAATGGAAAGACATTCCCTGCTCATGGATTGTAAGAATAAATATTGTCAAAATGTCAATACTACCCAAAGCTATCTACACATTCAATGCAATCCCAATCAAAATTGCACCAGCATTCTTCTCAAAACTAGAACAAGCAATCCTAAAATTCATATGGAACCACAAAAGGCCCTGAATAGCCAAAGTAATTTTGAAGAAGAAGACCAAAGCAGGAGGCATCACAATCCCAGACTTTAGCCTCTACTACAAAGCTGTCATCATCAAGACAGCCTGGTATTGGCACAAAAACAGACACATAGACCAATGGAATAGAATAGAAACCCCAGAACGAGACCCACAAACGTATGGCCAACTCATCTTTGACAAAGCAGGAAAGAACATCCAATGGAAAAAAGACAATCTCTTTAACAAATGGTGCTGGGAGAACTGGACAGCAACATGCAGAAGGTTGAAACTAGACCACTTTCTCACACCATTCACAAAAATAAACTCAAAATGGAGAAAGGACCTGAATGTGAGACAGGAAACCATCAAAACCCTAGAGGAGAAAGCAGGAAAAGACCTCTCTGACCTCAGCCGTAGCAATCTCTTACTCAACACATCCCCAAAGGCAAGGGAATTAAAAGTAAAAGTGAATTACTGGGACCTTACGAAGATAAAAAGCTTCTGCACAGCAAAGGAAACAACCAACAAAACTAAAAGGCAACCAACGGAATGGGAAAAGATATTTGCAAATGACATATCGGACAAAGGGCTAGTATCCAAAATCTATAAAGAGCTCATCAAACTCCACACCCGAAAAACAAATAACCCAGTGAAGAAATGGGCAGAAAACATGAATAGACACTTCTCTAAAGAAGACATCCGGATGGCCAACAGGCACATGAAAAGATGTTCAACTTCGCTCCTTATCAGGGAAATACAAATCAAAACCACACTCAGGTATCACCTCACGCCAGTCAGAGTGGCTAAAATGAACAAATCAGGAGACTATAGATGCTGGAGAGGATGTGGAGAAATGGGAACCCTCTTGCACTGTTGGTGGGAATGCAAATTGGTGCAGCTGCTCTGGAAAGCAGTGTGGAGGTTCCTCAGAAAATTAAAAATAGACCTACCCTATGACCCAGCAATAGCACTGCTAGGAATTTACCCAAGGGATACAGGAGTACTGATGCATAGGGGCACTTGTACCCCAATGTTTATAGCAGCACTCTCAACAATAGCCAAATGATGGAAAGAGCCTAAATGTCCATCAACTGATGAATGGATAAAGAAATTGTGGTTTATATACACAATGGAGTACTACATGGCAATGAGAAAGAATGAAATATGGCCCTTTGTAGCAACATGGATGGAACTGGAGAGTGTGATCCTAAGTGAAATAAGCCATACAGAGAAAGACAGATACCATATGGTTTCACTCTTAGGTGGATCCTGAGAAAAAAAAAAAAAGAGGTTAGAGTGGAAGACAGCTTAACCATAAGAGACTGTTAAAAACTGAGAACAAACTGAGGGTTGATGGGGGGTGGGAGGGAGGGCAGGGTGGGTGATGGGTATTGAGGAGGGCACCTTTTGGGATGAGCACTGGGTGTTGTATAGAAACCAATTTGACAATAAATTTCATATATTAAAAAAAAAGGCATTTTCTTGATAAATTTGCGGGCTGTCCAAAAAAAATAATAAAAAATAAAATAAAATAAAATAAAATAAAATAAAATAAAATAAAATAAAATAAAATAAAATAAAATAAAATAAAATCAACGTATCATCTGGGGAATCTGCTAAAAAATCACAATACCCTGACTACCTCAATTAAATAAACCACTTGTGGTGGAAATCAGAGGCCAGTGTTTAATGCACCTAGGAGAATCCACCAAATTTGTACTCTACAATACATAGTAGTTGCTAAATAAATGGTTGATACTGCTGCTACATAAAACTTTTTAGCATAACTTCACGTCTATATGCAGAACATACTGACATTTTTTTAAGAAGACAATCTTGAATAATTGTGACCTATCTGAAACTGCACAGATCCACCACAGGCAATGAGGTTGATGATACTGTTACCAAAGACAACACTAAAAATTTATAAGTAAAATATTAATAATGATAGGAAAGCAAGTCTTTAATCTCTCAAATGTCTACTGGTATCACAAAACAGTTACTGAATTTGATGTCAAACAAGGATATAAATTATTACAAGCATTAGCCCACAGAATCCTCAGAAATTACAAATATCAATTTAAATAGGAAACAAAATGAGCAAATATAATTGACAGCTACTTGTGTCAAATGCGTTTTTGAATGGCTCTTTAAAACTTAAATTTGGGGCGCCTGGGTGGCGCAGTCGGTTAAGCGTCCGACTTCAGCCAGGTCACGATCTCGCGGTCCGTGAGTTCGAGCCCCGCGTCAGGCTCTGGGCTGACGGCTCGGAGCCTGGAGCCTGTTTCCGAGTCTGTGTCTCCCTCTCTCTCTGCCCCTCCCCTGTTCATGCTCTGTCTCTCTCTGTCCCAAAAATAAAAAAAAAAAATAAAAAAAATAAAAACACTTAAATTTTACTTTATTTGGGTGTTTGTGGTTTTTTTACTAAAAAAGAGAATTTACATAAAACAAGCAGGACCTTATTAAAACTGTCTCTAGGTTCAGAGAATACTCTCCTCCTAGTTCAAGATTTTATACCTCTTCTATGTTTTCGTTTTCTCTCCTCCTTTTGCAAATGGCTAAAAATTCATTTTTGTAAGAATAAACAGCTGTAAACAGCTAAAAGGCTCCCCAGCCTTTTAAGATTTTTTTGCCTTAAACTGCATCCACACAATGTAACATGTAATATGCAGCAGGAAGAAAAAAATGAAGGTAACTTTCAGATTCAATTGGAATAGATTCCCATATATATTTTTAAAGTTAACAATACAGCAAGCTGCAAAACTAGAATGTGGGGAAGGGAAAAGAGACTAAAGATCATTTTACTTTGTACATCTGCTTTTGTATTATTTTGAATCCTGATTCCTGTTAACAGAACTAAGCAAAAATTTTAACTAACGTATACATAAAACAATTTTGCAGCTCCTCCTCAACTTACAATGGGGTTACAACCCAACAAACCCGTTATAAGTTGAAAATATCTGAAGTCGAAAATGCATTTAATACACATAACCTACCAAAATCATAGCTTAGCCTAGCCTATCCTGAACATGCTTAGAACACTTACATTAGCCTACAGCTGGACAAAATTATCTAACGCAAAGCCACAAAGCCTATTTTATAATAAAGTGTTGAACATCTCATGAAACATTGAATACTGTACTGAAAGGGAAACACAGAATGGACGCATGGGTACAGAATCATTGCAAGTGTACCAGCTGTTTACCCTCAAGACTGCATGGCTGACTGGGAGCTGCGGATCACTGCCACTGCCCAGCATCACAACAGAGTATTGTACCACACGTCACCAGGGCAGTGCAGCCCCGCCCAGTGCAGGGAAAAGATCCAAATTCAAAATTCGAAGTATGGTTCCTACTGAATGCATATCACTTTTGCACCACTGTAAAGGTGAAAAATCTTAAGTCAAACCATTGTAAGTCAGGGACTGTTAGTACATTTGAGAAATCTTCCTACCCTAAGGTAATTTCAGTGGCTCCAGACTACTCCCACTCTTCTCCAAAATCACTGTGTATATTAAGTAGGTGCCCTTAAATTATAGGAATGTTCATTCATTCAATTACACTGAGTCCTACTGAGACACAAAAACTACCATAGGGCACTTTCCTTTGGAACATACCAAAAATGCAAAACAGCAATCCCTGCCTTTATCTGGATATAGCACATCTACTATACTACAATGCAGTGCTGCTTGCAAATGAAAACTCCAATGAGGAACAGATTGCACACAACATAGAGCATTTGAAGGATCACGTCTAGCTCCCAGTGATTAGGAATGATTTTATGAAAAAGATGGCATTTAAGTTGGCCTTTCAAAAATAAGGCAAAAGTTGGGCTACAAGGACATTCAAGATGGATGAAATGACATGACTCACTGAATTCAGAGAATAGCTAGCAGCCCATTTGGCACAGCACATGGTTAGTATAAAGAAGCTGAGACAGAAAAGGCTGGAAAGTGAGGCTAGGGCAAAAGGCAGAGGCACTTAAATTACCCTGGTCAGTGCCTGGCTCATAATAGATGTTCAATACATATTTAACACTGTAAGTCATGGAGACATTGTCAAGATTGTAAATTGTCAGCATGCCCAGATGCAGTTAACCATCTGCAATTTACTGAAGGTTTTAAGTAGTCCTGGCAGTATGTTAAGATGTCATTTATTTTAATTCTTTCAGCTGGTTATAAAAACGAAGAAATTAATAGAGTTGTGTTCTCAGACCAAGGAACTTAAGGAATAAAAATTCTGGAAGACCAAACCTACTAGAACCTCTATGATTTACACAATGATATCCTCTTAGTGAGGTCAAATTCTGTGCCTGCTAAACATACAGTCGCTGGAACAAAGCAAGGACAGTGACACTTCATAAAGGATAAACAGTACCCTGATTCAAACAGACCTGTGGACTGAACACAGAGCCAATCAGGAATAGACTTCATCAATTTTCCATACTGGACTATTTTGAGTTCAAACATTGCATACTTTGAAGAAATGTTAAACTACATTTTCAAGGGAAAAAAAGCCACACTTCAGCAGAGAAGTTTGATGCTTATGAAAGGGGCTTTAAATTTCTGCTACTGTCTTTGGTGTGCACAGTCTTAGTGTGAGTGTAATTTATTGAGTATTTATCCCACCAGCAGGGCTCAGTTTCAAAAAGAACTGAAAACAAACCAGGCCCATGAAGATGATGCAATATCCCTGGAATTTTGGAGACAACTCCATGAATCCTAAAACTATTTCTGGCTATTTGGCCAAACTCAGGGCAGTGTTTGTGCCTGCCCATCTCAGTGAAAATGCATTCTCTTTTGTGAAATATGGCAGCTACCATCAGCAGGACAAAACATCAAGGTTCACTCACCTTGACTAAATATGTTCCACATTTTAGAGAATAACTTGCTTTTTAAATACAATATTCTCACTCTATTAAAACTAATCTGTGATTAGGTTCTAAAGGCAGTAACTATGTACTGCTGTGTGACCTAGTATATTAATATCTTTATTGGCATGGCCAAAATGTTCTAGTATATACAATAGGCTATCTGCTCGGCCTCCATTGTGTACAAATTTCAAATTATGAAGCCTTCCACTAACAGCAAAACACACTTAAGGAAGAAAAGAACTAACACTAAGCTCCAACTAAGCTTATTTTCTTTTATTATACATACAGAGTGCTTAAAAGTCCTGTAATCAAATAAACAAGTAAAAACAAGCTACATCCTCACTGGGTGTTGTATGGAAACCAATTTGACAGTAAATTTCATATATTAAAAAATAAATAAATAAATAAATTAAAAAAAAAAAAAAAAAAAAAACAAGCTACATCCTGCCAGACAGTATCAATATTAAATACCCTTCTCCCAGAAATAACGAAACAAAAATGTTTAACAAGGTAGTACCCTCTGGTCCCTTCCAACTTTAAAATGTTGCATCTCTATAAAGTTTTTAAAAACTAATTCCAAAGTAAGGTAACAAGGCATTATATAACTGAACATTTTAAATGGATAATGCTGTAAAATACCAAGTCAAAACAATAAACCTTTACTGAATAACTATGATGGGCATATCAAAGCTCACCAAAAACATGACTAGGAGTAAGTAACCTTCCTGGGAAGGACTATAATCATTACCTTCATTAGTAAAGCACATATCATTACCTTCGTTAGTAAAGCAAATGAAGGTCCAATCATTGTGCCAAGAGAGGACAATGAGAGTCTGTGGATTAATATGTTAATTCAGCTACCAATAAGGGCCTCAAAACTCAGGACTCTCAAATTTTCACTTATGTAAGTAGTGATGGTCTGTTTTCAAGGTTCTATTTTAACTGCATTTGAAAAATCAGAAAACGTTAGAGTTGGCAGAATTGTTATATTCATTTAATCTAATTCCTTCATTTAATAGATGAGAGCACCAATTTATAAAAGGGAAAATGGTTTCTCAAAGTAGCATGGCTAATTAACAGTTCTCTTCTTTCTCAATAGAAACACCTCTCATTCCACTTTTCTTTTCTCAAGTGGTGAGTATGAATTTTAAATATATTTTCTGTCCCAATTCATTATTGCATTTGGAGTGCCCCTCTGGGTGGGTCCTTAAAACTTAGTATCAGGTGATTCTACTGAGTAATTAACATGGATTTTCAATTATCTTAATCTTGTTACCTCAAGAAAACTTCATTCTTCTTTTAGTTATGCCAAACTTGCCAATCCTGGAACCAGCTTTCAAGGTTTTAGAAAAGCTGTGGTCCTGCTCTTCCACCATACATTTTGAGACCATAATTTGTTTTCAATCCTAACCACTATTTAAGGCAGTAGATTTTTTTTAATTTTTTTTTTTTACGTTTATTTATTTTTGGGACAGAGAGAGACAGAGCATGAACGGGGGAGGGGCAGAGAGAGAGGGAGACACAGAATCGGAAGCAGGCTCCAGGCTCTGAGCCATCAGCCCAGAGCCCGACACGGGGCTCGAACTCACGGAGTGCGAGATCGTGACCTGAGCTGAAGTCGGACGCTCAACCGACTGAGCCACCCAGGCGCCCCTAAGGCAGTAGATTTTTTTTAAAGGCTAAGGCTTTAAAAACACATGTTATATTTACTTGGCAAAAGCCCTCTGGATACAAGTACTTTACCATAAGGATTGTAGGTGTATTAAAAAACACGTAGGAAACAAAAGCATCAAATGAAAAACTGAGAGAATTGCAGAAGGAATATTAGGGTAAGAGAATAGTAAGGCCAAACAGAAGACTGGAACACAGAATTTCACACATCAGGGCTTAAATGGTCACTATCCTAGGCTGCAAGGTTGATCCCTGCCTCTCTCAGAGAAACCACATCTGTACAGGATTCACAGTGTCCATAAGCTAAAAAGTAAGCCAGTTTCCCAGGGTGGAAGCACAGAGTTTGCTTGTAGTAAGCAATTTCTGCAAGCAATTTCCCCAGTGGTTCCTCATAAAAGTCCTGTCTGTGATGGGGTGGATGTCCTCCACAATACTGGCATGTGCTGGGACTTTCCTGCTCACAGTCTTTCTCAACACAGGCTGATGGCACAGTGCCAAATAAAAGAGAGACAACCCATCTCGCTGGGCTGTGGAAGCACATGCAAGGGAGGCCAAATCTCCCTTGGAGAAGGGTCTGGCTTCACTCCAACTCCTAGACAAATGGGCGATTAAGGTCACAAAGCTGAGAACCTGGTCACAATCATTTTAGTCTGGAAAGTGTTCAAGGTAGGCATTCCTCCTTGCCTACAAAAGTCATTTGTAAGTTGGGGGTGGGGTGGGGTGAAGAGGGAGCCCAGTAATTTTTTAGTCTCTAGAAAGCATGATTCAACAAATTCTAACAGAAGTTTTGCCATTAATATTTGTACTTCTCATAAATTTTCAAGGACTAACTGCAGTTGGTTTCATCTTTTCCTGCTATGACATCTTTTCATCTTATTTCTTTTTAACAAAGGAAGCTCCAGGTTGACTATAAAATCTCATTAAAAGGATATACAGAGGCTTAGTTTTACTGAAAAATATTCTACACAAAGGAGGAATGAATGAATACGATGTGTTGTAAGTAACAGAGTAATAAGTAAGTCCAAATTAGCAAAATAAGCCATTTCAATAAAACCTGCTCTGGGCTAATAATACCACATAGCTTGAGGTCTAAAATCAGAACCCAACAGCTCCAGTTTGACAGAGCGTGAGAAGAGTGCAACCATTGTTTCAAGGAGGATAGGCATGATCCATGGAAGACAGGGTTGTCCTAGATGGACTGCAACCCACATAGTCCAAACAATTGAAGCCTGATATAACTAGTCCACAATGGAATCACTATTCAGTGGAGATAGTAACATGAACCCCACCATCACTATTTTTAACTGTGCTCTCTGGAATCCCTCCTCCTTCCTCATATCTTATTATGAAGTAAGAGTCCATAAAGGTTTGGTCACTTTCAGTATTAGAAACTCAGTCCAGGGGCGCCTGGGTGGCTCAGTCGGTTAAGCGGCAGACTTCGACTCAAGTCGTGACCTCGCAGTCCGTGAGTTCGAGCCCCACGTCGGGCTCTGTGCAGACAGCTCAGAGCCTGGAGCCTGTTTCAGATTCTGTGTCTCCCTCTCTCTGACCCTCCCCGTTCATGCTCTGTCTCTCTCTGTCTCAAAAATAAATAAACGTTAAAAAAAAATTAAAAAAAAAAAAAAAAAGAAACTCAGTCCAGTGCAGTGTAAGACTCCATTCTGACAACCAATTCAGAGTTAATCCCACTCTCCATGACCAGCTAGATTCACACACAGCTCAGGAAACTCAGGATAGCAGGGGAGAAGAGGGAGGAGAGAGGGAGAGAGGGACAGAGAGACAGGCACACTGGGAAGGGCGAGCTATTCTTTCCCACCTTAAAACTTCTTCAGAGCTCCAGATCATCTATTTAGTAGGTGGTAACTAGCATTTTTTTAACAGAATAGAAAATGGAAAAAAAAAATCACGTTGTAGAACATGTGTTATCTCATTAAACTTTTTTAACTTTTTATTTTTAGGTAGATGTGTAGTGGGTCAGGATGTAAGATGTTTTTATTGCTGGTTACAGTAAAAAAAAAAAAAAAAGAAAGAAAAAAAGAAATCCTTTCCTTCTATCTCAGATGGTGGGACAATACAATATGGTAGTGATAACATGGTCTTGGGAGCCAGACCACCTGGATCCAAATTCCAGGTACTAAATCTCTCCATATCCTAGTTTCCTGCATACATAAAATGTGAACAATAATAAAACCTATATCATGAAGTTGTTAGGAGGATTAGAGGAGTTAACACATGATAGTCTATCAAATATGCCAGTAGAGATCAGCTCTTGGGGTAGGAGATGGAAAGGAAGAAAGGAGAAGGAAAGGATTGCAGCAGCAATCCTCTCTCCACTGCTTTCGAGTGCTTCTCTAACACCAACAAGCTACTAACAGCCTCTACAGGGAAGGTGTGCAAGAAGCTCTCTTGTGCAGAGTCTCTGAGTTTTTGAGAGGCACTCATGAGGGTTCCCACTGCACACTTCCCTGACATGAGAGAACCAAAATCCTCCATGTCTCCTTACCCCTGACACCAGCAGAATACCTAACGGTTTCTAGACACTGGCCTCTACTCACCTAGCAGTCAGGCTTCATGAGTGGGTTACTGGAAGGACAGCTCAAGACCAGCTACCCTGAGTGGTATCTACTTGGCTCACACTAACCAATGGGAGAGTTTCTCCCCAGTTTTCTTGTCCAGTCTCACACAGGCATTAGGGCACATCAGCAAGCCTGTTGCTTAAGCAGCTATGCCACTGGGTAATAAAACGCTGATCTCCTGTTTTTGAACGTGTGCCTAATCTTTGAGAGATTTCCTTGGAAAGCCCCTTCTCCCAAGAAATAATCTCTTAACCCATTTCCCACCAGCTCAATATCCCTAATGATAGTCCACCTCTTTCTTCCCACTTCACTCTTAATTAGGGGTGGGGTTTGCAGGGAAGCAGGGTGGTTTGCAGTGGTGGCTATGGGTATCAGAGCAATTTCTAACACCCATTAGGAAATGTAACACACTCAAATGTGTGCAGACTCAATATTGGCAGTTTTTCCAAAGCTCTCTTCAAAATACCAGGGCCATAGGCCCTTCGAT
Source organism: Neofelis nebulosa (assembly GCF_028018385.1). Taxonomy (NCBI): domain Eukaryota; kingdom Metazoa; phylum Chordata; class Mammalia; order Carnivora; family Felidae; genus Neofelis; species Neofelis nebulosa. The sequence goes on along the minus strand of NC_080794.1, from coordinate 24,824,010 downwards.
CTGCATCCTAGTTGCCAATTATGGGGTAATAGAAAAGGTCCTACCCAAATCCTGTGTAGGGGAACAAGCAAGGAAAAAAGAAAAGCAGAAAGGAAAGAGAGAGCAAGTGATTAGAAGTGACCATGATTAGGAGAGAAAGGAGTGCCAAGTAGCCCTATGCTCAGATCATGGAAAGGATTTCTAATAATGGAGAGGAATCCTGTACCTCAGTGCTCTGGCAGTCAAAGATACAGGGTGTGTGAGAGAAAGTGACAGAGAGACAGAGAGACTAAACATGGTACTATTCTCTCCATACCATAGCCTTTGAAATCATATCTCTACAGTAATAACCTAAGTCATGGCACAGTGGCTAGCACACAAGAGTGTTGCACACACCACAACATAAAACTCTGTATGATAAATGCCTTTTATGGCTTGGATTCAAAGGCTTCTCTGGCAAAGGGCAGGAGAAAATGGCATTTCCAATGGGTGAACAAGAAAAATTTGAAGGACCTGTACAATATTGGGACATTGACTCCATGCACACTGTGATGCATATGAGAGCACAGCTCAGAAAAGGATAGTTGTTGGGAGTATTTTTGTATATTGTGAGCATCTAACATTGCCAAGTACCACAAGCTCCTAAAGCAGATGACTTCAGCCATTCTCTAACGTAGGACAGGGTCTCAGTCCTAAGTGCCAATACTACCCTTAGAGATGGCCCAGTGGCTAGCAGAAAAGCAAAGTAGTTTTTTTTTAATGCAGTTGAGTGGGCCATATTTACTTCAATTCAAATAAGGCACGAAAATACTAGATCAAGTTGAAAAAACTCAGCATGTCCTAAAGCTGGGAAAAAAAATGTTGTGATTTCTGGAAAACACATTGTTGAATGTAGTGTATCCTCTGAACACTTTACAACACTTAGAAAATCAGTCAATCATGGCAGTTCCTGTCAACTTTTCTCTGCACTTCTAGTCAAAGCTAAACACCAAAGGGACCTGGAAAACTTTAGCCAGTTTCTTGTTTGCAGAGCTATGCTACTCTCCCATGATTATACACACACACACACACACACACACACACACACACACACACACAAACACACACACTCTTTTTTTTTTTTTAAGAAAGTTCTTGAATCCCTTAAGCACACGTTTTGTAATGGTGAAGGATAGTCCTTTATACCCCAGCAAGACAAAAGGTAGTTCTGCGTAGCCAAAGAAGGTTTTGTGACTTGGAAAAGTCTTATTTTTCAAAGTGCTGACAAGCCAAAAGACACAGGTTATTGTGAAGACAATGGTTTTCAGGAGTGTGGAAAATCATCTTGGGAAAAATCAGTCCTTCAGTCTTTGATACTATAACGACTATGATTCATTCCTCTGGATTTCAGGTAACTAGTATGTTATAGAATATTAAAATATTCCTTAAACCCTGAACTTTCCTTAATTTCATTCAAATTTCTGAATTAAGCTAAAGGCCAAGGATTTTGATTCTGTAAAGCAGCAAAGAGATTTTGACATTCGTGCTATTCCCTGAAACAATGTAATTTCAGTGCTTTATAAACTGGAATTTCTTTCAGCAAAAATTTGACATCTCCTCTTTTCAATGGTCACTACATATGTAGAAGGCAAATATTCAATGTTTAATGCTAATTTCCTCATTAAATAAAGGATTTTCACATTTTTATTGGGAAAATGATTAAATGATTCCATGATCACAAGTAGAAAGTTATAAATCTATGTCTATGAACAAGAAAAGTTGGTGGCTAGCTAGCAGACTAGTTTACAGAGTAAATGGCAAACAAAGCTATATATACGTATATCTATCATAGGAAGAGAATTAGAGATGCTTCCAAACATGTGCATACTATCTTTGGGAGGAATTTAGCTATTCTTTATCTGTTCTGTACTTTCCTGTACTTTTTTTCAATGAGTGCATAACAAAAAAGCTATTTGTTCCAAATAGAATATAAAGTTATGGAAAGAAACATTTTCTCTTATATTAGCATGTAAACTCACTACAACAGAGTAGTCAGCATTAATACAGGAGCTGGCAAGAGAGACCACATCTCCCAAATGCAGCACTACCTCCTGCATTTTTCACAAGAGAATTTACCCATGGCCTAGGATAACGCTGTTTCTTCCATTATTTCTCCTGTGAGTTTTCTAAAAAGCTCTGTGGAGACACGCAGATACCATGTTAGTCCCAAGCAAAATGTTCCAGATACAGAAGCCTAAAGAAAAAGGGTTATGAGCAATCAGAGTTTACACATCAGAAGGAAATCCATCTTTACAGTAATCACCACAACCTCATGTATATGTAATGATATTCAAACAAATAATGTAGGCAGCTTAAAACACCTTAAGCCTATTTGGAAGGATGTATGATATTCATATCTCAGTAGGAAACATGGTAAAGCTAATTCTGTTAGTGCATTATGGAGAATTTTAGCCCAGATATATAATAGGTTACCGATTCCCATCACAGATCAAGGTAAATTTCATATGTCACCTTATTATTGCTATCCCAACTCTGCATGTTTATTCCATTTGGGAAAGCTGAAAGGAAAGTTATATTTATCAGCATTTTGCCCCTTACACAAAAGACACATTTAAAAGGTGATGTCTTTTAAACTTTTACACTTCATAATTAGTCTGCATTTCTCATCTAATAGTAAATGGCACAGTGCTATTCTCAGGAAAAGTTGGCCAGGAGAGGCGGTGCAAACCAAAAGAAAACAATGGACAGACCTATGGTTAAACAATTACTTTTTTAAAACTTTGCCCATCTCATGGCTATTCCAGAAGAACATGTATTTCTTCAGTTTCACTGGCGCTGCTCCAAATTCATCTAGAAAAGTTATTTAAGCAAAGGACTGAATGTAACTGAGTGTGTGAAAATTCTGTACATGTGCCAGAAGAAAGAGAAAGATACAAAAAGCCAGCGTATACTCAGCAGGAAAATCCAGTAATCAGAAAGGAAAGCACCAAATGAAAAGGCAAGTGCTCCTGGAAAGATGGAATTGTTTTCTTTATATAGTTTCCATTCACCTTTAAGGCAGTTCAAATGACCTGGCCTGAGATCTTGGACAGCATGCCCTTGCTTTTAAAGTCAGTCACTGGCCTCCTGGGGAAGAAAACTTAACTTCACTCCTGCCTCAGAATGCCAGTAGGATTGCTGGCAAAATTCTGTATTCCAAGTTCAAATAGTAATAGAGTTTACTACATTTTGAGCCAGGATCACAAAATTTAAATTGAGAAACCAGCCAGGTTGGACACTTGGGTAGTGTCCTTTGTGTTTGTTGAAGCCTGCCTAGCAACTACTAGCCATTTCTGAGAGCACGTTCACCCTGGAAAAATAAAGAGCTGCCAAAATGCCAATATGGTTCTAACTACATACCTCCTCCCTTTTAAAACTTTACCTATCATCAGATTCCCTGCCTTGACTTGGGTACAACAAATTGCATATGTTGGGGCGAGGGAGGATGCCTTTCTGTCCATGTAAAGAGAAAATGCTTTGTTTAAACACAGATGAAACTTTTGTTATTAAAAGTTGACATTTCAAAGTAACCTTGCCTGTGGCTTAAAATACATACGGGCGTACTAAAGATACAGTACTTTTGAACATACACTATACTGTCAAAATGATGGAAGGAGACAATCTCTACATTGTTTTTCATTTAAATTTTTAATCAAGAGGACATGGTAAAAATATCAGATTTCAAATATCTTTCAATGGAATGCTATTTTTTTCCTTTTTATAAGACTGCCCTTCCTGACAACATTAGCCAAATGAAATTCAATTATATATTCAAAGCTTAAGGATATTTACAAGTCAGAGAAAATCCTTGTTCGTATCTAGTTCCAATCACTGGAATGTGGCCCTGGATGCACAACCCTAAAGGAGTCTTAAAGGGAAGCAGTTGCAGAATGCCACAGCTCGTATGTGACACGTGGGACTGAACCGAAAACAGGCATCCAGGGCACGGGGCGGCCAGGGTCTGTTTCTGTGCTGCTTGGGCTAATGTGAGAAAGCACTGTTCTCCAGACTGTTTATGAGATTTGGCTCAAATGAGCTAAACTGGCTCCCCCTGCACAACAATGTCTCAGTCTCAGGTGGTGGAGAGTGCAAGGCACACAGGCAGCAACAGCCATGTGAACCTGGCCAAGTCAGTCAAATTCTCTGAGCCAATTTCCTTTCTCTAAAATAAGAATAAAGCTACAGGGTTTCTGTGAGGATTAAGAGATCTCTTCTGCAGCAAGTGTCTTCGTACAATGTCTGACACACCAGAGGTACTCAGAAAAGGGTAGCTATGTGTTGTAAGAGCTGCTATTTTTAGAATTATTAGTAACAAAAATCAACAATAGTAAAAGCTAGAAAACTACTTTATCTAACTCAGCTGGGAGAAATAATATTCACAGGATATATATATATGTATATATATATGCATACATTTATATATATTCATATATTCATATATTCATATAGATAGATAGATAGATAGATCCACAATTGTATAGGTCATTCTAGATATTCTTAATTTCTAACCTTTGTAGAATTATTTTAACTCACATTAGGACATAAAAAGAAGCAACTTTATTTTTCCTATACTGAAACATAGCAAGAAAGAATCATATTGCAGCTAGAATGGTCGCTGTTGACAACATATTCCACCAGACACATGCAGCAGTGTCTCCTTTAGCAGACTCACAGGTCTTCTGAGGTTTCCTGTAGCAAATAAGCCTGTGATCTTCCTGAGCCACTGACTCCATTTTAATCTTATAGACCCTGTGATTCTTATAACTCGTCAGTTTCCTTTTCAGCTCTGGCCATGAGGGAAGCTGACATTCTGATGCACTGTATATAAACTTATTGTTCCTCACATCAAACTATTTTCCAACCCTTACTTTCCCTTCACAACAATTTCCTCTTGGATTTATTTTTCAGTCTATGCTACTAATGCAGGTTACTAAGCCACTTCAAATCTGGTTCTGAAACAAGAGATAACACAATGTATCTTAAAGTTTGACCATTCTGAATTCACACTAAAAATACAAGAATTCCACCTAATCCAGCCAAACTCAGGTTTGGCAGTAATGGAAAGGTTTCTCTGATGGACATATAGAGATAGACAACAAGGGAGCAAAGTGCTTCACGAAATATCTGGGGAGCTTGACAAAATTAGATGCAAAAGAAGAAGCCAGCAAAGAGCTGTGCAATCAAAGGAGGATGCTTCAAAACAATGAATGTTGCCAAATGCTCATGGATGTATGCAGTCACCCTTTAAGGAAGAATACTATCCCTCCCTCAAATGCTCGTGTCCCGATCTGACAGTGGTACCATCACAAAGCCTTCAGAAGACTGACAGACCGGGAGGGCTTTCAACTCCCCCAGCTTTAAGTTGAAAGAGCCAACTTAGCTTCCCTTTCAATAATATTAGGTGAGAAAGCCAAAATTTCATTCAGTGGTGTCCAAGAGAAGAGAAACCTGGTTTATAAGCCCCATTAGTAAATATCACCTGGGAAACATTAAGGTATAAGAATAATACAAATGAATGGCCCATATTTTTAGGAGCAAGAGTGTTTTTGCTGATTTGTCCAATTAAATGTTGGGCTCAACAACACTTTCCTGCAAGACCACTCACTGTACAGAGGACAACAAGATAGACAAGTGGAATCAAAATGGTGACTGTACAGCCCAGACATGAGGGCAACGCTTTGCAGATAGTCTCAAGTCACCAGGAACTCATTAGAGAAGTTCCACAGAGTTCCAGGAATAATGTCAGCCTAGAATTCATCTCTCTGACCTCCTCCTCTGCCCTACCAGAGTCTCTATGCTCCATCCCAGAACACAAAACACACGGATACAATAAACATGTCAGGAAAGACAGGGTGTTTTCCATGTGACTGTACTCTGTGACTGCCCACCACCATCTTTCACAATGTGGAACTAAGAAGTCACAGGGAGCAGCTGCCACTCATGTTTATGTACCCCTGAAACGCAGAGCCTAGCCCACTCCTCACAAAATGCAAAGAACTCCTTTTACTTTTTTCTAAGCATTCAACCACCTACCAACTACTTAATATTTTAAATGTCAGCTTTAGAGTGACCAGTTACTGTTCATTTAAATGTGCAACACTAGACTCTAAGAGCCCTGGCTATTCCAGTTTTACTGTAAATCTGCAACAATGTTACTACAATTTCAAAGTTTATCTTCCCAGCAAAGTATTTTGTACCTGTCATTCAAGTTTAGACTTTTCTCCCTATATTGTTTAATAAATATATGGCCACCTTAATGTCAAAATATCAATTCAGGTGGGATGCTATTTCACAGCAAGAATCTCTTAAAGTAGCACAAAAATGTTAATATACTTAACACCACTGTATTATACACCTAAACATGGTTAAAATGGTAAATGTTAATTATGTGTATTTTACCCCAAAAGAAAAAAAAAACCCTTAAGTGAGGTTCTCTCCATATAACCACATTATTAACCATGTGGCCAATTTATTCTTCATTGGAAAGTATAAAAGCTATTGGTTTCCTAAAATACAAGTGATAACCTTCACTGTACTATTAGAACTTAAAATTACAATTGATTAGTCTCTGTAAGACTAATCAATATTTGACTAGCCAGGGCATGAAGGCACCGCCATAACATTTCCTTTCAGATGCTGTCATTGCTTGAAACTATTCAGCAACAGTGTTCATTCAGGCAAAGCAAAAAATCAACCTAGATGGCGCCAAATCACCCCCTTACATCAGGAAGACAAACATCTGCCTGAGAATTTGCAAAAAGCCCTAGAAAAATTCCAACATGAAGAAAAGGGCATGACAGCAAAACCACAATCCAAGTGTTGCCCTGATTTAAAAGGCAAACAAAACCCTGATAATGAATAGCAGCCATCACATGACAGAGATTTCGTAAATCATTTTCTGGGGACCAGGCTTTTTAGATTGGGCTAAATCTTTCCCTCCCTCCCTCCCCACCCACCCCCCCACCCCCCCACCCCGCACTTTGGCTGCTCTGTAAAAAGAAATTATTTACCAACTGTCTTAACATCATAGGTAATGGAATAATATATCAAATGAGATGCTTCATTATTCCTGCTGAGGCTTAACTCTAAGGAATGTATTAGTGTTTTGGAAGAACTGTAAAAGAATTCCAATAAAGACAAATGAAAGAAAATATAATTATATCCTTAATGGGTAGGATTCCTTAAATGTATTGGTTTAAGTGGGAGGGTAAAGAATTGCTTTTGAAAGATGAAGTAAATACTTAAAGTTTCTAGTCTATTCAAAGCAAATTATTAAAATTTAGCTGTCTCCTGAAATGCCTTTGTTTAAAAAAACTGAGTTCTTTTCTATTTGATGCATTCATCATTTAACAAGACTTTCCCCATTTCAGTACCTTGTTCCTTTCATAGTTATTCAAAAGCATTCATTATTTGATTTGCTTATTTTCTTGTATTTTGTATGTATCCTTCAGTAAAATTTCTATTTGTTCTATAACAGCAGAACTTATGTCTGATTTGTTCACCCAAACTTGTATTCCTAAGGCCCAATACAGTGGCACACACTAAAAGGCTCAAAAAAAATCTTTTTAATGAGTAAATTCATCACTTCACTCATTTGATCCACAATTATGTATTGAGTAACTTTACTCCATAGCTACAACAACCATATTAAGATTTCACAAATGTCTACAAGCTGCATTTTGGTCTCTGGATTCAAGAACTCCGAAAAAGCAGAGAAAGACAATCTGCAGTTTCTTTAGAATCTAATAAGTTATAACACCTTAAAATTTTACATGTAAAGAAGCCACAATACAGCTTTCCTTCATATGAATTAAGAGTAGTTATTACATTTCATGATAGCCCTACCTGATACAGGCGAACATTTTAGTACAAACACTCTACAATAATGATTCTTCCTATAAAAACAATATCTTTCAATATCCAAATAGTAAACAAAATCTGTAAGAAATGTTGTCACTAAACAAAGGCAGGCATTGTGTTATGAGCCTAGAGTGAAAACTAAACTGTGGATTCTTTTTCTCACCCAATCCTTTCCGAGCCACTTATATTGCTTAACTTAATATATATTGCCTCTACCAGAAAAGGAAATACAAAATAATGTTTTCTTATGCTTAATGAGAAATTACTATTTCTGCTTAAAATTTAGTTAACAAGAATTAGTTGTGAGGCCAGGGACAAATCTTGAACCCTTTTTTGTACCTGACCCCATTTCTCATTACCCCCATGGTTTCCAGGAAGATTAACCTGGATTAATTTCAACAGGGGGCTTGCTTATCAAAACTGCTTTAACAGTTGAAGGCCTTCCTGCTGCCCTATCTTACTGGGAAGTTTAGGAAAATAAAAGCCTTAGAAAATTTAGGAATGCTACATAAATCTCACATGAAGAACAAATCTGTTTTGTGAGCTGATACTTGGACCCTGCTTTGATTTACTGGGACACTTACAATATAGATATGGCTCTTACTTCTGTGCACTAAAAAACAGAGCATCATAGCTTTAGAGACTGGATAATTCTGGCCCTCCCTTAATGAATAAGGAAACAGAGACCTAGAAGAGATATCTGGCACTGGGATTATCTCCTCCTTTCCCCTCATCCAATGCTCTTTTCATAACAACTAGCTGTCAGTAAACGGGTACAGTAGCCTGGAGCCTCTTTTCTCATTACCACCATGCCACAAAAACACTGGGGAGGCTGATGTGACACACATAGCTTTTGCAGGAAGGAACTTTCAAATCTATGAACTCTGGGTGACCACATATTGATGCATATGTGGCAGTGAGACACTGTTCTATGTCTTGGAAGCTCTGAGACCAAAAGGAGGGCAGGAGAGCTTGGGGAGAGGAGCCAGATGCAGGAAGAGAGCAGAGAAGGCAAGAGTCCAATAAATCAAGTGCTCTTTAACTGCAGCTTGAGTTCTTCCAAATTCAGAACCACATTTCTGATATTGGATATTTTCTAGACATTTTTTCAAATGGTCTTTTAAAAATCTTGCCATACTTACTATGAAACACAACTGTTATTTTCTGGAATGTTAAGGAGATGAATAAAAACAAAAAACTCCTAGCTTACAGGCAATTTTACATGAAGCACCTCACTATTTCCAGAATGCATGTGATTCTTAAAAAGGCATAATTTCTTCAGCCCTGATCTTTCTCCTCCTGAGCACTCTACCTACATATCCACCATGACTTCAAGTCAACATTTTTCTCTAGAATAGCTTTCCTACTAGGTGTTACTATGTCTGCCCTTTCATATTAGAAACCTTGAAGTCATCCTTAATTCCTGTGTTCTTCATTCCACCAGATCCTACCAATATTCCTCATTTTATTTGATTCCTATAAGTCATGGGGATGAAAGGCACAGCACAGGGAATATAGTTAATGGTATATAACAGCACTCACTATATGGTGACAGATGGTAGCTACACTTGTGAACACAGTATAACACAGAATTGTCAAATCACTATGTTGTACACCTGAAACTAATGTAACATTGTGTCAATGATATTTCAATCAGAAAAAAATTAAAAAATAAAAATTACATAAAAGACATTCTTCATTCCCATTTCCTCATATCCATCCCTTTATCTTCCTGCCTGTCTCATACCTCCCCAAAGTTCTCAGGCCTTCTTCCCCTTACAGATACTATTTAAGTGGCTTCCTCCAGCCACCACAACACTAAGTTACCTGACCCCCATCTAGTCAATTGTGCCTGTACTAATTTAATTGTCAGTTACAACATCCAGACCTATAGATTCCCAATAAGTACTGCCACTCACAGTCAACAACTAATAGAATCTACTGTCTTAGCATGTCCCTGCAGAGGTATAAAAGTGCTTTGCATTCCATATTCACTAAAAGCCTACACACCAGTAATGATATGTGCCTCCCACTACCCATCCCAGCAGGTCAATGGGCTATAGAATGGGGAGTTCATAAGTAGTCTTCAAAGGACTCTCCCTGCCTCAGAGCAAAGGGCCATGAAGCCACAAGCTAAAAGCAGAGCCTGTGTGAGGAAGGAAGACAATGCACATCAGAACCAAGATGGCAGATGCTTGTGGCTGAGACATGAAATGTTCCTTGAGCCACAGAGAGAACTGGCAGCTCCTGAATCAAGCTGCTTGGATTTTATCCTCTTATGCCAAGTAAAACTAAAGAGTTTTGGATCCAGAATCAAAGTTCAGCATGCCCTGATAATTCTTTATTGATAGCAAACCTTATCCAGCCACAGCCTATCATTCCCTGACAATTTTCATTTTCATAACAAAGGAATAACAGTATTTCTAATAGTAATGAACTATCCTATTGCATGAGAACTGAACACCATCAACACCACCACAAGAAAAAAATGAAAGAAAAAAAAAAAACTCCACTAAGGAAAGAAAACATTTACGGTAAAATGCAAAAAATATAAACATGTTTCAATAAACAAATGAAATCTTTTCTCAACATAAGAATCCAGAAAGTAGTATCCCAAAATAAAAGTTATAATCATTCAGTTCTAAACTAAGAAGAGTTGCCAACAGTATTATGGTTTTTTTTCCAAGCAACTAAAATCATGGAGTCCCATCCCAAAATGATAAAAGCCTGCAGCCTTTCCTTAAGCACTGACATGGAAGGGTCTCTCTGAAAAATCACATAATCTCTCACCCAATGCTTTTCAATTTCAAATGATTTGAAACTGTTCAATTTAAACTGATTTTAACATCAAATCTATGAGGAATTGTCCCCATTTTGTAAGTAGGAGAATGGAATCTCAAATGACAAATGACTGAGATTCAACAGATCTCATGGCTCCTGGTTTAGTGTTCTTTTTAATACTGATCTCTCTTAGTTGTTTCACTTGCTGACTGCTTCAAAAGGAAGCATGACATGGCATCGAATCAGGGTAAAGAAAAAGGGATAAAGAGGAGAAGGTATGAAGAAATATACAATATAAGCACCTCTGGAACATTCAAATTTTAGACTGTCTTATCATCTCAGACAAGTGCTCCCTAAGAACCTCCAAAGCATCTTTTTTGTGTATGTTGGCAGAGTGGGGAATAAGACAGCTCTATCTCTTATTGCTTTTATCTGTTTTAAATATCAATATTTAATTTACTGTGTTTTTCCACTAACAACAAAGACATGAGATTTTTATTTTTCCTGATGAGCACAAAGATTTTTAAAAGATGTGACTTGTCAGTGTAACTAAAAAGAAAAACAAAAACAAAAACAAAAAGAAAAGAAAGATGGTGAATTGAGTTTCCTCCCATGCTTCAACAATCAGACAGTTATAAGACTGGGACAAATTGCTTAAATTCTCTAGGCCTTTCCTCATTTGTATGCTAAACTAGGAAATCTCTATGGTCCCTTTCAGTCCTACAATTTCATTCATGATTCTAAGAAGTTACTCAGCTCCAACCATGCACACAAAGTAATGTGTTAGGCCCCAAAATACTTGAGTCTCTCATCAGAAACTAGTTGGACTATTAGTATACCAACTCAAGAAACAGGACAACAGGTAAGCAAATTAACTTCTCAATAAAATCCAAAGTGATGCAGATATATTAATACAACACGTAAACAAATGAAAATTGTCAATGTGCGATGGGCCAGTCCAGAGGATGCCACAAAATGGTGGGACTTTTAGCTATACAACTGGAAAGGTCAGAGATCAAAATGAGAAAATGACTTTCTAGGTGGGTGATATTTTGATCTATAGCCATTACAGTTAAGAATGATCATGGCTTGGGGGTGCCTGGGTGGCTTAGCCAGTTGAGCTGCCAGCTTCGGCTCAGGTCATGATCTCACAGTTCATGGGTTGGAGCCCTGCATCAGGCTCTGTGCTGACAGCTTGGAGCCTGGAGCCTGCTTTGGATTCTGTGTCTCCCTCTCTCTCTGCTCCTCCCCTGCTCATGCTCTGTCTCTCTCCTTTGAAAATAAATTAAAACATTAAAAAAAAAATTTTTTTAAAAGAATAATCATGGCTTGGGGATGCCAAGAGCTGATATCAACCAGTTAAAATTATGAAACTGGAATGGTCTGAGGAGCAATGGGAGACAAAATTAAATAAGTAGGAAAGAACCAAATATAATTAATATTCAGTGCCAAAGGTGGAAAGCTAGCTTTATCTGGGAGGCAATGGAGAAATGTTAAAGAAACTCAGAGCACAGATATAAAATGATAACAGTTGTGTTTTAGAAAAGAATCACATACTCTGAAATGATTTACACTCTCATCCTGTCATGAGGCCCACTGAGCAAAAATATTTTTTACTAAAAGTAAAAATATACTTAAAAAATATTTTTTAAAAAGTATAAACTATACCACGTCCAGTCCCAAAACACATCTTGGTTTAAAAAAAAAAGAAAACAAAAGAAACAAAAGGAATTTCCAAATGATTCACAGATTGCTGAATTCTGTAGACTAGATTTTCCCAAAAAAGTTTTTCATCAAATGATATTGTGAAGTGCTGCATATAAGAGATTTACCTAACAAATTCACAAAATGCAAATAACTAGCATATTAGAGGCTATAAGCAGTCTCACAGGAAAGAATCTTTTTAACTGTCTATGACAGCATTCCTCAAAACTTATCATGGAACTTTTAAAAATATGATACTTATTAACATAATGCAGAACTAGTGTTTCACAGTACACCCTCTTGGAAATAATACCAATAAATAACACTTAGTCCTAGGAGAATGATACTCAACAGAAAATGAAATCTATTAGCAACTGACACAAACACACACAAAACATACAATTACTTCCCTTTTATCAGCATTAGAGATCAACATGAACTTATAATTTCTGTTTGCACTTGTCATTCTCCACATCACTGGTTCCCAACTTTGGCTGTATATTAAAGTCGCTGGCAGCTTAAAAAAAAATTACTAATGCCCTAGCTTTACTTCCAGAACAATTAAGTCAGAATCTCTAAGTTTGAACATCAAGAGTTTTTAAAAGGTCCTCAGGCAAACACACACCAAGGACAGTTAAGAACACTGCTATAGGTTCAGTTTACCAACACTAAAATGGCTCAGAGTTTGAGAAATGAGAATAGGAACAAGAATTCCAGTTAATTCAACTAGAAAATCTATTCCTGAAAGACTGAGTATTGGCTATATTTATTCTGCACATGATACTGGATCTCAAATATTCTTGGCTTTCTCTTCTATTTGTTCATCATTATGTTGGTGGTTTCATCCTAATACTACAGAATGATAAATTGATAGTCAAAGATTTCTTTAAGGGTGTCTTTAATTTTATACAAATAGAATCAAATTTTCTATTGTTTGCCAAACTTGAACTGTTGGTCTCAGAAGTTTTAGTTTGATTTCCATAAAACACAGCCAGAACTAAACTGCAAAGCCAAAACTTTTAACTGTCTTCCTGAAAAATACATTTTTAAAAAAAATACATATCAAAGAAGGTTCAGGACTTACTTAAATGATGCTATTTGTTTTATAGCCATCATTCCAAACTTAGAAATTTTATCACCCAAAATGCAATGAAGGCATTACAGTAGTCAAAACTTCATAGTTTCAAAGCATAGTTAAAAACTCATCTTCCTGGGAATGCATTTATCATCCAGGAAAGTAGTGGGAAGAAGAAAGTAATAACATGTCACTAAACCCAGCACTTACAAAGAAGTCAAAAGTTGCAAAACAATTTATATTGCAAAATGTGTAGTTATCTTTTTAAATTTCATCATCTTTCAGTAGACAATGAATATAGATAACAGGATCTCCTAAATTTAATCTGAATTTCAAATCCTTCTACTCACCCTCTCAACCTTTCACTTGGATCTGTGCATAACTAACTTAGATGAAATGATATGATGATATATATATCACTTTCAACTCATTTGATTTCTGGACCATATGACAGAGAAATGGTCTCCCCATCCTTTGTTTTGCCTTTGCAAAGGCACTTAGTTGGTTCTTTCTGTCAGGAATGACTTTCCATTTTGCCTCCATTAAGACACTGAAGTCATGAAATCACAGGTCTGGAAGACATTTTAACCTAATCTAATCCCTGCTCTCTGTCAGAAATTTTTCCACAAAGTCCTAATCTAATCTTACCCAATATACTCAACATACTCATTTCACCTATCTCTCATATCCTACTCAAACACTTTCTCCTCTAGATTGTGACCTTCTTAAGGACAGAAGCTATATGGCCACCTTTTCCCTCTACAGTCCTGCACATGGACGGTGCCTAGCTCCCAGGGAAGGCAGTAAGTATCTCATGAGTGTCATCCTATTGTAAGGCCAATACACAATCATTCACTCTAGCCCCTTCTTATAAGCATTTCCCCCCTTTGCTTGAAAACCCTTTTAAGGTGGTAATTATTTCTTCTTTAGCAGTCCCATGGACCCTAGAAGACAACAGGAAAGTTTTTAGATTCACAGATTATGAGGTAGCTCATCATATTTTTCATGTATGAGAGGGATACTAAAGTGGAGTGGTACTCAAATGAGAAGAAACACATATCCATGTTCCCAATAAGTACTGAAATACACTATTTCCTCAATTTTGTTAATATCTCCCTCTCAAGGTACTGACTGAAGACAAGAAAACAGGCTCTCCAAACCTGCAAACCTAGGGAATATACAGAGCTTCTCAAACAGCACCCCCTGTTGACTTACAACCATTGTCTTCAAAGATCTCACAGAAAAATTAACAGTAAGTTCTATTTAAGAAAACAACTTCAAACTAAGTTAAACGTTTTCTCATTCACAGGGGATTAAGGTTTCCGGGTAACTCTCAAAGTAAACAGGCACATGGGAATTGAAACTGGGTTTTTCTTTTTTCCTCTTAAAAAAAGTAATTGATGGTGAAGTCAAGAAAAAACTGAGAAAGCAACACTAAAGGTTCTATAGATTTGCCAATAGTTGGTTTCATGTCTAAATTCCTTCACTCCCCACCTATCATCACTTTAACCATTAAGAAGTAGAAAATTTGAATGACTGACCGATATTCTAGGGTGACCAAAGTACTAAAAGTAGTGAATGCTAACAAAGAAAACACATATTTATTTACACACTTCTCCTAGCATTCTGATTACATCAAACAAAAGAAAAAAGAAAGGCTATGTAACCTATTTTTTTTTATTTACCACTTAAAGTGTAAAGACAGCTCTTTCAAGAAGGAATTTATGCCCAAAGAAATAAAAAACTACAAAAGAACTAGTTTAGGATAAGCCACAACTGCTAAACATACAAAGTAAGAGAATAACATTCAGAGGATTTAATAATTTAATTCAAGGATCATGTTACATAAAGAGACGTAAAGTAACAAAAAGTTCTTCTCAACCACAATTAAGAACAGAAAACGTTTCATGCTGTACTAATCCCTCTGCATGTTGGCTGACTACAATTTCCCACAAATGGTATAATGTTGACTGAAACAATATTAACGTTAATGGCCAAGAAGAAGGAAATCCCACAACAAAATCTTTTTGGAAAACAGGGACAGCACAAGCTTTTTCCACCTAAGATATTAATAGTGGTGACCTTTCCTTGAATAATGCTGGCAACTGACTAGCAAAAAGAAACACCCTAAAGAAGAGTACTATTCATATATAGTACATATATAAAGAGTGTTCATCATACACTGGTGTAGTGTTTTTTTTTCATGCTTTAAACACACTATGGTATTGCTGCTATATACATAGTTTAGTGACAGGTTTTAAGAAAATTTTCTTATGCCTCATCTAAAGAGCACTGCTCCTTTAAAGATAAATTTTTTTAACGTTTATTTATTTTTGAGAGAGAGCGACAGAGCACAAGCGGGGGAGAGGCAGCTAGAGAGGGAGACACAGAATCCAAAGCAGGCTCCAGGCTCTGAGCTGTCAGCACAGAGCCCGACACAGGGCTCGAACTCAGGAACCTGAGCTGAAGACAGATGCTTAACCAACTGAGTCATCCAGGCACCCCAAACACAAAATATAATTGGAGCCATTCACTGAGGAGTTAAACTACTCTACACACACACACACACACCCCAAATTTTGTTAAGTGTGAATGCCTAAACCTTTTGAAGAGAGGGCAATTGTACAATTATTCAAGTAACTGAATGGCTTTTATGCATTTTAATCCAAATCTTGATTACAAGGCCTCACTATTTCTCAACTACATCAGAAGGGGTGAAGCTACAAGTACACCTACAGATCAAAATCTAAGAAGCAGCACAAACTGCCTGCTCTCTGTAGGGGCTCTCTCACTTCTGGCCTATCTGCTTTTCTCTCTGGCTTTTGTTCCATCCCTTCTGTGGATGGGCTTCTTCGGCTTACTCACAGCTGCTTCTCCCTTATCATTCCAGCTTTTAAATGTCTAACTCAGTCCCCCTGGATTCTCCCTCACCCCATGCTAACATCATGACCTTTCCCATTCTGTTCCCACTATCACTCTGGGTCTTAGTTTCCCAATTTGTTAGAGATTAATCTCATTAGGTGAGTTTTCAGAGCCCATCACACTGGTCATGGCCATCACTGGATCCCACATCTAGACCCATCAGTGGTGGCTAGATGAGCTGGGAAGCAGAGTAAGGTAGTACAAAACATGGCTTGCTCCTCTTCTTTTTCACGGTAGGCTATGTAGGAAGGCAGGCATGTAATGAAGTACGATTCAGACATACAAACAAGGTTAAGGGTTGAATTCCCCAAAGAATAAATTCCAAAAATAATCTACCTTTTCTAAAAGAAAACACAAAATATTAAACACATCAAGAAAAAAGTTGTTCTTAAAAAAAAAAAGAGTCCCAAAATTCAAGAAAGGGCTGATTCAGGAGATTACAACAAACCATTATTTCAAGTTTTATAATAGCAAAATATCAGAGGTACAAACTTCACAACAACCAACTTAATGTGATTTTGAAATCTGATTAAACAAGGTGTAAAAGACTACAAAATCCATGCCATTTATTTTACTGCATTAATTTGCCTCCAGCCTTTTAGTTGTCTCCTCTCATGCACTACAACAACCCTAACTCAGAACCCTACCTAGCAAAACTTGTAGCTTGACAGAACTTCTCTCAACTATTTATAGCCCACCCAAGAGGGCATGAGAACTGCTGATTTAAAGAAAATCATTTATGTTTTACTAACATGAGTCAAAAAAAAACCAGTCAAACAAAGTTGGAAAAGCACTCTTCAAGTGAGCTGCCACCAACTAGCTGCCTGACCTTGAAAAAAAAATCAATCCAAGACTATTCAGAGCACTGTCTAGAAGAAAAAATATGCCATCACCACATCCAACTTTAAAATGTGCTAATTCTTCTGTGAGCCCATTTTAGGTCAACAAAGTTTAAGCTCCTTATTAAATATCACGGCATTCACTTGAGTCACACTAAATGGCACTACAATGACCCCATCAATTTTATGGACTGTAATCCTTCCACTGAGTCCTTTACTCTAGAACAACCTTATGGAGTCCATAGTGAAGAAAGAAAATCATACAGGAGTTCTGACTAGTGAGTCACAGAAGCCAGGTGAAACCTTTCAGAGAGATGCTTTCTATAGTTCCATATGCTGGCCACCATAATGGCCACATCATCTCCAAGCCAAATGTTAGGTCGAGAGAGTAGAATGAGAGACAGAGAAGTAAGCAATACCTAAGTGGGCCGTGACCTGCCAGTCTGAAATCAAGTATCTTCATTTTATGTTAGCATAAATATTAGCTAGCAGTGAATTGGGGCCAGCCTTTCTTCTTCAATTGGGTGAAGAATAGCAATAAATGCCAATTCTTCATGTCTGTACCAATGCATAGCACCTGAAGATTATATAATCTTTAGCTACTTGAGGATCCTATCAATATCACAGATATTATGACCTCCCTATAACGGTACAGGGTATATCCAAAATGTTGTACCCAGATATCACTGTCAGATTTAAGATAGAACACTGATCCTGCTCCTGAAAGTGAAGAGAATGGTGAGAGGTCTGAAAATTAAGTCATATGATAAATCAGAAACTAAGTATCTTTAGTTGGAAGAAAAGAAGGCATAGAGATGTTGTAAAAAACCATCTTCAAAAAATTTTACACCTCCAAATAGCAAAACAAAAACAAATGGGGAGAGCCTTTCTAAAAAGTTAGCATTCATTAAAAATGATGTGCCAGATATATATATATAGTGTACAACTGTTGTGATACAGAAGGAACTTCAGTACTTAATGGGAAGCAGAACCAGATGACTTCTCAGACTTCTTTCACCAAAATACTGTATATGCTATAAACTGTCAACAATTCATGCATCCATGAGCAACCTCAAACTTTTAGCAATCATGATTTGTTTTGCTCCATGAGTTGGTAGTGGCTGATCTTGGTTTTAAAAGTATTAGCTGTCCACTGCAGGAAAGTAGAGAGAAAGAATAAAACCATAGAACCATAATCTCACAGCCAAGATAATCACTGTTAACATTTGGCATAATTCCTGCCCCAATCATTTTTCAAGGCATAAATATATATAAGAAAATTTGAGTCAAGCTATACCTTTTGTCCTGATTTTTGCATTTATATGATCATTTTCTCAAGTTGTTAAATATTTACCAAAAAAAGCAAGATTTTTTAATGCCTATCTAGAAATATAAAGTTTGTATATAGCATATTAGCATATTTCAAGCATACATTAGGCACTTGGGTTATTTTTAGTTATTACAAATATTATCACAATGAATATCCTTTTAGATTGATCTTCAGACACATCTCCAATGATGCTGTATGTATGTACAAGACTGAATTTGTCTTATGCTATCTTAGGTATAAAAACAATTTGAATCATATGACAACCAAAGGATATAATTAAATATACACACAGATACAGACTACCACAGCAAAAGCAAGGTTCCTGTGACAAGAACTAATCAAACTTAATCCTTCCTCAGAAACAGGTAATGCCACTATCTTGAAAAACTGCTTCTGACCCACACAAATATGCTTATATCCATTTTTTAGTGTAATTCTGGCTTATCTGTATAGTGTGAATATTGTCCTGAAATCTTAGTATCAACCATAAATAAAGAAGTTTGTATCTCAATATTTTAAGAGAAATGCTGACAATTATAGGAATTAAGGACTTTAATCCGTTCAAGGAGAACATTTTACAAAATAATACAAAAGCCTTTTTTTTAAACTAAGACCAATAAATCATTTAACTAGACCTTTCAATTGTAATTCTACTCCAGGTATGCTGAGTGTCACTATTTAATCCAGAGTCCTGCCTGGTGACCCTTCTTAAACAAACCTATGTTCATGAATTCAACTGGATTTTCCATATGACCCAATGCTTTGAGTTTGGTTTCAAGAAGAAAGAAGAATATTTTTACTGGAAAAACCTAAACTCTCACCAGCTACTGATTTAAGATTATTCACTTAAAAAAAACTGTGGTAGTAATTAGGGCATATTGACTACCATCAACATACATTTTACAGGAATCTTAATGACATTCCCCATTCCATGGTTGCAGAAAGAGGAATAAAAAACAAAATACGGTTTTCATAAAGCAGTTGTATGAAATGGCAGCCAGAAATGAAAGCCAAAATACAATATGATGATGGAAATCTACAGGTGATTATACAGCATGCTACAAATATGGGCCCAACACAGCTAAGCTTCTCATGCCAGATAAAACACCAAGGCAGACTTGAGAAGACCAGAAGAATGGATGATGAATAAGTCACTGAGATTGGTCCTTTTCTTAATCTTTTCTCACTCACCTTTATCTGCTAGACAGAAGAGAGAGAAAATTATGAGGCATAAAAATAGGATTGATTTTTATCTTTGACAACTTTCAAAAAGATAACCAACCTGCTTTTAGGGGTTGTTCCGTTTTTCTAAGTCTTATACATGGTCAGTTATCCTTAGTTAGCCAGTAATAGGAGAGAACCATGATGACAAATTCTCTCACTGAAACTCACTCTTAGGGCCACTCATAATCTCTGAACATTAGCTTCAAGGCTTAACTGTCCATTAGTAATGACATCCATTAATGATCACCTTTGCATAAGATTAGAACTAACACTGCAACAGTCCTCTCCACATATCTTCAGAACCATGACACCAAATACTCTTCACTGAATACACATCTTTTCATAACATTTGAATTGTGAGCCATATTAAAACATTACCTTTAAGATTAGAATTTTAAAATATACCAATTTTACTTAAATCAAATTTCAAGGGCACCTGGGTGGCTCAGTCAGTTAAGCGTCTGACTCTTGATTTTGGCTCAGGTCATGATCTCAAGGTTTATGGGATGGAGCCCTGTGTCTAGCTCAGCACTAACAGTACAGAGCCTGCTTGGGATTCTCTCTCCCTCCCTCTCTCTCTCTCTCTCTCTCTCTCTCTGCCCCTCCCAGCTCCTACATGTACACACTCTCTCTCTCTAAATAAACATTTTAATTAATTAAATTTTATTTAAATTGTTTAAGTATAAATTATCAGTGTTAGAGAAAGTATATCATGTGAGTTAATTGAATTCATTTTTAAATAATTAAACCAAACTTATTTCTATTACCAGAGGAATATGATCTATTCAACATACACAAATAATGACCAGTCGAAAAAGTAGAAGCAATTCTTTAATTTCTGCCTTAGCCCCCGCCCCAGTAAAAAGATTAAAGAATTCCTCATCTAAGATCACCTGAAACACTCATTTCGTAGAGTAGAGGGAAACAAATACTCCTTCCACAATTTTCCCCCAAAGACAACACTTCCTACTTTCCAGTCTCAAATGACAAAAGTAATCTGTTTGAATTAAAAGGATGAGTTTGAGGGTACTAAAAATACACTACATAAGCCACCAAATAGTATCTTATTTATGTTAGTCTTACTGTTAGCTCTCATGAAAAGCCATAGTTTATGGGTCATTTTTCCAAACTGACACATTTTAAGACTATAAAAATATCCCTACATTAAAAATGTGTGATGTATACTTTGGGGAGAAATAATGTATATAACCTGATGCAATGGAAAAGTTGGCTTTCAATTATGATGCTGACTGGATTTAGTCTTCTTCAGCCATTGGGACTCAGGATTCCTAAATAAAGCATGGTGCTTTGATGAGTCACATTTGCAGCACAATCACTACACTCATCCCCACCTAATACACTGTAACACATTTTCCCCTCCCAGATCTGGCCATAGTTATTTCACAAGAAAAAAAAAAAAAAGAACTGATTAAAAGGAAACAGGACAGACAGTGAGTAAGCCATGAACAACTGCCCAAAGAGCTGTAAAAATCCTGGCAGAATCATTTCCATGTGTTTCAATTAAAGTTGCCATGAGAGGTGGAAAATGAACTAGAGAGAATATTGATAAAGTTGTATCCATTCCCTCCCTTTTGTAAGTATAGTTAGAAGCCAAAGAATAAAAAGTACAATTATTGGAGATCTTGCAAAGTATTCACACAGGAAAACATTTGGAATGTATCCAATGAAAACATTCTGATTTATAATTCCATCAGCCAATCAGAGAATATTTTTGAAAAGCACTTTATATGCATTTTTAATATACACAGAAAAAATGCTAAGGGTTTATAAACAGTAGTTCTCTTTCAAGGATGGGATGACAGATTACATTTTTTTAATCCTTCTTGTGTGTTAATTATAGATTTGTTCTAGACAATTTAGAAATGACTTGTAATAAGGAAAAAAAACAAATTTAGTACAAACGACTAGGCAGTTAAATATACAGAGGAAAATGTGATAAATAACATTTAAAGTTTTAGCAATTTTTTTCTAATTGTAGTAAATTTTTCTACAGAATGATTTCCTCCATTAAGAAGTGTTTATATAAAAATAAAAAATAAAAGTTCAAAAAAAAAAATAAAAAATAAAAAGAATATGACCCAATTAAAAAAAAAAAAAAAGAAGTGTTTATAGGTTGAATTGTGCCCCACAAAATTTCTTATGTTGAAATCCTAATTCCCAGCACCTCAGAATGTGACCTTATTTGGAAACAGGGTGACTGCAGATATAATTAGTAAGATGAGATCACTGGGGTGAGCCCTAATCCAATATGACCACTGTCCTTATAAAAAGAGAAAATTTGGATACAGAGACACACACAGGGAGGATGCCTGTGAAGACAAAGGCAGAGATAGAGCTAACACATCTACAAGCCAAGGAACACCAAAGATGCCAAGCAACCAACCAAAAGCTCAGGGAGAGGAATGGAAGAGATTCTCCCTCACAGTTTTTGAAAGGAACCAACTTTGTTGACACCTTGATCTTTGACTACTACCTCCTGAGCTGTGAGACAGCCAATTTCTGCTGTTCAAGCCACCCAGGTTGCAGTACACTGTTACAGCAGCCCTAACAAACTAACACAAAAGGTTTCAAAGCACACCACAGGAAGACATTACACTTTGACCACACACAAATAGTTTTGTCATAACTATTGGTCTTCTGGTAGATAGTGCTTGCAAAATCAATCCTCCTTCCATATGCTCCTCCTCCCCCCTGTCCATTGCTACATTTAGGGAAGGCTACATAACTAAGTTTTCTCCTTTGGAATATGAGAAGTAACATACACCACATTCAGGCTTTAAGACTGGGGCACACCCCCTTCATACTCTTCCTCTTTCTCCCAGCTCACATTTGAACATGGCACTCACCCAGATCAACCACAAAGATGAGATCCATGCCCTAAGGAGTAGCAGAGCTACTTCTTAGAAGGAATGTG
Source organism: Neofelis nebulosa (assembly GCF_028018385.1). Lineage (NCBI taxonomy): Eukaryota > Metazoa > Chordata > Mammalia > Carnivora > Felidae > Neofelis > Neofelis nebulosa. The sequence continues at coordinate 24,801,322 of NC_080794.1, read as the reverse complement.
GGTCTTTAACTGACAGCATGGGACAGAGCCACCCATGAAGCAGGAATATGCTCCTTACAATGTCACATGAAAGTAAAGGAAATAACTCTGTTCTTTAAGCCACTAAATTATTGGGTTTCTCTGCAATACCAGGTTAGTCTTTTGCTCTAAGAGAGCATCAGGGGAAATAAAATATTCCTAACACATGTAGTAAAAGAGCATATAGAAAACCAGGTAAATCTCTGAAACAATAAATGTGACTCTATAGGAGAAATTTAAGTATAAACTGCTACAGCTCCAAATCTGAAACAATGTATGTGATGATCTTAGTAGTCGTTAAGCTACAATTGAAAACCTTTGAGGGAATCTGCCAATCCTTATTCTTAAAGGTTTTTTTTTTCTTAATGATATTTTAAATTTATTTTTAATTTCAAATATTTTCATGAGAATAGATTTAGTATATGATTTTACATATATTTTAATGGTACAACAACAACAACAACAACAACAACAACAAAGTGACATATAAAAGTCTCATACTCCTCCAATCTCCTCTCTAGGGAAAGCCAGAATAAAGATAGGAAGGTAGCCTTCCAGACTTAGAGGTTATAAAATAATAAGCGTGGTCAAGTTTTAAAGTCAACTCAAGAGAGGTTTTAATTTGGGTTTGTGATACACACCTAGAGTCAAAACCAAAACATATTTTAATAATAAGCATATGGAGCCTTCATATCTGCCTTACTCTGAGAAAAGAAAATGAATTTCCCACAGATGCTAATGACCAGCAATGTGGCCTATTTCTTGTTCTTAAATTCTTCCAAAATGCCATTATGTGAAACTGAAATACGTGTGAAAACTAGAAGCAAGTTCTTGGAGAACAATTCCATACTTCTCCATTACTTCATTCTACTGTAGATGAACCATAGTGTCTACTTCTGTCTGGTCAAAACACTGAAAAGTACTCTTCTGGAATTTGGGGTGTTTGCCTTTTATTAAGTTACAGGTTTTTTTCCCCAGGGTTTAATCCAAATCCTGTATGGACACTTATCAGGAAGACACGCTATTGAACTAAAGAAGAAAATGAAGAGATGTAAATTACTCCCATTTAGTTATTCAGGACCTCATTAACCTGTGACCAAGGATGGAATCTATGATTCCAATTCATGGTTTGGTGGATGCACACATGTTCCTGGATTCAAACATGTGTTTCTGTTTAAACTGCTGGAATGTATATATGGCTCCACAAAGAGTGATAAATATTAGCAAATCTTCTAAGAATGAAGGTCCTTTATGACCACATACACCGTGTTTTGATTCAGCTTTTAAAATGTCTCAGTCACACAAAGCTGAACAATCTGCTTTTTCCATCTATCCACAAGTTAAAGAACAATGAAATAAAATCCTTCCACAGATCACATCTACCTGCACCTTCTCAGTCAACCCAACGCAGATCTGTCATTTTTGCTATGTGTCTTCTTTGTTCTTCCTCACGGCAAGCCTGCCTTAGGTAAAAGGCAGGGCAGGGCATTCTGAAATGCTCAGGTACTGATAAGTTGGATATTAATCACTAAGAGATAATGCCAAGTAAGGAGCTTCCGGTATAGTACAGAAACTTCAACAGCCTGAGCCTAAAGAAGGGCTGGAAAACTATTTCTGCCAGCACAGCATTTTTAAATTTTAAAAATTTAACTCCCTTTTGAAAAGGGCCCCCCCATTCAAATAAGGAACTTCATCATATAGGATATTATATCTCACCATGAACTATGAATTCCTCAGATGTCCTGTGTGCAAGCCAAAGGTCTGAAGTGTGAATGCCACAAGAATCCTTCCACCCCTGTTTAGCCTTCTTACATTGTGTTTCTCTGCCTAGAATGCCTTCCCAAGCCTACCTCATCTCAGGAACCCAAGAAGTCCTTTCTCATCTTCTAAAGCCCCAGTCAAGTGTTTAACCCTCTATAGCCCCAGACTCTCCTGCTATTTATATGAATATTGTCAGACACCAGACTAATTTCTTTAAGGCAGAGACTATGCCTTGTTCGTTTTAGTCTCTTTTGTGTGTGGAATAGAGCAAGTAGTAAATAAATACTTTCAGAATGAAGAAATGCCAACACAAGCATCGGCTCTGAAAATATTTGCTTACATATTCCTGGAAGAGAATGCAAAAGTTAGCAAACAAAACATGTAGCTCACACAGAGGCAAGAGAATAAAGAGGCCATAAAAGGCCACATCTGGTTACACACAGGTTGATTTTTCCAAAGGCTGACGACCCTCCCCAGCGTTACTGAACTTCATCTATACTTGCTGCTTTATTTCACTCCAGGACACCTGTATATTTGTTTCTACATACATGCTTTCTGAATCCCAACAACAAAGACACAAATATAATAAATCCAAATAAATGAAAGAAGAACATGCACTTGAGTCAATTTCTTTGAAAGGACAGACATCTTCCCCTTATATAAAGCACTTATTTTAAAACAGAGCTGACTAGAAATAATCAATTGCTATTCATAGTTTCCCTTATTCCTTTTTCAGTCAGGCCCATTCTCATTTCCCTTTGTTATATATGACTAGCCAGACTGGCTTCACTGAAACTCAGAACTCTCAGAAGACAGGGACAGATTGAACATGGTTACCAAGAGTGAGCAAGCAGGTCTAAAGGTGCATCTTTTGTCGATTATATTATCCCACCTGTGGTCATGCTTACTGGAAATGAGGAAAGCTGTGAGGGATTCCTCTCCATGTCTCAGGTCAGGTATGTACAGGGGTAAAAAGAAAAAGGGGGCAGCAGAGAAAGAATATAATCAGGACAGCCCACCTGGCAGCCTTCATTGCCTCTTTGCCTCCAAGCAAAAATGTCCTTAGATGTGCTCAGGAGGAGCAAGAAGTTAGAATGGTTATGTCCCAAAGAGCATCTCACCCTTTCTTTCCCCTAAACATCTCCAGCTGTCTCATGAAAATCTATTCCCCTTCATATGGAAGGGGAGTTTTTAGGAGTTTTGAGTATAGCCACTGCAACTTGCTGATTTCTCCTTAATTATCACCAAGGCAGGAGTACAAAGCAACTTACCTTCTGAAAAAAGTCTTCCCCACTTTTGCCTTTTCCTTCAGCAGCAGCTGTAAATAAAAACATACACATTTAAAATAGTTTCTTTTTCAATCTCTGTATTCAAAAACCTCTCAAGTATCAGGTATGAGAATACAAAAGTAAGCAAGATGCCATTCTTGCTCAGTGACTGCCAGAACAGGCTTCATTTCTGATGCAAAGCTGGTAAAAAACAAAACACTAATCCAATCAATTATACATCTTTAGATAATTTCACACTTTTTTTTTTTTTTTTTGGGTCTGAAAGATTCAGGTCTCTCTTTTCACACATTGATGATTATAATCTCATCCTTTCATAGTTAAGGAACTACATGAAGAAATGCAACTACCAATATAACCAACTATAGTGCTCTAAGCACTTCCTTTTTGTTCTATGCTTTGCAGAGACTATATAATCTACTTGGGTTTCAGCTGGCATCATACTACTTCAATTCACACTTTAATTCACATTTATAAGATAAAGACAAAACAACATGAGGATTAAATAGTAATAGTGAAGGTCACAGACAACAATAAAACTTCATGGGAGATTAATTAAAAGGTCATTACATTTGAACAAATTGTTTTTATATGTAAATGGTAGCCTATAAATACATGAGAAACCCGGTTTTCTACATTCGAAAGTCTTACAACTCTGTGAACCTTTTTAAGTTTATTTATTTTAAGAGAGAGAGTGTGTGTGTGAACAGGGGAGGGGCAGAGAGAGAAGAGAGAGAGAATTCCAAGCAGGTTCTGTGCTGTCAGTGCAGAGCCGGATGTGGGGCTCAATCTCACAAATCGTGAGATCATGACCTGAGCCAAAATCAAGAGTCAGATGCTTAACTGACTGAGCCACCCAGGCACCCGATGTGAACCTTTTTTTAAATCTGTAGAGAGGAGTAGGCAATTTGACTAAAAGGAAAGAGGGACCAAAGAGACAAAAGCGCCTTGCTCACAATAGCCTCAAATTGCATCTTTCAGAAGGCAAACACCAAAAGGGTCTCAAATTCAGGTGCAGGGTGGAATAGTGGTTAACTGGAGAAGCCACTGGCCAAGACAAGGAAACAAGCTGGAGCAAGAACTCTTAGGCAATGAAACCTGGAAGACCATGGTACCCCAAACACTTACTGGTCAACACTATCAAGGGGCACTGCATGTACATGCATATACATGCATGTATGTGTGTCCAGGACACTTATAAAATTATTAAAGACTCTTGTGTGTCAACTATACTTCAATTTAAAAAATTATTAATGACCCAAGAAATGTGGCAGGTGATTCTGTTAAGTGGAAGACTCAAAACTCAAATAAATTCCCTCAAAAAAAATAGCAAGTACTAAAATATAAATTTTTTCACCAATTTTAATCTCACAGTTAAAGACACCTTCTACAGTCTTGCAAAATGTGTATTTTTATCCACATGTTTGCATCCAAAAAACAGAATTCAGAGTACATGTTTCTGTGATTTCCAAAGACATTCTGAATAAATGTATGACAACAAGAGCTAAAAAGAAATAAAAAATTTAAAACTGTATTCTAATGGTAGGCTAAACAATAGCCTCTCAAAGATAGTCATGTCCTAATGCCTGGAACCTCTGAATATGTTACTTTAAGTGGCCAAAGGGATTTTGCAGGTGTGATCAAATTACATTAAATTATCTTGAGACAGGGAGATAATCCTCAATTACCCAGGTGGGCCGCATGTCATCATATGGGGTTCATTGTAAGAGGGAAGCAGGAAGGTCAGAATTCAAGAAGGCAATGTGACAACAGAAGCAAAGGGAGGGCAGGACATGTAACAAAGAAAGGAGAGGTCAGAGGAGAAAGGCATTAGAGATGCTATACTGCTGGCTTTGAAGATGAAGAAAGGGGCCACAAGCTAAGGAACATAGGTGGCCTCTAGAAGCTGGGAAAGGCAAGGAAATGGATTCTCCCCTGGAGCCTCCAGGAGGAGCATGGCCCTGCCAACACCTTGGTATATCCCAATGAAACCCATTTGAGACTTTGGACCTCTGGAACTGTAAGATAATAAATTTACGTTATAAACCATTATACTTGTGATAATTTGTTACAGAAGCAAAAAAACAAACACACACACACACACAAACAAAACAAACCTAATACATAATGCCAGTACTATTTTTACTTTCTGCACAAGTACCATACTTTCTACAGCATGAACTGAGCAAAGACATGTGAGCATTTCAAGCACACATTTTCACAAATACATTCTTGGTAGTTAACTCTACAAATTATGATTTCTACTCTCTAATCTGGAAATATGTCAATATTAATAAAACTTTTAAAAATACAAAAAGCAAATTTGAACCAAAAAAGCAAAGCTCATACTTTCCAAATAAACTGGAAAATGTGGCTGACTGTAGCTAAAGGGACAACCTAGGCAAGATAAAAATGACAGTGCCCAAACCTAATGACACAAACCTAATAACAAGTGCCTTGGGGGCACTTCAACTCAGCCATCTCTTAGGCTGCCTTTATCTCTAAAGCAAAAAAAAAAAAAAAAAAAAAACTGAAGGGGCCCTACTCGATAACAAAATTGCTTGGCAATGAAAATTGCACAGCAGGGCACAAAGATGTGAGAAAATTCTAGTGACACGAAGGAAACTCTTCTTTGAAAAGAAACTTTAGAATCAAAGATATTTCCAAAAGCCTATCAAGCAAGAAAGATTCACCCACAGGGAACTCCTTCACAACTTATAATTCATCACTTTAAATTTCATATTACAATTATAGTTCATTACAGACATTTCCTTTAGGGCATTTATTTTGCTCATGATAAACTCATTATGTCACAACCTTTAAATCCCCCTTCATTTGAAGTCCAGCTAAATAGACTTCATAGAATGGCCTTTCAATCCCTGGATGAATAAAAAAACGGAGGGGGTGGGATTTCCTTAGGCTCAAATTATAACTATGTTCCAGAAAAATATCTAAAATTTAACAGAAACCTGCACATTTAACCACCTTACGATTTCCAGGGGAAGAGGAGGCAGGGATACTCATTAGCACCAAAAATACTCATACCAAAATTCTTTGGCCTTTTTCATTCCAAGTGTTTATGTATAAAAAACTCCAAATCTGAGACAGATTTTCCCCTAAATCTAGAGTAATGTCCATTCCTGAAGCCCACAATTACCCTAATAAAAAGACTCTGGTTGGATACTTAACGAGATCACTGTCTTAGGTATAAACCATGGTTAGTCCCAGTCATTGGCACGTTACAGTGACTATTCCTTATCTCATTTCCGGGTTGCTGGGTCTCCTGAAGGACTTTTACTGACCCCATGCAAGCAAAGCTGCCATGGTTAATATGTTCATTTTAGAGATGCAGAAAAGAACAAAAAGAAGTTCACTCTTTCATTCCATAAATATTTAAGTCCTGTGCTGGTGAATCAACATTGGCAAGGCCCTGACATTCAACTTACGATCTTGGCCTATATTTTCACAGCCTCCCACTAGTGAGATAAAGCCAAAATCAAAATTTAATTTTAGTGACAACTTTCCCAAATATCTTTTCACAATCACAACTCTATCCAAACTAAACTTATTAGAAATTTAACTTAGCTGTTCTCAATCGGGACAATGTACTAAAAAGCTACTCATTTTACTCTTAAATCCAACACTACAGCTGGGCAGCTACTGCCAGGCCTGAAGAGTGAAGGGTGCTTCTAGGAAGACCATCTAAGAATTGGATTGTAAGAAAAACATGAGATATGATAATATCTTGACTCAATGGTTGTCTTTTCATTATGGTTGGAGGGGCAAATGTTGCCTGTGAAATGAGTCAAGACATACTTGATGTCACAGCATTCCTTGATCTTTGAAGTCTAATTCTATTCTGTGGTATAACAGTTCTACTGAGTCCTCACACTCTTACACACTGATACACTCCTACCTTTTATATTCCATAGTAACAGGAATACACACATAATGACTTAGCAGGCTTTTCCTAATGTCTTTATAACAGACTTCTGCCTGATGTTCCAAAATGTAATCATTTGATTGTAAAATCCCTGGACTATACTTGCCAATGAAAGCAGTTGTCTTTATTTTCATGACATAGAATTCCAGGAATAAATTACTTCAATACTACTGAAACATAGCTTCATAGATCGTGCAGGTAAAGCATTTCACATTTTAAGCTGAACAATTCATTTTTATGTTTATTATAATTTCTCCAATGTTTTGCCATATTTTATTTGATATTTTTGCTTCACAAGAAATATGGGATGGCAAAAGCCATAGCCAATAAAAATAGCAAAAGTTGAAACAGGTGTAAACTATTATACTCCCCCAAACTACAGGGCAAGTCTAGTTAATTACTGAATTAAAGGGTGGGGAGGGGGTAAGCTCGATTTTAAATTCTTTGTAGGGCATATGGAAACTTATTTAAATATCCTTTTCACTCTGAAATGCTTTTCCATTATAACATCTGATGCTTTCTGGAGTCAAATCTAAAAACACAAGGACTAAAAACAGTATGGAGTATCTTTAAACACTCCCGTGATAGGCAATGGGTTTTTCCCTCAACCCTGTGGAAACTGAGCCAAAAAAAAAAGTTCAAATTATAAAATAAATGAGAAATAATACTTCAAATTTATAAAGATTCAAGGCATTCCTCCCTTTTTCTTAACACAAACCAACTGTAGCATATTTGCAACTAAGAAGGCTGTTGTATGTTAAGGTCACCTGAAAGATAAATGTAACCATGTAGGTAGCCTCATTCTCCCACAAAAATACTTCACTAAAATTTCAAAACATTCACTTATTATATCAACTTAATCAATATGCTTAAAGAGCTTTGCCAGATACTTTATTCTATATAACACAGTTTTCAGAAAACTTCCATGGCAATTGGGCCAACTTCACTGAAAGAGGAATCACAAAAAGATGTAGAAGATGCAGTTGCTATATACTCCCAGAAAACTTTACGTGCATGATTCATATCTAACACTCTAGAGTGGCATAAAAAGTTCTGAGAATTGATTGAAGAAATAGACATTAAGCTTATTTTTAAAGTTTCTTTAATTCTCAAAGTCATTCAAATACCCTAGTCAACCAAAACACTCCAAGTTTAAACATCAGTAATGAATAGTGTCTTCTGAATGTTGTATATCACATTAAGAATGAGGAATTTCAGGCCTCATCTTTCCTAAAACTCCCTACCTGCTTTCAGAGTCCACAATTAACAAATCAAACTCACCTGCTCTAAAGACAAAACAAAACAAACAAACAAAAAACACATGTAGGCCTGTTAAGAAAAGGGAAACAGTCGAAAATAATTTTTTTTCTCAAAGCAGTGGCTGGTAATTTGAGGACAGTTTTCTTCAATGTTCTTCTTAAATACTGGAGGGTTTTTTTGTCAGGGTTTTTTGCAGTTAAAAATTCCCACGTTTAGGAGAGATGGGACAAAGATGGTAGCAGAGCAGGAGGTCCCTATGCTTACCTTGTTCCAAAAATTCAACTAGGTAACTTTCAAATCATGCTAAATCCCCCACGAATCAACCTGAAGACTGTCAGAAAAAACTCCACAACACAAGGTAGAGAAGAGGCCACATCAAAGAGCACATGCAGCACACATTAGAGATATTCCTTGAAGCACGAGGCCCTTGGGAACAGGAGATACAACACTACAGGGCACTACAGGACCTCTCTGTCATAAGGTTATTACCTTCAAGAGTAGGATACATGGCTGAATTTTCTAACACAGAGAAGCAGGCCCAGAGACTTAGACAAAATGAGAGAAAGATGAATTTGTCCCAAATAAAAGAACAGAACAAGGCCACGGCCAGAGATCTAAGTGAAATAGATATAAGTAATATGCGTGATAAAGAATTTAAAGTAATGATTACAAAGATACTCACTGGACTTGAGAAAAGAGTAGAAGAAATGAGTGAAACACTTAACACAAAGATAAGGACTAACACAGCACAAATAAAAGGTTCAATAAACGAAATCAGATACACTCGTGATAAAATAAACAGCAGTCTGGAAGAAGTAGAGGAAAAAATCCAATGACCTAGAAGACAGAGTAATGGAAAGTTATCCAGATAAACTAAAGAGAGAAAAAAGAATTATGCAAAATTAGAGTAGACATAGGGAACACAATGATTCCATCAAAAGTAGTAACATTCATATTACAGGAGTCCTTGAGGAAGAATAGAGTGAAAACAGGGAAGAAAATGTATTTGAAGAAATAATAGGTGAAAACCACCCTAATCTGAGGAAGGAAACATATCCAGATCCAGGAAGCACAGAGAACACCCAACAAAATCAACAAAAACAGATCCACACCAAGACATATTGTAATTAAAAAGGCAAAATATAGTGATAAAGAAAAAAATTTTTTTTAATTTTAGAGAAAGAATGCTCAAATGGAAGAGAGAGGCAGAGGGAAAGAGAGAGAGAATCTTAAGCAAGCTCCAAACCCAGAGCAGAGCCTGACACAGGGCTTAATTCCACAACCCTGGGATCATGACCCAAGCCAAAATCAAGAGTTGGAAGCTCAACTGACTGAGCCACCCAGGTGCCCCCTAAGAAAAAAATAATTTTAAAGCAGCAAGACAAAAGAAGATAGTAACTTACAAGGGAAAACCAATAAAGCTATCAGTGGCTTTTTCTGCAGAACCTTTCCAAGGCAGAAGGGAGTGGCATAATATATTCAAAGTGCTGAACTAGAACAATCTGCAGCCAAGAATACTCTATCAAGCAAGGCTATCATTCAGAACAGAGGAAGAGATAAAGAGTTTACCAGACAAACAAAAAATAAAGGAATTTGTGACCACTAAGCCAGCCCTGTAAGAAATACCAAAGAGAACTCTGCGAGAAAAAAGGAAAGACCAAAAGTGAAAGTATGAAGGTAACAAACAAAAAAGCAGTAAAAATGAGTATTCCTTTTTTTTATTTAAAAAAAATTTAATGTTTATTCATTTTTGAGAGACAGAGCATGAGTGGGGGAGGGACAGAGAAAGAGGGACAGAATCTGAAGCAGGCTCCAGGCTCTGAGATGTCAGCACAGAGCCCAACATGGGGCTCGAACTCACGAACTATGAGATCATGAGCTGAGCCAAAGTTGGATGCTTAACTGACTGAGCCACCCAGGTGCCCCTAAAAATGAGTATTTCTATAAAAAGTCAGTTAAGGTACTCACAAAATAAAAGAAAGAAAAATATGACAATATATACCTAAATGTAGGGAGGAGAAGAGTAAAGAATGGGTTCAAATTTAAATGACCATCAATTTCATATATACTGCTATCTGCAGATGTTATATGCAAACTTAATGGTAACCATAAATCAAAAATCACTAATATATATGTAAGAAATAAAGAAAAAGAAATCCATATATCTTACTAATGAAAACCAGCAAACCAGGAAAGAGAAAGACAAGAAAGAAACCAAGAAAATCTTTAGAAACAATCACAAAAGAAATAATACAACAGCAATAAATACTTACCAATAATTAAATGGACTAAATAATAATAAATAAATAATTAAATGGACTAAATGCTCCAATCAAAACACATAGGGTGACAGAATTGGTTAAAAAAAAAAAAAACAAGATCCATCTATATGCTGCCTACAAGATACTTATTTTAGGGGCGCCTGGGTGGCGCAGTCGGTTGAGCGTCCGACTTCAGCCAGGTCACGATCTCGCGGTCCGTGAGTTCGAGCCCCGCGTCAGGCTCTGGGCTGATGGCTCGGAGCCTGGAGCCTGTTTCCGATTCTGTGTCTCCCTCTCTCTCTGTCCCTCCCCCATTCATGCTCTGTCTCTCTCTGTCCCAAAAAAAATAAATAAAAAAAAAAAAAAACGTTGGAAAAAAAAAAAGATACTTATTTTAGACCTAACACCTTCAGATTGAAAGTGAGGGGATAGAGAAACATTTATCATACAAATAGAGGTCAAAAGAAACCCAAACTCACAATATTCACATCAAGCTAGACTTTAAAACAAAGACTAGAATAATAGAAAAAGAAGGGCACCATATAGTAATAAATGGGGCAATCCAACAAGAACACATAACAAATGTAAATATTAATGCACCCAAAACATATAAAATAGTTAATAACAAACATAGAGGACTTTAACACCTCATTTACAACAATAGATCATCTAAAGAGAAAATAAACAAGGAAACAATGGATTTGAACGACACACTGGACCAGAATGATTTAACAGATAGACTCAGAAATTTCCATTCTAAAATAGCAGAATACACATTCTTTTTGATTGCATATGGACATTCTCCAGAATAGATCGTAGGCCAGCCACAAAACCAGCCTCAACAAATTAAAAAAAGATCGAAGTCACATCATGCATTTTTTTCTGACCACAAGGCTATGATACTAGAAGTCAACTGCAAGAAAAATCTGGAAAGACCACAAATACATGGAGATAAAATAACATGCTACTAAACAATGAACGAGTCAACCAGTAAATAAAAAAACAAATAAAGTACATGGAAACAAATGAACATGAACCACAATGGTTCAAAATCTTTGGGATGTAGCAAAAGTCATTCTAAGAGGGAAGTTTATAGCAATACAGGTTTACATCAAGATGCAAGAAAAATTTCAAACAATCTAACCTTACATGTAAAAGAGCTAGAAAAAGAACAAACAAAACCTAAAATCAACAGAAGAAAGGAAATAATCAAGATTAGAGCAGAAATAAATGATATACAAACTAAAAACACAATAGATCAATGAAATGAGGAACTGATTCATTGGAAAAATCAATAAAATTGATAAGCTTCTAGCCAAACTTCTCAAAAACAAAAGAGAAAGGGCCCAAATAAATAAAATCATAAATGACAGAGAAGAAGTAACAACAAACACTACAGAAATACAAATAACAATAAGGGAATATTATGCCAACAAATTGGACAACCTGGAAGAAATGCATAAATTCCTAAAAACTTATAACCTACCAAAACTGAAACAGGAAGAAAGAGAAAAATTTAAACAGACCCATAACCAGCAAAGAAATTGAATCAGTAATTTAAAAAACTCCTAATAAACAAAAGTCCAGGACCAGATGGCTTCACAGGCAAATTCTACAAAACATTTAAAGAAGAGTCAACATTCTTCTCAAACTGTCCCAAAAAATAGAAAAGGAAGAAAAACTTCCAAATTCATTCTATAAGGCTAGTATTACTGACACCAAAACCAGATAAAGACACCACAAAAGAATTATTGCCCAATATCCCTGATCACCATATATGCAAAAATCCTTAACAAAATTCTACCAAGCTGGATCTAGCATGCATTAAAAAATTCATTCACCCTGGGGCACTGGGGTGGCTCACTCAGTTGAGCGTCTGACTCTTGACTTCAGTTCAGGTCATGATCTCATGGTTCATTAGATCAAGCCCTATGTCAAGCTCTGTGCTGACAGCGTGGAGCCTGCTTGGCTCTCTCCCCCTCTCTCTGCCCTTCCTTGTATGTTTGCTCACTCTCTCAAAGTAAATAAATAAAACTTAGAAAAAAAAATTCATTCACCATGATCAAGTGGGATTTATTCCCAGGTTGCAAAGGTGGTTCAATATTTACAAATCAATCAATGTGATACATAATATCAATCAAAGAAAGGATAAGAACAATATGATCATTTCAATAGATGCAGAAAAAGCATTTGACAAAGTACAACATCCATTCATGATAAAAGCCCCCAACAAAGTAGGTTTAGAGGGATTATACCTCAACATAATAAAGACCATCTATGAAAAACCTACAGCTAACATCATCCTTAATGAAGAAATACTGACAAAAGAAGGATGTCCACTCTCACCACTTTTATTCAAGATACTACTGGAAATCCTAGCCACAGAAATCAGACAACAAAAAGAAAATAAAAGTCATCCAAATCAGTAGGGAAAAAGTAAAACTTTCACTATTTGCAGATGACATGATACTATATATAGAAAACCTGAAAGACTCCACCAAAAAACTGCTAGAAGTAAACAAATTGAATAGTCACAAGATATGAAATCAATGTACAGATATCTATTGCATTTGTATGCACTAAAAATGAAGAAGAGAAATTACGAATCCCATTTACAATTGCACCAAAAATAAGATACCTACAGATAAACCTAACCAAAGAGGTGGAAGAACAGTACTCTGAAAACTAGAAAACATCGATGAAAGAAACTGAAGATGACACAAAGGAATGGAAAGCCATTCCGTGCTCGTGCATTGGAAAAACAAATATTGTTAAATGTCTATACTACCCAAAGCAATCCACACATTTAATGAAATCTCTGTCAAAATATCAACAGCATTTTTCACAGAACTAGGGCAAACAATCCTAAAATCTGTATGGAAAGGCAAAAGACCATGAATAGCCAAAGCTTGATAAAGCAAAGCAAAGCTGGAGGCATTACAATTCCAGACTTCAAGTTGTATTACAAAGCTGTAGTAATCAAAATAGTACGGTACTAACACAAAAATAGACATATAGATCAATAGAACAAAATAGGAAACCCAGAAATAAGCTAACAACTATATTAATAGTTGTTATTAATTAATCTTCATCAAAACAGGAAAGAATATCCAAAGGAAAGAGACTGTCTCCTCAACAAACTATTTTGGGGAAACTGGCCAGTTACATACAAAAGAATGAAACTGGACCACTTTCTTACACCATACCCAAAAATAAATTCAAAATGGATTAAATACCTAAATATAAGACCCAAAACCATAAAAATCCTAGAAGAGAGCACAGTCAGTAACTTATTTGACATCAGCTATAGCAACTTGTTTCTAGATAGGTCCCCTGAGGCAAAGGAAATTAAAGCAAAACTACATCAAAATAAAAAGCTTCTGCATAGTGAAGGAAACAATCAGCAAAACTAAAAGGCAACCTATGAAATGGAAGACATAATTTGCAAACAACATATCTGATAAAGGGTTAGTATCCAAAATATATAAAGAACGTACAAAACTCAACACCCAAGGAACAAATAATCCAATTAAAAAATGGGCAGCACATATGAACATACATCTCTCCAAAGAAAACATCCAGATGGCCAAAAGACACATGAAAAGATGTTCATCATCACTTACCATCAGGGAAATGAAAATCAAAACTACAATGAGATATCACCTTATACCTGTCAGAAGGGCTAAAATCAACAACACAAGAAACAAGAGGCATTGGTAAGGATGTGAGGAAAGGGGAACCCTTCCGCATTGTTGGTGGAAATGTAAACTGGTGCAGCCACTGCAGAAAATAGGATGGAGGTTCCTCAAAAAGTTAAAAATAGGACTCTTGTGGAATCTAGCAGTCAAAATACTGGGTATTTACCCAAAGAATACAAAAACAGTAGTTCAAAGGGATACATGCACCCTGATGTATTATATAGTAGCATTATTTACAAAAGCGAAGTTATGGAAGTGGCCCAAGTGTCCATCAATTCAAGAATGGGTAAAGCAGATGCAGTGTATATACAGATACAATGGAATATTACTCAGCCATCTAAAAGAATGAAATCTTGCCATTTGCAATGATACAGATAGAGCTAAAGTATATTATGCTAAGCAAAATAAGTCAGAGAAAGACAAATACCATATGATTTCACTCATATGTGGAATTTAAGAAACAAAAAAAAAAGGCAAAGGGGGAAAAAGAGAAAGACAAAGACTCTTACCTATAGAGACGAAACTGATGGCTACCAGAGGGGAGGTGAGTAGGGGGATGGGGGAAATACGTGATGAGTATTAAGGAATGCACTTGTAATGAGCACCAGGTGATGTATGGAACTGTTGTATCCCTATATTATACAACTGAAACTAATATAACACTGTATTTTAACTAACTGGAATTAACATAAAAACTTACACAAAAATCCCCACCTTTAAAAATGCAATAAATTATTTTTAAGGAGACTATAAGACAGGATGTACAAAATTACCTCAATTCTATATCAAAACTGCATGCATATGCATAGAATGTACATGCTAGGGGAAAAAAGACAAGGATAAACATCAAAATATTAAAAATCATTATTTGAGTGGTGGAATTACTAGGTCATTTATCACTTTCACCTCTGTATTTTTCAGAATGCCTTTAAACAGCTTGAACTTCTTGGGGCACCTGGGTGGCTCAGTTGGTTGAGCGTCTGACTTTGGCTCAGGTCATAATCCCACAGTTTGTGGGTTCAAGCCCCACATCAGGCTCTGTGCTGACAGCTCAGAGCCTAGAGACTACTTCAGATTCTGTGTCTCCCCCTCCACCCTCCCCTGCTCACACTTTGTGTCTGTCTCTCAAAAATAAATAAACAAAAAATTTTTAATAGCTTGAACTTTTTAATTATGCAAATAAATCAAGTAAAATATTTGAGATCCTTCTTCCTGTTTGTGAGTGAACCAAGGTTGCACTGGTTTGTCACAGCATCGTTTTCAGCCCACAAGGTATAAACAATCTGGCAAAAGTCTGAAGGTCAAATGTGGATATAAGCTACCTAAGGGATGGAATGACTAAAGCAATTCCAGAGATGAATAATGGACAATGAAATCATACCAAAGATAGACTATCATAGGCCTTAATTAACCTACCACTTTCTAGATTGAAATACTGATTCTGTGAAATTGTCAGTGGAAGACTTTTAACAACTTATGCCACATTAAGAAACTTCACAGCTGAAAACCCTAAACAATCCAATACCTGGAAAACATCTGTGATTCACATCCAACTATAGTTCTAGCCTCAAGAAAGAGATACTCTCTGAAATGCATGAACCAAAAAGAGAAAAATCTATGTATACATTTCTAATTATAGACTGCTTAAAAGAAGGCCACTTTTACTGGAATGTCACATCAAATGAAACATGAAATAAAACAGACAACACCTTATTAATTTACCACATTCTAAAATGGCTCAATAGCTAAGACTACGAGAGCAAAGAGAGGGGATCGTCTATAATTATTTGGGCCAAGAGCATGAGCCATTATTGGAACTACACCAATAATCCAATACATCCTGTGAGACCTTTTTTTAAAAATTTCTTTTACCACCAAATATTCAACCAGTCTAACAGGAATGACAGAGACAATGTTGGAGGTTGGGGGGCAGTCCTAATGTATTCTAACAATGGGACTGCTGTTGCCTCTTTAAGGTTTACATCTATTAACCCCAACAATTAACTCCTCTGTAGAAGTACACTTCTCACAATGCAGACTGCACAGGATTTTTTCACATGTTGAATCTGAGGGCAGTAAAGCTTTGCCTTCATTCCAGTGCTGGGGAAAATCTAAGACAGCGGTGGCCCTGCCACACTTAGGATACAGCAGCAGCCTCAAGCAAAGGCCAACACTCTCTAGTCTATAGGCTTTTAGTTTCAGAAAGCATCTACTGCTATCAAGTGCAGGAAAACAAATATTCACAAAAATCTGAGAAAATCTAAATTACATTATTCATTGCTTCAAGCAACTTTTAATATGAACTCTTCAAGCAACTCTGGCTAAAAGTTTACTCAGACTTCAAATTTATTGACCTGACAATGAAGACTTCCTTGTGGACTGATGACCCTAACATACGTCAACATAATCTCAGTCCAACTGATTAACAGAAACTTTGGTAATGTCAAATGTTTTCCTTTTAGGCTCTATTTCTTCTTACATAAGAAATTCCTGAAGCACCATTTAGTCTGGCCTGGGTCATAAACACTATTTGACAACTTTGAGTATTTACATATTAGGGTTTTTCTAAATCAACACTCTTCTAGCTTTATCAAAAGCTAAAGCATGTTCATGGCCTTTATACAGTTTAATGGAATTATGAAAACTTAATACACCACAGTAGGCTTATGCTGGTCTTCCCAGAGAGCTGCACCATCCAAAACAATAGCCACATGCCACTTGTGGCTATTGAGCACTTCAGATATAGGTAATCTGAATCCAGATGTGCTGTAAAAGTAAAAAAACACATTGGATTTCAAAGATTTAGTACAGAAAAAAAGTTAAAATTTCACTAATGTTTGCCTTATATATTGAAATGATACCATTTTTACATACGAGGTTAGAGAAAACTATTATTAAAATTAATCTCAACTTTTTCTTTTTCATGTGGTTATAAAATTTTAAGTTACATTTGTGATTCACATTATATTTCCATTATACAATGCTACTACAGGGGATAATAACTTAGCTATTACCCAAAGACGACTGAAAAAGGTTCAATAGAGAACACAGTATGACAGGCTACAAAGAGTATTTCCAAACAGCAGGAGTCAGCAGCTTATAATCCAACCTGTACCTGTCTTAACCTCCTGTAAACATTTTGAGGAAGGAAAAGATTGGTTAGTATGTTGGGGGTGAGGGAGTGGAGAGAGGGTTAAAGAATTAGAGTAGTTTGAATAAAATACGTAACATTAATAACCATTTCCTTAATATCTAGCTTTGGCCCAACCCAAAACCATGAAACTCTTTAAGAGTTTATGTAGATGGTTATTTAATGGAATGAAGTTTATATTTCTTTTGTGTTTGTAATAACATGGCACTGGGGCAAGCCAACTTGTTTTAAATCAGAACCAAATGTGTTCCAGGCATGCTTACAATTCAGTATGTGCAAAACTCTATGAAAGGGCAGCCTGTTTTGCTATTCTCCTTACCAATGTGTGAGGGTTAGGAGGGCACAAAGATAACACTGGCTTTCATCGGGGATACCCCAATTCATCTTAAAGCTAAAAAACTCATTTATTGATTCATTTAAACAAAACTTACTTAGCACCTGAGGCATATAAAGAGGAGATTAAAAATTGTATAGTCAGAGAAACCTGGGTTCAACTCTAGGTTTGCCAATATACTAATGGGATAACCCCAAGCACATGATTTAGCCTCCCTAAGGCTCTGTTTTCATCTTGAAAAATGTGTAAATAAGCACTCTTTAAGCATTTGATAAATGGAAGCCATCAACCTTGACCTCAAAGAACTTACAGTCTCACTCAACTATAAATTCTCTAAAATGTTAAACATTACATGAGAGTCACAGATAAAAAGAAAACTCAAAGAATAAACATGGTAAGAAGCTTCAGAGCTGATTGCTTAGCATGGGAAAAGACTAAAACATGGGAAATGGGGAATGTGAATTCTGGGCAGAGAGAATATTGTGAATACCCATGTCTGTTTGTCTACTCAAAGCACTGAAACAGCACCTGTTCCTAGAAGGGGCCACAGGTGAGGACAGCAGAGAGAAAGGGGAGCTCTCCAGGGACTGGAGACATGAATACTTCAGGTTGGCTCACACTGATTCTTTACAAGGGTAAGCACCACTCCTCAGAGAAGCGTTTGGAAACACGTAACGTGTTGTTGTCACAGGATGGGGGCTGGGGACAGTGGTGCAGACATTTAGTGTCTAGGGCTGGGGCAGTCAAAAAGAGTCTAGCTCAATGAAGAACTGTCCCATCCATCATGGCAATACCACTAGTTGAGCATTACTAATAGGGTGTTTCTTTTAACAATATCCTTTCTTCAGGCAATGATTTTCCAAATAATATGTATCTATTCACTTCTTTCTACACTGTCAATGAACTACCAAATGAACAATTAGCATGATCCTTCCATACTCTTTTAGGTTGTCAATAAATTTAACTAGATCATAAAATTTATCTTTTTCATCAGATGTTCCCACAAGCACAAATAAGACAAAGCTGCTTAAGCAAACATACCAACTGGATAAGGATTATCTATTATTCCAGCAAACTGAAGGCAAACGAACTTGAAGATACGGTGGGAGAAAGGGATGCTCATGAAAAAAAATCACACTCCTGGGGTGTCTGAGGGACTCAGTCGGTTAAGCATCCAACTCTTGGTTTCAGCTCAGGTCATGATCTCACAGTTCATGAGTTTGAGCCCCGCATCAGGCTCTGTGCTGACAGCACCGAGCCTGCTTGGTATTCTCTCTTCCCCTCTCTCTCTGCCCCACTAACCCTGCCCATCTCTCAAAATAAATAAATAAACTTTAAAAAAAAAGAAAAATCATATCCTTGTACCCACCCACAGATCCCACCAAATCTTAATCTTTGTGGGAGTCCAAGAATCTGCATTCTTGTAAACATACCAGAAAATTCTTATACAGTTAAGTATCAAAGCATCGTGATGTCACTGAAATCACATGGTGACAATGCCACACAATTTACCTTAACCCCAGGACCACAGAGAAATACAATTACTTTGAGGCAGGTAAAACGTTTAAATACAACAACACAACTTATATAACGTTATGTCAACTGTACATATATATCTACATAAATATGACAACATAAATCACTGTACACATTAGAGTCATGACATTGCTCTCGGTACTCCACATAATTCAAAACAACCTAGAAAAGCTGACTTTCAGGCTTAACCAAAGTATGACAGAAGCAGTAACTGACTCACATTTATTATTAAAACTGTTTTCTTCCTTTCCTAAACTTGCTCTACTCAAAGCCGGTTGAACCAAGACTGCCTCACACTGCATGTCATTAGAAGAGGTCTGAAGTCACATAAAAATGCTCAACATCACTCATAATCAGGGAAATACAAATCAAAACCACAATGAGATACCACCTCACACCTGTCAGAATGCCTAACAATTCAAGCAACAACAGATGTTGGCGAGGATGCAGAAAAAGAGGATCTCTTTTGCACTGTTGGTGGGAATGCAAGCTGGTGTAGCCACTCTGGAAAACAGTATGGAGGTTCCTCAAAAAATTAAAAATAGAACTACCCTATTACCCACCAATTGCACCATTAGGTATTTATCCAAGGGATACAGGTATGCTGTTTCGAAGGGGCACATGCACCCCAATGTTTATAGCAGTACTATCAACAATAGCCAAAGTATGGAAAGAGCCCAAATGTCCATCAATGGATGAATGGATAAATAAGATGCAGTATGTATATACAATGGAGTATTACTTGGCAATCAAAAAGAATCCAATCTCCCCATTCGCAACTACATGAATGGAACTAGAAGGTATTACGCTAACCAAAATTAGTCAGATAACGACAAATATCATATGATTTCACGCATATGAGGGCTTTAAGATACAAAACAGATGAACATAAGGGAAGGGAAGCAAAAATAATATAAAAACAGGGAGGGAACAAAACATAAGAGACTCTTAAATATAGAGAACAGAGGGTTACTGGAGGGTTGTGGGAGGGGGGATGGGCTAAATGGGTAAGGGGCACTAAGCAATCTAGTCCTGAAATCACTGTTGCACTATATGCTAACTAACTTGGATATAAATTTTAAAAATTAATTAAATAAAAATTTTTAAAAAAAGAAGAGGTCTGAAGTGCTAAGACAATCAGCAGATATCCAGCAGTCCTGAAAGACTTATTTCTCCACTCAAGAGGACCAAGTCTATAATCTACAGGCTTAAGGAATGAGTGCTAATATGCAAAAGAAGGCAGCAAAGGTACTCATTGAGAAGGGATCTGACCTACAATCCTACTGGGTCCTGCTTCCATAGCTACCTGCACAACTCAACCTTCTGTAAAATGTGGCTCTGCATAACCAAGTTACTACCGATCAAGGCATCCTCATTCAGAAGGTCTAGGAAACATTTAGGGGAGCTCTTATTTCTTAAACTCAGCAGTTTGCTGCTGATAAATCACAAGTCTACTTTTAGGAAATTAAACAGATTCCCTCCTCTCAAGACATTTAATTTGAAATAAATATAGACTCTTTGAGGGCCAACCCATCAATTCTCATCTCTGAAAAGAATCATTTGTTTTTGTTGAAGCTGATCAAAATCTAACATCTGATTATGATTTATTTCATTTAAAATCCTTGGTTTATTAACATGAATTCATTTTTCATCAGTAGGCAGAATCCACCTTTAAATGTGGTTTTCATCTCAAACAATGCTAGAAGAGTAATTTTAAGGTAATAGTCTTTGGCCTAGGATAAAAGTTGTAACAGACACTATTACCTCAATTTCCTTTCATAAAATATATGCGTATATTTATGATGCAAACACAGTGGTCACATTCTAAGCCATAGCTTTATTCTTATTCCCAGAATTTTAGCTTTGGTTAAAGAGTCATATTCTATCTCAATTGAAATAAATCTGCTATAACAGCATAGTGGCCTGTATGTATTCATTTTCTTAAACAGTTCTATCTTTTCAGCTGTTTTTTATGCTCTGTTTACTTTGGAAAGTTTAACCTTATTTTTCTTAAGTTCAAGAAACTGAAATGTCTTAGGCCTAGATTATTCACCAGTCTCAAAACATTCAAGGCTTTCTAAAAAGGTAATGACAGTTGGCAATGCTCTATCAAGTTCTGAGTGCACATGCTTGAGGTACCTATCCTGAAATATACAGTGTAAAAACTCTCTAGAATATCTTCCTGATTTTGCTAAACAAGTTCAGGTTAATTTCAGAAATATTTGAAAAAATCTCCTGCTCCTTAATGGGTCAGATACAATACATGAATCCATCCTTTTTAAAATGGTGTATTTATTTTTGCAGAGAATACAAAGATTTTAATCTCAGCTGAAGGTTTTATGTAATTTATATAATTATACTACAATAACCCTGAAATTCAGTAATACCATAAGCACTAATAAGGATTTGGTGACTCTACAGTGGTAGAGGTATAAATTCATGCAAATATTTTAAAAAGTAATTTGGCTTATATAAAGAATAACTATCGTTTCCATGTACTTTCCATTAATTCTATTTCTAGGAGATTAGGTCTTAAGACTATAACCCAAAATATAAGAGGAAAAACTACTGGCACAAACATGTTCACTTTCGTATTCATTTTCATAATATTTAAAATGAGTAAGAACATAGAAAAAGCAATATGAGAATGAAGAAAATTTAGACACAGGCACTTATTCAAACATTTTAAGGTTATTTTAAAAGACAGTTTTGCTGATTTACAAAAGCTCTGATGCAGAAAGAAAAATGATTGCAATAAACTATGCAGTTAAAAAAAGAAAAAAGTCATAAAAT